>NC_090929.1:1415602835-1425602835 GCF_040938575.1 Ambystoma mexicanum
CAGAGGACAGACAGTTTCAAAGAAGGAAAATGGATGCACTCTGGATACTAACAACAGTTCAAGGTTACTTGGCTTTAGCATAAAGGGAGCAATGGGCCTTGAAATGTCTCCTGGGGCCTTCTGGAAAGGATCAGGGTAACAGAACCACAATGCACCTTGTGCTGTTGGTGGTCTTGATGCTCGACAGGGCCGAGTTGGCATCAGTGCGCTTTGCAGGCTTCTGTGACAGAGCTCAAGATGGGTGTCAGCTGCAGGTTTAAGGTAGCAAGACATTTCAGCGAGCAAAGCTGGACGAACGGCTGCAGGCTGGCCTTCACAGTGGCTCGGGGTCAGGAATCGCTGTCTCAATGCTGGTCGGCAGTTCTGAAGCACTGGTTGTGACATCTCGGATGTCTTTAAGCAACTGTGGTGTAACAACAGTCAGTGTTGCAGTTGGTTGCAGCTTGAGGAACTTGATTGTCTCGAAAATGTCCTTAAAGGCAGACGTCGGTAGATGCTCGCCGAGGCACATCTGCCAGCTTCTTCATTGGGTTCTTGTCACCCTTTAAGGTGAGCAGTCCAGAGCTGAGGTGTTTGCTGCAGACAGGTTTCGGGTTCAGAGACCTTCTTGCACTTTCCACCTAGGAAGCTTGCTGCAGAGCTTAGCAGGACACAATGTGTGCTGGATGGGTACCAGTTCTGGAGCATCTCCAGGATCCTCTGGATTCAGTATCTGCCTCTGTTCCCTGGGAGATATTTAGGGGAGGGATATTGCTTCCTGCTTTGGAGGTCCTGGCCTTCCTTTACTGGTGGAAGATTTAAGGCAGACTGTACCTTCATCCAGGGTCCAATGAAGAGTTCTTCTTGTTACTCCTCGCAACCTCTGATCTGCCAAAAGAGGGACTCAGTCCTCTTTTAAAGTCATGTTGGCCACAGTGATCGGTGTAGGCTAAGCTACTTTAATGAACACATTCTGGGGACCCTACCAACAATCTCCTGTATGCACAAGGTCATAATCATGGTGCTTTGCAACCGGAAATGGTAAAGGGGTAAAACATGTGATACTAAGTCCCACCCATCTTCCTGCCTCTTGTGAATCAAAGAGTCTCTTTAGTTAATGCATCTCACTGTGGTTCCTGATTAAAGCGGCAGGTCTCCCTTAAAGCTGCGCCTAGACCAAACTCTCTGGTTCCTGCAAACCACATTCTCGTACATTATGAATGGGGTCCCCCTGCAGGGTAAATTACTGTAAACACACAGTCCCAGACATGACAGTTCACTGTCATCGATTCTGAGGAAACGAACTGGCTTATTGTTGACACAGTTGCAAATGAAATGTTGTAAGGGATTCCTGTCTCTTTTTGTTAACCGCTGCAGTCAGGCCCCATGTGGGCCTGTTTGAATTACACTCTAAGTGGTCTGCAAATTGCTGACACCAGCTGCAGGGCCCAACAAAAGAGCAGGACGGATCCAAGGAGCCTTTGTTCAGGCTGGACATGACAGGGCAAAGGCTTGTTCCTCCCCTTTCTGGAGGTGCATTGTGTGCTGTCATATGCCAACTAAATTCGACAGGGCAGACTGTGCCTATAGGCTGTGTCCACCCAGAGTACACGGGTCAATGCGTTTGTTATGCTGTGAGCATAGGAAAATGTGTGTGGATTAGCCCCACAAATTTTCTATTGGCTGGTCTACCATCATTCTATTTTATTAAAACGTTACAAAAAGCCTAGGCGAGGACACACCCACTGTTCAGACGGTCTAATTCCTCAAATAGCTGCTCACAAGTATGGAGTCTTTCTCAAAACCAAACTTGAAGCGTAGAAGTATGTAAAAAGACTTCCACACAGTCAAAAAGCTCAAAATAGGTGAAGCGACATAAGAGTTTACAAGTCGCATCTTGTAATGAAGTTGGGTGATATCAGCTTTGATTTGCTCATTCACATTTTCTGAAGATTGTTAATAGCACATAAAGTTACTAGGAATCAGGGACGCAACAAATGCTTCTTATTAAATTGAAAACAACCATCAATATTGATGCCCAGAACAAGGTATTATGTCCTCTGGGTACAAATCTGGTCCAGAACTCTTCTGTTTGCAAGCTTGTTTTATCACTGCCATAACTTCCTCCACATAAATAAAGCAGCTCCTCCTGGGCATGATGTAAATGAGGAACAATCAATGGAGTAGGCGGCTGGGATTTACATGTTCATCCTTTTTAAGCGCATATAAAGATAAGCAATGTTTCACCCTCACATACTGCATTTGCCTTTCGGTAACCTGCTAACTGAGAGTCAACAATTTCTGCTGCAACACTAGCCCAAAATTTAGTAGAACTTTGCACATTAATTGTCTTGCATTACAGGTGTGTTCTTGGGCTTTGTTTGTTGCTATAATAATTTCTAGCTTATATTTATTTCTGTTTTTTAAAAGCTGTCTGTCCTTTTGCCCAGTTTTCACCAACTCTCTTTCAGCTAAATCATGGTTTGACTTAGCAAGATAAAAGGCCATTGCCTTCTCTCCCCTTTGTATTGGTTTATTTGTTGATGTCAGCATTTTTACATTTTCCAAAATGTAACCCAAATATTATAAGGTGGCAATAGGAACACCCATGTGCAATGAAAAAAACTATAACATAACACGCTTGGATTCAAGACTGCCCATTTGGATGCAAAATGCAGCACTGCTCATCTTGAAACCTTTCCATAATTAGTTAGGCGACCAACCTCGTCTCCTTTTTCCAGCTGTCCAATTTTACTGCAATGTAGGTGCTAAATTAAATAAAGGCGATTATGATTGCTTCCAGAGTACTCTAAAAACCACCCATACTAGAGACCCTTAACCAATGGGAAAGTGGCAGTATAATAAAGTTTACGATGTTACCTGCCCGAGAGGCCTCCTTTAATTGTGAATTTATCCGTTTGTCAGATTTCATTCCCAATTTACCCAGTGTTAACCAGCCACAGAAAGGTTAGAGGAAAATCAAACACCCCTGTGATCTCTTCAATCGTCCCGTATAAAACACGGTGTGACCCCCAAAGCCACAGCTGTTCTTTGAAAGATCCATCACTGTTTTTTATCAGGCCCCACTTTTGGTTTTGACGAATTTCTGTGTCACTTGTGCCACAAAACTGACGAAACCATTGTTGAGAAGAGAGAGAGCTCAAAAGGGCGTTCTGAACTCAGACTATCTGGTTGGCATGGCTATTTGCAATGCTACAGCACAAAAATGCCAACTCACTAAAGTTTCTATTTCCAAACTCCTCTGACATACTACCCAGTGAGGAGTTCCCTAAGAATATGTGCTCCAGTGAGCAGCTTTGTATGAAGTAAGTTGTGCCCCAGCATTCCAGCCGCGCAGTGATTAGTGATGGTGTGATATTTGGCTATTTTGGTCTATTTAACACACAATTGGGCTGTTTATGTGTTACTTTTGATGGTGGATCTGTTTTTTAATCCTTTCCAGGCTCCCTCTGTACCACCCATCCGATGCCCACTCCCTCTAACCCCACCCTCACTCTCCCTACCTACACCCACCCCACTCCCACTATCTCTACCCACACCCAACCAACCCACCCTAATTACATGTGCTGGTTTGCTTTTGATTGGGCTATTTTGGGCTACTTCTGAAGAGTCCTCCCAAGACTGCTTTCTTATTCATGTTTTCTGCAACCAACCAACTACCACCAATAACTCTCTCTACCCCGCACCTACCCACCTCCCTCCACTCTCTATATCCCCAACGACCCACCAACTTCAAATCTCTCTACCCCACTACCCCTTCCACCCTCTCTAACCCGACCCAAACACCAACCTCCTCCACTCTCTATCTAAATCCACCCACCCATCTCCCTCTAACCCCCACCCAGCTTACCCCTACTTTCTCTACCCCATACACCCTGTCTCCACTCTCTCCACCCCCACCCATCCACCCTAGTCCCACTCTCTTGAATACCCCACTCTCTCTCTACCCCACCTACCCATCCTCATTCTCTCTACACACACACAGAAACCAGCCACCCTACCACCACTCTCTCTACCGCACCCACCCTACACCTGCTCTCTCTACCCCCACCCAACCTACCCCCACTATCTCTACCCCCTACCCTAACCCCACTGCCTCAACCCCCACCCACCCACTCTCTCTACCACCAGCTGTCCCAAACCCCCACTCTCTCTACCCCACCCCCCCACTCTCTCTAACATCACTCACCGATCCCAAACCACCCCACTCTCTCTAACCCCACCCACCTACTATCGGTATTGCCTCTCCCATTCATCCACCCCAAACCAAAATAAGGGAGCAAACCAAAGTGCACAAAAAGACCAGCTTTATTAATCCAAGCGGTGGAAGAAGATCCACAGGCATTCCTAATTAATGTCCTGTCAGCTCAGACATTATAAACTAAACAAATCACATCGTCATAATAATAAAACAACAAAATTCACAAGCTACCATTTGCTGCTACAATAAATTCCATATATTACCCTATATATTGCTACTCTCAATTGGACGCTTCTTATCTTTAACCATGCCCGGGGTCCGTCCCATTATACAAGATGTTATAAACCTGGCATCATCAGACCATGTTCTAATTGGTTGGCACCAACACCTGCTGACACTGTTACAACACTGGTGTCTGTTACTGCTGTAGGCTTGGATCTTCCACGTATCCACAGTGACCCAATTAACTTCTGGTGAGAACGGAGGTATCAAAACGTTGTATTTGCTATAGAACTATCACACTTACTCCCATGCCATAATTTCACGCTGGTTCCCATCTTTCCAGACAGTTCGCCTACCCTTCCACAACTCGTCCCATACTCCCTTTTGATTCATCCTACTGTCTGCAGTTGCTCAATCTAATTGGGTCATGATGTGCATAGCCTATTCATTACAGTGTGAAGGCAGACAGGGTATGAGACGTTTTGCCTCTTGCAGTTTATTCAACCTATTAATGTGTTCTTCATACATGTGTTAAACTGCTTTCACCATTGGGGGTGGTATGAGTACATCTTGCTAGTATGTCATTGGCAATGTTACTGTGTGCACCTGCAATGAAACCTCTGCTTGTTTCTGTCTGCTAACAACAAACTAACTTAATTGTTGCTTATCTAAACCGAAGTCATGAGAAAGGATAATTCATACAGTTTCAGTTATCCTCCCTGTCCATCTCAGCCTTGATACTTTCAATCGCCTGAACACGACTGTAGATGAATACAAATCCCTATTAAGATATTCAAATTCAAATGCTGTGTTTTCGTAACCGTGTGCTGTAGAGGGACTTGCAAAATGGGAAAATGGAGCTTCTTCTGTTCACTTATAATGCTGTTATACATATGTGCCCTACCTAACTGTGCATTCCCTGTCTGTGCATTCAGCAACCAAACCCTCCATTAAATATGGCATACTAACTCTATCCTGCTTGTATTACATTCTACATGGTGGTCGCATACACAAAATGACACTTTATTCCAATGTCCTTATTCTATGTGTTCGCTCCCGTTTGGGGACAGGTGGGGGTGGACCCTTGCGCGTCACCGCTTTTATCTCCACCATGACATATCTCTAAACCCCACCTTCCCACCCTACCACATTCTCTATATGCCCTCTCACCCACCATATCCCCACTCTCTCTACTTCTACCCACCCACCCTACTCCTATTCTCTGTACACTTTGCTATCTACACTACCTCCACTCTACCCCCACCGACACAGCCATCCCCACTCTCTCTACCACCCGCCCACTTTAGCACCGCTCTCTCTACAATGAGCCACCCAACTTAGCCCCACTCTCTCCACACCATCCCTCCTACCCCCTCTCCCTATACTCAACCCTACCTACCCACTCTTTACCCCCACCCATGCATCCTACACACTCTTGCTCTAGACCCACCCATCCTACCCCCTCTTTTCTCACACTCAGCCACCCTACCCCCTACACCCTTTATTTTCCATCCACCTTACCCCTCTCGCTACCTCCTCTCATCCTTCACACTCTCGCTTTATTTCGTACCCTCTCCCTATTCTCGCACATATTTCCTCTTGCTCATCATCAATGGCACCTGCTATCAATGATTTCCTTCCATGCTCTGTTCCCCTTCTCATCCTCTTGCACACCTGCACCCTTCATTGCATCCTCGTTTGCAACTTTGCACTCTCATCAGTGCACCCTGGTGCCTGTCAATGAAAAATGCAAAGAACAGCAGTAAGTGCCATAACTATTGGCTTTGCCAATGCCGGTTAATTTAAAATTGCAACCCATTAGTAAATTAATTTGATACATTACACAATCCCCCAACACTTTATGCAAAAAGTACCTATGGTGCTGAATGGGCTGTGGGCATCATACTGGCATAATAGGTATTCAAAACAATCAGATCTAAACCAGTGTTGCTTCACAGCTACTCATGTGTTAGAAGTAGCTATAATATTAACAGATTTCAATGTAGATTCAAATATACCCAACAAGACCACCCTTATTTCTCCCAATGGATGATGGTGTGGCTTGAACATAAAAGCAAGGAAAGCCATCCAGGTTAATCGAAAAAGCCATCAATGCCTTCTGCAACATCAAAAGAGCCAACTAAAGAAAAACAAACATCCTCCAATTTAGCAGATACAGAGGGATCACTCATTATGCATGGTACAATCACAGGGTTAGAAAACATACAACTTATTTTAGGGAGCAGATTTCCTCCTGATTGTTGAACAGTATTAACCCCACGCTAGTCAATCAAGCGCTCCAGTGCACTTTCTAGGCTCCCTTTCATGGATCAGATATTTCAGCCACTAAACAACCCAGATTGGCCTGCATTTTCATTCAGACACGGAGAGAGGCCTCCTACCTGAGACCAAGCCTCAGATTGAACAGAAGGAGGATGGACATACCCCAAGGGAAGAACCTTCAAAGGAGAATTCATGTTATGGTTCACTCATGCAAAATCAAAACTATCCTCTACAAGTAGTGGGTCACTGAAAGTCAGAACCACACAGTCCCCAACAGATTTGTACTGTCAGGCCTTAATGAGGGAGCATGCCTTTCAGTTAATATGTGTGCCTTTTTGATTGCCCTCATTGCATCATGCAAATTGACTAATACAAGCTTTTATTAATAATACTAAATTTACCCTCTTTGTTATGATCTACGAATGAGTCAACATTTACCAATGTATTAATCAACCCAAAGACTATTGGTTATTTTAACTGGAGCTAATTTTCCCTTGTCTCCAGGCAACACTGACCAACAACTCATATCCCATCCATCCAGAAATTTGTTGGTGAACATTTCAGCGATTTATCGGATGCAGGCATGGTGTCCCCCTTCTTTGTATGAGTAGGAGAGCTTTCCCAGACTAGCAGGCTCAGAGAAACCACAATCGCTTTCGGGGCAATCTGCAGAAATAGTGTATGGCTTATTACCAGATTGACCATCACGAGTATTCACTTAGGAGTAGATGCCCAAAGACACTGGTGCAATTCAATCCACACTGTCTTTTCAAATACATGAAGTTTTTTTTTTATGTTTTTATTTATTTGTTTTATATTTCAGGTGAACCTGTAATTTTATCAAAGGAAGACTTGAGAATTTGTTTTTGAATAGTTTTTCTTTTCAGGTTCTTCTAAAAGGTTTTCCAGGTTCTTTCTAAAAAGGCTTTCCACAGATCAAAAACTAGGTGAGTAGTGCGGGATGCGACAGCCACAAAAGAGGTCGTCGTGCGATTTGTCCAATAAGCTCGCTGCATGAAAGTTGCCTCATTTAAAGGGTGGTCTCGTTGATCTGTGTGAAAGCCAGTGCGACAAGGGTCGCCATGGCCACCGTCCACCGTGTGGATTCTCCGGAGATTAATCTTTTCCACATATCGTCTTCCTGGGCCAACAGGGGGTTCATAATCAGTGGTAGCACATAAATTATTCTGTTTTGTTTGGTGCAGGGAAACGTTAGCACCAGGTGCCTGAGCGTTTCCACGCTCTCCGTGTGTTTACATAGTCGGCAGGTTTGGTTTTCCGCCATGCCTCGAATGGCGAGTATTTCTTTTGTCTGCAGTATGTTGAGTCTCGCTTTCATGAACAGCAGTCTTTTTTTCTTTTCTGGAAATTTGCTGACATACTTGATTGGCACTTTCAGTTTGTTGAACGTGGGCGGAAGGTGTTGTAATAGTTTGTTGTCAGATGCTCCCTGCAACGTCATGATCCAGTCCCTTTCTTCGAGTTTGCGTTTGATTTTATCCGGATTTTCTTTTAGATCTGTTTCTGTACATATGTCCGATAGACTTTCTTCTCTGATTTTGGCCCATTTTTTGAAGGCGGCGCAGTTACCGTACTCCAGTTCTTCTTTGATCGAAGCGTATATTGGCAGGTAGTCGGCTAAGATGATTTTTCTGAATAGTCTCATTGCACTGAACTCAGCTATCAATGCCAATGATAGCAGTCCCAGCTCTCTTCTGATAGCCGCAATTGCCGTTGATTTTGGTAGCCCTAAAGCGGCTTTCCAGATCATACCTTCTATTTTGTTCCATATCGTCTGAGGCATGCTAAGTGAGGCCTCTGTTCCAAAGATTAGCGTCGGCACAACTTTCGATTTGTAAAAATTAATTGCTGGGCTTAGAGAAAATTTGCCAAATTTCCTATCCAGTGTTCTCATTTGCGCTGCCAGTCTCTTCACTTTGTCCCAGATTGCTGCTTGCATTGCCTGATCAGTTTTTGAGTTGTCTAGTTCGAACCCTAGATATCTGATTTCTTTGACTTTTTCAATTTTGATGTCATCTAAGTGCCATGACTCTGCTCTTGTTGGTTTTTTCGATTTTTTCTCAAGCGTCATGATTTTTGTTTTAGATGATTTGTCGCGATTTTTCTGTAAGATTTGTTAGTTTCCTTTGCAGTCCCAATTTAGTCTGGTCGATCAAAATTACGTCATTAGCGTATAGTAGGCGGGGGATGGTGGTTTTCCCTATTTTTGGCGGAAATGTTCAGATTTTTTCTTCAGCATATTGCAGGTCACCAAGAAAGGCGATAAAGAGCACCGGCACAAACGGGCAGCCCTGTTTTACTCCTCTTTTTACCTGGATTTCCTCCGATAAGGTGCCCTCTTGATTAAGCTTCACTCTTACAGTTGTGTGCGAGTGTAGTGCGATTAGAGGGTCAAGCACTGATTTGGGACAATCCCAGGCTTCCAATTTTTTCCATAACAGGTTTCTATCTATTTTGTCAAAAGCTTTTGACAGGTCAACAAACGCCAGATAGATCTTGGGTGCTTCTTCTTTTACTTTGGCTTTTAAGATGTTAATTATCAAGGTGTTAATAGCTGTTGATCAATTTTTTTTGGAAGCCGGTTTGCAGAGTGTCTTTACACTTTGCTGATTTTTCCCAAATCCTCCACTGGTCCAGAATGATCGAAGAGAAGATCTTTCCCATAATGTCTAGTAATGCGATTGGTCTATAGTTTACTGGGTCTTCCCGACAACCCTTCTTATGAGTCAGGACGATAACTGCTTTTAGCGAGGACTCTGGGATTTGTTGCGTTCTTTCGCATTCCTCGAAGATCCTTCCAATCAGTTCTGCCCATTCTTTTGGAAATTGCTTGAGGGTGGTGTTTGTTAATCCATCTGGACCTGGAGCTCTAGATGATTTCAATTTTCTGATTTTTAATTCGATAAGTTCCGAGTTTGAGGTGGATACCCAGGTCGTGATTGCAGTTGTTTTAATCTGTTCTACTGATTCCTTGGGCTCTTCAAACTTCCTTGATAGGTACTCGATCCATTTCGCTTCAGGGACAGCATTTATCGGAGCTGAGTTCGATGTAAGGCTGCTTTTTTTGATTAATGACCAGAAGTTGCTAGATTTGTTTGTTGCCAGTGTTCTCAACATTTCTTCAGTGTCTAGTTGGTATTGCGCTGCTCTAGTTTCTTTCCGCCAATTTACGTATCTTTTTACTTCAGTTTCCCACTCCCGCCAGTCTTGTTCTTTTTTTGAGTTTTTTTCCCTTCTTTTTAGTTTGCGCCCTAGTTTTCTTTGTTCTACCAGCTCTTTGTTATATGCGTGGGCAGTGTGTGGTTGGGGGCGTCCTTCTGGCTCCTGCCGGTTTCTTGTATGGCAGCAGCAGAGCGAGATAATTTGGTCTCTGTTTATTCTTGCTTAGTTGGTTAGCTGATGTTTTTTCCTCCCAGACCAATTTTATTTGTTTGAGGTTTGCTTCCGTTAGACATAGCCGTGTTTGCTGGGCGTTCGTTCCCACCGTGGCCGTGTAGACCGGTTTCCTTGGTTTCCACCCATGCCAAGTGCATGTGAGTAGGTTGTGGTCGCTATTAGTCGTTTTTATGACTTCAAATCTTGTTATGTTTGTTGCTATGCCCGCAGAAATGAAGATGTAATCTAACGTCGCTTTAGAGGCACCTCGTTCCCAAGTTGGAATGTTCAATTGGCTGGGGAATAGGGCAGCTGTATTTTGTAGGTTTCCCGAGCTGATTGTTTTCATCCAGGCTTTCCCACATTCCAAAGCTGCGTCTGTCCACGTTCCCTGATTTTCTTTGTTGCATTTTGCGTTGAGGTCCCCACATACCATTATCTCTATTTCGTCAAACTCTTCATATAGTTGATCGATGGTCGAACTCATCGTTGAGCAGAACTCTTTTACAGTTGTTCATTGGGGATTCCAGTAGCAATTTATAATTGCCAAAATGTTGCGTTTTATCCTCTTGGCGTTCTGGGTGGATGGGGACCATGTGGTAAGGGTCACTAACATTTCATATGATTCTCTACATTTCTTCGGCGCTTCGAGACCCAGGCAGTTTTTTATCGCCGTTAGCAGCCCAGATGTTGGTCTTCCTAGGGGTCCCCTCGTTGCTGCTGCGATTTCCAAGCAGAATCCGTCCAAGGTGGGTTTCTCAAGCAGCCATGTCTCTTGTAGACATAGAATGTTGAAAAACCCAAGTTCACATCTCCCGGCGTAGTTAGGTGATTGTGTCCTCTGGTGTTCCAGGATCCGAGGATGAAAAGATCCTTGTCGGGTCGTTTCTCGATGGTCGACGTTGTTCTCACTATTTCGAGGCCCGGCCCTGCTCGCTGCTATTTCATAGTTTTCTTAGACCAGGTAGATGTAAACCAGTCCCACGGGCCTCTTGAAGGTCTGAAGTTCCGTGTTTTTTGGGGGCTCTTCTGGTTGTTCACTTTTGCGATGGAATGTCTAGTTGGCTGTGGTGTTCGATTTTCTTTTCCACTCCTTCCGTTTGGTCTAATTTCGTGTTGATGACGATTGTCGTCCACGTTACTTCTTTTGCGCAAGTTTGGGTCTGCGTGGTTCAAGGCCCCTCTCTGGTCTCGTGAATCGTCTCTACGGTATTGTTTGATTTCTTCATGCACATTTTCTTTATCCTTCGTCTTGTTCCATCAGTTGTGCGCGTATAGATCTTCTGTTTTTGAGTGATAGTGCGCTTTGTAATTTTTGAGTTTTGTTATTTTCCAGTCTTGCTCCTCTCGTTTGATCTTTGTCATTTCAGTCAGCTGGAGTCCCATTGATGCCATTTCCTCAAAAACAGCTTTGTCCATACGGATGTTGCTCTCAGCCTTTACATGTAAATAGGCTTTCGCTGTCCTGCCCTTGTGATAAGATTCTACCAACTCAACTCGATGTCTCTTGACCTCACGTCCCTAAGGGTTTTTGATTTTTTCATGATCTGAAGGATGGTTGGTCGGTTTAAGATTAAGTACTCCTTTGTGATAACTTGTTGTTCGAGTTTAAATAAGCGGGTGTGACTCTTGTTTGTCGTTTCCGTTTTCCTCTTTTCTCCCACGGGAGATTGGAGTCTCGGATTACTTCTATCTCTCGTACTCTCTTTCCGTCTCGATGGTATGTTTGCTTTCAAATACGTGCCGGTGGACATGATTGCGTCGCCTTTCTTTCCGGATTTGTCCTTTTGTTTTGTTTCTTCCCATTTGGCCTTTTCCTCACTCGAGGCTCCTTTTTCTTCACTAATGATTTCTACTTCCCTTGTTTTTTTTGGCTGTTATGTTGGAAGTTACATCTTGTTTTCTGTTATCCGGGTCAGTAGATTCCCGGTGCTGTGATACATTCATTAGCGGCGAGTCTGTCACAAATTCTTCCACTGTTCGTGGAGATCTTTGGGCGGTGTTCTTCGGGGAGCAGGGATCATCCAGGATTATGATCTCATCTGTTTTCCCCTCTCCATTTTTTAGAGTTATGACCAATTGACCTGGTAGTAGTTTAGTAGTTTAGTAGTAGTTTAGTGACTCCAGGGAGTTTGCTGGATGTGCTCGCTCTTATTTCTTTTTTTTGTTTATACAGAGGTTTGTCTGCATCTTTTCTGTTCTGTCTTCTGGGCCTTTTATCCCACTGAGCACTTTCTGGATTCGGGCTTCCGGGCCTGTTGTTCTACTGTGCAGCTTCTGTACTTGGAGTTCTAGAGGATTTCCCAGGTTTGAACCCTGAGGTGGTGTAGGGTTTCTAGTTTGTTGTTCTAGATGTTCAATTTTTCGCTCAAGCGCCTGATGTTTTTTCATTGCGCTTCATGAATTTGCAAGACATTTACAAAAGACTCAGAGAGCTGTGTACCGTCTCAAAGTCAACAGCTATAGTATTCAAGGGTATTGAGTCAAACTGAACCCCTTAACGTAGTTTGGAGCCTTTTTTATTAACTACATTTGACTTCAGACTACAGACACAGATAATACTTTTCCTTGTCATTTCTCTTTAGGGGTCCCAGAGAGCATTGGGCATGTGCTAGAGAGGACAATTATTAGAATAACACAAAACCGTCAGGCCTAGTCCAGGAGAAATTGATTTGTGAAAAGCCATAGTGAACCCGACGGAGGGAGGTAAACATTTAGGAAAGGGTCTGAGCCTGGAAGAGTGGGATCCAGGGTTGAGAAGCCGTCAACCCAACAACACGTGAATGCAAGTGAGGAAACGTTTTTGAATACAAGCCAGAGTGAACCCTACGGGAGGGAGGCTAACATAACCTGTGGTTGAAAACTTAACAAGAGTGATCTCTCCTACAACTTTAAGATGCACAAGTAAGAAGCCTCACATGCTGACACTGAACTCATTCTTGCAGAGAGCAGTAACTGTTCTAGACTCACACATTTCAGAAGTGGAAAATGTCCTGCATGATTCTAGTGCAACTCAGGGCCCTTAGACCCAGTCTTGTGACTCACATAAAACTTCCTAGGCAGGAGAGACAACCTTTGAATTTCCCAAGTGGTGGGGGGGACAGTGCCACTGCCCAGATTTTAGGGACACTCCATTGTAAGTGGTGAAACATTTATGCAGATTGGGCCCCGGAGCACCCACAAACTCTGCGCCCCTGATCCTAAGCCATTATGTATCAGGAATGATGCATTACCCCTAATGCAGTCGAGGTTAACAAAAACAAGCTTGTACGTTGGGTGATGACTTCACATCTGGATCCCCCTCTTCCGGGTTTAGATCTGCAAACAGTTCTTAACGATATCATGACCTTCAATGGTTGACATTTTTACTCCTGATGGTCTGATGCATTCAAAATAAAAGTTCCTTCTGAACCTTACAGTACAGTGCACTTGGGTCTCATAGTCAATTACAAAGACCATAGATACTCTCGAAGGATTTTTCTGGAGTTGTGCAGATGTGTCATGGACAGGGTTGGTGGCAGCTTATCTTTTCATGACATTTTAACCCTTTCCTGCCATTTAAACCATGTTAACCGTGTTTGGCACAAATAGGTGGCCTGGCTCCAAAATGGCCATGCCACAAGATTCTATGTCCTGTCCTTTGGCCATCTTGCCCCTTTGCCTTCCCCAGGTCGAGCCGACCCAGGTCAGTCCTTATTTGGCCATGCAATTTCCCGTGCAACGCCAAGCTTTTGCGGGCTTCTGCATGACGCGTGCCTCCAGGATGTGGGCTGGGATGTCTGGCCCCAATACACATCCTGGGTGCCAGAGAGTCTTGAGTACTGTGAATGCCTGGGACCACTGTGGTCCATGATTGGTCCACGTATGGAGTGTATGTTTGTGAGCGGATCTCCCATTGGGTCCTCTCCGTTTTGGCGCGAAGGGAATTTTGAATGAGAGGAGGCTGAAAACACCCATACCATGTCGATCTCTGGAGTTCTCACTGAACGAAGGATATGATCCAAGTATCCTGAAACTAAATCGAGGAACTGGTGGTGAACTGCTGGAAGGTTTGGCACCCTGAGCCTGCTGTGGTCCCGTGGGACCCCTCTGCATCTGGTCGTCCTAGAAGGTCTGCGAAGATGCTTTGACTGATTAAAATAGTGGGACCAACTATTCTCGGCACCTTCAACAAAACCTGCAAGTAAGCCTTCTCTGAAGTGTCCCTGTGCCAACCAGTAGGCTGACCAGCTTACGTAGGACCTTTGCTCTGTCTCCACCTTTGTTTCGAGGAGGCCCTCAAAACTTGTAATACTGCTAACTCTGTGTCCCCGGCACCCTCACACCAAATTTTGAACACTTGGTATTCCTAGGTCTGAAGTGAGGCGAGTGCACCAGGACCGGAGTGAAATTGGTTACCTTGTTGCCTAGTCGCAGCAACGATCTTTGCAGGTGCACTGCATTTGTGACCCTCTTGCCCCTGAAGCCTGCTGCAGTGAAACTGGCCTGATCCATCCATCAGGAGCGGAGATATCACCACTGTTCTGTTTGGGAATCCTCGCTGTATCGCAGGAAATGAAAGCCGCAGAGACGTACTTTTTGTCGCATTTGAACCTGCAGTCACAGTGGACCCAACTGGCGAAGTTGGGTCCAGAGTGCGCCTGGGGCCGGTGAGTAACCATAACCTTAACCGGTGGCCCCTACCGCCTCCATCTGTTTTTACGCACGATTGGCCACTGTGGGTCTCTCTCCTTTCCACTGCTAGTGTGAACTAGCGACCCATTCCGAACCTTGGAATCACCTCTGCCTTCCAGGGGAGGTTCTCCTCGAATAGTGGGAATCTATTCTTCATCGCCTCATCCACCTTTGTAAGCTGCTAGAGACCACTGAATAGACCCCGTTTTGCCCATTGGAGCAACCATGTGTGCCTGCACTACAGGCCTTTGAACATGGCGAACTGTCGACTCGGCTGACTTTTTCTCTCCGGTGCTTCGTGCACCGCATTTCTCTTGCATTTAGTGCTTTCTGAACACCATGCCGCAATTAGCGACACACGAGTATGTGATTATAAAGGCGGTTTTTCGCCACCCTGTATGAACTTTGTCACCGCGTGAGACACCCTGCCCAGCGACTTCCACACCAAAGGAACGCCCGGGCCAAACAGCGGGTTGCTGTTCTGTGACAACAACACTCCGTGCATCCATCCTTGGACTCTATAGTGGTTTGGGTTTTCATTCGGAGACTCCTCCCCCGCAACGCCAGGTTGACAAGGAATCTGCCACCTACAAATCATAAAAGCTGAAATGTCTGCACTTCCCTGTGTTACATATAGGATCCAATTTTCCCTGAGGAAGGCTCTTCAATCAATGCCAAGAAAGATGACAATAGCTGAAACGTGCCTCTAGTACAGCACATATATCAAAATTGCAAGAACTGATGGTCTTTGTGTGCACTACTATTTACCCACAGTTTCAAGACTGGCACGTAGGCAACTTTACCAAACATGATCATACCTTGATCATGAATACACACAAAGGATAAGAACCTTTGACAAAAGACAGTTTCAATAATACTGTGCAAATATAAAATACTAAGTCTAATTTTGCAATTTGTATGCTTAATGTGATTTCTTTTGTTTATACTTTGAATTGATCTCTGTTTGAACATGTTTTAATCATTTATTTATTATTTCTGTTTTCATTGGTTATGTTTTCTGAACAACTTATGCGAGAAATCTTTACTGCATTGTCCAGAATTATAATTTTTCATTGTTTTCTGGTTGTACATTGGACATTTTAACCAATTTCCCTCTTTTTTCATTAAAAAATGTATTCTTTTGCTCCATTTGTTCTCCTTGGTACTTTCCTATTTTTCTGACTCTTTAGGAGCAGAATATTCGTTGGTTTGGAAAACTAAGTATAAAACTGGACCTTAACCTTATGGTCATTTTACAGTGAGAGTTACAACTTTTTTTGTTTACCCTACATGTACTATTGAGCATAAGGCTCCTCTCTTCTTAGGGTTTGGACTGCCTCTTAGTTAGGTGTGTGTTTGATGAGGAAGGGGACTAAAGACTATCTGCACTGCCTATTTTCTTTCCCCTCTAGGTTGTGAATATATTTTGTAATCCTTTAGACCCCAATGGTCTTGTATATATTTTGTATTGATTGTGTTGTGTTGGTTTAGTAGGATTGCTGTGATTCTTTTAATGTGTGTTGAGTTACCAAGGCCGTGTAATAAATGTGTTTAAATGTTTGATATATACACCTGTTTGGGAGTAATTTGTAAGTGTCCTTCCTCTGTGTGCTCATTGAGATCTTTCAGTCACCCTCACCCCTCCTGCGACTTAGTCTTGACCGCCTACCATAGCTACCTTGATTGGTCTGGCTTTTCCAGAGGTTACCCTGTTCCAAGAAACTAGGAGGCCTTCTGAACATCTGCCCACCAGGTCAGAGTTCAGAAATGTGTCTTAACAACTTGGGATGGCCTTAGTTGTCCACCTGATCTTAGATACCCAATCAGAACCCCAGTCAGTATGGGACCTATACCTAGATGCTCCCGTTAAGCCTATCCCATCTCCAAGCAGGTTTTCTTAGTTTGCCACGTAGTATGATGTTAATTATGACACATTTTTAGTTATAACTCCCTGGTTTAGATAAATGTTAATAAAACAGTACTAAGTTTTGCCAACTTCCTGAGTTTGATTATTCATGTATGAGGAAGTTCTGCACCCCCATCCATCTCTAAGTATTGCTATCTCCTCTTACAGGGCCCCAGCCCCCAGGGTTCACGTGGTAGCAGAGGTAGGATGATTAAAGATCTGTCGACCCAGATGGGTCTCGGAATATCGGATGTCCTCTGACATTTAGCTTTATGACCGCAAGTTGAGGAGGAGACGATCGCGAGGGTCAGGAGCTGAAAAGCAAATTGTAAGTAGATTGAGAAAGGTGGCAAAAAATGAATGAGCATTCGGTGAGGAAAGTGATAATGGGAAGAAAGTATCGGAGGGTTGGTGGGGTATTTAGTTAACAACGAATAGCGTCACATAGAGGTATATATGAAGAGGAGCATCACAGATTAAGCCCATAATCCTACTTTCAAGGAATGCTTAGAAGAAGTTATTTCAAAATCCTAGTGAGCAAATAGGCAATGAGCGAACAAGGTTTGCTAAAGGGAATAACTTACACTCCCATCGGAGTAAAATTTAGGGGCAAGAATATCAGCGAGGAGCGCTGAGAAAATATGTATGTTGGGGCTTTGGAAGATGTATCGGGAGGAATGGGAAGACCTGCCTCCTGAAGACTGGATACTTAACCAGTGCTACGAGGGCGGTGTTGCGCCTTCTGCGCCTCCTACCGCACCTGAATTAAATGGCGATAGTACGAAAGATGAAGGATTGTATCCATTAAGGGAACTTAAAGCAGTGACATGATACAGTAATCCGATAGGTGAGCCGCCTGCTTATAGCAGTGACGAGAGCCCAGAAAGAACTCCAGAAAAGAATATGATCTCTAAAGACCCACGGGCCAAAGAGAAAAGTGAACGGCCGAGTGTGACCCTAGATATAAAATGGGAAATTAAGAGATGGAAAGGAGAAAAGACAAAGCTGATGAGATAGCGCTTATACAGAATGAATGTATGGGTGGTCAGATACTGCTCAAACTTGATGAGAAGAGCATTGAGGAAGTAAGGCAAGGAGAAGATCAAGATGAGCAAGATAAAAAAAAGTCAGGGAACCAGAGAAGCGATTGAAAGAAGACAAGTGTAAAGGAAAGAGTAGACAAAGACGAGAACAGATGTATCAGGAAGAACAGCTAAGAAAGAAAAAATGGCAGAAAAGCAAATAAGATATGACAATAGACAAAGAGTGATTGAAGAACAAGATAGGCCAGAAAAGAACAGAGAAGAGAAGGAAGAACAGAAATTAAGGGATAAAAGAATGCAAAGACGAAGAGGTGAAGAGGTGCATAGGGCAAATGAAAGGAGAGAAGTGAAGAAACAGGAAGAAGAAAGGGTTAGAGAGGAAGCAAGGAAATTAAGGGAATTTGATGAAGAAATAGAACGAAAGAGATGGCAGAGGACGTGCAACATTTATCGCATCGAGAAAGAGCCAATGGAACGCAATCCAGTAGTATGATATGATAGGTTATTTAAAATGTGCTTAATACCCAGAGGTTTCTAAGTGCAGACCCAGGGATCAAACCTATGTTGCTCAGTGTTGCCTTGCTTCCAAGGCAAGCACATTGCCCATGAGCTATCCTATTCTGGGAAGACATAGAGGAGTTGCTCCCATCGCAAGAAGCAACACCACAACCCTCTAGGGTAAATTTACAGGCGAATTTTGAGATATGAAGTATCAGAGACAGAACTGAGAAGGCTTATAAGGAGATGAGGACAAAACGTGAATCGAGAAACAGAAGGAAAGACGATTGATCCAAAATTGCCAATTTGTGAGGCAAGGATGGAAGCTTGCTTAGTCTCGAGCACAGAGCCTTGTCTTTGGAAAGGCTGACTCTAAAACAGAGACGAGAAAGATGATAGCCATACAAGTTGGGGATAAGAAATGTCAGACAAAGACAGGGAAACCTTCCGTGAGGAGGAGGCTAGTACATGCGGTAGTGAAGGATGTTTTCAGACAGACAAGGAAGTAAGGTGCTCGGACTTAGACAAACCTAGAAAGCACGCCAGAACCTATGTTTTACACAGAGTGACCTAAAAGGTGATCTCATAGTGAGAGGGGGGAATCGCCACCATATGTGAGCAGACTGAGGTCATTACAAGGTAGAGGGCGATCAAGAACCATTGTCCCTAATATGGAAGGCAGACGATGGGAGCCGATTTCGATTTTGGGGTTCCATATTTCCTCTTCTTACAAAAAGGAGGGGCCAGACCACAGTATGTCCCATGGCCCCAGATGGATAAGGAGAATTTACGATGCAAATTGCCCAGCTTAATGACGGGGCAGGGAAATAGATCTATGAATGGAAAAATGACAGGAGGAAATACTTTAGCTATAGGGGACATATAAAGGTCTTCTAGTAGCTATTCTTGGGGAAAGGGCTGATGACATTTGGACGAGAGCAGGATACTCAAGTGTCACAGCACAAAACACAGTGCATGAGGGAGCATTGTTTAATAAATGCAGAGCGCCAGTCTGGAAAGCACTTAGAGTACAATATCCTGTTATGTCAGATATGGGTGCAATTATGGCACACAAGATTCAGGAAGGCGAAGATCTGCTTGCTTACATTCAGAATTTTCAGGAACAGTGGTCTTTGGAAACTTGAAAGCCTTGGGGGAAATCAATACATGTATTATATCATATTTTATGTCAGGGATTGCCAGAACAGGTACAGAGAAGGCTCAAGAAGCTGGTTGGTATGGAAGCAAAGCCATGGCCAGAAATGCAGCTGACCATTGCGCACCATTGCTGATTGTTACAGGAGAAAAATTGATAAAGGGAAGATGCTAGAATGCTCAAAGAAGCTAAGATAGTACAGAAAAAATGGTCAAAAAATGCTATAGAAGGGGCGATATTGACCAGCGGAGAGGGGCTGTGAACACAGCAAGTAGCGGGGCTGCCACAGGTGAATAATCAGCGGCAGTCAGATCAAGAAGGGAACAGGTTCATGCCAAGAGGCAGGGGAACAGGTTTTAGAGGTTTTAGAGGAAGAGGAAGCTTTCAGAATAATCAGGGAAGCTTTCATAATAACCAATATGGTTTTCAGAATGTGCAGAATGATAATCAAGGCATGCAGGGAGGGCAGATTAGGAGACTCCCTCCTGTGTGTTGGACATGTTGAATGACAGGGCACATTGCGTGAACATGTGGGCACCAATGGTGTGTACAGAATGGGCAGTTCTTAAGAGGGGGGACAGCTTATCCTCTAGCATGTAGCCCACAAAGTAGGGATGGGTTCCCCCAAGATCAGTGTATCAAGCACAAGTGCCGCTAACTCAACAGGCTTTGCAATCACAGCAAACACCATTGAATCCGCCACAAGGCCAGTCACAACACGCACCCATGCAGGTACAACAGAGTGCAAACACAGTACAGCTATTGACTCCTACAGTAGGGGGTGTCAATATCGTAGGAGGGAATCCTTTTACAGGTACAGCAATAAGCATGTACCCACAATGGGACAGCTCACAGGGTGACTTGATGTGTTTAGTACTATCGGTGACACCAAATCCTCAAGAGGAACCAAGGGTTGAGGTTACCATAGGATGCACATCTTTTTCTTTTTTAGTAGACACTGGGGCAACTCGCTCATGTATACGAGAGGGAACATTTTCGTTATCAGGAGGTGCCATGAATGATCAGGGGTTCTCTGGAGCTACAAGTAGAGTTCCTTTTACTGAGAAATTACCAGTCTATATAGGAGAGTGTGATATGCCTGTCCCTTTGCTGTATTCAAAACAGACACCAGTTAATATTCTGGGCTGAGATTTAATGACAAAGCTAAATATGACAATTTCCTTCACTGATGAAGGCATAGGGCCTCATTACGACCCAGGTGGTAAGGGGTTTAGGGCAGCGTAAACAGCGCCGACCCTTACCGCCTGATTCCGAGGTCCCTTAGCGCCATGGCGGATTTAACACCTGCTTTTAGCAGGTGTTAAAATCCATGGCGCTAAGGGACCATGTTGTTAATTACGCCACCGTAATTTACGGTGGCGTAATTAACGCCTTCCCCACTCCCATTATGCCCTATGGGGCAAAAATGGCAATGGGGAAGGGTAAATGGGGATTGGGGACTTACCGCCCCGCCGACCTCGGAATGGGGCGGTAAGTCCGCCAACCACCATGGCGTAAACATAGTTTACGCCATGGTGGTAAAGGTACGACCCAGGCGGTAACTTACCGCCTGGGTCGTAATGAGGCCCATAGTGTGTTCCATGCCAGGAATACATTATTTAAATGTGGGCAAATTTATCATGGCATTTACAGGACAAATAGCTCTGCGAGGAACACTGTTAGAACCAGAGGTTTTTCACTATGGGGTACGCATTTTTGTTAATGTGGCTACCCGGTTTAGTTGGCAAGATTATGAGAATCCCTCATTAATTTTTGTCCAGGCCACAGATGCCTATGAACGAAGAGGGGGGACAGGTTTTTACCCTGGAATTACAGGCATCAATAGTGCGAGGGTAATTGGCCTTGCTCCAAGGATTTGATGATAAGGGCAGGCCATGGAGAACAGTGATTGCCGTTGGTGAAGGGCACATATTGACTGATGTCACTGACGAGGATATGTTTAAAGATGACTTGTCAGACGACAAAGTTGTGTTCGAAATGTGCATTACTTATTGGATCACGATAGAAAGAAGAGAGATCCCGCATCAGATGATGAAAGTGCAACAGCGTCCAGCATTTTTGACGAGGACATGGACTACGGGCCCCTATGATGTAGGCTTGTTGAAGGGGATGGGAGAAGTCAAGATTAAGTTGAAACTAGGAGCAATTTGACCTCAAGCAAGACAGTATCTTATGTCTTCAGAGGTAGGTGAGGGCATTTTTAAGACTATATCAGCAATGGTGGAACAAGGCATCTAGTTGACGTCAGAGTCATGTCCCTGCAGTGTATCTGATTAAAACATCAAAGGGTGGGTCATGGTGTTTAATTCAGGACATGAGGCCGATTAATCAAATTGTAGAGGCAGAGTTTCCTCTAGTTCCGAATCCTGCAACGATATTATGCAGAATTCTTCCAGAAGCACAATACTTTATGATGATTGACTTGAAAAATGTGTTTTTCTCAATCCTGTTGCATAAAGATTCTCAAGATCTTACGTCATTTACATTCCTTCAGGCTAAGCTGAAAAGCACACATTTGCCCGAGGGGTATTGTGAGTCTCCATCGATCTTTAATAGGGTCCTGCAGATGGGCCTAAGCAATATTGATTTGCCAAGTGGTGTGCTGCAATACGTAGACAATATTTTAGTCTGTAGCACAACTGAGGAAGAGGGCAGGTGAGGCTCGATTCAGACTAATGATTATTCTGGCAGAGGATATAAGGATATAAAGTTGATAAGGAGAAATTGCAATATTGTCAGGAAGAAGTGTTGTACATCGGTCAGTTGATTTTTCGTGAAGGAAAGAAAGTAACACCTGAAAGAGCTGAGACGATTATGAAAATGTCTAAACCACACACAATAATGCAAATGCAGCAGTTTTTGGGACTGTGTAATTATGTCAGTGCATGGGTATTTGATTATAGTTCATATACAAGACCCCTATTGCAGGCTCTGAAGAAAGCACAGATAAAGAAGGAAAACATTGAATAGACTGAGGAGATGGAGGAATGGTTTTATGAATTAAGAAATGCAAATTTGCACAGCTACAGTTTTAGGAATTCCCAATTATTCTGTAGAGTACTTTTCATGTTTGCACACGAATGGAACTGTTATGACAGCAGTGTTCACACAGAGAACCACAATGGGGTACAAACCCTTAGCATATTATAGTGGGATTCTAGACCTAGTTATGAGGGGTCACTTCCCTTGCAAACAATCGCTGGCAGCAGCCGTGTTTGCTACCGAGAAGTCTGCAGGCATAGTGATGTGGTGTTCCATGACTTTGTTGAGCATGCTTTGTTTGTTGTTTTGCAGAAACACAAGGGTTCACTGACATCACAAAGGGATTCTGCTTATGAGGTGGTTATACTAAATCCAGCAATCTAGATAATCAGGTGTAAAAAGGTGAATCCTGCCACATTTGTAGCCGAACCACTGGCAGCGGATGAGCAAGTGCATGATTGCTCAAATTATGAAGAGTTCTATGACGAGATCCCAAGGGTAAAGGAGAATGTTTTAGCAGCTGGGGATGTTCTCTGGGGTCTTCGAAGATTGATCAAAATGATGGAGAAAGACGTTCAGGTTCAGCTGTGGTAAGTCACTGAGCAAACATGGAATTTGAAGTAGTAGCATGTGCCAGACTTTCGTCTCATTTTTCAGCACAGGCTGCAGAATTGGTGGTGCTTATTGTCGTGCTCGAGAATCACGCTGGGAAGGAACTGACATTGTACAGTGACTCTGCCTACATGATGTCAACCATGCACGCAGGGTTAGCATGCTGGAAAAGGAGGGGCTACCTCTGAGAGAATCGCACTCCAGGGCAATACACTGCATTATAGGACACGATTATTAAAGCACTACAAGTCCCAGTAGCCATCGCAATAGTTAAGTGTGCAGCACATACTAAGAGAACTGACTTTATTTCACTCTAAATCCAAGCCACAGACGAAGAGGTAACAATGGTTACATATTCAACTGAAATTTTTTGTTTTAACACTCCTGATGTGAAAGGAAAAAAATGTTATAATGATTGTAAATGAAGGCTTTAATCATTTGTAAAGAGCACAGTTGATGGAAGTTCAAGGTGGAACCCCACAGGAAGAAAAAGAACTGTGGACACAGAGGGGGTGTTCTTCATCCCCTTCTGAAGCATTGTGGCAACAAGACAGCACTGATAAACCGGTGATTCCTGTGGCCTTACTAAAGGTGGCGTTAGAACAGATACACTACTCTGCGCATGTTACTAGGGAAAGCCTTGCAGCAACCATTGCAGAGGACTGGTTCGTACCGAACCTGTTAGAACATGTTGCTTTTTTTTAAGTAAATTGCACGTATGTCAAAGGTTTACTGCTGGGCACATGCTGCGAACAATGAGAGGAGTAATTCCTTGACCAAATGGTCCTTTTCAGAATTCACATATTGATTGTGTTGACATGCTGCAGGTTTGTAATGGATATAGGTATATGATAGTGGTAGTCTGCCCCTTTTCTAGATGGATTGAGGCCGGTCCATGCACAAATCCTGATGACATTCGCTCTGTGAAGCTTTTAGTTTGAGAAGTATTTCCTAGATGGGGAGTATGTGAGGTGCTGAGATCAGACAATGGACCTCATTTTGTGAATGACGTATAAAAAACAGATTAGCTTATTACTTAGTATTAAACATAGGTTTTCTTCTGCTATCACCGCAAGCGAATGGGACATGTGAGAGACTCAACGGTCTTCTCAAGGAAAGGATAGCAAAACTAAAATTGACAATGAAGAAGGGGTGGCTGCATTGCCTGCCCCTTGCATTATATGCATTGAGAAATCAGCCCGCTCTGACCACCACCTCACACCCCAAAAACTAGTTACAGGGAGGCGGATGAGAATGCCTCTGACTCCTCCATCGAAAACTAGGAGTGATGCCCAGACAACTGCAGAATTGTTAGGAAATGAGCTACATGAGTACTTAACATGTATGACCGCTAGTATTCTCTGTCATTGCAGAGCAACTCAAGTGGAAGGGGTGTCGATCTCAGAACACAGATGAAAACAATACAGAAAGAGGACCTAAAAAGCTATGTGTTCCTAAATGATTTGCCGGAGACACAGTTCAAATAAGGAATTTCACAAGGAAGTGGCACAAACCCAGATTTAGTGGCTTTTCATTGTGGAAGACGTTACTCCTTCAGTAGTTAAAGTCCAAGGGAGGCGAGCATGGATTCATCTAGGAGATGTGAAAGTCTACGCTGGAGAGGCCAACATACCCCCAACCCATTTGGAAGCAAGTCAAGAAGAAGAGGTTCAGCATGTGCAGACTTGATTGATGATGAGGAAGAAGGACACAAAGACTATCCAGTAGATAGACGAACGTGTGCATTTGGACTGTGGCTCCTCTGAAACACTCCTTATAGATATTATAGCAGGTAGTGAGAAAGTTACTGTTCTTGAACCATGGAAGTCTGTTGACATTGAACTTTGGAGTGCTGAAGTAAATGGAAAAATGCTCAATTTAGACTTCCTTTTCAACGACTGTAAGAGGGAGTAGTTCCCTGACTTGTTTATCAGTGAGTATCTCTTCGGACGCACAATTGGTCCTGTCTAACGATGATGCCCAGAAACTACTTGTCATGATCTTTTACTATTTACTTCAAGTGCTTCTTGTTTGGCGCAACACTAACACTTATGTGTTTATACAAGATCCTATAAATCATCCTGTAATTAGTTGGTTACTTGTGGAGATTATAGAGAAAATCAGGCAGCTTCCTGAACACCTGATACATTTGCCTGAGTAAAAAGAGTTTTTCCTTCCTTAAAAGTAATTACAGGCAAAAATGTGGTCTATTGAACATATTGCAGGTCCAGACATTGAACAGAGTCAATAACGTGTGGGGAGACACTGGTGGTGGAGTCTGATGTATTGGTGCATAATTTATATCTGTTCGGCATCGATTATCATTTTTCTGTTTCTATTGATCCACACTGTTTACTTTAATGGTTCCAAAAGGGAAGGAGTCCTGGTAATCCTTCCCAGTTCAGTTACCTTTGCAGAACTGGAAACTGTATGAAGGCCAAACCCCTGTGTAATTGTCGCTACACCCTTAGCCCATGTGAAGGCACTGATTTCTCTGAGAAGTGTCCCTATGATTCCTCCAGTAAGAAGAATGTATACTGATGTATTTCATGAGTTGCTCATACAAGCTAATCTGTCAAGAAAGAGACCTAAAAGAAGAGTGAGGGAGGCTGATTATGAATTTAATTATTATTTAGACAGTACAGCACATTTGGGAAATAGCATGTGGTATCAACACAGGAAAGAAGTGGGAGAAATTACTTCTAAGGAGGAATGCTATGTATGTGATCTCTTGCCTTACATTATGGGTAAGTTTAAGATATTTATAGCTATTGAGATAGATGTCCAAACAGCTCATTGCCTGACTCACCTTGCACTCTGTCATACAAGAGGTCAATTCCAGGGTCGAACGGCATCCTTGGTATGGGTGACAGAATGGTCAGCCCCAGAACAAGATGACTATGTTCAAGATTTGAAAACAAGAGAAAGAGCACACACCAGAAATCATGTGATAAGATATGAGCAGCCTGGCGTGAAGGGAGCTGGAATCAGATGGGAAAAAACACAGGAAGCTCAATTGCCAAGGAGAAACTGAAGAAGTTGTTTGAAGCTGCAAAGAAAGAGGCCAAATGTGAACATGGGGAACAGTACTCTCTCCAGATGGCTGGGAAGAAGGCATAGTCGCATGCAGAGCTGTGGCAGTAGCTGGTCATCATAAGCCAGTTATCGAACGATTGGAAAATGGATGCAAACCTCTCTGGCTGAGGCTTGCAAAGATTCTGACGTGGGTTGAAGACAAAGGAGGCCCATTGCAGATAGTGCCTTTGGCTAGTGCAGAGCTATGTTTCAGAAAAATGGCACGAGAAAAGTTGGAGAGAATCAACAGCGTGGTTGAATTTTTGATGAACCAGGAATAAAAGATAGGACAGTAGTGATAATGGATCACTGCTGGGCCTGTGGATCCAGAACATACATGAAGCTGCCCAGAGATTGGGGAGGACTATGTTCTATTGTGATTGCTCATGTTCCAGTATTGGTGATTCCCAAGAGTGATTTCAACATTGGCGAGTGTCCAAAAAGCAGACGCTCACCCGAGGAAGAAGAGATCTGCTGAACTCCTTAATCGAATGAAGAGAGAAAACTATTTCTAAGACAAATCAATAGAGGCCTTTGAGGCTATTCCATATGAACAAAAATTGTTCAGCAAGACTGCTTCAGTTTTTATTGTTCAATGTATGCCTGGGATCCAGAGGATGGCAAATACCAAATGGTTACAGATAACCAGCTGGGAGCTTCTGCAAACGATCAACACCACCATAAAGGGATTCAATGCTATAAAGAAGGAGCTAAGAGCCATATGCCTGATGACACTTCAGAACAGCTATGTATGGAGGTGTTTGTGCCAAAATAGGAGAATCATGTTGCACATTCATACCTTCTCACAACAACGAGAATGGCACCTTGACAGAAGCCATAACAATGCTGACAAACCTACGCGTCAAGATGGAAGACAAAGTGGAAGACATTGCTGATGACAGCTGGTTTGCATCAATCTTCTCATGGGTTCCACAATGGATGGCAAGTATGTTCATGTTCCTGGGAGCCCTGTTGTTGATGATCATGTTTGGGTTCTGTGTGATCAGGATAATAATCACACAATGCAAAAATACTGCCAGCAAAGCAGTAGGGATGAAGATTGTGATTGATGTTGAATCAGGGTTCAAAACCAAAGAACTGACAGACGAAGAAATCAGAGACTACGTAAATGCACCTGAGGGAACAAAGTTCCTTTAAATCTGAAGACCACAAAAAGTATGTGGGAAGATGGATTTACTGCAGTCCCAATGGACAATGCAATCTGATGACCTGGAGTGTTGATGAGCATGTGAAATCAGCAGGATGCCTGAAAGAAGTCATAAAGATATGGACTCCAAAGAAGCACTTCTTCAGACAAGGATGTCTTGATGTGAAAAGTGATGAGAGAGTGGTTGATGAAATCGCCCAGAGGGGGGAGTGTAGAGGAAGAGCCAAATACCTCTACCAGAAGCTCCACCCCCATGTTGCCTATGTGTTGGGAACCGGAAATTGGGCCACGTGCCATACCAGTGAGGATGCCTATACCGCAAAGAATTCTTAAGACAAGGTACCATTGAGAAAACCCTATATGCATTCACAAAGAAATGATGGTCTTCTGGACAGAGTCCCGGAAGAAGTATGAAAATGAATGAGAAAGAGGACTGGTGATGTCATGAAAAGCAGAACTGACACACCTAGAAAAAGACACACATGAAAGAGGAACATAAGCATTCTATAAGATCTGCAGAGGAGGTCTCGAAGTTAAGCAACATTTCAGGATCAAAATGAAGATGTTCATGTGAAGAAACACTGAAGAAAATACAAAAGTCATTTTACACTTGTACAGATGCTTTAACGCAAGTAGAAAAGTCATCCTGAGGCTGGCTATGTAGGGAATAGATTGCAGCGATGCACCAATGTATAAACATAGGAATATATACAATGTGGATGTTCCACAGTGCACCTTAGCAAAACTTGAACCCCATGAGTGGAAATGGCTTGGGTGTGGCACAGTTTGAAAATAGCTGATGGTGAAGGAGAATTCAAGAAAGGCTGGCTGGCCCAGCACCAAGAGTCAAGGACACCGTGAGCCTGGATGTCTGTCAAGAAGCTACATGAATGTGAGAAACAAACTTCTGTTTGAGGTGGAATGGAAAAACACTGAAGGAGTCAAGAGTTCATCATTTAATAGTATTTTATGCAACAAATAGCTTGAAAATGTGGTCTCCAGTCACATGGTCAGATCGAAATAGACTTTGGGTCGAGCTGCACAGAAACCAGAAGCTAAGGTGATGCCACACTGTCTTTTATTCTCAGGCACAGTGAGCTTCTACAAGACCAAGTTCAGAGCCTAATTGAATGACAGACAGCAGGAGTGATGACAGATGTTGGGCTAATTGGGTGGGGAGGCATGACCAGGCCAACCCTCCCAGTACCTGGGGTAACCAGTTTGCGTGCTGCTAGCAAGTGGAATATTCCAGATGTGTACCAGCTTGCCAACCAATTATAGAGGGCCACGTATAAAGGATCCCTATAGTTTGTGTAACCAATAGAGTGTCAAATATTAGTATGACACAGAAGATGACTTGTTCTTGGGATGGGCTTAGTTGTCCAGCTGATCTTAGATGAATGTTGCATGAAAGCAGGAATTTCCCACAGATGCATATGTGCACATGAAAATGGTTATCAAAAGTCGGGAAAGGAGGGGAGTGACTTTGAGTGCTGTACTATGTCTGAATCTGCGTAACACTTGGAAACACAAATATTTAGGATCTCATTTTGAGCTTGCTGCAACGTAATTGGAAGACACAAAATCCTTGCGTGAGGCTTTTATGCTTTCCGTTCATGTCACAGCTAATTTTCATTCATTTGTTTGGCACAAAGGAGGGGCCACTTCCTTCCTTCCTCTCTGCCTAAAAAGTATTCCAGAATTTGCGCCAGCATGGATTTTCATACCGGCGTAAATGCTGTGGATTCCTACAGAGTCTGCCGGCTTTTTGCACCAGCGAAAAGCAAAATAAGGCAGACTTCATTATAAACGCTGCTTGCCATGTGTACATGGCAGGCAGCATTTACTCAATTTGAAAGGCAGAATGAAAAAGGGGGGGGGGCAAAAGGAGGCACACACACTTGTGTGCTACCTTTTGGACTCCTCCACGCTTGTATGCCGCCTTTTGCCCTCCCCGTGTGCACTCTGCTGTGCACATGAGGAACATTTGGCAGCAAGGACCCGTGTATGTGAAGGTGCACATGTAATGGGTCCCTGCGCCCGATTACAGGAGAGTCCACGATGAGCTCCTTAGAGGAAACAAACAGATCTAAGCCCATCTTTGTCGTATAGTTCAAACTTCATTACACAAGATGTTGGTTCATCTCTAAATGTTACCACAAAGTCTTTGCTTCAACTTGGGTCACAGAAGCAAATGTACAATATTACCACCTGTACACTGAGGGGCTAAATTCCCTGAGCTTGGGCCTGAGGTGCTAACCAACTATGTGAAGAGGAAGGAAGGAAGGAAGGAAGGAAGGAAGGAAGGAAGGAAGGAAGGAAGGAAGGAAGGAAGGAAGGAAGGAAGGAAGGAAGGAAGGAAGGAAGGAAGGAAGGAAGGAAGGAAGGAAGGAAGGAAGGAAGGAAGGAAGGAAGGAAGGAAGGAAGGAAGGAAGGAAGGAAGGAAGGAAGGAAGGAAGGAAGGAAGGAAGGAAGGAAGGAAGGAAGGAAGGCTTAGAAAAACACATCTGATTGTAGCTGCTATTAGCAGTGGCCCAAATGCGTGCGTTGATGAATCTCATAATCAAATGATGTGGTGTAGTGCTGAATGTGGCTGGAAGCTGCTGGCAGTGTGTAGAGAACCGCCTGTGGATGCCTGCAGATGCTCGCTGAGATGCTGGTGGTGTCAGGAGATGGCAGCCTCCTGTGTCCCAGAGCACTGAGCCCCCTTGAGTGGGACAGTGGTAAGGGTGCCTTCCGCTCTAGTGGTCCGGCTAGCTTTACACCTTCCCGTGTGATCTGAAGGCGGCAGAGCGGAATGGAATATGAAGGAGGATCAAGTCATAGGGGCTCTGTGGGGGACTCAAGCAGAAATATTACCTTAGATATGGGAATCTAGGACTTTCTACCATGTCTGTCTTACATGCTTGCTCCTTTCTTCCCCTCGTTCCTCATAGAGGCTCTCCACAGGACTGACTTTCATTGCCTCACGCAGCTGACGTGCTGTGGACTTTCTTTCAGTTTTTGCCCTTCCCTCGGTGCCCTTGGCCTCTGTTTGCCAACCACCCTTATCTGCCCCAGGGTTTATGGGGATAATGGATCAGATGATGGCCAGCCATCTCCATCTCCATCTCTTATGTACCCAATTAATTGCCACGTTCTTATTCCAGTCATTGTCTTCTCCTCCCTGCTGACTCTGCTGACTCGATGCAAGATATGGGTAAAAGCAAGCTGCACTATGATTTTTCTAGGCATGACCACATGGCTCCCTGAACAGATAATATGATAGGTTATTTATAACGTGCTTAATTCCCAGAGGTTTCTAAGCGCAGAGCTGGGGATCGAACCTGTGGTGCTCCATGTCATCTTGCTTCGAAGGCGAGCACGTTGCCCCTGAGCTATCTTCCCGAGACCTTGCATGATCCTGAACCAGGTGGACCCTATGGACACTAACCTTTCTTCTTCATCATGGCTCTTCCGGTTTGACCAGAAATGTATGAAATAGCTGCCACCTGTCTCGCTTTCCTACATTTTACATTTAGATTTTTCTATATGCATTCTCTTTCTGTAGTGTCGAGAAGCATGCATAGCGGCATACCTGTGCTCTGTACAAAAAAAATCAAATCACATTTCTTTCTGCAGATGCTTCATCAAAATGAGACACTTAGAAGCTGGATTTGTGCAGCATTAAGTCCTTAATTATTATTATTAATATTTATTATTATTATTAATATTGTTATTATTATTATTATTATTAAAATTATTATTATTCATTCATTCATTCTAATTAGTGCAGCGTGATATGAAGACACAGAAAGAAATTGGCCATTCCAGGACGATTGTGGGGGTTGAGTGGAGGTATTTTTCACAGGTTAGTTTCAAAGAAAAGGGAAAATAATCTGACTTGTCAGGAGGTTTTAATGGTGCTCTGTAAAACTGTTTGAAGAGAATCACAGCGTTTTTCGGATTCTGCAGAAGCACGTGTGTATGACTTCTCACAGTCATGAGCTGATTAGACATTTTGATGAAAGCACTGGTCTACGTGATAACTTTTCAATGATTACTGTCTAGCAGGTGTTTTTTTTTTATTTAATATACCCCCTTTCGCTATCTTCACAGGAAGAGTTGGCAGGCTGCGTATTCCCCACTGCTCTGGCTAGCCTCCAGTTTCTTTCCTGTCTTTTCAGTTTAGCTTTGATTGAAGCAAGCTCCTTGGCAGATTGCGTGTGCCATTATATCATTTTAACTTCAGGTTGCATGCTATCTGCACACCCACATGAGATGATGCATCTGCCCACCTTCCAGGCATGACGCCTCATTCCTCATACAGTTTCTAAGCGACAGCAAACAGACAGACCTGGCCTGTATTTTTTTCAAGGAAGCAAATTGAATACAGATTTGTATGCAGTGCTTCAGTCCTCTCAGAGATTGAATGGCCTATAGGGCAAACTCAACAGAGGCCCGACTTTTTGGTGTCTCTAAAAAACCCATCCCGACTATATCCCATTTCAGCCTTTCAGACTCACAGCCTGCAATATATAGTGAAATATCTACGCAGGTTATCCTGCCTTTGCCGCAGTTGCTGCTAAGCTATTCGATTCATGACATCTTTCTTACACTGCTCTTCCCTTGTTCACGAAGATCACATCTTGTGAAATAAATAATTGGTATAATATGGGAAGCCTGAAACAGGGAAATCCTGCAAGATCCATAAATACTGCCCGATCACACTTGCTTAGTTTCATAATCAGGGAAGTTGCTAGGTCTGGAAAAGACCCGGGGCTAAGCTGATGTCGGAACTGTTGGGACTGGGGGCTAGCTAGTCTTTTGGCTGTAGCTCCTGAGATTCTATCCGGGGCTACAACCAAAAGATCAGGGGCTATAGCCCCCTTAGCCCCCCCTAGCAACGCCCCTGTTCATAATGGAAATGACTAAACATAGGGTGCCGAAGACTATGGTCCCACATCCTGCTTTGTATAATGATGACATCATCACAAATACCACTGAACAGCACTTGCTCAGCCAAAAGGAACTCTATAATTGTTGTGCTATATTGTTTAATTTATACACTGTACATACAGCAGAAAGGAAAAGTTCCAATCGCACCCTCTCAATGTTAGTGACAAAGCAAACTGTTGAAAGCTTTAGAGCGCAACCAAGTTCCTAATTTGTGGCATAAAGTAGTGAGGGTGTGAGTAGATCTAAGGAAGGCAGACGAGTTTTCCAGAGAGAAGGAGCAAGAAAAGAGAAAGCTAAACCACGTATGCATTTGTATTTCTTTGAAGAAATGAGATGCCAATGTTGATAAGAAATGACTTACAATGAAGACATTTACAGAAGGCAGGGGCATTTCCCAGAAGGATGAATATAGTAGGACATAGACCAGGGACAAAACAACAAAATATAGAAAACAGGTGACTTACATTAATGTCGGAGTGCAAGTACCTCACCTGTAAGTAAGTGTGCTGTGCAAATATATTGTGTTGCACTGCAGGGAGTGGTGGTGTCAAGAAGCGTGGATGGAGGAGTGGGGTGAGCTCCCGCTTTGGAAAGTAAGTGTAGTTTAAGCACGCTTTGAAGGGATCCACAGCTGGGCTATCTTTAATTGCGATGGGCAACAGGTTGCAGTTGAATGGGGCGACTAGAGAGAAAAAGAGTGGAAAGTATTGACGAGCAATATGATTGATTGCTTCGAAGGCTAGGAAAAGGATCTTGATAAGGGAGCGGCTGTGCATTGAGAGCCAGCCAGCATGGAGTCAGTAGGTAGAAGTGTGGGAGGATCTTGAGGGGGATTAGATTTTTTGTAGAGTGGTGAGTAAGAAATGGATGCATGTATCACGTGTTTCAATGGTCAAAATGAGCAGTAGAAGTGATGAATTGTTGCGGTCAGAGGTCACTATTAATGAGAACCCCTAGGTTGCAAGCTTTGTGCAATGGAGCCAGAATTTCAGGTGGGAAGGAGTTTTAGGAGTGCAGCATAGGGATGGTGTTGGAAGCTGGGAGAAAGACGACTTACAGGGTAATTCATGGAAAAAATGGGCACCGAAAACGGGCACTTGTGCGTGAAAACGCGCGCAAGCACCTGTTTTTGCGCGCATACGTATTCATGGAACACATTGCGCGTGGCTTACCTGAGACCTGCACTGAATCCGCGCAAATCCAACACATCACTGTGACACCACAAATGCCTAATGCGATACGGCCAGCGAAGGCGCACAACGTCCAGCTCACACACCTAAAAAGGGGGCGGACCACGTAAAATGGGGAACAACATGCGAAAATGTGGGTGTTACGGGGGAAGCACCACAGTAAAATCCTTGCAACACCCACAGACGGACATACCAACACTTACTGGCACCTTGAGGGGTCTACACCCACTGCAGGTGTGTCAGACAGAACAGCATCTACAGCAGAATCACTCACCTGTGACAGCAATGATGCTTCAATCTCCGATTCCGCACCAGAGGCATAGGGTTAATCAGAGGTGTACTCAGAGACACCCCTGGCTATGATGGTCTGGAGCACCAATGGATGTTCATGGGCTACCACCCCACGGCCTCCGCTGGTGGCTGGTTAGGGCTCTGAATACTCCACCCCCTCCGCCATCTCCTCCTCCTCCACTGCTTCCTGTGCGTCATCACCTGCACAAAATAAAAAGAAGACATGACCAAACATGTTAACAGCATAGGCCACACACATAGGTATTACAATGTTGACAGCCAACACATGAAGCAGTCATGTGACACAAGACACAAACTCAGGCATGCACACAGTTCCAATGTAATGGAACGGGACCCTGAAAGCAGACATGGGTGCATGTCAAATGGCAAAATAAGACATGTACTGCATGGTGCATAGTACCTGCATCACACACAAGCATGTGACTGGCATAGTCCTTCCGCAAGCATGACAGATGCCAACACACAGATGGCACGTAGCATAGCCAGGCCCGAACTGTCAACCAGACCCAGATGGAGGCTCAGTACTACTGTCCATGAGCCATGTACAATGAATGTCATTTGACATTTCATTTAAATCACTATGATAAAACACACATGTGTCACAGGCTGCATCAACGCTAAGGTGTTGAAATACAGTGAAGGAAGGCACATGTTTTCATGAATGGCAGGTCACCTTGACATGACACAAGTGAATAGGCATGTGGAAGGGGAGAACAAGGCTCAGAAGTGTGTGGGTGCAGTGCAGTACAGATGTACGGCGTCAACTATCATTGAGAACACAGAGGCAGTAATGTTAATGTTGTGGACCGATGGCAGTATAATGGCAAGTGCAGTCATTCTGTATAAAGGGTTGGTAGTGGGTTGTAGGGATAAAGTAAACTACATCCGCAAGGGCGGGGGGTGGCCTGGAGGCAGTGCATGACTCAAAAAGGGTGTTCAGAGTACTTTGTTGTAGCAGACAGTGTGAGCAGGTGTCGATTGCATTCTTTCAGTCATATGGGACTACAGCAGGGGAGAAAAGGACAATAAGCACAACACATGAGGAAGCATCGGAAGTGCCCCTAGACCCGGAGAAGCAACAACAGCAGTTGCATAGAGACAGGGAGGCTGTTGCAGAGGGAGGCTTACGCTCGACACAGACGAGAACCCCAAACTTATGGCCATGAGGAGCAACTGACCCTGAGTGAGCAGGAAAGGGATGATTAAATACCATGAGAAGGAAGCAAATACTGGAGATGTAGTTGAATGAATTGCTTGCCCAAGACCCATATGAACTTGCCTGGAATGCACAGGGTCCAGGAATGAACACTCATAGCCACTCTGAGCCTGTGCCACCCGCACAGTCCTATTGGGATACCCTGCACCAAGGCCAAAGGACGTTCCACACAGTCCAGGTCTGGCAGAGTTGCAGAGGGAAGAGTGCATATTCACAGAAATTCAGGTACTGCCTGTTGCAATAGTCCGCCATCGCAGAGTGACCACACAGAGACATCAGTCATGTGACGATAGAAGGTGAGTGTTGAGTGGAAGATAACCACAGGCTATCCACGACCATAGGTTGTAGCAAGAATGGGTCCAAAAGAGGCTGCACAGAGATTGTGATGGAAGGAGGTAGCAGGTGTGGTGATGAGGATTGCCTCTGTGTGCAGGACATGGTTTGTATGCAGTCAGCATGACAACAAGCACGTATCAGTCCAACATCACATGGGTCACAAATGGCAGTCATGTCAATTTAGCCTGAACTGGCAGATAATCATAACACATCAGCCAAGCAACACACACATGACCTGGACACACATGCATCACCACTCACCGGACATTGCCTCATCATCTGGCAGCCCTCCCACACCTTCGACCTACTCCACTGTGATGAAATCATCAGTGATCTCCTCATGTGCACTGAGTTCTTTGTCCTCAGATGATGTCCCACTGCCAGTCACCTGAGTAGAGGCGAACTTTACATCCAGCTTGTCTTTTGCCTAGTGTTGGAGGTCATTCCAACGCTTCTGGCAATCATCTGCTGTGCGCCTCTCTGCTAATATGGTCTGCCATGCACTGCTAGTGGGCCCTACGGCAAGCAGGCATATGTTTGCTCCCTGACGTCACCAGCATGTCACGGCCGTTTTCCAACACGTATCCCACAAGCGCGTCCAGTTCCTCATCACAGAAACTCTGCATTCTTGACGTGTTGGAGGGCTGATCCATGCCTGGGGTCCCAGCCTGTTCTGCTGGGGGACACTTCTTCCTCTTGGCAGGTGGTGCGGACCCTGAGTGGCTTGTGCCGCTCTGGTAGGAGGGGATGAAGCACAGGTAGACTGGTCAATGAAAGCAGGCAATGACACAACGACCGAAGGTCGGCCTGCAAGTATCAGCAGCTGGGTGCTGTTGCCAGGACCCTGCGCTGCACCTGTCTCAGTTTCAAGGTCCGAGACCAACACAGTCCTGGCTGGGTCACTCTGAGCCGGGGTGGTGTCAGCTGTCGCTGTCCCTGCAGCTTCCACACCCTGGATGATCGGGGCAGCAGATCACACTGCTGCCCCAGATCCATGAGACCTGGTGACAGCAACCTTCACCACACATGCCTTGGCCTTCCCCATATGGAAATCAACCTATGAGTCATCCTGTGCCTGTTCCAGAACCAATCCAGTCTGAGCTGGCTGACCCTGAGCCGGGGTGGTGTCAGCTGCAGCTGCCCCTGCAGCTTCCACACCGTGCCTGCTTGTGATAGCAGATGGCACTACTTGTCGGGTGTGACTGGTGCTGTGGATGGCAGCAGCAGCTGCATCTCCCTGACCCGCTTGTGGGGAGGGCATGTCCCTGGACACCCTGCCCTCGTGGACCACCCTGGCCATGCTGCCTACTGCGGCCACCTTGGCCACCCTGGCCACGTCCCCCATGCGGCCACCTTGGCCACCCTGGCAAAGTCCCACACCACGGCCACCTCTCGGAGGTCGCCCAGCTTTGCCTCCCGTACCATTTGTTGTCCTCCCAGTCATGGCACTGATGTACTAGCACAATGGGAGGTGCAGACAACAATTTTCCTGGGCAATTGGGGTGAAAGGGGCAGAGTATGTGATGGAAAATGTACCCCTGTGCTCCTACAAGGCTGTATGTGACGCTTGGGGAAGGGAAACGGGTCACGCAACGCTTAGGCACCCCAAAAACAAAAACAAACATCCCGCAGTATGCTGTGGCATCCAGAAACACAGAAAATGCCTACATGGGGAACACGTAGGCTACTATGACCTTGAAAATGGGGTACGCGACACACATGGGCAACGACAGTGGGAAAAATACATGCGCGACTCATGGGGCCTCATTACGACCCAGGCGGTAAGTTACCGCCTGGGTCGTACCCTTACCACCATGGTGTAAACTACGTTTACACCATGGTGGATGGCGGATTTACCGCCCCATTCCAAGGTGAGTGGGGCGGTAAATCCCCATTTCCCATTTTACCCTTCCCCATTCCCATTTTTGCCCCATAGGGCATAATGGGAGTGGGGAAGGCGCTAATTACGCCACTGTAAATTACGGTGGCGTAATTAGCACCATGGTCCCTTAGCGCCATGGATTTTAACGCCTGCAAAAAGCAGGCGTTAAACTCACCATGGCGCAAAGGGACCTCGGAATCAGGCGTTAAGGGTCGGCGCCGTTTACGGCGCCGTTAACCCCTTAACGCCTGATTCGTAATGAGGCCCATTGTCTGCCTGGAAAAATGAAGATAAACACAAGCGCGTGTGCACACAGGCAACACCCCCAACAAACCCACAGTACGCACTGCCACAGTAGTGATCAATTTGCATGTGAACCCACAAAAAAAAAAAATCTCACGCGTTGGTCTCCACGAAAAGCACATACAGTCCACTGGTGTCCTACGCAGACCTTTAACCCGTACGAACGGTAACGGCCAATGTCCTGCACACGTCACGTAACTTACGCGCTTAGGGCCTTTCCTCTGGTTACACGCTACACGCTGTTTCCACACATGCAGAGTCACTCTGCATCTGGCTGGCCATGCGAAAGCACACAGAAGATCCATTCTCCTGCCCACAAGGCCTTTTACCTGCCCCAAACGCCCCGAGCTGCCTCCTACGAGCCATCTGCTGGTGCCTGATCATCATCCATTGCCAGTGATCCTGTTGCTGAGACCCCCTCTGCTGACCCAGAAGACTCCCGACTGCAATTCCATCGCTCCACAGACCAGCCCCAGGACCAAGTTCACCCACGCCTGCCTTGAGTGTTGCCATGTCGGGCCAAGTAGAGAGGCAGAGGGCTGTCAGCTTCTCTTCCAGAGAAGTTGGCATCCTGGTGGAGCAAGTCCAGGGGAATTATGATGCCCTCTTCATCGGACCATCCCGCATCAACAAGGAAGGACGGACCAAGATCTGGGTGGACATCGTGGGTGCCATCAACGCAGAGGAGGTGGCACCCCGCGGCTACCGACATGTCTGGAAGTGCTGGGAAGACTTCAGGTCCATGACCCTCAACAAGGCCCGGTGCCTCGTCAAGTCTGGTGATGGTGGAGTGGGGCGCCGAGGCCTGTTGATGACCGATGAGGGTCTTGGAGTGCATCGACACAGCGCTGAATGCCCAGGTCATGGAGTTGGAGGCCTGTCCGGAGTCGACTGGTAAGTGGCCATGTGTTCTTGTCCAGCATAGGGCATGTTGAGGTGTGGCTGGAGTGTGAACCTTGGCCTCATGCCTGGCATGCCTCATGTACAGCAGATGTATGTGTGCATGTCTATGACAGTACTGCATGTGAGTCCAATCAAGCGTGTTCCACACCAATGGTGTCTGTGCTGCAATACGTGATGTGTGTGCACCAGCATGTGACGACGCACACATATTTGCATACCTGTGTCTGAACTTGGCCATGCGAGAGGTGTGAGACATGGATGCTTATGTCACCATCCTGGACATGCATGGTGTACATGTGCATGCGTCTGAGTATGGAGTGTGTGACTGGCCAAACCCATGGATGCATTGCACATGAGCATCTCATTGCGTGATTGACTCATGCGGTCCAGTTGTCCACAAGTGCACAGTGACGGGAGGTCTGCATGGCCTGTTGCATGACTGTCAGGTGGTGTGTGTGCATGTGATGTGCATGTACCATGATGCATGTGAGGTTCAGCCCCCGTTCTGGTGTGCCTGCAGTGCTTTGTACATGGATGTGAATGTTTGTTGCACATGGCATGCAGGTTTGTGCATGTGTGTTGCTTGCACTGACCTGTGTCTTTTGAAGGGTGATGATGGTTGTGACGTTTGACAGTGCCACTCATGTACATTTGTTTTGTGTCAAGCAGACATTTGTTCAATACACTGATGCCTGTGCTCAATGTCTCCCTATCCACAGTGGCGATGGAGGAAGAGGGCGGAGACAGCGCTGTGGAGCAGGGATACCTCCACCAGGCAGAGACGCAAGGTCCAATCATCCTCCCAGGCAACAACATCTTCCACGAGCGAGGGGACTGGTGCTGCATCCGCAACAATGGCTTCAGCTGCTGAGGAGAGGCCCAACAAGGTGAAGTTGGTGGTGGGCTCCTCGGCAGCGGGAGGGAAAGGTGAGCCCCCACTGGGGCAATCTGATGCGGAAGACAGTGGGGAGTCATCCAGGTTGGTGTTGGATGAGGAGGAGGAGGAGGCCACATCAGCCCAGCACATGGGTCCTGGCGGGGGTGATGAGGTAGGTGCAACTGATGCAGTCCAGGGGTAGGGTCAGGAGGCAGTTCAGGTCACCGTGGAGGGGCCTGTGCCTAATCCTGTCCCTGACACTGCACCTGAATCAGTATGCACCTGCAGGCATGCCACAGGCCAGACCCATCCGCAGGTAGTGGATGTATCCATGTCAACTGATCTTCCACTACCTGCGGACGAGGCAATTCGTGACAAGGTGGAGCCCATTCTAGCCGGGATCACGAGGCAGACAGGCGCCTTTCCGGTCGACGTGCAGGCCACCAATTGGGGGCTTGCATGTCATCACACAGAGGTCTGTAGCCTCATTAACTGGCTAGCTAAGCTCATCACGAGTTTACTACGTGTGCTGGCCACTCATGCGACCCCCTTCTCTTCTTCCTCCACTGTGCGCCAGTCATCCTCCCTGCCGTCTTCCAGCCCAGATGACACCAGGGACCCCTGTGGACATGTCCCAACAACGGCGGCCAGTCTGGTGGAGACAACATCCCTGCCACAGTCGGGAGTCCGAGGATCGGCAGAGGTGGTCACCGCAGCAGCAGTGATTGGATATCATGGGTGTACGCGAGGGCCTTTTCACGTGATTTGGATGGCGCGAGCTGTGTACGCTCTGATTTTTCACTGGATTACGACGGAGGGGGGCTTTTTGCTGGGCCTGGGATGGCGCCGGGCCTTGTGCCGTATTGCCCATTTCACTGGCTTTTTCAGTGCAAGGGGCGGTGTTGGGGGCATTACTGGCACAGATGGATGTTCACTGCGCCACGGCTGGTAATGGCTTGGGAAATCCATGAATATGCATGGCGTGCAGATGCTGCTTTGTGCCCAGGCTGGCACACACGTGGTGCATGCTCCATCTCGGCGTGCAGTGCTTGCGCTGCTTCTGCGCTGGAAACTATGAACCAGGCCCTTGTTCATCATTAGTCAGTACAGAGGCATCCAGTGATGAATTTCAGTGTGGCACTTGGTAATACATTCCAAAATGGCTGAATGTAGGAGGGAGAAGAGAACAATATGTGAGTGTCACCAGGGAAAACATTACTGTGAAAGCCACAGGGCAAGACAAGTTTTCCTAATGCAGAGGTATAAAGGGTGAAAAGCAGAAGTCCAAGGACCTGTCTTTGGGGGCACAATAGAGAGAGGCTCTGGCTGGGGGTTTGTGAGTTTGAGGAGATTATAAAGGAGTGAACCTCCAGGTAGGAAGCAATCCAGGTCAGAGCAGAGATGTGAAACCCATGGTCCTATAGAGTGAGTAGGAGAGACAGGAGTGGTCAACAGTGTCAAAAACTGCAGAGAGGTGCAAAAGGATGACTATATAAGAGAGTTTGGAGCAGTGAGCATCATTGAGAAGGATGGAGAAATGCACAAATGCAGTCTTGTGGATTGTTTATTATGGAAGCCAGATTGAAAGGTATCTCCAAAGCAGTTATCCTCAATCTACTTAGTGATGACTTTGAAGACCACTTGCTCAAGGACATTTGAATAATGCGGTAGGTTGGAAAATGGATGATAGTTTTCAAGGACATTTGGGTCAGTAGAGGCTTCATCCAAAGGTGTAGGACAGTGTCAGATTTGAAGGAGACAGGGAAGAGTCTGGTGGACAGCCAAAAGTTAAAGAGCTCAGGGAGATGAGGCATGCAAATTGGGTCTAAATGTTTGACCATTTGAGAAGCACATATGTTCATAGGAGTGCAAGAGGGCTCAGCGCTGCAAAAGGTGAGTGCTAATTTTGATAGGAGAGGGAGGGGAGAAGTAGTTGAGAGTAGAAGGGGTTTTGGAGGTGCAATGGACAAAATGAAGGAGGGAGAGATTGTAATTAATTTTAGAGAGTTTAGAAGAAAAGATGTGAGCATAGTCAGCAGAGAGGGAGGAGGCTAAGGAAATTGACTTAGGAGGTTTGTGGAAATCTTGGATGGCGGGTGAAAGTCTGAAGGGGTGAGAACAAAGGAGAGTGGGACCAGCCCTGTGAAGTAGAAGAATTTGGCAGAGTCCAGTACCGAGGAGAGGGCAGCAATGGAAGTTTAGTAAGGTCAGGATGCAGAATTTGCACCAGTGTCATTGTTTTGATGCTCTGGATCTCAGAGGTGATAAAGGGATAAGGACAGGGATGTTCAGGATAGTGATGGTCAAAGAGCATCATATGTGATAAATTAAAACTACTAGTCAATAGGAGAGACATGAAAAGGGGAGAGACAGAGGAGAGGCACTCACATCACAGTCCTGCTTGAATTTCTTTTTTCTTTGTTGAAGAGGAGAGACAAGGGCTGAGGGACCTTAATGTTAAAGAGAGCAATGAAGTAATCAGAGGGAGAGGGGTCAGGGGCTAGTTCAGATGAGAAGAGCAAAGTAGAGAGAAATACAAGGTCAAGAGAGTTCTTCAGAGTGGTTTGGCTGGTTGTTGAGGGAATAGAAAGGTTAATCAAATGTAAGGGAGTTAATATTAGGGCTGGTGGCTGCAGAGAGCTTGGGAACGTTTGAGCCCCCATATGACAATGGGATGTCAATGGGAAGTGAGTGAAAGAGAATGTTATGGTCAGGGAAAAACTAGTTGAGAGCACCGGTGGTGGATATATAGCCAGGACTGTGAGAGTAGAAGGAACTGTGAGAGTAGAAGGATGGGAAAGTTTAATATTGGTGTTTTCAAACGAGAAGGAGGTTATGTCAGAGGGGGTAGAGGGGGTAGAGGGAGCAGTGGGGAGAGCTTTATTGATAAGGAACCCCATTCTACCCCCTTCCCAATAGGTCAGGGAGACTTGGAGAAAGTAGCCAATTGAGTGTAGAGAGCTGCTAGTGTAGCAAAGACATAAGAAGAGAACCTTGTTCATGTAATTACAAGAGGAAAAGGTTAAGGCTTTTAAGATTCAAAGTGGTCAGAGATCTAGAAAGACTTTTTGCAGAGGTGCTTTGCATTCCAGAGGCCATGTGAAAGTGTGATAGGAAGTGGGGGAGAGGATCATGCATTATGTGGTAGGCAAGGGGATTGATCAGGTTGGAGAATGGGAGTGTCCAATCTGAGGGATGGAAATGTTGGAGGAGAGGAGGATAGGGAGTGTGAGGTAAATGTTATAGCATGTTGTGGCTGAAGGCGATGAGAGTAGAGCAGGAGAACGATGAGCACAACCAGGAAAGGAACAAAGTCAAGGTGGTCAAAAGAATAGGCAAGTGAAGGCAGTGGGGGAGGGGTGCAGCACAAGAAGGGGTGTGTAGATGGGTGAACAGAAAGGTAAGGAAGAAAGGTTTGCTGGGAAGGAGCATGTATACATTCTGAGTTTGTCTCGAATGGAGCTACAGGCAACAAACAAACAATTAGCAATCCCAAAATGTGGTGTTTATTGCTTCTTTGTGGTAACATTACTTCAATGGAAATATGTTCCTACTCAAGCTCTTCGCTCCTCCACCTCCAACTCCTTGAGGGTCAGTCGCCTCTTGAAGCAACAACTTGGGGGCAGATCTCTTTTTTCTGCTGGCACCTCCCTCTGGAACTGCCTCCCTGTCTCTCTGAAACTTGAGGAAAACTAGCTCCGGTTCTGGAAGCACCTCAAGACCTTCCTCTTTGCTTCTGCATTCTCTCTACCTCTCCCCTGCACATCTCCTGTCTGATACTTCACCGGTCACCTGGTTACCCTCTGAAGTCGGGCCCAGGTCCCGGCGCACCCAACTGCACACTTCCACTGCCTCCTGGCAAGCCCTGCACCTGTGGTCTGTATCTGCAACCCTACTGTCCCCTTACCTGCCCTTATTAGACACCTGCTGTCTGCACTTTTAACACTCGCATTTGCCACCTGTTGCGGGGGCTCTGGCCGTAGGACCTTTCCTGTCCAAACATGCCCAAACAGGGAGCTACCTTTTGCTGCTTTTAGCCCTTAGCTGCAGACATCAGGGCTGGATGCTCAATGGAGGCTCAGTAACAAGGGATAGAGTGTATCACATTACCGTCAGGGTGGAAGTCAGAGTGCTCAAGATGGTTTCCAGTCTTCCTAGAATGATTCAGGTGGTATAAACCCACTGAGCTTCCATTTCTGTAGCAGAACCCTCAGATGGTGAGCAGGATCCTCTTTAACCTTCCAAACCTGTGCAACACCTGTAGACTGTGAAGAAGATCAAGTCCAGCAGAGGCGAGGTAGCTGGAAGGTTCACAAGTCTAGATGAAAGAAAATGACAGCCTTAATTGCAAAGTCAGCTATAGACAATATATGGCTTCTTAATAACGACCCATTGTCTAAACCAGTGAAGGTGAGGCGCCTTCCTCTAGAGATTTTCGAAAAGCATTAGCAAAGCAGAGTGGAGTAACTGCACTGGGACGTTTACACATTCACTGCTGGCTGAGCTACGGTTGAGCTGCAGCTGTACAGTGGCTGTACCGGACGAGCTGCCCACAAGAGGGATTGACCAAGACAGAGGGATCCCAGGTATCCAGGGAACTGTGTCTGTGGGTCTGCTGTCTAGACAATGGCAGCATTTACCCTCCACTAGCCATCACTACCTCACTACCCCCACTAATTTCCACCTATACCCCAAGCTTTCCGAAACGGAAGCCAGGTCTGGCTGTAGCTGTAGACCTATATTTAGCAGTGGATGTACCGGATGAGCTGCCCACAAGAGGGATTGACCGAGACAGAGGGATCCCAGGTATCCAGGGAACTGTGTCTGTTGGGTCTGCTGTCCAGACAATGGTAATGTTGTCGGCAGCATTCACCCTCCAATAGCCATCACTACCTCACTACCCCCACTAATTGCCACCTATACCCCAAGCTTTCCGAAACTGAAGCCAGATCTGGCTGTAGCTGTAGACCTATATTTAGCAGTGAGGGCATTCTGCACCCTGAACTAAGATACGGAATACGGGAACGTGGCACGGATGGAACGGACAGCCAGTGCCAGACCCCTTTTGTGTTAGTGTTTGGGGATAGAGTTGGTGATCACTTGCTGCTCGAGTGCTTATGGAATTTCCTGCTATTCTTCTGCCTCACTACTTTACTGCCTGGGCAGTCGTGGTTTTCTGAGGAGGAAACTGTGAAACTCTGCAAGTCGGCACCTCTGCAATCAAGACAACAGGATTAACCAGTGCAGGCCTTATATTGAAAAGCAGATACTGAACAACGTTAGCATGATGAATTTACAAATCAATAGCTTAGAGATGACCTGAAAGCTCCAGATACAGATGACATTCACCTCCAATAGGGGAACAAGTTCCATCTGATGAAAACGAAGGACCCCATGGAAAAACTCAACAATTGTAGAAAGGGAAATCTGAGAAATTTTACTCAGCTATAGCCCGACCAATCAGAAAATATCTATCCTGTCGAGAAGGATATACATACTGATAAATCATCAGAGGAGGGTTTATCGGTCACTGGTCAGTTAGACTTTGGATGAGTGGGATCACTCCAGGGGTCCAGCTTGAATAGAGATCCAGGATTTTACTTTGACTGCCTCAGCAATGAAATGCAAAATAAAGGATTATTTCCTTAGGAGGCGCAGCCTGAGTATGGGCGACTTCGAATCAGGGGATGACATACTCTCTGCGACTAGCCGTATTCTAAGGAGAGGGGTGGAAGACTATGAAGCAATATGGGACCAGTGCCTCCCCTCCACAGACAATGCTCGCTGATGAAATAAGAGAATGCAGAATTGGGAGATAGCTGAACCAGAAGTCTCGATGACAATACAAGAAGTCACAAGCAGAGATAATGAGGAGGTAGAGGGGATGCAATTAAATTACCACTGCTCTCCGGACAAAATCAACAGTAAACAATTAATTAAAAAAGCAACATTGACTGCACTGAACTTTGTTTTAAACTCTCTAGTTAAGGTTTTCGAATCTCTACTGATTGAAATATCTGTGCATTCGGGTATTCAATTAGAAATGACGAAAGAAACGGAAAATTGTATCTCCTCTGTAATCGGCCTACAAATGGCAATTGAGTGGCGAATTGACTGGCCTTAAAGCTGATTTAAAAACACAGGCGTGTCTCTTTTCTTAGCAGTTAGATGATGTCAAGGCAAACATGGGAAAATTCTCAATGATGGACGAAAAATCCCAGGGACGAAACCAGCATCCATCTACTTCGATATTTGACCTGTGGGCCAACTCAACGAAATGGATGATATGGATGATACACCCCTGTCTAATTCTGTTCTTGAGGAGTTTGCCCAATTGGTCCAGTTACTGTGTAACAAATGCATAATTGATGGAGGTCACATCAATTCTGAAGACGATCAGCTCCTCTGCAATCAGCCCATGGTGTCCTCCTCTTGGTGCAGGGCCGGTCTTTGGGTCAGGCAGCTCAGGCGGCTGCCTGACGTCAGTGAGCCTCTAGGGGGGGCCGCGCGGCAGTGCTCCGAGTCCTGCAACTGCAAGCCAGGCCAGGCCACACACACGACGCACCAGCCAGGCCTTGATTTTGACGTCCGTGTATTAGGAGCAGTGAGCACTGCTTCAGGCTGCAGCCTTTTCCCTCAGGCAGGGCAGGGCAGCAGCAATTAAAAAAATAAATCAGCAATTCGCAACATTTGTTTGTTGCTTTTTCGCTTCCCCCCAGGCCCCGGTGACGCTGGCGCCAGCCAGGCCCATGGCCATGGGTGCACGTGCAGCATGCTCTCAGGCTATGTGCGCATGCACTGATGATTGGGACTGGCTGGCGTTGTTGTCAGCCCGGCCCCCCGCCATTCCGGGAAAACAGGAGGAGTGGAGTGGATGCATCATGCATGCACAATAATATCAGGTAAGTCAGTAGTGTACTGTGTTTGGAACTTTGGGGCAACTATGATGCAGCCAGGCGCATCCCACCCCGGTTCCCCACACAGCTTCAATTGTGAGCAGCACCGAGCCACGAGACACGGGTGCTGCAGCTCATTAGTCTTGGAACCAGTAAGGGCCTTGCATGTCAGGCACCTCCGGCCGGGTCACGTGTTGGCCTGGGGGCCCCCAGCGCTATGAGTAGTCATAGGGTGCCTAAGTGCCTCCTAAGGTCCACTCCGTGCGTGACCTGGCTGTCATCAGGGTGATTGGGCAGCAACTCTGTGTCAGGTAAGTGAAGTGATGCAGGACGGCCCCGCACTGTTAGATTGTGCCCCACACAGCGCACACACTCTCCCGGGGTCCTGGATGGAGGCAAGTCCGGGCTTAGCTTCGGGCTGAGCAGAGCCCCTCACCCCGAGGTCTGAGCGTTGCTGGGGGGCAAGGGCACGGCGAGTGTTGCACAGCAGCTATAGTCCCGGGGGGCGGGTCTTTTGGTTCTAGCCCAATACGCCCCGAATCCCAGTAGCTACAAACACCTTAATGCATATTGATATTATCTAACCCAGGAAAATGTGCGGTCAAGTGTTTATATAACCGCCACTGTGTGATCTTGGGCAAATCATCCGGAGTCCATGTATGTGATTTAGTTAATGCCATTTGCTAATGGTCTGGTCTGCAGCTAAGGAAACGGCAGGACATATGGCATAAAAGTGAACTGATATAAACTCGTCCGCAATGTACAGGAGGGATTTGCTTCTGTGCAAGACCTTTGGCCAGGTTTTGAAAGTGAATGTTTTGTTGAAAGTGTGTAGAATCAAGGATCCGCTCGGCCTTGTTTCCTGTGTGGCCCCTTTCGGGGAATGTGTGTACCTCAATATTTCTCGCAGGCCCCTGGGTACAAGGGTGTTCTCTGGCCTGGGCCATGGCAGGGGCCAGGGTTGGTTTTGCGTCATGGGGCTCTGTCCCAGTCTAGATGGCATTTTCCCTTTTTCTGAGCGTCTTCTGTTATTCGGAAATGCGCCTCTCGTGATTTCCTTCATTGAATACTCCTCCACCTACATATGCACTCTAGAGAGGGGGCAGCTGAATAACGGGGCGACGGAAGTTTACAGCCCAACCTGTTGTGAATAAGGTCATGAAAGGCCGAACACGTGGAGTTGGCGATTGCTGTTGCACATCTTTTAGACATATCTGACGGCCATTGCTGCATTCCTTGTACATTATGACTGCTTGCTTCGTACTTACATGTGTTAGGAATGAATATACGTGGCTCGAACTTCTGGCGTTGTTTCCTCTATAATAATAGTGACTACCAACGACTATGCCTCTCCCATACAATATGCCCCTGATTGGTTACTGCTAACTTTGCTGGTTCATTCTGTAACCCAAGCAGACAAACAAACACAAAGCCTTTCATGAGGGGGCAGTGACGGTGTACCCCTGATAGACGGAGGCTCCTTCACATGGGCACAGCACCCCCTTTCCTGCTCCCCCTACTGGGGGTGGCCATGGCAGGTGAGTGACTGCGGGGTGGGGGTGGCGTATCGGTATGGGGAATTGTCGATCTTTCTTGCCGGTACAGCCTGGGGTGCACTGGCCACTACAGGTAGGCCAGGTGGACTCAACATACTCCAACAGCAGCCATTCCCACCTGCAGTGCTTTAGAACTTTCCAGAAGGAGAATCACTACCACCGTGCCACGTGTGGCTCTGCTCCCATTAATTTGACCGGGGCATGCTGCCTCACACGCAGGGAGACACTCAGCGGTGGGAGTCTGCAGGTGAACGGGACTGGAGAAAGACTAGTGGCCTCGCTGTCTGTCCTCTTCTTGCTGATAGACTTTCCCATCAGCTGTGATTTCTGACTAGGATTGCATCTCAGGCATGTTGTATGCAGGCGGGCACTCTTACCAGCGGTGCCTCTCCCCTCCAAAGCTGGCTTTGCTAGTCTTCGCTGGTCTTTTTCTATTTATCCACAGCTGGGTTGTTTGGTCAAGATTTCACATGTTTGGAGCGGGCAACGTGGAACCCAACAATGCCAACAGCGGTGGGTTCATTTCACTCTCCTGGTCTGGGTCGGTTTATGCATGTTGGTGGACACTGGTACCACTCAGGCTCCAGTGCTGAGTTCATTTTACCTGGTGGTCGAATCACCCTCCTGCCATCCAGAGATCAGTTGATGGGTGCCCACTGGTGGGAATTGGTATCCTCTCACCCTCAAGAGATGGGTTGGTGCCAGCTGGTGATCACACTGTTACTACTGTTCTCTAGCGCTGGCTGAATTGAGTCTGAGCCGAGTAACCCTCGCGCCCTCCACAGCTGGATTGGTTGATGCCCGCTGGTGGAATGTTATCCTCCCCCTCAAGAGCTTGGTTGCTTCCTCCTGATGGGAACTGTTGCTGCCCTGCTCGCCAGTGCTGGGTTCATTTTGTGTGGTGATCAGAGTCCCTCTCCCTCCCTCCTGGACTGATTTGGTTGATGACCGATAGTGGCCAATGTATCCTCTTGCTGTCTTGCACTCAAGAGGTAGGTTGGTTCCCACTGTTGACCACTATTACCCATTCATTTTCTAGTGATGGGTCATGTTTGGCTGGTGATCAGAGTCACCCAGCTGCCCGGTTGTCATTTGCATTGGATCCAGGTGCAGTGACCAATATGAAAGAGAGGGGTGGGGGGAGAGGGAATATGCAAGCTAACTTTGCTGGTGCCTTCCTAGGTAAACTGAGCAGCTCTGTGTCTGTGTGTGGGTTTCTAGGTGTTTTGCGTCAACAGTGACAAGCTGTTTGTGTCAGTTAAGTGAACTTTTATATTGCACTACATACCAGGGAGCAGTCTCTAAGTGCAGGACCAGGGGTTCGAACCCATGAACGTGGTAAGCTTGAGGAGACATTTCAGAGACCATCATTGCAATGCCGCCTGACCTATGAACGCAGTAGCTTTGCTGTAGGTTTTTGAAATGTGTTAGAGTTCGGAAATTGCAAACATGTGCAGGTCGCCAGGAACAGGAGTGCGACTTTAGGGTTATTCATTTGATTTATAAAAAGGCAACCTTAAATTGAACCAGTAATGAGTTGTAGCTGAGGACTACTTCTTGTGTCCGTGGAACAGGGCACTCTAGTCTAGCACATGGACTGAGTAGAAGGGCTGAAGTCGAGGGTACATGCGGGGGACGGAGTCCACCCACTTTTTTGGGTACACGCGGGGGGACGGAGTCCACCCACTTTTATCAGAAGGTAGACTCAGTCCCCCCCAGCTAAAATGAGAAACATTGAATGTCATCTTTGAATTTATGCATTAAAGCCGACCGTGGGGATCGGACTACAGTCATCAGGATTGTAGACCAGACACTTCACCACACTGCATTATATAACCTGATGAAAAATACCAAACAGCTAAAAGTGAAATGTCCCATTTCGGTACTGCAAGTTCCCGGGAAAACATTTGTATTGGTTCTTAGAGTTTAAAACAGGCACTCCTTTTAACGTTTTCAAAAACACTATTAGAAGAAAATATCCTCTCTTGGTTTTGTGTGTGTTAATTTTATGAAAAAGCAAATTCCATTCGTCCTGTACAATTTGGGTGGTTATGCAAAGCCAATTTAATGAAATATTATGTCATGTTATGTTACTTGGCATTTGTATAGCGCCTTATGTATCGATGGTATGATCTCAAAGTGCTGGTAGGTTGAATGCCCTTGGGAACCGTGGTTCAAGTCAGTAGAGAGAGAGTGTTGTAGGGTGCGTGGGTGCACCGGATATGTGTGCAGCTGGTGTAGTGTTATTTCACCTTGGTATGCTAATTTCTGGCAACGTCACATACCATTGCATTTGTTGATGAGTCCTCTCACTTTAATTTTTAGGACTTGCTCAGTAGGGTTTATTCACTCATTTTGGAGGGGAGCTGCTGGGCATGGGCAGCCTGCCCTTCCTTGTCCTGCTGTCCCGAGACCAGTCTTTGTCAGTCTGAAATTGCATGGAATCGTGAACAAATCAGAAGGCTGAACCGCAGCCAGACCCAGTGAGCCAGAGCCTACTGACGTTGCCATTGGGGCACCGTGACCGGTCTGTGCAGCCTGCGGGTGCCGAGTGCTTCTGCTTTCTCTGCTGATCAATAGGTTAAGTCAGTGTGTTGCTGGCATGTATGCTATAGTATGGACTGAATAACTTCTAGGCTCTTCGAATTTTGGCAGATAAGCCACAGTGAGATAAAATCATGTGTCCAGGATCACACACTTTGTGGTGGAAACTGTCACCTAGTGTCTAATGTATGCATTTTCTATTGCATTTGTATTTTTGTCTGGTTCTTAATGAAATGCCCTATTTACGACATTTGTAACACATTTTTGGTTGTCATTTTTAAGGGTGGGTGGGGGCGCCAACAATACTTCCTGCCTGGGGTGCAATCTGGTGTAAGACCGGCCCTGTCTAGGTGTAATAGAAAAAAGAAAAAATCTGCTGGAACGACTGGTTCACCAGAAATCGGTACACAGTGTCAAAAGGAGAAAAACAAAAAGGTGAGAGGCAGGATTAGTTTGACTCAGAACTTGATTGGAGCATCAGAAGAGTGGGATAAGGATCACGACTCATGCTACATCAAAAAGTGTAACAGAGGGTGGAACGACAAATCTTAGATACTGATTAGTGTCCCCCAGAAAGCCAAATAGTGTTGCAAAGTCCAGTTACCTTCTGTTACGTTCACCTGGTATCCACGGGGATGCCACCCAGCCCTGGTTGGATGATTTGCATTCTCGAACCCTCTCCCAGTCTCTTGGTAAGGCCTCTGGTTAAAGATGGGTCTGCAATATAGGAGAGCTGGATTCAATACCAGATTGTCTTTATGTTTTCCCACCTCCCTTGGCTTCATCTCCTTCCTCCCACTTGGGCCTTCTCCTCAACTTAATATTGTAAAAGGTGGATTCTCCGTCCTGCTCCTCATGGCAGGGGGGCGTAGATGTGGGGGGCGAGCAGCGACCAAGTTACTTCACTGGTGCAAGCCCCCCAGTGGGAATCCAGGCCTGCTGCAACTCCGTAGGTTTGCTGCTTTACAGTCTTTATATGGAGTTCTTATGTTCCTCTCAGTTCAAATAATAATGTATTGCTTCTTTCCTTTTAGGTATGGAAAGATATTTTGGTGTTGTCGTGCAGTTTGAAGATGAGTATGGGCCGGTAGGCGAAAGCGCGGTGTGCGCGCTGCTGTCCGGTGAGTAATGGGTGATGCGCGGCGCTGTTTCGCCTTTTATATTGCTAACCTGTGTCTTTTCACTCCTTGAAGGTGGCGATGTTCCTCGCCTAGCGCCGTAATGTTCTAGCAATGATACTGACCAGGAGATGACTATCCAGGTAAGAATTGTGTGGCTTTCTTCATTCTGGAGGAAACGTGGGTAAACACTTACTAATGCTGTCTTTCTTTCTCCTCTTTCCAGGTTATGGTATTCCAGGATGCATGCAGTGCCGGATGATGGAGTTCGTACCTTCAGGTGAGGGGAACTGAAGTCGGCGATGGATTGAAGACAGGATACTGTTGCAGGTAAGTTTCATAGTGTTCTTTTCTCTCTGCAGGTCCTTGGTTTCAGGTAAACTGGCATCAAAGAACTGGACACTGTGAGCGTTACGCTGCCCACAACAGAATAACGCAAAGCATGTTCTGCTGTTTGGGAGCGGTTTAAATAGTCTCAGGTAAAGTAGACCAGGTAAAATAGTCCCAGGCCTGCCACACCCAAAGTAGTTCAGGTAAAGTAGTCCCAGGCCTGCCACACCCAAAAGACTAGACCGCATAGCTCAGTTCCTTGTAACTGAGCTATGTGTGTGCCTCCATGTTGGCTGAACCCCCCCCAAGTTAAATAGTCCCAAGTAAATAGTCCCATTCTAATGTTGGTCTTCATGATGGTTATGAGCCTGGAACCAAAGGCACCAGGGCTGACTCCAAGAGAGTCTTGGATGAGGTTTTAAGGCCTTTGACCTGGCCCTAATGGGAAGGCTGACTTGCCAGTGAGGGCCAGGGGCAAGGGTCATGACAGCACTCCCCCCCAAGGCCCCTCTCACGGTGGCACTTCTGCCTGGTCCTGGTTTGGCTGGGTAATTCTGGTGGAACTTTTTAATTAAGCGATGTGCACGGATGTATTCACTAGGTTCCCATGATCTGTCTTGAGGGCCGTATCCCTTCCAATCAACTAAGTAGTATAGTTTGGATCTGGTGTATTTTAAGTCTAAGATATCCTTTACTTCAAACTCTGTTTCTCTGTCAACTAATACTGGCTTTGGTGGTGTTGTAACCCGAGTACCAGGTTGTACCGGTTTCAGGAGTGATACGTGCAACACAGGATGAATCTGCATAGTGGGTGGTAGGGCTAATTTAACTGCCAATGGATTTATTATGGATTCAATAGAATAAGGTCCCAGATATCGGGGACGAAAGGTCTGAGTCCCTTTTATGGGCACATATTTTGTTGCTAAGCAGACCTTGTCTCCAATTTGATAGTCGGGGGCTTTACTACGATGTTGGTCAGCAAATTTCTTTTGTCTGTTCTTGGCTTGGAGTAAATGTTCTGCTGCTTCTTTGAAGGGCTGGGAAATAGTCGTATGTAGGGTTTTAACCGCTGGCATTTCCAAAGGGGTTGGGAGATCCAATTCTGAAGTACTTGGATGTCTGCCATATATCGTGTAGAAAGGGATTTGTCCAGTGCTGGTGTGAATTAGTATAGGCATATTCAGCTATCCATAACAAGTCCTTCCAATTTCTTTCCACTTGATGTAACATGCAACGTAAGTATTGCTCAAGGGTTTGGTATGTTCTTTCTGTTTGACCATCTGTTTGAGGATGGTGACTTGTGGATAGTTGAATGTCAATTTGGGCCATTGAACATCATTTCCTCCAGAAGTTGGATACGAACTGACTACCTTGATCCGAGATCAAGACCAATGGAAAGCCATGTAGCCGTACGATTTCCTCCAGGAATACATTTGCTAAATTGGATGCATTTGGAAGACCCTTGCATGGAATAAAAGTGTGCCATTTTAGAGAACAAGTCTACAACTACTAAGATGGTGTTGAATCCTTGAATGGGAGGTAGATCTGTAATGAAATCAAGGGAGAGTGTGTGCCATGGTGCGGGAGGAATTTCAAATGGTTGGAGAAGACCAGCTGGTTTCTGCTTTTGGGACTTGTTTTGTGCACACACACCACAAGATTGGATAAATTGTGTGATGTCTTTATGCCATGTGGGCCACCAATAGTTTTGTTTTACTTTAGCTAGAGTTTTGGCAATTCCAGGATGACCTTCAATCAGGGAGTCGTGATAACCCAAAATAACCTGCTCTTGTAAATCTTTACTTGGCAAGTATAGATGGTTCCTAAAATATGGTAATTGGTCTTTAATGGTGTAATGTTCTCCTTGAGTGCACCACTCTTGTGAGAAAGTGGGATCCATTAAGTGTTGGATCTTGTTTTGGAGTTCACCATGTATCAATGTTGTCGCAAGACCCAGGAGTTTGTCTTCTGGAATGATGGCTACAGGATCTGGAGTTATGTATACCTTTTCATCAACACCCATGCGGGACAAGGCATCAGCCTTTCCGTTTCGGTCTCCTGGCTGGTAGGTGATCACATAGTCATATTCAGTGAAGAAAAGAGCCCACCGTAGTTGATAAGATGATTGAGCCTTTGCTGTTTTTAGGTATTGCAGGTTTCGATGATCAGTTATGACCATGACAGTATGTTTAGCACCAAGGAGATAGTGTCGCCATGCCTTGAAAGCTGATTTTATAGCCAAGATTTCTTTGTCTGTGATGGCATAGTTGAGTTCGGGAGGTGAGAATTTTCATGACCAGAAGGCCACAGGGTGTAACTGGCCAGTTCCTGGGTCCCTTTGTGAGAGAACAGCTCCCATAGCCATGCTAGAGGCATCTGTTTCAACTATATAAGGGAGGTCTGGGCGAGGATGCCCTAGAACTGGAGCAGAAGTTATTTTTTTCTTAAGTCTTTGAAATGCCTTCTCTGCTTCTTCGGTCCAATGGAAATTTTTATAGTTTTTTCTCAATAGTGATGTAATTGTATACACTATTTGGGAAAAATCTGGGATGAATTGGCGGTAAAAGTTTGTAAAGCCCAACATACTCTGGATTCCTTCAAATGAAGTGGGTGACAGCCAGTTAAGAATGGCATCTACCTTGTGCCTATCCATTCTGATACCTTTTGGCGTGAGGATAAAATTGAGGAACTCCACATTGATGACATGAAAAGAGCATTTTTCAAGTTTAGCATGCAGTTTATGTTGGCGGAGTTTAGTAAGGACGGAGCGGATATGCCTGACATGGTCTTCTTTTGTAGCAGAATACACTAAGATGTCATCAATGTAAACCAGGGCGCAAACGTTGATTAACTCCCGCAAAACACCATTCATAAAGTACTGGAAAGCAGCAGGAGTGTTGCAAAGTGCATAAGGCATTACCTAGTATTCATACAAGCCGTTTTTGGTACGAAAGGCGGTTTTCCATTCGTCTCCTTTCTTCACTCGAACAAGATGGTACGCCCCCCTAAGGTCCAGTTTGTTATAGATTTGGGCATCTTTCACTTGATCCAATCCAATAATTTGGGAATAAGGGGCAGTGGATAACGTTTTTTTACTGTGATCTGGTTTAATGCGCGATAGTCGATGCAAGTCCTCAAATCTCCTTCCTTCTTTGGTATGAAGAATAAGGGACTGGCTGCCGGTGATTTAGATGGGCGGATAAATCCATTTGCCAGGTACTGATCAAGATAAGATTTCAAATGGAGGTTTTCTGGTTCAGTAAGTGCATAGATTCGACCACAAGGAATAAGCACACCAGGTATGGGGTCGATCTGACAATTGTATGGACTGTGCGGTGGTAGAGTATTGGCCTATTCTTTCTGGAACATGTCTTGAAAATCTTGGTATTCATTTGGTAGAGTACTAGTCACACCTAGTATAATCGCCGCCGTACTAGGAGTACCAGATGTCGTAAGTCTGTTTTCCCCTTTTCTTGGCAATAACAGGTGCGAGCACAATCATCGAAAAAGGACAACTTCTTGGCACGCCAATCTATTAGAGGGTTGTGAGCTACCAACCATGGCATCCCTAAGATTAGTCGAAACTGAGGAGCTTTAATGAGATCAAATGCAATAGATTCTCTGTGTCCATCCTGGCACAGTAGGGTTAGTGCTGCTGTACATTGGGTTATTGGTCGGGAAGCAATTTCTGTCCCATCAACAGTAGTAATTTTTTCAGTAGTCGATTTAGAGCATAAGGGAAGCCCCATCTCTGCTGCCAGATCTTGGTCTACACGATTCCCAACTGCTCCGCTGTCTATGTATGCTTCAACAGCTTGCATCCGAGACGGTTGTTGGTGATTGATCAAAATTACTGGTAATGCAAAGTGTGAGGTCTGTGGCTCATCCTTCTCGCTCGACAAGCGGACCTCTACGGTTGCCGGGCTTGGTAGTTTTACGACTCCTTGTTATTATCTTCCTTCTCTGTGGCTCCAACAGTTCTCCTTGGTGGTTTCACTGGACATTCTTTGAGAAAGTGGCCTGATTTTCCGCAATATAAGCATAATTGCTGTTGCCTTCTCTTGTCTCTTTCAATTTTAGTTTAAGGGGGCCATACACCTCGGGTTTGTATGGGTTCCACCGTGTTTTCCAATGTACGTGGAACATTATCCTTTGACCGGACATTCACAGCTCGAGTGTCTAACCTGATCCGGTCTGCTTTTCGGTCTTGTAATCTGTGATCTGATTGCACCACAAGGTTGATGAATTCTCGACAGTCTTTAGGTGGGTTAACCACTTGAGCAAGGACATCCTTTAGTTCCCCTCGTAGACCCCACCCCAATGAAATAGTGTGGTCCTTTTTTCCTCAGGCCACCCAGCTTCAACGTCTAGTCTGTTAAATGTTGCTATATATGTAAGCAAGTCTTGACTTCCTTTACGGAGTGACAACAGTTTGTTTTCTAATGCTTGGCCTTGTGTATGACGAGCAAAGAGTTTTTCCATTTCCATCTGGAAACCCCCAAAGTCATGTAACAACGGGTTATCCTGACTAACCAATTGTACCGACCAATCCGCAGCACTGCCACTCAGATGTGACAAGACAAAAGCAGCCCACGCTTGGTTATTAGGAAAAGCCCCAGGTCTGCAAAGGAAATGAAGACACTGATTCATGAACATTGCATACTTCTTGGGGTCCCCTGTAAATCCTTCAGGTGGAGCTAAAGGAACTGCCCCAGGAAGGGTTATTTGTACTGGATTAGTGGAAGAAGTTGGTACAGGGGTTCTGGTAGAATGTTACCAGGCAGTGGGGTCTGTCCTGCCTGTGATTGGAGCAATTGTCTACTTATTTCATTGGTATGATCCTTAGTAACAATCAAATCCCTTCTAAGAGCGTTGGTTCCTTGCCTGGCTGAATGTACTTCAGTGCGTAAGTGTCCCAACAACTGAACTAACTGGTCAGTCTCTGAAGTCTCCATGACGCCCAGGTGGATAAATATTATTGAGGCTTTGCGTTCTGTTACGCTGACCTGGTATCCACGGGTAGCCACCCAGCCCTGGTTGGATGATTTGCACTCTCGAACCCTCTCCCGGTCCCTAGGTAAGGTTTGCTGCTTTACAGTCTTTATATGCAGTTCTTATGTTCCTCTTATTTCAAATAATAATGTCTTGCTTCTTTCCTTTTAGGTATAGAAAGGTATTTTGGTGTTGTCATGCAGTTTGAAGATGAGCATGGGCCGGTAGGCAAAAGCGCGGTGTGTGCAATGCTGTCCGGTGTGTAATACGCGATGCGCTGCACTGTTTCGCCTTTTATATTGCTAACCTGTGTCTTTTCTCTCCTTGCAGGTTGCGATGTTCCTCGCCGAGCGCTGTAATGTTCCAGCAATGATACTGACCAGGAGATGACTCCCCATGTAAGAATTGTGTGGCTTTCTTCATTCGGGAGGAAATGTGAGTAAACGCTTACTAATGCTGTCTTTCTTTCTCCGCTTTCCAGGTTATGGTATTCCAGGATGCATGCTGTGCCGGATGATGGAGTTCATACCTTTAGGTGAGTGGAACTGAAGTCGGCAATGGATTGAAGACAGGATACTGTTCCAGGTAAGTTTAGTAGTGTTCTTTCTCTCGCTGCAGGTCCTTGGTTTAAGGTAAGCTGGCATCAAAGAACCGGACATGGTGAGCGTTACGATGCCCACAGCAGAATAACGCAAAGCATGTTCTGCTGTTTGTGTGCGGCTTAAGAAGTCTCAGGTAAAGTAGTCCAGGTAAAATAGTCCCAGGCCTGCCACACCCAAAGTAGTCCAGGTAAAGTAGTCCCAGGCCTGCCACACCCAAAAGACTAGACCGCATAGCTCAGTTCCTTGTAACTGAGCTATGTGTGTGCCTCCATGTTGGCTGAACCCCCCCAAGTTAAATAGTCCCAAGTAAATAGTCCCATTCTAATGTTGGTCTTCATGATCGTTATGAGCCTGGCGCCTAAGGTGCCAGGACTGACTCCAAGAGAGTCTTGGATGAGGTTTTAAGACCTTTGACCTGGCCCTAACTGGAAGGCTGACTTGCCAGTGAGGGCCAGGGGCAAGGGCCATGACACCTTCCTTCCAAATTGTGGAAGCTACCTCCCAAACCGATATAGTATCTTTGGCTAACTTGCTGGTATGTGGGGGCGCTTCAGAGGAGTTCAACCGCTGAGCCGATTCTGGAGGAATGGGGGTAATCAAAGATTTGACAGCCCTAGGGTGCTAGAAATTGCACCGATCTTTCTTAAGGAGAAGCATATCTCAGGCATTGCCACGTATAATGATGGAAGAGCAAAGGAAGATGGCCCAGACGTGACATCCCCTCCAATTGTCTTAAGAACTAAAATCTCTAAAGCTGTATCAAAAGTGGTTGGCGGTGCTTCTGTGCTCATGGATGTATTGCCTGGAAGCAATGAGATAGGCGGGGCAAAGGGTCCCAAGCCGGGCAAAAAATCAATACAAATGGAGAAAAGTCACATAAATAGTGATGCTATCCAGACCAGTAATGCAACATCAACTACCTCAATGGAGGCTGGTAAAAGTGAAACAAAGTGTACTATATTTGCAAGACCAAGAATATGGTTGAAAGGGATGTGGAATTAGGGAAAGCAAACTGTGGTAAATAGATCAGATTTACTAAAGATGACGAGAGACATTCCAGATCTGTATCTCTTTTCCTCCTTTGACATAGATTATATCCATTTTCCATACAATGAAAGTACTGATATAGATGAAGGAGGCTTGAAATCACATCTGGGAATGTGCGCCCTAATGGATGCACATGAGGACTTTAGTAACTTGGGTTACAGGTTGTCTGCCACTAAACCATTGCTGAAAATTAATGGAAATGCTGTGGAAGTAAAGGAAAATAGGACTGAAGATCTGCCCGATAAATTGGTAGTAGTTGGGTGGGTGGGACAATAAGCAATCCAACAGTAATTCCAATATTCACAAGAATATGTAGGCCACTCTACCAGAAATCTTTGCGCCGGTCCTTCAGAAGGTGATGGAAACTAATAGAGTTCTCTAGTAGGACAAGATTTTGAGTTGTAAGTTGGAATACGAAGAGATTCAGAAGTTTCACTAATAACCTTAACTGTGCAGAGGATTTGACCAAATTTGACTGGATATTGTTCCGGAAACATGGTTATTACAAAGTATAGCAATTGATGGCTACTCTACTTTTGAGCAGTATGCAACCATTGTAAATGGTGGAATACCCTCTGGAGGCCTACTGATTGCCTTATGTAATGCCACAGTTTCAATGGTGGGAGTATTATATGATCAAATTCCAGCAATTTTACCCGTAAAATTGTCTTTCTAAAGTGGCAATGCCATCAAATGTATAACCTTGATTAACATTTAATGGAACTCTGCAAATTGTAGCTTGCAAACTTTCTTAATTTGCCTAACTGTAGTGTTAACTGGGACAGCCCTAATTGAATCAAGAATGGGAATAATTCTAGCAGATGAGTTGAATTCCTACTGTGCTGGTGTCCCAAACCCAAAAGCGACTAGTAAAAAATCTAGGGAGACACGCAATATGTGTAGGTCTTTTTTTTAAAACTATACCTCATGGTTTGCAATGGAAAAATCCTAGGAGACTTACAACTGGTCCGTTGGGGGAATGGCTCAATATTGTTATATCTAGAGACATATTCTATCACTGTACTCAATTGGAAATTCTCGCCCCATAACAAAGTAACCGCCAGAATCAAATTTGGCGATAGGAATCCCAGAGCCATTTTTAAACAGGAAATGACAGTTAATGATAATGGAAATCGTATCTCCCTTTTTCTAGCTAATGGATCTAAATAGAGTAATAAATTGACTAAGGTGATTACTAATACGAGGGAGGATTCTCTACAGAGAAAATGTACACTGCACAATTTTCAGCAATTCATCTGGGAATTGGAAAAACAATTACGCCTGATATCTAAAAAGGTATTGCACACCAGCACACCTATGATCCGGCAAATAGTCAATGGAAGGAGATTTAGCGAAAAAAGTATTAGGATGCTGAGAACACAGAATCTTTTGGATATTGAACATAATCGACAAAAGAAAATCCTGCTCTCAGAATATCATAACTGGGCGAGAGGTACACAATTTCTTAAACATCAAAAAGAAGAGGAAGCAATGGTATATAAATTAATAGATAATAATTCAAGACATTTCTGGACCCTAGTCAAAAGAGACAAGGGGGTGCAAAGCCACTTACTGAGCAATATAGTAGGAGAAGAAAGTTGGAATAAAACCTTCAATGAACTATATAAAATCCAGAGCATTCTGTGGCATTTGAAGGAGGAGCTGATCCATGGGCATTACAGGTAACCCCCTAGTCCCTATTAGCCTTGATAACACATGTTATCTAATTTCAGGCCAGCAGGTCAGAATGGTCTTACAAACAAGATTTTCGAATTGAATGTGGAAAATTGGTCTCTCTTACTATCGGCCCTATTTAAAAATATAATTGAGATTCAAAGATTCCGCCATAGTTGGAAGACAGCTATTATCATACCAATATATAAGCAGAGCGATCAGGAGGATCCAGCCAATCATCGCCCGATCTCCCTGTTAGATGCAGACTGTAAATTGTTTGCTTCTGCAATATTGGTGGTGGAGTTGGAAAACTGGGCAGAAAATGCGTGTATCCCCTCGAGGTCCCAAATTGGTTTCTGAAAGGGTGCGTCCACTACGTTGAATGGACTGGTTGTGAATATATATTGCATGATAGAGCTTGGACGACCGGCAGCCTGCCTCTATATGTGGTGTCTGTGGATCTGTCCAGAGTATTCAACATGATAAATAGAAATAAACTATGGGTTAAGTTAAAGAGTAGGGTCATACCATCGGGCCTGCTATCCATACTGGTAGCCTTTCATAGGTATTCCCAAATTCGGATTCGCTTGGATGGGAAGGGTCATTTAACATATGTGATTTCTGCCAAAAGGGGGGGAAGATAGGGCTGCACCCTGGCTACGTGTATCTTTAATCTCTATTTAGCAGATATTAATAGGGTTCTAGAGAGTAAAGCCTTGGCGAGCCCTAAATGCTTTTAGATAAATTGTGCTCTCTTGCCTATGCTCATGACATCTTGCTCTTGGACCATACGCCGAGAGGCTTGCAGCAACTTCTGCATGGTCTGGAAGAATATGCTGGGGAAAATGACCTGATTATCAATTCTACAAACTCTTTTTTTATATGCTTCAGCAATGTTGGGAAGAAGACCATGCATACAGAGTGGAATTTAAATGGAGAGACACCAAACCAGGTATTTGAAATTAAATACTTGTGGTTCACACTAAATCCCCACCGTAATATGCAAGGGGTGCAAGAAAGATTAGTGGGGGAAAGTAGACCAGTTGACATGCCGGATGAGAAGCCTAAAGAGGCACTTCTGTAGATACTCTATAATCCCCCTAATAAAATAATATGTGGGAAAAGCTATACCTGTTATCCTGTACGGTATGGATGTCGCAATGTAGGCATGGGACATAAATTGGATGAGACTTGATGTGGAAGAGTGTTCTAGTTCTAACCCTGTCCCTCCCAACGGGGTCCCTCTCCTTTGAATTGGGGCTGTCCTCCTTGAGATTCCATCTGGATTGGAGGATGGTACAGCTCTACCGCTCCATTATGTTACCACGTCCCAACACTTTGAACGAAAATATGTATAATGTATAGGATGATAATGGGTGGTTCTTCCAGCTGCTGAATATCATGGAAAAAATGGTTCTATGACTGTTAGCTGAATGGGAAGGTCCTCTGATCGACCTACTGGAGATTCTGCAGAAAGTCATAAAGGTTCTGATGAGAGCAGAGTGGATCAATACAATTGATTCCATGAGAGCAAAAAAGATACATAACATCTTTTCTGTATTGGATAAACCATTGGTTCTTATACCTGCCTACCTACGTACATTTCCTAATGCTACATGCAAAGATAATTTTATGAGATTCAGGTTGAACCTCCTACCTGCGAAGGAGGTCTTGATGTATCGTCATATGCTCCCTGCTAATGAAGCTGACTGTACATTCTGCAAACAGACCACTCTCTCTCTATCATGTTGACTGCAAGGGTACCTTGATGGTAAGATTGAAGGCAAGCCCCTGAACTCGCACACCAGAGAGATAACAACACACTAGGGAAGAAAGGCCCAAGTCAATCTTGTGAGGATAACACGTTTTAATCTCAGAAACAGATGAGAGCAACAGCAAAGAATTCTGCTTGTAAGAAGGTTCTGCCGAATAAGGGTACAAGCAGAGGCTTAAGAGGAGACACATTGTCATCTTGACGCAATACATACAGTAAAAACCCACCAGGCTGGTTTGTGTGCGCCTATACAGGATCTGTCTGCCCCATAAAGGATGCCGGGTCATTGGTTCCAGCCCAGTCGGTCTGTCTTCCATCATGTGGTGCTGTGGAGATCATCTTCTTCTCACCAACAAAGGTCAAAGGACACATTAACTACACTCTTAACACAATGTTACTTTATCATTATACTGTGCACCTGGCAGGCTTTAAGACGGGCACAAAGGAGGTTCTGGGGCACTTTAACCTCCAACCCACATGCCACATACACCCTTCCACACCATCCAGCGCCAAGGACTCCAGCCTAATTTTGAACTCTAATTTATTCCTTCCAGCACCTCACAATACAAATCATATAATTGTAGAGCAAAGATGTGCAATGTCTGTCCTCTTTGAACATTTCAGGACTTGTTACTTTGGGGTTGGTGGTCAAATAGCACCTGGTGCCATGGAATTCAGGGATCATGAGGTTTAGTCAGTTATATGGGCTATTGTCTCAGGAGGATAGCTCAGGGACAACATGCTCACCTTGGAAGCAAGATGACACGGAGCACCACAGGTCCGATCCCCCGGTCCGCGCTTAGAAACCTCCGGGTATTAAGTGCATTATAAATAACCTATCATATCATATCATAGCTCGTGGTCACTTGGTGATGGGCCGGGTCATGCTTTGGCCAGTGTGAGATAACATGCCCAATCCTTGGGGAAAAAAACACATCTTTGTAACACTGTTAGAACAATAAATGAGCTTTGTGGCAGTTGGGGGTGTGGGTTGTCCTCATGGGAGCTCGGGCAAGGCTGGAGATTTCCCTTGTCTCGCAATTAGGGCTTAGTGCATGAAATGCTGGATTCACCATGTAGGCCTTGTTTCCAAACTATGGTTACTAACACCTACACAGAATACACTAATATTTATACACAATGGCAGTCTTGCTTGTGCCTTGAGCTACAGTATGTGGATTTGTATATTGGGGTGGGGACCACTGTCCCTCCTGCCCCCTGGCCAATCATAGTGTTTTGAATTCGGCTTGCTTTACTCTAAAGCACTTACGAGGTGCAACGGGGATGCCCCCTTCTCAACAAGATCTAAGAATTTCAATAGATTTGTACATTCTGCCAATTGGTCGGGTACAGACTAATGATGGAGAATCTCCCAGGGTCAAGAAGTGATTTTAACTTCTATAGTGCTGTAACGCTCACCTGATTCCCGTAGAGGCGGCGCCGGTCTTGACTGGGCGTATACCGTATCTTCAAAGGTGATGTGTAACACACGGATGGCTCTTTGGGCTGGACCTCTGTGCACTGTATGTTTGACTCGAAGGGTAAAATGTCTGCAGATAGAAAATATGGGATTAATGAACTGGGTTATTGAATGTCTCTCTCTTCTTCCCTTTCTCTTCTCCTGTAGGACCCCGAAGGTTAACGCTCTCACCTTAGGTAAGTGAACGCTGTGCTCTCCATCTGCCTCGGGGCAGGGTGCTGTAACCAGTTTCTTCACTGGATAAGGGGAGCAGGCCTCTTGACTTCAGAGGACTGCTGTCCGTCGCTTACTGCACGAACGGTAAGTTTCGAGTAATTCTAATGTCTTTAAAGTCTTTAGTAATGATGTCTCTTGTTTTGCAGGGTTCCGGCGATGGTGGATGACGGGCTTAAGTGAGTTGAAGATGGAGCCCGTGTGATGAATAGAAGCGCCTGGAAGCACGTAAGTAAGCGCTTGTTGCCTGCTTCACGATGCACTCTAACTGTCTTTTTATTTTGCAGGTACAAGTTCGGAGCGGCTGTAGGGTGCCGGAATACCCACTGGGTTAGATGTGGAAAGGAGTAATGGCACGTGAGTATTAAAGTTCCCCAATGTCTTTAAACGCACCTTGTTTTGTCTTTCAGATGCGGGATGCAGCGCCAAAGGCCTCCGGAGCGTGCGAAGAGTTGGTAAGCTTTTGTCTTTCAGATGCCGGAATGCAGTGTGAAGACCTCCGGAGCGCACGAAGACTAGGTAAGCCTTTGTCTTTCAGAATGCAGCGCGAGGCGTTGGTGACAGCCGATGGCCCAGGTAAGTGAAGAGCTGTCACTGAAGACCGTAATGCTAACCTGTTCTTTCTTGTCTTTATAGGTGTTGCTGAAGACTGGATTCAGGATGGTAAGCCTTTTTCCTTAGGCCCAGGATCAGATGCAGAAGACACGATGAGCGTTCTGCTGCAGAGGATGCAGAATAACGCAAAGCAAGATTCATCCATCGGGTGTGGTTTAAATAGCCTCCTGTAGTGCTTAGGTGTCTCCTTCCACAGCCACGTCTAGGTAAGAAAAGAGTTCCTGCTTTCCAGAAGAGTTCCAGTGTTCTGAACCTAGGGAGTGGCTCCTGCCCCACCCAACAGGAAAAGTAGTTCCAAACAGAAGAGGATCAGAGGCTCAACTGGCAGGCAAGTAAGCAGCATGGTCTGCTGCAGGTAAGTCCACCCAAGCATTATGAGCCCGGCGCTTGCAGCGCTGGGACTGGGCATATTTATGAGCCTGGTGCCACTGGCGCCAGGACTGGGTCCAAAAGGTCCCAATTGGGACTGGTTGGCACTCGGAACCTGGGTTATGAATCTGCTTCCAAGGGAGTTGGGAAAACCCTGACCTTTTGGAAGCAGAGATCATGACAGTACCCCCCCCCCAAGGCCCCTCCCAAACCGGGCTTCTCCGGGGGTTTTGGCTTGTCAGGAAATGTTCGGTGAAATCTTTTGATTAGGCGAGGAGCGTGGACATATTCAGCAGGTTCCCAGGATCTCTCTTGGGGGCCGTAGCCTTTCCAGTCAATTAGGTAAAATAGTTTAGATTTGGAGATCTTGGAGTCCAGAATGCTTTTGACTTCAAACTCGAGTTCCCCATCATCTAGGATAGGTTTTGGAGATTTAGTTAGTCGGGTTTGAGGTTGCATGGGTTTTAATAGAGAGACGTGGAAGACCGGATGTATCTTCATGTGCGGGGGCAAGTCCAACTTGACCGCTACTGGGTTTACTATGGTAGTGATGGAATAGGGACCAAGGTATCTTGGGTTGAATGTGCGTGGCCCTTTTAGAGGTAGATATTTGGTGGATAACCAGACTTGATCCCCTACTCGATATTGAGGGGCTTCCTTCCGATGTTGATCTGCTCGTTTCTTGTATTGTTCTTTAGCCCTTTGAAGGTGAGAAACAGCTTCCTTAAAGGCTTGGGTGATTGTAGAATGCAGGTAGTCTACTGCTGGTGTTTCAAGATCTTGGAGGGGATCCAACTCCGAGGTTCGAGGGTGACTGCCGTACAAAAGAAAAAACAGGGTTTTCCCAGTTCCCGAATGGACAGAGTTATTGTAGGCATATTCGGCTATCCAAAGGATGTCTTTCCAAGTTTTTTCAGTTTGTTGCAGCATGCAGCGTAAATACTGTTCCAGAGTTTGATTGGTCCTCTCGGTTTGTCCGTCGGTCTGAGGGTGGTGACTGGTCGATAGTCTCACATCAATTTGAGCCGACCGACAGCAACTTCGCCAAAAATGAGAAATAAATTGACTACCTCGATCCGAAATTAGAACCGAAGGAAAACGGTGCAGTCGGACGATGTTTTTCGAGAAATTCTCGGGCCAGAGTTGCTGCTGTTGGCAAGCCTTTGAGCGGAATGAAATGCGCCATCTTGGAGAATAAGTCCACGATTACTAGAATCGTATTGTATCCGAAGCATGGAGGTAGATCGGTGATGAAGTCCATAGAAAGCGTATGCCAAGGGCGAGGTGGGATGTCAATAGGGCGTAAGAGGCCTGCTGGTCTTTCCTTTTGACCCTTGTTTTGGGCGCATACTCCACAGGACATTATAAAGTCTCTGATATCTTTTTTCCAAGACGGCCACCAGAAGTAGCGCTTGATCTTTTCTGAGGTCTTGGCTATACCGGGATGTCCTTCCATTAAAGAATCGTGATAACAAGAGATTACTTCTTTCTGTAAATCTGTGCTGGGTAGGTATAATCGTTCTTGGAAATACAATAAGTTGTCCTTTACTGCAAAGTCCTTTCCTTGCAGATGCCAATTCTGTATGTCTGCTGGAGTTACAAGTTGCCTGGCTTTATCCTTAACTTCCTCTATGGATTGTGTGGCGATTACATCCAGAATTCTTTGTTCGGGAATGATTGGTACAGGTTTAGGGTTGATCAAGTGTTCTTCCACTCCCATCCGAGAAAGGGCATCAGCTTTACCGTTTTTTGTACCAGGTCGATGGGTAATTATGAAGTCAAACTCGGCAAAGAATAATGCCCAACGGAGTTGTCTAGAGGATTGGGCTTTTGCGGTTTTCAAATATTGCAGGTTTCGGTGATCCGTAATCACAGTAACGGTGTGTCGGGCCCCCAGCAGATAATGCCGCCAAGCCTTAAAGGCAGACTTGATAGCCAGAAGTTCCTTGTCAGTAATCGTGTAATTGATTTCAGGAGGTGAGAATTTGCGGGACCAAAATGCCACGGGATGCAACTGATTGGTTACCGGGTCCTTTTGTGATAGAACTGCCCCCATGGCAAGGCTTGAAGCATCAGTTTCCACGATGTAGGGGAGTTCGGGGCGAGGGTGTTTTAAGATTGGTGCAGAGATAAATTTAGTCTTCAAATCCTGGAAAGCTTGTTCCGCCTCGGTAGACCATTCAAAACGTTTGTTTTTCTTTAACAAGGCAGTGATGGGCTGGACTATTCGAGAGAATTCGGGGATAAACCTGCGGTAAAAGTTAGCGAAGCCTAACATGCTTTGCACACCTTTTACGGAGGATGGTGATGGCCATTTGAGAACTGCATCGACCTTCTTTGAATCCATACGCACTCCGCCAGGTGATAATATGAATCCCAAGAATTCAACTTCAGTCACGTTGAAAACACATTTTTCCAACTTAGCGAAAAGTTTGTGTTGACGCAATCTTTCGAGGACCATTTTCACGTGTTTCCGATGTTCAGATTCCGATGAAGAATAAACGAGGATGTCGTCAATGTAAACAACAACACACACATCTATGAGCTCTCTGAGGACATCGTTCATAAAATATTGAAAGGCGGCCGGGGCATTGCAAAGTCCGAAGGGCATGACCTGATATTCAAATAGCCCATACTTGGTGCGGAAGGCCGTCTTCCATTCATCGCCCTCTTTTACTCGTACCAAGTGGTAAGCTCCTCTAAGATCCAGCTTTGTATATATGCATGCTTTTCTGACTTGGTCCAGGAGTTCAGGGATCAAAGGTAACGGATATCTATTCTTAACGGTGATCTGGTTCAGGGAGCGATAATCTATACAAGTTCTAAGGTCTCCTTCCTTTTTTGGAACGAAGAACAAAGCTGAAGAAGCAGGGGACTTGGAAGGACGAATAAACCCATTTGCCAGGTATTGATCCAGGTATTGTCGAAGGTGAAGGTTCTCAGGCTCGGTGAGGGCATAAATTCTACTACAAGGAGGAGTAGATCCAGGTATCAGGTCTATCTGGCAGTCATAAGACCTATGAGGAGGTAGAGCGTTAGCCTGATCCTTCCGGAAAACATCTTGGTATTCTAGGTATTCGGGAGGTAACTGGGGAGTCTCTGAAGAAATTGCTGCCAGTGCATCACCAGATGGAGGGTGACAAGTAGAGACACATTCTGGAAACTGGACCGTTCTTGCTCGCCAATCGATCAGAGTATTGTGTTTCTCTAACCAAGGTATTCCTAGAATAATCTGAAACTGAGGGGCCTTGATCACATCGAACACGATCTTCTCATGGTGTCCATCTTGACTTATTAGCGTCACTTCTTGAGTGGTATGCGTTACTGGCCCGGAGGCTATCTCCGTACCATCCACCGTAGTAATGACGTCCTTTACAGCCTTGGGACAAAGAGTTAGATTCATCCTCAAAACCATTTCATGATCCACATAATTGCCGATGGCACCGCTGTCGACGTAAGCTTCAATTGCATGTAATCGATCCGGATTATCAGGGCTAATGAGGACCATAGGTATCACGAAATGCGAGTTTACGGAACTGGTTTTCATGCTCGGCAAGAGGACCTCTATTCTTGTCGGGCGAGGTCGTTTTCCTGCTCAGAGTTTGTAACTTTGGTAACTGCAGCTCCTACTGCCTTCTTAGCAGGTTTCACCGGACAGTCTCGAAGAAAGTGCCCTGAGTTTCCGCAATAGAGGCATAATTGCAACTGTTTTCTCCTTTCCCGCTCCTTTTGTGTTAGAGGACCTTTCAGACCCCCTATTTGCATGGGTTCCCCGGAGTCTACTCCTTTGGAAGGAGTTGGCGGTTTGGAAAATACTCGAGCATCAAACTTGGAACGATCGGCCTTCCTGTTCTGCAGTCTGTGATCTATTTGAACGACTAAGTCTATATAGTCCGAACAATCTTGTGGGGGATTCACTACTTGGGCTAACACATCTTTGAGCTCTCCACGTAGACCTCTATAAAACAGCGTAATCCTTTTGTCCTCAGGCCATTGAGTTTCCACTATCAGTCTGTTGAAAGACGCAATATAAGCCAAAAGGTCTTGATTACCTTGTCGCAACGAAAGAAGCTCATTGTCCAAGGCCTGCCCCTGTGAATGTCTTGCGAACAGTTTTTCCATACTGAGCTGAAAAGCTTGAAAATCATGGAGGACCGGATCATCTTGATTTACTAGAGGGATCGACCAGTCTGCCGCATTGCCACTAAGGTACGAAAGCACGAAAGCTACTTTAGCTTGATCAGTTGAAAAGGCTGCTGGCCGGCATAAGAAATGCAACCGGCACTGATTGATAAATACTGCAAACCTCTTTGGGTCACCAGAAAATAGTTCGGGCGGAGCCAGAGGTACATTCCCAGGTAGGTTGATCTGCACTGGATTCATAGAGGATGTAGAAGGAAGATTTCCACCAGATGCGGGTAACGGGGTCTGTCCGGCTTGTGACTGTAGCAATTGTCTAGCGAGATCATCTGTTCGCTCCTTGGAAATAATCAGTTCCCTTCTTAGAGCGTTCGTTTCCTGACGGGCTGCATGCACTTCTGCCCTTAGTTCCCCAAGTAACTGGGCTAGTTGGTCGGTATCCGAGGTTTCCATAGCGCCTGGACGGGAGTTTTGTGGTAGGCTTTGTGTTCTGTAACGCTCACCTGATTCCCGTAGAGGCGGCGCCGGTCTTGACTGGGCGTATACCGTATCTTCAAAGGTGATGTGTAACACACGGCTGGCTCTTTGGACTGGACCTCTGTGCACTGTATGTTTGACTCGAAGGGTAAGATGTCTGCAGATAGAAAATATGGGATTAATGAACTGGGTTATTGAATGTCTCTCTCTTCTTCCCTTTCTCTTCTCCTGTAGGACCCCGAAGGTTAACGCTCTCACCTTAGGTAAGTGAACGCCGTGCTCTCCATCTGCCTCGGGGCAGGGTGCTGTAACCAGTTTCTTCACTGGATAAGGGGAGCAGGCCTCTTGACTTCAGAGGACTGCTGTCCGTCGTTTACTGCACGAACGGTAAGTTTCGAGTAATTCTAATGTCTTTAAAGTCTTTAGTAATGATGTCTCTTGTTTTGCAGGGTTCCGGCGATGGTGGATGACGGGCTGAAGTGAGTTGAAGATGGAGCCCGTGTGATGAATAGAAGCGCCTGGAAGCACGTAAGTAAGCGCTTGTTGCCTGCTTCACGATGCGCTCTAACTGTCTTTTTATTTTGCAGGTACAAGTTCGGAGCGGCTGTAGGGTGCCGGAATACCCACTGGGTTAGATGTGGAAAGGAGTAATGGCACGTGAGTATTAAAGTTCCCCAATGTCTTTAAACGCACCTTGTTTTGTCTTTCAGATGCGGGATGCAGCACCGAAGGCCTCCGGAGCGTGCGAAGAGTTGGTAAGCTTTTGTCTTTCAGATGCCGGAATGCAGTGTGAAGACCTCCGGAGCGCACAAAGAGTAGGTAAGCCTTTGTCTTTCAGAATGCAGCGCGAGGCGTTGGTGACAGCCGATGGCCCAGGTAAGTGAAGAGCTGTCACTGAAGACCGTAATGCTAACCTGTTCTTTCTTGTCTTTATAGGTGTTGCTGAAGACTGGATTCAGGATGGTAAGCCTTTTTCCTTAGGCCCAGGATCAGATGCAGAAGACACGATGAGCGTTCTGCTGCAGAGGATGCAGAATAACGCAAAGCAAGATTCATCCATCGGGTGTGGTTTAAATAGCCTCCTGTAGTGCTTAGGTGTCTCCTTCCACAGCCACGCCTAGGTAAGAAAAGAGTTCCTGCTTTCCAGAAGAGTTCCAGTGTTCTGAACCTAGGGAGTGGCTCCTGCCCCACCCAACAGGAAAAGTAGTTCCAAACAGAAGAGGATCAGAGGCTCAACTGGCAGGCAAGTAAGCAGCATGGTCTGCTGCAGGTAAGTCCACCCATGCATTATGAGCCCGGCGCTTGCAGCGCTGGGACTGGGCATATTTATGAGCCTGGTGCCACTGGCGCCAGGACTGGGTCCAAAAGGTCCCAATTGGGACTGGTTGGCACTCGGAACCTGGGTTATGAATCTGCTTCCAAGGGAGTTGGGAAAACCCTGACCTTTTGGAAGCAGAGATCATGACAAGTGTTGTGGGCGTTAAAGGATTTGGGATAGCCCAATCCTGGGGATGCGGGGCATTCACAGTGTTCTGAATTGGAATTAACTGTATAGATTTGGTGACGAAATTAGCATTATTGTTTTGCTTTATCTGTAGTCCTCTTTAAAGATTAGAGTTTGTTTATTTTATAGAATTTTAATTTTAAATTTAGTACACTTTTGTGATTATATGTAAAAAGTTGATTGTATATTGACTATAACACATTACATTAAAACCAATTTGTTTGTCGGCATAGTGCTTACATTGTTAACACTACATTGTGCAAACAATGCATGATTTAACAGTCCTAGAAAACAAATGGAATAGCTGGCAGATTAATGAAAATGTGGCACTTCCCAGATATAGGACATGAGTGTCTGCCAATCTCAACCAAACAGAACTTATACCAAACATACCTCAACGTGCAGGACCCATGCACTGCATCAATTAATTAGATATTGACATTACTTTAACACAATGCAATGGATAGAGCAACAACACAGGAAGAGCAGATGGAAGTGGACAGAGAGAATATGCCATTCCACACTGAGAATCCAGTTAATAGTGCTACTAAACACACTTTACTCACCATTTTACAACTTAACTTTGACAGAATACGTGAAGCCTACACTATGACTATTTAAGACATTGCATCCAATGCCACCAAACAGATGACCATACCCCCTTGTAGATGCTGCTTACATATTGCATTTGTTTACAAAAGTGATATTTTGAATGGGCAGTTGCAATGGCATATGTAAAGAATCAATGTACATGAATGAACAATTTAGAAATGTGGTGTTATTGCTTGTGTTACCTAAACAATCTTTTGAGGACAGAATTCTGCATAAAAGTAGCCTCCCCAGAGTTTTGGCTGCCATGGACTACAGGCATATGTATCATTTTATCAAAGGGAGTAGGTGCAGACATCAAGAAATCAGAAAATTATAACATGCCATGAATTAAACCTTTATCAAATATCTCTTGATTATCCATTCCGCTGCTAATATTTATTATGTTGCAATATATTTTTCGTAAAGCTGCAACTTCACAGGAAATCACATACTATTAACGGCAACATGTCACTGTCCTACCAAAAGAGTTTGACATATCTATGAAACATCCCAGTGCCTGTCATGACATTTACTTTGCCATTAGATATGGCAGCCACCATTGAGTTGAATATCTGGGATGGTTCATGTGTACCTACACAATTTAGTCTGGAAAACCACAGATGCTAGGCTCCTGCAGGTTTTCAAATAGGCCAGAATCTGACACTATCACTTCTTAGAATGCTTGCCAACGAGGCATGGAGACACGTCTGAACAGCATACCTGTCTGCGCCTCACATCTTCAGGGGAGATTCATACACTTCCAGCTGACCGACAGCTCTATTGTGATGATGTGTCTTTCAATCAGGTACCCTGGATCTTGTGTGGAAACTCGAAACACAAATCTCCTAATGGAAGGTTGAAACTATTTAAAAGGCACAGCTACCTTCCTGTTGCTTTGATGTTTTTCCTAGGATCACAAAGGATTGAGTGAAGGATTACAAAGGACAGGCTCACACTCGGAGGGTGTTTGATCAATTGAACAACATTTTGAAGGGTTTTAACAAGTTGGTGCTTTTTTTCTTGTTCTAGCTTGTTGGTCTGTAATATATTGTTATTGCCAAATGATGTACCCTTTTTTTTAATTGTGTGTACAGTTGGTTGTTAGTTTCCCTCAAGCAAAAATGCAAGCAAAAAAACATTGATCGTTCCTCTTGTGTCTTTTTCCTTTTTCCACATAGTATCATTAAAAAAAGCCAAAAAGTTTTCCTGTCCCAAATCCCATCCACAAAGAGCCAAAATAAAATCAACAAAAAACGTTTTACCCTATCCAGATTCAACCGGCATAGTTGTCTCTCCTCCCCACATTCTTGCTACTCTGTTGATTGTGTTGTTTTGTCATGTAGTGTTGTTTGTAGTAGCATAGTTTGTCTTATTATAGTATATATAGTATATATAGCAGATCCCATACCAATCACTTGTGGCGTCCCACAGGGTTCCTGTGTCTCCCCCACACTGTACAATATATTTACCAAGCCCCTTTTCGATGATTTGGATCATCTCGGTATCACCTACACTAACTAAGCAGATGATAACCAGATCCTCCTTCCGCTTTCTGGAGATTATGGAAAGGATTTTGCCTTGTTAAATAGGGTGTACATCCTCATCCAGGCATGGGTGGCCATACATGGACTATGCCTGAAAGATGATCAAACTGAACTTATCATCCTAGGCACTAAGTCCAGCCTAAAGAAACTTGGCCCTGCCTACAACTCTTTTATGATCGATGGCAATAACATCAGAGTTGAACAAGAGGTCAAAACCTTAGGTTTTTACCTGGACTCAAATCTCCCCTTCAGAAGACAGGTGAGCTCCCTGGCTTCATCCACGGCCTTTACATGCAAACTAATCCATACAGCTAAACCATTCCTATCGGACACCAGCTGCCTCACCCTTGCTAGAGCTCTCATACTGTCACGCCTGGACTATTGTAACGCCCTTTACCTGGGATCCTCCAAGGCTACCACTAGCAAACTACAAACTCTTCAAAATAATGCTCTCAGAGCAGCCTTATGCATCTCCAGAAGAGACCACATCTCAGGACCTAGTCAACAGAACAACTGGCTCTCCATCAATGACAAAATTCTTTTAAAAACTGCATCACACACCCACAAATCCCTTAATAACGCTGCCTCTACTTACCTGATTAATAGATTCCATAGACATTCATCCTTGAGACCCACCAGAACTGCCTACAAAGACTGCCTTTCTGTCCCTAATTTTAAATGTGCTACCATAGGGGGCAACAGCTTCCCAGTGAAAGCAGCCAAACTGTGGTACTCCTTACCACCTAACCTCAGAGTAGACTTGCCCTACCAGAGCTTCCGAGCTAAGGTAGCCTCATGGCTGAAAATGTAGGCCGTCGAGATTCTCCACTGCCAGGCTGTAGCTCTCATGCTACCCACACACTATGTAACCACGTGTGCCCATATGTATATTACAACCATGTACTTCATTGTTGCTATGTATATAATTTCGGTGTAACTTACTGTTCTCTTTGCATACCCTATGACTTGTCACTAAGCTTCCCAATTTCTTGTAAAGGCTGCACCCTGATACCCTTGGGTACGCTCGCTCATTATAAATAATAAAACAAACAACAATCTTATGACAGCAAGACAAGTATTTACCCATGACAAATGAGGAGGTGGAGCCCCATGTTGTTTGTTGACACTGGTTTGTTGGCCTCGGCCATGCAGCATTGTTAATCCATTCATTCTGTGGAGGAGCATGCAGCACTGGGCGGGGACACAGGAAAGGTAGTTTGAGAGCATTCAGAAACTTTGAAGCTGTACCTGACTAATATAGCATGCAGACGAGGTGGGCAGGGCTACTTGTTGACATCCCCAGGAAGGTAAGAATGGTAGGGTATTGTTATATAATATGTTCGCTGGAGCCACAGGTACCTTCCAGAAGTCTACTACAATTAAAAGGAGGACCCACTGGTGCACACTACCCAGGATTATCTTGCAAACTTCTCTCAGTGGAACATCTGGAGTAGGGCATTCTAACATTCACATATACACATTCCACTCATGACATCACTCGCTCTGACATCACCCAAACTGAGCCTTCAGCCACACAAGCAAGAGATAAGAACACAGGCACAGGCACAATATTCCTCCTTTCTTTACCAAGCACGTACAACACAAAACATGCATCCTTTCATTCCCAAGCACTGGACCCACACTCAAGCCTGTGCGCACTCACACATACACACACACACACAGACACACACCCACACACACACACAGACATACACACACACACACAGACATACACACACAACCACCCACTTCCCTGTACATCACATCACATGTTTCTACTTCATTATCTCAATTTACAGGTAGCACACTACCAACTTCATGGTCATTACAGTGTTGCTTCCCGCACCCTGTGTTACGCTATTTGGCGCTCTCTGCTCCTGTAGCCCTCCAATGACTATGCATCCTAGTACATGCACTCACTTCTCTCATGCTACGATAAAATCACATCCCATCTCCTAATACATGCAAGCACTTTGGCAATGCTACTATAACCTCTCATCGCATGCAAACATATGCGCACAGTCTGGCAATGCTTTAGATAACGATACATCAGATTTCCTGTGTGCCACGCTTGTACCACCACAATAACATCACATCACATTCCAGTACATGCATGCTTGGAACACTACATGTGCGCACTTCTGCAACGCTACAGTACACATAGCTCCAACTATTTTTTTTGCATTTCTCTGAAATGTTTCAATAATTATAGATCCTTTAGCACACACGAATGCTCAGGTCATTATTATACCGGTACATACTAACACAATGCTGTATGTACATAATTTCTGCAATGTTATAACACCTTCATCATCATTTTTAAAACACGGCACAACAGAAACATCCTAACATATGGTTTGGTATGCACTAACCAAAATCTCTAGGCAATAACTGTTTTCAATTCCAACAACCACATATCCAAGATCACAGTTTTTTTCTAAAAGTCCTCTGAACCTGCAAAGCAAATAAAAGTGTTAAAATAATGTGCCTTACATTTCTTCACATTGCCAAGGAATCAGTTATTATGCTTGCCAAAAAGAATTCCAAATGTTTGGCCAAGGTTGGAGTTAGAGTGGGTTGACATAGCGAGTGAACTGATACTCTGGCCCATTTTATTTTGGATTAGAATATGGTCTTCCCCATCCCTATATACTTACCGGGACAGACTATTGGATGTTCTGAATCAAGATGGGGGATCATCTTTGGCTTGGTGCAGACACATTAGGAGTGTCCTAGGCTAAGCAGCCTAGATCTGATTGATCTCTGAAACATTCCTACCAATATTAAGAGACATACCAAAACACTGATCCGGACTCTTTCTAAGGAAATGATCCTAGATCGCACTATTGCAGAATGCCAAAGGAGTGGGCTTCTTCGTTCTTCCTGGTCAATTAAAATACAGCCTGACATAGAGCCCTATCGAGATCAGTTATATCCACATTATGCGAGGCCTTTCTTTAGGAGATGTAGAACCGTACCTTTGGGATGTGTACAGAAGCTCTGGATTGCTGCATCCAATGATTGCTGTTTGTTCTGCCCGCCAGCAGTGAAGTCATTTTATAATTTCTTAATGTCTGGCCCCACATACAAGGATTTGAGAGCATCCTATTTGGTTCCTTTATATTTAGAAATCAAGGTGTCAGGCACTGCAGCTGTGTAAATCATCGACAGAAGCCATGCTTTTCTTATCTGTTTCCGGCTTTATGCATAAAGCTTGGCTTTGCAGAGCCAAAAAGTTTAGTGCTACGATAATGCAATGCGTATTGATTACAAGTGACAATGGAATTGATTTTACCTCATTGATCCTTTTTTATATTCTTTTTTCCTGTTTAAAATATTTTTATATATAACGCTTGGCTTCGCAGAGCTTAAAGAGGTTAGTTTTAATGTAATGTAATACTGTATTGATTACATGTCACAAAGATATTGATGTTACCTTATTGTTCCTTTTAATAGTGTTATTCACTTTAAAATGTATTTTATATATTAATATGTTTATGAGTTTATTGATATCTTGGACATTTTATATATTGTGTGCTTTGATTGTGGTGCTTTTATGACGACTGTCGAAAATAAAGCTATCAGTGATTTACTGACTACTTTGCACACCCTTGTTCATTGACATCTTCATCTGAGCATTCATTTTCTCTCCCCATCCTTCACCAATCTCACAATACCTGTAAGCAATCCACTTTGGCCACGCCCTCAGTGTCAAGGCTTAACGTCACCACACTATGCACCTTCACCATCCCTCCCATTTCTGAAATGACTTTTTTCCTTAATCCAAACCAATAACCTATCAATAAGTCCTGAATAAGACACACACGAACAACGTTAATACCAATCTATCACATTTCCCATAATATCTACATAAGTCCACATACAGTGCCTGCAAAGCATCTACTGGCATGTTGAGCTGGCAGAATCAATAAGAGCATGCCAGGCTTTTCTAATCTTATATAACAATACGGGCCTCATTACGAGTTTGAAGGTAGCCATGGTGCTCATAGTGCCATGGCTGCCTCCAAACTCGGGTCCGGGTTGGGGTTCCTTGAATGAGGAATTACCCGGTCATTCCAACCTTGGAGGACCCGGTAATTGCTCATTCAAAAAAACCATCCCCATTCCCATTTGAGCCCCCATAGGGCTCAATGGGGAGGGAGCTGATAGCTCCCTGGTCCCCTTGCGGGACCCGCAAAGGACATCTGATCTGACCAGACGGTCTGAGCGGTCCCGCAAGGGAACCTCGTAACAGGGCGGAATGGGTTTACCGGCACCATTACCAGCGCCGTTAAGCCCATTCCACCAACCTCGTAATGAGGCCCAATGTTGTTAAAAATGAAAATCCCTTCCTTTACTCCTTTTATTTTCATCTGTACTTGCTTTCTCAATGACGCCCTTCCGTGTCCATGCTCATTACATCTTGCGCTGCACCCGCATTCACTGCACCATAACCACCTTGTTTCACATCCAACGGTGTGTCACTTTATCAATCCATTTGGGCAGCGAAACCCTTAACTTCCAAAGTTTGCACAGCAGCTGCAACACCATAGTACAGATTGGTAAGCGGCTTTATTTATTTTTATTTATTTGACATTTGCATAGCGCGCCAATCCCAAGGGCATCTGGGCGCTGGTTATATTGCATGCATAATACAGTAGATACAGTCAGAGGAGTGTTGCGCAGTAAGAATCTGGTGGAGCACGGAGCTTGCTCTCTAATGTCCTTCTTTATCGCCCTCTTTACACGTACTGCCCTTACCCTGCCCTCCCTCGTCACTTCCCTCCCTGCCTCCTGCCTCCTTTGTGCCCCAGAACAAGAGTGTCAACATGACAAGCAGAAATAGGCTTATGTTCTGACAAGGCTCGCGGAACGCTTTGAGGAGTCCTCTTCTCGAAACAGCACGCTGTGACATATTCTGCACGGCCTGACAGTGCACGCATTCATTGTGTATTGCTGTCCGCATTTCGGCTACATTGTGCTCGCCTCATGCACTTTACAGGGTATCATGCCCATGCACGAGTGGAGCTCGTCACAATGTACAGGGATGAATCAAAAACGCATCCCCAAAAATCCTCAATTGCCATGTCCACACTTCATCATGTCCACAAGACACCACACATGCTAAGAATTAGGCTAGAGGTTTATGTGTTAAAATATACTATACTATTGCCCTTTAGCCATGTGAATGTTGAGCTCTCCTATTAATCTCAACATCACGACTGCCAACTTAGGTCTCTCAACCATCTTTTTCAGCACTCACGATTCCACTCCTTTTTTTATCTCTCCTTTGCTCAGCTTGTTCATTTTCAGCACAGCATCCCCAGCACACTGTCTCTCCTGTAGGCCACCCTGGGTGGTGGGAAATCCTTTAGGGGGTAGTGGGTTCTCTGTTGTCTGCTCCGCCCACCACAACACTCATGGATTAACTTCCTGGTCCCCTCCTTGGAACAACCTGTCACCAGTGTTGTATATTAAGTTAGCTAGATCAACAGGCAAGTTCCAGATGTTGCTGTATTAAGATTCATCAACTAAGACCCACTTGTGCCCCTCAACCTGGCTACATCTTTCCAAATGAATGGAACATCTGGGTTAGGGCATTCTAACATTCACACATACGCATTCCACTAATGACAACACCCATGCTGAGCATTTAGCCACCCATTCTCCTAATGTGGGAGGTGGAAGCAGCAGTGTCAAGCACCATGGATAAGACCATGGGAGGAAGTGGTCTCCACCCAGCAGGGAGAGCATGCCGAGGATGAGGGCGAGGCTTGCAAGTAGGAACTGAGGGAGAGTGTCAGCCTCTGGGAGTGATTTATAAGGCAATGGATGTATGTTAAGGGAGGAGGAGGAGGAGGAGAGGGGTGTGAAGTTGGTGGATGTGGATCATTTTCCGGCACCTGCTGTTGTACTGGACCAAGGCAGGTGCAGGAGAAGCCACAGAGAGGATGCGGGACGTTTTTGCCCTACCTCGATTAGATAGGAGGAACAGACTGAGGTATTCTTCACAATGAAATGCTGAGGGAAAAGGATGAAGTGAGGGCAGAAAGAAAGCTATAAGTGGGGCAGCCTCAGGATGATAGCCATTATAATCCACATCCGGCAGTGGCACAAAACTAATACTAGGTGGGTGCATCACCTTCCTACGCAGAGCCATCTGGCAACCCCGGTGCCCTCACAACCCACTCCAGCAATAACGAGGAGGCAGTGGGTCATAATATTTAGCAGAGCCAAAGTGTAGGATAGTGTTTACATCTGGCATGCTGTACAAAAACACCTAAACACCGGCACCTGCAAAATTTCACCAATTGGTGCGAATAGCACCAACAAGTGTGCCATTCTTAGGCCACTGTTGCTTGCATTGCCCCTACAAGTGGTTGGAAGCAGATTGCCACTGGCAGCACCTGCCTTTGAGCATAACCCACTGACCTTTTTAATGAGGCACACAGGGATATATTGAGATATTGTCTTTATTGAAGGAAGTCTGTTAGCCAGGTCAGCTGCAACACTCGATGGCAGGCTTATAAAGCTCGAACATACTTTCCGCCTGTTGCTCACTGGAAAGGGCGAAGGAAAAAGGCAGTGATCTGGGTGAGACTGGCCTCATAGAGAATCTCCCTCCCTGCCCACAAGCAAGTCAGTGGCCTGTGGAGAACTGTAGAACTTTATGAAATTCTCTGTTGGAGAGCTCAAGAAATTGAGTGAGTAGCCATAACATCTGAAAGGCAAACTTTAAAGGGTGCCTTTACCTTCTGGGAGAACCTGAGATATTTAGTGGGTGACTGTGCTCTCTGAGAGATCCTCATAACTTTAGTGGTTGGCTGCTCCATATGAGTTACCACTGGAACGTGAAGATGTGGGAGCACTCTTTGAGAAAACCATAGAACCTTAAGCAGTGGCTTCACCTGGCAAAGGAAATTGATAAATGTAATGGGCTGTGCCTTGTGAGAGAACCCAAGAACTTTAGTGGGTGATTGCATCCTGTGAGAGAACCTGAGAATGTGAGTGGATGGCTGTGCCCTGTCAAAGAAAATAAGGTATTTAATGGGACGCTGCACCATGTGATAGAATTTGACATCTCCAAAGAATGGCTTTGCCCTTTTGTCAAGCCTCCGATCATTTGAGAAGTGGTGCTTGTGCTCATGAGACAATATTAGTATTCAAAAATATTATTCGAATAATGTGCAATGGCATTTGGAAGTCAGCAGCTGGTCAGGGCCTCTCAGTCACTACAAGGCTATGCAATTCCCAAACGCACAAACTAAAAAACATGGTCCATGGTAACAGAAACAGTCTTGTAACAAGCCTGTAGCAGGTTCATAGATGGGGATGGGTGTAGGGATGATCAGGGCATCCTCCGCACAGCACTCCTGAGTGCCTCAGCACATAGTGGGTTATGGAACCCACCCCACTTGGTCAACCCACCCCCCAGCTTTAGAGCATGGCAGTTCAGTTCCTTACAGAACCCAGCAATTATATGGAAGTCTATCACTGCATAGATTCCAACGCCAATAGGTAATGGTCTAGTGACCCCTTGGGGATCCGTTTTTCTAGTTATCCTTAGCTGTACCACCATCTTTCCGCAGGACCTCCAGAACACCTAGTCCGACAGTGTCCAAGAAATGATCTCTCTCAACGCGTTCAACATTTGTCCCTTAAGAGTCGTCTTCTGTTTTTTTGTCCTGCACAGCATGTTATTTTGGCAATTCTAATATATATTTAAAATGTATGAAAAAACGTTTTTTGGGACTGCCAAAAAGTTGTTGTGCTATCAAGAGTTCTTATCCTCTCTTTATGATCAGCAGGTGGCTTTAGAGAGAGCAAGATCGTACTAAAGTCTCTGGTATCTGAACACCAGTGAGTGGTAGATGCCATAGAGTGAAAACACAATATTATTTAAGTAAGGAAAGAGGGACTGAAGGAATGTATGATACATGCTAGAATCCTGCTCAGCGTCAGGAGAAAGGTATTGCTGCCCACCTCTGGGCCACAGAGGGAATGGCACTGCAGCATAGAAGTGAGAATGGATGGAGAGAAAGGAAGTGTTGCCTGGCACACATGACAGTAGAACTTCCTAGGGAATGAGGCAATTGTACAGTGAACTATGGAGCAGAGAACCATTACAATGTGCTAGTAACAGGGTTACATGATGGAAGAGGAAGCTGCTGCAGTGGTAATTACTACAGCACCAACCTTCCCATTAAAGCATTGCTCCCACAAATCATTTCCCTAAGCTATCCTTGAAACCTTTAATGAAAAATAAGACAGGAATGCGGTAATGGGTTAACGACGCCGGTAAAGGTGCTGGAGCCATTAACCCCTTACCACCCCATTACGAGGTCTGCTCGCGGGACCCGCAAAGGACGCCTGGTAAAACCAGGCATCCTTAGCGGGTCCCCTGAGCAGACCAGGATGCAAACAACAAGCCCGTTATTAACGGGTCTGTTGTTAGCATACTCCCCATTCCCATTGAGCCCTATGGGGGCTCAAATGGGAATGGCGATGTACTGGGTCCGGGTTCCTTGAATGGGGAATTACCGGGCCCCCCAAGGTCAGAATGGCCTGGTAATTCCTCATTCAAAGAACCCAGACCCGGTACCCAGTATGGAGGTAGCCATGCCGCTAAAAGCGGCATGGTTACCTCCATTCTCGGCATGAGGCCCATGGTATAGACAAATAGCACCCGTTCACGTGTAAAAGTCTTTGTGGTGTCCCACCAAAAATTGAAGTGCTGGATAAGACAAGAACCAACTCTGGACCCTGGGATTTGTCTACTTATGATTTTCCAACCACAGCAACAAAGCACATTTGTATATACATGGACACCCATGTTCCAATAAGCAGTGCTGAAGGAGTTGGCATCCATTTGATGTCTATGAATTCATTCTCTAATCGGGCATATTCCTCCTTTTCTTCTACTTGGGGTGCACCTTTTAACTGAAGTGGTTTAAGGGATTCTCGTGTGCTTCTTGCTGCTGAGATAATCCCTTGCCAATGCCCTTGTCATAAGCATTCACTTCTGGGAATACATGTTGCACAAGGAGCAGGGAGAGCTGATTCCATGAATGGTTTGCCTTCAGATTCACAAATGCAGCCTCTGGTTCTTCTGTCCACAATACTTGGATTGAGAAGTTACTTTTGAGTAATTCTGTCCGAACTGACTGCAGTCAAGTTGTAAAACTGAGATATTAATTTCTAGTTCTTTCTTCGAAAGCCAAGAAAGGATCCCAATGTGTTCTAACTAACACCGACTATTCCTTTATAATCACCTGAAGTTGTACTTATTTATTACCCACTACAGTATCTTACATGACGCATTTTCATCAGGTTGAATTTCTTGCAGTTGGTTACCAACCCGCGTCATTCAACCAAGCCTCAGCCTGAGCATTTGAAAAGACAGGGGTCTAGTGAAACACTTAAGTCATACAATGGAAATTAAATAGACACTGGTGAGTTAAAAAAACAGTTTATGTTTTTAAATCATTGAAACGTCTAACGTAGTATTAAAACTATTTGTTTGTTTATTGATTTGTAATGCGCGTATACATTAGGCTTGAGATAAAACAGGGTATATACAGGTAATACATACATTACAATGGGTAGTGTGAAAGTAAGGAAACACAATATATACAAGGATTTGTGCCTTACCTTCAGAAAAAGGTCATGTTACATTCTTGCATACCTGCTCAGAACTTCAAGTGTGGCTACAATTGAATTGAAATAAATCAAATACAGGGACTGATTCATGGAACAATTGTGTGCTGAAATCGGTGGTGCAAGCGTTGTAAAAGCAAAAGGAAATATCGAGGCTGAATACCACAAAGGAAATACACCAAACACAGGCTTATAAAGATTCGCAGATATTATTCTACTGTGCAGTTACAAAGAAACAAATTCAGATAGCTATCTGGCCCTCAGTACATCACAATGAGTACCAGCCCTTCACTGTGAGGAGTGAGAGGTACTGGACATCTGGACATTCACACTTTTATACAATTCAGTAATAATGTCCAGTCCCTCTGCAAGTTAATAATCTGTGGTCTAGAGATTGTGCCGAGTTCACTTATGGCTCATACAACAATATGCACACAGATTACTTCGGTTTGCATTACAAACAAGTTACAATGGCAAAGTGTATTCCCAGAGTAAGCAGTAAGCCTTAGCACATATCCCTTCACAATGTGTTACAGCCAGTGTCCAAGCTCGACATTTGCATTACATTGTCTTCGATGTATGTTCGTGGGTGAGGCTTGTTGGTGCAGACAATTCTAAGACCACAAGTCATGTACGGGACAAGGTCTCATTACCTAGTCTAAACATTCGGGCCGCGGACAGTCTTTCCATTAACTTGGTGCGAAGGTCGGGAAGGCTCGGTTACAAGTTGGAAACACAATCCACCATTTTAGAACACAGAATTACAGATGAACAGAAATCGAAATGGCGGATGATCCTAAAATGGCGGCGAAGTCGATCTAAAATCGGAACTTTGCAACGCAGTTTTCTTCACAGAGCGACTGGGCTTAGGCCAATATGTATTAGAAAGCGGGCACAATATGATTTCCCATTTAACAGTGTGAAAAATCCAGCGCACGCGTGCGATTCGCACACAAGCAATTCATGGAAGTCTTTGCACGTTTCTTTCCTGGGAGCTGTGCCTAATCCGCGCCTACTTTACACATCACTGTGACATCCCAAACGCTGTGCGCGACTCGCACAGCGAAAGCACACAATGTGTAGCGCACACACCAAAAAGGGGGCAGAACACGTGGAATGGGGAACAACGCATGAAAATGAGGGCGTAACTGGGGAAGTACTGCTGGGAAATATATGGAACGCCCACACGCTCGCGAACAACATGTATTCATGGAATCGAATAGGGAAAACCTGCGCACACCAAAAGACACGCACAGGCGCAAACACGTCCGCCACATGAAAGCAGGCGAATCGCCCACATGCAGTACAAAAGTGGGCGCAAACAACAAACACACATATACAGCTACAATGAATGTCCCATTTCTCGCAGCAGTGATCGTGAGACACCGCAGGAGGAGAATAGCCAGACCCCAGATTTTTGGGATGCCTGATGGCCAGGTCTATTGTCCACCTCATATTCTAGACCTGCTCACTGAGTGGGAGGATGACCTCACATCACCCACCTTGTGCTCCCAAGCATTGAGCTCCTTGGAAAAGGTGCTTAATATCCTGCATTATTTGGCCACTGGGTCATTTCAGCAGACAACTGCCATAGTTGGGGGTGTCTCACAGGCCACGCCATCACGCTGCCTACACCAGGTGTTGGCAATCATGACTGCGCGGCCCTCAGTCCGCAGGCACATATGCATGCCCAGAACACCTGCAGAAAGGCAGGCCATGGTCCAGGACTTTTACAGGGTGGCACACTTCCCCAAAGTGCTTGGTGCCATAGATTGCACACATGTGGCTCTACGTCCACCTAGGGCAACTGAGAACATCTACCCCAACCACAATCACTGTCATTCCATCAATGTACAGGTTGCATGCGATGCCGAGGGAATCCTCACCTCTGTCTATGCAAACTATCCTGGGTCTACCCATAACAGTTTCATATACAGAATGTCCGCCCTGAGCCGGGCCCTGGAAGCTGGGAAGCATGGCAACACATGGCTCATTGGTGAGTACAAATGTCTGTGGACATGCATGCATGTCACACACAGACAAATACACAAACCCCAATAATCACAACCATTATCACCTCCCCAGGGGACAGTGCCTACCCTCTGAGCACCCACATGATGACGCCAATACAGAACCCCACCACACCACCCCAGGTAAGATACAACGCAGCCCATATAGCAACCAAGGCCATAGTTGAGCGCACACTCGGAGTGCTCAAGTCACGCTTCTGCTCCCCTTACTGCTCTCTCGGCAGCTACTATGTGCACCCCCAGTAGCGTGCAGGATCATTGTGGCAGCATGTGTCCTGCACAATGTTGCAACATGATGGGGTGTACCGGTGGACTTGGTGGTGCCTCCACATCCCCAACCACACGCACAGGTGCTGTGCATGGGAGGGGAAGGTGCACGTGGCGAGGCAGCCCAGACCTAGCTTGTGGCCAAATTTTTCACCTAAACTCCCACCCCTGCGAAGTGCACCTAGGCATGGCACATACCAGGTGACAATTGATGATGACAAAGGGACAGTCACCTGTCACAACATTACCACCCTGAGAATGTTTCCACGGAAGTGCTACATTGTGTGCATCCCTAGCCACTTAAACATAACCAATCCCGTGTCACGAAAGGGAACACATTCAAGGTGCATATCCAACCACCCACCTGCAAAACATGGCATGAAAATCACTGGTATGTCACCCAAACCCTCCCAATCCCCATGACCCTCTTCAGCCACAACATGACATGGCATGCAACAGCAAAAGAGCAAACCAAATGCACAACACATGACTAAATTGTCACAAAGTGCCACGTGATAAATGGAAACAGGCCTGAGACAATTACACCCGACATGGATTCCGATGAAATGACTGACCAACAACCTCCCACACATACAAAGTCATAAACAAATGCATTCCATCAACAAAAGACAGAATGTCTGTTGGCATGCACATTGTGCAATCCAAATCCGCAAATCACAAAAACGTGTGCTGTGTGTGTGTCCCCTGCAACACACCACTCAGCACACAGCACAGTGAGTGGCCCTTGCCTTAGGCATTCACCTTGATCATCATATAAAAAAGGACAAGCAAAAGAAATTACCCTGTGACGCATGTACACAATTGGAAAATGGTAAGTGATCATGCGCTGCAGGGACACAGCATAGCAGAGAAGGCAATCTGTGTGCACGTGTGGGCATGGATGGGCGGTTGTATGTGTGGTGGTGCGCTGTGTAAGTGTGTGTGTCAGTAGGGACATGCACTCAATACATGCATGTGAAATTAAGTGACCCTCAGTGTCCTGTACACATCACATGTGAACATGGCCCTTGTGGATCCCCCAGTGTGTCAAACCACACCAATCCCCTGACACCTGAAAAGTAAACCCAACACAGGAACATCCATTGACCTGCAGAACACATCATGTACATAGTACTCCACACTGACAATGTCAGACAGTGACCAATCACTGTAGCCCAAGTGTACCAACTTGACATTGTCACCACACAGCCATCTCCCATCATCAGTGTGGCTTTGACAGCTAAAGGGTGCAGGCTACCATCTACAGCATGAAGTGCATCAACCACGTATACAGGTAAGTAATAAAAAAACATCACAATCAACTTCAAAAAAAGCACAGTTCAAAAGTATACTCACCAAAATTGATTTCAGTCATGCCGTGGAGAAAACATCCCTAATCCCCAATAGGGGTGTATACACAAGTAGGACTGCAGACTGGCCACAGATATGACAAAAGTCCAATGCCCCTGTGTAATTTGCTGTCAAACCGATCCATCCTTGCAAGGCCATGGAAAGAGGAAGCAGGAGTGGCATATGTGTCAGGACCCCAAGCCACAAACACATACACGAGACAAGCTTGTATGGGCCCAGCTGGAACACACAGTGGATGCTTTCAAATGCCACAAAGCAAAACACTGTCACATGAATGCACAATAAACAAACAATAATATTTTTAAAAAAATAAAAATGGCCACATACGACCTGGGGGTGGTGGGGGGGAATCACCCAGGAGGGGGGAGGTACAGGGTGCACCTCAACACCCTTATGCGATGATGTTGAGATAAAAAAAAACTCCATGGGCTCAAAGTCTGCACGGCCTGACCTGTGTGGAAGATAAGTCGTCGTCAAGCTGCTCCATCCTCACTTCAAGAGCACCCCCAGAGTAGATCTGAGGTATCAGTGTTCTTCCCTCAGGGCCTCCCCGTGTGCCTCTGCCTGAACGTGGACTGTTTTGCCTGCTGCTGGAGCTCCACCTGCCTATCAGGGGGAAGCATGGATTGGGCCACACTTTCCATGCCTTGAGCAATCATCTCAATAGCTGCCCCCTGTTGCTGTGATCTGACATACATGGCATGCTCCCACTCAATGCCCCCACTGTGGTGCATGGCCACTTCTTTGCTGGACATTACACCTGCAGAACCCAAGGAGCCATGGTCCTTGCTGGATTGGCACTGCCCGTGGTTGCAGGACTGCATCCCTCCATTGACATGATGCCCCAGGAACATGAGCAACTGGTGTGGAGTGTGACTGTGAGCCCAGAAACACCACAGGCGGACGTTCCAACACTGCCTGGCCCCTCACTGCCAGTGTCGCGGACAGAAGATCATCCACATCAGGATCACTCACCGGCAATGAATCATCATGGTGCCCATCCAATTCAACAACGTGCTCAGAGTGTTCATCAGAGCCTGACTAATTGCCAGCCCTGGACAAGATGGTGTGGAGCACAAATGGCTTCTTGTGGCCTACCACCCCACGACCCCCACTTGCGCCGGGTTGTTGATGTAAAATCAACCCTGTGTCTGCAATTACATCCTCATCCTCTGGCTCCATTGCGTCATCACCTGCAACGTGAACAAAACAAACATGAGTACACATGTCAGCAGCACATAAGACACACACATAGACAACAGTACATCGACAGCCAACACATGAGCAGACATGTCACACACCACTCAAACTCCGGCATGCATCCAGTGGCATTGATATGCAATGGCATCCAAAAGCAGAAATGGATGCATGTAAATTGAGAACCCTACACATGTACTGAATGTAGTATATCACCTGCATGACACACAACCTCTGGCAGGCACATATCACAGGCAGAAATAGACAGATGGCAACAAAGAGATGGCACGAAGCATAAGCATGTTTGAACAGCCAAATGGCCACAGCTGCAAGTGAATCAAAACACACCATAACACATGTAATATGCATGTAGACAAGCATCACTAAATCATCATCACCAATATAGCTTCATCGATCTGCAGCTCGCCCCGTACCGGGTGTCATGGGCCCTGAAGACATAGTTAATGTCCCGAGCAAAGCGAAGGCCTTCAATGAGGTATGAGGGACCATAACGCCCAGTACGGTCCAAGCTGCCAGTCCATGAAGCTTTTAGAACATTGTTCAAGGCCTGATTCAGCATTTTGTGCAGTGAAAGTGCCAAAAACCATGAACCAGTGTGTCAATTGACTATGCTACGGCTCCACCAGTATTCTCAAGTGGGCCTGGGCATACTCGTAGTGCACGACAGTGCACTGTCAGGATTGTGCCGGTTTAACATAATGGGCGCAATGCTGAAATCTCACCAGCATTTTCGTAAAATAACGACATATTAGTTATTTAACAAAAATGCTGCTGAGAACACATGTGTAAATAAACACTTTTACACACACCAAAGTAAGCAGCTGCACAACACAATATTGAAGCTGCTTGCGCATGTGTATGTGAAAGTTTTCATATACACCCGTGTTCATATACACCCATATGGTGTTTATGAACACCTTCCTATACAGCAAAGCACGCAGCTTCAACGCTGCTTGCTTCGATGTATGTGAAAGTGCACACACACATGTGCAGGCAGCTCCACAGTAATTACAACCCGATTTGTGCACTGTAATCAATCTGCGGGCTATACCAATTAGTATAGCCCGCATATTGAACAATCAACTTTGCTAAACACCCGCTAGGGTGTTCTTATACAGAGTACATGTGTGACAGGATGCACCTGTGCTAGTGCATTTCATAACAGTGAAGGGATGAACATCTGAACAGACATGCCAGGTCTTTGAAATTGCAGCAGTGAGTAGGCATGTAGAACGGTGTAACATGGCTCCGAAGTGGGTGGATGCAGTGCAGTACATGTGTACATTCCCAACAATCCACATCAACAAGTACGTTTTGATGTTAATCAGTCAACATGACGGCAGTGTAAGGGCAAGTTCAGCCATCATGTGCAATGTGCATGCATTGGGTTGCATGGCTACAGTTAACCCCCCCACAACCCCTTAGTGAACATGCAGTGAGGCATTGCATGGCAATGAAAGGTTGACCAGAGAACTGTGTATTGGCAGACAGTGTTGGCTTGCGTCAATTGCATCATCTCAGTCAACTGACACCACAGCAGATGAGATTTAGACAGTAAGCAGGACAAATGATGAACCCTCAGTATTACACCCATTCATGCAGAAGGCACTACACCAGTTCAACAGAGTCAGGCGGCCTGCAACAGGGGAGGCCTGTGCCCCACACAGACAATGACACCCTAAACATGTGTGTGATGCAGGACTGAGCCAGAGTGAGCAGGAATGGAGGACCAAATGCCATTACACGTATGTAATCCCAGAGACGTACTACAATGATCATCCTGCCAAGGACACATAGGGGCGTGCATGGAATGCACATGGAGCATGAATGGGCACTCATGTCCCAGGGGAGCATCTGCCATCTACACAGTCCGAGTGATACACCCTGCATCACGGACAAAGGATGTATCCCACAGTATGTGTCTGGCAGGTTTGCAGAGGGAAGTGTGCATGTACACAGGGGCGTGGAAGAGGCCATTGCAGTAGTCCAACATGTTACCCACCAGCGCCATGGTGAAATTGTGGTGCAGAGGGGTGGAGGGGCAAGGAAGCATGCCCACATGGAGTACCCGCATTCAGGCTGTCCACACATGCACATCAGTCATGCGATTACATAGTCCGAATGCTGAATTGAATGACAACACAGGCCACATGCAGACAGGTCAGTGAGCTGGAACATGGACCGAAGGGGCAGCCGAGTGACTAGCATATCAGTAGGGTGCATGTGTGGTGATGAGGACAGTCCCCGCCTGCTTCAATTGTCCAGCATGCATCACAACAGTCACGCATCAGGGAAGCATTGCATGACTCGCACATGCGAACCATGTACACATAGCATGCAGTGGCAGTCAAGCACAACACATCACACAAGCAAACAGCACATGGGCTGGAGAAACACGCAACAACACTCACCGGACAAAGCATCATAATCCAGCATCTCTCCAACTCGTGGCCCACTGCCAGTCACCTGAGTCATGGCATAATTGGAGGCACGCTTTTGCTTTGCACAGCATTGGAGGTCATCCCAATGCTTTTTGCAGTCCTGAGCTGTGCGCACCTGACATCCAAATGCATTAACACCATCCGCAATATGCTGCCAGTGGACCCAACGCTGGGAAGGCATAGTATGGCAATTAGGGACCACTAGTATATTGCGTTTGTGTTCTGACACGTAGCCCACAAGGAAGTCCAGTTGCTGCTTGTTGAAAGGCTTCTTCCTCGCTGTGCCGGAAGCCAGACCCGTGTCTGGGGTCCCAGCCTCTTGCGCAGGAGCAACCATCCTCCTCTTGGGCGGTAGTACGGACCCTGACTGGCAAATGCCGTCCTGATCAGTAGGGGCAGTGGCACTGGTGGACTGGACCAAGAGGGTGGCTAGGGGATCCAGGACGGAAGCCCTCACTTCCGTCAGTGGCTGTTGGGTGCTGTTGCCAGGACCCAGCGCATCAACTGCTGCAGCGGCAAGGTCAGTGATCGAGACTGAGACTGTCCTGGCTGGAAGACTCACAGCCGGGGTGGTGTTGGCTGCATGTGCCCATGCAGTTGCCACCACCCGGCTACTTGGGGCAGCAGATGACAACACTGCCTCAGGGACATGTGCCTCGGTCAGAGCATACCTGCACGCACTTTGCTTGTGCCTCCTCACCACCTGGAATTCAGCTTGGGAGTCCTCAGGTGCCAATGCATCATGCGCTGGCCGATCCAGAGCCTGGGTGGTGGTCGCCACAGCTGCACCTGCAGCTACCACTACCGTTGCGCCCGTGACAGTAGATGAAACTGACTGCCATGTCACATGGGCACCAGGGTTGGATGCAACAGCTGCATCTCCCGGAGCTGCAGGGGGTGGTGGCATGACTGCACCAACACGTGGAAGGACATCCTGCACATGTGGCGCACCCCTGCCTCTTCCCCCTCTGCAGACACCCTGAACACCCTGGACACCCTCTACTCCCTGGTCACTCCGGCCACGTCCCTGACCACACCCAACATGTGGAGGTCGCCCGAATGAGGCGCCCCTCACCTTTCGTGGCCTCCCAACCATGGCACGGATGTACTAGTGCCAATGGGAGGTGTACACGACAATTGTCCTGGGCAATTGGGGCGAAGGGGATGGGGTACATGATGTAAACAGCACCCCTGTGCTCCTGCAAGGCTGTATGTGACCCCTGGGAGAAAATGACGGGTCACGCAACGCTCAGGCACCCCAAATATACAATAAAACCATGCACGCAACCCCCGATAGCCCACGTGTGTGGAATTAACCTCCCGCAGTATGCGGTGGTATCCAGGGACACAAAAAAAGTGTGAGCGTGGGACTCACAGGCTACTATGAACTTGAAAATGGGTAGGCGATACACAGGGGGACCCACAGTGGGAAAAATAGCATGCCCGACTCACCGTCTATCTAGCGCAGGAAAGAAAAACACGGGTAGGCAACACCCCCACCAAAAGAAGAGGTATGTCCTTGATCCGCTGTGAAGTGATGGTGTATGAAACAACAAGAAGTAGCAACACATGCGTCGGTTTCCATGAAAAGCACGTACAGCGAACTGCTGGCCTGCGCTCACCTTTAACCGGTGCCTAGGAAAATGTCAGCGCGCGCCACGTCACTTAGGCGCTTATGCGCTAAGGCCCTTTCCTCAAATTACACGCAATCTCACGCAGATGTGCTGTTTTTGCACATGCAAATTCACTCTGCATCAAGCTGGCCACGCGACAACACACGGAAGACCACGCTCCTGCCCAGAAGGCCATTTCCTGCCCCCCAGAACCCCAAGCAGCCTCCCACGAGCCATCTGCTGCTGCCTGCCTGCTACCCACCTACCCTGCTATTTGGTGCCTGCACATCAGCCATCTGCAGGGGTCCAGCTGCTGCGACCACCCCTGCTGGAACAGAAGACTCCCAACTGGTTTTCCATCGCTCCACAGCCCAGTGCCAGGACCCAGTTGCCCACCCACACCTGCCACGGGGGTTGCCATGTCGGGGAAAACTCCATCTGGGACCACTGGGAACCCCCAGCCAGAGAGGCAGAGGGCTGTCAGCTTCTCAGCCAGAGAAGTTGGCATCTTGGTGGAGCAAGTCCTGGGGCATTATGATGCCCTCTTCAGACGACCGTGCGCCGACAAGGAAGGACAGAGGAGGATCTGGTCAGATATCGTGGTTTCCATCAACGCGGAGGGGGTGGCAACCATGGCCAGAGCTCTCATTTTATCAAAGCTTGATTACTGCAACGCGTTGTATAAAGGGGCCAACAAACAAACCATCAAGAAAATCCAATTCTTACAAAATAATGCTGTGAGAGCAACCCTAGGAATTGCTAAGAGAGAACATATTTCTAAGACAAGAAGAGCCAACAACTGGCTTTCCACATATGATAAAATAAAACTAAAAGTTGCCTCCCTTACCTATAAATGCCTGAATAACGCAGCACCCCGCTACCTGTCTGATAGATTCACTTTGAAGCCTGCAAGAAGAATAACTAGACTCTCCAATACTAACTACCTTTGGGTCCCCAGATATAAGCTATCCCTAATCGGAGGTAGTAGTTTCCAGGTTAAGGCAGCCCTTTTGTGGAACTCGCTCCCATCCCCTCTAAGAATAGGTCAAACCTACCAAAAGTTCAGTCAGAGCATAACTAGCTGACTCAAAGACGCTGACATCTAGGCCTGCCCAACTTTCATGAAACCTACGGACTCTTCTGTATATAGTTAACCACTAGTCACTGCACTGACTGTGCCCTGCACCTATATCACCCTGTATGAACCAGGACTGCTTCTGGCCTATACTGTGAAGTTATGTATGTATATATCCTCTGATTTTAATGTGCCTGCATGTAACCAACTGGCATTTGTACCTGTACTTTCTATGTTGTAACTAACGGGTCTGGAGCGCAATACAAGTAATAAAACAAACAAACAAGTAATAAACCAAACTAGCGACTTGAAACACGTCCAGAAGCGCTGGCAGGACTTCAAGTCCAGGACCCTCAGGAAGGCCCGGCGCCTCTTGGACGCAGTAGATGCAGTGGGGCCGGGTCCAGCTTACCATCGACCAGATGAGGGTCCTGGAACGTATTCACCCAGTGCTTCACCAGGTCCTCGAGATGCAGACTTGACTGGAGTCCAGCAGTAAGTGTCTGTGCATTCTTATTGCAAGCAGTGCATGTTGAGGTGTGGCAGAGGTGTGCAGATTGGACATATGTGTGACATGGCCCATTCATGGATGTGTGTGTGCAGGGACATGACCGTGCTGCATGTGTGCCAAGTCATGTGTGGTGCACATCAGTGGTGTACGGATTCCAATTCATGATGCACAACTGCATGTGTTGATGCACGCATGTTTGCATGTCTGTGTGTGTACTATGCCATGTTTGTTGTGTGACACATAAATGCCCTTCCCACCTTCATCTACTTGCATGATGTGCATGTGCGTGTGTCTGTTTAGTATGTGTGTGACTGTAAGACACCATGGATGCATGTTACATGCATATCAGGGTGCCCGATTGGCTGATGTGAGACAGTTGGTGACAATTGCACAGTAACAGGAGGCTGAGATGGCCATAGGCATGTATGTGTGGTGGAATGTGTGCATGTGATTGTCATGCCCCATGATGCTTGCAACTTCCTGTCACCCTTGGGATGTACATGCACGTTCATGTGAATGGATGAAGATGCCTGTTGCACGATCCCAGTTTATTTGTACATGTGTGTGGGTTCAAATGACACGAATGTTGGGGAGTGTTCTGCCATCTGTGATGTCTGACACTGACACTCATGTTCAACTGTTATGTGTGTAGCAGACCATTGTACAGTGCCCTGATGCCTGTGTTCTGTCTCTCCCTGTCTGCAGCCTCGACCTATGAAGAGGCTGGAGATGGTGCTGTGGAGCCCAGCGGCAGGGATGCCACCGCCAGCTGGAGACGCAGGGCCCAGTTCCCCTCCCAGGTTATAATATCTTCCGGGAGTGAGGAGTCTGGTGCCGCGTCCATGGTCACAGCTGCCGAGGTGTGGTCCAAGAGGCCAAGGTTGGAGGTGGACTCCTCGGTAGCAGAAGGGGCAGCTGAGCCCCCACAGGGGCAAACTGAGGAAGATGGCACAGAGTCATCCAGGTTTGGTGGGGGATGTGGTTGAGGAGGAGGCCATATCAGCTCCACGCATGGGGCCTGGAGGGGGTGTTTCCACTGGTGTGAGTGGTGCAGTCCAGGGGCGGGGGCAGGAGGCAGCACAAGTCGCCGTGGAGGTGCCTGTGTGCAATCCTGTCCCTGATCCTGTGACTGCATCATCCCGCACCAGCAGGGATGCCTCTGTCCAGGCCTGTTCGCAGGTAGCGGATGCGTCTACACAACAACTGGCCATCCTATCCCTGTGGACGTGGCAATCCGTGACCGTATTGAGCCTGTCCTAGTTGGTGTGGCAATGCGCACGCGTGGTATTCAGGATGACTTGCATGGTTCTAGGCAGGACAGCGCACGTCATTTCGAATACCTGTGTGGCCACCTCGACTTGCTAGGACAGGTCACCAGCACAGGGTTCCTCCGTGTGCTGGACGCTCTTGCGACCCCCTCCTCAACTGCACCTCCTATGCGCCAGTCGTCCTCCGTGCTGTCTTCCCGTGCATGTATCACCTGGGCCCCCTGTGGAGATGCCCCTGAGCCTGCGGCCAGGCTGGTGGAGAGCACATCCCTGCCACAGTCGGGAGTTGGAGGTCCAGCAGGGGTGGTCACACCACCAACTGGACCCCAGCAAATGGAGGATGTGCAGGCATCATCGAGCAGGGCACGTGCACGTCAGGGCCAGGGGATACCATCATGCCAGAAGCCGTCGTGGTGGCAGAGGAATTTGGCATTGAGGTAGCAGCAGGCTCGGCATGGGAGGTGTCATCACTCAGGGACAACAACATCCCGGGGGCAGGCATCGGCGGACGGGAAGGAGGACCCAGGACTGGGAGTGTCTTCCGTGTGGCAGCGGTTGGGCCAGCAAATCGATGCAGAGCGGCGGCAGTTGGAGAGGGCACAGCTCACGATGGTCAAAATACCCACTCAGTAATGTGCCAAGAGAGGCCATCTCTGTGTGCCTGAATTAGAAATATGCACACCAAAATGTGCCCCTTCCGATGATTTGGAAGTGTCCCATTGCTATTCATAATGACAGAGAGCGAAGCTGCATGCTCTGAGATTAAAAATATCATATCATTACAACTGTAAAGTGCCAAGGGAAACCAGTTTGTCCTAGCACACAAAAAAGGGAATAGCTGCCTCTTGCCCCAAGAAAATCATGCTGTATCAACACTCTTCTTCATGATAGAGTGAGCGGGTACGGGCTCGAAAATGAATACCAATGTGTGCTGTGATGTATATCGTTACTGCCTCCCAACGAGTGAGCCAATGCATAAGCTGAATTAATTTACTGCAGAAACAGACTCTCAGTGTGTAGCAGGGGAAATGCTCCACACAATTCAAGCTAAGGGAAACACTCACCAAAATGTATTCGGAATGATAGGACCGGGAGCCGCCAGCGCCAATATCTAATGCATACCTCGCTGCGCAAGTAACGTGAAGGGTTGCCATTAGTAACTGATGCAGGTCTCATCTTGTAAACACAGAGGACGGAATCCCTATGTGTGCATGGACAGAAGTGGTGGTCATATCAGCATGGAGCTGAAAATGTGCCTAACATGAGCCACTAGGACCATGTGAGGGTTAATTAATCCCTGCTGCGCCTAGTGTGTCGTTCTCGAATAAACACCAAAGTTGACTGTGCATTGTGATCATATCCATGCCACATGTTTTCAAATTACTTAGGACCAACATGCTATCCTAGTGAAACTGTAGAGCCACCAGTGAAATAATAGAGGTTGAACATTGTATAAAACACCTCTATGGCGTACTAAAAGTCACCTTTATTACACTTTATGGTGTGGTCCTATTTATGTACTCTGCTAGGGTTAGGACGAAATTACCTAAGTAGAAAAGTCCTACCACCAAATGTCTGACCCCCATTTATTCGCATATGTAAATGTGGGGGGTGGGTAAAGTTAATAAAAAATGTATAGGTGTAAGCTGGGGGGTATTTGGGGGGTCTCCCCCCACATGTATATATATATGCAAAAAAATGAAGAAAATAATATACAGACTTTTGGTGGTCGTACTTTTCAACTCGGTAATTTCACGCAGATCCCTGTGCTAGGTACCAACAGAATTTCTAGTGGAAACTGAGGAAAACCGGTGATAGGTTAAAGGTGGCGCCATCTCTCATTCCAATGGGCCTCATTACGACCCAGGCGGTAAGTTACCGCCTGGGCCGTGACTTTACCACCATGGCGTAAACTACGTTTACGCCATGGTGGTTGGCGGATTTACCGCCCCATTCCAACCTTGGCGGGGCGGTAAATCCCCATTTACCCTTCCCCATTCCCATTTTGCCCCATAGGGCATAATGGGAGTGGGGAAGGCGTTAATTACGCCACCGTAAATTACGGTGGCGTAATTAACTCCATGGTCCCATAGCGCAGTGGATTTTAACACCTGCGAAAGCAGGTGTTAAAACCTCCATGGTGCTAAGGGCCCTCGTACTCAGGCGGTAAGGGTCGGCGCTGTTTACGCCGCCGTAAAACCCTTACCGCCTGAGTTGTAATGAGGCCCAATGTTGGACAACTGGTTGAAGCTAGAGTTTGACGAAATTCATCAGCGTGTCCTCATTTCATAAAGGGTGTGCTATATAGCCACATTTACAACCCCAACTCATGCTGTATTGCTGGTACATTAAGTCACATGTTCTGTGCTTTTATCAAAAATATTGCCACTACATACTTCTCTAACACCCACAATGTAAACACCTCAACATTTCCATTTTGTTCATAAAAACAGTCTACATGTGAACATCAGTATGTCTACGCTACACAATATATGAGGAGCCAAATGGTGCTCAATCCCGCCTGCCATTAAACATATATTGTACACAGTTATATATGGAACCCTCTTTATATTCACACAAATAATAATGTAGAAACATATTCCATCTCTGCATCATATTTGTTGTCATGTTATGTAGACCAAAGCAGGCCCCTAGGATTACCCATACAAGTAAGTATAAGATACACATGGTGTTCTTTACAAACATCTCTTAGTACAATTCATATAACATACAAAGTGTTCTGTACAAACATCTCTTATTTGCAGTTACATATTATGCATATTAGGGTGATGTTAAAGCACCTTGTGTGTGTGCACTGCACAGTGTATAAGTCTATAACATATGCACTTAAATGTACAGTGTAGATCTTAAAAATCAGATTGTTCCATTCGACAGATATTTTTAGGCAATTTTTCACGGCGTCTAGTCTATAGATCCACCATTGTTCTAGCCTGTACAGTTGTGTTCCTCGGTCACTGCTTCATGGATGTGGCTTCAACAACTGTAGTACAAACAAGAACATGTCTTTATCAGTTTGTCCCATACACTTGTAATGGTCAACCAGTGGTTTGTCAGGAACCATATTGCTTATGCAAGACCGATGTTCTGAAATACGTTGCCTTATTTGGCAAATTGTTTTGTCAATGTATATCAATTTACAAGGGTGCTCAATGATGTAAATTACTATTTACTTTTGCAATTGGTATGTGTCCTCAGCTCCCATCTAGTCCTGCCATGTTCAAATAGTAATATGGTGTAGGTGAAATGACACGCTACACAGCTACCACATTTGTGATGATCCACCACTGAGGGGAGACCCCATAGTGGGAGAACCCCAGGGACTTCAGTTGTTACTTTGTAGGTTTGGATTAACTTTTGCCATAAATTCGCATTTTTCTTGAAGGCAAATAAAGGTTTCCTAATAAGGGTTCTTTTTTGTTTCACCAAATGGCAATTATTTTGTATGATTATTTGTATTTGATTGCTGACTGGAATTAATGTGTGATGCTCACCAAACTTTCTTGGGGCTCTCTATTTTGTGGGGTTAGAGAGATTTCCCTATTTGGGTTCACTACTCTCTTCAAGTTGCTTCTTTCTACCTTCCTAGAGTACCCCCTGGCAAGAAATCTCTTTTTCAGATATTCTGCATGCGTTTCAAAATCTGAGGTCCTGGCTGTAAGGAATGTTAATTTTGAGCTCTGCTGAATGGGAACTGTTAAAACAGAGCAGTCCATTGGGTCAGTTGGCTTCCTACATAGTGTGGTGGCAAGACCATCAATGTTTTTATAGATTTTAAGGCCGAGGAAGCTATCTTGGTGTTCACGTGATATGGATGCCTTGATCACTTTGTGTTGTTAATGGTCAAGCCAAAGACTTAGAGCCTAGTTTCAGGACCAAACAGTGCTTTCAATATGATGTTCATAGAGAAAGCACAGCATTAACCCCCAACCTTCCCATGAAACCTAAACGCATTAGCGAATATCTCTGGGTCAAATAATCCAGCCAATGAACTTGTGACTGCAGTCATGTCCACAATTGCTCCCACCTGATAACTGGGCCTTAATATAAGAGACCTCTCAAGAGGCTTTGGATTTTCTGTGCAGAATGACGTACCCAACCTCACTCACGAACCTGCATTTCTCTGTACTGTTTAGCCAGTGCTTCAGTTAGCTATTTTTGGATATTGTTATATCCTGAAAAAGTCAACAGACTTCCAAAACATATGACACAGGACATCAAATCCTTCAATAGAATGTTCTGTGTTTAAAATGTCTGCTATAATTGTGGAATTTCAGAAGTGTTTTTCCACCTTTCTGTGAGTATGCTGCTTGAGCTGAACCTGTCCATCATGATGAGGGCCTGTGAAGACTAGCTGGCGAGTGACCTGCTAAAAACCTTGGTGGTCACTTACAGGTAGATGAATTTAAAGGTATCATGCTTTGCCTGTTGGCATCCGTTATGGACATACGGTTCAAGTTAAAAGTAGCCCTTTCTATTAGCATTTGTTGGTGTCAGGGAGGACTTGCATCAAACACGACAAATGCTGGTGGGATGTACAAATGTGCAAGGATGTTTTGCTTCAATGTTTTTACGTCTTTTGGAAAAAGAACACATTCAGCAGAAGAACACTAACAAGTCAAAATTTTGCCAGACTTCACTGGGAATGACAAGCTCAAAAGTGTCAGCGTCAACAAGCAGTAAATAACTAATACCTCTTGAAAGATGTCTGAGCAGTGCTGGCAGAGACTACGGGGAGTAGGTTCTATGGGACACCCTCATTGAATCTGTATTCTTGAATAAAGATGGGTCATCAACAATAACACACAGTGAGCAGTTGGAAGACTGGAAGAAGTCATTCAGACCAGCAGCATATGGGTGAGCTGCTATTGAAATGCTAAGCTGCCCTACCCAAAAGGTGCAGTCTGAAAAAGGATTTAGGGCTGCTGGGAATTGTTTCTCTAATGGCAACATGTTAGGGAGAATTCTCATTCTATGGCTAATTTTCCTTACCTATAGAGATCCCCAGCAGCTTTGCTGGATTTGAAGGGTTTGTTTTTTTATCCTGCTAAGAGAGAGAGACTCTTTTTCCCACTCCTAGGCATATTTGCTATGTGTGTTCTAGGCTATTTTGTTGTGTTTAATGTCTATGGGGTTTATCTCACCCTCATAGGAACCATCTTTATACACATGTGTTACACAGCACCCTCTGTGCAGTAACACAGGGGTGTCGTAGCAACCCCCAAACATAGACTCCATACCCTGGACAGACTACTGTCTCCCAGCGCATGTAAAGTCCCCATTGACTTTACTAGTCACTCTTTATGAACAAAACCAGTACAACCCATCTTACTATGGAGGTACTGGCAAGGGTTAATAGTTGTTCCCTTATGTTCATTTTCGAGAGGGTACCGTACAGTCCCTCTCTCAAACGTTTCTGGCTGGTGGCAGTGGTTACTACCAAAAATATTCAGCTGTGAATATTTCCCTATGGGTTTTTCCCATTGTTGGAGGCTACCACATTTACTGACAGCCTCTAACATACCGCCAATTTATTTTTATATCGACTTTACTCCGGTAGGTTTTATTTGCCAGAGCTTTTATATAAATTCTTTCTTGTATCTTTCTCTAAGATCCTAACCCAGGTCGGGGATCCTTTGTTCGTCCTTTTGGCGGGCTTCTGCCAAGAAGCCCTCCTTTCGGCGCCACTGAGTCTGGGGTGGACCCACTGTGTGGGAGGGGGAGTAGGCCCCCTGGACAGGGTTGCCTCAGCAACCCAGGTCGCACTCTGCCCTGATTGGCTGGAGGGTCTCCCACCAGGATGACCACTCCATTGTGTGAGTGACAGCTAGGCTGTATGAAAGGGGGTCTTTTTGCATAAAAGCAGGATCCTGAGGACTGGAAGAGCAAGACGTTGCCACTGGAACTAAGAAGCCGAAGAGGAGAGAAGCCAAAGACATCTGCACCAACTGAACTACCGGTGAAGCCCTGCTGCAGCGTCTCACCACCTTTCTCCACACGACGAGAGAAGACCTTCATCTGCAAGAGCCTTCTTCCCTTGAGCTGGTGGGGCCAACCAGTTTGCGAATCGCCTTCCAGGACCTGCCTTGGTCGAATCGCCAGTGCCAAGCACTCGGAGACCGGATAGCCAGGCACCCGTCCACCCGGACCGCGATTTAAAGGAGTATACCTTTTATTTTGTTTGGCAGCACTGCGGCTGGTTTCATCCCTGGGCAATGTAGTAACTCGAACCTTCCTCCATGACGAGAGCCTCTCTTCCTCTGCTGGATCTCCCGAACTGCAGGAACTGCCAGGAACAACCGCCAACGCAGGAGCCTCTTCTACATTTTAAGGTACTTTGTTCCGCCAGGCCTCCCTTTTCGTTTGGCTCCGCTAAAGGTGTTTTAAATCCTTTACCTACTTTCTGGGTTGGCTGCCCCTATCATCTAACATTGTCTTTCACCTTCTGCAACCACCTTTTCGAATCGTTTAACAAAGACTTGACTGCATCTAAAAGAACATTTTGCTCCTGGGCTCTTTGCCCTGTACCACTGACTTTGGCACAGGCCTATTGACTCGGGCTGAATCTGTTACAACTGCCTTCTCTAGATTGCTTCTCACCTAGAAATGTGTTGGTGCACCTTACTCTTATAACCACCTTTTCCTTCTGTAAGAGGATTCAATTCAACACTACAGCTAAGTCAACGCCTAGTCTATAATACTGAATGAAAACCCTTATTGATATATCTTTATGTCCAGTTCATGCGTTCTGGATGACTACCCCTATATAACACCCCTCTCTTGGAATCCCCCTGACCCCACTGAGCCAAGAAGTAGTTCTGTTTTGCAAGTTAAAAGGTTTATTTGATAATTTAAACAATAGATATATATATGTCACACCTTATAATAAATTAATAATTGAATATCACACTTAATCTGATATGATAAAGATTAACAACGGAGAATCTGGCACTAGCACACTTCTTATAATCACTAATGAGTTGACATGAAATGGATAAGGTAGCACACTGGTAAATAGGTACAGAAGTATAATGTGGTAGAGAATGCTTTATAGGGTTCAAGGAAATGCAAGGTTGAATGAATGAAATGCAGTATAGAAATTACTCAATATGATTTCAACAAAACAATGTAATCACTTTTCTCTGGCAATCCCCTCCCCCCCTTGATACAATGCAAGGAACTGGAAGGAAGCACACAGTTCTCAGAAATGCAATCAATGTAAATCAGTTCACCCCAGCAAGCTTACACGACAGAAGTTTAAAACACAGGCAAATGCTTTGATATGTGCTGGCAATGAATTAAAAAATATGCTAAAAATGCTTTTAATTCCCTTTCAGAGGTTCAGGGTGAGTGATATCTAGTTAATATTAGCTCAGGCTCACTCTTGCAATGATTCAGGGATAGTTTTTATGAGGCAAACGATTTTCTGGCAAATGGAAGGCAAGCAGCAGCTGATTTTACATGTGGAGAAATTTGCAAATCGCGGCAAAATTCGCGGATGCGCCGAGCGCTATTACAGAGGAACCACAAGGACTATCGTTTGGGGTCCTAGGAAAGCCTAGGATCTCAGCTTCATAATGAAAGTTACTGCAAGTCTCTAGCACAAACGGTTGCGGAGATATGAGCGATTTTGTGAAGGTCGTTTTTCAGATTTGAAATTTTAAAGTTCAAAAAGACAAGTGCAGCTTGCAACTAGGAAATGACAAGTGACAGCTTTACAAATGACAGGTGACAGTTAGGAGGCATTTCTACTTAGATTAAATAGATTGAATTATATTATTTTAACTAGGAGATTGGTTCTGCACAGTTTTCTAGGTACTCACACTATATTCTTGAGTGAAATGGGCCTCGCCATGGATCTGGTCAGGTTTTAAACTCGCCTCTGGTCTCTGCACTTCACAGTGATCTGGGTCAGCTCTCTCTGGTTCTCTGGTCTGGGTCTCTAGTTCTGGATAGATTGAAGTCTCTAGTTTGGCTCTCTGGTGGTTTGATGGAGGTAAAGTATGGATTTTTCCGGCAGAGCGTCCCGCTGCAGATGGAATTGAAGGTCCCTATCTGTCCTGTCTGTCTGCTTTTATGTGTTTAGAATGTGGGTGTGTTCTAGCATCACTGACCCTACCTCTCTCTCAGCTTCTAATTGGTCAAACTTCCATTTATCATTTGATTGGGGAATGAACTGTGAGTCAGAGGGATGTCATTTTATGGCTTGCAGATAGGACACTCCTCTGTCAGATTGCACACACTCTATATTTGATAATAAAAGACATATTTCACAGTTACACAGTTTCTTGAAATTACATATACATGGTGTGGCTGAATTTAGCCATGTCTCTGTCCAAATCTGCTGTTTCTAAGAGCTTTCATTCAGAAATGGCAGATAATTGACTTTTTAACTGATTTTTCAATTTCTGACATTGACCCAACTTTACATACATGTGCGTAGGGAGTATGGACATTAACTGATGAAGTTTCAGACTTTTAACATGCATACATTTAGAGTAATATCCACTTTTCCGCTAAAACCCCCCTGAACACCCCACCGGGTCGAAAAACCTCTTAAAATGTGGGCAGAAAAATCACAAGAATTATGGTGTCATTTATAAAATTTTCACATGTCCGTACTATGAGTTATTCATCTTTTTAGAGTTATGTTCTGGCTCCAAAGGGGTGTGGTTTCCTCTCAGCACAAGGTAGAAATACTGGTTTATCCAGTTCTGCCAAGCCAGCTTGCTCTCACAGGCAGTGCTCCTCCCAGCTTCTGCCAAGAGGAAGCTACATTTTACGACTGCTGTAATAAAACCTTTGCCTGAGTCAGGAGAGGCTCATTGTTCAAGAGGAAGCCATTTATGATCCTCTCAATAAACCCTCTGCCTGGGTGAAGGGAGTTGCATTGTTCACTCTCCTGCAGAGCACAGGTAATTCAATTATCAGATAGATGGCATATCCTTAGTGTGAGCAGCAAAAGGGCAGCTAGGCCTGGGAACACAGCTGTGACTCAAGTTTCACTCCTGATGGGGGTAGTTGCCAGGCAAATTGGAATCTCTTTAAGCTGTCATTTCTGTTCCCCAGTTTCTGCATTCAAATAAAACTAAACATTTTCACATATGCAGCTAGAAGGCTGATTCTAAGTTTAAAACTATGACATTTAAACAATTGCAACCTATGTGACACTCAAAAGTAGGTCACTCAGTCAATTTAAACATTTAGATTTTTTTTAGTGTCTTTCAGTCCAATGCAACTTAAACTGCTGCAATCCACAGCTCAGCCAGTCTTGTTATAAACCTTCAAGTCACTTCAGAATATCACTTTACATTGTATCCACCTCTCAGTAAGTCTTTCTTTAGCCTGCTTTGGGTTCATTTATTCAGTTTTCTACAAAATCTGGTGGTTTTAAAACGCCGGCTTTTGGATAGTGGTGAGTACTGGTACTGCACCCCTTTTTGGGATTTAAGAAAATGAATTCCCAACAGTTATGGGTTTGCTTTTGGCAATCAGCATTGCCATTCCCAATAGTTTCAGACTACTGTGTGGGTAGTCCAATGGTGGTTTTAGGCAGTGTCCTTCTGTGCCCATAACATCGGCAAAAATGAGTGGCAGCCTATTCTTCATGCATTTCCCTGTGCATTTTCTGGGAAGCTCTGGCCATCATGAGGTTTTCCATGTCAGTACTGCACAGTTTTGAGGTAGGGCTCGGATGCATGGGTAAATACATCCCACAAGCCCCCCTCTTGCGATGGCCATTCTATTTCACGAATGGGACTCGCAAGACCTGGGATGTTTCCTCATCTTCTTCCAATAGATGGCACAGTTCAGCATCTTTTCCTCCATCCGGTACTGATCGATCGGTTCTCCTCGCCGGTCCTGATGGGAATATTGGGCGGTACCCTGGGCCCGTTGCGTCTCTGCTCGTGGTCTCCGGATCGTCCTCCTTGGCCCGTCTTCAGGTTTTCTTTCTCCTAGGACGACAAAGGAAGAGCGGCAATACCTACTCATAGACTTTTTCCACCACTGTTGAGATAGTGGGGCAGCATATGCATTTCATCATCACGAAACATTACATTCTTATTTTGAAAAAATAAAAACAGTATACTAAGAGACAGTTTCATGCAAATCACAATATTTTAGAGACTAGATGTGGTATGTTTTATGGTTGGAACTGAATTAATCTGAGACAGTACCCGCTAGGATTCCAGAGGATTCCTCCAGTTGTTGCAGAGTGTGCCTGGGATGGCAACATTTCAACTGGTTTATGTGGACCCACTTGTCTTCTCCCGCTGCCAAAGGACCTTTGGGGATGTGGATTTTGTAGGCCACAGGTGAGATCTTGTCGATGATCTCAAAGGGTCCTTTCCATGTAGGCAAAAATTTGCGCTGCTTGGCCTGGTTCCTTTGGAAGTTGTATAGATAGACCCGGTCCCCCACCTGATATTCCTTCCTGGAAGTTTTCAGGTCATAATGGGTCTTCATGCTATCAGCCGATCTTTCTAGATTCCGCTGAGCGTAAGCAAAAGCATGTTGGAGGTGTTTCCTTAAATTCTCCACATACTCATGAGTAGTGGAGGCATTTATCAGTGTCTGCTCTTGGGTCCTATAGAGCAAATGCTGAGGAAGCACCATCTTGCGCCCAGTCATCAACTCAAATGGTGACATTTTGGTTGCAGATGAAGGGGTAGATCTGATAGCCATTAGGACCAGAGGTAATCGGATATCCCAACTTGGCCCAGAATCTGCCACAAACTTCTTTAATATGCTCACAATTGTCCGGTTATATCTCTCTACTGCCCCAGAAGAAGCTGGTCTATAAGCAATATGCAGCTTTCTCTTGACCCCCAGTATCTCCCACATCTTTGTCATTACTTCACTGGTGAAGTGGCTACCTCTGTCTGACTCAATCCTTTGAGGTAGACCAAAACGGGAAAAGATGTGGTTAATCATCAAGGCAGCTGCCGTTTCTACCTTGCAATTTGGGGCTGGGAGACATTCCACCCACTTGGTAAACAAGCATGTGACGGTCAACATGTACTTATTCCCCCTAGCCGAGCGAATCACGGGGCCTACAAAGTCGATTTGTAAATCTGACCATGGCAGTGTCATTCCCCTCTTTTGTAAAGGCGCCCGGTGTGTGAGGGATGTCGGCTGAAATTGTGCACACACAAGACAACCCTTCAAATATTGGTTGAGGTCCTGGCCCATGTGTGGCCAGTATGCAACCTCTCTTAAGATTTCCAATGTTGTGTGAAACCCCCTGTGACCGGCAGTGGCCGCATCATGGGCGTGACTTAACATCAGGCTTCGGAATGAGGTAGGAACCACCCACTGATCGTGGCCAGCTTTGGATTTCCTTACCAACAAACCGTCTTGGATCCGGAACATTTTTGGACATTTCATCAACACTCTTAGGTCCTCTTTCCCAATGTAATCAGTATCCGTCAGGGGAAAGTTCTCAGGGTCCTCAAGGTGCTGGTAAAATTTACCAATAATTGGATCCCCCTTCTGAGCAGTAATCAAATCAGCATCAGGGGTCTCCTTACTCCATTGTGCAATTGAAAGGTCGTTGTGAGCATTTGTCTGGGACCTAGTGATGGCAGTGACCTGGATTTCCCCCAACAGGGACTCAATCTCAATTAGATCCCCTTGGATGGCCCCGGTTTTGGCCAGCTGATCAGCTAAGTCATTTCCAGTTTTGTCTGGTCCCTCTACTTTGGAATGACCCTTAATCTTTTTCCAATAGATGGTCATCCCATTCGAGGTGACCAGATCATCAATGTTTTGGATCAACTTCCCATGTTTCAAGGGTTTGTTGTTAGCACATAACATGCCTCTGGTTTTCCAATTAACCAGGTGCTCCACGAACCCGTTCCGTACATAATCCGAATCTGTGATTATGACCAGTTCGTGGAGTTGATGCTGGACAGCAGTGAGGATGGCCTGATGCACAGCCATCAATTCTGCCACCTGACTACTTCGGGGACCAATTTTGTATCCAGCGGAGGGTTCTGGGGACTCATTCACCCATGCATTCCCTACGCCAGCCACCAGTTCTTTCTCCCCGTTGTTGTCAACATGGTAAGAGCATCCATCCACATAGACAGTGGGCATTCCCTCACACTTGTCCTCTTCAAAGACTTTGTGTGGGGAATTAAGGTATGCCTCCGTGTTGTCCTTGATTTTTAGACTTTCGTCCTCGAGACAGTTTTCTCTGGCACAATCATGCAAGTCAGCCAGACCTTGCGCGAGTGGACTCTTCTTGTTTTGGCCATATCTGACCTCCACAGGAAAGCCTTGCATTGACAGAATCCAGGAAGTAATTCGGGAATTACTCACATTTCCGGCCCGTATTCTGTCACTTTGGAGATATTGCAGAGGCTGGTGTGGAGTCTCCACTATGATGTGTTCCCCCTGGATAACCGGGCGGTAATTCTTCAATGCCCACACCGTTGCCAGGAGTGCCTTCTCACAATCGTTGAATTTTTCCTCCACAGAGGATAAAGTTTTGCTCGCATAGGAGATAACTTTATTGACCTTGTCATGCTTTTGGTATAATACGGCCGTCAAGCACGTATTAGAGAACCCTGTCTCCAGGAAGAACTCCTTGTTTCTGACAGGGTAAGCTAGGCAAGGCGCTTGTGAGAGGCTTCTCTTGAGTTGTCTTACTGCCTCGGATTGTTCTGGACCCCATTCCCACTTGACCCCCCCTTCAGGAGATGAATCAGGGGTCTGGTGATCTCTGCGTAGCCCTCAATGAACTTTCTGCTGTAATTAGTCAGTCCAAGGAGGCTCCTTAGTTCCCGCAGAGTTGTGGGGTTTTTCAATTTTTGGAGGGCTTCCACTTTCTTTTCCTGGGGACAAAGACCCTGAGGAGTAATCTCATGCCCCAAGAAGTTAACACGGGTTTTACACCACTGTGCTTTCTGAAAGGAAAGTTTTGCTCCGGCGGCTCTCAACTGGGTCAGAACATAACGGATCTCCGCTATGTGTTCCTCCACAGATGAACTTTTGATGAGGACATCATCTACATAAGCCAGGTTACCCCTTGCACCCAGGTCGGGCATGGCCTTATGTAGGAAAATGTTGAATTCATTGCTGGAGTTGAGGTATCCGAAGGGAGTCCGGGTCCATGTGTACTGCTGGCCCCCAAAGGTAAAAGCCAGTTTGTATTGGTCCTCCCTGCTGACAGGCACGGTCCAGTATCCATTGGTCATGTCTATTGCAGTGAATACCTGTGACCCCTGAATCTGGGCCAGCCCTTGGTCAATGTAGGGCAGAGGCCATCGGGAAGTATGGACCCGTTTGTTGAGCTCCCTGAGGTCGGCGCAGAGTCTCCACTGGCCGTTTGGCTTCAATATTCCCAGCACCGGATTATTGAAGGTGCTGTGGACTGGACGGATTATTCCCCGGGACTCAAGGTTCTTAATTATTTCAGTAAGGGACTCCATTGATGCGAGAGGCAAGCGATATTGCTTCACAAACACAGGAGTCATGCCAGGGTCCGTGGGGATTGTTGTTGTGTGGATGTCAGTGCGACCACAGTCATATGAGTCTACCGCAAAGAGATCTTGGAAATCCAAGAAAACTTGTTTCAGCTTTTGCTTTTGTTCCAGAGTCACACAGGCATCAGCTAGGTTGACTCTCTCTTCCACCATCTGCCTGAAGCCTGGAAAGACTTCTGGTTTGGCTATCTCCGTGGCCTCCTCCAGCTGGGTGGAGAAGTCCCTGGTCAGAGTGCTGATTTGGACCGGAGGCTTCAGGTGGGAAAGGCAGCCCTCATGTACCTGGAAAATCACCTCATCCCTCCTGAATTCACAAGTCACATCTTCCTTACCATAAGGGCAGGAAGTGTACACCAGGAAGTTCCCCCATGCCGGGTAAAAATCCTGTCTGGTGTTGTATTGTCCTCACTGTCACTGTCAAAACAGTCCTTGGGGATTGGTCCTAACATTTCATTTCTAAGATCAATGGAGAAATGTCGGTCATCAACCGCCATTCCAATAATGGTGCCTGCGGCTAGAGTAATACTCTTTAAGTCGCTGTTATCCACCTCTATTGGAATGGTGTCATGTTCTATGTTGACTAATGGTGTTGGGTTTACCCCCAACCCTTGCTGTTGGAGAGAAGCATTTAGATGTATGTAAGCATCAGGGTTTTTCAACTCTTGTCCTCTTTTAACTTTCACTTCCAGGGAGAATTGTCGGGTCCTTTCTGGGATGGTGACTTCCTCTTTAGTCTGAATTTCAACTGCATAAGGTAGCAATTGAGCTGACCTAAATGCTTTTTCTGGATCATCAAAGCCCATGGGATTATCCGCTAATCGGGACCAAGCTTTGAAGTTTATTAGGTCCAAACTAATGGCAAAGCGATTGAGAATGTCACTGCCTAAGTAAAAGGCGGCAGGGACGTCTCGCACGACCCAACAATTGTGGACTATGCTCTTGTTGCCAATGGAGATTTTGAGCATACACCTGCTTGGCAGGAGATGTTTGGAATTAGGTGCTTCCAGGTCCATTTCCCATTTGTCTATCAGTTTGAAGGTGGGAATGGCTGGATCTTTTGGGAGTTGGCGGAACATGGCTTCGCTGATGAAGCTCTTACCGTTGTTCACACACACTCGAGCGAGAACAGAGTCCTTCCCATCATTTAACTGAACAGGGATGAACAACTGCTCTCCAATTTGCTGAATATCAGCCAGGCTCTGAGCTGATTTCACCTCTTTCTGGACTATAGGAGTGGGAGTTTCAGATTGTGGATTGGTATAGAATTTCAGAGTGTTTCCTTCCAGCGTGGAATACCACTTTAGACTGGAAGGAAGGTTGATTTTCAGAAATAGAGAGGACCCCCCATCACCAGTCTGTTTTCCTACTGCTATTACTGTCACGTCTGGAATCTGGTTGTTCTGGAAGTGAAATTCTACTTGGTCAGATTTTTGTTCAACCATGTGGCAGGTGCCGTTTAAACTAACATGGTTGACACTCTGTTTTAATTTTATTGGTCGGCTAGTCTGGGTCCAGAGGACCTTGTTTACGCAATCTATTAGGGGTGACAACCTTCTCAGGAGGTCATTCCCTAGTAAACAAGGGGTGCCCTCTGGGGTCACGACTATGACCGGGTGCTTCAACTTATGTCGCCCAATTTTTATGTCCAAATCTGCGGTCCCCTCAACGGGAATTTCCTTCCCGTCAAAGTTCTGCAGTTGTCCAGGAAGAGAGGTGAGAGGAATTTGGTAATTCTCTCCCCTTCCTGCATTCAGTTCGTCAAAGGCCCTTCTGGACAGAAGGGTAGCTTGAGATCCAGTGTCCACCAGTGCCGAGATTGTACCCTGCCCCTGCCCCTGTACTTGTACCGGGGCATAATATCTTCCCTCCTTCTCCTCAAGGGGGCACAGATAATGTACATTTTTGGACAACTGGTGGGCTAATTTTCTGGTTTTGGACATCGCGAGAAGAGAATTTTGGGCAGAATTCAGTGGAGAGCCTTGGGAATCTGACAGAAAAAGTTGGCAACTGGAGATCAGAGCCATTGTGGGTTCCCCTGGCTCCGGTTCCGGGCCGCCCCCCCCTTTTTGGAGGCAGTCACCAGGATGGGTTTGAACCAGGGGATTTTCTTGCTGTTGGTTCTGGGATGAGATGGTGGGCGGCGGTAGCTCAGTCTCCACATCTCCCCAGTCTGGATTTGCATCCCTAGGGACCCATTTTTCTTTGGGAGGAGTTCCCCCCTCTCTGAAGGAGAAGATCCTTTTCCCAGGATCCTCTGAGGATCCCTCTCCCTCAAATTGGAAGACCTGTACCTCCTCCTCAAACTGAGTCTGTTTGGGTCTTTTGTTTCTCCCACCCCCCCTCTGCTCCTTAGGGGGAGGCTTTCAGGGGCAAGAGATTTCGTTTCCGGTTCCTGGGTTTCCAGGGGCTGTTTACAAGTGAGGAAGGAAGCTTCCTCCAAGGCTTTACACCCCCCTTCCCTTTGTGCCTCCTCCCTGGGAACCGGTGTGTTATCGGGGTGCTGCCCCCGTCATTGTTCTGGAGCACCAGGTCCAGAGTTGGGTGAGTTCTGCGCCGGCACGCCCATCTGAGGGTTCTGCTGAGCCCTCAGTATGTGACCCAGGTCCCGCGCCATGTTTTGAACCTGGCGCTCTAACTGGGAAACCCGCTCAGGCTGATACGGGGCCCTGTTTTCTCCCCTGGGCTGATCCCGGGAAGGGTAGCTGTCCCTCCTCTGGTAATACCCCGGGTTGGGAAGATTTGGGTACCCCTCCACCCTTGGCCTCCCCTCTCCCGGATTCAGTGGTCTGGGCTCAGGGAATTGGGGAAAGAAGGATGGATGGTTTTGGGGCTGAAAGTCGGGTGGATATCTGGGGAAAAAGTTCTGCCCAGGGTTTGGTAAATTTCTGCCCTCCTGTGGGAAGTTTGGAGGGAAGTTCCCTGGGTTAGGTGCTTGTCTGGATCCCCCCCCTTGGGCTGGAGGAGTCCACACATAACCCAGGATGGGTCGATTTCCCTTGTAACGGGGACTTACATAATCAGGAGAGCGAGGGACCCCATTTGTGGGGCTGCCTCCTTGGCTCCCTGTCTGTGACTGACCCGAGGACCTCCTGGGCCTAGCATTATTAGGTGCAGGCAGGTTTTTAGGCCCCCCCATCTCCAAATCCAAAACGGGGGTGACCTTTACCTCTGCCACCTTGGCAGCAGCAGGGGTGCTGTTGGCTTTGGGGTTTTTCTGGGCATTACTTTTGCTATCTATCGGTTTCTGCACCTCATAGATCCGGGTAGCCTGTTCAATGACCCAGTCTAAAGATCTTTTCTCGTGAAAATCCCTCACGAGCTGGGTCATGATATATTTGGGCAAGGCATGGAAAAACGTATTTATAAATTCCCTGCTATCCGTGCGCACCCTTCTTGTGGTCTGTGCAAAAGCACGCTTTAACTCCTGCACAAATTCTTGTGGGGCCTGATCCTCCCCACATTGCAAATTGTAGGCTGCCTTGCGAGCCTCTTGAGGATTTCTGTGAACAGAAAAATGTTTCAAGATGGCCGCCTTATAGGTGGACCATCTTAAATGATTTTGGTCCTCCAGCCCCGCAAAGAAACTGGAGTATTCCGGGGAGAAGGTCCACTTTACATATTGAATACAGCTTTGGCTGTCCTTCAAATGGAAAGTCTCCATCATTTGTTCAAACACTCTAAGTGCTCCCAAACAGAATACTTAGCGTTCTTATGGTAAGGCGTGATGACGCTCCTGATCGCCTTAATCTGCTTTAAAGGGTCCTTAAGCAAGGCCCTTTTTGTCTTATTGGCCCTTTTGGTCCGGGTAACCCTGGTCCAATCGTCCGCGGACTCAGAGGCACTGCTCCCAGAGGTTCCTGTCTGCTCTTCCAGGTTTTCCCGGATTCTGCGAGCCTGGGAATGGCTGGCAGAGTGTGGGGACCTGGTCTCCTGTGTCCTGCGCAGTTCAGAGGAGTCTTCAGATTCCTCCTTGCTGCCAGGATTTGATGGGTACCCCCTCCACTGACCTAACTGGGCAGAGGTTTTCAGGATGCCCTTAATGGGCCTACTCTCCTGGGGTTCCCCATCGAACTGTACTGTACTTGGGTGCCCATACCCGGATGCCCACCCCTCCTTTCCTGAGTGGTACTGGCCTATGAGCCCCATACTCTTAGCTGGATAGTAATCTGCCATCCCTGCAGCCCTGTGCTCATGTGCGCCAGGGGACATGGGGGTGGTAGAGTCCAGGGACTGGGGGAGATGAAGGCCCCTGGTGTTAGGGCTCCTGCGGTTATGGTCAGGAGTCTCTCTTTCCCAGCGGACCTCATCTCTATCCGCCCCTGCTCCCTGTTGCAATGCAAGAGCCTGCATTTGTGCTTTCAGTTCCTCTGTAAAGGCCTTACTCGACTCTATCAGTTTCTCCTGCATCGCTACCTGTTGCTGGAGCCTCTCATTGTGCTGGCAGAGAGCCTCATTTTCCCTCTGTGATTCCTGGTTGGTCCTGGAGAACAGGGCCAGTCTTTGCTGCAGGAGGGTTACCTCCTGAGCTGTGTCCCTATTGGCCTGCTCCTTTCTTGCTAGAGCATCCTCCACCCTCCTGGTGTGCTCTAACAAGTTCTGGTGTTCTTTTTGGAGGTCACCCAGTCCCTGGTGGGCCAGGTGATTTTTTTCCTTTTTAAATGGCAGACTTCCTGGCCTAAGGCGTCTCTTTCCTGACTAAGAGCCTGCATTTGTGCCGCCAGGTCGTCCCTCTGCCTTTGAAGGGCACCAGCTTTCTGGTGTTCTTCATCAAACTCTGCCTGGGTATCCAGGTCTTTCAAAATCAGCTTGTTGCTCTCTACCTTCACTCTATCTAGATGACTTTGCAGGGTGGCTACCTGCTCCGTGCATGCCCTGTTAAAGTCTAATTGTTGCTCCAGCTTTTTCTGGCTCTGCAGTAAGGAGTCCAAACTGTCTTGGTGCTCCTTCTGCAGGGCCAGAAATCTGGTATCCTGTTCTGACTTTTCCTTTTGCAGCACATCCATATCCTCCTTCATTTTAGTGATGTACAGTCTGCTGTCATTTTCTGACTCCTGGCTCCTCTGCAGCCTCTGCTCAGAAGAGACCAGGTCAGATTGGACCTTCTGTAATGCCAGCAGTTGCCTACTCGCCAGATCTTGGCCTTCAGCACATTTGTCCTGCACGGCTCCCATATGTAAATATAAATACGCCGCTACCCTGGCAATCTTATTGTGTTCATCTTTGGCTTTAGGAGCCATATATAGTTCACTCAGGGCCACATGTAAGGGACCCTGATCTCTATATATATCTGACCCTGTTTCAGTGACCTGTTGTGTGATGGCCTGCAACCACGCATCCTGGCCCTGTTCGGTCCATTCACCTCTCACAAATAGCTTATGCAAGAGGTGCTCTCTGGCTATTTTCATGTCTACTAAGGTCGTCATTCTAGAGATTGGTCTCTGTCCTGACTTACAGAAGTTTGTATTTTATTTTTGCAGAACAGAACTTTTCTTGGAGTGTCCCTTTTGAGGAGTGCTTTACAGCGTAACACAGCGTGGTGATCTGACCGGATATGTATCCCGTCAGTTAGCACACTGTATTAAGCTGCACAAGTGGTAAATCTAACCCAACGTCTCGGCTCGAGCCCCCAATTTGTAAGAGGATTCAATTCAACACTACAGCTAAGTCAACGCCTACTCTATAATACTGAATGAAAACCCTTATTGATATATCTTTATGTCCAGTTCATGCGTTCTGGATGACTACCCCTATATAACACCCCTCTCTTGGAATCCCCCTGACCCCACTGAGCCAAGAAGTAATTCTGTTTTGCAAGTTAAAAGGTTTATTTGATAATTTAAACAATAGATATATATATATGTCACACCTTATAATAAATTAATAATTGAATATCACACTTAATCTGATATGATAAAGATTAACAACGGAGAATCTGGCACTAGCAGACTTCTTATAATCACTAATGAGTTGACATGAAATGGATAAGGTAGCACACTGGTAAATAGGTACAGAAGTATAATGTGGTAGAGAATGCTTTATAGGGTTCAAGGAAATGCAAGGTTGAATGAATGAAATGCAGTATAGAAATTACTCAATATGATTTCAACAAAACAATGTAATCACTTTTCTCTGGCAATCCCCTCTCCCCCTTGATACAATGCAAGGAACTGGAAGGAAGCACACAGTTCTCAGAAATGCAATCAATGTAAATCAGTTCACCCCAGCAAGCTTACACGACAGAAGTTTAAAACACAGGCAAATGCTTTGATATGTGCTGGCAATGAATTAAAAAATATGCTAAAAATGCTTTTAATTCCCTTTCAGAGGTTCAGGGTGAGTGATATCTAGTTAATTTTAGCTCAGGCTCACTCTTGCAATGATTCAGGGATAGTTTTTATGAGGCAAACGATTTTCTGGCAAATGGAAGGCAAGCAGCAGCTGATTTTACATGTGGAGAAATTTGCAAATCGCGGCAAAATTCGCGGATGCGCCGAGCGCTATTACAGAGGAACCACAAGGACTATCGTTTGGGGTCCTAGGAAAGCCTAGGATCTCAGCTTCAAAATGAAAGTTACTGCAAGTCTCTAGCACAAACAGTTGCGGAGATATGAGCGATTTTGTGAAGGTCGTTTTTCAGATTTGAAATTTTAAAGTTCAAAAAGACAAATGCAGCTTGCAACTAGGAAATGACAAGTGACAGCTTTACAAATGACAGGTGACAGTTAGGAGGCAGTTCTACTTAGATTAAATAGATTGAATTATATTATTTTAACTAGGAGATTGGTTCTGCACAGTTTTCTAGGTACTCACACTATATTCTTGAGTGAAATGGGCCTCGCCATGGATCTGGTCAGGTTTTAAACTCGCCTCTGGTCTCTGCACTTCACAGTGATCTGGGTCAGCTCTCTCTGGTTCTCTGGTCTGGGTCTCTAGTTCTGGATAGATTGAAGTCTCTAGTTTGGCTCTCTGGTGGTTTGATGGAGGTAAAGTATGGATTTTTCCGGCAGAGCGTCCCGCTGCAGATGGAATTGAAGGTCCCTATCTGTCCTGTCTGTCTGCTTTTATGTGTTTAGAATGTGGGTGTGTTCTAGCATCACTGACCCTACCTCTCTCTCAGCTTCTAATTGGTCAAACTTCCATTTATCATTTGATTGGGGAATGAACTGTGAGTCAGAGGGATGTCATTTTATGGCTTGCAGATAGGACACTCCTCTGTCAGATTGCACACACTCTATATTTGATAATAAAAGACATATTTCACAGTTACACAGTTGCTTGAAATTACATATACATGGTGTGGCTGAATTTAGCCATGTCTCTGTCCAAATCTGCTGTTTCTAAGAGCTTGCATTCAGAAATGGCAGATAATTGACTTTTTAACTGATTTTTCAATTTCTGACATTGACCCAACTTTACATACATGTGCGTAGGGAGTATGGACATTAACTGATGAAGTTTCAGACTTTTAACATGCATACATTTAGAGTAATATCCACTTTTCCGCTAAAACCCCCCTGAACACGCCACCGGGTCGAAAAACCTCTTAAAATGTGGGCAGAAAAATCACAAGAATTATGGTGTCATTTATAAAATTTTCACATGTCCGTACTATGAGTAATTAATCTTTTTAGAGTTATGTTCTGGCTCCAAAGGGGTGTGGTTTCCTCTCAGCACAAGGTAGAAATACTGGTTTATCCAGTTCTGCCAAGCCAGCTTGCTCTCACAGGCAGTGCTCCTCCCAGCTTCTGCCAAGAGGAAGCTACATTTTACGACTGCTGTAATAAAACCTTTGCCTGAGTCAGGAGAGGCTCATTGTTCAAGAGGAAGCCATTTATGATCCTCTCAATAAACCCTCTGCCTGGGTGAAGGGAGTTGCATTGTTCACTCTCCTGCAGAGCACAGGTAATTCAATTATCAGATAGATGGCATATCCTTAGTGTGAGCAGCAAAAGGGCAGCTAGGCCTGGGAACACAGCTGTGACTCAAGTTTCACTCCTGATGGGGGTAGTTGCCAGGCAAATTGGAATCTCTTTAAGCTGTCATTTCTGTTCCCCAGTTTCTGCATTCAAATAAAACTAAACATTTTCACATATGCAGCTAGAAGGCTGATTCTAAGTTTAAAACTATGACATTTAAACAATTGCAACCTATGTGACACTCAAAAGTAGGTCACTCAGTCAATTTAAACATTTAGATTTTTTTTAGTGTCTTTCAGTCCAATGCAACTTAAACTGCTGCAATCCACAGCTCAGCCAGTCTTGTTATAAACCTTCAAGTCACTTCAGAATATCACTTTACATTGTATCCACCTCTCAGTAAGTCTTTCTTTAGCCTGCTTTGGGTTCATTTATTCAGTTTTCTACAAAATCTGGTGGTTTTAAAACGCCGGCTTTTGGATAGTGGTGAGTACTGGTACTGCACCCCTTTTTGGGATTTAAGAAAATGAATTCCCAACAGTTATGGGTTTGCTTTTGGCAATCAGCATTGCCATTCCCAATGGTTTCAGACTACTGTGTGGGTAGTCCAATGGTGGTTTTAGGCAGTGTCCTTCTGTGCCCATAACATCGGCAAAAATGAGTGGCAGCCTATTCTTCATGCATTTCCCTGTGCATTTTCTGGGAAGCTCTGGCCATCATGAGGTTTTCCATGTCAGTACTGCACAGTTTTGAGGTAGGGCTCGGATGCATGGGTAAATACATCCCACACTTCCCACTTTTTAAACTTGTGAAGTGCCATTTTGCTCGGTTTTCACCTCAGTATTATACATGCTAAAGTACTGCCTTGCCTAAACTTGTTCACAATCTTATTGGGAAGTGTTGCTAGGGTTCCTAAGAGTATATTCCTGTATAACTTGATTTTCCCTCCCTTGTGTGAAATTGATAGAGTGCCATTTGTGTTTGGTTTTCACTGTGCCATTTTGCTCAGTTTTCATTCTTTCTCAAACTTGTCTACAATTTAACCAGGGAGTTGTGTATATTTTTCTTGACTGATTTTAACTTGCTTTAATAACTGTGATTATGTGTTGAACTAGAAGTGTGTAAAATAAATATATATATTCTTTTTAATACAATGCTTTGTTCAGTGTTTCCTTGTGCCATAGTATTGTAGTCCTATTGTGGAAACCCTGAATACTGCTCATCTCCCTCTTGAGATAAGTCTGACTGCTTAGCCACAGCTACCAACTAAATCTTTGTGGTACAGACTGATACCAAAGGGGATTTATTGCTCATACCTGTAGTCTTAATCTTCTGTAGTGTTTCCTAAGAGAACTGCACAGGATTCTGCCTAACACAACAGTACCCTAACATTGACTGATGTTGAACAGTTGACATTTATAAAAATTAACACTCATTGTTGAATATCATGGATTGTCTTGTATCCGTGGGCAACACATCAGTTTGGATGATGAAGATGATGATTTATGAACTGGTACATGTCAGACAATGAAAAATGGAAGGGGTTGTTTTGTGGAACAAATAACTGTAATCATGACAAGGTCCTGACCACTTGCTGACTTGCAAATGCTATTGCCTTTTGTGGCAGTACTGTTTTTAAGTTCCACTGTTTTCACAATCACAGGCACAATTTCTCACGAGAGCTCAGCCTCTCCCACATAGCGGTGCAACCACCTAAAGTGCGTAGGCTTTCCCAAAGAGTCTAGTCAGACCTAAATGTTCATAACCTCTCTCGCATAGTGCTGTCACATCCTAAAGGCCACCTGCTTTCCCACTGAGTGCTGACACTCTCATTTGTGGGATGTCTCCCTGAGAGGGAAGTCCTTCTGCCATGACTGCCTCATTCATTCCCCCCTGCACAGTGACCTACAGGCGAGTAGGATGGTAATGCAGCATGTGACCCTCCAGGATAGCCATTCCTATCATGGATCTCAACTCACCCAGTTGATGGGCATCAAGCAATGTAAGCAATAGGGGCCTTCATGCCTCATTACCTTGTCCCACAACGTCTGTCCAAATGAGGGTTCTCCTAGCAGAATGCAACCTTCAACAACTAGCTTCAGCATCGATGGCAACATGGGGCTGCTGCGAACTGAAGTTCCTGGTGCCATTTTCACTGATTGAAATCACATTGTATGGTGTACGCATTGACATCATGATGTGACCGGGAAGCGCCAGCACCCACATGCTCACCACCACTCAAAGGGGTGGTTTTGGCAGTTGCTTGACTAAAGGTCTAAGTGGAGTTGGGGAATTTATTTGCCATGGTAAATGTGGGTGCACAGGGCCATAATCTCTGGCCCTTTGCCTCTCTTCCTTGCCTCATTTTCTTCCCACATCCGTCCACCCTGCAGAAGACCATGAACGGCTTATTATTGGTGGTCTTTACCAGTGGCCCATCAATGTACGACCACACTGGAATGAGGGCTCTGTGGAGGGGAGGCAGGGCTTCACTCCATAGGGTTCTTGTGCCTGCTTTGCCTCCTTTTTATGTCAGATGCAGTGTGGCATTCCCCCTCTTAGTCTTCATTCCCCTTCTCTACTCCCTCATCCACATGAAGGTCCACAACCTGAAACAGCACCACTCATCTTCACAAGCCTAAGGGGGAAGGTTGGTCTCCATAAAATGAGTCTCTTTCTGATGGACCTCCCCCTCCTCTGCACCATCGCCATGCTGGGTGGAGACGAACTTCACCTCTGCAAAGGCCCTCAACCGGACACAAACCGTCCCAATGAAATAATCCTAGAACCCCCCCCCCCCCCGCCTATTGTTAAACATGCTTGTATCTTCCTACATGACCTGCTGTCCCTCCCACTTCAACACAGGCCCTGCCTCATTGGGGGCCATCACCAGAGACCCTGCCTGCTCTGCCTTAATAGGAGCCTCACCTGCAGGCCCTTGTATTAAAGAAAGCATATTCCAGTGTACCTGCTTCCTCTTTCAGTCCTTCTCTTGGGGCAACCCCCAATGTCTCAGGCCCCCCAACTGTGAAGAATAGCGATGCTGCAGGTCCTGTGCCTGTGAACTGGAACCAACAAGAAGATTGAGGTTCACCCTTCTCATTACTTTTGGGGGAATAATGTTCCTATAAATACATATGCAACGTGTCTTCCTACTCCTGTCCTTCCATCAATAATGTGAGAATGATGTGAGGACATATGCAGTTTCAACTCTCCTCCTCCGCTCCTCTACTCCCAAATTCTTCCCTTTGTAGAATCACAAGCATACCATTTCCCTCCTCAAGAAAGTGAACCAAAACTCGTAGAAACAGGAATTATGAGAATACCACAAAAATAACAAGTCGAGAAGCAACACTACACTACCAAGAATGACACACCAACACAAAAACAAGTAGGATGATAACAAGAACAATAAACATGCAGGTGGAAAATGGGAACGCATAAACAGCATGTGTGTGTTTTGTGTTCTGTTTTTACTTTCAAGTTTTATCAGGGCAAACAAAAGTGGAAAAGGGCCGTGGTATTGTGGTATTTCTGGATGAAATACTGCCATTCCCATTTACAGTTACGTCCACTCTTTTTGGAAATAAAGCCCAAATTGTAGCACTGCAGTGGTAATTCCCAACCATGAACCCCATTGTGGATTTCTAAGTTGTATCACATGTGATAGATAATTCTGCCTGCGGTAAATTTCCCATTCATTTATTAGAAGTAATGTAGAGGAAAAACCCGCAGCATTTAGTTTGAGGTTTTCACTCCGCATTGCTTTCAAACTCAGAACATGGTTGTGTGGTAAAAGTGGTGGAATTATTATTTCCAAAAGGTTTACCATATCAGCTTACTTGCTTGCCCCAATCAACCTACCTGTCCTCCCCCACCAACCGGGATTATGCAAGGCAAAGGATACAGTTAAGTATCCTTTAATTAAACATTCGTTTGTTGCAATAGCTAGACACTATTAGAAGCAGAAATGTCTCTGAATAACAACAAACAGCTGTTCCCTTATAGTATCTTATTTAGTATTCAAGACTCCTTATGAATAAATCACAAAGGGTATTATGCAATCATGCAATGATCCCATTTAATTTCAATGAGAAATATAATATCCTAGAAGCCTCATGCCGAGATTATAATTAGTGACCTAAAGGTATCATAATTCTTACAGCTTGTGCATCAGTCCAATCCGATGTATGCTTTATGCAGCAGCACATCTATAAATAGAGCATTCACTCAAACCAGGGGCCTTGATATGAGAGGAACACAGTCTGCAAGCCATACACCAATGATAGTGACAGCCATCGCACATGTTAACAATGTCACAATGACTTCCCTAATGACTTCCCTAATAGGTGTGCATTACATGATTTCAAACTGTACAGATACAGTGGCCCTTCCGACAAACAACACATTGGTTTAACCGAGATTCTGTTTGTCGTGTTCACACCTCCACCCTCATATGATATCATTATTAGTAATGTTTACTTGATGACTTCTTCATTTCTCACTACTGATGTTTTGCTCTATGATCTGTACAGTATTCTGCTGCTCCCAAGCTAGGCACGTGCTAAACAACTATATAATACTACAAATATGATTGTTAATAATAATAATAATAATAATAATAATAATAATAATAATAATAATAATAATAAAGGCCACATGGAACAACACCTAAAAACACAACACAAGAAAACCATCTCTACCAGTATCCACATAGCTTTGTACTGAGGACATTCATTATTAGATGATGCCACAGAACACAGACAGGGATCGGTCATGGCCACAAGACAGTCCTGGCCTAACCTGCATAACTGCTGCACAATGTACTGGGTGCACCATTGAGCCATTCCCTGCAGTATAGATGACCACATGGCACTTCTGTGTATCCACAGAGGAAAACTCCAGTGATCAAGAGGAAAATATTGGGCTCTCAACCACCAGATATCTGTGTCCTACGATCATGCAGCAGTGGACTACAAACAGGTACCACCACCACCACCACTGCACACTCTGCATGCACAAGTACAGAGGGCAAGAACACACCGCTGTCAGCTGTGTCACAAAATAGGGGAGGAGGACCCCTTTTGAACCTTCCAGCCAGCCCAGTCAGCAGAGTCAGCACAGGCTCCCCCTGCCCATGCCTAGGTCCTCATATTCGGTAATCCAATGGCCACACATGCTGTTTCTGTAGAAGTGACTCAGGATGTCCTTTTCATTCTTGCCCCCTTACACCGGGTGTCCATGGACTTCCTTGATGACACTATGGAAAGGGACATACATCCTTGACATGTCTTCAACAGATGTCCATCTGGATGACACTGATGTTGAACGAGTGGACACCACACATTGACAGCCAGATGAATTGGAATGCAAAGTCAGCCATCACCCTGTTTGACATGCAGGGTGAGTAGCCGATGTCATGGTGGCTCATAAGGCCACTGGGAAGGCACAGGCATTTGACGAGGGTGTCAGTGAGGGACAATATGAGTAAATCATCTTCCACCTCCAGGAGATGGAGTACATCCTTGAGTGATAGGATCACATAGCATAACGAACTTTAGTGTGATTTCATTAACTGTGACATCCTCTCACTCAAACTGACCACCTCTCCCACTAACATGATCACTTCCCATCTTGTCTACCATCCACCTGGTCCTGCCCGCACATATCATAACATACATGATAACATTAAGCCCTCCTCACAAGTCTTTCTCATGGGGATCTGAACGTAAGCCTTAATGGCCATACCAATTTACTAGCCACCTCAATAGCTAACTCTGTAACCGCTTTAGATTTCAGCTAGTGCATTTGCAACCCTCGCACAATAAAGAGAGCACCTTGTACTGGCTAGTCAATCTCAACTGCCATATCTCAATCAAAGCTAATACTCCCTGGCCATGGTCAGACCACCACGTCATCACTTTCACAATCCCTTAGGCCAACAAACTAAACCCTCACTAAGCTGCTGCCGCCATCCCTGGCCCGCAGTTTCTGAAAAGTAACCAAAGAATGTCTCTGTCTTTTCCTCGATGCTCTGAAACCAGAGCTTCTGGTCACCTATGACCCAAAGAACCTAGTGGATCTCTATACCAAAACATTGGCAAGCGCTATCGACTATTGCCCCTGTTGGTACCTAAAAAAGACCCACAGATAGCTCAATTCCTGGTACTCCGAGGACCTCACAGCTCTCAGAGATGAAAAATGACTTGCTGAAACCCGTTGGAAAAATAACCCCCCCAACAGAAATTCATAAACCTCTTCAAACAATACAAAAAAGCAATCATCCAAGCCAAAGCTACCACCTTCAATACTAGAATCGCTAATACTACATCGAACACCAGAGAACTATTGCCCATCCTTAGGGAACTGGAAGCCCTGGTCCCCCCAGTTTACACCCTCACCAAAGACCCTACATGGTGCGACAGCATACAGAATGCTATATTGCTAAAAATTCACATGCTCGCAAAACAAACTAGCCTGAATCACTCCCATCAGGGCATTAAGGCCACCCCTACTCCTAACGCCAACAGCCGAAGAGCCCCATTATTCAGCTTCAACTAAATCTCCACTCAAGAAACCATACTCATCTTAAAAGGCCTATAACCATCAAGATGCAAAGGGGATGTTTGCCCGGCCCCCCTGATCAAAGACTGTGCTGAAGCACTGGCAACGTTTATCACAGCCATCATCAACTCCTCCTTCTCAGCTGGTGTGGTACCCTCCAGCCTCAAAGAAGCTTGGTTTCTACCCCACCTAAAAAAGCAATACTTGACTCGGCCTCACCTAAAAACTACCGGCCCATCAGAACAGTCCCCTTCCTGTTAAAAATACTTGACAGAGGAGCATATGTCCAAATCCAACGTCATCTAGAAACTAACCATATCCTGGGAGCTTGCCAATCTGGCTTCCACCGAGGGCATGGTACAGAGCCAGCTCTCCTTGATAGGAAAATCCAGATGGACAAGATTAGGGATGAGGGGAAACCTGCCCTACTGCTCCTACTGGACCTAATCGCAGTCTTTGACCTAGTCATCCACAACATACTATGCCACCACCTCACTGACTCAGACTCCTTTTCCCCGGAAGCAGCACCCTGGATTGCCTCCTTCCTAAAAGGAAGAGCAATGAAAGTATTTGCTGAGAATGCCTGCCTGGCACCCTCCCCCATGAACTGCGGTGTACCCCAAGGGTCCTGCGCCTCGTCAACTCTTTACAATATATTTACAAAGCCCATCTTCGACCTCTTGCACTCCCTTGGAAAAGTGTATACGAATTACGCTGATGACACGCACATTCTCCTCCCCCTCTCTGGCACCTACACCGCCGCCACTATGCTAAGTTCTACCTACGCCATCATCCACGCCTGGATGCCACCCCATGGCCTGTGTCTCAATGTCGAGAAAACAGAACTTCTCATAATTGGTCACTCAGCTGTGCAAAAAAAATGAACACTAAGTTTTCAGCCTTCAACATCAATGGCACACTGATCCCAGTCTCACCAGCCGTTAAATCCCTCGGAGTATACCTTGACGCCACATTATCACTAACCTGTCAAGTTAATGCCATATCCTCCTCAGCAGCCTACTCAACCAAACTCCTAAACGCCATCAGGCGCTTCCTCTCGAGAGACAGTTGCCTGACAATCGCCCGTGCAGTGGTGGGTGCAAAGTTTTATTTATTGTGCATTTTCTAAGGTGCTTATACATCAAGTAAATTGTGCTTCAAAGCTCCCACAGGGCAACAGGGGGGGAACATGAAAATGAAGGCAAATATGACAACATGAAGAGAACTAATAAGCAGTCTTACTAGGCCTTGTGAGCATTCATAACATGCAAATGCAGCGAGAGAGAAGGGATGAGGGATGGGGGTAAGTGCCAGGAGTTCCACGGAGGGAAGTGCTAGGGAGTAATTTTTCAAGCATCTATTAAGTGCCTGGCAGAGATCACTTGGTAAGAGTGGTCAACTGCTAATATAATAAGTGCAGGCCTGTGAGACAGCACAGGCCAGTGGGCAAGAGCTGGGAGTGAGCAGAGGCTGAAGTCTATTGGGGGAGAAGGTCAGATCCCAGATTGACACTTAAAGGCCCTGATCACCAATTTCAGCGACCGAGGGGTTTAGCAAGGTAACTAGAGGGGAAAGGAGGAGGTGAAAAGGAAACTCTTGAGGAGCTACTGGAATTTGAATAGATCAGACTCAAGATGCAGAGGAAGGTGGAGGCTGTTCCAGAGGAGGGGGCCAGCCGAGGAGAGAGATAGGCCACCAGCTTGCTGTTTAGAGAAGCGCTTGACATGCAGATAGTTGGCACTGGAGGAGCGTAAAGATCTGGCGGGAGAGTATTTGGTGAGAGCCAGTTGTAGACACTCACTATCACCCATAGATGTATCTCTATTTTAGCCCCACCCTACCTGGTTCATAGATTCACAAAGACTCACTCGGCTAGGCCCAGTAGAACCCCCTACACACATTGGGCCTCATTACGACCCAGGCGGTAAGTTACCGCCTGGGCCATGACTTTACCACCATGGCGTAAACTACGTTTACGCCATGGTGGTTGGCGGACTTACCGCCCCATTCCAAGTTTGGCGGGGCGGTAAGTCCCCAATCCCCATTTACCCTTCCCCATTCCCATTTTTGCCCCATAGGGCATAATGGGAGTGGGGAAGGCGTTAATTACGCCACCGTAAATTACGGTGGCGTAATTAACTCCATGGTCCCTTAGCGCCATGGATTTTAACACCTGCTAAAAGCAGGTGTTAAATCCGCCATGGCGCTAAGGGACCTCGTACTCAGGCGGTAAGGGTCAGCGTTGTTTACGGCGCCGTAAACCCCTTACCGCCTGAGTTGTAATGAGGGCCATTGACTGGTTAAAATTAAGTTAAAACGTGCAAAATCTGGTGGGACAAGCTTCCCAGTTATCATGTCCAAGCAATGGAATTCCCTCCCATATGCTTTAAGAGCAGAGGCCTCCTACTGGGCCTTCCACAAAGCCCTTAAAACATGGCTGTTTGATTAACTTTTAACTACTTGATGTGTTGTATTTGCTGAACGTAACTACTTGTATGCTACTATCCTTGCCTTTGGGCCACATGTAACATTCTCTCAAGTGTCCTGATCCATGAGGGTTTGTGTGTGCTACACAAATAAAAGAAAATACACAGGGCTGAGAAAAAATATGACAGCACAGTGCCTGTACATGTCCATCAAATTACATCAAATGATAGACTGGTGAAAGCCACCACTCTGCAGTGTCAACAAATGTAGCAATTGTCAGGCATTGGGTGACCTCTGTTTCATTTTTAGTCTTTGCTGGTAAACATCCCTCACCCTCCACCTCACCATCATCAGTAATCGTACATCCGTAATCAGTGCAGCCCCTGCTTGTCGCTCCTCACAACATTTTGGCAGCACACATCCTAGCACCTGGCCTAAAAAAGAAATTCCCATTGCCAATGAAGCCTCTGCATAACATTCGACAGATGTTCTGCTTGACTGAGGGGGGTGCTGCGCTGAATCTTGGCACACATGTGTTGTGAGACCGTAACACTGTCATATTTTATTTTAATTTACCTTTTTTATTTTTTATTTTTTTTAAACAGTGGTTTGGATATGAGTGAGGACAGTAGACACCATTGATTGGCATGTATTTAATGCTTTTAGTGTAGTTTATGTTAAGTGGATCATTTTTGTGAGTGATTGTGCATGGGAATTGAAGGGAAATCTATGCAAAAATCGACACGTTACCTGCAACCTACACACAGCATCTGAAAAGTGACACATGCAAGGAAATGTGGGGAAGGAAGATAGAGGGGTTTGTTGAGGTGAATCTAGAGGATGGGAGAGGGGTAGAGGAATGTTATGAGGCATGTAATGGGGTGCATGTTTGGGAGGGAGTAGGGATTGGAGAGATGTGTTGGGGTGAATCTACGGGAGGGGTGGGTGGTGGGGAGGTTTGTTAATGTTTGTGCACAAATAGGGATAACAATTTACAAAAAAAAGATGTCATATATATGTGTGCATATATATATATCAATGACAAAACTTTGTTAAAGGGATTTCATGGTTAAGTTGCACTAATAAAGACCTATGAAATTCAATGAAAAAACTTTGTTAAGGGGACGTTATTGTTACAAGTAAAACAGAAAAACCTCAGAAATTCGCCAGTTATGGTAAGCTAAGCAACCATAACTCACGCCACCACCGTGCTCTGCTATGACGAACACCCAGGACATCAAAGATGACATCACAAATGTCATTGATGACATCACAGAGGACATCAGATATCTGGCCCACTTGTTTTTGTTCACTGACATATCTAGGCCAGTTGTTTTTGTTTTAATTTTAACATGCTTACTGTCAGTGAACAGTGTTAGTCTTAGCAGTGCACGGTGGTGGCGTGATTTATGGTTGTTTAGCTTACCATAACTGGTGAATGTCTGAGGTTTTTTAGTTTTACTTGTAACCATAAAATCCCTTTAGCAACGTTTTTACATTGAATTTCATAGGTTTTATAAGTGCAACTTAACCATAACGTCCCTTTAACAACATTTTTTCAGTGAATATTATAGGTTTTTATTGGTGCAACTTAACCATAACAACATTTTTTCATTGAATTTCATAGGTTTTTATTAGTGCAACTTTACTATAAAGTGTCTTTAACAAGGTTTTATTCAGAGAATTTCATGGGTTTCATGCTATTTTCCCACAACTTACTAATATCATACTTACCCCAATATAGCAATATTTCTGTTCAATTTACATAGTTTCATCCTTAAAACTCGTCAATTTCCCACCTTCTAGCATCATTTTTAACACTTCTATACTTTTACCACTGTTTTTGCTTGCGTCGACGTCTGCGAAAATCTGACTTTATTGCAGACCTTCCGGACAGTGCCACGTGACCATGCCTCGTACGCGCCATAATTACATGTCCATGAATGCGTTTGCACTTCGCATTCGGATCCTTGCTTCAAGGACAGTTCGGAACTGCATTTTCTACTGATCTAGGAACTTTCAAGATCAAAATATACCCTTGCACAGCTCCTACACCTATTCTTACTCATTATCCATTCACAATCTAGTACAAAGCACATGCTTGGAAGAATAGTAGCAAAAATGCTATTTTTCTTACAAATGGCACCAGCTATTACCATCCCTCCTCTACAAGAGCCACCACCAACACCAGCAGGAGGACCCACACAACAAAAAAAGCGCAGTATTCCCAAAGAAAATTTTTTTTCACATCATCTTCCTCAACCAATACTGTAACCACACAGCCTACTTCCCACCAGCTACCTTGCAAGCAATAAAAGAGGCTGTTGATCGATATCTTTGGAAGACAACAGTTCTCTGTATATACTGCAACACACCACTCTGCAGGGGGAAGCAATTTTAGATGTGTGTTTGAAGCTGTAATCAAGGAGTATGAGAAACACTGCCCACTACCTTAGAAGTAACATACGCGCTTCCCCTGTCCACCTGCCCCTGCATATTAGTGCTTGGTGCCTCTTCCCTCATTTCCCTCCCCACCTTACGTTCTAACCTTTCCTGCAAAAATCTTTTTTTAAAACAACAAAAGGAAGGTTCCTTTAGGAACCACCTTTCACAGTAAAAAAATAGAACAAAAAAACATCTTATAGACTCCATCTACTTTACATTTCTCAGTAAAGTACATAGATTCAATATGTTTTTCCAACATTTTCATTAGCATTTTGTGTTATGCTAATGGAAATTATGTGCTGTTCATCCCCCGTTCCCGGGACCGGAACGGACGATAACGGCCCTGCAGCCCAAGTTATCGGCCCAATGAAGTGTGTCTGTGTGTGCCCTTATGCCTGCTGGATTCGGTGTGTTATGAATAAATAAATAAATTAATAAATAACAATGGCTCTGTACCATTATCCTCCATTTCAGCCCCTGCAATGTGGGATAAAGGCCATTAGCACCCCTGGTCAACAAAGCGGGAACCCATGGTGCTAAAAAAAATATTTTTCTTTTTTTCTTGTCCCGCTGTAGGAAGGAAAATCATTTTCCTAGATGGCCACCATGGAAAGACAAGGAGGGGCTCTGTACCGAGCCCCTCTTCCCTTTCCATGGCAGCCTGCAGAAGGTGAAGTCAGAACCCTATGACCATATAACCACGAGCACATTTCTTTTTCCATTTCACACCTATCCTACTTTCGAATTACTTTACCACATAGCCGGTCCGAGGTGGACATAGCCACTTTAACACCATTTTTCGTCCCCATTTTTCATAGCCAGATTGTCCAGGTCATGACCTTATACCATCACCCAGACACTCTGGCCACTGCCCATGGCCACAGGCCAGACCTCAGTCACTAAAGTTATATCACTATGTTTTGTACCTACATGATGCAACTAGTCAAAAAATAAAACACAGGCACATTTGCAAAACCATGAATTATGGTCTACCAATGCTCCTTACGTGAGTTTGATTGAAATCCGCCCATGTTTTATTTTTTTCAAAATTGTCAAAATGTATGTACATACAATAGTCATATAACTTAGCCCCCATTTGACAAAATCATTCAGTTTTTACACAAACATTGAAGGTTGGGTCTATAATCTTTCTGAAAACTTTTGTCCACATTCGTCAAATGGTAACAAAGTTATAAGCCATCTAAAAATGTTGAGACAGTCAGAACGCTCAAGATGTTGAACATATTTTAGTGCGTTGGCCTTATGAGAACAGACTGTAAGGCAGTTACTGGGCGTGGCAAGTGTATTCAGCATGGCCATTTGGTGCATTTAAAAGGGAACTAATTCTGTGAGGTGATAGTGTGGCTGCACCCAGTGTCAGTATGTCCCAGATTGAGGCACATTTTTCTGAACTGATGAAATACCTGGAAGCAAAGCTAATTGCCCATAGGGTATGGTCATCAGAAAATCCTGTCCTTTGGTGAGATTGCATCTGTGGGGAGGTGTAAAAAGAGCTATTAAATATCATTATCCAAGTCTGCCTTTTGAGAATGTTTAGAGCTTGAGACAAAAATGATGAAAAAGATGTCTTCAAAAGGCTATGCACAAAGATTTGGTTCCTCTTAAATCGGTCTTTAAGACTACAGGATAATGATGTTGAAGTAATTAATAAATAACAGATTAGTTTGGATGAGGCAAGTGAGCAAGTAAAAAGTTTAAAATTGCAATTAGAGTCACGTAACACAGAGATGCAGTCCAAATGCAGTGAATTCGACAAACAGTCGTCTCAGAGAAGGAAACAGTTTGAGGAGATTGAACAGGAACTGAAATAATTAAAAGGAGTCATAGACACAATCAGACAGGATAAAGAGGACACCATTTTGGAGATGCAAATGCTCCAAAAGAATAACATGGAGAGAGAAAACGAATTTCATGCGATTGAACAAGAAATGGCCAAATTGTAGGATGAAAATGACCAGAAGGATAGGGAGTTTATTAAGTGCCAAGTGCACATACATTAACGACAAGCTGTGATTAATAAGATTAATAGTGAGAACTCTAAACTTTGTCAGGAGATAGACCAACTTCATAAAAGATGTGAAGATTTGGAGCAGCAAATAGCTAGTTGTAAATCTCAAGAAAAGCCACAAGGCACTACATTTAATGGGGTTGAGATTAGCCCCAACTCTACATGAGGGAACAATGTACCAATGGCTATACCGGTGGCTAGGCCTGATTGTAGCCCATTTGGGGGGTTTGATTCACCCGCCGGTGGTTACCATCATCCCTGTCCACCTGAGAAAAGGAATGAGTGACAGAATAATGCATCCGCAAATACTGTGCCAAGTAGCCCCATCAAAATAATGAAATGCATCAAAGCTTTGATTAAACCATTTAAAAAGGGAGGTGATTGTTGTATAGAAGATCACTTAGAGTCAGTGCATAATATATTTAAAGTCCTTTAAATACCTAGAGAACAGTATAGACAGTACCTTCACCTAACACTTGATTCTGCTACCGCTAGCATCATCAGGGGTCTTAATGAACAAGAAAACCAGTCATGGGCAGACTTTGAAAAAGAGGTTAAACATGACTTCTACCCATATCAGTCGATGCAAGATGCCAAGAAAGCAGCGTATACCTTGACAGCAAGGCCAGATATGTCACTGCACCAGTTTCTCCAAGATTTAAAAAGTGCATTTCCCTGTTTTGATGTGTCTTTTGATCCTAATTCTGTAGTATTCAAGACTGCATACTTTTATGGTCTGCAAAAAGACATTATATCACAAATTTCATCAGGAGAATTTGCTAGAGTGGATTGTTGAACAGGGGACTGCATTATATGAGGTAATCTATATTAATAGAGAGACAACATCAAAATATAAAGATTCCACCCCAAGGGTAATGGAGATAAAGTCTGCCAAAATGTCACTTGAATCAGCCCAAAATCAGACAAGGAACAATATGACACATGATCAAAAGGTTGCGCCACCACAGAGGACGCCAGACCGAATACCTATGTTTCAATCACATGACTCGAGCAATAGAGAAAATGACATTAGTACTAGATATTTGGGCAACCGACCTAGATGTGGGATACCGGCCTAGTATGTCAGGCATGAATAACAAACAAAATCAAAGACACAATGGGCCATACCAGACGCTGGCGGCAGCAATCTTGTGCGTTCTGACAACAAATGATTATGTAATAGCCCCAACAATTATAAAATTACAGAATCCCATGAACCAGTTTTGTGTAACCGTCCTGAATTGCTTACTGATCTAAATATGAAGATGCCCACCAATGAAAGTGAAATAAATAGTACACACCCAAATAAAAAGGGAGTGTGGTTCAAATAGAGTTGAATCAAACCATTGAGGTGTGTGCAGATGAAAGACAGAAAGGAGAAAGTAAACAAGAACATCCGAAAGAACAGAGTAGCAGCTTTAAAAAGGACATGCACAAAAGGAGGGTGCAGTCCAGTCACCTGAAGAGTACTTTGAGCCACACATATTCCAAGTCACCGAGAGAACAGGAACCATACAAGATGCAAATAGGTGTTCTGAGCCAGAAAATAACAAGCTACCACATGATGTTTATGAGGATGTTCAGTCAAAAGACTGCAGTGTGAACACTAATGGTCCCCGAATAGAGGGCCGAGCAGTGGCTACACTCCAAATGGGTTCTGAACATGGAAAATTAGACAAAGATTCCCAAAATGAAATAGGCGAAAAGGAGGCAGTATGTAGGAATATGTAGGGAAAAAAAATGCATTGGTTTCATGGGGACAGTAATGGTTTCATGGGTGCAGTAAACAGGACTTTCAATGGGGCAGTGAAATGCATGCAAAGACAGCAAATTGAAGTTGCACGTGTAATAATGTTCCATGTTATATTGAATTCGCCATCTGTACAGTTTGCATTGAATAAGCTAACCCAGAGTAATCAACGAACAATTTCCCATTAAATAACATTTCCCCAGTAATTAATTAATGTACCCTTTAACATTGGAGTGCAATGTGATTCAGATGGCAAATTCTGTTTGTTTTTCAGTGGAAATTTAAATGTGCAAGAAAATGAATTTGCTGTCTTGTTCATTTTGAAAGTGCTATTGTGCCTTGCTGGAAGCAGGTTGATACAAATGTGGTCGAGGGCTGGGGTTTGGGGAGAGAAATGCCATGATTCTAGAAGGGAGCTGGTGTGACAGGAGACATCAGGAAAAGAGGCTTGGTCAATAAGATTGACAGGTTTATGGTATAAATCTAGCTAGAAGATGGCGTGGAGATTCAGTCCTCATTTTGCGGAGAGCAGAGATCAGAAGTGCAGCCGTCAGCAGAGCTCCGCATGGAGAACAGATGCAAGATGTTCAGAAAGGGCAAGATACCAGGCAGCAGTCTGCAGGGTCAAAGTGAGGTTGCTGGCTTTTCACTGGGCTGCCAACAGCTGAAAGATTTGCAACATTCCGCTTGCAGATAAGACGCTTCAGAGAGGGGCTCTTTCGTGATATACAACACAGAAATCCTACACATTAGAAGAGAGTATGGTGAAACTTTGAGGAGTGTGAAGATGATGGTGTGCATTTCCTGTCAGTCAGGGTTAAATGTTTATTTTTCAACAAAGTTTTTGTTTCCTTTCTTTCGCATGTGTAGTGGGGAATCACTGAAGTGTGATGGGGGAAATGTTGATATGATATTGTGCTATGTGTTATATCTCTTCCCTTAGACAGTACACTCTGTAACCGCACCGGGTTTCAAGGTCTTGGTAAGGACAAAATGAATGTTTTCATTGTGAACAAAGATGGCTCATGTATCTATTGCTGAAATATTAACTTGTAATATGTATATTGCCAAACCTATTTTTACATCATAAAACGTATAAAGAAAAGCACTGGTAAAAAAATGGAATCAGTGGGATTGCATTTTTGTGTCTATGTGGATTATTTTTCAAAGAAGGCAAATAACAAGTAAGCGTCTTAGTGTACCCAAAAGTGGTAAAATATTTGCCACATGTGGTAAAGTGGGAGGTAAAGGTTGGGAACCAGCTAGCAAGCTAGAAAACCTATGGTGCATGTGTGTGTGTGTCTCAGCTGTGCATGCTGACAACTGAGCAGATCCGTCAAAGGCAGTAGTCCGGTTTCGTAAATACATTACCAGCAAAACAGCTGGTGCTGTTCTGTCCCTATAAGTGCAAAGTCAAATAGTCTGTACTTACAGTCAGCCCTAAACAGAATACAAATAAAAGAGAGGGGGTGGTTTGTCTCATTATATAGGGCATTACCATAAATACATTGTGCTACCACTATTTTACAGCCATTTTACCACAAGTTTAAATATCACCCAAATTATGTAATAACCCTCAGATAAAACTCCTAGCAACACCCCCTCTAATTTAGCACCCTCTTGAGAAAATTACACCAAACTTTACAAAAACATGTATATCTAGATTTATAATTGTTTTGAAAAGTTTTTGCAGAATCGTCAAATGGTACCACATTTATAAGCCTTCACAATATTTTGGGACCCTCCTCTAAATGTGTTCCCTCTTGACAAAACAGCTCCACACTTTCCAAAACCATTCATAATCCAGTCTAAAATAGCATTCCAAAACTTCATGCAGTTTCATTGAGTGGCGCCAAAGTTATAAGCCGTCCAAGAACTGCTTTTCAGTAACCCGGTAATGCAGAAATGGGCACAGATGTCCCCCAACATTTGAAGTGTTCGCAATCACCACAGGACTGCCCACCGAACATCCAGACTGCATGCAGACTTCACGGATGAAAAACAACAATTTGTTTGCTTCTTACGGCCATATCACATCCCATCCTTATCACTCCTCACCTCCCCAGAGATTGTTTGATAAGTTTGACAAGTGCAATGTTGTGTTTTTTAAAATATTTTTCTACTGCAGTGTCTGCGGACACCGTCGGAATGTCCACGAATCCAACATGGTGGGCATTTCCAAAAATGGGACGCACTTCACGCTTTTCACCATCTAATCAGTGGGCACATCCGATGTCCGCGGCACCCACTAGGCCAATTGGATGCCTGTCGGCAGACCTAACAGGGAAAGGGGTCCGTGAAGTGGAGCCAGATATCACTAATTTTTTTGGACCTACTTTTAGGTATTTTTTAAAAAAAAACTACTGTACTGATTTACACCAAATTTACAAAAGCATGCTTTCGGGACCAAGCTGCCGCTCCTGGCTCAAATTTGGTGAAAATTCACCCAGCGGTTTGAGCTGTAGGCTTGAGCAATTCTTTTTCCATTATGTCTATGAGACCCCCTTATAACTTTGCCCCCCCTTGAGGAAACCTCACCACACTTGCCAACAAAATTCAGAGCAGGCCATATACTTATTTTGAAAAGTTTGGTGAGGATTCGTCCAGTGGGAGTGAAGTTATAAGCTGCCCAGAAAGTGCTCTTCCTATGGGTTTAGCAACTTAACCATAACCCCAGTAGCATGTAAAAGTCCTGATTACCACATGTGATGGTCTGTGAATAGCAGTCCCCTAATCAGCATGTATCTAACCCCAGTGCACAACCTATTACCCCAGGAACAATTATTGCCATCTATGAGTGCACGGTGCAATTTTATGCTTGCCTCCCACAGCACACATGTCCCATTGGTACCAACCCATGTTAGGTATCAGTTGGCCACAAAGGGAGACATAGACACTCCCCAATTTTCCGATGAACTCTGGTGAAGGCAGCTAAAATTGGCGTTAAAGAGTGAACAATCTCTCTCTCTGGTGCTGTGCGTTACAATATGCACTTTGTACTGCATCGCCACTGGCCACTGTGATCTGGAAAGTGGTGTCAGGATCCATGGTTGGAGCAAATATCTAGCAACAGATCTTGGGATGCATGAAACATATCGGTCAGTTATTGGGCCTCATCAGGAGTTGGGCGGTAACGCCGGCGCTATTAGCGCTGGCGCTATTAGCCTTACTGCCAAACCCCCCGGCGCTATTAGCGCCGGATCACGGGTTGGGCAGAACGGTTAGTGCCCATTCCCCATTGGGCCCATTCGGGAATTCCTCATTCCCCATTGGGCCCAATGGGGAAAATTTGCGCTATTCCCGCTGGCGGTAATTGCGCCGAAAATCGGCAATCTTGCCGCGGATTTCCTCCCAGATTATAGCTGGGGGGAAATCCGCCAAAGCCATGATCTGGTGGACCCTTAAATGTGCCGGTAATAACGCTACCGCCACATTTAAGGGTTACCGCCAGACTCGTGACGAGGCCCAATGTCTGAATATTGCTTTGTTTGACTTAATTAAAAGCACGAGGGTAGCTGCAGTCGAAGGAGAATGGTGCTGAAGTGAGGGAGGTTATGCATTTTCAAGGTTTTTCTGGATTGAGGTACCCTTTCCCATATCCGCTGACAGTCCCTATAGATACCCCCTTCCAATATTCCGTGACATGCCACTGGGCACCCCGGTCCTCATATCCCATGAAACCCTCTGGATACTCGTATGCCCATATCACCTGGCACTTTCTCAGGTCACGTTACCCAAGAGCCATATCAGTGTTCCCCTCTGGGAATTCAGACACCATGGCAGGGTACGGTTGTGCATTATCTTTAAGTTATTTGTTGGCCCTGGAATCCGCAAACAGCTGTTAATGATGGTCATGTATACATTGCAGATCATTAGCACACTGGCAGTGGTATGTCATTTACAGTTTCTAAAGACCTTCTCCCTAATATGGGGTGGCACTGCTAGCAAATGTGTGCAGTCCAGAACACCTTTTTAGATTTAAAGTGTAATGGGTGCTGATACATGTCGAAGGAGTGTAATTAATACTTGTGATAGTACGCGTGAACAGGTGCACAATTTCAGCTGTGTGGTAGAATGTGCTTCCAGCACAAACATGAAAGACGTTCACTAGGTTCCAAATATTGTGTGGCTTTTGAGATCCCACATAGCTGGAATATGTAGATTATAGTATGCCTGTGCCGGTGATATAATGCCAGGATCTTCTTGCTGGTTAGTTGGCAAGGAGACAGGATAACCATGGGTCTGGGTTGCTTCTGTACTCTCCTCCTTCCTTAAAGGCACTCTTTTGCACACATGATTTATTTCCAAAGTGCTCAAAGGTAGGTACAGCTCCCTGAGATAGGGCAGCAGGGATATATATTCCTGCCTGCATGGCTGTCTGTCTATTGTAGAAGGAATAGGTGTGCCAATTATATCCTTGGAGCGATAATGGTCTGCACCTGTGTAGCATGTCGCCTCATCTGGCACTCATACCACCTCTGATTTATACAGAGCAGTTAAGCACCTGGTATTGGAAAGTACCAGATGTTTCACGCCTATACCCAAACTCATAATGAGGCTCCTGATATTGTTTATAGTGAGTCTTATGAAAAAGGTTTAATGTTCCTTATATTTGAATCACCAAGAAGCATCCATTTATTTTTTGTACCTTTGAAATTATGAATTTAACTTAGGTTAGACCACCAACTTCTTAAAAATGGCTATCAAAATTAAATTAATATCCAACACCAAGATGACTGCACGTAGCTGCAAATCCACAGCTGGAAGCACTTCCGCACCACTAATATCACGTCCAATAAATGAATATGTACAGTCATTGCAAGCACTTGTAGTTTTCGCTGTACCAGCGACACCAGCAGCATACACACTGGTTCTGCAAAGCGCGTATTATCTACCGGCCCAACAGCACATGACACTTCAAACATAGTGCCCTCTGACAACAACTTTAACGGATGCTCATTCCCTTAGATACACGCACAATAAATTGGTAGATTAGACCACCAACTTCTTAAAAATGGCTATCAAAATTAAATTAATATCCAACAGATGTTGGAAGAATTATGATTAGTAAATACACACATTGCAGTGTTGTTCCATTGAGCCAAAAGCACACATGTGCAAAGACTAAGCCCTAACATATTCAAATTAAAGGCCCAAAACATACCAGCTTTATGTAATATTTGGCCGTATTTCTTCAGCATAGGCAACCAAAATCAAATGTCACTAAGGAATGAGGCAGGGCTCCATGGGGAAATTCCATATTACAATATTGGCGATTACCATGTGCAGTAATGTTGCATGCCTTAATACTTTTGTGTGGAGGAACTTTCTGCCACACAAAAGCAAGAGGAGTGTAGGAATTTCAGTTCTGGTGGAACGGTAGCATAATGGCCATTGCCCCCAGTCCCTATCGCACCTGCACCCCTAAAACCTGATATGAAGACATACAAGTCTCAGAGTACTTAGTAACTCATCCGGTAATTGCAGCACAATGGAACCCGCAGAATTGTCACCGACTATATACATGCTGCAGGAACGCCAAGATGACTGCACGTAGCTGCAAATCGACAGCTGGAAGCACTTCCGCACCACTAATATCACGTCCAATAAATTAATATGTACAATCATTGCAAGCACTTGTAGTTTTGGCTGTACCAGCGACACCAGCAGCATACACACTGGTTCTGCAAAGCGCGTATTATCTACCGGCCCAACAGCACATGACACTTCAAACATAGTGCCCTCTGACAACAACTTTAACAGATGCTCATTACCTTAGATTCACGCACTAATCACCATATGTGAAGCACTATCCTATTTCCTAACTACTGCAACAACAACAATTGCTCCATTAAAACACCATCTATATCGGCGTCTGAACTTCAATCTATTCTACCCATATGCAAGGCAACCCCAGGCACAGTGACAGTGGCAAAAGTAACCACAGGGTTACACCACTGCCGGTTGCTCTGGATCCAGCACCAACTGCACTACTGGAATCGCAACATAATGCTGCGCACCAATAACACCTGCTTGCGCTCAACGCTAACATCTGCTTTAAAGATCATAACCATAGCTTCATTAAACACTGGGAAAAGACAGAGCACAGGCTTGCAGGCCTCAAAGGGAAATCTAGGGGTTCTGCAAAAAGCAAATATCAGGTGGATTACTGGGGTCAGGTAGATCACCTACCTGGAAAATGTAACGGAGGCATAGGAAGTGCCTCCTCTGAAGGAAAGCGCTTTGTCGGGAAAAAAAAAGAAGTTTACATTGGCTGGCCGCTCCAACACTTAAATCACAAAAGAAAGTCTGTTACAGAATATTTGGGCTGGAGCATCCATTACCCAGCAACAAAATCCCCCTACTTGAGCAACTGATGCTCCTACTGCAATGGCAGGAGCCAAGGAAGATTTCGAGAAGCGTTTCTAGGACTTTCAGGGTTCGTTCACAGTGGCATTTCAAACGCAATTCACTGATTTTACTTCAGAGATCAAACAAATGATAACAGAATTTATAAAAGACCCAACAGACGTGGGTGAACGCAGAGATGCAAATGAAAGAGCGATACAAGACTTCACTCAAGAAAACGCGCAATCAGACGAAGTTATGGAACACTTGGCGAGGTCAACACATAATCATAAACTACAATGTGAGGATTTAGAAAAAAGGTCCCGGAGGTCGAACATTTGAGTAAGAAATCTCCCTGAATCAGTCAGAGACCCGGAATTAAGAGACACAGTCATTTCTATCTTTGAAGATCTACTGTGTAATGATGAAGAAGATACTTTTGGACCGAGTCCACAAGGTGTGCCCGAAGACATCTGATCCATGGCCGCGCCCTAGAGACGTGCTAGCAGAGTGGAGCATTACCCACAAAAAGAACAAATCTTGAGGGCAGCCAGACAAGCAGATCCGATCTCCTATAATGGCTCAAACATGAGGATCTCTTCCTTTTCCTTCTTATTTCTTTGTGAACATTGTATACATTGTGTAATTGACATGTGTATTCACGTAGCATGATGTATCTGTGTGACATAATAAAGAAAGTTTTTTAAAAAAACACACAACTATATCAAGATCTTTCTCCACTTACACTTCAGAAACGCAGGGAAATCCAAATTGTGGTAAAAACACTACAGATCAGAAAGATAAAATATAGGTGGACATTCCCGTTTGGCGTGACATTTGCAGTCGATGGGAAACAATGCAGGATCACCTACCGGGATGAAGGTATAGAACTGTTAAATATCGAAGAAGATGAAGGTGATACCCTTCGGAACAGTCACCAACAACCTGGTCATCCACTCCTTGCAACACTGCATGAAGGACCGAGCAAGGGTTGCCGAAAGGACTCAAAGGAAAGGATCAAACTGGAACCGCTGGAAGTCTCGTCTTAGAGGTCTGATGGAAATTTCTAAAAAGTGACATCATTTGAGTTAAAAGGGAAGAAACGATTGAGAGATGTGCCAAACATTGTATTGTACTAGAGGCCCGGGATGGGGCATCCAACTTGGAATATGTGGAGAGGAGGTGTAGAGGGTTTTAGGATACCCTACTGGGAACCCTGGAGGAAGTGCTGATCCACAGCAAAGGAGAGGTGGTCATAGACACACTAGGAATTATGGGTCACACCAGAGTGGGTGGGAGGGAGGGATATGGGAGTTATATTTCATGAGTTATAACTGTGGGAGGAAAAGGGTGCAAAGTTCAGGGAGAGGGGAAGGGACGAACCACATGAGGAAGGGGAAGCAGAAATTAAGATCAATGTTTAGGCTTTGGGCAATGTATACAAGCATAACATTAAAAAAACTCAGCCTATTCAAGTGTATATCTCTTAATATTCATGGGTTAACTACCCACAATAAAACATAAGAAATTAGATGGGTTTCTAGCTTGACATCGTCTGTATATACTAGCATGGCAAGAAATCCACATAAGACAGCAAGACAAGCATCAACTCCATTTATGACATTAACACACAATCATAAAAGCCAATGCACATGAAAAAAGGATGGGGTTTTATTGCATTTAAGATGGGGGTACAGTTTAAAATACTTAACACCAAGGCGGACAGGGAAGGTTGCTACTTCTTTATCCTAGCTGAAATAGAATCAAGAAAGAGCACCTTGGCCTCAATTTATGCGCCAAAAACTGGCCAGGATGGGTTTTTGAGAAAGACTTTGGCGGAGGTCGATACATTTATGGCAGGGGAATGGCTAATATTTGGAGATTTTAATAATGGATGGGATCCACACAGGGACAGAAGCGCAAGGACTCATTATGGTCATTTGCCTCTCTAACACGGATTACGCTTAAAAGTAGAACAATTAGCGATCTCCGACGTATGGGTAACTTAGAAAGGGACAGAGCGAGGTTACACACATTGCTCCTAAATCCATAAATCATTTTCAAGCATAGATTACATTTGGTCATCAACCACGCTGCTAGGCTATATTACAAAAATGGAGATTTACCCGATCGCAGATCATGCGCCTTTGGCAATACAGCTCTCCTTTCCCGGAACAACTCCAGGGATATGGTTCTGGGTTTGTCCCACTGACCTTTTTCGAGATTTGGCAGTGAGGGAGAAATTAGGAAGAAAGGAATTCTTTGAGTTAAACGACATAGGTGAAATATCGATAAACACATTATGGGATGCGTTTAAAGCTACGTTCCACAGGGAACTCAATTCAGTGGAGGCATGTAGACATAGACTTTGGGGATCCTTAGCGTCCGACCTAGAGGGTGAAGTGAAGCAAATAATGAAAGAAATGGAGACAGACAGAGGGTTTGTAATTAAAAAGGTTTATAGAACTATAAGGGGGAGAATACAGCTTTTGCTAGTGGCAAAAGCGGAAAAAAGCTTACTATATGCGAAACAAAAATATTATGTAAAAGCCAATAAAGCTGACCAATTGCTGGCCAGAGAGCTAAGGCAAAATAAGGCATCATGAACTATTGTAGGCGTAAATGTTACCCACGGTGAACTGGTTACAACAACCTCACAGATACTAACAAAATCTGGGCAGTTTTACTACACTTAGTGCCTCATTACACGGTAGGCGGTAAGGGTTTACCGGTACCGGTATTTTACCGGTAAATCCTTACCGACTTACTACGAGGTCCCTTTGCGGGTTGGGGAATTTTACGCCTGCTTTGTGCAGGCGTCAAAAACCAACCCGCAAAGGGACCCAGGTAGCTAATTACAGTACCGCAAATTGCGGTACCGTAATTAGCCCCTTCTCCATTCCCATTATGCCCTATGGGGCAAAAATGGGAATGGGGAAGGGCAATGGTGGAAGGGGGAATCATCGCCCCGCCAAACCTTGGAATGGGGCAGTAATTCCCCTTTCCACCAAGGCGGTACCGGTAAGATACCGGCATGAACCATGGCGCTAATAGCGCCATGGTTTACCGCCTACCGTGTAATGAGGTCCTTAATATAAATCGGATACCCTAGACACAGAAGCCCAAAAAACATGTCTACATTCAGTTAAGCTTCCAACTATTACTCTCCAGGTACGTGAACAACTTGGAACAACTTGAACAAGAGATACCGATCGAGGAAAGTTCACAGATAATCCGGAACCTCCCTCTCAATAAGGCTCCAGGTCCCGATGAATACTCGCCCCCATTTTTAAAAACCTATCTATCAATATTGGCCCCTAAATTGACAAAACTATATAACTCATTCAAGGAAACTGGACATATAACTGCTTCAATGGAGGAAGCTAAACATGATTATTTTTTTGATACCTAGTAAGGACCGCACATTGTGTGGTTCATACCCACCTATCGCCTTGATTAATTTTGACACCAAAATCTACACCACAATCCTTGCTAACAGATTAGTATACATTCTACCATCCCTAATCCATCCTGACCAATCTGGGTTTATTAACAGCCGATAATCCCATGATAACATCAGAAGGGCATGTCACTTGATCAAGAAAACGACTAAGAAGAAACAACGAGCGCTTTTCCTGTCATTAGACGCTGAAAAAGCATTTGATAGAGTTTAAAGGACATTCCTGTATAAAATTCTAGAGGCATTGGGGTTTGGCCCTAAATTCATGAATATGATCCAAGTGAATAATAAAGACCCCAAAATAAGGTTATTAGTTAACAGTCAGGTATCTACTTCAATTACACTACAATGTGGAACTAAACAGGGTTGCCCACTATCCCCCCTTTTATATGCAATACATCTGGAACCCCTTTTAGCAAATATTAGGCAAACTCACCAGCTCCATGTGATACCATTCGGGGCAGAAAATCATAAAATAATGGCATATGCGTATGATATGTTGATCACGGTTATAGATCCGGTAGAATCCCTGTCACGCGAGAACTGTAGGAATTCGGCAAAGTAGCCGGTTTAAAAATAAATATAACAAAATCCAAAAATTCCCATACATTATCCCAAGTAGCTCAGGTGTCAGCAAAACCAAAGTTACTTGGGAAAAAAACTAAATTAAATTATTAGGAGTGTACTTAACTAATACGTTACAGGCACTGTCTAAAGTAAACTTTCCTCCTATTCTTGAAGAACTTCAAAGTTTACTTTTTAGGTGGGGCACACTCAGTTCGTTCATTTGTTCGTTTGTTCGTTCGTTCGTGATTTGAGTTATAAGGCATGATAACATTTATTTGGAACAATAAAACCCCAAGAATAGCAATGACAACATTAATGATACCTACAAATAAAGGGGGCCTAGGACTCAACAATTTTGTCAAGTATTAACAGTCTGCACATTTACGGGTGTTGAGAGATTGGTTTTCTTCCATTACTGAGAAAAAATGGTCTAGAATGGAAAAAGCTATTTGCGGTTCCCATTTGGCAGAACTACTTTGGCTTCCCAAATTTGTTCGGCCTATGAACATGCATGCTAGCCAAATTACACATTTAGTCAAAAAGGTTTGGGACACTGTGGTCAGACAAATTCCAAATCACAACATATCCCACCCCTTTTACACCAATATTTGATAACCTGCAATTTAAACCAGGTTTGGAAGAGGGTTCCTTCCCCAAATGGAAAGAATTGAACTGCATTAAAATTTGGGATATGTTTCAGGGCAGAGACTTTAAATCATTTGCACAATGTAAAAGAGAGTTAGGGTTATCGGAAACTGATAGATTCAAATACTTCCGGGTTCAACACTGGTTTATGCCCCCCCACCCCCTGAACAAAGCCGTGGCCCTCAGACTGTTGATGACATTTGAGAAATGTTTGATTTCAAATCTGGAGGAGAAAACCCCTATTTCCAATCTATATCTTCTTCTACAAGAGGAGTTTCTGGAGAGTTTCTGGAGAGAAGCTTGAGATATGTTCAGAATTGGCAGCAGACATTGGGGGTATCTGTATCCATTGAAGAATGGCAGACATTATGGAGGGATATTCTCAAGCTAACACGTTCTCTATAGGTTACAGGATCATGGTATAAAGCAATGCTAAAGTGGCATATAGGCTACATAAAATTAAACTAATTAGTACAGACAAATGTTGGAGGGAACGCAATGGCAAAGGGGACTGGTTACATATATGGTTGCACTGTCTCAAACCGGCTAACCACAGGCTCATATAAAGGATATCATGTTGGGAATTGTAACCCCTAAGGAAAGTAAGTTGTCTAACACAAATGAAAAGCACAGACTATATTACGGTTTGCGGCCTTGGTGATAATACCCCAACATTGGAAAGATAATGATCCTCCACATGTTCATGACCGGTTTGTGACTGTATTCGATTTTGTTGCCTCAGAATGACTGGCTTACACTATTCTGGGGGTGCAAGCGGCTTTCGCGAAGGAATGGGAGATGGTACTGCAGTTTCTACAGGAGGACTACAATCTTGTGCTTTGTACACACAAACTACGGATTCTAGGCATTGCTAAAGACTTGACTTCTTTTTTTCTTTTGATTCCCCTTGATTGCGGACAGAGGGGGTGGATTGAAGGGATTGTGGTAGGGTAGAGCTGGAATTAAGTTGGGTGGGAGGGGCGGGCATCATGTTTTCTGTTTATATAATTTGAACTGCCAATACAAAAATTACAAAAAACAAAAGAATAGCACCAGTTGATTTAAAAAATCGGTCCTCCATCTTACTTTTATTAGGCTTCTCACTCATTTCTGCCCTCTCCACTTCCTGTGGAACTTGGCACTCTGCGTATGACACATGGAGAAAAGGGTTACTCATCGAAAGAAAGAGGCTAGGCCCCTCCCCATAAATACGGGTCCTCCCACCAATTCTTTGATTCACTTCTGGACCTTCAAGGACTTCAGGAAGAATTCATGTGGACCCTATTGAGAGTGCAGTTCTTTACACAGCCCTCTGACAGAAAATTGGTCTTCTAAGGCATAGGAAAGCTCTGATCCCTTCCAGTTCCCGGAGCACATTGGAGGTGACATTGCTGAAGACAAAGGCCTGCCACTCTGCTAGAAAACCTCCCTAGGGAGAGCAGAGACTGAAAAGGACTGACCTTGCCCTAGAGCCTGCTGTAGTGGTACTGGCACGATCCAGAGGGCCAAAGAAGCCATCTTTTCTGGTTATCATCACTGGAACACATTTGAATTACATTCAAACTGTGGTCACCACTTTCAAACATCTAAGAAGCATGGTGCTGCTTTTGGCACTCAACTTTGCACTTCTAAGCATCACCAAAATGACTCAAAGCTGAATCCGCCCAGCAGAGCATTGTCACTTATCTGGCTCAAGCTCCAGTGCACTGTGCAGATGAACTGCTGCATTGAATCATGTATCGTATTCCTGCACTTCGCAGCTCAACATGTCACTCATTGACCCAACCCAGTGGTACTGATCATTTTGAACCATGCTCGATATTCAAGCTGCTCCTGGTGACCAATCGGTCTTCATCGCTCAACTCCACATTCAAAACACACAAAGCACAGTTTAAACCGACTCAATGCCGGCTCACAGCCTTTGATCCATGCAACTCACTGCATTTGAACCCTGTTCGACCCGCACGTTTTGCATCTCAAAGCCTGTTTCCACCCTGTCAAGTTTTTGTGGGCCTTTGGGCCTCATTACACGGATGGCGGTAAGGCGTTAAAAACCAACCCGCAAAGGGACCCAGGGAGCTAATTACGGTACCGCAATTTGCAGTACCATAATTAGCGCCTTCCCCATTCCCATTGAGCCCTATGGGCCAGAAATGGGAATGGGGAAGGGCAATGGTGGAAGGGGGAATTACCGCCCCGCCAACCTTGGAATGGGGCGGTAATTCCCCTTTCCGCCAAGGCAGTGCCGGTATTTTACCGGCATGAACCATGGCGCTAATAGCGCCATGGTTCTCTGCCATCCGTGTAATGAGGCCCTTAGTGACTGGTTGTGGCCTTGGTTCTCCTTTTTCTCCAAGAAACATATCCTGACCTTGTTGCATTTCTTGTATTTTTCTTCTGTGCTAAAGTATCCAGAGTGCCTTAACACATTTATGCAGCATTTTCTGTCTTCTTTTACAGGGATGTTTTTTAGAGTATATAGCGTTTTTAAAAGTTGTATAATTGATGTGTTTAATTAAAGTATATATTTTTTATAGAACCTTAATTGGACATGGTTTTATTTTAGAACTGTTAAACTAGTGATGTTTGGCCTGCTGCTATCTCACATTCACACCCCTTCTAAGAGTATAGCCTTTCCTCTGCCCATGTTATCATGAAAGGCAGGGTCGGATTGGAATCGTCCCTGGGGAGTGGAGGCCAGTTTCTGGCCATGCCTGGGCCGGTTTGGAAAAATAAAATTGAAAAAAAGAATATTTTTCCAAAAAGCCTTTCATCCTTCTTAGGTCGATAAATGAGTACTAGCACAGGTTGGGTGATATTGTATGCATATTTTTTCTATAAAAAAGAGCTTAAGTTTAAGTGCTATACAATAACATATTATCATTTGGCCTTGGACGTCTGCCTTGATTCACAGTTATTTAGTGTACTTAGGAACAATGCTATTTGATGCCACTTCCTGTTTTGTCAAGGGGTGAAATGTCGTGTTTCATCGCTTCACGAGATGTCATTTTGGGGTTTGGTCAAATGACAACACTTCCGGTGATGTCATCAGAGGTCCAGGGTCGTGAGGCGAGGGGTGGGCTACTTTTTTGAGGCGAGGAGTGGCCCACATTTTCTTGGGTGACCAGGCTTATTTCTTGTCCCAGTCCGACCCTGATGAAAGGTGAAGATGGTACATCTCTTGACTGTGCCTGTTTTACCTTTATGATTTAGATCACTGCTGGTTTGTGTAAGTGAGAGTAGGTGGTTTAGCCACAACTCACCCTTGTACTCCTGCAGAGCCGAAGGCATTTCGTCACACCACCCAACTCAAAAGAAGGTGCACCTTTCCCACATTAGACAGAGTGGAGGAGAGCAAGAAAGAATCAGAAGAGGTTCCCTTCACTCAGAACATTGCCTTCAAGTAACATACTTGCAGGAGAGAGAGGGTGCAGTGTTTTACATTACTTGTTTCTGGGTATGAACATGTTATATGTCACCTCACAACTATTATCATGTTCAAAGTAATATTTTGTCAAATAGAAATGCCATATAGTCTTCAGAAACAAAGGCATTGCGTCAATAGATACAGGCACGCTTTTGTGAAGGACAGGAACATTGCAGAACACAATGTTCACGATTTCTTGCATCCGCGTTGAAAAGTATTTCTGATAAAATGATTCACATATCCTCTGGAAGAGGAATTGGTGTCCTAGCGAATGTCGCGTCACTAAATTAGAACATACAGTTTTAGAATTCAAGATTGTCGACGTGCAACTCTTTCAAGGGCAGAAAATATCAACGGTTTGAAAAATTGGAATGGATTCAAAAGGCCCCAATTTTCCCCAAAATACTTCATCATTTCAGCAGAAACAGATGTGTACTGTCATCCCCAACTGACACTTAGACGCTTCATTCTGAAATTTAATGCGAGAACACGCTTGGTTCTGAACAGGACATCCATCCTGCTGCCGCTATTCGGATGCCAGATGGCCTGAAACAGGGACTGATATGGCTTGCTGATGACAAGGGTACAGCAGGCAGGTGCCCGACAAAAGCCACTTTCCAGAGAGAGGTGAATGCTTTAACCTCAACCAGTACAAAGAGTTGACATCTAACGAAAGACCTCACAGAGCTTTTTCACTGTGTTTCTTCTAATGAAGGTTGGATGACATGGTCTGTGTTTAATGTTCTTTTGATGAGCTAATCATTTTAAACATGGGCAATGTTACCATCAGGGTGGTAAAGTCAAGCTTGCCGCGCACAATATATTAATGAGGGCATCGGTTAGAATGCATATGTCTTCTCCAGTAACAACAAAGCAGATACAAAATAGACACACACCTTCTCCTTAGTTAATGCATAATGGAGCAAACAGATTTACAGGCCGATTCATGGAATTAATGTGCGCTGAAAATTTCCGCGCAAGTGCGAAAATCGCAGCGAAACCCGTGCACATCGATTCATGGAAGTCCATGCGCATGTAAATCCATGGATGTGCGCTAAAATCCTGCGTGGAGCACGCGGACATAGACTTCACCAAACAGCGTGCGCTACGCGCACAGCGAAAGCGCACATAGCGCGGTGCACACAACAAAAGTAGGTGGAACACGGGGCGTAACACGCGTGAAAATGTGGGCGTTACGGGTGAAGTACAGGAGGCAAATTCACGGGGCGCCCACACGCGCGCCTACAACACGTATTCATGGAATCGAACAGGGCTAACGCGTGCCTCAAAAAAGACGCGCTAATCCAGAAACACGTACGCCAGCAGGAAGCAGGTGTACACGGACCAGCGCAGCATGAAAGTGCACGCAAACAACAAACAAGCTCAGACGCTACGATGAATATACCGTTCCTCGCAGCAGTGGTCGTGGGATACCGCAGGAGGAGGAGGAAGATAGTCAGGGCCAGAATTCTTACACCCAGGACCAGCCTTTTTGGGATGCCTGATGACCAGGTGTATGGGAGGCACAGGTTTCCACCTCACATAATACTCGACCTGGTGAGTGAGTGGGAGGATGACCTCACATCACCCACCCTGTGCTCCCAAGCACTGAGCCCCTTGGAAAAGGTGCTCAATGTACTGCACTTCTTGGCTACTGGGTCATTTCAGCGGACAAGTGCCATCATGACTGCACGGCCATCAGTCCGCAGGCACATATACCTGCCCAGAACACCTGCAGAAAGGCAGGCTGTTGTCCAGGATTTTTACGGGGTGGCACACTTCCCCAAACTGCTAGGTGCCATTGATTGCACCCATGTGGCTCTACGTCCTCCCAGGGCATCAGAGCACATCTATAGAAACCGTAAGCACTGGCAATCCATCAACGTGCCGGTAGTATGTGATGCCAAGGGAATCATCACCTCAGTTTATGCCAACTATCCAGGGTCCACCCATGACAGTTTCATATACAGAATGTCAACCTTAAACCGGGACCTAGAAGCTGGGCGGCATGGCGATACATGGCTGCTTGGTGAGTATAAATGCCACTGCACATGCATGCATGTCAGATACTGAGTAATGTCACAACCCCACTAATGATACACATCATCACCTCCCCAGGGGACAGTGCCTACCCTCTGAGCACCCACATGATGACGCCAATTCGGAACCCAACCACACCACCCGAGGTAAGATACAACACAGCCCATATTGCAACCCGTGGCATAGTGGAGCGCACATTCGGAGTGCTCAAGTCACGCTTTCGCTCTCTTGACCGTTCTGGTGGGCAGCTGCTATACGCTCCCCCAGTAGTGTACAGGATCATAGTGGCAGCATGTGTCCTGCACAACGTTGCAACACACCGGGACCTGCCGGTGGACATGGTGGTGCCCCCACATCCCCAACCACATGTACGGCCGCTGCGCATGGGAGGGGAAGGGCACGTGGCGAGGCAGCCCGTACGCAACTGGTGGCTAAATACTTCACCTAAAATCACACCCCTGTGGAGTGCACCACACAGCCCTGGCACATACCAGCTGACAATCAATGATGATGACATAAGGGACAGTCAACTGTCACAACCATACCAGCCTGAGATTGGTCACCTGGAAGTGTTACATTGTGTGCATCCCTACCTACCGAAAGACAACCAATGCTGTGTCATTAAAAAACATACATTCATGCTGCATGAATGACTACCCCCTAGTAAAATACAACATGAAAATAGCGCCATGTCACCCAACCCCTCCCCATCTCCGCCACCCAACACACCATGGCATGTCATGCAATGTGAAAGCAAACAAAGCAATGCACAAGACCTGACACAAGTGTCACAAAGTGCACTGTCCCAAATGGAAACAGCCCACAGACAATATGCTCCCAGTAATCAATAACAAACAGCACACATAACCAAAAACTTACCACCAACACAATACAGCAACATAGCATGAAACATTGCAAAAACATGACAGTACAAAGTCAAAGTAGTGGTAGTCTTACAACCTGAATAAGCCATCACATTGCCCCTTCCAACTGCAGAGTGTTGCTGCCACGCAAATGTGTCAGTGTACTGCATACAACATGAACTCCATCTGCAAAGGAGACGGCCTTGTGAAGACATGAAGAAGGTACCTGCGAATTTTGCAGAAAACATGGATGCACAAGCACATATCAATACACCATGCAGTGTTCAATACAACAACAATACCCACTAGGGATGTCCACACAGTATTGACTACAGACTGCCCACACAGCTCATGGGAGCCCAATGTCATCGTGTAAGTCACTGTCACTTGGTCGCACCCTTTGCAAGCCCATGGAAATGGGAAGCAGGAGGGGTGTGTGTGTCACAAACCCAATCATCTAACCCAAACTCAGGACAAGCCTGCATGAATACACAGTGGATGCCCACGGGAGCCACAAAAGGCAACAGACTGTAAAAAAAAATCAAAAATGGCCATGGGGGGGTGAGGGGGTGAGGCCACCCAGGAGGTTCGAGGACAGGGTGCACACTAACACCCACCTGCGTGGATGTTGCGAAAAAAAAAAAATACCTCCATGGGCTCATGGCCTGCACGGCTATGCCATTGTGGGAGAACTGCTGTCGGTCTCTTCACCTTCTGCTGCTGCGTCAGGAGGTGGTGGTGCTATGGGAGGCAGCCCATGCAAAGCCCTGGTATGGTCCTCCATGGCAGCAAGCATGCGAGTCTGGAAGGTCTGATTCTGGAGGATGATAGTGCGGAGATCCCCATGCAGCACGTCACAGGCTGCCTGCATTTTTGCACGCATGGCCTCACGTGATGCCCGGATCTCCTCACGGGTTGCCTGCAGCTCAGCTGAGAGCTAACATGTGAGCTGCTCCAGCTGCTGTTCTGCCTTTAAATTTCGGGAAGCCTCAAGTTCAAGCAGAGTCTCGCTGATGTTATGGAGTTCTACCCTCAGGGCTTCCCTGTGGCCCTGTGACTCTATTGATATGGCTTCGTGCAGAGTCTCCAATGCCGCCCGTCAGTCCCTGTTGGACGCCGACATGTCTTCCCTGTGTGATTGGCAAATGGAGTCTGTTGCCTGCTGTTGTTGCTCCATCTGCCTTTCAGGGGGGATAATCGAAGTGGCCACCCTCTCCATTGCCTGAGCCATCATTTCAACTGATGCTGCCTGTTGGGTTGCCATACCGTACATGGAGTTTTCCCATACAGTATTGCCTAGTGGCGCACGGCCACCACGTCGGCGGGCACCACACCTGTTTGGGCAAGGCGATCTGCACCTTGCTGTGCTGGCACTGCCTGAGGCTGCAGGACTGCATTCCCCCTCTGATCTGCTGGCCCAGGAAAAGGATCAGATGTTGTGGAGTGTGACCCTGCATCCGTAACCACCAAAGGCGGACCTACCAACACTGACATCCCCATAGAGGGTTCTACCCCTGGTGCAGGTGGGTTGGACAGAACAGAATCCCTGCCAGAAGCACTCACCTGCGACAGCACATAAGACTCATCATCCGATTCAGCACCTGAATAGAGGTCTGGGGAGGTGCACCCAGAGACACCCCTGGACAGTATGGTCTGCAGTAACAAAGGGTTTTCAACTCACCACCACACCACGTCCTCCACTGGTGCCCGGTCGTGGCTGAGATCACTCCTAGGTCTGCACCATCTCCTCAACCTCACCAGCATCAAGTGCGTCATCACCTGCAAAAACATGAAATACAACAAATGGAAACAGGCATGAGCACCATAGCACACACATAGGCCTGACAAGACAGCGATCCTGTACATAATTTACAGATGTCCCACATGACTAAAACCCTGGCATGCATGCACTGTCAATGAGTTGGAAGGGGAGGCAAAAAGCAGACACTGAGGACACCAAGATGGAAAAGCAACACACTTGCTGCATGGTGGGTAGCACTGGCATCACACATTAGCCTGTGAGTGGAATGTCCAATACACATACATGACACATGCCAGCACACAGATGGTACATTAGACAACTACAGCGATATGTCAGTGAATGAGTACTGTCACCCATCCATGTGAGATGGACATGATGAGATGAAAAATCCTAAATAGTGTGGCAAAATATGCATGTGCCACACACTGCAACACATCCAGTGTACAATAATACAGTGATTGCAGGCAGATGTACACATCAATGGTTGGTCACTTTAACATGACAGGAAACAACTATCATGTTCCACATGCAAACAGGCCCTAAAAATAAATGTGAGCAGGCCAATACTCTATTGGCCTGAATGGTCTAATCATTCACATAACCAGGTAACAAATATGGCCAATTTGTGGTGTAATCAATGACAGAAGCATGTCACATATGTGGCATTAGGGCTGAAAAATGCGTAGCAAAAATGGGAGAATTGAAACAATCAGCCTGAATGAACACTGAAAAAATCTGAACAATGTTGTTGCAAGATGACAGTTCAAGGGCAACTGCAGTAATGTGGCGCTAATTGGCTACTGTGGGCAGAAGGGATACTGTCATACCCAAATCCAAGGCACGTGAATGTATTGGAGGAAGCACATGGGTGACCCATACCACTCTGGAGTGCACACCCTCACCTGGCACTCAATCAGAACCCGTCACCCAAACAACATACACATGGATTACACACACATGCACGGGCACTCACCGGACAATGCGTCGTAATCAGGTAGGTCTCCCACGCATTGGATCTGTTCCTCTGTGATGAAGGTTCCAGCAACAGACCCATGTTCTGTGAGTTGGTTGTCCTCTGGTGGAGACCCACCGCCAGTCACCAGAGTAGAGGCATGATTTGAAGCCAGCTTGTTCTTTGCTCTGCGTTTCAGGTCACTCCACCGCTTGTAGCAATCATCAGCTGTGCGCCTCACAAATCCAAGAGCACTAATGTGGTCTGCGATGGTCTGCCAGTGTGCCCTACGTTGACCAGGTGTGGTCTTGCACCCTGCAGTCACCACCATTTCGCGGCTATGTGCCGACAAATAGGCCACAAGTGCATCAAGTTCGGCGTCATTAAAGCTAGGCTTCCTTGACGTGCTTGAGTGTGTAGCCGTGTCTGGGGTCTCAGCCTGTAGTGCCAGAGCACCCTTCTTCTCCTTTTTCAAAGGTGGTGTGGATCCTGAGTGGCTTACGCTGCTCTGGTCAGTAGGGGCAGAAGCGCCGGTGGACTGTGTATTAGGAGTGTGCGAAGGCACAATGACCATAGGTCTTGGTGCAGGCATTGGCTGCAGGGTGATGTTGGCAGGGGCAATGTCGGTTTGATGGACCTGGACCGACACTGTCCCGGCTGGGAGACTCAGAGCTGGGGTGGATAGAGCTGCAGCTGCCCCTGCAGCCTCCCCACCCTGCCTACTTGGGGCAGCAGATGACATTGCTGCCCCAGATCCACGTGGCCTGGTGACACCAACTTGCACCGCCACACGTGGCTTAGACTTGCTGACCTGGAAGTCAGCCTGGGAGTCTTCCTGTGCCGGTTCAGGTGCCATGATGGGCCGGTCCAACAAGGGCTGAGCTGGGATGGTGTCAGCTACGTTTCCCACAACCATGGGGGGGTGGGGCATGGGTGTCCCTGATTGGTCCGCCACACATGGGGGTATAGGGGCACCCTGCAAAGGTGTCCGGACATTTCGTCGAAAGACATTTGGTCGAAAGACATTTGGTCGACGTAATTTGGTCGAAAACCAAATGGTCGAATTTTTTTTTCTAATTTATATATATATTTTTTAGGTTGTAGTTTAGGGAAAAAAAGGGTTTTTTAAGAAAAAAAAGGGGGTTGGGGACCCCCCCAAAAAATAAAAAAATAAAAAAATTCCAACCAAATGGTTTCGACCAAATGTCCTGTCGACAAATTTTTTTCGACGAAATGTCTGCCAACCCTCTGCAAATCCTAGCCACTTCCACTACCGTGCCCACCACGCCACCTTTTGAAGGTCGGCCACCTTTGCCTCCCTTACCGCTTGGTCGCCTCCCAACCATGGCACTGATGTTGTTGTGCATATGGTAGTAGCAGTAAACTATTGTCCTGGGCAATAGGGGGTGAAAGGGGTAGGGTACTAGATGGAATTCGTACCCTAGTCCTCTAGCAAGGCTGTCTGTGACCCCTGGGGGAAGATGACGGGTCACCCAACGCACAGGTACCCCGAAAACAAAAATGAACGTGCACGCAACCCCTCGTAGACCACGTGCGTGGAAAAATGAACCTGCACTACGCTGTGGTCTACGAGCATACACGTAATACACGCAGCCTACAATGACCTCTGAAGGGGTACGCGACACACGGGGCAGGCACAGTTGGTAAAGACGTGCGCGACTCACCGTATGCCTGGAAAAAGAATGTGAAAAATACGCGCACACCCCCGCCAAAAGAAGAATTGTGCGCTGTCAGATGAAACAGGACAAAAGAAGAAGTGAACGCTGTTTGAGGAAACAGGCACAACAAAAAAATTGAATGCTGTCAGAGGTAACAGGGACTACGAACTTGAAACGCTGTGAAGTAATTGCGTGTGAACCGACAAGAAGTACAAAATTCACCCACTCGCTCTCCACGAAAAGCACGTACAACTAAATGGCATCCTACACGTACCTTTTAAACCGGCCCACACGTACAACGTCACTTACGTGTGTACGCGCTAAGGCCCTTTCCTCCAATTACATGAGCTGACACTCGGATGTGCAGTTCTTGCACGTGTACGATGAACATGCACCCGTGTTGAGGGAAACGCCCTTGCGCGTCACGTCACGTCACAGATGCGCTTACGCACTAAAGGGCCTATGGTCCAATGAATTTGTGTATGTGCGGTGTATTCACGTGCTGATTCACTATGCACCCGTCACGAGGGAAACACCCGCGTGTGTAACGTCACAGATGCGCTAAAGCGCTTTCCTCGAATTACACGCTGATGTGCAATTTTTTCACGTGCCAAATCACTCCGTATCAAGCTGGCCACACGACAACACACGGAAGACCACGCTCCTGCCCAGAAGGCCAAATTACTGCCCCCAAGAGCCCCGAGCATGCTCCCACCTGCCCTCTGCTGCTGCCTGCCTGCCTGCCGCCCACGTGCCCTGCTATTTGCTTCCTGCATGTCAGCCAGGGGTGAAGTTGCTGTGACCACCCCTGCTGGAACTGAAGACTCCCGACTGGGATACCATCGCTCCGCAGCCCAGCCCCAGGACCCAGTTGCCCACCCACACCTGCCTCTGGGGTTGCCATGTCGGGCACAACACCATCTGGCACCACTGGAAACCCCCAGCCAGATAGGCAGAGGGCTACCAGCTTCAGTGCCAGGGAAGTTTGTGTCCTGGTGGAGCAAGTCCTGGGGAGGTATGATGCCCTCTTTGGAGGTTTGCATGCCGACTATGAAGGATGGACCAGGATCTGGATGGACATTGTGACTGCCATCAACGAGGAGGGGGTGGCAGTCTGCGGCATCAAACATGTCAAGAAGCGCTGGGAAGGCCCGGCGCCTCTTGAAGGCAGCGGATGCCAAGGGGCGCCGGGGTCACCTGTCCGACCCCCAAATGAGGGTCCTGGAACGCATATTCCCAGCGCTCCACGTCCAGGTCCTTAAGACGCAGACCCGTCTGGAGTCGAGCGGTAAGTGTACATGCATACTGGTTGGACGCTGTGCATGTCGCGGTGTGCCAGTAGTGTGCAGGTTGCAAATGTGTTTCTGTGGGGCCATGTATGGATGTGTATGTACAGGGGCGTGAGGCTGACACATGCGAGTCCTCTCATGTTTGAGACACATGGATGGTGTATGTGTGGATAAGCATGCAGGCCAAATGCAGATGTGGGAGCACACATGTTTGAATTACTGTGTATGTACCTTGTATGTACGTTGGCATGGTTGTGGTGTCACACATGGATGTTGGTTCCAGCTGCATGTATCTGCACTGTGTACATGTGCATGTGTGTGTATCTGACAAGTGTGCAACTGTGATGCAACATGGATGCATGTGGCACTGAAATGTAGAAGGCTGAATGCCAGATGTGACATGGATGGCGATCTCATCACTCTGACAGTTGGTGGACATGTAGACATGCATGTAAATGTGTTGGTGTGTGTGCATGCGTTGTGTACTCCACGTGTTTCATGTGACGTCAGGCTCACCTTCGGATGCTGATGATGTTGTATGTGTATGGATGGTGCTGCATGGTGCAATATTGCTGTGGAATTGCTCATGTGTGTGAGTAGAAATTACATGTGTGTTAGGGAGTGTGATGCCTTGTCTGAAGTTTGACACTGCCACTCATGTGCAACTGTCATGTGTGTATCAGTCCATTGTACAGTGCCCTGATGCCTGTGTTCTATCTCTCCCTGTCTGCAGCATCAACTGATGAAGAGGGCGGAGAGGGTGCTGTGGAGCAAAGCTGCAGGGATCGCACCAACAGCCGGAGACGCAAGGCCCGGCTCTCCTCCCAGATTGTCATCTGTTCGGGGAGTGAGGAGTCTGGTGCCGCGTCCCAGGCCGCAGCTGCTGAGGGTAGGTCCAAGAGACGGAGGTTGGAGATGGACTCCTCGGCAGTAGAAGGGGCAGCTGAGACCCCACAGGGTCCGACGGAGGAAGATGGCATGAAGTCATCCAGGTTGGTGGGGGGTTTGGAGGAGGAGGAGGCCGTGGAAGGGACACACACGGGGTCTGGAGGTGGGGTGTCCACTGGTGCCAGTGGTGCAGTGCAGGGGCAGGGACAGGAGGCAGCACAGGCTGCCGCAGAGGTGCCTGTGTGTAATCCTGTCCCTGATCCTGTGACTGCATCATCCGGAGGGGATGGGCGCACAACAACTGGCCTTCCTCTCCCTGCGGGCGTGGCTATCCGGGACTGGGTTGAGCCTGTCCTGGCTGGGATAGCGTTGCGTCAACGGGGCATGTGAGGTGACCTGCTGTGTTTTCGTGAAGACACTGCACGTCATCTCGGATGCCTCTTTGACCGCGTTGACCTACCGGGACGGGTCACCAGTGCTGAATTCCTCTGTGTGCTGGTCCTTCTTGCAACCCCCTCCTCAGCTGAACCCCCTATGCACCAGTCGTCCTCCAGGCCATCTTCCCACCCATGTATCACCTGGGTACCCTGTGAAGCTGCCTCTGACCCAGCGGCCAGGCTGGTGGAGGACACATCCCTGCCACAGTCGGGAGTCAGACGTCCAGCAGGGGTGGCCACCACGACAACTGCACCCCAGCCGGAGGAGGAGGTGCAGGCAGCAAGAGCCAGGGCGCAGGCACAGCAGCAGCAACAACATGGTGGGAGCAATGATGGCTCGGGGCCTTCAACATCGGAGGGGCAGGCATCGGCCAGAGGGCAGGAGGACCCAGGATTGCAAGTGTCTTCCGTGTGGCAGTGGTTGGGCCATGCCATAGATGCTCACAATGGTCAGGGCGGAGAACTCCATGTGGAGGGCACTGAGGCCTGCCGAGTGCCTCGAGGCAATTTGCACGGAGTTGGAGGTCAACATGTCATCGTCCCTGCGAACCCTCGGGGCCATGGAAAAGGACCGCCTCCAGGACATTGAGTGGGAGTTCGATGATGCCCTGGCCCGGGACATCAAAAAGTGAGCCGTCAGACTAGCCCGCTGCCATTGTAAATAGTTAGTTAGTTAGTTAGTTAGTGTTAGGTTTCATTCTGGTTTTCATTTTTGTTTGGGGTGCTTGGACGATACACCACACTTTTGTATATAGTTCCACATTAGTTAGTGTATTTTTGTAGGTTTCATTTGGACAGTTGGGCGCATGGACCCAGGATTTCATCCTTGTAAATAGTTGGAGTGTGGATTTGTCGGCATTTTCTTTTTTGATTTTTCCATGGAGCAATGGATTTTACTTTTTCATTTCTGTTTGGATTTGCTTTGTTGGAAGGAGAGTTTGGAGACATTTTTGATTTCATATATTTTGGATTCTGATTTCCTTTTTTTATCATTATGTGACATTCTGCATTGTTTTCCTTATGTACGTTGTTTGGTCTTTGGATTTCTTTCACCACATTTTTTGTTCAATACATTTGTTCCCGTACTTCAATGTGTGGTATTCCATCATTGGTTTCATGCATGTCACGTTGTGGGTTTTCACATTCACTGGCACCCATTGTGTGTGTGTGACGGACATGTGTTGATGTACATACATGCCATTTGGGTTGTTTCATGTAATGGGCATTTCAATGTGGGGTGTATGTTATGCTTGGTTGGTTATTTGGGCAGGGGTGGCATGCCGTGGGATTTTGGTGGCCATGAGGGCCATGATTGTGGGTCATGTTGACATGTTGGGGGGGACATGAGTGGGGGCCTGCTGGCAGGTGCCCCTCACTGCTGGGGTGTGGGGGTGCTGGGGGACATGAGTGGGACATGAGTGGGGGCCTGCTGGTAGGTGCCCCTCACTGCTGGGGTGTGGGGGTGCTGGGGGACATGAGTGGGACATGAGTGGGGGCCTGCTGGCAGGTGCCCCTCACTGCTGGGGGGTGGTGGTGCTGGGGGACATGAGTGGGGGCCTGCTGGCAGGTGCCCCTCACTGCTGGGGGATGGGGGTGCAGGGGGACATGAGTGGGGGCCTGCTGGCAGGTGCCCCTCACTGCTGGGGGGTAGGGTGCAGGGAGACATGAGTGGGGGCCTGCTGGCAGGTGCCCCTCACTGCTGGGGGTTGGGAGTGCTGGGGGACATGAGTGGGAGCCTGCTGGCAGGTGCCCCTCAATGCTGGTGGGCGGGGGTGCAGGGGAACATGAGTGGGACATGAGTGGTGGCCTGCTGGCAGGTGTCCCTCACTGCTGGGGGGTGGGGGTGCAGGGGGACATGAGTGGGGGCCTGCTGGCAGGTGCCCCTCACTGCTGGGGGGTGGGGGTTCAGGGGGACATGAGTGGGACATGAGTGGGGGCCTGCAGGCAGGTGCCCCTCACTGCTGGGCGGTGGGGGTGCAGGGGGACATGAGTGGGGGCCTGCTGGCAGGTGCACCTCACTGCTGGTGGGTGGGGTGCAGGGGGATATGAGTGGGACATGAGTGGGGGCCTGCTGGCAGGTGCCCCTCACTGCTGGGGCGTGGGGGTGCTGGGGGACATGAGTGGGGGCCTGCTGGCAGGTGCCCCTCAATGCTGGGTGTTAGGCAGAAACCTGTGCAGTTCCCTCTGGGACCACTGCAAAAGGTTTATTGCTACAGGAGTTAGCAGTAAACCCAATTGGTAGCAGTCTGCACCACCCAGATTTACCTGGTAGCTGTGGCTGAGCAGTCAGACTTCTCTCAAGACGAGTTAGGCCGTATTTGGAGTATACAGGATAGGGCAATTTACACAGTAGAACAAGCAGACACTGATCAGAGCTTGGGTGTAAAGATATATAATTATTTATTTAAAAACACATCTATGAAAAACACACTGGCACTAATATGGCAAACAACTTCAATCACAGTTACTATAAGTAGATATCAATCCCATAACAATATTTCGACAAGTCTACGTTCAACGGCACCACTTATTTGCAGACAGAGGTGAATGCTTTAACCTTGATGGCACTCTAGTATTTGTTAATAAGGGAGAGAAAAAGGCAGGGTATGAAACCAACTTAGTACCAACACTTTTACGAAACAAATGCAAGACGAGCAAGGCAGGGTCTACTGTAAATCACAAAGTTCAGAGGCCAGGTCCACTCGGAGAGAGGCAAGGCGATATGTCCCAAAAGTACCACAGTGGAAATGCACTTCAAGTCTTTGTAGCAAAATGTCACAGAAAGGTTTTACCAGTTTTAGAACAAAAGTTAAGAAGGTCTGGAGGCGACCCAATGAAAAGGTAAGGATTTAAGACACCTCACGCTAACCGTTTCAAGGGAAGCCAGGCGGACACAGTACCTTGAGAGTGAAGAGGCAGCTCCGGCGGGGGCAGTTGTTCCTGGTGGTGGCTGCAAGTCGTGGCTTTGCCAGAAAATGAGATGATCTCGTCATCGAGGAAAGTTAAAGATCGTTGCACCACCAGGGAAGAGACCAGCCGCGGAGTGCTCAATCACAAGGCACCACCTTTTGGTCGTGGTACAGTGGTTAGTGGCTATCCGGTTGCCGGGGTGCCCAGCACGGGCAATTCGACCACTAGATGTCCTGGAAGCGAAGAAAAAGCAAGGGACTGGTTCTTCCCACCAGTCTTGGGAAGAAGACTCTCCAGCAGGGAGATCTCCTCTATCATTGGGAAGTGGTGAGTCGGTTCAGCAGGGCTCCACCGGAGGTGTCGTCGTTGCAGGTCGGCTCAGCTTTACCCTCGTCGGATTCTTAGGTCCTGTGGCGACTTCTGAAGTTTCCGTCCCAAAAGCCCTGCTTTTATGCAGAAAACCCCCATTCATTCAGCCTAGCTGTCAATCAAACATGCTAAGTGGTGAGCGGGGCGGCTCACCACTCTGGCCAATCACACCAGAGTGCGACTTGAGTTGGCAAGGCAACTCAGTCCAGGGTGCCTAAACCCCCTCCCACACCCCCTGTGGTACCCAGACAGAATGGCACCACTCTGGAGGGCTTCTGTGCAGAAGCCCGCCAAAAGTGGAACAAAGGGCTCAACCTTTGGTTCGGAGTTACAGAGGCGAACACATACGCCATTTTAAAAACCGAGTTCTGGCAGAAAATACCAACCGGTGGATTTATTTAAGACAAATAAACCGGCGGTATGTTAGAGACTAACGTGAAAAAGTATTAGCCTCGAACAATGGGAAGAATCCCATGGGAATATATTTGCGGTCGAATATAAAAAGTAGTATCCACTGCCATCAGCCAAAACTCGACGAGGGGGGACGGGACAGTGCCCCCTCGAACAACAGACCCAGGGGTAATCGAATTACCCCTACCAGTACGTCCACAATAGGATGGTTTGTACTAGTTCTGTTAGTAAATTTAGGTCTAGTAAAGACAATGGTGACTTTACATGCCCTGGGAGACAGTAGTCAGTCCCAGGGTATGGAGTCTATGGTGGGGATCCTCTAGGACACCCCAGTGTTACGGCACGGAGGGTGCGGTGTAACACACATAGCAAAACACATGAGGCCCTATGGAGTAAAAAACCCCATAGCCCATAGAACACATTGATATTCAAAGAAATCAACCACATTCATGTCCAAGAGTGGGAGAAAAAGAGTCTCACTCTTGGCAGGATGAAAAAACAAACTCCAGAAATCCAGCAAAGCTGCTGGGGGACTCACTAGGTTAGGACATTCAGCCTAAACAGAGAATTCTCCCTAACACTGGGGGTGGGGGGGCAGGGGACATGAGTGGGGGCCTGCTGACAGGTGCCACTCACTGCTGGGGGTGGGGTTGGGGGTGCAGCAGGACATGAGTGGGGCCTGCTGGCAGGTGCCCCTCACTGCTGGGGGGTGGGGGTGCAGGGGGACATGAGTGGGACATGATTGGGGGCCTGCTGGCAGGTGCACCTCACTGCTGGGGCGTGGGGGTGCTGGGGGACATGAATGGGACATGAATGGGGGCCTGCTGGCAGGTGCCCCTCACTGTTGGGGTTAGGGGTGCAGGGGGACATGAGTGGCGGCCTGCTGGCAGGTGCCCCTCACTGCTGGGGGGTGGGGTTGCAGGGGGACATGAGTGGGGCTTGAGTGGGGGCCTGCTGGCAGGTGCCCCTCACTGCTGGGGGGTGGGGATGCAGGGGGACATGAGTGGGACATGAGTGGGGGCCTGCTGGCAGGTGCCCCTCACTGCTGGGGGATGGTGGTGCTGGGGGACATGAGTTGGTGATCATATTGCAAGGTGACATGTGGCTTGGCTGGGGGGCATGCCCATGGTGGATGGGCTGCCTGAGGGACATGACCAGGGGTGCAGGGGCCGTGGAGGGGGTAGAGGGGACACCTGGGAGGACCCACACTGCCAATTCACATGTGGGACTCCCCGCGCACCCTTCTGGATACACGTACCCCGCTCTGACAGCGAAATCGCGTGTGAAACTTCACACACACCCCCGAAATACACGTACCCCGCTCTGACAGCAAAATCTCATGTTACACTTCCCGCGAACCCCAGTAATACACGTACACTGCTCGCACAGGGCCAATCGCGTGTGAAACTTCCTGCGCATCCCCGAAATACACGTACCACGCTCGCACAGGGCTAATCGTGTGTGAAACTTCCTGCACATCCCTGAAATACACGTACCACGCTCGCACAGGGCCAATCGCGTGTGAAACTCCCTGTGAACCCCAGTAATACACGTACACCGCTCGCACAGGGCCAATCGCGTGTGAAACTCCCTGCGCACCCCCGAAATACACGTACCACGCTCGCACAGGGCCAACAGCGTGTGAAACTCCCCCCGAACCCCAGTAATACACGTACCACACTCGCACAGGGCCAATCGCGTGTGAAACTCCCCACGCCGGGGTGTACATGTATTCGGGGGAGTGCGCTGGGAGTTTTACAGGCGTTTTCGTGGTTGGGGGGCTGTATGCTGGTCCAATGGCCTGTGCGCCATGTACGGGATTTGTGCACTGTGCATGGCGCACGGGGAGGGGTTGTGGGTGTAACTGGTGCTGGTGCAGGGTCGCTGCGCCACTCTGCGCCACGACTGGTTTTGGATGTTGAAATCCATGAATACGCTGTGCGCGGAAATGGATTTTAGCGCACGCGGCTGACGCAGACTGTCACACGCGCACACTGTGTGCCACTTGTGCGCTGGATTCTATGAATTACCCCGTTAGACCCAATTCATACTATCTAAAAATGTCACTAGGACAAAATAAAGCAGACTCTTTTATTTATTGTAATTGGTGCATAACATGAAAATAAATGTACACACACATTAATTGTTGTGTGTTATCCAGCAAACACAGTTTATAAAAGTCAGATATATTTCTGCCTCATTGCAAACATGTTTGATGTAATACAGTTTGCGACAAATCTATTTTCTCCATTCGATATTATCTAAGCATTTGCTCAATTTTTAGTAGTAATGCAAACGTTAGAAAATCTGGCACCATTAAGTAATAAAGTCAGGGCCAACTCATGGGACTAAGATAGGAGGCATGGAGTAGGATAGGAAGAGGTGAGCGCTGCTGTTGGCTATTCTCTGCACACGTTGAAAACGGCGCAAGACGGCGTTACAGACCACCAGGTCTTGAATGTTTTCAATTTACAGGTATACAGGGACGTCATTTAGGGGTCGACAGAGGTCGCAACTGCGACCTCTGAGGTCTCCCTTGTGACCTCTGTGGTCACCCTTGCGACCTCTAGAAAAAAAAGATAAAAAAGAAAAGAAAACAAAGATATTTTTTTTTCTTTTTTTCTTTTTTTTTGTAATTTAAGCTCATGGGCTGTGGCCAGCACCATGTGGCTCTTTAGTTCTGAAGTGGCCGGCTTTCTTGTTAAAGCCCCTTAAAAAAAAAAAGAAAAAGAAGAAAAGGAGTGACACAAGTCTAACACTTTCAGCACTGACCCTAAATAAGAAAGATTAGGAATACCAAATAATGTGTCTTTCTGGAATTCTATACAATAATTGCTAAACTCATGAAAGGTTTATTTCAGGCACACTTCAGGGGGTGAGTCACTGATTTAGTCTGTTCTTAAACGCCTCAACTCAGCCTTTCATCCTTCTGAGGTCGATACATGAGTACCAACACAGGTTGGGTGATATTGGGTGTATATTTTTTCTATATAAAGTGCTTAAGCGTAAGTGCTATATAATAACACATCATTATCATTTGGTCATGGATGTCTGCTTGCATTCACAGTGATTTGGTAATATGGGCCTATATACACTAATCTTAATGATACATATGGCGATCCATTCTTGTATGAAATGTACATCACATTATAGCAATATTGTAACCATATTTTTTTGTAGTGTACAATGCTATGTGATAGCACTTCCTGTTTTGTCAACGGGTGAAAGGTCACATTCCGGCATCACGCGATATCACTTCAGGGTGGGGTCAAATGACATCACTTCCTGTGATGTCACCAGGGGTCAAGGGTCGTGTGATGTTACTTCCGCTACCCCTGGCATTTTGGTGAAATGAAGTCCCTGCAGGTATACTCAAAATTTGTAAACTATGGCTCTGACCAGTTTTGGAGTATGTTGTACTGCGGGGAATCGTTATGTTATATCTGCTTCTGCCTACCATGTGTGGCTTAAAATCAAGTCAACGTACACATTCTACAAGGGATCACACATATAGACAGAGCTGATGAATTCATGTGTATTGCGAAATGTGTTAAATGAAATAATTATTATACTGGATCTTGTTGATGTACTTTCTGTATTTCATCATGTCATTTTATTGTATTTTATAGATTTTTTGTGCGAAAGGACGTTTCCTAAATGCCCAAAATAAAAAATAAAATATTTAAAAAAGACAGGCATATGGCATGACAAAGCTGCAGCATGAAACTTTCCAAATGTGCCTGTTAGCAGAGTGGTAAAATAATTGGAAAGATTGGTGTTAATCCGTCCAATGGCCGAAAGCACATAAAGTACCAAAAAACTGTGTGTATTTCACTGTTTGCTTTCCTTTTCCCATAGGTAAAAATGCGTAATTGCTGCTCACACTATTGCACAACCCAAACTGCTGGAATAATGTTCGCAACATTTTTTTGAGTGGGCGAGGCGGGAAACAGGGTTAAGAATGGTTTCTCAACTCAGTTTGTCCGAATCCAGTGCAGTATTTGTGCTAATAAAAAGCACAGTGTGCCTCGCACGAAATACTTTAATATATTTCCCATGATCCTTTGTGGTAGCTGAGTCTTTTCATACATTTAAATCCAATATGTTCTCTTAATGAGGGTTGTAATGAGGGTTGCTTTGAATGGGAAAGGCGAAAACAGAATGAAAATGTCTAATTTTTAAATTTAAAAACTGATTGAGCTGAGGGAGAGGCAGAAGTTGTCTCATAAAACAAGATTGCCTGCTGGCCGTGAGTCAGCATCGAAGTGGAAGCACCAACACACGAGGAAGGATGCAGTGCCGGCATTAAATTCATTGTATGGAATTGGAGGGAGAGAGCCATTTGCAGGAATTCTTTCATGGCTCTAATTACCGATTTTCTAAAAAAAAGGATTGCTTTCCAAGATGCCCCCACATTGGGCTACCCCTCTGATAGTTCTCAATTTGGAATGAACCGCCGATAGAGCGAGATTGCAGCTGGTCATCCCCAGTGGCTCCTCCACCTGTTCTATCAAGGGGAGCATTGTGGGAGCATGTACCGAGGCGTGCCACCATCTTCACGATCAGATAAATGAAGAAGTTTACATTTTTTTTGTATTAGTGCGTTTGGCATGTGAGAAATGTGTGCTTGTGTACATGTGTACTAGAGATTAGAAATGAGTGGGCGCGTGAGACCGTGAGTGAGATAGATTTGTTGTGGCTTGTGTGATGTGATGTGTGTGAGAGAGGAAGAAGGTGATGTGGTGTTGTCATGTGCATGCTTGTTTGTGAGAGAGTATGAGCATTGAGGATGACTTTAAGCAACTATGGGGCCGATTCATGGAACAAACGTGCGCCGAAACAAGTGCCGCAAGCAGGCGCAAGCAGGCGCAAGCGTGAAAAAGTAAGTCCCTGCGCATGTTTTTCTCGGGATGTGCGCCAAACTCAACATCCCGAACGCCGTGCGCGACACGCACAGGGAAAGTGCACAACGTCCATGCACACACCAAAAAGGGGCGGGGCACGGGGAGTAACATGCGGAATGGGGAACAACGCTTGAAAAAGAAGGCGTAACTGGGGAAGTACTGCAGGGAAATGCACGGAACGCCCACACGCAAGCGAACAACCCTTATTAATGGATTTGAATACGGGAAACCCGCGCACGGCAAAAGACGTACATAGGCGTCAACGCGTCCGCCACACGAAGCCAGGCGGAAGCGTCCCCGCGCACAGTATAAAAGTGCGTGCTAACAACAAACACGTATATACAGCTACGATGAATGCCCCATTTGTCGCAGCACTAATCATGGGACACCGCCGGAGGAGGAGAATAGCCAGGGCCCGCATTTTTTTACCCCGGACCAGCCTTTCTGGGATGCCTGACGACCACGTCTATGGCAGGTATAGGTTTCCACCTCATATCATCCTAGAGCTCGTCAGGGAGTGGGAAGATGACCTTACTTCCCCCGCCCTGTGCTCCCAAGCATTGAGCCCCTTGGAGAAGGTGCTCAATGTCCTGCATTTTTTGGCCACTGGGTCATTTCACCAGACCACTGTCATAGTGGGGGGGGTCTCACAGGCCACGCAGTCACGCTGCCTGCACCAGGTGTTGGCAATCATCACTGCATGTCCCTCAGTCCGCAGGCACATATACATGCCCAGAACACCCGCAGAAAGGCAGGCCGTGGTCCAGGACTTTTACAGGGTGGCACACTTCCCCAAAGTGCTCGGTGCCATAGATTGCACCCATGTGGCCCTACGTCCACCTAGGGCCACTGAGCACATCTATCGAAACCACAAGCACTGGCATTCTGTCAACGTGCAGGTTGTATGCGATGATAAAGGAATCATCACCTCTCTCTATGCAAACTACCCTGGCTTCACCCATGACAGTTTCATACACAGAATGTCTGCCCTGAGCCGGGCCCTGGAAGCTGGGCAGCATGGCGACACATGGCTCCTAGGTGAGTACAAATGCCTGTGCACATGCATGCAAGTCACACACAGACAAATACCCAAACCCTAATAATCTCAACTATTATCACCTCCCCAGGGGACAGTGCCTACCCTCTGAGCAACAACATGAAGACACCAATCCATGGTTTTGTTTGGGGCCCTCTTTGGAATTTGAGTTATTAGAATTCTCTTGTGAGTCTTTTTTAGGCTGTCTTCCCTCATCCTTTTTCTGAGTTGCCCCAGAATCCTTATGAGTAGCCCTGTTGGCAACCCACAAGTCAGCAGCCTTAGCTAGCTTCCTGGAATCCAATTCCTTCGAATCAGCCAAGTGCTGTCTGAGCTCAGGAGAACAGGCATCATAAATAGACTCCAACATAAAAAGATTCTTCATACCCTCATAAGTGTTCACCTTGTAACCCTTAATCCATCCCTCTAAGTTTTTCAACCCTTCACTCACCCAGGTAGCCCAAGGGGTACCATCATGGTTTTTGAGGGATCTAAACCTCTTAAGATACTGGGAAGGGGTCTTCCCAAATCTAGCTATCAAAGCTAGTTTCACACTTTCATACTCTTTCCTATCCTCCTCCCCCAACTCCATTACCACATCAATTGCAACAGGGGGGAGCCTAGAGAACAACCAGGTAAGTAGCTCATTACCTGTGATGTTCTGGAGCCCATGATTGTACTCAAACAAACTCAGCCAATCCAACACATCCAACTTTGGTTCATACATACCAATTAATTCCTTAGGCATCTGGGGTCTTTTGGGACTGGAACTTCTAGAGGAGCCCGAGACAGAAGCAGTTTCGACAGACAACTTTTTCATTTCATGCTTGAGTTCCCTTTCTCTGAGCCTAAGAATTTGTTGCATTTCTTGGTGTTTCTGTTCAGTTTGAGCAGTAATGCTTCTGAATTCCAAGTCTATTTTCATTTTTTCTAGTTCAAGGACTTGAGGACTTAGTGTGGGACCTGCTATAGGCCCAGTAGGTACAGCTGGTAAGGCAGACAGAGGAGTAGGGGAGACAGTTTCATTAGCCTCTCCCTCCTCTTCAGCCTCTTCGTCACTATCATCAGAACTTTGATTTAGATCAACACCATTACTGTTATCTACATTTGCTGGAGAAGTTGGTTCCTCTGAACCAGTACCCAGACTTTGGTTTTCCAGCAATCTTGCTATTAGTTCTATTTTCTTGCCTCTTACAGAAAGATTCTCTTGTCTACAGAGAGCTCTCAAACTCTCAGTATTTTTACCTGACAAGGACTCTTGACTGTAAACTTCCATAGTAGACATGTTTTTAGAAAGTTGCTTTTTAGTGCTAAGATTTGTGGTTAGTTATCATAAAGTGTTGAAAAGCACTCTAAACTGTATACTCGATACAAATCCCACCGCTGTACACCAGCGTTAGGCAGAAACCTGTGCCGTTCCCTCTGGGACCACTGCAAAAGGTTTAAGTCTACAGGAGTTAGCAGTAAACCCAATTGGTAGCAGTCTGCACCACCCAGATTTACCTGGTAGCTGTGGCTGAGCAGTCAGACTTCTCTCAAGACGAGTTAGGCCGTATTTGGAGTATACAGGATAGGGCAATTTACACAGTAGAACAAGCAGACACTGATCAGAGCTTGGGTGTAAAGATTTATAATTATTTATTTAAAAACACATCTATGAAAAACACACTGGCACTAATATGGCAAACAACTTCAATCACAGTTACTATAAGTAGATATCAATCCCATAACAATATTTCGACAAGTCTACGTTCAACGGCACCACTTATTTGCAGACAGAGGTGAATGCTTTAACCTTGATGGCACTCTAGTATTTGTTAATAAGGGAGAGAAAAAGGCAGGGTATGAAACCAACTTAGTACCAACACTTTTACGAAACAAATGCAAGGCGAGCAAGTCAGGGTCTACTGTAAATCACAAAGTTCAGAGGCCAGGTCCACTCGGAGAGAGGCAAGGCGATATGTCCCAAAAGTACCACAGTGGAAATGCACTTCAAGTCTTTGTAGCAAAATGTCACAGAAAGGTTTTACCAGTTTTAGAACAAAAGTTAAGAAGGTCTGGAGGCGACCCAATGAAAAGGTAAGGATTTAAGACACCTCACGCTAACCGTTTCAAGGGAAGCCAGGCGGACACAGTACCTTGAGAGTGAAGAGGCAGCTCCGGCGGGGGCAGTTGTTCCTGGTGGTGGCTGCAAGTCGTGGCTTTGCCAGAAAATGAGATGATCTCGTCATCGAGGAAAGTTAAAGATCGTTGCACCACCAGGGAAGAGACCAGCCGCGGAGTGCTCAATCACAAGGCACCACCTTTTGGTCGTGGTACAGTGGTTAGTGGCTATCCGGTTGCCGGGGTGCCCAGCACGGGCAATTCGACCACTAGATGTCCTGGAAGCGAAGAAAAAGCAAGGGACTGGTTCTTCCCACCAGTCTTGGGAAGAAGACTCTCCAGCAGGGAGATCTCCTCTATCATTGGGAAGTGGTGAGTCGGTTCAGCAGGGCTCCACCGGAGGTGTCGTCGTTGCAGGTCGGCTCAGCTTTACCCTCGTCGGATTCTTAGGTCCTGTGGCGACTTCTGAAGTTTCCGTCCCAAAAGCCCTGCTTTTATGCAGAAAACCCCCATTCATTCAGCCTAGCTGTCAATCAAACATGCTAAGTGGTGAGCGGGGCGGCTCACCACTCTGGCCAATCACACCAGAGTGCGACTTGAGTTGGCAAGGCAACTCAGTCCAGGGTGCCTAAACCCCCTCCCACACCCCCTGTGGTACCCAGACAGAATGGCACCACTCTGGAGGGCTTCTGTGCAGAAGCCCGCCAAAAGTGGAACAAAGGGCTCAACCTTTGGTTCGGAGTTACAGAGGCGAACACATACGCCATTTTAAAAACCGAGTTCTGGCAGAAAATACCAACCGGTGGATTTATTTAAGACAAATAAACCGGCGGTATGTTAGAGACTAACGTGAAAAAGTATTAGCCTCGAACAATGGGAAGAATCCCATGGGAATATATTCGCGGTCGAATATAAAAAGTAGTATCCACTGCCATCAGCCAAAACTCGACGAGGGGGGACGGGACAGTGCCCCCTCGAACAACAGACCCAGGGGTAATCGAATTACCCCTACCAGTACGTCCACAATAGGATGGTTTGTACTAGTTCTGTTAGTAAATTTAGGTCTAGTAAAGACAACGGTGACTTTACATGCCCTGGGAGACAGTAGTCAGTCCCAGGGTATGGAGTCTATGGTGGGGATCCTCTAGGACACCCCAGTGTTACGGCACGGAGGGTGCGGTGTAACACACATAGCAAAACACATGAGGCCCTATGGAGTAAAAAACCCCATAGCCCATAGAACACATTGATATTCAAAGAAATCAACCACATTCATGTCCAAGAGTGGGAGAAAAAGAGTCTCACTCTTGGCAGGATGAAAAAACAAACTCCAGAAATCCAGCAAAGCTGCTGGGGGACTCACTAGGTTAGGACATTCAGCCTAAACAGAGAATTCTCCCTAACACTGGGGGTGGGGGGGCAGGGGACATGAGTGGGGGCCTGCTGACAGGTGCCACTCACTGCTGGGGGTGGGGGTGGGGGTGCAGCAGGACATGAGTGGGGCCTGCTGGCAGGTGCCCCTCACTGCTGGGGGGTGGGGGTGCAGGGGGACATGAGTGGGACATGATTGGGGGCCTGCTGGCAGGTGCACCTCACTGCTGGGGTTAGGGGTGCAGGGGGACATGAGTGGCGGCCTGCTGGCAGGTGCCCCTCACTGCTGAGGGGTGGGGGTGCTGGGGGACATGAATGGGACATGAATGGGGGCCTGCTGGCAGGTGCCCCTCACTGTTGGGGTTAGGGGTGCAGGGGGACATGAGTGGCGGCCTGCTGGCAGGTGCCCCTCACTGATGGGGGATGGTGGTGCTGGGGGACATGAGTTGGTGATCATATTGCAAGGTGACATGTGGCTTGGCTGGGGGGCATGCCCATGGTGGATGGGCTGCCTGAGGGACATGACCAGGGGTGCAGGGGCCGTGGAGGGGGTAGGAGGGGACACCTGGGAGGACCCACACTGCCAATTCACATGTGGGACTCCCCGCGCACCCTTCTGGATACACGTACCCCGCTCTGACAGCGAAATCGCGTGTGAAACTTCACACACACCCCCGAAATACACGTACCCCGCTCTGACAGCAAAATCTCATGTTACACTTCCCGCGAACCCCAGTAATACACGTACACTGCTCGCACAGGGCCAATCGCGTGTGAAACTTCCTGCGCATCCCCGAAATACACGTACCACGCTCGCACAGGGCTAATCGTGTGTGAAACTTCCTGCGCATCCCCGAAATACACGTACCACGCTCGCACAGGGCCAATCGCGTGTGAAACTCCCTGTGAACCCCAGTAATACACGTACACCGCTCGCACAGGGCCAATCGCGTGTGAAACTCCCCGCGCACCCCCGAAATACACGTACCACGCTCGCACAGGGCCAACAGCGTGTGAAACACCCCCCGAACCCCAGTAATACACGTACCACACTCGCACAGGGCCAATCGCGTGTGAAACTCCCCACGCCGGGGTGTACATGTATTCGGGGTTGGGGGGCTGTATGCTGGTCCAATGGCCTGTGCGCCATGTACGGGATTTGTGCACTGTGCATGGCGCACGGGGAGGGGTTGTGGGTGTAACTGGTGCTGGTGCAGGGTCGCTGCGCCACTCTGCGCCACGACTGGTTTTGGATGTTGAAATCCATGAATACGCTGTGCGCGGAAATGGATTTTAGCGCACGCGGCTGGCGCAGACTGTCACACGCGCACACTGTGTGCCACTTGTGCGCTGGATTCTATGAATTACCCCGTTAGACCCAATTCATACTATCTAAAAATGTCACTAGGACAAAATAAAGCAGACTCTTTTATTTATTGTAATTGGTGCATAACATGAAAATAAATGTACACACACATTAATTGTTGTGTGTTATCCAGCAAACACAGTTTATAAAAGTCAGATATATTTCTGCCTCATTGCAAACATGTTTGATGTAATACAGTTTGCGACAAATCTATTTTCTCCATTCGATATTATCTAAGCATTTGCTCAATTTTTAGTAGTAATGCAAACGTTAGAAAATCTGGCACCATTAAGTAATAAAGTCAGGGCCAACTCATGGGACTAAGATAGGAGGCATGGAGTAGGATAGGAAGAGGTGAGCGCTGCTGTTGGCTATTCTCTGCACACGTTGAAAACGGCGCAAGACGGCGTTACAGACCACCAGGTCTTGAATGTTTTCAATTTACAGGTATACAGGGACGTCATTTAGGGGTCCCTTGTGACCTCTGTGGTCACCCTTGCGACCTCTAGAAAAAAAAGATAAAAAAGAAAAGAAAACAAAGATATTTTTTTTTCTTTTTTTGTAATTTAAGCTCATGGGCTGTGGCCAGCACCATCTCTTTAGTTCTGAAGTGGCCGGCTTTCTTGTTAAAGCCCCTAAAAAAAAAAAAGAAAAAGAAGAAAAGGAGTGACACAAGTCTAACACTTTCAGCACTGACCCTAAATAAGAAAGATTAGGAATACCAAATAATGTGTCTTTCTGGAATTCTATACAATAATTGCTAAACTCATGAAAGGTTTATTTCAGGCACACTTCAGGGGGTGAGTCACTGATTTAGTCTGTTCTTAAACGCCTCAACTCAGCCTTTCATCCTTCTGAGGTCGATACATGAGTACCAACACAGGTTGGGTGATATTGGGTGTATATTTTTTCTATATAAAGTGCTTAAGCGTAAGTGCTATATAATAACACATCATTATCATTTGGTCATGGATGTCTGCTTGCATTCACAGTGATTTGGTAATATGGGCCTATATACACTAATCTTAATGATACATATGGCGATCCATTCTTGTATGAAATGTACATCACATTATAGCAATATTGTAACCATATTTTTTTGTAGTGTACAATGCTATGTGATAGCACTTCCTGTTTTGTCAACGGGTGAAAGGTCACATTCCAGCATCACGCGATATCACTTCAGGGTGGGGTCAAATGACATCACTTCCTGTGATGTCACCAGGGGTCAAGGGTCGTGTGATGTTACTTCCGCTACCCCTGGCATTTTGGTGAAATGACGTCCCTGCAGGTATACTCAAAATTTGTAAACTATGGCTCTGACCAGTTTTGGAGTATGTTGTACTGCGGGGAATCGTTATGTTATATCTGCTTCTGCCTACCATGTGTGGCTTAAAATCAAGTCAACGTACACATTCTACAAGGGATCACACATATAGACAGAGCTGATGAATTCATGTGTATTGCGAAATGTGTTAAATGAAATAATTATTATACTGGATCTTGTTGATGTACTTTCTGTATTTCATCATGTCATTTTATTGTATTTTATAGATTTTTTGTGCGAAAGGACGTTTCCTAAATGCCCAAAATAAAAAATAAAATATTTAAAAAAGACAGGCATATGGCATGACAAAGCTGCAGCATGAAACTTTCCAAATGTGCCTGTTAGCAGAGTGGTAAAATAATTGGAAAGATTGGTGTTAATCCGTCCAATGGCCGAAAGCACATAAAGTACCAAAAAACTGTGTGTATTTCACTGTTTGCTTTCCTTTTCCCATAGGTAAAAATGCGTAATTGCTGCTCACACTATTGCACAACCCAAACTGCTGGAATAATGTTCGCAACATTTTTTTGAGTGGGCGAGGCGGGAAACAGGGTTAAGAATGGTTTCTCAACTCAGTTTGTCCGAATCCAGTGCAGTATTTGTGCTAATAAAAAGCACAGTGTGCCTCGCACGAAATACTTTAATATATTTCCCATGATCCTTTGTGGTAGCTGAGTCTTTTCATACATTTAAATCCAATATGTTCTCTTAATGAGGGTTGTAATGAGGGTTGCTTTGAATGGGAAAGGCGAAAACAGAATGAAAATGTCTAATTTTTAAATTTAAAAACTGATTGAGCTGAGGGAGAGGCAGAAGTTGTCTCATAAAACAAGATTGCCTGCTGGCCGTGAGTCAGCATCGAAGTGGAAGCACCAACACACGAGGAAGGATGCAGTGCCGGCATTAAATTCATTGTATGGAATTGGAGGGAGAGAGCCATTTGCAGGAATTCTTTCATGGCTCTAATTACCGATTTTCTAAAAAAAAGGATTGCTTTCCAAGATGCCCCCACATTGGGCTACCCCTCTGATAGTTCTCAATTTGGAATGAACCGCCGATAGAGCGAGATTGCAGCTGGTCATCCCCAGTGGCTCCTCCACCTGTTCTATCAAGGGGAGCATTGTGGGAGCATGTACCGAGGCGTGCCACCATCTTCACGATCAGATAAATGAAGAAGTTTACATTTTTTTTGTATTAGTGCGTTTGGCATGTGAGAAATGTGTGCTTGTGTACATGTGTACTAGAGATTAGAAATGAGTGGGCGCGTGAGACCGTGAGTGAGATAGATTTGTTGTGGCTTGTGTGATGTGATGTGTGTGAGAGAGGAAGAAGGTGATGTGGTGTTGTCATGTGCATGCTTGTTTGTGAGAGAGTATGAGCATTGAGGATGACTTTAAGCAACTATGGGGCCGATTCATGGAACAAACGTGCGCCGAAACAAGTGCCGCAAGCAGGCGCAAGCAGGCGCAAGCGTGAAAAAGTAAGTCCCTGCGCATGTTTTTCTCGGGATGTGCGCCAAACTCAACATCCCGAACGCCGTGCGCGACACGCACAGGGAAAGTGCACAACGTCCATGCACACACCAAAAAGGGGCGGGGCACGGGGAGTAACATGCGGAATGGGGAACAACGCTTGAAAAAGAAGGCGTAACTGGGGAAGTACTGCAGGGAAATGCACGGAACGCCCACACGCAAGCGAACAACCCTTATTAATGGATTTGAATACGGGAAACCGGCGCACGGCAAAAGACGTACATAGGCGTCAACGCGTCCGCCACACGAAGCCAGGCGGAAGCGTCCCCGCGCACAGTATAAAAGTGCGTGCTAACAACAAACACGTATATACAGCTACGATGAATGCCCCATTTGTCGCAGCACTAATCATGGGACACCGCCGGAGGAGGAGAATAGCCAGGGCCCGCATTTTTTTACCCCGGACCAGCCTTTCTGGGATGCCTGACGACCACGTCTATGGCAGGTATAGGTTTCCACCTCATATCATCCTAGAGCTCGTCAGGGAGTGGGAAGATGACCTTACTTCCCCCGCCCTGTGCTCCCAAGCATTGAGCCCCTTGGAGAAGGTGCTCAATGTCCTGCATTTTTTGGCCACTGGGTCATTTCACCAGAAAACTGTCATAGTGGGGGGGGTCTCACAGGCCACGCAGTCACGCTGCCTGCACCAGGTGTTGGCAATCATCACTGCATGTCCCTCAGTCCGCAGGCACATATACATGCCCAGAACACCCGCAGAAAGGCAGGCCGTGGTCCAGGACTTTTACAGGGTGGCACACTTCCCCAAAGTGCTCGGTGCCATAGATTGCACCCATGTGGCCCTACGTCCACCTAGGGCCACTGAGCACATCTATCGAAACCACAAGCACTGGCATTCTGTCAACGTGCAGGTTGTATGCGATGATAAAGGAATCATCACCTCTCTCTATGCAAACTACCCTGGCTTCACCCATGACAGTTTCATACACAGAATGTCTGCCCTGAGCCGGGCCCTGGAAGCTGGGCAGCATGGCGACACATGGCTCCTAGGTGAGTACAAATGCCTGTGCACATGCATGCAAGTCACACACAGACAAATACCCAAACCCTAATAATCTCAACTATTATCACCTCCCCAGGGGACAGTGCCTACCCTCTGAGCAACCACATGATGACACCAATCCGGAACCCCACCACACCACCCCAGGTAAGATACAACAATGCCCATATTGCAACCAGGGGCATAGTGGAGCGCAGATTCGGAGTGCTCAAGTCACGCTTCCGCTCCCTTGACCGCTCTGGTGGGCAGCTACTATATGCACCCCCAGTAGTGTGCAGGATCATTGTGGCAGCATGTGTCCTGCACAATGTTGCAACACGGTGGGAGGTACCGGTGGACATGGTGGTGCCCCCACATCTCCAACCACAGGCACAGGCGCTGGCCATCGGAGGGGGCAGGGCATGTGGCGTGGCAGCCCGGACCCAGCTTGTGGCCACATTTTTCACCTAAACTCCCACCCCTGCGGAGTGCACACAGTCCTGGCACATACCAGGTGACAATCGATGATGACAAAGCGACAGTCAACTGTCACAACCTTACCACCCTGCGAATGTTCCCACGGAAGTGCCACATTGTGTGTATCCCTAGCTACTTAAAAATAACCAATCCTGTGTGACCAAAAGGAACACATGCAAGGTGTGTATCACACACCCTTGCAAAACAGTCCATCACAATCCCTGGTATGTCACCCAAACCCTCCCAAACCACATCACCCTTGTCTGCTACACCATGACATAGCATGCAATAGCAAAAGACAAACACATGACCAATAATATACAAAGAGACATGTCATAAATGAAAACTGGCATGAGACAATGATGCCTGACATGGAATCAGATGAAATGACTGACCAATAACCTCCCACACATACAAAGTCAGACACAAATGCTTTCCAACAGTCATAGCATGAACACAACACTGAATGCCCGTTCACATGCACATTGGGCATGGCAAAATCCAAACTCACAAACCCGTGTGCTGTGTCTGTCTCCTGCAACACACTGCACAGCACACAGCACTTTGAGCAGCCATTGTGTTGCAGATACACCTTGAGCATCACATGAAAAAAACGAATGAAATCTACAACCAAATGACGCATGTACAGGGTACACAAATGGCAATAGATCATGTGCTGCATCGACACTGCAGGCCTGAAAATGCAATCTATGTGCACCTCTGGCCATGGAAGGGTGGATGTACGTGTGGTGGATCATTGTGCAACTGTGTGTGTCATTAGGGACATGCACTCAATATATGCATGTGAAATAAAGTGACCCTCAGTGTCCTGTACACATCACATGGGAACATTGGCCATGTGAACACCCCAGCATGTCAAACCACACCAATCCCCTGACACCTGAAAAGTAAAAACAACACAGGAACAGGCATTGAGCAGCACAACATATCATGTACATAGTACCCCACAATTACAATGTCAGAGTGCCCAAAACACTGTAGGCCAAGCCAACTGTCCAACAACAAAAGGCCCTCATTTACACATCACTGTGACCTTCTGAACAACTGTCTCTGGGGTATGTAGCCTTCTCCCTTCAAGTCTACCTGGCTACAGGATCACCCTACTCCTTGGGCTCCATGGTCCAGCTTGCATGTAAATAGGGTCCAGCCCCCTCAGAGGTCACCTTGACTGGTAAAAATGCCAAAATTGCAGAGAACTCCAAGTAGGCAAACCCACAAACCAGTGAAAAAGGCTGTATGCACCAAAAAACCCTGGAAGAGACTCCAGTAGATGACTTGAGGTAGCAGGAAATGTCAAAGCACATGTACAAGCACAATGATAGAACAACCAAGGTTGCACAGTTGAACAAGTCCAACCGGATGGGTACCATTCACGGTACATAACATACAATGATGATGCAACAACTGATGGGTACTGTCACAGCTCCAGTGTCCAGGCGCAGGAGTGGCACAAACCAACCTCCCCCTCTTTGGTCTGGGTGCCTGCAAGGTCAAACTAACACAGGCCTCTGAGACCCCGGCGGGGAAGAAGGGTCAGGGATATGTTGCATGGACAGGCATTGGTATTCAGGATAACCGGAAAGAGGGGCAGGAGAGTGGATGTGGATTTGCAAGGTAAAGTAGGCAAAATACAACTAATCACAAAAACACATAATCAGAGAAAACATGTCCATCATGAACATTGTACCAAATCAGTCAAATGAAAGCCAAAGAGACACTTATCTCTGGGGTGAGTGCTGGCCACCTGCCTGCGCACTCTCAGGTCCGGTAACAGGAGCACTTCAATGCTGCAAAGAGAGCGTGAGTTACTAATCTGAATGTGTGCTTACAACACACACACACAACCCCATCCATGCCCCAAAGTAAGTGACATCTCCACAAACAAACTCCCCTGTCTGCTGCTATGTACCCATACGTTAGCTTGGCCCACTGATGGGACATACACTGTCAATGCAGTAATGCCGGCGCATGTGGCCGCACAGGAAATGGAAGACCAATGGGACAAGAATCAGACATGATACAATGGTCCCTGGGTGAGCTGCTAGACGTGTATAGCAAGGTGCACTCACCACAAGTCTGAGCCTCGCTGGTTGTCCCTGTGCGCTGTATCAGTTTCTGGCCAGGAATGCTACTACACTAATTACTCTGATTCAGTGGAGCAGGGGGTACTCGAAGATATGTTTGATGGCCCCTGTGTGTGCCCCTGACAACTAGTAAAGGCACTTGGCATTTGGCCCTCAACGCATGTCAGCTGTACTGTGTGCTCCTCCAACAATGCCTGGCAAAGCTCCACAGCACTGGTGCCACTTAGCATCCATGTGCAAGTGGCCTGGTGGAAGGTAGTCTGCGGTGTGGGCCCTTGTGTTGCTCACCTTGCCAGGAGCTCCTGGAAACACGTCTGCTTCTGTCGGACATCTGAGCACAAGCCCTGTGCATCTGCTTGCGCACACATCCACACGTCTGCACCACCGAACGTGCCCAGTTTTCTGTATTAGTTGTCCCTGTGTCTGCTGGCAAAGGTAGTCTGGAGGCTCATCATCCTGCAGAAAGGGCATGAAATAAATTAATAAGGCTTGACAGTTCCCTGTGTGTGTGTCTACATGCTGGTTGTCACTGGGCCAGGTTACAAAGCTACATCCAAACTCTTCCCACCATCACTGTCACTTTGACAGGCCAAGGTTGCAGGCTACTGTCTACGGCATGAAGTGCATCAAGCACATACACAGGCAAGAAAATAACATACATCACAATCAACATCAATTAATGGAGAAATCAATCACATACTCACCCAAATTCATTACAGACATGGGGTGGATGAAACGCAACCAATCCCACTAGGGGTGTTAACACAAGTAGAACAGCAGCAGACAGACCAGAGTAATTAAGGAAGTCCAAAGCCCTTGTGAAATATTTTGTAACACTGAACCATCCTAGCGAGCCCATGGATAAGGGAAGCAGGAGTGGCCTATGTGAGTCAGGACCCCAAGCTGCAAACACATACACAAGACAAGCTTGAAGGGCCCAGCTGGAACAGACAGTGGATGCTTTCAAAAGCCACAAAGCACCACACCATCACATGAATGCACAATAGACAAACAATATTGAACTATATTAACTAATTAAATTAACAATGAACAACCTACATAACCTAATTAAAATAACTATCAACTAGTCAATATTAACTAACTAAACTAAAAAGAAAAATCAAAAATGGCCACATACGACCCGGGGGGGTGGGGCAACCAGGATGGGGGAGGTACAGGGTGCACCTCAACACCCACATGCGATGATGTTGAGACAAAAAAAAACCTCCATGGGCTCTACACCTGCACACCATGACATGTGTGGAAGATAATTCGTCATCCGAGTCTGCCTCATCCTGTAAAGGACGATGTGGCACAGGAGCCTGACCACGCCTAGGCGCAGCTTTCCCCTCGTTGGCAGCAAGTCTGCCGGATGGGTGAGCTTGGTTCTGTGCGGCAATGACATGCAGGTCTGCATGCAGAACCTCCCGTGATACACATGCTTCCTCTTGCAAGGTAACACGTGAAGCACGGAGTTCTTCCTGCCTGGTCTGGCTGGACAACCGATGCACCTCCCGGCAAGCATGTAGCTCAGCCGAGATGGTACGCTCAAGCTGCTCAAACCTCTCCTCTGACCGCACCATCGGGGATGTCAAGAGGGCATCCAGAGTGGATCTGAGGGACTGAGTCTCAGCCCTCAGGGCCGCCATGTGTGCCTCTGCGTGAGCAGTAATTGCTTGATGCAGAGACAACATTTCAGCCTGGCGTGCCCTGTCAGAGGCTGCCATGCCCAGCCTGAGCGAGCGGGCCGTGGACTGTGCCGCCTGCCGCTGGAGAAGCACCTGCCTAGCAGGGCGGAGCATGGATTGGGCCACACGTTCCATGCCCGCAGCGATGTCATCAAGTGCTGCCCCCTGACGTTCTGAATTGGCAGTCATGTCTTGCTCCCACTCAGTATACCTTGGTGGTGCACGGCCACCGCGTTGCTGGGCTTGACACCTCTGGGACCCAAGGACCGTGCATCCTCATTGGGTTGGCACCGCCCACGGCTGCACGACTACATGCCCCCGTCTACGTGATGCACCAGGCACATCAGTGACTGGTGTGGAGGGTGATCCTGCGTCCCGATCCACCACAGGCGGAGGTCCCACCACTGTCCGGCCCCTCAGTGCAGGTGTCGCGGACAGAGAAGTGTCCACATCAGAATCACTCACCCCTGACGTCTGGACCTGATGCACATCCAACTCAACATGGCTGTCAGAGTGGTCATCTGGGCTGGACTCGTAGCCAGCCAAAGACAAGATGGACTGAAGCACATGTGGGTTCTCGTGGTCTACCACCCCACGACCCCCACTTGTGCCGGGTTGTGGTTGTGATGACAACCCTGTGCCCGGCATGACAACACCATCCTCTGACTCCATTGCGTCATCACCTGAAAAGTGGAGAGAAAAACAAATTAGTACACATGTCAGAAGCACATGACACACATACACATAGACATCACACAGACAGCCAACACATGAAGCAGACATGTCACACACAAAACAGAACCTGCCATGCATGCCTGGTCAATTTGACATTGCATCAGTGAGTAGGCATGTAGAACAGTGTTACACGGCTCCAAAGCGGGTTGATGCAGTGCAGAACATGAGTATGTTACTCACTATCTACATAAACAAGAACTTCATGATGTGTATCAAAAATCGTGAAGCCAGTGGAAGGGCTAGTTCAGACATCACGTACAATGTGCATGCAATGGGTTGCATGGCTACAAGCAAACCCCCCCAGTGAAAAGGCAGGGATGCCTTGCTTGGTAGCAAAAGGCTGAACAGAGACCTGTGTATTGGCAGACAGTGTTGACTAGCATCAATGGCATCATCTGAGTCAACTGACAACACAGCAGATGATGATGGGACAGTAAGCAGGACACATGACGAACCCTCAGTAGTACACCCAAGTGTGCAAAAGCCACTACACCAGTTGGACAGAGTCAGTGGGCCTGGAACTGGGGTAGGACTGTGCCCCACACAGACTGTGACACTCTAAACATGTGTGTGATACAGGACAGGGCCAGAGTGGGCATGGGATGGCTGTAGAAATCCCATGAAATGTTGCTCATACAAGACACGTACTTCAATGATCATCCAGGCAAGGACGCATAGGGGCATGCATGGAATGCACATGGAGCATGAATGGGCACTCATGTCCCTGCGGAGCATCTGCCACCTGCACAGTCCAAGTGATACACCCTGCATGAAGAGCAGAGGATGTACCCCACTGCATGTGTCGGGCAGGTTGGTTGGTGGAAGTTAGCATGTACACAGGAGGCTTGAATAGGCCATTGCAGTACGCCAAAATGATGCACAACAGTACAATGGTGTAATCGGAGTGCAGGGGGGTGGAGGGGCAAGGGGGCATGCCTACGTAGAGTACCCACAAGCAGGCAGAGGACACATGCATGCCAGTCATGCAATGACATAGTCCCAGTGCTGAGAGGAAAACCACCCCTGGCTACATGCAGAAGGGCCAGAGAGCAGGAACATGGACCGGAGGGGCATCTGGGTGACTAACATGTGAGTAGGGTGCAAGTGTGGTGATGAGGACAGTCCCCGTCTGCTCTACATGTCCACCATCCTGCACAGCAGGCACGCATCAGTGAAGCATTGCATGACTAGCACATGAAAACCATGTACACATAGCATGTAGTGGCAGTCAAGCACAACACATCACACAGGCAAAACACACATGGGCTGGACATACACGCAACAACACTCACTGGACTGGGCATCAAAGTCCTGCATCTCTCCCACTCCTTCGACCGATTCTTGTGGTATGAACTCCGCAACGAGTGCCTCGTGCGGAGTGAGGTAATCCTCCTCAGGTGGTGGCCCACCGCCAGTCACCAGAGTCATGCTGTAATTAGAGGCACGTTTGGCCTTAGCGCTGCGTTTTAGGTCATTCCAACGCTTCTTGCACTCGGCAGCTGTGCAAACCTCATGGCCAAATGCACTCACATTATCCGCGACATGCTTCAGGTGGGTATTCCGATGGGCAGCCGTAGTTTGACAATTCGGCCCCACTAGCATGTCACGTCTGTGGGCCTGCACATAGTCCACAAGGGAATCCAGTTCCTGTTTGCAGAAAGGCTTCTTCCTTGACGTGCAGGAGGCCTTGGCTGTGTCTAGGGTCCCAGCCTGTGCTGCAGATGCAACCTTCCTCCTCTTGTATGGTGGCGCAGACCCTGGCTGCCGAATGCCACCCTGATCAGTATGGCCAGTGGGACCGGTGGATTGAACCAAGGGAGTGGCAGGTTGAAGGACGACCGAAGGCTTGACTTGCGTCAGTGGCTGCTGGGTGCCCTGGAATGGACCTTGCGCAGCAACATCCACTGTGCCAGGGTCATTGACCGCGACTGTCCTGGTTGGTAGACTCACAACCGGGGTGTTGTTGGCTGCATCTGCCCCTGCACTTGCCAACACCCGGCTGGTCGGGGCAGCAGATGACAAAGCTGCCCCAGGACACGTGTCTCAGTCAGGGCAGCCCTGCATGCACCTACGGTGTTCCTCCTGACCTGCTGGAAATCTTCCAGTGACTCTTCAAGTGCCAACGCAGCCTGCGCTGGCAGACCCTGAGCCTGGGTGGTGGTGTCCACAGCTGCACCTGCAGCTACCACTACCCTTGGGCCCGTGGCAGTTGATGAAACGGACTGCCGGGTCACACGGGCGCCAGTGCCAGATGCAAGAACTGCATCTACCGGAGCCGCAGAGGGTGGTGGCATGACTGCACCAACACATGGCTCAACATCACCCTGAGCTGCCGCACCACTGCCTCTTCCCCCTCTGAAGCCAACCTGGACACCCTGGAGTCCCCCTACTCCCTAGTCACCCCGGCCACATCCCTGACCACGCCCGCCACAAGGAGTACGCCCAGCTGAGGCACCCCTCACCTTTGGTGGCCTCCCAACCATGGCACAGATGGAGTAGTGCCGGCACAGATGGAGAAGTGCCAATGGGAGGTGTACACCATAATTGTCCTGTGCAATTGGGGTGAAGGGGGTGGGGTACAAGATGTTAAAAGCGCCCCTCCACCTGCAAGGCTGTATGTGACCCTGGTGATGAAGTGATGGGTCATGCAATGCTCAGGCACCCCAAAACTGCAGTAAACCCATGCACAGACCCCGGTAGCCCACGTGTGTGGAATTAACCTCTTGCAGTACGCGGTGGCACCCAGGGACATGAAAAACACGTATGCGTGGGACACGCAGGCTACTATGACCTCGAAAACGGGTACGCGATACACAGGGGCACCCGCAGGGGGAAAAATAACATGCGCGACTCACCGTCAGACTAGCGTGATAATGAAAAACAAGGGTAGCTAATACCCCGCCAAAAGAAGAGATACCTCCTTGATAGCTGTGAAGTAGGGATGGTGTGAGAAACAACAAGAAGTAGCAACACACACGTCGGTCTCCACGTAAGGCATGTACAGCAAACTGCCGGGAGCTGCTCACCTTTAACCCGTGCTGAGGGAAACGCCCGTGCACATCACGTCACAGACGCGCTTAACCACCTGAATCCCCTATGGGCCAGTCGTCCTCCATGCCATCTTCCCACCCATGTATCACCTGGGTACCCTGTGGAGCTGTCTCTGACCCAGCGGCCATGCTGGTGGAGGACACATCCCTGTCACAGTAGGGAGTCGGAGGTCCAGCAGAGGTGTCCACCACAACAACTGCACCCCAGCCGGAGGAGGATGTGCAGGCAGCAAGAGCCAGGGCACAGGCAGAGCAGCAGCAGCAACAATATGGGAGCAATGATGGCTCAGGGCCATCAACATCTGAGGGGCAGGCATCAGCCACAGGGCAGGAGGACCCAGGATTGGGAGTGTCTTCTGTGTGGCAGCGGTTGGGCCAGGCCATAGATGAGGAGCGGTGGCGGGCGGAAGAGGCACAGCTCACAATGGTCAGGGCGGAGAACTCCATGCGGAGGGCGCTGAGGCGGGCCGAGTGCATCGAGGCAATTCGCAGGGAGTTGGAGTTGAACATGGCATCGTCCCTGCAAACCCTTGGGGCCAGGGAAGAGGACCGCCTCCAGGACAATGAGCAGGAGTTCGATGATGCCCTGGCCCGGGAAATCAGAAAGTGAGCCATCAGACTAGCCCGCCGCCATTGTATATAGTTTTTAGTGTTAGGTTTCATTTCATTTTGCTTTATTTTGGGGTGATTGGACTATGCCCCACACTTTTGTATATAGTAATTTCTTAGGTAGTTTGTTTGATGGATTTAATTTCTTTCGTTGCGCTCATGGACCCTTTGAACATTCATTGCACATAGTTGAACATTGGATTTGTGAGAACTTATTTTATTTTTATTCACCATGGATCAATGGATTTTACATTTTACGTTTCCTTTGGATTTGCTTTGGTGGACGGAGAGTTTGGACGAATATTCTTTTGGATTTGTTTGGATTGGTTCTACATTTCATGTTTGACATTTTTTTATGCTTTCTTTTTATTACATTCTTTTTTTCATAATACATTTTCATATTTTACTTCCATGTGTGGTTTTCGCTCATTGGGTTCATGCATGTCAAAATGTGGGTTTACACTATAAATGGCACCCAGTGTGTGTGTGTGTGACGAACATGTGTTGATGTACATAGTTGACTTTTGGTTTGTGTCATGAGATTGGCATGTCGGTGTGGGGTGGATTGGGAAACTCATTGCATCTCAAGACTGGGGTGGTGTGCTCTGGGATTTTGGTGGACATGAGGGCCATGATTGTGCATCTTTATGAGGTGTTGGGGGGCATGAGTCGGGGCCTGCTGGCAGGTACCTGTCACTGCTGAGTGGGGGGTGCAGGGGGACATCAGTCGGGGCCTGCTGGCAGGTGCCCGTCACTGCTGGGTGGGGGGGTGCAGGGGGACATGAGTCGGGGCCTGCTGGCAGGTGCCTGTCACTACTGGGTGGGGGGGTTCAGGGGGACATGAGTCGGGGCCTTCTGGCAGGTGCCTGTCACTGCTGGGTGGGGGGGTGCAGGGGGACATGAGTTGGGGCCTGCTGGCAGGTGCCCATCACTGCTGGGAGGGGGGGTGCAGGGGGACATGAGTCGGTGCTCACTTGTGCATGGTGACATGTGGGCTGGCTGGGGGGCATGGCCAGGGTGGATGGGCTGCCTGCGGGGCATGGCCAGGGGTGCAGGGTAGTCCCCTGTGGTGTGGGCTGCCTGCATGCCCTGGTGAGGGTGGTGAGGGCTCACCTGGGAGGACACACACTGCCAATTCCCGTTGGGGCACCCCAGTAATATACGTACCCCACTCGCACAAGGCCTATCGCGTGTGTGACTCCCCGCGAACCCCAGTCATATATGTACCCCGCTTGCACAGGGCCTATCGCGTGTGAAACTCCCTGCGAACCCCAGTAATACACGTACGCCGCTCGCACAGGGCCTATCGCATGTGTGACTCCCCGCAAACCCCAGTCATACACGTACCCTGCTCGCCCAAGGCCTATTGCGTGTGTAACTCCCCGCGAACCCCAGTAATACACGTACCCTGCTTGCACAGGGCCTATCGCGTGTGTGACTCCCCGTGAACCCCAGTCATACACGTACCCCGCTCACCCAAGGCCTATCGCGTATGTGACTTCCCGCGAACCCCAGTCATACACGTACCCCGCTCGCACAGGAACTTTCGCGTGTGAAACTCCCGTGAATCCCAGTAATACACGTACCCTGCTCACACAGGGCCTATCGCGTGTGAAACTTCCAGCGAACCCCAGTAATACACGTACCCTGCTCGCACAGAGCCTATCGCGTGTGTGACTCCCCACGAACCCCAGTCATACACGTACCCCGCTCGCCCAAAGCCTATCGCGTGTGTATCTCCCCGTGAACCCCAGTAATACATGTACCCTGCTCGCACAAGGCCTATCGCATGAGTAACTCCCCGCGAACCCCAGTCATACACGTACCCCGCTCGCACAGGGCCTATTGCATGTGATTCTCCCCGTGCAGTGGGGTATGTGTATTCGGAGGGGTGCGCGGGGAGTTTTACAGACTTTTTTAATGGTTGGGGGGCTGTATGCTGGTCCACTGGCCTGTGCGCCATGTACGAGATTTGTGCACTGTTCATGGTGCATGGGGAGGGGTTGGGGCATAACTGGTGCTGCTGCAGGGTCACTGCCCCACTTTGCACCACGGCTGGTTATGGTTGTTGAAATCCATGAATATGCTGTGCTTGGAAATGGATTTTGGTGCACGCGGCTGGCGCAGACTGCCGCACGCGCACACTGTGCACCAGCCGAGTGCGCCACTTGTGCACTGAATTCTATGAATGACCCCCTATATGTGCATATGGATGTTGCTGTGTGTGACCGTGCATTGCTTGTGTATTTCCATGCAAGGAGACAAAGTGATGTGCTGTGGCAAGGCGCTCAGGTTAAGCTTGAATATGCACCTGCAAAGAAAGCAGTGGCATTACTCTTATTATGATAAAAGACAACATGAGTGCATTCTTACATGGCATTACTAACTAAATGAGGATAGTGGCACATATTGGTGTATCAGTCATCGACATGTTTACGGACAATGACATTAGTGGCTATATGGGCAATGCAAACACAAGTGTGTAAACACATGGGTATACTGGCACATTGGATCAGCCAATAGGGACATGTGTTCTTGCAATGGAATTACTGGCTAAATGGGATAAGCAAAGGATGTAAGGATACTGGAACATATCTTACAATGGCATTACTGGCTAAATGGGTAAAGAAAACATGAAGTTGTAATTAAGTGGGGATACTGGTAAATTGGTTAAGCTGGCATGAGCATTATGTTTTACAAAGTCTTTACTAGCTAAATAGGCAAACCAAACATGAATGTGCAATTACTTTGAGATTCATGCACATATTAGCACAGCCAGAATAGGCATGTTCACTTAAATTAGGATCACTGACTAGATGGGCACAGCAATCGTGAGTGTACAATTAACTGGGAACATTAGCACTTATTTGTGCCGCCAGCAGTGACATGCCTTTTAACAGTCGAATTTCTGGAATTAAAGGCAAACAAAGCCAATGTGTATGTTCTCACATGGTAATATATGTAATATCTGCAAATATTGGCACAACCAGCAATGATAAGTCTCCTAACAGTTGCATTACTGGCATTATGGGCAAAGAAACAGAAGTGTGTTCTTACATCGATATATACATTCAGCCTGCTCATGTGTTCTTAAAGTAATTTTAGTGGTATTTTGTGCAAAGCAAACATGAGTGTTTTCTTAAGCTGGGATAAATGTGCAGCCAGCATGGACATACTTTATTTACACTAGTATCACAGGCGTTATTGGCTAGGCCAACAGCACCGTGTTCTTACATTGGAATATTCGCACAGCCAGCACAAACATGTTTTCTTGCAGTGTTATTACTGGCATTATGTATTTATTTATATTTACGTTTATATTGCGCACTAAACCTGAAGGCATCCAGGCACTGGGCAAAGCAAAGCAAAGCAAAGCAAAATGATGGTGTTCACATGAGGGGACACTGGCATAATGGTGTGCCAGCATTGATGTGTTTTATTTGTACCGGGATTGCTGCCATTTTGGGCAAAGCGAATTGTGTTTTTGCAAGGGGATTCTGGCCATACATGTTGCTGTCTGCGTGGAAATATTTTTTTAGATTGGTATGACTGACATTATGAGCAAAGCAAACCGTAGTGTGTCATTACACACCATCTAACTTATAGTGGCATGCTGGCATCAATGGTGGTAAATATGATATAGGCATGTTGTAAAGGGCCATGAAGGTTTATTTTAAGGCAAGAGGAATCATGAGAATATACATTGCATTGGTATGCTGAGAAGAGATGCATTATGAACAGAGCCAACATGGGTGTGGATGGGAGCAAAGTTTTGGAGAAGCACCGCAAATTGGAGATTACTGTTTTGTTCTTTTCCTTTTATGTGCTGTCAGCAAGTGAAAAAGACAAAATAGTTGGCTTCAGAAGTCGACCACCACTTAAAGAGTTTCATACTGGCAAGTGGTGGTTAATTTAAATGAATAATCTTTCAGGTAAATCAGAGACCAGATGAATATCCCCAAGTCCTGCCACCATCTGGTGACTTCCTGGAACTATATACTTTCTGTGAATTTAGTTGCATTATACTACTTACATGTTCTTGCTTTTCCAACATGCGCTTATGTCAAGTGTGGATGTATCCAATCTGTCCATCACAGTACTTGGTGTGGCAAAGTCTCTCTGTCTTTTACTTAACCAGACCTTTGGAATGCATGCTGGTTTCAATACCTGGGGAAAGAATGGGATTGGTATATGGGCTCTTTGCAAACAGCTGGAATGTGACATGCATATCTGATGAGCATGCTGTTGACCTAATTGATGGCATCAGTGATGACATCACACATGACATCACCTGTGAAATTCCTTATGCCATCACCAGTGGCATCATTGGAAACTAGCGAGCACTGAAGATCTCACTGATGCATATTCCATCCCTTATTACATCATCAATGACATCACTAGTAGAACAGCCTACATCTGAAAGAGAGAGATGCAATGTTTAAAGTTAAAAAAGCCTAATGCACTCTAAAAAATATAACGTGAAGTAGGAGTCAAGTGAACTGATTGTCTTAATTTTCACATCTCCCTCTGCATAATTAGCATACATGTTCAACTATCACATTGCAACAATGCGGAATCACATAGCAACATAGAATCATTTCCAAATCGAAGAAAGTACAGTGGATTTATTTGATCTGAACCTCTCTCTCCTTAAATTGATAACTTTTGTAAGACAATGTTACAGTTTAAACTGTTTGAAAAGTATTGAGACTTCAGGATATTTCGAAAGGTAGCCTGTATGGAAGCAGTCATTTGGCAGTAAGTCCTCAGCACAGCGAGGAACTAACATGAATCACACGTGTAGTGTAGCTCTTACTATTCACAAGTACAGAGAACGATATTAACATACATGAAGGGAACCGTTTTCTACATACATTTGTTCTCTTTTCACAAAGTATAGGATGGAACATGGTAATGCTTAAGTATGATGACCTGTAAGGTCCACCTCGAAGAATTGTATTTACATGGATGCCACCTTACATTGCAGATTGACACCATGAGAGAATAGGAACTGTAGTGGGAAATTGGATTGGATGGATTATTGCAAAATACGTGTGTATTCAACTTACATTGTGATGCTTTGCTTAAGCAGTGGATGCCAATCTTGTTTTAAGGTTGTTTCAAATATGAGTTCCCCTTGGACTATAGATCAAATGAGTGCATTAAAAATATTGCTAATGTACTTTCCAATATCATGAATGGATGTGTGAAGCAGCATTGCATGAGTTGCTTCTCCGCGTTTCCTTTTATGAGGAATTTGCATTGCTTCCCTTTGCACAACAACAACAGTTGCAGTGATATTGTAAAGCAATTAAAAAAAATAAAGTGTTGCAGTCAGCAAAGCATTTCCCTTGGCGTCTGCTCTTTTTATTACGGCTTAGTTGTCTGCATGAGTACGTCCCAAAACACTGTGTGACTGCTACACAGATAACAATATATAGAAACTTCTTTTGAGTTGGGAAAATGGCTTACTCTAATGCGCCAACTTCGTAAGTTCCAAAGTTTAGTTGGTGAGTCAAATATGCTTATTGCCGAATTATCTTTTTGTTGGAAATATAATAACACGAACTTGATTCCAAATAGCTGGTGTAAATTATATTTTAATTTCACTTGGTGTTAAACATCACACCATTAATAACGTTCTTTTTCATATAAATTAATTTGATTTCCAGTGTTAGGCTTCACACTTTGAGTACAAAACTTCAAAATATATATTATTTTATGCTCTTGAACAAAATATTACTTTCAACACCTTTTTCCCCATTGATTAGCTCAATGGTTCTCCGGGAAAGGAAGAAGTTATGAGGGCATTTGTGTGCATATCCTTGGTTTCTTAGGTCTACATTTTGAAAAACTAGTTCATATCAAACCAACATGAGATATGTAAAGAAGACTCTGACTCACCCTTTTAACTGCTTCCCTGAATCTCTTAACTTTTATACATTTGTGGACACTTCAGTAGGATGATGGTTGCAGATAAGGCTTCAATATGGATTTCCCTTGTGTATTCAAATTGAAGATGGATTTGGCTAAATGGAAAAAGGAGATTAAGTGAGATCTTTGTGTAGGATGGTAATGGATCTGGCTTGGAAAAAAAAGATCATCAAAGTAAAAGAGAATCTCTGAAAGTTAAAGCATTTCTTACCATTTGTATTTCGTGGCTTCTTTAAGAGTGCTTCAAACAGTCCTAAGTGCCATGATAAGCAAAAGGTCCAGATGGCCAGATTGAGCGGCATTTGTTTAGATTTTGCGGGCTTTTATACGTGCTCGAACGTAACATGATGATGTCATTGCGGTGCGCGTAACATACCAGCGTGCTGCGTGATTATGTCATCGTGTTCCTAATGCGTACGGCAGCCATTTTGGAGCGGGATGCTCCTAATGCTGCGATTTATTGGAAATGGATATTTATGTGTTGTTTGGAACTATCTTGGGTATGAATTTGTATATTTTAATAGATAGAGTGTACTATGAAAAGAAAAGTAAAGAGGAAAAGGAAAGGAAGTGAAAATATTTTTATATCAAAAATCATATTAGGAATATTAAGAAAAAAGAATAAACACATAGGGTGATTCATAGATTTCAGCGCAGAGACAGCGCACGTGAGCAGCGCAGAGAGGTAGCATGCGCCAGCGTGCGCCAGCCGTGTGCGCTAGACAGCATTCTGGCGCACCGCGTATACATGGAACATTAAAGCCATTTTGAGCGCTGGCGCAGAGAACATCTCGCAGCACCAGTTACGCCCCCAAGAACGCCCCTTGCGGAAGGATAAGGCATTGAAATCCCCAATTCAGCACAAAGGGCCGCGATAACCTTGCACCAGTTCACAGGGCCGGGACAGTGCATTTGGGGGGTGTGCAGGAATTTACACACTGATAGGGCTTGGGCGAGCTGGGTATGTGTATTCTGAGGGGTGCGCGGGGAGTATCACACGCGATAGGGCTTGTGCAAGCGGGATACGTGTATTCTGAGGGGTGCGCGGGGAGTATGACACGCGATCGGCCTTGTGCGAGCGGGGTACGTGTATTCTGAGGGGTGCGCGGGGAGTATGACACGTGATAGGCCTTGTGCGAGCGGGGTACGTGTAATATGGGGGTGCGCGGGGAGTATTACACGCAATTTCACTGGGCGAGCGGGGTGCGTTTATTCTGAGGGGTGCGCTGGGAGTATCACACGCGATAGGGCTTGTGCGAGCAGGGTATGTGTATTCTGAGGGGTGCGTGGGGAGTATCACACGTGATAGGCCTTGTGCGAGTGGGGTACGTGTATTCTGAGGGGTGTGCGGGGAGTATCACACGCGATAGGGCTTGTGCGAGTGGGGTACGTGTATTCTGAGGGGTGCGCAGGGAGTATCACATGCGATAGGCCTTGTGTGAGCGGGGTATGTGTATTCTGAGGGGTGCGCAGGGAGTATCACACGTGATAGGCCTTGTGCGAGCCGGGTACATGTATTCTGAGGGGTGCGCAGGGAGTATCACATGTGATTTCGCTGGGCGAGCGGGGTACGTTTACTCTGAGGGGTGCGCCTGCAGTTTCACACGCGATTTAGCTGGGCGAGTGGGGTACGTGTATTCGGAGGGGTGCGCAGGGAGAATTACACGCGAAAGGCCTTGTGCGATTGGGGTACGTGTATTCTGAGGGGTGCACGTGCAGTTTCACACGCGATAGGCCTTGTGCGAGTGGGGTACGTGTATTCTGAGGGGTGCATGTGCAGTTTCACATGCAATTTAGCTGGTCGAGCGGGGTACGTGTAATCGGAGGGGTGTGCGGGGAGAATCGCACGCGATAAGCCTTGTGCCAGCAGGGTACGTGTATTCGGAGGGGTGCACATGCAGTTTCACACACGCTAGGCCTTGTGCGAGCGGGGTACGTGTATTCTGAGGGGTGCGCGTACAGTTTCAGACGTGATTTAGCTGGGCGAGCGGGGTACGTGTATTCGGAGGGTTGTGCAGGGAGAATCACACGCGATAGGCCTTGGGCGAGCAGGGTAGGTGTATCTTGGGGGTGTGCAGGAAGTATCACATGTGAATTGGCAGTGTGGGACCTCCCAGGTGTGCCCTCTCCCCCCTCCCCAGGCCCTGCAGGCAGCCCACACCACAGGGGACTACCCTTCAACCCGGGCCATGCCCCGCAGGCAGCCCCTCCACCTTGGGAATGCCCCGCAGGTAGCCCATCCACCCTGGGCATGCCCCCCAGCCAGCCCACATGTCGCCATGCACCAGTGAGCACCGACTCAAGTCCCCCCGCAACCCCACCCACCTGGCAGTGAGGGGCACCTGCCAGCAGGCCCTGACTCATGTCTCCCTGCACCCCCACCCACCTGGCAGTGACAGGCACCTGCCAGCTGGCTCCGACTCATGTCCCCCTGCACCCCCACCCACCCAGCAGTGACAGGCACCTGCCAGCAGGCCCCGACTCATGTCCCCCTGCACCCCTACCCACTTGGCAGTGAGGGCTTGTGTGAGGGGGGTATGTGTATTCTGAGGGGTGTGCAGGGAGTATCACATGTGATAGGCCTTGTGCGAGTGGGGGACGTGTATTCTGAGGGGTGCACGGTGACTATCACATGTGATTTCGCTGGGCGAGCGAGGTACATGTATTCTGAGGGGTGGTGGGCAGTTTCACATGTGATTTAGCTGGGCGAGCGGGATACGCGTATTCAGAGGGGTGCGCAGGGAGAATACCACGCGATAGGCCTTGTGCGATCGGGGTACGTGTATTCTGAGGGGTGTGCATGAAGTTTCACACGCGATAGGCCTTGTGCGAGCAGGGTACATGTATTCTGAGGGGTGCACGTGCAGATTCACACGCAATTCAGCTGGGCGAGCAGGGTTTGTGTATTCGGAGGGGTGCGTGGGGAGAATCACACGCAATAGGCCTTGTGCGAGCAGGGTACGTGTATTCTGAGGGGTGCGCATGCAGTTTCCCACGTGCTAGGCCTTGTGCGAGCGGGGTACGTGTATTCTGAGGGGTGCACGTGCAGTTTCACACGTGATTTAGCTGGACGAGCGGGGTACGTGTATTCGGAGGGGTGTGCAGGGAGAATCACACACGATAGGCCTTGTGCGAGTGGGGTATGTGTATCTTGGGGTGTGCAGGAAGTATCACATGTGAATTGGCAGTGTGGGACCTCCCAGGTGTGCCCTCTCCCCCCTCCCCAGGCCCTGCAGGCAGCCCACACCACAGGGGACTACCCTGCACCCCAGGCCATGCCCCGCAGGCAGCCCATCCACCTTGGGAATGCCCCGCAGTTAGCCCATCCACCCTGGGCATGCCCCCCAGCCAGCCCAGATGTCACCATGCACCAGTGAGCACCAACTCATGTCCCTGCAACCCCACCCACCTGGCAGTGAAGGGCACCTGTCAGCAGGCCCCGACTCATGTCCCCCTGCACCCCCACCCACCCGGCAGTGACAGGCACCTGCCAGCAGGCTCCGACTCATGTCTCCCTGCACCTCCACCCACCCAGCAGTGACAGGCACCTGCCAGCAGGCCCTGACTCATGTCCCCCTGCACCCCCACCCACTTGGCAGTGAGGGGCACCTGCCAGCAGGCCCGAATCATGTCCCCATGCACCCCCACCCAACCGGCAGTGACAGGCACCTGCCAGCAGGCCCCAACTCATGTCCCCCCAACACGTCATCAACGTAGCCACCAAAATCCCAACACACGCCACCCCTGCCCAAAGAACCAACCAAGTATTACATCCACCTCACATTGAAATGCCCATTACATGAAACAACCCAAATGGCATGTATGTACATCAACATATGTCCGTCACACACACACACAATGGGTGCCAGTGAATGTGAAAACCCACATCGTGACATGCATGAAACCAATGAGAGAATACCTCACATTGAAGTATGAAACAAAAATGTATTCAACACAAAATGAATTGAATGAAATGAAATCACACAATAATGGAAATAATAAATAAAATGCAGCATGTTCCAAAATGGAAAAAAATATGAAATCAGAATCCAAAGAAATCCAAATGAAAATGTGTCCAAAGTCACTGTCCAACAAAGCAAATCCAAAGGGAAAGAAATAAGCAAAATCCATTGCTCCATGTTGAAAAATAAAATAAAAATGACGATAAATCCACTGTTCAACTATATACAAATAACAAATCCAGGGTCCATGAGCCCAACCATTGAAATGAAACCTACAAAAAATACTACCTAATGAAGAACTATCTACAAAAAGGTGGGGCATAGTCCAAGCACCCCAAATAAAAGAAAAACATAAATGAAAACTAACACTAACTAACTATATACAATGGTGGCGGCCAGTCCTACTGCTCACTTTCCAATTTCCCGGGCCAGGGCATCATCGAACTCCCGTTTAATGTCCTGGAGGCGGGCCTGTTCCATGACCCCGAGGTTTCACAGGGATGACGCCATGTCCAACTCCAACTCCCTGCAAATTGACTTGAGGCACTCGGCCCGCCTCAGTGCCCTGCGCATGGAGTTCTCCGTCCTGACCATAGTGAGCTGTGCCTCTTCCACCCGCCGCTGCTCCGCATCTATGTGCTGGCCCAACCACTGCCACACAGAAGACACTCCCAATCCAGGGTCCTCCTGCCCTCTGGCCGATGCCTGCCCCTCTGATGCTGATGGCCCCAAGCCATCATCGCTCCCACCTTGAGCCTGCTGCTGCTGTGCCTGTGCCCTGGCTCTTGATGCCTGCACGTCCTCCTCCTGCTGGGGTGCAGTTGTTGGTGTGGCCACCCCTGCTGGACCTCTGACTCCCGACTGTGGCAGGGATGTGTCCTCCACCAGCCTGGCCGCTGGGTCAGAGGCAGCTCCACAGGGTACCCAGGTGATACATGGGCTGGAAGATGGCACGGAGTACGACTGGAGTATAGGGGTTTCAGGTGAGGAGGGGGTCGGAGGAAGGTCCAGCAGATGGAGGAATCCAGTCCTGGTGACCCGTCCCAGTAGGTCGACGCTGTCAAAGAGGCATCAGAGAGGAAGTGCAGTGTCTTCACGAAAACACTGCAGGTCACCTTGATTGCCCCGTTGATGCAACGCCAGGACAGGCTCAACCCGGTCCCGGATTGCCATGTCTGCATGGAGAGGAAGCCCAGTTGTTGGGCGCTCATCCCCTCCCTGAAAACGGGTCTGGACGTAGGCATCCCTGCTGGTGCGGGATGATGCAGTCACAGGAGCGGGGACAGGATTACACACAGGCACCTCCACAGCTGCCTGTGCTGCCTCCTGTCCCTGCCCCTGGACTGCCCCACTAGCATCAGTGGAATCCCCCCTCCAGACCCCGTGTGTGTCCCTTCCACGGCCTCCTCCTTAACCAAACCCCCCACCAACCTGGATGACTCTGTGCCATCTTCCTCCATCGGACCCTCGGGGGTCTCAGCTGCCCCTTCTGCTGCCAAGGAGTCCACCTCCAACCTCCGCCTCTTGGACCTACCCTCGGCAGCTGTGGCCACGGACGCGGCACCAGACTCCTCACTCCCTGACGAGATGACAACCTGCACCATCCATACACAAACAACAGCATGAGCTGCTGAAGGTGAGCCTGACGTCACATGCAACACAGGGAGTGCAGAAGACATTCACACACGCCACCAGACATTCATGCATCTGTACATCTCCACCACCTGTCGCTGTGATAACATCCCCATCCATGTCTCAGCTGGAAATCAGCCTCCTACATGTCAGTGTCACATGCATCCATGGTGTATCATAGTTGCATACTTGTCAAATACACACACATGCAAATCTACGTAGTGCACATACATGCAGGTGGAAGCAGCATCCATGTGTGACACCACAACCATGCCACAGTACATACACAGGATTTAAAAAATGTGTGCACCCACACCTGCATTTGCCAAGCATGCTTACAAGACATACACCATAGATGTGTCTCACACATGAGAGGACTCACATCCAGCAGGCTCATTTCCCTGTACATACACATGCATACATGGCCTACACAGACATATGCACAACCTGCACACTCTTGCCACACCTCAACATGCACAGCGTCCAATCAGTACTCATGTACACTTACCGCTCGACTCCAGACAGGTCTGCCTCTCAAGGACCTGGAGGTGGAGCGTTGGGTGTATACATTCCAGGACCCTCATTTGGTTGTTGGTTAGGCGGACCAGGCACCCCTTGGCATCCGCTGCCTTCAAGAGGCGCCAGGCCTTGTTGAGGGTCCTGAACCTGTAGTCCTCCCAGCGCTTCCGGACGTGTTGAATGTTGCGGACTGCCACCCCCTCCTCGTTGATGGCAGTCACGATGTCCATCCAGATCCTCTTCCGTTCTTCATTGTCGGCACGCAAACTTCCAAAGAGGGCATCATACTGCCCCAGGACTTGCTCCACCAGGATACCAACTTCACCTGCACTGAAGCTGGTAGTTCTCTGCCTCTCTGGCTGGGGTTGCCAGTGGTGCCAGATGGTGTTGTGTCTGACATGGCACCCCAGAGGCAGGTGTGGGTGGGCAACTGGATCCTGGGGCTGGGCTGTGGAGCGATGGTATCTAAGTCGGGAGTCTTCAGTCCAGCAGGGGTGGTCACAGCAACTGCACCGCTGCAGATGGCTGACATGCAGGCACCAAATAGCAGGGCACGTGGGCAGCAGGCAGGAAGGGAGCAGCAGATGGCAGGTGGAAGCATACTCGGGGCTCTGGGGGGCAGGAAAATGGCCTTCTGGGCAGGAGCGTGGTCGTCTGTGTGTTGTTGCGTGGCCAGCTTGATACGGAGTGATTTGGCACATGAAAAAACTGCACGTCAGCGTGTAATTTGAGGAAAGGCCCTTAGCGCATAAGCGCGTCTGTGACGTGACGCTCAAGGGTGTTTCCCTCAACACGGGTGCATGTTGATTGTACACATGCAAAAACTGCACATCCGGGTGTGACTGTGTGCAATTGGAGGAAAGGGCCTTAGCGCGTACGCGCGTAAGTGACGTTGCACGTGTGGGCTGGCTTAAAAGGAACGCGTAGGATGCCATTTTCTTGCACGTGCTTTTTGTGGAGAGCGAGCGGGTGATTCTTGTACTTCTTGTCAGTTCACACGCGATAACTTCACAACGGTTCCAGTTCGTACTCCCTGTTTACTCAGACAGCGTTCAATTCTTCTTTTGGCGGGGATGTTGCCAACGCGCACACGCGCTTCTTTTTCACGTTCTTTTTCCAGGCAGACGGTGAGTCGCGCATGTATTTTCCAACTGTGGTTGCCCCCATGTGTCGCGTACCCGTTCAGAGTTCATTGTAGGCTGCGTGTACCACGCATACACTTATTTTTGTTTTTCTGGGTGCCATAGCGTAGTGCGGGTTCATTTTTCCACGCACATGTTCTTCCTGGGGTTGCATGCACGTTAAATATTGTTTTCGGGGTGCCTGTGCGTCGCGTGACCCGTCATCTTCCCCCAGGGGTCACAGACAGCCTTGCTAGAGCACTAGGTTACGAATTCCATCTAGTACCCTACCCCTTTCACCCCAATTGCCCAGGACAATTGTTTACTGCAACTCCCATACGCACAACAACATCAGTGCCATGGGTCGGAGGCCACCAAGCAGTAAGGGAGGCAAAGGTGGCCGAGCTCAAAGAGGTGGGCACGGTAGGGGACGTGTCCAGGATGTGCAGGGTGGCCCAAGAGGCCAGTGTGTGGAGGACCAATCAGGGACACCTATGCCCTCCCCCAATGGTTGGGGGAAATGTAGCTGACACCATCCCAGCTCAGCCCTTGTTAAACCAGCCCATATTGTCAACAGAACCGGCACAGGATGACTCGCAGGCTGACTTCCATGTCACCAAGTCTAAGCCACGTGTGGCGGTGAAAGCTGCTGTCACCAGGCCACGTGGATCTGGAGCAGCAATGTCATCTGCTGCCCCAAGTAGCCAGGGTGAGGAGGCTGCAGGGGCAGCTGCAGCTCAATCCACCCCAGCTCTGAGTCTCCCAGCCGGTACAGTGTCGGTCCAAGTCCATCACACCGAGGTTGGTCCTGCCAACATCTCCCTGCAGCCAATGCCTGCAGTGAGACCTTTGGTCATTGTGCGTTTGAAAACTTCCAGTGCCCAGTCCACCTGCGCTTCTCCCCATACCAACCAGAGCGGTGTAAGCCACTCAAGGTCCGCACCACCTTCCAAGAAGAAGAAGGGTGCTCTTGCAGTACAAGCTGGGATCCCAGACACGGCTACACACTCCGGCACGTCAAGGAAGCCTAGTTTCAATGACGCCGAACTAGATGCACTTGTGGGCTATGTGTCGGCCCATAGCCGCAAAATGGTGGTGACTTCAGGGAGCAAGACTACGACTGCTCAACATAGGGCCCACTGGCAGACCATCGTGGACCGCATTAGTTCCCTTGGATTCGTGAAGCGCACAGCTGATGATTGCTCTAAGCGCTGGAATGACCTGAAACGCAGGGCAAAGAACAAGCTGGCTTCAAATAATGCCTTTACTCTGGTGACTGGCGGTGGGTCTCCACCAGAGGAGGAACAACTCACTGAACATGAGTCTGTGACTGGAGGCTTCATCACAGAGGATCAGATCCAAGGCGTGGGTGTCATGATCTCTGCTTCCAAAAGGTCAGGGTTTTCCCAACTCCCTTGGAAGCAGATCCATAACCCAGGTTCCGAGTGCCAACCAGTCCCAATTGGGACCTTTTGGACCCAGTCCTGGCGCCAGTGGCACCAGGCTCATAAATATGCCCAGTCCCAGCGCTGGAAGCGCCGGGCTCATAATGCTTGGGTGGACTTACCTGCAGCAGACCATGCTGCTTACTTGCCTGCCAGTTGAGCCTCTGATCCTCTTCTGTTTGGAACTACTTTTCCTGATGGGTGGGGCAGGAGCCACTCCCTAGGTTCAGAACACTGGAACTCTTCTGGAAAGCAGGAACTCTTTTCTTACCTAGGCCTGGCTGTGGAAGGAGACACCTAAGCACTACAGGAGGCTATTTAAACCACACCCGATGGATGAATCTTGCTTTGCGTTATTCTGCATCCTCTGCAGCAGAACGCTCATCGTGTCTTCTGCATCTGATCCTGGGCCTAAGGAAAAAGGCTTTACCATCCTGAATCCAGTCTTCAGCAACACCTTTAAAGACAAGAAAGAACAGGTTAGCATTACGGTCTTCAGTGACAGCGCTTCACTTACCTGGTCCATCGGCTGTCACCAATGCCTCGCGCTGCATTCCGGCATCTGAAAGACAAAGGCTTACCTACTCTTCGTGCGCTCCGGAGGTCTTCGCACTGCATTCCGGCATCTGAAAGACAAAAGCTTACCAACTCTTCGCACGCTCCGGAGGCCTTCGGCGCTGCATCCCGCATCTGAAAGACAAAACAAGGTGCGTTTAAAGACATTGGGGAACTTTAATACTCACGTGCCATTACTCCTTTCCACATCTAACCCAGTGGGTATTCCGGCACCCTGCAGCCGCTCCGAACTTGTACCTGCAAAATAAAAAGACAGTTAGAGCGCATTGTGAAGCAGGCAACAAGCGCTTACTTACGTGCTTCCAGGCGCTTCTATTCATCACACGGGCTCCAACTTCAACTCACTTCAGCCTGTCATCCGCCATCGCCGGAACCCTGCAAAACAAGAGACATCATTACTAAAGACTTTTAAAGACATTAGAATTACTCGAAACTTACCGTTCGTGCAGTAAACGACGGACAGCAGTCCTCTGAAGTCAAGAGGCCTGCTCCCCTTATCCAGTGAAGAAACTGGTTACAGCACCCTGCCCCGAGGCAGATGGAGAGCACGGCGTTCACTTACCTAAGACATCTTACCCTTCGAGTCAGACATACAGTGCACAGAGGTCCAGCCCAAAGAGCCAGCCGTGTGTTACACATCACCTTTGAAGATACGGTATACGCCCAGTCAAGACCGGCGCCTCTACGGGAATCAGGTGAGCGTTACAGAACGCAAAGCCTACTGCAAAACTCCCGTCCAGGCGCTATGGAAACCTCGGATACCGACCAGCTAGCCCAGTTACTTGGGGAACTAAGGGCAGAAGTGCATGCAGCCCGTCAGGAAACGAACGCTCTAAGAAGGGAACTGATTATTTCCAAGGAGCGAACAGATGATCTCGCTAGACAATTGCTACAGTCACAAGCCGGACAGACCCCGTTACCCGCATCTGGGGGAAATCTTCCTTGTACATCCTCTATGAATCCAGTGCAGATCAACCTACCTGGGAATGTACCTCTGGCTCCGCCCGAACGATTTTCTGGTGACCCAAAGAGGTTTGCAGTATTTATCAATCAGTGCCGGTTGCATTTCTTATGCCGGCCAGCAGCCTTTCCAACTGATCAAGCTAAAGTAGCTTTCGTGCTTTCGTACCTTAGTGGCAATGCGGCAGACTGGTCGATCCCTCTAGTAAATCAAGACGATCCGGTCCTCCATGATTTTCAAGCTTTTCAGCTCAGTATGGAAAAACTGTTCGCAAGACATTCACAGGGGCAGGCCTTGGACAATGAGCTTCTTTCGTTGCGACAAGGTAATCAAGACCTTTTGGCTTATATTGCGTCTTTCAACAGACTGATAGTGGAAACTCAATGGCCTGAGGACAAAAGGATTACGCTGTTTTATAGAGGTCTACGTGGAGGGCTCAAAGATGTGTTAGCCCAAGTAGTGAATCCCCCACAAGATTGTTTGGACTATATAGACTTAGTCGTTCAAAAAGATCACAGACTGCAGAACAGGAAGGCCGATCGTTCCAAGTTTGATGCTCGAGTATTTTCCAAACCGCCGACTCCTTCCAAAGGAGTAGACTCCGGGGAACCAATGCAAATAGGGGGCCTGAAAGGTCCTCTAACACAAAAGGAGCGGGAAAGGAAAAAACAGTTGCAATTATGCCTCTATTGCGGAAACTCAGGGCACTTTCTTCAAAACTGTCCGGTGAAACCTGCCAAGAAGGCAGTAGGAGCTGCAGTTACCAAAGTTACAAACTCTGAGCAGGGAAACGACCTCGCCCGACAAGAATAGAGGTCCTCTTGCCGAGCGTGAAAACCAGTTCCGTGACCTCGCATTTCGTGATACCTATGGTCCTCATTAGCCCTGATAATCCGGATCGATTACATGCAATTGAAGCTTACGTCGACAGCGGTGCCATCGGCAATTATGTGGATCATGAAATGGTTTTGAGGATGAATCTAACTCTTTGTCACAAGGCTGTAAAGGACGTCATTACTACGGTGGATGGAACGGAGATAGCCTCCGGACCAGTAACGCATACCACTCAAGAAGTGACGCTAGTAAGTCAAGATGGACACCATGAGAAGATCGTGTTCGATGTGATCAAGGCTCCTCAGTTTCAGATTATTCTAGGAATACCTTGGTTAGAGAAACACAATCCTCTGATCGATTGGCGAGCAAGAACGGTCCAGTTTCCAGAATGTGTCTCTACTTGTCACCCTCCACCTGGTGTTGCACTGGCAGCAATTTCTTCAGAGACTCCCCAGTTACCTCCCGAATACCTAGAATACCAAGATGTTTTCCGGAAGAATCAGGCTAACTCTCTACCTCCTCATAGGTCTTATGACTGCCAGATAGACCTGATACCTGGATCTACTCCTCCTTGTAGTAGAATTTATGCCCTCACCGAGCCTGAGAACCTTCACCTTCGACAATACCTGGATCAATACCTGGCAAATGGGTTTATTCGTCCTTCCAAGTCCCCTGCTTCTTCAGCTTTGTTCTTCGTTCCAAAAAAGGAAGGAGACCTTAGAACTTGTATAGATTATCGCTCCCTGAACCAGATCACCGTCAAGAATAGATATCCGTTACCTTTGATCCCTGAACTCCTGGACCAAGTCAGAAAAGCATGCATATATACAAAGCTGGATCTTAGAGGAGCCTACCACTTGGTACGAGTAAAAGAGGGCGATGAATGGAAGACGGCCTTCCGCAACAAATATGGGCTATTTGAATATCAGGTCATGCCCTTCGGACTTTGCAATGCCCCGGCCGCCTTTCAATATTTTATGAACGATGTCCTCAGAGAGCTCATAGATGTGTGTGTTGTTGTTTACATTGACAACATCCTCGTTTATTCTTCATCGGAATCTGAACATCGGAAACACGTGAAAATGGTCCTCGAAAGATTGCGTCAACACAAACTTTTCGCTAAGTTGGAAAAATGTGTTTTCAACGTGACTGAAGTTGAATTCTTGGGATTCATATTATCACCTAGCGGAGTGCGTATGGATTCAAAGAAGGTCGATGCAGTTCTCAAATGGCCATCACCATCCTCCGTAAAAGGTGTGCAAAGCATGTTAGGCTTCGCTAACTATTACCGCAGGTTTATCCCCAAATTTTCTCGAATAGTCCAGCCCATCACTGCCTTGTTAAAGAAAAACAAACGTTTTGAATGGTCTACCGAGGCGGAACAAGCTTTCCAGGATTTGAAGACTAAATTCATCTCTGCACCAATCTTAAAACACCCTCGCCCCGAACTCCCCTACATCGTGGAAACTGATGCTTCAAGCCTTGCCATGGGGGCAGTTCTATCACAAAAGGACCCGGTAACCAATCAGTTGCATCCCGTGGCATTTTGGTCCCGCAAATTCTCGCCTCCTGAAATCAATTACACGATTACTGACAAGGAACTTCTGGCTATCAAGTCTGCCTTTAAGGCTTGGCGGCATTATCTGCTGTGGGCCCGACACACCGTTACTGTGATTACGGATCACCGAAACCTGCAATATTTGAAAACCGCAAAAGCCCAATCCTCTAGACAACTCCGTTGGGCATTATTCTTTGCCGAGTTTGACTTTATAATTACCTATCGACCTGGTACAAAAAACGGTAAAGCTGATGCCCTTTCTCGGATGGGATTGGAAGAACACTTGATCAACCCTAAACCTGTACCAATCATTCCCGAACAAAGAATTCTGGGTGTAATCGCCACACAATCCATAGAGGAAGTTAAGGATAAAGCCAGGCAACTTGTAACTCCAGCAGACATACAGAATTGGCATCTGCAGGGAAAGGACTTTGCAGTAAAGGACAACTTATTGTATTTCCAAGAACGATTATACCTGCCCAGCACAGATTTACAGAAAAAAGTAATCTCTTGTTATCACGATTCTTTAATGGAAGGACATCCCGGTATGGCTAAGACCTCAGAAAAGATCAAGCGCTACTTCTGGTGGCCGTCTTGGAAAAAAGATATCAGAGACTTTATAATGTCCTGTGGAGTATGCGCCCAAAACAAGAGTCAAAAGGAAAGACCAGCAGGCCTCTTACGCCCTATTGACATCCCACCTCGCCCTTGGCATACGCTTTCTATGGACTTCATCACCGATCTACCTCCATGCTCCGGATACAATACGATTCTAGTAATCGTGGACTTATTCTCCAAGATGGCGCATTTCATTCCGCACAAAGGCTTGCCAACAGCAGCAACTCTGGCCCGAGAATTTCTCGAAAACATCGTCCAACTGCACGGTTTTCCTTCGGTTCTAATTTCGGATCGAGGTAGTCAATTTATTTCTCATTTTTGGCGAAGTTGCTGTCGGTCGGCTCAAATTGATGTGAGACTATCGACCAGTCACCACCCTCAGACCGACGGACAAACCGAGAGGACCAATCAAACTCTGGAACAGTATTTACGCTGCATGCTGCAACAAACTGAAAAAACTTGGAAAGACATCCTTTGGATAGCCGAATATGCCTACAATAACTCTGTCCATTCGGGAACTGGGAAAACCCCGTTTTTTCTTTTATACGGCAGTCACCCTCGAACCTCGGAGTTGGATCCCTTCCAAGATCTTGAAACACCAGCAGTAGACTACCTGCATTCTACAATCACCCAAGCCTTTAAGGAAGCTGTTTCTCACCTTCAAAGGGCTAAAGAACAATACAAGAAAGGAGCAGATCAACATCGGAAGGAAGCCCCTCAATATCAAGTAGGGGATCAAGTCTGGTTATCCACCAAATATCTACCTCTAAAAGGGCCACGCACATTCAACCCAAGATACCTTGGTCCCTATTCCATCACTACCATAGTAAACCCAGTAGCGGTCAAGTTGGACTTGCCCCCGCACATGAAGGTACATCCGGTCTTCCACGTCTCTCTATTAAAACCCGTGCAACCTCAAACCCGACTAACTAAATCTCCAAAACCCATCCTAGTTGATGGAGAACTCGAGTTTGAAGTCAAAAGCATTCTGGACTCCAAGATCTCCAAATCTAAACTATTTTACCTAATTGACTGGAAAGGCTACGGCCCCCAAGAGAGATCCTGGGAACCTGCTGAATATGTCCACGCTCCTCGCCTAATCAAAAGATTTCACCGAACATTTCCTGACAAGCCAAAACCCCCGGAGAAGCCCGGTTTGGGAGGGGCCTTGAGGGGGGGTACTGTCATGATCTCTGCTTCCAAAAGGTCATGGTTTTCCCAACTCCCTTGGAAGCAGATCCATAACCCAGGTTCCGAGTGCCAACCAGTCCCAATTGGGACCTTTTGGACCCAGTCCTGGCGCCAGTGGCACCAGGCTCATAAATATGCCCAGTCCCAGCGCTGGAAGCGCCGGGCTCATAATGCTTGGGTGGACTTACCTGCAGCAGATCATGCTGCTTACTTGCCTGCCAGTTGAGCCTCTGATCCTCTTCTGTTTGGAACTACTTTTCCTGATGGGTGGGGCAGGAGCCACTCCCTAGGTTCAGAACACTGGAACTCTTCTGGAAAGCAGGAACTCTTTTCTTACCTAGGCCTGGCTGTGGAAGGAGACACCTAAGCACTACAGGAGGCTATTTAAACCACACCCGATGGATGAATCTTGCTTTGCCTTATTCTGCATCCTCTGCAGCAGAACGCTCATCGTGTCTTCTGCATCTGATCCTGGGCCTAAGGAAAAAGGCTTACCATCCTGAATCCAGTCTTCAGCAACACCTTTAAAGACAAGAAAGAACAGGTTAGCATTACGGTCTTCAGTGACAGCGCTTCACTTACCTGGTCCATCGGCTGTCACCAACGCCTCACGCTGCATTCCGGCATCTGAAAGACAAAGGCTTACCTACTCTTCGTGTGCGCCGGAGGTCTTTGCACTGCATTCCGGCATCTGAAAGACAAAAGCTTACCAACTCTTCGCATGCTCCGGAGGCCTTCGGCGCTGCATCCCGCATCTGAAAGACAAAACAAGGTGCGTTTAAAGACATTGGGGAACTTTAATACTCACGTGCCATTACTCCTTTCCAATCTAACCCAGTGGGTATTCCGGCACCCTGCAGCCGCTCCGATCTTGTACCTGCAAAATAAAAAGACAGTTAGAGCGCATCGTGAAGCAGGCAACAAGCGCTTACTTACGTGCTTCCAGGCGCTTCTATTCATCACATGGGCTCCAACTTCAACTCACTTCAGCCTGTCATCCGCCATCGCCGGAACCCTGCAAAACAAGAGACATCATTACTAAAGACTTTTAAAGACATTAGAATTACTCGAAACTTACCGTTCGTGCAGTAAACGACGGACAGCAGTCCTCTGAAGTCAAGAGGCCTGCTCCCCTTATCCAGTGAAGAAACTGGTTACAGCACCCTGCCCCGAGGCAGATGGAGAGCACAGCGTTCACTTACCTAAGACATCTTACCCTTCGAGTCAGACATACAGTGCACAGAGGTCCAGCCCAAAGAGCCAGCCGTGTGTTACACATCACCTTTGAAGATACGGTATACGCCCAGTGAAGACCGGCGCCTCTACGGGAATCAGGTGAGCGTTACAGAACGCAAAGCCTACCGCAAAACTCCCGTCCAGGCGCTATGGAAACCTCGGATACTGACCAGCTACTTGGGGAACTAAGGGCAGAAGTGCATGCAGCCCGTCAGGAAACGAACGCTCTAAGAAGGGAACTGATTATTTCCAAGGAGCGAACAGATGATCTCACTAGACAATTGCTACAGTCACAAGCCGGACAGACCCCGTTACCCGCATCTGGGGGAAATCTTCCTTCTACATCCTCTATGAATCCATTGCAGATCAACCTACCTGGGAATGTACCTCTGGCTCCGCCCGAACGATTTTCTGGTGACCCAAAGAGGTTTGCAGTATTTATCAATCAGTGCCGGTTGCATTTCTTATGCCAGCCAGCAGCCTTTCCAACTGATCAAGCTAAAGTAGCTTTCGTGCTTTCGTACCTTAGTGGCAATGCGGCAGACTGGTCGATCCCTCTAGTAAATCAAGACGATCCGGTCCTCCATGATTTTCAAGCTTTTCAGCTCAGTATGGAAAAACTGTTCGCAAGACATTCACAGGGGCAGGCCTTGGACAATGAGCTTCTTTCGTTGCAACAAGGTAATCAAGACCTTTTGGCTTATATTGCGTCTTTCAACAGACTGATAGTGGAAACTCAATGGCCTGAGGACAAAAGGATTACGCTGTTTTATAGAGGTCTACGTGAAGAGCTCAAAGATGTGTTAGCCCAAGTAGTGAATCCCCCACAAGATTGTTCGGACTATATAGACTTAGTCGTTCAAATAGATCACAGACTGCAGAACAGGAAGGCCGATCGTTCCAAGTTTGATGCTCGAGTATTTTCCAAACCGCCGACTCCTTCCAAAGGAGTAGACTCCGGGGAACCAATGCAAATAGGGGGCCTGAAAGGTCCTCTAACACAAAAGGAGCGGGAAAGGAAAAAACAGTTGCAATTATGCCTCTATTGCGGAAACTCAGGGCACTTTCTTCAAAACTGTCCGGTGAAACCTGCCAAGAAGGCAGTAGGAGCTGCAGTTACCAAAGTTACAAACTCTGAGCAGGGAAACGACCTCGCCCGACAAGAATAGAGGTCCTCTTGCCGAGCGTGAAAACCAGTTCCGTGACCTCGCATTTCGTGATACCTATGGTCCTCATTAGCCCTGATAATCCGGATCGATTACATGCAATTGAAGCTTACGTCGACAGCGGTGCCATCGGCAATTATGTGGATCATGAAATGGTTTTGAGGATGAATCTAACTCTTTGTCCCAAGGCTGTAAAGGACGTCATTACTACGGTGGATGGAACGGAGATAGCCTCCGGACCAGTAACGCATACCACTCAAGAAGTGACGCTAGTAAGTCAAGATGGACACCATGAGAAGATCGTGTTCGATGTGATCAAGGCTCCTCAGTTTCAGATTATTCTAGGAATACCTTGGTTAGAGAAACACAATCCTCTGATCGATTGGCGAGCAAGAACGGTCCAGTTTCCAGAATGTGTCTCTACTTGTCACCCTCCACCTGGTGTTGCACTGGCAGCAATTTCTTCAGAGACTCCCCAGTTACCTCCCGAATACCTAGAATACCAAGATGTTTTCCGGAAGGATCAGGCTAACTCTCTACCTCCTCATAGGTCTTATGACTGCCAGATAGACCTGATACCTGGATCTACTCCTCCTTGTAGTAGAATTTATGCCCTCACCGACCCTGAGAACCTTCACCTTCGACAATACCTGGATCAATACCTGGCAAATGGGTTTATTCGTCCTTCCAAGTCCCCTACTTCTTCAGCTTTGTTCTTCGTTCCAAAAAAGGAAGGAGACCTTAGAACTTGTATAGATTATCTCTCCCTGAACCAGATCACCGTCAAGAATAGATATCCGTTACCTTTGATCCCTGCACTCCTGGACCAAGTCAGAAAAGCATGCATATATACAAAGCTGGATCTTAGAGGAGCCTACCACTTGGTACGAGTAAAAGAGGGCGATGAATGGAAGACGGCCTTCCGCACCAAATATGGGCTATTTGAATATCAGGTCATGCCCTTCGGACTTTGCAATGCCCCGGCCGCCTTTCAATATTTTATGAACGATGTCCTCAGAGAGCTCATAGATGTGTGTGTTGCTGTTTACATTGACGACATCCTCGTTTATTCTTCATCGGAATCTGAACATCGGAAACACATGAAAATTGTCCTCGAAAGATTGCGTCAACACAAACTTTTCGCTAAGTTGGAAAAATGTGTTTTCAACGTGACTGAAGTTGAATTCTTGGGATTCATATTATCACCTAGCGGAGTGCGTATGGATTCAAAGAAGGTCGATGCAGTTCTCAAATGGCCATCACCATCCTCCGTAAAAGGTGTGCAAAGCATGTTAGGCTTCGCTAACTTTTACCGCAGGTTTATCCCCAAATTTTCTCGAATAGTCCAGCCCATCACTGCCTTGTTAAAGAAAAACAAACGTTTTGAATGGTCTACCGAGGCGGAACAAGCTTTCCAGGATTTGAAGACTAAATTCATCTCTGCACCAATCTTAAAACACCCTCGCCCCGAACTCCCCTACATCGTGGAAACTGATGCTTCAAGCCTTGCCATGGGGGCAGTTCTATCACAAAAGGACCCGGTAACCAATCAGTTGCATCCCGTGGCATTTTGGTCCCGCAAATTATCGCCTCCTGAAATCAATTACACGATTACTGACAAGGAACTTCTGGCTATCAAGTCTGCCTTTAAGGCTTGGCGGCATTATCTGCTGTGGGCCCGACACACCGTTACTGTGATTACGGATCACCGAAACCTGCAATATTTGAAAACCGCAAAAGCCCAATCCTCTAGACAACTCCGTTGGGCATTATTCTTTGCAGAGTTTGACTTTATAATTACCTATCGACCTGGTACAAAAAACGGTAAAGCTGATGCCCTTTCTCGGATGGGATTGGAAGAACACTTGATCAACCCTAAACCTGTACCAATCATTCCCGAACAAAGAATTCTGGGTGTAATCGCCACACAATCCATAGAGGAAGTTAAGGATAAAGCCAGGCAACTTGTAACTCCAGCAGACATACAGAATTGGCATCAAGTCTGCCTTTAAGGCTTGGCGGCATTATCTGCTGGGGGCCCGACACACCGTTACTGTGATGACGGATCACCGAAACCTGCAATATTTGAAAACCGTCTGTGTGCTGGCATGTGTCATGTATGTGGATTGTCCATACCACTCACAGGCTAATGTTTGATGCCAGTGCAATCCAGCATTCAGCACATGTGTTGGTTTTCCATCTTGCAGTCATCAGTGTGTGCTTTTTGCCTCCCCTTCCAAATCATTGACAAATCATTGACAGTGCATGCATGCCAGAGTTATTGTCATGTGGGACATGTGTCATTTATGTACTGGATATCTGCCTCACTAGGCCTATGTGTATGTGCTATGGTGCTCATGCCTGTTTCCATTTGTTATCTTTCATGTTTTTGCAGATGATGAGGCACTTGATGCTGTAGAGGAGGAGGAGATGGTGCAGACCCAGGAGGAATCACAGCCACAACCGGGCACCAGTGGAGGACGTGGGGTGGTGGTGGGTGAAAACCCATTTCTCCTACAAACCATGCTGTACACGGGTGTCTCTGGGTACACCTCCGGAGACCTCTATGAATCAGGTGCTGATTCGGGCATTGAGACATATGTGCCGTCGCAGGTAAGTGTTTCTGGCAGGGATGCTGTTCTCTCCAACCCACCTGCACCGGGGGCAGACCCCTCTATGGGGATTTCAGTGTTAGAAAGTCTGCCTGTGGCGGTTACGGATGCAGGGTCATACTCCACAATATTTGGTCCTGTTCCTGGGCTAGCAGATCAAAGGAGGAATGCAGTCCTGCAGCCTCAGGCAGTGCCAGCACAGCAAGGTGCACATCGCCTTGCCCCAAACAGGTGTGGTGCCCACCAATGCATCGGCCGTGCGCCACCAAGCAATACTGTATGGGAGAACTCCATGTGCAGTATAGCAGCACAACAGGGGGCATCGTGTGAAATGATAGCTCAGGCAATGGATACGGTGGCCACTTCCATTCTCCCCCCTGAAAGGCAGATGGAGCTCCAGCAGCAGGCAACAGACTCCATTTGCCACTCACAAAGGGAGGACATGTTGGCGTCTGACAGGGGCCGACGGGCTGGACTGGAGACTCTGGGCACAGCCATATCTGTAGAGTCACAGGCCCACAGGGAAGCCCTCAGGTTAGAACACAGGTTCCTCAGAGATACTCCGAGTGAACTTGAGGTGTCCCGGAGTACAAGGGAAGAACAGCAGCTGGAGCAGCTGACAAACACACTCTCAGCTGAGCTCTAAGCAACCCGTCAGAAGATCCGGCCATCACGCGAGGTCATGCAGGCAGAAATGCGTGCTACACGTGAGGTGCTGCATGGGGATCTTCGTACCATCATCCTGCAGAACCAAACCTTTCACACCTGCATGCTTGCTGCCATGGAGGAGCAGGCCAGGGCTTTGCGTGGGCTGCCTCCCATATCACGGCCACCTTCTGATGTACCACCAGAGGGTGGTGACAGCGACGGCAGTTCTCCCACTGTAGCGTAGCCGTGCAGGCCATGAGCCCATAGAGGTATTTTTCTTTTTTCTCAACATCCACGCATGTGGGTGTTGGGGTGCACCCTGTACCTCATCCCACCTGGGTGGTCTCCCCCCGGTCCACACACAGCCATTTTTGATATATATATTTTTTTAAACAGTGTGGTGCTTTTTGTGGATCCCGTATATATCCACTGTGTATTCCAGCTGGGCACATGCTAGCTTGTCCTGTCTTTGGGTTAGATGCTTGGGTTCCTGACACACACCCCCCTCCTGCTTCCGCTTTCCATGGGCTTGCAAAGGGTGTGAACAAGTGACAGTAACTTACAAAGTGACATTGGGCTCCCATAAGTTGTGTGGACAGTCTGTGGTCAAAACTGTGTATACATCCCTAGTGGGTATTGTTGCGGAAATCTCAACTGCATGGTGGATTTATGTATGGTTCTACATCCTTGACTTTTTCATTATATACATGGACCTTCTTCATGTCTTAACAAGGCCATCTACTTTGCAGATGCAGTTCACTGATACATTTGCCTTCCAGCAACAATCTGCAATTGGAAGGGGTCGACGTGCTGCCTTAGTCAGGTTGTGACACTTGCACTACTTTTATTTTTTATTGTAATTTATTGCCACTGTTTGACCATGTACTGATGTTTTCTCTTGCTGGTAAGTATTTGTTCATGTGTGCTGTTTTTGTATTCATTATTGAGAGCAAATTGTCTGTGGCCTGTTTCTTTGTGACACTTGTGTCATGTGTTGTGCATTCATTTGGTTGCTTTCACATTGCATGCCATGCCATGGTGTATTGGGGAGGTGTTGGGTGACATGGCACTATTTTGATGTGGTATTTTGCAAGGGGGTAGTCCTTCATGCTGCATGGATTTGTGGCTATTTGTGACACATCATTGGGTGTCTTTGAGTAGCTAGGGATGCACACAATGTAGCACTTCCAGGTGAACAATCTCAGGCTGGTATGGTTGTGACAGTTGACGGTCTCTTTTGTCATCATCATTGATTGCGAGCTGGTATGTGCTAGGCCTGTGTGCACTCCGCAGGGGTGGTATTTTAGGTGAAGTAATTTGCCACAAGCTGGGTCCGGGCTGCCTCACCACATGCACTTTCACCTCCCATGCGCAGCGGGCGTGCATGTGGTTGGGGATATGGGGGCACCACCATGTCCACCGGCATGCCCCGCCGGGTTGCAACTTTGTGCAGGACACATGCTGCCACTATGATCCTGCACACTACTGGGGGCACATATAGCAGCTGCCCACCAGAGCGGTCAAGGGAGCAAAAGCATGACTTGAGCACTCCGAATGTGCGCTCCACTATGGCCCGGGTTGCAATATGGGCTGTGTTGTATCTTACCTCGGATGGTGTGGTGGGGTTCCAAATTGGCGTCATCATGTAGGTGCTCAGAGGGTAGGCACTGTCCCCTGGGGTGGTGATAATGGTTGTCATTAGTGGGGTTTTCCCATTTTTCAGTTTGTGACATGCATGCATGTGCAGAGGCATTTATACTCACCAATTAGCCATGTGTCGCCATGCCGGCCAGCTTCCAGGTCCCGGTTTAGGGGTGACATTCTGAATATGAAACTATCATGGCAGGACCCTGGATAGTTGGCATATACTGAGTTGATGATTCCCTTGGCATCACATACAACCTGCACGTTGATGGAATGCCAGTGCTTGCGGTTCCGATAGATATGCTCAGTGGCCCTGGGTGGACGTAGAGCCACATGGGTGCAATCAATGGCACCTAGGACTTTGGGGAAGTGTGCCACCCCGTAACATTGCTGGACAACAGCCTGTCTTTCTGCAGGTGTTGTGGGCATGTATATGTGCCTGTGGACTGAGGGGTGTGCAGTCATGATGGTCAACACCTGGTGTATGCAGCGTGACTGCGTGGCCTGTGACATACCCCCACTATGGCAGTTGTCCGCTGAAATGAACCAGTAGCCAAGAAGTGCAGTACATTTAGCACCTTTTCCAAGGGGCTCAGCGCTTGCGAGCACAGGGTGGGTGATGTGAGGTCATCCTCCCACTCCCTCACCAGGTCTAGGATTATGTGTGGTGGAAACCTGTACCTCCCATACATCTGGTCATCAGGCATCCCAAAAAGGCTGGTCCTGGGTAAGAAAATGTGGGGCCTGACTATCCTCCTCCTCCTGCGGTGTCCCACGACCACTGCTGCTATGAACAGTATATTCATCGTAGCGTCTGAGCTTCTTTGTTGTTTGCGTGCACTTTTATGCTGCACAGGGCCACTTAAGCTTTCTTCCTGCTGGCGTACGTGTTTCCGGATTAGCGCATCTTTTTTGGCACACACCTTTCCCCTGTTCGATTCCATAAATACGTGTTGTTAGCGCGCATGTGGACGTTGCGAGCATTTACCTCCTGTACTTCCCCCCTAATGCCCACATTTTCACACGTTGTTCTCCATTCCGCATGTTACGCCCACTTTTCGTGTACGCTATGCTATGTGCGCTTTTCCTGTGCACGTTGTGCAAGGCGTTTAGTGATGTGTGCGCCTGCTTGCACCACCCACGGATTTGGCACACATCCCGGCTTTTACTAGCACAGCGCATTCCATGAATCGATCAGTGGCTGCGTGTGCGGCTTTGGCACGCATGCGCTGCGATTTTCACGCTTGCGTGCCCCTTTTCGGTGCACATTTATTCCATGAATTACCTGACAGTATTTAGAGGGAACCTAATTATTAGTGAACATAAAATATAACATATGATAAAGAGTATCCAAAAACCTTCTATGTCACATAATGAAAAAAGAAGAAAAAAAGTTAAGAAATTCTTTTTATATGTCCTGATTCAAACCTGGAATATGAATCACTTTCATTTACTTGACTTCTTATATTCATATTAACAGACAGCATCTCATAAATGTAAAAAATGAGACTAAACTTGAACATATTTTTGTCACTATACAAATGTGGTTATAACAAGTTATTTATTTCTGTGTCGCAATTTAGACCTGAGACACAAGTGTCCAAAATTCGAATCCACTTGCACTCCTGTCTTCGTTATAGTTCTTCCTTGTTTCCCCCTCTTGGAGGTAGCCAGATTTTTACCAAGCCAAAGATCTTGAGAACAGAAATTTCAAAGATAGAATGGTCCTCTAAAATATGTACTGCTATGGGAGATCAGAGTTCTTGATTTCTGATAGCTCTCAAATGTTCAAAAGGTAAAAGAACTTTCAGTTTCCTGTATAATTTGTCACAAGTACATTGTATACTATAAACTACATGTGTAGAGTTGCAATAGATCAATTGGTAGATTTGTTTGTTCTCTCCATTTGGAAGCGTGATTTCTTTGTTGCCTTGTTGTAGGAGTGGACATAGTTTGCAGTGTCCACATCTATAAGTCCCTCCTATGGAAATTTGAAAAAAAGTTTTTCTTTTATCAGGCAATGGGCTGAGGAAACTCAGTCTTATCATACGTTTGATGGTTGGTGCTTTCCGAAAGCATATACTTGGCGAGTTTTCCAAATGTTTTTGTAAGCTTGAATCCGTTTGAAGAATGTTCCAGTATTTTGACAAAATGTGTTTGATTTTTTTGGCTTCCGTACTGTAAGTAGTGATGAACTGGGTTTTTTGCGTATTGTGTCCGTTTTCTGTTTGTCAATTAGCTAAGATTCTCTGGGTATTTGTGTTGCTTTGTTAATCGCTGTTTTGATGTTTCTTGATTCATAGCCTCTTTGCTTAAATTTGGAGAACATTTTCTTGATGTTATCTTCAAAAGTGGGAATAGTACTTCAGTTGCGCTTAGTCTCCTTTTTCCATTTAGCCAAATCCATCTTCCATTTGAATAAAAAAGGGAAATCCATATTGAAGCCTTATCTACAACAATCATCCTAGTGAAGTTTCCACAAATGTATGTAAGTTAAGAGATTCATGCAAGCAATTAATAGGGTGAGTCATATCTCATGTTGGTTTGATATGAAATAGTTTTTTCAAAATGCAGACCCAAGAAACCAAGGATATGCACACAAATGCCCTCATAACTTCTTTTTCTATCTTTCTTTACTATCTTTCCATTAGAAACCACTTCCTCTCCTGAAGAACCATTGAACTAATCAATGGGGAAACACGTGTTGAGAGTAATATTTTGTTCAAGAGCATAAAAGAATATATATTTTCAGGTTTTGCACTCAAAGTGTGAAGCCTAACACCGGAAATCAAACTATTTTGTATGAAAAAGAATGAGAGCAATATTTTGTTCAAGGGCATGAAGAATATATATTTTGAAGTTTTGTACTCAAAGTGTGAAGCCTAACACTGGAAATCAAATTAATTTGTATGAAAAAGAGCATTATTAATGGTGTGATGTTTAATATCAAGTGAAATTAAAATATAATTTTCACCAACTATTTGGAATCAAGTTTGTGTTATTATATTTCCAACAAAAAGATAATTCGGCAATACGCATATTTGACTCACCAACCAAGCTTTGTACATTACGAAGTTGGCGCATTAGAGTAAGCCATATTCCCAACTCAAAAGAAGCTTCTATATATTGTAAAGCAAGTTCCTGCCTTTTTGTATTTGCATTTGAATATGTGTATATAGTACAGGGCCAAAGTAGTGATCATGTTGCAAAAAAAAGTATAGACCTGACTCTTTTTTGTTTTAAAAGTTTGGTGAAGTTTCTACAAGGGGGCAGGGGGGGGAGGAATTACAAAGGCGGTCCAAAATGTTAGAAATCCAGATAGACATAAATAGAAATACATTTTGCTCACAGCTACAGCCCAAATCGATGGATGGATTTACACCAAACTTGTGCGAAGAGTGGCAGGCTGGTTCCAAAAGTGTGCTTTTACAAATTTGGTTTTAATCCGTCCAGTAGATTTTAAAAAAATGGCCGAACACTAGATACAAAATATGTGTGATATCTTCATCCAAGCCACAGACTTTCTTCCTGATTCAGAGTCCAAGGATGCCTCTGAGCCAATGAGAGAGCTGTGTAATATTTACGGACATAGTATGCAGCCGCTGGTTGGTCAATTGAGAAATATGAGGTGCGTCAAAACCTTTGAAATGGATGCCATGTGGGATTCTCAAACTGCGCCGAGGTCTGCAAACATTATGGTAAAAGCATATTAAAAACACAACATTATACCTGTCAAACAAATGAAACTATCTCTGGGGAGGTGAGAAAAAGCACGAAATCAGGTGTTTTTTCAACTTCTGATATCCGCAAACATGGTTGTGGACATTTCACTGATGTTCGCGAACATGACAAAGATTCGAGGGCATCCATGTATATGTGTGTATTACAGGGTAGGTGAAGAGCAGTTATTGGATGTATTATAACTTTTGTGTCGTCTGATGAATCCACACAAATGTTTGATAGAAGATTATAGGCCCAACTTTGAATGTGTGTGCAAAGTTTGAAGGGATTTAATCAAGAGGGGGTAAAACTGAAGGAGTGGTCCCAATATTTTCGAAATCGGGATGTGCTTGAATGGGAAGAAAATTCTGCATGTGGCTAACGTCTAAAATGCTGGATGGATTTGCAGCACAGATGTGTTAGGAGCATTGGCAAGGACACTAAACCATGCTTTTGCAAATCTGTCCTGTAATTTATTTTTGGAAAAGTGTAAAAATGTAGATACAAAGAAAATAGTGATATTATTTTGGTGCCTGAGGCATAGTCTGTGACTGTGGCCTTTGGCTAGATTGTCCGGGGCCCGGCTATGGGATCAAATTCGGCATGGCCACGAGGGACTCCCTGTATGGTAACATTTTTTAAATAGGCTTGAATAGGAAATAAAAAGTCTGCTTGTAGCTACAGCATAAAGTGCTGGGTGAGTTTACATCAATCCTACACAAAGAGCATCAGCAAAGACGGAAAGCATGCTTTTGGAAAGGTTGCAAGCCATTAACATTGGCCATTGGTCACATTGTATAGGGGTATAGTGGCACTGGACCAGGATGCAGGATAGGTGCAGTGTATAACAAGGGTGGTCTGGTGAGGCCTGGTTTATGGTCAAGCTCATGCCCTAGACAATCCAACCATGACTTGCAGGCTCAGCAAGCGCTGCTGACAATGACACAAATTAGTATGGGCTGTAAAAAATAAGTTTCTTAAAGGAGGTTTATAATCAATTTATAACGTATATACTACAGTGATGTAACATCATGAAACATTTAAATTCAATGTAAAACATTTTTAAAGTGACGTTATAGTTAATATGCAGTAATAAAAACCTATGAAATTCACTGAAAAATGTTGTTAAAGGGATGTTATCACTAAATAGCACTCATAAAAACCTATGAAATTCACAGAAAAAATGTTGTTAAATGGTTGTGATGGTTAAGTTGTTCTGACCAAAAACATAGCTAACAGGACATTATGTATGCAAGGTAAAAAGGATACATGCAAGAAATTCACTAGTTATGGTAAACTACGCAAACATACCGCGCGCCACTGCCAGACACTGCTAAAACTAACACCCAGAACATCAAAGATAACATCACAAATGTACTGTAAGGTAGCAATAATTTTTGCAATCATGTTTGAAAGTATTGCAGAATTGGCTGGATGTTTTTTATGGAAGACAACATTTTCAGCTTTACTCCATCTCCAAATTATAGTGAATCCATGTGGAATTGGTTGTCATTGTTGGAGATCTGGCTCATGTCCTGGTCAGTTAGAAATGCTGAAACCACCTTTTCCACATTTTGCTGTGCATTTTCAATTATTTTTGCTGAAGTCTTTGGACTATTTGCATTTTTACCTTTGTATTATATTTGAGAAAATAAAGTAAGTTTGTCATAACAGATCATTGCATTTCTCGAAATCATGGTTCATTGCCAATGATAAAGACATAACTCGAAACATGCTGGGATACTTGCTTCACAGTGAATTATAATTATCTCAGGGTGTTTGTCCCTTGCGCTGGGCCTGAGCTTAGGCCAAACTTGCTGCCACTTCACCCCATGCAGGTTGAACAATTGAATTACAAAATTTGAATGACCAACACTTGTATCAAGGAAGTAATTATGTCAGTACATCATAATCCAATGCATCAAGAAATTCCCCAGTAACCGTGATGTTTTCTTTTGGGTCTCTGTGCCTTTTGTCAAATAAGAAAGCGATACATGATAACAAAGGATTGCTTTTCTAAAGTTCTTTTGTTTGGAGGCAAATCAGCTATATTGTTATATTTATTTTTATTGATTCACATTGAGGTATAGTTTGCTTAATGCAGTTTGATTGGTCTATTTTGGAAGGTAATGGTTGCTTTAGACCATTTTGAAAAATTGCAAAGATTTGATTATATGGTCTATGTACAATGGTGGTTGACATTTTGTGGAAGAGTTGTATCAATTGCTAAAGTGAAAAGTTAGAAAGTCTATTGTTTGCATTTGTGTAGTGAAAAGATACAAGTTTGGTGTCTTAAGAGTACATATGTATCAGAGGTGGATGAGGAAGCTGTTTGTGTGCAAAAGAAGACCACACTTGTGTTGCCCTGTGAATACATTGCAGATCAATTCCAGTTCTGGAATTTTGCAAATTGTCATTCAGCTCTATTTTGTTGACCTGCCTGCAAACTGTACAATACCATTTCTGTGTCTGTTATTTTTCAAATGCAAGTCAACTCCATTGCCATTTTTAAACAGGGCTTCATAAGAACATTGCATATTTCATTGTTAACACTGTTAAACAACATGACTTTAATTGGAAGAGAACATTTAAGATTCCTTCAATTTTCTGTAGTGGTGTGGAACAATGATCATTGCATCAATATTTCAAAACTGGACCACAAACGTTGTGAGACTGTAGCATTGTCATATTTTGTTTTAATTTATCTTGATTTTTTTTTTTTAAACCAGATTATTGGTTTGGTTACTGGTGAGATAATTAGACACCATTGATTGGCATGTATGTAATGTTTTTAGTGTAGTGTATATTACAGTAAACCACAACATCCTGATCACCCATCTCTGTGATACCTTAGGTATCACAGATCAGGCCCTGGTGTGGCTCGCCTCCTTTCTCTCTGATCAGCCCTCCCAGGTTGTACTCAGGCCATTTCTCTCCTCTACCACTCTCTCTACTTGTGGGGTCCCCAGGGATCTAACCTTTGCCTCTGGTTCTTCAAAATCTACATGGCCCCCTTAGCCCACATGATCTCTACCTTCACCTCTAACTTTCCGTGTTATGCGTATGACACGCAGCTCTCTTTCAGGCTACCCTCAGATCCTCCTCGCTCTTTCCTGACTGTCTATCTGCAATTCAGGCTTGGCGTGCTGCTAACAATCTGCCTGAATGCCATTAAGACAGAGATCCTCCTCATCGTGACCCACGCTCCTGCTTTCCCACTTTCTCACTGGCCTGTCTTCCTTGGCCCGGTGCCCTACCAATGAGGCAAAACTTCTCGGGGTCTTCTTCAATTCCACTCTCTCCCTCTTTTCTCACATCTCATAAATCTCCAAATGTCCAACTACTAACTGCACCGCCTCAGAGGTATTCTACCTTTTCTCACTTCCTCCCCGAGGCTCAAAACCTCGAGAGACCTGGGTCTCACTAGGCTGGACTATTGCAAAAGCCTCTTTCTCAATCTTCCTACTTCTACTCTGCGAACTCTACAACTCATCCAGAACAGAACCCCAAGACTTACCTTTGGCCTCAAGCCCTGGGACCGCATCTCTCCAGTTCTGAAATCCCTCCACTGGCTCCCCGTGGCTACAATGATGAAGTACAAGACCCTCTACATAATCCACAAGGCTTTCTGGGGCCGGGTCCAGCACTATCTACATCGCTCTCTTCCTAAATACTCTCCCTCTAGAGTTCTCCGCTTGTCCTCCTCCAACTCACTATGGGTGAGCTGTGTTCACATACAGAGGTTTGGGTGTTAGATCTTTATCCTCTGCAAGTGCTTTGCTCTGGAACAGCCTGTCTCTGTCTTGAGCATGAGCACCTTAAAATTCTAAAAACTCTTCAAGACCTTCCTTTTCTCTTCCTCCTTCTCTCTCCCTCTCTGCTGCTAACCTCCTCCCTTTTCTCTCCATCCTAGTTCTCCTCCCTAACTCTGTTCAGTTTTTGCTGACTGGTTGCCTTGTTCACCTCCAGAGACTACAGGTCCCAGGCTCCCCCGCCAGTCTTTTGCACTTGCCTCTGGGCCGCTGCACTTTGTTCAGCATTACTGCACTTTCAGGTTACTCTCCTTAGCGGGGCAACCTCTGTGCACATAACCCAGGGCCCTGCAGGACCGGACTCTTTGTTCCCCCCACGCTCCCACATCTGTCCCTGGATGTATGCATAACCTAAATGTACAAGGAGCCTTTAGCTCGTCTGTCCCCTCTGGCCCCTCCACCACCGTTTGTCCATCATCCCGCTCCCGAGCTTGGTCTCAACTTTTCAACTTCATGCACTTGCACTATTAGAAATGTCGTCAGACCTAGTATGCTAGTTTTTTCTGTTTAAATCATTCTGAATCTTTAAGGCCTAAGAATGATTACTGTATTCCCTTGTTTCCTTCCCGCCTTGAAGCGCTTTTAAGCACTTCACCTGGGTATAAGCGCTATATAAATAAACAATCAATCAAGTGGATCATTTCTGGGAGTGATTTTGCATAGGAATTTGGTGCCAGTGGTTCATGTCTATTATAAATGAAGATTACTAACATTGCTATTACAATGTTGCTTGATGAGCTATCGAATGAAGTGCAAAATATAAGTATAAATACTCAGGTATATACATTGTGAAGATGGGAGTTTTCAAATCTTTTTTTTAACACATTTTCGTTATTACTATTAAAATTATCTTGTGGGCAAACTTGTTTTATAAAAATGCTGATTGTGATGATGTCAGGTGAGAGAAGAGGAATATTATGTTTGTCAGTTTCTTAAAACCTTTAGGTGTATAAAAGATGAAAAATTAGGTTACATGTTATTTTTTTCATTGTAGAATAAGTATGTTGCATGGTGGATTAATACTATATACACTTATATTGCTGCAAATCATCTCTCTGTTTCTCTGTCTCTGTCTCTCTTTATCTCTCTGGCTCTCTCTTTCTCTCACCCTCTGTCTTTCTCTTTCTCTTGCACTCTCTCACTCTGAGCTAGCATTCTCTTTCAATCACTACCTTTATCTGTCTGACTCCATGTCTCTGTCTCTTTATATATCTGGGTAGCGCAAATGCGTTGTGAAATGCATGTCTGCTAGAACTTTCCCAGCAGCTGGTGACAACTGTGTGATCTGTGAAAAATACGGATTTCTTGAGTGGAGTTCTGTTTTCTTGCAAAAGCAGAATAAAAAAAAAAAGGAATTATGTAATTGTAATAAGATTGTAAATTGGATCTTTTTAAACATGGCCATTTCTAATGATCACATCCAGTGTATATTTTGTCACAATAAGAACATTACATTTGTCTTACTGAGCAAAGCACAACATCAAAACATAGAATAAACATTCTGAAAGAATGTTGTCCTTCTAAGATGAACAGTTTCGTACAATCGCATTGTATAATCTAATGCCCCATTAAGAAAAGGGAAGGTTCACATAGCACCAGTAAATATTTTACAAACAAAGGAATGTACACAATTCGTTATATTTAATAGATATGTCAGTAATGAAAGGGTGTTATGCCTGAATGTCTAAGTGCATAAGGCACAGAGGGTTTGATGCCCATTTGATTTTTCACAGCTCTCACCATAACATTAAAATGTTTGTAATATTGCAACATGTATACTGATATATACAGTCTCAGGCTTTTGATGTCTGGATGAACTGCCTGTGACAACATTAACTTTATCGGTGTCCAAAAGCCATTCCCGGCAGAATTTTAGCCAGATTTCAGGCTAAGTGTGGATGTGCACACACTCAGTTCCCAATGATATGATATGATATGGCATTTGTAACGCGCCTATACACAAGTGTTTCAAGGCGTCAGGAAATACATCCTAAGAGAAATATATACAAATGTAATCATTATTTTCAGACCATTGGAACAGGAAGGGAGATTTAAAACAATATTAAAAAGCAGTATCATTTTGAGTTTACCTACAATTTTGAGGGTATGTTAGTTTGAGGGTGTTAGTTTGTTTGAAATGTATACAATTGTGCATCTGAGACCGTTTAACTGGGGTGAGGACAGAAAGAGTGTAACGTTTGCTTTCATAACATTAAAAACGTAAGGAGGTTATTCTGGTTGTGTGATATGTGTGTTTTGACACTGTATAACAGAAACCAAGTCTGGTAAAAATTGCAAAGAATAGTAGATTGATGGGAGGTATATCCCACATTTAAGCTGATTATTTGAATTATTTAGTTGTATCAATTAGTGGAAATGAATTGTCATGTATGTTTTTCCAGATGGGGGCCCTTTCAACCTATGCCACTTTTTCAAATTAAAAACACGAATAGTTAATGAAACGGCCATCATGCCAATTCAATCAAATTGAATTTTTTTTAACAAAATCAGATCAAATAGCTTCATATAAACAATCCATTAGGAGTACTATATTGAGTACAAAGACTACTCTAACAACATAACATTTATGTCCAAAATATTTTATTATAAAATATATACATTTCTTTTTACAGTTCAAAATGCAATTTTACCCATAGAGCTGCCTGACAAGAAAGCATAACTGTCAACTCTTGTCAACTGAAAAAAGAACATTTTCTACTGTCTTCAAATCATTATTTTCACTTGCAGCCCCTTTGGGCTTTTGCAGTAATTTACAGGATTATTTTTACAGTCATTTTGTCTTCTTAGAGATAATGCACTTGTAATCCTCTTGGGGCTTTGTCAATGTTTTAAAATATAATTCCTAATATTTCCAAATTATTCCTTTCATATTCAAATTGGAATCATTACTTTCCAGTAGCGGCAGCAGTAGCGGGCAGTTCACACATTGTACGTGTTGCAGCAGTAGCTCTGAGAGCAGTGTGATTGTTTCCTGGTGTTTCGAACTCAGAATGTTAGGTGGAGCCCTGTGGCATGCTGACACATAAACCATTTGGAGATCAAGTGCAGCATAGCGGCAACGGGTCGTGCAGGCCATGTTTCCCCCATGCAGCACCCCTCTGCATTCCCTATCAAAGACTTGTATTGAGGGCCAACCACGGGCTGAAGTGTGCCTCATGGGGAGCAATGATAAGCACAGAAGTCCACACACCATGGTGGAAATCAATGGTATGCATGTAAACATGCTGGCAGAATCTGGAGCTAAATAAAACTACATTTCCTTAGAAGTGTGGATCAACTTACTAAGACGGGCGGGTGTTTGCAAACTGATAATTCATGATATTACCCCAGGAGGGTACAATGAGGATACAATGTGTTTGTTGTGGTATTTCATGGTTAAATTTCAATGTAAGGGTTGCACATGTACAAGCAAGGTGTATTTGACCCTCAAGAGAGCGTTCCTGCTTGGGTGGAGGCAACAAGGTATATTGGGAATGAAACTAGACCCTATCACAAATAAACAGGTGCTAACTGCAGATGCAGTGCGAGAGTGTGAAGAAATAATAAGGGAGTTTCCTGGAGTGTTTAAGGACAGGCTGGGCTTTTTGAAAGGGTATGTTCACATGATTACGCTCAAGAAGGATGCTAATCCTAGTTTAGGCCGGCTGCAAAATCTTTCCATTAACATAAGGGGAAGAAGATAATCAAACTGTTGTGTGAGGAAGTAGAAAAAGAACCTGTAGAAAGTGCAGAGTGGGTGAGTCCCCTGGTGGTTGCAAGGAAGGCCAATGTGGAGTTCCATCTTGTGTAGATTTGAGAGCAGGAAATGGAAGTGTGGTAGTGGAAGGCATCCATTTGCTCAACATTAGTCAGATGGTGGTTTTACTGGGCAAGGCTAAAGTGTTTTAATGGCTGACCTTGCCTCAGCGTATCATCAGATCAGGCTTTATGGCTTGTCTAAAGACATCACAACGTTTATTACTCAAACGGGCCTATGTAGGTGTAACCGGATGCCCTTCGGGCTGGTATTAGCTGTGGCTATTTCCCCAACAATAATGGAAAGGCTGTTTGGTCGCCTTAATGAGGTTTTTTGTTTTCAAGATGGCATATTAACTGTAGGTGAAGATGTGGGGGAGCATGATGAAACACTGAAATATGTTTTTATTATAATACAAGAGAGAGGCTTAATGGTGAGTCTTGACAAATTAAGTTTAGATGTGAGTCTATTGAATACGTGGGGCACAAATTAAGCAAGAAAGAAGTAAAACCAAAAAGGAAAATTGTGAGTGCAATCAGGAATGCTTCCAGGTCATCCATTAAAGAAGATGTTTTATTATTTCTAGGAGTGGCTGCATTTTACCAGAAGTTTGTTATGAATATTTCAGATAAGGTGGAAAAGATGTGTGACTTAACCAAGAGGGGGGTTAAGTTTGAGTTGATGGACGGGTGTGAGCGTGAATTTGTAATTATAAAAGAGATGATCAGCAATGCCAACTACCTAGCACAATTTGACACCAGCTTGCACTGCACAGTCATAACAGTCACTAGTGACAAATGAATCAATGTTGTTCTAAAAATGTGGGGAGGAGGAGAATGTAATCGCCTTTGCCTCAAGGAAACTGAAGGGACCAGAGTTGAGGTTCTCTGTTATTCTGAAAGAGATGTTGGCCTGTATGTGGGCGGTAGTTCCAGTCATATGTACGGGTATCCATGTTTGTTTAGAGGCTGAACCACAATCCCTTGAAAGCTGTAATGGATTAAAAGGGTTTGCATAAGGTATGCAGACAGATAGCTTCTTGGGACACTCAGTTTCAGCCACAAGATTTCAGTGTTCAGGTGATACAAGGAAGAAACAAAAAGATTGCTGACTGCTGTCTAGGCTGCCAGTTAGGAGTTAAGACTGCCGAGGAATGCTGGACTCGGACAGTTTTTCTGAAGACTGCATGTTTTATATTCAAGGCAGAATGGCATACGTAGAGTGAAAGTGATGGGTCCATATAGGTCCATACAAGGTGCCATTAGAGAATTTTCAGATGGATGGAAGACAAAGGTGAGGTTGATGGAGACTGTAAAAGACTTTTGGATGGTGAGAGATGAGTTAATTGTGGAATGGATAAGGCTATATTGAGCTGGCAGGGCTATAGTACCAATCTCACTGAGGAACTAGCTCATGAGGGACATATTGGCATTACTAAAACCAAGCACGGTTTGAAGGATAACTATTGGTGGCTGGGTGGGAGCAGTGTGGTTGAGCAGTGGGTTTCAAGATGTTCCAAGTATGAGGAATCTGGTAATGGGCTAAAGGTGACAACTCAGTCATTTACCCCTAGACAAAAAGGCAGCAGCTGGTTTTTACCCACTTTGAGAGACCGCAGCGATCACTTTTTGCTCACTGTCCTTTTCACAAAGGAGGAAAAAACTATTTGCATATCAGTGATTGTCCTGCCCACAAGGGCAGTCCAGCACCAAAATGCCAAGCAAACCTCCCTTGAACAAGAGTGCCAACAGCAAGCCCATACATGTGTTTCAGCCTTGAGGGGCTAATCAGTGAGGTGGAGCTGTGCCTCTCTGAGCACAGTGGGCAAGGGGTCCACGTCTGGGTTCCCCCAGGTAACTTAGGGTGACCAACCCCAAGTTCCTTTCAAAAATACAAAAAAAGTAGCAGGCACCCCTCGCCAGAATGAACACGGCATGATAACCTTGTCAGTGGTTTTTACCCACTTTGAGAGTCCGCAGTCATCACTTTTTGATCAATGTACTTTTCAAAAAGGACGAATATCCATTTGCATATGAGTCTTTGTCCCACCCACAAAGGCAGTCCATCACCGAAATGCCAGCTAAACCTCCTTTGAACAAGATTACCAACAGCAACCCCATACACATGTTTCAGTCTTGTTGGGCCTCACCAGTGAGGTGGAGCTGTACCTCTCTGAGCACAGTGAGCAAGGGGTCCACGTCTGGGTTCACCCAGGTAACCTAGGGTGACCAACACAAAGGCCCTTTCAAAAATACAAAAAAGGTAGCAGGTACTCCTCTCCAGAAAGAACAAAGCATGATAACCTGTTCAGTGTTTTTTTTTTATCCACTTTGAGAGTCCGCAGTCATCGCGTTTTGCTCACTATACTTTTCACAAAGGAGGAATATCCATTTTCATATAAGTCTTTGTCCCGCCTACAAGGGCAGACCAGCAACGAAATGCCAGGCAAACCTCCTTTGAACAAGAGTACCAACAGCAACCCCATACATGTGTTTCTGCCTTGTTGGGCCTCATCAGTGAGATGGAGCTGTGCCTCTATGAGCACAGTGAGTAAGGGGTCCACGTCTGGGTTCCCCCAGGTAACTTAGGGTGACCAACCACAAGTTCCTTACAAAAATGACAATACTCAATGATACTAAACAATACACCACAATGTTCAATACTGTCCCTCACACCCACAGTTGCAATTCTACTTGGTCAATACTTACACTCCTTGGTCTGCTGGCACTGCTCGGCTGCCATGTCCCCCAGAAGGTGCTCTCTTACCCCTCCTGGTCTGCCTGGACTCCTCACTGACTTCGGGCAGGATGATTTACCAGCTGGTTCCTGACAGCCTTTCCACAGGTATGCATTGCTGTCTTCTCAAGATATGTGAGGGTCCTGCAGACTCTCAGGTTCCGCAGCGGGGGAGACAACCTTGTGTCGGGCTGACACAGACAACCATCGACTCTGCTACCAATTTGTTGGGGATAGACTCCCAGGTATGCCCGAACGATGCTGGAAGTCTGTGGAATTGGAGGGCCCAACTCCCTATCCCAGTGTACACGGATGGCTCAGTCAATGGCAAGTTCAATCTGCGGTTTATTACAGACACATCCAACACAGATCGGCACAAGAATACAGGTGAATTCCAGTACATATTCAGCTTCCTCTGGCTCGTAGGCCAGTTTTAGTACAAAATTGCATAACTACTCTGTCTCTACTTGGGCCACTCTCCAAAAACCTATCACTGTGTGGGACTGGCCATCAACAGTGTAATAACCTATATGGGTAACTATATGTATTATTCTACTGGCTCTTACATGTTAGGTGCTGGTCTGGTTCATCCCCAGTTTACTACCTATAACATTGTTGCAGAGTAGTGTACTTAACATTGGTTCTTGCCCGTTGCTACCCACCCCTAGTGTACTAAACTGTGATTGGCTAGAGCTGATGTCCCCAGGCCAGGGGCCCTGAATGGTTCTCATCTCACTGTGCACCTCATCAAGGTGAGGTGAATGATTATGTGTCTGTATGGTGACTTGTGTGCACCACCTTTGCATATGAGTCCATGTCCCGCTCATCACACTTGTTCCACATTTGTTGCACACTTGTTGCAGCCTGTGTCTGACACCTGGGATCGGCTCCCTTTTCTCACCCCTGATCACTGTTCATTGTCTTCTTCAGCTGCATCACATGTTCAGAGACTGCAAAATTGAGATATGCAGCTCTGAACTATGAGGATTTATTCCATTTTTGTGCAGCTGGTCCCTTTGTCATCTGGGGATTGGAATATCTTTTTTAACTGTCGACCTTGGCTGTGTGCTCTGTTCCACACACCTTGCTCCCACTCCTGCCTTAATTGGCTCAGCTAGTCTCCTGCTCCATGATTTGAGGCCTGCTGTAATTGTCCTTAACCTTTTAATGCGGTTCTATATTGTCCATGTTTTACTACATTTTATATGTGTTAGCTATACATGGTTTGATCAGGTTCCATATATACTCCTGTATATTCGCACGTATATCCAAGTTATTGGCTTTAAGCATCAGCAAGCTTGCTCAGGATCTATTGTGCTTTGTGGTTTCTGTATTACTGCATTTGGCTAATGGCAAAAATAATAAAAGCAAAGACAGTGCGTGTGTAGAGGACAAACTGTCCTCTAACTGTAGAACTGTAAGCTCATGTTCTTCATGTATTTGAGTGTGTGTTTGTGCCGTGTAATGCGGATTGCATGTTTACTTCATGTCTAACGCTGCTATGTCGTGGTGTCTCTAATGACGTCAGCAGCATGGCTTCTCTGTGCTCAGTCCAAGCTGTCCATATAGGTGTCTCTAACCATAGTATTCGGCTCTTACTCACATGGATAGATTTGTACTGCACTGGGTCTGTATGGCAAACTGAGAGGATACCTCTCAGAGAATTTGTTGATCATTGGTGCATTTGGGATTCGTCTGAAATAGAATGGGTGGTTGAAGTGTTTTCCGGCCTCCGTCTGGTCATGAACTTGACGGGAGGGCGGGGTGGTCCCAAGATCCTGACTCCCTCGCCAAAGGATCTAAGATTAATGCGAGCCTCACATTGATTAAGCAGATGTCTAGAAATTTCCTCTGCTTGGACCTACACATTCTACCTGTTTTTTATCCAGTGAAATAGCTAATCTCGGTCTCACAATGGCCAAGCAAGAAAATTGGTTCAGATGGAGCAGTAAAACGATAGTCTTAGGGTTGGAATCGGATAACATATTCCTGTGTGTATTTTATGTTTACAACTAAATTGTGGTTGTTACTATTATCCCATATAGATTTTTTAAAGAAAATGTCAAGTTGCTCATGATCAAAATTCAAATCAATAACCCAGTCGATGGTTTGAAAAAAGGCTTAAAAAAAAGAAATAATAATAATTGACAAAAATGAAGGCAATAGGCAAACAATCTTCAGATAATTTCTTATGGTATTTATCAATCAATGATAAAATATTATGGTAGAAATGCACATTGTTTAAAAGATCTGGCACCAATAGCAGGGAGTTAATTAGTTATTATTTTCATGCCCTCCCTAAGTATATAATGACCCAACTGGTTAGAGATTTTCATGAGCAAAGGAACATGGATGGGGTAATAGAACAGGCTGCCCAGATCTATGAGGTCCAAAAGCCAGTTGCAAACAAAAGTAATTCAAAAATCCCAAACCATCAACCATTCCCGCTGCAGCCAAGAGGTGGTGAAGGTGAAGAATACCCTCATTTTGGACTTGGAAATAAGGGGGGCCTAAAAATACTCCTTCTTGAAATAAGCCAAATGAGAGACAGAGGAGACCCTCTGATCCATCACAATTGGGTGGTAGCCAGGCAGGGTATCCAACAAATGTTTCACCTGACCCTGCCACCTATATTAGCCGGAGATACAAGGGTAACAGACCCATCTTGGGGTACGTATGGACTCCTGCGGAAGAATGGCGGTCCAATCAGGTAAGTACAGCCCCAGGAAATTTCCATCAAAACTTCTCTCAAAACTTCCCTCAGAGCTTCTCTCAAAACTTCCCTCAAAAGGGAAGAAATATTCCACCCTCCAACTGAAGGTTCTTTCCCTTGTACCATCAAAACCTCAACTTCCAAAAGAATCCTCCTCTCTTCCCACTTTCAGGATTCTAGACCCCCCAAATCAGGAAGATGGGAGACCAAGGATGGAGGGCTATCAGGGAAACATTCAATAGCCAAGATACTCTGGGAGAAGGGACAACTACCCTTCCCGAGAGCAGCAAAGGTATCTTTCCAGACCCCCATACCAACCAGAAAGGATGTCGCAACTGGAGCACCAAGTTCAAAGTCTGACACAAAAGATGTGTTGCATGTTCAGGGCTCAGCAGAGCCCTCCAATGGGCATGGCGGCTGAGAATAGCTCAAACCCAGGGTCTGGTGCCCTGGAGAAATGACTGGGAGAAAACCCTGAAAACCAACAGGTTCCCGAGGAGGAGGCCCAGGAGGAAGGGAGATGCAAAGCCCTAGAGGAAACTTTCTTTCTCACCCATGAAAAACACCTAGAAACCTGTGAACCTGAAACCAAATCTCCCACCCCTGAAAATCTGAAACCTAGGGAACAGAGGGTAAGTAGGAGAAACCACGGGACAAAGAAAACCCATTTCGTGGAGGAAGTCTGCGTCATCCAGTTTGCAGGGGAAGAATCCTTGGAGGATTCAAGGAAGAAAATCTTCTGTTTTAGGGATGGGGGATTCTCCCCAAGGAGAAATGGGTCCCAAAAGACCCTAACTTAGACTGGGTAAGTATGGAAACAGACGCAGAACCACCATTTCCTGAACCCCAACAATATCACAGAGAGGACTCTGAAATCAATGAGGGTCCTCCCCCCCAAATCGATTCAAGTAACTGTCTCCAGGAAAAGGGGGACAGCAGAGAATCAGGGGAAAAGTGGGATTCCACAATCCCACAGATATATGGGTGTTAAATTGTCTTTCAATAACAAAATAAAGAAATTAACTGCCAAGCTGGCCCAAGATGCACATTTTCTTTGCCCCCTTGAAGCGAGAGAATGCAGATTTTATGCCTCTGTCAAGGTACAGGGCCAAGGTGCATTTTCAGCACTGGTGGACACTGGATCCCAAACCACCCTTTTGTCAAAAAAGGCATTTGACCAAATTAATGCAAGAAGGGGGAGATTCACCCAATTTCGCTCACACCTCTTCCTTGGCAACTCCAAAACTTTGATAGAATGACATTTGGGCGACATAGGGTGAAACACCCAGTGATAGTCACAACTCCAGAGGGCACACCTTGTCTACTGGGGAATTACCTCCTCCGGAGCTTGGCACCCCTGATTGACTGTGTGAACAAGTTCCTCTGAACACAGAATAACCGGCCAATCAAACTGAAACAAAGCACATACTATGTATGTTTAAATGGCACATGCCACGTGACTGAACAGTTTTCAGACCAAATTGAATTTCACATTAGGAACAATCAAGTCCCTGAAATAACTGTCATCTCTGTGGGAGAGCTAACTGGTGATAGGGGCCCTTCTCCATTTTTGAAAATCAACCTTCCTCCCAGTTTTAAGTGGCATTCCACACTGGAACAAAATACCCTCAAATGTTAAACCGATTCACAATCTGAAGAAAATCCAAATCCCATGACGAAAGATGATGAAAAACCCGCTCAGAGTTTGACTGACATCCAGAAAAAGGGTGAACAGCTGGTTTTCCCCATTCATTTAAATGAAGGGGGGAGCTTGTTCTTGCCAGAGTATGCCTGAATAATGGAAAAAGCTTAATCAGCGAAGCGTTATTCTGGAAACTCTCAAAAGGTCAGTCAGACCATTCCCACATTTAAGTTAATTGATAAGTGGGAAATTGGCCTGGAAACTCCAAATTCCAAACATCTCCTGCCTAGCAGGTGCATGCTAAAAATGTCCATTGGCGACATAAGCATAGATCATAATTGCTGGGTTGTGAGAGATGTCCCCTCTGCCGTTTATTTGGGTAGTGACATTCTCAATCGATTCACAATTAATTTGGACCTAATTAATTACAAAATCTGGTCCCGACTGGGGGGTAATCCCATGGGCTTTGACAACCCTGAGAAAGAATTTTGGTCAGCTCATTTGCTGCCATATGCAGTTGAAGTTCAAACGGGAGAAGAGGTCACTATCCCAGGACTGGTATGACAATTCACAATTCCCCTAAAAATAAAGTGAGAAAAGGACCTCAAGAACCAGGACGCTTATATACATTTGAATTATCATCTCCAACGGCAAGGTTGTATTTTAACTTTACACCACTAATTGACCTAGAACACAACACCATTTGAAAATTGGTGGATAACTACGGCCCTAGAAGTAACGTAACACTTTGTGTGCAGACACCTTTATTGGAATGGCGATTGATGCCCAATATTTTTCCATTGATTTAAGGAGTGAGATCATGGTAAAAATTCCAAATGACTTTTACAATTGTGATGGCGACATACCTCCAGAAAATATTTTCACCCAGAAAGGGGGGAATTTCTTGCTGTACTCTTCCTGCCCTTATGGGGGGAGGAGGTAACCTGTGACATCAGGAAGGATGATGTTGTATTTCAAGTCAACAGTGACTACCTTCCCTCCTTGAAACCTCCTGCCCAGGCCAACACCATAACAAGAGATCTCTCCACTCAACTGGAGAATGCCACAGAAATTGCAAAACCTGTGGTCGTTCCAGGCTTCAGGCAGATGGTTGAGGAACAAATCAACCTCACTGATCGCTGTGAGCCCGAGGAGCAAAAGCAGATGCCGAAACAGGGGTTTTGGGATTTTCAAGACATCTTTGCTATGGACTCGTACGACTGTGGTCGCACCGAGATACATTCAACCTCCATACTAACAAACCCTGGGATGGCCCCCATGTTTGTAAAGCAATACTGGTTGCCTCTTGCATATATGGAGTCACTCACAGAGATCATAAAGAACTTAAAATCCTGTGGGATAATTTGTCCAGTCCACAGTACCTTTAATAACCCGGTACTGGGGATACTCAAACCCGATGGCCAAAGGAGACTTTGCAAAGACATTAGGGAGTTAAATAAACGGGTCCACATGTCCCGTTGGCCCCTTCCCTACATCGATCAGGGACTGCCCCAGATCCAAGGGTCAAAGGTGTATAACGCCATTGACCTGACCAACGGTTACTGGACAGTACCTGTGAGTGGGGAAGACGAGTACAAGTTTGCCTTTGCCTTCGGGGGGGGCAGCAATACAGGTGGACGCAATCCCCCTTTGGATACATAAACTCTTGCAATTAATTTAACATCTTCCTGCATAAGGCCATGCCCGATTTGGGCGACAGGGAAAACCTGGTCTATGTAGATGATGTTCTAATCAAAAGCTCAACTGTGCAGGAACACATAGCTGAAATATGCTATGTTCTGACCCAGTTGCAGAAGCCGGGACAAAACTGTCCTTCCAGAAGGAGCAATGGTGTGAGACCCACATGAACTTCCTAGGGCATGAAATCACCCTTGAGGGTCTCAGTTCTCAGGCAAAAAAGGTGGAAGCATATATGAAATTAAAAAACACTACGACTCTGCATGATCTAAGAAGCCTTCTTGGACTTACTAATTATAGTAGAAAATTCATAGAGGACTATGCAGAGGTCACAAGACCCTGGGTCCATTTACTAAAGGCCGGGATCAAGTGGGAGTGGGGTCCAGAGCAATCCGAGGCAGTAAAACAACTGAAGAGAAGCCTTCCCCAAGCACCTTGTTTGACTCACCCCATAAAAAACAGGGAGTTCTTCTTGGAGACAGTGTTCTCAAATACTTGCTTGACAGCAGTATTACCAAAAGCACAACAAGGTCAACAAAGTCACCTTATATGCGAGCAAGATGTTGTCCTCTCTGGAGGAAAAATTCAATGATTTTGAAAAGACACTCGAGGCAACGGTGTAGGGATTGAAAAATTAACACCTGTTCATCCATGAGAAGCACAGCATTGTCAATACTCCTCACCAGCCCTTGCAATATCTCCAAAGTGATCGAATCTGAACATGGAACGTGAGTAATCCCAGAATTACTTCCTGTATTCTATTCATGCAAAGCTTTCCTGTGGAGGTCAGATATGGCCAAAACAAGAAGTCCACTCGCACAAAGATTGGCTGACTTGCAAGACTGTGCTCAAGAAAACTGTCTCGAGGACGAAAGTCATGAAACTCAAGACAACATGGAGGCATACCTTACTTCCCTGCACAAAGTCTATGAGGAAGACATCTGCCAAGGGATACCCACAGTGTATGTGGATGGCTGATCCTACCATGTTGATAACAACAGGGAAAAAGAACTAGTGGCTGACGTTGGAAATGCATGGGTGAAGGATGCTGCAGAGCCCTCCGCTGGGTACAAGATCGGTCCCTGAAGTAGTCAGGTGGCAGAGTTGATGGCGGTTTATCAAGCCATCCTCACTGCTGTGCTTCACAAACTGTTCATAATGACCGATTCGGATTATGTCAGGAATGGGTTCATGGAGCACCTGATTAATTAGAAAAATCGAGGCATGCTGTGCGCAAATAACAAACCGCTCCAGTATGGGAAATTAATATAAGCCATTGTTGATCTGGTCACCTTTAATGGGATGACCATCTACTGGAAAAAGATACAAAATCACTCCAGAATAGAGGGACCAGACAAAACTGGAAATGACTTAGCTGACCAGTTGGCCAAAACCACAGCCATCCTCAGGGATCTCATTGAGATTGAGTCCCTGTTGGGGGAAGTCCAGGCTGCTGCTGTCACCAGGTCCCAAAAACTTGCCAAAAATGAACTCTCAACTGCCCAGTGTAGAAAGGAAACCCCAGATGGTGATTTGAATATGGCACAAAAAGGGGATCCAATTATTGGGAAGTTTTATCAACACATTGAAGACCCTGTGAATTTTCCTATGACCGACGCTGATTATGTTGGGAAATAGGATCTCTTGGTGTTGATGAGGTTTTCCAAAATGTTCTGAATCCAAGACGGTTTGATGGTATGGAGATCCATCTCTTTATGTGACCAGTGGGTGCTACCTACCTCATTCCGAAGCCTGATGTTAAATCATGCCTATGATGCGGCCACAGCCGGTCATAGGGGGCTTCATACAGCTTTGGAAGTCTTGCGAGAGTTCGCATACTGACCACAGATGGGTTAGGACCTCAACCAATACTTAAATGGGTGTCTTGTGTGTGCTCAATTCAGCTCAGTTCCCTCACACACCGAGCTCCCCTACAGAAAAGGGGGATTACACTGCATTGCTCAGATTTGCAAGTCGATTTCATTGGGCCCATGATTCTCTCCTCTGTAGGAAACAAGTACATTTTAACCGTCACATGCTTGTTCACCAAGTGGGTGGAATGTCTCCCAGCCCCAAATTGCAAGGCACAAACAGCGGCTGCCCTGATGATCAATCACATCTTCTCACGTTTCGGTTTTCCCCAAGGGATTGAGGTGGACCAAGGAAGTAATTTTTCCTGTGAGGTGATTTCAAAGATGTGTGAGAACTCGGGGTAAGGAGAAAACTCCACATTGCCTACCGCCAAGCCTTGAGTGGAGAGTGAGCGGTACAATAAAATGATTGTTGGCATTCTAAAGAAGTTTGTGGCAGAATCTGGGTTTAGTTGGGACATCGGACTACTGTAATGTTTTTTTTGGCTAAACTGTTGCTGGTTGCTTACCCATCCTTTCTCCTAATGCACTAGGAATAAAATCAGAGATGATTTCTGAGGTTCTTAGAGGTGCATTGCGCATCTGTGGGTTCATGCCCATATGTTCATTTATATTAATCAACTGTATAAGAATTGCACGTAAACATTTTGTGTGTTACCATAGTTCACCAAGGATAAAATCCTGAGCAGACATACCAACTGCTGGCATATTCCCCTCATCCTGACTAGCCAAGAGGATCTGCGCCGATGACAGGGAAGAATCAAGCCCTTCTCCCTGTGCCAGGGGGTTCTGCGACAAAGGCAGCAGAGACATCTCACCAGCTGCAAATATGGGTGGGCTAGCTAGGAAATACAAGTCTGCAGAGTTGGTCGAGGCCAGTACTTGATCAAAAACAGCCTTACCATCCAATGACTGTAACAAAACTGAAGAATTGGTTGATTTCAGCAACAACAGCGATACCTCCCCTGCCCCAACCGGCATGGTGTCTATAACCACCTCCCCCGCCTGACCCTTCTCCCCCTGCCGATCAGTACAGTCCTCCGCCACATTAAAAGGGGATGGGTTGAGGGCAGGAGTGCAGGAGTGGAAGCGCAAGAGCCCACAACATACTACTTTGTCTATTAAAGGACAAAAGTGGGGCTGCCAATATATCTTTTTTATTGCGCATATTAATTTTAATTCTATTTCACAGTGCTACAGTGCTCTACGCTCCATGGCAGACAATCCAAGCATAATGTACAGCAGTGTCAGAGCGGGAGTGAGAGTACATACCTCCAAAGGTTTCTCTCTAATCTCGGCCAAATGCTCCAGGATAGTGAAAATGAAGCTTCTGCACCATACGTCAGGATCAGAAACACCTTCATCCTATAAAAATCCAGCACCGGTACGAGAGAAAATTTGCAGTGCCGAAATCTAATCTGCAATATTTTTAGTTTTGCTCCTCAAGTTTTGTTCTCTATGAGCATCACTGTTGCTCATACTTATGGACATTCCCAAATAAGTAATTTCTGAGACTTCTGGAATCCTCTCTCCATGCAAAAACCAGCCCCTGGATTTTGCTCTTATGCCCTGCTTTCGGCCAAACACCAAAATTCTCAATTTTGCTGCATTTATTCGCAAGCCATTTTCAGAAACATAGGTGACCAAAGCAGCAAACTGACACTGCAGACCAATCATGGTCTGATCCATAAGCACCAGACCATCTGCATACAATATTATTTGAACCTGTTTTCGTGCAAGGCTTGGCAGAAAGCATCTTGTGTTTTTAAATTCAGATTCTATAGCTGAAATATATAGATTGATTGTGGCTGGTGCTAGAAGACAGCCCTGTTTTAAATCTTTAGACATATGCATTGGTGCAGTTATCTTACGAGAATTATCCAGTCTTACTCTAAAGCTTGTGTCAGTATGCAAAGCCCTTATGGCCTCCCTTAGATCCTGTGGACAACCCTATGCCTTCAATTTTGGTCATGCTATAGTTTGGTCCACAGTATCGAAGGCATGAGCCAAGTTTATAGAGGCTAAATAGATGTAGGTGTTACATTTTGACTTTACTCTGTTTTTCATGAGATTGATTAGGAAGAGGTTTATCCCCTTAACAAAACCAGCCTGGCCAAAAAAATCACAATGTCTTGTGTCCATACTCCACCTATTCAAATGCTTAAGAAGCAATGCTGCAAATCATTTTCCAATGACATCAAGAAGGGCGATAGGCCCTTTAGTTCACTGGAACAGATCTTCTTAACACCCTTCTTAAAGATAGGTACCACAATTGACATTGTCCATGAGGCAGGAATCTCTTAAGATGCTTTGATGTCATCAAACATGACCTTCATGAACAAAGCCCACTGGTCCGGTTTGTTCTTTAGGATTACATTAGTTGGCCGCAAGAATATCCTCCTTTTCCATCTCAAATGACCAAGGGCAATGTTCCTCTGTCAAATTCCCCACGTTCTCCTGCTCATCAACTGCATATAATGTACTGAAGTGCGTGATCCAATCCTTTGCCAGTACTGGGTTTGACAACACAGAGCGTTGAGGATCTTCCATAGCGTTGAAGACTCTTCACATTTTTCCAGTAGTTTTTGGAAGCCACTAGCTTCAATATATGTTCAGCATCCCGCTGATGTAAATTAAATATGCGTTGTTTTATCCAGTTTCTATAGTATTGTTTCCCAGTGTTGAGAGCCTCTGAAGTTGCTGATGTAGCTATTTTCTTATATTGTTGTTTTAGGTGGTTTAGCAGTTTTTATTTTTTATGTTCAGCACCTCAATATCAAATTTATGATGATTCACAAAAGATTTCCTTGGACCATGGATACATGTTTCCAAGTATTTGGTCAGATGCTGAGGATAATCCAAATAAGCTTGCCCCAGAAAGTCAGCTAGTGTTGTAATTTAATCAGAGATGTTTCCAGAGGTCAATCGTATCCAATTCCTTCTCGGGTTACCCAGGATTTCCATTGACAACGTATGGAAGACCGACCTGCTGTGGACAGCCTCATAATATTATGGGCACTGAAACAAGTTGGAAATATCTCCAGGGACTCCAAGGAGTATATAACATTCTCAGAAGCAAACAAGTAATCTAAAATGTGCTTATCCTTACCCCTATGCCAAGTGTGATTACGTGGAATGCCAACCTTTGTAGAGCCATTGATCATTTTGATATTCCTCAGCTCAAGTTCTCTCCTCTATGCTGCAATCCAAGTTGTTATTGAAACAGTGAATTTTAAGGTCCCCACAGATGATGATGTTCACACCTGGCCATAGGACCATAGCTATTTCGATAACGTCCATGACCATCTTGACAATGTTCTTTGCCATCACTGAGTTATTACTCCAATACAAATGGCATAGGAGGAGCTGACTACCTTCACTATGCTGTTTAGTGGTCTTTTTAAATAAGGCAATCTGTATAAATGGTGCAACGTTTCTCACAAAGACAGTCTCCCAACCACTCGAGTTGCTGACAATCAAAAGAAGTCCTGCCGTCGGGCAACCCAATTTACCTTTAGCTGCCGGGTTAATGTTTATGGAAAAACCTTCAAGCATCAGGACTTCCCTTTACTAAGTATCCTGGAGACATATCACATCGAGTTGATCAAACTTGAGTTTTCCCTTTCCAAAGAGGTGCTGAAACCCTCTGGTGTTCCAGCTTCCGACCACAAACTCTCTGGGCTCATCAAGATGTAAAGACTTTGAGAATTATGAGCTAGATGCCAAGGCACACGCCAACCAACCCCATCTTTTAACGTCTTGATCTTTCAATTTTTTTGCTGTCTTGTCCTTCGGATCACGTGATGGACAAGTGTTTTCCACCACAATTCATAGAATTGCCCTCCTATTAGCCCCTATATTTTGGCATGGTTTTGGCACTGCACATTTCTGCATCCTTCCTTTCACATTATGGGTATAGGATTCATCATTCTCTTCGGCCAGAGATGGCAGAGACTTTTTATAGTCAATCTTTTTTGTATTTACTTTTGACGGTTCCTCATAAGGATCTTGTTCCTTTAATTGAAAACCCATACTAGAGAGTTTGGTTACCGCCCTCAGAATAAGATGGTTAATCTTTGCAGATGAACAGTAAAGCACCACTTTGTCTTGTGTTTACTCATTAGGGAATTCTATAAGATGTACATCATTTGATCGAATGCTCCTCAAGTTAGGACGACTATGGCGAGTCATAGGACAATATCCTGACTGAGGATGAGATCATCTTTAATGTGCAATATCCTCTCAAGGCCCATTCTCATAGTATCCTTATCCTTCTGAGTTTTACGAGTACCAGCGGTTCACTCAAGGTAACCCCCTTGGGCACCTCTGCCGTATTTCCTTTATTCTGAATTGGATACGGTCACATTAAAGCTTTTTTCTTTTGATCCAAAGTTCTAAACGCAGCCCTCCTCTTTCGAGTTGTGGTACCATTTGTTGCCTCCTGGCCAGGCTTCTCCATCATTGCCCGTGTCCAGCCACTTACTCCCGGATCCCAACTCCGATCAATTTCCACTGAAGCTTTGGACAAGTCTCCCATGTCTGACCCACTCTCCGATTCGTCCTTTTCCATTCCCGTTTCAAATCCCTCTTCAAACTGTGAGTCATCCATTGACAATTACCCCTGTGTCATCTGTCCCTGCAATGCCTCTCTTCTTTGTCAATATCTGAGGGGTTATCGTCTTCTTCAAGCGAATAGGTGGCATGATTAATTAGATCATCAATATCCTCCATCTCGCAAACCTTCTGGTTAGATCTATCAATCCCCCCTTGAACACTGGTACTGGACCCCTGTGTTAATAGAATGACATCATCTATGGCTTTGTCATTGTCAATTGAGATACTTGAGGACTTTTTAGATGCCCCCAATATTAACTTTTGGGCTGGTACATTGGGATGGGTCTCCTTGTTTGAAATCTTTGTAGGTCCGGATATTTTAAGGTTCCTGACTAGCATCATTGAGACTTGACCCGCTTCGGTCACTTGAGTTTTCTTAGCAACTCTTTTGCTTTATGGAGAGCAGGCCAGGTTCTTTCTCTGGGCAATACCATCTGGGATTTTTGAGAAAATCTCACAGATCTTATCTCCCTTCTTTTTTTCAATGAAATTGCGTTCGGAGTAGAGGGCTGTTCACTCAACATGTCTGGCTGCTCCGAACTTGGTTCACTTTCTTTACTCAAGCCTATAAGGCTAATTCCGTCATCATGATCGAAGTTTCTTATCAAAGCCGATCTTTGGTCATCTTGCCTTATTCCAATACGTCACCAATTTTCCTTACATTGAGATTAGACATGGCTACACCACTTTGTGTCTCCAAAAGGTCATTACCTTGAAACGGCAATTGAGCATTGTTTTTAGTATTACTATCCAATTTAGTTGGTGTATATATACTTTGTGAGATCTTTCTCTTTTTGTTTTCTTTATCCAATATAATTGCGTATTAGGATATTTGTATATTGTTCCACATTTATTTCCAGCATTCCCTGAAGAGCTGAGATAAAACCTTCCACAAATAACATCTTTGAGATGAGCATAGCTATAACTGTTTTCAACTTGTCAGACAAGTTTTCATATAGTTTCATGAAAGGTGCCATAGTTACAGACAGGGCTGCAATCATCCCTGCATCTAGTGATGGTTTAGGCACTGATTGCTCTTCTACTTGTGAAGCTACGAGATCCATTAACATATTGTCTTCGGTCACTGCTGACTCCACATATGTAAAAGATGTGTCTCAGTTGGAGGAGAATCTTGGGCGTTTGTTCAGTGATTCCCTACCACTCGATGTTTTTCCATTTGAAGTTGAGTTTTTGGATGGTGCTGGGTCTCTGCCTTCACACACTGCCTCCCATAAAGGTTGTTTATGGGGGGCCTCTATATCCTCTGCCCAATTCCTCCGGGCTTCCGGCACCACCATGGAAGAACCCGTTATCACTTGTCTAAGCCCTAGACCAGCATTCTTTTCATGGTTCTTATAGCTGAAAATGTAATACCTCTAGGGCTGGACATTGTGCCACCCAATCCGGAGGTGACACCATCTTTGACTCTTTCTTGAGAAAGGACACTATCACGTCCATTTCCAGCAAATGACAAACTTATCTGAGGGAGCATGGGCCCTTTATCATTTTCCATATTTGCGGGTCTTCCTTTCTCATCAGATACAGAAGGTAATTTATGTGAATAGAAAAAATGCTGTTTATATTGCAGAACTACTGGTTCCAGACCCCTAGCTTTCCATACTGCCTTGTTATTCGATATTTCTTTAGAGCTATAGGGCCTCATTACAACTATTGCGGAATGGGTTAACAGGCGCTGCTAATGGTGGCTGCTCGGTTATACCCATTCCGCAATATTACGAGGTTCCCTCGCTGGACCCGATGTGGACGTCTGGTTTTACCAGACGTCCAGACCGGGTCCCGCGAGGGGATCAGGGAGCTAACAACGGGCCGGTCGTAATCGGCGTGTTGTTAGCTCCCGCACCCATTCCCATTGAGCCCTATGGGGGCTCAAATGGGAATGGGGAAGGTCCGGGCCCGGGTTCCCTGAAGGAGGAATTACCGGGCCCTCCAAACTCAGAATTGCCCGGTAATTCCCCATTCAGGGAACCCGGACCCGATTTTGGAGGCAGCCATGGCACCAATAGCGCCATGGCTACCTCCAAAGTCGTAATTAGGCCCTCTTTTAAGGCCATACTGAAACTGTAAACTACATCCGCAGCCTTGTCCGTGGCATCCATTGTCTCAGATGAACGTTCAACCACCAGCAGTGTTACCCCTAATGCAGCTGGTTTCTTCATTTTCCAGAGTACGTACCAACTACACATCATTTGAATTGTTTGGGGTATGTCCCTCTTTCAGGGTTTCAAGTACTGCAACCTTGATCACATCCAAGGTCTCAGAAATGTCACTAGGTACATAATCACCTGCTATTTCTCCTGGATGCTGCAAGGTGTTTGTTGGAGAATTCGTTTTTGCGCCAATTTGGACCTCCACATTTATTGGCCAACTCTGCCGCATTGGAGAATGTCCTGAGCTCAGAGCAGCTGACCGCTCCATGTTGTCTAGTTTCTCTGTATTAGGTAGGTATCACTCTGTGCTAAGTGATTGAATAAATAATCTGCACCGCTGGCTGATCCCCAAAGTGCCCACAGAGTGACCAACACTCACCCGCTTAAGCACACCCCCATGGAATATTTCAGCAATTTTAAATTACTCCGCCATGTGGATCAAAGGGCTTTGCCCCACAGCCTCCACATGTGTATGCCGAGAGGAAAAGAGGGATAGAGGAACGAAATAATGCGGGCAATGTCTAACCTGCAATATAACTCTGCCCCTGGAAATCCCTTAGGGACCAGTGTAGCAATTGTGCAGAGGATTATAGTGACCCGCCGTGAAGTGTGAAGGCTTAAAAGTCAAACGTTGAAGGTCACATCATGCCCACACATGTAACATATTTCAAGCTAAAGACACAACTTTCAATCCCTATTACAGCAGTGCTGCTAGTACGTGCTTGCCTGCTGACTGCCGACTGTGCTCCACTTAACAACCACTTTGCGGCCGCTTCACAGGCCTGCAGTTTTAATGGTTTTAATGATGTTAGGGGGTGGAGCACTTCTCGTTCTCACAGCGTACCTCAAAAAATTAAAGGCACACATGCCTATTCAAACAATGTTGTGTAGCAGATTGCTTACACTATAACGTTTCCTCAGCACAAAAACAGATCAACAGCAAAACTGGTCCTTTCAATGCCGTCAAATCGAGCCACAGACTTCCGACTGCGCTCCACTTAACAACCAAAGTGAGATTATTGCACTGATATTTGCAGTAAACTCCAGTTTTACGTGTTGTCCATATAATCCGATGGCAACTGTTTGGTGGAGCAATGAAGTCCAGCTCACAGATACCTTTAAATAATGTCCAAGAAAAGTGGAGAAAATGTCAGTAGTGGAGCCTGCTTTGTGGGAAGGGCGCCAACTCAGCCAACAGCACCCGTGGGCACTCCATGTGTGCGCCTGAGGATGCCCGTGGCCTGCGCCTTTTCTGCTCGTTCCCGTGCCGGGAGCGGGGCCTATTGCAATCTTTAAATAATGTCCACAAAAAGCAGAGAAAATGTCCATGGTGGAGTCTTCTTTAGGGGAACGGCGCCAACTCAGCCAACAGCACTTGGGGGCACTTTTCCTTTACCTCCGAATGAAATTCTCAGATGAATATCATATTTGTATACTTACTCTGATTGTTTGCAGCGCGTGTTTAGCAGCAATGGCCACCACTGCTCACAACAATGCAAATAATCAGAATTAGCATACAAATATGATATTCATGTGAGAATGTAAATCAGAGATAAATAAAAATGTGGTGTTCAATTAATTACTGAAGTTAACATATATCGCGTTTTACCTTTGTGGCAAACAACAATATTTGTTCATCTTTTTCGGTGGAATATGAAAAGAAATCTGAGAATGGACATCCCGGGCGGAGCCGGGTACTTAGGCTAATATATAAAAAGTTTAGGTAACCTGTTTGCATAGCACAATGCACTTCAGAACTTCAACAGGCTTTGGCATATAATTGTTATTGCAGGTTAACATCTTATAACAAGTGAGGCTCCATAACCTAGATCTATTAAATTAATATTCGTCGCTCCATATATTTAACTCACTAGGGTTGAATTTAGCTAAAGGTATTTGCACAGCACATTGCACTTTAAAGTGACAAATAAAACACTGGTGCCCACATAGGGTTTACTGCCAGTGAAAGGTAGCAGGGCGTATATATGCCTGCTACAAGTGTTTTGTCAATTTTATAATGTGGGTTCTGTTAAAAAAAACTCTGCAAAGTTTTGTTCTTTCATCCAATGGCACGCATACCATACATTTGGCACTTTTCCCTGCTAGTTTTGTATTGTGCATCTATTATTCTCTACCAATACACAAGACTCTGGCGACTATCAGAGTTTACTGGCAATCTTCCTTCTTTATGCCAACACAGCGATATAGGGATCCACAATAGTGTCTACTGCCTATATTTCCCTTTGGGTGCCCCTGAGGGTTATTACCACCTATATATGTTTGCATCATATTTGTATTATATATATATATATGTTGAGTTACATACAATTATGAACAATATTATATACTGCATAGCAATGAAACATTACTTACAGATGATAATGTCAAACAAATCTATGAGTAGTGGCAATATAAATGTGCATACGTGCCAAAAGGCATGAGGAAACATGTTATGAATTTTACAAAAGTCATGGAGCATATCCATTTATGTATTATTTATGTATATTTTCCATCAGTAAATTCGCATAGCATTTGCACATTGCATTTTATTGGTCAATTACCCACTAGGGAGCATGTTTCAATAGTCAAATGGAATCCTACAGCAAAAATACACCAAAAAATACACCAAGTGCCGAGTAGTTAGAATATTAGGTGAACAGCTTCTCACCGTCAAGTGCCTTGATGTTCTGGGTAAACTGTCACAGAGAGCTATTTACAACACTTGACACAATTTTACAATTTAATTGTGTGCATTATGTGGATGTGTATGGAGACTACAAAAGTGATGTTTATTCATTGTAGCACCGTTCCAACATGGTGGTACTTTTACATATAATGTTATCCTTTGAAGCATGCCAATCACTAGTCAGCTAAAAACAATGATGATGGACTAAAAGTCCAAGTGTTTGCTATATATGCACAGTCCTCTTTCTGTGTCACATTCACACCAGACAAAGCCTGTGTAGGGTGAAACGCGGCGTGTTTTCCTGCTGCCCTCTCTCTGTCCGCATCAAAATGAAAATAAAGGACTAATGGTGAACAGCAACTATGCCTGGATAATGGATTGAATTTTGTCTTTTCCTTCATATCCCTGAGTGCCGCCATGCCTGTGACTGGGCTTTAGTCACATATATATCACTAACAAAAAACATTGTTAAAGGGATGCTATGGTTAAGTTGAACTACCAAAAACCTATGAAATTCAAAGGAAAAACGTTGTTACAGGGGCGTTATGGTTACAGGTAAAACCGAAACCCCCCCGAAATTCGACAGTTATGGTAAGCTAAGCAATCACCTATCTGTCTGAACGTATTAGCATCAAGTCCAATGGAAGAAACCTGTGTTCTTCCACTGCTACTGTCCTTGATCACCCCATATATAAGACAGCCAAATTTGGGGGCACCATCCTTGACGTCCAGGGCCCCCTCCTCTGGAATGCCCTACCAGCTGGGATACGACAGACGTGTTTAAGCAAGCCATAAAGACTCACCTTTTCAATCTGGAGTAACCCTCCACGGCCTCACTCCCTTTCTACTGGTCATGTTGTGTGTCTTGTCTTTATTTTTTTTGGGCCCTGAGGACTACGGGCATGTGGCGCATAATAAGAATTAAAATTAATTAATTAATTAATTAATACATAATCATAACTCGTGCCACTAGTGTGCACTGCAAGGACTAACACCCATGACATTAAAGATGCCATCACAAATTTCATTCATGACATCACTGATGACATCACATGTGTGGCTCCCTCACTCACAACGTCCCTTTAGCAATGTTTTTGTTAGTGAATTTCATAGGTTTTTAGTAGGGCACTGTAAACAGAACGTTGCTTTAGCATAGTGTTTTATGTAAAGAGGATAGCTATTTGGTACGACAACATAACTATAACGACCCGTTAAAAATGGTTTGTTACTGATTCCTTGGCCGTGCGGGAAGGCCAAATTGTCAGGTGTATGTATCCATTTGCGCTACCCCTTAATTTTCCGAATAGTGTTGGTGTATCTTAGTAATTACAGATGTACATGGTAAATGTTGTTTAGTGTGTCAGTAGGTTCATTTATTTGTAATAACATTGCATGTTAAATCCGTGCCGCACCCTACTGGCTGAGATGACTACAGATTAGCAATATGGAGGTTTCCTAGGGAGACTGCACCTGGTTGGCGTATGTGCAATCACACTGCAAGTATCTATAGGACTCCATTAGTGACAGCATGTCTGCATCTTCGAATGCACTTTTAAGTAGTTGTGGAAGTGCACGTGTTTCCGTTCCACACCTAGACCCATGCATAGGTCAACCACTGTGTGCTGGTAACATGGCCCCTGTCGCCAGCCCTACGGATTCATGCACTAGGCTACCACATTTGAAGTACTGCTGTCGACTTCGTGGGTGGCTCTGCAAATCTACCAATGTGTGGCTAAAGCACTCCTGACTATATAACGTTAAATGTCGCATTAATTTGATTTATCTGCTGCTTGCCTTTCCATGACCCGTAAAACAGTCTGCACTCAGCAGTGTGACCGAAAGTATCAAGAGGTCGCCTGCTGGTCGTACAGTTGAAGAAAACATGTAACTGCAGGTGGGACAGTTTGTAGTAAGTCTGCAAGATTGCAAAGCTGGTTACCTTTGGTTACACACATACTAGTGCATGAAACGGCAGGTAATGAAACAGTAGAATATGCAGAGCACAGATAATCTTAGTGGTGCTTAGAAATGCACTGTAGCTGCATCGGTCTCACAGAATAAATGGCTTCCTGCTCCACGTAATGAAGCTGTGTTTCACGTTCTTGTAAACATCTTTGTATTCCACAATGAATGCATCTCCGTGAATGCTACCCCTAACACTAATGGCATAGCATAAAGTGTTTGTACTGCATGTGACGACAACTGAAATGAAAGCACAAGAAACCAGCGTGCAGTCTACTGCCCTTCCAACAATTATGTAGGGTACTTTCATGTACAGCATTTGCCACATCTGCTGTGGGCAAAAAGGGGGCACTCCTGTAGGGCAGCAGAGCTGTAAAACAACCTTTGCAAACCATATGCTGCAATACAGACCCTTACCCAGCAAAGGGCATTGTATTGTGCATGTACTGCAATGCGCTACTGTACAGAGGGAAGGTACTTGGAAGTGTGTGGGAAGGGTCCTTATGGGAGCATTACAATGAATGGTGCCTATGTAGGTAAGGGTCACCCAATAATTCTGTCTCCCGGCACATCCCCTATAGTATCGATGCAGGTGCTGCCCCTACTGTAACGGAACTTTCCTGCCGTTCCTTCTGTGGCGTGTGTGAGAAGACAATGGAAATGAACTAGAAAATGAAAAAAGGGAAATAAAGAAAGCACCTTTTACAGATCAACAATGGAATTGCCAATGAACGCATGCAGGGCAGGAGGCATGGAAGTGTGCTAAACACTATAGTGCAATCAGTTAGAAAGGGGGTCAATCTACAAAGAGGTTGTAGTACGTGTTGCAGACCATTTTCAAGAGTGTCAGTGCACAGTACGTACTACAAAAAAATGTCACTACTTTCAAGAAGGGCACCAAGCCAATTTGGATGGGGTGTGCAGAAATCCGATGTCAGGCATAGTAAAATGAACGTTATATCTGGGGAAAAGTATTTGTGCTGTGAAACATCATATTCCCATGGGCGAAGTATGCACATGTCGAACAAAGGCACAAATACATTTCTTTCCAATGTACCCTGCTGTCTGCATTCACGGACAAAAGGTGTGCAGTCATTTTTTCGAATGCAATATTTTCGAAAGTCATAATGTCGAAAATATTTATTCGAAGAAAAAAAATGTCGAAAATACAAAATATCGAATTTTTTTCTACTTTTTTCCAAAAAATAATAATAATACATGCAAGGTATTAAGAATGTACAAGGTAAGCATTCATGTATATTTTATCAAGAATGTTTAACTTAATGTTATAATATAATGTACTATATAAAATTTGAATAATTTTTTAATTTAAAAAACTCTTTTAATTTTAACTATAACTGTATTAATAAATATTAGATAATAAATAGGTAGCATGCTTTCTTGACGTTGAACATTCATTATAATTATTTTCCATTAGATGGCGCTATTGCATTAGAAATGTACATATTGCTGTTATTTGTTATTTGTTATTGTTGTGTACGTACGTTACGTGCGTGTACGTATGCGTGGGCGCCATTTTTAAAGTTCATTCTGACACCGTTTCTGTTGCGTTCGGGTCTCCGTTTCTCCGTTCATGGATTTTGTGGATTTTTTTTTTTTCCTGGACTTTTTTTGGACCCAATGGCTTTTTTTCCTTCGGTTTACGTGGATGTTATGTTTTTTTTGGTTCTATGCACTTTTCATGGTGGATTGTTGATTTTTTTTTCTGGTTTTTTTGGATTTGCACCTATTCATCTGTGCTGGATTTAACTGTTTAAACTGCAGATTTGGATTTTTCTTGTTTTTTTTTGTGATTTTCCTACAGATTGCTTCTTGGAATTTGGAATTTATGGAGTTCTCTGGTTGTTGTATTTGGATACGCTTCTGTTTTGCCACATTGGATCGTCGATTCTACAAAAACGTAAGAATTTTTAACATTTTAAATTAAATGCTACAGAATCCAGGTAGTTTTCTTTACTTTGTTCATCAAAATCATGTACCAGTCGTTCAAGTTTTTGCTTGTAGTCTCTGTATTTCTTTCTTTTTGTTTCTGCATTTGCCAATTAAATTGTTTGCGATAGTCGAAATTCCTGATGTGTTTGTTCATTTTGCAACTCATTTAAAAAATGCCACAAGTTTGGGTTTTTTGCATTGGAATTTTTATTTATTCGGCTATGCCATCCTTCCAATGCATTGTTTGTTCTTCGTTTCCCCTCTAACGTTGCTTGGTAGCAATTCCACAATTTTACATTAAATTTTGACCTGCGTCTTGTCCCACTAAGTGTTGATTGTCCTATCCAAGTGTTCTCCATATAATCTAACAAGTCCGAATTTTCCGCCTCATGATTTTTATAATACTCACTGTCAATTAAATGTTCGCAAAAATGTATAACTTGATCCTCTCTAACAAATGCCAAAGCGAAAAGTGTTTTTTATGTTATATTGATAAGTATTGTCTTCTGTATATTTTGTGCTTTGTCCCAGTTTCTGTAATTTTCTCCAAATGCTTTGAGTAAAATGTAAAAAAACACCCTTGTATCTTTGTATCTTTATATACTGTAGAAAATGCTCTAATCTGTGCTATTTCGTAATCCATAATTATATTTGTGGGTTGTGAATCTGGTACAGTGTCTTTAATTTTGTTGAACACGATTTTATACGTTTCCTCGCTTTTCTTTGGCATCAAAACATAAACAAGCGGTATAAGTCTGTTATTTATTGTTCCATGAATGGTAAAAAATTGCTGAAACAGTTGGGGGCACACCTTAAATGTGGCGTCACTTTGCCATTGTTGACTTTGACTCAGTTGCTGGAAGTTTGTAGCAGTTGAAAATATTATTATTTTTTCGTTGTTTATTTCTATGGTTGCATGGTGGAAATTGTCTCCTTTTGTGGTTCATTTAAAAACTTCTGGTATTGTCACAATAGTATATATCATTGGTGCCGGTGGCAGATTTTCTTTTTGTTGTTTTTTCCTGTTTACCACACACGCTGCATTCGTTTTTCACCAGGCATTTGTGCCGATATGTGTAACAGTAACTTCTCACATACATTTGATATCACTGAACAACTTGCTTCACCTTGATTTTCCACTGCCTTTCGTTTGAGCTTGTGAAGTGTTTTTTTTAATTACAATATTTGTTTGATCCGGGAGATGGTTGTGCTCATTTTTCGTCTTTATATTAGAAGCCTCAGTTATTGCTTGTGCGCTACATTTTGTTTTGCCATATTCTGCGCACTTCCAATATGTGCGTTCCTTTTTTTCTGCTTCTTTATAGTAAATATATCCATTGTAAACTATCTGTTTTCCTCCCTTTTGTGAAGTTACATACTCCACCTTGTCTGCCATTTAACGGAGAAAAGAAACTGTTTTATTATTCCTGTCACACATTTATATATAGTAAGATATTTCAATATCTAGTTACATGTTAGTTATGTTAATATTACCTGTTTTAGCCTGAAGTAACTGTATTCAATTCCCTGTAGTCCGCTCTGACGTTTGGTTCTGTCAGGTAATGACGGTTTTTCACAACCGTCATCTGTTCCTCTGTACTTAGGCAAGGTCCTTTACTCATGGTTGTCACCTATTTGCTTAACCCTTTCTACCCTTCCTTCTGTGGGGTTTTCATTAGTCATAATGTATTTCCTGTATAAAAAAAACAAATGGGTATGTGTTGCGTATGAGGGGAGGTGGGGTGACTGCGGAGTGTCGGGTCAGGAGGGGTTGGGGGGAACCCCCCCATTTAAATGGTACTATTGATGACACTTTACATTGGTATATTACCATTGTTGGTTGACTTCTTTTTCGACATTTATTTTTTGAAAAAATTACTTTTTCTGTTATATGTATATGTTTTAGATTTATTTGTTTTCGACATTTTTTTTCGACATTTTTTGTATTTCGGCAATATTTTTTCGATATTATGACTATAAACCCGGACACAATAGAAAACGATGCTGCCACATCAGTTGCTGCATAATGCAATAGAAACGTATGCAAGAGATCGGAAACAAACGCATGAACTGGGCAAGTGCCTCCTTCATCGCAAACAGCACTGAAACTCGTGTAAATGTTGTGCAATGAACAACAATAATATCGGCATAATTGCGTGTCACCAAAGTGTTGCACAGAGAAACCAAAATCAGTCACTTCATTGTAGCTACGCCGTAGGACTATACATGCACATGAAAGATTGCAAAATGTGCAGCCACTGCACCATGTTTTCCATTCACTTTCAGTCAATGTATGTCTGGATCCCCTTAAACCAGCACGCTGTGCCTAGTGAAACACGCAACCATAACCGCAGCCTCTGCATTTCTGTCGACAAATACACTGTGTAGCACAGTCTGTGCATACACACCACACCCAGAAACCATATTGCCCATTCCTATAGTGCCTTCAAGCCCATTTCTATGGTCGTCATCTGAAAAAGGGGCGTATGTAACATGTGCCACCCTGCAACTATCGCAATGTTGACAGAAAGTTTATGCTGTGCGCGTGCAGGAGTAGGTGAATAACTTTCAATCAGGGGAGTTGACGTTGTTAGTTGTGGTGGCTCTTAAAAGAGCCTTTGTGGGGCTTTTATATTTTTTTTAAAGGTGTCTCTGTAGAAACACCTTTTTTTGCAGTTTTCATAGGTAAATTTGTCTTTTCAAAGTCAGCTCACATTCTTACAATGGGGTCTTCAGTGCAGGGTGGAGATTGTGAAACACAATTTCATTGCCACTGGTCGACAAAGACATGCCATTTGCCTTGAAACGGTGTACGTATTGCGAACCAATCTTCTCATTCTCACAGGAGAACAACCCAGCAGCACTCAAGAAGTCACACATGCCCATGTTGATGAGACCCCTTACGACCTCTGGCTGGTGACAGAAATCATTGGAATACTTCCACAATATTCTCGGGGGTAGACATGAAAAAAGCACTTTGGCAGTAGGAAAAATGTGCTGCACTGCTTTCATCATAACCTTCAGTTGATGATACACACGGGAACAAGGCATGTAACCCAAAAAGAAGGCTCCAAAGTGCACAATCACAACATGTACAGTTGCCGAAGAGACCATGCGTTGACATTCTACAAGCAGTCTGCCGAAACAGCATGCTTGGACACTGCACCACAAAACGTCCACTCCCTCCAAACCACAATTGCCAACACTTCAAATGTACCGTTACACATTTTAATACAAGTGTCATGCCATTCCAAAGCACATCCACTACAAAGTTCAGTAAAAGTATGCACGATTTCGCCATCCACATTCAGCCACATGGCCATCCAGGATGTGGCACTTGTATTCCTGGAACTAATGCACAATCGGGAACCTTTTTGTGATAGTGAGGGTGGGGGTGAGGGGTGGCGGGGTAAGCAATATCAGGCTGGGTAGGGGATTAGGGCTTCCATTGTAGATGTACAAAATCATTTGATTTTATTTTACGTGCGTGCAAGCAACTTTTTTTGTTTTTTCTCTTTACATGCATTTCAGTTTGCCTCTTTACATTTTTGCCACATTCTAGTCACTGCTTCTTGCACAGTGTAAAAGAAAATGGCATTGCCAATGGTGCTCAAATAAATGCCATTTCTACAGAACCACTGCATATTTTGCGACCTCATGATCTCATAGTGGGTGGAGAACATGCCAGCAGTCTGCATAAATTCACGCATAATTCTGTTTATAACACATCTTCCAACCTCTGGCTGGGGACAAATTACACCGTCATGAGCCCATACCCCTATTGGTGTTGTGCATGAGAAAACAACCTTGGCAGTAGGAAAAATCTGCATCACTGTGTTCAGCAACCTCTTCAGGTGATGGATTAAATGTCACCATGACATGTAATCCAAATGTACCCTACCATAGTGCATGACAACAAAGTCAACATGTGTGATGGAGGCCACATATCTGCAAAGGCGAACCATCCCGCCGAAACTGCAGTCACCCTGACAGCCCCAGAAAGTATCCACTCCTTCCAACCCGAAATTACCAGCAACACCTCTTTGCACACAACACCTGTGCAGGTGGCGCACAAAGGTATCACCGACAATAAGCACTGTGCATCCCTCCATCTCGACCAACCTCACGACACAATATTGGGATGAATTGGTGCTGCCCCTTCCTGTCAACCACACCCTAAACACCTAATTGCCTAGTGGCTACAATTCAATGTGCATGTCCACCATGCTCAGAATGGCAGAATATTGCACGTGCGCTTTCCCATCTGCAATGAGGGCCTGCACTGTAATGCAACCATTCATGTCAGCCTTTCACAAAGTACCACTATGCACATATGCACCACTGGCACCAGCACTCCTACCCAACCTCCACACAGCATTGGATAAGCAAAATGTTAAATGCAACACTTACCATAATGTACACACATTACAATGTCTCCAGCACTCCTAAGCCCTTTCATTCACATACTATTGTCTTACCCACTTCCACTCAGAAATGATTGTGTCACTGCCAACCTAACCACAAAATGCTCACAATATTGCCCATACTACAAGCAATCTGTGCACAGCACAGTATCCAAGCACATATAAGCTGCCTTTCAACCATGCCCTCTACCATACTGACAATATGCTAACACTGCACACAGTGACCACACTACGTGACTTTTCACTGCAGCATCTCAAACCACACATCAAAACTTTACCACGTTCTAGCAGTCACCTGACCTGCAAAACAAACATACACGCATGGCAGCTCTCTTTTTCTGCTCTATTGCGTCTTAACTATGCTCCACACCCATTCTGTACAAGTCACCACCCTCTAATGGATTCAGAGTCAACAATGCATTACTGTCGTGGTTGTGCTCAAGGACTAGGCTCTTGACAGCATGCCCTATGGCCTACCGCCTTCGGCCATGCACCCAATAGTCTAGGCCTTGCACACACCCACTGCAACGTAATGCCAGTATACATGTCACCATGGCACCAACTACGTCACACATGCATTGCTGCGGTGGGTGAGCTGAAGCGCTAGGCTCTTGAGAGCATGGCCTCCGGCCTTCGGCCATGCCCTCAACAGTCTAATCCTTCAACAAACCCACCACAACTGCATGCACCCATGCATGCCACCATGCCCCCAACTACCACTATCCACCCGCATAGCACAGGCACCCGCGCTCCCACCCACCCTATGCCATGTGCAATTCACTCCCCTTCTGAAATTCACCTGCCACCATTCACCACGGAAAGAGGTTGCAGCAAACAGGTCACGGAAGAAGCTATCCGGCCGTTACAACAGCTGCCTCAAATCACCACACAAAGTTGTCGGCTGTCTAGGTACTTGTGAATTGGTGCATATGCACTAATACTGCAGCCACTCCTCTGTCTTCTTCCACCTATTTATATATGTCACATTAACAACTTCTCATTCCCCCACCCTTTCCCTCCCTTCTTGCGGCCAACACATGGTGTACGGTATATTTTGCAGACCCTTGTGCCGGCACACTGTCCTCCAAGACACGATGGTGGCGTTTCTCAAAAATTGTTGATGCGAGCACTCTTCCCTCCAGCCAACCACCGTCCACGTCCAAAGTTCTCCGACAGCACGCCATACCTCAAGCCAATGACACTTATCACTGATATCACTAATTTTTAGAGACGTACAATTCAGTAGTTTGCAACAAAAGTACTGTTCAGATTCCCACCAAACACACAAAAGCACTATTTCTGACCCAAGCCCCCGCACCTGCTGCAAATTTGGTGTAAATCCATACAGCCATTCGGGCTGTAGCCATGCACAAAGGTTTTCCCCATTCAGTCTATGGGGAAAAAAACTTTTTGGACCCCCCCCTATAACATTTCCCCCCTGCACGAAACCTTGCCAAAATTCAGAGCGGCCCATATACTTTTTTTGCAAAATTTGGTGAGGATTCGTACAGCGGGAGCAAAGTTATAAGCTGCCGAAAAAGTGGTCTTCCTAAAAGTTTAGCAACTTAACCATAACTACACGGCCGCTACCGCGGGCCATGTAATATATATATATATATATATATATATATATATATATATATATATATATATATATATATATATATATATCAGTTTGCAACCCCCAATAACAAAGTATACAAAAACTAGTCAACTCACTCAAGAACACTCAAACCCCGTTGATTACCAGAACACTATTTTTTTTTTTTTTGCATATTATAATGAAATATATCAATAAATCTACATCGGTGACCAAAAATATAAAATTAGCTGCAGGGAAACATAAATAACACCAACATACAATTGAATATTTGATCCTAATCCCATTGATGTACACTCAACGCTCATTTATTTGGTCAAAACATACATTTATTATATCCCCTCAGTGTAAAACTGTACCTGCATGTTTCATTCCACACAATATAACTTCTGAAACTTCTACAGGGGTTAAATTCAGGATCAAACATTACAAAAACATGTATAAAAAAACATTATCTGAATAAAGTGCATCTCATAAACGTCACACTTCCCAATCACTGACATCCTTGATTGGCTATCGTACCACTTAATTCATTCAGATGTGTTATCTATACACGTGCATTATGCTTAAATTCCAATATATACTAATAACATTATACATAATCAACTACTAAATCTCTCCTCTATTGCACATTGCCCTTCAAATGTCGGCCTTCAATATAAGTACATTTTTACTGGAACACTAGACAGAGTTTTGTACCTGAGTTGTCTTCATTGATTTCTAAGCTTCATTCTTAATTTCCACAAAGCACTTGATTAACCAGTGCCTTGGCTCATTATTAACGTCATTAGTACATGGCTCCTTACCTGCCCAAAAAGGCTCTGCTCACAGCCGTGGCACGGGGTTCCTTCCGTGAGTGACCGCCACGGAAGGGACCTCCCTCTCCTTTCCATGGCAACCATTTTTATTTATTTTTATTTTTTCTCTGACTGCCATGGAAAGGAAGCTCCCCATTCCTTGGTGGCCATTTTGTTTCTTTTTTCTTTTTTCAGTTTTGAGTACTAATAGCAATAAGCCCCTCATGGGGTGGGGGCATTACTGCTTCTGTAACTAGGTAGCTATGTAACTATGCGCCACAGGGCACTACCTGAAGCAGTAATGCCCCCCTGCTTAGTGCTTACTGCTTAAAGAATGCACTCAATTTGTCTGCAATACATTTGTACTTCAATGTTTGATCAAACTATTGAATTTAAATCATCATCATTACATTATGTTCGTACATCATGCAATAGAAAATGGGATGGCAATGAACCTGGGAGCAATATAAAGTCACACAATTGGTGAAAACGGACACCAATCTTTAATGCCCAAATAATAAATATACCATGTTGAGTGGTCAATGGACATTTCATGATGAGTCCTACGCCCTCCTGAGGTGCTCTAACTTCAATTGGGCTCTGACACTAAATATACTGTAAAGAAACAACAAATAGCATGTCAGTGACAAACACACCCCTACATGCTTCATTTACTCCCACTGAGTAGGGGTAAATGAGGTAATTGAAAAATGCATACATCTTGGCAGTATCGGGTCCTCCAAAGTGTCTATTGACATATATTCGCTGAAAGTACAAAACTCTTGTATTGGTCATTACCTGAAACAAACCTGTATTTCGTGGACATACTTTGGGCCAATATCTACGATCATTACAACTTGTTACACATGATTGTATAAAAGGTTCCACTTGTCAACCAAGTCTTGCAGGAAAATCAGCCTTTCTTCCTGACTATAGAAAAAGTGAAAAGACTCTGGGGAAAGTCATGTGGCACACACATGTTACTACACTGATAAGTCAAAACAGGCTTCTGTACTCCAATGCTGTTACTTTATCATTTGCCAGTGGTTATGATTGATTCAAAACCTTGCAGTAAACACCTTTTCGTTTTGCTAAAGTCACCCAGAGTGGGTTGGGTATGCCCAGATGTATGTACTGAACCAGGTGGCCCTAGAGGCCCAGGCCGCTCCTCTCTGATGACGCCCAATGAGGCTGTAACATGTCTGGGAATTCGTGTGGTGTTGTGCAGAAGGGATGTGATCTAGCATTTTGAGCTAGATTGCCACTTTAGGAGTGGGACAAAGCCTGATTTGTATATGGTTTTTCCCCTACTGCTGTGCCAGTGGTTATGATTGATTGAAAGCCTCCCAGTCATCACCTTCTGGTTTTGCTAACGGCACTTTATCAATTGAACGCCACACCTATGACCCAACGGTGTATTAAAAGGAGGGTAAAATCTAAAAATGTATCTGGAATCAAACATCTTGTACCAGCTCCAATGATCATGTTGCTAACAACAAGTCTAATGTGTCACATTATATTGTATACCACTGAATCCTTTCATTAAAGCATATTAAATGGCTGTTTGTAAAAAGTAAAAATAAACAAAAAATAATTATTTCCCAAAAGTATTTCTTGGTTAATAGCTTTATCAGTCAAAAACTGTCCAAGCAAATCCGTCAAATGGATCAGGTTCCTAAATAAAATGTTTCCCTAGTGGTGCATTGCATACTCTTGTTTTTTTTTTATACAACATTTGTGTTCTGTTATGCGCATTCACATTTTTCTTTCTGTTTTACCATTGCATAATTTCTTAAATGGACACCAGAAAACACATGACATAAACCAATATCAATGTTGTGGCTTCTGCTGGTTTGTTGGTGACACCTACAATTACCACATGCAGTTTGTCTCACAGTGCTATTGAAGCACCAGTGATCAGGTAAATATTTTGTTTTCCCACATCTAGGATTCACTTCATTCCACATGATTCTACTATCTACAGGCCTATTGGCTCTACCACCCTGTTCCTCTCTGAATGGGCTGATTTCTCCTCCTCTCTCCTCTCTTCCACCTCTAAACTCCTTTTCCTTGTTGACTTCCACATCCAGTTTGACTGCTCAATCATAGCATCCACTCTCTTCCGTGACCTCTGCACCTCACTCTCCCTCTCCATTCTGCCCGCTGGTCCTATCCACTCAACTGGGCACACTCTCAATGAAATCATCCACACCGACCTCTTGCTCTTATCCCCACTCACCACCCCACTCTCCTGGTCAGACCATTCTTTCCTCTCTTCTCACCTGGGCTCTCTCTGCCATCTGACTGATCCTCCCCCAGCCCTGCCAACCTCATTCACGAGCATCTGTACGATGAAACACATGTCAGCTGCTGCCTTCGCATCTACATTCACCTCCCCTACTGCAGGTTCTACCTCACACTACATTCTCAGCAACCTCCATCTTGCCATCACTAACACTCTTGACATTCTTGCCCCTGTCTTGAGGATCTGCCTGAAACATGCCTCCAAGCTAACACCTGGTATGCCTCTGAACTGCAGCCCTGCAACACAAGTGCCAACTCTCCATTCACTCCAAGAAAAGGGCCCTCAACCATTATTGCATCTCTGGTGCATCCAACAACACAGGTGAATTCATTAAAATCTGCAAGGAACTAGCCAACCTTTCCACAGTCGCCACTTCACCTCTTCCCTCCCAGGCCCTCTGCCATGCACTGGCCACACAATTCACTGCAAAAACTCAGAACATCCTGAGCACCCGAGTTTCTCTTTCAACCTCCACTTCCCCCAACCACCTGCCACAAATGCTGGGTCCCCTCACCCCTCTGCCTTTCTCACCTCCTTTTCTCCTATCACATCTGACAAGGTGACTAGAGTCGTCCGCTCTATGAAGGTCTCCTCCAAACAGGTCTTCCCCTGTTCTTCCAGAACTACTAAGGACAATATTGGCTCTCTTTCCTCATGCACTTGCTGATTTCTGGAATCACTTGTTTGCTACTGGGTCTTTCCCTTCTTCCCTCAAGCACTCTGTTGGGCACTCCTTCCTGAAAAAAAAACCTTCTGCAGACCTATCTTGTCAGACTAACTACCAACCCATCTCTACCACCCCCTTGCTTGGGAAATTCTTGGAGAACCTGGTCTTCCCCCAACTGACCCAGCATACTGAGCTTGTTGATGGCCTTCATGACCATCAGTCTGGATCCTGAGCATCAAGAGGTATGGAAACTGCTCTTCTGAACACCCGTGAAGAACTACTCGCATCCCTCGATTCTAACTCTCCTGCTGTTCTGCTTTTGACATGGTCAACCACTCCATCCTCATAAAATGGCTTCAAATTACCATGGGTATCTCGCACTGGGCACTGTACTGGCTGACCTCTTTCCTTAATGACGGTCCATCCCAGGTTATCCTGGGCTCTTTCTCCTCCCCCACCTCTATCTCCACCTCGGTGTCCTCCAAGGCTTCAACCTTTCTCCCTGGCTCTTTAACATCTATGTTGCACTGCTTGCATACCTAATTCCCCCTACTTCCAGTGCTATGTAGATGACACACAACTCTTCATCAAACTTCCTTCTGATCCTCGCCTCACCTCCTCCAGCATTCTGGACTGCGTATCTGCCATCAAGTCCGGTTGTGCCTCCAATGATCTCTGCCTCACTGGCAGCAAAACTGAGAACCTTCCCATTGGGACTCCTGCTTCCCCTCTCTTCCCCTCACTCCGGACACCCTATATGGGTTCGCCCCCTTCTCCTTCATCTGGAGACAAAAACCTTGGTGTCAACTTTGACTCCTCTCTTTCCTTCCTTCCTCACATCGCAGACCTTGCCAAGAAGGGCTACTTTCAACTCCACCTCCTCCAAGGAATCCTTCCTTTCCTCACCTTTCCCCAGAAGCTCAATGTCTCTAGAGCTCTGGTACTCTCTAGGCTTGACTATTTCAATAGCTTCTTCTTTAATCCACAATCCTCCTCTCTTCGTCCCCGCCAGCTAATCCAGAATAGGGCTGCAAGGCTTATACTTGGCCTGAAGCCCAGGGACTGCATCTCTCCAGCCCTAAACACTCTCCATTGGCTCCTGGTTGCTGCAAGGATCAAATTAAAATCTATCATCCATAATGCTGTCTGGGGCAGTGGACCATGTTATCTAGAACTGGCTCTTGCTAAATACACACCCTCCAGATCTTTACGTTCCTCCGGCACCAATTCTCTGCGTGTCAAGCGATTCACCAAACAGCGAGCTGGTGGATGATCTTTTTCCTCGGATGGCTCCCTCCTTTGGAGCAACCTCCCTTTTCCTCTCTGTCTTCAGCCAGATATCCTCAGATATCCTCAAATTCCAGAAGCTCCTCCATGCTTTCCTTTTTACCTCCTCTGTGCTATCAATAGTTTGGACTTACTTATTATTGGCAGTTGATCAATCTCACCAAGTGATCTCTGCCAGTCACTTAACAGTCACTTAACAGTTGCAACTCACTCCCAAGCACTTCCCTCCCTGTTACTTCTAGCACTTACCCACTTCCCCTTCATTCCTGTCCTCACTCTCTCTGCACTTGCACGATCTGAATGCTCACAAGGCCTAGTAGGACCACCTCTCTCTTTCATTGATATATTTGCATTTCATTCCCATGTTCCCTCCCTGTTGCCCTGTGGGCGCTTTGAAACACAATGTATAAGCACCTTACAAACACACAATAAAGAAATAAATAAATAAATAACATGATGAGGTCTTTTAAATTCTGACTCAAAGCAAAACTGGTTTCTCCAACGGGCATGCTCGCTGTTCTGAAATGCTCCGATTTGTCAAGATCATTTTGTTGTTTTTTTTGGGATAAATTAGTAAAGGTACTAACTAACACATACCATTTTGTTTAACTCTTTGTTTCCCGAGACATGTTCCAACATGGTTTGCCGGTGTTGTTTATACTGCTTATACAGGATTTTTGTACATGGTATTTATAGAACAAAGCATAAATTGCTAAAATACGCCAAGGTTTGGGAGCCAGGGAATGATGGGTAAAATGTAGGAAGCCATTGAAGAAAACGCATTGAAGCACTGGCATTTGAAAATGTGAGTCAGTGGTGATAAGATATTGGGCCTCATTACTGTTGGGTGTCCTGACCCACGTTTGAGCTATCAGGCTGCAACATTTGGTGCTGTGGGCTTAGAATATCCAAGATGGCCAAAAAGCCCACATGTGCGCCAGAATCCAGGAGAACCACGCAGTTTGTGCGCACACCAAAATGGTTGCCTAACTTGCCACCCACCAGTGCGAGCAGGATGGGCCGGGGTGCCATGAGTGAAATGTGTGCCAAAGGAAAAACCGCACTTTAAAATCACCTTTTGTTTCTCTGAATGCCAGCTCAAAAAGCCTATCTTCAAACATTGCAACACATCCAAAAATCTCACTGAACACCAGCGGACATCTGGCAGAATGAAGTATGTGTGCATACTAAATCTGGGAAGATGAAGAGCCCAAAACAATGTTCATAACAAAACTGGCTGAGCTATGCATGTCAGCAGCCTAACTGAAACTGGATTAAAACCACCAAAATCGAGATGTTTAAATTAACTGAGTGACCTACTTTTGAGTGTCACATAGTTTGTAACTGGTAAAATGTCATAGTTTTGAACTTAGAATCAGCATTCTAGCTGCATAGGTAAAAATTGTCTTGACTTAAACTGGGGAACAAAAAGTGACATTTTACCTGAAACCTGGCTTAAGGAAACTGGAATTCTGCCAGACAGCTACCCCCGACAGGAGTGGGGGCTTGCCCAACAAATGCATTCCCAGGCCTGGCTGCATTCTGGTGCTCCTGCCAAAAGGAGGTCACACACTCTCTGATTGAATTACCAGGGGATTGCAAGAAACTAAAGAAAGGGCCCAGGCAGATGGTTTATTAGGGTGGTCGTAAATGGCTTCCTTTTGAACAAAGCCCTGCCTTGACTCAGGCAGATGGTTTATTGGGGGGACCGTAAAACAGCTTCCTCTTGGCAGAAGCTGGGAGGGGCAGGGTCTCTGAGCTTGGCAGAAACTGGATAAACTGGTTTCTACACCATGTGACCTGAAAAGACACACCCCTGTTGGCCAGAATATGATTCTAAGAAAGATGTATAACTCACAGTGCGGACTTGTCAAAATTATTTAAATGATACCATAATTCTTGTGATTTTTCTGTGCACATTTTAAGACGCGTTGGAAATTTTTGTGATGTTCTGGGTCAAAACCCCGCTATTTATTGACACCACATACTCTGTGTTTAAGCTAGAGACATGGGAATTTACTGGAGTATGTATGGACAGGCCGTGTATATGTGTATAATTTTTAATGAAAAACCAATATTGCAAAACCAGTTAAAAAACGCAAAATGTTGCCAGTTCTGAATGCGAGCTCTTAGAAACATCAGAGTTTGAACAGAGTATAACTCATGTGATGCGTGATGGGTGCATGTAATTTCAAACCACTGTCTATCTATGAAATATGTCTTTAGGTCAAATATAGATTTGTGTGCAATTTGACAGGGGAGTATCCTTTCTGCAGACCATAAAACAGCATCACCATGGCACACATTTCCTTCCCCCAATCAAAGCAGTGCGGAAAGCTTGACCAATGGGCAATTGAGAGAGGGGCTGGCTAGTGATGCTGCACACACACCCACTTTCAAAAGACATAAAAAGAGACTGCTGGGACAGGTAGAGACATTCAATTCCATTTGCTGCGGAGCATGCTGACCGACGACTTCACATCCAGAGATCCAGACTTCAAATCCATCAATCTCCAGAACCTGTAGCAGTACCCAGAAAGCAGTGTTACATCCAGAATCCAGAGAGGCTAGACCAGCAGAGTAGAGCTGACCCAGATCACTGTGAAGTGCCAAGACCAGAACCGGAGTCCAGTCCAAAACCTGACCAGATCCGTGGCGAGGCCTATTTCAAAAATATATTGTGAGTACCTAGCAGAACTGTGCAGAACCAATCTCTTAGTTAAAATAATCTAATCCAAACTATTTTAATCTAAACAGAACTGCCTCCTAGAAGTTGTCACTTGTTATTTTGCAAAGCTGTCACCTGTCATTTTGAGTTTATTTCAAATCCGAAAAACAACCTTCACAAAATCGTTCATAACTCCGTAACCGTTTGGGCTAGGAACTTGGTCTAACTTTCCTCTGAAAGCTTATAATTGTACCTTTCCAACAAGCCTAGCACTTCCTACTCCTTATACTTTCTCCGCAATCACGATTCACGCATTCGCGAATTTTGCCGCAATTTGCGATTTGGCCCAATTTCTTTACTTGTAAAAAGATAGCTGCTTTTGCCTGAACTGCTAAATTTCGTTTGCCTCTTAAGAACCATCCCTGAATCATTGCTAGAGTGAGCCTGAACTATTAACTAGATACCACTCACCCTGAACCTCCTGAAGGGAATTAAAAGCATTTTCAGCATATTTCTCACTGCATTGTCACCATATTCAAAGCATTTTGCCTGTGTTTCAAAACTCCTATCTGTTGTATAAGCTGCTGGCGGGGAATTGAACTGAATTCTATTTGATTGCATTCCTAAGAACTGTGTGCTCCTCTTTTCCTCTTCATCTCCTTACATTGCATAAAGGGGGGGGTGAATTGCCAGAGAAAAAGTGATTATATTATCTTTTGCTAAAATCATCTCAAGTATTTCTGTACTGCATTTTATTCCTCATTGCTTTTCCCTTGAAATCATAAAAGTATTTTTGCTACTTGATCCATCCTATACTAACTCATCATTGATTATAAAGAAGTGTGCTAGTGCCAGACTATCCATTATTGATTACTGCTCAGATTAAGTGTGATATTCAATTATTAATTTATTATAAAGTGTGATATATATATATATTGTTTAAATTCTCAAATAAACCTTTTAAACTTGCAAAACAGAACTACTTCTTGGCTCAGTGGGGTCATGGGGATTCTAAGAGAGGGGTGTTATATAGGGGTAGTCATCCAGAACTCATGAACTGGACATAAAGATATATCAATAAGGGTTTCCATTCAGTATCCCAGACTAGGCATTGACTTAGCTGTAGTGTTGAATTGAATCTTCTTACAAACTGGGGGCTTGAGTCGGACGTTTGGGTTAGATCTATCACTTGTGCAGCTTAATACAGTGTACTAACTGACGGGATACAAACATCCGGTCGGATCACCGCGCTGTGTTACGCTGTAAAGCACTCCTCAAAAGGGACACTCTAAGGAAAAGGTCTGTTTTGCAAAAATAAAATACTAAATTCTGTAAGTCAGGACAGAGATCAATCTCTAGAATGACGACCTTAGTAGACATAAAAATAGCGAGGGAGCACCTCTTGCATAAGCTATTTGTGAGAGGTGAGTGGACTCACCAGGACCAAACGGTCTGGTTGCAGGCCATCGCGCAACAGGTCATTGAAACAGGGTCAGATACATGGAGAGATCAGGGTCCATTGCATGTGGCCCTGAGTGAACTATATATGGCCCCTAAGGTCAAGGATGAGCACAACAAAATTGCCAGGGTAGCGGCATATTTAAATTTACATATGGGAGCCATGCAGGACAATTGTGCCGAAGGCCAGGATCTGGCAAGTAGGCAACTGCTGGCATTAGAAAAGGTCCAATCTGACCTGGTCTCTTCTGAGCAGAGGCTGCAGAGGAGCCAGGAGTCAGAAAATGATACTAGGCAGTATATCATTAAAATAAAAGAGGACATGGATATACTGCAACAGGAAAAGACAGACCAGGATACCAGAATTCTGGCTTTGCAGAAGGAACGCCAAGACAGTTTGGACTCCCTACTGCAGAGCGAGAAAAAGCTGGAGCAACAGATCAATTTCAACAGGGCATGCACAGAGCAGTTAGCCACCCTGCAAATCCAACTAGACAGAGAGAAAGAGGAGAGCAATAAACTGATCCTGAAAGACCTGGATACCCAGGCAGAGTTTGATCAGGAGCGCCAGAAAGCTGGTGCCTTCCAAAGGCAAAGGAACGACCTGGCGTCACAAATTCAAGCTCTTGGTCAGGAAAGGGACACCTTAGTCCAGGAAGTCTGCCTCTTAAGAAGAAAAATGGAAGAAAATCACCTGGCCCACCAGGGACTGGGTGACCTCCAAAAGGAACACCAGGACTTGCTAGAGCACATCAGGAGGGTGGAGGAGGCTCTGGCAAGACAGGAGCAGGCCAGTAGGGATGGGACTCAGGAGGTAACCCTCCTGCAGCAAAGACTAGCCAAGTGCTCCAGGACCAATCAGGAAACGCAGAGAGAGAATGAGGCTCTATGCCAGCACAATGATAGGCTCCAACAACAGATAGCGATGCAGGAGAGACTGATAGAGTCTAGTAAGGCCTTAACTGAGGAACTGAAGTCGCAGGCTCTTGCATTGCAACAGGGAGCAGGGGCGGATAGAGACCAGGTTCGCTGGGAAAGGGAAACTCCTGAGCATAACCTCAGGAGCCCTAGTACCAGAGGCCTTTATCTCTCTCAGTCCCTGGACTCTGCCACCCCCATGTCCCCTGGCGCACATGAGCACCGGGCCACAGGGATGGCAGATTACTATCCAGCCAGAAGCATGGGGCTCATAGGCCAGTACCTCCCAGGAATGGATGGGCGGGCATCCGGGTATGGGCACCCAAGCACAGTGCAATTTAGTGGGGAACCCCAGGAGAATAGGCCCATTAAGGGCATCCTGAAAACTTCTGCCCAGTTAGGTCAGTGGGGGGGGTACCCATCAAATCCTGGCAGCAAGGAGTGATCTGAAGACTCCTCTGAGCGGTACAGGACACAGGAGACCAGGTCCCCACATTCTGCCAGCCACTCCCAGGCTCGCAGAATCCGGGAAAACCTGGAAGATCAGACAGGAACCTCTGGGAGCAGTGCCTCTGAGTCAGAGGATGAATGGACCAGGGTTACCCGAACCAAAAAGGCCAATAAGGCAAAAAGGGCCTTGCTTAAGGACCCATTGAAACAGATTAAGGCAATCAGGAGTGTCATCACGCCTTATCATAAGAATGCCAAGTATTCTGTTTGGGAACACTTGGAGCTCTATGAGCAAATGATGGAGACCTTTCATTTGAAGGACAGCCAAAGCTGTATTCAGTATATAAAGTGGACATTCTCCCCAGAGTACTCCAGTTTCTTTGCGGGTCTGGAGGACCAAAATCATTCAAGGTGGTCCACCTATAGGGCGGCCATCTGGAAACATTTTTCTGTGCACAGAAATCCCCAAGAGGCTCGCAAGGCAGCCTACAATTTGCAATGTGGGGAGGATCAGGCCCCACAAGAATTCGTGCAAGAACTGAAACGTGCCTTTGCGCAGACCACCAGAAGGGTGCGCACAGACAGCAGAGAATTTGTCAATACATTTTTCCATGCCTTGCCCAAATACATAATGACCCAGCTCGTGAGAGATTTTCATGAGAAAAGATCTTTATACTGGGTCATTGAACAGGCTACCCGGATCTATGAGGTGCAGAAGCCTATCGAAAATAAAAATAACGCGCCGGAAAACCCCAAAACCAACAGCACCCCTGCTGCTGCCAAGGTGGCAGAGGTAAAGGTTGCCCCCGTTTTAGATTTGGAGATGGGGGGGCCTAAAAACCTGCCTGCACCAAATAATTCACAGCCCAGAAGGCCCTCAGGCCATTCACAGACAGGAAGTCGAGGAGGTAGTCCCACAAATGGGGTCCCCCGCTCCCCTGACTATGTAAGTCCCCGCTACAAGGGAAACCGACCAATCCTGGGTTATGTGTGGACTCCTCCAGCCCCAGGGGGGGGGTCCAGCCAAGCACCTAACCCAGGGAACTTCCCTCCCAACTTCCCCCAGGAGGGCAGAAATTCTCCAAATCCTGGGCAGAACTTTTTCCCCAGGTATCCACCCAATTTCCAGCCCCAAAATCATCCATCCTTCTTTCCCCAATTCCCTGAGCCCAGACAACCTAATCCGGGAGAGGGGAGGCCAAGGGTGGAGGGGTACCAAAATCTTCCCAACCAGGGGTACTACCAGAGAAGGGATAGCTACCCTTCCCGGGATCAGCCCAGGGGAGAAAATAGAGCCCCGTATCAGCCTGAGCGGGTTTCACAACTTGAGCGCCAGGTCCAAAATATGGCACGGGATCTGGGTCACATACTGAGGGCTCAACAGAACCCTCAGATGAGCATGCCACTGCAGAATGCCCCAAACTCGGGACCTGGTGCTCCAGAACAATGACGGGGGCAGCACCCCGATAAACCACCGGTTCCCAGGGAGGAGGCACAAGGGAAAGGGGGGTGTAAAGCCTTGGAGGAAGCTTCCTTCCCAACTTGTAAACAACCCCTGGAAAACCAGGAACCGGAAACAAAATCTCCTGCCCCTGAAAGCCTGCCTCCCAAGGAGCAGAGGGGGGGTAGGAGAAACAAAGGACCCAAACAGACCCACTTTGTGGAGGAGGTACAGGTCTTCCAATTTGAGGGAGAGGGATCCTCAGAAGATCCTGGGAAAAGGATCTTCTACTTCAGAGATGGGGGAACTCCTCCCAAGGAAAAATGGTTCCCAAGGCATGTCAATTCAGACTGGGAAGATATGGAGACTGAGCTACCGCCGCCCATCATCTCATCCCAGAACCCACAATACCAAAATCCCCTGGTTCAAACCCATCCTGGTGACTGCCTCCAAAAAGGGGGGGGGCGCAGAACCGGAACCAGGGGAACCCACAATGGCTCTGATCTCCAGTTGCCAGCTTTTTCTTTCAGATTCCCAAGGCTCTCCACAGAATTCTGCCCAAATCTCTTCTCTAGCAATGTCCAAAACCAGAAAGTTAGCCCACCAGTTGTCCAAAAATGTGCATTATCTGTGCCCCCTTGAGGAGTAGGAGGGAAGATACTATGCCCCGGTACAAGTACAGGGGCAGGGTACAATTTTGGCACTGGTGGACACTGGATCCCAAGCTACCCTTCTGTCCAAAAGGGCCTTTGAGGAACTAAATGCAGGAAGGGGGAGAATTACCGAATTCCTCTCACCTCTCTTCCTGGACAACTGCAGAACTTTGACGGGAAGGAAATTCCCGTTGAGGGGACTGCAGGCTTGGACATTAAAATTGGGCGACACAAGGTGAAACACCCGGTCATAGTAGTGACTCCAGAGGGCACCCCTTGTTTACTAGGGAATGGCCTCCTGAGAAGGTTGTCACCCCTAATAGATTGCGTAAACAAGGTCCTCTGGACCCAGACTAGCCGACCAATAAAATTAAAACACAGTGTCAACCATGTTAGTTTAAACGGCACCTGCCACATGGTTGAACAAAAATCTGACCAAGTACAATTTCACTTCCAGAACAACCAAACTCCAGACGTGACAGTAATAGCAGTAGGACAACAGACTGGTGATGGGGGGTCCTCTCTATTTCTGAAAATCAACCTTCCTTCCAATTTAAGGTGGTATTCCACACTGGAAGGAAACACCCTGAAATTCTTTACTAATCCACAATCAGAAACTCCCACTCCAATAGTCCAGAAAGATGTGAAATCAGCTCAGAACCTGGCTGATATTCAGCAAATTGGAGAGCAGTTGTTCATCCCTGTTCAGTTAAATGATGGGAAGGACTCTGTTCTTGCTCGAGTGTGCGTGAACAATAGTAAGAGCTTCATCAGCGAAACCATATTCCGCCAACTACCAAAAGATCCAGCCATTCCCACATTCAAACTGATAGACAAATGGGAAATGGACCTGGAAGCACCCAATTCCAAACATCTCCTGCCAAGCAGGTGTGTGCTCAGAATCTCCATTGGCAACAAGAGCATAGTCCACAATTGTTGGGTCGTGCGAGACGTCACTGCCGCTTTTTACTTAGGCAGTGACATTCTCAATTGCTTTGCCATTAGTTTGGACCTAATAAACTTCAAAGCTTGGTCCCGATTAGCGGATAATCCCATGGGCTTTGATGATCCAGAAAAAGCATTTAAGTCAGCTCAATATCTACCTTATGCAGTTGAAATTCAGATCAAAGAGGAAGTCACCATCCCAGAAAGGACCCGGCAATTCTCCGTGGAAGTGAAAGTTAAAAGAGGACAAAAATTGCAAAACCCTGATGCTTATATTCATCTAAATGCTTCTCTCCAACAGCAAGGGTTAGGGGTAAACCCAACACCATTAGTCAACATAGAACATGACACCATTCCAATAGAGGTGGATAACAGCGACTTAAAGAGTGTTACTCTAGCCGCAGGCACCATTATTGGAATGGCAGTTGATGACCGACATTTTTCCATTGATCTAGGATATGAACTGTTAGGACCAATCCCCAAGGACTGTTTTGACAGTGACAGTGAGGACAATACAACACCAGACAGGATTTTTACCCGGCATGGGGGGAACTTCATGGTGTACACTTCCTGCCCCTATGGTAAGGAAGATGTGACTTGTGACTTCAGGAGGGATGAGGTGATTTTCCAGGTCCATGGGGGTTGCCTTTCCCACCTGAGGCCTCCTGTCCAAATCAGCACTCTGACCAGGGACTTCTCGACCCAGCTGGAGGAGGCCGCTGAGATAGCCAAACCAGAAGTCTTTCCAGGTTTCAGGGAGATGGTGGAAGAGAGAGTCAACCTATCTGATGCCTGTGTGACTCTGGAACAGAAGCAAAAGTTGAAACAAGTTTTCTTGGATTTCCAAGATCTCTTTGCGGTAGACTCATATGACTGTGGTCGCACCGACATCCACACCACAACAAAACCCACTGACCCTGGAATGACTCCAGTGTTTGTGAAGCAATATTGCTTGCCTCTCGCAGCAATGGAGTCCCTTACTGAAATAATTAAGAACCTGGAGTCCCGGGGAATAATCCGCCCAGTTCACAGCACCTTCAATAACCCGGTGCTGGGAATATTGAAGCCAAACGGCCAGTGGAGACTCTGCGCCGACCTCAGGGAGCTCAACAAACGGGTCCATACTTCCCGATGGCCTCTGCCCTACATTGACCAAGGGCTGGCCCAGATTCAGGGGTCACAGGTATTCACAGCAATAGACCTGACCAATGGATACTGGACCGTGCCTGTCAGTAGGGAGGACCAATACAAACTGGCTTTTACCTTTGGGGGCCAGCAGTACACATGGACCCGGACTCCCTTCGGATACCTCAACTCTGGCAAGGAATTCAACATTTTCCTACACAAGGCCATGCCCAACCTGGGTGCAAGGGGTAACCTGGCTTATGTAGATGATGTCCTCATCAAAAGTTCATCTGTGGAGGAACACATAGCGGAGATCCGTTATGTTCTGACCCAGTTGAGGGCCGCCGGAGCAAAACTTTCCTTTCAGAAAGCACAGTGGTGTAGAACCCGTGTTAATTTCTTGGGGCTTGAGATTACTCCTCAAGGTCTCTGTCCCCAGGAAAAGAAAGTGGAAGCACTTCAGAAACTGAAAGACCCCACAACTCTGCGGGAACTAAGGAGCCTCCTTGGACTGACTAATTACATCAGAAAGTTCATTGAGGGCTACGCAGAGATCACCAGACCCCTGATTCATCTCCTGAAGGGGGGGGTCAAGTGGGAATGGGGTCCAGAACAAGCTGAGGCAGTAAGACAACTCAAAAGAAGCCTCTCACAAGTGCCCTGCCTCGCTTACCCTGTCAGAAACAAGGAGTTCTTCCTGGAGACAGGGTTCTCTAATGCGTGCTTGACGGCAGTATTATACCAAAAGCATGACAATGTCAATAAAGTAATCTCCTATGCGAGCAAAACTTTATCCTCTGTGGAGGAGACATTCAACGATTGTGAGAAGGCACTCCTGGCAACGGTGTGGGCATTGAAGAATTACCGCCCGTTCATCCATGGGGAACACATCATAGTGGAGACTCCACACCAGCCTCTGCAATATCTCCAAAGTGACAGAATCCGGGCCGGAAATGTGAGTAATTCCCGAATTACTTCCTGGATTCTGTCAATGCAAGGCTTTCCTGTGGAGGTCAGATATGGCCAAAACAAGAAGAGTCCCCTCGCGCAAGGTCTGGCTGACTTGCATCATTGTGCCAGAGAAAACTGTCTCGAGGACGAAAGTCTAAAAATAAAGGACAACATGGAGGCATACCTTAATTCCCCACACAAAGTCTTTGAAGAGGACAAGTGTGAGGGAATGCCCACTGTCTATGTGGATGGATGCTCTTACCATGTTGACAACAACGGGGAGAAATAACTGGTGGCCGGCGTAGGGAATGCATGGGTGAATGAGTCCCCAGAACCCTCCGCTGGATACAAAATTGGTCCCCGAAGTATTCAGGTGGCAGAATTGATGGCTGTGCATCAGGCCATCCACACTGCTGTCCAACATCAACTCCACGAACTGGTCATAATCACCGATTCGGATTATGTACGGAACGGGTTCGTGGAGCACCTGGTTAATTGGAAAACCAGAGGCATGTTATGTGCTAACAACAAACCCTTGAAACATGGGAAGTTGATCCAAAACATTGATGATCTGGTCACCTCGAAAGAGATGACCATCTATTGGAAAAAGATCAAGGGTCATTCCAAAGTAGAGGGACCAGACAAAACTGGAAATGACTTAGCTGATCAGCTGGCCAAAACCGGGGCCATCCAAGGGGATCTAATTGAGATTGAGTCCCTGTTGGGGGAAATCCAGGTCACTGCTATCACTAGGTCCCAGACAAATGCTCACAATGATCTTTCAACTGCCCAATGGAGCAAGGAGACCCCTGATGCTGATTTGATTACAGCTCAGAAGGGGGATCCAATTATTGGTAAGTTTTACCAACACCTTGAGGACCCTGAGAACTTTCCCCTGACGGATACCGATTACATTGGGAAAGAGGACCTAAGAGTGTTGATGAAATGTCCAAAAATGTTCTGGATCCAAGACGGTTTGTTGGTAAGGAAATCCAAAGCTGGCCACGATCAGTGGGTGGTTCCTACCTCATTCCGAAGCCTGATGTTAAGTCACGCCCATGATGCGGCCACCGCCGGTCATAGGGGGTTTCATACAACACTTGAGATCTTAAGAGAGGTTGCCTACTGGCCACACATGGGCCAGGACCTCAACCAATACTTGAAGGGGTGTCTTGTGTGTGCACAATTTCAGCCATCATCCCTCACGCACCGTGCACCCATCCAAAAGAGGGGGATGACACTGCCATGGTCAGATTTGCAAATCGACTTTGTAGGCCCTGTAATCCGCTCGTCTAGATGAAACAAGTACATGTTGACCGTTACATGCTTGTTTAACAAATGGGTGGAATGTCTCCCAGCCCCAAACTGCAAGGCAGAAACAGCAGCTGCCCTGATGATTAACCACATCTTTTCCTGTTTTGGTCTTCCTCAAAGGATTGAGTCAGACAGGGGTAGCCACTTCACCAGTGTAGTAATGACAAAGATGTGGGAGATACTGGGGGTCAAAAGGAAGTTACATATTGCTTACCGGCCAGCTTCTTCTGGGGCGGTAGAGAGATATAACCGAACCATTGTGAGCATATTAAAGAAGTTTGTGGCAGATTCTGGGCCAAGTTGGGATATCCGATTACCTCTGGTCCTAATGGCCATCAGATCTACCCCTTCATCTGCAACCAAAATGTCACCATTCGAGTTGATGACTGGACGCAAGATGGTGCTTCCGCAGCATTTGCTCTACAGGACCCAAGAGCAGACACTAATAAATGCCTCCACAACTCATGAGTATGTGGAGAATTTAAGGAAACAACTTCAACATGCTTTTGCCTATGCTCAGCGGAATCTAGAAAGATCAGCTGAGAGTATGAAGACCCACTATGACCTGAAAACTTCCAGGAAGGAATATCAGGTGGGGGACCGGGTCTATTTATACAATTTCCAAAGGAACCAGGCAAAACAGCGAAAATTTTTGCCTACATGGAAGGGACCGTTTGAAATTATAGACAAGATCTCCCCCGTGGCCTACAAGATCCGCATCCCCAAAGGCGGTGTGGCAGAGGGGGAAGACAAGTGGGTCCACATAAACCAGTTGAAGTGTTGCCATCCCAGGCACACTTTGCAGCAACTGGAGGAGTCCTCTGCAATCCCAGAGGGTAACGCTCCAGAGTAATTCAATTCCAACCCTAAAATATCCTACATATAACCTATCAAATTCTGTGTTTCTCAAGTTTATGTGTTCCTGTCGCTTAATTTAAAAAAATTTGCATGTTCATATCTGTTGAGTTCTAATATATATATGCCACCCCACTATATCAATGTTGGGGGAGAAATGTCCATGAATAAGTATTGCCGCTCTTCCTTTGCCGTCCTAGGAGAAAGAAAACCTGGAGACTGGCCAAGGAGGACGATCCGGAGACCAGGAGCAGAGACTCAAGGGGCCCGGGGTACCGCCCAATATTCCCATCAGGACCGGCGAGGAGAACCGATCGATCAGTACCGGATGGAGGAAAAGATGCTGAACTGTGCCCTTTGCAGAATTGGGAGAAGATTATGCGGACATACCAGTACATGGGTCAAAACACTCTTTCCACCCGACTCCCCATCGACTCAGATTTAAAGTGCAGTCGGGTGGGGGGCTTTGTTGGGTGTCCTGACCCACGTTTGAGCTATCATGCTGCAACATTTGGTGCTGTGGGCTTAGAAAATCCAAGATGGCCAAAAAGCCCACATGTGCGCCAGAATCTAGGAGAACAACGCAGTTTGTGCGCACACCACAATGGTTGCCTAACTTGCCACCGACCAGTGCGAGCAGGATGGGCCGGGGTGCCATGAGTGAAATGTGTGCCAAAGGAAAAACCGCACTTTAAAATCACCTTTTGTTTCTCTGAATGCCAGCTCAAAAAGCCTATCTTCAAACATTGCAACACATCCAAAAATCTCACTGAACACCAGCGGACATCTGGCAGAATGAAGTATGTGTGCATACTAAATCTGGGAAGATGAAGAGCCCAAAACAATGTTCATAACAAAACTGGCTGAGCTATGCATGTCAGCAGCCTAACTGAAACTGGATTAAAACCACCAAAATCGAGATGTTTAAATTAACTGAGTGACCTACTTTTGAGTGTCACATAGTTTGTAACTGTTAAAATGTCATAGTTTTGAACTTAGAATCAGCATTCTAGCTGCATATGTAAAAATTGTCTTGACTTAAACTGGGGAACAAAAAGTGACATTTTACCTGAAACCTGGCTTAAGGAAACTGGAATTCTGCCAGACAGCTACCCCCGACAGGAGTGGGGGCTTGCCCAACAAATGCATTCCCAGGCCTGGCTGCATTCTGGTGCTCCTGCCAAAAGGAGGTCACACACTCTCTGATTGAATTACCAGGGGATTGCAAGAAACTAAAGAAAGGGCCCAGGCAGATGGTTTATTAGCGTGGTCCTAAATGGCTTCCTTTTGAACAAAGCCCTGCCTTGACTCAGGCAGATGGTTTATTGGGGGACCGTAAAACAGCTTCCTCTTGGCAGAAGCTGGGAGGGGCAGGGTCTCTGAGCTTGGCAGTAACTGGATAAACTGGTTTCTACACCATGTGACCTGAAAAGACACACCCCTGTGGCCAGAATATGATTCTAAGAAAGATGTATAACTCATAGTGCGGACTTGTTAAAATTATTTAAATGATACCATAATTCTTGTGATTTTTCTGTGCACGCTTTAAGACGCGTTGGGAATTTGTGTGATGTTCTGGGGCAAAACCCCGCTATTTATTGACACCACATACTCTGTGTTTAAGCTAGAGACATGGGAATTTACTGGAGTATGTATGGACAGGCCGTGTATATGTGTATAATTTTTAATGAAAAACCAATATTGCAAAACCAGTTAAAAAACGCAAAATGTTGCTAGTTCTGAATGCGAGCTCTTAGAAACATCAGAGTTTGAACAGAGTATACCTCATGTGATACGTGATGGGTGCATGTAATTTCAAACCACTGTGTATCTATGAAATATGTCTTTAGGTCAAATATAGATTTGTGTGCAATTTGACAGGGGAGTATCCTTTCTGCAGACCATAAAACAGCATCACCATGGCACACATTTCCTTCCCCCAATCAAAGCAGTGCGGAAAGCTTGACCAATGGGCAATTGAGAGAGGGGCTGGCTAGTGATGCTGCACACACACCCACTTTCAAAAGACATAAAAAGAGACTGCTGGGACAGGTAGAGACATTCAATTCCATTTGCTGCGGAGCATGCTGACCGACGACTTCACATCCAGAGATCCAGACTTCAAATCCATCAATCTCCAGAACCTGTAGCAGTACCCAGAAAGCAGTGTTACATCCAGAATCCAGAGAGGCTAGACCAGCAGAGCAGAGCTGACCCAGATCACTGTGAAGTGCCGAGACCAGAACCGGAGTCCAGTCCAAAACCTGACCAGATCCGTGGCGAGGCCTATTTCAAAAATATATTGTGTGTACCTAGCAGAACTGTGCAGAACCAATCTCTTAGTTAAAATAATCTAATCCAAACTATTTTAATCCAACCAGAACTGACTCCTAGAAGTTGTCACTTGTTATTTTGCAAAGCTGTCACCTGTCATTTTGAGTTTATTTCAAATCCGAAAAACAACCTTCACAGAATTGTTCATAACTCCGTAACCGTTTGGGCTAGGAACTTTTCCTCTGAAAGCTTAGAATCTTACCTTTCCAACAAGCCTAGAACCGACTTCCTACTCCTTATACTTTCTCCGCAATCACAATTCACGCATTCGCGAATTTTGCCGCGATTTGCGATTTGACCTGATTTCTTTACTTGTAAAAAGATAGCTGCTTTTGCCTGAACTGCTAAATTTCGTTTGCCTCTTAAGAACCATCCCTGAATCATTGCTAGAGTGAGCCCGAACTAATATTAACTAGATACCACTCACCCTGAACCTCCTGAAGGGAATTAAAAGCATTTTCAGCATATTTCTCACTGCATTGTCACCATATTCAAAGCATTTTGCCTGTGTTTCAAAACTCCTATCTGTTGTATAAGCTGCTGGAGGGGAATTGAACTGAATTCTATTTGATTGCATTCCTAAGAACTGTGTGCTCCTCTTTTCCTCTTCATCTCCTTACATTGCATAAAGGGGGGGGGGTAAATTGCCAGAGAAAAAGTGATTATATTATCTTTTGCTAAAATCATCTCAAGTATTTCTGTACTGCATTTTATTCCTCATTGCTTTTCCCTTGAAATCATAAAAGTATTTTTGCTACTTGATCCATCCTATCCTAACTCATCATTGATTATAAAGAAGTGTGCTAGTGCCAGACTATCCATTATTGATTACTGCTCAGATTAAGTGTGATATTCAATTATTAATTTATTATAAAGTGTGATATATATATATATATATATATTGTTTAAATTCTCAAATAAACCTTTTAAACTTGCAAAACAGAACTACTTCTTGGCTCAGTGGGGTCAGGGGGATTCTAAGAGAGGGGTGTTATATAGGGGTAGTCATCCAGAACTCATGAACTGGACATAAAGATATATCAATAAGGGTTTCCATTCAGTATCCCAGACTAGGCATTGACTTGGCTGTAGTGTTGAATTTAATCTTCTTACATTACGACCCAGGCGGTAAGGGGTTAACAGCGCCGTAAAAGGTGTCGGCGCCGTTAAACCCTCACCGCCTAATTACGAGGTCCCTTTGTGCGTCCCCACCTTAACGGCTGGCTTTACCAGCCGTTAAGGAAGGAACCCGCAAAGGGACTTTCGAGGTAATTACGGTACTGCAATTTGCGGTACCATAATTACCGCCGTCCCCATTCCCATTGAGCCCTATGGGGGCAAAAATGGGAATGGGGAAGGGCCAATCGTGAATGGGGAATTACAGCCCTGCCAACCTTGGAATGGGGCGGTAATTCCGCCATCCACCATGGCGCAATCGTTAAAATACTGGCGTCAACCATGGCGCTAATAACGCCATGGTTAACACCTGGGTCGTAATGACCCCCCATTAAGTTGTCTAATAAAAAGCTAACGTGAACATGTTATTTAATTTTGCCCTTGTTTGTGTTAACAATTTCAGTCACAGAAAACATGTTCGTTGTGGGACGCCATTAGCAACTTTTTCCATTTTTGAGTGTGGCCTGGTCCTAAGTTGATGTCATGGCAGAGGATTAAGGAATGCAGTACAGACGGCTGTGATGTCACAGCAGGGGGAAACAGAATGTTCATTCCATTTTTTGTTTTTTTTGTTTTCTCTTTGGGTTCTGGTGTGAGGGAAGAGGGAATCTGGTATGTGTTATATACTGTGCTGTTCCCTCATGCCTCCACTCTTCACCCCTGCGATTCTAGTCCATAATGGATAGTGCAGGGCATGAAAAGGGTCGCATGGAGCTATAAACAGCGTAGATTTGTGCACGTGTCACTTTCAATTAGAGGGGGCACTTCATCTCGTTTTTCCGAGAAACATCCAAATTACCTTGAGCTTCCTTCTCGTTGTCCATCAGATGTCACTCAAAACTCCTGAGTGCAATATTTCCCTGTAGCTACCCAAGCCTAACTCTATATGTCACCATCATGTCATGTAAAGGAATGGATCTGGGTAACTGCGGCTGCAAAGTCGCAAATGGCTCTGCATCTCAAACTTCAGCCGTGCGGTGCTGGAGATCACAGGATCACACCCTAATAAGGCCATCTCAGCTTTCATCTTTCAGAGCGAAGAGAAAATGAGCTCAAATTGCAGCCTTCAAATGGAGGACAGGAAAAGATCAAATGCAGGAGGCGGGCAGGGCCCTGCGTGCGGCTTTAATGTAACAGCTGTCATGATTCAGAAAGTTCAGGATCAGGAAAAGCATTAAGATTATCTGAGCGATATCCTACAATTTACTAGACATAGTTAAAGTGCAGCCGGTACAGTCTGCATGATAACACATGCCCCGTTTGTTTGCAGCACGTTTGATGATGTATAGGCAACATTTGAGTATGGTTTGTATAGAGCGCAAGCAAGGCAAGAATGCTTCTGAGCACTGCACAAAATGAACATATACAATAAAGGTGTATAATAGCATGTAATAACATGCAGACAATAACACTGAAAAAGCAATTAAATCACAGAATGTTCTCAACACCAGCTGAATAGATGAAAAGAAAAGAAAACCAACACACAATCACAGCCATGTTTTGAATGCTTTTCAGTAACGCAAAAACTCAGGGATCTTGCGTACCTTATGTTAGGTGAGAATTCTCATAAATGAGCTAATTCCCTTCACCTTAGAGACCCCCAGCAACTTTGCTGGATTTTGAGGACTTGATTTTTTTTTTTTACCTGGAAAGAGTATGAGGCTTTCTTCCCACTCTTTCATGTATTTTGATGTGTGTTTTACATTTGGAGTTCTTTGACTTTGGAGTTGTAATATAACTCCATAGGCATCTTTTCATGTGTGATACAGAGCACCCTCAGTGCAGTGACACAGGGGTGTCTTTTTAGACTTCCAAAGGTTTAAATACCTTCCCTGGGATGAACTACTGTTTCCCAAAGAATGGAAACTGAAATTGAATTTACTAGTCTTTCCAAATTCTTAGACACCGCACACACCATCTTACAATGGAGTGCTGGAGGGGTTACATAGTATCTCCTGTGTCTAAATACTCATGTAGCAGTCAAATGTTACCCTTTCCTATTGAAAAGGCTGGTGGCAGTGGTTTTCAAACAAACTACCATGGTCTTCTTTTTTTGCCGTTTCTTTTTGGAAAGGTCCTTCTAGAGTTTGTCTCCGCGTGCCAAACCAGGTTTGGTCCATTTGTGTGCCTTTGGTGGGCTTCAGGACTGAAGACTGCCTCTGGCGTCTGAGTGTCTCAGTTGGGCAGGAAGTGTGCTTAGTCTCCTAGGAGACCCAAATGCACTCTGGCGTGATTGGCTGGCTGACTGTCCGGCAAGGACAGCCACCCTGTTGGGTGAATGACAGCTGGGCTGGAATGAATAGGAGAAAACTGTTTAAAAGGTGAATCTCCAGGACTTGAAGGCAGAGTCGACCACTGGAATGAAAGAACCAAAGGCATTCTGGAAGAGGACGGCTGCTGCAACTCCTGGACCATTGGTTTGCCTGGTGAAGCCCTGCTGCAGGTCCGAATTGCCAAACACCATTCGACAGAGAAGCTCCTTCAAGGATGGCTTCTTCCTTTGAGTTGGTGGGACCAAACAACTCATAAGACACCTGGATACCATTCTCAAGGTTGGTTATGATTAACCAGGGAGAGGGACACCAGCTTGTGTTCTTGAATCTACAGCTACTGGAACTGAAGTGACTCCATTTTGTTTGTATTCTTCAATGATTCCGTGCAGTGCAGGAGTCCCCCGACGTCCTCCCTCTTGTCCCCACAAATGAAGCTCAGGAACAGCGAGATCTGCAGGACCTGCCAGGAACCACGACTTCAGCAGCATTTGTTTTTTCATACAAAGGTACTGTGCCAACCCGATTGAGAGAACACCACTCTCGCAGTGAAAGTTTGTGAAACCTTCCCAACTTGCAGGCCTAATCACATTGTGACCCGACAAATGATTCTTTTTCGCCTAAACTACTTTCACAAAGACTTTACCGTTTGATAACAGAACTGCTCTTTCCTATCCATAACACCAGCCCATTGACTTTGCCTGGCCTATTGACTTGAATTGAACTCCTCTGAACTGAACTGATTTGAACTGTCTAAAAAGTATTTATGAGCATTTTGCTCTCTTCTAAGTACTGGACTGCTATTTGGCTCCCATTTCAGGGGAGCTCAAACTGTCTCAAAACCTTAGAATTTCATATTGAAGTGTATTGGTTTATAATATTATATTGACTTCTTCTAGTGTAATGTTTTCTAAATGATTGTTTAATAGATTATTAAGTGTTTTCACCAAGACCTTGAGTATACGTGTTTACTTGAACCACTGTGATTGAAAGTCCTTTGTGTAACTACTTTTACTGCTCACATTCACTCTTGAGATAAGCCTGGCTGCTCAGTTCGCTACCAAAAACTGTGTGGTACAGACTTATACCAAAAGTTGGTTTGGCTAACACCTGTAGTCCTAATTGTGTGTAGTGGTCCAGAAGGGTACTGCCAGCAATTCTGCCTAACCCCTTAGGTGGCAAAGAATTCCATTAAGACACTGCTGCACCAGAAAAAAAAAAATTCAAGGAGGATAGACGTCTGCATTTAGGAACTACTAAAAGGTGAGAGTGCTGGCTGACAAAGCCTCTAGAACCTCCACAAACGTTTAACTGTTCAGTCAGATAAGCAGGGTCTGAAAATAGATTGGATTGTAGACAATAAATAGCACTTTTAAATCATGTCATCCAATGGCAACCAGAGAAGAGACTTTTAAACAGGGGTAATAAGATCACATTTCTGTACCCCTAAAACCAATCGTGCAGCCACCAAAGAGAACCCACTAGAATCGAATAACATCATTATATTCCTGTACTCATATGTTTTTAAGAACCAGACAATTTGAAGTGACTGTAGCATAGCGAGTGGTGGAAGTGTTCCAAAAAACACATGCATGAGTACTAGTGAAAGGGTGATAACACGTTAAAAGGGAGGAAGTTGATTGTTGAGGACCACAATGAAATGGGGCAGAGCAATACATAGGCAATAAAACATATGATATGGTGACATTTAATATTGATGTAGAACATAGAGTGTTCATAAAACTTCTAGCTCAAGACAAGTGTCTTCACTAATCACACCTATATTTAGACCTGTAGCACAATTCCTTTTTTAAACTGATTGACAGGTTACTTGAGTGCTAACAAAATCTGTTATAATTGTAAAACAATGACATTCTGTATCCACGCTCTTGAGTGATTCATCATTTTAGACCTTTTTCGATGAACAGGGACTGGAATATATATTTCTTTTAATTCCTGAAAATAAACTTATGGATGTCTAATAAAATAAAGTGCCTAGTTTCATTCAAATTCTGTAAAGGCTCCTGAAGTATTTTTCCAGCAAGATAATGAGGCTTTGTTAATTTACTATTAGACATTAGTACTTGGCCCCTGTTCTCAACCAATCAGCTTGCAGGCAACGCATCGTTGAGTCCTGAGTCCTGCAGTAAACACCAACATTTCCTGTTCCGCGGTGTTCCATCATCACCACCACCTTCACTCCCGGTCCTTACTGCCTCTGATGCATGAGGTGTCTCTCTTCAGTGGCAGACTGGACCTGCTTGCCTCATGCAGGTGCGAGTATGCCACTGTTTCTACTTCCTGAAGGAGGACTCAACTTGATTTCATGGGTACCCACCACACTGAGACTGACAGCTCCCCTGTAGTAGGGTGATCAGATTTTCAAGATAGAAAACCGGTACAGCCAATAAGATAAAAGACAGACTCACCCACTACCACCTCTCCCCTCCCCCTTAACCAGTCGACCTTCCGTCCACCCCCGTGCGTCCCCGTGCAAACCCTCCTCCGCATCTGCATAATATTTGTGCAGTTGTGACTATTGATACAATCAAATAAATAACATGCATGGTATATTTTAAGTAATACTGATTGAATTATGTGTTATAATGTTATATGTATACAATGAACTTGAGTGTTATTGGTATTTAGTGTGAAGAATTGAGCTTCTTAACTATAACACACTTAAAAAAAAGGAAAATATCAAAGTGGCTGTTGTTCTGTTTGAAACTGCTTGCCTTGCTAGTTATATGTTTTTCATCCTGTCACTGTGCCGCAAGCAGTTAATGCATACAGCTCATACCCGGAAGGTTGGGGTTTTGAGCCCATTGATGTTTATTTTACTTTATAACTGTTGGCAAAAAGACTGGGACTGTCACCCTCCCTTTCCCCAAAACAGGGACAGGGGTTTTAAATGTAAAAACAACTCATGGGACAGGGGGACAGACGGTTCAATTCCGGGACAGTCCTTTCAAAACCGGGACATTGGTCACCTTAGCCTGTGAGCCCTTCTGCCCCAGTCCTCCTTTTCGTTGCTCTTTTGTGTTACTATTGTTTTAATTTTCCTGCCTTATAGCCTTGCATCCAGCTCCTGCAGGCGCTAACATGGACAATAGTGACTGCAGCAGGTCAATATGGATGGAAATGTCCAATAGCCTGTGTTGAAATCGCACGCGTTACTTGGACCTATCGGATCGGGGTGGTGGTCTTACCAGCCGGTACAGCCCCCAACAACCACCATTATCTCCTGAATGTTAAAGAAAAACAAAACATAAAAATATTCACAAAGGATTTTACTGGCTTTTTTATCTGCCACTTTACTTGATTTCTCAATGATGCATTGTACCCATACTAATCAGCTGGTTGCCAAAATAAATATGGGCATAGCCTCCATATTTCTTTTTACATGCGTTGTAACATTTTTACATTTGTTTTGCCTCCTTCTATGAACTATTCATATAGATTTCGAACGTCATTGTTTTTTCTATTTTAATTGAATTTTCACAAACATTATTTGGTTTGTTCTTACTAAAATATTTTCCTTTCCATCCGTACCACAGATTTTGGAAAATAACATTGAATCTCAGAATCTTATTATTCACCCAGCTACTCTATCATTCTAACCTGTTCATTAAAGTGAAACGTAGGAGGGAAGCAGCACGGTGAATACACAAGTGAGATAATGATTGGGGAGATCTGGTCACATGGCAAATGTATTTCAATAAATCATAAGTGCAAGCTCTTGCGCCTTCAATTTCGGAATCACATGTACTATAAAAATGCTGCGGATATCACAATAGTAATACGATAGTTACAACTATGTGGATTTGTATGATTAAAGTAATGCATTATACTGATACATCTGGTAAAACATCTAGACCATACATTTTTACTTGAGGCAATAACTTAATGTTATGTTTTAAAATGCTGCAAAAACTGCCTGTAAACTTTCCAGTGTAAGTTACTAAAGTGTACAGCCATCACGATCGTGCCGATAATGGATCGTATCAAATGTATTACACAGTCATTCTGCACCAGGTGTATGACTATATAAGGAATCAGTAACCAATTAATCATGCACACCCTTTCAATATGGGTTCATCATTTGATGATATTTTTAAAACTACTCAAAAACAGGAGTTTATTACAGAGAAGTTGAGACATTGGATATGCTTGAATAAATTGAGGGTCAATTATAACTGTTCAAAATCAAAACAGAGGTATCTTCAACACAGCTGTTAAAATGGCCATTAATAGTGAAATACAAATGCTTTTGCATGCAGTGACTGGTTGAACATGTAAAAATGAAAAAAAATAGAGAATCCTGATAGATTTGAGTATGTCATTAAAACCCGTGCTTTGCAGACAGCAGAGGGAATGCAATTGTAATTGGGAAGTATACTAAATAAGGGCTCACCTGATGTATTAGTTAATAACTATCAATGAAATGAAATACCTGAATGATTTAAAAATGTAAGTGCATGAAATGGAAGACAACTTGAAACAGGCACGCTCATTGAATGATTGAATAAAAGAACAGTAGACATGAGAAGGATCGATATGTTGTTTATCAGACAGAATTATTGCAAACTAACTTTGTAATTATCACTAGAAGAGTGAATCGCTTTTTAGGTAGGAGAAAATCGAAGCGTAGAAACAGCTCTCCTGATTTACAAAGCATTCTCTAATAGGAGTGCGCCATTGTAAAACGCTTTTGTAAAGCAGCCCTAACAGCTTTCTTTTGCTTTGAAAAGAAACACACATGGTCCTTCTGAAGAATATCCTCATCAATGATGTCAGAAATGGTACAGGAGACAGCAGAACCAGCTAGAGAGACACGTTTTAAGAAAGATTTCCATCAAAACTCAACTTCTAAAACATCATGAAAGGCTTTTTTGACCCTCAAAACCAACAGGGGAAAAATAAAAGAAAACATAGAACTGCAAGGCACAATAAGGGCAAGGTTTTAAGGTCAATTGTAGAAGTAATATCTAATTACAACTTGACTACGCTATAAAAAAAAAAAGTTTGGAAAAGAGATCGTCTTTTATACCAACAATATAATCCCGTTATTATCAATTTACAGTGCAACTGCTTATTTAGCAACGGTAACACAATATATGGGTCAAAATAAGCAAACAGAAGTGGGAAATTAATTAACTGTTTATGAAATTCAAAACAAAAACTGATTTCCACCAGAAAACTGCCGACATGGCTTAAGATATGTTAAAATACAGCATATGTTTTCAAGTAAACAGACTAAATACCAAAAAGCCCACTCCCAAAATATAATTAAAGAAGAAAGGAGATCAATTAAACACGAGGCACACTTTACACGTGTATAACTGAATTTAATTGTGAAAATCAAGGAGATAAGATTATGAGATCAACAAGTCTTATTGGTAACAATAGATGCTGTTTTGTTATGTCTGAATATACCCCAGGACCACAGGAGAGAATTGAAGTAAGATGCTCCACATGCAAAACCCATTTTGTAGGCATCGTTAGACTTTGTATTCACAAATAAGGGAGCACCAGTGGGTGCAATTATCTTTTTAAATTTAGGAAACTATGAAATGCAGTTTTTGAATGCATTGTTTTTTGGCCAAATAATTTGAGTCAATTTATATTTTTAGCAGATATAGTAATGATGTATATTTCAGTCAGTCAACAACAGTTTATTTCATAAATCGTTTCCATAAAACGTTTATATAAAGAACAATCTTTAAAAACAGGTAAAATACACAATAAATAAATACGTTTACAAATCCTTTAACCGTTTATCTCTAACTCTGATAGCAACCCTTTGATAGGAAAACACAGTCAATGATACTGCAGGTGTATTTGTGATTAAAACGTAGCACAATGCAGCCCTACACTGTGTAAGATTTAAGATTTCAGGTAATGGAATTAATGTCTGTCTTCATTCAAATACTTTGGCCACTTTAAATAATTTGGATGGGAATTTGTTTTTAGGAATGCATGCAACGGATTGGTCGGCTTAATGTTTTACTTGGATTCTCTCTCCACAACAATATCCTCAAACAGCCTTTCTCTCAATAGTCTGGCTGTAGGAACAGGAATACATCTAGGCTGAGAGAAGATATTGTTAGCATGTGAATGAGAATCTGGTGTGTCAAACTTGCCTTCTCATTTCACCACACTCTCAACCACAATAGCATTGGTTCCATTGCAAGCTTGTGTTCCAAATACCTGATACCTAGTTCTTGATATGAATATTCATATTTTATTTGTATCGCGCTCACACACAAGTGTTTCAGAGTGCGATGAGGCAAGGGAGGGGTACAAGGGAGAACAAAAGCAACGATCTTACTATGCCCAGTGACACTGAGAATGCACAAGTGCAGGGGAGAAGGAAGGGGGAAAGTGCTCTGCAAAGGAATACAAAACAAAAACAGTAGTAGTGCAGCCAGGAAGTGGCAAGTGCTAGGTTTAAGGCACAGACAGGGGGTGACTGATAAGTGCAGGAAACAGGGGGACAGTAGGGATCCAGATACAGTCCCAAGTGCAAGGGTTGCCAGGAGGCAGTGCATGGCAGGGTGAGCATGTACCTGGGCCCGGAATCAGAGGGTAACCAGGTGCACAATGCCAAGGCAGAACAGATCAGCAGGGGAGAGGAGGAGCGAAGGCAGAAGCAAAGAGGAAGGTCTTGTGGTGCTTCCGGAACCAGAGATGGTTCTCGTCAAGTTTCAGAGGAGCAGGGAGGCTGTTTCAGAGGGAGGCCCCAGTCGAAGAAAGAGATCTACCCCCAGCTCGTTTCTTTGAGAAGCGACTGACCCTGAGGGAGTTGGAGGTGAAGGAGCGAAGAGTTCGAGAGGGAAGGTATTTGAGGAGGGACAATTGATGGTATGTTGGACCTAGGCCCCAGAAAGCCTTGTGGACAATGCAAAAGGTCTTGAATGTAATCTTTGGAGCCACTGGCAGCCAATGAAGAGATGTCAGGGCTCCGAGATACGATCCCAGGGCTTGAGGCCAAGGACAAGTCTTGCAGTCCTGTTCTGGATGAGGTTTAAAGTTCAGAGAGTAGAAGCAGGAAGATTTAGAAATAGGTTGTTGCAATAATCCAACCTAGAGAGAGCCATGGCTTGAGAAACAGTGAGCTTCTAGGGGAAGGAGAGAAAAAACAGAATACCTCTGCGGAGGTACAGTAGGAAGTTTGACTTTTTGGAGACATCAGAGATGTGGGCAGAAAATGAAAGCGTAGTCTCGGAGATGACCCAGAGGTTCTTAGCCTCGCAGGTGGGGGTAGGAGGAGGGCCAAGGAGGCCGGCCAGAGAGTGACAGGAAAGGAGGGTGTAGGTGTGCCGATGAGGAGAATCTCCGTCTTGCTGACATTCAGGCAGAGATTATTGGCGTCACACCAATCCTGAATAGCAAACAGGCAGTCAGAGATGAAAGGAGAAGAGGTGGCTGATGGAAGCCTGAAAATGAGTTGAGTGTCATTAACATAGCACTGGAGATTGGAGCAGAAAATGGCTATACAATTGGCTAGAGTTGCCAGGTACTGGTTGAAAAGCCAGGGTGAGAAGTTAAACCCCTGGGGAACACAGCAGGTAGAGAGGGAGATAGAGGAAAGGAAGGATGCAAGTTGGACCTGGGAGGGTCGATCAGAGATGAAAGAAGTCAGCCAGGTCAGAGCCTGATCAGTGATACCCAGGTTGTCATGGAGACGATTGAGCAGGATGGTATGGTTGACCGTGTCGAAGGCAGAAGAGAGATAGAGTAGGATGAGAACAGAGGAGATGTTAGAGTCAAGGTTGGAGAGCAGATCTTCACAGATGTTCAGGAGAGAAGTTTCCATGCTTCTGGCAGCTCTAAAGGCAGACCGATGGTCGTGGAGACAACCAACAGAATCAGAGTGAAGGTTAAACTGCGAGATGTCCAGCTTTTCCAGGAGTTTTCCCAGGAAAGGAGTGATGGAGATTGGGCGATAGTTTGCCGGACAAGAAGGGTCAGCTGTGCATTTCTTGAGAAGAGGGTGCACAAGGGAGTGCATCAGGGGTGAGGAGAAGGCTCTGAGGTGAAGGAGGTGAAGGAGTGGTTGCAGAAATGGACCAGGGCAGGAGCAAGGGTGTCAATGTGGTCCTTGATGGTTTAGGGGGAACAGTGAAGAACCTGTTTTGACGAGACTTTCATAGATCGGACTTGTTAGGGGAGAAAAGAGGAAAGGACGAGAAAGAGGGTGGGGGTGGCTGCAGGAGGACCAGAGTACACAGAAGTAGAAGGGAGAAGGGGGGAGGGGACAAGAGGGTGGACAGGATGTACTGAGTGTTTGAGATGAAGTGAGAGGCAAGGGCCGTGCAAAGGTCCTGGGAGGAGACAGGGAGGTAGAGACTGCAGCAGGGTTGGCCAGCTCCTTGCAGATTTTGAAGAGTGTGGCCAAGTTGTTAGAAGCCGCAGAGACATGGCTTGGATGTGGGCTCTCTTCTAAGTAAGGAAAGAGAGACAATATTGCCTTTGGAGCAGGCAACAGGCCCGTTTGTCAGAGGATGAACAAGAAGCCCTGTATTTCCTCTCAGCCAACCTGCACTTACATTTGAGGGTAGCTAGGTCAGAGTCGTATGAAGAATTGCACTTGGCTTTCAGCTTCAAACAGATCTTCATGACAGGGGCAAGAGCATCAAGAGTATCACAGATCGAAGAGTAGAGGAAGGAAAGGGCTGTGTCCGGATGTGAGTCAGCCAGAGGCAGAGGCGGGCAAAGGGAGAGAAGGTGGCAATGAACGGATCAACTGACACTTGCTTCATGGGCCGGATATCCAAAAGGTAGGTGGCAGTGTTGGGGTTGGCTTGACCTGGAGGGTAGAGTGGGAGAGATGAGAAGAGAGGAGAGAGTTATCGCTCCAGGAGAGAGGAGTGGTCAGAGGGATGGAGAGCTCCTATAACGATCATTTTGAGTTCGGACAGCAGGAAAGGAAGAATAGATTTAAGTTGTTTAAACTGGAATAACCTTTTTTATTACTTTTGCAAAGTGTGGGGTAAAGGGCATATCAGAGGACATTAAGAACCCCGGACTTCGAACAAGAGCAATGTTGGGGAAGATGTTATCAAGGGAAACACAACAATAAATAGCAAGCATGCAGCATTGTCTTAGGTCCTAAGAAGATGAGCTTTGTTTTAACTTAAATTAATTTAAGACATTTCTTGGCCATTCTGGATGTAATGTCCTCAGTGCATTGCCCCAGAAGGGTCTCCTGGTCTTGGGAGTTATAGAAATCGAATTAAAGTTGGGTATTCTTGCTATTTGAGGCCAGGACAGAAAGATAGGCTCCATCAATAGAATGTTTGAGTAGTATACTGTGGTCAACTGTGCTGATGATGGTACTGCTCCCAGAGCGTCATTCCAAGGAGACAAGAAAACGGTTTCAGTTGACTGTGTGCAGTGAATGCTAGACTGGAACCGGTCATCAGTGACATTGTATACAAAGAATGTTTGTAGCTGGGTGATAGCAGCACTGTAGTATTTTAGTGACATGGGGCAGTATGGCAATTAGCCTGCAATTAGAATGATCATTGAGACCTGGATGGTGTTTGTTCAAGAGTGAATCAGTAAGTCACCTGGGAAAGCCAGATATTTTACATTATCTAAAAATGACATAAGTGCACCTGGACACAATGGATGGTCAGTTTATGATGAGTTAAAGTGCCCTTTTTTATTTGATTTTTATTGTGTTTCGGTTAAATTAGTACAATCATTTGCAGTTCATTTTTATAAAATAGAACATTACAGAGAATACACAAGAAAACAGATTGAATATACCATAATGAGTTCATACTAAAAACATATTACAATTATCAAAATATAAAAACACATCTATGGATCATTCCCCAATATGGTCAAACATATTCTTTAAAAATCAACACGTTTAAAAGGTATACCCTAGAGTATCATCTCCTTCAAAATTCCAACGATTAAAAAATTGCTGTCCTTCAATATTAAAAGCAGGGCAATAGATATGTGAAATGATTCCACGAACAAGATGAAATGGCTTCCTTTTTTCTTTGTTATGTATTAACATAATGCCTCACTGGTTATTCTATAGCTGTACTTCTGCTTTTCCTTTCTCTTCTAAAGATGCAGATTCCACTCATTATTATTCTGCATTCATATTCCAAATACATTAGAATGAAGAATACTACGCATCTCCCTTCTTTACATATGTTAATACTATATACAATAAATAAATGAAACTATATGTATATGTGTATGCACATATATGTATATATTACATGGCACGCAGTGGCAGGCATGCAGTTATGGTTAAGTTGCTAAACTCATAGGAAGAGCACCTTTTTGGCGGCTTATACCTTTGCTCCCCCTGGAGGAATCCTCACCAAACTTTGCTAAAAAAAAAGCATATGACCGGCTCTGAATTTTTTCGCCAAGTTCGGTCAGGTTTCGTGCAGGGGGGGGGGGAGTTATAGGTGGGCCCCCAAATTTATTTTTCCATAGACTGAATGGGGAGAAAATTTGCGCACAGCTACAGGCTGAACGGCTCGATGGATTTTCACCAAATGTGCGGCAGGAGCGGGGGCTTGGGTCATAAAGTGTGCTTTTGTGTGGTTGGGGGAAATCCGACCAGTAGTTTTATTGCAAAGAAATTAGTAATATCTCCCAGTTCCCTGTTTTCTCAGTGGATTGAAGTCTCATTGGCCTGCGGTATGCCGTGATACCGGCGGACATTGGACGCGGCCAGTGGTTGGCTGGAGGGAAGCGTGCTGTGCGTAAAAGTTTTTGGGAAACGCCGCCATGGTGTATTGGAGGATAGTGTTGTGCTATGTGTGGCAAGGCTCTAAGTCATTGGGTGCATGGCTGGGACTCTTGTACATAGCAGTGTGTGCACATACATTAGTCATATCTGGCTCCGATCCTGCGTCCCGTTTACCTGTTCGCTGCGCTGTGCAAAGTTTGATTGCACTGCAGTGTGCAGTGACAGAATGTGTGTCAAAAGTGTTACATGACAGCGCATGTTGTATCGGAGGACAATGTGGCGGCGAAAGGGCCTGAAAAACATAGTGTACTGCATCTGGTGGTGGGAAGAAGGGATGGAAAAGGTGCGGGAGTGTAAAGTGGTTCATGTGATATATCTGATTAAAAGAAGAGGGTGGTGTGCCAGCGGTATTCGTGCATACTCTGCCAATGTGCATTTACATCAACAGGCATCAATTTTGTGTGGTTATTGCAGGCAGGGATCGTAATGGCATGCCAGTTGCAGTGGTGATGTCTTTCTGTAATGAGTGGTGGCAGCACATTTGCAGAAGGAGAGTGCATTCTACAAGACATGAGGATTTAAACATAGAGTGTACTATGGTGTGCTGTGTGAGGTAAGTCCGTAGCCCCTTCGATGCATGGCTGCAGCCCTAGCACAGAAACGTATGTCCATTGGGTGAAAAGGTATGTCCACTGGTTGAAAGTCATTGCCACAATGTCGCTTTGTGTGTGTGGTGTGGCTGCATTGCACACATTGTTGGTTGCATGGGTGTGGTGATTGGTAGAACATCCTACAGTTGTCGATGTATGGGTGGAGATGCTGCTGTGACCAGTCATGTACTGTTTCCACTGGGGGCAGTAATGGCATACTGTAAATATGGAAGAGGTTACGGTGCAACTGGTTCTTACATGTGCTTGCGTAGTGTGCGTTATGCAGATTAGTAAGTGTTGCAGTGCACTATGCAGTATTGCTTGTATGCACATAGTACAGTGTGGAGAGCAGGAGCTATGTTGTGAAGATTGTGTTTTTTGGTTAGCATTATTACAATGATTTCTGAATGGAAGTGGGTAGTGGTGCCAAACTGTGTTATGTTTGTGCATCATAGTAAGTGAAACATGTGTGCTGCATTCCTGCTTTACGGGGCAGAGGTTGGGTGGAAGTGCTGTTGCCAATGTTGCCTTTGTAAATTATGGCACATGCCTACATGTTCACCTGAATGGCTTTGTTATGTTGTGGTGGATGTGGGCAAGGTCTAAACTGTTGGGTGCATGGCCAAAGGCCGTAGGCCATGCACCCAACAGGCTAGGCCTTCATCACAGCCACCACAATATAATGCAGTCATGCGCTTGTCAGTCTGCATGCATGTCAGCTTGGTGACTTTTACACAATGGTTGTGGAGGACATTGTAGACTTGGTAGAGAGCAGAAGTAAGCAGCAATGATTCTGTTAGCAAATGGTGCACATCATTGCCCCTGGTGCACAATAGTGAGCCACATGTCACCATTTGCGTTTGCTATAGTTAGGCGATTCGAAGACCCTTGCTTTAGAAACTGTTGTAAGATATTACAGCATGAAAGGATGCGCTCAGCAGCACACATGTAAAACATGGCTAATGTACACAGCCTCCTACACACCGTTCACCACACCTACACCCAACAACCTAGGCCTTCATCACAACCACCACAACTTAATGTAGCCATGCAGTTGTCACTCTGCATGCATTTGAAGTTGGTGACTTTTACTCAATGGTTGTGCAGGACATTGTACACTTGGTAGACCAGCATAAGAGAGCAGCTATGCGTAAATTAGCATATGGTGTACATCATTGTCCCTATTGAACAATAGGGAGGTCCATGCCACCATATACATTTCCTATGGTTTGGCCCTTATAAACCCCTTGCTTTTGGGAGTGCTTTAATATATTGCAGCATGACAGGCCGTGCTCAGCAGCACACATGTGAACTATGGATAACATACATGGGCTCTTGCATACCATTCAGAATACCCAATGCAATGCATGCAAATATGTGCCCAAGGTGAAAGCTGGCAGGCTCAATTGCAGATGGGGAGTACAGTGCACATGACAGGAGCATTTAACCATAGCGGGTACTATGGTGTGTTTTCTGTGGTGTGGGCCTAGCACCTTGCATGCATGGCTGGAGTGGAAAGGGAAAAGTGAGTGTCCCTGCTTTACTGGGGCGTGGCCATTGCTGTAGTTGGGGAAGCGTACGTGCCACATTCTGCGCTTCTCACCATGCTGCCCAATGGAAATGGGACAATGGTCTTTGTCCAATCAGGTTCTTAGGGTGTGCGTCACAGGCAAGGGCACCAATAGGGAGAAGGATGCTTCCTGCATCACTGCGAAGCAGCCCTCACGGTACTTGAGGAAGGGCACGTGGCTCATTCTGTGCCTCTTGCCATGGTGGCCAATAGAAATGGGACTGTGAGGAATGACCAACCAGGTGCTCAGAGTGTGCCTCACAGGAAAGGGCAGCAATAGGAAGAAGTACTCCTCCTGCTTCACTGGAGAGCAGCCCTGGTGGTACTTGGGGAACAGCACGTGCCACATTCTACACTCCTCACGTTGCTAGCCAATGGAAATGGGTCTGTGGGGATTCTCCAATGCCGTGCTCAGGGTGTGCGTCACAGGAAAGGGCGGCAATCATTTATTTCATTACGTTGTGTAGTGCGGCTGGCAAACATGGCAAGACGCACAGTTTTCATTGTGGGTGATGCCTTTGTGGAAGATCTGTTTGTGTATGCCCTCCAAAAAGGCTTTTGTGGCAATTTCGTTTTCGAGGGAGTGCAGGCTTTGTGGTGCAGTGTCGAAGCATGCTGTTCCGTCAGAGGGCTTGTAGAATGTTGTGGTTGTGCACTTTGGAGCCTTCTTTTTGGGTGCCATGCCTTGTTCCCGTGTGTACTGTCAACTGAAGAAGATGATGAAAGCAGTGCAGTGCATTTTTCCCACTGCCATGATGCTTTTCTCATGTATACCACTGAGAATAGTGTGGGACTATTCCAGTGATTACTGTCACCAGCCAGAGGTCGGAATCATGTGTGACTTCTTGAGAGCTGCAGGCAGGTTCGCCTGTGAGAATGAGAACATTGCTACTCGATATATAAAACTTTTCCAAGCAAATGGCATGTCGATGTCGACCAGTGCAATGACATTTTGTTTCACAATCTACAGGCTGCACTGAAGACCCTATTGTAAAAATGTGACCTGACCTACAAAAAACACAAAAATACTTATAAAAAACACCAACAAAGGTGTTTCTATGGAAGCACCTTTACCAAAAACACAAAAAATCAAAAGCCGCCACAACTAACGACATCCCCAACCCTGGTTGAAAGTTATTCCCATTGTATATTAGTTGAGACACCTTTCTTATCATTGTGAGAAATGTTCAGGCCACTTTATCCTGTCAAAGTGATTTTCTTATAGACTGAACTCCTTGCTGTACTCTTTACAAACTCTATTAGGATTACATACCCTACCATATGAGTTTCTTACAGATCCCTGCAATCTTTTCACTTTACAGTTTCTGACCAATTTGAGCACCCATCCTCCTTCCTTGAGGAAGTTTAATAAAAGATCTTCTGTGGCCCAACACATTACCAATTCACATCACACTATCACTCAAATGCAATTCATTATCGTTGAGCATGTGCGCTCACCCAGAAGAGGGAGAGACAGCACCAGGCTTCTCATCCGAAGAGATTTTCTGGATTGAACAAGTAGATTCAATTTTCCCACGTGGCATGAATGAAGATTGAAATCTCACATGTTATCTTTGAAAAAACCTCATAGCACTTGTGTAGATATATATTGAAAAGTTACTTATTGTATTCCTCTCCAATTAATGGGTTGTTTCACATTTCCCTCATGTAAACATTGTTGAAAGCATACAGGTCAGCTTGAGTTGCTAACTGGTCTGTGACCACACATTTGTTTATCTTGCCCTTCATGAACAATGTTGTTGACACTTGTCAGCATTGATGTTATTGTATTTGTCACTAAATATATGCTTATGCTGCTCATCACAACATATGCTAGGGAGCCCAAAACACAGGTCATAAACAGGGCTGGACTGGGAACCAAAAGTGGCCCTGGAAAAACTTTTCAAAGTGGCCCCATATTTTTCGCCGAAGGAGCGAGCACAGCGCGTGAGCCCAACCCTTCTATGAGGGGATTGGACGTATCCCCCCACGAAAACACATAGACAGAACAGGTCAGCATAAGCAGCAGCAGTGCAAGATTCACTCACATTGAACTGGTACAGCATGGTCAACAGCCAAGCATGCTTCCATCAAACACAGAACATATCAGCATATACAGCAGCAGACGGTTCTCTTTTATAGATACAGCATGGGCTACAACATTTCACAATTTCCTCATATTGGGCAAATCAACATTGGCCCTCCTCAGGGCAAGCTTGCCTCACATAAAGGAGGCACAGTATGGGCCATAGCAGACACTGCACGTTTCGCTCAAGCAAAGAACAGGCCATCATAGGCTGCAATCTCACATCTTTCCCTCACAATGAACAGGCACAGCAGAATCTGCAGCAGATGATAGAGTACGTATTCCTTAAGCATGACACAACATCACCCAACTCCTGTAAAAACATATGCTCTTTGCCACACGAATGGCAAATATGCAGAATACACGCAGAGAGCGTCCTGTAGAAATAAGCACACCAATGTTTAGCTTGTTCTGTGTTGGAAACCAATTCTTAAAGTGTTTAACTATGTTAGTTTTGCAAGTAGCTTTATTTTAAGATGTCTAGTAACATTGCAACTGAATATTGTCTTCTGTGCTCACAGCACGCTACATATTAAATAAACATCCTTCCATGTATAAATATATCTTATTCTTAGCTAACGATATTGAATTGTGAGGGGTAGGCAGTTCAGAATGAAGGAATCTGAACAGTGGCAGCTGGTATTCTGCTCAGGGACCTGCTTTCAACACTTTTGACTGGCTTTGGCAGGCCAACATGCATTTGGCCAACACAGCTGAACTGTAAAATAATATTACAGTAGGGTACTTATGACATGTTCTTATTGCAGATGGGTAGTGATGTAATATGAAAACTACATAGATGCTAACATACCCTAATCCATTCTGAAGATGTTAATCCAGTCCTGGTTTTATTTTGGCACTCTCAGATGTATAGTTCTGGATTCATGATTGGAATTCTAAGACAATTACTCATAGAATGCAATGAAAAAAACAGGTCTAGACTAGCATCTCCCAAATCGAATGGAGACATGCTGGCACTCATGCTGCTAGGAAAATGTGTTGCAGGTTTTAAAATAGATAGTGCTGGTTAGATGTCAATAACTATGATCCACTGGTGAAACGCTCATACACACTAAAAGCCCACTAATAGCAAATAAATGAGCATATTAGCATTTACCCGGAGAGGCTTCGGTATGCGGTTGTGGGATATTAGGTTGATTGTAATTGATTTAGTGTTGGCTGCTCCCATGTTGTTGTTGTGTGGGGACACAGGTGGCTCTTCAAGTGAAGGACTGGGGACTGAGCCTGGTACTCAGGTTCTACTGCTGTCATCACACACCCAATGTGTCCCCAGACTCTGCCTGTGCTCCTCCAAAAATCCATGCATGGTAGGTGGCTGACTTCCTAGAGCTCTGTTGGCCCATGTGGCTGCCCCCTGACACACTCTGCCTCAGGAATGCCTGGCTGGCTTGGGTGGATTGGTGTGAGTTTTGGCAAGGCTGGACGGATCAGCTGATGTTTAAATTTTGGAGGGCCCTGCGCCATATTGACCTGGTAGTCTTGTTTGTGAGCATTGCTGGACAGGACAGGCCCGCGTATGTCACTACAGTAGATTGTTCTCTTTTCCTACCGGCTCCTTTGTCTCAGCATGCACTACTCTATCTCCCAGCAGTCCCCTGCCCCTGGTCCGCCTCTACCTGTGGGTGTGTTGCCTCTGCTCTCCTTTTTCTTCCACATCCTTCTCTTTCTCTCCTCCCCTTTCTTACTTGCACTAATCAACCCCATGCTTGCCTTTTTGCCTCTGCCATACGGTCCCTCCATGATCAATGCACAGCAGAGATCAGTCAGATACGCCCCACCCTGCATGATCAATGCACAGCAGGAGCTGTGATCAGCACCTTGCTGCATTTAGGGGTCTGTGTGATCAGTCTGATACGCCCCACCCTCCATGATCAATGCACAGCAGGAGCTGTGATCAGCACCTTGCTGCACTCAGGTACCTGTGTGATCAGTCAGATACGCCCCACCCTCCATGATCAATGCACAGCAGGAGCTGTGATCAGCACCTTGCTGCACTCCGGGCCTGTCTGCATTCCGGGGTCTGTGTGACACCCTCCAGCAACTTGCTGCACTCAGGGGTCTGTGTGATCAGTCAGATATGCCTTTCTTCATACTGCTAAAAACCACCGGAATTACTGCTGGTGGAATTACCATCAGTGGTCATTACACGGATAATCCCCATTTTTATAGACTGAAAACAATGGGTATTTACACAAAGTGGCGGTAACATGAATACTGTTTTTGGAACATTTACCATCGAAATACCACCAAACTTCTATTGTAGCCCTGACTTTCCAAAGAAGCAGTATCAGATCGGCTGCTGCTGCCGGGTCAGATCGGCCTCCTGCTCTGACCCCTAATTAGCTGATGAGATGCATAGATAGGGGTGGCATTAGCGGGACTGGACCACAAACTAATTTGTTAAATGCACAGAATGCACTTATACAATGTCTTGTACATAATCTTATAGGACATTGGAATGCAGGCAGGTCATTGCAGACAATGTATTTATTTATTTCATTTCATTTATAAAGTGCACATTAAACCCGGAGGCGTTGAGGAGGCAGAGGGCAATAGTGGTTGGTATATATCATTTGGATTATTCCACAAGCAGACCTCAGGTGTGCCAACCATTGAAGCTCCCTTACTAGAATTGGAAGGAACCTGCAGGGTTAGCTTCTTACATGCACATAACTGTGCAGCATTTACATGAACCCACTGAGGTATCCGACAGGGATTAGCACTTCGAACCTGGATATACACACACCTCTGCAGCAATAGTGGTTATACATAAAGCTATTTCACAGTGATTGAATGTTATGTACACATCTAAGTCAGGCACCTCCATACAATGAGATATCTTAATAGTAATGGACCTCAGAGCTTGCAGGTCACACGCAGAGATGCCAGCGGCTGAGACATGAACTCTTCTGAGAACAAACATCTTTTATTAAGAACTGAGTGCTAGAGACTACTTGCCATGAAGGATTAAACACCGATGCAAGAGATGTGAATTATGTGAGCGAGTATTCGCATGGAAGTGGAATACTTGCCCACTGGAAAATGCACAGTATCCATGTTGTCGGTGCAATATCCCGCATCACTTTTCTAGGGGTGTGAAAGTGAACTGTGGAAACCCCTTACACGTCTCCGTAGTAACGTTGCACCTTTCTTTATTAGGTCTCCCCACTCTCACTCGGCCACAGCAGGTCATTTATAACCAGGACAACTAGCAGGTCCTGATTTACTGGCGGGCGCAAACGCACATCAGTAAATGCCTGTGCCATGTTGACGCATTCACAGCGCAGGGCCGGGATGGGGTGTAGAGCCTGCCCGCTCTCTCCACGCAGCGCTGTGCTGTAAATACCCCCAATTCGCCACCCACATTGAATAGTGTGTGGTGGTTATGCTGCAGTCGCGGCCTTCGGTGCAATTGCCTTTTTTCAATAACCCCCTCCCCAAGTGTGCAAAGTTAGGATTTTTTCGGAAATGTGTGTGCTCTACATATAGCCCCACGAATCTAGGAATTGCTTTAGAGAAAACCAACAGGTATTTGGAAGAGCATCTACTACTGGCATTGGCAATTGAAATGATTATAGAAAACTTTAGGGGTCATTATTCAGTGCAGTGGAGTGCAAAAGCAGGGCTTCCCTCATCGCTCTGCGCATGCTCATTCACTCGGAAGTGAAGAAGTGACCCGGAACGGGAGTTCCGTTTCTTCCGCGCTTTGCTCCTCTGACTACAAAGTGCAGGTTGCATTACGTGGGCGTAAAATGATTGGATACCTCGCACTCTGCCTCCATCTAGCGCCATTGTAACTGCCTTGCGCATGCTATCATCATTCACAAAAAGGAGCAACAAAACCAGGAGTAGAGGCGATCTCACCTGTTTTTGCTCTTCACTTTTAGACTAAGTTTTGTAAAGGTTTAAAATTGCGTGCAGGGCACCCAGTAGCATGTATGTTCTAGCGCTGGTGACCCCCTGCATGCAATTAATACTGTGTATAAAATAAACCTGTGTTCATGTTTCCGCACGTGCATTAACTGTGCTTCCCTCCATGTGCACTGCCCTGCCACTGCTCTCCCTGGGTTCTCATCATTTGCACGACTGTGCTCTGCTAATTTCGTGCTCTATAAACCCCAAACATGCGTGTGCACACACACAGCACGTTTCTGCAGAGTGTCGGTACCGTCATTTGAGATCATGTCAATTAATTTGTGTAGTGCACATAATCCTTCTGAAAAAGTCAATTCAACACAAGCCCTTTTGCCACTGTCAGAATATTAGACACTTACTTGGCGGTGTCCTCCTTCATCGTCTCGTCTAGCAGTGATAGGGTGACCAGATTTGCAAAACGAAAAACCGAGACGACCAGCAACATAAAAGGCATCTCAGCCCACCAATTACCACCCCTCCCCCAACACGCCCTCACAACCACCACCCAATCATATATTTCCAGCACTTCTCCTTTCTATAAACTGCATATGATCTCATTTGTGCACTTTTGTCTGTGAATCTTGGCCTGTTCATTCAAAACAAGCATTTGCTCTAATTGATATTACAAGGCTTACTGTGCAATTGTTTCCAAGCCAGTCTCTGTGGCACAGTCAGTAAGTGTTGTGACTTGTACCTGAAAGGTTGGGGGTTCGAGCCAATCCTCCCAACAAAAAAAAAGTGTTGTGAAAAATAATTACGATTTTAATTGGATGTTCACCCGAAGCAATAAAAGAGGCCCTATACCCCGAGGCCTAGCGGGGAAAGTCCCGGTGGGCCAGTCCAGCACTGGTCATAAAATATTAGTTGTTCCTCCACATTACAATATGCACACATTCCATTCATGGTTTTCTAGTTCTCGAGAGGCCTTCCGAGTGCTTGTATATTACCAGCACTAAGACCTACATACAAACCTTGGATGGGCCATCATCATCCTTTGCCCTGAATCTTTCCATCACAATTAACTTCAGCAGCCCTTGTTTCACTGATTACACATGCATAGGATTTTGTTATCGCTGTATTCTTACAGACCCAGCACTCCACGCAGAATATATTATTTTTGCTATGAGCAACTATCATTTGCAGTCACATCTATTGCATTGTAATGCCCACATCCACATGCATCCTCTATATGTATGATCTTGTAGATGCTGACACCAAAATTTTACAATCCACTTCAAAATAGCTGCCAATTATCCCACTACTCCACAAACCGTCAGATCATGCTTAACAGTAGCGAGAGGAATACATTCACTGTGTATGCCTGGCATGACGCGTATGCACATGCTCCCATAGCAATGTTGTTATAAACTAGGCAATGGCAAAATCACATTTTCTTGTTGATCGCTCTCCACGTCCCTTGAAAAGGCATGACATTGGTAAGTTACTGCGGCTCCTCCTGCTGTTTCACAAAAAAATCAAACTGGAAGCATAACATGTTACCTTGGTAGAATCAACTCAGAGGTGGGACAAAACGCTATTCCCTAGCGGCCGTCCCATGTCTGGCATTCAATATCAGGAAGCGTTGTATTTCCCCTGTCTATTCCACATTAAAGATATGTTCTTTTGTTTACTCTCCACGCAGAGTTTTCAACAATTCTGTTTACTTTGGAAGGTCACCAAACCTTTCAGTGGCAATCAGATGTTTCTGTCTGAGACAGGTTGGTAAATCATCTCCTTTCTCATGTATGCACAGTAACATTACTCAACCATATGAGGCTTATCCATCGTTTTCTGCATATTTTGTGCACATCCTTTATAGACAGATTCAACATGGCAACATTTCCCTGACTCCTGAGAATTGATGGTTTTGACATTGATACACTATTTTATTGGTATTTCAGCCAGGAAGATGGATATTATTTACCTGATGAGGAGCCTTATTGCACAAAACATGTAGCAAACACACAAGAAGACACCATAGAAGACTTGAATATTATGTTCTGATGCAGTTTTCTTGTTTATATCTGTTGATTCTAAAAATAATTTACTTTCCCTGAGAAATTGTTTTTTTTTTTTATTTGTATAAATACTTTATTGTCTCTACATTATTCTCAGTGTTCATTGCATCACACTGGTGAACATGTTGTATATCGCCCAAAGGATTTGTTTTGTGTTATTTTTCTGCCTTGTGAATTTTTATGAATATGTGTGTTATGTACTCACAATTTAACACTAAACCAAACATCATTTAACTTGGCTAACATTTCTTTAGGTGTTTGGCAACTGGAGTGCCTAGGTCTCTTTCTCAATTTTTTGAGGAACACACATTCTGAACATTTTTGTCCCAGAAGCCAGAGTCTGACTGGGAGCATCATGCATTTGTTAAATATTGTTTTTAATGTATGTTCAATCATTGTTGAACCTGCTGTAATTCATAGTGTTCACCCCACATCCTTCTGAAGTTTTATACACACCCGTTCTCCCACTTCGTTCTCCCACTTTGATCACACTCTCTTATCTGGCTTTTCTGGAATCAAAACGTATGGTATTGCTCATCTGTTTCTTGTTGATACTATCCTTGACCATTTGGAAATCCACATTGCTCATACATTCCCGACCTAACCAGTGAGTACATACTCTGGTATTAGGCTTTATTCCTCTGAGCATCTAAAACACAGACATTTCTGTCGTGAGGGGTGAATCTATATGCCACAGCAACATTTTCAGCAGCCTGCCTCCAATCCATGCCTTCAGCAATGGCATGTCTAAAACTATACTTATAAACTATATTAAATCTCCCAACTATTTTGTTAGACTTGGGAAAATAAACTGAAATGGTCCCTATGCTCTATACGATTCCTTTTGAAGATTCTCTACATTTCATCTGACACTAGCTGCACACCATTGTCTGTGATGAGAATGGAAGGATATCCTTCGGTTCTACAGACATCATTCAAAAACTTAACAATGGGGCTCAATACAGGGTTGCTGGTAAAGTCTGCTGGTAGGTGGCAGGTTACTGGCAACCCCATAACACCCTTACCACCACCTGATATCCCGGTGCCACCACGATATCACAAGTGTGGTGGTAACAGTAAATCCCCATTTCCATGGAGGCCTATAGGACTCCATGAAAATGGGGACACAGAAGCACCAGCACTGTTGCTAATGATGCTGGTGCTTCTGTGACAACCATGCAGGTAGGGGCCTGAAAACCTGGAAGGTCAGGCCTGCCAAGGGATCCGTGGCCCCTACTTGCTTCATTGTAGTGTGTCGGTCCAGAAAGGGTGCTGGTACGTTGCTTCCGGCACCCTTATTTCCAGACCGCCATACTCGGTACGAGGGTCAATGTCTTTTGTACAAAAATGCTGTACCCAAGTTGTCTCTAACCGGTAAGTCAACATGTCAACCAGTGCAATATAGTACCTTAGGATTCCTTGATGGGCCCAACAATGTCTAAATCGAGCAAAAGAAAGAGATAAAGGGATAAGGAGCAGTAGCAAATCAAGGGATTAACCCTTCACAGCATGTAACAACACAGCTAGTGCTACTAGTAGCTGCTCACTCTCGGTGGTCCCTATTCCTATCTCTTAATCACTGTTCGGCACATGAGCAAGAATTACTTCGATACAGGTTTAAATATAAACATATACATATTTTATTATTCAATTATACAAACAATATTTTAAGAACACCAGTGGTGTAAACTCACTGACCTTTTAGTAAACATTTACAATGAATCTCTAAAAAACAAATCACAAGATTGTATCCACCAACTTCAGTCCTTCATTTGGTAAGCTACGTGATTTAAATTCATAAGCTTTTAAAGTGTACTCTGCTGTGTTATTTCTCATACACGGACATACCTTACTTCACAGATCTCACTTATTCTCATGTTCATTCACTCTCAAATTCAGACATTTTCACCATTTTCATTCAAATCACACACTTGTTGCCCAACATGTTTCTTTCAATATAATATGTAGCTGTCATGAGTATTAGGAAATTCATCAGGGGCTTTCTTGAAGAATTGAAGTGACCTGCAATTTCAATCTGGCAACAGTATCATCACCCACAATAAAATCAGTAGCTAAAAACAACAATCTATAAACACATTTCAATTTGTGGTTCAAATTGTCTCTTCTCATTCAGGGTTTGTAGTCCCCTCGCCGTTCGTCTGTCAAGGACAAGGGGGTCCACCACCTATCGAGGAGCAGCAAAACAGACAAAAAGAGAGAATAAGCATATTAGTGGCCCATTCCACTACTGCGCTCAACATTTTGCCATAGTTAAATCATGGCAAACAATCAAAGTAAACCTAAGGTTAAGAGGGCAAGGATACATATCAATGGGGGAGTTTGTCAGCTGTAATTACGACACAACTATCTCAATCCTATGATGACAAGGTAGAGGAGAGGGAGAAAAAAAGAGAGGGGAGCGAAACGTCACTCTACCCTTATCTACCCTTATCGGCACCGAAAATGAACACTCACCATTATTGGTAACCAGGGTCTGTCCACTAGTTAGTAAGCTGCTAATGCAACGGAAGAATCCTCTGCTTGCTGGAGGTCAAATGGTCTCAACAGACTAGAAAAAATAATAAATGTGAGAGAAAGGAGAATCCCGTTAGGATCTAATGGCGTATCCAATCAATAGATAAAGGCTTGGTAAATCTCGCCTTACCATTACCCGTCGAAAGACTGCTTCGTGTTCACTCTATGCTCCGTGTTCCATACGTGCCAATTAGTGAAAATCGCGGTTCTGTCAACCCTGGCTCCTGAGACTCTATTCCGCATTGATCGATTCGAATTTCTTAACCAAAGACACCAGGAGGAGAGAGAGCTCTATATGAGTCATCCACTAATCATTAAGCCAACGAGTTCACATAGTATCGAAGGAATGGACAAGAGAGTCATTGGTTCTACGCTCACTGTGTAACCTTGTGCAACTTCATCATACTCATGACAATCTCTGATTAATCGTTCTACTTTAAATACACTCCTGCCCACCAGAAATCCTGTCTTAACAATTGTTTGTTTTTGTCATACCTTGATGACCTTCATGAGCCATTGCGAAAATATTTTCCCTTAATCCTTCCAGAGGAAACAACGTATCTCCCATCATACGCATGCAACCTTAGACATGAAGCTCATCAAAACATGCCTCACTGCATCAGGAATAGACCCTTTTTTTATTTGGCTACTCGTCACACTACGGGGGTGATTGCAACCTCTACAAATTCTGGCATCTCTTGGAATGCCCATCCCCGTTCAAAGGATTTCCATTGTAGGTAACACATTAACTTTATATTTCAAATATAAATATTTCCGGTCTAAACATGGAAATCGTAAGTGATACTTTGATAGTGATTGCCTGTTAGGATTTTGGTATATTCAGAATAATTAGATTTATGATGCAATGCATCAACTGTGGGACGTCAATCATATTGATATCATTTGATTTTTACTTTGTCTGGATTAGTTAGCCATTCAACTATGTCACCATCATTGTTGGTGAGTGTCTTGAACATGTTTTCTATGTACACCTTTAAGGATGAATCTTTGGGACAAGTCATCAGACTGTCCTTTATTTTATATACATGTTTGACAAAAATTACACTTTCTCCAGGCTACAATACAACTCAGTGATGAAAGACCAGATTTGTGGTGTATAATCACATTTTGTACACCCAAAGGTAGACATGGCGCCTTTTTCCACAAAATGCATTCAAATGAGTTTAAGGCATCATCTAATATGTACATGCTTGTATCCAGGCCATATGTTAGTGAGGGGACTACATGTGCTTGAAAGAGTTGCATCATGGGGATAATTGAGAATTTACTGTAGGATTTTTATAGTCTTTTCATCTGAGGGTGTAAAGTATCTGTCTTTGCTCTTATCATAGGTTTACTGGCCTTAATTTTTGGAGTCTGGTACAAATGGAATCCCAGATATGCCCTTTTTTGAGGGCTTCATTGATGTTTGGACATTTACCATAAGTAAAGGACTAAAACAGATATTTTGAAGAAACCAAAACCTTTTGGAAACACAACATCAACCAAATGTCACCAAATCAGAGAACATAGATATTAACTTACTTAAGAGATGGGCACATATTTGGATGGTTTAAAAGTGGATGAATGTATGATAAGTGTATTATCAATATAGCACTTTTGTCAAAGCGCTTTAGAACATATTTACATACTAAATCACTGTCCCGTTATATTGAGATACCACCCTTAACTTGGGGAGTTCCTTCCCCCCTATCAAAAAAACCCTACAACACGTGCTTATGTTTTTTAGTGCTGGCCTTAGTAAAGACTCATATAGACTCATATAGAGCCACATAAATCTCCTCCCCGTGCCCACAGTGAGAAAATATATATTTAGTTTAATTACAAGCTCTATGAATAATAATGTGTTCAATCACAACCACCACCTTCTTTGTGGTAAACAACAAAGCTTCAATTACAAAAGACACCTTGAGCGTCATTATGACCCTGGTGGTAGTTGTGCCGGTAAAAATGCCACGGCTGCCAACAGAGTCGTGTTTTTTCCAGTGCCTGGCTTTGGGGAATTACAGGGGCATTACAGTTCAGGTGGTGCCGGAAAAAGTAAGTCCTCATTTCCATTCGAGTCCCATAGGTCTCAATGGGAATGGGGAAGACTGTAGCACCGGCACCACTCATAATGATCCCAGTGCTACCGTCAAAGTCTGCGGGTTCGTGCCGTTCTGTTCTCCAGGTCAGATCTGGCAGGTGGGACGACACCCGCCCGCATAACTCGGAGTGTGCCAGTCTGGTAACAATGGTGCTGGTAGCTTACCGGCACCGTTGTTACCGTGACCGGCAAACTCATAATGAGGCCCCTTGTCTACATTTACTTTTGTCTCATAAACATGGAACATAGGCTAAATAAACTGACGAAACCCAGTGCAATGTTGAATTGCAATAATAATAATAATGCTAGAACATAATCTTCATGTTTCTTTTAGTGTCAAACATAGGCATGCATTTCATTTTTTGGAAACTAGTTCACCTTCAAAGCTTGAGATATGGAGTTCCCTGTGCACTCAAAATGCTAGTAGTTTAAATCACAGATTTGTCAAATGCACATGGCAAATGGGACTTAACCAGAAATTAGGAATAGACACACGGCTAATTTAAAAACAAGACAAAATCAGTCCTTTAGTTTAAGAAACATGAGGTTTCGCTTTTGCAAAGCACTTCTCCCCCAGCCCCAAAAACCCAAGCACCAATGACATGCATGAAACTTCTGTTGAAAGGACAGGTCTAGGGATTGGGGACAATTTAGAAGTTTGGTTTTTTGACCCCCACCCCCTTCACTTAAAGGCTGTGTTGGGGAAGTTGGACAGTAAAATTGGGATGATTATGAATTTATTTTTTTCAGACCCCCCTTCACATAAAGGCTTGTGTTGGGGAAGTTGGGTAGTTTAATATGTTATTTTTGTGGGGCCAAGGGCATGGTAAAATACAATGTGGAAAGAGAGGTGACAATTTGGAATTTCGTTTTTTTTAGATGAGAATACTTTTTATTTAGAAACCAGTTTTGCAAATGGGTTTCAGTGGGACATTTTCATTTTAGGGACAAGGATCTTTAGGTTTGAAAGGAAAGGATTGGGGATGATGATAGTTATCAATTTCGTTTTGGTGACAAGTATATCTTTTCTTTAAAAACCAGATTTTGTAAGGGGTTTAGTTGTGAATTTTCATTTTTGGAAGGGACACCCCTTAGAGAAGTCAGGTATGAACAGGTAAATCAAAGCTCCTCAATTACCTTAATTGACTATCTTGTATCTTCCAGCTAGAAGAGAGGTTGAAGGTTTTTAATTCTTCCAAGCTCCCCGTGCCTCAATTTATTTGGGGGTCAATTAAAGTAATATGCAGTCAAATATGCTAAGGGTACAACATGTACCCCCCACTCACTTATGATAGAGAACCACTATGAAAGGGAATGGATGAATTAAATAGATCCCCACACTGACATTTTGTTGGACAATCTACTTACGTTTGGAAAACTCTTCGCTCTGCACTCATGGAAACTGATCAAGGCTTCGCTCTTAGGGAAAAATAGGATTCTGGCCAGCACTTCAGTCAAATTTAATTCCACAGCAATTCTCCCTCTTTTGTTCCAGGGAAGCCTGACAGCACTGTTTTCTAGTCTCCCGAGCAATAGACAGCTCTAGCCCTCTTCCAATATTTCCCCCAGGAGGCAATTTCAGCAGGTTGCCTTTAGGTTGATTTTTGGCAGCTGTTTATTGGTAATTGTGTAGCAACCCTCCCCTTCTCTTATAGTTCATCCACTTCATACACCACTTATCACACCCACAAACCTAATAATCTAAGGAGGTGCCAACATAATACCTCACAACCAGGATTGGACAATTGCCCTGCTCTCTCCACCCCATGGTTACCTATAGGATCCAGGGATGGTGACATTTAAATAATGGAAAGAGGAAGGGAGGATGACAATTATTTTATATGTTACTTTGCAAAGTTTCACCTAAATTAATTTTACAAATATCCACCATAAGGTATATATTTATGTGCTCCTCTCATTTTGACAAATCTATCTAGACATCTCTCATGTTTTCACTGTGTTGTCTGTGTAATTGGTGTTTTCTTTCTCAATTACATGAAATCAATAGCAGTGATTATGATCAAACTTTACCATCAGTTATGTCATACATTTAGCCACTATTATCCCTGGTTTCAGCTTGTTCCAACTTTCTGTGGATCTCTGATCACTTTTTGTCTAGGTACCAGAGTTCTGAAATTCTGACATTTATGTGAATTGCCCACAGAGAACCGCCTTGAAATTAACTATCAATTGACACCTCAGTGGCTTTTCTCGCCCTTAAGATGATGGAGAAAATCAAGAAAATATGGTCCTACGGGCAATCCAATGGGAAATGGGAAATACATGATATATATTCTCTCTCAATAATTCCACAGCTAGTTTCACTTTAGTTCTGAGGAGTTCATTTCTTGGAACCATGTGATACAGAGTCTGCTGGGTAGCAATGTTGACACTGTCTGCAATAAATCCTCTAGCCTTTTGTACTTCTAAAGTTAATGGGCTGGTATGTGTCAGCCACACAGAGATCTCCCAATTCAGGTTAGAAGCCAGACAGACCCTGCAATGTCATAAGGTCATGCTGACATCTGGCATTCTATCCTGGTAATCTTGAGTCAACCACAATTTTGATCCAATACTGTATATTTTCAAGCATTTTCACCCACTGAGGGCTGGGTCTCTGTTGGTTTGTACCTGTTGTAAACTTGGTATACATCAGCTTCAAAGAGATTTACCTTCCAGATAAGGAATCAGGCAAGGCAGGCATTTAAGAATCTGCTTAACTGCAAGAAGTACATTTGTCTCTGTTAAAGGAGTTTTATATATTGTAACTGAAACATTACAGCCTTTACAATTGCGGTATGTATTCTACATGTGAAGTCTGTTCATTGTTTTGATACCTTGCATCTTGATGTCACACACCAAGTCTTTTCCCTGATATTCTTATTTTAGCAGGGGACATTTTTTTTGTCACGTCTTGATTTAATTGCAAAATAAACCCACTTCAGGCCTTTCAATTTCAGTCCCGTGATTGGCACACAGCAATTTCTATTAATGTTGCAAACTTTAAATGAAGGGCTTCTGTATTGGAAGGTGGGCCTTATTTGCTTTAAATGAAAATCTTACTTGACTTTAACTCTCACATGCAAGTCCAAGTTTCCCTTACGTTTCAGCGTGCAAAGCATTTTAATGTGCGCCAGTTTCAGTGAAAATGCTGCCTTAATCTCTCAGCCAGCAATGCTATATGCCTTTAGAAAATGCACTCTGATTATTCTTTTTAGAATTCTCTTGGTTTCAACTGTGGAAAGACACACATTATCTTTAATTCACTGTTCCTTGTATCATCTTCAGCAAGAAACATATGTTCATTCTGCAGGCCCTTTCACTGTATTTCAGTTTTTAGGCCTGTCATTTTCGTTTGAGTGATTTGCCACTAGATGCAATGTCTCTCTCAGCATAGGCCTACTTCACCTTCCAGTTCATGTCATTTGAGGTTGTCATTTGCTCCTCCTTTGTACTCTTCCGTGATCTCTGCGACTCCCTCTCCCTGTCCATCCTCCCCTCTGGCCCGACTCACTCTGCAGGGCACACACTGGATGTCTTGATCTCTTCTGACCTCCCCTTCTCCATCCCTCTGACCACTCCTCTCTCCTCGAGCGATCACTCCCTCCTCTCATCTCATCTCTCCCTCTCTTCCCCCCAAGCCAAGCCTACCCCAACACTGCCACCTACCGTCTCGGACATCCGTCCCATGAAGCGTGTGTCAGTTGAGGCTTTTGCCGCCACTTTCTCTCCCACCCTTCACCTTTGGCTGTCTCTCATCCTGATACAGCCCTGTCTCTGCTCTACTCTTCAATTTCTGATACCCTTGATGCTCTTGCCCCTGTCATGAGGATCCGTTTGAAGTCCAAAGCCAAGTGCAATTCCTGGGATGACTCTGACCTAGCTACACTTAAACGTAAGTGTAGGGCAGCTGAGAGGAAATGGAGAACTTCCTGTTCATCCTCTGACAAACTGGCCTGTCGCCTGCTACAAAGGCAATACCGACTCTCTGTCCTCACCAAGAAGAGAGTCCATATTCAAGCTCGTGTCTCTGCGGCATCTAACAACTCGGCCGAACTCTTTAAGATCTGCAAGGAGCTGGCCAACCCTGCTGCAGTCTCTATCCCTCCTGTTGCCTCCCAGGCTCTTTGCAATGCCCTTGCCTCTCACTTCATTTAAAAAACCCAGGACATCCTGTCCACCCTCCCCACCCACACTCCTCCTCTTCCCTCTCCAGCTGTGCTTGCTGACCCTCCTTTAGACACCCTACCACCATCTTTCTCGTCCTTTCCTCTTTTCACCCCTGACGAGGTTGCTAGACAAGTCCGATCTATGAATGCCTCTTCAAAACAGGTTCATCGTGTTCCTCTAAAACCATCAAAGACCACATTGACACCCTCACTCCGGCCCTGGCTGATTTTTGCAACCACTCCTTTGCCTCTGGATCCTTCGCCTCCCCTCTGAAGCACTCCTTTGTGCATCCTCTTCTCAAGAAACCCACAGCTGATCCTTCTTGTCCAGCTAACTATCGCCCAATTTCCATTACTCCCTTTCTTGGCAAACTCCTGGAAAAGTTGGCCATCTCTCAGCTTATCCTTCATACCAATTCTGTTGGCTGTCTTCATGACCACCAGTCTGGCTTCAGAGCTGCCAGAAGCATGGAAACTGCACTCCTAAACATCCATGAAGATCTGCTCACCAACCTTGACTCTAACATTCCCTCTGTCCTCATCCTCCTCGATCTCTCTTCTGCCTTCGACACGGTCAACCACACCATCCTGTTCAACCGTCTCTGTGAAAACCTGGGTATCACTGATCAGGCTCTGGCCTGGCTGACCTCTTTCCTCTCAGATCGACCCTCCCAGGTCCAACTTGGGTCCTTCCTTTCATCTATCTTCCTCTCTACCTGTGGTGTTCCCCAGGGGTCTATCCTCTCACCCTGGCTTTTCAACCAATACCTGGCAACTCTTGCCCACTGCATTGCCATTTTTTGCTCAAATTTCCAGTGCTACGCTGATGACACTCAACTCATTTTTTGCCTGCCCTCTGCCACCTCCTCTCCCTCTCTCATCTCTGATTGCCTAACTGCCATTCAAGATTGGTGTGCCGCCAATGATCTTTGTCTGAATGACAGCAAGACAGAGATCCTCCTCATCGGCACACCTTCACCATCCTTTCCCCTCACTCTCTGGCCGGCCTCCCTTGGCCCTCCTCCTACCCCCAGCTGCGAGGCTAAGAACCTCGGGGTAATCTTTGACTCCACTCTTTCCTTCTCCGCCCACATCTCTGAGGTCTCTAAAAAGTCAAATTTCCGACTGCACCTCCTGAGAGGTACTCTGCCTTTCCTCTCCTTCCCCCAGAAGCTCATGGTATCTCAAGCTCTGGTTCTCTCTAGCTTGGACTATTCTAACAGCCTCTATCTAAATCTACCTGCCTCTACTCTCCGCCCTCTGCAACTAATCCAGAACAGGACTGCGAGACTTGTCCTTGGCCTCAAGCCCATGGATCGTATCTCTCCAGCTCTGAAATCTCTCCACTGGCTCCCAGTGGATGCACGGATTAAATTCAAAACCCTCTGCATTGTCCACAAGGCTTTCTGGGGCCTGGGTCCAAAATACCTTCAGCTATCCCTCCGCAAATACCTCCCCTCTCAAGCTCTTCGCTCCTCTACCTCCAACTCACTCAGGGTCAGTCGTTTTTCTAAGAAACAAGCTGGGGGTAGATCTCTGTCTTCGGCTGGGGCCTCCCTCTGGAACAGCCTCCCTGCCACTCTAAAACTTGAGGACAACCATCTCCGGTTCTGGAAGCACCTCAGACCTTCCTCTTTTCTTCTGCCTTCGCTCCCCCTCTCCCCTGCTGATCTGGTCTCTCTTGGCACCGTGCACCTGGCCACCATCTGTCTTTTGGGCCCAGGTACCTGCTCATCCTGCCACCCTCCCGCACTGCCTCCGGGCCACCCCTTGCACTGGGGTCTGTATCTGTACCCATACAGCCCCCCCTTTTTCTTCCTGTACTTATCAGACCTACCCTGTCTGTTGTCTTAAACCTAGCACTTGCAAATTGCTGGCTGCATTACCACTGTTTGTTGCCTTTATTATTTATTTTTTGTTCTCCCCTGTTCCCCTCCCTTGCCTTGTCGCGCTCTGAAACACTTGTGTACGAGCGCGATAGAAATAAAATATCAATCAATCAATCCATTTAATCCCACGTATTCCCCAATGGCTCTTTTCCCCAGTGAGTGATGGGAAAGAATAGGGGAGGATGGGGATTTCCTCCAACGTCTTTTTTCTTTTGTTGGAGCCCATTCGGCTAATTTTCTTTCCTTAAGTGGTGTCTGCTCTGGCTGCCACTTCTGGATCATTGAATTTCGGGGTATGGTCATGTAGCCTCTCTATCTCTTGCCCTTGGAAGGAAGGAAAAGAGAGTTTAAGTATTTCATACACAACATATTTCCCTGGAATATTGACATCAATTTTACAAAATCATCACCCAATTACAACACATTTACACCATTTCACAAAACCTTATGTATTTATTTTCTTTCTCTTTACAATCAGGGATGTCATTTCACAAAAAAAACTGGCTGGTGTAGCTAACCTAACATAACATGGCCCTTGACTTCCGATGACAACACAGGAGGTGATATCACTTGACCCCACCCCCTAGTGACATCACAGTAAGATGTGGCACACAACCTTCAGATGCATCTAACACCTGTGTTTCCCAGGCACTCTCATTTCAGCCAGCTATACGTACCAAGGCACAGAGGGAGGTGACATTTGTCGATGATCACACATTTGGAGAATGCCATTTCCTATATTCAACGTGGAGCCTACATGTAAAACATACATATTGCAGTACTTTTAACACGGTAACCAAAATCTCTAACACAAGCCACAGATAGTGTATGAAACATCTTTAGATCAATGGTCACAGAAGTACTCCTTATCTCTGGCATTGGTGTGTTAAACAAGAAAAAAAGCATTGACCTTGTGAGGTGTGCGCTGCCTGTTTGCCGAGCAGCAAAATGCTGCACGAGCAAGGCCTGAAACCTAAATAATTGACCAGGTTTTAGTACCAACAGAATTCCCTGATTACAAATGTATTTTTGAGTCAGTTGCGACTATGAAAGAAGAAACCTATTGTGCGGGTGTAAGCTGAGGCAATCTGTCTCTGTGTGCATTTATCTTTAAGTTAAGTGACAAGCAACCACATGTTGTCCCCCACAACCCAGAGCCGAACATCTTAATGTCTGAGGCTTCGATACATGACTCAATCTTTTTTTAACAGGGTGAGGTGTGGGGAGTGGGGTGAACTTCCCTCAAGAGTGGGGCTCAATGCTTTTATGATTTTCAGAGCTCTATTTGTAAGGTGCATTATTCAATGATCCCCTCCAGGACCGGCCCATGTATGAAGCTTCCACAAGCCCTTTCCAAGAAGGAGTTTGAGTGGGGAGTGGGGGGTCATGCCATCGATCTCTTACTTCTGAGACTCTGTGTCCAACACTTTTCTTAAACATTGTTGCACCAGAGTGGGGTACTGGTCAAGTTTGCGGCCCCTCTCAACCATTCACATCACACTTGAATGCGTTCAAGGTGAGCAGAGCCCAATGAATGGCATAGGACAACATTTTTGGGCCCTCCCGTAAGCCATGCTGAGGGCCCGCCACACCCCTAACCTCTTTAACAAAGAACACGGCAAGCCACACGCTGGGCCGGCCTGGACCACCACGTGTGCGCAATGTCCATGATGCGCAATGTCCATGATGATTATGCCACTGCAGGGGCATGCACTACTCCAAGTGAAAGAAGTATATGTATTTTTTAATCAAAGCTTACATGTTTCACCTAGCGTAGAAAAAAGGGGGCAGTGCCTGTTCCAAAAATATACTAGCCACCAGTGGTGGCTTGTGAGTTGTTGTATTGGAGGCTGTACAAATGTGCCACAAATATGAAATTGTGATTGAGCATAGCAAGGGGGCCTTGGTTTTGTTTTGAATAATGGGATAAAATGGTGCGGAGTGGCGAGAAGTGGCTGTTTGTGCTGGAGACATCGTGAGTCCCTGTGTTGTGCAGTCTGTCTACACTGCATACTTTTTGGAGGAGGAGCTGAAATTCTAAAACCACTTCCAATTCGCAGAGTGGCAAGGAATGGCTGTTTGTGCTATTCATGGTGCTAGTGGTGCATAAACATGACCAACCAAAATGAATCACATGAGACACAGATCCTGGTCGGTCAACAGTGGACCTGTAGCCAGGTACAGACCCTCAGACACGGTGAGTCACGTTGTAGAATGATGTCTGTCACAGAAAATGTGATAATGGCACAGTCACCTCACACAGTAAGGAGAAACATAATTGCTATTGTTGACTTTGACATTGACTCAAACATACACCACTCTCTACGAGAAGAAGCATTAAGTGCTTGCCAATCGCCCCCCCTCTGACCGTGATCACTTATTGCCTCTTCCTCCTGCTATGGAGCTGGATGGGAGAGTGGGTGGCCCGGGGACCGGTGTTCTGGGTTCGCCACAGGGTTTGGAGTGGTGATCCCTTGGTCAGCTGGAGTGGGGGGGCCATGGGTGCACCCACCGGTGGGGAATCAGCAATGTGCACATCACTTGCCACTGCAGGTGCAGAGGGTTGTCTGGCGGTTGTATCCGCTGAGGCCGGTTAGCCAGTTACGCATGCTGCGAACCATGTTCAATCAGGACTTCACTGGAGAACAGAGAAAATAAACAGAATCAGGCTTGAGCTGAAATGTAGCAAAGCACCTGCCTGAAAATGTGGCCTGCTCGAATGATATGTAAATCAAGTCTGAAGCAGTTGTCTCTGTACCAACACCCACAGTGAATCTGCGCTTATCTACAACCTTAATGGAAATGAGAGAAAATAATGTGAACTATGCGTGCAGTGAAACGCGGGGAGTGCACCTCACAGACAAGGTGTTCTACATGAACACCAAGGATATTCAGCCAAACAGGCAGGATATAGGACATATCTGCCTCGAGGCTACACAAGTGAGGACAGTTGAAATAGAAAGGGACACATAGCAAAATTATGACCTCAAAGACATCTCAAGGATAATTCATGATCAACCACTATGGACATTACAAGATATCATGAGAGATGAATCAAAAATCCTCCCAGATCTGCAGTTGTATACTAGAGAAACACCAGTATCAGGTAATAATATCGCCACATATATGGTCGCCGTAAATAATATCGCCGGGAAAATGTTGTGGCGATATTATTTGGGTGACCATATATGTGGTGACAGGGGCAAAAAAATATATTTTTTTTAAAAATAAAAATAAAAAAAATGTGGGGGTTGCAGGGGTGTCCCCCGCATGTTCCATGCAATAATGTCGCCACAAAAAATGACAATTTTTCGGCGATATTTTTGCATGGCGATATTTTTGCATGGCGATATTTTTGTGGCGACATTATTACATGGGACCAGAAACACTTACTATCCATAACCCAGAAATGGAACTCTCAACATGGAAATCTGCTTCCCAACTCCCATACAAGTCCTTTGATCTTGATTTACACAACCAACAACCTGAGCATGATGCACAGTGCTGCCAAAATCTATCCCTGGAAACCCAAATGTTCAATACAAACTACCAATCTAAAAGATCAACTCCACTTTATTAATGGCAGAAAAGTAGATTTGGTCTGTCAAATCACCAGAATGCTCAAGAAATGCTAAGCAGGACCAGATTTAATTGAGTGGAAGATCCAACAAAACAAACAGTGGGTCCACAAGCTATTCTGTTTCCTCTGATTCCTCTGTTGAATCTATATGCTCCAGGAAAAGGTCCCGAAATATTGCTGTGCAGTCACAAAAAAGACATGATCAGACACATCATTGCCAAAGATCGAGAGATAGAGTGCCAGAAAAATGAGAGCCCTTGCAAACACAATGCAACTTAATTTCTGCTCTAACAATTGTGTTAGCCCCTTTCTTGAAGCTATACAAATCAATTCATGATAGCTTCAAAGAACAGGCCACACTAATCGTCATACAAAGGTGATGCACATAGAAGCATTCATAAACTCCCTGCAACAAAGACTTGATAGGGAATCTGAATCTGAACATTTGCTAAAAAAACTATTAACTGTTCATATGAGAGACATCGGGGCCAATGAAAAGAAATAGCTTGATGTGGAAAAAGTAATACAAAAAAAGGGTGAAATAATAATCCCAAAAAATAGCAATCAAAAAATAAGCACATACACACAACCAATCCAAACATCCATCCAGGTGAGATTCAAGGAATATCCACTACCATTGTCTGTAGTATAGGGCATGATCCCTTTTATACTCACCCGACACTAAATACAAACCCTTCGATAATCAACACAGAACTAATTTCTTTAACGCCCAATGTGGGTTGCAAAGACCAGACCCAGGATCAAGTCTCCCAAAACCATTGTTGAGATCTTGCGCCCCTGTGGCAGAAAACATTCCACAGAGAGTACCAGATGACGCACCTGACATATCCCCACTAACCACAAGCCCCATAACATCAAACATTGAAGTAAGCTCTGAAAAGTCTTCAAATGAATGTGACAATAGCAAGGCTAACTATGACATTTTTTACTCACATAAAAACAGAAAACAAATGGCAAAAAACAGTGCTCGTACTCAAATTAAAAAAAAAAAAACATGACAATAAACCAAGCGAGCAAACCAAGTGGAGTCAGAGGCTTTCTTTCTCAAACCTAAGAATTGTTCTTACACTGCATGAAACCACTATACCGACATGCAAGCCTCAAGAATAAATCAAAAACACAGAGAATAACCACAAGTTACTATCAGAGGTCACCCACCCTACGGCTAGAAACATGGAAAGAGAACATCTTGAAGGAACTGTATACCCAATTAATGATACAGATGAAAACCAGTTCTATGAAGAAGGATCAGAAATAGAGAAATTATTTGCTAAATGCTACGAGCAGCCACAAAAATTAATCCATCTCTTCTGGTTAGACAAAATAGCCAACAATAGGCTGAAAACAAAAAATTAGATACATCTATCAAATTTGTTGGAAACCACTGGCTTTCTGACCTTAGAAGAATGCTGGAAGAAAATAAAAATATAATAAAAATATAATAACATTATAGACGATCAAGCTAATCAGAACATAAGTCTCACTGACTCCTTTCATGACCCTTCTTCAACGAAATTCACAGCAGCCTCTCAATCAATAGCCAAACCTACATTGAGCAAACAAGCATTTAAAAACTCACATAGGTGGACTATAAATCTCTATTAAAATGTTGAAACCGAGAAAACAATGACAAAAGCAAAAGTGACTCAGAAATGTTGTACATAAGTAAAATATGGTGTGTATACTTGGAACGGTAATTCTCAATAAATGATGGACTGATACTAAATTGTACCAACATCTACAATCTGTTTAACCTTATATCATGTCTACGCAGACTAGAATCTCAAGACATCGCAGCTGTGGAGTTTCCAATTCCATGTCAATTTGACTGTGTTTGCATGCACATTCAATCAAAAATCATAAGAGCTTTACTCCTTGAAGAAGCCGAAACCCTATGGCCATTGGGCTTCGATATAAAAGAACAGGATCCTGATTTACAAAAGTTGAAAAGAAAAAAAGAGCAAATAACTCAAACATCTGAGGAAACATTAAAACTCCATTCAAAAGCATTGGAGAAGATAGTTCACTTTACTCCCGAAAGGACATATAGACCTACCTTGCGCGACACAACCAAAGTTTAAACTCTACCCAAGGCCACGCTACAATCTACAAAGATAACACTTAACAATCTGACTACTAGAAAGAGAGAAATATGTACACAATCTGAGAAGCATATGCAAAGACCAGTTGAGAACAACTGGGACTGGCTCCCTAGATGCCTACATTTCAGCCCTAACCAATCATGCTTGGAATCAACGTCTAGAGAATCTTTGACAATAGGAAGCTGGAATACACACAGTTATAAACATCTCTTCAATAGTGAATATGCAAATATAAAGCTAATAGATATTCTCTGTTTTCAAGCAACATGGCTGACTTCTGCTCCACTTGTAGATGGATACTCTCTCTTGATAATCCCTGCAAAGAAAAACAAACAATGAGGACGATCTTCCAGCCTAATAACCATGATCAAATCTGGGCTGGCGTTCAACATCATCAAAAACCAAAACCCCAATCATTCTATGCAATTGGTGGTATTAGAGGCAGAAACTCAGAAAGATCACCCTATTCCAACGGTCATAATTCTAAACCTTTATTGGAACCCCGTGACATTGGAAAATGAATGCTTTGTTAATGAAGTGATGCTATTTGCAGACAACTGTAGACTTGAATATACTAATGCCATGTTGATCCTGTGTGGTGACTTAAATATGAACCGCCTCGATCATCGAGCCAATCTCAATCCAACACGTAATAAAACAAAAAACAGGAATCCTTACAAGAACTGACAAATGGATGAAGGATACCAAAGAACAAGACTTGCATCTACTAAATGGACAAACTGTTGGAGACATTCCAGCTACCCCAACATGGCTTAGAGAATCCGAAGTATCAACTCTGGACTACTTGTTTTTGTCTGGTAATGTGCACCAGCTGACAAAATCATTAAACATTAACCAAGAGATCATGAGCTCATCAAATTAATCTTGCACTGGCTCACCACAGATAAAAATACAATATGGAACAACCCAATTGAAGTAGAACCAGGTAAAGCCAGGCTGCGAATGAAAGCAGATAATGTCCGTTTGGTGACCAAGTTGTACCAAAATTCAACAGATGATAGGACAATGGATTGTAATTACTGACCAATGCTAACGATTTCAAAACCACAACTGCCTCAAACCTAAAATCACATTTTATATTGAATCACAAATAAAATGCTGACATCGTAGGAAAAAAAAGAGAATTGAATAAAGACTTAAGATACCTAAAACTAAAGCAAGGAGTTAAAGTAAAAAAACATAAAAAATAATTTCATCAAAAAATTCTAGATCCCTGTAGTTGGTGTTAAACAAATTAGACGGGAACCAAACAGCACTCGTTGTGCAGTGGAAGAAGACGATTGGGTACAATTCTTCAGAACATTCTCTGGACAACCAATAGGTGTCACTCCAGCAGAACCCCAATCAAAAAATGACTGATGGGAATTGACCCTGGACAGGCATGAGATTACCATACTATTAAACAAAGCAAGTAACTCACAAGCCCCAGGTCCAGATGGCCTATCAAACTTCACCCTCAAACAAGCTTGTGAGAAGTGGGCAAAATTCCTTATGGTGCTATTTTACGATATCTCCCAGAATCCTGAGCTAAAGCAATCATGATACTCATCTTCAAAAAAGGTCTAAGATCGGGCCCAAAGAATTACCAACCCATTGGGTTACTCGATTTTCTGGGTACAATATTTGCTTTGATAATTCTGGTAAGACTCAAGGACTGGCTACTTAGATCAGGGTACTTTGACAAAAGACACACATGATTTGTCAAAGACTTGGATGCAATTTAAATCTGTTTATACTGAACCTCTTCAAGACAAGGTCAATTAAAACAAGCTCAAAGATATACACAGCTTCAATTGACTTGGCTCAGGCTTTGACATCATAGATTGTGGTCTCCTGTGGAAAGAATTAGCTGCTGGAACTGCCCACATTACATCTTGGGTTCGATAAAAGCCCTTTACGCAAATAGCTCAATTCAAATAAGATTAAACAATGGAGGGTTACTCATTAAAAACATACCTACCTTTCGCGGCTTAAAGCAAGGATGTCCCCTTGCAGCAGAATTGTTCAAACTATTCATATCCGATATGGGAGAAGCTTTAAACAAAGTCAAATCCTTCCCACCTAAAATAAACGGTAACAATATAAATTAGATGCTGAATGCCGACAATCTTGTGATCATTGATCAGACTCCTGTCAGCATGCAGAGGAAACTGACTGCCCTTAATGCGTATACTGAAAAGAACGGACTGAAATTAAACATACCAAAATCGGGAATAATGGCCTTAGATAAGCCTAGTGGCAGAAGAAGGAATAAACCGTTGACCTGGTATGTGGGAAAAACTCCAATTGAACAAGTATGTAACATGCAATACTTATGAGTATGCATAAACCTAAGCATATGTGACAAACTACGTACCGAAGTATTAAGATCCCACATGAAGAATTTAGCATCCCATGGATCTGTGATACAATACAGAAAATTCTCTTTAATACCAACTATAAAGTTCTATAAACAGAAAGTCAGCCCAATTCTCGTGTACGGTGCGGAAGCCACCCTTTGCTTCCCCTAGAAATAATGGGCAATCTAGGAAGGTATATTCTGGCGGAAAATCCTAACTCTACCGGTATGCACGCCCATCAGCCTGATAATATATGAGTTGGGATTACCCTCAATTTGCTCAATAGTTGTCTGGAAGACCTTGTTGCTCAATTGGAAATTCATCTCCAGTGACCCCTTCACCCAAGTCTTTCAGCCTGATTCATGGAATTAGTTGCGTGAAATATGCAGATTTGCGCGCCTTTCTGCCCGAAAATCCCTGTTTGAAGTATATGAATCAGGCTATATATGTTTACTAACATTGTGTCTAATCAAAGAGATGAGGTATACACACAATGGCTCCAACACTGCCAATCGATAGTGACCAGATGGAGCAAATAGAAAATTCAAGACTGTGGGCCTCATCAAGACCTCGGCGGTAACCCTTAAATCTGGTGGTAGCGCTATTACCACCGGATTTAAGGGTCCGCCGAATCAGGGCCACGGCGGATTTCAACCCAGCTCTGAGCTGGTGTGAAATCCGCCGAGAATTCGCGCTATTACCGACGGCAGGAAATCCGCCGGCGGTAAGAGCGCACATTTTCCCCATTGAGCCCAATGGGGAATGGGGCATTCCCGAATGGGCTCAATGGGGAATGGGGATTTACTTTACCGCTGAACTCGTGATCTGGCGCTATTAGCGCTGGGAAGTTCGGCCTCATCACGACCTCGGCGGTATTAGCGCGGGGGCTATTAGCGCGACCGCCATAGCCCCTGGCGCTAATAGCGCGGGATCATGAGTTGGGCGGACTTGGAAGTCCCCATTCCACATTGAGCCCATTCGGGAATGCCCCATTCCCCATTGGGCTCAATGGGGAAATTTCTTGCTCAGACCGCCGGCAGATTTCCCACCGGCGGTATGAGCGCGAATTCTCGGCGGATTTCACACCAGCTCAGAGCTGGGTTGAAATCCGCCGAGGCCCTGATTCGGCAGACCCTTAAATCCGGCAGTAATAGCGCTACCGCCAGATTTAAGGGTTACCGCCGAGGTCGTGATGAGGCTGATAGAGACAGAAATGGAGAAATCTCAATGTAAGCTCCACGTCGACCTAAATCAAGATATAAGAGCTGTGAATACACTTCCAAGAAACTTGAAAAAATTCCCCTGCTCAGACCAATAAGAGCTTTTCCTACGCTTCAGGCTAAACTTACTACCAACCGACCAGATATTGTATGCGAGAGGAAAAAGTCCAGATGGTACAAGTGAATGTAGGCTGTGTGGAGCATCAGTGGAAACCCTCAAACATCTAATTCTGGTCTGTCCTGAGCTCATACAGCAGAGATCCAAATATCTGGGGGTTTTAATAATGACCTCAAAAACGAGAAGTGTGGAAGACTGGTGGGAATACAGATACAGAGGTGAAAACATCAAAACGACTCTTGCCTTGACAACATACTTGAACGCTATTTTCCCACAAGAAATAGTCACCCAATCCACGAGGGATGACAACTATCTCGATTGGGTCATTTGAAAGTATCCTTAGGTACTCACCTGTCTATAGATGGCAAATGTTTATGGCAGATGTATCTCAAGCAACTGGTCAAACTATTTCAACATGCAAAATCTGTCTCAGATCAAAGATTGGGTCTCTCAAAAAAGTATCTTTTTTTTCTTATTTTCTCCTCCTCTCAGCTCTTCTTTTTACTTTCTGGTTTGTTCTGATGTAACTTGAAAGTCGAAACTGTTTGATAATTGTGATTCTATTGTCTTAACACATCTGAAACCTTGATATATGTATTTTGTAAAGGTTGAAATACACTTAATCAAATACACATTTAAAAAGAAAATGGTGCATTACACAGCACACTTTCTATGAAAATGTGTGTAGGGAAGCCAGACAGTTTGCAATCAGTTTTGTAGAGTGTAGGGTAATTCATATAAAAAAGTACAATTGATACAAGTCACTTAAAGTGCACAAGCGCATTTACCAATTCATTGTCATGCCGATCCCTTCAAAATACGTCAATATAAAAAACCCTTTCATGCTGGCTGTGCCCATACATTTCCATGCTGGCTCCAATTACATATGCTAGTATTCCCATATAAGAACATACTCATGTTCCCTTTGAGATTCTTTGTATAGTATCATTACGGGCACTAGGCATAAAGATGGCTCTGTCAATATATCGCAGTACTCCATGTATAAGAAAATACCCTGTTGGTTTGGCCATTACAAGTGACATGTCACAATAAGAAAACATGCCCAAACTGGTCCAATGTAAGCCAGTCTGGACCCATAAGAACACTTATCATCCTTGCTTCCTCTTAGATGCTCAGTTAATAAAGAGTTATGCTACCATAAGAAATATACAGGCTGCTACAAGAAAATGTCACTCTAGCGAGGTAATACTACTCATCATGCTTGCTTTATCAAAGATGAGAGCAATGCATGTCATGCCACACTAAACAATGGCTAGACTGGCTGTACCAAAATGCCATTCTAGCCAGGTAATGACTCGGATGAACTTGACTTTGCCCCAACATACCAGTAAAACATGCAAAGTCAATAAAGGATATCTCAAAAAAGACACACACACACAAAAACACACACACTAGCCTTTCACCCGCCCATACATCTCTCACATTCATGCACATTGCATTCACGACACAGGCATGTACCCACTCACCCAGAACATTCACACACACAATCAAATTCATACCCATTCACCCACCAGTCACTCCACTCACCCATATACCTTCTCTCACAAACACTTACATTTGCACCCACCCACGCAGACCATTTACAGACACAAACACACCCCCACATTCCTATTCACTCACCTACCACTCACTGACCCAAAAACCTTCTCTCGCATCCACTCAAACTGCATTCTCCACACAGACACGTACCGATCCAGAACATTGAAACACACTGTCACATTCATACTCATTCACCCACAAATCACTCACACATACACATTCTCTTATATCCACACTCAGTGCATTCTCTACAGAGGCACAATCTCACCCACCCACCCAGAATAATAAAACACGCACTATCACACGCATAGTTGCTTGCTCCCTATTGTGTGTCCCCCCACCCGCTACCCATTTTTGTTAGTCACCTCTCTTCCCCTTGCTTGCTCCTTTTTGTGTGACTCCCCCTGTGTGTCCGGCACCTGCTGCCTGTGCTCCCCTCCCTCCTCCTCTTACGTACCTCCCAGTCCCCCTAATGGTACACTCTGTCTCTCCTATCTTCTCTAACTGCTACTCTATCTCCAACCCTATCCCTCTCACTAAGTCTGGCAGGAAGAAGTTCAAGAGTGACATCCTGGTCTCCAACCCAGGACTCCCTGTCGCTGATACCCACACCAGTGCTTCCTCCAGACAGACTCTTACCGACATCCTTTTTTTTGTTCCCTTTCCAAACTAATGGACCCCTCATATGGTCTCTGTTCTATCTCCTTTGTCCTACTCTCCCAAAATTGGTGGCACTAGGTGAGAGGTCCTCTTGGCCTCCTTCAACTCCTTCAAGACCATCATAAATGTATATCTAACTGGCACCATCTTGGCTCTGGTCCCTCAGCCCAATCTCTTCCTTTTTGAATGGCACTTCCTGCATCTTAACAACTTCTTCCCTTCTCCTGCTACTCCTTCCGCCACCTCTCTGGCACCCTCCTCTTCCTTGTTTTCTTCCTCTTTCCCCCAACCTCTAGCCCCTCTGCGACCTCTGCAGGGTGTACCTCAAGCCTGTACCTCTCAACAGAATCTTTCAAATATGACAACCTGCTCCACATCGCTCTCTCAACTCTCGTTCTGCTGTTAAACACTCCTCTTACGTCTGTCACCTCCTTGAAGAACTCAAATTGGATGTCCTTGCTCTCACTGAGACATGGTTCATGGCCAGTTCTGTCACAAATGTTGACACTCTCCTCCCTGAGGGCTACAAGATCCTCTCCAAACCTTGAACCAACTGTCCTGTAGATGGAGTATTCCAGATCTTTCTGGAGTTGATCCCTGCTTCTGTCACCCCTATGCAGGCCTACTGCTCCTTTGAATGCCTGGGCTGCAGGCTCTCTATTTCTCTTGGCCTCTCTCTAACTGTGGTCAACATTTACAGGCCACCTGGCGAGGACTCCCTCTTCCTCTCAGAATGGGTGGACTTCTCCTCTTCTCTCCTTGCCTCTACCTCTCAACCTTTCCTACTTGAAGACCTCAAAATCCTTCTGGATGCTTCCAATCCCTCCTTGGAGATCTTCCACAACCTCTGCAACACTCTTTTGCTCTCTATTGTACCCTCTGGCCCGACACACTCTGCCGGGCACACATTGGATATTCTCATCTCTTCTGACATCCCCCTGTTTAACCCTCTCACCACTCCTCTCACTTGGACTGACCACTTTCTGCTCTCCTCCCACCTGAAGCTCTCTGTCCCCCAGGTGAAGCCTACCGCAGTGCTGCCACCAACCTTCTTGGTCATCCAGCCCATGAAGCATGTGTCATGGAAGCCTTTGCTGCTAATTTCTCTCCTCCTCCTACTCCTGCAGCTGACTCACATGCAGACATAGCCCTCTCTAGCCTGCATCTTTCTATCACTAACACTCTTCATGTCCATGCACCTGTCATTAGATTTCATCTGAAGCCTACCTCCAAATGCAGGAGTGGTAGGACTCCGACCTCGCCACTCTAAAACACAAGTGTGTCACCTGCTCCAAAGGCAATACAGACACTCTGTCCTGTCCAAGAAGAGAGCCCACATCGAAGACCACATCTCTGCGGCCTCTAACAACACGGCCAAAATCTGCAAGGAGCTGGCCAGACATGTGCCGTCTCCACCTCTCCTGTTCCATCCCAGGCCCTTTGCACAGCTTTGGCTTCTCACTTCACCACTAAAACTCAGGACATCCTTGTCACGCCCACGGTAGTCCCACCCCTGACAACCCTGTTTGATACCCAACAAACATCCAAACAGATTAGGGCACACATACCCCCTCAGGTCTGCCGGCGAGGGGGAAACGATGATTGGCACCCGATACGTTTACAGCAACAACGTTCCCTTTATGCACGCTGGCGATTGCCCTGGTGGCTTGCTGCCGGATTCTTGCAGCACCGGCGCCGCGGGGTTCATGGTACTCGCCGCGCAATGCTGCGCATGACCAGAACACATGTCCAGAATGACAAAACACGGAACACCCGTCGCGCATGAAGGAGCTACAGTCACGTGGTTTAAGGAGCACGGTCACGTGATGGGAACTGCGGTCACGTGATTGGATCACGGGATCAATTCCTGCACTCAAAAGAAATGTGCTGGTATCCAACGCTTCACAGCTGACTCCTTTTGTCCTGTTTGACGTTTCTATGGATTATCCTGTTTTTTCGTTCTCTCGACCACGGACTGCATTAGGAATACTTCTTTGATCTCCTTTGGTACTTTTGCTTGGACTTTGTGATTTTTTGGACTCAACCTCGGCTATTCTCCCTGGAACTGCTTTTTGGATTACACTTCTGTTCTAACAAGGATTGCTACCCTACGACCTTGGATTGCTCATCGGATTGTTTTGGATTACCTTGTTTGTCCTGATTCCTGGCCCTGTGTCTTCTGCATCAGGTGCTATCATCTCATAGAGTGCCATTCTGGTTACCAACTGCCGCCAACCTTCGCCGGCTACCGCAGAACCCTCCCATTTCCCTTTGGGTCTCCTGACACATATACTGGGTAAGCCCTTTCATAGGTATATTCCTTACTCTGACTAAGATTGGGTTCATTGTTTCGCCTAACTGTTTGCTTTACAGTTGTCTGGGGGTCCATCCGGCGTTCCTGCTTCTGGCTGACAGTACTCTTGACCCGTGGCTTCAAGGACTGCACGAGCAGTAGATTATTGTTGCTCGTTTGGTACTTGGGGACGGAGGTTTCATCGTCTCCACGACTATCAAGTCCAGACAATCCTGTCCTCTCTCTCCTCCTCTCTTTCCTCTTCCTCTCCATCTACCTCTCCTGGACCCCTTTTGGCTACCTCTCCCTCTCCTCCTACTTTCTCCTCTTTTTCTGTGATCACTTCTGATGACGTTTCTATACAAGTCCGATCTATAAAAGTGCCATCCAAGCAGGTGTCCCCTGCCCCTCCAGAACCATCAAGGACTACATCGACACCCTTGCTCCAGCATTGGCCGATTTCTGGAATCAATCTTTTGCTACTGGAACTATCCCCCCCCCCAAGCACTCCCTTGTGCACCCCCCTGAAGAAACATTTGACCGTTCATTTCTGTCCGGCAAACTACTACCCAATCTCTATCACTCCTTTTCTGTTCAAGCTCTTGGAAAAGTTTGCCATCTCCCAGCTTACTCTCCACACTGAATCTGTTGATTGCCTCCATGACCATAAGACTGGCTTCAGAGCAGCCAGAGGAGACTGCAAAGAAACTGCTCTCCTGAACAGATGTGTAGACCTGATCACTAATCTCGACTCTAGACTCATTCTGTCCTTATCCTCCTTGATCTTTTCTCTGCTTTGACATGGTCAATCATGCTACCCTGATCAATCGCCTATGTGAGAACCTGGGCATCATGGATCAGGTCCTCGCATGGTTGACCTCCTTCCTCCTACATCGTCCCTCTGAGGTCCAACTGGGTTCCTTTCTCTTCACCACCCTCTCTCCACATGCGGTGTTCCTCAGGGCTCTAACCTCTCACCCTTGCTTTTCAACATCAATGTGGCCCCTTTGGCTCACCTCATCTCTACATTCTCCTCTAGCTTTCAGTGTTATACAGATGACAATCAGTTCTCCTTCAGGCTCCCTTCTGCCTCCTCTCCACTCTCGCTCATTCCTAACTGTCTATCCATGATTCAGGAATGGTGCACCTTCAACAATATCTGCCTCAACATCTCAAGACAATGATCCTCCTCATTGGGACCTATGCTCATGCTTTCCCTCTTTCACTCTCACCACCTTCCTTGCACCCTCTCCCTGTGCCTTCCTGTGGGGCAAAAAACATTGGGGTCATCTTCAACTCCACTCTCTCCTTCTCTCCTCACATCACAGACTTCTCTAAGAAGTCCCACATCCAGCTGCACCTCCTCTGAGGTATTCCTCCTTTTCTCACTTTCCCCCAGAAGTTCAACATCTCCAGAGCCTGTTTTCTCTCTAGGCTGGACTACTGCAACAGACTCTTTTTCAACCTGCCTTCCTGTACTCTCCGTCCTCTGCAACTAATTCTCAACAGCACTGTGAGACTTGTCCTTGGCCTCAAGCTCAGGGATGATAGTATCTCTCCAGCCCTGAAATATCTCCACTAGCTCCCGGTGCTGCAAGGATCAAGATCAAGACCCACTGCATTGTCCACAAGGTTTTCTGGGGCCGAGCCAACATCACATCCAACTCTCACTTCCAAAATGTCTTCCTTCTCGAGCCTTCACTCAGCTACCACTAACTCTCTGAGGCTCAGAAGGTTCTCCAGGCAGAAAGAGGGGGTAGATCTCTCTTCTCTCCCGGCCTCCCTCTGAAATGTCCTCCCAGGCCCTCACAAACTCGAGCAGGACCACCTCAGGTTCTGGAAGCAGCTCAAGACCATCCTTTTCACTTCTGTTTTCTCTCTTTCTCTCCCTTACTGACCCACCTGTCTGCTGCACTGACCAGTCGCCTGGCTACCCTCAGAACTCAATGGGTACCAGGTTCCTCCACAACCTGTAAGCACCTGCACTTCCTCCGGGCCTCCCTGTACTTAGGGGCTGTATCTGTAACCTTGCAGTCCCCTGCCTCCTTGCACTTCCCAGAGCCGGCTCCCCTGGCTGCACTTACTCAGAGCAATGCTGCCCTGACCCCACTTCTCCCTTTCCCTTCACTAGTACTTCTCCACTCCCTCTCCCCCCTGCACTTGCACAATCTGAATGATACAAGGCCTACTTAGATTGTTTGTTTCACCCCTATGTCTCACTATCTTGTGTTGTCGTGCCTAGAAACACTTGTGTATCATATCATACTCATTCACCCATTAGTCACTCAATCATATACCTTCTCTTGCATCCACTCTCACTGCATTATCTACACAGGCACACACCCACCCATCCAGAATATTCAAACACACAGTATCACATTTCATCTCATTCACCCACCAATCACTGACCCATATGACATACATACATCTGACACACACTTCACACATGCAAAATACACATCCATTTTTTTAAAGCATTCTTACCTGTTTTTCTAGCTTTGCTCATTCACTCTTGGCCACCCTCGGCTCCTCCGTGCTGCTCATGAACAAGAACCAGGCAGCTGGAAAAGCTTCCTGGTTCCTGTATATGAGCTGCAAGAAAACCACAGGAGAAGGGGTTGGAGCTGAACGTGGCATGTGACACATGTCACAGGTCAAAGTCAGCTCTAAACCCCACTGAGCGCTTCCTTCTCATGCTGCAAGCCCCAGCACAGCATTCATTCTGATGTGTGAAGACTGTGCAGGGGCACCCCCCAGACCTGGTGTGGTAGGCCCCCTGGCTACTCCAGGAGCTTCTGTTTAAACATACGTACATACATATATATATAGAACAGGTGGAAAAGGAAAAAAACAAGGAGGGGTCAGAGGGGTAGGCGGGTCAACAACGAGTATCTCAGGGAGATTATTACGCTCTGGGAAATAAGCAAGGAATCGCTCAAAGAGAGTGCCAAAATGTCGGTCATCAGTTTATTGAATCATGAACTAACAAATGACCAGCAACAACTCCTCAGTTTAGGCCTCAATTTCTGTCCAGCACCCCCATTTGATTATGTACAAACAAGGATTGATTTTGACCAGTACATCAGAAAAAATCAGGTTACAAAAATTCTTCCTAAACAACCCTCATAGAGGACGGGTTAAAACAACTCAAGAAGGTGGGACTGAAGTAACTACTGAAGATCTAGGTACACTTTCCACCCTAATATATTTACAAGAAGAAGGTATGGCAACAACAGACAATGTAGAGGTAAATCCTGGTGAATTAAATATCAATACTGAATGGTACAAAAGCAGCAAACTAAAAGCTAGGTCAAAATGTAATCCTGCAATGACGATGGGTAACACAATCGAAACCTTACAAAATCTGGTGATAAATGACATAAAGAAGATCAGGAAACAACAACAGAAATTCACTAAAGTGAATATGTGTAACAGACATTCAATGCATTGAGTTTGTTATCAAAATGCATCATCAAAGCCTCGGATAAAGGGGGCAACATTGTGCTCATGAATAGGGAGAACTATATTCTCAAGGCAAATAAACAACTAAATGACAGGGAATGTTATGAGAAATTACCTAACAACCCTATAAAAGATTTGGAGATTAAGTTAAAGCAATTCTTATCAAATTGGGAGGAAAAAGGAATGCTGGAAGAACAAGATCTGAAATTCCTATACAAAGCCCACTCAGCCGTCCCCACAGTGTATTTCCTTACCTAAAATACATAGAAATATGACCAAACCTCAGAAAAATATGTTGAAATATATTGATGAGACACTGTTTCCTTTTGTGTTAAATCTCCCTTCCTATCTGAGAGAAACAAAATTGTTCCTGTCCGAAATTGAGGAATTACCTTGCCAACCCGAAGACATCCTTGCTACAATGGATGTAGTTTCATTATACACATCCATAAAACACGAATGTAGCCTTAAGGCTTGTGAAGATTTTCTAAATACAAGATCTCTCAACTACACAAGACACACAGAGATGATTCTTGCTATGATTGAACTTTGCCTTACGAATGATCTGTTTCTTTTTAATCAGAAATACTATAAGCAAAAACAAGGCACAGCCATGGGCACAAACTTTGCCCTTAATTATGCCAACTTGATGATGGGGTTTTGGGAAAAGCAGGAAGTATGGAAGGAGAGCAATAAAAAACACACTAGTAAGATCATAATGTGGTATCGTTACATAGACAATCTCTTCATCATTTGGAATGTGAGTTCAAAGGAATGGGTAGAGTTTGTACAATCTTTGAATGCAAATGCCTTCAATTTAAAATTCACAGAAACTTACAGCAGTGAAGAGGTAGTGTTTCTTGATGTTACTGTTTATATTGAAAAAGGACAACAGAAAGTAAACTGTTCAGGAAACATACAGGGGCCAATACTCTCTTACGTGCCAGAAGTGCGCACTTTAAAAATCTTATTTGGAGTATCCCTTATGGGGAATTTATCTGGCCACGGAGAAATTGCTCGAATATTGAGAAATACGATAAGGAAAGTCAGCGCACAGCTTGGGGTTTCAAACAACCATGTTATCCAACAAAACTGATTGAACCATCATATACCAAAGCGCACATATGTACGAGATCGACATTATTGGTGGAGATACCCAACTTGATCCACACAGGGAAAGGAGAAGAGACAACCTGTCTCATACTTACCTATTGGGAAACAGTGAAAGTGTAAGAGATATCCTGTTAAATCATTGGAAGGTGTTTATGACAGACAATGATTTGAATCATGCCCTTGGTAAATGCCCAAATTAGAGTCATCGGAAATGTAAGTCAATCAAAGATCATCTAGTGAACAGTTACATGGGAAGTGAAACCAGTAAAACCAAAATGACTTGGCTGGATCAAAAGAATAAAGGGTTTCACAAATGCACTAAATGCAAGATACGTGAATTAGCACAAGATTGTACGACGTATTTACATTCTATATTATACACTTTTGTGAACATTACAAGTAGGATAACATGTGAAACTGAATACATTGTATATATATTAACATGTACATGCAAAAAATGGTATGTAGGGAGCGCAAAGTGCACATTAAAGATCAGGATTCTGCAACATGTAAGGGCCATCAGAAATAAAGATATCACATATCCTATGGCTAAACATTTCTGGGAAAACATAATGGCAAATTGAAGGACTTTTTGTTTTTTGACTTACATCACATTGACCTTGGTCCAAGAGGGGGGGATAGAGGGAAACTCTTGAGACTACAAGGAACTCGTTACATTATTGATTTTGAAAGCAAGACTCTCAAGGGACATAATATCGACGAAGAACTGTATACCTTTTTAGGGGAATACCCAAGCAGATATATTTTTCTTGAGTAGTGGTGTTCGTAACATGTGCTCAGTTGGTATCCCCTGAGTGTGACTAAATCATGTATATTATGCCCCTTGGTAGTAGGATTTGTCTCTCTACAATCTCCTCAAAAATGAAAAAATTGTGATGTATTCAGAGCCATGAGTTCAAGTGCATGTGAAGACACAAAAACTGTCAACATACTAATTTGTGATGGCCGAATTAGGAATATTGGTAAAACTGATATTGAGTTTATTTCCAATCGGTGGGCAATTCTCTTTGTTTTCTATTCTTTTGATTTTAACTTTTTCTAGATGTTACATATATGTTTTTAATATCTTTAATAATAATTGTTGGTTTTTACACACATTGCAATAGGTTACAAAGTTCAGCTTGCATTAAATATAGTCACTTAATGGGATGACATTTATGGTTTGTAGGTAGATTATGATGTTGCATTTCATAAATAGTAGAGGTAAAAAACTGATACGGAAAGAAAAGCATTAGTTCCCGTATTACTGATGGAGAGGCTTTAGCACTTTATTACTGCTGCTAGGCACTATGCACTTTAGCAACATGCACCTTATGAGCTAGCTGGTCTTCTTAACGACAGCGAAATGCACTATGCACTTTTTTCGTGGATCATATGACAATCAGTATTATTCGAATTAATATGCTTAGGCAAAGCAGACAAATTATATTATACAGAGCATAAGCATTAGATCCCAATAGAACGGAACATGTTAAATATTAAAAGTGATGAAGGCTCAAAATTGAATTTGGAAACGAAAAAAAGCAGTTATGCCATTTCTATCTGATATGCACTATAAACAGTATTAATTAGAAAACAAATGAAATAACGAGCGTTATGCACAATGCACTTTTTTGTAGACTATATGGCAACCTTTATTTCAATTGGAGCCAATATGTTTGATAGGAATAGACATTGTATATCACACAAATAGAAGTAAAATTTGGTTTTAGGGATTATAAGTGCTTACAATAGAGATAACATGCTTTTAAGTAGGTATTGTAAACTATCTCTGTATTTAAACAATGTATTTTGCCTAATATGCAATGTTTTTTGCATCTATGTGACATCGAAATTCCTAAAATGGTTTATGACTATACTACAAGATGGCGGAACATCTACAATTAGTTCTGTGTAAACAAAGATATAAGAGCTGAAAGTGAAGAGGGGCAGCTAAAATGTACAATAGTCCGCTTTCTATGGTAACCAAAGGAGTGATTACTTAATGAAGGAAGTTGAATGTAAAAACTATGTGATCAAGCCACCAGGAGTGGCGAAACGTGCCAGTTTGTTTGCTGTATATTGCTGGGTCATGGCTGAATGATGTTTTTGATGGATTGATGGAATGAAGATAATTTGTATTGAGAAACCAGTTGGACTGTGACGTTGATGTTACTATTTTCCAGCATCGGAACCAACCAATTTGAGTAAGCTGTGAGTGTGATTTTTCAACACCAATGCAGGGTCTGGTGATAACAAGAATATATATATATATATATATATATATATATATATATATATATATATATATATATATATATATATATATACATATTCCTTTCTTTTTTTATAGGCGTAGCAAGGGAGAACACAGGAGTCACAGATGAGACCCCTGGTGACCACCAAATGATGATATATATCTTTGTTTCCATCTGATTATTAATTCTTCCTTTTTATTTCTCAGTTGGTTCCTCAGATCGACCTGATTGACCCATTTTTCTTCAATCTTTTCTTCTTTTGGGATGTGAATCAACCAGTGATATTTTTGCTACAATTTCATAGCTTCCTCACCAAGACGGAAGGAACTTCTGTTCCTTGGTCTGGCTCCTTTGAAAGTTGTACAGGTAAACCCGGTCACCTGCCTCATACTCCTCTTTGTGGTCTTGAGATCATAATATGTTTTCATCCCATCAGCCTTTTTTTTCTAGATTGCACTGAGCATAAGCAAAAGGGTGCTCTAGCTGCTTCCTTACATTTCCAATGTATTCATGACTGGTAGATGCATTTATCAGTGACTGCTCCCGAGTTCTATAGAGCATATGCTGAGTAACACCATTTTCCATCCAGTCATGAGCACAAATGGAGACATCTTTGTTGTTGCAGAAGATGTGTAGACCTAATACCCATCAGGTGGTAACCAGATTTCCCAACTGAGCCCAGAGTCTGCCACACTTCTTTAAGATACTCATAATTGTCTTGTTATATCTCTCTACACACCAGCTCAAGGCCGGGTGGTAGGCAATGTGGAGTTTTCATTTTACCCCTAGAATCTCCCACATCTTCTCCATCACCTCACTGGTAAAATGACTTCCTCAATCTGACTCAAACCTTTGCAGGAGCCCAAAATGAGAGAAGATGTGGTTGATCATCAGCATGGCAGCTGTCTCGGCCTTACAATTCAGGGCTGGAAGACACTCTACCCACTTTGTGTACATGCATGGCAAAGTCAACATGTACTTGTTTACTTTAGAGGAGAAAATCACTGGCCCAATGAAATCCACTTGGAACTCTGACTAAGGCAGTGTCATGACCCTTTCTTGTAGGGGAGCTCTGTGTGTGAGTAAACTGGATTGAAATTGAGCATACACAAGATACACCTTTAGTGTAGAGGTCCTGGTCCATGTGTGGGCAGAAAGCAACATTTTGCAAGATTTCTAATTTCTTATGAAATCCCCTATGACCAGCAGTGGCCTCATCATGGGTGTGGTTCAACATCAGGCTTCGGAATGAGGTAGGTAACACCCACTGGTCAGAGTCACATAGGGCTCTCGTTACCAACAAACTGTCTTGTATCCGGAACATCTGGGAGAACTTTATCTTGGAGATCCTCTTTCCAGCATAATCTGAGTCTGTTAGGGTGAAACTCACAGGGTCTTCAATATGTCAATCTTATTTCCCAAAGATTGTGTTCTCTTTCTGTGCAGTGATAAAATCTGCATCTGGAGTAACTTCACTCCACTGGGCTGTCGAGAATTCAATGTTAGCATGTGATTGTGACCTTGTGACAGCAGAAACTTGGATTCCATCCAGTAGGGATTCCGTTTCTATAAAATCACCCTTAGGAGCTCTGGTTTTAGTAAGCTGGCCAGCCCGGTAATTTGCGGCCTCATCTGGCCCCTCTATTTTGGAATGAATTCTTATTTTTATTCCAAAAGATGGTCATCTCATTGGAGGTCACCAGGGTGTCAATTGACTGGATCAGTTTGGCATGCTTCAAGGGTTTATTGTTGGCATGAAACATACCTCGATTCTTCCAGTTAATCAGGTAACCCATGAACCTATTCCTAACATAATCAGAGTCAGTGATTATGACCAGTTCATTGAGTTGGTGATGTACTGCAGTAAGGATGGCGTGATGAACAACCATTGACTCTGCAACCTGACTACCTTGGGGTCCTATGTTGTAACCAGCAGAGAGTTTTGGGATATCGTTTAACAAGGCATTCCCAATGCCAGCCACTAGTTATTTTTCCCCATTGTAATCAATATGGTAGGAGCACCTGTCCACATAAACTGTGGGCATGCCCTGACACATCTATTCATTATAGACCTTGTGCGGGGAAGTTAAGTATGCCTCATTATTGTTGTTGGCCATTAGACTTTCATCCTTGAGACAGTTTTCCTGAGCACAATCATGCAAGTCCTCCAACCATTGTGCTATGGGACTCTTCTTGTTTTGGCCATATCTGAGCTCCACAGGAAAGCCTTGCATGGACAGAATCCAGGAGGTAATTCTGGAATTACTAAGGTTCCCCTCCCACATTCAGTCACTTTGTAAATATTGCAAGGGTTGGTGAGGAGGCTCGACAATGCTCCCCCTGGATGAATGGGCAGTAATATTTCAATGCCCACACCATTGCCAGGACTGCCTTCTTGCAGTCATTGCATTTTTCCTCCACAGAGCACAAAACATTGCTCGCGTATGAGATGACTGTTGACCTTGTCATGCTTTTTGATACAACACTGCTATTAGGCAAGTATCTGAGAACTCTGTCTCTAAGAAGAACTTATTGTTCTTTATGGGTGAAGCAAAACAGCAGCGAGCTGCTTAACTGCCTCGGTTTGTTCCAGACCCCAGTCCCACTTGACTTTAGCCTTTGATAAATGGACTCACGGTCGAATGACCTATGCGTAGTCTTGAATGAACTATTGACTATAATTATTGAGTCCAAGGAGGCTTCTTCTTTCTCACAGAGTAGTAGGATCATTTAATTTCATTCAAGGCTTCCACCTTCTTTATCTGGGGATTAAGACCCACAGTGGTGATCTCATGCCCTAAGAAGTTCACTCGGGTCTTATACCAATGTGCTTTCTGAAAGGACAGTTATGCTCCAGCATTCGGCTACTGGGTTAGCAAATAGCAGATTTCTGCAATATGGTCCTCCAAATTTGAGCTCCTGACCAGAACATCATCTACCGGCCAGGTATCCCCTCTTGCCCAAGTGAGTCATGGCCTTATGTAGAAAGATGTTGAACTCATTGCCAGAGTTTATGTATACAAAAGGGGTTGGGGTCCATATGTACTGCTGCCCGAAAGGTAAAGGCAAGCTTGTACTGGTCGTCTCTACTCTCGGGTACTATTCAGTAGCCATTCGTCAGGTCAATGGTAATGTATGCCTATGACGCTTGGATCTGTGCCAGCCGCTGATTGATGTAGGGAAGTGGCCATCTTGACATGTTGACCCATTTGTTCAACTCCCTAAGGTCTGCACATAGTCTCCATTGGCTGTTTGGTTGAGTATCCCCAGTACCGGGTTGTTGTACTGTGGATCGGACAAATTAAGTTCTTGAAACTCTCCTTGAGTTACTCCTTGAGTTACTCCATGGACACGAGAGGTAACTGATATTGCTTCACAAATAATGGAGCCATCTCAGGGTCTGTGGGTATGGTGGTTAAATAGATAGATGCGCGTCCACAGTTGTATGAATTATTGGAAAAGATATCTTGGAATTCCCGGAAGACCTGTTTTGGCTTTTGTCTTTGCTGCTTGGTCTCACAGGCATCAGCAGGATTGATCCTTTCCTCGACAATCTGCTTGAAACCTGGAAAAATCTTGGGCTTGGCAATTTCAGCTGTGTACTCCAGCTGGTTGAAGAGGTCCTTTTTATGGTATTGACCTGGACAGAAGGTTCCAAGGATTTGAGGTATTGGTCCATGGCTCTGAACACTACCTCCCCCCTCCAGATGTAACAGGTCACCTCTTCCACCCGGTAGAGGAAGGAGGAGTTCACAAGAAATTTACCACATGCCTACTAAAATTCTTTTCAAGAGGAATCCCGTTGCTGTTGTCGAAGCAGTCATTTGGGATCAGTCTCATGATTTAATTACCTAAATCAATCGAATAATGTTGGGCATCAACCGTCATTCAAATAAAGTTGTCTGCACCCAAACTGATAGCTTGAGAGTCAATGTTATCCACCAAGATTCTAATGGTGTCGTGTTCTAGGTTTACTAGAGGTGTCAGATTTAAACACAAAACTTGTTGGAGGTGGGAATTTCAATATACTTAGGTATCCTGATGTTTGAGGTTCTGTCCTCGCTTAATCTTGAGGGGAATAGTAAATTGTTGCACCTGTCCTCGGATGGTAACCTCTTCTCACACTTGGACTTCAACTGCATAGGGCAGCAATTGAGCTGACCGGAATGCATTTTCAGTGTTGTCAAAGCCAATGGGGTTACCCCAGTCGTGACCATGCTTTATTATTAATTAGGTCAAAATTTATGGAGAATTGGTTGAGAATGTCACTGCCTAAATAAAAGGTGGAAGGCTCATCTCTCATGACCCAACAAGTATGCTCTATGCTGTTGTTGCCAATGAAAATTGTTAGCATACACCTGCTAAGCAAGAGATGTTTGGAGTTTGAAGTTTCCAGACCTGCTTCCCATTTGTCTATAAATGTGGGAATGGTCTGAGCTTTTGGGAGTTTCCTGAATACTGCTTCACTGATGAAGCGCCTTCCATTACTCAGGCATACCCCTCATGTATCTAAATGAGGAAAAACAACTGTTCGATTTAGTTAATGTCCGTCAGACTTTGAGCAGGATCTTCATTGTCTGGTTTCGCAAGACTCAATGTTTCTTCTGACTTTGGACTGGTCTAAAAGGTTACAGTGTCCCCTTGCAGTGTGGATTAACACTTAAAACTGGGAGGAAGGTTCGTTTTCAAGAATGGAGAAGGGTTTCCATCACCAGTTTATTCTTCTGCACAGATGACAGTGATGTCTGGGACCTGGTTATTCTTGAAATCGAATTCTACTGTCGATCAATTAAATGGCAGGTACCATTCATGGTTACATAAATAGTACTAATTTTTTATTTCATAGGCTGGTTAGTCTGGGTCCAGAGGATCTTTTTTACACAATCAATCACAGGTGATAACCTCCTCAGGAGATAGTTTGCCAGTAAAGAAGGTGTGCCCTCTGTAGTCACGACTATCACCAAATCTTTTGATTGATGTTGCCCAATTTGTTGACAGATTTGCAGAAATATAATACCCATTGTCCGGGAAATGGTGAGAGGGGAATTTTTGCTGTCCCTTTCCCATCCTGAGTTTAGTTGGTGAAAGGTCTTTTTGGAAAGGCTGGTTGCTTGCGATTCAGTGTCCACCAGAGCTTATAATTCACACTGACCCTGCACCTTGACCAGTGCATAGAATCAGCCTTCTTTCTCCTCGAGGGTGCAAGGAAAGTGTACGTTATTTGCAAGCCCGGTGGTCATTTTCTCTGTGTAATCTTTGGCAATTTTTTAGGTCAGAATTCGGGAATCTGTAAGAAAAATGTTACAACTAACAATGGGCGGATTTGGGGAATCCTCTTTCTACCATGATTCTTTGCTGTCCCCCTTTGCCTGGAGGTAGTTCTCAGAACCAGTTTGGGGGATGGACACCTCCGTTTCTATTCTGTCGGGTTCACATTTTTGTGGTAGAATCGTTTCCAGATCTGGGTCGGTCTCCATACTTACCCTGTCCCACTCAGGGTCTTTTGGGGGCCATTTATCTTTGGGAGGAATCCCCTCATTTCAGAAAGAGAAGGTCTGCTTATCTGAATCCTCTGGGGACTCTTCTCTCTCAAAGGGAATGATCCTGAGTTCCTCCACAAAGTGGGCTCTTCATTTGCCTCTCCTATTTATCCTTTGTTCGTTGGGTTCTAACTTTCAGGGGGTATAAAAGTCACTTTCAGGCTGAGAGGTTTCTATGGGTTTTATTTGGATGAGAAAAGAAGCTTCCCCTAGGGCTTGGCATCTCCCCTCCACCCGGTCCCCCTGCTCTGGAACCTGCGGTTTGTCAGATGTTTCTACCCGTCACTTTCCCCCTTGTGCATCATACCTGGGTGTTGGGGAATTCAGGGAAGCAGGGTTAGGTTGAGGGTTGGACTGAGCCCTCAGCATGCACCCCAGATCATCGGTCAGTTGCTGGACCTGTCACGCCAGCTGCAAGACTTTTTCTGGGTTGTAGGGGAGTCTCGAGTCTTACCTCTGCTGCTCTCAAAAAGGGTAACTGTCCCTTCTCCCGGAGTAGCTTGGGTACCAGAAATTTCTCCCATAATTTTCATCCTGAATCTCCCTTATACCGGGTTCAGGGATCTATTGTCCTTGAATCACGGAGAGAGAGGAGGATTATTTTGAAAGTTCTGGTTCGAGGGTACCTGGGGAAAAGTTCAGATTAGGAGATGGAGTGATACTTCTCTCCTGAGGGAAGTTGGGAGGGAAGATTCCTGGGGCAGTACATGATTGCCCCCCACCCTGGGCCGGGGGAGAGTATACATACCCCAGGATTGGCTTGGTACCCTTGTACCTGGGACTTACATAGGTGACATGGTCTGAGGAATCATTCTTTTAGAACCTGCCTGACTATCATTCAATTGGGCAGAGAGGGGGGGCCCTTCTGCCTTTCTTTTTGCTTGTTGGCAAATGTGTTCCTTTTAGCCCCCCTGTCTCCAGGTCCAAGGGAGGGGTAGTTCTTACCTCTGCCACCTTCGCAGCAAAAGGTGTGTTAGGAGTTTGGGGGGTGTTTTTATTCTCAATGGGCTTCTGGAACTAATAGATACTGGTGGCTTGTTCAATTACCCAATCCAGGGTCCTGTGCTCATGAATGTCACACTTCAGCTGAGTAACTGTGGGCCTCATTACACGGTAGGCGGTGAGCCATGGCGCTATTAGCGCCATGGCTCATGCCGGTAAAATACCGGCACCGCCTTGGCGGAAAGGGGATTTACCGCCCCATTCCAAGGTTGGAGGGGCGGTAAATCCCCTTTCCGCCATTGCCCTTCCCCATTCCCATTTCTGCCCCATAGGGCTCTATGGGAATGGGGAAGGCGCTAATTACAGCACCACAATTTTGCGGTGCCGTAATTAGCTCCGAGGTCCCTTAGCGGGTTGGATTTTAACGCCTGCAAAAAGCAGGCGTTAAATCCCCCAACCCACAAAGGGACCTCGTAGTAAGGCGGTAAGGATTTACCGGTACCGGTATTTTACCAGTACCGGTAAATCCTTACCGCCATCCGTGTAATGAGGCCCTATGTATTTGTGGAGTGCATGGAAATAGGTTGTCATGAACTCCCTACTATGTGTCTTCACTCACCAGAACGTCTGAGCAAATGCTCGCTGTTAGGGAGAATTCTCTGTTTAGGCTGAATTTCCCAACCTAGTGAGTCCCCCAGCAGCTTTGCTGGATTTTTAGGGTTTATTTTTTTCTCCTGCCAAGAGTGAGACTCTTTTACCCTCACTCTTGGGCATGACTTGAGAGTGTTTCTGTGACTTGCTATGTGCTTATGGGCTATGGGGTATTTTTTCCCCATAGGCTATCATTGGTTTTTGAATGTGTGTTACACAGCACCCTCCGTGCAGTAACACAGGGGTGTCATAGAGACCCCCAAACATAGACTCCACACCCTGGGACCGACTACTGTCTCCCTGGGTCTGTAAAGTCATCATTGACTTTACTAGTCTTAACTTAGGAACTTAACCAGTACAAACCATCATACTGTGGAAGTACTGGTAGGGGCAATTAGATTGCCCCTGGGTCTGTTGTCGAGGGGGTACTGTCCCGTCCCCCCTCGCCGAATTTCTGGCTGGTGGCAGTGGATACCACGGAAATATTCCACTGGAATATTTCCCAATGGGATTTCCCATTGATTTTAATGCACCACGTTTTGGTGCAATGTTAAAGATTCTGCCGGTTTAGTTATTTAATATAAATTCACCGGTTGGGATTTTTTGCCAGAACTCTCCGCCAAAATGGTGTCTAGGTTCACTTCAGTAACCCTGAACCCGAGTCGAGCCTTTGTTCCACTTTTGGCGGGCTTCTGCACAGAAGCCCTCCAAAGTGGTGCCATTCTGTCTGGGTACCACAGGGGGTGTGGGAGGGGGTTTAGGCACCCTGGACTGAGTTGCCTTGCCAACTCATGTCGCACTCTGGTGTGATTGGCCCAAGTGGTGAGCCACCCCGCTCACCACTTAGCATGTTTGAGTGACAGCTAAGCTGTATGAATGGGGGTTTGCTGCATAAAAGCAGGGTTTTTGGGACTGGTTCTTGAGAAGTCGCCACAGGACCTAAGAAGCCGAAGAGGGAGAAGCCGAGCCGACCTGCCAAGACGACACCACCGGTGGAGCCCTGTGGAACCGTCTCACCACTTTTCCCAACGACAGAGGAGATCTCCCGCCTGGAGAGTCTTCTTCCCTTGACTGGTGAGGACAACCAGTTTCTGCCTTCTTTTCGCCACCCTGAAGCATCTCGTGGCCGCCTTGCCTGTGCCAAGCACCCCGGCAACCGGGATACCACTTTTTACCTCAACCGCGAAAGAGGAGTAACATCCTTTTAACCGGGAAAAAAACTCCACGGCTGGTTTCTTCCCTGGTAGTGCAACGACCTTCAGCTTTCCTCCACGACGAGATCTTCTCCTCCTCTGGACGACGCCGCGACTTGCACCCACTACCAGGAACAACAGCCACCGCTGGAGGATCCTTTCCATTTTAAAGGTACTGTGTTCCGCCCGGCTTCCCTTGCCACCGATTGTACGGGGTAGATTTAGCCCTCGGCTCTTGACCCTGGGTAAGCCTGGGACACCCTAACTAAACTTTTCTAAACTTGGTAAAACCTTTTCTACTCACCTGTAAAGACTTGTGACATTGTGTGATCTTGGGCATCTTTTTGCCTGGCTTTCCCTAGAGTGGGCCTGGCAACCGAACTTCCTTGCTCCTCAATAGACTGCCTTTCTACACTCACTGTGAATCTCTGAAAAGTGTTTTGCCTTGCTGTTTTCACTTCTTTTGCCTTTTCCCTCCCTTTTTAACTAACTTGTTGGAGTGCCATCTACCGTTAAGCGCTCACCTCTGTTGGAAATAAGTGGTGTTAACTTAGACTTGTGCAACAAATAACTAGGGATGTACATATAAGTAATAGTGACTGTGTTTTGACTTACTTACCTTTTCTGTGCTAGTGTAATTTATGAGTGTGTCTTTTAAATAAATAATAATATACTTTTACACCTAGCTCTGGTCAGTGTTTGCTTGTACTACTGTGCCTCTGTACCTATTATGTATGATCTGTATACTGCCTAACTCTTCTTGAGGGAAGTCTGACTGCTCAGCCACAGCTACCAGGTAAATCTGGGTGGTGCAGACTGCTACCAAGTGGGTTACTGCCAAACACCTGTAGTCTTAAATCTTTTGCAGTGGTCCCAGAGGGAACTGCACAGGTTTCTGCCTAACACTCGCTTTAGCTTCTGCACAAACTTCCTAGGTGCCTGATCCTCCCCACACTGCAAATTATATGCAGCCTTACGGGCCTCTTGTGGGTTTCTGGGTGAATAGAAATGTGTTAAAATGGACACCTTATAGGTGGACCATTTATAATGATGCTGGTCCTCCAGTCTAGCAAAGAAACTGTCAAACTCTGGTGAGAAAATCTATTTAGAAAATGCTATGCAATTCACACCATTTCTGTTCTGGAATGATGCCATCATCTGCTCATAAAGTTCCAGGTGCTCCCATACTTAATACTTGGCATTTGTGTGGTAAGGGGCCAGGAAGCTGTTTATGGCTTTGTCTTATTGGGTCTTTCACAAAACCTTTCCTCTTTTTCCCTTTGTGTTCCTCTGCACCTGAGTCCATTCATTTTCTGACTTAGAGCTATTTGTACTCGATTCCCTGTCCTCAAGGCGCTAGCTATCTCAGTGAGATTGGGAATATCTCACAGAATCATAGGATTTGGACTCCTCTCATCTGGCTGGACTGCAGTGAACTCTCAAGGTCCCTTTCCTTGTAGTTACTTTTATGGCCAGGATTACACCTAGTCTCTTCTTCCCTCCTTTCATGTAGTCTGGGGAAATCTACCTATCCGCTTGAATGGATAGAGGTTTTTAATATGCTCTTACTGGGTTGAATCTCTGGATTTTCTCTTCCAGGAAGAAGGCCTGGTAGTCTCTTTGTGGCCTCATCTTCTGCAAGTCTAACTCCCTGATCTTTTCATCTCAGGAATTTTCATATTCAGAGGTACTCTCAAGATTCCTTTTGGCCTCCCAGGATACAATGGTAGGCCACCTTTCCTTCTATGTGGTAAAGATGAATACTCATCAATATCAGACAGGGACTGGCCTTCTGGATCAGTTGGGCTAGGCCTGGGTAAGTCTAACTGCCTCATGTCTCCAGGTTCTTGATAGGAGGCATGCATGAAGTTGGTTATCATTTGTACATGAGAGGTTGTAAATGATTGGCCTAAGGCCCTTGCTGGGAGAGTAATCACACCTTGATCAGTTGGCCTTGTACCATATCCTGATTGGTCAGGGCACCTCAGGGCCTGTTTATAATTTTCAATTTTCTTTTGTGAGACTCTCATACCTGTGTGTCACTTTCCTAATTTACTGTTGGTAGTCAGAGAGACAGCCTTTTAATTCTGACACTGAGGATGGATTAGTGTAAAGCACCCTACTCTGAGCTACCAAGCAATCTTTTGTTTGCTGCACCTCATGCAGAAGTGATTCATTTTCCCTCTGTGTGCCTTGTATGATGCATGCATATGCAAGGCGGTTTCCCTTCAGGATACTTATCCCTTTCTCTGGCTCATCCCTACAATTTGCAACTTCTGATAGTTCAACTTCTATTTGGTCCATTTTCTCTATGAGATCATTCCTTTCTTCTCTAATTCTGGTTGGTTCCTGAGAACCTGACTGTTCCTTTTCTACATCACCTTTCAACCTGAACGCGTCTTAGTCTTTGTAAATTCTGTTCTTTCAGAATATTGACATTCGGTCTTATTCCATCAAACTCCTGTTGTGAGTTCATCTCTGTAATGATGAGCTGACTATTTACCCGTTCCAAATCCATTATTTGTATTTTTTGAGGGCCATAATATCATCTAACAACCCTCAGTTACGACCAGTCTGGTCATTCAATTGAGAATGCAGGCGACTTACAGTGTTTGCACCCTCATTGCATGCATTGTGTAGTGCAACAAACTCTATCCCTCTCTCTGCACTGGCTTGCTGTAGATGTTCAATGAACCTTTCTTGTTGTAACTCAAAACGTTCACTTTGCTGCACTTTCTCTCCAAGCTGTGTGAGTTCTTTCTGAGCCTGTTTCCAGGCCCCAGTCTGCTTAATCACATCAGCCTCACTCTTTTGCACTCGCTCTTCCACTAACTGCAAGTGGAAGTATAAATAAGCTGTAAGCTGAGCCATTTGACTTGGTTCTTCACAAGCGTTTTGGCTCATATAAAATGCCTCCAATGCTTTGTGAAATATCCTCCCTTCATACCAAATGTCAGTGCTCACTGAGGTGACCTGTTGCACTGTTCTGGTTTGCCAGCTCCTGGCTTTGCCCTCACCCCATTCTCCTCAAATAAATAACTTAGCCAGGAGATGCTTCCTGGTATCACCCACCTCTATGGTGGTCATTTTAAAATGGTTGTTTGCAACATTTTGTAAAACTTTCTTTTTACCTATACATCTCCCTGGAACTCATGGGTCAAGTGTTACAGTGGCCTTTTGACAATGCACAGCAACTCTATAATTATAATTTTTATTTTATAATGTGCTTAATACCAGAGACTTGTTTCTAAGCACGGGATCGAGATTCAAACCTGTGCTGCCTTGTCTTGCTTCCTTATATCCACCTCAATGCTGTTACAGCAAAATGAATATCCTGTCACCAATGCACTTGTCATTAGTCAACAATAATAGACCAGATCCTGCCGCACAGCTTCAATTACACAACACACCTTGTCTATGTTTACTTGTGTCTCAAAACATAGAACACAGGCTAAATAAACCGTCAACACTATTTTCCCACTAAACCAGTCAAATGGTGAATTTCAATAATAATAATACAGCACAATGCTAGCACAACATATTAATATTTCTATTAGTGTCAAACTTAGGCACACATTTCATTTTTGGTAACTTGTTCACCTTCAAGGTTTGAGATATAGAGTTCCCCACGCACTCAAATGCTAGCAGTTTAAATCACAGATTTGTCAAAATGCACATGGCAAATAAGATTTCACCAGAATTTAGTTTAGGAATAGACACAGGGCTAATTTAAAAACAAGAAATCCATCGCATGTTCATTATTAGACACATGAGGTCTCGCTTTTACAAAGCACTTCTGGCCAAGCCCCAAAAACCGAAGCATCAATGACATGAGACACTATTCTGTTCAAAGGTCAGGTATAGGGAGTATGGACAATTTAGAAGTTTTGTTTTTCTGACCCCCCCCCCTTTACTTAAAGGCCTGTGTTGAGGAATTTGCACAGTAAAATGGGGATGATTATGAATTTTGGTTTTTTAGACCCCTACCCCCTCAGTTAAAGGCCTGTGCTGGAGATGTTGTGTTGGCCAGTTTACAATTTTCTTTTTGTGGGTCCAAGGTCACCTTGTGGTTAATACAATCTGGAAAGAGTGGTGACAATTTGGAAATTTGTTTTTTTAGATCAGAATACCTTTTATTTAGAAACCAGGATTGGAAATGGGTTTCAGAGGGGAATTTTCATTTTAGAGACAATGACCTTTTGGTTTTAAAGGCAAGGTTTGGGGATTGGTTTAGTTATCAATTTTGTATTTGATGGCAGGTATATCTTTTGTTTAAAAGTTTTGGTAAGGTGTTCAGTTGGGAATTGTCATTTAATTAAGGGACACCCCTTCTCAATAGAGAAGACAGGTGTGAAAAGGAAAATCAAGGCACCCCTATTACTTTAATGGACTATCTTGTATCTTCCTGCTTGAAGACAGGGTGAACGTTTCAAATTCTTCCAACTCCCACTGCATCAATCTATTTGGGCATTAATTAAATGAATATACAGTCATATATGCTAAGGGTCTACACCATTTTCCTCCCAGCCACTAATGGAAGAAAACCCACTAGGAAAGTAAATAGGTGAATTAAATATATCCGTATGCTGACATTTTTTTGGAGAATACATCTACTTTTAGAAATCTCTGGGCTCTGCACTCATGGAAACTGAGCAGGGCTTCGCTCTTAGGGAAAAACAGGATTCTGGCCAGCACTTCAATTAAATGGAATTCCACAGCAAATCTACCTCTATTGTTCCAGGTAAGCCTCACAGCCACTGTTTTCTAGTCTCACCAGCAATAGACAGCTCATGCCCTCTTCCAATATTTCCCCCAGAGGCAATTTCAGCAGATCTCCTTTAGCGATGTTTGGCATCGGTCTGTTGGTTTATAAGTGGATGCATTATGAGAGAGGGGGAGAGCTGCTAACACATAGCAGCTCTCCCCCTCTCTCATGATGCATCCACTTTATAAACCACTCATCACACCCACAAACTCAATAATAAAAGCAAGTGGCAACTTATTAGCCTGCAACCAGGATTGGACAGTTACCCTTCTCTCTCCACCCCCTGACTACCGATAGGTGCTGGGAGTCGTGACATTTAAGTTATGGGAAAAGGAAGGGAGGAAATAAATCCACTGTCTAGAGTGATAATTTTTTTTATATGTTACACAATTTCACCAAAAAAGGCCCATGTATGGCATCTATTTTTATTTCACAAATGATCCTCATAATGCATATATGTGTGTGCTTCTAGCATCGTGACAAAATATCTACACATCTCTCATGTTTGCGCCATGTTGCCTGTGCAACTGGTCTTTTTTTCTCATTTACATGAACATGATAGCATTGATTATGATCAAATGTTCCCTTATGTGATACATTTAGCCACTGTTGTCCCAAGTTTCAGCTTCTGCCCACTTTCTGGCTAGGTACCAGAGTAATGAAATTCTGACTTTTTTGGAAATTGCCAACACAGAACCACCTTGAAATTAACGTTCAAATGACATCTCAATGCCATTTCTCACCCTTAAGATGATGAAGAAAATCATAAAAATATGGTCCTATGGGCAATTCAATGGCAAATACATGATACATATTCTCTCTCATTAATTCCACAGCTAGTTTCACTTTAGCTCTGAGTAGTTAATTTCTTGTAAACCATGAGGTACAGGGTGTTGGGCAGCAATGTTGACACTGTCTGCAATATATCCCCTAGTCTCCTGTACTCTGAAAGTGAATGGGCTGCTGGTCGTAAATAGTTGGTAAGCATTGGCCACACAGAGATCTCCCATTGTAGAAAAGGAACCAGGCCGGCCCTGTAATGTCATGAGACCAGGCTGACATCTCACATTCTGTCTGGTAATCTTGAGTTGACCACAATTTTGATTTAATACTGTATATTTTCAAGCATTTTCACCCACCCAGGGCTGGGTTTATCTGCCCTGTCATAAACGTGGTGTACATCAGCTTCACAAAGATTTCCCTTCCAGCTAATGAGCGAGGCAGGCACTTAAGAATCTGCCCAACAAAGCATTACATTTTGTCTGTGTTTAAGGAGATTCACATATTGTATCTGAAACGTCACAGCATTTTTAAATGTGGCATGTTTTCTACATGTGAAGCATATTGATTGTTCTGATAACTTGCATCTCGCCATCACACACCAAAGACTTTTCTGATATTCTTACCCACTTAAGGACATTTCAGTCAGTTTCAGCCCCTTGATTGGTACTGTCATGATCTCTGCTTCCAAAAGATCAGGACTTGCCCGACTCCCTTGGAAGCAGACCCATAACCCCGGTTCCGAGTGCCAGCCAGTCCCAATTGGGACCTTTTGGACCATGTCCTGGCGCCAGTGGCACCAGGCTCATAAAGATGCCCAGTCCCAGCGCTGGAAGCGCCGGGCTCATAATGCTTGGGTGGACTTACCTGCAGCAGACCATGCTGCTTACTTACCTGCCAGTTGAACCCCTGATCCTCTTCTGTTTGGGACTATTTTTCCTGTTGGGTGGGGCAGGAGCCACTCCCTAGGTTCAGAACACTGGAACTCTTCTGGAAAGCAGGAACTCTTTTCTTACCTAGGCATGGCTGTGGAAGGAGACACCTAAGCACTACAGGAGGCTATTTAAACCACACCCGATGGATGGATCTTGCTTTGCGTTATTCTGCATTCTCTGCAGCAGAACGCTCATCGTGTCTTCTGCTTCTGATCCTGGGCCTAAGGGAACAAAGGCTTACCATCCTGGAATCCAGTCTTCAGCAGCACCTGTAAAGACAAAGAAAGAACAGGTTAGCACTACGGTCTTCAGTGGCAGCGCATCTCTTACCTGGTCCATCGGCTGTCACTAACGCCTCGCGCTGCATTCCGGCATCTGAAAGACAAAGGCTTACCTACTCTTCGCATGCTCCGGAGGTCTTCACACTGCATTCCGGCATCTGAAAGACAAAAGCTTACCAGCTCTTTGCACGCTCCGGAGACCTTCGGCGCTGCATCCCGCATCTGAAAGACAAAAGAAGGTGCGTTTAAAAACATTGGGCAACTTTATTACTCACGTGCCATTACTCCTTCCCACGCCGAATCCAGTGGGTATTCCAGCATCCTTCAGCTTCTCTAAAGCTCCGAACTTGTACCTGCAAGATAAAAGGGACAGTTAGTGCGCATCGTGAAGCAGGCTACAAGCGCTTACTTACGTGCTTCCAGGCGCTTCTATTCCTCACGCGGGTTCGATCCTCAACTCTCATCAGCCCGCCATCCGCCATCGCCGGAACCCTGCAAAACAAGAGATATCATTACAAAAGACTTTTTAGACATTTGAAGTGCCCAGAACTTACCGTTCGTGCAGTTAACGACGGACAGCAGTCCTCTGAGGTCAAGAGGCCTGCACCCTTATCCAGTGAAGAAACTGGTTACGGCACCCTGCCCCGAGACAGATGGAGAGCTCGGCTTTCACTTACCTAAGGTGAGGGCGTTAACCTTTGGGGTTCTACAGGAGAAGAGAAAGGGAAGAGGAGAGAGGCACCCAATAACCCCAGTTCATTAATCCCATATTTTCTATCTGCAGACATCTTACTCTTCGAGTCAGACATACAGTGCACAGAGGTCCAGCCCAAAGAGCCAACCGTGTGTTACACATCACCTTTGAAGATACGGCATTCACCCAGTCAAGACCGGCGCCTCTGCGGGAATCAGGTGAGCGTTACAGGTACACAGCAATTTCTATTGATGTTGCAAACGTTACATGAAGGGATTCTGTATTGGAAGGTGGGCCTTACTTGCTTTAAATGAAAATGTTACTTGGCTTTAACTCTCACATGCAAGGTCCAGTTTCCCTTACATTTCAGCATACACAGCATTGCAATGTGTGGCAGTTTCAGTGAAAATGCTGCCTTTATCTCTCAGCCATCAATATTATGTCCCTTTCTAATCTGCACTATGATTATACTTGTTCATAATTCTCTTGGTTTCAACTGCAGTAAAATACACACGTCCTTAATCCACTGTTCATTGTGTCATCTTCAGCAAGACACTTAGGTTCATTCACAAGACCCTTTCACTGCATTACAGTTTTTAGGCCTGTACATTTCTTTAGGGTGTCTTGCCAGTAGATGCAATGCCTCTTGCAGCAGAGGCCTACTTGACCTTCCAGTTCATGTCATTTGAGGCTGTCATTTAATCCCACATCACCCAACCAAAATTGGTACTCAGTAATAGGACTCTAAACAAAATGCAACTTTCCATTGATGAGATGGATGTCTATTGTGACTCTGACTTAGCCTTGTTGAAATGTAAGTGAAACGCTGTGGAAAGGAAATGGATGGCTTATAGCACATCCTCTGACAAATGGGCCTGTTACCTGCTCCAGAGGCAATACAGACTCTCTATCTGCTCCAAGAAATGGGCCCACATCCAACCCTGCATCTCTGGGGCCTCATACAACACAGCTGACCTCTTGAAATCTGCAAGGAACTTTCCAATCCTACTGCAGTCTCCACTTCTCCTCTTCCCTCTCAGGCCCCCTGCATGACATTGGCCACTCATTTCACAACCAAAACTCAGGACATCTTGTCCTCTCTCTCATTTATGCCCCTTATCCCCTGACTTCTTGCACACCCCTCAGCCCTCCCTTCCCTCCCCCTACTCTCCTGCTTCTCACACATCATCCCGGGTGAGGTCATCAAGACAGTCCTCTATATAAAAGTATCCTCCAAACAGGTGCTTCCCTGCTGCTCTCCACTATTGCCTCTCTTGCACCCTCCTTGGCTGAGTTCTGTAAACACTCTTTTGCCATTGGCTCCTTCCCTTCTCCCCTCAAACACTCCCTTATGCACCCCATCCTGAAAAAGGCATCTGCAGCCCCTTCCTGCCCGGCTAATTACTGCCCTATCTCAGCTACCTCCTTCTTGGGCAAACTCCAGAAGAAGCTGGTCATCTTCCAACTAATGCATCACACTGAATCTACTGGCTACCTTCATGACCATCAGTCTGGCTTCAGAGCTGCCAGAGGCACAGAAACTGCTCTCCTGAACACCTGTGCTGACTTGATCTGAAATCTCAACTCCAACTCTCCCTCTGCCCTTATTCTCTTTGATATGTTCTCTGCCTTTGATATGGTCCATCATTCCATCCTCAAAAATTCATTCTGTGACTCCCGGGGCATCAAGGACATGGCACTGATTGGTTCAACTCTGTCCTCTCAAATCGGTCCTCCCAAGTCCAACTGGAACCCTTTCTCTCCTCTACCTCACTCCCGACATGTAGCACACCTGAGGGCTCTAACCTCTTGCCGTGGCTTTTCAACATTTACCTTGTCTTTCTGGTCCACCTGATCTCCACCTTCTCTCCTCATTTCCATTGTTATGCTGATGATACACAGCTCTCCTTTAAGCTTCCCTCCTCTTCCCTGTCTCCTTCCTCTCTCATTCTTGATTGTCTGACTGCTGTTCAGACATGGTGTTGTTGGGTGTCTTGACCCACGTTCAAGTTATTATGTTGCAACATTTGTTGCGGTGGGCTTAGAAAATCCAAGATGGCCGAAAAGCCCACATTTGCGCCAGAATCCAGGAAAACCGCGCAGTTTTGCGCACACCAAAATGGTCGCCTGACCTGCCACCCACCAGTGCGAGCGTGATGGGCCATACGCGCCATGAGTGAAACGTGGTGCCAAAGGAAAAACAGCAGTGCCTGTTAGCTAAAAACAAAGCGCTTTGAAATCACCTTTGTTTCTCTGAAATGCAAGATAAAAATGCCTATTTTAAACATTGCAAGATATTCAAAAATCTCACTGAACACCAGCAGACATTTGGCAGAATGTAGTCTTGTGTGCATACAAAATCTGGAAAGATGAAGAGCCCAAAACAATGTTTATAACAAAACTGGCTGAGCTGTGGATGTCAGCAGCTTAACTGAAATTGGATTTAAAACCACTAAAATCGAAATGTTTAAAATAAATGAGTGACCTACTTTTGAGTGTCACATAGGTTGCAACTGTTTAAAGGTCATAGTTTTCAACTTAGAATCAGCGTTCTAGCTGCATGTGTAAAAATTGTAAGTTTGATTTGAATGAAGAAAACTGGAACAAAAGTGACATTTAGCTGAAGCCTGGCTTGAAGAGATTGAATTCTGCCCGGCAACTACCCCTGACAGGAGATGAAACTTTCCCAGCCACTGCATTCGCAGGCCTGGCTGCCTTCTGCTGTTCCCACCAAAAGGAGATTACACCTCTCTGAATGAATCAGGGGAGGAGCACCTGGGAGCAGGGAAACAGAACAATGAGCTTTCCTTGGCTCAGGCAAATGTTAAATTAGGGGGGGTCGTAAATGGCTTCCACTTGGGAGAAACTGGGAGGAGCAGTGCCTCTGTGAGCAACCTGAGTTGGAGGAAGTGGATAAACCGGAAATTCCACCATGTGCTTTGGGAAACCACACCCCTCTGGGCCAGAGCATAATTTTAAAAAGATGGATAATTCATAGTACGGACTGGTCAAAATTATATAATTTATATCATTATTCTTGTGATTAGGACTCTGTGGTATGTTCTGGGGGGTAGTAGCGGAAAATAAGGTATTACTCCGAATGTCTGTATGTTAAAAATCTGACACTTTATCATCTGATGCCCATATTCCTTGTGCATGTTTGTGTAAATTCTGGAAAGGTTTAGAGGTTGTGTTCTTGATGAAAAGGGCAGAATTCTGTCATAAGTGGACATGACATCTTACAAAGACAGGGATCAGATGGTTTGATGGTACAGAAAATATGTTAACTGGACATATAATATTAGAAAAAATGGTACATAGATAAATATGTATTTGGATCAAAAATAGATTTGTGTGCAAATTGACAAGGGGAGTGTTCTTTCTGTATGCCATAAAATTGATGCCTGATTACGCTCCATTCCTTCCCCCAATCAAGCGAGAGAGGAGAGCTTGGCCAATGATAAGTTGTGAGGGCCAGGCTTAGTTATGCCCACGCACACACCCATTTTCAAAACACATAAAAAGAGACTGCTTTGGACAGGCAACACACTCACTTTCCATTTTCTTGCGAAGCATTTTGCCAGACGACTTCAAGATCCAGAACTTAACTCCAGATAGATCCAGAACCAAGCCAGAACTTAAAGCAGAGAGGCCTAACCCAAACAGCTGAACTCTTCTCAGCGGTTCTCAGCATCCAGCAAACCTAACCAAACTATTCAGCAGCCGGGCAAGCTGTTTGATTCTGGCCTAGAACCCTGTGCCAGTACCCAGAAAGCAGTGCTGTATCCAGAATCCACTTGATCCAGACCAGCAGAACCAGAGACACAGACCAGACCACAGTGCCGCTAGCAGACCCAGACCAGATCACTGTGAGCAGAACCGGTACTAAAGACCGTCCGTGGCGAGAGAACCGCAGCCAACCTGACCAGATCTTGATGGCCTATTTCAAATTTATAGTGTGAGTACTCAGCTAGAACTGTGCCAGAACCAATCCCTTAGTCTAAAATAATCTGATTCAAACCATTTTAACCTGTCCAGAACTGCATCATAGAATCGTGTGTCCCTTCTCCGATTGTATACCTGTAAAAGTGTAATTTTGCCATTTTGAATCATTATTTAATTTCTGAAAAACTACCTTCACAAAATCGTTCGTATCTTTGGAACCGCGTGTGTTAGGAACGAGATTTAACTTTCATTCTATTCCTTATAGTTATTCCGTAATCGCGCTCGACGCATTCGGAAATATTGCCGTGAATTGAAAAATTAGCTCCTGTCAAAGATAGCTGTCTTTTTCTTGAACTGCTAAAATTCGTTTTCAACCTGGTAATCCCTCATTGAGCATTGCCAGTGTGACTTTGTTAAGCGGAAAACCTGTGCAGTTCCCTCTGGGACCACTGCAAAAGATTTAGGCTTACAGGTGTTGGCGGTAAACCCACTTGTTAGCTGTCTGTACCACACAGATTCACCTGGTAGCTGTGGCTGAGCAGTCAGACTTCTCTCAAGAAAAGTTAGGCAGTATGTGGAGTATACAAAATAGGGCAATTCACACAATAGAACAAGCAAACACGGAACAGAGCTTGGGTGTAAAGATATATAGGTATTTATTTATAACAACACATCTATGGAAAACACTCTGGCACTAATACGGCAAACAACTTCAAGTACAATTACTATAAGTAAATCAATCCCCCTAAAAATAGTTCGACAAGTCTAGGTTCAACGGCACCACTTATTTGCAGACAGAGGTGAATGCTTTAACCTAGATGGTACTCTAGTATTCTGTAGGATGGGAGAGAAAGAGCAGGAAGTAAGGCAGGGTCCACTGTGATACTTTTTGGGACATATCGCCTTGCCTCTCTCCGAGTGGGCCTGGCCTCTGAACTTTGCGATCTACAGTAGACCCTGCCTTACTTGCCTTGCATTTGTTCGTAAAGAACAAACTCAACACCCTCTGCATCATCCACAAGGCTCTCTGGAGCCTGGGACCTTGCTACATTAAACTCTCTCTGCCTAAATACCCCCTGGCTAGAGTCCTTCGGTCCTCTGGCTCCAACTCTCTGCAAATCAGATGTTTCTCCAAGCAGAGAGTGGGGGGTAGATCTCTCTCTTCAGCAGGAGGCTCCCTCTGAAATGGCCTCCCAGCCCCTCTACCACTTGAGACGGATCTCCTTAAGTTCCAGAAGCTACTCAAGACCTTCCTTTTCTACTACCCATTCCATCTACCCCCCTCCCCCTGCTAGTCTACTCCAGCCATTTGACTGGATGCCTGTGTCCCTTATGAGTCTCTGGGGTTAGGCCCTCCTGCGTCAATTCTTCTCCCTCTCACCCCATCCTACCAGCACTTGCCCTTGGGCATCCCCTCCCTGACTAGCCTTCCTAGGCTGGTTCCCCCTCACCTTAGCCCTACCTGTTTTCCCACTGGTACTTGCCCTGGGCCCCCTTAGCACTTGCCCAGTCCCTGGGCCCCTTCCCTCCAGCACTTCTTCCTCCTTCACCCTCTCCGTACCCCAACCCTACCACCTTCATATCCCTCCCCCTGCACTTCTTGACAATTGCACTTTCAGGATCGAATGTCACCAGGCCTAATAGGACCATTATTGTTTTTCTTCTCGGCCCCCTGCCCACCCCCCCTTTTATGTCTTGTGGCACCTGGAAACACTTTCTGCTGTATAGGCGCCATACAAATGGTCAATAAATAAAATAAATACATTGGGCATCATTACGACCCTGGCGGTATGGGTTTAACGGCGCCGTTAAACCCATACCGCCCTATTACGAGGTCCCCTTGCAGGACCCGCTCTGGACGTCTGGTTTTACCAGACGTCCTTAGTGGGTCACGCGAGGGGGCCAGCATGCTAACAACTGGCCCGTCATTAATGGGCCAGTTGTTAGCATGCTCCCCATTCCCATTGAGCCCTATGGGGGCTCAAATGGGAATGGGGATGGTCCGGGTTCCCTGAATTTGGAAATACCGGGCCCTCCAAGGTCGGAATGGCCCGTTATTTCCCCATTCAGGGAACCCAGACCCGAGTTTGGAGGCAGCCATGCCCTTATTAAGGGCATGGCTGCCAATAAACTCGCAATGAGGCCCCTTGTGTTCATGTAATCATTCTTGCAGTTATTTTCATGAGTGGCTCATTACATTACTTGTGAACTTTAAAATCACAACAGAAGTGCAACTGCTTCTTCTGCTTGTTCATTAGCAATCAGTTAAGGTGCTGTCCTTTCTGGAACAGTAAAGTCCTGGTTCCGGAAGTGGTGAACAATGATGATGATGATGCATGAAGCTAAGTGTGGGTACCATGGCATTGGCATCTGATGTTAGACATATTTTGTGTCGAAAGGCAGAGGAAGGAACCAATTCTGCCATCTTTGCCACCTCGACCCTGATTTAAGCTTTGCAACTACACAGACTCTGCCAGTTACCTCTTCAGTGAACGTATTCTTTCTTCTGTATTTTTCATTCTCAGGGTCAGTGCAATGACTAGCCTTAAAGAAGCTCAAGGAGGGAACATCATTTATTGGTTAAAACGTTGCTTTATTTACTTGGCCAAGGGGGGCTGATTGTTCGTCTGTTCCCTCTGATTGGTAGCAGGCTGTTGTCTGCAGATACAGGGCAGCACTTTTCCATGACGCAGTTTTTGGAATAGTGCAGGGACCAGCAAAGCTTCTCATGATTACATTTTGGTAAGGAACTCTTTCTGCACTTCGGTCTCATCCACAGATTAAAAAAGAAATTTAGACCAGAAGAGCAACTCAGCTCCCAATTCGAGGGTTCATTAATTCAAACTTCTACTTATCAACAATAAATTGGGGCTCCCGTGTTCCACATTTTCAGACTTCTACCTGGCACTTCCGCCAGGGCTGGAATCCAGCTCATATTAATACATCATTCTCAAACAGCAAATATGTCATGTTGACAGCAGATTCCTTGCCATCAAAAGCAGGCAGCAGCCAGGATGATATATCGCAACAACAACATTCCAGGTTCTACGTTTATATGCCGACTTGCTTTTAAACATATGCACTTCATTTGTGCACTTTTTGGCAAAATGCTTTTGTTCAAATAGTTTTTTTAAAATGCACCCCCCTCAAATTCCCTTAAGGCCACCCCCCACCACTAAACCCCATGTCATACCTTTACACAAACATAACATAAATATATATATTAACAAATTCAAAGAAATATATTTCGGCAAAAAGGCACAAACAAAGAACACTCGATTACAGCAAATCAGCAAACAAACGGTATATAAAATCCCACTTGCTATCTGGTAGAAACCATGTCTGTCCATTGAACAATGCGCTGGATTAAAGGGAGGGCTCTATTATGTACGCGTCACGTTACCATGCATGGCGGGACGTGATGTGCAAAATAAAGAGCTGGAAGCCCGGCAGTTCCAGGCAATCCATGATACTGGCTGGACATGTCTTATTTGCATGTGCCCTGGCTCTGCGGCCTACTTATGGTGCACCGGAGCTCCCTCACATCATGGGGAGCTCCCGATAAGATCTAACACTGGTGATGAGGGTGCGATACAAAATACGCGTGCACACGATCATTTGTTTTCGTTAAAAAAATTGAGACTTTTTTGGAACCACTCTGTGTCATGCAGCATCAAGCAACACAAGAACATCCAGACCCAGGAGAAAACTACATGGGCCTAGTTATGCAGCACGCATGACCTGCATCTGTATCTAATAGACTCACTGAAAGCAGCTGCTCAGCAGGTGAGAAGGATTGACCACACACACCACCCAGCAACACAGCAACAGGGAATCAACACAAAGGGGAACAATGCAAAGGGCACTTCCACACGGGGGCCAGGCACCCAGCAAGAATAGCGACATCGCTCACCTCACCAGCATACAGTCAAGGTAGCACGACCGCAGCACTGGGCCCATTCGACCCATATAGTGGCCCCTCATCAGTTGAGCCTAGATGGATGATCTGGATGCAAATATTTGAGGCTGCAATGGACTGTAAGGATGTAACGACACAGAGGAAAATGAGGTCTTACCTGCTCCTGAATGTGAGGGATGACGTACTGCATATCTTCAACTCCTTTGGTGTACGAGAAGGTGCAGATGTATACCATTCTGCGAAGGACGGAACTAACACCACATTTCATGCCACAGCTGAACCCCGATTACGAGACATTTAATTTTTGCTCCACAGTTCAGACAGAGGATGAACACCCCGACATGTACCACTCCAGACTCTGGCGATTGGCCCTATCCTGCAAGTTTGAGGGCATAGAAAAAGAAATCAGATGCAGATCATAAATGGCAGGAACTCTGATAAGATGTGATAGTTCTGAGGGAGAAAGGAATCTCCCTTGCAAGAATATTAGAGTATGGACGCCAGAGGGAACTATCGCACCCCAGAACAGCTGACATGAGCACTACTTTGCAAAAGTTACAACTCGCCCCACTGACCACAGCGGCACAAATCACAAACTGCCCAGTGGCCACAGAGGAGAACAACTTATCTCACATCCACAAGGTGGCAACCAAGGACTCCTGCACCAAATGAATGTGGATGGTGCGGAGGTGTGCACCATGGGAAGAGAATCTGATGAGCCCAGGGCACCACGTGCGGTGCACGTGGCTGCCAAGATCACTATGCATGAGTATGTCGATCATCAGGTCCACCACAATGCAACCACACTCACCGACCAAAACTGTACACCAAGAAGAAGAAGCAGGTAGGCACACACCATGTTGTGACTGGGGACGACTCCTTCATGGATGAATCCGGGGATGAACACGATGGGGTGGCTGCAGCAGTCGAATCAGGATGAACCAGGAGAAAAGGAAAAATCAACCTTATTCTGGCCCTGGAATAAGGTAACAAAACACCAAAGAAAAACAGTAGACGCAGGTGCCTAATACACGTGGAGGGACAGCAAACTGTCATGATGGTTGACACAGGAGCCTCTGTAAATGTTATGCCAGTTGAGAGGTTCAAGCAGATGCAACCCCAGCAAGAACTAAAACACACATACACCCCTTTGTTGGCGTAAGGCTGCTAAAAGCCACTATCAGTCGTGGGAAGGTTCTAGACGACCCGCAGCAGAGGATACAAATAGATCAGATCCAAAGTGCATGTCATTAATGTGGACACAGAAAATCTACTCAATTGAGAGTCTGCAGAGGATTTGGGGCTGATAAAGATCATCTGTGACATTACAGACTCAAATGACATCAGTGTTCTACTAACAAAGCACCCCAGCCTCCTACAGGGCATAGGATGCCTGAATGGAAAACTGGCAAAAATACCTATTGACCCAACAGTACAACCCAAAGCGGTGCAACACAGGAGGATGCCATTCCACATGCGGAATCTAGTTGCCAAGGAGCTATGGGAACTTGAAAAAGCAGACATTATAGAAGCCATGTCAGGCCCAACACCAAGGGTATCCTCCATGGTAGGAGAATGGAGATCGTAGCAACCTCACAGGACTCTGCTTCTTTTCTAAATTGGATCTCAATGCTGGATACCACCGGTTCAAACTGCACCATGACTCAAGATATATCACAATATTCTTGACGCATCTTAGATTAAGAATATACAAAAGGCTGAGTATTGGAATATCCTCTGCAGCCGATGTATTTCAGCAAGCAATCGAGAAGGTCATCCAGGGAATAACAGCGGTGCTAAATGTCAGTGATTACATTATTGTACATGCCAGCAGCAAGGAAGAACGCCTATGCAGACTGGAAATGGTAGTCGATAGGTTAGTAACTGCTGGGCTCACCCTTCACAGAGAAAAGTGTGAATTCCTGAAGGAGGAAATAACTTTCTTTGGCTATGTGTTCAACAACAAAGGAGTGTCGGTTAACCCTCTAAAAAGTCACAGATGTCAAAGGAGTAACACCAGCCAATACCCCGATGGAAATGCGCAGCTTCCAAGGTATGGCGACCTACTGTGGCAGGGTTATGCCGAACCTGGCTACCATATCGGAACCCCTGAGGTAGTTGTGAAATCTAACACAAAGTGAGTTTGGAACACCGACTACCAAGAAGCATTCGAACACATCAAAAACCACCTTGGCATACTATGACGCCAAATTACAGATGGAACTTTATGTGGATATCAGGCCTGTTGGACTGGGAGAAATCCTAGTACAACCATCCCACACTTGAGAAATAAAGCCAATTGCTTATGTGTGACACACTCTGACACCTACAGAACAGAGGTATTCACACATAGAGAAGGAGGTCATCTTAGTGCTATGGAGTTGTAGATATTTCCACCTTTACCTCTATGTGCAGATGTTTAAGGCATACGCTGACCGCAAGCCACCACTGCCAATATTTACAGGATCATCGTCGCACAGGATCATCGTCACATCCGCAAGCCAGAATTGGCAATTGTCTCCTGCACCTCCAGCAATATGATTTTGACCTGGTATACCAGATGGGAGCAGACAACCCTGTGACATAGTAAAATACACAGTGCTCGCAGGCGAGTGGAAGTCATTCCTCCAAAATGTCCACAATTGCACAGAGACTGCCAGGGACCTTTTGACAGGGATATTTGCAGTTTGCCAGGAGCTCTCCATCACAAGCGAGGGGCTGATCCTAAGAGGCACACCCATCGTCATCCCCACCAGCCTACAGCACCAAATAATTACTTTGCTGCATGAGGGACAGCAGGGGACAATACGAACTAAGACCAGAATACGACACAGGGTGTGGTTTCCCCAAATAGACACAACAGTAGAGAGTGTCATCTCATCTTGTCACACCTACCAAGTGACCAGTGCACCACCAGGGCCAGAGCCAATACAATCTGCAAAAAGGGGCACAGCACGGTGGGAGGTGATCAGTGTTGACTTCTGCACGGTGCAGGATGGAACATACCTTTTGGTTGCCGTAGATGATTACTCACGATACACCGAAGTGGGAATTTTACACTCAACAGTGGCAGAAGTTGTGATACCAGCACTGAAAAAGACGTTCACCACACATGGATTATTGAAGTACATCAAAAACGACAATGGGCCACCATTGCAAGGGAAAGAACTAACAAAGTACATGGACGATCTGCACATCCGCCATCATCACATTACCCCGAGATGGCCGCAAGCCAATGGCAATGCAGAATGGTTTATGAGGACCATAAACAAGGTGTTACACATTGCAAAAACTCAGAACAGTCCATGGAGAGTCTACCTGTATTGGTTTTTCAAAACTTCCGGGTGACAGCGCACAGCGCACAGCTCAACAGACATGCCCCCGGTGGATCTAATGTATGGAACAATTTTTAACTCAGCAGCATATCGGTAAAGAGACAAAACAAGGAGTGCACTCACTCCAGGTGAGTGGCAACCAATGAGCACATGAGCACCAAGCAACGTGCAAGAGAATCAAGGCACAAGGTGGGGGACCAGGTACTGGTGTTGTGAAATGCTACGAAATTCAATATATCAACCCCTTATGACCTTATACCCTGGAGGATAATCTGCATAGAAGGGACAATGATAGCAGACCGCCAGGGACAGGAGACCATCATGAAGAATGCATCATGGTTTAAGAATGTCAATGTGGACGGAAGACCAGAACCAGCCACAAATGGAAGTGAATATACACCAAAATCCCTGATGTGGCACCATAAGGGGGAAGCAGATCGGGGGTCTGAACTCATTGACCAAGCAGAGGCAGAGGAGATGCCCCCCGGCACAGAGGGCGAGCGTGACAATAATAACAACACTGATACTGCACCACATCAATGCTACAGTGGATACAACCTGAGGGTGATCCAGCGGCCCCCCGGGAAGCTGAGAGACTATGTGTGCTAATGTGAACCTGAGAGTACCAGAGACATGACCAATGTGAGACCTGTGAGTGTTTATGTATTTTTGTTATTATGGTAAAAGAGCGATGTTATGTACGCATCACGTCACTGCGTGCGGCAGGATGTGACACGCAAAATAAAGATCCAGAAGCCTAGCAGTTCCGGGCTATCCACGATACTGGCTGAACGTGTATTATTTTCATGCACCCCGGGCCTGTGGCCTACTTATGGTGCACCAGAGCTCCCTCACATCATGGAGTGCTCCCGATAAGATCAAACAGGCTCATTGAAGGGACACTCACTGGAAATAGCAGGCTGCCAATGAATTAAAAGAAAAGTTGCCACCAACCAGTGGAGCGCACATGCTTGTGCTATGCAAGCAGACTCACACGGGTGGATTTCAAGACACTGAAGAGGACTCGTAAGGGAAAAGTCAGGTAAACAGGGTATAGAAAAGTAAAACTCAAGAACTCATGCCCGAAGTGCAGCATGGGCCTTTCTTTCTTCGCTTTTTGTATTTTCTGAAAAACCTCTGGCATATGTGTGGGTAGGGTGATTAAAATAGGCCTTAATCAGAAAATGTTTCACAATTTTCATAAAGCTGGGTGGCAAAATATCACTTTGTAAAGAATACTTATCATCGAAATTTGAAATATTGGCAGACAAGGTATGTACCCTTTTTTCCAGTACTAGAAATGTAGTCTTGACTAGTTTGAATGTATGCCTATTGGTAATGATGAAAAAAAAATCGAACCACCAGAGATCACTCACAAGTGGTTTGATTTGTGTTTTCTTCCTTACTGACAGGCATAGCGGGAAACTAATGCTCCATCTCCACCATCTTCACCCACTGTGCTAGATGGAAACTACACTGACCATATGCAAAGTAGTGGCCAAGAAAATGGTTCAATACTTATATATGGGGTCAAAGGCTTCATGTGTACAGAGTTGATAGTGACGTTGTTAGCGGTCTGCATCTGAACAAGATGCAGCTGTGGGAAATGGGCTTGAATTCAACCCCCTTCAATGTTGTTTTGAAGTGCTTTCTCATTGTACCTTTTGTACTATATTGGCGCTTTAGAAATGTGCAAACAGGTGGAAGCTTTTGACTGCCTGGAGCGGCAATTAGCCTTGCATTGATGTTGGCTCAGATTAATGTCTTTTGACTAAAGTAAACATCAGAACTCCTTCACACCCAATGCTGGTTTTTATTTCCCTTCTTTCTTGGTTGTTTTTAAGCTAACAAAATACTAATAATTTGTTGAATAGATGTCTGAGGGCAGGCAAATCCTGGGAGTACCACAATTACCTAGCACAGTACTGTGGTATATTAGTGCTCATCTGGTCTGCTCTGTTCTCCTCTATCTCCTTTCCACTGGCGGATACCATGCCAGGAAAGATGGGTCAGTGTGTGCATTGTTTATTAATACAGACGTGGGGCATGTAGGATTTTGTTATATCTCTGGTTACCGTCACCACCTGCATAAGCATGCAAATAAAACATGGGGAATTAGCTTGCTGTTATGTCCTTTTTATATGGGTCCTCTTGGCTACAATCCAAGACTTCAGCAGTGCTGGACACACACATTTTGCCACTGACAGTATCAGATGCACCAGACTTTGTACTCTATGCATAACAAAAATAATCTGAGTGCACAATGTCAGGCCACACACATTTTTCTTTTAAAATAGCACACTTTGACTTTTATCTGAATTTGTCAAAATAGGCCAAAGCCCAAATACGACTTGTCAAAATGCAGTTGGAAATTCTTAGAACAGCTTGAAATATTAATGTACAAGGAAAATAGACATTAATAAAATGCAAACGTGGATGTCTCTTTTCTACTAAGAAGAACATGGAACATTTCACATTTTCTATTCATCCCTAGACAGCTCAGCAAATGTAAAGACACTCTGAAACTCCCCTTTTTTTTGTTTACACCAAACCTTCCACAAGATAACTTATAGTTATCTGTGCAATTTAGGAATGTTTTGAGTAATTTCGCAATCCTGCAATTGACTAACAGCACACAAAGAACTAGCCTCTATATTCCAATGCATGAAAAGAGCATGAGGTCATTCTTTTTAGTAATATTTTGATTTTGTTACTAATGCTTACCAAGAGCTTCAGAAGTAATCTGTCTGTGCCGCTGACAGCAAGACCCCTTTTCCAAAGCACATGGTCTCTGTGCACCCATCAGTGAAGGCCACCCAACACCTTACTTCCTACTGCAAACTCTCAGCACATTCGGCAGCAACCTGGCTCAGTCTCAGCTCAGTGCATATGCCTTCTGCAGTTTAATTGCGCTCTGAGCCTCACATCCGCACTCAGTGGATCGGTTTTCAATTTGTGCATTTTGTCATCATCCACAGTCTGCACCTACAATTTGCACCTGCAGTTTGCACCGTGGGTTATAGCCTAGGCTAACCACACTCTAATCACTAATTAGATTAGTTTGGTTAAGATGAATTATTAATTAGTACTTAGTAAGGTTAATTGTTAGTCCCTACACTATACTGTGATATATGCTATCCTATGCCATGCTACGCTGTGCTCTACTCACTCCTTTCTTTGGTTTGTAGGATTCTCATTGAGTCTCACATCAGTGCTAAACCACACACACCGGCTGCTACACCATCACCATTTGTACACTGGCCTACATAGGACTCTGAGTTCACTCTAAAATTCTTGCATTGTTGAAATGCAAGAATACTTATTCCAACATGTATGCCCCTTTCTTTCTGTAAGGTCCTAAACAAATAAGGCGTCTGCAGAAACAAAAATCCTGGCTGTACCTCCACCAACCCATGTTGTACCTCCACCAACCCAACTCCTGGAGAAGTTGGCTTTCTCTCAACTGACCCTCCACACTGCACCTATTGGTTGCTTTCATGAACATCAGTCTGACTTTAGAGCACCCAGAGGAACGAAAACTGCTCTTCTGAACACACGTGAAGACCTGCTCTCAAATCTTGACACTAACACTGCCTCTGTCCTCATTCTCCTTGACCTTTCATCTGCCTTTGACACAGTTAACCACAACTTCCTGAATGCAAGTCTCTGTGATACCCTGGGAATCACAGGTCAGGCTCTGGTGTGGTTAACCTCCTTTCTCTCTGACCGCCCATCCCAGGTGGAACTCTGTGCCTTTCTCTCAACCATATCTCTCTCAACCTGTGGCATTCCACAGGGATCTAACCTATCCCCCTGGTTCTTCAATGTCTACATGGCTGCCCTGGCACACATAATTGCCACCTTCACCTCTAACTTCCAGTGTTACGTGGATTTCACACAACTTTCTTTCAGGCTACCCTCAGGTTATGTTATGTTATGCTATGTTATGTTATGTTATTTTGCATTTGTATAGTGCCTTATGTACCATTGGTATGATCTCAAGGCGCTGGTAGGTTGAACGCCCTCGGGAACCACAGTTCAAGTCAGTTGAGAGAGAGAGAGTCGTAAAGTGCGTGGGCGCACCAGGTATGTTTGCGGCCGGTGTGGTTGTTGCGTGATAGCTGCTTCATAGCGATGGGTGTGGTGCTGAGGAGATCAGTTGAATGTGTTCAGTCTGGAGGGTTGACAACCAGACTGGGTTATTGGTGCGTTAGGCCTGAGGAGATGCCTAAACTAGCTGGTCTGTGCTAGCTAGTTGTATTTTATTAGGATGATGGGTGGTTTGATGGGTCATGTTAGTATGAGAACAGCTTTACCGAATGTGTCATAGTACTGCTGTGTTCTAGTTGAATGGTGGTGTATAGGAGAGAATAAGCGTAGTAGTGTGATATTGTGGTAATCAGTGAAGTGTATGCAATCAGGCACAATCTGCCTACTAAATTTAACTTTTAACACAGTGACACTATTAGGGTACATTCAATGTTGTTGGTGATACTTCTTAATTCAACTCTAATACAGTGACTCTAATAGGGGATGCTTATATGTTGAACTTTAACACAGTGACGCTATTAGTACCACCTCCTCGCTCATATATAACTGTCTGTCTGCCATTCAGTCCTGGTGTGCTACAAACGACCTCTGACTTAACGCCAGAAACACTGAGATCATTTGCATTGGGTCCCCTGCACCCGCTTTCCCACTTTCACTCTAGCTGGTCTCCCTAGGCCCTACACCTGCACCCACCTGTGAGGCAAGAAATCTTGGGGTCATTTTTGACTCCACTCTATCCTTCTCCTCTCACATTTCAGACATCTCTAAAAGTCTATTAGCTACACCTCCTCAGATGTACTCTACCTTTTTTCACTTTCCCCCAGCAGCTCACTGTCTCCGGACCAGTGGATCGCTCTAGGCTGCACTATTGCAACAGCCTCTTTTTCAACCTCCCGTCTTCTGCCCTGCACCCTCTGCATCTCATCCAGAACAGAACCGCAAGACTTATCCTTGGCCTCAAGCCCAGGGACCGCATATCTCCGGCGCTGAAATCACTTCACTGGCTCACCATGGCTGCAAAGATCAAGTTCAAGACCCTTTACATTATTCACAAGGCTTAGGGTCTGGGACCTACTGCCTCAGGATTAATCAGGGGCAACATGCTCACCTTGGAAGCAAGACAACACGGAGCAACACAGGTGTGATCCCCGGGTCTGAGCTCAGAAACCTCTGGGTATTATGGACGTAATAAATAACCAATTACAATTATCTGCAATGCTGCTTACCTAAATACTGTCCCTCACAAGCCCTCAAATCATCTACCTCCAACCTTCTATGAGTGAACCGGTTCTCCAAGCAGAGATTCGGAGGGAGAGCCCTATCCTCAGCAGGGGCCTCCATTTGGAATATCATCCCTGCCACCTTTCGTTTTGAGCCTGATCTTCTTAAATTCTGAAAACTCCTCAAGAACTTCCTCTTTACGCTTCCTTCTCTCTCCCTCTACCCTGCTAACCTAGCTCTCTGCTCCTTCCCTCTCTCCCTCCTCTTCTTTACAGCTTGCCGACTGGCCGCCTGGTGTACCTCAGAGTCTCACAGGTCCCCGGCACCCACGCCAGTCCTCTTTCGCACTTGCCCCAGGGCACTACACCCCACCCACACTCACTGCACTTGAGAATTAACCCAAGAGAGTGGCTCTCTCTGCACTTACCTTAGTCTCCATCGACGAGGTGCACTTGGACCTCCCCCTCTCTGTTACCGTGTGCACTTGCATGATCCATATGCACCTTGCCTGAAGATCGTCTGTCTGTTCTCCCTTGTCTTCACCCCCTAATTGCAATGGTAAAAAACTGCAGAAAAGCCATCAGGCCTATTTGCTGTATCTCAAACTGTTAAATGTATTTTATGCACTATCTCTGCCTGGCAGACTATTATCGTCTCAGAACTTCAAGGGCTCTGAGTGACTGTTGTTTTTTTTCCCTTGTTCCCACCCTCCTTGAGCACTTTGAAACACTTGCATGTGCATAGGTCCTTTCTGAATAAAGAATACCATACCATAACATGTGATCATAGGCACATCAGGTGAAAATGTGTGAAAACTTATGGTTTGTTTTTTGCAATAAGTAACACGTCTAAATAATCAACCTTTCATTAATGTTCATATCATTAAACCTGTTAATATGCATTCAGTGCATCCCATTTACACATAAGGCTTTTTTTAAGCCTTTTTGAAGCTTAACAACTCGAATTCATATATAAAATATGTTTTTTTGCTAAAAAAGTAAAAAGAATAAAATAGTGGATAAATGTCCAACCCTATTTCACCATTAATTTGTAAAAATGAGCAAAAGTCCATCCAGACAATAAATTCCAAGAGGAATGGAAATCAATATCCAAGTCTAAGAATTAAAAAAAAATGTCAATCCATGTTTATATTTCAATGTCTGAACTGAGAACTCTTTCAGATCAGTGTTGGCATATCCACCACAATGCCCATTGCTAGTCCCTGCAATTATACATAACTGCATCTGTTTGGTGGATAGGCTTGTGCCCATGCAACACATGTTCTCAAAACATAGATACAGGCTTCCATTCTCCACATCTTTGTTCCGCCTTTGAACTCACCAATTTCACCATCTTCTTCTCCTTTTTTAGTCCACGGGATTCTGGTCCAGAGGCTTCCAATCTGGTGGACTCCGTCTGAAGACACCCAGCTACAGGGTGTGCGGGTGAACGAAACTAGTGAGCAATCTAAATTGGAAGAGAAACATACCAAGTAAAATACAATATTGTTTTTGCCATTATTCCACTTCCCTTCACTACCTGGGTGAAAATAATGATGCATTATACAGCATACAAACACATTATACAACATCTCCCTTTGCAACCACCTGAATACACATTTGTGTATTAAACATAATAAAAACATACAATTCAATCAGATCTTGCTCTTGTTCAACTTATTTGGAAACCAAAATGTATACTACATATCATTAACCTAAAAATACAATATTACAAGTCTACACTCTTATTCTTTGTTTTTATTATTTGCAAACCTCACATCTATGCTCTCACACACACCTACCCACCTCTTTTTGACCCTGTTTTTACAACCTATATTAATACTTACATTCACTTTTACTTGCCTTCTACGGTGCACACACATACTTACCTGCTTTGGTGAATCCATTCAAAGTAATATTCTATATTTTTTCTTACTTTGATTTTAGTGTAACAACCATACCTTTCATCCCCTACTGGTTTCTCCAAATTATTCCAGCCTTTCAACCTCATGTTTCAGATGGAATTGCATAATTTGGTTCAAGTGGACAAATTGTTCCACAACCAGGTCTCCTTCCTTCAACATAATCATGGAGACCACATGTGAAACCTTGTCCACAATTTTGTATGGGCCATGCAAGGATGCCAGAAATGTGGCATTCTTGTGTTTGCCTTTTTTGAAATTAAACTTAAATATTTGATTGCCTACTTCATATTTCCTCACAGATTTTTTTTGTCATAGTATGATTTGGCACTGTCAGCTGCCCTTTCCAAATTCTTCTGTGCAAATGCATGCTGCAGGTGCTTTCTCAAATATTCCACATATTCATGAAACGTGGATGCATTTACTAGAACATACTCATTAGTCCTGTACAATAAATGTTATGGCAAGACCATTTTTCTGCCTGTCATAAATTCATGTGGGCTGATCCTTGTGGATTTTGACAGTGTAGACCTTATAGCTATTATCACCAGAGGGAGACTTAAATCCTAGCTTGACTCTGCTTCAGCTACAGACATTTTCAAAATGTTAATGATTGATTCATTGCAATATTCCACCCCACCAGAAGGAGATGGCCGATGTGAATTATGCAGTTTCTTTTTCACTCCCAAAACTTGCCATATCTTAGTTATGACTGCACTAGTAAAATGATTTCCACCATCTGATTCTATTCTTTGAGGCAAACCTTACCAAGAGAAAATATGATTCAACAGCAATATGGCTGCTGTTTGTGCACTGCAGTCAGGTGCTGGAATACACTCCAACCTTCTGGACATTAAACAGGTCACTTTCAGCATACATCTGTTTCCCTGTGCTGATCTTTGGACCGGGCCAGTGAAATATATTTGAAAGTCTGACCAGGGTAGTATCAAACCTCTTTTCATTAATGGAGCCCTATGTGTTGGCGAGGCAGGTTGAAACTGTGCACACACCAAACATCCGGAGTATACAACTCTACATCTTGGGACATAAGTGGCCAATAAGCATATTCTTTCAAAATGTACAATGTTTTCTGTGACCCACAGTTATGGCATCATGTGAATGATGTAGCATCAACCCCCGAAATGACAAAGGTACCACCCACTGGATTTGGCCTGACATGGACTCGCAAACTATCAGTCCATCTTGTAATCAAAATCTCTTTCTGTTTTTAAACAATACCCTTAATTCTTCCCTCCCTTTACAGTCCTCCTCTGTTAGAGGACTTTGCTCTGCATCTAACAAATGGTTGTAGAACAAACTAAACATGGTATCTTCTTTTTGTGCCTCGACCAAGTCCTGATCAATGTTATCAAAACTCCATTGCACCAAAGTCTGGTCAACTGTTCCCTGAGGTTTGTGGGGTGTTATTTCATCCACCTGGATTCAACAAGTAGGTGCTCAATAGGAAATAATTCCCCCATCACTGCCCCAATCTTGGCTAAATGATCTGACTTGTCATTCCCCTCTTTTTCTTGACCTTGTAATTTTCTTCAGTGAATGATCATGTCATTCTCTGACACAAACCTATCTATGGCTTGAACTATTTTACCATGTTTGAGTGGTTTCTTGTTGTATGTGACCATTCCTCTCAATTTTGGCCCCCAATAAGTATTCCACAACACTATTTTGGGCATAATCAGAATCAGTAACTTGAACTATGTCCTTAAATGTATTTTTGACTGCAGTGGATAGTGCTGCCCCCCCAGCCTAGACCAAACATTTTAATAAAAAAAATCAAAAACCATACACATTCTGTGCATGATGTTATTTCCTAAATAGAATTAAGTTTTGGTGTCAGTTACAATCCATAGACTGTGATGATTGCTTTTGGACCCGGCTTTGACTCTGATGATGCATCTTCCCACAATTATGTATCCGAAATAAGGGCCATCAAGACCCAAGATGTGTTGATTTTCTGTTTTAAAACGTTGTACTTCCTCTCTCTGTCAAGCATTTGTTTAAACATATTTTCATTAATGAAACTCTTTTCCTGCTCTAAGGCCAACATGTCTTCAATTATTTCTGGATGCCCATAAACATGCACAGGGATCCAGGCCTAACCTTCTTACATGTGTATTTCTGCAATTGTAATTATTTGTTTACAGTTTTTCTCACTTAGATAGAACACAATGGGCCTCATTACGACTTTGGAGGCAGCCATGCCCTTAATAAGGGCATGGCTGCCTCCAAAACTGTGTCCGGGTTTGGGTTCCCTGAATGGGGAATTACGGTGCCATTCCGAGTTTGGAGGGCCCAGTAATTCCGCCCTCAGGGAACCCAGGCCTGGACCTTCCCCATTCCCATTGAGCCCTCATAGGGCCCTCATAGGGCTCAATGGGAATGGGCACGGGAGCTAACAATGGGACAATTACGACCGAGCCCTTGTTAGCTCCCTGGTCCCCTCGCGGGACCCGCTAAGGACGTCTGGTAAAACCAGTTGTCCACATCAGTCCCACGAGGGAACCTTGTAATATTGCGGATTGGGTTTAACGGCTCTGCCACCATTAGTGGCACCCGTTAACCCATTCTGCAATACTTATAATGAGGCCCAATGTATTTTTATCTGTCTGTGTTTGCCAGTTTTTCTTGGGGTCCAAGTGAATCTATAAAGATTCCCTTTCATTTTTTTCCTTGCATTTCACTCTGCCACATGAGAATGACTGTTTTAATGGCTACACAGCTATTATGAAGATAGACTTCCACTGTGCTCTCTGTTCTAGCAATGGTGTGGTATTCTTTTGCACAGCCTTGGGTCACTACTTTTTTAATCTTCAGGTTCTTTTTGGCCAAAGACTGCAACACCATATTTACCCCAACAATACGGGATGACAGTCTCTTAAGGCAATTTGTTGCTAACAGGAATGGTGTCTCTTCAATGGTTGTGACCACCACCTCATGTCTCGTTCTATGATTCCCTACCTTGATGCCAACTTCGTTCGTTGACACCTTGCACTGGTATTTAATCACTAGAGACATTATGTACAGGACCTTCAATTTGTCTCAGCTTCAACATCTCTTGTGTGGATTTCCCTTTGTTGATGCTGTCCGATAATGTCCTTGACATCATGGATGCCTAAACACCTGTGTCAATCATTACAAATGTAGCATACCTCTCCTAAATAGTAATAGGGGCATAATACATGTCCTTGCATTCTTCAAGTAGGGAAAGGAAATTTAATGGTTACTGATCTCAGGATTTATTTTCGTCAGGCCTGCCTGGCTTCTTGCTAGGCAAAGGAGCATATGAAATGACATTTTACCCCACTTCTTGCCAATCTCTTTTCCAACTTCTTTGTTTATTTTTCTGTCCTGATAATTCATTTATATGTGGAAGGATAGCGCAGGGACAATGTGGTAGTCTTGGATGCAAGACGACACAGAGCAACCCATGTTCTTTTCCGGGTCTGTGAGTAGAAACCTCTGAGTATTAAGCGTGTTATAAATAGTAAATTATTATTATATTATAATTTGGAGCTTTGCCACTGATTGCCCCCCTTTGAGACCACCAGTGTTCTTGCCCCATTCCTTGTCTGCTTTTTCTCCAGTGCCTGAATCTCTTTTACTTACCTCCACTGTGGAACCCAATTTTTCTGTATTTACATTAGCATCTTGTGGCAGAGCATCAGTTTCTTGTGTGTGACACTTACCTATTTCTTGTCCCATACCTGTGATTTCTGCCTCATGAAACATATGTGGCTCGAAGTAGTATTCAGGGCAGTCATTCGCATCTGACCTTTGTAACAGTTTAATTTATCTGTGGACAAGATCACTATTAGAATTGTCAGGCAATGCAATCTCTTAATTTGCTTTTATAGTTCCACCTATTATTTAATTTGTTTCATATAGCATTTCCTTTTCAAACTGTCTTTTGATTCTTTGTACTTTAGGTTTTCCTGTGTATTTCTGTTTTGCTCTCTCATGTTCTGTTCATGTTAATGGCTTGGTGCAACTCTAAATTAAATCGTTTCATTAGCTCTGTCATAATGTGGCACTCGTTTTCTTGGTTTTAAATTGGTAGGCAATTTGGTTTGTTCATTCACTGGTTAATCATTGTCATGTGTGCATTCATTGTTGGGAGCCTGATTAAGTAGTCATGTGTTGCCACCCTGTAAAATGTCACTCTTGTGAAATTCTGCACTCTCACTCAGCATCTACTTCTCTGCCACACATAGTTTTCCTATCTGCCCAGACAACATCTTCACCTGTGCCTCCAAGCACTGGAATCTGTCCATATCCCTAAATTCATACCTCTGTGCTGTAGGCCAGTACTGGTTGAACTCACACTGATGAGGCTTTTTTTGGCTTTTTTCAGGAGACTGGTTCCTGTTTGTGTTTCCCCTGAATTCCGAGGCCACATGGGGTGGGGAGCATAGGGTCAATGCCCTCTTGCAATGGTCAACTTGTGGAGAGGACTGAACATAATGGTGAGGGGAAGAGATCACATCTGTCTCTCAATTGATTGAAATGTTTCCCTTTGTTAACTTCTATTTTCAATGAACCTATCTAGATGCCTTGGTCTTGCCTGATTGTCATATACCATTGTGGCAGGGGTAAACCTACTGTGGGTCCTGTAGGAGTATGAGTTCTGAATTTTAACATTTAGACTTAGCATTGTATCATTCACATTTTAGCGTGGGTTTGAACTTCAACTGGGTCTAGGAGTGTGAAACTCATTACTGGACTCAAGAGTGTGAGCCTCAGGCAGAATTAAATAGATGACAAAGCACAGAGATTGATCACTTTGCTCCATGATGCTGTTTCAATGAACTGAACTGCACTGAATATACTACTAACATGAATTTACCTACTGATTAACCCAACCCCAGTTAACATGTAACTGAATCGCTTAAAAACTTTTAGTGCAAATTAGTCCATGGTGAAATAATCTGGGTGCAGATTGAGAAAAATGCATGATGCTCTGCAAATGGGAAGAAAAATAGAATTTAGATGTGCAGGCTGGATTTTCACTGTGTGGTAGCTGAAAATGTGAAGTTCCCTTTTGCTAAAACATAACTTTGTTTTGTAGCAGGAAGTGCAATTTTCTCTACAGCAATGCAGTTAGAACTATGAGGAAAGCACACAGAGGAAGATAGCATGATTCTGAGTGGGATAATCTGGTCAAGGGAGGTGTCTTCCTTGATTTACAGGGGATTTGATAAAAAAGGGTTTTGAGACAGAGTAGGATTCTTTCCTCTTTGGGTGCTGGCTGGCGAAGGAGCAGAGGGCTGCCTGGGGAGACAGAGTTCAGTGCTGATAAACTGACTGATGCTGAAGCTGTCCTTTTCTGGGTTGACCCTGTGTGAGGCAAGCAGATAGACTGGGGAAGATGTCCCTGCCAAACTTAGTCAGGAATACCACCAACAAATCTAGGTAAATATGAGTATGAGGTTAAGTGAGGGGCTGGTGATGTGAATGATACCAGGTAGTTTAGGCAAAGTAGTTCACTTCATTTTAGGTGCTGTATTAGAGATTGTATTTGTAACCAGCATGTAATAATGTGTTTATATTTCTCAAAGTCTTACTGTGTTTTTTTTTAAGTACATTTTCTTGCCAAGTCTCACAAAGACAAGGACAATTGGCAGGGCTTTGCACAGATAAAGCGCTGAAAGCTATTGGAAGAAGACATTTATTTGCACTGTGAAGTACAATGTGGGCATAAGTGTCACTCTGTGTAATTTGCATAATTCTATGTTACGATATAAAACAGATTAAAAGTGTAATTTAGTCTCATTATATTTATGCAGCATTCAGTCCCTTTCATTTGACATGTTTAGGGAGATGCTGATGTGAAGTAAGACATATCTCAAAGTAAAGTAGCAGCTGTGAGCTGTTTATCTAGAGAGATTGCATGAATGTGCAGTTATTAAGCCAATCAGAATTCAATATGTACCACAAAGAGAACCTTTGTCACAGAATCACTAACCTGGTCAGCAGATGTATTTAAGAAGATTGTGAGAATCCCCGTAGGGTCTCTACGGCCCCAAGCCTATCAATGGAGGAACTGAGTACCGAGGAAATCCCAGGGAAACCCTCTGGGGTAGAAAACCCTGCAGCGGCACGTCAGGAGATGGGTAGAACGTCGTCCCTGGAATGGCATTCATTGAGAAGTCTACTCAGACGATGCAGGTAAAGTGATCTTCCTGCAAGAAGACTGGTGTCTAAGAGGTGTAAAAGAAATAAGGTAAGGGAATGAACAAATTAGAGAAATTCAGTAATTCGGAAGGTTCAGGAGTGAAGGAATGGCTACCTGGGAAAGAGAGAAATGCGTTAAGCGGGAGAGACCAGAATTTCCTTCCATAGTCCCGGAGATGGGTCTAAATACTTGGGAAACCACAGAGTGTAAGAGGTATGTTTTTCTCCTGTTGATCGGCTCAAATCTAATGTCTAAGGGAGATAAAGGAATGGGTCAGTGATGGATTGCTAGTAACGGCATCAAACCTACGAAAGACTTTCCTACCGTTTCAGATGAGAAATGATTCTTGGGCAGACTGCATGCAGCCGCAGAGAGGGAGGACGGCATCTGAGAACTGCACACAGAAAGAGCCCTAATACAGGAGCCGAGAAGAGAAGTGTGTTCGTGGGGTAGATCTCTGTGAAGATACAAAGGATTAATAGTAGGCAGAGGTAAGAAGTAGAGAGAAATATGAAGCTGTTAAAGAGTATTCCTAGCTGCGAAATTATGGAGCATCTGGCTACAGAGTAGCGACGCATGGAAGTGTTTGTGTTCCTGCTTGAAATACGGTCACCTGACCGTCCGGGGGTGGAGACTCCACTGTGATAGAAACAGTAGAAGGCTAAAGCGGTATAAATCTGTGAAGCACCGCCATCTTGGGAGGATTATGTGTATCACAAGTCTCAGGATGAATACTTCGGGCACAGACATAGCGCCGTCGATTCATCCGACATCATGACCATTTGGAGAACAGAGACATGACAGTATGCCCCCCCACAGAGGCGGACAACCCGGCTTGCCCAGGTGAAGCTGATAGAAACGTCGGATCAACCGGGGGGCATGAACCCCAGAGGCTGGTTCCCAGGATCGGTCGGCGGGAGAATAACCCTTCCAGTCGACCAAAAATTGCAATTTACACCTACAGTAGCGAGAATCACAGATCCCTGAAACTTCAAACTCTGGACCCGTAGACATGGCTAGCGGGGGAGGATGAGGCACCGCCAACCTTGAGAACCGGTCCGAGACATGTTGTTTTATCTGAGAGATATGAAATCCAGGATGGATACGGGACCAAGAGAGAGGTAAGTGAAGTCGCACAGCAGCCTCACCCACCAGATGAGTGATCCAGAATGGACCAAAATACTTTGGAGATAACTTAGAAGGCACCAGATGCTGTGTTAGAAATTTAGAAGACAATCATACAGGATCCCCTATAGAAAGGGCAGGTGCAGCTCTTCGTCTCCAGTCTGCATAGTGTTTGAATCACTCCTGGGCATCCAATAGGGCAGTTCGTGCTAACTTCTGACTTCTATGTATGTTTGCAATCAATGCATCCGCCCCAGGAAATTGTGAAGATGATGGGAAAGCAATAGGTAGGAATGACAGATGAAATCCATAAGAGCGGTAGAAAGGTCTTGAGTTTAGAGCCATATGAGTGGAATTATTGTACGCAATACCGCCAAGGGCAATAATTCTACCCAATCATTTTGTGCGGCAGACACAAAACATCATAAATAACCTTCCAGTGTTTGGTTAAGGCGCTCAGTCTGACCATTCGTTTGCGGATAAAATCCAGAATTTAGGGCCCTTTGGATCTGTAGTACAGAGCACATCTTCTTCCAAAATTGTGATACATATTGTGTTCCCCTGTCACAAATTATTCTTTCAGGAAGTCCATGACGGGAGAACATTTCGGAAATAAAAATACGAGCCATCTGAGAAGCGGAGGGAATTCCGGGAAGAGCGGAAAAATGTGCTAGTTTTGTGAAGTAGTCTATGGTGACCATGATGGCTGCATTATCTTCTGAGGGTGGTAGGTCAACTATAAAGTCAGTGGATATCATTTGCCAAGGTTTTTTTTTAGGTATGGGCATCCGAGAAAGAAGACCCATAGGAACTTGATGTGAATATTTTGATTGCAAACAGGTTGTACAAGCGGTCACATATCTCGTACATCTAGGGACACAGAAGGCTACCAAAATTGCCTTTGTATGAGATCCAGCGTCTTCCTTATTTCCCGATGACCAGCTGCCTTTGAATCATGGAACATGTAAAGTACTTTTTTTAAGGTATGCTGAAGGGACTAGGACTCTTTCCTCTTTGAAGTAAAAACCCTGTTCCTTAACCAAGCGATGGGTTCTCTCTAAACCTTGGCAAAATTCTCGATTGTCAATAGTAACTTGTCGGATCTCCTGTAAAAAGTCTGTACAAAAACTGCCTTGGGAAAAATTTGGTCTGCCTTAAATCAAATCTTGGGGAAATCTCTTCGAGATAATGCATCCGCTCAGAGATTTTGGCATCCAGGTAAAAATGGTAAAAGGATTCTGTAGGGAGAGAAGAAGTAAGCCCAGCGGGCTTGACAACTATTGACTGTTTGGGCACATTGTATCACTTTAAGGTTTTGATGGTCTGTGCGAACCTCGATGGGGTGAAGTGATCCAAGTAATAGATGACTCCATTCTTCAAAGGATCGCTTGATGGCCAATAGCTCTTTCTCCAGGACAGAGTAATTAACCTCCAAAGGCCCAAAGGTTTTGGAGAGAAATGCTACAGGTCTTTCGGAAGAGTGCAGATCCCATTGCATGATGTGAGGCATTGGTCTCCAAAATGAATCTCTTGGATTGATCCGGTGTCAAAAGGATGGGAGCCGTGGTAAAAAGTATTTTTAACAAATCAAAAGATTCTTGAGCCTGAGGATTCCAGTTGAAGGCTACATACTTTCGTAGAAGTCTGATAAATGGAAGAACAATCTCTGAAAAGTAGGGGATGAATTTTCGGCAAAAGTGTCAAAGCCCAAAAACCTCTGGATTTCTTTAACACTAACAGGTGCAGGCCAATTTATCAGGGCGGTTACTTTTTGTGGATCCATTGAAATTCCGTTGGCGGAAAGCACAAAGCCTAAGTATGTAACCTGAGGTTGATGAAATACAAATTTTTCTGCCATGCAATATAACTGATTGGCTAGTAATCTCTATAGGTTGACATGCTGTATATGCTGATCCCTATCTGAGGAGTATATCAATATGTCGTCTAGATAGCCAACTACAGAATTTAACAATACATCAGCAAATAAATGGTCCATTGATTGCTGGAATACAGCAGGGGCATTTGACAGGCCGAAGGGCATCACATGGTATTCGTAGTGTCCGAATGGAGTCCGGAAAGCGGTCTTCCACTCGTCCCCTGGGGCAATTCGGATGAGATGGTAAGCCCTCGAAGATCCAACTTTGTGTAAATTTTAGCTCCTGTAACTGCTTCTAAAATATCGGGAATGAGTGGCATTGGATATTTTTCCGGAATGGTAATCTTATTTAATGCTCTATATTCGATACAAAGACGTAGTTCATCCGAGTCTTTCTTTGGGATAAAAAACAATGATGCGCCGGCAGGTGATTTTGATTCAGTTATAAATCTATTTTCTAAATTAGTTTGTAGATATTCCTTTAAAGCTTTCTGTTCTTTTTGGGAGAGCATATACATGCGGCAGAAGGGAATGGAGTGATCAGGTAATACAACAATATGACAATCGTCTCTTCAATGAGGTAGAAGAGAAGAATATTGTGGATGATGAAAAACTGGGAGGTATTTTCTGTGGCACTCTGGGATTTGGCATAGACTGCTTATAGTAGTACTAGAGTCGGTCTCTGGCTCCTGTGAAGAAACCAGAACTGGAATCATTCTTTGTGGAAAACAATGGGTGACACAATATTCTGATCCCATAAATAGGGTTCCAGCTGTCCAGTTAATGAACGGGTTATGTGTCCGCAACCATGGCAATCCAAGGATAATAGGAAAATGAGCAGCCTTGATCAAGTCGAAGCTCAGTGTCTCTTGATGGGAGGAGATATGACAGAGTAGTGGATAAGTTTGTTCCTTTATTGGGCCGGAGCTGAGAGGACTGCCATCGACAGCTAAGGTCTTAGTGATTCATCGATTCCCTTATCCTTGGCACATTGATTATCGATGAAGCAGCCTGCTGCTCCGCTGTCTACCAACGCTGGTGCACCACAAACTCGGTGATCCTCAAGAAAGAGCTTTACAAGAACAATTATCATAGATGTATGTGAAAGACTGGTATTTTGAAGTAGAGGTAAATTCTGGGAACTATTCCGTATCACCCGAACCGAGGTTCCCCTTATGGCTGGGTGCGGGAGTTTCCCGATTTCTTGCTCTCTCATCTTCTGGGAGGAGTTATTGGGCAGTCCTTTACCACATGACTGGAAGAACCGCAATACATATATAATCCTCTGGAAAGTCTCTGTTCTCGTTCTTCCGGGGACAAAGGTCCTCTGGTAACCCCAAGTTGCATGGGTTCCTCTTCAGAGGATTCTCCTTTGAATGTTACATTTGTTCCTTCCATTCTTGTTCTGGGAGTTCTGGTAGTTTGACTCCTTCTACGTTCAGAATGTCTTTCCTGAATATGGTAGTCAATTTGTGATGTTACAGTGATCATAACGGCTAAATTCGCCAGTCTAGGCACTTCAGACAACTCATCCTTCAATTCTTCCATCAGTCCTCTATGGAAATAAAGTAACCAAAGCACTGTCTGGCCATTCGGTTTCAGCTGACAGTTGCTTAAACTTAGTCACATACTGCAACAATTCTTGAGAGCCTTGGCGCAAATCAGGTAATTGTTCTTGAGAGGAGATCGAAATCTCTTGCCTGTTAAACATGGTTTTGAGGGCATTTATGAATGCAGGGTAGGATTCCAGAATAGCATTTCCCAAAGTAACTAATGGCGCGGCCCAGGCAAGGGCGGCACCTTTGAGGTGGGAGATAAGAAATCCTACCTTGTCCTTGTCTGTCGGGAAATATTTGGCTTTAAAAGTGAATTGAATAGTACAACTGTACAAAAAAATGTTTTAGTTTATGAAGAGAACCGTCATATTTGCCTGAGGGAAGTGAGGAACGGGGTAATTCTGTGTTAACCCTGACTACTTGTTGTCTGAGGTGAGCGTTTTCCTGTTTAAGACCTTGCATTTCATGCGATAAGGACTGCATGGCTGGCATTAATTGCTGCATCTGCTGTTCCATTGTTTCTGAGAGAATAGTTCCTAAGTGGCACTTTCCTTTTTCGGGTGTCGCTAACTATGAAGCCAATCAGAAATCAATTTGTACCACAAAGAGAAACTTTGTCACAGAATCACTAACCTGGTCAGCAGATGTATTTGAGAAGATTGTGAGAATTCCTGTAGGGTCTCTACAGCCCCCAGCCTACCAATGGAGGAACTGAGTACTGAAGAAATCCCAGGGAAACTCTCTGGGGTAGAAAACCCTGCAGCGGCACGTCAGGGGACGGGTAGAACATCGTCGCTGGAATGGCGTGTGTAGAGAAGTCTACTCAGACGAGGCAGGTAAGGTGATCTTCCAGCGAGAAGACAGGGGTAGAAAACCCTGCAGCGGCACGTCAGGAGACAGGTAGAACATCATCGCTGGAATGGCGTGTGTAGAGAAGTCTACTCAGGCGAGGCAGGTAAGGTGATCTTCCAGCGAGAAGACTGGTGTCTAAAAGGTGTAAAAGAAATAAGGTAAGTGAATGAACAAATTACAGAAATGCAGTCATTCGGAAGGTTCAGGAGTGAAGGAATTGCTATCTGGGAAAGAGAGAAATGCATTAAGCAGGAGAGACCAGAATTTCCTTCCACAGTCCCAATACTTGGGAAACAAAAGAGTGTAAGAGGTATGTTTTTCTCCTGTTGATCGGCTCGAATCTTATGTCTAAGGGAGATAAAGAAAGGGGTCAGTGATGGATTGCTAGTAACACTATCAAACCTACAAAAGAGTTTCCTACCGTTTCGGATCAGAATTGATTCTTGGGCAGACGGCGTGCAGCCACAGACAGGAAGGACCGGCATCTGAGAACTGCACACGGAAAGAGCCCTGGTACGCGAGCCGAGAAGGGAAGTGTGTTTGTGGGGTAGATCTCTGTGAAGATACAAAGGATTAATAGTATGCAGAGGTAAGAAGTAGACAGAAATATGAAGCTGGTAAAGAGGATTCCTAGCATGCAAACTTACGGTGCGCTTGGCAACAGAGTAGCGACGCATGGAAGTGTTTGTGTTCCTGCTTGAAATACGGTCACCTGACCGTCCGGGGGTGGAGACTCCACTGTGATAGAAACAGTAGAAGACTGGAGCGGTATAGGTCTGTGAAGCACCGCCATCTTTGGAGGATACCGTGTATCACAAGTCCCAGGATGAATACTTCGGAGACGTGACAGCAGTATTTCAATTGCATGTTTTACATTTGTTGAAACTCATAAGGCATAGTGTATATTGTACATAAGGTACCACAGGAGGGCAGGAGTCATATATCCAGAATGTACCAAGTCCAGTATTTTGTTTTTTGTTGGTGGCCCTGGTGAAAAAAATAAAATATTAGGCAGTATTCTGAAATCAGTCTCACCGCTATATAAATACCCCTACAGATTATCACAATATGTTGCCAAGGACTATAAAATGCACCCTAATGCCGCCATAATAAAAAATATGATGAGTCCTAAAATACATCCAACATATTTGGTGCGTTGGTCCTTGGGAAACTTTAAAACAGTTACTGGGCGTGGCCTTGCATTGTAAAGCATAACCATATTGTGTACTCATTAATTGAATTAGTGCTTTGAGGTAGTGCAGTACTGTGTGCTCATTTGACTCTAATTATAGTGCCATTGACAATAGTGTCTTCTGAATTTTCGGAATTGTCAAATTTTCTTGAGGCAAAGCTTCATGCCCATGCAGTTTGTTTTTCTCAGAAAATGTGACAATATGGAAAGACAGAATTTCCACAGACGTAGAACAGGAGGCATTTGAACACATTTTTGATGAAGGAAGCATTGTGCAGGTGTGCCTCCTTAGGTTATTGCAAGCACCAGAACGTAAGGAGGAGAAAAACTGCATCATCAGACTATGCACAAAATTGTGGTTCCTGCTACACAGGTCCATAAGGATGCAAGGGATTAACAGTTAAGTTATTAGCAAGTTTGGTCAAACAATGAATGTGATCTGGTGCAGCAGTTAAAAGCAGAATTAAACCAGAGGGAGCTAGACACAGAATTGCAAGCTAAATACAGCAATCTGGCTGCTCAATTGGCTCAGAGAGAGAAACAATTTAATGAGAGTGAGCAGGAATTAACCCACTTAAAAGCAATTTTAGATGAATGAAGACAAGACAAAGATGCTGCTATTTTGGAAATACAAGACCTTAGAGAAGATGGCAAAGAGAAAGATTGAGAATTCTATGCTATGGAACAGGAGATATTTAAATTACTGAAAGAAAATGACAAAAAAAGCCCAAGCACTTAATCAGTATCAGATACAAATCAATGACTTGCAAGCAATAATCAATAAGGTCATGGATCAAAATTCTGATCTCCGTCATGAGGCAGAACAGCTTCATGGATGGGGAAAGAACGTAGAATATTTTAGGTGCTGTATTAGAGATCCTATTTTTAAAATGCATGTAATACTGTGTTTATATTTCTCTAAATGTTACTGGGCCTCATTCCGAGTATGGCGGTAAGGGATAGCGGCCACCGCTAACGAGAGCGGTGGCGGTAATCCCTTACCGCCATACTCCGAGTTCCCTTAGCGCCATGGTGCTTTTAACACCTGCTTTTAGCAGGCGTTAAATACCATGGCGCTAAGGGACCTTGATGTTAATTACGCCACCGTAATTTACGGTGGCGTAATTGACGCCTTCCCCACTCCCATTATGCCCTATGGGGCAAGAATGGGAATGGGGAAGGGTAAATGGGGATTGGGGAATTACCGCCCCGCCAACCTTGGAATGGGGCGGTAATTTCGCCAACCACCAAGGCGCTGCCGGTCCGGGTACGGCGTCAACCAAGGCGTTAATAGCGCCATTGGTTAGCGCCGTACTCGGAATGAGGCCCACTGTGTTTTTCTTTTAATGTATATTTTTCTCGCCGAGTCTCACGAGGCCAAGAACAATTGACAGGGATTTGCACAGACAAAGTACTGAAAGCTATTACAAGATGAAATATAATTGCACTGTGAAGTACAATGTGGGCGTCAGTGTCACTCTGTGTCTTTTGCATGATTCTATTTCATGATAAAAACAGATTCAAAATGTAATTTAGTCTCATTATATGTATTCCACATTCAGTCCCTTTCATTTGACATGTTTATGGAGATGCAGATCTGTGGTAAGAAATATCTCAAAGTAAAGTAGCCGTTGTGAGCTGTTTATTTGAGAGATTAAATGTTTTACATTTGTTGAAAAGCTGCCAAAAGGCCATTATGTGGTATGGTACATCAGGTACCAGAGAAGGACATGAGCCATCTAACCAGAGTGTATCAAGTCCAGTATTTTGTTTGTTGTTAGAGACCCTGGTAAAAATAATGATTAGGCAGTATTCTGAAATCTGTCTTACAACTATAAAAATGCCTCAACAGATTACCACAATATATTGCCAAGGACTATGAAATACCACCAAAAACCAGCACAATAAAAAATACCACAAGGTAATAGATATAACCGCAAAATATATCCAACAACCCCCAACGCCTGGTCTGGCCCATTATACATCTGGTTCTGGGTGTTATTTAGCCCTAACAAATCATAGCAAAATGCCACCCTGGGTGATACCTAATAATAATAATACCTAGGACTAATTTATGAGCTCCTGTCACTGGGATCTATGGATTGGAACACAGGTGTTTCAGGTGGTGTCACCTTCCCTTGCATGGCCACACCCCTCTGGTTATATGCTGTGTCATTCTTTGTTTGAGTTTGAACTGTCTCCAAAGGAATATTTCTAGACTTTATTTCTAGAACTGCATTGATAGATTGTTTAACTTTTTGGGGTCTGGGTTCCTTATTTCTTCTTCTCGTGAGAGGATAATTCACAGACTTGAGTGGCGTGTTCAAGAATACATTTTAAGGTTTTCTCCCTATTAAATTCACAAACAAGGTGTAAAACTATATTCCACTGCAATCCGTAAAAAAAACATGCTGTTGAACGGGTTGAATATCATAGGCCACAACAAAACGTGAGATTTCTCTTTTCAGGTTTTACAAGAACTGACATGGCGGCTCATCTAATTGAGCTGTCATACAGTGCAATGCCTTCTTTGCATCTTGTATGGTGCGATAAGGTGAAAGTTGTTTTATAATTTCTCTTTCAATGTCCTCCAATTATACATTTTCCCTGTTAATTTAAGCCCGGTTTGAAGCGAGCGGAGGTGGGCTCCATAGTGAGGTAGAAAAATATATTATTTTGGGTCTTAGGGATTTCAATCATTGGAAAAAGCTAATTTACACTCTCAGGCTATTCTATGGCTATACCTAAATACTTTTTGAATGATTCGATCAAACTCTAGATAGATTTCATTATTTTTACTGCATTGTACGATGCATCGTGTGATGGTCATTTTGACCTGCCTTTACCTACTCGGTTCAAGTAGACTCTGCCTCTAGTACTGGAGAGCAGCCAGCTCTTACAGAGTGAACATCAGCTGGAAAATTTCCCAGACTGTGGCTGCATTCAGCCTCATTGAGGGCAACACCCTGCTGCCCACAGGGTAAGAACAGCTCAGCAGTCCTGATACCCCTGACACTTGAATTGTGCTGCCTTGTTTCCTTACACTGTGCCTGGAGGTCTTGTGTTTCACTCTAGAGGACAGAGGTTTCCTTCCTTAGCTTTGCTATTACCTCATTCATTTCTGTAATTTTCATTTTAAAATGATGAACTGTTTCCATCATTTTATCATTCTCATCAATATGCCTAAACCTATCATCTTCCATCACCTAAAATACTTAAAAGGACTGAGTACTACACTTCCTGAGTGCCTGTACCTCTGATAGTGCAATATCTCTATCTTTACAAATGCCCTCAAAAACAATTTTTAAATGGGCAATTTCTTCTTCACTTTCAGAAAACTGTCTCTCTTCTCGTGCCAATTGTGCATCATACTTGGCTTGCAACTGTGCACAATGCTGACCCTGTTTCAATTTTTATTCTAACAGTAACATTTCCTTGTGCATAGCTACCAGGTCTGTGTTCAAGGCTGCAATTATCTCATTGTCCTTTGCTCTCAGTTTAACTCATTTATTTAGATTAAACCACATCTTCGCCACAAGGTTAATCATGCAGTCTGTCCGTTCTTTCCGATCCCCCAAATGAGTCTCAACATACACGGTTTTAATACAATACCATCAAAAAACAGCTCCTCAGGAAATTCCTCATAAATCTCAGAAATTATGCATTTCCACTAACTTGACAAGTGGGAGGAAATGTAAAGTAGTTTGCAGGAGTCACGTTATCTGCCTAAGCCGTCTGATTTTGCAGCTGATTGTGAAGCAGAGCTTCTGCTGCTAAATATTGTATTGCTGCCGCTTTAAGGACCTGTGGAGCCCCACTCTGCACTGTGGCCGCTTTGGCGACTCGCTCACCGCTTATAAATTCCTTGCAGGTAGCGAAGTGGAGGGAAGGTGGTGGAAGGTGGAGGAGTGTGCAGGAGTTCGCGGGAGGAGCACCGGAGCGTGAGAGAAAATGTTTAAAACCTCCAGTCGTACCGGAACATGGACGCGCCTGCATGTAAGACTAGGAGGCGGGACCGGCAAAGTAACAGAGGCAGAAATCCCGACATATGATTATCCAAATGACATGTCGGGATACGGCAAGGAGACAAATGATGTGGAGGAGATGCATTTGAATACAATCAATAGTAAGGAAATGGACAAAAGGAATGAAAGGAAGGAACCAAACAGCTTGAGTGAAGGAGAAAACCCCATCCCAACCATGGCCACCATAGAGCAGGTTTCGGGGAAAAATGAAAAATTGAGGGTGTCGCTAAGGTTGCCAGGAACTAATAAGGTCAGCATGGCAGTAATGGAGGGAAAAAGCTCCTCAGGGGCCCTTAGTGGTGAGGGAGATAGGACTAGGGAAGAGAGATCTGCCCTAAACCCCACTCCCATGAGAGAACTTTTACCAGATAATACCCTAGAAAATCCAGGAAGCGCAACTAAAGAGTTTAGTCCATTGGAGAAGGGTCAAAATGCGGATCTGGCAGCACAACTGATAAAGGAGCTGGCTGATGTCACCAAATAAATTGTGCAGCAAAATGAATGAGTATAAATAGCATAAACAAACGAGTGCAATTTGGATGAAATCTTGAAGCCAGCGTATTTGAGAATGGAATTGGAGAATGAAGTGAGAAAAAGCCAAAACTTGCATGAAGAAAACTTGCAAGGTAGAATAGACCAAATAACATCGGAACATATAATCAATAACGAAGTCGGAAATAGGTGCCAATTTGAGAAAGACCAGCTACAGGCCTCAGCGGTGAAATCGGAAAGTGAGCCTGAAGAAGCTATCACAGAGGGAAGGAGTAGAATTAATAGATCTCAGGATGGGATGGATAAAGGCTAATTCATAGAATCCAGCGCACAAGTAGCGCACGCGGCTGGCGCACAGCGTGCGCCTGCGATAGTCTGCGCCAGGCACGTGCGCTAAAACAGATTTCCGCGCACAGCGTATTCATGGATTTCAAGCTCCCAAACCAGCCGTGGCGCAGAGAATCGCAGCGAGCCTGCAGCAGCGCCAGTAACGCCCCCAAGAACGCCCTCGCGCAAGGAAAAGCCATCAAAATCGCTAAATCATCGCTAAGGGCTGCGCTAACCCTGGACCACTTCACAGGGCAGGCAAACAAGGAAAGAAAAGCGGGCAATCTTCAAATCAGGAGTACGCGGGAAGTACTACACGCGACTAGGCAGGGAATGTGAATTACAGGGGTACGAGGGAATCATCACACGCGAACAGCCAGGGTGCGTGTATTACAGGGGTAGCGGGAAGTTCAACACGCGATTGGCCAGGGTACGTGTATTACAGGGGTACGCGTGAAGTAGAACACGCGATAGGCCAGGGAACGTGTATTACAGGGGTACGCGGGAATTATCACACGCGAACAGCCAGGGTGCGTGTATTACAGGGGTAGCGGGAAGTTCAACACGCGATTGGCCAGGGAACGTGTATTACAGGGGGACGCGTGAAGTAGAACACGCGATAGGCCAGGGAACGTGTATCACAGGGGTACGCGGGAATTATCACACGCGAACAGCCAGGGTGCGTGTATTACAGGGGTAGCGGGAAGTTCAACACGCGATTGGCCAGGGAACGTGTATTACAGGGGGACGCGTGAAGTAGAACACGCGATAGGCCAGGGAACGTGTATCACAGGGGTACGCGGGAATTATCACACGCGAACAGCCAGGGTGCGTGTATTACAGGGGTAGCGGGAAGTTCAACACGCGATTGGCCAGGGAACGTGTATCACAGGGGTGCGTGGGAATTATCACATGCGAATAGGCTGGGTGGGCCCTCACAGGTGTACCCTGTACACCCTCCACGGCCCCTGCAGGCAGCCCACAAAACAGTGGACTACCCTGCACACCTGATCATGTCCCCCTGCACCCCCATCCACCAGGGGCACCCTCCACCAGGCCCCCACCCATGTCTCCCACCACCCCCACCCCCCAGCAGTGCAGGGGCACCTGCCATCAGGCCCCCACCCATGTCTCCCACCACCCCCACCCCCCATCCACCAGGGGCACCCTCCACCAGGCCCCCACCCATGTCTCCCACCACCCCCACCCACCAGCACTGTGGGGCACGTGGCCAGCAGGCAGTCAGGCAGCAGCCGATGGCAGGTGGGAGCGTGCTCAGGGCTCTGGGGGACTTAAATTTGGCCTCCTGGCCAGGAGCCTGGTCTTTCGTGTTTGAACGCGTGGACAGCCTGATAGGGAGTGACTTTGCACGTGAAAACCCCACACTCAGCGAATCGCGCGAAAACCCGTCACCAGCATATGTGCGTCAATAGTTACCTGCACGTGCAGTGTCAAAGCGTGTGATTGGTGAAAATGGATCTACACGCAGGAGTGACAAAGCGTGTGATTGGTGAAAAGTGAGCTACACGCAGGAGTGTCAAAGCGTGTGATTGGTGAAAAAGGATCCACAGGCAGGAGTGACAAAGCGTGTGATTGGTGAACATGGGCCAAGCACGTACACGCCGTAAGTGACGCTGTACGTGTGGGCCTGTATAAAAGGTAGTGTTGAACACCATTTCCTTGTACGTGCTTTTCGTGGAGAGCGAGTGGGTGAATTCTGTACTTCTTGTCGTTTCACACGCGATTTACTTCACGGCGTTTCCAGTTCGTACTCCCTGTTACCTCTGACAGCTTTTTCTCTTATTCCTCTTGTACTGGTTTACCTGGGCCTGTTCCCTCAAACAGTGTCCCCTTCTACTGTTGTCCTGTCTCCTCAGACAGCGTACACATCTTCTTTTGGCGGGGGTGTTGCCAACCAAAAGCGCTCATTTTTCACGCTCTTTTACCAGGCAGACGGTGAGTCACGCACGTATCTAACATCTGTGCTTGCCCCGTGTGTAGCCTACCCCTTCAGAGGTCAATCTAGGCTGCGTGTGACACGCATACGTTCATTGTGTTACTGGATGCCACAGCGTAGTGCAGGGTTTTCCATCAGCACACGTGGTCTAGGAGGGGTATTGTGCACGTTCCTTAACTTTTTTGGGGTGCCTGTGCGTTGCGTGACCCGTCATCTTTCCCCAGGGGTGTCATATAGCCTTGCCACTGCACTAGGGTACGAATACCATCTGGTACCCAACCCCTTTGACACCCAATTGCCCAGGACAATTGTGCACACCGACTCCCATACGCACAATACCATCAGTGCCATGGTTGGGAGGCGTGCAAGCCGTAAGGGTGGCAAAGGTGGCCGAGCCACACGTGGTGGCCGTGGAGGATCCACTAGGGGACGTGGTTGTGACTTGCAGGGTGCCCCTGTCCCCCCAAGTCTGGAGGACCAGTCAGGGACACCCATGCCCCCCCCTCCCCCCCCCCCCCCAGTTGAGAGTCATGTGGCTGATACCAACCCTGATCAGCCCTTGTCGGACCAGGCCATTGTGGCACCAGACCTGTCCCAGGGTGATCCCATCGCTGACATCCAGGTCAGCAGGTCCACTGCACGTGCACCGGTGCACATTGGTGTCATCAGGGCACGCGCATCTATGCCAGATAGGTCATCTGCTGGCCCCCGTAGCCAGGGTGTGGCTCCATCCACCCCACCTCTCATACACCCTGCCAAGACTGTGTCGGTCCTAGTTCATGCACCTCAGATCAGGCCTGACCCCATCCCACTACCCCCAATGCCTGCACCTACTCCCATGCTGAGTGGGCAATCCCACACACCCAGTACTGAGTCCACCACGACTCCTGCCCCTAGTGTCCACAGCGGCGTAGGACACTCTGGATCCCCACCCCCTTCCAAGCGCAAGAGGAAGAGTGCACGTCCGGCACAGGCTGATGCCCCAGGCACGGCTGCACAGTCCGGCCCATCAAGGAAGCCAAGCTTCACAGACGCCGAACTGCATGCACTTGTTCAGTATGTGTCAGATCATGATAGGGAAATGGTCATCGTTGCAGGGTCCAAGACCACACATGCCAGACGCCAGGCACACTGGCAGACCATTGCTGACAGAATAAGTGCCCTTGGAGTAGTGAGGCGCACAGCTAGTGATTGCCAGAAGCGCTGGAATGACCTTAAGCGCAGGGCAAAGGATAAGCTGGCCTCAAGTCATGCCGCAACCTTGGTGACTGGAGGTGGGTCCCCAGCACAGGATATAGAACTCACACCACACGAGTCTGTAGCTGGATCCTACGTCACCGAGGGACAACTCCAAGGTGTGGGAGACCTCCCTGATTACGAGGCATCATCCGGTGAGTGCACATGCATGTGTGTATTATCCATGTGCATGGTATGTGTGTGAAGCATTCATGTTGGGTGCCTGTCAAGGGGGTGTGTGGCAGAGTTGATAGTGGCACCCATGTGCCTCATCCAGTATGTTCAGTGCAACACCATCTGGCCACAGCACTATCCCTACTGGCAACAGTGCACATATGGGCCGACACCATGGAAGTTGCCCTTGAATTGTCATTTTGTCACTACATTGTTGCTCATACTCCCCTGTCTATTCATCTGATGTCTTACATACCATTCCTATCCTTTCCCCCAGCCATTCAAGTTTCATCTTCACATGCCTGACATGCAATGATACCACATGCTAATGCGTCCTCTGTATATAAATGCCAACCAACATGCTGTCATACTGTGGATGTTGCCTTGACATCCACCTCCTACCTGTGGTCTTTGTTACCGTCTGGTTTCGAGCCCCATCCCCTCACACTCCATGCTGCTCTTCATGGTCTATCTTCCATGACTCCTACAGTTCAGACCATCGTGCCCTACTCACGACACCTGCTTGCCAAAAGTCAAATGAGGGCACCCTGCCCTCCAATGCGACCCACCCTATTGCTGACCAGTGCATCTGAGCCTACTCTAAGCTAACTCTCACTGACATCTGCTCATACATGCCTTTGCCTGTCCCATAGACCCTTCACATGGTCCCTGTCCTCCCTCCTTGCTCCTCTTCCACCATCATTGGTGGGACCCGTTGGGGTGTACTCCTGGCCTCCTTCCAATCCTCAGAGGCCACTATTGATGTGCATGGTAATGGGAGCGTCTCAGTCCAAGGCCCTTAGGCCAACCTCAATCTCCGTGAGAAATGCTACCCACATCTCATAAACTTCCTTACCTCTCCTGCTGTCCCCCTTCCTCTCTCCTCATCAATCCTGCACTGCCTCCCTGCACCCTCCCATGAACCTTCTCCGCCTCCCACTCCAACTCCTACACATGCTGCACCTCTGATCTCTAGCACTCCCCGTAAGTCCTACAAGGCTGTCAACCTCCTCCACAATTACACTCCTTTCACTGCGGCTGCATCAGGCATTCCTCCGATATCTGTCACTTACATGAGGTTATGCACCTTGACATCCTTGGTCTCATGGAAACATGTCTGACGGCCAGCTCTGTCTGCATCCTTGACCCTCTCCTTGGCCCGCCACTACTGTGCAGGGGGGGTGTGCCCTTGGCTTCCCTGAGGGTATTCCTGCCACTGTCACTCCTACTTAGACCTACTCCACTCTGGAATGGCTTGTGTGAGGTCTCTCTCCACCACACCTTGACATTCTCAAACAGTGCGTACTGTGTCTGGGAGAACTGGTCAAATGTACTACTTCCTTTCTGAGTGTCCTCACCTCTCCTCCTCACTCATGTCCCCAGACACAGAAATCCTCATCCTTGGTGCTGTATGCATCCACCTGCATGCTTGTTGACGCCCCCACGTGACCTTTCCGTGACCTCAGCAACTCCCTCTCACCCTCTAGACTCCCGTCTGTCCCTACTCATTCTGCAGGGCACACTCTTGATGCTCTGATCTCATCTGACTTTCCCCTCTCCGTCCATCTCTGCACTCCTCTCTCCTGGAGTGATCACATTCTCCTCTCCTCCCAGCTCACCCTCACCACCCCACAGGCAAAGCCACCCTCACCACTGTCACACACCTTCTTGGTATTCCGACCCATGAAGTGTGTGTCAGTCGAGGCTCATGCAGCCAAAATCTCCCCCCCATCCAGCTCCCCCTTAGGCTCACTCCCATCCTGACAGGGCCCACTCCATGCTCCACTCCATGTCAGGTACACTGGATGTCTTTGCCACGGTCATGACCACCTGTCTGAAGCCCCATGCCAATGCAGAGTCCTGGCATGACTCGGATCTTGTGAACCCAAACCACAGGTGCCGGGTGGCAGAGAGGGAATGTCCTGCATCATGGCCATCCTCTGGCAAACTGGCCTGCCACATGCTCCAAAGGCAATAGCGCCTCACCCTTTTCACCAAGATGAGATCCCCAATCCAAGGGCACATATCTGCGGCATGTGACAACTCTGCAGGACACATAGAAATCTGAAAGGACCTTGCCGAGCCAGAAGCAGTGTGTACCTCCCCTGTCCCCTCCGAGCCCACAGCACTGCATGATTGTCTCTGTACCCCCATAGGCCACCCCCCCAGCACTTGTCTGCGCCTAACACCATCTGCCCTTGACGTCAAGTCCTACTTACCTTGTACAGCACTTCCAGCCGCCACTTCCCCTTGCACTTCATTGTGCCACCCACCCCTGCACTTGCGTGACATGAATGACACCAGCACCAGTAGGATTGTTGACTGGCATCCCCTTCTGCCCCACCACCCCTCAGTGCTCCGCTGTACCTTCATACATTACTTGACCGGTGCTTCACGAATGCAATATGAATCCTTTACAGGTGATGGGGAGGTGGAATCACATTGTTTACTGCATTTTGTTGATGTAGACAAGGCACTGTGCATCGTTGCCAATTTGGACTAGCAGATCCATGTACAACATGTATACTTATGGATGTGACGATGCAATGTCAGGACCAGAGTGGTTGAAATCCAAAAAAGTAGCCCTCCTCTCCCTCTTCACTTGGTGGCTATGTCACATGCCATGTGTGTGATGGCATGTGCCTTTGACATGGCAATCACCGGCCAATGTGTGATGGCAGTGCTAGGCAGCAAGGTGAGCAGGCGTTGCTCTCCAATCTGTACATTGTATGCCCTGAGCCTCCCCTACAGACCCAGTGATGGTGAATGCATAGGAGGTCTCCCAGTCATGTTGGACATGTGTCGTAGAACTACTGCCTCTGTTGTTCATCAGCCCTTGTTGCATGCAATGGTGCTAATGCCTGTTTCCATTTTTCTCTTTCATGTCTTTGCAGGGGACGAAGCACTTGTTGATGCTGGGGATGTGGTGGTGGAGCCGTCCCAGGAGGGCAACCCGGGCCGACCTACCACAAGTGAGGGACGTGGTGTGTTTGTGGGTGAAAACCCACAAGTGCTGCAGGCCGTGCTGTCGAGGGGTGTCTCTGGGGGTTCCTCCCCCGAGCAGTATTCAGGTGTAGACTCGGAGGATGACACCTATGTGCAGTCGCAGGTGAGTGTTCTTGGGAGAGAATCTCCTCTGTCCGACCCACCTGCAGCCGGGCCATTGCCCTCAATGGGGATGTCAGTGTCGGCAGATCAGCCTCCGGTGGTTACGGATGCAGGGCCACACCACCCAATCTCTGATCCTGTTCCTGGGGCTGCAGATCAGAGAGGGAATGCAGTCCTGCAGCCTGAGGCCTTGCCGGCACAGCAAGGCGCAGTCCGCCTTGCCCCAGGCAGGTGTGGTGCCCGTCAACGTGGTGGCCGTATGCCACCTGGCAATACCGTTTGGGAGCAATCCATCTACGGTATGGCCACCCAACAGGCAGCATCATCCGAGATGATTGCACAGGCCATGGATAGGGTGGCCACTTCCATTGTCCCCCCAGAAAGGCTGATGGAGCGACTGGAGCAGGCTACAGAGTCCATCTGCCAGGCACACAGGGAGGATATGTTGGGGTCCAACATGGACAGGCGGGCGGCACTGGCGACTCTGCGGGAATCACTTTCCATGGAGTCCCAGCGCCACAGGGAAGGCCTGAGGGAAGAACTCCGTCACCTCAGGTCGACCCTGTTAGAGCTTGAGGCTTCATCCCATAGAAGGACAGAGGAGCAGCTGGAGCGTCTGACACGGACGCTCTCGGCCGAGATGCAGGCAACTCGTGCGGAGGTCAGGTCATCCCGGGAGTTACTGCATGGGGACCTCCGCATGATTATAACCCAGAACCAGAACTACCAGACCCGCCTGCTTGCAGCCATGGAGGAGCAAACTCGTGCTTTGCGTGGGCTGCCTCCCATTGTCACACCATCTTCTGAGGCAGCTCCCCCACCTCCAGAGTCAGCTGCAGGGTCTGGCCAGAGCCATAGCGACTCATCTCCCACAACAGAGTAGCCGTGTGGGCCACGAGCCTATGGGGTGTTTTCCTTTCCCATGATCCACACAGGTGGATTGTGGCGTGCATCCTGTCCTCGGACCTCATAGGTGGCCCCCCCCCCCCGCCGGCCCTTTCATGGTCATTTTTTCTCATTTTTATTTTTATTTTGCAAGAGTGTTGCCTTGTGTGGGTACCTGGGCATACACTGTATTGTGGCTGGGCACATGCAGGCTTGTCCTGAGTTTGGTTTCGATGCTTGGGTAGCAGACATCCACACCCCTCCTGCTTCCGTTTCCATGGGCTTGCAAAGGGTGTGCCCAAGTGACATCAAATTACACGGTGACATTGGACTCCCATGAGCTGTTGGCCAGTCCATAGTCAATACTGTGTAGACATTCATAGTGTTCATTGTTGTTGCACCTAACTATGCATGATGGTTTGATATGTGCCTCTACTTACATATGTTGCTCATGTTTTGCAGGTATTTCACACAGATCTTCACAAGGGCATACTCTCTGGAGTCAGACTACATGTCGGTAGATGTGCACTGACACTTTTGCATGGCGCCATCACTGTACATCTGGACGGTGAGGACATACCAGCAGAATCAGGTAATGAGACTACCATTGATTACATGCAATGTGTCTTGTTTGGGTGGGCTTCAGGGTGGGTTGGTGTGTAATTTGATTGAAAATACTCTTACACAGGTGTGTAGTAGTGGCTCCAGGGCGGTTAGCTGCTCAAGTGCGGCTATGTTCCATTTGGGGCACTGCTATTTGTGACACTGGTGTCATGTTGTGATGGCCAGTTTGTTTGCTGTCACATACCATGACATGGTGTCCTCAGTGGCGGGACTGTGAAGGGAATGGGTGACATGGCAATGTTGTCATGTAGTGAATCGGCTGTGGCAATGCATATTAGATTGATGGAGTTGTGTCTTTGCGTTGTGATGCATTGCTGGTGTATGTGTAGCTAGGGGTGCACACATATTGACACTTCCATGTTAACAATCTCAGGCTGATGTGTATCTGACTGTTTATTGTCAAGTAATTTTCAGACATTGTCAGGTAGTGTCATCATTGATTGTCAGATGGTATGTGCCAGAGCAGTGTGCACTAGCCAGCACTGTGATTCCTAGGTGAAGAAGTTGGCCACCATTTGCGTACGGGCTGCCTCCCCCCGTGCCCTTTCCCCTCCCATGCGCAGCGGGCGTGCATGTGGTTGTGGATGTGGGGGCACCACCATGTCCACGGGCAGGCCCCGGCGTGTTGCAACGTTGTGCAGGACACATGCTGCCACTATGATCCTGCACACTATTCGGGGAGCATATAACAGCTGCCCGCCAGAACGGTCAAGGGAGCGGAAGCGTGACTTCAGCACTCCGAATGTGCGCTCCACTATGCCCCGTGTTGCAATGTGGGCAGTGTTGTACCTTACCTGGGGTGGCGTGGTGGGGTTCCGGATTGGGGTCATCATGTGGGGGCTGATAGGGTAGGCACTGTCCCCTGCGGAGGTGGTGATGGGTATCATTAGTGGTGTTGTGTCATGACCCAGTATCTGACATGCATGCATGTGCAGTGGCATTCATGCTCACCAAGCAGCCATGTATCTCCATGCTGGCCAGCCTCTAGGTCCCGGCATAGGGTAGACATTCTGTAGATGAAGCTGTCGTGGGTGCACCCTGGATAGTTGGCATATACTGATGTGATTATTCCCTTGGCATTGCATACAACTTGCACGTTGATGGAATGCCAGTGCTTGCGGTTTCTATAGATGTGCTCTGTTGCCCTGGGTGGACGTAGAGCCACATGTGTGCAGTCAATTGCACCAAGCACTTTGGGGAATTGAGCCACACCATAGAATTCCTGGATGCACGTCCGCCTTTCTGCATGAGTCCTGGGGAGATATATGTGCCTGCGGACTGATGGCCGTGCAGTGATGATGTTCAAGACCTGGTGTAGGCAGCGTGACTGCGTGGCCTGTGACACACCACCCACTATGGCACTTGTCCGCTGAAAGGATCCAGTGGCCAAGAAGTGCAGTACATTCAGGACCTTCTGCAGGGGGCTGAGTGCTTGGGAGCACAGGGTGGGTGATGTGAGGTCATCCTCCCACTCACTGACCAGGTCCAGTATGATGTGTGCTGGAAACCTGTACCTCCCATACACCTGGTCATCAGGCATCCCGAATAGGCTGGTTCTGGGTGTGAATATTCTGGCCCTGACTCTCCTCCTCCTCCTCCTTTGGTAGCCCACTGCCACTGCTGCTAGGAACGGTATGTTCATCCTGGCATCTGGCTTGTTTATTGAAAAGTGCGCAAATTAATGCCTTGCGCGTGTTGTAGGCGAGCGTGTGAGCCTCGCACCCCTGGAATCGAGTTCCCACTCCAATCGCGTGTGGAAATTTCCACGCAGCAGGCATACAGGTGCGCTGGCCGCGCGCCCCTGAAATACACGTACTTAGGCCAATGGCGCGTACGCGCACTTTTGGCCAATTACACGCGATGAAATACACGTACATAGGCCAATGGCGTGTACGCGCACTTTTGGCCAATTACACGCGATGAAATACACGTACATAGGCCAATGGCGTGTACGCGCACTTTTGGCCAATTACACGCGATGACACTCTGACGTGCAGTATTTCCACGTGTGCTCCGTCTTCACGTGCTGAGTGGGGAACGCCCGTGCGGATCACGTCAGACGCGCTTACGCGATGAGGGACTCTGGTCCAATAGAATCGCGTATGCGTGCTGACGCACTTACGCGCTAAGGGCCTTTCCTCGGATTTCACGCTGACGTGCAGGAATTTCACGTGCCAAATCACTCCGTATCAAGCTGGCCACCCGAAAACACACGGAACACCACGCTCCTGCCCCGAAGGCCGAGTTACTGCCCCCCCAGTGCCCTGAGCAGCCTCCCACGTGCTATCTGCTGCTGCCTGCCTGCCTGCCTGCCTGCCTGCCTGCTGCCACCGTGCCCTGCCATTTGGTGCCTGCACATCAGCCATCTGCAGGGGTCCACTTGCTGTGTCCACCCCTGCTGGAACTGAAGACTCCCAACTGGGATTACATCGCTCCACAGCCCAGCCCCAGGACCCAGTTGCCCACCCACACCTGCCTCTGGGGTTGCCATGTCGGGCACTTCTACATCTGGCACCAGTGGCAACCCCAGGCCAGAGGGGCAGAGGGGCACCAGCTTCACTGCCACCGAAGTTGGTGTCCTGGTGGAGCATGTCCTGGGGCAGTATGATGCCCTCTTTGGATCGTCCCGCGGCAGCAAGGAAGGACGGGAGAGGATCTGGGCCGACTGTGTGGTTGCCATCAACGCGGAGGGGGTGGCAACCCGCAACGTCTTGAAGATCAAGAAGCGCTGGGAGGACTTGAGGTCCAGGACCCTTGTGAAGGCCCGGCGCCTCGTGGAGGGGGGCCGGGGCCACATGAGTTCCATCCAGAAGAGGGTCCTGGAACGCGTACGCCCAGCGCTCCACGCCCAGATCCTTGAGAGGGAGACCCGTCTGGAGTTGAGCGGTAAGTGTCCAAGCATCACTGTGTGAGACAGGGCATGTTGCGGTGTGCTGGTTCTATGATACTTGCCTGGTAGTGTGCCATGGGCCATGTATGCATGTATGTGTGCTGGGACATCATGGTAATGCATGTGCGACCAGTGATGTGTGACCCACATGGTTGTTGCATGTGTTGAAATGCGGCATGGGGAGCACTATGCAGATTTGGGACATGAGAGCATGCCAGTCTCTGTACCTGGACATGGATGGGGGTGAAGGATGGGTGCTGATGCCAGGTACATATATGGTAGCCATGTCTGTGTGCCTGACCTGCATGTCTGTGACTTGTGCATGCCATGGATGCATGACTCATGTGTGTGACAATGCACAGATTCAGTGACGCACCCAACTTACCCTTGTTTTGCCTGTGTTCGGTGTGATTGGGGCCAGATGGATGTGACTGAGGTGAAGTGTGTGCATGTGATATGCATGAGCCATGATGCATGTGAGTTACATATCATTGAATGTTTCAAGAGTCAATTGGACATGCATGGAAATGTGCATGGCATGCACCATGCCTGTTACTGTGTGTGTTTTGCCTGGACTGACCCATGTGTTGTGGAGGGACATGATGGAAGTGTACTTTGACAGGGGTGCTCATCTGCTATTGCTTCCTGTCTAGGGGACCATTGTACAGTAGCCTGATGCTTGTGTCCTTTGTCTCCCTCTACGCAGCGGCTAGTGAAGAAGAGGGCGGAGACGGCGCTGTGGAGCAAGGTGGCGGGGATGCCCCCACGGCTGCAGCGGAAGGGGTGGGTGAGCCCCCACAGGGGCCTGCTACGGCGGGAGACGGTGAGGAGCCATCCAGGTTGGTGGTTTGCATAGAGGAGGAGGAGGCCGACACTGGTGCACACATGGGGCCTGGTGGGAGCATCCCTGCTGGTGCAAGTGGTGCAGTCCAGGGCCAGGGGCAGGAGGCAGCACAGGTCACCGTGGAGGTGCCTGTGCATGTCGCTGTCCCTGACCCTGTGAGTGCACCACCATGCACCAGCAGGGATGCCCCGTCCCAGGCCCGTCCGCAGGTAGAGGGGATGTCCATGTCAACTGACTCCCCTCCACCTGCGGCCGTGGGAACCCCTGGCCGCGTGGAGCAGGTCCTGATTGGGGTCGCGATGCGCACGGCTGTGATTCGTGATGCCGTGCGTGCTTCCCGGGAGGAGCACGCACGTCATCACGAAGTGCACCGTGCCGACGTGGCCCAATAGGGATCGGCCATGTTCGGGGGGTTCCTGCATGTGTTGGCCAATCTGACGGCCCTCTCCTCCTCTGTGCAGGCTATCCACCGGTCGTTCTCCTTGCCGTCTTCCGGCCCAGATGCCACCATGGCCCCCTGTGGACCTGCCCCGACCAATGCAGCCAGCTCGGGGGGGATCCCATCCCTGCCGCAGTTGGGAGTCGGAGGTCCAGCAGGGGTGGACGACACAGCAAGTGGACCCCAGCAGATGGAAGATGTGCCGGCATCATCGGGCAGGGCACGTGCACGACGGCGTCGGTGGTTACCATCAGCCTGGATGCCGTCGTGCTGGCAGAGGCAGTGGCGTCGGAGGCAGCAGCGGGCTCGACGTGGGAGGCATCATGGCTCAGGGCCATCAAGATCAGAGGGGCAGGCATCGGCCGGAGGGCAGGGCAACCCTGGCATGGCGGTGTGTTCCGTGTGGGAGGAGTTTGGCCAGCGGATAGGTGCGGAGCGGCAGCGGGCGGAAGAGGAGCGGCTCGCCATGGCCAGGGCGGAGATCTCCATGCATCAGGCATTGAGGAGGGCTGAGTGCCTCGAGGAGGCTCGCAGGGAATTTGGTGAGCACATGGGGTTGTCCCTGCGAGACCTCGGGGCCAGGACTGAGTCCCGCCTCCAGGACATTGACATGGAGTTCGAGGATGCCCTGGCCAGCATCACCAAGTGAGCCGCAGGACTAGCCCGCTGCCTTTGTATATAGTTTTTTAGTTAGTTAGTGCTAGGTTTCCTTTATTTCTTTTTATTATTTTGGACCGCTTGGACAATGGCCACTTCTTTGTACATATTTTTTTTATTAGTTAGTATTAGGTTTCATGAGTGGTGTTGGGCTCATGGACCCTTGAACAATCCTGTAAATATTGTTTTTTTTTGGGAGGAAGATTTTTTGACTTTCATATTGTTTACACCATGTCGTAATGGTTTGTCTTTCATTTCATGCTACATGTGTTTACTTTGGACAAAATCTATAGAATTTTCTATCCTTTGTTTTTTGGTTTCTCATTTTTGTTCCCGGACATGGACCTTTTATTTGCTTTGCCGGATAGTTGTATTAGTTAACTCGATTTTTTGTTAATACATTTTTATATTATCTTACACTTGTGTCATTTTTTCTTTGGTTTCTTACATGTCATGATATGGGTTTTGACATTCACTTGCACCCATTGTGTATGTGTGTGTGGCGGACATGTGTTCTTTTGCATACTTGCCTTTGGGGTTGTGTCATGTGATTGCATTCACTATGTGGGTGCATGCAATCCTTGCCTGGGTGTTTGTGCTGGGTATGCTGGCCATTACTGCCATTATTGTGTATCGTCAGGACCAGGGGCCAGGGGGACATGGGTGGGGGCCTGGTGGAGGGTGTCCCTGGTGGATGGGGGTTGGGGGTGGTGGGAGACATGGGTTGGACATGGGTGGGGGCCTGGTGGAGGGTGTCCCTGGTGGATGGGGGGTGGGGGGTGGTGGGAGACATGGGTGGGGGCCTGGTGGCAGGTTCCCCACAGTGCTGGGGGTGGGGGTGGTGGGAGACATGGGTTGGACATGGGTGGGGGCCTGCTGGCAGGTTCCCCACAGTGCTGGGGGTGGGGGTGGTGGGAGACATGGGTGGGGGCCTGGTGGAGGGTGCCCCTGGTGGATGGGGGGTTGGGGGTGGTGGGAGACATGGGTGGGGGCCTGGTGGAGGGTGTCCCTGGTGGATGGGGGGTTGGGGGTGGTGGGAGACATGGGTTGGACATGGGTGGGGGCCTGCTGGCAGGTTCCCCACAGTGCTGGGGGTGGGGGTGGTGGGAGACATGGGTGGGGGCCTGGTGGAGGGTGCCCCTGGTGGATGGGGGGTTGGGGGTGGTGGGAGACATGGGTGGGGGCCTGGTGGAGGGTGTCCCTGGTGGATGGGGGGTTGGGGGTGGTGGGAGACATGGGTTGGACATGGGTGGGGGCCTGCTGGCAGGTACCCCACAGTGCTGGGGGTGGGGGTGGTGGGAGACATGGGTGGGGGCCTGGTGGAGGGTGCCCCTGGTGGATGGGGGGTTGGGGGTGGTGGGAGACATGGGTGGGGGCCTGGTGGAGGGTGTCCCTGGTGGATGGGGGGTTGGGGGTGGTGGGAGACATGGGTGGGGGCCTGGTGGAGGGTGTCCCTGGTGGATGGGGGGTTGGGGGTGGTGGGAGACATGGGTGGGGGCCTGGTGGAGGGTGTCCCTGGTGGATGGGGGGTTGGGGGGTGGTGGGAGACATGGGTGGGGGCCTGGTGGAGGGTGTCCCTGGTGGATGGGGGTTGGGGGTGGTGGGAGACATGGGTTGGACATGGGTGGGGGCCTGCTGGCAGGTTCCCCAGAGTGCTGGGGGTGGGGGTGGTGGGAGACATGGGTTGGACATGGGTGGGGGCCTGCTGGCAGGTTCCCCAGAGTGCTGGGGGTGGGGGTGGTGGGAGACATGGGTTGGACATGGGTGGGGGCCTGGTGGAGGGTGTCCCTGGTGGATGGGGGGTGGGGGGTGGTGGGAGACATGGGTGGGGGCCTGCTGGCAGGTTCCCCAGAGTGCTGGGGGTGGGGGTGGTGGGAGACATGGGTTGGACATGGGTGGGGGCCTGCTGGCAGGTTCCCCACAGTGCTGGGGGTGGGGGTGGTGGGAGACATGGGTGGGGGCCTGGTGGAGGGTGTCCCTGGTGGATGGGGGGTTGGGGGTGGTGGGAGACATGGGTGGGGGCCTGGTGGAGGGTGTCCCTGGTGGATGGGGGGTTGGGGGTGGTGGGAGACATGGGTGGGGGCCTGGTGGATGGGGGTTGGGGGTGGTGGGAGACATGGGTTGGACATGGGTGGGGGCCTGCTGGCAGGTTCCCCACAGTGCTGGGGGTGGGGGTGGTGGGAGACATGGGTTGGACATGGGTGGGGGCCTGCTGGCAGGTTCCCCACAGTGCTGGGGGTGGGGGTGGTGGGAGACATGGGTGGGGGCCTGGTGGAGGGTGTCCCTGGTGGATGGGGGGTTGGGGGGGGTGGGAGACATGGGTGGGGGCCTGGTGGAGGGTGTCCCTGGTGGATGGGGGGTGGGGGTGGTGGGAGACATGGGTTGGACATGGGTGGGGGCCTGCTGGCAGGTTCCCCACAGTGCTGGGGGTGGGGGTGGTGGGAGACATGAGTGGGGGCCTGGTGGAGGGTGTCCCTGGTGGATGGGGGGTGGGGGTGGTGGGAGACATGAGCAGGTGTGCAGGGTAGTTCCCTGTGGTGTGTGCTGCCTGCAGGGGCCGTGGAGGGTGTACAGGTAATGCCTGGGAGCACACAGCCATTTCGCGTGTGCAACTTCACGCGCACCCCTGCAATCCACGTACCCTGCCATATCGCGTGTGGAACTTCACGCGGACCCCTGCAATCCACGTACCCGGCCATATCGCGTGTGGAACTTCACGCGCACCCCTGGAATCCACGTAGCCGGCCATATCGCGTGTGGAACTTCCCGCGCACCCCTGGAATCCACGTAGCCGGCCATATCGCGTGTGGAACTTCCCGCGCACCCCTGGAATCCACGTAGCCGGCCATTTCGCGTGTGGAACTTCCCGCGCACCCCTGTAATCCACGTAGCCGGCCTTTTCGCGTGTGGAACTTCCCGCGCACCCCTGCAATCCACGTACCCTGCCATATCGCGTGTGGAACTTCCCGCGCACCCCTGGAATCCACGTAGCCGGACATATCGCGTGTGCAACTTCCCGCGCACCCCTGAAATCCACGTAGCCGGCCTTTTCGCGTGTGCTACTTCCCTCGCACCCCTGTAATCCACGTACCCTGCCATATCGCGTGTGGAACTTCCCGCGCACCCCTGTAATCCACGTAGCCGGCCATATCGCGTGTGGAACTTCCCGCGCACCCCTGTAATCCACGTAGCCGGCCATATCGCGTGTGCAACTTCCCGCGCACCCCTGAAATCCACGTAGCCGCCCTTTTCGCGTGTGCTACTTCCCTCGCACCCCTGTAATCCACGTACCCTGCCATATCGCGTGTGGAACTTCCCGCGCACCCCTGTAATCCACGTAGCCGGCCATATCGCGTGTGGAACTTCCCGCGCACCCCTGTAATCCACGTAGCCGGCCATATCGCGTGTGCAACTTCCCGCGCACCCCTGAAATCCACGTAGCCGCCCTTTTCGCGTGTGCTACTTCCCTCGCACCCCTGTAATCCACGTACCCTGCCATATCGCGTGTGGAACTTCCCGCGCACCCCTGTAATCCACGTAGCCGGCCATATCGCGTGTGGAACTTCCCGCGCACCCCTGAAATCCACGTACCCGGCCATATCGCGTGTGCAACTTACCGTGCACCCCGGTATGCACGCACACGTTTATTTTTTCTCTCTGCGCGTGTGTGTGTTTGTGGGTAACCCTTTGTACGTCTTTTGTCCTGGAGGGCCACAGTATTGGACATTGATCATTTCTGTATATAGGTGCTATTTGTTGGCGCACCTTTTAGCGCACATTTCTTGCAGGCGCAGAGACGCTACCGCCTGCTTTCTTGTGGCGGTCGTGTTTGTGCCTGTTTGTGCCTGTGCGCTGCTTTGAGCGTGCGCTTTTTTGCCCTATTCTATTCCATGAATACGTGTTGTATGCGAGCGTGTGGGCGTTCCGCGCACTTGCCTCCTTAACTTTCCCCGTGCCGCCCACATTCTTCCCCATTCCGAGTGTTGTGCCCCATTTTATTCCCCATTCCGAGTGTCCTGGCCTGTGTCCCGCCTACTTTAGAGCTGTGCGCTGCGCTCGGAGTGATGGCGCAGTGGCCGTGGCGCACGACGTTGGTTGACCTGTGCGCCGGCCTGCGCCGCGCGTTTTTTCCGCGCACGTCCTCTGCTTTTCTTGCGCAGGGACTTCCATGAATCGACGTGCGCTGGTTTCCCTGCGCTTTGCGCTGATTTTCGGCGCAGCGCACGTATTGGCCCCTCTGCGCCGGGATTTTCGGCGCACATTTATTCCATGAATCGGCCTGTCTTTGAAGAAGACAATATCCCAGCATCACAAGACTCTTCTATGTAATCATTGGGACTGTCTCATCAATGTTGTGTTTGTGTAAGGAAAGAAAAAGAAGAGGAAACAAAGTCGCACCTGAAATCAGAGGAATGGCCTCGACTTCAACAACTAATGATGGCCTCTCTTACAACATCCCTCCTGCCCTTTACCCAACTGTATGAGGCTATAACATCTAACCTCCAGAACCAATCGGTCCTTATCCAGGGCATCTTAACCAAATTGGTGTGTTTGGAATTACTGGCGAATAAGATGAAGGAGAGGATGGATAAAGAAGCAGAAAGTTCCAACAACTGGCAAAATCATCTGTGTGATTTGGCTCGGAGGGAATCTGTGGAAAAAGCATCCTTGATGGAGGCCCTATTGTTGGATGGGGAATGGATGAGGGCCCAAATGAAGGCCCTACAGCGATCAAAAAGTATGGAAACAGATGCCCTAGTAATAGAGCAAGTGAAGTCTGATCCAAAGATACCAGTCCAGGAGGTGTCAAGTAAACAAAGTACGCCATAGTTACCGAAGGAGGGTAATATTTTTTTGCTGTTTAAAGCCTGTAAGGAAATGGAAGGAAAATCCAGTAAAACGAGTTTGCAGGCTACCTCTAAGAAGAATATTCAAAAGAAGAAAAAAAACAAGAATATGCCTGCATCCGCAAAGAGGAAATCAAATGGGTCAAGAGCATTTCTGCGACATCTATGCTCTCCTCAAGCAGTGTGATAATTGACCTGATCCTAAAAGACCTAGGAAAGAATTGGTAATTGTGGAAGATGAAGAGGACAAAGAGGCTGAGAAGCAGAGGGATGTGGAGGTAAATGAGGAAAACATCAATATTTCAGAAGTAGACCTGAGTAATCTCATTGAGGAGATTGAAAGGGTTGAAGAGGATGATCGGTGGAAAGATATTAGTAATTCAGAATGGCAAAAATCAAGAGTCAGTTGGAAGAAATTATAAAACCGCTCCACAAAATACTATTATGGTGAAGGAGTTTCATAAAGTTTTGCCAATACTGCAAGAGAAACCCTTTGAAACAATGGAGGATAAGAGAAAGAAGCTGACAGTTAAAGATTGTATGAAAGTGAAACAGGACAAGGGGGAGATAAGATCGAGGCCAAGGGAAAACTCAGAACTATCTCGGAAAATAACCAACAAAGGAAGAAAAAAGGGAAAGGCGAAGAGCCCCAAGACGCCGACCTTCAAAATATATGTGGAGAGAATAGTGGGGAGTGTGGATACCCCAATATTGAACAGAAGAAACTGCCTCTGGCTGCTAAACTGTATCATGCCAAGGTATCAGATAACAACGAGAGATATTAGCATTGTGGAATGTGTGCTTGATGAACGAACGGATTGGATTATCTTGCATCTGGTAGCTCAAGCTCAGAAAGACATAATTCTATCCTTGAAGGACAAGTTCCTTCCATTGGGCTATGAGGTGAGTGACTATCAGGAGAGGATAAGAGAGAATTGGAGGGAAGCTACAATGCAGAGAGAAACTTTTAAGAAGACTGATGTTGAATGTGCGATAAAGAATCGAAGTATGGTCGGAGAGACAAGCGCTTTGCCTGTAAAGGAAAACCTCAAATCCTGGAAATTCACAATTGACAATCAGAAAAATAAGGGAGATTTGAAAGGATCGGGAAAAGAGGGGCAAATGGTGGATGAAAATTCATGGAGATGGATAGCCAATACTGGTCATCTACTAGATAGAACGAAATGGAATGAAAGGGAAAAGGAGTGGACGAATGCTATGAGAGCTAGAAATATGTGGGGGATATGCCGGGGAAGAACACTTGGAAAAGAGCCGAGCAAAGATCATGTATCGACTATTGCTTTGTCTCCAGTAATCTGAAAGATAATGTGGAGACGTATAGTATCATGCCTCAGCAATTGAACGATTACAACCTGCTGGTGATTTCTATTAAACATGGTGAGGGGGGTTAATGATGAGGGAAGTGGAATTGGAAAGGGGAGGAAACTGCCTGAGATTTAAACAGCGGGATGTGTTATTGCTCGATGGTCGATAGAGAAACTCTGCCTTAGCTGACCCTTCCAGAGTGGAATATAAGGGGATCCTTCAAGAATTTGGTCTCCAGAGAGGAGGGAAAACCATAAAAAAGTGATGCCAACACATTGATATGATCATGCCCTGGAAAAAAGAGGAAAATGCTGCGGTTGTCCATTCGGAAAATAAACAGCAATATAGAAATTGGTGTATCGAGACTAGGAGCATGAGAGCCCAAAATTACTCTGAACATATGCTGAGGGTAGTCTGCTCAAAAAACTCTAGAAACTTATGGGAACTAATTACCAACAATGGCTCCCTAAAGCCAAGTTCAACGATCGGCATGGTATCAGAATCAGATTGGGTTGCTCAGTACACAACATTGTTTGCGGATCCAGGTTGGACAGAACCTAAGGTGGAAGAGTCGCATTATCAGAACTGGACTTTTGCATTCGATGAGCTAGATGCAGAAATTATGATTAAAAAGTTGAGCTCTTCTAGAGCTGTAGCTCCTGACGGCCTGTCAAATAGTGAGCTCAAGAAAAATTACAAATAGTGGTGTACATTTCTGGCTGTACTCTTTGCTCAGATTATGAAAAAGAAAAATATTCCAACAGCATGGAAGGAATCAAATATAGTGCCTAACTTTATAAAGGGAGATAGGGCTATCCCAACAAAAATTATCGTCCCATCTCCCTTTAACACTCAATAGGGAAAATATTTGTAACAGTCCTGTTGAGGGATTTGAGAATATGGGCTGAGAAAAGAGGTATCCTGGACCCGAGACAAACTGGGTTTGTCAAGGGGTTGGTGACCTCTTTAAATCTCTTTATGATTAATATACTGAAAGAGAATGCATTGGAAACAAACAGCAGCCTATATGTCGCTTTTGTCGATCTCAAACGGGCGTTCAAAGGAGTCATAATGGAGAAATTATGGGCCAAATTAAGAGCATGGAACTGCCCTAAAGACTTGTAAGAAGCTATAGCGGAGTTATATACTAACAGCTGTGTAACAATTAGATTCTCGGATAAAGGACAACTATCAAAAGAAATATATACCCACCAAGGTTTAAAACAAGGGTGTGCTCTAGCTCTGTTACTGTTCTGTTTATATATTGCTGATTTGGCAGAGGCACAGATAGAGGTAAATGCTTTCCCCTCGAAGATAAATGGTATACCAGTAACGTGGATATTTTTTGCAGATGACCTAGTCTTCTTAGACTTAACAGCTATTGGTCTACAACGCAGAATTCAGGCATTCAATATTTATCTAAGGGAGAATGGCATGAAGATGAATGTAACAAAATCTGAGATCCTGGCAATGAAATCAGCTTACAAAAAAGGCAGAGAAACGTGTCTGCAAAGTAGAGACTGAGTCCATGGAAGTAGTCAAAACAATGACCTATTTGGGATTAGTGATAAATAGGAGCATTTGCGATCAGTGACACTTAACTCCTTTGAAATTCAAATTAACCACTCTAATAAAGGAAGAATCTTTCATAGAAAGTTTGGGGGATTCACAATGATTCATTCCCACCTTGTCTTTCTATAAGCAAAACATTTTACAAATATTAATGTATGGACCCGAGGCTACATTACATCTGCCCTGGGAAATATGGGAAAAATTAGAGGATCAGTTTTGGCGAACTTTATTGAGACTTCCAAATGTGGTACCGACATGCGCAATTAGGCAAGAACTAAAGCTGCAATTCTTGGAATCTATGGTTATATGGAAATTGGTAGCACTATATCGAAAGTGTAGGTATGAAACAGATATCATTCCTTTTGCAATCTTTGATCCAATTAAAAATGGATATGATAAATATATCACCCAGTGGAAGGCAAAGATAGAAAGGATATTTCAACAGAAAAATATCAATTTGAATGTTCTAGTGGCCAATCCTGCAAAACTGAAGCAGAAGTTCAAGAAGGGGATTGGATAAGCACTTTAGAATGTTGTGGTCAAATGAAAATGAGTTGCTTAAGATAAATAGAAAGAAAGGGCCTAAACTCTCTCTCAAGCTACTTAGAGGAATTCCCATTGCAGCACTATCATGACATGCTTATCAGATGGAGACTAAATAGTAAGGCGACTGGAGAAGATTTGTGGGCTCGAAAGATGGCAGGCATAGACAATGATTTGTGCAGCTTCTGTAAGGAGAAGGTTGTGGTGGAAACCCTTTGCCAGTGGGTAACTCTTTGTGATGCACTGAAAGATACGAGACATCTCTACCTGGCACAGTACAATATGAGTGAAAGTATTTTAAGCCCGAATGAGTGGTGGACTTGGTTTTTTATTGGAGAAAATACTGGTTTAATAATTGCGGACTTCAAATTTATTGAAAGAGTGGTAAAGTTGAAGATGGAACTACATGGGGAATGGAGGGGATAACCTCTCAGATTGTCTGGGGTTTTTGGAGAAAATTGTTTCCTGGAAAAAAATGATGGATGCTATATCATTTCGTTGTAGCTTTTTTGTTCTTTTTATCTGTCTGAAGAGAAAGCACATGGTAAAGGATTTTTCATTGGATGTATCCTGTTTTTATTTGTTTTTTATGTGGATGTATTAATGTTAAAGGTTTTTTATTTTCTTGAAACAAATAAAACATTTTTTACAAATGTTCATTCTATGCCACTACAGTAAATGTCTTGTCACAACACAGCTTGAGTGCAGTCACAATTACTTGTACAAAAGCAGTTTGAAAAACTGATTTTAAAGTGCACCCAACACCATCACTATCCTAAGCACAATGTCATTGATGTAATTCAAACAGCAGAGGAGAACACGCATGGGATTCAAAATGCACCAACGGCACATGATATGACCCTGCTACAAAAGGCCATGGGCCTCATTCCGAGTACGGCGCTAACCAATGGCGCTATTAACGCCTTGGTTGACGCCGTACCCAGACCGGCAGCGCCTTGGTGGATGGCGGAATTACCGCCCCATTCCAAGGTTGGCGGGGCGGTAATTCCCCATTCACCAAGGCTCTTCCCCATTCCCAAATGAGCCCCCATAGGGCTTACCGCCATACTCGGAATGAGGCCCCATGTCTAGCAATTGTGCTAACCGAAAAGGTTCCCGGCCAACACACCAAAACCTGTAGGATTGTTTATATCTCTGGTTACTTTCACCACCTGCAAAAGCATACAACTAAACAATAAGTTTGCTTTAATATCCTTCTTATTTGGGTCCTCTTGGCTACAATCCCAGACTTTAGTGCAGTGCTGGACACACACATTGTGCCACTGATGGTATCAGATGCACCAGAATGTATACTCTATGGATCCCAAAAATAAATAGCACACACAATGTTAGGCTTTTTTTTATTTACAATACCATTCTTTGGCTTTTATCTTATGAAAATGCAGTTGGAAATTCTTAGAACAGCAATAGTCATGTGCAGGGAAAATAGAGATTAGTAAAATGCAAAGGTGGATGTCTCTTTTCTACTGAGAAGAACATGGGACATTTCACATTTGACACATCCCTAGACAGCTCAGCAAATGTGAATACACTCTGAAACCCTTTTTTTAAATGTATTTTTTTTGTATACCAAACTTCCCAAAAGAGTAGTCAGCATTTTGTTAATTATGCTTTCCAAGAGCTTCAGAAGTGTTCTGTCTGTGCCGCTGAGACACCATTTCGGAAGCAAATGGGCTATTTTCCCCATCTGCCATGGCAGTTCAGTGAAGGCCACCCGACCCACCTGCTGCAGACTTTCAGTACACACGGCAGCAGCCTGGCTCAGTCTCAGGTCATCGCACATGCCTTCCACAGTAGTCTCCGAAACTCTCCAATTTTCCTTTGTCTTTCTGAAATCTCCACTTGATCCCCATTTATCTCGGCAGAATCCACCTCCTTCTCATTTTCTCTTCTTTTACAACCTTTTCCCTGCCGTCCAACTTTGCCTATAACTTCATAAAGAAAGTATATTGTTTCACCACCCCTATTATTTCACTACCCCTTGCCGTGAGGTGACCCATCAATCAGGCACCTCCTTTAGTATGTCAGCCTTTCAGTAAGTTTCCAGAAGTCTTTTAGATTTTTTCCAGTCACCTTTGTACAGCGTTCTTCCTCCTCGTCCAGATAAATATGCAACATTCTCATCCTGCAGCTTGCAGCTCAAACAATGAGTTGTCTTTGCAAAATTAATTCTGGTGTGTCATCGGGTTCTGGGCCTCATGTCCACACTCTGTTGATCAGTTTGCAAATTGTGCATTTTATTTTCTAAGCCATCATCCACAGTCTGCACCTACAGTTTGCACCCAAAGTTTGCAACGTGGGCTATGGCCTACGATAACCCCACTCTAATCACTAATTAGATTAGTTTGGTTAACAATAATTATTAATTGATTAGTACTTAGTAAGGTTACACTATACTGTGCTATATGCTATGCTATGTTCTGCTCACAGCTTTCTTTGGTTTGTATGATTCTCATCAGTATCACACATAAATGCTAAGCCACACAGCTGAAACACCATTACCATTGGTACTCCGGCATACATTTTCTATAGGAGTCTTAAATTCTTGCATGGTTGAAATGTACACTATTTATTCCTACAGGCACCAGGCTGATCATTTAGTGCAGGCCAGAGTGGACCACTCCTGCGACAACCTGCCCCCCTGACCTATGTGGTTCTTATGACTATGTCAAAAAGTGTATTTGCCCCATTTGATAGGCTGCTTTCTGTCTACCCGATATGCAAGGAGAGCTTGTGAGCCCCAGAGTACTGTAGCAGCAATAAAGGGCAGTAAAGGGCATGCATTCATAGTCATGTAAAGCTGGTTATTTATTTATTTATGTATTTATTTATTTGGTTTATTGCAAACCTTTCATAAAATCATTTACGTAATTCCATCCTAAAATCTCACAATTTACATCATAATTCATGATTCTTAAAACAAACCATATTACATTTTTCCCCAAGGACATCTTTTGACTCACAATTAACAGAGACAAGAGACAGGTAGGAGAAGATAAAGAAAAGGATTGCTCTAACTCACATTCTCATCAATTAATACATTTGCTCAATGTTGATTCTTATAATTTCAATACATCTATTAAATACTTTACTGCTAAAATCATGTTGGGTTTTTCGCCCACTAGTAGTAAATCCCACCATTTATCCACACTTAGTGAGCTATAATCTACCATCACTTTACTCAAACATATCTGTCTTTCAGGTGCAAGACTCTCACACTCAGTTACCAAATGTTTTGTGGTTTCCACTTTTCCAATAATTGTACAGAATCAACAGGTCAGCCCTTCATCAATAGTTGGCTTTCTCCTTCCAAAAATGTCTCTCGTCGGTAAATGGTTAATCTTAAACGCATGTTTAAGACTTGGGAGCTTTTCTAAGTATCTCAGCAGTTGGTTCAAAGTTCTTACTTCGTGAGAGAGGTCTAAAGATGCTTTACACAAACCTCTCTTTGTATGATTATTTAACCAGTCTTGCCTTTTAATACATAGTTTGATTTTTTCCGGATTTGATATTAAGGTTTCTTTAGAGTGATTGAGAGTGTCAATACAAGCGTTTCCATTTATCAATCACTTGGGCTATTTTGGTGTCCTCTCTATTTTTTAGTATCTCAAAGGGGAATAATTCCTCTTTTTCAATACACTTCCGATATAGATCAATTTGCGCCATTGGATCATGGACTTAAGAGATTGCAGTCCCAGTTGAATCTGATTGTAGATATCGGCAGAACACATGGTAAGTGCAGAGCTTTTTTCCAAAATTGACCTTCAATCAAATCCCAACTGTCTGCTGGAATCATAATTGCTGTTTCTGCTCCATATATCAAAATAGGCACTACCTTTTATTTATATAACACAACTACAGGAATTAGAGTACATTTCCCAAATTTCTTTAGAATTATGATTGCCTCTTTGGCCAAATGCAAGCATTTACTTCTGATGCAATCTATCCATCTTTTCTCTTTAGAGGTACAATTCACTAGTACACCCAAATACATTATTGATTCCACTTTCTCTAATATTTGATTCTTAAGTGTCCATTTAAATTTACAATTCCTTCTACCGCTTTTAGTTTCCAAAATCATAATTTTTATTTTCGTTGTTTATTCTCATGTCATTTCCCTTGATATAGGTGTTCAATTGGTCCAACCGTCATTGAAGTCCAATGGGGGTTAGTTCCAACATGACCAGGTCATCTGCATATAAAAACCCACAGAATTTCCTGGTCGTATATTAAACGGGGACGCATGTTAGCCCTGTTTACTTTTGATGGAAAGACTGGTTTGTCCCAACAGAGTACTGCACTGCACCGTAGGTGTCTGACCTGTCTGTCAGCTGCTTCACAATCTAGCAGTCTGGCACTCAAACTGCATGCCCAATTTGTCAACTTAAATATGCAGACTGTATTCTTTGGTAGTTTACAATAGTAATATCATGTGTTTGTGTTTAAAAAAAGCTCTACTGATTGTACACAGATGTCTGAATGGGGCCAGGTAACCAATAGGTTATCTTACCAAAGATATAAGGGAGGTGAGTTTGTTCACCCCATCAAAAGCAATACACCAATATACCTGTTTATATAATTCAAGCTACAACTGTCTATAAACCATACCATACTGCATGGATCCCTCTCCTTTTAGCAATAGGTAAGCCAAGAACCAGAATGGTGTGTAGAAATAATATATATTTATTAATTAATATGGAAAATAAATATTTGCACAAAGTCACACGACACACTGCCTTTTCCGTGACACCAAAATTGAGCTTCAATACAAACAAGTAGAAGACACTTCACTTTTATTGGTTACCTAAAAATCACAGGACATATAGCACAATCACATATACAGTTTTCATTTCACATCAAATAAACACTTCAACTACTTTTGGCTGCTCCCAAAAATCCATTAATGTCAAGAAATATGCAGCACCATGAAACACAACAAGATCATATGCTTGGTAGTTTACATTTCAGGGGTTTTAATTTCTCTAACATGCAACACGTTTCTGTTGTCAAAATACATTTGACATATGCAAAGCTCTTTATTTTGACCTCCCTGTGCACTTTACACTGCTAACAGTGTTCTAGCACAAACAACTTTTAATAGCAAAAAATGTTCACATAGATGAAACCCTTTTCCCTTTACCGCTATGCAGTGGAGAATCTCTCTTCCATCAGGAGTCACTTTCTCACTCTCTATAGAGGGCATGCTCCTAAATCAGAGCCTTCACAATATTTAATTCGGCAGGACACTTTTATTCCCCAGCACAGCCCCAGATACTCTGTTTACTACTGAAAGCCTTCTGCTCTAAGGCACAGTCTGGGGAATGGGGAGCAGTAGGAAATTTGGTATTTGATGCACCCCTCCACTTTGGGGAATTCTGAGGATGGCTAAAAGAAAGTAGGAATACCCAACTACTTTAACAGACTATGGGGCTCATTACACGGTAGGCGGTAAACCATGGTGCTATTAGCACCACGGTTGCCGCCGGTACCATACCGGTACCACCATGGAGAAAAGGGGAATTACCACCCCATTCCAAGGTTGGTGGGGCGGTAATTCCCCATTTTTCCATGGCCCTTCCCCATTCCCATTTTTGCCCCATAGGGCTCAATGGGAATGGGGAAGGGGCTAATTACGGTACCGCAAATTGGAAATCTCTTTGAAGTCCACAGTTACACCAGCCGTTAAGGTCTGGTCCCGCAAAGGGACCTCGTAGTAAGGCGGTAAGGGTTTACCGGTACCGGTGCCCTTACCGGTACCGGTAAACCCTTACCGCCTACCGTGTAATGAGGCCCTATATTTGCATCCACACTGGAAGCAATGTTAATTTTGAACTTCAAAAAAATCACCCCTTGTCATTTGGCTATAGGAGAATTCATGAAATTATTATTTGGTAAAAATAAGCTAGGGATCTACTTCTGTACCACACCACCAAATAAGCAGAGGCATTCATTAACACAGATTCCCAAAATACTTGGTTCTGTTGGACACCTATACTTACATTGAACAGCTCTGAGTTTTGTGCTCAGGAAAGGACATTAATCCCCATGGGTCATCTCATGGTAAAGACTATAATGAGGTCAGACTCTAACATCAGTCATGAATAGCCTCCAGCATCCATCCCTTTATTTGCCTCTCTTTGTATAGATCCCAAGATTTCTCTCATTCTCTGGTTTCCTCCGCCTCCCAGGCAATGTTGGTTATCCAGCAGTTCCCACTCAGATGATTTCAGAGAGCTCTCTCTTTTTCTCATTTTGTATCCCTTTTTTAAAACTAAACTGCACCCACAAGAAATTATGAGGAGCCAGCTCATTGGTTAATGATTTGGATTGGACATCTACCATCCTCCCCTTCAAGAAGGCCTTGCCTCTCCTCATTGTATTGATATCTGTAGTTACTAAGCTTAATTTATAGGAGGTATAACTCCAGCTTCAGTTATGAACTTAAAAACTACAACATGAATACTTTTTCCCATTTGCAGATAAGCATCGTAAAATATATATGTATGAATTGGTCTAAACATACCAGACTTAATTAAATGTACCTGGTGTCAGCACGATGTTGCCTGTGAGAATTGCAGATTTTTGAGAGTTCTTCAAAAATTATAACGATTATCACCATGACAGTTTACGAGAATTTTATCATTGGATAGATCTTTTAGTAAGCTTTTCAGAGATACTCGGGTTATTTTTGTGCAAATTATGGTTCTGGAGATAATTAACAAAATGTTATCTTACAGATAAATGTATGGTAATCCCTATTGACATGCATGATTTTAATTTCTACTATTGTTACATTTTCTTTAAAGAATCTTCACATGTAGCCCTGGCCTTCTGTTACTTTTTTGACCTAGGCTGAAATAAATCCATTAACATTCTTGCAAAGTCAAAGGGCCTCATTACACGGAAGGCGGTGAGCCATGGCGCTATTGGCGCAATGGCTCATGCCGGTAAAATACCAGCACCGCCTTGGCGGAAAGGGGATTTACCGGCCCATTCCAAGGTTGGAGGGGCGGTAAATCCCCCTTCCGCCATTGCCCTTCCCCATTCCCATTTCTGCCCCATAGGGCTCTATGGGAATGGGGAAGGCGCTAATTACGGCACCGCAATTTTGCGGTGCTGTAATTAGCTCTGAGGTCCCTTAGCGGGTTGGTTTTTAACGCCTGCAAAAAGCAGGCGTTAAAGCACCAACCCGCTAAGGGACCTCGTAGTAAGGCGGTAATGGTTAACGGTCACCGTTACCATTAACGGTGGCCATTAACCATTACCGCCTTCCGTGTAATGAGGCCCAAAGGCATGAAGATGTGTTCTTATCTTTCTTAAAAGATGTGTATAACCTTTTGGCATCATGTGGCAGTTCCTGTAACATGTCACTTGACAGTCCAGGGAGGGACCACAAAATGACTGGAATTTTGGGGAATAATTCAGAGTTCACATCTATTAGCTAGGTCTATTGTTTTCACAGTGTGGGTCAAATCACCACCATAAAACCTTGGTCAGGCTCTGTGGACTTCAAAGAGATTTCCAGATAAGTGGAGAGGTAGTGCTTGGTAAGTGTAGCAGGAAGGTCTTTTGGGCTCATCACAGCTTCACTTCATGCACAGAAAACTAGTAGTTTTGAGTGTTGCAATTTCTTTACACATGAGGCCTACTTTAATATTTGGCCTCATATATGCAATTTTCTCCTGCACCATGCCATCAATGTCTCGAAATACAAAATATATTCTTCTCCATTCTCATTCTCCCAATTTCTTTTAAAACAGTTTCGACAACCACACGCTTCATTAATGTATGCCTTTGAATTCACTTCTGCAGTTTAGTTTTATATTTAAAGAGATTATTTTTTCAAGCTGCAGAATGCACACATATTCATGGTGTCTCTGTTATAGCAAATGAAACAGCATTCTTAGGTTTTACAGTAGAAATGAACTGCTGGCATTTTCTCCGTCAGTTACATCATGACTTGCATCTTTCTTCACATTTTGGGCCTAATGCAGCCAGGGCAGTTCATCTGTCTTGTGGCTATATTTTCCCCACAGTCCCCTTTCTTTCCCTCTGCTCTTTTTTCATGGTTACCCTCCTGCGAAAGAGCAGGACGAGAGTGGGGTCTTGATGTCTTTTCTGGTGATTCAAGAGTTTTGGATGTACTTCCTTCCATTTTATGGGGTTCCCGAGGTATGGCAGGGGCCTCCTTCCTTCCCTTTTCCTCTTGCCCCTTCCTTTCCAGGTTTTTGGGGCCCCACTTTTCCCAGTATCCAGGCTGGAAGGAAGTAAGTTAATTTTCTAAAGAGAGGAGTAAATCAAATATTTAAGCATTTTTGTTTAATCCTTATTTCCCTGGATAACATTTCAAAATAAGCCATACATTTTTTAGTTACAGACCATATTCATTGACAATCATTAAGTGTGTTCCTCAATCACTCTTAAATCTATTCTGTGATGACAACATTTCAACTTATTGATATGGACCCATTTCTCTTCCATCTGTTCTCGTTTTGGGAATCAGAATTTTTAGGCAACATGTGATATGTTGTCAATAATTTCAAAACTATCTTGCCAATATGGAAGACATTTCTATTCCTTGGTCTGGTTGCTCTGCAAATTGTACAGATAAACTTTGTAACCTACCACATACTCCTTTCCCGTGATCTTCAAGTCTCAGTATGATTTCCACCCTTTAGCAAACTCCTCTAAGTTGCACCATGCTAGAGAAAAAGCATGCTGGAGGTGCTTCCTTAGGTTCTCCATGTACTTATGAGTAGTGGAAACGTTAATGAGCACCTGCTCCAGAGTTCTATAGAGCAGATGCTGAGGTAGCACCATTTTTGATGTGGTTATAAATTCAAATAGAGACATTTTATTTGCAGAAGATGGTGTAGACCTAATAGCCATCATGACATGCGATAATCGAATGTCCCAAATGGGTCCAGAGTCAGCCACAAATCTCTTCAGTATGTTTACAGTTGTCCTATTGTATCTCTCAACTCCTCTGCCGATGCCAGTTGGTAAGCAACCTGAAGTGTTCTTTTTACCTCTAGAAGCTGCCACATCTTGGTCATGACTTCCTGGTAAAATGGCTTCCTCGCTCTGACTCAATTTTTAGCGGGTGGCCACAATGAGAGAAGATGTGGTTAATCATTTGCATGGCAGCTGTCTCTGCCGTACAATTTGGGGTGGCTGGAAAACATTCAACCCACTTCATGTAAACATGCATGTCACAGTCCACATGACTTGTTTCCTCTAGAGGAGCGAATCACTGGCCCAATGAAATCGAGTTGCAAATCTGACCAATGCAGTGTCATTTCCCTTTTCTGTAGGGGGGCTCTGTGTGTGAGGGAATTTGGCAAAAATGTAGCACAAAGAAGACAACCCTTTAGATATATGTTGAAGTCCTGGCCCATGGATGGCCAATATGCAAACTTTCGCAAGATTTCCAATGGTGTGTGAAAACCAGCATGACTGGCAGTGGCCGTGTCATAGGATTGATTTAACATCAAGCTCCGGAATGAGGCAGATACCACACACTGGTCATATTGAGATAGGGATCTCCATGACATTTTGACATTTTTGAAAATGTCATCAACTCACAGAGATCCTCACTACTGGTATAATCTGATTCTGTTAGAGGAAAACTCACAGGTTCTTCAACGTGTTGATAGAATTTTCCAATAATTGGGTCCTCTTTGTATGCAGTGATCAAATCCTCATCAGGGGCATCTTTACTCTAGTGAGAAGTTGAGACCTCACTGTTGGCACGAGTTCGAGACCTGGTCACAACTGTGACTTGGATTTCGCCCAGCAGGGATTCCGTATCTATGAAATCCCCCTGCAGAGCTCCAGTTTTAGCCAAGTGGTGAGAAAGGTAATTCTCAGTCTTATCCGAAACCTCTATTTTGGAATGACCCTTAATATTTTTCCAATAGATGGTCATCTCATTAGAGGTCACCAGATCATCAATGGACTGGATCAGTTTTCCATGTTTTAATTGTTTGTTGTTAGCAGGCAGGATGTGTCTATTCTTCCGGTTTATCATGTGTTCTACAAACCCATTCCCGGCATAATCAGAGTTGGTGATGATCACCAGTTCTTTGAGTTGGTGGTGTTCTGCAGTGAGGATGACTTGATGTTTGCCCATCAGCTCTGCCACCTGACTACTTTGGGGTCCTATTTTGTAACCATCAGAGCATTGCAGGTAAGTGGACATGTACACAGTGCTGTATTGTTCTTGTAGTTTATTCAAGATTAGGATTTAAGTAGCAAACCCCACAGACACCACTCCGTCAGCCTCCACCAGCAGGAACAACTGCTCTAAATAACCGTCCCTCTTAAAGCATTACATTCCTCTCCACCTTTCCATATTCTATCCCATCAAACACCACCATTCCATGCATGCATTCCAATAGGCTGACTCTATACTACACATCCCCCCTTGAAAGACAAATAAAAACATAAAAACCAAAACACGGATAACGTCAATATATAATGACTTGCAATGATCCCAAAATTACAACTTATAACACAATGAAAAAATAAAACTTATTTCTTGTAGACCACAAAATCCCTTTACTTCTTACACTCCTCCTCACTTCTCCATTTGTAATACCCATTCCTCCACTCATATCATTAGTATTGTTCTGCATTTCACCTTGTAAAGTGTATTCTCTATATCTTTTTCCATCAATGTCTGCACCTCTTTCTTCTACCACACATAACCCCAATGATCCCATTGCCCTTCACTCCTCTTAGACCCCTCTCCTTTTGCACCCTTAACAATTCTACAGAGATTCCACACCGTGCTATTTTGCACCTTAACAGCACTTCTAAAACATTGCACGTCCGTAATAGGAGTTGACAATTTGATAAATCCTTCCTACATTCTCTAACCTTCCTTACTCTCACAAAATCACCTCTAAAACAGCTTCCATTACCTTACCTCCTTTTTTAATACTACCCTTGTATTTCTTGTCATGGTACTCTTTGTTCTTTCTCTGTATTTCTACTATCCTTTTAGCCACAACATCTTCACACAGTCTACTAATACACAATTCCTTTCTGTTAGGTTCTCTACAACTCATACGCCAAAAAGGAGACACTCCGGTGATACTGTGGGTTACATGTCTTTATAATGAATAATTGTATAATGAATGCACATATAACGAACATTTTATAATGACAAAACCCCAACCGTTACGCCAAAAGATGTAACCCTTTTCCCCACCCCCACATATATTTTTTATCTGTTTTTCGTTATATAATTTTCCTTATGTATTCATTCTACATATAATTTTCGTTATAAAGACTGCATGCCGGTACTGTGTGGTGTTACTCTTATAATCCACAACAAAGCACCTAAATTATCCTTCCAATTAAGACTGTTGACTAAGGCCAGTTGTATACAAACACTTCTACCTTATTCAGTCTTTCCAACATGTCATTTGTTTCTGGGTGATATAGTGATATCAGCTGGAGCGATATTGTGTGTAATCATACTTGTCATATTTCTCCATTTGCGGTTTGTATCTGCACACAATTTACAGTACTCATAAACCAAGAAGGAGTTCCGTACATCGGAAGTCACCACCAGAGAATTCTCATGTAATACTCAGAATATTTGTCACAGCACCGGGACAGGAGTGGGTACTGCCACAAGACAAGTAGTAATCAATGTAGCAGAATCGTGTACATCTGCCATGCAAAAATGCGAAACATTCAACACTTGTTGGGCCAAGTAAATCCAGATGTTCTCAGCTTGTCCTGAAATGGAGGAATTACCATTCTTACCTGAAGATACAGAAATGTCTTGCCCAAAGGGAGGGGCAAGGCATTCATTGTATTCCCTCTTTGTTTTCTCAAGGCATTACGATATTCCCAAAGGGTTGCATCTTCTGGTGCGAGCGTAGTGGCAGACTCATCAGTCTTCATCCAAATCCCCGATTCCATCTGTAGTGTTGACACATTTGCCACTGTTTCCTCCCGCCTGTCCCCAGACCCTGCCAAGGACACTCCACTGTGCCTCACACAGGCACTCAGCACACACAGGATCAAAAATCAAAATTCAGAAACAATATATCAGTGGAGTACATCACTCACGTAAATAACACTAGTCAGCGCGAACATGAGTTCAGTTCCTCTTCCCACGTTCCATCACAAGAACCATCTGATCCTACCCTGAAACAATCACATCTGCCGGAACGGGTGCACCGTTGGGCTTTTTAACCCATACCTTGGCAGTTGGAACCATAGCATCTGATGAGCCAAAAACCCTTATCCCCACGAATAGTTAATACCATGGGTGGCTCTCCTTTTTTCACCATAGACAATTTGACAGGCACTAATATCAATAGGCCCACTTGATCTCCTTTATGAATTGGCACCATATTATATCCACTATTCATTGGAATGAACTTGATTTCTCCCTGGTAATCAGCCTCCACAATCTCTCCCAATACTTGAATACCTTTCCGGGCTAGTCCAGATCTAGGGGAAATTAATCCCATGTGTGCTGAAGGAATTTGCACCCCTATCCCAGTATCAATTCCAACTATGCTTCTTGTTTCAAGTCGGATTTCCTCTCTGGCATGTAAATCCACCCTTGCAGACCAGACAGGTGTGGCACGATAAGTAGCTAGCTCTCCAGGAGACATTTCCCAATATATTACATTTTCCACAGCTTTATTGTGCCTGGATTGCAAGGCTGGTGTTAAGATGCGCCTCAATGGAGTTTCACCGTTCGCAATGGGGCAGTTGTTAAGCACATGCACTGCGTCTAGCACACTGTCTCACCACCCTTTCATGGTGCCCTCACCAGTTTTGCACAATTGTGCTTTCAATAATCCATTAATTCTCTCAATTAACCCTGAAGCCTAAGGGTGGTAGGGTACATGAAAGGTCCATTTGATTCCTTTCTCTTGACAGTAATCTAGAACCAATTTTCCTTTGAAATGCGACCCATTATCACTTTGGATCTGTAAGGGAACACCGTAGTACACCATAGTACACAGCCACTTGATCTAACAATTTGATTGTATTCAATTGAGTAGCTCTTTTGCATGGTAGTACCATTAAGTAACCAGAATACTTGTCCACAATGCTACATTACATGTGCTTCTGATGTTGACACACAGGGCATTGCAGGATTACAGTTTTTACAATCTTTAATGGAATGCTGATTCCCCTCTCCTGTTCCCACCTGATAGTAGCCTTCTCTCCGAGATGTCCATGTTTCTGGTGTGCCCATTTGGCAATCCACTCCAAATCATCTTCCTCAGTCCTTGCTTCCATGATCGAAATATTTGCATGTTTGTCTGCAACAGAATGTAACCATCGTTGTAATGAGTCTGTTGCGCAATTTGCATCTAGATGATACACAGTCAATATAGTATGCAGCAACATTTCAGCAATGTCTTGCTACACTTCTTTTCCCTGTACTTCTTTAGCATTGATCTTCGATTCATTCCGCTGCCAAGTTGGTAGTCATACCACCAAACCATTTTCAATGGACCATGAGTACATATAGATACATACATATACATACATATAGATACAATAACCCCCGGGCATCTCCTGTTTCAAAGCTTGGTATACAGAATATATGTCATGATGCCTACCCCAGGAGCACCAGGCCAGGCCCAGCACCCCCGGGAGCAGGCATCATGCCCCCGGGTAAAAGCCCAGCAGCCCCTTATAGGGGCTCTTTGGACTCTGTCCTGGCGCTTTTGGCGCCAGGCTCATGTTGAACATCAGTCCTGAAGGCTCATAAAGGAAGGTGTTTTGTGCACTTACCTGATGCAGAACATGCTGCAAGATTCAGGCCTCCCTGAGACCTGAAAGGGACTATTTTTTCATTGGGACTATTTTGCCACTCGGGCATGGCCAGGGAAGGATACTTACCTGGAACTACTTTGGGGGCTATTTAAGCCACGCCCAGACAGTAGCTCATGCTTCGCGTTGTTCTGCATCCAAGCAGCTGAACGCTCACCGTGTCTGCTCCTGCATCTGGTCTCCAGCCACGCCCGCCTCGATCCTGGAAAACCTGTAAGGAAAGAAGAGAAGAGAAAGGTGAAAACCAAGAATTTTGTCATACTTCTTACCTGCATCTGGAACCTTCACGCCAACGTTCCTGAGAAGAGACTTTCATTTAAAAGCACCGCGTTGCTCGCTGCAGCGCCACGCTTCACTCACCTGTCCTCGGGAGTTCTTCTGGCTCCACCGGGACTGTCTGCACCGATCGCCACATCTCTGCGCCTAGGGGAGAGAAGAAGAGACAAAAGGTGAGCAGAAGGAACATACGAGGAAAGCCTAATTTTCCGCCATAACACTTACCGGTCTTCTGTTGGTGAATCATTCCTCATTTCGGGTCGGCGCCGCTTCGTTGGCAGGTACCGCACCCCGGCCCCTATGGGGAAAGGACAAAAGACATTACTGGAGCAATATAAAGACATTAAGAGGGATCGCCCCCATCGCTAACTCACCTGAGTTTACCATCGGAAATTCAATCCCTCAACGCATCGCCTTCATTTTCTGCACCTGAAATAAAGGACAGATCACAGGTTAGGAAGGCAACAGAAAAGGAGGCTCAACACTTGAACTTTTGTAATCTCGATACTTACGGCGTTCCGCTCGGAAAAGTCAAGTGGATTTTGCCAGCGCCATTCTGAAAACCAGTGAAGTAACTGGACAAACACGCGCCCCTGCACCAGAAGCAGGATGGAGAGTTCATCCTTTCAAACCATAAGGTGAGCTTCAACCGGGGATTTCGGAGGAAGTTAGAGAAGAACGAAGGGGGAAAGGGGGGAGCAAGCACACTATTCTGCAGACTGTCAATCCCCTTTCTCATCTGCAGAAGGATATTTCTACGGGCCAGACAAGCAAGATTTGAGGGTCCTGTTCAGTCGGTGTTCCAGGTTCTGCGCATCACGCTCGAAGAGGCCACAGCAACCCAGACTAGACCAGCACCTCCGTGGGAGTCAGGTGAGCATTACAATATAATTCTGCAAATTGGCTACTCTTCCCTGGAGGTGGTAATTACCTTTTTTGATTTGGGATTATATGCTACCGCTTTCCAGTATTGTTCAACTCCAACATATTTGGCTGAGCCATCAGTAAACCATGCATGTTTGACTTGTTTATTTGTTTGTTTGTTTATTATTTATAGCGCGCACCAAACCCGAGGGTAACCGGGCGCGTTGTTCAAGGATACTTTAAACTTTACAGGTTACGCATGCTTACAAGTGGTACATCGTAGAAATTACATAATGCAGGACAGTGGGGAGAATATACATTGAGTATAGTATAAGCATATAACATAATATATACAGGAAATATGCAGTAGGAGATGGAGAGTGTATAATTATGTGCATAGTACGTCGGTAGAACAGTAGTTGTGTTGGTGTAGGGCAGGACTATTGGTCATTTTCTTTGATCCAGTTAATACAGTTAGATCTGAAGAGAGCGTAGGATTGGGTAGATCTCAGGCCGGGCGGGAGGGAGTTCCAAAGCTGGGCAGCTTTGACCGGGAAGCTGTTTCCTCCGGCCGTACTTAGTTTAAATGGGGGTATCACTAGCTGGTTGGAATATGCTTCTCTGGTGGGTCTAGTGGAGATTTTTCTGTTGAATCTAGCAGCTAGGTATTTGGGTGCTAGATGGTTGATACTTTTGAAGGTAAGAGAAGCTGTCTTGAGTTTGATTTTGTCCGCTGTGGAGAGCCAATTGGATTGTCTTCTAGCCTCTGAAATATGCTCCCTTCTTGGAATTCCTAAGGCAGCTCTAAGGACATTGTTCTGTAGTGTTTGAATCTTTTGCAACGTATGTTTATTGGCCCCTAAGTATAGTGTGTTGCAGTAGTCCAATTTCGACAGCACTAATGCTCGAGCAAGGGTTAGGCAGTTGGCAGTGGATAGGTATGGTTTTGCGGCTCTAATCAGCTTGCAGGTATATGCGGTGCTGGATGCCATTGCGCTCACCTGTTTGGTTAGGGAGAGGTGGGAATCAAGGTAAAACCCTAAAGTTTTTACCTCTTTTGCCACCTTGATAGTGTTGCCGTCTATGACGAAGGAGGAGTATTCTTCTTTTAATCTATTGATGTTTTGTGTGTTCCCCAGTATGATAAGTTCCGTTTTGTCATCATTCAGGCATAGCCCGTGGGTGGCCATCCATGCCTGAATGATGAGATAAATCTTGTTCACCAAGGCCAAATCTTGTTCATAATCCCCTGAAAGTGGTATGAGAATCTGAGTGTCATCCGCATAGTTAGTGTAGGTAACACCCAGATTATCTAGATCATCGAACAAGGGCTTCGTGAAGATGTTGTACATAGTGGGGGAGACACAAGAACCTTGTGGGACTCCACATGTAATGGATACAGGGTCAGCGGCAGCAGAAGTAGAGAAGACTCTCATAGTTCTACCGGTTAGGAATGATTTGATCCATGCGATGGCATGTGTGGAGAAATGGGCAGCTGTTTCTAGGTGGGTGCAGAGCACATCATGATCCACCAGGTCGAAGGCTGCAGAGAGGTCCAGTAAGAGGAGTAGGGCCATCTTTCCAGAGTCTCTCAGCTCATCAACCTGAGTTTTAAGATCGATGAGCGCGGTTTCAGTTCCGTGCTGGGGTCTGAAGCCTGATTGTCTTGTGCCTAAAAGGTGGTGCAGCTCCAGATGTTTTTGGATCTGCAGGTAGGCTACCCTGTCTAGGATTTTTAACAGGAAGGGTACCGTTGTGATAGGCCTGTAGTTAGTCGTGATGGATGGGTCCAGTGTTTGTTTTTTTAGGAGGGGGAGGACCCAAGATTGCTTGAGGTTATCTGGTATAGTGCCTGAAGCAAAGGAGGCATTAATAAGCTTAGCAATGAATGGGGAGAGGTCTCTGGCCGCGTCTTTAATTAGTTGGGCTGGGCATAGGTCGCCTCGGCAATTGGATGGCTTGAGTGAAAGTATTATCTTTTCGGTTTCAAGTATAGTTACTTTCGAAAAGTTAAATTTATGGTCTAGATTAGTGCTGATTGGTGGTTTGCCTCTTGGGTTAGTTGAGGGTGGAATATTCTGTTTCTTTATCTCAATTTTTGTTTGGAGTGTGGCAATTTTGTCATTTAGTGCTTTTTGGATGTTCGAGCACCATGTTTTATTTTTGTCACAGTTATCCTGGACAGGAATAGGGTTTTCTAGTTCCTTTAGTATAAGGAATAGTTCTTTCGTTCCAGATTTGGCCTGCAGTATTCTGTTGTTGAAATTGTCTCTTTTTGCTTTCTTTATTTCATTTTTGTAAATCTTGGAGGCATTGATGAGTGTAATTTTATTTGTCTCTGTTGGGGTTAGTCGCCAAGCAGATTCGCATTTACGTTTTTCAAGTCTTAGAGATTTGAGGTGAGGAGTAAACCAGGTGTTTAGGTGGGCTCTGGGCTTACTCTTTCGCAGTTTCAATGGGGCAATAGTATCTAGAGCTGTAGCCATGGAAGAGTTGAATTCATTTACTAGTGATGAGGTGTCCAATAAGTCAGGTAGAGAGTTTAATCTGGGGAGGATGAGTGGTAGCAGTTTTTCTGTAGTTATAAGTTTTTTGTTTCTGGTTGGCAAGGGGGGAGCCAGAGCAGTTTCAATAGGTAGGGCCAGGTTAACATTTAGGAGGAAAGTTATCAATGCATGATCAGTCCAGATTTGTGAGGTGATATCAACAATCGTTGTATTGCAATTATAGTCAGCAACCCAGTCAAGTATGCGGCCTTTTTCGTGTGTGGGTTGTAAGATTTTTTGGGAGAAGCCTAGTTCTGAGATGACATTGGTGATATTAGTTGCTTGCAGGTCTTTAGGGTCATTGTAGCCTAGGTTTAGGTCTCCCAGAAGGATAGCTTGGGATGAAGTTTTTAGGTTGTTTGAGAGGATTGTGGAAATGATAGTTCTCCGTATGGGATTCCCCATTTAATTGGAGATTCCTCAAACGTCTTCTCATTCTAGGGTTCTAGATCTTCTAATGGAACCCAAGCTACTTGCTCATGTAACTTTGCAATTCCGCTCTTTTCTGTCTTGGTCCGATCTTGAATGTACCATTTCCATTTGATGATACTAGCCTCTTGTGCATGCCCAATTTGATGTGTTTTAAGGGAACTCAGTACCCATTGCATATTGGTATTTCCAGTCAGATCAAGCTATCATGACCCACCGTCATCTGCTCTGTATCCACGAGTGCCCAATAACAGGCTAACAATTGCTTCTCAAATGGGTTATATCAATCACCAGCATCAGGGTATTTCCTACTCCAAAACACTAAGGTAACCCTCTTTCGATAATGTTTCTACCACAAACTCCAGTTGGCATAGGAATCTTGTACGTATACATTTAGTTCCACTTAGCCATCCCTCAATGGCCATACATCAAGTACTTTTTGAATAGTGTATTTAGCTAACTGGAATGCCTTGTCTTGCTCATCACCCCAATCAAAATTGAAGTTCTTGTGTGTTACTTTATGAAGGGGTGCTAAAATCTGCCCTAAATGTGGAATATTTTGTCTCCAGAATCCAAACAGCCCAATGAACTGCTGGGCTTGTTTTTTAGTCCTCCATGTTGAAAACTAGAGGATCTTTTGTTTGGCTTTTGGCACCATTTCATAATGTTCATTATGCCATTGAATGCCCAAAAAGACTACAGCCTCTGCTGGACCTTGTGCCTTAGCTTCATAAATTTCCCATCCTTCCTTGCGTAACTGCCCATAATAAGATCTAGGTGTACCTTCCCTTTAATCATATCATCAATATAATGCACAATCTGTACATCTGGTTTACATGGAATTTTATCCAAGTATTCTGCCACCAGTCGGTGATAGATAGTCGGGCTATGCATATACCCCATAGGCAAACTTTGAAACGTATACTGCCTCCCATTCAAAGAAAATGCGAACTGCTCTTGACATTAATCTGCAATAGGCACAGTGAAGAACGCATTAGCAAAATATAACACTGCATACCCTGTACATTTTCAAAGTTACTGCATCCGGTAGGAGGGGTGTGTTTATTCAATTTGCAATATTCAACAGTCATCCTGTAGCTTCTGTCCGGTTTTTTAATCAGCCGGATCAGATTATACCAAGCCGTTGTCACAGAACGCAACACAACGGCTTCTGCATATCCTTAAATGGTATCTGAAATCTCCTTCTGCCCTGTGGGTATTCTATACTGTTTCATAGAAATTTGCTTTGTAGCTATTGGAACCTGCACTGGGGGCATTTTTAATCGCCCTACAGTCATGGGGTGCATACAAAAGCACTTGCTCCAAATTGGTAAAGTTGTCCTTCCAACTTGAGCGTCAGCCCTTCTAAAATGTCAAATCCAATAATGTATTCTTGGATCAGGACAACTCACATCTGATAGGCGTCTCTTTTTAAACTTCCAATTTTCATGACTATTTTCGTTTGAACGGCAGGGGTGTCTCTGCCCTCCAGCCCGATAATTGTAAAATATCTTCCCTTAAACTTTGAAGGATTTCCATGTATCAATGTGGCATCCGCCCCGGTATCAATTAAGGCGTTGACTTCCTGTATGTTTCCTCATTGCCAAAATAATTCTACTTTTACATAAAGCCTTCTGTCTACCTTAATTTGGGCATTCCTTACCGGAGTTTGGCCATCATCCTATTTGTACTTTGAGTGTGCATGCTTAGATTTCCTTTCTACCATGGCACTCACCATTTCCCTCAAGTTGTCATACATGGGCTGATATTGTGAGGACATAGCAGAAGATTTATCAACTTCCTTTTCTGGAGATGATGTAAATAAGTCCTCCCTCTCAGGGTCATGTACATCTTGCGGCTTCACTTGTTTGTAGTGTTCATTTCCATCCAAACCCCTTTTTTTGTACAATTGATACATTTCCTGCGTCTATATTCCATCAATATCTTCTCTTGGCACTCCATCTTTCAGTAAAGCTAGAAACATATCCTTTCTTGACACGAGAATCTCTGCTGTCAAACCTCTTCCCTGGAGTGTGCCTTTCACTTCACCCTTCCCTTCCTCACTCTGGTGTCATTCATCTATCTTTTCCTATTCTCCCAAATCCGCCAATTTTTGGATAGCATCTACCACTACTACAGGTCATTCCCACCATTAGGGTCACGATGACACTTTTATATGACGAAGGAGCATTGCGAATTATGGTGTTTCTGGCTGAAACAGACAACGCTACCAACCCCATATGCTCAGGGCCCCTGAGTTGGGGGTATCTAAATGAACGTCCCCTTTCATTGTGTGTTCCATCACCCTTTGAATCGCCTCTTTTAATGTATACCATTTCTTTTCCTCAGTTGGCCAATCTGAGGTAATAGGATACTTGCGGTTACATCCCTGGGCTTCCAGTTGTAACAGAGACATTTGAGCCTCTCCTCCATCCTCTTCTTGAGTATGGCCAACACGCAGGTTCTCCTGAATCAGAATTTCTTGCGTTAAAGGTAAAAATCAGGCAGAATATGTTGTATCCATATGCAGACCTGCCGCCCCTCCATCATATAACCTGACCATCCGTGTCCGCAGGGGTTCACCTGGCCTCTGTTTTAATCGACTAGTAATTGCCCCAATTTCCTGTGAATAATCCTCCAGTGTGGTCATATCCACTATCCCTCGTGCTGGCTTATTGGGATTGCGACCCATCCTCATTCATATCACAGGTTTAGCAATTACCTCTTTACGGCCAGATTCTGACATGGATAAAACCTCTGGCTCTCAACCACTCTCAGAACTAGTACTGTCATAGACATCTCCATCCCACTTATCGGGATCGCAATCCACCCCTGCAGAAGCAATCACTTTTGCTACCTTGTGAGAATTCCCTCTCCCACGTCTCGTTTTATATTAGTACTGCGGCTCTCTCGGCCACCGCTTGATATTTGTCCACTTTATCATGATTCAATTTCATCTGGAGCTGCCGCATCAACGCAATTTGTTTTTCAGCAGCCAACTCCTTTTCTAATCTTAAAACATTTGCCTGTAAGTTTACATTCTGATGGTGTATCTTCCGAAGGCATGTAACAAGATCCAGCCCCTCCTACAGAGAGCCGAACACTCCTTCCCTTTCTCCACCTGTACTTGTCTCAGATAACTCATTACTTCTTCTTGTTTGCCTCTCCTATACTGGTATCCCATTCCTCCTTTAAACCTGTACCACATGCCTAAGTCTGTGCGACCTTGTCATACAGACTTAGTCCACCTTGGGATAGCCACCTCAAGACAGCCTCTGCCTGCGGAACTGCCTTTTTTCCTAAATAGGGAACTCATTTTACCTAATGGATTTGTCATGTCCCCTATATTCATGCCTCACAACACACAGTTCACTTCCCAAATAGTTGCCTTTCCGAGGCCAATATCCTTTATTTATTTCTAAATATCCGGGATCTTTGGCATCAAATATCAGCACAAAGACCCTGCTCACAGTGCCAATTGTTTTGCTTTACTTTGGCCACACATGGAAGAGCACTTTTTGGGCAGCTTATAACTTCGGTCCCTCTGGATGAATCCTCATCAAACTTTGCAAAAGAAGCATATGGCCCACTCCGAATTGTTTTGCACATTTTATTGAGATTTGGTCCAGGGGGGGCACATTTATAGGCGGTCCCCAAATTATTTTTTTTTCCCATAGACATAATGGCGTGCTTTTGTTAATTTGGTGTAAATCTGTCCAGTAGTTTTTTTTTAAATGCCCAAAACGTAAGGCAAAAGAATTGGTGATATCTATGTCCGCTCAGCGGACACACTTCCCTGTTCGCGCCGTGGACAGGACACCAATTGGTTGATCAGCTTGCGTCTTGTCCGCAGACATGAACATGTTCACCGATTGGCTGGGGTGAACTGTGAGGCACTTTACATTGTTTCGATGCGCCCGCCATCTTGGATCCGCCGGCAGCGCGCAGCGGCGAACCGAGGTAAAATGTAATTTTAGGGAGTGTGCTGGTGTGCAGGAGTGCTTGGGGAGGGTTGAGGAGTAAGAGATGGGTCAAATATTGTATTTGTTTATTAGGTGGCAGGTGCCCTTGATGTGTTTGCCATGCCCGCGGTCGTAGCGGCTGTCCATGGACATAATGAAAGCTATTTTACTTTAGTATGATGTTGGTTTTGGGTTGTTAGCAGAGGATTGATTGTAATTCATATCCCCTATAAGCAGCCCACATACCAAAGTCAAAATGTTTGGTATTATAGGTGTGTTATGCTGCAGTGGTTGGGGCCAGAGCCTAGAGTCTTGGGTGCATGGCCGAAGGCCGTAGGTTATAGGCCATGCACCCAACACTCTAGGCACTGGCCACAACCACCGCAGCACAAAACACCCATAGAATCAAAAACCAATCAAATATCCACAACACAAATGTTTGTGTACTGTTTCATTTGTACAGTTTGTATGTGAAGTGTTGGCTAGGTTATGCAGTTGGGATTCTAGAGTTTGTAACAAGGAGTGCAGTGTTTCTGAGTTTATTTTTTGGATACATACTGGTTGAGTTTGTTGTGGTTGTATGCAGTTTTTTCATAACATGGGTAACTGGACCAGACATATTTTTTCGATCTCTGTGATAAAAGAAAAGATCATATGTTAGAGCAGGTAGTTCATAATGAGTTATTGCATTGCATAATAGACATTTCTGTATTTTTTTTTACCCTCATATTTAGTACTTTACGAGTAATATAGTTCAAACCAGTGTACTGCACAATTTGCTCAGTTTCTGTGTTTGTTTTCTAAATCATTGGGTCTGTGGTTTCTTATTTGATTTTAGTGGTATTTATTTATGTGTTTGCTTGTTGCAGAATCTTGGGCCAGTTAGATACCTGTTGGCATATTCTAACTGTGTATTAGATTACGTATTAAATTTTGGTTTTAAGAATATTAAGTAAACGTTTACAAGATTTGCTGGCAATCTCTGCTTTAGGGTAATGGTACTATCAATACATTCAAACCATCAACAATTCTTTTTTATATATGCAGTGTAGTGACCTGCATTGGTTGTGGCTCCTGCGTGGTAGATTATACCTATTTTTGTGAAGGTTTTCTTACCAAGTCATACTTGACCATGTGTGAATCCAGTCAGCTTACAGTTGTTTTTGGTACCATCTGCATTGTAACGTAAATGCCTTAATATTACGTATTTACTCTGTGTCTGTATTTGTGGCGGAGCGATTATCTGAATTGCAGGTAGTACATTATCTGCCATGGTTTGCATTTTGTACAAGTTGCTGAAATGGAATGGATTCACAGTTAGGTATGGATAAATATACAAAGCATTCATTAGGGACTTCTTGCTGTGCCACATGGTTGCAGAGAGTGCATGTATGTTTCCACATGTATGAAATCTTAAAGATTGTATTTATAGGTATGTTTTTGTTTTCCAGTACTTGTAGTAAGTACATTACAAATTCTTGTGGATCTTCTTGTGGGTTTATAGTGAATTTGACAATTCTAGCACAGTAGTCCAATTCTTGTCTTATTCTATGAACTCTGTAAGTGTCAGGATTGTTGGTTGCATTTCTATGATGGACTAACATTTGCAAACACAATTGGTCTGTACTGTGTAAGTAAATGTTCTCAATAATTGGTGGCAATTGGAATAGAATATTTATTGCTACATTTGCGTAGCAATTTACAGCAGTTACATTTGAACATTTGAATGGACCAGATAGTTCTGTGTGGAAGTCATTTGTTTCGAGTTTGTGTTGCTTTTTTGAAGAAGTAGTTGAGCTACTTTGACCACTAGATTCTTATTTGATTGTGGTACTTGATGAAGAATTTGTTACTTTTTTTTTCTTTGGAGGAATTGTAGTGATATCCTGTATCGTTTCAGTTTGAAGTAATTTTCTTTTAGAACGTTTTGCTTCTTGTGGAACAGGATGGGTTTTTAAATGGGGATGTAGAGTGAACGTAGTCTATTGTATTCTAGAATGCAAGGAATATCAGCATTTACTTTACTTGCATCAACGTTGATTGGAAATAGCCCGTCAAGTGTACATAAGCGTGATAGTGCTACATAGCACATGCCTTCTTTAAAGACTGTGCTACCAATATCTATCAATTCTTTATCTAGGGTAAGACCTTGTGATTTGTGAATGGTCACTGCGTATGCTAGAGTTAGTGAAAATTGTTCTCTGTGCGTACATACACATCTTTGAAAAGAAGGAAGTGGGCTGTTGAGCGTCCTATCCTTTTAACTTCTAATAGTTTGTCAAAGAGAATATTGACAAATTGAATGTTGTTGTCACGTGGGTATGTTTGAAAGCCAACAACTGTACCAAGTCCTTGCTCCACATCAAGGTTACATTTAAGCATTACTCTACAGTTTAAAGATAGTTTTAATATTTTCTCCAAACCAGCTGTGTTAGTATTTGGTCTTGTTGTGGCTTGTTGACACATGGGTAGTTTCATACCATGTACGTCCAATTTATCTGAGGAGCAAATTTCAATTATTGGTTGCATTTCTTTTTTCAACATTGTTTCATTGAATTTGGAACAGCTTGCGAGAGTTGGCATCAAGGACATACAATTGACATTTTTGTGTGCTAATTATTGCATCACATCAGTAGCACATGAGTTATGGCCATAGAGTGTATGGATGTGCCTGGTTATTAATATTGATTGTGCTTCTTGAGCTAGTACACCAACTCTAATACTTTTTAAAATGTTGGTGTATGTGAGGTCTGCAGACTGGTGCATGTTTTCATTTAATTCTCTGTATTGGAAATGTTGCCAAAGGTTTATATTTCCTATGCTGCCAAGAGTTTTACGGCACAGTTTGTACCCTAAGGTTTAGAAAATAGGTTCAGCTATCACAGATGTCAGTTGAAGAAGATCTCCGAAAACAATCATATGTTTTCCTCCAAAGAGCTGGTTGTAGTCTGTTTTGAGGACCTCTTGTAATCTTTAATCACCTCATCTATTAGCAGCGTTTGCATTTGTTTGAAAACTCTGCGTAGTACCATTGCAGCTTCTGTGGAAAGTTTATAATAGTCTAAGTGGTGTTCTACTGGAAGGAGTAGTAATCGGTGTAAAGTAACAACGCCTATGTTGTAGGCAGCTTAACCTGTGGGGGCAGCTACAACAGCTGACAGTTTGTTGTTTGTCAGTTGTTGAAGGAACTTGTTGATGATTTTGATTAAGAATGTTTTGCCTGAACCAGCTTCACCACTCACGTATAGCAGTATAAGTTTGTAGTCTTGGCAGGTACCATTTTTATTTTCATGTTCCACACCATGTTCAATTTGTTTTATTATTTCTTGGAAAATGCTACGCTGTTCATTGTTCAGTTGTGATTTCAGTACAGCAAAGTCTTCTGTATCTTGTTCATACTGACACATGGTGTTTTTTACCTCTGTCATGGCTAATTCTGTCTCATTTGCTATTAGTAGCTGTCCAAGTGGTTCTTGGCTTACTCTTACAGAAGATTGACTACTGTCAGGAGTGTCCACTTGTAGTTGGGCCTGGAGTTCTTCTTCGTGTTGCTGTTCATTGTGCAACATTGTTTGGTACTGTATAAAGTTTACGTCTGTTATAGTGCTTTCATTTGCTTTGAAAGCGTCTTCATAGGAGTCATACGTATCCAGTAACTCTTCTTCTTTTCTCCATGGTTTAAAAAGTTGTAGCAGGGACATGAAATACAGCTCTTTATGTTGAGGAGTTTTTAATGACAATTTGATGTGATTAATTAAGCTGCATTTGGTAAGATTCACTATGCTGCCTTCACAATTTACCACTCAGTACCTACCTTTCTTTTCATCTGGTTGTTTTGGGCTACGTGGTAGAGACACATGGTTTCCAAAGTGGTACTTTTTTGGGGTAGTATGTGTCCAGTAAATTGTTTTTCAAAATGTCTTGACTGTTGGGATGCTTTTTGGATATTGTTTCTATGTCCTCATATGATTTGAGAACTCTTTTTCTAGATTTACCAGGACCAAGACTTAGCCAAACTATATTGTCAGATTTTCCATACAAGAAAGTACCGGTTAAACTGTCTGCAGCTTCATTGCAGCCACATTCTCTATGAGAGAACATTTTTATGCCTAAGCTGTACAATTTCTGTGATAGTGTTTTGTCAGTTGATATGTCATCCCAGAGGTGATGAAGCTCTGTTTACTCTGCTTTGGTTAAGTAGTCTGTGATATATCATGCAACTGCAGAGGAATTGTCTGCAATGTAAAGCATATCTATGTTTGCATTCCATAGGAGGGCAATGAATGCATTGTAATCATTGATGTATTTTTATTCTTCTGTTCTTTTTTATGTAATATTTGTTCTTAGGTGATTTACCTTTGACACTATGCCCGACTGAAGACATGAAGGTGTTTACTTGACCTGTTGTTGAAACTGGTCTAGGGAAACCAAAGCGGCATTTGGTGTAGTATTTCCCTTTTTAAAAAATATTTGCGATGACAATATTTCCCAAATTTGTGTCTTTGAAATTGTAAAATGTATGCATGAAGGTCACTATGAGTTGTTTGGGAAGGGATTTCACAAGTGACATATGTTTGGATGAACTGCAAAACAGTGGCATCACTGTCCTGACCAAATTCAGAAGCATTTTAATCCATAAATGCATGTGGATGTGTGGTGCTCCTCTGGCTTGGTATTCTTTTCTCCAAAAGAAGTGTTGAACTTCTCAGAGGGGAGGAACAGTCTTATTACAAATAAAGTGTAGCATAGCAATGAAGCGATGATGGAAATATCTTGATACATTTACAGGATCTAGAGAGCAGAGTTCTCTTGGTGTTTTTATATCTATGTTTGTTTTATTTTTGTTTGCTATGCATAGGAAATCGTGTAAACCTTCCCATGCATATTCTGCACAACTTAATGTTACAAACCAAGTGGATGGGCCAAGATTTCTGATCATAGAGCGTACATCTCTGTGACGTCGGAACCAGCAGTCTTTTCTACCACACATGTTTGCTAAAAGATGTGTAATACTTGACTGTAAAAGTTCATCTTTTTCTTGCTCTTTTTGTAATAATTACGTAAGTGACATATTTTTAAAATAGGTACCTGATTTTATTGTGTGTGCAACTCCGTAGCATAGAGTTGCTAGTTCACTTTGTCTGAATCTGCGGTCGACAGAATACATTTATAGAGAGCGATATTCTGATGCTGTTATCTGTGCGGGTCTACCATTGTACCTTCCTCCTTTTCCAGTAGGAAAGAGTAGCGGAAAGGCCTGTGCTTCTATACTTTTTTCCCATATGCTGATTGGCGATCCTTTGGCTTGTTGCATTTGGTACATTTCAAGTGCATCATCTGTAGTATCTTTAGAGTGTAAAGGATGAATTGTATAACGGTCAAAAAATATTGGATTCTGTAGTAGGATTTAGAAGTTCAAAATGACCAGTTTCTGGTGACTCTTGAATTATTTCAATGGTTTCTCGTAGGTTTTCATCAATATTAATTTCTTTGTAGAATTCACTGTTGTTTTTAGATATTACTTGGCTTGTCGAACTTTATATAAGTCTACGAGTTGTTGCCAATTTCTTTTGTCTTTTGTAGGTACGCCATTTACTAAGACAATTAAAGATTGATCTATTGGCCTTTGCACACCTAGAGTGTGTACATTTTCTGTGAGATCTAATAGTAAATAAACTAATTTGCCACAAATGCCTTTGACTAATTCAGAGGGAGGTCATTTTGCTGTTTTTGGTTGGAAGCGTATTATTGCTTGAAATTGGTGCACTATTTGAATTATGATGCTCTCATATAAATTTAGTTGTTGCAGGGGTTTTGTTAGTGGGAATAATTCCAAGTTATTTGTCATAGCACGTGAAGCTATTTGGCTGTTGTTTAGTTTTGTAGTGCAGTAATTGCAAAGTATTAAGGGGACAGTAATGTAGTATTTCTTTTCTGCTATAAGGTAGAGAGCTAATTGGAACCATTTCAAATCTTCATTGTCTTCCATTTTGTACTTCATGTTTATAGTTTTTGTGGTACTTTTATAAGAAGTCCTGCAGCAACACATGCACACATGGTTTGGCACTTCAGCTGAGGTATATTTAAACTTTAGTATTTCTTTTTTGCATGTGTTTAATAGAAGGTTGCTATTTGTACAGTAGTTGCTAGTTTGTTGTACATCTATTTAATTTTGTAAGTGGCTTTCAATTCGAAAATATTTTCTCTGGATATGGGCTATTTCTTCAAGTAGTTGTTTGGCTGTACCATGTAGAAGATTGTTATTTAAGTTGGCTAGTGCTAAAGCAGGACTTTTAGCATAGTAGAATTTTTGGACTAGATTTCTTATAGTTGAATGATGTGTTGATATCATTTTGATATGATGGAAGGTGCTTTTGCAAATAGGTCCTGAAATGCAGGCTAATGAATGTCCTTGTAGTCCTGTGTATTTGTGCACTGGACAGGCATCCATATTTTGTAGTAGTTTCATTTCGAATTTGTCTTTGCTTTTTACATACTGATTGAGGAACTGGCGTAAAGATTTGAAAGATTTTTTGGCAATGTTACACATTGATGTGCACTGCCATTTGTAGATTGGATGTTTTGGTTCAGGACCTTTGGGGAGGTGATACTGAGTTTTCTGAGGATATTGTTGTGAGAGAGTTTCTTGTTCCATAATGGTGTTATTAAGTTTTTCATACCCTCGTCCACTGCTATGTATGGCAATTGGGTTTGTTTGCTTTTGTTTATATGCTTCCTCATTAAAATATGATTCTGTGGTCGTGGTGTGACTCCATTCACCTCCACAGATGTTTAAGAAGCTATTTTTGGCAATATTCTGTTTATTGAGAAGTCTTTTTTGTAGTTTAGTAGTTTGTTTTGTTAGTGGTTTCATTCTGTTTAAAAGTAAAATACATAACTTCCTTTTGAGAAGGATTGCACTGTCTACGAGACCTTCTAGGATTAATTTTCTATGGTAGGTTTTAAGGGTTGTGCATGATTTCTCTCCTGTTTTTAAAGGTTCTGAAGGACTCTGTGGCGGAACATGTTTTGTAAAAAATGTTTTGCTATGCTTCCTTGCCACTACATCTAGATTTATAGGTCCAGTGTTAGCAGTAGTGGTAGCTGAAGTCTTGTTACTCACTTACTGTTTGGTTTTACATTTTGTTAGTAGAGGGAAAGTTTCTGTAGTGTAAGCTTGTTTTGTTTTGTTTTGCTTAATGACTGTATTAGCAGTTTTGTTTGAACTTTTTGTACAAAAGCTGCTAGAGATGGATGCATATTTTGGAAACTTTTATTTTGATTTGCTTTACTTCTGGGTTTCTTTCTATGCCTTTTTGGTATGCATTCTTTGGGGTCTGTTGGAGAAAAAAAAGAAAGTGTGGGTTGGGCTGTCGTGCAGTGTATGCATGCTTTGTGCATGAGTGTTTGAGTATGATGGTATGATTGTGGAGGTGTGTGATTGTGCAATGGGCAGGTACATCAATTTGGGAAGGCTATTCTTGTATTTGTGTGTTACTATACTGGGCTTCAGATGAGAATATAAAGTATGCAACTGGTAAGGGGAACGACTAATACTACAACTAATGGTAAAGGGTTAATATATTTGTCTCTTCTACAACAGTACAATGCTAGTGTGTTTGAGTAACTGTTAGAACATTATGTCAGTTTTGTACTTACTTTTTTGTACGGAAAGAGTCGGTTTCTTCTAAGTCCTTGTTCGCACGTCAGACACTGCTGCTTTTCAGGAGAGTGCTGTTCACTGAAAGTGTAAAAGAAAGAGGTTAGTGCATATGTGTGTGTATAGCAGTTTTGTTAATGTAGACATTGTTTTGCACTATTCTTTGCCTATGTGCATCCTGTATATTTTATTTAGAATCTTTTAGTTGTAATATGTTTTTTGAATGAGTCCAATAGTAAACGTATAGAGCACAGTTGTTTTTTAATGTTATGTTAATGGATGTTAAGAGATAGAAGAAATAATCATATGCATTTTGTGCTATTCTTGTGGGGTAAATGACAGAGATTGTACATAAAAGCATTTAATGTATGCCTTTGTGAAGGTTTGAGTAATAAAGCAGAAGGATTTGATATAGAGGCAGTGGTGTTGTTTGATCAGGGAGTTTTTCTAATTATATTGTCTGTGTGTGTGTGCTTGAATGAAGATGTATGTCTTTTTCATAATTATACTGTTATTTTTCACATCTTATAATATGAAACAATCTTTTTTTAGATAGGTGTATGTGTAAACAGAAATTTGGAGAGGTGAAAGCTTTGCAAGTGACACTTCATCATAGCAGATGGGAGAAATGACTGTCAGTTCATTTTACAGTTTATACAGGGTCAGTGGCATTTACTCTGTTCATATTTTTATTTATTTTGTTTTACATTTTTAAAGTGCTTATACAGTCCGTGCGCATCAAGGCGCTGATACAGGAATTGTTTGTTTTTTAGTTGTGTAATTATTTTGTCTTAGTTGCATATTTATAACACGCTTAAACACAGAGAGGTTTCTAAGCACGGACCCGGGGATCAAATCTGTGTTGCTTCGTGTCATCTTGCTTTCAAGGCGCGCACGTTGCCACTGAGCTGTGCTCTCAGGATGTATTGCATTTCTAGAAGAGGTGTACATGTCCTGTGTAGAAGATATTTATACCTGTAGTTTGTGTTTATGCATGTGGATGTGCATGAATCTGCAAGTGGAAATCTTGGGAAGTTTTATAGTAGTTGTTTCTGTAGGTACTTTGCAGTGACAGCCGAATTGTACTGAGAGTGATCAATAGTACATCTAAAGTGCTGATCTGTGATGACAGATTTAGATGTAGAGTTCTTCGATGTGATTGGTGGATGATTGTGTGACTGCTGAACAGTAGCCAATGACGAAATGGTGCAGAGTGTGCAGTGGAAAGGGTAGAAGGGCTGCCTTAGTGTTACTTGCGTGCTCCATGGACAGCACAGCTGTTTGGAGGCAGGACATGTTACATCTGGGGTTCCGAGCATGAAGTGGGAGTGTATTTTGAGGATTAGCCAATGAGGTGTTGAGGTTCTGTTTCATATTGAGAGAGGCCGTGTGTAGTGAATATGGCAGAGGTGCAGAAAGTCAGGGTGTTGGTGGTTGGAGATATGTTTGTGAATGGTTTGGAGCAGTATGCAAAATCTAGGAAAGTGGCTAACCATTTTGACACAAAAAGAGTGGATGTGGTGTGGAGCACAGTGCCTGATTCGAATTTGCAGGCAATTCTAGTAGTTTGTCAGGATGTGGCTAAGTTTCATAGTCCACATGTAGTTGTGCTACACTGTGGTACTGTGAAATTAGGCTATGTCAGTGGCCCTACTTTGTTGCAAGATTTGCAAAATTTGGTTCAGGCAATCATGAAAGTCCTTCCCAATGTGAGGGTTATTTTTTCTGGGTTGACACCTAGGGCAGAATGGGACAATAAATCTGTTTTTTGTCCTCTTCAAAATGTTGCTAGGTGCTAGTCAACCGAGGCATGTTTGGTTTTATGACTAGATCGGGCATGGTTTTTTGCGACAATGACAACAGTGACTCTGGTAATGTTGATTACTTTAAGGAAGATGGCATTTCTTTATCTATTATGGAAAAAGCCATGCTATTTTGGAATGTAAGGGTTGCTTTGGAGCAGCTAATGTGAAGATTTTTGGAGGAAAATAAGAAAAGCAAAACATAAGAAATAGAAAATAAAAGGTATTTCTGAAGCATGTGCAAAAGAACAAAAGAATTGGCTCTTTTCAGAGCCAACCTCAAAGGGGAAATGGGGCACACTATTTAATTTTTCATTCCCTACGCTCAGATTTTTTGATTTGTCCGTGGACAGTGCGGTTGTCTGAGGACAGCACGTGTTACATACGGGGATTTTGGGGTTGAGTGGCATGAAAATGAAACTGAGCAGAGCAAGGGATTGGTCAATAAGGTTTACTGGGTGTGTTGTGTAAGGAGAAAGTTTGTCAGTAGGTCTTTTACCTGAAAGAAGAGCAGCTAGCTATGGCTGTGTGTTTCAGAAAGCAGATTGTTTGAATTTTGGGAGATTTGTGGATAAATTGGTTGGAGGTACCTACAGATCTCTGTGGAGTAGCCGCACATCTTGGATTCTCTCATGTGGAAGTGCAATGGCATGGAGTGCGTGGAATGAAATGGGTGGATTTGGTACTTCTATGTACTTCTTTGGTGACACAGCATCATCAAGACATTATTATTATTATTCATTGTGGAGGGAACAGTTTAGGCCATGTGTCTGGAATCTCTTTTTAATTTGCAAAGAAAGAAGGACTTGGGAAAGTCATGGACAGGTATCCAAACTCCAGAGCAATTTTTTCCCGTATTGCGCAGAGACAAATATGGCTGCATTCTTTTTCATTTAGTCCACAAATGGAGAAAGCAAGGCGCAATGTTAACACGACTGTTTGTGCCTTTTTGAGAGATGTTGGTATGTCCTCTTTTCAGAATGAAAACATTATGTTTTGTAGCACACACATTTTTCGCAGAGATGGAGTACATCTTACTTATGCCGGCAATCAGATTTTTCTGCGAAATGTACAAAATGCTTTGCAACCTTTTTTGGAATTAGAGCAATCCATTTTGTAGTAGGTGTTGACCATTTAAAGTTTTCGAAACACAAAAAAAGCCCACAAAAAGGTTCTTTTCAGAGCACCACGTCCTCCCAGAGAAAAGTGCTATGGTTGTGACAGGGTAGCACTGCACAGATTTTAGGTGTTCACGGACTGTTCACAGACATCTAAAAAACACAGGGCCCTGCACTATTTATTTGTGACTTCTATTTTTAAACTGTGAAAGGTGGCTCTGAAAAGAGCCTTTGTTTTTTTTTTGTTTTTTTATATTTTTGGGGATTTTTTAAACACAACACAGAAGGAAAGGAGGGGAAAGGAGGGTAAGGAAGGGACACCAACTACGGGGATAAGAAAGGGCAGGTGGAGAGAGGAAGATGTAGGGTGGTCCTTATTTAAGTAATGGGTAGTCCTTCTCATGCTCCTTGACCGCAGTCTCGATAGCAGTCCGAAGGTTCTCCCCCTGCAGAGTACCGCGTTGCAGTACATGCACAATATTGTGACCCTCGAAAGGTAACGGTCAACAGCATCATGAATGGCCTTTGAGGCAGCTGGAGGGATGCACTGTCCCACAGGAGTGTCTTTGTGGTGACAAGAGTGGAAACGGAGGATGCTGTAGAGGAACTCAACCTACTACGTTTATCGCAAGGTACAACCTAACGAATAGCCCCACCGTGGAATGACTTTAGGTGTCGCTTCATTGATGTAGTTCCAAAGCTATATGAACCAGGCCTGCAACGACTCAGCACCATGCGGCACTGAATGCACATTACCTTGTTTGCATGAGCTTTTGACTTTCCATCAATGATGTTAAATAACCGCCACACCCAAGACTCACAATGAAGGCTAGTAGTAGGGACTTCCACTAACTCATCCTTGTCATCCCCTTCATCTGTCTTCTCTGCATCCTCACGCCTGTTCCCCACTGCAGGCCCTTGGGGACATGGTGGTGTTGGAGGGGGTGGGGGTGCTGATGCGGAGGCAATAGCATCAGAAGCAATTTGGGATGCCATCTGGAAGATTAATAACCAGGAACTAGGAAGCAGGAATCAAGAACAGCAACTTGCACAATTGTTCTATTGTAAATCTTGGAAATCCAAAAGCTGAATGAGGATCAGCTCTGGGGTGTAGCCTTTTATAGGGGTGCTGGGGCACGCTTCGCGGACACCCGCCCGTCCCCGAACACTTCGAACATTAAGAACGGCTTAAAAAGTTCCAAAAAGTATGTAGATTGTTTGGGATATTGTCTGGGACATGTGCAATGGTGAACTTGTACTGTAAAATACCTTGGATTGCGCAAAAAGCTTTTTTTTAAATGTCCGTGGGACCCGGACAGTGTCCGCAAATAAGGACAGACGCTCATCATGGGTGCGGTCACATGATGATGTTGCCGACACATTCGCAAATGGGATGGCTATCCGACGGACACCAAATGCGCAGTGGCGGTTGTGCGCAGGTACGTGGGGGTTCTACGGACAGTGTTCGGGTCCCCAAACTAATTAAAAGTGTGATACACGTGCGGCAGATAGTTGCAGAGAGGCGCGATGTTCGTAGGACCCAAGTGTGTGATGCGCATGTGCGCGGGTGTTCTACGAACCATGTTGAACTCCCCCAATACAATAAATGTGCGTCAAAACTTTGCGGACAGGTGAACGGGATATGTGTTCTACGGATATATTCATTCTGGTTGCGGACATTACGCACAGCAGTGGTGTTATTAGGACACCCCTATTTTGGGTGATTGCGGACAGGTGGACATCATGTGTGTTCTAAGGATACCTCCATTTTAATTACAAACAGTACAAACAGATATATTGTCCTTAGGACACCCCCATTTGGGTTAATTGCAGACAAGCGGACATCTTGTGTGTTCTAAGGGCACCTCCATTTTAATTACAAACAGTACGAACAGATATATTGTCCTTACGACACCCCAATTTTGGTCAATTGCAGACATAACGGACAGCCGCGCTGTTCGCGGACACCCTAACTGCCTTTTGAAAAACAAAAATAAGACACAGGAATATACTAAGAACACATTTAAAATTATTATTGTTTAACAGTAGAAAAATTAGGAAAGAGAGGGGGAAGCAGAAACTGAAACAAATACAGGGGAGTTAGGGGTTTGGACATGATGTGTGGGAGGGGGAGAAGGGATGGAAGTTTTATCGTACCGTTTTTCTTGGTGGGAAATTTCTCTCTTGACTCATCTCGTCTTGTGGGAAATTCTATTCCAGCCATTCCAAAATACTGGACATTTCACTGTTAAAAAAAGAGAAAATATTAGTTTTAGTGTACATAATACAGAAAATGTATAAGTATGTGAAATAAATGTAGTGTACTTACTACTTTTTGACAAACTGTTGCTGTTACTGGTGTGTAAATATGCTCTTGCTTTTTGCTGTGCAGTTTCTGTGAGGTAATTCAGTTGGAGGCATATTTATTTTGTTTTGGTATATTCCATTATATTGGAAATGCAACTTCAGTGGATGGTTGGTGTCTTACATATAGAGTTACCACTTCTTATTTATTATTAAATGTAATGTATTTATGTAGTGCTTTTTCAATATGTTTGTGTGTTTTTATTGTATGATACAATAACGGAAGATACCCTCTAAGTTTTTGGATAGTGCTGATGGTGACCGCGTGCACCTGCGGACATGCGCTCGGTCCGCGGACATCAAAATCACTAGCGGGGCTCGGGGTTTAGTATTTTCTATGTTATATAAATGTAAGTTAAGGGAGTTATGGTTAAGTTGCGCTACTAAAAACCTATGAAATTCAGTGAAAAAACTTTGTTAAAGGGACGTTATGGTTAAGTTGTGCTACTAAAAACCCATGAAATTCAGTAAAAAAACGTTATTAAAGGGACGTTATGGTTCGAAGTAAAACCGAAAAACCTCAGAAATGTGCAAGTTATGGTAAGCTAAGCAACCATAACTCGCGCCACCACTGTGCACTGCTAAGACTAACACCCTGGACATCAAAGATGACATCACAAATATCATTGATGATATCACTGATCTGAAAAAAATTGTGATATCTGGCTCTGTTCCATGCTCCCATTTCCGTGTTCGCTCTGTGGTCAAAAGTCTGATTGGGCTGGAGTGTGGCATGATGTCAGCAGAAATCAGCCTGATCTGCGTCATAATGTTTGGTAACCCTGCCATGTTTTATCCGAGGACAGTGCAGCGCTGAAAGGGGTGCACTACATGCTTTGCTGCATCTGGTGGTGGGAAGAGGGGATGAAAGGGTGGGGGAGTTAGAAGTGAATCATCTGATATATTTCAGTAGGTGGAAGAAAGCGGTGGTGTGGCAGTGGTAACAGTGCGTACTGCAGCAATTTGCAGTTATGTCCATAGGCGAGTACCTTGTGTGGTGAATGTGGGAAGCCTTTGTTACGGCTGGATAGGTCCCGAGGCGACCTCTTTCTGTTGTTACTACTGGCAGGCTCAATTACAGATGGCGAGTGGATAGCTCATGCCATGAGCATTTTTACATAGGGTGTTGTGCGCTGTGTTGTGTGTGGTAAGCTCCTAGCGCCTTGGTGCCTGACTGCAGGCCTTGGATACATGGCTGCAGGCCTTTCACCGAAAAGTATGTCCATTTTTTGCTAGTAGGTTTCACATTGTTGCTTTGGGTGTGTGGTTTATCAGCATTGTACACATTGTTGGTTGCATGGGTGTAGTGATTGTCAGCATAATCTCCAGTTTTGGGTGCATGGCTAGAGATGATATGGTATGATATGATGGGGTATTTATAACACGCTTAATACCCAGAGGTTTCTAAGCGCAGACCTGGGAATCGAACCTGTGTTGCTGCGTGTCGTCTGGCGTCCAAGGCGAGCACGTTGCCGCTGAGCTATCCTCCCGAGATACACTGGTACTCCTGTGTATTTGTGCACTGGACAGGAGTTAAGTGTTTGTAGTATATTAATTTGTCCTTTCTCTTTCCCTTTTATATGGTGGTCGAGAAACTGCTGCAATGACTTGATAGAGGTGTGCCACCCGTTACACATTGATGTGTACTTTGGGTTGCATTATCAAGATGAAACATCACTGCCTTTCACAACAGAGATGCTTACGGCAACTGTGAAAGAATATAGCACGAGAATATGTTTCTTACTGGCATACTGAGTGCATTTGGAGAATACAGTACTTAAATGGGTCAGGGGATGTGTTGGCAGGAAGACTTAGTGTGTGTGTAATGGAATGGCTTTGTATATGATTGGGAACATGCAGCATTAGTACTGTTGGTGAGGGGGCAAATGCTTCACTTGTGAGTGTGTCATACAACGTGCAGTTTTGCAAGTGTGTGCATTGGTGCACGAGTATTTGCTTTGCAACTGGATTACTTGCACTTGTAGAAGGGTGAGAAATAATTTCGGAAAGGTGTTCACCTTGGAAAGGAAAATGTTTTTGTGTGTGCAATTTTATTACCTTTTCTGTGCATATATGCTTTCTACATGAGTGGAGCAATTATTTCCCTTGTTGGTTTTATTTATCCACATTTACGATGGCTAGTGTCGTGGATGCACAGATAGTTTTTTCTGCTTTTCTACGTAATGCCATATTTTGTGTGGTGTGGAAGGTAAGTGGCAAGCACCCTGTTCTTATGCGTGCAATGTATGTAGTTGGTTTGGATTGGTAGGGTGCATTAGTTACTCCTTTGCTGCAACCATTTTACGAATGTTATACGAGATGCGTTAGTGTGGAGAAAAGTTGTACAATTGCCAGAAGAAAAGAAGAGATTAACTATTTGGATATTGCAATGGTTGATATGGGTAGATGAAACATTTGAAAGCCAATACCATTGAAAGTGGTATTTGATGGTAGGTGATGGGAGAAATTAGCGTATGTTTCTTGAGTAGCTCAGAGACAATTATACCAGACGTGTGAAAGTACTGTATACAATATATTGATACCGGTCCTTTGTGGTGGTGGGTGCTGATGTGGATTACTCTGGATGGATACATTTTGCATACCATCACAGACCTTTCTATGGCAGGTGCTTTACGATCACACTAGACTTGCACTGTGAGTGGTTTATGATATATATGGCGTGTTGCGTACAAATTATATTGTTAGATGCTGAGGTCTTGGATGTGATTGGTGGATGCGTGTGTGACTATTTAACAGTACCCTATGCAGGAGTGCTGGCTAAAGAGTAGTGGAAAGGGAAGAAGCACTGCCCCTGCTTTAGTAGGGTTCGGTCCTCGCCGAAGGTGGGGATTTGCACATGCCAGAGCTGCACTTGTCAGCATGCTGGGCATGAAAATGGGACTGTGGGTAGTATTCAATCAGGTGGTGAGGGAGTGCCCCACTGGAAGGGGCGGTAACACTTTTTTCATTGCTCTCTGTAGTGAGGATGGTAGAGATGGAGAGACACACAGTGCTGCTCATGGGTGATGCCTTTGTGCAAGATCTGCACAGGTATGCATGCCCTGGAAAGAGTCATTGCTGAAAATGTCGATTTGGAAGGAGTAGAGGCTTTGTGGTGGGGTGTGCATGTGTGCAGCTTCGCGGTGTGGTTGCACTTTGCAGACATGTGTCCACTGTCGCTACTGTTCACGCTGCTTTGGTGCACTATGGGGCTTTGGATTTGGGTCACATGCCTTGTGCACGTTTGCTGCGTCAACTCAAAAAAAGTTGCTGACAGCAGTGAAGCAGATATTTCCCACTACCACAGTCCTTTTTTCATGTATACCACCAAGAAGAGTATGGGATTATCTGAATGTAATTTGTCCGCAGCCAGAGGTCGGAGAGTGTCTAATTAAGAGAAGCATGTCTATATTTTTGTGACAGCTGGGATGTTCTACTGTGACAATGACATCCTTAATACTAGAAATGTGTACGTTTCCCATGCAAATGACATTTCTTTGACCACCATTGGAAATGGAATTTTGTTTTATGATCTGCAGGAATCTTTGAAGAAGTTCCTGTAAGAATGTGAGTGTAAAGAGGAGAAGAAAACGAAAATCCCCCAAAAAACAACAAAAAAAGGTGTTTGCTTACAAGCACCTAAATTAAACAAAGAAAATTAAAAAAAGAAAAAAAGGCCACCACTACAGATGAAATCTCCTACCCTGGTTGAAATGTGTTCCCCCACGCTCGTACACAGCACAATATGTCAGCGGATAGCGATGTATTTTCAGGATTGCCCATGCCTCTTCTGGTGTCTACTGAGAAATGTACATACTTTCTGTTGTTGATTAAAACACTTTTTTCGAGTGGTTTGCAAAGCAATTGTAACAAAATAGCTAGATTTTTCGGTAGCCGTGTAGCTAGTAGCTGCCCATTGTTTCTGAGTAAATACTGTGCAAACTGCACAAGTTGCATGACATTTAAAACTGGCACTTGCGTAACATTGAAAAAGTCTGGCACAAAAAAGATGGAAGAGCCATTGCAACCGTGGGACACTTTTTTATTGGTGCCTGAGACAATTGTATGGCCCAGTACAAATGTGACACTCACCTAGCAGGAGGTTCTGCAGATTAGAAGCAGCTAGGATGAGGTGCTTTGACAGTGCAGTGCATTGTGCCAGTACTGGAACTATCACGTTTTGGGCGCTTTGAAGTTCCATTAGCGTTCAATCCTGTACCGCTATTTAGGGCCCGTTAGAGGAATTTTATACATTTTCATTGATTTACTGCACATTACACGGTCTGCGGTAGTGGCTGTGTAGTTATCATTAATATCCTCATCTCACAGGGAGACGGCTTATCACTGTGCTCTCCATGGACTAATTTGTAAAAAGTTTTGCAAAAAAACTATATGGCACACTCTGAATTTTTGGGGGAAGTTGGGTGAGGTTTCGGGAGGGGGGCCAAAGTTATAGTGAGGTCCCAAACATTTAGTTTTTTCCATACACTGAATGGAGAAAAACTTTGCGCAGGAGCGGCGTCTTGGTCCAGAAAGCATGCTTTTATAAAAATGTGGTGATAATTAGTCCTGTACTTTTTTAAAAAGCAGATAAAATGTACATCTCAAATTAATGATATCTGGTTCTGCTCTGTGGTCCCATTTCCCTGTTCGCTCTGCTGTCAAACGTCTGATTGGACTGGAGTGGGGCATGATGTCGGCGGACATTGGACATTCCCGTTGGTTGGCTGGAGGGAAGCGTGATGTGCATCATAAGTTTGGGTAACACCGTCATGTTGTAAACGAGGATAATACAGGGCCGAAAGGGGCTGTAAAACATGCGTTCTGGCACATGGTGGTGGGGAGAGGGGATGGAAAGGGAGGGAGAATGTCTCTGTGCCTACGGCATCAATTTACAGGTATCTCCTTAGGCGACTAGCTTGTATGGTGACTGCAGGCAGCCTTCTTTACGGCACGATACGTCCTGAGGCGACCTGTTTGTGTGGTCAGTGCTGGCAGGCTCAATTGTAGGTAAGGAGTGGATTGCATATGACATGAGCATTTTGGCATAGGGGGTAGTAGGCTTGTGTGTGGTAAGCCCCTAGCACCTTGGATGTATGGCTGGACATGTGATCCTGCATTTCCAATATTGTGGCCATTGCACACATTAGTGACTACTGTACTATTATGCATTGGTTCTCTGTACTTAATAGACTGCTGAGAGCAGGGGCAATGTTCAGAAGATTTTGTGGTTTGGTTGGCAGTAGAAAATACTATGTGAGTGGAAGTGGGTAGAGGTGCTGGAGGCTGTGTCATGTTTGGTGATTTTGCTAACTACCTACATGTTTCAGTGCATGGCAGTAACATGGTGCCGGGTTGGGTAGCAGTGATGGTGGTTCTATTACATTTGTGGGTTGTGGTACCTGGCCACATGTTCACATGCATGGCTGCATAACGTTGCCATGGGTGTGGCCAAAGCACAGGCGCTTGGGTGCATGGCCAAAGGCTGTAGGACGTAGGAGTGCTGGTGGCTGTATAGCGTTTGTCGGTGCTGGTACCTGGCCAAATGTTGACATGCATGGCTGCATAACATTGTGGTGGGTGTGGCCAAGGCCTAGGCTCTTGGGTGCATGACCAAAGGCCGTAGGCCATGTACCAGAGAGCCTAGGCCTTGGCCACACCCACAGCAACGTTATGCAGCCATGCATGGCAACCCTCTGACACTGCTATATGGATTTTCTTTTCCAATTGCCTAGAACCTCTACATTTGGCTATTTCATGCCTTCCACTGAAGCCTATTTTTCAATGAGCTCTTGCCTTGTTGATAGAGAGGTATGGCAGGGTTGCATTTCCTGCCATCATGCGGCTACAAATACAAAGTCAGATAGCAATGTGTTATCATGACATTGTGCATTTGTGTTGCAAAGTACTCCAGTTATGTACTATTTCCTCATGCACTAGTTGCAAGTAGGTTTCACATTGTTGCCTTGTATGTGTGGTGTGTCACCATTGTACATATTGCTGGTTGAATGGGTGTGGTGAATTTTGTTCCATCCTACAGTTGTGGGTCCATGGCTGATGTGTTGGAATATTGTGTTTATAAAAGTGCGTAGGGTTCCAGTGCATGATTTATGTGGTTGGATTGTGGCTATTGCGCAGATTACAGAGTCTGAGCTTTTCCCATGTTGATAGAGAGGTATGACAATTTTCCATTTCCAGCCACCATGCGGCTATAAAGACAAAATGAGGCTGCAACATCTTATCATTTCATCGTGCATTTCCAATGCTAAGTACTTCACTTACTTAAAACTTTTTTTACGTACATGGAGATATGTTGGAACATTGTACATGGTGCACTGCATCCACAGCTGACACAATATATAGATGTACATTTACGGCCCATATCTATTATTTATATGTGCAGTGAGTTACAAATCAACTGTGTATGTTGGCAGACTCTGTGTGCAGTGGGTGCGCATACGTGGGTGCCAGGGCCATTTTATGGATTTTAGTGCCTTTGGGGAAGGAGATTTATGGGCCTGTGCTTCATCAAAAGAAACATATTCATTTAGACCTGTTTCTAAGATTGTACATGCTTTGTAATGTATGAAGGGTAGTAACCTGACGTGGTTGTGTCGCCTGTGTGGTACATTACGGCCATTGGTGTGAACGTTTTGTTGCCACACGACACGTCTCTGTGTGTGAAGGTAGTAAGGTTGCAGTTGCTTTTTTTCCCATTCGCATTGTTCGTTGAAAGCATTCATATTATGTGTTGTCTATGCTATTGTATACGTAAGGTGTAACAATTATCGGAATTGGAGGCCTATACAATATTATGCTATGGTTTGCATTTTGTTCCACCTGTTGAACTGGAATGGAATCACAGTTAGGTATAGATACAGAGGGAAAGCGTTTGTTTGGGACTTCTTCCTGAATGACATGTTTGCAGAGAGTGCATGTATGTTTCCACATGTAGGAAATCTGAAAGATTTCATTTATGGGTATGTTTATGCTTTCTATTACTTGCTGTAAGTACATTACCACTTCCTGTGGATTTATTAGTCTATTCAACGTGCATTTTTCATTGCAGCACAGTACTTCAATTCGTGCCTTATTTCTGATCCCCTGTAACTGTTTCCAGGATTGTGTGCCGCATTTTTGTCCAGTCCTATTTTTTGTAGACACAACTGGTATGAGCTGTTTCAATACATGCTTTCAATACTTAATGCCATTTACAAAACACCATTGCTGGGAGGCCATGTGGATGAATCTGAATGCAGATATCTTGGATATTTTCACGGAACTGTGTACTGGGATCGCACAAGACTTGCACTCTGAATGTTTAACAGCATATATGGCGTGTTGTACAGAACTGATAGTGTTACATGGAGAGGTCTTCAATGTGATTGGTGGATGTGTGTGTGACTATTTAACAGTACCCAATGAGGGAGCACTGGAAAGAAGGTAGTGGAAAGGGAAGAAGGACTGCCTCTGCTTTACTGGGGCACGGCCCTCACGATACTTGGGGAAGCGCACATGCCACATTCTGCCCTTCTCAGCATGCTGGCCAATGGGAATGGGACTGTGGGGATTATCCAATCAGGTACTGAGTGTGTGGTTCACAGGAAGGGATGAAAATACTATTTTTCATTACTCTGCGTAGTGAGGCGGGCTGACATGGGGAGACGCACAGTGTTGATTTTGGATGATGCCTTTGTGCTAGATCTGCAAAGGTATGCCCTGGAAAGAGACTTTGATCGTGATTTCAGTTTGGAAGGAGTGGAGACATTGTGGTGTGCTGTTGATGTCTGCAGTTTTGGCATTGTGCTTCCACTTTGTAGAGAAGTGGCCACTTTCGCTACTGTTGAATGAAGTGAAGAGGCTTTTTCCCACTGCCCATGTGCTTTTTTCACCCATAACATCAAGAAGAATATTGGACTATCCTTAAGTACTTTGTTCCCAGCAAGAGGTTGGATGGTGTCTCATCAACAGAAGCATATGTGATTTTTTGTCTGCTGGTGGAATGTTTTTCTGTAACAATGACATCATTAATTCTCAAAATGCTGAGTTTTTCCATGCAAATGGCATTTTTTTGTCGACCATTGGTGATGCTGTTTCGTTTGCCCATTTACAGGATGCGTTGAAGAGGTTAATGTAAAAATGTGAGGAGGAGAAGAAAACACCCTACAAAAACCGAAAAAAATGTGTTTCTCTACAAGCACCTACCAAAGAAAAGGCTGTTTTCAGAGCCACCACTAAAGATGAAATCCCCTACCCTGGTTGAAAAGTATTCCCCAACGCCCACACACAAAATGAAAGCTACATCCAGGGCTTTTGAGGATGGCGGGCATGGAAATGGGACTGTGGATGATAAAGGATTGTGCAATAACATTTTTGGGTGTGGTATCTACGCAGAGGAGTGTTGTACAGACCTGATAGTGTTACATGGAGAGGTCTTTAATGTGATTGGTGGATGCGTGTGTGACTATTTTACAGTACCCAATGAGGGCATGCTGGAAAGAAGATTGTGGAAAGGTAAGAAGGACTGCTTCTGATTTACTGGGGCACGGCACTCGCGGTACTTGGGGAAGCGCACGTGCCACATCCTACCGTTTTCAGCATGCTGCCCATGGGAATGGGATGTGTGGATTGGTGGTACTGAGGGTGTGCCTCACAGGAAGGGGTGTTAAAACTTTTTTCCATTAATCTGCGTAGTGAGCCAGGCTGACATGGTTGCCATTAGTTGTAAAGGTAATGTAGCACAGCCAGACTTGGTCCAAAATCAATTACAGCTCAAAGCAATGTGGCCCGCTACTCTGTTCTGAAAAGCTACAAACATAATGCAGAGCAGCTCTGGGGTGTGGCCTTTTGTAGGGCTACTGTGGAGCCCTTGCAATCGAAAAGGAGACCTAAATCATTCAAACAAATATATACAAGTGCAATGGCACATTGTGCGATATTTGTAAGCGTGTACTTTCACAATAACACTTCGTACATTGCAGAACACTACTTTTCCACTGTCTGAGGGTATGGATCGTGTCGGCTAAGTAAGTTTCCACGCGGAGCGTGGGTGCAGTCACATGGTGACGTCCGAATGTTCTCCATTGGGACGGCTGGCCGTAGGACATGTTTTGGGCAGAATATTTTGTGCGCATGTGCATAGCTGCCCTACAGACACCGTTGGGATCTCTTGACTGATTAATACTATGACACATGTGCACCGACCATTTTGAGACAAGCTGGGTGTTTGTAGGGTACAGCAGTTGGGATGCTTATGTGTACAGCTACCTGTAGGACTTGGGTGGGCACCTCAAACTACTTACAGTCCGTCAGAAGTTTCTTCACACATGCTGGACATGGGCGGTGTTACCAGGATACATAGTAAGAGATACATATGCGTGTAGTTGTGTGACAGACAAACATCTGCTCCCACAACTAATTATAGGTGGTTCACAAGAATCAGGCATGCAGTCGTATTGGCATCGTATGGATGCCTCCATTGTGATTGACGATCGGCCGCACAGGTGTGTTGCTCGTAGGACACCTCCCTTTTGCTTAATAGCAGTCATTCCCACCAGTACTGTGCACCGCTGAGTCATAATGACATTTTAAAACAAAGGAAAAGCCACATATATACTCAACAACAATTTGCATATAAATTTTATTTCCACACATTCATAGATACTATTAGGAAAGGGAAGGGGTAGCAGAAGTGGATACTTGTACTGGGGAATTGGGGATTTGTACAAGCTAGTCGTGAAGGGAGGGAGGGATTGAGGTCTCATCGTAACATCTCTTATCACAACGAATTTGAGGGGATGGTGGGCTGTGAAATGGGGAAGTGGTACATGTATAGGTCGGGCAGTGGTAATTTATTTTGTCCATAATATGTCCTTGTACGAACTTTAAGGTGGCAAAATTCTTCAGCAATTCCTCCATTTTGGCTTCCAGGTTGTCTAGTTTGCTATTTACAGAGTTTCTTCCATTTCCTGTGCTCGTATGCTGTTCTGGAAGGGGTGTCGCTTATGCTGCATTGTGCTGCATTGCTTTGCTTTCCAATATGTTCTGTTAAAGAAGCAAAAATGTGTTAGGTGTACATGAAGCAATGCATATTAAATATTTTATGTTTCAGACTGTGGTGCGTACCAATGGTTTTACTATCTTGACTCATTTTGTCATGAGGGAAATTCTCTTCCAGCCATTCTAAGGTGCTTGCCATTGCTGCATACAAAAAGAAACATCATGCTTATGTACTATTGTACACTGCACCAACTGTGCAATTATCAGACTAACTGTAGTGTGCTTACTATGTTGTAGTGATGTTCTGCTCTTAGCACTTTCCAGTGCTTACTCTGGCCATTCGTTCTTCGTTCCTAGGTAAAGCAGCAGTGCAGTAAGAATGTTGAAGGTAGACTTCACTTCTCTTTTTGGTGCATTCCGTTATGGTGTACACTCTATACCTTTGTTCTGTTTGTTTCATAAGTACAGAGTTTGCAGACCTACTCTATTTTCCCTTGCAATTCACGTACCTGCTGCTGTTTGTATATGTTCATTGTGTTTGCTGAATGATACCACTATGTAAGAGAACCCCTGCCTTTCTCAGCAGGTTGGATGACACCCGATGTCCGCAATCAGATGCATAGTTCGCGACTGCTGTGCTCATTGACATGGCGCCAGCGGGTTCAGTATGTTGTAGAGTACATCTATACAAACTAAGGGCATCCTGGTAAAAACCTATGAAATTCAGTGAAAAAACTTTGTTATAGGGACATTATGGTTAAGTTGTGCTACTAAAAACCTATCAAATTCAGTGAAAAAATGTTGTTAAAGGGACATTATGGTTTAGTTGCCCTAATAAAAGACTATCAAATTCAGTGCAAAATCTTTCTCAAAGGGACATTATAGTTACTTTGAACTAATAATACCCTATCCATAATATGGTTACTAGTAAAACCAAAAAAAAAAAGAAATTCACCAGTTATGGTAAGCTAAGCAACCATACATCGCGACACCACTGTGAACTGGAAGGACTACCACCCATGACATCAAAGATAACATCACCAATGTCACTGATGCTTATGTACAGAATGGTATAACTCCACCCCTTGGCATCATGTGGCATTCTCTTGTAACATGGCACATGTCAGTCAACCCAAGGGGGGACCACAAATGAATTGAATTTTGGGGAATTATTCAGAGTTCACACCCATTAGCTGGGTCTTCTGTTTTCACAGTGAGAGACAAATCAACATCATAAAACATTGGTCAAGCTTTGTGGACTGTGGAGATTTACAGATAAGTGGGGAGGCAGTGTTTAGTAAGTGTAGGGGGAAGGTCTTTTGGGCTAATCAGAGCTTCACTTCATGCACAGAAAATTAGTATTTTTGAATGTTGCAATTCCTTTTCACACAAGGCCTGAATTAATATTCGGCCTCATATCATATTCATTTTTTCTCCTGGACCATGCCATCAATGTCTTGAAATACAAAATATATTTTTCTCTATTCTCATTCTTGCAGTTTCTTTTAAAACAATTTTGACAAGTTACCCATTTCCTTAATGTGTGCCTTTGAATTCACGCTTGCGGTGTAGTTTCATATTTAAAAGGTTCCTTGTTTCAAGTTTCAGAAATCACATGGTATCTCTGTTTTAGCAAATTAAACAGCATTTTCGTGTTTTACAGCTGAAATGAACTGCTGGCCTTTTCTCTACCAGTCACATCATGACTTGCATCTTTCTCACCATTTTGGGCCTAAATGGCAGGGGCAGTTCAGCTGTCTTGGGACTATATTCACCCCACAGATAGACCTATTGATTTGCACTTTATTACTCTTTTCATAAACAGCGCTTTGGGTTAAATTATGTTTTGCAGACTTCTGCAACTGAGAACTGCAGCACACTGAACCAAATATGGCCAATGAGGACTCATCCTTTCGCTTCTGTCAAGTCAATTAAATGAATAAAGCAGAATCCTCAAAACATATTTTAGGTGTTTGTTATCCTCTTTCAAATGGGTGTGATCTTTACATTTACTGGAGAGGAGTGATGGGAGCTTTGGTTTGCAAAATAACTTGATCCACAAATACCATTTTCAAACTTTATTCAAAAAAGTCAATTGGAATGACCCTTTTCATTGCCATGCTAGTATACCCCCATTTCAATTTAATAGCATGAATAGATGGAAATGAATAGTTTTTTTTTGTGTTCTTCATTTGCACTTATTAATTCATCATTATGTTGCAGATATTGATAAATAAATAGATATATTACATTATGGCATACATGAACAAACAAGTCGGTATTCATCTAGGGGGATTCCTGCAAGAGTGGTGGGGGATGTGTGGAGGTTTTGATGTGTCTAGGAGAGTTGTTGTGTGTTTGCCTGATTGTTATGTGAGAGACACTGGCCTGACTAAAGATGGAATGGTTTGAACTAGATGGATCGGGCCCAGGTGGGGCCCAGTGATGTCAGAGTACATGCAGTCATGTGCTCATATTGTCCTTGAACATTTGTGTGAAGCCTGTGTACGCAAAGGTTTGTTTGGTGGTCGTATTGACCCATTCACTAAAGCTGACTGTCTGATAATAATCTTCATCATTTTCAAATGAAACCAGCTGTTACAAAGGTTGCTGATAAAACATTGGAGTATGTGAAAGCACATCCAATAAAAAGCAGGGATTGCAATAAGTAATTATATAAGTAGATATATACATTAATGAATACTGCAGGTTTTAAATAGCTCAGTTGTCATATGTAACATTGATTGAATGCATTCAAAATAATGACAATGAAGTGGATCAAAATCAAAACCCAGTGCAGTGCCATGGCACCAAGAACTGTAGGTTCAATGGGCCCCAAAATGCAGTCCTCAGAACTTAGCACAACAGGTATAAATTGGTGAGAGAGAAGGGGAATGAAGAGAGGAGAGCTTCATCAAACTAACAATTTGGTGCAAACTGGTGTAGGTGAGTAGAGTTCCTCAAAAAGTGGAGTAACGAAGCTGAAGGTAAGTGTGTTTGGTGTGGTAAATTACAATATGCCTCATGCTTTCTGAGAAATGTATTCCTCAAATGATTGTAAACGAGCTCCCAATAAGGGAAAACCAAGGTGTACAAAGAAACTAGCTTCGTTTACTCCATTCTGCCGGTAGAAGGTCCACATATGTTCTCAATTACGTCTTGGTAACCCAGGAATTATACATTCAACAAATTAAATCATCATATTCATACAAAAACAATATTCACAAGCTGCCACCTATACTATTCCATACATTACTTCTTCTAATTAAATAATCATTATCTTTGAGCCTGCCTAGGGTATCTCCTACTATGCAAGAGGTCAGGTATCTGGCATCATACGACTGTGCTCTAAATGGTTGGCACCACAACATGCTGACAATGTTACAATACTGGTGCATATTACTGATGTGGCCTTGGGTGTTTCACCTATATTATTCCATACATTACTTCTTCTAATTAAATAATCATTATCTTTGAGCCTGCCTAGGGTATCTCCTACTATGCAAGAGGTCAGGTGTCTGGCATGGTTACCAGTCATTTGGTCGGGGTCGACACCAAATGGTCGAAATCCAAATGGTCGAATGTTTTTTTTTTTTTACATTTTTTTTTTTGTTTACAATTTTTTTTTTTGGGGGGGGGGATCCCCCCGCAACCCCCTTTTTATATATAAATTCTTTTTTAACCAAACAAAACGAAAAAAAAAATATAAATAAATAAAAAAAAAATGCAACCATTTTTTTTTCGACCATTTGGTTTCGACCAAATGGTCATTCGATCTTTTTTTTTCGACCAAATGAGCGGACACCATCTGGCATCATACGACTGTGCTCTAAATGGTTGGCACCACAACATGCTGACAATGTTACAATACTGGTGCCTGTTACCGATGTGGCCTTGGGTGTTTCACTATTCACAACAGTCCAATTAACATTTGGTGGGAAAGGAGAGAAAAAAACGTTGCCCTGGCCAAAGAACTATCAAACTCACTCCCATCTCATTTTTCCACTCCAGGGCCCAATCTCCCTCCAATCTCCCAGAGAGTTTGCTCAAACCTGGACAGCTCGTCCTGTACTCACGTCTGATACATACTGCTTCTTGCAGGTGTTTGATCCAATTGTGTCATGACATAAATAGCTTATTCATTGTAGTGTGAGGCCAGTGTATGCAACCTTTTGCCTTCAATGTATTCAACCTTTTAATGGGTTCTTTATGCGTACGTTGAACTGCTTTCACCTTTGGAGCACATTGCACGTGCACGCTCTTACTGGGCCTAGTAAGATCGCTGTTTATATATTTTTTTGTGTTTTCCCCTGTCCCCCTCCCTTTGCTTGGTCACACTCTGAAACACTTGTGTGTGAGCGCGATATAAATAAAATATCAATCAATATCAATCAATCAATTGGAGGCACTTTGGGGTTATCTTGCTAATATGTTATTGGCAACATCACTGCATAAATAAACCTGACAATTAACACTTGTGTATTTCTGTCTTTTGGCAAAAAGACTAATTTACTCGTTGCTTATCTAAACTAGAACCATGAGGAAAGCTTATTTGTGCAGTTGAGCTATCCTCCCTTTCTCTCAGCTTTGGCACTTTCAGTCGTCTGGACACCACCATGAACTAACAAAAAATCCCTATCAAGCTATTTAAATCCCAATGCTGTATTGTCTTTACCAAGTGCTGTGCAGGGCCTTGCAAAGGGAAAAGGGGCACTTCTCTTGCCATTTATAATGCTGCCTTACATATATACTTTACCTAACTGTGCACACTACCCTTTATTACATTCCCTCTCTGTGTATTCAGCAATATAATCCTGCCTATAATGTGGTAAACTAGCCCCCTGCAGTGTGGCTACTCTAACTCTATCCTACTTCCATTACATTCTACATGGCAGTGGCATACACAAAATTACACATTATTCTAGTTTTCTTATTATATATGTTGGCTCTCGTTTGGGAAAATGCGAGGGCATGGCCTTGTGCATCACTAGTTTTATCTCGACCATCACCTGGTACAAACTGAAATACATATGTACGAGTCTTTACCTCACCGAAACAATACATCATAAGCATGTTAATAACGATATGTACTGAGAAAAGCATGAGATGAATACAAACAATCATAAAAAACAAGTAAAAGGCAGAATAAACGGAAATAATAAATAAAGCAAATGTAAAATGTACTATTATGAACATATAGAAAATAGCAATAATGGAATGGAATGAAACCTTGAATGCAGTATATTTACGGCTCAGTGAGTTGAAAAGGTGTTCGGCCATCTGATGAGGTGCACGCCAGATTATAACCTTGGCCCTACTCTATCATGGGTACAGCAGTAAGGCGCTCAACCCCAAATACACTGCTGCTACAAAGAATGACGGAAGCCTAAAGACTATGTGCTTGAAAGAATACCTATGTCACACTCTCTTCCTTTTTGCTGTGTGCTTGTTACATGTCCTGGAGGTAGGTGCAGGTGCTTCAATCCCAGTTTTATGACAAGGAACCACTGAGATGTGAAATGATAAATAGTGTCTCAGATGGCTGTGCCTGGCATACATTGGAGCTGAATTAGGACCAAAATAGTGGCTAGATATTTTAGAGAGCTGGCTGATAACGTAGTTTGTCCAACATCTTTGAATCTGACCTGACCTTATGAGAGGGTGCATAACATGTTCAGATTAGTGAGCTGTGGCATTTACTATCGTACATTTTTTGTTTTAAATGTCAGAGGGAATATCAGCTAAATATTCAACAAGGGAAGGACGTTTATCCTACAATGACAATGGCGTCAGGTTTGAGCTTTATCATTTATTTTTATAGACATAACTTATTTTATTAAAATCAACCATTCTTTTTAAAAACAACAGTACCTCGGACACATGGAAAATATTACAGATCTGTCATCATCATTATTCCATAGATTTATTCTAATTACATTCCACAAGTTGTGTACGTCTCCGTTTTTGATGCAGAGTGCTGGACGTCTGTGTTGTTAATGATTAATGTTGCTGCTGCGGGAGAATGCTTTAATGGCTAATTAAATTGGTTTCCCACCATTTTGCTTACCATCTGGACGGGAATACAGCGAAAGTGATCACATAAGCTCCAGCTAATTAAATGTGACACACAAAACGTGCAGGTCACTTCGCACCAGCAGGCATGCTCTTCTCTCCTGCGTGTTGCAGTCTTTGATGATTCACCTAAATACATCATTTACAGTGCACCTTCTTTATCACCTGCATAGCCCACGTGAATATCTTTTTTCTCTATAGAACTTGCACACTATGCATGTGATAATAAAGTCACGTGCGAATGTTGCAATGTGTTTTAAAGCATATGTTCTTTTTATGAAACGGCATATCCCAAATGTTTTTATATATTTATCTGCTTGTGATTTTATTAAAAAAAACGTTGAATGGGTTGCCTATAAACAGCTTACCTTCTATGCTGGTTTTCCCTTACATGTGTACTCTACTGTAAAGAAACTGGTGTTCTCTCAGTTGTCAAATTGGTGACTTCAACCTGGTATTCTAATTATTATCTTTTCTACTTGACTTGGCAGCTTTCTACATAGTCAATCGCCACTTTCAACACCCTAGTCTATACTGCCTGAGTTTCTTCTATTCCTTCCTTTTTTGTCTCTCTAATTCATACACTGTTTCTTAAACCACTACTTCTGCCTTTACTCTTCCCCTTGGCTTTAGTGTTCTCCATGGTTATTTCCTATGCCCTCTTCTATGTTGAATCTCCACTTCCCTTTCTTTGTCTCTATTATCTCCTCATTCAGCCTGTCTTGGCATTTCTATCAGTGATCCTTATTGCGATTTTGGCTGGAATGGAGAGCATTGGCAGTAATGGAATTACTCAAAGAGAAATTCTGACCAGCCATCTGTCGGAAACCGGATGAACCTCTAAAGGTGCTGCCTTGTTCCTATTTCTGAACTCATAAGCTTTAAATCATATTATTTATACTTCTATATAGCAACAGAAAAGTGTTCAGGCTATATCATTCCATGATAAAATGTTCCATTAATGGCAGTGGTAATTCGCCAGGCGATAACTCCCATCAGTGGAATTACCAACCGAGGAAATATTGCTGAAAGAACAGTGGTCCTTTCTCTAGTGCTAATTCCTCTGCAGGAATTAGCGCCAAAAAAAGAAAACTGTAATGCCACTGTATTACTATGTAAAATAACGCCAAAAATACCCCCCAAAAACTTTTGTTAATTCCTCCCCAAAAATCTATGAAGTTACCTCCACTTCAGAGGTGAATGTAAATGTATACTGGTGATGAAACCGAAGCTACAGATGCATCCAAGTGCACCCTAAAGACTAGTTAAGGCCAACACCTTTCCCATACCAACTTTCAAGCAACATACAGCCCCTAGCATACATGGACTTTTGCTTCACCTATTTGGTAGTGTATATCGAGACGCAGAGACATGCAGTGCAGCAGCTGCCAAGGATACTGCCTCAGGAAAGGCAGATGAGACGTGTGATGAGTCCACTCATATCATTTGTGAGACCATTTCTCGTTGCAATGACCAATGAACAAATAATCACACTATGGGCCTCATCACGAGTTTGGCGGTAGCCCTTATGTCTGGCGGTAGCACTGTTTGCATCGGATTTAAGGGTCTGCCAAATCACGGCTTCGGCTGATTTCTCCACCGCTATGAGCTGGGGGGAAATCCGTTGTGATTTTGCCGATTTTTGACACGTTTACCGCTGGCGGGGAATCCGCTAGCGGTAAAAGCGTGAAATTTCCCCATTGAGAATGGGCTCAATGGGGAATGGGCAATACCCGTTCTGCCAAACCCGTGATCCGGCGCTAATAGCGCTGGTGGGTTTGGCGGTAGGGCTAATAACGCCAGCGCTATTAGCTCCGGCGTTCCCGCCCAACTCGTGATGAGGCCCTATATCATCGGAACAGGGACAGCAGGGCAGTGCTGTACCCTCTCGTACAGGTGGACCTCCAGAGTCGGTTCAGCATTAGGACTGCCATCCCACCCATTTTGAACTGGTGGTTGCCCTAAATTTCCTAGCAATGAACAGATTTCAGCACACCATTGGAATGCTACATGGCATGTCCAAGCTAACATTCTCGAAAGTGCTAGTACAGGTGCTTGATGCCCTAATTACACATGGCCCAAATCACCTTTCAATGCCCACCACCCTGACCCAGGTGTATGCCACCAAGGCATGCTTCTTTGCAACAGCCCATTTCCCGAATATAATTGCTGCACTGGACTGTACACATGTGGCATTGGTTCCACCCCAGGCACAGGAGAACATGTACTGCAACAGGAAGTAGTGCAATTCAATGAATATACAAATCATGTGTGATGCCAATCTGATGGTGAGCCAATGCTGTGCCCATTTCCTGTATTCCACCAATGACGACAAGGTCATGAGGAACCCTGTCAGGATGCATGGACTTCCAAAGAGGACAACATACATGGATGTTGTGTAAGTAGCAGGAGTGACAATTCACTGCAAATGTGAAGCAAACAAGATTGGTGAAGGGAAAGTGGGCTGCCGGCTTTACAGAGATGACTTGATCCTGTTGGACTAGACACAAATTGGCCTCCAACAAAAACTGGACAAATTATTGGAATATACTACTGAAAATGAATTAGTGGTAAACATCGACAAAACAAAGATCCTGATATTGGGAAAATACCAATTAACCTAAAAGGCTCAATTCAAGTGGCGGTTAGGAACAACGAATATCGACCAGGTAGAGTCCATCAAATATCTGTGAGTAAATATCAACATGAGTAAAGTGGTTAATAAAGCGGACGTTCTGTTGATTTTCGCTGCTTCCAAAGATTCAAATCTATAAACTTAACGTCACTCCAACCGTGATTTATGGATCGGCGGCCATGCTCTTTTTACCGAAGGGTCTGTGGGCAAAAACTGATGGGGCCTTCTGGAAACCGGTATTACACCTCCAGTCTTCGATTCCCATTCAGGAGATTAGGAGAGAACTGGGTTTAAATTCGACCGATGCATGGGCAGTTTGGAAATCTCTATCCCTGTTTAGGAAGTGCATGTTGCAAAGTCCACCTCCAATACTCACTATGCTAAGGCACAAGATGGAGTCTGGAAGGAACGTCCTGAACAAGTGGGGAAATAAATGCAGGGCTCTGCTTGAGAAGATTTGTGTCACAGAAAGTGACTTAAAAGGGAATTCTTGCAGGGTCAAAGGAAAGAACTTGGAAATGGATTGGATACAAACTATAGATGAGGTCAACAGGTTCAAATTATGCCAACAACTCTCAGAAGAAACAAGAGCATTGGGTAGAACCCCAAAATATCTGTCGAAGTTCCCTAACAGCTACTTCAGAACTCGCTTCATGAGATTTAGGTCAAACTTACTTGAAACGAAGGAAGTGTTCTCAGTGAGATTGGCACAAAGATCTAGGGAATTTCAGTGTAAATTTTGTAAAAAAAGGAGATCGATGAGACCCTACAACCTTTGATAATACACTGTACAGCCTTAACGTCTTTAAGATTTTACTATTTTGAGCACTACCTGGAGTTCATAAGTTCCTTGACAGCAGAGGAATAGTGACTGCACTATTGAGAGGGTAGAACACCTCACTGATCATTGTTTCAGTAAAGTTCATGTAAGGAGTGTTGAACAGAGATTTCTAAAAAGACTGAGGTGGAATGATAAGGCTTTCATTTGTTTCTGAGTGGATTGGATGTGTGACACAAGAATTTATATTTTCAAAAGGTTTGTAATAGGCCAATAGTGCAATAAAACAAACATTTTAATTAAAAAAGGAAGCAAACAATGAAATAGGGGGCACAGGGTTACTGACATACACATGTCATGCATGCATGGGCAAATTTGTTTCAGTACATGATACATGTAACAAAAATAATGTAAGCCTACATGGGCCAGATCACTCTCAACTCCAGACTGTCAGCATAGCTGAAGTGCTTTGTAGGCCAATATACACAAAAGCCTGGCTGTCACAACAGTCACAGGTTAGAGTGCAAGGGCATCCACTGAAGTGTGCACCCCAATCCTTGACAATAACTACCTAACTGTAACAGCCAGAAAGCCATACAAATATCAAGACCACCTGACAATGCAAGGGATGGGTAGTATATGAGACCTGCAATAGTCCAGGAATGGAACATTTACCAAGGGTGGTGTTGCATTTGGGATAGTGAGATGGGAATGGTGGACAAACAATTTACCCTGGAGCATGATTATCAGTATTACTTGCTCATTCACTGTTTTAAGCAGACATGCCCCAATGGCGTGGAGTGAGGGCCTCAATGTATACCTGATGAAAAAACAGCCGTGCAGCAAAGTAAAATGAGGTCTACTTACACAACAAACATACCCAACATGAAATACTTCTATTACCTATTGCAGAATACTGTGGCTGTCCGCAGCTGTAATGGCTGATAACACCCATCAGAAACCCTTGAATGCAAAGGAGGTGTCCTACAACAAGGCACACATATGGAGCAGGGTGTTCACAGAATGCACATTTGGTCTGATCAGAGGAAGATGCAGTGCTTCCAAAGGAATGGTGGGGCACTCATGTGCAGTCTGTGAAGGTGCGGAAGATTGTTATGGTCCATTCAATAATGCACAGGAGGGGCATTAGGAGGTATGGCTGCATGCCTCTGGAGCATGGAGACATTCCACCTGACCTCAAGGACCGAAATATGTTGGTTTTTCAGGATAGTGTAGAGGAGGCGCCAAGTACCTCTACAGGAAGATCTGCCCCTAATCTGCCTATATGTTGGCAATCAGAAATTGCGACATGTGCAATACCAGTGAGAATGCCAATTCAGTGAAAAGTCCTTGAACAAGGTATCCATTGAGAAAGCCCTATATGTATCCACGAAGAAATTACGACCTTCTGAAGGAAGTTCTGGAAGAAGTGTGAAAATGAATAAGGAAAGAATTGGTGACATTACATGAAGTTGAGGTGACGCACACAGAAGAGATATGAATGAAGCAGAGACATAGACCCTGTAGAACCTGATGACGAAGTAATGAAGTATGCAACATTTCTACCTTGGAATGTAGATTGCATGTGTGGAGAGGCACCAAAAAAAATGCAAAATAATGTTACAATTGTACAGATGCTGTAACGCAAGTGGACAAAGGCCCTCACTATAAGGTTGGCGGAATGGGTTTACCGGCGTCGGTAAAGGTGCCGGTGCCGGTAAACCCGTTCCGCCCTATTACGAGGTCTCCTCACGGGACCCGCAATGGGCGCCTGGAAAAACCAGGCGTCCTTACCGGGTCCCGCGAGGGGACCAGGGAGCTAACAAGGGGCCCGTCATTAACGGGCCCGTTGTTAGCTCCATCCTCATTCCCATTGAGCCCCATGGGGGCTTGAATGGGAATGGGGATGGACCGGGTCCGGGTTCCTCGGACGGGGAATTACCGGGTCCGCCAAGGTTGCGATGGCCCGGTAATTCCTCATTCGAGGAACCCGGGCCCGGATTGCGGTATGGAGGCAACCATGCCGCTAAAAGCGGCATGGTTACCTCCAACCTTCTAATAAGGCCCAAAGTAAACATAAGGCTGGCTACATATTGAATAGATTGCGGTGGTGCGCCAAGGAATATATCGAATCTGAATGTTCCACAAGCACACTTTAGCAAACTTGGACCCAGTGAATGGAAGAATTGGAAGTGTTTTGCAGCAGAATAATATCTGGCAGCAAAGGAAGATTCAAGAAAGGCTTGCCTGGCCCAGTGTCAAGAGTTGGGGCCACCGAGAGCCTAGCCATGTACTATAGAAGATTCAAAAATGTGAGGAGCGAGCTCAGCTCCTGTTTGAGGTGTAATGAAAATCATTGAGGGTGCCAAGATGTCTTCATTAAATGGTATTAAAATACAATGAAGAGCTTGAAAATGTGGTCACCAGTCATGTGATCAGATGAGAATAGACTTTGGTTCGAGCTACACCGAGACCAGAAGATAAATCCATGCTTCACTCCCCTTTATTGCCAAGTGCAGTGAGCCTCTACAAGGCCGAGTTCAAAGGTATTAATTGAATGGCAGACCCCAGGAGTGATGATGGATGTTGGGCTAATTGGGTGGGGAGGCATGACCAACCCAACCCCCCCAACACCTGTAGTCCCAGTTGCGTGCAGCTAGCATGTGGAATCTTCCAGAATGGTGCAAGAATGCCAACCAATTACAAAGGGCCACGTGGTGAGGAGTCCTATAGATTGAGAAGCCAATAGTATGTTGTATATTTTCATGACACAGAAGATGACTTGCACTTGGGATGAGCTTAGTTGCCCACCTGACCTTAGAGATCCAATCACGTTCCTGTAGCCATAGAAAGTATATGTAGATGTTCCCCGTTGGCCAACCATAATCCCAAGTAGGTTTTCTTATTTTGCCACGTATCCTGACGTCACTCATGATGAATATTTAGTATAAAGGCAATGTTTTTATAATGATTATGTCGAGATAAGTCTGTGCGGCGTCTGTTGATGTCCCTTGTGCTAAAGGCTTGTTATTAAAACAGTTTCAACTTTTGCCAACTTCTTGTGTTGGTCTGATTATTGATGTTTGAGTAAGACCTGCATCCTCATCCATCTCAGATACTGTTACCTTGTCTTAAAGGACCCACACCTTGGGTTCACTACCCCTAATTAATATTCATGATATAAAATGTATGCACATTCTTTTTCATGAATATTAATGAGGGATATCCTGAAAACTCATCAGGTTTCCGACCTTCGATACCTGGAGTTGGATGACCCTGCTCTAGAGGATGGCAAAGCTCACTCAGACTCAGATGTTGATGAAGAAGGATATAATCACAAGCCACCTCAAGGTGGATGTGAGAATGGAAGGGAAGGACTGATCATCCATCATGAGCTCATTTAACACATATGAATCCTCATTCCACTGTAATTGAACTCATCACTACAAACACATCTATGACAGACATTAAATGACCACTGGATTATTTTGCTCCACATGTACACACCAATGTCCACCCATCTCGCTTAACCCACCCATGATCAAACATCTCCCTCATCTCCTACACCGATGTCCACAACCTCCCTCATCTCGTGCCTTGAAACACTTGTGTATAGGCGCATTACAAATGCCATATCATATCATATTATATCTCCTAAACAGTGTCTGTGGCATGCCACCCCCTATGTCTTGCCATATCCATGCATTGTTGGCAGCGAAGGGGGCACACTCTAGTGACTGTGTCTCAATGGCGTGCTGGGAATAGATCCCTATCTGGGTGTAGCCGAGATGGAGCTGGCCGTGTAAATACCTGAATATGCTGAGTGAGAATAATGTCCCTAAGCATGATCTCATTGTTAGAGGAAATAGACTCTGCCAACTCCAGCATCCTTTTGGCCCATTACCATGACACCAGCTGTGGCATCTACTACTCTCCTGTCTTGCCACTCCATAGCAGAATCCTACCACCTCAATGCCCCCTGAATAGCATCACATGTGACCTGAGAGTGTCCCAGTTGTTTTTGATCAATGTACTCCATACTCTCCTGTCTCTGCTTCATCCAGCTATGTCTGTGCCATTTGATATCAATTGAGTTCTGTGGGACCACAATAGTGGGTCATGGGGCAGCTTTCCCCAGACGTGCAAGGCCTGGAATCTGCTGTTATCACCTTTAGGAGTGGAATCAGTATTCTGTTGATAATGCCACTGCGGATCATGGCCAGTATAAGGGTTATAGTGTGGATTGAAGAAAGGATAGGAGAGCACAGCAGATGAGGGCCCTCCCTTGAAATAATGGGGATGGCATCAGGGTTGTCATGTCACCAAAATGCCAGGGGTAGTGGACGTGACATCACATGGCACTTGCCCTCTGATGACATCACTGGGCGTGATATAATTTGACTCCGCCCCCCAAGTGACATCACAGGAATTGATGGCACACAACCTTTCACCCCTTGACAAACTAGGAATGGCATCTCATAGCATTGTTCTTTAGTACTCTAAGAAAAATATGCATACGATATCACTGTAATATGACATACATTTCATACAAGAATGGATCACCACATATAGCGTTAATATCAGTGTGTATTAGCCCATATTTCCAAATTACTGTGACTGTGAGCAGAAGCCCAACACAACAACCTTTACTATGGTTGGCCCATCACTCAGGCTAAACTGTAAACAGAGCATATAGAAGAGGCCTAAACCCAAGGCACAGACATACAGTGCCTGCCAAGTGTCTGGCCACAGACTGGAAACAGCAACTGACCAAAACAAGTCCAACCAGAAAAACGATCATCTGGAGGGTTGCCCAGAGCTGTGCCAGTGGTAATGAATGATTTCAAACCTTCCAGCCATCCCATTCATGTTTTGCTTATAAGGTAAGTAACCCACAGTTGTTTCTGTTAGATGGGAGATAGAGGGGAAGGGTGTGTTGCAGACCACAGTGATTGCAGGGTTCTTATTTAAAATGTAAACAGCAGCAGCAACGTGACAAAATCACTCCTAGAAATGCTTGCTGGCCCTACATACCTAGGCTACTCCTCACTGATGATGCTCAATAAGCCTGAAGCATGTCTGGGAATGCTTGAGGTCTCGTGCAGAAGGGATGTGACATAGCAGTTCGGGCTGGACTTCACTTTTTGGGTTGGCATCAAGCATGATTTGCATATGATCTTTCCCCTTCTGTAGTGGCTTGGCAGGCTTAGAAACGATGATCAAGAGCGTTGAATTATTTGAAATATTCCAGGCATAACCTTTCTGTTTTGCTTATTTGGTAAGTAAACCACTGTTTTTTTTTGTCAGAAGGGAGATAGAGGGGAAGTATGTGTTGCAGGTCACAGTAATTGCAGTTTTTTAAAATTGTAAAATGTAAACAGCAGCAGCAGCTCCATGACATCACCCCTAGGAAAGGCCCATTTTGTTATTTTCTTTGGTCCTTTATATCTTGATTAATGCCAGCCTCCTCCAGCTTCTAAGCACTGAAACAAACTGAACCCTTACTGCACTGCATCCTCTTGTTCCCAAAGCAAGTGGGTTGCCACTAAGCTATGCTTTCAAATAGATGGTTTACTTCAAAGGCAGAGGGCGACTTCAGGTAAATTAATTATCTCACCTTGCGACTATCTACAGTGTGCCTGTGATGCAGGTCTGGCAGATCTGAGTCAGGCCACATAGTGCCCAGACAGGATTGGTGGCAGAAGACACTGGGGCACACCTCGCTCATCGCATGCGTAGTGGCTCACTGGATGTGCAAAGCAGACAACGAGAAACACTGATGAGATTACGTTCATGCTGCGCTGTCACTGAGTACTGAAGGCTGCTCTTCAGGCATTCTTCACTAATGGACTGCCAACCTGTTAGTGATTGCGACAACATGGTTTTTCCTGCATCCCTGTTATTTCTCCAGCTAACGAGATCACGATTCTAGCTGAAAAAAGCTGTGGCACATTTAGCTGCATTTAGCACCGCTTTTTTCAGGTGTAACACATATGTGCTCTTGCCACTGCTTCTTTGTCCAATGGCTCTGGGGGCCGCAAGGACAGGTCTATGGGTAGCAGGGGGGGAACGAGGGGTAGCAGCTGCTTCCCCTGGCAACCCCCAAATGATGTCCCTGCATGGCATGGAGTCTTGGACTCCCACAATAAACCTTGTCACAGAGATGTCAGTTTGCACATTGTTGGACTGAGCTTCAGAGACTCACGAGGCTGGTATGATGGTCAGACTAGTGGTCATTGTGTCAGTAGAGTTATACATGGCATGGGCGGTGCTGATGGTAGCACAGTGCTTCCAGAGGTAGGGATGGCGCCTGCGCTTGGTCTCCTTAAAGGCACTGTGGATGTATCAGTGGTTGCCTCTGGTAATCTGGTAGCTGTAACTGACTTGTGTGTAGTTTTCTTGTGACTGTCAGCACTCTTCCCTGTATCCCTGGAGGTGTTGTGAATGGAGGGTGGTGGTGGGGTTGATGAAGTGATTTTAGAGGTGAATGCTGTGCTGGTGCCTTCATCCTCTACCTGGCTGGCATGGCTCCCAGTTGTGAAAGAAGTGGCATGCTATTTCTTGTCATTTTCTAAGGGTGTTGGTTGTTAATTGCTGGAACACACAATAACGTTAATGTAGGGACGAGTGAGGATGTTACACATTGGGCGTCGGGTGTCAAGGAGGAGATTGGTTGCCCCATGCACCCAGTGACAGGATGGCATGTCTTTCAATGAATGTGCATATCATCTCAGGAAGTGGGTGGTGTGAGGCAATAGCAATAGTGGAGTGGGTACAGTTGGTGATCAGAATGGTGAGCTTCTCACCATGGTGTGCTGTTACACTGAATGGCTAATACATCCTACAAAGGTGTTGCTGCTACTTGGTGGGATGTGCATAGGTGACATATGTGCCATATATGTCTATTAGGCCCATTACGTTTCAGGTTTGTGGATGCCTGTGTGAGAGGGTGAAGAGTTATGGTGCATAGTAATGGACTGCGGTTTTTGTGGCCATTTCAGAATACTGGTACTATGGTTTGGGTTCTCTCACTGCAGGTTACATTATGGGGCGGTGACCTTCATAGTGTCTTGATTACTGCTTAAATCCATTGTGCATGTGAATTGCAACCCAATGAATCTGCAGGATGGCAAGCAGTGTAGGCCTTTCAATTCACTAATGGATTTCATATTGATAAATGGGCTATTATGAACTTACTGCGCTAATCTTGGCTACCAGCTCCAGAGTAGGCGACTCCGACACACTCCAGGTCTGCCGCATGGGACAAGCTGCTGACCATCTCCCATCTCCTCCCATGAGGTTAGGTTAAGTGCCTCCTTCTGTGGCAGCAGTAGCCTTGTGATGCAGTGCTAGGAGACTGTGCACCTTGCTCCGGAGGTCATTCCAGTATTTTTTTTAACTATTCGTTGTCCCGGTGAACAGTCCAACTGCCACAACTTTGTTACAGACTTCTGCCCATATCCAGTCTTTGACTACAGCACCAACAAGTAAGTTGGCCTACTTACTTGTTGGTGCTGCTTAATTTTGCATAACCTTGTCTTTCCCTCCCTTTTAAATTGCTGGAGTGCCATTTTGCCCACACTTCATTTTGAGCCTAACTTGTCCAGAATTGATTGGGTGTTGTGAAGTATATTAAGAGTGTGATTTTTCGGCTGCTTTATTACAAATGAATGTGTAAATAAATGTATATTGTTTTATTCAGAAACCTTGTGTCAGTGTTTGTTTGAACCATAGTAATTACTGTCCTTTTTGTAACTATTGATACTGCTTACTTTACTCTTGAGATAATTCTGGCTGCTCAGCCATCGCTACCACTTTACTGTGTAGAACAGGCTTGTACCAAAGGTGAATTTGTACTGTCACTTGTAGTCTTAATTGTGTGTGGTTTTCCCAAAGGGTACTGCATATGATTCTGCCTAACATCGAGTTGTTTGATCGCAGGGCCCTTCTTTCCGGCAGCCGGACCAATTTTTCTTCCATATATCTGAGGACATCTCTGTGCAGGCATTGGTGTGTGATGCAGAGTGTTCGGAAGACTACTCTCTTTTCCTCTGGAAGCCACTGGAGATTTTGTCTTGCAGTAAAGACGTGGTAGAATATTTTGAGGCCCTCAACCACTCTTAACGCGTTATTCTGAATGACCTGTAGTGTGGCCATTTCCCCCTTTTCCACACCCTGCAGGAGACTTGAGCAGTAGTCTATAAGTGCCCTGATAATCGCTCTAGCAATCAAGGCTTAGTTGGATCTGCTCAGGAAGGGCCTACTTTGAGACAATAGTTTCAGATAGTATCCTGTGCTGGATACTAGGCTACTAATGTGTGCGTTCATAGAGAACTCCTGATCAAGCACCACCCCCAGGTCTTCACTTTGTTGAGTGTCTTAATTTTGCAGCCTGCAATGTCAAATGCTTGGTATTCAGCCACAAATTTCTTTGCCTGTCTTACAGCGCCCACAATCATCAACTCTGTCTTCTTGGCATTCATTGCAAGCCCATTGTCCTTAATCCAGGATTCAATGTTGCCGAACACCTGGTTGACGGAGATGGTATCCTTGGAGTATTTCCCAGTGAGGCATATCAGACACTGAGTGTCATCGGCATAGTTTTCATACAAGGCGCCTTCCCTATACAGCATTTTAAAAAGATGGGTAATGAAGATGTTAAACAGGGTGGTTGACATGCATACCCCCTCTGGAGGTCCTAGTCGTGTAACAAGCCATATGATTGTTTGTTAGTCCTGGTAACGGCTGTAGACATAGATAATGTACACACTTCTAAAATAAATTCGAGTGTGAACGGAGTAGCACCCACACAGAGCACAACCCACCAAGGTGAAAACATATTGCAACAGATAGACTTTTTAGGCAGCCTGAAGTGGCTTATCTCTCAAATCAGCTGTTAAAAGGGCACCTTTGTTGTAGCCCTGTATAGACGCTCAAGGACTACAACCAAAATGGCCCTCTGCAGCTTCTTAGCGCTACGACTTTTCTGCATCAAATGACTCCACCTCATATTTTTCCCTAAAGCTGTGCCTATTGTTTTCATGACAACATATAGTTTTCTTTTGTTTCTTTTTTCTCACAGTTAAGCAATATCAGAAACGAGGAGGGTTGTCTGCTCTCCGTGCCTCCTTGTATAATCTGACTTTCAGATCTTGGATTAAAAATTAATTTAATATTTTGATTTAAACAGTTCCTTCTTCCACCTCTTGCATCACCATGTGCACGTGCTGGAATACCTTCAACTGAAAGGACCGTCTTTGATGAGTAGTCAGTTTATGTGATGCACGTCCAAAGGCCGTAGCGAGGTGGGATTGGCTGCGTGCTTTTTAAGGGACTCAGGACACAAGAGGATTGGCTCAGTTTCCCCACTTCTAGACATCCTTTACCAGATAATGAATGTAAACAGTGCTTTCAATGGAAAAAAGAAGTGCAGGTACTCGACAACCTAGGATTTAGGTGGCCCAGGACTCAGCACCCAAAGGATGCAGAAATTGTTGTCATGCTGGGGCCCAATTTTATTAATCTTACTCTGCGTCTCCTCCTTCATTTGCACACTCCATTATTTGCCTCACTTTCTATGTGTGTCTCGCTCTTCATGTCCCATGCTATATTTGGGTCACCTTCTATTTGTCTCTCCATTCCCCCTTCCTCCTGCTACAATCAAATGTATGTTTCAGCCTCTCTTTTTCATTTTCTTTAGAGGTCTCTGCTTAACTTGGGCCTTAGGAGAATGGTACGCTGAAAATAAGTAACGGATTCTAACCAAAAGCCAAGTATAATAGTGTACTCTAAAGCAGAGGTATTGAAACCTGTATGCCGACCCCCCATTTGAGTAAAACTATTGTATAACACCCCCCCCCCGTGGGTAAAAGTATTGTTGCTGGGGTTCTCAGAAGCCATATCTGTTTATATTTTCTATAATAGTCACAGTACTCCCTTTATGAAGAGCCTTGCACCACCCCCTGGACATCCCTCGAGCCCCCATAGTGAGGCCAGACCCACAGTTTGAAGGCAGCTGCGAGTCTGAAGTCATTCAACTGAAATTTGAGTCTGCCAGCCTAATGCATCTATCCCAGATCCGGCGGTCCTGAGGGGCAAAAGCCTCAACCCCATACAGTATAATCGGGACCACCTTCAATGCATAAAAGGCTATTACATGCTTTAGAGAGAATTTTCCACATTTTTTTAAAAGTATCTTTGACTGTGAGATTAAAGGTCCTAGCTTGCATTTCATCTCACAAATTTGGATTTTTTGAGTTTTATGATGTTCAATGTATACTCCAACATACTTATATCTTAAGACTACTGAGAGTTCACATTGATGTAAATACCACTTTAAGTTGTGTTTGATCGAACTTTTATTACAAATTAAAATTTGTGATTTAACAATATTCACAATTAAATTGTTGGCCATTGTGTAAGTTTCTAATTGTTTCAGCATATTTTGTAGACCAACGGGTGTCTGAGGAAGCAAGACCAAATCGTCTGCATATAATAAATATGCCATCTTTTGGCTGCCAATACGGGGCTCATCAGTAATGCAATTCATCAAAGTGGGACCCAGATCTAGAATGAAAAAATGTAATAAAAATGACGCCAGGGTACAGCCCTGCTTAACACCTCTGTGTGTTAAAATTGTGGGCGATAATTTGCCTTCCAGATTTAGTTTCACTCGCATAGAGGTATTTAGATGTAATTGTATCACTAAATTCAATAAAGTTGTTGCAGGGCAATGTTGTTGCCTAAGTTTATCTACCAATATTGACCTGTCTATCGAATCAAATGCTGACTTAAAGTCGATAAAGCCTAGATACAGTGGGCAACCACTATCTACATATTTGGATTGAATTAATGAAAGGGCCATGATGTTAGGAATCGTTCCCATTCCTTTTACAAATCCCGACTGAAGCGGATCTTTAAGTTGCCTGTCAGACACCCACTTGTTGAGCTCCTTCAAAATTATTCTACAGAATATTTTACTTGGAGCGTCTAGCAGTGAGCTAGGGCGATAGCTCTCAGGTGATTTACAATCACCTTTTTTATAAATAGGGATTGTGATCGCTTCAGTCCAAGATTTTGGTAATGTTTGATTTTGATTGATTGCTGAAAATATCTTAAAGAGAATTAAGCCCCAAATTTCCAAATGTTTTTTCATTGTATAATTGGATATCCCATCAGGGCCCACAGCTTGTGAGTTACTAGAGGTCATGATTAGTTGTTTTATATCGACCAAGTCCAATTGCAACAAAAACATTGAGTTACCCTGGGGTAAAGTTAGAGGTTGAGAGTGAAGGGGTAACGCATATAGCTGTTCAAAATGGTTCACCCACTGATGTACTTCCACCGCTGATGATTGCATATCCATTTGATGGTTGTTAGATGCCTGATTTAATAAGGCCCACATTTGTGAAATTGTTTTCTGTGCCATTGTGGTTAACATGTTCGCACCATCTCGTTGATATAAAGTTGCTCGATATGCCAAGCGCCAATTATTGTATGTTAACCGAGCCCTTTTGGTGAGAACCGTTCGGAGGGACGGAGAGAGCCTTGCCAACCTTCTCAATTCCGCACGGTCTTCCTAATGTAAAGTGATCTATAGAATGTGTGCAAGTGAACTCTTCTTTGTGCGTCACAAGGTTTTGTTTGACTAAAGGCTTGCATCACATCACTATAGATAAATCCCATATTAGTCGATTGCTGAGTATCATTTTGGTTAGAGTCAGTAAGCATTTGATTGAAATGAATCAAGGCGTTCTCCATCCATCACAGACGATTCCCACCCAGGGCCTTCAACTTATCAACCTCGGTTCTCATCTCAGATTGCCAATTGGCACACAGAAGATCGTGGTCACTCACCACTGATGGCAACACCTGAAATGCTTGCATCATGGACCATAATGCAAAAATCACATATGCATAATCAATTGTGGAAGAAGAATGCCAAGTTGGGGCCGACGGGACATCTGGGCTAATGGCTCCATTCAAGATGTATACATTTCTAAATGAAACTAGGGAGTTCCATCACACCAATCTCTCACATTGTTGCCCGTCATTTTTTGAAAAACAGTTCAAATTCAAGTCCCCAGCCAATATGAGGTAAGTAATACTGTTGTCTTCACCCACCATATCGAACAATGCATTCATGTCCTTAAAGAATAAATCTGTGGTAATAGCTACAGGATTCCAATATATATTAAGAATCGCATATGCGTCCCCATGTATGACCACCTTAACAAGTAACATGTAAGGATTTGGTGCTGCCCAAATATTAGACGTATATCCCGGCACATCTTTCAAAGCTACTACTAGGCCCGCAGATGGTCTACCTACCAAGGACTTTAAGGCAGGAACATAATGGACTTGATGCTCAGCCTAGATTAGAGGTGAAATTAACCACGTCTCTTGGAGGAGGGTTATGTCAAACTTGCTTAGCCCACTGTCATCATTGTTCAGGAGGTGTTTAAATCCTTGAGAGTTCCAACTGACCAATGATAGCGAATAATGGCTTGTGCAATTACCTAGCTAATTTCAATTTGATTTGCAGTTGCAAACACAAGACCCTCTTCCTTGCATCGATTGTTTGTTGTTTGCATTAATCAGGGGTACAACTTTAGACTTAGATGTCCGTTGTATACTGCTTATTGGTAATAAATTAGGCGTACTATCTGGTTCCACACTAAGTACAAAACCTAAATCAAATAGGGGACTCTTCGCTTGCCACACCAAATTTTGGATTACTCTGGAGTGAGTCCAAATTCGAACAGCATTTAAGTTCTGATTGGACACAAATTCGACCAGTGCTAAATCAGTGGATGTGATATCTTGTAATGATGGTACATCTGAAAAGATTGCTAAAATTGCTCTTCGATTTAAGTCATACTGAGTGCAGGGAGCTGGTCTGCATTTAAAAATCAAGGAGCACAAGGCTGGTCGAATTCTTCTTTTTAAATCTGTCTTATTCTCTTGTTTTACTAAGGTTGAGGCAGGAGGACCAGAATCCTTGTCTTTCATGTTCTTACCCAATTCACCTAGTGCATTTTTAATAAGAGATAGCATTGTGTTTGAAAGGTCACTTGGAGTGTTCACGGAAGATGGCATCATTGATGCCACACTAATCGTGGGGTCACGTGTTATTGGATGATTAATATCAATACTCATCGAAGAGGTGCTCAAAGAAGGGGCTACCAGATCGACAGTTCAATTTCTGCTTGCATCATTATTAACTATGGGAGGCTTCACCACATTTTTCAATGTACTAGATCCATTATTGGGCAAAGGGTGCATAATAGCGGGAGCCTCCGGAATCACAGGCGGAAGATGGTGACCTAGCATATAAGCATCTACTGACTTCCTTATTTCAGCTCCATGGCGGATTACCTCCTCTGTACATGATAAGGTAGAGGTCTCACTTACACCAGGCTTACTACTTTCAGTCATCGACAATGCTTTTGAAGGGCCAACTTGTGACTTCAACTGGGTAATTATCATTCATCAAGGCCTCTAAACGGGGGTACTCTTCCACTACTCCTGCACTGCCCGACTTACTACACTCCCTTAATTTAGCTCATTGTAACATCATGTATTTCTTTTTGATTCCGTCAGAAACATATACACTCGGTTTTTTATTGACAATAATTGGCACCGAGATAGATTTTATAAAACGTTTCGCTGTGGCTCTCCCTTTACTTTTGGGTGTTGGTTGATTTTTAGGTAATTTAAACATTAACTTCTTTTCAACTATATTGTCAAGTGCCTTGTTTTTTGAAGCCGCCTCCCCATTTCTCTCCTTGGTGACTTTGTTGTTAATACAATTAAAAATGGAGTACACTTTTTGGTCAGTTGTACGGTTCAATGGATGATCGCATTCTAGACGTGAATCGCAAGACATGAGTGAGCTCGCATCTTGAGAAGCAGGCGCAGAGACTTTCTCATAAATGACAGAGCGAAAGTGGGGTAGAGTGCTAGTGTATCCCTGATTATGGAGATTACCTGTAGACAAGCTTAACACCGTTGGAGGGGAAACTTCCAAAGGTGTTTGAGTTGCTACTGTGCATATAAAAGCTTTTGCCCTCCCATCAGATGTGCACAATAGACCGTTGATCTCATTGCCCTATTTCATAACTTTCTGTTCTAAGGAACACACCAAGTCTCTTAGTGACTGCACAGCCAAGTTCAGAGCATGTAAGGGGATATTAGATTTGAAGATGGCCGATACATTTGAATCCACGTAAGTGTTAGTCCCACGTGAGTGCATCCCAAGCCAGAATGACGTATTCGTGCCCAGGGAGCACACACACGGATCCACGCCATCTGTTATGTCCGATGCAATTGAATCATCATCACAGCTTTTGGAAGAGTCTGTAAACCTCAGCGGTGTGCAAGATAAATTATCCGACAAGCATTTATCAGAGAATGCCGATTCATTCATATCTAAGTCAATTATAGCAGCATCCCCTGCCACTTGTGCTAAAGTCTTTATAGCTGGTGGCAAAATCACTCCTTGAGTTACTGAGTTTAACAAAGCTGTGTCCGATATGGATAACTCATGCAGGCGGGAATCTGGATTCGCAACTACTGGTAAATGAGCTGGTACTGTGCCTAATGTAATGCAAACGGAATCAAGTGCAGGACTCTTTGAGAGATCCACACCACGTGCACCCCCAGTTGCCTACGGCAGATCTCTATCCGCATTCCTTTTTGCTCTATGGGCTGAAAGTGAACCACTACAGAACATTCGAATGTCCCCATTCATCAGCATGCCTTTTTTGACTAGTTTCCGATCAGGAGTCATAGTCTCTTGTTGAGCAGGCAGTCCCGTGCCATTATGGATGGCTGTGCGCAATAAGATTGAGTTTTTAGGGTCATGCTTCGTTTCGTAGATCTGGTCAGCATAACGGCCAATTCAGTTTGTTATTCTTTACCCAGACGTACAAAAGTCACTGAGGGGCCACATCTACCACTTATACTCCTCAGCAACCTTCGCACAGTAACTTAATTTGAACAAAAACAATCTCCCAATAACTGAGTTCTAAGATTAAGAGGGATAGGTTCATTAAGTGCAACAGCCTATTACATTTAACATAGAAGCGGCTGGGATCAAAGGGTCTAGCCCCGCAGTCTCCCGCTGTTTACAATTAAAAGACACAAGAGTAAGACAATCAAAGTAATGTTGATTGCACAGTTATTTTGCTGACTCTCAATTACCGTCTTTTTGGATGCATGTGATTGTGCTGCGATGCCGCATGACGAAGCTTCAGTGGTTTAAACTTTACGTAAATAACCAAAGCGCATGTTTTTCCTCCCTTGCTTCCAGCGCTCAACAGCCGCACAACAGTCAGTGCCGTTTACCCCTGTCGGGCTTAATGCCGCAAGGGTGGTTGACTCTGCGCTTTGAAGATGAGAAATAGTCACGTGATAGGTCACGTGACCAGAGCAAGCTCCGCCTCCTCCAGGAAGCGAGCGGATGCCAGCAAGAGCCCCTTAACAGCTCGCAATGCTGGTATTTCTGCAACAGCCAACGTTTGTTTTGCCACAAAATCAGTTCTGTTAATTCAGCAGTGCTCGCCCCTCGGGCGCTTGACTCTGCGCTTTGAAGATGAAAATAGTGTGGGATGTATTTACCCATGCATCCGGGCCCTACCTCAAAACTGTGCAGTACTGGCATGGAAAACATCATAATGGCCAGAGCTCCCCAGAAAATGCACAGGAAAATCCCATTTTGCCTATATTGTGAGTTCAGAGATGCAATGCTGATTGCCAAAAGCAAACCCATACTGTTGGGAATTCATTTTTCTTGAATGTCAAATATGGCAAAATCATGGGCACAGAATTACTTTACTGCAGAAACACACCAATGCCATGTCCTGAACATGGACAATCTACTCCATATAATATCACTTGCTGAAAGGAATCAATCTAAAAAATAAAATCCCAAGGACGGATGCAGTAACCACAAAATCCTGATGGTGGCGCTAGCGGTCTAAACTCTGACAGGAGAGCTGTCTTGCAAACTGCATGAGTGCAAAGAAAGGGGTCTTATTTCATCAAAGGTTCAAAGGGGTAGCCTGTCCTGAGAACTCTTGACACTTCAGAACTCAACACAAGAAGCCAGGAAATAACAGGGTTCTGTTAATTAAATGCAAAGTGGCCCCCTGGCCTCCTGATGTGAGCTTGCCAGACACCACACAAAGGACCCTTTCCTCTGAAAGGAATATGTTAATTCTGGATGTTTGCTGTCAACAAAGATCTGCCAGCCAGCAGAGATCTGTGACTGACCCACCCAAGTCTTGGAGGCGGACTTCAACACTCTGAGGACTGAATTGAAAGTAAAATATATATTTTACAAAAACACTGATAACTCTTTGTAATCAAATGACAGAAATGTATAACTTTGAGAGCTTTAATTTAAAAAATGTACCTTTAATTCAAGCCCAAACTCCAATTTGTGTGATGTTCTGGGGCAAAACCCCATTGTTTATTAATATTACAGACTCCCTGTTTCAGCTAGACAAACGAAAATGCATTGGTATGTGGGTAGATATGTGAGGAACAGTTGTATAAAAAATAATGAAGATCCAATGTTGTTCAGCACATGAAAAAATGCTAGAAGTTGCCATTTTTGAATGCAGGCTCCTAGAAAGAGCAGATTTGGACAGAGACATGGCTAAATTCAGCCACACCATGTATGTGTAATTTCAAACAACTGTGTAACTGTGAAATATGGATTTTGATCATATATAGATTTGGGTGCACAGATGATAGGGGAGTTGTTTCAAGAGATCATAAATGGATGACCTCACTCTAACTCACAGCTCCTTCGCCAATCAAGTGAGAAATGGAAGCTTGACCAATGGCAAGTGGAGAGGGGTAGGGGCTGGTGATGCTGCATACACCCCCACTCTAAAAACACATAAAAGCAGAGAGTCAGGACAGATAGAGAGCTTCAATTCCATTTGCTGCAACGCACTCTGCCGGACCATACAACATCCAGAGATCCAGACTTCAAATTCATCAACCTCCAGAAAGCCAAACTAGAGACCAGACCAGAGAGAGACCAGAGCCCAGTCTAAAACCCTGACCAGATCCGTGACGAGGCCCATTTAATTCAAGAATATAGTGTGAGTACCCAGCAGAACTGTGTAGAACCAATCTCTTAGTTTAAATTCATCTAATTCAATCTATTTAACCTAAGTAGAACTGCCTGATAGATCCAAATCTGTCACCTGTCATTCTAGCTGCAAAATTTGTCACTTGTCATTTTGAGCTTTTAAAATTTGCAAAACCAAAAACAACCTCTATTAAATCGGTCATAACTCTGTAACCGTTTGGGCTAGAGACTTGCAGTAACTTTTATCTGAAAGCTTAGAATCGTGGCTTTCCTATGAACCTAGAACCGCATTCCTACCCCTTATAGTTTTACCGCAATCGCGGAACACGCATTCGCGAATTTTACCGCGATTTGCAAATTTCTTCACATGTAAAAACTGCTGCTGCTTGCCTTCCATTTTCCAGAAATTCGTTTAACCTGCTAACTATCCCTGCATCATTGCTAGTGTGAGCCTGGACTAATATTAACTAGATACCACTCACCCTGAACCTCTGAAAGGGAATTAAAAGCATTTCCAGCATATTTCTCATCCATTGCTAGCACATATCAAAGCATTTTGCCTGTGTTTTCAAAACTCCTATCTGTTTTCTGTAGTGTAAGCTTGCTGGGGTGAACTGATTTACATTGATTGCATTTCTGAGAACTGTGTGTTTTCCTTCCATTTCCTTGCCTTGCATCAAGGGGTGGAGGGGATTGCCAGAGAAAAGTGATTACATTGTTTGGTTGAAATCATATTGAGTATTTTCTGTACTGCATTCATTGAATATTGCATCCACCTGAGCTTACATAAAGCATCCTCTACCACATTATACTTTTGTTCCTATTTACCAGTGTGCTACCTTATCCATTTCATGTCAACTCATTAGTGATTATAAGAAGTGTGCTAGTGCCAGATTCTCCGTTGTTGATCTTTATCATATCAGATTAAGTGTGCTATTCAATTATTAATTTATTATAAAGTGTGATATATATATATTTTAAATTATCAAATAAACCTTTTAAACTTGCAAAACAGAACTACTTCTTGGCTCAGTGGGGTCAGGGGGATTCCAAGAGAGGGGTGTTATATATGGGTAGTCATCCAGAACGCATGAACTGGACATAAAGATATATCAATAAGGGTTTTCATTCAGTATTCTAGACTAGGCGTTAACTTAGCTGTAGTGCTGAATTGAATCCTCTTAGAAAGTGGGGGCTCGTATCCGGGATTCTGGATTAGATTTACCATTTGTGCAGATTAATACAGCTGACCAGATACACACATCCGGTCGGATCACCACGCTGCATTACGCTGTAAAGCATTCCTCAAAAGGGACACTCCAAGAAAAGTTCTTTTCTGCAAAAATAAAATACTAACTTCTGTAAGTCAGGACAGAGACCAATCTCTAGAATGACGACCTTAGTAGACATGAAAATAGCCAGAGAGCACCTCTTGCATAAGCTATTTGTGAGAGGTGAATGGACCGAACAGGGCCAGGATGCCTGGTTGCAGGCCATCACGCGACAGGTCACTGAAACAGGGTCAGACTTATGGAGACATCAGGGTCCATTACATGTGGCCCTGAGTGAACTATATATGGCTCCTAAAGCCAAAGAGGAACACAATAAGATTGCCAGGATAGCAGCATACCTGTACCTATATATGGGAGACATGCAGGATAGATGTGCTGAAAGCCAAAATCTGGCAAATAGGCAACAGATGGTGTTAGAGAAGGCCCAATCTGACCTGGTCTCTTCTGAGCAGAGGCTGCAGAGGAGCCAGGAGTCAGAAGATGATAGTAGGCAGCACATCATTAAAATAAAGAAGGATATGGATGTGCTGCAACAGGAAAAGGTAGAACAGGATACTAGATTTCTGGCCCTGCAGAAGGAGCACCAAGACAGTTTGGACTCCTTACTGCAGAGCCAGAAAAAGCTGGAGCAACAATTAGACTTTAACAGGGCATGCACGGAGCAGGTAGCCACTCTGCAAAGTCATCTAGATAGAGTGAAGGTAGAGAGCAACAAGCTGATCTTGAAAGACCTGGATACCCAGGCAGAGTTTGATGAAGAACGCCAGAAAGCTGGTGCCTTTCAAAGGCAGAGGGACGACCTGGCGGCACAAATGCAGGCTCTTAGTCAGGAAAGAGACGCCTTAGGCCAGGAAGTCTGCCATTTAAAAAGGAAAATGGAAGAAAATCACCTGGCCCACCAGGGACTGGGTGACCTCCAAAAAGAACACCAGAACATGTTAGAGCACACCAGGAGGGTGGAGGATGCTCTAGCAAGAAAGGAGCAGGCCAATAGGGACACAGCTCAGGAGGTAACCCTCCTGCAGCAAAGACTGGCCCAGTTCTCCAGGACCAACCAGGAAGCACAGAGGGAAAATGAGCCTCTCTGCCAGCACAATGAGAGGCTCCAGCAACAGGTAGCGATGCAGGAGAAACTGATAGAGTCGAGTAAGGCCTTAACAGAGGAACTGAAAGCACAAATGCAGGCTCTTGCATTGCAACAGGGAGCAGGGGCGGATAGAGATGAGGTCCGCTGGGAAAGAGAGACTCCTGACCATAACCGCAGGAGCCCTAACACCAGGGGCCTTCATCTCCCCCAGTCCCTGGACTCTACCACCCCCATGTCCCCTGGCGCACATGAGCACAGGGCTGCAGGGATGGCAGATTACTATCCAGCTAAGAGTATGGGGCTCATAGGCCAGTACCACTCAGGAATGGAGGGGTGGGCATCCGGGTATGGGCACCCAAGTACAGTACAGTTCGATGGGGAACCCCAGGAGAGTAGGCCCATTAAGGGCATCCTGAAAACCTCTGCCAAGTTAGGTCAGTGGAGGGGGTACCCATCAAATCCTGGCAGCAAGGAGGAATCTGAAGACTCCTCTGAACTGCGCAAGACACAGGAGACCAGGTCCCCACATTCTGCCAGCCATTCCCAGGCTCGCAGAATCCGGGAAAACCTGGAAGAACAGACGGGAACCTCTGGGAGCAGTGCCTCTGAGTCCGAGGATGAATGGACAAGGGTTACCCGAACCAAAAAGGCCAATAAGGCAAAAAGGGCCTTGCTTAAGGACCCCTTAAAGCAGATTAAGGCGATCAGGAGCGTCATCACGCCTTACCATAAGAACGCTAAGTATTCTGTTTGGGAGCACTTAGAGTTGTTTGAACAAATGATGGAGACTTTCCATTTGAAGGACAGCCAAAGCTGTATTCAATATGTAAAGTGGACCTTCTCCCCGGAATACTCCAGTTTCTTTGCGGGGCTGGAGGACCAAAATCATTTAAGATGGTCCACCTATAAGGCGGCCATCTTGAAACATTTTTCTGTTCACAGAAATCCTCAAGAGGCTCGCAAGGCAGCCTACAATTTGCAATGTGGGGAGGATCAGGCCCCACAAGAATTTGTGCAGGAGTTAAAGCGTGCTTTTGCACAGACCACAAGAAGGGTACGCACGGATAGCAGGGAATTTATTAATACGTTTTTCCATGCCTTGCCCAAATATATCATGACCCAGCTCGTGAGGGATTTTCACGAGAAAAGATCTTTAGACTGGGTCATTGAACAGGCTACCCGGATCTATGAGGTGCAGAAACCGGTAGATAGCAAAAGTAATGTCCAGAAAAACCCCAAAGCCAACAGCACCCCTGCTGCTGCCAAGGTGGCAGAGGTAAAGGTCACCCCCGTTTTGGATTTGGAGATGGGGGGGCCTAAAAACCTACCTGCACCTAATAATGCTAGGCCCAGAAGGTCCTCGGGCCAGTCACAGACAGGGAGCCAGGGAGGCAGCCCCACAAATGGGGTCCCTCGCTCTCCTGATTATGTAAGTCCCCGTTACAAGGGAAATCGACCCATCCTGGGTTATGTGTGGACTCCTCCAGCCCAAGGGGGGGGATCCAGCCAAGCACCTAACCCAGGGAACTTCCCTCCAAACTTCCCACAGGAGGGCAGAAATTTACCAAACCCTGGGCAGAACTTTTTCCCCAGATATCCACCCGACTTTCAGCCCCAAAACCATCAATCCTTCTTTCCCCAATTCCCTGAGCCCAGACCACTGAATCCGGGAGAGGGGAGGCCAAGGGTGGAGGGGTACCCAAATCTTCCCAACCCGGGGTATTACCAGAGGAGGGACAGCTACCCTTCCCGGGATCAGCCCAGGGGAGAAAACAGGGCCCAGTATCAGCCTGAGCGGGTTTCCCAGTTAGAGCGCCAGGTTCAAAACATGGCGCAGGATCTGGGTCACATACTGAGGGCTCAGCAGAACCCTCAGATGGGCGTGCCGGCGCAGAACGCACCCAACTCTGGACCTGGTGCTCCAGAACAATGACGGGGGCAGCACCCCGATAACTCACCGGTTCCCAGGGAGGAGGCACAAAGGGAAGGGGGGTGTAAAGCCTTGGAGGAAGCTTCCTTCCTCACTTGTAAACAGCCCCTGGAAACCCAGGAACCGGAAACGAAATCTCTTGCCCCTGAAAGTCTGCCTCCTAAGGAGCAGAGGGGGGGTAGGAGAAACAAAAGACCCAAACAGACTCAGTTTGAGGAGGAGGTACAGATCTTCCAATCTGAGGGAGAGGGATCCTCAGAGGATCCTGGGAAAAGGATCTTCTCCTTCAGAGAGGGGGGAACTCCTCCCAAAGAAAAATGGGTCCCTAGGGATGCAAATCCAGACTGGGGAGATGTGGAGACTGAGCTACCGCCGCCCACCATCTCATCCCAGAACCAACAGCAAGAAAATCCCCTGGTTCAAACCCATCCTGGTGACTGCCTCCAAAAAGGGGGGGGCGGCCCAGAACCGGAGCCAGGGGAACCCACAATGGCTCTGATCTCCAGTTGCCAACTTTTTCTTTCAGATTCCCAAGGCTCTCCACAGAATTCTGCCCAAAATTCTTCTCTCCCGATGTCCAAAACCAGAAAGTTAGCCCACCAGTTGTCCAAAAATGTACATTACCTGTGCCCCCTTGAGGAGAAGGAGGGAAGATATTATGCCCCGGTACAAGTACAGGGGCAGGGTACAATCTCGGCACTGGTGGACACTGGATCTCAAGCTACCCTTCTGTCCAGAAGGGCCTTTGATGAACTGAATGCAGGAAGGGGAGAGAATTACCAAATTCCTCTCACCTCTCTTCCTGGACAACTACAGAACTTTGACGGGAAGGAAATTCCAGTCGAGGGGACGGCAGATTTGGACATTAAAATTGGGCGACATAAGTTGAAACACCCGGTCATAGTTGTGACCCCAGAGGGCACCCCTTGTTTACTAGGGAATGACCTCCTGAGAAGGTTGTCACCCCTAATAGATTGCGTAAACAAGGTCCTCTGGACCCAGACTAGCCGACCGATAAAATTAAAACAGAGTGTCAACCATGTTAGTTTAAACGGCACCTGCCACATGGTTGAACAAAAATCTGACCAAGTAGAATTTCACTTCCAGAACAACCAAATTCCAGACGTGACAGTAATAGCAGTAGGACAACAGACTAGTGATGGGGGGTCCTCTCTATTTCTGAAAATCAACCTTCCTTCCAGTCTAAAGTGGTATTCCACGCTGGAAGGAAACACTTTGAAATTCTATACCAATCCACAATCTGAAACTCCCACTCCTATAGTCCAGAAAGATGTGAAATCAGCTCAAAGCCTGGCTGATATTCAGCAAATTGGAGAGCAGTTGTTCATCCCTGTTCAGTTAAATGATGGGAAGGACTCTGTTCTCGCTCGAGTGTGTGTGAACAACGGTAAGAGCTTCATCAGCGAAGCCATGTTTCGCCAACTTCCAAAAGATCCAGCCATTCCCACCTTCAAACTGATAGACAAATGGGAAATGGACCTGGAAGCACCCAATTCAAAACATCTCCTGCCAAGCAGGTGTATGCTCAAAATCTCCATTGGCAACAAGAGCATAGTCCATAATTGTTGGGTCGTGCGAGACGTCACTGCCGCCTTTTACTTAGGCAGTGACATTCTCAATCGCTTTGCCATTAGTTTGGACCTAATAAACTTCAAAGCTTGGTCCCGATTAGCGGATAATCCCATGGGCTTTGATGATCCAGAAAAAGCATTTAGGTCAGCTCAATTGCTACCTTATGCAGTTGAAATTCAGGTTAAAGAGGAAGTCACCATCCCAGAAAGGACCCGACAATTCTCCCTGGAAGTGAAAGTTAAAAGGGGACAAGAGTTGAAAAACCCTGATGCTTACATACATCTAAATGCTTCTTTCCAACAGCAAGGGTTGGGGGTAAACCCAACTCCATTAGTCAACATAGAACATGACACCATTCTAATAGAGGTGGATAACAGCGACTTAAAGAGTATTACTCTAGCCGCAGGCACCATTATTGGAATGGCGGTTGATGACCGACATTTCTCCATTGATCTTGTAAATGAACTGTTAGGACCAATCCCCAAGGACTGTGTTGACAGTGACAGTGAGGACAATACAACACCAGACAGGATTTTCACCCGGCATGGGGGGAACTTCCTGGTGTACACTTCCTGCCCCTATGGTAAGGAAGATGTGACGTGTGACTTCAGGAGGAATGAGGTGATTTTCCAGGTACATGAGGGCTGCCTTTCCCACCTGAAGCCTCCGGTCCAGATCAGCACTCTGACCAGGGACTTCTCCACCCAGCTGGAGGAGGCCGCGGAGATAGCCAAACCAGAAGTCTTTCCAGGCTTCAGGCAGATGGTGGAAGAGAGAGTCAACCTAGCTGATGCCTGTGTGACTCTGGAACAAAAGCAAAAGTTGAAACAAGTTTTCTTGGATTTCCAAGATCTCTTTGCGGTAGACTCATATGACTGTGGTCGCACTGACATCCACACAACAACAATCCCCACGGACCCTGGCATGACTCCTGTGTTTGTGAAGCAATATCGCTTGCCTCTCGCATCAATGGAGTCCCTTACCGAAATAATTAAGAACCTTGAGTCCCGGGGAATAATCCGTCCAGTCCACAGCACCTTCAATAATCCGGTGCTGGGAATATTGAAGCCAAACGGCCAGTGGAGACTCTGTGCCGACCTCAGGGAGCTCAACAAACGGGTCCATACTTCCCAATGGCCTCTGCCCTACATTGACCAAGGGCTGGCCCAGATCCAGGGGTCACAGGTATTCACTGCAATAGACCTGACCAATGGATACTGGACTGTGCCTGTCAGTAGGGAGGACCAATACAAGCTGGCTTTTACCTTTGGGGGCCAGCAGTACACCTGGACCCGGACTCCCTTCGGATACCTCAACTCCGGCAATGAATTCAACATTTTCCTACATAAGGCCATGCCCGACCTGGGTGCGAGGGGTAACCTGGCTTATGTAGATGATGTCCTCATCAAAAGTTCATCTGTGGAGGAACACATAGCGGAGATCCGTTATGTTCTGACGCAGTTGAGGGCCGCCGGAGCAAAACTTTCCTTTCAGAAAGCACAGTGGTGTAGAACCCGTGTTAATTTCTTGGGGCATGAGATTACTCCTCAGGGTCTCTGTCCCCAGGAAAAGAAAGTGGAAGCACTTCAGAAACTGAAAGACCCCACAACTCTGCGGGAACTAAGGAGCCTCCTTGGACTGACTAATTACAGCAGAAAGTTCATTGAGGGCTACGCAGAGATCACCAGACCCCTGATTCATCTCCTAAAGGGGGGGGTCAAGTGGGAATGGGGTCCAGAACAATCCGAGGCAGTAAGACAACTCAAGAGAAGCCTCTCACAAGCGCCTTGCCTAGCTTACCCTGTCAGAAACAAGGAGTTCTTCCTGGAGACAGGGTTCTCTAATACGTGCTTGACGGCCGTATTATACCAAAAGCATGACAAGGTCAATAAAGTAATCTCCTATGCGAGCAAAACTTTATCCTCTGTGGAGGAAAAATTCAACGATTGTGAGAAGGCACTCCTGGCAACGGTGTGGGCATTGAAGAATTACCGCCCGTTTATCCAGGGGGAACACATCATAGTGGAGACTCCACACCAGCCTCTGCAATATCTCCAAAGTGACAGAATCCGGGCCGGAAATGTGAGTAACTCCCGAATTACTTCCTGGATTCTGTCAATGCAAGGCTTTCCTGTGGAGGTCCGATATGGCCAAAACAAGAAGAGTCCCCTCGCGCAAGGTCTGGCTGACTTGCATGATTGTGCCAGAGAAAACTGTCTCGAGGACGAAAGTCTAAAAATAAAGGACAACATGGAGGCATACCTTAATTCCCCCCACAAAGTCTTTGAAGAGGACAAGTGTGAGGGAATGCCCACTGTCTATGTGGATGGATGCTCTTACCATGTTGACAACGACGGGGAGAAAGAACTGGTGGCCGGCGTAGGGAATGCATGGGTGAATGAGTCCCCAGAACCCTCCGCTGGATACAAAATTGGTCCCCGAAGTAGTCAGGTGGCAGAATTGATGGCTGTGCATCAGGCCATCCTCACTGCTGTCCAGCATCAACTCCACGAACTGGTCATAATCACAGATTCGGATTATGTACGGAACGGGTTCGTGGAGCACCTGGTTAATTGGAAAACCAGAGGCATGTTATGTGCTAACAACAAACCCTTGAAACATGGGAAGTTGATCCAAAACATTGATGATCTGGTCACATCGAATGGGATGACCATCTACTGGAAAAAGATCAAGGGTCATTCCAAAGTAGAGGGACCAGACAAAACTGGAAATGACTTAGCTGATCAGCTGGCCAAAACCGGGGCCATCCAAGGGGATCTAATTGAGATTGAGTCCCTGTTGGGGGAAATCCAGGTCACTGCTATCACTAGGTCCCAGACAAATGCTCACAACGACCTTTCAATTGCACAATGGAGTAAGGAGACCCCTGATGCTGATTTGATTACAGCTCAGAAGGGGGATCCAATTATTGGTAAATTTTACCAGCACCTTGAGGACCCTGAGAACTTTCCCCTGACGGATACCGATTACATTGGGAAAGAGGACCTAAGAGTGTTGATGAAATGTCCAAAAATGTTCCGGATTCAAGACGGTTTGCTGGTAAGGAAATCCAAAGCTGGCCACGATCAGTGGGTGGTTCCTACCTCATTCCGAAGCCTGATGTTAAGTCACGCCCATGATGCGGCCACCGCCGGTCATAGGGGGTTTCACACAACATTGGAAATCTTAAGAGAGGTTGCATACTGGCCACACATGGGGCAGGACCTCGACCAATACTTGAAGGGGTGTCTTGTGTGTGCACAATTTCAGCCATCATCCCTCACGCACCGTGCGCCTCTCCAAAAGAGGGGGATGACACTGCCATGGTCAGATTTACAAATCGACTTTGTAGGCCCTGTGATTCGCTCAGCTAGGGGGAATAAGTACATGTTGACTGTGACATGCTTGTTTACCAAGTGGGTGGAATGTCTCCCAGCCCCAAACTGCAAGGCAGAAACGGCAGCTGCCTTGATGATTAACCACATCTTTTCCCGTTTTGGTCTACCTCAAAGGATTGAGTCAGACAGAGGTAGCCACTTCACCAGTGAAGTAATGACAAAGATGTGGGAGATACTGGGGGTCAAAAGGAAGTTGCATATTGCTTATCGGCCAGCTTCTTCTGGGGCAGTAGAGAGATATAACCGGACAATTGTGAGCATATTAAAGAAGTTTGTGGCAGATTCTGGGCCAAGTTGGGATATCCGATTACCTCTGGTCCTAATGGCCATCAGATCTACCCCGTCATCTGCAACCAAAATGTCACCATTTGAGTTGATGACTGGGCGCAAGATGGTGCTTCCTCAGCATTTGCTCTACAGGACCCAAGAGCAGACACTGATAAATGCCTCCACTACTCATGAGTATGTAGAGAATTTAAGGAAACACCTCCAACATGCTTTTGCTTATGCTCAGCGGAATCTAGAAAGATCAGCTGATAGCATGAAGACCCATTATGACCTGAAAACTTCCAGGAAGGAATATCAGGTGGGAGACCGGGTCTATCTATACAACTTCCAAAGGAACCAGGCCAAGCAGCGCAAATTTTTGCCTACATGGAAGGGACCCTTTGAGATCGTCGATAAGATCTCCCCTGTGGCCTACAAGATCCGCATCCCCAAAGGCGGTTCGGCAGAGGGGGAAGACAAGTGGGTCCACATAAACCAGTTGAAATGTTGCCATCCCAGGCACACTCTGCAACAACTGGAGGAATCCTCTGGAATCCTAGCGGGTACTGTATCAGACTAATTCAGTTCCAATCATAAAACATACCACATCTAGTCTCTAAAATACTGTGATTTGTATGAAACTGTCTCTTAGTCATACTGTTTTTATTAAAATAAGAATGTAATGTTTCGTTATGATAAAATGCATATGCTGCCCCACTATCTCAACAGTGGTGGAAAAAAAAGATCGTCTATGAGTAGATATTGCCGCTTTTGCTTTATCATCCTAGGAGAGATGAAACCATGAAGAATGACCAAGAAGGACGATCCGGAGACCGGGAACGAAGATCCAATGGGCCCAGTGGACCGCCCAATACTCCCATCAGGACTGGCGAGGAGAACCGATCGATCCGACCGGATGGAGGAAAAGATACTGAACTGTGCCATTTATCGGAAGAAGAGGAGAACTACATCCCAGATCTTGCGGGTCCCATTAGTGAAGGATCAGATGGCCACCGCAAGAAGGGGGGCTTGTGGGATGTATTTACCCATGCATCCGGGCCCTACCTCAAAACTGTGCAGTACTGGCATGGAAAACATCATAATGGCCAGAGCTCCCCAGAAAATGCACAGGAAAATCCCATTTTGCCTATATTGTGAGTTCAGAGATGCAATGCTGATTGCCAAAAGCAAACCCATACTGTTGGGAATTCATTTTTCTTGAATGTCAAATATGGCAAAATCATGGGCACAGAATTACTTTACTGCAGAAACACACCAATGCCATGTCCTGAACATGGACAATCTACTCCATATAATATCACTTGCTGAAAGGAATCAATCTAAAAAAAAAAATCCCAAGGATGGATGCAGTAACCACAAAATCCTGATGGTGGCGCTAGCGGTCTAAACTCTGACAGGAGAGCTGTCTTGCAAACTGCATGAGTGCAAAGAAAGGGGTCTTATTTCATCAAAGGTTCAAAGGGGTTGCCTGTCCTGAGAACTCTTGACACTTCAGAACTCAACACAAGAAGCCAGGAAATAACAGGGTTCTGTTAATTAAATGCAAAGTGGCCCCCTGGCCTCCTGATGTGAGCTTGCCAGACACCACACAAAGGACCCTTTCCTCTGAAAGGAATATGTTAATTCTGGATGTTTGCTGTCAACAAAGATCTGCCAGCCAGCAGAGATCTGTGACTGACCCACCCAAGTCTTGGAGGCGGACTTCAACACTCTGAGGACTGAATTGAAAGTAAAATATATATTTTACAAAAACACTGATAACTCTTTGTAATCAAATGACAGAAATGTATAACTTTGAGAGCTTTAATTTAAAAAATGTACCTTTAATTCAAGCCCAAACTCCAATTTGTGTGATGTTCTGGGGCAAAACCCCATTGTTTATTAATATTACAGACTCCCTGTTTCAGCTAGACAAACGAAAATGCATTGGTATGTGGGTAGATATGTGAGGAACAGTTGTATAAAAAATAATGAAGATCCAATGTTGTTCAGCACATGAAAAAATGCTAGAAGTTGCCATTTTTGAATGCAAGCTCCTAGAAAGAGCAGATTTGGACAGAGACATGGCTAAATTCAGCCACACCATGTATGCGTAATTTCAAACAACTGTGTAACTGTGAAATATGGATTTTGATCATATATAGATTTGGGTGCACAGATGATAGGGGAGTTGTTTCAAGAGATCATAAATGGATGACCTCACTCTAACTCACAGCTCCTTCGCCAATCAAGTGAGAAATGGAAGCTTGACCAATGGCAAGTGGAGAGGGGTAGGGGCTGCTCATGCTGCATACACCCCCACTCTAAAAACACATAAAATCAGAGAGTCAGGACAGATAGAGAGCTTCAATTCCATTTGCTGCAACGCACTCTGCCGGACCATACAACATCCAGAGATCCAGACTTCAAATTCATCAACCTCCAGAAAGCCAAACTAGAGACCAGACCAGAGAGAGACCAGAGCCCAGTCTAAAACCCTGACCAGATCCGTGACGAGGCCCATTTAATTCAAGAATATAGTGTGAGTACCCAGCAGAACTGTGTAGAACCAATCTCTTAGTTTAAATTAATCTAATTCAATCTATTTAACCTAAGTAGAACTGCCTGATAGATCCAAATCTGTCACCTGTCATTCTAGCTGCAAAATTTGTCACTTGTCATTTTGAGCTTTTAAAATTTGCAAAACCAAAAACAACCTCTATTAAATCGGTCATAACTCTGTAACCGTTTGGGCTAGAGACTTGCAGTAACTTTTATCTGAAAGCTTAGAATCGTGGCTTTCCTATGAACCTAGAACCGCATTCCTACCCCTTATAGTTTTACCGCAATCGCGGAACACGCATTCACGAATTTTACCGCGATTTGCAAATTTCTTCACATGTAAAAACTGCTGCTGCTTGCCTTCCATTTGCCAGAAATTCGTTTAACCTGCTAACTATCCCTGCATCATTGCTAGTGTGAGCCTGGACTAATATTAACTAGATACCACTCACCCTGAACCTCTGAAAGGGAATTAAAAGCATTTCCAGCATATTTCTCATCCATTGCTAGCACATATCAAAGCATTTTGCCTGTGTTTTCAAAACTCCTATCTGTTTTCTGTAGTGTAAGCTTGCTGGGGTGAACTGATTTACATTGATTGCATTTCTGAGAACTGTGTGTTTTCCTTCCATTTCCTTGCCTTGCATCAAGGGGGGGAGGGGATTGCCAGAGAAAAGTGATTACATTGTTTGGTTGAAATCATATTGAGTATTTTCTGTACTGCATTCATTGAATATTGCATCCACCTGAGCTTACATAAAGCATCCTCTACCACATTATACTTTTGTTCCTATTTACCAGTGTGCTACCTTATCCATTTCATGTCAACTCATTAGTGATTATAAGAAGTGTGCTAGTGCCAGATTCTCCGTTGTTGATCTTTATCATATCAGATTAAGTGTGCTATTCAATTATTAATTTATTATAAAGTGTGATATATATATATTTTAAATTATCAAATAAACCTTTTAAACTTGCAAAACAGAACTACTTCTTGGCTCAGTGGGGCCAGGGGGATTCCAAGAGAGGGGTGTTATATAGGGGTAGTCATCCAGAACGCATGAACTGGACATAAAGATATATCAATAAGGGTTTTCATTCAGTATTCTAGACTAGGCGTTAACTTAGCTGTAGTGCTGAATTGAATCCTCTTACAATAGTCACGTGATAGGTCACGTGACCAGAGCAAGCTCCGCCTCCTCCAGGAAGCGAGCGGATGCCAGCAAGAGCCGCTTGACAGCTCGCAATGCTGGTATTTCTGCAACAGCCAACGTTCGTTTTGCCACAAAATCAGTTCTGTTAATTCAGCAGCATATGGTTTGCAATCCATAGTCCAATTGTTAATGCCTCCTGTCTTGTATGTGTAGGGTGGAAGGCATTTACATGGGTTCTTATAGAAGCAGCGAAAAAAGAGGGATTCCACAACAAGCTACCCTTTGATGTTACACTACAGGTTGTAGACATAACCTGAACCCAGGCAAGATTTGAAAATCATCTTAATCAACATCTATTCAACATCTATTAAAGATGAAATGGTCAGGTATAACAAATATATCGCAATTCATTCAATACAAAACATATTTAAAAATGGACCACCTAGTCACATGTACAAATCAAAACAAGGACAACATTAAAAACAGTTTTTCACCACAGAACATACCACAGAACATAATCTAGTTATTCAATACTGGTATCCTTTACCTGTGTTGATCTATCCAGCTGTAAACACAAAACAGTGATGTTAGTAACCTATAGGTGACTTATTTCAGAACAAGTGAGTCCCCAATCTGTTGTGTTCTTATAGAAGCAGTCCAGCCTTTAACATTTGGTTGTTACACCTCAGTGACCACTCTGGGAGATTGGAAAATGGCCTTATAAATCTGCCTCAATGTTAGGGAGGATATTTTGCAGTGAAGCTGCAGCATGATTACATTGTTTGCCCAGGATTGCACTACTTGGCGAAGCAGTAAAGCCAAGATTTAAGTATGAGCAGAATAGTATGCAATATTAACGCTCAAAAGCACAGCTCATCAAGTGCGTTCATATGAAATAGTTATGTGATGGCTAAAATTGCCATGGGCTCTAGCCCCCAATCTTTTACAAATCTAGAAACGCCCCTGTACCTATGACTTCTGGACCTGCTCTGTGATTCTGGAGAGCAGGTTCTGCAGATCAATAGACTGACATGGTTGGGCACATAGCACTATGCTTTTGGCACAGAGATTATGAAAAGTGGGATCTGGTTAGAAGATCACCCTCTCTGAGATGAAATTACCTGCATCATTGCATTAATTAATAATAAATGAAAAAGGCAGGGCATCTACACCCTTGCCAGATGGCAATTCCTAGCACACTCATTAGTAATTTATTGGCACTAATTCTTCCAGATGCAATTGCAGTTACTGACAGGATGCTTGGTGCATGATTATGACCGCATAATATGACAGTAATTCTGTCGCAAACAGTGGCAGTAATGGTAATTCCATATAGAGGAGTTACCTTAATATTGTCTGCCAACCTCATAATGAGGCCCAATGTGTTTCTTACGCCTCCTACGATTCCTACGATGATTCTTATTCTAGAATCTCCAGCTTCGTAATGCCTTCTAACTCACCTTCACTCATTATGTTCGCCTCTACTCTGACAAAATTGAGATTCTTATTCCCTGCCTATTACCTCATGCCTAACTGTCTCCTACTACCCTCTCTCTGCTGCTTTCTGCTCACAATTGAAACTTTATATTTGATCATTCAATTTTATGAGTCGTTTCCTTACTTGTCCAGGCCTGCAGCGCTGAATCTATTATATTAATTAAATGCATCATTGCAGTATTTCCCTGTCTGACCTTGCGTCCATGCCCATCCCTTTCTACAGACCATCTTATGTGCTGCTATTTGTCTTCCGTTCATACCTCTGTCGGCCAGATGCTTCTCCTTCCTGTTCATCCCTTCACTGGCTCTTTTGCTTTGACTATCACATTTTGATTTCTCTCCATTGTGCTCAAACATGTTCATGATGTGGCCCTTTTCTATGTTTCCTCTGTAACCAGTCTGTACCCCTTGACATCTGCTCCACTCCATCTATTGTATCCATTACACCCAACTCACCCTCTTTGTGCTCCTCCCGACTGACACTCCTTTTCATAGTTCCTCACCTTTGGAAAAGAGTCTTCCCCTTGCTGTGCACTCCTATTATGAGTTCCTTTCACTTGCTTGTAAAATATTCATTTGTTCCACTCTTCTTTTTAACCCTTGTATCATATTACAGTGTGTGCTATCTTTCTCATGACTAAAACACAGTGCTTTGGCAAATGCGCTTAACCAATCAAAAAACATAGAACACTTATATCAGCTGGTCCTTGAACTTTATGAGCTAAAGGGCACATCTCAATGTTATTATTCAGAAAAAGAGGAACTTTTTTTTTCTTTTTGAAATGTAAACAAAAAATGCTTCCTTAAAGAAATGTATGAGTATAATAAGGATACAATCTCTCTTTTAGTTTTGGCTATTAGGTGTTCCTGTCAAAACTATTGGCACAGGAACTGAAGATAGGAGAGATATGGGATGTGAGGAGCAGCACACAGCTTGTGGGTGTAGCTGTGGCTCTGTACACATTGATTAACTAATCTGAGACATGTTCGTCCTTATGACCATCCCCAGGCCCTACCTTCCTCATCCCACACAAAACGCACACCCATGGCTTATCTTTGAGCTAACTAGTTATTGAGGGGATACCAATGTTATTTTTATGCAGTCTTCTGAAAGGTAATGGATTAATTGCAGCTGCAAACCTGCACCGTCTGTAATATCAATGTCTCAACCAAGAGTACCATCACTCTCTTCTTGTATAAGCAATATGTGTGTCTTTGCAACTGATCCTTGCACTGAATTCCTGTTAAAACAAGCACTGTCAACATCACAGGTGCTTCATGTTCTGAGTTGTTCCCTGTGTCACGCTCAGCAGATGTTGTCGTTCTAAGATAGCATCTCTCTTAGAAAATAGAAGAATCTTCCAAAGATGAGAAACTTAGCATGAAATAATAGACGTAATTATTATAATAGATTATAATTATTGGGACTGTGGGGAGCTGTTACACACGAGAAAAAGGAAAGACAAATATGTATTGATTTATGTTATCATTTTAAAGTGCTGACATTAAAAACGATTGCGAAAGAAACACTGCCAGCTGCTGCAGCAAGAACGATTTAAACTGCATTAGTGATGTTTGCATTTAAAGAAAGTGACAATCTCAAACAGAAATCATTCAGGGGAAACGAGGAGAAGACCATGAATAGATATTAGGAAATTGCATGAGTATGATACCATTAAAGGGACACTACAAACGTGGAAATTGTATGTGTGCCTTAACAAGTAATATGTTGACTTTAAAGATAAATGAGGCAATACAATGCTGATGACTTGTCTGTGTAAGTTGGTTTAGTTTGTGGTTTTGCCAGTAAGGACAAGACTGATTGGGCGTTGCTCATGTATTAGAAGAAAATAGTAACTGCTCCACTAGTGGATCGTTTTCTACAAAAAGGGGATGATGAGACAGCGTGAATCCCTTAACCAATTGGTTATTTAGAATCCCGAACCGGAAAAAGAGAACACTCCCATATATTATACTCTGATACAGCAAAAATAGGCCTTATTAAGGTTGTCAAGTGATAACAATTAGCTTTTAATACTAGATAACATGCACAGGACTTCTTTGTATTCATTGCACATGTTTGAACTATGTAAGAATGATCTCATTTTTAAGGAGTTTGAAAAGCAATTCATTTAGGGTATTTAGACTAGATTACCAATGCATATGTGTTTTGGGATATTTACAAACCTTTAACACAATTGGTTGAGCAGTGAATGTGAGTGTACCGTTGCTATTTAACCTTGAGATGCCATTAGTAGAATTGCACTGTGCATATTCTGAAAATGTACAAAATGTATGCTGCATGAGATTTCTACTTCTATTTATTGATGTAAACAAATTAGATGTTAACATGATATTGTGTCTAAAGTAACAACTTTTAGTGATATGTCATGTGAGCTGAACAAATAATTTCGAAAATGTTCCTATAGGTGATTAGGTTCATATTTGTATTAATAAATATAATGATTGGAGATAATGGTATTGGTGTCTTGATCTGTGGATAGGGTCAGAAGTTCTTGCTTGGAAAGTAAAATAATGTAAATCTTGTGATGAGGAACTCTTTAGAGGATATCAACTGTGAGACCCCCGTGACCGGATTTTCGTTATGTTTCAATTGAAAAAATGTCACATTGGTGTGGGAAGCTACGGAGACATATAATTCCTCTACTCTATTGCAAACACTTAGTTAGATTGAGTTTCTTACACACCATTTACTGCGCCATAAGAAATTTGGTGAGAAAAAGAAACATTCAGGTTCCATAGATTTGAGTACACACATCTGTTGGAGTGGTTCAACATAGGTTTAATAGTGGCCCTTTCTGATTACACGTGTTTCGACACAGCCGTTCTCTTTTTCAAATCAGGGCATATCGTTGTCTGTTTCCAATTAAGTTTGCATTGCGTTGTTGCTATTAGTGATTATCCATGGGTTAAATCCCTCCTGAAAGAGATGTATCATTTCGTGTCTCGCGTCGAACCAATTTGGTTCAGCTTACAATAGATTTTTGAGCATTAGAAAATGTGTTTACAATTGAACAAATCTTTGAAAATATTTTGGAAGAGATCACAATACATAACATTATTTAATGTAAGCCTTTACAATAGCTTATGTTATTTAGTTGACAGACAGATGTTCCTGCATTGAAGTAGGCAGTATTGACTTCTGCACAGAAGCCCTCCTTAGGCACCTGATTGTCTGGGTGGACAGGATGTGAGGGAGGGGTTTGAGGCTCCCTGCACAGGGTCTCCTTGGAGACCCAAATCGCACTCTTGTTTCATTGGCTAGGTGGCTGCCCTACCAGGACAGCCACCCTGCTGTGTGATTGACAGCCAGGCTGTGTGAATGGGGGATTTGGGGCATAAAAAAGCCAGTCTCTGGGACTGGAAGGCAGAGTCGCCACTGGAATGAGAGAACCAAAGAGAAGCTGAAGGAAGACGACTGCTGCAACTACTGGACACCCGGTGAAGCACTGCTGCAGGTCCGAATCGCCTGAAACTTCAATGACAGAGAAGATCTGCAAGGAATCTTCTTCCCTTGAGCTTGGTGGGAACAACCAGCTTGCCAAACACCAGACACCAGTCTTCATCCTGGTCGAATTTACTGTGCATCGCTGCAGTAGATCGGATAGCCAGTGGGAAGAGAACCAGTTTGGGATTTAAGGAATGCACCTTTTATTCTTTGTTTTGCCCTGCTGCTGGCTTCTTCCCTGGGCAGTGCAAGACCCTCCAGCCATCCTCCTTCTTGTCACCACAATGGAAGATCCAGGAACCGCGAGCCTGCCGGAACTGCCAGGAACCACTGCCTCAGCTACAGCATTTTTCTTCTTTAACGGTACTGTGCAAATTTGGTTGTTCGTTCCGTCCGACCGCTGTGAAAGTGCAGAAAATCTTTCGCCTCTCCGAAAGCTTCTCTTTTAAGTAACTTTTCCTAAGACCAACTTTCTTTTGAACTCTTGGCAAAGACTCAGAACCATTAACATTGGCCCTGACCTATTAACTTGAATCCTGGTTGCAGTAGCCTTTTCTAGATTGCCCTGCCTATAACTTGTTGGTGCTATTCATTTTGGATAACCTTGTCTTTTCTCCCTTTTAAATTGCTGGAGTACCATTTTGAGCTTAACTTGTCCAGAATTGATTGAGTGTTGTTGTAGTATATTAAGACTGCTGCTTTATAATAGTGAACTGTTTTATAAATGATGGTGTAAATAAATGTATATTCTTTTACTCAGAAACCTTGAATCAGTGTTTGTTTGAACCATAGTAATTGTTGTCCTTTGTGTAATCTCTTGTATTGCTCACTTTACTCTTGAGATAGGTCTGGCTGCTCAGCTACCGCTACCAAATACTGGGCCTCATTACGAGTATGGCGGTAAGGCAACAATGGTGCCGGTATCACTACTGGCACCGTTGTTACCATACCACCATACTACGAGTTCTGCTCGAGGGTGCCCTTGCTGCCACCTGGTCTGACCAGATGGCTGTACCGGCACCCGCGAGCAGAACTTGATGGTAATACCGGTACCTTTATTAAAGGTACCGGTGCTACCACCCTCCCCATTCCCATTGAGCCCTATGGAGCCGAATGGGGATGAGGAGTCCCTTATTACCGGCACCCGTAAATGGGCAATTACCGGGTCTGCCAACTCGGCATTGTATACCACCAGCCTCGTAATGAGGCCCACTGTGTAGTACGGACTTGTACCAAAGTTGAATTTGTACTTACACTTGTAGTCTTAATCGTGTGTGGTGTTCCCAAAGGGTCCTGCATATGATTCTGCCTAACAGAAATGATCACAGATATTTATATTTGACAAATTTATCTGTGACAAAGGTGGTGTGTGCTTCAATTGTAACATTGCATCTGTATTTATGCATATTTATTCTTTGGAAATGTTATCTGTATTTATTCACATGTATTTTTGCTGTGTAAAAAAAAAAGTTAAACTAGTAGTATTTTTCCACGTGCATTGAATTGAAAAATGAAGGTTCTTGCACATCAAGTTAAGGAATTATCATCTTAAATCCAAGCCACTGCTGTCCTGAGCAACATCTTTGCTTACATTTATTCAACTACAAATGGAAATATATCCATTTGTAAGCCTCTCTCAGTTGTGTTACTTTGCACAGACATTGGCCTGCAAAGCATGGTAGGCAACCTGAAGAGCTAAGAATGAAACCTATTTTAACACGTTATTCCATTGTTTACAAATAAAAGCCAAACAGACACACACTGATTTGTATCTGTATGTAAGTTCGTGTGAAAATCAGTAAAACAGAAAACAGAGATGATTATGTAATGCACACTCTGCTTGGTGGTAGTTTCATGTTTCAAATCACTCTCCCTAACATTAAAATGTTTGGAACAATGAGCCATGTATACACTGATTCATACAACCTCTGGATTTGTATGTTACATCTGTCACTCCATTGGGATCTAAGGGGCATTTGCAAATAAAGGTTCCTTTTTGGAAGTGGAAATGTCTGGGTCTCAGAAGAAGGGTAGCTGTGGACATGCTCATTTCTCAGCGGCAGACAGCCTAGCAGAGTATGTGCACAGGTTTGAATACCTAGCCTGAACTTAGAAACCACAAGGCTGGTATTAAGTGCGTTGTAAATTAACAATTAAATAAATAAGTAAACTAAAGTACGACAGGCATATGAAGGCAACTTTCAGAATATTATGACTGGATACAATTCTATTTTGTGGCATTTACGCTTCTTATTATTGCATTTTTGCTTGTATGTATTTGTATATGCAGTAAAGAAAAACATGTTCTCTCCCTTAGTGCTATTAGTCCCATTATCTTGATTCCTTCCTTCTTGACTCCATTATCTGATATCTGGTGTTTTGCTTCTTAGCTTGTCTCCCTCTTCCCCCACCCCCCGTCCCCCGCGCCTCTTTTCTTACTGCTAGTGAACGCAAATCAGATAAGCACTTAAAATTACTGCATGCCATGCGATTTATGATTCAATTTAAGCGTGTCCTTAATAGATTTTGATATCTTTACTTTATAAATTGGATTGCTAAAACAACTCCTGGTTGTTCTGCAGTGAAAAGCTTGCTTGCTATGTTTGTGGAGATTGGGAGCTGCTATGCAGCATATTGTACTAGTTAGAGGAAAGGACCATGTGGCATGAGGTGGTCATCTAGTACGATCTCTGCCATGTCCAATTCTACTCACGCAGAGTTCGGGGTTAGGAGGAGAGGATTTCAGTGGGATAAATAACAAGCATTGGCAAAGCCAATAGTTCTGACATCTGCAGTTGTATATTGCATTTTACAATTATAGGCAAGAATACAGCACATTATTGCCCTACTTCCTTAGTAACGCTCAAGCTTACCTATAGCAGTATGATAGGTAACCAAACCCTACAAATTTGTATCAAACTCCATGTTAATACAAGTTCACCATATTTAAATACATGTGTATGAATACTTATCCATACATTCTGAGATCATACAAGCACCAATGACCTTTTTGGGGAGTATGCCTTTTGATAGCTGTTCCAAGAGGGTGCTGTTAAGGTATTCTCACAAGCATTCACTGTTACTGTTAGCACTCACATTCGTGTGAGGATCAGTTTGTAATTTGTTTCACTTTAGAGAAGGCGAACCAAAGAGGCAACCATTAATTTCAAAAATATGTTTTCATCCGTAGCAAAATGTCTATTATATTGTTAGCATGAGGCAGAATAAACGATAGTGAAGAAATGCCAGGGTGACGTGAAGCTTTTTTCATGCAAAAGGAATTATGATCAATATGTTCTTGGTTACCAGTCATAGGTATGAAGGATATAAACAATTGTATTGTGTACCCTAACTTAAAGATGGGGATTACTGCTCACTTGAGAAATATTGCAGTCAGGAGATTGGCTCATGAGACTTGACCTTAAACATTACCACATTTCAAATACCACAGAAAACATGTTCCGTTTTCTTGGGAAGGAGGTCAGTACAGATGTTTTCCTCTACCATTCAGTCTCGCATCAGCCCTGCAGTGCTTCATGTTCGTCCTTTGTATAGTAGCAAGTTATAAAGGGGTAAGGGGTGCACACAGGTTAATCTAGCTGGATGGCATCTTAATTACTTTTTGCTCCCAGAATATGTTGTCAGCCCACCTGACTAGGAATGTATCTCTTCGACAAACTTTGGGATACACTGTGAATTGAGAATGTTCTGAGGTTTGGCCCTCAGAGTCGATCCCATTTCTGAGATTCTCAATAATTTTCAACAACGTGTCTTTATGACTCCATGTAGAGGTAAAGTGCAGACTATAAATAAGATTAAGAGAGGAGTTGTCCTACCAGTCCTCGCAATCCAGTACCACTCATGTTTAATTGACTTCTGTCCTGGTTAATTCAGGCAGTCTTCCCAGCCACGTCCATTGCAGTTCTGAGATTACATTACTCAAACTAGGTCGCCATTTTTTCAGTGGCAAAAACAATATTGAGTTGGTGGTTGGCAGATCTAGAGGTGTGGAACAGAAGAAAAATACTTTCTCTTCCCCACATCTGTCCTTATTATTTGATGCAAGTTTGAAATGTTGGTGTGCCAGGTGTGTTTCTGCCGACAGGAGATCCATGGTTTCCAGAGGAAACTCAATGGCACATAAACTGAGTATTGCTGGTCCCATTACAGCCAACAGCGTTGCACCATTTGGTAGCACGCATGACCATAGACAATAATTCAGATGCACCTTAGGGAAACATTCTGGTGGGCACACAATCAAAAGGTATTTCAGACCTGGCAGGGAACCCTTTGGACTTCTGCTTACATTTATACATCAAGGTAAAGTCAGAAATACTTCAGGTTATGCACAACCTACTGATGGATTGGTGTTCATGGCATTGGGTGGATTAAAGCAATTGAGGATGTGACCTAGCGGTATTCCTCCATCGTTAGGATCCACAGGCTCCTTTTTAGTTGGAGTTCTTTGAATCCCACCTCAGCAATCAACTTCCATGTGTTTTCAGCTGGAGACCAGATCTGTACCAACAATGAAAGACACATGTTTACAGCTATGCGGAAGAGACACTCTCTATACCTTTCCCCTGTCTCTATGATGACTCTGGTATTTTTACACACCCAGAAAAAAAGTGTGATGATAGTGCTTGTCTTTGGGTTAACAGGGATTGTGGACTATACCTATCCCATAATGAATGCACAGAACAATAATGGCATCAAGCATATTGGTTTTACTCTAGTGTCCACTCTGAAATGTCCTATAAGTAACTCTCCCAAGCTGCCACAGAAACCAAGGCCTAAATCCATTCACAGAGGTGACAATTCCCAACCGGCAGCAATTTGATAATTGGTAGACTTCCTCTGAAACAAGGCTTGCCGATATTGAACAGATGATCAGTGGTGCTGACGATGTGAAGAACAGCGTGCTCTTTCTGGAAAAGGAGGTGGAAGATCTGCAACATGGAAGACATGGAAAAAAGAATTTGGAGGAACAATCTGAGACTGCATATTTTACCAGAGGTAACCGAGGGGGGCAGCCCTGTCAAATGTGTCCAAAGCTTCTCACCCAGACTCTTGCAATTACCAGTAGAGTGCCATTTCAGTGTGGGGAGACCACTTAGAGTGGGGTGCCTATCAGCAGGACAAGGAACTTTCTCCAGGATACTATTGATATGTTTTAGCATGTTATTACTGTCACTTGGTAACTGTGTGTGCATTAATTTTAAAAATAATGCTTTTCTAACACTTCCTCCAAATATTGTATTTCTTGTTACAAATGTTTCGCTACTGGTGGGCTGGAGTTTTGACTCTTAGCAAGAGTACACCATTGTCGGCTGCATACTATCCTTTACTTTTTGTGCCTTTCATAGTGTTTTGTAAAATGTGTTAAAATGGCCCAGGAAAATCCCAAATTACCCAAAGGACTTGGAGTCAATGCAAACCAGACTCAAACACAGAATAGACAAAGTGCAAGGCAAAATCCAATTTTATTATCATCCAAATAAAACAGGGACAGCATAAAAGCATTTAAATCTTGAGGCTCTCAATCTTTTTTCATTAAAAAAAAACAATAGCTTACATACTCAAAGTCTGTCATAAATGTCATCAGAACATAATCTTAGTTACAAAAACATACGGGGAATGGGGTTAGTTTAGTGGTGGTGACATAATATAGACTCTAAGTGCAGAACATTTCATTGGGTTACAACAATCTGATGGCTCCACCTGAGACCACCTCTAAATTGATAAAGGAAAATATACATCATCTCTACAATAGGTAATTGGTTGGTGCCTTACTTCATGGGGGGGTTTAACACTGGGGTTTCAAATTGGTTGGATTTTTCCTAACCAAACTTGGAAAATTGACAGGTCATCAAGACATGAGCAAAAATGATAGTAGGGAGAGAGAGGCCAGTGAACTGTTCAATAATGAAGTTACCAATCCTCATTCCTAGACCATGAGACAAAGAAATCTCTTTGTATTTGACCTTGTGTGGCACCTCATGTCTGTGTGTGCATGTAGGGAGTATGGTAGGTATCCTATCTGTGTTCACTTCTAATGACTAAACATTGTTCTTCAATTATGGGCCACATGCTCAGAGACTGTATATGAAATAGAATAAACTCTGATTTATTGGGATTTAAGCTAATATGAATGTCTGCACTGTGCCTCCTGTTGCCACAGGGGACACTCTTCAATTATCCTACATGGAGCTTTTTGATCTGCTGTGTCCTCATACCTGTCTACCAAAGTCTGGTTGTCTTCTTAAATAATCTGGGAATGTATTGCTTGCATTTTAGGAATTGCTATCTCGGGCCTTTGCTCTGCCGTTCCTATACTCCCTTATGCATGGTAACCTTAGCTTGAGTTGCTAGCTACTGTCTGAGCTCTGCATGGATCTGTACTTCTGTGGATTCAGCGTTTTAAAGGTCTTTAGAAACCTGAGGCCTTTTGTTTAGTTGAAATCATGCTGCAGCTTCCATTTTAAAGATGTCTGCCCCATTGCACTCTGGTTCCAATGTTAGTGAGATAGATTTGCTTTTGCCTTATACATTAGGCATGTTAGTATTCTTCATGTCTTGTGGGTGCTCTTTTAATATTCTTCATGTATAAATGCATATTTTGCCTAGTGTATTTGTTCTTCATGTTCAGTGTTCATTTGCTTCATGTCTAGAGCATTCACATGTATTGTTACATTAGTTTGGCTGCTTTTGCCATCTTCAGTCTAAATTGTCTTTATGTCCTGCTGTATCTGCCTGGTATAAGGGTGGTATGGTTGCCTCAGTGAGTAACGTTTCTCTCCTGTGTGGTATTGGGGTGAGGGAGGGGCAGAAGCTACAGATGATGTATTCATCTGCCTCTCAACATTCCCACCTCTGGCCGAGTCCTTGACCACACTTTTCCTCCTGCTCTCCACTAAATAGGACTCATTGGCTATCCATATTTTAGTCACCCCTTAACTTACCTTCATGTTTCCCATGCTCATCTGGACTCCAGATCATACAGCAGAACTTCTCATTGGAATCACAATATACCCAGTGCTCGATGTAATTGTGAGGTCTTGAGGATATATATATATATATATATATATATATATATATATATATATATATAAAAAACCAAGCGCTCAGGGAAGCGCGAAACGCCTCATTCAGGACCCTTCCTTGGCGTCCTGCTTTGTTTGCTGTGTGTGTTTTGCCTCATTTCTTATCATGATTAAACTCGTTCTTTCACCTTGATCCGAGTTTGTTATTTATGGAATTGGCTGTACCTCATGCCTGCAGTGTGTTTTATTTCCTCTGCTGTGTTCTATGATATGGCCCCCCCTGGGTTTGGTCCAGGGGGGGCAAAGTTATAGGGGGGGTCCCAACATTTTCTTGTTCCCCATAGACTGAATGGGAAAAAAACTTTGCTCACGCCTACAGCCCAAACCGCTCATGCCCCGTGTCTGTCACCCTTCTTTCCCCCCTCCACCCCCCGCTCATGCCACGTGTCTCCCCTGTCCCCCCATCCCCCGCTCATGCCCTGTGTCTTCCTTCTCCCCCCCACCCCCCGCTCATGCCCCATGTCTCCCTTCTTTCCCCCCTCCACCCCCTGCTCATGCCCCATGTCTCCCTTCTTTCCCCCCCCACCCCCTGCTCATGCCCCGTGTCTCCCTTCTTTCCCCCCCACCCCCCACTCATGCCCCATGTCTCCCTTCTTCCCCCCGCTCATGCCCCGTGTCTCCCTTCTTCCCCCCCACCCCCCGCTCATGCCCCGTGTCTGCCCTGTTCCCCCTACCCCCCACTCATGCCCTGTGTCTCAGTCCTGTACTCCCTACCCCCCGCGCATGCCCCGTGTCTCCCTCCTGTACCCCCATCCCCCGCTCATGCCCCGTGTCTCCCTCCTGTACTCCACACCCCCCGCTCATGCCCCGTGTCTCCCTCCTGTACCCCACACACCCCGCTCATGCCCCGTGTCTCCCTCCTGTACCCCCACCCCCGCTCATGCCCTGTGTCTCTCTCACCTGTTCACCCAACCCCCGCTCATGCCCTGTGTCTCTCCCCTGTTCACCCCACCCCCCGCTCATGCCCCGTGTCTCCCTCCTTTCCTCCCACCCCCGCTCATGCCCCGTTTCTCCCCTGTTCCCCCCCACCGCCGCTCATGCCCTGTGTCTCCCTCCCATTCCCCCACACCCCCCGCTCATGCCCTGTGTCTCCCTCCTTTTCCCCCCCACCCCCCCGCTCATGACCCGTGTCTCCCTCCTGTCCCCCCACCCTCTGCTCCTGCCCCATGTCTGTCCTGTTCCCCCTAACCCCGCTCATGCCCCGTGTCTCCCTCCTGTTCCTCCCACCCCCTGCTCATGCCCTGTGTCTCCCTTGTGTACCCCCACCCCCCGCTCATGCCCCATGTCTCCCTTGTGTACCCGCCCAACCACCGCTGATGCCCCGTGTCTCCCTCCTGTCCCCCCCACCCCCGCTCATGCCCCGTGTTTCTTTCCTGTTCCCCCCACCCCCGCTCATGCCCCGTGCCTTCTTCCTGTTCCCCCCGCTCAAGCCCTGTGTCTTCCTCTTGTCCCCCCCTCCTATGATGCCCCTTGTTGACTACTTGTTCCCCACACCCCCCGCTGATGCCCTGTTGTGTTCTCTTTATACACTCCACCTTCCCTTTCCATGGTGGCCATCCTGGTAAAAGATTTTCCTTCCTACACCGGGATGCCGCATGTGATGTCATCTTTGATGTCCTGGGTGTTAATCTTAGCAGTGCACGGTGGTGGCGTGCGTTATGGTTGCTTAGCTTACAAATGCAATTATGTAGTACATGGGTTTTATTAGCTACTTATTACATATTTCACAGTACACAAAAATCTATTAAGAAAACAATTATCATTTCATTATTCAACATATTAACATTACGAATATTATACCTTCATCCTGTACGCTGCACACAATGCTATGTTTCTGCATGAGTAGCTTAGTATACTAGATGGAACCCCATAATAGAATGCTATTTATTTATATCAATGCATCGTTCAATGCACTCATTAGGGTATGATATTTATTGCAATGATCCTTGACACTTTTTTCGCAACATTATAATAAGAATCCCTTGTACACATATTTCATGAAAAGTACATACACATGTGATGTCATCAGTGATGTCATCAATGACATTTGTGATGTCATCTTTGATGTTGTGGGTGTTAGTCTTAGCAGTGCACGGTGGTGGCGCGAGTTATGGTTGCTTAGCTTACCATAACTGGCGAATTTCAATGGTTTTTCGGTTTTACTTGGAACCATAACGTCTCTTTAACAAAGTTTTTTCACTGAATTTCATAGGTTTTTAGTAGCGCAACTTAACCATAACGTCCCTTTAACAAAGTTTTTTCACTGAATTTCATAGGTTTTTGGTAGCGCAACTTAACCATAACGTCCCTTTAACAAAGTTTTTTCATTGAATTTCATAGGTTTTTATTAGTGCAACTTAACCATAACGTCCCTTTAACAAAGTTTTTTCATTGAATTTCATAGGTTTTTGTAAGTGCAACTTAACCATAACGTCCCTGTAACACAATTTTTTTTTACTGCATTTCATAGGTTTTTATTAGTGCAACGTCACCATAACATCCTTTTCAATAGATGAAGACCACTAGCATCTTAGGTCCTCAAAGTGGGAACCCCAGGTGGTAAAAAAAAGATTTTTCTTCCCAAACCAGGAAGCCTGCGGCGTCCCGGTGCAGGAAGGAAAATCTTTTACCAAGATGGCCACCATGGAAAGGGAAGGCGGGGTGTATAAAAAGAACACAACAGGGCATGAGCGGGGGGTGGGGGGAACAGGAGAGAGACACGGGGCATGAGGGGGTGGTGGGGGTAACAGGAGAGAGACATGGGGCATGAGAGGGGGTGGGGGTAACAGGAGAGAGACACGGGGCATGAGCGGGGGGTGGTGGGAAACAGCAGGGAGACACGGGGCATGATCGGGGGGTGGGGGGCAACAGGAGAGAGACACGGGGCATGAGAGGGGTTGGGGGGGTAACAGGAGAGAGACACGGGGCATGAGAGGGGGTGGGGGGTAACAGGAGAGAGAGACGCGGGGCATGAGCAGGGGGTGGGGGGCAACAGCAGGGAGACACGGGGCATGAGCGGGGGTGGGGGGCATCAGCAGGGAGACACGGGCATGGCCGGGGGGTGGGGGGCAACAGGAGAGAGACACGGGGCATGAGAGGGGGGAGGGGGCTAACAGGAGAGAGACACGGGGCATGAGCGGTGGGTGGGGGGCAACACCAGGGAGACACAGGGCATGATCGGGGGTGGGGGTAACAGGAGAGAGACACGGGGCATGTGCGGGGGCAACAGCAGGGAGACACGGGGCATGACCGGAGGGTGGGGGGCAACAGGAGAGAGACGCAGGGCATGAGCGGGGGGTGGGGGGAACAGGAGAGAGACACGGGCATGAGCGGGGGGTGGGGGGTAACAGCAGGGAGACACGGGGCATGACCGGGGGATGGGGGGTAACAGGAGAGAGACACGGGGCATGAGCAGGGGGTGGGGGGGCAACAGCAGGGAGACACGGGGCATGACTGGGGGGTGGGGGGAACAGGAGAAAGACACGGGGCATGAGAAGGGGGTGGGGGGTAACAGGAGAGAGACACGGGGCATGAGAGGGGGGTGGGGGGCAACAGCAGGGAGTCACGGGGCATGAGTGGGGGGTGGGGGGGAACAGGGGAGACACGGGGCATGAGCGTGGGGTGGGGGGAACAGGGAAAACATGGGCCATGAGCGGGGGGTGGGGGAGAAAAGGAGGGAGACACGGGGCATGAGAGGGGGGTGGGAGGGCAACAGCAGGGAGACACGGGGGATGAGCGGGGGGTAACACGAGAGAGACACGGGGCATGAGCGGGGGGGTGGGGGCAACAGCAGGGAGACACGGGGCATGACTGGGGGTGGGGGGAACAGGAGAAATACACGGGGCATGAGAGCGGGGTGGGGGGTAACAGAAGAGAGACACGGGCATGAACAGGGGGTGGGGGGCAACAGGAGGGAGACACGGGGCATGACCGGGGGTGGGGGGGAACAGGGGAGACACGGGGCATGAGCGTGGGGTGGGGGGAACAGGGAAAACATGGGCCATGAGAGTGGGCTGGGGGTAACAGGAGAGAGACACGGGGCATGAGAGGGGGGTGGGAGGGCAAGAGCAGGGAGACACGGGACATGACCGGGGGGTGGGGGGCAACAGAAGGGAGACACGGGACATGACCGGGGGGTGGGGGGCAACAGTAGAACAGTAGAGAGACAAGGGGCATGAGCGGGGGGTGGGGGGTAACAGGAGACAGACACGGGGCATGAGTGGGCAGTGGGGGGCAACAGCAGGGAGACACGGGGCATGAGCGGGGGGCGGGGGGAAAACGAGGGAGACACAGGGCATGAGAGGGGGGTGGGGGGTAACAGAAGAGAGACACAGGCATGAACAGGGGGTGGGGGGCAACAGGAGGGAGACACTGGGCATGACCGGGGGTGGGGGGCAACAGGAGAGAGACACGGGGCATGAGCGGGGTTGGGGGGTAACATGAGAGAGACACGGGGCATGAGCGGGGGGCAACAGCAGGGAGACACGGGGCATGAGCGGGGGGTGGGGGGAACAGGAGGGAGACACGGGGCATGAGAGGGGGGTGGGGGGTAACAGGAGAGAGACACGGGCATGACCGGGGGGTGGGGGGCAACAGCAGAGAGACACAGGGCATGACGGAGGGTGGGGGGCAACAGAAGGGAGACACGGGGCATGACTGGGGGGTGGGGGGCAGCAGGAGAGAGACACGGGGCATGAGAGGGGGGTGGGGGTAACAGGAGAGAGACACGGGGCATGAGAGGGGGTGGGGGGAAACAGCAGGGAGACACGGGGCATGATCGGGGGGTGGGGGGCAACAGGAGAGAGACACGGGGCATGACAGGCGGTGGGGGGTAACAGGAGAGAGACACGGGGCATGAGAGGGGGTGGGGGGTAACAGGAGAGAGACATGGGGCATGAGCAGGGGGTGGGGGGCAACAGCAGGGAGACATGGGGCATGAGCGGGGGGTGGGGGCAACAGCAGAGAGACACACGGGGCATGAGCAGGGGGTGGGCGGGAGGGGATAGAGACACACGGGGCATGAGCGGTGGGTGGGTGGGAGGGGGAGAGACACACGGGGCATGAGCGGGGGGTGGAGGGGGCAGAGAGACACACGAGGCATGAGCGGGGGTGGGGGGAGGGAGAGAGACACACGGGGCATGGGCAGGGTTTGGGGGGACAAACAAAAACACGGACATGCCGCACGGACATGAGTTTGTGTGGCAGATCCCGCTCCTCGGCCCTCCGCTGGCCACTGTGTGCGATGGTGTGAGCGGGGGGCTCGATGAACAGGGGACACACGGAGCATGAGCGGGGGCGGGGGGGACAGGAAGGACACACGGGGCATGAGCGGGGGTGGGGGCGACAGAAAGGACACACGGGGCATGAGCGGGGGGTGGGGCAGACATGGGGCATGAGCGGGGGTGGGAGGAACAGGAGACAGACACGCTCCTGCTGACCTGACAAAGCCTCTCATGCGGGAAAGAAAGATGGCGGGCGTCTCTGAAGCCAGACGCACTGCACGCTTTCACCGCATCCAATGAGAGAGCACGTCAGATGTCCGTGGACATCACGCAAGCTGCTGTCCCAATCACCGTCCACGGACCGAACACAGATATCACTAATTTTTTTTGCCCTACTTTTTGGTCATTTTAAAAAAAACTACTGGACGTATTTTCACCAAATTTGCAAAAGCACGCTTTCAGGACCAAGCCGCTGCTCCTGGTCCAAATTTGGTGAAAATCCGTCCAGCGGTTTGGGCTGTAGGCGCGACATTTTGTTCCCATTCAGTCTATGGGAAAAACAGAAATTTTGGGACCCCCCCTATAACCTTTTCCCCCCTGCACGAATCCTCACCAAACTTTGCAAAAAAATTCAGAGTGGGCCATATACTTTTTTTTTGCAAAGTTTGGTGAGGATTCGTCCATGGGGAGCGTAGTTATAAGCCGCCCAAAAAGTGCTCTTCCTATGGAAACAGCAACTTAACCATAACTACACTGCCACTATCGTGGCAGTGTAATATATATATATGCATATTGAGACTGTTTTCCTTACAGTCAAGGTGAGAGGCACTCCCCGTTCTCTGAAGAATCACCAGGAAACCAGTTTCTGTAGAAAAAATGTCCTCTTTATATAGCAGACCATGCACAACACATGACTGTCAGTAAAAACAACATAAATCGTGGTGCTCCGTAGTGTACGGCCCCAATTGACGCATTTCGCGGTTACCTCACATCCAGTACTGTTTAAAAATACCCCATGTGACAAGAAATTCGCCATAGAAAGAAGACTGAGTGGCTGGCTATTTTGGTATCGGCCATCTTGGAACAGGTCCGAAAAACTCAGTAGTTCTGTGTGTCACACTTATTGTATTTATAAACCTGCTTTCATTAAAAAGATAAAATCATGCCATTGTCAATAAATTAGCGTAAAAACAGTATAAAGTGCAACTTGCAAGCAATTCATTAAGGTGCATAGTGCCTCTGAAATTCCCCCAACTCCATGTGGTAACGGGGGCTCATTTCATGTGCAAAAACTGCAATATTGAAGTGCAAAATGCTAATCTTAAAGTGCGTCAACGCTCTTTTGGTATGTTATTGTATATTCTGGCATGAGTTTGGTGAGTTCTGGGCGGTATTTCTAGCTTATCCCAGTCTTAAAATATCCAAGTGTGACAGATAACACAGAATCAACAATCTTAAGACCCCATATCCCAGTCTACGCTGATGTCACTCTTTCTATATTTCGCCGTATTGATACATCATAAAAGTTCCACAGGTGTACCAAGGCATCATATGGTATAGTTTTCCCTTCCTTATGAGTATAAGATTCATGATGCCTATTATTTCTTTTATTTGCTTAAAATTCAACAATATAAACTTAGTAAAGATTAATGTTAATACAAATAAAATTCACTTCTAAACATTTACCAAAAATCGTTATGCTGATTGTTCTGTTGTTAGTCCATACTGATATTTACGATATTGATACCTCATGAACAGTATGTCCTTGTAAATAAGGGTGTTATATCCCAATTCCAAAGTTGGAATGTACCAGTTCCTACTATCAAAATACATTGCTAACGCCACCCTTTCTTGTCTTCAAAATCCTGTCGCATGACTCACCATTAAAAGAATAAAGAATCACCCTGAGTGCATAAAAAAGAGAAAGAGAAAAAGAGAGAACGAAGGCCACAATGGGCCTACACATCAGGCTGCTGCCTCATCCCCTAAACCATAATGTGAATGAAGAAGGAGAGAGGAGAAAGAAAAGAGAGGAAGAAATAGGATGGAAGAAAAGACACAGAGGGAGGAGAGTGTCACGCTCACCTGATTCCCACGGAGACGCAGGTCTGGCTTCGAGTGCTGATGCTTCTTCTATGGTGAAGCGCAGGACTCTGAAGATGGACTCACTGGCTCGCAGGAATATTCCCCTTAGGGACTGGAAGGATGAGTTCTCCATCCTGCTTCTGATGCAGGGGCGCGTTGAAACCCAGTTACTTCACTGGATTGAGGTTTGATGGGAGTTCAAATAAGCTTGACTATTCAGGTAAGGCGCTGTAAGAGTTCTGTAGCAAGTTCCAAAGTTCAAGCTTAATAATAATGTTCATTGTCTTATTGCTGCAAGCGCTAACGCTTATGTCTTTTTCCCCTTAGGGGCCGGGGTTCGGAATGCCGGAGATATGGGGCCGACCCGAAGTGAAACGTGCAGTTCCAGTAAATGACAGGTAAGTTCTGGATGAGCGTTCGGGTAATGTCTTTGCATTCGCTCATTCAATGTCTTTGTCTTTTTTCCCATAGGGGCCGGGGTCCGGAATGCCAGGAAGCGGCAGGACCCGAAATGAAATGGGAATGACCCAACAGGTAAGTCTTAGAAGGAATCTGAGCTTTTCCTATTCCCTTCCTTCTCTCACCTTGTGTTCTTGTCTTTTTCTCTCTAGGCTCTGGGAAGTGGCTGCGGATCCGGATGATCGCTGCTGAAGATGGAGGTGCCCAGGATAGGTGAGTGAAATGCAGCGCTGCAGCGATCAAAGCGAAATGCTTTTAAAATGATGTCTTCCCTTTCAGGATCGTCGGTGTGAAGTCTCTGTGATGCAGCTTTAGCAGGTAAGGTCTTCTTTCTCTCCAATTCTCTCTTAGCAGGTGACCCAGGGTGCTGACAGGCGTGGCTGAAGTCCAGATGCAGGAGCTGACACGGTGAGCGTCCAGCTGCGAGGAGCAGAACAACGCGAAGCGTGAGTTGCTGATCGGGCTTGGTTTAAATAGCTTTGGAAGATGTTCCAGTTAAGTATCCTTCCACCGATCAGGTATGTATCCTTCCCCGACCACACCCAGGGGAAAGTAGCTCCACAGTTAAAGTAGTTCCATTCAAGCCTCAAGAGGGCCTGGATGTAGCAGCATGGTCTGCATCAGGTAAGTGCACCTTAAACCACTTGAACACATGTCTAGCTTTATGAGCCTGGCGCCTAAGGCGCCAGGACAGGGGTCCAACATGAGCCTGGCGCCTAAGGCGCCAGGACTGTGTCCAAAGTGCCCCAGCTTGGGCCCGCTGGCACTTCCCTGGGGGAAATGATGCCTGCCTCTGGGGTTGCTGGGTCGGACCTGGCTCCTTGGAGGTAGGCATCATGACAGTACCCCCCCTCAAGGCCCCTCCCAAGGTTGTTCCCTCCGGGGGTTTTGGCTTGTTCGGAAATCTCCGGTGGAACCTTTGTATCAATCGAGGTGCGTGAACATGGTTACTAGGCTCCCACGATCTCTCCTGAGGTCCATATCCTTTCCAGTCAACAAGATAGAAGAGTTTGGACTTTAACACCTTGGAGTCTAAAATGTCTTTAACTTCGAATTCTAATTCCCCTTCAATTTGAACCGGGTCTGGAGGTTTGGACAGTCGGGTCCCTGGTTGTACTGGCTTCAAAAGTGATGCATGAAAAACTGGATGAATACGCATGTTAGACGGTAAATCCATTTTAAAGGCCACGGGATTGATTATAGCCTTGATGGGATAAGGTCCTATGAATCTGGGATTGAAGGTTTGCGGGCCCTTGAGGGGTAAATGTTTTGTTGCTAGCCATACTTGATCTCCTACTTGGTAAGGAGGAGTTTTACTTCGGTGCAAATCAGCGTTTTCTTTATACTTTTTCTTGGCTTGCTGTAAATGAGTTGCAGCTTCTTTGAAGGCTCGGGTTATTGTGGAATGCAGATGATTTACTGCGGGCATTTCCAGGGTCAGAGGTGGATCTAGATCAGAGGTCCGAGGATGGTGACCATACAAAGTATAAAAAGGAGTTTGTCCGGTTCCAGAATGCACTGAATTGTTGTATGCATATTCTGCAATCCAAAGGATGTCTTTCCAATTTAACTCGGATTGGTGTAACATGCACCGAAGATACTGCTCGAGAGTCTGATTGGTTCTCTCGGTTTGTCCGTCGGTCTGGGGGTGGTGGCTGGTGGATAGCCGCACATCTATTTGTGCTAGTTGGCAACACTTCTTCCAAAAATGGGAGATAAATTGACTTCCACGATCCGAGACTAATATGGAAGGGAAACCATGTATGCAAACTATATTCTCCAGAAATTCCTTGGCCAAGGTGGAAGCTGAAGGCAAACCTTTTAAAGGGATAAAGTGGGCCATTTTGGAGAATAGATCCACAATTACAAGGATAGTGTTGTAACCAGCACAAGGAGGCAGGTCAGTTATAAAGTCCATTGACAAGGTGTGCCATGGTGCCGGTGGAATATCCAAGGGTTGAAGTAGGCCGGCCGGCCTTTTCTTTTGACCCTTATTTTGGGCGCAAATCCCGCAAGACAATACAAAAGACTTTATGTCTTTTCTCCAAGAAGGCCACCAGAAGTGGCGTTTGATTTTTTCCTCCGTTTTAGCGATACCAGGGTGTCCTTCCATTAATGATTCATGATGATGGGCAATAACAAGTCCTTGCAATTCTTTACTAGGCAGAAACAACCGCTCCTGGAAGTAGGGTAAGTCATCCTTAACGGTGTAATGAGGACCCTTTTGACTCCATTCCAGTAAGGCTGAAGAGTCTAGAAGTTGTTTTACTTGCGTTTGGATGTCCTCAATAGTTTGCAATGAAGTTAGGCCTAAGATTCTTTGTTCAGGTATGATTGGTACAGGTTCTAAACTCGAATTGGGTTCTTCCATGCCAATCCGGGATAAGGCGTCCGCTTTACCATTCTTGCAGCCAGGGCGATAGGTAATTACAAAATCAAATTCCGCAAAGAATAGAGCCCATCGGAGTTGTCGTGAAGATTGAGCCATGGCCGTCTTTAAATACTGTAAATTTCTGTGGTCCGTAATTACGGTGATGGTGTGTCTTGCCCCGAGAAGGTAGTGACGCCAAGCCTTGAAAGCAGATTTAATAGCCAGTAACTCTTTGTCGGTAATTGCGTAGTTGATTTCAGGAGGACAAAATTTCCTGGACCAAAAGGCCACAGGGTGTAGTTGGTTAGTTTCTGGGTCTCTTTGCGACAGGACAGCTCCCATGGCCGAACTGGATGCGTCGGTTTCCACAATGTAAGGGAGATCTGGGTGCGGGTGCTTCAATATAGGTGCAGAGGTGAATTTGGTTTTCAGGTCCTGAAAGACTTGTTCGGCCTCAAGAGTCCATTCAAAGCGTTTGTTTTTCTTTAGGAGAGCTGTGATGGGTTGGACTGTTCGGGAAAATTCTGGGATGAATCTTCGATAGAAATTGGCGAAGCCGAGCATGCTCTGAACTCCCTTCACCGAGCTAGGAGATGGCCATTTGAGGATGGCGTCCACCTTTCGCGTGTCCATTCGGACTCCTTGAGGTGTCAGGATGAATCCGAGAAACTCCACTTCTGTGGTATGAAAAACGCATTTTTCGAGCTTTGCAAATAGTCTGTGCTGGCGCAATTTCTCAAGAACTGCACTAACATGTTTTCTGTGATCGGATTCTGAAGAGGAGTACACCAGGATGTCGTCAATATAAACAATGACACAGACGTCGATAAGTTCCCGAAGAACATCATTCATAAAGTACTGAAAGGCGGCAGGTGCATTGCACAAACCGAAGGGCATCACCTGATATTCGAAGAGCCCAAATTTGGTGCGGAATGCAGTCTTCCATTCGTCGCCTTCTTTTATACGGACCAGGTGATAAGCTCCTCGGAGATCTAACTTGGTGTACACACAAGCGTCTTTCACCTGGTCGATAAGCTCAGGGATCAGGGGCAGAGGATAACGATTCTTAATCGTTATTTGATTTAGGGCGCAATAGTCTATACATGTTCTAAGGTCGCCCTCTTTTTTCGGCACAAAGAACAAAGCTGAGGAGACAGGAGACTTGGACGGGCAAATAAAACCATTGGCTAGGTACTGATCTAAATACTGACGCAAATGTAGGTTCTCAGGTTCCGTAAGAGCATAAATCCTACTACAAGGTAGTTGAGCATTGGGTACCAGATCGATTTGGCAATCATAAGACCGATGGGGAGGTAACGTGTTAGCCTGTTCCTTCTGAAAAACGTCTTGGAATTCTTGGTGTTCTGACGGTAGCTGTACAGGGGTGGAAGTTGCTGAGGCTAGACCCATAACTGAATTTCTTGGGTAGCAAGTTGTTTCACAATCAGGAAAACTTATCTTCTTTGCTCGCCAGTCAATTCTGGGATTATGTGTTTCTAACCAAGGAATTCCAAGAATTACTTGAAATTGTGGGGCCTTGATCACATCAAACACGATTGCTTCCCGATGTCCATCCTGACCCACCAGTGTCATTTCGACAGTGGAATGCGTTACAGGCCCTGAGGCTATTTCGGTTCCATCTACTGTAGTGATGACATCTTGGGTTACTTTCGGGCGGAGAGGGAGCTTAATCCTGGAAGCCAATTCACGGTCTATGTAATTTCCAATAGCTCCACTGTCGATGTATGCTTTTATAGCATGCAACAGCTGAGGCTGTTTTGGGTCCACGAGCACCATTGGCATGACAAAATGCGAGGTCAAAGAGTTAGTTTTCAAGCTCGGCAAGCGGACCCCTACGCTTGTCGGGCTAGGTCGTTTCCCGAATCAGGTGTCAATAAATCGTTATCAGTGGCTCCAACCACCTTCTTAGGTGGTTTAACCGGACAATTTCGAAGAAAGTGACCGGAAGTCCCGCAATACAGGCAAAGTTGCATTTGCCGCCTTCTCTCTCGTTCCTTCTGTGTTACTGGTCCTTTAATACCGCCGATTTGCATAGGTTCGGATACGTCGGTACTCTTGGAGTTAGCGTGGGTCTTGATCGGTACTCGGGTTTCGTACTTGAACCGATCTGCTTTTCTATTTTGAAGTCTGTGATCAAGTTGAACCACCAAGTATATGTAGTCTGCGCAGACCTGGGGTGGATCTACTATCTGAGCTAGAACATCCTTAAGCTCTCCGCGCAGGCCTCGATGAAACAATGTGATCCTTTTGTTTTCTGGCCATCCAGTTTCCACAACCAGTCTATTAAAGGTGGCAACGTAGGACAGAAGATCCTGATTACCTTGTCGTAAGGATAGCAGTTCGTTATCAAGGGCCTGTCCTTGAGAGTGTTGAGCAAACAATCTTTCCATGCTGGCCTGGAAACCCTGAAAATCCTGGAGAATGGGATCATCCTGATTTACCAATGGAATAGACCAATCGGCAGCACTACCACTGAGGTAAAATAGTATAAAGGCTACCTTGGTCTGGTCGTTAGGGAAGGCCCCGGGTCTGCATAGAAAGTGTAAACGACATTGGTTCATAAAGACGGCATATATCTTGGGATCCCCCGCAAAACGTTCAGGCGGGGCCAAAGGCATGTGTCCAGGTAGATTGATTTGTACCGGGTTATTCAAACCCATTGATGTGGAAGTATCTCCGGAATTAGGTAAAGGAGTGTGCCCTGCCTGGGCCTGCAATAACCTTTTGGCCAGGTCATCTGTTCTTTCCTTGGATAGGATCAGTTCTCTTTTGAGAGCGTTAGTCTCCTACCGGGCTGAGTGCACTTCTGCCCGTAATTCCCCCAAAAGCTGGGCCAGCTGATCTGTCTCGGAAGTCTCCATAGCGCCCGGGTGGGAAATTGGGAGTAGGCTTCGCGTTCTGTCACACTCACCTGATTCCCACGGAGGCGCAGGTCTGGCTTCGAGTGCTGATGCTTCTTCTATGGTGAACCGCAGGACTCTGAAGATGGACTCACTGGCTCGCAGGAATATTCCCCTTAGGGACTGGAAGGATGAGTTCTCCATCCTGCTTCTGATGCAGGGGCGCGTTGAAACCCAGTTACTTCACTGGATTGAGGTTTGGTGGGAGTTCAAATAAGCTTGACTATTCAGGTAAGGCGCTGTAAGAGTTCTGTAGCAAGTTCCAAAGCTCAAGCTTAATAATAATGTTCATTGTCTTATTGCTGCAAGCGCTAACGCTTATGTCTTTTTCCCCTTAGGGGCCGGGGTTCGGAATGCCGGAGATATGGCGCCGACCCGAAGTGAAACGTGCAGTTCCAGTAAATGACAGGTAAGTTCTGGATGAGCGTTCGGGTAATGTCTTTGCATTCGCTCATTCAATGTCTTTGTCTTTTTTCCCCATAGGGGCCGGGGTCCGGAATGCCAGGAAGCGGCAGGACCCGAAATGAAATCGGAATGACCCAACAGGTAAGTCTTAGAAGGAATCTGAGCTTTTCCTATTCCCTTCCTTCTCTCACCTTGTGTTCTTGTCTTTTTCTCTCTAGGCTCTGGGAAGTGGCTGCGGATCCGGATGATCGCTGCTGAAGATGGAGGTGCCCAGGATAGGTGAGTGAAATGCAGCGCTGCAGCGATCGAAGCGAAATGCTTATAAAATGATGTCTTCCCTTTCAGGATCGTCAGTGTGAAGTCTCCGTGATGCAGCTTTAGCAGGTAAGGTCTTCTTTCTCTCCAATTCTCTCTTAGCAGGTGATCCAGGGTGCTGACAGGCGTGGCTGAAGTCCAGATGCAGGAGCTGACACGGTGAGCGTCCAGCTGCGAGGAGCAGAACAACGCGAAGCGTGAGTTGCTGATCGGGCTTGGTTTAAATAGCTTTGGAAGATATTCCAGTTAAGTATCCTTCCACCGATCAGGTATGTATCCTTCCCCGACCACACCCAGGGGAAAGTAGCTCCACAGGTAAAGTAGTTCCATTCAAGCCTCAAGAGGGCCTGGATGTAGCAGCATGGTCTGCATCAGGTAAGTGCACCTTAAAACACTTGAACACATGTCTAGCTTTATGAGCCTGGCACCTAAGGCGCCAGGACAGGGGTCCAACATGAGCCTGGCGCCTAAGGCGCCAGGACTGTGTCCAAAGGGCCCCAGCTTGGGCCCGCTGGCACTTCCCTGGGGGAAATGATGCCTGCCTCTGAGGTTGCTGGGTCGGACCTGGCTCCTTGGAGGTAGGCATCATGACAGAGAGTGTAAAGTAAAGATGGTATTCATTTCATAGACATAAACATTTTCCCTCACAATTAGAGTGAGAGGTATATGAGATCTTGCTGCAAGAAATAAATTGAGAAGTCAGAAAATCAAGAGAACACAATATCTAAACTAAAAAACACAATCTTCAAAATTCTAAAATTGACATGGTTAGAGAATCAATGTCCCAGGAATGTGCACATTTCCTCGTCCATATTGTGACCGATTGGATGTTTTGTTTCAAAGTCTAATATGCAACATGTCTCTTTCTGACAAAGTCTTTTTTCATGGTCGCCTCCTCTTGGTTCTTTATCAATCTTGTGAATACCAAAGAAATAGAAACTCTGCATGTTTTTTTGTTGGTGATCATTGAAATGTTTGGCTATTGGGTAATTTGGGTCTTGGTGTCAGATTTCCCTTACGTGTTGCTGAATCCGTATCTTCAGCTTACACTTGGTGCTGCCTATATACCATTTGTGGCAGGTGCATCCCAGTGCGTATACCACGTACTCTGTCTCACACGTAATTGCATCCATAATCTTGATTGTATTTCCTAAAATTGGATGTTTGTAGCTTGTACAATTCTTTGCATACCTGCAGATATTGCATCTTGTGCATTTGTAAAAACCCAATCTATGTGTTGTGAGCCACATTTCCCTTGTCGAGATTGAATAGTTTCTCATAAAACTTTGAACCAGGGTATCCTTCAAAGAGCAGTTGCGTCTGAGACTTATTTCTGGGTACAGTTTCAGATTTCTTGCATGGTCTTTGTCGGCTAAAAGGATCTTCCAATGTCTTTGAAGTATGCTTTTGATATCCGATGTCTCATTATCAAACGTCAAAATCAGTCTTGTTGCATCTTTGTCTTTTTCTGTTCTGGCTATTGTTTTGGATCCTGTGAGGAGGCTCGATCTCTCCTGCTTTCTAGCTTTTACATAAGCTTTTCTAATGACCTTTTTTGGATAACATTGATCAGAAAACCCCTTTGCTGCAATTTTACTTTCTAGATCATAGGCCATCAAAGTCGAGCTATTCCGTCTAATCCTTATGAATTCGCCATAAGGTATGCTCTAAATCAAAGTTTTTGAATGGCCACTTGTCGCATGCAAAGGTGTATTTCTTCCGGTCGGTTTTCTGTGTAGTTCTGTTGTCAATGTGTGATCCACAATTCTAACGTTCACATCTAAGAAGGTTAAAAAAGTACAAGTATGTGTCTCTGTGAATCTAAGATTGTGTTCATTGTCATTGAGCAGTTTTACAAAATCGACCCATGCCTTCTCAGATCCCTTCCAAATTATAAATAGACCATCATTATATCTAAGCCAGAGTACAACATTCGCAGTTAACATATGATTTTGATCAGACCAGATATCGAAAGCTTCCCATGCTCCCATTGTAAGGTTTGCATATGTTGGGGCAAAGATTGTGCCCATCGCAGTGCCTTGCACTTCTCTGAAAAATTAATTGTTAAAAATAAACACATTATTAGTTAAACACAAGTCAATCATCTCTAAAACCATTTGTGTGTGTTCTAAAAAGTTGAGTGATCTTGTCTTTAAAAACCGCTCACATGCTTGCTTGCCATACTCATGTCCAATGGATGTGTACAATGACACTACATCCATTGTTGCCATGATGTAGTCCTGTTCCCATGGCATGTTGTCAATATGTTTCAATAAATCTGTGGTGTCTTTGAGGTATGAGGGAAAGGAAGAGACAAAAAGGAAAATAACCTTGTCGATATTTTCCAAGACCAAGCCCATTGATGAAACTATCGGCCTCCCCGGTGGCTTCTTTGTGTCTTTGTGCACTTTTGGGAGGAAATAAATCGTGGCTATGACTGAATTAGTTGTCGATAAAAACTTATGATTGTCTTCAGTAAGGATGCCTTTACTCTCCCACTTCATGAGAAAATCATTCACCTTATCTTCAAACTCTTTGATAAGGTTGCTTCCAATTCTTTCATAACATTTGTTGTCATTGAGCTGTTTATAAGCCCCCTTTATGTAATCCTCTTTACTCATAAGGACAATATTGCATCCTTTGTCTGAGGGCTTAATGACACAATTGGTGAGAGTTTGTAGTTCTTTCAAGGCCATCCTCTCTTTTTTTGACAAATTGTCTTTAAATCTCAGTTTCTTGACCTTTCGATATTGTTTCAGATCCTCGATCACAAGAGTTTGGAATGCTTCAATATTGTTCCCCAGGTTTGCCATTGGGTTAAATTTTGATTTCAATTTGAGCTTACTCTTAGTGGTCCAGTCTGTCCATATATTAAGATCTTCAAGATCTATCGTATTTTCTTTGCCTTCATTGTCGGGCTCAATTTCTTTTTCTAGATTTGCCAAGTCTGTTAATGCTTCCAGATCATTGATGGTTAGATCTGTTTTGCCTCCTTCTTTATGAGTCTTTTTGAGTCTTTTTGGTGGCAAATTAGTTTATTACAAAGAATTTTTTCAGACATAGTTTGCGCACAAAATGATATATATTCAATGAAAAAACTTAGTTAAGGTTAAGTTGCACTATAAACCTATGAAATTAAATGAAAAAAACATTGTTACAGGGATGTTATGGTTACAGGTAAAACCGAAAAAACCTCAGAAATTCACCAGTTATGCTAAGCTAAGCAACCATAACTCGCGCCACCACCGTGCACTGCTAAGACTAACACCCAGGACATCAAAGATGACATCACAAATGTCATTGATGACATCACTGATTTGCAAAACCATGCTTTAATGTCCTTGCCAATGCTCCTCACGAGGAAATCCGCCCATTTTTTATTTTTTTAAAAGTGTCAAAATGTATGTACATACAATAGTCGTATAACTTAGCCCCCATGTGACAAAATCCATTCAGTATTTATACAAACATTGAAGGTTGGGTCTATAATCTTTCTCAAAACATTTGTCCACATTCATCAAATAGCAACAAAGTTATAAGCCATCTAAAAATGTTGAGACCCCCCCCATCTAATTTCGCCCCCTCTTGAGAAAATCCCAGCAAACTTTAGAAATATGCCTTTACAATATTTTGGGACCACCCCCTCTAATTTTTCCCCCCTCTTGACAGAATCCCACAAAACTTTGCAAAACCATTAAGGATTAGTTCTAGAATACAATTGCAAAATGACATGTAGTTTCAATGAGTGGCACAAAAGTTATAAGCCATCCAAAAACTGCTTTTCCCCAACCCTGTAATGCAGAAATAGGTAAAGATGTCCTAGAACATCTGAAGTGTCCGCGAACACCACAGGACTGCCCCAGGACACCTGGAGTGTTTGCAGACTGTCGGGCGGTGAAACAACCTGTTTTTTGCCTTCTTGTGGCCATATCCCATCCCATCTACATCCCCCCACATCCCCAGAGATTGTTTGTTGAGTTTGACAAGTGCAATGTTGCTTTTTTTTTACGTTTCACCACACTGTTCGCGGACCCCAAAAAAGCCTGTGAATCCAAGATGACGGACGGACCAGGAAAACCGACACATCTCACCACCCAACCAGGGGCCGCAGACCACTCAAAAAGTCTGCACAATTTTCTGCCCAATCAGAGGCCACAGAGTGGACATAGATTTCACAAATGTTTTTGCCTTACGTTTTGGTCATTTTAAAAGAAACTACTGGATGACTTTATACCAAATTAACAAAAGCGCACTTTCGGGATCAAGCCGCCGCTCCTGCCGCAAATTTGGTGAAAATCCATCCTTTAGAGGCACGATGGAACTTTTTTCTCCATTCAGTCTATGGGAAAAAAAGACATTTTGGGACCGCCCTGTAACTTTGCCCCCCCTGGACCAAACCTCACCAAACTTTGCAAAAAAGTTCAAAGTGGAAAATATCCAGGGAGAGCGAAGTTATAAGACGCCCAAAAAGTGCTCTTCCTATAGGTTTAGCAACTTAACCATATCTACATGGCTGCTTTTTTTTTTACCCTACATGAGCAATAAGGCTCTCCATTGCTTGGGTAAAGGGGAAATCATCTGTTTGTGTATACTCATGCACTTGAGTATCCAAATGTATCACTATTTTCATTTGTACTGCTTTTTCAGTAGTCTTTTTTTCTTTTTTCACTGGCTTGTTGCAATTCTTAGAACACAGAAACGTAATAGTACTAGTACCACTATGGCCACTAGTATTTTAAATGCATTAGCCAACCAGTAGAGTATCCCTGAGAACAGGTAGGTAAACCAGTCATCATCTATAACATTCACCTCTGTCAAAGTGGTTATTGCCTCTCTAAGAGTTTCATTTTCCTCATCATGCAAATAAGTTCATCAGCACATGGGCGGGTTGTATGTGAAACAAGAAGGCCCCCGTTTTGCACACACGCCCCCCTCCAGGGCTGTTATCAGATCAAGGACATACCTATTCTAGAGGGCCATGGGCTGTATTGCTCTCAGTTCTTCGCTTATGGCATTAAAGCCTTTTAAAGATGTGTTTATTGTCTACAACAACTCCCATCTGGCTATTTGCATCCATTTAGCGTTAGTGTTGGCTTTTATACTGGGAGAAAAGAAGGAGGTACTAAACAATTTGTGCTCATCTGGTATTTCGTCATACACATTTGCCATTTTTGTTGATGCATAGTTACCCCTTTTAGTGCACTTGAGGGTAAGTGACCTCTTGTTTATTATGTGTGAGTTCATCTTGGGGAAATCACCAATCTGCACCTCACTTTGAGGAACTATTAAAGCTGCTGTACTTATTACCACCAAGGAGCACAGGTCTCCCCAGTTTGCAGGGAGTTGCATGTAGGCTTTTGAACCACAGGCCCAGCAGAAGAATCCATTAATACAGCTGTGCCTTTTTCCATACCCGACGCTTCAAACATGAGTTTGCAACCCTTATTTCCCCGTAATTTATTGTGCCCGTATTTCTGAAACATAAATTGGCATTCTTCATGGGTAGGGGTCCTACCTTATTCTCTACCCACATAAGCAATTTGGAATATTCCGTCTATTCTTTGAGGCATATATTGTTTGCATTCTGCACAACTTCTACTGGTTCTGCTAGGAATGCTTGTGCTTTAAAACCTATCATCCCTTCGACCCATCCTTTTGATGTAAACACCTATCCATATATTAGTCATGGGTTTACTAACAACACTTCCACTGGTAATATCATCATAAATGTGGATGTTATGCAAAATACTTTAAAAAATAAATGGGAAACATTTTTCTAAAATCATACTCCTTTTCTTGCAAATAAGTTTAGGTGTACTTGTCGGTCTGTTATAACTATTATTACGCTCCAGACTATTAATGTACACATTTACAGTGATGTTGGTGATGTTTGTATATGTACTCCCCTTGGCCCCTCTTTTATACGAACTCTGCATATAAAATGTGCTCCCCATAGAACCCTAAGGAAAACATTAAAATGATAAACAAAGCTGCACTAAAATACTAAAATGCATACCACACATACACGAATATGAGCATCTAGGTACAGTTTGATAGATAACATTCTTTCTAACGTATACAGATGTATCTTATGATGCTGGTTCCATTGTCTTCTTTCCTGAAAGGGAAAAAATAATACACACAAAAAGAAGAAAGATAGGAAGAGAGAAAGACATAGGGGGGAGAGAGAGAGAGAGAGAGAGAGAGAGAGAGAGAGAGAGAGAGAGAGAGAGAGAGAGAGAGAGAGAGAGAGAGAGAGAGAGAGAGAGAGAGAGAGAGAGAGAGAGAGAGAGAGAGAGAGAGAGAGAGAGAGAGAGAGAGAGAGAGAGAGAGAGAGAGAGAGAGATTTTAGAAAATGTTTTATCTTTTACTGGCCATGTGTGTTTCTAAAGAAACCATGGGTCAAAACGAATCATAATAGCTGGCTATATTATTGGAGATGAGGTAGGCAAGCAGGGACTGGGGCCTTCAACGTGGTTGTGTACTGTTTGGGGTTGTTCCGCGTACATCAGAAAGATGTATCCAATAGAGAAGCCCCTTCAATTTTACAGCAAGAGGAGTTGTAAATCTTATTTTATTTATTTATTGGTCATTTGTTAGACGCTTATACATTAGCAAAAACTCCTTCAAAGCTCCCACAGGTCAACAGGGTGGGCACAAGGGAAGGTAGTCAATGAATTACAACATGATAAAAAATTGAATTAATAGTACAAACAAATAAGGAAAATAACAGAGAGGGGAGACAGAACCTCTTATGCCTTGTGAGTGTTCAGAGCGTGCAAGTACAGGGGGGGTAAGGGATAGGTGCTGTGGTGCTCATGGGAAGTGCTCTTGGTGAAGTGCTTAAGAAGAGAAGAACGTGAGTGCAACCTCTCGTGGGAGCCTAGGTAAGTCCAGTAAAATTAGACAGCGACTGGGATGAGAGATGTGGGGGGTCAGGGCCCAGATGATACAGAATGGTCTTGCACATCTGTCACGCTACTGTATGATTACAAGGGAAGAGAGGAGGAGAAGGAAGAGGTAAAGAAAAAGGTATTGAGGCTTTTTTGTAACTGAAGGAGGTCCTGCTCAAGTGGCAGAGGGAGAGGGAGGCTATTCCACAGAAGGGAGCCCGCTGAGGAAACTGATCAACCACCAGCTCTCTGTTTAGGAAAGCGGTTCACATGAAGGGGGTTGGTGCAGAGGAACGCAGGGGTCTAGAAGGGGAGTATCTGGTCAGGAAGCATTGAAGATCGAGTGGTCCCCGGCACCAGATGGATGATACAGAGGGATTTGAATTTAATTGGTGCTGAGAACAGGAACCAGTGAAGGCTTTGTAGTTTATTTTAGTTTAGTTTTTTATTAATACCACATGCCGAACCCTGAGGTAACTGGGTGCCGGAGACTTAAGGCACATTACAGCAAGAATATGCACATACAGGTATAACAGAAAGAGCTTAAGACGGGGTTACAGAGTGGTCTGGTGGTGCACACAAGAGAAGTAAAAACATTGGTTAGTGAGTCAAACAGAAAGGGCACTCTTGTTGGCAAGCCAGGACTTCATTTTTGCTCTGAACATCCAGAAGGATGGTTCAGCTCTAAGGTTCAAGGGTAAGGCGTTCCACAATTTGGCAGCAAGGACTGGGAAACTGGAGCCGCCAGCTTTTTTTAGGGAGAATGTAGGGAGGGTTAGGCAATGCGAGTATGGTGTTCTGGTAGGTCTGGCTGACGATGTGTGGTCCCTGGGCTTAAGGCCAAGGATAAGTCTTGCTGCCCTATTCTGGGTTAGCTGGAGGGTTTGCAGGGTGGGCGAAGGAAGATTAAGGAAGAGGCTATTGCAATAGTCTAACCTGGAGAGGACAAGAGCACAGGTAACATTAAGTCTCTGGGGTAAGGTGAGGGAGTGTAGAATTCCTTTGAGAAAGAAGAGCTGAAAGTGGGACTTCTTGACAATGTCCTAAATATGAGGGATGTAGGAAAGGTAGGAATCGAAGATGACTCAAAGATTCCTTGCTTCAGAGGAGGGGGTAGGAGGGAACCCATGGAGGAAGGCCAGAGTGAAGGGAAGAGGTAGGGTGCAGGGGATCCTAGAGGGAGAATCTTACTTCGTAGGGACCATTAAATCTGGGATTATTCAATTTTTTGCTAAAACTCTTTCATAGGTAAGTGCTCTTGGCAGCAGCGGTTGGGCGGGCAGGAAGTCTGTCACTGTATTTTTGCAGTGTCCGAGGTGTCCTCTTGTCTTGGCGGTGCAATCTGTCAGGAGACAAATTTAATTGTCAGGTACTCTTTAAACTCGTCACCTAAAACCGCTGATGCCCTATGGGCATCTGATGCCCTCCTGACAGGGGATATGGGCCAACCAGTGACCACTTTGTGGGGTGATAGATGATGGGCCTTGCTGGGTTGTTTGCGTAAACTGAAGAGGGCCAATGGCAAGCAATGCACCAAGTTATTTTTCAAAGTGGCGCAAAACTTAGATAGTTTGCTCTTGAGAAGGCCATTGATCCTCTCCACAAAGCCGTTGGCGTGTAGGTGATGAATTGAACAAATCTGGTGTTTAATGCCAAGTAGTGCTGTGATCTCTTTAAAGAGCTCATTGAAAGGATTTGTGCCATTTTAGTACCTTAGCACATTGCAAACAGCCCTTCAAGGGAAGACCTCATGGACAAGAACTTTGGCAGCACATTTGACATCCAGGTATGCACAAGGTCCTTCCTCAATCCACCGTGAAAAAGGTCAGACTTCAACAATCAAATATCTGGACCCATTGCAACTTTCTCCCATGTCGGCGTAATCTATGTGTAGCTCGCAGTATGGCCCAAAAGGGCACTGCAAAGTGCCCTGTAAGGTTCAGAGCATCATGCCTTTGCTGAATGTTTGGCACATGTTGCTGTGTATAATCATGTTCATGAGGTGCTCCTGAATATTAGGTACAAACCAATCTTCCTGTATGTCGGCTGCAATGTGTTGCTTTGAGCTGTGGAATGGGTGGTGAAGTTGGTCAAAGCTACTGCTAATAGATTCTAGGGCATGACTGCTTTACCAGTGCATTATCTCCACAGCAAATCAGTTGGGGACTGTTTGCACCCTCTGTTTGTCCATAGTTATTTCTCCTCATCTGGCACCTTGCTTGTAGCTCGATAAAAGGCACTGCTGTGTATGGGTTGTTCTGTTGATTAGTTGAAGGCGTGGTTATAACATGCCTGGAAAGTATGGGTACCTGGAGACAAGCTTCTGATCTGGCTGCTGCATTTGCGGCGGCATTCCCCAGTAAAATTCCATCTGTGTCATTGGTATGGGCAGCGCACTTAACAACCTTAACTTAACAACCAACTTAACAACCACCACTACAGAGGGCTGGGAAAAAAACAGAAATTAATATGTCTAGCAATGTTGCATGCTGTACTGGGGAACCATCCGATCTCCGGAAACCCCTCCTTTTCCATGGCGACAGACTGTCATGCACTGTTGGAGTGATGTATGCCGAGAATAAATGGTCACGTGGCATCTTGCAACACCCGCATCGATTCAATGATCACTGCTTGGGCCAAATAATGCATCGGCAATCTTTTCACAATCAGTGTCTCATATTCACCTCCCTCGAGGCATACCACTGTGACGCCCATATGTCTCTGGACCATCTCTTGGTCAATTATTGCTGACCCGTCAACAAAGACGACCTCCCCCTCATCCAATGGGCTATCCTTTGCTTTGGGGATGTCATCCTCCATCCCCTCGTACGTGACACAGTCATGCAGTGCTAAGTCCTCTTCCATACACATTTCTGTCAAAAAGGTGGCAGGGTTCACAATATGTGCACAATATGGATGTTTGGGCTTGAGAGGATAATTATGTATGCTGAGGCTCTCTGTGTTTTCAGGGTAGATTTCGATCTCTCTAAAATGGTGAACACGGAGTGTTCTACATACAAAGTGAAACAACACCACAACACGATATGGAGTTTTTCTCAGTTGTGAAAGCAGCTGCAGCAAGTGCTTGCTCACAGGCATACTGGCCCTGCATCACTGAATCTTGTGTGCCACTGTAATAGCCAATGGCTTGTGGCCCATTGTACTCTTCTGGGTCAGTACAACAGTCATGAGTTGGCCATTAGAATGTGAAAATATGTAGAACTCCTGTGTATAGTCTGGGGTGGTGAGCACTGGGACTCTAGATATCACTTCTTTTAAATCAGTGACATTTGTCATCATGTCTGCTGACCATTCGAGTTTGTGTTTGCCTTTTTGTGCTTCCTTGAGCACCCGCAAGAGCAGCCTGGTGTTCACTGCATAGTCTAGAATCCATGCTCTGCAGTATTTACGTAACCCTAAGAATTTCTGCATGTCTTTTACTGTAATTTCTGTCTAGTATAATTCTCTGCTTCTGTTGATAGTGGATACTGTTTCACCTGGGGTAGCACTGCCCCTGCCTTTAGTGTTATGTGTAGTGGGGTTACTTCTTTTACATGCCTAACATCATGTCGGTTGGTGGTCCAAAATTGTTCCGTACGTATTTAAAGTCTGCTTCAATGAAGGAGGGGCAAGGCCACCATGGCCATCAGGAGGCACTGCGCTCTCTGGTACTGCACAATAATCCCACAGGGGAAGAACATCTCTAAAACTATTTCTCCATCATTGTCATTGTTTTTCCCTTTTCCCCTCCTTTTCCCCAAACCACCACTCACACACTTCACCCACCAAAACACAATTGGGCCTCGTTAGGAGTATGGCAGTAAGGCAACAATGGTGCCAGTATCACTACTGGCACCATTGCTACCATAACACCATACTAGGAGTGCTGTTCGCGTGTGCCCTAGCAGCCACCTGGTCTGACCAGGTGGCTGTACCGGCACCCACGAGCAGAACATGATGGTAGCAACTGTACCATTATGAACGGTACCGCTGCTGCCATCCTCCCCATTCCCATTGAGCCCTATGGGGGCTCAAATGGGAATGGAGACTTATCGGCTATGGCACCCACGCAAGGGGAATTACCATGTCCGCTGAGGTCAGAATGGCCCAGTGATTCCCCTTTTGCGGGTGCCGGAGCCGGATGCGAATTTGGGGTAGCCTTGCCAGCAAAACGCGCAAGGCTACCTCCAACCTCATAATGAGGCCCAATGCCTCTCCTTGGGCCTTCACCCTATATAATAAAAACACAAACAAAACAATCTAAAATAAGATAAAATAAGAATAATTGATCCACCAGGGGGCACAGAGATGGTCTAACGCATCTCGGTTTGTCTTCTCTGCTGGGCACTGTTTGCGGGACATGAGCCCCCCCGACACCCCCGGAGTGAGGAGCTGGCATCACCCCCACCCCTCTAAGGGTGCCGGGCACCCCTGGCCCAAATTTGAGCCCCCGTGGTGGAGCCGTTCGGGAGATCGTAGCCTCTGAGTTTCAGAGGGACAGAAGCCCCTCCCCCCTGCGGCGCCGCGGCTCCGCGAGAATCCACGGCGAGCCCGGGCCTGAACGAGGCCTGTGGAAGGGCTGGGCTGCCTCGTTTGGCGGCTCCCCCCCCCGGCCTTGTGCACGACGGTGGAGGCGGGACGCACCCGGAGGCATCCGCAGCTGATCCGGGATCTGGAGGAGGCGCCATGAACGCACCGCGGAGTTGGAGGCCTGCGCGAGGCCCGCAGAACGAGGGGAAGGACGGAGCGTGAGGGCCCCCACTGGAGTGGGAGCTGCTTGGTGTGTTGTGAAGGGTGATCTGGAGTGCCAGGAATTGGCGACAGTAGTGTGCGGGAGGCAGGCGGAGCCTCTCACTGGCATATGGACTCCCACAGGCTGAGGGGCAACTTGGCGCCCAGGAGGTAAGGAGGTGCAGGCCAGGGCTGGATGACCTCCTGAGAATTGAAGGTGTCACGGGAGGAGGCGGGGTGCGGCTGGGGAGAGCCCCTGGCATACATCGGAGCCCCGGAGTGGCCTTTGGCAGCAGGGTGTCCCCCGTGTACCGCAGGTCCCAGCCAGACAGAACAAACACACGGGGCCCTGTTGGGAGAGGACGGCCCCAGCGGACCACACTGAGGTGCAGACACAGGGGCCTTGGGATTGGTCCTTCCCGCGCTCAGCCTACGGAACAATAAACACTGCCACAGCTCCGACAGGAGTGAAGTTAAGCAGTTTGAGGGGGGAGAGGTGAGGTGGGAACTCTGTGGGGGAGAAACCCACACCTACAGGAGTGCATTAGTTGGAGATTCGGACCCCCGTTGCTGGAGCTCCACTTCTCGCCCCTCGGCTGACATTGGCCCCCGCCCCCTGTGGCGTTGACTGCGTATGTGATAGCGGGTCACCTTGGGCACAAGCTTTTGGGGGAGGCCCCCACGGAGCAGGGATGCTTGGGGAGATTCTATGAACTGGAAGGAATCCCTACAGAAGTTTCGCTGCACGCCCCCCGATCCCCTGATACCCCCTGAAATGGCGGCCCTGGCGCAGCAGGAATCTACTGATACAAGCACAGTCACCAGGGGCATGGCGGCCCTACTGGAGGAAATTAGAGGCTTTAGGGCAGACATTGCTCTACGTCTGGACACCTTAGATAAAAAGGTGGACAATATTGATGACAGGGTTCAGGCACTGGAGAATAATACGGCTTCGAGCAACATCTTTGAGACACAATTCGACATGCGCCTGTCGGAGCTCGAGAGGAGAGAAGAGAAATGCTCCTTAAAAATGGACGATTTGGAGAATAGGGAACGCCGCTGTAACCTGCGTTTCCTAGGTTTTCCGGAAAACGAAGGCGAGACCCAATCAGACATCATTAAGGCTGTCAATGCAGTAATAGGAGTGCTATTTGAGGGAGCCAACACCAACAAACCCACCATTGACAGGGCCCATAGAGCAGGCGCATCATCCAGAGGCCCCAGATCCGTTCTAGTTCGCTTTCATTACTTCTCCGAGAAAAGCAGGATCCTCGAACTGGCTCGCAAGAAGGGCCCGGTGGAGTGGGAGGGGGCCCGGATCTCGGTGTATCAGGACCTGTCGGCCTTCACCCTGGCAAGACGTCGCCTCTGTTCCCCGTTGACGAAGATGCTCCAGTCCAAGGGGGTCCGATACAGGTGGGGATACCCATTTCCGCTCACTTTTGAGTTCGAGGGCTACAAGTATGCCCTGATCACTGAGGACGATATCCAGAGAGTGTAGGGCGAACTTTTGGACAATTCAAATATGGAGGTGGGGGAGCAGGACCGTGAGAGATCCCCGACAGGCCCAAAAGGGAACAAAGCTCCGAAGGAAAGGCGCAGAGTTCGAGGACAAAGGAAATTTAGGAGAGTGGCCCCAGCTTCCCCAGAACTTCCGAGCAACTGAAGCGGGCTCCTGGTGCCCGACGAATAAACCTGCATTTGACTTTGTGAATGGAGGGTGATGTAACTGTTTGTGATTTGCATTGTTCCTGGGGGTAGGGGGGGCTTGAGTTGTTGTTTATGAAGAGTTAATGAGCCCGGAGGGGGGAGATAATGGTGGCCTGGGCTGGCGATAGGATGAAGCCATGGAACAACCAGGCGATCGGGGGGGGTGATGCGTGGGAGTTGGGTTGCTGGGGTTACAGTTATGGCGCGCCAAGTTTTTTGGTTTCTCTCGCACCCCCGGGGCTGTCTCGAGCCATAAGGGGGTTGCAAAAGCATTGGGGGAGTAACAACGCTTGCTATTCTAAGAAGCGAGCTATGAGCCTTTACCTGTGCTTTAATGGATGATTCACTCCAATTCTTGACTCTGGGGTCACTGAATTACGCGGGCTTAATTCGCCTACAAAGAGGTTGCTAATTGTGAGGGAATTTGCAAGGCTGCGGCTTCACTTTCTCTTTGTGCAGGAGAATCATTGGATTCGGGGAAAGGAGCCTAAGCTCAAGGCCAAAACCATTGATCAGATGTTTATGGCTTCTTCCCAGGCAAAGAAGCGGGGAGTAGCTTTGTTGGTTTCCCCAGGGGCCCACTTTGTGTTTAAAGCCTCAAAAGCAGATCCGGATGGACGGTATCTCATGGTAAAGGGGGAGGTGCGGGGCCGCTTGTTCATATTGGTTTGCATATATGCTCCGAATGAAGCGCAGGATACCTTCTGGGAGGGAATGAAAGGGATAATAATGTCATTTTCTGAGGGCACCCTACTGGTGGGTGGTGATTTTAACATGGTGCTCTGCCCCGAGAGGGATAGGAAGTCTGATAATCCCTGCCCCACCATCCGTCGCCACAAGAAATTGGCGTTGGCCTTCCAGGAAGTGAATGGGGAACTGGGCTTGTGTGACACGTGCATACCCGAGCGGGGCCGGAACCCCGATTACACATTCTATTCAAAGCCACATGCTGTTTTCTCTCGTATAGACTACATCCTGTTTGACTCCACGCTGCAGGGAGAGGTCTCAAATTCGGGAGTGGAGATCGTCCCTTGGACGGATCACGATATGGTAAAGATTAGGATTGGCCTTCCCCCTGCCCCGGCAACCGGATCCCGGTGGAGGTGTAATGACCTCCTCCTGCAAGACAAGGAGATACGCCAATCCCTTCTAGCAGCCATAGAAGATTATTTTACCCTCAATGACAACGGGGAGGTTGGTACTATGGGAGTGTGGGAGGCGTTTAAGGCAACTATTAGAGGCACCCTCATTGGTATAGGGTCTGGGAGAAAAAGGGAGAGGGGCCGGGAGGAGAAGTAGTTAAAGGAAAAGATAGAGGCTATCCAACCGGGGTGGAAGTTGAAAACACAGATGTTTCCCGGGAAGTGGGAGGAGCTGCAGAGGTTGCGTTCTAAATTGGCGGACCTCATGGTGGGACAAACAGAAAGGAAGCTCTCGTTTCTGAAACAGAAATACATGAAAAGGGGGAAAAGGCGGATAAGATATTGGCCTGGAGACTTTGTGAACTTAGGAACAGTAGGAGGGTGAATTCGATTCATACCCCGGAGGGAGACTCAACCGTAAGGGATAGTAAGATAGCGGAACAATTCAGGCTATACTACGAAAAATTGTATTGTTCGGAATATACGGGGGATGGGAATGACGTGGACAGCTTCCTGGACTCCCTTCCAATCCCGGGCCTTCTCCCTGACAAAGCTGATTCTCTCGAGCATCCCATTTCCCCGGAAGAAGTAATAGATACCAAATCCTCTTTAAAGAGCGACACCGCCCCGGGGGATGATGGTTTTACAGTTAAGTTTTATAAGACCTATAGGTCCACGCTTGCCCCATTCATGGCTAAAATGTTCAATGCTGCACTGGATCAAGGCACCCTCCCACCCACGATGATGTCTGCCTTAATCGTAGTCCTGCCTAAAGAAGGCAAGGATCCCTCCTATTGCCAATCATATCGCCCCATATCCCTCCTTCACACCGATGTTAAAATATTGGCCAAGCTCCTAGCGAATAGGCTAGCGAAACTCCTCCCTACCCTAGTACATGGTGATCAAGTGGGCTTCATCCCGGGCCGCCAGGGATCAGATAATATAAGAAAAACTCTCGACCTTATGCACGAGGCATCTAGACAAAGGGTGGAGGGATACCTTCTCTCGCTAGACTCAGAAAAGGCCTTTGACCTTGTCGAGTGGCCTTACATGGGCAGGGTTCTCCGAAAAATGGGTCTGGGAGACAACTTTTGTAGGTGGGTCGCAGCACTATATAATGTCCCCTTGGCGAGAGTACTGGTCAATGGAGGCACTTCAGAGCCCTTTTCCCTTTCTAGAGGCACCCGGCAGGGATGTCCCCTGTCGCCCCTATTGTATGCGTTGGCAATGGAGCCCCTGGCCATAGCGGTTAGGAACGACCCGGAAATCACAGGAATACGGTGTGGTGATTGTGACTTTAAACTCTCCTTATTTGCAGACGATTTTCTGGGCTACCTTACAAACATTCAAGACTCCCTACCCCGGTTATTTGATCTTGTGCACAACTTCGGCTCCTTTTCTGGGCTGAAGATAAACGCGTCCAAATCAAGCATCATGCCCATGGGTCTGGGGGATCGTGACATCGGAGGTGACGCCGACATTCTGGGGGTTAGAATAGAAAGGGAGTTCACTAGGTACCTGGGCACCACCATCCCCAGAGATCTATCCCAACTATACCAGTGTAATTTCACGGGGATCCTAGCTCAGGTTAGCAGCGACCTCAGACGGTGGGCACCCCTCACGCTTTCCTGGCTTGGGCGCATGGTCACGGTGAAGATGAATATCTTGCCCCGCCTCCTCTACCTCTTTGCAGTGCTTCCCGTTGTGATACCTGAGACCTTTTTTGAGGTGCTTCAGTCCTGTGTCCTCCAATTCATTTGGAACGGCAAGAGGCCGAGAGTTAAAACCTCCACCCTGACCCTCCCAAAGCTTTATGGTGGTTTTGGTCTCCCCGACTTCCGGCTCTATTATAAAGCAGCCCAGCTCCGGGTGATGTTGGAGCATATGAGGGATGACATGGGAACATATTGGACGTATGTTGAGGACATTCACACCTACCCGCAAAAGGTTAGAGACCTTTTGTGGGCCCCCCCTAAAGCTCTCCCCTCTCCTCTCAGAACACATCCTACCCAGGCAGCCCTGTGGGCAGTATGGAAGCCCAATAAAGCTAATAAACAGCTGTCTTCTTGGCCCTCCCCCTTGTCCTCACTCTGAGGGCTCCCCATTGACCTGGGCTCTAGGGGCTTCCGAGACACTCAGGCCTGGTCAGACATGGGCTTGGAGAGGGTCTCTCAGCTCTCACGTGAAGAGGGCTTCATAGAGTATGACAACTTGATTGAGGCATTGGTTGATAGACCCCCCACGGTCTTTGAATACCTACGCTTGAAGGGGATTTTGACCCACCCTCGATGGGCCGACCAGCTTAGACGCCCCCTCACTCCTTTTGAAAATATCCTGGCCAAAAGTACAACTCGAAAGGGTTCCTTGTCTAAGTTTTATAGTGTTTTGATAACGGCGGACGTAGAGGGTAGACAACCCTTCAAAAACATATGGGAAGAAAGGCTGGGCATGACATTGGATGACCACACTTGGAGGGCTGTCTTTAAATGCATCTTTACGGGTTCTCTATATACCGCTGCCATGGAACATAGCTTTAAAATCCTCCACTCGTGGCATCGCCCCCTGGCCCTGTTGTCTAAGATGTTTAGAGATGTGTCCCCCCTTTGCCCTAGGGGTTGTCACCAACGGAGAACCTGGTTTCACATGTGGTGGGGTTGCCCGGTCATACAGGTTTACTGGTCGGAACTACTGAGCTGGATTAAGGACTTCGAGGGGTTTAGCCCGTCCCTGCAACCGCTGGAAATTCTTCTGGGCACGCCCATGCCAGAGACAGAATCGAATGTTTTCCCCAAGGTCATTGGTGCCATGCTGCGAGCGGGGAGGCTGGCACTCGCCCAAAAATGGAAGAGCGCCTTGGCCCCTTCCAAGAAGGAATGGCTCTGTAAACTGAGGTCGATTTTTGTGTATGAAAAACTTACTGCAATAACAAACGATACTATGACTGATTTTGTACAGGAATGGACAGCAGTTCTTCTCCATGATGATTGTATTACAATGCATTTGTAGAATGAATACTGAGCTGCTCCGATATGGTACGCGATTTCACAACCCCCAAGGACCCGTGATGTTTCCTGTTCAATTGACTTTCTGTTGGACCCCACTGTCTCAAGTGGTACTCTTAACAATCATGTGGTATGCAAGTGGTCTCCCCTAAGTCTCAATAGTTTGCAACACCTCAAAACTTGGCATGTTGATTTAATGGGGGGGGTGGGGTGGGAGGGGGCAAATGGGGAAGGGAGTTAATGTATAAAAGAGAAAATGTCATTGACGATTCAGTTTATTCGAATGGTTTTGCTGGTTGGGTTGGCTTTTACGCCCTACCTTATATGTATATTGTCAATAAAAAAAAACATTTTTTAAAAAAAATAAGAATAATTGAAGGCACACATCTAAACGCTCACACCAGAAAAATACAACCCGCTAGGGAACAATGGCCCAAGAAACTCTTGCAAGGATAACACGTTTAATTTCTACAAAAATAGGCACACCAGAAAAAACCCTGCTGCCATGGAATGTTTGGAGAAAAAGGGTGTTGTGTCTGCCTTATTTGCAGTGTTTGTGCCTGATACTGCATGTGATCTTGGGCATAATATGTTGGTTGCTCAATGTTTAATTGTGGAGTTATGCTGGCCCCCTTCTTGTGTCTACTTGTTTCCAATTCTGTTATATTCCTCACCTACTTCTACACACACGTGAGATGTGTCCGATTTTCCTGCACGTCCAACACTGTCATGGTGGTCCTCCAAATCGTGGTGGCCCTCCATTAAACCCTCGTCCTTGCTGAGCTTGAAATCCAAACCCTCTACCTCTGGGTGCAGACCCTCATCACCGGGGCTAATAATTATATTCCCCCCTTCCTGCTAAATTTCCATTTGGTCCTGGTTGCGCTCTCTGTGCCTCCTTCATGGCATTGTTTTCCCCATCATTTGTTAACACAGCCCCTTCCATTGTCAGTTTTGATCATTTCTTTGTACTAACTTTGCTTCCTCTTTCTTTCTTCAAGTTTCTTTCTGTCCTTCTCTTGTTTCAATCTACAATGATGGACAATAGCCAATCGTAGTTTGGGCCATGGTTTTCCCTAAGTCCATCTGCAACACTCGGTTGAAGACCAAGGGTGATTCACAGTACCCCTGGTGTAACGAGTATGTTTCAACTTAAATCTGCAGTAAGTGAAAAACATCATATATTGTGACCTTCATGCAAGGGGACTGAAAAGAAAGCATTATATAAATCAATCACAGTAAAATAGTTAGCTTTTGATGGGAAGTTACACAATATCATAGCTGGATTTGGCACTAATGGGATTTCTGCCTCAACAACATTATTCAGTGGTGTAAATCCTGAACAGCTGTGTTGCAATGGGATTCTGAAGGTACTACTATCCCTTGTTGCACTAAGGCAGCAATTGTTTCATAGATACCCTTGTCAGCTTCCTTGAACATGGGATACTGTCTAACTTATGGTAACATAGCCCCCTTCTTTAGTTAAATTTTAACAGCCCCTACTTGTCCTAGTAGACCGATGTCAAGGGACTGCTGGTCCACAATGTTTTGGTGTGTGTGCCAAATCCTCTTCCTCTTGGAAAAAGGATAATACTTTCCACACTAAAGACATTGTCTGGGATATTCCCCTGTTCTCAAATTGTAGCTGACATGTAAAACTGATATTAAACATCACTTCGCGATCTGAATCATCATATGTAAATAATGAATTATCTGTCAAGTCAGTCAGTCTTTGTGCTTCATCAAGTGCTATTACTGTGTGCCATCTTACCCCTCTTGGTCCACTCCATGTAAAACCACTCTGTCTTCCCTTACTGTGGCTGGTTCAAGCTCAATTGTAATTACCTGTTCTTCTTCCATGGGCATGGGTATTGCTGGTCAAAACTAAAATTCTGAGGGTAATCTCAATAATGTGTCCATTATTCTTGGGAGGCATGATAACAATATATGTACCCCAAAAAGAAATACTTCTGGGATTAGTGAGACTCCTCTTGGTGCTTTCTGACCATAAGATCCTGTTATGAGCTCATGTGAATTCAGATAATGGATCCCTGGGGTAAAACATATTATACCCGTGTTGGTAAATGATGTTGTCATGTTTAGTTCACCCATCAGTTTCTCCCCAATCCATTAACTAGCGTCTTGCAGGAATATAACAACGGCATAGCCATGTTGTGTTCTCCTATGGATATTGGCAAGCCATCTGTAAACGGAATCTTAGTTGTCACCCCAGAAAATCCTTGAGCGTTCATGGATATACCTGACATCGGGAATTTTCCCTCTCTAACACAGGATCGGGTAGCTCCTGTGTCTACTAAAAAGGAAAATGTTTTTTCACCTAATGTTACTCTGACTCTTGGTTCCTCTTGTGGATCTGGTGTAACTGATAAGATGGGACAAATTAGGTATGTCTGTGGCTGTCCTATTGTGGGTACATGTGTAGTACCATACCTGTGAAAGGATTCCCTCCCACTATGGTCACATCCCCTATTCTAGGTGTAGGTGTCGGCAATATGTTTGTGTTCCATGATGTCACTGCATACTGTTGTGTTAGTGTCTGTGCTGGCATTGATGCAGACTGTTTCTGCATCGGTACTTGCTGTATTTGCATTGATGTTTGCAGTGTTTGAGTTGACATCCATTGTTGTGTCTACTGTATTTACTGTGCTTGTACCTGATACTGAGTGTGATATTGCGCATAATATTTTGTGGCTCAATGCTAGATGGTGTAGTTATGCTGACCGCCCCTCTTGTGTCTACTTGTTGCCAATTCTGTTATATTCCTCCCCTACTTCTGCACACATGTGATATGTGTCCAGTTTTCCCTCATGTCCCACACTGTCGGAGTGGTTCTCCAAATCATGGTGGGCCTCGATTAAACCCTCCTCCTTGCTGAGCTTGACATTCAAACCCTCTACCTCTGGGTGCAAACCCTCATTCCTGGGGGTAATAATCATATACACTCCTTCCTGTAAAATTTCCATTTGATCCTGGTTGCACTTTCTGGGCCTCTTGCATGGCAATGTTTTCCCCGGCATTTGTTAACATTGCCCCTTCCATTGTCAGTTTAGATATTTCTTTTGTACTAACTTCACTTCTTCTTTCTTTCTTCAGCTTTCTTTCTGTCCATCTCTTGTTTCAATCTACAATGATGGACAATAGTCAATTGTATTTTGGGCCATGGTTTTGCTTCAATTGCCACAATCTTCTTTAATTGCCTCTGCACCTCTTTGGGAAGTCCTTGAATCAAAATGTGATAAAAAATGTTGATGCTTTTATCTCATGATTTTCAAGTCTATAGTCCTGTGCGGTCATTACGGTCTTCCGATGCTCTTCTGATCACGGTCACTCTTTTTCAAAAGGGCCTGACTAGGTGATTGTTCTCTCTCAGTGATTGGAGCACATCTTTGGAGCAAACAACCATTGTTTCTTCATTCAATGGAGCACCATCTGTCTTTTCGTTCTGCTCTGAAAACTCTTCTATTCTGTCTTTTTCTTTTCTCCTTCTTCCTTTCCTGCATTTGTAGTGCCAGGATGCCCTTCTTGCTGAATGTTCACACTTTTATAAGTAAGCTTTCATTCATTCATTCATTCATTCATTCATTCATTATGTGGCATGTAAATAGGTGCACATGTGTTGTAGTACTGTCTTCCAATAAGTGTCTTTTTGCGGCCAGGGCATGAACATCTTGCCTGCAATGTCTCAAACACTCTGCATGTGATATTTAATAGTTTTGCCCTCATATCAGGGCAATGATTTACAAAGGTGAATGATCAGAGTGTCCTCTATTATAATAGAGTGCAGCACAAGTTAACAATACCTACCAAATTATATTTCAATTCTTCATCACCCCTTTCTCCTTTTTGCACCCCTCCCCAACAATACTTGTTCACAATTAATACTTCTGAGTCTCTCTCCGAGACCATGCCTCTTCCGTCACCCAAATCTTCACTTTTCGTCCTACACAAATACGCAAATGTCCACCTTTACAAAGCCTAAGCTATTTTACAGCATGAGGCTGGTGCCAGCAATTATTACACAACAAAATACAATACAGCTGTCTTCTCGACTTCTGACAAGGTAACCCATCTCTTCTATTATTACTGCCCCAAATAGAGCTTCTCATGTGATTTTCACCAACCCTTGTCGGAAGCTCTCTCCTTGTGACCCTTATTTCTTTACAACTCCACAATATACCTAAAACCATTTGCCCAATTTTGCCATACCTATGTCATACTTACATCCGTGGATCTGCTGAAGGTCTTCGGCATCGAGTCTCCCCTAACAGCCAGCTGCACTCTGCCCTGCAGGTGCCCTGCGGGTATCAGACAGGATTTTTCCAAATGGGACTCCTGTCAACCTCTCTCTGTTATGCATAATCCCGCTCTTCACAGGTCACATCTGCAGTCTTTGGGCCACGGCAGGGAACCCTCAACAGTTCGACAACGCTTAGCAAACCATCACCTCTGCTACCATCTTTTAAGAAGGCAGAGGAACGTCCCAAATTACGCAGAGGATTTGGAGTCAATCCAAACCTGACTCAAAAATGAAATAGACAAAGTGCAACGTCAAATCCAGCTATATTATCATCCGAATAAAGCAGTGACAGCATGCAAACATTGAAATCTTGAGGCTCTCGAGCTTTTCATAATAAACAATAGCTTATATGCCCAAAATCCATCATAACTGACATCATAACATAATCTTAGTTACAAAAGCGTATGGGAAACTGGGATAGGTTAGTGGTAGTGACTATATAGACACTCTATAAGTCTAGAACATTTCATTGGGTTTACAGCAATCTGATGCCTCGACCTGGGACCACCTCTAAATTGATAAAGGTAAAAATACATCATCTCTACAATAGGTAATTGGTAGGCGACTTACTTCATAGGTGGTATAACACTGTGGTTTCTAATTGGTTGGATTCTTGCTAGCTAACCGTAGACAATTGATAGGTCATTAAGTCATGATCCAGACAGATAGTGGGGGAGAGAGGCCCGTGGACTGTTCATTGTTCATTAAAGAAGTTACCATCCCTCATTTCTACACCATGAGACAAGGCGATCTCTTTGTATTTGACCTTGTGTGGCATTTTGTGTCTGTGTGTAGGGATTACGGTAGGTGTCCTATCTGTGTTCACTTCTAATGAATAGACAGTGTTCTTCAATTATGGGTCACAAGCTCAGAAACTTTGTATGAAATAGAATGAACTCCTATTTATTTGGGTTTAAGCTAATATTAATGCGTGTGCTGTGTTTTCTGTTGCCACCAGGGACACTCTTGAGTTCTCCTAGATGGAGCCATTTGGCTTACTGTGCCCGCACACCTGGCTAGCAAAGTCTGGTTGTGTTCTTAATTAATCTGGGAATGTATTGCTTGCATTTTAAGAATTATTATCTTGTGCCTTTGCTCTGCTGTTCCTATCCTCCCTTATGCATGGTAACCTTGCCTTGAGATGCTAGCTACTCTCTGAGCTCTGCATGGATCTGTACTTGTGTGGATTAAGCATTTTGAGTTCTCTAGAAGCCTTGAGGCCTTGCATTTAATTAAAAGCATACTGTGGCTTACATTTTAAAGAAAATGGCTGCCCCATTACACTCTTGTTCCTATGTTAGTGAGGAATATGTGCATGTCATTTATGTTGCATTTGCCTTATGCATTAGGCATGTTAGTATTCTTCATGTCTTGTAGATGCAATGTTAATATTCTTCATGTATAAATGCATATTTTACCTAGTGTATATGTTCTTCATGTGGAGTGAAAATGTGCTTCGTTTCTAGTGCATGCACATCTATTGTTACAACATTAGTTTGGCTGCTTTTGCCATCTTCAGCCTAAATTGTCCCTATGTCCTGCTGCACCTGCCTGGGATAAGGGTGGTACGGTTGCCTCTGTGAGTAAAGTTTTTTTCCTGTGTGGTATTTGGCTGGGGGAGGGGCAGAAGCTACAGAAGACATATTCATCTGCCTCTCATCACATCTTCAACAGTATGCACGCTTTTGTAGGGCTGGTTGGAGTTGGGTTTCCCACATTCCTATGTGGATTTTATGTCATGTTAAGTTATTAAATTCAAACTGCACCTATGTTTATGAGATCAATGATCTTGTAAGGGCATATCGTTTGTAGAATTATACCTGGTTTATATGATGAAGGACAGCACTTTTCCTGAGCCACATCTATGCTTTTAATAACATTTATATCAAGAAGTTCTGGGGGTGCAAGTAATTTCCTGGACTGTTAATGGTCTTAATGGCATAGTAAAATGACAAAAACTGTTCTCATCTGAATGAATTTAAGCATCCTTAAACAATTGGGTGTAGTCAACTTTCCATGTTTTTAATTGCACATATGGCTTTTTCTGCCAAGCTGATGCTAGCATGCTTTGAACATGCAATGATACAATATTTTATACCTTTGGTCTGTTGACTAATGGACATTTCTGGCCCATTAAATGGATTGAAAAAGGTGTAGTTAGTGTGTTGGGAAAGTTTAAGAATAAGTGTATTCTGGGATTCGCTAAATTATATTTAGATGTTCTTGCTCAAACTTTGGACATTCCCAAATAATTGGAGAACAATTCCTTGACGTATAATAAGTCGATCAAATTTTGCAAGGCATGCATTTTTGTACGAGAAAGGGATATACCCAGAAGGGATTACAGATGTGCAGGGATTACAGGCTGGAACTTTTTGAGGAGCTGAAATTAAAATGTAATCTAGTTGAGACTGCTTTTCTGAGATATCTACAACTGATGCATGTTGTGAGTTACATTGACCTGAATAGGAATGTATGTAAGAATACCTTGATCCCTGATTATCTTGGTACCGAAGGCCACACTTTCAATATTTCCAAGGTACTCTGGGGGGCATTGTTAGGTCTCTGTAAAGGAACACATAAAAGCTTGGGAGTTGGATATAGGGCTTACATTCGAAGAGAAAAGCTGGGTTAAGGCTTGGTCCAATTTCGACTCCAGCATTGTCGCTGCTAACAACATCTAGACTCTCTTCTTTATATGGCACAGAGTGTACATGGCCCTGCAAAGGGTGAGTCATGTTTTACAGAACAAACAGGTGACTTTGTGGTCATTTGGCAAGCAGAATGCAGGATCGATGTAGTCTATTCCATTGTGCCCTGGTGAATACATTTTGTGTGGACGTTTGGTGTTTTAGCTTCTGGTGACCTCTCATCGCCATTATCCAGGTTGGCAGAGTTTGTGTTCTGATAACCCAGCATTAGTGGCACTCCTGCATTTGCTTATTGGCTTAGCTCCAAACCGCAGTCAAGAAATGGAAGTCCCAATTGCACCGGGAAGGGTGGAATACATTGTTCAGTGCGCAGGGACTACAGCTGGCATCGGCACATATGATGGATGACTTTACAAGGATTGATTATAAATGGTCTTCACTGGATTATGTCCTCTCAAAGAAAGCTGGTGAAGAAAAAAAGAAAGCAGGCGCTAGTTCTTGGGAACGCCTTCAGGGGAATACGGTGTGATTGGTGTTCTTGGTAGGAAGTACATTTACCCAATTGATTGCTTGTATTTTTTGAAGAACTTATTTATGGTGATGCATCATTGGTGTATTCCAATGCTTCATATTATACTGCCCTGAGTGACTCCAATGTGTATGATCATTGATTATGGTGATAAGATGACTCTATTCCTTGATGAGTTCAATGTATGCTGCCCATGCAGTTGATGTTTACATTCTAAGGAAATAGTGTTTGATGAGGGATACATACTGCAGCACTTTCCTCTCACCCCCTAATATTGCTTGCCTGTTCTCCCCATTTTCTGTATACTGGCTTCTGCTTAATAAATCTGTTTGGAACACTCATAATACGTATTTCCTTCGTTCAGAATAAGAAGCTGATGGTTGTCGTTTCATTGGCAGACATGTGTTTACATCACAATAGAGTGATCAATTGTACTGATATATGTCTAGAAGAAATCGGACTGTAATCGTGAGTTACATATTAACTGTGATTATGTTTTTTCCAGCACTTTACTCGGTGGTTTTATATAATCAATCAAAACAAACTCAAAAGAACACTAGAGATGGGAGGATGAATTTATGAGGGAAAGGATTATCCTGGTGGGGCTTGCGATACCAAAGGTGGTGAGGGGACTTGTCGTGGGTATTTGGTGACTCTCCCCATTTAATCGCAAGTAGGCACTGATGCACCATTTTCTTGAGGGTGAGTCAAGCTTGCAGAGGCACAGTCACGTTGGGTTCAAGCACAATAGCACGTGATGTGATCTTTACTAAATGGGAGGGATTTGTGATAATAGAGGTCCTGCATAATAAAGAAATAAGAGAATGGAAGTCTATGTGCTTCGTTTATTTCACACAAGCAGAAACATGCCTGTAAATGTACGAGAACTGCTTACCATGTGCGCACCCCCGACTCGCCCCAGAAATCAAATGAACCTACAGAACGTTAGATAGCAGCACACATTGCAACGCCTGCGCGCCCAATGTGGACGGAGACATTCATGCACGCGCACAGACACGTGCAAACTCTCCCTCGCTGGCGGACGCACGGTGTTCCTAAGTGCTCTTAGCCAGTAATGAGCACCGTATTAGCGCGGCCTGATTTCCTTTTACCTCGTCGATAAGCGTCAAGTCTCATTGAATTAAACTTCTCGGAGGGAAAGGCCGTGTCTCTTTAGCTTCTCGGAATTCATTATCAGGCAGAAACAAGCTTTCAGTTCCTTCTGATTAAGAATTGCACGTATGGAACTTGTGTTAAATCTATTTTTGCCGGAATATTAATGACTGTAGCCCATTAACTTTCTTTTTTCATTCCAGAAGTGCAGAAGAAGAAAAAATCGGTGCCTCCCATTGTCATTACCTCTGAAGCCGCAGCCTGGCACCGTCATCAATTAATTAAAGATAAAAGAGGAGAGGGATAGGATCGAAGTCCCTAACTTTCTCCTCTTCCACTAATTGATGTGAAATGGTAAAGTGCACATTCTGCGCATCTGGGATTTGCAGATGTATCTTGGGTGTTAAAGAATTGCGCATTTCATAAGATTATTTAAGGAATTTAGCATATGATGACGGCTAATATTCTTTGTTAAAAGGTGAATGCGTGAGGCATAAGAAGCAAACGCAGTGATTGGTAGAATTGCTGCCGATGTTCTGAATCCAACCAATCAAGGGGGTAATTCATAGAATTTCGCGCACAAGTGGCGCACGCGGCTGGCGCACAGTGTGCGCGTGTGAATGTCTGCGCCAGCCGCGTGCGCTAAAATCGATTTCCGCGCACAGCGTATTCATGGATTTTAGCCTCCAAAACCAGCCGTGGCGCAGAGTGGCGCAGCGACCCTGCAGCAGCGCCAGTTACGCCCCCAAGAATGCCCTTGCGCAAGGAAAAGCCATCAAAATCCCCAATCCAGCGCAAAGGGCTGCGCTAACCCTGGACCAGTTTACAGGGCTGCCAAACAGCAAACGGCAAGCGGGAAACATGTATTACTGTGGTTCGCGTAAAGTTTCACTCGCAAAACTGCCCGTGCGAGTGGGGTATGTGTATAACTGGGGTTCATGTGAAGTTTCACACGCGAAAGGGCCTCTGCGAGTGGGGTACGTGTATAACTGGGGTTCATGTGAAGTTTCACACGCGAAAGGGCCTGTGCGAGTGGGGTACGTGTATTACTGGGGTTCGCGTGAAGTTTCACACACGATTGGACCTGTGCGAGTGGGGTACGTGTATAACTGGGTTTGCGTGAAGTTTCACACGCGAAGGGGCCTGTGCGAGTGGGGTATGTGTATTACTGGGGTTCGCGTGAAGTTTCACATGCGAAAGGGCCTGTGCGAGTGGGGTACGTATATTACTGGGGTTCGTGGGAAGTTTCACACGCGATTGGCCCTGTGCGAGCAGGGTACGTGTATAACTGGGGTGCGCGGGAAGTTTTACACGCGATTTGAGCAGGGTACGTTTATTCCTGGGGTGCGCGGGAAGTTTCACACATGATTTTGCTGTCAGAGTGGTGTACTGAATTTCGGGGGTGCGCAGGGGGTCCTACATGTGAATTGGCAGGGTGGGTCCTCCCAGGTGTTCCCTCTACACCCTCCACGGCCCCTGCAGGCAGCCCACACCACAGGGGACTACCCTGCACCCCTGGTCATGTCCCGCATGCAGCCCATCTACCATGGGCCTTTCCCCCTCAGCCAATCCACATGTCAGCTTGCACTACTGATCACCCTATCATGTCCCCCTGCACCCCCACCCCCCAGCAGTCAGGGGCACCTGCCAGCAGGCCCCCACTCATGTCCCACTAATGTCCCTTTGCACCCCCCTGTTGGGTGTCCTGACCCACGTTTAAGCTACCCTGCTACAACATTGGGTGCTGTGGGCTTAGGAAATTCAAGATGGCGGAAAACCCACATGTGCGCCGAAATCCAGGAAAGCTGCGCAGTTTGTGCGCCCACCAAAATGGTTGCCTCACTTGCCACCCACCAGTGCGAGAATGAAAGGCCGGGTTGCCATGAGGGAAATGGGTTGCCAAAGGAAAAACAGTAGCGCCGGTTAGCTTCAAAGCGCTTTAAAACCACCATTGGACTACCCGCACAGTAGTCTGAAACCATTGGGAATGGCAATGCTGATTGCCAAATGCAACCTAGAATTGTGGGGAATTCATTTCTTAAATCCCAAAAATGGGTGCAGTACCAGTACTCACCACTATCCAAAAGCCGGCGTTTTAAAACCACTCTGTGTGTTTTTCTGAAGGCAAGCAAAATGCCTATTTCAAACCTTGCAACATGTGCAAAATATTCACTGAACACCAGCAGACATTTGGCAGAATGGAGTTTTGTGTGCCTACAAAATCTGGGAAATGAAGAGCCCAAAAACAATGCTTATAACAAAAATGCTATGGAGTCAGCAGCTTAAGCCTAACTACAACTGGATTTAAAACCACCAAAATCGAAAATGTTAAATTAAATGAGTGACCTATGTTTGGTGTCACATGCCTTTGTAACTGTTGAAATGTCATAGTTTTGCGCTTAGAATCAGCATTCTAGCTGCATGTGTAAAATTACAAGTTATTTTAAAAGCAACAAAAAGTTAGCTGAAGGTCTGGCTTAAGGAACTTGATTTTGCCTAGCAACTACCCATCAGCAGTGAAACTTGAGTCACCACTGTGTTCCCAGGCCAACCTTCCTTTTGCTGCCCAGGCTAAGGATATGCCATCTATCTGATAATTGAATTTCCTGTGCTCTGCCAGAGAGTGAACAAAGCCCTCTCCACTCAGGCAAAGGTTTTTTATTACAGACGTCGTAAAAAGTGGCTTCCTCCTGGAGAAGCTGGGAGGAGCACTGCCTGTGAGAAGCAAGCTGGTTTGGCAGAAACTGGAAAGACTGGTTTCTGTACCATGTGACCTGAAAAGACACACCCCTGCAGCAAGGATATGGTTTTATAAAAAGGGGGATAATTCATAGAGCGGACATGTGAAAATTTTATAAATGATACCATAATTCTTGTGATTTTTCTGCCCACAGTTTAAGACGTGGTAGGAACCGGTGGTATGTTCAGGGGGGTTTTAGCGGAAAAGTGGATATTACTCTAAATGTGTGCATGTTAAAAATCTGAAACTTCATCAGTTAATGTCCCTACCCCCTGCACACATGTATGTAAAGTTGGGTCCATGTCGGAATTTGGAAAAGCAGTTAAAAAGTCAATTATGTACACTCTTTGAATGCAAGCTCCGAGAATGAGCAGATTTGGACATAGACATGGCTAAATTCAGCCACACCATGTATATGTAATTTTAAACAAATGTGTACCTGTGCAAATATGTTTTTAGGTCAGATATAGATTGTGTGTAAAGTTGACAGGGGTGGGTTCTCTGTATCATAAACAGACCTCATCATGATGACACTTCATTTCATTCCCCCAATCAAGGGGACGAATGAAAGCTGACCAATGACGATTGAGAGGGGCAAGTCTAGTGATGCAACACACACACCCATTCTCAAGAAACAGATAAAAGCAGAGAGTCAGGACACATAGAGACATTCATTTTTCATCTGCCGCTGAAAGCTCTGCCGGAAAAATCCATACTTACCTCCATCAAACTCCAGAAAGCCAAACTAGAGACTTCAATCTATCCAGAGCAGAGAGACCCAAAGAACCGGTGCCTAGCAGAGACCAGACCCCTGTGAGCAGTTCCAGAGGCCAGGCGCTGTGAGCAGAACCCGGAAAGACCTGACCAGACTGAAGTCCGTGACCAAGTCGCTTTCCTGTTCAAAATCTCTTGTGAGTACTTAGCAAAACTCAGAACACATCTCTTAGTTTAAATTCATCTAATTCAATCTATTTAACCTAAGTAGAACTGCCTCCTAGCTGTCACCTGTCATTCTAGCTGCAAAAATTTGTCACTTGTCATTTTGAAAAAGTGTGCGTTTAAAATTTACAAAACCAAAAACGACCTTTACTAAATTACTCATATCTCCGCAACCGTTTGGGCTAGAGACTTGCAATAACTTTCATTTGGAAGCTGAGATCCCAGGCTTTTCTAGGACCCCAAAACGGTAGAGATAGTCCTTGCGGTTCCTTTGTAATAGCGCTCGGCGCATCCGCGAATTTTACCGCGATTTGCAATTTCTTCACATGTAAAAACTGCTGCTGTTTGCTTTCCATTGGCCAGAAATTCGTTTAACCTGCTAACTATCCCTGCATCATTGCTAGTGTGAGCCTGGACTAATATTAACTAGATACCACTCACCCTGAACCTCTATAAGGGAATTAAAAGCAAATTTAGCATATTTCTCATTCATTGCTAACACATATAAAAGCATTTGGGCCTGTGTTTTCAAAACTCCTATCTGTTTTCTGTAAGCTTGCTGGGATTGAACTGAATCACCTTTGATTGCATTTCTGAGAACTGTGTGTTTCCTTCCATTTCCTTGCCTTGTATAAAGGGGGGGGAGGGAATTGCCAGAGAAAAGTGATTACATTGTTTTGTTGAAATCATATTGAGTATTTCTATACTGCATTTCATTCATTCAACCTTGCATCCATTTGAACTCTATAAAGCATTTTGTACCACATCATACTTTTGTTCCTATTTACCAGTGTGCTATTCAATTATTAATTTATTATAAAGCGTGATATATATATCTATTTTAAATTATCAAATAAACCTTTTAAGCTTGCAAAACAGAACTACTTCTTGGCTCAGTGGGGTCAGGGGGATTCCAAGAGAGGGGTGTTATACAGGGGTAGTCATCCAGAACGCATGAACTGGACCTAAAGATATATCAATAAGGGTTTTCATTCAGTATTCTAGACTAGGCGTTAACTTAGCTGTAGTGCTGAATTGAATCCTCTTACAAAGTGGGGGCTTGAGCCGAGACGTTGGGTTAGATTTACCACTTGTGCAGCTTAATACAGTGTGCTAACTGACGGGATACATACATCCGGTCGGATCACCACGCTGCATTACGCTGTGAAGCATTCCTCAAAAGGGACACTCCAAGAAAAGTTCTGTTCTGCAAAAATAAAATACAAACTTCTGTAAGTCAGGACAGAGACCAATCTCTAGAATGACGACCTTAGTAGACATGAAAATAGCCAGAGAGCACCTCTTGCATAAGCTATTTGTGAGAGGTGAATGGACCGAACAGGACCAGGATGTGTGGTTGCAGGCCATCACACAACAGGTCACTGAAACAGGGTCAGATATATATAGAGATCAGGGTCCCTTACATGTGGCCCTGAGTGAACTATATATGGCTCCTAAAGCCAAAGATGAACACAATAAGATTGCCAGGGTAGCGGCGTATTTATATTTACATATGGGAGCCGTGCAGGACAAATGTGCTGAAGGCCAAGATCTGGCGAGTAGGCAACTGCTGGCATTACAGAAGGTCCAATCTGATCTGGACTCTTCTGAGCAGAGGCTGCAGAGGAGCCAGGAGTCAGAAAATGACAGCAGACTGTACATTACTAAAATAAAGGAGGATATGGATGTGCTGCAAAAGGAAAAGTCAGAACAGGATACCAGATTTCTGGCCTTGCAGAAGGAACACCAAGAAGGTTTGGACTCCCTACTGCAAAGCCAGAAAAAGCTGGAGCAACAGTTAGACTTTAACAGGGCATGCACGGAGCAGGTAGCCACCCTGCAAAGTCATCTAGATAGAGTGAAGGTAGAGAGCAACAAGCTGATCTTGAAAGACCTGGATACCCAGGCAGAGTTTGATGAAGAACGCCAGAAAGCTGGTGCCTTTCAAAGGCAGAGGGACGACCTGGCGGCACAAATGCAGGCTCTTAGTCAGGAAAGAGACGCCTTAGGCCAGGAAGTCTGCCATTTAAAAAGGAAAATGGAACAAAATCACCTGGCCCACCAGGGGCTAGGTGACCTCCAAAAAGAAAACCAGAACTTGGTAGAGCACACCAGAAGGGTGGAGGATGCTCTAGCAAGAAAGGAGCAGGCCAATAGGGACATTGCCCAGGAGGTAACCCTCCTGCAGCAAAGACTGGCCCAGTTCTCCAGGACCAATCAGGAAACACAGAGAGAGAATGAAGCTCTCTGCCAGCACAATGATAGGCTCCAACAGCAGGTAGCGATGCAGGAGAGACTGATAGAGTCGAGTAAGGCCTTAACTGAGGAACTGAAGGCACAAATGCAGGCTCTTGCATTGCAACAGGGAGCAGGGGCGGATAGAGATGAGGTTCGCTGGGAAATGGAAACTCCGGAGCATAACCTCAGGAGCCCTAGTACCAGAGGCCCTCATACCTCTCAGTCCCTGGACTCTGCCACCCCCATGTCCCCTGGCGCACATGAGCACAGGGCCGCAGGGATGGCAGATTACTATCCAGCTAAGAGTATGGGGCTCATAGGCCAGTACCACTCAGGAATGGAGGGGTGGGCATCCGGGTATGGGCACCCAAGTACAGTACAGTTCAATGGGGAACCCCAGGAGAGGAGGCCCATTAAGGGCATCCTGAAAACCTCTGCCCAGTTAGGTCAGTGGAGGGGGTACCCATCAAATCCTGACAGCAAGGAGGAATCTGAAGACTCCTCTGAACTGCGCAGGACACAGGAGACCAGGTCCCCACATTCTGCCAGCCATTCCCAGGCTCGCAGAATCCGGGAAAACCTGGAAGAACAGACGGGAACCTCTGGGAGCAGTGCCTCTGAGTCCGACGAAGAATGGACAAGGGTTACCCGAACCAAAAAGGCCAATAAGGCAAAAAGGGCCTTGCTCAAGGACCCCTTAAATCAGATTAAGGCGATCAGGAGCGTCATCACGCCTTACCATAAGAACGCTAAGTATTCTGTTTGGGAGCACTTAGAGTTGTTTGAACAAATGATGGAGACTTTCCATTTGAAGGACAGCCAAAGCTGCATTCAATATGTAAAGTGGACCTTCTCCCCGGAATACTCCAGTTTCTTTGCGGGGCTGGAGGACCAAAATCATTTAAGATGGTCCACCTATAAGGCGGCCATCCTGAAACATTTTTCTGTTCACAGAAATCCTCAAGAGGCTCGCAAGGCAGCCTACAATTTGCAATGTGGGGAGGATCAGGCCCCACAAGAATTTGTGCAGGAGTTAAAGCGGGCTTTTGCACAGACCACAAGAAGGGTGCGCACAGATAGTAGAGAGTTTGTCAATACATTTTTCCATGCCTTGCCCAAATATATAATGACCCAGCTCGTGAGAGATTTTCATGAGAAAAGATCTTTAGACTGGGTCATTGAACAGGCTACCCGGATCTATGAGGTGCAGAAGCCCATAGAAAATAAAAGCAATGCCCAGAAAAACCCCAAAGCCAACAGCACCCCTGCTGCTGTCAAGGTGGCAGAGGTAAAGGTCACCCCCGTTTTGGATCTGGAGATGGGGGGGCCTAAAAACCTACCTGCACCTAATAATGCTAGGCCCAGAAGGTCCTCGGGCCAGTCACAGACAGGGAGCCAGGGAGGCAGCCCCACAAATGGGGTCCCTCGCTCTCCTGACTATGTAAGTCCTCGCTACAAAGGTAACAGACCCATCCTGGGTTATGTGTGGACTCCTCCAGCCCAAGGGGGGGGATCCAGCCAAGCACCTAACCCAGGGAACTTCCCTCCAAACTTCCCACAGGAGGGCAGAAATTTACCAAACCCTGGGCAGAACTTTTTCCCCAGATATCCTCCCGACTTTCAGCCCCAAAACCATCCATCCTTCTTTCCCCAATTCCCTGAGCCCAGACCACTGAATCCGGGAGAGGGGAGGCCAAGGGTGGAGGGGTACCCAAATCTTCCCAACCAGGGGTACTACCAGAGGAGGGACAGCTACCCTTCCCGGGATCAGCCCAGGGGAGAAAACAGGGCCCCGTATCAGCCTGAGCGGGTTTCCCAGTTAGAGCGCCAGGTTCAAAACATGGCGCGGGATATGGGTCATATACTGAGGGCACAGCAGAACCCTCAGATCAGCATGCCGGCGCAGAACGCACCCAACTCTGGACCTGGTGCTCCAGAACAATGACGGGGGCAGCACCCCGATAAATCACCGGTTCCCAGGGAGGAGGCACAAAGGGAAGGGGGGTGTAAAGCCTTGGAGGAAGCTTCCTTCCTCACTTGTAAACAGCCCCTGGAAACCCAGGAACCGGAAACAAAATCTCTTGCCCCTGAAAGTCTGCCTCCTAAGGAGCAGAGGGGGGGTAGGAGAAACAAAAGACCCAAACAGACTCAGTTTGAGGAGGAGGTACAGATCTTCCAATTTGAGGGAGAGGGATCCTCAGAGGATCCTGAGAAAAGGATCTTCTCCTTCAGAGAGGGGGGAACTCCCCCCAAAGAAAAATGGGTCCCTAGGGATGCAAATCCAGACTGGGGAGATGTGGAGACTGAGCTACCGCCGCCCACCATCTCATCCCAGAACCAACAGCAAGAAAATCCCCTGGTTCAAACCCATCCTGGCGACTGCCTCCAAAAAAGGGGGGGCGGCCCAGAAACGGAGCCAGGGGAACCCACAATGGCTCTGATCTCCAGTTGCAAATTTTTTCTTTCAGATTCCCAAGACTCTCCACAGAATTCTGCCCAAATCTCCTCGCTAGCGATGTCCAAAACCAGAAAATTAGCCCACCAGTTGTCCAAAAATGTACATTATCTGTGCCCCCTTGAGGAGAAGGAGGGAAGATATTATGCCCCGGTACAAGTACAGGGGCAGGGTACAATCTCAGCACTGGTGGACACTGGATCTCAAGCTACCCTTCTGTCCAGAAGGGCCTTTGACGAACTGAATGCAGGAAGGGGAGAGAATTACCAAATTCCTCTCACCTCTCTTCCTGGACAACTACAGAACTTTGACGGGAAGGAAATTCCCGTTGAGGGGACTGCAGACTTGGACATTAAAATTGGGCGACATAAGTTGAAACACCCGGTCATAGTTGTGACCCCAGAGGGCACCCCTTGTTTACTAGGGAATGACCTCCTGAGAAGGTTGTCACCCCTAATAGATTGTGTAAACAAGGTCCTCTGGACCCAGACTAGCCGACCAATAAAATTAAAACAGAGTGTCAACCATGTTAGTTTAAACGGCACATGCCACATGGTTGAACAAAAATCTGACCAAGTAGAATTTCACTTCCAGAACAACCAAATTCCAGACGTGACAGTAATAGCAGTAGGACAACAGACTGGTGATGGGGGGTCCTCTCTATTTCTGAAAATCAACCTTCCTTCCAGTCTAAAGTGGTATTCCACGCTGGAAGGAAACACTCTGAAATTCTATACCAATCCACAATCTGAAGCTCCCACTCCTATAGTCCAGAAAGATGTGAAATCAGCTCAAAGCCTGGCTGATATTCAGCAAATTGGAGAGCAGTTGTTCATCCCTGTTCAGTTAAATGATGGGAAGGACTCTGTTCTCGCTCGAGTGTGTGTGAACAACGGTAAGAGCTTCATCGGCGAAGCCATGTTCCGCCAACTCCCAAAAGATCCAGCCATTCCCACCTTCAAACTGATAGACAAGTGGGAAATGGACATGGAAGCACCTGACTCCAAACATCTCCTGCCAAGCAGGTGTATGCTCAAAATCTCCATTGGCAACAAGAGCATAGTCCACAATTGTTGGGTCGTGCGAGACGTCCCTGCCGCCTTTTACTTAGGCAGTGACATTCTCAATCGCTTTGCCATTAGTTTGGACCTAATAAACTTCAAAGCTTGGTCCCGATTAGCGGATAATCCCATGGGCTTTGATGATCCAGAAAAAGCATTTAGGTCAGCTCAATTGCTACCTTATGCAGTTGAAATTCAGGTTAAAGAGGAAGTCACCATCCCAGAAAGGACCCGACAATTCTCCCTGGAAGTGAAAGTTAAAAGGGGACAAGAGTTGAAAAACCCTGATGCTTACATACATCTAAATGCTTCTCTCCAACAGCCAGGGTTGGGGGTAAACCCAACTCCATTAGTCAACCTAGAACATGACACCATTCCAATAGAGGTGGATAACAGCGACTTAAAGAGTGTTACTCTAGCCGCAGGCACCATTATTGGAATGGCGGTTGATGACCGACATTTCTCCATTGATCTTGTAAATGAACTGTTAGGACCCATCCCCAAGGACTGTTTTGACAGTGACAGTGATGACAACGCAACACCAGACAGGATTTTTACCCGGCATGGGGGGAACTTCCTGGTGTACACTTCCTGCCCCTATGGTAAGGAAGATGTGACCTGTGACTTCAGGAGGGATGAGGTGATTTTCCAGGTCCATGAGGGCTGCCTTTCCCACCTGAAGCCTCCGGTCCAAATCAGCACTCTGACCAGGGACTTCTCCACCCAGCTGGAGGAGGCCGCGGAGATAGCCAAACCAGAAGTCTTTCCAGGCTTCAGGCAGATGGTGGAAGAGAGAGTCAACCTAGCTGATGCCTGTGTGACTCTGGAACAAAAGCAAAAGTTGAAACAAGTTTTCTTGGATTTCCAAGATCTCTTTGCGGTAGACTCATATGACTGTGGTCGCACCGACATCCACACCACAACAATCCCCACGGACCCTGGCATGACTCCAGTGTTTGTGAAGCAATATCGCTTGCCTCTCGCATCAATGGAGTCCCTTACTGAAATAATTAAGAACCTTGAGTCCCGGGGAATAATCCGTCCCGTCCACAGCACTTTCAATAATCCGGTGCTGGGAATATTGAAGCCAAACGGCCAGTGGAGACTCTGTGCCGACCTCAGGGAGCTCAACAAACGGGTCCATACTTCCCGATGGCCTCTGCCCTACATTGACCAAGGGCTGGCCCAGATCCAGGGGTCACAGGTATTCACTGCAATAGACCTATAGACCTGACCAATGGATACTGGACTGTGCCTGTCAGTAAGGAGGACCAATACAAGCTGGCTTTTACCTTTGGGGGCCAGCAGTACACCTGGACCCGGACTCCCTTCGGATACCTCAACTCCGGCAATGAATTCAACATTTTTCTACACAAGGCCATGCCTGACTTGGGTGCAAGGGGTAACTTGGCTTATGTAGATGATGTCCTCATCAAAAGTTCATCTGTGGAGGAACACATAGCAGAGATCCGTTATGTTCTGACACAGTTGAGGGCCGCCGGAGCAAAACTTTCCTTTCAGAAAGCACAGTGGTGTAGAACCCGTGTTAATTTCTTGGGGCATGAGATTACTCCTCAGGGCCTCTGTCCCCAGGAAAAGAAAGTGGAAGCACTTCAGAAACTGAAAGACCCCACAACTCTGCGGGAACTAAGGAGCCTCCTTGGACTGACTAATTACAGCAGAAAGTTCATTGAGGGCTATGCAGAGATCACCAGACCCCTGATTCATCTCCTGAAGGGGGGGGTCAAGTGGGAATGGGGTCCAGAACAAGCCGAGGCGGTAAAACAACTCAAAAGAAGCCTCTCACAAGCGCCTTGCCTAGCTTACCCTGTCAGAAACAAGGAGTTCTTCCTGGAGACGGGGTTCTCTGATACGTGCTTGACGGCAGTATTATACCAAAAGCATGACAAGGTCAATAAAGTAATCTCCTATGCGAGCAAAACTTTATCCTCTGTGGAGGAAAAATTCAACGATTGTGAGAAGGCACTCCTGGCAACGGTGTGGGCATTGAAGAATTACCGCCCGTTTATCCAGGGGGAACACATCATAGTGGAGACTCCACACCAGCCTCTGCAATATCTCCAAAGTGACAGAATCCGGGCCGGAAATGTGAGTAATTCCCGAATTACTTCCTGGATTCTGTCAATGCAAGGCTTTCCTGTGGAGGTCAGATATGGCCAAAACAAGAAGAGTCCCCTCGCGCAAGGTCTGGCTGACTTGCATGATTGTGCCAGAGAAAACTGTCTCGAGGACGAAAGTCTAAAAATAAAGGACAACATGGAGGCATACCTTAATTCCCCCCACAAAGTCTTTGAAGAAGACAAGTGTGAGGGAATGCCCACTGTGTATGTGGATGGATGCTTTTACCATGTCGACAACAACGGGGAGAAAGAACTGGTGGCCGGCGTAGGGAATGCATGGGTGAATGAGTCCCCAGAACCCTCCGCTGGATACAAAATTGGTCCCCGAAGTAGTCAGGTGGCAGAATTGATGGCTGTGCATCAGGCCATCCTCACTGCTGTCCAGCATCAACTCCACGAACTGGTCATAATCACAGATTCGGATTATGTACGGAACGGGTTCGTGGAGCACCTGGCTAATTGGAAGACCAGAGGCATGGTATGTGCTAACAACAAACCCTTGAAACATGGGAAGTTGATCCAAAACATTGATGATCTGGTCACCTCGAATGAGATGACCATCTATTGGAAAAAGATCAAGGGTCATTCCAAAGTAGAGGGACCAGACAAAACTGGAAATGACTTAGCTGATCAGCTGGCCAAAACCGGGGCCATCCAAGGGGATCTAATTGAGATTGAGTCCCTGTTGGGGGAAATCCAGGTCACTGCCATCACTAGGTCCCAGACAAATGCTCACAACGACCTCTCAATTGCACAATGGAGTAAGGAGACCCCTGATGCTGATTTGATTACTGCTCAGAAGGGGGATCCAATAATTGGTAAATTTTACCAGCACCTTGAGGACCCTGAGAACTTTCCCCTGACGGATACCGATTACGTTGGGAAAGAGGACCTAAGAGTGTTGATGAAATGTCCGAAAATGTTCCGAATCCAAGACGGTTTGCTGGTAAGGAAATCCAAAGCTGGCCACGATCAGTGGGTGGTTCCTACCTCATTCCGAAGCCTGATGTTAAGTCACGCCCATGATGCGGCCACGGCCGGTCACAGGGGGTTTCACACAACCTTGGAAATCTTAAGAGAGGTTGCCTACTGGCCACACATGGGGCAGGACCTCGACCAATACTTGAAGGGGTGTCTTGTGTGTGCACAATTTCAGCCATCATCCCTCACGCACCGGGCGCCTTTACAAAAGAGGGGAATGACACTGCCATGGTCAGATTTACAAATCGACTTTGTAGGCCCCGTGATTCGCTCGGCTAGGGGGAATAAGTACATGTTGACCGTCACATGCTTGTTTACCAAGTGGGTGGAATGTCTCCCAGCCCCAAATTGCAAGGCAGAAACTGCAGCTGCCTTGATGATTAACCACATCTTTTCCCGTTTTGGTCTACCTCAAAGGATTGAGTCAGACAGAGGTAGCCACTTCACCAGTGAGGTAATGACAAAGATGTGGGAGATACTGGGGGTCAAGAGAAAGCTGCATATTGCTTACCGGCCAGCTTCTTCTGGGGCAGTAGAGAGATATAACCGGACAATTGTGAGCATATTAAAGAAGTTTGTGGCAGATTCTGGGCCAAGTTGGGATATCCGATTACCTCTGGTCCTAATGGCTATCAGATCTACCCCTTCATCTGCAACCAAAATGTCACCATTTGAGTTGATGACTGGGCGCAAGATGGTGCTTCCTCAGCATTTGCTCTATAGGACCCAAGAGCAGACACTGATAAATGCCTCCACTACTCATGAGTATGTAGAGAATTTAAGGAAACACCTTCAACATGCTTTTGCTTATGCTCAGCGGAATCTAGAAAGATCGGCTGATAGCATGAAGACCCATTATGACCTGAAAACTTCCAGGAAGGAATATCTGGTGGGAGACCGGGTCTATCTATACAACTTCCAAAGGAACCAGGCCAAGCAGCGCAAATTTTTGCCTACATGGAAGGGACCCTTTGAGATCGTCGATAAGATCTCCCCTGTGGCCTACAAGATCCGCATCCCCAAAGGTGGTTCGGCAGAGGGGGAAGACAAGTGGGTCCACATAAACCAGTTGAAATGTTGCCATCCCAGGCACACTCTGCAACAACTGGAGGAATCCTCTGGAATCCTAGCGGGTACTGTATCAGACTAATTCAGTTCCAATCATAAAACATACCACATCTAGTCTCTAACATACTGTGATTTGTATGAAACTGTCTCTTAGTTACATTGTTTTTTTTTTCTCAAAATAAGAATGTAATGTTTTGTTATGATGAAATGCATATGCTGCCCCACTATCTCAACAGTGGTGGAAAAAAATCTATGAATAGGTATTGCCGCTCTTCCTTTGTCGTCCTAGGAGAAAGAAGACCTGGAGACGGGCCAAGGAGGACGATCCGGAGACCGGGAGCAGAGACGCAACGGGCCCGGGGTACCGCCCAATCTTCCCATCAGGACCGGCGAGGAGAACTGATCGATCTGACCGGATGGAGAAGAAGATGCTGAACTGTGCCATCTACAGAAGAGGAAGAAGATTATGCGGACAGACCGGTGCGTGGGTCAAAACCCTTGTGCACGCGACTCCCCATCGACTCAAATTCAAAGTGCAGTCGCGTGGGGGGGACTTGTTGGGTGTCCTGACCCACGTTTAAGCTACCCTGCTACAACATTGGGTGCTGTGGGCTTAGGAAATTCAAGATGGCGGAAAACCCACATGTGCGCCGAAATCCAGGAAAGCTGCGCAGTTTGTGCGCCCACCAAAATGGTTGCCTCACTTGCCACCCACCAGTGCGAGAATGAAAGGCCGGGTTGCCATGAGGGAAATGGGTTGCCAAAGGAAAAACAGTAGCGCCGGTTAGCTTCAAAGCGCTTTAAAACCACCATTGGACTACCCGCACAGTAGTCTGAAACCATTGGGAATGGCAATGCTGATTGCCAAATGCAACCTAGAATTGTGGGGAATTCATTTCTTAAATCCCAAAAATGGGTGCAGTACCAGTACTCACCACTATCCAAAAGCCGGCGTTTTAAAACCACTCTGTGTGTTTTTCTGAAGGCAAGCAAAATGCCTATTTCAAACCTTGCAACATGTGCAAAATATTCACTGAACACCAGCAGACATTTGGCAGAATGGAGTTTTGTGTGCCTACAAAATCTGGGAAATGAAGAGCCCAAAAACAATGCTTATAACAAAAATGCTATGGAGTCAGCAGCTTAAGCCTAACTACAACTGGATTTAAAACCACCAAAATCGAAAATGTTAAATTAAATGAGTGACCTATGTTTGGTGTCACATGCCTTTGTAACTGTTGAAATGTCATAGTTTTGCGCTTAGAATCAGCATTCTAGCTGCATGTGTAAAATTACAAGTTATTTTAAAAGCAACAAAAAGTTAGCTGAAGGTCTGGCTTAAGGAACTTGATTTTGCCTAGCAACTACCCATCAGCAGTGAAACTTGAGTCACCACTGTGTTCCCAGGCCAACCTTCCTTTTGCTGCCCAGGCTAAGGATATGCCATCTATCTGATAATTGAATTTCCTGTGCTCTGCCAGAGAGTGAACAAAGCCCTCTCCACTTAGGCAAAGGTTTTTTATTACAGACGTCGTAAAAAGTGGCTTCCTCCTGGAGAAGCTGGGAGGAGCACTGCCTGTGAGAAGCAAGCTGGTTTGGCAGAAACTGGAAAGACTGGTTTCTGTACCATGTGACCTGAAAAGACACACCCCTGCAGCAAGGATATGGTTTTATAAAAAGGGGGATAATTCATAGAGCGGACATGTGAAAATTTTATAAATGATACCATAATTCTTGTGATTTTTCTGCCCACAGTTTAAGACGTGGTAGGAACCGGTGGTATGTTCAGGGGGGTTTTAGCGGAAAAGTGGATATTACTCTAAATGTGTGCATGTTAAAAATCTGAAACTTCATCAGTTAATGTCCCTACCCCCTGCACACATGTATGTAAAGTTGGGTCCATGTCGGAATTTGGAAAAGCAGTTAAAAAGTCAATTATGTACACTCTTTGAATGCAAGCTCCGAGAATGAGCAGATTTGGACATAGACATGGCTAAATTCAGCCACACCATGTATATGTAATTTTAAACAAATGTGTACCTGTGCAAATATGTTTTTAGGTCAGATATAGATTGTGTGTAAAGTTGACAGGGGTGGGTTCTCTGTATCATAAACAGACCTCATCATGATGACACTTCATTTCATTCCCCCAATCAAGGGGACGAATGAAAGCTGACCAATGACGATTGAGAGGGGCAAGTCTAGTGATGCAACACACACACCCATTCTCAAGAAACAGATAAAAGCAGAGAGTCAGGACACATAGAGACATTCATTTTTCATCTGCCGCTGAAAGCTCTGCCGGAAAAATCCATACTTACCTCCATCAAACTCCAGAAAGCCAAACTAGAGACTTCAATCTATCCAGAGCAGAGAGACCCAAAGAACCGGTGCCTAGCAGAGACCAGACCCCTGTGAGCAGTTCCAGAGGCCAGGCGCTGTGAGCAGAACCCGGAAAGACCTGACCAGACTGAAGTCCGTGACCAAGTCGCTTTCCTGTTCAAAATCTCTTGTGAGTACTTAGCAAAACTCAGAACACATCTCTTAGTTTAAATTCATCTAATTCAATCTATTTAACCTAAGTAGAACTGCCTCCTAGCTGTCACCTGTCATTCTAGCTGCAAAAATTTGTCACTTGTCATTTTGAAAAAGTGTGCGTTTAAAATTTACAAAACCAAAAACGACCTTTACTAAATTACTCATATCTCCGCAACCGTTTGGGCTAGAGACTTGCAATAACTTTCATTTGGAAGCTGAGATCCCAGGCTTTTCTAGGACCCCAAAACGGTAGAGATAGTCCTTGCGGTTCCTTTGTAATAGCGCTCGGCGCATCCGCGAATTTTACCGCGATTTGCAATTTCTTCACATGTAAAAACTGCTGCTGTTTGCTTTCCATTGGCCAGAAATTCGTTTAACCTGCTAACTATCCCTGCATCATTGCTAGTGTGAGCCTGGACTAATATTAACTAGATACCACTCACCCTGAACCTCTATAAGGGAATTAAAAGCAAATTTAGCATATTTCTCATTCATTGCTAACACATATAAAAGCATTTGGGCCTGTGTTTTCAAAACTCCTATCTGTTTTCTGTAAGCTTGCTGGGATTGAACTGAATCACCTTTGATTGCATTTCTGAGAACTGTGTGTTTCCTTCCATTTCCTTGCCTTGTATAAAGGGGGGGGAGGGAATTGCCAGAGAAAAGTGATTACATTGTTTTGTTGAAATCATATTGAGTATTTCTATACTGCATTTCATTCATTCAACCTTGCATCCATTTGAACTCTATAAAGCATTTTGTACCACATCATACTTTTGTTCCTATTTACCAGTGTGCTATTCAATTATTAATTTATTATAAAGCGTGATATATATATCTATTTTAAATTATCAAATAAACCTTTTAAGCTTGCAAAACAGAACTACTTCTTGGCTCAGTGGGGTCAGGGGGATTCCAAGAGAGGGGTGTTATACAGGGGTAGTCATCCAGAACGCATGAACTGGACCTAAAGATATATCAATAAGGGTTTTCATTCAGTATTCTAGACTAGGCGTTAACTTAGCTGTAGTGCTGAATTGAATCCTCTTACACCCCCCAGCAGTTAGGGGCACCTGCCAGCAGGCCCCCACTCATGTCCCACTCATGTCCCTTTGCACCCCCACCCCCCAGCAGTCAGGGGCACCTGCCAGCAGGCCCCCACTCATGTCCCCCTGTACCCTCACGCCCCAGCAGTCAGGGGCACTTGCCAGCAGGCCCCCACTCATGTCCCACTCATGTCCCTTTGCACCCTCACCCCCCAGCAGTCAGGGGCACCTGCCAGCAGGCCCCCACTCATGTCCCACTCATGTCCCTTTGCACCCCCACCCCCCAGCAGTCAGGGGCACCTGCCAGCAGGCCCCCACTCATGTCCCACTCATGTCCCCCAGCACCCCCACCCGCCAGCAGTGCAGGGCACCTGCCAGCAGGCCGCCACTTATGGCCCACTCATGTCCCCCTGCACCCCCACCCCCCAGCAGTGCAGGGCACCTGCCAGTAGGCCCCCACTCATGTCCCCCTGCACCCCCATCCCCCAGCAGTCAGGGGCACCTTCCAGCAGGCCCCCACTCATGGCCCTTTGCACCCCCACCCCCCAGCAGTCAGGCTCACCTGCCAGCAGGCCCCCTGTTAGGCAGAAACCTGTGCAGCTCCCTCTGGGACCACTGCAAAAAGTTTAAGTCTACAGGAGTTAGCAGTAAACCCAATTGGTAGCAGTCTGCACCACCCAGATTTACCTGGTAGCTGTGGCTGAGCAGTCAGACTTCTCTCAAGACGAGTTAGGCCGTATTTGGAGTATACAGGATAGGGCAATTTACACAGTAGAACAAGCAGACACTGATCAGAGCTTGGGTGTAAAGATATATAATTATTTATTTAAAAACACATCTATGGAAAACACACTGGCACTAATATGGCAAACAACTTCAATCACAGTTACTATAAGTATATATCAATCCCATAACAATATTTCGACATGTCTAGGTTCAACGGCACCATTTATTTGCAGACAGAGGTGAATGCTTTAACCTAGATGGCACTCTAGTATTCGTTAGAAAGGGAGAGAAAAAGGCAGGGTATGAAACCAACTCAGTACCAACACTTTTACGAAACAAATGCAAGGCAAGCAAGGCAGGGTCTACTGGAAATCACAAAGTCCAGAGGCCAGGCCCACTCGGAGAGAGGCAAGGCGGTATGTCCCAAAAGTACCACAGTGGAAATGCACTTCAAGTCTTTGTAGCAAAATGTCACAGAAAGGTTGGACCAGTTTAGAACAAAAGTTTAAGAAGGTCTGGAGGCGACCCAATGGAAAGGTAATGATTTAAGACACCTCACGCTAACCGTTTCAAGGGAAGCCAGGCGGACACAGTACCTTGAGAGTGAAGAGGCAGCTCCGGCGGGGGCAGTTGTTCCTGGTGGTGGATGCAAGTCGGGGCTTTGCCAGAAGATGAGATGATCTCGTCGTCGAGGAAAGTTGAAGATCATTGCACCACCAGGGAAGAGACCAGCCGCGGAGTGCTCAATCACAAGGCATCACCTTTTGGTCGCGGTACAGTAGTTAGTGGCTATCCGGTTGCCGCGGTGCTCAGCACGGGCAATTCGACCACTAAACGTCCTGGAAGTGAAGAAAAAGCAAGGGACTTGTTGTTCCCACCAGTCAGGGGAAGAAGACTCTCCAGCAGGGAGATCTCATCTGTCGTTGGGAAGTGGTGAGTCGGTTCAGCAGAGCTCCACCGGAGGTGTCGTCGTTGCAGGTCGGCTCAGCTTTACCCTCGTCGGATTCTTAGGTCCTGTGGCGACTTCTGAAGTTCCAGTCCCAAAAGCCCTGCTTTTATGCAGAAAACCCCCATTCATTCAGCCTAGCTGTCAATCAAACATGCTAAGTGGTGAGCGGGGCGGCTCATCACTCGGGCCAATCACACCAGTGTGCGACTTGAGTTGGCAAGGCAACTCAGTCCAGGGTGCCTAAACCCCCTCCCATACCCCCTGTGGGACCCAGACAGAATGGCACCACTCTGGAGGGCTTCTGTGCAGAAGCCCGCCAAAAGTGGAACAAAGGGCTCAACCTTTGGTTTGGAGTTACAGAGGCGAACACATACGCCATTTTAAAAACTGAGTTCTGGCAGAAAATACCAACCGGTGGATTTATTTAAGACAAATAAACCGGCGGTATGTTAGAGACTAATGTGAAAAAGTAGTAGCCTAGAACAATGGGAAGAATCCCATAGGAATATATTTGCGGTCGAATATAAAAAGTAGTATCCACTGCCACCAGCCAAAACTCGACGAGGGGGACGGGACAGTGCCCCCTCGAACAACAGACCCAGGGGTAATCGAATTACCCCTACCAGTACGTCCACAATAGGATGGTTTGTACTAGTTCTGTTAGTAAATTTAGGTCTAGTAAAGTCAATGGTGACTTTACATGCCCTGGGAGACAGTAGTCAGTCCCAGGGTATGGAGCCTAGGGTGGGGATCCTCTAGGACACACCAGTGTTACGGCACGGACAGTGCGGTGTAACACACATAGCAAAACACATGAGGCCCTATGGAGTAAAAGACCCCATAGCCCATAGAACACATTGACATTCAAAGAAATCAACCACAATCATGTCCAAGAGTGGGAGGAAAAGAGTCTCACTCTTGGCAGGATGAAAAAAACAAACTCCAGAAATCCAGCAAAGCTGCTGGGGGACTCACTAGGTTAGGAAATTCAGCCTAAACAGAGAATTCTCCCTAACACCCCCACTCATGTCCCTTTGCACCCCCACCCCACAGCAGTCAGGGGCACCTGCCAGCAGGCCCCCACTCATGTCCCTTTGCACCCCCACCCCCCAGCAGTCAGGGGCACCTGCCAGCAGGCCCCCACTCGTGTCCCTTTGCACCCCCACCCCCCAGCAGTCAGGGGCTCCTGCCAGCAGGCCCCCACTCATGTCCCTTTACACCCCCACCCCCTAGCAGTCAGGGGCACCTGCCAGCAGGCCCCCACTCATGTCCCCCTGGACCCCCACCCCTCGGTAGTGCAGGGCACCTGCCAGCAGGCCCCCACTCATGTCCCATTCATGTCCCCCTGCACCCCCACCCCCCAGCAGTACAGGGTACCTGCCAGCAGGCCCCCACTCATGTCCCCCTGCTCCCCCACCCCCCAGCAGTGCAGGGAACCTGCCAGCAGGCCCCCACTCATGTCCCACTCATGTCCCCCTGCCCCCAGGTCATGACGATCCTCAATCATGGCCCTTATGGCCAGCCTCCCCAGCCCAAAGACCCAACCAAGTATTGCATCCACCCACATAGAAAAGGCAATTACATGATACAACCCCAATGGCAAGTATGTAAATGAACACATGTCAGTCACACACACACAATGGGTGCAAGTGAATGTGAAATCCCAACCAATGAGATAATACCACACATTGAAGTATGAAGATAAAAATGTATTAAACACAACATGAATGTAATTAAAATCCAACACACAACAATGGGAATATTAAAAGAAAAGCTGCATGTCCGTAAAAGAATAAAAAAACAAGAAATCCTAATCCAAAGATATCCAAAAGAAATGGTGTCCAAAGTCACAGTCCAACAAAGCAAATCCAAGGGAAAAAAGAAATTGAAAACCATTGCTCCATGGTAAAAATAAAAAAAAGAGAATAATCCAATGGTGAACTATGTACAGATGAACAATCCAGGGTCCATGAGCCCAACTGATGAAATGAAACCTATCAAAAATACTACCTAATAAAAACCTATATACAAAAACGTGGTGCATTGTCCAAGCGCAACCAAAATAAAGAAAAAACTAAAGGAAACCTAACACTATCTAACTATATACAATGGCGGCGGGCAAGTCCAGCGGCTCATTCTGTGGTGGCCAGGGCATCATCGAACTCCATGTCTATTTGCCGGAGGAGGGCCTCTGTCCTGGCCCCGAGTTCTCGCAGGGAGGCATTCATGGCCTGTTCCAACTCCCTGCGAGTTGCCTCGAGGCACTCTGCCTGCCTCAAAGCCCGACGCATGGAGAACTCTGCCCTGACCCTGGTGAGCCGAGCCTCCTCCGCCTGCTGCCGCTCCGCACCTATCTGCTGGCCCAACCGGTGCCACACGGAAGACACTCCCATTCCTGGGTCCTCCTGCCCTCTGGCCGATGCCTGCCCCTCCAATGTTGATGGCCCCGAGCCATCATTGCTCCCACCCTGAGCCTGCTCCTGCTGCTGCTGCTGCTGCCCATGTGCAGTGTCTGATGGTGCCTGCACATCCTCCATCAGCTGGTCTCCAGTTGTGGTGTCCACCCCTGCTGGGCCACCGACTCCCGACTGTGGCAGGGATGTGAGCTCCACCAAGCTGGCTGTGTTGGTCGGGCCAGGTCCACAGGGGGCCCTAGTGGAATCTGGGCTGGAAGACGGTGTGGAGAACGACTGGCGCATAGTCTCCACAGAGGAGGAGAGGTCCGCCAGAGTGTGCGACACATGTAGGAACCCACCAACCAGGGCCCCTCCCAGCAGTGCCACGTCACGACGCTGCTCTCCGTGATGGCGTGCGTTCTCCGCCCAGGAAGAACGCACGTCATCATGAATGACACGCGTGCGCAACGCGACACCAACCAGGACGGAGCCCATACGTTCGTGGGACCCCTCGTCCGCAGGTAGTGGAGAGGCAGATGACATGGCACACACCCCTACCTGCGGACGGGCCTGGTACGGGGCATCCCTGCTGGTGCATGGTGGTGTAGTCACAGGGTCAGGGACAGCGACATGCACAGGCCCCTCCGCGGTGACCTGTGCTGCCTCCTGACCCTGGCCCTGGACTGCACCACTTGCACCAGTGGTACTACCCCCACCAGGCCCCATGTGCGGCTCAGTAGCGGGCTCCTCCCCCTCTGTGGAGACCACCAACCTGGATGTCTCCACACCATCTTACGCCATTGGAAGCCCCTGTGGGGGCTCACCCGGCCCTTTCGCCACAGCCGTTGTGGTAGACGCAGCACCAGCCCCCTCGCTGCCGGATGATGGGAATTCCTGGGCGGGTGGCTGGGCCTTGCATCGACGCCCAGTGGAGGCATCCCCGCCGCTTGGCTCCACAGTGCCGTCTCCGCCCTCTTCTTCACTTGACGCTGCGTAGAGGGAGACATAGAACACAAGCATCAGGGTACAGCACAAAATACCCTAGACAGGAAGCAATAACACATGAGTGGCACTGTCAAATGTCACTTCCATCCTTTCATTCCACAACACATGGGTGAATGCACACAACACACATGCAGAAACAGTCCCGGCACTTGCAATCAACATCAACATACATGTAGAAGGGCCCCTATAAACAAAGATATTGCCTTCAAAGTCACATGCATCCATGGCGTTTCAAAGTCACACACACACACACTTCTCAGGCACACACACACACACATGTGCACCATACATGTACATGACATCAGCACCCATTCCTCACCCCCCCTCCATGTCCAGGAACAGAGTCAGCCATGCTTTCATGTGTGCATTCCGCATAGAGCTCCCCATGTTGCATCAAAACACATGCACCAACCATCTGGTTCACACATAACCGGTCTCACATGCATGACCATGATGTCCGTGCGCACACACATCCATACATGGCCTATGTCACACATACAGGCAAGCATCAGACTACCAGCACACTGCAACATGCCCTGTCTCACACAGCAATGCTTGGCCACTTACAGCTCAACTCCAGACGGGTCTGCCTCCAAAGGATCTGGGCGTGGAGCGCTGGGCCTACGTGTTCCAGGACCCTCATCTGGATGTTACTCATGCGTGCCCGTCCCCCTCCGCGAGGTGCCGGGCCTTATGGAGGGTCCTGGACCTGAAGTCCTCCCAGTGCTTCTTGACGTGCTTGATGTTGCGGGTTGCCACCCCCACCGCGTTGATGGCAACCACTACGTCGTCCCAGATCCTCTCCCGTCCTTCCTTGTTGGCGCTTGATGTTCCGAAGAGGGCATCATAATGCCCCAGGACATGGTCCACCAGGACACCAACTTCGGTGGCAGTGAAGCTGGTGGCCCTCTGCCTCTCTGGCTGGGGGTTGCCAGTGCTGCCAGATGGAGATTTGCCCGACATGGCAACCCCAGAGGCAGGAGTAGGTGGGCAACTGGGTCCTGGGGCTGGGCTGTGGAGCGATGGTATCCCAGTTGGGAGTCTTCTGTTTCAGCAGGGGTGGACACAGCAACTGGACCCCTGCAGATGGCTGATGTGCAGGGACCAAATAGCAGGGCACATGGGCAGCAGACAGTCAGGCAGCAGCAGATGGCAGGTGGGAGCGTGCTCAGGGCTCTGGGGGGCAGGAAAATGGCCTTCAGGGCAGGAGCGTGGTCTTCCGTGTGTGTACGCAAGGCCAGCTTGATACGGAGTGATTTGGCACGTGAAAAAATTGCACGTCAGCGTGTAATTCGAGGAAAGGCCCTTAGCGCATAAGCACGTCAGCACACGTACGCGATTTCATTGGACCAAAGGCACTTAGCGCGTTAGCGTTAGCGCGTCTGTGACATATCGCGCACGGGCGTTGCCCTTTTGCTTGTAAAACTTCACCACGCGAACCCCAGGAATACACGTACCCCACTCGCACAGGGCCCTTTCGCGTGTAAAACTTCACGCAAACCTCAGGAATACACGTACCCCACTCGCACAGGGCCCTTTCGCGTCTAAAACTTCACGCGAACCCCAGGAATATTGGCCCTGTGCGAGTGGGGTACATGTATCCCTGGGGAGAGTGGGAAGTTTCACACGCGATTTTGCTGTCAGAGTGGTGTACTGAATTCCGGAGGTGCGCGGGAGTCCTACATGTGAATTGGCAGTGTGGGTCCTCCCAGGTGTTCCCTCTACACCCCCCACGGCCCCTGCAGGCAGCCCACACCACAGGGGACTACCCTGCACCCCTGGTCATGTCCCACAGGCAGCCCATCTACCATGGGCATGCCCCCCAGCCAAGACACATGTCAGCTTGCACTACTGATCACCCACTCATGTCCCCCTGCACCCCCACACCCCAGCAGTCAGGGGAACCTGCCAGCAGGCCCCCACTCATGTCCCACTCATGTCCCCCAGCACCCCCACCCCCCAGCAGTCAGGAGCACCTGCCAGCAGGCCCCCACTCATGTCCCACTCTTGTCCCCCTGCACCCCCACCCCCCAGCAGTCAGGGACACCTGCCATTAGGCCCCCACTCCTGTCCCCCTGCACCCCCACCCCCCAGCAGACAGGGGCACCTGCCAGCAGGCCCCTACTCATGTGCCCCTGCACCCCCACCCCCCAGCAGTCAGGGGCACCTGCCAGCAGAGCCCCTCTCATGTCCCACTCATGTCCCCCTACACGAAATAAAGATGCACAGTCATGGCCCACTTCTACACCAAAAAATACCACATCACGCCACCCCATTCTTGAGACGCAATGATTTCCCAATCCACCCCACACTGACATGCCTATCTCAAGACACAAACCAAAACTCAACTATTTACATCAACACATGTCCATCACACTCATACACTGGTTGGCATTGCTTGTGTAAACCCACAATTTCACATGCATCAACCCAATGAGCAAATCCCACACATGGAACTAAAATATTAAAATGTATTATGTACATAAATAAATAAATGAAATGAAAGCATACCAAAATATCAAACATGAAATGAAAAGCATGTGAAAAAGATGAGTGAATGAAAATGATAAGCAATGAAAAAAAATTTGAAAGAAAAACAGTCCAAACTCTCCCTCCACCAACGCAAATCCAAAAAAAGGTTAAAAAAAAGATATCCATTGTTTCATGTTCATAATGATAAATAAAAATGCAAAATCAATCCATAGTCCAACTATTTACAATACATTGTCCTGAAAAAAAAACATTACTCCATGTCCATAATGAAAAAATAAATCCAAATGAACCCATGATGTAACTATATACAATCCATTGTGCAAAATAAAAATCCATTAATCCATGTGCAAAAATCCCAAAAATAAATCAATCCATTGTCCAACGATGTAAAGGGTCCATGAGCCCAACAAAACAAATGAAACCTACCTAAGAAACTACCTAAAAATATAACTATATACAAATGAGTGTGGCATTGTCCATTGACCACAAATAAAAGGAAAACGAAAAGGAAACCTAACTCTAAAAACTATTTTCAATGGCAGCGGGCTATTCCGACGGCTCACTTTTGGATGTCCCAGGCCAGGGCATCATCGAACTCCTGCTCAATGTCCTGGAGGCGGTCCTCTTCCATGGCCCAGAGGGTTCGCAGGGACGACGACATGTTCTCCTCCAACTCCCTGTGAATTGCCTCGAGGCCCTCGGCCCACCTCAGGGCCCTCCGCACGGAGTTCTTCGCCCTGACCATCGTGAGCCGTGCCTCTTCTGCCTGCTGCCGCTCTACATCTATAGCATGGCCTAACCACTGCCACAGGGAAAACACTTCCAGTCCTGGGTCCTCCTGCCCTCTGGCTGATGCCTGCCCCTCCGATGACGAAGGCCCCGAGCCATCATGGCTCCCACCTTGTTGCTGCTGCTGCTGTGCCTCTGCCTGTGCCCTGATTCTAGCTGCCTGCACATCCTCCTCTGGCTGGGGTGCAGTTGTTGATGTGGCCACCCCTGCTGGACGTCCAACTCCTGACTGTGGCAGGGATGTGTCCTCCACCAGCCTGGCCGCAGGGTCAGAGGCAGCTCCACAGGGTACCCAGGTGATACATGGGTGGGAAGATGGCATGGAGTACGACTGGTGCATAGGGGGTTCAGTTGAGGAGGGGGTCGTAACAAGGTCCAGCAAACGGAGGAATCCGGCCCTGGTGAGCTGTCCCAGTAGGTCAACGCGGTCAACAAGCCATGCGAGATGACATGCAGTCTCCTCATGAAAAGACTGCAGGTCACCTCGCATGGCCCGTTGACGCAACGCTACCCCACCCAGGACAGGCTCAACCCGGTCCTGGATAGCCACGTCCGCAGGGAGAGGAAGGCCAGTTGTTGTAAGCGGATCCCCTCCCTGAAAACGGGTCTGGACGTAGGCATCCCTGCTGGTGCGGGATGATGCATTCACACGATCGGGGACAGGATTACCCACAGGCACCTCCGCGGTGGCCTGTGCTGTCTCCTGTCCCTGCCCCTGCACTGCACCACTAGCACCAGTGGAATCCCCACCTGCAGACCCCTTGTCTGTCCCTTGCACGGCCTCCTCCTCCACCAAACCCCCCACCAACCTGGATGACTCCGTGCCATCTTCCTCCGTCGGACCCTGTGGGGTCTCAGCTGCCCCTTCTGCTGCCGAGGAGTCCAACTCTGACCTCCGCCTCTTGGACCTTCCCTCGGCAGCTGCGGCCTGGGACGCGGCACTGGACTCCTCACTCCCCGACAAGATGACAACCTGGGAGGGGAGCCGGCCGGGCCTTGCATCTCCGGATGGCGGGATGATCCCTGCCGCTGTGCTCCACAGCACAGTCTCCACCCTCTTCTTCAGTTGACGCTGCAGACAGGGAGAGATAAAACACAGGCATCAGGGCACTGTACAATGGATTGATACACACATGACAGTTGCACATGAGTGGCATTGTTTAACTACAGACACAGCATCACACTCCACGACACACATATCATTTTAACTCACACACATGAACATTTCAACAGCAATATTGCACCAGGCAGCACCATCCATACACATACAACAGCATGAACAGCCAAAGGTGAGCCTGACATCACATGAAACACAAGGAGTGCACACACGCCACCACACATTCATGCATGTCTACATCTCCTCCAACTGTTGCAGTGATGAGATCTCCATACATGTCACATCTGCCATTCATCCTTCTACATATCAGTGTCACATGCATGCATGTTGCATCACAGTTGCACACTTATCAGATACACAGACATGCACATGTACACAGTGCAGATACATGCATTATGAACCACCATCCATGCCACAACCATGCCAATGTACATACATAGAAATTCAAACATGTGTGCTCCCACACCTGCATTTGCCCAGCATGCTTACCAACACATACACCATCAATGTGTCTCACAACTGAGAGGACTCACATGTGGCAGCCTCACGCCCATGTTCATACACATCCATACCTGCACACTACTGGCACACCACGACACGCACCGCGTACTATCAACATGCATGCACACTTACCGCTCGACTCCAGACGGGTCTGCCTCTCAAGGATCTGGACATAGAGCGCTGGGCATATGCGTTCCAGGACCCTCATTTGATGGTTCGACAGCTGGCCCCGGCGCCCCTTGGCATCCGCTGCCTTAGCGAGGTGCCGGGCCTTGTTGAGGGTCCTGGACCTGAAGTCCTCCTAGCGCATCTTGACATGATGTAAGTCGCGGACTGCCTCCCCCTCCACGCTGATGGCAGTCACGATGTCCATCCAGATCCTGGTCCGTCCTTCATTGTCTGCGTGCAAACTTCCAAAGAGGGCATCATAGTACCCCAGGACTTTCTCCACCAGGACACCAACTTCGGTGGCAGTGAAGCTGGTGGCCTTCTGCCTCTCTGGCTGGGGGTTGCCAGTGCTGCCAGATGGTGTTGTGATGGACATGGCAAACCCAGATGCAGGAGTGGGTGGGCAATTGGGTCCTGGGGCTGGGCTGTGGAGCGATGGAATCCCAGTCGGGAGTCTTCAGTTCCAGCAGGGGTGGTCACAGCAACTACACCCCTGGCTGACGTGCAGGCAGCAAATGGCAGGGCACTTGGGCAGCAGGCAGTCAGGCAGCAGCAGATGGCAGGTTGGAGCGTGCTCGGGGCTCTGGGGGGCAGTAATTCGGCCTTCTGGGCAGGAGCGTGGTCTTCTGTGTGTTTTTGCGTGGCCAGCTTGATACGGAGTGATTTGGCACGTGAGAAAATTGCACGGCAGCGTGTAATTCAAGGAAAGGGCCTTAGCGCGTAAGCGTGTCAGCACACACACACGATTTCATTGGACCAAAGGCCCTTGGTGCGTAAGAGCGTAAGTTACATTACGCGCGGGGCCGTTTCCCTCATAGCACGTGATGACAGAGCACACGCGGAAAAACTGCACGTCCGAGTGTCATTGCGTGTAATTGGAGGAAAGGGCCCGCGTACATGCGTATCTGACGTGTACGTGTGGGCCGGTTTAAAAGCTACGTGTAGGATGCCATTTCCTTGTACGTGCTTTTCGTGGAGAGCGAGTGGGTGAAATCTGTACTTCTTGTCGGTTCACACGCGATTACTTCACAGCGTTTGTAGTTCGTACTCCCTGTTACCTCTGACAGCTCTTTTCTGATTTTTTGTTGGGCCTGTTTCCTCAAACAGAGTTCACTTCTACTTTTGTCCTGTCTCCTCAGACAGCGTACAATTCTTCTTTTGGTGGGGGTGTTGCCAACGCGCACCTGCGCTTATTTTTTACGTTCTTTTTCCAGGCAGACGGTGAGTTCTGCACGTACTTAGCAACTGTGCTTGCCCCGTGTGTCGCGTTCCCCTTCAGAGGTCATTGTAGGCTGTGTGTATTATGCGTACGCTTATTTTTGTGTTTCTGGGTGCCACAGCAGGTTCATTTTTTTACGCACGTGGTCTACGAGGGGTTGCGTGCACGTTAATTTTTGATTTTGGGATGCCTGTGCATTGCGTGACCCGTCATCTTCCCCCAGGGGTCACAGACAGCCTTGTTAGAGCACTAGGGTACGAATTCCATCTAGTATCCTACCCCTTTGACCCCCAATTGCCCAGGACAATAGTTTACTGCAACTCCCATACGCACAACAACATCAGTTCCATGGTTGGGAGATGACCAAGCGGTAAGGGAGGCAAAGGTGGCCGACCTTCAAAAGGTGGGCGTGGTGGGCACGGTAGGGGACGTGGCCGGGATTTGCAGGGTGCCCTTATACCCCCATGTGTGGACGAACAATCAGGGGCACCCATGCCCCCCCCCCATGGTTGAGGGAAACGTGGCCGACACCATCCCAGCTCAGCCCCTGTTGGACCAGCCCATTGTGGCACCTGACCTGGCACAGGATGACTCCCAGGCTGACTTCCAGGTCAGCAAATCTAGGCCACGTGTGGTGGTGCAAGTTGTTGTCACCAAGCCACGTGGATCTGGGGCAGCTATGTCATCTGCTGCCCCAAGTATGCAGGGTGGGGAGGCTGCAGGGGCAGCTGCAGCTCCATCCGCCCCAGCTCTGACTCTCCCAGCCAGGACAGTGTCAGTCCAGGTCCATCAAACTGACGTTCCCCCTGCCAACATTACCCTGCAACCAATGCCTGCATCAAGACCTATGGTCATTGTGAATCCCCACACTCCTACTACCCAGTCCACCGGTGATTCTGCCCCTACTGACCAGAGCGGCGTAAGCCACTCTGGCTCCGCTCCACTTTTAAAGAAGAGGAAGAAGGGTGCTCTGGCACGACAGTCTGAGACCCCAGACACAGCTACACACTCTGGCACGTCAAGGAAGCCTTGCTTTAATGACGCGGAACTTGATGCACTTATGTCCTATGTGTCGGCACATAGCTGCGAAATGTTGGTGACTGCAGGGTGCAAGACCACACATGGTCAACGTAGGGCACACTGGCATACCATCGCCGACCGCATAAGTGCCCTTGGATTTGTGAGGCGCACAGCTGATGATTGCTACAAGCGGTGGAATGACCTGAAACGCAGAGCAAAGAACAAGCTGGCCTCAAATCATGCCGCTACTCTGGTGACTGACGGTGGGTCTCCACAAGAGGACAACAAACTCACTGAACATGAGTCTGTTGCTGGGGCCTTCCTCACAGAGGAACAGATCCAAGGTCTGGGAGAATTACCTGATTATGATGCATTGTCCGGTGAGTGCCCATTTCTGTGTGTGTAATGCATGTGTATGTTGTTTGGGTTACGGGTTCTGATTGAGTGCCAGGTGAGGGTGTGTGTGCCTGAGGGGTATGGGTCACCCATGTGCTTCATCCAAAACATTCAGCGGCCTTGGATTTGGGTGTGACAGTATCCCTTCTGCCCACAGTAGTAATTTAGCGCAAATTTACGGCAGTTGCCCTTGAAGTGGCATCTTGCAACAACATTGTTTGTATTTTTCAGTGTTCGTTCAGGCTGATTGTTTTAATTCTCCCACTTTTGCTATGCATTCCTCAGCCCTATTGTCACATTTGTGACATGCGTCTGTCATTAATGAACCCCACATTGGCCCACATGTGTTACCTTGTTAGGTGAATGATTTGACCATTCAGGCTGATTGAGTATTGGCCTGATCACATGAATCTTTGGGGCCTGTTTGAATGTGGAACATGATAGTTGTTTCCTGTCATGTTAAAGTGCACAACCATTGATGTGTACATCGGCCTGCAATCACTGTATTTGTGTACACTGGATGTGTTGCAGTGTGTGGCACATGCGTATTTTGTCACACTATGTAGCATTTTTCATCTCATCATGTCCATCTCACATGGATGGCTGACAGTACTCATTCACTGACATATGGATGTACATCTGTGTGATGGCATGTGTCATGTATGTGTATTGGACATGCCACTCCCAGGCCAATGTGTGATGGCAGTGCTACCCAGCATGCAGCAAATGTGTTGCTCTTCCATCTTGGTGTCATCAGTGTCTGCCTTTTGCCTTCCCTTCCAACTCAGTGACAGTGCATGCATGGGAGGGTTATAGTAATGTGGGATATGTGTAAATCATGTACTGGTTCTGTAGCTTGTCAGGCCTATTTGTGTGCTATGGTGCTAATGCCTGTTTCCATTTTTTGTCTTTCATGTTTTTTCAGGGGATGACGCACTTGATGCTGTTGAGGTTGAGGAGATGTTTCAGACCCAGGAGGAATCTCAGGCACGACCGGGCACCAGTGGGGGACGTGGTGTGGTGGTGGGTGAGAACCCAATCTTGCTGCAGACCATTCTGTCCAGGGGTGTCTCTGGGTGCACCTCCCCAGACCTCTATTCAGGTGCTGATTCGGATGATGAGACCTATGTGCCGTCGTAGGGAAGTGTTTCTGGCAGGGATTCTGTTCTGTCCAACCCACCTGCATGAGGGGTAGAACCCTCTATGGGGATGTCAGTGTTGGTAAGTCCGCCTTTGGCGGTTACGGATGCAGGATCACACTCCACAACATCTGATCCTGTTCCTGGGCCAGCAGATCAGAGGGGGAATGCAGTCCTGCAGCCTCAGGCAGTGCCAGCACAGCAAGGCGCAGATCGCCTTGCCCCAAACAGGTGTGGTGCCCGCGACGCAGTGGCCGTACACCACCAGGCAATACCGTATGGGAACAATCCATGTACGGTATGGCAACCCAACAGGCAGCCTCAGTTGAGATGATGGCTCAAGCAATGGAGAGGGTGGCCACTTCCATTGTCCCCCCTGAAAGGCAGATGGAGCAACTACAGCAGGCAACAGACTCCATTTGCCAATCACACAGGGAAGACTGTTGGCGTCCAACAGGGACTGACGGGCGGCACTGGAGTCTCTACGCCAATCGATATCAATAGAGTCCCAGGGCCACAGGGAAGCCCTGAGGGTAGAACTCCATCACTTCAGGCAGACTCTTATTGTCCTTGAGGCTTCCACTAACTTGAGGACAGAACAGCAGCTGGAGTGGCTCACATGTTCGCTCTCAGCTGAGATGCAGGCAACTCGGGAGGAGATCCGGGCATCACGTCAGGTGCTGCATGGGGATCTCCACACTATAATCCTCCAGAACGAGACCTTCCACACCTGCATGCTTGCTGCCATAGAGGACCATGCCAGGGCTTTGCGTGGGCTGCCTCCCATAGCACCACCACCTCCTGTGGCAGCAGCAGAGGGTGATGAGAGTGACAGCAGCAGTTCTCCCACATTGGCATAGCCGTGCAGGCCATGAGCCCATGGAGGTGTTTTTTTTCCCAGCATCCACACAGGTGGCTGTTGGTGCGCACGCCCTCCTCGGACCTCCTGTGTGGCCTCCCCCCCCCCGGCCCTCACATGGCCATTTTTGATTTTTGATTTTTGATTTTTTTTTACAGTGTATTGTCTTGTGTGGCTCCCGGTGGCATCCACTGTATTCCGGCTGGGCACATGCAGGATTGTACTGAGTTTGGGTTAGATGCTTGGGTTCGTTAGACACACACCCCTCCTGCTTCCCGTTTCCATGGGCTTGCAAAGGGTTTGCCCAAGTGACAGTGAATTACACAGTCACGTTGGACTCCCATGAGGTGTGTGGGCAGTCTGTAGTCAATACTGTGTATACATTCCTAGTGGATATTGTTGTTGTATTGTACACTGCATGGTGTATTGATATGTGCTTGTGCATCCATGTCTTCCTCCTAATTTGCAGGTTCATTCCTCATGTCTTCACAAGGCCGTCTACTTTGGAGATGGAGTTCATGTTGTAAGCAGTGCACTTACACATTTGCGTGGCAGCAACACTGTACAGTTGGAAGGGGTCGATGTGCTTGCATAATCAGGTTGTAAGACTACCACTACTTTAACTTAGTACTGTCATGCTTTTGCTATGTTTGAGGTTGTGTAGCTGCATTGTATTGTTGGTAAGTATTTGGTCATGTGTGTTGTTAGTTCTACATTGCTGGGAGCATATTGTGTGTGGCCAGTTTCCATTAGGGACACTGTACTTTGTGACACTTGTGTCAGGTTTTGGGGATTGCTTTGTTTGCTCTCACACAGCATGACATGCCATGGTGTGTTGGGTGACGGTGGTGGGGAGGGGTTGGGTGACATGGCACTGTTGTCATGTTGTATTTTGCAAGGGGGTAATGAATTTAGCAGCATAGAAATGTGTCTTTTGATGACACAGCATTGGTGGTGTTTGTTTAGGTAGCGATTCACACAATGTAACACTTCCAGGTGACCAATCTCAGGCTGGTATGGTTGTGACAGTTGACTGTCCCTTATGTCATCATCATTGATTGTCAGCTGGTATGTGCCAGGGCTGTGTGCACTCCACAGGAGTGTGATTTTAGGTGAAGTAATTAACCACCAGCTGCGTACGGGCTGCCTCACCCCGTGCCCTTTCCCCTCCCATGCGCAGCGGGCATGCATGTGGTTGGGGATGTGGGGGCACCACCATGTCCACGGGCAGGCCTCGGCATGTTGCAACGTTGTGCAGGACACATGCTGCCACTATGATCCTGCACACTACTGGGGGAGCGTATAACAGCTGCCCACCAGAACGGTCAAGGGAGCGAAAGCGTGACTTGAGCACTCCGAATGTGCGCTCCACTATGCCCCGGGTTGCAATGTGGGCTGTGTTGTATCTTACCTCGGGTGGCGTGGTGGGGTTCCGAATTGGCTTCATCATGTGGGTGCTCAGAGGGTAGGCACTGTCCCCTGGGGAGGTGGTGATGGGTATCATTAGTGGGGTTGTGACATTACTCAGTATCTGACATGCATGCATGTGCTGTGGCATTTATACTCACCGAGCAGCCATGTATCGCCATGCCGCCCAGCTTCTAGGTCCCGGTTTAGGGTTGACATTCTGTAAATAAAACTGTCGTGGGTGGACCCTGGATAGTTGGCATATACTGAGGTGATGATTCCCTTGGCATCACATACTACCTGCACGTTGATGGAATGCCAGTGCTTGCGGTTTCTATAGATGTGCTCTGATGCCCTGGGGGGACGTAGAGCCACATGGGTGCAATCAATGGCAGCTAGGACGTTGGGGAATTGTGCCACCCCGTAGAAATCCTGGACGGCAGCCCGCCTTTCTGCAGGTGTTCTGGGCAGGTATATGTGCCTGCGGACTGATGGGCATGCAGTCATAATGGCCAAGACCTGGTGTAGGCAGCGTGACTACGTGGCCTGTGACACCCCCCCCACTATAGCACTTGTCCGCTGAAATGATCCAGTGGCCAAGAAGTGCAGTACATTGAGGACCTTCTCCAGGGGGCTGAGTGCTTGGGAGCACAGGGTGGGTGATGTGAGGTCATCCTCCCACTCACTCACCAGGTCGAGTATTATGTGAGGTGGAAACCTGTACCTCCCATACACCTGGTCATCAGGCATCCCAAAAAGGCTGGTTCTGGGTGTGAAAATTCTGGGCCTGAATATCCTCCTCTTCCTGCGGTATCCCATGACCACTGCTGCTAGGAACGGTATATTCATCCTGGCGTCTGAGCTTGTTTGTTGTTTGCGCGCACTTTTATGCTGCGTGGGTCCACGTACGCCTGCTTCCTGCTGGCGTACGTGTTTTCGGATTAGCACGTCTTTTTTGGCGCACGCGTTAGCCCCGTTCGAATCCATGAATACGTGTTTTGAACGTGCGTGTGGGCGTTCCGCGCATTTGCCTCCTGTACTTCCCCCGTGACACCCACATTTTCACATGTTGTTCCCCATTCCGTGTGTCACGCCCCCTGTTCCTCCTACTTTTGTTGTTTGTTGTGTGCGCCGCTCTATGTGCGATTTCGCTGTGCATGTAGCGCACCCTGTTTGGATACGTGTGCGCCAGCGTGCGCCACACAGAATTTTGGGGCACATCCTGGGATTTACATCCGCACAGACTTCCATGAATCGCTGTGCGCGGGTTTCGCTGCGATCTTCGCACTGGCCCTGTGATTCGCACGCTTTCGCACGCTTGCGCGGAAAATTTCAGCGCACATTAATTCCATGAATCGGCATGCAAAGCTAATCATAATCTGAAAGCCAGTGCCTTCTGAGAATATCCTTTAGAGTGATAATGAAGCATTGCCTCTGTATATTTCTCGTGAAAGAGCCCAGTATCCCATGCACCTGCAATCATTCCAGACCAACGTTCAGGAATCGTCCAGACACGTCTGCAACACTGTTAGGGAGAATTCTCCAGAATGGCTAATTTCCCTTACCTAATGAGTCCCTCAGCAGCTTTGCTGGATTTCTAGGATTTAAAGTTTTCACCTGGTAAGAGTGTGAGCCTTTTTTTTCCCACTCTTACATGTGTTTTTGGCCATCTGTTGTACATTTTGTGCTCATGGACTATGGAGTCTCACCTACTCCATAGGCCTCATCTTTTTACTGTGTGCAGTGACACAGGGTTGTCTTTTTAGACTTCCTGCTTTAAACTCCATTTTCTGGGACTGACTACTGTCTCCCAGAACATGTAAAGTTGCCATGATTTTACTAGTCTTTTTAAATTTACAGACCCAGTACAAACTATCTTCCATAGCGTACTGGAAGAGTTAATAGTTATCCCTTTTTGTCTGTTTCTCATGGAACATTATTTTGTTCCCCTTTCTCTAAGATGTGGCTAGTGGCAGTGGTATCTACCATTTTTATTTTACTGAGAGCTATGAAAATAGCCTTGGTACTGTTAGAGGCTATGGTGGTAGCCTTGAACTTTAATCCGCTGGTCCCCTTTTAATTTTATTTGGTTCCGGTTGGGTTTATTCCTCATTTCTTTTGTAAAGGTCTTTCTGGTGTTTTACTCGGCGCGCCAAACCAGGTTTGGTTCCTTTGTTCGCCGTTCTTTGGAGGGCTTCTGCACAGAAGCCATCCTTAGGCGCCTGAGTGTCTGGGTGGACAGGATGTGAGGGAGGAGTTTGAGGCCCCCTGCACAGGGTCTCCTTGCAGACCCAAGTCACACTCTAGTTTGATTGGCTAGGTGGCTGTCCTGGCAGGACAGCCACCCTGCTGTGAGATTGACAGCCAGGCTGTGTGAATGGGGGAGAACTGCATAAAAGCAAGTCTCTGGGACTTGGAAGGCAAAGTCCCACTGGAACGAGAGAACCAACGAGGAGCTTAAGGAAGACGACTGCTGCAACTACTGGACATCCCAGTGAAGCCCTGCTGCAGGTCTGAATCGCCTGAAAATCCGACAACAGTGAAGATCTGCAAGTAGTCTTCTCCCCTTGAGCTTGGTGGGTCCAACCAGCTCAAAAGCCCCTGGACCTCCTCTTCAACCTGGTCGAATTTGCTGTGCTACAGGAAACCGGATAGCCAGTGAGAGAGAGTCCATGTGTGCTTTTTAAGGAGCGCACCTTTTATTTGTCGCTTTGCTCTACTGCTGGCTTCTTCCCTGGGCAGCGCAGGACCCTCCAGTCTTCCTCCTTCTTGTCAGTTAGCTAAAGACTCTGGGTAAGTCTCTCGTAACCAGGACTAATGTCTGGCAGAGGGACTCCGAGGAACCCCCTTGTTAATTTGCATATTTAAGTAGCTTTGGGTCTCACCCAAAGTTACTAGGGGAATCCAGATTGGACCCCTTGCTCACTATTCTTAGAGAGGCTCAGATCCACCCTACTGATGAGGTCCAACCAGACCAAAATACGTGTCTGAGGTTTCTGTTGGTACTCTTGTTCAGAGGAGAATTGCCTAGCATTTCGGTGCTGGACTGCCCCAGGGCAGGACAAAGACTGATATGTTTGGGATATTTCTTCTCTGTGAACGATAGTGAGCTAAAGACTCTGGGTAAGTCTCTCGTAACCAGGAATAATGTCTGGCAGAGGGACTCCCAGGACCCCCCTTGTTAATTAGTCCGACAGTCACTTCAGGAATCGTGAGCCTGCAGGAACTGCCAGGAACTACCGCCTCAGCTACAGCATTCTTCTTCATCTAAGGTACTGTTCAAATCCGGTCATTCGTTCCGTCCGACCGCGGTGAAAGTGTTTGAAATCTTTTGCCTCTCAAAGGCTTGTCCTTCTCTACTCTTTTGAATAACATTTCCTCTGAACAACTTCGTTTTGAACTCTTGGCAAAGACTTAACTGCAAACTACTCTGAACTGTGTGATCCTCTGCAAAGACACTGAACCATTAACATTGGCCCAGGCCTATTGATTTGAATCCTAATTGTAGTAAGCTAGTTGTAGTAAGCCTTTTCTAGATTGCCCTGCCTATCACTTGTTGGTGTTGTTGATTTTTGATAACCTTGTTCTTTCCCTCCCTTTTAAATTTCTGGAGTGCCATTTTGCTCGCACTTCACTTTGAGCTTAACTTGTCCAGAATTGATTGGGTGTTGTGTAGTGTATTAAGATTGTGATTTTCTGCTGATTTACATTAATGAACTGTTTTCTGATTGATGGTGTAAATAAATGTATATGCTTTTACTCAGAAACCTTGAATCAGTGTTTGCTTGATCCATAGTCATTGCTGTCCTTTGTGTAACTTCTGATACTGCTCACTTTACTCTTCAGATAAGTCTGGCTGCTCAGCCATCACTACCACTTTGCTGCATAGTACAGGCTTGTACCAAAGGTGAATTTGTACTTGCACTTGTAGTCTTAATTGTGCATGGTGTTCCCAAAGGGTACTGCTTATGATTCTGCCTAACATACACCTGAACACACTACAGGAAGACAGGCACATTGACAGTGCCCACAGGCATCCTTTTAGACCATTGTTGTGACAAACATGGAGAAGCAGGAAATGTTATCGCTGGTCACTTGATATTTGTATAGCGCCTTACTGCCATTGTTTATCGCTTTGAAACACTGTGCATAGAATGGCCCCTGGGTGCAGACCAAAGTCTGAAAATAAAAGGAGCATTATAAGGCATGACACGTGTATCTATAACTACAAATCCTTTTCACTTATTAGCAGAGATGACTAGTGTGTTGAAATTGTAATAGCTGTAGTAGGAGGAGTGTTCAGGCGTTGCATGGACTGCTATTTTAGTGACCATGAGGCCACTAGGGCGTATTTTTAATTGGTCTAAGCCCTATTTATGGGGTGCAGTGCTAAAGGAAAAACAGGTGCTTATACAAATCCATTGTCAACAGCAAAGGAACATGTCTACATTTGAGGGTTCTGCTATACTTTGCATGAAGAACACATTCACAAAGTTTAACATGGAATCACATTCAATCAGAGGCATATTTGTTAGCTCTGATAACGATACATTCACTGGCCTTATGTGCATAGAGTATAATATATGAAATACAGTGAAATAAACCAAGTTTTAGTGTGGTGTTTCACACGAGGGGTTGTCTTCTTCCTGGGCATTGTGAAAGTGAGTATTCATTGTACCTTTCTTGGAAGGTATTAACACTTGCAGTGAGAGCTGCACTAAGTGATTAGTTTAGTAATTATTCAGAGGAATGTATAGTTATCACTGTTTTGGCCAGATGAAAATGTTATCAAAACGAGGAACGAGAGCTTCTCTTATTAGCCATCAGAACTTTCAAGGTGGTAGTACGCTAAGTCATGCCAGGGATGTGTAATGCCTGTGATCCATGCTAAAGTGTTCTTGAGAGTTGTGGGCCTGCTAGCCAGAGAATCCAATGTTATCAGCTACTGCTCATGGTTGGAAGGGGTTCTGGTAAAGCTGTGCATGATGATGATGTGTCAAAGCCATACAGTGGCTGTATGCAGAATGAGTAATGGGGAACAAAATAAGGAGCGAACATTTGGGAAAAAATATCTGCCCACCATGAGGCCTCAGATGAAGTAGAGAGAACGACTGTTGTGAATGTCTAAATGAGCCGCTGGAATGCAGCATAAGAGAATAAAATTAGAGGGTAATTAAAAAAGAATGCATGGCAGACTAGCTATATGCAAGGAGTCATTTACATTAAGGACAACAGCAGTAGGCAACTGTCTGTTGAAAGCCCCCTTTGCAGAGACTATCTGGCACCTTAATAATAATAATAATAATTAGGCACTTATATAGCGCTACGAACCCTCAGGTATCTGAGCGCTGCTTATTATTACCCACAGTGTGTGGTGCTCATTTATCGACCTCGGAAGGATGAAAGGCTGAGTTTGGCCCTGCCGGGATTCGAACCTGCGTTAGCAGGCTCTGCACGGATGTCAAAGCGAGCGCTCTACTCGCTGTGCCACTTGACCGGCCAAGCACAAGCTTGTAGGCATTCCTCTAATTTTGACTCTAGTTCTCCCTCTTGTCCTCATTCTCCTCGACCTTTCCTCTGCTTTTGACATGGTCAACCACAACATCCTGATTACTCGTCTCCGCGAGACCCTTGGCATCTGGCTTGGCTGAACTCCTTCCTCCTGGACCAAACCTCCCAGGTCAAGCTTGGTTCCGTTCTTTCCACCATTTCTCTCTCTACATGTGATGTTCCCCAGGGCGCTATCCTCTCCCCCGTCTCTTCAATGTCTATCTGGCCCATTTAGCCCTCCTGATCTCTACCTTCACTTCTAACCTTCAGTGTTATGCAGATGACATGTAGCTCTTTTTCAGGCTACCCTCAGCCTCCTCCTCCTCGCTTAGCCCTAACTGTCTATCTGCTATTCAGTCATGGTGCTCCTCTAATGATCTCTGCCTCAATTCCAGCAAGAATGAGATACTTCTCATTGGGACCGCAGCTCCCACTTTCCCTCTCTCACTCTGGCCGCCCTCTTTGGTCCCTCTGCCCTCACACTCTTTTGAGGCAAAAAACCTCAGAGTGATCTTCGACTCCACACTCTCCTTCCCTTCACACATCACAGATCTTTCCAAGAAGGCCCACTTCCAGCTGTACCTCCTCAAAGGTATTCTCATTTTTCTCACCTTCCCCCAGAAGCTCACTGTCTCACTGTCTCCAGACCTCTTGTTCTCTATAGGCTGAACTACTACTACTGCAACAGCCTCTTTCTCAACCTGCCTACCTCTACTCTTCACCCTCTTTAACTCATCCAGAACAGGACAGCAAGACTTATCTTTGGCCTCAAGCACAGGGACTGCATCTCTCCAGCCCTGAAAATCCCTCCACTGGCTGCCAGTGGCTTCAAGGATCAAGTTGAAGATCATCTGCATCGTCCACAAGGCTTTTTTCGGCAGTGGCCCTTACTACCTTCAACTCTCATTTCCTTCCTCCTAGAGCCATTCACTTGTCTACTTCTAACTCTCTGCAGGTGAGTCGCTTCTCCAAGCAGAGATTGGTGTGTCGAACTCTTTCCTCTCCAGGTGCCTCCCTCTAGAATGGCCTCCCTGCCTTTCTCCACCTTTATCCGGACTTAAGTTTCGAAAACTCCTCAAGACCTACCTTTTCTCCTCGTTCTTTTCTCCCTCTACCCTGCTAGCCTTCCCTTGCTCCTGCTCTGTCCGCTGACTGGCCGCCTGGTTGTCCTCTGAGTCTTACAGGACACCAGCCCCCCCCCCCCCGCTGACCAATCCCATCTGCACTTGCCACCTGGCGCTACTTGCAATGCCTCCTGGCTAACCTAGCACTACTGGGCAGATAGTCTCTGCAAAGGGGGCTTTTAACAGACAGTTGCCTACTGCTGTTGTCCTTAATGTAATTGACACCTTACATATAGCTAGCCTGCCATGCATTCTTTTCTAATTACCCTCTAAAGATATTCTCTTATACTGCATTACAGTGGATCATTTAGTCATCTCTGCTAATAATTGAAAAGCATTTGTAGGTATAGATACATGTGCCATTCCTTGTAATGTTCCTTTTATTTTCAGACTTTGGTCTGCTCCCAGGGGCCATTCTACGCACAGGGCCTCATTACAACCCTGGCATTAAGGGGTTAACGGCGCCGTAAAAGGCTGCGGCGCCGTTAAACCCTTAACGCCAGATTCACACTTTAACGCCTGCTTTTTGCAGGCGTTAAAGTCCAAGGCGCTAAGCGACCTTGGTGCTAATTACGGCACCGTCATTTACGGTGCCGTAATTAGCGCCTTCCCCATCCCCATTGAGCCCTATGGGGCAAAAATGGGAATGGGGAAGGGGCAATGGTGAATGGGGATTTACCGCCCCGCCAACCTTGGAATGGGGCGGTAAATCCGCCATCCACCATGGCGAAATCCGGCATGGACCATGGTGCTAATAGCACCATGGTCCAACGCCAGGGTTGTAATGAGGCCCACAGTGTTTCAAAGCGATAAACAATGGCAGTAAGGCGCTATACAAATATCAAGTGACCAGCGATAACATTTCCTGCTTCTCCATGTTTGTCACAACAATGGTCTAAAAAGGTGCTTGTGGGCACTGTCAATGTGCCTGTCTTCCTGTAGTTTGTTCAGGTGTATGTTAGGCAGAATCCTATGCAGTACCCTTTGGGAACACCACACACAATTAAGACTACAAGTGCAAGTAAAATTCACCTTTGGTACAAGCCCGTACTATGCAGCAAAGTGGTAGCGATGGCTGGGCAGCCAGACTTATCTCAAGAGTAAAGGGAGCAGTATCAGAAGTTACACAAAGGACAGCAATGACTATGGATCAAGCAAACACTGATTCAAGGTTTCTGAGTAAAAGCATATACATTTATTTACACCATCAATCATAAAACAGTTCACTAATGTAAAACAGCAGAAAATCACAATCTTAATACACTACACAACACCCAATCAATTCTGGAGAAGTTAAGATGAAAGTGAAGTGTGAGCAAAATGGTCTTGTCATTGTCTTGTCCTCCCTCTGTTCCCCCTCCCTTGCCTTGCTGAGGCTTAAAACATTTGTAGATAGGCTCATAATACTTAACAAATCAATCAATCCTGCACAGCATCAATATATTCAAGTGTAGCTCCAAGGAGCAGAAGAGCGCACACTTTCCAAATTGATCCGAGTCATGAACAGCCAATTTCTGTAGACAGGTAAATTGGGAGGAACAGCAACCACTTCGAAATGAGGGAGGCTTTTGGCTTGTGGCTGCACTGGGAGCAAGGACATGGACTGAGCTGCCTGGAAGTAAATGAGGGCTGATAGGAGCTTCATGTGAATGGTGGTGGTGGTGTGGTAGGCTGAATTCTTCTTGGGTGGGGGGGTGGGCTCTTCTGGGTGTTAATTTGAATAATACAGCCTTGTCTCCCCATCAAGTCCTGGGCATGCAGCTACCTCATCCAGGTAAGAGGGCAAGAGCACATACAATCGGGACAGCATACAAAGGCAGGAGAGGGGGAGCATATGTAGTCATATTTACCAAACTACCCCTTACAGGAGGGCACAGATTAGAAATGATGTGGCTGGTTACTTGTCACCTCAGCACACTTGGTCAGGTAGGAGATATGGAGGGGTATAGGTAGCGGGCCCACCTTTCTGGATGATTCACCTCAGGAATGTACTGGCCCCTAAAGCCCTTTCACCACCGCCACAGTATGAATTGTCATCAATGGCTCAAGATAATTCATCAATTTCACGTTACATAATGACAAAACAAATACCATTGAGTGAGAGCAACAGTTTATACTAGCTGTACCCAGTGTAGTACATGCCCATCAAGCTCCCTCTCACTCTCTCTCTTCCTCTCCCTCTGTCTCTGCTTTAGAGCCTCGCTTAGCTCACCCTGCCCTTTCCCTCTGAAGGAATTTAAGAAAAGGAGTTAATTGCATGCGGAAGACTGTCTACATGTGCACTTTTATGCAAATCATTCACATCTATGCATTGTTCGTTATTTGCACTATGAGTGCACACAAATCGCCGTAACACTTTTTTTGGCACATCGCAATGCAACAAATGTAAATGCTGCCTGTCATCAATGCATGGATGGCCTCATTTACAGTGTATGTCCATAGGAATGCATTGTATGTATGCCAGCATGAACAATTCATGCTGGTATGAAGCAACTAGATGCCTTTGGGCTACGTGTGCTATATAAATGACAAAATAAATAAATAAATGAAACCATGTAGTATTTTATGGCAGAGTTGGGGATACATAGCAAAGATGGTGATAACTTCTGTGACGTGACTCTGCCACTAAAATGCACGAAAATTCTGCGGAACACAAAGCGCCCGATTCATGGAATGGGGCTAAGAAATGGCACAAAGTCTGCACGCCGAGAAAGACCCTCTGCGAGCCTAGGCGCTGAAAAAATGTACACATATTAGTGGATTTAAAGACTCATCACTAGCCGTTGCGCAAGTAAAAACAAGCTGCACGAGGAATGCCATCAAGGATCGTTAAAGATCAGGAGTGGTGCACTCAGATCAAAGAAGCTATGATAGCTAAGACTACTAAAATAAAGACTGGTATTGAACAAACTAAGAATGCACAGCCTCCTGATTCTTTTATGAATGTCCAGGAAAAATGCACTAATAATTTAATATCTATACCCCAGTTTAATTTCAGGAGTATATTGGAAGAAGATACTTTTATCATCCTAGCAAAACGTAAGCCTTCCTTATGTAAATGGGACCAGTTTCCAGCCACTGCCATTAAAGCCTGTTCTGAACTACTGATTGGCTCCATTACTAGGATCGCAAATCCCTCCTTCAAAGAGGGTAGGGTTCCCACTAGACTGAAGGGATCCTGGATTAGCCATTTGTTGAAGAAATCGAATATCGACCCGAAAAATGCTACAAAATGATACCAATACAAAGCTTCACCTCACTGATGAGGCCCAACAAGGCTGAAACAAGTGTATGGGGTTGCTTTTGGTACTCTTGTTCAGAGAGGAATTGCCATAGCATTTCGGTGCTTGACTGCCCATGCGGGCGGGGCAAAGACTGATATGCAAATGGATATTTCCTATCTGTGAAAGGTACAGTGAGCAAAAAGTGTGTGCTGCAAACTCTCATCTCAGAAAAGGTTATCATGCCATGTTCTTTCTGGAGAGGAGCGCCTGCTACCTTCTTTAAAATGATACCAATTATCGGCCGATTTCCCTTCATTCTTAAGATAATGGACAGAGTTGCATATGAACAACTGCTTTGCCATATCAAAGATTATCTGATTCTGAATGATGGTCAGTTGGGACTTTGGCCAGGCTTTAGCACAGAATCAGCGTTGCTAGAATTAAAATCCAATATGATGGGTAACATTAACAACGGCTCAACTATGTTCCTGATGTCTTTGGACCCAGCAGCCCCATTTGATGTGATGGATCACCCCCTACTCCTGGACTGACCGCAGAAGGTTGCTAATTTCAGTGAACAAGCAAGTGACTGGATGCAGCCCTTCCTGGGGATGAGGACAATGCAGGTCTGTAGTAAGGAAGCAGAGGCAGAACCTGTTTTAGTTAGTTATGGAGTCCCAAAAGGGGCCTCGCCTTCCCCAGTCCCATATAATCTGTTCACAGCCCCTTTCTTTCATATGTTAGATGACATTCTAACTATGCGGACGACTTGCAGTGCCTCATCCCCCTAACAGGCAACTATGAGAAGGACACTCTGGCAGAGGTTTATGACCTCATACACAAATGGATGGCCATGAGTGGGATGGCATTGATTCATGGCAAGGACGAGTTTATGATCGTCGGATCTAGACCTAGAATTGTAAAACTTGCACCACAGCATGAATCACGGCCTCCCCGACAACATAAAAATCCTATGGGAACTTTTGATCAGACCTTGAATATGTCCGATCACTTTAATGGCCTAGTGTCAAGGTATAGATACATGTTTATATCAGGCTTCTTTCTCACATTCTTCTGTTTTTATCCCAACAGGGTTGCAAAATGATCGCTCAAGCTATTATCTCGTCCACCATTGAGTACTGTGGCTCCCTTTTTATAGGATTGGGTAAAACAGAACTCAGTAAACTCCAAGTGATGCAGAACAGCATGATCAGAGCCATCATGGGGTTACGTAAGTTCACACATGTATTGGAGATAAGAAGAAAGCTCTACTGGCTACCTATTGCAGAATGGATTGAATTTAGTCCCTTAACAGATCCTTTCCTGCCTATATTTCAAATAGACTGAAGTACAAACAGGTGGCGCGCACCCTTCGCTCTAATGGTGACAAAATTTGCAAATTCCAAAAGCCTCATTGGAACTCGTTAGAAGGGGCACTTTTTGGGCAGCTGCCACGGCGAGATGGAATGCTCTACCTTCAGGCCTTAGAAATTGTCCCGCAATCGAGCTATTCAAGAACAAACTTAAGACACACCTATTTAAATAAGGGGTCCCTCTGACTCCCATAATTTGATTGCTTGCTCATCCCTGTCTTCGGTGCCCGTATGCCTCTGGGCCACTTTGTTTGCACCTAACAAATAACTTAAAGTAAGTAAAGTAAAAGCACACCAAAAAGCAAGCAATAGGTCAAACACGGCACAAGCATCCGCATCACCCCTGACCCACCATCCAGTACCCATGTGAGATGGCACGCCTCACTTCACAAGTCCAGGCTGCATCACAGGAAAATCGCACATCTCACCTGTCAAGCAAGCCCAGCCTGCACCGCAGTGAAAACGCAGGTCCTCCATCACGGGTCCTCCCTCGCAAGCCCATACTGTACCCCAGCAAAATCGCCCGCCTCGCCTCACAAGCCCAGACTGCACCCCAGCGAAAATACAGGTCCTCCCTCGCAAGCCCAGATTACACCCCAGCGAAATGGCGTGTCTTACCTCGCAAGACCAAGCTGCACCCCAGCGAAAATGTGGGTCCTCCCTCGCAAGCCCAGGCTGCACGCCAGCAAAATCGTGCACCTCACCTCGCAAGCCCAGGCTGCATATCAGCAAAAACGTGGGTCCTCCATCACAAGCCTGGATTGCACCCCAGCAAAATTGCGTGCCTCACCTCGCAAGCACAGGCTGCACCCTCCAGACTGGACACGACCACCTCGGCCCCCCTCACCTGTGGCACACAACCAGGCCGCCCACTCCAGACTTGACATCCCCCCTAGGAAGCCCATTCCAAACAGGACAATCGCCACAGGCAGCCCCCATCCATACTCAACACCCCCCACAGGCAGCCTCCATCCAGACTGGACACCCCCCAAAGACAAGCCCCTTGAGACTGGGCACCACCCTCCAGCACACCTCACCTGTACCAACCCCCAAGCAGCCCCTGTTCAGACTGGACATGCCCCACAGGCAGCCCACGTCCACACTGGACACCTCCCCACAGGCAGCCCCTGTCTCTACTGGACACCCCCCACAGGCATCACCTGTCCAGTTGTGCACCACCCGTTATCCTCCCTCAGTTGTGACACCTCGCCCAGGCAGCTCCCTACAGACTGGGCATCGCCCACAGGCAGCCCATTCCAGACAGGACACACCCCACAGGCAGGCCCCTCCAGACTGGGCACCACCCCCAACCCCCTCACCTGTGACACATCCCCAAGCAGCCCATTCCAGACTGGACACCGCAGACAGGCAGCTCACTCCAGACTGGAAACCCTCCCAGGCAACTCCCCTCCAGACAGGACACCCCCCACAGGCAACCCCTGTCCACATTGGACACCCAACACAGACATCCCCTGTCCAGACTGGACACCCCCACAGGCAAGCCCCTCCAGACTGGGCACCACACCCCAGTCCCCCTCACCTGTGACAACCCCCAGGCAGCCCCTAGCCAGACTGGACACCGCCCACAGGTAGCCCCCATCCAGACTGGACACCCCCACAGGCAGCCCCTGTCCAGAATGAGCACCACCCAAGGCCCCCTCACCTGTGACACCACCCCAGGCAGCCCACTCCAGACTGAATACCCCCCACAGGCAGCCCACACCAGACTGGACATCCCTCCAGGCAGCCCCCCTCCAGACTGTACACCTCCCACAGGCAGCCCCTACCAACACTGAACACCCCACAGGCAGCCCCTGTCCAGACTGGTTACCACCCACCAGCCCCCTTACCCAGGCAGCCCACTCCAGACTGGACACCCTCCACAGCAGCCCCCCTCCAGACTGGACACCCCCAAAGGCAGGCCCCTCCAGACTGGACCCCCCCCCCCCACAGGCAGCCCCTGTACACACTGGACACCCCTCCCAGGCAGCCCCCTGACAATCTCCCACAATACCAGTGCAATGCATGTCTGCAGCTCACCTGAACTTCCTTGGTCTGACAACACCATGAAGTGCCACACCAACATGTACAGTGCAAATACAACCAACTGGAAGCACCAGAGGTCCATCCATGAGTGGAGTATCCATGGCACAATGTAAAGGCATCAAAGCACAGTAACTGAATATGTACCCATGACAGAAGCAAACCTACCAGAAAATGGTGCAACATACACAAACAATAGGCAGGCATGTCACAGCCTGAGCATCAGTGATCTGAGTGGAATGGGTGACAAAATACCTGTCAGGGAACAATCACATCACAGGTCCATGCATGGGTGATGGTAGGGCAGTCAGAGAGAGCATGAGTCCCAGAGACAGGAGAATTGTGCTGCCACTCAGGAAGAACACATATGGCACACTACAGAATTCCAGTGGTAGAGGTTGAGCGACACATGAGCGAAGGCAGTGTGTGACTGCACAAACTGGTGGGCGTGTCTGCATGACATGGGATTTACACAGCAATGACAAACAAACATGCTATTAACGTCACCATGGAACTCCTCCACAGTGAGCCCACCTCCCACCTCCCTCCACCCCAACCACACTACTGCCAAACAGACAGTGATTCTGCACAGGTAAATGCTAATGAAAACATACAGTGCAGACCCAGTCATCTGATGGACCCATCCACACATGTCAGGCACATGGGCATCCTACCATCCGCAACCATCCCAGCAACAACAACACACATGCATGCATGCCACAAGACACATAACTTGCAATGGAGAGATGCACTGGCTGAAAATAGAAATATCAAAGAGGCCGACACACAAATGAACTGCATGAAGCATGGAATGTAACAAACAGAACGATGTATTGGACAAAAATATGTACAATAATAAACAGGGAATCAAGCTCAAAGTAGTCCTGGGGAAATATGAAATAAAACAAATATCCTATGCCTAAACAACTATATACAAGAAAAACTGGGAAGAATAGTCTTCAAAGTCTGGGGAAAATAAATAAAAAAGGAAACGTACACCTTAAGAACTATGTACAAAGGCAGCATGCTAGTCCTCCTCCTCTCCAATCTCACCTAGTATTTCCACCAGGGCTGAGTCCAGCACCACGTCCTCACTGCTCAGATGGTACTCTGTTGTTGCTTAGCGGGCTTGCAAGTTCTCCAGCATTTGTGTCTCCATCACTCGGGCGTACCTGCAAGTGGTCTCCAGGATGGCAGCCTGCCTCCTTGCCTGACGCAGCACAATTTCAGTGCTGGCCATCACTGCCCTCGCTTCTCGAGCCCGCTGCCTCTCTGACCCGATCTGCTCTTCATATCCTCGGAACACGGAAGACATCCTGTCCCTCATGTCCACGTGTGCCTCCTGCCTCACACTTCACTCCTGCCTCCTTTCGTTTGTCTACCCTGAAGAAAACAGCCTCCTCTTCATTGCCACCTGCTGCAACAGTGTCTGCTGCCTGATATGTGGGTACGCCATCCGAGCTGATGCTGATACACAGGGCCATACGGCACCTGCACTGCTCATGGGTTCCTGCTCTCCCTCCATTGTCGGTGCCCCTGTGGGTGCCTAGGCAGGCACAGTGACCACCTCAGCTGATGAGCCTTGTACTCCCAACTCAGGCAGTGATGTGGTCTCCACCAGATGGGGCATTGTGGTTGGGACTGGTGCACAGGGGGCCCTGGTGGTATGTTGGTCAGAAGGCACCCTGGAGGATGACTGGCACACAGAGGAGGAAGATGAGGAGGTGGTCGCCACAGTGAACATCCCTTGGAGGACACCACAGAACAGGCATATTGCAAGCCAGCCAATGAGGTGAATGTGAACGCAGACTTCAAGTAGCCTGCACATCATCACAAATGACACCTGTCTGCCTCGTCAACCTAGCCAGCAGGGGTATCACATAATCCTGGATGGCAACACCAGATGGTAAGGGGGTGATGGTCTGGGTCGACACATCAGCCGACACCGGGTGGTGGGTCTGGGTGGAGGCATCCTGTCAGGCAAATACTACTGCATCCAATGGCCCAGGGACTAGATTTTGCACAGGCACCTCCACGGTGGCCTGCACAGCCTCGTGCCCCTGCAACAGGACTGCAGTAGGCACCCCCACCTCAACACCCCCACCTGACCCCATGGGCTGGGCTGCAATGACCACCTCCTCTTCACCTTCTTGGACTCACTCCCAGCAGCCATGCCTGATGTCACTGGCACTGCCAAAGCCAAATTGTTCCCCGAAGATGAGCTGTCATGGGTGCATGGCTAGGGCCTGCTCCTCTGCCTGGTGGAGGCATCCCTGCAGCCATGCTCCATAGCACTGGTTCTGCTCTCTTCATCAGATGCAACTGTGGAAAAGGAGACACAGAACATGTGTACTGCATCAAATCGGGCGTGGCATCACCAACATTCACATGAACTTGACTTGTCAAGGGAACAGCCATTAACCTCCACACCCACACACATGGACATGCAATCCACATCCAAGGAGACACCTGCCTGGCCATCACTCCACACAATCACCTCAAGGTACTTGCCACTGTCACAAACAATTAATTACATATGCTATACACACATGCATCATTTGCACATGCACATGTGAGCATGCCAACACAACAAGCACATACACATGTCATGCACACACATCAACTGAGAGGCCCCAAGAGGTGTGATGACCAATCACGTAACTAAGCCAGACATCCAAATGCATGTGTTGCATCCAGGTGAGAGTAATGCCCAGTCACACATTCCCATTTTTGGCGCATACACATGAACATCATGCATGCACATGATGCGGGCAACGCTATCTCAACTGTCACACTTGTCACCCTGGCACGTCTCAGACACAAGTAACATTGTATTTGCATTGTCTGCAAGACAGCACTACAACACACAATGGTAGTGCTAGCCCATTTAAAATACATATAGGTTTGAATGCACACATGGGAGCAATGTCTGGGGCATGCATGCAGACATCCGTCTCAGAAACATACTTGCTACAAGCCAAAGGGGGTCACTGCCAACATGCTGGTACATTGCTGTAAGCCAAAGGGGGTCACTGCCAACATTCTGGTACATGCACAGAGCACATGCACTGAAGAGCATTGCACCACATGGCTACTCACCAGTCGACTCCAGACGTTCAAGTAACTCGCATCCCTGAGTGTGCAGCACTGGGTAGAACTTCTCCAGGACCTGCATGTTGTTAGCCGACATAATGTACCTGCTCGCATGGTGCACCTCTGCAGTTGCACCTGCCTGGACATAGCGCATGGCCATGCCATGGGTCCTGGATATCAGGTCCTCCCAGCGATTGTGCGGGGTCTTGAAGGTGTGGGTACTACCATCTCTGCGCTGATGGCATCCATTATCATGTCCCAGATCTGCTGACATCCTTCCTTGCCGCTTTGCATCACAGGGTGAAAGAGGACATCATAATGCTCCAGGACCTTCTCCACCAGGATGTCAACTTCCCTGGTGATAAAGTTGACAGCCCTCTGCCTCGCTGCCACAGGGTTGTCCGTCTGGCTAGAGGGTGATGATGCTGACATGGCAACCCCCAAAGCAGGTGTGGGCGGGCAAGGTGGTCCTGAAGCTGGCCTGTTGCATGGTGGAGGTGGAATGGCACCGTGGGAGTCCAATGAAGCAGCTGAGATGGTCGAAGGGCCAAAGACAGGAGTATAGGCAATGGTTGGACAGCAGGCACTCCAAACACAGTGCAGGTGGGCACCAGGCAAACACACTGTGCTGGGAGCAGCAGATGGCTAAGTGGGAGGCAGAACACGGGCAGTAGGAGGTTGGACCATGGGTCGTCCATATCTCACAATGTTGACAGCCGGAAACAGAGTTAAGGGACTTTGCGCGTAAAACATGGGAATAGCGTGGACACGTGAAATCTGAGGAAAGATCCTCAGCACATAACTTAAGTGACACATGCTGTGCAGGCATTCAGCATGCCATATTCGGGAATAAATTGGTACGTGTAGAAGCAACTCTGATTGTGGGTCCGAAGGGGAGGAGATGGACGAGTGGAGTACTGCATATTTTGGGGTGCCATGCAATATGTTCACTTCAGGGACCATACAAACATCTTATTTTGGCGGGGGATTTGCCTCTGCTCATACGCGCATCTACTTCAGATTATTGTGAGGCTTACAGTGAGTCGCGTACATATATTTCTCAACTCTGGGTGCCCCTGTGTATCATGTACCACTATTCTTACCTTTCTGGTAGCTTTCGGGTGTTCGCGTAGGCATTTTTTGTGTTGCTGTCTGCCACTGAATATCACGTACCACTTTTTTCTTTTTTCAGAAGATTTCCTGGTCTTGTGTACGCATCTAGTTGTTTTTGGGGGGGTGCCTGTGCGTTACTGTGGAGTTATGCTCGGAGACAGGTTGATGCTGAAACAATATTTAATCACTGGTTGAAGGATAGCGTTATGTTTAAGGGAATTACTATCAAGTCCTCCCGGTTAACTTCACCGGTGTCTTGGTCTTCCAAAATATAACGACGTTAGTCCTGGTCTGGTCTTATCTTGAGGTGTCCGGATAGGCCCACCACTCTGGTTCTCCCCTCTCTCCTTTCTCCGTGTCCTGTGGAATGAGAGCAACCCATTAGTTTGGTTTGGCGCCCTTTTATCATAACAGGAGGTTTCCATCCCCCTCCAATCACTGGGAGCCTGGGCTAACCCCCTTCTCATTGGTTCCTGGGACGTTGTCCCGCCTCCCTTAAAGGTTGCCGCCCCGGGCTGTCGCCCTTCCCGTTTCCCTTGAGGTGGTGAGGGTTCACGTTGGCCATGCAGCCGTGGCCGCGTGGTGTAAGGACACATCCGGATGATGGGCGTCCTTCTCCAGCCACATGAAGTCCGGTCTCCATCAGAAGGAGCACGGAGGCGGCGATCCGGTCGCTGCTCTCCTGCGTCCCGACACCACCTCGAGCACGGCTCCCCATTCCCCGGACCGGAGTGGAACCCAGGTGAGTGTTCTGCGGGCCCGCCGCGGCTGTCCGCAGAGGCTTCTCTCGCGACTTTGCCGCGGCTGTCTGTAGCGGCTCTTTCCGCAGCGTCGCCGCGGCCGCCAGCAACGCGGCTGTCCGCGGCGGCTTCCCCCTTCCTTGCTATATCTGGAAGGGCGGGCATGGATAGGAGGACGGGCATGCCGCCAGGGTGTCCAGCGTCTCCGGGCTCGTGCGGGTTGAGTGCACGCCGCGGCACCACCCGAGGCATGACTCCACACATCCCCACCCCGATCCCAGGCCGTTCGGGCCAGGGTGAGCATCTAGACAGATAGTCCGCCACTAGCTGGAACCTGGCAGGTCTGTGCAACGTGATGAAGTCGAAAGGCTGAAGGGAGAGAAACCAGCGGAGAACCCTCTGGTTAGTGTCCTTATGCTGAGCTAGCCACTGGAGGGGGGCATGGCCGGTATACAGGGTGAACCGGCGACCCAGCAGATAATACCGGAGTGAGTCAACGGCCCACTTGATGGCCAAGCACTCCTTCTCAATGGTCGAGTAAGCCGCCTCGTGGGGCAACAGCTTCCGACTGATGAAGCACACCGGTTGTAGATCCCCTCTGGTCTTCTGCGACAGTACAGCTCCTAGTCCCTGGTTGGAGGCGTCTGTCTGTAAAAAGAAATGTTTCTGGAAGTCCGGACAGCAGAGGACCGGGTTTGACGTGATCCGTCGCTTCAGGTCCGCTATGGCGTTCAAGGCACTTGGGTTGTTGGTCAGATTGGGATTTCCCTTGAGCCTTAACGCGTCTGTCAAAGGTGCGGCCACCGAGGAGAAGTCAGGGATGAATCTCCTGTAATACCCGATCAACCCCAGGAATGCTCGTATTTGTTTCCTGTTGGTGGGAGTCGGTATATCGCGTATAGCCTGGGTTTTGGACAACTGAGGTTTAAGCAATCCCCAACCCACTATGTGGCCCAGATATTTGGTTTCGTGGGTTCCCATCGTAGTCTTCTTGGGGTTGATATGTAACCCTGCCCTCTGTAAATCAGCTACTACTAGTTCCAGATGGTCCAGATGCGACCCCCAGGATTGGCTGTACACGACAATGTCGTCCAGGTAAGCAGCAGCGTATCCACATGCGGTCTTAGTATGATGTCCATCAGCCTCTGGAGCGTGGCAGGGGCCCCATGGAGTCCAAAGGGTAGAACCTTATATTGGTATAAGCCTTGTGGGGTGGAAAAGGCAGTTTTCTCCCTATCCTTGGTGCGTAGGGGTATCTGCCAATAGCCCTTGGTTAAATCCAGAGTACTTAAGAATTGGGCTGCTCCAAGGCCCTCCAGTAGTTCGTCCATCCGAGGCATTGGATAGGCTTCGTATCGGGACACCGCATTTAACTGTCTGTAGTCCATACAAAAACGGACCGAACCGTCCGGTTTAGGAACGAGCACTATGGGGGACGACCAAACGCTGACAGATGGCTCGATGATATCCATCCGTAACATTTCATCCACCTCGGATTTAATGATGTTCCGCCTGGCTTCGGGTATCCGGTACGGTCTAAGCCTCACGGGTGGTCCGGGGTCCGTTTTGATTACATGTTCAAGCACGTTGGTTCGTCCAGGTAAGGAGGAAAAGGCGTCAGCATAGGGGAACAGCCTGTTCCTAATGTCCGTCTTCATTTCGGGGGAAAGGGTGTCACCCCAGTTGACTGCATCCAGGGTATGGGGAACGGTGTTCAAGATTTCTTCCGATTCGGGTTCCTCGATGCTCACAAAGGCGCCCAGAAGAGGCTCGTTCCATTTTTTTAGAAGGTTGATGTGATAGACCTTTTCTGGGGTAGTTCGATCGGGTTGTTGTACCCGGTAGGTCACTGGGCTTAGCACATCAATGATCTTGTAGGGCCCTCTCCATCTGGCTAAGAGCTTGTTGGTGCTGGTAGGCAGGAGTACCAATACCTGGTCCCCTGGGCTGAAGGTTCTCATCCGGCTCCCCTTGTTGTAATTTCTTTCTTGAGTTGTTTGGGCATGACCAAGGTTGTTCTGGGCCAGTGTACGTAATGCGGTTAGGTGTTCCTTTCATTCCTCTGTATACTCGGTTAAGGACACCTCTTCCGTGGATTCCCACTCCTCCTTAACCAGGTCCAGTATTGTCCGAGGTTGTCTCCCAAACAAGAGCTCGAAGGGAGAAAAACCGGTGGAAGACTGTGGGGTGTCTCTTAACACCATTAACACCAGGGGGATCGCCCGATCCCAGTTTTTCCCGGTTGGTCCCGTCACCCTTCTTAGCATTTTTTTGATCGTCTGGTTATATCGTTCTACCAGCCCATCAGTTTGGGGATGGTATACTGAGGTTCTCAATTGTTTGATCTGAAGCTGTTCACACATTTGTTTTAGGAGGGTTGACATGAAATTAGTGCCCTGGTCGGTGATTATCTCGGAGGGCATCCCCACTCGGGCAAAGAACGGGATTAGTTGGTCGCATAATACCCGGGCCGATGTTCCCTTTAGGGGAAAGGCCTCTGGGTAGCGGGTGGCGTAGTCGACTATGACCAATAAGTATTTATAACCGCGGCTGGCTGGTTCCAGGGGTCCCACTATGTCCATGCCGATCCTCTGGAATGGGATCGAAATGAAGGGCATTTTCTGTAGTGGTGCCTTGGCGGGTAGTACCCCGCTGGTAAGCTGGCAGGTGGAACAATTCTTGCAATGTCGGGCTACCTCCCCGTAAATGCCAGGCCAGAAAAACCTCTTTAGAAGATTTTGTTGGGTTTTAAGGGAGGCCATGTGACCCCCACAGGGATGATTGTGGGCCAGTTGTAGTACTATAAGACGGTGACTCTTCGGTAACACTAATTGTTCTTTTACGGCGTCATCGTCACCCTTATACCTCCGGTATAGGAGACCATTGCGTAGAAGGAACCCTGGGCCACTGGCTAGGTTGGGTTCCCCTTCCCGGGCTGCCCTTTCCCTGGCCACACGTAGGGTTGGGTCGGTTAGGGTCTCTCCCCTTATGGTGTCCTCGTTATCTTCAAGCTTCCAATCGATGGGTCGGGTCATATAACTGGCCTGATACCATGCCATCCGGGTCCGCCTTTTCCGCCCTGGTAGGGGTTCCCGGGAAACAGGGTCCGTTCCCGTAACATTGGATTCGGGCGGGTACTTCTCTTCCCTTAGGTCCCTTAAGGTCTGGTTGAAGTGGGGAAGGTCAGTCCCAATTACCACTGGGGTGGGAAGACTAGGTAGGACGGCAACCCTCAAGGGAGTGGAGGTTTCTTTTAAGTCAATCACTACATCCTTCATTGGGTAACACTTAGTGTCCCCGTGAATGCATCGGATAGGTACCGTTACGTTAGACAAGCAGGGAGAGTTACTCACGGTTGGTGATATGGCCGTCTGCCTGCTGCCGCTGTCCAAGAGTGCACGTGATGGTCGGCCGTCGACACGAATGTCCACCACATAGGGTCCCAGGACGCCCTCCTCGTCTATTGGGTTCAGGTAACCGATGTCCATGGGTTCAACCGGTCTTCTCCTGGGACAAAACCGGGCTATGTGGCCCCACTCGTTGCACTCATAACACTGCAGTTGCTTGTAACCAGGTGTCGGCATTGGGGCCTTCTCTTCGCTTCCTGGTCTCTTGTCCTCTGGTCTCCTGGTGTTCTCGTCTGAGGGTTTCCACCTGAAGGGTAGGACTCGGCTACCCCTAATCACATGGGGGTCGGAAACCGGGATGGCAATGCGGGCTGATACTCCTGTGGGTGGTAGCCGGAAGTGACCTGCCTTCTGTTACGCCGACGCTATGTCCACTGCTTCGGTTAGGGTGGGCCGATGGTGCTGCCTGACCCATTTCTGCATTTGCCCGGGCAGGGCTTCTATGAACTGTTCCAGCATGATTTTATCGAGCAGGGGTTGGTTAGCGCGGTTTGGAGTCATCAACCACTTCTCGGTTAGGTCTTTTATCCTACAATACAGCTGGCGTGGGCTTTCCCCAGCCCTGAGTCTGGCTTCCCTTAGCTGGATCCGGTATGCTTCATTGTCCAGTCCTAAACGGTCTAGCACTGCAGCCTTGATCTCTCCGTACGGCGTATTGCCGTTGGGGTTTACCGCCTGGTAGGCGCCCTGCATCACCCCAGATAGAAGGGGGGCGACATACTGACCCCACCGGTCCGGAGGCCATTGCGCGTTCCTGGCTATGCGTTCGAAACTGGTAAAGAAAAAGGCAGGGTCCTCCCCGTCCCTATACTTCTGCAGGAGGGCCGAGGGCACCAGTGGTTGGTTTCTCGTATTGGCTACTGCATCCGTGAGACGGGTTATGGTCTCATGCTGTTTGTCCTGCGCAGTGGTCTGTATAGTACCCTGCAGCTGGATGGCCTGTTGAAAGGCTTGCCGATCCGCAGCTGCTTGTTGTGACTGTAGCTGCACCATCTGTTGCAATTGCTGTTGACCCTCGGTCAGGGTCTTTATCAATGCCTCCATAGCGCTGTCAGAATCCCACCTTCGTCGCCAGTGTGGAGTTATGCTCGGAGGCAGGTGGATGCTGAAACAATATTTAATCACTGGTTGAAGGATAGCGTTATGTTTAAGGGAATTACTATCAAGTCCTCCCGGTTAACTTCACCGGTGTCTTGGTCTTCCAAAATATAACGACGTTAGTCCTGGTCTGGTCTTATCTTGAGGTGTCCGGATAGGCCCACCACTCTGGTTCTCCCCTCTCTCCTTTCTCCGTGTCCTGTGGAATGAGAGCAACCCATTAGTTTGGTTTGGCGCCCTTTTATCATAACAGGAGGTTTCAAACCCCCTCCAATCACTGGGAGCCTGGGCTAACCCCCTTCTCATTGGTTCCTGGGACGTTGTCCCGCCTCCCTTAAAGGTTGCCGCCCCGGGCTGTCGCCCTTCCCGTTTCCCTTGAGGTGGTGAGGGTTCACGTTGGCCATGCAGCCGTGGCCGCGTGGTGTAAGGACACATCCGGACGATGGGCGTCCTTCTCCAGCCACATGAAGTCCGGTCTCCATCAGAAGGAGCACGGAGGCGGCGATCCGGTCGCTGCTCTCCTGCGTCCCGACACCACCGCGAGCACGGCTCCCCATTCCCCGGACCGGAGTGGAACCCAGGTGAGTGTTCTGCGGGCCCGCCGCGGCTGTCCGCAGAGGCTTCTCTCGCGGCTTCGCCGCAGCTGTCTGTAGCGGCTCTTTCCGTAGCGTCGCCGCGGCCGCCAGCAACGCGGCTGTCCGCGGCGGCTTCCCCCTTCCTTGCTATATCAGGAAGGGCGGACATGGATAGGAGGGCGGGCATGCCGCCAGGGTGTCCAGCGTCTCCGGGCTCGTGCGGGTTGAGTGCACGCCGCGGCACCACCCGAGGCATGGCTCCACAGTTACACATACCGTATTTTTGACACCTGGTGTCCATTTGAGCCCTGCTGGACAACAGAACTAGGTCTTCCATCATGTAGACTGTCCCCTCACTCAAATTGCCGGGACAATTACTTGGTGTGCCTTCCATATTTCCTTTACACCTGTAACCTGAATGGAAAGGCCCCAAGAGGGAAAGGAGGCAGACGTGGCTGGGGTCAGGGAGGTGCTGTTGAAACAGCTGCCCAAGCCCCAAGGGTTCTGGGACATGCTGCAGAAGCAGCTGCCGTAGGCCCAAGGGTTCCAAGAGCGCTGTGGAAGCAGCTGCCCCAGCCCGAAAGGGTAAGGGACATGCTGCGGAAACTGCTGCCCCAGCCCAAAAGGGTAAAGGATGTGCTGTGGAGGCAGCTGTACCAGCCCCAGTGTGTAAAGCCATGCCCCAGGCCACTTGTGGTCCAGCATCTGACCCCAGAGTGGTCTCATCCACACAGTTGTGGCAACAAAATCTTGTGGCAAGAAGGCAAAGCCTGCACAGCAGGAGCAGGCTCAACCCCATGACACGGCACAGGACACTAGCATGCTGAAGAAGAAGAACTTCCATGATGAAGAAATCAAGATCCTCATGGACTACGTGGCCATTCACCACCATGACATGTGCCACCAACCGGGGAGCACACATACACCTGCTCATCATATAGTGCATTGGCAGCATGTCACGGATGAGGTAAACGCCTTACGGTTTGAGAAGGACACTGATGCACATGTAGCGAAGCGCTGGAATGACCTCACCCATCGCACCAAGTCCAAGCTGGGCACCAACCTAGCCTCTGCTCTGGCAACTGGAGGGGGGTCACCAGAGGAGGAGGAGCTGACCGAGCATGAAGAGGGTATGAGCCAATTCCTTCTACTGGAGGAGGTGCAAGGTGTGGGAGGCCTGGAACATTATGAGGACACGTCCGGTGAGTGACCAAGATTGTGCATCCTGAGTACGTGAAGTGAAGCATCATCAAGATGTATAATTGTGGTCCACATATGGCTGCATTTGAATGACTGCCCAGGGTGGACCATGTTGTGTGTACTGACTCCTTTCCAGTGTACACAAGATACACAAGAGTGGATACAAACCATGTGTTGTATATCAGTTGAATATGGCCGTGTGATAGTACTCATCCCCCACTAGCATACCCCCAAAACATCTGCAACATGATACCACAACGTGCACTCTTGTTATCGGCATCCTTGATGTCGGTGACTCTGCTCTGCTGGACATCTGCTTGTGTCCGAAATACGAATTACATTTCATGCCCTGCAGGGTACAGAATCTCTTTTCACACATGTATGTAGTTGCTTCCCTGCTACGTAGAACATACAAGATGACAACCAACACACCTTATCATGTGCCCTGAGTCGGTGTGCATATGTCTAGACTGTGCACATCCCCGCTGCCCCAATGGCAATGACTCCTGAGGCAAATCGTTGTGAGCCCTAGTCCCTAATACTCTCCCACACTCATCCTACTCTCCGTGGATCCATGCCCCTCTTCCTCTTGTGGGTCACTGTACCTTGATCCTATCTACAACTCCATTGTCTTACTCCCTCCACTTCACGGACCTTGCCTAGGTGATACTCTTACAGCCATATATCAACTGGCACTGTTTCCCTCTGTTTCCTTTTTCACACACTTACAGCATGTTCCCATTGTGTACAGTCACTGTACCAGGACAATACTGGTGTGGCATGTGATGGATGCAAACTGGGATGTGCATATGTGTGTCTGCCTGTTGCCATGTAATGTAATTGCACATCACACAGCCATGCCCATGTATCTATCTACCACTTCACAGAAAACCAAACCATGGGAAATTCAGGAAAGACACCCAAAGCCTTCCTTTACCAAATGCCCTACAAACCACGTCAGCATTATTTCATTCATGCACCTTTACTAGCGCCAAGAATGCCTAAATGTGGGCCAGTGGGTCCAAAATAATCCCTATTTGCACCACTCACTGAGACCAGTGTCATTGCAGGGAGTGCAATCTGCAATAGTGAACTTTTGTGGAGAAGTTTGTCATGAGTCCTGCGTGGTGAAAGGACACTGGAATTCTTCTCATAACAAAAGTCAATGTAACCATGTATCAGGAAAAAACATTTCATTATGTCCAAAACCGATTATTTTCCCATTGCTCTATCAAAGAAAAATGTGTGTCTTTATAGGGTTAATAACCTTAATATGTACTTCTTTTCTTAAATTCTATATTAAAACGACATTTACCTTATTAAGGGATATTGCATATGTATAGGGCAGGCTGTGGGCATTTCTGCAATATCTCACGTGCATGGAATCCCAGGCTCGGGGCTGGTGGGCATTCCTCTGTTAAATAGTTAAGATAACTGTGCTTCAAAAAAAGTGGAATTATGGGTTGGGAACTGTGGTCTAGACTGTAAATATATCACCCCACATTCGACTTTGCAGTTCGTCTTAATATTAATTTACAGAGTGCGGTTTATTTAAACTGTGCGATCACACCACCTTGGTCGCCAACGGCATGGCATTGGTTTAGCAAGTAAAAGCATGCACATGCAAAACTGCGAAACGATGGTCCTGATTTAAAAAGCGTTTAACCATGAGCTTGCCCCATTGTAAAACGGTTTTGTATATCAGGCCCTATGTGTTCCATCATGTAAGATCTCACCAGAGTATTGCTGCAAAAGACATATTACCATTTTATCAGCACGTCAGCACTGTCAGTGTTACCGTTAACGCGCTAGAAATGGTGGTATTGTTTCACATTCGGATGGGTATTACTTGGAGGTTAATTATTTGTATCCGTATTTATTTATTGAATGTCCTTTTTGTTTTCTCTCATTTAACGATTAATCTGTTTCTTTTCTCTGTTTTTTACAAGACATAATATTGGAGGATAGTTCAGGGGAACCGCATTCACATTGGAAGCAAAACATCACGAGCAACACAGGTTCGATACCCGAGTTGAGCTTAGAAACCTCTGGGTTTTATTATAAATGACCAATTATAATTGTATGAGTATGTAATGTACAGTAAAGTAGAAAAAAATCCATTGTGTTTTTTTTGGAAATACTGCATGCAAAAGTTCCACCAACACCTTTGCCATCATGGAATGGATCGAGTGCATGGAACGGATCGAGTGCATGGAACTGATCGAGTACATGGAACGGATCGAGTGCATGGAACGATAGGAACAAATGGAGTGAATAGAATGGATGGAGCTGATAGAACGGATGGAGTAGACGCTACGGATAGAACTGATGGAGTGCATAAAATGGAACAGATGGAATGCATGAAACGGATAAAGTACATCGAAATGACGAGGGCATAGAAGCGATGGAGTGCATATGACGGATGGAATGCATGGGACGGATGGAGTGCATGGAACTAATGGAGTCTATGGAACAAATGGAGTGGATGGAACGGGTGGAGTGGATGGAGTGGATGGAATGGATGGAACGGATGGAGTAGATGAAACAGATGGAGTGGATGGAACAGATGAAGTAGATGGAACAGATGGAGAGGATGGAACGGAACGATCAAATCGAGATGGCGGAACGGTTGGAGTTGATAGAACAGATGGAATGAACAGAACCGATAGAGTGGGCAGAGCCGGATGGAGATGGCCGAACAGTTTATGAAAATGAACAATCGAATGATAAAATGAATGGAACGACTAATAAACCATACAAAGAACCTGGTGAAATGTGTGAAAAGATGAAGCCGACTGTACAGACTGAGTGAATAAAACTGATAGAATAAATGGTTCAGATGCGCGCTCGATTTCAAGCACCTACTGAAAACCACCATATCACATCACCACGCTTACTCTCTTCTATACACCATCACTCAAGTAGAACGCAGCGATACTATGACACATTCGGTATGGTTGTTCTCATACCAACACCTGCCACATACTCCCCATCATCCTAACTAAACACAAATGGCTGCACACCTGCCAGCCTAGGCGTTCTCCTCAGGCCTTACGCCCCAGAATCAGTCTCGGTATCAGAACGAACACGTACTCCTGATCTCCCAACCACCACACCTACCGCTAAGAAGCAGCTATCATTTGAGTGCCATACCCGCTGCACACATATCCAGTGATCACACGCACCTTATGACTCTCTCTCCCTCTCTACTGACTTGAACTACGGTTCCCGAGGGCGTTCAACCTACCAGCGCCTTGAGATCATACCAATGGTACATAAGGTGCTATATAAATGCAAAGTAACATAACATCAGTTTTACTGGAGGAATTACCTATATGCCCAAGCAGGAGGCTTTTCGAAAATATGGTTTTCAAAACCCATGATCGAGCTGGTGATAAATTGCACCATATCTGTAAATATCGCGATTAGGCACCTTCTTCGTGAGCATTTTCTTACACAACCCGCCTTCACAGAATGGTGGCTTGCTGGTAATCAGTGCACTGGCTTACCGTGCCTATGGGAGGAGGGTACCAGGAAGTGGTGGCCATTGGGGTTTCAGGTAAGGAGGGATAAAGTACGACGTGTGTGTGGGGGGATGTGATATGCGGCAGGGGAAACGGAATAGGAAGGGGAGTGGGCCAGAAGACCAAGAGTTGTGTGCCAGGGGTCTCCTGTAGAACAGAAGGCAATGGTGGGGTGGTGGGAGGGTAGGGGAGATAATGGGGGTTTTGAGGATGTACCCTAGGTTGGAGGAAGGCCTCTATTGTGCATAGCTAGCAATTATGTTTTCCTGCCTTGCCGAAGCTGGGACCAGGAAATCAAGCTTTGCTGAGAACCGCCTTCAGCATAGGGTGACCAGATGAAAAAAGTAAAAAACCGCAAAGAGCAACTAACATGCAAGTAGGACTAACTCTTGAAAGGCGCCACACGTCAGTAGCGTTTGGAGGAGAAGGGGGTTTACGTGTTACTGCTTAAATAAACACATATTATAATTGATTTATCACAAACAAACACTATTGTAAGTTGTAAAATGCAGTGTTTCTTCTGTGTGAGATTGTGCATCATTCCTGCCTGACAGCTATCAATACCTACTACAAAAAACCGGGACCACTGCAGTTTCCAATGGGAACATAATCTTGAGAAAGGGGGACAGAGCACCAAATCCATGGGCAGTCCCGACAAAACCGGAACGTCTGGTCACCCTACTTCAGAATCCACATTATTGTCCATTTTAACTACACCGCACACTCGTGATGTGGGCCATGGTGTAACCAGGCAGTGCCCAACACAAGCGTGTGCAGGCTGATCTATTAAATGAAATGTAGCACTATTGATGGGCCGGTGAACACTTCATTGTGAGGGGAAGCCAGGTACATCACTGTCACATTTTAAAGGAATGGCTTCTTAAACTTCCTTGTCCTGCATTTGGTAGCGTGGGCAGTGTGCAGTGTTCCCAAATGTTCTATGGGATCCGTCTTGCCTCTACCAGACATTTAACTTTAGAATGGAAAATGGTGGCCCGACTGTTCTAAACGATGCTACACTATGGGTCTGTTGTGGGTCCGAGAGTGGGGTGGGTGGTCTTTAATTCGCACTGTGCCGAGGCTGTGTGGGATAAATAAACATCTTCCCACTGAAAGTGCCTGCATACCAAGTATAAAAGTTCAATCGGGACCTCTTTATATCTTCTCGGACACAAATCAGACCACGTGCACAAACAACATTCTAAAGTGAGAACTTTTTGACCCCGAATTGCAGTGCACTATGAAAAAAAAGTTGTGCAAATAGATGTTTTTTATTCTACCCACAAAACCAACGGAGAATGAGTGGAAAAATTGCCTTTTCCACTACTTCACCTTTTCACAGTTTTCCTGTTTTCCAGTGGAATATTGATGGTGGAGGCAGAATGACCAGTTGTGATTTTGTCAGTCCATTTTAATATTCTAGTGGTATATGATATGCAAACCCAATTGTCCAAATACAGAATCCAGCATTCAAACCCTAACAACTTCACCATCAGCAAATGAATGTCGATTTGCAATACATCAGTAGATAACCAATAATTAGTGAACAAAGGTTCAACTACATATATAATATTTAAGCAATATGACCCGAGCGGCAGGTGCATTACCGACTCAGTTAATGCCCCGGGGACCATAGTTAGGGGCATTACCTGAGTCAGTAATGCCCCTGCCACGAGGGTCACATTGCTTTTAGTAATCAGGTCTGCAAGATCTGCGTGACCGGGGCATTAAAATAATCTTTTTCTGTCCTGAAACGCTATGGCCCCGCTCTGAGTATCCACACGGCTGGAGGCTGCCATCATCCCCGACTGGGGACAAAGGAGCAAGAAGGTAACTGGGGTACGGAGGGCAGGGAGGAGGGAGGAAAGGGGAGGGAAAACTAAAAAAAAAACCTTACCTGCGGTCCCAGCGGGGGGCAAAGGCAGCCTCTCAGCCGTGGGGAGGCTCGGAGCGGGGGTGGCCCCACTTCGAGCCTCCTCATTGGCTGAGGGGCTGCCCCGCCCCCTGCCTTGGACAAGGAAGCTGGAATCATGGGCGAGAATCGAGTTTGCATGTTGCATTCTGCTTGACTCTGGCCGGGTACTAAAATTGTTTATTTATAACCAATTATATGCAAATATGAGCACAAGCGCAAAGGTGATTACATGGTGATCCATATGATAATGGTCAATGTGCTGATAGGGCGCTCAACCTATGGTATCATAAAGGTGAGTGTGATTTGGATGAAAAGCAGCCCTTCATCAAACATTGATGGGAAGCTCTCCAAGAGAAGAAGAAGAAGAAGAAGAAGAAGAAGAAGAAGAAGAAGAAGAAGAAGAAGAAGAAGAAGAAGAAGAAGAAGAAGAAGAAGAAGAAGAAGAAGAAGAAGAAGAAGAAGAAGAAGAAGAAAGATGTAAACATGTATATGCGTTGTTTGACCAAAAAAACCTGGCCTACTGCCCATTTGACCTAATTCCTTTGACCTCATTTTCTTTGACCTACTGCAGAGGGAGACCCCCCACAACTCCCCCTAATGCAGGTGAAGAATCCCCACCACCCCCAACTTCGCCCTAGCTCAACCTATTCCCTTACCTCACAATTATCTTTTTGATTAAAGAGTACTATTTGACCTACCAAATTAGGTCAAAAAGATGCGGTCAAATGGAAGTAGATCAAGTTGGCATTAGGTCAACTATGCCAATACCGTAAATATCAAGTTGTAAATATCTTTAGATTCCTCCTTGAATATGAGCATACAGAGATTATGGCCAATACTATGTAAATACTGTAGGTGGAACAGCTGCCAAATTGTAGGTCAGGCTACCCCAGGGTGGAATGTACAGATTATTGGATAGGCCAGTTGGCAGGTGCCTCCAGTTTATTCATCCGGTTGCTGCATAACAAGCTATGCCCTATTAGCAACTAATCCAGTTCCACTCCAATGAATCTCAGGTCCCACTCCCTGATATGACATCAATAAGCAGGAATTGCACAGAGGAAATTAATTGAATCTTAGAGGAACTTGGATCTGCTCTAAATGTCATGGGACTTCGGAGGTTCGGGGTGTACTGGGAAGTCTGCGGCACTTCAGGAGTACACCCAGGGACGAGAGTCCACCTCACATCCTCGCTCCACACAGCTGATGCATTTACACAGGTTCCATGTAATAACGTGCCTGCAAAAATGTCTCCTGACAAAAAAAGTCAGTTTTTTGCAGAAACATTATTACATTTTGTTTTATAAGGGGAGCAGGGTTATCCCCGCAACCCATCCCCATACATAATGTCACCATATATAATGTCACCAATGGCTTTTCCTAGCGACATTATGTATGGGTACTTTATGTCTGGGGACATTATTACCTGATACCTTTACACATGAGGTTCTGTGAGCCGATGAGTAGAAATGCATGGGTTGGTTATTAAATGGTCTACCCTGCCCTTTTATCAACCTGCTGAGGCTGAGTGGGGTTATGTACTGTAATCCTACTCCACTGGACTTTCACACATGGTGGGAAGAATACATTTGGCCCCACTACAAGTTATCCAGTCCGGATTTAACAGTGCCGGTAAAACCTTACCGGCACCGTTTTCCAGACCGACTAACTAAAGGTTCTGTGGCTGTGTGGTGTTACACCATCCAGGTCTGACATGGCGGGCATAACGCCACCGGCCACAGATGGACGCAGAAACATCGGCACCATTAACCACATGGTGCTGGTGTTTGCACTTCCCCAATCCCATGGAGTCCTCCACGGGAGTGAGGATTTACAAAATGCCGGCCCTGGAATTACCGTATCACTGGGGCTTTAATGACCCGGTAATTCCGGCAAGTCTGGACCGGTGAATCCCCACGAGTCTGACGGCAGCCTGCCAGCTTTACCGGCACGGCAGCCGCCAAACTCGTAATGAGGCCCATTGTCTGAATGTATGGCGACCTGGATGGACTAGGATACTGCAAGTTGAGTATGATTGTTTTCACACACTACAAAACAAAGTAGAGGCAGAAAATCCAATGAAGGCTCGACCCTGGCTCAACGAGCCTGGCTCAAGCCAAATATAGCTCTGACTCTGGTTCTAAAATCTCTCTCTTCCCTCCCCCCTTCTCTAGGCCTTTTCATGCTACTACTCTATGTTTCAATTTGCTTGGTATGGTGGCTCATGATTATACATAGATCTCACAATCTGTCAAAATGTTGATGAGGGTTACCTTACCTTTCCCCTAAATATTATTTTATTTCATTCTAGGGGTTAAAGACATGACCACCATTCCCCCTTCTTTATCACTACCCTTACTATGTGAGGGCAATCCACTTTCAAGACATATAGCCATAACATTAAAATACATCTTCCCATCTCTTCGATGTCCACTTCATGTGTGGTCTGTCCCCCGGAAAAGAAAATCATGGAAAGGCTAACGCTACGCTATTGCCAGGTTAAACATGACTAGTATGGTAAATATACATGGTGGAGGTGATGCTTACAGATATTCTCTTTCAAGTTTGTTTTTAGGGTTCAGTGGGTTCCACTTCCCCACCACAACCAAAGCCAACCCGCATTGACCCTGCGCATGCCTATAGGCCACGTTGTTGTGGGCAGAGTATTGGATGTGGGAGTAAATGTGAGCACTGGTCTGAGCCATGCTGTGTGGGCTCGGGTGCACTGGGGCTGAGTCACTCTGAATGGCACATAGAGAGGGATGTGGTATGCAGTGCCATGCACATTTCCAACTGGGTGGTCAGAGAAGATGCAGGCAGTGCTGGCAAAACAGTCTTGGACTAGTCAGACTAGCATGGGGAGAAGACAAACCTAGCCGAGCTGTTATGGGTCCCAGCAGAAAACGAAACATTTGCCTCCCCAGATCTGAGGCTCTGTTCAAGTTTTACTGAATAATTGGTACTGGAAAATGTTATAGGGCATTACTTACAGCAATATATGAAGCCATCCTTCTGTGGTACTCTCATCGGCTCAGAGTAATGGGGATTAGATCATGACTTCTCCTACTCTACTGCTACGTGGTCGGTGGGTTTATAGTATAAAACATACTGTCATGCCATACTCACTAGATTGCCCCAGAACGTAGCCTAAGACTAGAGCTAGGGTCCTGATATCATCCAATAAATTGGTTGGATGATTGAAGACACAGTCCACAAACATCTGGTGAAGAACTGGAGACAGGGAGATCAACACGACGATTCCCTGCAAGCCTAATAATCTTGCAGGACATGGGGAAGTCTTGGTGTCCATAATGCTTGGAAAAGTACCTAAACCATGCCCAGTGTGTTACATTCAACACTCACATCCATCTGCACCCTTGCGCTGTTCCTTGTACCTCCATCTTCTTGTTGGTGGCATTCCTCACCCGATTCTCATCCTGCTGGGCTTTGGCTGAAATGAAGGAAGCCCATTCTCCAGTGGCCATCGCCTACATCTCTTAGAGTGCAGGCCTTTTTGTGGTCCTCAAATATCTACACATGCTTTTATACCCAAATTTTCCACGGTAGAACATCGCATAACCAACCTCTTATATCAAACATTTCCACTGGATCCCTGAAGTGGAAACCTCTTTTCTGTGATTGAAACAACTATTTACCTCAGCTCTGACCCTAGCCCACCCATAGCCCAAACTACAATTTATTGTGGAGACAAATGCTTCACATGTCTCAATGGGAGCTATGTTATCCCAGACAGGTCCTGACCAACTAGACGCTTGTGGCGTTCTGGTCATGAAAGTTTACACCCTCAGAAAAAAACTATACAATCATGGAAAAGGAGTTCCTGGCCATTAGCGCAGCATTTAAAGAATTGTGACACCATCTTTTAGGGGTGCAAAATACCACAACCGCATACACAGATCATTGGAACCTACAATTTCTGAAATCAGCTAGGGCACTGTCAGCCTGACAACACCGATGAGCACTGTTTTTGATGATTTCGACTTCTGCATAGCCTACCATCCTGGAGTGACGAATGGCAAGGCAGACAACAAATCGTGAGTGGGGATGACCCAAGAAGAGGAGGCCCACACACCACCAGATCCACCTCCAATTATTCGAGAGCATCGGTCAGGGCCATCTTGAACACTTTTGGAGCCCTGGGAATGGACATCTTTGGGCCCCCCTCCACCAAACCAAAGGAACTAAGTGATCAAGAATATCTGCCCAGCCTCCCCTGCCGCAATCACAACCCATAGTTTGATATGCTGCCTCACAGCATTAAAAATAAGCATGTTTACTCCCTTTAAATACCCTTACCCTCTTCATTCTTGCTCTAATCAGAATGATAAACAAGTACCATTTGAAGGCCACCATTATCAGTCTACGAAGAGGTTAATTCTGTTCTAGCATAGATTATGGAGACTTTTTGTAAAAGGTATATGTAACCAAGAATAGACAGAGAACTCACATTTGCTGCCTCACAGACACAAACGTGCTCAAGCATGGATAGAGGAGACCAATTGGTAGGAAGGTGAAAGCTACACATACCATAGCATGGATAGTGAATGTAAATTAGAAGCTACCAGGAAGGTGTTTGTTTCCAGAAAGACTGAGATTATAAATGGGACATGATTTTCAAATAGTGTTGCCATTAGAGAGCCAAAGAATAAAGGGCCTGTGGTGTGCAATATATCAATGCTCACTGTTATAGTGGAAGCAACACTATATAGCCAGTGAAACTATGAGTGAGGCTGTTTTGAAGATCATACCTTGAGAAAGAAATCTCTCTGAAGGGCTGACAATTTTGAAGGATTTAGGGACTGGCAATTTTGAAAGGCTAAATTAGATGCACAGCATTATGCACACTGGGTAAGGGGTGAATCTGGGATTCGTGCCAATTTCTGCATTTGAACACTTTCATTACCAGTTCTTACTGTGAACTAAAATAATCTTATTTTATAAAACTGACTTGGAAAGTACACCAATCACATTAAGAAACATGACCATTTTCAAAAACAAATATTATAGAAGGGTGTAACAGAGAATGATTCTGGCGTCATTCTCTCCATCATCAAGAGAAGTATATAAGTACCTGCATACCAATCAGTGTGATTTAACAGATGTAATCTTGGTTGGTCTTTTGTATTTTAAAGCTTTACATAGTTCCAAAACACTGGCTTGTGAAATTGTCATTTATAAACGTGCAGAAAAACCTTCGACTTTTACAAAAATGCAAAGCGTTTTTTTGTGTCAAACGAGCAGACTTTAAAATATGCTTGCCCAAGTCCTGCGCCATATGGTCCGCTCCCTTCTGTCTACCACCCCTTCCACTCAAATGGCCTACATAAGAAGAAAGATTGAGTAATGGGCTAAACGATGCCACCAGCGTGGGAGAAGGCAAACCTCACAGAAGACAGTACAGTAATATACGAGATAGTAGATGATTTGACCAGGATCACTGTATTGTCTGCTGGCAAAGCCAGGATACAAGCATGAATGCTTTGGTTCCAAAGTTGGACACTTATTCATCTCTTTGACTAACAGTTTGTGCTCATCGTTGGAGGTGAATTCCTAGGTTTCACAACACTCCATCTGAACAAACCAATTTCTAGACCTTCACCATAAGGATGACATGTTCGTTTTTTATAGCAACCTCTATCTGGTGCAGGTGTATTGCTGATAATAGCACCTGTTGTCCTGCAAGACCAAGTACATATGCTGGAAGGTTTATAAACTTCACACGTAGGAAAGGCTCAGCCAGCTTTACAGGAATGTGCTGTTCGAATCTTGCAAAGGAACACATATCTCTGCAACGAGTGCTTAACACACTGAGCTAATTTCTGAACCATTGTGGCACTCAATTTACCAATATGCATTTCAAATTTGGCTATTGCACATGATCAACATAAGTACCATAGGAAGGAAAGAATGCTACAGGAATTGTGCCGCAAGCAACAAAGACACAAATGGGGTCATTACGACCCAGGCGGTAAGTACACCAACTTTACCACCATGGTGTAAACTACGTTTACACCATGGTGGATGGCGGATTTACCGCCCTATTCCAAGGTGAGTGGGGCGGTAAATCCCCATTTCCCATTTACCCTTCCCCATTCCCATTTTTGCCCCATAGGGCATAATGGGAGTGGGGAAGGCGCTAATTACGGCACCGTAAATTACGGTGCCGTAATTAGCATCAAGGCGGTTTAGCGCCATGGATTTTCACGCCTGCTAAAAGCAGCCGTTAAAATTGGAATCAGGCGTTAAGGGTTAACGCCGGCGTTAACCCTTAACGCCTGGGTTGTAATGAGGCCCAAACTATGGACCTGATTTCCAGAAGCATTTTATAATGGTGCAATCCCATAGGAACACGTTCTGTGAATCAGGGCACTATATATACCACAGTGAACACAGAAAGCATCACATGATGAATTGACAGAGGCAGAATGTACTTGCCAAAACAGACATGCAATAGATTTAGAGCCTCAGCACTATGCCATACGATATTCTGATGTGTGCTTTTTAAGTCTGGTGAACAAATTAATCTTTCTTCTTTGGATCAGGCAGCCTTGCTGGGCCCCCTGCAAGGTGGGGGCCCTGGGCAGGTGCCCCTTTGCCCTCCTATAAAAACGTCTCTGGTATCAGTTTGTAGGTGTCATTGTGCAGAACAACATAACTAACAATTCCACTGACAGATAAGAAAGGTGTTGTCACCAGATGACACCCGGGAACGGGCGGCATCGAATAAAGAACAAAGTATCATTCACATTCTACCATACCAAGGCACCACTATATTGCTGCTAATATGGAACTTCAGAAACAATTGCTGCAAGAATTTCATGATGTTCTGTTGGCAGAACATCCGGGTATCAACAAAACCACCCAAAAGACGCAAGAGCTGTTCTGGTGTCTCACCTTGTGAAAGGACATAGAGAACTATATTGATACTTGCAGAATATGTGCCCAACACAAGATTCCCTGACAAAAAGCACAATGGTTCCTCCACCCATTGCCTACAACACCAGCACCATGTTGTGATATGATAGGATAGTTTATTTGAATAGTACCTACACACAATGTGTCTCATAGCACTTCAAGACAAGGGAGGGAACAAGGGAAATACACCGACATTCTTACAGGCCATGAACAATAAGAATGTGAAATTAGATAGTGCAAGAGCTAAGACATAGATAAGGAAAGGAGGGGGCGAGTGGGAAGGAAATGGAAACAGACAGGTGACTACCATGCTAGGCCTGACAACATTTCTGGTAGAGCCAGAGATTAAAACAAGCGACTAACGTACTAGGCCTGAAGAAGTTTCAGATAGTGCTGGAGGGGATGAGGGGGGGAGAAAACATGTAGGGGAGGGAGAAGAGACAAATAAGGTTGCTATCATACTAGGTCAAGGATAATTCTGATAGAATAAGTGCTTAGAAGAAGTAAGGGGAGAAGGGTAGCAGATAGGAAAAGGGAGAAAGGGAGAGGAGGAGAGAACAGAGAGAGAGCCATGAAAAAGTGGAGAAGCAAGAGGGGAGAGTGAATAATATTTCAGAAGTCAGCAGTAACACATAATGTTGCGAGAGAACAGCAAATACAAGCCAGGATTCAAGATGAAAATGGGAACAGCATGTTTCAGGCCACTATGAGTACAAGATGGAGGTGATGTCCAGCAGGAGAGTTGAGAAAGGGTTAGTCAATGACGTCCATAAAAGTCAAATCCAAGCATTGGCAAAAGGTGTTGATGGTGAAACCAGAATGTATCAGGACAGACTCCGGCAGAGGTAGGATGCGGGTGGGGGGGGATTGGAGGAGGGAGGGGAAGCAGGGTAGAAAAATCAAGCAAAACAGGCAACTCCTGTATGCGAGAATGGGGGGGGCACAACAGAACATCACAGGGGACCAGAGGTGTGGATGGCATGTGGGGACAGAGGGAGTAAACACATGTTGGTGCATGATTACCTGCTGTCTGGGCAGGTGTTTGGGCACTGGGTCCTTTTGGTCCGAACAGGCCCAAATAGGAATTGCCATTTTCTTCATCTGCCCTTCACTTTGGATGCCCGTGTGAGAGACTCCCTTGATCTAAGAGTTAAGAGCAAAAGAAAGAGGCAAGGCTAAGAAGGTGGGCAGGGCTTAGGTCAGGTCACCGCGATCCACTTGCACCTGCTCCCCATCTGCAAAGGAAAAGAGGCTGTAGGGCTGCTTAAGTAGGGAAAAAGAGCGGCAACCAGGAATGCTCCAGTTGGGCATGGCTAAGGGCAAAAGAGTGGCAACCAGGAAGGCACAAGGTGGGCCGCGGCTAAGGGCAAAAGAGTGGTAACCAGGAAGGTATCAGGTGGGTGGGGTTTAGGCCACATGACCTCGACCGACTTGCACCTGCTCATCGGCAAAGGAAAAGAGGCTGGAGGGCTGCTTAAGTAGGGAAAAAGAGCAGCAACCAGGAAGGCACCAGGTGGGTGGGGCTAAGGGCAAAAGAGCGGCAACCAGGAAGGCATCAGGTGGGTGGGGCTTAGGCCAGGTGACCTAGATCCACTTGCACTTGCTCCCCATCTGCAAACAAAAAGAGGCTGGAGGGTTGTTTAAATAGAGAAAAAGAGCAGCAACCAGGAAGGTGCCAGGTGGCAGAGGCTAAGGGCAAAAGAGTGGCAAACAGGAAGGGACCAGGTGGGTGGGGCTAAGGGCAAACAGGCGGCAACCAGGAAGGCATCAGGTGGGCGGGGCTTAGGCCAGGTGACCTAGATCCACTTGCACCTGCTCCCCATCTGCAAAGGAAAAGAGGCTGGAGGGCTGTTTAAGTAGGGAAAAAGAGTGGCAACCAGGAAGGCACCAGGTGGGCGCGGCTAAGGGCAAAAGAGCGGCAACTAGGAAGGCATCGGGTGGGCAGGGCATAGGCCAGGTGACCTAGATCCACTTGCACCTGCTCCCCATCTGCAAAAGGAAAAGAGGCTGGAGGGCTGCTTGAGTAGGGAAAAAGAGCGGCAACCAGGAAGGCACCAGGTAGGCGGGTCTAAGGGAAAACGAGTGGCAACCAGCATGGCACCAGGTGAGTGGGATTAAGGGCAAAAGAGCGGCAACCAGGAATGAATCAGGTGGGCGGGGCTTAGGCCATGTGACCTAGATCCACGTGCAAATGCTGCCCATCTGCAATGGAAAATAGACTGGAGGGCTGCTTAAGTATGGAAAAAGAGCAGCAACCGGGAAGGCACAAGGTGGGTGGGGCTAAGGGCAAAAGAGCGGAAACCAGGAAGGCACTAGGTGGGCAGGGCTAAGGGCAAAAGAGCATTAACCAGGAAGGCATCAGGTGTTACAGGCTTAGGCCAGGTGACCTAGAACTACTTGCACCTACTCCCCATGGTATACTTGGTCACTGGACCTTATCACAGAATTTCCCAAAAGTAAGGGGTACACGACCATTAAAGTGGCAGTAGATCAGTTAACCAAAATAATGCATTACAAGCCACAAAGAGGGGTTCCCAAGAATTAGCATATGTACTTATAGAGCAGGTGGTCAAATAACATGGGTTGCCTTCTGTAGTCATATGCAACAGGAGAAGTCAATATCACATTTCTGGAAAGTATTTTGCACAGCAGCACATATTAGCTAACGTCTCTCTGCCAGTTATCACCCCCAAAATGATAAACCAAGTAGGGAAAGCCAGGTGGCGGTGCAGTACGTAGGATGCACACTTGCTCAAACTGAAAAAGAATGGAAGGAGGTTGTATGGATGACTGAGTTTGCTAACAATAATGCCCCACATTCTGCCAGAGGTGTTTGGCATGTTTACCTCCCATACGGGTGGAAACCAGCAACGACAATGTGTATGCAAACTCTTAACACACAGGTACCATCTGTACAAGAACATCACGTCAAGATTTAACAACAACTGGCTATCCCGAAACAGAATCTGACCCAAGCTAAGGCCAAATGCAAGAAACATGCAGACAAAAAGACAACTACATGCCCCTGATTACAACACAGGAGACCAAGTATGGGTCTCCAAAAAACAAAGAAGGCAGTGGAAATTCCTACCCCAATATTAAATACCTTTTTCCATTGTGCCCAAAGTGGGTGAAACAGCTGTCAAGGTGTGATTGTCCCCGTCATTAAAGGTACACCCAGTCATCCATGTCTCAGTGATAAAGCAAGCACACCCCAATTCATGACTGGGAAAGAAACCTCCTGAACCAGAAATCAAAGACCAAGGAAAAGAATATGAATAAAAGGCTATCTTAGACATAAAAAGGGTAAGAATTAGGATCCACTGTCTGAATGTTTGAAATTGATATGAGCCCAAGGATCGGACCTGGAAACCAAATATTGGGGTTCATGCAGACAGATCAGTAAACCAATTCCATCACCTTCTCCCAGACAAATCCAAACCAGGTGGGAACCTATGGGTAAGTACTGTCATGTAATCATCACTAATTTGTCCCATAACGTTACCCAGGACTAAAGCTAGGTTCCTGATATCACCCAAGAAATCAGTTAAACGAGAGAAGAAACAGTTGACACAGTCCACAGTCCACAAACAACAGGACTGTGGAATTGTTGGTGGCCATGATGCATGGAAACGTATTTAATACACACACCCAGGGTGTTTCCCGATGCTCAGCGTTTTACATTCAACACTTACTTACCTCCATGTTCACCCTCACATATCCTGTTTACAGTGGCGTTCTTCATCCAATATGCATCCTGCTGGGCTTTAGCTGTAAAGTAAGAGAGGAAAGTAAATATACAGTTAGTGACACTTACCCGATTGGTTCCGTTCTTCACACGCATTCGGCATCTACTCAGTTCTTCATTGTCAGTGCATACATCTGATTCGCTCTATTGAACTTCCCTCTCCGCTTTATGCAAATGTACAAGATTGTTCAGAGACTTACCAGCACCCATTCGCTGTTGCATTGCACTACTCTCTCCGCAGTCAACAACCGTGCAATGTTCTCAGCTACCTATATGGACAGATAGACAGAAGGAGGCTAGTAAATACCATAAGAGTTTCCAGTGAAGAAACTGGACAACAGTTATTAAGATCCTGTGATATAGCCCACTGAAGCAAACTGAGCCTGGTGTGGACCCCCACCCCACAATTAGCAAGCCTGTATTTTCTGGTCTATACATTGATGAAGGTAATTGTGTTTAACACATTTTACATACATGATGCAGAGAAGACAATAAGAAAGGTGTGTACAAACCATACAACTAAAGGAGAACAATCAAGATATGAGAGAGAGAGGAGGGATTCAAACCACACATCCCCATTTCTTTCAGCAATCCGCTGGGCCTTGCACCAAGCAGGACAGGGTTGCTCAGTGGAGAAGGCAGAGGACCGTGGCATTCCTGCTGGCAAAATCAGGTAACGCAAATTCAGATACCCCAAGAAATGCCATTTTGTTCTTAGTGCTGGTAAACCATGGAAAAGAAGAAGGCTGCATGAAAAGGAAGTGCATTTTCATCTTCTCCTCTAGATCTCAATATCTATGGAGATCTAGAAATAAGCATCACCATCATACATGCAAAAACCCCGCCAGATCTCCCATGCAGAGAAGATATTCTTCAGGCAATTTGAAGACCTCCCCTCTTTGGCTTTCCCATTCCATGAGGGTTTGGAAAATATGGTCATACAAGAATACAAGAACATGAAAAATCCCACATTCCTGAGGGACTTATTAATATTCCACTTTGTTATTTGAAGTGATGCTAAATATCCGAATCATTTTCAGCTCAATGGTTAGTTGCCTAATGAAGCCAGTCCCATGTACCTGATGTACAAAACGGTGAACGGTGGCTTGAGAAGAAATGACTTAGCAATCAATCTAGTTATTAGAGCAAAGACTTAGGGCCTCATTACGACCCAGGCGGTAAGTTACCGCCTGGGCCGTGACTTTACCACCATGGCGTAAACTACGTTTACGCCATGGTGGTTGGCGGACTTACCGCCCCATTCCGACCTTGGCGGGGCGGTAAGTCCCCAATCCCCATTTACCCTTCCCCATTCCCATTTTTGCCCCATAGGGCATAATGGGAGTGGGGAAGGCGTTAATTACGCCACCGTAAATTACGGTGGCGTAATTAACTCCATGGTCCCTTAGCGCCATGGATTTTAACACCTGCTAAAAGCAGGTGTTAAAAGCGCCATGGCGCTAAGGGACCTCGTAATTGGCGGTAAGGGGTCGGCGCAGCTAACGCTGGCGTAAACCCCTTACCGCCAGGGTCGTAATGAGGCCCTTACTCCGTTATACTGCATAGTCATGACCAATGGATTTCCAGGTGCAGTAATGCTACCTACCAGAAAGAAGCAGATATTATGAATTTTTTGAAAATAATGAAACAGCTGGTCCAATCAATGTGGAACATCAATTATGACATCATATTGTGTGTGCACCTTCTGGGGGAAGCTCATCACTATCAATACATCAAGAACTGTGGCTATGGAATTGGAAGTTGGAGACTTCTTACAAGGAGGCTCTAACTAAGCTTGAATTCCCAAATGGTTTGGGCTACAGCTCAAATAATTTATGGATAAATAATTGAATGACAGGAAGCATGTTCCGTCCATTAGAAATGGGATAATCCTTTGCGTCCAAGCCTATTGTTTGAAGCTTGTAGAGGAGCAGCTGCATGCCTCTGCAGGCAATCCCAGCCCCTGCCTCCTATATGTTCAAAGTCGGAGACTGTGCCAAGTTTGACACCAGAAGTTGTGCCAATACAGCAGCGAGTATTTGAGAAAAGAATCCACTGATAAAACCCTATCAAATGTATACCTGAAGAGACGACAATCTGAGGGGGGAACTCCATGAAGGAATATAAAAAGGAGTAAAAGAGAAGTTAGTGACGTCACAAGAGACGAGCTTGACACACTGAGAATACTGGCTGAATAGAATGCATAGATTTTATGTAAACTGATGATGAAAAGAATTGAGTAAACTTTCATATGCAGAAAAGAAGATTGCACATAAATGCAACTGTTCAATAATCGTACAGACACAGAAACGTAAGGAGACTATGTCATCATAGAGGCTGGCTATACGTAGTGAATAAACTGCAGGCGATCCCGCCATTGTATAGGAACTGAATATCGGTGTTACCCATGGAGATGAAAGGTCAAGAATTGTGTTGCAGCAAGAGTAAGCTGAGATCGTGTAATAGCCTGGTAAGGCTGTCTGGCCTGGCATCAAAACAGAAGTAGCCAAGGTCGTTTATCTATTCTTGAAAGCAGAGAATGTACAACAGGGCAAAGAAAGAACAACTAAACCAGAATCATGGTCTCCTGTCACGTGAGCAGAGGATGGAAATAGAGTTGAGCTTGCAGTGCTAGAACAACGATAGTGAGAGCCTGTACTCCCCTATATTTCCACAGACAAGGATACTTTGCAAGGCCAAGTTCAAAGACAATCTGCATAGCAGAAGGCATGGGTGATGTGAGATTTTGGGCTAATTGGGTGGGAAGGTAAAGTCAAGTTCACCTCCTGGCACATGGGTATGAGTTTATGTGCTGCTAAGTGAACTGAATGTTCCACGCATGGCATAGGTATGCCAACCAATTGTAGAGGGCCATATAACAAAGGGCCTTATAGCTTAAGAGCCAATGATAAACCGTGTTCTTAACAGTATTGAAGATTACAAGTTTTAGAGGTAGGCATAAATTGTCCACCTGACAGTAGACAGCCAATCACAATCCCAGTCCTTATAGAAAGTATATTTAGATGGTTCCCTTGAACCAATTATAATCAGTTGTAGGTTTTTCTTATTTTGCCACGTAGTCTGATGTCACTTCTGATGTATTTTTAGTATAAAGTGTATGTTTTATGAGAAAGTTGTCGAGAGCTGAGCAAACATCCGTGGATGTCCGTTGTAACCTCCCAGTTTTAGATTGTAAATTCCCTTCTCAATCCCACGGCTACACTATAAAGGATTGGGGAAATGTTGTCTTCTCTAAACCATCTTCCTCTATGAAAGTTAAAACCCACAGCCCCTCTGTTAAAAATATTAAGGTGATTAAATCTAACCTTATAAATAATCAAGAAGTAGAAAAAACACACTTTGTTCACACAAACGAAATGTCCCAGAATTCTAGTGGGACTGAGATAAGGAAGAGGGCTGAATAGGAATGTAGATCTAGTGGTCAGGCAATTAAGCCCACTAAGCATTGCAGGAGTCAGGCAATTGAAGCTAATGGTTCACACCTGAAGCCCATTAAAAAATATGTGAGGGAAAAAAAGGCTTCATCAGGAAAGCATAGGAAAATGGAGCTGGAGCAGGAGTGTGAAGGCAGGCAGTAGTATTAGCAGAGGAGAAGCACGAGGCTGGCAATTCATGAGGAAGTGGGAGCATAGAAGGGATGCTGGATTGTGGAGACAGCAGATTTCACCTGCAAGTTTTGAGAGGGACCTGTGGTCCCAAAATCTGTATTGCAGAGGCTGAACAGATTAAGGTGTGCTGAAAGTGAAGTTTTCCCCATGTGTGCTGAGTTGCTATGATTGCTGCTCGAAGACCCTGCAGGAGCCCAAGGCCAGAAGCAGAAGGCAAGCTGAGGGTCTCAGAAGTGAATGAGACTCCCAATTAAGATGGCCCGACTGGAGACGCCCTTCGTGCTGGAGAAGGCTGTTGGTCCCAAGTTAGCTCGAAGTAGTAGCAGAGGTCAGGAAGTCGGGGAAGCAGAGCAACCCGCAACTGGACAGTCCTTGAAGCCGGTGAGTGAAGCACAGCATTCAGATTCACTTCACAAGCTTTGTTTGTAACAGTAACCAGCTCAGAAATATCTTGCATTGAGTGTAAAGCGAGTAAAAATTGTGCAGCACCTTGAACTGTTGGTTGACAATGAAAATGTAGCACTCTCGCTTATTCCAAATGCTGGGTTTGTTGTGTGATAAGTGAAAGCTAATCTCCCCATCGTTGAACTCTTTCGACTTACCAGAGTGGTCGCGTGTGCTTAATTGAACAGAACAAACGCTTAGTGAATCCATTCCCAAAAACCTAACATTAACATTTTACTAGAGTTGCAAGTAATAACATGTGAAAACTATATCAAAGGAAAGTCGCGTGTGACAAATTGTGATTTTCCTGAGAGAAGTTGCCTCCTTGATATTACCCAGGAATACAATTAAAACCAACAATTTAAGTTTAAAACTCTAAATTAAAGAGTTGTCGCGTGTACCTAACTAAGTTTCTACTTTTAAGACTGAACCTTGTATTATCCAGAATTGACGTTCTTATTGTTTCAAGAAGTTATTTCAATATTGAAAAGAAGAAGAAGCATTACCATTCCAAGTGAAAACCCTTTGCCCGGTGATATCACTCTTATTTGAAACCATCCACCTAATTGTCAGCGGTCCAGTGGCCTCAGATATAAGTGTGGCATTGCTACCTGAAGCTGAACGAGTGGCACTACGGTTTATGGTTAATTACTTGGGCAGAAAAGGTGTGAGAAAGCTGGGGGAGGGAAGCTGGATGCTTGTAAAGAATTTACAGAAGTTAACCTGTAATGATAAAAGACTAGTGCAGCTGAAAGGAAGTAAGTCTTGTCGGCACAGGCAGGTTATTCTTGGGACAGTTAGGCAGACAGAAGAGGCAAAGAGGCTGCCCCTTTTTAGGAATTCATTAAAAGGAAGAGTGTCTTGCCTACCTGAAGAGGTCGAAGTGTCTTGTCAATACATGCCTAAAAAGTGTAAAACACTGAGAGTTGTAATTGGATACTTGTGGCAGACAGCCGGACGTAAGAGGCAAAGTTGCTGCCTCTTTTTTAGAAAGTCTTTAAAGGGAAGAGTCCCTTGCCTACCTGAAGAGGTCAAGGTGTCTTGTCAAACTTTGCCTGGGGATTAAGAAGTACAAATCACTGTTAGAAGTGTTTGAACTGTGGAGGTATACAAAGTTGTCAGTGGATGTTTGAAGTAGTGGCATGCTGTGGGATGAAAGTGTCAGTTCTCATAGTAACAATAGTAGAAGAGTGGTTGTTAAAAGGAAGCAGCAACCCAGAGGGAAGCATCATGACAGATATATCAAATGTACTACAGAAGTTCTAACCTCTTGCAAAGGTGTAGCTTGAGAAGTCCTAAAAGTAGCCATTCTTTAAAACGGTGGCAAATAATCTTGAAGAGAATTTAACCAAGAATACCATTGGTGATATTTTCTTTGTGGAATTGCAAAGGGATCTTTTGAACAAAACTAGAGAATTTCTACCAGTGGATATTTGTTTGATGAACTATTGTGTTAACTTGGAACTCTTAAGAAGTGGTTCAAGCCTTTTCCTTTGAACATTTTGAAGCTGACTTTAAAACCTGGGGAAAAGGAACCTCCCCAGGCCATGTGAAGGTCTTTGAAATATTGTTTAATATGGTTTATTGCATGTGTTGCTTCATAATGTTCTTTGAATGTTAGTTGTTTAGGGTGAGGGCCCGTTTACCCATGCTAGAGATTGTTCCCTTATCCTTTAGACCAGGTAGGGAATTCCTTGATAGAGTGGCGCAAGCAAGACTTCATTTGAAAAAATGTACTTTAGTAAAAAGCAGTTGTCCGCCTCGCATAACACCCCCTCACAGTCATTACTAATGTACTGGCTACAATTTTGGGGCTCACACATGCAGATTGAATATGTCTTATTCCATATTTGAATGTCTGGTTCAACCAAGGGCTGTTGAGGGAGGTATGTCTGCAACAGACCATTATAGCATGTACCATCTCTCAGGCTCATGACTTCATGATCGATTGGAGGAAATCAGCTCTGATCCAGATGCAGAATCTGCCACTTATTGGAGGGACGTTCAGAGCAGATATGAGCAAGACCATCTTCCCACTACTGAGAGTGGTAACACTCCAACCACAAGACGAATTGGCCTGTTAATCAAACAGTTGCTAGAGTGAGTGTGATTACAACTTCAAGGTGACATGGCAGGTTTCACAGCAATAGTACCCCGGCACCATTGCAACCTGAAGCGCTTCTTCACTTGCTGTTGATTCGGGCTCTAGCCTGGCATGTTGTCAGAAAGTGGGAACCCTGCTGAAGCGAGTGCCTTTGGATCTGGATATCCTTATTGAAATAGTGATGCATGCAAACATCAGCGGATGAATTGCTTCTGTTGGGGATTTCTCAACCCAGGCCATCTGGCCTCCCACAGAGTCACTGAATTCCTCCAGCTGTAGAAAACTGCCTGTGATTGTCACAGTGTTACTGCAGTTTAAGGATGAAGTGAAAGAAAAATGAGTCCTGATCAGAATTAACCATCAAGTAACAAACTAATGCATCAGACAGAGATGATACGTTTGCTTAACATCTATTTGTTTGGTGAAAGAGCCACCTTGTTGGTTTCCAAGTGGCAAATTTACCATGCAAGCAAAAACAGACTGTAGGCCTCTTAAGCCGAGTGGGCCTTTCATCAGTGGATGCTTATGTCTGCACTCGGATATTTCAGCGGATAGCAGTCCTAGGCGATCAGTCTTGATTAGACCTATTTAAATTTAAAAACACAAAACTGCTACAATGGTGCGCATCTCTACAGCCAACATATGTGCTGTGTTTAGTAAATGCCATCTTGGTGCCATTGCCAGAGGTGATTAATCAGGTTCACAAGAAAGTCCTGCAGAAAATGTTGAGGATATTCCAGATTTGACAATACTTAAAAAAGGATGCCTGCTTGAACCTTTTTCTGTCTCCATCCATGGAGATAGCCCCTTGCTCTGAAAACCTTCAACCCATACCAGTCCAACTCTTCCACTGCCAAAAATACATCACCTCCTGCTGAAGGGCTGGAAAGAACTGATCTTTCGCAACTTCGTATATCGAGGTAAGTGGTTTCAGAAGAGAGGCTTTCCATGACCAGCTTCTGCCTAAGAAGACATTGGACAACTTTTATCTTGCCTGTTCTAAAATCTTGACTTCCAGATATAATGCAGGACACCAGTCCTTCTACCAAGTGGTCTATTGCCAGTACTGAGCCAATAGATGTTTTGCTATTTTTACCTATGTTTGATTCATGGAAAGTTATCTTCATAATGAAATTATTTAGCAATTCACTGTGGGAACTTTGGGCTTTTCTGGTTTGGAAAACAATGCTTTTGTTTTACTCCCCAAATAGTCATACTTCGAACAAGTCCAAATTTAATCCCAAAAGTGATCTTGCAGTGCACTTTAAATCAAGAATTGTAAAAGCAAGAGAAAATATCGAGGCTGAGTACCACAAAAGGAAATACACCAAACACAGGCTTATAAAGATTCACAGATCTTTATTCTACTGCACAGTTACAAAGAAACAAATTTAGATCTGATGCAGATAGCTATTTGGCCCTCAGTACATCATAATGAGTACCAGCCCTTCAGTGTGAGGAGTGAGAGGTACTGGACATCTGGACATTCACTTATTTATACAATTTAGTAATGATGTCCAGCCCCTCTGCAAGTTAATAATCTGTGGTCTAGAGTTCGTGCCGAGTTCACTTATGGTTCATACAACAATATGCACACGCATTACTTTGGTTTACATTTCAGACATGTTACAATGGCAAAGTGTATTATAGGATTTAGCAGTAAGCCTTAGCACATATCCCTTTACAGTGCAGTTCGGCCAGTGTCCATGCTTGACATTTGCATTACATTGTCTTCGATGTATGTTCGTGGATGAGGTTTGTTGGTGGAGACAATCCTAAGACCACAAGTCATGTATGGGACAAGGTCTCATTACCCAGTCTTAACATTCGGCCCGCGGACAGTCTAACCATTAACTTGGTGCAAAGGTCAGGAAGGCTCTGTTTCAAGTTGGAAACACAGTCCACCATTTTAGAACACAGAATTACAGATGAACAGAAACAAAATGGCGGATGATCCTAAAATGGCGGCGAAGTCGATCTAAAATCGGAACTTTGCAACGCGGTTTTCTTCGCAGAACGCCTGGGCTTATGCCAACATACATTAGAAAGGAGGCACAATATGATTTCCCGTTTAACAAACCCTCCTTTTGGACTAAGACAAGCGCTAAACTACTTATAGTCGCTTTACGCGTAACTCCACGTCTCAATGTCCAATCACCCTGAATCACAATCATCAGAGATATCGATCTCCATAAGGTCTGAAACAGAAATTTCTTTCAACACAAATTTGTTTGTCATTCTTTCCGGGGCGCGTACCTTTTGTCCTAATGTTCCCATCGTCTGTGCACAACATCCTCCTAACACTGAATATATGACAGGAAGACATTGTATACAGAAACAGCAGAACAACAGAACACCCAAAATAATCAACAAGACCGAAAGTAGCTTCCATCCCCAAGATCATAAGAAGTCCCAGAACCAAGTTCTAAGATCCCAGTTTCCCTCGGGAATGTGCACTTCTGAACTAAGGATGTGGAGATTTTGTATAGATGGTTAGGGAGGAATCTGGCACAAAAACGCAACAAGCGGACCCCACTAATTTACATACTCCACCACGATCAGCCAGGATGACGTCTAATGCCATCCGGTTCTGTGGGGCCACTAACCTTATCGCTTTCTGCTCTAAAGTCATGTTATAGTGTATGTCAGTGGTCCGGTTGATGGTCCTCTCCAGTACTCTCGCTAATCTTCTGATATCCTCAGAGTTCAATATTTGCCCCCAAAAAGGTACAAAGGATTTAGCTACATCACCCATAACTTGTGATGAAGTATCACCATTCTCATCCCGCCTTGGACGAGCCTTAGAGATTTCTATGGTGCTTGCTATGAATACCCTGGGTACCAGAATTCCTAAATAACAGGTTCCCTGCCAATCCCTAGGTAGCCATGAGAAAGCTTCATTACCGCAAACGAAATAGACAGGTTCGCCTACATACAAAGGTCTGTCCTCACTGGTCAAGTTCGCAACGTTGGGCAGCCCTTGAAATCACCCATTGACTGAATACCATTCCTCTGTATGCAGAAAGAAACTGAATCGGGCTGTGGTTAACAGTATAGGAAGGTGGCGTGGCATCCCTATTGCCTATAGGAGCCACCTTGAAAGAGATCAAAGATTGAAAAGGACGAGACAGCCTATCAGAAGGCCTAATGGAAGCAACATTAAGCTTGCTCCTATTTTCGAAAAGTGAGCATCCCAGGGGCGTTAGAACTCGTTTCTAAAAATCATTCAAATACGTTCCATCAAAGTTCCCCGAGATGCTATTGTTCCATCGACCAAAAAATAGTGCCCTTAAAGAAGCATAACATGCAGTATTCAAAGGTAAAGGATGAATATACCAGCCCAACCCCTTGTCTCCGTGTTGCGGTAAATGCGAGCAGATCCAACAATTAGATTTGTTAAAAATGGCATGTGTTGCATTCATGATGAGTAGTAAAGTGTTATTGTGGTAACTCTGTCTGTGCTGAGAGTCTCTAGGAGATAGAGTGTGCAGATGCACGAAAGGTGTAGAAGCAGTAGGTACATTTTCACTAGGTAAAGAGTTTCAAGCGGATGAACTTCTTCCAAATACCAAAATCCTAAGGCAATTACTATTGTGAAGCCGGTTAACATAATTACAAGACAACAATACTTTAAAGAGACCATGCATTCAATTGTACATTGTTTTGATCAGTCACACAGTGACTTCTTTGTTCTGTACGAGTGAGAGCGATTGCAGGCATTGTTTCTCCAAAAAAATACTCCAGAGTTTATTTGCTGGCGATCTCCTGATCGCGTGTTTTCTTAGTCCTTCCCTATTCCTAGCCAACAGATTTCCTTACGTGCAAAAGACAGGGCCAAAAGACAAGCCCTAAAATGAATTTCCCGTTGGCACAGCTGAACCATGCAGTAAGTCTATCTCCGTGGATACAGATCGTACCTTGTGACTCATGGTACGGCGTGATCTGCGAACAACGTGTCATTGCTTCCTGATGGAAGTGGTAGATTTGCAATAGAACCTGATAATGGTGAAAACGGATCTTTATAAGAGTCTGGAGATAAAGCGGCTGTTTCCCCAGACCCCACGGGCTCAGGGAGCGTCTCCGAAAAACTCTCGATGCTACTCAATGCTGCGTGATCGCTGGGAGCAGAGCAGGTAGGATTATCTGTATCTTCTGTATCATGTGGCAAAGGGAAGAGAATCCTCTTGACATGCGATGCGTGGATCCAGTGCTTTCGTCCGGTTACTCATACGGCCGTCTGTGTGGCCAGTAGGACCTGATGAGGGCCCCTCCAACGCAGTGTGAGACAGGATGCTCTTTCGAATGCTTTTATCAACACCCAGCTACCAGGCTGAATGCTGTGACCTGGGCCCTCGTACTTGACTGGGAGGGCTTCTCGCACCTGTTGATAAATCAAATGCAGATTTTAAGTTAACCGGTCACAGTAGTCGGAAAGAAGTACATGTTTAATGTCTCACAAGGCCTTTGGCTTAGGTATATTCCAAATGTTAGCTGGCCTACCCATAACCACCTCAAAAGGGGAGAGCCCAGTCCTAGTCTGTGGAGGTGTTCTCATTGATAATAACACGATCGGTAAGGCGTCCGGCCATTTCAATTTGGTGCCGGCACACGTATTACCGAGTTTGTTCTTTATAATTCCATTGTGTCTCTCTACCAAACCAGCACTTTGAGCATGTCTAGCCGAATGGAACCGTTTATCGATCTGTAATCCCGCACATATCTGTAGAATTACAGCAGCGATAAAATGTGGACCACTGTCCGACCAGATGACTCTTGGCAAACCGAACCTAGGAAAATATTCCTTAAGCATGGTTTTTGCTGTTGTCATTGCTGTAGCATCTTTAACAGGAAAGGCTTCAACCCATTAACTAAAGGCGCAGATAACAACTAATACATACTTATAGTTATTACAATGCTCCATTTCAATGAAATCAAAGGGTATGACCTCGAAGGGGACAGAAGGTGGACCAAAACTACCCCTTGGTGTCGATGTGCCCTTTCCCATATTATGCTGTAGACAGATCATACAAGCCTGAACAAAACGTTCAGCTGTTTTCGAGATTTTATCATTCACCCAGATATTTTGTTAAATTTTGGAAAACTTCCGTGCACAGATGTGGGTGGGCCCATGAGCCATTGCGACCATCATTGTAATGTACGCATATGGCAGCAACCATTTTCCGTCTAACTTGCCCACCCAACACCCGTCATCATCCAATTTTGCCAAACCCTCAGCCCATTGTTTAGATTCCTATAATGTGGCATCGGCTTGGATATTCTTTACAGATTCAATACCCTCATCCATAATACAAACATTGGTGGCTTCCCTTATAGTATACATTTCTGAATAGAGATCAGTGGCAGTTTGTTTGGCTAACTGGTCAGCGAAAGCGTTCCCTTTTCCCACATCATCTTAATTTTCTGATGTGCTGCACATTTCATGATCGCTAACTGAGTGGGGGGTGCAAGCGCTGAGAGTAACCGTACTATCAAGGAGCCATATTGGGTCTTAGTTCCATGTGAGGTCAAGAAACCTTGTTCTGCCCAAAGTTTACCGAAGTTGTGAACCACCCCAAAAGCACACTAGCTATCAGTATATATATTCACTCTAAGCCCTTTGGAAAGTTCACAAGCTCGAGTCAATGCTATAATCTCTGCGGCCTGCGCGGAGTTATACGTGATTCTTCTGGTTTCCACAATCGTGCTTAATGTGGTGATGGCATAAGCAGCCATGGATGTACCATCCGGAAGTTTGAAACAGGAGCCATCACAAAACAACTCCCCTTGTGGGTTATTCAAAGGAGTACCTTTCAAATCGATTCTGCCTTTGGTCTCTTGGTCTGTGGTGTAGAGGCAGTCATGTGACGCTTCGTCATTGCAAGCAGTATCTTGCGGGAAAGGTAAAAGTTCAGCCGGATTCAATACACAACACCTCTGACTTTTGATGTGCGGTGTGAACAAGGTCAATTCATATCTCGTTAATCGTGCAGAGGTGAGGTGTTGCGTTTGTGTTCTGTTTAATAGAACATCTACAGAGTGAAGTACCATTAGGGTTAAAGCATGGCCTAGGACCATACCCTTGCTCTGTTTTACAGACGCAGCAGCAGCAGCGACAGCTCTCAAACATCTTGGCAAAGTGCAAGCAACAGGATCAAGGGCAGAAGAAAAGTAGCCCATGACCTATTCTTCCCTCCATGCTCCTGCGTTAATAAAGCCAAAGCACATCCATCAAGCTCATGCACATACAACACGAAGGCCTTTTCATAATTTGGTGTGCCCAAAACTAGTGCTGAACACATTGCAGTCCTGAGCAGATCAAACACTTGCTGGTGTTCCAAGTTCCACGGCAATGGCAAAGAAATGCCCTTCTTTGTCAAAGCCAACATTGGTTTAATCGTTAACGAGAAGTTCGGGATCCACTGCCTACAGTAAGAAGCCATTCCTATGAAGGCTCTGACTTAATTCTGTGTATTAGGGACAGACATGCTAGAAATTATTTTAATCCGTTCAGGCATCAACCTTCTTCCCTCTCTTGACAGGAGATAGCCTAAATAGGCGACCTCCTGTCGACAATATTGAAACATTTTGAGTGAAGTATTGTGTCCATGTTTTGCCAGGTGGATAAACAACAACACGGTGCCCTCCCTACAGGCACTTTCTGAGTCAGCAGCCAAAAGTAGATCATCTACGTATTGAAGCAGTGTACAAGTGGTAGGCAGCTCGAGTGTATCAAGCTGCTCTTTCAAAGCCCTACTATAGATGCTTGGACTTTCCGTGTAACCTTGTGGCGCACAGGTGAATGTAAACGAGCATCCCCCTAATGTGAACGCGAACAGGTATCTGCTATCCTTGTGTATAGCAATGCTAAAGAAAGCATTCTTAAGGTCTACAACACTAAAGTGAGTAGCAGAAGCTGGGAACACAGTTAATATTGTTGTCACATCAGGCACAATAGGAAATTGTGGAGCAACAATCTTATTGATAGCGCATAAATCAATGATGAAACGAAAAGGAATTGCATTATCGCCTTTCTTATACACAGCCAAAATCGGACTATTACACAAACTACTTGCAATTTCCTCAATTACCCCACGATGTACAAAATCGGAGACTATGCACTTCAAAGCTTGCTCAACATCAACCGAAATCTTATACTGAGGAATACGTGGCAACTTTACACCATGTTTTAAAATGATCTTAAAAGGCTCAATTTGTAGAACACCGACATCATTGTCATCAATTGCCCATAAACACTCCAGAACATCACTAAATTCCGGCGGCAAAGGTCTAGTCAAGAACTGAGAGGCAGAAAGTTGCTGTGGTGAAATCGTCAAATGCACTCCATCCGAAGAACAATGAATTACCGCATTTAATTCCTTCAACAGATTCAACCCCAACAAATTCTCTCCTCAGTTCGTAGTCAAAAGAAATGGACAGTGGTCCGTAAATGGACCCAATGTAATCGCTGCCGGCGAAGAAACCGGGCAAACTACTGGTGTACCAAAAAAACCTACAGAAACATTGGTTTGCCCTGACAGTGGAATGTTTGGAACCCGTGAATGGTCAATGGAACACTTCTGTGCTCCTGTATCTATCAAGAATAGATGTTTCCTATTTCCCACTATCATTTCAACGTAGGGACATTTCTAATATACGGGAATAGGCTTTGGTTCCAAACCCTGCTTCGGGCAATCCTAACGAAACAAAATGTCATCAAAAGGAAGATCTTCAGAGAGATATGCAGCAGAAGGATGATCAAAAATGTTTCTATTACTCGGTGCCTGATTATCCTGTGAAAAAGGTTGCACATTTTGAGAAAACTGACTTCTACCAGCACCCCCTGCCCCAGGGCGGCCTCTGGATCGTCTACCCATGGCACCAAATGAGTTATTCGACCTCTGCTGGAGGATCAGGCATTGTGCTCGCCAATGACCCTCTTGTCTGCAATAAGCACATTGGTTTATGTGTACAGGACCCAACGGCACATTACCCTGTGGAGCATACTGCCCCCTAAATTGTGAAGTACCCCCTCTAGGGCCTCTAACAATTTGTTGCAGTAGAACTTTAGTTTTCAGGTCTCCCTTTCTCTTTTCAATTCTCTCCTTCTCATTATTGACTTGGTTTTCATAGTACTGAGCCATATGCAATACTTCAGACTGAGACTTAGCCTGCCAAGCGCTCTCAGAAGACATCATTTGTGACTGGATGTCAGGCAACAATCCACGCACAAATGTGTCTACAAATAGTCTTTTTCCAGACTCTGTGCTCAAATCTTGTCCACTGAAATCTGAAAATACTTGTTCAAACCGATTAAAGAATTCAGTAGTACCCTCAGACTTCCCTTGGACACAAGCAGTAAGTTTGTCCCAAATAATCCTTCTTTCAGGAATTATGGCTTTTAGTTTCGTGACTATTCTATCAGGCAAAGTCAGTATTACCTTTGGTGGTCTCTCACCAACTGGCCGTTCTATATCTAGTCTAACTATATTAACCCATGTGTCCCCTAAACCTGGTACATCGTCCACAGTCCTAATCTGTTTCCACAAATCAATAGGTAGGAGCACGGGAAATAACAAATCTATGTCACTCAGAGTAAATACTGACGACTGCAAGACAGATTCTATCTCTTTATAGAACCCTGTCGGATTCTTCCTAATATCAGGAATGGATTGTTTGATGGTGTTCACTTCCTGTCTTGAGAACGGGACGTGAACAAACTGCGATACATAATGAGCAGGAATGGCATAGGCAGCTGCACCTGTTCCGGCATAAGCTGGCACCTCGACTTTTGGGACAAATGTCGGCGGAACCTCTCTCATAGGCAACTGAGAGATAGGAAACTCTGAACGCTTACTGAGCAACAGAGCTAAATCGAGCGCTAAAGCAGCTGAAGGAGTGTCCGATGAAAAAGCTCTCTTATAGATATTCAATAATTCTGCGGGACAACAAATCTTTCTTTTTATACATTCATCCTGCAGGTATTCTACCATAACCTGTATCACTTTCCTCTGCATTTCTGGCGTATACTGGCTATACGTGTCATATACTTCTATGGGAGATATCGACATATCTGAAATCCATCTAATCGCATCCTTTGTGCAAATTTGTGTTTCCTCACTTATCGGCTTACAAAGAAGAAGGAACCGTTTCTGTACAAAAATAGCGTTCGAACTATTACCCTCAATTTCTTAATTCTGTAACCTTTCCAACTTCCTTCTATACTCAAAAACCCTCTCGACGTGCACATATAGTTTCTCCGCAGTATCTCTTGAATATGTTAAAACATTCATATCCCTCAACCCTTGTGGGAGACCCATATCATCTAGTCTGTTCCATGTTACACATAAATGAATTCCCAACCCTTCAATAAAAACATTTTTCTCAGGAAAAATGTCTAGACTAGAGAGTGTGGCAAAAACATGAGATTGTTCACCCTTCTCCATGCACTGTCTAGCCCATGCAGGCAAATCACGCTTTCTCTCTTTAGACACAGTATTACGAGTTACAATCTTTGATTCCGCTCCCTTATCAACTATAAGTGGGACAGAATCACTCACAAGAGGAAGAATAGACAAATCTTGTACAATCGTTAACAAAGGTGTTATCGCTGGTGCAGAAGACAAATCTACCAAACCCGTAACAGTAGGTAAAGGTGGAGGTGCAGGTGGAGGAGCAATGATAGGAGGAGGAACAACAGCCGGAGGAAGAGGAACAATAGGAGGAACAATAGGAGGGGCAGGGATTACTACGGGAGGAAGAACGAGAGCAGGAAGAGGTAAAGCAGCAGGAATAGGTACATACGGAGGTGGCGCAGTGGCACCAGGCCTTCGTTCATTTAGAAGTTTGTCAATTAGCTCATCAGATACATGAAAGTCTTTAGATGGATACATTTTCTGGATACCAAGTTGAAAAGCCCTATCCATATTTCTAACTGACTCTGTTTATTTTGATCATACAACAACGCTTTTTCGGCATTGGACATGTGGCGGAGCACATGTTTCTCTCTACTTTTAAGTTGCTGCATATCTTCTTTTTTCAAATTCTGTAATACATCAAATGCTGCAGGTCTAGCCTTTTTCTTTAATAATATAGACTCTAAATATTCTATACGAGGAATTTCAAAACTACCATTGGTTGGCCACTGAAGCTCTGAAGCATGTCTAGTTTGTCTGTGGCAAATATCTATAAACACTATACTACCAATGCCGTGCTTACAGTACGTAGTACATGCCGGAGACCCCTCCTGTGGCACCGGTCGGCTAAATTCCAATGATTGTCTGTCCTTGCGGAATAAGGCCCTGAAGCAGGCAGACAATTTCTCAGGCATATCAGATTCCTGGAGTTACCTGGTCAATAATTGTACTTGCAAGAACAGTGCGCCAAAACAAATTATTAGGATACTTAAGAATCGGGTCACGACTCACCTGATCAAAGGACAAAGGAGGTCCGATCGGATTACAAAGGACTACAAAGGACCCACGTGGTTGGTGATTTCAGCAAAACTGCCCGCCTCGATATATGGACCCTCGTCAAGATGCCGTCTCGGACCGCAGGCTCACTGTCCAGGGATCGGGTCATGCAGTACTGTTGAGGTATAACGTCTCATCCAAGAAAGGGGCCCCCTTTTTCACTGTCTGATCCTGGTCCGATAGCTGCATCAACCTTTAACGAGATTGCATCAATCCTGAGGGTCCCTATTCGGGCGCCATCTGTAAAAGCAAGAGAAAATATTGAGGCTGAGTACCACAAAAGGAAATACATCAAACAGGGGTTTATAAAGATTCACAGATATTTATTCTACTGCGCAGTTACAAAGAAACAAATTCAGTTCTGATACAGATAGCTATCTGGCCCTGAGTACATCACAATGAGTACCAGCCCTTCAGTGTGAGGAGAAGTACTGGACATCTGGACATTCGCTAATTTATACAATTTAGTAATAATGTCCAGCCCCTCTGCAAGTTAATAATCTGTGGTCTAGAGTTTGTGCCGAGTTCACTTATGGCTCATACAACAATATGCACACGGATTACTTCGGTTTACATTTCAGACATGTTACAATGGCAAAGTGTATTCCAGGATTTAGCAGTAAGCCTTAGCACATATCCCTTTACAATGCAGTTCGGCCAGTGTCCACACTCAACATTTGCATTACATTGTCTTCAATGTATGTTCGTGGATGAGGCATGTTGGTGCAGACAATTCTAAGACCACAAGTCATGTATGGGACAAGGTCTCATTACCCAGTCTTAACATTCGGCCCGCGGACAGTCTAACCATTAACCTGGTGCAAAGCTCGGGAAGGCTCGGTTTCAAGTTGGAAACACAGTCCACCATTTTAGAACACAGAATTACAGATGAACAGAAATCAAAATGGCAGATGATCCTAAAATGGCGGCGAAGTCGATCTAAAATCGGAACTTTGCAACGCGGTTTTCTTCGCAGAGCGACTGGGCTTAGGCCAACATACATTAGAAAGGATGCACAATATGATTTCCTGTTTAACAGAATTGGTCCTTCTAGACTTGCATCATGATCTTCCATCTCCTGCAAATCACTGTATGCAGTCTCTATATATCCCAGAATGCACTCAAGTGCTTTGTATCCTTAAGGACATATTGGGCCTCGTTACGAGTCCTGCGGTAACCCTGTCGGTGCTACTGGCGCGTTGCTTCTAGACTCTTAATATTTTACCAGTGCCTGACTTCCCGGTGCCACTGGGTCATTACAAGTCTGGCAGCCCGGGAAGTCAGGTACCGGTAAAATGTTAGTCCCCATTCCCATAGAGTCCCATAGGGAAAGCGTGAACAGTCTGCCTACCATGGCCGCTGTACCTGGCAATGTCAGACCTGTTGGCCGCGGCGGTCTGGGCAGACAAATTCATAGTTTGCCGGTCCGGAAACAAGGGTGCCGGTGAGATTACCGGCAAACTTGTAATGAGGCACAGTGTCTTAATTTCACTGATTATTTATTTATCTCCTTTGAAGGTGGCTAAGGATCAAGAAGCTGAATGCAAATATGCTTAGCTGATGGATTTAGCCAGCCATCATGACCTCCAACAGTTATGATTCCACCATGCTTTCAATATTTATTCAGGGATGTTCTATCCGCAGCATTTCACCCTTGAGTAGAAGCACAAGGAGTGTACATCAGAGACATTTGCAATGTAGAAACCTTAGCATCCCCAAACACATTTATCAAGATTTATAAAATGGAGATTAGAGGATTTCTGCCAGGTACGTTTGGGGCCTGGATCCCAACAGGCAAGTTGCTTGTGAACAACAATACATTTTGAGAGTGAGAGGCATTCTAGGTATTTTGGTACTGAGTGGGTAATAATTTTATGTACAAATCTTTGGTTAAAGCACTATACAAATAACAAATCATCATTACTTGTAGTATTTGTTACATACCCACATATATTTTGGTGAACTTATTGTGTTATAATTACATGGTAAAGGCTATGATGACTAAAGGGAGATTGGAGGTAGACAGCACATGAATGGTCATCATTACCCAACATGTTGCTATCCTAATGGCCTGCCCGCGTCTCCCTATGGGACACATGATTGCCATTGTTAAGGAGGAAAACAGACTGTGAGTAGGGAAAGTGGGGTTGGGGTTTACTTACCATTTAGTAGTGGAGTCAAAAAGATTGGAATGTGATTATTTGTAAGAGGAAGGTGCACTGCCTGCACAAAATAAACACTATTATGAGTTTAGTGGTATCTTGGTGGTAAATATGCTGAGAGACCACCAAATGGATTTACAGTGACCAACACTTTGTCTGGTGGAATTACCGCTGGATTACAAATGGCGGCATGGCGTTGGGGATATTCGATGAAATTACTGCGTGCCAAAATGGCAATTTTGTTTGTGGTAAAATGGCAGAATTACCTCCAGCATTTTGCTGGCGGTTTTTCCCCCATCTTACCTCCAAACCCATAGTTCAGCGGTGCGATAATGCACTGATATTACAGTGGTAACTCTGTTACCACTGCATTACCACTGTTTTGGCGACACCACCAAACTTATAATGAGGCCCTATGAGTTTGGAGTAAGCCTGGGGGAATATATTTGGCTGAATCACCGGCATATTCACTCTATTTGGGTAATTCAAGTTCAGCCAAATGTATACGGGATTTGGGTTATGGATTCAGGTTAAGGTTATGAAAGTTCATGCTGATGAAATGTTACTCTAAATATTGAGTTGAAGATAAACTGTTTCATCCCAGCACAAGTTCAAAGCAAACAAAGTATAATGTTAATGGAATAGGCCAAAAGTTCAGAACCTTGCCTGCCAAAGATGCTCAAAGAAAGCACATTTTCCAAATAACTAATGGCTTGCACTGGGATTTTTATTTAATATAGAAACCAAAATTAACTTTTTGTTTGGGGATGGCAAAACACATTTAATACAAAATTCACAAAATGTAATGCACATAAAAAATACACAGATGATGCATTTGTATCCGCACTTCTTGGATAAATGCACAGGTTACCTTATTCACAAAGGAGGTCTGTACATTTCCAAGGGGCTGCACTTCAGACCTAATGATGCACATGCCACCAGCCCCTACATACATTTGTGTCAAAAGCAAGTATTTGGCTCCCTGCACCCATAGGCCTCTTAATGTAGATGTATGTTGTTTTCCCCCCCAGCTAGAGAGCTCATGACATTGCAATCCTACCAGACAAACATGAATTCCTTTAAGGGGTGTCAGAGTCTACACCTTGAATGATTGACATGTGACTGACTTTGAATCAGCCCTCCAGGCCTTTCTGAGATAGTTGACCTGCACACAAGGACTCTCCCATTATTAAATAAATACCCTCAGTAGTCCTCATGAAATCAAAGTAAGCAGGGTGAAACCTCATGCATCTCTAAGGCATTGCTGTCTCTTCCCAAGCCCCATAGGCTGTTCAGAGGTTCGTCTTCCCAATATTGTAATATTATAAACTTAAATAGTAAACACAGTGCATACCTCTGAATGATGAAAAGCAGACCCAGGCATGGCTGACATGTGACCAACTCTTCTCGTCTGGCATGCAATCTCAAAATTCCCCACTTCAATTTTACTAAATTCAGAAGAATCAAAGTTCTTATCCAGATTTAAACCCAGGCCCTCCACATAACACATATATCTCTGCAGAAGGAACATTAATCTACTGAAGTATCTTACTGCAGAGTTTAATGTTCTATGCTACTTGGATAACATTCACAGAACTAGTTTCCAAGTTAAAGCTGTGCAGTCATGGAATACGCTCCCAATTGACCTTAGACAACCACAACCCATATGCCAAATTTAGACACAATGCTCTCAAACGGTTTCGCACTAACGACTCATAACCGCTTCTACTAACAACTACCGCTTGACTCACCTGACTTTACTCTGACATCCAATGCACCTAACACTACTATTGCTACCAAGGCACCTTGCCATGCACTCACCGGTTGTAGGCTTTCCTTTAGTATACGTAATTTTAAGCACTGTCTTGTCATAAGTACATCCAGATCCTCCATGCTCCTTGACTTGCAATTGTCTGCATTGTATTATATGTATGTATGCACAAGTATGTACCTGCCTGTGCACTGTAACTAAGCACTGTAACTAAGCTTCAAGACTTCTTGTACTGCTGCGCCCAGCTACCCAAGGGTTAGGTGTGAATTACCAAATCAATAAACAAACAAACAAACAAACAAACAGATGCAGAGGACTCCATTTCCTCTTGCTAACTGTGAGAAACCTGAAGGTGTCTCACCTGCTAGTCCCCGGGGTCTGTCATCCAGGTGGCCAGTACACAGCCATCGCTTTTGGATCCAGTTCCTGGGGGTGGACCAATGTGGGAGGATCACTTGGGTGAGGTGTATTCATAGAGTGGCAGTGGGTCACCGGATGGCAAGATACAGTATCCCCTTCCTTGTAACACCTTTACCACATCCTACCAGATAGGATACTTAGGAACTCAACCCCCCCCCTTCACAACACAAACACTTTCTCACAGACAGCTCGCTATGAGAGAAAACAAACTAACACCCGAGTCATATACCTGACATGTCCCAATGCAATGGTCAGGCATGGTCAGTCAATGCCTGACCACCACGCACACCTGACTTCCATTACAATTCCCCACATGGATAAAAGTCAGAGCACGAGAGCACACCCTGAGCAAGGCAAAACACACAAGGAAACAGCAGTTCCAAGATGGCAGTTTAACATGAGGAGAAAGATGGCAAAACAGTAGGGGATCGCAAGCATGGAAGTGCCCTTGACTTTTTCGATGAGGAACCGTTACTTTCAAGAACCCTCGAGAATAGAAAGTGTAAGATCAGGAAACGAGGCTAAAGAATCCTGTATTGTGTGATGGAGGTACCCGGGGCCCTCCCGCTTCGATAATCAAGGCAGGAAGAATTGCCTGCCGCCTTGGTACTGTCCTTGGCTCCAACAACAAAGCAGTACCAGTGGAATCAAGACAGCTGGTGAATTGGAGAGACTGATACCAAACCGGTCTGTGCTGAAGCCAAGATTGCAAACAAGAACATTGTATTGTCAACACTGAGGCAGACAGTGTGTTAAAACTCATGTGATAACCAATGCCAGTGAAATTGAACAACAGATGAATGATTGAACTTTGAAACTAATATATGGTACCTTTGACAGAGTGGTCTGGCTCCGCGTGCAAGCACATTTGAAGGTCGCTGTAAGGCATGCAACTAAGAGTGGAGAAAGGCGAAAGAGTGGCAAAGAACTGTGCATCAAAGTGGTCCTGCAACGGGTCAAGCAAAATCCCATGTACAATTGAAAGTCTTCAGTGTTGACATTGCCTAACAAATTGATGACAAGTGAATTAGGTTGGTCAGAGCCTGAACGAGGGAGATCAATTGAAAGCTTTTGGGATAAAATAAGTTTTGTTTTAAAGAGAATTAATTTGGTCAGAGCCCGGTAGAGGGAGACAGATTGAACATTGTGTTAAACTGGATCTGAGCCCGCCAAGGGGGATCCAAGGTGAATAGTGAATCAACCAAGATATTAGACATATGAAAATTCTACAAAGTTTGTATTAAAGGGGATATGAGCCTGGCTGAGAGGGATCCAAGGTAAATAGTGTGTCACCTGAAAAGTTGTGTATGTGTAAACTTCAGAGAGGAAAATAACTTATTGTTAATTTGTCGCATAATGCCCTCTGAAAGAAGAGACTTTGAAAGGCAAAGGGACATGGGCACAGAAGGCCCTGATGCTAAAGTTTGAACTGCACCCTCGTGCCAGAGAAGCCAGAGACTGTGCTAAGCTTGAGTGTATTGCCTTGTCCCGTGCTGAAAACGTGGGGAAGGGAGGCCAACAGCCTGAACATCCTGACATATGATTTCTTGAACACTTTTCTTTTTGCATAATTGTTTCCCAGACTATTTGTATTTATAGGTAAGGATTGGCAATAGTTTTATTAGTATAGGCCCTTTTATTTTGACAAGACATCACTAGGACTGCATTATTATTATTTGATGGTTGTAGCTTTTTCCCATCTTTAGATTTAGGATTAGATAGGCATTTTTCAAACCCTTTCGGAAGTTCAATAAACACCATTTATACATTATAATAATAATATTCAGAGGTTTCTAAGTGCAAACCCGGGATCGAACCTGTGTTGCTCTGCGTTGTCTTGCTTCCAAGGCAAACATGTTGACCCTGAGCTATCCTCCCAAGACTAACCCTTGAACTGTGGTCACTTGTGTCTGTCTTACTGTTGATACCATGCCTTCCTAACATAACATCCTCACCTGCCTCACATTACCCTCCCCTTTCACCCTAAACTATCTCTAACTAATGATTTTAATATATTTAGTGTGTTATCCCCCCCACAAATCACCCTGAACGTGTCAGAACTTCTGCCAAACTTCCCTGAAGACATATGGTTCTTAAAGTAGATTCGGCCAGCAAGGGCTGGATGAAAAATGTGTGGAAACCCAATAATTCGACGAATTCTCATTAGGATATTTGTGGGAGTCCACAGATCACTTTGAGAAAGTTGAGAGGACTATTGATGAGTGTCATATCTATTCTGTCACGTTATATACGGTTTCAATTGAAAGATTACACTTTTAATGTTAATCAGGTCACGTGTTTGCAGATAAGGTGCCACCGACAAGCTTTCCGCAACTGCAAATGGAATATAATGGGAGCGAGGCTGGATCAAGCGGTAGAATAATGGAGAGGGAGGTCTGGCAGGATAGGAGAAGGGACATGGGGCAGACAAAGGCACAGTGCCAAGCTTTTCCACCCTCGAGAGAAACCCACAAAGAGACACGGTGTCACAGGGTTGTCCATGTGGAAAGCGACTCCTGCGGAACACACAATTGGGACGTCTCTGCATAAAAGACAGAATGGTGCAGACGAGAAAAAAGATGAGAGGACTGTGAAGGAAGCAAGAGCCAAGAAAGTGTGAAAGGCAGCCAGATAAACACGAATAAGGGAGCCAGAGAATGGCACACATGCTCTGGCTCCGGGTACCCCAGGCAGCAGGCGGCGAGGGGCAGAGGTAAGGAGGGCAAGAGGGATCTCGAAAAATGTATGCAGTGCATCTACTGTTGAAAGATGCCCGATGAAAAGATTACCCCAGTTTTATTCATGATACAATCCTTTTCTTTCAGACCAATGGACACACTGTACCTGGGGGGTTTGGATTTGCTTTTCCAGTGGAATTGTTAGTTTGTGATTCCTTTTACGTTTAAGTACATACATTCTGGGCTAAGCATTATGACTACCAAAAAGAACGGAATCCAGCACGACCTGAAATATAAACATATACTGTTCCCACAAAATACATTCAGGTTTTTCAAAATGTTTTAAAGCTAATACAAAGGCATAATAACTTTGTTTAAATGTATTTCAGGGAAATTAAGATGAGTCTAAGAAGTCTTTTCCTGTAGTTGACACTTTGATATTCATTTTGAGTTTTACAACCTTATCATATAATTATTATACTCTCACACTGTTCCATGTCATTTGTCAGTTGCCTATATAGTTATGCCTACTTTTTATTCTGGTTTAGCAGGAAGTTGCAGACATATAGCAGTGGCGAAAAATCAAATAGTGTTGGTTTCAAAGTTGTCCCTGGTTGGCTCCTTATATTGTGTCTGCCCAATAGTCAGAGTAAGTTTATAGTATTGAATGCAGTCAAGTCTCTGCGCCCTCTTTCAAAATAAACCACATGGGTATGGGGTGAGTGAATTGGAAAAAATAATACTTCAGAGAGTAACAAATAGTGTTCAATGATAACTCTTTATTGTCTCATATAATGATCCTCATATGATAATCCGTATCCTCATAGGTTAATCCTTAATCCTCATTTGATAATCCTTTTATCCTTATATGGTCATTTGCAATACACAATCCTCTACACATGTTTCACCAATGATATAATCGTGGCTCATTAGGAGGTAAAGTAACGTGACAAATAATCTAAATTACAAGTGTGTATTGCAAGAGGATAGTGCTTCTCTACGCTATGCACATATATAAGAAAGAAACAAAAAACAAAAGTGGGTGAAAACCCAACTCACCCACAATGATTCTTGGTCAAAGGCGCTTGTTGTGAATATGGAGTATCACTATATCAGGTGTTGACCACTGGAAAAACAAATAGAAAAGCATTGCCATGATTTATGGTGCAATTCTGTATTGCCTTTCTTGTATCCTAGATGCTTTGTATAGATGATTGATACCCCTAGATGCAATAAGCTAAGAAAGGTATCTAATGTTTCTAATGTCACACTTACCTTGTGTTCTGAGTAGAAGACTGGACTCTTTTCACAAGCCTGTGCACCAACAATTGCCGATCCTGGTGGATACAGCGTTCAAAATATGGCTGCAAATTATCGTCGCGACTGACATCATCGCGCCTGCAACGCAGGCGCAATGATAATATCAGTGTAACGTGACTGCCAGCCATTGTGAAATGGTCAAATATGAGCGGTCCTATTAGTGGTTAACAGTAATCGTAAAATGTGATGTTTGTAAAATGTAAATATTAGCAAAAAACCTATGATGGCAAACAATCAAGGATTATGAAATACACGTGGACTCTTGAAGATCCAGAAGAGAGCAAGGGGAGTCAGGTTAGGGGAAAGAGAGTGAAAATGCAAGATAGCTTTGCAGTTGTGTTGGTGCGTGCAGACCCAAAGTACCCTGGGCCCTGTGTGTGGAGCCTGTTTGAATGGGATCTTTGTCAAGGGAGCAGAGGCATTTGTCTCTGAATGAGAGCCTTGTGTTGATATTTTGATAGGATGCATTGGTTGGGCAAGTGGTATGCAATGTCCTTGTAGGGGTGTAGGCAGACTCATTTCTAGGGAGGGGCTAAGGGGGCTATAGCGCCTGGTATTTTGGTTGTAGCCCCGGATAGAATCTCAGGTGCTACAACCAAAAGGCTAGCTACCCCCCAGTCCCGGCAGTTCCGACATTAGCGTAGCCCCGGGTCTTTTCCTGACCTGGCAACACCCCTGGGTGTAGGGTAATGTTGTTCTATATCTGTAGGGATGGCTTTTAAAACTGCTATGTGTGAGCAGTATATCTGCTCTTCAGATAACGTGTTTGAGCATGGAAGATGACAGTGCTAATGTTGAGTGGTTTGTAGAAATATGAGCGTCCCTTCACTTTGTGAGGCGCAAGATCACAATCAGGCACATATTGTAGATATACACCATGGTGCAAAGACACAGTTTGGTTGCATATGTTTAGTCATAGCATGGAAACTGAAACAAATATATCAAAGCTCAATACATTTTAACGAGGAAAATGTCTCATAAGGTTAAATAGTTTAGAACCACAAATGTCCATGAAAATAAATAATATGCCCATCCGTGATATAATCATGCAATATTACTGTTAATGATATCTCACAAGCAGGATGACTCAGTGACATATTGTTTGCATTTCCTACCTGAAAAGACATATTTAATAAAATAATGATTAACTAAATGTAACCCTTAGTTACTAATGTTATTCATCATTGAATACATACTATGCTTCTTCAACTACTGATGTCATATTAAATCATTGGATTACAACCAAATGTCGGCCTTTTTACTTAGATTACAATGTTTTACTTGTAAAAAAAGCCCAGGCAGAGGTATTCTGCTAAATTCTGAATCACTCTTTTTATCAGCTTAATAGGCTGCCTCACCAACACTAATCATCCCTATTTTGGACCCAATTTATTTCCAATACTTTGGAGCTCATATTCGAGTTCCATGTAATTTGACTGTGTGGACCTGGTAAATTTACACTTCAATGTAAAAGGGACCCCATTGCCAAATGTTCATGATTTTCACAGTGCACTGCAGAAGGGGAGGGCACTGCCTTTTGCCGACCCTTTTCCACTCCGCCGTGCAAATTTAGTAAATGCTGCCTGTGGATTGCTATGGAGTCTACCTGCTTTTTGTTGGTGCAAAAAGCTGCTGCACTCCATAAGGATCCGAAGCATTTCTACCGGCATGAAAATGCTGTAGTGTTAGTATGATGGAGAGGAAGGGAGGCTGCAGAAACATAGGTCACGTTCCGCCCTCCTCTCCCGCATACAAATCCATCACAATAGGCCATGGCGAGAATCTGCAGCATAAAAGCCTTACACAAAGCGTTTACGCTAGACATTCTCGCCATCGCCCCCTTGCGTGGGGCACAATATGAGACTCACACTTGAGCCCCACACTGATCACAACCTTTCCAAGCACTGTTTATCATTTCAACCCTAGGTGGCCCGTTGTCATTCAGCAGAGGTTGATGCACCCACTTCTGCACATGCGTGCCCATGCTCCACACGCGTGCCCATACTGCAAGCTCTCTGCTGATAGCTGGCGCGTGTGACGTAGGTATCCTTTCAAGTACGTAGTCATTCCCGCATCCTTGGCTCACAGTAACATCGACAGGGATGGGTGGAGCGTGTGCCTACTGGTCTACCCTTAAAAGATCGGGGACCAACAGTGAAGCCTGGTAAATGCATCGTCAACCAAGTGAATGGCTGATGAAGGGAGTAACCTCCGAAACAAAGAGGTCTTAGTTTTTGATTCGTTCTAAAAATGTTATGTTCAATACGTCAGTAAACAATACATTAAACACCTGAATTATTATTGTTTTAAATTATTTATTAAATATTGTTTTAATATTCCACCTGCTTTTGTGTGTGTTTCCATTTATTCTATTGTTGTTTCTTTTGGTGAATACGTCTCAGGATGTGGGTGAAAGGATTTAATATCTTTTTATTAATTTTCTGCTGTTTTTACTGTATGTATTGTTATTAATGTATATATTATTTATTGTGATCATGAAATACCATATAGTTTAAAGTCATTACTGTAATGGCACTCCATAGGCCATTACAGATCTGGGAGGATAGCTCAGCAGCAACGTGTGCGCCTTGGAAGCAAGACGACACAGGTTCAATCCCCCGGTCCACGCTTAGAAACCACCCATTATAAATGCGCAATTAAGACAAAAAAAAAAAACAATTACGCAACTAAAAAATAAAACAATTCTTGTAACAGTGCCTGATGCCTGCGGGCTGTGTGAGCGATTTAAATAAATATGCTAATGCAGTAAGTTTGTAGAGGCTGCTTGCAGAGGCAATAGGGCCCTGATTAATAGATTATTTGCACCAAAAAAACGGGATTTGTGCGCCATTCTGCCTGCAAATCCCCATTTGTTAAACAGGGATTTGCGGGTAGAATGGCGCACAAATCCTGTTTTTTCAGCGCAAATAATCCATGAGTCAGGGCCTAGGTCTTTTGTCACAGCAAAGGGTATGTTGTGTTAGAGCCAATAACACACATTTTAATTATAACTACTTCCACTTAGAGTAAATTCAAAAACAAGACAATGGGTCCCACACAAACCTGCAATATGTTTCTGGTACATGATTGTTGGAAAGCCATATGGCCAGTTTGTGGGGAGTCAGGAGTTCTGCATCATGTGCCTTCAGCCAGTGTTCCAGTAGAGGCTCTAACTGCCAGATGTATGCCTTCCCTTTACAGATCAAGTGCTACATATCTCAAAATGCATCAGGCATATTAGGATGTACCGCACACAACACGTGCATTGGGGATTTAAATGGTGATTGTAAAGACATACTATACTGTATACAGAATAGAATTGTCACTTTTCGTTAATACTCTGCATCCACAGCAACAGCCCCTTAATCAAATATGCATTTGAGCTGAAGCTGCCCTCCTGGCCCATACCTTTTCAGAACTGTGTGACTGATGAGTGACATGTCCATTGACAGTTTTCCACCTGTCAGGGAACACGGAGAGGACTGTGTTGCATGTGCCTGCAATGCCTTCCCAAGGGAGTGTGATGTAGGCATAATTTCAAACACATGGGCATTCACGTTTCTGTGGTTCATGTAACATTCATTGACATGAAGTCAAGAACATGGCCATCCTTAGGACCCTGGCGTTAAGGGGTTAACGGCGCCATAAAAGGTGTCGGCGCCATTAAACCCTTAACGCCTTACTACGAGGTCCCTTTGCGGGACCCGACCTTAACAGCTGGTCTAGACCAGCCGTTAAAGTAGGGGCCCGCAAAGGGACTCTCGAGGTAAGTACGGTACTGCAATTTGCGGTACCGTACTTACCGCCTTCCCCATTCCCATTATGCCCTATGGGGCAAAAATGGGAATGGGGAAGGGCCATGGTGGCATGGGGAATTACCGCCCCGCCAACCTTGGAATGGGGTGGTAATTCCCCATTCCGCCATGGCGGACTCCGGCATCACCGATGGTGCTAACAGCACCATGGTTTTCCGCCGGAGTTCTAAATAGGGCCATGTCTATATAACCTTCCATAGATTTGGGACATGGGCTTGAGCCTGGAGAATGACACATCAACTAAAAGAGCACAACACTAACTAGTTGACCTCTCAATCAAGTGGGTCCCAGTTTTCCATCCTCTCTTACAGTGTGTTGTCTTGTATGGTGTATTCTACTATTCATGTATTGTTGCATGAACGTATCCCTTGCTTATTCGTACAGTCAGACATCATTTTAATGTATGTATTATTAGTTTGTTTTTATGAGCTACATAAAGTATAATGTGAAGCCATTACTGTACTGCCGGCAATGCAAAGCTTCTAAGATATGAGTTTGGATGCCAAGCCACTGAATCTAAAATTCGGTAACATCATGTGTAAATAGCAACAGAAAATAGTAGGTATGGGTGCTACTGAGAGTGCTGTGCTTTGTTGTTATGTATTTATGTATTTATGTATTCATAATTATATTAATGCCCCCTTCCTTTTGTGTGTGTTTTTAACATAATTAAATAATTATTTTTGGTGCAGAAAAGACAGCACGTAATGCAGGTGGATCGGTCCAGTATTTGCTGATACTTATTCATTATTCATGTGTTCCTATATATTCCCTATGGTTATTACAATACCACTTAAACAATACTTTAGAAATGCAGAAGCGAAAGACATCCCATACTATACATATAAACAGTCTGAACTCATTCATGAAGTCCCTTCCCAGCACTCCAACAACACCAGCTTCTTCAAAACCTTTGTTGAGGTAAAGCTACTCTTGTCTTGTTTCCTTCCCCATCAACCCATTTACACATTAATCATTGCTAAGAGAAAGGCAGGGAGAAAAGCTTAACCATCCACCTCCCACAATTATTTCTGTGCATAGAGTATTACTCAGACCATCCATCAAGGAAACATTGCTACTGCAAAAGAGTATGGAATCTGCTGGCAGCTCCCAGTGCACATGGATATATTTCAAGGGAATGTTCTGTATGAACTACCACCTGTGCTTCCCAAAACACAGTGTCTGAAGTGGGAATGATACAGGATCCCATATTTTATTCATTTCATTAAAGTTGCAGGCATGAGAAAAATAAATAGAGCTGGATTGAAATTAACACAAACACCGACATAGATTACATATGTGTTACTGCCTCATTTCTTTCAGTGACTACTAATAAAACCTTTTCAACGTGGGCAACATTCCTGCAGCAAATGTCTTAAGTAAATACTAGAGTGTAAAGTGTGCGGATTCCCTCAATTAGCCTTGCTTTATAAATCGGTTTATGTGCCCACTTTAAATACCCCTCAAGAGACAGTCACAATATTTTGTTTGGATTTAAGTCAAGTGACTAAGGTGACATTCACTACAAAAAAAGAGCCTGGCTCTCAATGAATCCTGCAGAAGAAGAATGTTAAGGACTGTCATCTAGTATTATCTGTTGGACATTTTATAGAAAATCACGAGTCCTAAAATGTAAAGGACCTTCCTGGCAAGAGCAAGAGAAAAATAATTTCCAGCTTTACTGCTTATTAGGGATTGCTGCCTCTTGCTTGCTGTCATGTTATGACGGGACACATAACCGATTGCACAGCACACTCAAATGTTAGAAAATGACTGTGGAAGCAATTTACTTTCTAAGCTAAACTTCATGAATTTATTTTCTAAGCTAAACTTCATGATGCAAATGTACAGTGAGATATTTTCTTTCAGACATTGTCCAACCCAGAGAAAGTGTATCAGAAGTGTATGTCCATCAATTTCCATAGTGAATGTGTGTTGTGGAGTAAAAAGGCATTCTTGGCAAAACATATCCCTGCTGTGTATACAATTCTGATCCCAAAATATCAGGTACATAATATTCTTCATTTGAGATGCAGCTTTGAATAGAGAAAACTGTAAGGTTTAAAGTGAGCAACCTTCACTTCCAAGAATGAACCATGCTGCATGTAAAAGGCAGCCCCTGATGTAAAGTAGTTTATTTGCAGGGAATGCTGCAAGCCATTTAATTAAATGTTTTAATTGGATGTATTCATATGCCCACACAGTACAAATAGCATATGTAAGGATGATGTCATTACAGCAAATACTGTATTCCAGTCAATGTGAGAACTAATATACATTGTGTTCCTTTATTCTGACATCTTAGTAATACATTCAAACCATATAGTTTGAAACTCAAGAATAGGAATGGAAATGCTATTGAATTATGTTTTGATGTGTGATATTTATTGGAAAGATAGGTCTGTTTTGATAAATGAAGAAATATAGTCTGAAAAATGCCTGTAATGAAAGAACAGAATCAGATTGCATTTTAAGTTCTGTTCCCACTTATATCCATACTGAAGAGAAACAAGGTCTCGAGTCTAGTGAAAACTGGGTGGAAAATAATTGCAGGTTATGGTTAGGTCAGATGACTTTTAAGACCACACCAAGTTGATCCATGGTTGGATTCAACTCAGACTTTCAAAGCATGTACACACTATATATTTTCTTGAGGCATTCACCTATGACACCAGGCCTTGCCTTCCAAGAATCTGTTACACATCAACTAATAAACTGATTCCCTCTACCTATACATGCTTAATAGAAGGGTCCACTGACATTTAGATGCACAGCACAAGCCATCTGCCTTGAACTAGTCACAGTTACAAAGTCATTGAAAGTATGCACAGCTAAAGAAAAAATGCTTTAGATGGGATAACAAGGAGAGGGGATATTTAGTCAAAGTGTCATCTCTGCCCTCTTGCCTCTTGTGGGTAACTGCTTGAGTACACACTAAAGAATTCTAAGTGCATTTACATGAAAAAAAATCTCACTTAAAATGTGTACAACTTAAATTAAGCCTTAAATCGCCATGCAAGCTCCAACTGATCTGAGTTTTTAATATGTTGGAGATGGAGGTAACATCTATCAAAATCTTGAAACAGAATTCTATCTTGTCATTTTGTAAATGGCTTAAAAATTCCCAAAATGTGTAAAATCATCAAAACGTATCAGAATTTGATCATATAACATCAAAATGTTTGCCTTGATATGCAGAAACTAAAAATACACTTTGTTTAGTTTAAGGTAGAATAGATACATCTGAAATCAGAGCATAACCACTAAATGTGCTTCTCTTCAGAAAGAATAAACTTCCTCCCACCTTCTGGCCACGTGTAAAACAAACCACTCCTCTGTGAAAAAAGGGTGGTATTTGAGGGATATATTATGGGCGGTCCATATGACAGAGGGATGGATTACGGAATAGTGTGTGAGGAAAACACATAACGGAAACTATCTGGAAAATTGCAGAGTAAGAACACTTACTGTTAGCCAACGGCAGACCAGTCCATGAGACCTGCCTTTTGAGAAATGGAACCAGTGCAGCCATAGAGCAGTGACCAGGCAGCACTTGGTTATTGTGTCCAAAAAGGGCACATAATTGAGGGTTTGCTGACAGGATAATGTCTGGCTGACTGGAACCCCAGCCAAAACCAGAAGTTACAGCTAAAAAAAGGCAAAGGAACCCCAATCCCCACTTTATCCAATTTGAAAACTGGGTAAAATCTGTGAAGATAGAATGACTTGGAATACAAAGGGCAAACACTTTAAAAAAAAGGAACTCCATTGTTGATAAATATATGCCCTGTGTATATATTGAATGCAACTTGAGAGGTTGCCTTTTAAATTAAAACATTAAAAACAGTATACATGTTGGCTGCCACTTTAAACTGGGATTTGCAAATATAGTTAGTGGTTGAAACTGATGTTGAGTCATGTGGATAAACGTGCAATTACAAGTGCTTTTATCTGGGATGATGTCATACAGTTAATCAACACTTTGGCGTAAGGCGCTTTATAAATCAATAAAATACAAATACAAATACACCAGTAGAGACCATAGTATAGTATGGATGATTGTGTGACAAAATGCATCTTGTAAGAATGAACACTATTCATTAAGAACTGTAGGAAGTGCAAATCCTTGGGATTCTCCTGCCTAGACAGAGTCAGGTGTAGTGGGAGAGAGAAGAGAATTTTCAACTAAATATCTGTTACTGTAGAATAGTACATCTCCAGTCCTTAAATGTAAAGAGACTGAAAACCTTACATGCAGGCACTTTTTTAAGCTGTGCATATTTTTGGATAGAAATTAATCTATTCATGTGCAAGGAGTGGCATATACAGACACCAATGCATGAAGCAGCATATCCAGGTTTGTTTGTTTAGTATTTATTATGTGCACCAGACCCTAGGGTATGAGGGCGCAGAAGGTAAGAATACATGCAGCTTATTGCAGGTTGCAGGTTGCGGGATACGACATGCAGGTTGCAGGTTACAGGATACAACATGTCATACATGAGAGATAGTTGACAGGTTAGTGATTTGGTAAGGCATTGGCAATGAGAAAACAGTAATAAGGGCAAATTCATACATTCATTTAACATTATTCGCTATCAACCAGCTGATCACATTTTGCCTGAAAATGGTGAAAGAGTGTTCTGTTCTCAATGTGGTGGGTAGCTCATTCCACAGTTGTGCGGCTCTGACTGGGAAACTAGTTCCACCTATAGTGGCAAGTTTGTATCTGGGTACTTGAAGGCGATTAGTGTTAACTAGTCTTGTTTGTTTAATAGAGTTAGTTCTGGAGAATCTCTCTGCTAGGTATTGTGGGGCTTTATTGTTTAGTGATTTATGTGTGAGAGATGCAGTTTTGAGTTTAATTTTCTCGTGGGTGGTGAGCCATTTGTGTTTCCTTCTTGTTTCCGAGATATGTTCTCTCTTAGGAATAGTCAATGCAGCTTGGAGGGCGTTATTTTGCTGTATTTGAATTTTGTTGATAATAGCTTTAGTTGCTCCAATGTACAGGGCGTTACAATAGTCTAGTTTGGAGAGGATTAGGGCTCTGGCTAGAGTTTGGCAGCTGTTCTGAGATAGGAATTGTTTCCCCGCTCTAATAAGTTTACATGTGTAAGCTGTTGAAGAGGCTAGAGTGTTTAAATGTTTGGTAAATGATAAGGTAGAGTCAAGGTATATGCCTATTGTTTTTACTTCCTTGGCTACTTGGATACAGTTCTCATCGATGATGAAGCAAAAGTAGCTAGTACTTAGTTTGTTGAGGAGGGATGTGGTGCCCAAGATGAAGAGCTCTGTTTTGTCATCGTTCAGGCATAGGCCATGTGTGGCCATCCATGCCTGAACGATGCTGTAGATTCTGTTCACCAGTGCTAGGTCCTCACCATAGTCCCCTGTAAGTGGGAGGAGGATCTGGGTATCATCTGCATAATTTGTGTAGGTGATACCCAGATGGTCCAAGTCATCAAACAGGGGCTTGGTGAAGATGTTACATAGCGTTGGTGAAACGCATGAACCCTGTGGCACGCCGCACGTGATCGGGATGGGGTCCGCGGCTGCTGTTGGGAAGAAAACCCTCATGGTACGGTCACTAAGGAATGATTGGATCCACACTATGACTTCAGTGGAGAAGTGTGCTGCCGTGTCTAGATGGTTGCACAAGACCTTGTGGTCCACTAAGTCAACTGTGGAAGATAGGTCTAATAGAAGGAGTAGTGCTGGTTTGCCAGTGTCCCTTAGCTTACCAATTTGGGCTTTAAGATCAATGAGTGCAGATTCAGTGCCGTGGTGTGGACGGAAACTGGATTGGTGTGAGCCTAGTAGTTGGTTTAGTTCGAGGAAGTTCTGGATTTGGATGTATGCCACCTTATCCAGAATCTTTAGAAGGAACGGCACAGTTGTGATCGGTCTATAGTTGGTGCATATAGCCGGGTCTAGAGTTTGCTTTTTGAGGAGTGGGAGCACCCAAGACTCCTTTAGGTTACTTGGGATGGTGCCGGTGATAAAGGAGGCGTTAATCAGCTTCGTGATAAAAGGTGCTAGGTCCCGCACAGCATCTTTGATAAGTTGTGCTGGGCAGAGGTCTCCTTTGCAGTTGGAAGGCTTTAGTCCAAGTATTACTTTCTCCACCTCTAGTATAGATAATTTAGAGAAGTAGAATTGGGTGGTTGGTTTAATTTTAGGCAGTTTTGTTGTGGTAGCCAATGAGTAGGATGCTAATGTCTCTCTCTTGAATTCTATTTTCTTTTGGAGATTAAGGACTTTGTTGGATAATGCATACTGGATGTCAGAGCACCATTTTTTTTTATCTTTAAGGCAATTGTCTTGGGGCGTTATGGGATTTTCCAGTTCTCTGAGTATAGAGAACAATTCTTTAGTACTTGACTTGGCTTGTGTGATTCTGTTATTGTAAGTCTCTTGTTTGGCTGAGAGGATCTCTTTTTTATATTGAAATGCGAGGTTGATTAGTTTCAGTTTGTTTTCCGGAGTAGGGTGAAGTTTCCAGGTAGTTTCGCATTTTCTTTTTTCTAGTCTGAGGTTTTTTAAGAGAGGCGTAAACCAGTTGTTTAGATGGCTTTGTGGTTTGCTGTTTCTGAGCTTTAACGGAGCAATATTGTCCAGGGTTTTGTTCATGATTTTGTTGAATTCTTCAACTAGGGCGTTTGGATCTAGATTGTCTGGTAAGGCATTTAGAGTGGGCATGATGCCAGGGAGTAGTTTATCTACTGTCATAGTTTTTTGTTTCTGGTAAGTGCGGGTGGTGCACAGCGTTGTTGAGGTGTAGAGGTTATGGTATTAAGTGTGAAGGATATCAGGTGATGGTCTGTCCATATTTGAGGTGAGATAGTAAGGGTGGAAATGTTGCAATTATGGTCAGCAACCCAGTCTAAGATTCTCCCTTTGATGTGTGTGGGCTCATTCACACTTTGGGAGAAGCCCAATTCTGTCAGGATGTTAGCGGCTGCTGTGTCTTGTGGGTCATTGGTGTCATTAAAGCCCAAGTTGAGGTCGCCAAGTAGAAGTGTGTGGGTAGTGTCTTTTAGGTTTTCTGAGAGGATGGTAGACAAGTCTTCTATGAATGACTTCATAAGACCAGGAGGTCTGTATATCAAGTGGAGGTTGAGTGTTTGAGATTTGGCTATAGGTATTTTTGTGGACATTATCTCGCAAGATTCGGTGGTTAGTGAGGGGGTGAGTCTCATACCAAGCTCAGTTTTGACTATGATGGCTAGTCCGCCACCTCGAGCTTCACGTCTGTCCATTCTTAGGATGGTATAGTTGTTAGGAACAGCTAAGGACAATGCTGGTCCTGATGCCTCATGGAGCCATGTTTCCGTGATGGCTAAGAAGTCACAGCCTTCTGTGGAGATAACTTCAGATATTTCTATAGAATGGGCAGCTAGAGATCTGGCGTTTATTAAGGCACCTTTGAGTTTAGGTTTAGATTTGGTAGGAGGGAGTTAGATGCTATTTATTGGGACTGTGGAGGTGGTAGTTTTTTCTCTATTCATTAGGGGCTTTTTATGCCTTTTGTAGTTGTGAGAATTTGATTTAGGGATGGGATTTCATATTTGATGATAGGATCATAGATTCTAGGTAGTCGTGCACGTAGTCTGGCATTTCTCAAGGTAATGTTACATTGCGTGGTTAGTTGTGAATTGTACTGGAGGCTAGTTGGTGTAGGGGTCTATAGAGGCTCCTGTAGGGGATGACATAGTGTGCAATATCATGAGTGTGAGTAAAGTGCCCAGGTGTACTAGGTTGTACAACATTAGGTACATTGTAGGATAAGAGGGGTGCACTAGGTCTAGGTGGTAAGGTTCACTAGTCTGATAGCGTCATTAGGCAGATAAAGTAACGCGTCATGGAGAGTTGGCACAAACATGTGATGCTAGGCACTATAACTCTGCCAGGCTTAATAAAACTTGTCTGTTGGTACATCCAGGTCTGAGTTTAACAGAGACAACCTAAAATTATAGTGGAGCCACCTAAGGCCGGCTCAAGCACAGCCAAAATCACAGCTTATTAAACATATCTGTTGGTACATCTAGGTTCGAATTTAGCAAGCACAACCAAAATCACATGTTATTAAACTTATCTGTTGGTACAACTAGGTTCGAAATTAGCAAGCACAACAAAAAAAACATGTTATTAAACTTATCTGTTGGTAAAACTAGGTTCGAATTTAGCAAACACAACCAAATCACAGCTTATTAAACTTATCTGTTGGTACATCTAGGTTCGAATTTAGCAAGCACAACCAAAATCAGATGTTATTAAACTTATCTGTTGGTACAACTAGGTTCGAATTTAGCAAGCACAACCAAAATCACATGTTATTAAACTTATCTGTTGGTACAACTAGGTTCGAATTTAGCAAGCACAACCAAAATCACATGTTATTAAACTTATCTGTTGGTACAACTAGGTTCGAATTTAGCAAGCACAACCAAAATCACATGTTATTAAACTTATCTGTTGGTACAACTAGGTTCGAATTTAGCAAGCACAACCAAAATCACATGTTATTAAACTTGTCTGTTGGTACATCTAGGTTAGAGTTTGGCAAGGACAGTCAAAATCACAGTGGAGTCGCCTAGGCAGGCATCATTATATGATGCTATATGATGCTAAGAGTTTTCACTAGCTACTAGAGCTTAATTTGTTGATGTATCATCATGGAGCACAACTATAGTGTTATAAATGTCCATCGAGAACTGCACCCAAACTTTCAGAAAACATGGACTGCTGCAGACAGTATTTGTGAATGCAAACTTACATGAGGCAATTCAAACAAGTTGCCTTTTGAATGCAAATAGCTTGACGCCTAGCCCCATGTTAGCCAATCCTGGCCTCTACATAACCGAAACATTCACTACCTTTCACCTGCACAGGGAAGTTGATACATAGATATATATGAATGTACGTGATGTGCATTTCTCCAGTAGCATACTTGTTTTGATACTGGCAAAAATCAAATGTATTTACCTTACTTGTCTTATGGTAAATGATCAATTGAAATGATAGTAATGTCCATATAGAAGACCATGTTATGTAGGAATGACAGTATATCTAGTGCTTATTAGAATACAGCAGGTTTAAATGGAGATTGTTGTGATTGAAAGTGGATGCTTTGTGGATTTATAATAGCAAGATTCATTTAGGCAGGTACAATTTTGTTTTGTATAATTATATATGTACTGTGTTGCAGCAGGCTCCAGGGAAAAGCTGGAGACTGATTTGGTTTAAGTTTTTCTATTTATTAAAATACATTTCACTTTTTGAATACCTCACTCTCTTTTCCTTTCCCTGAATTGTGTGTTGGGATTGTATTAATGGGGAGAGTGAGATTGGCGTGTCATGTTTATGTGAACTAGCCAAAATTGTATAAAATGCAACACATATCCTTAGTGTCTAATGTGCTGGGGATAATATCCGTGAACTTGTGGGCACGCGCAACATGCCGACAGTGTGCTCCTCCAAGTAGGACATGTTGATTATGCCCTTAAAGTTGATTATCGGGTCTGTGTCATTGGTGGAGATGCCCCCATGGAAAAAGACTGGCAGGTGATTTACTACACAGTTGCTTCCTCCTGAAATTCCATCTTGTCGAACCTTTCATGCACAATAGATTCCTCATTTGTGAACATTGTGGGATGTATTTACCCATGCATCCGAGCCCTACCTCAAAACTGTGCAGTACTGACATGGAAAACATCATGATGGCCAGAGCTTCCCAGAAAATGCACAGGGAAATGCATGAAGAATAGGCTGCCACTCATTTTTGCCGATGTTATGGGCACAGAAGGACGCTGCCTAAAACCACCATTGGACTACCCACACAGTAGTCTGAAACCATTGGGAGTGGCAATGCTGATTGCCAAAAGCAAACCCATAACTGTTGGGAATTCATTTTCTTAAATCCCAAAAAGGGGTGCAGTACCAGTACTCACCACTATCCAAAAGCCGGCGTTTTAAAACCACCAGATTTTGTAGAAAACTGAATAAATGAACCCAAAACATGCCAAAGAAAGACATTTTAAGAGGTGGATCCAATGTAAAGTTATATTCTGAAGTGACTTGAAGGTTTATAACAAGACTGGCTGAACTGTGGATTTCAGCAGTTTAAGTAAATTTGGACTGAAAGACACTAAAAAATCTAAATGTTTAAAAGAAATGAGTGACCTACTTTGAGTGTCACATAGGTTGCAATTGTTTAAATGTCATAGTTTTAAACTTAGAATCAGCATCCTAGCTGCATAAGTAAAAAAATGTCTTGACTTAAACTGGGGAACAGAAATGACATGTAGCTAAAAACTGGCTTAAAGAGATTCCAATTTTGCCTGGCAACTACCCCCCATCAGGAGTGAAACTTGAGTCACAGCTGTGTTCCCAGGCCTATCTGCCTTTTGCTGGCCACACTAAGGATATGCCATCTCTCTGATAATTGAATTAACGGGAGCCCACACAGAATACAGGAGCTCTGAACAAAGCCCTGTCCTGACCCAGGCAGATGGTTTATTGCAGATGTCGTAAATGTAGCTTCCTCCTGGAAGGACAAAGGAGGGGCACTGCCTGTGAGAGCAAGCTGGCTTGGCAGAACTGGAAAAACCAGAAATTCAACCTTGTGCTGGAAGAAAACCACACCCCTTTGGGGCCAGAACATAACTCTAAAAAGATGAATAACTCATAGTACGGACTTGTGAAAATTATTTAAATGACACCATAATTCTTGTGATTTTTCTGCCCACATTTTAAGAGGTTTTTAGAACTGGTGGTATGTTCAGGGGAGTTTTAGCGGAAAAGAGGATATTACTCAAAATGTGTGCATGTGAAAAATCTGACACTTCATCAACTAATGTCCATACTCCTTGCGCACATGTGTGTAAATTTGGGTTAATGTCCGATATTGCAAACCAGTTAAAAAGTGCAAAATATTGCCATTTCTGAATGCAAGCCCCCAGGAAGAGCAGAGTTTGAACAGGGTATACCTCCTGTAATGCATGATGGGTGCATATGATTTTAAAACAATATGTACCTCTGCAAATATGTATTTGGTTCAAATCTAGATTTGTGTGCAAGTTGACAGGAGGAGTGGACTTTCTGCAGGCTATAAAATGACATCACTCTGACACAACTTAGCTCCCCCAATCAGGGGAGAAATGAAAGCTTGGCCAATGATAAGTGGAGAGGGGCTGGCTAGTGATGCTGCCCACACACACCCATTTTAAAAACACATAAAAGCAGAGAGACAGGACAGATAGGGACCTTCAAATCCATTTGCAGCTGGAAGCTCTGCCGGGAAAATCCATGCTTTACCTCCATCAACCTTCAGAGACCCAGACCAGACCAGCAGAGTAGAGCTGACCTGTTAGCAGAACCAGAGAGAGCTGACCCAGATCACTGTGAAGTGCAGAGACCAGAGTCCATTCTAAAACCTGACCAGATCCGTGGCGAGGCCCATTTCACTCAAGAATATAGTGTGAGTACCTAGAAAACTGTGCAGAACCAATCTCTTAGTTAACATAATATAATTCAATCCTATTTTAATCTAAGTAGAACTGCCTCCAAACTGTCACCTGTCATTTGTAAAGCTGTCACCTGTGATTTGCTAGTTGCAAGCTGCACTTGTCTTTGTGAACTTTAAAATTTCAATCTGAAAAACGACCTTTATTTAATCGCTCATATCTCCGTAACCGTTTGTGCTAGAGACTTGCAGTAACTTTCATCTGGAAGCTGAGATCCTAGGATTTCCTAGGACCCCAAAACGATATTGCTAGCCCTTGTAGTTCCTCTGTAATCGCGCCAGACACATTCGCGAATTTTGCCGCGATTTGAAAGTTTCTCCACTTGCAAAAAGATAGCTGCTTTTGCTTTCCTCTGAAAAAAATCGTTTGCCTCATAAAAACTATCCCTGCATCACTGCTAGAGTGAGCCTGAGCTAATATTAACTAGATACCTCTCACCCTGAACCTCCTAGAGGGAATTAAAAGCATTTTAGCATATTTTTTTTCTACATTGCCAGCACATTTAAAAGCATTTGGGCCTGTGTTTTCAACGTCTGTAGTCTAAGTTGCTGGGTGAACTGAATTACATTTGAATTGCGTTTCTGAGAATTGTGTGCCTTCCTTCCCTTTCCTTGCATTGCATAAAAGGGGGGGTGAATTGTCCAAGAAAGTGATTACATTGTCTTTTGCTGAAATCCTATCAAGTTATTTTCTGTACTGCATTTCATTCCACATTGCATCCATTTGAAACCATAAAAGTATTGTTGCTATCTTATCCATTTCATGTCAACTCCTTAGTGATTATCAAGAAGTGTGCTAGTGCCAGATTCTCCGTTGTTAATCTTTATCATATCAGATTAAGTGTGCTATTCAAATATTAATTTATTCTAAAGTGTGATATATATACCTATTGTTTAAACTATCAATTAAACCTTTTAACTTGCAAAACAGAACTACTTCTTGGCTCAGTGGGGTCAGGAGGATTCCAAGAGAGGGGTGTTATATAGGGGTAGTCATCCAGAACGCATGAACTGGACATAAAGATATATCAATAAGGGTTTTCATTCAGTATTATAGACTAGGCGTTGACTTAGCTGTAGTGTTGAATTGAATCCTCTTACAACATACATGTTGGTGAAATCCTCATTTGCCTTAATCCACTGCCCTTTACAGATTATAGTTGACAGTCAATCATGTCACTATTAATGCACGCCACACACATAGACAATGCATGTTAACACTGCACACACTCTAATGCATTTTCTTTACCCCTCAGGTTCCAGACCCACCACCCAGGTACATAAGGATTCCTTAGAAAAATCCAGGACTCCAAGACTCAAAATGCAAAGCAGTAAAATATGACTGGATAATCACCCATGGATTGGAATGGAATGGATCATGTTGGCATGTTGGAATGGATCAATATATACATATGGTAGAAATACTTCACAGAAAAACAGAATAAAAATGTCCTCTCTTGGTCCAAGAAAAGTGTAAACTCTTATTATGTAAAAGTCTAACATTTCCAACTGTGAACTCACCAAGCATGGAAGATGATTCTGTCCATAATTTCAATGCTTTGATGAGTGAAAAGCAGAGACCTGATCTGGGTCACAGTTTGATTGCTGTTTTCATTAATCAGGGTGTCAGTGTTCTCATGTAGGCAAGTAAGGCATAAAAGTAGTAAAGACAAATATTAGTATTAGGAAGCAAGAAAACATCCTTTATTTTTTAAAATTTTGAAGTGCAACTGAGAGAACTAATTGTGCCTTTTGACCTACATTGGAGTGTGTGTTATTTCAGAGGAAAAGAAGGACAAGTAAGGAGTTTACTTTCCTACCGCAAAATGCATCCTGTGGATAGTCATCATGTATGGGAACTCCCACATTTGACAGTACACAGTACATTAACCCCATCAACCACACCTACTAAGAATAGAGTACAATGCCACAAAAAGACAAGGAGCTCTTTTGACTCAATGCTTACTTGAGCTAAGAGGAAATGTGCTTACCCTATTTAGGTCCCTCTATTAGACTATTCAGATATGTAATGCACTAGGCAAGTTGTAAGTTGCCATGGGCCAGATCCCAATCCCAAATTCAAAAGAAGCAAGTTAAAAAGGGGACCCAAAGCATTATTGCATATTTTGTCATTCTATATAATTAAAATGTGTGACTGCTTCTGGAGAGGGTACTTAAAAACTGGCTTGGATAGCAAAGGACTCTGAACATATGTTTTTGACTGGCAATTTTATAGTTGGAGGTGCTACCTTCAGTTGCCAAGGGAATTCACATAACCCAATTCCTGCTCCAAGTGTCCATAAACCTGAATCCTATAATCTATTATATATTGTATTTAAAAATCTTGAGTATGATTTTACAGGCGGAAGCATATCACCTCAGCTAGCAAGCTACAAATCTAATGATCAAACATGCAGGTGTTGTTTTAAATTTAAGTTACTGAAAAGAAAATGCCTTATTTGTAGTATTATTGTGTCAAAGATAAAGATAAAATAATTGAACATGTTTCTTATAATAAACCTTGTAGTTTTATTAATGTTGTAAAGTAGTTAGACATGCATTGGCATATTGTAGCTGTTTCATTAAAAGAATGAACACGATAGGTAAAATTTAAATGGGTGAATTTTGGTTTAAGGATTTAAAAAATGTATTTTGTAAGTTTTGTGATGAATCCCAGACTATTGTCACTGTTTCCATGGGGCAAGCCCCTTTCCATGAGGCCAAGGAGGTGAGGCCGCTACCTGATATTCCCACTGGGTGTGGTACTCAGCAGAAGGATCTCATGGTGAGGGAAATCCTTCTTGGGTCCAGATACGATGGGCCACGAAAATGCTGTATTCACTTACCCCTTTTTGTCCCCACACTCCTTATCCCCCACCCAGGTTCCTCTTGTCCCCCATACTTCTATATGTCATAGCAGAGTAGAAAGTCTCATTGACAACACTGGGACGAGGAAGAGGGAGATTTACCCAAGCTTATTACAAAATACCACTGAGGTGAAGGGTAGGAGAAGGGACATGGGGAAGACAAAGGCTGAGTGCAAAGGTTTTCCCCTCTCGGGAGAAGCCCACAAAGAAGCACAGTGTCACAGGGTTGTTTGTGTGGAAAGCGACACCTGCGGAACACACAATGGGGACGTCTCTGCATAAAAGACAGAATGGTGCAGATGAGAAAAAAGATGAGGGGACTGTGAAGGAAGCAAGAGCGAAGAAAGTGTGAAAGGCAGCCAGAAAAACACGAATAAGGGAGCCAGAGAATGGCACAGAGTACCCCAGGCTGCAGGCGGTGAGGGGCAGAGGTAAGGAGGGCAATAGGGATCTCAAAAAATGTGTGCAGTGCATCTACTGTTGAAAGATGCCTGATGAAAAGATTACCCCAGTTTTATTCATGATACAATCCTTTTCTTTTAGACCAATGGACACACTGTACCTGGGTGTTTTGGATTTGCTTTTCCAGTGGAATTGTTCGTATGTTATTCCTTTCACATTTAAGTACATACATTCTGGGCTAAGCATTATGACTACCAAAAAGAATGGAAAGCAGCACGACCTGATATGCAGTTTATTCAAATGTCTTGGATATATAAACATATATTGTTCCCACAAAATACATTCAGGTTTTTCAAAATGTTTTAAAGCTAATACAAAGGCAAGATAACTTTGTATTTCAGGGAAATTAAGATGAGTCTAAGAAATCTTTTCCTGTAGTTGACACTTTGATATTAATTTTGAGTTTTACAACCTTATCATATAATTATTATAATTATTATATCTCAACGGCGCAAGGGATCCACACCACTGTCAATTATCAAAAATCAACGGTGGTATCCTCGAAACCAGCAGCTCGAATAGCCAATTTAGCCCATCAAAACACCTTAAAACCCAGCATAACAGAACCTCAAGGTCCTCTCATAGACCCAAGCTCGCAAGCGAACAACCTGCACCCAAAAGAACCTTTAAAAATTCAAAGCAAAATTCAGAATGAGATCTGCTCCATCACGACAAAACCACAACCAAGCACCTCATTCCAGACCATGTGGTCATGGCTCCCAAATGCCTTGAAGATCCAAATCCAAAAATAGCCACTCAAGAACAAGACAAACAACTCTATGAGCAACCATCGACCGGCAATAGATCCAGACACAATAAAGATGTGCTCATAGAATACCCAGGGCTTTCTCCATTTAACAGTCCCGGGCTCCATAAACCTGAGTGACTATGACATTATATGTCTGCATGAGACGTGGTTACTCCAAACTCCTACCCTTGACGGCTACGAGATCCACACATTTGCAGCCATAAAAGGTTCAACTGGTCGCCCCACAGCAGGACTACTAATTGCAATTCGTAACGGATACGGCTTAACGTGTATTCAAAAACGGAAAGAAAATAACTCCATGCTGATGGTTAAGCTAAATTGGTCAACAAGCAACGTGGAAAAAAACAAAATCTTGAAAAGTTGGTGGTTATCATCACCATCTACTGGAACCCTGCGACCATTGATTGTACAAAATTCATTAAAATGATCGAGATGGAAATCGACTGGATCCAAGTAAATCATAAAACTGACCACATTGTTATATGTGGTGACCTTAACATCAACTGTCAGGACAACATTGAAACCAACACGAGCACATCCAAGAGACTTCAAACTGACCACAGGGCAATTCAATGGCTGAAATTGATGAAGTCAAGATCGTTCTCAAACCTAGACTCGGTTTTCCACGAACCTAACAGACCACCGACATGGGAAAGAGCAAATTCAAAATCATCAATTGACCATATCTTTGTGTCACGATCTCTATTACCACAAATAATATCTTTTGAAGTGGTGAGGACACCTGCAAGTGACCACAATCTCCTACAAACCTCCTGGTCTTCGAACCCTCCAAATAATCCAACCATGACCTCCAATCTAGAGGTAAATTGTCAAGGCACAAGACTCAGAATGACAACAAAAGCAATTAGCTCCTTAACGGTGGCTTATAGGGACTTAAAAAAAGACGAAAACCCCATGACGGTGGATTATATCCCGCTATTGACTACATTCAAAGTTCCGCAAGGAAAGAAGAAACATCTTAAGATACAACAGAAACACATTGACGATAAACTGGTAGCAGAAAAAAAGAGTGACCTTAGAAGAACCAAAAGACAGGCATGAAAACTAGAACCCTCTACCGCAGTAAGAGTTGTCTGTGAGGTGCAAAGAACTTACAAAGCTTGGGTGAGAGGCTACTGTCATATTTTACATCAACAAGACACTGAGAATATTCTTGCAGCAATTAACGGAAACCAGACTAGAGACTTTTGATCCCTCTTACATTCAACATCAGCAGGTGCTCCCCCTTCTCAACTAAATTGAATTGGAGAATCCACCTGGGAGGCCTACATCCACTCTCTCTTCAAATCCCCCAAAACTGCCCAAGAGGATATGGGCACATACGACAGCCCATAGATACGGCTAGACAACAAAGAAGACATCCTGAACCTGATAAGAAAACTAAAACCATCTCGTGCACCTGGTCCGGATGGCACAACAAACCTTGATTTGAAAACTCACCCTGAAGCCTGGTCATCACTCCTAAGTGTTATTTTCAGACGTTGCATTTCTTCCAAATCCATCCCACCATCATGGAATTGCGCAAACATTGTACCCATCTATAAAAAGGGAAACAGGGCTGAACCGGCAAACTATCGCCCAATCGCCCTCCTAGACCCAATAGCCAAAGTCTTTGGGTCTCTCCTTCTCCAACATTTTACAGCTTGGGCAAACAAAGCCCCCTGCCAGGACTACCTACAGACTGGATTTAAAAATAACATGGGTACAAACGCGAATATATTCATCTTGAGCGCATTGAAAAGTAAAATCTTAGAAGGTCGCCCCAGAATATTTATCGCCTTTGTTGACCTAACTCAGGCATTTGACCGAGTCGATCGTTCAAGACTGTGGCAGAAACTTTCTTCCTGGAAATGCCCCCATGAATTGTTGGACCCGATCAAAGCTTTATACTCCAACACGTCCATGCAAGTCCGACTGAACCAACAAGGGTCACTTTCTGACAAGATCAACACCGTCAGAGGTGTTAAACAGGGCTGCCTTTTGGCTCCGGACCTGTTTTGGACATACCTAGGCGATTTCCAAGAATCTGAAAAAGCAATACGATAATTCTCACCAAAGCTTGGAGGCGATCAGATCAGTCGACTGTTATATGCCGATGATTTGATCCTTCTAGATCACACTTCAATAGGCCTCCAATGCCAACTTAACAACTTACAACAATATATGGTGGAAAAAAACCAGGAAATTAATGAAGAGAAAACAAAAATGATGATAATTGAAAAATCAACCAAGAACAAAGAAAAGAGCTCTCTTTGCTTGGGTTCAGTCATTGTCGAAAGAGTTACCAACTTCAAGTACCTAGGTGTCACACTAGATAGCTCGGCAAAGGAAAAAGCTATTCAAGAGGTACTGTAGGAGAAAGCAAAGGGAAAGCCATTGACATCAAATATGACGCTATTCCTCGATCCCGGTCAGAGACTTCTATAAAACGAAGGTTATACCATCTTTAACCTATGGTGCGGATGCAATGCCTAATCTCCCTAAAGAGTTATGGTCCAAACTAGAAGCAATCTTCTGGAGAACCATCTTTGGCCTACCAAAATCAACTTCTGTCGTACTGATCAGATGCAAACTCAGCCTCTCATCACTGGAAACAACAGTAGACTTAAACAGCATCATGTTATACAGGAAATGCATCTTGAAAGACGCTCCATACGTCTACGGCTTGATAAACCAAGACATTCGCTTTGGATCCTGTAAAATGCTGTCTAAATGGGAAGCCAAGAACATGGCTCTTCTACATTCAGTGGAAAGCAGTGAAGACAAGCTCATAAATAACCCAGTCAAAGTCACAAAAAAGATCTGGGAACTAGACTGGATAAAGACCCTTCAAACAGCAAGCAAAAAGAAACTGGCTACTCATCTCCCCCCGTTTTTCAAGAAATTGGACACTTTACAGACTGTTCCCGAGTAGAGCAGTGCGCAACTACTTTCTGAAAATTCACCTGAACTTATTGGAAACAAACGAAGTTCTGGCAATTAGAGGTCTAGCTTCGGGAAACTGTTGTCAGCTTTGTAAATTCACATCGAAAAAGGAAACCTTTCGTCACCTCCTCTTGACTTGCCCTACGACGCAGGATATCCACTTGCTATATTTGGAAAACACCATCTCCAATTTTACTCTTCAGGATGAGGAAAACTGTTGGTACAAATTGATTGGAGGGGACAAACCAATTTGGTTGCTGGCAGCAGTGAACATCATGCAACACATCACTAAAGTAACGCTCCCCCTTCAAGACTTAAACACTGCCTCGATTACACCAATTTAAGACTTTCCTTCCTTTTTATTCACATGAAACGAAATGTTATCTTAAGTACGTCTGTCACCTTCTACTTTTACTTTTTGTCAAAAAATCAGTTTGGATTAAGCACAAATAAAAGTGGAATTGTTTGTTTGTGATTCCTTTTAAATTTAAGTACATACATTCGGGCTAAGCATTATGACTACCAAAAAGAACGGAATCCAGCACAACCTGATATGCAGTTTATTCAAATGTCTTGGATATATAAACATATATTGTTCCCACAAAATACATGGAGTTTTTTCAAAATGCTTTAAAGCTAATACAAAGGCAACATAATTTTGTTTAAATGTATTTCAGGGAAATTCAGATGAGTCTAAGAAATCTTTTCCTGTAGTTGAGACTTTGATATTCATTTTGAGTTTTACAACCTTATCATATATTTGTTATACTCTCACACTGTTCAAAGTCATTTGCGAGTTGCCTATATAGTTATGTCTACTTTTTATTCTGGTTTAGCAGGAAGTTGCAGACATATAGCAAAGCTGTGGTGAAAAATCAAATAGTGTTGGTTTCAAAGTTGTCCCTGGTTGGCTCCTTATATTGTGTCTGCCCAATATTCAAGTTTATAGTATTGAATGCAGTCACATCTCAGCGCCCTCTTTCAAAATAAACCACATGGTTATGGGTGAGTGAATTGGAAAAAATAATACTTCAGAGAGTAAAAAATAGTGTTCAATGATAACTCTTTATTGATTGTCTCATATAATGATCCTCATATGTTAATCCTTATCCTCATAGGTTAATCCTTAATCCTCATTTGATAATCCTTTTATCCTATTTTGGTCATCCTCAATACACAATCCTCTACACATGCTTCACCAATTATATAATCATGGCTCATTAGGAAGGAAAGTAACGTGACAAATAATCTAAATTACAAGTGTGTATTGCAAGAGGATAGTGTTCTCTACGCTATGCACATATATAAGAAACAAACAAAAAACAAAAGTGGGTGAAAACTCAACTCACCCACAATGATTCTTGGTCAAAGGCGCTTGTTGTGAATATGGAGTATCACTATATCAGGTGTTGACCACTGGAAAAACAAATAGAAAAGCATTGCCATGATTTATGGTGCAATTCTGTATTGCCTTTCTTGTATCCTAGATGCTTTGTATAGATGATTGATACCCCTAGATGCAGTAAGCTAAGAAAGGTATCTAATGTTTCTAATGTCACGCTTACCTTGTGTTCCGAGTGGAAGACTGGACTCTTTTCACCAGCCTGTGCACCAACAATTGCCGATCCTGGTTGATACAGCGTTCAAAATATGTCTGCAAATTATAGTCGCGACTGACATCATCGCGCCTGCAAAGCAGGTGCAATGACATCATCAGTGTAACGTGACTGCCAGCCATTGTGAAATGGTCAAATATGAGCGGTCCTATTAGTGGGTAACAGTAATCGTAAAATGTGATGTTTTGAAAATGTAAAGATTAGCAAAAAACCTATGAAGGCAAACAATCAAGGATAATGAAATACACGTGGACTCTTGAAGATCCAGAAGAGAGCAAGGGGTGTCAAGTTAGAGGAAAGAGAGTGAAAATGCAAGATAGCTTTGCAGTTGTGTTGGTAAGTGCAGACCCAAAGTACCCTGGGCTCTCTGTGTGGAGCCTGTTTGAATGGGATCTTTGTCAAGGGAGCAGAGGCATTTGTCTCTGAATGAGAGCCTTGTGTTGATATTTTGATAGGATGCATTGGCTGGGCAAGTGGTATGCAATGTCCTTGTAGGGGTGTAGGCAGAGGCATTTCTAGGGGGAGGCTAAGGGGGCTATAGCCCCATGTATTTTGGTTGTAGCCCCAGATAGAATCTCAGGTGCTACAACCAAAAGGCTAGCTAGCCCCCAGTCCCGGCAGTTCCTATATTAGCGTAGCCCCGGGTCTTTTCCAGACCTAGCAACACCCCTGGGTGTAGGGCTATGTTGTTCTATATCTGTAGGGATTGATTTTAAAACTGCTATGTGTGAGCAGTATATCTGCTCTTCAGATAACGTGTATTCATATATATTGTGTTCCTTTATTCTGACATATTAGTAATTCATTCAAACCATATAGTTTAAAACTCAAGAATAGAAATGGAAATGCTATTGAATTATGTTTTGATGTGTGATATTTATTGGAAAGATAGGTCTGTTTTGATAAATGAAGAAATATAATCTGAAAAAGGCCTGTAATGAAAGAACAGAATCAGATTGCATTTTAAGTTCTGTTCCCACTTATAGCCATACTGAAGAGAAACATGGTCTCCATTCGAGTGAAAACTGAGTGGAAAATAATTGCAGGTTATGGTTAGGTCAGATGGCTTTTAAGATCACACCAAGTTGATCCATGATTGGATTCAACTCAGAATTTCAAAGCATGTACACACTATGAGGGTAATTCATAGAATTTAGTGCACAAGTGGCGCACGGGACTGGCGCACAGAGTGCGTGTGCGACAGTCTGTGCCAGCCACATGCGGTAAAACACATTTTAGCACACAGCGTATTCATGGATACTAACATCCATAACCAGCCGGGACGCAGAAAGGAGCAGCGACCCTACAGCGGCGCCAGTTACGCCCCTAACCCTGCCCTGTGCGCCAGAAACATAGCACAAATCCCATACATGGCGCAAAGGCCAGTGGACTAGCATACAACCCCCAACCATGAACACACGTGGAAAACTCCCCGCGCACCCCTCGAAATACGCGTACCCCACTCACGCTAGCGAAAACGCATGTAAAAGTCCACGCGCCCCGCGGAATACACGTACCCCGCTCACGCTAATGAAAACGAATGTAAAAGTCCATGCGCACCCCTTGGAATACATGTACCCCGCTCGCGCCATGCCTATCGCATGTGAAACTCCACTTGCAGCCCCGGAATACACGTACCCCTCTCGCGCCAGGCTAATCACATGTAAAACTCCCTGCGCACCCCCAGAATATGCGTACCCCACTCGCACCAGGTAAATTGCGTGGAAAAAGGCCCACCTGTGGTGTGGGCACCTGTGGGGCATGCCCAGGGTGGATGGGCTGCCTGTGAGGCATGGGGAGGGTGAATGGGCTGCCTGCGGGATATGGGGAGGGTGGATGGGCTGGCAGCAGCGCATGGGGAGGTTAATTGTGCTGCCTGTGCGGCATGCCCAGGGTGGATGGCTGCCTGCGGGGCATGGAGAGGGTGGATGGGCAGGCAGCCGCGCATGGGGAGGTTGAATGAGCTGCCTATGGGGCATGCCCAGGGTGGTTGGGCTGCCTGCGGGGCATGGGGAGGGTGAAGGGGCTGCCTGCGGGGCATGGGGAGGGTGGATGGGCTGGCAGCAGCGCATGGGGAGGTTGAATGGGCTGCCTGTGGGGCATGCCCAGGGTGGATGGGCTGCCTGCGGGGCATGGGGAGGGTGGATGTGCTGCCTGCACATATTCCAGGGGTGCTCGGGGAGTTTCACACATGATAGGCCTGGCATGATCGGGGTACGTGTATTCCGGGGGTGCACATGGAATTTTACACGCAATTTCACTAGCGCGAGTGGGGTACCTGTATTCCGGGTGTGCGCATGGAGTTTTACATACGATTTCCCTAGCGCAAGCAGGGTACGTGTATTCCGTGGTGAGATTTGGCAGTTTGTGCCCTCCCGGTCGTGCCCCCCCTCCCCATGCCCCGCAGGCAGCCCACACCACAGGGGACCACCCCACACCCCTGGCCATTCCCCACAGGCAGGCCACATGGCACCATGCAGTTGGGAGCCCCGACTCATGTACCCCAACCACCCACCCACCATTGATGGGCACCTGTGCCAGCAGGCCCCGACTCATATCCCCCACCCACCCACCATTGACGGACACCTGCCAGCAGGCCCCGACTCATGTCCCTCACCCACCATTGACGGGCACCTGCCAGCAGGCCCTGAATCATGTCCCACCAAACATCATGTCATAACAAAACAGACCCATGGTCCTAATGCCAACCCAAATCCCCCCTTCCCCCTAGTACAAGCACGCAACCATCCACTGCACCCACTCCCAAATTACCCATGCCATGAGAGTCTCAAAACAACCAGCATGGCCATGCATAAATGTACAACAGGGCCACACAGTGGCAACACATGACTGAGGCAATGCTCACAGAGACATGCACAAAACCAATGAGAGTACACAACACCAATAATGAAGATATATGAAACGTATTAAATAACATAATTAAATAACATAATGAAAACCAAACTTGCAAAATAAGAAATAATAAATGCAATACCAAAAAAAAAGGAAAATTCAATTAAAATCAAAAATTCACGACATGAGGACTGAAAAGTGGTCCATCGTCAATGTCCATATAAATGAAAAAATAAAAATAAAATAAAAACCATTGATCCATGGGAAGTTCAAATAACGAAAGTATGTACAAGTCTTGAACTATTTACAATGCAAGTTCAAACGGTCCATGATCCCAAAAGAAAAGGAAACCTACCAAAAAAACCTATCAATGAAAAACTATATGCATAAAGTGGAGCAATGTCCATGAACTCCAAATAAAAATATGAAACAAAGGAAACCTAACCCTAAAGAACTATGTACAAAGGTGGCGGGCAAGTCCTACGGCTCACTCTTGATGTTCCGGGCCAGGGCATCATCAAACTCCTCTTCAATGTCCCGGAGGCGAGCCTCTTCCCTGGCCTCGAGGTCTCGCAGGGATGCAGCCATGGCCTCCTCCAACTCCCTGCAAGTTGCCTCGAGGCACTCAGACTGCCTCAATGCTCTGTGTATGGAGTTCTCCGCCCTGACCATAGTGAGCCATGCATCCTCCACCCGCCGCCGCTCCGCATCTATCTGCTGGCCCAACCGCTGCCACATGGAAGACACTTCCCATCCAGGGTCCTCCTGCCCTCTGGCCGATGCCTGCCCCCGGGCTGTTGATGGCCCCGACTCATGATGCCTCCCATGCTGAGCCTGCCACTGCCTCCGACGCAACTGCCTCTGCCACCACAATAGCATCCGGGCTGATGAAATCCCCTGGCGCCGTCGTGCACGTGCCCTGCCCGATGATGCTGGCACATCCTCCATTCACTGGGGTCCAGTTGGTGGGGTGGCTACCCCTGCTGGACCTCCAACTCCTGACTGTGGCAGGGATGGGATCTCCACCAGGCTGGCTGCGTTGGTTGGGGCAGATCCACAGGGGGCCCTGGTGGCATCTGGGCCGGAAGACGGCATGGAGAACAACTGGCGTATAGTGTGCACAGAGGAGGAGAGGGCCGCAAGACTGGCCGACACATGGAGGAAACCCCCGACCACGGTCCCTCCCAACTGGGCCACATTGGACCGCAGCTCTCCGTGATGACGTGCGTAGTTCCCCCAGGAAGCACGCACGTAATCACGAATGTCACGTGTGCACAACGCGACACCAATCAAGACGGACTCAATCCGGTCACAGGTCCCCTCGTCCGCAGGTAGAGGAGTGCCAGATGACATGGACCTCCCTCCTACCTGCGGACGGGCCTGGGCCATGGTGATGCAGTCACAGTGTCAGGGACAGAGACATGCACAGGCACCTCCGTGGCGACCTGTGCTGCCTCCTGCCCCTACACTGCACCACTTGAACTAGTGGTACCACCCCACCAGGTCCCATGTGCGGTTCTGTAGCGGCCTCCGCCTCCTCTATACACACCACCAACCTGGATGGCTCCGCACTGTCTTCCGCTGTTGCAAGCCCCTGTGGGGGCTCATCCGCCCCTTCTGCTGCAGCCGTAGTGGCAGACACGGTACCAGTCCCCTCGCTCCCAGTTGGTGGAAGTTCCTGGGAGGTTGACTGGGCCTTACGTCGCCGGCCAGTGGAGGCATCCCTGCTGCTTTCCTCCACAGCACCGTCTCCGCCCTCTTCTTCACTCACCGCTGTGTAAAGGGAGACATTGAACACAAGCATCAGGGTACTGAACAATAGATCCCTAGACACAAAGCAATAGCACATGAGTGGCACTGTCAAAAGTCACTCCCCTCATGTCCCTCCAGAACACATGGGTCAGTGCAGGCAACACACATGCAGGAACAGGCATGGCACATGCAACAAACATTGGCATCCATGTCCAAGGCACCGTAGATACATCCAATGGTGGGCTGATACTCACATGCATCATGGAACATGCTGGTCACATGCACTCACATCACCGGAGGGTCATGCATCTGGCCCCGTATACCCCCAGACAGAGTGGATACAAGGATGACTAGGCTGTATCAGTGAATCAACACATTGTCACAGACATGTGTCATGCATCCATGGCGCACACACTACTCAGACACACAGACATGTACACCATGCATGTCCATGCGTGCAGCACACATCTCTCACACCCCTAACATGTCCAAGTCCAGGCACAGGCATGCATACATGTGTGCATTCCGTATGCTGCTCACCATGATGTATTGTAACACATACACCATCCATATGGGTCACGTCTGACTGGACTCACATACAGCACATCATGTCCCTGCACACACACATCCAAACATGACCCATGTCACACATGCAGCCAAGTACCAGCACACTGCAACATGCACTGTTTTAAACGTGAATGCATAGCCACTTACTGCTCGACTCCAGAAGTGCCTGCATCCTGAGGATCTGATGGTGAAGCAGTGGGCAAATGTGCTCCAGGACCCTCATCTGCTGGGTGGTAAGCTGGACCCGGTGCCCCAATGCAAGCTGCTTCCAAGAGGCACTAGGCCTTCTTGAGGGTCCTGGACCTGTAGTCCTCCCAGCGCTTCTGGACGTGTTTGATGTAGCGGGGTGCCACCCCTCCGTGTTGATGGCACCCACTATGTCCTTCCAGATCCTCTTCCCTCCTTCCTAGTCGGCGCGCCATGGTGTGAAGAGGGCATCATAATGCCCCAGAACTTGCTCCACCAGTATACCAACTGCCTTTTCACTGAATCTGGTAGCCCTCTGCCTCTCTGCCGGGGGGTTGCCACTGGTGCCGGAAGGTGTTGTGTCAGATATGGCAACCTCCAAGGCAGGTGTGGGTGGGTAACTGGGTCCTGGGGCTGGGCTGTGGAGTGATGGAACACCATTTGGAGTCTTCTGTTCCAGCAGGGGTGGTCACAGCAGCTGGACCTCTGCAGATGGCAGATGTGCAGGCTCCAAATGGCAGGGCACGGTGGCAGCAGGCAGGCAGCAGCAGATGGCTTGTGGAAGGCTGTTTGGGGCTCTGGGGGGCAGTAATTCAGCCTTCTGGGCAGGAGCGTGGTCTTCCGTGTGTTGTCACATGACCAGCTTGATACAGAGTGATTTGGCACGTGAAAAACAGCACGTTTGCGTGAATTCCGAGGAAAGGCCCTAAGCGCGTAAGCGCGTAAGTGATGTAACGTACGCGCAGGCGTTTCCCTCGGCACGGGTTGAAGGTCCTACGTGGGTTTTCATCGCTCTGTACGTGCTTTTCGTGGAAAGCGGCTCGTGTGTTTTCCAGACGCTGGGGTTCACACGCGATTACTTCACAGCGGCTACAGTGCGTACTTCTTCTTTTGGCGTGGGTGTTGGCTACGTGTTCTTCTTCTACACGCAAGGCAGACGCTGAGTCACACACGCTATTTTCTACTGCCGGTGTCCCTGTTAGTCATATACCTCTTTTCTTCAGGCATACTAGCTTGCGTGTTGATCACATATGCATTTTTTGTGTTCCTGGCTGCCACAGCGTACTGCGTGTGTTTTTTTACACGCACGTGGGCTACAGGGGTGGCGTATCTCTTTTTCTTGTTTTTTTGGGATGCCTGAGCATTGCGTGACACGTCATTTCTCCTAGAGGGCCACAGAATGGGACATTTATCATAGCTGTATATACGTGTTTGTTGTTTGTGTGAACTTTTGTAATGCACAGGGACGCTACCGTCTGCCTTCGTGTGGTGGACATGTTTAGGCCTGTACATGTCTTTGGCCGTGCGCGGGTTTCCCCTATTCGATTCCATGAATAAATATAGTTCACGTGCGTGTGGGCGTTCCGTGTACTTCCCAGCAGTACTTCCCAAGTTACGCCCTTATTTTCACATGTTGTTCCCCATTCTGCATGTTCCGCCCCGTGTTCTGCTCCCTTTTTGGTGTGTGTGCTAACGTTGTGCACTTTCGCTGTGCGTGTCGCGCACGGCGTTCGGGATGTTGCAGTGACGTGTGCGCCCGTGCCACCCGTGGATTTGGCACATATCCCGGGGAAAACACGCGCAGGGCCTTCCATGAATCTCACGCGTGCGATTCGCACATGTGCGCTGGCTTTTTCACACTTGCGCCAGCTTGCACCACAAATTTTGGCGCACATTTATTCCATGAATTACCCACTATATATTTTCTTGAGGCATTCACTTATGACACCAGGCCTTGCCTACCAAGAATCTGTTTCACATCAACTCATAAACTGAATCCCTTAACATACACAAGCTTAACAGAAGGGGCTCCTGACATTTAGATGCACAGCACAAGCCATCTGCCTTGAACTAGTCACAGTTACAAAGTCATTGAAAGTATGCACAGCTAAAGAAAAATTGCTTTAGATGGGATAACAAGGAGTGGGGCTATTTTGTCAAAGTGTCATCTCTGCCCTCTTGCCTCTTGTGGGTAACTGCTTGAGTGCACACTATAGAATTCCCAATGCATTTACATGAAAACAAATCTCACTTAAAATGTATAAAACTTAAATTAAGCCTTAAATCGCCACGCAAGCTCCAACTGATCTGAGTTTTTTATATGTTGGAGATGGAGGTAACATTTATCAAATTCTTGAAACAGAATTCTATGTTGTAATTTTATAAATGGCTTAAAAATTGCCAGAATGTGTAAAATCATCAAAACATATCAGAATTTCATCATATAACATCAAAATGTTTGCCTTCATAAGCAGAAACTAAAAATACACTTTTGTTTAATTTAAGGTAGAATAGATACATCTGAAATCAGAGCATAAACATAAATGTGCTTCTCTTCAGAAAGAATAAACATACTCCCACTTTTTGGTCACGTGTAAAACAAACCACTCCTCTGTTTAAAAAGGGTGGTATTTGAAGGATATATTATGGGCTGTCCATATGACAGAGGGATGGATTATGGAATAGTGTGCGAGGAAAAGACATAAGGGAAACCATCTGGAAAATTGCAGAGTAAGAAAACCTACTGTTAGCCAATGGCAGACCAATCCATGAGACCTGCCTTTTGAGAGATGGAACCAGTGCAGCCATAGAGCAGTGACCAGGCAGCACTTGGTTATTGTGTCAAAAAGGGCACATAATTGAGGGTTTGCTGACAGGATAATGTCTGGCTGACTGGAACCCCAGCCAAAACCAAAAGTTACAGCTAAAAAAAGGCAAAGGAACCCCAATCCCACTTTGTCCAATTTGAAAACTGGGTAAAATATGTGAAGATAGAATGACTTGGAATACAAAGGGCAAACACATTAAAAAAAGGAACTCCATTGTTGATAAATATATGCCCTGTGTATATATGAGAGGTTGCCTTTTAAATTAAAATATTAAAAACAGTATACATGTTAGCTGCCACTTTAAACTGGGATTTACAAATATAGTTAGTGGTTGAAACTGATGTTGAGTCATGTGGATCAACGTGCAATTACAAGTGCTATCATCTAGGATGATGTCATACAGTTAATACACCAGTAGAGACCATAGTATAGTGTGGATGATTGTGCGACAAAATGTATCTTGAAAGAATGAACACTATTCATTAAGAACTGTAGGAAGTGCAAATCCTCTGCATTCTCCTGTCTTGCAAAGTCTAGACAGAGTCAGGTGTAGTGGGAGAGAGAAGAGAATTTTCAACTAAATATCTGTTACTGTAGAATAGTACATCTCCAGTCCTTAAATGTAAAGAGACTGAAAATCTTACATGCAGGCACTTTTTAAACTGTGCATATTTTTGGATAGAAAGGAATCTATTCATGTGCAAGGAATGTCATATACAGACACCAATAAATGAAGCAGCATATCCAGGTTCATTGAAAGTCACATATAAATGTCCATCGAGAACTGCACCCAAACTTTCAGAAAACATGGACTGCTGCAGACAGTATTTGTGAATGCAAACTTACATGAGGCAATTTAAACAAGTTGCCTTTTGAATGCAAATGGCTTGACGCCTAGCCCCATGTTAGCCAATCCTGGCCTCCACATAACCGAAACATTCACTACCTTTCACCTGCACAGGGAAGTTGATACATAGATATATATGAATGTACGTGATGTGCATTTCGGTGGTCGGTCAAAAAACCGAAAACAAAATATCGAATCACAAAAATCCCGAATCCAAAATCTGGAAAAAAAAAAATCTCGAATTATTTATTTATTTATTTATATGTATTTGTGGGTTCAGGTAAGTATAAAAAAAGGATAAAATAAAAAAAAAAGAAAAAAGGGGGGTTGGGGGGAACCCCCCCCCATTTCAAAATAAAAACGTATTAAAAAAAAAATTCGAGATTTTTTTTTTCGACATTTTGGATTCGATATTTTTGTTTTCGATATTTCGGAATTCGGTTTTTTCACTATAAACCGTGCATTTCTCCAGTAGCATACTTGTTTTGATGTCGGCAAAAATCAAATATATTAACCTTGCTTGTCTTATGTTAAATGATCAATTGAAATGATAGTAATGTTCATATAGAAAACCATGTTATGTAGGAATGACAGTATGTCTAGTGTTTATTAGAATACAGCATATTTAAATGGAGATTGTTGTGATTGAAAGTGGATGTTTTGTGGATTTATAATAGCACAAGATTCATTTAGGCAGGTACAAATTTCTTTTTTATAATTATATATGTATACTGTGTTGTAGCAGGCTCCAGGCAAAAGCTGGAGACTGATTTGGTTTAAGTTTTTCTATTTATTAAAATACATTTCAATTTTTGAATACCTCACTCTATTTTCCTTGCCCTGAATTGTGGGGTGGGATTGTATTAATGGAGAGAGTGAGATTGGCGTGTCAAGTTTATGTGAACTAGCCAAAATTGTATAAAATGCACCACATATCCCTAGTGTCTAATGTGCTGGGGATAATATCCCTGAACTTGTGGGCACATGCGACATGCCGACAGTGTGCACCTCAAAGAAGGCCATGTTGATTTTGCCTTTAAAGTTGATTATCGGGTATGCGTCATTGGTGGCGATGCCCCATGGAAAAAGACGGACATGTTAGTCGACTCTGATTTGCTACACTGGTGCTCCCTCCCGAAATGCCATCTTGTCGAACCTTTCATGCACAATGGATTCCTCATTTGTGAACATAAATGTTGGTGGAATCCTAATTTGTCTTCATCCACTGCCCTTAACAGATTATAGTTGACAGTCAATGATGTAATAGAAGCACACTATTAATGTACACCACACCCATATACAATGCATGTCAACACTGCAAACAACCTAAAGCATTTTCTTTACCCCTCAGGTTCCAGCCCAACCACCCAGGTACATAAGGATTCCTTAGAAAAATCCAGGACTCCAAGACTCAAAATGCAAAGCAGTAAAATATGACTGGATAATCACCTATGGATTGGAATGTAATGGATCATGTTGGCATGTTGGAATGGATCAATATATCCATATGGTAGAATTACTTCACAGAAAAACAGAGAAAACTGTCCTCTGTCGGTCCAAGGAAAGTGTAAATTCTTATTATGTAAAAGTATAACATTTCCAACTGAGAACTCACCAAGCATGGAAGATGATTTTATCCATAATGTCAATCCTTTGATGAGTGAAAAGCAGAGATCTGATCTGGGTCACAGTTTGATTGCTGTTTACATTAATCAGGGTGTCAGTGTTCTCATGTAGGCATGTACATGTAAGGCATAAAAGTAGTAAAGACAAATATTAGTATTAGGAAGCAAGAAAAATCCTTTGCTTTTTAAATTTTGAAGTGCAACTGAGAGAACTAATTGTGCGTTTTGACCTACATTAGAGTGTGTGTTATTTCAGAGGAAAAAAAGGACAAGTAAGAAGTTTACTTTCCTACCGCATAATGCATCCTGTGGATAGTCATCATGTATGGGAACTCCCACATTTTACAGTACACAGTACATTAACCCCATCAACCACACCTACTAAGAATAGAGTACAATGCCACAAAAAGACAAGGAGCTCTTTTGACTCACTGCTTACTTGAGCTAAGAGGAAATGTGCTTACCCTATTTAGGTCCCTCTATTAGACTATTCAGATATGTAATGCACTAGGTAAGTTGTAAATTGCCATGGGCCAGATGCCAATCCCAAATTCAAAAGAAGCAAGTTGAAAAGGGGACCCAAAGAATTATTGCATATTTTGTCATTCTATATAATTAAAATGTTGACTGCTTCTGGGGAGGGTAGTTAAAAACTGCATTGGATAGCAAAGGACTCTGAACATATGTTTTTTACTGGCAATTATATAGTTGGAAGTGCTACCTTCAGTTGCCAAGGGAATTCACATAACCCAATTCCTGCTCCAAGTGTCCATAAACCTGAATCCTATAATCTATTATATATTGTATTTAAAAATCTTGAGTATGATTTTACAGGCTGAAGCATATCACCTCAGCTAGCAAGCTACAAATCTAATGATCAAACATGCAGGTGTTGTTTTAAATTTAAGTCACTGAAAAGAGAATGCCTTATTTGTAATATTATTGTGTCAAAGATAAAGATAAAATAATTTAACATGTTTCTTATAATAAACCTTGTAGCTTTATTAATGCTGTAAAGTAGTTAGACTTGCATTGGCATATTGTAGCAGTTTCATTAAAAGAATGACCACGATAGGTAAAATTTAAATGGGTGAATTTTGGTTTAAGGATTTAAAAGATGTATTTTGTAAGTTTTGTGATGAATACCAGAGTATTGTCACTGTTTCCATGGGGTAGGCCCCTTTCCATGAGGCCAGGGAGGTGAGGCTGCTACCTGATATTCCCACTGGGTGTGGTACTCAGCAGAAGGATCTCATGGGGAGGGAAATCCTTCCTGGGTCCAGATACGATGGGCCAGGAAAATGCTGTATTCACTTACCCCTTTGTGTCCCCACACTCCTGATCCCCCACTCAGGTTCCTCTGGTCCCCCATACTTCTATATGTCATAGCAGAGTAGAAAGTCTCATTGACAACACTGGGACGAGGAAGAGGGAGACTTACCCAAGCTTATTACAAAATACGTCTGAGATGAAGAAGATGGGAAAAGGAGGCAAAAGCACACTGCCGAACCAACACACATAGTTAGGGTTGGTCTTATTATGCATAGGTTGTGCTTGTTCTGTGTAGCAATTAATGACAGTGGTTTACATTCCCTATGCTGGCAAGTATGGTATTGAACCCACAGGGGGCCCTTTTAAATCAGTAACACGTCATACATTGATGGGGATGCAGAATAACTCTTACACCAAATAATAAGACTGACTCATGAAGTTGTCAAAACATTTCCTCTCATTGTTTTATTTTCAGTTGTCTAAAACAGGGAGTTACAACCGACATCAACAGGCATTCGATCGTGCTCTCAATCATTTTGCAGAAAAAACACACTTAAAGGAGTTGTGCACTCAGAAATATTAGTGTCTCGAGGACTCCAGCATATGTTTTTAAATATACGTTGATCCATCGTACAAACATTTCCAATGCACCTTACCGTAGGTTTCCTCTTTTGTACACATGCGAAATCAGGCAGCAGGGCGCAGCCATCTTGTGATAATCTGATCTGTTGCTGCATCGCCCAAGGTGGACTGCCCTGGCGGCACTAAATCATATACCCCGCCCCGGAGGCTGACATCACCAAACCTAGTATTATTCTCCACCTATCTCCATGACGTTACTGGGCAGCATAGTCAAACGCGCCCAGTCATCACCTACGTGCCGTGACGCAGAAAACGGAAATCAACACACATCAACTCACAACACAGCGCGTCACAATTCAGAATATAAAACTATACTTTAAAAGGAAATAGCAAAACTGTACAATTTGTAAAGTACTTTTATTTCACAATAAACGCTCCAAGAATATCCGGTGATTGCCATATTCAATCAAACGGGTCATTTTTTTTCTTTTTTCTCGGTTCACAAATGTTTATCGTGAGTCACACGGTGTTCCTTTCAGGTAGGTATAAGAAGCGCCACGGATGCACCGTGAATCGCAAGGCTTGTGCATCAGCTTGGCGCTAGGCCACCGTAAATGATGTCAGGTTGCTCCTTATCGCTGGTACTGCGTAAGGGCATATCGACCCGTGGCGATCATCCCAAAAAAGGGTAATTGTGATCCAGCCATTCAAATGTATCTGCAGCTGGCGGTTAAAGAACCCGTCTGTTGGTATCTGGAATCGATGACAATCGCAGAAGGGCAGGATGTAGCTGTTTGTAAAACATAACAGAAATGTGTCTCAGTAGCCGATCTTTATTACAATGTATCATTTTACCCATCAATTCGGCCCTGTGTTAAAACTAATGATGAACACAGATGTGAAAATTTGGTTACACACAGAAAACAATGTGGAAAGTAGTCTACAATTTGCTTCAGAGGTTAGTGCTGTGGGGTATGTTCAGCTCGAAATGGGATGCGGAAGCTGATGCTAAAATTTGAAGAACACATAGACCGCATTTTAGTTAAATATTAGTGCTGAATCTGAATGAACCGAGTGGTGGTCTACATGCATCTCAACGCTGGACTGCCATGTGCCCAGGAACAAGTACACACACAGGTTGTACTTGTGTGTCATTGCAATATGCCACAAAGAACAACCCAGTATAATGTAACTCAGCAATAACGGTCAGCTAATGATAAAATCGTCAAAAGTAAAACTTACATTATATTCAGCATTTCCATTCTCTTGGCGTAACGCAAAGACACTGTTCAGATTGATGATTTTTCATAAAATTAAATTACATGTTCCTTTGTCCAGTTTTGGAATGGTGAACCTTATCATATTTGACATTATTACACCCCTCCCTTAATTCATTCCTTTCAGAATCAAGGTCGAAAAACTATGCGATGCGTTGGCTGGCTTGCTGCGCTCGCAAGCAAAAATTCAAAGTTGCTGACCATCACTCAGAATGACGATGCATTCTTAGTTTGCAACATCTTGTCTCAGTGCATCCATGAGAAAGGGACTTGTGAGGCACAGGCGCATGAGGAAAAATGTGGGTGCTGTCAGTGCTCGCTGTTGGCGGTGCTGCTGAGCGGTAGGGGAAACTTTGCAATGACAGAATGCTGCCTAGTCTAAAGTTGGAGTTGAGGGTACAGAAAATATTTTGCTCACAGTCAGTAGTTCTTGTGTGCCGAGTATCTTATCTAGCCTAGGTCTCAACCCTTTTGTGGGATGAGTAGTTATTAATTTATTTGGGCAACTGTTTGGTAAGGTAACTGCAGAACCCCAAAGTTGCTTTCTTACTGTTATCCATCTGGCCCTCCCACGATCAGTGAAGGTCCCACAGTAGCTCGACGAAACTGGGAAGTGTGAAAGAATAGCATTACATTAAATGGCATTTGTAAAAATGGTACTTGTTGAAAAAAGAATTCGACAAAGAGCATGGATTTCAAAAGACAAATTGGATGCTTTATTTGGACACTTCATAAAAACATTGTTGATCAAAAAAACAGATGGTAATCATTTGAACCTGGAAGTGAACTGTTCCATGAGCTCTGCTTTAGGTGGACAAGGCATGTTGGCAAAGTTTTGTGGCAATGTATGTGTCCTCGGAACAAAATTGTGTGCAATTCCATGAGTATGTATCTCCAAGACAGTCATAATAAGATCTTTCACAAAATCAAATTCCTTTTCCTCATATATTGGCTTGACCACCCATTTTTTGCATCTTTTCGTAAAGGCCATTGTGTAGCGAAGCATCCCAAAGTTTCCTGCAGTCTTCGATTGTTCACACCCTAGATTCTCGTTATGCGCTAATATTGCTAGCAATGTCTTATATTTCATCCCGTCTATGCTGAAATGCAATCTCTTTGGCCTGTACTTTAGGAACATATTGTGGAACACCTCCAAATCTCCCATTTGACAGAATTCTGTGAGTCCCTTCAGATCTCTTGATAGAGTTTTATCACACACAATCTTCTCAAGGGCTTTGTGTGGAGGTGAAGATGGAATCAACCACTTCATCTTACGTTCCTGCTCCAGTGACAAAGGGCCATGTGCACATTGGTGAAAATGTTGGTTTTCTGTCCAAGAGTGAACGGTGGAACATTGGTGCATTAGCGACTGCCATTTTTCTAGTAGAATTTCCAAAGACCCAGTTTGGAGCTCCACCAAAGATGGTTGCTGAAATACTGGGACCACTGTAAAATATTTTCAGAACCTTTTTTTTCCCTGCAGCTGAGATTTATTTATTGATTGATTTGGCAACGTGCCATACATCAAATTGATGGTGAATATTTGGAAACTGCTCTCTCATTGTCTTGGCTATTGAAACGTGTCTGTCCATGGCTATGAGGTCGATTTGCATTTCCCTCGATTGGAGATCTTCCAGTGATTTTATAAAACCAAGTTTCTCCATGGCCACTAAGGATTTACATTTTGACACCTGCACGTCCACCAAACTCACAATTTTTTAGTTTCCATGTCCTGAAACTGGTATGTGCAGTACTTTGCTGATAATCCGGGGCTGTCACACTGTCCATCGCCAGGTAGCCTGAACTGTTTTTCAGAGAACGGAATTTGAATAGACATTTGTTTAATTTTCCAAGCTTCACTAATGGCAGGGAATAGATATTGACATTGATATTTGTAGTACCACGTTTTAGGAAGGAAATGGAGTCCCACAAATTGACAGAAACTTGACAACTTACTGAAACTAGAGGCACTGAAAAGTAACGCAGCTGCACACAGTAGATTTCCAGCTGGCAGTTTCCTTAGCATCGGTTGAGCGGACTATGACAATTTTTCATGGAGCATTTCACAGGTGGCATGTATTTTGAGGTTACTACCTTGTAATACACAAGTCACATTCACCAATGGCTTCCCACATACTTCCCCTCTCACTTAATGCACACATTTCAGCATCATCATAATCTCAATCAAACAGCTGTTCAAAACAATGTATTTAGGCTCCTTTATTAGACCATAATCCTGCATTAATGTTGTTTATGTCTGAACTGTGGTTGACATATCAGCCAAACTTGACATACTGTAGTCGAGATCTTTGTTTAGTTCCTCGGTCAATTATATTGATGCTTCAGTGTCTGCCATTTCAGCGTCTGTGACTTGAACATGAATCAGAGAAAACATCAATGTCGATTGGTTTTTGGGTGGCCCTTTTTTGGCGGGTGTCGATTCTGTCAAGTGGTCTGCGACTAATTCAAAAGCATCTTCATTACATTCAGTTTCTTCTTCATCTGGTGGAGTAGTGACATTGTAGCAATGGTCCAACAACACTTTTCTGGCTTCGCCGGTCACATTAAATTTGTTTTGTGGCCATCGAGTCTGCTTATTGATTTCAATACGCTGCGCCTCAAATCATAGTTGCTCCATGGTAAAATCAGTTTGGCAAGCAGCATCATTGATTTCTGTCCCTGTCTGTGTCAGAATAGTTTGTACACCATCGGGCAACTAGAAGACAGGTTGGAAAAACATGTTCAATGTAAATCCAACATACAGTATTGGACAACTTAGATTTAAAAAAAAAACATGTTATGAAGGCACCAGCACAAAACACTGTTTGAAAATGAAATTGTTTGTAACTTATCGTATCTTTCTTGCTTTTCTGTGAAACATTCTTCTTCACTGTAACGACTGCACTAGCAAGCTGGTCCACCGAATCGGATCCACGTGCCTACTTTTCTATATCCCGATCTTGTATACATCCCTAGAAAAGAGTATCCATTAAAAATAAGTCATTCGTATTTGAAATCATATTATTCCATCGCACACATGGCTTACACAGATACACTTGTACACCATGTACGTCATTTAGTCAAAATATACATTTCGAATTTCACCTGATTGATGGCTAGTCTACTCGATCAAAGATGACTGTGGAAAACACACTGATTGAAATGTTGCACTCAAGCAATTTGCAAAAGCTGCTCATTTATAATAATGTCACTGTCTAATAGTATCAGATCTAGGACCTACTTTCTTTCATTCTAGGCAACGGTCAGTACGCATAACTCTGGCTCTAGATCAGCTACGAGGGATGATATAATTGTATTCGAAGTATCAGCATCTCCCTGTAACACAGTACTTGTTTTAGTATGAATGAAAACATTGAAATTGAACACACACAATGTGACGCAGACAATGGTACATATCAATAAAAAACTATTAAACATTGTGTAAACGAATGACACAATACGTACATTTGATCATATTATTTCAAAATCCATGCATAAAATATTTCCTGAATTGAATAGCTAAATAAAACTACCTGATACGCGCTCTAAGTTGTTGTTGACTCCAGGCAAGACATGGATGCTGAATCTTGCTCCTTCATATTCAGTGCATAGTCATGGAGTTGTAAAGGGAAAATTTGATTTGATCTAGAAATGCTAATATTAAAAATTGGCATTTAAAGAGTTAGATTACGAAAAGATTATGCTTAATTCAAAGGGCACTATAGCATAGTTATCTGTGCCCATTAATCATTTTCTATGATGCTCCTAAAACCAAGGACAGATATTTAGCAAAATGGGGTTTAGTTATAAAGCAATATAATCTTGTGAATATGAAAAGTATTGTAAGAGACATTTACACCTAAAACACCAATCCGTCCATTTTGTTACCTGTTCACTACCCCAAGGCCTACAGCTAAATCAGGAACCGTGACTCACCTGAGGCGGCCTGTGCATGAATAGAGTTGGAATTGCATTTGGAAGCAATTTACGAGACGTTCTGAGTCACTGCTTCTTTGTGTACTATGATTGGTCGTACATATTCATGGCAAAGTGCAGGCTGCAGATGCGGAATCGATCAACCCTCGCGTCCCCCAAGACTTCATGGGCTCTATTTTCAAGCTCTTCCGGCGCAAATCCGCAATATCGGACCCATTCTCTTATTAGATCTATATTCCTCGGGCGTACATGCATTGTAGTGCCTTTAGGTTTGTTATGGGTCGTAGAACGGCAACCGTAAACCGTACATGCAGACATCGTTGGCAATTCTGTAAAAAATTAGGTCAACATTATTAGAAAATTACTTTGCATAAAAGCGTGAGAAAGATGGAATCATACCATACATTTTTTCTATGCAATGTATGTTTTGGTCACCAAAGCAAAAGCAGTGTAGCGTAGCTAGCTGTATTATAGGATAATTTAAACAATTCATTGATGTTACGGAATGTACTATCGTGCATCAAAAGGGAAAATGCTTATAGACACGGTCCGCGAAGGATGCAATTCGATCCCAATTGACACTGATGACAATTGCTATATATTGTCAGGGATGGCACTCTATTAGGAGTGGCACAGGACACCCAGAAAGGGTTTGGGTGGTTGTGCCAAATAAAGTGGACAGATAAGAACACACACAGCGGAAAGGAAAGAGAACGAAGAGTAGGCAAGAGTAGCAAGGGAAAAGATACAGAATGAATACCCTCTTGGGGTGTATGCAGATATAGGAAAAGAGTATTCCACGAACCTTGGAAATACTCTAGCCTTCTGCACAGTTTGCTATAACAGAGGCCCACGCTGTTTGCTCATGACTTGGAACAGCAGCTATGGGTGTCTGTAATGTAGAAACGAGACAAGGGAAGGGGCAGAGGTTGACTGATGGGAACCAACAGACAAGCTCTGTACAAAAGGGTCTACAAACAGTACAAGAGAAGATACTACAGACAAATCCAGGAAAGGAGGTGATAGCAAACTGGCAGAAGGAAATGAAGGGAAAGTCGTGTAACAGGATAGGATAGCAGAGGACAGTAAGGAACAAGGTTGAGTGCTCAGAGGAGTAGGAAAGCAATGAGTAAGCCCACAGGAGTAGGACTGTAAGGTAGAAAGCCCAGAGGAAAAGGGCTTAGGGCAGCAGAGTAAAGCAGACTGCACGGCAAGGATCCCATAAGGGCCGGGCAGTAAGGAGCGAACCCTGAGGGACAGGGCCGCTGAACGTAGAAGGTAGCAGAGGACTGTAGAGGGCTGCTAGGCCGAGAACCCAGCGGAAAAGGTAGGTAGTAGGCAGCGGAGCGTGATAAGCTGCAAGTAGGAAGGCCCAGAGGACAAGGGCTGTAGGTATCCAGAGTGAGGTAGGCTGCAGAGCAGGGAGCCCAGAGGACAAGGGCTAAGGCACCCGGAGTGAGGCAGGCTGCAGAGCAGGGAGCCCAGAAGACAAGGGCTGAAGACAGCCGGAGTGAGGCAGGCTGCAGAGCAGGGAGCCCAGAAGACAAGGGCTGAAGGCAGCCGGAGTGAGGCAGGCTGCAGAGCAGGGAGCCCAGGGGACAAAGGCTGAGGCTGGAAAGCAGCAGAGCGTGATCAGCTGCAATGTAGAGAGCCCGCAGGGCAAGGGCGGAAGCTGGAAGGCAGCAGAGCGTGATCGGCTGTAATGTGGAGAGCCCGGCAGGGCAAGGGCGGAGGCTGGAAGGCAGCAGAGCGTGATCGGCTGCAATGTGGAGAGCCCGGCAGGGCAAGGGCGGAGGCTGGAAGGCAGCAGAGCGTGATCAGCTGCAGTGTGGAGAGCCCAGAGGAGCAGGGCTGTGAGGCAGGGAGCCTGGAAGGCTATGGCTGGAGGCAGCAGGGTGGAGCAAGCAACAAGGCAGGGTCCAAGCAGGAGTGAAGGTAAACAGCATACAAGATCCGTAGGAAGACGCGAAAGGTGGAGGAAGGACTCTCAGATGCAAGAGACTGAGCCACTGCAGGCAGCAGCCTTTATACTGCCTAGCCCAGCACAGAGGCAGGCTAATTGGTTGCACCTGGCTAAGCACACCTGCAGGCAATCGGCCACCTCCCTTTCTGTTCCTGGGCTGGTGGAAGCAGGGCAAGTCCCTAGGGCTTCTGGGGGGTGTAGTTCCTTTGATAACCAATAGGAACAGCCAGGAATCGATGCTTGTAGCCAGGTGCATTGTGGTATACGTAGTTTGTGGGAAAAAATAATAAAGCACCAAAGTCTCGCAAATGGGAAATATAGTTCCCAAAGTAAATATAGATGGATCCAAGAGTCTGTTGCAAATAAATGATAAACAAATAGTCCATATTGAGCGTAAATGGATGCGCAAATGGCGCAGGCATGACAGTATGCCCCTCTCCAGGCCCCTCTCCAGGCTCCCTGAAGACCGACCTATAGGAAGAATGTCTGTCACACCGTACAAGAGTCTTAATCCAAAAAGGCACATCATGAAGCACCAGAAACGGGTTGCAAGGTGAGAGTCTTGAATGACGGAGATAGTACCAATGTTCTGAACTTTTGATGTAGAAATCAGAATAGACGAAGTCTTTGGAACACAGACCCCAACTGTGTGTGCATGAAGAGAGGAACTGCGAAAAACTGCTGCATGCTCCATGATAGATTTTGCTTTGACGGGCAACCGTATGGTGCTGGAAAGTGGAGCCATAGGTACAGCAGAGTTGGTAGCTTTAGGAAGGTTTTCCAAGACATCCGGAGCAGCAATGACAACGTTAGGGTTAGCCGCAGAGAGTTCAGGAGTCACAGCGGCGGTTTTCCCATGATTAGTAGACAGTTCAGAGGTTAGAGCAGCAGTGAGATCTTGAATGGCTGTAGAGAGTATCAAGGCTGTAGCAACTGGGTGTGTGGGTGTCATGAGAGAACCAGCGGGCTGGAACGCACCTGAGACTGGTAGAGTAGAGTCTGGCAGTCTTAGTGCTATAGATACACCAGCAGGAACAACTGGAGCAGTAGTCTTAACAGGGAAACCCTTCGCTGACTTTGCAACAGTTAGCATGGCGGATGTAGGATCAGGAAGAGAAGGTGCTGAGGGATCAGGTTGTGTAGCCGAGGATTCTGCTGCAGCGAGCACAGCTGCGAAGGAAGTAGAAATCTGGGCATCGGAAGCATCAGAATTAGCGGTAGCTTCAGGAATCACAGTAGCTATAGCAACTTCAAGATTTGCAGCAGGGACTTGAGGAGTCTCAAATGTGGCAGGGAGTTTAGGAACCACAGCAGCAGGAAGATCATGAATTGCAGTTGGAAGTTCGGGTGCTGTAGCAGCTACAGACAGTTCAGGTGTTGCAACTACTGGTAGATCGGGTACCACAACCACTGGCGATTCAGGGGGTATCGAAGAAACTGAAGATTTTGATTGCTCAAGAGTGTTATCTGATAGCACAGCCACACTTTGGCAAGCCCCGCTTGCCAACTCAGCATGCTCGGTGTGAATTGCGCCAGTCTCTTCAGCTGCCGTTGTCATTTCAGAAGAGGTTGTAAGTGTGAGTACTGGACAATAGGCAAGGGTGAGGGCGGAACCATCCTTTGACTCAGAGGGATTTCCAATCAGAAGACCACCCTTGTTTTGTGGTGTAATGGCTGTGTGAGTGATTTGACCCACCAGAGGAGTTAATTCTTTTCTGTCAGTACAACAACCTGAGTTTCTGTGGCTGGAAGGTGAAAGAGCTGTGTCAGTCTTTAGAAGGGATACATATGCTATATTTAGGTCTTCCATCTGCTTGGTATAAGTCTGTATACTTTTCTGCGTGGCAATTCCAGGCCTTATCATGTCGATCTCTAAAGATAAGATGTCAGGTGTTGGACATAGTGTCAGGTGGTCTGGTGACTTGTGTCCCTTCATAAGATTCTTATAATGCAAATAAACAAAGTCATCATAGAGGTCTTCGGTCTTTCTTTTAAGGCGTAGGAGTTGTTCGTGTAGCAGGTAAGTATCATTAGCTTGACCTAAAGCTTCAGAAGCTGGTGTGGCAGAAAATTCGGTTGTAGCAATGGGAAGACTGACCTTAGGGTTATTGTGGTTAGTAGATACTGTGGAAGCATTAAGACAACCGATGGTTAGTATAGGTCTTTTGTACCCAGGACCAGATGCACAAACCTCAGGATAATGACTGCCTTGTCCTGTCAAATAGGGGTTTCCAGCATTCTGGGGAGCTTGCCAAGCTGATCTTGCGCATATCACTCTGGCAACAGCGTATTCTGGTTTAGAGTCTCCCACAATGAGTGCTATATCCTTGTCTGTTGCGGTGTTAGAAGGCTTGTCAGAAGACGCAGGAGTGTTTTTCACTGTTTGGTTTAACAAGATCTGTAAGAATTCATTATCTTGCTGTAGCTCTGCAACAGATAAGGACTGCGGGTCATAGTCGCAAATGTCATAATAATTGTACATGGAAGAAGGATCAGCTAGCCAGTGAGTATAGTACCGTGCTTGTAAATCTTTGTTTACTAAGGCGAGACTGTCCTTTAGACTAAGGTTCTTGTTTGCTGTCTTTAGGGAAACCATAGGTTTATGCAAAGGTTTCTTAACCCGAAAGGAAAGCATCTTTGTTCTGTGTGTGCCTTTCCGGCCTATGGAACAAGACATTTTTGGCTCTTGCATTCTGTCAGGGATGGCACTCTATTAGGAGTGGCACAGGACACCCAGAAAGGGTTTGGGTGGTTGTGCCAAATAAAGTGGACAGATAAGAACACACACAGCGGAAAGGAAAGAGAACGAAGAGTAGGCAAGAGTAGCAAGGGAAAAGATACAGAATGAATACCCTCTTGGGGTGTATGCAGATATAGGAAAAGAGTATTCCACGAACCTTGGAAATACTCTAGCCTTCTGCACAGTTTGCTATAACAGAGGCCCACGCTGTTTGCTCATGACTTGGAACAGCAGCTATGGGTGTCTGTAATGTAGAAACGAGACAAGGGAAGGGGCAGAGGTTGACTGATGGGAACCAACAGACAAGCTCTGTACAAAAGGGTCTACAAACAGTACAAGAGAAGATACTACAGACAAATCCAGGAAAGGAGGTGATAGCAAACTAGCAGAAGGAAATGAAGGGAAAGTCGTGTAACAGGATGGGATAGCAGAGGACAGTAAGGAACAAGGTTGAGAGCTCAGAGGAGCTGGAAAGCAATGAGTAAGCCCACAGGAGTAGGACTGTAAGGTAGAAATCCCAGAGGAAAAGGGCTTAGGGCAGCAGAGTAAAGCAGACTGCACTGCAAGGATCCCATAAGGGCCGGGCAGTAAGGAGCGAACCCTGAGGGACAGGGCCGCTGAACGTAGAAGGTAGCAGAGGACTGTAGAGGGCTGCTAGGCCGAGAACCCAGCAGAAAAGGTAGGTAGTAGGCAGCGGAGCGTGATAAGCTGCAAGTAGGAAGGCCCAGAGGACAAGGGCTGTAGGTAGCCAGAGTGAGGTAGGCTGCAGAGCAGGAAGCCCAGAGGACAAGGGCTAAGGCAGCCGGAGTGAGGCAGGCTGCAGAGCAGGGAGCCCAGAAGACAAGGGCTGAAGGCAGCCGGAGTGAGGCAGGCTGCAGAGCAGGGAGCCCAGAAGAAAAGGGCTGAAGGCAGCCGGAGTGAGGCAGGCTGCAGAGCAGGGAGCCCAGGGGACAAAGGCTGAGGCTGGAAAGCAGCAGAGCGTGATCAGCTGCAATGTAGAGAGCCCGCAGGGCAAGGGCGGAAGCTGGAAGGCAGCAGAGCGTGATCGGCTGCAATGTGGAGAGCCCGGCAGGGCAAGGGCGGAGGCTGGAAGGCAGCAGAGCGTGATCGGCTGCAATGTGGAGAGCCCGGCAGGGCAAGGGCGGAGGCTGGAAGGCAGCAGAGCTTGATCAGCTGCAGTGTGGAGAGCCCAGAGGAGCAGGGCTGTGAGGCAGGGAGCCTGGAAGGCTATGGATGGAGGCAGCAGGGTGGAGCAAGCAACAAGGCAGGGTCCAAGCAGGAGTGAAGGTAAACAGCATACAAAATCCGTAGGAAGACGCAAAAGGTGGAGGAAGGACTCTCAGATGCAAGAGACTGAGCCACTGCAGGCAGCAGCCTTTATACTGCCTAGCCCAGCACAGAGGCAGGCTTATTGGTTGCACCTGGCTTAGCACACCTGCAGGCAATCGGCCACCTCCCTTTCTGTTCCTGGGCTGGTGGAAGCAGGGCAAGTCCCTAGGGCTTCTGGGGGGTGTAGTTCCTTTGATAACCAATAGGAACAGCCAGGAATCGATGCTTGTAGCCAGGTGCATTGTGGTATACGTAGTTTGTGTGAAAAAATAATAAAGCACCAAAGTCTCGCAAATGGGAAATATAGTTCCCAAAGTAAATATAGATGGATCCAAGAGTCTGTTGCAAATAAATGATAAACAAATAGTCCATATTGAGCGTAAATGGATGCACCCATGGCGCAGGCATGACATATATCGATAACACAACAAATTAAAATCAAGTCAATGGCAATGAGATGAATGAACATAACACTACTGGGCACGTTCCTTAAAAATAGATAGCAATTTAGAGATCAAGGAGATATGATCAGGTGACCTGCCCTTACCTTGACCAACAAACAGTTAGGTTCAGCAAGCAGGGTAGTTAGTGGTAGTTAGTGGCAGGAGAACAGAGAGATGTTCACAGGTAGCAGGACGACAAGCTGACTCGCAGAGGTCACAGAAGTTCTCAGGTAGCACGTTCACGAGATGACTTGCAGTGCTCAAAGACGTTCTCATAACAAATATCAAGTGGTTTATAAAGAATTAGAAAAGAGGGTGTGTATGTGAATGAATGACGGGTTTATGACGTGGTTTTATGTGGATTGCAGGGGTGCAGCCTGCTTAAGGGGGAGCCTGCCTGGAGACACAGGGACTGAGGAGGGCATGTGAACAATGATCCCTGTGCTTAAGATACCTTTGAGTGTACATGGTGTTTGGCACCTTGGCTGTTCCCACCCCTGCCAGCCCCCTTTAGCAACACGCATCCACTGGTGAGAACTGCCTTTGATAATGGAGGGGGATGGATGTGCCTGAGGTGTGCAGACAAGGCCTTGAACACTGCTGAATGGAGACACACTTATGTGGATTGTAGGTGCACGGCCTGCTTCAGGGGTAGCCTGCCTGGAGACACAGGTTCTGCGCAGGGCATGTGAACAATGGCCCATGCGCGTAAGATACCTTTGAAGTGTACATGGTGTTTGGCACCTTGGCCAATCCCACCCATGCCAGCCCCTTTTGGCAGCGTACATCCACTGGTGCAAACTGCCTTTGATAATGGAGGGGGATGGATGTGCCTGAGGCATGCAGACAAGGCCCGGAACACTGCTGAATGGAGACACACTTTTATGGATTGTAGGTGCATGGCCTGCTTCAGGGGGAGCCTGCCTGGAGACACAGGCTCTGAGGAGGGCATGTGAACAATGACCCCTGCGCATAAGATACCTTTGAAGTGTACATGGTGTTTTGCACTTTGGCCATTCCCACCCCTGCAAGCCCCCTCTGGCAAAGCCATCTACTGGTGTGAACTGCCTTTCATAATGGAGGGGGGATGGATGGGCATGAGGCGTGCATACAAGGCCCGGAACAGCGCTGAAAGGAAAGACACACTTATGTGGACTGTAGGTGCAGAGCCTGCTTCAGGGGATCCTGCCTGGAGACACAGGCTCTGAGGAGGGCATGTGAACAATGAACCCTGCACGTAAGATACCTTTGAAGTGTATACAATGTTTGGCACCTTGGCCGTTCCCACCCCTGCCAGCCCCCTTTGGCAGCGTGCATCCACTGGTTCGAACTGCTTTTGATAATGGAGGGGGATGGTTGTGCCTGAGGCATGCAGACAAGCCCCAGAACACTGCTGAATGGAGACACACTTATGTGGATTGTAGGTGCACGGCCTGCTTCAGGGGGAGCCTGCCTGGATACACAGGGTCTGTGGAGGGCATGTGAACAATGGCCCCTGCGCGTAAGATACCTTTGAAGTGTACATGGTGTTTGGCACCCTGGCAGTTCCCACCCCTGCCAGTCCCCTTTGGCAGGGCGCACCCACTGGTGCAAACTGCCTCTGATAATGGAGGGGGGATGGATGGGCATGAGGCGTGCAGACAAGGCCCGGAACAACGCTGAAAGGAGAGACACACTTATGTGGATTGTAGGTGCATGGCCTGCTTCAGGGAGAGCCTGCCTGGACACATGGTGTCTGAGGAGGGCATGTGAACAATGGCCCCTGCGCATAAGATACCTTTGAAGTGTACATGGTGTTTGGCACCTTGGCCGTTCCCACCCCTGCCAGCCCCCTATGGCAGCGTGCATCCACTGGTGTGAACTGCCTTTGATAATGGAGGGGGGATGGATGGGCATGAGGCGTGCAGACAAGGGCCGGAACACTGCTGAATGGAGACACACTTGAATCACTGAAGAATTGAAACAGCCATTGATGATAGTGCCATTGTTTTTTATTTTGTTGCTGATTATGATGGAACAAATGTACTACACATTATAAAGTTCTGGTTGCAGCACAGTGAGGGAAAATCCCCTGTACTGACCGCTGTCACTCAGGAAAGTTTCTCTAATGGCACCAACGACACAGGCAGGTATTACTTGTCAAGCGCAGTGTCCAAGCCTCCCATGAAGCAACCATGTAAACGAACGATAGGCCATCAGCCTGTACCACCTGTGAAAGAAAAAGATACAAACTGTTTTTAAATGAACAAGATAAGCGTATTAAACCTTAGTTGCCAACGACAATTCTTTTATCCAATGGCATTGTTGCCAGTAAAAATGTTACCTAGACACTGTACAATATTGAACGTCTATGTATTCCATTACATTTGGGACGCAAAGAAATATTGCTTCATGGCTGTACATGACATAAACATAAGGAGACCACTATGATTTCCCCAAATTGTGAGTGATGTATAGAATTGCAAGACTACATTCGTTTGGCAATGATATATCAAAGTTACGACAATATAACAGACAACCATGAAATGGTAGTGGCCTAAGTGACATCACAACTAGAGTACACTTACTCAATGCTTGGGTTGCGAGGGCGAACTGTTGCGCGAAGTTCGTGCATAAGCACCATCATAATCCTCAACACGGACCGTGTGAGGAAGGCTGCCCTGAAGTCTGCCAGCTCGGTAACGCATTGAGGCAGTCTCTCGCCTTCCGATATGTAGGACAAGTATCCAGAGTTTTCTCTGCAGCAGCAGTTCTCCCCCTGGTTGGCATTAGTGCACCGATTGCAGGTACACCAGGTGGAAACGCTGTCCATGCGACTAGGCTCAGGCTCTTGATCTGTTGAATCGTCCTCCCAACTGTCGATCGAAGCCCCATCGTTTGTGCATCTTTCTCTTTCGAGTAATTCTGCCTCGGAATACTCCGACTCGTACTGGAAGGGCTGTATTGTTGCCATTACGGAGAGGAAAAAATTGATAGTAATGATACTAGTATCTGTTCGCACGGGCTACAAGAAACGAAGGTAGCTGACCACAGCACAGAAACGAGGCACAGAATACCCAAGAAAAGACAGTGAAAGGAATGGAAAAGCAAATCTGATGTTGTCTGTTGAGAAGTGGTCTTTTTATACTTATTGATGAAAGAGGCGTCCTGTCATTTCCATGGAGACACGTCATTAGCTGAAGCGCAGAAAATGTTGACACGATACGTGCATTGGTGTTGTGAAATGGGCAGTATGCGTCTAGTGATCTCAGCCTCAGGGGCGGGGGATATGATTTAGGACCGCCAGGGTAGTCCACCTTGGCCGATGCAGCAATGGATCAGATTATCACAAGATGGCCGTGCCCTGCTGCCTGATTTCGCATGTGTACAAAAGAGGAAAACTACGGTAAGGTGCATTGGAAATGTTTGCATGATCGATCAACGTATGCTTAAAAACACATGCCTGAACCCTCGGGCCACTAATATTTCTGTGCGCACTATTCCTTTTATCAGAACATTAGGTTCTGATGCTTTTATCAATTTTGTTATGCGTTCCTGCTCTGCTTAGAGGTTTATGCAATTGCAAATAGACAGGCATTTTTTAAATGTAATTGCAAAATGCTTTCTGTTTTAATGTAATTGATGCCATGGAAATGTGATTTATAACATTGCCTTAGAGTTCGCTCCTGATCTGCGACAGGCCATCACGGAAAGGAAGAAGGGACTACACATAGTTCATTCTCCCGTTTCCATGGCAGCCATTTTTGTTGTTGGCTTTTTTCTTTTTTTTCAATGGTCGCCATGAAAAGCAAACACAGACTTTGTTTTCCTTTCCCGGGCAGCCATTTTTTTAACATCTTTTTTTTCTGTTCCGAAACGCCTGATCATTTCAGAACAGAAAAAAAATGCTTTTAGTACTCAGGTCTTATGGTTCGGGGTACTAAAAGCAATAAGCCCCTCACAAGGGGTGCATCACCTGATGTGGAAATGCCCTCCCTGCTGGGGGCCTGTTGCTTCATTAGATTGAGGCCTGCACATTGCAAGTGGTTAGGTGTTGAGGTTGAACTACTGAAATGCTTTTAATTGCATTGGATTGAACCTTGCCCCATTTCAGATGTACAGAAATTGATGTTGAACCACTGAGAATAGAAGTTGTGAAATTGTTATATTGGGACGAACGAGTGGTGATCTCTGTGTTTAGATGGTTTATGTCCAATTGTGGATTAAGGGAACCCACAGCAAGTAGGTGTTTGGTATTTGGTGGCAAATTGTATTACTATGAAAGTATGTTCTAGTGAGACTAAACAAGGACTTGATTTAATTAAACCTACTTTCGTACACTTTGACTCAGTATTCTTGTGCTCAGGGTGCAACAATGGGGTGTAGTGAAGATTTGATGCATGTTCTGTGTTCTTGCTTTCCCTGTGTGCATTAGATAAATCAACCAGAAACCTGGTTGGCTGCTGAGTGTTAAAAAGAGGAGCTGATTTACTGTTTGTTCAGAATGTTATGAAGAAGTATAATCAAATATAACCAGGTCATCAGCATAGCCAAGCCAGGTGACCTGACTGGAACCTAGTCACGGAGGACACGCCTTAGGTGTAATTAACGCCTCGGATAAGTGAGCAAGATATAAGTTGAATGATAAAGGCACAAGGATGCCTCCTTGTTTCAACCCAATATGAGTGTTGATGCAATCGGTGGTGGTTCTGGAGTTAGAAAGCTTAACTTTAACTTTGGTCCCAGTCTACAATGCAGTCAATATCCTAAGCAATCCCAGAGGGATCCCGCAGCCATTAGGTTTCTGCCTCAAGCGTTTTCTAAGGACAGTGTCAAATGCTGTGCTGAAATCGATGAATACTGCATATTTACACTGCTTTCTAGTTATCCACAAGTATTCAATCAAATTCACAATAGTTCGAAGATATTTCAGGGTTCCATCTCCCTTAATAAAACCAGTATGGTACATAGGGATAGGTTTGGCAGCTCTAGCCCACATGGCAAGTTCTAGCAATAATACTCTAGCAAATAATGTTGGCGAAGCATCAAGCAAGCCAGAAGTCTAATATGTTTGGCCTTGTCTTGCTCGCCTTTCTTATGGAATGGCACAATGAGGCGTTTCCCCTGACCAGGACCAACCCACAGGTTTTACAGGCTTGTGTGTATAAGAAGGGGGAACAGCATAGTGCAGATTCCTCATGCCATTAACCCACATTGCCACCTTAATTTTTTTAAAGAGGTCCTATTCACTTGGGAGTCCCTTAGGCCTGAATTGGGGGCATGGGGAAACCCTTCTTTTCTTTACTATCATGGTATCTACAGGGATAGATCTGTTCCTACTAGTGCACTCATTCCCGTATCAGTAAAGATCAACTTCACACTGCAGGATTTAATCAACTGTGGAGTCAGGTGTGAAATGCACACACATAGCAGCCCTCCAACATTCATCCACTATCTCCACCAGTTTAATATCATTGGAGCCAATCACTCTCAACTCCGTAATGTTCTGGCATATAGCCAGGAAAGAAGATCGATTAAGCACAAGAATGATGGAAAATGCTCTGTATTTGATAACCTGTTTGTCGATCTGTGTTTCCAGAGGAGCCTCCATGGATACCGCATTTAAATGAAAAAGCAGTGCAGGAGGGTCCCAAACAGAGCCAAGTCCATAACGCCAGTGATTTTGCACTGTGGCATGTGTGATAGGAGCTCCAGTATCCACCCTAGTGGACGCACCTAGAGGAGACACCTAGCATCTGAGGAGGATCAATTGTTTTATTCACAAAGAGCAGCCACAAGTATGCTTGTGTTGTTACTAGCATTAACACAGGTGTTAGAATCAGACTCCATCAATGCAGCAGAAGTAGACAATACCTCGGGAGATGGATCAAATAACTAACAAATGTCTTCTAATACACCAGTTTCATCCAATGCATCCATGTTACTTTGCGTTTCTGGAGTTTATATAAAATATCAGTCCCTTTAGTAAAAGTCCTTCCAAATAATGTGTGAATAATAATGTGTGAATATCCCCTTGAATCTTGCCATGGTTGCTATTAACAGGTTTAGGGAGAGTCACCAAATTAGTTCTCTTTGCAAGACAGCTTTTTTTCCCCTTAGAGCCAGCAGCCATTTTACACGGTTTACCAAGATTAACCACAGAGGAGTTCCTTATGGGGCTTTTTTATTTTTGTATTTGTTTATCTGTGTTTATGGTTAATACAAACATTTAAGTTAAAATACAAATTAATTTCATTAGACACAGTAGAATAGACAAAATCAAATTATGACACAATACAAACAGATAATATCTTTAATAAGTACATGCAATAAAATAATCACATAAAATTAGGGTAAGTAATTTCCCTTTATGATAAAATGTCTGATCAGTATAAACATCAATGAAAGAAAAAAGTGACAAGTAAGTAAATTAAGATCCATCAGATGATGGTTCAGTTACTGGGGAATTATTTGTGAGGTGGCCTTCTTCCACACATGGAAGGCAGCACCTGATATAACAATAGATTCTGCCGAAATAATTGCAGCCCAGAACTGATTTTCTTCAATGTGCATAATGTTAGATACAAGATTGTAATACCCTTGTATGTACTCCCTCGCTAGTTGTTTACGTTGAGTAAGAATATGTCTTGAGGTTTACATTTTGGTCCCACATAGTTGACAAAACCTTTCATTTATTGTATCCATGCCCAACGCCATGTGTGTTCCAAAGTAGGTAATAGATTATATCGAAGAGGAATCATGAATCATGTTATTTCTTAAGAGCCTATTTTGGTCAGATAACAACAAGGGTCCCCCAATATAAAAGCTTGCATGATATATTCCTTATCCATTGTACGATTGGATAAATAATCAATGTTCATACAATGATCATATTCTTTTGCTTCCCTCTTAATGTTACTCATTCTGTTATGTTTGAATAAGGTCTCACCCAAATCCAAGTTAAGTTGCTCGAGAAACTCCTTGGTGGTTTCTTTCAAGTTAAGCTGGAAAGAATGACTATACTTTTTATTGTATTATCCTGCCAAGAATCCATACATAGATTTTTCTTCCATCGGGGTCAGCATGATAGTGAAATACAAAGCAAATGTTTGCATAACTTGTATAGATCTAATTGATGTAATACCAAGCTCCATCCAGAGTGCTGCCACAGGGACTGTCTGTGGAACTCTCAAAATAGTGCTAATAATTTTTGCCTCAAGTTTATCAATCTCCACTAGCTTACTTTCTGTGATAGTCGACAAACCATACACAATGCTAGGAAAAATACTGCTGGTATAGACTTTTAAAAGTCCCTCAATGTTGTTGCTGCCTTTCTTATACATAATACTCCTGAGTAGAAGCCATTTTGTAAGACCTTCAATCGTAGGTTAGTGCAACAGAAATTATTGCAAGGAGCATTCTTAATAGGTACACCCAAAAATGTATAAGTGTCTAACACCTCCAATCTATTACCATTGATGTCCCAAGCTGGAATGGCTGTTTTTCTTTTATGTCCACATATTAATATTTTGGTTTTTAAGCCGTTTATCTGAAGGTGATTTTCTTGGGTATATTCCACTAGTGCATTGAGTGATCTTTGTAGACCTATTGGCAGGGGCGTTGCTAGGGGGGGGCTAAGGGGGCTATAGCCCCTGATCTTTTGGTTGTAGCCCCGGATAGAATCTCAGGAGCTACAGCCAAAAGACTAGCTAGCCCCCGGTCCTAACAGCTCCGACATCAGCGTAGCCCCGGGTCTTTTCCAGACCTAGCAACTCCCCTGCCTATTGGGGTGCGATCCATAATAATGGTGTCATCAGTATAGCTGATCCAATCTACTGCTGTAGTTCCAATAATCAGAGGAAAGTTACAGACTATTTTCATATATTGGTCCATATCTGAGATATATACATTATACAATGTTGGGGCTAATACACATCCCTGTTTGGACCAGTGTGGGTGGTAACAGCTGATTTAAGAGCACCTTCTTTATTTGCCTTGATCCTTACAGTCATGTGGGAATATAGAGCTGTAATAAAATGCAATAGTGTAGGATCAATCCCCCATTTCCTAGGTTTTTCCCATAGACGCAGTCTGGTTACTGTGTCGAATGCTTTACTAAAGTCAATAAAGCTCACATATAGCTGATAATGCGTCTTCTGTTTTGAGGCAGCAATGAAGTAATTCAATAAACTAATATTGGCCAAAGTGTTCATACCACTGCAAAAGCTTGTTTGGAAGTGTGGAAAAATTGTGCTTTCTTTAATCAATATGTTTAGCTTTTGTAGAAGCAAAGGAGCAAATACTTTTTGGCTGGCATCAACCATGGCCAAATGTCTGTAGTTGCCGGTATTAGTGTGGCATGCCATTTAAATAACGGCACCAGATTTCCAATAACTAGATTGTATAATACCATCTCTTAATATTTTCTTAAATAGCTTTTCTAGTATGGATGCCCAAAAGTGTGGTTTATCCTTAAATATTTTTTTTTGGATCATGTCAGGCCTAGGAGCTCGTGGGCTATTAATTGAAGTTAGGACTGTCACAATATCATCCGTGTCAAATCCTTCTAAGAAGCTGCTAGACGGTAAGTGAGGATACATTTTATTTGCAATGACACGATTCGTATATTAAAGCTTGCTCACTGTTTGGGCCCAAGTGTCCATGCTAATTGAATTGGTTTCCATGTTAGATTAGGAATGAATATCATGGTCCAAAATCTTTTTTCATCCCTCTTGTTCAGTAATTTAAAGATATAGATCCAATTAGCATTGTTGGTAAATTATTTATGCATCTTCAACCAATTCTGGTTCTCAAAAATGCCAACGTTTTGTACTGCTGCTTTGCTTCTCTAGTCACTGAGAGGTCTTTATCAATGGTTCTACACTGGCGTCGGTAAGGCTGCTTAGTCACCTTAATCTCTCTATCAAAGCATCCATGGTATGTGTTAGTGCCCCTAGCCTGCACTATACTTAATTTGAGATAGATTTTCAATGTTGTCATCTTCTCACTCAGAACTCAATCCTTTCTCTGAAGCCAGGAATGGAACCATGTGCTATTCTCCTGATCAAACAAATTCAATGTCTCTACATTTCTATTATTACATGTGATGGTGTTCCCTGTGAAGTTAATTTGGGTTGGTTCATTATAATGGGTCATCCTATATGTTTGAGACATTGTAAGTGATCATGTCAATACTGCATGGTCAATTAAAGTGTTAAATGAAATTGTCATGGGTTGACATCTACTCCATAACTCCTGATCTATATATACATAGTCCAGGGTGGATGTGCTGGTATCATTGGTCCATGTATTCCTATTTAAGTTGTGAATACTTCCCTTACAATTGAGGCATGAAATGTCCCATGCATGAAATAATTGAGCCCATTTCATCCCACAATCTTTCGCAATTAATACCGATGGCACCTATCTGATGGGGTCATACCATTCAAATTGAGTTTCTCCAAATTGGGCGCATTTAAGTCACCCGCAATTAATATATTATCTCTCGGGAAATCCGAATGCCAAGCATTGATTATCTTATGAATAGTGTGTACAATGTCATTAACATTGTCATCACCAGGAGAAGAGTATACATTTATAATCAATATATCTTTTGATAGTGCAGAAACAATTAACATAGGAGATAATACATATTGGGAATGTACTTGCAAGCATTAGGGGCTAACAGTTAGAAATGATTGAGCTCCTATAGCTAACACACCCATTGGTCTGCCTCAGGATCCTTTTCTTGCATGGCAACATATAACTGTGTAACCATCAACTATAACATCATTCATTGGCCATGTTTCTTGTAGCAAAAAGATATGGATAGATTCAATGATAGCCTGTCCTTCAGTATGATTAAGACATTATTGATGGTGTTAATTGAGTTAATGTTAATATGAGGTCAATTGGTGCAAGAGGAAGGTCAACTCCCATTTGCTTGGTCTTCGTGATGCATGTAACCCTAATATTTCTGCTTTACACTCTAGGGTTGGATGCTATGCGGATATTTCTTATGCCCTGTGGATTGCTCATTATGCCTTGTAATGAGGTTAAACCCAAGCTTTAACAGCAGATCTGAGGAAGAGTACAATAGCGTAGTGACTGCCGGCGAGGACAATTCCATCAGTACCCAATTGGCAGTACTGTCCCATTTGGTTAATTTCAGTCTCAAAATATCCGTATTTTGAGCAGAAACAGACATGGAATGGAATTCCATAGGGGTAACTATCGGGTTCTGTTTATTACACCTTACAGTGCTGATTACAGATTTATTCCTAGAGTCAGATTCAATCGTGTATGCTATTTTTGTAGATGTGGTTTCAACAGGAGTGGGCATTAACTTAAGATCAGCTTTGTACTTTGATGTTTTATAGTGTTGTCTACTGTCTATTGTAAAGGTTGTGCTGACCTAACAGATACAGAATAATTTGTAACCCATTTATCCATGGGCCCTCTAAGGTCAACCTGCTTAGTTTTCCCATTGTCGGTGACTCGTGTAATAATAGTATTATATGATTTCAATAAAGTAGGTGAGTCCGCTATATCATTGCCATCATCTACAATTTGACCTTCAGTACAGTACTCCATTCTTTGTAAAGCAGGTGGATGTTTATGTAACAATGATAAGTTTGATTTTTCCCGTTGCAAATTTTTCTGTGACATGGATTTTTCCATCATCGATATTTCCTGACAAAGAATGTCAATGGCGTCCGGTTTATTGGCAGCATAATCTACCAACAGTTCATCGGTAGCCCTTGTCATTCTAGTCAGAGATCTCGATTGCATATCATCAGCTATTGACTTTAATTCTGAAGGCTGTATAAGTGGATCATTAGTTACAGTAGAATCTGTGTTGGGAATGGAATAGGCCAATATTAGCGAACCCAAATTACCGACCCCACCAAAAGACCTAAAACACATACCACCAAACGTTCGAACTACCAAAAGTTCAAACTTTTTTTGGGTTGTTTTTAGGTCTTTTGGTGGAGTCAGTAAAAAAAATATTTTTTTGAAAAGGCTGCAGGGGCTGTATGGGTATCCCCGCAACACACCGCTCACTATACTATGTAGTATTGTACTATACTATGTAGTATAGTGAGCAGGGATTGCGGGGGACACGCCTGCAGCTCATCCGACAAAAAAAAAACAGTGTTGACTGTGGGGGTGTGTTGCAGTTGTGGGTGGGGGTGTGTGCTTGTATGGATTTGGGGTTGTTTTGCAATGGATGTCCGCATGGGAAATGTACATTTTTGTATTGCGTACATTTCCCATGCGGTCATTTCTGTCACGACCGTTTCAATCACAGTAAAGCAACCCCAATTCTAGGGAATATCAAAAAGGCTACTGGGGTTAGCTGTTAAAGGTACATAAATACCAAAAGGACCCATGCCATCAATAACTGGTGCTTTCAGGCTCTGATTCATTGGCTGTTCTTCGGTTTCATAATTGGTTTCCTCTGTGTCGGATATTAAGCCAATCAGATTGGGACTTACAGATAAATGTGTTGGTTTTATATAATCGAGGTCGGGATAGGGTGGTCCCACTAAGTTCTTTTTTAAGTTAATACAGAGGTTAAGGAGTGAACCATTGCTATTGATGGTAAAAGAGTCTAGAGATCACTCATGGTTACTTTACAAGGTGTAATGTTCTGCATATTAATTTCCATCTGTTCTGAAATGTCAGTTGTTGATTGTGCCTTACGGCTAAAAAAGAAACATATTAGGGCAAACCAGGTTGTCAGTGGCCTTCTTTATTCCCTTAGTATCCTGTTTGCCCTTTTTAACTCTCGGGGCACTTTTAGAGGACTCTGCATTATCTTACCAGGTCTCGAGATTTCACTCCTCAGACCCGAACGTTTTTGCCTCTTGATAGGGTCATTCTCTAATGCATGTCAAGGGGAGATGTAATAAAAAAAAAATAAGCAAAATGGCCACCAGCAAAGCCTGGAGTCTTAGGAACCAGAGTGGAATCCCCTCACCAACCAGGCAACAAATACGGTCATGGTACTCCCCCAAATGTCCACAACTGTTAATAAGTTATTGGAGATAGGGTGATCACTCCAATAAGAAAGCGGAATGTGGGATAAAATCAGCAAGTAGAGCGCAGGCCAATCAAATAAAAATAAGAATGCAAAAAATTAATTCCAGATGTAAATCATGTTCTTATGAGGGGCAGTTCATTTATTCATAGTTTAGTCTGCAGGAGTCCATAAATGTTATTATATAAATAGAGCTCAAAGGCACCAAGGCTTGCAGTCGCTCTGAGTGGGTGTAAAAATAGCAGACAATATAGGGAGAACTGCAGGCAACAGTATGCTTCAGGTGTACACAAGAGCTCAAAGGCACAGCTGTAAGAGGATTCAATTCAGCACTACAGCCAAGTTAACGCCTAGTCTAGAATACTGAATGAAAACCCTTATTGATATATCTTTAGGTCCAGTTCATGCGTTCTGGATGACTACCCTTGTATAACACCCCTCTCTTGGAATCCCCCTGACCCCACTGAGCCAAGAAGTAATTCTGTTTTGCAAGTTTAAAAGGTTTATTTGATAAATTAAAATATATGTATCACACTTTATAATAAATTAATAATTGAATAGCACACTTAATTTGATATGATACAGATCAACAACGGAGAATCTGGCACTAGCACACTTCTTTATAATGACTACTGAGTTGACATGAAATGGATAAGGTAGCACACTGGTAAATAGGAACAAAAGTATAATGTGGTAGAGGATGCTTTATGTAGCTCAGGTGGATGCAATATTCAATGAATGCAGTACAGAAAATACTCAATATGATTTCAACCAAACAATGTAATCACTTTTCTCTGGCTATTCACTCCCCCCCTCTTTATGCAATGCAAGGGAATGGGAGGAAAGCACACAGTTCTCAGGAATGCAATCAATGTAATCAGTTCAATCCAGCAAGCTTAGACAACAGAAAACAGATAGGAGTTTTGAAAACACAGGCCCAAATGCTTTGATATGTGCTAGCAATGGATGAGAAATATGCTAAGCGCTTTTAATTCCCTTACAGAGGCTCAGGGTGAGTGGTATCTAGTTAATATTAGTCCAGGCTCACACTAGCAATGATGCAGGGATAGTTAGCAGGTCAAACGAATTTCTGGCAAATGGAAAGCAAACAGCAGCAGTTTTTACATGTGAAGAAATTGCAAATCGCGGTAAAATTCGCGGATGCGCCGAGCGCTATTACAAAGGAACCGCAAGGACTATCTCTACCGTTTTGGGGTCCTAGAAAAGCCTGGGATCTCAGCTTCCAAATGAAAGTTATTGCAAGTCTCTAGCCCAAACGGTTGCGGAGATATGAGTAATTTAGTAAAGGTCGTTTTTGGTTTTGTAAATTTTAAACGCACACTTTTTCAAAATGACAAGTGACAAATTTTTGCAGCTAGAATGACAGGTGACAGCTAGGAGGCAGTTCTACTTAGGTTAAATAGATTGAATTAGATGAATTTAAACTAAGAGATGTGTTCTGAGTTTTGCTAAGTACTCACAAGAGATTTTGAACAGGAAAGCGACTTGGTCACGGACTTCAGTCTGGTCAGGTCTTTCCGGGTTCTGCTCACAGCGCCTGGCCTCTGGAACTGCTCACAGGGGTCTGGTCTCTGCTAGGCACCGGTTCTTTGGGTCTCTCTGCTCTGGATAGATTGAAGTCTCTAGTTTGGCTTTCTGGAGTTTGATGGAGGTAAGTATGGATTTTTCCGGCAGAGCTTTCAGCGGCAGATGAAAAATGAATCTCCCCTATCTGTCCTGTCTGTCTGCTTTTATGTGTTTAGAATGTGGGTGTGTTCTAGCATCACTGACCCTACCTCTCTCTCAGCTTCTAATTGGTCAAACTTCCATTTCTTACTTGATTGGGGGAATGAAATGAAGTGTCATCAGGATGAGGTCTGTTTATGATACAGAGAACCCACCCCTGTCAACTTTACACACAATCTATATCTGACCTAAAAACATATTTGCACAGGTACACATTTGTTTAAAATTACATATACATGGTGTGGCTGAATTTAGCCATGTCTATGTCCAAATCTGCTCATTCTCGGAGCTTGCATTCAAAGAGTGTACATAATTGACTTTTTAACTGCTTTTCCAATTTCCGACATGGACCCAACTTTACATACATGTGTGCAGGGGGTAGGGACATTAACTGATGAAGTTTCAGATTTTTAACATGCACACATTTAGAGTAATATCCACTTTTCCGCTAAAACCCCCCTGAACATACCACCGGTTCCTACCACGTCTTAAACTGTGGGCAGAAAAATCACAAGAATTATGGTATCATTTATAAAATTTTCACATGTCCGCTCTATGAGTTATTCATCTTTTTAAAGTTATGTTCTGGCTCCAAAGGGGTGTGGTTTACCCTCAGCACAAGGTTGAATTTCTGGTTCTTTCCAGTTCTGCCAAGCCAGCTTGCTCTCACAGGCAGTGCTCCTCCCAGCTCCTGCCAAGAGGAAGCTACAATTTACGACTGCGGTAATAAAAACCTTTGCCTGAGTGAAGAGGGCTTTGTTCACTCTCTTGCAGAGCACAGATAATTCAATTATCAGATAGATGGCATATCCTTAGCCTGGGCAGCAAAAGGAAGGTTGGCCTGGGAACACAGTGGTGACTCAAGTTTCACTGCTGATGGGATCCGTTGCTAGGCAAAATCAAGTTCCTTAAGCCAGACCTTCAGCTAACTTTTTGTTGCTTTTAAAATAACTTGTACTTTTACACATGCAGCTAGAATGCTGATTCTAAGTGCAAAACTATGACATTTCAACAGTTACAAAGGCATGTGACACCAAACATAGGTCACTCATTTAATTTAACATTTTCGATTTTGGTGGTTTTAAATCCAGTTGCAGTTAGGCTTAAGCTGCTGACTCCATAGCATTTTTGTTATAAGCATTGTTTTTGGGCTCTTCATTTCCCAGATTTTGTAGGCACACAAAACTCCATTCTGCCAAATGTCTGCTGGTGTTCAGTGAATATTTTGCACATGTTGCAAGGTTTGAAATAGGCATTTTGCTTGCCTTCAGAAAAACACACAGAGTGGTTTTAAAACGCCGGCTTTTGGATAGTGGTGAGTACTGGTACTGCACCCATTTTTGGGATTTAAGAAATGAATTCCCCACAATTCTAGGTTGCATTTGGCAATCAGCATTGCCATTCCCAATGGTTTCAGACTACTGTGCGGGTAGTCCAATGGTGGTTTTAAAGCGCTTTGAAGCTAACCGGCGCTACTGTTTTTCCTTTGGCAACCCATTTCCCTCATGGCAACCCGGCCTTTCATTCTCGCACTGGTGGGTGGCAAGTGAGGCAACCATTTTGGTGGGCGCACAAACTGCGCAGCTTTCCTGGATTTCAGCGCACATGTGGGTTTTCCGCCATCTTGAATTTTCTAAGCCCACAGCACCAAATGTTGTAGCAGGGTAGCTTAAACGTGGGTCAGGACACCCAACAAGTCCCCCCCACGCGACTGCACTTTGAATTTGAGTCGATGGGGAGTCGCGTGCACAAGGGTTTTGACCCATGCACCGGTCTGTCCGCATAATCTTCTTCCTCTTCTGTAGATGACACAGTTCAGCGTTTTCTTCTCCATCCGGTACTGATCGATCGGTTCTCCTCGCCGGTCCTGATGGGAGTATTGGGCGGTACCCCGAGCCCGTTGCGTCTCAGCTCCCGGTCTCCGGATCGTCCTCCTTGGCCCGTCTCAAGGTTTTCTTTCTCCTAGGACGACAAAGGAAGAGCGGCAATACCTATTCATAGACGTTTTTCCACCACCGTTGAGATAGTGGGGCAGCATATGCATTTTATCATAACGAAACATTACATTCTTATTTTGAGAAAAAAAAAACAGTATAACTAAGAGACAGTTTCATACAATCACAATATTTTAGAGACTAGATGTGGTATGTTTTATGATTGGAACTGAATTAGTCTGAGACAGTACCCGCTAGGATTCCAGAGGATTCCTCCAGTTGTTGCAGAGTGTGCCTGGGATGGCAACATTTCAACTGGTTTATGTGGACCCACTTGTCTTCCCCCTCTGCCGAACCGCCTTTGGGGATGCGGATCTTGTAGGCCACAGGGGAGATCTTATCGACGATCTCAAAGGGTCCCTTCCATGTAGGCAAAAATTTGCGCTGCTTGGCCTGGTTCCTTTGGAAGTTGTATAGATAGACCCGGTCTCCCACCTGATATTCCTTCCTGGAAGTTTTCAGGTCATAATGGGTCTTCATGCTATCAGCCGATCTTTCTAGATTCCGCTGAGCATAAGCAAAAGCATGTTGAAGGTGTTTCCTTAAATTCTCTACATACTCATGAGTAGTGGAGGCATTTATCAGTGTCTGCTCTTGGGTCCTATAGAGCAAATGCTGAGGAAGCACCATCTTGCGCCCCGTCATCAACTCAAATGGTGACATTTTGGTTGCAGATGAAGGGGTAGATCTGATAGCCATTAGGACCAGAGGTAATCGGATATCCCAACTTGGCCCAGAATCTGCCACAAACTTCTTTAATATGCTCACAATTGTCCGGTTATATCTCTCTACTGCCCCAGAAGAAGCTGGTCTATAAGCAATATGCAGCTTTCTCTTGACCCCCAGTATCTCCCACATCTTTGTCATTACTTCACTGGTGAAGTGGCTACCTCTGTCTGACTCAATCCTTTGAGGTAGACCAAAACGGGAAAAGATGTGGTTAATCATCAAGGCAGCTGCAGTTTCTGCCTTGCAGTTTGGGGCTGGGAGACATTCCACCCACTTGGTAAACAAGCATGTCACAGTCAACATGTACTTATTCCCCCTAGCCGAGCGAATCACAGGGCCTACAAAGTCGATTTGTAAATCTGACCATGGCAGTGTCATTCCCCTCTTTTGTAAAGGCGCCCGGTGTGTGAGGGATGATGGCTGAAATTGTGCACACACAAGGCAACCCTTCAGGTACTGGTCGAGGTCCTGCCCCATGTGTGGCCAGTATGCAACCTCTCTTAAGATTTCCAATGTTGTGTGAAACCCCCTATGACCGGCAGTGGCCGCATCATGGGCGTGACTTAACATCAGGCTTCGGAATGAGGTAGGAACCACCCACTGATCGTGGCCAGCTTTGGATTTCCTTACCAACAAACCGTCTTGGATCCGGAACATTTTGGGACATTTCATCAACACTCTTAGGTCCTCTTTCCCAATGTAATCGGTATCCGTCAGGGGAAAGTTCTCAGGGTCCTCAAGGTGCTGGTAAAATTTACCAATTATTGGATCCCCCTTCTGAGCAGTAATCAAATCAGCATCAGGGGTCTCCTTACTCCATTGTGCAATTGAGAGGTCGTTGTGAGCATTTGTCTGGGACCTAGTGATGGCAGTGACCTGGATTTCCCCCAACAGGGACTCAATCTCAATTAGATCCCCTTGGATGGCCCCGGTTTTGGCCAGCTGATCAGCTAAGTCATTTCCAGTTTTGTCTGGTCCCTCTACTTTGGAATGACCCTTGATCTTCTTCCAATAGATGGTCATCCCATTCGAGGTGACCAGATCATCAATGTTTTGGATCAACTTCCCATGTTTCAAGGGTTTGTTGTTAGCACATACCATGCCTCTGGTCTTCCAATTAACCAGGTGCTCCACGAACCCGTTCCGTACATAATCCGAATCTGTGATTATGACCAGTTCGTGGAGTTGATGCTGGACAGCAGTGAGGATGGCCTGATGCACAGCCATCAATTCTGCCACCTGACTACTTCGGGGACCAATTTTGTATCCAGCGGAGGGTTCTGGGGACTCATTCACCCATGCATTCCCTACGCCGGCCACCAGTTCTTTCTCCCCGTTGTTGTCGACATGGTAAGAGCATCCATCCACATACACAGTGGGCATTCCCTCACACTTGTCTTCTTCAAAGACTTTGTGTGGGGAATTAAGGTATGCCTCCATGTTGTCCTTTATTTTTAGACTTTCGTCCTCGAGACAGTTTTCTCTGGCACAATCATGCAAGTCAGCCAGACCTTGCGCGAGGGGACTCTTCTTGTTTTGGCCATATCTGACCTCCACAGGACAGCCTTGCATTGACAGAATCCAGAAAGTAATTCGGGAATTACTCACATTTCCGGCCCGGATTCTGTCACTTTGGAGATATTGCAGAGGCTGGTGTGGAGTCTCCACTATGATGTGTTCCCCCTGGATAAACGGGCGGTAATTCTTCAATGCCCACACCGTTGCCAGGAGTGCCTTCTCACAATCGTTGAATTTTTCCTCCACAGAGGATAAAGTTTTGCTCGCATAGGAGATTACTTTATTGACCTTGTCATGCTTTTGGTATAATACTGCCGTCAAGCACGTATTAGAGAACCCTGTCTCCAGGAAGAACTCCTTGTTTCTGACAGGGTAAGCTAGGCAAGGCGCTTGTGAGAGGCTTCTCTTGAGTTGTTTTACTGCCTCGGCTTGTTCTGGACCCCATTCCCACTTGACCCCCCCCTTCAGGAGATGAATCAGGGGTCTGGTGATCTCTGCGTAGCCCTCAATGAACTTTCTGCTGTAATTAGTCAGTCCAAGGAGGCTCCTTAGTTCTCGCAGAGTTGTGGGGTCTTTCAGTTTCTGAAGTGCTTCCACTTTCTTTTCCTGGGGACAAAGACCCTGAGGAGTAATCTCATGCCCCAAGAAGTTAACACGGGTTTTACACCACTGTGCTTTCTGAAAGGAAAGTTTTGCTCCGGCGGCCCTCAACTGTGTCAGAACATAACGGATCTCCGCTATGTGTTCCTCAACAGTTGAGCTTTTGATGAGGACATCATCTACATAAGCCAGGTTACCCCTTGCACCCAAGTCAGGCATGGCCTTGTGTAGAAAAATGTTGAATTCATTGCCGGAGTTGAGGTATCCGAAGGGAGTCCGGGTCCAGGTGTACTGCTGGCCCCCAAAGGTAAAAGCCAGTTTGTATTGGTCCTCCCTACTGACAGGCACGGTCCAGTATCCATTGGTCAGGTCTATTGCAGTGAATACCTGTGACCCCTGGATCTGGGCCAGACCTTGGTCAATGTAGGGCAGAGGCCATCGGGAAGTATGGACCCGTTTGTTGAGCTCCCTAAGGTCGGCGCAGAGTCTCCACTGGCCGTTTGGCTTCAATATTCCCAGCACCGGATTATTGAAGGTGCTGTGGACTGGACGGATTATTCCCCGGGACTCAAGGTTCTTAATTATTTCAGTAAGGGACTCCATTGATGCGAGAGGCAAGCGATATTGCTTCACAAACACAGGAGTCATGCCAGGGTCCGTGGGGATTGTTGTTGTGTGGATGTCAGTGCGACCACAGTCATATGAGTCTACCGCAAAGAGATCTTGGAAATCCAAGAAAACTTGTTTCAACTTTTGCTTTTGTTCCAGAGTCACACAGGCATCAGCTAGGTTGACTCTCTCTTCCACCATCTGCCTGAAGCCTGGAAAGACTTCTGGTTTGGCTATCTCAGCGGCCTCCTCCAACTGGGTGGAGAAGTCCCTGGTCAGAGTGCTGATTTGGACCGGAGGCTTCAGGTGGAAAAGGCAGCCCTCATGGACTTGGAAAATCACCTCATCCCTCCTGAAATCACAAGTCACATCTTCCTTACCATAGGGGCAGGAAGTGTACACCAGGAAGTTCCCCCCATGCCGGGTAAAAATCCTGTCTGGTGTTGTGTGGTCCTCACTGTCACTGTCAAAACAGTCCTTGGGGATTGGTCCTAACAGTTCATTTACAAGATCAATGGAGAAATGTCGGTCATCAACCGCCATTCCAATAATGGTGCCTGCGGCTAGAGTAATACTCTTTAAGTCGCTGTTATCCACCTCTATTGGAATGGTGTCATGTTCTATGTTGACTAATGGAGTTGGGTTTACCCCTAACCCTTGCTGTTGGAGAGAAGCATTTAGATGTATGTAAGCATCAGGGTTTTTCAACTCTTGTCCCCTTTTAACTTTCACTTCCAGGGAGAATTGTCGGGTCCTTTCTGGGATGGTGACTTCCTCTTTAACCTGAATTTCAACTGCATACGGTAGCAATTGAGCTGACCTAAATGCTTTTTCTGGATCATCAAAGCCCATGGGATTATCCGCTAATCGGGACCAAGCTTTGAAGTTTATTAGGTCCAAACTAATGGCAAAGCGATTGAGAATGTCACTGCCTAAGTAAAAGGCGGCAGTGACGTCTCGCACGACCCAACAATTATGGACTATGCTCTTGTTGCCAATGGAGATTTTGAGCATACACCTGCTTGGCAGGAGATGTTTTGAATTGGGTGCTTCCAGGTCCATTTCCCATTTGTCTATCAGTTTGAAGGTGGGAATGGCTGGATCTTTTGGGAGTTGGCGGAACATGGCTTCGCTGATGAAGCTCTTACCGTTGTTCACACACACTCGAGCGAGAACAGAGTCCTTCCCATCATTTAACTGGACAGGGATGAACAACTGCTCTCCAATTTGCTGAAGATCAGCCAGGCTCTGAGCTGATTTCACATCTTTCTGGACTATAGGAGTGGGAGTTTCAGATTGTGGATTAGTATAGAATTTCAGAGTGTTTCCTTCCAGCGTGGAATACCACTTTAGACTGGAAGGAAGGTTGATTTTCAGAAATAGAGAGGACCCCCCATCACCAGTCTGTTGTCCTACTGCTATTACTGTCACGTCTGGAATTTGGTTGTTCTGGAAGTGAAATTCTACTTGGTCAGATTTTTGTTCAACCATGTGGCATGTGCCGTTTAAACTAACATGGTTGACACTCTGTTTTAATTTTATTGGTCGGCTAGTCTGGGTCCAGAGGACCTTGTTTACGCAATCTATTAGGGGTGACAACCTTCTCAGGAGGTCATTCCCTAGTAAACAAGGGGTGCCCTCTGGGGTCACAACTATGACCGGGTGTTTCAACTTGTGTCGCCCGATCTTAATGTCCAAGTCTGCCGTCCCCTCGACGGGAATTTCCTTCCCGTCAAAGTTCTGCAGTTGTCCAGGAAGAGAGGTGAGAGGAATTTGGTAATTCTCTCCCCTTCCTGCATTCAGTTCGTCAAAGGCCCTTCTGGACAGAAGGGTAGCTTGAGATCCAGTGTCCACCAGCGCTGAGATTGTACCCTGCCCCTGTACTTGTACCGGGGCATAATATCTTCCCTCCTTCTCCTCAAGGGGGCACAGATAATGTACATTTTTGGACAACTGGTGGGCTAATTTTCTGGTTTTGGACATCGCGAGAGAAGAATTTTGGGCAGAATTCTGTGGAGAGCCTTGGGAATCTGAAAGAAAAAGTTGGCAACTGGAGATCAGAGCCATTGTGGGTTCCCCTGGTTCCGGTTCTGGGCCGCCCCCCCCTTTTTGGAGGCAGTCACCAGGATGGGTTTGAACCAGGGGATTTTCTTGCTGTTGGTTCTGGGATGAGATGGTGGGCGGCGGTAGCTCAGTCTCCACATCTCCCCAGTCTAGATTTGCATCCCTAGGGACCCATTTTTCTTTGGGAGGAGTTCCCCCCTCTCTGAAGGAGAAGATCCTTTTCCCAGGATCCTCTGTGGATCCCTCTCCCTCAAATTGGAAGATCTGTACCTCCTCCCCAAACTGAGTCTGTTTGGGTCTTTTGTTTCTCCTACCCCCCCTCTGCTCCTTAGGAGGCAGACTTTCAGGGGCAAGAGATTTTGTTTCCGGTTCCTGGGTTTCTAGGGGCTGTTTACAAGTGAGGAAGGAAGCTTCCTCCAAGGCTTTACACCCCCCTTCCCCTTGTGCCTCCTCCCTGGGAACCGGTGAGTTATCGGGGTGCTGCCCCCGTCATTGTTCTGGAGCACCAGGTCCAGAGTTGGGTGCGTTCTGCGCCGGCATGCTGATCTGAGGGTTCTGCTGAGCCCTCAGTATGTCACCCATATCCCGCGCCATGTTTTGAACCTGGCGCTCTAACTGGGAAACCCGCTCAGGCTGATACGGGGCCCTGTTTTCTCCCCTGGGCTGATCCCGGGAAGGGTAGCTATCCCTCCTCTGGTAATACCCCGGGTTGGGAAGATTTGGGTACCCCTCCACCCTTGGCCTCCCCTCTCCCGGATTCAGCGGTCTGGGCTCAGGGAATTGGGGAAAGAAGGATGGATGGTTTTGGGGCTGAAAGTCGGGTGGATATCTGGGGAAAAAGTTCTGCCCAGGGTTTGGTAAATTTCTGCCCTCCTGTGGGAAGTTTGGAGGGAAGTTCCCTGGGTTAGGTGCTTGTCTGGATCCCCCCCCTTGGGCTGGAGGAGTCCACACATAACCCAGGATGGGTCTGTTACCTTTGTAGCGAGGACTTACATAGTCAGGAGAGCGAGGGACCCCATTTGTGGGGCTGCCTCCCTGGCTCCCTGTCTGTGACTGGCCCGAGGACCTTCTGGGCCTAGCATTATTAGGTGCAGGTAGGTTTTTAGGCCCCCCCATCTCCAGATCCAAAACGGGGGTGACCTTTACCTCTGCCACCTTAACAGCAGCAGGGGTGCTGTTGGCTTTGGGGTTTTTCTGGGCATTGCTTTTATTTTCTATGGGCTTCTGCACCTCATAGATCCGGGTAGCCTGTTCAATGACCCAGTCTAAAGATCTTTTCTCATGAAAATCTCTCACGAGCTGGGTCATTATATATTTGGGCAAGGCATGGAAAAATGTATTGACAAACTCTCTACTATCTGTGCGCACCCTTCTGGTGGTTTGCGCAAACGCACGCTTTAACTCCTGCACAAATTCTCGTGGGGCCTGATCCTCCCCTCATTGCAAATTGTAGGCCGCCTTGCGAGCCTCTTGAGGATTTCTGTGAACAGAAAAATGTTTCAGGATGGCCGCCTTATATGTGGACCATCTTAAATGATTTTGGTCCTCCAGCCCCGCAAAGAAACTGGAGTATTCCGGGGAGAATGTCCACTTTACATATTGAATACAGCTTTGGCTGTCCTTCAAATGGAAAGTCTCCATCATTTGTTCAAACAACTCTAAGTGCTCCCAAACAGAATACTTAGCGTTCTTATGGTAAGGCGTGATGACGCTCCTGATCGCCTTAATCTGCTTGAAGGGGTCCTTAAGCAAGGCCCTTTTTGCCTTATTGGCCTTTTTGGTTCGGGTAACCCTTGTCCATTCTTCCTCGGACTCAGAGGCACTGCTCCCAGAGGTTCCCGTCTGTTCTTCCAGGTTTTCCCGGATTCTGCGAGCCTGGGAATGGCTGGCAGACTGTGGGGACCTGGTCTCCTGTGTCCTGCGCAGTTCAGAGGAGTCTTCAGATTCCTCCTTGCTGCCAGGATTTGATGGGTACCCCCTCCACTGACCTAACTGGGCAGAGGTTTTCAGGATGCCCTTAATGGGCCTACTCTCCTGGGGTTCCCCACTGAACTGTATTGTACTTGGGTGCCCATACCCGGATGCCCACCCCTCCATTCCTGGATGGTACTGGCCTATGAGCCCCATGCTTCTAGCTGGATAGTAATCTGCCATCCCTGTGGCCCTGTGCTCATGTGCGCCAGGGGACATGGGGATGGTAGAGTCCAGGGACTGGGGGAGATGAAGGCCCCTGGTGTTAGGGCTCCTGCGGTTATGGTCAGGAATCTCTCTTTCCCAGCGGACCTCATCTCTATCCGCCCCTGCTCCCTGTTGCAATGCAAGAGCCTGCATTTGTGCTTTCAGTTCCTCTGTTAAGGCCTTACTCGACTCTATCAGTTTCTCCTGCATCGCTACCTGTTGCTGGAGCCTATCATTGTGTTGACAGAGGGCCTCATTCTCCCTCTGTGCTTCCTGGTTGGTCCTGGAGAACTGGGCCAGTCTTTGCTGCAGGAGGTTTACCTCCTGGGCAATGTCCCTATTGGCCTGCTCCTTTCTTGCTAGAGCATCTTCCACCCTTCTGGTGTGCTCTACCAAGTTCTGGTTTTCTTTTTGGAGATCACCCAGCCCCTGGTGGGCCAGGTGATTTTCTTCCATTTTTCTTTTTAAATGGCAGACTTCCTGGCCTAAGGCGTCTCTTTCCTGACTAAGAGCCTGCATTTGTGCCGCCAGGTCGTCCCTTTGCCTTTGGAAGGCACCAGCTTTCTGGCGCTCCTGATCAAACTCTGCCTGGGTATCCAGGTCTTTCAGAATCAGTTTATTGCTCTCCTCCTTCACTCTATCTAGGTGGCCTTGCAGGGTGACTACCTGCTCAGCACATGCCCTATTGAAGTCTAGCTGTTGCTCCAGCTTTTTCTGGCTTTGCAGTAGGGAGTCCAAACCTTCTTGGTGTTCCTTCTGCAAGGCCAGAAATCTGGTATCCTGTTCTGACTTTTCCTTTTGCAGCACATCCATATCCTCCTTCATCTTAGTGATGTACAGTCTGCTGTCATTTTCTGACTCCTGGCTCCTCTGCAGCCTCTGCTCAGAAGAGACCAGGTCAGATTGGACCTTCTGTAATGCCAGCAGTTGCCTACTCGCCAGATCTTGGCCTTCAGCACATTTGTCCTGCACGGCTCCCATATGTAAATATAAATACGCCGCTACCCTGGCAATCTTATTGTGTTCATCTTTGGCTTTAGGAGCCATATATAGTTCACTCAGGGCCACATGTAAGGGACCCTGATCTCTATATATATCTGACCCTATTTCAGTGACCTGTTGTGTGATTGCCTGCAACCACGCATCCTGGCCCTGTTCGGTCCATTCACCTCTCACAAATAGCTTATGCAAGAGGTGCTCTCTGGCCATTTTCATGTCTACTAAGGTCGTCATTCTAGAGATTGGTCTCTGTCCTGACTTACAGAAGTTTGTATTTTATTTTTGCAGAACAGAACTTTTCTTGGAGTGTCCCTTTTGAGGAATGCTTCACAGCGTAATGCAGCGTGGTGATCCGACTGGATGTATGTATCCCGTCAGTTAGCACACTGTATTAAGCTGCACAAGTGGTATTCTAACCCAGAATCCCGGATACGAGCCCCCACTTTGTAAGAGGATTCAATTCAGCACTACAGCCAAGTTAACGCCTAGTCTAGAATACTGAATGAAAACCCTTATTGATATATCTTTAGGTCCAGTTCATGCGTTCTGGATGACTACCCTTGTATAACACCCCTCTCTTGGAATCCCCCTGACCCCACTGAGCCAAGAAGTAATTCTGTTTTGCAAGTTTAAAAGGTTTATTTGATAAATTAAAATATATGTATCACACTTTATAATAAATTAATAATTGAATAGCACACTTAATTTGATATGATACAGATCAACAACGGAGAATCTGGCACTAGCACACTTCTTTATAATGACTACTGAGTTGACATGAAATGGATAAGGTAGCACACTGGTAAATAGGAACAAAAGTATAATGTGGTAGAGGATGCTTTATGTAGCTCAGGTGGATGCAATATTCAATGAATGCAGTACAGAAAATACTCAATATGATTTCAACCAAACAATGTAATCACTTTTCTCTGGCTATTCACTCCCCCCCTCTTTATGCAATGCAAGGGAATGGGAGGAAAGCACACAGTTCTCAGGAATGCAATCAATGTAATCAGTTCAATCCAGCAAGCTTAGACAACAGAAAACAGATAGGAGTTTTGAAAACACAGGCCCAAATGCTTTGATATGTGCTAGCAATGGATGAGAAATATGCTAAGCGCTTTTAATTCCCTTACAGAGGCTCAGGGTGAGTGGTATCTAGTTAATATTAGTCCAGGCTCACACTAGCAATGATGCAGGGATAGTTAGCAGGTCAAACGAATTTCTGGCAAATGGAAAGCAAACAGCAGCAGTTTTTACATGTGAAGAAATTGCAAATCGCGGTAAAATTCGCGGATGCGCCGAGCGCTATTACAAAGGAACCGCAAGGACTATCTCTACCGTTTTGGGGTCCTAGAAAAGCCTGGGATCTCAGCTTCCAAATGAAAGTTATTGCAAGTCTCTAGCCCAAACGGTTGCGGAGATATGAGTAATTTAGTAAAGGTCGTTTTTGGTTTTGTAAATTTTAAACGCACACTTTTTCAAAATGACAAGTGACAAATTTTTGCAGCTAGAATGACAGGTGACAGCTAGGAGGCAGTTCTACTTAGGTTAAATAGATTGAATTAGATGAATTTAAACTAAGAGATGTGTTCTGAGTTTTGCTAAGTACTCACAAGAGATTTTGAACAGGAAAGCGACTTGGTCACGGACTTCAGTCTGGTCAGGTCTTTCCGGGTTCTGCTCACAGCGCCTGGCCTCTGGAACTGCTCACAGGGGTCTGGTCTCTGCTAGGCACCGGTTCTTTGGGTCTCTCTGCTCTGGATAGATTGAAGTCTCTAGTTTGGCTTTCTGGAGTTTGATGGAGGTAAGTATGGATTTTTCCGGCAGAGCTTTCAGCGGCAGATGAAAAATGAATCTCCCCTATCTGTCCTGTCTGTCTGCTTTTATGTGTTTAGAATGTGGGTGTGTTCTAGCATCACTGACCCTACCTCTCTCTCAGCTTCTAATTGGTCAAACTTCCATTTCTTACTTGATTGGGGGAATGAAATGAAGTGTCATCAGGATGAGGTCTGTTTATGATACAGAGAACCCACCCCTGTCAACTTTACACACAATCTATATCTGACCTAAAAACATATTTGCACAGGTACACATTTGTTTAAAATTACATATACATGGTGTGGCTGAATTTAGCCATGTCTATGTCCAAATCTGCTCATTCTCGGAGCTTGCATTCAAAGAGTGTACATAATTGACTTTTTAACTGCTTTTCCAATTTCCGACATGGACCCAACTTTACATACATGTGTGCAGGGGGTAGGGACATTAACTGATGAAGTTTCAGATTTTTAACATGCACACATTTAGAGTAATATCCACTTTTCCGCTAAAACCCCCCTGAACATACCACCGGTTCCTACCACGTCTTAAACTGTGGGCAGAAAAATCACAAGAATTATGGTATCATTTATAAAATTTTCACATGTCCGCTCTATGAGTTATTCATCTTTTTAAAGTTATGTTCTGGCTCCAAAGGGGTGTGGTTTACCCTCAGCACAAGGTTGAATTTCTGGTTCTTTCCAGTTCTGCCAAGCCAGCTTGCTCTCACAGGCAGTGCTCCTCCCAGCTCCTGCCAAGAGGAAGCTACAATTTACGACTGCGGTAATAAAAACCTTTGCCTGAGTGAAGAGGGCTTTGTTCACTCTCTTGCAGAGCACAGATAATTCAATTATCAGATAGATGGCATATCCTTAGCCTGGGCAGCAAAAGGAAGGTTGGCCTGGGAACACAGTGGTGACTCAAGTTTCACTGCTGATGGGATCCGTTGCTAGGCAAAATCAAGTTCCTTAAGCCAGACCTTCAGCTAACTTTTTGTTGCTTTTAAAATAACTTGTACTTTTACACATGCAGCTAGAATGCTGATTCTAAGTGCAAAACTATGACATTTCAACAGTTACAAAGGCATGTGACACCAAACATAGGTCACTCATTTAATTTAACATTTTCGATTTTGGTGGTTTTAAATCCAGTTGCAGTTAGGCTTAAGCTGCTGACTCCATAGCATTTTTGTTATAAGCATTGTTTTTGGGCTCTTCATTTCCCAGATTTTGTAGGCACACAAAACTCCATTCTGCCAAATGTCTGCTGGTGTTCAGTGAATATTTTGCACATGTTGCAAGGCTTGAAATAGGCATTTTGCTTGCCTTCAGAAAAACACACAGAGTGGTTTTAAAACGCCGGCTTTTGGATAGTGGTGAGTACTGGTACTGCACCCATTTTTGGGATTTAAGAAATGAATTCCCCACAATTCTAGGTTGCATTTGGCAATCAGCATTGCCATTCCCAATGGTTTCAGACTACTGTGCGGGTAGTCCAATGGTGGTTTTAAAGCGCTTTGAAGCTAACCGGCGCTACTGTTTTTCCTTTGGCAACCCATTTCCCTCATGGCAACCCGGCCTTTCATTCTCGCACTGGTGGGTGGCAAGTGAGGCAACCATTTTGGTGGGCGCACAAACTGCGCAGCTTTCCTGGATTTCAGCGCACATGTGGGTTTTCCGCCATCTTGAATTTTCTAAGCCCACAGCACCAAATGTTGTAGCAGGGTAGCTTAAACGTGGGTCAGGACACCCAACACAGCCTACAGTCGCTCTCGAAAAACAGCTGTGATTGAAAGTCAAAATGGTACGTAGGTAGGTTCAGGAGATAATTTGTAGGCACCACATGGATGGGAATAATTCAGACATGCAAAGTGAGTCCAACCTTATGCCCACTTCCTCTCAGTCCCCTCGGTGCACACGGACTGCACAGACTATAATTCCAACTCGGCTGCAACTCTGCGGTTGCTCCGCAGAATGGTAAGGCTTTTGAAGCTTTGCTCCTCCTCCCGTACAATGAGGGGCAGCGAGGAAAGACCTTCCTTGCTGTAAGCAGACTGCAATTACAACTCGGCTGCAACTCTGCGGTCGCTTCTCAGAATGGTAAGGCTTTTGAAACCTTGCTCCTCCTCCAGCACAATGAGGGGCAGCGAGGAAAGACCTTCCTTTCAGGAAGCAGACTGCAATTACAAGTAGGCTGCAACTCTGCGGCCGCTTCGCGGAATGATAAGGCTTTTGAAGCTTTGTTCTCCCTCACAATAAGGGACAGCGAGGAAATACCTTCCTTGCAGTAAGCAGACTGCAATTGCAACTCGACTGTAACTCTGCCTTTGGGGCTTTTAACAATGGGAGAACCAGTTATATACCGCATATTTTAATTGAATGTTATTTAAAACATAGCAGTGCATTATTTTGTCACCTTCTTATTCAGGGAGAATTGCAGTCAGAGAACTACTCAGATCAGTAATCTGTAGTGGCAGTGCTTATCTATGTTCCATTTGGGGATCGTTTTTTTGCAGTTCGCAGATAACCTGCTCCTAAGTGAATGGGTTCTGTGTTTTGTGTGGTCAAAATGCATTTGAAAGACAGCAGCAGTTATGGATGCATGCCCTGAGGTGGGGACTGTCATCTTATGCAGGAATGTTGCAATCACACTGAGGGTGTATTTTCCATATGCTCTAAGGTGACAAGGATGCAGGCTCTATGGGGAGGGGAGTGCTGGGTTTTGATATACACTGATAATTCTTAGTGTTTTTGCTTACTGCAACAAATTCACAGGTTCAGCATTACTACTATCAAATTAGTGACTAGCATGGAAAATAAACATTGCTTTGGTACTAAAAAAAGAAACCGACTTTTTAATCTGAGCATGACCGTTCCCTAGAAGATAAGACATTTGACTGGACAAACCGGTGTGTATTCTCAGAAAAATAACTATTTAAATACTGGAAAATATGTATTTGTACTTACATTATAAACAAACATTTTAATATTGTATAATGTTAATTTCAAATAATCAAAAATATTGTAGTCCTAACAAGAATGGTACAAAGCATATTATGAAAACCTAGAATAACCATACACATGTTTTACTATCATACTCTCAAAATATTACACAATATTTAAGGAAGGCAAAAAATAATGTTAAATCCATGGCAACATCTAACATGCTGCTACAGGAAGTAGTGTCTTTCCTAGCATTGAGTTGTGATATTTAAGGGAGGATAACCATGACACTAACAAATGGGAAAGATACGACTTTTATAGTACTCTGATGCATTCTGTGGCATCACATTTGTTATCCGCAAGGAGGTGAGAATCCTAAGAGTGAACTGATTAAGGGACTGGGAGGGTAGAACACTCCTAGATTTTAAAGAAGTTGTAGTGTAGAGTAGGAGGAAATGAAAGGATTGGTCCCGGCTTCCAGTGGCATTGCAAGTAAGAAACAGGGAACATTTCTAAAGTGGAAAAGGATACTGTTTAACTACTGTCATGAAACTAATTTGGTTCAATCCTGGGATTATAAAGAAATGAATTACTTATGATAATATTGTTATATAGGAATCATGGGTGATCAGCTCACTTTATCCGGGCGGCTATACAAGGTTTGATAAAAAAGCAATTTAAGGTTTTAATTGATGTTGAAGTGGCGAGGGGGCATACTGGGTGTAATTAAAATACTTTACATTTTAATCACACAGGAGTTTGACAGTGAGTCTAACACTAGCCTTCTGATTTGACTCTAAGGGGTTGTGGAGGAGTGTGAAGGGTACTGCCTAACCATAACATAGTTTTTCTGCCCATGGATAAAAACAACAATGCTATTAGAACGAAGCAGTAACCATTTATGTTAATTGAATTAATAAGAAACAACCGCCATTGATGTCCAGGTGCATGGGAATACTATGCCAAGGGGTTCCATGGAGAATAGGGAAAGCATCCCGAGAGGCCATGAAAATATAACATACACCTTAGAAATAGTTCAAAAGCCAATACATAAGAGCAAGCTCACCCTTCAACATGGTCCCCTAACATGTGATCAAGTTATGAAGAACATTAGCTTTTCATTAAAAGCCATGGCCAGATAAGACACCTGCTGACCTCCTAATGCACAGACACAAGATGATATGCAGGGCTTAATTATAAAGAAAATAAGATAGCTCGAGGCCTAGGGATGATGAGGATTTACTTTTAATTGGAATATGTGCAAACCATGCACTTCTCTTTCCCCAATGTATCTTGACGTCCTGTCAAAATGTCCAATATTGGTGAGCAAGATGCCAACCAACCAGAATGTTCTTTAGCCATGCTGCCATTGATGAAGGATGCCAGCCAGTGTTCAATGTAGTGAGCTAGTAAAAGTTTTATCAGATAGAGGCTGGGCATAGCTTGAGCTATTAGAAAGTTACTGGCCAATGGTGTCTTTATCCCCTATGCATTCTGAATGTAGTTTGAGACACTAACCAATTATAAACGTTCATAGGTTTTGTAACTGATATCACAGGGTGAAGTCAGCAATTACAAAGTTGTACCTTATAAGCCACTCAAACTCATTGTATAACTGAGAGCAACTTGTTGCTATCCGGCTGCTTATTTTGTGTTTTGAATAAAAGCTGGGTTTTGCTGTGCACTTTCAGTACTCCATTATTAAGTATTGTTTTACACTAGTGCAGTAAACTGGGCCTCCTCTACACTTATGCAACATTTCTCTCCTAAACTAGGCTCGGACAGGTGCACCTAGTGGCATTTGATGCTAATTGTATGTTTGGTGACTACATTCCTTTTGGCCTTCTAAGAACCATAAATGGAGAATTGAAATGTGCAACTGTTGCTAAGACTAAATACATGCACTTCACTGAGCAATGCAACATTGGACTGTGTTAAAGCCACTTGGGAGAGGATGCTTTGGAAGAAATCACAGAGGTGTTGATCTGGGTTTTAGGATAAATTCAAAGAGATTTGAATTACAAGATCAGATGTAGATTAGAGCTAAATTAATTCCAATCATTTCCACACAAAAAAGGGTAACCTCAAATATGGAGGAAAGTGAATATGGGTAGCCAGCATTTGAGCTGGCATCTTTTAACAGACCTAACAGTAGTGCAGTACTGTGAGGTCTGCGAATCGGAGTGTGTGTCCATTGGTATTAGTCCTTGGTCAGGTATTGTTGAAAGAACCATGTTCTTAGAGATTTGTGAAATTAGAGAATTGTGGGGTTATTCATAGCCGACATTGGGATTGAGTTCCAGAGGGTGGGTGCATGACAAGAGAAGTATTGTTTGCGGGTCCTCTCTTTGTGGACGAGTTGTGATTCAAGTCGGTTGGTTGATTTGCTGCTCGAGGAGCATGTGCCACCGGATACGTGGAGCTTAGCCACTAGGTACACTTGTGTGCTACTCGTGACTGTTTTGGAGAATATACATGCAGTCCTGAACAGTATCCTGGCTTGGAGTGGAAACCAATGTAGTTTGCATAGGATGGGGGTAATTCAGTCAAATTTTCTTGCTCCCATAGTATGACATGCTGCATCGTGGTGGACTGCTTTTAAAGAAGCCAAGAGAGCAGGTGGGAACCCTGTCAGGAGAGCTTTTCCCCCATCGATATGTGAGACCACAAGGGCCTGCACTATGTTCTGGAAGTCCTGCGACAGTATGAAGGGTTTGAATTTTTTCGAAGGGTATAGATTCTGAACCAGGCTATTTGGGCCATCTTGGCTATGCATTTCTGGAAGGACAGATTGCTGTCAATGGTGAAGCCTGAGGATTTTGCTGCATCTGAGAGTTGGGGGTCAAATCCTTCTAGGTGCATATCATTGTGCCATTGTTGGACAAGTTGTTTTTTAGCCCGTGGAGGAAATGAAGACAAATTCAGTCTTGAATGCATTCGGTTTGAGGTAGGCAGTCAACATCCAGACTGTGTGATGACTAGGTAATCGGGAAGATGAATGACGTCCTGCACACAATTTACTCTCATGTACAACTGAGTATTATCTGCTTATTGGTGAATGACTATATTGGGAACTTTGAGGAGAGTTTCCAGAGGCTCCATTTAAAGGTTTAAAAGTATTGATGAGAAAATGAAGAATTAGGGACTCTGCTGGAGACCTGAAGTTGGTTAGAACACAAAGTGTTCATCTGGACAGCCTGGCATCTTTCACAGAGATAGGAGTTAACCAATTCAGGACAGTGCCAGAGAATCCCATCCTAACCGCAAGGAGGAAGAGGAGGATGCGATGGTGGACAGTGTTGAATGCAGCTGAGAGGTAACGGATGACAAGGAGGCAGGAGTAGCTCTTATCCATGATTTGGAGAGCATCATCTACCACCTGGGTTGTGGCCATCTCGATGCTACACATTGGGTGAAACCCTGACTCATAGTCATTTAGGTGGTGGAGTTGTTCGATTCTGGAGAGTAGTTGTGGAGCAACTACATTTTTCAAGAGTTTTCAAATAAACGGGAGACCAGTCTTGCGGATTTCCAGAAATGATCATTCTGCGGGGGAGGCATTGTTAATAATGAGAAGGGCATTAAGCGCCAGGACCGTAAATTGTTTAATGATGGAAGTTGGCATTATATTGTTATTTTATCAGCACAGAAAGAATTGAAACGTATAGGCACCTTTGCAGAGAGTGCCCTGATCCTGGGGCTTGGAAAGTGAGGTTTTATGCATGTTTTGTATATAATGTGGATGAAATTGAATACGATTATTTTAGAGGCACATTATAAAAGGACGACAGATCTCCTTGATTTTGGCAACTCTTAAACTGTGTAAAAAGATATGCGATGTTTTACAACATGAGTTGTCAGAATCCAAATGTCTTAATTGCCAGGTCTTGAATGTGCACCCTATGTCTAAAGAATTATGTCACATTTACAGATAAATGTGGAATTATTATTCTGCACTTTATAATGTATTTTATATGGGTGAGTTTAATTGTGAAAGGACTGTTCTAATTCCCTGTTTTATGGCTGTAATATTTGCAACACGTGTGATATTTTGTGTTAGAATAAATTGTGAAAGTTTTAATTGAAACCAAAACACAATAAAAAGAAAATAAATATTACAATGAGAAGGAATAAGGGGACAAACAGCACCAATGAGGGCTGCTGGCTTCTTAGATTAAAATCCGAGATTATTTTGGGAACGTAAAAATGCCAAAAGACATTTATATTTCACAAATGGCTGTGATAAAAGGGTTGCATCTTTTAATCTCTAAATTAATAATGCTTAAAAGGCTTGGATTGCACTGCATTTTTCTCAACGTTCATTCTAACATTCAAGCATTTGTAACCATGCATCATGCACTTATTCAAGCAGCTTCATGATTTGGGTGTCAGTATAACATGGCTGTAAGGTCTGTTACTCAATTGGGATTGGGCTGTCCCTTTTCTAATTCTGGAGCCAATTGCTGCGCCCAATGCACAGACATATGTTATATATATTATTTAATAGCATATTCTATCATTTTAAATTCAACGTGTTCCATTCAAGAGTTTAATTTATCTATTTCTAACATTCCAAAATGTCCCATGCAAACATCCGACCTGCCACTAGTCAAGCCAGGCCCTTGCAATCACTTTCTTTATAGTTACCGTGTTCAGTGGGCATATTTATGCAAATTACTTGGGAGATAAAGTTATACTTTTTGGTGGATATCTATCTAGTTTATAAACAAAACGGTGATTGAAATGTCAAAAGGTTGGAAAGCCTGCGGTCACTGTATAACTGCTAATGCGCCTACCTGGGTGATCCCGGTCAAAATGTGCTTAATCCCTTGTTTGGATAAACCCAATATATAAATCACTAATACAAAAATAAAAAATGTGCATCATTGCTTCAGTTAAGCTCTTTCTAAATGTGTTTATGTCCAGAAAAAGTCCCATCAAACATTTCCACAGTTTCCACAGTGTATAACGTATTCTTAATCGTGCGGAAGGTATTTTCTATTTTCCTTGAATCAATGCCAGACCCCAATTCCTGTTGCCAGGGTATTTTACAAACTTGCTAGTTTGTCTTCCAGTTTCTTCTCAGAACTGAAAAACAGAAATCAGGTGATCTCTACAGGTCTGATTTACCTAACAAAATAAAATGTCAATATGTTGTCCCGGACGTTGTTTATTCCCAAAATTGTAAGCATGAAAAGGATTTGATTACTAAAACACTGGAATGACAATCACATTTTAGGCTCGAAATTGAATTCATACATATCCCAAAAAGTTAAATGTAGCACTTCATGACACCATGCTTTCCATGTTTAAAAGTTTCATTTCTTTTCCGACCCTCAAATAAAGCAACTGGGAAGAATAGACCAGCCGAACCTTTTGGAAGGCTGGTTTGCATGTGAACACAGGCCCGGGGCGTTGGCAGACCTGGCTGTGTCTCTCCAATGCTCCCAAAGTTTGGCCTCCAGTCGCAGGTGGCCTTCCCATCGGCCTCATCTGACAGTATGTCCAGTTAATCCTGATAGACAGCAGGCAGATGGCAATGGTTACCCGTGGCAAGAGGGGACACGTGCTCTGGCGATCAAAGCACGGAGGACGTGGGGAGTTTTTAAATGAGATTTTGAGAGCATAGGGGATGAAGGAATGCCAGGAAAGCGGAAAAGTAAGAAAAAGCAGATAGTAAACAAGTTTCCTGAATACTGTATGCCTTCTTATCTGAATGATATAATCAAGGTTTGCAAACAAACAGGTACCGCATTACAACAACCGAATGGACATCTTTACAGCCAAGCGAGGATTAGCGATAATAAAATCATGATAAAGAGAGTATTCGCCATTATTATTATTGGAGTTTGGTGACCATTGTCATTAATAATACCCACTCGTGGTACTCAGTTTATCAATCTGAAGACCGGGCTGAAGGGCTGGGTCAGCCCGTCTGGTGTATCGAACCCATGCCTCATTGCATCCGCCTATTTCAAAGGCCAACGTTGCCTTGCACCTGAGCTATACATGCAATAAACGTTTAAAAACTATTTAAGGGTTAATATCATTGGGGATTTTCATACGGTGTGCGAAAATATCTTTTAAAATTGTTAAGACTGCAGAGAGCTATAGGTTTTAAGGATTGTATAGCCAATATATTAAAGCACTATCATTTCACCTCATATAGTATGCCATTGTCAATGCAAAAACGACCACAATGGGCCTTGTTACGGGTTGGCGGTAAAAACTGCTTCCGGCACCCAACATCCCAGAATCGTGGTTAGCCTAAAAAATGTGTGAAACGCTCAGACAAACTTGCCTTTAATAACAACATAGAAGCACTTTTAGAACCAAAAAGTATTGACAGTAAAACTAAGAAAGAGAACCCACTAGTTTGTGTTAGTACCTATACCAACCCGTTGTATACAATCAAAGGGATTTTTAACAGAAATTGGAAAAAACGTAATGATGAAAAACATGCATAGCCCTTTGGTGGTTTTTAAGAAAAGTGCCAATATATGGAACATCATCATGAGAAAGTGCATCTAGACAGGAAGTAATGAACCCCAACAAGGGACCTTTTGGGGGCTCCCTCAGGTGGTAGGATGCTATCCATTTGGCAACTGTGCTATGTGTCCCCAAACCAAAAGGAATCCATCTATATATTTGGGATTGACAAATGAGTGGATACTCAGAGAACACATGAACTGTAATACAGAGAACATTGTGCATATGATTATTTGTCCATTTCGATTAATCTACATTTGCAAAACCAATCGTAAGTGCAAAACTAGAATGATGGAACATAGGAGCTGCATAAAAAATCTAATTGATTTGGCTCCACTAGTTAAACATTTCATAGAAAAAGGCCATACATTCACAGATTTTTAGTGGACTGTTCTTAAGAGAGTTAGGGGAAACTCTCGGGAGGCCATTAACAAAAAATGATTGAATTTGGTACAAAAACTCATATTTATGACAAGGAATCACTGTGGGGGCCTAAATGAGAATATTGAATGGCACAATGTCACTTGAACATGCATCTCCTCTGGGAAACATTGTGATTTTAAAATAGTCATTGTACTAATCGAATGGTGTTGAGTAAGTATGTAACACTGATAAATGTAGATCATGACCTGTAAATAATATTGATCTTTTGAAGATGGGTCCTGGGACTTGTAATCATTTCAGGAAATATCTTGCAAAGAGTTGTTGCCTCATACACAAAAATGCTTGTACGATGAATGTATAAAACATGGTATTTATTTGAGTTATGATGTGATAATAACCTAGCCTGACTGCTGGGTTGTGATGTGATAATAACCCATCCTGGCTGCTTACATCACCCTGGAAGGAGCAGGAGCTCCCTTGATGTACACTGCAGGAGCAGTGCAACCACCATGAATCCGTTGGAAGCAACTATCCAGTTGCAAGGTAGTCCAATGGGCTTATTGTGCTACCACTTCCTTTGAAAAGAAAGAAATTAATAATTATCCCGTGACGCCGGAATCGCGGGTTTTATTTTAGCCCTAAAACCACAGTACTTTTTACTATAAACTACACTTAAAGTGATCCTCCATTAGATGCCACGAGGCTTCCACCATTCCAAGATGGCCACCAGCCGGATTGAAGCTCCACCATCACTGTTTGCCTAGTGCTGCTGCCTTTTGTGTCGCCGTATTGGCTGCTGCCCTGTTATTGTCAGCCAATCTGAACCGGGAGGCGAAAGCCGGCCCTCTCAACTGAGGCTCGACTCACAATGGCTCCCTGTCCCTTGCCTGTCCTCAGCCTTCCTCGCCGTTTGCCTATACTCTCTGCCCGTTCTCCTGGTGTTACCGCTCTGACCACTGCAAGCTCCTCGTGTCTGTGGCATGGATTGGAAGATAACGACCTGCCGCCTTCAAAACTGTAAGACTTTGCACGATTGTAATGTTATTCGAAATGCCTGTACATCGCATTACACTGGGATATTCCGCTCGATTCTCGGACATATCTTCGTCCGCATGTACCTCCGTGCTTACCCGAGTTCTTACTGCTCGCCTTTGTTCTGCCTGTTCGTGAAAGCGGCATTACCGACTATCATTTGCTAACCGGTAATATATTACCTAACATTATATTTTGCAGCCACCATGCCCCGCGGTGCAATCGCCTTGCCTTCACACGGACTAGCCGTGTGTGCTCACTGTGCTTACTGCTAGCCAACTGCCTGTATTTCCTCACCTACTCCTTTACGCAATGTGCTATTTCTCTCACCTACCCCTACTTAGCTTCTAAGCTGCATACACGGCTTGCCGACCTGCCCATATATCCCCTGTACAATCCTCCTCTTGTGTCTCTTGCCTTGCCGTACCACCAATTAACGCGGATGTAGCCGCTCCACGTGTGTCTATGCCCTCTGCTCGGTGCCTTTTGCCTGATGCTCATGCCTGCTCGCAAACTTCTCATTAGCCTTGCCGTATGGTAGATTGCTAATTTACGTGCATGCAGCTGACCCACATATGTTCAAACCTTTTGCTCTGCTGCCCTGCCGCACTGTTTATTGCAAACTCACATATATGCATCTGATCTACATATGTTAGACCCTTTGCTCTGCAGCTCATGCCTGCATGCAAACCTCTCACGAATTCTGTCGTATTGTTGATTGTTAATTTACGTGCATGCAGCTGACCCACATATGTTCAAACCTTTTGCTCTGCTGCCCTGCCGCACTGTTTATTGCGAACTCACGTATATGCAGCTGATCTACATATGTTAGACCCTTTGGCTCTGCTGCTCAGGCCTGTATGCAAACCTCTTAGGAGCCCTGCCTCACTGCCAACTTACACTTATATGCTTATTTAGCCCTCGCTCTGCACCCCTGCCACATAGCTGTCACTGCCATATATGGCAATAACTTCAATATCTTGGCATATCCAGTTAAAATGAATCTACCCACCCTTGATCCATTGCAGACTACTCTGTATACAGTGCATATTGTGCTAGCCTCAGCCAAAGTTGAACCTGCCCACCGTGACACTCCTCTCAATACTAATATGCAAGGCCACTGCATCTCACTTATCCTTAGGTCTCTTATCACTTTTCAACTGCTCATTAGTGCAGCATCTTACCCTAACACCACCTGCCCAGTTGAGAAGAAATCACTCCTTCATATTCCCTTTAACATGACACTGAATCCATGCAATCCTGTCCAGCCTAACTACCTACATACAGGAGATTATACTATGATCCCATGTACTACGCACATCAGAAATCTTAAACTACGTAGTAGACTTCCTAAAGTCTATGAGCCACTGACCAGATCGCTTCCTCCTTCTAATAAGAAAACTTATGGCTATGGCAACTACCAATGCCAAACAGCCCATAACCCTACCCACTTGCAGGACTTCTGTTACTCAGCCTCCCATACCCAGCTCCAAGTCAACAGTCCCCAAGAGCTTTGATACTTTCGAATCAGATAATCAACCCCTCAAAGGAGCTCTCCTGAACGCTAGGTCGGTGGTGGCCGCAGGACCGGCACTCACGTTAGCCATCCCAGAAGGATCTACTATCCTCAGACAAGACAGAACTGGTTCCGAAGGTGGTGGGATAGCTATCATAGCCAGAGTCAGCTTGTCTTTTAGACTAGCAGACCCACACGACCTACAATCTTGTGAATCCCTCTCTATTAAATTACCATTAAAGAACTCCCAATCACTCACCATGCATATAGTCTACAGACCCCCCGGCCCTCCTGGAACTTTCGAAGAGGACTTGCATAACCTAATTGCTGGTAATCTCAAACACACCTCACAAGTTTTGGTGCTTGGTGATTTTAACCTAGGCCTGAATGATCCTTCGGATAAACAGGCTGTGCAAATAAAACAATTCCCTCAATGCATTAGGACTAACTCAAAAGGTGGGTGGCTGACCACAATTGTACTGCCACTATCACCTCTATCTCTCCATTATCTTGGACCGATCATTTCTTTGTGTCCTTGACACTCTCTACTACCAGACAGAAACTGATAGCACCCCAATTAGCCCCACCCTGTCTAACCAGGTTAAAAAAAGAATATAACAGCAGACAGTGTGATCCCCAACATTCTACCTATCCTAAATTCTCTGCCAGACAACCTTGACCCAAGCACCATGGTACAGGAATATATATAAGACTATGCTCTCCACCTTGGGCAAAGTAGCCCCCCTCAAACTGAGAGCTGGTAAAGCTAAACAACATTTCAACAAATGGTTCACCCCACAGTTAAAGGACATGAGACTTTTAAAAAGAAAATGTGAAACTGACTGGCGTGCCTGCCCCTCCCACAAGAACAAAAAGAAGCTAGCGACCACTGCATTACTCTATGAAAAAGAAATATGCCAGGCTAAAAGAAATACTTACAATGAACAAATAGCGAACTCTAATTTTAGTATGAAAGAATTATTTACAATCCTCAAAGAACTAGCGTCCCCTATTGTAAGTGACTCCAATCAAGCAATCCCACTAAGTCAATGCCTTGTCTGGGATGCCCAAGGGAAGCCCTTATTTATATATTTTTATGGCAAGTTATAATATGGATGATGAAACCTTGTATAACACCCACCTCTTAGAATCCCCCTGACCCCACTGAGCCAAGAAGTAGATTTGTTTTGCAAATTTAAAAGGTTTATTTGAAAAATCAAACAATATATATATATATCACACTTCTATAAATAAATTGATAATGGATAGCACACTTGTGAATATGAGCAGTAATCAGCAATAGGTAATCCTACAGCAGCACAGTTCTTGGTTACTTATGAATAGGAAAAGAAAAATAAGGTGGTAGAGAATGCCTTTATGGCTTCAAGGACAATGCAATGATGAATGAAATGCAGTACAGAAAACTACTGGATATGGCTTCAACAAAAGACAATGTAATCACTTTTCTTGACAATTCACTCCGCACACAGTTCTCAGGAATGCAATCAAATACAATACAAAATTCAGTCCCCCCCTAGCAAGCTTAGAGAAAAACAGGTATGATTTTAAAACACAGGCCCAAAATGCTTTGACTGTGGTGGCAATGAAGTGAAATGATGCTAAAATTGATTTTAATTCCCTCTAGAGGATCAGGGTGGGTGATATCTAGTTTATATTAGTTCAGGCTCACTTTAGCAATGCTCTATGAGTAACTAGCAGGTTAAAATGAATTTTCGCAAAGGAAAGCAAGCAGCTGCTGATTTTTACACGTGGCTGAAATTGTGCAAAATGTCAAATCGCGGCAAATTTAGTCATGCACGTCGAGCGCGATTACGGAGGCACTATAAGGAGTAGGAAGTCCGGTAGGCTCGTTGGAAAGCTTAGAATCTTAGCTTTAAGATGCAGTTAAAACTCGCTCCTAGCACAAACGGTTCCAGAGATACGGCCGATTTAGTCAAGGTAGTTTTTCGGATTTGAAATTTTAAAGCTCAGAATGACAGATGACAGTTTTCAGTTTTAAAGATGACAGAATGACACGATTCTAGGAGGCAGTTCTAATAGGGTAAAATAGTTTGGATTAGATTATTTTAAACTAAGAGATTGGTTTTGCACAGTGAGTACTCACACTATATTTTTGAAATAAGCCGTCAAGGTCTGGTCAGGTTGGACGGGACTTCCGGTGGGTGGTTCTGAAGTCCCGGCTACCTGGGTCAGCTCTGCTCTCTGGGTCTGTCAAGCACCGGTTCTGCTCACAACGGTCTGGTTTGTGGTTCTCTCTGGTTCCGGATACAGCACTGCTTTCTGGATACTGCAAAAGTTCTTGGCAAAAAATTCAAACAGCTCGCCCGGCTGTTGAATAGTTTGGTTGGTTTTGAGGCCTGCTGAAGAGGATTCAGCTTGTGGATTCAGGCCTCTCTGCTACAAATTCTGGAGTTAATTTCTGCTACAGGTTCTAGAGATTGATGGATTTGAAGTCTGGATCTCTGGATGTGAAGTCTGAAGTCTCCCGGCAAAGCGTCCCGCAAGAAAGTGGAAAGTGAATGTCCCTACCTGTCCTGCACTGTCTGCTTTTATGTGTTTAGCAAGTGGGTGTGTGCGTGGCATAACTGAGCCTGCCCCTCTCTACTTGTCATTGGCCCAATTCTCCCCTCTCCCATGATTGGGGGAAGGAAATGGATTGTCATCATGATGAGGTCTGTTTATGGGTCAGAGGATCCTCCCCTGGTCAATTTGCTTACAAATCTATATTTGATTCAAATACATATTTCCCAGATACACAAGTGGTTGACATTACATGTAGATATTACGGATGAATTAAGACAGGTCTCTGTTCATGCCCCATGTTCCTGCGAGCTGGGATTCAGAAATGACAACGTTTTACGCTTTTTGGTCGGTTTACCAAAATCGGACATTTACCAAAAATTACACAGATGTGCGCAAGGAGTATGGACATTAATTGATGAAGTGTCAGATTTTTAAAATGCAGACATTTGGAGTAAGACCCTATTTTCCGCTAGCAACCCCCCAGAATACACCACAGGGTCCTAACACCTCTTAAAACGTGCACAGAAAAATCACAAGAATAATGTTATTACTTATATAATTCTGACAAGTCTGTACTATGAATTATCCATCTTTTTTTAAATTATGCTCTGGCCCAAAGGGGTGTGGTTCCCCCAAGCACATGGTGGAGTTTCTGGTTTGTCCACTTCCCCCAAGCTCAACTTGCCCTCACAGGCACTGCCCCTCCCAGTTTCTCCCAAGAGGAAGCCACTTTACGGTCCCCCCAATATAACATTTGCCTGAGTCCAGGACAGGGCTTTGTTCAGTTTCCTGTAGTCCCCAGGTGCCACTCCCCTAATTCAATCAGAGAGGTGTCATCTCCTTTTGGCAGGGGCAGCAGGATTCAGACAGGCCTGGGAAGAGTTGTTGAGCTAGTTCAACTCCTGTCGGGGGTAGTTGTCAGGCAGAATTCAGCTAAATGTCACTTTAATTCCCATTTTTCTACATTCAACCCAAACTTATATTTTTTACACATGCAGCTAGAACACTGAGGTCAAAACTATGACATTTAAACAATGGCAACCTATGTGACACTCACAAGTAGGTCACTCATTTATTTTAAACATTTCGATTTTAGTGGCTTTACCCCCAAATTCACTTAAGCTGCTGACATCCCCAGCTATTTTTTTTATATATACATTAAATAATTACTTCCTTCAAGTCATTTCAGAATATAGTTTTACATTGTATCCACCTCTTAGCAAGTCTTTCCTTGGCCTGGTTTGGGTTCATTTGTTCAGTTTTACACAAAATTCTGGTGGTTTTAAAACGCCAGCTTTCTGATAGTGGTGAGCACCAGTATTGCATCCCTTTTGACATTAATAAAATGAATTCTCCATAGTTGTGGGTTGCTTTTGGCAATCAGCATTGCCATTCCCAATGGTTTCAGGCTACTGTGTGTGTAGCCCAATGGTGGTTTTAGGCAGTGCCCTCCTGTGCTCACAACATAGGCAAAAATGGGTGGCAGCCCATTCTTCATGTTTTCCGTGTGCACTCTCTGGGGAGTTCTGGCCATCATGAAGTTTTCAATGCCAGAAATGCACAGTTTTATGGTAGGACTTGGATGCATGGGTAAAAACATCCCACACTATCTCTCCCCCCGATATCTGCATTAAAGATAAGAATTGGTGGTCAGAAATACAACAGGCACTAATTAATAATATTAACACTCTCCAAACTAAAATAAAAAACAAGAAAGATTATCTGAACCTATCTTAACCTGACAACCACCACTCCCCTATAAATGCAAATATCTCTGACACAGATACCACATTCTGTTTCACCAAAACAACAATCTTGGAAGTGGAAAAAACCATCCTCTCTCTCAAACCATCTAATTGCAAAGGAGACATCTGTCCTGCGGACATCATAAAAGAAGCTGCTAGAGAGAGACCTCTCCCCCTTTATCTCCAAATTGATTAATGCTTCCTTCGCCTCCAGCACCGTCCCAGATAATCTCAAACAATCTTGGGTGCACCCGCTCCTCAAGAAGCAAACATTAGACCCACTCATCGCTACCAATTACCACCCTATCACAACGGTACCAATTTTACTCAAGATGATAGATAAAATTGCTTATCTACAGATCCAGAAACACCTCGGAAAGCACAAACTTCTTGGAGTCCGACAGTCAGGTTTCTGACCACTGCATGGGACGGAGACTGCACTGATAGACTTGAAGACTCAGATCGATGAGCTGTGGGATCAAGGGAAAACAGCACTATTGCTGCTTCTTGATCGTTCGGCTGCATTCGACCTGGTCGACCACAAGGTTCTCTGTAGGAACCTAATTACAGCAGCCCACTTCTCCACAGGCGCTGTTAAGTGGATAGAATCATTCTTGAGTGATAGAACTAGTATTCTCGCCCTCTGCAGCTGCAGATCCTACCCCTATTATGTGTGGGGTCCCTCAGGGATCTTGCATATCCCCTAATATCTACAATATATTTACCAAGCCATTGTTCGATGATCTGGACCTTCTGGGTGTCACCTACACTAACTATGCAGATGACACTCAGATTCTCCTCCCTCTTTCTGGGGATCATGGCAGGGACCTGGCCCTGCTGAATAGAATGTATCTCATCATTCATGCCTGAATGATGATAAAACAGAGTTGATAATCCTTGGCTCTCCCTCCAACATCTCCAAACTAGGGCAAGAATATGCCTCCTTCATTATTGACGGTAACAATACCATTGTCTCTAAGGAGGTAAAAACATTGGGTTTCTACCTTGATGCAACTATGTCCTTTACCAAACAACTAAACTCCAGCATACACTTGTAAGCTGATCAGAGCAGGTAGACCCTTCCTTTCTAATGACAACTGCCTAATACTGCCAGAACATTAAATCTATCAAGACTAGACTATTGCAATGCCCTCTACAGTAGTGCCAATAAAACTATTATACAAAAACTCCAAATATTACAAAATAATGTCATTAGAGCCGCTCTCAGCATTAACAAAAGAGTGCACATCTCCGCCATCAGACGTCACCACAAATGGCTATCTACCCACAACAAAATACAACTAAAAATCGCCTCTCTGACTTATAAGGCACTACATAACGCGGCACCGAGTTAGCCAATGAACAGATTATCTAGAAGAACCTCCAGTAGACCGTCTAGAACCATTAACACAAACTGCCTGGTAGTACCCAGATTTAAATCCTCCAAGATTGGCGGCAATAGTTTCCCTGTTAAGGCCGCCAAACTTTGGAACTCACTACCTCACCAGTTGAGAGCTGACCTCCCCTACTCTGTCTTCAGAAAAAACCTCATCACTCACCTCAACCTGACTGAAAACTAGCTCTCCTTGTATCTGTGCTACGCTAGCTTGACTGTAGCTAGTTTGTATATTTGTTAATTGTGTACATCCTTTAGTTACTAAGATATAATTAACTTTGCCCTTTTGCGCAATTTAAGCCTGTATATTGTATTATTTCCTGTGTAATGTGACTTTTCATTTTTGCCTGTACACTATGTAACACTTGTAAGCTTCGTATATCCTTCGGCGCCCTGCTACTCTCGGGTCTGGTGCGCTTTATAAATGCAATAAACAAACAAACAAACATAATGTGTGCAATTTAAGTCATTAACGAGAAAGTTTTGGGAAATGTGTATATTTTTTCCTTGGGAAACATGTCTTGCTGTTCCCTGTGATTTGAAAATATTGGCACATTCAGAGAAGAAACAGGTGATACATGTAGAAATCAGTATTATACCCTAATGACTAAATTATCAGTGAGCTGTTTAGAATGCTGGTTGGTGGGTCTGACAGTGGTGTCACCCGCATTGCGTATTGTTAGCAAACAAGTGCACGCACGGCGCGTATGACATCATCACATCATATGATGATGTTTCACACTTGGTCTTTAGGACAGCAGCCATCTTCAATCCGCGGCACGGCCGTGGTGATATCCCGCAAGAGGAAACAGCAGGTAAAATGAATGCATGGGGTTACTGGATGGATTCTAGGCCCCTACATTAAAATAGTGTATTTACACTTGACACGGACACAACACTCCAGTGAATGAATGGTAGTTCTGGTTATTTCGGTACCAGTGTAAGCGGGTGGAGTACTCGCTGGAGATTTATTTCAAGTAAGTATAGTACTCTCTGTCCTCCCCTCCATCTGGGTGATGAGGACATAGTTGGGGATAAAACGGACACGTTGTAACTGTGTGTTATTATTTTCTGCACAGCTACTAGAATTAGTGTTACTGCACCTAAAGAGCAAAATGGGAGAAGATCTGAGAAGTGTATTGCAAGGTCTAGGAGACTGCTCGAGCTGCCTTTCTAGGTAAGAATGGAGCCACAATGAGAGATAGTGAGAGGGTGACACATAAGAGGAGACACTTGTTAAGGTTGTCCTTTAATGTTTTATGTTTCAGGGTAGCAGGAGGAAGATAGACTGTTACTTCGGAAGGTATGAGAACAGTATTTGGCAACATTAATGGTTGCAAATGGTTCATTACATGTGTACTCAAGAACACTGCCCAGGTACATCACGATTATGTACTTGCTCACCCATGGGGAAAGGGTGTGATGTGAAGTCCAGTAATATGACTATATAGTGGATTCAAATGATATGTCTTTTATTCCAAGCCACGTTGTTTACACACACAGGAGGACTATGCCCCTGATGCATGTCTGGCAGTTGTAGGCCACACAAGGACAGAAACTTGCACGGCGTGTGAATTTACTGTATTAAACTCAACCAAGGGTTAACAAGTTTATGATGATACTGGACCAAAATGATGCCCATTGTGTTTGTTTGTATTTTTGTGTAATTGCACACATTGCTGAGCATTCGTAATTCAGTTTTTAGGCATGAATTTTAGTGTTTTATGCTGTTTTTATGATGTGTGAATATAATGCATTTTTGTGTAATGAAATGTGAGTCATAATTATGAAAAATAGTTTGGCTACTAGGTCGATGGTTTATTGAAGACGTACCCTGATTAATCAATGAGGGAATTGTAGTTGACACTTATATGTATACCTACTAATAGGAAGACCTGAGATCCTTACACAACCTTGACATATGTACAACTAGTTAAATGATGAGTTTCTCAATAGTCTGCTGACTAGTTTTTTGGATTGGGTGAGCTTGGAAAATGGCAAGAAGTGTTTGCACATGTATGCACATTTAGGGACAGTTCTAGCACAAGTCATCTATGCTCTTAAAACCAGCCTTGGATATATATATATAGAATTTCTCCAATATCCAAAGTTTTTATTTTCCTCTCATCTGAAATGTCCCTACAAGTGGAGGCGCTGGGGGCCCACACACTTTACCTTTGCTAATCAACGTATGTCTGATACCTCTAGCAAGACAGGCACACCCCTTTGTGACCTTGTCCTGGTGAAATTATCTCCTATTTATTTTTAATGAGAGATCTAAGATTACTTAACTGACATATGATTGTAGCTTTAACATTTTCTGTCACTCCTCTTGGAGTATGTCAGGGATTTCCCCAGGTATGCACTCCTTATTGGTCCCACTTGACTATTGAAAAATCAATGAGTACCACATTCATAATAGTGAATCTGCCACTTATATAAACATAATACAGGCTCCAGTCCCGACGATTCCTCCTGGGAAAGGACAGGCGAAGCCAGTCTTGTGATGGACACACACGGGCATATCAGCTGGACACTCCTATTGATACTATTTTTGTTTGCATTTGGGCAATAACCAAGTAAGAGTGAAGTAATGTGTCTGCACCAAATAATTCGCAGTCAGTCATTCATTCAATGCTCAAGATTCAGTGAGCACACATTGTGGGTTTTCCAAGTGAGTCTTAGATAAGAAGATCACTGTTTGAATTTTGAAAAGTTTAAAGGTGGCGGTCTAATCACTACAAATAATCCGTTTTCAGCCCCTTCGATTCCTTATTGATCTGGACAGGCCAAGATAGTCTTGTGTTGAACACACACAATGGGGATAGCCACTGCACACTCAATGTGCTATTATTTTTGGTAGCATATGAACGACAATTAAGGAAGAGTGATGTAACTTGATTGCACTAAAACAATTGCAGCCACTTGTTCCTTCACTGCTCAAGATTCAGTGAACACAAAGTGTGAGAATGCCAAGTGAAATTTAGATGAAAAGAGCGCTGTTTGAAGTCCAAGAAACGTAAGTGTGCTGGTCTAGTCAGAGAGGAGAAAGTAGCACTCTGACTGGTGCTGCAGGGGTGGTAGGTAAGGTACTACAATAAAAGGGATATCTTATAGAAACCAAAAGCAATCGCGACCTAACCTGACTTGAGGGCCCAAGTGGACCATAGGGAAAGTTCAGAGTCAACAGTACCTGGATTCAGTTCTTGGTGGGCTGACATTGTCAGACCCGGGTTTGAACATTTATGCAAGGTGATCAGGCTCAGTCGGACATGTAGGATCGCGGAGGTTGTGGCACAAAGAGGGCACTGAGTAGGGGTGAATGCAGGTGCTTTGTGTGAGAACAGTGGCTCTTAATAGATACAGTTCAGGGCGCTCACACGAACACTTCACAGTTGGACACGTAAAGTTGGGCTTTAGCCTCTGGAAAGGGTTGATTGGTGACGATCCAGTGTTTCGAGTTTGCGGGCAACAGTCATCAAAGTAGTAATCTTGGGTGCATCAATGTGTGATCGATTTGCGATAGTTCTTGGGATAACTGGGCTGAGCCATGGTTGGAACCCCTGGTTAGAGTCAGCAAGGGACTCTCCAGTGATTTGGGTTCAGGTCCTGGTGTTGAGCAATCGATTCGGGCCTAGCAGGTGACATACTTTGCAAGGAAACGATGCAGTGTCGAGTTGGTTGAGATGCAAGCAATAGTTCTTCTGGTTGGAGAAAGGCAGACACCAGCGCCAGCGTCTTCCCTCTTGTTCAAGATGTGGGGAATATGGAGTGACCATTTCGGTGCAATAGTACAGGGAGTCTCGGGTGGTCTGGCCCTCTGGTTGCTGCGAGGCCTCCTCAGAGGACTTGTGGACAGTATGCTTACGCTCAGAGTCTGCTCTCCTATTTTAGGAGATCCTTTGCAGAGTTGTTGCACAGCAATGGTCACTCCCAATGTGCCCTGGGAGTGGTTAGGGGACAGATCTTCATTCTGTCTTGTACAGTCCTCCTTCACCTCAGGCTGAGAGCTTTGGAGAGTACAACTCTGACACAGGAAGTCGAGTGAGTTCTTCAATATTAACCTTCGGCCTAAAGGATCCTTGAAGAACTGAGTGAATCTGCTGAAGGTGTGAGAGACCCCTTCTTTTAAAGGCACAAGTCCCCAGGTTATTTGTCTAAAGCGTACCTGCTTTAGCGGACCAATCCCTGCTCCTGGCCAGAGTGGACTTTGCCCTGTTGATATCACACCCAAAGTGCTTTGCTTCAGAGGAAGAGGTGAGGACAGGAAAGGGAAAGAGAGACAGTAAAAAACAATGTGATGGAAGGCATCTTCCAATGACCAGAGCCCTCTTGCCTATCATACTCTTGCCCCCTTCTCTCCTTACTGACAACAAAATCCTTCAGATATGCAACACCATAGTGTGAAGCCACTCCTTCTGAATGGGTGTGCTCCTTTGATAACTGGGCCCAGGACAGCTGCCTCCTGTGCAGCTGTCTCTGGGGGAGGTTGTTATCAACATCACAAAAGGGAATCAAAGAGAGGCGGGGTCCTCTGTGTTTCGGGAATGCCATTTGGCAGTATACACCTATCTGACCCAAATGCACATTCCCTTCAACAGCAGAACTGACTCACAGGAGCGGACACATCTGCGTTATCAATTTGGTGGTGGTGGCCATCATCATAAATTGTAGGATTCCCTATGCCTAAATCAGGCATAGCTCATTTTTAGAGATTACCCTGCCACCTATATGGGGTACTCATGATCATCGTAGTTTTGGTTCAGGAGGAATAGCTTAAAATTCGCCCCTGTGCTGCAATGACTTTGCTGTCACTGTGGCGGTCGAGTGGTCATCTTGTGAAATGTCACCCTCCTCTGTGCCACGAGCAGAGCATTGGTTGCGGATCAAGCTACTGACAAGTACAGTATGTTATGTTATTTTAAAGTTATTTATATAGCGCAGCTAACACCCGTAGGCAACATGGTGCTGAGGACATCTAATAAGAACAGGTGAAGACGAGGGAAAATACTACAGATTAATTAAATAAGAAAGTTTTGAGATGACCCCGAAAAGCCAGATGTTTTACGCAGGGAGAGAGGAAGCTTATTCCATAAGTGTGCCGCTGCGACAGAGAATGCTCTACCTCCTATTCTGGTATTATGAACTCTGGGAACGAGTATTACAAAATCTGAGTATGAATGCAGCAGTCTAGTAAGCACATAGTGGCAGAACATTTGCTGCCGGTAATCCGCTCCCTGATCATTGAAGATTTGGTGAACTAAGCAGAGTGCCCTAACTCAACACTGCATAACACAGCAAGTCAATGGAGGCTTTGCAAGGATGAGGAAACATGGTAGCAGGAGCAAAGTTAAAAAACAGCATGGGCCATGTGTTTTGCAGCACCTGCAATCGATCAAGTAAGTACACCGGCTGGGACAGGTAAAGTGAGTTACAATAATTCAGTGTGCTCAAAATTAAACAAGCCACCACTGGTGCACGTAAAGAGTTTGGAAGAAATGTGAACACTTTATGCAAGATTCTTGTTTAAAGTGGCCTTGCAGACTTTGCCACTGATACTGGCTGTGGAAGTGGGCCAAGGGAAGGGGGCGGGAAACAACAGATGGAGAGGTGATGATCAAGAACTCTATTTTATCGCCGTTCACTTTAAGCCAATTCTGGCACATCTAATCCTCGATAGACTTCAGGCAGTGATTGAGATTGGCAGCCCCAGAAGGATTATCCAGTTTAAGGGGAACGATGACCGGTCTGTCATCTGCGTACATATAACAACGCAAAGCAAAGGATTGAATGAGGTGGGCAACGGGCTGAACGTATACATTAAAAAGAATGGCTGAGAGTTCAGAACCCTGGGGGACACCACATGTGGCAGACCCGGAGGATGAGGTGAAGGGGCATAAAGAAAGAGTTTGTGAATGGTCAACCAGAAAGGACTCAGACCAGTCCAGCACTGTGATAGAGATGCAAGCCACGGGCAGTCTGCGAAGCAGAATGGCGTGATCTCTGGTGTCAAAGGCGACCAACAGATCTAATAAGATCAGCAAGCCTCCTCCACCCAGATCCAGAAGACTCGCAAGATCATCCACGACCGACACCAGGACTGATTTGGTGCCCGGCCTGGACTGAAACCTAATTGAACTATTCTTTTGGCATGGAGTTGGCGAAAAAAAGGGGGATATGGTTAGCACAAGGCAACAAAGTATTTCTTCTTCAAGGAGAATCTTGGACCTTTTCCACATTACTCATTGTGGTATAACAAGCATCTAAAGAGACCTGGCATACTGTAAAGATTTGCCTGATTTATGTTGTAGCTCATTAGCACTGGAGCAGATTAAAGGGATCCTTCTGGTAGTACCTTAAGCAATACCAATAGAAACAAAATACTACCAACAAACACTCCATAACCTCTGAGCAGGGGTGCTCTACATTTATTTCAGCAGTTTCAGAGTGTTTAGGAAGAAATCTCTTACTTTTAGTAGTTAAGATTGTAATTAAAAAAAGCAAAATTCACACCACATATATGTCTCTACTAGTTTCCAAGATCACAGGGGTCTCTTCCTCCAGCAATAATAGGAAGAACCTCATGTAGTCTTTAAAACGAGCAGGCAAAATATGGAGCCTGCTTAATAAAAGTACCATTGCCGCAAGATCCTCTGTTGTCTTTGGCTTTTAAGAAAAAAAGATAAATCTGCTGTTTGGTTGACGTACACGGAATTCCGACCTCTCTTTGATCGGTTTAATAGTATGGAAGACAACATTCCCCAACTACTCTTCTATGCTCCTGAGCAGGTTTGATGTAAACTACTACATCAACTTCAGTACCAAAATGTATTGTTCCTATTATGGAATACAATATCCCATTACATTGCCTTCTAATATGGGACAAATATATGGCCATTTTACCTTAATTTAAGCTTCTCTCTTGTGAACACCTGTGATTAAGATTTTTTTCTCAGCATGCAGAAAGGGCACGTGCTCTCTGCTGGCAAGCCATGCCCTTGGACTCCTTGGAAATTGTGCAGTACACATCCTTCGGTGCATTCACCCTTCTGGATGTGCTGTGATCTACTACTCACGAAGATATATATCAATTACAAATGATTTTGAGAAGATAGACTACCACTTTAGTTCACTGCTTTGTCAATACAAGCATATTCACTTAATATGGGTACAGAAAGGGAAATAACATGATAGAATACAATATTTTATCTGATGGCCTCTAATGAATAAGTATGTAACTAAATGGAGAATGATGGAGTGCATGTGTGTGATGAAAGTCACACTTTTACAATCTGTCTGTTATTGATGCCTCTAACAATGTCAGAGGAAGCATGGCAATATTTCTTTTTCAACATTTCATAATGTGTTTCCCACATTCTGACGATGATCTTTGCAAAATTGATGATTTTGTTTCAGTGATTAGTTTTCTGCCTGTTTTTTAATTGTCTTGTGTGTTTTTGGTATAGCCACATTGATTTCCATCTGTTATGTAATTAATCAGGGAACACGTTTTGATGAAATGTTATTACTGGCTGAGGTTTTGCAAGGCTGTCAATTATTTGGTCAATCATTTTCCAAATATGTTGGTTGAAATGTGCAATACTATTTTTATACAAATATTGAGAGTTCCACAAACTAAAAGGAAGATGGCATTGGCAGCCTGGATTTCCATAATTTGATAGTTGGAAGCCCATACAAAAATCCCTTATAAGATTCTTATAAGTAGCTTATAAGGACTTGTGGGGAGCTAGTTGGATTTTGGCAACAATATTCAGAACGTTATAAGAACGTATATGACACTCAAATGGCATTTCATGTTTATTTTATTTATTTTATATATTAGGGTACACAAGGAAAAATGCATGTTTGATCACGAAAGAACGTACAATAGATAGGATATACGAATTGACGGGAAGCAGTGAGCTTCTTACAATGGAGTTTGAAAGATGTTCTGACTAGGTCATGGAGGGGAGTAAATGAAACAGTCACCAGGGACAAGACATGAGTGGACATACATAGATTAAGGACAACCAGCATTGGACATTTTTAAGTGCAGGTAGACAGTACGGCCAGTTGTGCTCGGGACATGTCTAGTGCTTCCCTGTAATGGCCCATTATTTTATATTGTGTTAAATAACTGAACCAAAAAAGGTAAAGTGACATTAAAGGAGTGCATCTGCACTTAGTCTTGAACCTAGCACATGTGTGATGACATGTTCTAACATCTAGTCCACCAATGCTCTGGCTATAATGTGCAACTGCATGCTTATGTGCCTGAGAATGGTGTTCCCATGTGGATTGTGCACAGACCATGCATGACCAATGATAGGCAACGCTAACTGGACTGCATCAGCTGTATCTCAGTAACATCTTGGAGCCAAAAGTATGGACTACATGTCAATGAAAGGACGGTGTTGGTAGAGAAAAAATGAACATTAAAATATCACATTTAAGTAAATTAAGTTAAGGGGTCTTACAATGTGCTGTTCTACCAATAATGTTGGCCTTTTTGTGCATAAATCTGTAAGAAAGTCGAGTGGGGGCAATATTCAGATAGTGGAAAGGCAGAGGCGGAAAACTTGTATTGTTGATGGATGCAGGCCGGTGATGACATGAAAACTTTTTGTACATTGCAATGTGGATGGATGAGTGCAATTTTGCTGAAAGGGCATCCCCTGGGTTGCGAAGCATCGAATGAGAGAGTTTCTGTTGATACAGGATGGGTAGGTTAGTAGTCTGTTCGTTTTTATACATACATAAAGAATTAAAAACATTTTTGTTTTAGGACTTTTAAACATTACCTTTGGTTATTAGGTTGGGATTTTAGATTATTTCTTCAATTGTCATGTTTCCCAAATGTAAAGAAACTTCATTATGTTAAAAATGTCTATCCATATTATTATTTACAAATCTAATGCAAAAGTGTGCTACCAAAACATTTGTTTACCAAAATGTAATACGTCCCACTGTTAAGAAGCTTAAGTAAGTAATTTGCATCTCTCTTTTATTACAAATCTAATGTTGAGCCAAAGTGCCGACTTCACAGAAGCATGTTATAATGGCACTACCCTATTGAAAAAAACTGTGTGAATCAGGCCCAAAGTGTGTTACCAGAAAATGTTTTTACCCAAAGGCTGATCCTGAAATTAAAGGGGTAGTTCAGTCAGAAATGTTATTGGCCCAATGGATCGGGCATGTATTACATACATTGATCATTCTTATTAAATTAATTTCCCATGCAATTTACCCACATTTTTCTCACTTTAACATATGCAAAAACTACGGCTCGCGTACCGCCAGCTTGTGCTATTCTTATCCGTTCACCTGTCACCCTAAATTCAAAGGCCCTCGTGGCACTGATTAGGTTTGCCCGCCCCTAACACTGACATCACTAAACGTTCATGCCCCCTTTTCACAACAACAATGCACATTTCATATCAACGTCCTCTTTGTGAAAACTATTCATGTTTCTCCATGTTTCCCCATTGAAATGCTAAGACGCCTTGTTTCTTAACGTGTAACCAAACTCTTTCTGAGTGCACAATGTTGGTGTTTCTCTTTCCTTCGTGTCAGTTTATTCAATTTTGCGCTTCCCTGACTTGCTTCTGCTCTGTTCAGCTCTCTGGCAAGTACGACACAGTGAGAACAGGTACTTGTACTGCCTAAAATCAATTAACCCAGTAGCTACTTTTAATTTCTTATATTATGTAGAGATGTCTTTACCAAACCATGTTTAAACATGAGTCCATGATGATGATCCATGATGATTCTTACATTTTGAGACTATTAATCTTGCCTTTTTATGATGTGCTTTTGTGACATTGCCTGTTTCTTTGCTTGTCTTTCTTTAATATTCATTGTAAATGGGAAACCTCTTTTCATTGCTTTACACAAACAAAAAGGTTTTTAATTGCCTCTCTGTTGATTCTGTGCTACTTCACTATTCAAGAGCTAAGGCAATAATTCAGCCATACATGTACGAGCCCAAATACTAAGAAGAGGAGATCCTTGAAAGGGAAAAAAGTCGAGACAATGTGGAATCAGATGAAAGTCATGAGGATCAATCGCCAGAGCCGGAGCCCAGTCAAAGGGAATATGTTTCCACCTGGTGAACCTACCATCGTTGTGAGCTTTTGTCTACTCTGGTGGAGAACTGCTGTTGCAGAGAAAACTCTAGCCGCTTGGCCTACATTGCCGAAGAAGACACACCGCAGCTATGCGTTACCGAGCCGCCTGCCTTACAAGATCTGTGTTGTGAATGATGATGGTCCTTATGCACAAACTTCGAGCTACAGTTAACCCTCATATTCCAAGTAACGAGTAAGTTCACTCTATATATGTTATTTGTTGGACAATAGAGTCAGGTAACATAATATGTTGTTCCTCCTACATCAATATAAGATTGACGGCTCACTGACGTGAGAATGTTTCTGTAAATTGAATAACTTACTCATTTTAAAATGAAGGCATTGTGTTTCACTTTAGATTTATCGTGCAAAAAATTATGCTTTTTTCACGTTGAACTATCTCCCAAACTTTTTTCTTTAATGAATGTGCGATCACCTTTGTAACTGATCCATACTTGAAATCACAACTGTCAATATGTTGTATGAAAAGGTACTTTTTAAATCAAAACAATGGCCTATATTATACAAGGTAGTGCACATTTAAAAAAAATCAATTATTGGGTTAATTCCAGTAAATGATGCCTATACCTCTTACACAGGTGGCACAGGCTTGTAGCATAAAGCGCGTTTACAGGGTGGATTCATGGTAGAATGGGATTTTGCTGTTGAAGAGTAATACCTGACTTTGTGGTTCGAGCCATTCGTGATGAATTCTCCAGTGACAGCGGACAATACCGTGGTTTCATGCAGCCAGTACATCGACCGCAGCAGTATAATTTGTAGTATCATGGACATCCACCTTACCAAACGAAATGCAAAAATAAAAAATCATTCCAGCTGAACAGTTATGAGTTATTTTTTGTAAATCCACTGCATGTCCAAACATATAAGAGTATTGTAACCTATTGATGTGCAATAACACGTGCATTGGCCTATCCCGCTCACCTCATCCTCATCCAACACCCTCCAGTATCAATGGCAGTTTTCACCTGTGTCCGCGCGTTCGCAAGGGGGCTGGATGTATGGGAAAGCTCAAGGTGTCAAACACCCTCCACACCTCAAAGGCATCTTCTGCTTTGCGACCATTGACCACATGGCCACAACAGACACAGTGTCTCCAGACTCCCATTTGAAGAACCCGTCCCTCCAATCAACATGTGTATGTATCCCGTGAACATTGCTCCGGGCCTATCGCGCTCGCCCCTTCATCATTGATCCCCACTCCATTATTAGTGGCAGTTCGCACCGGTGACAGTGCACTCGCAAGGGGGCTGGATGATGGGAAGGCTCAAGGTGTCAAACACCATGCACACCTCAAAGGCATCTTTTGCACTGCAACCATTGTCCACATCATTGTTCATTGTGCTCTTCCTTGATTTTGTGCCCGGCAAAAGGATGTGGCCCGAACACTGTGGGCCCAGTCTGCAGCTTCTACATCTAACTGCAGACTCTGCGACATTCTCGGAAATACCCTGCGACATGGGGTAGGCACCATATATTTGCCCACTGATTGACTTTTGCATTTGCGTGCTGCTGCCGCCCTGAAACATGGTGTAGGCACCACATGGGGTAGGCACCACGTATTTGCCCATTGCTGGACCTTTGCATCTGTGTGCCGCTGCCGCCCTGCAACATGAGGTAGGCAACATGTATTTGACCATTGTTTGCCTTTCTCGCATTTGTGGGCTGCTGTCGCCTTGTAACATGGGGTAGGCACCATGTATTTGCCCACTGATTGACTTTTGCATTTGTGTGCTGCTGCCAGCTGGCAACATGGGGTCGGTGCCATGTATTTGCCCATTGTTGGATTTTCGCATCTGTGTGCCGCTGCCGCCCTGCAACATGGGGTAGGCACCATGTATTTGCCCATTGTTTGCCTTTCTCGCATTTGTGTTCTGTTGCCACCAAGCAACATGGAGTAGCCACCATGTTTTTTCTCACTGATTTGACTTTGGCATCTGTGTGCCGCTGCCGCCCTGCAACATGGGGTAGGCACCATGTATTTGCCCATTGATTGACCTTTTCGCATCTGTGTGCCGCTGCCGCCTTGCAACATGGGGTAGACATCATGTATTTGCCCATTGATTGACCTTTTCACATCTGAGTGCCGCTGCCACCTTGCAACAATGGGTAGGCACAATGTATTTACCCATTGTTGGACTTTCGCATCTGTGTGCTGTTGCTGCCCTGCAACTTGGAGTAGGCACCATGTATTTGCCCTCTGATTGGCCTTTGCATCTGTGTGTTGCCGCCGCCTTATAACATGGGTTAGGCTCAATGGATGTGACCACCATGTACATCTCTTTTGCACTTTGTGTATGATGTATTACCTGTGCACATTCTACATTGTTGTAATTCACCTCTTACGCTTCATGTCTGTGACCTGAAGCACTGAAACCAATCTCTTAAGTTCAAGCACCTAGATACCTCAGGGTTTTGCGCACTATACAAATAAGCCAACAAACAAACAAACATGGCCACCCCAGACACAGTGTCTCCAGACTCCCCTTTGAAGAACCCGTCCCGCCAATCAACAAATGTATGCATCCAGTGAGCATTGCTCTCGGCCTATCATGCTCATGTCATCATCATCCATCCCTCACCAGTATCAATGACAGTTCACACCTGCGACTATGCACACACACAGGGGCTGGGTGGATGGGAAGGCTCAAGGTGCCAAACGCCATGTTCACCTCAAAGGCATCTTCCGCACTGCGACCATTGTCCACATGACAACCCCAGACCCTGTGTCTCCAGCCTCCCCTTTGAAGACCCTGTCCCTGCAATCAACATATGTATCTATCCCTTGAACATTGTTCCGGGCCTATTGCGCTCACCTCACGCGCCCATCCATCCCCCTCTAGTATCAATCGCAGTTCACACCTGTGACCGTGTGCTCCTGAGGAGGCTGGGGGATGGGAAGGCTCAAGGTGTCAAACACCATGCCCACCTCAAAAGGCATCTTCCGCACTGCAACCATATCCACATGGCCACCCCAGACCCTGTGTCTCCAGCCTCCCCTTTGAAGACCCAGTCCCTGCATTCAACATATGTATGTGCCCCTAGAACATTGCTCCAGGTCTATCACGCTGGCCCCATTCTCATCCATCCCTGTCTCCAGTATGAATGGCAGTTCACACCGGTGACCGTGCGCTCACAAGGGGGCTGTGTGGATGGGAAGGCTCAAGGTGCCAAACACCATGTACACCTCAAAGCCATCTTCTGCACTTCGACCATTGTCCACATGGCAACCCCAGACCCAGTGTTTCAAGACTCCCCTTTGAAATCCCGTCCCTGCAATCAAAATATGTATCTATCCTTTGAGCATTTTTCCGGCCCATTGCGCTCACCTCACGCCCATCCATCCCCCTATAGTATCAATGGCAGTTCGCACCTGTGACCATGCACACCTCAAAGGCATCTTCCGCACTGCGACCATTGTCCACATGGCCACTCCAGACCCGGTGTCTCCAGACGCCCCTTTGAAAACCCTGTCCCTGCAATCAACATATGTATGTGTCCCTGCAACATTGCTCCGGAACCATCACGTTTGCTCCATCCTCATCCATCCTCCCCCCTCCTGTCTCAATGGCAGTATGCACCGTTGAGCGTGCGCTCACATGGGGGCTGGGTGGATGGGAAGGCTTAAGGTTTCAAACACCACACACACCTCAAAGGCATTTTCCGCACTGCGACCATTGTCCATGTAGCCCCCCACAGACCCGTTATCTCCAGACTCCCCTTTGAAGACCCTGTCTCTTCAATCAACATATGAATGTGTCGCTTGAACATTGCTTTGGGTCTATCACACTCGCCCCATCCTCATCCATCCCCCCCCTCCAGTATCAATGGCAGTTTGCACCTGTGGGCATGCACTCGCAATTGGCTGCACTGGCACGATTGAGAATAATAGAGGACTGGTGGGTGCGAACGAACACGTCAGACAGTCACATACCCACTCACTTCAGTTAGCCTTAATAAAGACTTTATATGTTACCAAGAGAACATCTGTGAAATCTCAGGAGAATAGCCCAGGGGCAACGCGCTCGTCTTGGAAGTAAGACGATGTGGAGAAACACAGGTTCAATCCCCGGGTCCACGCTTAGAAAGCTCTGGGTATTAAGCGTGCTATAAATAACCTATTACAATAACAATTGACAATGGATATTGGCATCTCTCCACTTCTTACCTTGCTCACTGAATCAGTTCAACTGTTGTTCCAAGTAAAGGTTAGTCAACTTGTAGTTTTCTGTATTGTCAATGATCTCCACTAGGACACTTTCTATTGCTTTATACTCCAATGTATACCCTATTCTCACTTCATTTTATTTAGAAAGTGTTCACCATTATCAACCGGCCTATGATATGATATTATATGGTATGATATGATATGATATGGCATTTATAATGCGCCAATAGACAAGTGTTTCAAGGTGCGACGAGGCAAGGGAGGGGGAACAGAGGGAAGACAGACAGCGATCCTAGTAGGTCAGGTGTCATTCAGATCGCATAGGTGCATAGGAAGGGGAAGGAGGAAAGTATGCAGGGGGAGGTGGGGAGACAGTGCAGTGCATGGGATAATAAAATAGATAACAAAGTAAAAGTACGGCCAGCAGGTGGCAAGTGCAAGGGTAAGTGCAGACAACAGGTGTCAAGTGCTGGTAGTGGGAATGTAGCAGTGGTCGAAGTGTACGAAAAGAAGTAGTGGAACTATGTTCTCTACTGGCCTGCACCGCTCCCCACAAACCACATTGCTGTGCCCCCTCCCATGAACAATACAAACCCCAAAACACATGCACCTGCTGTTTAAGGGCACGTCCAGTGCAGTTCACTGAAAGTGCAAGTTTAAACTTCTTCATACACTTTTATTATAAAACAAAACCGTTCCGGAACGGTTTCTTTTTAAAATAAAAGTATAGGAACAGTAAAACTTATTTAAAAGAAGTAGAGGAGCACCGCGCCCGCCCACTTCGACCACTGGAATGCAGGGATACAGAAAACAGTCCCCAAGTGCGGTTATTACCAGGAAGGCAGTGCAGGAGTGCGACGGGTGGGGCAGGAAGCCTGGGCCCGAGATCACAGGGTGGCCAGGTAACCAGTGCTGTTTCAGTGTAAGCCAGGAAGCCAGCAAGGGAGAGGAGGAGAAAAAGCAGAAGCAAAGAGAAAGGTTTTGAGGTGCTTCCGGAACTGGAGGTGATGTTTCTCAAGTTACAGGGAGGCCGTTCCAGAGGGAGGCCCCAGCTGAAAAAAGAGATCTACCACCAACTTGTTGCTTGGAGAAGCATCTGACCCAGAGGGAGTTGGAGGCAGATGAGCGAAGAGCTCGAGAAGGAAGATATTTAGGAAGAGAGAGTCAAAGGTATTGAAGCCCAGGCCCCAGAAGGCCTTATGGACAATGCAGAGGGTTTTGAACGTAATCCTTGCAGCCACTGGTAGCCAATGCAGAGATTTCAGTTCTGGAGAGATACGATCCCTGGGCTTGAGGCCAAGGACAAGTCTCACAGTCCTGTTCTGGATAAGTTGCAGAGGGCGGAGAGTAGAAGCAGGCAGATTTAGAAATAGGCTGTTGCAATATTCCAGTCTAGAGAGAACCAGAACTCTGCATTTTTATCTCTGTAAATAGAATATAACATTACAGAGTAGTACTTTTAAATGTAATTTGTAGTCGTGACGTCAATTTATTTTTCTTATCAGAGGGATGTGATGTTGGGCTTATTCACTGTGATACTTTTTTAATACTAATATTTGTTTTTATATTTCTTTAACAGATCATAAGGGCAACCAAACAATGCCTTCTTGTATCATTTTCTGTTGCAGTAACACCAGCCATGCTAAAGGTGATAGTACAGTCCTCCATGTTTTTCCAAAGGATTTAAATTTAATCAGGAAATCGCTCTTGAACTGCAGATTTCCAGTGTCCGAAATTGAAAGCAGAGCCAAGGATGTCTTCGACAATTTGAGGGGTAATAAATGCCATGTTTACAGTATGCACTTCTCAGAAGATGTGTATGAGCAATCACAGTACTCCAAAAAGCGTCTCCCCAGAGTACTTTGAAAAACTACTGCCCAATGAAGTTCCAACTGAATTTTACCACACGCTGACCCAAGTGAGCAGTGGACGCTAAATTTTTAAATGTATTTTACCATTTTCTAACTTTGCATGTACAATAAGTCTTTGGAGTGAACACTCATGGGCAGGTACCATAGATAATGTTTTTCTTTTTTTGGGGAATAATTCCATTGATATTTCATTACATGTCTTTCCTTCTTGACACAATCTTCCTTGGTTTATACATTTCTAACTTTAGATTACTTTGTCAGATATTCAAATAGCTCTGAGCAATGGGAGCCTTACTAACACACTCCCATCGCGTCTTCTAAAATTGATGTCATCTTTTTTGGTAAATGACCATGTCTATCTTTACGTAGACCGGACAGATGGAAGTACAGACCGTTACAATGGAGGAAACCGCAGACACGTCCAACATCCTAATGGTGAGGCCAAGCGACTTGCATACAAACTTCTTTGTTTTTATTTTGATGTGATCTAAGTTATAATACCAATGTACATTTTCTAGCAAACAAAGTTCTGACAATTTACATCGATTAAAGGACCAGGATGCTACATCGATAACTATTCCAGAGTCAACAGCGACCTCACTCACCTTTCAAGTACATTTTTAGAATAATCCTTCAGATGCAACTACACAACATATGTATTTGTTCAATTTCCACCTAAAACATATTGATTATTGTTAAGTATAATGTTACATTTTAGACTTCTTTATCAATACCAACCTTTTCAATGTAATTAATTGAGAATTTTCCTTTCACATATTTCTTATTGCAATTACCATTAAATAGGTGTCTGTTCTTGCGAGAGAGGGGCGCCCGCTACCTTTGTAAAACTATTTTTTAAGGAACCTGGGATTAGTAACCCTAGGTCTCCTGGGGGCAACCAGACGTGGTCTCCCTCTCACTGTGCTTAGAGAGGCATCAGCTTCACCTCACTGATGATCCCCAACAAGGGTGAAACACGTGTATGGGGTTGCTGGTGGTACTCTCGTTCAGATTGGAATTGCCATTGTATTTCGGTGCTGGACTGCCCCTGGGCAGGACAAAGACTGATATGCAAATGGATATTTCCCATCTGTGAAAGGCACAGTGAGTAAAAGCAGTGGCTGCGAACTCTCAAGTGGTTAATAACCACTGAACAGGTTATCATGTCTGTTCTTGCGAGAGAGGGGCGCCCGCTACCTTTGTAAAACTATTAAATAGGTGGAACCTGAAACTCCGACTACTGCAACCGGTAACGGAGGAAGAGGTAAAAAAAGTGAAAATGTAATGATTTGTACTAATGGTTATAGTTTAACAATTTGTTTTTTACATTTAATTTGCCGTTTTCTGGTGTGATATGCAATACTGTAAGCAAATTGCAAAGCACTACATCAACAACCTTGATGTATTTATTGCAGAAACACTTGCAACAATGAAAGTAAACCTTCAAAAAAATTGACTTTGTCACTGAATAACATAGATCTTTTTCCCCATATTAATTGTGTTTATTTTAGTTCAAGAACTTTAGCTGCTTAGCGAAAAAATTGAATAGGTGAAACAAAATAGCATTACAACGCATTAAAGGGGATACAATTTCCAATATGAACTTGAACCAACTCCCTGCTACATCTCTGAAGGTTATCAGGTACAGTTCTTATGTATGTCTTTTTAAAATGTTACATATAGACCCATTGGCTATTTGCCATCATAGGAGCAGGTGAGTCAGTCCCCCGTGCGCAACCCCCTTCCAGGTCATTTTTTATCCAAAAGTACCCCCAGGCCCCTGTGTGCCCCCGAGCTCCCCAGCCTCCGTTTCCTGGTTCTTCCTTCTCCCTTCTGCCTCCCATCCCGCCCACCGCCCCTGATTGGTTGTGTGGCCGAGCGGGCGTCGGTCTATCGACCCGCTCCCTGCACCTGCTCCTATTTGCCATCCTAGGAGCAGGTGAGTCAGTCCCCCGTGCGCGACCCCTTTCCAGGTCTTTTTTATCCCGAAAAGTACCCCCAGGACCTGTGTGCCCCCGAGCTCCCCAGCCTCCGTTTCCTGGTTCTTCCCTCTCCCTCCCGCCTCCCATCCCGCCCACTGCCCCTGATTGGTTGTGTGACCGAGGCAGCGTCGGTCTATCGACCCGCTTCCTGCACCTGCTCCTATTTGCCATCCTAGGAGCAGGTGAGTCAGTCCCCTGTGCGCGACCCCTTTCCAGGTCTTTTTTATCCAAAAAAGTACCCCCAGGCCCTGTGTGCCCCTGAGCTCCCCAGCCTCCGTTTCCTGGTTCTTCCCTCTCCCTCCCGCCTCCCATCCCGCCCACCGCCCCTGATTGGTTGTGTGGCCGAGCCAGCGTCGGTCTATCGACCCGCTCCCTGCACCTGCTCCTATTTGCCAACCTAGGAGCAGGTGAGTCAGCCATTGTGCGCGACCCCCTTCCAGGTCGTTTTTATCCAAAAATGTACCCCCAGACCCTGTGTGCCCCCGAGCTCCCCAGCCTCCGTTTCCTGGTTCTTCCCTCTCCCTCCCACCTCCCATCCCGCCCACCGCCCCTGATTGGTTGTGTGGCCGAGGCAGCGTCGGTCTATCGACCCGCTCCCTGCACCTGCTCCTATTTTCCATCCTAGGAGCAGGTGAGTCAGTCCCCACTTCCCCACCTCTAAAACCTCTTCCTGATCCCATCCCTCCCGCCCACCCCCGCACTGATAGGCCCCTCGACCTTTATCACTGTCCTCCCAGGGCAGCCCTCTGCCCGTGCAGTCCTGCGGCGAAGGGCCCCAGGGCCAAGGGCGGCTCCAACAGAGGCGGCTCCAGGAAGTGTCAGCAGGTGTCCGCAGGGGAAGCCAAGCCAGTGACCAGCCGTCAACCAGCAACTACAAGGACCAGTAAGATAGGGTGGCTCGGATCGGGGAGAGTTACTGCTCTACCCTAGATACCTGGCCACTAGGCTAAACCAATGTCTACCAATATGATCACCCCCCGTCACCCCATTCTGCATTGTCAGGCCTCTCTCCCACTATACAGGTGTCTCAAACTTAGCAGGGCCTCCGTGCCCAAATTGCATTGTCTGTTCTCCAAACTGCATTGATAGGCCTCTCTCCCACTATACAGGTGTCTCAAACTTAGCAGGGCCTCCGTGCCCAAATTGCATTGTCTGTTCTCCAAACTGCATTGATAGCAGGGCCGCTGTGCCCAAAAAGCATTGTCTGTTCTCCAAACTGCATTGATAGCAGGGCCTCGGTGCCCAAATTGCATTGTCTGTTCTCCAAACTGCATTGATAGCAGGGCCTCTGTGCACAAATAGCATTGTCTGTTCTCCAAACTGCATTGATAGCAGGTCAGCTGCGCCCAAATTGCATTGTCTGTTCTCCGGACTGCATTGATAGGCCTATCTCCCACTATACAGGTGTCTCAAACTTAGCAGGGCCTCCGTGCCCAAATTATATTGTCTGTTCTCCAAACTGCATTGATAGCAGGGCCGCTGTGCCCAATTTGCATTGTCTGTTCTCCAAACTGCATTGATAGGCCTCTCTCCCACTATACAGGTGTCTCAAACTTAGCAGGGCCTCCGTGCCCAAATTGCATTGTCTGATCTCCAAACTGCATTGATAGCAGGGCCGCTGTGCCCAAATTGCATTGTCTGTTCTCCAAACTGCATTGATAGGCCTCTCTCCCACTATACAGGTGTCTCAAACTTAGCAGGGCCCCCGTGCCCTAATTGCATTGTCTGTTCTCCAAACTGCATTGATAGGCCTCTCTCCCACTATACAAGTGTCTCAAACTTGATTAGCCTCTCCCCCACTTCACAGGTATCTCAAATATAGCTCACTCTCACATTTAGCAAACTCCCAAGTGAGACAGAAAAAAGAAACCACCAACGAATTACGGTGATGGGTCACTCTGAATCGGGCCTCTTCCATCACAAGGCGAAAGTCCAAGCTACACCCGTCCAAGCCACCCTCCAACCAGCTGATACCCTACCCAACCCACACAGCCTGCTCACCACTATGAATCGCGCTTAGGGGGACGGACAAAAAAGAGAGCCACCAATAACACCCAACTTAATAACCCTTACCACCCCCCTTCCCCTCCTAGGAGAGCGTCTTAACGAGTCGTCAACTCCAGCCAGAATACCACCTATAGACGGAGCCAAACTACTAGCAGACACCCCTCACCAGCCACCACACCACAAGACAATTCTTCCAAAGCAGGACCAATTAAACGTAACCAAACAAAGACTAAACAACTCTCAATCCTACAATGCTGTGCAAACGACCAATTATGAGAAAAAGACGAAGAGACGAAAGAACAAACACGCCAGAACAACCACCAAGAACAACCATAGACTGGACCACCACAGGCAGAAATACAAATCGAAGGAACTCTGAGAGAAGAGAAAAATCCCTCTACCTAACTCCATACCTCGCAGACAACGGACCACCACGCCAATCCAACCCAACATTAGAAGCAGCAACATCAATCAACCTAACACAAGCAAGTAGAAGAAGGATGACCAAAACAAACAACATACAGACGACAGACCCAATAACTCCCTACATCACCAAAGCAAGAGGAACTCCCTATCAACAACCACAACACCCGGAAGACGAACCGGATGAAAACACAAAAAACCCAAGACAAAACCTAGAAGAACTCTTCGAAGACGCTGACACCCCAAACCCTGCAGCCCAACAAGTGACCAACCAAGAAGGAAACCTCAACACCGAACGGAAGAAGACCTCGACAAAACCCAAACCAAACAACACCTCCAAACTTCGCTGCAATCTAATAAACGTGAGATCCATGTCAAAAAACTCAACAGAGATCTTCGACCTACTTGACGACAACGGCATTGACATCCTGTTCATCACAGAAACATGGCTGGATGACAACTACAAAATCACACTCCAAAGCTGCCTTCCCACAGACTTCAAATGCCTACAAATAAACAGGAAAAACAAAAAAGGAGGAGGCATCGCTATAGCATTCAAAGAACACCTGAAAATAAAAACTGACGAACCACTGAACATCCTCAACTGTGAAACCATGGTTATTTACCTAACAGCGTGCCCAAAAACCAACATCACATTCATCCTGGTATACAGACTGCCAACATATGATGCAACATTCGTCGATAACTTCATAGAAGCCATCACCAACTTAGCCATCAACCACGAACACCTAATCATCCTGGGGGACTTCAACATCTGGTTTGAAGACAGCCACGCCAACTCCCAAAACTCACTAATTGAACAACTGAGCACCATGAAACTACGACAACTAGTCAAAGGAGCAACACACCTAGACGCAATTTTCGCCAAAGAAAAACTCATCACCACGGCACCTCCGATATAAATACTGTGGAGTGACCATCTCATCATTCCATTCGTGATCACTCTGCCTACCCAAGCCTACATCCAACATCCGAAACTCACAACCACCACCAAAAGAAACTGGAAACGCATCAAAGAAAGCAACTTATTCGAACAACTGGAATTAACAAAACCCTCAACTACAGAACTGGAGCTAGCCGACCTAGACGGCAAAGCAGAAATACTGCACAAATGGATTGCAGATACGATAGACAAGATCGCCTCGGAAAAACCGTTCACCCCATCCAAAAAAAGAGCAATGGCAAAATGGTTCACCCCTCTATTAAACTACATGAAAAATGAAAACAGAAAGATGGAATCTGAATGGAAGAAAGAATACAACCCAGAGAAAAAACACTGTACCAGAAACAAATCCGTGCATACAAGATTGAAATTAAAAAGGCAAAGAAAAGACATTACGATGACAGAATCAACAATGCCACCAACACACAAAAAAAAATGTTTAGCATCATTAAAGAAATGTGAAACCCACCAGGCTGTGATAACACCCCAACCCCATCAGAAAAACTATACAACGACCTTGCAGATCACTTAAAAAAAAAAAATCAACGACATCCGCCAAACCATACAAAAGCGACCAACCAACCACAACATACAACACAGCGAACCCAACTCGGAACCACAACACAAACTCCAAAGCTTTCCTGAAATATCAGCAGAGGCATTCGCAATGCTGGTTAAACGAAGCAAGAAAGCGAGCTCACCCATGGACCCATGTCCTCCAGACATCTACAAATCAATCCTCGCGCAAGGATCGCCAGCAGAACACTACAGAAACCTTCTAAATCTATCACTATCAACAGGGACTGTACCGAAGATCTTCAAATCAGCATACATCAAGCCACTCTTAAAAAACACAAGTGGTGATGTAGATGACCTTTCCAACTACAGGCCGATCTCTAACATCCCCTACCCAGCAAAACTTCAAGAAACCTACATATATAAACTAACCCAAGAACACGTAGAAAAATACCACCTGCTGGACCAAGCTCAAATCGGTTTCAGACCAGCGAGAGGAACGGAAACAGCACTACTATCTATCTGGGACGACCTCAAAACTAACGCAGACTCCAACACTACTTCAGCCCTTATTCTGCTCGACCTCTCTGCAGCCTTTGACACAGTTAGCCACGACACCCTGACCAAAAGACTAGAAAACATAGGCATTACAGACACAGCAATACGCTGGACCAAAGCATTCCTAACAGACAGAACAGAAACCGTATGGATAAAACCTTTCAAATCCACCCCACGAGTGAACGACTGTGGAGTACCACAAGGATCCTCATTATCCCCACTATATTTCAACATCTACCAGACTCCGGTCATCAGAATCTTCAAAAAATACAACATTACATGTTACAACTATGCAGATCACACCCAGATCATATACAAAATCAAGGACAACGATGCCGACCATTCAACCCTTACCGACTGCCTAAAAGAAGTCTTTGACTGGATGGATGCCAACAACCTGAAAATCAACCCAGGAAACACAGAAATCATGATCGTATCCAAAGACCAAGAGAACGAAACCACCATCCCATGGCCTACGGAAATGGGAAACGCACCAACACCATCGAAGGTAGTAAAAAACCTGGGAGTCCTAATGGACAACAACCTAACCCTGGAGCCACAAATAAATTCAACAGTGAAGAAATGCTTTTTCCTCCTCCGGACGGCAAGAAGAATTCTACCTTTCCTCTCCTTCGCGCACAAAACACTCACCATCGTCGCCCTAATCATGTCTAAAATAGACTATGCAAACAGCCTCTACCTCGGAATACCTGAATACCTCCTGAAGAAAATGCAACGGATCCAAAATGCAGCAGCAAGACTACTCCTCAAACTATCCAGAAGAGATCGCATCACTCCAGCCCTAAAAACCCTACACTGGCTCCCAGTTAAACATCGCATCACCTTCAAAACAATGTGCATAACGCACAGGGCAATCAATGGACAAGAAGCAGAATTCCTACATAAGAAAATAACAGTCTATAAACCAACGAGACCCCTCCGATCAAGCAACGAAATCCGCCTGGAACTCAAACCATACCACAAGAAAAAACTTGGAGGCACCTCCTTCTACCACTTAACCGCAAAAACCTGGAACAACATCCCAAAGGAAATAAGAAACATGAAGATCACCTAAAATTCAGGAAATCACTAAAAACCTGGCTCTACAACACCACAAACTAAACCTGGAAACGAAACTGGTAAAAAGGATAACTAAACCGAAAAGACACAGACATCCCTGACCGGGGAGAGTAAAGCCCACGGCAGCTGGACAGATGACATCGGCCAGACAGGAACACAGGCGGCACACACGGAGACTGAGTCAACTAACCCAGACATTCCCACCAACACTTTCGTCTGCCCCGTAATTTAATTACCGCCAGATACCACGTTGGTGTGGAATTGTCGAGACATTGGCAATCTCCCCACTACCTGAGAGGTTGTCATTAGCAGATGCACTGGTCACTAGAGTCTAAATGGAGGATAAGGGGAGCCATGAGAGAGCAGGTTAGAGGCGAGGACTAGAGGAGTATTGAACCTGTATGCCAGTCAGACCCAGATCTGGACAGAGCCGCAACAGGGGAGAATACGCAAGCCAAGAGCTTCAATTCAGGATAGAGATGCAAATTAACCAACCCTACTAACAATTTTCCCTCTCTGCATACACCTCTCAAACTCCAAACCAAACATAACCAAAACCTACAGCACAACAAACCGCACAAACTTCACTACATTGCAACAACAAAACAAAAACACACATAGCCTTGCACAACAGTACACGACTACCAGCCGCAAACACCCCAGGCCCAGCCAACGGACCCACTGGGCTGAGGCCGCCAACAGCACGTCACTGCTCTCTTGCACTTTTCCTGCTTCCTCCCACTAACTCAACCTCCCCTCCTCTTTCAGAGCCGCCAGAGCGCCAAGGGACCACTACGGTGGTGATAGTGCACGGTACAAATGTCCTTTAACATTAACATTAACATTAACATTGTTCAACTCTATGTTATTATTAATTTAGAAATGTTAATCAGAGGATATAAACTTAATTTATTAGATAGTTTAACTCATATTGCAAGGTCGACAATCATTAAAACCACTTTCTCAAGATGCACTTTGTGAGATTGAAAGCTTTTAATATTACATTGTTTAAAAATGTATTAAATATCAATTATCATCCATGTTAACAGTAAAGTAATATTTAATATATTTTAGTTGCTTCAGTAGTGGAATTCTGTTATATTTGGACAATATAGGGAATATTTATGTGGAAGAGCAAATTTCAAGGTTTAGACAATTTAAAAATGTCATTTTTCAGCTTGGTCTAGTGGTAGGCAAATCCGGTTTGAGAGTTTCAAGGAAAATCTGCAAAACAAGGGTACATAATATAAAGGATTTAAAAAAAAATGTTTAGGACTTACTCGATTGATATTGCATTTTCAAGCTAAACATTAAACATTTTTTATTCTCTTAAATTAGAGGTCTAGGACAAAGAGGAGCAAAAAGACTCAGACAACTACACTAACCAATGATGTCAGTTGACAAACACACGTGGCTTGGGAGCAGCTAGATGTTGAGGCTGAGCATGGTTCACACAGGATTCAGTGTTGTGATGCAGCAGCACAGTGGCCGGAATTTGAATTTAATGTCAGCAGTGACCCATGAAAACTATGCATGGATCATTGTTATACCACACAACGTCACCATGAAGAGACAAACAACACAGCAGGTGTTTCTGAATTGTTTTTCCGAACCACCCACACAATCAACACTGTATAAACAATTTTGTTCTAGGAACCTGACAATGTTCCCTGTTTCCCCAATACATGTGGACATATCGGAAGTATCACACATACAAATAACTGAAGCATCTTCGCCACTAATTGACGATTGTGCTTATGATGAGGACTTCACTCTTCCTAGTGTTGAGGAACTATCCACCTCAATGGAATCGCAATCTACTGTACCTCTGTACGATTGGCTACTAAAGGAACCAAAATACATTCTATTTGACTGATGCCTGATTGAGATTATGAAAATGGTTAGATGTGATCACGAATTGCATGGGAGGATTTGAGGGGAGCCATTGGTGAAGTTTACTCATGTAGCTAAAGGCACCAACGTGCAGATCAAGTGCAGCTGTGCACACCCCTATAACTCATCTTCATGGTCTGCTCAACCTATGCTTGGAAAAGTGCCTGCTGAAAATGTACTTTGTTCATCTGCATTGTTGTTTAGTGGATCAATGTAGCAATAAGCCTCGAGACAGCGGGCCGATACCACCCCAGGTAATGCCCCCGGGGCCCATAGTTACTTACCGAGTCCCCAGGGGCATTACCATGGGCAGAATCGGCCTGCCATTGAAGGGCTTATTGCCATTAGTACGCCGGCCCGTTAGACCGGGGTACTAATTGCATTTTGTTCTGTTCTGAAACACTGCTGCGTTTCAGAACAGAAAAAAAAGTCAAATAAAATGGCCGCTGGGAAAGGGAAAACAGTCTGTTTTCCATTTCCATAGCAGCCATCTAGAACAGACGTGCTGGGAACAGAAGTGTTCCCAGCGCGTTTGTTCCTGAGAAAAGAAGAAAGAAGAAGGGAAGTGGGGTTGGTGGGCGGGGAGGGAATAGTTTGCAAGGGAGGGGAGTGCAGGAAAAAAAAACGTACTTGCGTCCCCGGCAGGGGACGAAGGCAGCCTCTAGCCATGGGGAGGGTTGGAGCGGGGAGCGGGGACTCCACATACGTGCGTGTAAGGGATTCCTGGCTTAGTAATTCCCCGGTGAGGGCCAATCGGAATGCTTGTTACATTCTGATTGACCCTTGCCGGGTACTAATGTTCAGTACACTTTCAAGTTTTTCTAACTTTGTGGGACTCCAGTTTCTTTCAAAAACCCAATACTACAAATATCAGAAGGATTTCTTGTTCCCCACTATTAGCCAGGGGTGGACAGTCAAACAGTGGCCAATGGACAATGCTCTTGCTGGCAAAAGGCTCTGGCTTTCCGGTGATGGACAGTGTGATAGTTGTGTTATTTCTGCTAACAATTGCACTTACCACATCCAAGACATGGAAACCAAATAAATAGCGAGTTTGGTGGTTGTGCAAGTAACTGAATTTACATCTTCTGTTGCCATGGAAAAATATGGCATCATCAAATCCATTCAACTTCTGCAATTGAGAGCAATGCATATAGACCTGATAGCCAGTGACAGGCACATTTCAATAGCCTTGGCCATGTGAGAGCAGTTCCCATTCATAAAGCATCAATACGATGTATGGCATGTCGCATAATCCATAAAAAAAATTACAGCTGCTGAAAAAAGGCCACAGAAAACATTTTAAATTGGTCACAGTCTGATAGCAAAAATGTCATTCAGTGATGCACCATTTTTCTACCATACACTCTTGTCGCTCTTGTCGGTAAAATGAACATTCCATGAATGTGCACATGGACCATTGAGAAAGGAGCAGGGGCGTAATTAAAGGTCATTGGTTACAGGCTCCCCTGCTCACACAGCACTTGAGAAGATTGTTTGCGACAAAATGCTTTCAAGAAACATGAGAGGACTCACTGAATTCTGCCATACAGGAGATTTGGAGGTGTTCCACAATATGTGCTTAAAGTACAGGCCTAAAAGGTTACATTTTTGCAGAGATACTATGGTGGCCAGAACAAGACTGGCTGTACTTGCACAAAACAAAATCATTGGATGGGAACAAGCAAAAACTGCAGGAGTTTACCAAAAGATGTAAACAGTGGGTATCAAAGCCAATCTACCAGCAAATGGATTTTGAATTTGTGAAAGATCTGACATTGAATTTGCTGGCCATACAAACGCATGGAATTGATCCAGATGTTGTGTCTAGGTCTCAGACTGTGCTGCGTAACATTGCAAAAGTGGTTTGCCCTCCCAAACATGAACTTGTGGAAAGGTTGACTTTGAGATTTAAATGATGTGTGGTTCTCTTTACAATGTTTAACAAAGACAGTTTCCAGCTTTGGCACAGTGTCTGCAACTTTTTTTCATTGTACAAAAAATGAAATAGTATGTGACTTGAGATGTAATTGATGAAAAATTGCTTTTTAATGAATTGCAGTTTGCGAAGTAATGGCACTAGCTAGGCATAAAAATGTCTACTTTTCGTTGCTGTTTCTATTTCTAACAATCAAAATAAATGATTTAATTTTCAACAATAAATGCTGGTCTAATTTCTTCAAGTATGTCACTTGAATAATCTCTGTCTCAATGTCAGCATCACTGAGATCCTTTTTATTAGTACTGCACGTTCCAGGCAAGTGGACTGCAAGTGGAATGTTTTCTGTGGGGGACTCTGCACAGAGAAGCTGAGAACCGGATTGCTAAAAGTCAACGTTGTTGCTGTACCCTTACATTTAGCCACGCCCCCTTTTTTGCATCTTCAAAAGGTCTGGCGTGCGTGCTCCTGCGCGCTCGCTCCAAGCAAGTGGACTGCAAGTGGGCTGTTTGCTGTGGGGGACTCTGCCAGAAAAGCTGAGAACAGGATTGCTGAAAGTCAACGTTGTTCCTGGACCCTTACATTTGGTATTATTCCACAGCACGATCATCAATATGGACTCTAATGACATTTGATGTAATTCTAGTGGTTTAGGTAGAATTATAGAATAATAACAAGCACTTTTTGTTATTTTATTGATTAGGTCAGGCCCCCTGTTTTGGCGTCTTCAAAAGGTCTGACGTGCACGCTCCTGTGCATGCGCTCCAAACAAGTGGACTGCAAGTGGGCTATATGCTGTTTGCAGCTTGCAGCCCAGCCTAGCAGCAATCCACTTTATCCATGTGTTTGTTTTTTTGATTTATTGTGATTCCTGTTTGAGACCGGGAGGACGTGTGTCATCAGTTTGTAAGTGTATGGGCCCTATGCCAGCTGAGCGAGGATTATGAAAAGCTGGTGTGGCGAGTGGATTGGAGCAGTTCTTCAAACGTAACATGATATATATTCAAACGAGTGTTTTGAAATGCAATATAAACAGCTAAACTTATGTATGAAGTGACTATATTGAGAAGCTGGAATTAATGTGTGTTATTGTGGCCACTAACTATAGTAGGTTGTTCTGAGGTCTATGATATGAAGTTTGATATGTTAAGTTAGGGTGGTTGCAAGATGGTCGGTGACTTGCAAAGGAAGCAATAGTGCGCAAGGAGCCCTTGCGTGATATAGGTGGTGGATAACAGCTAATAGTATTGATCAAGATCGGGAAGTCTTGTTGTTCTGGTAACTTGAAGTGCTTGTCCCACGTGCTAAGCTGAACATGAAATGAAAGGCAGTCCAAGGCAAGTGCAAAGTTGTTATACCATCGGCTTCGGTGAAAACATGCCGCATGAGCATTTCTCATGCTGCTGCGCTTCCACTCCCTGGTTCCTCGGACACAGATGAGGACCGATTGGAGTGTGCTCAACAATGCTCTAATGATGCAATTGAGGAACTAGAAGATCCAGTGAACTTAGAATCTTCACAATCTTTATTTAGCGAGGAAAGGATACATGAAATGCGGAACAGCTTGATATTTGGAACGGCGTGTCCGAAGAAAATGGGAGGCTTAGATCCTTGCTTTTCTTTTATAGATACTCTACGAATATTTGAGCCTGGCGACATTACGTTCGTTAGTCTTTCGCAACATTTTGATGCTTCAGCGCAGATTTCGTAACAAACAGTACCCTGTAAATCAAATACTGTAACAGCTGATATGAGCAATAGAGATGCCCCATATGAAGCATTGAGTAGTAGTGCTGGTGATTCATTGATCCTTATGGAATTGAAAAAACAGACACAAATCTTGAATGACATTATTATGTTATTAACTGCTATTCCTGAGGTGTGTGTGAAAAGTATACTAAAAATGAACCCGTTAGTAATGGGGGGTGGTGGCCCTGCACTAAATGGACAGGATGCTGTTACTGCTTCGGTTGCATTAGAGGTAGGGGCTACTGGAAAGGAGCTTAGTGTGGTTGAAATAACAGATCCTGTAGACTTAGGGTCGAATGCACTGGAACTAAAGATTCCCACTACTGCGAATGATGCGGCTCCACAGTTCAATACAAACATATCTAAAAAGAAAATGAAAAAAAAAATAGACGAAAACAAGTGCAGGTGCAAAGGGCATTGAATCTATCTTCTCGAAAGTTTCTGAGGGATAGTAACCTGTGTGATGTTTTGCAAGAGAACCAAATCGAAAGTGATGCTATCTTGGTTACGGATTCCCCTGAAAAAAACAGGCTTCAAGCCGTTAGCGGCTTTACAAGCAGGCAATATTGAACATTGTGATGGTACGAACCGTTACGGTTATTCTGAAGGTGAAAATAATCTGTCTGATGTTTTAAAGAACAAAACAGTAACTGATAGAATCGACATGAATTTAAAATCTATAGAAATGGGCATGATGGATATATTTGACATCTTTAAGAATCCTGCTGCCCTTTTCCCGTACTCATACTCTGACAATGGTGGTTGACGATCGCTCTGAAATCCCTATCTTCTTCGGGTCAGCCTCTTTGGCTGACGTGAACAAAGATAAGATAAATGGGGATGTTCAGCAAATAATGCAGGTCCGTCAAATAAATTCTGATATAATAAGAACTGGTAATGTTCAGATACCTGAAGGAATTGAGGGAATCAAATATAGTCTGCCTCAATTTACAGCGAGTCTAGATGTACCTTCATGCGCAGGCTCTGTCAATGTCCACAATGATGTTATGAGAAAAGGACCTGATTTAGTGGCCACAAGCAATTTTCTCTCTGATGATTTTGTTTGAACTGTCATTAAAGATATATGGAACCAGAAAACTGAGAATACGTTGTCTGCTTCGAGAGTACCTCAAATGGATCCTAAAACAAAAGCTGACGCAGCGATCCTCGAGCCTGCTGAAGTAACACACAACTGTGCATACAGTGAAATTTGGGGAAGCGGGGGAGGAACTGTTGGTGTTGGGATTGAAGAGAAGAGTATGTTCATCCCCCCGTATGCTCCAAGAATGCTTAACGGTAATGACACTATGATTGATGGGAAGGCGTATAGTGCATAATACAAAAGTGGTCCCAAAGAGAACCTACGTCTGCCTGTGTTTCCTAATGATCCAAGCTTAATGATGTGCTATGTATTTGATGAAGGTGGTCCTTATGCTTTGAATAGATCATATATTCTAAGTATATTCAGTGGTATACCCAAACTGTCTCTAATAAAATCATCAGATATAAAACTGGTTGACTACATTCATCCTTGTAGGTTTGACTTTGCACGACTGGTGATCTTGTCAACACTAGTGCGTTCACTGATCCTAAAAGAAGCAGGATCAATACATTAGAGGGGTTATGATATATGTAGTTATCAGGATCCAGGAAAGTTGGAGGTGCTAACGTATATCGATTCTTCAACCTATAAAGTAGCTAAACCAGTAAGAGGTGAAGGTAAATCATATGTACAAGAAGATGGAATTACCTTAAATGAAATGAAAGAATGGAGAATTCTTGCAGTGTCATTAAGAGAATCAATATCTCAACTAAAGAACATGGGAAAACCTCTTTAGCGAAATGAAACATTTAAACTTGTTTCATGGAACTCCGGAGGTCATTCACACTTAGTTCTAAACAATAAAAGTATGTAACAGGCTAGAGAACTTTGATTTTGTTCTTATTCAGGAAACATGGTCTTGTGCACAGTTTATGTGGGACGGTTAGTTATATTGTGTTTATTTGCCAGTAGCGGACCCAGTGGTCGCCCTAAGAGGGGTTTAGCATTAGCATTCCGTAACAATCAAGATATTGTAATGCTTACTGAAAAGCATCTGAATACCTCTGTATTACTAGCCACTTTTCACATTAAAACTAGAAATGGCACTGTATCCTTAATGTTGATACATATCTATTGGAATAGTGCCAATTATTCAGAGCACATGCTGGTAAAGTTGATTGAGGAACTTAATATTGTTATAGAAGATTGGCTTGATTCTATTCCAGGTGGTTTTATAATTTTGGCTGGCGATTTAAATGCTGATTGTAATCTCACAAGTTGTGAGACTGAATGGGTACTAACCTCGCTTGGCGACCATGGAGCCAAAACTGGCACTAAAAAATACAGAGGAGCCTTACGGCTACTTTTCGTGAGATCATGGGGTATGATAATGCAGTTTAATGATAAACCAACATTGAATGTCTGTTGGGAGTCGTCTATCATTGACTTCATGTTTGTAAGTGAACAAATAAATGAAGGGTCAGAAAACTTGATAGTCCAACTTAGTACATTTAGTGATCATGCTATGTTGTCAATTGACCTAAATTTGAAGAAATTTCCTTGTGATGGAAATGTGTACTGTGCGGATAGCCTGGTGAACGTAAGGGGCAATAGAGTTAAATGGAATCTGGTAAAGACCGCTAAATTTAACAACGTGATGATGCATGATTACGTACAAAGATCTATGGCATCCAAAATAGAAACATACTCAGTTGACTCTTTTGGTGTATTACTGGGGATTTTGATGTCTAAGTATTATAAATCAGACTCACTAGGATCCACTCTAAAAAAAAGCCGTAGACACGCTTTGATATAGCTACTAAACAACGTAGAGCCCATTTGAACAAAGAATTATGCGGTATAAAGAAACACAATCTGTTGCCATTAATTGCTAAAGAATGTAGTAGAGTTAGTAGACAGCAATACAAGAATTGGATGATCCAACATCGTGCTGCACAATATCAGAAAGACTGTGAGGTAATGCTAAATGCAATGAAAGAGTCAAACTCTAGGAATTATTGGTCTCTGATTAATAACAGCACTGAGGCTTCTCAAGCTCAGCTGAATATAAATCCTATAAGTGAAGCAGTGTGGTGTGATTATTTTGAGAACTTGTACTCTCCTTCAACCTCGTATGGGACGGTTCCCGTCAATGAGGGATAAAAATGGATTTTAGATGTGTCGGTTGAAAAAATAAGGACTATAAGGAAAGCAAAATCGTCCTCTTTCCCAGTACGATTAATCTGACATTTGTAACGCTCAAACAGAACAAGTTTTTGTGGGCAAGGATACTCTGCCTAATTTTCCGGGATGTGATTGAGACAAAGTCAATACCTGTTTCATGGAAAAAGTTGTATGTCCTTCTGATTTTTAAAAAAGGTAATCGTTTGAGCCCTACAAATTATTGGCCTATATCTCTGATGAATGTTTGAGGCAAATATCTTCTCATCCATAGTATTGGAACAATTGATAAATTGGATGGATGAGAAAGATATCCTAGATATAAGACAGTTTGGGTTTAGGGAGGGTATGGGGACTGATGTGGGGGGTTTGCTTGTCTCTATCTTGCAATACAAAGCATGGAAATTAGGGCAACTGCCAATATATCCATCGATGAATCTTTCTATCGCCTTCGATATGGTTGATAGACCCATACCCTGGCCAAGGCTTGTGGCTTTGAATATTAAACGAGGTTTACTTGATATATTGATACATCTATACTCCAATACAGTGTTGAAGGTTAGACTTAGTAAGGACATGTGATGTCAAAATAATTTTTAAGTCCAAGAATGGGCTTAAGCAGGGATGTGCATTGGTGGCTATTTTGTTTAATCTTTTTGTGTCTGGAGCGAGAGACGTGTTTGACTCAACTGGATTAGTGGCTCCTAGGTTGGGAATGACTGACATAAAATGGTAAAATGGGTTGCATATGCAGATGACTTTCTGCTCTTTGATCGTACCAAAATCGGCCTGTAAAGGTTTATTGATGATTTTGGAAAGTTTATAAGTGAATTGAAGTTAAAATTGAATCATCAAAATATGGTTGTCATAAATTTGGGACAGACAAATAAATGTGCGAAGCCAATGTGGTTCGTTGAGGGAACGTGGATTTGTCTGTAGAAAGCAATCAGGTATTTGGGATATTCATTCTCAAGTACCATGACTCAAAGTTTTCTTTAAAACTGTTTAAGAATGAAGATTATTGAAGCGGGGAAAAAAATGAGAGTGATTGAAAGGAAATTTGGGAAATTTACAATGTCAGCATGTAGGGACTTCTATATCATGAAGGTTATTCCAAGATTGGCTTATGGGCTCGAATTTTTCCAAGATAAATGAACTCCATATTTAAAAACTTTTGAAGCCACAATTTGGAGAAAGGTATTGTTTTTCTTGCCAAAATGCATACCAATGGAAGTATATGCTATGAGTTTGGTCTTTGTTCCTTGAAAAGCATTATGGAATGCAAAAAGACAACTTTATAGAGAAAAAGTGTTACAGGTGAAAGTAATTCCATGAATAAGCTATTCATTTATAATGTAATGGAGGATTCTATGCAGAACCTCAAAATCGATGTGGAAACGTACTAACAAACATTGGCCTTACATTGAAATGTCTCATTGAGAAACCATCACAGGTGAAATTGGTTATCAAAGTGTTTGATTGGGTTGGCAATAATGCTGCTATTTTGAATTCTAAGTTGTATTGCCAAATTGTATCAGTATGGAAGTATGTGGAGCTAGGGAAATATCTTGTAAAATACCCCTCACGGCATCTGCGAAATAGTACAATTCGGTTCAGGTGCAATGTACTAAATACGATCGAGATCTGTTTTATACGAAGTTTAATCCCTGAGGAGCAGAAAGCATGTAGATTTTGTGCAATTGCAGGGAAACGGAAACTTTGATGCACCTGTTGTTAATTTTTTCCAAAGTTGAGCAAGGACAGGATGGATTACTTTTCAAAATTTGTTTATGATATATCAAATGTGCTAAGGGAACATGTATGGTTTTAAATGCTTCATGGTTCACCTGTGTCCTTAAAGATTAGTGTTAATGCCTTCTTAGTGAAAATTTGGAATGTGACGTAATTGTCCACGGATATGCGCACACGGATCACATATGGAAACGTTAATGAATTCCTGCTCTATTGTCTGGTATCTAGTTATTATTATCAGTGTTCTGATTTCATGTCTTATTTTACGATCAAGGAATTTGATGTGATTTAGTGTATGTGAATGAATTTTAGTCTTATATGGAAACTTTGTAATAGTATTGTGTTGAAGATATTTATTGAAAAGATTGATGAAAGAAATAATGATATGTATTTGAATGTTCGCATATGTTTTACAGAATTTTATGTGATTTTGTAAAGGTTTATATAAACCAATATACAATAAAGAAAAAACAATATACAATAAAGAAAAGAAAAGTACTGCTGTTCATTCTTTCCTCAATTCACTCTGTCTCAAGAGCCCTAGTTCTCTCTAGGCTGGACTATTGCAACAGCCTCTTTCTAAATCTTTCTGCATTAACGCTTCACCCTCTGCAACTCATCCAGAAAAGGACTACAGGACTACAAGACTTGTCCGTGGCCTAAGCCAAGGGATCATATCTATCCAGCCCTGAAATCTCTCCACTGGCTCCCATGGCTGCAAGCATCAAGTTCAAGACCCTCTGCATTATCCCCAAGGCTTTCTGGGACCAGGGCCCACACTACATCCAACTCTCTCTTCCTAAGCAGATTCCTTCTCAAGCCCCCGCTCATCCACCTCCAACTCTCTGAGGGTCAAGCACTTCTCCAGACGCTTCTCCGGGCAGAAAGTGGGGTTGTAAACCTCTCTCCTTGGCTCATTCCTCACTCTGGAACAGCCTCTTTGCCTCACTGAAACTTGAGCAGGAACACCTCAGGTTCCGGAAGCAACTGAAGCCCTTCCTTTATTCTTATGCTTTCTCTCTCTCTCCCTTGCAGATGTTCTCGTTCTGCTGTGTTACTGGTCACCTGGCCACCGTCTGAACCTTATGAGGACAAGGGTCCCTCATGACCAGTAGCCCCATGCACTGCCTCCGAACCCACCCTGCACTATGGACTGTAACTTCAACCCTACGGTCCCGTGCCTTCTTACACTTACTTAGAGCCAGCCACCCCGGCATCGCTTACTCAATCTTGCTTATTGCTCTCTCCCCTTCCCTACCCCTGGCACTTCTCCTCTCCCTTCCCCTTGATCTGAATGACTCAAGGCATAGTAAGATTGTTGTTTCTGTTCCCCATTGTCTTCCCCTTCCTTGTCTTGTCGCACCTAGGCACACCTGTGTACACGCGCATCATAAATGACTTATCATATATCATTGTTGTTTTCTTACCTGGCCCCCCCACCAACTTTTTGTTGGTCTTGTAGTGACTTGAAACACCATTGTTTGGTGTAGGCGCTTCACAAATTACCAAGAAATAAATCAATAAAGTAAATTAAGTCTGAACACAGTGGAAAGTAGGAACCATGATAAGTGGCTGCAGATTGCAATAAACCAAAGGTGCATATGCCGCAGTGTTAGCCAATATTGAAATAACGGGTGACGGAATATGTAGTGCCAATGTGCATTATGAACATTTGCCTGTGGCCTTTGCACATTTACTCTTACTATGGAGGCCCACATGTGGAGGACAACCATGAGCACCTGCATCAATGCAGAAATCTATATGATTGCGGGAATAGCTCTACACAGAAGGTAGTAAGCCTCTACTCCACTGTTCATGCATCTACACTGTTCTGTGATTCCTGCACCTCTCTCTCCCTCACTATTATCCCTTCAGAGCCCAGCCATTATCCTGGCCAAACTCTAATGCCATTGTGGTTGCTTCAAGGATAAAATTCAAGACCCTTTGCATCATCCACAGACTGTCTGGGCATGTGAACACATTAATGCAGCTCTCTTTCACAAACTATTCTCCTTCACAATAACTTCGATCGGCTCGCCCCAAATATCTGCTGGGCAAACGATTCTCCAAGCAGAGCGCTGGGGGCAGATCACTATTGACATATAGAGCAATCTGTGCCTGTGTTTCCCCCGAGTCTTCGGTCATCTTTGAAAGAAAGCGTACATGTAGTAGGAACAGGCACGTTGATACCGTTAACATTGAAGTAAATATTGTCATATGTGGTTTACTTGAAATATTTCATTGTTTTTCAGTACACTGATCGCTACTAATATTGTTCATTTTTGTGGCATGTGTTACCAAAAACGAAGCTGACTTGGGCACGCTGTGAATGCTAGATGAAGGGTCCCGTTGTTATGTTTCCTTGAATACACTGCACTAAGAAGTTGAAGGACCAAATGTGTCGAAAATCAACAAAGAAATAATAGGATTCACTCCATTGAAAGCTTACGCCTGAAAGTACATTTTCTAATTCAGAAAACTGTCTTTCGAAGCGGTTGGTCCTCTGCCACATCGGAGGAATGGATTCTCAAAACACAATATAAGCAAGATTTTAAATAATATTTATGGAAGTGTGGATGGAAAGTGTGCTGCATGCTACATGATGAACGTTGTGATGGATGAATGTTCAATTTGATGCAAAGAATAGACATTGTTTGTGTTAACTGTAACTTAAATCTATAGTCAAAAAAAGAATGTACTGCGTATATTCAATTATAAAGTGGGTACTGAAATATGTTTTTGCATTCTCAATTTTACATGGTTATATAATCGCGATGTGTAGTTGTCATGGGTACAGCCTACCGGCCAACGGCTTCTTCAACAGTATTTGAACAATAATCACCAACAACACATCTGTGATAATCATCTGGGGCAATTGTCAGACAACAACCTTTCCTTTCACGGTTGCAGTAACAAGGAACAACATGTCAGCACATAGGTTCTAGAAAGGTATGGATGTGAAAGTGTTGCATTCATTTCAATTTTAAAGCACTACTTTCTTCTCTGTAATGGAGCGCCATGTGCCTAGATTACTTGTCGGTCATGGAAAGTAACTTTCTGTGAAGAATGCAAAGAAGTGGATTAATCGATTGATAATCAGATTCGGCATTAGAAGATCACCATTCACAACTACACCAAAAATGTGAACAAAGTTTTTGTGGACTTAATTAACTATTTTCATCAATGTGTCAAAATGAAAACAACTTGTTTTTCTCCCAACTATTGCTGTTTTCTTCAAAATAATTTTTTCTATCTTTTTTGTAAAAAGAAACAAATGTTTTTCATTTGTTGTGGATGTGTGTGTTTAATTTCCTGGTTCTGTGTTAGATAACATCATGATGTTGATGATGACAGGGTATGTTTGGCTATGCTGCCCCTTAACACCATTGAAATAGATGGAGCTCATCATGAGCATCTAATGATATAAGCGTTAGGGGTGGGCAAACCTAATCAGTGCCGCAAGGGCCTTTGAAATTAGAGTGATAGATTAACAGATAAGAAGGCGTTGCCCAAGCTGTCGTTTTTGCATGTGTTCAAGTGAGAAAAACTCAAGCAAGTTGCATTGGAAATGTATTTAAGAACAATCGATGTATGCTGTGAATTACATGCCCGATCCATTGGGCCAATAACATTTCTGACCAAACTACGCCTTTAAGCCAGGACGCCTACTCACCCTGTTTCAGTTAATTTCAGAAAGATTTGCTGTTAAATAAATACTGTAAGTGCCCCAATGAAGAAAGGCCTTGGGGGTTATGTTCAACCCCACATTAATTGCACGGACAGGACCGCTTCCATGCACACGTTCCTTCAGAAGGTCCCCTCTATGCAATTTTCCTCATTTCCACTATGTGCTGGAAAAGTGAGGGGTAAAACATAGGTGAAGTTGCTTTCCCTCTCCACCATGCTATTGCAAAACCATAAATGCTGCCTGCAATGTACGCTTTGCAGACAGCATTTAGAGTGGATTCCTATGAAATCCGCCTGCTTTTGACAGGTGGTCATTTTAATTAGTACCCGGTGTGGTGGGTGTGGAGGCTTCCCAGCTAATGGGAAGGCTCAGAATGCAGCCATTACCACACAGTAATCCCGCCGATTTAAGCCTCCTCAGAGCTGTAGGATGCCATCTCCCCTCACAGGGGAAACAGGTACGTTTTTCTCCCACCCCCATCCACAGACTTTCGCTCTCCACCCTACCACCCCCACGTACCTTCTTTTTTGTTAATTTCGATATCGGACGTGCTGTGAACACTTCTGTCCCCAGCGCGCCTGCTCCCAATCTGCTACAGGCCATCATAAAAAGGAAGAAGGGAGTACACATAGCCCCTTCTCTCCTTTCCATGGTGGCCATTTTGTTTGTTTACTTTTTTCACTTTGTTTTCAATGTAGCATTGTCCAGTTTAAATATGGAGACACTCTCACCTCTGGAAATTTTGCTGTATAAAAGTCAAATGAGATCCTTCAAATGTAGCCTGTGCGAAGCCTCCAAGAGGAACAGGGAACTCATGGAATTTGCAACCATCTCAGATCGAGCACATACAGGTATTCAGATGAGGTGGGTTGCCAAGTGTGGGGTGCTGAGAGAGAGGATGTGGCCCATCTTTTATTGTTTTGCCCAGTGTATACCAACATTAGGCGGTCACCCTTTGCTGCTGGTGCTTAGGTCAGCTAACATCCGCACCTATAGGCTGGCAGTTGTATTTCTTTTGATACTGGACTCTGTCTTGATAGTTTTGGCATTGCTATCATACTTGAAAAGAGTCATGAATCTAATAAAGGGGCTATCTATTCAAATGCCCCAATATCCTTGGACATCCAATAAATAGCTGGCAGGAGTCCTATCTCAAATGAACTAGAGTCCTTAGTGGCTCTGAGGGTGCCTGTGTTACTAATCAAATCCACCTGATCCAATAACTGTGCACCTATATGGAGGTACCTTACTGGCCGAATTATGCACTGGAATTCATGAACGCTCTCTTTTGTCTTTGTATGCTATGTGATTTTAAAGAAGGTGTATTGTGATTGGTGTCTATGTTTGGGAAATCTATTGTATGCATAGATTAACAGAATTTTATTTTATTATATATTGCATTATTGCATTCTGTTTGTGTTTGATGGATCATACTGATTGGAATAAACATTTTGACTGACTGACTGACCACTGTTGTGATGCCCTGTACATGCTCATGTGCTGAGTAAAAGGTGGCCTTTGGACTTATAGTTTCTTTACTGAATTTCAAGGGTTTTGTTATGCAATATCTGGCAATGACATTGTTCTTTATTGAGAGGCTTTTGCGACATTCCTGCAGGAATCCCACTAGATTTGTGCAGAATTCCACCAATAGGACGAATATTGCATGAAACAAAGGAGATTCTTAGGCCACCCCTAACTCTCCCACTGCAGATATACTCACTCACTCATTCTCCACCCCACCTCTACCCTGAAATGGAACCGCCACTTTCCTTCCTCCAAATATCATATTGATCACTTTTCTTTTTCAGCTTCCTCCAGGGTTACCAAGGAAATCACTTGCATCAAGGAAAACAATTGCCAGCTTGTGTGCAAAAAATCTCACTGCTGCAATGCACCATGGAAGATATTTAAACTTTTTTGGGGACCAGAGTCACCCACTTCACTGTCAGAATATTTCCAAGGTACGGTATGGTGTTAGCCAAAACAACGCATTTTGTGACTTATTTGGTGCAAATCTGTCAAACGGTTTTTGTGCTACATGTATTGAGTGGAAGCACATTTTCTATATGGGAAAATGAAGGAGAGGATGTCGAACCACTTTTTTTGTTTTCTTAATAACCTCTAAACCATTTAACACATTTTCCCAAAATGTTCCAGTTTGGAGGGACACTTGCAGGCTTATTTTTGGGGGAAATGTTATCCAAATCAGTAATCTTTTCAGAGAGTCAAAGTTTACTAACCACAAAATTTTGGGAAAAGTCAATGCAAATTAGTGTTATCTCAAGAAGGGACGTGATGGTTAGGTTGCGCTACTAAAAACCTATGAAATTCAGTGAAAGAACTTTGTCAAAGGGACGTTATGGTTCCAAGTAAAACCGAAAACCCCCTGAAATTCGCCAGTTATGGTAAGCTAAGCAACCATAACTCGCGCCACCACCGTACACTGCTAAGACTAACACCCAGGACATCAAAGATGACATCACAAATGTCATTGATGACATCACTGATGACATCACATGTGTATGTACTTTTCATGAAATATGTGGACAAGGGATTCTTATTATAATGTTGCGAAACAAGTGTCAAGAATCATTGCAATAAATATCATACCCTAATTAGTGCATTGAACGATGCATTGATATAAATAGCATTCTATTATGGGGTTCTATCTAGTATACTAAGCTACTCATACAGAAACATGACATAGTGTGCAGTGTACAAGATGAAGGTACAATATTTATAATGTTAATATGTTGAATAATGAAATGATAATTGTTTTCTTAATACATTTTTGTGTACTGTGAAATATGTAATAAGTAGCTTATAAAACACGTGGATTACATAATTGCATTACTATAGAAAAAACACAAAGACACAAGAAGACATACCAATATGGGTATATACAGGGAAAATGAAGTTAGCAAAAAAGCACAAGTAGTAGCAGAAACAATTCATAATTTAACTGATTATTTTCATGCAAATAAATGATTGCTCTGTTTCAAAGCTGCTATTTACCCTAGGTATATGTATCACTTGATGTGATTGGACCCTAAGGAAAGTAGTGTGAGTACAATGTATACAAATATGACCATATACAGGGAAAGTACAGCCATAAAAAAAACAGAACTATCAGAAAGTGCTCATAAGTCTATTGATTATCTTTATGGACAAAAAGGATTGCTGTAGTTCAAGCTTGTGTCTTCCCGTCTGTACATGTTTCATATGATGTGACTGGACTCTAAGGGAATTACTGTAAGAACCTACTTGAAGGATATGTCTACAAATAAAATAAAATGTTTAGTTTCTGACTGTTACTGAAGAAAACCATGTGGCCTAGATATGTCAGCAAAAGAAAAAAGAGTGAGCCAGACATGTGATGTCATCAGTGATGTCATCAATGACATTTGTGATGTTATCTTTCATGTCCTGGGTGTTAGTCTTAGCAGTGCACGGTGGTGGCGCGAGTTATGGTTGCTTAGTTTACCATAACTGGTGAATTTCAAGGGTTTTTTCACTGAATTTCATAGGTATTTAGTAGCGCAACTTAACCATAACGTCTCTTTAACATTTTTTTTTACTAAATTTCAAAGGTTTTTATTAGTACAACGTCACCATAACATCCTTTTCAATAGATGAAGACCACTAACATCTTATGTCCTCAAAGTGGGAACTCCGGTTGGTAAAAAAAACAAAGAGATTTTCGTTCCTACACCAGGACGCCTGCGGCGTCCCGGTGTAGGAAGGAAAATCTTTTACCAAGATGGCCACCATGGAAAGGGAAGGCAGGGTATATAAAGAACACAACAGGGCATGAGCCCTGTTGTGGGGGGGAAGAGGGGAGACACATGGTCATGAGCGGGGGGTGAGAGGGAACAGGGTACAAACAGGGCATGAGCAGTGGGTGGGGGGAAAAGGAAGGAAACACGGGGCATGAGCAGTGGTGGGGGGAACACGAGAGAGACACGGGGCATGAGCAGCGGGTGGGGAGGAACATGAGGGAGACACGGGGTATGAGCGGGGGGTGGGAAGGAACACGAGGGAGACATGGGGCATGAGCAGGGGGTACAGGGCACACACGGGACATGAGCAGGGGTGGGGGAAAGGAGACAGACACGGGGCATAAGCGGGGGGTGGGGAGAACAGGAGACAGACATGGGGCATGAGCGGGGAATGGGGGGAACAGGAGACAGATACGGGGCATGAGCGGGGGTGGGGAGAACAGGAGACAGACACAGGGCATGAGCGGGGGGGTGGGGGGCAACAGGAGACAGACAAGGGGCATGAGCGGGGGGGTGGGGGGCAACAGGAGACAGACAAGGGGCATGAGCGGGGGGATGGGGGGCAACAGGAGAGAGACACGGGGCATGAGCGTGGAGTGGGGGGTACAGGAGACAGACACGGGGCATGGGTGGGGGCAACAGGAGACAGACACGGGGCATGAGCAGGGGGTGGGGGGACCAGGAGACAGACACGGGGCATGAGCGGGGGGTGGCGGGAACAGAAGACAGACACGGGGCATGAGCGGGGGTTGGGGGGCAACAGCAGACAGACAAGGGGCATGAGCGGGGGGGTGGGGGGCAACAGGAGAGAGACACGGGGCATGAGCGCGGAGTGGGGGTACAGGAGACAGACACGGGGCATGGGTGGGGGCAACAGGAGACAGACACGGGGCATGAGCACGGGGTGGGGGGACCAGGAGACAGACACGGGGCATGAGCGGGGGGTGGCGGGAACAGAAGACAGACACAGGGCATGAGCGGGGGTTGGGGGGCAACAGGAGAGAGACACGGGGCATGAGCGGGGGGTGGGGGGTACAGGAGACAGACACGGGGCATGAGTAGGGGGTGGGGGGCAACAGGAGAGAGACACGGGGCATGAGCAGGGGGGTGGGGGGGTGCAGGAGACAGACACGGGGCATGAGCGTGGGGTAGGGGGCAACAGGAGAGAGACACGGGGCATGAGCGGGTGGGGGAACAGGAGACAGACACGGGGCATGAGCGGGGGGGCAACAGGAGAGAGACACGGGGCATGAGCAGATGGGGGAACAGGAGACAGACACGGGCATGAGCGTGGGGTGGGGGTGTAGAGGAGAAAGACACGGGGTACGAGCGGGGGTGGGGGGCAACAGGAGAGAGACACGGGGCATGAGCGCGGGGTGGGGGGAACAGGAGACAGACACGGGGCATGAGCGGGGGGTGGGGGGCAACAGGAGACAGACACGGGGCTTGAGCGGGGGGTGGGGGCAACAGGAGACAGACACGGGGCATGAGCGGGGGGTGGCGGGAACAGAAGACAGACACGGGGCATGAGCGGGGGTTGGGGGGCAACAGGAGAGAGACACGGGGCATGAGCGGGGGGTGGGGGTACAGGAGACAGACACGGGGCATGAGTAGGGGGTGGGGGGCAACAGGAGAGAGACACGGTGCATGAGCAGGGGGGTGGGGGTACAGGAGACAGACACGGGGCATGAGCGTGGGGTGGGGGGCAACAGGAGAGAGACACAGGGCATGAGCGGGTGGGGGAACAGGAGACAGACACGGGGCATGAGCGGGGGGGCAACAGGAGAGAGACACGGGGCATGAGCAGATGGGGGAACAGGAGACAGACACGGGCATGAGCGTTGGGTGGGGGGTATAGGAGACAGACACGGGGTATGAGCGGGGGTGGGGGGCAACAGGAGAGAGACACAGGGCATGAGCGCGGGGTGGGGGGGGAACAGGAGACAGACACGGGGCATGAGCAGGGGGTGGGGGGAACAACAGAGACAGACACGGGGCATGAGCGGGGGTGGGTGGCAACAGGAGACAGACACGGGGCATGAGCGGGGGGTGGGGGGCAACAGGAGACAGACACGGGGCATGAGCGGGGGGTGGGGGGCAACAGGAGACAGACACGGGGCATGAGCTGGGGGGGGGAACAGGAGACAGACACGGAGCATGAGCAGGGGGTGGGGAGAACAGGAGGCAGACACGGGGCATGAGCGAGGGGTGGGGGGAAACAGGAGACAGACACGGGGCGTGAGCAGGGGGGTGGGGAGAACAGGAGACAAGCACGGGGCATGAGCGGGTGGGTGGGAGGTGGGGGGCAACAGGAGACAGATACAGGGCATGAGCGGGGGTGGGGGGCAACAGGAGACAGACACGGGGCATGAGCGGGGGGGTGGGGAGAACAGGAGACAGACACGGGGCATGAGCGGGGGGTGGGGGAAACAGGAGACAGACACGGGGCATGAGCGGGGGGTGGGGAGAACAGGAGACAGACACGGGCATGAGCGTGGGGTGGGGGGTACAGGAGACAGACACGGGGTACGAGCGGGGGTGGGGGGCAACAGGAGAGAGACACGGGGCATGAGCACGGGGTGGGGGGAACAGGAGACAGACACGGGGCATGAACAGGGGGTGGGGGAACAACAGAGACAGACACGGGGCATGAGCGGGGGGTGGGTGGCAACAGGAGAGAGACACGGTGCATGAGCATGAGCGGGGTGTGGGGGGCAACAGGAGACAGACACGGGGCATGAGCGGGGCTTGGGGGGCAACAGGAGACAGACACTGGGCATGAGCGGGGGGTGGGGGGAACAGGAGACAGACACGGAGCATGAGCGGGGGTGGGGAGAACAGGAGGCAGACACGGGGCATGAGCGAGGGGTGGGGGGCAACAGGAGACAGACACGGGGCATGAGCAGGGGGGTGGGGAGAACAGGAGACAAGCACGGGGCATGAGCGGGTGGGTGGGAGGTGGGGGGCAACAGGAGACAGATACAGGGCATGAGCGGGGGTGGGGGGCAACAGGAGACAGACACGGGGCATGAGCGGGGGGGTGGGGAGAACAGGAGACAGACACGGGGCATGAGCGGGGGGTGGGGCAACAGGAGACAGACACAGGGCATGAGCGGGGGGTGGGGGGCAACAGGAGACAGACATGGGGCATGAGCGGGGGGTGGGGGCAACAGGAGACAGACACGGGGCATGAGTAGGGGGTGGGGGGAACAGGAGACGGACACGGAGCATGAGCGGGGGTGGGGAGAACAGGAGACAGACACAGGGCATGAGCAGGGGGGCTGGGGGGCAACAGGAGACAGACACAGGGCATGAGCGGGGGTGGGGGGAACTGGACACAGACACGGGGCATGAGTGGGGGTGGGGAGAACAGGAGACAGACACGGGGCATGAGCGGGGGTGTGGGGGGCTACAGCAGACAGACACGGCACATGAGGGGAACAGGAGACAGATACGGGGCATGAGCGGGGGTGGGGAGAACAGGAGACAGACGGGGCATGAGCGGGGGGTGGGGGGAAGGGGAGAGAGACACACGGGGCATGAGCGGGGGTGGGGGGAGGGAGAGAGACACACGGGGCTTGAGCGGGGGTGTGGGGAGGGAGACACACAGGGCATGAGCGGGGGTGGGCGGGAGGGAGAGAGACACACGGGGCATGAGCGGGGGGTGGGCGGAGGGAGAGAGACACACGGGGCATGAGCGAGGGGTGGGGGGCAACAGGAGACAGACAAGGGGCATGAGCGGGGGGTGGGGGGCAACAGGAGAGAGACACGGGGCATGAGCGCGGAGTGGGGGGTACAGGAGACAGACACGTGGCATGGGTGGGGGCAACAGGAGACAGACACGGGGCATGAGCAGGGGGTGGAGGGACCAGGAGACAGACACGGGGCATGAGCGGGGGGTGGCGGGAACAAAAGACAGACACGGGACATGAGCGGGGGTTGGGGGGCAACAGGAGAGAGACACGGGGCATGAGCGGGGTGTGGGGGGTACAGGAGACAGACACGGGGCATGAGTAGGGGGTGGGGGGCAACAGGAGAGAGACACGGGGCATGAGCAGGGGGGTGGGGGGCAACAGGAGAGAGACACGGGGCATGAGCGCGGAGTGGGGGGTACAGGAGACAGACACGTGGCATGGGTGGGGGCAACAGGAGACAGACACGGGGCATGAGCAGGGGGTGGAGGGACCAGGAGACAGACACGGGGCATGAGCGGGGGGTGGCGGGAACAAAAGACAGACACGGGACATGAGCGGGGGTTGGGGGGCAACAGGAGAGAGACACGGGGCATGAGCGGGGTGTGGGGGGTACAGGAGACAGACACGGGGCATGAGTAGGGGGTGGGGGGCAACAGGAGAGAGACACGGGGCATGAGCAGGGGGGTGGGGAGGTACAGGAGACAGACACGGGGCATGAGCGTGGGGTGGGGGGCAACAGGAGAGAGACACGGGGCATGAGCGGGTGGGGGAACAGGAGAAAGACACGGGGCATGAGCGGGGGTCAACAGGAGAGAGACACGGGGCATGAGCAGATGGGGGAACAGGAGACAGACACGGGCATGAGCGTGGGGTGGGGGGTACAGGAGACAGACACGGGGTACAAGCGGGGGTGGGGGGCAACAGGAGAGAGACACGGGGCATGAGCGCGGGGTGGGGGGGAACAGGAGACAGACACGGGGCATGAGCAGGGGGTGGGGGAACAACAGAGACAGACACGGGGCATGAGCTGGGGGTGGGTGGCAACAGGAGACAGACACGGGGCATGAGCGGGGGGTGGGGGGCAACAGGAGACAGACACGGGGCATGAGCAGGGGGTGGGGGGCAACAGGAGATAGACACGGGGCATGAGCGGGGAGTGGGGGGAACAGGAGACAGACACGGAGCATGAGCGGGGGGTGGGGAGAACAGGAGGCAGACATGGGGCATGAGCGAGGGGTGGGGGACAACAGGAGACAGACACGGGGTGTGAGCAGGGGGGTGGGGAGAACAGGAGACAAGCAAGGGGCATGAGCGGGGGGTGGGAGGTGGGGGGCAACAGGAGACAGATACAGGGCATGAGCGGGGGTGGGGGGCAACAGGAGACAGACACGGGGCATGAGCGGGGGGTGGGGAGAACAGGAGACAGACACGGGGCATGAGCGGGGGGTGGGGGGCAACAGGAGACAGACACAGGGCATGCGCGGGGGGGTGGGGAGAACAGGAGACAGACATGGGGCATGAGCAGGGGATGGGGGAACAGGAGACAGATACGGGGCATGAGCGGGGGTGGGGAGAACAGGAGACAGACACGGGGCATGAGCGGGGGGGCAACAGGAGACAGACACGGGGCATGAGCGGGGGGTGGGGGCAACAGGAGACAGACACGGGGCATGAGTAGGGGGTGGGGGGAACAGGAGACAGACACGGAGCATGAGCGGGGGGTGGGGAGAACAGGAGACAGACACGGAGCATGAGCGGGGGGTGGGGGGAAGGGGAGAGAGACACACGGGGCATGAGCGGGGGTGGGGGGAGGGAGAGAGACACACGGGGCTTGAGCGGGGGTGGGGGGAGGGAGACACACAGGGCATGAGCGGGGGGTGGGCGGGAGGGAGAGAAACACACGGGGCATGAGCGGGGGGTGGGCGGGAGTCTCGAGAGACACACGGGGCATGAGCGGGGGTGGGCGGGAGGGGGAGAGACACATGGGGCATGAGAGGGGGGTGGGCGGGAGGGGGAGAGACACATGGGGCATGAGCAGGGGGTGGGGAGAACAGGAGACAGACACGAGGCATGAGCGGGGTGGTGGGGCGCAACAAGAGAGAGACACGGGGCATGAGCGGGTGGGGGAACAGGAGACAGGCACGGGGCATGAGCAGGGGGGTGGGGGGAACAGGAGACAGACACGGGGCATGAGCGGGGGTGGGGAGAACAGGAGACATGCACAGGGGACTTGAGCGGGGGTTGTGGGGGGCAACAGCAGACAGACACGGCACATGACGGGAACAGGAGACAGATACGGGACATGAGCGGGGGGTGGGGAGAACAGGCGACAGACACGGTGCATGAGCGGGGGAACAGAAGACAGACACGGGGCATGAGCGGGGGGTGGGGGGAAGGGGAGAGAGACACACGGGGCATGAGCGGGGGTGGGGGGAGGGAGAGAGACACACGGGGCATGAGCGGGGGGTGGGGGAGGGAGAGAGACACACGGGGCATGAGCGGGGGGTGGGCGGGAGGGAGAGAGACACACGGGGCATGAGCGGGGGTTGGGCAGGAGGGAGAGAGACACACGGGGCATGAGCGGGGGGTGGGCGGGAGGGAGAGAGACACACGGGGCATGAGCGGGGAGGCAGGAGGGAGAGAGACACACGGGGCATGAGCAGGGGGTGGGGGGAAGGGGAGAGAGACACACGGGGCATGAGCAGGGGGGTGGGGGGAGGGAGAGAGACACACGGGCATGAGCAGGGGGTAGGCGGGAGGGGGAGAGACACACACGGCATGAGCGGGGGGTGGGGGAAGGGGGAGAGACACACAGGGCATGAGCGGGGGTGGGGGGGGAGAGACACACGGGGCATGAGCAGGGGGTGGGCGGGAGGGGGAGAGACACACGGGGCTTGAGCGGGGGGTGGGCAGGAGGGGGAGAGACACACGGGGCATGAGCGGGGGTTGGGGGGGAGGGAGAGACACACGGGGCATGAGCGGGGGGGCGGAGAGACACACACGGGGCATGAGTGGGGGTGGGGGAAGGGGAGAGACACACGGGGCATGAGCGGGGGGTGGGGGGGAGGGAGACACACGGGGCATGAGTGGGGTGGGAGGAATGGAGAGACACACATGGCATGAGCGGGGGGTGGGGGAAGGGGGAGAGACACACGGGGCATGAGCGGGGGTGGGGGGGAGGGAGAGAGAAACACGGGGCATGAGCAGGGGGTGGGCGCGAGGGGGAGAGACACACGGGGCATGAGCGGGGGTGGGCAGGAGGGGGAGAGACACACGGGGCATGAGCGGGGGTGGGGGGGAGGGGGAGAGACACACGGGGCATGAGCGGGGGTGGGGGGCGGAGAGACACACACGGGGCATGAGTGGGGGTGGGCGGACACATGGGGCATGAGCGTGGGGTGGGCAGGAGAGGGAGAGACACACGGGGCATGAGCGGGGGTGGGGGGGAGGGGGAGAGACACACGGGGCATGAGCGGGGGGGAGACACACGGGGCATGAGCGGGGGGTGGGAGGGATGGAGAGAGACACATGGGGCATGAGCAGGGGTAGGGGGAAGGTCGAGAGACACACAGGGCATGAGCGGGGGTGGGGGGGAGGGAGAGAGACACACGGGGCATGAGCGGGGGGTGGGGGGAAGGGGAGAGAGACACGGGGCAGGGGGTGGGCGGGAGGGGGAGAGACACACGGGGCATGAGCGGGGGGTGGGGGGAGGGAGAGAGACACACGGGGCTTGATCAGGGGCTGGGGGAAGGGGAGAGAGACACACGGGGCATGAGCGGGGGGTGGGGGAGGGAGAGAGACACACGGGGCATGAGCAGGGGGTGGGGGAGGGAGAGGGACACACAGCGTTCGTGTGCAGGCGGCAGATCCCACTCCTCGGCCCTCCGCTGGCCACCGTGTGCCGATGGCGTGAGCGGGGGGCTGGAGGAACAGGGGAGACACGGAGCATGAGTGGGTGTGGGGGGGACAAGAAGGACACAGGGGCATGAGCGGGGGTGGGAGGAACAGGAGACAGACACAAGACTTACTGTGCAGGCGGCGAGGAACAAAGATGGCGGGCGTCTCTGAAGCCAGACGCACTGCACGCTTTCACCAAATCCGATGAGAGAACACGTCAGATGTCCACGGACATCACGCAAGCTGCATGCCCAATAACCGTCCTGTCCGCGGAGCGAACAGGGAAGTGTGTCCGCGAAGCGAACACAGATATCACTAATTTTTTTCACTTACAATTTTGTCATTTTTTTAAAAACTACTGGATGGATTTACACCAAATAAAGCAAAGCGCGCTTTCGGGACCAAGCCGCAAATTTGGTGTAAATCCGTCCAGCGGTTTGGGCTGTAGGCGTGAGCAAAGTTTTTTCCCATTATGTCTATGGGGAAAAAAAAGTTTTGGGACACCCCCTATAACTTTGCCCCCCCCTGGACGAATCCTCACCAAAAATTCAGAGTGACCCAAATACTTTTTTTGCAAAGTTTGGTGAGGATTCGTCCAGGGAGAGCGAAGTTATAAGCCGCCCAAAAAGTGCTCTTCCTATGGAAACACCAACTTAACCATAGCTACATGGCCACTACCTGGCCATGTAATATATATATATGCTGTGCATTGTGTACTTAGTGATTCGAGCATACAGCCCTTTCATTTCAGACATATTTGTTAAATATAAAGATCTGCAGGCATACTTATGTTACCAGAATGTTCTTTTATTTTAGGCAAATCATGCTGAAACTCACACTGTTGTTATTTGTCCACGTCCTCTTTCGCTCTGATGTACTCTGGAAGAGTACAATAGTGGTGTTCCTGACTGCCCGTTTCAGAATGATAACTGTCTATCAGAAAATAATTGATATGCTTATTCTAGGTTTTGAGGATGCGCTTTGCACAGTAAGACAAGTATACCATTATTATATGCTGGATGCAATCATTAGAAATAAACAGTTTACAATGTTAGTACAAGAGAAAAAAAAACATTTGGAAATAATCTGGACATCTGTTTATTTGCAATTAACTGTTGTCTTTTCAACACTAAGGTATCTGGTCACATGGCTATCGGCAAGGGCTGGGTTAGCTCCTCAAACTAGGACCCGACTAAGGAACTCTCATCCTCAAAGAAAGAGGCAGAACCATAGAAAGAGACAGAGAGAGAGGGAGAGAGAGACACAGAGAGGGACTAGCATCACTCATACTGCAATTTTGTATTTTATAATGCTGGTGTACTGCAATTTTGTATATCATATTTTTGCTGTAGGGTTGTAAATGTAAGCATGTTCCATTTAAATGCATAATGAATGATTCACTGGTGCATAATACTCGGCAGAAACTGTCTTCTACTAATTGTGTAAGGACTGACTTAGCAAAACAATATCGAGGAGTAAAGCTGTAAACGTAATTTAGGAACCTTTACATTGTATACATGCCTGTTCTTTCCTAATCTTATTATACACATAAAGCATCAGCAATCATTAAAAAACTTTGTAGATTAACAGATAAAAAGAATATAGCAATGTAAGATCACATACACAAAATATACGTGATCATAATAAAGGACGCTATTGGTATCCCATAAGGTGCCATCTGGTAAACAGATGTGGCTGAGAGTTCATGAAGACATTGCATTATGCGTTGCAACGTGTTGGCATAAACAGTGCATAACAATGAGATGTGATGATTCAACATAGAATAGCAACGTCTATAATGACTTAAAGTACACATAGTGCTTCTTGGCCTTTGTATTATGATCGATAGTGTAGTCATTTCAAATTGTTTGATAACACCTGCCATGAACTAAATCATATAAAAGTTATAAGCAGAGGTTTTAGTGTAGCCTAGTTCCTTTACAGACAAATGCACATTTCCCTTAGATGCCCTGTTCAGAACTACATTGCCCAGACTGCTTGTAGTTCTTGCACCATAGAAATTTGCAAAACAGGCACGAGAGTGCCAGCGCGAGAACCCAAGCGGTCTGTGGTGGTGCGTGACGGTCCGGAATGGAAGGAAGCGCCGGAACCTTTTCACGTTGCCTCCATTATGGGTATTGCAGATGTATTAGCCGCTATTGCGGCAGCTAGAACAAATGTTGAACATTGTGAACAGAGGGCTGACCCCCGGAGTATGGTGAGTCATAACTCCTGCTATACTACAGGCACTACTCCTGATAATGGTATTTCCACACAGCTGCGTGGCTGTGTTCAATATTATGTTGTAGACTCGCCTCTTAGGAAGATCATTTTACAGACTGCAACTATGCCCATTCTACCCATTACTGTAACAGGAGAGTTACGGGTTGATCGGGATTTTAGTGGCACCCAAGATTGTGCCTCTAATGCACACATTAATCAAGGAATTGATACCCAGGGTCAGGGGGGTACTCCTCCACCGGGTGAATTGCCTATGGGGCAAAGAAAGGGAGGCCTTGCTCTGAGGGCAGGGTAGGTCACCCCCTACTTCAAAGTAAGATTACGCCAATCCCATATTTAAAGATTATGATGTCAACAGGACTTTGGAGAAACATGCGGTTTAAGTAGCAAGCTACATTGAAGATAACAAAATGGACTTGTGCGCCATTACTGAGACCTGGTGTCATAGTGCAGCAGGTCTCTCTTTGAACTTAGCTTTCCCAGAAGGGTACTGTATGCTTCGACAGGATAGGGTGGATTGGAGACAGGGGTGTGTGTTAAGTTTTAGATCCTCGCTTATGATTTGGGAAATCAAAGGCCAACTCTCTGAAGGGGTAGAGTCCTTATATGTCAAAATAGGACTCAATACTGAATCTACCATTAACATTCTTCTGAATTATAGGCCTCCCTCAGCGGCGGAAGACTTTGTCTCTGCCCTCTCTACTACCTTCTTCCATTGCTGAAACTTAATACTAGTTTTCTATTACTGGAGGATTTTAATTTTTGGTTGGGGCAAGATGAAGATAACCTAGCCTCTGATTTAGAGGTGGCCTTATCCAATTTGGGTTTTGAAAATAATATTCATGTACCTACCCGCTGTAAGGGGCATACCTTGGACTGGGTATCCGCTGTCAATGTTGTTTTCAAGGGCTTTACAGTGTTGCCTTGCCCTTGGTCAGACCACTATTTCGTGCATTTTACATTGCAGGCAGAATTTCCTCTAAAAATCAAAGGTGTGTAGAGTTCCTAGATAGAAATCTCAAGAATCTCACATGGGAGCATATTGAACCCCTGTTGAGTCCAGGTATTGTGAACATTTCTAATACAAATTCTCCTGAGTAGATGTCGCAGCATCTCTCTTCTTCTTTTGATAATATCTCTAACACGCTGGCACCATTGAAGAAGAGAATGCACAAGGAATTACGAAAAAGTAACACCTGGTTCTCCCCGGAACTTAAGAGACAAAAAGCCTCTGCACTTAAACTCTTCTCTAAGTGGAAATATAACCCTACTCCTTTCATATAAAAGAATGGTGAAAGAATACAAGCTAGCCATTGTTGATGCTAAAGAAAAACTCCTTTAATGCGAGAATACAGAGTGCCCAATCGGTTGTAAAGGAGCTTTTTAAGATTCTCAAGGAGCAGGAAACCCTGCATACTCCTGTCTCGGACTCGCTATTTAAGGATGCGGCCTAGTGTGCTGCCATTCAGGAAGCTATGCAGAGCAAACTGAATGGAATTAAGGAAGATATGGCCAAAAGGAAAGAGCGTCAACCTACGGTATCAAGAGACGGAGCGAAAGGGGATTTCTTAGATGCCCTTGTATCCCTCAATTTAGCTTTTCTGCCATAGCAGCCTCTGAACTCGCTATTATTGTGGAACAATTGAAACCCACAAAGTGTAAAGGTGATCCCTGTTTGGCTGTTATTATTAAAACTTGTTTGCCCATTCTGCTGGACGCCATTTGTACATTTGTCAATGCTTCCTTTCTGGAATGCTTAGTGCACCAGGGATTAAAAAAGGCATGGATAACCCCCATCCTCAACAAACCTGGGCAGCCGGTGGATATGCCGCTCAACTACATACCTATTACCAACACCCCCTTTCTGCTCAAAATCCTGGATCGGGTGGCTTATGTCCAAATTTCAGGCCATCTAAATAAATATCCCATCCTCAATAACCAACAATTGGGGTTTAGGTAGGGATTTGGGACAGAGACTGCGCTGTTGGAGCTCAGGGCCAGGCTATGGGAATGTATGGACAATGGAAAGGCATCCATGTTGATGCTGTTAGATTTGTTGGCGGCCTTCGACCTGCTGGATTACTTGATCATGGTCACCAGGTTGAAGGACGTAGCTAATTTCTCATCAGCAGCAGCCCAATGGTTATCCTCATTCCTAAAATATTGGGACGGTAGAGTTTTCTATGAGGAGGCAGTTTCTTCACCTATAATCCTGAAATTTGGTGTGCCACAGGGGTCTTGTATCACACTGTGCCTGTATAACATCTTTATGGCACCCTTCTTTGCTCTCTTGTAACAGGAGGGGGTGATATTTACTAAGTACTCTGATGGCACTCAGTGTGTCATCCGTATCTCTGGGATACATGAAGTTGGTGAAGCACAGTTGAACAAGGTTTATACCCTTATTGAGAGCTGGATGGTTCCAAATAATTTGACTCTGAATAGAGACAAGACTGAGCTGCTGATTGTCGGTTCCCCAATTATGATACAGAAGCTGGGTCTGCCCTTTGAGAGTTTTCATATTGAGGACTCATAAATAGTCTCTCAAAAGCTGGTGAAGACGTTGGGTGTTATTTTGGACCAAAACCTAAACATGAAGGTGCATGTTGGTAGCCTGGTGTCGTCATCAGCATATTATGTTAAGTTTATGGCACACCTTCGACCATTTATCACCCAAGCCAATGCAGAGTCCATTTTAAGGGCAATTGTGGGTGCCAAGATCGTCTACTGCTGTAGTCTATTGTATGGTATCAATAAAACATAATGTAACAGGCTACAGGTGATTCAGAATGGGGCAGTGCAAGTGGTTATGGGACTTGCCCGTAGAGACCACATCTCAGTGGCTAGATGTGCTCTGCACTGGCTCCCTGTTGAGTCAAGGCTCCTGTTTCGCCTCTTGGTTATTACACAGAAATGTAGACAGGCCAAGATGCCAGTCTACCTTCAGGATCTTCTGTTAAGATGGATTTCTGAACTCGGACCTGGAGGGTAGAGGTTCAGATGGCCAGCCTATTTTCTTGGAACAGGGTAACCTCTGGACAAGCCAGACCAATCAGGGTAGCGATGGCGGCGGTCAAGACTAAGTCTCAAGAGGGGTGAGGGTGACGGAAAGACCTCAATGAGCACACAAAGCAAGGACACTTACCAATTACTCCAGACAGGTGTTATATAAAAAATATAGACACATTTATTACAAGGCCTTTGTAACATCGACCATAGCAAAGAATCACAATAATACTAAAGTAAACCAACACATCACAATCAATACAATATATACACAAGACCGTGGGGTCTAAGGAGTTAGGAGCACGTAATATGTAGACCACCTAGATGGGGAGGAAAACAGGCAGTGCAAGTAATCAATAGACCCAGTTAAACATCCACAATACACCTAAATAGGAGGAAGTTCTAAGCCCTACGAAGAGAGGAGCCTTATGCTCAAAAGTAACTGCACGCGCTGGTGCCAATGGACAAAGCAGGGCCTCTTCAAGGATATCAGGCAGTTCAGGAGGGTGAATGAAGCGATGCAGAACAAGTCCCCACTACTCAAGCAAGGCCTCCACTGGTGGGCAGAGGCAGGGTGAGAGTGCGGGATAGAGTCGCGATTTCGCAACAGCGGTAGAAAAGAAACGGGCTCCTGTGCGAGGGGCCACCGGTTGGGGTATGGACTACTCACAGGTCCCCAACGTAGGCAGACCCAGATTTCTCCAGTTCAGTTCACGTTGCTGGCAGGTTGATGCGATGATCCGGACATCTCGACACCGTGTAGATTCTGCGTAGCAGGATGCAGGGTAGAGGGTGTCCCAAATGCAGCGGACGTGCACAGGTTGTTACCACAGCAGGGCAACACGGCAACCGCGTTTACTCGGCTCCGGGCGCACTCGTCTCACTTTAGACCTGGGAATGCCAAGTGTACGAATTCATGTGTGAGGGTGCCGTGGACGCAGAGCAAGCAGTAGACCAAGTTTCGAGGGCTTGCACGAAACGGCGGCAGTGACAGAGCAAAGCGTCCTGCGTAAGCTGGTCAGCCCACTGGTTCGCCCAGGGAGGGACACTTCCGAAGAGGCTTACTTGCAGGGTTTGATGAAGGTGCCGGGAATAGTTGATCTCACTATTCCAAAGGGTCGAAGCGCCTTCGCAGACCTTCTAGGACGATCAGATGCAGATAGGTCTCGCAGGACAACAGCAGTTCAGGATGCCAAACCTTCAGCGGGTCACCAGCGGTTCCTCGACTCAGCTTCTTATTGCAGGATACTTGGCTTCTTATCCCTTGTTCGGTGTGAGCTCAGGAGATGGTGGTGATGTTTTCAGCCTCCTCTTATCCAAAGTTCCTTTCGCGCCAAAACGGAGAGGGCCCAATGGGAGATCTGCTCACAAACACTCACACCATACGTGGACCTATCATGGACCACGGTGGTCCCAGGCATTCAGGACACTCTAGACTCTCTGGCACCCAGGATGTGTATTGGGACCAGACATCCCAGCCCACATCCTGGAGGCACACACAAGGCATGCAGAAGCCCGCAAAAGCGTTGTGTTTCGTGGGAAAGTGCATGACCAAATAAGGACTGCCCCGGGTCGGCTCGACCTGCGGGAAGGTGAAGGGGCAAGACGGTCAGCGGACAGAACAAAGAACCTCGTGGCATGGCCCTTTTGGAGCCAGGCCACTCCTTTGTGCCAAACGTGGTAAGCGCGGACAACATGGCGAAAAAGGGTTCAAAACAAGAGAAACGATAGCTGCCACCAGTCCCGTCCGTGACACACTTGCACAGTTCATAATAAGTCCAGCGAGAGTTTCTAGGGCCTTTGGAATGACTAGAGACCCAAGAGCGCGGTAATGTAAGTTACGGTGCACTCTTGTTTCATGTTGCCCAAAAGCTGCAACATGAGGAAAGGACTAAGGGAAACGAAGTCTCCCAGTACTGGCTGTCTTAAGGGCATGTCAGTTTCCCCATAAGAATTGAGCGAAAGCCCAGAGGAGTGCGGCGGAAGGCTGCGCTTCTCTGGCAAAGTCTATATCAGGGTGTAAAACAACAGCAAAAGGTTTGGGGGTTGCCACATGGAGGGAACATTACATACAATTATGAAATCTTTCCTAACATCTTCTGAAAGAGAAAACTTATTCAGGAACCCTAAGATCCAGTAATTCTGACCAAATGGTTCCTCCTAGGTATAGGACTATGAAGGCCTCTAAGGGGTATTTCAGAATGCAGCTCAAAAGGCATGGAATGGTATTCCATTGGAACTTAGGTGCGTTAAGTCCACAGAACTGTTTAAAAAGAAACTTAAAACGCTTCTGTTTGCTTGAACTATGCTCCTGCATTCTCTGAGGACCTGTTTTTGGTCTGGCTGTTTCTTCGCTGTTGTCTTACTGTTGATTGTTGTTGCGCCCTTAAGCCTATGGGTCCATGGTCTGCAAGGTATGAATAATAAAAGTAAACCAACCTCACTCCATGAGTAGTGTTTCACATCCATAAATCAGTACAAACTCACTGTAATCCAACTGAATTTGACAACCCGGGAGCTGCTGGCACTGTGATATGCCTGCATTCAGCTTTGCACGGGGAACACAAACAGTTGCTATTAGTAACCTATGTGGACCCCAAGCCATTTACATGGAGGAAGGACTACCTCTATAAACAAGCCTGCACCTCGAGAGTGGCGGCCATAACAGCAAGTAGCTTGATTAATTATGGGAAAGCTATTGGGACCTATTTAAAGGTCAATGTACATCCACAATGCGGGACACATTCAACAAAGTTGGCCACATATATGTAGATTTAAATACACTCATATTTCTGGAATCTAAACAGACTGTGAACCAACCGAAATATAGTAACATTTGTTGATCCTAATATAAATAGAACAAAGGGTGCCCACTTGATAACCCTGATTACCTCCTCCCCATATTCCGATGTCGTTATGTAGCCAACGGGGGAGTGTGACCCATACCTAATGCGGCAGCCTTCCATGGTCTATGCATCAATGTGTGTGCAAGGGAGCCTAGCTCGGGGTGGAACTCAAGAACAATGAATCAAGAAGGAGTAATCGCCTACAGCATCTTGTTGAGTCTGTATTGTGAATATTACTCCAAAAGAAATGGAAAACACAATGTATCTACATATGTACATCAGGAGGTCAACATGTGGAGAGCCAGAGTGGAACTTAATTCCGTAACAACATCTGCCACTCATGTTAAACGACTACATTTAGTCAGACAACTACAATTTGTACATCATAACATTTCCTGTATACAATTGCATATGGTTAGTTTTGTGCATTTAAAATAATGTGTGAAACATCATGTAATTCTGTTATTTAAACATGGATTAAACATACAAATATTGTTCTTAACAATCATCTATCATGTATAAGCATATTGTATCTGTGTACTGCATGGTATACCTCTGTATATCTATCTTTGGACTGGATCTCATCACAGGGTATGTACACTGTGGTGTCTTGTCTCAGGCATGCCATTATCAGATCGCAGTTATATATCAAAGCTAAGGTTGTTCCATTCAACAGAGATATTGAGGCCATGTTTGACAGTGTCCAGTCTATAGATCCACTGTTGTTCTAGTCTATACAGTTGTGCTACAAGGTCACCACCTCATGGATGTCGCCTAAGCATAAGTAGTACAAACCACGATATATCTTTATCAGTATGTCCCATATGTTTATAATGGTCAGCCAATGGCTTGTCGGGTACTATATTTTGTATGCAGGACCGGTGTTGACACAACCTAATCTCTGATATATGACTGGGATCTGATAATGGCTCCACTGAGGCAAGACACAATGGTCTGCGTACATTGTGACAAGATCCAGTCCAGAGGTTGATATACAGAGATATACCATGCAGTACTCAAATTCAATATGCGTATACATCACAGAACTAACCATATGCAACTGTAAATATGTAACTGTAAAGAGAAAATGACTGTTAATCTCTGATATATGACTGGGATCTGATAATGGCTCCACTGAGGCAAGACACAATGGTCTACGTACATTGTGACAAGATCCAGTCCAGAGGTTGATATACAGAGATATACCATGCAGTACTCAAATTCAATATGCGTATACATCACAGAACTAACCATATGCAACTGTAAATATGTAACTGTAAAGAGAAAATGACTGTTAAGAACAATATGTGTATGTTTCACCAAATGCATTGGTTTTATTGATGGATTTAGTGCATGTTTAAATAACAGAATTACATGATACTTAACACATTATTGTAAAGACACAGAGCTAACAAAATTCAATTGTTTACATGAATGTTATGATGTACAAATTCTATTTGTCTAACTAAATATAGTTGAGTAACATGAGTGACTGATGTTGTTATGGAATTAAGTTGCACTCCATCTTTCCACATGGTGACAACCTGATGTACATATAAAGATGCATGGTGTTGTCCATTTCTTTGGGGGCAATATTCACAATACAGGCTAAGCAAGATGTATTTATTTTATTTATTTATTAGCATTTTTAAAGCGCTCACACAGCCCACAGGCATCGAGGCACTGTTACATTGTTTGTTTTGTTTGTGTAATTGTTTTTTTGTCTTAGTTGCATATTTCTAACACGCTTTAATACCCAGAGGTTTCTAAGCGCGGACCAGGGGATCGAACCTGTGTTGCTTCGTGTCGTCTTGCTTCCAAGGCGAACACGTTGCCGCTGAGCTATCCTCCTGGGATTATAGGTGATTACAGTCTGTAGGTGATTACTCATTCTTGATCCCTTGCTCTTAATAATAAATAATAGTAATTTAGCATTTATATAGCACTACGAACCCTCAGGCATCTGAGCGCTACTTATTAGTAACCATGGTGTGTGGTGCTCATAAGATATATTAGATATAGCCAAATATCTTGTTTATCGTAGTTTCGACAATTACTTATATCTAGTTCCATGAACAACTGATATTCGTCTTCCTCAGGACACAAACACCAAAAGCCAGTATTTAACAATCTGTATACAGACACATATATGAAGTTGGAATCATATCCATACTTGTTCTTGTTTGGCTATTCAATTAACATCCATCTTAAATCAATTTGGAACCATATTTTCTGCAAATAAATAACAAAATAAAATTACACTATGTTAAAACCTGACCGAGCCTACAACTCAGGTCCACCAAAATGAGTTAAATATTTTCAACATTGAAGAACAAAACAAATAGTTAACCTTGTTTCTTCCAATGTGGGTGTGAAGGTCAATCACTTAATTCTGCCACCCCAACAAAAGACAGATAATGGGCAATGTATCTACAGAGCCACAATTAGAAGACTGCGATTAAAACTATCCCTAGTCCAACCTAGTTTGCAGAATTCTATAAGGCAAAATAGTATGCATGCGGACCAATTTAACCCACCTCCATTCGAGTGTCATTGAAGCATCATGGCACTTATCAGATAGCCAATATGTTGCAACTGCCAATGGGGCACAATTGAAGACCATTTGTTTTCCATCATGCTGTATCACAGTAGTGAAAGTGTAATCCAACCTAATGGAAAAACATTTATATATATATATATATATATATACTATATCAAACCTAGGAGATCAACTTCCAGTAGTGTATAGTTTAGTTAAAGTCCAACAAGTAGCTCTGTGCAGCCTTAACATGAATGCTGTATCTGATAAGCATTCTACAAGACGACACAGTCGCCGTGAAGCGCTGATCATGTCTGTCTCTTATATCCTCATCAAATGTATGTGGCTCGAATTACAACCCCTGTCTTATTCCAATAACAATGCCAGCCTGGTAATGCGTCCCAAGTAAGCACGTTAGCTGAGCTAATGCCCACGAAAACGGACTCCCTGTGTCGCAATTAGAAATGACCAGATGTTTAACCCCTGCGGCAAAAATATGTGCTGTAATTATTCTAATAATGAGGTTTGAATTACCTCAGTCCAGAGGGCTTACATAGGGATAAAAGCATGCCATTCACCCAACCAATGTCGGAGTAGGCTGAAGAAAACTGAAGAAAGGTCTCCAGCGTTCCAACTGATTCGGCATCAGAACTGCTCTTGCATCTTAGAGAGTCCAAACAGCAATGGAAAGGTAATATATTATCTATACCCAAATGCGATCGATGATATCTTGAATCAGGTAATAGCCTGACATCATTATGGTACGCAGTGAAGCCATTCTTCCTCCTGATTGAGACCCATATGGTAGTTTAGGGTATTATACATCCACCATTGTTCATGCTGCGCTAGTCTAGCAGCTATACTATGGGAGTCAATACCTTCAACCCGCTCTAGTGCCCACCATTTGAAATCTTCACAACTGTGATTATATTCAAGGAAATGGGCTACTAGTGGAGACGTAACAGCTTTTGTTTGTATCTTATATTTATGTTTGTTATTCTTACTTTAATGGGTCTGGTGGTTTTCCCAATATAAGTTTTAGAACAGGGGCAAATAATGACATAGATGACATTTTTTGTATTGCAAGTCATGTGATGTTTTAAATACCAAGACTTGTCATTCATAATGATCGATGTACATGCAGTTGTTAATTTTCATTGGCAACAAAAGTCACACTGAAAATGTCCACTTATCGGCTTGGATCCTGAAATGAGTGCTGAAATGGTTATCAGATTTTTTGCCATGGTGGCTGGATCAGCTTGTGAAAGCCAACTCTCAGATTTTTACCTTTATTTAAATGCCTAAATTAAATGGGTCATTCCAAACCTGGATTGTTAAATTGCAGCAAATCCCAATGTTTGAAATGGCTTTCTTGATGTCATTATGGTGCGTTTTGTAGGTGATGGCGCACGCTATAGGCGTCTTGGTAATGTTGTCCTTATTATTCTTAGCCAGCAATATCTCCAGATGTTGATTTTTTGCCTTTTCCGAGATTGCCTTAACAGATGGGAAGGATAACCCCCACACCCACATTGGAAGAAACAAAGTTAACTATTTGTTTTTTTCTTCAATGTTGAAAATATTGAATTTATTTTGGTGGATCCGAGTTGTAGGCTCGGTCAGGTTTTCACATAGTGTAATTTTATTTCTTTATTTGTTTTGCAGAATATATGTTTCCAAATTGATTTAAGATGGATTTCAAGATGGAATATCCAAACAGGAACAAGGCTGGATATTATTCCAACTTTATATATGTGTCTGTATATAGATTGTTAAATACTGGTATGTGGTGTTTGTGTCCTGAAGAAGAAGAATATCAGTTTTTCATGGAACTATATACAAGTCTCTGAAGGATAGCTCAAGGGCAACATGCTCGCCTTGGAAGCACAATGACACAGAGCACTACAGGTCCGATCCCCGGAACCGCTCTTAGAAACCTCTGCGCGTTATAAATAACCCATCATATTATATCAATTACTTGTTGAATCTACGATAAGCAAGATATTTGGGATTTGTAATATATCTATTCATGCAAGATACTTGTAGTCGACACTCAGCACTTTTGTTTGTCAGCATCTATGCCCTGGGTCAACATTTTATGACAGTTAGCACTTTTTTTTTGTCAGCATCTAAGCATTGAGGTAGCACCAGATTAATAATCAGAGAAAAATATAGCCATAACCCAAATTAAGAATAGGTATAATACGGGTAGTTGGTCAGCTATGATGATGGCAATTTAGTACCCATTTTTGAGGATCACTCACAAAGGAAAATCTCTCTTATCTCTAGATTATACATTGCTCATTCATGCAATATCAAATTGTAATGTTTTTAGAACTACCAGATGTGTGTATACATTTTAGGATGAATATTTTGTCTATTTTTATGAAATTGTGTGTATTATATCAATAAAATATGAATATATAACGATTGTTACTGACCAAGCTTACCCTCTCCTTCACCCACAAGAGTGTATCGTATATACATTAAATGTGTTGTTTGTTCCGTGCGAATACTTCCCGTGGTCCTTTGATCTTTCACTTTCCCCAGGTCCACGATGAAGGGGATACCCAGCCTTTTGCTATAATACCCTTTTTTCAATTTACATGAGGATCAAAAAATGTTACTAAATTCCGGTTGAATACAATCTGCTTAGATGACTTAAATATGAGTATATTTAAATAAACATATATGTGGCTGACTTTGATACATGTTTCCCATATTGTGGATGTATTTTTCCTGCTTGCCCGTTATGTATGTTTCCCATATCACTAATATACATTGACTTTTAAATAGGTCCCAGTAGCTTGTCCATACCTAGTCTAGCTCCGTTCTCTTATGGTCGCCACTCTCAAGGTGCGGGCTTGATTATGGAGGTAGTCCTTCCTCCATTTCCATGGTTCAGGATCCACGTAGGTTACTAATAGCAACTGTTCGCATTCCCTGAGCCGTGCTGAATGTACTCAGATCACAGTGCTGGTAGCTAGCTCCCAGGTGGTCAAATTCAGTTGGATTATGGTGAGTTTGTACTGATTTATGGATGTGATACACGACTCGTTGAGTGAGGTTGCTATTACCAATATGACAGAGACACAGGCTCACCTATTCCTGCGTGTCTTGTAGCTACGGCAACACGCTGTCCTTTTATGTTAATGGATCCCGTTGTAGTGCATAACACAGGTGTACTGAAAACAGGTTCCCAGAACGAGCAGTATCACAAATGAGTTACTCACTGGTACATCACTCTATTATATGGGGTACTGCCGGATGCATGATTAGGCACTGTAGTGCTTTTTTGTTGCTGTCATGCTGATAATATATACATATATATATATTAGCCCCCTTGGCTCATCACAAAATGGCCACTGTTCCATCGTAGATTCATCCACCGCCTAAAACAATACATTTTAACACCTCCCAGTGTTGGGGCTCCATAATGTATAGATCACTAGTCCTTGGGTGCATCACGGCGGGCATGCTGTTTCACATGGGTTCAAAAGAGAATGCTTTCTTGGATACATCAAAAAATGGCAATTTCTCATCATAGGAATAAAGCAGTTTGGGGATGTTTTCACCACCCCAGGATGATTTTGTGAGGCTGATTGAGTTACAGTTGGTGAGTCCCCAGCTTGCTATTGAATATTCAATCCACTTTGTCTCTAGGTGTGATAATTCAGGGGCCTGTGTTTTTTTCATGCAGGACTCTGGGATTTACTGTTAATCCCATTGATTCAGAGACAGCTTCTTGCACTTTGCAGGTAAGCTTTTATAGGTAGCAGTCCATAGGGTATTGAGCAAAAGGGAATATAAGTGTTACTGTTTGGTTGATATATATTTTATATTGGCTTATAGGAGTAGATGAATGTTGAAAAAGTCCTAAAGAAAAAGTGGTCCACACTAGTGTTGACTAATTGCTTTGCTACTAACACAAGGTATGTAGCTAAGCATTACATTAAATGTTAAAATAAATATCTCATGATGCAATCAGATGGCCTATTGAAATGAAATGTCACACCTCCACCCCTCCCTAACTAAACTATGTACATATGTTTCAATTGTAGACGCAGGAACACATTTGGTTGTTGAAAATACTGGTAATGTCCCGATGAAGGCCATGATTGGCAGGAGCACTACCTGATGTACTTTCGATGACCGAGACACACTGTTTCGACTTTTAAGAAGCAATCAAGACACTGTAAATAAGGGGCAGGGCAAGGTAAAAAGGACTAGAAAGAATGTAGGTGTCACCTGATGTACCAGGGATTTATTTGTACATTAGATCTATATGTCTGACACATTTTTGTCTGGGTTTTATGTTGAATACTGAGGTTATTCTGCCTGTTGATTTGATTTTACCTATGCAATATGTTGAATTGTCCATTTATTGTCTGTTGGAATATGTACACCACGTTGAACAAAGTTTTTAACTTCTAATAATTGAATACAATAATTTTTTGGGGATAAAAAAGCAGAGTGATTAGGTAAAATTGGGTGGAGATCATGTGACATGACGGTCTTGATCACTTTTTTTGTTTATGTTGATTATATCCTGGAAGATTAAGGCCTACCAAGCACCCTAAGTGTAGAGAATTACTGAGAGGACACCCGTACATTCTTAATCCTATATGCGAGAGACACACTTTTTACTGTTGCATCTCTCTATTTTGCTTGCGTGATGTCATATAGTGTGCTTAGGGGCCGTGCAATTGGGGCATCATAGTTAAGGTGGTGCAGCTTCAGCACCTGCCTAATTTCAGGGGTTTTGTGGCATTAAATCAGCACCTTAATGTTACGTTAATGAAGGTTTTTTAACCGAATTTCAAGGATTACGGAGCATCACATTGTTTCACCTTAACGTTGCTTTGACTCATGTTTTTTCACTGAATTTCAAGGGTTCAGGGTGGCAGTTGTTAATTATCTGCAAAGACCACAAATGTTTGCAAGATGATGTGCAGTCAATCTTTTATTGGTTCTGAAGATGGTGATATCAAATGACTTGTGCTATCACCAAAACCGATTGACCAGCCTACAGATTTCCTTTGTAATGGTTGGGATACAAACTTAAAATCATACTAAGCCAACAGGAATGTTTTCAGTCGGTGGCTTCACTATGTGGCTTTTTCTAATATAAGTTGTGGCACACACTTAGGCGAGGGTGGAATAAAGTGGGTTCAGAATCCCACCCGAATGTACCTTTTTAAGTACTTTGCCACATTTGTATTTACACATCCATTTACATTTGCTGTTTTTAGTGTAGTTTAGTTTTAGGGGATCTTACTCTCTGCTACCCTATTAGACAGGTGGTGCACTAGCGCGGTCTAGGGACATAGTTGCACAGGGGAAGTGGAGCGTTTCTAGTGGGACATCTTCAGTTTAGCAATAGGATTGATGTTCATAATTAAGGATCGTCCATCGTTTTAGACGGTATGCCAACCAGAGACTTCACAAGTCAACAAGGTGCCATTAACATGTACCTTTAGGAAAAACAGGGGCTGATTCAGCGCTCGTAATAAAATCCATATGGAAATACGACATTCTCCACTCGAGTTTCCAGCACCACCATTTGGAAGAGGGTGGAAGTATTGAGGGGCGATGTTGCACTTCCCTAGAGCAAAGGCTGCTAAAATCTCCTGTTCTGGGGAAACATGTGTTCCAGTGGCATTGCAAGCACTTCTTTAAAGACTGCCACTATTTTAGTTTAAGAAAGTTTTCTTAAACTTTCATTAAACTAGAAAAGTGGTGCTACAGTCTAAGAAATGTTGTGTTTTAGAAGGAAAAAGTGTGCAGTGGACTTTAGTGCCACGTCAGAGCTAGCATATATTAACTCCTTTAATTGACGTGCTAGTCCAGTGCAGCTGGGGGGAGAAACCCCTTGCCGTGCCTGGCCTGCATTCCTCATGGTTGCTCATCCAGGAGCCGATGCTTCCATGTCCCTGCACCACATTCTTTCCCAGTCAGAATACGGTGCAGTTAAGAAATGTGTTGTTCCAGCTTGGAACAACATATTTCTGACTTTACACGGACCTCTGAATCAGTTGGTCCTTTGGATGTGGCCCTTTGAAAGTGTTCATTTAAGGTGCATAAACAGTCAAGTACTCCTTTTGAAGTATCAAGTACGCTTGATGAATACAGCTATGTCAGCATTGTGGTTGCTACCTGTTTGTAGAATTGCATTGATTTAGTTAGTTTTATTTGTATTTATTTTTATTTCATTGTGCATTTGTTAAGCCCTCATACATCAAGTAAATTAGGTGTAGAAGCGCCCACAGGGCAACAGGGAGGGAACATGGGAATGAAAGGTAAATATAACAATGAAAGAGAGAGGCGGTCCTACTAGGCCTTGTGAGCATACAGAGCGTGAAAGTGCAGAGATAGAGAGCGATGGGGGAGTTAGGGGGTAAGTGCAAGGGGTAACACAGAGGGAAATGCTAGGGAGATAGTTGCAAGCAACGGCTAAGTGACTGGCAGACATCACTTGGTAACAGTGGTCAACTGTCAACAAATAAGTGCCGGCCTCTGATATCGCAGGCCAGTGGCGCCAAGGCAAGTGCTGGGAGTGGGCAGAGGCTGAAGGTGATTGGGGGTGCGGGGGCAGGACCCAGATGGACACATAAGCGCCAGGGTCACCAATCTCAGCGACTGTGAGGTTTTCGCAAAGGAGGGAGGGGGAAGGAGAAGGTGAAAAGGAAAGTTTTGAGGAGCTTGCGGAATTTGAAGAGATCCTGCTCAAGATGAAGATGGAGGGGGAGACTCTTCCATAGGAGGGAGCCAGCCACGGAAAGAGATCGGCCACCAGCTCACTCTTTGGCAAAGCACTTGACATGCAGAGAGATGGTGCCAGAGGAACGTAAAGATCTGGAGGGAGTGTGTTTAGTGCGAGCCAACTGTAGATAGCGTGGTCCCCGGCCCCAGACAGCCTTACTCATAAAACTGTATTTTGGTCACGTGAAGTCTGTGAAACTGCATGTTGCTCCCAAGCTGTCATTGTATCTGCATTCTGTTCAAAAGCAGTCTGTCTATTTCACTTGTATGGTTGCTAGAGGCCCATACTAAACCTGTACATCCCTCTTCATACTTGACACTATCCACCACTAATATATTCTTGCATATCCCCCACCTCCTCTTCACTATATCCTGACTCTTTACCAGAGGACTCAGGTACCCACCTGAACTGAACACATGAGTGGCAGTCTTGCTTTCCCATCTGAATTCCCACCATATACTGATGCTTACCCCTGTCATAGAAAGCTCTTAGGTTATACTGCACATACCTCTTACAACCTTATCTACGTCTCGTAAATACTTTCTCCCATCACTAGGGTCTGTATTGTCCAATACCTGTTCCATAAGACTAATTTTATGACTGACCCCTTAACTCTCACCTCCTCCACTTTGCAGAAATGACCATCACTGTAATATGAATCACCCCAGAAAGCAAAACAACATTACTAGCCCGTCACACACATTCTGATAACTTCTCCCACTCCTATCACTTATTTAAGAAAAAAAATTAATTCCCTTTTCCCTGTCAACTTCATCTTGTGTTCCTTAGGCCACATTATGGTTCAATTCTTTGATCCAACACCTCACACTATAATTATCACATATTTGCATTCTTGGGCCTATTTCCGAGACGTGCACCACATACTCAAATCTCTACTCTCTGAAATCCCAGTACCTCTCATGGGATATTTCAACCTTACATATATTTTGAATTCCACTGCCTTTAGCTTGTCTCCTCCCTATTCAACAAATCTTTAGTCACCTTCCTCAACCAGTCAACCCATGCTCATGGAATCCTTATGGTTCAATTCTTTGATCCAACACCTCACACTATAATTATCACATATTTGCATTCTTGGGCCTATTTCCGAGACGTGCACCACATACTCAAATCTCTACTCTCTGAAGTCCCAGTCCTTCTCATGGGATATTTCAACCTTACATACATGATGAGCTTAACTCCTCCTTATTCAACAAATCATTAGTCATCTTGCACAATCAGTCAACCCATGCTCATGGAATCTTACTGAATTTCACCTTTGTCCTCTCCTCTTTCTCATCCTTAAGCCCCATCATTGACCCTTGCCCTGAACTCTCCTTCCTGTGCGTATCTGAAACCTTCACTGAAACTGTGATTCATGCACCTTGTACTTTCCTTGTTCTCAAAGGGCAAATACCACCCTGAAACCCTTGTTCTGTATCTAATCAAGCTGGGGACACCTCCATCACACTCTATGCACCCCTTGCCGACTCCATTAGTAGGTCTCCAAAGACTTCAACCTAGCACTCAGTGTTGACTTTGGGCAAAACTATCCCACTTGCTCTTTCACTTTATCCTATCCTTAATATCATTCATGGATCTACCCTGCTGTCAATCAGCTGAGAGCAAATAGCCTGATCTGCCTGCACTGAAAATGTAAAACACATTATGCCTCTGGATTTGCTTCCTTTCAGGAACCACTCTACTTGTTAATATCTGCTCACGACTCTGTAAAGTCATATTACATCAGAAACCTCATCTCTGCTCTCACCCCTCCAGATATCCTGCACCCTCAGGCCCATGCTTTTTTTCTTCAATCACTCTCCATTACTTCCTTTCTTGTTGCTGATTGCTTTGTCTGCAACAATTACACTAAATTCCTTGAAATGCATCAAACCCTATCACCCCTCCTCCCTATCCCCACCATATACAACTCCTCTTTTCTCTCTGATGTCTTCCCCATCATTCCAGTGGGCATGTCTCAGCCTGCTATATGATAACCACACATGTGTGTCTTGAGAAAAGCAAGTCTGACTCATATAACCTTGCCAACTACAGAACGTTTTCCTTCTCTCTCTTAGTAATAATAATAATTCTTTAATGTGGTACAGAATGAAAATAAATTCAAACTTTACACATACAATTTTTTACATATTTCAGATCACAAAACATTATACTCAATTCAAGAATATACATAAACATACAAATAAAATCATGAATGAATATCAATATTAAAAACTACAACTGAAAAGAACCATTGCATAGACTACGTAGCTAACTAATTTCCATCTTCACTGAGGAACTCTATATGTTCTCATGTACTCCTCAATCTTGGGATAATTCCACCCCACCCTTCAGTCCAAGTTCCACTTGTTGCCAGATGTTATAGAGTGCTGTAAATAAGTGCATGTTGCTGGTATTGGTGCAATAGAGCCAAAAAGACATATCACATATTGTTGCATAATCATCTACAAAGTCGCCCAAATGGCGAAATATTGTGTCTAGCTGTCTCAAGACAATCTGGGGATGTACAGAGATGACATATGCGCTTATCCACCAGGATTTTCTCCCAAGCCCCTCTACTGTACAAGGTGGGAAATTGCTCTAATCTAAACAGGATGATGAAGCGTCTAAGTCTTCTGGAGGGGCAGAGAGATAAGTAAGCTTGAGGCTTCATGAAGTTATACAATCGATATTTAACAAAGTGATATGTCTCAAGATTACTTATGTGGGCGAAATTCTCTACCCAGTCTCATATGTCTACTTTTTTACCTAATGCTTGTAAGGTTTCCTTTGTGACCTTAGTCCCTCTATGTATCCATCCAATGTCAATGAAAAATTTAACCATGTCTTTATAGAGGGGTGAGGTAGAATATTTTTTGGTCACCTCCTGGTGGATCACGGATAGTAGGGGGTTAGCAGAGTCACCTATCATCTTAAGGTGAAAGCCAGCTCTTTTCCTCAGTACCATAGCTTTGAAAGAGGGAAGACCCAGTTCTAGCCTAATCAGTGCCATCGGTACCCCCTGGGGTAACCCCAAGATCCGTCTCCAGAACTTGCCCTCCAGCACTTGTAACCACCCTAGATCCATAGTATGCAGTGACTCGAGACCATATACAATCATGGGTGCAAACACTTGGATATAAAGATGACGCGTCCCTCACAAGGTGAAACCGCCCTGCTTAGTTGTAAATGAGGAAATAAGTGAGGTGACTTGCATAGCTCTTGTGATACGCCCCTGTTTACAGAGTAAATAATCGCCTAGGGGCTCAATGTCAACTCCCAAATAGCGGCAGGATGGCCGGTGGGGATCGAAATATCCATGTACCATCAAATTCACACGTGCTGCTCTTCTTCTCGTGAATCTTAGTACTTTTGTCTTGTCCAGGTTGATGGTTAAGCCATTTATTCTGGCATAATCCCATAGAGAGGTAGAGGAGCGCCTTAAGCCACCTATGGTATTATCAAAGACAACCAAATCATCCGCATATGCCAGTACTGTACATGATGCTTCGCCAACTTTAGGCGGGCAATTGTCAACCTCGGCCAGGGCTGCAGGGATGTCGTACACATACAGATTGTAAATGAGGGGTGCAGTGACGCATCCCTGCATTACCCCACTGTCTTGAATCACATTGCGAGTTAAATTTCCTTCCTGATTCAATCTAAGGCACGCCGTAGTATTGTGATGGAGTAGTTTTAAATAATATAACAAGCCTGTCGGGCATCCCAATTGCTCTAGCTTGGACCATAGTCTCCCTCGGGTGATGGAATCAAATGCAGCCTTGAAGTCGACATATAAAGCGTACAACGGGGGCTGCCCCTTGCTAAGTGCCCATGTACGAAGTATATCCATAACCAGAAGGTTATGTGAGGTGGAGAAATCCCGCCTAAACCCACATTGAAATCTGCTGAGTATTTTGGAATTGTCTACCCATTTCTGCAGCTCACTGAGTAACAGTGAGGCAAACAGCTTACCAGAGATATCTAACATGGATAAAAGCCTGTAATTATTAGGATCCAAGCGGCTGACTTTTTTAAATACAGGATTAAGGATGGCTGTTTGCCATGAGCGGGAAATTACCCCCTGCTCTAAGATTTTATTGAAAAGTAAGGAGAACAGATCGGCCCAGAATGGAGGATAGCTTTTAATCACTATATTGGCTAACCCGTTAGGTCCAGGGGATCTGGAGGACTTGAGGGCAACTATTTTGTTCAATATTGCCTCTGCTGAGCTATCAAAAGGCAACTGAGAGGGAGCCTTCACCCGAAAACTATTCAAGGTTTCTGTACCTCCTGAGTTCCGGTCTAATAGGAATTTTTCCCATGCCTCCTTACTTATTGGATTAATTAAGTGGCCTTTAACCTTCTCTCTGTTCTCATTAAGGAGAGACCAAATACAGCGAGAATTTCTGGTGCAGATAGTTTGTACTAGCTTCTGATACCTGGCATTTTTTTCAGTGCTCTTAATGTTCTTAATGTCTGCTCTTTATCGATTTTTGATTTTCCTTAGTTTTTCATGGTATAAGGCTTCAGGTAGATTCATCGGTTTCAGGCCTCGAATAGCCGCTCTTAGACCTCTCTTAGCGTCCCTAATTTCCCTGTTAAATGGGAGTGTGCACCCCCCTATTTTTAACATATGTCCCTTGTTGGCCATGGCATGCTGGCCTGAGAATTTAGATATCCAGTCCTCAATCTCATTTATCGACATGTGTTCGAACTCATGGAAATCTAGGGCTGCAATAGATTTAAGTGCTTCCATAGCCGAGCTTATATTGCTCTCAGACCACACAATTCTGGATCCTGCACAATTGGTTTGGATACAACCTATATTAGGAGGTACTGATGTAGGAATAGGGATGCATAGAGTGCACTGTAGCGACGCATGGTCGCTCCATTCGTTATGCTTCACGGCCATATCAACTACTCTTGTCTGCAGCTCGGGGCACATTAATATGTAGTCTAATGTGCTGGTAGAATCTCCATTAGCCCAGGTATGTTTCTCCGGCCGATCTCCCATGGTGCGGCCATTGATCATAGCCATGTCCCAAGCTCCAAACAATTGTAGCCAGCCTAGCCCTTCAGCTTCCCTCTTTCCATGGGTCATTACACACCTTGTACTAAGGTCAGGGTTAGAGGATATGAATGTTTCATCAGTCATATGGCAATTGAAATCGCCCATGACCACCACAGCAACATTTCCCACTCTCGGCCACCAGGAAGACAACAGGTCCTGTATCGCCTCCTGTAACGAATCACACGTCAGTTCTCCTGGGGGGTTATAAAGATTGATTACTAGGCACCTTCCCAAACCTCTTTCATCATGAAGTTCGACTTCTACTGCCAGAAGCTGCTCCTCAGCTTTACACTGTATCTTACAAGACATAATCGAATTCATTACCCCAGTTAGTAACCCCCCATAGGGAGGACCCTTACTGCCACGTTTGGCCATCGCTTGATGTATAACAAAACCGTCTAGTAATAGTGGGTCAAGAGACCATGTCTCTTGAAGACCGATACAGCTGTATTGTGACAGTAGGTCTACAGAACCCTCAGATCTCAGTAGGTGGGAAAAGCCTCTGCAGTTCCAGGAAAGTAATGATAAGCATCAGTGGTTCTTTAACATTTGCGGGATGGATTCTAGCAGTGACTTCAGGGCTTGCTGTATTTCAGCCAGAGCAGGGTTATCCCCCCCCCAACTTTAAGCACAGTATCCACCGGAACTGTAGGCATAATGTCTTCTGGTTTATGCAATGGGCCCTTCTACATAGGGTCCACATCAATCTCAATGTCCACTGCCATCAGATCCTCTTTGTAATTCCTGATTAATTGCGCCGTAGTCGGGAAGATACAATGTATGGCCGAGACATTGGGATTAGGGCACCCAAGTGGTTCAATGAAAAGAAAGTCCTCAGATTTTAAAACACGCAATTGAGGTATGTGATATAGTCTTGCCAGCAGCTCTGAGCGTGCTAACCAGGGATTTTTGCCACTGGGGTACAAGTTCTTAATGAAGCAAGTGCGGTTAGTAGTTGTATAATTCACTGCTCTCTTCTGATCCAGTGATGGAGGCTCACTAGGTTCCTCTAACGCCTGTATCTCGGGAACATACTCCGACTGTGTATATATACTGGTTTCTTGGTCAGGCTAATCGCACAGCACAGATACTTCATTTTCGTCCACTTCAGTTGCCTTCTCTTCAGGTATCAGCCAATCTGACAGAGGGCCTTTGCCCTAGCCGCCCGTTGAGCTGCTCTCACCATTCTTTTCCTGGCCTTTTTTGACCGTGTCTCAGGTGCTGATTTAGGTCCCGATATAGGAGGTTGGGCACCTATTGCCGCTGGCTTATTCTTCAATGCCTTTTTTGCCAATCTGCGCTGTTTACGTGTAAGGGGGGAATGGGGACTATGCTCCTGCTCCTGTTCATCCACCTCCTCAGGAGATATCTCAATTATACTGTTGCTATTGGGTGCGTGCGGCCCCTCGCTCTCTTCCATCTCCACTTCCTGCTCGTTGATCTCATCTGCTGTAAGTAATGCAGTTGATAGATTAATTTCTGCCTCTTCACGAGGAAGGCCTTTAGCGCCTAATGCCATAGTAATAGAATTGGTATTAGCCAGGAAACGTCCCGACATCTGTAAAAGTATCTTGAGGGCAAATTGCAGGGCCGCCACCGACGATTGGAGCTCAGTTATCTTTGATGAGCTAGAGTGTAGATCGATGTTATCTTCCATCACATTGTCTGAATTGTCCTGAATCGAAGTCATTACTAAATTAGGAGAAGCAGACAATCGTCCGCTCCTTTCCGGAGCATTATGTTCCCCTGTGGCACTATTCATGCTGTTTTCTTTAGGGGGCGTTATGCCACTGTTTGGCCTCATAGGAGTTTGTGCCTGCATCCCTCTCTGTATAGTCAGACATAGATCTAGGAGAGAGTTGTTATCTATGTCATCGAAGTTAGAGGTACTTAAGGAGATGCCACCATTATGTATCAGTGCTGACGTATCCTCGTTTACTGTAGAGTTGATGGCAGGAGGAGGATTCACCGGAAAAAACTCAGTTATGGCCCCTTGCACCACCGGTAAGGCATATTTGGCATTCTTTTTAATTTTTCCCCCTTTTTTTGGGCACTCTTTAGATTCCTTAATGGGTGGACACTTATTTTTGCGTAGATTGTATATCAAGTGGGGGGCTCTTCTACCCCGCTGCATGTCTATGTTATAGCTCACTGCGCTTCACAGTCTAGTGATTGTAGAGAGGGCTGATGTTTACGTGGCGAGATGATTTTCCTCGTTCCACGCTGGTAAGCAAAATTGATTTCCCGCCTTTTCCTGTGATCCCCCCGTGTCGGTCAACCAGGGGGCTATAAAGCCCGAATCCCAGGCCAAGGCCCTCAGTCTCTGGGTGATATTGGCGAGTTCCCCTTCTTCACAGGTACGGCTCTAGCTTCCTTCCGAGGATAATCAGGCCAGGGTAGAGTATACTTATTCTCTACTCCACTGCACCACTTATAGGTGACTCACCGTCTCCTCTAATCCCTGCCCCCCCTCCTATCAAGGTGAGAGGTCCGTCAGGGTAGAGGGACTGACGTGTACACTCCCTTAGACTTATTCCTGAGGGGGTGCTGCAGGAGCCGCACCATCTCTTTCAGGAAGGCTCCTTTTAATAAGTGGGTCAATCACCCGGTACCACCGCTGGCAATATGTCGAGACCAGTTGGGCCGTGGGGACTGAGCACCACTGGGAGCCTCAGGGGGCCGCCGCGCCGTGCCATGCCATGCAGTATTTAGCACAATTCCGGAGCAAACCCGGAACACGGAGCGGCGCGGCTAGTCAGCCAGCCTCCAAGCTTTCCCTGCTAGGCTCTCACCTGCAATCTTGCCTGTGTTACTCCTCACGGCCGGGGCCTCTCCTTCTTCTTCTCCTTCTCCCTCACTTTCGCCCACTTTGTTGTCCTCGCTGCCTCGCTCCCTCGCCCGCACACTCGAGCGAAACGGGATACAGGATTCGAGGAAAGGACCCTTCGAGGAAAGGACCCTCCTACACGTCGAACGTGTCAAGCCGCACCTCTGACAATCGCACTTCTCACAGAGGCCGCCTCCGACACTCCGACAAATCTCTCTCTTAGTATTCGAGAACCCTAGAGCATTTGATGTGCAACCTGTCTGTACCCAGAAACCCATAGAATCAGCGACTCCCTCCAGTCAAGTTTCAGCAACTGTAACTCCACAGAAACAGTGCTCAATCATGTTTCTATCATCCTCACTAATGATCATCAGCCACCTACGATATCCCCTATCCTCACGTTCCTTGACCGCTCTCCCTCCTTTGATGCTATCAAAGATACATGTCTCCTCCTGACTCTCTCTCAACTCCATTTTAAGGGCAGCATCCTAGTCTGAATTTCCTCCTATCTATCTGGTTGTTGCTCTCCGATATCCTGCAACTCTGGAACATTCAATACCACCCATCAACTTGATCTCCATGCTACATTCCTTTGGAAGCTCTTATTTTGCTTTCGTCTCTTGTATCATCTCTTTGCAGATGCTAGTTAAAACTTTCTTCCCTTATTCTTCTTCTCCACATAGCTATCCACATAGCTAGCCGCCTGCCTAACATACTCCCTAGAAGACGTATGCCATTGAACAGCTCTGCACTGCTTGATGTTTAAATACTCCAAAACCAAAGTGATCTACCTCTATGGCTTCTGATACCACACCCCACTTCTCCTCTCCTCTCTCCTACTCTCTCCACCTCTCCTCTCCTTTCTCATCCTCCCCTCTGTTTTCCTCTAAACGTTCCCCCCACTACACTCACCTCACCCCGATGGATCACAGCTAAGGGGTTCTCATTGACAACAATCTGAAACTACATCAATTCATAGCCCTCAACACTATGGCTGTCAGACGTGACCTTCTGAACATTGGTAAAATCTGCCCATATCACCTCTCACTCCATTAAGACTCACATGTGTACCAAAATCACTCTTTTCAATGTTTTGACCCAAGTATTTTAAATGATCTGAACTCTGCATTTAGTTTCATTTCATTTTATTGACATGCATATACTGCCTTCACCAAGTTGCTTACGTAATGACAAAAATGGTACAAATAATATGCTCAGATGGAAATAAATAAATTAGGAGGAAGTAGAAGATGCGCCTTAAGGTGAGAGCGAAAAATATTTAAAGAGGGAGAAGCAGCGATGTAAGGCGGAATGGCTTACCAGAGTTTCGTGCTAGTAGAGAGAAAGAGCAGAAACGTGAAGGAGTGCAAGGTGGTTTAGGAGAAGAGAGGGGGTGTAGGTGCTGAGGACGAAGAGCCCAAACAGGGATGTAGTGAGAGATAAAGGAAGAGAGATAGGGGGGAGCAAAACCATGATAACATTTAAACACTATCAATTGATGGTAGAAATGGAGACGAGAGTCAAAAGAAAAAATTGAGAGAGAGGCACATTTTTGAGGGAAGAGTGATATTTGAAAGAGAAGACAGAGAGCAGAGTTGAAAATAGAGCATATGGGTGCAAGATGAGAAGCAGGAAGGCCAATTAACAAAGAAGAACCATATTTAAGGCATGAGAAAATAGAAGAAAGTAGAAGAGAAACTAACTTTTGCGGCATGGAAACCGAAAGGGGTGGATTTTACGTAGATTAAAGAGGTCGAAACAGTAAGCTTTGGCAGTAGAAGAGATGTGGTGGGAGAAATGAAAATCAAAGTCAAATTTCACACTAAGGTTATGAGCAGTAGAAGACATGGGAAAAGAGAATGGGGAAAAGATGGAAGCGACAGGTACTAAGGGATAGGGAGATGCAAAGGAGGAATAAAGAATTTTGGTTTTGGAAGGTTTAACGGCACGATAGCAAGAGGACATCCAAGACTGGATTGCAAAGGCACAGGAAGAAATGTGGGTGTGAAGGGAGTCAGAGAAGGAAGAAAAAGAAAGAAAGATCCAAGAATCATCTGCGTAGAAATGGGAAGAAATTTCAAAAGAGGTAATGATTGAGGTGAGAGGGATGGTTTAAATAGAGTGTAGAAGAGGGCCCAAGACAGACCCTTGGGGTGTAATGAGTAATGGAAAGGGATAAGAAGTATAACCCAACAAAGAAACAGTGTAAGTCCGAGAGGATCGATAGGAAGGACCGACCCAGAAACCCCAATGGAATAAAGAGCAGAAAGAAGGATATGATGATCGACCATGTCAAAAGCTGCAGAAATAATTATGTTGTTTCTAAACATGTAGAACCTGGTTAAAAAAAACTTTTTGCCACTTCCAAGTGGACACAATACTGTGTTTTGTAGCGCCACATCATGACATAAGGAGTAGATGCTGTTGCACATGCACTTTTGTCCACGTGCACGTTTTTGCAATGTGTTGGTACATCAGGGTCTGAAAAGAACATCTCAGTGCATATTTCTTGTTTATAAAGAAATGCATTCCCAGCTTTTCTCTATTATCCAATTCACATGTCTGGTCTGCCCTGTGAATGAAAATAGGGGCAGAGGAATGCACAATGCAGACAAGGCTCTTGTGAACCAAACTGCAGTATTATGTATTATTATTATTATAGTTATTATTATTACGATTATGATTGTGATGATGATTATTATTATTATTATTATTATTGTATTTATTGAGACTGACACCTAGCTTCGGAAAGCAACAGAGCACTTTACAAATGATGAGACAGAGTTAGGGAATGTGAAATACAGGTGAGTGGGTATGGGGTAGAGTGAACAATTTGGCAGCAAGGTATCAGCAAGCAACCGGGGGTGTGGCAGTGGGGAGCAGATCCCCAGTCAAAGGTAGGGTGCGCAGGGCAGGGTGTGGACTTGGGTAGGAGCCATTCCATGAAGTTGAGTGTCTTTAGCTCTGTCCTGAAATGTAGAAATTAGGGGTCGAGTCTCGGGTTGACAGGAAGGTGGTTCGAGAATCTTGGGGTGTAGACAAAGAAGGCATGTCTTCTGGTTCTTTCCATACCGCAGCAGCGGAGTAGAAATCTGCACATGTTCTCAATTCTGGTGGATCATAGTCCGCCAGAGATGCTGAGTTTCTCAGTGAGGTAATTTATGGATTTCAGGGTGACAGCTTTGTAGGTGATGCAGGAGGATTTGAAGATGATAAGTGCTTGCAACAGGTGCCAGTGCAGTTCAATGGGGTTCAGGGGATGTGATTGAAATTGAAGTTCTCTGATGAGTTATGCTCCAACATACAGGACTCATCTCAGGGGTGCCGGAGTAGTTGCCAGAAGGGCTTCCAAAAAGACATTGCCACCATCCGGGTAAGAGAGGACTAAGGCTCGGAAAGCAGATCTAAAGTTGTTTTCTGTGTGAAGGGCTTGATTTGATGCAGGTGAGAAGCTGGTACTAAGCCTCTTTTGTGTTCCTTGCAATGTGCTGTTTTGAAGGATAGTCTGTCAATGTCGAACCCAAGGGATTTGGCATTCGTGGCAAGCAATGGGTGTGAAGCCCTCCAGATTCATAGCAGAGAGCCAGGTCTGGATGTCAGGGTGTTCAGTCTTGTTGGTCAGCAGTACAAATTCAATCTTGGAAGGGTTGACTTCAGGTAAGCACATGACATCTAGGACTGCATCAAAGTGAGGCAGACCAAGAGCCTGTGGATGCCTTCAATGAAGGAAATCTTAAGGTAGAACTGTGTGCCATATGTATATTGGTGTATGTGGATTTTGCATGTATCAATGAAGGTTGGGAGTGGTTCCATGTAAAGATTGAAAATCACAGGGGAACGGAGGCATCCATTTGGGACTCCACATGTGATTGGTTGAGTTGGTGATCCAGAGGAATCCATTTTTGGGATCTGGTGGTGAATTGTAAGGTAGTATTTGAACCAGCTGAGGATAATTCTGCTGATCCCCATGAAGTAATGTAGATTGTCGGTGAGTGACTGGTGGTCTACTGTTTGAAATGCTGCTGAGAAGACTAGGCTAACTAGGAGGGAAATATGGCCATCATCAAGGATTTTAAGGGCATTGTCAATCACCTTGATGTTGTCCATCTGGGTCTCAGCCCAGATTGGTAGGACTGAAGGAGGTTGTTGGCTCTGATGTGTTGGAGGAGTTGCACGGTTAATGCTTTCTCAAGGATCTTACATAGGAAGGGAAGGTGGGTGATGGGATGGTAATTGCTGAGGCCATCAGGGTCCAGTGGTGGTTTTTTGAGAACCATGAGGATGTGTCCAGTATTGAGGGTTGGAGGGAATGTGCCATGTGCTAGGGAGCTATTGATGATTGTCAGGTAAGGAAGGAGTGCTTTAGTTGGAAGGGTCTTGAGCGCGGAGGCAGGGAGGATGTTTCTCACAAATGATGTGGCTTTGAGGGATGCCAGAGTGGCAGTGATGCCATCCATAGTGAGTGTCTTCAAATTTGTCCAGGTAGTAGTGGTTTTGTGAGATGGGATGTGTAGCGTCCTGTCAGTTCTGTCATTGGAGTCCATGTGTTGGTGCTTCATGTTCATCATGTTGATGAAGAAAGAGTTGATGGCAGTGGATTTTTTGATGGGGTGCAGTACGGGTAGGTTGGACTGAGGGTTGATGCAGTGCTTGATGTCTTTGAAGAGGGCTCTGCTTTCATTTTTGGTCTTGGCTATGATGTTTAGGTAGTAGTTGGCATTAGCAGTGGTGATCAGTCATCTGCATGTAGTGTGGAGTTTGTTCAGCTGGGTGAGGTCAGATGAGCTGAATGATTTCTGCCAAGCCTTTTTTGTTTTTCAATGGTTTATTTGTTGAAGTAGAGTTCTTGAGTGTACCAGGGTGTGGAATGTTTAGGCTTGAATGTGTGTTATTTCACTTGGGTGTTGTGGTAGGTTTTGGTTGTGAGGGTGAATGTGAGTTCTTGGAAAAGTGAGTTGAAGTCCTGTTTTGTTAGTGGTAGATCAGCCCACATGAGGTGGAGGTTGGCAAGGTCTTCCGTGAGAGCCTCCTCTGGGAAGTTCGTGAATGATATGAGGGCTTGATTGATGGGTTTGCAATGGTTGTGCTTGACTGGGGTGGTGTGACTAAGGCCAAAGTGGATTGACAGATGGTTTGACCATTGGAGAGCTGTACTGAAAGGTGAGCAGGGTAATGATGAAGAAGTGGGGACATTACCTTTCCTGTGAGTTGGGTCTTTGGTGTGCTTTGTGAGGTTCAGAGAATCGAGTAGGCATTGAAGACCTTCCTTCAATTACTTGGTTCCTGGGGGATATTAAAGATGCTGAGGAAAATATTCTCATGCATGAGAGACATGGTAGTTCTCAAGTCTATGAAGTCTTTGATGAAGGAGGTGTTGGGCTTGGGTGTTCTATAGACGAGGTGAAAAGTGACTGTTTCATTTGGGGACAGCAGGAAGTTCCCGGACATATTTTCAAAAGAGCCAATGGGGGCAATGTCCAGTTGGGTGCATGGCTATAATGCCTTGTGAATGATGGTGAGGCCTCCACCAATATTCTTTGGACAATCGTGTTTTAGAGATCTGTATCCATTGGGGATGAGGACATCTACAATGTGGTTGCAGGTGAAAGTCATTGAGCTCTCAATAATGAGGATAACAACCAAGTCATGTGTGGTGATGAGTTTTGTGAAGTTCTCCTGAATGGTTGATTGCTGAGCAGAAATTGTTGAGCATCAGTTATTGTGTAGTGGTGGATGATGGAGTGCTGATGGGGTCTATGGTGAATCGGGTGAGGTTGCTTGCTGAGATACCATTCCCATGAAGTTGTTAGCTAGCCGCATGGTTGGCGATGAGTGCTGATGGTAGGGATTGGCTGTTGGGAGAGAAGAATGGAACACATATTTGAAGAAGCTTACCTGATGTTAGAAGAGCAGGGGGTCTGGTCCAGAGTCCTTCCGGTCGGAAAAAGCCCATACAGGAATTCCCCTTTTCTTCGCCTGGCCTTTGTTTCGGATGCCTGGGTGAGAGACACCTTTCATCTAAATGTTAAGAAAGAAAAGGAAGGTGCATGGATAAGCAGGTGTATAGTGACAGCACACTGTTAAATAATTCATGAGTGCATGGCAATGATACTAATGAAGGGTTCCAATAGTCAGAGGATTAGATCGTATTCCTTTGGTCCGAAGAGTTTATTGTGCCAATTCACACTGAATCCTTTTCAGGCATAAATTAAACCAGCCATACCTTACTTATATAAATGGCCATGACTTTCACCTGAAAACATTATTCACAACAAATTCAGGAGTAACCTGGAAGCATCAGTACATTTCAAATGATTTTACACAATGTACCCATATATAGGACCTCATTTGGAAACTTGAAAATCATAATAATTTTAATGTACCACCTAACTATGAGTTGGGATATAATGGAATGATTTAAGCATGCGTTACCTAGAAAGTGCTGAAAGGTTTAAATAATCCACGTGTACAGCATGCAGTACTTTCCATGTAACCCATGCAGTAAATATATTACGCAATCCCAATGTATAATTAGGTGGTATTTTAAAAATAGGTATTTAAAAAGGCACATGTCTATCATTGCCAACACACTCATAATGAGGCCATATAGATCACTAACAGTGATTATTTGTTGCACTTATTTCAGAGTATGTTACTTGTGTGTTCACATAAATTACAGATCTACACCAGTAGCACTTGTGTAGCCAGTCTTCATTATTGTGATATTGTAGAGGATCAGCTGAATGCCTCTGCAGGAAACCCTGCCCTCCCACCTCCCATATGTTGGAAGCCTGAGATTGTGCCGTGTTTGCCACCAGCAGTTGCGCCAATAACGCAACATATGTTCGAAAGAATATACCCATTGAGACAACCCTACCGAATGTATCCCTAAAGGGATGACAATTTCAGGGAGGAACTCCTTGAAGGAATATGAATACAGAGCAAAGAAGGAAACCTGTGACGTTATAAGAGAGTATGAACGACGTCTCAGGATACTGGTTGAAGAGGATGTGTTGATTTTACAGAACCTAATGAGGAAGTAAAGAATCGAGAGAACTTTTAAATAAATACTAAAACGAAGATTACATATGCACAAAGTGCTGCAGAGAATTAACCTTTCAATAAATGTACAGATGCTGAAGCACAAGTAGACTAAGGGCCTCATTACACGGTAGGCGGTAAGGGTTTACCGGTACCGGTATTTTACCGGTACCGGTAAACCCTTACCGCCTTACTACGAGGTCCCTTTGAGGGTTGGAGAATTTAACGCCTGCTTTTTGCAGGCGTTAAAAACCAACCCGCAAAGGGACCAGGGAGCTAATTACAGTACCGCAATTTTTGGTGCCGTAATTAGCACCTTCCCCATTCCCATTATGCCCTATGGGGCAAAAATGGGAATGGGGAAGGGCAATGGGGGAAGGGGGAATTACCGCCCCACCCACCTTGGAATAGGGCGGTAATTCCCCTTTCCACCAAGGCGGTGCCGGAATTTTACCGGCATGGACCAAGGTACTAATAGCACCTTGGTCCACCGCCGTCCGTGTAATGAGGCCCTAAGTCATCATAGAAGCTCGCTACATGTAGAGAATAGAATGCAGGTGAAGCCGCCATTGTATAGAAGCTGGACATCGGTATCATGAATTTTAGTAAGCCTGGACCCATGTAGAGGGAAGAGAAAAACTATGTTGCATCAAGAATATGTTAAATCGTAGAGCTGCATGGTGTGGCTGTTCAGCCTGAAGTCAAGACTGAAGCAGCAAAGGTCAGCTATCTATTCTGGAAAGGAGCAAACGTACAAAGGATGAATCATCCCTTGTGAAGGTGGAAAAAAGGAACGCCAAGAGAACGCCAAGAGAGCCAAGAGAGCCAAGTTTAATTCATTTAAGACATTTAAAAACTGTAAAATGGACCAAATCATGGGGCCTCATTACACGGATGGCGGAGAACCATGGCTATTAGCGCCATGGTTCATGCCGGTAAAATACCGGCACCGCCTTGGCGAAAAGGGGAATTACCGCCCCATTCCAAGGTTGGCGGGGCGGTAATTCCCCCTTCCACCATTGCCCTTCCCCATTCCCATTTTTGGCCCATAGGGCTCAATGGGAATGGGGAAGGCGCTAATTAAGGTACCACAAATTGTGGTAGCGTAATTAGCTCCCTGGGTCCCTTTGCGGGTTGGTTTTTAACGCCTGCAAAAAGCATGCTGCTAAGTGAACCAAATGTTCCAACCAATTGTAGAGCTCCATATAAAGAAGCACCTTATAGTTTGCGAAATCAATAAGAAACTGTGTACTTAATGTTTTTGAAGATGAAATGTTATAGAGGTAGACATGTGTAGTCCACCTGACAGTGGACCCCCAATTACAATCCTAGTTCCTACAGATAGTATACTTAAATGTTCCGCTTAAGCCTATCCCGATCCCCAGTAGGCTTTTCATTATTTGCCAGTACGATATCACCTCTGACGTATTTTGGACATATAACCTTTGTTTTGTGAAAATATCGCAGAGAGAAAGCGAGCGTACATCCGTTGATGTTCGTTGTAACTCCCTGTTTTAGATAATTGTTAATAAAACAGTACTTTGTCATCTTCCTGAGTTGGTTCGGTCATTTGCACTCAGAGTTATTCTGTGTGAGCCCATCCATTGCATGCACGTTCCTAAAGGGCCCTAAGCTCAATATGTTTCCCTTTTGGGATTAATGAAAGTCTTTTTTGGGGGGAGCATGGAGAAAACCAATTGCCTCCATTGGTGATAGCGACTCTCTGTAGTAGGTGTTTTGTTTGTTGATGGGTATGTTTGTTGTCTAGTATTTTTAAAACATTCCCCTTCTGCTCTTCAATTAATCATGCAATAATTCACCTGCAGAACAATTTTAATAGGTCAAAAGTGGTCATTTTGCATTGCCACAATATCTGCCTTTGCAAAAGATACTTTCCACAATGTGCTTATCATGTCCATATTGACCTTTGTTGTGATTCTTTCCCTGTTAGTTTTGATTTATGTTCATAATGTGTAGGAAGGGCTTTCATCTTTCTGTGTCTACTAAAATATTGCGTCTTGGTTCTGTCAGTGCATGAACTGTCTCCTGTATGCACTCTTGTACCTGATTAAAATCCCATTGAAAAACACTTTGTGAATCAGGCTCCAAATGCCTTGGGGCCTCATTCAAATGTGGCCAATTCCAAATGCCTGTGCTGTGCATCAATTCCGATAGCGACCTGGTCAGTGTCACATAATGGGGGTCATTACGACCCTGGCGCTAAGGGATTACCGGTACCGGTAATCCCTTAGCGCCCAATTCCCATAACGGTGGCTGGAACCAGCCGTTATTGCACGGACCCGCAAAGGGACCCTGGCGATAATTACGGTACCGCAATTTGCGGTACCGTAATTACCGCCTTTCCCCATTCCCATTATGCCCTATGGGGAAAAAATGGGAATGGGGAAGGGCCATGGTGAAATGGGGAAGTACTGCCCCGCCAACCTTGGAATGGGGTGGTACTTCCCCATTTCACCATAGCGGACTCGTTACAATACCAGCAGCAACCATGGTGCTAATAGCGCCATAATTTAGCGCTGGTGTTGTAATGAGGGCCAATGTCATGGCAAAAATGGTTTGATTGTGTAAATTGAATCTGATATTACTTACTGACAGTATTGACACAGTTTTAATTTCTTTTTTTATTCTAGATTTGGTATTTTTCTTCATGTTCGGTAACATCAATGTTGATGCAACATCACACTTTCAACAAACATTGGCAATGCCAACAGGTTTAGCTTTTGTGTAGGCATGGGAAAAGCACTTGCCAGACACTACGGTAGTGGTATTAACTAGCCATTGATGGTAGCAGCTGCAACATGGTGCAAGTGCGTTGGTATATAATAGAAATGCCTGGCAAATGTCTAATACAAGCCAAAACCGTTGGCTTTGCCATGGTTTGTTTTTCAGTGAAGGACAGGCATAGTGCTTATAAATCGAGTGGCTTCAGTTAGACCTGGTTGAGACATGTTTGTTACATCAGTAGCATGTTTACAGCTCCAATTAAGTCATTAAAGGATAGTTCCGGGACTTTTTTTTTATTGTCCCTACGGTTCGGCCATGTGTTTTTAAGCATAACTCGGTAGATCGTAGAAAACTTTCCTATGGACCTTACCCGACTTTTCGTCCATTAACGCACTCGAAATCAGCCGCCATTTTCTGATAATCCTATCATTTCCCCCCATCGCCCTGGCTCACCTGCTTTTGCGGCACTAAATCAAATCCCCGCCCCTGAGACTGACATCAGCAGACGCGTACCGCCCATTTCCCAACGCCAAAGCACGTTTCGTGTCAACAATCGCTGCGCCTCAGCTAATGAAGTGTCGCCATGGAAATGGCAGGACGCCTCTTTCCTCAATAAGTATAAACACACCGTTTCACAACACACAGCAGCAGATTTTCGATTCCATTTTTCTCTCTGTGTTACTTTGAGTATTCTGTGACTCATTTCTGTGCTCTGGTCAGCTACCTTCGCCGCTTCTAGGCCTTGTGAACACCTGTACCATCTCTGTAAATTATTTTACTTTCTTTACCACACAATGGCTACAATAATGCCGTATATGTACGAGCCCGAGTACACCGAGGAGGAACTACTGGAAAGGCAAGCACGCGAAAACGATGGGGATTCGGACGGCAGTTGGGAGGACCAGTCAACGGATGAAGAGCCTGGACCATGTCGCATGGACGGCGTCTCCACCTGGTGCACGTGCAATCGGTGCGAGCTAATGCCAACTGAGGAGGAGAACTGCTGCTGCTGTGAAAATTCCGGGTGCTTGGCCTACATTTCGGAAGGCGAGCCAAGTCTGCAATGCATCACCGAGCTGCCAGAGTTCAGGGAAGCCTGCCTCTCACGGACCGTGTTGAGGATGATGATGGTGTTTATGCACGAACTTCGCGGCACTGTTCGTCCGCGTAATCCGAGTAACGAGTAAGTATACTCTGGTTGTGATGTCAGTGATGCCACTACTATTTCATGGTCGTCTCCCACATATAAAATTACATCTACATATCATTCGAACGCATGTAAATTGGTTCCATATTGTGCATTTTCTAGATAGAATTTTTTCAAAGCAGAATGACATTTTTTACTTGAATCGACATTGATAAGAAAGTGTTGTCGTTTTAATACAGTTTGCATCTTTCTTTTTCAAAGGTGGTACAGGCTGGTGGCCTATCGTTGCTTCACTTGGTGGCTTCACGGGAGGCTCGGACACCGCGTTCGGAGAGTAATACCTGCCTGTGCGGTACTTGCCATTAGACAACATTTCCCCAGCGACAGTGGACAATACCGCGGATTTTCCCTGGATGTGCTGCAACCGGAACTTTACAATGTGTAATGTTTATTATTTATGTTCAATTGAAATTAAGATCTAAAATAAAACCCAACATATATTTTAGCAATGGTTGTTTTGATTTTTTAAATGAATCTAGTGTGTCTCCATCCCGGCCTTGCCTCCTCCCCCAAAAATACTTACCACACCACTTTGTTCAAGCGTTGGCAATATAAGGCCGTTGGATTTTATTGATACAAAACATGGTTATAGGTAAATAATCAATATGGCTGATCATAATAAATCATCCTTTTGGGCACCGGGTACAGAGATGACCCCCTCTGGCCCGTGCCGCCTTGCCACCACAGGCCAGCCTGCTGCTGACTAACTGCCTAGGCATCCAGGGTCTCCAGGGTGAACTGCACCCATATATTCTCCTGGGAGGGTGAGGTATTTATAAACTCACCCCCCTGCCTTCCATGTACTAGATCCTGCAGCCTTCCTCTTACATGCAGTTAGATGGCCTCTCCTTGGTGAGGCCCTGCGGCAAACGAGTCTTGTCTGCACGACCACCGCCCCAATCCACCCCCCGCCCTATCAAAGGCAGTTCGCACCGGGGTACTTGTGCTGGCAAGTGGAGCTGTCAGGGAGAGATAAAGGCCAAGAGGTGCCAAAGACCATGTACACTTCAAAGTGGTCTATAGAGCATGGGTTGTTGTTCCCATGTCTACCTCCAGACCCCGTGTCTCCTGCCAAGCATCCCCCCTCACGCTGGACGCCCCCCTGCAATCCACATAAGCGTGTCTCCATTCAGGAGTCTTCCTGTGTCTTGTCTGCACGACCACCGCCCCAATCCACCCCCCGCCCTATCAAAGGCAGTTCGCACCGGGGTACTTGTGCTGGCAAGTGGAGCTGTCAGGGAGCGATAAAGGCCAAGAGGTGCCAAAGACCATGTACACTTCAAAGTGGTCTATAGAGCATGGGTTGTTGTTCCCATGTCTACCTCCAGACCCCGTGTCTCCTGCCAAGCATCCCCCCTCACGCTGGACGCCCCCCTGCAAACCGCATAATGCCACGACATATACACGTCATTCATTCACAAACACACCCCTGTTTCGAATTCTTTATAACCCACTTCATATTTCTAATGAGAACTTCTTTGCGCTTTGCTAGTCAACCCGTGAAGGTGCTGGTTATCCGCTCTTGGTCTCTGTGAACTTCCGTGACCACTTCGAGGAAACTCGTCAGTTTGCAACCTGTGAACTGCTCCCTGTTCGACGACAAGAAACTACTCTGATCCCTGCATCTAACTGTTTGTTCGTCAAGGAAGGCCATGTACCATAATCATTTTGCGTCCAATTTTTTAATTTATATCTATTTGCTAGTAGTCATCAAATTGCATCCATGTTTTCTTTTCGTTCAAGACAGTACATTCAAGGAACTAGTCACATGTTCTGAGTTTAGTCAAATTATTTTTCTATTTTTTTAAAGTTATTCAAATACTTATCCGCATGTGAATAACTTGTATAGTTCCAAGAACCAAAACGAACCTTGCATTGAACCTTTTATGTGTCATTTAATTTTTTAACACATTGGTATTCATAGAGAATTGTTGATCTTTACTTTTCAGAACTTTCCACAATGCCTGCCTGTTCCATTGGCGGTTGCCCTTCGAAGACCCATAATAAATCTGAAGGTACTATAATGCATGTTTTCCCTAAGGCAATAGATCAGATAAGAGAATGGGTCCGATATTGCGGATATCCACCGTCTGAGCTTGAAAGTAGAGTCCTAGAAGTCTTTGCGGACAAGAGGGGTGATCGATACCGCATCTGCAGCAGGCACTTTAGCTCAGACATGTACTCCACATCAATGCTAATAAAGAAGAACACACCGCGAGCGAGGCGAAAATTGCTCTCAACCGCTATTCCCACTCTATTCGTCCACATCCCTCCACTGGTGAGTCAAGTTTACGTATTTATCTCTCGGCCTTGCGGTAGTGTGTAGCATTAGCTAACAATAATTTCCCCATTTATGTATCCACTCAATATGAAGGCGGAAGATTCTCCATCCGTGTCGTTATTGCAGTCATCAGCCACTTCAAGCGCCTATCGGGTAATCTTACTTGGCTATTCTGCCACTGACTTGTTTTAGGCATGTAAATCAATAGTTTTAATTGATCGTGTAATTATTTTACCTAATGGTACACCCTTGTACTCGTCCTCTAGTCTTTGTTTTCAGTTTTATTATTGTTATCCAAAATAATGCAAGTACTGTCTTTCAGGGAGATGCTGAGGAGTCCAACGTATTGACGACAACCGTTGATGTCACTCAGATGCTCGAGGTACGTTTCCGGACAGTTCCATCGATGGAGATCATCAGATCTTGCATTCTTGTAGCGTGATTGTTACACACAATGTTTCTTTCGTTTTTAGCCATTGATATGTCCTTCTGTCGTCGCCCTCCTATGTGTCTTCTTTTTTCAATATTGTGTTCATTACTAATGAAAGTCCTATGTTTCAGGGAGTCGATGGAGCATTAGTCCAAGAAGAGGGGGGAGCATGCAGTTACGGGTCGGCGCAACAGCTTGCAGAAGTGTGCACCGCAGTTACATCGTCCCTTGATGTTCTTATGCATTTCGAGGTATGGATACTGACAGTTCGATCAAGCGAAATCATATGACGTGATTACATCCGCTATACTTCCTTCTTTATTAACGCAAGTACTATGTTTCAGGGAGATGACGGAGCTTCTTCTACAAGAACATCACCCCTAGTAGTTGATGCAGATCTCTGGGTGGTGACACTTCCAACGATCGAGCAAATCGAATCATATTTACATATCCATTATTTATTTTAGACAACTGATCATTTGTGCAGGTCTATTTAGATGAGCCGTTGACGCCTGCACAAAGTTTATGTTCTTTTTAACAAAATAGAAAACCATACTAATGCAATTACTGTGTTTCAGGGAGTTACTGAAGCATCATCTTCAATAATATCATCAATGGAAGTCTATGAGGAGCCCGAGGTATGGATCTTGACAGTTCCATCTAACTAGATCAACAATGCGTGAATAATTGTCGTTTGAATGTTCTACACAAAGCGTTCATTCGTGTTTTGCTATTGAGATGTACGTGGGTATTGGTCCCCAAGTACATTTTGTGTTTTCGATATTATTATACATACTAATGAAAGTTCTATGTTTCAGGGAGTCGATGGAGCGTCAGTGCGTGATGGATGTGCTTATCATGAAAATATAGTCGTTGCAGCGCAAGAGGAAGTGGAGACATGCACACACGAATCGGAGCAACAGCGTCCCGATGTTGAAGTTCGAGGCAAGAAAGTTTCAAAGAAAAGAAAGCAAAAGAAGGTTAGTGTCCTGGTCACTATATTATGTTGTTTTTCACTGTTAATAGTTCAATACTGTAAGTTGTGTTTAAACTGAACATCCCTTTTCCAATCTGTCCTCTAGTTGCGAGTGGGTGTACGAACTAGATCTACACAGACAGTGAAGCGAACGAGAGATGTTGCTTGTCAAACCTTTTGGCAGGGACTTGAGACTGGAGATGCATCGTGCCAATGGGAAGAATATGAAGTGATTGACAACAGAGCTATACCACATCCAGCCATTGATAGTGAATGTCCTCCTGGTAGTTCGGATGCAGTCGGAGATCAATTCACAGAATCCACACCCGCAAAAACTAAGACCGCGAGAAAGTTGAAGAAATTGTTTTATTCACCCATCGCCGGAGAAGGAACAGATGTTGCAATGGAAGAGAATGAAGTGGACGACAATGAAACACCATCAATATCACTGAACATAGCGGAAGACGATATCAGAGATTCTACCTTTCATGTGAGTGACATGTCCTCAACGTTACAGGCCGAACCAGCTGGGATGCAGAGTGACAGTATAAGGAAAGAGGCCAAATTCATTGTATTCGATAGTTGTTTGATTGATATTATTATTCGGATGAAATGTGGGCATTCGGTTGGTGGGGAAGTATGTGGGGAGCCATTGATTAATGTGACTCGTGCAATTCGAGGCACTAACCTTAAAATACATGCCACCTGTACAAAATATCATCCTTTCTCATGGTCTGCACAACCCATGCTGGGGCAACTGCCAGCAGGCAATCTACTTTGTGCAGCGGCTGCACTTTTTAGTGGTTCAAGTTTTAAAAAGTTAGAGTCGTTCTTTCAGTTTGTGGGAATCCATTTCATTGCGAAAACTCAGTTCTACAAATACCAAACCGATTATCTATTTCCAGCCATTAGCAAAGCTTGGAGAATGGAAAAAATGTCTATTGATAGTACATTCGCGGGCAAACGGTTCAGGCTAGCCGGTGATGGACAGTGCGACAGCCCAGGATTTTCAGCCAAGTACTGCACCTACCACTTTCAGGACATGGAAAGTAAGAAAATTGTGAGTTCGGTGGTCGTGCAGGTGTCACCAAGTACATCCTCAGTGGCCATGGAGAAAGTTGGCTTTGTAGCATCATTGCAAGAACTACAATCGCGGGGAATGGTGATCGACCTGATAGCCACGGACAGACACGTTTCAATTGCCAAGACAATGAGAGAAGAGTACAAAAATATAAATCACCAATTTGACGTTTGGCATCTTGCAAAAACAATCAATAAAAAAATGTCGGCTGCAGGTAAAAAAAAAGATATGCAAGGTTTTCACAGTGGTCCAAGTCAATCAGCAACCATCTTTGGTGGAGCTCAAAAACATGTGGAGGGTCGTTGAAAATTCTACTGGAAAAATGGCGGTCAGTAATGCTACACTGTAGCAACGTTCACCGCTGGAACACAAACCAACATTTCCACAATTGTGAACATGGCCATTTGTCCACAGAGGAGGCACGGAAGAAGAAGTGGTTGATTCCTTCATCACCCACTCACAAAGCCATTGAAAAGATTGTATTTGATAAAACTATAACAAGAGATTTGAGGGGACTCACGGAATTCTGCCACACAGGAGATTTGGAGGTGTTCCACAAAATGTGCCTAAAGTACAGGCCAAAACGATTGCATTTTGGCATGGAGGGCATGATAAATCGGACTCTTCTAGCGGTCTTGGCACATAACCATAATGTTGGCCGTCAACAAAGTAGGACGACCGGAACTTTAGGGACGCTTCGCTACAATAAGGCCTTCACTAAAAGAAGTAAACAATGGGTTATCAAACCAGTGTTTGAGGATATGCAATATGACTTTATTGAGAGACTTATTGTTGATGTCGTAGATAGGCACATACATGGAGTTGTGAACGAACCTGTGCAGGGGACAACTGCATTGCCACCCAACATTGCCTCTGTTCCATGTCCACCTAAAGAAGAGCTCATTGAGAAATTCACATCACGGTTTAAATGATTGTAATTTGATTGTCTGTTCTCTCGAGTCTCCTCATGTCGCAGGCCCATTGAATATGTGTATCTATGTAATGTGTAAATAAAAGTGATTGCTCAGTGTACATGCAATGTGTCTCTCCACCGTTGCCCCTCCCTTCACCGTGCAGTTGTGCGAACCACCCGGGTGTCACCTGTGACTTTGCTCTGGAGTCTCCTCATGTTGCAGGCCCATTGAATATGTGTAACTATGTATTGTGTAAATAAAAGTGATTGCTCAATGTACATGCAATGTGTCTATCCAACCTTGTTCATTTGCGCATTAAATTAAACCAAACAGTAATATAAATCATTTTTCAAAAAATATAGAATGTCTCCGTATTTATGGTTCTCTGGGGCTGCAAATGCACGGAGACAAAATGCAAAGATGGAGTGTAAATTTCAAGTCCTGTGAGATGGCCTTACACTGAATGTAGCTAACTAGGAATGTGTGCTCGTTCAAAGTGAAGGTCAGCTGCTTTGATTTTTTGCTCGGGTGCCGGAATGGCCCACGTCTCAGTATAAGGTTCTATTGTTATTTGACCTTGACAGACCGGGACCATCCCGAAAGACTTCTTTTTGGGGGTGTGGGGCAATAACGTAAGAAACGATAATGAATATAATTTCAGAAACGAAAGCCATTTCATGTTCGTTCATTAGAAGAAATAACATCGGCATAGAAGGAGTGGTATTTCGGGGCTGCCCTACGCACAGACACAATGGAAAATGCAAATATAATGTAAGTAACTCTTTAGATGAGTTTATACCGCAATTTAATTACTATACAGTAGCTTTAAAGACGGGTTAAGTTGTACTTGTTCGTTCTATGTGGCATATTGTTTTGTACCGCGCACTATCTTGAGGAGAACCATCTCCTTTTACGGAAGCACCTCAAAACCTTCCTCTTTGCTTCTGCTTTCTCTCTCCCTCTCCCCTGCTACAACTGGTCCACTGTCTGCGACCTCGGTCCTGGGCCCTTCCACTCTCCACCTGCACTGCCTTCCTGTCAACCCCTGCACTGGGGGACTGTCTCAGTATCCTACAGCCCCCCCTTGATGTATAATACCCAGTTGCACTGTCCTAGCTATGAAATAATTTCCCGACCTAATATATAAAATGAATAATTTTAATAAAGATCTGATGGTGAGACTAATTTCATTTTTTATGTTTTTAAAACAGGTACATCCTTCATTATTGTATGTGTCACGAGTACCAGACACCGGCGGATGGATTTTATAACCGCCAGTTGCTTCTCCGCGTGAACAACGTTACTACCCTGACCATTTTATGGGACGATCGCCAAGTACAAGTATGCCCTTACGCGGTACTAACGGCTAGATGCAACATACAGACCGTTGTGGTGGCCTAGTGCCTCGTTGTTGGAACAACCATGCGATTATCAGTGCGACCGAAGAGCTTATTTTATCGTAAACCAACACGCTGTGTACTGCACACGAACATCGCTTGCCTCAAGACGAACTATTTTGGACCGAGAGCAAAGAAAAATGCAAATCGCTGAATATTCTCAAAACATTCGATGTCAAATAAATGTACTTTGCCAAATGTACAATCTTGCCGTTTGCTTTTAAACCACAGTTTCATATTCCGAATTGTGGCGCTGTATTGTGAGCTGATCTAAGACCCTGTGTACAGCAAAGAAACATTGCGTGCCTCAAAACGAACTTTTTGGAACGTGAGCAAATAAAAATGAAAATCGCTGAATATTCTCAAAACATTTGATATCAAATAAATGTACTTTACCAAATTTACAATCTTGCGGTTTGATTTAAAAGTACAGTTTCATATTCCGAATTGTGGCGCGCTGTGTTGTGAGCTGATCTGTGTTGGTTTCCGGGTTCTGTGTGGAGTCGCGTAGAAGACGCCTGGGCGCGTTTGCCTACGCAGCACAGTCACGTCACGGATAGAGGCGGGGAATATGAATGTTTTGATAAAGTCTGTTTCAGGGGCGGGGGATTTGATTTAGTGCCGCAAAAGCAGGTGAGCCAGGGCGATGGGGGGAAATGATAAGATTATCAGAAAATGGCGGCTGATTTTGAGTGCGTTAATGGACAAAAAGTCGGGTAAGGTCCATAGGAAAGTTTTCTACGATCTACCGAGTTATGCTTAAAAACACATGGCCGAACCGTAGGGACAATAAAAAAAAAGTCCCGGAACTATCCTTTAATTCTCAGAAGACTGCTCTGACAAAACACTGGCAGGCACATTATGTATTTTGTGGTTTATTACAAAATTTTACTTTTCACACATCTTACAGCAAAAATGTCATAAAATCAATCATTTCCACATCCTAAAAACATCTTAAACTTTACATCCTAAAACAGAGTCTTAATTTCAAGAAATACAATTTCAGTTTTAAATCTAAAAACATTAGAACAAAATCACCCAACTAACAGAGCAAAGTTGATGAGAAAATTCCTTCCTTCTTATTTAAGACTTATTTAAAACAATATCCAGAACTTCTAACAGCCTTATAGACAGTTAAATTTAATTTGTGTTGATGATTCTAGGCCATAAGTACTCCTCTAATATACTAGGGCACAGCTCAGTTATTCTCAACCACAAGGAGCGCAAGGCTGGGATAATACAAACACAAGTGCTTTAAAGTTTCATCCTCTATGGCACAATATCGGTATAATCTTTCCTCCCTTAAGATCTGTTTTCTTATCCTCAACACCTCCATTGTGGGGAACAAATTTAATTTTACTCATCATTTGAATCCTAAATTCTCTAGACGGGTGCTTCCTCAAGTATGGGACTAAATTGTTATAGTTTTTTATTGACCAATTGTTAAAACATTGGTACTCCAACAAACCAGCTCTGAGCTGGATCCACACATGCCTGAATCACTTTTGCTTCACTTTATTTGGGTTTGTGGACAATTCATGCATTTCGGATTCCATTTTTGCATGAGTCTTTCTGCTCACTTCGCCTCCACTTCGCTCGGGGGAGGGTTTTTAAGGATGCGTACGTAAAGCTGTAGGCACCCAATTATCAGCAGGAAAAACAGCGACCTGCTGCAGGGAAATCCACCAAGAACCGAGGCAGTCCAGACACTTGGCAGGCATTTTAAGTGTAAGGTTGGATGGTAACACATGATTAAAATGAGCACAAAGAGTTCCCATGAGGAGGTTTTTTGGGCGTGGAGGGGCAGAAACTGGGTGGGAATGGCCATAGGGATTAGCATGGCCATGGGCAGTCAATGGGTGGGTAAACAACCAAACAAATCCTACAAACGTTCTGTTCCTCCTCATATGCCATTTCTCCCAATCTGTACTCTATCTGTACTCTAATGCAATAGTTTTGGCTTAAAGGAGGTAATGCTATTTATTAGCCAACATTGAAAATGTTAGGAAAATGTCTACAATAATATGAAGCCCCCTGTACAATAAAAGGTACCAAAATAAAGCTTTTCCCCAAAAAGACAACATGGACCACTGGAACAGCATGCAGTGCTGCTTGTTAACAGGGTTCCTATGTAGCATCTCTACCTGCCCAGTACGTGTTCAGAAATCCCGGCGCAACATTCGATGCACGTATGACTAATTGAATAATGGCATTGTCAAGCCATGCGGTGATTCTCACGGGAGCTGCTTTGATCTCTGCGAGAGAGACAGACGTCTATATTATATGCCGTGTTCCTAACACTTAGAATAAATTGCAATATAACCCAGTGTTGAAACCGCGCCCAACACCACTTGCTTTTTTTTCCATAGCGTTGTGCTCTTGGTGTGCCCCGGCTGAACCTCACTGTCCCAACCCCTTGAATACGGAAAGAGTGGTTGGTGGTGCTTCAGAAAAGCGACTTCATAGTGTCAGCTAGAAAGATACTGTAATACATGAAGCCCCTCCTTAGAAGTGCGTGATAAGCAGTAGAACGTGCTGTCGGGAAATGAAACATCACGTTTCGTCTACACCTGTTACCAAACCTGCATGAACGCTGCAGATTACACATGTGATATCAAGGTTACCACCGTGTGGTAATTCTCCCGATATCAATACAATAACGCTCATAATAGGAACATAGACCTCAATCCAGTCTATTGACCCCTGACCCATCAAGGGTGTAGGTGGTGTGTCATCAGTTGGAGCTTGAGTTCATTGTATTCTATTTTCGCATACAGTACACGCTCGTGTCGCAGTGGGTGCGCCAGTGAATATGTTGTAAAGAATGTCCAGGGCGCCTGCTCCCTCTACTGGCAGAAGACTGTCATACAAGCAAAGCCTGCATTGGAGAGATTCTGGTGATGTGTCGAAAAAAGTTCGTCTCTTTGAAGTGCATTGAAGATACTGGTGTGGCTCGGGTTGGTGGGGGGGAAATATGCACTATATTTTATTATCAATCGTGAATTTATATTTTATTTAAAACTAAATAGTGGGGCATTACATGTTCCGTGCCAAAATATTTTAGGAAATCTGCACAACCGTTTTTATTCTTAGGTTCTGCAAAGTATCAGTGTTTCCCCCAAAACACTTTATATTTTACTTTCACTGTGTTGCATTCAGAAGGTGATGCGTTATGCATTAGTTTGCCACATTTAGAAACTCTAAGCCAAGCGTGGACTGGCCTACAGTGAACATTTCCAGGTGGGTCTCCGAACCATGGGCCTCTTTTGTGGGGGTACACTGGTTTTCTGCTCCTCTTGCGCTATCTCATATGCATCACGCCCCCCCATCTCTCCTCATCCCTCACATGTATTTATTTATTTATTTAGTTTTGCATTTAATAAGCGCTCTAAACCCGGAAGCATCGAGCCGCAGGTGAACCAAAACAGCAAAGCATTAACATTGAAGTAGACAATTTATAATAAATCTTCTTGTATGATATTCCTGACTCTTACCAATTCTTATAATCTCGTTTTTATGTTTACCTACTTTTGAATGTGTATATGGGCAAATGTGCTTTGGGTTTTCACTATTTTGACCCCTACTTAGCGGGACTTGGTTGCTGGTACAGTGCAATAAAGGGGCACATTGAAAAATATTTTCAGGGCCACACTTGATTTGATTTTTTAATTTATATTACTCATAGCCACGTGGAGCTGAGCAATGAATTGCATCTGGGCGCAGATGGTATTTAGCTAATAACCCAGAGGCCAAATGTATCTTGTACATTTTAGGAAAAAGCTAAGTTTCAACTTTTTCCTGAATTCACAGAGAGATTCAATTCTCCAGAGTTCATAGGGCATGGAATTCCACACTCGTGGACCCGCAATGGAAAATCGCCTATCACCCCAGGACACAGATCCGGATGGTGGGATCATCAATAGATGCTGTCCTGCGGATCGTAGACAGTGATCGGGCCTGTAGATGGACATTTTAGAGCAAAGGTATTTAGGCGCAGACCCCTGAAGGCACTAAAAGACCAGACAAAGGGTCTTAAACAGGACCCTCTGCTTTACAGGCAGCCAATGAAGGTCTCTCTGGAACGGCGAAATAGGCAAATATCTGGGCAGCGAGAACAGCAGCCTAAGGGCTGCATTCTGAGCTAGCTACAGGTGCTGGATTTGGCACTTTGGGATCCCCTTCAATAGGGCATTACAATAATCTAACCTGGAATTTACTAATGCACCACCTACTGATGGGCGATCTTTGTCCGAAATAAGCGGCAGCAGGGGTTTTAGTAGTTGAAGCTGGTAGTATACTGATTGGACAATTTCATTTGTCTATAGATTGCAGCTCAGATTGGTCTGCCAAGTACATCCAAGGTTCTTTAGCTACAAATTATGTTGGAACCTCAAAAAGCGCTGGACATGATAATTGTTGCAATATTTTAGCCAGTTTAGTCATTTATCCGCTTGGTTCCTAGTCCACCCCTGCTCTAGGCCTGATTCCTACCTTCCCATAATGTTCCAATAATGTTTTTTTTCATTGACATATACATTCTTTTGGTAGTTGTACCTAATTCTGGTATTGAGAGTAGATCTGATAAACCGCAAATATCTTAGTTGCTTTGCATGCCACTGCTGTGGCTGGTATGCAGCCTTTCAACCTCACTTTAGTAAGCAGGTATTAACCCCAAGTATTCTGGTGCTTACTCTGCCACATCAACAAACCCATCCACATATATATGGCTTTGCACTCTCTGATGTTAAACTCTACCAAAACACAGGTGCTCTTCTTGCTTGCCTAATGCTCTCTCTCATCGCTTCCTATGCATCTCGAGTTCCCACATGAAACTTTCCCCTACTCTTCTTCAGCTACAAATCTCACTGTCACTGTGAGGAGTTCGACCATCTATCTACAAAGGGAATATGCGTTCACATGGGCTTTTTTGATTTTTTGAAAATGAAAATGAATAATGGTAGATCAACCTCCAAAAATGTGTGATGCCATTACATGCACATTTTCCCTGCTCACGGCATGATAAACGCATAGTCAATTGTACTCCGGGAAGGCGCAGCCTACAAACGCAATCCTCCCCTGTCATGTTCAGCTGAAATGTGACAGCTACGGTGTCATGACCACAGTTAGGGGGCACACGTTGTGCCACAAGCAGGCTCCCACCAGCACCCTGAGGGCCTTAAAACAACTGCAAAAGGGCTCCTGGAGCCAGTCCTGGCGCCTTTGGCACCAGGGTCATATGTAGGAAGGAAGGGCTATTCAAACTAGGTCCCACTTATGTAGATGGGCCTTTAAATCCAACATGCAAGCACCCACACAGACTAGTTCCGAGAACCAAGCTATGCGGTCTAGTGGTTTGGGTGTGGCAGGCCTGGAACTACTTTCCCTGGTACTACTTTACCTGGGTTATATAAACCACACCCTGACTGCAGAACACGCTTCGCGTTATTCTGCAACCAGCAGAGTGGCGCACACCGTGTCCAGCTCCTGGTCTTCAGCATCTTCCTGTAATCCTGCAAGAACAAGATGAATCTGTTTTACCTGAGAAAACACCATTCAGCACTCAGCATCGCAACCGGGCTGCAATCTGTGTTGAGAAGAAGAACATCACGCACCTGTGAGTACTAGCTTAAGGACTCCCGGCGAACTGCTACCACAGCTGCTGCTCGAACATCGTGACCAGCAATAGCAAGAAACGGAAAAACAATATTAGGATGTGCGCACTTCCAAAACATCGAATTCCATCAGTCTTACCTGAATTCCATTGTGCTACGCCGCGTTTCCATCCAGAGCACCACAGCAACATCTGCAGAGGAAAAGAGACATATTCAGGTTTGCTTTCAATATTAAACAACCGCACAGCGATGTACTTACCTTAACGGATTCCGGGGGCCTGTTTTTCATCGCGCTCTCATCCACTCGCAGCACCACAGCAGCCTGTGAGGAGAAGAAGAAGAAAACACAGGTTAGCTTTAAAAGACAATAAAGGCGCTGTGCTTCGCGCTTTCTCTTAGCTAGGAACGTGCTTCTCCATCCGGCAAGCCAGCATCAAGACCTTCGCACCTGAAAAGAAGGCGATAAAGACATTAACAGAATCCCACCACAAACAGAACAAAGACTTACAATTAACGAAACTACCTGCCAAGTAGCAGATTCGGGGTCACAGCAGACCCTGGGCCCAAAGAAGGCGCACTGCCCGCCAACAAACATCAATCGCCCCTGCACAAGAAACACAGGACGGATAGCTCACCCTACAAATAACTAAGGTGAGAAAGTCCCTGTGTGAAGGGGATCAGTCAGAGGGAGATTCACCCATTAGAGAGAGTTATAACAAATCCTCCAATCTGTAATTGCAGATTCATTATTCAGCACTGGGCAACTACGCATCCGGGGTTCCAGAACTCAGAGCATTCCAGACACCCCTGGGGATATCAGGTGATCGTAACATACGGATACATCAAAACATCTCAAGAAGGGGGAAGGTGACACCTTCCTCCGGCCATGGGCAGCCTAATGAAAATATCAAAGGCTCCATGGATCTGCCTTCTGATTTTCCCAATTGCTGTTTGTTGCACATACTGATGAGAGTTAATTAAGGCAAGCCTGCGGAAGAGGCTTGTTCGCAGAGCAGACAAAAGGGAGACAGGACTAACACCTCTTGGATATGCAATGTGTCAACTTGAAGCTAGTTTCCACCCCTCTGTTTGAAGGAAAGTGAATGGCATGTCTGGTTCCACTATTTACCGCAGGAAAACCCTGCGGAGCGGACCCCTTTTAGAGGGAGAAGTATGTGATTTAAGGGAGACAGGAAGTATGCTCTCGTCACAAACTTCAAGGGAGACCTGCACTTTGATCAAAAGTCACAGAGGGTTCATTTAACAAGAGAGACACTTTGATCTACAACAGACAGGCAGATGGGTGGGACTTAAGAGTACTTGGTGTCACCACTTACCTATACTGTTGCAAAGCACTCTAGTCCTGACCTCACATATAACAGAAGATTGTTGGTGCAGACCCCAGATTGGATCCTGAAGGTAGGCTTAGTCTGCACCAATCACTGGGGCCCATTTGGCTATAAAACTGGGCCGAGCCCCTCACGTAGGGACCATGTGATGACTTCAAAAGGAGTGAGACGAAGGACTCATTTGGACCCTGGCTTTAGGTACAGTCTGTCTTACATCTTCCGCCAGTGAAGGAAGGCCAGGATTTCCAAGAGGGAATAAAGAGCCCTCCCCTAAACATCTCCCTGGAACAGAGGGAGATACCAGACTCGGAGGACCCATCAAGCAGCTCCAGAACTGGTACCCAGCCATCACACAGCATGCCCTGCTAGCTTCTGCCAGCAAGCTTCATAGGTGGCAAGTGGCAGAGAGTCTCTGAACAAAGGACAAGGCTGTTGTCTGCAAACACTCTCCTCATCTTTGGCCATCCACCTTGAAAGGACGTCACAAGCCCTGAGAAGAAGCTAGGAGGAGTGCCACATATGCATCAACCAGCATCTATCTTTTAAGGACATTTTTTGAGGCAGTCGAGGCCTCGAACTGCGACCGGCTGCACCACTGACTGTTGTCATGCTGCAGTCACTAAAGCCGCCCAAGACGTCACGACCAGCGTTCCAGATCTGCCGACCAGCACAGAGACAACAATTCTTGACCTGAGCCGCCGTGTAGACCAGGCTGCAGCCGTCCGTCCAGTCTCAGTTGCCAAACTGCCTGCTGCCTGATACCTGCAGCTGTCTCCCTTTTTGAACTTGGTCGCAGGAGCTGCAAAGCGTCCTAGAACCGACACAACGCTGTCGAGCATCAAGATCATCTCAAGCACCAGGTACATTGTGGTTAAGTCCCCGTGGTCCTTCTCTGGAGGCCCCTAGTAACATTTACAATTTCCTCCTTCCTCTCCGAGTGGGCGGACCTCTCCTCCTCACTCCTGTCCTCAACCACTCAACTCCTCTTTCTTGGAGACTTCAACATCCACCTGGATGCCTCCTGTCCCCCCTCTGGACTCTTTAGCAACCTCTGCGACTCTCTCTCACTCTCTATTCTCCCGTCTGGGCCGACTCATTCTGCAGGGCACACTCTTGATGCCCTGATCTCCTCTGACCTTCCCCTCTCTGTCCCTCTCTCCACTCCTCTCTCCTGGAGTGATCACTTTCTCCTCTCCTCCCACCTCACCCTCCCTACCCCACAGGCAAAGCCACCCCCATCACTGCCACCTTCCTTCTCGGTCATCCGACCCATGAAGCGCGTGTCAGTTGAGGCTTTCGCTGCCACCTTCTTGCCCCTCCTCCCCCTTCGGCTGACTCCCACCCTGACACAGCCCTCTCCACTCTCCACTCTGCTATATCTGATACTCTTGATATCCTTGCCCCTGTCATGAGAATCCGCCTGAAGCCCAAAGCCAAATGTAACTCCTGGTATGACTCGGATCTCGTCACCCTTAAACGCAAGTGCAGGGTGGCAGAGAGGAAATGGCGTGCTTCATGTTCATCCTCTGACAAACTGGCTTGTCGCCTGCTCCAAAGGCAATACCGGCTCTCCGTTATCACCAAGAAGAGAGCCCTTATCCAAGCCCGCATCTCTGCGGCATCTAACAATTCGGCCGAACTCTTTAAAATCTGCAAGGAGCTGGCCAACCCTGCTGCAGTCTCTACCTCTCCTGTCCCCTCCCAGGCCCTCTGCACGGCACTGGCCTCTCACTTCATTTCAAAAACTCAGGACATCCTGTCCTCACTCTCCTCCTATAACCTCCCCCCCTCTATTCCCTGCCCTTCCTCTGGCTCTTCTGCAGCCACCCCTCCTCTCTCCTTCTCTTCCTTTCCCCTTTTTTCTGCTGACGAGGTTTCAAGACAAGTCCGATCTATGAAAGTCTTGTCAAAACAGGTCCACCCCTGTTCCTCCAAAACTATCAAGGACCACATTGACTCCTTGGCTCCTGCCCTTGCTGACTTCTGCAATCACTCCTTCGCCTCTGGAGTCTTCCCATCCCCTCTCAAGCACTCCCTTGTGCACCCCCTTCTTAAGAAACCCTCTTCCGACCCTTCCTGCCCAGCTAACTATCGCCCAATATCTATCACTCCCTTCCTGGGCAAGCTCCTGGAGAAACTGGCCATCTCCCAGCTTAATCTCCATGCTGAATGTGTTGGTAGTCTTCATGACCATCAGTCTGGCCTCAGAGCTGCCAGAAGCACGGAAACTGCTCTCCTGAACATCCGTGAGGACCTGCTCTCGAACCTTGACTCTAACATTCCATGTGTTCTCATTTTGCTTGATCTCTCTTCTGCCTTTGATACTGTCAACCATACCATCCTGCTCAACCATCTCCGTGATAACCTCGGTATCACTGGTCAGGCTCTGGCGTGGCTGACCTCTTTCCTCTCAAATCGACCCTCCCAAGTCCAACTGTGGTCTTTCCTCTCTGACATCTTCTTCTCTACCTGTGGTGTCCCCCAGGGATCTAACCTCTCTCCCTGGCTGTTCAACCAGTATCTGGCACTTCTCGCCCACCACATCGCCGCTCTCTGCCCCTACTTTCAGTGCTATGCGGATGATACCCAGCTCCTTTTCAGGCTACCCTCGGCCTCCTCTTCTCCTTCCCTCATCTCTGACTGTCTTTCTGCTATCCAGGAATGGTGTGCCGCCAACGACCTCTGCCTTAATACCAGTAAGACTGAGATTCTACTCATTGGCACTCCCACTCCCTCCTTCCCTGCTGCTCTCTGGCCGGCCTCTCTGGGCCCTCTTCCTGCTCCTACCTGCAAGGCAAAAAACCTTGGGGTCATCTTCGACTCCACACTCTCCTTCTCTCCTCACATATCCGACGTATCTAAGAAGTCACACTACCAGCTACACCTCCTCAGAGATATCCTTCCTTTCCTCTCCTTCCCCCAGAAGCTCACTGTCTCTAGAGCCCTGGTTCTCTCTAAGCTGGACTACTGTAACAGCCTCTATCTAAATCTGCCCGCCTCTACTCTCCACCCTTTGCAACTCATCCAGAACAGGACTGCAAGACTTGTCCTTGGCCTCAAGCCCAGGGACTGTATCTCTCCAGGACTGAAATCACTACACTGGCTCCCAGTGACTGCGAGGATCAAGTTCAAAACCCTCTGCATTGTCCACAAGGCCGTCTGGGGCCTTGGGCCAAAATACCTTCAACTCTCTCTTCCTAAATATCTTCCTTCTCAAACTCTTCACTCATCCGCCTCCAACTCCCTCAGGGTCAGCCACTTCTCCAAACAACGAGTTGGGGGCAGATCTCTTTCCACTGCAGGGGCCTCCCTCTGGAACAGCCTTCCTGCCTCCCTGAAACTTGAGGAGAACCACCTCCGGTTCCGGAAGCACCTCAAAACCTTCCTCTTTGCCTCCGCTTTCTCTCCCCCTCTCCCCTGCTAATACTACTGAAACTGCACTGAATCTGCAACTGGGCCATTCACCGTTCTCGGCCCAGCCACTCTCCCCTGCACTGCCTCCACGGCAACCCCTGCACTACGGGACTGTGTCTGTATCCATACAGCCCCTCTTCCCAGCACTTGTCTGCACTTACCTCGCACTTGCCACCAGCTGGCCCTTGTTATTTATCCTGTATGATGTATGCTAATATCCCTGTACTGCACTTTCCCCTCTCCCTTTCCCCCATGCACTTTTCCCTTCCCCTCTACCCTTGCACTTGCGCGATCTGAATGACACGTGGCCTAGTAAGATCGTTGTCTGTCTCCATTTGTTCCCCCCCTGCCTCGTCGCGCCTTGAAGCACTTAGGCGTGTTACAAATGCCTTATCATATCATATCATATCATAATCCCTTGCACTCTTGGTGCTGAAACCAAATAACCTTTAACAATTAAGATTGATTGATTTACCAACTACCCTCCTGTCAGTATCCAGAGTGCATCCCTTTCCTTCGACAAACTGTCTGTCCTCTGTGTTTCTTTACAATGTGGGTTGTATTTTGTATTGTAATAGAACTGTCATAATAATAATAAAGTAGATATTTTTATACAACCTTGAATGGGCAGTATTTTTATCATTGGGTAATAATTGTATTGTTGCTGTGTAGCAACTAAACAATGATCCACGACATCGTGGAAATAAGCCTGCCGTTCCGTCCAATTTACCAACAATTGGACAAGGAGGTCTATAATTTACTTGTGTTCCAATCTGTTCAGACCCCTTCTGGTGTACTAGAGGTGTGGGGCTGATTGGTGGTTTAGAAACCAATATTCATCCCTGGACCACTGGTGCCCCGGAAGATGATTTGTTACAGTCATCTTTGACACTTCTCACACCTTCTATACGTTCATCTCCAAAACAGCAACAGCAGCTTGCCTCAATCTCTTAAATATTAGGAAAATCAGGTAACTCATTCCTTTCAACACCGCCAAGCATCTCTTAACCAACCTTGTCTTCTCTAAACTAGACTACTGTGCCAGAATTCTCTTTGGTTTCCCCAGCTTTCTGTCCTCTCAAAAAGATCATTAATTTAGCTACCTTGACTCTCCTTGAACTCCCTTTCTTCACAACTACTTCCTCATACCATCACCAGGCTGGATGGCTGTTGATGCAAAACAGGGCCAGATTTAAATGTCTTCTCCTGGTTCACAAATCCATCCATTGCAAGGCACCACTGTATCTATTCTACTCTATCCAACTCTGCAAGCCTTCTCGTAATCTTTGCTATGCTTCCACTACTACACTTGCGACTCCTCGCCTTCCTGTTCTACCTCTCGATTCTGTTCTTCCTCTCGTCTTGCTCCACTTGCCTGAAATTCTCTCTCCACAAACATCCAAGAAACAGTCCACATGGATTTGTTCAAAACCAAACTAAAAGCCTACCTCCGTGCATCTGATTCGCCCTCTTATCCTACCTCTCATCTGCCTTGTAGATAACATCTTTCCCTCACCTCTAACATGCCTGTGTCCCTCACTTTCGCTGCCTGCAATCTAGCACTTCATACATCATAGTCATATCCCGAGCACAGCTGGCCATAGAGCCTACATACACTTAAAAATGTCTAATGTTGGTTGTCCTTAATTTATGTATGTCCACTTATGTATTGTCCATGGAGCCTGTTCCATTTACTCCCCTCCACAACCTGGTCAAAATGTTCATCAAACTCACCCCATCGTAAGAGGTTCACTGCTTCCCATCAAATCTGGTTTCCTATCTATTGTTTGTTCTTTTGTAATCAAAAAGACAATGTCCTTCCCTGTTTATTACAGGGCCTGCGGTGGCGGCCCTGTAGTTATGGTTAAATTGATCAACTCGCAGGAAGAGCAGTTTTTGGGTGGCTTATAACATTGGCACCGTTTGACGAATCCTCACCAAACTTTGGAAAAAAGTATATAGCCACCTCTGAATGATTTAGGAAGTTTGGTACGGTTTTGTCAAGGGGGGCAAAGTTATATGGGGGCCTCCAAACATTTTAAATCCTCATAGACATAATGGAAACTAATTTCTACAGGGTAGATTTGCACCAAACGAGTGCACGGAGTGAGGGGTTGGTCTGAAAAGTGTGCTATTGAAAATGTGCTATAAATCTATCCAGTAGATAGTTTTAAAATGGCCAAAATGTAGGTTGAATAAAATGTGTGATATCTTAGTCCGGTCAGTACACTCACTTTATGATTCGGTGTCCATGGACGTCTCAGGGCCAATTAGGATGTTGCGTAATGTTTGCGGACATCTACGCGCCTATTTAATGATCAATCAACAACATGAGGTGCATCAAAACCTTTGAAACGGATGCCATGTTGGATTCGAGAACTCCGCCCATAGTCCGCGAACATTGCAGTAAAATATATTAAAAAACACAACATTACACTTGTCAAACTAATGAAGCAATCTCTGGGGAGGTCAGGGGAGGTGCAGATGGGATAGGATAGGGCCATAAAGAGCCAAAAATCAAGTTATTTTTCTTCTCCAAAGTCTGCGAACATCTCAGATGTTCAGGGACATTGCTGGGATGTTCGTTCGTGAACTAGAGAAATGTTTGAGGACAGCTATGCATATGTCTGCATTATATGGTCGGTGAAAAGCAGTTTCTGGATGGTTTATAACTTTGGCACCATTCCATGAAACTAAATGAAATTTTGCAATATCATTTTAGACCCAACTACAAAGTCTGGGGCTGTTTGCCAAGAGGAGGCAAAATATTTGAATGGCTTAGAAAGTTGGTGCTGTTTGACAATTCTGCGTACAAGTTTGCAAAAAGATTACAGACCCAACTTTTAATGTTTTTTGCAAAGTCTGGTGGGATTTTGTCAAAGAGGGTATAAATAGAGGGGGGGGTGTCAACATTTCTAGATGGCTTATAACCTTGGTGCCGTTTGACGAATATTCACAAAAGTTTGCAGAAAGATTATAGACCCAACCCTAAATGTTTGTGTAAAGATTGAAAGGATTTTGTAAAGTGGGGGCTAAGTAATATGACTATTTGTTATGTATACATTTTGACACTTTAAAAAAAGAACATGTGTGGATTTGTAGCAGACCTATGCGAGAAGCACTGGTAACGACCTGAAAACATGCTTTCACAAATGTGTTTGTGTTTGATGTTTTGAAAAGTGTCATAATGTAGCTACAAGAAATGGTGATATACCTTTGGTGACAGAGTTATAGCCTGATGCCATGGCCAGCGGCCATAGCCACGAGGGACCAACAATGGGCTTAAAGTGGTCATGGCCACCTGGGACCCACTATGTAATAATGTTTTCGGGATAGGTTTGAATGGGAAAAAAGATTCTGCTCATGGTTATAGCCTTGTTTTGCAAATCTGTACTGTGTTTTATTCTTTCCAGAGTGTCAAAATGTAAGTACAAAAAATAGTGATATAACTTTGGTGCCTGGGCAATGGGCCTGGCCCTTATCAAGGACAAAGGAGTAGAATGATTTGCTTATTGGGGCATGCAGCATGGCCGAGATCCCTGGTTTGGATGGGAAAAGAAATTCTGCTTGTGGCTACATCCAGTGTGATGGACGGGATTGCAACAAACTTGCACGAGGAGCATCAGCAAGGATCTGGAAGCATGATTTTGCAAATCTGTCATGTGTTTAATTTTTTGCCAAAATGTAAATACAAAATGGGATCAAGATAGGACTGAAATGTCGGAACTGAGAAGAGCACATAGTTGCATGAAGAATGCGCCCATAGAAGCTCGACAACCCTTGAAACTTCCTAAATATTTGGCACTCTTCCTTTCTAATCATAAAAGAAGTACTTTTATGCTGTTTCGCCTAAATTTGTACCACACTAAGGAAAAAACAAACATCTGGAAAAAATCAGTAATAACCGATGATGAATGTCGGAAGAAACCGTGAAACATCTCGTCCTGATATGTCCAAAGTTTGACGGACTAAGGCAAGCCATTCTTAAAAAGGTAAATGTCTTGGCAACGTGCCGAAGCACAGAAATAGTGTGGAATCTGCTCCATCAAGGAGACATCAAACAAGTAACTTTTGCACTAACATTCTTTTTAGAGAATTTGGAAAAGTGCCTAAACAACGAAGGGAAATGACATGTGAATCTGGACGAAGGGTGCCATTTCATCTACCGTCTTTGTTCATCCTAAAATTAGCTTCCTGGACCATTTGAAATAGTACGACTTTTCATCTTTCTATTTTAGATTAAGTGGAACAACCACCCGTATTCATTCTTTCTCTAAGTTTGCTTGTTTTCTTTTACTTTCTTTTGTTTTTTATTCCTCTTTCTTTGTCTTTTTTACTGAGGAATTTTTTACTGTGGAATTTTTTTACTGTGGAATGCCTGTAATTCAAAATCTGTATTTTAAAAGTTTGTAATGAACTAATAAAATAAAAACAAAAAAATAAAAAATACAAAAAACAGTGATATAACCCTGAGAGTGTGCCTGGCCAATAGCAAGGACAAATGTCTACAAATGTCTACTTGGATTTGGGTGTTCGTTTTAGCAGTGCACTGTGGTGGTGAGAGTTATGGTTGCGTAGCTTACTATAACTGGTGAATTTCCTGGGTTTATCGTTTTTACTTGTAACCATAACGTCGCTTTAACAAAGTTGTTTCCCTGAATTTCATAGGTTTCTATTAGTGCAACTTACCCATAATGCCCCTTTAACAAAGTTTTTTAACTGAATTTCATTGTTTTTTACCAGTGCACCCCATGTGCTACAACTTCCTAATATCATACTTACCCCAATATATCAGAATGTTTAGCCAATTAAAAAAGTTTCAAGTACAAATTGTGCCATTCCCCACCTCCCAGCAACATTTTTACCACTTATATGAACTCTCTCAACTTTTTAGCACCATTTCCTGTTCACCGGTGTTCGCGGACATCTGTCGTCACTGCGAACGTAATGGACAGTGTCATGTGACGACACATGCGAAGATGGCATGATTACATGTTTGCCAACTCGCCCACACTTTGCGAACTAGTCAACAATTTGAAACTGCATTTTCAGTTGATCTAGGAAGTTTCAAGTTGAAATATACCCTTGCACAGCTTCTAGACCTATTCTTACTGATTTTCCATCTGCAATCCAGGAGAGAGCACATTAAGGAATTAAGGTACAACATTTTGTTTCCTATCCCCCTTCCCCCATATCTTTCACTGTTGCCCCTTCCCTCATTTCCCTCCCCCCTTAGTTCCACCTTGCTTCCTGACCTCTCCTGCAAAAATAAAATACAACATCAAAAAAACACCCAAAAAAGTTTCCTTTAGGAACCACCTTTCACAGAAAAAAAAAGAAATTAAACAAATAATCCTATAGACTCCATCAACTTTACATTTCTCCGTTAAGCATTTTATATTATGCTAAAGGTAATAATGTACAATTGTATACTAGAGAAAAACATAAAAGAACAGAAACAAGTTTCTGTCCCAAATTCCTTCCTCTAGCATAGAATCCATGAGCACCATAATCCATGCACCTTTTACCTATCTGCCGTCAGACCCAGATGGCATGTGCACACCATCACACAGGACAGAACTTCTACCCTTTTAACTTTTATATTTGTAACACTCCCTCATTGCCTGCTTTTGAACAGTGACACATCCATCCACCAATTACTTCCGAAAACTCTACATATAACCCCATACACATATTATACTTTGACACACCAACTGCCACTTATCAATATTGTACAAATCTTTTGCATCTCCAGGTACTTTACTCATACAAAATAAATGTACACTGTGCTCCTATAAATGCACAAATGCTTTGTGCAGTGAGAGAAGTGCATAAATAGAAAGGGCAATACTGATTGGCAAGTGCTGATGGGAGCCCATGAGGGAAGTGACTAGGAATGCCAAGGTGGGCGACTACTAGTTAACGGTGGGGTGCATCTTTAACATAACGTCCCTTTAACAAAGTTTTTTCTATCAATTTAATAGGTTTTTATAAGTCAAAATGTGTCATGATGTTACATCATTGTATTTAAGATATTAATAATTTCTCTTTTAACATATAAAAAAACTATAAACCTACTTTAACAAACATATTTTTTGCAATGCATATTTATGTGTGTTGTTATCAGCAGCGCATGCTGGGGATGCACATCATCATTGAATTGCCTACGACATGATGCTCAACCATCTCCCTAGCCCCACTAAACCACCCCCATTATTCACTGCACATGTCCTACATCCTAGCTCAGTGTCCAGTATACCCTAATAATGTGACCAATGGCCACTGATCATTGCTTGCAACCATGGCCAGTCTCCAAAATCCATGGGGCATGGGATTCGGCCAAGCCACATTCACCAATAAGTAAATCAGAGTACACATTTGCATTTGCTGAGGGTCAGGCCCAGGACCCAGACACCAAATATATATCACTCGTTTTTCCATTTACATTCTGAAACTTTGGAAAAATAAAACACAAGACAGATTTGCAAAAATATGCTTTCAGATCCTTGCTGATGCTCGTCGCACAACTTTGTCCTAACCCAGTCCAACTGTGAAACCATATTTTATGGAGAAGCCTGGTTTGTTATCATTAGAGAATCATTACCCATTGTTAGAGAATCATTACCCATTTAGGGATTAATTATCCATTATTCACATATTATGTAGCATTTGCATTTGCTATAGAATGAGGCCTGTTATATTTGAAGTGCCTTGCTAGTGCCATGTAGAGACACATGCTATATTTGTAGAGATATGTTGTTATGTCTTATGTATGCAATGTAGAGAGACACACTGAGTAAGCATTGAGTCTGCATAATAGATAGCGCTTGGAACAAGTGAATGCGTTAGGCACTACATTTGAGAATTAAAAGCATGAGGCCTAAGGCATTTTAAAGCCATTCCATTGAGACAGAACAGAAGCGCAATGGACTGCCAAAGATGTTATGAGTTACAGTGTACGAAGAATGCATAAACAGTTTCTTAGCAGACACAGATAAGAGGTCGCCTTTGCCTTAGTGGAGAGCAGAGAAGGGCATGGTATTATCAGCCCTGAGCTGGTGTTCCCAGACAGAGATGGTGGGGGCCATGCAGGGAGTGCTTTGACTCACAGAGACATGCATAAGAGAAGGATTTCAATGGAGTGAATGGAGAAATATGAGGAGATGGTAAGATGGTGTTTTGTAACGCAGACAGAAGAAGGCCATGGTATAGATATGATGTACAAATGTCATGATGACAAGAACACACAGTAATAGAAAAGTACAAGACATGCATTACAGACTTTTAGGCACTGCTCAGATTTAGAAATGCTGACAGGTAGACAGAGAGGCATTTTAGCATAGAGAGACATGTAACCATGAATATGTATTTACGCCATTGAACAGTATAATGAGAGGTGAGGCTTTGGGAGTTTCTAGTTCTGAGATGTAGTTGGAGATGTAGTTCTAGATGGAGATGGACTCTGACTCTGCTCTCTGAGATGTAGATGTGGATGTGGATGGAGCTGACTCTGAGATCGAGAGAGTTTTGGATGGAACTGCTCTCTTAGAGAGGAAGCATTGGGGAAGCATTCTGATGAGAGCTGATGAGATCGATCTGGCAGGGAGACTGGCAGAGAGAGACCACTGAGAGGCCTGTCCCTGACTGACTGGCTGGTTGCAGAGTTAGCTGGAGAGGAGAGAAATGGCAAGACATGGCAAGAGGGGAGTATTGATCTGAATAAGACATGTGTATGGGGAATTAGGAGAGACACTCACACAGAGCTTTGGCTGACATGATATATGGGGTAATCAGACAGGGATTGTCTTAGAGAGAGAGTGTGAAATGTGGTGTGGAGGCTGTGTAAGGCTTATAGTTATTGCATTGCATTGCAGATTTGCACCAAAAGCATAAAAGGTGCAAATTCAATATTTGCATTATAGTAATGTTTGCATCATGCATTGCTGTGTATGAATAAAAGTGTTTCTATTGTTGAATTGATTAATGTGTTTTCTTTGTGTCTTATGTTAGTGTGTCCATAGTATAGTAATTTAGCAGTAACACAGTGCACAAATCTCCCTGAGATACAAGAGCAGGGGACGCATAGTGATCCAAAGCCCCCCCACCCCTCCGAGGTAGATATGTTTGGGCATGACACACCACTTCAGGGTGTAACCGCAAGCAGAATATTTTTTTCCCATTCAAATCTATGGCTTCAGCTATTTCACATGCCCCAACAAGCACATCAGAGTAAGTACGCATTTGACCAATGTGTTCTAATTACATTTTGACACTTTAGAAAAAATAAAACACAGGACAGATTTCCAAAACTATGCTTTGAGGTCCTTGCTGATGCTCCTCGCAAATGTTTTCTGAAATCCTGTCCAACACTTCAGGCTGTAGCCACAAGCAGGTTTTTATCCCCATAGAAACATACCCGATAAAAAAAAAAGTTACCACATAGCCGGTCTTTGGTGGCCAGGCCAACTTTAACCTCATTGCCAGTCCCTCCTGGTCATGGCCAGTAGCAAGATTGTCCAGCAATGGCCTTTGGCCATGACCCAGACAATCTGATCACTGCCCATGGCCAAAGGCTATAACTCAGTCACCAAAGGCATATCACCATTTTTTACCTACATTATGACACTCTTAAAAAAAAAAAACACTGACACATTTCCAAAACCATGCTTTCAGGTCCTTGCCAATGCTCCTTGCATGAGTTTGCTGCAAATGAGTCCATATTTTATTTTTTGAAAAGTGTCAAAATGTACATACATAAAATAGCCAAATAACTTAGCACCCACTTGACAGAATCCATTCAGACTTTCACAAACATTCAAGGTTGGGTCTATAATATTTTTTGAATCATTTGTAAAGATTTGTGAAACAGCACCAAATTTAAAAGCATTTCAAATATTTTTGGACCCTGCCTCTAATTTTACTCCCTCTTGACAATACACCACCAAACTTTCAGGGTCAGATCTACAATGATATTGCATAATTTCATGCAGTTTCATTGAGTAATACCTAAGTTATAAACCATCCAAAAACTGCTTTGCACCAACCCTGTAATTACAAAATAGGCATGGATGCTCCAGAATATCTGAATGTCCAAGAACATTACATGAAAGTCCCCGGACATCTGAGATGTTTGTGGACATCGGAGAAAGAAAAGGCAGATTTATGGCTTTTTATGGCCATATCCATCCCATCCCCATCACTCTTCACCTTCCCAGACATAGTTTCATCAGTTTGTTGGGAGGAGATCTCTCCTGGGCCCCCAGAATAGACGCAGGACTCAGTCAATGGCATGTTAGAACTGTGGTTTATTGCAAATAAAACCAACAGTGATCAACACAAGATAATGATAATTCTCTAATACTCCTCAGCTCTCCATGGCACGTGGTACAGTTTTGTACAAGTATGTCATCATCACCTGGGCCCTTCTCCAAAAAACCTATCATCAGAGAGGATTGGGTATTGAGAGTACTATTACCTATAGGAGGACCCTATAGGGGTTATATTACTGGTCCTTGCATGTCAGGTGGCTGGCCTGTCCCATCCCCAAGAAACTATCTATTTAATTGTTGCAGAGTAATGGGCTTACAATTGGTTCATACTATTTGACATCCACCCCTGGCTTTCGAAGCTGTGATTGGCTAGAGCTGATCTCCCCAGGCCTGGGACTCGATTAGGTTCTCAGCCCTCTGTGCACCTCTTCAAGGTGATGTGGATGATTGTGCGTCTGCATTATAACTTGTGTGTACCACCTTTACCTATGAGAATGCGCTCCTTACATTGCAACACTTGGTGCCATCTGCGTCTGACTTGCTGGGATTGGCTCTGCTTTCCCACCACTGGTGACTGTCCATTGTCTCATTTGACTGTACCACCTGCTTAGGGAACACAAAATTGAACTTTCCAGCTTGGATTTATGAGTATTTATTGTGTTTCTCTGTAGCTGGTCTGGAGATTGGAATGTGTCTGCGTATCTCAGACCTTGGTCGTGAGTCTGCTTCGTGCTCGGTGCTGCCTGAATCAGCTCTCCTCATCTCAGGTTCTGTGGCTTTTGGGCATTCTGTAATTTTCCTTAACCATATCATAGAAATTCTACATGTTCATTTTACTCTATGCACTCTGTACGTCACACAAGGTCCTATCAGGTTCCATATATATATGCATGTAGTCCCGTAGGGTCTGCGTTAAGCATCTGCAAGCTTGCTCAGGATCTCTTGTGCCTTGCGGTTCGTGTAACTACATTTGGCTAATGTGAAAAATAATAAAAGCATCAACAGTATGCATATGTATCTGTTCTCTAGCTATAGAACTGTGTAAGTATGTCCTTTGTGTATGCGATTGTGTGTTTGTGTCATGTGGTGCAGGACTGCTAATGTGCTTCATGTCTAACACTGCTATGTTGTGGTGACACTAATGACATCATCATTGTGGTTTCTTGGTGTTTAGTCGAGATTGCCCATATAGGTGTTTCCATCCACAATCTCTCTTTCTTCTCCGATACCTGTGAAGATGTGTACCGGGTTCGGTCTGTATGGCTGGCTGAGTGGATACATTTCTGTGTATTTGTCAATCATTGATGCACTCGGGATTCGTCCGAAATAAGATGGGTGGCAGCAAGCATTTCTGGCTCTTCGTCTTGACATTACTATGGGGGTGATGAGGGGCATCTTTGGGACCCTCTCTTCAGTCCCCCCTCTGGTCGACTTGTTGACCACATCCTCAAATTTCACACCTTTTGCTCTTGGTTGCCATATCTTCATCATCCCTCTGAGGTGTCCATAATAATTCACATGATCGTCAAAAGTCCAGTACATGCAGCTGCACACTCCTTCTGGGATGGACCATACCCATTTCCCTGCATAGGTATTAGCATCTAGTGGATTGTCTAACGTCATCGCCTCAAGTGGGAATAGCGGACAGTTTGCTATTCTGTCTCTTAACTTATCTCTTTCTTCCACTATTTTGTCCTTTGTTCCTCCTATTTTCACATCCATCAGCACCTTCATTCCAATAGTTTTCTCTGCTCTCTTTCGGCACTGGCGATACAGATCTTCACCACACATTGTGCCACTAGTGCCAATATTAGTGCCCCTAATATTACCATAATCCCATCTGATAGCCATGAAGGCATCCATTACCACAGCTATGCTATCCAGCTCTGGACTTGTAGAGTCCCTTTTGCTTCTTCCTCCATTTTGGCATGCATCTTGGATAGCTGGGTTACCGCATCGATCAGTGTGCCATTATCTTCATTGTTGGCAGGTATGAATTTGCAACAGGATCTCCCAATTTTTGAGCAAACTCCTCCCTCCGTTGCTGTGATCAGATCCAGAGCATATCTATTCTGGAGCGCCATCAACCTTACTGCTCGGAGCTATTTTATTTATTTATCATGTTGAACCCATTCACTGTAGAGTTTATTATCATCATCAGCTCCCACCGGGCAATCTGCAGCCATTTTGCATTTGTATATGTCTGAATAGCTGGAACCATGGATGCGAAAAACATTTGCTCTCTGCTAAATAACCTATGTTCTGGTGGCACTTCATCTAGAGCCGTTTCTCACTCATCTGAGAAATAATTGCTCCTTTTCAATCTGCTCACTTCTGCCAACCTTTTTTCTTTTCCTGTTTGTTCTCCTTCCTCTGACCTTTTCTTCCATTTGTTAGTATTGATCTTTGGGAAGTCATTGAACTTTATATCCTTCTGTGGCATGACCAATGATGACATGTTGATATGTACCAATGAGCAAATTCCTCCCCAGTTGGGTGGTAGCATCTCGTATGCCTTGGATCCACATGCCCAGTACTGATCCATCACTACTGCATTGCCTAGTTGCATAGCTGCATTCTTGTCTATGCTACGGCATCTCGTATTTTCTCCAACTCTTTCTTCACAGTCATTATGATAACAGAGTGCTGGCTTTTTCAGGGGTATTATAGGCATTGATCCAGCTTCGTTCTCCACCAAGTGAGCAACTTCGCACTTGCATCCCACTCCTTCAGGAATTTTCTTCTTGTACTTTATTCACTGATGATTGTGCTAGAGTGTATGCCTTGCTTCCCACTACTCCATCCTTCCATCCATCCTCTGTGTACACTTCACCATACACAAGCATATGTGGCCTTTCTCAGCATCCAGGTTCTCCTCCTATCACTTTCGCCCTCTTCCATGGGCAGGGAAATAGTTTTTATGTTATAGTCTTTGTGTCTCCTTTCTGTGGCCTGTCAGTTATATATTGTATTGCTTCACCTAAATGCCAATAATTGTTCATTATGTCAAGCGTATTCATGCAACTGTCTTCATATAGGAACGTCACCTGAGACATCCATCTCATTGTTGCCCTTTTGCCTTGAAATCTCCCTCGAGTTGTCACCATAGACAAGTACATCAGGCACTGTCCTCTTGCTGCTGGTAATTTTGTTGCTCTAAATGTTATGGAGGCACTCCTGGTGTAGGGATTAATGAGCAGATGTAGTAGCTCTCCCTGGTTGTTTCCTTGCATACTTTGGTCATTTGTTTGTACCACATGTTATTAGACACTTGAGCAGTGTCGGTGAGATAGAGATCCACCCCCTTCATGTCTGCATTATTACTGCACTTACCTCTCATACCGTACTTGCAGTGCTCTCCTGTCCACCTGACATGGTCGTTCCACATGCTGGGGTAGGGGTAATGTTAGTAGGGGATATAGTGGATTTGCTAGCAACAAGCAAAATTCTCCAGAATATCAATATAAATACTCCACTTGGAATAAAGAGACATGACAATATAAGCACATGTTTTATTATTTCACCCATCTTTACCTGTGCTACTGGATCCTTGTGCAGCTTGAAGATATAGTTGTCCGCCTGAAATGTGCAATAAATAAGCGTTACTGTGTTAGTATAGTATCAGGTTAATCCTTAATCCTGTAAATACTATAATAATTTATTGCGAAGAGGAATAACTGCTTCCACAAATTTCTAATTCCAGGGTCCCTCAGTATGGAGACAATAGAAGGGTTTCCCTGACCATGTTGTGGGTAGACTTGGGCCAGATATGCTATAAAAGCAAGATAGTATACTCTAGGAGAACTGGCCTGAAATCTGCTGGGTCTCCTAACATTGTGAACAAACTGGTTCGAGAAAGTATCATAGTGGGAATCAGTAGGGAACAGAAACAAACACTAAATATTACAGTCGGCTTTCTCAAAGAATGAATGTAGAGAATAAACTAACAAACAGGCAGTGTGTTCTCACTCTGGATGTGTCAGCAGTCCTTTCCCTAACTCTGCTGCCATTGAGCAAATAACCATTGGATGTCCTCCACTTGGCAGTTCAGAATTATCATTTTGCTTATCTTGCTGTTGATCATTGGCCATCTCAATCTCCTTCCCAGGTGAGGCTGCAGCTTGGTAAAGCTTGATGTCTGTGACTTGATTCCAAACTGATTTTCCTGTCAATCTGACAGCTTTATCTGCTAGTGCTTCGATGATGTGGGGCCCTGTGACTCTGGGTGTGCCCCACCTCCTCACAAAGTTCCTCAACAGGACAGTGTCACCAATACTGACAAGCCTTTAAATCCCAGAGTTCTTTCGTTCGTTGTCACTGTTGCTCTTGCCGCTGTCTTCTGGGCCTCCCCGGTGTCGTTCTATCTGGCTAGAGATAAAAGAGGCACACGCAATCAAACAAGGAAGTAATGTTGTCATACATTCCTGGCCTAACACATCTGCACTACTCTCAGCATCTTTCAGTGGTCTAGTGGGAGGAGCCATCGGATGTTGCATGCACCATCCTGTCATCACCTCATGGGGCGTTAAATGGTTGTTGGACCCAGGCTTATTGCGTAATGTAAAGAGTGCAAGGGCCTGGTAGTGGAGCCAGTTTTTCTTTGTGCTCTGTTTGGTTTTTGCAATCATTTCCTTCAAACGGCTATTTAGGCATTCATACACCACATTTCCTTGCGGGTGATACACACAAGAAATCTTATGTTGAATGCCCAGTAACGTAGTAATGTGCTTGAACATCTCATTGGCGAAGTGAGGGCCATTGTCAGACCGCAGGACCTCTCACACGCCCCATCGTGGGAATACTTCCCGGACCAAGAACTTTGCTTCTCTGAGGGCATCAGGATGGGAACAGGAACCTGGCACAATCCACCGAGAGAATAGCCACACAACCACTATCATGTAGCAATATCCTTCTCAAACTTGGATCATATTGACATAGTCGATGTGGAGATGCTGAAACGGGCCTGCTGGGTGAGGTATGGCTCCTCTCACAACACTCAATGTATGTCCTGCAGTGAACTACTTACATGTCAGGCAGTTGCTTACAAATTCAGCCACATGTTTCACCAAGTTAGGACAGAACCATGTTTCTCCAATATGGGCAGCAATGACTTCTTTTCCTGTGTGCGTTAGATAGTGTGACTGTGTCAGTGCAATGTGTAATAATGCTTGTGGCATGTTGACAATCCCTGTGTTGTTCTGCCATCATAAGGCATCTGTCAGAGATGCTGTACATCCCCTCCTAGTCCACAAGTCTTTCTCCTCCTTGGGTGCAGTTCCCTGCAACTCGATTACTTGTATTTTGGTAATGCATTGTACCCTTCCTTTAGTACCATTGTTCTTGCATAGTCTCGAGCATGTGATGCTGTCTCCATTTCTAGGGGCTTTCCAAAATATGCAGCACATTTTGCTTCTGAGTCTGCTGCTTCGTTTCCCCTTGAGATAGGATCTTCCCCTCGTGTGTGTGTGTGTCTGGCACTTCACTATGGCTATCTGCGCCGGGTATTGTACAACTTCAATTTGTCCACCCAATAGAAGTGCATGCTGTACTGGTGACCCGTCTGCCCTCCTGAAACCCCTCCTTATCCATTGCGAAAGTCCTGAGTGTACTGTTGACATCACATACACTGAGTCTGAGTACACTGTCACTTCCTTTCCTCTGATGTGTTCGAATGCTAGTATTAGAGCTACTAATTCTGCTGCTTGTGCTAAATAATGTGATGGCAATTCTGCACTGGCCACTACCTCACCTGTTCCATCATCTCTCAACCTCACCACTGCAGTTCCTGTATGCCTGACCCCATCCGTCTGGTCAATTGTCGAGGAATCATCAATATACAGCACGTCTCCCCCCTCCAGTGCGTCCTCATGTACTTGGCGGGTGTCACTGAATTCCTGGATGTTTTCTGCGCAGTCATGTGCATAGTCGCCTTCTGTATGATGTCTGCAAGAAATATCGCTGGGTTAACCACTCTGCACCTCACCACGTTGAGTGATGGGTTTGATAGGAGCACCTCATACCCTGATGCTCTTTGTGTAGTCAGTATGCTCTTTCATTTCTCCAATATCACAAACAGGGTGTACTCCACATAGAATGGTGTTGCACTCCATGGTAGTCCCTGCTGATTTGTCCACGGCGGATGCGGCAGCAACCAACACTTGTTTGCACTGGTAGTGTCCTCTGGTTCAAGCTTCCCACTGTAGTAGGCTATGGGCTTGTTCCTCATACGTGTCTTCTGTGTCAGCACTGCTTTCATCACTAGCCCCTCGGTGTGTGAGAAGAGGAAGAATTCCTTTGTACAGTCTGGGATCCATAGCACAGGAACTGTGCATATTGGTTCTTTAAGCTCTTAAAATGCCCAACTCATCTCTGTTGTCCAGTTTATTGTCTTGTGTCCCTTCTGTGCTTCCTCCAGAGTGCCCAGTAAAGGCCTGGTGTGTGTGCTGTAGTCAAAAACCCATGTTCTGCAGTAATTGCACAACCCCAAAAATGGCTGCATTCCTCTCAGTGTCATTGGTTTGGCTGTCTTGCGTATTGTCTCCCTCTTTCTGCTGTGAACTGTCAGCCATTTTGGGAGATAATCTGGCCAATGTATAGCACTTCTTTCTGGCAGTACTGTAGTTTTGCCTTGTCCACCTTGTATCCCTTGTCAGCTAACACTGTCAGCATGTGTGCTGAGTCTTTTTTGCACTGGTCCTCTGTCGTGCAGCAGATCAAAATGTTGTCTAAGTACTGTAGGACTGTGCTCTCCATCTGTACATCGCTTAGGTCCATCTGGAGGACTCTGTTGAATATAGAGGGTGACTCGCAGTACCCTTGAGGGAGTCTTGAATGTTTCCACTTCTGGTTTCCTTACATAAAGGAATTTAGGTCTTGTGAGTGTGGGTGCAGTAGTACTGAGAAAATGCATTCTTCAAGTCTATGACTGTGAAACAGGCAGCTTCTGCCAGAATGCTGCATAAAATTGTCACTGGATTTGCAACCAGAGGATACTCTGCTTCTACAATGTAATGAAGGGCGTGAAAGTCCTCGATAAAATTCTATGATCCCCCTTTTGCTTTCTGGACTGGGTACACAGCAGTGTTGCATGGGGACTCTGATGGTACTAGAATGCCTCGCTTCACTAGTGCTGCAATCATCTCATAATTGCCCTTGTCTACCTCCTTTGATAATGGGCGCTGTTTCAATCTGGGTAAAATTGCTCCTGGTTTTAGCTTCATCTTCACTCCCCCAACTCATTTCAGAAGCCCCACATCATAGGGACTTGTGCTCCATGGGATGCTGGGAAAGAATAGAAAGAAAGGGAGTTTGTTTTTCTTATATTGTGAAAGGCAAGCACAGCTTTAAAGAATACTAGTCAGCACACAAGGGGAAAATCGGTTTTGGGATGTACAACACAGGGGCAATGTGAAAAGAAAATGCAAATGGAAATTCGTTTTTACCTTAAAATGTGAAAATGGGAACATTTTTTAAAAATTGTTTTAGTTGATAATCAACCTTTCAATAATATCAAATTCATATAGTTACACAATTTCTTTTCCATCAATGTATAAATAAAATACATTAAATTACATCAATTTCATGTGATTATGTAATTTCTTTCCAGGATGCTCATGATATGTGTTTATATCAATCAGTTATTTGAAAAGAGATGCAATAGTCGAAAGAGAAGTGATACTAACTCATGTATCATGTACAAATTCACTGTGAGAAATAAAGTAAAATAAAAGATGAGCAAGTGAAATATAACTAATTGTACAAGTCAAGTGGTTACACTTCTGTTACAGTTAAAAAGTGACTTCAAGAATCACTACTAGTGAAGATTAATTTTCAAGATCAAGATGGATAATTAATTTTGCTATGGTCACTTGGACCATTATCAAATTGGCGTGAAAGAGCTTGTTCCAGAGATCCTGTGGAGTTAAAAATCTGCAGTGTCGAAATAAGGTTTAAGCAGCGGCACTCGTCTGGTTAATAATGCTGCACACTCGGTTAGCAAGTGTTGTAAAGTCTCTTTGTGGAATTGGATGCAGCAGAAACAACAGTAGTTCTCGAGCTCTGTTATTTGCTTGTGCCGAGCCTGAACTTGCTTTGTCTTACATTTATAGATACATTTATAGATCTTGTCTATAAGGTAGTATAATTACTCTCTAGGTTTCCAGGATGACCAAGGAAGGAATGAAGTTTCACATTTGAAAACAATCACATGCAGAGAGAAACAAGAAACATTGGCAAGCAACACAAGGCCTTTAAAAACTCAGTTGTACATTGCCTTTTAACTTCACATTTCACTTTAAAATGAACTCTTGGAAGGCACACAAGTTTAACGTGCAAAAGTGTCACTGTAAAGTTGATCCCTGCATACAGTGCTTAAATGAGGGCATCATATTTACACTTTTAGGGACTTTGGTGCACATCTGGCTTTGCAGATTTTCACCTAAGAGTCAAAATCGAAATGCCATTTTGTTGCTTTCACTCATAAACTGACTTCATTTTAAACCCAGTTTAGCATCCGAGCATGATAGGCCTCTCTCCCACTATACAGGTCTCTCAAATTCTAGTAAAGGTTCTTTTTCCAAATTGCATTGTATGACATCCGGATTGCACTGATGGGCCTCATTCCCACTGTTCAGTTCTCTCAGATCTATTAGAGGTTATTTTTCCAAGTTGATTTGTATGACATATAGATTGCATTGATAGGTCTCTCTCCCACTATACAGGTATCTCATGTCCAGTAGGGGTTCTGTCTCCAAGTTGCGTTGCATAGCGTCTAAACTGTATTGATAGGCCTCTCCCCCACTGTATGGGTCTCTCAGGTTTAGCAGGGGATTCTTTGTCCAGATTGCATTGTGTGATACTCTGATTGCATTGATGGGCCTCTCTCCCACTGTACAGGTCTCTCAGGTCTGGCAGGGGATTCTGTGCTCAAATTGGATGGTATGACATTCAGATTGCACTGATAGGTTCTTTCTCCAAATTGCACGGTATGCTATCTAGATTGCATTGATGGGCCACTCTCTTGCTATACAGGTCACCAAAATCTAGCAGGGGATTCTGTGTCCAAATTGCATTGTATGATATCCGGATTGCATTGATAGGCCTCCCTCACACTATACAGGTCTCTCAAATCTAATAGGAGTCCTATCTCCGAATCGAATTGCGCTGTATAGTATCTGTATAGTATTATAGGTCTCTCTCCCACTGTGCAGGTCTCTCAAATTTGGCAGGGGATTCTGGGCCCATATTGCATTGTACGATACTCCGATTGCATCTATAGGCCTCTCTCCCACTGTGCAGGTCTCTCAAATTTTACCAGGGGAATCTGTGTCTAAGCTGCATTGGATGATATTCAGATTGCATTGATAGTTTCTATCTCCAAATTGCACGGTATGATATCTAGATTGCATTGATAGGCCTCTCTCCCACTATACAGGTCTCTCAAATCTAGCTGTGTTTCTTTCTCCAATGGCACAGTGTGATATTAGACTGCATTGACAGGCCTCCAAACTGTATTGTATGATATCTAGATTGCAATGATAGGCCTCTCTCCCACTATACAGGTCTCTCAAATGTAGCAGAAGTACTGTGTCCAGATTGCATTGTGTGACATTTAGATTGTATTGAAAGGCCTCTCTCCCACTATAGAGGTCTCTCAAATGTAGCTGGGTTTCTGTCTCCAATGGCACTGTGTGATATTAGACTGCATTGACAGGCCTCCAAACTGTATTGTATGATATCTAGATTGCAATGATAGGCCTCTCTCCCACTATACAGGCCTCTCAAATTTAGCAGAAGTACTGTGTCCAGATTGCATTGTGTGACATTTAGATTATATGATATCTAGATTGCATTGATACGCCTCTCTCCCACTATACAGGCCTCTCAAATTTAGCAGAAGTACTGTGTCCAGGTTGCATTGTGTGACATTTAGATTGTATGATATATAGATTGCATTGATAGGCCTCTCTCCCACTATACAGGCCTCTCAAATTTAGCAGAAGTACTGTGTCCAGATTGCATTGTGTGACATTTTGATTACATTGATGGGGCCTCTCGCCCGCTGTGTGGGTCTCTCAAGTTCAGCAGGGGTGCTTTGTCCAGATTGCATTGTGTGACATTTAGATTGCATTGATGGACCTCTCTCCCACTTTACAGGTCTCTCGAATCTAGCTGGGGTTCTGTCTCCAATTGCACTGTGTGATGTTTAGATTGCATTGATGGGCCACTCTCCCACTATACAGGTCTCTCGATTCTGGTTGGGGTTCTGTCTACAATTGCACTGTGTGATATTCAAATTGCATTGATGGGCTCTCTCCCACTATACAGGTCTCTCAGGTCTTAATGGGGTTCTGTCCCCAATTGCACTGTGTGATTTTTAGATTACATTGATAAGCCTCTCTCCCTCCCACTATACAGGTCTCTCAAATCTTGCTGGGGTTCGGTCTCCAATTGCACTGTGTGATATTTAGATCGCATTGATAGGCCTCTCTCCCACTATACAGGTCTCATGTCTAGCTGGGGTTCTGTCTCCAATTGCACTGTGTGATATTAGACTGCATTGACAGGCCTCCAAACTGCATTGTATGATATCTAGATTGCATTGATGGGCCTCTCTCCCACTGTGCAGGTCTCTCAAGTCTAGCTGGGGTTCTGTCTCCAATTGCACTGTGTGATAATGGACTACATTGACAGGCCTCCAAAGTCAACAGAATCTTCAAAAAATACAACATTACTTGCTACAACTACGCAGATGACACTCAAATCATCTACAAAATCAAAGACAATGAAGCAGATCACTCAAATCTAATGGACTGTCTGAAAGAAGTCTTCAACTGGATGAATACCAACAACCTGAAAATCACCCCAGGAAAGACCGAAATCATGATCATATCCAAAGACCACGGGAACAAAACCGCCATCCCATGGCCAACGGAAATGGGAACCGCACCAACACCATTTAAGGTAGTAAAGAATCTGGGAGTTCTGATGGATAATGCTCTAACCTTAGAACCACAAATAAACGCAACAGTGAAGAAATGTTTCTTCCTCCTCCACACGGCAAGAAGAATCCTACCTTTCCTCTCCTTCACGCTCAAAACACTCACTATTGTTGCCCTCATCGTGTCAAGAATCAACTATGCAAACAGCTTCTACTTTGGAATACCAGAATACCTCCTGAAAAAACTACTATGAATCCAAAATGCGGCAGCCATACTACTCCTCAAATTATCCAGAAGAGACCACATCACTACTGCCCTAAAAACACTGCACTGGCTCCCAGTAGAACATTGCATCACCTTCAAAACCATGTGCATAATGCACAGGGCAATCAGAGGACAAGGAGCAGAATTCCTTCAAAAGAAAATAACAATCTACAAACCAAAGAGGCCCCTCCAATCCAGCAAAGAAATCCACCTGGAACTAAAACCATACCTTAAGAAAAAACTCGGAGGCACCTCTTAGCCACTTAGCCGCAAAAACCTGGAACAACATCCCAAAAGAGATAAGAAACACAGAAGATCACCACAAATTCAGACAATTACTAAAAACCTGGATCTTCAAGACCACAGACTCAAACTGAAAAACCGAAACAACAGAGAAAAAGGACAACTAAACTGGAAAGGACACTGACAGCCCCAGAACTGAGAGGGAAGCTCCCACAGTACCGGGACGGATGACACCAGATAGACTGAAACACAGGTGACACCCATGGAGACGGACTTAACTACCCCAGACAATCTCACCAACAACCTCACCCCCCCTTAGTTGCCACCAGGTACCAAGTGTCAATTGAATTGTCAAGATACTGACAATCACCACACTAGCTGAGTGGTGGACATTGGCAGATGCTCTGGCCACAGGAGTAGGAAGGGAGGACCGCTGAATGCAAGATGGGCCCAGATCAGATCAGTGGCACATCAGGAGAGACTACACAAGGCCAGCGCCTCAATTCAGCATAGAGATGCCAACTAACCAACTCCACTAACAATTTCCCCCTCTGATTCACCTATCAAACTCCAATCCAAACACAACCACAAACCTAAAGCACAACAAACCGCACAAACTTCACTACACTGCAACAACACAACAAAAACACACATAGACCTCCACAACAGTACACAACGACTACTGGCCGCAAACACCCCAGGCCCAGCTGACAGACCCACCGGGCTGAGGCCACCAACAGCACAACACTGCTCACTTGCACTTTTCCTGCTTTATCCCACTAACTCGCCCTCCCTCCCTTTTTCAGAACCGCCAGTGCGCCAGGGGACCACTCTGGTGGTGATAGTGTGCGGAACAAATGTCCTTTAACATTAACATTAACATCCCATTATAGATTCTGCGCACTGTGGTTTCATCTGCAATGGGCACATTATGAAACCAAGTTCATATTTTTAAAACTCTGCGAACACTTTTTGCTGAGCATATTTTTTGTTAAATGGAAGAACAAAACTACTCATTTAATTCAATGTTCATGAATATCCTTTGCCAAAATCATCAAAATATCCTTGCCATGTGTCTTTCGTTTTCTTTGTGAATGGCAGTTCACCTCTCTCCATATTTTAGCACCTTTCCTTTCACTTTGCTTTGAAATTGCAGGACCTTATATTGGATCTTATTTCTCAGCCTCCCAGGGCTATTTCAACCCACAGTGTGCATGCAAGTGTGCACTCTCTGTCTGTCCTTGTTGTTGCTGAGGCTGGTCCTGTGTGTAGCAGTCATCTTGGTCCACCTGATATGCTTGCTGGTATTGTGCTGCCCAATTCTGCTGCATCCCTCTGTTTCTGCAAGTCCTCAAAATGTACCCCATCTGCCCACATAACCAGCACTGCGGTGACTCTCTCCCTTGCCCCTGGAAACCCTGCACATAATCCCCTGGGCCTTGCTGCACCTGCATCCCGTATTTCCAAAACCCTCCTGGGAAACCCCCTTGGTTGTGATGTATTTGTGGCCCATACCAGTGTCCTCTCAGTGGCCCTCCTCTTCCTCAGAACCCTTGCTGCATGTGCCCCCACCCCATGAACCCTCCTGCTGTGGGCGGTGGTGTGTACTGATGCAGCTGTGTCCCCTGTGCGCTTGCGCTTGTCAACACCACTGCTTCCATGACGTACTTTGATAGTTTTTCCTGACCTAGTTTTGCTTCCTCGAGCTTCCTTTCCTTCGCTTTCTTCTTTTTTTTCTCTTGCAATAGCCTACAATGGTGAATGATCGTAAGCTGTATTTCTGGTCAAGAATTTACTTCCATGCCTACCAAATTACTTAGCTGCTTCTGAATAGGTTCTTACAACTCCTGCCATAATAAGTGCTAAAATACAGATACTATTTTGCCCCACAGTATTTATTTATTTTGTATTTATTTAACGCCGGGAACCCTTGGGCATCAGGGTGCACATAGACACGAAGGACATTTATTAGACGGGACTGAAAATGTATGTGGTAGTCTCAGGAGAATGCTAGATGGTGGTAGTTAACCCCTTTAAACAGTAACGTTTTCAATTAGGCACGGAATACACCAAATTTACAAAAGCATGCTTTCGGGACAAAGCCGCCACTCCTGCCACAAATTTGGTGAAAATCCATCCAGCTGGGTGGGCTTTAGGCGTGAGTAACATTTGTTTTCCATTGCGTCTATGAGGAAAAGCACACATTTTGGGACCCATCCTATAACCTTGTCCCCCTTAATCCCCTCGACGAAACCTCACCAAACTTCAGAGATTCAATCAATGGGGCCATGTACTTATTTTGCAAAGTTTTGTGAGGATTTTTCCAGGGGGGCAAAGTTTTAGACTGCCCAAATAGTGCTCTTCCTATGGGTTGAGCAACTTAAGCATTACTACATGGCTGCTGCTGCAGGCCCTGTAATATATATGTTTATAGCTGCTTTGGACGAGTGTGTGAGTGTGTGCGTGCGTGTGCGTGTGGGTGTGGGTGTGTGTGTGTGTGTGTGTGCCTATCACTGCTTTGGCTTTCTCATCTGCCTACAAAACAAATGTGAGGTATTCACTGCTTTGGTCTTCTTCCTGGTCTACAGAAGACAAAAGACACGTGCGCTGAACACAGACTGGCATTCTCCTTAACTATAGAATGCACCTGTGCGTAACACTTCTTTGACATTCTACCTCTTGGCTTAAAAAATGCACATGTGCATAACCTTGTTTGGCATTCTTCACCTACAAAATACAAGTGTGCCTAACACTGCTTTGGCCTTCTTCTCTGCTTACAAAATCGCGGTGGTCCAGGCATTGCTTTGGTTTTCTCCTAAGTACCCAAACCAAAAGTGAGCATAACATGTTGTACTTCTCAGAGCTTTGGAATTGTCCTCCGCCCACAAGGCGCATATGTGCCCTCAAATGCTTTGGCCTTCGCCTCTACCCACAAAATGCATGTACGAATGTTCCTGCAGTATTTTACATATAAAGGCTCATTCTTCCATGTTTCGTATTGTAGGCTCTGCCTATTTACCCAAAGACTAAAATATGTTGTTAACACTACAAGTTTTAATTTTGAATGTAAAGATCACTAAATAGTTTTATAGCGACTATATTATGTCATTCGTGTCATGCCACGTGTGTCCCTTCAAAGCACAGTGTGCAACAATTCCCACATGGGGAATGCTGTCTTGACATGCACCGTCATTGCAAGGTCGACTTAGTGAGATCACAGACTTTGCTGGACCAAGAAGAAAGATGAGCTGTTAGTGGATAGTGGGACACATCCATTCCAGCAAAGATAAGCAGGTCAGGAGGGCAAAAGGGCAACGCGTGTATGTAGGGTGTGACGAGAGGGTTGGAGTGCGCTTTCCTCTGCTTGCAGGCAGCTTTTGGCACAGCATGATGGGGTCAGTGTTGATGACCCACTTGAAAATGCAGGAGGGTGGGCACAAAATCCCAGGTTTGGTGGTCGCAGGCAGAGGGGGGGATTGAGGCAGTGCCACGGGATCACGGAGGTGTCACACCCTGAAAAGCATGGAAGCGCCATGACATCTATGTTCAGGACTTAATCAAATACCTACCAGCACAGCCAGAAAATGCCAGCAATGACGATCACTGAATTATGTCACATATGATAAACGCAATATTCTAACCGTCTAGCACATCGAAGGAACAGTTTCCACTAGTGAGACCATTCTGCTCATGAGTAGTCTACAGTCCAGGGATGCAGAACCGGCGCTGTGTTTGGCACTATGGGCCTGATCACGAGTTGGGCGGTAGCCTTTAAATGTGGCGGTAAGGGTTTACCGCGCATTTAAGGGTCCACCCAATCTCGAGTCTGGTGTGTTTACCCCACTGGAAAAATGCCCATTTTCAGTGCAAACAATACCGGCGGTATTACCGTGCTGTAATTGCACTGAAAACTCCCCATTGGGTCACGCAGCCCGTAATTGGGTGGACCCTTAAATGTGAGGCTAACACTGTTACCACTGCATTTAAGGGTCTTCTCAATCGCAAGTCTGATGTGTTTACCCCAGCTGGGGGTAAACCCGCTGGAAAAATTCCCATTTTCAGTGCAATTACGGTAATTGCACCGAAAAATCCCCATTGGGTCGCCCTATTCGTGGTGATCCGGCGGGAAATACCGTCGGACAGGTGGGCGGTAACGCTAATAAAGTTTGGCGGTATCCAAGCCGGGATACCACCCAACTCGTGATCAGGCCCTGTTACAGGTGGACATCTATCATGTTCACTAACAATCCTGCTCCTTGTATGCATTTTTATACAAATTCAGGCACTCCTAAAGTTTGTTCAATCTTTTTATATATGTTTTGTGTTTTTTTTTAAATGTTCTTTTCAGTTTGTTCTACTAAACGAATAGCGCGTTCAGACACGTTTCTCCTCCAGAGCATAGCTCAGGGGTAACAGCGCTCTATTTGGGAGCAAGAGAACGCCGTGCACCACAGGTTCGATCCCCGTGTCCGTGCTTAAAAACCTCTGGGTATTAAGCGCGTTATAAATAACCCATTATAATTATGTATATTTTCCCACTGCCATTTTTCCTTGGTCACATCACGCTGTTACTGGGTTTATTCTCAAGGGTGATAAAAGCAACATGTCATTCATGTTTCAACATTCCCTTTTCTAGTTTGTTTCTTTTTCTTTGTAACCACATGATCAAACAATGATGGCAGGAAATATATTTTGACTACGTTTAACGCATGTAACAATTTGGCTTTGAAAAGCAACTCTTTGGCAGGAAATACGTCGGCCGTTAGCTTAAACTAACAAATGAATGTAAGAAAGGACACGCATCTAAACACATCAACAGTTCGATCTTTTTCAAATTCACACAACAAAGTTATTAGCAGATAATCCGGCAACAGTGCCTAAATAGAGCACCTTTGGCGGGGTGTTGTTCCTGTACCAGTCATGCGCTCTGCAGCTACAATCAATATTTGGAACTCAAACAGTGCTAATGTGATTTGCCCACCTTCTTTATCAATGCACACATGGGTTAATGGATGTGTGTCTTCCAAAATAAATGTTTTAAAGAGTACTATAATTAAACCACGCAAAGATTCACCAAGGGTTACACTCACAAGTTCCGTCACACAGGAACATGGCGTTGTGAAGATCGAAGGTATGGCAGTATAAACTGTGCAGACGCCTGCCGGAAAGTTACATCTGATATTGATGTAATTGTCCATTTTCTAAAAAACTTTATTTGTTGAAGATTGTTGGGGCTGCAGTGTGGAGGGCTGGGAAAAATACCCTGCATGCTTTTTCTGAACACTGCGACAAGCAATACATTATGTTCCATGCTGCGGTAATGAACTCCAGTCTGTGAGGGCTGCAAACGTGCTGGGTTTTCACAATAGCCATCATTTTTATTCATGAGATAAATGCGCATATAATGATTCCAAATGCAGGCAAGTGTATCTCATGAATGTTAATGAGAGATATCCTGAAAACCCAACATGTTTGCCCTGTTCAAGGACTGAAGTTCGCCATCCCGGAACCTCTGCGTTTTGTGTCACAAATTCTATCAAATTAGCGACCTGCATTGCTTTACATTAATGCTAAATACTTGGTAACCATAAAATGTGAAATGTAATGTTACACCAGCCAATCCTAATTTGAACCATGGTATGTTCAGAGATCCTTGAAGGCAGTACTTTAAGATTAAGGTATGGGCCTTACATCAAGGTGAGTCTTCCAGCTGAACCTTAAAGCTTCCTAAAGGCATGTCATTACATTTGGTCAATGTGGAAGTAATTGTTTTTTTTATAAATATGCATTTGTTTCTGAATGGTGTCTGCCATAATACCTGCATGCGCCACATAATCTACTACTCTACACAAATTATCACCCTTGGTTTAGGAGGCTCTTTATATCGTTAGTTGTTGCAGGCATACATGCCTAAAGTTGAGTTGGGAATAATACTTTAAATGTAGCATGCAAAGGGTTGTCGTCAGGAGGGATACTGTGCTGCATCGGCATGTAGAGTGAAGAAGGTGCTCTTGAAGCAGAGGGTCATGATTTATTTTCAGAAAGATATGGTGGGAGCGGGCATGATGTTGATAGGTATGACATTCCAGAGTCACAGCGTAGACCGAGAATGCTTGTATCCTGGTTCTTTCTTTTTCTTGCATATATGCTGTTGTAGTCAAGCCAGGTCCGGATTTCTGGTGATGCGATGGCTACCGGAGGTGGTGACTTTGTCTGCAATGTACCGTAGGAGGAATTGTGCATGGTGACAGTGTTGAGTAGGATGCAGCTGGCACTGAAGGTGATGTCTAACTGAAGAAGCAACAAGTGAAGTTTCATGAGAGTGGGAGTTATCTGGTTGAATGTGTAGGGATGTTTTACGAGGCAGACTGCAGCTTCTCAAACGTGGAAAGGTGGTGGGTAGGCTGCCTGGTATGGAATATCCTCTATCCAGGTGAGATAGGGTCAGGCCTGCATCTGGTTTCTTGTTGGAACTGCTTGACTTTCTGCAGGAAGGCTAGCTGATACCAATCTGTCTGAGGATTCTTCATTATGTGTGTTCTGTGCAAGATGCAGCCCTCTATGTGGAATCCCAGAGATTTGGTGCAGGTCCCAAAAGTAGGGTAGAGCCCTAAACCTTTACTGCAGACAGTCAACTCTGAATGTAAGGGTCCTTATTGTTTCAGTGTTGTTAGTGGGGACCCAAAATGTCATCTTTGTTAGGTTCCAGTTGAGGCAACAGGAGGATATTCAGATCAGAATCAGAGAGGGACAGGACTTGAGTTGGTGGATCGCTTTGATTTGTGATATTTTCCGAAATAATTGTGTATTGTCTGCATTTGGTGCATGTGGTGGCTGGTGAGGAGAATTTCCATGGGTTCAATGTAAAGAATTAAAATCATATGCAAGAATTGAATCCTCTCTGGCACCAGAGGTGATGGTTATAGGTGGTGAACTGGAGGTAGTCATCTGCATATATTGAGGTCTATCTTCTAACTTGTAGGTAAATCATCAGAGGATGTTGTTTCAAGTACCAATGTTTTTGTGAAGTATGTTGATGAGGTTTGATGATCTACTGTGTAAAGGGCTGCAGAGATATTGAGAAGTACCGAGCGGAAGGGTGCTCACAATTGAAGATGCAAAATACATTGTCTACCTTTGTATAGTGGCTGTCTCTGTGCTGCATCTAGGTCTCAAGACTGACTGATATATGTGTGCAGGAGGGAATTTGTAATAATATGTGTTTCAAGATGAGTGGCTACAGCTCTTTCAAGAATCTTGCCTAGGACAGGAATGTGTGTCACAAGGTCATAGTTGCTAATGTCATCACGTTCCTGGGATGACTTCTTGAATTTGGGAAGGATTTGTCTGGTTTTGAGGGTACTACGAAATGAGCGCATGGTGGGGGATGCATTGACACCTGGGTGCCAACTTTTGATTTTTCACCTCGAGCAACATTGTTTTATTTTTTATTTGTATACATGTTAACAAATAAGATGAGAACAATTGAGCAGCTTTATGCAAGGGCAAGCATCTACAAACATGTCTTGTAACATCAAAGTTGCCATAGTACAACCTTTGATTTACCACCGGACAGGTGGACTTGTGAATCTAGTTTGTGCAGTCCGACTCTGATATAATTAACTGCTTTACCACCAGCAAAGAGCAGAACCTTCTGCCACTGCTGTCACAAATTTCCTTATGTTGAGAAACAGTCCAATGGTTTTTATTTGTAATCCAGCATTGGTTCTAATGGCCGTCCCTCTCACTGTAAACTAGGGAGGGCCAGTCCCACCCGATCCTATGCATCCCTCAATCCCACACTGGTAATAGACATCAATAACCCCCCTGTTCTGTCTAAAAAACAATCTCTCTTTTGGTGATGTCTGAAAGGCTGAAGAATAAGCCCACAATAAAAGGGAAGTTTTGACATATTCAGGCAGACTGTATACAAAAACTTGATAATCACAATATATTATATAAAACATAGCTTAAATGGTTTTCCTAATTCACTGTAACAGGAAGTGTGGTCTTCACCAATGCTTTCTCAAAGATGAGAAATAGTGGCAACTTAACAGAAAATGCTCCCAATCTACATGGCTCTGTGCTCTAGCACCTTGAAGCGTCTCCTGCTAGATGGGATTGCTAATAAAGATCTCAGACCAAATAAACAGACAGACTCAAAGAATATGGCAAAGTACTACTTTATTCTCAATTTAATGAAGCAGGGTCAACTGGCAGACATCGGACTGATGCATGCACACTCATGCACAAACTTGATTTAGTCCCCAAAATGTGTCATCTATGACGTCATCCTACCTGGCAAACTGTAAATCCTATCTATGGGAGGGATTAGTTAGGGGAACATATCTACTTATAGAATACGTATGGGTTAGTACTTCATTGGCTGTCTTTTATCTGTGAGGCACGGCTTGAATTACCTCTAAATATGCATGATACTGATTATTGCAGACAGAATAGCAGCAGATTGGTCTATGCAACATTGTATAGCAGGTTGCCCCATAGACCCACTGATTTGTTGCCATTCCTACCCAACCTTGGACTTTCGGCTCGACTAGAAGCACAAAAGCAAAATGAAACCTAGGTGCTTGAGTCACGTCAAATTACTCTCCACTTTCCAAATTAGTCCATCATCTCTCAGCAGTCCGCCATGTGCCAAAGTTTCCAGTTTGTAGTTTACCTTGTAGCCCACTCTCTGTTCTGGGACATTCAAGGTGGTGTAAGCCCATCACTATCTTCATTCACAGCTTAATGAATAGCCCTTGTTTTTGACTTCAGGATCACGTGTGAGGAGACTGCAAAATTGTCAATTTCGACCATCTATTTACTGCTATTTGATTTAATTATGCTGGGTGTCATTGCTCCTCTTGGCCTCTTGAGACTTGCTCACTCCATCTTGTAGAAGCCTTATTCATTGTTAATTGTCCAATACTTTGGCTCTTGCAAATATTTTCTTCTTCTTTAATATAAGAAACATATGTCTGACACCCATGGCTTATCTGTCTGTCTCCCTTTGTGCTTTGCAGCTATTCCTTGAAATAGCATCATTGATCTCACGCCAAAAAATACTCCTTCATTTTGCACATGAAGCTAATTCTCCAACGTCTCCAGACTCTACAGCCCTAGTCTGTTTGGGAGGTATCTGAATTGGATCTTTGCAGTAGCTGGCATCCATTTTCCTATCATGGCTTTCCTTGCCACATTATATTTTCTTCTACAGTAAGCTTCTATATGTCTCATCTACCTTGCATTGCTGCGTATGTAGACTTATTGGTCAACAAGTTAGTTAATTCTTTGTATATATGATTACTTTATGATTTTGGACATGTTTCTCGTATCACTTCAGGTACATTTTTACTCTTCAGTATTTTCATATTGTTTCAGTATGTCCCCGAATAGCTTCTTTATGACATCCCTCTTCCCACGTCACATTTCACTCAGCACTATATGAGATCCAGTGGTGTGAGCTGACATCCCTTCACACAACATCCTTCCACCCCTTCAGTGCAAGATACATTCGATATGGTTGTCTGAGTGCATATCATCTCTTGTACACTTGATGCGGTATAGGAATAACACATGGAGTCCCAAATAGGACCCTTCGCTTGCTGTTACAGTATGACCGCAATGAGGAGGCAGGATTTAGAGATAATGGGTCCACATAATCCTCTATATTCCCCCCTCTGGTCCTGTCCTCAACCTCATTCTTCTCTTCATTCTCCTTTATCATCTCTTCATACTGTCATTTCTTTCGGACCCATATCTTTGACACCCCCCTCAGGTGACCTGCATTCTTTTTACGTTCATCCACACTCCAGGTCATGGCCTGGTCATGGCCAGGTCATGGCCTGGCTTGTATATGCTGTTCTCTCGCAACATGATGTGTTACTTCTAACACTTCTGCAATTTTATTTGCTCTCTCCTCTTGCTTCTCCACTTTTTCACTACTCACTCTCTGTTCTCGCCTCCTCTCCCTTTCTCCCTTTTCCTATCTCCTCCCCTCCTCCCCTTACTTTCTTCTATGCACTTACTCTATCAGAATTGTCCTTGACCTAGTATGATAGCAACCGTGTTTGTCTCCTTCCCGTCCCCTACTTGTTTTCTCCCCCTCCAACCCCAGCTGAAATGTCATCAGACCTAGTACTTTAGTTGCTTGTTTTGTTCCTCCCCAACCTTTCTGCACCCTTATCCCTCACCTTTTCTTAATCTCTGGCTCTACCATAAATGTCATCAGGTCTAGTACAGCAGTCGCCTGTCTGTTTCCATTTACTTACCACTCTCCCCCTTCCTTACTTTTCTATGTATTAGCTCTTGCACTATCTGAAATGTTGCCAGGCCGAGTACGATAGTTAATTTCAAATTCTTATTATTCATGGCCTGTAAGAATGTCATTGTATTTTCCCTTGTTCCCTTCCTTGCCTTGAAGTCCTTTGAAACACATTGTGTATAGGTGCTGTGTAAATAAACTATCATAACATGTCAAGCGGCAGCAGTCTCCTGATATTGGACAAGATATCCAATGTCTGACATGTATTTTATGATCCTTTGGATAGAAGAACTTCATTCCTGAAGGTGCGAGGGTAGTTTTTTTAAAATTCTCATGGGTACTTTCCTCATTTTGCATCTCTGCACCAGTTCCAGCGTCTATATCAATCATGATCTTCATCCATATAGCTTTCTTGGCTGTCTTCTGGCACTGTCCAAGATGATCCTTATAAGACAGAATCCCAGCAATACCAACACGAGTATTGCTTCAAGTATTTTGAAAGCATTGGCCAGCCAGGTTGGAATCCATGACAATGGGATTAAGAACCAGTCATCTACTGCGCTCTTATCTTTACATGCAGGGTTGTTAGCATAGTTATTGCTCCTCTGAGAGTTCCATTTACTCCATCATGGGATGGTATGAATGTACAGCAAGGAGGGCCAACCTTGGCACACACATACCCTTCCATTGCTGTAATTAAGTCCAGGACATACCTGTTCTGGAGAATCATCAGCCTGATGGCTCTCAATTCTACTCAGATTGCATTGAATCTTTTATTGTTGCCTTTTATTGTTGCATTAATCATCTGGTGATTTGCAGCAGCTTGGCATTCACAGTTGTCAGGAATCCTGGCATAAATATGATGTCATTATCATTGCTGTCTTTATTGCTGAAAAGTGTGTGTTCATCTGGAATGTCTTCCTAAGCCTTTATTGATTTTGATGAAAGGTAACTCTCCCTTTTCAGCTGGCAAAGAATAAGCAATCTCTTCCTTCTCTGGTGTTCTTTCATCTTTGGAAATTCACCAATATTGAGATCACTTTAAGGGATCACTTATGCTGGAACAAGTATGAATACAATGGAACACATTCTTCAACAATTGTTAGGCAACTACATGTAAACTCTGGGTCCACAGGCCCAATATCGGTACATCAGTACTGCAGTTCCTCCATTCATCCCTGGGACTTCAAGTGTCTGTCCACATCCTTTGTTCTCTATGACTAGAACCGAGCCACCATTCTTGAAGCATGTTGTTTAATTCTATAATGGTATTATAGATGATGGTCCTGCTTCGTTGTCGACCCATGTTAGTAACTTGGAATACTTGCCCCATGATTTTAGGCACCTGTCATTCACTATTTGCACTATGGCTACTGTTTCTTTCTTCAATAAATGTGCAGGGCAAGATAATAGTCCATCTTCCCATCAGGTACTTGTGGCAAAATGCCCATTTACCAAAAGCTGAGGTATTTCCCAGCATCCTGGCTCTCCTGACGTTTCAATCATGTCTAAAAAATCCATCCTCTTCAATTTGACAATTTTTATTTGTTCTCCAATATGGGATGGATACATATGTTTTTTCCTCGTCCACTCCATCCCACCTTGCATCCCTTTGCTTCTTCACATAGGTATCTTCAAATGAAAATGTTACTCATGGTTGGTATTGTCATGCGCAGTAGGAAGGTCAGGCACACCAGGCACACCGCCTTACAGAACACTCGTAGCCTCGGGGACTCCCTGACACATAACACAGCGAAAATCTCCAAGTCACAGTCAGCCCTTCACATGATCACGCTACCTGTGGTGCGAGGGAAGCGTCACCAACTTCCAGGCTCTGTCAGAGGGCGATATTATTTGTTCCCTCGTTTCCGCTGGCAACTGCCATGGAGACTGCGAGAGGGATGGAGCAGGAGTAATCGGCGACAACTACTTCCTGGTTCCGGGCCGAACTCTCGGTCACATGCTCTGAGCTCCGCTCACGTGATCAGGAGTCGGCATGTATAAAAGCGGCACATTTTGAATCACTCGCCGCTTCACAGCTGTTTTGCGACACTGTTTGGCGTTTTCGATTCACATTGGATTCATTTGGTTATAGATCTCAAGTTTACGGATTACGGACTGGTTTTTATTGTTCCTTGGATTTGGCGTTTGGTTTCTGCTTGCGATTCCCGTAAGCCCCCAAGCACACACACAAGGACACAGAGACATCCACTCTGCTCGGGCTTCCCAGTCGTACTCCCGCGTCCGGGAACGCCCACTTTATTTATAGTGCACGCTGCGGCTTGCAGCGTCATGCCGCCACGTGCGCTTCCCTCAAAGGGGCAGCGCCACACTCCTCCTTTTTCATCAGGACAAATAATGCAACTTTATTAATCTACAAAACCAAACAAATCCCATGTGAACATGAACTTTCAAAAATCCCCAACACACCCCTTTATTTCCAACCGCCCTGGATCCCCTTAAGTAACCCTAGGACCTACAGGCTCATCATGAAATATGCCCCAGAACGTAATCGCTGAGTTAAGCGGGTTTCCCTCGCCCAGTCCTCTGGGGGTACCTCCCGCTTACCTCCACCACGGGAAGTCCATCCGATGGCAATCCCCGGGCGGGGGATGCGGGTGTTGAGGTTTGGCCTCCTCCGGCCTCAGGGACCTCCGTCAAGTCCGGTTCTAGGCGAGGCTCAGTCCTGGGGTCCCCTAGCTTCTTAAAGAAGCTCACATTCTGGGTAACAGGCGACCTCTCATCTGAGGCTGTCACCATGGACCCCTTGACAACAACCACATCGAGTGCCTCAGGTTCGTAGTTCCGTGGGGATGCCTGTTCCCGATGAGTACCTTATCTCCCGGCTCCAGTTGCTGCGGACGCAGTCCTCGCCGTACATTCCCCTGTTCGATCCGCAGCCGACAGTCCATCTCCACCTGCTGGTCATCGATGACCCCAGGCTCCTTCTCCCCACCTCGGGCAGTAGTCCACGGGGGCACCGCTTAAACAGGGCTTCAGATGCCGCCACCCCAGTGGATGCATGGGGGTGGTGCGATACACCCGCAAGAATCGGTACAGGGCCCTCTGCAAACACTGTCCCTGGGCCTGGGCTATTCTGAAGGTCTTGTTCAGTGTCCTCATCAGCCTCTCTGCTTCTCCATTGGCCCTCGGCCATAGGGGGGTGATCTTCCTGTGCTGTACCCCATACCCTTCCATCAGCTCCGAGAACTGCTCGCTTTGGAACAGCGCCCCGTTGTCTGAGCACAATGTGTGGGGGAACCCATGGGCTGTAAACACCTTCTCGATGGCGACCACCACATGCTCGAACGCCTCAGAGTCCACCAATTCCACCTCTGGGTACTGAGAGTATTCATCCACGAGCACCAGGAAGTGGGTACTGAGCGACTTAGACCCAAAGTCCACGTGCACCACTTCCCAGGGCCGCGTACCCCGAGGCATCGCCTCTATGGCCGGCTCTCTTTGCAGAGGGGATGCCGCCTGACACCAGACACACGCCGCCACAAAGTCATCAACCTGGGAACCACACCTTTAGCCTCTGCCTGGCTTTTCCTTTCGCAGCGCCCTGGTGTCCATGGTGGGTCAGCGAGATCACCTCTTTGACCTTTGACTGGGGCACAACAATTCGGTCACCTCTCAACAGAAGGCCGGAAGCCAAAAACGACAACTCCTCCCTCACCTTCCAGAATTGTTCCAGTCCGATCTTAGCTTCTTGGGTGCACCCGGCCAGGGATTCCAGCACTGTCTTCCATGAGCCCTGCGGCATGGCCTGTTTCAGGATCTGGAAACATTCATCCTGTGCTGCTGCCGCCTCCAGATCCTCAAGGGGCATGGCATTGGGGGTGGACGCCTCCACCACCATGCGAACATGGTTGTCCGCCTCCTCGGCACATGTGTCCGGGTCCTCCCCTCCACACATGCCTGGATGCCTGGACAGGTAGTTTGCCACATTGTTCACCCCTGGCTGATACACCAGAGTGACCCCATATTCTAGGAGCGCCAGCATCCACCGCTCTATCCTGGCTGGTGGCTTGGATGAGGACCCTGCCAGAATTGGAAGCATAGATTTGTGGTCCGTCACTACCGTCATCGGGCGGCCCAGGACATAGAGCCTGAAATGCCTGCAGCCCCACAACCCCGCCAGTGCTTCACGATCAATTCGAGAGTACCACTGTTCCATGTCGGACAGTGCTTTACTGGCGTAGGCCACCGGATGACGCCACCATCCCGATGTACTTGTGTTAGCACGGCCCCCAGACCAAAAGGGCTAGCATCCACAACGATTTCCGAGGGCAGAGCAGGATCGAAGAATGCCATGGTGTCATCAGCCGTCAGTGCACTCTTGATATCATCAAAAACGGCCTGCTCAAGGGGGCCCCAGTGCCAGATAGTCTCCTTCTTTGTAAGGGCCCTCAGAGGCTCCGATCTTGAGGCAAGGTTTTGGATGAAGCGGCCACAGTAAGTCACCATGCCAAGAAAACTCCTCACATCAGACACGGATTTGGGTGGTTGTGCTTTCTTAATGTCCTGGACTTTCCTGGGATCTGGCGACATGCCCCCTCCTTGAAGACAAATCCAAAGAACTCGATGGACGGGCGAAGAAATCCACATTTCTCCCTGTGGGGGGTGAGGCCAAGTGACTGCAGTCTCTCAAATGTCCTTGCCAGCCTGCGCAGGTGGTCGACCTCAGTCCTGGCAAACACTAGGATATCATCACTAATGTTTAAGTCACCCTCCAGATCAGTGAGGGCACCCCGGATGATATTCTGAAATACCTCCACCGCTGATGACACACCGAAACTGAGTCTTTTATAGCAGTAGAGCCCCCGGTGGGTGGTAAATGTAGTAATGTATCTTGATTCTGGGTGTAAGACTACAGGATGGTAGCCAGCACGAAGATCCAGTTTGGAGAAAAACTGAGCCCCCTGCACCTCCGCAATGATGTCGTCAATTGTTGGAGTGAGGTGCCTCTCACTTTTGATGGCCTTGTTGGGCAGCCTCATGTCGACGCAAATGCGGACGGCATCAGGTTGCTTCGGCTTCCTGGCCACTACGATTGGGGACACCCACGGAGTCGGACCCTCCACCTTCTCGATTATATCCAAGTTCACAAGATTGTCCAACTCTTTATCCACCTGCTCCCGAAGATGATAAGGCACCCTCCGATGTTTGAGGGCAATGGGCTGCACGGATTCATCTATATGGAGCCTCATGGGGTCACCAGCCATCTGTCCGATTCCATTGAACAGCGCAGAGTACTTGTCCAGGAGGTCTTTGATATCCTCCAGATACACAGAATATTCAAAGGTGACGATGCCGAGGGCCTCTGCCGCAGCACAACTCAGGAGAGTGTTCGTGCTCACCGGCGTCACATACAAATGTGCAGTGATCTGTGAGCCATCATGCTCTACCTTTGCTACAAAGCACTGTCCAGCGGAATAGGTTCCAAACCTCCGAAGGCAAAGATGCGGGCGTTCGGGCTAACCAGCTTGGGAGGCATGTCCATTGCATCACAGTGTGCGTGGGCCATCACATTGACCGCTGCACCCGTGTCCACGAGGACTGGGACCGGTGACTTGTTGACCTCCACCATACACCTTGGTTGTCACCTGGCCTTCGATTTGAGGGCTCCCACACTTGACACAAAGAAAATGTTCTCTTCCTCTTCTTCCACTGGGGGACCCTCTTCGCCTTGGTCAACCTGAGCTACATTCGGTGGGTGATTCTGGTGAAGGAAACCTGACCGAACCGGGCCTCGGGGCACCATCACAGGCAGGAGGGCCTTGCACACTCGGGAGAAATGATCCACCAGGCCACACCTACCGCATGTCTTTCTAGCTGCAGGACACTCAGCGGGGTGGGGTAAGTCATACCCACACTTCTGGAACGACACACCGGCTCTTCCACCTCTGTCACGGATGCCCGATCCAGTTCTTCTGACGCCTCTTCCACCTCGCCACATGATATGCACCTCCTCCGTCTTAACTAGACGTGTGCCAGCCTCCATTCTGGACGCCCGGGCTTCGGATACTTCGTGACAGCGTCCTAGCTCAAGGATGCGGGCCAGTGTGTTGCCTGGCTCCCTCAGTACCTGCCGTCTCAGTTTTCCTGAGGAGCATGCCTGGATGAGCATCGTTCGAATCATATCATCTGCATCACCCCATGCACATGCCAGCGACAGGTGCCTGAGGCGGCCATAAAAAGTGTCCAAAGTCTCATCCTCCTTCTGCTTTACGGACAGCATAACAAACCTTTCGTAGTCCGCATTGGCAAGGGGCAGAAAATGAGACTGGAGGGCAGTCTTCGCAGCCGCATAGGAACCATTGGCGGGTTGTAATGACTCAAATTTCGTGGACTGCAGGTCCTGCCGAATAGAGCATGGTGGCCAGCTTGCTGTCATCATCCGTCTCCATATTGGCCCTGAAATACATGTCGAGGCGGTCCACCCACTTCTTCCATCTGGGCCCCAGACTGGAAGGGGGCCTGAGACATCGAACTCAGGAATAGGCTGCAGAGCCGTTGGGGTTCGTGCTTGGGCCATGACAGGAGGTGGTGGCTGAACAACCGGTGGTGCGGCTGATGGAGCCTGAGGCAACAGAGCCTGAGGTGCTGCTGGGCATGAGGCTGCGCCGGAAGTTGCGGCTGGGCTGGAGGCTGCTGTTGGTCTGCGGGTTGCCCACTGTCCTGGTCACCAGGCCCGTTCATGGGTCAGAGCACACAGGCACCCGCAGTGTAAATATTGGGGGCCACAACTCATTTCCACCACCACAGCACAATCCTGACGCACACCCAGCAATACAAAGTCCAACCTGGCGGTGATGACGATGATGGTAGAGATATCACCTCCACAGAATGCTTCGTGCACAGACACAGCAGCTAGACATGATGATGAAGAAGGATGATGAGATGTGGAGGTCCTCAGCTGCAGCAGCTTGGAATGATGATGAAAAGGATGACGAAGAAACAAATCCTCAGCTGCACCAGCGTCGTGTGCATGCACGGATCCCCCAAAAATTGAGCCAAGGAGATAATGGGCTAAGCAGGCCCAGCCATTTCAGAACTTCACCTCGCTTTCACTCGACATAGGAAGCTCAGAAATCAAGAAAAGTCCAAAATTCTGGCATAGAATTGCAGGTGTAACTGCCTGCTAACAGTTGTTCCCAAAATTTGACCTGGATGCCTCTCACCGTTTGCACCAGAGCTCGATGAGTATCCACGGCCAAAATCTAAGATGGCCACCTGCCGCGTGGTAAATGCACGGCCTACGGCTTGAAATGAAACTCATCACAATTCCGCTTCAGGAAGAAAAATTGACGTTGCTATCCCAGCCGGGCCCAGACATTACCCCAACCTCGTCGCCACTGTTGGGAGCATCGCAGAAGGCCCCCAAGCGATTCCCATAAGCCCCCAAGCACACACACAAAGACTTGGAGACATCCGCTCTGCTTGGGCTTCCCGGTCGCACTCCCGTGGCCGGGAACGCCCCCTTCAATTATACTGCACGCGGCAGCGTGCATCATCATGCCGCTGCGTGCATCCCTCAAAGGGGCAGCGCCACAATGCCTTTGTGCCTAACAGCCCGTTCTGCCTCCCTTGCGCCATTTGACCGGCGCATCAGGTGACGCCAACAGTGACCCTCTTGGGGCTTATTTGCTTTAAACTTCTTGGCTGATTGTCAGCGCTCTGAGCGCTGTGGTTCCACCTCCCCTGACTGTACTTCCTGGTCCCTGCTCCCGCCCACCCCTTCCCTGTGATTGGTGAGTGTTTGTTCTGCCTTTGTGCCTAATGGCCCTGTCTGCCTCCCGTGCGCCATTTGACCCATGCATCAGGTGAGGCCAACAGTGACCCTCTTGGGGCTTATTTGCTTTAAACATCTTGCCTGATTGTCAGTGCTCTGAGTGCCGTGGTTCCACCTCCCCTGCCTGTACTTCCTGGTCTCTGCTCCCACCCACCCCTTCCCGTGATTGGTGAGTGTTTGTCCTGCCTTTGTGCCTAACAGCCCGCTCTGCCTCCCTCACGTCATTTGACCCATGCATCAGGTGAGGCCAACAGTGACCCTCTTGCGGCTTATTTGCTTTAAACGTCTTGGCTGATTGTCAGCGCTCCGAGCACCGTGGTTCCACCTCCCCTGCCTATACTTCCTGGTCCCTCCTCCCGCCCACCCCTTCCCGTGATTGGTGAGTGTTTGTCCTGCCTTTGTGCCTAACAGCCTGCTCTGCCTCCCTCGCGTCATTTGACCCGTGCATCAGGTGAGGCCAACAGTGACCCTCTTGGGGCTTATTTGCTTTAAACATCTTGGCTGATTGTCAGCGCTCCAAGCACCGTGGTTCCACCTCCCCTGCCTGTACCTCCTGGTCCCTGCTCCCGCCCACCCCCTCGCTTGGTTTGTGTACCCTCTGATCATCTCTGACCCTCCCAGGGCTGCCCTCGGCCCGGCAGCCCCTGCAGCTAAGGGCCCCAAGGCAAAGGGTGGCACCCACTTGGTGGCCCCAGCCAGTGTCTGCAGGTGTCAGCAGGGGAAGCCAGTTGCCAGACGCCAACCAGTAGCTACTAAGGAAGGTAGGAGTGGCCCGGGTTAGGCTTAGAACCTCACTCTACCCTGCAATCATATCCATATAGCTTACTCTCTAACTTAGGTGTGTTTTTCCTCCTGTTTTAAAGTTGCATTGTGAAAGTATTTAAAAATCAAAGTGCTGGTCGTCTTGCCCTATTGTCAATTTGTCCCGTCTCTGTCATGTGCTTGCACCCTGCCCTGTGTCATGTCCCTTAAGTTCTCCCCTTCCCACTCCTTTCCTCTTACCTTCTCTCCCTACCTACTCTATGGTGCTCTCTGTCTCTCCCAACTTTTCTAAACCGGTTCTCTATTGACAATCATGTTCTCCTCACTAAATCTGTTACGAAGAAGTTTAAAAAGGACATCCTGGTCTCCAACCCAGGCCCCCCTATTGCTGACACCTATAGCAGTGCCTCATCCAGGCAAACTTTAATCGACACCCTCTTTGTCGTTCCTTCGCCAGACCTATGGACTCTACATATAGTCTCTGTGCTCTCTAACTTCTCTTCCTCTCCCATTAATGGTGGCACCCAGTGGGAGGCCCTGCTGGCCTCCTTCCTCAACTCTAAGTTCATCATTAGTGTGTATTCAAATGGTACCGTCTTGGTCCAAGGCCCCCAAGCCAACCTTCTCCTCTTTGATAGACGCTTCCCGCGCCTCATCAATTTCCTGTCTTCTCATGCTGTCCCTGCTCTCCCCTTCATGGCTTCCTCGCCTCCACCTGCTGTCTCCTCCTTGGCTACCTTGCCCTCTCCTCCTTCGTCTTGTGCCACCCCTTGGGCTGCTATTACACCTCTGCAGGGAGTACCTCTGATTTGTACCCCTCCCCGGAAGTCTTTCAAGGATGGCAACCTTCTCCAGATTGCCACTCTAAACTCTCACTGTGCTGTCAAACACGCCTCTGACATCTGCCACCTCCTAGAGGAACTTGACCTTGATGTCCTCAGTCTCACTCGTCTGTCACAAGCTTTGACATTAAGATCCTCTTTGCGCTGAGACCCAACCATTCCGGAGGGGGTGTAGTCCTGATTTTCCCTGACTGGATTCCTGCCTCTCTCATTCCTATGCAGGCCTACTCCTCTTTCGACTGCCTTGTCTACAGGCATCTCTCTCTCTCTCTCTCTCCCAGTCATTCCGTTACTGTGGCTACCATCTATCGGCCTCCTGGTCAGATCTCCGCCTTCCTCTGCGAGTGGGTGGACCTCTCCTCTTCCCTCCTGGTCTCAACCACTCAACTCCTCCTTGTTGGAGACTTTAACATCCACCTGGATGCTTCCTGTCCTTCCACTGGACTCTTTCGTGACCTTTACAACTCTTTCTTACTCTTTATTCTCCCCTCTGGCCCGACTCACTTTGCAGGGCACACTCTGTATGCTCTGATCTCTTCAGACCTCCCCCTTTCAATCCCTCTCACCACTCCTTTCTTCTGGAGCAGTCACTTTCTCCTTTCCTCCCACCTCACCCTCTCTACCCCTCAGGCCAAGCTAACTCCAGCACTGCCATCTACCTTCTCGGTTATCTGACCCATGAAGCGTGTGTCAGTTGAGGCTTTTGCCGCCACTTTCTCACTCCCCCGTCAACTTTTGGCTGACTTAAACCCTGACACAGCTCTCGCCATACTCCACTCTGCTTTATCTGATACTCTAGATGCTCTTGCCCCTGTCATGAGGATCCGCTTGGCTGATTTCTGCAAACACTCCTTCGCAACTGGAGTCTTCCCCTCACCCCTGAAGCACTGCCTTGTGCACCCTCGTTTTAAGAAACCTTCTGCCGACCCTTCCTGCCCAGCTAACTATCGTCCAATCTCCATCACGCCTTTCCTAGGCAAACTCCTCGACAAGCTGGCCATCTCCCGGTTTAACCTTCACACTGAATCTGTTTGTTGTCTCCATGATAATCAGTCTGGCTTCAGAGCTGCCAGAAGCACGGAAACTGCTCTACTGAACAACCGTGAAGACCTGCTCTCCAACCTCTATTCCAACACCCCCTGTGTCCTCATCTTAGTTGATCTCTCTTCTGCCATTGACATGGTCAACCATGCCAGCCTGCTCAACTGTCTCTGTGATAACCTCAGTATCACCAATCAGGCCCTGACTTGTCTGGCCTCCTTCCTCTCCGATCGACCCTCCCTGGTCCAACTCGGGTCCTTCCTCTCCTCTATCTCTATTCCCTACCTGTGGTATCCCCCAGGGGTCTAACCTCTCTCCCTGGCTTTTTAACCAATACCTGGCACTTCTTGCCCACGGCATTGCAGTTCTCTACCCCAACTTTCAGTGCTATGAGGATGATACTACACTCATTTATTTTCAGGCTCCCTTTTGCCACCTCTTCTCCTTCTCTCATCTCTGACTGTCTGCCCGCCATCCAGAAGCGGTGTGCCGCCAATGATTTCTGCCTTAATGCCAGTAAGACCTAGATTCTCCTCATCGGTACACCTACTCCCTCCTTTCCTATCACCCTCTGGCCGCCCTCTCTTGGCCGTCTTCCTGCTCCCACCTGTGAGACTAAAAAAGTCAGAGTCATCTTCGACTCCACTCTTAACTTCTCTCTTAACATCTCTGACATCTCTAAGAAGTCACACTACCAGGTGCACCTCCTCAGAGGTATTCTCCCTTTCCTCTCCTTCCCCCAGGAGCTCACTGTCTCCAGAGCTCTGGTTCTCTCTAGGCTGGACTACTGCAACAGCCTCTTTCTAAATCTGCCCGCCTCTACCCTCTGCACTCTGCAACTCATCCAAAACAGGACTGAAAGGCCTGTTCTTGGCATCAAGCCCAGGGATCGTATCTCTCCAGGACTGAAATCTCGGTATTACCCAAATTGACCATTTACAATTGACCTTTTGTCATAATTGACCTAATTATAGTGGTCCTAACTGACCTCCTGCACAATTATATGATATGATATGATATGGCATTTGTAACGCGACCTTTATATTATTTTAGTTTTTTTTTTATATATGTATTGGGTTGGTTTTGGATTATAAATAATACAAGGGGATTTGGTGGGGTTGCAGGGGTTTACCCCCGAATATATGCCCTTATTGACATACTAAATTAGGTCAATTCTCCCGAGGTCAATTTTGAAAAGTTCAATTAGTATACAACCGAAATCTCTGCACTGGCTCCCAGTGGCGACAAGGATTACGTTCAAAACCCTCTGCATTGTCCACAAGGCCTTCTGGGATCTGGGACCTCAAAACCGTCAACTCTCTCTTTCTAAATATCTTCCGCCTGCAACTCCCTCAGGGTTAGTCGCTTCTTCAAGCAGCGAGTTGGTGGTAAATCTCTTTTCTCTGCTGGGGCCTACCTCTGGAACAGCCTCCCTGTCTCTCTGAAACTTCTCCGGTTCCGAAAGTGCCTCAAGACATTCCTCTTTGCTTCTGCTTTCTCTCCTCCTCTCCACTGCCGATCTCCTGGCTGAATCTGATATGAAACTTCACTGGTTGCCTGGCTACCCTTGTATCCTGGCCCAGGTCCCCTCCCCACCACACCTGCACTGCCCCCCTGGGCAACCCTTGCACTTGGGGACAGTTTTGTATCCCTACAGGCCCTACTAGCACTGAAACCCGATGTCCGCACTTACCCTTGCACTTGGCATCAGTTGGCCACATTTTTTATTTATTATTTATTGTCTTATTTATTATATTGTTATCCTATATACTGTACTGCCCCCTCCCATCTCCCCCTGCACTTTTCCCGTTCACCCTTCCCTTGCATTTGCACAATCTTAATGTCACCTGGCCTAGTAGGATCACTGTCTCTGTCTTCCCTTTGATTCCCCTCCCTTGCCTCGTTGCGCCTTGAAACACTTGTGTATAGGCACGTTATAAATGTCATATCATATCTTATCAAATGTCCTTGCTGCATTCATGGCATATGGTATTAAGGAACAGACATAGCAGCTTTCATCTGACATTCTCGCTCCCTCCTCCTTCATGTGCTGATAACATATTTCATTCTTTGAATGAGCCGAATTATCAAGATATGTGTTTATATCTTCTTGATCTTCCCCAATATCCATTATAAATTGAAATAGATGCTGTGTAAGATTATAAAGGATACGGTGCGTGCTTTCATCAAGTGCAATAGTAACAGTTTCATTTTTCCCCTTAATGGGCCTCATTACAACTGTGCCGGTCTGGAGGCACCGGTGTTGGTAAACCTACCAGCACCGGTATTTCTAGAGCAGCAAAATACGCCTCTGTGGGCGGGTGCCATCCTGACCGCTAGGGTCAGACCTGGCGGGTGGAACGGCACCCGCCCACAGAGTTTTACGAAAGCACAGGCACCATTTTTAACGGTGCCGGTGCTTCCGTAGTCCACATTCCCATGGAGTCCTATAGGACTCCATGGGAATGGGGACTTAAAAAATTACCAGTGCCTGACTTCCCGCCGCCGGGGTCGGAATACCCCAGTGTTACTGGGAAGTCAGGCACCGGTAATTCATTACGGGTCTGGCGGGAACCTGCCAGTTTTACCCGCGTGACCGCCAGACCTGTAATGAGGCCTCATGTCTGTATTGTTTCTTATAACATGTCTAAATGCCATAAAGATCAGGTGGAAAATATAAATGATATCACAGAATGATATCACAATTATTACTCCACGAAAGCTCATCAACTTTCTTGATGGCAATGAGCCTCTTATATTCTGAAACATTTGCATTTGTAATTGGCAACATACATAGCGTCAACGTGTGTGCATGGACCTGCCTCAATACATCTAGAAAAAGGACCTACCACAACCACCATATATCTGTAGCCGTTTGCATCATATCCACATAACCTATGTGTAGATGTTGAAATAGGCCATTGAGTTTAGTAATTGCTCTTCTCATTGTTCTCAAAGTGTGCCTTGCAGTACATTTCTGGCACACAATGCAATGTACATATAAACTGTGCCACATGTTCTTACAGATTTGATAAGAACCATTCTTCTGCTACTACAGCCGCTAGACTTGCTCAAGTCACATTCTCTGGGTAGTGAAGCTGCTCCAATGAAACCCTCACTAATGCTAGAGGCATAACTGGCTTTCCAGTGCTGTCTTGTCTCCAAATTGCCTCAGTGGGATATAAAGAACACCACTGCTTTTTCCATAAATCCTTCTCTTCTTGTGGTGCTCGAACTTGTATTTCAATTAACTGGGCAATAGACAGCATGTTAAAGAGTTCCTTTACCAACATGCATTGTCCCTTCATCGGTTTAACACCTTTTATTTCAAAATTAGAAAAAGTTGGGAAATAGGCTGCTTTTGGCTTCTAATCCTGTGACTTTGTTTCTGCTGGAAATTATGTCTTGCCTTTTAGTATGTGCTGTGCATTTTACAAGTGCTAGAGTCAATGGGAGTGCTAGTACTTCAATAAGTTTATCCAATAGGGCCGCATGTTGCACTGGAGTGCTGTCTGCATGGGGGAAACCCCTCCTTTTCCAGTGTGACAAACCTGCATGTATGGTTGACGTCAGATAGGTGGTGTCAGAATACACTGTTACTTCCTCATCTTTGAATCTGTGAAGCACAGCAATAAGTGCCACAAATTCTGCAGCCTGTGCTGAGCAATACGAAGGCAATCTCACGCTTGTCACTACCTCAAATTCACCCTCTCGGTTCAGCTTTACTACCGCTGATCCAGTATGCCTTTTGCTAGTCGTTTCGTCAATTTTTGAAGAACCATTAATAAGAACAACTCCCTCCTGCCCTCTGGAGGGCATTTTCACTGGCTTGGGGAATTTCATTATGGTTGTCAGTATATGTTTTGCAATCATGTACATAATCATCCACCCATACTGGTTCAGCTCTGAGCGTTGCTGGATTCACTATCTTACATCTGACAATTTCAATCGCAGAATTCAATATTATTACCTCGTATCCTGATGCTCTTTGTGTGGTCAATATACTTTTTAGGTTTCTCTAAAATTGCAAATAATGTATTCTCTATAAATAATGTTATTGAACATCCCATTCCTATAACTGAAGCTGTTTCGATAGTGAATGCAACAGCAGCTAAAGACTGTTCACAGGGATGATGCCCTTTCATAACTAGATCTAAAATCCTACTATAATAGGCCTTTGATTTGTCTCCATATCCTAATGTTGTTTTCTGTGTAAGGACTGCTTCCATTTAAATTGGAAAATAAGTAAAATTCTTCATGATAACCAGGAATTCCCAATGCAGGGGCTGTACTGATTGCCTTTTTTTAATTCTTCAAATCTTTCAGTCATTTCATCTGTCCGTATTATTTTGCTCTTGTCCACCTGTGTTTCTTTAAGCCCTTTTAAAAGCGGTTGAATATATGTGCTGTTATCGAAAACCCAGGCCCTTCAATAGTTGCATAGGCCTAAAAATGGTTGCACTTCCTCCCTATTTTAGGTTCTGAGGTATTCATTATTGCTTCTGCTCTCTCATGTGTCACTTTGCTCCCCTCATTAGAAATAAACTATCCTATATACAAGTTTGCAAAGGTAGCGGGCGCCCCTCTCTCGACAGAACAAGGCCTGATAACTTGTTCAGTGGTTATTAACCACTTGAGAGTTCGCAGCCACTGATTTTACTCACTGTGCCTTTCACAGATGGGAAATATACATTTGCATATCAGTCTTTGTCCTGCCCAGGAGCAGTCCAGCACCGAAATGCAATGGCAATTCCAACCTGAACGAGAGTACCACCAGCAACCCCATACACGTGTTTCACCCTTGTTGGGGATCATCAGTGAGGTGACGCTGATGCCTCTCTAAGCACAGTGAGAGGGAGACCACGTCTGGTTGCCCCCAGGAGACCTAGGGTTACCAATCCCAGGTTCCTTGAAATTTAGTTTGCAAAAGTAGCGGGCGCCCCTCTCTCGACAGAACAAGGCCTGATAACCTGTTCAGTGGTTATTAACCACTTGAGAGTTCGCAGCCACTGCTTTTACTCACTGTGCCTTTCACAGATGGGAAATATCCATTTGCATCTCAGTCTTTGTCCTGCCGAGGGGCAGTCCAGCACCGAAATGCAATGGCAATTCCAACCTGAACGAGAACGTGTATGGGGTTGCTGATGGTACTCTTGTTCAGAGAGGGATTGCCATAGCATTTCGGTGCTGGACTGCCCTTGTGGGCGGGACAAAGACTGATATGCAAATGGATATTTCCCATCTGTGAAGGTACAGTGAGCAAAAAGCAATGGCTGCGAACTCTCAATGTGGTTAATAACCACTGAACAGGTTATCATGCCTTGTTCTTTCGAGAGAGAGGCGCCTGCTACCTTTTTTATATGTATGAAAGGGACTTGGGGTTGGTCACCCTAGAATACCTGGGGGCAACCAGGCGTGGACTCCCTGCTCACTGTGCTTAGAGAGGCTCAGTGTCACCTCACTGATGATGCCCAACAAGGCTGAAACACGTGTATGGGGTTGCTGATGGTACTCTTGTTCAGAGAGGAATTGCCATAGCATTTCAGTGCTGGACTGCCCTTGTGGGCGGGACAAAGACTGATATGCAAATGGATATTTCCCATCTGTGAAGGTACAGTGAGCAAAAAGCAATGGCTGCGAACTCTCAATGTGGTTAATAACCACTGAACAGGTTATCATGCCTTGTTCTTTCGAGAGAGGCGCGCCTGCTACCTTTTTTATATTTATGAAAGGAACTTGGGGTTGGTCACCCTAAGTTACCTGGGGGCAACCAGACGTGGACTCCCTGCTCACTGTGCTTAGAAAGGCTCAGTTTCACCTCACTGATGATGCCCAACAAGGCTGAAACACGTGTATGGGGTTGCTGACGGTACTCTTGTTCAGAGAGGAATTGCCATAGCATTTCAGTGCTGGACTGCCCTTGTGGGCGGGACAAAGACTGATATGCAAATGGATATTTCCCATCTGTGAAGGTACAGTGAGCAAAAAGCAATGGCTGCGAACTCTCAATGTGGTTAATAACCACTGAACAGGTTATCATGCCTTGTTCTTTCGAGAGAGGGGCGCCTGCTACCTTTTTTATATTTATGAAAGGAACTTGGGGTTGGTCACCCTAGGTTACCTGGGGGCAACCAGACGTGGACTCCCTGCTCACTGTGCTTAGAGAGGCTCAGCTTCACCTCACTGATGATGCCCAACAAGGCTGAAACACGTGTATGGGATTGCTGATGGTACTCTTGTTCAGAGAGGAATTGCCATAGCATTTCGGTGCTGGACTGCCCTTGTGGGCGGGACAAAGACTGATATGCAAATGGATATTTCCCATCTGTGAAGGAACAGTGAGCAAAAAGCAATGGCTGCGAACTCTCAATGTGGTTAATAACCACTGAACAGGTTATCATGCCTTGTTCTCTCGAGAGAGAGGGGGGCGCCTGCTACCTTTTTTATATTTATGAAAGGAACTTGGGGTTGGTCACCCTAGGTTACCTGGGGGGAACCAGACGTGGACTCCCTGCTCACTGTGCTTAGAGAGGCTCAGCTTCACCTCACTGATGATGCCCAACAAGGCTAAAACACGTGTATGGGGTTGCTGATGGCACTCTTGTTCAGAGAGGAATTGCCATAGCATTTCGGTGCTGGGTTGCCCTTGTGGGCGGGACAAAGACTGATATGCAAATGGATATTTCCCATCTGTGAAGGTACAGTGAGCAAAAAGCAATGACTGCGAACTCTCAATGTGGTTAATAACCACTGAACAGGTTATCATGCCTTGTTCTCTCGAGAGAGGGGCGCCTGCTACCTTTTTTATATTTATGAAAGGAACTTGGGGTTGGTCACCCTAGGTTACCTGGGGGCAACCAGACGTGGACTCCCTGCTCACGGTGCTTAGAGAGGCTCAGCTTCACCTCACTGATGATGCCCAACAAGGCTGAAACACGTGTATGGGGTTGCTGATAGTACTCTTGTTCAGAGAGGAATTGCCATAGCATTTCGGTGCTGGACTGCCCTTGTGGGCGGGACAAAGACTGATATGCAAATGGATATTTCCCATCTGTGAAGGTACAATGAGCAAAAAGCAATGGCTGCGAACTCTCAATGTGGTTAACAACCACTGAACAGGTTATCATGCCTTGTTCTTTCGAGAGAGGGGCGCCTGCTACCTTTTTTATAACTATCCTATATACAAGACCTCTTCCTGCCAGTATTGTAGCTTCTCTTTGTCCACTGTATATCCTTTTTCAGAGAGTATAGTCAGGAGCTTAACTGAATCTTTTCTGCATCTTTCTTCTGTCTCACTGCACACCAACATGTCATCCACATATTGGACAGTTGCACTTTCAAGCTGAACATTACCTAGGTCCATCTGCAGGACTCTATTAAAGATTGAAGGGGACACACAGTACCCCTAGGGAAAATTAGTGTCTTTCAGGTGAATATTTCTATAGAAAAAGGAAGTCCGATACTGTGAGTCTTCATGAAGGGCAATTGAAAAGAACACATTCTTTAAATCTATGACTGTGAAATACTTGGCCTTAGATGGGATGTTGCACAATATTGTCGCAGGTTTGGGAGCTAAAGGTAACTCAGCTTCAACAATATTGTTTACAGGGTGACGGTCCTGTATAAATCTCCACAGCCCCCCATTGATTTTCTCACTGGTTGAACAGCCATGTTACATGGAGAATCGGATGGTACTAATACTTGCTTCATTAGAGCAGAATGGTCTCAAACAAACCTTCACCCTCCTCTCCGGACATATTTGCATGTGGAAAAAGGGCCCCTGGTTTAAGTTTGATATTATCTGGTCCTACTCCTTTTAATAGGCCCATGTCATATGTACTTGTGGCCAATAAAATGTCTGGCACTTTCTTTAAATCTTCCTGAAGAAATAAAGGTTTATTTTTTACCAACGCCATTCTCTGCAGTATTTATCTAGTCTCTACTTTAATCCAATAAGTGAGATTTATGAAAAATACTAATTTATCATCTGAGTACTCATCCATAAACAACTCCTTGCGTGTAAAATCTGTCAGCCTGTATCCTTCACTGAGGGCTAACACTGTTCCCATCTTCTTCCCTAATCATGTGTCCCACGAAGACCAACCCTTTCCTCTCAGACCACAGCTGCTTCTACCTCCAAGGGGATAATCTGCCCTTCTTCATCATCCATAGGGATTTTTGGACTGAACAAAAACTGATCCGGTATTCTTAGTAGTTTACCTATCAATCTGGGTAACCACAATGATGAAGCTGTCACTACACAAAAAATGCTTTTGTGTCTAAGGGCACTCCTCGCAATGCCTTCTGGCCTGTAAAAGGTAGTATCAACTCTCTTACATTCATATAATGGATCCCTGGGCTGGAACACACTTTTCCTTCATCAGTAAAATATATTGTCATGTTCATTTTCATCACAAAGTCACACCCAAATATGTTAACAAGCATTTGCCTACAATATAATAATGGCATTGACATGTCATCTTCTCCTATAGAGATATGCAATTCATCTGTAAAAGGAACTAAACTCATCACCTCAGAGAATCCCTGTGCATTCATTGCAATACCTGACATTGGATGTGACAACATGTTGCTCCAGTGTCCACAAGAAATGAAAATGTCTTGCCTCCTATTGTCACCTTGACCCTTAGTTCCTCTTGGGTTCGGGTGTCACAGATAGTACTGAACACATCAATTCGCTCTGTTGGTTGTCATAGGGTGGATATAAATTAATCGCAGTACCTGTGAAAGGATTTCCTCCTACCACAGTCAAACTCCCCAATATGAGTACAGGTGCTTGCTGAGCTCCTGTAGTCATACTCCATTGTGGCATCATAGCCTGCTGTGTCTCTACTTGCTGAGTTTGTACCTGTTGTGTTTGCATAGGTACTTGCTGCAATTGTCCTTGTGGTGATTGCATTTGTAATGTTGCTTGCTTTGCTGTGGTTGCAGCGCATATGTTTGAGCCGGCGTGTGATCTTGGACATAATACTCCTGCGGTTCTGCAGTATATTGTGGAACATAGCCCATCCCCCCTCTTGGAGCTTGCCAATTTTGCTGCAGCCTCCTCTGCTTCTACATGTTCGCACTATGTGTCCAGCTGTACCGCAATTACAGCATTGAGGCGGCTGTCCGCCATTAAATCCTCCTCTTCCCTGAGGGTTTTGAAATCTCCCTCATCCTCCTCCTCTAGGCCCATTTCCTCTACCCCTTGGCCAAAAAAGGTACCCACTCTGATCTTCGGTGGAATACACTACATCGTTTTTTCTGCACTGATTGCGTCTCCTGTGACAACCGACCTTCATTGATCATCAATACTGCTCCCTCTATGGCTATTTTTGGTAAAGTTTTCTGGACTTACTTTGCTTCCTCCTGCTTTCTACTCTTGGCTTTATTTTTATAGATGTGATGCAGGAGATTCCTTCTCCTGCATCAATCGACAATGGTGCACAATCGTCAATTGTATTTCTTGCCATGGCTTCGCTTCCATTCCCACCTGTTTCTTTATCTGTCATTGAACTGCCTCGGGCAGTCCCTGTCACAAAATGTGGTAAAATAATGCCACTGTTTTGTCCCATTGTTCACGCCTCTGAAGGTGCTATCTCTCTTGAATCTCTTGAATATAAGTGACAGGGTCTTCATCCACTCCTATTTTCCAAGTCATAATCGCACCCATATCTGATGTATCAGGGTATTGTGCTCTGAGTGCCCGCCATATATCTTCTCTGCAATTATGAAATAACGCTCCACTGTGTGTCATGTTTTTTGCAGTCACACCTGCCTATCCTGCCTTTTTCCAAAAGTTGTCAGCTCTCTCCTCTATAATGGCTGCCAGAAAGCCTTTTATGTCACCTATGGCAAACGCCATTCCTGATGTCATTCTCTCTAGCTCATAAATCCCTTTTTCCACACTGGAAGCTAAACTCAGTAATTTACATCTAAAATTGTCTTTATCCATTTGTGGCAATAGTATATATTGTGTTCATCCTCCCCCTATCTCCAATAATGGGAAATGTGAAAATCTTGGTCCACACTCATTCCGGCCTACACTTCGTGTTTTCCATTCGGGGCTAGTCTCAAGCGTTTGTCTCTATCCCAGTAGTGCCCTTAATCTGCTTATATAAGGCAGGGATATGTACCCTGTACTGTGCGATTGTTCTTGTGGTCTCTCAGTGTATGGTGCCAGTTCTGGCGTTTTCTCTTTGGGGTCCTCTAAATCTGACAATTTTATCCCTTTTTCTACACTTGATTCTTTTGGAAATCTGCATACACCCTCCCTTCGTGCTCTCTCATTTTCTTCCCTTTTTTGTCTGACATCATTATGCCCCAGATTTTATGATAATTATCTTTTTCTGCGTCACCAAGATATAGTCTACTTAAAGACAGCGTTCTGTGCTCATCGGTCATGATGTCATCTAGCCTTCCCCCAGCTTCCTTTGATAGAGATCCTTCCATATTCTCTTGGTTTGTATGCCCTTCTTTATCCTTCATTTGCCTAAATAAATCCCCAAGTCTTTTCTCTATGCCTTCTGTATCTTGCACATCAGCCCATGTTGGTATTCTTGGTACCCTTGCAGCTCCCTATGGGGCTGTTGTGACCCTCTTTCTTCCCCAAATCGTTCTTGTGCTTCGATCGACACTATGCTTTTATGACAAATTTACTCTATTTCGTCATCTTTTAGTACAATACTTCTGTTCATTTCTTCTCCCCTTCTCCCTACCTTTCTTAATTCATCTTCCTCTCACCTTCTTTGCAACCTATATTCTTTCTTTCTTAGTGCTTCTACCTCCTCTCGTTTCTTCTCCTCCAACCTCTCCTTTCCTCACCTCGTACTTTCTTCTTTCTTGCATTCATTTGCATTCTCTTTCTTTCTCTTCTTTATATGCCTTCTCTTCTTCCTTTTCTTTCTTTTCCCGATCTTCTATCTTGTCTCTTTCTCGAACCCTATCAATGCCCTTATCATCCAGCTTGAGTAATATTTGTCCTCCCATCCATTCATTCTGTACTATTGTCATTCCCTTAGCTTTGTCCTTTATTTATTTCTGTTTCCTTGCTTCCTTATCTATCTCCATCTGTCTATCTCGCCTGTCCTTCCTCTCATCACACTTTTTACTTTCATTGTGTGTCAAGATATATTTGTGTTTCTGCTTTTACTCTCCTCCACATTGACCTCACTGTTATGAGCGGGGGGATCATATGTCGGATTAACGTACGCCGCTGCTGCTTTCAATTCCTTTAGGGGATAAAATCCCTTCTCCTCTGTGTCTATGCTCTTATTTCCAGGAGGGAAAAGGGGAGCCGAAGGTGTTACATCCTCCTATTCATGCTGATTAAGCATCCACTCCTTCTCAGTGGATCTTCTTTCTCGCTCTGATACATTTTCCATAACTTTAAAATAGCCAACCTTTTCTGTACTTTCTTTCCTTTATATGTGGCATACAAATATGTTGTCATATGTCGTTATATTGTTTTTAATAACAAACCCTCCTGAGGCCACAGCATAATTGTCTTATTATTTGTGCCTCGAACCCACTTTGAATGATAATTCCTTATCTTAGAGGTGTATTATGGCAATGTTCTACATAAGTGTAAAAGAGGAGTGTCTCCCATGATGATGAGTCGATCTCGACTGTCTATACTTACCTGACCTTTTCTTCTTTTCGTTAGTCTATCAAATATACCACACTGATCAATTTGGGCGGGCAGCATCAATCACTGCTTATTTATCCAAAAAATCAACTCTGAACATACGTTTTTTAACCACTTTTAAAATCTATGCAACAATGTTCTTTTTGGTCCTTCGTTTGCACTTTCTATACATTTTTTGTACCTTGTTTTATCATTGATATTTTAAGAGTCTCTTCTTTTTTTTTATTTATTAGATTCCTTTGATTTTTATCCTCCTGATTGACATCAATCTCTTGATTAAAACTCTAATAACCACCTTAATTATTTACTATTGTTTTATATCTATTAGTTTAAACACAAGAGCTTTATACCGACATATTCATAACCCCACAAATTTGCACTTTTTCAATTTTTCTGCATACCTCTTCCTTTACTCTCTTTAGTAAATGTTTCTCATCTCATTTTTACTCCATGTTGGCCCTTGATACGCACTATTATTGTTGGCCATGCCTCAGGAATCCTTAACACCCCTATACAGAGTCTTTTTAGTGCATATCCTTCCGTCCCCTTGTAACCTGGAATCGAGGTATCTACTTCTCTTCTTTATAAACCCCAAAAATCCAGTTACTTTTATATATATACTATTTACAACACAGTTGCTCGCTCTATTTTTGCCACCTTCACTGTTCTACTTATATCCGTGGCTCAGCCCGAGTGCCTCAGCATCGACTCTCCCTCAACCAACCACTTAGCCTTCCATCCAAAGGGAACCTGTGGGGATATGACAGGAATTTCATCAAAGGGAGACCTGCCAACCGTATCTTCTTACACATGTTTTGTTGCACGCCATTCTCTACAGGAAGCTCTGCATTCTTTTGGCTAATGGCGGAAGCAGTTGAGCTCCCGGAGGTCTGGATCTGGGCCTAGGTCGATTAGACCTGAACCATCAGCACCGCTACCGCCTCTTGTGCTAGATGGGATTATCAATAAAGATCTCAGACCAAATAACCAGACAGACTCAAAGAATATGGAAAAGTACTACTTTATTCTCAATTTAATAAAACAGCGTCAACTGGCAGACATCGGACTGATGCATGCACACTCACACACAAACTTGATTACGCAGAGTTTTTATACCCCAATATGTGTGGTCTACTATGTCATGCTACATGGCAAACTCTAAAACGTATCGACTGGAGGGATTGGTATGGGGAACATATCTCTTTATAGAATAAATATGGGTTAGTACTTCATTGGCTTTCTCTTATCTATGAGGCACGCCTCGAACTGCCTCTAATTATGCATGATACTGATTAGAGCAGACAAAATAGCAGACAAAATAGCAGTGGATTGGTCTATGCAACATTGTACAGCTGGTTGCCCCATAGACCCACTGATTGGTTGGCATTCCCACCCAGCCTTGGACTTTCAGGTTGGCTACCAGCATAGACTCCTCTTTGTTTTGCAAACTAAACTAATTCTCCAATGTCTCCTGACTCTGCAGTCCTGGTCTGTTTCTGAGGTAGCTGAATTGGATCTTTTCACGAGCCGGCATCCATTCTCCTATTATGGATATCCTTGCCATATTACATTTTCCTCTTTAGCAAGCTCATATATGTCTTATCTATCTTGCAGTGCTGCTTAGTTACACTTATTGGTCAACAAGTGACTTCATTCTTCTTTGTATATATGATTACCTTATCGTTGTACATGTTTCTCTTATCATTTCAGTTACATTGTTACTCTTCATTATTTTCATATTGCTTCAGTAAGTCCTTGTATAGCTTCTTTAAGACACCACTCTGCCCACATCAGATTTCACTCACCACTACATTATTCACTGGTGCGTGCTGGCATCCCTCCACACAACATATTTCCACTCCTTCTGTGCAAGGATACATGTGAAACGGTTGTCTGTGTGCATATCATCTCTCAGACATTCCATGGGGTATAGGCATGACACATGGAGTCCCATAAAGGGACCTTCTCCCGCTGTTCAAGTATGATGTAGGTGAGTGGGCGGGAGTTAGGGATAATGTGTCCACCTGCTCCTTTACAGCTCTCTGCATTACCAGCACACTTTGTGCTTCCTCCTCCCCATATTTCTTATTCATTCAGGGGGAGTCAATTTAAACAAACTTCTCGCAACAGTCTCCTACATTCCTATTTCATCATATTGTAACAACTTTAGTCTTTTGATTGCAGTGATTCTCACTACACAACCACTCCTGATATTAGTCAACTCTCACTATTTGTCACGCGCCTTGCTCTTTTGCCATGCTGGCGCTTGTGGCAACGATGGTGTATGGGCAAACATTGATTCCATCCTTCCTGTTCCCCTGTTATCGGTCTAGTCTTTCTGCTCTGCCGGGTTACTGTCTCTAAAACCCGCCCCTTCCTCTTTCCGGGCGCGTTGCAACCTCTTGCTTTGCTACTGGCGCTGACGCTGCCGGCCGCATTCATTCCTTTAGCCTGCCTGTCATATTCTACTTTTGTCCCGGCTTCGCTTGCCTTTGTTTTTTCCCTTTTTTTCGGGCTCGCCCGCTAGCCTCTCTTACCGGTTACACCCGGCTTTATCTTTTCACGGGCTCGCCCGCTTTCTCTCTCCGGTTCTTTTCCGTCTTGTTTTCACCCTTCACGGGCTCTCCCGCTTTTTCTCTCCGGTTCCATTCCGGCTTGTTTTCTCCCTTCTCAGGCTTCCCTCTCTTCCTCCTTTTTCCGGGTCCCTTCTGGTTCCTTCCTTTCACGGCTCTTGATTCCCTTCCTCTTCTTCCGCGGGTCTCTTTCCATTGCTATTGTTCTGTCTGCTCCGGTGTATCATTGCTCCTTCCTTACAGAGACTTAATATTGAAGAGTCCAGTACTCTCACGTTACCCTACCTTCGTGGGATACTTACCAGATCACCCCCTATCAGCAATTCTTCCTACTTCCAACCACGGATCCATGTCTGCCTGGACTATCACTACGAGAAGTTTTTTTAAGCTAACGCTTTTTTTCCTCTCTCTGGTCCTTCCGGAAGCGGGTCACCTGAATCCCTGTTCCAATAGGGATACAGAGTGGCTTCCATACGGGACAGGCCATACCTCTTCATATAACAAAAATAATAAAGAGAAGACACAGAAGAAGAAGAAAGGACACAGAAGAAAGTCATCTTCTGAAGAATCAGGTGAGGAGGATCGGGGTCCGGAAAGGGTTGGAACAACAAGATTTGACACTATTATATTATTGACATGTTTTGTGGGATCTACTACATTCTCTGTGCACTTTAAACCAACACCCCAAAATGTGAGACATCACATGTTTTGGTGCAGCATTTCTGCACACTGTGTTCACAATGACGAGGTTCAAGAAAAATGCTATGGTCACCTCTTTGTTCAACATGATATAACATTTTCCATCAATCCTTGTTTGTTGAACAACATTTCAAAAAAGGTAGCAGGCGCTCCTCTCCAGAAAGAAAATGGCATGATAACCTGTTCTGAGATGAGAGTTTGCAGCACACACTTTTTGCTCACTGTACCTTTCACAGATGGGAAATATCCATCTGCATACCAGTCTTTGTCCCGCCCACATGAGCAGTCCAGCACCGAAAGGCTATGGCAATTCCTCTCTGAACAAGAGTACCAAAAGCAACCCCATACACGTGTTTCAGCCTTGTTGGGCCTCATCAGTAAGGTGAAGCTTTGCCTCTCTGAGCACAGTGAGCAGGGAGTCCACGTCTGGTTGCCCCCAGTTAACTCAGGGTGACCAACCCCAAGTTCCTTGCAAATATTTCAAAAAAGGTAGCAGGCGCTCCTCTCCAGAAAAAACATGGCATGATAACCTGTTCTGAGATGAGAGTTTGCAGCACATGCTTTTTGCTCACTGTACATTTCACAGATGGGAAATATCCATTTGCATATCAGTCTTTGTCCCGCCCACATGGGCAGTCCAGCACCGAAATGCTATGGCAATTCCTCTCTGAACAAGAGTACCAAAAGCAACCCCATACACGTGTTTCAGCCTTGTTGGGCCTCATCAGTGAGGTGAAGCTTTGCCTCTCTGAGCACAGTGAGCAGGGAGTCCACATCTCGTTGCCCCCAGGTAACTCAGGGTGACCAACCCCAAGTTCCTTGTAAATATTTCAAAAAAGATAGCAGGCGCTCCTCTCCAGAAAGAACATGGCATGATAACCTGTTCTGGGATGAGAATTTGGAGCACACGCTTTTTGCTCACTGTACCTTTAGCAGATGGGAAATATCCATTTGCATATCAGTCTTTGTCCGGCCCACATGGGCAGTCCAGCACCAAAATGCTATGGCAATTCCTCTCTGAACAAGAGTACCGACAGCAACCCCATACACGTGTTTCAGCCTTGTTGGGCCTCATCAGTGAGGTGAAGCTTTGCCTTTCTGAGCACAGTGAGCAGGGAGTCCACGTCTGGTTGCCCCCAGGTAACTCAGAGTGACCAACCCCATGTTCCTTGCAAATATTTCAAAAAAGGTAGCAGGCGCTCCTCTCCAGAAAGAACATGGCCTGATAACCTGTTCTGAGATGAGAGTTTGCAGCACACGCTTTTTGCTCACTGTACCTTTCACAGATGGGAAATATCCATTTGCATATCAGTCTTTGTCCCACCCACATGGGCAGCCCAGCACCAAAATGCTATGGCAATTCCTCTCTGAACAAGAGTACCAAAAGCAACCCCATGCACGTGTTTCAGCCTTGTTGGGCCTCATCAGTGAGGTGAAGCTTTGCCTCTCTGACCACAGTGAGCAGGGAGTCCACGTCTGGTTGCCCCCAGGTAACTCAGGGTGACCAACCTTGTTGAACAACACATGCTACATACTCTGTAGATGATCTCTCATGTTCAAGGCCATCTCATGTTTAAAAAGGGAATACTTAAGTATGTACCTCAGATAAAGCTGAAACACAGAGAGTCTACAAGATCAATGTTTTAGAACCGGGATAATAATGAAGTCATATAATAGGTGAATTTGTGAAGTAGCCATTAGTAGACAACTGATGAACAATGTTTTCTGTGTCCACTGTATTGATTGAAACCAATAGAATCATTCTTGATTACAAGTTTTTTAGAGACATCATGTGTCTGGGGCCTTGGTGGCCCTAAATGACGTGATGTAAGTAGAGGACATTGCAGCTGTGATTACACAAGACTTGATGCAGGACATGGGCAATAACTTAATCAACTTTGAGTTTGGAAAAGAGGGGTAAGTAAGCAGGGGCATGGTGAGGCAGAGGTGTGGCACCTTTGAGGCAGTCAAGCAAAGAGTGCATGTGGTGTTGCAGGAGAAGACAGAAGAGCAGCAGGGGGTGGAGACAGAGGTAATCCTTCAGCAGATGGCTCAGGAGGAGGAAAATACTGATGCGTTTGCACCTGGGCCCCTTTTTGCAGAGGAGAAAAGACAGGCATGGGTGTTCTTAGTCAGGTTTTAGACAGAACAGGTGGCAGCATGACATGGACACCAAACACCATGTCATAGGTCTGGGGATATTGTAACTTCAATGATGGTTAGACTGTGAAGGGGATGAAGAAACAGTAATATGCAACCATTTTAAGATGGCAGTCAAACAAGCATTGGGCCTTTGGAATGATGGTAATGCAAAATGCAGATGAAGCATTGTCTGACTATTACCAGTGAGTGCATTTCGATTTCCAGTGACCCCACTTCCACAGCACCTAACAATAGTGGGTAATGCAACAAGGACGTTTCTGTGGATTCTTAACAGGAGGATGCATCTGCTTGAAAATGGACACACTGAAACAAGCAGCCCTCAGTCCCAGGCTCACTCAGCCTAACCAGGAGCCTCTGCCCCCCAGACATACTGCATCAGTGGCACCAACCATACATAGGACCTGACTTCCCAGTAACACTGTGGTACTACAAACCCGGCGGCTGCAAAGTTGGGCACCGGTAATTCTGTTAATCCCCATCCCCGTGGAGTCCCATAGCAATTCATGGGATTGGGGACCACGGAAGCACCGGCACCATTAATAACAGTGCCAGTGCTTCCATGACGGGTTGCCTACTGTGGTCGCTGTGTCCAGCAGGGTCTGCCCTGTCGGGCACAGCGTCTCCGGCAGGCAAACCAGGAGTGTGCCGGTCCACATACCGGCACCGTTGTTTCTGGATGGCACACTTGTAATGAGGCCCATTGTCTTTTAAAAAGGATGTGTTTCTAGGATGCAACAAGGGAATTACTGGCCTAGTCAGTATCTAAGGCCCAGAACTGGACCAAGGGGACAGTTAATAGTCAATTGTACCTTTTTCAGTTCTTGGAGGTTCAGTAGCTGGCTTGGCTCGGAATCTGAGGGAGTCATTGAATGTAGGCCAGTCTAGACACTTAATAGCACATATTATTGTTCTACCCTTGATGCACAGTTAATGTGCATCAAGGGAAAAGCAAGCACGCTAAGTGTTATTACGTGGCTAGACTAACCTACACTGATTGTAAGCCAGTCTAGTCACATAATAACACTTATGTTTGCTTTGCCCATGATGCACAGTTACTGAGCATAAAGGGTAAACAAACATGGCAAGTGAGTGTACCTGGCTAGACTGTCCTATATTAAATGTAGGCCAGTGTAGCCAGGGAATAACACTTATCTTTGCTTTACCCTTGAGGTGGTTATTGTGCATCAATTGCTAAAGCAATCATGATAAGTGTTAGTATGTAGCTAGACTGGCCTACATTGAATGTAGACAAAACAATTGGTGTAGAGGTGCACTCAAGGGTTACGAAAAATTAATGAGGGGATAAAGGAAGTATTGGTTGCATTTAAGGGTAATTCAGGTGCACGTGAGTGGATCTTGGCTACTAGATCACTAATGAATGCCAGAAAAAAGGTCCACCTGGTTCGGGGAACAACAACAGGGCACACTATAGGCTGGCAATGCAAATTCATTTAAATAAGGTAAATAGAGTGTTTCACACAAAGTAAATGTATTTAATAGAACATAATCATTATGTAAAGATGTAAATCAATCATGACAAAATAAAGAAATGATACATTGGGTAATCATTACAATAATTTATACAACATAGAAATGTGCAAGTATTTGTCCATATGCCATATGACATTAACACATGAGAAGAGTTGCTTGTACATGCAGGTAATACATGAATAGATAACTAAATAACACTACTATCTCCTTCAAGGAGCGTGAAGTACTGAAATGGGTCTGTGGTGTTCATTACTGCTCCTTGGGTACATACTATAGGTTTCAGGCATATAAGCCCTTCATCAGGTATGAGATGTAGGGAAATCTCTGAAAAATAAATCTGTGAAGAAAAGTCGGGATATTTTGATACATGTAGTACAATTGATCTGTGTGGTAAATAACTAAAGAAAGCTGACCCGTGTGTTCAACATCTGTTCCAGATCAGAAAGTATTCAATGAACTTTAGTCATCCAGTGGACAGACTTTGCCAGCACGGTGAATACTGGAAAGAAAAGTAAGAAGCACATATAAAAGTAAATGTCTAAGTGGTGGATGGCCAGGCTGTTAGGCAGAATCACATGCAGTTCCCTTTGGTAACACTACACACAATTAAGACTACAAGTGTCAGTACAATGTCATCTTTGGTACAAGCCTGTACTACACAGTAATTTACTCAAGGTTTCTTGGTAAAGGAATATACATTTATTTACACAGTCATTTCGAAAACATTCCACTAGCAAGAGCAGCTAAATATCACCATCTAATATACTACAATACACAACCAATCAGTTTCTGAACAAATTCAGATCCCCTGAAGTGGGAGCAAAATGGCACTTCAGTTACTTTAAAAAGGGGTAAAAAGACAAGGCTAAAAGAATCAAAAGCACACATACTTTCAGAGGTAGGGCAAATAGTTTCAGTTCACTACAAACAGCAATTCAATTCAATAGGCATGGGCCAAAGTCAATGATTCAGAGTCTTGGATAGGATAGCACAGTTCTGGTAGTAAACGGTTAAGTCTTTGTCATGGTTTTTAGAAGTAGTTGGTCAGACGAAAAGTTATATGTCGGTTTAGGGAAGGACAAGCCTTCAAAGTTGGGAAGGTTTCACAAACCTTCACCGCGGCAGAAAGGATTTACTGACTGCATTTGCACAGTACCTTTTAAATGAAGAAGAGCTGTAGCTGAGGCAGTTGTTCCTGGCAGTTCCAGCAGATCTCGCTGTTCCTGAGCTTCAGTCGTGGGGACAAGAAGGAGGACGTCGGGAGGTTCCTGCACTGCCCAGGGAAGAGGCCACAAGCTTGGCAAAACGTCAGTTTAAGGTGTAAGTGCCTTAAAGTCCACAACTGGTATCCTTCTCACTGGCTATCTGGTTTTCAACAGCACTCTGAAGAAAATTCGACCAGTATAGAGACGGTGTCCAGGTGACTTGCGAGTTTGGTTGTTCCCACCAAACTGAAGGGAAGAAGTTAACCTTGAAGGGTTTCTCTGTCGATGGAGTTTCAGGCAATTCAGACCTGCAGCAGGGCTTCACCGGTGGACCAGGAGTTGCAGCAGTCGTCTTCCTTCAGCTCGTCTTCGGTTCTTTCGTTCCATTGGTCGACTCTGCTTTCCAAGTCCCAGAGGACTGCTTTCAAACAGTTTTCCCCCATTCATTGCAGCCTGGCTGTCACTCACGCAGCAGGGTGACTGTCCTTGCTGGACAGCCAACCGGCCAATCATGCCAGAGTGCATGCAGGTCTTCTAGGAGACTAGACACAGGGAGTTTCGGGCACCTCCCTCACATCTTGTCCACCCCAGACACTCAGGCGCCAGAGGTGGGCTTCAGCACTGAAGGCCACCAAAGGTCAATGAACAAAGGGACCAAACCTGGTTTGGCGTGCAGAGTTAAACACAAGAAGTACCTTTCCTAAAACAAACAGCGAAAAAAATGGACTGGAGTCTGTATTTACAGATAGGTCTTGGGCGCCATATTGAAAAACATGGCTGACCCGAATTTTAGCAACCAGTGTTTGCGGTCGGGAAAATCATGGTAGTTTGTTAAACACCACTGCCACCAACCATTTCAAGTAGAAAAGGGTAGCATTTTACTGTTACATGAGTGTTTAGACTCATGGGATGCTAGGCAACCCCCCCAGCACTCTATAGGAAGGTAGTGTGTGCTGGGTCTGTAAATTTGAAAAGACCAGTAAAGTCAATTTAACTTTACATGCTCTGGTAGACAGTAGTCCATCCCAGAGAAGGTATTTAAACCTTGGGGAGTCTGAAAGACACCCATGTGCCACTGCACTGAAGGTGCTGTGTGACATAAAAGAAAAAGATGATGCCCATGGAGTTGTTTTAAAACTCCATATCCAAAGAACACAAAAGTAAAACACACATCAAAATACATGAAAGAGTGGAAAAAAAGGCTCAGGCTCTTTCCAGCTGAAAATTAAAATCCTAGAAATCCAGCAAAGTTGCTGGGGGTCTCAAATGTTAAGGGAAATTAGCACATTCTTGAGAATTCTCCCTAACACTCGCCCCCCTCAGACTAAGGGACAGGAGGATTTAATCCACTCCTGGATGAATCTCCTTACTCCAGTTTGTCAAACGTCTTGGAGAGACCATCAGCATTTTGGTGGTGACACCCAGACCTGTGTTCAAAGGTAAAATCAAACCCTTCCAGGCTGATTGACCCTGTCAGTAGTTTAGGGTTTTCCCCTTTCATTTGCATCAACCATCTCAAGGGTTGGTGGTCAGTCTGAATCATAAAAGTAGATCCATACAAGTATGGTCTAAACTTATTCAGTGACCACACAATAGAAAAACATTCTCTTTCAATGGTTTCCCACCTTGTCTCAGGTTCCTTCAGCTTCCTGCTGATGAAGCAAATGGGGTGCTCCCTACCTTTCTCATCCAGCTGACTCAGTGCTGCACCTATACCTATTATTGAAGCATCTGTATGCACACTGAAGGTTTGGTTGTAGTCAGGAGCTCTTAGGACTGGAGCTTTACAAAGGGCTTTCTTTAGGGCTTCAAATGCTTGAGTGCACTCCTCATTCCACCTGATCTTTTTAGGAAATGTGGGTGAGAAAATCACATTCAAGGGTGAAGCTATGGTCCATTCAGGACAAATTCAGGACTTAGTGTTGGACATGATGGGGTCTGTAAGGATATATATGGGGTTTTATTGCCATGTAATATGCAGCATGGAGGTGCAGCCATATGTAAGGATATGTGGGGTTTTATTGCCAGCATGTGACATACAGCAGAGAAATACAGCCAGGCTCAGTTTGAAACTGCAGGCATTATTTCAGTAACAGCCAGCAGGAAAACTTGTCAGAACACATAACAAAAAAAAGGACAGTGTGCTGCCAGTTAAAATAAAGAGGTGCACAATTTATATTGGATGTTTTGTATGTGAAAACTGCATTATAACACATAACTGATTAATCTTGTACTAACCTTTCTAAAGTACTCATTTCAACTTCTCTAACATTATAATGTAGTCTTTCGTGCAAAATGAAATACAGTCCATGTTTTGGGTGCACTGTTTGAAATTCATTTTTCATGAGGAAGTGCACACTACCGTTTTCTGCATCTTGTGGAGAACAAGAATATGTAAAATGCAGGAAGGAAAATGAAAAAGTTGCTTTGAAAATGAAGTCTTCATTGTCTTGAAAAACGAAGGCTGGCACAGGGCACATTCTTGTTATTCGGATTGGTAGGGATTGTAGGTGGATAAGCCACGTCAACAGAGGGCTGAATTAGAGTTTTCTTAATGAATGAAGAAAAGGTAGTTGGCAGTTCGTACTGGGACCAGGAGGCGGACGGTGCCATATCTGCTGAACCATATGTGGGTCGAGCGCTGGCTACAAAATTAATCAGTTGGCTGCTTCCCACAGATACGGAGGAGTTTCGCACTGAGTCTGGGTCTGCGAAGACAGCGAGGTCGTGCAGGGACTTCAGATTTCTCTGGCCTTGGTAAGATTAGTGCCAAGTGAGGAAAAAATAGAATGATGTACGTGTGTTGCTAGAATTTATTGGCAGTGCAGGGAGGTTAGAAAATGGTATGTTTATTTTTCTCTCTATGTTCAAAGTGTGAGAACATAAATTTGTGTTTGCAAAATACCTGCTTGTTTCTGGTGTTCTTTTATATCTTGCAGGTGATGCTGTAAATATCATGTAGTAAGATGTTTTGCGATTTGTAACTGTCATGTAATAAAATGTGCAGAAAAAAAACGGTGACTTTGGTGTCATTCATACATCTGTGAATCAATTATATATGTGAAGCGCAGAGGTGATGTTTATATCAGTGCAGTAGTGCATTTACCAATTTACCACTGTAGTTAAAATAGCAAACAAGAACGAGTAAGTAAATGTCTACAAGGTAGGAAGGTGTGTGTGTAAGTGTAATGTGTGATTCCTTCCTTGCATGCCGAGGGGAAGGAGTGCCAGATTAGGCACATAGATTACTCGATGTACATAAGCCAGTAAAACCAGCCACAAACAATAGGTGGTGCTATGAATAAACTCATTGGGTTCTCTGAAGTGTCATAAGTCTGGGGGCTCTCTACAGGCGACTAAAAGACATTCTAGTAGAAAGGAAAGGTTTGTTTTATGATGGGGTTGTAGTAAAAAAAAAACATGCTCACCACTACACCACAGGAATAAGATAATTCTGAAAATACCACAACGGAAGATACCACTAAAATTACCACCAATACAAGCTAACACTATATAGGGCCTCATTACGACCCTGGCGGTACGGGTTAAAAGGCGCCGGCACCGTTTACCCCGTACCGCCTCATTACGAGGACCCTCGTGGGACCCAAGAAGCAACGCCTGGTCAAACCAGGCGTGCTTACCGGGTCCCGCGAAGGGAAGAGGGAGCAAACAACGGGCCAACTCGTAAGAGCATGTGCAGTGTGCCCAATACATATGGCAGCGTATATCTGTAAAACACATTCATTACTTCTGTGCCAATGATTGATGCTGCCTGTGCATTTGGCCTAATACATATGGCAGCTTATCTCTGTAATACACATTCATTACTTCTGTGCTAATGAAAGAAGAATAGTCCAATTCAACAGATAAAATGGGGAAAAGCAATCACCCAAAGGTGAACCTAATTGAAGAAACGCAATGTGAGCACAATCTTAAAGTATGAAGAACTAGACATGGCCGGGTGCCCTCCTCTCCCAGTGCCCAGGGGTGGCCGGTGCACCAGTACTCGGATCACTCCAGCTGAGCTGAGGGCCATGTTGTAGGAACCAGGGAGGGAATTCACATTTTGGCTATATAGCCCACGGTACATTGGATCTGCAGCTATCCTTCCTCCGACAGGGGCACAGACACCTCCGAAGGGTTTTTTTTTACCTCATCCAGGTTAGAACTTGTCAGTTGCAAAAAGAAAAATTGGACAGAACCCCAGGCCTTTTACCCACTGTGCTGCTTTTCCGGGTGTGGATGGCGTGATTGTGTTGCCTAGCTCTTTTGGCAAGGAATTAATTCCCACATGCGGTAAAATCATGTGGGAATTCATTCCTTTTGTGACACAATTTGTACAGTACCCAAGGGGGAGTTTTTTTTCAAAAAGTGATGCAAATTGTACCCTCCCTCCCGAGGCGGAATGTTCAAACATTAAGGCAGCCCACGCTGCTTTTGAGCCTCCGCGATACTGCTGGCCAGATACTTGTGTTTTGGTGTATCTGGCCAGCAGTTATCTTGGAAGCTCAAAAGCACTGCATGCTGCAAACATACGTCAGAAAATATGGCAGGCGGTACTTCCCACTGCTGGAGGCAAGGAGAACTAGGCCTCGGTGTGCACCACACGCAGCACTGTGAACTTGGGCTGGGCTGAGCTGCTGGCTCACGCAGGCTTTGCCCTGGGCTCGGCAACATAGATGTGTGAAGGTGGCGCTGTGTGCCCGTCACTCCACCCACACACATTACGTGATTATGATTTCCATTGGCTGAGAAATAGCCAATGGAAATACTGTTACCATGCAAGGCATTTTGTAGTAGTGGAAATAAATAAAATAACTGCCTTGCATGGTAACAGTATTTCCATTGGCTGTTTCTCAGCCAATGAAAATCGTAATGTGTGTGGACTACAATTCCTACCCTGAAACTGCAGCCACAACGCTTGCTGCATATAAAATAAATACAAAAATGTACAAAAGTAACCCTAATGCTTTGTCTGTGCTCTTGGGCTTCGAGGGCCACATAAAATGGGCTGGAATGCCGCATTGCGGCCCTCGGGCCACATGTTGGACAACCCTGCCTTAAAGGGAACCCATTTTGTGAGAGCAGTGTGACACTGAAAGTGAATCTCAGAATGTCTCAAATTGATGCCACATGCCCAGAGTTAATGATATATCTGGAGGCAAAATCATATGCACATCATGGTCATCAAATAATGCCACAGAGTGCCATTACCGTATATATGGGGAAGTTCAGAAAGAACCATTAGACAACATTTTTGAAGAAGGTAGCATAATTCAGGTCTGTCTTCTGAGATTATTAAATGCTGCTGACAAACCTGCAGAGAAGGATTGTCTGATATGGCTATGTGCCAAAACATGGTTAATTTCAAATAGGTGCCTGCGAATGCAAGAACATGATGCCAAGCTAATTAGCAGACTAAAAGTTGAATTAGATGGAGCTAATGAACACGAGAAAAGGTGAAGAGCAGAACTGGAGGTATGTCAAAAGGGCATACAATCAAAGTGTAAAGAGTTTGACACTCAATTGTCTCAAAGGAAAAAACTATTTGAGGACCATGAGCAAGAATTAAAACACTTGAAAGGATTGGTAGGTCACATTAGGCAAGATAAAGACGAGACTATTTTGGAAATACAAGTTTTACAAAAAAGAGAATTTAGAGAAAGAAGGTGAGCTTCAGACGATTGAACAAGAGATAGCTAAAATGTTTCAAGAAAGGGACAAACGAGACAAAGGGCCTCATTACACGGTAGGCGGTAAGGGTTTACCGGTACCAGTATTTTACCGGTACCGGTAAATCATTGCCGCCTTACTACGAGGTCCCTTTGCGGGTTGGAGAATTTAATGCCTGCTTTTTGCAGGCGTTAAAAACCAACCCGCAAAGGGACCAGGGAGCTAATTACGGTACCGCAATTTGCGGTGCTGTAATTAGCACCTTCCCCATTTCCATTATGCCCTATGGGGCAAAAATGGGAATGGGGAAGGGCAATGGGGGAAGGGGAATTACCGCCCCACTAACCTTGGAATAGGGCGGTAATTCCCCTTTCCACCAAGGCGGTGACGGTATTTTACCGGCATGGACCAAGGTGCTAATAGCACCTTGGTCCACCGCCGTCCATGTAATGAGGCCCAAAGAGTTTATTGAATGTCAAATGCAAATGGGCGATATGCAAAATGTGATTAATAAGATGGGTGTTGAAAACAATTACTTGCGTAAGGAGGCAGATCGACTCCTTCAAAAGTGAAAGGATTTGGAACAGCAGATATGCACTTTCAGGTCCCAGGACAAATGACAGGGCACCACATTCAATGTGATTGAGGTGAATTCCATCTCTACACGGAGAGATAGTGCCACAGTGGGTGTGCCGGTGTCTGAGCTTGGTTGCAGCGCCTTTGGGGGGTTTGACACACCCATTGGGGGTTGCCGCCAATCCCATACACCTGAGACAAGGGTTGAACCACAGAGTAGTCTAATTCCAAATATAGCGCCAAGTAGCCCTATTAAGATAATGAAATCAATCAAGTCCCTGATCAAACCATTCAAAAAAGGAGGGAAGTGCTGTATAGAGGACCACTTAGAAGCAGTGCACGATGTATTTCAAACCCTACACATACCTAGGGAACAATACAGACAATACTTTCACTTAACTCTGGATGCTCCCACAGCAAGCATCATCAGAGGATTAAATGAACAGCAGAACATGCCATGGGTAGAATTTGAAAAAGAGATTAGGCGTCATTTTTCTCCATTCCATTCACTACAGGAGGTGAAAAAAGTTGCAATCATATTACAGCTGGGCCAAATACGTTCCCTCGCCAATTTCTTCAAGACCTACAAAGAGCTTTTTCTCGTTTTGATGTATCTTTTGATCCCAATTCCAATGAGTTTAAAACTGCCTATTTTTATGGTTTGCAGAAAGACATTATATCACAGTTATTCCGCAAATTTGATCGTGAGAAGTCTCTTGAATGGATTGTGCACCAAAGTACAAAACTATATGAAGTGTTCTACTGTCAGTGTAGAGAGAGTGATAAAATGAAAGATACCAGATCAAAATCTAAAGAATTATCGGCAAAAGTAATGGAGATCAGGTCAGCAAAATGTCACTTGAGTAAGCTCAAAGTCCAGGCAAAAATAATGTGACACCCAAACAGAGGGGCACTCCACAGAGGTTGCCGCCCTCTGCGCCGATGTTTCAGTCACATGATCCTAGTAATAGGGAGAGCTACATTAGCCCTAGGTACTTAGGAGACAGGCCCCGGGCAGGATATCAATCCGACATGTCAGGCATGAAGAATAATCAGAGATAAAATCAAGACCAAAGAAGTAACAGTGACTACCAGACATTGGGGATGCAAAGCAGATTTGACCACAACACCATGATATATGGTAACCAGGACAGACCCCGGTATGTGGATCAATTTACTGAAAATGAGAATCAGCATAGGGGACAATACTCACAAAATGAGAGAAAGGACATGAGGCAGAATATGAATTATTTAATTTAATTTATTATTAATGTGTTACAGCTTATTATAAGCTTTTCACATGACATAAGAAATTACATTCAGCAAAAGAAAAACAATTGATCATACAAATAAATACTAGCATATTAAATGAATAAAGAAAAGAAAATAATAACATAAGGAGCAAAATAAGCAGAATAAACAAAAAGAAAGGAGAAGAAGAAAGAAGAATTGAGCATAAAAAGAGAAATGAGTTACATTCAAAGTTCAAAGTTAAAAGAATGTACGGATGTGTTCGTAATCCACCAGTGGATGAATATTAATTCTTTTACGTATTAAAGACTACAAGTCTAAATAGTAATTGCTGGTGGGAAAATTATAAAGTTTTTTTCTAATAAAAACTTTCTCATAGTAAAACAGAAGGAAAGCATCCATGAGTTGACAATTCGCTATATGTTTATGCCCAATAATTTCTCGACAGTCATCGAAACATTATACATGGCAATGTATAATTTCATTCCGTTTCCCTTTGCGTTAACGGCTCTTTGCCAGAATTCATTACTGCCAACATGTTCCATGTTATGGACAAAATCTGTGTAAAATGATGTGTAGACCTTTATCATAGCGACACATCTGGTAAGAACATGTTTGCCCGTTTCTGATTTCATTCTGTCCTTACACAACCTGCAGAAACGTTCAGGTAAGGGGAGATTATTCTTAATCCCACTTATGGCCAGTACAGGCAACTGATCGATCCTTAACAAAAGGATAAATCGTCGTAGCCGTGGCGAAGGGCATAGATTCAGATATGGCAATGGCTTCTTGAGAGTGTAATTCATGAATTGCACAAATTTATAGCGCTTTAGGTTTTCCAAGTGTGCAAAATTGCTAATCCAATCGTGCAATTCAGATTTCTTGGCTAACGCTCTCAACACAGGAGTGGAGACCTCTTGTTGTTTTTGGATCCAGCCGATCTCTTCAAGATATTTGACGATGTTCTTTTTCATAAAAGGATATGAGGATGCTTTGTTAATTTCACAATGAATCGCCACTAACAATAAATTGGCTGTGTCCGGTGTTGCTTTTAGGTATAATTCGGCTCTCTTCCTGAGTACAAGAGACTTCCAGGAAGTAAGGCCGAGCTCTAATCTAAGGATGGCCATTGGGATACAGCCCGGGAGACCGAGTATTTTTTTCCAAAATTTTCCTTCAAGGATTTGAAGCCAGTCCAGTTCTATCAATTGCAATGCCTCCAGGCCATAGATTATCATTGGTGTTAAGACCTGTAGGTATAGTTGGCGTGCTGCCCAGATGGTATAGCCACAGTGAGTTGTAGAAAAACGATGAATAAGTGCTGTTACTTGAGCAGCTCTTGTAGTTCTAATTTGTTTACAAATGGTGTAATGCCCCTTGTGCTCAACCTCGACACCCAGATATCTATAATATGGGGTATATTTAATTGCCGTCCCGTATATGTTTAGACCGGTTCTTGCTATCTTCTTGGAACTGAACATTACCATCTGTGTTTTATTTAGATTAATAGCCAACCCATTGGCTTGAGTATAGGACCATAGTGCCTCAGCTGATCTACGAATGCCGCTGATAGTGTGGTCCAAGATGACTAAATCGTCAGCATATGCTAGCACTACACAATGGGTGGATCCAATCTTAGGGGGGCAGTTGTTTTCCAATGATAGTGCTTTAGGTATATCATGGACAAACAGGTTATATAGTATTGGTGCCGTAACACATCCTTGTTTCACGCCACAGTTTTGGTTGACCTTGCTGGTCATATTCCTTTTTGCGTCCAGCTTCAGGGAAACTGTGGTATTGTAGTGCAATAACTTGAGGTAATGTAGTATTTCTTTAGGACATCCCAGTTTTTCGAGTTTGGCCCAAAGTAGTTCCCTGGGGACTAAATCAAAGGCGGACTTGAAATCTATGAACAAGGCATATAGAGGTGGGTTACCTGGTGTTCTGGCCTTGTTACAGAGAATATCCATTACTACCAGGTTATGTGTAGTGGAATATCCGCTTCTAAATCCACATTGGAAACAATCAAGGATCTTTTCTCTGTCTGCCCATATTTGGAGTTCCTGAAGAAGATATGCTGCAAATAGCTTGCCCGTGCAGTCCAGCATTGAAAGTAGACGGTAGTTTCCATGGTCTGAGCGGTCACCTCTCTTATATACAGGGATCAGGATTGCTGTCTGCCAGGATTCGGGGATTTGGCCTTCCTTCAGAATCTTTTCAAAGAGGATCTTGAGTACCTCTGCCCAATATTCCGGGTTGCTCTTTAATACTACATTTGCTAAGCCATTGGGTCCCGGAGCTCTTGAGGATTTGAGCTTTTTTATCCTGATAATCAGAGATTCGACTGACACTTTGAAGGGGATCAGAGGTGGATCCTGGGGCATCCTCTCCTGTGGCTTTACCTGGTCCGCGCCGTTCCGGGTTTTCAGGAATTCCTCCCATTGGCTGATGCCAATTGAATTGGTTAAGGGGATACTGGTGTCACCCCGAGCCGTGCTCAGTAGTCCCCATATAGTTCGGGAGTTACCCGTGCATAACGTTTGGACTGTTGTTTGCCATTTGAGCAGTTTTATTGCATAGCGTTTCTGCTTTAGCCATGTTCTGTAGGCATTTTTTAGCTTCTTGCTAAGAGTCAGATAGTTGTACAATGTAGTGGAAGCTTTACGTAATTTCCTCAGGTCAGCTCTTAGAGTTTGTTTGGCATCTCTGATTTCAATATCAAATATATTAGTGGTCTTGGTCTCGGGGGCCCGCATATTTGTTTTAATCGCTGCATAGGTGTTTGAGAATGCTGCGATCCATTATTCGATCACCTTGCTGGTCATGGCCAAGAGTTCTGTATGACACAGATTTGGATAGTTGATTGTATGATCTATGGCTTGTTTAATATTGATGTCAGACCATCGTATCTTGGAGAGAGCATGATTCGTCTTCAACTCACCAATAGGTTTATACAATGTAAATTGTGTAATATAATTGAAAGAGAGTGTGAGAGTAGCATGGTCGCTCCAATCATTATCCTTGATCTTCATATCTGTGACCCAGGTGGTCATGGTAGGACTTACGTATATATAGTCCAATGTACTACTGGATATGAAGTTTCTCCATGTTGATTTTCCCGGATAGTCACTGATGGTTCTGCCGTTTCATAGTTCAAAGTTCCATGCTTTAAAGAAATTAAACCATAGTTGTCCCTCCGCATTTACGCTTCCATGTTTCAATTTGCCTATTTTCTTCAGCAGGGGGTTGTTACTGGTGCTCGGCTCACCAATTAAGTGGCAATTAAAATCACCAACAAAGATAACCATATTTTTCTTCGGCTCCGTCAGCCAATTGATCAACAGATCGTGACAAGCTTCCTGGATAGTCTCGCTCTGAGAAGATTCAAATGGATTATATATATTAACCAGGAGGACATGCTCCGTTTTATCTTCGCCGGGGAGCTCCAGTTCCACTGCCAGTATGAATTCGTCCATTTTCGTATGAATGCGGATAGATCTTAGCGGATGCAGGATGCCAATTAATAGACCTCCATATGGTCTTCCCCTTAGTCCCTTTTTTGCTAATTCCTGGTGTATAGTGTACCCATTTAGCAGGGCTCGGGAGGTAAGCCACGTCTCTTGTAGACATATACAGGTATTGCCCATTAATAAGGGCATTGAGCCATCAGGCGATAATAGATGGCTGAATCCCCGGCAATTCCAAGAAATGATGGTTTGATCTCATCGATTTGCTGTTGTTCCTGGTAGGGACTCTAATAGCCATTTGAGGACCTTCTGTATGTCTACCAACTGTACAGAGTCATCTTTAGGTGGCTGTATTATGGTCCTTTCTTCCATAGTTGGATTTGGCATCTGGGTCGGCCACTGTGGATCGGTGATGTTCGGATCAGCATCTATTTCCAGGTCAACTTCCCTCAAGTTGGTTTTAAAGTTACGCAGTAGTTCTGCAGTGGCTAGAAATTTGCAGTGAAGGGCCGATGTACTTGAGTTCGTCACTTCTAGTGGTTCAACAAATGCAAAGTCCTCAGATCGTAGCACTCTCAGCTGCGGAATGGTATACAGTCTGGTCATCAATGCTGATCTGGTAATCCAATCGTGGTTACTAGATTGATAGAGATTTTTAATCAGGCAGATTCTTCCGCCTCTAGGTACCATAAAGTTGCCCTTTTCCTCAGCTGGTGATGCTGTTGTTAATTGAGGCTCGTTGATCAAGGGTATTGAGATAGCTGATATATTGTTTGTGTTATTCTGGGATATATTTGCGTCCTGTTCTTTTTCACATAGAGAGGATTCTGGTTCTGGAGCCAATGTTAATTTAGGGGTATTGCATTTGTCATTAATAAGCCAACTAGTGAGCTTTCCTTCTTTTGCTGCAATGCGTTTGCGTGCCCGTGCCGCTCTCCGTTTGACTTTTCTCTGTCCTTTTTTGGGAGTGCTGCCTACTGTTGGCCTCAAGATTTCCTCCGCTGTCTCTGCTGTGTCTGGTAATATGATTGTTGTAGTTTGACGCTTTCTTCTTCCAATCGCCTTTTTTGTCAGGCGTCTCTGTTTACGTGAGAGGTAGATTTCCGAGTTATTGGTAATATTTGGGTCCTGGGTCCCAGAGTCAGAACCATCTTGCGTGTTAGTGTTGATGAGTTCCGGCTCGGTCTCCTTAGGGTTGTTTTTCTCAGTGTCGCTTGTTGCGATTGCGAGGGTAACGTCAAGTATCTTCCCGCACATCTTCAATAGGATATTTAATGCAAATTGTACAGATGCTACAGATGCTTGCAAATCCCCCAGGCTCGTACTGCCTTCTCTGAGGTCACTGTTGTTTTCGGATTCCTGCGAGTCTAAATGGACAGCAAGGTTAGGGGAAGCGGATAATCTATCTATCGCTTCCCGTTGTGAAGTTATCGTCTGGGGTTGGTAACTATTGATTTGATTGCTTGTGCTGCTTCGCGGTAGCGGAGTCATGGCTCTCTGCATAGACAGACAGAGGTCAAGCAATGAGTTGTTATCAATTATACTCTCCCCTAGGCACGCTGAGTTGTTCATTCTGCTGTGAATACTCGGCTCCTTCTCCCCGCTTAGCGATGGGCTTATGGTATTTGGAGTAGGCGGAGGTGGAAAAAAGTCAGTGATCATTCCTCTTTCCTTCGGAACTGTTTTCATACCCTTACCCTTATTCGGTCCTGTGGTAGAGGCTCTGCCCTTCTGATTCCGAAGGTTGTATCTCGTGGCAGAACACTTCTTGACAGTTAGCATAGTGATACTGTTCCTTCGCTTCCTTGTCGGGTCAGGGTAGAAGGGGAATGTACCGTGGGCAATATGTCCAATAAGGTTGTCTTTAGCTGATATATAATGTTCCCTTGGTTCTTTCAAAAACGTTGGGGAACGCAAACGGGGTATCTTAGGGGTATTTGAGCAAATTCTCAGGTAGTTAGTGCCGTTGCTATAGGGACCCAAATAGAGGTTTCAATCAGTATGCACCACTAATGTGTCCTAGGCTCGGGCAGATGTCCGAAAATTTCCCCGATTCACAGTATATGTGGGTGACTAAGGCCTGTGTCTTTAAGTTGCGTCTACCCTAAGCTCTGACTAACATGCCGTTGTTCTAAATTCAGGCAAAGCAGGTAGGGGAGCAAGGGGAATATGCAAAGGTTCCCGTTGTGAAGTTGTCGTCTGGTGTACAAGGTTCAGGCGACTGTGCTGGATGCGATGTCAGAACACGTGTGCCAAATGATAAAAAGTAGAGACCACCGGGCAATGGAGAAAACGGGAAAGGTGGGCCCAGGTTCTTTTGACAATTTGAGGGGGGGGGGGTGCGAGAGGGGCCAAGAGTGAAGAGAATCCCTGCTCAATCCCCCGGAACGCCACTCGCTGTGCTTCGCCTTCGCTGCGCACGTCAGTGCAATTTGTAAAAGCTCTGGGAGCTGTCTGAGCCTCAGGTTAGCTAGGCTCAGCTCCGCTCCACTTTTCGCCTCTCCCAGCTCTCCGCGATCCCTGTTTCGGCCCCGGGAGGGGGAGGGGGGAGGGGAGGGGTGAGAGGGGCTGAGGGCGAGGTGAGAGGGTGAGAGGTGTGAGGGGCTGAGGGCGAGGAAGATCCCAGCTCAATCCCCCAAATCCTCCGTATCACCGCTTGCAGTGTCTCACCTCTGCCGCACTCATCCGTGTCCGCGTCCCCGCCAGAGGTTATGGGTAGCTCACCTCGGCCTCACGGCTCTCTTCCGGCCCTCCACAGCACTCTGCCTCCCCCACTCCGGCGCGGCGTCCGTCCTGATTTCTGCAGCTGCGCCCGCTTCACCTCGTAGCTGGTTACTGGTTGCTGCTAGAGGAAAGTACCCTACGGCTTCGATACCCGCGTCAAGCCGCACCTACAGACACACACACTCAGACTCCAGCAAAGTGGCGTGACGAGGCCGCTTCCGACGCTCTCTGAATGTGAATTATGCTACACGTCAATACAATCAATCACCGCCGCCGGGGGATTACAACCAAAGAGTAGGTACACCCCGCTCCGCGCCCCACATGAATCAAGAGTTCAGAAACAATTCCAATAAGAATCACTCTCCTGAGACATACCAGAATAGATTTAACCAGGGGAAAATAACCAATATTGTCATAGGCCGCAAAGAGAAGATTCTAAAGAGATGGAAAGATTCCAGTGTCTCGAGGCCCAAGTAAAAATATTGGCTGAACAAATAGGAAAAATCTGTACAGCTCAAAAACAGTCATCAAATCAAGGGGCAGAAGGTCATAGAAGTGACCTGGTAGCTTCTGATAATAAGTGACTAAATATTCATGACACTTGCAATGATAAAAAGACAGATTCCCCATATATCCGGTTTTGCAAAATCACTCTGAGCTGTTTAATGATTTAAATACGAAAATACCTGCAAATGAACATGAGGCAGAAATTGCAAATACATCTAAAAAAGAGGTTTGGTTTAACTTGGAGTTGAATCAAAAGTTGGAAATGTGTACAAATGTAAAAGGAAATTGAGGCATACATGAAATTTCAAAGGAACAAAGAGACAGATTTAAGAAACACAACTCATGCACGGATAAAAGAATTGATGAGGGAGTAGATATGGATGTTAGAACACCCTCCCTAGACAATCAAGAGGCTAATAAAATACAGGCAGGAAGAATAAGTACTCAAAGGGAGGGTACGGACCAGTCACCTTAAGAGTTCTAAAAAGACTGGTATCATGCCAAATACCCACAAATGCCCAGAATTAGAAAATGACAACTTATCAGGTGATGTGTATATGCATATTCAGTTGGAGAATTGCAGTGTGAACTCTGATGATCCCCGGATGGAAGGGCGAACAGTGTCCACACTCCAAATGACCTCTGAATATGGGGAGATGTATAAGGCTCAAATGGAAATGGACAGACAGGAGGGAAGAATGTCCTTTCATTTACTTATGTGCTTAGACGAGAGTGAGAAGGGTCTGAGAAAAGTGAATCCTGACATCAGTAAGAATTCACACCTTTTGTGTGTATTAGAGGAAGTTGAAGACAGATATTATGCTCCCATTACTGTGGAAGGGAAGTGCAATACATTTGCAATGATTGACACAGGCGCACAGGCCACAATTATGTCCAAAGAATTGGTAAAAAGTATAAAAGAAGGGAGATCTCCAAAGAATCAGATCAAAGTGAGAAAGAGTGAAGGCCCAGTACATAACTTTAACGGTGAGGAGGTGCTTATCGAGGGTATCACTGAAGTTGACATAAAAATAGGAAACCACAGAATGAAACAGGAAGTATTGATCACATCTATTTGTGAAATTCCATTCTTGATGGGAACAGATTGCCTGAAAAGATTGTCTCCTCTCATTGATGGGGTGAATGGGGTTCTGTGGTCTTTAACCAAAAAATCATTAACGTCTAAGAAAATAAAGTCACAAAACAGCAGCGTAAAGGAATGCCATGCTGTTGCCAAATCAAATCATGCAGTGGAGTTGTACCTCCAGAATAGCTGTGTACCTAGTGTCACAATTATTCTGATGTGTCAGGACAAAATGTAAGTGAAAAGAAAAACAATCTGTGCAGATTTATTTGGATCCTAGGAAGAAATGGCAAACTGAGATAGATGAACACACATTACGTTTCTATTTAAAAGAGAAGAAGTGCAAACATAACATCACCCCTAAAGCAGACATAGAAAAACACATCACCACCCTTGCTGAAATACATATGGAAGATGAGCATCCATGGATTCATATTGGTATAAATGGCCATTCTAAAATGATAAAAGCCACTTTGGTGCTTGAACAGGAAAGGAGTTTTATTAATGAGAAACTGCTGCAGAGAATAATGGAAAGGGAGGAGATCCCGAAATTTAGAATTAGAATGGTGTTAGATTTCCTTAACCAAAAAATATGGTCCCGGTTAGGCGGGCCTGTGCCCAAAATTTAAAGACAAAAGAAAGGCTTATCATTGTGCACAATTAGTGCCATATGCAATTGAACTACAGGTGAAGAAGGATATTACTATTCCTGCATTCACCAAGCAGGTTGCAATAACACTAAAGCGCAAGAATGGACAGCAAATGAAGCATTCTGATGCATTTGTGTGCTTGAATGAATCCATGAAACAGCAAGGGCTGGATTATGAATATACCCCATTGATAGATGTTGGGGAGGGGTCCGTCAAAATTATGGTAGATAATAGAGGATGTCAAAATATTCATTTAGAAGAGAATTCCTTACTAGGAATGGCCATACACAAATCACATTATACTGCAGATTTCAATAACTTGGTGATTGGAAATATCTCTGAGAGATATGTAGATGCACAGGGTGTATTGCCAGAGTACCTAGATTCTCAACCCAAAGGGATGTTCAAGATTCAATCTGTTTACCATTATGATTCCAATGAGACAGTGTGCTGTCACCTGGAGAATTGTATAGTATTTGACTTAAATGAAAATGAAACAGGAAATCAGCACATGAAATGGAGGCTGTTATGCCAAAATATTTAAAAGTAGCAGGTTTGCAGAGAGATACAGCCACACAGTTAGAAGAAAGCACAGAGCTTCCTCCATTGGAGGATTTCCCAGAATTTTCAAAAATGGTAGAGGAGCAGATTCTGTTAGCAGATGCCTGTGATAGCGAAGAAGATAAGAATGAATTGAGAAAAATATTTATGGAATTTAAGGAAGTTTTTGCCAAAGACGCATATGATTGCAGCCTAACTGATTTCCATGTTGCCACATTACCAAAAGGGTGCGGTAGAAATCCAGTATTTGTGCACCAATATCAATTGCCACTGGCATGTTTAGAGTCATTGGCAGAGATAGTTAAGAACTTGGAGTCTAGGGGAATTATCAGATCAATTCATAGTACCTCCAACAGTCCTATTTTGGGTGTATTAAAGCCAAATGGTCAATGGAGTCTGTGTGCAGACCTGAGGGAATTAAATAAAAGAGAGCCAGTGTCTAGATGGCCACGCCCATTCATTGATCAAGGTCTTGCTCAGGTGCATGGGTCAAAGGTATTTACCACTTTAGATCTCACATCTGGGTACTGGTGTGTGCCATTGGCAGAGGACATTCAGAATTTATTTGCATTTTCATTTGATAAAATACAATACACTTGGTCTAGAACATCATTTGGGTATGTCAATAGTGGAAGCGAATTTGGCATATTTTTTAGAAAAGCTATACCGGATGCAGCGGAAAGAGGAACCATAGTTTATGTAGATGATGTCCTGATAAAAAATGAAAACTTAAAAAGTAATTTCGATGAAGTTAGACATGTACTTGACCAATTGCAAAAGGTTGGTGCCAAAGTATCTTTACAGAAAGCCCAATGGTGTCAGAAAAAGGTGAACTTCCTAGGCCATGAAGTAACTGAATACGGGTTAAATCCACAAAAGAAAAGGGTGGAGGCCATACAGAAATTGAAAGATCCTAGAAATATGAAAGGCTTAAAAAGTTTATTAGGAATGACGGGATATAACAGGAAATGTATTGAAAATGATGCTGAATGAGTAAACTATTGAAGCTGAATATGCCCTGGAAATGGGAAAAGGAGCAATCTGAGTCAGTTGCTAAATTGAAAGAATGACTCATTAAGGTACCATGCTTCACCTATCCCATAAATAACAGAGATTTCTTTATAGAAATAGGATTCACTGAGCATTGTATGGCAGCAGTGTTATCTCAAAAACATGATGTGAACCATAAAACTATTGCTTATGCAAGTAAGGCATTTTCTCAGGTTGAAATAAAATTCAGTGAATGTGAAAAGTCACTTCTGACCACTGTGTGGGCGTTGCAACATTTTCGTCCCATTGCTCAAGGGGATAAAGTAATCATTGAGACAAATCATCAACCACTGCAGTTTTTACAGAGTAAAAGGATTAGATCAGGCAATCTAGCACCGTCCAGAATTACATCATGGACATTGGCATTGCATGGGTTTCCTGTGAAAGTAAGATATGGCCAAAATAAAAAGAGCCCAATTGCTCAAGGGTTAGCAGATTTACATGACTGTGCAGCTGAATGTGTATCAGATGAAGTAGGGATGGAGTCCAGTTTGCAGGAGTTTGAATAATCACCACACAAAGCATTTGATGAAACTACGTGCAAGAATTTACCAACTGTATGTGTTGATGGATGTGCTTTTCACATTGAAAATGACAATAATAAACAGTTGGTGTCAGGGAGAGGAAATGTCTGGTTGAAATGTGAGGAAATTCCTAGTATATGGATGATAATTGGGGCCAGGAGTAGCCAGGTAGCAGAGTTGGCAGACATTTATAAAGCAATTCCTACTGTAGTTGATAACAAATTCAGTGAAATTGTCCTGGTGACTGATTCTGATTATGCACAAAATAGCTTTGTAGAATGTTTGCCTAGCTGGAAAGCAAGAGGCATGCTCACATATAACAAAAAGCCCCTCAAGCATGGGAAAATGATACAAGCTATAGACAAATGAGTGTCAGAGAATGTTTTTAGCATTATACTGGAGGAAAGTCTGTGGACATTTGAAAACTCCAGGAGAAGATAAGGATGGACATGATAAAGCAGATCAATTGGCCAAGATTGGGGCTGTTATGGGAAAATTGTTTCCCATTGAACACTTGATTGGTGAAATACAAATAGATGTGGTACACGCTCTAAAGCTCCAAAAGAAGTAGAACAACCAGTAGTGCAATGGAGTTATGATACCCCGGATCAAGATCTTATTAAAGCACAAAAAGACGACCATGTGTTGGGGATCTATTGTAATTATTTGATGGACTCCGAACAAAATCCTTTAACTGAAAATGATTGTACAGGAAAAGAAGAGTTGAGAGTGTTATTAAAGAATAAAAAACAAATTAAACTGCAGGATGTTCTGATGATCAGAGAATCTCTAACAGGGCAGATACAGTGGGTGGTACCCCTTTCATTCAGAGGGCTGATGTTACACCATGCACATGATGCAATAACTGCAGGACACAGACGTTCACAAAAAACTTTAGAGATACTGAAGGATTATTCTTACTGGCCACACATGTCCCAAGATGTGGAATTATATACCAGGGGTTGTCTAGTATGTGCTCAATTAAAACCTGCTTCACCAATGCATAGAGCTCCATTGATGAAAAGAGGTTTAACTCTTCCATGGTCAGATTTCCAAATTGACTATGGCCTGTAAAGAGTTCGAGTAGGGGAAACCATTATCTTTTGACATTAGTTTGTTTGATGTTGAAATGGGAAGAATGTATTCCTGCACCAGATTGTAGTGCACAAACAGCAGCTACATTGTTAGTAAATCATATATTTTCAAGATTTGGACTACCACAAAGAATAGTCAGACAGAGGAAGTCATTTCACGAGCACCTTAATGAGCAAGGTGTGGCAGATATTGGGGCTAAAAAGGAAACTGTATATCGCATATCGGCCCGCCTCTTCTGGAAATGTTGAACGTTGAAACAGATCTGTCGTGGAGATATTAAAGAAGTTTGTAGCGGAGGCAGGTTCTAGTTGGGATTTACGATTACCTCTGGTATTGATGGCCATCATATCGACTCCTGCTAAAGCAACAGGTATTAGTCCTCATGAGGTGTTAACAGGAAGGAAAATGGTACTGCCACACCATTCATTATATAGGACATATGAGCAGACAATTGTGAGTGTATCTACAGTTCACGAATATGTGGAAGAACTGAGAAAGCATTTACAACATGCATTTGCATTTGTGCAGCGAAATTTGGAAAGAGCTGCTGATAGTGCAAAATCATACTATGATAAAAAAAGACTTCTGTGAAAGAGTATAAAGTATGTGATTGGGTATATAAGTTTCATTTTGGAAAAGGTAAACATAAAAATTTGAAATTTCTTGCGGCATGGCAATGTCCATTTGAGATAGTGGATAAAGTGTCCCCGGTAGTCTATAAGATATTAAAGACAGAGGGTGAAATGGTGACAGAACAATTTGTTCATGTTAACCAAATTAAGACTTGTCATCCTAACCAAGAAATCAGGAGACTTGAGCAGGTAGAGACAGGTTAAGTATACTGATTACATGGAAAAGAAAGATGCATTGACTATTTCATGATGTCTCACGCCATGAAAAATTGGATATAATGTTTAGTGTGGAGATAAATGCAGATGAAAATACCACATTTGGGAAAGGTGTTGTAATATATATTGATAGAAAGTGCTGAATCAGGTTACCTTACTATGGTAAAATGTGTTGAAATGTTCTACATAAAAATTGTCATGTAATCTAATAATGTGAAATGTAAATATTGTTGTTTTCTCTCTAACATGTGCTTAGCTACAGGTATTTCGGAAGAATAGATCATAATATTTCGGCCCACATTTTTGTTTTCATCAAAGTAGTAAAGAGGGTAAAATTCGTATTCTGCTATGTACTTAATTGATTCCTTTTCTATTTGATTAAGAAACAAATAGCTAATATTGGTTGGGGTCAGAGGACGCGAGACCGGAGGACGTGAGAGATGATGGATTCCTGGAGTCCATGGGATGAAGCCCAAGTGAAGCCTCCGGACCGAAGTATGGAGGTAAAGACAAATAGACTGGGATGCCAAAAGAGGTGATTTCTGTGGAAAAACACACAAGAGCGCCAGGATGAAAGAATTCCACCGAACGAACAATATAATGAAAATTTGGTGATCAGGACATCTCAGAAGTGTGGTCATGAAGATGATGAATGCTATCAAGGGAACAGTAGTGAGTTGAACTTAATTCTGCAGCGTGGCTGATGAAGCATAGTATTATCCTATGTGACTGAAAATGGGAGTAATGGAGACTCACAAATTTGTTATTTTAATTATTTGTTTTAGTTACTTATATTAGTCATTTATTTTATCTATTTATTTTATTTTGTTATTTTGTTGTCGTATATGAAATGTTGATTTCACACATATATAAAGACTATGGGCCTCATTACGACCCAGGCGGTAAGGGGTTAACGGCACCCTAAAAGGTGGTGGCGCGGTTAACCCCTTACCGCCTAATTACGAGGTCCCTTTGCGGGTCCCTACCTTAACGGCTGGTTTTACCAGCCATTAATGATTGGACCCGCAAAGGGACCTTGGAGGTAATTACAGTACTGCAATTTGCGGTACCGTAACTAACGCCTTCCCCATTTCCATTGAGCCCTATGGGGGCAAAAATGGGAATGGGGAAGGGCCAATGGTGAATGGGGAATTATCGCCCCCGCCAACCTTGGAATGGGGCGGTAATTCCGCCATTCACCATGGCGGAATCGGTAAAATACCGGCGGCAACCATGGCGCTACTAGCGCTATGGTTACCGCACGGGTCGTAATGAGGCCCAATGATTGAAAAGACATTCAAACATACGTGGACACTTCAGTGGGAAGCATTCGTGTACAATATTCGTTGTACATGCACAAGCACATGTATATGAGAACTGATGGGCCTGTAAGAAATAATAGCATCTTAATAAATGAACATTTAAACATTTCACAACAAACCATTGCTCGATCATAACAAAAGTGAAATAAATCCCACATTGATCCTGTGCAGTAGTGCTGTACTCACTTCTGTACTCTGTGTTGTAACAAGCTAAATAACCTTACAGGCCCCATTTGGGATTTATTTCACTTTTGGTATGATCGAGCAATGGTTTGTTGTGAAATGTTTAAATGTTCATTTATTAAGATGCTATTATTTCAATTGTGATTCACATGATGGAAATAGAGAGATGTACATTTTAAAAGATTTCCTCTACTTATGGATTTGTTAGCCAGAATTGTCGGGAAAAGGAGGGAATATGTAAGGATATATATGGGGTTTTATTGCCAGCATGCAACATACAGCAGGGAAATACAGCCAGGCCCAGTTTGAAACTGCAGGCATTATTTCAGTAACAGCCAGCAGGCAAAGTTGTCAGAACACATTAAAAAAAAAACACAGAGCGCTGTCAGTTAAAATAAAGAGGTGCACAATTTATATTGGATGTTTCATGTGTGAAAACTGCATTAGAACACATAACTGATTAATCTTGGACTAACCTTACTAAAGTACTAATTTCAACTTCTCTAACATTATAATGCAGTCTTCTGTACACAATGAAATGCAGTCCATGTTTTGGGTGCACTGTTTGAAATTAATTTTTCATTAAGGAAGTGCACACTAGTGTTTTCTTCATCGTGTGGAGAACAGACATGTAAAATGCAGGAAGGAAAAATAAACAGTTGCTTTGAAATGAAGTCTTCATTGTCTTGAAAAATGAAGGCTGGCACAGGGCACATTCTTGTTATTCTGATTGGTAGGAATTGTAGGTGGATAAGCCACGATAACAGAGGGCTGAATTAGAGTTTTTTTAATGAATGAAGACAAGGGAGTTGACAGTTCGTGCTGGGACCACGAGACAGATGGTGCCATATCGGCTGACCTACACGTGGGTTGAGCGCTGGCTACGAATAAATCAGTTGGCTGCTCCCCACACATACAGAGAAGTTTCGCACTGAGTCTGCGAAGACAGCGAGGTCATGCAGGGACTTCAGATTTCACTGGCCTTGGTAAGATTAGTGCCAAGTGAGGAAAAAATAGATGATGTACGTACGTACGTACGTACGTACGTGTGTTGCTAGAATTTATTGGCAGTGCAGGAAAGTTAGAAACAAATTGTGTGTTTATTTTTCTCTCTATGTTGAAAGTGTGAGAGCATAAATTTGTGTTTGCAAAATACCTGCTTGTTTCTGTTGTTCTTTTATATCTTGCAGGTGATGCTGTAAATATCAAGTGGTAAGATGTTTTGTGGTTTGTAATACAAAGCGCAGAAAAAAACTGAGACTTTGGTGTCCTTCCTGCATCTGTGAATCGTTTATATATGTGAAGCACAGAGGTGATGTTTATATCAGTGCAGTAGTGCATTTACCAATTTACCACTGTAGTTAAAATAGCAACCAAGAGCAAGTAAGTAAATATCTACAAGATAGGAAGGTGTGTGTGTAAGTGTAATGTATGATTCCTTCCTTGCATGCAGAGGGGAAGGAGTGCCAGATTAAGCACATAGATTACTGGATGTACATAAGCCAGTAATACCAGCCACAAACAATAGGTGGTGCTATGGATAAACTCATTGGGTTATCTGAAGTGTCGTAAGTCTGGGGGCTCTCTACAGGAGACTAAAAGACATTCTAATAGAAAGAAAAGGTTTGTTTTATCATGGGATTGTAGTAAAAAAATACATGTACACCACTATACCACAGGAATAAGTTCATTCTGAAAATACCACAAAGTAAGATCCCACTACAATTACCACCAGTACAAGCTAACAATATATAGTCACTAAAATAGAGTGATATCAAACCCACTCGAAATTTAAGGCCAATTTACCCCGAATTTACCACCAAAGAAAAATACTGCCAAATCCCAAATTTACCCCAATAAGACTAAAACTCTTAAAGGTCCCTGTGGTTAAAGGTTAAGGCCTATGAGCAGGTAGAGGTAAAACAGGGCCTACATTTTGAGACTCTTCTGCCTCATCTAACTCATCCATAACATTTGAGCTGGACTCTGAACCATTATCATTCTCATCATCATCATTTTCCACATTTGCTGCAGAGGTAAGTGTTTCAGACCCGCTCCTCACACTTTGATATTCCAACAATTATTCTATCAATACAACCTTTTTGCCTTTTACAGTGAGATTCCGAGCTTTACACATTTATCTTAATTGATCAACTGTTAAAGTGACTAGGGTCTCCTGTCTGTAGATATCCATATCAGGCATGAGAAAATAATTGCTTCTCTAGTGGTGCTTAGCCTTGGGAAGGTTATTTGAACTAAGGTAAGAGTAGCACTCTCAATGTAACAACTATACTTTATCCTCACCACTGTACACCAGTGTTAGGCAGAACACTACACACATGCAGTACCCTTTGGGAACACTACACACAATTAAGACTACAAGTGTCAGTACAATTTCACCTTTGGCACAAGCCTGTACTTCACAGTAATGTGGTAGCAGTGGCTGAGCAGCCAGACATATCTCAAGAGTAAAGTGAGCAGTACAAGAGGTTACACAAAGGACTAGCAATCACAGTGATTCAAACAAACACTTACTCAAGGTTTTTTGGTAAAAGAATATATATTTATTTACACAGTCATTTGGAAAACATTCCACTAGCAAGAGCAGCTCAATATCACAATCTAATATACTACAATACACAACTAATCAGTTTCTGAACAAGTTCAGCTCCCCTGAAGTGGGAGCAAAATGACAATTCAGTTACTTTGAAAAGGTTTAAGAAGACAAGGTTAATAGAATCAAAAGCACACATACTTTCAGAGGTAGGGCAAAGAGTTTCAGTTCACTACAACCAGCAATTCAATTCAAAAGGGCTGGGCCAAAGTCAATGGTTCAGAGTCTTGGATAATATAGCACAGTTCTGGTTGTAAACGGTTAAGTCTTTGCCACGGTCTTTAGAAGTAGTTGGTCAGATGAAAAGTTATATGTCGATTTAGGGAAGGACAAGCCTTCAAAGTTTGGAAAGTTTCACAAACTTTCACTGCGGCAGAAAGGATTTCCAGACCGCACCTTTTAAATGAAGAAGGTCTGTAGCTGAGGCAGTTGTTCCTGGCAGTTCCTGTGATCTCGCTGTTCCTGAGCTTCAGTTTTGGGGACAAGGAGGAGGACATTGGGAGGTTCCTGCACTGCCCAGGGAAGACGCCACAAGCTTGGCAAAACATTGGTTTAAGGTGTGACTTCCTTAAAGCCCACAAACTGGTATCCTTCTCACTGGCTATTCGGTTTTCAACAGCACTCTGAAGAAAATTCGACCAGTATTGCGATGGTGACCTGTTGATTTGCAAGTTGGTTGTTCCCACCAACCTCAAGGGAAGAAATTAACCTTGATGGGCTTCTCTGTCGATGGAGTTTCAGACAATTTGGACCTGCAGCAGGGCTTCACCGGTGGACCAGGAGTTGCAGCAGTCGTCTTCCTTCAGCTCGTCTTCGGTTCTTTCATTCCAATGGTCGACTCTGCTTTCCAAGTCCCAGAGTCCTGCTTTTAAACAGTTTTTCCCCATTCATTCCAGCCTGGCTGTCACTCACACAGCAGGGTGGCTATCCTTGCTGGACAGCCAGCCGGCCAATCATGCCAGAGTGCATTCAGGTCTTCTAGGAGACTAAGCACAGAGAGTTTCAGGCACCTCCTTCACATCCTGTCCACCCTACAGACTCAGGCGCCAGCGGAGGGCTTCAGCCGGTGCAGTGCTTTTGCAAGATGATTTGCGAATCAGCGTGTCCTGAGGGACAAGAAGCGGATACATTAATATTTCCTCCCGGGGAATGCGAATGATCATACAGTTGTTTCAGTACAGTACAGTACAGTATTCATTATACTTGAACATGTACTTCTTCCAAGAAGAGGCGGCGACCTTACCGAAACTGTTACTACAGCGAGAATTATATTGGATAGACTGCTTAGACTCTATGTCCCCTAAGGGATGAATGTGGACTGGGACCTTCGCTGTCAGTTGTAATCTTATTTCATTCCTTCCTTCCATGTCACTCTCATTGTGCTGCACTGAAACAACTGTATTATCATTTGCATTCCCCTGGAGGAACTATTCATTTATATTTCTACAAACCATTGCATTTGTACTTGTTTGTGTTGCATTTATTCTGTCACACAAAGAGCACTGAATGGTTTTGCGTTCTTGCATACTCTAAAAACTGACGTTTTAACACTTAAAAATTGGTGTTCCTTCATCTACGCCTAATTGAGGCTGTTCATTCATCTGCCACTGCTTTTTATTCACTTGCCACTGTTTTCATTCATTTACATTATTCTGCATCAGTTCGCATTATAATTAGTCTAGCAACTATCAAGCCATTAGAAATATTTAATTTGTATCATACACTTTGCTTTAGGGCCCATGCCATGCATTTTGGCACCCTCAATAATGCACTCCGATTGAGCTTTCTCATTTAAAGATGGCACTCCTTTTTTCAAGGCTCTTTCGATGGACAACAACAGGGCACAATATAGGCTGACAATGCAAATTAATTTAAATAAGGTAAATAGAGTGTTTCACACAAAGTAAAGGAATTTAATAGAACATAATCATTATGTAAAGATGTAAATCAATCATGACAACATAAAGAAATGATACATTTGGTAATCATTACAATAACTTATACAACAAAAGAATGTGCACGTATTTGTACATAAATCATATGACATTACCAAGTGAGAAGAGTCGCTTGTACATGCGGGTAATACATGAATAGATAACTAAATAACACAACTATCTCCTTCAGGGAGCAAGGTGGACCTTTTTCTGGCCTATATTGAATGTAGGCCAGTCTAGCCATGTAATTACACGTATGTTTGCTCTACCCTTGATGTACATTTACTGGGCATAAAGGGTACAGCAAACATGATAATTGTTGTTGCGATTCCACATTTAATATAGAACAGTTTATCCAGGTAATGTTGATCATATAGCTTTTCCCTTGATGCACCGTTAGTGTGCATCAAGGATAAAGCAAACATGATATGTCTTATTACGTGGCTGGACTGTCCGACATTAGTGGTGTCAATCTACATATACTTTCTTATTGTGGCATGTCAAATTCTGAGTTGGCATTAGGGGTTATGCAAACATGATAAGTTTTATTACCTGGCTAGACTGGCCTCCATTAGATGTAGGTCAGTTTAAACACATAGTAACACTTATCATTTTTTCTTTACCCTTGATACCAGGTAAAAGATGCCACGCCACATTATGAAAGTATATGCAGACTGGCACTACTAGTGTCAGTCTGCATATGCTTTCTTAATTTAGCATGGTATGCTTTTACTTGGCATCAAGAACAAAACAACACAAGTGTTATTAATTGGCGAGACTGACCTACATTAGTAGTGCCAGCCTGCATTTACTTTCGTAAAGTGGCAAGGCATTTTTTTATTGGCATTAAGGGTAAAGCAAACATGATAAGTGTTACTATTTGGCTCAAATGGCTTGCATCGCCAGCTTAGCCATATATGTTTTCTGTGTCGTGGCATTTTTGTACTATACAAAAGCAAACATAAGTGTGATTATATGGTACTGTGAAAAACCAGGGGGTGTTTCAGAACCTAATCCCCTGGGGATCCGGTTCTCAGTTGGGCAGGGAAAGGCCATCGCTTTTAGATCCCGACCCTGGGGGTGGACAATCGAGGGAGGATCACCTGGGTAAGGGGTCCTCAGGGAGTGGGGGAGAAACACATGATGGTGAGTCCTGGTATCCCCCTATTAACACAACCCATCTAACACCTATCCCTTCTTGTTTTATGGGAAACTACAGCTCCGATAATCCCTCCCCACATTACATTGGCACCACTACTGAGCCAAGGAAGATGAGGAACACGGTTAGTAAGATTACCTCCCCTGACTTGCACTGGCTCTGTATCTGTAAAGAGGCGTGGCAGAGTCAGGCACGTAATCCTAACTATATCCCCCTGCCACTGGTTAACACTCCTGTTCAGATGAATAAAAGGTGGTGCGCACAGGCACACTCTGAGTGGGGCTGGGTACGAGAAGGAGCAGCTCTTTCAGGGCTGATGTGAACCAGGTGATGGAAGTCGGAAGGCCAAGGGGCTGATCTGCAGCTACGAAGATCGAGAGAGAGCCAGACGAGAAATCCCCCACTTTCGGGAAGCCCTAGGCGTTCCAAGACTGAAACCGAGTGAGCAGAAGAAAGAACCCTTCATGGTATTTGAAAGCAGATCGCGATCCTCCCCCGTGAACCACAGAGTTTCAGAGGATCAGAAGAGGCGTTGGAAACGGCCTTGACTGCGGCATGAACAGCATTGATGAGAGAAGGCTGATGAATGCAACCAGTGAGTTATCAAAGTCAACAAAAGTCTAGTTTGTGTTGAAAGCAAAAGTAACTGTAACTCCAAAGTTGAAGGTTGCACATATGCCAATAAAATGCATAATGAAAAGCACAATTGTTGAATTGTAAGAGGAATGGATACAAAGTAACAGAGTGGTCCTGCAAGTGGAAATCGCACACTCGAAAGTCTCAGTGATGTGTGATGAGTTGATTGGGAATCAAAGGCAAGAAAGCAGTCATGATCCTGAAAGAAAGTGGAATGAATGATATGATATGATATGATATCATATGATTGTCTATTTATATAGCGCCTATACACAATGTGTTTCTAAGTGCTTCAAGGCAAGGGAGGGAAGAAGGGAAAATACAATGACAATCTTACAGGCCATGAACAGTAAGGATGTGAAATTAACTATCATACTCTGCATGAAGACATTTCTTATAGTGCAAGAGCTAAGACATAGATAAGGAAGGGCGGGGAAGAGTGGGAAGGAATGGAAACAGACAGGCGTCTACAATACTGGGCCTGAAAAAATTCTGGTAGAGCTGGAGAAAAACAAAAGGTAAGGGAAAGAGGTGCAGAAAGGGTGGAGAGGAACAAAACAAGCGACTATCAAACTAGGCCTGACGACATTTCATATAATGCTGGAGGCTGGGGGAGGAAAAAAACAAGTAAGGGGAACGGGTAGGAGACAGACGAGGTTGTTAGCATACTAGGAAAAAAGTCTTTTTACTCCCGGCTATCTTGTTTGGAATATCCGAAATAATTATTTGTAGCACTCTGGTTAGTACGAAATAATCCGTTTTTTATTGGTGTTTTCTTGAGTGGTTCATTCAATAGATATATTTGTGGGTGTTTTAGAAAAACTGTTTAGGACTTGGTGTGCAAGTTCGGTCAGCCGACACGTGTTTCGACCCATAGGATCTTTCTCAAGGCTGAGCAATATTCAAGAGAGCCAGGTGATATGAGGTTTGTGACAATTTTGTGACATGTTACAGTACATTCAATTGTGGTGTTTCAGTGATGTGAAATATTGGTGATAGGTTAAAGAACATGACATCAAAACACATTGATGTGTTGTAATTAGAGAATTTGTTTTCAATTTAGAGGAAGTAAGGGGGAAGGAGGAAGAAAGGAAAAAAGTCAGCAAACAGTTGCGTTCAAGTATTTTGGGTATGAATGGATGAGGTAGAATGCCTCTTACCATGTATTATTCGCTGTGTGCCCTTAGTGGGGTTCTGTTGGAATTAAGACTTTCCTTACGCAGTCTTGGCTCCTGTTGGGCCCTGGAGGGAGACGTAATTGGAGAAATTGTGAGTGGGTTGCTTAACCCTACAATGGGGCATGGCTGGGCACTAAGTATGAGTGCCCCATGTGAGTCTCCCTTGTCGGGATTGTAGCGTGGATGATGGAAGCCCTAGGCTAAGTGCTGCTGGCTGGGGCCATTTCCCATTAGCGGTTTGGAAAATACATAAAGGGCTTTTCTTGAAGAGCTCTTGTGTGTTTCCAACCGTTTCAGTGTCTGCTGTTGCTTATGCAGCATTGAAATCTCACCACGGGCATTTCGCAGAGCTCGTGTGTGTTTCTCAGCCAGGTTGGCGGAAACAGGATTTGGGAGCTTTAAAGGCCGAGTCCCTGTGGAGTATGGCTGCATACTAACATTACGGGCGGGCGGGTGGGCTTACCTGTGTGCGCGGTCCGGCGTCCTGGGCAGTGCTGTGCTGTTCTTCCACACCGCGCAGGGCGCCGCCATTTAAAGTAGTTTGCGTTAGCGTTGAGTCACGTTGGGTGGCTAATCTCGCATGCGCGATCAAGTTGTGTTTCAGGGCTGATCCCAGCGCATGCGCGTCGGGAGCTAAGATCGCGCATGCGTCGCGGATCAGTGAGAGACACTACAGTGTTCGGCTAGTGTGTATATATTATGGGTTGCCATGGCACGTGCCCTGTGGGGAGCAGGGATGGATGATGGTGGGGATCGTTTTGGGAGAATCATGGGTAATGTGGCTATGTGTTGATATAGCCTGTTGATACATGAATTTCTAGCTGGGATGGTTGTCCCAAGACCGCGATGGAATGAGCTAGGTGAAGGTCCAGTGGGCTATGGGATGGTACACTTTATGAGTGAAAGTTGGGTGAAGCCACATTGGGTGTTGAATGTCTATGTGTCATGTGTCTATTCCCTGACTGGTGGGTAAAACCTACAATTGGTGTGTGTGGCATGATCGTGTGCTGGGCAGATATTGCCCAGAGAGAGGTCTAGTCATTAGTCCCAGGGGGGATAAGAAGGGGAATAGGAGGTTACAGAAAAACATTCACGTCATGATCTTTATTCAGGCTGTTTTTAACACATCTGAAGTGACAAATCAAACGTGCTTCCTCTTGTCTCAGTTTTTGGATTCTGTCCCCTCCTCTGGGACCCAGCCGGACAGTCTTGAGTCCGATGAACCTGATGTCACTCTTGTTGTCAATTTGGTGATTCTTCTGCCAGTGGTTTGCCAGTGGTAGTTTAGGATATTGTGAATATATACTGTTCATATGTTCTCTTATCCTGAAGCGTGTTTCTCGGATGGTGCTGCCTATGTATATTTTATTGCAAACACAAATTATTGCATATATCACAAATTTGCTTTTACAGTTGATGTGCTCAGTGATGTTGAAAATTGGGCAGGCTGAAAATTTGGCGCATTTGGTCTGGGTTGCATACTTGCACATTGAGCATGTCCCGCATCTCGTTAAACCAATTGGTGTAAGTTTCCTGAGCCAATCCTGTGCTGTGATGTGTTTGTCTGAAAGAAAGGAGGGGCTCAGCAAGGTCCTCAGAGTTGGTGCTCTGCTGTATGACATACTAGGATATGTTTCTAGTTGTGGCTTGATGTGTTCATCCATGCGGAGTAGTCCCCAGTGCTTGGTCAAGATTTTCTGGAGTGCATAGCTGTCTTTGTTATATCTCGTTACGAATCTGATCATGGGATTGTCATCTTGTCTTCTGGGTTTGGGTGAGAGTAGAGTTAATATTTCTAGCTGGCAGGCTTGTTTCCTTGATTCTGCCAGGTTTTCATTGGAGTAACTCCGACATCTGAATCTTTGATCTAGTAGGTTACATTCTTCTGTGAAAGTTTTTTCTGTGTTACAGTTTCTTCTTGCCCGAATGTATTCCCCTTTGGGAATTTTGCGTATAACACTTTTTCTGTGGCAACTTTGTGCATGCAGGGTGGAATTTACTTCCGTTGGTTTGCGCTATGTTCTGGTTGTGATTTTGTTCTCTTCTATCTCAATCGTGAGATCCAGGAAATCAATTTGAACCTTGCTGGTGTGGCTAGTTAGTTCAATACCACAGTCATTAGTGTTGAGGTAGTCCATGTATTCATTGAGCTCGTCTTTAGTTCCTTTCCATATTAAGATGATGTCATCAATGAATATTGCCCAATTGACAATGAGCCTAGTGTACTTGTCTTCTTTCATTGCATGTTTAAGTTCATAGAAGTGCATAAAGCAGTTAGCTAGAGCTGGAGCATAGCTGGCTCCCATTGCGATCCCTTTGGTTTGCTTAAAGTATTCACCATTAAATATGAATATATTGTTTGTGAGAGAGAATTTAAGGAAGGCTTTGGTCATTTCGTCTCAGGAGGATAGCTCAGCGGCAACGTGCTCGCCTTGGCAGCAAGACGACATGGAACCACACAGGTTCGATCCCCGGGTCCGCGCTTAGAAACCTCTGGGTATTAGGCGCGTTATAAATAACCTATCATATCATATCTTTTCCACCTGATCTAGGTGCGACGCTGACTCGTGTTTGAGGAGAAACCACATGCTAGTTATGGCAAGTTCATGGTCGATTGATGTATATAGGGCCTTAACATCAAGAGTGGCCATTAGGAAGTGGGGTTCCCATTCGATATTGGCAAGTATCTCCAAAGTGTGCATTGTGTCTCTCAAGTAGCTTGGTATTTTTGTAACCAGTGGCTGTATAACCTTGTTAATGTACCTTGCCAGTGTTTCCGTTATCCCTCCAATACCACTCATGATTGGTCTGCCCTCTGGAATGGTGTTGAAGGCTTTGTGGACTTTTGGCAGGAAATAGATGGTTGGCATAATTGGGTGATCCGTCCTGAGGTAGTTATATTCTTCATCTGTTATGAGCCCTGCTGTTCTGTAATTGGTTAGGAGTTCCTGATGTTCTTTAAGAATCTTTGCCTGTGGATTGCTGTCCAATTTGACATAGTTTCTGGGTGTTTCCAGGTGCTTGAAGGCCATTTTGAGGTAATCTGCTTTGTCCATTATTACTATATTTCCACCTTTATCGGCTTCCTTGATTATGATGTTTGTTTCCTCTCCAAGGCCTCTAAGTATGGTCTGTTCTTCATTAGTTAGATTGCCCTTGGTCTCTGTTCTATGGGTTCGTTGGTCTTCCAATCTGTGTAGGTCATTGATTACCGCTTGGTGGAAAGTGTCTATATAGTTTTCCGCAAAGAGTTGCGGCGTACATTTCGATTTGGTTTTTAGTTCAGGAATTGCCATTGTTCCATTCTGAATGCCCAGTTCTTGTAAACATTCTTGCTTGCTTTTGTTGTTTTCTGCAAGCATGCTGAGGAGGTGAATGTCTTCAACATCTCTGATGATAAGTAAGCTTGGTTTTGGTGTTGTTTCCGGTGGTTTGTATACCGATGTCTTGGTGGCAAAGAATTTATTAAGCTTGAGGCGTCTTGTGAATTTAAATAAATCAATCTGAATGTCAACAAAGTTGTTCTTGCTAGATGGTGAGAAGGAAAGACCCTTGTTGAGTACTTTCATTTCAGGATTCGTGAGTTCTCTATGTGACAAATTCATGATTAGATTTTGTTGTGTTTCTGTCCCCCAGTTTTCTGTGACTGAGACCTTATCTGTCTTTGCTCTATTTCTTCTTCCAGCTGTCTTGCGTCTTCTGACTCTTCTTCCTCCTCTACCTCTTCTTGTGGGGTTCTTGTATTTGTCAGTGGTTTTGCGAAAGATACCGTTTTTTTGTTGTTGTTGGGTTGTGGTTTCAGACGACTTGCTTTCTTGTGTAGTTTGATTTGTTCTAAAAAACTACGTTTGACTGGTGGTTTGTCTGTTGCATTTTCTGATAAGTCTGATGTTTCATCTGGTTCACTGTCTATTTCAGAGCTGGCCCCTGAGCTGTTTGGGGTACTTTCTTTGGATTTAGGTTGTTGTTGGTTTTGGTCGTATTTCGGTTGACAGGTGAAGACCCTGTCTTCTCGGTAGTCTTTATCATCTCTGAAATATTTATGGAGTTTCCTCCTTTTAACTTCGTCTTGGTGTGTTTTCAGGATTCTGTACATAGTCTTGTAATTTTTCTCTTTGGTTGTTTTTGGGGCGTCATAATCTTCTATTTCTTTCTTTAGTTCTTCGAGTAGAATCACAACCCTATCATGTTTTCTTTTGGCATGTTCTATTAACAGTTCTATCATTCTTGTTGATCCTAATATGAGGTTCTGTTCCCATGCGTCTGCTAAGTCTGAGTCAGGTGGGTCGTCAAAATCTGGGAAAATAAGAATCCTGAGGCCTCTCGGTATTTTCTTCTGTTCTGCATATTCCTGCATCGTTGTTTTTTCACAGAATGTATTAATTTATTTTGTTAACAGTTTCTCTAGCCTCATAAATTTTTGTTTGAGGTCTTCTTGTAGATTGCTATCTCTAAAGGCATTGTCCGTTGATCCTCGTGGGGCAAAGAGTGCCCTGATGTCCTCATTCCTCGACATCATATATTCTGCCATTCCTTCGTTTTTTCCTTTAGTTGTTGATTTTTGAAAGATATCAGGTGCTTGAGCAATCGCTTGTTCCCTAGTGTGAAGATGAGGTAGGTTTAGGCTCTAGGAATGGAACCTGCCTGTGCTAAGCTCCATTTGTATTGTGATTGTGAGTTTTAGCAAGATCACAGGAGTGGTTTTGGGATTTAGCCTGAGCCCCAGTTTGGTAGGTAGGAAAAAAGTATTTTTACTCCCGGCTATCTTGTTTGGAATATCCGAAATAATTATTTGTAACACTCTGGTTAGTACGAAATAATCCGTTTTTTATTGGTGTTTTCTTGAGTGGTTCATTCAATAGATACATTTGTGGGTGTTTTAGAAACACTGTTTAGGAATTGGTGTGCAAGTTCAGTCAGCCGACACGTGTTTCGACCCATAGGGTCTTTCTCAAGGCTGAGCAATATTCAAGAGTGCAGGTGATATGTGGTTTGTGACAATTTTGTGACATGTTACAGTACATTCAATTGTGGTGTTTGAGTGATGTGAAATATTGGTGACAGGTTAAAAAACATGACATCAAAACACATTGATGTGTTGTAATTAGAGAATTTGTTTTCAATTTAGAGGAAGTAAGGGGGGAGGAGGAAGAAAGGAAAAAAGTCAGCAAACACTTGCGTTCAAGTATTTTGGGTATGAATGGATGAGGTAGAATGCCTCTTACCATGTATAATTTGCTGTGTGCCCTCTGTGGGGTTCTGTTGAAATTAAGACTGTCCTTATGGCAGTCTTGGCTCCTGTTTGGCACTGAAGGGAGAAGTAATCGGAGAAATTGTGAGTGGGTTGCTTAACCCTACCATGGGGCATGGCTGGCACTAAGTATGAGTGCCCCAAGTGAGTCTCCCTTGTCGGGATTGTAGCGTGGATGATGGAAGCCCTAGGCTAAGTGCTGCTGGCTGGGGCCATTTCCCATTAGCGGTTTGGAAAATACATCAAGGGCTTTTCTTGAAGAGCTCTTGTGTGTTTCCAACCGTTTCAGTGTCTGCTGTTGCTTATGCTGCATTGAAATCACACCACAGGCATTTTGCAGAGCTCGTGTGTGTTTCTCAGCCGGGTTGGTGGAAACAGGATTTGGGAGTTTTAAAGGTTAGCATACAATACAGGGACAATTCTGATAGAGTAATGCACAGAAGAAAGTAAGGGGGGGAGGAGATAGGAAAAGGGAGGTCCAAACAGTAATTTCCCTTTTCTTTGTCAGCCCTTCGCTTCGGACGCCTGGGCAAGAGACACCTGTGATCTAAGTCTTAAGAGCAGGAAGGAAGAGGCAGGACTAAGAAGGTGGGTGGGGCTTAAGCCAGGTGACCTACATCCACTTGAACCTGCTCCCCATCGGCAAAGAAAAGAGGCTGGAGGGCTCTCTAAGTAGTGAAAGAGAGCGGCAAACAGGAAGGCACCACGTGGGCGGGGCCTGCTGAGTGGGTAAAAAGAGCAGCAACCTGGAATGTGCCAGGTAGGGGGGGCTTAGGCCAGATGACCTATATCCACTTGCACCTGCTCCCCATCTGCAAAGGAAAAGAGGCTGGAGGGCTCCTTAAGTAGGGAAAAAGAGCAGCAACCAGGAATTCATCAGGTGGGCTGGGCTTGCTAGGTGGGGGAAAAGAGAGGCAACCAGGAAGGCACCAGGTGGGTGGGACTTAGGCCAGGTGACCAAGATCCACTTGCACCTGCTCCCCATCTGCAAAGGAAAGAGGCTGGAGGGCTCCTTAAGTAGAGAAAAAAGAGGCAATCAGGAAGGCACCAGGTGGGAGGGGCTTTCTAAGTGAGGAAAATGAGCAGCAACCTGGACGATGCCAGGTAGGCAGGGCTTAGGCCAGGTGACCTAGACCCACTTGCACCTGCTCCCCATCTGCAAAGGAAAAGAGGCTGGAGGGCTCCTTAAGTAGGGAAAAAGAGCAGCAACCAGGAAGGCACCAGGTGGGCGAGGCTTGCTAAGTGGGGGAAAAGAGCGGCAACCAGGAAGGCACCAGATGGGTGGGGCTTAGGCCAGGTGACCAAGATTCACTTGCACCTGCTCCCCATCTGCAAAGGAAAGAGGCTGGAGGAATTCTTAAGTAGAGAAAAAAAGAGGCAACCAGGAAGGCACCAGGTGGGAGGGGCTTGCTAAGTGGGGAAAATGAGCAGCAACCTGGAAGACGCCAGGTAGGTGGGGCTTAGGCCAGGTGACCTAGATCCACTTGCACCTGCTCCCCATCTGCAAAGGAAAAGAGGCTGGAGGGCTCCTTAAGTAGGGAAAAAAAGAGGCAACCAGGAAGGCACCAGGTGGGCGAGGCTTACTAAGTGGGGAAAAAAGAGTGGTAACCTGGAAGGTGCCAGGTGGGTGGGGCTTAGGCCAGGTGACCTAGATCCACTTGCACCTGCTCCCAGGGGTCAAGCCCTAAAAAAAGAAGTGGGGGGACTCATTAGCATAGCCGACGGGAAGTGACAGCACTGGAAGTGACCTCACCGGAAGTGTCATCACCAGAAGTGCCATCCGTTGCGCTTTGCCCTTCTTACTGGCTAATACACACATCTGGCCCCAGGAGACCTGTATTTCCTGTGGTGCATCCAAGCCAGAGAAAACAATCAGTCAACATAGACTGTTTTGTTTCACCCAAACCAAAAAAAGGCTTCATGCAGGAATTGGGACTATGGCATTTATTACAGTTCAGCAGACAAAAACACTCACCCAAGAGATAAAATACCTATTGCATTATTATTTTCTTTTGTATTTTTATATTTCTTTTGTATAGACGCAGGTTCTCCAGGGTGGTTCCTTATGTAAAGGCGCTTTACTAATGAATCAATTAAACTCAAATCAGTTTAAGCCGGTCAAGTGGCACAGCGAGTAGAGCGCTCGCTTTGACATCCGTGCAGAGCCTGCTAACGCAGGTTCGAATCCCGGCGGGGCCAATCTCAGCCTTTCATCCTTCCGAGGTCGATAAATGAGCACCACACACCGTGGGTAATAATAAGCAGCGCTCAGATACCTGAGGGTTTGTAGCGCTATATAAAAGCCTAATTATTATTATTATTATTATTATTATTACCCCTATTACCCCTCTCTTGAACTGGCATGTCCCATGCTATCATCTCCCCTCTCTGGCAGTGATGTCTCCAATCCTCCTCTAGCCATCAATCATAGCTGGAGGCCCTTTGGAATCCCTGCCCATCAATGTACCTTCTTTTTTTCCCAGCCAATGACTCATTATAGACATAGCAGTTATGTATTCAACAGGGCAGTTTATGGGGCGACTCCTGCCATTCTGGCAACCTTTTAGCGGTTGGTCTGAAAGGAACAGTGGGGGTGAGTTAAGAGGGAGCGTGAAGTTGTGAAACCGGAGGTGCTGCTTCGGGTTTGGGAACATGGGGTTTGCGTTGCTTAGGAGAGGGTGGTGCTGCTGCTCTGATGCTTTGCTGTTTATGTGCCATAAATATCCCATGCAATTGAAAATCACAATTCAGTGTTTTTTTTTAAAAACAGTGCTATTTAAAATACCAGATTTGTACAGTTAGCATTATATTCACAATGAGACCATGCATAATGTTCCCCTTGTGCAATGTATTTAATGCGAAGTTCAAGTTGAACAGGCATTTCAACATCAGGCAACCCCCAACAAATCCGTGATGATATGAGAGCTGTACCTCATTCTTTCAGTGACATGTCATCATGTCTCGTGTGTAGCATTCCATAAGGCCCTCTCTCTGCCCCCGTCATCTTTTGTGCACCGCTCTCGCCTGCAATGGGACAGCCCATTCTCGCTACTTTCCTGTGGTGGTATCCCCCATGCACCCCTTTCTTTTGCAGTTGCATGCTCAGTGCTCCCCTCTCACATGCAGTGGTGTATTTAGGCAACCCTTTCCCTGCAAGGGTACAGGCCTGCACTGCTCTCATTATGTCACAGCTCTTTCTTTCTTCTGATAAATGTGGTCGGCCAGGTAACCCCTTGAGAGATGTTCCATAGAAAAAAGGATTGGACTCCCATAAATCAAGTCACTGCTCTTCCACTGTGGCTAATAAATATCTTCTGAAAAAGGCGTTACCAGGGCCAGAAAATCCTATTGCCCAGACATGCAGCACCATTAATTATAGGAAGTCAGTCAGTGGTCAAAGTGTAAGAAAATAAGTAGTGGAACTGTGTTCCCTACTGTCATGCACAGCTCTTCACAAACACTATTGCCACCCCCCCTCATATGCACAATAGAAACCCCAAAACACATGCTCCTACTGTTTAGGGGAACGCTTAGTGCAGTGCGCTGAAAGTGAAAGTTCAACTTCTTCCACACTCTTCTTCCTACACATTTATTTTAAAACGAAACCATTCCGGAATGGTTTCTTTTTAAAATAAAAGTATAGAAACAGTAAAACGTAATTGAATGAAGTATAGGAGCCTAGCTATGCCAGCAATTTTGTAAAGTGGGGCTGAACACTCCCTGCCCCCCCTGTTGCACACCTCTCCTGACCCCCATCTGCACCTCCTTCTCTGCCACCTCCTCTTGTACCCCCCACCTCTATACTATTGGTCCCTCGTTGCTCTGTCTCCTCACGTTATGTTCAGTGCAGCTCTAATTCCAAGGGAGAGGCCGGGGTCTTGTAGCTTTGAGTTCAACTTAAAAGCTTCAGGCCAGTGCAGGCTCGATTATATTATTACTGGCGACCGTAGCCTGAAGCTTTTAAGTTGAACTCAAAGCTACTAGGCCCTGGCCTCTACCTGGGAGACTGGGGCCTAGTAGCCCACCTGAATCTCTGTCCCCTCAATGCAGGGAGGGGAGGTGGTACTGTGGGACAAAAAGGTTTTAAAAACCGTAAAGAAAGAAACTGAGGAAAGGGGTGTTTGCTTATCAGTGAGCATGCAAGGAAGGCCAAAGACACAGGTCCACTTTTCTCCTTTCTGGCTCTTGCGTGCCACTTCCCCCACCCACACTCAGTGATTGACAAATTTCATTGGCTGGTAAGCAGCCAATTAAATTAAAGTATTTCTGTTATGCAGATCCAGGCCTGGCCTGTCTGCTTTTAACACTGTGTTTGCCTGCCTATTTCTTCAGCACTGCATATCTGGTGCAGTGGTGAAGACCCCGGCCTGCTAAACTGTGACGGCGGTTCGAGTCCCAGGCATGGCAGTGTATTTAAAAAATTAAATGTTCTAAGTTATATATTCATGCACATGGCCAGGCCTCTAAAATACCCAGGGGGGACAGCGTCTACCCTCTGAAAATAGTGGGTGGACGCCGTCCAACCAGCTGTACCCTCGACTTGAGCCCTGCCTGCTCCCCATCTGCAAGGAAAAGAGGCTGGAAGGCTGCTTAAGTAGGGAAAAAGAGCGGCAACCAGGAAGGCACCAGGTGGGCAGGCCTTTTTGTGCAGTTGACATTAACACAGAATCACTTCTTGGTGACCCCACTGCTGGCATCCAAGGAGAATAAGGCCCCTTCATGTAGAATCATTTGCGCAGGATCACAGGTCGGTTAAGGGTGGAGCCAGTCTTGGACCAGGTTTTCTGGCGTCACAGTGTGTTTGGAGCTCTTGCTTCTGGCCACACATCTGCTCATTTAGGGCCTGATTCACAGAACGTTTTCCAATGGGATTGTGCCATTATAAAATGCTTCTGTGAATCTGCGATGGCCGTGGGGGCAGGGTGCTTATCTTGGGGTACTATAGGGTGAATATGAGGTCTGCATGGCTATCACAATTGGCCATAAAGTGCTCTATGACCCAGCACCAGCCCTTCACGAATATCTCCGTGGTAGGCTGGGGGCCTAACCACCAGAAATGGATGCATATTTACAGATATTTAAAAAGGGCATATACACAGGCATATACACAACTCCAGCACCCTCCCTGTAAGGGTGGACATGTTTGGCAAGTTCAGCCTTGAAAGGAAAAGTATGTGAACTCTGAATATGCACTTTGAAAGAGGCCAAGAAGGCAAACTAAAGAAACTACAAATACAAAGAAGTATCGGTGTCACGTATGAATTCTGCAAAACTGAAGTAAATAAGAAACTGCAAATACCAAGAAGTATTAGTGTTACATGTGAATTATGGAAAAGGCCAAGTAGGCAAACCAAGAGGCATTGGTGTTGTACAAGGAGGAAGATTGTATAATTATTGAAAGATATTGAAAGAGAGGTTGAAGTGGTCATGCAGAGGTCTATGTAAAATCCTTGCAGTTTTGAAAGTCTTTGACAGTGGAAAAGACACCTGAGTCAAAACGTGGGGAAGGGCACACCCACGAAGTGAAAGCTGAAAGACAGACTCGAGTCCGGCAGAGGGAAGCCTGTGCAGAACTGTGTGAAAAAGTGAAAGGAGAAAGATAGGCTTGAGACCGGCAGAAGGAAGCCTGTACAGTAAAGGTCAAAAGTACAAGCGCAAGCCTGAACTTTTAAATTGTACCACTGAGACAAAGTGTGCAAGACTGAAAGAACACCAACACCTGTGCCTCCCTTGGCCCCAACTCCACTTCCACTCTCCTCTCTTTCTCCCGTCACATCTGATGAGGTCATCAGACAAGTCCGGTCTATGAAGGCCTCATCCAAGCAAGTTGACCCCTGCCCTTTTAGAACCATAAAGGACAACATTGACTCCCTTGCAAAAGTCTTGGCCGACCTTTGCAACCTCTACTTTTCCACTGGAGTTTTTCCAACTGCTCTCAAGCACTCCCTTGTGCACCCTCTTCTCAAGAAATCCTCTGCTGACCCTTCCATTCCGTCATACTACAACCCTATTTCTATCACTCCTTTCCTGGCCAAACTCTGGGAGAAGCTGGCTCTCTCTCAGCTAAATCTCCACACGGAATCAATCGGTTGTTTCCACGACCATCAGTCTGGCTTTAGAGCAACCAGAGGCACAAAAACTGCTCTCTGAACACCTGTGAAGACCTTCTCTCAAATCTTGAAACTAACACTCCCTCTGTCCTCATTCTCCTTGATCTAATCTCCTCCTTTGACACAGTTAACCACAACATCCTGATCTCACGGCTTCATGACACCTTGGGAATCACAGGTCAGGCTCTGGCTTGGTTAGGTTAACCTCTTTTCTCTCCGACTGCCCATCCCAGGTCAAACTTGGTGCCTTTCTCTAGACTATCACCCTCTCAACCTGCAGCGTTCCCCAGGGTTCTAACCTATCCCCCTGGTTCTTCAATATCTGCATGGCTACCCTCAGTGCCTTAAGTGGGGTAAGAAACTGAGGGGGGCCCTCATTTGGGGGCGTGGCCTAAGACATGATGGGCGTGGGCTAATTAGTGGGAGGGGCCTACCGTCTAGAGACTTCAGTGACAGATCCTACTGCTTTTTACAGTGGTGGTATGTAATTTTTGTGACTCTAAGGCAGGCTTCAGGACAAAGCATGCAACACATTAGTCTGTCTATACAGTGGACTGGTAGGTGATTACTTATTGGACTCAGACCAATCCACTGAACTGACCGCTACTTGACTCTGACCAGCACTCTTGCCGGGACAACTCTTAGGTGAACCACCAGTGAAAGCAAGTGGCAGAGTGTAACACCATCACACATCATCTGCTGACAATTTGGTGTTAAGTTACCATTCACAATTATTCAATTTTTACATTTCAACATCTTTCCATGTTGTGCTGTTTGCATGTTTTGTATTTCCCTGTGATGTCATTGTTATGGGAATTATTATTTTTGAAACTTGAAAAATCGTACACATCTTTTTGGTCACAGAATGTTGGCAAGTATGCGATCCTTCTCGCATGTGAGGGAACAAACAGTAGAAAGTTTGGAACAAAGAAAATAAATGCTTGCACGCATTTTCTTTCATTTATTTTCCTTGTTCCAAACATTCTGCTGTTTGTTCCCTCGCATTGTGCGAGAGAACAAAGAGCAGAATGTTTGGAACAAGGAAAATAAATGAAAGAAAATGCGTGCGAGGCTCGCACGCATTTTCTTTCATTTATTTTCTCCGTTCCAAATTTTCTGCTGTTTGTTAAAAAGGAAAATAAATGAAAGAAAATGCGTGCGTGCGTGCGTGCGTGCCTCGGATGGTGGTCGTCGTCGCAGAATCCAGTGGCAGTGGCAAAGCAGGTAAGATATGTCGAACCCTCCCGGACTCTAACTTCCTCTGGTAACCCTCGCGAGGGGTTGCCAGAGGAAGTTAGTTTCCAAGGTGCTCTTCCGGCAGCACTGCAGCAGGCAGCTGTGACTGGCAGAATTGTCAGCCAGTCACAGCGTCGCTCAAGCTGTGACTGGCTGGCAAGTCTGTCAGTCACAGGCTTGCCTGACTCTGCCATGCCTGACCTCTTGATGGGCCGCCGGCGGCTCATCTCCCGTCGCGTCCGTGGCGGGAGATGCACCCGCCGTGGCTTGGTGGGATTGGGGGGCCCCGGCAGGGCCCTGGCGCAGTCTCACTTTTTGGAGACTGCCGGGGCCCGGCCCCAGAAGGCCCCAGCCCACTTTAAGCACTGGCTACCCTGCCATGTGTGATTACCACTTCCAGCTCTAATTTCCAGTGTTATGTTGATGACACGCAATTATCCGTCAGGCTACCCTCAGCCACCTCCTCCTCCTCACTCATACCTGACTGTCTGTTCGCTATTCAGTCATGGTGTGCTGCCAACAACCTTTGTCTCAAATCCAGTAAAACTGAGATTGTTTGCATTGGGACACCTGCTCCTGCTTTCCCTCTCTCACTCTGGCCGGCCTCCCCTGGCCCTGCACCTACCCCCACCTGTAAGGCCAAAATCCTTGGGATCATCTTTGACTCCACTCTCTCCTTCTCCTCTCACATTTCTGACATTTCAAAAATGTCTAACTAACTATCAACTACACCTCCTCATAGGCACTCTACCTTTTCTCACTTTCCCTCAGCGGCTCACTGTCTCCAGAGCACTGGTTCTCTTCAGGCTGGACTACTGCAACAGCCTCTTCCTCAACCTCCCTGCTTCCACCCTGCGCCCTCTACAACTCATCCAGAACAGAACCGCAATAATTATTCTTTGCCTCAAGCCCAGGGACACCATTTCTTCAGCGCTCAAATCCCTTCACTGGTACCTCGTGGCTGCAAGGATCAAATTGAAGACCCTCTGCATTGACCACAAGGCTTTATGGGGCCTGCAACCTACTTACCTTCAACAATGCCTTTCTAAATACTGTCCCTCTTGAGCCCTCCGCTCATCTACCTCCAACCTTCTGCGAGTGAGCCGGTTCTCCAAGCAGAGATTTGGAGGGAGATCCTTTTGCTCAGCAAGTACCTCGCTCTGGAACATCCTCCCTGCCACCCTCTGTCGTGAACCTAATATTCTTAAGTTCCGGAAACTCCTCAATACCTTCCTCTTCTCCCCTCCCTTCTCTCTCACCCTAACCTGCTAACCTAACCCTCTGCTCTTCCTTCTCTCAGTGCTTGACACACAACTTACTGACTGGCTGCCTGGTGTACCTCACAGTCTCCAGGTCCCAGGCACTTTATTTACCGTCTGGGAGTCCTTATTTGTAATACTGGCATGTATGGGTGCACCATGCATGGACATGCATAGTCTCAGCCAGCATGAGCATGGTTTATATACTGGCATATGTTGTGGGCAAAGACATAATGAAAATGCCTTGGAAAATGATCTTAAACACTGTTGGTGAATTGCATCTATTGGGTGTTTTCATGTGCTATCATTCAAATGGATTGCCAACCATGTGGCTTTTATACATTTTTTACAGAAAGTGATGTAAAATGCACCATATTAACTAATTATTTGTAAATGATTTCATGGGGAAACCTCCTGTGAACCCTCCTTTTTTGTTTCAGTCAGCTTTGCTACACTTGTTTGCTCCTGCATGTTAGATAGGTACATTTTCGCCCCCTCAAGTTCAGAAATTCACCAACCCCCACTGATACACACACACAAACACGCACACATGCCTATTTAGTAATGCACAGAAGGCTCAAAGGGACAAAACAAAATAAAAATGATATTGTGAAATGAAAAATATTCTGTGAAACACATAAGATAATCGGCTGCACCAAACACACAGGTGTGCCATCATATATATGCACAATAGGCTTGGAGGGGAAAAATGAAATGCAAAATAGTCCTGTGAACAGGATGATCACCCACGTCCATTATGCAGTAAGATGACCATTTAGACAGTAGAGTCAGAGGGAAAAAACAAAATGATAAACATACCACGGTATGAAAATATTATGCAACATTTTAAATATTTAACGGGCAGTAGGGGCAATGTACAGCTGTGAAAATGTTGAAGGGACAAAGCTAAATAAAAACCATACTGATAAATGAAAAATGTTCCATGAATCGCACAAGATGATCAGCCGCTCATGCACATTGTGGCGGGAGATACAAAACAAAATTTAAAAAATACTATTAAATTAAATATTTACCATAAAGACACAAGATGATCTGCCACCCCCTATACAAATCACCAAAACTCATATACAAATTATTCAATACTCTCTTAAAGAATAAAGAAATAGGAATCATGGTTTAAAAATATTAAGTTTAATACCTATAAAGAAAAGTCTGCAAACAGAAAATGTCAGCATTAAGGTATAACCTCAAATTAACTCATGAACATACCCTCACGAATAATAGGTCTAAAAGAAAGCACCAACAAGTACACACAACAGCAATATAAAATCAATACACTATTAGCACATTAACACATTGGTATATTAACCACAATTTAAAACAAAACTGTGAGTTAGGTTCCGACTATTGTTGGTTTTATTTAACATATGGTGTTTTATATTAGGTTAAACCTTAATGTTTCAATTCATGTTGTTTGTACACTTTTTATAAGTCTTAACATAAACATGTTTTAAACAAAATGTTCTCCTGTCTCGGGTTTCTTACTCAATGGTTTCTTTCTCTCTCTCATACCAAAATGCTGGTTACCAGAGAAAATATACATAAAACAACATAGAGACTTGTCGATGTGTGCTCACACCCCCATATACCTAGTGACCTTGTGACTATGGAGGCTCCAAAATATGCCAGTACAGCAGCAGGCTCTCCTTCCCAGTTGGTGCCGAATGGGTTGGCTGTTCCTTCAATGCTGGGTGACAGCTGCATGCTGGATATTTAGTTTAGAAGTTCCCTAAGAAGACTGCGCTTACAAAAAGAGAGAAGGGAATTACAATATGATTATTTCTCTCAATCCTCAGTTACTGTGATTGATGTTGCCGGCCAACCTTCAGTTGTGTTGTCTACCAGTCAGGTTTGTGCTAAAGAATTCTATGGCCACCTTGGGCCAACAAAGTAACAACATTGGACCCCTTGATGCGATCGCTCAACCAGATAATTCCCCAGAAATGTAAACTCCACCCCCTCTAACTTCTGCAATACTTGATGCAATGCATTCCCCCTCTCAAAGTATGGATGATGTTTTATGGAAGTTTCCTTCACTCCAATCTATGAGGTTTCCGCCAAAACTTCTAAATCCTTGAAAACTAGGAAACCCATGAACCATCTGTTCTATCCCTCATTAAGTAGGGACGAAGGCATTTGAAAGTCGTCTATGCCAGAGATCATGGACCCATTTCTAAAAGGTTTTACTGCAGACCGAAGACATATGGTTATTGAATGTTGTCAGGGAGGCAGGTATTACAAGTATGACACTGACACAAGAGTTACACGTTTCAAAACCCTTTAATACCTTTTTGGGGTGTGGAGAAACTCCTACTCTGCACTATAGCTAAGATGGGAGTAATCTCTTCCATCAAATACATAATAAAATACAGTCCTAGTCAGTCTATTTTAAATTAAAATGGCCTCTACTAACAAAACCTAATGCCTGCCATATCTCTTATACAAAAAGCAAAAGGTGTGTAAAGAGGAATATATATGCAAAGGAAAGTCAGTGTTATAACATGAAGAATCAATCTGGCTGAGTCAGCTCTCCTTCCCACATTGGACAGTACAGAGTAAGGCAGCCCCTGTAAACAGGAGGACACACTATGGCTCAGGTCCTCAAAACATGGATCGAGGCCCGCTTGGCCTTCCACATTAAAGTCAGTAATTCCAGCTTTCAAAGGTTCTTTCACAGGTCAACAAAAGTTCACACAGGTCTCTCTCTGTTGGGCTCAGACCTCTCAAAGCAAAATGTTCACGTAGGTCTCCGTCGGTTGGGCTTAAACCTTTCAACCAAAATGCACCTGATTCAACGTAGATCTCCCTCAGCCTGGCTCGGACCTCACAATCACAGCACTTGCAGGGGTTCCCTTCCCCAAGCTTTATTCACATTTGTTAGGGGTTCCCTTTCCCTAACCTATCACACTTCTGGTCTCCCTCAGTCGGGCTCGGACCTTTCACGGATCTCGAAGACTTTCGAATGTGCAAGGCTTTTACTATAGAACTCCGAAGGACCACTTTGACTTTCTCTTCAGCTCATACTCTTGTTATTTGCCCCAGTGTCTATTGGTCTTGGTAGTTCAGTATCATAAGCACAAATGTTCATAGAAATCACACTCTTAAAGTAGTTCAATCACTTGGCTGCTCCATAAACTGATATCACATATTTCACAGAGACATTCGAGTGGGCTATTTCTTGTCGCCGGTATGCTCCGCTACTCTGTATCATTGGTTCCACACTTATCAGTAATTTAAAGTTCACCACAGGTCTGCCTTCCTTTCCATTTCATCAGTACGCACACAGCCTTCACTCATGAGATATACTGTTGCAACTTCAATCTTTCATTAGCACGCAACGGCCTTTCATGTTGTTCGCTAACTCACAGGCTGTGTGCATTCCTTTCTTGTCTTTGCAGCTTTAATTCACAAGTCAAGGTCAATACAACAGGTTTGCCCACCTCCCCAACTCTGTCTTCACCCAGGAGGGTTGCTGGCATCCTTGAAACGCAATGCAGTCTTTTTATCTGGGATTTTGCCTTCCCTGTGTATCTTTCACGGCTCTTTGGAGGCAACAACCTCCTGCAGGGACCACCTGTTTCCCTACCCTTTTCTCTCATCCATCGGTCAGTCATTCTGCTCCAGTCGGTTTGCCTTCACCCTCACCCCGAAAGATCTGCTCCTTCTCATGTTCCACCTTGCTCAGAATGTGTCTCTATGTTCCGCTTTTTTTCCATGTGGGGAGAGCTAATGGGTATCAGATGTATGTGATTAAAGTGAAGTGCCTGACTTTACCTGACTAGATTAGCGGGACATGGCCTATGACATATGTAATGGTTAGCCTCTTTACTCTCAGCTACTGTCTTCCTCTGCCCAGTGTTTGTGCAGAAAGGATGGGGCTAGGACATTGGAGAATCCTATAAAATAGGATGGGGCATGGGTATGGGAAGTGGGAAATACCGTGTCTCACCATTGGTTGCCTCACTCCGACTCCCGAAGACCCCTCACCCAGGTGATCCTCCCGCACTGATCCGCCCCTGGGGTCTGGATCCAAAGGTGATGGCCATGCCCTGGCCACCTGAGAAAGAGTTCCCCGGGGACGAGCAGCTAAGAGACCTTTTGGTTTCTCACATGTTTACAAATTGGATAAACCAGAGCTGAAAGAAGCCTAATTAAACAAAGTTTTGTCTTGGTTACGATCTACAATTGGTGAAAGTTGTATTAGAACTATGGTGCTTCGATTTCTGCAAAGATTTCAAATCAAGGAGTGGTCCTCAATCAATGGCCCGGACTGCATTATCATTGGTTGAGGTCAGAGTAACCTTCCCACCTTCTTGAATATTTGTAACAAGCTAGGAACACCCTCACTTAATACAATTCTAAGGGCCTCATTACACGGAAGGCGGTGAGCCATGGCGCTATTAGCGCCATGGCTCATGCCGGTAAAATACCGGCACCGCCTTGGCGGAAAGGGGATTTACCGCCCCATTCCAAGGTTGGTGGGGTGGTAAATCCCCCTTCCGCCATTGCCCTTCCCCATTCCCATTTCTGCCCCATAGGGCTCTATGGGAATGGGGAAGGCGCTAATTACGGCACCGCAATTTTGCGGTGCCGTAATTAGCTCCGAGGTCCCTTAGCGGGTTGGTTTTTAACGCCTGCAAAAAGCAGGCGTTAAAGCACCAACCCGCTAAGGGACCTCGTAGTAAGGCGGTAATGGTTAACGGTCACCGTTACCATTAACGGTGGCCGTTAACCATTACCGCCTTCCGTGTAATGAGGCCCTAAGACTTGTAATTGATTGATTCGTCTAATTCTGTTGTTTGTCTCGCTTGTTTTTATGTTCATTTGTTTGTTATATTGTAGCTCTATAAGACCTATGGGGGAAGTTGGCCCTATTTAAAAATGTAAATAAAAACATATTGTGATGGAAAATCCATATGACAATTTCAAAATGGTTAATTCTGGATCCAGTTGCTGGCTTTTGTACATTTCCAGAATTCTTATACAGAAATGTTAATTGTTCTATGTGCATTGCACCATCCTCGTTCTCCCAGTCAGTCCATCTGCAAACAGTACCCTTTGAGCTCCTCCTTTCTGCCCTCCTCACCCGCTTATCTCACTACTCACTGCCTCTCTTATCGTTGCTCCTTGATGTTCCTCTTTCCTTTGCTCCTCATCAACCTTCTTTCCCATATTGCTCACATGCTTACTCCAGTGCTTACACCATGGCCATAAGTACTGAATTTGCACGTTTGCTGCTTTTTTCTGTGTTTTTTCGTTTTTTTTAATTTATTTATTTATAAGATTTACACAAAGAAAAACAAGCAAATCAATTAATATAATTAAAACAAAGCAATTAAGTACACACAGAATATAATATGCAAATAACCATCAAAGAACTAATACAAACTTATAAAATCATCCCAGATCTTTTCATGTAATCTCAACCTCCCTTGTCGCTTATAAATCACCCTCTCCATGGTTGCAAGCCCAGACATTGCCTCAATCCAGTCTTCCACAATAGGTGCAATCCGTGTTTTCCAGCCCCTCAGAACTAGTTTCTTGCCCAAACCAGCACCACGGAGCAGAAATTTTTTCCTTGAAACAGAGAGATCTTCTAACAATTCACCTCCCCCCAAAATCATCGTCATGAAATCTAACTCAACATCCAAATTTAAAACATGCAAGCAAATACAACAAACATCATGCCAAAATCCCCGCACACGCACACACTCCCAAAGCAGATGTTCCAAGCTTCCCAATCCATTTCCACAACACCAGCAATCATCCGAATCAATCATCCCTCTCTTGAACATTCGTTCTGGAGACCAAAACACTCTATTGAGTATCTTTACTTGTCTCGACCGTTCCCCCAAATTAATAGCACAAAGCCTAACGTTCGCACACATTTCAGACCACATCTCAGGCGAAATCTCACATTCCAATCTCCTCCCCCACTCATCCCTCAATCCAGAGTTCTCCTCATAAGAAGACACAATATTATTGTAAATCCTGCTAGCAATTGAACAACCACCTGGCTCCCTCTCTTTAAGAAAGAGATTCACCATTGCCCCCCCTTGTTCTACCACATCACCTATACATCTCTTCAATTTTCTGAAATCAGTAGTTCGAAAATTGTCAATGTTAAATCTCGTCTGTAATTCTCTTTCACCTATCCACTTACCGTCCACAAAGACATCGTCAATCCAGTAAATCCCACTCAAAAACCAATCCGGCCAGAATAAAGACCTACCTCCAACAGAAATCAACGGATTCAACCAGATGGATGCATGAGTGGTCTTCATAGCAACAGATCCAAGCAATTCATGTATATGTCTCCATGTTTCTCTCAGAAAAACTGTCAAAGGCGATTTCTTACACAATGTGTTCGTAGCTGTGAGAATTGCCCTAGGAGGAAGCGGGCCCAGCAAACTCGCCTCAGCAATTGCCCATTTATCGGGTGCGTCAACCAAAAAGGGTACAATGAAGTGACTGGAAAACGCTAAGTGATATGCCTTAAAGTTCGGAACTCCCAGTCCTCCTTTTTCCACAGGTAATTGAAGTTTCCACAACTTGAGCCGTGGCGGTTTGTTATCCCACAAAAAGGACTGCAATAAACCATCAATTTTCCTCCAATAGTGTTGACCAATTTTAACCGGGAGCATACCCAAAATGTAATTAATTTTCGGAGCCGCATTCATCTTAAGAGCGTTCACCTTGCCCCAAAGAGACAAACGAAGTAACGACCATCGCAAAAGGCTCATTTTCAAGTCGCTACACACCTCACTCATGTTCACCACAACCATCTCATCTACCAGCGGTGTCAGCCATATACCCAGATATTTTAGTTTCCTTTCACACCACTGAAACCCAAATCCAGTAATCAAATTCTTATCACAGTATCCCGAAATCGGCAACACCTTGGATTTGGACCAATTGACCTTAAATCCTGCCACCGCATAAAATCTATCCAAAACACCTAATAAGGCCGGAAGGGACACTGTCAAATTCCGCAATAATAATAGCAGATCATCTGCATAAAACCACAATTTCTGATCGGCACCATGAAAGTTCAATCCCTGTATTTGCACATCACACCTCAAGGTTATCGCCAATGGTTCCATTGCCAAAACAAAGATCAGAGGGGACAAAGGGCATCCCTGTCTCGTACCCCTCTGTAGAATAAAAGAGTCTGATGATTGTCCATTAGTCCTGACAGTGGCCGTTGGACAAGCATAAAGCAGGGCAACCCATGAAATAAATTCTTCCCCAAGGTTCATAGCACGCAATACCGAAAAAAGATACTTCCAATCCACACGATCAAACGCCTTCTCCGCATCTAAAGAAAAAATGGCCACATCATCATCCAAATCCTGTGCATTCGTCATCAGCAGTAACAAGTTTCTAATATTACTAGATGTCCTTCGACCAAGAACGAAACCTGATTGGTCAGTGTGCACCAGTTTCACAAGCAAAGTCTGCAAACGCACAGCCAACAATTTCGCCAATATCTTGTTGTCCGTATTAATTAAACTGATCGGACGATAATTTGAAGGCAAACTGCCATCTTTATCCTTCTTAAGAAAAACTGAAATGGTGGCATGGTTGGTAGAAGCGGGAAGCTGACCCCCCACCCTAGACTCCACATACATATCCCGTAAAAGTTCCACCGCTGAATCTGGCAAGATTTTATAAAACTCAGCAGGCAGACCATCGGGACCAGGAGACTTGCCTGAGTTCAGTTTTCCGATAGCCAACCTCATCTCATCCACAGTCACATTCTCACCCAAGATGCCCTTCTCCAAATCATTCACTCTAGGTATATCCAAACCATCTAAAAAGGACTCATCCACACCACTGACACCCAATTCATTCTGATACAATTTCTCATAATAATCCTTAAACGTCTCATTAATCTGTTTTGGATCAGATGTCACCATACCACCTGCCGTTACAATGGAACTGATTGCACCTTCCGACTGCCGTTGCCTTAATCTGTACGCAAGCCAGCGGTCACATTTCTCACCATATTCATAATAGGAACATTTCAACCTGAATAGATCTTTCTCAGATCGTACTCTCAAAATCTCATTCAACTCTCTCTGCATATTCCTTAGTGACCTCTTAATTTCCAGATTTGCAGGATCATTCATCAAAGCATTTGAGAATTGTTTAATACGTTGTTCCAAATCTAAACTTTTCTTCTCCAAGTTTTTTCTCCTGTTACTGGACAAACCCAGGATCAGACCCCGCATTGTACATTTAAAAGCCTCCCAGATTGTCCCAACAGTAAGCCCCTCTGTTCTGTTTTCAGCCACAAAATGTTCAGCCTCGGATCTAATTTTTTCCACAATCTCCTCGTCCTGAAGAATAGAGGTGTTCATTCTCCAACAAAATGACTTGGATGCATCAAACTTCAGACCCACATTCAGAAACACCGGTGAATGATCAGTAACAGCAATACAACCAATCTCGCAACCTGCCAAATTCGAGGTCGCAGAGCCAGCCGTGAGAAACATGTCAATACGAGAGTGTGAACCATGTGAGCCAGAATAATAGGTGTATTCCCTCAGATCAGAGTTATGCAATCTCCAACAATCTTCCAAGGCAAATTCAGACACAAGAGAGCGGAAAGAACAATATGTCGGATCCCTCCTCCGATTAGCACAGGGACCACTACGATCTTTGGCATCATCCATCACCAAATTAAAATCCCCCCCCAGAATCACATTCCGTGAACCAAAATCCTGCAGTATCTGAGCAACTGTTCCAAAAAAGGAGCCGTCGTCCACTGAGGGAGCATAAACATTACAAAGAACAGTTTGGACCCCCTGAACCTCCACCAAAAGTGCAATGACCCTGCCCTCATCATCTGAGCGTGAACGTAAGACTTTAATCGGGGCATTTTTCCGTATCAGAACAGCCACCCCTCTACTCCTAGAAGAAAAACATGAGACAAAAAACTCCCCAATCCACCGTTTGCGGAACAAATTAACTTCATCTAACAATACATGTGTCTCCTGAAGGAAATAAACATCACAGCGCATATCATTCAAACAGTTAAAAATCGTTTGCCGTTTGGTTGGATTGTTGAGACCATTCACATTCCAAGAGGAGATGGACAAAAGATCCCCCCTCCCTGACGGCATTGCAAAAACAGTAAAAATACAAAAAACAGCAAGCACAAAGATTCTGCCCCCAAAATAGCCAATAACCCACCCCCACCCCCTAGAACAGAAGTATGAATCCAACGTCAACGAGAGCTAACAAACCCCGATACCCCTCCCAATCACATATTAGACTTTAAACTAGTCAACCCCACCAGAAACACCCCAATTGTGTAGGGCGTGTATATGACCACGAACCAAGCAAGTATTTGGTAACAAAACACTTCCCCCAACGTCTTTCAAGAAGTCAAGCAACTGCTCTAAATAAATATAGCAAACATTAGTCATAGTCAAAATGACATCAAGGATGCACAGGAAACCACCCCTCCACCATAAAGGAAGGTGGAAGATCAAAAGAACCCCCTCTACATGTGTCATCATCACAAGGCCGATTAAAAAATAAATAAATAAATAAATAAATAAATAAATAAATAAATAAATAAATTAAAACCCAATTGAACAACAGCAATTGTTAAACCCAATACCACTACAGTAGTAACGGCAAACAATATCCAACCCAATATTAGTCTCAGAGTAGTCCCGATGTTGATGGGAACCACTCCATTATGCCACTCCCAATGCCTTTTCAACTAAATAAATAAATAAATAAATATATGCTCTGTAAGTGACATGTATCATTGTGGGACCATGATATTATCAATAGTTGCAGGTTGCATTCTGGCCCCCACCTTTGCATCATACATATTTATTATAGGCATTACACCACATCAGAACATTTGTAGCATTTGCCTATACGAATATATCCATAACATAGTGCAATAAACAGAATGCCATTGAATAACCCTAAAGTCCATAGGTCAAAAAGTCATCAGTCCATGACAATTCCCCACAGGTTGAAACTACATATCCCCAGAGCAGGGCATTAAAAATCATCATAAATCAACATTTCAAAGATTTCACTAATATCATATCCTTAAATGGTGTCTTTCTTGCATTACATAACTACATGTCATTTCCCATAGTCCTTAAATTACACGTCGTCTTCTATGCCTTTATATGTAACCATAACATGTTGCATCTCATATCTACCCATAACGTTTTGCACCCAAAGTAAACAATCAATCTTGGCAACATCTTATGACCAATACCTTCCCTAAATTAATAACATGTAGATTGCAGTTCTGTCTTTTCCTTTCCTAGCCAGTAACATAAAACATACCTTGCGCGACTGCCGGCAATTCAAAAAAAAGGGGGGGGGAACAGCGACGGTATTATTCCAAATGGGTTCTCATCACTGGCATGTATTCACTCTGTAACCAGCAGTCCCTCTCTTCCAGGACCGCCGGATAGCAGATAAACATTATAACATTATCTGATGCACAAACGTTGCAGGCACCCATTTCCATACTTTTCCTTCCTTCTTTGGCTCGTCGTAAAACTTCCATCCACACGGAAAGCAAAACAAGTGCCTCTTCTGTGCACGTCATCACGGCAGACCACGTTTTCAAGTCCCCTTCCTCTTTCGATGCACTTTCTCTTCTTCACTCGCACGGAGCGAATAAAACATGCTGCTCTGTATACGTGAAGCCCATACACAGTGGAAATCATCCCTTTTCCGGGCACGTGACAAGATGAAGATGACCACATGGCTCAGCAGTTAAACAAAGGGTCCATTACTCCAGTAGTAGTCGCATCACGAATACAACAATGCAGCAGAATTCCAATGCCGGAATGGAGACCCGATCATGAAGAAAAACGTTAAACTGTAAGATGCAGGCGGCGCCATTTTATCAGCGCTCAATCCAATGTAAAAAAAAAAAAAACACCAGGCGGGACAATGTTGTAATAATTAAATGCAACTGTTGTTATTCCATCGTATTATGCTCATCCCGCAGCGCTTCCAGCCATGAAATAGCCTCTTTTGGGTCAGATGTAGCCTTCTCTCCCTCTGGCAGCATAAGAGTCATAGTATTATATCTATTTAACAGAGTCTTTACCTTCAGGGACTTCGCCAGTTCTTTCACGCCCTTGAAGCCCCTCCTGGCAACCATGACTTCTTTAGGATAATCTGGAAAAACATAAATAGGTTTCCCTTTGTAAGAGGCAGGACCCTTAGATCTAGCTGCAAGCAACAAGCTCTCCTTCTTCCTGGCCAAAACAAAGACCACCATGATGTGTCTGGGCTTAGAGCCTGGTTGTTTGCCTATCCTGTACACATGGTCTACATCCTCTTCAGTAAAAAGCACCAATCCAAAGCAGTCTTTAAAAATTCCAATAATCACTGAAATCAGATTTTCAGCACCAGGATCTTCAACCACTCCAACTAATCTGATATTCCTCTCCCGCAGTTTGAAGTCCATTTCCAATCTCCGGTCTTTCTCAAAATGGAGGTCCTTTTTCAAATTATTGTATGCTCTGTAGCTCCCCGCCATCTCCGAAGTCATAGATAGTGATTTCCTTTCCAAGTCTTCTACCCTGCCATCCAGGTGACAAACTTTAGAGTTCAGCTCCGCCAGGGTAGTTTTTACTTCAACCATGTCCAGAGATACCTGCTTCAGCAGTTTGTAGATGTCCTGACTACTTGGATTTTCATCTTCCATCTCCAGCAATTGTTTCTGTTTTTTAGAATTAGGGTTTTCTGGCTCCTGAATCTTTTTCTTTGAATTCATAATCATTTTGAAATAGCTACAGGGAGGGGACCAGGAGCTGCAGGCTCAAGCTGCTGTCACCTTGGCCAACATTCTGGAATCTTCTGTGTTTTTTCGTAAGTGCAGAGGTATACCCAGACGTGAGACCCAAACTCTCTTCGTCCATAGACTCTAACTGTACTAAACCACTGAACACTAACACGACTGTAACGCGCTTGGGGCTCTATATTTGTCTGCTCAGATTTGGAGGGACTAGCAATGATCAGTCTTCTGGGGTGTCAAAAGTGAATCCCCCCTGCTGCACCGGCAATTACAAACTAAAACATTATCAAATGGAATGCTATGCTTTGGAATCACATATGGTAAAAATCGCTCTTCTCAACTATCCTCCATCTTCTCAACTATCCTCCATCACATTTTCCCTTTCTCAGAAAAGGAAAAACAAACAGAAACATATTAAATTCCCTAGTAATTGCCCTTTAAAGTTTATTGGGAAAATAGTGTATGAAGGAGGGAACCAAGCAGGCTCTGCACTCTATAACTCGAAGTGGGGACCGGAAGAGAGGTGGTAATATCAGCGATCTTCTTATTAAACATTAATAGTTCCGGTTTGCGAGGTCAAGGTCTGATTAGAAAAATGGTTTGCATTAATGATAAGGCCTCGTGATGTAGAGATTTGCTGAGAGTCTCGTGAGGGGAAGTTAGGCTGTTGGTCTGTTCGTTTTAAGCACTTAGATAAGTGCCTGTGTGTGTTCTCTTGTCCTTCAGTGGGCGCTGGTTCCATGGTTTCGAGGTGACAGAATTATTGGCCTTTCTGTTCTTGCCCTTCCAATCAATAATCGTACCTTAGACTCATTAGTGTTCAACCACGATAAGAAGCCTAAACATGGGTGAGAGGGGACATTATTCAGGGGGGTGTGATCAGTGTTTGCAGAAGGATGTATGCCCCAAAGTAGGCGTGCTAATGAAATCTGACAATATGCACAACAGTTTCTACCAATGCGGCAGTGAAATTGTGGCATCTTATCTTGTTGCAATGAAACACCAACACATGGAATTCTTAGGGCCCGATCAACAAATTATTTTTTGCATGCAAGTGAACCGATGTGCTAGAGTATTTCGTCAGCTGCATGAATAATTGCAGGTTCTTCAGAAAGGGGATTCTGAATATATGCATCACAGATACTTTATTTGTACTTTACTTAACTTGTTCCTTTGTATGATTGTAACTGTAACCATTGCCATATATGTACCTGTTGGTCTAAGATACGTGCCCGGTTGCCTTCGTGTCTGGTGCACTATACAAATAAATAAAATACAAATAGATGCATACACAGGTACCCCTTTTTCGCCGCATATGATATTGTGTAAATTTGAGGGTGGGAGGGGAATTGGCACACAAGGAAAAGTGGACTGCATATAGACATGCAATAACCGACAAGTGTTTGGAAGGAATGCAGCGGAATGCACAATGCATCTTACAATTTGATGACTTTTTCTGTCCAGAAAGCCCTTTAGGAGACTTTTGTATCCTGCTTGTATCTTATTATCAGGATCCTTCAGATTCCTGGCTCCTTGGCTGAACATTGAGAGTAAATGACAGCTAGATCTTGGTGTCGCTGATGTGTAGAAGGACCGCAGGATTCTCTGTAATGTACTTAAATGAAACTGGGCTACTGACAGGAAAAACCCATCAGTTGATCTTTTCTGCCACTGGCTCATAATTGTTCCAGTCCATTGACCATCTCTTTTTGATTAAAACATGGCTCACAAGCATTTCTACTTTTTTCAGTGTTGGTTATTAAGTCTAAACTATGAATTGCAATACTGATAGGATGGAAATGGGATGTGACGAAGGATATTATGAGAGCTGTTCCATTATTCACCCACCAATTGATTGCCTCGAGCCATGTCGATCTTTCTGGCCATTCCCACCCACAACCTGTCCCTATGTTGCCAAACCCCCTCCCCTCCCTGGGGATCTCTTTGACATAGCTCTATTATGTAGTAACATGAAACTGTGTGCGATACAGGGCCTGTAAGTGTTGCTTCTAAGCAGTCTTGTAAGAGTTAATGGGCCTTATTACAAGTAAGGCAGTAATGGAAAAAGTGTCAGTAACCGAATTACAAACACTATTACTGCTATGCTAAATTGCAGGTTTTGGAAAATGGGAGGTAATTACCCCGGTGCTTATGTTGTCAGTGGAGGAATTACTGACAATAATTGCTGGTAATTCCTCTAGTATTAATTCCACGAATAGAATGCAAATTCCACCTTACTACAAGGTAAAATACTTCCAAAACATCCCGAAATTCTGTCAAAATCACTGTGCAGTTAACTCCACCTAAGAGGTAGAGGTTAATGCACCCAGGGCCACACATTCCTCAAACACGCTTTCGGACACCTTGAAACCATTGGCAGTCGCAAGCTTTGAGCTCCAGAACCTCGTACTGTTACGTGAGCTGCAGGGGCTCGTGCCTTATCATAGAACCTGCAGAAACACAGAGGAGATATCTTGTAGGAAGAACCCTTATTGGGCCATCACCCTGGTCACTTTTTCCTGAACAGGGAAACCATAGCTGAGTTACTCACCCGGATATAGACATAGGGCCTCATTACAACCCTGGCGTTGGACCATGGTGCTATAAGCACCATGGTCCATGCCGGATTCCGCCATGGTGGATGGCGGATTTACCGCCCCATTCCAAGGTTGGCGGGGCGGTAAGTCCCCATTCACCATTGCCCCTTCCCCATTCCCATTTTTGCGCCATAGGGCTCAATGGGGATGGGGCAGGCGCTAATTAAGGCACCGTAAATTACGGTGCCGTAATTAGCACCAAGGTCGCTTAGCGCCTTGGACTTTAACGCCTGCAAAAAACAGGCGTTAAAGTGTGAATCTGGCGTTAAGGGTTTAATGGCGCTGCAGCCTTTTACGGCGCTGTTAACCCCTTAACGCCAGGGTTGTAATGAGGCCCATAGACAGCAAGATCAACATGAGAACAACCACCTCACTGCTGAAGCTTGTGTGCAGCACTTTTTTTGCCACAGGCACTCTCCAGCACACCGTGGGAAAGCTGCCTGGCATGTCACAATCATTTTTTTTTCATATTGCTTTGTGAAGTGCTAGATGCTGTCTAAATGTTAGTATCTGTTGTGCTGTTTACTGCGGGCGCTCTGTTATTGACTTTATTATGCAAAATGCACACTTGTGACTGTGATTATGTTCATATTGTGATGGCTTGACAATATGGTGTAAATAATTATCGATGGTCAAATATCACGTAAGGATTGTTTTTGTATAGAGAGCCAGGGCATGTGGCCCCGATGAGGGACAGTGATCTGAAATGCATAGGCCTAATACCTGCCCTCTGCCTTACAAATACACACTGATGGTTTGGTGTGACCTAATTGATTACAAAGAATGTATGTTCACACATCAAACATTTTGAAAGAACTTCTTGATTCAATTTTATTTTTTTATATTTTTGCAACAATAGACAACTGAAAAATACAGATTGACCCTTCTTGGGCTGAAGGGTGTGCGGCCCACATCGATGGCTCAAAAGTCTTGGTTTCTTCTCAAAGCTGCCTGGCATGTCACAATCCATTTTTTTCATATTGCTTGGTCAAGTGCTAAATGCACTCACGCAGCATGCACCCTGGCACATCTCCCTGTCCAGCACTCCAGCAGAGTAAATGCAACACCATCAAGATTCTATGCAGCTCGAAGCATGGACAAAGCACAGTCTGAGGCAGTCACAGTGAGCTGGTTGCTGTGAGCAGAAGGGCTACGTTGTGCTTGTGTTTGCTAGGGGCACTGTTGCTTTAAGGATTCAAAGTAGTTGCTTAAGCGCAGACTAGCTCAAAGTGCTGGTGCATCGCGCCGGTGCAAATCATGGACAAAGCACATCCTGAGGCAGTCAGAGGCGAAGGAGGCTTGACCGTTGCTGTGGCGGAGGTCGGATCACCATAATTATTCTGGAAGTTAGGAATGTTTACTACAAGTTCTGTCTGTTGTCCTCCATAAATTGTTTCATCGCCTGATGCGATCTAAAATCTTGTATCCGTACGTTGCATTTGCTGCTGCTGCTCCCTGGTACTGACTGCCTTTCTTGAACTTAAATACCTTTGGACCTTTTGGCTGGTGAGGTTGTGTGGTATACTGAGACTTAAGTGACTCTGAAACATGATGGTGCGCATACGTACAAACCAGCAGCGAAGTATTACAAGGAAACAAGCTGCAAAACCATATACTGTTCTCGACCCCAGGGGCCCTAGTAACCTGAAACCGATTACCAAGTGTCAATTTATTTTGAAAATACTGGACAAGTTTGCAACCTCTCAGCTGCAAGCCTACACAGAATCGAACAACATCCTCCACTGTTGACCACCAGGCTTCCGCCATTCCTTCAGTATTGCTCTTCCCCTCCCTCACTCCTCCTCCTGACAGCTTGCTGACTGTCCACCTTGGTGTACCTCAGAGTCTCACATGTCCTGGGCACCACCACCAGTCCTCTCTCGTACTTGCCTCAGGCCCCTACACCCCACCCACCTCACTTCACTTGAGAATAATCCAAGAGAGTGGCTCTCGCTGCACTTGCTCCTCTGACCGGGTGCACTTTAACCTCCCTCTTCCGGTCACAGTCTGTGCACTTGCACAATCCGAATGCACTGTGCCTGAAGATTGTCTGTCTGTTCTCCCTTGTTCTTTACCCCTAATTGCAATGGTATAACTGCAGAATTGCCATCGGGCCTATTTGCTGTATCTCAACTGTGTAAAGATTATACACACTTACTCTGACTGTGCAGACTATTATCCTCTCAGAATGTCAAGGGCTCTGAGCACCTTTTGTTTTTTCCCCATTTTCCCACCCTCCTTCAGTGCTTTGAAACACTTGCCTGTGTATAGGCGCTGTATAAATAAACAATACCATACCATACGGAGACTGCCCTTGTGGACCTCCAATACCATCTCTTAAAAACCATGGATAAAGGAAAAGCCGGGATGTTGATCACATTGTATCTGTCTGCAGCTTTTGACCTTGTCGACCACGAGCGTCTCTTACTGTGCCTAAAGGATCAAAGCTATGGTTCCAAAGATGTGGTGGGCTGGGTTCCGTCCTTTCTCTTTAATCAAGAGTAAAAAATGCAATGGGGCCCAGACTCATCCCCAACCTTGCTTATCAACTGTGGTGTCCCTCAGGGCACCTCCATCTTGCCCTTATTGTTCAAGCTATACTTGAGGTCTTTCTGCGTGCTTTTGGAGGGCATGGGTGTATTTTATTTACAAACTATGCCGACGACACTCAGCTGGTCATTGAGCTCAGTGGGAACCATGCACAGGGCCCCTTCAACCTGAACAACATCTATGGCCTAATCGAGGGCTAGATGTCCGAAAACTGGTTGTGCCTGACGGGGCTCCTAATCTTTGGTTCACCACAGCCCCGAGCCAAACTTGGTCCTGCTTTTAAAAACTTTTACATACAAGACAAAAAAATTGAGATCCACAAGAAAATAAAAACCCTAGGGGTTCAAATTGAGGCATCTCTCAACTCAGATGCTCATGTAAAACATCCCAGCCTAAACTATAATTACTACCTAAGGCTTCTCAGGTGTATTTGCTCCTTCCTCAGTGAAAAGAACTGTGGGACCATAGCTCGGGCTGCCATCTTGACTAGATTGGACTATTGCAATGCCCTGCTATGTGGGGCATCCAAAACAAATATCCAGGCCTTGCCAAATCATTCAGAATGACGCCATTCGCATTGTTAAGAATGCTTCTAGAAGATCCCAAATCTCGGACTCGAGGAGGGAACTCCACTGGCTGTCCGTTCATGAACGTATTCTTTTTAAGAGGTGCACCCTGGTGCACCACTGCCTCTCCCGTGTGTTACCAGAATACCTCTGTACCATCCCACAAGAAATCTATGATCCTCTACCATAGGCCAAAATCAGGGACCTAAATATACACGATCCAGGGGTCTTGGTAGATCTTTTCCAGTTGAAGTGACCTCCTTTTGAAATACTTTACCACCTACAAACAGACTCATGTCAAACTTGAAGCTTTTTTAGAAAAACTCTGAAAACTCGCCTATTCAAGGGAACTCCCTGAAAACTGTTACTTAACCTCTAGACCCCCCTTGTCCCGTTTTGCCTGTTGTCTATGTGTGTTCTTGTTGCACCCTGATGCCCGCGGGCTGTCGGCACATTATAAACGTATAAATAAACTGTTTCCAAACCCACAAATGAAGCCATGGATTATGCTAATATAAATAAAGAAGTGGCACTTGCAACTGATAATGACACAATGAGTAGAGCAGGGGACTCTAGTAATGCTGGGGAAATTACTGCTTTTTTTCCTGTGTGGGACAATGAACTAAACAGGGATGGCGATATGGCTGGCCCTAATGAAGGTGTAGCCTCTCCTCCTCGTGTAATATCTGTAAACGACTCTTTTAGAACATTCATCATTGATAATAATCAGTTTCTTTTAAATGTGTGTTACACTTTACAGTGTCATTCATTAGGAAGGCATAACATCCCACCTCTCTGTGATGTGGATGGTTTGACTGGTCACAATACTCTCTGACCATAGCTTATCCAAATCTCCAAACTTGGTTATAGCCACAGAGAGTTTGATACTTTTAAAGACACTGACAGTCTGCCTATTTTAAAGAAATCTGAACTCTTTGAACTTGTCAATACTTTATTTGAGCTTTGTTCTAATATTTCTCAAAAACAGAATGATTACACAACTATATTAGGCAGCATTGTGGATGTCATTTTATGTTAATAGCACATAAACTTTACAAGGTAAATCGCTGAGCATATTACATACACCTAGCAAAATTACTGACAGTATTATAGCAGATACTGAAAATGATTTACTCATTCTGGAACCTGATATTAATTGCAATAATATTGAGGAAGAGACACAGGGTCTCATTATGAGTATGGAGGTAGGGGGTTAACGGCACCGTTAAGGATGACGGTGCTGTTAACCCCCTACTGCTGCATTCCGGTTTGTAAAACCAGCCGCCCTTAGCGGGAGCTGCTAAGGGACCATGGAGCTAATAACCGGCCCGCTGTGCTATTTGCAGGCCCGTTATTAGCTCCTTCCCCATTCGCATTGAGCCCTATGGGGGCTCGAATGGGAATGGGGAATGGTTTTCAGAATGGGGACTTACCGGGTCCTTCAAGGTTGGAATGACCCGGTAAGTCCCCATTCCAATTACCCGGACATGGGTTTGGAGGCAGCCATGGCGCTATTAGCACCATGGCTACCTCCAAACTCGTGAAGAGGCCCATAGTCTGATAATACCACCTTTAGTTCCAACGCAAGTTATAAAGTTGCCACACGTACTGATGATGAAGCGATTGAATGAAGGAGAAAAACGAAACGTCTCCAACACCAAACAAAGAGGCTTAGAAAAGGAATCAGTAGTTCTGAAAATAATAAATGTGTCCCGGTTAATGCTGGTACGATGGATTTATGGATTACTAAAAAAAGAAAATCTGGGAAAAATGCAACTAAATTGGGAGCACCCACCTTGGATTGTATACAAACCGCTGGTTGTTCAACAATCAATGATTTGAATGGAATGGATGTTGATGGGAGCATGGAAGAGAGTGTGGTAAATATGTTTCAAATAGCAATAGAAAATCCCGATAAGACTCAACCCTTGGCACTTTTAAATATGCTTAATTTGTCCAAGATTTCATTAAAATAAGTGAACCTTTGGCTGCAGATGATAGCCCCTTTTTGAATAGAAGTTGTTTACTCCACCTACTCCATGATCTCCCTCAACTTCAGGTAATCATCTCCCAGTGCTATTTTAGCAATAGAGCTGGCTGAGCTAGGGAGACAAACTAATTGGAGTATTGTTCATTTTCCCTCACCATTATTTGTGGAGTATGTATTGTTATATGCACCAACCTTTCCAAATATGGCTATGATGTTATACCTATCCAGGTCATTGAAGCTTAATTGGAGGCTGGCCCGCATTGGCAGCTTAAGGGGCTTACAACCTCAAAACTGTAAAATCTACGGATAGCAGGGAGGTGAATCAGCTCCACACAAAAGTTAGAAATGTTGAGTTTACTGAGATCAACGATAATTGGAGATGACGTCCAGTGATTTTGCAAAATGAAAGTTGATTGGCTACACATCCTGGTAATCATGAGGTAACTTGGAAAGTTAAAATTACGTTGTTTTTTATGAAACAAACTGAGGGTCAGTCAGCGCCTCTTAACTTCAATATATTTTGCATCCAAGAGATGTGGCCCACCAATTGCTGTTATATCGATGGGTACACATTAACTCAGAGATGTGCAACTAAAAAACATCTTGGAAGACCCTCGGGAGGGCTAATGAATGGTGTGACCATTGACTTGAATGCTAAGGAATTTATGTCACATCTTAGTTCTTTAAATGCACTTTCCATGGTTATAACTGGGTTTGAAACTGTGTTATTAAATGACTTGCTTGTCATAAATATGTATGACCCACCTGGAAAACATGTCACTATATAACTGCAGAATTATATTGATAAAAAGTGTGTATGAGTGGATGCATTAGTCCAGGGACCAGGCTTTTATGATCAAGGGGGACTTTAAGTGCCAGGATCCGAATGATAGTTATTATGAGTGCTCTGTTAGTGCCCTCGCTTGTGATAGAGACTGGTCCATATGCATGAATGGATGGGGTTGTAACATTTTGACAAGCATAGATAATTCTGATTCAGGGACCAATAATGCATCATATACGTGGTTTAGAAATTCATATATTTCCTGAATAGATTATATTTTTGTTTCTCTGTCACTGACTAACCTGATTAAAGAATATTTTCCTATTAAGACCAATGTCAATGTCCATGTGTTGTTATCCTGTATACTCAACCTCCCACTTCAATCTGCAGAAAATTGTATGCTCAGGTTGGATGATTACAAGATACAAAAAACAGACTATACTGGACGAGGAATAAATGTTGAGAAATTCAACATTCAAGTGTTGGATATGTTTAGGGATGCAGCGTTCTTGGCAAAATTATTTGGTCCCAACCCTAAGAATGGCCAATATATAATTTTATCAAGAATTAGAACAATTATGACATTAATTTGTGACTCTGATAGGAAATGGCATACAAGAATCCATCTAGAAATGGATGCATAGATACCATGATTGCCACTAGAAGAAAGAGCTATCGTATGGAGATGAGACAAGGAAAACAATGTATGTATGACGATGTAGGTCTGAGATCGAAGGCCATTCGTAATATACAAACTGAATATAGAAATTAGGCCATGCAATACAAACAATCTGAACATTATGAGAAATGGTCATTTGTATGTAAAACCTTGGTGGATTATGATAATTGTACATTTTGGCACATTGTTTACAAATTTAGAAAAGGTAGCAATAAAGCGGATATTAATATAATTTCTGAGGAAACCTGAAAAACAGATATTTGTAAACATTATTATGCTGAACATGTAAGTAATAACATTCCCAAGGAAGACATTATCAGGAGATCAGATTATGATAGTATGAATGATCATTGGTTTACTTATTGGTTTACTTTTGATGCACAGGATATATGCAGTATCATTAGATCATTAAAACGTTTGAGGGCCCGACTGCATTCCTAATGTGGCCTTGAAAGCTCATACTGAGCTATGGGCCATAAGTCTTTATAAACCTTTCAATGATGTCATTAATTCTGGAACAATTCCTTTGGGCTTGGAAAAGAGCTAATGTGGTCCCTATATTTAAGAGATGTGATCAATCTGATCCTAAAAACTACAGACTACTAGCTCTTACTGAAGATATAGCCAAGATATTTACCAAATGTATCCTGAAAGAATTAAATGAATGGGTCGATGAATGGAAATGATTACCACCACAGCAAACTGGATTTAGAAAAGGGTTTAGCAGCATGACTAATATCTTTGCAATAACAAATGTATTTATGCTACCCTGTGTTCTAGAGCTGAGAACCTATATGTTTGTTTCATTGACTACACAACAGTCTTTGATACTGTCCCTCGCACAGATTTATGACAAAAACCTAGTTGTGATGAATCCTTACTTGCTATGTTTACACAGCTATCTAACGATATGTCAGTATACGTCAAACTTGGTCAAGATGGTGCTTTCTCTGATAATATCATCACAAATATGGGTGATGAGGAGGGAAGTGTTATTGTGCCCCTGCTTCATAACCTTTTATGTCTGATATCCAATATTGTCTAACTGACTGTAGACATTTTCCACCAAAAATAGGATTTTGTCCTTATTTGTGGTTGTCATATGCAGATGACACCATACTTATGGACAGGACGCCCGTGGAGCTACATAGGAGTATTGCTGTCTGTAAGTACCCCAGCGACAATGGCTGATCATAAATGTGGCTAAAACAAAAATAATGATAATTGGGGACTGTAAAAAGAAGAGACACAGTTTTTTTTTGGAATATTGATAACATTCTTATTTCTATTGTACATTGTATTTATTTAGACACTTCTACTAATAATAGAATTAATATTAAGATGCTAGCAAGCTATGTGACGATAAAGATCTTTAAAAAGATTAGAATCATTATATTTTTTGTTCACAGGGGTAGCTAGTAAATTACTGCACTAGAAAAAGTTATACAGAAATCGGATTGTGGCAGGCATTATATATGGTACAGAAGCCCTATTAAACTCAGAAACAGATTGGATGGATTGCCTGGAAGGCAAGGCCTGGAGATATTTGCTGGTTCTCCCTAAGTTTGTTCCTATTGAAATAATTTGTTGGGATATTGGAATCTTATCACTTCAAACTGTCCGGGAGATTAAACGAGGGGCATTTTATTTGAATCTGTTGAATGATGATATTAAAGGAGAATCTCCAGTGAGTTGTTTTATCCTAACGGCTAAAAAAATAAAACCTAAAACAAAAGCTTTTGAAAAAATGGGAGATTGAGATTTCAGCTTTTTGTCAGGGGATTGATTTTATGATTGAGGAACCTCTGATTGTTACATCTGTGATCAAAAGTTTAAAGAAAAAGGCTAGCCATTGGGGCTGAAGTTTTTTAATAAGTGAGGGTGCAGGATAAACATAAATATTCCTATTATTTCTCAGGGATTTCATGTTCCCCATCAGTTCAACTATATGATAAAATGTATTAATGTTGGACTTGTTATATTAAGAATGAGAATTAACCTATTGCCTACCTATGAAATTGAGGGGGTTCTGGCATGGCATAGAGCATGAACAATGACTGTGCAGGCTTTGTAAGCAGGGAATTGAAACAATCATATTCTAACAAATTGGAGCTCTGTGATAGGTAATTATATAAGGGGTTATAGAAATGTTTTGCATAATATGTGTGAGGTTTTCTCAAAAGAATTTTGGAGTTTGTTTGTTTTAGTTGGATTCTTAGTTATTACTTTGTAATGTCGGGGGTCCCGCGGGTTCAGCCTGCAAGTCCTGAACGTTTCTACTTGACCAGAAGGCTGGCCTCTCCTTGCTTGCATTGCTGGCGGTTGCCCAGGAGACATTGTATCCCCGACTCTGAGATATGAGTTTTGCACGCTGGTCACGTGATGAATCAGCTGACTGCTGCACGTCAGAGCAGGTCCCGCCCCCTGGGAGATCTCAATAGGTGGAAAGGAAACCTGCAAGATAAAGGTGCAATTTCTCTTGATAAAGAACTAACCACTATTGACTATCAGGTTCTGAACTTCAAGCCCACATGTATTAGCGCAAACCAACTTGGTTGGATTATTTCCAATAACACCAATATTACTAAACTGGAGACATATCCATGTATATGGTCTGACCATTACAAAATCGAGCTAAACCTCACCCCCAAAGAGAACATCAAAAAATGTTCTAACACTCCAATTACCACCCCTAGTCGAAATCTTAAAAAGATCATATCAGACCATCTTGAGCAAGGCATTGCTAACATTCTGTACTCTACTAAGTAAGAAGATTCCTGCAAAAAACTGATAGCCATCTACAATGACCAATTCACAAGAATTCTTGACCAATATGCTCCCCTCAAACAAAAACTTGTTCGGCCCAATAAAAACCATCAGCACTGGTTTAATACTGAAACCAATGGCTTAAAAAAGGCAAAGAGAAAAGCCAAAAGGAAATGGTCTAAAGACCCCTCAGCTATTAACAAAGATAATTGGAAAAAGCTAGATCAGACATACAGAGAAAAACTTACACTGGCAAAAAAAACTATTACAATGACCAAATCAACTCAGCTGCCAACTCAACAGGTAGACTTTTCCAAATCCTCAAATCAGTGGATAAACCTGCCACCTTATCCCCTCCATTCCAGCCATCTCAAAGAGACTGTGAAATGGTACAAGCAGCGTTTCATAACAAAGTCTTGAAGGCACGAGAGAAAATCCAAACATGTTCCACATCCAACCAATATTCTTCTCAACCCACTTACGAAATCAAGCACGCTCATTCAACTCTAAGCAAATTCCAATTTACTCAAACCACAGTAAAAGAAATAACCAAAGTCCTTGCATCCACTAAGTGCACCTCTTGTATGGAAAATATTATTCCTCCCAAAATGATTCTTGAGAATCCAGAGCTATTTGCCCCATTTCTATGTAGAATGGTGAACTCCTCCTTTAGAGACCACAAGGTACCCACATCCATTAAGACAGTGACAGTGATACCACTGGTAAAGAAACCCGGCCTAGACCAACGCGACCCAGTCAATCTTTGGCCCATTACAAACTGCAACTTTCTCCTCGAGATTCTAGACAAGGTTGCTACAGGCCAGCTGCAAAAATACATCGATCAGAACAATCTACTGCATGTCCAACAGTCGGGCTTCAGAGAGGCACATAGTACAGATTCAGCCCTACTGGACCTTCAGACCAGAATGCTGGAGGTGATAGACAAGGGCAAATATGGACTATTAATCTTGCTGGATCTCTCGGCAGCTTTCGATTTGTTAGATCACCAGAAGCTCCGAGAGGCCCTAGAGAAATTGGGCAACTGTTCCCCAGATGCCATTAAATGGATAGCTTCCTTCCTAGGAAATAGGAGCTCCAGGATTCAATGGGGCAATCACTCATTGGCCGCTCAGCAGGTAGACTGTGGAGTGCCTCAGGGAGCCAGTTGTTCACCACTGCTATTTAACATCTACATGCGCTGCCTCTGCACCCTCCTGACCAACTTGGGCATATTCTTCACAAACTTCGCAGATGATATGCAATTGGTTTTAGAACTGACTGGCTGCCACACCACGGACAATGATAGGCTCATTTCAGTCTATAACTAAATTGAGGCTTGGATGATATCCAACTGGATGTGCCTCAATGGAGGGAAAACTGAACTAGTGGTCTTCGGATCCCCCCAAGCAAGAGCAAAATTATATCCAGTTTATGCAACCTTCCACATTAAAGACTCACCAGTAGTGGTCTCAGAAAAAGTGAATACTCTAAGCATTTACCTGCATACCTCACTGGGAGCAGAAGCACAGGTGGCATATCTTAAAAAGACTTGTCAATACCATCAAAGACTGCTAAAACAAATAAACCCCCACCTGAGTCAACAAAACAGCTCCAACATCGCGAAAGCCATCATACTTTCCAGACTTGATTATGGCAATTCCCTTATGCTAGGTGCCACCAAAAAATGCATCAAACAATGCCAAACCATCCAAAATAATGCCATAAGAACAATCACGGGCAAATCCTATAGAGACCACATTTCTGATGAAAGGAAAACCCTCCACTGGCTCTCTACATTTCCTTTAAATCCATGTCTCTTGTCCACCACTGTCTATATGGATCCGCTCCCGATTATCTCAAAAAACAAATTAGACCCTACGTACCCAGCCGAACATTAAGATCAGGAAACAAAAGGCTGATCCAAACCGGACAAGTAAACAAATCCAATGGCTTGGGCCGAGCCTTCCCCACTCTAGCCACAACTAAATGGAACAGACTCCCACTTGATCTTCTACTTGAGTCCAATTATCTGATATTCAGAAAAAAACCTGAAAACGGCTCTTTTCAAGTAACCATCCCGACCCAATTCTGACCAGTCACCTGACCAATGCGACCTGCTTGTCCCGTCAATTTGTGTTGTCCTACGTCTCTGTGTTAGCACCCTGGTGCCTATGGGCGGTGGCGCTGTATAAATAAACAAATAAAAAACAAATAAAATAAAAGTCCTGTGTATTTTCTTTACCTAATTTGGTATTTTAGAGGTGTGAGGTGGTATCCTTCCCCGCACGCCCACTGTGAGGGTTGTCCTGATACCCTGTAGTTTGCTTGTCTGGTTGACTGGAGCCCTCACCCGAGGGTGGAGTGGCATCTTATTGTAAGTCCAACCATAGATACCTTTCTGAAGTATACTCTTGGTAGTCTCCATTGTGTATTAACTGTGCAGGCAGAGCCTTTGCCTCGACCTAACACCTAGGACTAATATGAAGAACAAAGAAGAAACTGTCATTGAACATATCTGAGAAGGGGATGATAAGAGAATGGATACAAGGTAGCTTAAAAACGAATACATGTTTATAATAACTTTATCTTTTGGGATATATCATAGTCTAGACCATTTTAATCCACTTAATGTGGAAATTAACTGTTTTTCTTTGGACATTATACTGTGTGGAAAATGAATTGTTTCGGGGCTTTTTTGTAGATGATAATTCCGGGACAACCGGGTTGCTGAATTTTTGGAACAATTGGATTGGCAATGCATGTGAATGCCAGTCAGTAACCTCTACTGATATAAGTTGTTTATGTTTGGTTAATTTCACAATAAAGATGGAAATTGTTTTACTAAGATGGAGTGACTAAAGTATATTTACATTTAGCTGAAAAAGGCATGTTTTATATTGTAGGTAGTCATACTAACACCCAGGTGTTTGTTTACTTTGTCCCTCTTTGCGTGGAATGGATTTAAGTTGAAATATCCTGAGAATAGCACGTTTGGATAAAATAGGTAAGGATGAGATAAACATGGCGGCACAAACATTGTTTTTGGTGCATCAAAGGCAAACAGGCATTACTCTCCATTGTACAAAAGGAATTTTACATAACCCACTAATAAACAATATATCCTGATGAACAAGGGGTACTGCAGGGGGAGCAGTGTGGGAATGAGCCACCACTTTGGCTTGTAGCAGTGAATACCAGAAATCACAATATATAAGGGCAATCAACTTGATTTGAATAAGATATATTATTTGTATTTCTGAATTTAGCGCTTTTGCCTCCTCTACTTTCTTCTGATTTTCAACTGTTTGTAATTTTTTCCCTCTCTTTTTAGATTTTCAATCCACAGGAGGACTGTGAAAAAAGAAAGGATAGTATGCACAAATGTATTGTTTACATTTTCTACAAATTGTGATGGAATTTGGATCAGGAAGACCATGAATGGTTAACCACATATTTTTCATAAAATGACTGTGATTGTGACAGTATGCATTTCTGTTTTTTGATGTATATACCAGTAATTTATGGGTGAACTGTGGTTTTAGACAGTATACACCTATGCTTATGTATTATCCGATTTATATATCTACTCTTTGGAAGATCAAAGGTTCCGACTAGCCTAGAAAAAGCCCCCAGGGGCGAAAAATCAGCACATGCTGCAATGAGTTTATGTAGGTATTTGTTTTGAATTGATATTTGGCATTTGATTTTGAGTTGATATCTGATTTTGACTTGAACTTTGGGTTTACAGTACAGATGATACTTGACCTTGATCTTTTTGTATGGAGAGAAATTTAAACAAATCCAAAGAGGGATAATCATATAACTATGAATTAACCGCGTCTACTGCCTGTTATTTCTGCTAGTGTTCATATTAAGGTAGGTACACAAAATGGATCTGCCTCTTTGTTGTATTATACGGACACCCCAGTGAATCTTTTGGGAAGCGACCTCCTGAGAAAGTTATAGATGTCAATTGCTTTCATGGAGGAAGGTATAGTATGCTTGACTCCAGGTTTGTATCCAGTAAGAGAAGCAGCATGTTTGCATGCCCATTGTAATGATGGGGCAACTGGGGGTGGGGGGAGGAAGTCAATGTACATTCAGATTTGTTTCTTTATGGGGTGATAGTTTTGTTAAGTTGTGTCACAGGGCTAAGATCAGGAATCTGACATGTGGGTACCAAAGGGTTTTTTTTATTTTGGTCTGATGTGCTGCAGGAAGTAACACCAGGCACCATTTTTATTATTCCTTTAGAGGCCGTAGTGCTCAAGAAGAACAGGGTGGTTCTCTCAGGCACAGATGAGGAAGGCAGGGAATGGTGCAGAGTTCTGTGCATCGATCCAACCTTATCGCTGAGGAATGTGTCCAATGAGCAATTGTTCAAAGACACAGGAGAGATGGTCTTTGAAATTCAGATACCTTGTCAGATAGTGATAGAGAAAAAGGAAGTTCCACAAACCAATCTCATTGTTAAAAATAAATCGCCATATTAGAAGGATCATTTGGGAAAGGTGTCGGACCATTTGTGGACCAGCAATCCTCATGATGTGGGGCTGCTAAAGAGTGTTGGAGCAGTGCGGATAAAATTGAAACCTGGTGCAATATTACCACGGGTTAAGCAGTACTCCATGTCTAGGGTGGCAGATAAAGGGATTTATGAGACCATTATGACATAATAATGTTGAAGCAAGGCATAATACAAACTTCTGTGTCCCTATGTGATACGGCCATCTACCCTGTGAACATACGGTCCAGTTGGAGGTTAGCCCAGGATTTGCACCCCCTCAATAATATTGTTGAGGTGTAATTTCCAGTGGTACCGAATCCTGCCACCATATCCCCACTGGGTCGACCACCTTCATGGTGATCGATTTAAAAAAATAATTTTTCTCTGTTCCCTTAAACCCGATTCTCAGTACCTCACAGGGTTTATGTATTGTGGTCAGACATTTGAGCACACACGGTTGCCCCAGCGGTACTGTGAATCTCTGAGTGTCTTTAACAGGGTGGTTCAAATGGATCTGGGGAATTTACATGTGCCAAGTACCGTAATTCAGTACGTGGATGATTTGTTGGTTTGTAACACTTCAGAGGAGCATTGTCGAGGAGACTCAATCACGCTCTTCACCTTTCTCACAGAGAAAGGGTACAAAGTGGAGAAAGAAAAATTGCAATACTACCGGGCAGAGGTAGTATATTTGGGGCAATTACTATCATCTGTAGGAAGGATGGTAATGCCAGAGGGAGGAACTGCAGTTCAGAATATGGCACGGTGAAAAATTGCAGCAGTTTTTGGGGCTCTGTAACTATTGTAGATTGTGGATCTTTGATTACTCTAGTTATGTAAGGCCCTTAATGCAGGGGCTTAAAGAAGGGTAGAAGGTGAAAGGTCTGATACAGTAGTCTGAGGAAATGGGGAATTGCTATCGGGGACTGATGGCCACGATCAGTAATGCTCTGGTCTTGGAGACCCCGGATTACAAGAAACCTTTCCATTTGTTTTCACATTCAAATGGGTAGGTGAGGACAGCAGTCCTGAGCCAGCAGACTTCATTAGGCCACCAACCTTTAGCATACTACAGCAGACTCCTAGACCCATTGATCCAGGGACATTTCCCTTGCAGCAAGCTTTAGTGTCAGCTGCTTTTGAGATTCAAAAATCTTCGACCATTACTATGGGTTTCTCAATGACATTGTACGTGGAGCATGCAGTCTTTGCAATTTTAGAATAGTTTAAGTCAACGTTAATGACTCAAAATGTTTTGGGGTATGAGGTAATGTTATCAAATGCATCGATACATCCAGTGCAATGTCACCCAGTCAATCCTGTGACATTTGTAGCCGAACCAGTGCAACCTGAGGACATTGTTCATGATTGTGCCACTTACGAGGGAGAAGAGGAAGAGAGGGTGAATGTGAAAGAGGATGTCCTTGAGGCGGGTGAGGTACTTTTCATTAATTAGTCTTCAACCATCAACCAGGACATGGGTGAGAGGCATATGTGTGCAGCTTTTGTAGGCCTTGTGGATGGGGAATACTGGGCCACACCCAAGAGATTGTTGCCTTTGCATTACTCCACGCAAGTGGCAGAACTAATGGCACTAACAGAGGCACTAGAAATGAGAAGGGGGAACGCCGTCACTATTTATTCTGACTCTGCGTATATCAACTCCACTGTAAATTCAGGTTTGTCAAAATGGCAGAGAAGAGGGTTTAAGAGGTCTGCGGGTCCCCTGTCCAGTATGCTGCACTGCTATCCCAGCTAATTGAAGCATTAACTTTGTCTGCAGAGATAGGGTTAGTTAAATGCGCTGAGCAAACTAAATGCACTAATTAAATAGCTCTCAGGAATGATGCCGCGGACAATGCAGCGAAGGAAGAGGCTTACTTACCATTTACACAATCCCAGAAAGTGGAAACCGTGTCCCCGCAGATACAGTTGGCAGCCCCATACAATGCAGTCCCAGTGCTTCAGATCATAGAGATGCAAGAGAGAGCCCCTAAGGAAGAACAGGAGCACTGGAAGAAGAGAGGATGTGTTCTTTCACTTACAGATTTGCTGTGGAGATAGGAGGTGCCAGGGAAGGTAGTAATGCCCATAGAGCTGCTTCTGTTGGCTCTAGAGCAACTACATTACCGGTTGAACACTTCTCAATGACAAATCACAGCAGAGCTCCATGAGGAATGGTTTATCCTGAACCTACATGAACAGGTAAGTAGATTTGTAGGGAACTGTGTAGTGTGCACATAATTCAATCCTGGAAACTCCATGAGGCCAGTAAGGGGAGACTTGCCTAGGCCCTCTGGGCCATTTACTGAGCTCCATATAGACTTTGTGGACATGATCGTGAGGTGTGATAACTGTTGAAACTTGATTGTAATTGTTTGTCCATTCTCCCAGTCGCTTGAGGTTGGCCCCTGCATACATCCTGATGCTAAAAGAGCAGAAAGGTTTCTGGTGAAAGAGGTATTTCCATGGTGGGAAAATTGTGAGGTCTTTAAATCTGACAAGCAAATCCATTGTATTGCCTTATTCGAAGAAATTACTTCACTTTTGGGAATCAAGGGGGTCCATAAGGCCCAGATAGCGAAACTGTGTAGTGAATTGAATAAGTTATGGCACTACTGCCTCCCTCTTGCCTTGTTTTATTTTAGAAATCAGCCTGGAAAAGACCATCATTTAAGCCCCCACAAACTAGTGCCAGGGCGTAGGATACATACACCTCTCTCAACTGCACTCACAGCATCAGGCGCACACAAGAAAGCAGAGGTCCTAGGAGAGGAGTTTAGGGAGTACCTTAGGGCTTTAATGAAAAGTGTTTAGATTATATCTTCACAGGTTGTGTCTACTCACCAACAGACTACAGGAGAAAACAGCAAACAGACCGACGTTCAACACAAGACACAGCTGCTTCCGGGAGGCCGCATTTATAGTCGTACCTTTGTGCATCACTAGAATGAACAGTGTTTCCATGGGCCCCATCATGTGATCTATGCACTCTGTCTGCTGTGATGCTGGAGCACAACAAGAATTGGATTATCCTTAGTGATACCCAATGGGATCCTGGCACCCCTCCACCAGCAGAGGAGCAGGAGAAGGCACAAAGTAAGTATTCCCTAGGGATCTGCCCGAGGTATCCGCCGTTCAGTCCAGTGGGAAAGAGGGCTGTGAATGGAGATTCAGAACTTGAATTTTTTTTTTAGGAAAAAAAATATGTAAATGTGTAAATTTTGTTAAAATGAGTGTTCCTATGGTTCTTATGTTGCTTTTGTCATCATGTCTGAAGATGGCAACCACTGTAAACACAATGTAAATGGAAGCGGTTTAAATGTATCTACTCTTGTGGAATTCAAAGACATAATGTTGAGACTGAAAATAAATGTTGAGGTTGATTTTTTGAATAATGGGGATAATTAATTAGATCCCACAACAAATGCACATGCTTTCACAGCAGATAACATATGGTATAGCCTTATGAGGAAGGTTGGGAGAGAGAGATCAGTAGGATATTGCTTCTGGTATTCCTAGGGTGTTTATCCCGAATGCGGTAGAGGTAGCAGATGCTCTACTATGCTTAGTGCACCTAGTCTGGTGCAGGGTCCGAGAGCAGTTTAAAGGGCAATCAGTTAAGGCATCAATCCTACCTATCGATGAAGCCCAATTGAGTCTAGAGGGGCTATTTTTTCTAACAATCGAAGGGAGCAAGGGGTGAAGAGTTGCAGAGCTGGAGGAATGAGGGGATTCTCAGAAGAAGGGTGGCACAAATAAACCAAGAATGTGGGACTGTATGTCAAAAGTATTTGCAGCATCTGACATGGCTCAAAGGAGACATAAAAACCTGTTAAGGCACAAATACGTACACATTTTTCTCAATGTTTAAAGGGCAATGGCACATGCCAGTTGGCACAAATGGGAACTGCAGTTGTACACTTCACATCGCTGATCTAGCTGGAGGTACGGCTGCCCTTCGAGACCATTTATGGACCTGTGGATCTAATGAATACAGGCAGTTGTCTCAAGCCTGGCGAGGTGTGTGCGGCTTCTCTAACTTTCATGTGCCTGTCCTCATCAGCCCTGCGGAGCACTTGGTCCTTGCCCATCCAGTGGCCAAAGCTAAATCTGTGCCCTCTTTGTCCCCTATGCCCCTTGCGTTCCATTCATCTTACATGGACAAACTACTTTGTTCAACAACAAATATCAGGAACTATTGCAACAAAGCAGATGGTCCAATTGCCTATCAGCAGCATCATCAAAAGCTTTAATGGACATTCCTGATCAATATCGGCTCTTCAGTCATGCTGAGGTTTTCTTTTTATCTCTTCTGGCACCTGGCGTCCAAGTAGCGGCCAATGGCTCCAGGTGACCAGATATGAACTTTAACTATTTGTTAACATGTCAGTAAGCTTTTAGCACCAATGGGGAACAATTTTAGGCACTGAGGCTAATGACTTTGCAGAATAGGTACTTACTTGATCTCTTGACAGCAATCAAGAGTGGAGTCTGTAAAGATTTGGCAGCATTTGCTGCACATTTGTGCCTCCCAATGACACATAGAATGGTACCCTAACAAAGACTATTGCTGCTTTAAATAAACCCAGAGTGATCATGGAGAATAAGCCAGAAATGTCTAATGATTTGTGGTTTGTTTCTCTCTTCTCTTGAGTATCATCTTGGATGAGCCTTGCTGTGAAGATCCTGTTGAATAGTTTTGTCTTTTTTCTAATTCTTTTCTGTTTCTGTCAAATGCTCTTACAATGTTGTTCTGCTCAGGTAACAAAAGCAGCTGCCATGATGATTTTGACCGTGTCCAAGGCTAGAGCCACTACCACATCCCATATGGGTATTTAGAGTAAAGCTGTGTTGTGTCCTACCCCAAGTTTTGATAATTGTGTGAAGCAGTGGGAAGATTGTGGACATGGTGGGGTTACAAGTTAGGGTTGTTCGGCAGAGGAGAATGCCCATATTGGGACCAGTGTGATGGATGGTTGAAGGGTTTGAACTGGGGGTTCTCCCAGACCTTTAAGATGGGTTAGCAATACCATAGAGATGGACGGTGCATGCAGAGTTTACTCAAACATCAATAATAGAGACAACTCCGATAGTTGGCAAAAGATACTGTTTTAATATCAATTATCTAAAACAGGGAGTACAACAGACATCAACAGATGTCCCTCATCATGATCTCTCTCGAGACTTCTCAAAGCATTTCATAAAAAATTACAATCTTGTAGTGGCAAAGGAGTGATCAGATGCAAATCGCTCCACCCAATCAGTCGGTAGTATTGAGTCTGATGGCCTCTTCATTTATAACTCTAAATATCCAATATGCTTTTTTTTATGATCTGAATGATGATGTTCATGTTTCTTTTCTCTTTTTTAGAAGTTTTGTAATAAACTAAAAAAACAAAATAAAATTACATTCTTATAGTCAAAAATCGTCTCACGTGATGTTTAACCTATGTATTTATTTTATTTATCTATTAGCATTTATAAAGTGCGCAGCAGCCCTTAGGCATTGTGGCGCTAACTACAGCCTGTGTGGAAAACTACAAAAACCTAATGGTAAGTGTAATAGGTTCTACAAGGATCATCTAGGCATACGATCCATACTTGTTGAGGGCAGTGGAACAATGTGATTTGCTTCTTAGCATCAGGTAGGGCAACTAAGCCCTTCCCCAAAATATGTCACTATAAACGTCACTAAATATACAACGTCTAATTGGCTACACAACTATAGGACCCTTGATCATGCGGTCCTCTATTATTGGTTACTTTCTAACCTGTCAGTACCTTCCCAACCTATTCTTTAATAGACCTCTGACGTCTTCTTCATTTTGTCCATGCCTTCTGAACAGGAGCTTGTTCTTTGACACGATTTGTATCCAATGTCAGTTCACCGCAGTCTGATATGCCTTTCTGAGTTTCGCCTGTAATACACTTGTTTTCTAGCTATGACAAAATGAAAAAGCCGCCTTCCTTCTTTTGCTTAGCTCTGCTATCGCACGTAGTGGGAACATCCATCCTTTACTGACTTTAATGTATATATATATATATATATATATATATATATATATATATATATATATATGTACATGTTGGCTCATGCCGCACTCTATTCAGTATAAAGCTAGCCTTTAAGCATACTTCATTGGCTTGCATGTCTTTGTATGTGTACACATGTGAAATAACTTGATATCTTCATTATTTCTATAGCATACGTTTCTTCATCGTGATCCCAACATGTCATGTATCTCAATACTTTCTTGATGCCTTATAGAATTGTATGCATTCTCTCGTCCCTGCATCTCTTCTCTATAGGTCAGCTTTGCTCTGTATGACGGTAATGTCACCATTCTTCTTCATCATTCATTTGCTCTGTTTCTTCAGGGATTTTATTCAGATGGCCATCATTATGTCTCATATGCATCTGGCATCCAACATACAGTTGCTGTGGGTGATGTGGTTGAGGTGGGGGTACTTAGCTCCTTCTCTAAAGGTTTTGTTCCCCAAGAAGAGGATTATTTGTTAGTTAAAGTATTAACTAGAGGGGGGAATGTTGTGGTGGTCTGGAAGGATCACCACAAGCATGAGGGACTCATGTTGCACGTGCCATATTGATGACTGGGGGTGTGGTGCAATGGGTGCTATGTTGCCGTTTCATATCTATCCAGTGAAGTTAATTATGGGTTGGATATGTTACTTTTAGTGATACATTTTGTTTAGAACTGATACATATCAGATTTGCACATGCACAGAAAGATAAAATGTTGAAACCGCCAAATGTAACATGAACACAATTCACACAGGGGTGCTCTGAAGTACGTAGAAACTGGGAGACGTAGGGGGTTTAAATGAACATATGAAGGGGGGGTTGTTCTGAAATCCTGCAGTAAAGAAGGAATGATATTTATAAAACATACACACAGAGAAGCATGTACAATGAGTTTAATACAGGGTTTAGATAAATCTGCATGAAGTGGGGTTTTGTGAATGTATTCTGACTTTGCAGCTAGCAGTTGTACGATGAATTTCCGGTGACAGAGAAGTTCTGGTTTTGCAGGCTTCAGGGTTGACCGAGGAATAATGAGTCTTCCAGTAGAAGGTCAGCTTACAAAAGGGTGCAGTGGTTTATTGCTTAGTAGCTCTACAAGGAACAGATGTAATCATTGAATAATAATAATCACTGAAGTCATGCAGATGGGTTTGGTCAGTTGCTTCAGCCAGCAATAAAGATGGGGTAAGAGGGCACCCGAGGCCATGGTGCCCAGTGTTCAATTTTTTTCTCAGAGTAGAATTAGAGGACATACGTGCTGGAGTGGTGGTCACATACATTAGAATGACTTAAGAAGAGCTAATAAACTGTGGCATATGAGATGGTAATTGGTAGTTCAGCTTTTCCTCATGTTGCTAAGATACCTGTGGGGACCATGTGCAATTACACTGAAGGTTAAAGTGTTTCAGGCTAGCTGTTGCTAGTAATGATTATGTTTGCTTGTGAATGTTTTATTATGTCATGATGTCATGACCTACTACGGACCAATCCATAGCAGGGTTGGACTTTGAATATCATTTGAAGATGGTAGTAAAGATTGTCGTTGACCAATGATAAAGAAAGAAACGAAGAAAGATGGAACATCTTTGTATATATTTTTTCCTATCATGTGCGAGGGGTGGGTTTCAATAAAATATCTGAGAGTGTTTTAACTGTTGCAAAAAATGTATATAAAAGTATGAATTGATGTGGTTCGGGGACACTTGCGTTAGTTTGGTTCTGCGACACCATCTAACTGCTCCCTGGATGATTACACAATGAACGTGCTATACGTACAAAATGTGCACTCGTTCCTCAGGTGGTGAACCCATATTGGGCCGAGGTAATCAGGGGTCCGCCCTGACATTAGCAATCCACTAACAGTGTATATTGGTTACGTCTGGTGGTTCAGTGCTGCCAGAAATGGGCGATTGCCCTATTAACATAGAGCATGTGGCCCCTTATTTCTTGAGGCATGACATACCTGAGGAAGATGTTCTATGGTGCCATATGTGCATTGCCTCATAATGAGTCCATCAAGCCAAAATTACTGATAACTTATGTACATTGAACCTCAACCAACAACCTTCCCCATTGGTATTGCAGGCAACTCTGACTTTCTACAGTCTAATGGCTGATGTGACACCTGTCCGGATCCCTCAGGAAGCACAGGAAGTAGTATAGTATTAGGAACATATCAGGACCAAGATTGACAATAAGTGTAACTTTGGCATGCTGAATGGAAGGCTTGGGTGCCTTCATCAGACTATACGTGCCCTAAAATACCGGCCAGAAAAGATGGGAAAATATCTTTACTGTATGCCATTTGGAACAACATGTGTGTCTGAAGATATGTCCCATGCCCCCAGATGTGGACAGGGCACCATATAGGAGGATTCCAACATATATGCCAGCAGACAGTGCCCATGTGAAAGGCAGGAACAAGCGGCTCATGTGTCAACAACTGATAGAGAACTTGTTCTGAGGACATTGGTGTGGGCCTTTGGCATGTATTTGTATATAGTCACATAGCAAATATGTCATACCCACACAGGCATGACTGTGCAGTACTCATTTCATGTTCAGAAGTGACTTTATTTTCAAACAATACAACTCCATTGCACTTAATCCACCTTCATCCCCAAAGGCCTTGCCCTCCCTCCAACTTCATCCCCAACACCATTGCACTCCATCCATGATATATGCAACACCCTTGCACTCCCACTCCCTTCATGACTAACACCATTGTCCTATTTCCAACCACGTCCATAACAAATCTCTTTCCCTCCCTCCACCCTCATCCGATACATAATTGACTTTGGAACAGGCGTCCCATTGATGTGACCTTTTCTGATGGCATATTGCTCACCTTGCGAGCATGCAGCTGAGCATTGGGAATGATGACAGACTCTCCCTGGAAGTTTGCATTCTATGGGAGTGACAGAATTGAAACTTTTCAAATCCAGCTCCTGGATATACAGCATTATCAAGAGCAGTGTACTCTGCCTTGTTTCCTGTGCCTGCAATATTGCCTCTGCCAGCTATCAAACCCTCTGGCTTACCTGCATAGTTTGTGCTGTTGCAACTGTGACACAGCAGCACTGCCTGTCCATTGCTAGAGCAATCCATTACGATGAGCCCTGCGCAGCTTCACCGTTGGTCTTCATGTGTTGCAGCTACTGCTCTGCTATATTTCCAATGCACTCTGACACTGCTAAATGATGTTCAGCCTGATCCAGATCCACTCCCCGCTGTACTGGGGAACACTGTCAGAGCTGACAACAGGGCTAGGTGTGTTGCACAGGTACTTGTCGGCCCACCCATCTGTATCTACAGATACAGTGGCATCATCATCTTTGCCTGTATCAGGTTCATGATGCTGGTGCTTCTGCATAGTTGAGGAGAAGCGGAGGGGGCAGGAGAGGAATGCAGGTTGTTCACATCTTCAGCCAGGGTAGTGGGTGGCAGTGTAACCCCAATGGCTGGAGGTGTGCCCAATGGCTGATTGGTACAGTGATGGTACCAGTGGTGCCAAGTGGAGTGGCAACATCAGGAGCAGTGTCTGTGGTGTTGTCAGTAGTCACAACTACTGGCATGGTTGCGGTCTGTCTGGTGGGTGCAGCTGCCTTGCAGGTACTGGTAGCAGGTGTTCCCTTGCCAGGGATCTTCCAGTGGGTATCAGGACTGCCAGGAAGTGGGTTTGATGTCTAGGATGCTGGCGGTTGATGCGGGCATCTCAGTACTGAGAGCAGCTGGTATGACAATCATGCATTCTGGAGGATGCTGAACAAAGGCCAATTGTAAAGGGCTTGGGTGACATGCAGGGGGAACACTATTCAAACATTGATACATGTGTCCTCTGAAGTGCACACACCATGGTAGCTGTCACAGGGGAGTTTGATACCTGTGGATTTTTGTTGGCATGTGAATTTTGTGGTTAAATCCGAGAAGTCCACGGTTTATGTTCTCATGGCCCACCATTTGTGTTTCAAATCAATGGCAGATCCAGAGCTTCTGTCTAACTTACATAGATCTTATTAAATATTGGCTGTGGTGTTTTCACTGTGGGCTTTATAGAGCTGTGAACCAATGGGTTGCATGTGGCCTTATGGGATGTCAGTTGGCCATGTGGCCATGGGTATCTCTGGTAAATACATCTCCAGATTTCATGAGGATACAAATATATTGATGCTAGGGTATATTTCTGTCATTACAGGTATTTTGACATGGGGTCATTCTCTGGGTTCCCCTGGAGTACTCCAATGGCCATTTGACTGTACGATCGGCTTGGGCATTGTGGCCACCTGAGTCCATAGCCCAGCACATGCCTATGGGAAGAGAGGCAGGTTATTCCTTCACATCACAGGGAGCACATCACCGGCCTCAGGTTGACTGATCAGAACATGAGATCGAGTTGCTCAGCTGTGCCATCTCCTGTGGCAGCTGTTTCCTGCCATTGTATGAACATTAAACTTCAACCTGACCTTCAGATCATTTCACCTCTTTCCGCGGTCTTCAGTTTCCTGAAACACAGTGCCCACAGATTCTTCCTTGTCTCTTTTTTCTGTCCAGATATTTTTCTTCCTCTGGATAGTTGTTTTCCTGTGCTGCACTCCAGACGATTACCTGGAGCTTTGCCTCGCTGACTTTTAGTTTCTGAAACTGCATTTTGGGCACCTTCCGTATACCTCTTTCCCCTGGCATTTTTTACGCAACCTATGGGCTCTGATTGGCCACAGAAAATGGGTGTTTTCAAAGATGGCCACTGCTGACCTTCCCGTTTGTGGAATTGTGCTATTTATGCTCAGCGCCAAATCCACTGACAGAATTACGATCGTAATTTCTCCACTTTTCCAGTGGTAATGCTGTGCCACAGAAGAGTTATTTTTGGCACTTATTTTGTGGGACGGAATTTATGTTACCTCTAAGGTTTTGATACACACATACATGGCCTCATCATTTGGTGAGGATTCTACCGGATTCCATGGCAGTAGCAGTAATAAAAATCCCACTGAATTAGTTCTGTTTAGCACCACAGTCAGAATGAGGACCAATGGCTTAAATGACACTGTAAATGAGCTTTGCGTGTAATGGAAATGGCTTAACCAGGTGTGCCTTCAGCGGATTGCGGTTGAATGACTGATATCCAAATGTTTGAGGGAGAAAAGACTGAAGATTATTTTTTTGAAGTAAACTTCGGTCTTTTCTCAACTGAACATTTCCAACTTGTTCCCCCACCCACACCCCACCAACTCGTACCACACCCCACCCATGCCCCCACAAACCTCCTACTTACCTTGCAGCCGCTGACTCGCAGTGTCCCTGTGACGCATGTTCCCATTCACTTCCGTGATCGAGAACCGGCGCCGCAGGGTGCGTTCCTTTTTTTTTCGGGATGGCTGCGGGGGACACCTCCGCAACCCCTACTCACAATATAGTGAGCAAGGGTGCTGGTGACACCCCCGCAGCCCTCCTTCTTTATTTTGGGGGGATGGCTGCAGGGGACACCCCTGCACCCCCTGCACACAATATAGTGAGCAAGGGTGCGGGGGGCACACCGCATCCCCCTGCACCGAATTCGGTCATTTTCTCTCAGGCATTTTGGACTTTTCCTCTTCAGCCACTTCATTTATAAGAAATATGCATTCCTTGCACCAAGTCCTGTTAAAAAAAGCATTGGCAAAGACAACTGTTTTGCCTTATCTCTAGTTATTAAATAGGGGGGATACCATATGCCTGGATACTGTAATCATTTTCCAGCTGTCGCAATCTTATGGACAGCTAGTATGTAATGGCTTGCATGTGTTTTCCTACAACTTGCTGCCTTTTTTCATCTCAATAGACATGTAGAGATCTGGGTTTCAGATGTGCCATTCTGAGGGTTGCTGTTTCTGAATGGAATGCATTGTGAGCCACATGCACGCGTTGCCCATGTGTACATATACAATCAGTGTTGCCCTCAGCACAGACTGATGGATCCATGTGTCTCGTGCATATCATCCATGACATACAGTGTGAAAATTCTATATGGGGTTGGCTAAAGTTATACTTAATGTAGTCTTGTTACAATTGAAAAACCTATGATGATGCAATGTACCTTCAGGTTGGCCCTTTGCATGCTTGTAAGGAAAGTCAGCAGCTCGTGATTCAGTACGTCCACCCTTTGCAGTGGGATACCCATTGGACTGTCATCGTTGGAATGAGAGAGGGAGCACATGATTTGCACAGAAAAGGGCCTGTCTGAGAGGTGTTCCCCAGCTGGGAATGTGCACAGGTGTATAGAACAATTTCCTGAATGAACAAGCAACCCAGGAATTAATGCTGTCCTAGGGTCCACATTCTCAGTTACCTCACTAGGAGCAGTGGATGTGAAGATACACCTCAACGTGATCATTTCGACCATAACACAGGGGGTAGTGGGATTTGTTTTTACTTGCTGAGCGTGAGACCTTCAGATGTCTTTGTCTGACTTATGAAATGTGAATGTTTTAACATAATTGTGGTTCCAAGACCAGTGGGCCACAGAGGACCTCACAATGTGAGGGACTCGTGCAGCACCTAGTGATCGGGTTCTTATATTGACCTGCAGCTTGGAGACTCCTTTCCCTCTTTCATAGGCACTCTGCACTCTTTGCCAACTGAGGAGAAGGCCCAGTGTTGCTATGAGAAATGTTCACTGACTTCTAGAGCTGATGTGTTGCCACTCAGAGGTCCCAATGAGGCCTGGTCAAATATTCCATTGATCCTTGGCCCTGTCCAATCGCCCTCGGTCCATTTCAGTCCCCTTAAAGGTAAGGATTCTCACAACAATCCAGCTGGACGCAAGTATCTCCACCCTTTGAATATGTTTTGTGTGTGTGTGTGTTTTTGGACGATGTGGCCTTTCGTCCTCTCCCTGCAATTGGTAGCCCTCAAAAATGTTTGCCAAAGGGAGCATCAGAACCCATTCATCAAACACTGTTCGAAGCACTCCTTCTCTGTTTTCAGTTTACAGAGGTGGTGGGGGTTGTGGGAAGAGGGGTGGGGAGGGAGGAAGACGGTCCTGAGGGACTAAGCAGGACCAGGTGAAGCAGGCAGCTATTGTGATCCCATTCACATTGGACTGGCCTTTAACAGAGCAGAAGGCAGCCACCGACAGCATTTTGGAATGTTTGTTTGATGTCTTAGGACGTGTGCACCTTTCAAGTTACCGTACACAGATAGGGAATGGAGGTATAGTAGCCACAACACCCTGACCTAAGCACGAAGCGTCTGCAAAATCTCTAATTGGGCCGTGCTAGAAACTCTAATAGAAGAGATTCCTATCATTATAAATGACTTAAAGCCACCAAGCAGTGATAACCTTAGAAATAGGAAGCACTGTTGCTCCAGAAGCAATTAAAGAGTAATGATAGCATGTCTTATTTTTTAACCGCTGCTAAAGTCCCTACTACTGAAGAACACAGTGATTGGCCAAAGTTGTTACACGCTTGTTTGAGTTTACAGAATGACATTGAAGCCTTTTGGACCCCTTTCTTTTAAGCAAAGCACTTGGTACACGTGGATATCGTCTAACACCCCCTGCGATTGGGATCCTCCTTTGTGCAACTCTGAGTAGACCGGGCTCAACCCAAAACAGATTACAAGTCATTTAATGGGTTCCAGGCAGAGGGGAAATGACTCTACGTCTCTGGCCTCTCTCCCGGCGCTGGCACAAATCCTGGGATGATATCAACCTTGGTTAATATTCAAGCCCATGGTTTGCGCTTATCCGATAGCCCTCTGTAGCAAGACCTACTGGAAGAAGATCAATTTACTTTGCAAAGCTCAACCCCCACTTCCTCTTCTTTACAAGTGCTACATTTTCTTTGAAATGTACTTGTGAAATGACATGACTAAATCGGCAGTGAAAACTGTAGGACAAAGAAGAAAAAACGTTCAGTATGCTGCAGTCTAAAATAGAGTGTTAGACCACAAGCAGGGCTCAGGTTGAGGGTACACTTTTTTGAGAGGGTGGACGTCCGTCCGCATAGACCGTGTGCAAAATGTGCAACAGTAGCTGTCTTTTTTGAAATTATGAATTTACACCGTCCTCAGGACTCGAACCACTGCAGTCGTCAGGGTCACAGGCAGGGTGCCACACCATAGCAACAGATAAACTAATGAAAAATAGCAAACAACTAAAGGTGACATGTTACATTTCAGGACTACATGCTCAGAAAAAAACATTGTTATTGATTCTTGGAGTTTAAAGTATGCAGACCTTTTAACGTTTTCAAAACACTATTAGAAAAAAAGTCCTCTCTTTGTTGTGTGTGTGTGTTGATTTTATGAAAGGCAAATGCCATGTGTCCTGTGCAATTTGTGTGATTATGCAACACCAATTGAATGACATTTGCATATCACACCTTGATATGCTAATTTATGGGGATGTCACATCCGATTGTGTATGCTAATGAGCCCTCCCCCACACCTTTTTTTAGGAGTTGACTCCTGACCACAAGGTTGGCAAAGGGGTGAAATATGTGTTAACCTGGAATGCAAAGGCAAGCTGTGCAGCTTGTGGGAGTAGCAAATGGTCTCATCACACTTTCATGTTTGCTTCCTCAGTTTCTCTAGGATGCTCTAATGAGAACTGTTGCAAATGTGTGTTTCAGCACAGATGTCCCTGGATGGACTTTCTACATTTTAGCACTTGATATAAGAAGAATATATATATAAGTACATTTACCTGTCCCCACGCTTCTTTTTTAAGCTTTTTTTTCAATTTTATTTTTATTAACACTTTAGTAGTTAAGGTTCCATGGAATGCATGGAATTTAAGCATTGTTTTTGAGCCTAAAGCATGCATTTAAGGACTGACTAGATCAGTTACTTCGGTTGTTCTGAATTTAAATGGTATGGTATGGATATCCTCCAAATATTTCACAGCCAATAATGGTTGTATGGCCTTTGCAGTATCGCTCTTCCTGACATCATTTATAATTTTCACGTTTACATGAATGTTGATGCCCTCTTTCTGTGGGCATGGCTGGGTCTTGGTTCATCAAAATGTTCTAATTTCCCTGCAAAATATAGTAATCAAGCACGCATGGTCTCATACATCATGTATGTCTATAGTATGTTTAGAGTTGTACGGTCCTCCATTTTAGCCCGGTGTGAAAGTAGTGTTAAAGGTAACAGTGATTCTTTGGACATAATTTATTATGCTGATTTATTGGGTTTGAAGGTATGGTTTAGCATTGTTAATGCTGGCAACTGGATGCTATGATGCCCGAAGGCATGCTATTGGTCTGTGTAGCAAGCTATACATCATAGGTGTTGTGCCTCATCTTCTGGTGTAAAATATTAGAAGTTTCTATCATCCAGCAGAGTTTACCAGCTCACATTACAATCGTCTTTTGATGGCTGTGCTTCATCTTGCACGCTCTTTGAGCACGGCCTGTTCCTTATGGGGCCAACACAAATTCAAGTGTACAAATGTAAACTGCAATGTGCAACTGCAAAAGCACCTACAAGTGCAAAGGAATTTCCATGGGCTGATCCTGGATTTTAAGTACCTGAATGTCTTCACTACCATATTTCAATTTGTAGACCTTCAATCCAGCATTCTTCTCGACCACAGGATTGATTTTCTAGTGTTTCTAGAATTGATGGATGCCTATATTCCCTCACCATTTGAGAAGTTGCATTCCAAATATCTTTGTTTTGCTGCGGGGAGGAATACTTTCGAGTTTGTGGTACTCCCTGTTTACTTGAATCCTTAGCACATTTTTTAACAAGAAGCTGGACCCAGTATTATCACTGTTACACCAAGAGGGGAATTCAGACTAAGCTTACATAGGTGACTGGCTACTGTAGCTAGAAGATCTGGGTGCATTAAAACTGCACACAGCAAGTACCATCAAGCTACTGAAAGGACCAGGGGTTCTCGTTGAACTCATTTATGCCTCCCCTCTCCCCACGTACACTCCCAGGACCCGGCTTACATTGGTGAAAGATTTTGGACTGGGCAGGGAATAGTATGCCACCAGAAGAAGCGAGCATTCAAGCAAAGTCATGATCTTGGCAGTCTACTGGTTGTCCACACAGCCATAGTCAGAAAGCCTCTCTGCATTCTGGATCACATTACATCCAGCATGTTCCATGTTTCGTGGGCCAGGGCTCTCCTCCACCCGCCACTCTCCTCTATCAACCTGACGTGGCTGTGGGAACATTAGGACTTAAATTACAGCCTCCAGTTTCCTCCATTATTGATTGGGGAGCTAGAGTGCTGGTTGGTCCATTTCCATTTGTCAAAAGGAATTCCCTTGGATCAGCCTCATCCTAACCTTAAAAGTTAGAAGATTAGGGTGGGGCACGTTGCTCGGAGAATGGGCATCTCGTGTTCACTGGCTGGCATGCGAAGAGGCAAACTCCTCAAGCTTGATGGCTGTTCAAAGATTGTTGCTGTTCTTTTCTCCCTCCTTCCCTTCAGTCCAAGGAAGTCTTTATAGGGATAGTAGGCAATGCCTTTCTTACAGAAACAGGCAAGGTTGCATAGGTGTATGTCACCTGGAGGCCCTGGCAGAAGAAAAATCCTCCTGGCAGAAACACACCTGCTGTGCCACAAGAGGGCTCACATCGAGGGTATTCACACTACCCAGGCAAACAGTCTGAGCAGGAATTTCCCTACCTCTCAGGAAATTAGTCTGTATCTGCTGTTCTTTCAGCAGATATGTCGGAAAATCAATCGTCAACCGTTGCTAGAATTGTACACGTCCAAAGGGAACAAGGTTCCACCTCTCTTTTGCACATGTTCTCCCCACCCAGAGCATGGGGAGTGGATTCTCTGATTCAGACGTGGCCAGAAGGCCTGCTGGATGCATTTTCTTCTTTTGCCCTAATTCACAATTTAAGAGTGTCAAAGTATGTTTATTACCTTTGGTGTTTCCACATGATAAATAAAGGCCTCCAATGCCTCACCAACAGGTGTCTGAAGGATACCATCTGACTGGCTAACATGATTCAAGTCCTCCGCACCCTCTCTGGAATTCAGGCCCAATCAGCATAGGGGAAGGCTGCTTCCTGTCCAAGTTAAGTGGCCTTCGCATTCCATGAGGTCTATGAGATCTGCGGGGAGGCTATTTGGGCCTCTCCAGCACCTTCCACCAGGAACTGCCAGTTAAGCATGGAGCATGGCTCTCCCAGATAATTTGTTAGAGGGGTACGGTAGTCATGTGTGTTAGCATCACAATGTGTGTATGGTATTTATTATACAATACGAGTCAATCTCTGGTACTCATCAAATGTTAGTGGATTAGGAAAAGGCATGTATAAATAATACCCCAATTACTTAACAGTAATTGAGATTATTCTTAGTCTTTCTCTTCCTCGTCACAGTATTTACGGTCATCAATCCCTCCTTTTCAAGAACAGCTTGTACCATAATTCTTGGATATTTACATTGACAAGATTCTTGTTGAAGGCCTATTCTTGCACCACCACCAGGTAAAGGGTGTCTCTAGGGAGAGTAAAAAAAAAAAGAAAATGTTTTTATTAATATGTATGTTTACATATTACATATTACAAATATATAACTTTACATAGTTCTATATTTGCATATGTAATGAGATGCCACTTTAAAATTAAAGTGACAAGTAATGAGGACAACCTGCACAATCATACTGACTGTAATGTACTCAAAATCTTCATGTATTTTTGCATGCAGTGTTGCTGTGCATGTGCAGTGCTAAGAGTGCATGGTTTAGGATTGTATGCTGCAAAGCCTGGAATAAGTGATAAAAAAAGATTTCTGGGTAAAGCCTTTTGGCCCGGAAATGACCCCCTATTGCGAGACGAAAATGTTTTTGAACATGCTGTGACCTTTGATTTTCCATAGTGACCAACCTGCATGTCTATGATCCCGAACTGTAAAATCAAAGTTATTGATTGACAAGCAGTGGGATTAAGTATCGTGGCTTCAATCACAGACCTAGATAAAAGCTACTGCAGGCCTACGTGAGCTATTCAACTCTCAGGAGGTGGCTGTTTCTTTGATGAATTGTCTCCTTGTTTACATCGGCTAGTATACTTATCACTTCTGTTCAATCGCGCATGCGCGCACCACCAGATGCACTCATTTACAGAACATGGAACAGTAATAACCGCACCTGCTCAACTTCACACGTGATATGTACATGACCAGATATTAATTCTGAAAGAACCCACGCAAGTACACTCCTCTGCGCACTTAATAACTCGTCTTTCTCCTAAAAATCCCTGGAATGTGGGTCATTAGTAGAGCGCACCTCGTATTGCAGCTCTCTGGTCCCAATCCATCATGGATTAACTATTTTCTGTCAGAGCAGGGGTTTTCAGCCTTATCTCGAGTATCCTGGCTTTACCTGTGATACGTTTCACGACGGCATGTCTGCAGACATGCCCCCTATTACACCCTTTCTGCTACTGGGTAACGCAGATAAAACACGTCTCCTATTTTATCAGCAGCAGGGAGTCAGCCGCAGACATGAATGTTGAAACAACCCGCAGAACTGGTGCTAATTTACCTCTTTCATGCAGGCCTCATCCTAAACCTCATCCGTTTAATCCGTGCCGGTTGTCTCCTCATACATGAATCTACCACATCTCATTGTGTACGTGATTTATGTTATGATACTGGTTATAGCTAAGAGTGCGTTTCTTGTGTAACAACAATCTTTCCAGGAGAGTCTTCACTGGATCCAGTTTCAGCATATGGATATTTGGCCATGAAACAAGGGAATTTGTTGCTGTTAATTAACAAACAAAAATAAACACACAATAAGACCATAATGAGCAATTCCCAGCTACAACGGGAATGGACTTGAATGTTCTCACTATCAGTGGTGGTTGGTGATTTTTTTTAACTGGACTGGCATACATGTATGGGCCTAATATGCACAACCGACCAAGAGCAGTGAGGCAACCTGAAAGAAACAAGTGTGTGTGGGGGGTGAGGGGGGGTTATCCCCAGTGACATTTTTTTAAATAATGAGTTAAAAGTGTGCATTTTACATCACTTTATTTGACAATTTGGATGAATAGCCACACATGAAAACACCCAATCTATACAAGTTACCAACAGTGCACACATCACTTTCCAATGCATGTTTATTCTGCCTTTGCCCATAACATATGCTAGTATATAAAATATGTTCATGTTGGTTGTGCAAATACATGTCCATTCATGCTGCACCATATATGACAGTATTACCATTTAAGGACGCCCAGCCAGTAATACATGTCATGGCACGAAAGAAAGTATATCCAGACTGGCTATACCCAAGATAGTCCAGTGTACCAAGAAATAACATTTATGGTATTGTGGGGAAGGATAGGCCAGACTGGCTGGAGCCTTCCCAGTGACTGTATGTTGTGGGTATACCCTTGGGGTGAGACCTGGGTGAATGGAGTGTGTGACACAATGAATGAGACAGCTCTGCCCCGAAACTGGTATGAATGCAGTGTGGAGTGCTGAATGAATGGGTGCTTGTCCAAATCCACATTCCTTGTGAGTGTCTGGATGGAGAGGAAAGGCCTGAATGCACTGTGAGCCTGATTGGCTGCCTGCCTGCTGAATGCCCTTCTGAATGATTGGCTGCCTGAGCCTTGCTCAGCAGTGTGAGTGAGAGACAGAACAGTATGTCTGGGGACCTCTCACTGACTAGAATCGTTCAGAAGCTGAAGTCGAAACTTGATGCTTAGCTTGAAGCCCAGCTGGAAGAAGAAGGCTTTGCTTTCCTTCGATGCAATCTGAAAGCTGGTGTGTCTCCAAGAACTGATCCAAGAGAGGACCTGGCTAGGAGACCTCTTACCAAGCTATGAGGGAACTTCATGCACCAGCTAACCTTCACCAATTCTCCCTGGCAGTCAGTCCTCAAAAGGCTGCCAACCGGAGACGGGGTCTGCCGAGCAATCTGAAGTGAAGCACCAGGACGTTGAGGCCATTGACAACCATTACCGTCGACCGAGGTTCGGAGGACCGCTGTAACCTCATCGACCGGAGCCGCAACGCTCCATTGCCTAAAACACTTTAAAATCAAAGACTTTGTTGCTCATCATCGCCAACCGCTTTGTCTGGCCGGAGAAAGTCATGGTCGCTGATGAACCGGGGAGAATCTGCCAGTGGGTTTCCAGCCACTCGAAGTCCACAAAGATGCTGACGAAGATCCGAAAGTGAGCCATGGTTGAGTCCCGATCATCGACGCCAAACACTGACAACTCGACGCCCTTGCTGGGCCTACGTTCTTCATCGATCTGCTTTGCGGCAATGAACTCTCGTAATCGAGGTGCAGCGCATGCCTCCTCTTCGCAGGACATCCATGGCCGATCGTTCACGAGTACCACAAGGACCGAAGCTGCTGCCGTGACAACATTGTTCACCTTTTCCTCAAGGAATCTTGATGATCCGTGGCTCCTGCCTGAAAGGGAGTTCACTCAAGAACATCCGTCGATGACCCATCGAAGAACTCTGCTAAACCAGGTACATTGGGGTGGTAGAACATTTTTAGAAGGGAAGAAGACTCTACTAAACAATATATGGAATGGGCTTGTCAGCATACTTTATTTACAGGTTGCACAGAGGGGGGATCCTCACACAGAACTGTGTCTTGGGTAGGGACAGTATTCTGCCAATTGTTTAACCCAACTTGATTTCCTCCTATGTCTGGTGTTGGTTCACATTGCTATTAGACTTGTATGCCATTGCAACTGTCAGCAGTTGGCACATTTTAAAGGAGTCAAGAGTGAATTGTGATACCACATAGATATTGCACATATGTATCATTTTAGTATTACCTGAGCACAAAGTGTGTTGTTGTGTATGTATATATATATTGAACCTTATTTATATAAAGAACTGTGCTATCACTAACATAGTGTGTGGACATTCCTTTGTGGGGGCTTGGGGCCTACACTGTACTTAAGAACCAGCCTGCATCACCTCCTGAGAGCTTAAGCATTGATTGCTTGCCTAATATTACCATATAGAGAATCTTGGCTGGGGTGCTATGTGCTTCTACTCTGCCAAATAGAGGGCAGGAGTACAGATAACCCCCATCCAGTCTTTACAGAGCCCCTCTACCGAGAATGAACACAGCCAAGTAACTTGTTCTATGGGAAGGTGTCCACTCGGGAGGGTGTACAACCACCTATTAGCTCACTGCACCTTTCACAGAGTAGAAATAGCCATTTGCATATCAGTCTTTGTCCTACCTTAAGAGCAGTCCACCACTGAAATGCTAGTCAATTCTCCTTTAAGCAAGAGTGCCAACAGCAACCCCAGACACGTGTTTCAGCCTAGTCAGGACTCATCAGTGAGGTGAAGCTGTCCCTCTATAATCACAGTGAGCAAGGGGTCCATGTCTGGATTACCACTGGTAACTTAGGTTGTCATGAGGTCTGCCCTACACTGCCCATACAGGGAGCAAAACAAGGTTGACAGTATGATTTGGGGCATACCAGTTTGCAATACATATCTCCCTGTGTTCATTGTAGCCATGTACAACCACCAGTCTACCCTGGTCATCTGATGCAACTTTAATCAATTTGAAAGGTACTGAAAGAGGAATCCACACCAATACCCTCCTGTCATTAGCAGAGTATTGAGAATCATACCCCACCACATTTAGCAGCAATCCTGTTTAGTGCATCCCTTGTCAAGTGTGTTTCCTGAAGAGAGCAATTGAAATCTTGTTCCTGCATGAATATGAATCAGTCCTGACTCTTCTGAAACCGGTGGACATACCTCAGACATCCCATGTTGATATTCTAAGGTTAGCCATTGAATTTGAAACAGAAGCCTCCTCTCCCACTTTCCTTCAGGCCAGCCCCACAAGTTACATCTCACACACAAGTGACGACGTTCTCAGACCAACTCTCACAAGTGACTAACTCTGCAACTTCCCATTTCTCCAAGATTACACCTATTCTTCAATGTTGCTCATTCACAACACGTAATATGTCATTGCCTTGACCTAGAACAAATGAACAAAGAAAACAATAGCTCATAACATCTTTAACAACTAATTGGCTTAACGGTACATCACTGTGCAAGCCAACCCGCCCCTCAGGAGCAAAGTCACTTCGAATGTCCACGGGTACAAGGGAACCCACAATGGTGGCATCCATCCATGGTGTCATCACCTTGAGTTCAGTAGCTGCATGCTTCAGACTTTTACTGACACATGACCTTTTGTGAGAGTCTGCCCAGAGCTCCCGAGATGAAGACAACCATCCACAGTGCACATCAATGTGGTTGTGTTGCCACAAAATGTATATCCTCAACAGGGGGAAGCCTCCACAGTCATTGTAGTCTATGGGAGAAACCAGAAACAAACTTTTGGTTGACAGTTCTTGTTTGCAGCTATGTCAGGCACCAGCCTGCAGTCATCCATCATGTGTTTGCATTGACAGGGCTATCAAATAACAAGGCCTTACCCTTGTATAACACTTTTGCTGGGTACACAAGCATGCACTTGAGACCCAGACTGTGGAGCCTCTCCTTAGTTGGGACAAATGTATTTCTTTTCTTCTGTACTGATGAAGTATAATCCGGGTAGATCACCAGCAATCATGACCTGTGCCACCCTCTCTGGAAAACTTAAGTATCACCTCACGGTCTCTAAAGTTGAGTACCTGTGTTATGATGGGCCGGGTAGGGCCCCCTCATGGTGATCAGCGAGTCAATGATTGGTGGGCCATTTCAATAGTGAAGCCATGAGGCAGTTTTTCAGGGCTGATATCTTGTAAAAGCATATTCTCGATGTAAAGTGTAGGGTCGCTCCCTTCTTCTCCTTCTAGAAGCCCCATAATGCAGATGTTGTTCTGCCGAGATCTGCCCTCAGCATCTTCAGCCTGTTGTTCTAGATATTCACTCCTGGCTGTCAGTTCCATCAGTGCTGTTTTCAGAGTGTCTGTCTTAGCCATTGTAGATGATAGCTTCTCCTCAGTATTCGTAACTCGCACAGACAGCGAGAGGACATCTAGAAGCAGAAGATTTACATCAATTTTAACCTCGTCAATTTTATATTCAATGGATAAAGCAGCAATTGCCGCCAGAACCCTATCTTTCTGGTCTAGTGGGCGAAGGACCCTTCCCGTTGCTTGGTCTCCATCCAAGGGCAAGGGGGATCTTTCTGCACACCTTTAGGTGCAAATGAATGCATTATAGACCTTTTCTGGACAGCCTTAGTTTTCACTTCAGGCATAGTACAACAAGGCCACTTATGACCCAGCCCTCTAAATTGTTGCCTGTTTATGCAGAGCACAGAGTACTTTCTGAACTGGTGCCTTCCCTGAGGCATTTCCCAGGATATATGAAATCACCACCTATGCACAGATCCTGTGCACTGATCTTGTTCACCACCAAGCAAATCCAATTTAATTTAACAACCCAGTTCTCCCAGGTTAGCTCACAGTCTGCTATGCGCCGCATGGTGCATGTCGACTATGGGACTTCCCCGAACATGTCACAGGGAGGCATGCCACCCTCTGGGCACAACAGAATCCAAAAGCATCTTTGCACTCTGTGGTACGCCTGCACACTGTACTCACCAGTTCAGAATCCGAATGATTTAATTCAGGCCTCACGGTCAGGGACTCAACAGGGTCTCATGCTGCCCCCAATAAATCTGCTGCAAAACCAGCACTCAGCTATCATCTTGCCTTCTCAACGCAGACACCGGTGGGCATATTGAAGGATTATTTCCCCTCCCAGAAATAGCATCAAGATATAAAGGTCACACTTGCAATGAAAGACATTGGGGCTCATTATATGTTTGGTGGTATCCCACCGGTAAATCTGAAAGGATACCACCAAATGGAATTACCGTTACCAGCACTTTGTCTGCTGGAATTACCAGCAGATTCCAAGTGCCATTAAGGGTAAGTTAATCCAATTCCCTGGAATCCCATAGGACTCTATGGGTTGATTGTCGTATTACCGACATCGGTAATACCAGTGCTGGTAATACCGGCTGTTTTTTGCCATTGGGGTGCCTGATTTACATCTAGCCCCTGCCTGGAGGTAAACCAGGCCCCCCACTGGCAAACTCGGAGTACGTTAACACATTAGTATGTTAACACCACACTGGCATACTCCTAATGAGGCCCATTGACTCACAAGCAGAATTTGATCAGCTGTACAATGATATAACAATCATTAACAGGCAAAGAGCTCAGTTAGCTGAAGTTAAAGATGCTGATATTCAGTAAGAAAAACAACTCACATTACAGGTAACAGGCGCTCAAATGCAAAATGGTCAAAATAAAGTGGTTGTGCAAGAATTAGTGCCGAGAATAGAGATAATGGTCAATTGAGAGAAAAACTAGATATAGTTACCAAAGATTTTGATGACGGAAAAGTCAGACATTGAACAACTGAAGATAGAATTAAATAGCTGCCACACCATCAGTCAGGATTCAGGAAATGAAAGGATTCAGCAGATGAAACTCAGATTTGCCAGTGACAAAGAGATTCACTACAGAAGGAATTACAGAAAATGAAAGAACACTGTCTTCCAAAACTAGGGCATTTGACACTAGTCACACTAGTTTGCATGAATCTAGGAAAGAGCTAGTACGAAGCAAACAGCAAATCATGATTGAAATGGATCATAATGCCAAACTGAAGCAAGAAATTAAGACGTGCATGGGATTTATGACTGACAGTTTAAAACTCCTAGAGAGGTCAGTTTCTTGGAAGAGTGGCGATAGTCTCCAATCCCTGAGATGACCTCTTCATTGTCAAAAGCTCCCCAGAGTCATGCGAGTGGTTTTGGCACACCGAGCCATATACAAGAGCGGGGTGCGTACACACTCTACCTTATTCCCAAACTCACCCAGATACACAGGAAGACTTAAGAGGAGTAGTAGAAAGAAACGAAACAAAGTAACAAAGACGTCCCTAGACACAAGATGAACAAAACACAATACATTTCACAGAAACCCCAAAATAAAGGCTACTTCTCCTTCTTTAGGTGTTCATAGGCCTTGCAAACCAAACAGTAGCAGTGACTTGGAACCTGCAAAAAAGGAGGAAATCATGATTCCTTACATAATCTCAAAGTGCTATTTTGTTCCTACAGAGTGCTTGACCAATGCACATGAACTTGAACCAGAAGAGAATGCCCCTGTGGGGACTACTCAAGGCCAAGCTTATGAAATCCCAAACATCCAACAAATGTGATCAGAATTATCCACTAACTTATACTTTCTCTGTAATTTGGAGATGAAAGATGAATGTTTTTATCGCAACTGCTCAAGTACAGGGACAGGGTAGCTTACCAGCGCTCATAGATACAGGCTCCCAAACGCCACTAATATTGTGTGACTGAAGAACAGAAACAATCATTGAGACAAACATTTGTGGATTTTCAGAAAGCTTTCTTTGTAGATTCAAATGACTGTCTAAATACTTCTCTTCATTACACAACCATACCTACAAACCCTAACATGGTGTCAGTATTTGTAAAACAATACCTTGTACCTCTAGATTTCATAGAATCACTCATACGGATTATCAAGCACTTGAAATCTTATGGGATTATTCAACCAAGCTGAGTACTTTTAATAACACAGTACTAGGAATATTAAAACTCAGTGGACAATGGAGACTATGTGCAGACCTTATGTAACTGTACATGAGGGTTCACATATCATAGTGGCCTCTTCCTTATATTAGTCATGGCCTTGCACAGATCAAGGTCTCAAAATGACATACTGCCCTCGATTTGACTAATGGATATACGACTGTCTCGGTACTCCGTGAACACAAGATAACAACACTTTACCATTGGGGCAAGTCGTATGCATGGACTAGCATTCCATTTGCATACATTAGAACCAGAAATGAGTTCAACATCTTCCTACATAAGGCCGTGCCTGGCCTTGTAGAAAGAGGGAATTTGGCTTATGTGGATGACCTACTGATTAAAAGTACAACTGGTGATGAACACCTGGAGGAATACACCATGTATTGTCTGAGCAGGTGGAAAGATATTGCTTCAAAAGGCACAGTGGGCAGAACTATGGAAACCTTTCTAGGCCATGAAATCACAGCTGATGGTCTTAATTCTCAACAGATGAAGCTTAAAGCTCTACTGAAATTGAAAGCCCAGACAAATCTACGTGAATTACATAGTTTTTTAGGATTGACTAACCATAAACGTAAATTCATAGAGGATTATGCTGAAATAACGGAAGCCTTGGACCATCCTTTGAAACGGGGGATGAAGTGGGACGGCGGGGCTCCTGAACAGAGTGTGTGAAACAACTAAAAAGAGGTTTATCTTAAGCTCCATGCTTGGCTTATCCCATCAAAAATAAGGATTATTTTCCTGGAAACAGGATTTTCTGATACCTGTTTAACTGCGGTTTTATATCAGAAGCATGACCAGGTTAACAAAGTGATCTCTTATGCAAGCAACAATTTATTATCCTGGGAAATCAAATTTAATCAATGTAAAAAATCACTATTGGCAATGATATGGGCATTGAAAAACTACCATCCGTAGATCCATGGGGAATGTATAATAGTTGAGACCTCCCACCAACCTCTGCAATGTTTGCAGAGTGAATGGATCAGAACTGGGAATTTCTCTAACTCAATGATTACTTCCTGGATTCTTTCTATTCAGGGTAACCCTTTAGAAATCAAATATGTTTAAAACAAAAAGCATTCCATGGCACAATGATTAGCCAATTTACATGCTTGTGTTCAAGACAATTGTGGGGAAGATGAAGAGTTAACAACCACTAAAAATATATGGCATATCTATCTCAAAAAGTATATGACGAGAACACATGTCAAGGAATTTCAATAGTTTATGTGTATGGATGTTCCTATCATATTGAAGAAATTATTAGAAAGAGTTCATTACTGGCGTAGGGAATGCCTGGGTAAATGACACCCATGAACCCGCTGCAGGTTATAAAACTGTTCCCCAGAGCAGTGAGGTGGCAGAACTGATGGATTTATATAAAGCCAAGCTTACTGCCATAAATCACCAGTTCCAGGAACTTGGAATCATAACCGATTCAGACTATGACAAAAATTGATTTGTTCAGCATTTAGTGAACTGAAAAGCCAGAGGTATGCTTTGTGCAAACAACAAACCCATCAAACATGGAAAGTTATTCCAAACCATAGACAATTTAGTAACATCAAACAACATGACCACAATTTGGAAGAAAATCAAGGATCAATCAAAAATTTAAGTTACCAATAAAAAAGGAAACTATTTGGCCGACCAACTCGCCAAAACTGGGGATATACATTGACATGGAACATCTGCTTGGAGAAATACAAATAACAGCAGTGAGTCAATCACAAACTCAGTTTGAAAATGAGCCTTCTAAGACAAAGATTTAATTGCAGCAGAAAAAAAGATCCAATTATAGGACGGTTCTGCCAATATCTACAGGACACAGAAAATGTTCCCTTATCTGATCCAGACTGGATAGAGAAGGAGGACAGTTACATGACTCTTCACAAAATGGGTTGAATATCTTCCTGCTCCAAATTGTGAAGTGGAAACCGCAGTTAGGTTTTTAATGAACCACATATTTTCTCGTTTCGACCTCCCACCACAAATGTTGTCATTTCACCAGAGAGATAAATGAAATATGGGAAATTCTCAGAGTGAAGAGAAAACTCCATATTGCCTACCACCTGGCATCCAGCGGGGTAAGGGCGGAGCGATACAACAAAACAAAAGTAGGAACTTAAAGAAGTTCGTAGTGGATTCTGTTGGGATGTATAGTTACCACTTTTCCTGATGGATCCGTGGTCTACACACACTTCTGCAACTAAAATGTCAGTTTTTGAACTCATGACTGGTAGGACAATGGTCTTTCCTCAACAACTGTTGCACTGAACACAGAAACAGACCTTGATCAATGCCTCTACCTCTCCTGAATATGTGGAAAACGTATGCAAGCCCCTCCAACATGCTTTTGCCTATGCCTAGAGGAACCTTGAAAGAGCAGCAGTAAGAAGAAAGTACCAAGACATTATGGGGCCGATTCATGGAACAAACGTGCGCCGAAAATCTACGCGCAAGCAGGCGCAAGCAGGCGCAAGCGGAAAAAAAGAGGCGCACGCGCACGCGTGCGATTCATGGAAGTCCCTGCGCGTGTCTTCCTCGGGATGTGCGCCAAACCCGTGCATGGCGCACACGTCACTGCAACATCGCGAAAGGCGTGCGCGACGCGCACAGTGAAAGCGCACAACCGCAGCGCACACACCAGAAAGTGGGCAGGAGATGGGGCGTAACGCACGGAATGGGGAACAACACGCGAAAATAAGGGCGTAACTGGGGATGTACTGCAGGGAAGCAGACGGAACGCCCACACGCACTCGAAGCACACGTATTCATGGAATCGAATAGGGCAAAGCCACGCACAGCCAAAGACACGCACAAGCTGAAACACGGCCGCCACACGAAGGCAGGCGGTAGAGTCCCAGCGCATCAAAAAAGTGGCGCGCGGGAAGTTAAATACGCGATTGAGCGGGGTACGTGGATTTCAGGGGTGCGCGAGAAATTCTACACGCGATTAGCCTGGGTACGTGTATTACAGGGGTGCGCGAGAAAATCTACACGCGATTGGCCTGGGTACGTGGATTTCAGGGGTGCGCGAGAAAATCTACACGCGATTGGCCTGGGTACGTGGATTTCAGGGGTGCGCGAGAAATGCTACACGCGATTGGCCTAGGTACGTGTATTACAGGGGTGCGCGAGAAAATCTACACGCGATTGGCCTGGGTACGTGGATTTCAGGGGTACGCGAGAAATGCTACACGCGATTGGCCTGGGTAAGTGTATTACAGGGGTGCGCGAGAAAATCTACACGCGATTGGCCTGGGTACGTGTATTACAGGGGTGCGCGAGAAATGCTACACACGATTGGCCTGGGTACGTGGATTTCAGGGGTGCGCGAGAAATGCTACACGCGATTGGCCTGGGTACGTGGATTTCAGGGGTGCGCGAGAAAATCTACACGCGATTGGCCTGGGTACGTGTATTACAGGGGTGCGCGAGAAATCCTACACGCGATTGGGCCTGTGCGAGTGGGGCAGTGTATTACGAGGGTGTGCGGGAAGTTGAAGAGGTGAATTGCCAGTGTGGGTCCTCCCAGGTTTAGTTTAGTTTAGTTTAGTTTATTATTTGTATAGCGCGCCATACCCTGGAGTATCAGGGCGCAAACAGACAAGGATATGCTCAACTTGGTTACAGGTACATAGAAATCAGATGAAGGTGCAGAGATGCGCTGAGCTTGGTTACAGATATGCTCGGCTAATTGCAAGTACAGGAAAAGGCAGGAAGTGTAGACATAGACATCAGCAATATTACAGCAAGCAGATATGAACAAGGGGAGATCAAGGACAGGGGAGCAAGGAGCATGCTCCTGTTCGCGTAATATAAAGTTATATACAGTAATGTACAATGTGACAAGTGGACTAGTTAGCTGTCGTTGGGGAGAGATCAAGGACAGGGGAGCAAGGAGAGATCAGGACAGGGGAGCGAGGAGCATGCTCCTGTTCACGTAATATATAGTTATATACAGTAATGTACAATGTGACAAGTGGACTAGTTAGCTGTCGTTGGCTCTCAGCCACCTAGTGAGGTTTTGTCTAAATTTTGCGAAAGGCTGAGGTTCTCTGACATCATGCGGGAGGGAGTTCCATAACTGCGCAGCCTTGACCGGGAAGCTATTTCCTCCTATAGTGGCAAGTTTGAAACGCGGGACTTGGAGGCAGTTTGCGTTGGCTATTCTGGTAGGTCTGGAAGAAGTCCTTTTGCGTAATCTATCCATGAGGTAAGGTGGAGCTTTGTTGTTGATACATTTGTGGGTGAGGGAAGCGATTTTGAGATGAATTTTGTCTATGGTGGCGAGCCATTTGTATTCTCTTCTTGTCGAGGATATATGCTCGTTTCTATTAATCTTGAGTGCTGCTCTCAAGGCATTATTCTGGAGCACTTGAATTTTGTGGATGGTCTGTTTATTAGCTCCAATGTAAAGTCCATTACAATAGTCTAATTTGGACAGTATCAAGGCTCTGGCAAGTGTAATGCAACTATCTGTGGAGAGGAATTGTTTGCTCGCTCTGATAAGTTTGCAGGTATATGCGGTGGCAGAAGCTAGAGAGTTAACTTGTTTGGTAAAGTTCATGGTGGCGTCTAGGTAGAATCCTAAGGTTTTTACTTCATGAGCTACTTTTATGTTGTTCCCATCAATAATGAAGTTGTCGTAATCGGGGCTGAGTTTGGATATATAGGTAGTGGTGCCCAGGATGATAAGCTCAGTTTTATCATCGTTCAGGCATAGGCCGTGTGTGGCCATCCATGCCTGAACGATGCTATAGATCCTGTTCACTAGGGCCAGGTCCTTGGCGTAGTCTCCTGAGAGCGGGAGGAGGATCTGGGTATCGTCTGCGTAGTTAGTGTAGGCGATACCCAGATGATCCATTTCATCAAAGAGAGGCTTCGTGAAGACATTGTAGAGGGTGGGTGACACACAAGACCCTTGTGGAACACCGCATGTTATAGGGATTGGATCTGCTGAGGCTGATGGAGCGAAGACTCTCATGGTCCGATTACTCAGGAATGACTTGATCCAAATTATGGCCTCTTTTGAGAAGTGGGCTGCCGAGTCGAGGTGACTACAGAGGACTGTGTCTCCCCTCTACCCCCTCCACGACCTCTGCAGGCAGCCCACACCACAGGGGACTACCCTGCACCCCTGGTCATGTCCCGCAGGCAGCACATCCACCATGGGCATGCCCCCCAGCCAAGCCACATGTCCCCTTGCACCCCCACCCCCCAGCACCGTGGGGCACCTGCCAGCAGGCCCCCAACCATGTCCCACTCATGTCCCCTTGCACCCCCACCCCCCAGTCACCAGGGGCAGCCTCCACCAGGCCCCCACCCATGTCTCCCAACACCCCCACCCCTCCAGTCACCAGGGGCAGCCTCCACAAGGCCCCCACCCATGTCTCCCACCACCCCCACCCCTCCAGTCACCAGGGGCAGCCTCCACCAGGCCCCCACCCATGTCTCACACCACCCCCACCCCTCCAGTCACCAGGGGCAGCCTCCACCAGGCCCCCACCCATGTCTCCCACCACCCCCACCCCCCAGTCACCAGGGGCAGCCTCCACCAGGCCCCCACCCATGTCTCCCACCACCCCCACCCCTCCAGTCACCAGGGGCAGCCTCCACCAGGCCCCCACCCATGTCTCCCACCACCCCCACCCCCCAGTCACCAGGGGCAGCCTCCACCAGGCCCCCACCCATGTCTCACACCACCCCCACCACCCAGTCACCAGGGGCAGCCTCCACCAGGCCCCCATCCATGTCTCCCACCACCCCCACCCCTCCAGTCACCAGGGGCAGCCTCCACAAGGCCCCCACCCATGTCTCCCACCACCCCCACCACCCAGTCACCAGGGGCAGCCTCCACAAGGCCCCCACCCATGTCTCACACCAACCCCACCCCTCCAGTCACCAGGGGCAGCCTCCACCAGGCCCCACCCATGTCTCCCACCACCCCCACCCCTCCAGTCACCAGGGGCAGCCTCCACAAGGCCCCCACCCATGTCTCCCAACACCCCCACCCCTCCAGTCACCAGGGGCAGCCTCCACAAGGCCCCCACCCATGTCTCCCACCACCCCCACCCCTCCAGTCACCAGGGGCAGCCTCCACCAGGCCCCCACCCATGTCTCACACCACCCCCACCCCTCCAGTCACCAGGGGCAGCCTCCACCAGGCCCCCACCCATGTCTCCCACCACCCCCACCCCCCAGTCACCAGGGGCAGCCTCCACCAGGCCCCCACCCATGTCTCCCACCACCCCCACCCCTCCAGTCACCAGGGGCAGCCTCCACAAGGCCCCCACCCATGTCTCCCACCACCCCCACCCCTCCAGTCACCAGGGGCAGCCTCCACCAGGCCCCCACCCATGTCTTACACCACCCCCACCCCTCCAGTCACCAGGGGCAGCCTCCACCAGGCCCCCACCCATGTCTCCCACCACCCCCACCCCCCAGTCACCAGGGGCAGCCTCCACAAGGCCCCCACCCATGTCTCACACCACCCCCACCACCCAGTCACCAGGGGCAGCCTCCACCAGGCCCCCACCCATGTCTCCCACCACCCCCACCCCTCCAGTCACCAGGGGCAGCCTCCACCAGGCCCCCACCCATGTCCCCTTGCACCCCCACCCCCCAGCAGGCCCCCAACCATGTCCCCTTGCACCCCCACCCCCCAGCAGGCCCCCACTCATGTCCCCCTGCACCCCCACCCCCAGCACTGTGGGGCACCTGCCAGCAGGCCCCCAACCATGTCTCCCACCACCCCCACCCCTCCAGTCACCAGGGGCAGCCTCCACAAGGCCCCCACCCATGTCTCCCACCACCCCCACCCCTCCAGTCACCAGGGGCAGCCTCCACCAGGCCCCCAACCATGTCTCCCACCACCCCCACCCCTCCAGTCACCAGGGGCAGCCTCCACCAGGCCCCCACCCATGTCTCCCACCACCCCCACCCCCCAGTCACCAGGGGCAGCCTCCACAAGGCCCCCACCCATGTCTCACACCACCCCCACCACCCAGTCACCAGGGGCAGCCTCCACCAGGCCCCCACCCATGTCTCCCACCACCCCCACCCCTCCAGTCACCAGGGGCAGCCTCCACCAGGCCCCCACCCATGTCCCCTTGCACCCCCACCCCCCAGCAGGCCCCCAACCATGTCCCCTTGCACCCCCACCCCCCAGCAGGCCCCCACTCATGTCCCCCTGCACCCCCACCCCCCAGCACTGTGGGGCACCTGCCAGCAGGCCCCCAACCATGTCTCCCACCACCCCCACCCCTCCAGTCACCAGGGGCAGCCTCCACTAGGCCCCCACCCATGTCTCCCACCACCCCCACCACCCAGTCACCAGGGGCAGCCTCCACCAGGCCCCCACCCATGTCTCCCACCACCCCCACCCCTCCAGTCACCAGGGGCAGCCTCCACCAGGCCCCCACTCATGTCCCTCTGCACCCCCACCCCCCAGCACTGTGGGGCACCTGCCAGCAGGCCCCCAACCATGTCCAACTCATGTTCCCCACCACCCCCACCCCCCAGCACTGTGGGGCACCTGCCAGCAGGCCCCCACCCATGTCCAACTCATGTCCCCCACCACCCCCACCCCCCAGCACTGTGGGGCACCTGCCAGCAGGCCCCCACCCATGTCCAACTCATGTCCCCCACCACCCCCACCCCCCAGCATTGCGGGGCACCCTCCACCAGGCCCTCGCCCATGTCCCATCCATGCCCCCCTGCACCTGGGTCCCAACAATCCCCAATCATGTCCGTAATGGCCATCCTCCCCTGCCAAAAGGCCCAACCAACTATCACATCCACCCACATATCAAAGGCAATTACATGTTACACACCCAATGTAAATAATGCAAATGAACACATGTCTGTCACACACAATGGCTGCAAGTGAATGTTAAAACACCCAACATGACATGCATGAAAGCAATGAGATGATACGACACATTGAAGGATGAAAGTAAAAATGTATTGAAAATCAACTAGAATGGAAATGAAATGAGAAAAACCACAAAGAAAAACAACAAAAAGAAGATGAATGTCCATGAAAAAAATCCAAAAAATCCAAAAATCCATAGAAGAACCATTTACAAGACAATCCCGGGTCCATGAGCCCAACCAAATGAAACCTAACTATGTCAACTAACTAAAAACTGAACTATATACAAAAAAGTGGCGCATTGTCCAATCGCAACCAAATAAAAAAAAAAAATTCAAAGGAAACCTACCACTAACTATATAACTATATACAATGGCAGCAGGCAAGTCCTGCGGCTCACTCTGTGATGTTGCCGGCCAGGGCATCATCGAACTCCATGTCGATGTCCCGGAGGCGGGACTCTGTCCTGGCCCCGAGGTCTCGCAGGGTCAACCCCGTGTCCACCTCAAACTCCCTGCGAGCTTCCTCGAGGCACTCAGCCCGCCTCAACGCCCGACGCATGGAGAACTCCGCCCTGACCATGGTCAGCCGCTCCTCTTCCGCCCGCTGCCGCTCCGCACCTATCCGCTGGACCAACTGCTCCCACATGGAAGACACTGCCATCCCAGGGTTCTCCTGCCCTCCGGCCGATGCCTGCCCCTCTGATCTTGATGGCCCCGAGCCATGATGCCTCCCACGTCGAGCCTGCTGCTGCCTCCGACGCCACTGCCTCTGCCAGCACGACGGCATCCAGGCTGATGGAATCCACCGATGCCGTCGTGCACGTGCCATGCCAGATGATGCCGGCACATCCTCCATCTGCAGGGGGACAGTTGCTGGTGTGTCCACCCCTGCTGGACCTTCGACTCCCGACTGTGGCAGGGATGGGGTCCCCACCGAGCTGGCTGCGTTGGTCGGGGCAGGTCCACAGGGGGCCCTGGTGGCATCTGGGCCGGAAGACGGCATGGAGCACGACTGGCGCATAGCCCCCACAGAGGAGGAGAGGGTCGCCAGAAGGCCACACACATGTAGGAAACCCCCGACCATGGCGGCTCCCAAATGGTTCACGTACGCACGGTGCTCTTCGTGATGATGTGCATGCTCCTCCCGGGAAGCATGCACCTCATCACGAATGCCAGCCGTGCGCAACGCGACACCAATCAGGACCCTCTCCACACGGCCAGGGGTCCCCTCGTCCGCAGGTAGAGGAGTGTCAGATGACATGGACATCTCCCCTACCTGCGGACGGGCCTGGGATGGGGCATCCCTGCTGGTGCATGGTGGTGCAGTCACAGTGTCAGGGACAGTGACATGCACAGGCACCTCCACGGTGACCTGTGCTGCCTCCTGCCCCTGGCCCTGGACTGCACCACTTGCACCAGCGGGGATGCCCCCACCAGGCCCCATGTGTGGCTCAGTAGCGGCCTCCTCCCCCTCTGTGGAAACCACCAACCTGGATGTCTCCACGCTGTCTTCCGCCGGTGCAAGCCCCTGTGGGGGCTCACCCACCCCTTCCGCTGCAGCCGTGGCGGCATCCCCGCCGCTCTGCTCCACAGCGCCTTCTCCGCCCTCTTCTTCACTTGCCACTGTGTAGAGGGAGACATAGAACACAAGCATCAGGGTACTGTACAATGGTCCCCTAGACAGGAAGCAACAGCAGATGAGTGGCACTGTCATACATCACTTCCATCATGTCCCTCCACAACACATGGGTCAGTGCAGGCAAAACACATACAGTAACAGGCATGGCGCATGCCATGGACATTGGCATACATGACCAAGGGACTCATGATTCATACAATGTTGGTTTTAAACTCACATGCATCATGGGTCTTGCCATCACATGCACACACCTCACCGTAGTTCCATCCATCTGGCCTCGTACACCACAGACGCAGTGGATACAAGGATGACTAGGCTGCATCAGTGAATCTGAACATTGTCACAGACATGTGTCATGCATCCATGGCATTTACAAGTCACAGACACGCAGGTCAGACACACACACATGGACACCATACGTGTACATGGGACCAGCACCCATCCCTCACCCCCACCCATGTCCAGGAACAGAGACTGCCATGCTTCCATGTGTCCATTCCGCACAGAGCCCCCCATGTTGCAATAGAACACATCACTGTACTCACATGCCTGACCATGATGTCCCTGCACACACACATACGTACATGGCCTATGTCACACATACAGGCAGGTATCAGACAACCAGCACACTGCAACATGCCCTGTCTCACACAGTAATGCTTGGCCACTTACCGGCCAACTCCAGATGGGTCTGCCTCCGAAGGATCTGGGCGTGGAGCGCTGGGTCTACGCGTTCCAGGACCCTCATCTGGATGTCACTCAGGCGTGCCCGGCCCCCCTCCGCGAGGCGCCGGGCCTTATTGAGGGTCCTGGACCTCAAGTCCTCCCAGCGCTTCTTGATGTGCTTGATGTCGCGGGTTGCCACCCCCTCCGCGTTGATGGCAACCACTACATCGTCCCAGATCCTCTCCCGTCCTTCCTTGTTGGCGCGTGGTCTTCCGAAGAGGGCATCATAATGCCCCAGGACATGCTCCACCAGGACACCAACTTCCTTCTCACTGAAGCTGGTGGCCCTCTGCCTCTCTGGCTGGGGGTCGCCACTGGTCTCAGATGGTGCTTGCCCCGACATGGCGACCCCCGAGGCAGACGTGGGTGGGCAACTGGGTCCTGGGGCTGGGCTGTGGAGCGATGGTATCCCAGTCGGGAGTCTACTGTTCCAGCAGGGGTGGACACAGCAACTGGACCCCTGCAGATGGCTGATGTGCAGGCACCAAATGGCAGGGCACGGTGGCAGCAGGCAGGCAGGCAGGCAGGCAGGCAGCAGCAGATGGCACGTGGGAGGCTGCTCGGGGCACTGGGGGGCAGTGATTCGGCCTTCTGGGCAGGAGCGTGGTCTTCCGTGTGTATTCGCGTGGCCAGCTTGATACGGAGTGATTTGGCACGCGAAAAATCTGCACGTCAGCGTGTAATTCGAGGAAAGGCCCTTAGCGCGTAAGCGCGTCTGCACGCATACGCATTTTCATTGGACCAAAGGCCCTCAGCGCGTGAGCGCGTCTGTGACGTGACGTGCGAGGGTGTATCCCTCATTGCACGTGATGACAGAACACACGTGGATTTCAACCAATCGCGTGTGAAAGTTCACGGCACCCCGGAACACACGTACCCAGGCCAATCGCGTGTGGAACTTCACGCGCACCCCTGAAATACACGCGCCCAGGCTATTTGCGTGTGGAACTTCACGCGCACCCCTGAAATACACGTACCCAGCCCAATCGCGTGTGGAACTACCCGCACACCCGGAAACACACGTACCCAGGCTAATCGCGTGTGGAAAACTGCACGTCCGCGTGTAATGCGCGTAATCGCATGAAAAACTGCATGTCCGCATGTGACGTGACGCGCGCGTGCGTTTCCCTCAGCACGGGTTAAAGGTGAGCGGGCCCAGCAGTTCGCTGTACGTGCCTTCCGTGGAGACCGATGTGTGTTGCTGCTTCCAGTTGTTTCGCGCGCCATCTACTTCACAGCTCTCAAGGACGTATCTCTTCTTTTGGCGGGGGTATTGGCTACGCGTGTTTTTCTGCATCGCGCTAGTCAGACGGTGAGTCGCAAACGCTCCTTTTCCCACTGCGGGTGCCCCTGTGTATTGCACCCATTTACGATGTCACCGTAGCCTGCGTGTCCCACGCGTACGCGTTATTCGTGTTACTGGGTGCCACCGCGTACTGCGGGAGGTTAAATCCACGCACGTAGGCTGCAGGGTTGCGTGCACGGTTTTACTGCAGTTTTGGGGTGCCTGAGCGTTGCGTGACCCATCACCACATCACCGGGGTCACATACAGCCTTGCAGGTGCAGGGGGGCTGTTAACATCTTGCTTCCCACCCCCTTCACCCCAATTGCCCAGGTCAATTGTGCTGTACACCTCCCATTGGCACCACTCCATCTGTGCCAGCACTATTACATCTGTGCCATGGTTGGGAGGCCACCAAAGATGAGGGGCGCCTCAGCTGGGCGTACTCCTCGTGGCGGGCGTGGTCGGGGACGTGGCTGTGGTGACCAGGGAGTAGGGGGACTCCAGGGTGTCCAGGGCAGCCACAGAGGGGGAAGAGGCAGGGGTGCGCCACTTGAGCACAATGTTGTGCCATGTGTTGGTGCAGCCATGCCACCACCCCCTGTGGTTCCGGGGGATGCAGCTCCTGCATCTGGCACTGGCACCCGTATGACCCGGCAGTCCGTTCCATCGACTGCCACGGGCCCAAGGGCAGCGGTAGCTGCAGGTGCAGCTGTGGACACCGCCACCCAGGCTCAGGGTCTGCCAGCGCAGGCTGCGTTGGCACTTGAAGAGCCCTTGGTAGATCTCCAACAGGCCAGGGGGGAAACCATAGGGGCACGCCGGGCTGCTCAGACCAAGACACGTGTCCCTGGGGCAGTCATGTCATCTGCTGCCCCGAACAGCCGGGTGTTGGCAAGTGCAGGGGCAGATGCACCCAACAGCACCCCGGTTGTGAGTCTGCCAACCAGGACCGTTGCGGTCAATGACCCTGCCACAGCTGATGTTGCTGCGCAGGGTCCATTAGTGGGCACCCAGCTGCCACTGACACAAGTCAGGCCTTTGGTCATCCCTCCACCTGCCACTCCCTCGGCTCAATCCACCGAACCCACTGGCCATACTGGTCAGGGCGGCATTAGCCAGCCAGGGTCTGCGCCACTGTCCAAGAGGAGGAAGGTTGCACCTGCAGCACAGGCTGGGACCCCACACACAGCCACGACCTCCTGCACGTCGAGGAAGAAGCCTTTCTGTAAGCAGGAACTGGACTTCCTCGTGGACTACGTGCGGGGACACAGCCGTGACATGCTAGTGGGTGCCAATAGTCAGACTACGGCTGCCCAACGTGACACCCACTGGAAGCATGTTGCGGAACATGTCAGTTCATTCGGCCATGAGGTGCGCACGGCGCAGGAGTGCAAAAAGCGCTGGAATGACATCAAGCGCAGCACTAAGGCTAAGCGTGCCTCAAATTACAACTTGACTCTGGTGACTGGCGGTGGGCCTGCACCAGAGGAGGAAGAACTCACTCCGCATGAGGCTCTCGTTGCGGAGTTCATACCACCAGAATTGGTCGAAGGTGTGGGAGAGATGCTGGACTTTGATGCCCAGTCCAGTGAGTGTTGATGCGTAGTTGTTGAGGACGTGTGTGTTTCACTTGTGGGATGTGTTGTGCATGATTGCTGCTACATGTGACGTGTACATGGTTCTGATGTGTAAGTAATGCAATGCTACCGTCATGCATGTCTCCTCTGCCTGCATGCGGGACTCCATGTGGGCATGCTCCCTTGCCCCTCCTCCGCCACTCTGCACCCCAGTTCCACCTTTGCACTGGTCTGCTACATTCTTGCCAATGTGTAGTTTCTTGTTCATGTGTCCTGTGTAGATGCTAACTTGCAGCTCAGAAACTGCCAGACATATGCCGTGTGGTACAGCCTTAGTACTCGATGCAGGGTATCCCACTTGTACTGTGCATGGGTCAGATGTCCCGCAGGGACATGAGTGCCCATTCATGCTCCATGTGCATTGCACGCATGCCCCTATGTATCCTTGACTGGATGATCACTGTAATATGAGTCCTTGGTTACATACATTGCCTGCCATATTATCGGCCTCCCCATGTCAACTGTGGCTCAGTCCTGCGTTGCACACATGTTTAGGCTCTGACAATCTGTGTGGCTCACAGGCCTCAGCCTGTTCAATGGCCAATGACTCAGTCCAACTCTTGTCGTGTCTTCTTCACACGTGGCCGGCCTCCGGATCTTCCATCATGTGTCCTGCCCACTGTCCCAGCATCATTTGCAGTGTTGTAATTTGAATCACATTAAGCTGTTGATGCCAGTCAACACTGCTTGTCAATACACAGGTGTATGGGCAGCCTTTTGATACCATGCTAGGCATCCCTGCTTTGGTGCTGGGGTGGAGGGGTGCTTGGCTGCTAGACATGGTACACATTGAATACACAATGCACGTGATGTCTGATTTTGACATTGCACTGCCTTCACATTTCCTGGCACACACCATGGAGTGCTTGTACATGTAGGTAGTGAGTGGCGTACACATTTTCAGCATTGCATAGACCCACTTCGATGCAAACTGCCACCTTTCAACAGGTCTGATCACAGTAGCTAATCAAAGTAGACCCAGCATGCATGCCAGGTCATATGTTGTGTGTCACATGTCTGCCGGATGCCTTTGCTGTCGGTGTGTGTGTGTGTGTTGTGTGCTACTGACATGTGTAGTGACCTTTTCCTCTCTATTTTTCAGGTGATGACGCAATGGATGCAGAGGATGGTGTTGTCATGCCAGACACAGGGTTGGTAAGACCACATCAACCCGGCACTAGTGGGGGTCGTGGGGTGGTAGGCCACGAAAACCCCCAAGTGCTGCAGTCCATCCTGTCTCTGGCTGCCTATGAGTCCAGCCTTGATGACGACTCTGACGTCCATGTTGAGTTGGATGAGCATCAAGTCCATGTGTCAGGGGTGAGTGATTCTGATGTGGACACTCCTCTGTCTGCGACACCTGCACTGAGGGATCAGACAGTCTTGGTTCCTCCGCCCGTGGTGGATCGGGGCGCAGGGTCACCCTCCACACCAGTCACTGATGTGCCTGGGACATCACGTCGACGGGGGCATGTAGTCGTGCAGCCGCAGGCGGTGCCAACACAGCGAGGACCCCCGGTCCTTGGGTCCCGCAGGGGTCAAGCCCGGCAACGCGGTCGCCGCGCGCAACCGCTGTATACTGAGTGGGAGCAAGACATGACTGCCAATTCCGAATGGCAGGGGGCAGCAATGGAGAACATCGCTGACAGCATGGAGCGTGTGGCCCGATCTGTGCTCCCCCCTGCTAGGCAGGTGCTTCTCCAGCAGCAGGCGGCACGGTCCACGGCCCGCTCGCTCAGGCTGGGCATGGCGGCCTCAGACAGGGCACGCCAGGCTGAAATGTCGTTTCTGCGTCAAGCAATTGCTGCTCACGCAGAGGCGCACATGGATGCCCTGAGGGAGGAGTATGCCTCCCTCAGATCCACTCTGGGTGTCCTTATGATGTCCCAGAGGCAGCAGGCAGAGGAGAGGTTTGCACAGCTTGAGCGCACCATCTCGGCTGAGCTACAGGCTTGCCGGGAGGTGCAGCGGTTGTCCAGCCAGGCCTTGCAGGAGGAACTCCGTGTTACACGTGCTACCTTGCAAGAGGAAGCACGTGTATCACGTGAGGTTCTGCATGCAGACCTATGTAACATCGCCACACAGAACCAGGCTCACCTGTCCGGCAGACTTGCTGCCGACGAGGGGCAAGCTGCGGCTAGGCGTGGCCAGGCTACTGTGCCACGTCCTCCTTTACAGGATGAGCCAGACTGGGACGACCAACTATCTCCCACATAGGTCGTGCTGTGCAGGCGTTGAGCCCATGGAGGTATTTTTTTTTGGCTCAGCATCATCGCATGTGGATGTTGAGCAGCACCCTGTACCTCCCCCCTCCTGGGTGCCTCCCCTCCCCCCCGGGTCGTATGTGGCCATTTTTGATTTTTCTTTTAGTTTAGTTAGTTAAGTTTCTGTTTGATAGTTAGTTTAAATAGGTAATGTAGGTTTTCCATTGTCAGTGTAATTAGTTAATAGTTGAGTTAGTTTAAAATTTGTAGTCTATTGTGCTTTCATGTGACAGTGCGGTGCCTTGTGGTTTTTGAAGGCATCCACTGTCTGTTCCAGCTGGGCCCTTCATGGTTGTCTTGTGTATGTGTTTGCTGCTTGGGTTCCTTGACTCACATATGCCACTCCTGCCTCCCTTATCCATGGGCTCGCAAGGATGGTTCGGTGTTACAGAATTTTACACAAGGGCTTTGGACTGTCATATCTGTGGCATGTCTGGTGCTTTGTGACTTGTGTTGACACCCCTAGTGGGGATGATTTGGGTGTAATTGTCCACTGTTCAGCTTTTGCTAGATGGGGTGTGTCATGATTAATGTGGACATTGATTGCTATGCATTGTGTATTATGTCTCATATCTTTCCTGTACACGTGCCTGTTGCAATTCATGCTGTAGATAGTGTTCCACACTTTGGAAGTCAAAGACGGGCTGATGGTGTGATTTGTGATGTGACTCTCTGACATGGTCAAGTAATGAGATGCCTGATGAGACACACACAGATCACTTTGATGCATTAATCATTTGTTTCATGCACTTTCTGCAGGGGGATGAGGCACCAGAGCACCTTTGGCAGCAGACATGGCCCATTGGACGACGGAATTCCTGACCCGTTTCTTGGTGCCCACATGCACATGTGTGCACGAGCAGAGCCACAGTGATTGCAGACCCACATCCTAGAACTGCTGACATGTTCCAAGGAACTCCTGGCAAGGTGAGCATCACAGGGGGGCCACGACACAGCAAAGCTTGCACCAGGCGAGTTGCACATGCAGGCTTAGTCACAGCACTGAGGGTGAGCTTAGACGAATATTGGTGTTGAAGCACACAATGCAGCTCAGATGTGTTTGTGGACTGATGGCTGTTGATAGTAGGGTTGTCTGGGACACATGCAGGGGCAGTGGCACATACCCTGCGGTACACCAAGGTTCATTGAGGCACTTGTATCAACCATGTAGCCTTCCAAGACATGGAAAGGGGCAGCTCACAGGGACATACAGCAAGGGACATACTTGGGTGCAGTGCATGTCTATTCCACGTACTTCATGATAAATGCACTGCCAACTTTGTTTTGGTCATGGTGGTACGCAACTTGCTCTGTAGTCATGGCTTGCCATATGGGTCTGTCTGCTTACCCAGGGAACATTGCATGTTGTGTGAATTGTGACACATTGGTGTTCCATTTGCCACGCACCCACCAGCGCCTGACTTACTGCATTGACTGTGTATGACCCGTCACAGGGGTGATGTTATATATGGGTACGAAGCATCGAGCACTGATTGTCTGTTTGTAGAGTAGTTAGTTGCTATGGGGCATGTTTTGTGTTGTGTTTTCGTGTAATTGGCACATACAGGTTGTTGACTGTGTCTCTCTTTGCAGCATTGGAGTGCTCCTGTAACCGGCCCTGAGAGTGCGCAGGCAGGAGGCCAGCACTCAAAACCAGAGCTAAGTGTCTTGTTGTTTTCCTTACAAACTGCCCTGCATAGGCTTGCTGGGGAGTGTACTGATGCATGGATGTATGTGTGGTCCTATTTGGTATGTTTTTTTCCCTATTCACCCGTGATCCTATGCAATTATGAAACCTGTACCCTCTACCCGGTGTTCCTGTTTCCCGTGCCTATCCAAGCAACGTTCCCTAACCCTCTTTCCCCACTGGGGTTGCGGATGCCTGTGTAAGCCCCGAACTTGCAGGCGCCAAAACCCTAGAGGGGGTGGTTGGTTCGTACCACTCCTGAGCCTGGACTACAGAAGGCCATGACAATGATGTCCAAGTTTGTTTGGATTGTGTATGTGTTCATGCAGGTTGTAAATTTGCGTGCATTCCCTAGTTTCATGTGTCATTCCTCCTCCCCTCACCTGCCACTCATTCCAGTCATCCAGTGTGTATACTGGAGGGGTGGGGGTGGTGGGAGACATGGGTGGGGGCCTTGTGGAGGCTGCCCCTGGTGACTGGAGGGGTGGGGGTGGTGGGAGACATGGTTGGGGGCCTGCTGGCAGGTGCCCCACAGTGCTGGGGGGTGGGGGTGCAGGGGGACATGAGTCGGGGCCTGCTGGGGGGTGGGGGTGCAAGGGGACATGGTTGGGGGCCTGCTGGCAGGTGCCCCACAGTGCTGGGGGGTGGGGGTGGTGGGAGACATGGTTGGGGGCCTGGTGGAGGCTGCCCCTGGTGACTGGAGGGGTGGGGGTGGTGTGAGACATGGTTGGGGGCCTGGTAGAGGCTGCCCCTGGTGACTGGAGGGGTGGGGGTGGTGGGAGACATGGGTGGGGGCCTGGTGGAGGCTGCCCCTGGTGACTGGGGGGTGGGGGTGGTGGGAGACATGGGTGGGGGCCTGGTGGAGGCTGCCCCTGGTGACTGGAGGGGTGGGGGTGGTGGGAGACATGGGTGGGGGCCTGGTGGAGGCTGCCCCTGGTGACTGGAGGGGTGGGGGTGGTGGGAGACATGGTTGGGGGCCTGCTGGCAGGTGCCCCACAGTGCTGGGGGGTGGGGGTGCAGGGGGACATGAGTGGGGGCCTGCTGGGGGGTGGGGGTGCAAGGGGACATGGTTGGGGGCCTGCTGGGGGGTGGGGGTGCAAGGGGACATGGGTGGGGGCCTGGTGGAGGCTGCCCCTGGTGACTGGAGGGGTGGGGGTGGTGGGAGACATGGGTGGGGGCCTGGTGGAGGCTGCCCCTGGTGACTGGGTGGTGGGGGTGGTGTGAGACATGGGTGGGGGCCTTGTGGAGGCTGCCCCTGGTGACTGGGGGGTGGGGGTGGTGGGAGACATGGGTGGGGGCCTGGTGGAGGCTGCCTCTGGTGACTGGAGGGGTGGGGTGGTGTAAGACATGGGTGGGGGCCTGGTGGAGGCTGCCCCTGGTGACTGGAGGGGTGGGGGTGGTGGGAGACATGGGTGGGGGCCTTGTGGAGGCTGCCCCTGGTGACTGGAGGGGTGGGGGTGGTGGGAGACATGGGTGGGGGCCTGGTGGAGGCTGCCCCTGGTGACTGGGGGTGGGGGTGGTGGGAGACATGGGTGGGGGCCTGGTGGAGGCTGCCCCTGGTGACTGGAGGGGTGGGGGTGGTGTGAGACATGGGTGGGGGCCTGGTGGAGGCTGCCCCTGGTGACTGGAGGGGTGGGGGTGGTGGGAGACATGGGTGGGGGCCTTGTGGAGGCTGCCCCTGGTGACTGGGTGGTGGGGGTGGTGGGAGACATGGGTGGGGGCCTTGTGGAGGCTGCCCCTGGTGACTGGAGGGGTGGGGGTGGTGGGAGACATGGGTGGGGGCCTGGTGGAGGCTGCCCCTGGTGACTGGGTGGTGGGGGTGGTGTGAGACATGGGTGGGGGCCTGGTGGAGGCTGCCCCTGGTGACTGGGGGGTGGGGGTGGTGGGAGACATGGGTGGGGGCCTGGTGGAGGCTGCCCCTGGTGACTGGAGGGGTGGGGGTGGTGGGAGACATGGGTGGGGGCCTGGTGGAGGCTGCCCCTGGTGACTGGGGGGTGGGGGTGGTGGGAGACATGGGTGGGGGCCTGGTGGAGGCTGCCCCTGGTGACTGGAGGGGTGGGGGTGGTGTGAGACATGGGTGGGGGCCTGGTGGAGGCTGCCCCTGGTGACTGGGGGGTGGGGGTGGTGGGAGACATGGGTGGGGGCCTGGTGGAGGCTGCCCCTGGTGACTGGGAGGTGGGGGTGGTGGGGGACATGGGTGGGGGCCTGGTGGAGGCTGCCCCTGGTGACTGGAGGGGTGGGGGTGGTGTGAGACATGGGTGGGGGCCTGGTGGAGGCTGCCCCAGGTGACTGGGGGGTGGGGGTGCAAGGGGACATGAGTGGGACATGGTTGGGGGCCTGCTGGCAGGTGCCCCACAGTGCTGGGGGGTGGGGGTGCAAGGGGGCATGTGGCTTGGCTGGGGGGCATGCCCATGGTGGATGTGCTGCCTGCGGGACATGACCAGGGGTGCAGGGTAGTCCCCTGTGGTGTGGGCTGCCTGCAGAGGTCGTGGAGGGGGTAGAGGGGAGACCTGGGAGGACCCACACTGGCAATTCACCTCTTCAACTTCCCGCACACCCACGTAATACACTGCCCCACTCGCACAGGCCCAATCGCGTGTAGAATTTCTCGCGCACCCCTGAAATCCACGTACCCAGGCCAATCGCGTGTAGAATTTCTCGCGCAGCCCTGAAATACACGTACCCTGCTGAAATCGCGTGTAGAATTTCTCGCGCACCCCTGAAATCCACGTACCCAGGCCAATCGCGTGTAGAATTTCTCGCGCACCCCTGAAATACACGTACCCTGCTGAAATCGCGTGTAGAATTTCTCGCGCAGCCCTGAAATACACGTACCCTGCTGAAATCGCGTGTAGAATTTCTCGCGCACCCCTGAAATCCACGTACCCAGGCCAATCGCGTGTAGAATTTCTCGCGCACCCCTGAAATACACGTACCCTGCTGAAATCGCGTGTAGAATTTCTCGCGCACCCCTGAAATACACGTACCCTGCTGAAATCGCGTGTAGAATTTCTCGCGCACCCCTGAAATACACGCGCCCAGGCTATTCGCGTGTAGAATTTCTCGCGCACCCCTGAAATACACGCGCCCAGGCTATTCGCGTGTAGAATTTCTCGCGCACCCCTGAAATACACGCGCCCAGGCTATTCGCGTGTGGAACTTCACGCGAACCCCTGAAATACACGTAGCACGCTCCCCCAGGCCCGATCGCGTGAATCAGTTCACGCGAACCCCTGAAATACACGTAGCCCGCTCCCCCAGGCCCGATCGCGTGAATAAGTTCACGCGAACCCCTGAAATACACGTAGCCCGCTCCCCCAGGCCCGATCGCGTGAAAAAGTTCACGCGAACCCCTGAAATACACGTAGCCCGCTCCCCCAGGCCCGATCGCGTGAGTGACTTCACGTGAACCCCTGGAATACACGTAGCCCGCTTGCCGTGCTGGTACAGGGTTAGCGCAGCCCTTTGCGCTGGATTGGGGATTTTGATGGCTTTTCCCTGCGCGGAAGGCGTTCTTGGGGGCGTAACTGGCGCTGCTGCAAGGTCGCTGCGCCACTATGCGCCACGGCTGGTTTTGGTGGCTGGAATCCATGAATACGCTGTGCGCGGAAATGGGTTTTGGCGCACGCGGCTGGCGCAGGGATTCGCACGCGCACACTGTGCGCCAGCCGCGTGCGCCACTTGTGCGCCGAATTCTATGAATTGGCCCCTATATTACCTACGGACATCCGAAAAGGAGTATAAGGTAGGTAATTAAGTTTATCTTTATAATTACCAATGAGAACAGTCCAAGGAGTGCAAGTTCTGGAATGCTGGAAGGCATCTTATGAGATCATAGATAAGATCCCTCCCATTGTCTACAAAAGCAGTATCGCAAAAGGGGAACAGGCTGGAGAAGGTTGGCTCCATGTGAACCACTTGAGATCCTGCCACCCTTGGAAGGCTCTTTATCAGATTGGGGAATCAGTTCCTCCTCCCGATCGGATTAATTCTGACCAAATGAAGGACTCACTGTAAAGAGGAAAGAAAGAATGATTAGACTGAATGTTTGCTAAACAATTTAAATTTAAATTATTTGTTGAAAATGTATGTGTATAAAGTTAGTAATGATTAGAGGGCAGGGGAGACTAGGGAAATCCTAACATTGTAAAGATAAAATATTGCTAAGAAGTTGTACTAACACAGCCTTTCTAGCCCTTTCTTAAAGCAGACTGACACCTTTATTTCCAACTTCCTGTATCCCTGGAGGTGGAAGGGAGAATCCAAGAAAAGAGCAGTAAGTGATTGTCCCATGAGCGAGCCAGTACCCCGAGTGCCCCTCTCCAAAGAGAGGAAGAACATCTGAGATCCACTGCAGAGAATATCCAACCAACAGTCCTATTTGTGAAATAGTGTTGTTAGAAAGTCTCTGTATTTCCATCCTTCTCCTGGGGACGTCAATTCCTGGAGGGGTGATCTGTAAAGAATTGCATAAATTATCAAATTAAGCCCTATAATAAATCAAAGGAGGAATACCTTTCTGGGAGATTAAGGGACCTGCAATGTATAGACTCAGTAAATCCTTGGGGATTTCTGCCTATTGCTTGCTGTCATAATATAAAAGGGCACCTGTGCAATTTGTAGCATATCCAAATGTTGGAAAATAACTGTTGAACTAATATATTTTCCAAGCCATACTTCATAATGCCAATGTACAATGACACATTTTTTTACCCATTGTGCAACCCAGAGAAAGTGTATTGGAAATGTATTTTCTATTCAATTCCCATTCTGAATATGAGTTGTGGAGTAAACAGGCCTTTGTGGAAAAGCTCATTTCTGTTCTGTGTGAATTCCTGAGCCCAACATAGCAAGCACAGGATATTACACATTTTGAATGAAGCTGTAAGCATTTGTTTTGAGGAACAGTATTTACCTAGAGTGTCAGGAATTACGTAAAGTGTGTGAGCCATATTACAGGATTATGGAAATGTTAAATAATTATCTGATTAAAAGTGCACAGGGTTAGTTTAATCAAGAGAATTTGAAATGCAAGAATAAAGCTGAAGTGGTCTTTGAGCTTCAGTTCTGCTTATTAAATAAATTGGGAAAGGAAAGCTTGGAAACTGTTGGGAACCAAACGTAGCCATTTTTTTGACATGTTTATCTTTACTTGCCTGACACAGCTAGAATGCACATGAGGGCATGAATAATGAGTTATTTTAATGCGGCTCGAGCTGGCTCCCAAGCATGTATCAACACACCCCAGACCAGATACCATGTCATGGGTCTTACAACTTACTTTCAACAAGAATGTGTTACCCAGCTCATCATCCATCAATGTGAAAAATGCATTAGCAATGAAATGTGAACAGAGAAGGTCACTGATGTTTATATGCCTGAAATGAGCCATCTGCATTGGATTAGTCAAGGTTAAAGGACATTCAACATATGCACACCAAGACACTTAACTGCAAATAGTGGTAAAATGGAGAGGGAATATTTAGGCAAAGTATCCTCTTTACCCTATGGTGGAGGGTGGAGAACATCTGAAATTGCACACCATAGAAATAAATGCAAACGAAAGGGAGAGGAAACTACTTACATGTATAAAAATGATGCAGTGGGACGGGTATGCCCAGACGTGGGTCCCGTGCTTGCTGGGCCTAGAGACCCAAGCTACTCCTCACTGATGAGCCCCAACAAGGGCGAAACATGTTTGGGGATGCTTGTGGTCTCGTGCAGAAGGGATGTGGCCTAGCAGTTCGGGCTGGACTTCCCCTTTTGGGGTGGGGCCAAGCCTGATTTGCATATGGTTTTTCCCTTCTGTAATGGCTTGGCAGGCGAAGAACGGTGGTCTGGAGGGTTGCCCAGAGCATTGCCAGTGGTTACGATTAATTCTAAACCTTCCAGCCATCACCTCTTTGTTTTTGCTATGTCACCCCGAGTGGGACGGGTATGCCCAGACGTGGGTCCCGTGCCTGCTGGGCCTAGAGACCCAAGCTACTCCTCACTGATGAGCCCCAACAAGGGCGAAACATGTTTGGGGATGCTTGTGGTCTCGTGCAGAAGGGATGTGGCCTAGCAGTTCGGGCTGGACTTCCCCTTTTGGGGTGGGGCCAAGCCTGATTTGCATATGGTTTTTCCCTTCTGTAATGGCTTGGCAGGCGAAGAACGGTGGTCTGGAGGGTTGCCCAGAGCATTGCCAGTGGTTACGATTAATTCTAAACCTTCCAGCCATCACCTCTTTGTTTTTGCTATGTCACCCCGAGTGGGACGGGTATGCCCAGACGTGGGTCCCGTGCCTGCTGGGCCTAGAGACCCAAGCTACTCCTCACTGATGAGCCCCAACAAGGGCGAAACATGTTTGGGGATGCTTGTGGTCTCGTGCAGAAGGGATGTGGCCTAGCAGTTCGGGCTGGACTTCCCCTTTTGGGGTGGGGCCAAGCCTGATTTGCATATGGTTTTTCCCTTCTGTAATGGCTTGGCAGGCGAAGAACGGTGGTCTGGAGGGTTGCCCAGAGCATTGCCAGTGGTTACGATTAATTCTAAACCTTCCAGCCATCACCTCTTTGTTTTTGCTAAAAATGATGCATCAGCACAAAAAATCCAATTGATACCATATTTGGATGGTTTGCAGAGAAGAGTAAACTCTATCATAATTTTGAAAAGGAATTATATGTCATTGTGTATGAAATTGACTGAAAAGCGTCAAAATGGGTAAAATCATCAACAATGATCAGAATTCAACCATCAAACATCTCTAAATGTTCACCTCGATTTGTTGGATCTAAAAATATAAGTTGAATCAAGGTAGCCCTGATGAGTATAAAAACAAAATGAGTATTTCTTCAAAAAGAGTGCAGCATACTTCCAATCTTTCTTGTCAGGTGTTTGGAAAAATACACTCCTGACAGACCAGGGGTGGAATTAGAGGGAAATATAATGGGATACAAGTAGGGCAGAGGGAGAAGTATGGACAGATAGAATATTGGAATAGGAAGCTTGAGACGGGGAACAAGCTAGAGGTTGGAGAGATAAAGGACTGACTTTACACAGACTTGTCTATTGATCCAGGCATAGAAGAGAACAGCCCATATGGGGATGACCAGCGGGTGCTTGGTGATTGATTCCAAGAAGGTCACATGAATTGAGGGTTTGCTGACAGGATGATATCTGGCTCACTGGGTCCCTAGCTGGTTCTCTAAAAAACAGAATTTACATCTGAAAAGTCAAATCAATCCGAGTGCCCACATTGTCCGATTTCTGAACATGGTAAAATCTGGGAGAATAAAAGGATTATGAATGCAAGGGAGTGAACTTTGGAAACAGGGACACAGGTCCTAATATCAATATTGTATGTGTTCCTTATATATATATCAAATGCAAAGTGAGATATTGTTCTTAAAGGTCTGAATGACACAACATCACAACTACATACTCTGAAAGCATTGTGGCTGCCACTTTAAAGTGGGACTGCCTTTGTAAAGCAAAGTATTGTTTTCAAATATAGTAAGTGTTTGAAGCTGGTGTTCAGTCATATAGTTCATAGTGGAATCATGACCCACTATAGTCTAGGAGATATCCTGCAATTAATGCCACATATAGAGACCAAAGCATAGTCTGGATATTTGTGCGATGAAATGCATGTTGAAACTATTAATTAAAATCATCAATAACTGTGGGAAGTGCAACTCTTCTGCATTCTCCTGTCTTTGAATCCCCAGGCACACTCCTATAAATGAAATAACAAATCCAGGTTTGATGTTAGTCACATACACAAACAAGGCATACATTAGTTTTGCAAAATTGATTAGCTGACATTGCTACGAAAAAAATAATTGATTAGCAATCCTGCCTAAATGATTAGCAATCCGGCATAAATGATTAGCAATTTTAATATCTTTATTTTTAAAGGGATGAACAGTTAATTGCAACTAAATAAGGCGCATTTGCAACTAACAAAAAATGTTTTACAGAGGTTATCTCTGGGCCTTTTTAACCATGCAGTGCAGTCACAAATCATTTATCACATGGATATTTAAGCAACGTTTAGAAGGCCTCATGCCTGCAGGTTGTTATCCTTGCGGGCCGTCTAGCAAATGGCTGGGAATAATGTATCTGCAGCCAGTTATCTGGCAGGAGAAATATTATTCCCAGACACCACATTGCACACAACCCTGCACTGACAATACAGCCTGTCGCTATATGCTTTCTAAATGCTCCTTGTAGCATGGGATGGCGGAAAATCACTGTGGTCCACAGGAGGTGTCGGGGCTTTTCAACCTTTTCAGTTGAAAGGGGCCCAAGCCTAGGAGGGACCACCAGCAACTGTTCCCATTTTGGCAGTCAGGAATCTTATGACATTTCAAAATACTTCTTATAATCCATACTTTAAATGCGTGTTTTGCAGTGCACACATTACACACATAACAAGCTGGAGTCCTTCAGGCTGTCACCTTCCTTGGGCTGCTTCGGTATCTAGAAGGGTTATCTCATTGTTGCCTTTTAAGCCGGGTGGCTTCGGAATAGACCCTTGCTGCTAAAGATGGATTAATAGCTTTTCAGTGAAAGTTTAGTGTTTCAGTTCCCTGCTGTTTGGCGGTCTTGTGATAATCTGTGGTATTAACCACCTTACTCTGCCCCCCAAGGGGTATTTCTTTGTCTTCATTAGATTGTATATTTGGTTGTATTATTTCATTTTTATTTATTTGTTCTAATTTACTTAAGTGAAAACGTTTCTTGTAAACTGTAAAATGATTTAAAAAAGAATATTTGCACCCCACGGGTGCCTCAGACTTTTTCTCTGCTCCAGGCTAAGGGGCCCCCAAACATCAGATTGAAATGGGCCTGCACGAGCCATGGCAAATCTTCAGCTGGCACTGCTGCAGTCTGGCACTTTAAAGATATTTCGAAGGCCTCATGACATTATGTTGTGTTTTCAGTGCCAGGATGACCATTAGCAAATGGCTGGGAAGAATATATCTTCTACCAATCATCGGGCAAGAGAAATATTATTTCCAGGCACTTGATAACACACAACCTCTTGATAATACAACCTGCGGAAAATCTGACTAACATCACTCGATTTTGTGGTTTATTTTTAAGTGGTTGTCCCCTTTATCAATATAGGGAAAGGCAAGGACCGAGCTTATAGTAATTATAGAAGCTGGGCTGCAGAAATCACAGGGTTTTTTATTTTTAAACTTAGGCAGGTTGCCTGTAGGCATATGACCTTGTAAATGTTGCTTGAAGCACAATGTGCAGACAAATAACTGTACTCCCACGTTCCAAAGATCATTAAGAAGAGAATGCCTTCCGGTAGAGGCGCACTTGTCACCCCTCTTCCCCCTGTCTTTTGTCTTTGAACAATGGGGGCAGGAGTGTCATTTTGCAACCATAAAGAATCCTGGTTGATTGGCATGCTATTCTGAATCATTCAGGGTGGCCTCCTCTCCTGTTGGCTTTGGCTTAGTGAAGTGTTAATATGCATCTTGCAAAATTAGCAAGTGCTTCTCAGTTCAAAGGGGGGTACGACTGCCTTATTGTGGTCAGCTTTGATTGGGAGTAGGTGGTGGACAGGCCAAACTGTTTGACGCCGATCTGTCGGGGAAGTAGGAATTACAGAAGCAGAATACTGCAAAGACAGCCCAGTATTTTGGGCGACTTCTGCTGAGTTTATATAGGTTCAGACCTGTCTATAAATTCTTCAAATGGGTTTTAAAAAGGTGGATGGATCTTGCCTCCTCGCTTCGCAGTATGGGAATTTCTGCCCTCCATTGCGAAATTTGATTCTGCCCGTGTAATAAAAATCAAAACTTGGCACCCATACTACAGGCAGTGGCGTACCAGTGGCGTACCGAGCGGGTGGAGGCATGGGAGGGCAAGCTGCCCCTCCCCACTGGCTCTTTTGAGAGCCTGACCGGGAATTCTGCCACTGGGACACATCTCCCGTTAGGCACCTCAATGAGGGTGCCCAACGGGAAAGGTGTCCTGCTGGGAGAACAATGTGTGCTGAGCAATTCCTGCTCAGAATGATAATTGTCCTGGCAGCAGGACACCTGACCCTTTCCGAACGGGAGAGGTGTCCCTCTGCCAGTACAATGTCCCCAAGGTCTGTGAGGTAACGTGAGCCATTAAGCAGTGATGGCACTGAGGGGGTTATTAGCAGGGACTTTTGTCCCTCTAGAGATGTGCATGGTAGGGAGTGATCAGCAATGAGAATGGTATATAATACTGCAGGCATTATGAAATAACGACTATGGCTTTACCCAGGGTGGATTCCTTAGTCTAACATCAATCTGCATGATGCTATTGTGAGTTTGCATGAAGGATGGGGAGAATACAAATAAAGCCATCTGCTTATATTTCATTATATTTCTATAATGATGTATATAGTGTAAAGTCAATTATGAAAGGGTAGTTTCTTATGTAACGTGCTTTGCTTCAAATGCATTGCAATAAATATAGTATTATTTAAGCACATGAAATTCAAAGAGAAACCTTAACAAATATCTATAGCAACTAAAACTGGGAAGATCCAAGTGTGTGATCCTGGGCAGATCATTTAATCACACTATCTCCTCTGCAGCTGTGTGATTCACTTCAGAGCTTATGTTAGTATATCATGCTGTTCTTTGTTTTAGAAACTGACTATAGAGTTGCTCCATAACTAACAATAGTGCAATTTAGGTATTTTACACTAAAAAGTTATTTGCCACTTGGCTTACTTATGGCAACTTACTCTAAAGTCAATTCCATGGGGCCTCCAAGTATCAAAGACTGATGATGCTCCTTGCGATGCCCTTTTCTGAGAAGTAATTTCTGTTGGTGCAAGCCATATGAAAACTAGGAGGTTTGCATGTATGTTGCCCCAGGGCGCCTGGACAGAGCTGTAATGGATGAGTTTCCTGCATCTGTAATGATTCTGCAGTTGTGTTTATTTTTGTTGTGTTGAAATGCCATTTACCACTAATATTACCAACCAATAAAGTATTGATAATACAGCCTGATAAGACGTTCTAAAATGCTCCTTAAAGCGTGGGATGGCAGCAAATCCCTGGAGGCCCCGATTTGAAAGAACATGAAGAAGACCATATGCCTGCAGGCAGTTTTATCAGTGCGGGGCTTTTACAGTCCCCTGCACTGATCAAGCAGCCTGCCGGCATACCCACAGCATTCACAATGGCTGGGCAGCCGAGCTGTGACTTGAACTGTCCCTTCCGTGCTCTGCCCTCTGCACATGGGCTCCTCGCCACATGACTTTCTGAGAAGGCAGCCTCTACCCCTCTGCCTTGCATGTGCCTGCTGCACCACAAGCACAGGCCAGGCTTAACCTGTAACCCTCATTCTATAATCATGTTGCAGTTTGTGCAACATGATTATTGAAGAAAAAAGCAAATCTGGATTATTGTATCGCAAATTGCGATGCAATACCGCCTTTTTTATTCCTTGACATATCTATAAGAGCTGTAACCACACTTTCAGAAAACGTAGGCTAAAAGTCGGTTAAGGAAAGAACATATATATTCCAGAGAACATTGCCTGTAAATTCAAACTTAAGTGAGCCAAGGCAAACAATTCAACTTTTGTATGTACATGGATCAACACATAGTCCTATGCTAGCCGGTCATTTCCTATATGTCCAGTGGCCTCTACACAATTTCTATATTCACTATATCACACCTGCACAGGGGAGCTAGTGCATATATCTATTTTGAATGTTAATTGATGTAATTTTCTACCGCACCAAAAGTTGTCTTGACACTGGAGAAAATCACATTTGTAAACATATTTGCAGGATTTAAAAGGTTTTAGTGAGCAACATTAGTGATGCTTATATAGAGATCAATACGAATCAGAAAGGTCAGTATGGCTATAGTTTCTTAAAATATAACATTTATATGCAGATTGTTGCGATTGAAATAGGATGCTTTTGTGGACTTATTCTGGTGAGATTCATATAAGCAGGTCAGATTGTGTTTGGAGTTGTATTTTATACATACAAATCATGGTGAGCTCTAGGGTGAACCTGGAGACCACGTTTGTTGAAACTAATTATTTTAAATACATTTTCAATTTTTGAATTCCTCACTGTCTGTTCTATGCCCTGAATTGTGGGGTGGGATTTTATAAATGGGGGTATTAGATCACTGTGTCACATCTGAGTGAACCACTAACCAAAAATATAAGAAAATACTCTACAGGTGACTCAAATATCCCTAACCATGTGTAAGTGAAAGATAAATAAAAGTGATTTACAACAACTTCCTTGTGAATCTGGTCCATTACAATTGTATCTATGTTTGTTTTTAGTTAGTTCAGTTATACATGGTGTAGATGCTGTTCACTGTGATGAAATATAAAAGAACACATCATTCTAACCGAATGTTGCACTGAAGTACTTGCTGATATTCAGAAGTCACAATGACTATCTCTATGAAGTACAATTAAACTCTTGCAGACTGATATTATATCTTAAATGAATGACTTCAGTCTGCACCTATTGTTTCCCAGTAAAAATGTAAAGATAGTATTTGATTTGCCACTGCAATTGCTCAATACCATTTGGGGAATGGGGCATTCATTTTGTATGAAGATGTGCCATTACTTAATCAGATCCCAGGCTGATTAATGTTGGCTGTTAGTGAATTTCCACCCAGTCCACTGGTCTTCCTGTTACTTGTAGTTTTGCATTTGACATTATAAACAGATAAGTGCAACAAGCAAAATGCAAACAAAACCCATATCAAGTTTGATAATGCAACCGTATTTTAATTTGCAAAACACACTCCACACATTTTATTTTAATCTACAATCCCCATGTACACATCAATATATGTTTACAAACACTCTTTACCAAAAGAAAGTGCATGTTTCCAATTAATCCTTTAGAATGTCTTGGAATGGGTTACCATACTTGTACAAATGACATGCATATATATATGTTTATGTACAGACCTTTGCAGGTCTACAACAAAACAAAATAACACAGCACACAACAAAATATAGGGCCTATACTACCAGTAGTTTCCTTAAAAAAATTCAACAACTACTAATGTTGACACGAAATAAAACATGCTCAGAGCTTTCTCATGTCCACCCTTTAAAACATACATGCCACATTTCCCATGAGCTGCTTCCCCAAGCATATGACCACATAAAGTTGAAGGATGCACTAGGATCTCTTCACTTCATGTAAAATCGTTTCAAAAAGTATGTTTCTTTTTACCACGCACAAACTCTCAGATTTTCATCAGAGGAAGCAGAGGCCATCATGAATCTCATCAAAGAGACGGGTAACAGTTCGAATACCTTGGATCCAGCCAAACGGATCAAACAATTAGAATATCTCATTAGAAAGGAAATCAACATGCACAGAGGATACCAACAGGTGTCCGCATGCCCCTAAGTCCAACTCTGTGTAAGGAGAACAAGGAATTTGTACGTAAATGGGAAGACGTTGTGAATAAATGCTCCATGGACTTGATCCTTTTAACCATACATGAATTATCTAACAAGCTCAAATCAATCACAATAGACATAGAGGAGATTAAAACTGAACTGAACATAACGTTGAGTGCAGATGACATGAACAAAACCCTTGAAGACATGAACAATATATTAGAGCAATATTAATCTGAACTACAGAATAAAAAGATTTGTAAATTCAAATGGGACATGTATGTTCATCACAACAACGAGTTATACTCCTGGATGGATAAATATAGAAATCCCAGCCAACCATATCAAAAAATGAATTCATCATATTTATCTAATTCAGATTCAGATTCACAGACCAAACCAGGGTCCTCCAGGATAGTAACACCACGCCCTGGGGAAGAGGAACAACCACCAGCATCAGGTACTGTTCCAAATAGGCCAGTTGACGAGAGACCCAAAACAGGTCAGGACAGAAGAAGAAAAGAACCAGGAGGGGTCGAAGGAAGAGAAACAATACAGAAACCCAAAAAAGAGAATTTAGTAATTAACATCTCCAATTGCAGATTGAGCTACCCCGAAAAAACAGGTTTTACAAAAAGGTTTGACTTTTGCACCCACTTTTGGGACTGGGTTTTTCAACATGAATATTGAAACCTTCAAATTCATTTGGAACATGAAATTGAGAGACATCTCAATTCCATAACATTATATTCCACATTTACATTGCAGACCCACGTTCTTGTGCGCATAATTATAACAAGTGAAATTCTGTTCAGAGCATTGGAATTCCTAATTTGTATACACGTTGCCTTGGCAACGCCGCGTGCCATAAACACTGCTGTCCCGATACGTCATCACGGTCTACTGCACAGTTTCCCACAACAGCACTGCAGTATACAGAACACCCACCTGATGGCTGTATCCCTTTCCAGATACTCGGAGTGCTCGCCACTGCCGTGAATGCTCATACTGAGGTAAGCAGATGATTAAACATATCTCAGACTACCGATTTTGAAATTTTCATGATATGCAATGCTAGATTACATATTCACAAATGTGTTCACTTTTTTCAACAATATTGGTGAGGGACTCACTCCCAATATACTGCACACTGCTGCATGATACACCACTGAAGCAACCACGAGTCGATCTCGGCTATCAGTATTATTACACCCATGGCATTAAGGGGGTAAGAATCCTTTTGCATATTGCCAGCTTCAAACATTCAAGTTCATGATGGTTATTCCAGGACCCTGTATATTTATACACACACATTCATGTTACAGAAATGAAACACGCCCTTACCCATCGAATGCGCATGTTCTCTTGACTTGCCGAGAGGGCAGGTACACTGAGGCTCCGCCTCCTTTTTCTTTTGATTTTGCATGTATAATGATGTGACAAATATGATTTAGCTGCCCTGTTGAAATTGTCAGCCCCTTTCTAAATAATGATTATTTGACGTTGTTATTGTAGGACCCGCCCTGAAGAAGGACCTCGGTCCGAAATGCATTGGCGGTAGAGGCTTCAGCTCAAATCACATGGAAAACAAACTTGCATTAAATAAGAGACTTTACGCATCTTTTAATACACATGTCTTCATGTCTTCATCATTTTGTTGTGATGAATTTACTTATTCAGGATAAACTGAACACTTAAGTACAATATGCAGTAGTTTTGACTACAATACTTGGCGACCCCAGGTCTGGCAAAGTTTTCACCAGACACTATTCTGCTTCAGGTTTTCTACACCAATGTGAGGATCGCCAGTTAATCTACAGGTACCTGCATCAAATATAAGTACTTTATGAACCTAGTGGTGCCCACCCTAACCCCCTTTGTTCCAATTATTTTTACCACTTATGCCACTAATTGTTGTTACAGGAAAAACAGGAGTACTTTTTTGAGGTATTTCAATTCATAACAAGGCATTATTTACTGAATGTGGTATTCTTAGGATTGTGCAGTTGATAGATATACCGTAAATCCCAGGTCTGCCAGATTTGGCTATCCAGATGTTTTTTGGACTACAACTTCCATCAAACCTACCCAACATCGTAAATGATAAGGGATGATGAGATTTGTAGTCCAAAACATCCGGAGAGCCACAGTCTGCAGACTCCTTCGGCATATGTTATGATTGTGTAGGGGTAAAAGGTGCATACCAGCAAATAAAGTACAATAGAACAGCGAATTTACACTCTGCACTGAACAATGGTGCACAGCAAAACAACATAATGTGAAACAGCTGGTTGCCTGTCACATGGTTAAGGTCATGGTATTAATATGTAACAAACTTTTATCAGCATCACATCATACATCAAAACCTAACTCCTCTTCCCACGTTCCCAAAATGCCACTGACATCTACCAGAAGGTCCCCGCGTGAAAATGTGCCCATATACTTTTAAGTTGGGCAATTGACATAACACAATTCAAAATATGTATCCTAACTAGCGCTTTCCTCGCTTGCTTCGGTATCGCAATTTCTCATCAATGATTTCAAATAAGGTTGGAAAGCAACATAAAGTATACTTAAAAGGTTCAGGAAACACTCAATAAATCTGCCCCAATCCCCTTTCCCATCTAGAGTCCATCCTTGGAAGCTGCATGCAGTTTTTAACTTCATCTAGAGCTATCTTTCCTTCGAATTTAAAATTAAGGTTGCCTCCTACACTACCAAAACACGCATATTTCTGCTCCAGACTGCCTTTTGATTTATTGGGCAAAGCGTCAGATATGCTGTCAGCACTGGGCAGAAAGTGGCGGGTAAAGGAATTCAGAGAAAGGCAGGCATAAGGAAAGACAGCTGGAGAAAGACATGTGTTGTCTACATGTAGAGTACGAAGAATGATGCATATGCAAAGGCTGACGGATTGGCAAACCCTAGGAGGAGGAATTCAACCTTCTCCACCTTTTAAGATGAATATTAAAATGAATGGCATGTTTGTGAAGCTATTTTACGCAGTATTTGCATCTAGTTTAAGTTTTATCAAGCAAAGTAGCTTATAATGCCTGAATAATCGAAAGACGATGATCTCAGAAGAGATGGCCCTTAAGAGATCTATATATATAGAGAGAGTGGGAGGGGGAGGGAGTGAGTGTGTTTGCATGCATGTGTGCACATAATGTGTGAATTCCATGTCAGAAACACTGAGGTAAAACCACCTAAAGTCCAGTTCTGCGACTGACTGCATTGTTGCACATACAATAAGGCACAGTGGGGTTAGGACATATCACGGTCTCTTTTTTTATTTTTTTATTTTTTTATTGTTACAGTTGATAAATCAACTTTTCAATAATATATTTATAAAAAAGTAAAAAATAAAAATAAAATTAAAACATTTCAATTCATCTTTACCAATTTAAGAATTTAAAAAACATACTCATTATCACTAACTAACACAATATTTCTAGCTATATACACACAAACAAAAATAGCACAGGGGTAATAAGTTGTTCATCACTGTTGTTTTCACAAACAGCCCATAACCAACAATAGTTATAAATGAATAAGTCAAGTTCTCCATGCAGCCACACTCAATAAACATCATCCAACCCCGACACAAATGTTGTCATCTGTTAATTTCAAGGCCAATAAAAAAGTGACTTCTGCAATTCTTACTTTTGTTAACCTGGTTTTGTATATATACCACCACAATGATTCGCTTGTTAGTAATGTATAACCTTCAAAGTGTGGTTTGAAGAGCACAGTTCTTTTTTCAATTAGAGAAGGACAGACGGCAATTAACTGGTGTAATGTTTCCTTCACTTCTGTGTCTTTACAGAATCTACAATAAATTCATCTTTCTGGGTATTAACTTCCATTTGGCCAGAATCTCTCTAGTATGCCATATGTTCAATCTGTAGCTCAAAAACATATCCCTATATTTTGCCCCAGGGAATTCTAATAAATATGATTCTGCTGTTCTTAGCTTTTTTATCTCAACCTTATGATCAATTCCATGTTTGCTATTTACACATTTATCATAAGTATTACACCAATCCCATATCAACATTTTCCTCTTGGCCATCATTGGATTATTTATTAGCATGTCATCAGCCACATTGGCATTCAACAGGAATTGCTGAACATTTTTCCTCCATATAGCCATAACACAATGATCTGTTGTCACTATATATGTAGACAATATATGCACAATCATATTCACTTCTGACGTTATTAAACATTTACGATATATGCAACATAATTTCCACATATACATTTTGTAGAGCAAAGTCAACCCCAACTCATAATGCACCAAACAGATTGACACCGATTTGGGTAACTTCAGTAGTGATTTCCAATAGGAGCCTTCCAACACTGACCAAAAACGACTCATCCCTCCAAGATCTCATCTCTGCGCCATATATCACTGTCGGGACAGCTTTCTGACAATAGAAAATGACTATTGGCTTCAAGGAAAACATTCTGTATTTATAATCCAGCAGGGAAGCCTGTGCAGTAGCTTTTTTCATTTTCCATCGAATTTCATTATAATACAGCATATCAGAGTCAAAAATATTCATATTAAGTCCCAAATACTTGTATTCGTTAACATTTGCAAGACGCTGATATTGCAGATACCAGGATAGATGAGCCGTTTTATTATTGTGCATTGTTCCAATCTTCATTGTTTTCGATGTTGGTAGGTTTATACTAAATTTTTTGTTTCTCACATATTTTCCTAGTACATCCAAAAGCCGCTGTAGCAAAACTAAGTCATCAGCATAAAACAGCCAGGGGATTGCAGCTGTCATCAACCGTGGTGCGTTTGACACAAGACTCCTGAATTCATCCGCCAGATCTGCTATACAGAAATTGAATAGCGAGGACGCCATTCAGCATCCCTGCTTCAATCCTCTATAGGTGTGGATGCAGCGAGTCAATGAACCATCCAGTGATATTCTGACCTGGATTGATGTATTTGTGTGAAATTCTTGAATCCAGAATTTCAAATGTTCAGGACACTTTTTATTGGTCAGCTTTTCAACCAGTAAATGTCTGGACACAGAGTCGAAGGCAGTTTCCAGATCTATAAATGCCATATACAACTTATGTTTCACCTGCAGTTCATGTTTTTTAATAGCATGAATGACGTGTAAATTAACTGCCGTTCCCAGCCCTGGTCGAAAGCCCATCTGAAAGGGGTCATTGATTTCATATTTATTGGTCCATTGATTAAATTCGTCCAATACAAATCTGGCAAATAACTTGCCCGGTGCATCCAATAGAGCCACCTGCCTATAGTTCCTAGGGTCCGTTCTATTCCCCTTTTTATAGATAGGAACTATAATAGATTTCTGCCAAGATGCTGGAAGTATTTTTTTATATATGATTTGGTCAAATATTAATCGCAAAATAGAGGCCCATGCTTGTGTATGTTCTTTAAGCATTGAGTTAGAAAGCCCATCAGGGCCAATTGCTCTTGATGAGCTTAGCTTTTTTATGTGATATACTATGTCCTCCTCCATAATTTTTAACTGTACTATTCCCTTAGGAATTACACCTGGATACCTATTAGCCCATATAGTGCTCGCATATAAGGATGAGTAGTATTCAATCCATACCGCCTCGGGGATCGCATTAACTTGAGAAATAGATTGTGCAGGTACATATATATTTTTTATTAATCCCCAGATCAATGCAGAGCTTTTCGCAGCCAATGAATGCATCATAATTTTACTATCTTGCAAAATCATCTGGACTATATGCTGTTTCAACCAATTTTTGTAGGAGTTTTTCAATTTGTTGGTTGCTTTTTTCCGTTTTAGTCTGCCCCATTACGACATACAACGAATATCCTTCCTAAGTTTCCCTTTTTTCAATCGCACCTCATTGTCACTTTCATGTTGATGAATTTTTTGATTGTTTAGACCCACTTGAGCACTTTTATTTTTGAATAAATGTAGTATGGCTATATAGTTCCCATCTTGATATGTTACATTTGGCTCAAGAATATCTTTTGGATATGAGATCGCCTTAAGAGCTCCGTCAACATTGGGGGAGTCCATCTAAAATGATTATCCCTTGCCGACAACAACAAGGAATTTTGATACATTTTTTTATCCTCACACTCATTATCAACAATCCATTGCCAGTCCAATGCCAATATACTGTGGTCACTCTGTGTAAATTCAGATATTTTCAGCGTAGTTAAGAGATTAAACATATGATTATCTACAAAAATGTATCAATCTGTGATGTTAATGTATCCCTGCGCCATGTATGCTTACGGGGAATATCTCCATTGATGGCACCATTCACCATATTCAAACCTTTCTCTCATCAGCCAATTCCATTACTTTGCTGTCGCTGTTAATTTACCCTGGTCATTCTCCAAACAATTCATATTCAAATCACTGGCTAGAATAGTTTAATTTATCGACAGATCTTTTGCTATTAGATCCAGACAGTACTCCATATCTTTTAAAAAGTTACTATCTTTGATGTCCAGATGGTTCCAATATATATTTACACAAGCAATGACTTTGGTGTTATATATGATCTTAACTAACTGAATATGTTTGTTTGGCGAGTACCAGGGCAACAGCTTCCATCCATTACCAGTCTTTAATATCACCATTAAATCTCCCTTAGGTCTACCTCGATCTTTACTGGTTTCTGCTATCAATTCAATTTGGTGATTTTCCCATATCGGCACAGACTCCAACCACACTTCTTGAAGTATAAGTAAGTCGTATTGCTCCAAAGAAGCCCTTGAAGAGGAAGTTAACTGTGCATTTCCTCTCGAATTCCATGATGCCACCTTAATCACTTGTTTTTTCCGAGATGTTATTTAGCTATCATCTCTTCATCATTGAACTAGTGGCAGGAAAACTTATGGTGCGGGATCGTTCAGCATGCATAATAGAGTATGAGACCGACACTGGATTTTGCTTCCAAGGTTTGTTTTCAGGCATTCTAAGAATTTTAGGTTGATTTACCTCAATTCTTTGAGTTTTCTCAGCCAACTTAAGCAACATAAACCCAATTTGATAAATGTGCATTCTTTCCTGCCATATACCATCCTTTACCACATTTGATATCATCCATATCTTAACCACTGTTCTATCATAGTCGTGAATAAATTCAATTTGGGCTAGATCAGATGACTTCACTCCTTGTAATCGTGGGGCATTTCCAAAAATGTTCAGCACTGATGATCTATTTAAATCATACTACCCATATTCTCCTCCCCTGCACTGCATTATTAGGCTTACATGCGTAGATTCATTACAACTACCTTGACGGCCAATCCTTCTCTAATTCTTTTCAGTTTGTTTTTCATTAAAGGTTTTCTTTAACTCATGAATGTTCGGGGCAGGAGTGTTCTGATACGGCCTCAGTTCAGTTTGCTTTGCTACATATCTTCTGGTTAATTAATTCCAGATTGCCCTGAGGTTGTCTCACAAACTCATTCCTTCTCCTCTCTTGCATGCAACCAATTCGAATTATCCTCATCTACCTGTTTTGAGGTCACTACCGGTCTTACCAAAAATTGTCTCAGAGATTTTTCAATTTCTTCTCTGTGCTCTTCAAGTGTTATGTAACTATCTTGAATTGGGGGAACAACTTGTGAAGCTTCATCAGATTTTTCCAGACCACCCAACCCAACCATAGTTCTTTTGACCTCGACAACTTCCCCCTCATCATTTTTTTTTATTTCTTGCACCAAATTGTCTAACAGAGCATATTTTAGCTCATTTTGAGACGTGCAAAGATTTTCTGTCAGTACTTGGATGGGTTGCGATGTTTGCCCCTTTAACTTAGCCAGAGCGACATATTTTCTCACAATTGCAGCACTTTTATCCTGTACTCGTTTATCTGGCAATGTTAATAACTTTGTAAATTGCCTGGAATTCTTACTTTTTTAAAGTTTTTTTTGTTTTTTATTCTTTTCCTTCTTTTGGGTAGTCGGTTTAATCTGTTTAGCACTTTTTGTACTTTGTAACTGCAGACCCTGAGCTGCAAATATATTATAGACCGGATTAGTTACTACCACGGCCTTTTGTTCAATCTCATTTTTATTTATCTTCTCCTGTTCTTTATCATTACTTACTTCTTATATTTCCTCACCCCTTTCTTGTTGTACAGCGCAACCATTCATTTGTTCTTCACATTCTTTTCTTTTAAGTTTTTCAACTACTACATTTGTTTTACTAGCCTGTTCTTTTTCCTCTGATTGTAGTGTCGCTCGCACAAAAAAATCTATTTGTCTTTGCAACTCTTCATTTTGTTTGTTACCATCCTGCATTGTAGGTACATTCGGAACCTCTCTTTGTTCATGTATCATTCTTGATTCCACTAATTCCTTGAGTAGGACATTTTGGTCAGTGAGACGAGAATCTAAGGACTCATAGAGTTTGGCCAACGCATATAGGGCTGTATTCATTGTCTGTAGTGTGTTTTCCACTCCTAATATTACATCTTGTCCAACAGTTTCATTTTGGTCTATCGCTTTCACCCTAGACTGTCGCGGTGTAGGTTGTATAAAGGATATGGAAAGCACAGATGACTCGTGCTGTGAATCAGTAAACATGACTGGCAACTGAGACAATTGCTCTCTTTCCTCTGTATCAATAGATTGCAGTCCTTGAGTATTCACACTCATATCCATAGGCCTAATTGCAACATCTTTACACACTTCACCTTGCTCATTCTTTTGTTCCTCACACATGTCATTCACCACATCATTATTTTTATTACTTTCCAATAGGCAGCCTAGAGCTGCTGCATGTATCTGTACCATGGTCACTGCGTTCTTTGCTAACGGTGTGACAGGAATCTATTTTACCGGCACAACAAATTCTCCCAATAAATCTTTTTGTGAAAAGGCCATCATCAGGGAGTCTGAGGGTGAGCATAAATGAAATTGGTGGAGTCCGCCCCTTCTCCCACTCTGCATTAGTTACCTCAAGCTCTGATTTGTCAGTTATGGTTGGAGCGTCTAATCCTACAATAGGAACAGTGTTCATAGCCACACTAACAGACGGACATTCTGAATAACATTTTCTAATGTCCGTCATGTTAGAAGGTAATCTTGAGCGCGACACAGCCCATGCGCGGGACACTAGGGATTTGAACTCGCGCTTGGGTGTAACCATTGCTAAGTCAATTTCATTTATCCTGCTGGCCATTTGCTTCACAGGCGGCATGCCTGTGCGTAAAGTGAACATTTAGCAAACGTTAACAAAACAAACTGATGACCACTATTCACGATTCAGGGTTCTGGTAAGTTAAAAATAATATAAATGAATTACAAGTAAAAAATAAAATAAAATAACAATTAAATATAATAAATCAATTACAAATGTTTCCTCACTCTCCGCTCACCAGCTCCCCAGTTTAACAGCCCTAAAAGCCCTTGCAATGCCCTTTCACAAATGTGCACGCGCGAATGCGTGTGCACTGTTCTTAATAAGGGGAATGCTGGGAGCCGGGGCTCAGAGGCAGAACCACAAAGTCACTGGAAAGCAATAAGACGTTTGTTTTAGAATAAAGATAAATGTTTGTTTTAGATTCAATCCCCACAGTCTTTGATGATATTGGCTGCAAGTACCATCATAGTGTTCCAAAATGTCCCGAAACAAATCCACAATTCAGCTTCTGCTTCAGTCAACATGCAGGGATCACAGCCGTAACAGCCCTTGCAATTCCCTTTCACAAATGCGCGCACGGGAATGCGCGTGCGCTGTTCTTAATAAGGAGAATGCTGGGAGCCGGAGCTCAGAGGCGGAACCACAAAGTCACTGGAAAGCAATAAGACTTTGTTTTAGAATCAAGATAAACGTTTGTTTTAGATTCAATCCCCACAGTCTTTGATGATATTGGCTGCAAGTCCGTGATAGTGTTCCAAAATGTCCCGAAACAAATCCACAATTCAGCTTCTGCTACAGTCAACATGCAGGGATCACAGCCGTAACAGCCCTTGCAATACCCTTTCAAAAATGCGTGCACGCGAATGTGCGTGCAGTGTTCTTAATAATGGGAATGCTGGGAGCCGGGGCTCAGAGGCGGAACCACAAAGTCACGTGATAGTGTTCCAAAACGTCCCGAAACAAATCCTCAATTCAGCTTCTGCTTCAGTCAACATGTACCACACCACACACCCATGGCAGGAGCACAGCTGTGCCCCATAGGCACATGCCAGTGCCATGAACCCCACCCTCAACCAAATAATGACTGCAGAGGCAACGTGGGTGCATGCGGAACAGAAGCATGCAAGCCAGATAATAGAAGCTCCAGCACCGACATTTTGCCATACCCACACTGGCCAAATGCAAAACCCCTATGTGCCCTCACACATATCTGCACACATCCACATCATTGTGAATCCACTTGCAAATTCCCCTGACCAGGACAGTCCATCAGCTAAATAGCCCAGTGTCCCACTCATCACCCTGTATTCAATGCCATGCATGCCAAAATATGTGGTGGAATGAGACTTAACGCCATCACCTATGTCCCCTACAGGCACACAAACAACGGCAGAGGCTTTGGAGGATGAAGAAGTGGCCAGCCCATCTGTGAGTGCGCTTTCCCACCACACAGACACCACCACTACCATCGGTGGGGGTGTTGGTGGTGGGTGGGGCTAGGAGAGATTGTTTACTGGTGTCTTGGTGGTGGGCAGTGGCAGGGGCTATTGTGTGCTCAGGTGTTGGTGGTGGGCAGGAAGAGGGGGGATTGTGTGCTAGGTGTTGGTGGAGGGTGGGGGTTGGGGGATTGTGTGCTGAGGTGTTGGTGGTGGGTGGGGTTTGGGGGGATTGTTGGTGCAGAATGTTACATAAAAGTTTGGTGAACATCAATAATGTGTGGACATTCCTGATTGTGTTCATGTGCAGTTTATTCACATTGCTGGCAGTGGACTGAGGCAGTGTAATGCACTAGAAACAAAAATTCTATTAGTGCCTGCAGTGCCAGTCTCCCTTCCCTCACGTCATCCCTGGAAGTGGCAGCTCTGGCTCCTGCCGCATGCTGTTTATCTAAGTCTTCCTTTGGGTGTGGGCTGTCCGCGTCGGGGGGTAGTGGTACATTCCTCCGCAGGCAAATGTTATGTAGCACTGCACGCACCAGAACAATTTTGCCAACTTTGTCAGGGGCATACATTAGGGCTCCATCAGTGTGATCTAGGCAACAGAATCGTGCCTTGAGGAGTCCAAAGGTGTGATCAATGCATACACAGTCCAGCTGTAGGCATGGTAGTAGGCAGTCTCGTGCGGTGTAGCCCACACATATGACACACAGATATTTGCCGTTTATTCTCTGCTATACCCTTCAGTCACAGCTCACCCAGCACCATTGTACTGCCATTGCTGCCACTACTGTGATAACTATGCATATTTATCTGTCACTTTACCACACATAGTACTAACAGCATATGTTGACGCTGCCCTGACAATATTTGGCTTGCCTAAGCATCTTGTACTCTGTGCTTACTCTGACGCTCAACTATAAATCCAATCTGCCCTCTATGTGCTGTGATAGAGCGCCTGTGTACTTGCATACTGTGTTTTAGCCATTCCCTGCTAAAATCAAATCTGCCTACTGTGTACCACTGTGAAATTGTGTTGTGCCTTATGGTCGCTTAGAGACCACTGTGCTATTGGGTTGTGCCTTATGGTCGCTTAGAGACCACTGTGCTATTGTGTTGTGCCTTATGGTGGCTTAGAGACTACTATGCAATTGTGTTGTGCCTTACTGTCGCTTAGAAACTACTATGCAATTGTGTTGTGCCTTATGGTCGCTTAGAGACCACTGTGCTATTGTGTTGTGCCTTATGGTCGCTTAAAGACTACTATGCAATTGTGTTGTGCCTTATCGTCGTTTAGAGACCACTGTGATATTGTGCCTTATGGTCACTTAGAGACCACTGTGATATTGTGGTGTGCCTTTTGGTCACTTAAAGACTACTATGCAATTGTGTTGTGCCTAATGGTCGCTTAGAGACCACTGTGATGTTATGCTGTGCCTGCGTGTTGTGTTGTGCCTTATGGTTGCTTAGAGACACCCTCGTACTGACACTACCTGACCTCTAGGTAGCCCTCCTACATTACCTAGCTCGTAACAGATTTCTCTGTGAGATGCACCGTCAGGCACCTGCCTCACCTAACCCATTAGCATCCCAGCTCTTGCTGTGCTATCTCAACATGCACACCGCCCACACACTGTACATCTTCATAGGTTTAGTTTACATCTTACTTACTAGTAGTATTGTCTACCTCGTGCCCAAAGGGCAACCCAACAGCCATATCATGGAACTAAGGCACACCACCACACACACTACTCCCCCCAAAATGCCCGAGATCATACTCAGGCAGCACAGACTCAGAACACGCACACTCCCTTTAGCATTCATCTCCGCACCCATGCAGGTAACACTTAGGAACTCACGCCTAGGTTCACGAACTCACGCTAAGACCTGCCGCCCGCCATACACTATTACCTACAAGTGCCAAAAAAGGGCCCTGACGCTCGCTCCTCCCAGAGATCACATGACCAATAAGCCTACTCACAATACCAAAAAGATCATCCCAATTACCGACCTCAAACCACCTCAATTAAAAAAGCTCCAACACCTCAAATGTGCTCTATTAAATGTTCGCTCACGCAACGCCCACGCTTTAGAAGTCAATGATATCATTACCAGCCAAGACTTAGATATGTTAGCTATAACAGAAACATGGTTGCATTCTTCCTCTGGCCCTACCATCAGCCTAGCTGTACCGTCAGGTTACTCGGTCTTAAGACAGGACAGATTTGCTAAAACGGGAGGTGGGGTCGCACTAATTTTTAAAGACACCCTAGCCTTAAGACAGACTCCCACCACCGGGGAAGACACCACTGACATCCTCTCAGCCAAACTTACCCTCTCCACTAAAGACACAGTAAACATTCATGTCATATATAGACCTCCAGGCCCTGTCAATAACTTCACAGGCATAGTCAAACATCTCCTTGGAAAAAACATCAAACTAACTTCCAAAACACTGCTTCTAGGAGACTTAAACCTTGGATACAATAACAAACTTGACAAAGCAGCTACTACTCTCGCCAGAAACCTCACAGATCTAGGATTCACACAGATAATTAGTGCCCCGACCCATAATAAAGGCTGTATATTAGATTGGGTGGCAGATCACAATTGTGGCTCCACCCTCAACTCTAACACATCCCTTCCATGGTCTGATCATAACTGCCTTCAATTCTGCATCCCCATATCCTTATACTCCAAACCACTAATACCCGCACCGGCCAAACTAGCCAGAAGTGCCAAAAAACTTACAGCAGACAATATACGTCCCTTTCTCAACAACCCCTGCCTAGCACCTCCTTTCTCCTCTGGCCCCAACATTCTAGCAGAGATCTTCAAAGACACCCTCACCCATGCCATCAACGCCGCAGCTCCTCTTGAAAAAAAAAAGAAAAAAAATCGTTTCACTCCAACTCATGGTTCACGGAGGACTTATTAAATCTACGCCAATGCAAGCGGCAAGCCTTCAAAATATGGCAGGCCAATCCCTGTGATGCCACCAAAGTAAACTATCTTTGTATTTCAAAAAAATACAAAAGTGCCATATTTAAGGCGAAGTCAGAAACCTACAATAAACGCATCATGGAAGCCAACTCCCACTCAAAAGAGCTTTTTACCATCTTTAAAGAGCTCACCGTCCCCCCAATCTGTACAGATGAGATTGTTAAGGATGAAGCCTGGTGCAATAGCATCCAAACAGCGATGTTAAATAAAATAGACCTTCTTCAAAACAAAATAGCAGAACACTTCAAGGCTCTGCACCCCCAACAGACCCTCTCCATCAATACCTCTAAAGACAAGCACACCTCCAAATTTAATTTCTCTCCATCACCGAATCAGATGCTCTCCACATCCTCAAACAGCTCAAACCATCTCAATGCAAAGGCGATATATGCCCCCCCAACATCATTAAAGAGTGTGCGGCACTCCTCACACCGATCATCACAGCATTCATTAACGCCTCATTCAAGACGGGCAAAGTCCCTGACAGCCTTAAAGAGGTGTGGGTACGTCCGCTCTTAAAGAAACCAACCCTGGACCCTGCCCAACCTAACAACTACCGGCCCATTACAACGGTTCCTTTTCTTCTAAAAATCTTAGATAAAGCTGCACACATGCAGATACAGTCCTACCTGGAAAACAACTCTATCTTAGGTAAAAGGCAGTCCGGATTCCGCAAAGGTCATGGCACTGAAACCGCTTTACTAGATCTGAAGAACCAAATTACCCTAATTCTAGATAAAGGCAAGCCGACCCTTCTGCTGCTCCTAGACCTCTCGGCGGCATTTGATTTAGTCGATCATGCCATCCTCACGAACCATCTCACTCAGGCCGCACATTTTTCCGAACAAGCCAGAAACTGGATCACCTCCTTCCTCGAAGGAAGAGTAATGAAAGTGTTTTCCAATATAGCTAACGCAGAGCCTACCACCATCAGTTATGGAGTCCCTCAGGGCTCATGTACGGCTCCTACCCTCTATAATCTTTTAACCAAACCTCTCTTCGATAAACTGGACGCACTTGGGATCACATACACCAACTACGCTGACGATACCCAAGTGCTCCTCCCGCTCACAGGACTCTACCATCAAGACGCAGCCACCCTCCAGAATATATACGCCACCATCCAAGCATGGATGGCCACGAACGGCCTATGTCTTAACGGAGATAAGACCGAAATTCTCATCCTTGGTCAAAAATCCACTCTCACGAACCTCGATCCACTCTACACCAACTTCTGCATAGACAATTGTGTCATCCCAGTTCTACCATCTGTTAAAACACCAGGAGTCCACATTGACGCCTCACTCTCCATGGACATGCAAGTCAACTCCATTGTTTCTGCCTCCGCCCTGAGCACTAAGCTCATTAATGCCATCAAACCTTTCCTAACCAAAGATAACTGCCTTTCTATTGCCAGAGCCACCATTGGAGCCAAACTAGATTATTGTAATGCGCTATTGGCTGGCACCTCCAACTTCAATCTCAATAAACTCCAAACAACACAGATTAATGCACTAAGAGCAGCTCTCAATATACCAAAAAGGGACCACATCGTGCAGGCCAGAAAGGCAGCACACTGGCTACCTGTCAAAGAGCGCATTACATTCAAAATACTTACCACCGCACACAAATGTATCAACCTGTCTGCACCCTCATACCTGTCTGATACGCTAGCCAGATCTCACTCCACCAGACCAACTAGGCAATGCCACACCAACCAACTTAGGGTCCCACGCATCAAACGAGCTAGAGCAGGTGGAATATGTTTCCCCTACATTGCCCCTAAGCTATGGAACGCACTACCTAGCACGCTCAGAGCAGAAACCTCTTTCATTGCCTTCCGAAAAAAATTGAAAACCACCTTGTTTAACTAATTCCTCTTCCTTTGTGTCGTTTACTCTTTTCTCCTCCTCTCCTGTAGCTACTACTCTTCTCTTGCAACTAAGTAATGACTTCACTGTATGTACAACACGTCATTTTCATATCTGTAACAAGCGCCACGATGCCCTCCGGGCTGCCTGTGCGCTCAACAAATGCGAATAAATAAATAAATAAATAAATAAATAAATAAATAAATAAATAAATAAATACATAGGTGGATCACACGCAGGGGCCATCAGCCATGCCAGCTGTGGATATCAAGATTCACCTGCATGGGGTGGCATACAGAAATCAGTCAGTTGTCCCATACATGGGTCTGCTATCACAACATATCATGGCATTTTCATTTTTAGCTGTGTGCATGCATGTGTGCATCCCGCCCATGCAATGTGTAAGTGTGATGTCTGTGCAGCCTTTCTAAATGGTGACATGCATACCGTTGCCTGTACATGCACCCTGTGGCACTGTGGGTTTGTGGGGGGGGGGGGGTGTTCTGTGGCATGTCCCAGGTGACTGCACATATGCAAATGGCTGTGGCATGGGTGGACATGCTGTTGGGTGCTGCTGTGCGGATCTGCACAGTGGCGTGTTCCTGATGCATTGTGGTACATGTGGTCTAATTTGTTGTTGCAATGGCAGTGATGTGTGTACATCAGTGTATGTGTCTAGGTGTGTCTGACATGTGCATACTCTGTTGGATGCCCCCTGTCATTGGTGCAGGTTCTGCCCGGGTGCTGCTAGTACATCCACGTGTCATGCCATGTTTCGTTTCAGTGTTGCCACCCCCTCCTTCTTTTTGGTCTGATCCTTCACTGTGCATATGTGGCAGGGATTGTACTCACCCACTATCCAGGCCCGTTGTCCTCTGCGCCTCTCCACGTATTTTGGAAGTGTGCTGTTGCATAGGACCTTGGAGTCGGGTTGGAACCTAGGTAGCGGGCACAGCAGTGGGTGATGATAAGGTCCGGCCTGCAAGTCACCTGCATGTTGAGGGAGTGGTAGTGCTTCCGGTTCTTATATATGGCCTCATTGGCCTGTGGCGCCACCAATGCAACATGGGTGCAGTCAATGGCTGCTATCACATTAGGCAGTTTTGCGTTGGCATAGAACCTTACCTTCATGTTGTTGACCTGCACCTGTTTGGTGGGCATTGCAATTTGTTGGTTGACATGGTGCAGGAGGGCACCCAGCACCTTGCCCAGGATTGCACAGAATGTGGGCTGTGCCATGCCGTGCATCATGGCCACAGAGTGCTGGAAGGTGCCTGTCCCTATGAACTGCAGGACTGCCACCAGCTTCACGAGTGGGGGCACAGCTGTACGGATATTGATCCTTCTCCCTATGTCTTCCTGGATGGTGGCCAGCAGCTCGGTGATCGTCTGCCTGTTGAGACAGTACTCAGTAACCAACTGGATGTCGCTGAGGGCCCAGGTTAATGGCCTGACCCTGGGGATGGGTGCTCGTCTGGATTGGACCGGTCTCCTCCTCCTCCTCTCCCTCATTCTCCCCCCCCTCTACTCCCTGTACCCTGGCCTGGTTGGCCTGCATCTAAAGGTCCAGGCACAGCATGATCAGCTGTTTGTCCGTGCTTGCAGGGAATAATGGCAGCATGGTGTTGGAAACACTGTTTGGGGCCTGAGTGTGTCTTATGTAGCCCTCTGGTGTGTATTGTGTGCATCTGTGGCTTCATGTCTGGCACCTGGGTTCATTTACCTTCAGCTGGAGGTATTTCTCAGCTGTATTAGCACCGGTTTTCTGTGCTAATACCACCATACATGCACTTGCGATATGGCTGCATTTGCGATTTGTGTTGTCGGCACTATTTACTCAGGCTGTAATAGCGCTGGCTGTAATAGTGCTGGTGCATTTTCTTTGTATGGCAGTATTTGCGCTAACTCATAATCTGGCTGAGCGGTTTTGGAGCCGCTAATTCCATTACCGCTGGGTTTAAGGACTAACACCAAACTCGTGATGAGGCCCAATTTTAATTAAACATTTTGACATTATTGTCCACACACAGTGTTTCGGCCTGTATGAGCTACTGGTTTTGTCCTCATTCTCATAGTGTTTCGGCCTTTATCAGGACAGTAAAGTTATTAAATCTCCCGTAAGTGGACTCCTGTGTATTCAGAACCTTCTGTTGTCTTCGTACTGAGGTATCTCATGTATGAGTGTTCTCACATGGATTCTCCAAAGTCATTTTGCCGGCATTTTTTGAGGCTACTCTTTTATTTGTCTGATTGTGTCTCTGGTCCCTTCCAGTAGTCTGGGACACTGTGTTTCATGTTTGTGTTTTATTTGTGAGAAATGCAGGCCACATGACTAAAGCAGCCAGGAGCCATGACTTAAGGGAAGACTACCCTTGGATGGATTAGGACCCTAAGTGCGACAAAAAGCTTTGGAAAACCCACATGTGAATTCTCGTATATGAGTATTCTGGGATGTTGTGTTTCTTGTGTGTGTTTAATTTGCATATCATTGGCATAAGACTGAAAGGAGCTAGAAAGGGGTGAGATAAGCTCTGCCAGCAGTGAAAGATGAGTGTTAAATTGGCAAGGGGAAAAGATGGATCCTTTGAGGATCCTGCAATTAGAGGCAGTAGACTGAGAAAGGAAGGGGCATGTCATGACTTGGTTTCTCTTTCCAAATGAAAGCAAGAGAACCACCCCTGAGCCCTGTCTTTAACGCCAAAGGAATTTCCCAAATGGTCAAGTAGGAGGACATGGTTGACAGTATTAAGTACAGGGGATAGGTGCAAGAGGATGAGGTTTAAATTGCAATTACTGTCTAATCTTGCATGTAGAAGAGGGGTGACTGCTCTCCTCCATAGGGCCTGAACCCTAATTTGTGGTCATGAAAAAGGCCACTGGCTTCCTTGAAAGCAAGCAATTGAGAAATGGCTGCTCCAGGACTCTGTCAATAAAGGGAGTGATGTCAATGGGACAGTAGGTAATGAGGACTGCAAGGTCATCAGTATGTTTTTAAGGAGTAGCAGGATGGCCGGGTGAGGAGCAAGGGTATCAATATTTTCTTTATAGTACTGGCAGGGCAGGGGAACACTTGCTCTTCCTTCCGATGCATTAATCTTTTGAATCATATTCATGATTCTGTCAGAAAGACCAGACTGAAGGAGAAGAAGGAGGCTGCAGGCCAGCTGTGTTAGTGGGTAGGGGTGAAATAGTAGATTTAATGGAGCCAACAACCCTGTTCTGTTTCAAATTAAGCTTTTTCATGCAGAAGAAAGGTCAGCTGTGCCCAAAAATTGAAAGGTGATGGGCGAGGCAGAGTAGGCAAAAGGGATGCCCATCTCCCCGCAGATCATGAATATTTTAGCAGATTTGTTGGCTACAAGGTTAACATGCTTGTGCAGAAGGTACTTACATTAGTCTATTACTTCATTTTCAAATAAACCATTACATTTCTGGGGGCAGGCATTTCTTCCCGACAATGAGAGCAAGAATATCCAGATATTGCAAGAAGCATTGTCGAGTTTAGCTAGCATGGTGTCAGTAGCAGACACCAGGTGCAAGGAATTCGACCATCCACATTTTGGACGTGCGCTCTTTTGGGCTTTTTGAAATTCTTAATTAAATGGAATGATGGTATACCAACCTCAGGAAAATGTGTGGGGCTAATCCACACACATATTCTTATGCTCAGACCATGATAAACACACTGACCCATGTACTCTGGGTGGACACAGCCTACAGGCAGAGTCTGCCTTGTCATATTTTGTAAGAATGTGACACCCAGGAGTACATTATGTCATCACGAGGAAGGGGGAGGACCAAACATACCCCTGCCATGGCCAGCCTGATTAACCGACAAAGGATAGCGATTAACATACCAATTAGAGACTACGTCAAATAGGACTACATGGGGCCTCACTGCAGAGGTTAAAAAAGAAGACAGGAAACCCAACAACCTTAACTGTGTCAAACTGAAGCCAGCTTCCACCCTCCGTTTTGATGACGTGAGCTATTATGTCTGGGGCTGGGTGTTTACAGTAGGCCACCCCGGTAGGGGAACCTCATATATAAGGTACGAGAATGTGGTTTGCAGGAGCCAGGGAGTCTGGTCCTGCCGCAGCTTCAAGGGAGACCTGCCACTTTAATTAGGAACCACAGAGAGATCCATTAACCAGAGAGACTCTTTGATCAACAATAGACAGGAAGGAACTTATTATCACAAGTTTTCCCCCTTTTACCTTTTCTTTTGCAAAGGACTCTGGTTAGGACCTCACGCATACAGGTTGTTGGTAGGAATCCCAGGATTGGTTCATTAAGATAGGCTTAGCCTACACCAATCACTGTGGCCCACTTAGCTTTAAAAGAGGGTTGGAGCCCCAGAAGTAACAAAGAGGAACTAAACCTTGATCCCTGGCTGAAGGTACAGTCTTCCTTACATCTTCCACCAGTGAAGGAAGGCTAGGATTTTCAAAGAGGGAAGCAAGATCCGTTCCCTAAACAGGGAACAGAGGGAGATCCAGAACTCAGAGGACCCAAAAGCCACTCCAGAATCGGTAACCAGCCAGCAAACAGCATACCCTGCTCGGCTCTGCAGCAAGCTTCCAAGGTATGAAATGCCAGAAGGTCTCTGAAACTTCAACCAAGGTCAAGGCAGCTGCCTGCAATACATGCCACAGCTGTGGGCAGACCGCTTTAAAAGACAACACAAACCCTTTCAAGAAGCTGAGAGAAGTGCCTCGACAAGCATCTTTCGCCATCCGCCATTTTTGAGCCAGGCGAGTTCCTCGAGCTGCAACCAACTGCAATGCTGACCATTGTCACACCGCAGTCGCTTAAAGATATCTCCGACATCTCGACAAGTGCTTCACAATGGCCGATCAGCACTGAGACAACATTTCCTGAACCTAAGCTGCTGTGTAGGTCAGCCTGCAGCTGTTCATCCAGCTTTGCTTGCAGAACCGTCTTGCCGCCTGATACCCGCAGCTGACTCTAATCTTGATCTCAGTCACAGAAGGGAGCAAAATTTCCTAAGGCTGACTCGACCCCGTCGAGCACCAAGAACACCTACAGCACAAGGTACGTTGTGGTTCTGTCCCCCTGGTCCTTCCCCGATGGCCCCTCGATACATGTTAAGACCCATTGCTCCCTTTGTGCTGAATCAAACAACCTTATACAGTTTTGATTATTAACCATACCAAATATCCTCCTGTCAGTATCCAGAGTGCATCCCTGTCCTACTTTGCAACTGTCTGTCCTCTGCATTCCTTTACAGGGTGGGTTGTATTTCGTAGTGTTGCAAGAACTGTCGGTTGTGATATAAATAAAGTAGTTATTTTTGATACAACCATGACTGGACAGCCCGTTTATCATTGGGAAATAATTGTATTTTCGCTGTGTTGCAACTAACCAACGATCCGCGCCCTTTCGGAGATAAGTATGCCGTTCCATCCACATTACTGAATTTGGACTTGAAGGTTTATAATTTGCTTGTTATTCCAATCTGTTCGGAACCCTTCTGGTGTGTTAGAGATGTGGGGCTGATTGATGGTTTAAAAACCGATATTCACCCCTGGACCACTGGTACCCCGTAAGTTGATTCATCACACCAGGAGATGAGAGTCTGTATTAGAAGGTAAAAGGGGTCCAAATAGGCAGCAGTGGAAATCTATTTCATAGGTCTGCATGAAAGGTGCACCTAATGTAGATGCCACAACATTACTGGAGTTGCTTGAGGTCCAGTGCAGAATGGATTTGGCCAAAAAAATAGAACTGGAATATCTCGTTTAGGATGGGGCCAAGCCTGATTTTCATATTATCTTTCCGCTTCTGGAATGGCAAGGTAGGCTAAACAAGCATTGTCAAAGCTAATACTTTTGGTCTTTGAAGTTCTGTAATGCATTTTACATTTACAGCATTGAATTTATATTTGCCCTCTAAAGAATCAACCAGCAAAAGAATGTGCAAGCTGAAGTGCCGTACATCATTTGACTATTATCATTAGAGATGTCTAATTCTTCTTGCAGATTAAACACTTCTAAAGTTTCAAATTTGCAACTAAATTAGGCCCATTGAATGCTTTTAAACTCTGTACCATCCAGCATTGTGAAGTGATCTTCATGGGGGTTCTTCTGCTTCACACCACGCAGGAAGCCAGGTAAGTTCATGGGTTTTTAGTGCTCAACTGTACACTATAACTCTTAGTGTAGCACAGGGAAAAATACTGGCCCATCCACACACCAGTTAAGGTCACTCTAACTGTCCACCTCTCACATCATCATTCAAACCACCAACATTCCACATGACACCATCAAGTTCCACTGACAACTAGCTTGCTAATATGTAATGTGCAACAAGAACTTTACTACACTTCTCCCCTGTTCATTCATTACACACGCCATCAGAATGAAAACAATAAACACATTATTACACCTCTGTGATCTCGGCGGGGGTTCTTCTGCTACACACCACGCAGGAAGCCAGGCAAGTTCATGGGTTTATTATTGCTCAACTGTACACTGTAATTCTTAGTGTAGCACAGGGAAAAACAGTGGCCCGTCCGCACACCCGCTTAGCTCCCTCTAAGTGTCCACCACCAATATTCCACATGACTCCATCAAGTTCCACTGACAACAGCACACTGATAAGTAATATACAGTAAGAACATTACTACACTTCTCCCCCCGTTCATTCATCACACACACCATCAGAATGAACACAATAAGCACATTACTACACCACTCCCCTGTTCATTCATTACAACAAGAAAGACCAGACACCACACGTGGCAAAGGAAACACGCCACCCCAGAGCTCACCTGCCAACAAAACCACAAGTGAGAACAGATGAAACAACCTCTCACAACTGCAAGTGAGAAACAGATAAAACAGCAGGTGGAAAACCTCTCACCAGACAACCAGATCAATTCTGACACCAGAACAGCCACGTGAGCAGTACACCTACCATGGGAAAACAAAACGATGGAATACAAAAATTGGAAAACTCGGGTGCCTGCACAGCACACACTATCTAACCAACCACTGCAAATGTAGACAACCAATACTGTCCACCGGGCACCGGAGATAGCAGATGCCTAACTGTGAAAAACTCCTAAACGCACCGTTCAACAGCACTGAACATCCAACCACACACACTACTCACCATGATAGTGACTGTAACCAACAGCCCAAAATTCTGACTGTAACCAACAGTCCAGAACTCCTTGACACACCCAACTGTAACCAACTGTCGAAACTCCTTGAACTCCAACACCCCACCACCACCCTGAAACAACTCACACAACCATCCTGACTGTAACCAACAGTCAAACTCTGGCTGTAACCAACAGCCTAAAACACCTCACACAACCTCCTGGACTGTAACCAACAGTCACACTTGTGCTGTAAATACCAAAAGCCTAAACAACTCACATGCCCTCCCTGACAGTAACCAACAGTCAAACACTGGCTGTAAAAAACAGCCTAAAACATCTCACATGAACTCCCCAACTGTAACCAACAGTCAAACAACTGGCTGTAGATAACAATTTACACACCCTCCCCAACTGTAACCAATAGTCAAACACTGGCTGTAAGTACCAACAGCCGAAATAACTCACATGACCTCCCCGACTGTAACCGAGTCAGACTCAACACCACTCTGCACACCACTGCACACAACAAATAGAGACCATACTAACACAACAGCATGAGTGTAAAAACATTTTGAACGCCAATCTGCAAGGTACTTTCAATGGGCGTCCAGCAAGGAAATGTCCACTCTAAAAATGATAACATACCCCGCACCCACATGGTACTGTTCATAAAGACAGGTACATTCCATGCATTAAAAAAACATACATGGAGTATCCCACAAGGTAAACACCCCACATCCAGCAGTCCAAGATCCCCCTAAAAAGGAAATGCAAATTAAGTCATGGCACCTCTGTAAAACACAACACAATAAAGCAAGACCTAATCAAACTTGGTAATATTATAGAGCACTAGTGGGGTAAAAGGGGCCACAACAGGAACACTCACCCAACATTTCCAGGCCCTAGACAACATCAACCCATGTCCAACCGCACTGAAGACCAACCCAGAGGACACAACACCAACACGACAACACAAAAATCATAAGCCTCACCCAGACAACTAAACACCTCAATTTTCAATTATCTGATACTGCAAGGGCTTTCAACTGAACATAATCCCCAGAGGTCATGCTACAGTTCCCTCAGAATCTCATGAAAACCGCTGTACCTTTTGCAGAATTTCCCACTTGAATATTTTCCCGCTGTACAGATGGGACAACTCTCAACACCCAGGAAAATACCAGAGACATATTGCCTCTTTAATCTGTGACCCAAGGCGCAGTCTTTCACAGCAGGCGACTGTTGCCTCTTCATGCAGCTACGACATCCCTGATGACCACTCTGTACATTCAAATCTGGCAGACCGGAAACAGGGACACAATCCTTCATGGCAAATGCGCCTCATTCTCCTACAACGCTACACTCCATCTCAATTGAAACATCGTGTTTGGTTGCCGACGTGCAGCGCTCCATTGCTACACTACACTCAATAATGGGGCAAATGCTTTATTCCAATGCAATGCTGCATTCCAGCCGTGCTACCTGGGATGCCTGTTGCTGTCTTGTTGACATCACCATACTCCCTCTGGCACTGGACAAAGGAGCAACTCCATCCCCTTCATTTTCCTCAGACCGATCGTTGCTCACACTCATTGGACCATGGCACAATGACATTCCTCCTCTTGTGCTGGCCGCCACACTAGCTCCTGCTCACCACATTGCACCGCTCTCTTCCTTGCTTGACCACCCAGCCGAGGCTCGGCACAGCCCCATCTGGCCGTCGGATTTTTCCTTTTTCCTGCTCCACCAGAACAAGTCGGGAAAATGTTTGCACCACCAGGCAGGACTCCCAGGACTGTTTCCCCTGCGCCACTTGGAAAACAGCACAGAACCCTCTGCGACACCCGGCCTGCAGACCATAGGAGGGCCCAAGACAAACCCCGTCAACAGTTACATGGACAACTGTGACAGCCGTTGCCTCAGCTACTCCTAGCAATTGCTCCTGCTGCACCGCCCAGCCTACAGTCTTAGCTGGTAGCAACTTGGATGGGTCTTTTCGAGGGTAGTGTCTTCCACCCCTGGTCCCCCGCAGCAGCACCTGGTCTTGGCAAAGGAATCATCATCACCAGTGAAGTGATCTCGGTGGAGGTTCTTCTGCTACACACCACACAGGAAGCCAGGAAAATTCATGGGTTTATTAGTGCTCAACTGTACACTGTAATTCTTAGTGTAGCACAGGAAAAAACACTGGCCCATCCACACACCAGCTAAGGTCACTCTATTTGTCCCCACCTCACACATCATCATTCAAACCACCAACATTCGACATGACACCATCAAGTTCCACTGACAACCAGCACACTGATAAGTACTGTACAGCAAGAACATTACTACACATAGCATCATCATTCATTTTCAAACACAACTTCAAGCCTAAATTACCCATGGTCATAAATGGTGTCCTACATAATGGTGTAACCACAAACAATTAATTTACTAAACGGCCAAAATGTAGGACTCTAACACTTCAAAAAAGCATACAGACATACATGATACACAAGACCATGTGCAGTCAGACAAGTACTGCTCGATACCTAATGTGTGCAGAAAGACAAGAATATTAGACTGTACCAAGGCTAAGCACCAGAGAATCAGTGAATGTCACATAGCGACTCTGACTAGAGGTAGAAAAGAGCCTTAGATTGAGACTGGGGTTGGACTTGGATTAGTTGAGATACTAGAACTAGAATAAGAGACTGTGATTAGGATGGGTAACTAGCGCTAGATAAAGAGTCAAGGAGTAGGATGAGAGAAAATAACTATGAGGAGAGATTAGGTGTAGGGTGAGAGGTTGGGAGTAGTACAAAAAACAAGTACAGAGATGAGGGCTGGAATGAGAGATTAAGATAAGAGACTAGGGTAAGTAAGAAAGACCAGGACAGAAACTGGGACTAGGACTAGAATGAGGAAATTAAAAGATGCAATAGGGTGAACTTCAACTAGCATGCAAGATTAAGATGAGGGATTAGGATTAGAAAGGCTATTTCTAGGAGGAGAGCCAACGAGGAGACACAAAGAAGAGGGAATAGGGCTACAATTTAGGACTACAGCAAGGGATTAGGGCAAAAGCCTAGGATTACAGATCAGGACTAGTGAAAGGGATTAGAACTAGGATGAGAGATGTATACAAGGGAGTAGAATAAGAGATTAGGAAAGGAGACTAGGGCTAGAGCATGAGATTATGACTAGAATGAGAGTATAGGACGAGGATGAGAGGCAACAAAAAGATACTAGGGACTTAGATTACAGACTAGAAGTAAGAGAACAATGGGCTATGTCAGGGGTCTAAAACAAGGAACCGGGACTAGACTGAGAAACTAGAATGAGGGTTTAGGGCTGGGATGAGAGACTAAGAATGAAGGCAGAGTGTGATATGTGACTAGGACTAAAATTAGTGATCCAGACTCATAAAAGAAACTAGAATGAGGGACTAGGGCAGGGTAGAGATACTAGGATGGGGAAGGGACAACAGGACCAGGAGGATTCACTTGTATATTGAGTTTAGTTGAGTAGCTAGGAATAGGAAGAGGGAGTAAGATAAGAGACACAAATGAGTAGCTGGGAGTAGAACAAGTGATTTGGGTGGGGGACTAAAATGAGAGACTATGACAAGGGAATATGACAATAGACTAGGGCTAAAATGAGAGACAAGAGCACAACTAGCATGATAGACTAGTATTAGAGACTAGGACTAAAATGAAAGACTAGGGTAAGGTACTAGGATGGACAAATGGCTAGGACTAGGGTGAGAGACTAGGAATAGGATGAAAGACTAGGACAAGGATGAAAGAGTAGAACAATGGACTAGGATGAGGGTCTAGGATAGGGCAATGGATTTAATGAGTGGCTAGGATCATTACAGGAGACTACGGTTAGGTCAAAAGACTAGGACTAAAATGGGAAACTATGGCAGGAGGATAGGACAAGTAGGAGAGACTAGGGGTAGAAGTATTATGAGGGACTAGGACAAGGGAGTAAAATGTGAGATTGGTATACGGGACTACAAGGAAGGACAAGGGCAAATGATGCATGGGAGGATCAGAGACTAGGATGAGGGAGTAGGACAAGGGACTAGGATGAAGGGCTACGATTAGAGAGTAGGGCTAAAATCAGGGACAGAATGAGCGACTTCACAAGAGACTAGTGCTTCGATGAGAGACTGATTAGGGTCAAGGACTAGGGAGCAGGAAAAGAGTGGGACAGTCGAGTAGGATGAAGGTCTAGGAAAATGACTAACATAGGGGACTAGGTTGTACATCTAGGAAAGGACATTAGAATGAGATGTTAGAATGAGGGACTATAATAAGGATCGGAGGGTAGGGTGAGAAACTATGACAAGAGACTAGGATTAGTACAAGAGAATAGGACGTGGATGAAAGTCTAGAGCACATTTGTGAGACTATAACAAGGATTTGGATGAGACAACAGGATTGGGATGAGGGACAGGGAGTACAATGAAGAACTGTGATTTGGATAAAAACTATGACTTTGATGAGAAACTGGGACAGTGACTAGGACCAAAGGTTGTCATTTAGGCACTATCATACACACCAAAATAAAATAAATTGGTTTGAGGGTTGCCCAATGAAATGATTTTTTCTAAATATTCCAGCCATCACTTTTCAAGTTTGTACCTGGTTTCAAACGTACTACAAACAACAGAGCTGCCTGTACCATTGTGGTGTACACTGATGTAGCAGAGAACACAATAAATGAAGTGGTGCACACTTCCAGAAGACTGATAATGCTCTTTGCACTTTGTATCTTGAACAAGGGGTGTCTCACGCGACAAAATAGGCACTGAGAAGGCCAACCTTTTTGGCTTTTGTATGGGCATGGGATAGACATGGGATAGACATTAGTCAGGCCCTGCCATAACAGTACACTCATACCATAAAATAGCCGCAGCTAGAAGATTTGTATCATTACCAGGGCATGTCATAGCAAGGGTTGGAAAATGCCTAGTCAATACCGAGGCACAAGTCACTACTGTGCAAAGAAAATATACCAATTAAGTGGTTGAAGGCACACTTGGTTAAGACTTATTTATTACCCCAAATGTTACGTTTTACAGCTGCAGTTAAGACATTAACTTTGAGAAGATTGCTTTGAAATAACACATTTGGTATTACTGCTTGATAGAGCTAACTCAAAGACATCCCTGGAGGGTGTATTTTCACAGGGAGAGGCAGGTTGCTGGTGAAAATGGCGATAGGGATGAGCATGGCCATCGGCAGTCAATGGGTGGGAAAATACCAAAGGCCCGCAAGCTGTTTGTCCCCCTTCACGTGTCATCTCCCTCCCATCTGCACTCTATTGCAATAGTTTCAGCTTGTGCACAATCGAAGAGCTAAAACCACCAACTGGGATCAGTTTTTAGGCACAAATTGAGCTTCATAAACGTTTGTACATCACAAATATACTTTTTTCCTCCAAGGCAGATTGACACAATATTGCAAGTTCCTGGGATAAAATGTAAGAAAGATCATAGGTAGTATGAGGCTGAGTGTTCTGGAGGGGCATGACATGTCTATCAGCTGTTGTCATCTGTGGGCAGATAAAGGGGCATTCCCGAGAATGGAAGAATTGGCAGGGAGCTTCTGGCATAGAAGTATTTGCAAACATGAAGTGAAAAAGTAGTCAAGAGTACACGGGAAGTAAAATAGAATGAAACAGAAGGACAAAGGCTAAAAGTTCATCCACTGTTTTCAAAGCAATTTAAAGAAATGGGGATTAAACTAGCACATCAAGTGTGGATCCCAAAATAGCTGTGTTAATTTAAAATTAGACACTCTGAGCATCCTTAACGACAGCGCCATGGGTATTGTGTTTTTTGAGCAGATAAGTGTGTGTATGCTACATTAACATCTGCAGACGCCATTTTGAGGGCTTACTCTAGATCTGGATGTGTCATATTAGAGATTAATAAAGCAAAGCTGATAGATACTGTGTGTCTAACATTCAGGGACATAATTTTGAGGGCTTACTCCCTCGGGGCTCATTACAAGTGGTGTGGTGTGCATAAAATGCAGAGGTATTACCGTATACCACCGCATTACCGCACCGCCCAACTATAACTTTAGCGGAAAGTTGGGGGATTTAACTCCAGCCATGAGTTGGGGGTAAATCTGCCAGCTCTCTGCCAAATTTCTGCATAATTACTGTGGCAGAATTACTGCTGCAGTAATTCCTTCGAAAACGCCCCATTGTGTCTTATGGAGTAAAAAAAGGGGGGAATGTATACTGCCACTTGTAATATGCGGGAATACTGCCCAACCAAGTGATGGGAATGGTAATACAGTTTGGTGGTATCTGGGCGGAGTTACTGCCCAGATACCACCAAACTCGTAATGAGGCCCGACTAGATCTCGATATGTCATATTGGAGACGCATTTAGCGAAGCTGGTACTGTGTGTCTACTACATTAACATCAGGGGACACCATTTTGAGGGATTACTCTATTTCTGGATGTGTCATAATAGAGATGCATGAGGAGAATGAGACCATGCACCCATCCTCAGAGACAATGGGCCTCATTACGACCCAGGCGGTAAGTTACCGCCTGGGCCGTACCTTTACCACCATGGCGTAAACTATGTTTACACCATGGTGGTTGGCGGATTTACCGCCCCATTCCGAGGTTGGCGGGGCGGTAAGTCCCCAATCCCCATTTACCCTTCCCCATTCCCATTTTTGCCCCATAGGGCATAATGGGAGTGGGGAAGGCGTTAATTACGCCACCGTAAATTACAGTGGCATAATTAACAACAAGGTCCCTTAGCGCCATGGATTTTAGCAGGTGTTAAATCCTCCATGGCGCTAGGGGACCTCGGAATCAGGCGGTAAGGGTCGGCGCTGTTTACGCCGCCGTAAACCCCTTACCGCCTGGGTCCTAATGAGGCCCAATGCCAATTCAGTGAATTGTCAGAAACAGAGCAGTTAGCAAAAATATGTTGTTGGTGACTATTTTATAGTGTAGTCAGAGTAAGGACATCAACAATGAGAAAGAAGTATGCACGTTTCATGCATGTTGCAGAAAATGACTTTATGTTGTTTCAGCTCAAATACAGGCACTCTTTCCACTTTCATAGAATTATTGTTCAAGATAGACCACATTTCCTGAAAGATGGCATCTCAGGGAAAAAGCCCATGTGCTTAAAGCGCATGCAGGAAGTAGCAGCTGGGGGACTGGAAAGTTAAGGAGGGGGTGGGGTGCATCTCAGGGAAAAAGCCCATGTGCTTAAAGCGCATGGAGGAAGTAGCAGCTGGGGGACTGGAAAGTTAAGGAGGGGGTGGGGTGCATCTCAGGGAAAAGGCCCATGTGCTTAAAGCGCATGCAGGAAGTAGCAGCTGGGGGACTGGAAAGTTAAGGAGGGGGGTGGGGTGCATCTCAGGGAAAAAGCCCATGTGCTTAAAGCGCATGCAGGAAGTAGCAGCTGGGGGACTGGAAAGTTAAGGAGGGGGGTGGGGTGCATCTCAGGGAAAAAGCCCATGTGCTTAAAGCGCATGCAGGAAGTAGCAGCTGGGGGACTGGAAAGTTAAGGAGGGGGTGGGGTGCATCTCAGGGAAAAAACTCATGGGCTTAAAGCGCATGCAGGAAGTAGCAGCTGGGGGACTGGAAAGTTAAGGAGGCGGGTGGGGTGAGGTCGGGAGAAACACTTAGTATACCATGGGGTGTTGGGATTCAGGGGGAAGAGGGTCTTAGTCGTGGGAGAGAAGGTAAGGAGCTTGGTAGTAGACTGGGCGTAGCGCCTTTCCCCCGCATAACACAGGGAAGATGGATGGGTAAAGTGGTTTAGGTGAGTGAACAGAGGTTGTGAGGGTGACCTTGTGATATAGGAGGTTGCAGAGGAGGAGTGGGCTTTGGCAAAACGTACTTGCAGGAAAACATAGATCCATTAAAGGAACTTCCAGAGGCCTAGTTCACATGGGAAACTCTAAACTGCAATCCCAGGGGAAGAACAACATTTTCCAAGGGAGCCTGCTAGTTAGGCATGGAGGATAGGTCATCTTGGACTCACTGTATGAGACACACCCTCGGTGGGCTGGTTCCAGTATTCTGCAAAATAGAGGCTGTGTACCTGTAAGGACGCAGACTACCCGTGTGTTACACACAGTGCCAGAAGAAAAGGTGGGACTTTAAGTGTGTTGCAAATAAAAGAAAACTCTTCATCAGTATTGCATGAGACCCTAAATTAGCCCTGTTTCCTGAGTAGTACGGACAGGGTGTACGTTACTGGTTTTAGGCATAGGTGATAGGCACCCGTTGCAGCATGTCACCCAAAAGTGAACCAGAATAGGCAGAATGTCTTGTTTTTAGCATTTAGGCAGAAATGAGTTTAGCATCATTGTATAAATGCTTGCACCACATGAGTGCAGGAGAGAAAGACAGAAGTAAGATGTCCCTGGCGAAAGGGACATCACTCTGGACCTGGGATTTGGGTTGAATAATCTAGGAAAGCCCTAAAATGTAAAAGCTATGTCCAACACAGGTGGGTGAGTCAAGAGAATGGCACAAGTGTAGGATGCGGCAAATAATTCCTGGTATATTGTCCCCTCAATTGGATATAAGTGAATAAGAAAGATTTTCTTGTAAAGTAGAGCTACAGGGATAGGGAGTTTCATCACATTTTTTACAACAGATTGAGATGCAAATATATGTGGGGGTGGGTTCAGGTGAATCACTAATATAGGGGATTAAGGGGTGGTTGCAGGGGGTCTTCCAGTAAAAAAAGAAATTCGATGATTTCGACTTCGGTGAAAACAATTCAAAGAAATCACATAGAGCCGTGGTCGCCCATATTAACTATCCTGGGAATTGCTTGTTTTGCTTGCCTGAAGCTCCAATGTTTTATCCTTATTTACATTTTAACCTACATGACATTGGCATTCAAGGATGGACACCCGATTTTTGGTGTAGGTTTCTTTTTTGATCCAGTGGATTGCATCTCGACCATAATGAATGAAGCGAGATTGCACTTGTTGACACTAGACTCAACTCCAATAACAGTCAGGGAGACAATTAGTTAATTGGGACTGCAGTCCTGCCAGTTTAGCAATGTGGCAAGTTAGCAGACACTTGTCATTTCTCTCAGGTAAATGTGCCACAAATAAAACGTATAGTGTAATAAAAGAGGGCACTATGTTTTAGGAAAACACCTTCCACGGTCCCTCATTTCCATCATCATAATGACTAATAACTGCCCTTGCCAGAGCTCCCTAGAATGCGGCAGAGTGTTGCATGTAAAGATCAAAGAAAAATATCCTGATTCTCCTTATTCCAATGGGGTTGATGTGACAGAACCTTTGAGTGTGGACACTCTCAAGCGTACACAAATGGGCGAGACAGGGAAAGCAGACATTTCCAAAAAGACTATGGGCCTCATGACAAGTGTGCCATTCCGGTAACAACGGTGCTGGTAAGCCTACCAGCACCGTTGTTACCGGACTGCCACACTACGGGTATGCTTGCTGGAGTTGCTGTGCCAGGCTGGTCAGACCCTGCTGGGCACAGCAGCGGCAGTAAGCAGACATACACGGAAGCGCCGGCACCGTTATTAAAGTTGCCAGTGCTTCCGTGTTCCCCATTCCCATAGAGTCCCAGGTCTGTGGCGATTCAGGACAAGGCGGTTGTAGAAGGAAGCGTTGTAGGGGAGTTAGGAGATCAAAGGGGAAGGGGAACCCACTTATATAATTTGTATTGTGATTAAAACTTAGCGAATTGTAACCTGTGAATTACGTATGTAACAAAACCCCATTTTAGAAGGTAGACGAAATTGAGGCCTAGTGCTATAGCTATGCAAGCATGCTTATAGTTAGTCCAGAGCAGGGGAGTGGCTAGGTCTGGAAAAGATCTGGGGCTAAGCTAATGTCCAGGCTGTCAGGACTCGGGGCTAGCTAGTCTTTTGGCTGTAGCTCCTGAGCTTCTATCCGGGGCTACAGCCAAAAGATCCGGGGCTATAGCCCCCTCAGCCCCCCCCTAGCAACGCCCCTGGTCCAGAGAGTTAGAAGCATGTGTTGCGCTCTTTATTCGCAGCCCTGAAAGCTTCACAGAAAGTTAATCTCCTAAACGCACTGTGGGATGTTTTTATCCATGCATCCGAGCCCTACCTCAAAACTGTGCAGTACTGACATGGAAAACATCATGATGGCCAGAGCTTCCCAGAAAATGCACAGGGAAGTGCATGAAGAATAGGCTGCCACTCATTTTTGCCGATGTTATGGGCACAGAAGGGCACTGCCTAAAACCACCAGTGGACTACCCACACAGTAGTCTGAAACCATTGGGAATGGCAATGCTGATTGCCAAAAGCAACCTAGAATTGTGGGGAATTCATTTTCTTAAATCCCAAAAATGGGTGCATTACCAGTACTCACCACTAGCAGAAAGCCGGCGTTTTAAAACAACACCAGATTTTTTTTTTGTGTAAAACTGAATAAATGAACCCAAAGCAGGCCAAAGAAAGACTTACTGAGAGGTGGATCCAATGTAAAGTTATATTCTGAAGTGACTTGAAGGTTTATAACAAGACTGGCTGAGCTGTGGATTTCAGCAGTTTAAGTAAATTTGGACTGAAAGACACTAAAAATCTAAATGTTTAAAAGAAATGAGTGACCTACTTTTGAGTGTCACATAGGTTGCAATTGTTTAAATGTCATAGTTTTAAACTTAGAATCAGCATTCTAGCTGCATATGTAAAATGGTTAGTTTTATTTGAATGCAGAAAACTGGGTAACTAAAAGTGACATTAGATGGGGGCTGGGTTAAGGAACTGAATTCTGCCTACCAGCTACCCCCGACAGGAGTTGAGACTTGCACAACAGCTGTGTTCCCAGGCCTACCTGCCTTTTGCTGCTCCCACCAAAAGGGATATGACACTTCTCTGATTGAATTACCAAGGGACTGCTAGAGACTAAACATAGGACCCAGCCAGAGGGTTTATTGAAGTGGCCATAAATGGCTTCCTCTTGAACAATGGGCCTTCCAGGGCCCAGGCAGATGGTTTATTGCAGGAGTCGTAAATGTGGCTTCCTCCTGGAAGGAAAGGGGAGGAGCACTGCATGTGAGAGCAAGCTGGCTTGGCAGAAACTGGGAGGGGGAGAAACTGGAGACAGAGGCTGAGCTTGAAGAAAGTGGAAAGGCTGGTTTCTGTACCATGTGATTTGGGAAACCACACCCCTGTAGCCAGAATATGGTTTTAGAAAAAGATGAATAACTCATAGTACGGACTTGTCATAATTATTTAAATGATACCATAATTCTTGTGATTTTTCTGCCCACATTTTAAGAGGTTTTTAGAACCGGTGGCATGATCTGGGGGCAAACTAGCAGTTAAGAGGGTATTACTTAAAATGTATGCATGTTAAAAATCTGACACTTCATGAAGTAATGTCCATACTCCTTGCGCACATGTGTATAAATTTGGGGTAATGTCCGATATTACGAAACCAGTTAAAAAGTGCAAATGTTGCCATTTCTGAATGCAAGCTCCCAGGAAGAGCAGATTTGGACAGGGTATACCTCCTGTGATATGTGATGGGTGCATGTAATTTTAAACAAATGTGTACCTGTGCAAATATGTCTTTTGGGTCAAAATATAGATTGTGTGTAATTTGACAGGGGTCGGTTCTCTGTATCATAAACAGACCTCATCATGATGACACTTCATTTCATTCCCCCAATCAAGGGGAAGAGGAGGAAGTGGCCAATGACAAGTGGAGAGGGGTAGGGCCTAGGAAGCTAGCCTCTCCACTCATTTTCAAAACACATAAAGGCAGACAGTCAGGACAGATAGGGACATTCTATTCCATCTGCTGCGGGACGCTCTGCCGGGAAAATCCCTACTTTACCTCCATCAACCTCCAGAGAGCCAACATAGAGACTTCAATCTATCCACCTTCAGAGACCAAGACTTTACTTCAGAATTTGTAGCAGAGAGGTCAACTACAAGCTAAATCCCTCTTTAGCAGGCCTCAAATCATTGCCATTATCACAGCCAGGCGAGCTGTTTGAATTCTTTGCAAGAACTCTTGCCATTTGCCAGAGAGCAGTGTTGTATCCAGAGAGAGACCAGCTGAACCGGAGACCGCTGTATCCAGACCCACAGACCTGATCAGAACCAGAGACCCAGACCAGACCAGCAGAGTAGAGCTGACCCAGAGGCTGTGCGCAGAGACCGTCCGTGGCGAGTGAAGAAAACCTGACCAGATCTGTGGCGAGGCCCATTTATTTCAAAAATATATTGTGTGTACCTAGCAGAACTGTGCAGAACCAATCTCTTAGTTAAAATAATATAATTCAATCTATTTTTATCTAAGTAGAACTGCCTCCTAACTGTCACCTGTCATTTGCAAAGCTGTCACCTGTCATTTCTAGTTGCTAGCTGTCACTTTGAACTTTAAAATTTCAAATCCGAAAAACAACCTTCACAAAATCGTTCATAACTCCGTAACCGTTTGTCTTAGAGACTTGCAGTAACTTTCCTCTGAAAGCTGGGAATCTTGACGTTTCAACGAACCTAGAATCGCATTCCTATTCCATACACTTTTGCCGCAATCGCAAAAAACGCACTCGCGAATTTGCCACGATTTGCAAATTTCTCCACGTGGGAAAACAGCAGTTTCCTTGCTTTCCTTGCTAAAAATTTGTTTGCCTCTTAAGAACCATCCCTGAATCATTGCTAGAGTGAGCCTGGACTAATATAAACTAGATACCACTCACCCTGAACCTCTAGAGGGAATTAAAAGCATTTTAGCATATTTTTCACTTCATTGCCAGCACAGATAAAATCATTTTAGCATATTTTTCACTTCATTGCCAGCACATATAAAAGCATTTTGGACCTGTGTTTCAAACTTCTGTAGTCTAAGCTTGCTGGGGTGAACTGAATTACATTTGATTGCATTTCTGAGAACTGTGTGCTTTCCTTCCATTTCCTTGCATTGCATAAAAGGGGGAGGGGATTGCCAGAGAAAAGTGATTACATTGTTTTGTTGAAATCATATTGAGTATTTTCTGTATTGCATTTTCATTCAACATTACATCCATCTGAACTTATATAAAGTATTCTCTACCACCTTATTCTTCTGTTCCTATTCACAAGTGTGCTAGTGCCAGACTATCCATTATTGATTACTGCTCAGATTAAGTGTGATATTCAATTATTAATTTATTATAAAGTGTGATATATATATATATATTGTTTAAATTATCAAATAAACCTTTTAACTTGCAAAACAGAACTACTTCTTGGCTCAGTGGGGTCAGGGGGATTCCAAGAGAGGGGTGTTATATAGGGGTAGTCATCCAGAACGCATGAACTGGACATAAAGATATATCAATAAGGGTTCATTCAGACTAGGCGTTGACTTAGCTGTAGTGTTGAATTGAATCCTCTTACAAATTGGGGGCTCGAGCGGGACGTTTGGGTTAGATCTACCATTTGTGCAGATTAATACAGCGTGCCAGCTGACCAGATACACATATCCGGTCGGATCACCACGCTGTGTTACGCTGTAAAGCACTCCTCAAAGGAACGCTCTAAGGAAAAGGTCTGTTTTGCAAAAATAAAATACAAACTTCTGTAAGTCAGGAAGGAACTCAAATTCCAGAATGACGACCTTAGTAGACATGAAAATAGCCAGAGAGCACTTCTTACATAAGTTATTTGTGAGAGGTGCGTGGACTCACCAGGACCGCATGGTCTGGTTGCAGGCCATCACGCAACAGGTCACGGAAACAGGGTCAGATATATGGAGAGATCAGGGTCCCTGACATGTGGCCCTGAGTGAACTATACATGGCTCCTAAAGCTAAGGATGAACAAGACAAGATGGTTAGGATAGCGGCATACCTGTACCTATATATGGGAGACATGTAGGATAAATGTACTGAAAGCCAGGATCTGGCGAATAAGCGACAGATGGCGTTAGAGAAGGTCCAATCTGACCTGGTCTCTTCTGAGCAGAGGCTGCAGGGGAGCCAGGAGTCAGAAAATGAGAGTAGACAGCACATCATTAAAATAAAGAGGGATATGGACATTCTGCAACAGGAAAAGGCTGACCAGGATACCAGATTTCTGGCCTTGCAGAAGGAGTACCAAGAAGGTTTGGACTCCCTACTGCAGAGCCAGAAAAAGCTGGAGCAACAGTTAGACTTCAATAGGGTATGTGCTGAGCAGGTATTCACCCTGCAAAGCCACCTAGATAGGGAGAAGGCAGAGAGCAATAAACTGATTCTGAAAGACCTGGATACCCAGGCAGAGTTTGATCAGGAGCGCCAGAAAGCTGGTGCCTTCCAAAGGCAAAGGGACGACCTGATGGTACAGATGCAGACTCTTAGTCAGGAAAGGGACACCTTAGGCCAGGAAGTCTGCCACTTAAAAAGAAAAATGGAAGAAAATCACCTGGCCCACCAGGGACTGGGTGACCTCCAAAAAGAACACCAGAACTTGTTAGAGCACACCAGGAGGGTGGAGGATGCTCTAGCAAGAAAGGAGCAGGCCAATAGGGACGCAGCTCAGGAGGTAACCCTCCTGCAGCAAAGACTGGCCCAGTGCTCCAGGACCAATCAGGAGGCACATAGAGAGAATGAGGCTCTCTGCCAGCACAATGATAGACTCCAACAACAGGTAGCGATGCAGGAGAGACTGATAGAGTCTAGTAAGGCCTTAAATGAGGAACTGAAGGCGCAGGCTCTTGCATTGCAACAGGGAGCAGGGGCGGATAGAGATGAGGTTCGCTGGGAAAGAGAAACTCCTGAGCATAACCCCAGGAGCCCTAGTACCAGAGGCCTTTATCTCTCTCAGTCCCTGGACTCTGCCACCCCCATGTCCCCTGGCGCACATGAGCACAGGGCCACAGGGATGGCAGATTACTATCCAGCCAGAAGCATGGGGCTCATAGGCCAGTACCACCCAGGAATGGAGGGGCGGGCATCCGGGTAGGGGCACCTAAGCACAGTGCAATTTGATGGGGAACCCCAGGAGAGTCGGCCATTAAGGGCATCCTGAAAATCTCTGCCCAGTTAGGTCAGTGGGGGGGTACCCATCAAATCCTGGCAGCAAGGAGGGATCTGAAGACTCCTCTGACCGGTACAGGACACAGGAGACCAGGTCCCCACATTCTGCCAGCCATTCCCAGGCTCGCAGAATCCGGGAAAACCTGGAAGAACAGACGGGAACCTCTGGGAGCAGTGCCTCTGAGTCAGAAGATGAATGGACCAGGGTTACCCGGACCAAAAGGGCCAATAAGACAAAAAGGGCCTTGCTTAAGGACCCCTTAAAGCAGATTAAGGCAATCAGGAGCGTCATCACACCTTATCATAAGAACGCCAAGTATTCTGTTTGGGAGCACTTAGAGTTGTTTGAGCAAATGATGGAGACTTTCCATTTGAAGGACAGCCAAAGCTGTATTCAATATGTAAAGTGGACCTTCTCCCCGGAATACTCCAGTTTCTTTGCGGGGCTGGAGGACAAAAATCATTTAAGATGGTCCACCTATAAGGCGGCCATCTTGAAACATTTTTCTACTCATAGAAATCCTCAAGAGGCTCGCAAGGCAGCCTACAATTTACAATGGGGGGAGGATCAGGCCCCACAAGAATTTGTGCAGGAGTTAAAGCGTGCTTTTGCACAGAACACAAGAAGGGTGCGCTCGGATAGCAGAGAATTTATTAATACGTTTTTCCATGCCTTGCCCAAATACATAATGACCCAGCTCGTGAGGGATTTTCACGAGAAAAGATCGTTAGACTGGGTCATTGAACAGGCGACCCGGATCTATGAGGTGCAGAAGCCAATAGAAAATAAAAATAATGCGCCCAAAAACCCCAAAGCCAACAACACCCCTGCTGCTGCCAAGGTGGCAGAGGTAAAGGTCACCCCCGTTTTAGATTTGGAGATGGGGGGGCCTAAAAACCTACCTGCACCTAATAATGCTAGGCCCAGTAGGTCCTCGGGCCAGTCACAGACAGGGAGCCAAGGAGGCAGCCCCACAAATGGGGTCCCTCGCTCTCCTGATTATGTAAGTCCCCGTTACAAGGGAAATCGATCCATCCTGGGTTATGTGTGGACTCCTCCAGCCCAAGGGGGGGGGGGATCCAGCCAAGCACCTAACCCAGGGAACTCCCCTCCTAACTTCCCACTGGAGGGCAGAAATTCTCCAAATCCTGGGCAGCAATTTTTCCCCAGGTATCCACCCAATTTCCAGCCCCAAAATCCGCCACCCTTCCTTCCCCAATTCCCTGAGCCCAGACAACCGAATCCGGGAGAGGGGAGGCCAAGGGTGGAGGGGTATCCAAATCTTCCCAACCAGGGGTACTACCAAAGAAGGGATAGCTACCCTTCCCGGGATCAGCCCAGGGGAGAAAACAGGGCCCCGTATCAGCCTGAGCGGGTTTCCCAGTTAGAGCGCCAGGTTCAAAACATGGCGCGGGATCTGGGTCACATACTGAGGGCTCAGCAGAACCCTCAGATCGGCATGCCAGCGCAGAACGCACCCAACTCTGGACCTGCTGCTCCAGAACAATGACGGGGGCAGCACCCCGATAACTCACCGGTTCCCAGGGAGGAGGCACAAAGGGAAGGGGGGTGTTAAGCCTGGGAGGAAGCTTCCTTCCTCACTTGTAAACAGCCCCTGGAAACCCAGGAACCGGAAACAAAATCTCTTGCCCCTGAAAGTCTGCCTCCTAAGGAGCAGAGGGGGGTTAGGAGAAACAAAAGATCCAAACAGACTCAGTTTGAGGAGGAGGTACAGATCTTCCAATTTGAGGGAGAGGGATCCTCAGAAGATCCTGGGAAAAGGATCTTCTCCTTCAGAGATGGGGGAACTCCTCCCAAGGAAAAATGGGCCCCTAAGGATGCAAATCCAGACTGGGGAGATGTGGAGACTGAGCTACCGCCGCCCACCATCTCATCCCAGAACCAACAGCAAGAAAATCCCCTGGTTCAAACCCATCCTGATGACTGCCTCCAAAAAGGGGGGGGGCGGCCCAGAACCGGAGCCAGGGGAACCCACAATGGCTCTGATCTCCAGTTGCCAACTTTTTCTTTCAGATTCCCAAGGCTCTCCACAGAATTCTGCCCAAATCTCTTCGCTAGCGATGTCCAAAACCAGAAAGTTAGCCCACCAGTTGTCCAAAAATGTGCATTATCTGTCCCCCCTTGAGGAGAAGGAGGGAAGATACTATGCCCCCGGTACAAGTACAGGGGCAGGGTACAATTTTGGCACTGGTGGACACTGGATCTCAAGCTACCCTTCTGTTCAGAAGGGCCTTTGACGAACTGAATGCAGGAAGGGGAGAGAATTACCAAATTCCTCTCACCTCTCTTCCTGGACAACTGCAGAACTTTGACGGGAAGGAAATTCCCGTTGAGGGGACTGCAGACTTGGACATTAAGATCGGGCGACACAAGGTGAAACACCCGGTCATAGTAGTGACTCCAGAGGGCACCCCTTGTTTACTGGGGAATGACCTCCTGAGGAGGTTGTCACCCTTAATAGATTGCGTAAACAAGGTCCTCTGGACCCAGACTAGCCGACCAATAAAATTAAAACAGAGTGTCAACCATGTTAGTTTAAACGGCACCTGCCACATGGTTGAACAAAAATCTGACCAAGTAGAATTTCACTTCCAGAATAGCCAAATTCCAGACGTGACGGTAATAGCAGTAGGACAACAGACTGGTGATGGAGGGTCCTCTCTATTTCTGAAAATCAACCTTCCTTCCAGTCTAAAGTGGTACTCCACGCTGGAAGGAAACACTCTGAGATTCTATACTAATCCACAATCAAAAACTCCCACTCCTGTAGTCCAGAAAGATGTGAAATCAGCTCAGAGCCTGGCTGATATTCAGCAAATTGGAGAGCAGTTGTTCATCCCTGTCCAATTAAATGATGGGAAGGACTCTGTTCTCGCTCGAGTGTGTGTGAACAACGGTAAGAGCTTCATCAGCGAAGCCATGTTTCGCCAACTCCCAAAAGATCCAGCCATTCCCACCTTCAAACTGATAGACAAATGGGAAATGGATCTGGAAGCACCTAATTCCAAACATCTCCTGCCAAGCAGGTGTATGCTCAAAATCTCCATTGGCAACAAGAGCATAGTCCATAATTGTTGGGTCGTGCGAGACGTCACCGCCGCCTTTTACTTAGGCAGTGACATTCTCAAACGCTTTGCCATTAGTTTGGACCTAATAAACTTCAAAGCTTGGTCCCGATTAGCGGATAATCCCATGGTCTTTGATGATCCAGAAAAAGCATTTAGGTCAGCTCAATTGCTACCTTATGCAGTTGAAATTCAGATTAAAGAGGAAGTCACCATCCCAGAAAGGACCTGACAATTCTCCCTGGAAGTGAAAGCTAAAAGAGGACAACATTTGAAAAACCCTGATGCTTATATACATCTAAATGCTTCTCTCCAACAGCAAGGGTTGGGGGTAAACCCAACTCCATTAGTCAACATAGAACATGACACCATTCCAATAGAGGTGGATAACAGCGACTTAAAGAGTATTACTCTAGCCGCAGGCACCATTATTGGAATGGCGGTTGATGACCGACATTTTTCCATAGATTTAGGTAATGAACTGTTAGGGCCAATCCCCAAGGACTGCTTTGACAGTGACGACAATACGACACCAGACAGGATTTTTACCCAGCATGGGGGGAACTTCCTGGTGTACACTTCTTGCCCTTATGGTAAGGAAGATGTGACTTGTGACTTCAGGAGGGATGAGGTGATTTTCCAGGTCCATGAGGGCTGCCTTTCCCACCTGAAGCCTCCGGTCCAAATCAGCACTCTGACCAGGGACTTCTCCACCCAGCTGGAGGAGGCCGCGGAGATAGCCAAACCAGAAGTCTTTCCAGGCTTCAGGCAGATGGTGGAAGAGAGAGTCAACCTAGCTGATGCCTGTGTGACTCTGGAACAAAAGCAAAAGTTGAAACAAGTTTTCTTGGATTTCCAAGATCTCTTTGCGGTAGACTCATATGACTGTGGTCGCACTGACATCCACACAACAACAATCCACACGGACCCTGGCATGACTCCTGTGTTTGTGAAGCAATATCGCTTGCCTCTCGCATCAATGGAGTCCCTTACTGAAATAATTAAGAACCTTGAGTCCCGGGGAATAATCCGTCCAGTCCACAGCACCTTCAATAATCCGGTGCTGGGAATATTGAAGCCAAACGGCCAGTGGAGACTCTGCGCCAACCGCAGGGAGCTCAACAAACGGGTCCATACTTCCCGATGGCCTCTGCCCTACATTGACCAAGGGCTGGCCCAGATCCAGGGGTCACAGGTATTCACTGCAATAGACCTGACCAATGGATACTGGACTGTGCCTGTCAGTAGGGAGGACCAATACAAGCTGGCTTTTACCTTTGGGGGCCAGCAATACACATGGACCCGGACTCCCTTCGGATACCTCAACTCCGGCAATGAATTCAACATTTTCCTACATAAGGCCATGCCCGACCTGGGTGCGAGGGGTAACCTGGCTTATGTAGATGATGTCCTCATCAAAAGTTCATCTGTGGAGGAACACATAGCGGAGATCCATTATGTTCTGACGCAGTTGAGGGCCGCCGGAGCAAAACTTTCCTTTCAGAAAGCACAGTGGTGTAGAACCCGTGTTACTTTCCTGGGGCATGAGATTACTCCTCAGGGTCTCTGTCCCCAGGAAAAGAAAGTGAAAGCACTTCAGAAACTGAAAGACCCCACAACTCTGCGGGAACTAAGGAGCCTCCTTGGACTGACTAATTACAGCAGAAAGTTCATTGAGGGCTACGCAGAGATCACCAGACCCCTGATCCATCTCCTGAAGGGGGGGGTCAAGTGGGAATGGGGTCCAGAACAAGCCGAGGCGGTAAAACAACTCAAAAGAAGCCTCTCACAAGCGCCTTGCCTAGCTTACCCTGTCAGAAAGAAGGAGTTCTTCCTGGAGACGGGGTTCTCTAATTTGTGCTTGACGGCGGTATTATACCAAAAGCATGACAAGGTCAATAAAGTAATCTCCTATGCGAGCAAAACTTTATCCTCTGTGGAGGAAAAATTCAACGATTGTGAGAAGGCACTCCTGGCGACGGTGTGGGCATTGAAGAATTACCGCCCGTTTATCCAGGGGGAACACATCATAGTGGAGACTCCACACCAGCCTCTGCAATATCTCCAAAGTGACAGAATCCGGGCCGGAAATGTGAGTAATTCCCGAATTACTTCCTGGATTCTGTCAATGCAAGGCTTTCCTGTGGAGGTCAGATATGGCCAAAACAAGAAGAGTCCCCTCGCGCAAGGTCTGGCTGACTTGCATGATTGTGCCAGAGAAAACTGTCTCGAGGACGAAAGTCTAAAAATCAAGGACAACACGGAGGCATACCTTAATTCCCCCCACAAAGTCTTTGAAGAGGACAAGTGTGAGGGAATGCCCACTGTCTATGTGGATGGATGCTCTTACCATGTTGACAACGACGGGGTGAAAGAACTGGTGGCCGGCGTAGGGAATGCATGGGTGAATGAGTCCCCAGAACCCTCCGCTGGATACAAAATTGGTCCCCGAAGTAGTCAGGTGGCTTAATTGATGGCTGTGCATCAGGCCATCCTCACTGCTGTCCAGCATCAACTCCACGATCTGGTCATAATCACAGATTCGGATTATGTACGGAACGGGTTCGTGGAGCACCTGGTTAATTGGAAAACCAGAGGCATGTTATGTGCTAACAACAATCCCTTGAAACATGGGAAGTTGATCCAAAACATTGACGATCTGGTCACCTCGAATGAGATGACCATCTATTGGAAAAAGATCAAGGGTCATTCCAAAGTAGAGGGACCAGACAAAACTGGAAATGACTTAGCTGATCAGCTGGCCAGAACCGGGGCCATCCAAGGGGATCTAATTGAGATAGAGTCCCTATTGGGGGAAATCCAGGTCACTGCTATCACTAGGTCCCAGACAAATGCTCACCATGATCTGTCAGCTGCCCATGGAGCAAGGAGACCCCTGATGCTGATTTAATTACAGCTCAGAAAGGGGATCCAATAATGGGTAAATTTTACCAGCACATTGAGGACCCTGAGAACTTTCCCCTGACGGATACCGATTATATTGGGAAAGAGGACCTAAGAGTGTTGATGAAATGTCCAAAAATGTTCCGAATCCAAGACGGTTTGCTGGTAAGGAAATCCAAAGCTGGCCACGATCAGTGGGTTGTTCCTACCTCATTCAGAAGCCTGATGTTAAGTCACGCGCATGATGCGGCCACCGCCGGTCATAGGGGGTTTCACACAACATTGGAAATCTTAAGAGAGGTTGCATACTGGCCACACATGGGGCAGGACCTCGACCAATACTTGAAGGGGTGTCTTGTGTGTGCACAATTTCAGCCATCATCCCTCACGCACCGTGCGCCTCTCCAAAAGAGGGGGATGACACTGCCATGGTCAGATTTACAAATCGACTTTGTAGGCCCCGTGATTCGCTCTGCTAGGGGGAATAAGTACATGTTGACTGTGACATGCTTGTTTACCAAGTGGGTGGAATGTCTCCCAGCCCCAAATTGCAAGGCAGAAACTGCAGCTGCCCTGATGATTAACCACATCTTTTCCCGTTTCGGTCTACCTCAAAGGATTGAGTCAGACAGGGGTAGCCACTTCACCAGTGAAGTAATGACAAAGATGTGGGAGATGCTGGTGGTCAAAAGGAAGTTGCATATTGCTTACCGGCCAGCTTCTTCTGGGGCAGTTGAGAGATATAACCGAACCATTGTGAGCATATTAAAGAAGTTTGTGGCAGATTCTGGGCCAAGTTAGGATATCCGATTACCTCTGGTCCTAATGGCCATCAGATCTACCCCTTCATCTGCAACCAAAATGTCACCATTTGAGTTGATGACTGGGCGCAAGATGGTGCTTCCTCAGCATTTGCTCTACAGGACCCAAGAGCAGACACTGATAAATGCCTCCACAACTCATGAGTATGTGGAGAATTTAAGGAAACACCTTCAACATGCTTTTGCTTATGCTCAGCAGAATCTAGAAAGATCAGCTGATAGCATGAAGACCCACTATGACCTGAAAACTTCCAGGAAGGAATATCAGGTGGGGGACCGGGTCTATCTATACAATTTCCAAAGGAACCAGGCGAAACAGCGACAATTTTTGCCTACATGTAAGGGACCCTTTGAGATTATAGACAAAATCTCCCTTGTGGCCTACAAGATCCGCATCCCCAAAGGCGGTTTGGTAGAGGGGGAAGACAAGTGGGTCCACATTAACCAGTTGAAGTGTTGCCATCCCAGGCACACTCTGCAACAACTGGAGGAATCCTCTGGAATCCTAGAGGGTACTGTCTCAGATTAATTCAGTTCTAACTTAAAATATCCTACATATCGCCTATCAAATTCTGAGTTTCTCAATGTGGGTGTTTTTGTTTGTGAATGCAAAAAGAAATGTGCATGTTCATATGTTTTGACTATAAATTTATATGCCACCCCACTATATCAATGGTGGGGGAGAAATGTCCATGAATAGGTATTGTCGCTCTTCCTTTGTCGTCCTAGGAGAAAGAAAACCTGGAGACGGGCCAAGGAAGACGATCCGGAGACCGGGAGCAGAGACGCAAGGGGCCCAGTGTACCGCCCAATATTCCCATCAGGACCGGCGAGGAGGACCGATCGATCAGTACCGGATGGAGGAAAAGATGCTGAACTGTGCCATCTATTGGAAGAAGATGAGGAAACATCCCAGGTCTTGCGAGTCCCATCAGTGAAACAGAATGGCCATCGCAAGAGGGGGGCTTGTGGGATGTTTTTATCCATGCATCCGAGCCCTACCTCAAAACTGTGCAGTACTGACATGGAAAATATCATGATGGCCAGAGCTTCCCAAAAAATGCACAGGGAAGTGCATGAAGAATAGGCTGCCACTCATTTTTGCCGATGTTATGGGCACAGAAGGGCACTGCCTAAAACCACCATTGGACTACCCACACAGTAGTCTGAAACCATTGGGAATGGCAATGCTGATTGCCAAAAGCAACCTAGAATTGTGGGGAATTCATTTTCTTAAATCCCAAAAATGGGTGCATTACCAGTACTCACCACTATCAGAAAGCCGGCGTTTTAAAACAACACCAGATTTCTTTTTTGTGTAAAACTGAATAAATGAACCCAAAGCAGGCCAAAGAAAGACTTACTGAGAGGTGGATCCAATGTAAAGTTATATTCTGAAGTGACTTGAAGGTTTATAACAAGACTGGCTGAGCTGTGGATTCAGCAGTTTAAGTAAATTTGGACTGAAAGACACTAAAAATCTAAATGTTTAAAAGAAATGAGTGACCTACTTTTGAGTGTCACATAGGTTGCAATTGTTTAAATGTCATAGTTTTAAACTTAGAATCAGCATTCTAGCTGCATATGTAAAATGGTTAGTTTTATTTGAATGCAGAAAACTGGGTAACTAAAAGTGACATTAGATGGGGGCTGGGTTAAGGAACTGAATTCTGCCTACCAGCTACCCCCGACAGGAGTTGAGACTTGCACAACAGCTGTGTTCCCAGGCCTACCTGCCTTTTGCTGCTCCCACCAAAAGGGATATGACACTTCTCTGATTGAATTACCAAGGGACTGCTAGAGACTAAACATAGGACCCAGCCAGAGGGTTTATTGAAGTGGCCATAAATGGCTTCCTCTTGAACAATGGGCCTTCCAAGGCCCAGGCAGATGGTTTGTTGTAGGAGTCGTAAATGTGGCTTCCTCCTGGAAGGAAAGGGGAGGAGCACTACATGTGAGAGCAAGCTGTCTTGGCAGAAACTGGGAGGGGGAGAAACTGGAGACAGAGGCTGAGCTTGAAGAAAGTGGAAAGACTGGTTTCTGTACCATGTGATTTGGGAAACCACACCCCTGTAGCCAGAATATGGTTTTAGAAAAAGATGAATAACTCATAGTACGGACTTGTCATAATTATTTAAATGATACCATAATTCTTGTGATTTTTCTGCCCACATTTTAAGAGGTTTTTAGAACCGGTGGCATGATCTGGGGGCAAACTAGCAGTTAAGAGGGTATTACTTAAAATGTATGCATGTTAAAAATCTGACACTTCATGAAGTAATGTCCATACTCCTTGCGCACATGTGTATAAATTTGGGGTAATGTCCGATATTACGAAACCAGTTAAAAAGTGCAAATGTTGCCATTTCTGAATGCAAGCTCCCAGGAAGAGCAGATTTGGACAGGGTATACCTCCTGTGATATGTGATGGGTGCATGTAATTTTAAACAAATGTGTACCTGTGCAAATATGTCTTTTGGGTCAAAATATAGATTGTGTGTAATTTGACAGGGGTCGGTTCTCTGTATCATAAACAGACCTCATCATGATGACACTTCATTTCATTCCCCCAATCAAGGGGAAGAGGAGGAAGTGGCCAATGACAAGTGGAGAGGGGTAGGGCCTAGGAAGCTAGCCTCTCCACTCATTTTCAAAACACATAAAGGCAGACAGTCAGGACAGATAGGGACATTCTATTCCATCTGCTGCGGGACGCTCTGCCGGGAAAATCCCTACTTTACCTCCATCAACCTCCAGAGAGCCAACATAGAGACTTCAATCTATCCACCTTCAGAGACCAAGACTTTACTTCAGAATTTGTAGCAGAGAGGTCAACTACAAGCTAAATCCCTCTTTAGCAGGCCTCAAATCATTGCCATTATCACAGCCAGGCGAGCTGTTTGAATTCTTTGCAAGAACTCTTGCCATTTGCCAGAGAGCAGTGTTGTATCCAGAGAGAGACCAGCTGAACCGGAGACCGCTGTATCCAGACCCACAGACCTGATCAGAACCAGAGACCCAGACCAGACCAGCAGAGTAGAGCTGACCCAGAGGCTGTGCGCAGAGACCGTCCGTGGCGAGTGAAGAAAACCTGACCAGATCTGTGGCGAGGCCCATTTATTTCAAAAATATATTGTGTGTACCTAGCAGAACTGTGCAGAACCAATCTCTTAGTTAAAATAATATAATTCAATCTATTTTTATCTAAGTAGAACTGCCTCCTAACTGTCACCTGTCATTTGCAAAGCTGTCACCTGTCATTTCTAGTTGCTAGCTGTCACTTTGAACTTTAAAATTTCAAATCCGAAAAACAACCTTCACAAAATCGTTCATAACTCCGTAACCGTTTGTCTTAGAGACTTGCAGTAACTTTCCTCTGAAAGCTGGGAATCTTGACTTTTCAACGAACCTAGAATCGCATTCCTATTCCATACACTTTTGCCGCAATCGCAAAAAACGCACTCGCGAATTTGCCACGATTTGCAAATTTCTCCACGTGGGAAAACAGCAGTTTCCTTGCTTTCCTTGCTAAAAATTTGTTTGCCTCTTAAGAACCATCCCTGAATCATTGCTAGAGTGAGCCTGGACTAATATAAACTAGATACCACTCACCCTGAACCTCTAGAGGGAATTAAAAGCATTTTAGCATATTTTTCACTTCATTGCCAGCACAGATAAAATCATTTTAGCATATTTTTCACTTCATTGCCAGCACATATAAAAGCATTTTGGACCTGTGTTTCAAACTTCTGTAGTCTAAGCTTGCTGGGGTGAACTGAATTACATTTGATTGCATTTCTGAGAACTGTGTGCTTTCCTTCCATTTCCTTGCATTGCATAAAGGGGGGAGGGGATTGCCAGAGAAAAGTGATTACATTGTTTTGTTGAAATCATATTGAGTATTTTCTGTATTGCATTTTCATTCAACATTACATCCATCTGAACTTATATAAAGTATTCTCTACCACCTTATTCTTCTGTTCCTATTCACAAGTGTGCTAGTGCCAGACTATCCATTATTGATTACTGCTCAGATTAAGTGTGATATTCAATTATTAATTTATTATAAAGTGTGATATATATATATATATTGTTTAAATTATCAAATAAACCTTTTAACTTGCAAAACAGAACTACTTCTTGGCTCAGTGGGGTCAGGGGGATTCCAAGAGAGGGGTGTTATATAGGGGTAGTCATCCAGAACGCATGAACTGGACATAAAGATATATCAATAAGGGTTCATTCAGACTAGGCGTTGACTTAGCTGTAGTGTTGAATTGAATCCTCTTACAAATTGGGGGCTCGAGCGGGACGTTTGGGTTAGATCTACCATTTGTGCAGATTAATACAGCGTGCCAGCTGACCAGATACACATATCCGGTCGGATCACCACGCTGTGTTACGCTGTAAAGCACTCCTCAAAGGAACGCTCTAAGGAAAAGGTCTGTTTTGCAAAAATAAAATACAAACTTCTGTAAGTCAGGAAGGAACTCAAATTCCAGAATGACGACCTTAGTAGACATGAAAATAGCCAGAGAGCACTTCTTACATAAGTTATTTGTGAGAGGTGAGTGGACTCACCAGGACCGCATGGTCTGGTTGCAGGCCATCACGCAACAGGTCACGGAAACAGGGTCAGATATATGGAGAGATCAGGGTCCCTTACATGTGGCCCTGAGTGAACTATACATGGCTCCTAAAGCTAAGGATGAACAAGACAAGATGGTTAGGATAGCGGCATACCTGTACGTATATATGGGAGACATGTAGGATAAATGTACTGAAAGCCAGGATCTGGTGAATAAGCGACAGATGGCGTTAGAGAAGGTCCAATCTGACCTGGTCTCTTCTGAGCAGAGGCTGCAGGGGAGCCAGGAGTCAGAAAATGAGAGTAGACAGCACATCATTAAAATAAAGAGGGATATGGACATCCTGCAACAGGAAAAGGCTGACCAGGATACCAGATTTCTGGCCTTGCAGAAGGAGTACCAAGAAGGTTTGGACTCCCTACTGCAGAGCCAGAAAAAGCTGGAGCAACAGTTAGACTTCAATAGGGTATGTGCTGAGCAGGTATTCACCCTGCAAAGCCACCTAGATAGGGAGAAGGCAGAGAGCAATAAACTGATTCTGAAAGACCTGGATACCCAGGCAGAGTTTGATCAGGAGCGCCAGAAAGCTGGTGCCTTCCAAAGGCAAAGGGACGACCTGATGGTACAGATGCAGACTCTTAGTCAGGAAAGGGACACCTTAGGCCAGGAAGTCTGCCACTTAAAAAGAAAAATGGAAGAAAATCACCTGGCCCACCAGGGACTGGGTGACCTCCAAAAAGAACACCAGAACTTGTTAGAGCACACCAGGAGGGTGGAGGATGCTCTAGCAAGAAAGGAGCAGGCCAATAGGGACGCAGCTCAGGAGGTAACCCTCCTGCAGCAAAGACTGGCCCAGTGCTCCAGGACCAATCAGGAGGCACAGAGAGAGAATGAGGCTCTCTGCCAGCACAATGATAGACTCCAACAACAGGTAGCGATGCAGGAGAGACTGATAGAGTCTAGTAAGGCCTTAAATGAGAAACTGAAGGCGCAGGCTCTTGCATTGCAACAGGGAGCAGGGGCGGATAGAGATGAGGTTCGCTGGGAAAGAGAAACTCCTGAGCATAACCCCAGGAGCCCTAGTACCAGAGGCCTTTATCTCTCTCAGTCCCTGGACTCTGCCACCCCCATGTCCCCTGGCGCACATGAGCACAGGGCCACAGGGATGGCAGATTACTATCCAGCCAGAAGCATGGGGCTCATAGGCCAGTACCACCCAGGAATGGAGGGGCGGGCATCCGGGTAGGGGCACCTAAGCACAGTGCAATTTGATGGGGAACCCCAGGAGAGTAGGCCATTAAGGGCATCCTGAAAATCTCTGCCCAGTTAGGTCAGTGGGGGGGGTACCCATCAAATCCTGGCAGCAAGGAGGGATCTGAAGACTCCTCTGACCGGTACAGGACACAGGAGACCAGGTCCCCACATTCTGCCAGCCATTCCCAGGCTCGCAGAATCCGGGAAAACCTGGAAGAACAGACGGGAACCTCTGGGAGCAGTGCCTCTGAGTCAGAAGATGAATGGACCAGGGTTACCCGGACCAAAAGGGCCAATAAGACAAAAAGGGCCTTGCTTAAGGACCCCTTAAAGCAGATTAAGGCAATCAGGAGCGTCATCACACCTTATCATAAGAACGCCAAGTATTCTGTTTGGGAGCACTTAGAGTTGTTTGAGCAAATGATGGAGACTTTCCATTTGAAGGACAGCCAAAGCTGTATTCAATATGTAAAGTGGACCTTCTCCCCGGAATACTCCAGTTTCTTTGCGGGGCTGGAGGACAAAAATCATTTAAGATGGTCCACCTATAAGGCGGCCATCTTGAAACATTTTTCTACTCATAGAAATCCTCAAGAGGCTCGCAAGGCAGCCTACAATTTACAATGGGGGGAGGATCAGACCCCACAAGAATTTGTGCAGGAGTTAAAGCGTGCTTTTGCACAGACCACAAGAAGGGTGCGCTCGGATAGCAGAGAATTTATTAATACGTTTTTCCATGCCTTGCCCAAATACATAATGACCCAGCTCGTGAGGGATTTTCACGAGAAAAGATCGTTAGACTGGGTCATTGAACAGGCGACCCGGATCTATGAGGTGCAGAAGCCAATAGAAAATAAAAATAATGCGCCCAAAAACCCCAAAGCCAACAACACCCCTGCTGCTGCCAAGGTGGCAGAGGTAAAGGTCACCCCCGTTTTAGATTTGGAGATGGGGGGGCCTAAAAACCTACCTGCACCTAATAATGCTAGGCCCAGTAGGTCCTCGGGCCAGTCACAGACAGGGAGCCAAGGAGGCAGCCCCACAAATGGGGTCCCTCGCTCTCCTGATTATGTAAGTCCCTGTTACAAGGGAAATCGATCCATCCTGGGTTATGTGTGGACTCCTCCAGCCCAAGGGGGGGGGATCCAGCCAAGCACCTAACCCAGGGAACTTCCCTCCTAACTTCCCACTGGAGGGCAGAAATTCTCCAAATCCTGGGCAGCAATTTTTCCCCAGGTATCCACCCAATTTCCAGCCCCAAAATCCGCCACCCTTCCTTCCCCAATTCCCTGAGCCCAGACAACCGAATCCGGGAGAGGGGAGGCCAAGGGTGGAGGGGTATCCAAATCTTCCCAACCAGGGGTACTACCAAAGAAGGGATAGCTACCCTTCCCGGGATCAGCCCAGGGGAGAAAACAGGGCCCCGTATCAGCCTGAGCGGGTTTCCCAGTTAGAGCGCCAGGTTCAAAACATGGCGCGGGATCTGGGTCACATACTGAGGGCTCAGCAGAACCCTCAGATCGGCATGCCAGCGCAGAACGCACCCAACTCTGGACCTGCTGCTCCAGAACAATGACGGGGGCAGCACCCCGATAACTCACCGGTTCCCAGGGAGGAGGCACAAAGGGAAGGGGGGTGTTAAGCCTGGGAGGAAGCTTCCTTCCTCACTTGTAAACAGCCCCTGGAAACCCAGGAACCGGAAACAAAATCTCTTGCCCCTGAAAGTCTGCCTCCTAAGGAGCAGAGGGGGGTTAGGAGAAACAAAAGATCCAAACAGACTCAGTTTGAGGAGGAGGTACAGATCTTCCAATTTGAGGGAGAGGGATCCTCAGAAGATCCTGGGAAAAGGATCTTCTCCTTCAGAGATGGGGGAACTCCTCCCAAGGAAAAATGGGCCCCTAAGGATGCAAATCCAGACTGGGGAGATGTGGAGACTGAGCTACCGCCGCCCACCATCTCATCCCAGAACCAACAGCAAGAAAATCCCCTGGTTCAAACCCATCCTGATGACTGCCTCCAAAAAGGGGGGGGGGCGGCCCAGAACCGGAGCCAGGGGAACCCACAATGGCTCTGATCTCCAGTTGCCAACTTTTTCTTTCAGATTCCCAAGGCTCTCCACAGAATTCTGCCCAAATCTCTTCGCTAGCGATGTCCAAAACCAGAAAGTTAGCCCACCAGTTGTCCAAAAATGTGCATTATCTGTCCCCCCTTGAGGAGAAGGAGGGAAGATACTATGCCCCCGGTACAAGTACAGGGGCAGGGTACAATTTTGGCACTGGTGGACACTGGATCTCAAGCTACCCTTCTGTTCAGAAGGGCCTTTGACGAACTGAATGCAGGAAGGGGAGAGAATTACCAAATTCCTCTCACCTCTCTTCCTGGACAACTGCAGAACTTTGACGGGAAGGAAATTCCCGTTGAGGGGACTGCAGACTTGGACATTAAGATCGGGCGACACAAGGTGAAACACCCGGTCATAGTAGTGACTCCAGAGGGCACCCCTTGTTTACTGGGGAATGACCTCCTGAGGAGGTTGTCACCCTTAATAGATTGCGTAAACAAGGTCCTCTGGACCCAGACTAGCCGACCAATAAAATTAAAACAGAGTGTCAACCATGTTAGTTTAAACGGCACCTGCCACATGGTTGAACAAAAATCTGACCAAGTAGAATTTCACTTCCAGAATAGCCAAATTCCAGACGTGACGGTAATAGCAGTAGGACAACAGACTGGTGATGGAGGGTCCTCTCTATTTCTGAAAATCAACCTTCCTTCCAGTCTAAAGTGGTACTCCACGCTGGAAGGAAACACTCTGAGATTCTATACTAATCCACAATCAAAAACTCCCACTCCTGTAGTCCAGAAAGATGTGAAATCAGCTCAGAGCCTGGCTGATATTCAGCAAATTGGAGAGCAGTTGTTCATCCCCGTCCAATTAAATGATGGGAAGGACTCTGTTCTCGCTCGAGTGTGTGTGAACAACGGTAAGAGCTTCATCAGCGAAGCCATGTTTCGCCAACTCCCAAAAGATCCAGCCATTCCCACCTTCAAACTGATAGACAAATGGGAAATGGATCTGGAAGCACCTAATTCCAAACATCTCCTGCCAAGCAGGTGTATGCTCAAAATCTCCATTGGCAACAAGAGCATAGTCCATAATTGTTGGGTCGTGCGAGACGTCACCGCCGCCTTTTACTTAGGCAGTGACATTCTCAAACGCTTTGCCATTAGTTTGGACCTAATAAACTTCAAAGCTTGGTCCCGATTAGCGGATAATCCCATGGTCTTTGATGATCCAGAAAAAGCATTTAGGTCAGCTCAATTGCTACCTTATGCAGTTGAAATTCAGATTAAAGAGGAAGTCACCATCCCAGAAAGGACCTGACAATTCTCCCTGGAAGTGAAAGCTAAAAGAGGACAACATTTGAAAAACCCTGATGCTTATATACATCTAAATGCTTCTCTCCAACAGCAAGGGTTGGGGGTAAACCCAACTCCATTAGTCAACATAGAACATGACACCATTCCAATAGAGGTGGATAACAGCGACTTAAAGAGTATTACTCTAGCCGCAGGCACCATTATTGGAATGGCGGTTGATGACCGACATTTTTCCATAGATTTAGGTAATGAACTGTTAGGGCCAATCCCCAAGGACTGCTTTGACAGTGACGACAATACGACACCAGACAGGATTTTTACCCAGCATGGGGGGAACTTCCTGGTGTACACTTCTTGCCCTTATGGTAAGGAAGATGTGACTTGTGACTTCAGGAGGGATGAGGTGATTTTCCAGGTCCATGAGGGCTGCCTTTCCCACCTGAAGCCTCCGGTCCAAATCAGCACTCTGACCAGGGACTTCTCCACCCAGCTGGAGGAGGCCGCGGAGATAGCCAAACCAGAAGTCTTTCCAGGCTTCAGGCAGATGGTGGAAGAGAGAGTCAACCTAGCTGATGCCTGTGTGACTCTGGAACAAAAGCAAAAGTTGAAACAAGTTTTCTTGGATTTCCAAGATCTCTTTGCGGTAGACTCATATGACTGTGGTCGCACTGACATCCACACAACAACAATCCACACGGACCCTGGCATGACTCCTGTGTTTGTGAAGCAATATCGCTTGCCTCTCGCATCAATGGAGTCCCTTACTGAAATAATTAAGAACCTTGAGTCCCGGGGAATAATCCGTCCAGTCCACAGCACCTTCAATAATCCGGTGCTGGGAATATTGAAGCCAAACGGCCAGTGGAGACTCTGCGCCGACCGCAGGGAGCTCAACAAACGGGTCCATACTTCCCGATGGCCTCTGCCCTACATTGACCAAGGGCTGGCCCAGATCCAGGGGTCACAGGTATTCACTGCAATAGACCTGACCAATGGATACTGGACTGTGCCTGTCAGTAGGGAGGACCAATACAAGCTGGCTTTTACCTTTGGGGGCCAGCAATACACATGGACCCGGACTCCCTTCGGATACCTCAACTCCGGCAATGAATTCAACATTTTCCTACATAAGGCCATGCCCGACCTGGGTGCGAGGGGTAACCTGGCTTATGTAGATGATGTCCTCATCAAAAGTTCATCTGTGGAGGAACACATAGCGGAGATCCATTATGTTCTGACGCAGTTGAGGGCCGCCGGAGCAAAACGTTCCTTTCAGAAAGCACAGTGGTGTAGAACCCGTGTTACTTTCCTGGGGCATGAGATTACTCCTCAGGGTCTCTGTCCCCAGGAAAAGAAAGTGAAAGCACTTCAGAAACTGAAAGACCCCACAACTCTGCGGGAACTAAGGAGCCTCCTTGGACTGACTAATTACAGCAGAAAGTTCATTGAGGGCTACGCAGAGATCACCAGACCCCTGATTCATCTCCTGAAGGGGGGGGTCAAGTGGGAATGGGGTCCAGAACAAGCCGAGGCGGTAAAACAACTCAAAAGAAGCCTCTCACAAGCGCCTTGCCTAGCTTACCCTGTCAGAAAGAAGGAGTTCTTCCTGGAGACGGGGTTCTCTAATTTGTGCTTGACGGCGGTATTATACCAAAAGCATGACAAGGTCAATAAAGTAATCTCCTATGCGAGCAAAACTTTATCCTCTGTGGAGGAAAAATTCAACGATTGTGAGAAGGCACTCCTGGCGACGGTGTGGGCATTGAAGAATTACCGCCCGTTTATCCAGGGGGAACACATCATAGTGGAGACTCCACACCAGCCTCTGCAATATCTCCAAAGTGACAGAATCCGGGCCGGAAATGTGAGTAATTCCCGAATTACTTCCTGGATTCTGTCAATGCAAGGCTTTCCTGTGGAGGTCAGATATGGCCAAAACAAGAAGAGTCCCCTCGCGCAAGGTCTGGCTGACTTGCATGATTGTGCCAGAGAAAACTGTCTCGAGGACGAAAGTCTAAAAATCAAGGACAACACGGAGGCATACCTTAATTCCCCCCACAAAGTCTTTGAAGAGGACAAGTGTGAGGGAATGCCCACTGTCTATGTGGATGGATGCTCTTACCATGTTGACAACGACGGGGTGAAAGAACTGGTGGCCGGCGTAGGGAATGCATGGGTGAATGAGTCCCCAGAACCCTCCGCTGGATACAAAATTGGTCCCCGAAGTAGTCAGGTGGCTTAATTGATGGCTGTGCATCAGGCCATCCTCACTGCTGTCCAGCATCAACTCCACGAACTGGTCATAATCACAGATTCGGATTATGTACGGAACGGGTTCGTGGAGCACCTGGTTAATTGGAAAACCAGAGGCATGTTATGTGCTAACAACAATCCCTTGAAACATGGGAAGTTGATCCAAAACATTGACGATCTGGTCACCTCGAATGAGATGACCATCTATTGGAAAAAGATCAAGGGTCATTCCAAAGTAGAGGGACCAGACAAAACTGGAAATGACTTAGCTGATCAGCTGGCCAGAACCGGGGCCATCCAAGGGGATCTAATTGAGATAGAGTCCCTATTGGGGGAAATCCAGGTCACTGCTATCACTAGGTCCCAGACAAATGCTCACCATGATCTGTCAGCTGCCCATGGAGCAAGGAGACCCCTGATGCTGATTTAATTACAGCTCAGAAAGGGGATCCAATAATGGGTAAATTTTACCAGCACATTGAGGACCCTGAGAACTTTCCCCTGACGGATACCGATTATATTGGGAAAGAGGACCTAAGAGTGTTGATGAAATGTCCAAAAATGTTCCGAATCCAAGACGGTTTGCTGGTAAGGAAATCCAAAGCTGGCCACGATCAGTGGGTGGTTCCTACCTCATTCAGAAGCCTGATGTTAAGTCATGCCCATGATGCGGCCACCGCCGGTCATAGGGGGTTTCACACAACATTGGAAATCTTAAGAGAGGTTGCATACTGGCCACACATGGGGCAGGACCTCGACCAATACTTGAAGGGGTGTCTTGTGTGTGCACAATTTCAGCCATCATCCCTCACGCACCGTGCGCCTCTCCAAAAGAGGGGGATGACACTGCCATGGTCAGATTTACAAATCGACTTTGTAGGCCCCGTGATTCGCTCTGCTAGGGGGAATAAGTACATGTTGACTGTGACATGCTTGTTTACCAAGTGGGTGGAATGTCTCCCAGCCCCAAATTGCAAGGCAGAAACTGCAGCTGCCCTGATGATTAACCACATCTTTTCCCGTTTCAGTCTACCTCAAAGGATTGAGTCAGACAGGGGTAGCCACTTCACCAGTGAAGTAATGACAAAGATGTGGGAGATACTGGTGGTCAAAAGGAAGTTGCATATTGCTTACCGGCCAGCTTCTTCTGGGGCAGTTGAGAGATATAACCGAACCATTGTGAGCATATTAAAGAAGTTTGTGGCAGATTCTGGGCCAAGTTAGGATATCCGATTACCTCTGGTCCTAATGGCCATCAGATCTACCCCTTCATCTGCAACCAAAATGTCACCATTTGAGTTGATGACTGGGCGCAAGATGGTGCTTCCTCAGCATTTGCTCTACAGGACCCAAGAGCAGACACTGATAAATGCCTCCACAACTCATGAGTATGTGGAGAATTTAAGGAAACACCTTCAACATGCTTTTGCTTATGCTCAGCAGAATCTAGAAAGATCAGCTGATAGCATGAAGACCCACTATGACCTGAAAACTTCCAGGAAGGAATATCAGGTGGGGGACCGGGTCTATCTATACAATTTCCAAAGGAACCAGGCGAAACAGCGACAATTTTTGCCTACATGTAAGGGACCCTTTGAGATTATAGACAAAATCTCCCTTGTGGCCTACAAGATCCGCATCCCCAAAGGCGGTTTGGTAGAGGGGGAAGACAAGTGGGTCCACATTAACCAGTTGAAGTGTTGCCATCCCAGGCACACTCTGCAACAACTGGAGGAATCCTCTGGAATCCTAGAGGGTACTGTCTCAGATTAATTCAGTTCTAACTTAAAATATCCTACATATCGCCTATCAAATTCTGAGTTTCTCAATGTGGGTGTTTTTGTTTGTGAATGCAAAAAGAAATGTGCATGTTCATATGTTTTGACTATAAATGTATATGCCACCCCACTATATCAATGGTGGGGGAGAAATGTCCATGAATAGGTATTGTCGCTCTTCCTTTGTCGTCCTAGGAGAAAGAAAACCTGGAGACGGGCCAAGGAAGACGATCCGGAGACCGGGAGCAGAGACGCAAGGGGCCCAGTGTACCGCCCAATATTCCCATCAGGACCGGCGAGGAGGACCGATCGATCAGTACCGGATGGAGGAAAAGATGCTGAACTGTGCCATCTATTGGAAGAAGATGAGGAAACATCCCAGGTCTTGCGAGTCCCATCAGTGAAACAGAATGGCCATCGCAAGAGGGGGGCTTGTGGGATGTTTTTATCCATGCATCCGAGCCCTACCTCAAAACTGTGCAGTACTGACATGGAAAATATCATGATGGCCAGAGCTTCCCAGAAAATGCACAGGGAAGTGCATGAAGAATAGGCTGCCACTCATTTTTGCCGATGTTATGGGCACAGAAGGGCACTGCCTAAAACCACCATTGGACTACCCACACAGTAGTCTGAAACCATTGGGAATGGCACTGCTGATTGCCAAAAGCAACCTAGAATTGTGGGGAATTCATTTTCTTAAATCCCAAAAATGGGTGCATTACCAGTACTCACCACTATCAGAAAGCCGGCGTTTTAAAACAACACCAGATTTTTTTTTTGTGTAAAACTGAATAAATGAACCCAAAGCAGGCCAAAGAAAGACTTACTGAGAGGTGGATCCAATGTAAAGTTATATTCTGAAGTGACTTGAAGGTTTATAACAAGACTGGCTGAGCTGTGGATTCAGCAGTTTAAGTAAATTTGGACTGAAAGACACTAAAAATCTAAATAATTAAAAGAAATGAGTGACCTACTTTTGAGTGTCACATAGGTTGCAATTGTTTAAATGTCATAGTTTTAAACTTAGAATCAGCATTCTAGCTGCATATGTAAAATAGTTTTATTTGAATGCAGAAAACTGGGTAACTAAAAGTGACATTAGATGGGGACTGGCTTAAGGAACTGAATTCTGCCTACCATCTACCCCCGACAGGAGTTGAGACTTGCACAACAGCTGTGTTCCCAGGCCTACCTGCCTTTTGCTGCTCCCACCAAAAGGGATATTACACTTCTCTGATTGAATTACCAAAGGACTGCTAGAGACTAAACATAGGACCCAGGCAGAGGGTTTATTGAAGTGGCCATAAATTGCTTCCTCTTGAACAATGGGCCTTCCAGGGCCCAGGAAGATGGTTTATTGCAGGAGTCGTAAATGTGGCTTCCTCCTGGAAGGAAAGGGGAGGAGCACTGCATGTGAGAGCAAGCTGGCTTGGCAGAAACTGGGAGGGGGAGAAACTGGAGACAGAGGCTGAGCTTGAAGAAAGTGGAAAGACTGTTTTCTGTACCATGTGACTTGGGAAACCACACCCCTGTAGCCAGAATATGGTTTTAGAAAAAGATGAATAACTCATAGTACGGGCTTGTCATAATTATTTAAATGATACCATAATTCTTGTGATTTTTCTGCCCACATTTTAAGAGGTTTTTAGAACCGGTGGCATGATCTGGGGGCAAACTAGCAGTTAAGAGGGTATTACTTAAAATGTATGCATGTTAAAAATCTGACACTTCATGAAGTAATGTCCATACTCCTTGCGCACATGTGTATAAATTTGGGGTAATGTCCGATATTACGAAACCAGTTAAAAAGTGCAAATGTTGCCATTTCTGAATGCAAGCTCCCAGGAAGAGCAGATTTGGACAGGGTATACCTCCTGTGATATGTGATGAGTGCATGTAATTTTAAACAAATGTGTACCTGTGCAAATATGTCTTTTGGGTCAAAATATAGATTGTGTGTAATTTGACAGGGGTGGGTTCTCTGTATCATAAACAGACCTCATCATGATGACACTTCATTTCATTCCCCCAATCAAGGGGAAGAGGAGGAAGTGGCCAATGACAAGTGGAGAGGGGTAGGGCCTAGGAAGCTAGCCTCTCCACCCATTTTCAAAACACATAAAGGCAGACAGTCAGGACAGATAGGGACATTCTATTCCATCTGCTGCAGGACGCTCTGCCGGGGAAATCCATACTTTACCTCCATCAACCTCCAGAGAGCCAACATAGAGACTTCAATCTATCCACCTTCAGAGACCAAGACTTTACTTCAGAATTTGTAGCAGAAAGGTCAACTACAAGCTAAATCCCTCTTTAGCAGGCCTCAAATCATTGCCATTATCACAGCCAGGCGAGCTGTTTGAATTCTTTGCAAGAACTCTTGCCATTTGCCAGAGAGCAGTGTTGTATCCAGAGAGAGACCAGCTGAACCGGAGACCGCTGTATACGGACCCACAGACCTGATCAGAACCAGAGACCCAGACCAGACCAGCAGAGTAGAGCTGACCCAGACGCTGTGCGCAGAGACCGTCCGTGGCGAGTGAAGAAAACCTGACCAGCTCTGTGGCGAGGCCCATTTATTTCAAAAATATATTGTGAGTACCTAGCAGAACTGTGCAGAACCAATCTCTTAGTTAAAATAATATAATTCAATCAATTTTTATCTAAGTAGAACTGCCTCCTAACTGTCACATGGATGCCCGTCTGAACAGTGCGACACTTGGCAGAGGTGTACACATGCATGCAAGTGTGGTGGTGTGTGTACATGTGTGGTGCACTTCCTGTGTTGCATGTGATGTCTGGCTCACCTTTGGCTGCTCATGCTGTTGTATGTGTATGGATGGTGGTGGCAGTTGCGATATGGCTGTGGTATGGCTCATGTGTGCGAGTTGCAATGACATGTGTGTTGGGGATTGTGATGACATGTCTGAGGTTTGCCAATGCCACTCATGTGCAACTGTCATGTGTGTATGTGTCCATTGTACAGTGCCCTGATGCCTGTGTTTTGTTTCTCCCTGTCTGCAGCGTCAACTGATGAAGAGGGCAGAGAAGGTGCTGTGGAGCACAGCGGCGGGGATCCCACCGCCAGCCGGAGACGCAAGGCCCGGCTCCCCTCCCGTGTTGTCATCTCGTCGGGGAGTGAGGAGTCCGGTGCCGCGTCCAGGCCGCAGCTGCCGGGGGGAGGTCCAAGAGGCGGAGGTTGGAGTTGGACTCCTCGGCAGCAGAAGGGGCAGCTGGGACCCCACAGGGCCGAACAGGGGAAGATGGCACGGAGTCATCCAGGTTGATGGGGGGTTTGGTGGAGGAGGAGGCCGTGCAAGCACCAGAGACGGGGTCTGGAGGTGGGGATCCCACTGGTGCTAGTGGTGCAGTACAGGACCAGGAACAGGAGGCAGCACAGGCCGCCGCGGAGGTGCCTGTTTGCAATCCTGTCCCCTATCCTGTCCGTGCTTCTTCTTGCACCAGCAGGGATGCCTACGTCCAGACCCGTTTTCAGGCAGGGGATGAGCTGACGTCAATTGGCCTTCCTCTGCCTGCGGCCGTGGCTATCCAGGTCCGGGTTGAGCCTGTCCTGGCTGGTGTGGCGTTCCGTCAACGGGCCATGCGAGGTGACCTGCAGTCTTTTCATGGAGAGACTGCACGTCATCTCGAATGGCTCGTTGACCACGTCAGCCTGCTGGGACAGGTCACCCAGGCCGGATTCCTCCGTCTGATGGGGCTTGCTCCGACCCCCTCCTCAACTGGACCCCCTACGCGCCAGTCGTCCTCTGTGCCATCTTCCCACCCATCAGTCACCTGGGTGCCCTGTGGAGCTGCCTCTGACGGTGCGGCCAGGCTGGTGGAGGAGGCATCCCTGCCACAGTCGGGAGTCGGAGGTCCAGCAGGGGTGGCCACATCAACAACTGCACCCCAGCCGGCGGAGGATGTGCAGGCAGCAGGAGGCAGTGCACGGGCAGAGGCAGAGCAGCAGCAGCAACATGGTGGGAGCCATGAAGGCTCGGGGCCTTCGACATCGGAGGGGCAGGCATCGGCCGGAGGGCAGGAGGACCCAGGACAGAGAGTGTCTTCCGTGTGGCAGCGGTTGGGCCACGCCATAGGTGCGGAGCGGCGGCGGGCGGAAGAGGCGCGGCTCACAATGGTCAGGGCGGAGAACTCCATACGGAGGGCCCTGAGGCGGGCCGAGTGCCTCGAGGCAATCCGCAGGGGGTTGGAGGAGGACACGGCGTTGTCCCTGCGGACCCTTGGGGCCATGGAACTGGACCAACTCCGGGACATCGAACAGGAGTTCGATGATGCCCTGGCCCGGAACACCACAGAGTGAGCAGCTGGACTTGCCCGCCGCCTTTGTATATAGTTCTTTAGTTTTAGGTTTCCTTTCTTTCTTATTATGATTTGGAGTCGACGGACACTGCTCCACTTTTTGTATATAGTTCCTTTGTTCAGTTGGGCTCATGGACCCTTGGAAGTTTTTTACATGTTTCTTAATTGGATAGATATTTTTTACATTTGACTTTGGACGACATATTTTTGGATTCGGATTTGCTGTTTTTTTTTTTTATACGGACATGCAGCTTATTTTTTCTCATTCCCATTGTAGTTTGTTTCATTTCTTTAGCATGCTTTCTTTTTTTCAATACAATTTTGTTTTCATACTTCACTGTGTGGTATCATCTCATTGGTTTCATGCATGTCATGTTGGGTGTTTTCCCATTCAATTGCAACCATTGTGTGTGACGGACATGGGTTCATTAGCTTCATGAACATTGGGGGTGTAACATGTAATTTCCATTTCCATGTGGGTGAATGGGTTACTTGGTAGGGCTTTTTTGCTGTGGAGGCTGACCATAACGCACATGATTGGGGATTGTGAGGACCTGGTGGAGGGTGCCCCTGGATGCTGGGGGGTGGGGGTGCAGGGGGACATGAGTGGGGGCCTGGTGGAGGGTGCCCCTGGTGGCTGGGGGGTGGGGGTGGTGGGAGACATGGGTGGGGGCCTGGTGGAGGGTGCCCCTGCACTGCTGGGGGGTGGGGGTGGTGGGAGACATGAGTGGGGGCCTGGTGGAGGGTGCCCCTGCACTGCTGGGGGGTGGGGGTGGTGGGAGACATGAGTGGGGGCCTGGTGGAGGGTGCCCCTGGTGGCTGGGGGTGGTGGGAGACATGAGTGGGGGCCTGGTGGAGGGTGCCCCTGGTGGCTGGGGGGTGGGGGTGGTGGGAGACATGAGTGGGGGCCTGGTGGAGGGTGCCCCTGCACTGCTGGGGGGTGGGGGTGGTGGGAGACATGAGTGGGGACCTGGTGGAGGCTGCCCCTGCACTGCTGGGGGGTGGGGGTGGTGGGGGACATGAGTGGGGGCCTGGTGGAGGGTGCCCCTGCACTGCTGGGGGGTGGGGGTGGTGGGAGACATGAGTGGGGACCTGGTGGAGGCTGCCCCTGCACTGCTGGGGGGTGGGGGTGGTGGGAGACATGAGTGGGGGCCTGGTGGAGGGTGCCCCTGCACTGCTGGGGGGTGGGGGTGGTGGGACACATGAGTGGGGGCCTGGTGGAGGCTGCCCCTGGTGGCTGGGGGGTGAGGGTGCAGGGGGACATGAGTGGGGGCCTGGTGGAGGGTGCCCCTGGTGGCTGGGGGGTGGGGGTGGTGGGAGACATGGGTGGGGGCCTGGTGGAGGGTGCCCCTGCACTGCTGGGGGGTGGGGGTGGTGGGAGACATGAGTGGGGGCCTGGTGGAGGGTGCCCCTGGATGCTGGGGGGTGGGGGTTCAGGGGGACATGAGTGGGGGCCTGGTGAAGGGTGCCCCTGGTGGCTGGGGGGTGGGGGTTCAGGGGGACATGAGTGGGGGCCTGGTGGAGGGTGCCCCTGGTGGCTGGGGGGTGGGGGTTCAGGGGGACATGAGTGGGGGCCTGGTGGAGGGTGCCCCTGGTGGCTGGGGGGTGGGGGTGGTGGGAGACATGAGTGGGGGCCTGGTGGAGGGTGCCCCTGCACTGCTGGGGGTGGGGGTGGTGGGAGACATGAGTGGGGCCTGGTGGAGGGTGCCCCTGGTGGCTGGGGGGTGGGGGTGGTGGGAGACATGAGTGGGGGCCTGGTGGAGGGTGCCCCTGGTGGCTGGGGGGTAGGGGTGGTGGGAGACATTAGTGGGGGCCTGGTGGAGGGTGCCCCTACACTGCTGGGGGGTGGGGGTGGTGGGAGACATGAGTGGGGGCCTGGTGGAGGCTGCCCCTGCACTGCTGGGGGGTGGGGGTGGTTGGAGACATGAGTGGGGGCCTGGTGGAGGGTGCCCCTGGTGGCTGGGGTGTGGGGGTGCAGGGGGACATGAGTGGGGGCCTGGTGGAGGGTGCCCCTGCACTGCTGGGGGGTGGGGGTGGTGGGAGAAATGAGTGGGGGCCTGGTGGAGGGTGCCCCTGGATGCTGGGGGGTGGGGGTGCAGGGGGACATCAGTGGGGGCCTGGTGGAGGGTGCCCCTGGTGGCTGAGGGGTGGGGGTGGTGGGAGACATGGGTGGGGGCCTGGTGGAGGGTGCCCCTGCACTGCTGGGGGGTGGGGGTGGTGGGAGACATGAGTGGGGGCCTGGTGGAGGCTGCCCCTGCACTGCTGGGGGGTGGGGGTGGTGGGAGACATGAGTGGGGGCCTGGTGGAGGGTGCCCCTGGTGGCTGGGCGGTGGGGGTGGTGGGAGACATGAGTGGGGGCCTGGTGGAGGGTGCCCCTGGTGGCTGGGGGGTGAGGGTGTTGGTAGACATGAGTGGGGGCCTGGTGGAGGGTGCCCCTGCACTGCTGGGGGGTGGGGCTGGTGGGAGACATGAGTGGGGGCCTGGTGGAGGCTGCCCCTGCACTGCTGGGGGGTGGGGGTTGGTGGGAGACATGTGTGGGGGCCTGGTGGAGGGTGCCCCTGGTGGCTGGGGGTGGGGGTGGTGGTAGACATGAGTGGGGGCCTGGTGGGGGCTGGCCATGGAGGCTGGGGGGTGGGGGTGGTGGGAGACATGGGTGGGGGCCTGGTGGAGGGTGCCCCTGGTGGCTGGGGGGTGGGGGTGGTGGTAGACATGAGTGGGGGCCTGGTGGAGGGTGCCCCTGGTGGCTGGGGAGTGGGGGTGGTGGGAGACATGAGTGGGGGCCTGGTGGGGGCTGCCCATTGTGGCTGGGGGGTGGGGGTGGTGGGAGACATGAGTGGGGGCCTGGTGGAGGGTGCCCCTGGTGGCTGGGGGGTGGGGGTGGTGGGAGACATGAGTGGGGGCCTGGTGGAGGGTGCCCCTGGTGGCTGGGGGGTGGGGGTGGTGGGAGACATGAGTGGGGGCCTGGTGGAGGGTGCCCCTGGATGCTGGGGGGTGGGGGTGCAGGGGGACATGAGTGGGGGCCTGGTGGAGGGTGCCCCTGGTGGCTGGGGGGTCGGGGTGCAGGGGGACATGAGTGGGGGCCTGGTGGAGGGTGCCCCTGGTGGCTGGGGGGTGGGGGTGGTGGGAGACATGAGTGGGGGCCTGGTGGAGGGTGCCCCTGGATGCTGGGGGGTGGGGGTGCAGGGGGACATGAGTGGGGGCCTGGTGGAGGGTGCCCCTGGTGGCTGGGGGGTGGGGGTGGTGGGAGACATGGGTGGGGGCCTGGTGGAGGGTGCCCCACACTGCTGGGGGGTGGGGTGGTGTGAGACATCAGTGGGGGCCTGGTGGAGGGTGCCCCTGGATGCTGGGGGGTGGGGGTGCAGGGGGACATGAGTGGGGGCCTGGTGGAGGGTGCCCCTGGTGGCTGGGGGGTGGGGGTGGTGGGAGACATGGGTGGGGGCCTGGTGGAGGGTGACCCTGCACTGCTGGGGGGTGGGGGTGGTGGGAGACATGAGTGGGGGCCTGGTGGAGGCTGCCCCTGCACTGCTGGGGGGTGGGGGTGGTGGGAGACATGAGTGGGGGCCTGGTGGAGGGTGCCCCTGCACTGCTGGGGGGTGGGGGTGGTGGGAGACATGAGTGGGGGCCTGGTGGAGGCTGCCCCTGCACTGCTGGGGGGTGGGGGTGGTGGGAGACATGAGTGGGGGCCTGGTGGAGGGTGCCCCTGGTGGCTGGACGGTGGGGGTGGTGGTAGACATGAGTGGGGGCCTGGTGGGGGCTGGCCATGGTGGCTGGGGGGTGGGGGTGGTGGGAGACATGGGTGGGGGCCTGGTGGAGGGTGCCCCTGGTGGCTGGGGGTGGGGGTGGTGGTAGACATGAGTGGGGGCCTGGTGGAGGGTGCCCCTGCACTGCTGGGGGGTGGGGGTGGTGGGAGACATGAGTGGGGGCCTGGTGGGGGCTGCCCATGGTGGCTGGGGGTGGGGGTGGTGGGAGACATGGGTGGGGGCCTGGTGGAGGCTGCCCCTGCACTGCTGGGGGGTGGGGTGGTGGGAGACATGAGTGGGGGCCTGGTGGAGGGAGCCCCTGGTGGCTGGGGGGTGGGGGTGCAGGGGGACATGAGTGGAGGCCTGGTGGATAGTGCCCCTGCACTGCTGGGGGGTGGGGGTGGTGGGAGACATGTGTGGGGGCCTGGTGGAGGCTGCCCCTGCACTGCTGGGGGGTGGGGGTGGTGGGAGACATGAGTGGGGGCCTGGTGGAGGGTGCCCCTGGTGGCTGGGGGGTGGGGGTGCAGGGGGACATGAGTGGGGGCCTGGTGGAGGGTGCCCCTGGTGGCTGGGGGGTGGGGGTGGTGGGAGACATGGGTGGGGCCTGGTGGAGGGTGCCCCTGCACTGCTGGGGGGTGGGGGTGGTGGGAGACATGAGTGTGGGCCTGGTGGAGGGTGCCCCTGCACTGCTGGGGGGTGGGGGTGGTGGGAGACATGAGTGGGGGCCTGGTGGGGGCTGGCCATGGTGGCTGGGGGGTGGGGGTGGTGGGAGACATGCATTGTTGATCAGTAGTGCAAGGTGACATGTGGGTTGGCTGGGGCGCATGCCCATGGTGGATGGGCTGCCTGCGGGACATGAGCAGGGGTGCAGGGTAGTCCCCCGTGGTGTAGGCTGCCTGCAGGGGCCGTGGAGGTTGTGGAGCGTACACCTGGGAGGACCCACACGGCCAATTCACGTGTAGTACTCCCCAGAACCCCTGAAATACACATACCCTGCTGAAATCGCGTGTGGAACTTCCCGCGCACCCCTGAAATACTCGTACCCTGCTGAAATCGCGTGTGGAACTTCCCGCGCACCCCTGAAATACACGTACCCTGCTGAAATCGCATGTGGAACTTCCCGCGCACCCCTGAAATACACGTACCCTGCTCGCACTGGGCCAATCGCGTGTGGAACTTCCCACGCACCCCTGAAATACACATACCCTGCTGAAATCGCGTGTGGAACTTCCCGCGCACCCCTGGAATACACATACCCTGCTGAAATCGTGTGTGGAACTTCCCGCGCACCCCTGAAATACACGTACCCTGCTGAAATCGCGTGTGGAACTTCCCGCGCACCCATGGAATACACGTACCCTGCTCGCACTGGGCCAATCGCGTGTGGAACTTCCCGCGCACCCCTGAAATACACGTACCCTGCCGAAATCGCTGTGGATCTTCCCGCGCACCCATGGAATACACGTACCCTGCTCGCACTGGGCCAATCGCGTGTGGAACTTCCCGCGCACCCCTGAAATACACGTACCCTGCCGAAATCGCGTGTGAGACTTCCCACGCACCCCGGTATACACGCACACGTATTTTTTGTCAGCGGGTGTCCGTGTTTGTGGGTACCCCTTTGCACGTCATTTGTCCTGGAGGGCCACAGTATAGGACATTCATCATGGCTGTATATAGGTGCTATTTGTTGGCGCACCTTTTGGCGCACATTTCTTCCAGGCGCAGAGACGCTACCGCCTGCTTTCTTGTGGCGGTCGTGTTTGTGCCTGTGCGCTGGTTTGAGCGTGCGCTTTTTTGCCCTATTCTATTCCATGAATACGTGTTGTAGGCGAGCGTGTGGGCGTTCCGCGCACTTGTACCCTGTACTTCCCCCGTGACGCCCACGTTTTGGCAAGTTGTTCCCCATTCCGAGTGTTACGCCCCGTGTTCCGCCTACTTTTATTGCGTGCGCCGCGCTATGTGCGATTTTCGCTGTGGCCTGTGCGATTTTCGCTGTGACCTGGCGCACCCAGTTAGATGGCCTGTGCGCCAACGTGCGCCGCGCACTTTTTTATCGCCCATCCGATGGTTTTCTCGCGCACGGCCTTCCATGAATCGATGTGCGATGCTTTTCGTGCGATTTTCGCACTTGCACTGCGATTTTCGCTATTCCACTGCGATTCGCACGTTTTTGCCCACTTGCGCCGCGCTAATTATTCCATGAATCGGCCTATCAGTGTGATATTCAATTATTAATTTATTATAAAGTGTGATATATATATCTATTGTTTAAATTATCAAATAAACCTTTTAACTTGCAAAACAGAACTACTTCTTGGCTCTGTGGGGTCAGGGGGATTCCAAGAGAGGGGTGTTATATAGGGGTAGTCATCCAGAACGCATGAACTGGACATAAAGATATATCAATAAGGGTTCATTCAGTATTCTAGACTAGGCGTTGACTTAGCTGTAGTGTTGAATTGAATCCTCTTACAGCACACACACAGTTCTCTATTGTATCTTGTAAGTAGTGTATGTAACCCTGCAGCAATGTAGCCCAGCAAGGCCGAGAGAGGCCCAAATGAATCTTCAAAGGGCAATCCCACAACAAAGGGTGAGGGTTTAAGGCACTTGCAAGTCCGGACCCTCAAATTATAGTGACCTGAGGCCCCCAGGTTTCAGACATAAACATTCTAGTACACTGACCAGCCCAAGAACCCTGGCCATAAACTGTAAACTGATCAATTAATCAGGCAGATCAGTGAACGGGGACTGGCTGTCCCCACCCCTAGTTTATGTGATTTGTGCTGCCAGGTGCCAGGGGAGAAGGTAACAAATGTATGCCGCGGGTCAGAAAGATGTGGAGACACTAACATGTCCAGGAAAGGAGCAGGGGTACACATAGTTCTCACAGTCTCCGAAGTGTCCGCCTCGCTCATGTCCTTGATACCAGGTGAACCGTAGAACTGTGAAATAATGCATTGTTTCTGTAACCCAATTGCCAATTAATGTTTTATATTTCTATGACAAAAGAAGAAGATACCCTTGTGGAAGAAGATGGACAGGAGATGCTGGGACCAATCGCCTTGCATACCATATAGAACAGGCTATATGTGTATAGGGTCACACTAACCAGCTACTTGGATTGCAACCTATGTGATGTGTGTCACTTGTGACGTTGTGTGCCTTGAAACACTTGTGTATAGGTGCATTATAAATAACTTGTCATATCATATCTTATCATATCAATGCTTATGCGGTTTTGCCAGAGTGCTCTGTGACAGTAGAGTAAACCTTGTTCTCCTTGCAAGAGGTGTGCTGGGCCTTTTTCCTTAGTGGGTTGTATTTTTTCTGGTGTGAGCATTGAGGGGTATCGCTACATTTTTGGTGACCTCATTGTGATCCCAGTTTTTCTGCAAAGATGGAGGCTTCCAGGCAGGCTGTATATCTGGAAGGGCCGCACTCACCTGCAGTGACCAGTTCCAAGCATGCAACCCGTAGTGGTGTACAGGAGCTGTTTTCACAGAATACCTGTCTGATCATCGGAGCGGAGCGCGGCTCCAATGAAGATGAAGGCTGTCATTGGTACCCTGTGACGGAGGGGCTTGGGTGAACACACAGATGTAAGTACACCACTTGCAGGTGACAACAACAGGGGTTGATGTTGAGAGGGAAGGTGGCAGAACGGGGCCAATGGTGTATAGGTTTGTATGTGTTGAAGAAGTGGGAGCGAGAGTGCCTGGTAAATTGGTGTGTAATTGAATTGGGTAGTGTGCAAAGACCATATGGTGTTTTTTTATGTTACTAGTGTATAAGCATATGAGAAGAGAAATAGAGAAGTGGGATCCTTTCTGACGTAGGGAAGAAGATGGCACCATATTTTGATATGGCAAAAGGAGAATACAGAAGTAGGGACTACGTATAATTAGAGAGCTTGTGTTTATGTGCCCAACATATCCAGCCTGGAGGAAAAAGATGAAGTAGTGGTTGTTAATTTAGTTTATTATTTTGGTTTGTTGTTTTAGTGTTTTACAATTTTATTGTGTAGTACGAAGGGTTCAAGGGACGGCCTGTGGAAGAAGTAATGTGGGTGTTGGGAGTGAGGAGTGAGAGTGTGCTTGTGTAGAGGGAGTGTTGATAGTGGGCGACAGGGGATCAGGAATGAAGGACTGGTAGGAACATTTATGACAAATTGTATTCTGTATATGTTTGGATTATTTTTAAATATAAAGGCAGTCAATGTGGGTGTAGTGACTCAGTTGGAGTACATGTGTAGTGCATTGTCATTATATAAAGGGAATATTTAAAAATACAGTAAGCATGGGTGACGGAGACACAAGGGGGAATGTGGGATGTTGGAAAACATGTACTAATTTTTAGCTACCAAATACGACAGTAAAAAGCTTAAAAGGAGGAAAGATATCTTAGAATTATGGAAGATGGTAGAGGACAAACAGGACAATTCTCAATCTAATAGTAGTTCAACCCTGAACGTAGTTAAAACAGTAGCGCCAGAATACAGGAACCCCGTCTCCAAGTCAGGCTTTATCCAACCTCCCGTTACTGGATATACTAATCCAATATATGTGCATTCACCTGCCGCAGCACCACACCCATATCGGCCACCACCCCATACCACACAAATACTTACACTGCAGCACCACCGGAGAGCAAACCACAGAAAGAGTTAGAGGAGGCTTCAGATGCAGCACAATTAGAAGGGAGCAAATCAAGGTGTGGCCTGGACGAATGGAGGGCCGGATACATCTTGTTTAGATTAGACAGCATTGCAATGAAGGATGCTCATATTGAGAAGGGGAAGAGTGATGAACGAGGGACTGTAGGTTATGGGACAGTGAGGTCAGATGGAGGAACAAACAGGGAGTTGCGGGAGGATGAGTGGGACCCAATGGAAGAATTGGAGGATGAGGAGGTGACACCAGTAGTTCGCCCATGGGTAGAGAACATGTGGGGTCGGGTCTGCAGTTAAGGAACAGGTTCAGATGGGAAGCAGTGGCCAGGAAAAAGGGAAGGGGAGGCAAGAAGGTAACACAGGGGATGGGCATGCAGTTGCCATTATTGTATAAAGGACACCAGGGCGGCACAATATATACCCTGGGCCCAAATGGACGAAAACTATTTGATTAAAGCACTCCCACCCCTCACTGCAGTGGCTGGGAAATGGATATATGATCTAAAAAATAAAAATAAAAAACAAATGGGAATCCCTTTAGCAGTAGGGGACATACAAAGTTTACTTGTAGTCATCGTGGGAGATCGGGCAGGAGTTGTTTAGGTAAAGACTGGCACCCGGGAGTGAAAATAGGTGATGATCCACATGATGGGGTGCCATTTAAAAATATCAGAGTACAGGTGTAGGATGCACTGCGGTGGGCATACCGCGATACCCCGGACTTGCAGTCCATAATGCAGTGTATGATGGGGGGCGTTAAAGACCCTGCTCGGTACATTTTGAAAGGGCTGGAGATGTGGAGGATGGAGACAAGGGAACAGTTGGACCGATCAGTTCCTCTTTTCTATTTTGTTATTAAAATGGGATTGCCATCGAGAACATAGTGGGCATAGAAGCGAAAGCTCAACTGAAATGCAGAATATAATTATACACCACTGTCAGCGGTTCAAGGAAAGAGAAAAGGATATGGCACAAAGAGGGCAGGCTGAGGAAGTGAATCTGGTACAGAAAATGTTGGCCAAAACAGCAGTTGAAGGGGCAGTAGCGACAGTTGCTCAAACAGGGCCAGCAGAGCAGGCAGCAACGTGAACGGATGCAAGAATAGCCGTTATTTGGCTAGACGAAGGACAGTAGATTGGTGGGCCTCAGCCACAGTACCCTGAGTGGTACCAAGGAGGACAGCAGCATGGAAGGGTAGGGTGTCAAGGAGGAAGGGAGGGCAGAGGTGGATTTGGAGGAATGGGGCAGAGAGGGGGAGTGGGAACAGCTCAGTGTTGCAGGTACAGAAAGTGGGGTCATTTTGCAAAGGAATGTATAAGTAGGATGGGAGAGGAATACAATCTGTACACCCCACAGGACTAGCACAACACCAGCAGTACTTTCCAATGCCCCCAATATACATGTCCATACCATACAAAATACACCAAGCATACACACAGCTACGACCTTGACCACCACAGGTGCAGTTGCTAGCCCCGTACAGTGCCCCAACCCAAGATGTATTGCCGAACCAATCATATAACACTCCGATCCCTGAGAGCAATGATGTCCCAAATGGGACAGTGGCACCATATCGGGTAGTGAGTGTGCCGTAAGGTAACCCTTTTACATTCCTGGGAAAAAACACATATCCTGAGTAGCAGAAAGAGAGCTCTTGCGTGCCCAGTCCTGTCCAAGACTACCACCCTGATGTGGAACCCTGGTGGGTGCTGAGAAAGAAAATAAACAATTCATCTCTATGGTTGACACGGTTGCCACTAAATCATGTACTAATGAAGGAAATGTCTTGTTATCAGGTGAAACTGTCGACACGCAAGGCTTCTCTGGGGCTGTTGCAACGGTTCCATTTACTGAAGATGTAGCCATCAAAATAGGAGGAAAAGTGGTGCAAGAACCTCTATTATATTAAGAAACCTCCCCAGTGAATTTGTTGGGGCGTAACCTTCTGAACTAATTAAACATTACCATTTCCTTTACAGATCAGGGAATAATATATCCTACCACAGGGATGTGTACTATGAGAGCAATGGTGATAACACAAGAAAGGGGAAGGGAGGTGGTGGTTTGCAGCATTCCTGCTGATTCTGAAATGTTTGTGTATGGGATTACAGTTTTAGTTGATGCAGTGCCCACATTGGTAAGGCATGTTGGAAAATACCATTTGATTTCGTCTCCAGGCCTGTCGTTACCTCAGAGCTTGAGGCAGGGACAATACTCTCACTAGATCTGCAAGGGTTGGTGGTGTCAGCTAAAAACATTGTTGTAGTGGGAACTGATTCAGATGGGTGTGAGCTGAGCACTGTATTGTGCACTGAGCCAACATTACCCCTAAAAGAAGTAACAGATGCAGAATTGTTTGAGGATCACGTTGATGATAGAAAAATAGTGTTGGCCATTTGCATCCCCTGTGAGATTATGGTACAACACCATAGGGTGCAGAGTTCCCTGGTGGCCCTTGTCAATCTGCCCTCCTTCACTGAGAAGGATCTAGAGCAGGTTACTGAGAGGTTGTGGACAACCAGTGCCCTCCATGTAGGGCTCCTGCAGTGAGTGAGACCTGTACGAATCACATTCAAACCGGGTGCAGTATTACCACGTGTGAAGCAATATTCACTGTGCAAAGAAGCAGAGGAGACAATACGAGATACCATCTCTGCACTCCAAAATGAAGGGATCATTGTGCTCTCCAACTCTGCATGCAACACAGCTATATACCCAATAAAAAAGACGAAAGGGGCAATTTGGAGAATGATCCAGGATCTCCGCCCCTTGAATGACATTGTACAGGCAAAATGTCCAGTAGTTCCTAACCCATTATGACCATTTTGTGCAGCATCCCTAAGCAAGCAACACATTTTACTGTTGTACATTTGAAGAACGACTCATTTTCCATTCCTGTGCATCCAGACTCTCAGTGCCTCACCGTGTTTTTACGCATGGCAGAAGGCAATTCGAGCACACATGATTACCACAAGGGTATTGTGAATCCCCTACTATCTTTGTCAGAATATTACATACCAATTTAGAGAACATTCAAGTGCACAGTACTATCATCCAATACATTGACGACCTGCTAGTGTGTAGTGACAATGAACAACAGTGTTGAAGGGATTCTCTCACTCTTTTGCAGCTGTTAGCATATAGAGTGAACAAGGTAGACAAAGCAAAATTACAATACTGACTCCAGGACGTTCTTTATCTTGGGCAATCAATATCTGTCCATGGAAAGAAAATAATAGCAGAACGCGCTGCCCCCCAGCCAAAAACTGTCAAAGAAATGCAGAAATCCCTTGTACTGTGTAATTGTTGCAGAGTGCAGATTCTAGATTATGCAGCATACACTATGCCCCTGCTGCAGGGCCTCAAAGAAGCACAAAAATCAGAAAACAAGATAACATGAACAGTGGACATGCTTACAAGCTAATAGACTGAACAGGGTTATATTCAATGCCCTGGTGTTAGCTACCCCTGACTGCACTCAAAAGTTCTACTTGTGTTTTCATTCTAATGGTCAGATGATGGCTGCGGTACTCATGCAGGAAAGCCTATGGGCCACATGGCATTGGCCTATTACAGTGGAGTGGTATATTCAGTAATTCAGGGTCAGTTTGCTTGCGAACAGGCACTTTCCGCCGCTGCATTTGCAGTCGTGAAGATTACCATGATTACCATGGGGTGTTCTGTAACACTGTATACGAAGCATGCAATATTTGCCATCCTTGAATGATCTAAATCAACCCTAACCACGCAGCAGGCATCCGCATATGAAGTAATACTATCTAGCCCGAACATTCACATAGTGTGGTGCAAGACAGTAAATCCTGCTACTTTTCTGACAGACGTGTGCACTGATGAGGACCTCGCTAGACATGACTGTGTAACGTTTGAAGGGAAGGAAGAGGACATACCAAAAGCAAGAGACAGTGTGCTCGAGGGGGAGAAGTACTTTTTGTTGACAGGTCAGCAACTATTGACCAGGGGACAGCCCTGAGACACACTGGTGTGGCAGTTGACTGCCTAGTGGGTGGAGAGTATGGCGTGGTGGTGTAAGAAAGGTTACCCATGCACTACTCTGCTCAAGCAGCAGAGTTTATAGCACTCATTGAAGTGCTTCTCACATGACTATCTATTCTGACTCTGCCTATGTTACCACAACTGTGCATTCAGGGCTAGCATGGTGGAAAAGGAGAGGGTTTAAAAGAGCTGACAGGTCCCCAGTCCAACATTCAGCATTATTGGATAAACTGATCAAAGCACTTCGCCAGCCCTCCGTGATGGCGGTGGTTAAATGCACTGCCCATACCAATGACACATTTGAAGTTTCACTCAGCAATGCCGCAGCAGACACGGAGGTCACACAAGCAGCTTATATTCCAGTACCCATCATCTGGGAATATCTAGTAACACCACAGGGACAAGATCAGTTGCCAGCACCCTACACTTCACTCCCCATAGCACAAATGATTGAATTACAAGGCCAAGCACCACAAGAAGAGAAAGGTTTGTGTCAGAAAAGAGGATGCAAACAGTCCCCTACCAATGTATTATGGTGGCAGGAAAGTACAGGTAAAATGGCGTGATACATGAATTATTGCTGGTTGTCTTCGAGCAGCTGCACTATCCTTCTCATTTGTCAAAGCAGTAGATTGCGGCAGATAAACATGAGTCCTGGTTTGTTCCCAATCTTCAGGAAATCCTTACTAAGTTAGTGATAAACTGCATTATGTGTCAAACCTACAGTACAGGTCACACCCTTAGAACAATATGAGGCATATTGCCTCACCCTACTGGGCCATTTAATGAACTCCACATTGACTACACTGACATGGGAGAATGTTGTACTGTAAGTAAATATTTAATTGCCATTGTATGTCCCTTTTCTGGTGGGTCGAGGCTGGTCCTTGTGCACATCCAGATGCTAAATGTGCTGCCAAATATATTAGTTAGGGAAATGTTCCCTCGTTGGGGTGTCTGTGATGTGCTACGGTCTGATAACGGCACCCATTTCTTTAATTAACTTTTCAAAGAAGTGACCGTGTTACTAGGCATCAATCATCAAATGTCCACAATTTACCACCATCAGGCCAATGGGATTGTGGAGAGGATAAATGGCCTGTTGAAATCAAAACTCTCTAAGTTATGTGTCACCCTACAGAGAAACTGGGTGCACTTCCTCCCCCTCGCATTGTTCAGTATGCACAGGCATCCCGGTAAGGATCATCATTTGTAACCACTTGAGGTGGTAACAAGCATGCAAAAGATGATGCCTTCATCTCCCGTAAGGGGGGCATCTGATGCTAAGAGGGAACAGCGGTCAGTTTTCAGGGAGAAATGTAAGGACTACCTAACTGATATGATAGGTTATTTATAACACACTTAATACCTGGAGGTTTCTAAGCTCAGACCCGGGGATCGAACCTGTGTTGCTCCCTATTGTCTTGCTTCCAATGCAAGCACGCTGCCGCTGAGCTATCCTCCTGAGACTAAGAAGAGTTTAATTAGATCAATAAAATGTATCTCCCAACAGATAGCACTGCAGTGATCTGAAGAACCAACCAGCACTGCATCCACTTCAATAACTTCACAACCTCTCCAGTTGTCACCTGGCAATAAGGTCTTTGTGAGGAACTTTGTACGCAGGTGGAGTGAACCAAGATATAGCAGCCCATTTCCCGTTGTCTATGCCTCTCCATTTGCGGTGAAGGTCCGGAAGCTGCGATATTGGGTGCACCTTTCTGATGTTCAGAGGGCTCCCGATACCACACCCCACACTAACGAGCTCAAAAACAGTACATGAGTACATGAGTAAAAGTGCACATATGTTTGCAGAAGTGATTTATCAGCGGTACATATGATCCTCAGTGACACTTAAAAGTTTATTCTGTGTTTTATTTAACATGTGTAAGAGTTTTAGTATATTATTTTAGTTTTTGGGTGAAGGATTATTTTCGTTGTTTTTCGTGCATATATTTGCCCTTTTTCTTTTCAATTTAGAATGTCAGTGAAATTGCTCATTGATGTGCCGTCTCTATTGTAGTAAATGCAGCCAAGGACAAATATAGTATTTCCATGTTTTTATCCATGTGTACGTATGTGATGCATTTTACATTGAAAATATTTTGAGCCTTTATGTTTGGTTTGGCAGTATATGTAGTATGCAATTCTATATGGTTGGAGCATATAAAGGTGGGCTATCTCAGGGAGGTGTATGATGGGTGGATGAACATATCAGAATGGGGATAATAACACAAAACGGGGAAGTCATAATAATACAGAACCATATGGGGACGTGATATTACAATACATGAATGGTGTATTATTAGATGTAACAATGAATGATGTATTATCGGATGCAAAATGCAAGTATATTAAAGTGTTTCAAAAGGCAATCTAGGAAGAGATATGACGAGTATAGAGGTATACAGTTTGAGGTGATAGAGGACGTGCTCCACTCAGCTATGAGTAACAATTGGTTTGTGGACATGACCTTGGTGAGGAAATAGAGGGTAAATAGAAGTTGTTATATTTGTTCCTTAATACCACACACATCGGGAGCACCCAAGGTATTGATGCCATTTTTGGAAGCTCAATGTCTTGTTCATCTAGCACTATGTAGATTGTGAAGTGCGTTTCAAGCACACATTATATGCTTCCTGATGATGGATCCAGATGAACAGCAGTGTGCCTGCAATGCCAGAAGTGTACAGTGTGGGAAACAACCATAAATGCAGCTAGAAAGAGTGAGGTTTGTGGCCAATTGGTGGAAAGAGACTGTGTTGAGCTGTATGGCAGGAGGACTTATAGGACAGAAAAAAGAAGTAAACCAAAGCGTGAACAAAGCATGTCAAAATGTTTTGGGGAAGCACATGGCTAAGCTAACATGAATTGAAGCAAAAGAGAAGCCGGTGGAGGTGCAGAAACAGGAAGATGTCTAGCTATCATCAAACTCAGCTCAATTGCTCAAATAAATACCTGATCACTACAGACTGTGCAGTAAAGTAGAGAAATGTTTCGCTTCTCAGCTAGTGCCAGGGATACAAGCAGCAGCAGCCATTTGGTTAAATAGTTAGATGCAAACATTTACAGCTGGGGAATGACACTGAACAAGGCTTCAATGTGATTAAAGTTGAACTGAGAACCATCTGGTTAATGATGCTGTAGAACCGGTATGTGCTTGATCTACTCACAGTCACGGGAGGAGGAGTTTGCAAAACATATTGGGGAATCCTGCTGCATTTACACGCCCTAAATGATGCAGTGAATGTGTCTCTCATGCAAATAATAGAGGCTGTGCACACCCTCGGAGAACATATGCAGACGGAATTGGGAATCCAGAAGAGTGACTGGTTCAATGACCTTTTCTTGTCGGAACCAGTGTGGCTGGCAGTGATTGTCAAAATACTAGTGCCAGTGGCGGTGTTCAGGTTGGTGATTTTCTGCATGTGCCAGTTGGGACTTTGATGCTGTGCTAAGGTGATCCTTAATAGTGCTATGAGGATGGTTACAATTGGGGTAAGCAGTGCACCTTGCGGTACAAAGGATGTGCAGGTACAAACAGATTAACCAAATAAGCCCTGTATGGCAACAATAGAGCAAAGTTTTGTTCTCCCTGGAACAGTTTCCATGGTCCCACCTGACCCTGAAAATTATGTTGAGCACTGGGTAGATTTAGAAGGAGAAGGGGCTGCATATATCTTACCTGCACCCTGGAGACGAATGCTAAGGAGAAAGTTGACGCACAGTATGTAGAGCATGGGCACCTACAAAGAAAGGTACATGGAGGTATCTGGAGGCCGAGAGGTTAGCAAGAGTGTTTGTTAATTTAGAATGAATGAAAGGGGGAAATTTGGGAAGCAGGGTCGAAAGTCCAAGGCACTGCTGCGATTGAGGACAAGGTGGTTGTAGAAGGAAGAGTTGCAGGAGAGTTACGAGATCGAAGGGGGACCCACTTATTGAAGTTATATTGTAATGGAAACATAGCAAATTGTAACCTTAGAACTACATGTGTAGCAAAATCCCATTTTAGAAGGTAGATGTCATTTTGAAATTGAGGCTTAGTGCGATGGCTATGACAACATGCTTATAGTTAGTCCAGAGTTAGAAGGGGGTGGGTGCACTCTTTATTCGCAGCCATGACAGCTTTACCAAATGTTAATCTCCTGAACACACACACACACAGTTCTCTATTTTATCTTATCAGTAGTGTATGTAACCCAGCAGGACTGTAACCCAGCAAGGCCAAGAGAGGGCCAAATTAATCTTCAAAAGGCAATCCCACAAGATGAAGTGTGAGGGCGGTAGGCCCTCGCCAGTCTGGACCCTTAGGTTATAGTGACCTGAGACGCCCAAGTTTCAAACATAAACATTCATGTACACTGGCCAGCCCAAGACCCCTGGCCATAAAACTGTAAAGTGATCAATTAATCAGGCAGATCACAGAACAAGGACTGGTGACCCCCAGTTCACGTGATGTATACTGCTAGCTTCCAGGGAGAAGGTAACAAATGTATACCACGGGTGGGAAAGATGTTGAGGCGCCAATGCGTTGGGAAAGGAGGGGGGGTACACATATTTATCCCATTCTCCAAAGTATCTGCCTCGCTCATGTCCTTGATACCAGGTGCACAGTAGAACTGTGAAATAATGGGTTGTTTGTGTAACCCAATTGCCATTTAATGTTTTATACTTTGCTGATGAAAAAGGAATATCCCCACATGGAAGAAGATGGACGGAAGATGCTGGGACCAATTGCCTGGCATCCCATATGGAGCGGGCTATATGTGTATAGAGTCAGACCAACCAGCTACTTGGATTGTAACCTATGAGATGTGACCTTGTGTACCTTTAAAAGCTATTGTTAATGCTGTTATTGCCAGAGCGCTGCATGGCAGTAGAGTTCTTTGTTGGCACGTACTTGTATTTTTGTGAGATTAAACCTTGTTATCCGTGCAAGAGGTGTGCTGGGCCTTTTTCCCTAGTGGGTTGTATTTTCTCTGCTGTGAGCGGTGAGGTGTTTCTCTAAAGGGTATTCACTTGAGTTGTAGAAATAAATTGTGCACAATCCAAATGTTTGTATATAAGGTTACATTTAAAGATAGTGAGAGTGGTAGTGGGCATGCAAAGTAACTTCTTGTTTGGTTTGTCCATGTACGCTATAAACTCATTGTCCACTAATGCCTGCCATACCATTTCCCTGCTCCATGCATCAGAATGCCACGTTTACCCTGCCTCCTACTCACTTTCTGGAGCCTGCTGTTCTACTTCAGGCATGGGCAGGCCTGGCCGCTATGTTCTGCAACGTGCAGCACAAAAATTCTCTCGATAAGCTTATCTGGTTTATGCTGCAGTGCAATGCCTTTGCGACACAGGCACCTGAACCTCTCCTTTAGGAGCCCCAATGCCCGTTCCACAGTGGCATGGATATGAATATTTGCCAGGCTGCATTTTCTATCCTGTTGGTTTCTAGGCACATGGATTGGGTAAGGAGTCTAGCAGGAATGGGTGTAGCATCTCTGGTAGAGTAAAATTGCATATTGTCATGGGGATACAATACACAGGTGTGCCTGCAGTAAATACCTTGTATTTTTCCACCACTCATCCCTATGCAAGGACTTGTAATTACTGTCATGAACTCACATCATAGGGGTGAGGGCATATTTCGGTGGATTGGTCCATGCGATTTAATTGTGTATGGATGGGGCAAGATTAGCAGATGACTGAATGTCCCAGTCGTTGGCTGTCATTTCTCAATCAATTTAATTCTGGGTGTTGTAGTCTCGGGTCACATTAATTAGATATAACTGAATTAAAGTACAGATGAAGTAACACCAAAGTACATGAGCAGGATAAGTTATTCTAGTGACGCGGGGCAACATTAGGTAGGGAGGAGTGCACATTAAAATTAATTGCTCCGGCCACATACATTGTAGTTGATCAAATTTTAATTAGTCACTCAAGAACCTGGACAAGGCGTTGTTCCACAGGATCATGGGTCATGTGTCCAACCGGTAAAGCAAGTACAGGATTGCACGATAAAGAGAGGGGCATGATGAAACTGGGTTGCTGATGATAATGGGTTGTTGTTTCTTATGAGGGGGTGGCAAGGTGGCATGTGAGCAGTGCAGTACCCTCAAGTAAATTAGGCAGCCCAGAAATGAAAAATAAATTGCTTTTTGCTTGAAGGATGTCCTGCTGTGTTTGGGAAAGGAGATTTGGTGATGGGCATGGGGCAAGAAAACATCAAGGACCTGGGTAAGTATTGCAGTGAATTTGGTTGGAGCATCAATTGAGCAATCATGTGGTGTGTTTCAGGAAACGTGAAGCAGGACCAGCAGCTTTTGGAGATGTGGGGTGGCTGTCTGTTTGTAGATGCTTTTTATATATGTTTGTAAAGTCTTCTCTTTTTAGCAAATTTCCCTCCATTTGTATGGTCTCCCAAACTGTCTGCTTTTGTTTTTTACTATGTCCTGAACTTTTTACAGTGGAGTGGAGCCTTCCGCTTCACTTTGCTGACTTTTGCACATTTGTCATGGGGAAACTGGCTAATCTTTCTGGCTTTCAGTACTGGGAAACTATGTTCCAATGCAGTGCAATGGGTTAATGTTTGTATAACCCTAAACTGCACTCAAATGGATTTTCTGGTTACTTTAGATGTGCCTAAAAGACAGTCTGGTGGCAGCAGTTGCATTTTTCCTATTTCTGCAATACTTTTCTTTAGCCTTACTGCGTTTACTGCATTTGGCTACTAATTGGGGCTAGTGTCCTAACATGGCCGTGCTATGAGGTTTCTGCTTGTTCTTTCAGCCATCTTGTTCTGTGGCATGCTTCCTGCCCCGCAAGGTCAGGAAAATCCTTTTATGGTCATGTATTGTCCAGAAAAGCCTGTTTTTTTGTGGGCTAGTACAGGTCCATTTGTGTGTTCCCAGGTAGTAGGCTGGGACTGTCTGGTCCCAATCCACAAACTGTATGTCTAGAGTGTATGCATGGGTTTCACCATCAGTGTTCCTGATTGGACCACTGCTGGGTGTGTGTGAGCGGAAGATCTTCCATTGGATGAGCTGAGTTTCTATCTCTCCTGAGCTTCTGGTTAAGAAGAGGAATCCTGCAGCCATGCCTCAGAGATCCTCGAAAAAGCCTGCAAAGAACCAAGTATCTTGCCCAGATGTGAAAACCGTGGAAGACCGTGAACCCGTCCTAGGAAGGCCTGGCGATTAGTCCCGGTGGGGCCCTGTCTAGCTGGTGATCTTTAGAAGTCCTTTGCTATTGTCGGGGGAAATTCTGCCGGGGTCGGCCGGGCCGTCCGCAGACCTCCGGGCAGGGAGGCCCCAACTCCTCCCGTATATCCCAAAGGAGATAGAGTATGAGACACACACAAGAAGCAATGTGACTCTGCTGTTTATTAAACACAAACGGCAGGGATGGGTCAAGGATCATACACGTCTGACCTGACACACACACAATTGTGGGGCTCGCAGGCCCTTTTTACTGTAGTATGACGCGCTACCTGCGTCACTTTAGAAAATTAACAAAAAAAACCTATCGCCACTCTTAATTGGTTGCTCGAGTGGTAGGGTTAGTATAGCATACGTATAGAGAATAATATGAGTGGCCGAGGGTTAGTCAGGTGATATATCTGGGTTGTCCCTACAATTAGATACATGAGAATTGTTACATGAAGACTCCTAATGGTTGGTTGATGTTAATGGCGTCAGTGATAAGAGCCCCATGTTCTGATTGGTGCGCCCGTGAGCTCCCCAGCCTGGGACCATCGCTGTTCCCAGCTCTCGGTGTACCTGCAATTTGCAACAATGTTTCACTATTGGTACATGCAGACAATGTGAAGACTTATTCATGAGCTGGACGGCCGACTACTCCCACCGTTACAGATGTCCATTGATCCTTTCAAGTGTATCTGCCTGTGTCTCGTAACGAGAGATCCAGACGCCTCCTTCCTCCTGGGTTTGGCATCTCGTCAGGTTCGGCTTGGTCACGTGGGATGGGACCGTGTTTGAGGCAGAATTCTGCACAATTAATATTGTTTTTCCACTGTGTGTCTGGTTTGATTGCAGGTGCGACTTTGATGTTGGTGCGCGGCGTGCGAGGTTGCAACATCGTGCCCTTGAGGGTCTGCGTTTGGATTGTGGGTTTGCAACATTACGACCTTGGCTGACTGCTTTACCCAGGCTCATTCTGCAGGATCAGCAACCTGATTCTTGTTCTGTTAATCGTCCACGAGAGCTCTTGCTTGCGGCCTACTCAGGCCTAGTATATAGGTGGAACCGTCTGGTGCACAGGCGCTTTAGGTTATAGTCTCATATTGTCTTATGACCAGTATCGTGTCTTTGTTATAATTCTCATTACGGCACCTAAGTGTAGGAGAAGCGTAAGCAAGCGCTTTAGATGAGTTCATGATGCGTCTTGCGTTTCTGCATTTCTGAAAGCCTATATGGAAAATAATAAAGATGCACGTCCGTGAGTATGTCTGTCGCCTACGTCATAGCACTGAGTATATTCTTCATGTAGATTGGTGCGGGAGTGTCCAGTGTGTATGTTGGCACAGGTGTGTTATCCGTTGGCTAGGACGTCATGGCATCTCTAACGACATATAGTTTTAGTCCAGTTGATCCAGGCCGCAGGCATCGGCATGGGCAGGGCGGGCTGCTGGGCAGGCAGATGGACACATCCGTATGTTCCTGTACCAGGGTATCTGGTCGTCTGGTAGATGGGCAAACTCTTCTCGTGGCGGGTGCTTGGGCCGTGAACCTTTAGGCCAGGCGCGAGAGGGGAAAGAGGGGAGTCTGTTTTTCCATTTTCCCACTTCAGTCCCCCCTCTGGTCGACTTGTCGACCACAAACATATCCTTTTCGTTATCTCCTCTTACTCTCCACACTTTACTTATTCCTCCTAAATGTCCATAATGGTTAACATGATCTTCAAACGACCAATACATATACTCACAGGCTCCTCCAGGAGTACAGTATACCCATTTCCCTATGTAACTCCTGGGGTTTCTTGGGTTCTCGACCTTCACCGATGGTGGGTCCAGATGGTTGGTGATGATCTGGTTGCGCAATTTCTCTCTCTCTTGTATTATTATGCCTGTGTGTTGGCCGTCATCTGCTGGCATCAGTGGGTGCATACCGACCATTTCAAGCAACTCATCAGTGGTGCGTGCCTTCCGGGCTTTCCAAAATCTTATTATGATCAGGGTAGCTCCAGCCAAAATAATACAGCCAACTATAATTTTCAGTCCATCTGACAGCCAAGATGGCATCCATGACCATAATAGCGAAAACCAGCTCTCATCCTTTTTCACACCCTTACTTTCATCCACCATTTTGGAGTGTAACTGGGCCAGTTGTGAAACTGCTTCTGTCAGTGTACCGTTGTCAGCATCATTGGCAGGAATGAATGTGCAGCATGATTGTCCTATCTTTGCGCAAACTCCTCCTTCCATGGCAGTGAGGAGGTCCAATACATATCTGTTCTGCAGTGCTACCATCCTTATTGCTCGCAGCTCTTCTTTTATTGCGTTGAATCCGTTTACTGTAGAATTGATGGTCATCATGAGTTCCCATCTAGTAATCTGGAGCCATTTTGCGTTCGCGTAAGCCTGCAATCCTGGATGTATTATTGAGGAGAAGAACATTGCTGCTCTGCTGAATAGTCTGTGTTCTGGCGGAATCGAAGTGAGTGCCGTTTCCGACCTTCCCCATAGGTAATTTCCTGTCAGAGGTTCCCCTTGTCTTTTTCGTCTGTTTAGGACAGTTTCATTGCCATTGGTCCTGTTCCCTGGCTCCCCCTGAGGCGGTGCAGATCTCTTATTTCTCTTGTCCCCTTCATCCATTTTGGGAAAGTTTGCCACATTCACATGCTTCTGGGGTACCACTAGCGATGGTACATTGACGTGCACCATCGTGCATACACCATTCCACAGAGGGGGCAGCGTGTGATATGCCTTTTCTCCACAGGCCCAGTAATGGTCCATTATCACTGCTGTTCCTGCTCCCCCCTCAGGTAACTCAGGTAGGCGCTTCCACAATTGGTGTTATATCCTACGTCCACCTCTCCTTTATGTTGGTAGCATACTTTAGGCGCAGTCAACAGCAGTATTGTTATCGGGTCTTCATCCGTTTCTATCCATGTGAGCATGGGCACGTATTTGATCCAAGTTGTCCAACATCTGTGATTGTGCGCATCGATAGTTGAAATGGTTTCTTTTGTTATCATGTTGCTGCCAACCACTCCTATCTCCCATTTGTTGTCCAAGTATACTTTCCCCGTTATCGTCACCAGTGGCCTCTCCCAGCATCCTAATTTACCAGGGACTTCAGTGGCGTACCAATCACATGATAAATACTGCAGTGTTACTTTCTTTGTTTCTCCTTTTGCAGGACCACTTGTTATGTATCTAAATGCTTCAGCATGTAAACTGCTCTTGTGGTAACTCAAATAAGTCTTGAGGAAGTTGTTTTCGTATGGGTATGAGTCTCGTGTTTTCCACATCATATGCACCACTGTTCCTTGAAATCTTCCTTTCGTTTGGAACAGTGCCAGGTATATTATGCACCGTGCCGTTTTTTCGTCTATTTCTGTGGCAACAAATGTTCGAGAAGCGCTCATGGCGTATGGTATTAATGAGCAAACGTAGCAGCTGTCTTCTGTTGTCTGCTTACCAATGCGGGTCATGTGTTGATACCATATGTTGTTTGAGATGTGTGCTGAATCTTGTATATAATTGTCAATACCTTTATTATCTGAGTATGTGCTGCGTTGTACTCTATTCTGCTTGTGCGCAATTTTGCTAATATCACCTGACGTAACACCTGTTGCAGCTGGGGATGGGGGTGTGTTAGGTTTGGGTACAGCAATAATATTGGTAGCATAGCTATACTGCCATACAGAGGCAGCTACGAACCCGGTGATTATCAAAATCCCTATTACTTTTATTACATATGCTAATTTCACCGGCATTTTGCTCTTACCTTGCTGCAGTCCGGCAGCGAATTCTTGCGATGTTAGAGTTGCCCGCCTGAAAATTCTTAATATGCTGGTTAATGTTAGTTGTTAAGCTCTCCCTATCAAATAGTCATTCAGTGCCCAGGCGAAGAGCTGTTCCCACGCTATTCTGAGCGATCTATCTCTTAGGGCAGGTAAGTATGGGTGGAGGTGGGGCATCGAATATTCTATGGCCAAAAGGAACGCTGTGTAGTAAACTCGTACCCTTTTCCTTTTCAGGTACGTTGGCCTTTTTATTTCATATACAAATTGGTGTGACAATTCTTCTGGGTAGTTATCGTCTGAGGGTACCATCTACTCCTGGGCAGTGAATTTGTTAGTTATCTACTTCTTAGCAATACAATAATACGCGGTTCCTGCATGTGCGAGAGAAAAGAAAAGAGAGCATTCACGTGTTTACATGTGTATTTGTGCGAGGCAATGTCCTTTAGTACAGTTACTACTGTAATGGGTACAGGGGTCAGTGGATGGTGGGCAGGGGGTGTTTGGGTTTAACCGGTGGGCGTTGTTTTACTCTTTGAGCGTGTGATCATGGGGTGGGCTGGATGGGGATCATCCCTTTCTTCTTCAATTATTGTCTCTGGGGAGTCTGGGGAGTGACAGGGTATGGTAATACTTGGGTCGCTGGCTGTGGTAGAACTTCCTTCTTCTGTTGTCGATGTTGTTGCTGTTCTCTCAATGGACCTGTCGGTGGCGCTGGGGCGGGGCTGTTGTCCGTAGATCTTTACGTCGTGTAGGTGGTTCCAGGCATGCTTGTCCTTTAACTTTACTGCTCTTGTTGATACCTCCTCTACCAGATGGGGACCCGTAAAGCGTGGGTCATTCCATCTCCTATTGAAGTTGCGAAGTAGTACGTGGTCACCTTTAGCAACCTTACACAGTCCTTCCTTTTCCAGTTCTTTATCCGCGTCTTCTTGTTGGCTTCTATTAGACCCGCCCCGTGTGCGCTCGAGCTGTTGAGACACAAATGCTACACTAGTAATCAAAGAAGACACATATTGGTACATTTCATCACCCAGAACACTTGCAGTACTTTCATGGTCGGTAAATGCTCTTGACGTTGGCGTTAGGGGAAGGCGCATTTGACGTCTGGTAATCACCTCATGGGGAGTGAGGTGGTGGTCGGACCCTGGCCTATTCCTCAGCTCAAATAATGCTAATGGAAGACAATATAACCAACTCTTCTTTGTTGTTTGCTGTATCTTTGCAATTGCCTCCTTTAATAGGCCATTCAGGCGTTCACATACACCGTTGGCCTGTGGGTGGTATGCACATGCAAATTTATGTTTAATGTTCAGCAGCGATGTGATGTGCTGAAACATCTCGTTTGCAAAATGTGGGCCGTTGTCTGACCTTAACACCTCGCACACTCCCCACCTGGGGAAGACCTCCCTCACTAAGAACTTGGCTGCTCTAAATGCATCTGGGTGTGAACAGGGCCCTGCCTCAATCCACCTAGAGAATGGGCATACTACTACAATCATATACCTATTTCCCTGACATATATTGATCATATCAACATAGTCAATGTGGAGATGCCGGAAAGGTCCCTCTGGCCGGGGTATAGTACCTCTTATCACCTTTAGAGTGTGGCCGGCCGTAAACTGTTGACATGTGATACAGTTACTGATAAAATTCGACACATGCGAATTTAACTCGGGGCAGAACCAGTCTTCCCTAATTCGTGCTGCAATTACTTCCTTTCCTGTGTGGGCTGGATGATGTAGTTGGCTCAGGGCAGTGTTCAAAAGTGCCAATGGTATTACAACCTTTCCAGTGCCACCCTGGCACCATAGTGCGTCAGTTGGGGACATTGTACATCCTCTTTTTACCCATATTTCCTTTTCGGCCATTGGTGCAGCCGCTTGTAGCTCCATAATCTGTGTGGCTGGGAGATGGGTGTACCCTTCTCTTAACAACATCTCTTTAGCTATTCCCCTCCCTCTCCCTCTCTGTGACTCTGGGGGGTTCCATATCTCACCAAAGTATGCAGCATACTTCGCATGTGCGTCTGCTGCTGCATTCCCTTTTGAGACGTGATCTTCACCATTGGTGTGTGCGGTGCATTTTACTAAAGCTAGTTCCTGGGGGTCATTTATTACTTCAATCAGTTCAGCCAATAAGAGAGCATGTTGCACTGGGGTGCCATCAGCTCTCCTAAACCCCCTTCTTCTCCATTTCGACAACCCTGAGTGGACAGTTGATGTAACATATGCGCTGTCGGAATATATAGTCACTCGTTTGTCAAAGCTTTCCTTCAACGCCAAGATCAGTGCGACCAGTTCAGCTGCTTGAGCGGAGTAATGCTGTGGTAATTGTACACATTTCACTGCCACACACACCGGTACCTCCATCATTTTCACCACTGCTGCCCCAGTCCTCCTCACACCATCCCCCTGATCGATGGTTGATGACCCATCAATAAATAACAGCTCACCCCCCTGTAATGCGTTTTCCTCAACTTTTCTAGTACATGAGTACATTTCAGTTGTTTCAGTGCAGTCATGGGCATAGCCTCCCTCCTCAATTACTTCTGCTAGGAACCTTGCAGGGTTGACCGTGCTACATCTAACAATTGATAGTTCAGCTCTGGATAGAATGATCTCATAACCTGATGCCCTTTGCGTGGTTAGGGTGGATTTAGGTTTATTCAATATTGCAAAAAGTGCATGTTCCACAAATAGTGTAGTCGGGCACCCCATGGTTATTGTTGATGCTTTCTCCACCGCAAAAGCGGCTGCGGCGAGACCTTGTTCGCAGGGGAAGTGGCCTAACATTACAGGATCTAAGTGGCCACTGTAAAATGCTACTGGTTTGTAGCCCATGCTTGTTTTTTGAGCCAACATGGCCTTCATTACTGCTGAGTCGCAATGTGAAAATATAAAAAATCGCTGCTCATAGTCTGGGGATGCCAGCACCGGAGCAGTTGATATTGCATCTTTTAATTCATCAAAAGCTTCTTTCATTTCCCTCGTCCACCCCAATTTGTTCTCTCCTTTATTAGCTTCCCGTAACGCCTCAAGCAGGGGCCCTATATATGAACTGTAGTCAAATACCCAAGCTCTACAGTAGTTGCAGAGCCCCAGGAACTGCTGCAGTTCCCTTACAGTTTGTGGCATTGGAGTGGCCGAAATAGCTTGTGCTCTTTGTGGTGCGATCTTTCTTCCATGTTGGGATATAAGCTGACCAATGTAAAGTACCTGTTCCTGACAGTACTGTATCTTTTCCATGTCTACCTTGTAACCTTTGTCAGCCAATATTGTCAACATCTTTAATGAGTCCTCTCTGCATGTTTTTTCGTTTTTACTGCAAATTATTATGTCATCCACGTACTGCAACACTGTGCTTTCTACTTCAATGTTACCCAAATCCATCTGTATCACTCTGTTGAAAATTGAAGGTGATTCACAATACCCTTGTGGTAATCTGGTGTGCTTCCACTTAGCGTTTCTGTAAGTGAAGCTCGTCAGATCTTGTGAGTCTGGGTGTAATGGTATTGAGAAAAAAGCATTTTTAAGATCGATCACTGTAAATCGTGACGCTTCTGCTGGAATGCCACACAATATTGTGGCCGGGTTTGCAGCTACGGGATATTCCGCTTCTACTATGTTGTTCAAGGGCCTGAGGTCCTGTATAAAGCGCCAAGACCCTCCTTTAGCCTTGCGCACTGGGTACACAGCCGTATTACATGGTGATTCTGAGGGGACCAATATACCATTATTTATAAGGGCCGTTATGGTTTCATATATGCCCTCATCTGCCTCTTTTGATAGTGGGTATTGTTTTACTCTGGGGAGTATTGCGCCTTTTTTCAATTTTATTTTTACTCCCCCTATACTTTTTATGCAGCCCACGTCATAGGGGCCAGTAGTCCACAATGATTTGGGTACCTTTGACATATCGTCCTTAAAGAAAGGGACCGGGGTGCATGTGGGTGCCTCAAGTGCCATTGCTATTTTCTGTGCTACTTGTTTGTAGGCCACTCTTAGCCATATTTCCACACTCATCATAAACACCATTTCACCTTCCTCCTTGTCATCTGAAAACAGCTCTTCATCTGACACCTGGGTGAGCCTACATCCTTCTGCTACCACTGCCCTTCATGCTCTTCCTTCTTTGTCTTGGGCATGTACAGCAATATAATCAGTTGTTGCAATAATGCTCTCAATATCCATTGAAACCACCTTCCCTTCTTGTTCATTAACAGGTGTTTCTGGTCTGAACAGATAGGCTGCTGGCCTTCTCCATATTTTCCCTTCTATCCCTGGCATCCATGCAATTGCCATGTCGGTTCCATACTGGAACAGTTCACCATCTACTGGCTCCGCCCTAATCGCTGTCTGTCCACAATATGCCTGCAAAATTTGCCGTGCTGTGAGCATGTTAATCCCTGGAGTAGAGCAAATTATGCCGTCCTCAGTAAAGGAGATCGTCATAGGCAACCTGTTCATTATATCTCTCCCCAGTATATTTACTGGTGAAGCACTATAATATAAAAGTGGAACTGACAGATCGTAATCTCCAATAGATAAGGGAATGTTATCAGTAAAGGGAACCAACCCTCTAGCCCCAGAGAATCCTTGGGTGTTCATGGTCTCACCTGACATCTTAAATTTACCTTCCCTTATGCAAGACCGGGTCGCCCCGATGTCAACAAGGAATGATAATTTTTTGTCACCTATCGTTACCTCTATGCGTGGTTCCTCCGCACTATTAGGTGTTACTGACAGGATGGGACACACCAAGGCCGTCTGTGGGCTGTCCTATTGGGGGTACAACGACTGGCCATTCCCGGTATAAGGGTTGTGTCCCAAAACCGTCACCCTACCCAATTGCGTTTGTGGTATTTGTGGTTGTTGTGTGATCGCTACCTGTTGTTGTGGCAATGTTTGGGGCTGTTGTTGTGTTAATTGTTGTTGTTGTTCATTTCCTTGTGGCAACATCTGCTGCTGTGGTATGCCTTGCTGTACTTGTGCGGGCCGTGGTTGTCCCTGATTACTCCATAATGGTGTTCCTGGTCTAACTCTACACGTGCGTGACATGTGCCCCAATAGTCCACAGCTCCAACACACCGGTGGTTCCCTATTCTGCCATGGAAAGCTCCCTGTGTTGTCCTGGTATACTGGTTGCCCTGTGGGATAGGGATTTCTAAATCCTCCCACCTGCGGTTGGGTACCATACCCGTACCCTCTCCCCCTCATAAGTCCTCCTCTCCCCCTGTTATAATTGTAATATCCAGCTCCTTGCATTGGGTATCCTCCTCCCATGTTGGGCGTTCATGGTTGGAGTGGCGGCACCTGCTGTGTTGTAATCTGTGAAGGTGGTATTTGTGAGGAATTCTTGTGCAGCCACTACTTGTGTGGGGCTTTGGGTCATTGTTGGAGGTGTAGTTATTAGTGCCCCTTCCATTGTGTACTTAGTAAGCTTTTTCTGTACTAGTTTAGCCTCTTCCGTTTTCCTGTCCTCTTCCTTTTGTTTCATTTTTCCTTGCCATGTCCTACAATGATGCACTATAGTCAGTTGTATTTCGGGCCATGGCTTTGCTTCCATTCCCACTACTTTCTTTAGTTGTTTCTGAACTCCTTCCGGGAGCCCTTGTACCAGTATATGGTAAAATATTGCTGGTGTTTTATCCCATTGTTCTCTAGTTTCCATGCGCCACTTCTCTTGGATTTCCCGAATATAATCAACAGGATCTTCGTTCTCATGCATTTTGCGAGATGTAATTGCTCCTATATCTGAGGTGTCTGGGTACTGTACCCTCAATGCCTGCCATAGTGCATGTCTGCAGTTTGCGAACGGTGCCCCATCGTGCGATGTATTTGTTATTGTTACCCCATGAAATCCCGCTCTTTTCCATATGTCATCCGCTCTATCCCCTAATATTGATATTAAAAGGCCCTTTACATCTCCTACTGCTAGCTTCTGTCCTGCGGTGTGTTTTTCCATTTCATATATCCATTTACCCGCACCTCCACTTAATGATGGGAGCCTACATTTGATGTTTTCTTTATCGGTATGCTTCCAAGGAAAATACTGTGGTCTAACCCCACCTCTCTCCAGCAGTGGCATTAAATTATGTTCCATTTCACCCTTTGTGTTCCATAATATTGAGTCCTCACACCCTTCCTCCTCTTCTCTTTTTCCCGCATTTACACTTTCGTTTGTATTTCCCCTGCTCATACCTCTTTCTTCTCCATCTTTTCCCCTTCTTCCATCTTCCTCTGTATTTAATGTAGGCATGTGTACACCTCTTTCCTGCCTGCGACTAGGGAGGTCTCTAAGCCGCCATGTATAGGGTGTCAGTTCGTCTGTGAAGGGAGCTAGTTTTATTTTGCGTAACGAACGTGGGGTGGTTGAGCCTATAGGGTGCGATAGGGGAGGGCGTGATGGGGATGATGGGGATGGGGATGTTGCGTCCTCATTTGCCTGTCTTTCCTCTACTCCTGTCTTCCCCCCCTCGCTTCTCTCCATCTCATCCTTTCTCCTACTGATCCATGGTGAGTCCATATTGGTCCGGGTGATGTATAGTTTATCTAAGCTTTCCCTTTCACTCTTCCTCCCTTCACTTTCCACTCTCTCTTCCTCACTACAAAAGCTATTTATAAACGGCACCCCCCACTCGGTCTTTTTCCCCCTGATCGTTACTGTTTGTAAATCTATTAGGTCCAGTTCTCCTCTTTCTCTTTTGTCAACCGCTCCCCTTTGTGCTGATGTTGTTGCTACTTCTGTGTCATAATATATATTCCCCCATCTTCCACTCTCTCTTCCCCTATCTCCTCTTTCTCCTTCATACCTTTCCTCCATTTCCTTATTATTTTCCTCCCTCTTCCTTTTCAACTCCTCCATCACGTCACTTCTCATCTGTTCTAATATTCTCTCATCCTCTTTCTCCCTCTCCCATTTCGCCCTTTCTTTTTCTACTATACTCTCCATCACCCTCTCTTCTTCGTATTTCTTAGTTGATTCTGATAGTAACCTCCTCCTCCATATTGCCATTTCTTTTTCTTTTTCTTCTTCTTCCCTTTTCTTTTCCCGCAGTACTACTCTTGATACCCTTTCTGCTGCTGCTTTTACCCTGTCAGCTTCTCTCCTTTGCTCCTCAGTTCGTTCCCTTATTTTTTCCAATTCGTTCTTACCTTCTTTCCTTTTCCTCGCTCTCTCTCTCTCTTCCCTCTCAAGCTGCTTAGTCAATTCATTCTGTTCATCCCTTAGTTTTGCTAATCGTTCCTCCAAAATCTCTTCCTTTTGTCTTAACAGCTCTTCCCCCCTCAATTCACTCTCCCATGTATTATCCTCATCTGTTTTCTTCACTACCTCCCTCTCTTCTCCCGTTAATGAACCTCGTAATTTTAATAATATCTGTGCAGCTACCCATTCATCATTTCCTATCTCCACAGTCTGGTCTTCTCCAGTCCTCCCTTCCCCTGCTGGCATTTTCCTATGAGCTACATATGGTGGAGGGCTGTATGCCGGGTTCGAGCATCCCTCAGCCGCCCTTAACTGTCCTCTTTCTATTTCTCCCAATTCTCTTAAAGGGTACAACCCCCCTCCCTCTGTTTTTACTCCCGCTACTATGGGTATATCATTGCTCGGTTCCTTTTTTATTTCATCTGCTTTATTATTCTTTTCTCCTCCCTCACCTCTGTTCCCCGTGTTCTTTAGGTCCTCATACCCCTGTTTCCCATTCTCTTCTTCCTCCTTAATCTCTGTTTCTTCTGGTATTTCCCCCATAGTGAATATTCCATTTGGTCCTGGTCGGGACCCCTGGAACATCCTCCATAAGTTAAACACCTCCATGTGGTTTGCCAACTTCTTCCCTTTATATGTATTGTGCAGATGATTTAATAGTGAATGTTGGGCATATGGATCGAAGCTACCGTTAGGCGGCCACGGCGTTAGCATTTTGTTATCCGTCCCCTGGGTCCATTCTATGCTATACTTAATCAGTTTCTCCCTATGGGGTGGCAGCGTTGTGCATATGTATTGTAGTGGCGTGGTGAGGGTGTTCCCCCACCCTCCCGATCCTGTTCCGTATGACATAGTAGCGCTCCACTCGCTAGCCTCCCTTAATCTGGTGTCAGTTTATCCCACTTAGTAGTTTACAATATACAGCCTTATATCGTTACCTGGCCCCGTAAGTTTGGGGACTTACGATAGTCTTACGATAGTCTGCTTAAGGGAAATTATAAAAATATAGTATGTTACATTTGTACATTTTCCTCTGCCCTTCTTCCTTTATAGAACACCCTTACGGCCCCCTGCGGCCGAGGCACACGTAGCCCCCTGCGGCTGCGTACCCCTTATTACGTGCTTATACAGTCGTCCTGTTTTCACGTGCTCCTCCCCCTTCTACACTTGCCGTGGCCGGCGTTCTCCGTGCGCAGCCACGTTCCCCGCTTCGCCTTTTTCTCAATCAACTCGTTTTACCGTTTGTCACCGTTTCTACTCCCTTACCACCGTTCTCTTCCTCAACACTCTCACAACGAGGATGCCTCGTGTTTGCGATACCCTATGAAAACCCTATTGGTGACATCACTGATCACGTAGAGCTACTGGTAAGTTCTTCATATACTCTTTAAATCCAAAATACACCTGCAATCTACCCCCGTTAACCCCACAGCTGTCTTCCTGTCACTCCTGGAACAAGGTAATCAAATCAACACTATAATCGGACTGCGCACGCTGCGTCGCCTCGCGTGTGATACGCCCCTCGACAGGAGGGCTTAACCAGCCAATTATCTTCCGTATTTAGGCAACTTAACTAGCTACCGCCTACAGGGAAACGTCATCTACCTATCGAGTGTCTTGCTCGAACAATAGGGATCCTCATCTACTCATTGATCAATAAATGCCAAATCGTAGGAAACCACACCCACACACACCCTTACACGTAGTCGAGGCCTAGGCCAATCAGTTTCTACGAGCGGCCGCACGTGATGTTTTCGTGCTCCGCCCCCTTCTCTCGCGTTACGTTGCCAACTGCTCTCGCGCTTGTTCAACTATCATTCATTCTATTTCTAACACTAAACTATCAAACCTTCGCCGTTCACCTGTGCAACACCTCCCGCCTCCCGTATTTAATTCTTCCCCCCTCCCTCACAATTTCACATTGTTTGTTGTGCGTGGCATGCTCACCAAGTTCTCCTGATGCGGGGCCGCTCGACTGCGTGCACCCCTCCAAGCGGCTCGCCACCTCCCCTCATCTGGACCACGTCTGGACACTCGCCAACCGCGGGCGGGATACTTCTCAACCGGCTCCCGAGGGCCAATATTCGGATTGCGCTGTCCGGTCTTCTCGCAGTTCCGCGACGGTCCTGTAGTCCTCAGAAGGGGGCGACGGCAGAGGGGGCCGCGCCGCCGGGCCTTCTCGCAACTGGAGTGCCTGGAAAAAGTAAAAGTAAAAATGCCGATCTTAAACAGATCTAAGCAGTGCCTCCAGCTTGTCGGGGGAAATTCTGCCGGGGTCGGCCGGGCCGTCCGCAGACCTCCGGGCAGGGAGGCCCCAACTCCTCCCGTATATCCCAAAGGAGATAGAGTATGAGACACACACAAGAAGCAATGTGACTCTGCTGTTTATTAAACACAAACGGCAGGGATGGGTCAAGGATCATACGCGTCTGACCTGACACACACACAATCGTGGGGCTCGCAGGCCCTTTTTACTGTAGTATGACGCGCTACCTGCGTCACTTTAGAAAATTAACAAAAAAAACCTATCGCCACTCTTAATTGGTTGCTCGAGTGGTAGGGTTAGTATAGCATACGTATAGAGAATAATATGAGTGGCCGAGGGTTAGTCAGGTGATATATCTGGGTTGTCCCTACAATTAGATACATGAGAATTGTTACATGAAGACTCCTAATGGTTGGTTGATGTTAATGGCGTCAGTGATAAGAGCCCCATGTTCTGATTGGTGCGCCCGTGAGCTCCCCAGCCTGGGACCATCGCTGTTCCCAGCTCTCGGTGTACCTGCAATTTGCAACAATGTTTCACTATTGGTACATGCAGACAATGTGAAGACTTATTCATGAGCTGGACGTCCGACTACTCCCACCGTTACAGATGTCCATTGATCCTTTCAAGTGTATCTGCCTGTGTCTCGTAACGAGGGATCCAGATGCCTCCTTCCTCCTGGGTTTGGCATCTCGTCAGGTTCGGCTTGGTCACGTGGGATGGGACCGTGTTTGAGGCAGAATTCTGCACAATTAATATTGTTTTTCCACTGTGTGTCTGGTTTGATTGCAGGTGCGACTTTGATGTTGGTGCGCGGCGTGCGAGGTTGCAACATCGTGCCCTTGAGGGTCTGCTTTTGGATTGTGGGTTTGCAACATTACGACCTTGGCTGTCTGCTTTCCCCAGGCTCATTCTGCAGGATCAGCAACCTGATTCTTGTTCTGTTAATCGTCCACGAGAGCTCTTGCTTGCGGCCTACTCAGGCCTAGTATATAGGTGAAACCGTCTGGTGCACAGGCGCTTTAGGTTATAGTCTCATATTGTCTTATGACCAGTATCGTGTCTTTGTTATAAATCTCATTACGGCACCTAAGTGTAGGAGAAGCGTAAGCAAGCTCTTTAGATGAGTTCATGATGCGTCTTGCGTTTCTGCATTTCTGAAAGCCTATATGGAAAATAATAAAGATGCACGTCCGTGAGTATGTCTGTCGCCTACGTCATAGCACTGAGTATATTCTTCATGTAGATTGTTGCGGGAGTGTCCAGTGTGTATGTTGGCACAGGTGTGTTATCCGTTGGCTAGGTCGTCATGGCATCTCTAACGACGTATAGTTTTAGTCCAGTTGATCCATGCCGCAGGCATCGGCATGGGCAGGGCGGGCTGCTGGGCAGGCAGATGGACACATCCGTATGTTCCTGTACCAGGGTATCTGGTCGTCTGGTAGATGGGCAAACTCTTCTCGTGGCGGGTGCTTGGGCCGTGAACCTTTAGGCCAGGCGCGAGAGGGGAAAGAGGGGAGTCTGTTTTTCCATTTTCCCACTTCAATATAATATGATATGATATGTTTATTTATATAACGCCTATACACAATGTGTTTCAAAGCGCTTCAAGGCAAGGGAAGGGAACATGGGAAAATACATTGACATTATTACAGGCCATCAACAGTAAGGATGTGAAATTAACTATCGTAGTCGGCCTGACAACATTTCAGATAGTGCAAGAGCTAAGACATAGATAAGGAAGGGAGGGGGAGAGTGGGAAGCAAATGGAAACAGACAGGCAACTACCGTACTAGGCCTGGCGACATTTCTGGAAGAGCCAGAGAAAAACAAAAGGTGAGGAAGAGGGGTGCAGAAAGGGAGGGGAGGAACAAAACAAGCGACTATCGTACTAGGCCTCACAACATTTCAGATAGTGCTGGAAGGGGGGTGGGGGATGACAGTAAGGGGAGGTGGGAGGAGACAGACGAGGTTTCTATCATACTAGGTCCAGGGACAATTCTGATAGGGTAAGTGCATAGAAGAAAGAAAGGGGAGGAGATAGGAGAAGGGAGAGGAGGAGAGAACAGAGAGTAAGCAGTCAAAAAGAGTGGAGAAGCACGAGAGGAGAGCGAATAAAATTGCAAAAGTCAGTAGTAACACATCATGTTGCAAGCCAGGATACAAGATGACGACGGGAACAGGATGTTTCAGGGCCATCATGAGTACAAGATGCAAAAGAAGTCCAGCATGAGAGTTGAGAAAGCGTGACGCACCGTGAATCAATGAAGTCCTTAAAAGTCAAATCCAGCATTGGCCACAGGGCGGTGATGGTGAAACCAGAATGTATCAGGACAGACTCCTGCAGAAGTAGGCTGGAGGGGGGCAGGGGGAGAAGCCGGGTAGAAGAATCACACAAAACAGGCAACATCTGTGTGTGAGAAGGGAGGGCACAAGGGAACATCACGGGGGGACCAGAGGGGGTGGGGATGGCCTGTGGGGACAGAGGGTGTAAACACATGTTGGTGCATGCTAACCTGCTGTCTGAGCAGGGGGTCGGCCCCTGGGTCCTCCTGGTCCGAAAAGGTCCAAACAGGAATTGTCCTTCGTTTCAGACGCCCTTGATCTAAGATTTAAGAGCAGGAAGGAAGAGGCAGGGCTAAGAAGGTGGGTGGTGCTTAGGCCAGATGACCTAGATCCACTTGCACCTGCTCCCCAGCTGCAAAGGAAAAGAGGCTGGAGGGCTCCTTAAGTAGGGAAAAGAGTGGCAAGCAGGAAGGCACCAGGTGGCCGGGGCTTGCTAAGTGGTGAAAAAGAGCAGCAATCAGGAAAGCACCAGGTGGGCGGGGCTTAGGCTAGGTGACCTAGATCCACTTGCACCTGCTCCCCCGCTGCAAAGGAAAAGAGGCTGGAGGGCTCCTTAAGTAGGGAAAAGAGTGGCATGCAGGAAGGCACCAGGTGGCCGGGGCTTGCTAAGTGGTGAAAAAGAGCAGCAACCAGGAAAGCACCAGGTGGGCGGGGCTTAGGCCAGGAGACCTAGATCCACTTGCACCTGCTCCTCAGCTGCAAAGGAAAAGAGGCTGTGGGGTTCCTTAAGTAGGGAAAAGAGCGGCAAGCCCCTGGGAGCTATGCCCCTGGGATTGGAGGGAACATCCATTCCAGATGTATGCTTGATGTCCTGTCATCCAGAGCCTTCAGAGGTTTCCCTGAGCCAATCAGTGGCTGATCAGCTCAAAGTTTGGGCTAGGTTTTCTTCATTTTAGCTCAGAACTTTTGTCATCTCTGAAAAATGCAGCATTTCATCATCCAAGGCACCTGAGATACAAGGCTGACTATGACTGCAACAACTGTGTCCCGTCCTGTCACCGGGCAACGGTGACAATCACCAAAAAATGCTTTCCCACGTCCAGTTATGTGCTGAAAGGCCTGCACCCGAGTGAGCTGCATTCTACAAGTGGAACACGTTGCACCAGCATCTCTGACCAACCGGGATTCACTCAAACCTGCAATTCCTGGGCACAGAGGTCTGGAAGAAATGGCGGGAATCATGACCTCTGATGACTCTTTGAAGACCTGCCAAGTCCCAAGAGAAATGGGTTTATGGGGGTGAGTTGATGTGGTACTCACCTGAACCCCATTTTCTTAACTTTTGAAACTTGTATAATAGTTTGGCATTGCCATTGCTGGATCGTGCAAGCACTCCAAAAGCTGGGGACAGTTTTATTCACTGAAATAGATCCTTACCTAAATTTTGGAACTCTTTTTGCATCCACAAGACACTTCACCTACATTTTTCCGAGCTGCCAAAACTACTTGGAACTTTCTGAATGTTCAGGGCACAAGGCCCCAGTCAATTCAGGATTGGACTTCTGAAGTTAGGGTTGTATTCTTGTGAACTGCCAATGCTAATCTAACCATTACTTTTCCTTTCACTATTGTGGGGTGGGGGTATTGTGGTTTTATTGCACTGGCTACAGGGGCTGAATATATGTATTTTTTTATTAGTGTGTGTGATATTATTACTTGTTTGTAGTCATTTTTATAGTGTTTGCTTGGCCATAAATAGAGTATTGTTATAACTACTTGTCTAATTTCCATGCATACTTGGCAACCCTACCGATTTAGGTGGTAGGATGCTTTTTAAACAGTCCTACCACCTACCGATTTAGTGGCAACAAATACGATTTTTAAAAATATATATGTTTTTTTTTGTTGGCCTGGATTTAGCAGCCTGTTCAGCCATTGTTGCAGGGTGCGCAAGTAAACAGATTCCGAGGAACGTTATTCGGTGGGGATCTGTCCAAGCTGCTGCTTTTATAATGGTGTGTTCTTACTGGCAGCAGTTAGCAGACCAGTGCGCCAGTGCAACCTCCCCAGACAGTCAGAGGCGCCCGTGAGATCCGCTCCAGCACTTCTGGATATCAACAGCCACATGGTTCACCGTACCTCAGCTCCCCGGTGCCAGTCACCTACATGCTGCGGCGAGCCGCTGAAGCAATGGGGAGCCACTCCTCCTAATGACTTCTGGCAGATGTGAGCTTGTGCCAGGAGCTGGGGGGAAACCGCACGTTTCAGCCCCGCCCTGCGCGAGTCTCGCCACTTCCACCTGCCTGCAAGTGCAATATGCTATTTCTTCAGCGTAGCTGCACAACAGAGCGCCCCTCCCTCAGGCACCTGCTACCTACTTGCCAACCCTACCGAGTAGGCAGTAGGAAAGCGCTTTTTAAGCTGTCCTACCACCTACTGATTTAGTGGCAACAAATACCGGTTTCTTTCTATATTTTTGAAACTTTAAGATTCCTACAGATTTTTGGTCACAGATTGTTGGCACGTATGTCCTTGACTACTTACCTTGTGCACTCATTGTGGACCCTTGGTAGTGATAGTTGATGATTGGCATGATACCTAGTGTCCCTCTGTGCTTACTACGCAATCATCTCCAATAAGACAAAAGAAGGTGACCGCCACAGGAAAGAAAGCAGACATTGGTGTACCGCAGTTGCAATGTACATTGTCATCCTCACTTTGCAACGGTGGCTTATTCATTGGTCTTGAACTTTCAAGATGAAAATGCCCACTTCTACGCCCTTTCGCTATTCATCGGTGTCACTGCAATGTGCCGATTTGCGCAGAGCAGTATATGGAATGCCATTTACAGCACATGCCTTGGATTTTACAGCAGGATCTGATGGCACGGTTTCTCGTATCGACTTAAATTATCGTTAATATTTATCATATACATCAGCATTCGAAAAAACCTATGAAAACTAGATTGCGTTATTCATATTAAAAGATGGCAATTCATTTCTGTGGCAGGCAGCGCATTTCGGTCTTACTCATGCTCGATGTGTGGTGTATCGGTACCTCAACATTGACGATTGTTTGCAATTCCACCATCTGAGGCTCATTGCAAACACCTGTGTTCGCTCTAATCAGCAAGCTCGTAATGTAATGACGTCTGACAGGCGCCAGGTGCTGCAAATGGAATCCCACATTCTCCTACATAAATCCTACATTGCAGTGACACCGACGAATCGCTGAAAGGTCTTAAAAACAAAAGAAAATGGCGAATACAGACCAATGCATAAGCAGAAGTGAGTCTTCTCATATTGAAAGTTCAAGACCATCGAACAAGCCACCGTTGGAAAGTCGGATAGACAATGCACATTGCAAGTGGGACTACGCCCACCGATGTCTGCTTGTCTAGAGTTTGGCGATTGTAAGCTTACCAAAAAAGTGCATTTACATTTAAATTTCATGCCAAATAAAATAACTGTGCTATATACGTGTGTCGTAAGCTTGGACATTTAAGGTTAAGGTCAATTTCTTTAAAATTGTTCAATATGACTCGACCACCGAGCAAAAATACCACACCTCTATTTAGGAATAATGGTAAAATAATGTAAAAAGACTGCATTGAATTGTTATATTTAAAAAATGAAATAATTTGTAAATATCAAGTGTTGGCGTACTCAAGTGTCTGCAATGGCACGTGATTGAATCAAGGATATTGGGGCGTAGCCATATTCTAAATACCGAGAGCACAATAAGTGCTGCACACAAACATCATGGTCCGAACGAAGGCCTGACCTGATGCTTGCTAGGCAGGAACTCGGGTTAATAAACAATTGTAGTGTAGAGTATTTTCGGAGGTTAATAACTTTATATTACATGACGTTGCTGAAATAAATGTTTTAAAAATCTCAATGTATCTAAAGATGTGTCTGCCTGTTCCATGGTTGCTCAGCCCTCTCCCCCGCCCACCCATTAAAGGCGGGGTGGGCATAATCCCGTCATGCTTTGAGCGAACGTCGCAACCCTCCTTATCTCAGGAATCCATTTGACAATCAGTACTTTGCTTAAGTCGTGTTGCCGCCCAGCACATAACTAATACCACTCAGATAGCGCTCCTTGATTTACAACCCCGGAAGCCTGCTGTGGAAACTAATGGCCTAATTTGTCAATTGTTAAAAGTAATGGAACGTGTTCACTGCTGGATTGGATTTGATAAACGAACTTCCACGGTAAAGAGATTAGTTTAAGACGTTTGTCCATATAATTGTGGTAAGCAAAACAAACATGTTAAATCTCCTCTCTGCCATTCTTTTCACCCTCGCGCACACACAGTGAGATAGAATGCGCCCGCTAATTCCCACAGCATGTGGCCCTGCAAGGCGTGCAATCTGGCGATCCCAGCAGCAGTCACGTTTCCTGCTATGCTAGGAATCCTTCCGGGAACGATGAGTCACCTGCATTACGTGTCTGCCGCCGTCAGCCAGTCACTGTCGCTTTTTTCTTGCGGCAGTGAAGTGGAGCTATTTCACAATGTTACATCCAAAGCAAAAACGGAGTCAATCAATGGACCTCATTACGAGTGGGGGGAAACCGCACCACCCAACTATAAGTTTGGCGAACAGTTGGAAGAGTGACCTCAAGCTCAGAGCTGGAGGTAAAATCTGCCACCTTTCTGCCAAATTTCGACAGAATTACCACAGGCGGAATTACAGCGGTGGTAATTCTGCCAAAATACCCCATGCGATCCTATGGACTCCAATTAAATGGGGACGAACACCGCCACCGCCACTTGTACTCCGGCGCTAATATCGCTGGACCAAGTGGTGTTAGCAGTATTACAATGTGGTGGTATCTCGACGGATTTCCTGCCGAGATAGCACCAGACTCGTAATGAGCCCCACTATCTAAAACGGGGCAAGATACAAAACCAGACCAGGCATACAAGATGCAGCGTTAAACATGTGAGTAGACAAGAAAAACAACTTGGGGCAAAAACACACATTACTTAGAAGGTGGCAAGAAAGTCATATTTAGTTTGGTAACACTTCTTAATAGGGATGGTGCACAGACAGAGGCATAAATCAGGCTTATCCTATGACATGAATGAATCATGATATGTTTTCTACACTGAACACGCCCTACCAAGTAAGCTACAAGAGTACTGTTATACTATTAGCTGAACCACTATTTCCTAAATGGCAAGTTTTGTATTTGTATTTACGTGAAAAACGCAGATTTACGTGCCTTTCTGCCCGAAAATCCCCATACTTCAAACAGGGATTTTCAGGCAGAAAGGCGCGCAAATCTGCGTTTTTCACGCAAGTAATTCCATGAATCAAGTTGACAGTGTGCAAATGGTATATCAATGCCTGTAGCAGTTCCATTGCTGGGTGCTTTACATGAAGTTATGATAGACTTTGGAAATAAACATAACTCGACAGGGTAGGGGATGGAGAAGGTGAATGGGGCAATATAGTACAGACATTAAATGTATTTACAGTACTCTGGACCTTATTACGAGTTATGCAGAAATTTGGCCTTAAATCCGCCACAAAATTGCCCTAAGCAATTACCGTTACAGCCACTTGGTCAGGGAGAAATTCCACCCGATTACAAGTGGTGGTGACTGTGTAATTCCCCATTTATTTTGGGTCCATTGGACCCAATGGGGCTTTTTGTTGCAGATTCACTGCAGTAGAATTACCGCTGCGGTAATTATGCCAATTATGCTCATTTTTTGGCATTGAGTGGGAAGATTTACCCCTAGGATTTCCCTGGAGGTAAATCTTCCACTGAAAACCCAACCTCATAATTTGGCATAGTGGTAAAATTGGCGGTAAATTAGTTCCTGCCAATTTGACCACTTACCGCCTGACTCGTAATGAGGCTGTCTGATTCTTCAATCAACCTAGTCATGTGGGTGGTTAGAGGTAATCTGCAGTTGCTATAGCAGCAATGAGACACGCCCCCCACTGTAGGATGTGGTCGTTTAAAAATGCATTCTTGAAGTAGGTCAAAGTTTAACTGCCTCATTTCTGTGGGAAATTAATTCCAGTTATGGAGAACCAGAAGAGTAAAGGAGTGAAAGCAGAAGGAGGCGCCTGGTGGTTGCGGGACAGTAACATTGAGGTGGGCTTGGAGCATAGAGCATGAGTGGGGGAGCAGCAACAAGGCGGTATAATCAGCCATTCAGTGGGGGAAGCTAGCCTATGGGTAGATTTGACCATGAAAAGGACTCTGAATAGGAACAAATTCTGCATGGATAGCCACCCACGTGGAGGTGGGAAATGATCGTGGCAAGTTGGCAAGTGTATGGATGCCATATAACTTTGCTGAGAGGAGCAAACAAACTATAGGTGGGAGACATTAGTAGACAGGAGACTTCTGAGGACCAGGGTGGAGATGAGAGTTTTGACAGAGTTGAAGGTGAGATGTGGTAGATTTGGAAATGTTCAGAAGGGTAGGACCAGCAGACAATGGAGCAGTGAGCTTATAATTGTTATTTTATAACACACTTAATACCAGAGAGTGGTTTCTAAGTGCAGGATCGGGATTTGAACCTGTTTTACACTGTGTTGTCTTGCTGCCAAGACAAACACATTGCCCCTGAGCTATCCTTCCCCCCAGCTTGGAGGTTGATATAAGCAGGGTAAGGAGATCGGGGTAAAGGGTGAAGGTAGAGCAAGAGTTGGTGCAGCATTAGAGTTCAGGAGATAAGTTATTTCAGTTTTAGTTGAAATGAGCAACAGGCCTTGCAGTCCCATCCAATTCCACAGCGACTGATATTGCAGCAGTGCAGTTCAGGGTTAAAGGAAGCGAAAAAGAGGAAGATTTGATTGGCGTGGGCAAGAAACCAAATGAGGAGGTTATTTTGATGCTAGAACAGGTACAGAGTGAGTCGAGTCTGGGGCTCAGTAAAGAGCCTTAAGTGACCCTATTAATTATAAACTGGGTGAGGAGGTTTCAGTGTTCCAGCAACTAGAAAAGGAGCAATTAGCCAAATGTGGAAGATACTTGGTTGAGGGATTTGTCATGTATCTATTTATATATTTATTTATTTCATTTGTTGATAGCGCCCAAGCCCGCAAGTATCACGCTGGTAGGTTACATTGGTTGGAAGGTTGGAAAAAGACAGTTGAAGTAGAACAGTTACTGGGTTACATTGTACATTGTTAAGAACAAGACAGTTGAAAATAGAACAGTTGCTGCGATACATAATTAGTACGGCTGCAGCAGTAATGGTAAGTAGGATACAGTTAGGCGTAATTTTTTTTTACGGAAGATAAGGCGACAAGGCTCATCTTTGATAGATGGAGGGAGAGCATTCCAAAGAGTGGGAGCAATACATGTAAAGCTGGCTCCTCCCGCTCTTTGTCTGGTGAATCTGGGCGTTGTAAAGGAAGAGGATCTCAGGCTGCGGGAATTGTGTTTTTTGGAGAGGTGCGCAGTGAGGTAAGTGGGTGCAGTATTGTGGATGCAGCGGTGGGTGATTGAGAGGATTTTAAAATCAATACGTGCTCTGATGGGCAGCCAGTGAGCTTCACATCTCGCTAGAGAGATGTGGTCAGATCTTGTTAGGCCCCTGACAGCTCGAGGACATTATTTTGCATCAATTGCATTTCAGTTACATTTCTGGCGGAAGTTCCAGTGAGTATGGCGTTGCAATTATCTAATTTTCTGCCGATAATGGCCCTCACCAGAGAAAGGCAGCTGTTCAGGAGAGGAATGTTCTGGAGTGGTTCATACGTTTAGTGGAGTAGGAGGCAGAGGAGGCAACGGCTTTTATGTGTTTGAGCATGGTGAATTCAGGGTACTGGTAGGTCAAGCAAAATGAGTACATAAGAAATTCATAAGAGACAGAGAGATGTGGGTCAGTTCTGCCTCTGTTGTGTGTCTTTGGAGTGGCTGCTCCCAGATGGGAGGGAATTGCAGAGTCATTTGGGCTTCAAGTACGCAATGATATGATTGAAATGAATGGGATGGTTTGATAACTGGCTGGGCTACTGTGACCAGCAGTATTTTCGCTCGGTAAGGGTGAAATGAAGTTTCTTAGATGCAAGTAGAAAGATGCCACTGGAGAGAGAATGGTTAAAGAGAGCAGAGCGGTAGGAGCAAGTCAAGGGTGCTTGGAGCTTGATCATTTGAGGATTAAAAGAGCCACTAGCAGCACAAAATGGTTTTTAAAATGTTGTCTAGGTGCCAGGACATTGGTGATGGGGATGTGAATTCTGATATTGATGAGGGTGCAGTGGTGAAAAGGAGAAAGAAGAATGGAGGGAGAGGGGGACAATCAAGCTGTCCTATGGCTTTGGGATTTGAGAGGAGAAGGATTTGGCACTGTGAGATAGAAAGAGCAGGTCATGGGGCGTCAAACATGGGCTGTAGCGTCATGATTACTTGGCAAATTTGAAAGCAGAGCGATGAGATTAGATCAGTGCAGTAGCTTCAGTTGGCTAAAGTCCAAAGTAGTTGTGATTTCTTGTTTGTTGCAAGGAGAGGAGAGGAGGTATTGTGCTAGCGAGGTAAGTTAATATGCTTGGATCTGCTCAGCAGTTTTTTGGTTGAGGTCCACGGTTGAGGGTGGGAAAAAGTGAAGAAACGTGTGTTTGTGGGGCTCAAAGGCAAATGGCAGCACCGAATGTAACTCCAAAAATGCTGTGGAGTCAGATAAAGGGGGTTGGAGTGCTAAAACGGAAGTCATAACTTGCTCGGGTGTCATTGAGTCAAATTTTAGTTTATGTTTAATGACAGATTAAATACGAGGAATTGGTAAACCTGGGCAAAGTAATCTGGCTAAATCCTGAATCACCTGAATCACCATTGTATTTAGGATTCACCATGCTTATCAACATTTTGAGTGATTTGTGATTTGCCTAATCCAGTTCAGACAGCCAGATTTTCCAGTCTGTATGAGTCACCTGTTCATGGAGCTCTTTAACAGTCACTAGGAATCTTTCAGGAGGGAGGAGGGAGGAGGGGGATTCCTGTGACGTTTTGAGAAGTGCATACTGTTACTTCAGCCAGGTCTTTTAGTTGTTGATGTTAGTGGTGACTTTAGGATAAACAGAATACAGGTGAATTTAGTATTTTTGTAAGCATCTTCATCTGTATTTCACAGAAAGGCAGCATATGCAAACTTTACTGGTGCTTTGGGATTTTGTTATACACAGATGTCATCTTTGCCTGGCCCATAATCAACATGCTTACATATTGTGTTCAGCGGTAGCCTGATTGAACACACAAAACTTGATTTGTTGTAATAGCTGACACAAACATGTGAACTTCTTTTAAATGCATTAGACCAGTTTCAGGGAAAGGGAAAAATGTGTGAGGCAGACTGAAAAAAATTGTTCTTAGGGATATTCTGATCACTCAGGTAGCAGCATTATTGGCTTGTTGACTAGTGACTGATGCAAATCACCATCTACCTAGACCTAGTTGAAGGAGCAATTTGCACTGGAAAGGCTTGATTGAACACCCAACTTGGTTTATCACAATAACTGACCTGAACATGTGAATTTGTTTCAATTTAGTAGCACACATTTAGAGCTTACTTTCTATTCTATTGTTAGGGAGAATTCTCCAGAATGGCTAATTTCCCTTACCTACTGAGTCCCTCAGCAGATTTCCTCACTGTAGTTCCTTTTTCTAGATTGCCCTGCTTACTTACTTGTTGGTGTTGTTCAATTCCTGCCTAACTTTGTCTTTCCCTCCCTTTTAAATTGCTGGAGTGCCATTTTGCTCACACTACATTTTGAGCCCAACTTGTCCAGAATCTATTGGGTGTGGTGTAGTGTATTAAGAGTGTGATTTTTTAACTACTTTACTTTAGTGAAATGTTTTACAAATTATGTGTAAATAAATGTATATTATTTTACTCAGAAACCTTGAGTCAGTGTTTGCTTGAATCATAGTAATTGCTGTCCTTTGTGTAACTATTGATACTGCTCACTTACTCCTGAGATAAGTCTGACTGCTCAACCATCGCTACCACTTTATGTGTAGTAAGGCTTGTACCGAAGGTGACTTTGTACTCTCACTTGTAGTCTTAATTGTGTGTGGTGTTCACAAAAGGTACTGCAAATAATTCTGCCTAACACTGGTGTACAGCGGTGAGGATCAAGTATAGTGATTACACTTAGAGTGCTTCTATTAGATTGGATCAACTAACCACAAGGCTAAACATCACTAAAATGCAATATTAATCATGTCTGATATGGAAAGCTACAGTCAGGAGACCCTCCTTAGTTACACTGTGTATTATCTGAAAAATCTGTGTAGAGAAAGGAATCTCTCTGCCAAAGGAAAAAAGTCTGAATTGATTGAAAAGTTGTTAGAGAAACAAAGTCTGGAGGGTAGGTCTGAAATACCTGACCCTTTAGCAAATGTGGAAAATAATGAGGATGATAATGTGTCTATTAATGTAGGCCTCACTGCTCCCTTACCTGCTCAGCCACCTCAACCTTTGTCCACTGGGACCCCTGCATGTCCTACATTCAGTCCTGAATTCATTGCTCTAGAAAAAATGAGGCTTGAATTGGAATTCAAACTTTAAATGCTCAAACTGAACAAAAGCACCAACGACTTAAGCTCAGAGAAATGGAGATGAACTATGCCTTAGAAATTAAAAGGTTGTCTATTGAAAATGCTTCTCTCCCAGAGTCTTTTAGCTCTTCCAGACCTAAGAGACCCCGTATGCCTAAAGAAATTGTGGGTATGTATGAGGTTAAGCTTGATATTTTGGATTGGTTGGCAATGTTTGAATATAACCGTGGGATTCAAGGTCTAACAGGGAATCAGTTGCTTCCCTGGCTCTTCTCTAGGATACCCACTGTTGCATCTGATGTTTTGATGGAGTTGGGGGAGGTGGATAGGATGGATTATGAGTGTGTGAAGCTAGCTTTAATTGCTAGATTTGGGAAGACCTCTTCCCAGTACCTTAAGAGGTTTAGGACCCTCAAGAAGCATGATGGTACCCCTTGGGCTACCTGGGTATGTGAATGTTTGAAAAACTTAGATGGTTGGGTTAAGGGTTACAGAGTAAACACTTATGAAGGTATGAGAGATCTTGTCATGTTGGAGTAAATTTTGGGTTGTCGGCTCTACTGAGCTCAGACAGCACTTAGCTGATTCAAAGGAGATAGATCCCAAGAAGTTAGCTAAGGCTGCTGACTTGTGGGTTGCCAACAGGGCAACTCACAAGGATTCTGAGGCAACTCAGATGAAGGATGAGGGAAAGCAGCCAAAGAAAGTGTCAAGGAGTTCCCCCCCTTCTCACCTGGGTCCGGTGTTTGCCGGAGTCTTCGATCGCTGCCTTCTTGCGAATGCTCCGGGTCTTGAACAGCGCTGTTCCAGTCTCATCTAGTTCCAGGTTGCGTTTAGTTCAGGGATCGCGGAGTCCAGGAATCCGGGAGACTGGGAAAGGCTAGAAATGCTCGGAACCAGGAAGGGGGAAAGGGACAGGAGTGGGTAATAGCACTGGGACAAAGGAAACCATACCGCAAGCTACGAACACACGTCTGGGCTACTCTGCAATAGCATTGAGATGCGCAGAGCCGCGGAAGGCGTGGTCTATAAAAAAATCATGCCGTGTTCAGCGCATGGAGCGAGCAAGGGCTTCAGCTCTAGACGGCCATGTTGGAAGTAGTATGGAATGTAAGCCCGTTGAGACAAGGACCAGGAGGTCCAAAAGGGGTGTGATCTGAAGTTCATGACAGCATGCCTCCTCCGAAGGCCTTTCCCTCCAGGTTTGCCCGGGTGTATTAGATGAAATCTTCTGAGCAACCGAGGAGCCTTGATATTTGAAATAGGTTCCCAGGTCCTTTCGCTAGGAGGATATCCTTTCCACTCCACTAGGTATTGAAGATGGCCCCGCTTATACCTGGAGTCACAAATCCGGGACACCTCATATTCCAGTTGGTTGTCAACCAGTAGAGGAGGTGGTCTACTGGATTTTCGAGAGGATTGGATGTAGGGCTTCAATAGGGATGTGTGAAAAACTGGATGAATTCTTTTCCAGGAGTCAGGTAGCTTGATTCGATATGAGACAGGATTGATAATCTCCTTGATGGGAAATGGACCATAGTAGCGGGGAGCCAGCTTGTTTGGTCGCAAGTGTCGGGGAAGTAGTTTTGATGACAACCACACTCGGTCACCGACCGTATAGGAAGGACCTGGTCTTCTCTTGGAATCCGCATACCTCTTGGTCTGTAATCTGGCTTTCTCTAAGTGTTCTTTAGCCTCCCGGTGAATGTTGATAAGAGTTTCGATCCAGGAGTCAACAGTAGGTAATGGTGTAGGGTAAGGAAGAACCGAGGGTAAGACCGATGGATGGAACCCCTGGCTACAACAAAAGGGGCTGGTCTGAAGCGCAGAGTGTTCGGAGTTGTTGTAAGCGAATTCCGCAACGGGTATCAGGAGAGACCAGTAATCCTGGACCTTGGTGGCGAAACATCGGAGATATTGTTCCAGGGTCTGATTTGCACGTTCTGTGGCTCCGTTGGTTTGGGGGTGATATCCTGAAGAGAGGGCACGTTGGATTCCTAGTAACCGACAGAGGTGTTTCCAGAATTGTGAAATGTATTGGGGACCCCGGTCAGAGATGATCTTGGAAGGAAGCCCATATAGTCGGAATATGTGTTCCAGAAATATTCCAGCTAGCTCTGAAGAGGAGGGTAGTTTCATCAGTGGCGTAAAATGGGCCATACGGGTAAACAAATCTATGGGGACCATGATGGTAGTATATCCTCGGGAAGGTGGTAACTCCACTATGAAGTCTGTAGCGATGATTTCCCATGGTATAGAGGGTAGAGTGGGCTGCAGAAGAAGACCCGCCGGTCTTTTGTTATCATGTTTATTTTGAGCACAGGTTATACAAGCCTGGATGTATTGCTGCACGTCAGTCTTCATTTTAGGCCACTATAACTGTCTCTGTATAAAACGGAGGGTGTTGGTGATACCTCGGTGCCCGGAATGGAGTGTGTCATGACAAAAGTGTATTATTTTTTGCTGTAACTTCCGTGTAGGAATGAGTAGTGCATTGTCCTTGAATAAGTAGCCTTCCTTGGCTCTTAATTTCCAGAGATTTCGTGTTTATATGTCGTTCCATATTTCCGAGGATTGAGTTTGCGATCGGACTTCTTCCAGGAGATCAACTGCTTGGGCTACGAAGATCGTGGGAGAGAACATTTTAGGAAATGCCTCATCTTCAATGGTCACGTAGTCAGGTCGGCGAGACAAGGCGTCAGCGATCAGGTTCTGTGATCCAGAGGCATGGGTAATGTGGAACTGATACTGGGCAAAAAAGTAGGCCCAACGTGCCTGACGACTGTTCCTGCACTCCAGTGACTGTAGAATCTGAAGGTTTCGATGATCAGTACGGACTTGGACAGGATGTCTGGCTCCCAGAAGTAGGTGTCGCCATTCAGTGAAGGCTTGGCGAATGGCTAAGAGTTCCTTTTCCAGGACGGAGTAGTGCGTTTCACTGGGAGTTAAGGTTCTTGAAAGATAAGCAACGGGGCGTTCCAAATCGTCCTCCATTTTCTGCTTCAACACTGCTCCTATAGCGGAATTAGAGGCATCCATTTCCACTAAAAAGGGTCGACTTGTATCGGGTTGAGCCAAATGGGAGCTTGTGTGAATTCGGTCTTCAAACGCTGGAATGCAGTTTCTTGTAATGTTGACCAGACAAATGGGGTGTCCTTCTTTAGCAGAGCCACTATGGGTTGTACAATCTCGGAAAAGGTGACTATGAACTTCCGGTAGAAATTGGCTAGTCCTAGGAAGGATTGGATTTGTTTCACGGACGTGGGAGTAGGCGAGAATGGCCTTTACTTTTGAAGGGTCCATGCCAATCCCCTCTGGACTAAGGATAAATCCCAGATAGTGCACAGAGGTAACGTGAAACAAACATTTTTCAGGCTTGGCTAAGAGGTGATGTTCCCGGAGTCTTTGTAGAACTGCCTTAACATGTCCTTCATGCTTCAGAGGGTCCTTGGAAAAAATCAATATGTCGTCCAGATAGACAATGACGAAGAGAAACAACATATCAGAGAACACCCTATCCATAAAACGTTGGAATACTGCCGGGGCATTGGCTAGTCCAAAGGGCATGACCAGGTACTCGTAGTGGCCAAAGGGTGTTCTAAAGGTGGTCTTCCACTCGTCTCCTTCCCGGATATGGATCAAATGGTAGGCACCCCTGAGATACAATTTGGTGAATATTATGGCTCCTCTCACAGCTTCCAAGATATCCGAGATCAGGGGCAGTGGGTACCGATCCTTGAGGGTGCATTGATTTAAGCCTCTATAGTCGAGGCAAGGTCTGAGTTCAATGGTATCCTTCTTGGGAACGAAGAACAATGAACGCTGGAGATTTCGAGGGTCTTATGGTGCCGTTTTCAAGATTAGTGTCTAGGTATTCCCGAAGGGCCTTTTTCTCGGGTTCGGAAAGAATGAACATTCTGCTGAAGGGAATTACAGCTGAGGGATCCGTATCTATGGCACAGTCTTCGGGCCTGTGAGGGGGTAAGGCTTGGACTATGGCAGTAGAAAATACATCAGCATATCCCTGATAGGCCTCTGGAATTTGTATGATATTGGAAACCATGGTCTCTTGGTGGTTCTTTAGGAGTTACCGAGGAGAGGTCCAGGGATAGACAGTGGGACATACAGAACTCTGAGCCCAGGAATAATGATCCTGCTGTCCAATTGATATACGGATTGTGCTTTTGTAACCAGGGCATACCCAAAACCCTGGGGTAATGGGCTGACTTAATGATGTCGAATGTAATCCACTCTTTATGATGGTTTATGGAAAGTTGGATCTCTTTAGTCTGCAGGCTTATGGGTCCTGAAGAGAGGGGTCTTCCGTCAATTGCTTCCACCGGCTTCATGGTGTTTTGTGTCTCGTGCGGAATATGATGAGTAATAACCCAGTCTTGATCAATGATAATTCCCATAGCTCCGCTGTTCACCAAGGCCAGAATGGGATAGGTCTTGTCTTTGGAGGGCGACAGGAAGGCCTGTAGTATCACCAAACTGTTTTGTCCAGGAGAGTTCAAGGATGGAATTGATGTGGAGCAAACATCTCTCTCCCGAATCTCTGCTCCATTTAAAATCGGGAGCTGGCGTTTCCCGAACGCCGAGGAGGTGCCAGAGGACATTCCCTGACCAAATGTCTGTCTGAAGCACAATACATACACAAACCCGTATGGAGCCTTCTCAATCTTTCTTGAGGTGATATGGGTCCACAAAAGGCTCCAATTTGCATGGGTTCAGGTTCTGGGGCTGGACTTGGGTTTGCGTCCGTTCTGGCTGTGCTCTCAAAGGACGTCTTGGGTGGGTTTCCCTTGGATTTCTTCCTTTCAGCCTTCCTTTCCTGGATGCGAAAGTCTATTTGCAAGGCCAGGTCCATTAGTGCTTGGAATGAATTTGGTCTGGCCACCCTAGCCAGTTCATCCTTGATCTCATCGTTTAGGTCTCTCCCGAACACGGTAAAACTAGCCTCAGAGGACCAGTCTGCTTCCTTAGCTAATTGTTTAAATCTGGTCACATAAGTGAGCATATCTTGGGAGCCCTGTTGAAAGTCCAGCAAGCGTTCTTGGGCAGTATAGACCTGCTCTGGACGGTCAAACATGCCTTTAAGGGTCTGTATGAACCCATCATAGTCGTCTAGGAGGTCATCGCCGGAGTTAACAAGGGGTGTTGCCCAAGTTAAGGCGTTGCCGGAAAGGTGGGATATGATGAAACCCACCTTAGCCCTAGGAGTCGAGAAATAATAGGGCCTAAAGGTAAAGTGTACCAGGCATGAATCCAGGAATCCGTGAAGTGTTTTTGCCGAACCATCATACTTGTCAACAATACCGCCCAATAGGGCACCCTCCTTTGTAGCAGAATCCCGGGATAACACCAATTGTTTGAGCTCGGCATTTTCCGCCTTAAGATTTTGAACCTCGGTTGATAATTCTTGCATGCGTCGCATTAAGTCCTGCACGGCGGCTTCCATCTCGTTTTTAGGTTTGATCGGGTGGCGTCTCAAACTGTCAAGGAGTTCCCCCCTTCTCACCTGGGTCCGGTGTTTGCCGGTGTCTTCGATCGCTGCCTTCTTGCGAACGATCCTGGTCTTGAACAGCGCTGCTCGAGTCTCGTCTGGTTCCAGGTTGCGTTTAGTTCCGGGATCGCGGAGTCCAGGAATCCGGGAGATTGGGAAAGGCTAGAAATGCTCGGAACCAGGAAGGGGGAAAGGGACAGGAGCGGGTAATAGCACTGGGACAAAGGAAACAATACCGCAAGCTACGAACACACGTCTGGGCTACTCTGCAAATGGCATTGAGACGCACGGAGCCGCGGAAGGCGTGGTCTATAAATAGATCGCGCTGCGTTCAGCGCATGGATCGAGCAAGGGATTCAGCTCTGGACGGCCATGTTGGATGTAGTACGGAATGTAAGCCCCGTTGAGACAAGGACCAGGAGGTCCAAAAGGGGCGTGATCTGAAGTTCATGACAGAAAGATAACAAGGAGAGTTCTAATGCCACCAATCCAAAAAAAGGCAACAAACAGCAAAATAAGGGTAAAACACAAGAGAAACCAAATCAGGCTAGTGCACCATCTGGACCCAAACCAGATGGAAGTCAGAACAAACCCCCATTCATCAAAACATTTGGGAAATCTTATGTGTGTGGGTCAACTGACCATGTGAAAGGGGATCCCAGATGTAATGGTAAACCTTCAGGGGTCCACACTGTCTCCTTAGCCTTCTCCCCGGAGGAAGAAGCACCTATGGCAAGTGGAAACTTTCACCTACGGGCTGATGAGCCCATGAGAGTCTTAGCTAGTGTTTCTTTAGTGTCCCTGGGCTTGTGGGAACAACATAATTTAGATCTCTCTAATTCCATCCCAGATAATACTAACGAGTATTATAAAGATAGTGTTCTTGTGAATGGCCAGGAGACTCCTGCCATCAGAGACACTGGAGCCAGCATAACTGTGGTGGATGAATCATTTTTCAAGGTGGAGGATGTTGCTAAGGCAACCAAACGCCTCACCAAGTTAGCTGGAGGCTCTGTGCAAATGCTTCCCCAGTTACCAGCTCTCATCCATTGTAATGACCTGGCTGTCAAAATACCTGTTAGTGTGTGGAGTGAAGTGCCTGGGAGAGTCCTGTTGGGTACTGACCCGAAAACTCTTGGAGTTGTGTCAAGCACCCCCAGGCCTCCCAGTAAAAGGAAACAGGAGCTCACTAAGCCTGCAAGAGAGAGTACCTTAAGAGGCTCTCCAGAGGAGGTGAAAGAGGAAACTGTCACTCCTACTCCACAGCTGTTCCTCACTGCTATTTCTGAAAAGAAAGAGACAAAGGGGAAACCCAAGACCTCAAGGAAAAAGTCAGAAAGCACCCCTGTGCTACCAACAAAGGCATCCCTAAGATTGTCCAAAGTCACACCTGTGACTCCTCCACCTGCTGAGGCAGAGTGTGAGATGCAACCATGTGTGGTTGATCCAGTTTCTGAGGAATCAGATTTGGAGGAAGACACTGTTTTGGTTGGAGATCTTGACCCTGTTGACCATCCTGAGCTGCAGTCTTTACTGGCAGAAGGTGAACCCAACAGAGAAGACTTCAGCAGAGGACTAAGAGAGTGTCCTACTCTTGAAGGTAGTTGGAAAGCATACAGTGAACCGATTGAGTCTATCCCTGGGGACTGCAAAACAATTACAGTGCCCCTTGCCAACAGACTCCATTTCCTATGGTTGGCCCATGAGATACCTTTTGGCTGTTCATTTAAGTTTCAAAAAGACCACGGAAAGGCTCTCCTTATACTTCTACTGGCCTAAAATGGGTTCAGAAGTTGACAAATTCTGTAGGTGCTGTCACACTTGCCAAACCTCTGGCAAGAGTGGAGCCAAGAATATGGCACCCATGGTGCCTCTCCTAGTGATTGGAGTTCCTTTTGAGAGGGTGGGCATCGACATTGTTGGTCCCCTTGACCCTCCCGCTGTAAAGACTGGAGGGGGGGTCTGCACTTCCGCTCTCTATATGGTAGAGGGGAGGCACAGAGACCCGTGCCAAGATTTTCTATTATGGTAACGTAGTCGAGCAATCAAGGCCTAGCTTCTCGGGAGGTGATGCGAGCTGGTTCTTAAGTACAGTGTAGTCCCCAAGCATCCACGAAGGAATGTCCACACACTGTATTGGTTAAAACACAGTCTTTATATAATTAATATTCAAAGTCATATACACGATCACGATAACTCACTTTGTGCTCCGAAAATCAACAATGGTAAATATGTACAGTTCTAAAGTGGTACCACTAACGTTACTCGATCTTATTAAAGTGCATACGGTCAGAATGACACACAGATCGAAATAAAGAGGAAACCAGCAATAGAGAGAGGAAGGAAAGCAGGATGGTTGAGCAATAGGCAGAGTACTGGTAACTACCGTTAAACACAGCTCTGTGGGGAGATCCTCCCACCTGGGCAACCTGTAGAAGAAAGATACAAGCCCAGTCCATGTATTGTTCACTCTTAGACTTCACAATAGTTCTGCAACCCCAAAGTACCTTGGTGTTGTAGCGTTCCGTGTTGGGGAATTCGACAACCCTTCTTGAGTGTCCTCCCTTTCAGGCAGGTGTCACGGGTCGTCGAATGTCCGACGGAGAACAGGTCGAGCTACGACGGTGAAGTGGCCGCGTCGTTCCTAGCGGTGCTCATTGACGGGGGAAGCGTAAACGTCCTGCAAGGAAGAGGCGTGCGGGGGACATCGGTGTCGATAGTTCTGGACCGTAAAGAGTTGAAGAACTGTGGCCCGGTAAGGGCGTCGAGTCGTCGGCGTCTCTGTGGTCTTTGGGTGGCGGGAAACCCACCGGTGGATGCTCTTCGGCGCGTCGACGGTCAGGCCTTCTCCAGCCAAATAAAGCAGCGACAATGCAGACGAGAGCGTCCTTGGATCAATGAAGTTCTTAGGCAACAGGTGTACGGCGGCTCCGGTTGGCTATTGCGGTCAGCGACAGTGGCGGACAACAGTCCGGGCGCTTTTCCTTGGAGTTCCGCAGCAATCCCCATATCGGGTCGGCAGCCTGTCCAAGGTCTGTCTACCAGGGAGTTTAGGCAAAGATCAGCTGTGCACGATGTCCCTCGTAGCTCAGGAAGAGGGTGCCTTACCAGGTCCTCTCTGGGTCAGTTCTTGAAGCACAGCAGCTTTCAGATTGCAAAGGAGAGCAACAGCAATTCTTCTCGTCCAGCAGGGCTCAAGGTTAAGCTTCACTCCAATTACTCTTCGTAGTGGACTTCAACTTCTAAACACGATTCCTAGCAGTGAGAGGTCCCCAGATATACTGTTGATCTCCCATTCATTCTGCTGGGTCATACTCAAGCATCCAGTCACGACTACAGGCATTCATGCAGGCAGGCAGCCAATCAGACACACGAGGTATTCAGGCCATTCACTTCTCTCTAGACACTCACAACAAGTTATGTGTATTGGGCCAAGTACCAAGCCATTCAACACTCCAAGCTGCATACATACCGGTTTCGGGCAGGGCTGTCTCAACCATTGTGTCAAACACCAGATACTAGACAGTCACAACATAGAATGTATATTCGTCACACACTCCATTCACCCAGGTCCCACCCACAGGCGTTCCCACAACATACGATTGTTGAGAAGGCTCCAGCCAGTCTGGTCGGCACTTCCCCACACTACCAAATACGGAACTTTCACCCAACAGCAAGTCAGGGGGAAGGGGCAGAGGCAGGGCTTCCCGGGACTTCGGGAACATCAGGGTAACAGGTGATGGAAGGCAAGAGGCCATGGGGGCCAGTTTGTCTCCATCAGGAATCTACCGATTCCACGGACAGGGCCTGGGCATCCCAAAATGGAGGATGCTCAGGGCACCAGCCATTTCAGCACAGAGCTGCCACCAGCCCGTACCCTGCTCTGTGGGCCACACACAGGTTCCCAAAAACATTCACTAGGGGCACAGGGTTGTACACCTACCCCTGGGTGCTATAAGGGTATCCCGTGGGTCTGTTCACCAAACCAAAAGAGAGAGAGCTGCACCGCCAGGAGTCCCACATGAACTCCTGCGCGGAAAACACGACAGAACACACGATAAAAAGCATTAAAGGACAAGGATGGAGACGCTCTGTCCCTCCGATGCATTTTCAGCATCACAGTCGGCCCCCAGACTGAGGTGGAGGGTGCCTAATCTCCCACGGGATAGGCACCCTCATCCAGACAGTCAACATACTTTCTGGAATGGCCATCTGCATTATCGTGGTCTGTGCTCAATGGTAAAGTCTAGTCCTTGTAGACTAATGGACCACCTGAGCAGTTTCGGTTTTCACCCTTCATCTGCATAAGCCACTTCAGGGGCTTATGATCGGTCTGGACCTTGAAGGTAGACCCGGTAAAGTAGGGTCTAAAACGCCTAAGGCTCCAAACAATACTAAACCATTCATTTTCAACAGTAGCCCACCTAAGTTCCCTTCCCTTAAGTTGTCTACTGATGAATATGATCGGATGTTCTCTTCCTTTGTCATCTAACTGGGACAAGACCGCTCCAATTCCGGTGTTGCAGGCGTCAGTTTGAGCGATAAAGGGCTTGCTGTAATCCGGCGCACACAGCGCGGGTGCCCAACACAGACTTCCTTTCAAGCCATCAAAGGCCCTCTGACAGTCTTCAGTCCAATTAACCTTCCTAGGTTGCTTGGGCGAAGTCAACACTGTCAGGGGTGCAAGTATGATTCCATAGTCTGCCATGAAATTGCGATAGTACCCAGTGAGGCCCAGAAAGGCTCTCACCTGGGGTTGAGTAGTGGGAGTCTCCCATTCATGTACATCCTCTACTTTACTGGGGAGAGGTTGGATTTGACCCCCTCCTACCTCATGACCAAGGTAGGTGACTTTCCCCTGAGCAATCTGGCACTTGGTGGCCTTGATAGTGAGGTTAGACCTTTTTAACTCCTGCAACACTTTATCCAGATGAGTCAAATGCTCTTCCCAGATGGAACTGTAGATGGCAATGTCGTCTAAGTAAGCCACACAAAAGGCTTCCAGCCCACTGAGCGCATGGTTGACTAATCTCTGGAAAGTGGCAGGGGCGTTCTTCAGCCCGAAAGGCATGACTCTAAACTGGTAGAGTCCCTCTGTTGTTGAGAACGCCGTCTTTTCCTTGGCATTGTCTGTCAGAGCTATTTGCCAATAGCCTGAGGTAAGGTCGAAGGTGCTCACAAATTTGGCAGCACCTATGGTGTCCACAAGCTCATCAGCCTGGGGCAAAGGGTGCGCATCAGTTTTGGTGACGGCATTGACTCCTCGGTAGTCCACACAGAACCTACTATCCTTGGTACCTGCCTGGGAACTTGCCTTGGGGACAAGGACACGGGACTGGACCAGGGACTGGTTGAGGGTTCAATAACACCCAGATCCAACATCTTGGTGACCTCAGCCTGGATGTGGTTCTTGACAGTATCTGACATATGGTAGCACCTGCTTTTGACAGGCACAATGTCACCAGTGTCAATCTCGTGCCTACACCACGGTGTAAGGCCTGGTGTCAGTGAAAACAGAGAGGCGTACTGCCGGAGCAAAGCCCAGCAGGCCTTCTGCTGCTCTGTCGTCAGATCGGGAGAGAGAGGCACTCCCTCCACGGAGCCATCCTGAGGGTTGCTAAGCAGCAAATCAGGAAGGGGCTCACTCTCATCCTCTTCTTTCCCTGAAGCTAGCAAGAGGCATGAGACTTCGGCCTGCCTGTGGAAAGGCTTGAGCCTGTTAACATGGACTATCTGAGGGGCTCCCCCAGAGGCTCCCATGTCAACCAGATAATTGACCTCGCCCATCTTGGAGATTATCCTGAAGGGTCCTGTCCATTTATCTGCCAAAGCCCGAGGCTTCGTAGGCTCCATCACGAGGACCTCCTGTCCTGAAGTCCAATCCACTTGCAATGCTTTAAGGTCATGCCAGTATTTATTTAATTCCTGGCTGGCCTTAAGATTCGCTGTTGCCTGACCCATCATCTGTGTCATCCTCCGTCTGAGGCCTAACACATAGTCCCCCACTTGCTTGGCGGGACCGGGAGGGGTGGCCTCCCAACCTTCTCTGATCAAGGTGAGGGGCCCCCTCATGGGATGTCCAAAGAGTAACTCAAAGGGGCTGAAACCAACACCCTCATGAGGTACCTCTCTGTAAGCAAACAGCAGGCATGGGAGGAGAAGATCCCACTTCTTCCTGGGGGGCTCTTCCAAAGCGCCTAAAATGCCCTTGAGAGTTTTGTTAAATCTCTCAACCAAACCGTTGGTCTGAGATGGTAAGAGGTGGAGAATTTGTAAGTTACTCTGCATTCTTTCCACATGGTTTTCATGTAACTCAACATGAAGTTGGATCCTCTATCAGAGACAACCTCCTTAGGGAATCCAACACGGGTGAGCCCTGGCAACCACCTTGGCCGTAACCGTCTGAAGAGGTATAGCCTCAGGGTACCTGGTGGCATGATCTACCAAAACTACAATGAACCGATGTCCACCCGACGTGGGAGGGTCAAGGGGGCCGACAATGTCGATGCCAACCCTCTCAAACAGTGTGCTCACCACTGGCAACGGTTGCAGTGGGGCGATGACTCTGCCTCCAGTCTTGCCAGACAGCTGACAAGTTGGGCAGGTCCTGCAGTGGTACTCCACTTCTACTCCCATCTGTGTCCAGTAGAAATGGGAAGAGAGCCTCTGCTTAGTCTTCTTGGTACCAAGATGACCAGCCAAGGGCACCTCATGCGCCAACTGCAGCAGGAAGGGCCGGAAAACCTGGGGTACCACCAACCTCTTGAGGGCACCAGGTTTAGGCTTAGTGGGCTCACTAACAAGGAGCTCACCCTCCCAATGAATCTGAAATGTCCTAGGCACTTCTCCCTGTGCCTGTGCCTGGGCCGGGGTCCTCAGACCCTCGAGAGAGTGGCACTCTTTCTGTCCCTTACAGAAGTCCACCCGGGAGGGTCCCCTTCAGCCAACAAGCATTGAAGGTCGGGATGATCCTCCGGGTTAAGAGCCTCTCCCACAGGAAAGTCTTCTGGCTCATCTCCCACAGGATATCAGACGGGATTGACCACTGGACCCAGCCCGTCCGGAGCATGGATCCCAATGGGCGCTGTCGGAACAGCGGGAGGAGTAGGGGCTCCCTCCACAGAGGCGGCCTTCTTACTCCTCCATTTCTTTTGTGCCTGGGGTTTCCCCGTTGGCAAGGGTACTGGGCTCGTAGCCGGACCCTGTGTGACCTGCGATCCGGTGACTGCCACAGCATCCATGGGTAAACCATCCGTGATCATCCCCAATTCGACCAAATCATTTCCCAATAAAATATTCACAGGCACGTTGTCCTGAACCAAGACCGGAAGCTTTGCTGTCTTGTCTCCAATCGTAATGTTGACTAAGGCTACAGGCCACACTTTGGGAGGCCCACCAGCTAACCTGGTGGTTCTCAGAGGAGCACCTACATAGTCCTCTGGCTTGAGCAGGGTCCTGTCCACCACTGTCATGCTTGCCCCAGTGTCTCTCAAACCAGTAGCAGGCTGGCCATTCAAGAGGACACTTCTCAAAAACCTACGAGTGTTTTGCGGGATAGTCGCCAGTACTTCTGCGTACTGGTCCCAGGCCCCAAGGGACACTAGGGAAATCTCTACAGGAGCACCGAATGTGATCCCAGTAGAGGAGGGGAGGACGGTGGCCTCCACCTCAGGTACGGAGTAGGGATAGGTCAGGCTGACAGCCTGGACTCCAAGTGCCTTACCCTTACACTTGGGGTCACCCCTTCGATAATCCAGAGCCCCACAATCCCAGCAAGTGCCGGGCGTGCGGGGTATGGTACTGGAACCACTGGGACCCTGCTTTTCAGCAGGCGGACCACTACTCTTACTCCCACCCACAACAGACTTATCCCCACTATGTTTTTGGGTCTTCAGAGAGGAAGGTTTTGGTTTACCCGACTGTGATTGCTTTCTGAGAGGCCCCCTTTTCTTTGTCCTTGTCCTTCCCACTGGAATCTTTAGGGGACACCCGGTGGGAGACCTACTTGTCAGTCAACCTAGCCAGCTTAAAGGGGTCCAAAATGTTCTGGTCAGCAACATACTGACGCAGCTCTGGCGAACAGGCGTTCGAAAAATGCTCAACAAACAAGAAGTGAGACAATTCAACAAACGTTTTCACTTTGTAACCATCAATCCACCCCATCATGTTCATGTGCGCCGCACTCACCCAGTCAATCCAAGTCATATTCTCTCGTTTCTTAAAATCCCTGAACCGTTTAAGATATTGGGTAGGCCTTTTGCCAAACTTGGTGATTAATGCAGACTTCATGCACTCATACTGACCCCTTTCTTCCACACTCAGCTTCAGAATACAGTCATATCCAGTTTGAGGCACTCTGCTTAACAAACACTTAGCCCAATCTCTTTTATCAACATTGTGAATTGCACAAGCCATTTCAAACGCTTCAATCCATTGGAGGCTATCGGAACCATCTGCATACACCCCAACCAAATCTTTCATAAACTTGGTTGCTGGGGACCTGACACTCTCAACCAGTGGCGGCTGCTATGATAGGGCGGCCGGGCGCTGCACCCCCCAAAAAAAAGAGAGAAGCTAAAAGAGATTCAGTCAGAGAACTTCTCTGATTGAATTTCTTTTAGCTTTAGTGCTACTGCATTTCCTTTGCCAACAGCGCGGGGGCTGGGGCCAGGGCCTACATGTCATTCAGTGTTGCTGCCGAGTGCCGAGCTGACTGCCGTCAGCTTGTGGCGAGCCTTGGTAGTAGCGGGCCGCCCGCTACCACCAGGCTCGCCCCAAGTAGACGTAGTCAACTCGGCGGGGGCCGCCTGCGGCCTGGGCCTAGCCTACTTTTGTTTACCCCCGGTCCGTGCGTGGCCCAAGGGCCTTGCCTTGGGCCACGCCGGACCGGTACGCAAGGCCCAGGGCAGGCAGGCAGGTGTGCCCTTCTGCTGCGGCTGCCCATACAGCGGCTAGCGACCACTCCCACCCGCATCTACTAATTATGCGGTTTTATATTTACAGCATTTTTCGACAAAAAATGCCGAAAATATAAAACGGCACAAGTCACCAGGGAGAGTCCTGGCAGGGAGAGGCTCTCACTGCCAGGGTTCTCCCTGGTGACTTGTGCCGTTTTATATTTTCGGCATTTTTTGTCAAAAAATGCAGACGGTGCCAACTCCTCTTTCTTAAGCTCAGCATCTTGTTCCAACTTGCGATATTCAAAGGCTAACTTCATCCTTAATAACTCAAGCTCTAAAGACGTGCTGGGGTTCGGAACAGAGGCAGCAGGAATGGTGGCATTCCCAGAATCAGTTTCGGCGACAACCCCCGGGGTAGAGTCCTCATTGGTTGCATCCCCCCTTCAAGAGTTTCACAATCGATCTGGTAGTCCACCAGGGCAGCTATCAGCTCCGCCCTAGACATATCCACAAAGTCTAATTCCTTGGCTTCACAAGCACTCTGGAGAGCCTCTAAGCTCATCCGAGTGAATTTACCATTCGCAATAGATTCCATTGCTTGTAATGCAGTTATCTTGTACACGACTAAACCTCAATTTAACAAAGTGCAGATATCCTTCGTAAGTGGCACGGTTATACACTGAGTCTTAAAACCATAAGCATCCCACCGCTGCCACCAGCTGTAAAGACCGGAGGGGGGGTCTGCACTTCCGCTCTCTCTATGGTAGAGGGGAGGCACAGAGAATCCTGCCAAGATTCTCTATTATGGTAACGTAGTTGAGCAACCAAGGCCTAGCTTCTCGGGAGGTGATGCACCCTGGTTCTTAAGTACAGTGTAGTCCCCAAGCACCCACGAAGGAATGTCCACACACTGTATCAGTTAAAACACAGTCTTTATATAATTAATATTGAAAGACATATACACGATCATGATAACTCACTTTGTGCTCCGAAAATCAACAATGGTAAATATGTACAGTTCTAAAGTGGTACCACTAACGTTACTCAATCTTATTAAAGTGCATACGGTCAGAATGGCACACAGATCAACATAAAGAGGAAACGAGCAGTAGAGAGAGGAAGAAAAACAGGGTGGTTGAACAGTAGGCAGAGTACTGGTAACTACCGTTAAACACAGCTCTGTGTGGAGATCCCCCCACCTGGGCAACCTGTAGAAGAAAGATAAAAGCCAGTCCATATATTGTTCACCCTTACACTTCCCAATAGTTCTGCAACCCCAAAGTACCTGGGTGTTGGAGCGTTCCGCATTGGGGAAATCGACAACCCTTCTTGAGTGTCCTCCCCGTCAGGCAGGAGTCACGGGTCGTCGAACGTCCGATGGAGAACAGGTCAAGCTACAACGGTGAAGTGGCCGCGTCGTTCCAAGCGGTGCTCGTTGACAGGGAAGCATAAACGTCCTGCAAGGAAGAGGCGTGCGGGGCACCTCGGTGTCGATAGTTCTGGACCGCAAAGAGTTGAAGAACTGTGGCCCAGTAAGGGAGTCGAGTCGTCAGTGTCTCTGCGGTCTTTGGGTGGCGGGAAACCCACCGGTGGATGCTCTTCGGCGCATCGACGGTCAGGCCTTCTCCAGCCAGATACAGCAGCGACTATGCGGACAAGAGTGTCCTTGGATCAATGAAGTTCTTAGGCAATGGGAGCACGGCGGCTCTGGTCGGCGGTCGGGGACAGTGGCGGACAACAGTCCGGGCGCTTCTCCTTGGAGTTCCGCAGCAATACCCGTATCGGGTCGGCAGCCTGTCCAAGGTCTGTCTACCAGGGAGCTTAGGCAAAGATCAACTGTGCACGATGTTCCCTCGTAGCTCGGGAAGAGGGCGCCTTACCTGGTCCTCTCTGGGTCAGTTCTTGAAGCACAGCAGCTTACAGATTGCGAAAGAGAGCAACAGCAATTCTTCTTGTCCAGCAGGGCTCAAGGTTAAGCTTCACTCCAGTTACTCGTCGTAGTGGACTTCAACTTCTGAACACGATTCCTAGCAGTGAGAGGTCCCCAGATAGAGTGTTGATCTTCCATTCATTCCGCTGGGTCATACTCAAGCATCCAATCATGACTACAGGCATTCATGCAGGCAGGCAGCCAATCAGGGACACGAGGTATTCCGGCCATTCACTTCTCTCCAGACACTCACAACAAGTTATGTGTATTGGGACAAGTACCGAGCTATACAACACTCCAAACTGCATTCATACCGGTTTCGGGCAGGGCTGTCTCAGTCATTGTGTCAACCACCAGATACTAGACATCCACAACACAGAATGCATATTCGTCACACATTCTATTCACCCAGGTCCCACCCACAGGAGGTACCCACAACATACATCACTGGGAAGGCTCCAACTAGTCTGGCCGGGCCTTCACAACAACACCATACATGGCATTTCCACCCAACAGCCAGTCAGGGGGAAGGGACAGAGACAGGGCTTCCCAGGACTTTGGGAAAATAAGGTAATGGGTAATAGAAAGCAAGAGGCCACAGGGGCCATCTTGTTTTCCATCAGGAATCAACTGATCCCAATGGCAGGGCCAGGGTATCCCCAAAATGGAGGATACTCCGTGCACCTGTCGAATTCAGCATGGAGCTGCCACCAGCCCATACCCTGCTCTGCGGGCCACCCACAGGTGCCCAAAAACATACACTAGGGTCACAGGGTTGTACCCCCACCCCTGGGTGCCATAAGGGTATCCCACGGGTCCGTTCACCAAACCAAAAGAGAGAGAGCTGCACCGCCAGGAGTCCCACATGAACTCCTGCGTGGAAAACACAACAGAACATACGATAAAAAGCAGTAAAGGACAAGGATACGGAGGCCCTGTCCCTCCGATGCATTTCCAGCATCACACCCACATCTTCAGGGGACAGGTTTATCCTGGTTGTAGTAGACCATGCTACAAGATACCCAGAAGCAATACCTATGAGGACTGTTACGGCTCAGGCTGTGGCTAAAGCTCTACTTGGTATTTTTACTAGAATAGGGTTTCCTAAGGAAGTGATATCCGACAGGGGATCCAATTTTATGTCCCACTATATGCAAGCCATGTGGAAAAACTGTGCTGTCACTTGCAAGTTCTCTACATCCTACCATCCACTGACAAATGGACCGGAAGAGAGGTTTAATCAAACTATGAAGAGCATGATAGGTGCTTTAGAGGAACCCCTTAAAAGAAAGTGGGACCTTCTACTGCCATGCCTTCTCTTTGCTTATAGAGAAGTCCCTCAGGAGGGAGTTGGTTACAGTCCCTTTGAACTTCTCTATGGCCATACAGTCAGTTTCATGACCCTTGCCCCTGGCCCTCACTGGCAAGTCAGCCTTCCAGTTAGGGCCAGGTCAAAGGCCTTAAAATCTCATCCAAGACTCTCTTGGAGTCAGTCCTGGCGCCTTTAACGACTATTTACTTGGGACTATTTAACTTGGGGGGGTTCACCCAACATGGAGACACACACATAGCTCAGTTACAAAGAACTGAGCTATGCGGTCTAGCCTTTTGGGTGTGGCAGGCCTGGGACTACTTTACCTGGACTACTTTGGGTGTGGCAGGCCTGGGACTATTTTACCGGGACTACTTTACCTGAGACTATTTAAACCGCACCCAAAAAGCAGAACATGCTTTGCATTATTCTGCTGTGGGCACCGTAACGCTCACCATGTCCAGTTCTTTGATGACAGTTTACCTGAAACCAAGGACCTGCAGAGAGAGAAAGAACACTACAAAACTTACCTGGAACAATATCCTGTCTTCAATCCATCGCAGACTTCAGTTCCACTCAACTGAAGGTACGAACTCCATCATATGGCACAGTATGCATCCTGGAATACCATAACCTGGAAAGAGGAGAAAGAAAGACAGCATTAGTAAGCGTTTACTCACGTTTCCTTCCGAACGAAGAAAGCCACACAATTCTTACCTGGGTAGTCATCTCCTGGTCAGTATCATTGCTGGAACATTACGGCTCTCAGTGAGGAACATCGCAACCTGCAAGGAGAGAAAAGACACAGGTTAGCAATATAAAAGATGAAACAGCACCGCACATCGCGCATTACTCACTGGACAGCATCGTGCACAAGTGCTTTCACCTACCGGCCCATGATCATCTTCAAACTGCGTGACAACACCAAAATACCTTTCCATACCTAAAAGGAAAGAAGCAAGACATTATTATTTGAACTAAGAGGAACATAAGAACTTCATATAAAGACTGTAAAGCAGCAAACCTATGGAGTCGCAGCAGGCCTGGATTCCCACAGGGGGGGGGCTTGCACCAGTGAAGTAAGTTGGTCGCTGCTCGCCCCCCACATCTACGCACCCCTGCCACGAGGAGCAGGACGGAGAATCCACCTTTTACAATATTAAGACCCATCTTTAACCAGAGGCCTTACCAAGGGACCGAGAGAGGGTTTGAGAGCGCAAATCATCCAACCAGGGCTGGGTGGTGTCCCCGTGGATACCAGGTGAGCGTAACAGAACACAAAGCCTCAATAATATTATCCACCTGGGCATCATAGAGACTTCAGAGACTGACCAGTTAGTTCAGTTGTTGGGACAATTACGTACTGAAGTACATTCAGCCATGCAAGAAACCAATGCTATTAGGAGGGATTTGATTGTTACTAAGGATCGTGCCAACAAAATAAGTAGACAATTCCTCCAATCACAGGCAGGACAGACCCCATTGCCTGGTAACATTCCGCCAGCATCTGTACCAACTTCTTCCACCAATCCAGTACAAATAACCCTTCCTGGGGCAGTTCCTTTAGCTCCACCTGAACGATTTACAGGGGACCCCAAGAAGTACGCAACGTTCATGAACCACTGTTATCTTTATTTCCTTTGCAGACCTGGGGCTTTTCTGACGACCAAGCGCGGGCTGCTTTTGTCTTGTCATATCTAAGTGGCAGTGCTACGGATTGGTCGGTACCATTGCTAAGTCAGGATAACCCATTGTTACATGACTTTGGGGGTTTCCAGATGGAAATGGAAAAACTCTTTGCTCGTCATACCCAAGGCCAAGCATTAGACAACAAACCATTGTCACTCCGTCAAGGAAGTCAAGACTTGCTTATATATATAGCAACATTTAACAGAATAGTCGTTGAAGCTGGGTGGCCTGAGGAAAAAAGGACCACACTATTTCATCGGGGTGTACGAGGGGAACTAAAGGTTGTCCTTGCTCAAGTGGTTAACCCACCTAAAGACTGTGGAGAATTCATAAACCTTGGTGCAATTAGATCAAGGATTACAAGACCGAAAAGCGGACAAGGTTAGACACTCGAGCTGTGTATGTCCGGTCAAAGGATAATGTTCCACGTACATTGGAATACATGGTAGAACCCATGCAAATGAGAGGTGTACGGCCCCCTTTCACTAAAACTGAAAGAGACAAGAGAAGGAAACAGCAATTATGCTTATATTGCGGAAAATCAGGCCACTTCCTCAAAGAATGTCCAGTGAAACCACCAAGGAGAACTGTTGGAGCCACAGAGAAGGAATATAATAACAAGGAGTCGGAAAACTACCAAGCCCGGCAAGCGTAGAGGTCCGCTTGTCGAGCAAGAAGGATGAGCCCCAGACCTCACACTTTGCATTACCAGTGATTTTGATCAATCACCAACAACAGTCTCGGATGCATGCTGTCGAAGCATACATAGACAGCGGAGCAGTTGGGTATTATGTAGACCAAGATCTTGCAGCATAAATGGGGCTTCCCTTATGCTCTAAGTCGACTACTGAAAAAGTTACTACTGTTGATGGGACAGAAATAGCTTCTGGACCAGAAAACCAATGTACAGCAGCACTAACCCTACTGTGCCAGGATGGACATCGAGAATATATTGCATTCGATCTCATCGAAGCTCCTCAGTTTTGACTAATCTTATGGATGCAATGGTTGGTAGCTCACAACCCTCTAATAGATTGGCGTGCCAAGAAGTTGGCCTTTTCCGATAATTGTGCTTGCGCCTGTTATTACCAAGAAAAGGGGAAAACAGACTTATGTACTGCTACTCTCTGCTGCTCCCAGTACGGCGGTGATTGTACTAGGTGTGACTAGTACTCTACCAAATGAATACCAAGATTTTCAAGACGTGTTCCAGAAGAACATGGCAATACTCTACCACCGCACAGGCCTTACGATGGTCAGATCGACATCATACCTGGTGCGCAAATTCCTTGTGGACAAATCTATGCACTTACTGAACCAGAAAGCCTCCATTTGAACATTTTTCTTGATCAGTACCTGGCAAATGGATTTATCTGCCCATCTAAATCACCGGCAGCCAGTCCCTTATTCTTCGTACCAAAGAAGGAAGGAGATTTGAGGACTTGCATCGACTATCACGCATTAAACCAGGTCACAGTAAAAAACCGCTATCCACTGCCCCTTATTCCCGAATTATTGGATCAAGTCAAAGACGCCCAAATCTATACCAAACTGGACCTTAGGGGAGCGTACCATCTTGTTCGAGTGAATAAAGGAGACAAATGGAAAAACGCCTTTCGTACCAAATACGGCTTGTATGAATACCAGGTAATGCCTTTTGGACTTTGCAACGCTACTGCTGCATTCCAGTACTTTATGAATGATGTTTTTCAGGAGTTAATCGACGTTTGCGCCCTGGTTTACATTGATGACATCTTAGTGTATTCTGCTACAAAAGAAGACTATGTCAGGCATGTCCGCTCCGTCCTTACTAAACTCTGCCAACATAAACTGTATGCTAAACTTGAAAAATGCTCTTTTTTCATGTCACCGAAGTGGAGTTCCCCGGTTTTATCCTCACACCAAAAGGTATCAGAATGGATAGGCACAAGGTAGATTCCATTCTTAACTGGCCGTCACCAACTTCATTTAAAGGAATCCAGAGTATGTTGGGCTTTGCAAACTTTTACTGCTGATTCATCCCAGATTTTTCCCAAATAGTGCATCTAATTACATCACTATTGAGAAAATACAATAAAAAGTTCCATTGGACCGAAGAAGCAGAGAAGGCCTTTCAAAAACTTAAGAAATAATTCACTTCTGCTCCAGTTCTACGGCATCCTCGCCCAGATTGCCCTTATATAGTTGAAACAGATGACTCTAGCATGGCTATGGGAGCTGTTCTCACACAAAGGGACCCAGGAACTGGCCAGTTACAGCCTATGGCCTTCTGGTCACGAAAATTCTCACCTCCCAAACTCAACTATGCTATCACAGACAAAGAACTCTTGGCTATAAAATCAGCTTTCAAGACATGGCAACACTATCTCCTTGGTGCTAGACATACTGTCACGGTCATAACTGATCATCGAAACCTGCAATACTTAAAAACAGCAAAGGCTCAATCATCCCGTCAACTGCGACGGGCTCTTTTCTTCGCTGAATATGACTATGCTATCACCTACCGGGCAGGAGTCCGAAACGGAAAGGCTGATGTCTTGTCCAGCATGGGTGATGATCAGATCAGGTAGCCATCATTCCAGAAGACAGCCTCCTGGGTCTTACAACAACCTTGACACAGGGTGAACTCCAAAACAAGATCCAACTCTTAATGGATCCCCCTTTTTCACAAGAGTGGTGTACTCAAGGAGAACATTACACCATTAAAGACCAGTTACCATATTTTAGGAACCGCCTATACTTGCCAAGTAAAGATTTACAAGAGCAGGTTATTTCGGGTTATCATGACTCCCGGGTTGAAGGTCATCCTGGAATTGCCAAAACTCTAGCTAAAGTAAAACAAAACTATTGGTGGCCCACATTGCGTAAAGACATCATACAATTTATCCAATCTTGCGGTGTGTGTGCACAAAACAAGTCCCAAAAGCAAAAACCAGCTGGTACTCTCCAACCATTGGAAATCCCTCCCGCACACACTGTCCCTTGATTTCATTACAGATCTACCTCCCAGTCAAGGATTCAACACCATCTTAGTAGTTGTAGACTTGTTCTCTAAAATGGCACACTTCATTCCTTTTAAGGGTCTTCCAAATGCAACCAATTTAGCAAAAGTATTCCTGGAGGAATTCGTACGGCTACATGGCTTTCCATCGGTCTTGATCTCTGATAAAGGTAGTCAGTTTGTATCCAACTTCTGGAGGAAATGCTGTTCAATGGCCCAAATGGACATTCGACTATCCACAAGTCACCATCCTCAAACAGATGGCCAAACAGAAAGAACAAACCAAACCCTCGAGCAATGCTTACGTTGCATGTTACATCAAGTGGAAAGAAATTGGAAGGACTTGTTATGGATAGCTGAATATGCCTATAATAATTCATTACACACCAGCACTGGACTAACCCCTTTCTACACTATATATGGTAGACATCCACGTACTTCAGAATTGGATCTCCCAACCCCTTTGGAAATGCCAGCGGTTAAAACCCTACATACGACTATTTCCCAGGCATTCAAAGAAGCAGCAGAACATTTACTCCAAGCCAAGAACAGACAAAAGAAATTCGCTGACCAACATCGTAGTAAAGCCCCCGACTATCAAATTGGAGACAATGGGCCTCATTATAAGGCTGGTGCTCCCATAATGAAGGGGGCCGGTACGGGACCGGCCCCCTTCATTAGGGGAGTGCCGATTACGAGCTTCCCTTTGCGGGACCCGGATCAGACTCCTGGTAAAACCAGGCATCCTTTCCAGGTCCCACGAGGGGAAGAGGGAGGTAATAACGGCCAGATGTAATCTGCACGTTATTACCTCCCTCCCCATTCCCATTGAGCCCTATAGGGGCTGAAATGGGAATGGGGATGGGTTCCTGCAAGGAGGATTTACCGGGTCCTCCTATGTCGGAGTAACCTGGTAAGTCCCCATTGCAGGAACCCGGTAATGGAGCCCGGTACGGAGACAGCCATGGAGCTAATAGCTCCATGGCTACCTCCATACTCGTAATGAGGCCCAAGGTCTGGTTAGAATCAAAATATGTGTCCACAAATGGGACTCGGACCTTTCGTCCCCGATATCTGGGACCTTATTCTATTGAATCCATAATAAATCCAGTGGCAGTTAAATTAGCCCTACCACCCACTATGCAGATTCATCCTGTGTTTCACGTATCACTCCTGAAACCGGTACAACCCGGTACTCGAGTTACAACAACACCAAAACCAGTATTAGTTGACAGAGAACCAGAGTTTGAAGTAAAGGATATCCTAGACACAAAATACACCAGATCCTACCTATACTACTTAGTTGATTGGAAGGGATACGGCCCTCAAGACAGATCATGGGAACCTTGTGAATACATCCATGCACCTCGCTTAATTAAAAAGTTCCATCAGAATTACCCTGCCAAACCAGGACCAGGCAGAAGTACCACCATGAGAGGGGCCTTAGGGGGGAGTGCTGTCATGACCCTTGCCCCTGGCCCTCACTGGCAAGTCAGCCTTCCAGTTAGGGCCAGGTCAAAGGCCTTAAAACCTCATCCTAGACTCTCTTGGAGTCAGACCTGGCGCCTTTGGCGCCAGGCTCATAACCATCATGAAGACCAACATTAGAATGGGACTATTTACTTGGGACTATTTAACTTGGGGGTTCAGCCAACATGGAGACACACACATAGTTCAGTTACAAGGAACTGAGCTATGCGGTCTAGTCTTTTGGGTGTGGCAGGCCTGGGACTACTTTACCTCGACTACTTTGGGTGTGGCAGGCCTGGGACTATTTTACCTGGACTTCTTTACCTGAGACTATTTAAACCACACCCAAACAGCAGAACATGCTTTGCGTTATTCTGCTGTGGGCAGCGTAATGCTCACCGTGTCTAGTTCTTTGATGCCAGTTTATCTGAAACCAAGGACCTGCAGAGAGAGAAAGAACACTACGAAACTTACCTTAAACAGTATCCTGTCTTCAATCCTTCGCCGACTTCAGTTCCACTCACCTGAAGGTACGAACTCCATCATCGGGCAACACATGCATCCTGGAATACCATAACCTGGAAAGAGGAGAAAGAGAGACAGCATTAGTAAGCATTTACTCACGTTTCCTCCCAAATGAAGAAAGCCACACACTTCTTACCTGGGTAGTCATCTCCTGGTCAGTATCATCGCTGGAACATTACGGCTCTCGGCGAGGAACATCGCAACCTGCAAGGAGAGAAAAGACACAGGTTAGCAATATGAAAGGAAAAACAGTGCCACGCATCGCGCATTACTCACCGGACAGCATGGCGCACACCGCACTTTAGCCTACCGGCCAATGCTCATCTTCAAACTGCATGAGAACACCAAAATACCTTTCCATACCTAAAAGGAAAGAAGCAAGACATTATTATTCGAACTAAGAGGAACATAAGAACTGCATATAAAGACTGTAAAGCAGCAAACCTACAGAGTCGCAGCAGGCCTGGATTCCCACAGAGGGGGGGGGGGGGGGCTTGCACCAGTGAAGTAACTTGGTCGCTGCTCGTCCCCCACATCTACTGTAATGATTCCTGCCCCTCATGTCCGCAGCCCTCCAAGATGTCAGGCTAGAGCCAGGCCACGATCACCTACATGACCCTCAAGGGCCTCTCCATCCCTCCAAAGACCCACTTGGAGTCAGACTTTCACTCCCAGAGGATAACATTGGGGATTGGACTTGTAGTGCATTGATGGGGACAAGATGGATGCCCCCACATATTTCGGTTCCCAGAACTGCATGTGCGGTCTAGTCTTTTGGGTGTGGTTCAGCCCAGAGACACCTGGGATACCCAGATACTATTTAAGCCACACCCAGGCTGAGAAACAAGCTTTGCGTTTTCTACACCGTGACACTCACCGTGTTCGGATCGGTCTCCAGTAGGCCTGCATCTTTCTTCTGCGCTCAGCTCCTGCAAGAACAAGAACACCGTTAGGAACAGCCTTACCTTGCGGCGCTTCTGCCCATCATTCATCGCTCCTTCTGTTCTGCGGGCATCTTCGGCGGTGTCATTCCCATCGCGGCACGCCACTTCCTAAGGAAAAGGGAAAAGAACAGAAAAAAGGCATTAGTAAGCATTCTGAAAATCTTCGCTTATTTTTAAATACTGGACGAGCTTCAAACGCTTACCTGAATCCCAGCCGCTCTGGGGGAACTCTGTCTCTGGAACTTCTCATCCATTTGCAAGAGGGAAAAGACACTCCAGGTTAGCGTGGAAACATCTAGAGGCGCCACATACCGCGCTTACCCACCGCATTTGTTCTTCATAACCGGCATCCATGCTGAAAACGTCGCAGCACCTAAAAGACACAGAAAAAGAACTCAGTTAAATGCAAATACGAAAGGGGGGCATCGCGCATTGCGCTCTCACTCACCTTCGGCACTACTCATTCAGCAGCACACCGCCATCCCCGGACGCCGGCCAACATCCAAGGAAGGAAAGGAATGAAGTTAGAGAACTGTTCAAAAGACTCATTATACTTACCTGTCGGACTCTTGCCAGTGAAGTAACGAGGGAGCAACAAGCCCTCATTAATCAACGCGCCCCTGCGCTGAAAGCAGGATGCAGAGCACACTATCCAAGAAAACAAGGTGAGCTGTGGATCAAAGGGAAGGGTTGGACCCCGGGGAAGAAGGGGTTCAAGCTCACAGAGACAATAGGGAGTTAAACTCTACCAATCCTGTGTTTCAGGCCCAGTCTCCAGTCGAATAGCCTCCAGGGAAGGGTGTGAGGTCGTAAGAGGTCAGAACAGGCTGAGTGACATCCCCGTGGATACCAGGTGAGCGTTACAGAACACAAAGCCTCACATCAAAATCCACCTGGGCGTCATGGAAACGTCAGAAACCGACCAGTTAGCCCACATGTTGGGGCAGCTACGTTCCGAAGTACATGCAGCCAGGCAGAAGACCAACACCCTGAGGAGAGAGCTAATAGTAGCCAAAGAACGCACTGATGATTTAAGCCAGCAACTTCTCAAGTCACAAGCAGGGCATGCACCATTGCCGGGAAGCGTGCCCTCGATGCCAGCGCCATCAGCCAATCCCATTCAGATAACCCTTCCTGGGACAGTTCGCTTGGCCCCGCCCGAACGATTTACGGGGCTATCCCAAGAGGTTTGCAACATTCATGAACCAGTGCCGCCTGCACTTCCTTTGTAGGCCAGGGGCCTTTCCGGATGCCCAATCACGGGTCGCTTTTGTGCTATCCTACCTGAGTGGTACCGCCGCAGACTGGTCTGTACCCTTTGTGGCCCAAGACAATCCTTTGCTGCATGACTTCAGGGGCTTTCAGCAGGAGATGGAAAAGCAGTTCGCCCGTCGTACTCATGGGCAGGCATTAGACAACGAACTTCTGTCCCTACGCCAAGGGAATCAAGACCTATTAACATACATAGCCACATTCAATAGACTCGTAGTTGAAGCAGAATGGCCAGTGGAGAAGAGAACCCGTTATTTCATCAGGGTTTGCGGGGGGGAGCTCAAGGATGTTCTCGCACAAGTAGTGAACCCCCGAAAGACTGCTCAGAATTCATTGACCTTGTTGCTCAACTGAATCATAGGTTGCAGGACCGAAGAGCAGATTGAACCAGACTGGACCCTCGTCCTATGTATGTGCATTCAAAGGACAATACTGCCGAACAACGGAAGGTTCAGGAGAACCAATGCACCTTTGACTAAAGCAGAAAGGGATAAGAGGAGACAGCAGCAGTTATGTCTGTACTATGGAAGGTCAGGTCATTTCCTTAAAGAGTGCCCTGTGAAGCCACCGAGGAGGACGGTAGGGGCCACGGACAAGGAAGATACCATCAAGGAATCGGAAAACTCCCCAGCCCGGCAAGTGTAGGGGTCCACTTGTCTAGCGAAGAAAGTGAACTACAGATGTCTTTCAGAAAGAACAGGCTAATACCCTGCCACCGCATAGACCATACGATTGCCAAATCGACCTGATACCCGACGCACAAATCCCTTGTGGGCGAATTTACGCACTCACAGAACCAGACAACCAGCACCTGAAGGCCTATCTTGACCAATACCTGGCCAACGGGTTCATCCGTCCCTCGAAGTCTCCAGCAGCCAGCCCTCTATTCTTCATACCGAAAAAGGAGGGGGACTTGAGAACGTGCATCAACTATCGTGCACTGAACCATATTACCGTAAAAAATCGCTACCCTCTGCCACTGATCCCTGAATTGCTTGATCAAGTAAAAGATGCCCAAATCTACACAAAACTAGACCTGAGGGGGGCATAGCACCTTGTTCGCGTAAAACAGGGGGACAAATGGAAAACCGATTTTCGCACCAAATACGGCTAATACGAATATCAAGTAATGCCCTTTGGACTTTGCAATGCGCCTGCTGCATTTCAATACTTCATGAACAATGTCCTACGGGAATTGATTGATGTCTGTGCTCTACTGTACATCGACGATATCCTAGTATATTCCGCATCAAAGCAGGACCACGTTCAACACGTCCGATCCGTATTGGAGAAACTCTGTCAACACCAGCTCTACGCCAAGCTCGAAAAGTGCTCATTCCATGTCTCCAAGGTGGAATTCCTGGGCTTTGTTCTCAGCCCAAATGGAATCCGAATGATGTACACAAGGTAGATGCTATCCTGAACTGGCCATCCCCAAATTCATTCAAGGGGGTTCAAAGTATGCTGGGTTTTGCAAACTTCTACCGCGGTTCATCCCAGGATTTTCGCAAATCGTGCATCCCATCACGTCATTGCTAAGGAAAAGCAACAAAAGGTTCCAGTGGACAACAGAAGCCGAGGAGGCTTTTCTGGAACTCAAAGCAAGATTCACATCTGCCCCAATCTTATGCCACCCTCGCCCTGATCTCCCATACCTGGTGGAAACGGACACCTCAAGCATGGCTATGGGAGCTGTCCTCTCAGAAAAGGACCCCAAAATGGGCCAGTTACACCCTGTTGCCTTCTGGTCGTGTAAATTTACACCCCTTGAACTCAATTACGGTATCACAGACAAAGAACTCCTGACCATTAAGTCAGCCTTTAAGGCATGGCGGCACTACCTCTGGGGCGCCAGACACACAATCACCGTAATAACTGACCACTGGAACCTCCAGTACCTAAAAACGGCAAAGGCCCAATCCTCACAACAACTACGTTGGGCTCTTTTTTTTTGCTGATTATGACTATGTGATTACATTTCGACCAGGGGTGAAAAACGGGAAGGCCGATGCCCTTTCCCGTATGGGGGTGGAAGAGCAAGGGTATCAGACCCCTGACCCAATAGCAATCGTCCCATGTGACAAGCTCCTAGGAATCACAGCAACTATAACTCAGAAAGAATTACATGAAGAAATCCAAAACCTGATGAGTCCGGAGCAATTACAAGCGTGGAGTGTACAAGGAGAACATTACATGATGAAAGATCAGTTGCCCTACTTCAGGAATCGTTTATTCTTACGAAACCAAGAACTACGAGAACAAGTCATGTCCAGTTATTATGATTCCTTGATCGAGGGCCACCCCGGAATCGCTAAAACCCTAGCCAAGGTAAAACGAAATTATTGGTGGCCGACATGGCGTAAAGACATTATCCAATTCATCCTATCTTGTGGAGTGTGTGCTCAAAACAAGTCATCCAAGCAGAAACCGGCTGGGCTATTACAACCATTGGAAATCCCACCAGCACCCTGGCACACGTTGTCCCTCGATTTTATTACTGACTTACCACCCAGTCAAGGGTTTAACACGATTCTTGTGGTCGTGGACCTATTTTCAAAAATGGCACATTTCATTCCTCTTAAGGGGCTCCCAAATGCTTCCACTCCGGCAAAGGTATTTCTTGAAGGCATCGTACGGCTCCATGGGTTTCCTTCAGTTTTGGTCTCAGACCAAGGTACTCAATTTTTATCTAACTTCTGGAGAAAATGCTGCTCTATGGCCCAGATTGACATCCAGCTATCCACCAGTCACCATCCCCAAACGGATGGTCAAACTGAGAGGACGAATCAGACGCTCGAGCAGCATCTGCGTTGCATGTTACACCAAGCCGAAGGAAGCTGGTTCGACCTATTATGGATAGCTGAATATGCTTATAATAATTCCCTACACACCAGCACTGGGAAGACACTCTTTTATACCATGTATGGCAGGCACCCACGTACTTCTGAGTTGGACGTTCCTACAACCCTGGAAATGCCAGCAGTCAAAACCTTGCACACAACCATTTCTCAAACCTTTAAAAGGGCAGCTGAACACCTACTTCAAGCTCAGAATCGCCAAAAGAAGTTTGCTGATAAACACCGAGCAAAGGCCCCCAACTACCAAGTGAGAGACAAAGACTGGCTGGCGTCTAAACACATGTCCATTAAAGGAGCCCGAACTTTCCATCCAAGATACATGGGTCCATTCACCATCACCTCCGTGATAAATCCTGTGGCGGTCCGACTAGCTTTGCCGTCAAACATGAGGATTCATCCTGTGTTCTACGTGTCTCTCCTTAAACCTGTTCAACCTGGGACCCGGGTAGCAACACCACCACAGCCAGTAGTAGTCACCGGGGAGCCAGAATTCAAAGTCAAGGACATCCTAGATTCAAAGTACGTCAGATCCAAATTATACTACTTAGTAGATTGGAAGGGGTATGGTCCACAAGACAGGACATGGGAGCCTTGTGAGCACATCCATGCACCTCGCTTGCTTAAACGATTTCATCAAAACCATCCAACCAAACCAGTAGCAGACAGAAGAGCCACCTTGAGAGGGGCCTTGGGGGGGGAGTGCTGTCATGATTCCTGCCCCTCATGTCCCCAGCCCTCCAAGATGTCAGGCTGGAGCCAGGCCACAATCACCTACATGGCCCTCAAGGGCCTCTCCATCCCTCCAAAGACACACTTAGAGTCAGATTTGGCGCTTATGGCACCAGACTCACTCACTCCCATAGGATAACATTGGGGATTGGACTTGTAATGCATTGATGGGGACAAGATGGATGCCCCCACATATTTCGGTTCCCAGAACTGCATGTGCGGTCTAGTCTTTTGGGTGTGGTTCAGCCCAGAGACACCTGGGATACCCAGAGACTATTTAAGCCACACCCAGGCTGAGAAACATGCTTTGCGTTTTCTGCACCTGCAGCGTGCATCGGTCTCCAGTAGGCCTGCATCTTTCTTCTGCGCTCAGCTCCTTCAAGAACAAGAACACCGGTAGGAACAGCCTTACCTTGCGGCGCTTCTGCCCATCATTCATCGCTCCTTCTGTTCTGCGGGCATCTTCGGCAGTGTCATTCCCATCCCGTGTTAGGCGGAAACCTGTGCAGTTCCCTCTGGGACCACTGCAAAAGATTTAGGACTACAGGTGTTTGGCAGTAAACCCACTTGGTAGCAGCCTGTACCACACAGATTCACTGTTGGTAGCTGTGGCTGAGCAGTCAGACTTCTCTCAAGAAGAGTTAAGCAGTATGTGGAGTATACAAAATAGGGCAATTCTTTACAGTAGGACAAGCAAACACGCAACGAGGCTCAGTGTAAAGATATTAAGGTATTTATTAATAACGAAACATCTATCAAAAACACTATGGCACTATCACGGCAAACAAATCAAACACAATTACTCTACGAAGAAGAAACGATCAATCCCCCTAGCAATATTTCGACAAGTCTAGGTTCTACCGGCACCACTTATTTACAGACAGAGGTGTATGCCTCAACCTAGATGGCACTCTAATATTCGTTAGGACGGGAGAGAAAAATAGGCAGGTTATGAAATCAACACAGTTCAATACTTCACGGGACAAATGCAAGGCAAGAAGGCAAGAACCACAATAGATCATAAAGTTCAAAGGCTGGGCCCACTCGGACAGAGGCAAGGCGATATGTCCCAAAAAGTCTCTAGTGGAAATGCGTTCGAGTCTTTGTAGCAAATTGTTATCGGCAGATTGAACCAGTTCAGAACAATACGTGAGAAGCTTGGAGGCGACCCAACGGAAAGGAGAGGATTAAGACACCTCACTCGAACCGATCGAAAGGGAAGCCAGGCGGACACGGTACCTTGTTGTGGAAGGCAGCTCCGGCGGGGGCAGTTGTTCCTGGTGGTGGATGCACGTCGGGTCTTTGCCAAGAGTAGAGGTGTTCTCGTCGTCGAAGAAAAGTGAAGTCCGGTGCACCACCAGGGAAGAGACCAGCTGCGGAGTGCTCCGTCACAAGGCACCACCTTTTGGTCGCGGTACAGGGGTAGTGGCTATCCAGTTGCCGAGGTGCTCTGCACGGGCAATTCGACCACTGCGTCCTGTGGCGAAGAAAAAGCAAAGGGGACTGGTTGTTCCCACCAGTCAGGGGAAGAGACTCTCCGGCAGGGAGATCTCCTCTGTCGTCGGGAAGTGGTGAGTCGGTTCCGCAGGGCTCCACCGGAGGTGTCGTCGTGCAGGTCGGCTCAGCGTTACCCTCGTCGGATTCTTAGGTCCTGTGGCGACTTCTCAAGATCCAGTCCCAAAAGCTCTGCTTATATGCAGAAAACCCCCATTCATTCAGCCTAGCTGTCAATCAACACATGCTAAGTGGTGAGCGAGGAGGCTCACCACTTGGGCCAATCACTCCAGAGTGCGACCGGAGTTGGCAAGGCAACTCGGTCCAGGGTGCCTAAACCCCCTCCCTCACCCCTGTGGTAACCCAGACAGAATGACACCACTTTGGAGGGTCTCTGTACAGAGCCCGCCAAAAGTGGAACAAAGGGCTCAACCTTTGGTTTAGGAGTCACAGAGACGAACACAGACGCCATTTTACAAACCGAGTTCTGGCAGAAAATACCATCCGATAAACTTATTTAAGATAAGTAGACGGGTGGTACGTTAGAGATTAACGAGAAAAAGTATCAATCTCCAACAATGGGACGAATCCCATAGGGTTATGTTCGGGGTCGAACATAACAAGTAGTTTCCACTGACACCAGCCAAAACTCGACGAGGGGGGACGGGACAGTGCCCCCTCGAATAACAGATCCAGGAGTAATCGAATTACCCCTACTAGTACGTCCACAATAAGATGGTTTGTACTAGTTCTGTTAGTAAATTTAGGTCTAGTAAAGCCAATGGTGACTTTACATGCCCGGGGAGACAGTAGTCAGTCCCCGGGTATGGAGTCTATGGTGGGGTGTCCGCTAGGACGCCCCAGTGCTACGGCACGTAGGGTGCGGTGTAACACACATAGAAAAACATATGAGACCCTATGGAGTAAAAGACCCCATAGCCCATAGAACACATTGACATTCAAAGGAATTACACACATACATGTCCAAGAGCGGGAGAAAAAGAGTCCCACTCTTGGCAGGATGGAAAAAAAAAACTCCAGCAATCCAGCAAAGCTGCTGGGGGACTCACTAGGTTAGGAAATTCAGCCTAAACAGAGAATTCTCCCTAACATCCCGGCACGCCGCTTCCTAAGGAAAAGGAAAGGAAAACAGGCATTAGTAAGCATTCTGCAAATCTTCGCTTATTTTTAAATACTGTATGAGCTTCAAACACTTACCTGAATCCCAGCCGCTCTGGGGGAACCCTGTCTCCGGAACGTCTCATCCATCTGCAAGAGGGAAAAGACACTCCAGATTAGCGGGGAAACATGTAGAGGCACTGCATACCGCGCTTACCCACCGCATTTGTTCTTCATAACCGGCATCCACGCTGAAAACGTCGCAGCACCTAAAAGACACAGAAAAAGAACTCAGTTCAATGTAAATATGAAAGGGGTGCATCACGCATCGCGCTCTCACTCACCTTCAGCGCTACTCATCTCAGCAGCACGCCACCATCCCCGGACGCCGGCCATCATCTAAGGAAGGAAAGGAACGAAGTTAGAGAACTGTTCAAAAGACTCATTATACTTACCTGTTGGACTCTTGCCAGTAAAGTAACTAGGCAGCAACGAGCCTGCATCAATCAACGCGCCCCTGCGCTGAAAGCATGACGGAGAGCACACTATCCAAGAAAAAAAGGTGAGCTGTGGATCAAAGGGAAGGGTTGGACCCCGGGGAAGAAGGTGTTCAAGCACACATAACCAATAGGGAGTTAAACTCTACCAATCCTGTGTTTCAGGCCCATGCTCCAGTCGAATAGCCTCCAGGGAAGGGTTTGAGGTCGTAAGAGGTCAGAACAGGCTGAGTGACGTCCCCGTGGATACCAGGTGAGCGTTACATCTACGCGCCCCTGCCATGAGGAGCAAGACGGAGAATCCACCTTTTACAATATTAAGACCCATCTTTAACCAGAGGCCTTACCAAGGGACCGGGAGAGGGTTCGAGAGTGCAAATCATCCAACCAGGGCTGGGTGGCGTCCCCGTGGATACCAGGTGAGCGTAACAGTCAGAGGTCCATTTGCCCTGATTAAATAGGGGTTGGAGAGTGCTCCTTTCCCCAAGCCAGTCAGAGTGACTGACTATGTGATATGTCTCTGGAGGAGATGTCACACATGATGGCAGAAGCTAGTGATAACTTAAAAGCTGGTCAGGCTCTGGTCAAACATTGGCTTGACCAGAAGGCCAGCATGGTTGAGTTTACTCAAGACCAGCTTGTATTAGTTATGGTGCCAGCAAGGCAGAGGGCCTTGCAGGACAAATGGATAGGACCCTTCAAGGTTGTGGACAAACTTGGAGAGGTGAACTATTTGGTGGACTTAGGCAGACCTAAGGAGGCTCCCAGAGTCTTTCACACCAACCGTTTGAAGGCATTTATCTCGAGACCAGAAGTGGAGCTTTGCTTCTAGCTTCAGCTGAAGAGGAGGAGGAGAGTGAACCTCTACCTGACCTCCTCAGAGGCCAACCTTTAGATGAGAAAATAGGAGTCAATCTCTCTTCTCAACTGACATCTGAACAACATGAGGAGTGCAAAGTTCTGTTAAATCAATTTGCCTCCCTGTTTTCACTTTCACCAGGCCTCACCCCTTGGGGCCAGCATGGTATCTTTGCTGGTGACTGTCTACCTGTGAAAAGCAGAGGTTACAGAATGTCAGAACATGTGATTTCCCACATCAAAGGAGAGGTCAACAAGTTGCTTGATCTCGGGGTTATGGAGCCTTCTACAAGGCCATGGTCTAGTCCAGTTGTTCGAGTACCAAAGGCAGCATCCCAGGAGTTGCGATTCTGTGTGGACTATAGAGCTCTAAATGCAGTCACTAAGACTGATGACCATCGTTTGCAAGGACAGATGAACTAGTGGATAGACTTGATTCAGCCAAGTACCTCAGTACATTTGATCTAACGTCAGGCTATTGGCAAATAGCCCTGACAGACCATGCCAAGGAGAAAACTGCATTCTCAGACCCAGCAGGCCTTTACCAGTTTAAGGTTATGCCTTTTGGACTAAAGAATGCACCTGCTACATTCCAAAGGATGGTCAATCAAGTTCTGAATGGGATGGAAGACCTCTGCATGGCATACTTGGATGACATTGCAGTGTTCAGCCCTACATGGAAAGAAAAATGTTGATCACTTAGGATGTGTTTTGCAGGCTTGAGCAGGCCCATCTGACCATAAAGGCAAGCAAATATCAAATTGATCAGAGCAAAGTGGTCTACCTTGGTCATGAGGTAGGAGGAGGTGAAATAAGGCCATTGCCTAGCAAAGTACAAACTGTACAAAACTGGGCCACCCTTACTACTCAAACCCAAGGGAGAGCTTTCCTCGGTCTCACTGGGTACTACACAAATTTCATAGAGAACTATGGGGCCATAGCTTCTCCCTTGAATGTGACCTCTTCTCCAAAATTCCCTAAAAAGGTTAGATGCAATGAGGAGTGCACTCAAGCCTTTGAAAACCTGAAACAAGCCCTTTGTCAAGCTCCAGTCCTAAGAGCTCCTGATTACCACCAACCCTTCATTGTGCAGACAGAAGCATCCAATACAGGTATAGGTGCAGTCCTTAGTCAACCGGATGAGAAAGGTAGGGAGCACCCCATTTGCAGTAGGAAACTGAAGGACCCATAAACAAGGTGGGCAACCATAGAGTGTGAATATTTTGCCATTGTGCGGTCTTTGAAGAAGTTTAGACCATACTTGTATGGATCTACTTTTGTGATTCAAACTGACCACTAACCCTTGAGATGGTTAATGCAGATGAAAGGGGAGAACCCAAAACTTCTGAAATGGTCAATCTGCCTGCAAGGTTTTGATTTCACCATTGAACACAGAGCAGGATGTCACCACCAAAATGCTGATGGTCTTCTAGAATGTTTTTAACCGACTAGAGGTAGAGATTCATCCAGGAGTGGATTAAATTCCTCTGTCCCTTAGTCTGGGGGTGGGGAAGTGAGTGTTAGGGAGAATTCTCCAGAATGGCTAATTTCCCTTACCTACTGAGTCTCTCAACAGATTTGCTGGATTTCTAGGATGTATTTTTTTCACCTGGTAAGAGTGTGAGCCTTTTTTCCCACTCTTACATGTGTTTTGCTGTGTGTGTTTAACATTTTCTTGTGTTCATAGACTGTGGAGCCTCACCTACTCCATAGGCATCATCTTTTTACTGACTGTGTTACACAGCACCTTCAGTGCAGTGACACAGGGTTGTCTTTTTCGCTTCCCAACTCGACTCCATTTTCTGGGACTGACTACTGTCTCCCAGAACATGTTAAGTTGCCATTGACTTTATTAGTCTCTTTTAAAACTCACAGACCCAGTACAACATATCTTAAATAGAGTTGTGGAAAGGGTTAATACTTAACCCTTTTTGTCTGTTTGTCTTGGAGCATTGTTTCATTCCCTTTTCCTTAAGACTTGGCTGGTGGCAGTGGTAACTGCCCTATTTTTCCTACCACGGTTATCTTAAATAGCCCTGGTATTGTTTTAGGCTATCTTGGTAGCCTCGAACTTAAACCCGCTAGACCATATACATTTTGTATGGTTCCGCCTGGGTTTATTCGCCATTTCTTTTTGTAAAAGTCTTTCTCGTGTTTTCTCTGCGCGCCAAACCAGGTTTGGTTCCTTTGTTCACCGTCCTTTCGAGGGCTTCTACACAGAAGCCCTCCTTAGGCACCTGTATGCTGGGGGCACAGGATGTGAGGGAGGGGTTTAGGACTCCCTGCACAGGGTCTCCTTGGAGACCCATGTCACACTCTGATCTGATTGGTTGTGGTGACTGTCCCGGCGGGACAGCCACCCTGCTGTGTGATTGACAGCCAGGCTGTGTGAATGGGGGAAAACTGCATAGAAAGCAGGTCTCTGGGGCTGGAAAGGCAGAGTCGCCACTGGAATGAAAGAATCAAAAAGGTGCTGACAGAAGAGGACCCCTACAACTACATAACCGCCCGGTCAAGCCCTGCTGCAGGTCCGCATCTTCATACTCCAACGACAGGGAAAATCTACAAGGAATCTTCTCCCCTTGAGCTGGTGGGAACAACCAGTTTACCAAACTGCTCACCAAGTCTCCCTTCTCTGGTTGAATTTGCTGTACAGAGCTACAGTGAACCGGATAGACAGGAGGAACAGACTCTGCTTGCATTTTAAGGAGCATTCCTTTTATTTGTTGCTTTGCTCTGATGCTGGTTTCTTCCCTGGGCAGTGCAGGACCCTCCAGTCTTCCTACTTCGTGTCAGTCTGACAGTCGCTTCAGGAACCGTGAGCCTGCAGGACCTGCCAGGAACGTCCGCCTCAGCTGCAGCCTTCTTCTCCATTTAAGGTACTGTTCAAATCTGGTTGTTCGTTTCATTCAGCCGTAGTGAAAGTGTGTGAAACCTTTTGCCAATCCAAGGGATTGTCCTTCTCCATTCTTTAAACGAACTTTTCTGCCGACCGACTTCGTCTTGAACTTTTGGCAAAGACCTAACCATAAACTACCCTGAACTCTATGGTCTTGAGCAAAGACTGTGGTCCATTGACTTTGTGCCAGGCCCCCTTGAAGCTGATTTCCTCACTGTAGTTCCTTTTTCTAGATTGCCCTTCTTACCTACTTATTGGTGTTGTTCAATTATTGTCTAACTTTGTCTTTCCCTCCCTTTTAAATTGCTGGAATGCCATTTTGCTCACACTTCATTTTGAGCCTAACTTGTCCAGAATCTATTGGGCGTGGTGTAGTGTATTAAGAGAGTGATTTTTCAACTGCTTTACTTTAGTGAAATGTTTTACAACTGTTGTAAAAATAAATGTATATTCTTTTGCTCAGAAACCTTGAGTCAGTGTTTGTTTGAATCATAGTAATTGATGTCCTTTGTGTAACTATTGATACTGCTCACTTACTCCTGAGATAAGTCTGGCTGCTCAGCGATCGCTACCACTTTACTGTGTAGTACAGGCTTGTACCAAAGGTGAATTTGTACTGTCACTTGTAGTCTTAATTGTGTGTGGTGTTCCAAAAGGGAACTGCATATTATTCTGCCTAACATCTATTCTATTGGATTTTTGTATAACTCCAAAACGCCTGCATGCATCAGGGCACTCACAGAACTGTGCAGACATGAAACATCAAGATAACGTAGGGTCGTATAAAAACTTCAAATGCCCTAATCTCCTCCCCGTCAAACATGTGAGTCTTCAGTGCTTTCTTAAACTGTACAACTGATGAAAGCTGTGTGAGTGATTGTGGCAGTGCATTCCAAACCCTCAGAGCCCATGGGTTAAAATAGGAGCCTCCAAACCTTTCGAATAGAAAGCTTGGCTGTATCAGTGAATCCTCATCGCAGTGTGCGTCGGAGAGGCAGTCTCCTAATACGTGAGCTGACGTAAGTGGGGGCAGCACCAGCTAAGCATTTGTAAACCAGGTTTAGTGCTTTAAAGTGAATTCTCTCGCAGCCTGGGAGCCAGTGCAGATCCCCGCGGGCAGGAGTAACATGGTCTTGATGCTTCATACCACATATGGCTCTAACTGCCATTCTGAATGGTCTGCAGCCTATTTACATTAGCTCGTGAAATTTCAACCAACAGCGCATCACAATAGTCTAGTCTTGCATTGATAGTGGCAGATGTGATTCGTGCTCTAACTGCATCCACCAGATATGGAGGTATTTGCCAGAAGAGCTGGGTCATATATGCACAGGTAGAACTCAGATGGGACACATGTTTTTTTTTAAAAGTCAGATTGGGGTCAATAATGACCCCCAGAGTTTTCACATGGTCGGAGACCGGTATCCTAGCACCTCCAATCAAAAAGGCTTTCTTTGTATTGGACAACACTTTTTTTCACCTTCCCGTCTGTACCCAGGTTCAGAATCTCAGTTTTGTTGTCATTCAAAGCAAGTGAGTTTTCCACCATCCATTTTTTAATGGCAGCAAAGACCTCACTTACTCTTGAAAAGTCTTTACCATAAGATCCAGTTAACTGCAGGATGATCTTGGTGTCGTCCAGGTAATTTGCGAACTTCACTCCTAAACTGTTCAGGAGATCAAACAGCGGTTTGGAATAGACATTATACATCAGTGGTGACAGACATGAGCTCTGAGGGACGCCACAACTGAGTTGGACATGTTGCAACTGGAAATTCTCCATAGCGACGCTTGCCTTTGTTGGTCCCAGGAAGGATTTCAACTAGTTCACAGCTAATCCTGAGCAATTGCCCACCTTAGCTAGCCTATCTGCCATTATAACATGATTCACCAAGTCAAAGGCGGCAGACAGGTCTAGCAATAACAGCATAGCCAGATCTTAGCGCTCTGTTGCATGTATGTGTTTCTTTAGGGTTAAGGATGAGCATGGAATGGTAGTTACATTTCTGCCTCCTTTTTCCTCTCAGCATCAAAAAACCACTTGATTGTATGGCAGCATAACATCCAACAGAATCCACTTGCTTTTTACACCAGCAAAAAGTTTGCAGATTCCATTGAATCAATTTTAAATACTTCATTTCATGTGTAAATGGGTGTGAAGTGCAAAAAGAAAGGCGTACAGGTGTTTACGCCTGCATTTACACTTTTGTGTTGCACTTTGCAGTGTATGACAAAAATTGCCTAAAGGGGAACTGTATGCTCCTAACTGCGAACTTAACAGGTCACCTCTGGGTAATTTTAACCTTGGAGGAAAACCACCACCCTTGAGCAAAGAGTAAAAGTCTACCGAGCATTCTGACAGAAAGTGTTCTCAAAGGCATGTTTATCACTCATGCTTTGGCAAGAGTTGCAAGGTGATTGGGCGTGTGCAATAACACCGCTGGCCTTGGCTGAGGAGTAATTTCCACTGGGGTGATTGAACACCGGCTTTAGTTTAATAGCTGACATGAGTATTTGATTGGCGCTTATTATTAGCACAGTTTGACGGAAGAGGAACATACATGGTCCAAGCTGGGAAAACATTATTTGCAGGGTCCTGCAGATCAGTCTGATGATGACAATCCCTGCCTCACCTTCATTCAGCTGAACTCAACCCAAAAAGGAAATACAACATGAAGTTCCTTATAAAGGTATCCAAACTTGCTTTCCACATAAGACCTCACCCGAATCCCACTGAAATATCACAATCTCAGCCGAATTCTCCTGTGAGCTGCAAATCAAGGTACCTGCTTCATGATCTCATCCAAAAGGTTCAGTCCTCTCATTTCACCTACCGCTCTTAGTTCTTAGTGAAAGCAAATTCAGGCACCTAGATAAGGAAACTGCATCTCCTTGTTTCCTTTTTGGGTTGAGTTTGTTGCAGGAATGGGATACAGGGCAGATCTCCACTCTCATGATAAAGTGAAGTGGTTGGAGAGGTTATGGATGTGGCAAAGAGTGAGTAATGATACAAATGGCAAATATTTCAGTTGGTTTAAGGAGTTGTTTTATTAGGGATATCTTCACAGTAAAAGGGTGGGCCAGAGGCCTATAGAATCATCTACTTGGTTGATCAATGATGTTAAGATAGAAGTAGTGGATAATTATCTTTATCTGGGGGTGGTTTTTGCAGTAACTTCTCCTGGTCCCCCCCCCCGATCTTGAGCTGGTGGAAAACCATCTTCAGACAGGTTTGTGTGGCCTGGTGAGATTTTACTATAAATTTGGTGGCCATTGTCTCAACAAATGCATTTAGGTCATGGAGGCCAAGGTTCATTCGTGAGTTCTATACAGATTTAGGGTAGTATGAACTGTCTTTCCTTAAATCGCATTCAACACGTGTTTCTTAGGAGGCTATTAAGTGTATGTCTGAGCACCCCCAGGCAGCCCTAAGGATGGAAACTGGCAGCCCCTGCATCAGGGTGCATATACAACTAAGATTTTTAGAGTTCTGTTGGAAATAATTTGTAAACACGTCAGAAAATAGAAATATCAGAAATGCTATGGGTGAGATGTTATCCGAAAGTTTACAAGTTACCTATACCTACCTGAATAGATGTACCTCAATATGTAGAAAGTGGGGTATAACACCAAGCAACTGAAGAAGAGTAAAATTAAAAAAACAACAGCTCAAAACAAAAGCTAAAGATATAGAGCACAATCTATCTTTAAATATCATTATGAACATGTGCTTATTGAGGTATTTAGTTACTGATTGCAGTTTTTTTCTGAATATATGTCAATCTGTACAAGTTGATCACGACCCATAGGCGTATAATGGCAATGGTTAGCATTGAAAGCTAGTATCTCCTGGCGATTTAAGGATAAATACTGTACGTGTGATGCGGGGGTTGCCAAGGATTTACCCCACTTTTTGTCAATATGAAAGTTGCTGTTAGATCTAAGGAAGAGGCATTTACACCACCATTTTATTTGTAAAAATATTAGAACAATCTCAGAGGCCATGCAGTATATTTTGTCATGTACAGAGAGTAGCTTTGTTTCTGATTTTAGCAAATATATCAATGCCTCTTTCAAGCCATTTGGGCAGAACATGTTAATGTATGTTGTAATCCCTTGAAGTTTAGCTGTCTACATATTTTTACCACTGTTTAATTCTTTTAAATGTTTTATTCAATTGTGTATGCATTAATGACTTGTACTCTATTTTTTCATGTGCAAGTGCTTGGTTACATTTTACGTAATCTGTATGTTGTATTAAATATAAATGGTGAAAGCTGAATAAAGCATTACCTACCTACCATCTAAAAGCAGTGTCAGCATTAGGTTAGCTAAATAAGTGGTTCTTGGGTTCTCTGTTCTGTGTATGTCCTTAGTGGTGTGAAATAATTAAATCCAGAAAAGGTAACTGTTTGTTATCCGAGTGACCAATAAATGTGAGGTTGTTGTTGCACTGATTGAGCAAAGTCAATAAATGATTCAGGATGTTCTTCTTTTGCCTTCCCAAGTGAATAAAATATCATCTATATATCATTTCCAACTGGAAACGTAGCTGTCAAAAGGATTATTATTGTAGATGAATTTCTCCTCAAAGTCTGCCATATATATGTTGGCTAGACTTGGGGCAAAGGCTGCCCCCATAACCGTACCTTGTCGCTGTACATAGATGTCATCCAGGAATTGAAAGAAATAGAAAGAAATGGTTGCAAAGAGCAATCTTTTAAATGTTCAGTACAAATTCCGTGGGTATGTTTTGTGGCATCGGACCATTGTTTAACTTGTATTCAATACACATCAGAGCCTCCTCCTGCGGAATATTTGTATACAGCATGGTGATGTCTAAGGTGACTAGTAGACTGGTTTCACTGTCAAATTCCAAACCCTCATAGTAATTTATGGTGGTCATGGTGTCCGTGAGGAAAGATTGTGTATCCTCGGCCAACTCGTGTTTGACCTTTTCTATGTATTTGCCACAAGGTTCCAGCATGGATCCAGATAATGAGAGGATGGGTCTGCCCGGTGGATCTAGACAGTGTTTATGTATTTTGGGCAGTGCATATATTGTTGGTAGTCTACATTCTCTCGGCGTCATGATGCATGGTTCCTCTGTACTCAGAAAACCTGATTCGATACCCTGCGTGCAGAGATGTTGCAGAAATTTCATAAGTTCATCTGTAGGGCATGTTCAAATTTTTAAGTAATGGTTTTCATTGTTGATTAAAGCATATACCATGTTTTCATAGTGTTCCCTATCCATTACTACTATTCCTCTGCCTTTATCAGCAGGTTTGATGACTTATTGATTTATTGCATGATAAAGCTTTTAGGGCAGTGTTTTCTTTGTGGGTCATATTTTGTCTGTGCCGTGATGTATTTCGGTTGTTGGTAATCTAGGGTACTGGTTTGCGAATAATTCTTTCAAAAGTAATTATTTCTTGGGGAATATCATTAATCCCATGTGTAAAAGAAGACTTTGGTCTAAAGGCCGGTAATGAGGTATCAGCTTTCTCTTGTTTGTCCATGAAGAAAGCCCTCAATCCTATACTTCTAAATATACTTCTAAAGTACTTCATTAATTCAATTTCCATGTTGTTAATCGGATTATCTCTAGTGGTCACAAAGCTCAACCCATTTCTCAAAACACTCTCCTCCACGGAAGTTAACAGGTGTTTGGATAGATTGAACACCACGGTCTAACCAGTTTTTTTTATCAGGGATATCCCCATTGTCTTGTGGTAAATGTTTGCAGGTGGCCCACTACGCGACCATTCCATCTGTTGGGTGGACGTCTGCCTCTGTTGGAATCCCGGCCTAAAACATTCTGGCCTCTGTTATTAGGGCCTTGTCCTAGGTATTGATTGCCAGAATCTCCCCCTGAGGAACTAGTATCTGAAAATGTAACCCAATGTCTATTGCTTAGTCGTCTGTTATGGAATCGCATATTCCGGTTCGGTGCTTTGTAGTCGCTGGCTAAATATGGATATATTTTCTCCTTTGAGAAGGCAGCAATGTCAGTTTTTAGTTTGTTTGATTTTTTCAACAGATTACATTTCTTGATGGCTTCCCATTCCTGATTGACAGCATTGAGTTTGATTTCTGCCTCTGTGATAATATCACTGGCTAGGAACGCTGTTTCCAGAATATTTTGTTCCTGTTTCTGCTTTGTGGCTAATCTCTCTGCTGTGTTGATAGTCAGCAGCATCAAGCCACGACTGCATTTTGTGGATATTTGACTGAAACACGTCTTGTACTCCTCTAAAAATACTGCCGGTATGATTTGAACCTGCTAACATAGGGGGATTGTATTGGATTTTAAATATTCTTTGAGTAGATGGCCATGGAGATCTGTGCGAAATCCCTTTTTCCTGGCTCATAAAAATGCTTCTAGTGTTATCAAAGGATCACCACTTTCAACATTTGGGATATCATCGAAAATAGTGGGGCCACCGATAGCTTTCAAAATGTGGGTCTCTGTGTAACTCAAGGTGCAATTTCTGCCATGACGGAGTACTCCTGTGAGACGCAGGGAACAAATGTGGGGCCAAGAATTAAATTTAACAAAAAAGGACTATTTTGTAAAGGACCACAGCAGCCAAGGGGTGTACTAAGTATTATCTAACCACAAAAACAAAAGTGGTCTAGCCTAGTCAATTGTTTAACTGGGCTGAGAGCCTCAGGCTCACAAAGGACATCACAAAATGTACATGCACCAAAGGCATTTACAGACTCTCATTACATTCAATTAATTATACATGTTCAACACCAAAATTCAGACAAAGCTTGTTTTCAGTAATGCAAGATTATACTCACTTTAGGATACAGTAGATCTGGTCTAGATCCTGGGCACTGTCACCCAATATGCTGATGTAGAGATGGGTATAATCACCATACACCTGTAAGCCTGTGTCAGTGGATTTGAGGATGTTCTTTTGAGGGTCAACGTGCATATGAAACAGTAAAGTACATATAATGGAGCCACCGGGAACTCAATTTGTAAAGTTTTTTTTTTTATAAACTTTATTTTTGGGTTGCACATCACGATACACTCACCTCCAATCTTCCATGCAAGTTACAAGTATGTTATGCATTTCATAATCGTACAGATTTTATCAAGCTGATGTTATATGTCAGGCCGATATTATTATGGGTACAGTAGACACAATGCAAATAATAGGGGATAAAGTCTCATATATAGAACCACCAAGAGTTTACATTTAGTTCACACTTTCATCATCAGAATTTTCTGTATCGGGACATGTTTCAGTTAGGTACGCCCTGAATGGTGCCCAAATGTCTTTCGGTTTACATGGAGAGGGTATCATTTCCACCTAGTTTTCTTCGCATTCATTTACGTAAACCAGTGCTGAGAGGAACTGATCTACCGTCGGTGCCTGTGTACTCTTCCATTTCTGGAGGATGCATTTCTTTGCGACTGCGCATGCCACATTGAACAGTCTCCTGATTTTTTCGGGGACTTTACCGATGTCCCTGAACAAATATTTCGGAGGGTTAAGGACTGCAGGGATTTGTGTGATCTCCTCTAGGATGTTAGCCACCATGCGCCAGAATTCCGCTACATGGGGGCAAGCCCAATACATGTGAAAGGAGTTAGCGCCTGGTGCCAGGCATTTTGGACAATTATCAGATGAGGTGACATAGAATTTTGCCATTTTTACCAGGGTGAAGTGCAATTTATTCAATATCTTGAATTGTATTAATCTCAGACCTGCATTCAATGAATTTTTTTTGGATAGGAAACAGTATCTAGTCCATTTCCCCGCATCAATAGCAGTGCCCATGTCCTCTTCCCATGATGTCCTAATGGTGTTTTGAGTTTCCGTATGTGTCTGAATAATGTTATATAATTTGGATATTCCTGTGCCCGCCTGAGAGTTCAATGATTGGTAACATGCATGTTCGGGGGGCTCATCTGGAAATGTGGGCCAGCGTTTCTTGAACGCGGCTTTCATGCGATGGAACTGAAGGGTAAGCAGTTGGTTTCCGCCAACCGATTCTGTGAAGTCCTCAGTGGTAACGAATTTACCGTTCGGGAACATGGTTTTCATGGTAAGTTCATAATCCGGGAGCCAGCTTTTCTGGATGTCAGTATCATAGGTAGGTGTAATCCCTGGGAAATTCCAGAGGGGAGCTTGAGAGTCATAGGGGTTGTCTATCTGAAGTCGCTTGCCAATCGCCGCCCATGCCGCAATTGTACAAGAGGTAGGGTCAAACTTGCAGTTATCTCTATACCTTTTCGTGAATATGATTGAACGCAAGTTCGTTGAGCGAACTGAATGTCGCTCAACAGGTATGTGTAGTGTTGTATCCGAGGGGTCTTGCCAGAATTTTGCATAATGTGCCTCTGCTGCATAATAATAGAGCTCGAAGTCGGGAGCCGCAAAGCCACCCTTTTCATAGGGTTCGGCTAACTTGGCCCAACTGATTCTGCTTGCCCCCACGTTCCAGACAAAGGTGATAGCCATGGATCGGAGGTTATCGAAGAAGGGTCTTCCCGGCCAAATAGGGATGTTACAAAAGATATAGAGGAGCTTAGGGAGTACTGTCATCTTGAGCACTGCAATGCGGCCAGCTAGGGAAATGGGGAGTTTAGCCCAGATTTGAAGTTTCGAGTATATGGTTTGCAAAGTAGCCTCGTGATTGTCAACATTAAGGGAGGTACTATCCCGGGAGACCAGGATTCCCAAGTATCTGATGTGGTCGGGTGCCCATGTGAGGCCATGCGTGTTTGTGGGGCAAGTAGTGGCAGCAGTCAAAGGAAAGATATCAGATTTGGCAGTGTTAATCTTGTATCCTGAATATGAGGTAAAGTCATTTATCACGGTCAGTATGGGAGTCAGGTTCTTCTCCGGTTCCCGGACATATAACAGTGTATCGTCCTCATACAGTGAGATGGCTTGGTACGCCCCAGACATATATATGTCTCTCAGTTCTTGTTCGGCCCTGACTGCGGCCGCCACAGGCTCAATTGTCAGAGAAAAGAGTATAGGAGAAAAGGGGCACCCCTGTCTAGTTCCTCTGTGTAGCGAGAACTGTTCAGATAGAGTTCGATTAGTAAGTACTCTGGCTTTGGGCAACGAGTAGAGTAGCCTGACGCATCCTGTCAGATAGGGGCCAAATCCGAACTTGCGGAGAACCTCAAACATATATATCCATGAAACCGAATCGAACGCTTTCTCTGCATCCAACGATATAGCTACAGCCTGCACCTCTGGTTTAATCTGTGCCAGTATGCAGAATAGTCTACGCAAGTTTAGAGCCGTGGATCTGGTGGGTATAAATCCACATTGATCAGGATGGACCAGGGCTGTCATCTTAGGGAGTAGTCTAGTGGAAAGTACTTTTGCGTATATTTTTGCATCAGTGTTGATCAAGGACAGGGGGCGATATGAGGAGCGTTCGTGGGCTGGGCGTATGGGTTTCAGAAGCACCGTGATGACCGCTTCTGTTACGGATTCTGGAAGTGAACCAGCATCAATGGCTTCTTCCCAAACCGCGGCAAGTATCGGGGCCAGAATTGTGCAAAAGATTTGTATAGTTCGGCACACAGGCCGTCTGGGCCTGGGGTTTTACCTGAGGACAGTGATTTGATTGCCTCTGCAATTTCCTTGCTTGTTATGGGTTGCTCAAGGGCCCAGTTGTCTACCAGGCTCAGCTTGGGGAGGTCAATCTCACTCAGATATGTCCGTATACTGTTTTGTGTACGACTGTCATGATTAGCATACAGGTCAGAGTAGTAATGCGAGAATTTGAGGTTTATTTCGCTTTCTCCATTCGCGACTGTCCCATCCTCCGTTAGGATGCTCATGATGGGAGAATGGGTGCACTCAGTGCGTAGCATACGGGCAAGATGATGGCCTGCTCTATTGCCTTCCCCGTATCTGCGTGCTCTGATTGGAATGGCCATGTATTGTTGTTCTTTGGTTGCCAGGTCTCTGAAAGTTTGGAGATATGTACTAATGTCTGAGAGGATACGCTTGTTTTGGGTCAAACTGTATTCAGTTTCTAGTGTTTGCAGGCGAGATTCTGTATCGTCCAGTTGGGTCCTGACCGCTTTAAGGAGGCCAGTCGTCATGGACATCAAATTACCCCTTACCCATACCTTAAACGTCTCCCATAGCGTCGCCCACCTGTCTACGGAGCCTTTATTCAACTGAAGAATTCTTCCATGTCAGCGTGGAGGGTATCTACAACACTCGGATCTTTTAATATGTGGGAGGACATCGTCCATCGCTGCGCTGGATGGTTTATATCGGGGAACTGGATGTCCAAGGTGACTGGAGAGTGGTCTGAGAATGTGCGCGGGAGGATTTCACAACGTTCGACACAGTTAACCAGGGCGGATGAAATGAGCCAGTAATCTATTCTGGATTCAGTGTCATGGACTGAAGAGAATAACGTATATTTTCTGTCAGTAGGATGGGTCCCCCTCCAAGCATCAGATAGGGCAAGTTCCTCTTGGGCGTGGCGAATGATGTTCGCTGCTTTGGAGAGGTGTCTGGGTCTACTGGAGGACCTATCCAATGTAGTGTCGAGGATGGTATTGAGATCTCCCCCCCACAGGATCCAATAATCTGTTGTCAAGCCTATCACTGTAAGAAGCTGTATGTATTACTCCGGGTCATCCAGATTCAGACCATATGTATTAACTAACAAAAGTTTAACTCCAGCCAGCGTGCCCCAGACCACCACATATCTACCCTGTGGATCTATCTTGCATTTGTCAGTGGAGAACCCCAATGAGGAGTGTATTAATGTAATGACCCCCCTGCTCTGAGAGGAATATTCCGTGTAATGCCTGTTGCTACCCCATTGCCGGAGGATACTTTCGTGTGTAGCCTTCAATGCATGGGTCTCCTGGAGCAATGCGATATGTGGGTGGTGCCTGTTAATATATGCACCCACCTTACTAGCCTTCGCTCTATTGTTTCACCCTTGAATGTTCCAAGTGATTAGTTTCAGTTGAAGCCCCTTGGGTACTTTAGTGTTTTGCGCCATTTTCGTGCATCATGATAACATTAGGAGAAGCATTCTTACAAAGAGTGTCAGCGAGCGAACCCGTGAGTGCAATTTTATCAGTAAACCAGTAACAACAAACAACGATGAACATTTGTGCCTTGCGCCCAACTGGGGCGTCCTGAGGTCTTTACCTGGGTAGATCAAATACACCACTTATCCGGCGCCCAGGAGGGGCTACCCTTGGCGTTGACATGGTTTCCAAACAGCGAAGCCATTCCCTATCACACGTTCCCACCCACACCCACACCATCGTACCCAACTTGATGATGATCCCCAAGACTAATGTATGGGTGTTCCCCAAAGAAGGGGACGAGTCCAGCAACTCTGCGTCGAATCGGGCACGACTCATCCGGTTTTTATAATACGAGGGGGACATAGGTCATCCCCTTTCCTGTCCTGTTTCCAGTATTCTCAAATGTCACCGCAGGTTAGCCGCTCCTGAAGCTAGTACAAGTGTGTTGAAGAGGCCGATCAGATGGATTGTTGCAGATCATTTTGATCAGGCTCCCGTCTCCCGCGTGGAAGGGGTATCGAGGCTTCCACATAGGCGAGGGCATTTGCAGGGGATTCGAAAAAATTGGCTCTTCCCCCATGCTGGATGCGAAGCTTTGCCGGAAAGAGGAGAGCATATGGAACCTGTCGCATTCCAAGTTGACGCTTGACAGTGTCGTAGGACCGTCTCTGGGTTTGAACCCCTGTAGAGAAGTCCGGGTAGATGTGGATGTTATCGGTTCCAGACCTAAAAGGACCCTTCTCCCTCGCCAGTTTAAGGATTACATCCCTGTCCCTGTAGTTCATCATTCTGGCTATCACCGTGCGGGGAGGCGCACCCGGCCTGGGTGGCGGGGCGGCTGAGCGATGTGCCTGCTCCACAAGGAATTGGGGCGAGAACGCCTCCTCCCCAAGGAGAGATCTCAAGAGGTCCTCCAGGCATGTTTCCATAGGGCTCTTACAGAAGTTCTCCAAAAGGCCGACTATACGAATGTTGTTTCGTCTGGAACGGGACTCCAAATCGTCGCACTTGTCGCGGAGCTTGTTCATTTCCCCTCTAATTTGTGCAATGTCCTGGGTGTTTTGCCTAGTGGAATCCTCATTTGCACTAATTATAGTTTCAGTATCTGTGATTCTGGCACTTTCCTTGTCCAGGCGCGTTTTCAGTGACCCTATCGTAGAGACGAAGTCATCAAGCTTAACGTTTATTGCAAGGAATCCATTCTGAACAGTTGTCAGTAAGTGATTGAATTTGGTGTCCTCTGCATCGAGGGGCGAAGTAGAGGATTGAGGATCCGGGCCCTCGGGTGAAGCCTGTAAGTTTGTGAAGGAGTCCATCGGGCCCGTTTTCCTGGCTTTGCCCGGGGTCTTTGCCGGCATGGTGAACTTGCAGTCAAAGTCGGCCAGCGGCCCTCCGGCGCAAGGGGACCGTGCCACGGGGGTCTGCTGAAATATGTGCAAAGGGAGCGCAGGTCTCGCAGCCGGAGGCAAATGTTTAGGTCCACGACCACCTCAAGTCAATGTGTCTCGTGGGACACGCAGCCCAGGGGGCATGTAGGCAGGCGAGGGTGGGGTGTGCGGGCAGGCAGCGGGTGCCCTAGGCTGCTTAAGGGTGACGACGGATGAGTTGTGGAGTTAGTCCTTCACATCCACTAGTCCACCAAGAGTGTAAGTCAGGGCGTCGCTGGAGCCCCCAGTATATAATACGCAGCTCAGGGGGGGGGTGCCCTGCCGGACGGAAGGATGGCAGCACCGGGGGAGGAGAGAGGCGGGAATTACCGGATGGCATCTGACCGGTGCCCCTGATTTGGCTCCCACTCACCACCGCCTCCCAATGCCCGGCCGTGGGCAATGAGTGCCCCGGGATCGGAGAGATGCCGCTGCGCTGGGCCTTTGCAGAATAGGGCAACCGCGATAACAGCCCGATGCTAGGCCTCGCACAACACCCACCTTCAGGAGTATGAACAGAATCAAGGGGGGAACACCCCCGGTCGCCGGGCCACCACCGGATCCGTGTCGGGGGTCGTGGTCCTCCGCTGGCGTACGCTCTCCGCGCACGCACTCCCCCGGATGGAGTAGGCCGGCAATGGACCTCGGCCGCAGGGAAGGCCGGTACGCTGCAGCCACAGGATACGAGGTGGGGGGAGATCCGAGGGATGGGTCCCTCCGCTGATGTTCACCCAGACCCGGGGGCCGTTCCAGGACGCCACACGTCAGCTGGGACACCGCCGTCAAGGATGTGAGGTTCGGCCTGCCGCCGGGCCCGAGGTAGCTGAGGAGCCGCGGCACTCACGTAGGTACTCGCGGAGCCGCGGACCGGCCCGGAGCCGCGGTGCCAGGAGCTGCCAGGTTTCTCAGGGTTAGAAAGTCTGATTTTAGTCAGGACTTCGCCCGTGGGTGCAGCGTCAATTGCAGGAGCGGCGCCGCTAATTAGAACAGCACAATGTGGGCTGGAAACAGGAGTTTATTACTACAGGATTCATTCCGGAGAGGAGCTCCTCTTCTAAGCGGCCATCTTGTTGCGGAACAGCGCCCCCCCCTCAATTTGTAAAGTTAATGAGGAGGCCAGGGGATGGGGAGGTAAGAAGGAGCCTAGAAGTGCTTAACTATATATGCTCACAATGTGTGATTCAGTCCATTATAGAGAACAGGAGGCAATGCAAGCTGCTATCTTGAGTCAGAGAAGAAGGATCTGGTAAACGAGCATGTTGAAGGATGCTAAAACATTGAGGACTGGGAGGGCACATCTAGTAATGGCAGTTTCTGTGCCATGATTGGAACCAAATACAGATTGCATGCTTGAGAATTGGCTGGATTCACTGACGGATTGAAGTTGTGATGTGACAAAAGACGTCAAAGATTGCTTGTCAGAAAGTGGAATTGCAAATGTATGAGATATCGAAGCCAAGGGTAGTGGCGATCTTGTTGGAATGGAGAAACTGTAGGAACAGCAGAACCAATGGTTCTGTCATTTGTGAGAGAGTCAGCTTCAGGAGAAGTTGTTACAGGGTAAATCAAGGGTGAGTGGGCGGCGGTGCGGTCTATGCTGGCAATGCAGTAGCCAGTGGGCAAGGAAGCTATGATTTTGTAAATGTTTGGCAATGAGTGGTGCATTGGGGGCATGACATGAGTTACTTTGAAAGCTTTTGCTCTATTGTAAAGTTATTTGTGGCTGTGATACGATGTGGCCATGTATGTATTTACCTACAGGCAGTTGCCTCAGATGAACAATGTCAGACTTCCAGTTATAGGTCTATTCTAGCTGTTTTATAACAGTGTCTGCTGAGTGGCCAATATTTGTTCTAAAATGGCTGCCCACAGCTCTACAACTGAAATACATTTGAGGCCTCATATTGGTGGATCATTCTCATTCTTAAAATAGTCAAATTCAATTCCCTTAGGTGCCACTTATGCTTTCTTCAACGTTTTGAAAAGAAAATGATGCATGTTACCAACCTTTCGTTAGATGTGGTTTATCCTTAGCAAGCTTGTTTCAATACTAAAGACAGCAAACATCTGTCAAATTCATGCTATCAGCAAAAGGGTTGGAGTGTCCCTATTTGCAATTGTTACAGTGAAGATCTTATTGTAAGCAGAGGAGATCACGGGAAACCACAGTCCACTGGATTTGGGCTGGCTACAGAGGTTTGGTAATTGCCCTGTACAGTGTAGTATTTCACAGTGGTCCGCACTGAGCGTATCTAGAAGAAGCAGCAGGTGCGTAATGATAAAGAGAATGTCATGTTTAGAGAGGAGGGCTGAATCGAAAACAAATGGATGAAAGCTAGCTTTTGGGTCACCTTTTTCGGCAACATTATCAATGATTAAACACCTTTGACTTTTGGAAGTTGCAAGGACACTTATGATTGTTTTCTGCCTACTTGCATTAATTTCCCCATGGAGAAAAAGTCAAAATGTCTGCATAGTACACAGTAGAAACCGCTGGACAGAATTGGACCAGGTACAAAACAACTTGGGCACAAAGCATTGTCTCGATTTCCGTGAGCAGTCTTGGGTTATTCTGTTCAGTATTTGTTCAAATATTTGATGGACAAGGGTGTGCCCCCCTCTCCCAAATTATTGCTATATCTCCCATGGTGCTTTGCAGCAGAGACCCTTTTTTAGAAATGAAAATGCTGCCATTTTTATTTTGGTATGATGTGAGATAAAACATTTGTAAAAAAATAAATAAACAGGGTTAGCCGAAAACAAAAAGTGGAACAAATGCCATTTGGAGCAAAAAGGGTGAAATAGCATCAGGCTAGAGGTGGGGAGGGGGTAAAGGGACACCCTTTTGAAATTGGGGGTTCACAGCTCTAATGTTTTCTCATAACCAGGGTTATTTTCGTGTTATGTTTTTAGTGGGACTGGAAGAAAGCATTTGTTGCAACATGTAATGGGGCCACGGCCAAAGGCTGGTGCCACTGCTCATGGGCGAAGGTTGTGGCTAGTGGGGAAAGAAAGGTAGTATTTAAAAAGATACAGTGGGCATGACCAAAGGCCCTGGCTCGTGGGCACAAAAGAGTTGTCCCATGGCCGCCTAGTGCATCCAAAAGAAACATATTTGGGGAACATGTACAGTGGCCATGGCCGAAGATAGTGGGATGTAAAAAAAACTATGGTATAACAAAACCTTGAAATTCACTGAAAAAGCCTTAGTGAAGGTGCAGTTAAGTTGTGTAGATTTAACTCAACAAAACCCTTGAAATTCAGCAGCTTAACTCAGTGCATTCCTGTTCCAAAGCCCATGAGCACATACAGATTATTAGAGAAGGGATTCACAATGACATACAAAATGGCACCATGGGGGACATCAACGGGAGCATGTCGAGATAAGCTGGTCATGATTTCGCAAGTCCTCTGAATTTCAAGGGTTTTGTTGCATTAAATCTGCACAACTTAACTGCACCTTATCAGTGAATATATAAATAAACAATGTAGAATATGTTTTCATTAAAAAACAACACTATTGACAGTTTGTAATGTGTTTCAGAATTAAAGTTTATGTAGTTTAATAGAAATGTATCTAAAAACAGTTTTTGGTTTAAAATAAATTATAACATGTAGCTAGATTCTTACTCTGTCCTTATCAGTTTAATGGCTGCTAAGTGTCACAGAAAGAAGATATTGTAGAGGAAAAGTAATTTGAAAAGCTTGTTACAGTTTTGGGGCCTGATCTCCAAAAATGTATTAACATGGAAAAGTTCCATTGAACATTTTTTTTTTTAACTCGGGCCCTTAATTACGTTCTGCAATGACAGCTAGAATTCTGCTATGTGCTGGCTCAAGCACCAGGCATTTTGACATCCTTTGCTTATTACAAGACTTGAGTGATGTAAGGATGTCAAAACTAGCTTATAATAATAGCATGATTTACAGGATGATGTGCAGGTTTTGCAGGTTGCCATGTATTACAATAAAATACGATGAAATGTTTAAATAATTTTCTGGTCTAACTCATTTTCCAGACAACAGAATCAAATTTCCATTAGATGCAAGAGAAAAGTCTGGGGTAATAGATATGCTAGAAACAAACTACCATCGGAATCAAGAAAAAAGTGTGTATTCGAGTGAATGTTTGGTCAACCACCACAATGTTCAAAAGAAAAATAAAGGGAAAGTTGCAGGTTTCGTGAGAAATTATATCTGTAAAAAGTAAGCCTGCCTTATTGTCCAGCTGTGCATGCGTGGTTCCATATCAGAACACACATTTCCTTTTGAGGTATTTTGGTTATGCATTTAGATCTATACTTACTGTTTGCCAACTCCATAAAAAGAGCGACTGAATGAAAGTTTCAGCCTGCAGCCTCATTGAAAGTAAAGTAAATGACACTGGTTGATCTGGGTGTTTCACAATTCTACAGAGATAAGTCAAAACCACAAAATAGAAATGATGCTCAGACCCTGAGTCACAAAAATGCCCTTGAGAGCGGGTACCCGCAAAGTCTGAAGTCATTTCCGAGTTCAGCCGTTCTTCATGGGTTAGTCAGTCACACAGATTAAGCTTTGGTTCCTATGTTAATCTGTCCATGAAATGAACAGTAATCAAACTGAAATGCTGCAGTGCTCTCTAGAGTACCCTAAGAGAGCATGCCGGACATCAATCGTGTTCTCTGATGTTGGGGAAGCACCCACATTTTTCTCAGCCTACAACTAATAATAGTGCTCTCCCTCACGGACGAGATGTCTGCCATTTCCAGGAAAGTCACTTCACCAAAATGGCAGGGTTACCGGAAGTGTAATCGTACCATTACTGCAAGTACGCTATGCTGCCTGGTATGATTCCTGCGCCTTTCCGCAGTAAAAAAATGGCCGACCCTCATTACTGCGAGTAACGGAAGCAGGGGTTCCAGGGCTGTCCTCTCCTCCTCTTAGTCGTGGTAATGGGGGGTCAGGGGTTATAGGGGTGTCCCCCGGTTTCCGTTGAATGGAGAGTGAGGGACAAGAAAGTTTAAAGAAAAAAAAGGCACTCTGCAGCATCAGCGCTGACCCACGTACGTGGGTGCATACTGACGCAGCAGGGATCGAGGGAAGTTTGCGGCACACTTTTGTGTGTGCTGCCAAACTGTGCCGCCATTAAGGTAAGTGGCCATGGGGGGAGCAGGGTAGGGGGATGCGGTCCACAGTTAACTATCTGATCTCTGTGTTGCGCCGTAATGGCCGTCCTCATTTTCATCAGTGAATTACAGGCGGCGCAGTGATCACATAGCTTCCAGTCACATCACACGACCTTGACCTCTGATGATATCACAGGAAGTGATGTCATTTGACTCTGCCCCCAAGTAACATCAGGGGAAAGGATGGCACACAACCTTCAGATGTTTCAGATGCGTCTAACACCCGTGTTTCCAAGCATTCTCATTTCAGCCAGATATAATAACAAAGGCACAAAGGGAGGCACGATTTGTCAACTATCGCACATTTTGGGAATGTAATTTTCCAGATTCGATGTGGGGTCTATATGTAAAACATACATAATGCGGTACTTGTTATTCACCCCCACCCTTGCATCCACTTTTTTGATAACATTAGTGGCAGATGGAATTTTAACACATACACAACACAAAGAATTGTAATAAAACATTGGTTGGTCTGTTCTCAATACTACCCTTGTTTCCTTTTTAGATCTGAGTCTACTTCTTTGAATTTAAACTGGTACAAGATGGAGCCTCTCCTATGGAGAAGTTGCTTAGGCCTCACAAATTGCACTCCTATTGCTGTAATCAGGGTGCTGACAGCCATTCAGACATTGAGGATTAGGATACTAATGTATGCAAAGGGGTAGGGCAACACACCGTTTGCACTGGTGCACAGCCCACCAGAAATGCCAGCGTTAAATTTGGGAATAAGGTGACCTGCGTATTTCTGTAAATCACAAAAGTAGCAAAGCACACTATGATTTTTTTTTAGCTTGCATGATTTTCTGATATTCACACCCACTGTGTCTCTGAGAAGATGTCATATTTTTAACTATACTATCATTTCTTTTGGTTCTCTGAAACAGCATGGCACATCCTAAACTCCAAGAAAGACTTCAATAACAATCAAATAAATAGTGAACAAAACTTCACAGGGAAAATCCTTGAAATCCTTAGATCCCTCGACGAGAAGCCAAAAGCTTTGGCCATCACAGTCCAGCCCACGGCGGCTGACAGTGCAGAAGTGAAAAACGCGTTTGAAGCAAAAATGTTCAAAGCCCGAGAAAAAATCAGCCATGCACTTTGCCATTTGGACACAACGACGGGGCTCCAAACAAACCACATTGAGTTACCAGAACAGAAGATATTTGCATTCATCCCAGTTACCAACTCAGATGTGAGAGTTGTGTTGCCCACAATGCAACCCACCTCATGCACCGAAAACATCCTCCCCTCAGAATCATATTGGATCACCAAGAACTGTTTGTTCCGTTCTTGACCCACATGGTCAATACCTCCTTTAGTGAATGCTACAACCCTGAAGCTATTAAAATTGTGATGGTCTCCCCAGTGCTAAGAAAACCTGGTCTGGACCTAAAAGATAGAAGTAACCTCAGACCAATCACAAGCTGCCACTTTTTGTTAAAAATCCTTGATAAGCGTGCTACACGGCAACCTCAACGCTTCATGAAGGATAAAAACATTCTGCACAAACAAGCAGGCTTCAGGCAAGCCCATAGCACAGAGACATCACTTATCTACCTGCAGACCCATATGTTGATGATAATGGATGAAGGAAAAGCTGGTGTGGTGATGTTGCTTGCTCTGACTGCTGCTTTTGATTTGCTGGACGACGACAGGTTACTGCAAGCTCTCGACCAGGCAGGCAACTGCTCAAATGGGGCAGTGGATTTGATTCACTCCTTCCCTGCCAACCGAATGTCCAAAATCCATGGGGAGACACTTTCTCGTCTCTAGGTCTCATTAGTTGTGGAATACCACAGGATGCCAGTTTGTCACCTGTGCTCTTTAATCTATACCTCCGACCCGTCTGAACCCTGTTGGAGAGCTCCGGCACAGTCTTTACTAACTATGCTGATGACTCTCAGCTAGTCCTAGAGCTGAATGTCAACTACTGTAAGGATTCTAGTAAAATCTCAGGCGTTTACGACATCATTGAGGCATGGATGACTATGAACTGGATATGCCTAAATGGCAGTAAAACCGAACTCCTTATTTTTGGCTCCTGGCAGACTTGCACTAAGCTGAGCGCGGATTTCACCACCTTTAATAACAAGAACAATGCCCTCCCAGGGCTAGGCAAAGTAAAACATTTAGGCATCACTTTAGAATCCTCAATGAGCACCGAAGCCCATGCCAATCAGATAAAAATTGTCACTATCATCTACCCCTGCTCAGACACATCAGGCCTTTTATCAAGAAAGAGAATTGTGCCACTATTGCCCGAGCTACTATACTTTCAAGGCTGAACTACGGTAATGGGCTACTTATAGGGGCAAAGACCGCTTGTCTGACCAGAACAGCGCTGTGCGCATTGTTAAAAACATTCTGAGAGGAGAACATATCTCGGCCAAGAGAGGGGATCTACGCTGGCTGAAGGTGGAAGACTGGATTGCTTTCAAATCTAGCACATTGGTACACTGTTGTCTCTTTGGTACAGCTCCTCTCTATCTGAAAACACAAATCAGGAAATCAGGACCAGATCAACAGCATTGCCCACAAACGGTACAATGGACTGGGTAGATCTGTTCCTGTTAGAGTGGCCAAAATCTGGAACTCACAACTACTCTAGGGCCTCATTACACGGATGGCGGGAAGGGTTTACCGGTACCGGTATTTTACCGGTACCAGTAAATCCTTACCGCCTTACTACGAGGTCCCTTTGCGGGTTGGGGAATTTAACGCCTGCTTTTTGCGGTACCGTAATTAGCACCTTCCCCATTCCCATAGAGCCCTATGGGGCAAAAATGGGAATGGGGAAGGGCAATGGTGGAAGGGGGAATTACCGCCCCGCCAACCTTGGAATAGGGTGGTAATTCCCCTTTCCACCAAGGCGGTGCCGGTATTTTACCGGCATGAACCATGGCGCTAATAGCGCCATGGTTCACCGCCATCCGTGTAATGAGGCCCTAAGACTGGAACGAAATACCCTGAAGCTCTGTTGTGCTTTATAAACTCCTCTCTTTAAGTAATCACTTGGATAGACTGTTGGTTCTTCCTCTTTCTGTGTGTCCTGTTTCACTTTTGTTTCATCTCCTGTCTCCATGGTGGCGCCTTGATGCCAGCGGGCTTCAGCGCATCATAAATATATAAATAAATAAACATTAATGAATCCAAAATAGAATAAAATACATTTTCTCCCAGCTTTCTGCAGGATGACTGTTCTTTTCCCCCAGATCTCCGTAGCAATGAACGATGCCTGGAACGCTGCATGTAAAGTAGGTCAAGAGAGGGAGAACCCAGCTGAGAGGAGTCCTACTACTACAAGTAGATACCTGGTTCATGCAACGCAGTGATAGGCTTTAGGTGGAAAGTCATATTATCTGGATTTATAACTAAGATCTTGCAATTAATGTAGTGCTTCCTGGCAGTTGCGCTGCTTCCAAACGCTGTAAAAATAAGTTTCAGTATCACTAGGGATGTCATTTGAGAGTCACCAGGGGTCACAACTGTGATCCCTGAGGTCTCTCTTGCTACCACTGTGGTCTCCTTCCCTTGTTACCCCGAAAAAAAAGATATTTATTTTTTAAATGGAATTTCCTGGGCTGTGGCCAGCGCCATGTGGCTCTTTGTTTCTGGAGTGGCTGGCGTTCTTGTTCAGGCCTCTTAAAAAAAACAGGTGGTTCCACAATTGTAACACTTTGAGCAGTACCCCTAAAAAAGAAAGAATAAGAATAACAAATAATAAGTCTTTCTGAAATTCTATATAATAATTTCTAGACTCATAAAGGTTTATTTCAGGCACAGTTTAGGGCGTGAATCAGTGATTTAGCCTGTTCTTAAACACCTCAAATTCAAAATGTACACAAAAACCTCAAAAAAGAATAAGCATCCATTTCAGACTATGTATTTTGCTTTTTGCAAGTTGCAGTTATAGCACGTTTTTTTTCTGCCAATGTCTCTGTTAAAAGCATCACAAGACATTCCTTTCCCTTGTCCTCGGTCACTTGACAAAATCCTTGTGCCTAAAAGCTTTTGTACAGTGTAGAAATATTTGACCATAGCACATCAAGTGGCCATTGATTTAATTGTGCCACAATTAATGCGTTGTTGTAATGTGTCCATCTTTCCCATCTCCATGGCATGCTGTTCAGGATGTTTGTTTGCATGTATAAAGTAATGAGTGCCCAGAGTATTGGATGCTGTGTAAGTGCGCTACTTTCCCTATTTTGCCAACCTTTGAAGCCTGAAAAGTAGATCCACGCAGATCTCAGCTACCAGTTTAATGGTATCCACTACAGAGTGTAATTTGCTTTCTGACTTTTAGAACATTCAGACATGTAATTGCTCATTTTACTATAGCAGGTTAGATTGCTCAGTGGCTTGAGCGCTCCCTGCTGCGATGTGTGTGTGTGATGTGCAGGATGCAGGTTCGAATCCCAGCAAGGCCAACTCAGCCTTTCATCCTTCTGATGTTGATAAATGAGTACCAACGCAGGTTGGGTGATATTGTATGTACATTTGTTCTATATAAGGCGCTTAAGCATAAGTGCTATATAATAACACATCATTATCCTTTGGCCTTGGACGTCTGCTTGCATTCACAGTAATTTGGTAATACTGGCCTATGCACACTGATGCTAGCTATACATATATGGTGGTCTATTCTTGTATGAAATGTATATCATATTAGCGATATTGTAACCATATTTTTCGTAGTGTACTTTGGAACAATGCAATGTGATGCCACTTCCTGATTGCCAACGGGTGAAAGGTCGTGTTTCATCGCTTCACTTGATGTCACTTTGGGTTGGGTCAAATGACATCACTTCTGCTGAAATCAAAGGCCCCGCAGGATTCAAAACGTTCAGATGCTAGTTTTACACAGATTGCTACAGCAGGTGCACTAAAACACTAAGCTGTTCGTTGGCTCATTCATATGATTTTAGTTTCTCCCTATATTACATTGCTAGTTCTGTGGTTATATTAGCAATTGTGAAGACAAATTTCCACCAGTGATGTTATTTTTCCTTTTTAAAATCAATGGGTGACAAATTACTGAGAGGCGCTGCAAGTTGGTGCTCTACATGTTTGTACAATTAAAAAAAACGGTTTATTTCCAATACTAAGAGGAACAACAGAGTTTGTGGACCCAGTTAAGATACGCATCCCACCCATTCATAGGCATATGAGAGGGGTCAATCTTGCTGCCAGGCAAGAGGAGAAAATAATCTCAGGCCTTAGGCTCCCGCTGACCAATCACAGGATTGTAGCGTCACTAGACCCAAAACCTCTGAGGCGCCACAATTAGCAAAGCCACAGGACAGTAGAAGGGATACATCCCAACCCTGTGGTGTGGTGATTGGATGGGCGGAATGAAACTGGAACAGCCGGTGTGCATGGCCAAGTGGCGGACACATGTCCCACTCATGCAGCAAACCCTAATGCTGGAGTCCGGCAAGAATTTGGCCTAATCTCCATTCAGTTTGTTGTTGATTGGAAACACTTGCAACAATTCCATAAAATCGTGCCCCCCCCCCCTCATTATTAATTAGCGGATCTTGTGATTACCTACTGTTTAAATAAGTTAGCAGTTCTTCTTGGAGCTGATGTGCACGGGCAGCAGCGCGGCGCTTGGCTCATCCATTGGTGGCACTTATCCATGTCCGTGTGGAAGGGTGGGGTAGCCTGAGTTCAATTAATTGTTCTTGTCTGCTAAATCCTCCATTGGTGGTGTCAGGGGTGTGGCTATGGTTTCTTGCCTAAACTGCGCATGCGTGCAGCGTATGCATGCAGCAATGTGCATGGGAGGCGGATGGCAGCCCTGCCCGACCCTCGAGGCCTCACCCTCCTGCTACTGTGTCAGCCGCCGGCAGGGGACCACAGGACCCGCTACACCACTGCCCGCCCTACCACAGCATAGGAGCTTCTGGTAAAAAGTGTTTTTCTATATGGGGTTTGCAAAGAAATCACAGAGGTCGCACCTTTGCGGCCCCTAGTGACCCCCCAAATGAAATCCATGGCCATTTCCCTAATAGCTTCAACTGTAAATTGTCATGCCTTATGCAATCTAATAATTTCAGCTCATTAAACCCAAACATCCACTATAAAGTCACACACTCCTAGAAAGGAGATATCATTTTGGACAGCATCATTAGCACAAAAGACAAGTATGGAGTATCCATATTTGGAAAACCTATATGCCATGCAATTACATGTTCCATCATCAACACACAGAAGATGTCTTGTAGAATGTACAGGTTACATGCTCTCATTGCTCTCAAAATGGCAGCCATGCAAAGGCTCCCATTTTTCTGATGGAATTGCTTCCTATCAGCTGCCATGCTTCCTGCGCTTCTTAATTTAACTGTCGCAGATTGGGCATTAGAGGGCTTCATCCACCACATGCTGGAAGAGAGGGCGCTATGTGAAGCAGTTATCCTAGGATGGGCTCATGGGCTCAGCCACACCTGTTATTATTCCAGGTAGGAACCACGAAATGCTGTACCTGGGTATTTCTTCTGTGTCTTGCAATGTGCCAAAGGGCATGGGATGATAGATTTATGTGGCAGAAACATCCACCAGACAACTTCAGTCAATGCACTTAGGACTGCTCAGCATTTCATCAAGCATTAAAGCAAAGTCTGTAGCGGGTCTCACTTTTAAGAGACCTCAGAGCTAATGACGTCACTGTGACTGTATCCTGTTCACACCCATCACCTTGGTACAGCATAGGGGGGATACAGAAAGAAGAATCGCTCCCCTTCTCAGCAATTGCAACATGCTTTGGAGATCTCTGTGATAGGGTTGTTTGGACCACTCAATGTGGGTCATGTTGATGGGGTGATGCGGGTACAAAACACACATCGATTTCAACCTCTACTAGAAAAAATGTCTTGATAATGGAGGGGGGAATGTCGCCTGCTAGTTGTGGGTGGCACATGGAGAAAGAGCAGGGTCAGTCTAGGCCAATCAACTCATCAGAGGCATCAGATGCTTTGGTGCCATATTCTTCAATCACTGCTGTGGGAGATTCATAGTTATCTCCCTAAACAAATTAAATCTTAATTTTCCCAAACATATGGTGTGACACCATTTAATGATTCATTTCCTTCTCGCGTACCTGTTGCACAGCTCATTTTAGAACAGTAAACTTCAGCATCCAATATGTGTTTTGCACTTCCCAGACTGCTTTCAAGGCTTCGTAAAGCTTTAATAGTGTTAATAATTACTTTGTTCCAAGTACAAAGGACATAAAGCTAACTAGCCTCTTCTTATATATATAGGGATCGCAAGATCTGCCATTGCAGCATATAAGTGGGCAATATGGTAAATGCAATTTCTGTCAAAACCATCTTGGAAATATTTTGAGATTCTAAAATTAAATTCATGAAACTTCAATACAGGTTTTTCCATAAAAGTTATTTTGAAACTATAAGAATCTTAAAATCTGGGAAGACAGTTGTGAAAGTGGGGCGTTATTCGCACCCAGGGAAAAGCAGGTAAGAACACACTGCGCACCACCCGCATTTTCCAACCACCCGAGGCCTTTCACCGGTTGGTGCCATCTTGAATGTGGGGATTCAACAGCGAGCCTCTCCCTGTTTTCTCCATGTCCCCACCCTTCATCCCTTCCCACTTACCTGCTGGACCAGTGCTTTGTTCTCCGGTCCTGGCACTCCTCTTGCCTGCAGCCACCATGGAAATAGGGAAGGGTCTAAATCCATCTTCATATAGCGGCAGCCATCTTGTTTTTTTATGGGAGATAGTGCTCATGCAATACAATCCCAGGACAAACCCCAGGGTGCAATTGCAACCACCCCCGCTCAGGGGGGCACACAGGGGCGGTAACGACGCTGAGCCTTCACTGAGGCCCTCACTTTGCTCGGCCTACTTAGGCTCTGTCTAGTAGGCCATTACTGCCCCTGTACTCCCCCCATGAGCAGGTGTGATTGCTACAATAGCTCTGTCTTAAAAGGTTATAACTTCAGGTCACAGGAAATAAGTTTGTGGGGGGGGGGGAGTCAGAGCACTGGCATCTCCCAATTGGCGATGATACATGTCCAAACTCGTTTCCAGTTATGCTACATGTAATTACACATGTACACATACCAAAGAGCTCTGTGCAGCTCTTCACTTCACATACGGTGCCAAGTTGACTTTGTCCTTTTTATCACTTCTAGTTTTCATATCCTTTTTACTATTTGAAATGTGTGGTTTCCTGTTTTGCATGGTGTATAACCGTCTATGCTCACCAGCCAGTGTCTGCATTGTGTCCTACTTCTGGATTTTCAAAATAGTTTTTGACTAGCATAGTTTTCATTTGTCTACAATAGAATACATTTAACTCTACCAGAAGAATGCTGGTTGTGATGCCCTGTGGAAATGTCATATAATGTGTGGTGGAGCTGTCTTGAAGATTTTAACATGTCTTGTTCTAAAGATCCCAATGTACACTTGGAAGGCATCATCTTGTACTTAGTGGACACTTACTATTTGTCTCTCTTTCTAAAATTTCAGAATGTAACAAGTGTTTCAATAAAACAGTACCCTGAAGTGTTCCTTTGTCATCACCTTCTCCTTCCTCTGAAGTTACAGAATAACACTAAAGCACATACGTGCACAACCCTAATGACCCAAGTATAATTCAATGCATATAAACATAATACAAACAAGTAAATAATTACTTGAACTTCCTAATTATTATTAGTACAATACTTCAAAGAGATCTATAACTGCAGACATTCAGGTGTATAGTAATCAAACAGTGCTGGATACAGTGTATGGGGTAGAATTATGGGGACGTATGCATAGTGAGAAACTAGTAAGAATTGAACATGTTTTACTACTAGCGCTCCAAAGAGTGTGCCTTACACCCTAATGCACCTACAGCTGAATATAATGGAAAAAGGTATCAGGATTAGTGTGACACCTCTACTTTATTGCATTCAATTGTGGGCCAATCCATCACTACACCTATATCAAGAGCAGTTGCTGGCAATCCCTAGACCGAAAGAAACAAGCTCCTATAAATGGGACAAACATGGTAAACAGATTTCTGACAAACTAGGTCTCCCTGACCTCTGGCATAAAGCAGAAACTATTATGAAAGGAGCTACTGATAAAGTCAAGATGCAGCACAATACAAAGCTGACAGGAATATGTGAAGAAGGCTTTGAATAGTGAGAATGGTAGAGCGTATCTGGCAGTAAAAAACAAGAGGAGCTTTGAAGTCTTCTTTGGACAAAAATCATCCAATAACGCAGCGCAGAAATCTCTTTTTTTGAAGCACAGATTTGGGATACTGCCTCTGGGAATAACGTTGAACAGATGGGACAATAAGAGATCTCAAATCTGCACCTACTGTCCAGAAACATGCACATCTCAACAACAGCTTTCTGTTTTTTTGCCCGGCGTGCAGAATCATGGATTGGAGAACTCTGATACTTATGATTCTGGCCCCAGGTTTAAATTACGAATATGACTATATGTGCATAAATAGCATTCATGTCACAAAAACATTTCTACTTACACAGAGGATTGGTGTCTAACAAGAAGTAATGGCCAGGATTAACGCAACTATGTTAGGAAGTCATTAATATTGTTATACATTTTACAAACATTATTCGGTCACTGCACAGTATTTTCTAATACTTAGATCTTTTATGTCTTACACTTTTATTTAAATTCATATCTTCCTGTCAACAACCAAACCTATAACATTCTGGTGTAGATTGAGTGAGTTCACAAAGGTTTGGAAGACGACGTTCACGTTTTGAGAATGCACGTAAAAGTACACTTTTGTATGTGTGTATCTTTCCACACTCAGACACCCCTTGGAACATCCATAACTCTCAAACATGTATCCAAATAATGGCTACTTTCCCTGGTCTTGGAGCCATTTGCATAACCTATTCTGAAATGAATCGCAAAGGAAAAACTGTGCATCATGTTGTGTATCTCTGTACTTTTTGTTAATGTATTTGTAAATTCAGAGCAAAAGTTCATGATTAAGTTGCAACCTTTCCCTGGAGTAACGGAAATGTAATCCTGGACAATTTATATGAATTAAACCTTTTAAATCAACACATGCCTTTCTAATTGTTCCTTTCCTAGGTTAACACCAAAGTTCATTGTCCAGGAGGTGGACATTTTCTAATACATCAAATGAATTGTCTTATAGAGTTATGTTTTTCAGATCTGCAGCTACAGAAACAAATCCACTTCACCCTAATTACACATTTCTTTACATAACATATTTAGCACGCTCTTAGATTGGAAAAAACTTTTTTTGCTTGCTTTTCCAGGCTATATTTGAATTGAAATAAAACAAAAGAAACCATCAATCCACCAATTTACACATATTTTATTATAAGTATATCAACCTGAAGAGGGAGTCGGGATTCTGAGACCACCTCAAATCCCATCAAATTTATGACAACACAAAAGGCCAGAAAACACCACAACCACCCATTCTATTTCTGACAAATGCCAAATGCACCAATGAACGATATATACACTGAGAGGTATCCTCTTAGTCAGCACTACCGACCAGGTGCGGTACAAATCTTTACATGCGTGAGTGAAGAGCCGCAGGTCATGGTGAGAGATACCTATATGGACAGTCTGGACTAAGCACCAAGAAGCCATGTTGCTGATGTCATTAGGGATGCCACGTCATCGCGCGTTCGACATGAAGTAAACGTGCCATCCGCACTGCACCACACAAACACACACTTGTATACATGAAAAACATCAGCGCACAGTTCTATAGTTAGAGGACAGATTCATCTACATACTCTCATTGCTTTTATTATTTTGTCATTAACCAAACGCAGTAACACAGAAACTGCACGGCACAAGAGATAGTGAGCAAGCTTGCTGATGCTTAAAGCCAAAAGTCGCATGGACATGCAAGAGTATATATGGAACCTGATCAAACAATGTATAGCTAACCCATAGGAAATGTAATATAACATGGACAGTGTAGAAACCGGATTATAAGTTGTAGGAAAATTACAGCAGGCCTCAAATCATTGAGCAGGAGACAAGCAGAGCCGATTTACAGAGTGTGAGCAGCTGGCCTAAAGTCCCTATTTGATTGCAGTTGTTGATTTCACAGAATACTTCTGCGAAGTTCCCCATCATTGTGTCATTGTGTCATTCTTTAGTTTTAACAATTTATCACAAAACATAACTGACTTCACCATTATATCAACCACTATACCAGCCATACCAAATTCTAGGTACATATATTCTATAGGTAACAACAGAAGAGTGGCATACAGAAGAGTTTGCGTAATAGAGCTGCCTCAAAGTGTTTCAGTACCACTCCATATTTATATCCCCATATTTCAATCCCATATAACATATAACAAAATAGATTGCACTTTTCTCTGGTATAAGAGAAGGATTGTCTCTATGGAGATACCGCTTTGTTTTCTTATGAATTGCCGAATAGTACTTATCGCCCTGTTGCATTTGGTTTTCGTTTCCTGCCAGTGAATATCCTACTTCATATTATTTTGGAGCTGGAGACCCAAGTACTTGTAGGCTGTGACTCTTTGAAGTTGCAGCCCATTAAGGGTGCAGATAGTATTACATATTTTAAAAAACATGCAGGGCAAATGTCATTGTCTTGTTTTACTCTGTGTTGATGGACAGTCCATTTGCTTCTTCATATTTGCCTAGTGCAGCAATCAAGCATTGTAAACCCCTAGCATATGGTCTATCAAGACCAAATCATCGGCGTATGCCAACCAACTGGTCATATGACATCTTATTTTTACTGGACAAATTGTCAATTTATTAAAAGCTAACCCCAGATCAGAAAGATATAGGTTGAAAAGAGTAACAGTGACAATGCACCCTTGCTTTACTCCACATCGGGTAGGTATTGGTGCAGATAATGTATCTTCAGCATGCAACCTACATAGAAAATAACCTTACACCCCTTGTTTCCAAACTTTTTGTAGATATCATGTTAATAAACCAAGTCCAGGACTCTTGTGCCGAATCACATATAATGAAAGAGTGTAATAACCCTGTCTGGTTTTTTCATATAATTGTTTTAGTAATAATATAATTTGCAAGAACTCTCACACTAATGAATACTGTTGAGTATAGTATTGACATCATCCAGATTGACATATCCCCAAAGCAAAACTGAAATGTTTTACAGAGGCAAAGTAGGAAGAAGCTGTAGGTTTGTCACTGTTTTCACTAATACTTATAATATCAATAATTACACAAACATTATAATTATTTTGCATTCCTGCTACAGAGCTAGTTTGGGGATAGTATTCTTAATTTTATTGGAGAAAACATTCACCAAAATTGTAAAGTATGCCTTTAATAGGGAAATTGACACATAAGCACCTTACACAATCCTTCTGCAAGTTATATAAAGGAGATTTCAATGAATGCTTATCGATTCACTCATCATCCTCAATCCTTAGCTTGTTTAAACATTGTACATAATAGTAGGGTTACAGCTTCACTATATTTTTGTACAATTCTGCTCTAAATTCATTATGCCTAGAATACTTACAGGGTAATTCATAGAAATTCGCACAAAAGTGGCGCACGCGGCTGGCGCACAGTGTCCCCGTGCGATAAACTGTGCCAGCCGTGTGCGATAAAATCCTTTTCATCGCACAACGTATTCATGGATTTTAGCCTCCAAAACCAGCCGTGGTGCAGAGTGGCGCAGCGACCCTGCAGCAGTGCCAGTTACACCCCCAAGAACGCCCTCCTACAAGGAAAAGCCTTCAAAATTCCCAAATCATTGCAAAGGGCTGCGCTAACCCTGGACCAGTTCACAGGGCTGCCAAACAGCAAACGCCAAGCGGGGAAGGTGTATTTCAGTGGTGCGCGGGAAGTATCACACGCAAAAACAGCAGGGTACCTGCATTTCAGGGGTGCGTGGGAAGTATCACACGCGATTCCATCAGGGTACGTGTACTCCAGGGGTGCGCGGGAAGTATCACACGCAAAAGCAGCAGGGTAAGTGTATTCCAGGGGTGCGCGGGAAGTATCACACGCAAAAGCAGCAGGGTACGTGTATTTCAGGGGTGCGCGGGAAGTATCACACGCGATTCCATCAGGGTACATGTATTCCAGGGGTGGGCGGGGAGCACTACACGTGGATTGCCCATGTGGGTCCTCCCAGGTGTTCCCTCCACGGCCCCTGCAGGCGGCCCACACCACAGGGGACTACCCTGCACATGTCCCGCAGGCAACCCATCCACCATGCCCATGCCCCCCAACCAACCTACATGTCACCTTGCACTACTGCCCACCAACGCATGTCCCCATGCACCCCCACCCCCCAGCAGTCAGGGGAACCCTCCACCAGACCCCCACTCATGTCCAACTCATGTCTCCCAGCACCCACACCCCCCAGCAGTCAGGAGCACCCTCCACCAGGCCCCCACTCATGTCCAACTCATGTCTCCCAGCACCCCCACCCCCCAGCAGTGCAGGGCACCCTCCACCAGGCCCCCACTCATGTCCAACTCATGTCTCCCAGCACCCCCACCCCCCAGCAGTGCAGGGCACCCTCTACCAGGCCCCCACTCATGTCCCCCTGCACCCCTATCCACCAGCAGCCAGGGGCACCCTCCACCAGGCCCCCACTCATGTCCCCCTGCACCCCCACCCACCAGCAGTCAGGGGCACCCTCCACCAGGCCCCCACTCATGTCCAACTCATGTCTCCCAGCACCCCCACCCCCCAGCAGTCAGGGACACCCTCCACCAGGCCCCCACTCATGTCCCCCTGCACCCCCAGCCCCCAGCACTGTGGTGCACCCTCCACCAGGCCCCCACTCATGTCCAACTCATGTCTCCCTGCACCCCCACCCCCCAGCAGCCAGGGGCACCCTCCACCAGGCCCCCACTCATGTCCACCCCCACCCCCCAGCACTGTAGTGCACCCTCCAACAGGCCCCCACTCATGTCCAACTCATGTCTCCCAGCACCCCCACCCCCCAGCAGTGCAGGGCACCCTCCACCAGGCCCCCACTCATGTCCCCCTGCACCCCCACCCCCAACAGCCAGGGGCACCCTCCACCAGGTCCCCACTCATGTCCCCCTGCACCCCCACGCCCAGCATCCAGGGGCACCCTCCACCAGCCCCCCACTCATGTCCAACTCATGTCTCCCAGCACCCACACCCCCCAGCAGTCAGGGGCACCCTGCACCAGGCCCCCACTCATGTCCAACTCATGTCTCCCGGCACCCCCACCCCCAGCAGTGCAGGGCACCCTCCACCAGGCCCCCACTCATGTCCCCCTGCACCCCCACCCCCCAGCAGTGCAGGGCACCCTCCACCAGGCCCCCACTCATGTCCCCCTGCACCCCCACACACCAGCAGCCAGGAGCACCCTCCACCAGGCCCCCACTCATGTTCCCCTGCACCCCCACCCCCAGCACTGTGGTGCACCCTCCACCAGGCCCCCACTCATGTCCAACTCATGTCTCCCAGCACCCCTACCCCCCAGCAGTGCAGGGCACCCTCCGCCAGGCCCTCACTCATGTCCCCCTGCACCCCTACCCCCCAGCAGTGCAGGGCACCCTCCACCAGGCCCCCACCAATGTCCCCCTGCACCCCCACTCACCAGCAGCCAGGGGAACCCTCCACCAGGCCCCCACTCATGTCCCCCTGCACCCCCACCCCCCAGCAGTCAGGGGCACCCTCCACCAGGCCCCCACTCATGTCCAACTCATGTCCCCCTGCACCTCTACCCCCCAGAAGTCAGGGGCACCCTCCATCAGGCCCCCACTCATGTCTCCCTGCACCCCCACCCCCCAGCATCCAGGGGCACCCTCCACCAGGCCCCCACTCATGTCTCCCAGCACCCCCAGCATCCAGGGGCACCCTCCACCAGGCCCCACTCATGTCCCCCTGCACCCCCACCCCCCAGCATCCAGGGGCACCCTCCACCAGGCCCACACTCATGTCCCCGGCACCCCCACCCCCCAGCACTGTGGTGCACCCTCCACCAGGCCCCTACTCATGTCCCCCTGCACCCCCACCCCCCAGCACTGTGGTGCACCCTCCACCAGGCCCCCACTCATGTCCAACTCATGTCTCCCAGCGCCCCCACCCCCCAGCAGTGCAGGGCACCCTCCAGCAGGCCCCCACTCATGTCCCCCTGCACCCCCACCCCCCAGCAGTGCAGGGCACCCTCCACCAGGCCCCCACTCATGTCCCCCTGCACCCCCACCCACCAGCAGCCAGGGGCACCCTCCACCAGGCCCCCACTCATGTCCCCCTGCACCCCCACCCCCCAGCACTGTGGTGCACCCTCCACCAGGCCCCCACTCATGTCCAACTCATGTCTCCCAGCACCCCCACCCCCCAGCAGTGCAGGGCACCCTCCACCAGGCCCCCACTCATGTCCCCCTGCACCCCCACGCCCCAGCAGCCAGGGGCACCCTCCACCAGGCCCCCACTCATGTCTCCCAGCACCCCACCCCCCAGCAGTGCAGGGCACCCTCCACCAGGCCCCCAACCATGTCCTCCTGCACCCCCACCAACCAGCAGCCAGGGGCACCCTCCACCAGGCCCCCACTCATGTTCCCCTGCACCCCCACCCCCCAGCACTGTGGTGCACCCTCCACCAGGCCCCCACTCATGTCCAACTCATGTCTCCCAGCACCCCCACCCCCAGCAGTACAGGGCACCCTCCACCAGGCCCCCACTCATGTCCCCCTGCACCCCCACCCCCCAGCAGTGCAGGGCACCCTCCACCAGGCCCCCACTCATGTCCCCCTGCACCCCCACCCACCAGCAGCCAGGGGCACCCTCCACCAGGCCCCCACTCATGTCCCCCTGCACCCCCACTCCCCAGCAGTCAGGGGCACCCTCCACCAGGCCCCCACTCATGTCCAACTCATGTCCCCCTGCACCCCCACCCCCAGAAGTCAGGGGCACCCTCCACCAGGCCCCCACTCATGTCTCCCTGCACCCCCACCCCCCAGCATCCAGGGGCACTCTCCACCAGGCCCCCACTCATGTCTCCCAGCACCCCCACCCCCCGGCATCCAGGGGAACCCTCCACCAGGCCCCACTCATGTCCAAATCATGTCCCCCTGCACCCCCACCCCCAGCATCCAGGGGCACCCTCCACCAGGCCCACACTCATGTCCACCTGCACCCCCACCCCGCAGCACTGTGGTGCACCCTCCACCAGGCCGCCACTCATGTCCCCCTGCACCCCCACTCCCTAGCACTGTGGTGCACCCTCCACCAGGCCCCCACTCATGTCCAACTCATGTCTCCCAGCACCCCCAACCCCCCAGCAGTGCAGGGCACCCTCCACCAGGCCCCCACTCATGTCCCCCTGCACCCCCACGCCCCAGCAGCCAGGGGCACCCTCCACCAGGCCCCCACTCATGTCCCCCTGCACCCCCACCCACCAGCAGCCAGGGGCACCCTCCACCAGGCCCCCACTCATGTTCCCCTGCACCCCCACCCCCCAGCACTGTGGTGCACCCTCCACCAGGCCCCCACTCATGTCCAACTCATGTCTCCCAGCACCCCCAGCAGTGCAGGGCACCCTCCACCAGGCCCCCACTCATGTCCCCCTGCACCCCCACCCCCCAGCAGTGCAGGGCACCCTCCACCAGGCCCCCACTCATGTCCCCCTGCACCCCCACCCACCAGCAGCCAGGGGCACCCTCCACCAGGCCCCCACTCATGTCCCCCTGCACCCCCACCCCCCAGCAGTCAGGGGCACCCTCCACCAGGCCCCCACTCATGTCCAACTCATGTCCCCCTGCACCCCCACCCCCCAGAAGTCAGGGGCACCCTCCACCAGGCCCCCACTCATGTCTCCCTGCACCCCCACCCCCCAGCATCCAGGGGCACTCTCCACCAGGCCCCCACTCATGTCTCCCAGCACCCCCACCCCCGGCATCCAGGGGCACCCTCCACCAGGCCCCACTCATGTCCAACTCATGTCCCCCTGCACCCCCACCCCCAGCATCCAGGGGCACCCTCCACCAGGCCCACACTCATGTCCACCTGCACCCCCACCCCACAGCACTGTGGTGCACCCTCCACCAGGCCCCCACTCATGTCCCCCTGCACCCCCACTCCCTAGCACTGTGGTGCACCCTCCACCAGGCCCCCACTAATGTCCAACTCATGTCCCCCAGCACCCCCAACCCCCAGCAGTGCAGGGCACCCTCCACCAGGCCCCCACTCATGTCCCCCTGCACCCCTACCCTCCAGCAGTGCAGGGCACCCTCCACCAGGCCCCCACTCATGTCCCCCTGCATCCCCACCCACCAGCAGCCAGGGGCACCCTCCACCAGGCCCCCACTCATGTCCCCCTGCACCCCCACCCCCCTGCACTGTGGTGCACCCTCCACCAGGCCCCCACTCATGTCCACCTCATGTCTCCCAGCACCCCCACCCCCCAGCAGTGCAGGGCACCCTCCACCAGGCCCCCACTCATGTCCCCCAGCCAACACGTCATCACAATCCAGATCCCAGACTCCTATGCCCACCCAAATCACACCCCAAGCCACCTCAGTCCAAACACCCAACCAAGCTTTACATCCATTCAAAATTGAAATACCCATTACATGATAGATAACAAATAAGCAGTATGCGCATGAGTGCAAGTCCGTCAGACCCACACAATGGCAACACATGACTGTGAAAACCCACATTGTGGCAGGCATGAAACCAATGAGAGAAGTCCACACATTGAAGTAAGAAACAAAAATGTATTACAGTGTAAATGATGTGAACGAAATCAAAAGAAACAATAATGGCAACAAATATCAAAATGCAGCATGTCCACAAAAATAATAAATAATCAAAATGGGAATCCAAAATAACCGTAATGAAATTGTGTCCAAAGTCACCGTCCAACAAAGCAAATGCAAAGGGAAAGTAAAGTGAAAATCCATTGCTCCATGGTGAAAAAAATAATAAAAGATGAAAGCCACAAATCCACTGTCAAACTATACACAAAGAGCAAATCCAGGGTCCATGATCCCAACGATGTAAATGAAACCTACAATATAACCCATCTAACTAATAACTATATACAAAAAAGTGGGGCATAGTCCAAGCGCCCCAAATTAAAAAAATAAAATAAAACCTAACACTAATTAACTATATACAATGGCAGCGGGCTAGTCCAACGGCTCACTTCTGGATGTTGCAGGCCAAGGCATCATCGAACTCCTGCTCAATGTCCCAGAGGCGGTCCTGTTCCATGGCCCCGAGGGTCCGCAGGGACAACGACATGTTCTCCTCCAACTCCCTGCGGATTGCCTCGAGGTACTCGGCCCGCCTCAGGGCCCTCCGCATGGAGTTCTCCGCCCTGACCATCGTGAGCCGTGCCTCTTCTGCCCGCTGCCGCTCCGCATCTATGGCGTGGCCCAACCACTGCCACACGGAAGACACTTCCCGTCCTGGGTCCTCCTGCCCTCCGGCCGATGCCTGCCCCTCCGATGTCGAAGGCCCCGAGCCATCGTGGCTCACACCTACAGCCTCCTGCTGCTGCTGCTGTCCATGTGTCCTGTCCGATGGTGCCTGCACATCCTCCTCCAGCTGGGGTGCAGTTGTTGATGTGGCCACCCCTGCTGGACGTCCGACTCCCGACTGTGGCAGGGATCTGTTGTCCACCAGCCTGGCCGCACGGTCAGAGGCAGCTCCACAGGGCACCCAGGTGATACATGTGTGGGAAGATGGCATGGAGGACGACTGCGGCATAGGGGGTTCCGTTGAGGAGGGGGTCGGAACAAGGTCCAGGAAACGGAGGAATCCGGCCATGGTGAGCTGTCCCAGTGGGTCAACGCGGTCAACGAGCCATGCGAGAAGACGTGCAGTCTCATCATGGAAAGACTGCAGTTCAGCTCGCATGGCCCGTTGACGCAACGCCACCCCACCCTGGACAGGCTCAACCTGTTGCAGGATAGCCACATCCACAGGGAAAGGAAGGCCAGTTGGTGTAAACCAATCCCCTCCCTGAGAACGGGTCTGGAGGTAGGCATCCCTGCTGGTGCAAGATGATGCAGTGACAGGAGCAGGGACAGGATTGCACACAGGCACCTCCGCGGCAGCCTGTGCTGCCACCTGTCCCTGGTCCTGCACTGCACCACTAGCATCAGTGGAATCCCCACCTCCAGACCCCACCTCTGTTGCTTGCACGGCCTCCTCCTCCACCAAACCCCCCACCAACCTGGATGACTCCGTGCCATCTTCCTCCGTTGGGCCCTGTGGGGTCCCAGATGCCCCTTCTGCTGCCGAGGAGTCCAACTCCAACCTCCGCCTCCTGGACCTCCCCTCGGCAGCTGCGGCCTCGGACGCGGCACCGGACTCCTCACTTCCCAACGAGATCACAACCTGGGAGGGGAGCCGGGCCTTGCGTCTCTGGCTGGTGGTGCGACCCCTGCCGCTGTGCACCACAGCACCTTCTCCGCCCTCTTCATACGTTGACGCTGCAGACAGGGAGAAATAAAACACAGGCATCAGGGCACTGTATAATGGACTCATAAACACATGACAGTTGTACATGAGTGGGATTGGCAAACCTCAGACATGGCATCACAATCCCCAACACACATATCATTTCAACTTGCACACATGAGCTATACCACAGCCATATTGCAACAGCCAGCACCATCCATACACATACAACAGCATGAGCAGGCAAAGGTGAGCCAGGCATCACATGAGACACAGGGAGTGCACTACACATGCACACACACCACCACACTTGCATGCATGTGTACACCTCCGCCAACTGTCGCAGTGTTCAGATAAGCATCCATGTCACACCTGCCAATCATTCTTCCACATCCTTTGCCATGCAAGCCTACACACACAAGCACCATCCATGTGTCACACATGAGAGCCCTCGCATGTGTCAGCCTCACGGCCCTGTACCCCCCCCATACTTGGCCACATAAAACCACATGTGCAACCTGCACACTCCTGCCACACCACGACACACACAGCTTACAATCAGTATGCATGTACACTTACCGCTCGACTCCAGACGGGTCTGCCTCTCAAGGACCTGGACGTGGAGCGCTGGGGATATGCTTTCCAGGACCCTCATCTGATCTTCCGACAAGTGGCCTGGCGCCCCTTAGCATCCGCTGCTTTCAGGAGGCGCCGGGCCTTCTTGAGGGTCCTGGATCTGAAGTCCTCCCAGCGCTTCTTCACATGATGGAATGATGGAATAGTCGGACTGCCACCCCCTCCACGTTGATGGCAGTCATGATGTCCGTCCAGATCCGAGTCCGTCCTTCCTTGTCGGCGTGCAACCTTCCAAAGAGGGCATCATACTGCCCCAGGACATGCTCCACCAGGACACCAACTTCGGTGGCAGTGAAGCTTGTGCCCCTCTGCCTCTCTGGCCGAGGGTTGACACTGGTGCCAGATGTTGCAGTGCCCGACATGGCAACCCCAGAGGCAGGAGTGGGTGGGCAACTGGGTCCTGGGGCTGGGCTGTGGAGCAATGGTATCCCAGTCGGGAGTCTTCGGTTCCAGCAGGGGTGGTCACAGCAACAGCACTCCTGACTGATGTGCAAGGTGCAAATGGCAGGACACGTGGGCAGCAGGCAGTCAGGCAGCAGCAGATGGCAGGTGGGAGCATGCTCAGGGCTCTGGGGGGCAGTAATTCGGCCTTCTGGGCAGGAGCGTGGTCTTCCGTGTGCTTACACGTGGCTAGCTTGAGACGGAGTGATTTGGCACGTGAAAATCCAGCACGTCTGTGTGTAATTTGAAGAAAGGCCCTTAGCGCGTAAGCGCGTCACCACACGTACGTTAATTAATTGGCCCAAAGGCCCCCAGGCGCGTCTATGATGTCACGCGCATGGCCGTTGAGAATGGCGCATGTAAAAAAAAAATACACGTCCGAGTGTCAAAGCGTGTAATTGGTGGAAATGGCCTCAGCGCGTATGCGCGTCTGTGACGTGTGTATAAAAGGTACGTGTAGAACACCATTTCCTTGTACGTGCTTTTCGTGGAGAGCGAGTGGGTGAAATCTGGACTTCTTGTCGGTTCACACGCGATTTACTTCACGGAGTTTCAAGTTCGTACTCCCTGTTACCTCTGACAGCTTTTTCTCTTTTCCTCTTTTTCCTGGCCCTGTTTCCTCAAACAGCCTTCCCTTCTACTGTTGTCCTGTCTCCTCAGACAGCGTACAATTCTTCTTTTGGCGGGGGTGTTGCCAACACGCACACGCGCGTCTTTTTCACGCTTTTTTTCCTGGCAGACGGTGAATCGCGCACGTATTTAACATCTGTGCTTGCACTGTGTGTCGCGTACCCCTTCAGAGGTCATTCTAGGCTGCGTGTGACACGCATACGTTCATTCTTGTGTTTCTGGGTGCCACAGCGTAGTGCAGGTTTATTTTTCCACACACGTGGTCTAGGAGGGGTTGCATGCACCTTACTTCCCTTTTTTGGTGTGCCTGTGCGTTGCGTGACCCGTTATCTTTCCCCAGGGGTGACATACAGCCTTGGTAGAGCACTAAGGTACGATTACCATCTGGTACCCAACCCCTTTGACCCCCAATTGCCCAGGACAATAGTTCACAGCGACTCCCATACGCACAATAACATCAGTGCCATGGCTGGGAGGCGAACAAGCCGTAAGGGTGGCAAAGGTGGCCGAGCCCCAAGTGGTGGCCGTGGTGGATCCGGTAGGGGACCTGGCCGTGACTTGCAAGGTGCCCCTAGCCCCCCATGTGTGGAGGACCAGTCAGGGACACCCATGCCCCCCCCGGTTGAGGGTAACGTGGCTGACACCATCCATGCTCAGCCCTTGTTGGACCAGCCCACTGTGGCACCAGACCTGGCACAGGGTGACTCCATGGCTGACTTCCAGGTCAGCAGGTCTAGGCCATGTGCGCCGGTGCACGTTGGTGTCATCAGGCCACGTGGATCAGGGGCAGCTAGGTCATCTGCTGCCCCGAGTAGGCAGGGTGGGGAGGCTGCAGAGGCAGCTGCGGCTCCATCCACCCCACCTCTCACACACCCAGCCAGGACAGTGTCGGTCCAAGTCCATCCTGCTGACATTCCCCCTGACACCATCACACTTGAGCTAATGCCTGCACCAACTCCCATGCTGAGTGTGCAATCCCACACTCCTAGTACAGAGTCCACCGGGGCTCCTGCCCCTAGTGTCCAGAGCGGCGTAGGACACTCAGGATCCCCACCACCTTCCAAGCGGAAGAGGAAGAGTGCTCGTCCAGTAGAGGCTGATGCCCCAGACACGGCTACATAGTCCGGCCCGTCAAGGAAGCCCAGCTTCAATGAGGCCGAACTGAATGCACTTGTAGAGTATGTGTCCGCACATGACCGCGAAATGGTGATTGTTGCAGGATCCAAGACCACACCTGCACAACGTCTGGCACACTGGCAGACCATCGCGGACATCATAAGTGCCCTTGGAATCGTGAGGCGCACAGCTACTGAATGCTACAAGCGCTGGAATGACCTGAAGCGCAGGGCAAAGAATAAGCTGGCCTCAAGTCATGCCGCTACTCTAGTGACTGGAGGTGGGTCATAGAACTCACTCCACATGAGCATGTTGCTGGGACCTACGTCACGGAGGAACAGATCCAAGGCGTGGGAGAACTGGCAGATTACGAGGCATTGTCCGGTGAGTGCACATGCATGTGAGTGTCATCCATGTGCATGGTGTGTGTGTGAGGGCTTCTGTTTGGGTGCCAGGTGAGGGTGTGTGTGCCTGAGTGGTTTGGGTCACCCATGTGCCTCATCCAATACATTCTGGGCACCAGCATTTGGGTATAGCAGTATCCCTTCTGCCAACAGTAGACATCTAGCCCAACACCACGCCAGTTGCCCTTGAAGTGTCATCTTGCCACAACATTGTTGCTTATTTTTCTTTGTTTATTCAAGCAGATTGTTTGCATTCCACCACTTTTACTAGGCATTTCTCAGTCCTATTGTCACATGTCTGACATGGCTATGGTACAGTGGACTGACTTTGTTTCCTGGATATCATTTGTTTAGACATGTCCCTGTGCTATAGGACCATTTTGGACTGGCAGCTCCAGGTTAAACATTTGAACTATTTCAATTAAAAAAGCAATTTCATGAGCAAACTAGACTGAATGAACAATTGGTGCCCTCCTCTCCCTCTTTATGGCTAGGGTACATGCCATCTGTGTGATGGCATGTGTATTTGACCTGCCAATCACAGGTCAATGTGTGATGCCACTGCTAGGCAGCATGCAGCAAATGTGTTGATCTTCCATCTTGGTGTCATCAATGTGTGCCATTTGCCTCCCCTTCATACGCAGTGACGGTGCATGCATGGGAGGGTTTTAGTCATGTGGGACATGTGTCAATCAAGTACTGGTTCTGTAGCTTCTCAGCCCTAATTGTGTGCCATAGTGCTAATGCCTGTTTCCATTTCTTTTCTTTTATGTCTTTGCAGGGGATGACGCACTTGATACTGCTGGGGTTGTGGAGATGGTGCAGACCCAGGAGGGGTCTCAGGGCCGACTGATCACCAGTGAGGGACGTGGTGTGGCGGTGGGTGAGAACCCACAACTGCTGCAGGTCGTGCTCTCAATGGGTGTCTCTGGGTGCACCTCCCCCGAGCTGTATTCAGGTGTCGATTCGGATGATGAGACCTATGTGGAGTCGCAGGTGAGTGTTCCTGGGAGGGATTCTGTTCTGTCCGACTGACCTGCACCAGGGGTAGAACCCTCAATGGGGATGTCAGTGTTGGCAGGTACGCCTTTGGTGGTTACGGATGCAGGGTCACACTCTGCAACATCTGATCCTGTTCCTGGGCCAGCAGATCAGAGGGGGAATGCAGTCCTGCAGCCTCAGGCAGTGCCGGCACAGCAAGGCGCAGTTCGCCTTGCCCCAGACAGGTGTGGTGCCCGCCGACGTGGTGGCCGTACGCCACCTGGCAATACCGCATGGGAGCAATCCATATACGGTATGGCAACCCAACAGGCAGCATCATCAGAGATGATGGCTCAGGCCATGGATAGGGTGGCCACTTCCATTGTCCCCCCAGAAAGGCTGATGGAGCGACTACAGCAGGCAACAGACTCCATCTGCCAGTCACACAGGGAGGACATGTTGGCGTCCGACAGGGACAGGCGGGCGGCACTGGCGACTCTGCGGGAAGCCATTTCCATAGAGTCCCAGGGCCACAGGGAAGCCCTGAGTGTGGAACTCCGTCACCTCAGGACGACTCTTGTTGAGCTTGAGGCTTCAACAAACACAAGGACAGAACAGCAGCTGGAGCGTCTCACACGTACGCTCTCAGCTGAGATGCAGGCAACTCATGAGGAGGTCCGGTCATCCCGTGATTTATTGCATGGGGACCTCCGCACGATTATCCTCCAGAACCAGACCTTCCAGACCCGCATGCTTGCTGCCATGGAGGAGCAGACTAGGGCTTTGCGTGGGCTGCCTCCCATAGTGCCACCACCTCCTGAGGCAGCTGCAGAGTCTGGGGAGAGCGACAGCAGTGATACTCTCACAATAGGGTAGCCGTGCAGGCCGTGAGCCCATGGAGGTGTTTTTTTTTCGCAAGATCCACACAGGTGGGTTTTGGTGTGCACCCTGTCCTCGGACCTCCTGGGTGGCCTCCCCCACCCCCCTGGGCCCATTAATGGCCATTTTTGATACATAAATATATTTTTTTTAATTTTTGATTTTTTGGACAGTGTGTTGCCTTGTGTGGCTCCTGTGGGCATACGCTGTATTGTGGCTGGGCACATGCAGGCTTGTCCTGAATTTGGGTCAGATGCTTGGGTTTGTGTGACACACACCCCTCCTGCTTCCCGTTTCCATGGGCTTGCAAAGGGTGTGCCCAAGTGACATTGATGTACACAGTGACGTTGGACTCCCATTTGATGTGTGGGCAGTCTGTAGTCAATACTGTGTATACATTCCTAGTGCATATTGTTGTTATATTGTACACTGCATGGTATATTGATATGTGCCTCTGCGTCCATCTCATCCTCCTAATTTGCAGGTCCATTTCTCATGTCTTCACAAGGTGGTCTACTTTGGAACTGGAGTCCATGTTGTAAGCAGTGCACCTACACTCTTGCGTGGCGCTAACACTGTATACTTGGAAGTGTTCGAAGTGCTCGCATTATCAGGTAGTGAGGCTACCAATTTTTTAAGTCTGTACTGTCATGTTTATGGTAGGTTGGAGGTGATTGGTATTCTTGGTAAGTATTTGGTAATGTGTGCTGTTGGTCCTGCATTACTGTGAACATTTCATGTGTGGCCAGTTTCCATTAGGGACACTGTAGTTGGTGACACTTGGGGCATGTTGTGGGGATTAATTTGTTTGCTCTCACATTGCATGACATGCCATGGTGTGTTGTGTGGCCGTGCCGGGGTGGTGTTGGGTGACATGGCACTGTTCTCATGTAGTATTTTGCAAGTGGGTATTCATTTCTGCTGCATGGAAGTGTGTCTTTTGATGACACCTCATTGGTGGTGTTTGTGTAGGTAGGGATGCACACATTGTGACACTTCCACATGAACAATCTCAGGCTGCTATGGTTCTGACAGTTGACTGTCCCTTTGTTCATCATAATTGTCAGGTCGAGTCATCATTGCTTATCAGATGGTATGTGCCAGGGCTGTGTGCACTCCACAAGGGTGTGATTTCTATGTGAAGTAATTAGCCACCAGCTGCGTACGGGCTGCCTCACCCCGTGCCCTTTCCCCTCCCATGCGCAGCAGGCGTGCATGTGGTTGGGGATGTGGGGGCACCACCATGTCCACAGCCAGGCCCCGGCGTGTTGCAACATTGTGCAGGACACATGCTGCCACTATGATCCTGCACACTACTGGGGGCGCATATAACAGCTGCCCGCCAGAACGGTCAAGGGAGCGAAAGTGTGACTTGAGCACTCCGAATGTGCGCTCCACTATGCCCCGGGTTGCAATATGGGCTGTGTTGTATCTTACCTCTGGAGGCGTGATGGGGTTCCGAATTGGCGTCATCATGTGGGTGCTCAGAGGGTAGGCACTGTCCCCTGGTGAGGAGGTGATGGGTATCATTAGTGGTGTAGTGACATAACTCTGCATCTGACATGCATGCATGTGCAGTGGCATTCATACTCACCAAGCAGCCATGTATCGCCATGCCGCCCAGCTTCTAGGTCCTGGCTTAGGGTAGACATTCGGTAAATGAAGCTGTTGTGGGTGGACCCTGGATAGTTGGCATATACTAAGGTGATGATTCCCTTGGCATTACATACAACCTGCACGTTGATGGAATGCCAGTGCTTGCGGTTCCTATAGATGTGCTCAATGCCCTGGGGGGACGTAGTGCCAGATGGGTGCAGTCAATGGCACCTAGCACTTTGGGGAATTGTGCCACACCGTAGAAATCCAGGGCGGCAGCCTGCCTTTCTGCAGGTGTCCTGGGCAGGTATATGTGCCTGTGGACTGATGGGCGTGCAGTGATGATGTTCAAGACCTGGTGTAGGCAGCGTGACTGCGTGGCCTGTGACACCCCACCCACTATGGCACTTGTCCGCTGAAATGATCCAGTGGCCAAGAAGTGCAGTACATTAAGGACCTTCTCCAGGGGGCTGAGTGCTTCGGAGCACAGGGTGGGTGATGTGAGGTCATCCTCCCACTCACTCACCAGGTCCAGTATTATGTGAGGTGGAAACATGTACCTCCCATACACCTGGTCATCAGGCATCCCAAAAAGGCTGGTTCTGGGTGTGAAAATTCGGGCCCTCACTATCCTCCTCCTCTTCCTTTGGTAACCCAGGGCCACTGCTCCTAGGAACGGTATATTCATCCTGGCGTCTGAGCTTGTTTGTTGTTTGCGGGCACTTTTATGTTGCGCTGGTCGACCTACGCCTGCTTCCTGCTGGCGTACGTGTTTCCGGATTAGCACGTTTTTTTGTGCGCATGCCTTAGCCCCGTTCAACTCCATGGATACGTGTTGTTGGTGAGCGTGTAAAACTTCCCGCGCACCCCTGTAATACACGTACCCAAGCAAATCGCGTGTGAGAATTCCCGCGCACCCCTGTAATACACGTACCCAAGCAAATCGCATGTGAGAATTCCCGCGCACCCCTGTAATACACGTACCCAAGCAAATCGCATGTGAGAATTCCCGTGCACCCCTGTAATACACGTACCCAAGCAAATTGCGTGTGAGAATTCCCACGCACCCCTGTAATACACGTACCCAAGCAAATCGCGTGTGAGAATTCCCCCGCTCCCCTGTAATACACGTACCCAAGCAAATCACGTGTGAGAATTCCCACGCACCGCTGCAATACACGTACCCAGGCCAATTGTGCGTATGCGCACTTTCATCCAATTACACGCAATGATACTCTTACGTGCAGTGTTTCCACGTGTGCTCTGTCATCACGTGCTATGCGGGAAACACCCGCGCGCGTCACGTCACAGATGCGCTTACGCGCTGAGGGCCTTTGGTCCAATGGAATCGCGTATGCGTGCTGACACGCTTACGCGCTAAGGCCCTTTCCTCGAATTTCACGTTGACGCGCAGGATTTTCACGTGCCAATTCACTCCGTATCAAGCTGGCCACGCGTAAGCACATGGAAGACCACGCTCCTGCCCAGAAGGCCGAATTACTGACCCCCAGAGCCCCGAGCAGCCTCCCACAAGCCATCTGCTGCTGCCTGCTGCCACCGTGCCCTGCCATTTTGTGCCTGCACATCTGCCATCTGCAGGGGTCCAGTTGCTGTGTCTACCCCTGCTGGAACAGAAGACTCCCGACTGGTATACCATCGCTCCACAGCCCAGCCCCAGGACCCAGTTGCCCACCCACTCCTGCCTCTGGGGTTGCCATGTCAGGCACTGCAACATCTGGCACCAGTGGCAACCCCGGCCAGAGAGGCAGAGGGGCACCAGCTTCACTGCCACCGAAGTTGGTGTCCTGGTGGAGCAAGTCCTGGGGCAGTATGATGCCCTCTTCAGATCGTCACGCGCCAACAAGGAAGGACGGGACAGGATCTGGGACGACTTGGTGGTTGCCATCAACGCGGAGGGGGTGGCCACCCGCAACATCCAGAAAGTCAAGAAGCGCTGGGAGGACTTGAGGTCCAGGACCCTCTTGAAGGCCCGGCGCCTCGTGGAGGAGGGCTGGGGCCGCATGAGTACCATCCAGCTGTGGGTCCTGGAACGTGTAGACCCAGCGCTCCACGCCCAGATCCTTGCCAGGCAGACCCGTCTGGAGTTGAGCGGTAAGTGGGCAAGCATTGCTGTGTGAGACAGGGCATGTTGCAGTGTGCTGGTTGTCTGATGCTTGCCTGTATGTGTGACATAGGCCATGTACGCATGTATGTGTGCAGGGACATCATGGTCATGCATGTGAGACCAGTAATGTGTGAACCACACGGTTGGTGCATGTGTTTAAATGCAACATGAGGAGCCCTATGCGGATTGGACACATGAGAGCATGCCAGTCTCTGTTCCTGGACATGGGTGGGGGTGAGGGATGGGTGCTGATGCCATGTACATGTATGGTATCCATGTCTGTGTGTCTGACCTAAGTGTCTGTGACTTGTGAATGCCATGGATGCATGACACATGTCTGTGACAATGTACAGATTCACAGATGCAGCCTCGTTATCCTTGTATCCAATGTGTCTGGGGTGTACAAGGCCAGATGGATGAAATTACGTTGATGTGTGTGCATGTGATAGGCATGACCCATGATGCATGTGAGTATGTTTGGAGAGTCCCTTGGCAAATGTCCATAGCATGTGCCATGCCTGTTACTGCGTGTGTTTTGCCTGCACTGACCCATGTGTTGTGGAGGGACATGATGGAAGTGATCTTTGACAATGCCACTCATCTGCTATTGCTTCCTGTCTAGGGGACCATTGTACAGTACCCTGATGCTTGTGTTCTATGTCTCCCTCTACACAGCCCCAAGTGAAGAAGAGGGCATAGACGGCGCTGTGGAGCAAAGCGGCGGGGATGCCCCCACGGCTGCAGCGGAAGGGGTGGGTGAGCCCCCACAGGGGCTTGCAATGGCAGAAGACGGTGTGGAGCCATCCAGGTTGGTGGTTTCCACAGAGGAGGAGGAGGCCGCTACTGAGGCGCACATGGGGTGTGGTGGGGGCATCCCTGCTGGTGCAAGTGGTGCAGTCCAGGGGCAGGGGCAGGAGGCAGCACAGGTCGCCGTGGAGGGGCCTGTGCATGTCACTGTCCCTGACACTGTGACTGCACCACCATGCACCAGCAGGGATGCCCCATCCCAGGCCCGTCCGCAGGTAGGGGGGATGTCCATGTCATCTGACTCCCCTCCACCTGCGGACGAGGGGACCCGTGGCCGTATGGAGAAGGTCCTGATTGGTGTCACGTTGCGCACGGGTGTCATTTGTGATGACGTGCATGCTTCCCGGGAGGAGCTTGCACGTCATCATGAAGAGCACCGTGCCAACGTGGCCCAGTTGAGATCGGCCGTGGTCGGGGGTTTCATACATGTGTCGACCAATCTGGCGGCCCTCTCCTCCTCTGTGGAGACTATACGCCAGTCGTTCTCCATGCCATCTTCTGGCCCAGATGCCACCAGGGCCCCCTGTGGACCTTCCCTGACCAACGCAGCCAGCTTGGTGGGGATCCCATGCCTGCCACAGTCGGGAGTCGGAGGTCCAGCAGGGGTGGAAACCACAGCAACTGGACCCCAGCAGATGGAGGATGTGCCGGCATCATTGGGCAGGGCACATGCACGACGGCGTCGGTGGATTCCATCAGCCTGGATGCCGTCGTGCTGGCAGAGGCAGTTGCGTCGGAGGCAGCAGCGGAGTCAACGTGGAAGGCATCATGGCTCGGGGCAATCTACATCGGAGGGGCAGGCATCGGCCGGAGGGCAGGAGGACCCAGGACGGGAAGTGTCTTCCATGTGGCAGCAGTTGGGCCAGCAGATAGGTGCGGAGCGGTGTACATAGTTTGACAGTGGATTTGTGGCATTCATCTTTTATTATTTTTTTCACCATGGAGCAATGGATTTTCACTTTACTTTCCCTTTGGATTTGCTTTGTTGGACAGTGACTTTGGACACAATTTCTTTACGGCTATTTTGGAGTCCCATTTTCGTTATTTATTATTTTTGTGGACATGCTGCATTTTGATATTTGTTGCCATTATTGTTTGTTTAGATTTCGTTCACTTAATTTACACTGCAATACATTTTTTTTCTTACTTCAATGTGTGGACTTCTCTCATTGGTTTCATGCCTGTCAGAATGTCGGTTTTCACAGTCATGTGTTGCCATTGTGTGGGTCTGACGTACTCATGTGCATACTGCTTATTTGTTATCTATCATGTAATGGGTATTTCCATTTTGAATGGATGTAAAGCTTGTTTGGACTGGGGTGGCGTGGGGTGGGATTTGGGTGGGCATAGGAGCCTGGGATCTGGATTGTGATGACGTGTTGGCTGGGGGACATGTGTGGGGGCCTGCTGGCAGGTGCCCCGCACTGCTGGGGGGTTGGGGTGGTGGGAGACATGTGTGGGGGCCTGGTGGAGGGTGCCCCTGGCTGCTGGGGGGTGGGGGTGCAGGGGGACATGAGTGGGGGCCTGGTGGAGGGTGCCCCTGGCTGCTGGGGGGTGGGGGTGCAGGGGGACATGAGTGGGGGCCTGGTGGAGGGTGTCCCTGACTGCTGGGGGGTGGGGGTGCAGGGGGACATGAGTGGGGGCATGGTGGAGGGTACCCCTGGCTTCTGGGGGGTGGGGGTGCAGGGGGACATGAGTGGGGGCCTGGTGGAGGGTGCCCCTGGCTGCTGGGGGGTGGGGTGCAGGGGGATATGAGTGGGGGCCTGGTGGAGGGTGCCGCTGACTGCTGGGGGGTGGGGGTGCAGGGGGACATGAGTGGGGGCCTGGTGGAGGGTTCCCCTGACTGCTGGGGGGTGGGGGTGGTGGGAGACATGTGTGGGGGCCTGGTGGAGGGTTCCCCTGGATGCTGGTGGGTGGGGGTGCAGGGGGACATGAGTGGGGGCCTGGTGGAGGGTGCCCCTGGCTGCTGGGGGGTGGGGTGCAGGGGGACATGAGTGGGGGCCTGGTGGAGGGTGCCCCTGACTGCTGGGGGATGGGGGTGGTGGGAGACATGTGTGTGGGCCTGCTGGCAGGTGCCCCTGACTGCTGGTGGGTGGGGGTGGTGGGAGACATGTGTGGGGGCCTGGTGGAGGGTGCCCCTCGATGCTGGTGGGTGGGGGTGCAGGGGGACATGAGTGGGGGCCTGGTGGAGGGTGCCCCTGGCTGCTGGGGGGTGGGGGTGCAGGGGGACATGAGTGGGGGCCTGGTGGAGGGTGCCCCTGACTGCTGGGGGGTGGGGGTGCAGGGGGACATGAGTGGGGGCCTGGTGGAGGGTGCCGCTGACTGCTGGGGGGTGGGGGTGCAGGGGGACATGAGTGGGGGCCTGGTGGAGGGTTCCCCTGACTGCTGGGGGGTGGGGGTGGTGGGAGACATGTGTGGGGGCCTGGTGGAGGGTTCCCCTGGATGCTGGTGGGTGGGGGTGCAGGGGGACATGAGTGGGGGCCTGGTGGAGGGTGCCCCTGGCTGCTGGGGGGTGGGGTGCAGGGGGACATGAGTGGGGGCCTGGTGGAGGGTGCCCCTGACTGCTGGGGGATGGGGGTGGTGGGAGACATGTGTGTGGGCCTGCTGGCAGGTGCCCCTGACTGCTGGTGGGTGGGGGTGGTGGGAGACATGTGTGGGGGCCTGGTGGAGGGTGCCCCTCGATGCTGGTGGGTGGGGGTGCAGGGGGACATGAGTGGGGGCCTGGTGGAGGGTGCCCCTGGCTGCTGGGGGGTGGGGGTGCAGGGGGACATGAGTGGGGGCCTGGTGGAGGGTGCCCCTGACTGCTGGGGGGTGGGGGTGCAGGGGGACATGAGTGGGGGCCTGGTGGAGGGTGCCCCTGACTGCTGGGGGTGGGGGTGCAGGGGGACATGAGTGGGGACCTGATGGAGGGTGCCCCTGGCTGCTGGGGGGTGTGGGTGCAGGGGGACATGAGTGGGGCCTGGTGGAGGGTGCCCCTGACTGTTGGGGGTGGGGGTGCAGAGGGACATGAGTGGGGGCCTGGTGGAGGGTGCCCCTGACTGCTGGGGGCTGGGGGTGCAGTGGGACATGGTTGGATATGAGTGGGGGCCTGGTGGAGGCTGCCCCTGACTGCTGGGGGTGGTGGGAGACATGTGTGTGGGCCTGCTGGCAGGTGCCCCTGACTGCTGGGGTGTGGGGGTGGTGACACACTGATCAAGATTTATCTTGGTTTGTAGTACAGATGCTCATGCCACACCCACGTGGTGGTGACCTTGGAACACAACTGTATACATTGGAACAACAGTAGATCTATAGATTAGGCACTGTCAAACATGGTCTCAACATCTTGGTTAAATGGAATAATATACAGGCCGATTCATCGAATTAATGTGCGCTGAAATTTTTGGCGCAAGCGTGGGAAAGCGTGCGAAAGCGTGCGAATCGCAATGCCAGTGCGAATCGCAGCGAAACCCGCGCACAGCGATTCATGGAAGTCCGTGCGCGTGTAAATCCCAGGATGTGCGCCAAAATTCTGCTTGCCGCACGCTGGCGCACACGTCTCCAAACAGCGTGCGCTACGCGCACAGCGAAATCGCACATAGCGCAGCGCACACAACAAAAGTAGGAGGAACAAGGGGCGCGACACTCAGAATGGGGAACAGCGCGTGAAAATGTGGGCGTCACGGGGGAAGTACAGGAGGCAAATGCACGGAATGCCCACACGCACGTTCAAAACACGTATTCATGGTATCGAACGGGGCTAACGCCTACGCCAAGAAAGACGCGCTAATCCGAAAACACGTACGCCAGAGGAAGCAGGCGTACGTGGACCCACGCAGCATAAAAGTGCGCGCAAACAACAAACAAGCTCAGACGCCAGGATAAATATACCGTTCCTAGGAGCAGTGGCCGTGGATTACCAAAGGAGGAGGAGGAGGATAGTGAGGGCCCGAATTTTCACACCCAGAACCAGCCTTTTTGGGATGCCTGATGACCAGGTGTATGGGAGGTACATGTTTCCACCTCACATAATACTGGACCTGGTGAGTGAATGGGAGGATGACCTCACATCACCCACCCTGTGCTCCCAAGCACTTAGCCCCCTGGAGAAGGTCCTCAATGTACTGTACTTCTTGGCCACTGGATCATTTCAGCGGACAAGTGCTATAGTGGGGGGGGTGTCACAGGCCATGCAGTCACACTGCCTACACCGGGTCTTGGCCATCATGACTGCACGGCCATCAGTCCGCAGGCACATATACCTGCCCAGAACACCTGCAGACAGGCAGGCTGCCATCCAGGATTTCTACGGGTGGCACAATTCCCCAAAGTCCTAGATGCCATTGATTGCACCCATGTGGCTCTACGTCCCCCCAGGGCATCAGAGCACATCTATAAAAACCACAAGCACTGGCATTCCATCAACGTGCAGGTAGTATGTGATGCCAAGGGAATCATCACCTCAGTATATGCCAACTATCCAGGGTCCACCCACAACAGTTTTATTTACAGAATGTCAACCCTAAACCGGGACCTAGAAGCTGGGCTGCATGGCGATACATGGCTGCTCGGTGAGCATAAATGCTACAGCACATGCATGCATGTCAGATAGTCGGTAATGTCACAACCCCACTAATGATACCCACCACCACCTCCCCACGGGACAGTGCCTACCCTCTGAGCACCCACATGATGACGCCAATTCGGAACCCCACCACGCCACCTGACGTAAGATACAACACAGCCCACATTGCAACCTGGGGCATAGTGGAGCGCACATTCGGAGTGCTCAAGTCATGCTTTCGCTCCCTTGACCGTTCTGGCGGGCAGCTGTTATAAGCTCCCCCAGTAGTGTGCAGAATCATAGTGGCAGCATGTGTCCTGCACAACGTTGCAACACGCCGGGGCCTTCCGGTGGACATGGTGGTGCCCCCACATCCCCAACCACATGCACGGCCGCTGTGCATGGGAGGGGAAAGGGCACGGGGTGAGGCAGCCCGTACGCAGCTGGTGGCTAATTACTTCACCGAAAATCACACCCCTGTGGAGTGCACACAGCCCTGGTATATACCAGCTGACAATCAATGATGATGACATAAGGGACAGTCAACTGTCACAACCATACCAGCCTGAGATTGGTCACCTGGAAGTGTCACATTGTGTGCATCCCTAACTACACAAACACCACCAATGCTGTGTCATCAAAAGACGCACTTCTATGCTGCTAAATTCATTACCCCCTTCCAAAATACAACATGACAACAGTGCCATGGGAGTCATCCTGTGCCAGGTCAGGTGCCACAATGGGCTGGTCCAACAGGGGCTGAGAAGGGATGGTGTCAGCATGTTTCCCTCAACCATGGGGGGGCATGGGTGTCCCTGATTGTTCCTCCACACATGGGGGAATAGGGGCACCCTGCAAATCCTGGCCACGTCCCCTACCATGCCCACCATGCCCACCTTTTGAAGGTCAGCCACCTTTGCCTCCCTTACCGCTTGGTCACCTCCCAACCATGGCACTGATGTAGTTGTGCATGTGGGAGTTGCAGTAAACTATTGTCCTGGGCAATTAGGGGTCAAAGGGGTAGGATACTAGATGGAATTCGTACCCTAGTGCTCTAACAAGGATGTCTGTGACCCCTGGGGGAAGATGACGGGTCACGCAACGCACAGGCAGCCCAAAAGCAAAAATTAACGTGCATGCAACCCCTCGTAGACCACGTGCGTGAAAAAATGAACCCGCACTACGCTGTGGCACCCAGAAACACAAAAATAAGCGTACGCGTAATACACGCAGCCTACAATGACCTCTGAAGGGGAACGCGACACACGGGGCAAGCACAGTTGCTAAGTACGTGCGGAACTCACCGTCTGCCTGGAAAAAGAACGTGAAAAATACGCGACACCCCCGCCAAAAGAAGAATTGTACGCTGTCTGAGGAGACAGGACAAAAGGAGAAGTGAACTCTGTTTGAGGAAACAGGCCCAACAAAAAATCAGAAAAGAGCTGTCAGAGGTAACAGGGAGTACGAACTAGAAACACTGTGAAGTAATCGTGTGTGAACCGACAAGAAGTACAGATTTCACCCACTCGCTCTCCACGAAAAGCACGTACAAGGAAATGGCGTCCTACAAGTAGCTTTTAAACCGGCCCACATGTACACGTCAGATACGCGTGTACGCGGGCCCTTTTCTCCAATTACACGCAATGACACTCGGACGTGCACTTTTTCCACGTGTGCTCCGTCATCACGTACTATGAGGGAAACGGCCGCGCGTGTAATGTAACTTACGCGCTTACGCGCTAAGGGCCTTTGGTCCAATGAAATCGCATGCGTATGCTGACACGCTTACGCGCTAAGGCCCTTTCCTCGAATTACACGCTGATGTGCAATTTTTTCACATGCCAAATCACTCCATATCAAACTGGCCACGCGAAAACACATGGAAGACCATGCTCCTGCCCAGAAGGCCGAATTACTACCCCCCAGAGCCCCGAGCACATTCCCACCTGCCATCTGCTGCTGCCTGACTGCCTGCTGCCCACGTGCCCTGCCATTTGCTGCCTGCACGTCAGTCAGGGGTGTAGTTGCTGTGACCACCCCTGCTGGAATCGAAGACTCCCGACTGGGATTCCATCGCTCCACAGCCCAGCCCCAGGACCCAGTTGCCCACCCACTCCTGCCTCTGGGGTTGCCATGTCCAGCACAACACCAACTGGCAGCACTGGCAACCCCGAGCCAGAGAGGCAGAGGGCCACCAGCTTCACTGCCACCGAAGTTGGTGTCCTGGTGGAGCAAGTCCTGGGGCAGTATGATGCCCTCTTTGGAAGTTTGTGCGCCGACAATGAAAGACGGACCAGGATCTGGATGGACATCATGACTGCCATCGACGCGGAGGGGGTGGCAGTCCGCGACTTACATCATTTCAAGAAGCGCTGGGAGGACTTCAGGTCCAGGACCCTCAACAAGGCCCGGTGCCTCGCTAAGGCAGCGGATGCCAAGGGGCGCCGGGGCCAGCTGTCAAACCATCAAATGAGGGTCCTGGAATGCATATGCCCCGCACTCTACGTCCAGATCCTTGAGAGGCAGACCCATTTGGAGTTGAGCGGTAAGTGTACATGCATGTTGATAGTACGCTGTGCGTGTTGTGGTGTGCCAGTAGTGTGCAAGTTGAACATGTGTTTATGTAGGGCCATGTAGGGATGTGTATGAATATGGGCGTGAGGCTGCCACATGTGAGTCCTCTCAGTTGTGAGACACATTGATGGTGTATGTGTCAGTAAGCATGCTGGGCAAATGCAGTTGTGGGAGCACACATGTTTGAATTTCTGTGTATGTACATTGGCATGGTTGTGACATGGATGGTGGTTCATAATGCATGTATCTGCACTGTGTACATGTGCATGTATGTGTATCTGACAAGTGTGCAAATGTGATGCAACATGGATGCACGTGACACTGATATGTAGAAGGATGAATGGCAGATGTGACATGTATGGCGATCTCATCACTGCAACAGTTGGAGGAGATGTAGACATGCATGTAAGTCTGGTGGCGTGTGTGCATGTCTAGTGCACTCCTTGTGTTTCATATGATGTCAGGCTCACCTTTGGCTGTTCATACTGTTGTATGTGTATGGATGGTGCTGCCTGGTGCAATATTGCTGTTGAAATGTTCATGTGTGTGAGTTAAAATGACATGTGTGTCGTGGAGTGTGATGCCCTGTCTGTAGTTAAACAATGCCACTCATGTGCAACTGTCATGTGTCTATCAGTCCATTGTACAGTGCCCCGATGCCTGTGTTTTATCTCTCCCTGTCTGCAGCGTCAACTGAAGAAGAGGGCAGAGAGGTTGCTGTGGAGCACAACGGCAGGGATCATCCCGCCAGCCGGAGACGCAAGGCCCGGCTCCCCTCCCAGGTTGTCATCTTGTCGGGGAGTGAGGAGTCTGGTGCCGCGTCCCAGGCCGCAGCTGCTGAGGGAAGGTCCAAGAGGCGGAGGTCGGAGTTGGACTCCTCGGCAGCAGAAGGGGCAGCTGAGACCCCACAGGGTCCGACGGAGGAAGATGGCACGGAGTCATCCAGGTTGGTGGGGGGTTTGGTGGAGGAGGAGGCCGTGCAAGGGACAGACACGGGGTATGGAGGTGGGGATTCCACTGGTGCTAGTGGTCCAGTGCAGGAGCAGGGACAGGAGGCAGCACAGGCCACCGCGAAGGTGCCTGTGTGTAATCCTTTCCCCAATACTGTGACTGCATCATCCCGCACCAGCAGGGATGCCTACGTCCAGACCCGTTTTCAGGAAGGGGATCCGCTTACAACAACTGGCCTTTCTTTCCCTGTGGACGTGGCTACCCAGGACCGGGTTGAGCCTGTCCTGGGTGGGGTGGCGTTGCGTCAACGGGCCATGCGAGGTGACCTGCAGTCTTTTCATGAGGAGACAGCATGTCATCTCGAATGGCTCGTTGACCGCGTTGATCTACTAGGACAGCTCACCGGGGCCGGATTCCTCCGTTTGCTGGACCTTGTTCCGACCCCCTCCTCAACTGAACCCCCTATGCACCAGTCGTACTCCATGCCATCTTCCCACCCATGTATCACCTGGGTACCCTGTGGAGCTGCCTCTGACCCTGCGGCCAGGCTGGTGGAGGACACATCCCTGCCACAGTTGGGAGTCGGACGTCCAGCAGGGGTGGCCATATCAACAACTGCACCACAGCCGGAGGAGGATGTGCAGGCTGCAAGAGCCAGGGCACAGGCAGAGGCACAGCAGCAGCAGCAACAAGGTGGGAGCCATGATGGCTCAGGGCCTTCGTCATCGGAGGGGCAGGCATCGGCCAGAGGGCAGGAGGACCCAGGACTGGAAGTGTCTTCCGTGTGGCAGCGGTAAGGCCATGCTATAGCTGCGGAGAGGCAGCGGGCAGAAGAGACACGGCTCACGATGGTTTTATTTTGGACAATGGATTGTATATAGTTACATCATGGATTCATTTGGATTTTTTTTTCATTATGGACATGGAGTAATGTTTTTTTTTTCAGGACAATGTATTGTAAATAGTTGGACTATGGATTGATTTTGCATTTTTATTTATCATTATGAACATGAAACAATGGATATTTTTTTTTAACCTTTTTTTGGATTTGCGTTGGTGGAGGGAGAGTTTGGACTGTTTTTCTTTCAAATTTTTTTGCATTGCTTATCATTTTCATTCACTCATCTTTTTCATATGCTTTTCATTTCATGTTTGATATTTTGGTATGCTTTCATTTAATTTATTTATTCATTTACATGATACATTTTCATATTTTAGTTCCATGTGTGGGATTTGCTCATTGGATTGATGCATGTGAAATTGTGGGTTTACACAAGCAATGCCAACCAGTGTATGTCTGTGATGGACATGTGTTGATGTACATAGTTGAGTTTTGGTTTGTGTCTTGAGATAGGCATGTCAGTGTGGGGTGGATTGGGAAATCATTGCGTCTCAAGAATGGGGTGGCGTGATGTGGTATTTTTTGGTGTAGAAGTGGGCCATGACTGTGCATCTTTATTTTGTGTAGGGGGGACATGAGTGGGACATGAGTGGGGGCCTGCTGGCAGGTGCCCCTGAATGCTGGGGGTGGGGGTGCAGGGGGACATGAGTTGGACATGAGTGGGGGCCTGGTGGAGGGTGCCCCTGACTGCTGGGGGTGGGGGTGGTGGGAGACATGTGTGGGGGCCTGGTGGAGGGTGCCCCTGGATGCTGGTGGGTGAGCGTGCAGGGGGACATGAGTGGGACATGAGTGGGGGCCTGATGGCAGGTGCCCCTGACTGCTGGGGGGTGGGGGTGCAAAGGGACATGAGTGGGACATGAGTGGGGGCCTGATGACAGGTGCCCCTGACTGCTGGGGGGTGGGGGTGCAGGGGGACATGAGTGGGGGCCTGCTGGCAGGTGCCCCTGACTGCTGGGGGGTGAGGGTGCAGGGGGACATGAGTGGGACATGGGTGGGGGCCTGATGGTAGGTGCCCCTGACTGCTGGGGGTTGGGGGTGCAGGGGGACATGAGTGGGGGCCTGCTGGCAGGTGCCCCTGACTGCTGGGGGGTGGGGGTGCAGGGGGACATGAGTGGGGGCCTGATGGCAGGTGCCCCTGACTGCTGGGGGGTGGGGGTGCAGGGGGACATGAGTGGGACATGAGTGGGGGCCTGATGGCAGGTGCCCCTGACTGCTGGGGGGTGGGGGTGCAAAGGGACATGAGTGGGGGGCTGATGGCAGGTGTCCCTGACTGCTGGGGGGTGGGGATGCAGGGGGACATGAGTGGGGGCCTGCTGGCAGGTGCCCCTGACTGCTGGGGGTGGTGGTGCAGGGGGACATGAGTGGGACATTAGTGGGGGCCTGCTGGCAGGTGCCCCTGACTTCTGGGGGGTGGGGGTGCAGGGGGACATGAGTGGGGCCTGCTGGCAGGTGCCCCTGACTTCTGGGGGTAGGGGTGCAGGGGGACATGAGTGGGGGCTTGCTGGCAGGTGCCCCTGACTGCTGGGGGGTGGGGGTGCAAAGGGACATGAGTGGGACATGAGTGGGGGCCTGATTGCAGGTGCCCCTGACTGCTGGGGGGTGGGGATGCAGGGGGACATGAGTGGGGGCCTGCTGGCAGGTGCCCCTGACTTCTGGGGGGTGGAGGTGCAGGGGGACATGAGTGGGGCCTGCTGGCAGGTGCCCCTAACTTCTGGGGGTGGGGGTGCAGGGGGACATGAGTGGGGGCTTGCTGGCAGGTGCCCCTGACTTCTGGGGGGTGGGGGTGCAAAGGGACATGAGTGGGACATGAGTGGGGGCTGCTGGCAGGTGCCCCTGACTGCTGGGGGGTGGGGGTGCAGGGGACATGAGTGGGGGCCTGCTGGCAGGTGCCCCTGACTGCGGGAGGGTGGGGGTGCATAGGGACATGAGTGGGACATGAGTGGGGGCCTGCTGGCAGGTGCCCCTGACTGCTGGGGGGTGGGGGTGCAAAGGGACATGAGTGGGACATGCGTGGGGCTCTGCTGGCAGGAGCCCCTGACTGCTGGGGGTGGGGGTGCAGGGGGACATGAGTGGGGGCCTGCTGGCAGGTGCCCCTGACTGCTGGGGGGTGGGGGTGCAAAGGGACATGAGTGGGACATGCGTGGGGCTCTGCTGGCAGGAGCCCCTGACTGCTGGGGGTGGGGGTGCAGGGGGACATGAGTGGGGGCCTTCTGGCAGGTGCCCCTGACTGCTGGGGGGTGGGGGTGCAAAGGGACATTAGTGGGACATGAGTGGGGGCCTGCTGGCAGGTGCCCCTGACTGCTGGGGGGTGGGGGTACAAAGGGACATGAGTGGGACATGAGTGGGGGCCTGCTGGCAGGTGCCCCTGACTGCTGGGGGCTGGGGGTGCAGGGGGACATGAGTGGGACATGAGCGGGGGCCTGATGGCAGGTGCCCCTGACTGCTGGGGGGTGGGGGTGCAGGGGGACATGAGTGGGGGCCTGCTGGCAGGTGCCCCTGACTGCTGGGGGGTTGGGGTGCAGGGGGACATGAGTGGGACATGAGTGGGGGCCTGCTGGCAGGTGCCCCTGACTGCTGGGGGGTGGGGTGTAGGGGGACATGAGTGAGGGCCTGCTGGCAGGTGTCCCTGACTGCTGGGGGGTGGGGGTGCAGGGGGACATGAGTGGGACATGAGTGGGGGCCTGATGGCAGGTGCCCCTGACTCCTGGGGGTCGGGGTGCAAAGGGACATGAGTGGGTGATCAGTAGTGCAAGCTGACATGTGGATTGGCTGGGGGGCATGCCCATGGTAGATGGGCTGCCTGCGGGACATGACCAGTGGTGCAGGGTAGTCCCCTGTGGTGTGGGCTGCCTGCAGGGGCCGTGGGGGGTGTAGAGGGAACACCTGGGAGGACCCACACTGCCAATTCATGTGTAGGACTCCCCGCGCACCCCCGGAATTCAGTACACCACTCTGACAGCAAAATCAAGTGTGAAACTTCCCGCGCACCCCAGGGATACACGTACCCCACTCGCACAGGGCCAATCGCGTGTGAAACTTCCCGCGCACCCGTGAAATACACGTACCCTGCTCAAGTCGCGTGTGAAACTTCCTACGCACCCCAGGAATACACGTACCCCATTCGCAAAGGCCCAATCGCGTGTGAAACTTCCCGCGCACCCCCGAAATACACGTACCCTGCTCAAATTGCATGTGAGACTTCCCGCGCACTGCAGTTATCCACGTACCCCACTCGCACAGGCCCAATCGCGTGTGAAACTTCCTGCGCACCCCCAAAATACACGTACCCTGCTCAAATCGCGTGTGAGACTTCCTGTGCACCCCAGTTATCCACTTACCCCACTCGCACAGGGCCAAGCGCATGTGAAACTTCCCGTGCACTCCCGAAATACACATACCCTGCTCAAATCGCGTGTGAGATTTCCCGTGCACCCCAGTTATCCACGTACCCACTCGCACAGGGCCAATCGCATGTGAAACTTCCCGCGCACCCCCGAAATACACGTACCCTGCTCAAATCGCATGTGAGACTTCCCGCGCACCCCAGTTATCCATGTACCCCACTCGCACAGGGCCAATTGCGTGTGAAACTTCCTGCGCACCCCCGAAATACACGTACCCTGCTCAAATCGCATGTGAGACTTCCCGCGCACCCCAGTTATCCACGTACCCCACTCGCACAGGGCCAATCGCGTGTGAAACTACCCACGCACCCCCGAAATACACATACCCTGCTCAAATCGCATGTGAGACTTCACGCGCACCCCAGTTATCCACGTACCCCACTCGCACAGGGCCATTCGCGTGTGAAACTTCCCATGCACCCCCGAAATACACGTACCATGCTCAATTCGCGTGTGAGACTTCACGCGAAACCCAGCTATCCACGTACCCCACTCGCACAGGGCCATTCGCGTGTGAAACTTCCCATGCACCCCCGAAATACACGTACCATGCTCAATTTGCATGTGAAACTTCACGCGAACCCCAGTAATACCCGTTCCCCGCTTGGCGTTTGCTGTTTGGCAGCCCTGTAAACTGTTGCAGGGTTAGCGTAGCCCTTTGCGCTGGATTGGGAATTTTGATGGCTTTTCCTTGCTCTAGGGGCGTTCTTGGGGGCGTAACTGGTGCTGCTGCAGGGACGCTGCACCACTCTGTGCCACGGCTGGTTTGGGAGGCAAAAATCGATAAATACGTTGTCCGCGGAAATGGATTTTAGCGCACGCGGCTGGCGCAGACATTCGCACGCGCACACTGTGATATGTGGGATATGCATATGTGTAGTACTGTGATACAAGAGGGAGACATACTATGTTAGCAATCATCAGATGTTATTATGAAGCATAAGCAATGTAGTATTTTGATTCAATTACGTGATGGACCAACCTATTGTTAAAAAAAAAAAACTATCAAATTTGTGTACATATTCAACTAAATGTACCTGTCTCACAGATATCACTTGGATGGGACTACAGAATATGATATGGCACATTTTAGAATTAAAGTCTGTTCTGCTGTGTTTTGCTTTACAGTATTGCCCTCCTGTGGTCCATCTGTTGGATTCCTGACATGGTCCCCTGCAGTAGTAGCCTTCTGACACACAATATATTGAGACTTAAAGTATGCCGGTTTACTGACTGAATGAATACAGTCTGGGATTTGTCCTTCAGCCCCGGGGACAATATAGGGACCTACCTATCATGGCTTCACACTTCATCCTTTTATAGTCCAAGGTATGATTTGGGCCCATTCTACGGTCTCACTAATATAAATGCGATGGGCAGAGGGTTAAAAGTGTCCAGAATTAAATATGGCCAACATTTCTCATTTGGTGGCCAAAGATGGCTCCTTTTAAACATGGTTGCCCCCGTAGAGATAGGTCCATGTTGGTTACTTAGTGACCGTTCGTGTTCCACGGCCCACATCAGTCTGACTTGTGCGGACAGCTCCCAGGAAGACTAAATCAAGTCTGTGATGGTGAGTTTTTCTTACTCTCTAATGATGTTGTGCAATGATTAGATTGTGTTGGCGGGGTCAACCGGTTTGAATCAAATAGCGGTGTTGCCAGTATCTATGACAACGTTCCACTCACATATATGCATGTGATTCTAAATGCATGGTAGTTGCAGTGCATATCACACTTTATATATTTGTATCCCCATACACAGGGATTTGGCATTGATTTGTATTGATTCAGGCCAGCAGTAAAACTATATAATGAAGGTGCACAGAGGGTGGATTGATTTCTGGTGTTTTTACACAATAGCACTAGTTCTTATGATGCATGTGCTATACATTGAAGGCACGCAGCTGGTTGAAATATTTCGGGTTAATGAACACTATGCTTGCCTCCACTATAGATATAGCATATATATGTGTTTCGTGCCTGAACACTTCCCTGCAACAATGGAAATGTAGGTTTGGTCACACTGCTTGTGGTTCGTGACTGAGCAGTCCTCTGCACTGATGGAAAGCTTATGCCGGGTCACATGTTACTGGGATTTTCTAAGTACACCTTATTTGGGATCTCTCTGAGATGGTATAGTAACCAAATGGAATATATGGTTACAACATAATGCATTCTAATCAGGCTATATATACATATATATCTTTTACACAATAGGAATGCTTTTAGCGGTAGGATTTTTCCACCCAACCGGGATGCAGGTTGTGAGTCTCATTGAACTACAAATGGTGAGGGATGTTACTAGACACAATTTCCCAAGATGCCTGCCATGCACAGTTAGTGGTCATTATTGAGGAGCTTGTCATTATTTTTATTTCCCCTCATGCAGGCCTCACGATACAACAATGGCCACCATTGATTTAGAGAGAGCGTCCTGCAACCCGCAAGTAAGCTTTTTAGACTCACCAGTTCTTGGGATCCTGGACACAGGTTAGATATACAAATCCTGATGCATATACTATATTGGTTTATAGGTACAGGTGTATGAGGAACAACGCTGAACTAAACAAGTTAGCTACCCTAGACCCCAGTAGTGGCCTCAATACTACCACAAGGTAGGGAGTTCAGTATTACATTAAATGACAATTGGAACAGCCTAAGACGTATGTAAATGTCCTATTAAAATGACATGTCACACATTTCCTCCACTTTTAAAATGTATGTACATATCTGTCCTTTCACTTGTAGACACCAAAACACATTTGATTGTCTAAAGAATTGGTTACGTCATGATGAAGGCCGCGATTGGCAGAAGCAGCATCTAATGTTCTGTAGACGGCCGAAACACACAGTATCGACTTTCTAAGAAGCAATCATGACACTGTGAACAAGGGGCAGGTCATAAGATAGAAGGACTTGCAAGACTTTAAGTGTCCCTGAAGAGCCAGGGGTTTTGTTGTACTTCATAAATATATGTTGGGTCTATGTTTGTTTGGGTCTCATGTTGAAAACCGATGATCTTTTGTGTCTGGAAATTTGAGTAGACCTAGACCTATGCTATATATGTTGAAATGTCCATGTTTTGCTTGTGGAAAAATGTACATTACATTTTTTAAGTTTTGATATATGAATACAATATTATTTCTTTTGCGAAACAACAATGATTGTCTAAAATAATTGGGTGGGATATGTGTGAGATGGAAGCCTTGGTCTCCTGTAGTTCTACCTAACTGGTAAAGCCTACATGAACATACAACAGATCTCTTATTAGTAACTTCAAATCAAGCATTACAAAATAAATTATTTCTTTACTCAAAAATTCCTCTTTTAGGTCAAGCCATTACTGTGACAACAAAGGTGAAAACGTTAGGGTTCATTTTCTATTCTTCTCTCTCCTCCAAGGCACAATCTAATAATATAACTAGATCTGCCAATTTCTATCTGATGCTTCTTAGGCAAATATGTTCCCAGTTCATTACAGTCCATAATGCTACTATTTTGTGAGCCTTAAAAGGCACAAAACTGATTTATTGCAATGACTTTTGACTGGGAGCCAAACAAGAGATGTTTCATCATATTCAGGTTATATAAAATACAGGTGCTTGGATCATTACTAGGAAATCAAAACACAAGCACGTCCCTCCTGTACTCAGTGACCTCCACTGGCTCCCCAAGAGAGAACAAGTCAATTTTTATGCATCAATTATCATTCAAAAAGTAATGCATGGACAGGCTCCATGCTATTTGAAAGAATGTTTATATTTGAGTATTACATCCACACTATTGATAGTTCTGGGGGCTCACAAAACCATTTCTATTCCACATTTTAAAAGATCAGAAGCTTGTGGTCGCTCCGTTAGTGTCTTGGACACCAAACTTTGGAATTAACTACTGGACATATATCAGTTCTTGCTTTCTAGTTCTTGCAGCCTAGTCTTTGACCTCGTGCCATGCATACATTTATTGAAGGTCTGTTCCTTGTCACCTGTGACTTATCGTTGCACTATAAATAAAGCCAATCAAATCAAAACCATAGTGTCTCTTTAAAACAAATCTTTGCCTGGTTTATAGGCTATTGCTGATTATGATCTTATTATTTGGCTGCTTTTATTGTTCTTATCTTGTATTGCTGTTTTTATGTGTCTTTTAACTAATTCTAGTTTTATCTTTTTTAGCTGTGCTTTTTATATCATACTTGTTGAGTTTTGCTTTGTAAAGGTGAAGAAGTGCGAGTCTGACACAGTGGTGGTATGCTGTTTGGCATAAACCTTTATTGAAGTTAAAAAGTGGGGTTCAGGGAAACTCCTACCTAACCCTAAATGTAAGAGGGTTTTACCACCTCAACAAAATTACTAGGGGCTCTGTCGGGATGTCCGTAAAGTAAAATGTCCACCATACTGTGTCGAAAACCTATTTCCAACCCTTACATTTTAAACTAACTAAAGAAAACTTGGTGTCTTCTTAATCCAGATGGAGGCCCCTCTCAATCTGGAAAAAGACTCCAAGGCTCAAACCTTGATAAGAAAATCTTGTAAAAGAATATTTAACTTCAATGTTCACTTCTTGATTGGCCAATCCAACTCAAATACTACACAGTTTCCCAAGCTTCTGGAGGGAACCTCTTCCCCTGACCATGCTTCAGCTCCTAAGTTTTTTATCAGGTCTGGTCCCTTAGCCCACTCTTTACAAAACTCACAGGGTAATTCATAGAATTTCGCAGAAAAGTGTCGCAAGCGGCTGGCGCAGAGTGTCCGCGTTCGATTGTCTGCGCCAGGCACGTGCGCTAAAACCGATTTCCGCGCACAGCGTATTCATGGATTCCATGCTCCCAAACCAGCCGTGGTGCAGAGAATCGCAGCGACCCTGCAGCAGTGCCAGTAACGCCCCCAAGAACGCCCTCGTGCAAGGAAAAGCCATCAACATTGCTAAATCATCGCAAAGGGCTGCGCTAACCCTGGACCAGTTTACAGGGCTGCCAAACAAGGAACGCAAAGCGGGCAACCTTCATATCAGGAGTACGCGGGAAGTTTAACACGCGATTAGCCAGGGTACGTGTATTACAGGGGTACGTGGGAAGTTCAACACGCGATAGTCCAGGGAACGTGTATTACAGGGGTACGCGGGAAGTTCAACACGCGATTGTCCAGGGAACGTGTATTACAGGGGTACGCGGGAAGTCTTACATGCGATTAGCCAGGGCACGTGTAATACAGGGGTACGCGGGAATTATCACACGCGATTTGGCAGGGTACGTGAATTACAGGGGTGCGTGGGAATTAACACACGCCATTTTGCTGGGTACGTGTATTACAGGGGTGCGTGGGAATTATCACACGCGATTAGGCTGGGTGGGTCCTCACAGGTGTTCCCTGTACACCCTCCACGGCCCCTGCAGGCAGCTCACAAAACAGGGGACTACCCTGCACACCTGCTCATGTCCCCCTGCACCCCCACCCCCAGGCAGTGCAGGGGCATCCTCCACCAGGCCCCCACCCATGTCTGCCACCACCCCCACCCCCCAGCAGTGCAGGGGCACCCACCACCAGGCCCCCACCCATGTCTCCTACCACCCCCACCCCCCAGCAGTGCAGGGGCAGCCTCCACCAGGCCCCCACCCATGTCACCCACCACCCCCACCCCTCAGCAGTGCAGGGGAATCCTCCACCAGGCCCACACTCATGTCCCCTATCACTCCCACCCCCCCGCCACCAGGGGCACCCTCCACCAGGCCCCCACTCATGTCTCCCAGCGTGCTACGTGTATTTCAGGGGTGCGCGGGAAGTTCCACTCGCGAATAGCCTGGGCGCGTGTATTTCAGGGGTGCGCGGGAAGTTCCACACGCGAATAGCCTGGGCGCATGCATTTCAGGGGTGCGTGGGAAGTTTTACACGCGATTTCAGCAGGGTACGTGTATTTCAGGGGTGCACGGGAATTCTCACACGCGATTTGGCTTGGTACGTGTATTACAGGGGTGCGTGGGAATTATCACACGCGATTAGGCTGGGTGGGTCCTCACAGGTGTTCCCTGTACACCCTCCACGGCCCCTGCAGGCAGCCCACAAAACAGGGGACTACCCTGCACACCTGCTCATGTCCCCCTGCACCCCCACCCCCCAGCAGTGCAGGGGCATCCTCCACCAGGCCCCCACCCATGTCTCCCACCACCCCCACCCCCCAGCAGTGCAGGGGCACCCACCACCAGGCCCCCACCCATGTCTCCTACCACCCCCCAGCCACCAGGGGCAGCCTCCACCAGGCCCCCACCCATGTCTCCCACCACCCCCACCCCCAAGCACTGTGGGGCACCTGCCAGCAGGCCCCCACCCATGTCACCCACCACCCCCACCCCCCAGCAGTGCAGGGGCAGCCTCCACCAGGCCCCCACTCATGTCTCCCACCACCCCCACCCCCCAGCCACCAGGGGCACCCTCCACCAGGCCCCCACTCATGCCCGACTCATGTCTCCCACCACCCCCACCCCCCAGCAGTGCAGGGGCAGCCTCCACCAGGCCCCCACCCATGTCTCCCACCACCCCCACCCCCCAGCAGTGCAGGGGCAGCCTCCACCAGGCCCCCACCCATGTCTCCCACCACCCCAACGCACTGTGGGGCACCTGCAAGCAGGCCCCAACCCATGTCACCCACCACCCCAACCCCCAGCAGTGCAGGGGCATCCTCCACCAGGCCCCCACCCATGTCTCCCACCACCCCCACCCCCCAGCAGTGCAGGGGCACCCACCACCAGGCCCCCACCCATGACTCCTACCACCCCCACCCCCCAGCCACCAGGGGCAGCCTCCACCAGGCCCCCACCCATGTCTCCCACCACCCCCACCCCCAAGCACTGTGGGGCACCTGCCAGCAGGCCCCCACCCATGTCACCCACCACCCCCACCCCCCAGCAGTGCAGGGGCAGCCTCCACCAGGCCCCCACCCATGTCTCCCACCACCCCCACCCCCCAGCAGTGCAGGGGCAGCCTCCACCAGGCCCCACCCATGTCTCCCACCACCCCCACGCACTGTGGGGCACCTGCCAGCAGGCCCCAACCCATGTCACCCACCACCCCCACCCCCCAGCAGTGCAGGGGCATCCTCCACCAGGCCCCCACCCATGTCTCCCACCACCACCACCCCCCAGCAGTGCAGGGGCATCCTCCACCAGGCCCCCACCCATGTCTCCCACCACCCCCACCCCCCAGCAGTGCAGGGGCATCCTCCACCAGGCCCCCACCCATGTCACCCACCACCCCCACCCCCCAGCAGTGCAGGGGCAGCAGGCAGTCAGGCAGCAGCAGGTGGGAGCGTGCTCGGGGCTCTGGGGGGCAGTAGTTCGGCCTTCCGGGCAGGAGCGTGGTATTCCGTGTGCGTACGCGTGGCCAGCTTGGTACGGAGTGATTTTGCACGTGAAAATCCTGCACGTCAGCGTGAAAACTGAGGAAAGGCCCTCAGCGCGTAAGCGCGTCTGTGACGTGACCCGCACAGGTGTATCCCACACAGCACGTGATGACAGAGCACACGTGGAAAGACTGCACGCCAGAGTGTAATCGCGTGTGATTGGTGGAAATGGCCCTACACGCAGAAGTGACAAAGCATGTAATTGGTGGAAATGGCCCTACACGCAGAAGTGACAAAGCGTGTAATTGGTGGAAATGGCCCTACACGCAGAAGTGACAAAGCATGTAATTGGTGGAAATGGCCCTAGCGCGTACACGCCGCGTAAGTGACGCTGGACGTGTGGGCCTGTATAAAAGGTACGTGTAGAACACGTTTTCCTTGTACGTGCTTTTCGTGGAGAGCGAGTGGGTGGATTCTGTACTTCTTGTCGTTTCACACGCGATTTACTTCACGGCGTTTCAAGTTCGTATTCCCTGTTACCTCTGACAGCTTTTTCTCTTTTTTCTCTTTTACTGGTTTACCTGGGCCTGTTCCCTCAAACAGTGTTCCCTTCTACTGTTGTCCTGTCTCCTCAGACAGCGTACAAATCTTATTTTGGCGGGGGTGTTGCACACCAAACGTGCTCCTTTTATACGCTCGTTTACCAGGCAGACGGTGAGTCACGCACGTATCTAACATCTGTGCTTGCCCCGTGTGTAGCCTACCCCTTCAGAGGTCATTCTAGGCTGCGAGTGACACGCATACGTTGATTCTTGTGTTACTGGGTGCCACAGCGTAGTGCAGGTTTTTCTTTCTGCACACGTGGTCTAGGAGGGGTTGCGTGCACGTCATCTCCCTTTTTTGGGCCTCCTGTGCGTTGCGTGACCCGTCATCTTTCCCCAGGGGTTACATTCAGCCTTGCTAGAGCACTAGGGTACAATTACCATCTGGTACCCAACCCCTTTGACCCCCAATTGCCCAGGACAATAGTCTACATCCACTCCCATACGCACATTAACATCAGTGCCATGGCTGGGAGGCGAGGATTCCGTAAGGGTGGCAAAGGTGGAAGAGCCACAAGTGGTGGCCGTGGTGGATCCGGTAGGGGACGTGGTCGGAACTTGCAGGGTGAGCCTGTCCCCCCATGTGTGGAGGACCATTCACGGGCACCCATAATCCCCCCTGTCCACCCCTCCCGTTGAGGCTGATGTGGCAGACACCATCCATGCTCAGCCCTTGTTGGACCAGCCCATTGTGGCACCAGACCTGGCTGACTCCATGGCTGACTTCCAGGTCAGCAGGGCTACGACACGTGCGCTGGTGCACGTTGATGCCATCATGCCACGTGCATCTGGGGCAGCAAGGTCATCTGCTGCACCAAGGAGGCAGGTCGGAGAGGCTGCAGGGGCAGCTGCGGCTCCATCCACCCCAGCCCTCACACACCCAGCCAGGACAGTGTCGGTCCTAGTCCATGCTGCTGACATTCCCCCTGACACCATCACACTAGAGCCAATGCCTGCACCAACTCCAATGCTGAGTGTGCAATCCCACACTCCTGATACAGAGTCCACCAGGGCTCCTGCCCCTAGTGTCCAGAGCGGCGCAGGACACTCAGGATCACCACCACCTTCCAAGCGGAAGAGGAAGAGTGCTCGTCCGGCACAGGCTGATGCCCCAGACACGGCTACACAGTCCAGCCCGTCCAGGAAGCCCAGCTTCACGGATGACGAACTGAATGCACTTGTCGAGTATGTGTCCGGACATGACAACGAGATGGTCATTGTTGCAGGATCCAAGACCACACCTGCACAACGCCAGGCACACTGGCAGACCGTTGCGGACATCGTAAGTGCCCTTGGAATCGTGAGGCGCACAGCCAATGATTGCTATAAGCGCTGGAATGACCTAAAGCGCAGGGCAAAGAGTAAGCTGGCCTCAAGTCATGCCGCAACTCTAGTGACTGGAGGTGGGTCTCCAGTAGTAGACATGGAACTCACTCCACATGAGTCAGTCGCTGGGACCTACGTCACGGAGGAACAGATCCAAGGCGTGGGAGATCTGGCTGATTACGAGGCATTGTCCGGTGAGTGCACATGCATGTGTGTGTCATCCATGTGCATGGTGTGTGTGTGAGGGCTTCTGTTTGTGTGCCAGGTAAGAGTGTGTGCGCCTGAGTCGTATGGGTCAGCCATGTGCTTCATGCAATACTTCCTGCGCAGCTGCATTTGGCCATAGCAGTATCCCTTCTGCCAACAGTAGACATCTAGCCCAACTGCACGCCAGTTGCCCTTGAAGTGTCACCTTGCCACAAGATAGTTGCTTATTATTCACTGTTCATTCAGTCAGATTGTTTGCATTCCCCCACTTTTACTAGCCATGTCGCTGTCCACTAGTCACATGTCTGACATGGCTATGGTGAAGTGGAGTGACTTTGTTACCTGGATATCATTTGTACACACATGTCCCTGTGCAATTGGACCATTTCAGACTGGCAGCTCCAGGTGAAAAATCTGACCTGTTAGAATTAGAAAAGCAATTACATGTGGGAACTGGACTGAATGAATAGGTGCTGCCCTCCTCTCCATCTTCACTAAATAGCAATGGTACATGCCATCTGTGTGATGGCATGTGTGTTTCACCTGGCAATCACAGGCCAATGTGTGATGCCACTGCCAGGCAGCATGCAGAAAATGTGTTCATTTTCCATCTTGGTGTCATCAGTGTGTGCCATTTGCCTGCACTTCATATGCAGTGAGGGTGCATGCATGGGAGGGTTTTAGTCATGTGGGACATGTGTCAATCAAGTACTGGTTCTCTTGCTTCTCAGCCCTCATTGTGTGCCATGGTGCTAATGCCTGTTTACATTTCTTTGTTTTCATGTCTTTGCAGGGGAAGACGCACCTGATACTGCTGGGGTTGTGGAGATGGTGCAGACCCAGGAGGGGTCCGAGGGCCGACCAACCACCAGTGAGGGACGTGGTGTGGTGGTGGGGGAGAACCCACAAGTGCTGCAGGTCGTGCTCTCAAGGGGTGTATCTGGCTGCACCTCCCCCGAGCTGTACTCAGGTGTTGATTCAGATGAGACCTACGTGCCGTCGCAGGTGAGTGTTCCAGGGAGGGATTCTGTTCTGTCTCACCCACCTGCACCAGGGTCAGAACCCTCCATGGGGATGTCAGTGTTGGCAGCTACACCTTTGGTGGTTACGGATGCAGGGTCACACTCCGTGACATCTGATCCTGTTCCTGGGCCAGCAGATCAGAGGGGGAATGCAGTCCTGCAGCCTCAGGCAGTGCCGGCACAGCAAGGCGCAGTTCGCCTTGCCCCAGACAGGTGTGGTGCCCGCCGACGTGGTGGCCGTACGCCACCTGGCAATACCGCATGGGAGCAATCCATTTACGGTATGGCAACCCAACAGGCTGCATCATCCGAGATGATGGCTCAGGCCATGGATAGGGTGGCCACTTCCATTGTCTCCCCAGAAAGGCTGATGGAGCGACTAGAGCAGGCAACCAACTCCATCTGCCAGTCACACAGGGAGGACATGTTGGGGTCCAACAGGGACAGGCGGGCGGCACTGGCGACTCTGCAGGAGGCCATCTCCATTGAGTCCCAGGGCCACAGGGAAGCCCTGAGGCAGGAGCTCCTTCACCTCAGGACCACTCTTGTTTAGCTTGAGGCTTCAACACACCAAAGGACAGAACAGCAGCTGGAGCGTCTCACCCGTACGCTCTCAGCTGAGATGCAGGCAACGAGGGCGGAGGTCCGGGCATCCCGTGAGTTGTTGCATGGGGACCTCCGCACACTCATCCTCCAGAACCAGACCTACCACACCCGCATGCTTGCAGCCATGGAGGAGCAGACTAGGGCCTTGCGTGGGCTGCCTCCCATAGTGCAACCACCTCCGGATGCAGCTGCACAGGGTGATAATAGCGACAGCAGTGATACTCCCACAACAGGGTAGCCGTGTGGGCCATGAGCCCATGGAGGTGTTTTATTTTCCCAGGATCCACGCAGGTGGGTTCTGGTGTGCATCCTGTCCTCGGACCTCCTGGGTGGCCTCACCAACCCCCCCGGGCGCATCAATGGCCATTTTTGATTGTTTCTTATTTTTATTTTTATTGTTATTTATTTTATTCCCTATTTTTTTGGGACGATTTGTTGGCTTCCGTGGTTCCTGTGGGCATACGCTGCATTGTGGCTGGGCACATGCAGGCTTGTAATGTATTTGGTTCAGATGCTTGGGTTTGAGTCACACACACCCCTCCTGCTTCCCGTTTCCATGGGCTTGCAAAGGGTGTGCCCAAGTGACAGTGAATTACACAGTGACGTTGGACTCCCATGAGCTGTGTGGGCAGTCTGTAGTCAATACTGTGTATACATTCCTAGTGCATATTGCTGTTGTGTTGTACACTGCATGTTGCATTGATGTGTAACTCATCTTCTGTGTCTACCTGCAGGTCCCTTCCTCATGTCTACACAAGGACCTCTAGTCTGGAGATGGGGTCCATGTTGGCAGCAGTGCACCTACAACTCTACATGGCGCCAACACTGCACAGTTGGTGGTGGTGGGAGTGCAGGCATTTCCAGGTGGTGAGACTACTAATATGTAAAATTTGTGATGTCATGTTAATGGTAGTACGTGCTCAAGTATGTTGTTGGTCCGGCATTGCTGTGAGCATTTCAGGTGTTGCAGGTTTCTAATAGGGACACTGTACATAGTGACACTAGTGTCATGTTGTGGGGATTACTTTGTTTACCTGCAAATAGCATGTCATGGCACGGTGTGTCGTGTGGCGGTGCTGGGGTTGGGTTGGCTGACATGGCACTGTCCTCTTGTTGCATTTTGCAAGTGGGTATTCTTTTTAGCTGCTTGAATGTGTAACTCCACAAAACTGCATTGGTGGTGTCTGTGTGGGTAGGGATGCACACATTGTGACACTTCCAGGTGAACAATCTCAGGCTGATATGGTATTCACGGTTCATTCTCCAGACATTCAGGATCAGTGTCAGGTTGAGTCATCATTGATTGTCAGATGGAATGTGCCAGGGCAGTGTGCACTCCACAGGGGTGTGATTTCTATGTGAAGTAATTAGCCACTAGCTGTGTACGGGCTGCCTCCCCACGTGCCCTTTCCCCTCCCATGCGCAGCGGCTGTGCATGTGGTTGGGGATGTGGGGCCACCACCATGTCCACGGCCAGGCCGCGGAGTGTTGCAACATTGTGCAGGACACATGCTGCCACTATGATCCTGCACACTACTGGGGGAGCGTATAACAGCTGCCCGCCAGAACGGTCAAGGGAGCGAAAGCGTGACTTTAGCACTCCGAATGTGCGCTCCACTATGCCCCGGGTTGTAATGTGGGCTGTGTTATATCTTACCTCGGGTGGCGTGGTGGGGTTCCGAATTGACGTCATCATGTGGGGGCTGAGAGGGTAGGCACTGTCCCCTGTGGAGGTGGTGATTGATATCATTGGTGGGGTTGTGACCTTGCTCAGTATCCAACATGCATGCATGTGCAGTGGCATACATACTCACCAAGCAGCCATGTATCGCCATGCCGCCCAGCATCTAGGTCCCGGCATAGGGTGGACATTCGGTAAATGAAGCTGTCGTGGGTGGAGCCGGGATAGTTGGCATATACTGAGGTGATGATTCCCTTGGCATTACATACTACCTGCACGTTGATGGAATGCCAGTGCTTGCGGTTCCTATAGATGTGCTCAGATGCCCTGGGGGGACGTAGAGCCACATGGGTGCAGTCGATGGCACCTAGCACTTTGGGGAATCGTGCCACACCGTAAAAATCCAGGGCGGCAGCATGCCTTTCTGCAGGTGTTCTGGGCAGGTATATGTGCCTGCGGACTGATGGGCGTGCAGTGATGATGTTCAAGACCTGGTGTAGGCAGCGTGACTGGGTGGCCTGTGACACCCCACCCACTATGGCACTTGTCCGCTGAAATGATCCAGTGGCTAAGAAGTGCAGTACATTGAGGACCTTCTCCAGGGGGCTGAGTGCTTGGGAGCACAGGGTGGGTGATGTGAGGTCATCCTCCCACTCACTCACCAGGTCCAGTATTATGTGTGGTGGAAACCTTTACCTTCCATACACCTGGTCATCAGGCATCCCGAAAAGGCTGGTTCTGGGTGTGAATATTCTGGCCCTGACTATCCTCCTCCTCCTCCTTTGGTAGCCCACTGCCACTGCTGCTAGGAACGGTATGTTCATCCTGGCGTCTGGCTTGTTATTGTTTAAGTGCGCAAATTCATGCTTTGCGCGTGTTCTAGGCGAGCGTGTGACCCGCGCACCCCTGGAATCCAGTTCCCAGTCCAATAGCGTGTGGAAATTCACACGCACAATGGGATACAGGTGCGCTGACGTACTTGCGTGTGTAAGTGCCCGCGTACCCCTGAAATACACGTACATAGGCCAATCGCGTGTACACGCACTTTTGTCCAATTACACGCGATGACACTCTGACGTGCAGTATTTACACGTGTGCTCCGTCATCACGTGCTGGGTGGGTAACACCCGTGCGGGTCACGTCACATACGCGCTTACGCGCTGAGGGACTCTGGACCAATGGAATCGTGTATGCGTGCTTACGCGCTTACGCGCTAAGGGCCTTTCCTCGGATTTCACGCTGACGTGCCGAATTTTCACGTGCCAAATCACTCCGTATCAAGCTGGCCACGCGAAAACACACGGAAGACCACGCTCCTACCCAGAAGGCTGAGTTACTGCCCCCCGTGCCCCGAGCAGCCTCCCACGTGCCATCTGCTGCTGCCTGCCTGCCTGCCTGCTGCCACCGTGCCCTGCCATTTGGTGCCTGCACATCAGCCATCTGCAGGGGTCCAGTTGCTGTGTCCACCCCTGCTGGAACTGAAGACTCCCGACTGGGATTACATCGCTCCACAGCCCAGCCCCAGGACCCAGTTGCCCACCCACACCTGCCTCTGGGGTTGCCATGTCGGGCACTTCCACATCTGGCACCAGTGGCAACCCCAGGCCAGAGGGGCAGAGGGGCACCAGCTTCACTGCCACCGAAGTTGGTGTCCTGGTGGAGCATGTCCTGGGGCAGTATGATGCCCTCTTTGGATCGTCCCGCGCCAGCAAGGATGGACGGGAGAGGATCTGGGCCGACTGTGTGGTTGCCATCAACGCGGAGGGGGTGGCAACCCGCAACGTCCAGAAGATCAAGAAGCGCTGGGAGGACTTGAGGTCCAGGACCCTTGTGAAGGCCCGGCGCCTCGTGGTGGGGGCCCGGGGCCGCATGAGTTCCATCCAGATGAGGGTCCTGGAACGCGTACGCCCAGCGCTCCATGCCCAGATCCTTGAGAGGGAGGCCCGTCTGGAGTTGAGCGGTAAGTGTCCAAGCATTACTGTGTGACACAGGGCATGTTGCTGTGTGCTGGGTCTATGATACTTGCCTGTATGTGTGCCATAGGCCATGTATGCATGTATGTGTGCATGGACATCATGGTAATGCATGTGCAACCAGTGATGTGTGACCCACATGGTTGTTGCATGTGTTCAAATGCCGCATGGGGACCCCTATGCAGATTTTGAACATGAGAGCATGCCAGTCTCTGTACCGGGACATGGGTGGGGGTGAGGGATGGGTGCCGATGCCAGGTACATATGTGGTAGCCATGTCTGTGTGGCTGACCTGCGTGTCTGTGACTTGTGCATGCCATGGATGCATGACACATGTGTGTGACAATGCACAGATTCAGTGATGCAGCCAAATTGCCCTTGTATCCGCTGTGTTTGTTGTGTTTGGGGCCAGATGGATGTGACTGAGGTGAAGTGTGTGCATGTGAAATGCATGAGCCATGATGCATGTGAGTTCCATATCATTGAATGTTTCAAGAGTCCATTGGACATGCATGGAAATGTCCATGGCATGCAGCATGCCTGTTACTGTGTGTGTTTTGCCTGGACTGACCCATGTGTTGTGGAGGGACATGATGGAAGTGTACTTTGACAGTGGTGGTCATCTGCTATTGCTTCCTGTCTAGGGGACCATTGTACAGTACACTGATGCTTGTGTTCTTTGTCTCCCTCTACGCAGCGGCTAGTGAAGAAGAGGGCGGAGACGGCGCTGTGGAGCAAGGCGGCGGGGATGCCCCCACGGCTGCAGCGGAAGGGGTGGGTGAGCCCCCACAGGGGCCTGCTACAGTGGGAGACGGTGAGGAGCCATCCAGGTTGGTGGTTTGCACAGAGGAGGAGGAGGCCGCCACTGGGGCACACATGGGGCCTGGTGGGGGCATCCCTGCTGGTGCAAGTGGTGCAGTCCAGGGCCAGGGGCAGGAGGCAGCACAGGTCACCGTGGAGGGGCCTGTGCATGTCGCTGTCCCTGACCCTGTGAGTGCACCACCATGCACCAGCAGGGATGCCCCGTCCCAGGCCCGTCCGCAGGTAGAGGGGATGTCCATGTCACCTGACTCCCCTCCACCTGCGGACGTGGGAACCCCTGGCCTTGCGGAGAAGGTCCTGATTGGGGTCGCGATGCGCACGGCTGTGATTCGTGATGCCGTGCGTGCTTCCCGGGAGGAGCACGCACGTCATCATGACGTGCACCGTGCCGACGTGGCCCAATTGGGATCGGCCATGTTCGGGGGTTTCCTGCATGTGTTGGCCAATGTGGCGGCCCTCTCCTCCTCTGTGCAGGCTATACACCAGTCGTTCTCCTTGCCGTCTTCCAGCCCAGATGCCACCAGGGCCCCCTGTGGACCTGCCCCGACCAATGCAGCCAGCTCGGTGGGGATCCCATCCCTGCCACAGTTGGGAGTCGGAGGTCCAGCAGGGGTGGACAACACAGCAACTGGACCCCAGCAGATGGAAGATGTGACAGCATCATCAGGCAGGGCACGTGCACGACGGCGTTGGTGGTTTCCATCAGCCTGGATGCCGTCGTGCTGGCAGATGCAGTGGCGTCGGAGGCAGCAGCGGGCTCGACGTGGGAGGCATCATGGCTCGGGGCCATCAATATCAGAGGGGCAGGCATCGGCCGGAGGGCAGGGCAACCCTGGGATGGTGGTGTCTTCCGTGTGGGAGCAGTTGGTCCAGCGGATAGGTGCGGAGCGGCAGCGGGCGGAAGAGGAGCGGCTCGCCATGGTCAGGGCGGAGTTCTCCATGCGTCGGGCGTTGAGGCGGGCTGAGTGCCTCGAGGAAGCTCGCAGGGAGTTTGAGCTGGACATGGGGTTATCCCTGCGAGACCTCGGGGCCAGGACAGAGTCCCGCCTCCAGGACATCGACATGGAGTTCGATGATGCCCTGGCCAGCAACATCACCGAGTGAGCCGCAGGACTTGCCCGCTGCCTTTGTATATAGTTATTTAGTTAGTTAGTGTTAGGTTTCCTTTATTCATTTTTATTTATTTGGACCGCTCGGACAATGGCCACTTTTTTGTATATATTTTTTCATTAGGTAGTAGTAGGTTTCATTTATGGTGTTGGGCTCATGGACCCTTGAATTTTCGTGTATATAGTTTGCTTTTTGAATGGACATTTATTTTATTTATTATTGTGTTCACCATGAGGAAATGGTTTTTCATTATTTTCCTTCCACATGATTTTGCTTTGGACTACATTTGTTTTTGGATTCCTAATTTTTTATATTTTTTTACATTTGTTCTCGGACATGGACCTTTTATTTTGTTATCCCCATTGTTGTGTGTTTGATTTGTTTACTTATTTCACATATTTAATACAATTTTTTTTTACTTTCACTTGTGGTATTTTCTCATTGGTTTCATACATGTCATGATATGGGTTTTGACATTCACTTGCACCCATTGTGTATGTGTGTGTGACGGACATGTGTTCATTTACATACTTGCCATTGGGGTTGTATCATGTAATTGCATTCACTATGTGGGTGGATGCAATCCTTGCCTGGGTGTTTGTGCTGGGTATGCTGCCCATTACTGCCATGATTGAGTATCGTCAGGACCTGGGGGCAGGGGGACATGTGTGGGTGCCTGGTGGAGGGTGCCCCTGGATGCTGGGGGTTGGGGGTGGTGGGAGACATGGGTGGGGGCCTGGTGGAGGGTGCCCCTGGTGACTGGGGGGATGGGGGTGGTGGGAGACATGAGTGGGGGCCTGGTGGAGGGTGTCCCTGGTGGCGGGGGGGTGGGGGTGGTGGGAGACATGAGTGGGGGCCTGGTGGAGGCTGCCCCTGGTTACTGGGGTGGTGGGGGTGGTGGGAGACATGAGTGGGGGCCTGGTGGAGGGTGCCCCTGCACTGCTGGGGGGTGGGGGTGATAGGGGACATGGGTGGGGGCCTGGTGGAGGGTGCCCCTGGATGCTGGGGGGTGGGAGTGGTGGGAGACATGGGTGGGGGCCTGGTGGAGGGTGCCCCTGGATGGTGGGGGGTGGTGGGAGACATGAGTGGGGGCCTGGTGGAGGGTGCCCCTGGATGCTGGGGGGTGGGGGTGGTGGGAGACATGGGTGGGGGCCTGGTGGAGGGTGCCCCTGCACTGCTGGGGGTTGGGGGTGGTGGGAGACATGAGTGGGGGCCTGGTGGAGGCTGCCCCTGGTGACTGGGGGGGTGGGGGTGGTGGGAGACATGAGTGGGGGCCTGGTGGAGGCTGCCCCTGGTGACTGGGGGGTGGGGGTGGTGGGAGACATGAGTGGGGGCCTGGTGGAGGGTGCCCCTGGTGACTGGGGGGGTGGGGGTGGTGGGAGACATGAGTGGGGGCCTGGTGGAGGGTGCCCCTGCACTGCTGGGGGGTGGGGGTGATAGGGGACATGGGTGGGGGCCTGGTGGAGGGTGCCCCTGGATGCTGGGGGGTGGGGGTGGTGGGAGACATGGGTGGGGGCCTGGTGGAGGGTGCCCCTGCACTGCTGGGGGTTGGGGGTGGTGGGAGACATGAGTGGGGGCCTGGTGGAGGCTGCCCCTGGTTACTGGGGGGGGGTGGGGGTGGTGGGAGACATGAGTGGGGGCCTGGTGGAGGGTGCCCCTGGATGCTGGGGGGTGGGGGTGGTGGGAGACATGAGTGGGGGCCTGGTGGAGGGTGCCCCTGGTTACTGGGGGGTGGGGGTGGTGGGAGACATGAGTGGGGGCCTGGTGGAGGGTGCCCCTGCGCTGCTTGGGGGTGGGGGTGGTGGGAGACATGGGTGGGGGCCTGGTGGAGGGTGCCCCTGGATGGTGGGGGGTGGGTGTGGTGGGAGACATGAGTGGGGGCCTGGTGGAGGGTGCCCCTGGTGGCAGGGGGGTGGGGGTGGTGGGAGACATGGGTGGGGGCCTGGTGGAGGCTGCCCCTGGTTACTGGGGGGGGTGGGGGTGGTGGGAGACATGATTGGGGGCCTGGTGGAGGCTGCCCCTGGTTACTGGGGGTGTGGGGGTGGTGGGAGACATGAGTGGGGGCCTGGTGGAGGGTGCCACTGCACTGCTGGGGTGTGGGGGTGATAGGGGACATGGGTGGGGGCCTGGTGGAGGGTGCCCCTGGATGCTGGGGGGTGGGGGTGGTGGGAGACATGGGTGGGGGCCTGGTGGAGGGTGCCCCTGGATGGTGGGGGGTGGGGAAGCAGGGAGACATGAGTGGGGGCCTGGTGGAGGGTGCCCCTGGTGGCGGGGGGGTGGGGGTGGTGGGAGACATGAGTGGGGGCCTGGTGGAGGCTGCCCCTGGTTACTGGGGGGGTGGGGGTGGTGGGAGACATGAGTGGAGGCTGCCCCTGGTTACTGGGGGGGTGGGGGTGGTGGGAGACATGAGTGGGGGCCTGGTGGAGGGTGCCCCTGGTGGCGGGGGGGGTGGGGGTGGTGGGAGACATGAGTGGGGGCCTGGTGGAGGCTGCCCCTGGTTACTGTGGGGGTGGGGGTGGTGGGAGACATGAGTGGGGGCCTGGTGGAGGGTGCCCCTGCACTGCTGGGGGGTGGGGGTGATAGGGGACATGGGTGGGGGCCTGGTGGAGGGTGCCCCTGGATGCTGGGGGGTGGGGGTAGTGGGAGACATGGGTGGGGGCCTGGTGGAGGGTGCCCCTGGATGGTGGGGGGTGGGGGTGGTGGGAGACATGAGTGGGGGCCTGGTGGAGGGTGCCCCTGGATGCTGGGGGGTGGGGGTGGTGGGAGACATGGGTGGGGGCCTGGTGGAGGGTGCCCCTGCACTGCTGGGGGTTGGGGGTGGTGGGAGACATGAGTGGGGGCCTGGTGGAGGCTGCCCCTGGTGACTGGGGGGGTGGGGGTGGTGGGAGACATGAGTGGGGGCCTGGTGGAGGCTGCCCCTGGTGACTGGTGGGTGGGGGTGGTGGGAGACATGAGTGGGGGCCTGGTGGAGGGTGCCCCTGGTGACTGGGGGGTGGGGTGGTGGGAGACATGAGTGGGGGCCTGGTGGAGGGTGCCCCTGCACTGCTGGGGGGTGGGGGTGATAGGGGACATGGGTGGGGGCCTGGTGGAGGGTGCCCCTGGATGCTGGGGGGTGGGGGTGGTGGGAGACATGGGTGGGGGCCTGGTGGAGGGTGCCCCTGCACTGCTGGGGATTGGGGGTGGTGGGAGACATGAGTGGGGGCCTGGTGGAGGCTGCCCCTGGTTACTGGGGGGGTGGGGGTGGTGGGAGACATGAGTGGGGGCCTGGTGGAGGGTGCCCCTGGATGCTGGGGGGTGAGGGTGGTGGGAGACATGGGTGGGGGCCTGGTGGAGGGTGCCCCTGCACTGCTGGGGGTTGGGGGTGGTGGGAGACATGAGTGGGGGCCTGGTGGAGGCTGCCCCTGGTTACTGGCGGGGTGGGGGTGGTGGGAGACATGAGTGGGGGCCTGGTGGAGGGTGCCCCTGGATGCTGGGGGGTGGGGGTGGTGGGAGACATGAGTGGGGGCCTGGTGGAGGGTGCCCCTGCACTGCTGGGGGGTGGGGGTGGTGTGAGACATGAGTGGGGGCCTGGTGGAGGCTGCCCCTGGTGACTGGGGGGTGGGGGTGGTGGGAGACATGAGCAGGTGTGCAGGGTAGTCCCCTGTTTTGTGGGCTGCCTGCAGGGGCCGTGGAGGGTGTACAGGGAACACCTGTGAGGACCCACCCAGCCTAATCGCGTGTGTAACTTCCCACGCACCCCTGTAATACACGTACCAAGCCAAATCGCGTATGATAATTCCCGCGCACCCCTGAAATACACGCGCCCAGGCTATTCGCGTGTGGAAATTCCCGCGCACCCCTGAAATACACGCGCCCAGGCTATTCGCGTGTGGAAATTCCCGCGCACCCCTGAAATACATGTACCCTGCTGTAATCGCGTGTGGGACTTCCTGCGCACCCCTGAAATACACGCGCCCAGGCTATTCGCGTGTGGAAATTCCCGCGCACCCCTGAAATACACGTACCCTGCTGTAATCGCGTGTGGGACTTCCCGCGCACCCCTGAAATACACGCGCCCAGGCTATTCGCGTGTGGACCTTCCCGCGCACCCCTGAAATACACGCGCCCAGGCTATTCGCGTGTGGAACTTCCCGCGCACCCCTGAAATACACGTACCCTGCTGTAATCGCGTGTGGGACTTCCCGCGCACCCCTGAAATACACACGCCCAGGCTATTCGCGTGTGGAACTTCCTGCGCACCCCTGAAATACACGCGCCCAGGCTATTCGCGTGTGGAACTTCCCGCGCACCCCTGAAATACACGTACCCTGCTGTAATCGCGTGTGGGACTTCCCGCGCACCCCTGAAATACACGCGCCCAGGCTATTCGCGTGTGGAACTTCCCGCGCACCCCTGAAATACACACGCCCAGGCTATTCGCGTGTGGAACTTCCCGCGCACCCCTGAAATACACGTACCCTGCTGTAATCGCGTGTGGGACTTCCCGCGCACCCCTGAAATACACGTACCCTGATGGAATCGCGTGTGGAACTTCCCGCGCACCCCTGAAATACACCTACCCTGATGGAATCGCGTGTGGAACTTCCCGCGCACCCCTGAAATCCACGTACCCGGCCAAATCACGTGTGAGACTTCCCGCGCACCCCGGTATACACGCACACGTATTTTTTGTCAGCGTGTCCGTGTTTGTGGGTACCCCTTTGCACGTCATTTGTCCAGGAGGGCCACAGTATAGGACATTCATCATGGCAGTATATGGGTGCTATTTGTTGGCGCACCTTTTGGCGCACATTTCTTACAGCCGCAGAGACGCTACCGCCTGCTTTCTTGTGGCGGTCGTGTTTGTGCCTGTGCGCTGGTTTGAGCGTGTGCTTTTTTGCCCTATTCTATTCCATGAATACGTGTTGTAGGCAAGCGTGTGGGCGTTCCGCGCACTTGTGCCCTGTACTTCCCCCGTGACGCCCACGTTTTTGCAAGTTGTTCCCCATTCCGAGTGTTACGCCCGTGTTACGCCTACTTTTGTTGCGTGCGCCGTGCTATGTGCGAATTTCGCTGTGGCCTGTGCGATTTTCGCTGTGACCTGGCACACGCTGTTAGATGGCCTGTGCGCCAACGTGCGCGGCGCACTTTTTATCGCAAATCCGCTGGTTTTCTCGCGCACGGACTTCCATGAATCGACGTGAGCTGCTTTTCGTGCGATTTTCGCACTTTCACTGCGACTTTCGCTATTCCACTGCGATTCGCACGTTTTTGCCCACTTGCGCCGCGCTAATTATTCCATGAATCGGCCTGTGAATGTCAACAGTTTCTCCAGGTCGTGAATGTGGTATCAAGGCTGGTTCACTTTCTTCCCAGACTTGATAGTGGCTCGGGTTGTGCCGAATAGTATATATACTATTCGGCCGAATACCGAATAGTTTGTCAACTATTTGGCCGAAGCCGAATATGAAGCCAAATAGTCGCTTTATTTAATAAATCATGTCCCAAACTTGAAAAAACACACTTATTAAAAAAAGCACTATTCTAAATGCTTTCTATACTTTTATTTCTCTTCATTGTAATCAGTGCAGCATCTTTATTTAAAGTATAATAGCCGGAAAAAAGCAGATTTAACCAAAACGAAGGGGCCAAATGAACAGAATGTTGTTGCATATTCAAAACCAGTGCCAGTCAAAGTAGGAGTCTTCACAAATGTAAAAGGACTAGGATGTAATGAACAAAATGGATATTGCAATTTGCAACCTGCTGTCACACACTGGGCCACTTTGGAACTGTAGAGATTCCCCAACATAAATTCCTCTGAGAGGCATGTTAGGTGGGGGCATATTTCTGTGCCTGACATAACCAAGCCTTGCTAGTCTCCACTACCTATTGTGAATTCTTAATGTTTCTCCATGGGCATGGCCCAAAGGAACAAATGCTGCTCACTTTTCACTTATCCTCACCACTCCTTCTCACCAATATACAAACATTTGAACCTTATCATTCCTGATAAAATATCAGATAATGTTGAACTCAGGACTCAAGTCCTTAAAAAAAGAAAAGGGGGACTGTGACGTACGCAATGGGAAGTGACATGACAGGAACTGAATGTATCCTAAAGTGAAATATGCACATTGTCCTTTCCAACTGAAGTAAGTGCACATTGCATATAAACATATGCCAAAAGAAAAGATTTTTCTGTATTGTTGCTGGCTAAGTTTAAAAGGGGAGCACTTTTTATGTCTAAGAATCTGTAACAAAACATGCCCTAAAGAGTACATTACAATAAAAGATATTTTACAGCTCTGTAATAGCACTTTGTCTGGTATTGTGGCTAGGTGTCTGGTCTAATTCTTTTCAGTATTGCAAACTGAAGACTATATTTGGCTTTCTGAGTTCTTGTTGCCTTGTAGTCAAATGAAAATGACAAAGTATTAGGCAGTAGTCGAATAGCAAGAAACTATTAGTCCGGAGCCAAATAGCTTTTTTCAACTGGAATTCGGCCGAATACTTACTCGAAGCCGAAGTTTTGTAACGCTCACCTGATTCCCACGGAGGCGCCGACCTGTTCTGGACTGCTATGACCTCTTCTAAGTTGATGCGCAGGACTCGGAAGATGGACTGGACCGGACCCCCAAACCTCGCCTGTCTGGCCCGTAGAAGAATCCTTCTGTAGATGGAAAAGGGGATTAACTGTCTGCTGGATAATGTGTCGGATTCCCCCCCTTCCCCCTCTCACACTCCTGGAACCCCCTCCGCGATTTCCCGTAGAGTCTCACCTTAGAGTCTGAAAGGACGAGCTCTCCATCCTGCTTCCGATGCAGGGGCGCGTTGATTTCCAGTTACTTCACTGGATCTCGGGTTTGGTGAGTATTCAACTCCGCTTGACTTTTCCGATATGAGGCCGTAAGTATTCAGTTGCAAAAGTTCAAGCCTTAATTGTCCGTTGTCCTTTTCTCTATTTCAGATGCAGGATGAAGAATCTGCGTAGAGGAATGGATTCGCCGAAGGTAAACTCTGGTGAGTCTTTTTGATGGATGGTTCCCTTAGTGATCTTGCTTTCACCCACTAATGCGTGTGTCTTTTTCCCCTTAGGGGCCGAGGTACGGAAGTGCCAAAGAAGCAGCGCCGACCCGGGGTGATTAAAGATTGTCCCAACAATAATCAGGTAAGTCTTAAGGTGGAAGAATCAGGCCTTCCTCAATCTATTCCTTCGATCACCTTTGTTTTGTCTCTTTTTCTCCTCAGGCCCTCAAAGCACGGTGCCAATGGTCGCTGAAGAGCCCGAGGGCGCCTCATGAAGGTGAGTGGAACGCGGCGCTGCAGCGAGCGATGCGATGCGCTTCTAAAAATAATGTCTTTTCTCAGGATCGTCGGAGTGATGGTTCCGGACTCCGGATGGAGGTAGGTAAAGTTCAATTATTCTCCTTTCTCTCCTTTCCTTCCTTTTCAGGTGTTCCCGGTTGCAGGCGGGCGTGGCTGGAGCCAGGATGCAGGAGCAGACACGGTGAGCGTCCAGCTGCTAGATGCAGAACAACGCGAAGCGTGAGCTGCTGTCTGGGCGTGGTTTAAATAGCCCCCAAAGTAGTTCCAGGTAAGTATTCTTCCTCAGCCACGCCTGAGTGGTAAAATAGTCCCATAGGTAAAATAGTCCCTTTCAGACCTCAAGGACAATGTCCAAAGAGCCCCTATAAGGGGTTGCTGGGTCCCTCCCTGGGGACATGTCTGCTTTCGGGGACGCTGGTCCTGAACTGGCTTCCCGTGAGTAGGCATCATGACAGCACTCTCCCCCAAGGCCCCTCCCAAGATTGTTCCCTCCGGAGGTTTTGGTTTGTTTGGGAAGATCCGGTGGAATTTCTTAATTAATCGAGGTGCATGTACATGGTCACTGGGTTCCCACGACCTCTCCTGAGGCCTGTATCCCTTCCAATCGATTAGATAGAAAAGTTTTGACCTTAACATCTTTGAATCTAAAATGTTCTTCACCTCGAATTCAGGTTCTCCATCTATTTGAATGGGTTCAGGAGGCTTGATTAGTCTGGTTCCAGGTTGCACTGGTTTCAAAAGTGACACATGAAAAACAGGGTGAATTTGCATGTTAGCTGGTAAATCAAGTTTAACGGCCGCTGGATTGATTATGGCCGTAATGGAGTAAGGCCCCAGATATTTTGGATTAAAAGTTTGAGGTCCCTTGAGCGATAAGTGCCTGGTAGCCAGCCATACTTGGTCCCCAATCTGGTACTGAGGTGCTTCACTCCGATGCAGGTCAGCATTCTTCTTGTATTTTCTCTTGGCTTGTTGTAAATGTGTAGTTGCTTCTTTGAAGGCTTGGGTAATTGTAGAATGCAGATGGTAAACTGCGGGCATTCCGAGGCCTTGAGGCGAGTCGAGGTCTGAGGTTCGAGGGTGATGCCCATATAAAGTATAAAAAGGACTTTGCCCAGTTCCAGAGTGTACCGAATTATTATATGCATATTCGGCTATCCAAAGAATGTCTTTCCAGTTACTTTCAGATTGCTGCAACATACACTGTAAATATTGCTCAAGGGTATGATTCGTCCTCTCTGTTTGACCATCGGTCTGAGGGTGGTGACTAGTCGATAATCTTACATCGATTTGTGCCAATTGACAACATCTACGCCAAAAGTGGGAAATGAATTGGCTTCCCCGGTCTGAGATTAGTACAGATGGAAATCCATGTAAACGAACAATATTTTCAAGGAATTCTTTGGCTAGAACTGAAGCTGAAGGTAAACCTTTCAATGGAATGAAGTGGGCCATTTTGGAAAATAAATCCACAATAACAAGAATAGTGTTATATCCTGAACAAGGAGGTAAGTCCGTAATAAAATCCAATGACAGGGTGTGCCAAGGTGCTGGCGGAATGTCTAAAGGTTGAAGGAGACCGGCTGGTCTTTTCTTTTGGCCTTTATTTTGGGCGCAAACACCACAGGACATCACAAATGATTTAACATCTTTTCGCCAAGAAGGCCACCAGAATTGTCGTTTCACCTTTTCTTCCGTCTTGGCAATACCGGGGTGCCCCTCTATTAGTGTATCATGATAACGAGAAATAACGAGCTCTTGTAATTCCTTGTGTGGGAGAAATAAGCGCCCTTGGAAATAAGGTAAATCATTATTTATAGTAAAGTCAGATCCCTTTTGTACCCACTCCTGTAAGTCTGTAGGGTCCAGGAGTTGTTTAACTCTAGCTTGAATGTATTCAAGCGTTTGTAAAGAAGTCATGCCCAAAATTCTCTGTTCGGGAATTATCGGTAGAGGTTCTGAGTTAGTATCAGTTTCTCCCATTCCTATTCAGGATAGAGCGTCCGCTTTGCCATTCTTACAGCCAGGACGGTAGGTGATTACAAAATCGAATTCTGCAAAAAACAAATCCCAACGGAGCTGTCGAGATGACTGAGCCTTGGCGGTCTTTAAATACTGTAAGTTCCGGTGGTCGGTGATCACTGTGATGGTATGTCTAGCGCCAAGGAGCTAATGCCGCCAGGCTTTAAAGGCGGATTTAATGGCTAACAGTTCTTTGTCAGTGATTGCGTAGTTAACCTCGGGTGCCGAGAATTTTCTGGACCAAAATACAACGGGATGCAGTTGGTTAGTTTTGCGATCTCTTTGAGACAGGACAGCTCCCATGGCTAGGCTGGATGCATCAGTTTCGACGACATAAGGGAGATCTGGGCGCGGGTGCTTCAATACAGGTGCGTAGGTAAATTTAGCTTTTAGTTCCTGAAAGGCCTGCTCGGCTTCTTCAGACCATTCAAAACATTTATTTTTCCTTAAGAGCGCAGTGATGGGTTGAACCACACGAGGAAATTCCGGGATAAACCTGCAATAAAAATTGGCAAAGCCAAGCATGCTTTGAACACCTTTCACGGAGCTAGGCGATGGCCATTTGAGGATAGCATCCACTTTTCGTGAGTCCATGCGGACTCCTTTAGGTGTCAGGATGAAACCAAGAAACTCGACTTCTGTGGCATGGAAAACACATTTTTCAAGTTTAGCAAATAGTTTGTGCTGGCGCAATTTCTCGAGAACTGCCCTGACATGTTTTCTATGATCAGATTCCAAAGAGGAGTACACAAGAATGTCATCGATATATACAACAACACAAACGTCGATGAGTTCCCGAAAGACATCGTTCATGAAGTATTGGAAGGCAGCCGGTGCATTTCACAATCCGAAAGGCATCACCTGGTACTCGAATAGCCCATATTTGGTGCGGAAGGCAGTTTTCCATTCATCGCCTTCCCTTATTTGCACCAGATGGTAGGCCCCCCGGAGATCTAACTTGGTATATATGCAGGCATCCTTCACCTGGTCAAGGAGTTCAGGGATCAGAGGCAAAGGGTATCGGTTTTTAACAGTTATCTGGTTCAATGCGCGGTAGTCAATACAAGTTCTGAGGTCGCCTTCTTTTTTAGGCACGAAGAATAAATCCGAGGATGCAGGAGACTTAGACGGGCGAATAAAACCATTGGCTAGGTACTGATCTAGATATTGTCGTAAATGAAGATTCTCGGGTTCGGTAAGGGCATAGATCCTGCTGCAAGGGGGTTGTGCTCCAGGCAATAGATCGATCTGGCAATCGTACGACCTGTGAGGCGGTAGAGTGTTGGCCTGTTCCTTTTGGAAGACGTCTTGAAATTCTTGGTATTCTGGCGGTATTTGCAAAATGACAGGGGTTACTGTAGCTAGGCCAATATTTGGATTTCTTGGATAACAGGTTTGTGCACAATCTGGAAAGGTTATCCTCTTTGTTCGCCAGTCAATTCGAGGATTATGTGTTTCCAACCAAGGGATTCCTAGAATTACTTGAAATTGCAGAGCCTTGATTACATCAAACACAATTGCCTCCCGATGTCCGTCTTGACCCAACAATGTCACTTCAGTGGTGGAGTGTGTTACCGGCCCAGAGGCGATTTCGGTTCCATCCACTGTGGTGATGACATCCTTACTGGTTTTAGGGCAAAGAGGGAGGTTGATCCTGGAAGCCAATTCATGATCCACATAGTTTCCTATAGCCCCACTATCGATGTATGCCTTAATGGCATGTAACCGCCCAGGCTGCTTCGGATTTACGAGGACCATTGGCATGATGAAATGCGAGGTCAGAGAGTTCGTTTTTAAGCTCAGCAAGCGGACCCGTACGCTTGTCGGGCGTGGTCGTTTCCCGACTCAGATTCCATCAGGTTCTTATCTGCGACTCCTACCGCCTTTTTAGACGGTTTTATAGGGAAATCTCGTAAAAAGTGTCCAGAAGCCCCACAATAAAGGCATAATTGCATTTGCCATCTTCGTTCACGCTCTTTTTGAGTTAAAGGTCCTTTAACCCCTCCAATTTGCATAGGTTCAGTAACATCGGCACCCTTGGGGTTAACATGGGTTTTGACCAAAACCCGGGTCTCAAACTTGGACCGATCTGCCTTTCTGTTTTGAAGTCTGTGATCTAATTGGACCACCAAGTCTATATATTCAGAGCAGTCTTGGGGTGGATTTACGACCTGGGCCAGGACATCCTTAAGTTCTCCACGTAGACCTCGATGGAATAAAGTGATTCTTTTATCCTCCGGCCATCCAGTCTCCACAATTAACCTATTGAAGGTCGCGATATAGTCTAAGAGGTCCAGGTTACCCTGTCGTAGGGATAGAAGCTCGTTGTCCAGGGCCTGTCCCTGAGAATGCCGCGCAAAAAGTCTTTCCATGCTTGTCTGGAAGGCTTGAAAGTTCCGAAGAATTGGGTCATCTTGAGTAACCAGTGGAACAGTGCAAAAGCGACCTTGGTTTGGTCGTTAGGGAAGGCCCCAGGTCTGCAGAGGAAGTGTAATCGGCATTGATTCATGAATACGGTGAACCTTTTGGGGTCCCCGGCAAAACGTTCCGGTGGGGCCAGTGGCATATTTCCAGGTAGATTAATTTGCACAGGGTTATTTGAAATCACTGGGGCGGAATTACCCCCAGAACCTGGTAAAGGAGTTTGACCAGCCTGACCTTGTAATAGCTGTCTGGCAAGATCATCAGTTCGTTCTTTAGATACAATTAACTCTCTCCTGAGGGCATTCGTCTCCTGGCGAGCGGAATGAACTTCAGCCCGTAATTCCCCCAATAGCTGGGCCAGCTGGTCTGTCTCGGAAGACTCCATAGCACCCGGGTGGGAAATTGTAGGTAGTTTTTGCGTTCTGTAATGCTCACCTGATTCCCACGGAGGCGCCGACCTGTTCTGGACTGCTATGACCTCTTCTAAGGTGATGCACAGGACTCGGAAGACGGACTGGACCGGACCCCCAAACCTCGCCTGTCTGGCCCGTAGAAGAATCCTTCTGTAGATGGAAAAGGGGATTAACTGTCTGCTGGATAATGTGTCGGATTCCTCCCCTTCCCCCTCTCACACTCCTGGAACCCCCTCTGCGATTCCCCGTAGAGTCTCACCTTAGAGTCTGAAAGGACGAGCTCTCCATCCTGCTTCCGATGCAGGGGCGCGTTGATTTCCAGTTACTTCACTGGATCTCGGGTTTGGTGAGTATTCAACTCCGCTTGACTTTTCCGATAGGAGGCCGTAAGTATTCAGTTGCAAAAGTTCAAGCCTTAATTGTCCGTTGTCCTTTTCTCTATTTCAGATGCAGGATGAAGAATACGCGTAGAGGAATGGATTCGCCGAAGGTAACCTCTGGTGAGTCTTTTTGATGGATGGTTCCCTTAGTGATCTTGCTTTCACCCACTAATGCGTGTGTCTTTTTCCCCTTAGGGGCCAGGGTACAGAAGTGCCAAAGAAGCGGCGCCGACCCAAGGTGAGGAAAGATTGTCCCAACAATAATCAGGTAAGTCTTAAGGTGGAAGAATCAGGCCTTCCTCAATCTGTTCCTTCGCTCACCTCTGTTTTGTCTCTTTTTCTCCTTAGGTGCTGAAAGGCGACGGATAGTGCCAATGGTCGCTGAAGAGCCCGAGGGTGCCTCGTGAAGGTGAGTGGAACGCGGCGCTGCAGCGAGCGATGCGATGCGCTTCTAAAAATAATGTCTTTTCTCAGGATCGTCGGAGTGATGGTTCCGGACTCCGGATGGAGGTTGGTAAAGTTCAATTATTCACCGTTCTCTCCTTTCCTTCCTTTTCAGGTGTTCCAGGATGCAGGCGGGCGTGGCTGGAGCCAGGATGCAGGAGCAGACACGGTGAGCGTCCAGCTGCTAGATGCAGAACAACGCGAAGCGTGAGCTGCTGTCTGGGCATGGTTTAAATAGCCCCCAATGTAGTTCCAGGTAAGTATTCTTCCTCAGCCATGCCCGAGTGGTAAAATAGTCCCATAGGTAAAATAGTCCCTTTCAGACCTCAAGGAGGTCTGGATCCGGCAGCATGGTCTGCATCAGGTAACTCCATCCAAGCACTCCCAAATTGAGCCTGGCGCCTATGGTGCCAGGACTGATGCCTTCTATGAGCCTGGCACCAAAGGCACCAGGACAATGTCCAAAGAGCCCCTATAAGGGGTTGCTGGGTCCCTCCCTGGGGACATGATTTCTGCTTTCGGGGACGCTGGTCCTGAACTGGCTTCCCGGGAGTAGGCATCATGACAGCTTGGTACACCCCTAATTGTGAACTTCCTTTTTCCCAAAACACACTATCCAATTGTCTCCAGATCACAAATTGTTCACTATCCTGCCAATCTTGATTGCATATTTTAGAGTTCCAAAATGTATTTCTCTTTTTGGCAAAGTATCTCCAACCCCTTCTTCTGGTATCTTTTCCTTCTCGACCTTGCCCCCAGATCTCTGAATTGTTTCTGGTTCTCACTGATTAGTTCCCTCACATTTTCCCTTTTCTCTAAGTTCTAGTTTCTTTTATACTTTCTTGGGGTCTCCCTGATTTACTCTGGGCTCCAGTCCATTGATTATATGTATCTTTGCATGGGTGTTGGTCCTTGACCCATATATACTTCTATTGTGGACTTTGCCCGTTTCCATATGGGTCCCAGATCCTAATGTACACGGGCAGGGCTTGCTTGCTTTCATATGGGTCCCAGGCCCTGCTCTTCTGTTTCTGTGGGATCCCTGTTTCAGCTAATTTCCACTTGTCCAGACGTGGTGTACTCTCCTGCCAGTACTGTTCCACATAGACTTCTTCACAAAGTTTGTATTGAAGTGTATAATTCCTCTTTTATCCCCTTTGGCTTCTCGGGATATGTGTTTCACAAAGTTCATATCAAAATGTATAATTTCTCTTTTATCCCCTTTTACTTCTCAGGATGTATTTATATGATTCACAAAGTTTGTATCAAATTGCATAATTCCTCTGTTATCCCCGTTTATTTCTCAGGCTGTACATATTTGCCCTCTTAATCCTTTCAGCTCCCTCAGTGACCCAATACCTGTTCCAACCCCCTCCTTACCTTTGGGAAGTTTTGGTGCTGTCTCTGGTCTCTCCTGGAGGCATAGCTAGGCTACTGTGATGCTGCAGTGCTCGGCATTCTGCCTTCTGTGGCTCTGCATCATTAGACTCTCCCTCATGCTTCTGACTGCACGCGTTCTCATTCTTGGTTTGCGTTCGCCGGTCGGGCTTACCTTCTCTTGGCCATTGGCCAGGTCCCTGTTGCTTGGACCTCTTGGAGAGTCACATCTCTCCTTAACAGCATCTCGGCTTTCAGCCTTTGGGTACCTTGCCACGGAACCAGTGTCTGGTTCCTTGATCCCCAAGGCTCACTTGACGCTCTTTCCAGTCCTTCTTCCCTATTTATGATTGAGGCTGTCTCTTGTGAGCTGTACCGCCTGTGTTGATTTGATGGTGGGCTTTTGGCTCCTTGCGCCATCTTCTTTGTGTCAGTGGTAATTTGTATGTTACCTGGGTAAGCCTCACTCTTCCTCGTTTTAGCATGATTAATGAAACACTTTACTATAACACATAGATATATGGGGGACCAGATCAGACTGAGTAGTGTATAAGGACAATGGAGACAACAATGGAGTGAGTGAATACTGCGTTCTACCATGGCTATCGTCACTGGTCCCATGGAGGGTTTTCCTCCCCATAAAATCAACCCGCTGAGTATCACCCCGAGGGGGACTATCAGGTAGCAGCCTCACCTTCCTGGCCTCATGGGAAGAGGCTTCCCCCATGGAAGCAGTTTCAATACCCTTGGATTCGCCACATACCCTTGCCCTCATGCAGCTGGTTGCTCCCCCAATTCCATATAGACATACTCAATGAGAATGAAGAAAAAGTGGCAGAAAAGGCCAGCAGGATACAGCGCATAGAACGGTAACTTATGTGGCTGTGATAGGGCTGCGGCTGAGAGCTTGAGTAGGAGCCTGCCAAATTCCCACTGGAAATTGGAATTAGAGAAAGAAAGGGTTTGCTCTCAAACTGCGCACACACATAGAATAATAAGCAATTGTAAATTAAATGAGTGGTTTTAATCAGAATTGGTGCAGCCTGACACGTGTTTCGAGCTTCCCGCTCTTCTACTGAGGCTGCTTGTGCAAAATTATAAAACAATGATGTACAACGAAAACATTTGTTAAGCATGATTCAATAGCAAAACAAACCAGTCCCCAGACCCAGGGCAAGGAGGCAGTTAGGGTTTGCCAAACCAACACATTGAGTATATTGTTTAAAGTAACAGACAGTTGCAACGAATGCACATATCAAATCAACCCAATTCAAAGAAAGAAAATGAAAACACAAAAAGTGCGTAATTCGGTGGAAAAAACATAACACATTATAAAACAATGAAAAGAGGGAGGAGAGAGAAAAAAGACAAAAGAACAACAAAATTATTCAGTGAGAGAAGATGCTCATGGTAATCAGCCAGAAATACATGTATAAGGCCACTGACTGTTAAAATTGTACCTTAATCTTGGCTAGTGTGTATTTTGAATACTAGAGAAAAATGCAAAATTAAAAAATGTTTTATCAAGTGGCAACTTAATGAATCGAATACGATAAAAAGAGGGGTTGCAAATATGTTGCGTCATAGAAAATTGTTTTAATATTATATATATAGTTTTATCCCACTTACCAAAGGTAGAAGTTGAGTAATCTGACAAAGTTAGGCGTGGGCTCCCTATAAAGCAAAAGACGGGATGGCTATTTATGTAGGAATCTGACTGACTAGATTTCCACCTAGCAGTCATTTGAAAATAAAGAAAAAAAAAAAAAAGAAGGAAATGACATACCATTATTTTGCAGTTGCACGAATGAATTTTCAGAAAATTATTATCTTGCTGCAGCACGGGCAGGAAACGAAGAATGCAGGTGCGGCAAGAGCCAAAGAAAACAAAGCAACAAGAGGTCAATTAGCTAATTGAGTGGTTTATCTCTGTGGACATCTGAAGCAGCAAGAATTCTTGCTGGAAGGGTCCGTGTACAAATTGTCAACGTTGACTCACCAGTACTTTCACTGCTATGTGGGGAACTGGAGCCAAACGGGAACCCTCTGTGTGCCGAGTATAACTCGGAGATGTGAGGGAAGCAACAGTGAAAACGCCCGTGCACAGGCGAGTCACCACAGAGTTAATGGGAAAACAAGAGCGCCATGATGGACTAGTGTAGATATCATGTAAAGGAAATCATTAAGGCTACTCCATATAGACAAGGATATGTTTGAGGTGTGCGTATGCCGGAAATAAATTGCGCATGGTAAATGCACAAATAGAATTGGAATTACAAAAAAATAAATAAAAAATAAATAAATAAATAAATAAATAAAAAAATTTAAAAAAAAAATAATTGCGAGACAGAAGGACATAGATCCGGAAGACATTAGTTAATTAATTGGAGTATGAAGTCACTTGAGCTGTCCACGGATGGCAGTAGTGTATTTTAAAACACCTGTGCCTGCATCTATAATAAAGAGTGTTGCATGTGCTGAAAAAGATGCTAAATAAAGGAAGTGCGCCTCGACCTGACTGGATATGCAAGGATTGTGTTAAAACGGTTGCGCCCATGCTAGCAAGTGTATTCATTAAAAACTCGCCTGTGCACGGGCGTTTTCACTGTTGCTTCCCTCACATCTCCGAGTTATACTCGGCACACAGAGGGTTCCCGTTTGGCTCCAGTTCCCCACATAGCAGTGAAAGTACTGGTGAGTCAACCTTGACAATTTGTACACGGACCCTTCCAGCAAGAATTCTTGCTGCTTCAGATGTCCACAGAGATAAACCACTCAATTAGCTAATTGACCTCTTGTTGCTTTGTTTTCTTTGGCTCTTGCCGCACCTGCATTCTTCGTTTCCTGCCCGTGCTGCAGCAAGATAATAATTTACTGAAAATTCATTCGTGCAACTGCAAAATAATGGTATGTCATTTCCTTCTTTTTTTTTTTTTTCTTTATTTTCAAATGACTGCTAGGTGGAAATCTAGTCAGTCAGATTCCTACATAAATAGCCATCCCGTCTTTTGCTTTATAGGGAGCCCACGCCTAACTTTGTCAGATTACTCAACTTCTACCTTTGGTAAGTGGGATAAAACTATATATATAATATTAAAACAATTTTCTATGACGCAACATATTTGCAACCCCTCTTTTTATCGTATTCGATTCATTAAGTTGCCACTTGATAAAACATTTTTTAATTTTGCATTTTTCTCTAGTATTCAAAATACACACTAGCCAAGATTAAGGTACAATTTTAACAGTCAGTGGCCTTATACATGTATTTCTGGCTGATTACCATGAGCATCTTCTCTCACTGAATAATTTTGTTGTTCTTTTGTCTTTTTTCTCTCTCCTCCCTCTTTTCATTGTTTTATAATGTGTTATGTTTTTTCCACCGAATTACGCACTTTTTGTGTTTTCATTTTCTTTCTTTGAATTGGGTTGATTTGATATGTGCATTCGTTGCAACTGTCTGTTACTTTAAACAATATACTCAATGTGTTGGTTTGGCAAACCCTAACTGCCTCCTTGCCCTGGGTCTGGGGACTGGTTTGTTTTGCTATTGAATCATGCTTAACAAATGTTTTCGTTGTACATCATTGTTTTATAATTTTGCACAAGCAGCCTCAGTAGAAGAGCGGGAAGCTCGAAACACGTGTCAGGCTGCACCAATTCTGATTAAAACCACTCATTTAATTTACAATTGCTTATTATTCTATGTGTGTGCGCAGTTTGAGAGCAAACCCTTTCTTTCTCTAATACTCAATGAGAACACTTCCTCTTTCCAGGTCTCTAGCAGAGAATAAACTGCAGTTGGTTTATTGATTTTTTAAATAATTTTGCCAAACCTTGGAAAATCTGTTCCGATGATGGTTTCTCCTGGTAGTCCTGGAATGACTGCTGAGTTTATTAAGGTCAAATCACCCTTTGTGTCTGTCTGCTTGCTCCCTGAATTGTCCAGAGCCGATACCTGGACTCCGTTAACAGTGACAGGTTTGTGAGTTTTAAAAGGGGTAGTGTGACAGAAATAATTGCTGCTAGTTTCAATGTCGGTATCCAACTGGTACACTGGATCACACCGTTCTTCTCCTGTCATACACCCTATTTCCATAGGCTCATCCTTCTTATTAGAGAGAAATTGTCTAGCTAACTGCCCTTTCACTCCACAAGAGAAGCAAACAACTGGACAAAATCTAAGAATTCTAATTCCTTCCATCTTTAGGGGTCCTTTATATTTCACCATCGGTTGTCATATTTGTTCCCTCTCTGCTTCCCGGGTCAACCATTTTCTTAGCTTTGGTAAATCCTCATGAATATTTTCTCTATTCTGCACCTTTATTTTGGGATGGATAGTACTTTGCGGTTCTGATTTTATTTCCTCCTTCCATCATCTGCCTTATGTAAAAGCCTTACATGTTTATTAGCTTCCACATGATTTTAGGCAGTTTCTATTGCCACAAGCATGGTGAGCTAATTCATTTGCCAAATGGGTTTCTGGAGAGCTGGAGGTAGGCTATTAATATGTTGTTCCATGGTTAAGGTGTCCAAATCCACTGGGAGGTGTTTCTTTCCTAGCCAAAGCAATCCATTTTTTAAAAATAATTGTGGCCCCAACCCTATGGGAGTCTCGCCTGGATTCAATCTAATCTCCTGCAACTTGCTCCTGTAAACATGTTCAGTCTCTCGTACTCTGAGTTACAAGCCCTGTTGGATTTCATGGTAAGATGCAAGTCCCAAAAGGTTGAGGGTCTGGTAGGATGACTGTAGGTCCCCCTTTAACATGGCAGCTAGATAACACTTTTTTAACTCGTCCCCTAGTGAAACTTTTGGGTCAATCATTCAAAATTCAGGAAGAAGCTGGATCAGTCATATCCCTGCTCATCGTGGTTCTGTGGTTGCTTCACCGGGGTCATTAACCATGGCATCAACGGGTATCCAGCATCACCTGTACGGGAGTGACAGAAAGGGGCAAAAGTCTTTGTGGGGCCTGGATCATGTTGCTACAGGATATGCTGCATGGGAGTGGTTCCGATTTGCATGTCCTATGATGGCAGATCACCCATCCATTGATATGTCAGATTATTGTATTACCATTCTGGTCACATGCATATGTGTATGTGCACTTGAAATAGGCAGGGGAGCTGGCTAGTTGGTCTGTGGTACACTAGTGGTTTAGAGGTGGGGTGTTTTGATGCATGAGAATGATTAGTCTGTGCTGCAGGTGGTGTGGGTTTGTGCTGAGTGAGTTTTTGAAGGAATTTGGGACATTGGTGTAATGCATTCTGGTATCTGTAGATCATTTTATGTTGAAGTACAGCTTTGCTGTTATGCATGCGCATACTTTGTCTGCCCATTTTATACACGCCAGTCAAGGCCTTCAACTGAGGCATGTTATTTGTGTGCCAGACTTTGTATTGCACACATGCACTGTAGATAGGTGTGCCTCCCCCCGCCACCCCCAATTCAACAGGGCACATGCTCACATGGTTTGGTAAATACACTCACCCACTAGCCAGGTATGCTATGGTGCATTATGCCCCCCCCTCAAATTCAACAGTGCCCATGCTTTGGTCATTACACTCACCCAACAGCCAAGTATGCTCTCCTCTGTGACGTGCCATGTAGCCTGGCAGCATGGAGTTCCTCAGCCCCATGGAATTGTGGGTTGATCCAGGGAATCTGGCACAGCAATGGGTGAAGAGGTGGTGTGCATCACACACCATCTGCACTTCAAGTGATCGGTATAGTTTGCTGTTCCTGTACACTGTCTCAACGGCATGCCTGGCAACCAGCTCCACATGTGTGCAGTCCAATGCACCAATCACATTGGGCATGCCTGCAAGGGCATGGAATGCTATTTTCGTGGCATTGACCTGGTCAGCTTTTCTGGGTAGGCCTATGTGATCTGACACGTGATGCAGGAGTGCATCAATAACCTGAAAGAGGACCCACGAAAAACAGGTTTGCGATAGCCCATGCAGTTCACCCACAGTGTTTTGGTGGGTGCTGGTGGCAAGGAAGTGTGGCACAGACAAGCAAGGGGGGCTAGGAGGAGGGGGCAGTATGGATTTGTATGAGGCTGACAAGGTCATTATGGATCAGGTCCACTATGGATGTGATGGTGTCCCTGTCTAGCCGGCACAGGGTGTGGATCTGGGTTTGGCTTAGGTTGGAGGGTGTGGCCCTTATGAGTGGTATTGGTGGCTGACTATGGGCTGCAACCTGCTGGACATTGTTGTTTTGCATGATGGCCCTCTTTCTCCTCCAGCACCTCCGCTGCATCACTGCCTCCCTCCCTCTTCAAGTTGTATCCCTGCATGCAAGGCCTCCAGCTCCATTACTGCTACTGCTGCTGCAAGCATGGTAGTGTTTGAAGGCGTGTGAGGTGTGGGAGTGGTCCTTTTGTGCTTTTGCAGTGCTCACGGTGGCCACCTGGGCTTATTTTGGTCACCTGTGGCCTGTTTCTTCACACCTCACTCTAGTTAACGCTTGGTCTGGGATGCCAGTGTTTCTGGCACGGAATTCACAGTGCTACCGGCACATTCTTGCCAGTGTTTCCATGTGCATGGTGCTCGGAATGAATCCCTATGGAGTCTGGCAACTTTTTGCTGCTGCATAGGGATCCCCAGCATTTGTGCTGCCATTAAAATGCATGCTGGTGTAAAGGCTGGCACAGAGGAACGGAGGCAGCAGAAATGGAAATCACGTTTGATCAGTCCTCTTCGCCATACAAATGTAAGAAAATATGGAGTAACTAGCAAAGACATGTGTTAAAGCCTTCTTGAAGGCTTTAATGCATTTTGTTTCTGTTGTTTTGTGCTCTGTGATGTACCAGTGTGTGTGTTGTGTATTAGTAAGGGAAGGAGATGTGTTATATAGTGCCTTTCTGTGCATGTGTGAACTGGTGATGTCATGTGGTGTGTTGCTATATGAATGTAAGATTGTTTACTTAAGGGTCCCACACTCAGGAAGTTAGAGAGCCTCCCCGACCGGGTGATGGGTGTCAGTGTTATGTCCTGTCCATTTATCTTAGTGTAACTGTAACTTAAGTACTGTTAATAAAATACACTAGTAACCTTGAGAAGCCTGGAGGTCACTTTACTACAGTTTCCGATACTCAAAATGGGCTCCTTAGTGTCCTCCTATTTATCTCTCTTTCTCTCTCTCTCTCTCTCTATCTGACTATCAAGACTATCAATCTATTGAGCATTTGTGAAGTGCAAATGTCACCAGAGGTGTCTTGGCTCTGAACGATGCAGATGGAAAGACCGAAGTTAGATAAAGAGGTGAGTTTTCAGACTGTATTTAAATATATTGAAATCCTGAATACGCTGGAGGGACAAAGGTAATGAGTTTCAAAGCCTGGGGCCCACTACAGAGAAGGCCTGTCCTCCAATATGCTCACGCTGATACTGAGGAACCACCAAGAGTACTGCATCAGCGGAATGAAGTAGGCGGGCTGGACAATAAAGTCTGATTTTCTCCTGTAGGTGTAACCCCACTAATGAAAGTGGGGTACATATTAAGCATAGGCTAGGTTGTGGGGCTACCCCTACCTGGAACAATTCAATAAGCATATGTGTCGCAACTCATTAGGGCTCTATGTAGGAAAGCTATTTACATGATTTGATATGGCATTTATAACGCGCCTATACACAAGTGTTTCGCATAAGAACAATGACATAAACTGATTTCAAGGTATATGCATTGATGTTAAGGGTTAATGTATGTTAAACTAAATATGTATTTTCCATACTGTATGTACACTGGATGTGATGGTGGCTGTCATTTTAGTGTTGCTTGTGGAAGGTCATTGGTTAGTTTAATGGCCTTTGGTCAAAATGGCCTCTAAATAACCTTGCTGGAATGCCTGAAGGGGTTAGAATGTGGAATGCCTGAAGGGGTTAGAATGTGGAATGCCTGAAGGGGTTAGAATGTTGAGAGAAGTGGCAGTTGGAGAAAAACAATTACTCAGCCATCTGACAAAAAGAGCACCAGTGACAGCCTCTCTTGGATTGTAGTTGTCCCCAACTCTTTTAAATATAGTGATATATTTACATAGAAGGAACCCCCATTAAATAAATAAGGGCGTCTTTAAGCCTTAAGCATGCCTTTATTATGACTAAAACCCTCATACGTGAGGGTTTCATATTCCAGCCACTCACCAGTCTCAGAGGACTTTGAAGTAAGATGTGTGTGTGGCTTTGTCATCCAAATCACAGGGACATTCATTTTGTGAAGAGGTAAGAGATATTTTTGGGAATTAACACATGTGCAGAGTCTTCTGACTGACTTCTGGGTAAGGATCCACTGTTTAACGCACCCTTAAGTCCCGTTATTAGAGAGAGAGAGAGAGAGGCTGCTCTCAGAGCTTCGGGGAGAGCTCTCTCCCTCTGGCTCTCTCTCTCTCTGGCTCAGGGAGATAAGAAATGAAAACGCAGAGGCTGCAGTGAACAGTGCCAGCTGCGTTATTTATAGTGTCACAAACTTTCCCATTATCTACAAATGGTGCCTGGAATACAGAGTTCAATACAAACCGAGTTTGTATGAAGTATGAACGTTTATCGGGGAATACAGGAACCCATTGTGAATTCCTATAAATGAAGGCCTGCCATAGAGTTTTGATTATGTTTGTGGAAGTTTCAAGAAATATGTTTGTTAGTAAGGCCATTGTGCAGCTATCATCACTACACAGATGAATATTGGATTTGAATTGCTGTGTTTTTCTTTTGAGCTCAAACATCACCTGCACAATGGCAGATGTGCAAGGTACATTAACAGAGTTAATATTTTCATAGGGCTGCGTTCACAGCCTCTCATAATTTTTGAATGGACTTCCTGACTCCCTTTTTGGCACTAGGGTGTATGTGACATGGTGTCTGGATTCTGAACTATGAACTCTGGAACTGTAGTTCCATTTTTTAAACAGTCTGTAGAATGGACACTCTGGTAGGGGAATAATACACTGCACAGTAACATGTTTGTCTACTGATTCCTCAATCTTAAAGAGAGTGGTAGTTAAATGCGGTAAGTTGCTTCAAATCTAGAGTCCTGGTGCACAAGTGATCACTGAAGCTGCTGCATGAACTTCAATCTGCACTTGACCCTGGAGAGGGGGCAGTGAGTTATTTCATCCTTTGCGTTCAGCAACTAACTGTAAAGCATATGATTTCTTACCCAGAACTATCTATATCACACGTACATGGGAATTATCACTTGTTTTTTATTTTTTTGTCTATTGGGACTTTTTAATCCATTTTATTATAAAGGCCAGTTTTGTTCTGTCACTAATAATTCTGATGTGAATGTATTTTAGTCAGGCTGATACTACCATGATCCATATCCGTGTTTCTCAGAGTATTATTCCTCCATGGAGGGAACAGAGTATTATATAAAAGCACCACTGTTATACCTGTGCATGCCCAATTTATTCTGAGTCATCCATGTGTAGCTGTGTGAACTCTGCAAATTACAATTAATATGGAGGGTTGATTTTTTTTTATTTATTGGGCTTTTCACACCGTGTCCGTCCAGATGCTTGGTAGTGCTCTCAGAGTTTATTAAAATAATTTTAGCTATTATCCTGGTACCTTCGCTCCCATATGGACCAGTTACATAAAGATAAGCAGCTTTTCTTATATAAGGCCCAATGGATAATGCACAAGGATTAATCCGAGCTGGAACAGGGAGCCAATGCAGGTTGCTCCTGGCTGTGGAAAGTGAATGGCCATAAAGGATGCCCTTTGCTAAGTGGACAGCTGCATTTTGCAACACCTGCAAACGGTGTAAAAGATAGTTAGGCTGGGGAAGTCAAACAGTGTTACAATAATCGAGACTGCTGTTTAAGATAGCCACTATGACTGGAACATGGAAGACCACTGGAATGAAAGGCAACATTGTTCTAAGCTGTTTCAATTTCAGAAAACCTAAGCTATAAATAGAGCTGATCTATGCTTCCATTGAAAGAGAACAGTAGATCTTAACATCTACATTTCTCACTGTTTCTTCTGGAATTACTAGTTGGTGCAGGGCAGATGGCCAAAAATCAGGAGTCGCCAAATCAGAAGTGACTGAGGGGCCAAATATCAACACCTCTGTCTTCTCACCATTAAACTTCAGCCAGTTAGCGCCCAGCCAGTCACTGACTGCCTCAAAACATGACCGCAAACGTTTGCCGGTGCCTTCATGTTTAAGATCAAGCCTGAACAGGAGCTGTATGTCATCCACATAAGCAAATAATCGAAAACCAAAAGACTGAATAAGGTGCGCTAATGGCTGAATATAAATGTTAAAAAGCAGAGGGGAAAGAGCAGAGCCCTGGGGACACTTCATGTAACAGCTGTTGGAGAGGACCTAAAAGGAAAAGGGGAAACCAATTGCATATGAGAATACAAGAATGTTTGACACCACTCAAGAACAGGACCTGTAATGCGGACATTACACAATCTAGTCAGGAGGATAACACGATGAATGGTATCAAAGGCAGGAAACAGGTCTAACAAAATAAGGTCTGCAATGCCACCCTGATCCCTGATTATTACAGCCTCCATAACTTTAATGAAGAAAGGACCTAGAGAGATGGTCATGGAATGGGGGAAAAACGATGTGTCGAACAAGGGTTTTTTCAGCAAAGTATTCACTAAGGCATGCTTAAGGACAGCTGGAATATGGCCAAAAGCAACAGACGAATGTATAGCTTCAGTTCAAATGTCATCAATACTCTTTACAATAGATCTTAGAAATGGGAACAGGACATTGTCCAAAGGTGAAGCAAACTTTGAATGCATTTCAATGCCAGCTATCTCTGAAGAGCTTGCGGGCTGAAAAGGCGTGAGAGCTGTCGGATCAGATGTTTCATCAGGATGCAAGAAAGGAACAATGATAGTACGAATGACGCACGCTCGACTTTCAATAGCAGTTCTTATAGTCTTGCTTTTATCTATAAAAAGTAAGATAAGTTGTTGCAGAGTTTCTGGGATCCTAAACCTGCAGATGCTACTTTAGGAGCAGAGCGATCCTTTACAGTTTGAAAAAGTTGTTTCCGGATAATAACAGCCAATTTAGAAGCTGAAGCAAGAGTGCTTCGCAGCCTTCAAGACTCTGTGATACAATGCAAGATGTTTTTAAAAACAGGCCTTTCCTAAGGGCTAATGGTTGGACCGCCATTTACATTCGGCCTGCCGAACTGCTAAATGGGCTCGGCTGAGAACCAGCTATTGCTCTTTCATACATCCCTCTAATACATACTTTAACTTGTTGGTTATCACCTCCTATACATCCAATTAAGGACTGTGAGATCTTATGCATAACACACCACTGGGAAAGGAAATCTGCTACTGTCTTTTCTTGTCTGAAGGCTGGAAACCTTAGTAATCATCAAAAACCTTTAGCAATATTGACATTTTATTTTACAGGGAAAGATACATTTCATACTATGCACAATTCGAAAATATTTTTGGGAAACACTATTTGACAGTCACGATTTAAGAGGTGCCTAACCAAGCAATGTTAGGGAATTATTTGTATTTCAAATGTGCTTCTTATGTATACCTTCACTTTCAAACGTATTGTCAGGTGTCTTGACCCACGTTTGAACTAATATGCTACAACATTTGGTGCTGTGGGTTTAGAAAATCCAAGATGGCTGAAAACCCACATTTGCGCCAGAATCCAGGAAAACCGCGCAGTTTTTGCGCACACCAAAATGGTTGCCTGACCTGCCACCCACCAGTGCGAGCGTGATGGGCCAGAAGCGCCATGAGTGAAACGTGGTGCCAAAGGAAAAACAGCAGTGCCTGTTAGCTCAAAAAAGCGCTTTAACATCACCTTTGTTTCTCTGAATGCAAGCTCAAAATGCCTATTTCAAACATTGCAAGATATTCAGAAATCTTACTGAACACCAGCAGACGTCTGGTAGAATGAAGTCTTGTGTGCATACCAAATCTGGAAAGATGAAGATCCTAAAATAATGTTCATAACAAAACTGGCAGAGCTGTGGATGTCAGCAGCTTAAGTGAAATTGGACTTAAAGCCACTAAAATTGAAATGTTTAAAATAAATGAGTGACCTACTGTTGAGTGTCACATAGGTTGCATTTGTTTAAATGTCAAAGTTTTGAACTTAGAATCAGCGTTCTAGCTGCATGGGTAAAAATTGTAAATTTGTTTTGAATGAAGAAAAACTGGAACAAAAGTGACATTTGGCTGAAGCCTGGCTTAAAGGGATTGAATTCTTCCCGGCAACTACCCCCGACAGGAGTTGAAATTTGCCCAGCAACTGTATTCACAGGCCTGGCTGCAGTTTGCTGCCCCTGCCAAAAGGAGATCACACCTCTCTTATTGAATCAGGGGAGGAATACCTGGGACTGCAGGAAACAGAACAATGAACTTTCCTTGGCTCAGGCAACTGTTAAATCATGGGGTCGTAAATGGCTTCCTCTCGGAAGGAACTGGGAGGAGCACTGCCTCTGAGAGCCAGCTGAGCTTGGATGCGGGGCCGAACAAGGAATACCCCATGTGCTTTGGGGCCTAAACCACACCCATCTGGGCCAGAGCATAATTTTAGAAAGATGGATAATTCATAGTACATAATTGTCAAAATTATATCAATAATATCATGATTCCTGTGATTTTTCTGTGCACATTTTAAGAGGTGTTAGGACTCTGTGGTATGTTCTGGGGGGTAGTAGCGGAAAATAGGGTATTTCTCCAAATGTATATATGTTACAAATCTGACACTTCATCATCTGATGCCCATATTCCTTGCGCAAATTTGTGTAAATTCTGGAAAAGTTTAGAGGTTGTGTTCTGGATGAAAAGGGCAGAATTCTGTAAGAAGTGAACACAACATCTTACAAAGACAGGGATCAGATGGTTTGGTGCTACAGAAAATATGTTAACTGGACATATAATATTAGAAAAATTGTACATAGATAAATATGCCTGTAAGTCAAAAATAGATTTGTGTGCAAAGTGACAAGGGGAATGTTCTTTCTGTATGCCATAAAAAGGATGCCGGATGACTCACACCTCTGTTCCCCAGTCAGGCGACAAAGAATTTTCTAGCCTATCAGGATCCTCAGAGGGTTGGGCATAGAAAGTCAGCCTTCACACCCACTTTCAAAAGACATAAAAAGAGCCACTGAAACCTAGGTAGGGACAGTGACTTTCCACTTTCTTGAGAAGCACTTTGCCGGATCAGACAATATCCAGAAGGACCATAGACTCCAGATAGACTCCAGAACTTGAAGCAGAGAGGCCTGAACCAAAAGCTGAATCCTTCTCAGCAGGCCTCAGAATCCAGCCACCTAACCAAACTATTCAACAGCCACTCTGTGCTGTTCGCTTCTGGCTAGAACTTTTGCCGGAACCAGAGACCCAGACCAGACCCCAGTGCCAGAACCCAGAAAGCAGAGCTGTATCCAGACCGCCGTGCAGTGCCGATAGAAGACCAGACCCAGACCAGACTGCTGTGCAGTGCCAAAACTTTTGCCAGAACCAGAGATCCAGACCAGCAGAGCAGAGAGAACCGCAGCTAAACCTGTTGACCAGATCTGTGACCAGACCCATTCCTTCCAAAATTAGGAGTGAGTATCCAACCAGAGCCGTGCAAAACAATCTCTTAGTTTAAAATAATCTAATTCAACCCATTTCAACCTATTTAGAACTGCATAGAAATCATGTGTCCATTCTGTGATTCCAAACCAGTGAAAGTGTCATTTGCCATTTGAATCTTACTTTCTTTCTGAAAATCTACCTCCAGATAATTGTCCGTATCTTTTGAACGATACGTGCTAGGAACGAGATTTAACTTTCATTTGAAAGCTAAGAACCTATAGTTTTTCCATAATCGCGCTCGACCCACTCAGAAAAAGTGCCGCAAATTGCAATTTGAATCAAATTTCTCCACCTGTCAATAATCGCTGTCTTTTGCTTGAAACTGCTGAAATCCATTTTCAACCTGATAATCCCTCATGAATCACTGATAGTGCTGACCTGAACCAATCTTAAGTAGCTATGACCTACCCTGAATCTCCTATAGGATATTAAAATCATTTTTAGCATATTTTCACTTCATTGTAAATCACATTAAAAGTATTTTGGGATGTTTTAAAAGCTTGCTAGGGGGGAACTGAATTGGTATTGCATTTGATTGTATTCCTGAAAATTGTGTACTCTTCTTCCATCTCCTTATATTGCATAGGGGGGAGTGAATTGTCAAAAGAAAAAGTGATCATATTATCTCTTGTGGAAACCATCTCAGTTATTTCTGTGCTGCATTCTTTTCCATCATTGCATTTTTCTTGAACCCATAAAAGCATTCTCAGCTACTTTATCCTCTCTATACCAACTCATAAGTAATTAAAAAAGTGTGCTAGTGTAATATTGTCCATTGTTGATCACTGTCATATTCATAAGTGTGCTATCAAATATTAGTTTATTTCTAAAAGTATATATATATATATTGTTTAATTTTTCAAATAAATCTTTTAATTTGCAAAACAAACCTACTTCTTGGCTCAGTGAGGTCAGGGGGATTCGAAGAGAGGGGCGTTATACAAGGGTTTATCATCCAGATTTATGAACTAGTCATAAAAATATATAAATAAGGACTTTCATTGGGCATCCCAGACTAGGCACTGACTTAGTTGGAGTACTAAATTGAGGTCACTTAACAGAGTGGGGGCTCGAGCCGGGACGTCTGGATTAGAACTACCACTTGTGCAGCTTAATACAGTGTGCTAACTGACAGGATACATAAATCCTGTTGGATCACCACGCCATGTTACACTGTAAAAGCATCCCTCAAAAGAAGGACGCTCTAAGGAGATGGTTTGTTTTGCAAAATAAAATACAAACTTCTGTAAGTCAGGAAGGAAATCAATTTCCAGAATGACGACATTGGTAGATATGAAGATAGCTAGAGAGCAACTTTTACATAAACTGTTTGTGAGAGGTGAATTGTCTGAACAGGACCAGTATGTGTGGCTGCAGGCGATCACACAACAGGTCAATGCGACAGCTGGAAAGATCAGGGTCCCTTACACGTGGCCCTGAGCGGACTATACATGGCCCCTAAAGCCAAAGATGAGCACAACAAGATTGTTAGGATAGCGGCATATTTGTATTTATATATGGGAGCCATACAGGACAAATGTGCTGAAGGCCAAGATCTGGCAAATAGGCAACAGATGGCATTAGAGAAGGCCCAATCTGACCTGGTCTCTTCCGAGCAGAGGCTGCAGAGGAGCCAGGAATCAAAAAATGATAGTAGGCAGTATATCATTAAAATAAAAGAGGATATGGGTATACTGCAACAGGAAAACTCTGACCAGGATACCAGATTTCTGGCCTGGCAGAAGGAGTACCAAGAAGGTTTGGACGCCCTACTGCAGAGCCAGAAAAAGCTGGAGCAACAACTGGACTTCAATTGGGCATGCGCAGAGCAGGTAGTCACCCTGAAAAGCTACCTAGATAGGGAGAAGGCAGAGAGCAACAAACTGATTCTGAAAGACCTGGATACCCAGACAGAATTTGAGGAAGAGCGCCAGAAAGCTGGTGCCCTGTGTTAAGCGGAAACCTGTGCAGTTCCCTCTGGGACCACTGCAAAAGATTTAGGCCTACAGGTGTTTGGCAGTAAACCCACTTGGTAGCAGTCTGTACCACACAGATTCACTTGGTAGCTGTGGCTGAGCAGTCAGTCTTCTGTCAAGAAGAGTTAGTCAGTATGTGGAGTATACACAATAGGGCAATTTATACAGTAGAATAAGCAGACACGGAACAGAGCTTGGGTGTAAAGATATATAGTTATTTATTTATAAAAACACATCTATGAAAAACACACTGGCACTAATACAGCAAACAACTCCAATTACAATTACTATAAGTATCTCACTCCTCTAACAATAGTTCGACAAGTCTAGGTTCAACGGCACCACTTATTTGCAGACAGAGGTGAATGCTTTAACCTAGATGGCACTCTAATATTCGTTAGAACGGGAGAGAAAAGGCAGGGTATGAAACCAACTCGGTACCAACTCTTTTACAAAGCAAATGCAAGGCAAGTAAGGCAGGGTCTACTGTGGATCACAAAGTTCGGAGGCCAGGCCCACTCGGAGAGAGGCAAGGCAAAATGTCCCAAAAAGTATCACAGTGGAAATGCACTTTGAGTCTTTGTAGCAAATTGTCACAGAAAGGTTGGACCAGTTTAGAACAAATAGTTACGAAGGTCTGGAGGCGACCCAATGGAGAGGCAAGGATTAAGACATCTCACGCTAACCGTCACAAGGGAAGCCAGGCGGACACGGTACCTTGTATGTGGAGAGACAGCTCCGTCGGTGGTAGTTGTTCCTGGTGGTGGATGCAAGTCGGGGCTTTGCCAAGAGATGAGATGATCTCGTTGTCGAAGGAAAGTTGAAGATCGTTGCACCACCAGGGAAGAGACCAGTCGAGGAGTGCTCCGTCACAAGGCACCACCTTTTGGTCGCGTTATGGGCTAGTGGCTATCCGGTTGCCGGGGTGCTCAGCACGGGCAATTCGGCCACTATGCCCTGGAAGCGAAGAAAAAGCAAAGGGACTGGTTGTTCCCACCAGTCAGGGGAAGAAGACTCTCCAGCCGGGAGATCTCCTCTGTCGTTGGGAAGTGGTGAGACGGTTCAGCAGGGCTCCACCGGAGGTGTCGTCGTTGCAGGTCAGCTCAGCTTTACTCTTGTTGGATTCTTAGGTCCTGTGGCGACTTCTGAAGATCCAGTCCCAAAAGCCCTGCTTTTATGCAGCAAACCCCCATTCATTCAGCCTAGCTGTCAATCAAAACACGCTAATTGGTGAGCGGGGTGGCTCACCACTTGGGCCAATCACACCAGAGTGCGACTTGAGTTGGCAAGGCAACTCAGTCCAGGGTGCCTAAACCCCCTCCCACCCCCTGTGGTACCCAGACAGAATGGCACCACTTTGGAGGGCTTCTGTGCAGAAGCCAGCCAAAAGTGGAACAAAGGGCTCAACCTTTGGTTCGGAGTTACAGAGGCGAACACAGACGCCATTTTAAAAACCGAGTTCTGCCAGAAAATACCGACCGGTAGATTTATTTAAGACAAATAAACCGGCGGTATGTTAGAGACTAACGGGAAAAAGTATTAGCCTCCAACAATGGGAAGAATCCCATAGAATTATATTCGGGGTCGAATATAACAAGTAGTTTCCACTGCCACCAGCCAAAACTCGACGAGGGGGGATGGGACAGTGCCCCCTTGAATAACAGACCCAGGGGTAATCAAATTACCCCTACTAGTACGTCCACAATAGGATGGTTTGTACTAGTGCTGTTAGTAAATTTAGTTCTAGTAAAGCCAATGGTGACTTTACATGCACTGGGAGACAGTAGTCAGTCCCAGGGTATGGAGTCTATGGTGGGGATCCTCTAGAATGCTCCAGTGTTACGGCACGGAGGTTGCGGTGTAACACACATAGTAAAACACATTAGACCCTATGGAGTAAAAGACCCCATAGCCCATAGAACACATTGAAATTCAAAGGAATTAACCACATTCATGTCCAAGAGTGGGAGAGAAAAGAGTCTCACTCTTGGCAGGATGGACAAAAACAAATTCCAGAAATCCAGCAAAGCTGCTGGGGGACTCGCTAGGTTAGGAAATTCAGCCTAAATAGAGAATTCTCCTAACACTCCCCCCCCCAGACTAAGGGACAGGAGGATTTAATCCACTCCTGGATGAATCTCATAGCTCTAGTCGATGACATACATCCTAGAGAGACCATCAGCATTTTGGTGGTGACACCCTGACCTGTGCTCAATGGTGAAATCAAACCCTTGCAGGCAGATTGAGCATCTCAGTAGTTTTGGGTTTTCCCCTTTCATTTGAATTAACCATCTCAAGGGTTGGTGGTCAGTCTGAATGACAAAAGTAGAACCATACAAGTATGGCCTAAACTTCTTCAGAGCCCACACGATAGCAAAGCATTCTCTTTCGATTGTTGCACACCTTGTTTCAGGATCCTTCAGCTTGCGGCTGATGAAGCAAACGGGGTGCTCCCTACCTTTCCCATCCAGTTGACTGAGTACGGCACCTATTCCTACATTAGAAGCATCTGTCTGCACAATGAAAGTTTGGTGGTAATCAGGAGCTCTGAGTAATGGGGCTTGGCAAAGAGCCTTTTTCATGTTTTCAAAAGCCTGATTGCACTCCTTGTTCCATCTAACCTTTTTAGGAAATTTGGGAGAGGAGATGACATTCAGAGGAGAAGCTATGGTTCTATAGTTCTCAATGAAATTCCTGTAATACCCAGTGAGACCTAAGAAGGTTCTCACTTGGGTCTGAGTAGTAGGTGTTGTCCAATTTTGCACAGCTTCAATCTTACTGAGCAAAGGCCTTATTTCTCCACCTCCTACCTCATGTCCAAGATAAACTACCTTACTCTGTCGAATTTGGCATTTACTCGCCTTTATGGTCAGATTGGCTCGTCCAAGAGCCTGCATAACATCTCTTAGGTGGGTTACATGTTCTTCCCAGGAATTGCTGAACACTGCTATGTCATCCAAGTATGCCATGCAGAAGTCCTCCATCCCATTCAGAACCTGGTTAACCATCCGTTGAAATGTAGCAGGTGCATTTTTCAATCCGAGAGGCATCACCTTAAACTGGTATAAGCCAACGGGGGTAGAAAATGCAGTTTTCTCTATGGCATGGTCTGCCAGGGCTATTTGCCAATAGCCTGACGTCAAGTCAAATGTGCTGAGGAACTTGGCTGAACCAAGTTTATCCACCAACTCTTCTGTTCTTGGCAAAGGGTGGGCATCAGTCTTAGTGACTGCATTAAGAGCTCTATAATCCACGCAGAATCTAAGTTATTTAGATCCTGCCTTTGGTACTAACACAACTGGGCTAGTCCATGGACTAGTAGAGGGCTCTATTACCCCGAGATCAAGCATCTTGCTGACCTCACCTTTGATGTGGGTTCGTACGTTTTCTGATATTCAGTATCCTCTGCTTTTCACTGGCAGACAGTCACCAGTGAGTATGTCTTACTGGCCCCAAGGGGTCAAGTCTGGTGAAAGTGAGAACAGAGAGGCAAACTGATTCAACATAGATTTGCACTCTTCTTGTTGCTCAGGTGTCAGATTTGAATAGAGGTTTACTCCTTCAATTTTTTCGTCTAAAGGTAAGCCTCTGAGGAGATCAGGAAGAGCTTCACTCTCTTCTTCTTCCTCTGATGATGCTAGAAGCAACGCTCCTACATCAGGTCTTGAGACATACGCTTTGAGTCGGTTGGTGTGGAAGACTGTCGGAGCCTCCTTGGGATTGCCCAAGTCCACCAGATAGTAGACCTCTCTAAGTTTACCCACAACTCTGAAGGGTCCCATCCATTTGTCTTGCAAGGCCCTCTGCCTTGTTGGGATCATAACGAGAACTAGCTGGTCTTGAGTGAACTCACTATGTTAGCCTTTTGATCATGCCAGTGCTTGACCAATGCTTGTCCAGCTTTCAAGTTATCACTTGCTTCTGTCATCATGTGTGACATTCTCCTCCGGAGACCTATCACGTAGTCAGTCACTCTGACTGGCTTGGGGGAAGGAGCACTCTCCAACCCCTCCTTAATCAGGGCCAATGGACCTCTGACGGGATGACTATAGAGAAGCTCAAAGGGAGAATAGCCTACCCCCTCCTGAGGGACTTCTCTATAAGCAAAGAGAAGGCATGGCAGTAGAAGGTCCCACTTTCATTTAAGGGGTTCTTCTAAAGCCCCTATCATGCTCTTCATGGTTCGGTTGTACCGTTCTACCAACCCATTGGTTTGTGGGTGGTAAGCAGTCGAGAACTTGTAAGTAACTCCACAGGTTTTCCACATGGCTTTCATGTAGTGGGACATAAAATGTGACCCCCGGTCAGAGATTACTTCCTTAGGAAACCCGACCCTGGGAAAAATACCAAGGAGGGCCTTAGCCACAGCCGGAGCTGTAACAGTCCTCATAGGCATTGCCTCAGGATACCTAGTAGCATGGTCTACTACAACAAGTATAAACCTGTTGCCTGAGGAGGTTGGAGGATCAAGGGGACCAACAATGTCAATCCCTACTCTCTCAAACGGGACTCCCACAACTGGGAGAGGCACTAAAGGTGCCACATTCTTGGAGCCCACCTTACCAGAGGTCTGGCAGGTGTGGCAGCTCCTGCAGTGCTTTTCTACTTCGGCCCCCATCTTCGGCCAATAAAAGTAGAGAGAGAGCCTTTCCTTAGTCTTCTTGAAACTCAAGTGACCAGCCAAAGGAATCTCGTGGGCTAACTGCAAGAACTGTGGTCTGTTCTCTTGGGGTACTACAAGTCGTTTGTAGTCTCCAGGTGCAGACTCGGTCGGTTCACTGTACAAGAGACCATCTTCCCAGTGCAACCTGTATTTCCCAGGCTCTTGCCCTTCAGCCTGAGCTTCTGCCTGGTGGCAAAGACCTTCCAGAGGTGGACATTCTCTCTGTCCCTTACTGAAGTCTGCCCTGCTGGGTCCACCTTCTGCCAGTAAAGACTGCAGCTCAGGATGGTCAACAGGATGCAGATCTCCAATGAGTTCCTGGCCATCCATTAGCTCTTCTTCAGAGTCTAATTCTACCACACAGGGTTGTACCACCCTCTCAGCCTCAGCTGGAGGGGGAGTTACGGGTGTAACTTTGGACAACCGCGGGGAAGTCCTTGTTGGCTGCACTGGAATGCTGGCTGCGGGTTTCGGTATAGAAGTTTTAGGTTTCCCTTTCGCTTCTGATTTCTTTGAGACAGCAGCTGACAATTCCAGTGGAGCAGGAGTGATATCTTTCTTCATCATCTCCTGGAGAGTACCTCTCATGGTTCTCTCCCTTGCAGGTCTGGTTAGCTCCTGTAACCATTTACTAGGAGGTCTGGGGGTATGAGACACAACTCTGAGAGTTTTTTAATCGTTACCCAACAGAACTCGTCCTGGTACCTCACTATGTATGCTGACAGATATCTTCACAGTCATGTCATTACACTGGATGAGAACTGGTAATTGGGGAAGCATCTGCACAGGCCCTCCAGCTAACTTGGTGAGGCGTTTGGGTGCCTTAGCAACATCCTCAGCCTGAAAAAAAGATTTATCCACCACAGTTATGCTGGCCCCAGTGTCCCTAATGGCAGGAGTCTCCTGACCATTCACCTGGACACTGTCCTTATAATACTCTTTAGTATTATCTGGGATAGAATTATAGACATCTAAATTCTGTTGTTCACACAAACCCAGAGACACTAAAGAAACACTGGCTGAGACTCCAGTGGGTTCATCAGCCAGTAGTAGAAAGTTTCCACTTGCCATTTGGACTTCCTCCTCTGGAGCGAAGGCTAAGGAGACAAGCTGGACCCCTGAAGGTTTACCCTTGCATCTGGGATCTCCTTTCACATGGTCAGTTGAGCCACAAACAAAGCATTTACCGAATGCTTTCTGGAATGGTGGCTTGTTCTGGCCTCCCTCCGGTTTGGCACCACAAGGTACACTATTCTGCTGTGGTTTTCCTTGTGGCTTACCCTTATGGTTTTGTTGGGGGCCCTCTTTGGAATTTGAGTTATTAGAATTCTCTTTTTAGTCTTTTTTAGGCTGTTTTCCCTCATCCTTTTTCTGAGTTGCCCCAGAATCCTTACGAGTAGCCCTGTTGGCAACCCACAAGTCAGCAGCCTTAGCTAGCTCCCTGGAATCCAATTCCTTCGAATCAACCAAGTGCTGTCTGAGCTCAGGAGAACAGGCATCATAAATAGACTCCAACATAAAAAGATTCTTCATACCCTCATAAGTGTTCACTTTGTAACCCTTAATCCATCCCTCTAAGTTTTTCAACCCTTCACTCACCCAGGTAGCCCAAGGGGTACCATCATGCTTTTTGAGGGTTCTAAACCTCTTAAGATACTGGGAAGGGGTCTTCCCGGACCAAGCTATCAAAGCTAGTTTCACACTTTCATAATCCTTCTTATCCACCTCCCCCAACTCCATTACCAGATCAGTCGCAACAGGGGGAAGCCTAGAGAACAACCAGGGAAGTAACTCAATCCCTGTGATGTCCTGGAGCCCATGATTATATTCAAACAGTTTTAACCAATCCAACACATCCAATCTCGGTTCATACATACCCACTAATTCCTTAGGCATCCGGGGTCTTTTGGGACTGGAACTTCTAGAGGAACCAGAGGAGAGAGAAGCATTTTCCACAGATAACTTTTTCATCTCTAACTCATGATTAAGTTCTATTTCTCTGAGCCTTAATTCAGCTTGCTTCTGCTCAGCCTGGGAATTCATCCGTCTGAACTCTAGCTCTTAGTTTCTTTCAGATTGAGCTAAAAAACGCTTGTATTCTAATTCGAGCTTCATTTTTTCAAGTTCAAAATAAGCAGGGTTACATGTGGGACCTGGTATGGGCCCCGTAGGTACAGTAGGTAAGGCAGACAGAGGCTCAGAGTGGCTAACTTCATTAGGTTCACTTTCCTCTTCTGACTCATTATCAAGACTTTGATTCAGATCAATACCATCACTGTTTTCTACATTCGCTGGAGAAGTTAGTTCCTCTGAACCAGTACCCAGACTTTGGTTTTCCACCAGTCTCGCTATCAGTTCTACTTTCTTGCCTCTTACAGAAAGATTCTCTTGTCTACAGAGAGCTCTCAAACTCTCAGTACTTTCGCCTGACAAGGACACTTGGCTGTAAATCTCCATAGTAGACATGTTTTTGAAAGTTGCTTTTTAGTGCTAAGCTTTGTGGTTAGTTATCCTGAAGTGTTGAAAAGCACTCTAAAGTGTATACTCGATCCAAATCCCACCGCTGTACACCAGTGTTAAGCAGAAACCTGTGCAGTTCCCTCTGGGACCACTGCAAAAGATTTAGGCCTACAGGTGTTTGGCATAAACCCGCTTGGTAGCAGTCTGTACCACACAGATTCACTTGGTAGCTCTGGCTGAGCAGTCAGACTTCTCTCAAGAAGAGTTAGGCAGTATGTGGAGTATACAAAATAGGGCAATTTACACAGTAGAATAAGCAGACACGGAACAGAGCTTGGGTGTAAAGATATATAGTTATTTATTTATAAAAATACATCTATGAAAAACACACTGGCACTAATAAGGCAAACAACTCCAATTACAATTACTATAAGTATCTCACTCCTCTAACAATAGTTCGACAAGTCTAGGTTCAACGGCACCACTTATTTGCAGACAGAGGTGAATGCTTTAACCTAGATGGCACTCTAATATTCGTTAGAACGGGAGAGAAAAGGCAGGGTATGAAACCAACTCGGTACCAACTCTTTTACAATGCAAATGCAAGGCAAGTAAGGCAGGGTCTACTGTGGATCACAAAGTTCAGAGGCCAAGCCCACTCGGAGAGAGGCAAGGCGATATGTCCCAAAAAGTATCACAGTGGAAATGCACTTCGAGTCTTTGTAGCAAATTGTCACAGAAAGGTTGGACCAGTTTAGAACAAAAAGTTACGAAGGTCTGGAGGCGACCCAATGGAGAGGCAATGATTAAGACACCTCACGCTAACCATCACAAGGGAAGCCAGGCGGACACGATACCTTGTATGTGGAGAGACAGCTCCGGCGGGGGCAGTTTTTCCTGGTGGTGGATGCAAGTCGGGGCTTTGCCAAGAGATGAGATGATCTTGTCATCGAGGGAATGTTGAAGATTGTTGCACCACCAGGGAAGAGACCAGCCGCGGAGTGCTCTGTCACAAGGCACCACCTTTTGGTCACGGTACGGGCTAGTGGCTATCCGGTTGCCGGGGTGCTCAGCACGGGCAATTCGACCACTACGCCCTGGAAGCGAAGAAAAAGCAAAGGGACTGGTTGTTCCCACCAGTCAGAGGAAGAAGACTCTCCAGCCGGGAGATCTCCTCTGTCGTTGGGAAGTGGTGAGACGGTTCAGCAGGGCTCGTTGCAGGTGTCATCGTTGCAGGTCGGCTCAGCTTTACCCTCGTCGGATTCTTAGGTCCTGTGGCGACTTCTGAAGATCCAGTCCCAAAAGCCCTGCTTTTATGCAGCAACCCCCCATTCATTCAGCCTAGCTGTCAATCAAAACACGCTAAGTGGTGAGTGAGGTGGTTCACCACTTGGCCAATAACACCAGAGTGCGACTTGAGTTGGCAAGGCAACTCAGTCCAGGGTGCCTAAACTCCCTCTCACAGCCCCTGTGGTACCCAGACAGAATGGCACCTCTTTGGAGGGCTTCTGTGAGAAGCCCGCCAAAAGTGGAACAAAGGGCTCAACCTTTGGTTCGGAGTTACAGAGGCGAACACAGACGCCATTTTAAAAACCGAGTTCTGGCAGAAAATACCGACCGGTAGATTTATTTAAGACAAATAAACCGGCGGTATGTTAGAGACTAACGGGAAAAAGTATTAGCCTCCAACAATGGGAAGAATCCCATAGAATTATATTCGGGGTCAAATATAACAAGTAGTTTCCACTGCCACCAGCCAAAACTCGGCGAGGGGGGATGGGACAGTGCCCCCTCGAATAACAGACCCAGGGGTAATCGAATTATCCCTACTAGTACGTCCACAATAGGATGGTTTGTACTAGTTCTGTTAGTAAATTTAGGTCTAGTAAAGCCAATGGTGACTTTACATGCCCTGGGAGACAGTGGTCAGTCCCAGGGTATGGAGTCTATGGTGGGGATCCTCTAGGGCGCCCCAGTGTTACGGCACGGAGGGTGCGATGTAACACACATAGTAAAACACATGAGACCCTATGAAGTAAAAGACCCCATAGCCCATAGAACACATTGACATTCAAAGGAATTAACCACATTAATGTCCAAGAGTGGGAGAGAAAAGAGTATCACTCTTGGCAGGATGGACAAAAACAAACTCCAGAAATCCAGAAAAGCTGCTGGGGGACTCGCTAAGTTAGGAAATTCAGCCTAAACAGAGAATTCTCCCTAACACCCTGAAAAGGCAGAGGGGCGACCTGGCGGCACAGATGCAGGCTCTTAGTCAGGAAAGGGACACCTTAGGCCAGGAAGTCTGCCAATTAAAAGAAAAAAATGAAGAAAATCACTTGGCCCTCCAGGGACTGGGTGACCTCCAAAAAGAGCATTGGAACTTGTTAGAGCACACCAGGAGGGTGGAAGATGCTCTGGCAAGAAAGGAACAGGCCAGGAGGGATGGGACTCAGGAGGTAATCCTCCTGCAGCAAAGACTGGCCCAGTACTCCAGGACCAACCAGGAAGCACAGAGAGAGAATGAGGCTCTCTGCCAGGACAATTATAGGCTCCAGCAACAGGTAGCCATGCAGGAGAGACTGATAGAGTCTAGTAAGGCCTTAACTGAGGAACTGAAAGCACAGGCTCTTGCATGGCAACAGGGAGCAGGGGCGGATAGAGATGAGGTTCGCTGGGAAAGGGAAACCCATGAGCATAACCTCAGGAGCCCTAGTACCAGAGGCCTTCACCTCTCCCAGGCCCTGGACTCTGCCACCCCCATGTCCCCTGGTGCACATGAGCACAGGGCCACAGGATGGCAGATTACTATCCAGCCAAAAGTATGGGGCTCATAGGCCAGTACCACCCAGGAATGGATGGGCGGGCATCCAGGTATGGGCACCTAAGTACAGTGCAATTTAGTGGGGAACCCCAGGAGAGTAGGCCCACTAAGGGCATCCTGAAAACCTCTGCCCAGTTAGGTCAGTGTGGGGGGGGGGGCTACCCATCGAATCCTGGCAGCAAGGAGGGATCTGAAGACTCCTCTGAGCGGCTGTCATGATGCCTACCCCAGAGCACCAGGCCAGGCCCAGCACCCCCGGAAGCAGGCATCATGCCCTCGGGTAAAAGCCCAGCAGCCCCTTATAGGGGCTCTTTGGACTCAGTCCTGGCGCCTTTGGCACCAGGCTCATGTTGGACATCAGTCCTGGCGCCATAGGCGCCAGGCTCATAAAAGGAGGTGTTTTGTGCACTTACCTGATGCAGACCATGCACACTTCAGGCCTCACTGAGACCTGAAAGGGACTATTTTTTCATAGGGACTATTTTTTCACTCGGGCGTGGCCAGGGAAGGATACATAACTAGTTGGGGAAGGATACATACCTGGGACTTCTTTGGAGGCTATTTAAGCCACGCCCAGACAGCAGCTCATGCTTCGCGTTGTTCTACTTCCTGCAGCTTAACGCTCACCGTGTCTGCTCCTGCTCCTGGACTCCAGCCACGCCCACCTCGAACCTGGAAGACCTGCAAGGAAGGAAGAGAAGAGAAAGGTGAAAACCAAGGACTATTTCAAACTTCTTACCTGCATCCAGAATCTTCTCGCCAGCATCCCTGAAGAAAGACTTCCATTTAAAAGCATTGCCTTGCTCGCTGCAGCGCCACGCTTCACTCACCTGTCCTCGAGACATCTCCCAGCTCCATCGCGGCTGTCAGCATCGGACGCCACATCTCTGCACCTAGGGGAGAGAGGAAGAAACAAAAGGTGAGCAGAAGGAACACAGAAGGAAAGCCTGATTAACAGCCATAATACTTACCGGCTTTTCTTCCACATTTCGGGTCGGCGCCGCCCCGTTGGCAGGTACCGTACCCCGGCCCCTATGGGGAAAGGACAAGAGACATTTCTGGGGAATGATAAGGACATTTAGAGGGATCGCCCTCATCACTACTCACCTCGGCAGTTTAACCCCTCGATGCATCACCTTCATTCTGCACCTGAAATAAAGGACAGATCACAGGTTAGAAAGACAACATAAAGGGGGCCTCACTTGAACTTTGAACTTTCATACTTACGGCGCATCGCTCAGGAAAGTCAAGTGGATTTTGCCAGCGCCATTCTGAAAACCAGTGAAGTAACTGGACGAATGCGCGCCCCTGCACCAGAAGCAGGATGGAGAGTTCATCCTTCCAAACCATAAGGTGAGCTTAAACCGGGGTTTGGAGGAAGTTAGAGAGGAACGAAGGGGGAAGGGAGGAGCTAGCACACTATTTTGCAGACTGTTAATCCCCTTTCTCATCTGCAGAAGGATATTCCTACGGGCCAGGCAAGCACGATTTGGAGGTCCTGTCCAGTCGGTGTTCCGGGTCCTGCGCATCACGCTAGAAGCAATCCAGACTAGACCAGCGCCCCCGTGGGAACCAGGTGAGCGTTACAGCATCACAAGACACAGGAGACCAGGTCACCACATTCTGCCAGCCATTCCCAGGCTCGCAGAATCCAGGAAAACCTGGAAGATCTGACGGGCACCTATGGGAGCAGTGCTTCTGAGTCAGAGGATGAATGGACCAGGGTTACCCGAACCAAAAAGGCCAATAAGGCAAAAAGGGCCTTGCTTAAGGACCCCTTAAAACAGATTAAGGCAATAAGGAGTGTCATCACCCCTTATCACAAGAACGCCAAGTATTCTGTTTGGGAACACTTGGAGCTTTACGAGCAAATGATGGAGACTTTTCATTTGAAGGACAGCAGTAGCTGCATTCAGTATGTCAAATGGACATTCTCCCCAGAATAGTCCAGTTTCTTTGCGGGGCTGGAGGACCAAAATCATTCAAGATGGTCCACCTATAGGGTGGCCATCTTGAAACATTTTTCTGTTCACAGAAATCCCCAAGAGGCTCACAAGGCAGCCTACAATTTGCAATGTGGGGAGGATCAGGCCCCACAAGAATTTGTGCAGGAATTGAAGCGTGCCTTTGCACAGACTACCAGAAGGGTGCGCACGGACAGCAAAGAGTTTGTAAATACATTTTTCCATGCCTTACCCAAATATATAATGACACAGCTAGTGAGAGATTTTCACGAGAAAAGGTAACTAGACTGGGTCATTGAACAGGCTACCCGGATCTATGAGGTACAGAAGCCCATAGAAAATAAAAATAACGCCCAGAAAAGCCCCAAACCACCCAGCACCCCTGCTGCTGTCAAGGTGGCAGAGGTAAAGGTTGCCCCCATTTTAGATTTGGAGATGGGGGGCCTAAAAACCTGCCTGGACCCAATAATTCTCAGCCCAGAAGGCCCTCGGCCCAGACACAGGCAGAGAGTCAAGGAGGTAGTCCCACAAATGGGGTCCCTCGCTCCCCTGACTATGTAAGCCCCAGCTACAAGGGAAACCAACCCATACTGGGTTATGTGTGGACTCCTCCAGCCCAAGGGGGGATCCAACCAGGCACCCAACCCAGGGAACTTCCCTCCTAACTTCCCCAGGAGGGCAGAAATTCACCAAACTCTGGGCAGACCTTTTTTCCCAGGTATCCACCCAATTTCCAGCCCCAAAATCATCCATCCTTCTTTCCCCAATTCCCTGAGCCCAGACAACCTAATCCCAGAGAGGGGAGGCCAAGGGTCGAGGGGTACCTGAATCTTCCCAACCCTGGGTACTACCAGTGAAGGGATATCTACCCTTCCCGGGATCAGCCCAGGGGAGAAAACCGAACCCCGTATCAGCCTGAGTGGGTTTCACAGTTAGAGCGCCAGGTCCAAAATATGGCACGGGATCTGGGTCACATGCTGAGGGCTCAACAGAACCCTCAGATGAGCATGCCGGCATAGAATGCCCCAAACTCCGGACCTGGTGCTCAAGAACAATGACGGGGCAGCACCCCTATAAACCCACCGGTTCCCAGGGAGGAGGCACAAGGGGAAGGGGGGTGTAAAGCCTTGGAGGAAGCTTCCTTCCCCACTTGTAAACAGCCCCTGGAAACCCAGGAACCGGAAACAAAATCTCCTACCCCTGAAAGTCTGCCACCCAAGGAGCAGAGAGGAGGTAGGAGAAACAAAGGACCCAAACAGACCCAGTTTGTGGAGGATGCATAGATCTTCCAATTTGAGGGAGAGGGATCCTCGGAGGATCCTGGGAAAAGGATCTTCTCCTTCAGAGATGGGGGAACTCCTCCCAAAGAAAGATGGATCCGAAGGGATTCACATCCCGACTGGGGAGATGTGAGGGCTGAGCTAGCGCCACCCATCATCTCATCCCAGAACCAACAGCATCAAAATCCCCTGGTTCAGACCCACCCTTGTGACTGTAAAAAAGGGGGGCGGCCCAGAAACAGAACCAGGGGAACCCACAATGGCTCTGATTTCCAGTTGCCAACTTTTCCTTGCAGATTCCCATGACTCTCCACAGAATTCTGCCCAAATCTCTTCTCTCGCAATGTCCAAAACTAAAATATTAGCCCACCAGTTGTCCAAAAATGTGCATTATCCTTGAGGAGAAGGATGGAAGATACTATGCCCCGGTACAAGTGCAGAGGCAGGGTACAATGTTGGCACTGGTGGACACTGGATCCCAAGCTACTCTTCTGTCCAGAAGGGCCTTTGATGAACTAAATGCAGGAAGGGGGGAGAATTACCGTATTCCTCTCACCTCTATTCCTGGACAACTTCAGAACTTTGACAGGAAGGAAATCCCTGTCGAGGGGACTGCAGATTTGGACATTAAAATTGGGTGACACAAGGTGAAACACCCGGTCATAGTAGTGACTCCAGAGGGCACCCCTTGTTTACTAGGGAATGACCTCCTGAGAAGGTTGTCACCCCTAATAGATTGCGTAAACAAGGTCCTCTGGACCCAGACTAGCCGGCCAATAAAATTAAAACAGAGTGTCAACCATGTTAGTTTAAACGGCACATGCCACATGGTTAAACAAAAATCTGACCAAGTAGAATTTCACTTCCAGAACAACCAAATTCCAGACGTGACAGTAATAGCAGTAGGACAACAGACTGGTGATAGGGGGTCCTCTCTATTTCTGAAAATCAGCCTTCCTTCCAGTTTAAGGTGGTATTCCACACTGGAGGGAAACACTCTGAAATTCTTTACTAATCCACAATCAGACATTCCCACTCCTATAGTCCAGAAAGATGTGAAATCAGCTCAGAGCCTGGCTGATATTCAGCAAATTGGAGAGCAGTTGTTCATCCCTGTTCAGTTAAATGATGGGAAGGACTCTGTTCTCGCCCGAGTGTGTGTGTGAACAATGGTAAGAGCTTCATCAGCGAAGCCATGTTCCGCCAACTCCCAAAAGATCCAGCCATTCCCACATTCAAACTGATAGACAAATGGGAAATGGAACTGGAAACACCCAATTCCAAACATCTCCTGCCAAGCAGGTGTATGCTCAAAATCTCCATTGGCAACAAGAGCATAGTCCATAATTGTTTGGTCGTGCGAGACATCACTGCCACCTTTTCCTTAGGCAATGACATTCTCAATCGCTTTGCCATTAGTTTGGACCTAATAAATATCAAAGCTTGGTCCCGATTAGCGGATAATCCCATGGGCTTTGATGATCCAGAAAAAGCATTTAGGTCAGCTCAATTGCTACCTTATGCAGATGAAATTCAGATTAAAGAGGAAGTCACCATCCCAGAAAGGACCCGACAATTCTCCCTGGAAGTCTAATTTAAAAGAGGACAAAAATTGAAAAACCCTGATGCTTATATTCATCTAAATGCTTTTCTCCAACAGCAAGGGTTGGGGGTAAACCCAACACCATTAGTCAACATAGAACATGACACCATTCCAATAGAGGTGGATAACAGCGACTTAAAGAGTATTACTCTAGCCGCGGGCACCATTATTGGAATGGCGGTTGATGACCGACATTTCTCCATTGATCTAGGAAATGAACTGTTAGGACCAATTCCCAAGGACTGTTTTGACAGTGACAGTGATGACAATACAACACCAGACAGGATCTTTACCCGGCATGGGGGGGGACTTCCTGGTGTACACTTCCTGCCCTTATGGTAAGGAAGATGTGACTTGTGACTTCAGAAGGGATGAGGTGATTTTCCAGGTCCATGAGGGCTGCCTTTCCCACCTGAAGCCTCCAATCCAAATCAGCACTCTGACCAGGGACTTCTCCACCCAGCTGGAGGAGGCCGTTGAGATAGCCAAACCAGAAGTCTTTCCAGGCTTCAGGCAGATGGTGGAAGAGAGAGTCAACATAGCTGATACCTGTGTGACTATGGAACAGAAGCAAAAGTTGAAACAGGTTTTCTTGGATTTTCAAGATCTCTTTGCGGTAGACTCATATGACTGACATTTTCCAACATAAGGTCATGCCCGACCTGGGTGCGAGGGGTAACCTGGCTTATGTACATGATGTCGTCATCAAAAGTTCATCTGTGGAGGAACACGTAGCGGGGATCCGTTATGGTCTGACACAGTTGAGGGCCGCCGGAGAAAAACTTTCCTTTCAGAAAGCACAGTGGTGTAGAACCCGTGTTAATTTCTTGGGGCATGAGATTACTCCTCACGGTCTCTGTCCCCAGGAAAAGAAAGTGGAAGCACTCCAGAAACTGAAAGACCCCACAACTCTGCGGGAACTAAGGAGCCTCCTTGGACTGACTAATTACACCAGAAAGTTCATTGAGGGCTACGCAGAGATCACCAGACCCCTGATTCATCTCTTGAAGGGGGGGGTCAAGTGGGAATGGGGTCAGAACAATCCGAGGCAGTAAGACAGATCAAAAGAAGCCTCTCACAAGCACCTTGCCTAGCTTACCCTGTCAGAAACAAGGAGTTTTTCTTGGAGACAGGGTTCTCTAATATATGCTTGACTGCAGTATTATATCAAAAGCATGACAAGGTCAATAAAGTAATCTCCTATGCGAGCAAAACTTTATCCTCTGTGGAGGAAAAATTCAACGATTGTGAGAAGGCACTCCTGGCAACGGTGTGGGCATTGAAGAATTACCGCTCTTTTATCCAGGGGGAACACATCATAGTGGAGACTCCACACCAGCCTCTGCAATAACTCCAAAGTGACAGAATCCGGGCCGGAAATGTGAGTAATTCCAGAATTACTTCCTGGATTCTGTCAATGCAAGACTTTCCTGTGGAGGTCAGATATGGCCAAAACAAGAACAGTCCCCTCGCGCAAGGTCTGGCTGACTTGCATGATTGTGCCAGAGAAAACTGTCTCGAGGACGAAAGTCTAAAAATCATGGACAACATGGAGGCATACCTTAATTACCCCCATAAAGTCTTTGAAGAATACAAGTGTGAGGGAATGCCCACTGTATATGTGGAAGGATGCTCTTACCATGTTGACAACAATGGGGAAAAAGAACTTGTGGCTGGCGTAGGGAATGCATGGGTGAATGAGTCCCCAGAACCCTCAGCTGGGTACAAAATTGGTCCCCGAAGTAGTCAGGTGGCAGAGTTGATGGCTGTGCACCAGGCCATCCTCAAAGCTGTCCAGCATCAACTCCACGAACTGGTCATAATCACAGACTCGGATTATGTACAGAACAGGTTCATGGAGCACCTGGTTAATTGGAAAACCAGAAGCATGTTATGTGCTAATAACAAACCCTTGAAACATGGGAATTTAATCCAAAATATTGATGATCTGGTCACCGTGAATCGGATGACCATCTACTGGAAGAAGATCAAGAGTCACTCCAACGTAGAGGGACCAGACAAAACTGGCAATGACTTAGCTGATCAGCTGGCCAAAACCGGGGCCATCCAAGGGGATCTAATAGTGATTGAGTCCCTGTTGGGGGAAATCCAGGTCACTGCAATCACTAGGTCCCAGACAAATGCTCACAATGATCTTTCAACTGCACAATGGAGTAAGGAGACCCCAGATGCTGATTTAATTACGGCTCAGAAGGGGGATCCTATAATTGGTAAGTTTTACCAACACATTGAGGACCCTGAGAACTTTCCCCTGACCGATACCGATTACATTGGGAAAGAGGACCTTAGAGTGTTGATGAAATGTCCAAAAATGTTCCGAATCCAAGACAGTTTGCTGGTAAGGAAATCCCAAGCTGGCCATGATCAGTGGGTGGTTCCTACCTCATTCTGAAGCCTGATGTTAAGTCATGCCCATGATGCGGCCGCAGCCAGTCATAGGGGGTTTCATACAACACTTGAGATCTTAAGAGAGTTTGCATACTGGCCACACCTTGGCTGGACCTTGACCAATACTTGAAGGGGTGTCTTGTGTGTGCACAATTTCAGCCAACATCCCTCACACACCGTGCGCCTCTCCAAAAGAGGGGGATGACACTGCCATGGTCAGATTTGCAAGTCGACTTGATAGGCCACGTGATTCGCTCCTCCAGGGGAAATAAGTACATGTTGACGGTGACATGCTTATTTACTAAATGGGTGGAATGTCTCCCGGACCCAAACTGCAAGGCAGAAACAGCAGCTGCCCTGATGATCAACCACATCTTTTCCCGTTTCGGTCTACCCCAAAGGATTGAGTCAGACAGAGGTAGCCAATTTACCAGCGAAATAATGACTAAAATGTCGGAGATACTGGGGGTTAAAAGTAAGCTACACATTGCTTACTGGCCAGCCTCTTCTGGTGCAGTAGAACGTTTGTTACACCCCGCCGTGCACATCACTCCAGAAGACGGGCTTGTTCTTTAAAAGGTACGCACAAACATGTTTTCCTTCCTTATGGTATGCGGCGCTTCATTCCCCCATTCCTTTCACAATGGAGATTGCGGCAGGGGTTGAACAAACTACGAGTACCATGATCCTCCACTGCACTATCATGTGCCCTGCGCCTCCAATCACCATGCTCTGACGTTTTGCTTTCTCTTTCGGATAAATGCAGTCTTTTCATTCAGCTCGCTGCTTCTGATTGAAGTTGCTGACGCCTTTGAAGTTTCGTCTTCGTCCTTTCTTGAATATCTGGAATTCTTGACCTTTGCCTGCCTAACGGACCGTTTTGTCTGCTGCTTTGTACTTTACTGCCAGGTTGGTGTACCAGGACCTATTTCTTGTTTTCACAGACTGCCTTGCCAAATCGATTTTGTACTTCTGCTGCCCGCACGTTAACAGGACCCTTTCAAGTCTGCTCCTAGCCCCGAACTGCACATCTAACAGGATTACCGTCTGGGATTCATTGACATTTCTATCAAGTCTGATATCGAACATTGGGAATTGTGTCTACCTTTCTTCAACAAGTGCACAGGGGGACGCTGCGCAGAGTGTGCACCAACCCGGAACTAGTGCGCTCCTCGTGCCGTTCGGGTTAGAACCCTCACTAACATTCCCATTTATTATTTTACACTGCCGTTTGTTTCACCTTGGATTGATCCCAACACTACTAGTGGTAAGGAGTTTTTCTTTCCTATTCCAACCTATTGTCATAGTTCCTTGAATAGTCTTGACAGGGATATTATCTTGAGGTAGAAATAATCCATCCCCGGTCTGCAATTATAGAACTCATCTCTTCTTCTTTATTTTTACAGCTGGTAAACCGTGGCGGTGTGTTCTCCCCGCTCTTTTGGGTGATCGGGCTCTTGTACTGTTTTAATCAGTAGGGGGTCATATCATTTTAAAGATCTATTCCCTCACAGAGAGGAGGCTCGGTTGGAGGCCCCATCCGAGCTCTTCAATCAAACCCTGCGAATCCCGGTCTTGGACACCTCCTTATCCTCATCCTGGTTGGTGAGTAACACGTTACAACAGAACCATTGTGAGCATCTTAAAAATGTTTGTGGCAGATTCTGGGCCAAATTGGGATATCCGATTACCTCTGGTCCTAATGGCCATCAGATCTACCCCTTCCTCTGCAACTAAATGTCACAGTTGAGCTGATGACTGGACGCAGGATGGTGCTTCCCGAGCATTTGCTCTACGGGACCCAAGAGCAAACCTTGATCAATGCCTCCACAACGCATGAGTATGTTGAAAATTGAAGGACACACCTCCAACATGATTTTGCCTATGCTCATCGAAACCTAGAAAGATCAGCCGATAGCATGAAGACTCACTATGATTTGAAGACTACTAGGAAAGAATACAATGTAGGGGACCGGGTTTATTTATACAATTTCCAAAGGAACCAGGCCAAACGGTGGAAATTTCTGCCCACGTGGAAGGGACCTTTTGAAATTGTAGACAAGATCTCCCCAGTCGCCTACAAGATCCGCATCCCCAAGGGTAGTTTGGCGGAAGGGGAAGACAAGTGGGTCCATATAAATCAGCTAAAGTGTTGCCATCGCAGGCACACTCTGCAGCAACTGGAGGAGTCCTCTGCAATCCCAGAGGGGGCTGCTCCAGATTAATTAAAGTCCAACCCTAAAATATTCCACATATAGCCTATAAAATTCGATGATTCTTGAATGCAAATGTCTTCTGATGTATAAAATGTACATGTTCGCCCCACCATTAATAGTGGTGGGGAAATGTCTAGGAATATGTTTCTGCCGGTTTTGCTTTGTCATCCTAGGTGAGAAGAGAGAAATAATGGAGACTGCCCAAGAAGGATGACCCAGGGACCGGGAGCAAAGATCTGAGGGGTCTGGGGTACCGCCCAATACTCCAATCAGGACCGGCGAAGAGAACCGATCGATCCACCCTGATGGAGGAAAAGATGCTGAACTTTGCCATCTGCAGAATCGGAAGAAGATGATGCGGACATCCCAGCGCATGGATCAAAACATCCTTTGCACCCGACTCCCCCTCGATTCAAAATCAAAGTGCAGCCGGGCGGGGGGGCTTGTCAGGTGTCTTGACCCACGTTTGAACTATTATGCTACAAAATTTGGTGCTGTGGGCTTAGGAAATCCAAGATGGCTGAAAAACCCACATTTGCGCCAGAATCCAGGAAAACCGCGCAGTTTTTGCGCACACCAAAATGGTTGCCTGACCTGCCACCCACCAGTGCGAGCGTGATGGGCCAGAAGCGCCATGAGTGAAACGTGGTGCCAAAGGAAAAACAGCAGTGCCTGTTAGCTCAAAAAGCGCTTTAAAATCACCATTGTTTCTCTGAATGCAAGCTCAAAATGCCTATTTCAAACATTGCAAGATATTCAAAAATCTTACTGAACACCAGCAGACATCTGGTAGAATGATGTCTTGTGTGCATACCAAATCTGGAAAGATGAAGAGCCTTAAATAATGTTCATAACAAAACTGGCTGAGCTGTGGATGTCAGCAGCTTAACTGAAATTGGACTTAAAGCCACTAAAATCGAAATGTTTAAAATAAATGAGTGACCTGCTGTTGAGTGTCACATAGGTTGCAACTGTTTAAATGTCATAGTTTTGAACTTAGAATCAGCCTTCTAGCTGCATGGGTAAATATTGTAAGTTTGATTTGAATGAAGAAAAACTGGAACAAAAGTTACATTTAGCTAAAGCCTGGCTTAAAGGGATTGAATTCTGCCCAGCAACTACCCCCAACAGGAGTTGAAACTTGCCCAGCAACTGTATTCACAGGCCTGGCTGCGGTCTGCTGCCCCCACCAAAAGGTGATCACACCTCTCTGATTGAATCAGGGGAGGAATACCTGGGACTGCAGGAAACAGAACAATGAACTCATTGGCTCAGGCAAATGTTAAATCAGGGGGTCCTAAATGGCTTCCTCTCGGAAGGAACTGGGAGGAGCACTGCCTCTGTGAGCCAGCTGAGCTTGGAGGCGGGGACGAACAAGGAATTCCTCATGTGCTTTGGGACCTAAACCACACCCATCTGGGCCAGAGCATAATTTTAGAAAGATGGATAATTCATAGTACATCATTGTCAAAATTATATCAATAATATCATGATTCCTGTGAATTTTCTGTGTACATTTGAAGAGGTGTTAGGACTCTGTGGTATGTTCTGGGGGGTAGTAGCGGAAAATAGGGTATTACTCGAAATGTATGTATGTTAAAAATCTGACACTTCATCATCTGATGCACATATTCCTTGCGCACATTTGTCTAAATTCTGTAAAAGTTTAGAGGTTGTGTTCTGGATGAAAAGGGCAGAATTCTGTCAGAAGTGAACACAACATCTTACAAAGACAGGGATCAGATGGTTTGGTGCTACAGAAAATATGTTAACTGGACATATAATATTAGAGAAATTGTACATGGATTAATATGTATTTAAGTCAAAAATAGATTTGTGTGCAAAGGGACAAGGGGCGTGTTCTTTCTGTATACCATAAAAAGGATGCCGGATGACTCACAACTCTGTTCCCCAGTCAGGCGACAAAGAATTTTCTAGCCTATCAGGATCCACAGTGGGTTGGGCATAGAAAGTCAGCCTTCCCACCCACTTTCAAAAGACATAAAAAGAGCCACTGAAACCCAGGTGGGGACAGTGACTTTCCACTTTCTTGCGAAGCATTTTGCCGGACCAGACAATATACAGAAGGACCATAGACTCCAGATAGACTTGAGAACTTTAAGCAGAGAGGCCTGAACCAAAAGCTGAATTCTTCTCAGCAGGCCTCAGAATCCAGCCACCTAACCAAACTATTCAACAGCCGGGCTGTGCTGTTCGCTTCTGGCTAGAACTTTTGCTGGCACCAGGGACCCAGACCAGACCTCAGTGCCAGAACCCAGAAAGCAGAGCTGTAGCCAGACCGCCATGCAGTGTCGATAGAAGACCAGACCCAGACCAGACCACTGTACAGTGCCAGAACTTTTGCCAGAACCAGAGATCCAGACCAGCAGATCAGAGAGAACCGCAGCTAAACCTGTTGACCAGATCTGTGACAAGGCCCATTCCTTCCAGAATTGGGAGTGTGTATCCAGCCAGAGCTGTGCAAAATAATCTCTTAGTTTAAAATAATCTAATTCAACCCATTTCAACCTATTTAGAACTGCATAGAAATTGTTTGTCCGTTCTGTGATTTCAAACCTGTGAAAGTGTCATTTGCCATTTGAATCTTACTTTCTTTCTGAAAATCTACCTCCACAAAAAACGAGATTTAACTTTCATTTTAAAGCTAAGATCCTCAGCTTTCCAACAAGCCCTAAACCAAAAAGTGCAATTTGAATCAAATTTCTCCACCTGTCAAAATCGCTGTCTTTTGCATGCAACTGCTGAAATCCATTTTCAACCTGATAATCCCTCATGAATCACTGATAGTGTTGACCTGAACCAATCTTAAGTAACTGTCACCTACCCTGAATCTCCTATAGGGGATTAAAATCATTTTTAGCATATTTTCACTTCTTTGCAAATCACATTTAAAGTATTTTTGCCTGTGTTTTAAAATCATCCCTGTTGCTCTAAGCTTACTAGGGGGGAACTGAATTGGTATTGCATTTGATTGTATTCCTGAAAATTGTGTGCTCCCCTTCCATCTCCTTATATTGAATAGGGGGGGAGTGAATTGTCAAAAGAAAAAGTGAACATATTATCTCTTGTGGAAACCATCTCAGTTATGTCTGTGCTGCATTATTTTCCATCATTGCATTTCCTTGATCCCATAAAAACATTCTCAGCTACTTTATCTTCTCTATACCAACTCATAAGTAATTAAAGAAAATGTGCTAGTGTAATATTATCCATTGTTGATCACTGTCATATTCATAAGTGTGCTATCAAATATTAATTTATTTATAAAAGTATATAAATATATGTATATTTTAATTTTTCAAATAAATCTTTTAATTTGCAAAACAAACCTACTTGTTGGCTCAGTGGGGTCGGGGGATTCAAAGAGAGGGGCGTTATACAAGGGTTTATCATCCAGATTTATGAACTAGTCATAAAAATATATAAATAAGGGCTTTCATTGGGCATCCCAGACTAGGCACTGACTTAGTTGGAGTACTGAATTGAGGTCACTTAACAGTATCCACCAATGTAAGATTCTCGCTACAACCACATTCACCAGCATGAGGCATTCACTCCTGGGATGGGTTACTTATCTCTAATAATTCCTATCAGTGATCAACCTGGATTAACAATAGCCATTGTCACCAATGTACCAAGCGTAGCATGTCTTAATCACAGTATCACCTATCAAGTATCTACGTTTCGCCCATCAGTTCACAGTGCTGTGACACTTTTATTTGGGTTTTCTCTGTTTTTTTGGGCTTATCTGGCACCCTTCTTAATCCTAACTGTTTTTTTTGTAATGTAACTCGTAGGCCTCCAGCCCATGGAAATGTGACCTTTTCTTTCACCCCAAATATTTTACCACACCATCATAATACATGCCTTGGTAAAGCATAGTGTATACAAAACATGTGTCGGCCAATATGCTTCAAAAACTGCCTTTTGCCCAGTCGTACGAATGAAATATGTATTAGGTAATATATGAGAAAATAGAGAAAACTAGTTTGTATCTTGGAGTTGCACCAATGGAAATGTTCTCACTGAAAAAAATTAAGAACATATCTCAGACTATCGGTTTCATTACTCAGTTGCTACCAATCCATATGTAATATGTGTTTGGAATACTCGAAGTTGCTTTGGAAATTAGTGTGAAAAGGCAAAAGATTGGCAGCACTGATCCTATGAACAGTGCATGAGTATAGTATGTTTAAAAATTATTCCTACTATGGAGAGCAAGTTGAAAAGTAATCACACAAACCCATAGGATTTTGAGAAAAATTATTGGTGTGTGAATTCTTTAGTCCTAATTAATGCTTACCTTGAAAACTAAGCAAATCCAAAAAGGCGTATGTTGTGAGCACAGGTAACAAAGCTAACAAAGCTGACAAACCTTCAGAACATCATTACCTGTAACAGGCTGTTGGAATGCCATCATGGTCAGATTGGGGCACACGATCGATCCAGCCACCAATGAAAAAGCTGCTGACAATCACACATTACAGTTCATCAATATCCAGAATAGACCGTTTGAGTACTCTCCAAGGGTTTGGCATGTTGGTAAAACATGTTGTAACCAATGCATTAGGAAATATATTTGCTTAGTAAGATTGGTTACAGTGTAGTAACTTATGAAACTTACACACGCACGCACGCACACACACACACACACACTGCCATTGTTTAAAGTTAAATGAAAGGATTTTAAAAGTGTTCACTTGTTTCAATCTGGTTCGGCATAATGTCACCATGCAGGTTCTCTATCCATCAAACACGCTGGTAGTTCCCCATCTGTTGTACTTTTCGACACTTTGAGCACAACCTACTCCTAGATCACTCAGATGCAATGCAGTTATGCAGATAATCGTGGGAAATGCTTTTGAAAATGTTTCTTAATTCTCACATTTCTAATGACCGGGGTGGGTGTTCCCCAATCTCCCTTGCCATTCTCCCAGGGAGGCTCCAATCACCCTCCAGAAATGTTGGCCTACAACTCCCATGCCCCCTCACCATTAACTAAGCCCATCTACTCCTGATGGGAGTTGTAGGCCAAACACCTGGAGCGTGACAGGTTGGCTAACCCCGCTCTACACACAACCATCTTTGGCGTTCCCCTATAAATACCCACGTATCTGTGTATATATATTACGACTGTTCATGTTTATTTTACGTTTTTGTTCGAAGCAAACTGACATTTGCAAACATGAGAATTGACGTTTGTTTCTCACAAAAAGTACTACATTTCAGCCACCTGCGCTCATTTGACGGGCTTCTCCGCTTGTACCTGCTTGCTTGCTCTACATACTTTCCTGTTTGACTCCTGATGACCCCTGGTTCTGTAGTAGCGCAACCAGCGACAGATACGATTTGAATAACAAGTAAAAGATATGGAGTGGAAATGTAAACTCGGACAAGTGGCCCACTTGAAGGCCAGATGAAGATAGGCAATGCAAATGAAAAGTGCAACACATAATATACTTCCTGGTTACAAAGTCACTTTTTAAGTAGCCTTTTCGGGAATGGCAGGAACTTGCGGTTAATGTGAGTGCGGGCTCTTCATTCCTGAAAGGCCATTGTGAGGTTGCTTGGCCAGCTTCTGTATCAGGCGACGAACTGCCATCTTCTATTATTACAATCCCCATGGGATGTGGACCCTTACGATTAACAGACGATTTAAAAATGTGCACCGAGTAGCTCCACATCCGACCTAGATTTAATGGTGCTGTCTGCCATTTATCTTCCTGGTTTGCACGCGCTGTTACGAATGTTGCAGTGAAAGTCATCCCTGACACAATATTCTCCTCAAATGACCCCTACTGAAGTTTGACTTGGGATAACACTCCAAGTGTTTTCCTGCTGTTTAAGTTCTGCAGGATTTTGTAAAATAACAAGTTCAACATTTAGGGTCCGATTCATGGAATCCAGTGCCGAAATGGCGCAAGGGCTGCGTGCCGAGAAGGTCGTGCGCGAGCCGTGGCGCAGAAAAAATATTTCGGGCCACTCGTATTCATGGATTCCAAGACACATTACTAGCCGTCGCACAAGTCACAACAAGCTGCATGAGGAATGCCTACAACACGCCCTCACGCACACCAAAAAGCAAGCCAAAGGACTAACATGGTGCAAGCCTCAGCACCACCCCTGGCCCAGCATCCAGTACCCCATTGAAATCGTGTGCCTAATCTCACAATCCAGGGCCGCACCCCAGAGAAAATGTGTGCCCTCCTTTGCAAGCCCAGCCCGTACCACAGTGAAATCATACGCCTCACCTCGCAATCCCAGGCACACCCCAGAGAAAACGCATGCCCTCCCTCGCAAACGCCCAGGCCGCACCACCGGGAAATCGCGCCCCTCACCTCGCAATCCCAGGCCGAACCCTAGAGAAAAAGGTGTGCCCTCCCTCGCAAGCCCAGGCCACACCCCAGTGAAATTGCACACCTCACCTTGCAATCCAAGGTCGTACCCCAGAGAAAATGTGTGCCCTCCTTCGCAAGCCCAGGCTGCACCCCAGCGATATAGCGTGCCTCACCTCGCAATTCCAGGCCGCAACCCAGAGAAGACGTGTGCCCTCCCTCGTAAACCCAGGCCGCTCCCCCGCAAAATTGCACTCCTCACCTAGCAATCCCAGGCCGCATCCCAAAGAAGACACGTATCCTCCCTCGCAAGCGAAATTGCGTGCCTCACCTCACAATCCCAGGCCACACCCCAAATAAAATATGTGCCCTCCCTTGCAAACCCAGGCCACACCCCAGTGAAATCACATGCCCCCTCGTAAGTGTAGGCTATGCCCCTTCCAAAAACGTGAGTTCCCCCCTACATCCACTGACCCACCCCCAGGCCTCTCACCAGTGACACCACCCACAGGCAACACCCTGCAGATGAGACACCCACCCCCAAGCACCCTCAGGCAGCCCACTCCAGACAGGACACCAGCCTCATCACATGTGACACCCCCCACAGGCAGCCCCCTCCAGGCGGGACACCACCTCCCAGCCCGCTTCACCTGTGACACCACCCACAGGCAGCCCCCTCCAGATGGTACACCACCCACAGGCAGCCCGCTCCAGAAGGGACACCAAACCCCAGGCCCCACCCACCTGTGACACCACCCACAGGCAGCGCCCTTCAGATGGGACACCAACACCAAGCCCCCCTCACCTCTGACACCACTGACAGGCAGCCCCTCCAGACAGGACACCACCCCTCAGCACCTCTCACCTGTGACAGCACCCACAGACACTGCCCTCCAGACTGGACACCACCCAAAGGGAGCCCCCTCCAGACTGGACACCACCCACAGACAACCCCCTCCAGACGGCACATCACCCTCAGTGCCCCTCACCTTTGACACCACCCACAGGCAGCCCCCTGCAGACAGGACACAACCCCCCTTCCGCCCTCACCTGTGACACCACCCACAGCAGCCCCCTCCAGACGGAACAGCACTCCTCAGCCCCCCTCACTTGTGACACCACCCATAGGCAGCCCCCTCCAGACTGAACACCACCCACAGACAGCCCCCTCCAGATGGGACACCAACCCCCAACCCCCTCACCTCTAACACCACCCACAGGGAGCCTCCTTCATACTGGACCCGACCCACTTGCAACCCCCTCCAGACAGGACACCAACCCCCAGTCACCCTCATCTGTTAACGCACCCACAGGAAGCCCCCTCCAGATGGGACACCACCCTCAGCCCCCCTCACCTGGGACACCCCCCACAGACAGCCCCATCCAGACTGGACACCGTCCACAGGCAGTCAACTCCAGACTGGACACCATCCAGAGGGTGCCCCCTCCAGACAGGAAACCACCGCCCAGCCACCCTCACCTGTGACACCACCCACAGGCAGCCTCCTCCAGATGGGACACCAACCCCCAGTCCCCCTCACTTGAAAAACCACCCACAGGCAGCACCCTCCAGACGGGACACCACCCAGAGGCAGCCCCCTCCAGACACGACACCACCCCCCCAATCCCTCTCACCTGTGACACCACCCACAGGCAGCCCCCTGCTGATCAGACAGCAACCCCCACCCACCCTCACCTGTGAGACCACCCACAGACAGCCCCCTCCAGACAGGACACCACCCCCAGGACCCTCACCTGTGACTCCACCCACAGGCAGCCCCCTCCAGACTGGACACCACCCACAGGCAGACCCCTCCAGACAGGGCATCACCCTCCAACCTCTCTCACATGTGACACCACCCACAAGGCAGCCCCCTCCAGATAGAACACCAACCACCAGTCCCCCTCACCTGTGACACCACCCACAGGTATCCCCTTCCAGACAGGACACCAACCCCCATCCCCCCTCACCTGTGACACCACCCACAGGCAGCCCCCTACAAACTGGACACCACCCACCGGCACCACCCTGACAGTCTGACACATTACCACTGCAATCCATCTCTGTTACTCACCTGAACGTCTGTGGTTTGACAACTCCATGAATTGCAACATTAACATGTATTCCGCAAATCCAAACAACTGGAATCATCGGAGGTCCTTCCATGAGTGGAGCATCTGCTCACAAATCCTTTGAAGCCTTAATCATCCCCAACATGCACCTGTGACAACTGAGTGCAAAAATACGTGCATGCTGCCCATGGCTCTTTGGCAAGGCATCAAAGCACAGTGACAGAATGCGTGCCCACGACAGAAGCAAACATATCAAAAGTTGTTGCAAGATCCACAATGGCCAGGCATGTCGCAGCCTGAGCATGAGTGAGCTGGGTGGCAAAATACCTGTCAGGGAACTTTCACATGACAGGTCCATGCATGGGTGATGGTAGGGCAGTCAGAGAGAGCATGACTCACAGAGACTGGTGAATTGTGCAGCCACTCAGGAAGATCAAATATGTGCACTAATGCGTTCCAGTGGTAGAGGTTGAGCAACACATGAGAGAAGGCATTGTGTGACTGCACAAACTGGTGAAGGTGTATGCATGGCATGTGTTTTACACAGCAATAACAAAGTAATGTGCTGTGAACGTGACCATGGAACACTCCCACAGTGAGCCTACCTCCCTCCACCCCAATCACACTGATGCCAATCACAGAGTGATGCAGCGCAGGTAAATGCAAATCAAAATATACAGTGCACACCCATACGTCTGATGGACACACGACCGCATGTCTAGCACATTTGCATCCTGCCATACGCAACCATCCATGCAACAACAATACACAAGCATGCACGCAACAAGACACACAAATAGCATTGTAGAGATGCACTGGCTGACAATAGAACTAGCAAACAGGCTGACATGCAAATGTACTTATGCGTTGAATGTAACAAACTGAATTATGTATATTAAAGAAATATGAAGGTAAAAGTAATGCATGTAAAATATGTACAAAAATGAAATCCAAAAGCCTAAATAACTAAATACAATTTAAAAAAAGGGAAGGAATATCTGAAAAGTTTGGGTAAAATAATAAATAAAGAAGGGAAACCTACACCTAAATAACTATGTACACAGGCAGAGGGCTAGTCCAACTCCTCCTTGCCAATCTCACCCAGGCTCTCTACCAGAGCAGAGTCCAGCGCCATGTCCTCACTCCTCAGGCAGGCCTCTGTTATTGCCGAGAGGGTTTGCAAGGTCTCCAGCATCTGTGTCTCTATCCTCTCGGCTTTCCTGCAAGTGGCCTCCAGGTTGGCAGCCCGCCTCCTCGCCCGACGCAGCACAATCCCAGCCCTGGCCAACACAATCCTTGCTTCCTAAGTGCGCTGCCTCTCTGCTCTGATCTGCTGCCCATATCTCCAGAACACGAAAGACATCATGTCCCTCAGGTCCATGTATGCCTCCCACCTCACACTGCGCACCTGCCCCCTTTGGATGTTGTGCCCTGAGAAATATAGCCTCCTCCAGGTTGCCAGCAGCTGCCACAGTGCCCAGTGCCTGCTTTGTGTGTTTGCCCTGCTGGCTGATTACGATACCCCGGGCGCGTACGCCCCGTGCCCTGCTTCTGGGTGCCTGCTGTCCCTCCATTGCCAGTGACCCTGTCGGTGCCTGGGTAGGCATGGTGACCACCTCAGGTGATTGGCCATGGACTCCCAACTCAGGCAGGGATGTTGGCTCCACGAAACTGGGCAATGTGGGTGGGACTGGTGCACAGGGGGCCATGGTGGTATCTGGGCCGGAAGCCAGCCCAGAGGATGACTGGTGCACAGAGGCGGAAGATGAGTGTTAGGCAAGATTGTATGCAGTACCCTTTGGTTGCACTACAACAACCCTGACCTCCTGGCAATAGGAACCTGTACTACACAGGTTGGTAGTGTGTTGAGCAGCCAGGCCTTTCTCAAGAGGGGTCAATGTGAGCTGTAGGGGAGTTACACAAGATTCACAGTGACAAGTATTCAAATAAACTCTTACACACAAGGTTTCTTGATTAAACAATTTTAAGTGGCAATATAATAGTAACACACAAATAAAATCCAAAATACACATTCTTAGTTTCACTAAATCAGTATGTAAACATTTGGGATGTCACACAGACACTTCCTACACCCTTCGGTGACTTAAATATCTAGGACACTGTGGACATTAATATATCACTGTTGCATTTAGGGCAATACTTAGGAGTATGTCAAAGAAAAAGGTTATTAGAATAAAACAAGAGATCTCACAAATATTCTGAAGCAGGTAAGTACTTTTGGTAACCATCCAATGCAAAGTAAGTTAACCCCTTCCTGGAAGGAAGACCAAACACAATGTCATATGGAAGAAGAATCATTCAGGGAGTCAGCCCATGCCAAAGTTCATTGGGCAAAAGTCTAGGTGATCTGAAGCAATTCTTGCAGGTAAGTCAAAGTCTTGCACAATGTTTTATAGGTCTTTGTAGAAGAGAAGACATCAAAGCTGGGCCACAAGCTGATTAGGTTTGTGAGGCAAAGAAGCTGATAGCAACTCTACAAAAGCAACCAGAACAAGTGAGGTTACACAACAAGAGGTAAGTTCTCTTAGACGTTACAGTACCATTGGTTAGATGAAAAAGAGTTCTAGCTGGCTTCTGTTCCTGTGCAGTTTCTGCAGATCCTGTTTGTCTGGGCCTCAGTTGTGGGGACAAGAGGGAGGACGTCTGGAGGACTCCTGCACTGCAACGGGACGCTCAGCGACAGAAAAGGACCACCTTCTATTCAGTGGCACTTGGCGGTTTCAGCTCCCATGTCTCAGCAAATAGCAACACCACAGACCCTTGGCTGTTGAGATGGGCTTTCCTTGCATCTGGGGTCCAGCACTCTGCTGAGGTGGCTCAGGCTCGGTCAGTCCTACTTCCTGGGAGTCTGGAGCTTTTGGCCACCTTAAAAGCAATGCACACAATCTGGTGTTCCTCTCTCTGGCTCTACGGTTTCCAGCAGCAACGGCAGTGGAAATTCAACCAGCTCCAAGAGGATGTCCAGGTGGCTTACTTTGGAGTTGATTGGTCCCACCAACCCTAGGGGAGAAGGGCTTCTCTAGTCGAGGTGAATTTGGAGCTTCAGCACAACAGCAACTGGCACTTTAACGGGCAATCCAACGGTCCAGGAGTTGCAGCAGGTGTCTCTTCCAAGTTCTTCTTCGGATTCCTTCGTCTTGTGGTCAACTCTGCCTTCTAAGCCAAAAATCCACGCCTCTTATGCAGTTCTCTCCCATTCATTCCAACCCAGATGTCAGTCGCCCAGCAGGTTGGCAGTCCTTGCAGGACAGCCAGCTGACAAATCACTTAGGAGTGCACTCCCCTCCCCTAGAAGACTAATCAGAGGGAGTTTTGGGCACCTCATTCGCTTCCTGCCCCCGCCAGACACCCTGGAGCCAGAGGTGAGCTTCACTCGTGAATCCCGCCAAAGACAAAACAAAGAAAGGGACCAGACCTGGTTTGGCGCTTAGAGTAAATCTCACGAAGGACCTTTCCACAAAGAAATGGCGAAAAAAGAAGACCAAGGCCATTTTTAAGCTAATGGCACCATTGGGTGCTTTACTGCAGCTGCAAACGCAGCCCACAGTAAAAGCACACCACAGTAGTTACAAGTAAACCACTGCCACCAGCCATTCATCAAGGAAAGGGTAACATAACATTGTTACATGAGAAGCTAGACAAAGGGGATACTAAGTAACCCCTCCAGCACCCTATTGTAAGATAGTGTGTGCTGGATCTAAAAAGTTAAATGTGTAAGTAAAGTCAATTTCACTTCACTGATCTTGGAAGCAGTAGTTTATCCAAGAGAAGGTATTTAAACCTTGGGGAAATCTGAAACACTTCCCTGTGCCACTGCAGTGAAGGCGCCGTGTGACACAATGTAAACGATGATGCCTATGGAGTTTGTCAGATTCCACAACCAAAAGAAACACAGTATTCAGGGAAAAAGGGTCGGACTCTCTCCAGGTTAATAATTGAAGTCCTCAAAATCCAGCAAAGTTGCTGGGGGTCTCTAACGTAGAGAGGAATTAGCACATTTCTGAGAATTCTCCCTAACAATGAGGAGGGGTTGCATCAGTGAACAGCCCATGGAGCACAACACTGAACAGGCATGTTACAAGCCAGGTGATGAGGATGCATACCTCACTGTGATGATGTACAAGCAGACTACGTGTAGCCTGCACATCATCATGGATGACGGCTATACAACTCACTACCCTGGCTTGCAGGGGTAGCACATAGTCCCGGATGGCAACACCAGATGGTAAGGGGGTGTTGATCTGGGTGGACACATCAGTCGACACCGGGTGGTGGATCTGGGTTGAGGCAACCCAGCAGGCGCATACAGCTGCACCCGATGGCCCAGGTACTAGAATTTGCAAATGCCCCTCCATGGTGGCATGCACAGCCTCATGCTCCTGCGACATTACTGCAGTAGGCATGCCCACCTCAACACCCCCACCTGATTCCCATGGGCTAGGCATGCAACAGCCACCTCCTCCCCCTAGCTCCCTGCCATCCTGGATGATGCTGGGGCATCTTCCATCATGGATGGCCCCTGTGTGGGTCACCTATCCCCCTCGCTGGTGAGGAGTCCACTCCCACCGTCACCTCTTGAACGTACCCCAGCAGCATTTCCAGATGTCACTGGCATGGCCACAGCCACTTTGCTCACTGAAGAAGTGCTTTCATGGGGGTGTGACTGGGCCTTGCGCCTCTGTCTGGTGGAGGCATCCCTGCTGCTATGCTCAACAGCACTGCTTCCGCCCTCTTCATCAGATGAAACTGTGGAAAAGGAGACACAGAACAGAAACATCAGTGCACTTCACCAATTTGTGCATGGCAATACCAACATTCACATGAACATGACTAGTCAAGGGAACAAACATCAGCCTCCACACCCACACACATGGACATGCAATCTACATCCATGCATATATATGCGTGCCCATCACTCCAGACATTCACATCAGGCTACGTGACACTGTCAAGACCAATCAATTGCATATGCCCCACACAAATGCATCATGTGCACATGTCAGCATGCCACAGCAACAAGCACATTCACATATGCACACACATCAACAGAGAGGCCGCAAGCAGTGTGATGAGCTGTGAGTCCTAAAACTAATGCCTCTCATGATCTTGCCCCCCTTGGGCAACCATGCACCAGTCTTAGACAACTCTAGCCAACCCTAGACAATCATAGCCAACCTTCTAGGAGGGTGTGGACAACTATGCCCCCCTACTTTCATATCTCAGGGCCTTTGTGCACTGTATTACTTCTAGATTACTCCTAACATACTCCTATACACACAATAACATAAGACACAAAGAAAACACATGAATCGATTCAATTATAACAATAGAATACATTTATTTATGCACAACAAAGCATGATGCAAATAATACTAAAACTATTGCAAATATCTAATTTGCACCTTTTATGCTTTTGGTGCAAATCTACCATGCAATAACTATAAGCTTTACAGGCTTCTAATGGAAGCCCGTGCTGAAAGCCTATGATTCTAATGCAGTCTAATGCAATCATCAGCATTTCTCTCCAATCCACACCATCCTTCACTCTCTCTGTCTAAGAAAATCCCTGTCTGATTTCCCCTTTCCCAAACCCAAAGCTCTTTGTGTGAGTGTCTGTTCTAATCAATCAGTTAGTCTAGGCCATGAACCATACTTACCATTTGCATGTGCAACTCTCCCCTCTTCAGGTCTGTCTTTGTCAAGTCTCTCCTCTATGCACAACTCTGTAACCAGCCAGTCAGTGTCTCTCGAACTGCCTCAAGCCTTTGCCAAGTTCTCGATCTCATCGAACTCGAACGCCTTCAACATCTCCATCTCCAACAACTAGTAAAAACTCCCCTCTCTTCACCTCTGTTATACTATTCCATGACGTATACAAATCCCTATGGTTACCTCATTCTCTAAGCTAAGAATGCCTCTCTGTCTGTCAGCAAATTCTATATTCAGGCAGTGCCTGAATGTCTGTGTAGCATGTACTTTCACTTTGTGTTCTTGCTGTGTTCTTTGTCAATGTGACATTTCAAAGCATATCTCTATCTCATGGCCTTCTGTCTGTGTGCAATGCACCATCTGGCATCTATTCCTCCATTCATTCCACTGTTGGCTTCACGAAATCCTCTTTCCTCCAGAGAACTGGCCATTTCTCCTCTCATGCAAAAAGCACTTCTCCCTCTATCCATGTGGTGCAGCCTCCATGGCCCCCACCTTTTCTGTCTCTGCGAAGCTCAGAGCCATTCTGATAAGGCTTCCTTCGCCTTCCACTCGGACAAGGTTTGTGTTATCTGTCACTGCCAAGCAAATGTTTACGAATACTTGCACTGAGTGTAATTCAAAACAATCTTCGCACACCGTGGCGCTTCTCTGTCTCATTCAGTGGAATGGCTTTATAATGCCAGCTAAATGCTTTCTAGCGTTTACGCTTTCTCTCGCAATGGCAAGCGCTACCTATATGCAAACTCATTCTAAGTGCACACTCAATGCATGGTGTCTCTACAATGCATGCATGTGTACATGTAACTACAAAACATACCAATGTGTCATTCTAAATGTCTCTACATGGCATTCCAAATATGATAGTGTGTCATTCTATAAGCAAATGGCTAAGGCATACAAAGTGGCAGTCTAATATGTGGATAGTGTCTACTTCAGCAATGTATAATGGATAGCTAAACAGGATGCAATAATGGAATGATTCCATAGCAAAGAGTGATGATTGGGTAATGATAACAATCCAGGCCTCTCATTTTATCAAATTCTACTGAGCAGTCACATCAGAGTCCCGTTACCTGTAATCCCTCTACATGACTACGTCAGACATCCAAATACACATGTTGCATCCAGGCGTGATGGCCAGTCACACATTTCCATCTTTGGCACATACACATGAACAACAAGCATGCACATGACGCGGGCAACACTACCTCAACTGTCACACTTGTCACGCGGGCAAGTCTCAGACACAAGTAACAAAACATGTGCACGGACTGAAAGGCAGCAGTACAACACACAATGCAAGTGATATCGCATTCAACATACATATGGTCCTATGCACACATGGAGAGCAATGTCTGGAGCATGCACACAGACATCTGTCTCAGAGGCATACTTGCTGCAAGCCTAAGGGGCTCACTGCCAACATGCAGCAACATGCACATGCACCGTAGAGCATAGCAACACATGGATACTCACCAGTGGACTCCAGACATTCTCGCAACTCGCAGACCTGGTTGTTCAGTGGACAGTTAAACTTCTACAGGACCCACATTTTTTTTATTGGACAGCCAGCACCTGTGCGCATGGTGCATCTCTGCGGTGGCACCGGCTGTGATGTAGTGCAGGGCCTTGGTGTGGGGCCTGGATTTTAGGTCCTCCCAGCGCTTGTCCACGGTCTTGAAGGTCCAGGATGCCACCCCCTCCACGTGGATGGCATCCGTTTTCCCATCCCAGATCTGCTGATGATCTTCCTTGCCACTTTGCATCACTGGGTTCAAGAGGGCATAATAATTCTCCAGTACCTTCACCAGGATGTCAACTTCCCTGGCAAAGAAGTTGACAGCCCTCTACCTCACTGCCATCGGGTTGCCGCTCTGGTCTGAATCTGACGGTGCAGACATGGCAACCTCTGAGGCAGGTGTGGGTGGGCAAGGTGGTTCTGCAGCTGGGCTGTGGAGCGGTCGGTAAAATGGCACAGAGGCAGGAGCATGGGTCTTCTGTGCATTCATCCGAGGGCAGCCAGAAACAGAGTGACAGGACTTTGCACATAAAAAAATTAGCGTGGACACGTGAAATCCGAGGAAAGGCCCTCAGTCCGTAACCTACGTGACACGCATTGCGCGCTGCCATTGAGCACGCCAGAATCTGGGATACATAAGTACGCGTAGAAGCAACTCCGACCATAAGTGCAAAGGGGAGGAGACGGGCGAGTGAAATTTTGGGATGCCATGCAATTCGTTCACTTCAGGGATCATACCAACTTCTTATCTTGGTGGGGGTTTTGCCTCCATCCATATGCACATCTACTTTTGTATTTTCAGAGGCTAACAGTAAGTCACATAGGCATTTTTCCTACTCTGGTTGTCCCTGTGTATCATGTACCTCTATTCCTACCTTTAGTGTAGTTTTCTGGGGTTTGCATATGCATTTTTTGTGTTGCTGGGTGCCACTGTGTATAGTGTAACTCTTTCTTTTTACGGAAGCTGTCCTGGTCTCGCATACGCAATTTATCATTTTTTGTTGTGCCTGTGCCTTACACATCCCCTATTTTTGTAGCATGCAGCCTTGCTGGACAACAGAAGTATGTCTTCCATCACGTACACTGCCCCCTCACTCTAATTGCCCAGGACAATTGATTGGTGTGCATTTCATTGTTCACTTACACCTGGAACATGAGTGGAAAGGCCCCAAGAGAGAAAGGTGGCAAAGGTGGCCGGGGTCAGGGATGTCCTGCGGATGCAGCTGTCCCAGTCCAAGGGTCCAGGGATGTGCAGTGGAAGCAGCTGTCCCAGGCCCAAGGGTCCAGGGACGTGCGCGGAAGCAGCTGTCCCAGCCCCGAAGGTTAAGGGACGTGCAGCTAAAGCAGCTGTCCCAGCCCAGAAGGGTAAGAGACGTGCAGCTGAAGCAGCTGTCTCAGCCCAGAAGGGTAAGGGGCTGTAAGAGGATTCAATTCAGCACTACAGCCAAGTCAACGCCTAGTCTAGAATACTGAATGAAAACCCTTATTGATATATCTTTATGTCCAGTTCATGCGTTCTGGATGACTACCCCTATATAACACCCCTCCCTTGGAATCCCCCTGACCCCACTGAGCCAAGAAGTAGTTCTGTTTTGCAAGTTTAAAGGTTTATTTGATAACTTAAACAATATATATTATATCACGCTTTATAATAAATTAATAATTGGATATCACACTTAATCTGGTATGATAAAGATTAACAACGGAGAATCTGGCACTAGCACACTTCTTGATAATCACTAATGAGTGGTTATAGGATGGATAAGATAGCAACAATACTTTTATGGTTTCCAATGGATGCAATGTGGAATGAAATGCAGTACAGAAAATAACTTGATAGGATTTCAGCAAAAGACAATGTAATCACTTTCTTGGACAATTCACCCCCCCCCCTTTTATGCAATGCAAGGAAATGGAAGGGAGGCACACAATTCTCAGAAATGCAATTCAAATGTAATTCAGTTCACCCAGCAACTTAGACTACAGAAGTTGAAAACACAGGCAAAATGCTTTGATATGTGCTGGCAATGGAGTGAAAATATGTTAAAATGCTTTTAATTCCCTCTAGAGGTTCAGGGTGAGTGAAATCAAGTTAATATTAGTCCAGGCTGACTTTAGCAATGATGCAGGGATGGTTTTTATGAGGCAAACGAATTTTTGCAACGGAAGCAAAAACAAACTGCTGTTTTCACACGTGGAGAAATTTGCAAATCGCGTTAAAATTTGTGAATGCGTTTTTCACGATTGCGCAAACGGTCACGGAGATATGAGCGATTAAATAAAGGTCGTTTTTCAGATTTGAAATTTTAAAGTTCAAAAAGACAAGTGCAGCTTGCAACTAGCAAATCACAGGTGACAGCTTTACAAATGACAGGTGACAGGAGGCAGTTCTACTTAGATTAAAATAGAATTGAATTATATTATTTTAACTAAGAGATTGGTTCTGCACAGTTTTCTAGGTACTCACACTATATTCTTGAGTTAAATGGACCTCGCCACGGATCTGGTCAGGTTTTAGACTGGACTCTGGTCTCTGCACTTCACAGTGATCTGGGTCAGCTCTCTCTGGTTCTGCTAACAGGTCAGCTCTACTCTGCTGGTCTGGTCTGGGTCTCTGAAGTTGATGGAGGTAAAGTATGGATTTTCCGGCAGAGCTTCCAGCTGCAAATGGATTTGAAGGTCCCTATCTGTCCTGTCTGTCTGCTTTTATGTGTTTTTTTTATGGGTGTGTGTGCAGCATCACTAGACCCTACCCCTCTCCACTTATCATTGGCCAAGCTTTCATTTCTCCCCTGATTGGGGGAGCTAAGTTGTGTCAGAGTGATGTCATTTTACAGCCTGCAGAAAGTCCACTCCTCCTGTCAATTTACACACAAATCTAGATTTGAACAAAATACATATTTGCAGAGGTACATATTGTTTTAAAATTACACGCACCCATCACATATCACAGGAGGTATACCCTGTTCAAACTCTGCTCTTCCTGGGAGCTTGCATTCATAAATGGCAATATTTTGCACTTTTTAACTGGTTTGCAATACCGGACATTACCCCAAATTTACACACATGTGCGCAAGGAGTATGGACATTAGTTGATGAAGTGTCAGATTTTTCACATGCACACATTTTGAGTAATATCCTCTTTTCCGCTAAAACCCCCCTGAACATGCCACCGGTTCTAAAAACCTCTTAAAATGTGGGCAGAAAAATCACAAGAATTATGGTGTCATTTAAATAATTTTCACAAGTCCGTACTATGAGTTATTCATCTTTTTAGAGTTATGTTCTGGCCCCAAAGGGGTGTGGTTTTCCTCCAGCACAAGGTTGAATTTCTGGTTTTTCCAGTTCTGCCAAGCCAGCTTGCTCTCACAGGCAGTGTCCCTCCCCTTTGCTTCAGGAGGAAGCTACTTTTATGACATCTGCAATAAACCATCTGCCTGGGTCAGGACAGGGCTTTGTTCAGAGCTCCTGTATTCTGTGGGGGCTCCCCTTAATTCAATTATCAGAGAGATGGCATATCCTTAGTGTGGCCAGCAAAAGGCAGATAGGCCTGGGAACACAGCTGTGACTCAAGTTTCACTCCTGATGGGGGTAGTTGCCAGGCAGAATTCAGTTTCTCAAGCCAGGTTTCAGATAAAATGTCACTTTTTGTTCCCCAGTTTAAGTCAAGACAATTTTTTACATATGCAGCTAGAATGCTAATTCTAAGTTTAAAACTATGACATTTAAACAATTGCAACCTATGTGACACTCAGAAATAGGTCACTCATTTCTTTTAAACATTTAGATTTTTAATGTCTTTCAGTCCAAATTTACTTAAACTGCTGAAATCCACAGCTCAGCCAGTCTTGTTATAAACCTTCAAGTCACTTCAGAATATAACTTTACATTGGATCCACCTCTCAGTAAGTCTTTCTTTGGCATGTTTTGGGCTCATTTATTCAGTTTTCTACAAAAAGTAAAATCTGGTGTTGTTTTAAAATGCCGGCTTTTGGATAGTGGTGAGTACTGGTACTGCACCCCTTTTTGGGATTTAAGAAAATGAATTCCCAACAGTTATGGGTTTGCTTTTGGAAATCAGCATTGCCACTCCCAATGGTTTCAGGCTACTGTGTGGGTAGTCCAATGGTGGTTTTAGGCAGTGTCCTTCTGTGCCCATAACATCGGCAAAAATGAGTGGCAGCCTATTCTTCATGCATTTCCCTGTGCATTTTCTGGGAAGCTCTGGCCATCATGATGTTTTCCATGTCAGTACTGCACAGTTTTGAGGTAGGGCTCGGATGCATGGGTAAATACATCCCACAAGCCCCCCTCTTGCGATGGCCATTCTGTTTCACTGATGGGACTTGCAAGACCTGGGATGTAGTTCTCATCTTCTTCCGGTAGATGTCCAGTTCAGCATCTCTTCCTCCATCCGGTCGGATCGATCGGTTCTCCTCGCCGGTCCTGATGGGAAGATTGGGCGGTACCCCGGGCCCGTTGCGTCTCTGCTCCCGGTCTCCGGATCGTCCTCCTTGGCCCGTCTCCAGGTTTTCTTTCTCCTAGGACGACAAAGGAAGAGCGGCAATACCTATTCATAGACATTTTTCCACCACTGTTGAGATAGTGGGGCAGCATATGCATTTCATCATAACGAAACATTACATTCTTATTTTGAAAAAAAAACAGTATAACTAAGAGACAGTTTCATGCAAATCACAATATTTTAGAGACTAGATGTGGTATGTTTTATGGTTGGACTGAATTAGTCTGAGACAGTACCCGCTAGGATTCCAGAGGATTCCTCCAGTTGTTGCAGAGTGTGCCTGGGATGGCAACATTTCAACTGGTTTATGTGGACCCACTTGTCTTCCCCCGCTGCCAAAGGACCTTTGGGGATGTGGATTTTGTAGGCCACAGGGGAGATCTTGTCGATGATCTCAAAGGGTCCCTTCCATGTAGGCAAGAATTTCCGCTGTTTTGCCTGGTTCCTTTGGAAGTTGTATAGATAGACCCGGTCCCCCACCTGATATTCCTTCCTGGAAGTTTTCAGGTCATAGTGGGTCTTCATGCTATCAGCTGATCTTTCTAGATTCCGCTGAGCATAAGCAAAAGCATGTTGAAGGTGTTTCCTTAAATTCTCCACATACTCATGAGTTGTGGAGGCATTTATCAGTGTCTGCTCTTGGGTCCTGTAGAGCAAATGCTGAGGAAGCACCATCTTGCGCCCAGTCATCAACTCAAATGGTGACATTTTGGTTGCAGATGAAGGGGTAGATCTGATGGGCATTAGGACCAGAGGTAATCGGATATCCCAACTTGGCCCAGAATATGCCACAAACTTCTTTAATATGCTCACAATTGTCCGGTTATATCTCTCTACTGCCCCAGAAGAAGCTGGTCTATAAGCAATATGCAAATTCCTTTTGACCCCCAGTATCTCCCACATCTTTGTCATTACTTCACTGGTGAAGTGGCTACCCCTGTCTGACTCAATCCTTTGAGGTAGACCAAAACGGGAAAAGATGTGGTTAATCATCAAGGCAGCTGCCGTTTCTGCCTTGCAATTTGGGGCTGGGAGACATTCCACCCACTTGGTAAACAAGCATGTCACAGTCAACATGTACTTATTCCCCCTAGCCGAGCGAATCACGGGGCCTACAAAGCCGATTTGTAAATCTGACCATGGCAGTGTCATCCCCCTCTTTTGGAGAGGCGCACGGTGCGTGAGGGATGATGGCTGAAATTGTGCACACACAAGACAACCCTTCAAATATTGGTCAAGGTCCTGCCCCATGTGTGGCAAGTATGCAACCTCTCTTAAGATTTCCAATGTTGTGTGAAACCCCCTATGACCGGCGGTGGCCGCATCATGGGTGTGACTTAACATCAGGCTTCGGAATGAGGTAGGAACCACCCACTGATCGTGGCCAGCTTTGGATTTCCTTACCAACAAACCGTCTTGGATCCGGAACATTTTTGGACATTTCATCAACACTCTTAGGTCCTCTTTCCCAGTGTAATCGGTATCCGTCAGGGGAAAGTTCTCAGGGTCCTCAATGTGTTGGTAAAATTTACCAATTATTGGATCCCCCTTCTGAGCGGTAATCAAATCAGCATCAGGGGTCTCCTTACTCCATTGTGCAATTGAAAGGTCGTTGTGAGCATTTGTCTGGGACCTAGTGATAGCAGTGACCTGGATTTCCCCCAACAGGGACTCAATCTCAATTAGATCCCCTTGGATGGCCCCGGTTTTGGCCAGCTGATCAGCTAAGTCATTTCCAGTTTTGTCTGGTCCCTCTACTTTGGAATGACCCTTGATCTTTTTCCAATAGATGGTCATCTCATTCGAGGTGACCAGATCATCAATGTTTTGGATCAACTTCCCATGTTTCAAGGGTTTGTTGTTAGCACATAACATGCCTCTGGTTTTCCAATTAACCAGGTGCTCCACGAACCCGTTCCGTACATAATCCGAATCTGTGATTATGACCAGTTCGTGGAGTTGATGCTGGACAGCAGTGAGGATGGCCTGATGCACAGCCATCAATTCTGCCACCTGACTACTTCGGGGACCAATTTTGTATCCAGCGGAGGGTTCTGGGGACTCATTCACCCATGCATTCCCTACGCCGGCCACCAGTTCTTTCTCCCCGTCGTTGTCAACATGGTAAGAGCATCCATCCACATAGACAGTGGGCATTCCCTCACACTTGTCTTCTTCAAAGACTTTGTGGGGGGGAATTAAGGTATGCCTCCATGTTGTCCTTTATCTTTAGACTTTCGTCCTCGAGACAGTTTTCTCTGGCACAATCATGCAAGTCAGCCAGACCTTGCGCGAGGGGACTCTTCTTGTTTTGGCCATATCTGACCTCCACAGGAAAGCCTTGCATTGACAGAATCCAGGAAGTAATTCGGGAATTACTCACATTTCCGGCCCGGATTCTGTCACTTTGGAGATATTGCAGAGGCTGGTGTGGAGTCTCCACTATGATGTGTTCCCCCTGGATAAACGGGCGGTAATTCTTCAATGCCCACACCGTTGCCAGGAGTGCCTTCTCACAATCGTTGAATTTTTCCTCCACAGAGGATAAAGTTTTGCTCGCATAGGAGATTACTTTATTGACCTTGTCATGCTTTTGGTATAATACTGCCGTCAAGCACGTATTAGAGAACCCTGTCTCCAGGAAGAACTCCTTGTTTCTGACAGGGTAAGCTAGGCAGGGCGCTTGTGAGAGGCTTCTTTTGAGTTGTCTTACTGCCTCGGCTTGTTCTGGACCCCATTCCCACTTGACCCCCCCTTCAGGAGATGAATCAGGGGTCTGGTGATCTCTGCGTAGCCCTCAATTAACTTTCTGCTGTAATTAGTCAGTCCAAGGAGGCTCCTTAGTTCCCGCAGAGTTGTGGGGTCTTTGCTCCTGCGGCCCTCAACTGGGTCAGAACATAACAGATCTCCGCTATGTGTTCCTCCACAGATGAACTTTTGATGAGGACATCATCTACAAAAGCCAGGTTACCCCTCGCACCCAGGTCGGGCATGGCCTTATGTAGGAAAATGTTAAATTCATTGCCGGAGTTGAGGTATCCGAAGGGAGTCCGGGTCCATGTGTACTGCTGGCCCCCAAAGGTAAAAGCCAGTTTGTATTGGTCCTCCCTACTGACAGGCATGGTCCAGTATCCATTGGTCAGGTCTATTGCTGTGAATACCTGTGACCCCTGGATCTGGGCCAGCCCTTGGTCAATGTAGGGCAGAGGCCATCGGGAAGTATGGACCCGTTTGTTGAGCTCCCTGAGGTCGGCGCAGAGTCTCCACTGGCCGTTTGGCTTCAATATTCCCAGCACCGGATTATTGAAGGTGCTGTGGATTGGACGGATTATTCCCCGGGACTCAAGGTTCTTAATTATTTCAGTAAGGGACTCCATTGATGCGAGAGGCAAGCGATATTGCTTCACAAACACAGGAGTCATGCCAGGGTCTGTGGGGATTGTTGTTGTGTGGATGTCAATGCGACCACAGTCATATGAGTCTACCGCAAAGAGATCTTGGAAATCCAAGAAAACTTGTTTCAACTTTTGCTTTTGTTCCAGAGTCACACAGGCATCAGCTAGGTTGACTCTCTCTATCACCATCTGCCTGAAGCCTGGAAAGACTTCTGGTTTGGCTATCTCCGCGGCCTCCTCCAGCTGGGTGGAGAAGTCCCTGGTCAGAGTGCTGATTTGGACCGGAGGCTTCAGGTGGGAAAGGCAGCGCTCATGGACCTGGAAAATCACCTCATCCCTCCTGAAGTCACAAGTCACATCTTCCTTACCATAGGGGCAGGAAGTGTACACCAGGAAGTTCCCCCCATGCCGGGTAAAAATCCTGTCTGGTGTTGCGTTGTCATTACTGTCACTGTCAAAACAGTCCTTGGGGATTGGTCCTAACAGTTCATTTCCAAGATCAATGGAGAAATGTCGGTCATCAACCGCCATTCCAATAATGGTGCCTGCGGCTAGAGTAATACTCTTTAAGTCACTGTTATCCACCTCTATTGGAATGGTGTCATGTTCTATGTGGACTAATGGAGTTGGGTTTACCCCTAACCCTTGCTGTTGGAGAGAAGCATTTAGATGTATGTAAGCATCAGGGTTTTTCAACTCTTGTCCCCTTTTAACTTTCAGTTCCAGGGAGAATTGTCGGGTCCTTTCTGGGATGGTGACTTCCTCTTTAACCTGAATTTCAACTGCATAAGGTAGCAATTGAGCTGACCTAAATGCTTTTTCTGGATCATCAAAGCCCATGGGATTATCCGCTTATCGGGACCAAGCTTTGAAGTTTATTAGGTCCAAACTAATGGCAAAGCGATTGAGAATGTCACTGCCTAAGTAAAAGGCGGCAGGGACGTCTCGCACGACCCAACAATTGTGGACTATGCTCTTGTTGCCAATGGAGATTTTGAGCATACACCTGCTTGGCAGGAGATGTTTGGAATTAGGTGCTTCCAGGTCCATTTCCCATTTGTCTATCAGTTTGAAGTTGGGAATGGCTGGATCTTTTGGGAGTTGGCGGAACATGGCTTCGCTGATGAAGCTCTTACCGTTGTTCACACACACTCGAGCGAGAACAGAGTCCTTCCCATCATTTAATTGGACAGGGATGAACAGCTGCTCTCCAATTTGCTGAATATCAGCCAGGCTCTGAGCTGATTTCACATCTTTCTGGACTATAGGAGTGGGAGTTTCAGATTGTGGATTAGTAAAGAATCTCAGAGTGTTTCCTTCCAGCGTGGAGTACCACTTTAGACTGGAAGGAAGGTTGATTTTCAGAAATAGAGAGGACCCCCTATCACCAGTCTGTTGTCCTACTGCTATTACTGTCACGTCTGGAATTTGGCTATTCTGGAAGTGAAATTCTACTTGGTCAGGTTTTTGTTCAACCATGTGGCAGGTGCCGTTTAAACTAACATGGTTGACACTCTGTTTTAATTTTATTGGTCGGCTAGTCTGGGTCCAGAGGACCTTGTTTACACAATCTATTAGGGGTGACAACCTTCTCAGGAGGTCATTCCCCAGTAAACAAGGGGTGCCCTCTGGAGTCACAACTATGACTGGGTGTTTCAACTTGTGTCGCCCAATTTTAATGTCCAATTCTGCCGTCCCCTCGATGGGAATTTCCTTCCCGTCAAAGTTCTGCAGTTGTCCAGGAAGAGAGGTGAGAGGAATTTGGTCATTCTCTCCCCTTCCTGCATTCAGTTCATCAAAGGCCCTTCTGGACAGAAGGGTGGCTTGAGATCCAGTGTCCACCAGTGCCAAAATTGTACCCTGCCCCTGTACTTGTACCGGGGCATAGTATCTTCCCTCCTTCTCCTCAAGGGGGCACAGATAATGCACATTTTTGGACAACTGGTGGGCTAACTTTCTGTTTTTGGACATCGCTAGCGAAGAGATTTGGGCGGAATTCTGCGGAGAGCCTTGGGAATCTGAAAGAAAAATTTGGCAACTGGAGATCAGAGCCATTGTGGGTTCCCCTGGCTCCGGTTCTGGGCCGCCCCCCCCCTTTTTGGAGGCAGTTACCAGGATGGGTTTGAACCAGGGGATTTTCTTGCTGTTGGTTCTGGGATGAGATGGTGGGCGGCGGTAGCTCAGTCTCCACATCTCCCCAGTCTGGATTTGCATCCCTAGGGACCCATTTTTCTTTGGGAGGAGTTCCCCCCTCTCTGAAGGAGAAGATCCTTTTCCCAGGATCTTCTGAGGAGCCCTCTCCTTCAAATTGGAAGATCTGTACCTCCTCCTCAAACTGAGTCTGTTTGGGTCTTTTGTTTCTCCTACCCCCCCTCTGCTCCTTAGGAGGCAGACTTTCAGGGGCAAGAGATTTTGTTTCCGGTTCCTGGGTTTCCAGGGGCTGTTTACAAGTGAGGAAGGAAGCTTCCTCCAAGGCTTTACACCCCCCTTCCCCTTGTGCCTCCTCCCTGGGAACCGGTGTGTTATCGGGGTGCTGCCCCCGTCATTGTTCTGGGGCACCAGGTCCAGAGTTGGGTGCATTCTGCGCCGGCATGCCGATCTGAGGGTTCTGCTGAGCCCTCAGTATGTGACCCAGATCCCGCGCCATGTTTTGAACCTGGCGCTCTAACTGGGAAACCCGCTCAGGCTGATACGGGGCCCTGTTTTCTCCCCTGGGCTGATCCCGGGAAGGGTAGCTATCCCTTCTTTGGTAGTACCCCTGGTTGGGAAGATTTGGGTACCCCTCCACCCTTGGCCTCCCCTCTCCCGGATTAGGTTGTCTGGGCTCAGGGAATTGGGGAAAGAAGGATGGAGGATTTTGGGGCTGGAAATTGGGTGGATACCTGTGGAAAAAGTTCTGCCCAGGATTTGGTAAGTTTCTGCCCTCCTGTGAGAAGTTGGGAGGGAAGTTCTCTGGGTTAGGTGCTTGGCTGGATCCCCCCCCTTGGGCTGGAGAAGTCCACACATAACCCAGGATCGGTCGATTTCCCTTGTAGCGGGGACTTACATAATCAGGAGAGCGAGGGACCCCATTTGTGGGGCTACCTCCTTGGCTCCCTGTCTGTGACTGACCCGAGGACCTCCTGGGCCTAGCATTATTAGGTGCAGGTAGGTTTTTAGGCCCCCCCATCTCCAACTCTAAAACGGGGGTGACCTTTACCTCTGCCACCTTGGCAGCAGCAGGGGTGCTGTTGGCTTTGGGGTTTTTCTGGGCATTACTTTTGCTATCTACCGGTTTCTGCACCTCATAGATCCGGGTAGCCTGTTCAATGACCCAGTCTAAAGATCTTTTCTCGTGAAAATCCCTCACGAGCTGGGTCATTATGTATTTGGGCAAGGCATGAAAAAATGGATTAATGAATTCTCTACTGTCTGTGCGCACCCTTCTGGTGGTCTGCGCAAAAGCATGTTTCAGTTCTTGCACAAATTCTTGTGGGGCCTGATCCTCCCCACATTGCAAATTGTAGGCTGCCTTGCGAGCCTCTTGAGGATTTCTATGAATGGAAAAATGTTTCAAGATGGCCGCCTTATAGGTGGACCATCTTAAATGATTTTGGTCCTCCAGCCCCGCAAAGAAACTGGAGTATTCCGGGGAGAAGGTCCACTTTACATATTGAATACAACTTTTCTGTCCTTCAAATGGAAAGTCTCCATCATTTGCTCAAACAACTCTAAGTGCTCCCAAACAGAATACTTAGCGTTCTTATGGTAAGGCGTGATGACGCTCCTGATCGCCTTAATCTGCTTTAAGGGGTCATTAAGCAAGGCCCTTTTTGCCTTATTGGCCTTTTTGGTTCGGGTAACCCTTGTCCATTCATCCTCTGAGTCAGAGGCACTGCTCCCAGAGGTTCCTGTCTGTTCTTCCAGGTTTTCCCGGATTCTGCGAGCCTGGGAATGGCTGGCAGAATGTGGGGACCTGGTCTCCTGTTTCCTGTGGTGCTCAGAGGAGTCCTCAGATCCCTCCTTGCTGCCAGGATTTGCTGGGTACCCCCCCACTGACCTAACTGGGCAGAGGTTTTCAGGATGCCCTTAAGGGGCCTACTCTCCTGGGGTTCCCCACTGAACTGTACTGTACTTGGGTGCCCATACCCGGATGTCCACCCCTCCATTCCTGAGTGGTACTGGCCTATGAGCCCCATACTTTTAGCTGGATAGTAATCTGCCATCCCTGTGGCCCTGTGCTCATGTGCGCCAGGGGACATGGGGGTGGTAGAGTCCAGGGACTGGGAGAGATGAAGGCCCCTGGTGTTAGGGCTCCTGAGGTTATGGTCAGGAGTCTCTCTTTCCCAGCGGACCTCATCTCTATCCGCCCCTGCTCCCTGTTGCACTGCAAGAGCCTGCGCCTTCAGTTCCTCAGTTAAGGCCTTACTAGACTCTACCAGTCTCTCCTGCATCGCTACCTGTTGTTGGAGCCTATCATTGTGCTGGCAGAGAGCCTCATTCTCTCTCTGCATTTCCTGATTGGTCCTGGAGCACTGGGCCAGTCTTTGCTGCAGGAGGTTTACCTCCTGAGTCCCATCCCTACTGGCCTGCTCCTTTCTTGCCAGAGCATCTTCCACCCTTCTGGTGTGCTCTACCAAGTTCTGGTTTTCTTTTTGGAGGTCACCCAGCCCCTGGAGGGCCAGGTGATTTTCTTCAATTTCCTTTTTTAAGTGGCAGACTTCCTGGCCTAAAGTGTCTCTTTCCTGACTGAGAGCCTGCATCTGTGCTGCCAGGTCATCCCTCTGTCGTTGAAAGGCACCAGCTTTTTGGCGCTCCTCATCAAACTCTGCCTGGGTATCCAGGTCTTTCAGAATCAGTTTATTGCTCTCCTCTTTCTCTCTATCTAGCTGGCTTTGCAGGGTGACTACCTGCTCCGCACATGCCCTGTTGAAATTGATCTGTTGCTCCAACTTTTTCTGGTTCTGCAGTAAGGAGTCCAAACTGTCTTGGTGCTCCTTCTGCAGGGCCAGAAATCTGGTACCCTGGTCTGTCTTTTCCTGTTGTAGGATGCCCATATCCTCTTTTATTTTAATGATATATTGCCTACTATCATTTTCTGACTCCTGGCTCCTCTGCAGCCTCTGCTCAGAAGAGGCCAGATCAGATCGGGCCTTCTCTAACGCCATCTGTCGCTTGTTCGCCAGATCTTGGCTTTCCGTACATTTATCCTGCATGTCTCCCATATATAGGTACAGGTATGCCGCTATCCTAACCATCTTGTCTTGTTCATGCTTAGCTTTAGGAGCCATGTATATTTCACTCAGGGCCACATGTAGTGGACCCTGATCTCTCCATAGGTCTGACCCTGTTTCAGTGACCTGTCGCGTGATGGCCTGCAACCAGGCATCCTGGCCCTGTTCAGTCCATTCACCTCTCACAAATAGTTTATGTAAGAGGTGCTCTCTGGCTGTTTTCATGTCTACTAAGGTCGTCATTCTAGAGATTGGTCTCTGTCCTGACTTACAGAAGTTTGTATTTTATTTTTGCAAAACAGACCTTTTCCTAAGAGCGTTCCTTTGAGGAGTGCTTTACAGCGTAACACAGCGTGGTGATCTGACCGGATATGTGTATCTGGTCAGCTGGCACACTGTATTAATCTGCACAAGTGATAGATCTAACCCAAACGTCCGGCACGAGCCCCCAATTTGTAAGAGGATTCAATTCAGCACTACAGCCAAGTCAATGCCTAGTCTAGAATACTGAATGAAAACCCTTATTGATATATCTTTATGTCCAGTTCATGCGTTCTGGATGACTACCCCTATATAACACCCCTCCCTTGGAATCCCCCTGACCCCACTGAGCCAAGAAGTAGTTCTGTTTTGCAAGTTTAAAGGTTTATTTGATAACTTAAACAATATATATTATATCACGCTTTATAATAAATTAATAATTGGATATCACACTTAATCTGGTATGATAAAGATTAACAACGGAGAATCTGGCACTAGCACACTTCTTGATAATCACTAATGAGTGGTTATAGGATGGATAAGATAGCAACAATACTTTTATGGTTTCCAATGGATGCAATGTGGAATGAAATGCAGTACAGAAAATAACTTGATAGGATTTCAGCAAAAGACAATGTAATCACTTTCTTGGACAATTCACCCCCCCCCCCTTTTATGCAATGCAAGGAAATGGAAGGAAGGCACACAATTCTCAGAAATGCAATTCAAATGTAATTCAGTTCACCCAGCAACTTAGACTACAGAAGTTGAAAACACAGGCAAAATGCTTTGATATGTGCTGGCAATGGAGTGAAAATATGTTAAAATGCTTTTAATTCCCTCTAGAGGTTCAGGGTGAGTGAAATCAAGTTAATATTAGTCCAGGATCACTTTAGCAATGATGCAGGGATGGTTTTTATGAGGCAAACGAATTTTTGCAACGGAAGCAAAAACAAACTGCTGTTTTCACACGTGGAGAAATTTGCAAATCGTGTTAAAATTCGCGAATGCGTTTTTCACGATTACGGCAAAACTATAGGGGTTATGAATGCGGTTCTAGGTTCGTAGGAAAGCCACGATTCTCAGCTTTCAGAGGAAAGTTACTGCAAGTCTCTAGCACAAACGGTCACGGAGATATGAGCGATTAAATAAAGGTCGTTTTTCAGATTTGAAATTTTAAAGTTCAAAAAGACAAGTGCAGCTTGCAACTAGCAAATCACAGGTGACAGCTTTACAAATGACAGGTGACAGTTAGGAGGCAGTTCTACTTAGATTAAAATAGAATTGAATTATATTATTTTAACTAAGAGATTGGTTCTGCACAGTTTTCTAGGTACTCACACTATATTCTTGAGTTAAATGGACCTCGCCACGGATCTGGTCAGGTTTTAGACTGGACTCTGGTCTCTGCACTTCACAGTGATCTGGGTCAGCTCTCTCTGGTTCTGCTAACAGGTCAGCTCTACTCTGCTGGTCTGGGTCTCTGAAGTTGATGGAGGTAAAGTATGGATTTTCCGGCAGAGCTTCCAGCTGCAAATGGATTTGAAGGTCCCTATCTGTCCTGTCTGTCTGCTTTTATGTGTTTTTTTTTATGGGTGTGTGTGCAGCATCACTAGACCCTACCCCTCTCCACTTATCATTGGCCAAGCTTTCATTTCTCCCCTGATTGGGGGAGCTAAGTTGTGTCAGAGTGATGTCATTTTACAGCCTGCAGAAAGTCCACTCCTCCTGTCAACTTACACACAAATCTAGATTTGAACCAAATACATATTTGCAGAGGTACATATTGCTTTAAAATTACACGCACCCATCACCTATCACAGGAGGTATACCCTGTTCAAACTCTGCTCTTCCTGGGAGCTTGCATTCAGAAATGGCAATATTTTGCACTTTTTAACTGGTATGCAATACCGGACATTACCCCAAATTTACACACATGTGCGCAAGGAGTATGGACATTTTTTTTTTTTTTTTTTTTTTAATTTGTTTATGGTTTTATTAAACCTTTACAAAAATCATCAACACATAGAATCAACACATATAAAAGAATAAAATACACAATTACAGGTTTACACAATTACATAATTAGAATATTATAGAAGCTTGGAAGTATTTTACATTGAAGAAATCCAAGAATCTTCATAACATCAAAAAGTTACAAGGACAAACAAGAACAAGAGCAAGCACAGTAGCAGCAGAATAACCCATATCTTATCTTTAACCTTTAACCTGTATCTTGAAACAGCATGGTAACAACAGGTATATCTATTCAAGATGGAGGTTACGGATAAAGCTAGATAAAGCCAGACCCTCCCTACTTGTTCCAATACACAGGCAACGTTGCCATACTGGGTCAGTCGAGAGACCTAGAAATTGTAATTTCAAGGCATTCAAACAAGAGTCTCTCAGGACATTGAGATGACTACAGAACAGAATGAGGTGTTTAGCCGTTTCAGGGACTAAGCCGCAGAATCTGCAGAGACTGTTAGCCGCTGTAATCTGTTTCCACCTCAGTTTAGTATCCAGAGTAGGTAGAATATTCCACCGTAGTCTGAGTAATGTATGTCTGTGATCCCGATTTGGGAAGATCTTAAGAATTGAAGAAAGGATTCCTCTTTTTTTATGTTCATGAGCCAAGTGTGACATGGAAGTATATGCATGAAAAGTATCCACAGTCCGGCACCAATCAAAGTCCCACAACTTCATTTTAGTTTTAGTGGGATTACTGATTAGTTGCTCTAAATCTGAGCCGATATTGGCCAGAATACCTTCGCAGAGCATAGCAAATTTAAATAGGAATCCAGATCGGTAGATGTTGTTGCCAACCAGTTCATATAACGTGTTGGCAGTAGGGGCCTTAAGTTTAGCATAAAGCAGCAGCTTCCTCCAATCAACTCGTGCTGTTAAAGAGATATAGCCCAGCTCGAAGCGAATGGCGGCCAGGGGTACTGCATTGGGGACGAGTAGGACCCGTCTCCATATGTCCCCTTCACTACCATCCAATTTGGCGCTGGTTAGCCGAGTACCGAGCTCTAGGCCATATGTCAATTTCGGTGCGATTTTCCCCTCAAAGAAGAGTAAAGCAGGTCTAATAGAAAAACGGCCATATTTACGGTAATTTTAAGGACCTGACTGGCCAGTACCTTAGCTGGACATTAGTTGATGAAGTGTCAGATTTTTCACATGCACACATTTTGAGTAATTTCCTCTTTTCCGCTAAAACCCCCCTGAACATGCCACCGGTTCTAAAAACCTCTTAAAATGTGGGCAGAAAAATCACAAGAATTATGGTGTCATTTAAATAATTTTCACAAGTCCGTACTATGAGTTATTCATCTTTTTAGAGTTATGTTCTGGCCCCAAAGGGGTGTGGTTTTCCTCCAGCACAAGGTTAAATTTCTGGTTTTTCCAGTTCTGCCAAGCCAGCTTGCTCTCACAGGCAGTGCCCCTCCCATTTGCTTCAGGAGGAAGCTACTTTTACGACATCTGCAATAAACCATCTGCCTGGGTCAGGACAGGGCTTTGTTCAGAGCTCCTGTATTCTGTGGGGGCTCCCCTTAATTCAATTATCAGAGAGATGGCATATCCTTAGTGTGGCCAGCAAAAGGCAGATAGGCCTGGGAACACAGCTGTGACTCAGGTCTCACTCCTGATGGGGGTAGTTGCCAGGCAGAATTCAGTTTCTCAAGCCAGGTTTCAGATAAAATGTCACTTTTTGTTCCCCAGTTTAAGTCAAGACAATTTTTTACATATGCAGCTAGAATGCTGATTCTAAGTTTAAAACTATGACATTTAAACAATTGCAACCTATGTGACACTCAGAAATAGGTCACTCATTTCTTTTAAACATTTAGATTTTTAATGTCTTTCGTCCAAATTTACTTAAACTGCTGAAATCCACAGCTCAGCCAGTCTTGTTATAAACCTTCAAGTCACTTCAGAATATAACTTTACATTGGATCCACCTCTCAGTAAGTCTTTCTTTGGCATGTTTTGGGCTCATTTATTCAGTTTTCTACAAAAAGTAAAATCTGGTGTTGTTTTAAAATGCCGGCTTTTGGATAGTGGTGAGTACTGGTACTGCACCCCTTTTTGGGATTTAAGAAAATGAATTCCCAACAGTTATGGGTTTGCTTTTGGCAATTAGCATTGCCACTCCCAATGGTTTCAGGTTACTGTGTGGGTAGTCCAATGGTGGTTTTAGGCAGTGTCCTTCTGTGCCCATAACATCGGCAAAAATGAGTGGCAGCCTATTCTTCATGCATTTCCCTGTGCATTTTCTGGGAAGCTCTGGCCATCATGATGTTTTCCATGTCAGTACTGCACAGTTTTGAGGTAGGGCTTGGATGCATGGGTAAATACATCCCACGGGGCGTGCAGCTGAAGCAGCTGTCCCAGCCCCAGTGGGTAATGCCATGACCCAGGCCACTAGTGGTCAGGAATCTGGAGCCCAGAGCGGTCCCAGCCACACAGGGTCAACACCACATGACAAGAAGGTAAAGCCTGCACAGCAGAAACAGGCTCAACCCCATGGCACGGCACAGGACACTGGCACTTTGAGGAAGAGGAACTTCAGTAATGAAGAACTCCAGATGCTCATGTACCACGTGGCCGAGCATCACCATGACATGTGCCTGCTCGATGACACATCCACCAGCTCATCATATGGTGCATTGGCAGCATGTCACGGATGAGATCAACTCCTTAGGGTTGGAGATGTGCCCTGCTGCTCAGGTATTGAAGTGCTGGAATGACCTCACCTGTCACACCAAGTCCAAGCTGAGTGCCAACCTCACCTCTGCTATGGCATCTGAGGGTCACCATAAGAGGAGAAGCTCATCCAGCATGAAGAGACTATGTGCCAATTAATTCTAATGGAGCAGGTGCAAGGTGTGGGAGGCCTGCCAAATTACAAGGGCACGTCCGGTGAGTGACCATGATTGTGCATTTTGAGTATGTCTATTGAAGCATAACCAATATATGAATGTGTTGGACATCTGGCTGCATTTGAATGACTGCCGTGTGTGACCCATTTCATGGTGTACTGACTCCTGTCCAGTGTACTGAAGGGTGGATACAACCCATGTGTTGTACATCAGTTGAACATGGCCATGTGACTGTACTCATGCCCCACTAGCATACCCACCCAACATCTGCAACATAATACCACAACGTGCCCTCTTATTAGTTGCACCCTTGATGTCAGTGACTCTGCTCTGCTAGACATGTGCTTGTTTCTGAAACACGAGTTACACTTCATGCACTGCAGGGTATAGATTCTCTATTCGCACATGTACGTAGGTGCTTCCATGCTACATAGAACATCCAAGATGACAACCAACACGCCTCACGGCATGCCATGAGTGAGTGTGCATATGTCTAGATTGTGCACATCCCTGCTGCTGCTATAGCAAAGACTCCTGAGTCAAATAATTGTGAGGCCTGATCCCTTTTACCCTCCCACACTTAGCACACACTCCATGGGTCCATGCCCCTGTCCCTCTTGTGGGTCACTGTACCTTCTTCCTATCTCCAACTCCATTTACTTACTCTCTCCACTTCACAGACCTTGGCTAGGTGTTACTCTTAGAGTCATACTTCAACTGGTACTGTTTTATTTTGTCCACACTTAGGGCATGTTCCAATTGTGTGCAGCCCCTGTGCCAGGTCAACACTGGTGTGGCATGTGATAGATGCAGACGTGGATGTGAATATGTGTGTCTGCCTGTTGACATGTCACAGAGCCACATGACCATGCCCATTTCATTGGTATTAGTCAATAGTTTGCTTTGCCATGTGCCATAATGTGTTTGCAAATGACCATGTTTGTTGGCAATGTGTCCACTGGCTGCTTGGCCCTGATCAGGGAATGATGTTGCCAGTCTGCATATGCCATGATCAGATGGCTTCATGTACATAGTGTATGGATGCTGTTTCTCTCATGGTGACATGCCCTGCATTTTTTTGGATGACAGCAATTTGATACACATGTTTACAGTAGACACGTTGCACCAGACTCCTCGTGTCTTTTTATGTCCATGTGCAGGTGAAGAGGCACCAGATGCAGAGGAGGAGGAGTAAGAGGAGGAAGAAGAGTCTGGCAGTTCTGACCAGTGAAGGACGTGAGCAGGCAGCGAGAATCCACTGGTGCTGCAGACCATCCTGGGCCTTGCCGCATACAATTCTGATTCTTTGGACTCTAGTAGCTCTGATGCTGAATCGGATGTGCAGTCCTCAATGCTGGGGGAGGTGAGTGCACCAATTGTTGGAGCAGTTGGTGCGCCTGAGTCTGCAGGGGGTCAGGTGCCTTCACAAGGCCAGTCAGTGGTGTCAGGGCCGTCTGTGATGGTTACGGATGCAAGGCCATGCATTGGTTTCTGGTCCTGGGGCAGATATCCAAGGGAGGGTTCCAGTCCTGCACCCAGAGAAAGTGCAATCACAGTAAAGGCCATGCTCCCCTGGGTCAGGCAGGCATGTGCCCCGCACACGTGGGGGACATGTGCAGCCTGGGCAGACTGAGTGGGAACAGCAGATGTTGCATTCTGCACACCGACAGGGTGATGCCTTTGAGAGTTTGGCTGAGGGCATGGATAGGGTGACCAGTTCCATGATCCCACCACCAACACAGGTGGAGCAACAGCTGCAGGTAATGCAGTCCACATGCCGCTCCCACAGGCTTCACATGGTGGCCAATATCAGGAGCCGACGGGCAGATCTGAAGTCTCTGCAGGCATCCCTGAGTGCAGAGGGTCGGACACACAGGGAAGCCCTGAGGCAAGAGTTGCTGGCCCACTGTTACAACAGGAGATGCTAACATTGAGACAGGATATATTGGTGGAACGATGTGCATATTGTGATGTTGTCTATTGTTATCTCCAAGCCCTCTGTGTGCTGGTTCATTTATCAGTGTCACACATGGCTGCTGCCACTGAGGACCAGGCCAGGGCAGTGCGTGGTCAGCCTCAAGCACCACTAGGACCTTCTGATTCAACCCAGTATGGTGGGGCCAGCAGTGTATCCGTGTGGTACGTGAGCCCATGGAGTTTTTTTTTACATCCACCCATGTGGAAGTTGACATGCACCCTGCACCCTGCACTCCTTCAAGGGTGGACCCCCACCCACCCGGTCCATGATGGACAATTCTGATATTTGTTTTTTTATTTTATTTTTGTTTTTGGATACTTTTGTTCACCCCAGGCCCGGATGTTGGCATTTTATTTTTGAGTTGCCCTTTCCTAATTTTTGTAAAAATTATTTTACTTATTTTTTCCTTGAGGTGTACTGTTAACATCTCAAGATCATGATGTTTGCAGTGATGGACATGCAGGCATGCATAGTGCGGTCAAATTGCATGTTTGCATGGTGGTGCACAAGATGGCATTTAAAGATAAATATGGTTTCTGTGTTCCGTTGCACATGTGTGCTGTGTGAATGGTACTTCACTGTGCCTGTTTTAATGTCTTCTCCCATGTTGTTTCAGTAATCCATGATCTGGCGGTGGCTGCTGTCCCGGGGGAGACACCCTGCTCCCTTTGATGCCCATGCTCCCCATGCCCTCCAACAGGCACTGTCCCTCCTGTACCTAATTAGGAGACACAGTAGTTCTAGGTGAAGGTGATGCATGATTCACACCATGCCAGTGCAGTCAGCGGGTATGCATGAGCACTGTTTTGCATGTTGAGCATGCGTGATTGGTCTGCATGTTTGCTGCATGTGTTACTTAACTTATATGTGCTTTGCATGCTAACATGCCAGTATGGTTATTTAAGTGGTGCTCATGTCACTGTGTTACCTACCTTGGTGAATTCATCTGTGGTGTAGAGCATGTCATTTTCCATCTCCAATCCAGGCAGTGTACTCCTTGATGTTGCATTTCGTTGGGCTTCCCTCTCAGTGTCGGCACTCTCTCTCCCTCTCTCTATTGTGGTACGCTGCACTCATGGGCTGATCACAATCTATGTCCTGTTACCCTCTTACACCCTGTGATGCTCCTGCAGTAGGTGATCTCTGCATATTTTCCGTATCAAATCATGTGATGTCATGGATGTGCATGTTGTTTCTGTTGCTACTATGCATATGATTGCATTTAAGGGAAGCATCTCCGAATTGTGTGCATAGTATGCAAGGCAGGTGGGTACCCTGTACAGGTAAGTGAAGTGCATTCGCAGATTCTTGTGTGGTGTTTGCATGGCAGTCTACTACTGTTTGTGTTCACTTGGGAGTGACTTGTCTTGTGATGCACCAGTTCTTCTTCATGGTTGCATGTTTCCGAGGGTGTGCTTCTGATGATGGGTATGGGCATGGTGTTGTTTCAACGATGGATTGGTGGGGCCAGTGGTTTCATATTCTAAACTATGGGCGTTTAAACTGTGTGGGCCTTTCATGGGTGGGTTGCATAGCCGGCTGTTTGCGGCCTGTGACAGGTGTTGCTAGTTGTGCTTGTGTGTGTGGCATGGCGATTTGAGTATGTGTAATGAGTGACACTTCACATCCCTTGCAATGTTTGTGGGGTATGGATCAACGGCACATTAGGGCTGTCTTGATTATGAATCAACCATTACGGTGTGCAGCACCAGTTGAAAGCCCCAAACATGTGGGTATTTAGGCACTTTTTCGGAATGCTATGGTGTGCACCACCACATTAGGGTTAGTGGTGTTGGTGCTTTCTCATGCATGTACCATGCATGCTGCACCATGGTGTTTGCAGCTTCAAGTTGACCTCAGCTGGGTTATGGTACTGCTGCATTCTATTGAATGCAGTATGTGACCAATTGTATGCTGTGATAATGAAGTCTGCATTGACCATGCTCTTTTTGTTTGTATCCTACATTTAGCATGCATTTATCTGTGCTTGCTGTATCCCATTGCTTTGTGTTGACTGCTTATGTGTTACATGGCAGTTCCCTCGGTGGCCAGCATTTCATTGTGACATCGGCCTCTGTGAATTTATGTGTCAAGCATGGTCTTGCCGGAAGTGCAAGAGGTGAGAATTTGTGTACTTGCATTCTTGTGGTTTGGATTACGGCTGCACTCTACAAAATGTGCTGCCAACTTGCTAAACCGTCTGCTGTGTCATCTGCCCCTACTCCTTCACAGTGCCTTTGTAATGCACTTGCATCTCAGTTATTTTTTTTTTAAAAACAGGACATACGGAACATCCTTGTGACAGGCTCATCCAACACAATGCTCCTCCCTCTGCCCCCCTACCACTCACCCTCCTCCTTCCCCTCCTTCACTCCTGTCTCCCCTGAAGAAGCCACCAGAGTTGTCAACTCCATGAAGGTCTCTTCCAAACAGGTTGCCCCATGCTCATCCAGAACCATGAAGGGCAACATCTCCTCTTTGGCCTCTGCTCTTGCTGATCTCTGCAACCACTCCTTTGCTGGTGTTTCATTTCCATCCTCCGTCAAGCACTCCCTTGTGTCCCCTGTCCTTAGAATACCACCTGCTTAGCCTTCCTGCCCAGCCAACTACTGCCCCATTTCAACCACCCCCTTCCTGGGGAGCTGCTTGAGGAGTTGGCCCTCCTCCAAATGAACGCCCATAATGTACTTGTTGGCTGTGTACATGTACGCCAGTGTGGATTCCAAGCTTCCTGCCCTTTCTCCTCCCCTACATCTTCCTCCACCTGTGGCATCCCCCAGGTCTCCATTCTTTTGCCATGCGTCTTTAACATATACATTTCTATGCTGCAACCCTCCATTGCCTCATTCTCCCACAAATTCCAGTGCTATGATGACGACACACAACTCTTCAGAAATGTTCCTACTGACACACTTACACTTCATTCACCCTGACTCTATCTCCTCCATCCTGGCCTGGTGCACTGCAAATGCCCTTGGCTTGCACGCCATCCAAACTGAGAGTCTCCCTATTGGATCCCCTGCAGCCTACTTCTTCCATTCACCCTGCCCCCTCCTTGAAAGCCAGGCATCTTGGAGTCATCTTCGACTCCACCCTTTGCTTCATCCCTCATTTTCTGGACATTCATTGACAAGAAGGCCCACTTTCAGTTCTTCCTTCTCAAAGTAACTGTACCCTTCCACACCTTCCCCCAGAGACTCTATGTTACCTGTGCTCTGATTCTCTCCTGCCTACACTACTGCAACAACCGCCTCCTTATTCTTCCTTGGTCCACCCTGCAACCCCTCCAGCTTACCCAGAATAGGGCAGCAAGACTTATCCTTGGCCTCAGGCCCACGGTCCGCATCTCTCCTGCCCTACAAAGCCTTCACTGGCTCATAGTCTCAACATGGATTACGTTGTAATCCCTCTGTATCATCCAAAGGGCTACCTGGGGCTGGGTACCACTCTATCTTCAACGCTTCCTCATCAAATACTCCCCTTCTAGACTCCTGTGTTCCTCTGGCAACTCCCTGCATGTGAAGCACTTTGCTTTAGAAAGGGCTGTTGGTCTCCGTTGATGTTTGTGGCGAGAACAGACTTCCTGTCTTCCTTAAATCGAATACTTGTTCCCTCTGAAAGGAGTCCTCTTTGCAGGGATTGCCTACAGTAAATAGTGGACCCAGACAAGCCATTCACTGCCTTTCATATAGAGGGGTGGGAGCTAGCTTCAAGTTGACACATTGCATATCCAAGGGGTTTTAGTCCTGCCTTCCATTTGTCTGTTCTGTTAGCAAGCCTGTCGCAGGCTGTTTTAATCAACATTTATCAGTGTGTGCTGCCACCAGCAGATTTAGACAATAGCGAGGCAGATCCATGGAGCCTTTGATATTTTAATTAGGCTGTCCATGGCCAGAGGTAGGTGTCGCCTTCCCCCTCTGAGATACTTTTGATGTACCCGTGGCTGTCACATTGCAGCTGAACATGACAGGGAAGGACGGCGCCTGTAGGCTGTGTCCTCTCGGAGTACACTGGACTATGCGTTTGTTGTGTGGTGAGCAGGGAAAATGTGTGCGGAATGGCCCCACACATTTTCAGAGTTTGATCTCCCATCATTAATTTTCATTTCCAAAATTCAAAAAAAGCCCAGGTGAATTCGCACTCCCTGTGCGGATGGTCGTATTCCTCACATCTATTCCACCTGGATAGGCAATGCCCTCCTGAAAGGCCTCCTGTTATCCCACCTTGTGTCCCTGAGAAGTGTCCTACATACGGCCGCACACCTCATCAAGGGTCTATGCAGATAGGACCACATCACCCTGGCCATCATCAACCTTCACTGACTCCAACTGCATCTACGAATCGCCTTCAAGTCTTGCTGCATCATCTATAAGTCAGTCGTCTTCAAGTCACCCTGCTTCCTCGCAGAGAAACTCTGCATCTCCGGTGGACAGTGCGCCACCACAAGCCAGGACAAGTGCAGACTTGAAATCTGCTGCTGCAAAAAGGAAAGGACCAGAAAACAAGCCTTCTCTGCCTACGTCCCAAGACTATGGAACCTCCTCCATGCCGGCATCAAACCTGCCCCCACGCTCCTACAATTCAGAAAGGAACTCAATTCCCACCTCTTCAAGGAGTCTCTCCTCAACACCTAGGCCGTCACGTCACCCCTTGCACCACCTGACTCGCTAGACGACCCCAGCCCCTCTCCACCCCACCACCCAGTACAGCTGTACCCATCCTCTGTGCCCCTCTGTATCCTACCGCCTGTTGTATATCTCTTCTGTTGTTAGCACTGAAAAGCGCTGTTATGCATCTGTAATGTTTTACACTTCTGTAAAGAGCTCTGTTATGTATCTGTATTGGTGTATACCTCTGTAAAGCGTTCCGGTGCGTCTCGAAGCTAGGTTCGCGCTCAATAAATACCATAATAATAATAATTATTCCTTCTTTGATTATGCTGGTGCGGTGACGTCATCCTGACATTCTGCATGCTAACACAGATAGGGCCCCATCCTTCTCAGAGTACCTGCCACTCATTGCCCAATCTGCTCCCTAGCCACAGGGCCAGTTTCCCGGCCCCCAGGGGCATTGCCAGCCTCCAGTAGGAATGTTATAGCCCGAATTCTAAGCAGCCAAGAAGAAGTTACAGATGAGTATTTACTGTCAGCATTGTGTACTGTTTGGCTTGGCTCCAGTTATGTAACTAATGTTGAATTGTTCTTCATAATCTTCCCACCTGCCTTGGAATGAACACGTGGTAGCCTGTTTTCCAATCAGTGACACCTGCTGGAGGAGACGAATCGGCAGCTTGGTGCTTTAAATTTTCACAGCTTCCAAGATGTGTGTAGGCCTTCGTTAAAACTTCGTCAAAGATGCATATTTCGGTTGCGTGCTCTATAAATCTTTGCCTTACACACGCTAACGTGCTAATGGTTTCTGGACACAGGTCTGGCCAGCCAGGCCAGCTGGGGCGTGTAAAGCATCCATCTTCTCGCGGCAGCTGTCTGCGGGGGCTCTGGTGGGAGCTTCCCTTCAGCTGCAACCGGCTCCTGCCAACTCGGCTTCCAAGAGTCTACTAACTGCGGCACAGCGTTGGGACTCTCTCTTAGCCGTGTCCTGCCCGTGTCACGGGGGACCCAGAAAGAGCTTCACGTGCAGTTCGGTTCAGCGCGTTCTGCTCCCCCAGTTACTGCGGCCCCTGTGGTTACGTTTTGCAATCACACTGAACCTTGCACTTCTAATGTTACCAGAGGTCCCAAGAGGCACGTTGTCGCGTTTGGGGTCCTTTGTCAGCTCTGACGTATCGCAAACAGCAATGCCAGTGGTGGAACTGGTAGGCCATTATTTATACTGTGAACAATGAACTACAGGTCCCAGAATGCAAACAGATATTGGCCTGAAAAGTTAGTCGTGGCCAAAGTTGAGTGACCCCGGCGACAAGACGGGGGCCAGGTAGGACCGTTTAGCACTTCATTAACCAATTGGCACTGAGAAGTTGCCTTTCCCACGTGGAACGTTCATTCGTGCTCCGGGAACCTCTTGCGCCCCCATCGGAAGGCAGCCAGTGGCGCACAAGAAAACCAACAAGTGCTGCATTCTGCGCACGAATGTGGATTGTTCAATCATGTCGTTACCGCGATCTTTTTGCCTATCAGAGCGAATACGTGTGAACAATGTGTATTATTTTGTTGGTTCATTACCAAAGGGTGCGTTTTCTCGTTAGAATGTCCGCAGAAAAGTGGCATCGGGTCACAGTGTAGCTCCGACATCAAAAGGAACGATGTACCACGGCTAGTATAACTGTGGGTCCGCGGACTTGTGGGGTGGGTATTGTTGCAGATAGCATACAGTGCCCTGAAGCAGGTGCCTACTCAGCCCTCCGAGCAACACGCATTGTGGAGAGGACAATTGCATTCAATATAACACGCCTCTTGGTTTCCACACGATTTTGTGGACGCGCACGGAAATGCTACGGAAAGTCCACAGGTACTAAGAATTAGTAATGTTTCATCGGACAGCGAGCCAAAGATTAAAAACACATACTGTACAAAATCGAAGCTTAGATTCCGAGACTCAAACTGCTGGTGCCGGAGAAGCCAGCTTCTGTGTGTCCTAAGTGTCTCAGGGCCACGCACCGGCTCTGCACCTGCCGTCCTTATCCACAATGGAGTAACTTTGCAGAAAATGTTGGGGGAGGGGGGAGGGGAATATGATATCTGAAGAAAAGGTGCCCCAGCAAAATGAATGGGGAGAAAATAGTGTGCCATGAAAGTTGGGGGGACAAACACCCCTGCACCCTAAAATTACGCCCATGCTTATCGAGGTGAGTCGCCCGAACAGCAAGTGAAGGCAGAAAGAGGTGTCCGTGCACCGCACCTGTAAACGCACACGTTTATCGCACATCCACGAACAAAACCGCTCACAGTAATCTAACCCCCTCTCCCCCACCCCCAGCCCCCCACAGGAGGTTGTGGAGTGGTTTTGAGCATAGAATTATGAAAATCTAGAAGTTACCCAAAAGCAGTCGAAACAGACAGAAACCGCAACGAAGAAGGCAAACACACAAAGTTATCGGAATGTGGATTGGAAGTGGATCGGAGTGCATGGACAGGTGTACTCAGTGTGAGCCGCCACTGTGCTACTGTGCATTGCACTGCACCGGGAGAGGACTGGGTTCTGCGGACGCGCCGACCTGTCACATCACAGAGCCCAGGCAGCAGGAGGCTTGCCCAGTGCAGATTGGCTGTCGGCTAATCCCCGAGGGCTATTTATTTGCAAAATTCGAGGTGGGTGGCGCTAAGATTCCCTGGACGGGTCAAGGCGCCTGGAATTGCGGCAAACAGCACAGACTTTGGCAGCGCCGGCGCAGCACGCAGCCTCCCGCGTGCAGCCTTCTGCCAGAAAGAGGAGAGCGGAGCAAGGGAAGGGGGCGCCTCTGCAGACGCTGCTTTGGGAAGCAGCGTGCGGTACCTGCTCGTGCTTCCTCCTCTGAGGACGAACAGAGCGGGATTGCAGCGGCCCGTGTCAGCATCCTCCTGGAGCAGGTGGAGGTTGCCGGACAGCCTTCCACGCGGGGTTGGAGCCATGCAGCGCACCTGGACCACCCTGGCCTGGCTGCACCCTGTGCCCCTGCTCCTGGGGCTCCTGCTGGGGGCTTCGGCGGAGGAGTATGACTATTACACCTGGCAGCTGGACTCCTTCCAGAACGGCCGCTTCTACACCAAGCAGAGCCAGTGCGTGGACATCCCGTCCGACCTGCAGCTCTGCCACAACGTGGGCTACAAGAAGATGCGGCTGCCCAACCTGCTGGAGCACGAGAGCCTGCCCGAGGTGAAGCAGCAGGCGGGCAGCTGGGTGCCGCTGCTGGCCAAGCGCTGCCACACGGACACGCAGGTCTTCCTGTGCTCGCTCTTCGCGCCAGTCTGCCTGGAGCGGCCCATCTACCCGTGCCGCTCGCTGTGCGAGGTGGTGCGCGACAGCTGCGCGCCCGTCATGGAGTCCTACGGCTTCCCGTGGCCCGAGATGCTGAGCTGCGGCAAGTTCCCGCTCGACAACGACCTGTGCATCGCCGTGCAGTTCGGCAGCAAGCAAGTCACCCAGCCCCCAGGTAAGGAGACGCCTGTTCAACGCACCTGCACACCACACCTACACCGCACCAGTGCCTCACACATTAAGCTTCACGCTGCGGGGAAGCTCCAATGTCTGCAAATACTTCGGTGCCGTGTCCAAGCGCCGTAAATAACAGGTGTTCACCAACTGCATGGCCTCTGAAGGATGAGAGGCTGAGCCGGTTCGGCTGGATACTATCTGCTGGCGTGCTGCTTGGGCAAGCATCTCATCAGTGAGTGCTTGCCGCACAGGGCTATCCGACCCTCGGTTCATTGATACGCCTATTTATCCAAAGAGTGTTATTTGCAAGTTCAATTTACGGGAGTTTTCATATATTTTTAAACCTCAGTCATAACCCTGGTCAGGCGCTTTGCTGTTGCAGGCACATGAAACTATGTTATCGGCGAGCAAACAAACAACTACGCTGCGGATATGAATGGATGAGTGAGTGGTCTGGAATCAAATGAGACACAGGCTGCGATGCAACACGTATTACAGAGTGGTCCTTAGATCAGCTCAGTGAGTTGGGCGCCTGTTGCATAGGAAGTGCCGTGGGATAAGTTCATTTTTACATTGTTTAGAGACTGAACTGAGTAGCACTGGGTTGGGTGTAATGATATCTGTGATACAACTGCGGAGAGGATTCGAATTGAGGTGTGTGCTATCGCCAATGACCGCACGGCTGTCACATGCTTTGCAGTCGCGAACACCGATCAAACTTGGGACCTCCCCAGAACTTTGTTCAATCTGCCCAGGGCCTGTGCGGTGGGGGCACACCTGTCTTCACACGGTCTGGCACCGTCCAGGGCATTCACCAGAACATGTGGTTTTAAATCAGGAAAACTATCAATATTCTCTACCACGAAAGCTGCTTCCCTTATGACATATCTATCTCTATCTATCTATCTATCTATCTATCTATCTATCTATTTGTCTAGCTATCAATCAATCTATTTGTCTATCAATCAATCAATCAATCAATCTGTGTCTATCTATATATCTATTTGTCAATCAATCAATCTATTTGTCTAGCAATCAATCAATCAATTAATCAATCAATTTGTCTATCTATCTATTTGTCTATCTGTCTATCTATCTATCTAGCTAGCTATCAATCAATCAATCAATCAATCAATCAATCAATCAATCAATCAATCTGTCTAGCTATCAATCAATCAATCTGTCTAGCTATCAATCAATCTATCTATTTATCTATCTATCTATCTATCTATCTATCTATCTATCTATCTATCTATCTATCTATCTATCTATCTGTCTGTCTGTCTGTCTGTCTGTCTGTCTGTCTGTCTGTCTGTCTGTCTGTCTGAGTACTTGCCTTTATGGAATGTAAATTGTGTTAACCGAGCTAAAACAAAGGAGTGTTGTACCAAAAGAAGCAGAATGAAGAGAGAGACAGAGAAACGGGGAGCAGGGAGAGAGGGCTGAAAGCCAGAACAGGGCCTCTCACGGAATCTCGAGCAGCAAGGTGTTCATTGAGGAGTAGAGTCTTGCATTCCCTGCTGAAGTGCAGAAGGCACAGGGCAATCTCATGAGGGTGGCGTGTTTTTTCGAGAGTCATGTTGCAGTCATCTACAAACAAGTAGTGGAACTGTGACTCAGGCGGGGGAGGGAGCAACGTGCAACACATTTTTCAAGGGTTGCAGTCATGCTGGTTGACAGCTAGTTGAGTTGAAGTAGATTTCAGTTGAGCTGTAACTGAAATACTGGTGGTAAAGTGGAGAAGTGAGCTTTAACTTCACAGAGAACACTTCCGGATGGTGAAAATGGTTGCAGAAAGTAGTGGAGCTATTACCAGCAATACATAGAAGCAGTGGAACACTGCTCCCGACCTTTGCTGCTCACTTCGAGCATTCGCAATCTGTGGCTTTCTTCTTGTATCTCATACGCTCCAGCCTTGTGAAAGTCTCCGTCTGCAGAGGCCGCCAGAGATGTTGAGGGTGTTGTGCAGGTAGGGTGGACCCCCCTCATTGCCTTGTATCTGTTGCAGGATGTTTGGGGCCAGCCGAGCCCTGGAGGGGTAGCCAGTCTAGAGCTCTGATGGTTGGAGTGTTGAGGGCGTGATTAGATAAAATGGGCCGTGGCGGACAGGTGACAGCGAGGCCAGGAAGGCGCCAGCATTCCGGCAAGGCGAGCTTTGTTCCCAATTCAGGCGAGGGTCACACACATTTCAATAACGCGGGTTCCTTCAAATGGGTTTGAGATCAACGCAAGGGACACGTCTGCTGGCCCATTTGCGCACTGTCTCCGAGGCCTCGTAAGGGACTTTTGAATAATTTCAAATAAAATGATAATAGAATTCCACATATATTATATATATAACATATTCAGTTATTCCAGAAACTAAAATATAGCCGCGTAGCGGTTGGTGGGAGTACTGCAAGGATGCACACAGCGCTGTCTGACAGAGAAGGGACATTGATCTATTTAAATGCAGTCTTGCAAATTATACATGTGTACTCTCCTATTTAAAGTGATTCAAAGCTGTAGAAAGGAGGACCTGTTGCTATAGTAAAAGGAATGTAAATCTGCACAAAACGCACCTTGTTGCATTCGTTAAAAAAAAAAGTCCAGTCCTGCAGAGAGCAGACAATGCTGTCCTATTGACAGCGATGCAGAGACGCCGTAATCATGTCCTCTTCTGAGTATTGCATTTCTGCAGAGAGGAGACAATAATGTCCCCTTACAATTGAAGCAGTCCCGCCAGGAATTTCCAGTACTGTACCCTAAAGAGTGTAGTATTCCTTCAGAGAGGGGCAGTACTGCCCCCTTACAATTCTTACAATTGAAGCATTCCTGCCGAGAAGGGACAGTACTGTGCCTTTACAAATGATGCAGTCCCGCCAGGAAACTCCAGTACTGTACCCTAACGAGTGCACTACTCCTTCAGAGAGGGGGCAGTATTGTTCCTTTGCACATGCAGTCCTGCCAGGAAGCCACAGTACTGCCCCCTTACAAATCTTACAATTGAAGCATTCCTGCCGAGGAGGGACAGTACTGTGCCTTTACAAATGATGCAGTCCTGCCAGAACTGTACCCTAACAGTTGCAGCACCCCTTCAGAGCCGGGGCAGTACTGTCCCTGTACAAAGGATACAGTCCTGCCATGTAGCCTCTGTACTGTTCCCTTACACGTCTTGTAATTGAAGCAGTCCTGCAGTGACGGGGCAGTACTGTGCATTTACAAATGATGCAGTCCTGCCAGAAAGCCATGGTACTGAACCCTAACAGGTGAAACATTCCTTCAGAGTGGGAGCAGTACAGTCCCCGTAAAAAGGATGCAGTCCTGCCACGACGCCTCTGTACTGTACATGATATGATAGGTTATTTATAATGCACGTAATACCCAGAGGTTTCTAAGCGCGGACCCAGGGATCAAACCTGTCCTGCTCCGTGTCGTTTTGCTTCCAAGGCGAGCACGTTGCAGCTGAGCTATTCATCCCTTCAGAGCCGGACCGTGCTGTCCCTGTACAAAGGATGCAGTCCTGCCACGACGCCTCTGTACTGTCACCTTACCTGTCTTATAATTGAAGCAGTCCTGCAGTGATGGGCGGTATTGCCCAGTGCAATTTATGCAGTACTGTACAGTATCGATTTCTGTGTTCGGTGAAAATGTGTCTCTCAAAAATGGGGAAAGTGGTTCTATATTGAGAAGTAATTCATATCGGCACAAAAGGCAACTCATCACCCTAATCCATGCGCTGTTGCCCTGAAGAGAAGGGGCCGTAAAGCCCTACTACAAGGTAGGCTGTCCTGCAGAGAAATTGTGACATTGTCCCCTTAAAAGTGATGCACTCTTTAGAAAGGGGATAGTACTGTCCCCTTACAAGTGGCAGAGACCCAACGAGAATAGATACATAAGGTTACAGGAAATGAATAATACTTCTGTGTTTTCATGTGTAGTTGTATATAGCAAGAGGACTTCAACTATGTTCCTCCCACTCTTTGTAAACTTTAAGTTTTTGTTATATTTACCTTATGTCTTGATTTGAAAAGTTTGTTTTAATATCTAAATAAACATCTAAAAATAACAGTTGACTTCCATACTTATAATGTTCAAGTCGCTCACTCCCCGAATGTTGATGTATTCTTACTTCCAAAAACTTGGGCTGGCCTCTACGGTATTGGCCATCAGCTTTGATGGCTTCCCATCCCAACAAGTTCAGTGAAGCAGTCAGGAACCCCAGTGCTTGGAGTTGGCCTTGTTGCACTTCCAGGTTGTACTTTCGATGGGATTCATTTTCTGAAAACTTCTCTCTATGGGAGCGGTTTGTCGGTTTAAGGTCTCTGAACATTTTAGAGGAAACTTGAGAAAATCACCACGCATATTAGCACGCTATGTAAAATAAATGTCCACTCTTTGCCCTGCTAGCACCCGCTAGACATGTCATGAACGTCAAGCTTTATCATTTGTGCATTTTTGCACTGTAGGATTTCTGCAGGACAATATATTCCAACAGGTTGAGATGGAGCCTGAGGTTCTGAGGTTGAAGTGGGTGGGAAGTAAAGGGTGTGATGTTCCTCTACTTTTGGCAAAAAGGAAGCCATCGTTGGCTACTTTTCAACATCCAGAGCACTGTTTCTGGATGGCAGGCAAGGGGCACTTTCGTTTTTTACGGCGCCCAACCGGGAATCATGTCGGGAACACTATAATGCAACACCCTGCTGAGCTATCATGCCGACATTGGCTTGTTTTGCTTATTTCAGCAGCCAGTTGGGACATGTAGCCTATGACAAATGACATTTTTTCCACTTTTTGTTTTTGACTAACCCCAGTTATCTCTCCCATCAAACAAAAGAAAAATAGCAGCTTTTCATTTCTGAAACTCCTCTGTTGCAAAGCACCATGGGAAAAATGTAGCTATACATTTGAGAGAAAGGGGCACCACCTTTGCTGTCAAATATTTTTAAAAACTACAGGACGTTATAACCCCAGACCTCTCCCTTAAATCAAATAAACACTTTGTGCCCAATTCCTGTTCAAATTCTGTCCTAGCGGTTTGTGCTGTGCGTTGCACAGAAATCTGGAAAATGAATGGGAGTAGGTCGTAAACATTGTTTTTTTGCTTTCTTAAAATATCAGCCGCATCCGTCATGCAAGTCAAAAGGTATTAGCAATTCAATTTTCGGGTTTCCTATGGAGCTTGATACTCGACCTAACTATAGCGCGGCGTCTGCCGCACTACCGCACTATACTATATATAAGTTCCAAGAAAAGCACCAAAAAGCCGGGTCACACAATGCATGCGACAGTCAAAAATGTATCATATCAAATGCTAAATGAGGTCAGATAAAAAAATATGTTTAATTGGAACAATGTCCTGAAAACCACAAGAACGAAGAAAAGCTATGTGTTTCGCACCCGCACAGGGTGCTTGATCACACATAGAAATAAAGAAGTCTGAATACCTATAGTCATGCAAGGCAACTCTACGGTAGTGACATTGAGTGGAAGAATGTTAATTATGGCGGGCATCTTATAACGTGTTTTCACATTGAAAAGTACTGAGAAACATCTCTATAAAGTGCAGTGTGCAAATACATATCAATGAAAATCAATAAATACCAATAACTATCAGTAAATGTCAGATAGCAATTCACATAGTTTGAACAAAGATGCATCACAATGTTAGAAAATCAAAAGTACCACCATACAAACCCTAAATGGTAGTGTGGAATTAAAAGCATTATATGACCTAAATGAGATCAACACATTTGCACTCGCCTAATCCCCAACTAGGGGTGCATGATAAACAATGTGAAAATGTAAACGATCCATTGAAGCCAAAATAGCATATACAGTAAAAACACACAAAATCTGGCTATAGACTGGCATGAGTTCTTGCATGGTGTCCTGATGGAAACAGATAGGCCAAACGCCAACATGTGCATTCTATGACCAACATAATCAATTGCCTGATGGGGATCGATGCAAGATGACATAGCATAACTCCCGAAAGGTCTGTACTAATGTCAGAGCGGAGCCAATGTCCGAATCAAAAACTTGCATGACTGCAATGATACAATCCAACTGGACCTTCAGCAATCCTACTGGGCCCTCCGCAAAGCCTTGAAAACCTGACTCTTTGCATAAACTCAACAGTGGCACCCCCTCTACACCCAAACTAATTTTTAAGTCTGCTGAAGAATTTCCTTGTAAAAGCGGCTTGATGCCCGAGGATTTAGTGCGCTATATAAGCGCGAAAATAGAATAAATAAATAAATAACAATATAGAAAATAGAGCTGGGTCAGTAGATGAAGTACACAGTACAATCCCTGACAGCGTAAAGCAAACCTCCTGCCTAATGATAAAAAAACAGGAGGGAAAGATACATCTGATACATATTTTTTTTAAAATGACCCACAACTGTAATTATAGCATTGTTTATGCTTAAATAAATTACAACATTTTGACAGGTATTTGCAAAAAATTGATGATGGGTCAGATTGTTGTGGGTGCACATCACATATGGGACATTCTATATCTTAATTTCCAAAATAACAGTCAGAGGGAAGTTGAGAGATGTATGTGCAAGCAATTGTCTTTTGATCTTTCGTTAAAAGTATCAGGCTGCTTGAAAATGCATGCCAGGCTAAGACCACATTAGAGATTTTTGAGTGTAACATATAAAAGTGTTTCAGGACATATTCTAGAAGAACTTCGTAAAAGTACTTGCGTTCTCCATATGGTATTCACTTAGATGAAGTGTGTCTATTTTTGTATTACTCTTTGAAGTATTCCTTTTTTCTGGGAGGTATTTTTATTGTGTGTGCCGCTTGTGGAGTATTTTCTGGTGTATGTTTGTCTTGGTTGGTCCCGCGTGTTTGGTGCTTCAAACACAATGCGGAGGTTGTGGGCCTAGTTCTCTTTCTCAGCGAATATCTATTTATCTGAAGAGCAGAAGCCTTCATATGAATAAATACCGAGGCTGGGACTATGAACGTCCAGTGTCGGCTGGATTCTGTTCTATTGAATCTCTAAACCAAGTTCTTGCACCATGTGCAAGTATTGATGTAGAAACCACGCAGATGCCGATTGCTGGCACTTTTCTCTTGCATCCTGTTTTGCACATTGCATTATTAAGCTTTGCTGATTTTATTGGCGACCATATTTCTGTCCGATGTTTTGTTTGTTTCCCTAATCACATAAAATAATGTCTAACACAGGCTATGCTTTCAATGCCCGTTTTTATTTCAATAATTTCTGGCCGAAGCTCAACGGACTGGCTCACTGCTTAAAATACATGTCTAATGATGTTCATCAGTGCGTCTTTAATGGCCACTCCCAAAAATTAATTATGGTTAAAACACGTATGTAAAAACATAACCTTCTCTGTGTCTTCGAAGATCTCATATTTACTGAAAAAGAAACAGTCGAAACATCCATTAAAAAAAGCAGACTGTTTTCTATCAAATATGTGTATACATGAATGTCAGCCATCAACCTGTTTGAATATAGCAAATCAAAATGCTTCATAATACACAAAGATCTAGAGTTTAGGCAGCTTTTGTTTTTATAACTGGACTTATACGTTACATTCCCTTTGGCAGAGAACATCTTCCATGTGGGCTTTTCTCCGGAAGAGACACTGCCAGAGGAATTGCATAAAAAAGCATGCCAATACTTTGAGTCATTTCATCGAGTACTGTAGAAAACTTGTCAACATGTTAACTTGTGTCGGGATATCTCAGGGGCAACGCGCTCCTCTTGACGACGCAGAGCACCACAGGTTCGATCCCCGGGTCCACGCTTAGAAACCTCTGGGTATTACGGGCGTTATAAATAGCCAATTAAAACATATCAGTGACTTGCTTTGTGATATGCCAAATCACTCCATGGCGCTTGCTGGCCCCATATGTAGCCTACAGTTTCTTTCTTATTTTCTGCGCGACATTGTGACAAAGCACAGGTCAATGGATAGACCGGAGGAAACACGTGTTTGCTTCTAGGTAGGTCGTTCCACTTCCGCTTCACAGAACAAAATGCCACCAGAGTTTAGATTTTCTGCACGACATTCACATGAAGAGTCTTTGTAAATGAATAGTTATTCTAAAGTGTAATATTAGAATATGAGTCTGATGGAGCCCTTGGTAATGCGTGTGCACGAACACACACACACACACACACGTTATGAATGTGTATGATATGTAATCGGTATTTGAGAAAATGGTAATTGCATGCAGGGTACCACCGCATTTTGCACTTAGGTGCTGACGGGGCGCCTGCACGCACTTTTCCACATTTACAAAACGGAGTGGAAAATGGAAGAGAAAAAACGGTCAAAATCACGATTACTCTTCCATTTTACTGTCCATTTTGTAAAAAAAAATAAAGCATATCCTGTCTGCAAGTTTTGCTTTGCAGATGGTGTTTACAATGGATTCTTACCAAATCTATCTGCTTTTAGCAAGTGCAAATTGCAGGCGGATTTCATTGGCATCCACTAGTTTTACACCAGCTTAAGAATGAAGTACTGGAGTTAAATGGAGGGGTTCTGCACGCGCTGTGTGCAAGTACGAAGCGGAAAAGTATTTCCCTAATTCCCTACCGTCTCCTACTCCATCCTTAAAACCCTTGGAAACTCTAAGCAAGTGGCATAGCAATGCCTAAATACCTTAACACATTGTTTTTACACCTGGCTGTGCCCCTCCACCAGATTGACAATGACCCCCCAGTGAGTTCTAATGTTATATTTCGTTTAATATAGCAGATGTAGTGTCCTGTGGGTTGAACGAACCTTAATAGCTAAACATACCCAGATCTAGGCCATAAAAAGGACGTGTGTAATCCCACACAAGAAGATAGGACGTGCAAGCAATGCGGGGCATTCTCTTTCACAAAATGTCAAAGGCCAAAGGGCGTTCCCTGATTTAAATAACGCTTTGTCAGGCAAAAGCGCTACAGAATGTTTGAGCGTTGTCACTGCTAACCTGTATCCATACAACAATTGAAAGCAGACTTGCAATGAGAGATATTTCCGGCAGGTTGTGCTGGAACTGGCAGAACAGAATGTATATAGTGCATACTGTGAAATAGATATTTTAATATGAACTGAATTCATGATATACTATTTGAATAACATGACTTTGATTTTTTTTTTTAATTTGGTTAGTTCAATTCATTGAACCTTAAATATTACAATAAAATCAGATATCATCATTACATTTTGCATATTCTTACACATCTTAAAACCAATATATCTACACGTTATAGAGAATTGATAATATTCTTTTGCTTTGATTTTCTGATAAATTCATATATCAAATTTGAGCTTAGCACATCATATATACACCATAATATAGTAACTTTACCGTTCGGCATCAATCTCTATGTTTCATTGATATTATTCAACAGACTTCGGATTTAAATAATTCATCCAAAAATTGAACAATGGCAATTTGTACCGACAATTTTGTAGTCGAAAATAGCCACCGCCAAGCTTCCGAGTGATTCATAGGAACATGACTTTTGAGAGTGGCCCATTCCTGTACTGCATTTCGCCTGTCTCTGCCACCTGCATTGGAGGGCAGCTGTTCCCTATTTGTGGGGTAGAACGTTTGGGTTTGAGGAGGATAGGGTGCTCATGGTGGGAGATTGCAGTGAGCAAACCTAACTTTAGCGGCTGCAATTCCAGTAAGAGTTTTTATGCTACAGTTGGTGGCTCGTCATCAAAGTATCCTTTCGGGGACCTACTCATACACGCCAGAAGTCTCTTTGGACCTGCAGAGCCAGCTCTCCTGAGGTGTTTTTTTTTCCATTGCTGTAGACCCTCTACGGGTCACTGTGCATTTTGGCACAAACACTGTTACACAACGTGACTGGTTCTGTGTGGTCTGAGTGCCTCATGTTTTGAATGTCTGTGAAGATTTAAGAATCCTTGACCCAGATAGACCTTCCGTATGGGAAGACCGTACCTCCTCATGACTCCAATTCGCTGCATTACTGGAGACTCCTGACAGGTTAGAGTGCCATCATGCTGGTGTTTGTAAGAGAGTTGCTGTGGCACCTTCTACTAGTCAGAAACAGAGGTTTACAGATGATGCCAAGATGTTCCACCTAGTGGCACGGCCCCTTGCAGGTCATAGGGCAGTTCCCCTCCAGGGCTAGCAGCGCTGAGTGGCATTTCAAGAAGAGCCACTCCCAACAGGAAGGAACAATTTCTGTTCAGCTGGCCAACATTCCTTTCGGCTTCACTGGCATCATTTGTCAGCCTTCAACTCCTATTACTAGAGATTTTCCATCGACTCCCTCATCTTTGAAGCCCCTGATTTCATGTCTGCTCTTCCTTCTCTCATAGTTGATTGCTTCCTTTAAAAAAGAACACTGGAGGAGGGGATAAGCAAGCTTTGGATCCCTTACGTGGCAATGCCTTCCCAAATTTGAGTTTGCTAATTGTTTATTGTTTGTGAATCATACTGTGATTGCAGGTTTAATGCAGTCTGGTCATTCATGCTGGGGCCCATGGTTTTGTTTTTTCAGGCCACTCTGTACTTGTTTGCTTTGTAGAAGCACCTGGAAAGCTATTTGTTTGTCTTGCTTGTTTTGTTTTCATGAAGGGTTCCCTGAGGTATGCACTGCCACCTCAGGGGGAGGCACAGTCAGTTACACTGCAGTGAAATGAATCACAAAAGTATGGCATTATAGAGATCTATCCCAAGACTGCCCCACACTTACTCTGGTGGGCATGTCTGTGGCATCCACTCTAGCCAATCTCCTTATTGTGAGTCCGGTGTAGCAACTACTTACTAGTTTAGACCCAGGAACAACTCTCAGTTACTCTTGGAGAGAGACTATTCGATTCACAAAGAAGTTACTCATAATTACTTTAACTCCTTACTCAGAGCAAGTAGTCTTTCTCACAATGTGTGTCAAAAGTAAGTCAGAGTTACAAGCAGTAAACCGATTGGGAATCAGCCCCAAATGTTTGTTTTTGTTCTAACAGCTAAGAGCTGAAGATAAAAAGCCAATTACAACAAACAAAATAAAGGAATGGCCGGAGGTAAAAGATGATTATGCGGTCTCCAGCTACACAATATGTGTATCCCATTGATCCTTAATCTAGTAGATTGGACTGGATCCCCTCATTATGTGGCATCTTTATTTCTGTGGTTTGGAATTTCTGTCTTATCTGTTTACTTCGGTCCCCTTCTCTATCTTTTGTTAGCTCTTTGGACTGGCCCACCCCCTCTCTATTGACCTTTGACTCCACTCAGGCATTGCTTCGTCTTCTATCACTTTATCTAGCTCTGGCCGCTGTTGTTTCTGACTATAAATATTCTGCAGCCACTCAAATACAGCTGCACAATTAAAGCTTAAAATTTAACAATGGATTATTAGAAACGCTCTTTCTTGACCATGCCTAAGCACAATTGGCACTGCAAAGCGAAATGAGGACAACACTAATCAATCAAATTGTGAGGGATTTCCGGAAGGGCGAATATTACTTGTTCATGATCTTTATTTGTGCTGGAGGCAAACATAATATTTTCAACAATGGTTGTCAATGGATTACTATGTGTATGATTCTGAAAAGCTACCGCTCCAATTTGTAACAGCTGCTTGCATTCTGCCGGTACTATTTCTAAATCAGAAGTCCATCATCTGGAATTTATCAAAAACCCTAAATTCCTAAGTGCTGCTGCCAACTAATAAAGGTTTATATTATGCAAACCCTGTTTCCACTTTACACACCTCTAATCATTCAGTTGCATGATATTCTGGCAGTGTAAATGCAATAAACAAATTGATCCCACTCCCTGAATGAATGCATTAATGACCACACCAGATAGCGTTTCAAATAACTGCACACATTCTATGACATCATCCATTTTCAATAAATGAACGTTTTTCGTTTGAAAAGTACCTTTCCTGGTAATCTACTTAAAAAATATTGGCGAATTCTTCTGCCAAATGTATGCCCAGAAATGCACATAGACTGATATCTTAAGTTTCCCTCATCCCCACTGATATTTTAAGTTTCCCCTAAACAAGTCCTGGATCAAAACCTGTGATGCTTCAGCTTTTTTAGGCACTAATTTGGAAGATAACTTTTTAATAATCATCATGTGTTGGTTTTAACTTGTTGCTAACTTTCACATAAAAGTTATAATCACTTCTCAGAGAAGTAGCTTAGAGGTATAGGTGCTGTGTGTAAATAGTTGGAGCCCTGCCTCTCTACTCATCCTGGTTGCTGAGGGCTAAGTCTAATCAATTGGACATTTATGATGTATTTTGGTAAAAGTAGGATTGAAGCTAATTTATGTGTAGATTCTGAGCCTCATTGCGAGTATGGTGGTAATTCCACGGTAAATCTGCAGGAAACAAATTACTGTTACCGCCACTTGGTCAGGCAGAATTCACAACTGATTACAAGGGGTGGTAGCAGTGTAAATCCCCACTTATTTTGGGTCCATTGGACCCAATGGGGCTTTTTTTGCAGAATTAACAGAGTGGAATTACTGCTGTAGTAATTCCGCCAATTCTGCCTATTTTTTAAGATTTACCTCCAGGGTTTTGCTGGAGGTAAATCTTCCACTCAAAGCCCAAAACACATAATTTGAAATAGTGGTAAAATTGAAAGTAACTTAGTTACCTCCAATTTTACCACTTACCGCCATACTCGTAAATCTGTCTCCTGAGTCAGTCAGTCACTCAGTCAAATAACATTATTTTGGAAAAAAATTTATGTATAAAAGTGCAGGACATCAAAAACAGTAAATGTAAATACAAACACAAAAATTACTGATAACCAACAAGATTACAATAAAAGCATATTTGAACAATCAACTTTGCCAAAAAAAGCATAGGTTTATACAATTTGATTAGCATCTCTCGTTGTTTCAGTGCAAGTCAAAGATAAGAACGTAAAGTCCAAGCCACCGGCTGTGTGATAACCAAAAGCATGAAATAGAAGACTGGTCGGTATTGTCTGAAGTGCAAGTTACACAGTAATATTTTTAAAGTGCTTTCCCTAATATATGTATACACAGGAAAGAAGAATAAAAAGTGCATCATGTTTTCAAAGGCAGCGTTCCAAAGTGGACAACAGATCGTACCATCTATATCCGAGGACCACTTTCCAGTGTCCGCCCTAAGCGGTAACAAATTTAAGCATTGCCCTCATTATAAGGCACCATTCACATCTGAAGTTGGACCAAAGAAGATATTCTAACAGTCTGCCAGAAGTCAGAATAATAGGTGCACGATTTCAGGCCCAGGCCACTTCCCTTTACTCACGTCCATGATCAGCAATGAGTCCAAATTCTGAATGACTGTCTTGCTATGAGCCGTAACTAGTGCATCAGCGAGAAATATGTCTGTTTTTCACATGCGAAATCCATGGGATCAATAAACAATTAGATTCCAATGTAAATATATGGGACATGAGCAAATGTGTAAGTGTAGCCTTCTCATCTGACCAGGCCTTTTGCCAGAGCTTCACTGGTTCCTGCCTTATCTCATCCACAAGACATGTCATGCCAAGCTCACTGTGAATGGCAAATGAGGGGGGCGAATCAGGGATACTAAATAAAACGTTAAAAAACAATTTTTTTTTTGGTTTCTAAACTAGTTATAGCCACTGTTGCCCAGGGGCCAATGCCATATGTTGCTATAGGTTTTGCCTTTGCCATGAAAACTCTTAGCAACATTTCCAGCGGCTGACATTTCAAAGCCTTAGCAAATTGAACCACACCTCCAAAAGCCAGTTCCGTTTTCTGGAATACTCAAAGATATTGATACATTTTGAAAGGGTGGAATTATATGGATGAAATCAACACTTAATTTGATAAATGTTGGCAAAGGGGGCTCATAACTTACCTGTGGGTTCCAACCGAAGGGGGGCCACTTCTCCAGCTTTCTTCCCAGAGGAAAAAGCCTGTATGAAGTTGCCACAAAAGCATAAAGGTCTCTTTCAAAGGACATGCAATTGAAAGGATGCTTTCCTTCTAATACATCACTCGCAGTCTGGACCATGCCACACTGATGAAAAAATGGTTGGGGATTAATTTAGGGGAAAACCATGTGTCATAACCTTGTTGATATTTGGGCTTCTTGCAATTCCACCTAAAAGGAAGCCCTAGTTGCGCAACTGTTGCCAGGATAAAGGTCATATTCTTTGTAGTATCATATGAGTCATTTCCAGTTCCCCTAGAAGTAAACATATAGAAATGTATTCACTTTCATTTCCTAGCTAGACTAAACATACCCTGCCTGGTTTGGTCATGGCTATTCACTGACGTGTTAATATCTCTGCCGTGAGTTTGCTTGCTTGCCTGCTTACTGTTAGCATCGTTATCACTTAGTGCTAGAGTCAAATACCTGAAATGTGGCTCTGACATAAGCCTCTGATCCTTTTGCTTGTCATGGATTATTATTATTATTATTATTATTATTATTATTATTATTATTATTATTATTATTATTATTATTATTATTGTATTTATTGAGCGCAGACCTAGCTTTGAGAAGCAACAGAGCGCTTTACAGAGGTATTCAACAATACAGATGCATAACAGGGCACTTTTCAGAGGTAACAACAGAACATATATACAGTGGTGGGTAGGATACATAGGGGCACAGAGTAGGGGTACAGCCGTACCGGATGGCAGGGAGCAGAGGGGCGGGCAGTATCTAGCGAGTGAGGTGGCTCAAGGGGTGACGGTGTTGAGGCGGAGAGACTCCTTGAAGACGTGGGTCTTGAGATAGTTTCTGAATTGTAGGAGCATCGGGCGAATCTGATGCTGACAGGGAGGAGGTTCCATAGTCTTGGGGCGTAAGCAGAGACGGCTTGTTTTCAGGTCCTTTCCTTTTTGCAGCCAGTCATACCATGTATACCAACCTGCTCTTGTGAGAGATGTGGCTGAGGGCTTTGCTGGTGCTGGAGAAGGGGTCTGACCAAAGTCACCTTCCAGAGCTTTCAAAGCTGCTGCAACACACAAAACAGACAACTCTTAAAGATAGGGGGAATAATGGATTACAAAAAGTCTAAACATTCTACAATGTCACGTGCCTTCGATACCGCTCTTCTTTTCCATGGCACCGAAAAAGAGTTAAGGATATGTTTAAAGACATATATTGAGTGGAAGCTCAATTTCTGCATGTTCTGATGTGAGTATAAAACATTTAACCACCCTCGGCCCCTCATGTGAGTGTAGCAAAAAAGTTGCTCCACCACATTTACCAGTTGGAGGGTCAGTTCTAATTCAGCAGTGCTCTGTTGCCTAGTTGTGGGCTCATTCCTCTCATAACTTGAAAACAAGAGCAAAGAACACCTGGAAACTGAAGTGCCTTAACAAACAATTGTGAAAGTCCTAGAATGAAAAGGAGACTGTGCCAGCTAAGTGGTATGTCTCAGTCCAACAGAGATTTACTAGAAGCTCCATCCTCACAGGTTTGCCACAAAATGTCAATTTTGACATTGTGCATTCCATTATACCTTATAAAGTGAGCAGGCGTGGGCTGGCAGGTGCAGCGTGGAGGATAGTGTGATGTAATAACACTGTTATAATTGATGATTATACTTCTCTCTTATTATAATTGGACAAAAAAGAACAGTAGTGACGTCAAGGCTCTACTGCTCTGTTATTGGCATTTAGACAAAACGGCATATATCAATACTTCTAATATTGTATCAGTTAACTATTCCAAATAAAGTTATGGATGTTGTGATCCTGGGGAAGCTATTACAAAGAAAAAGAGAGCTGTGGACCTTTCGAAAATCAAAAGTTAGCGAGAGGACAAAAGGGCAGTGTTTGAGGGTTGCACGTCTACAGTGAAGGTGGAGGCACATTGGCCAGCAGGAGGACAAAAGCCATCAAACAGAGAATGGTCAGCAAAGGGGCAGCAAGAAACAGATTGCTGACTGACTAGGCTCACCAAGGGAAGATGTTAAAGAGAGAGACACATATTGAAGAAGGCAATCAGAGGCGAAGCATGCAGGCACCAAATCATGGTGCTGTTCAAAATGTGGAGGGGAATGGAGAAGCTCAACAAAGATGTCGTTCCTGGCCGGACTTTCAACAATAAGAGAGTGCTCATGTTCATAACATAAGAGATGTATACCCCAGTAACTATGAGGCTGAGTGTAAACTGTGGGAGGAAAGGCAGGAGGGGAGTCATAAATAGGACAGGAGCTTGAAGGGATGGGCAAACAAGTGGAAGAAGACCCAGGATGAACCTGGAAGCATTGGTTGCAGGCTCTAAAATGAATTATAGTTCCAGATCACATATACAGAAAATTGTGACTAACAAATATTAAAAGAGAGAAGTTTAATGTTTGCTGGGCCACAAAGGACACAGCCTATTTTAAACCTAACACAGATTGTTGGAATAGACTTGACCAGGTATTGCATGCTAGGAAAACAAAGTCCATTGATTCCAGCCCAAGTTTAACAATGCAACAGCAAAGTGTCATGCAGGCTGGGAAATAAAATGTCTAATATTCCAGCTCATTTCTAAAAACCATTTGAGAAAGACCAATATTTGTTTCATACTGATGTGCAGTCAGGGGTCCAACATTTAGAGCATAGTAAAAACTATGTATTCAAAAATTAGAGCAAACACCGGGCAACAAGCAACACTGGTTATTACAGCTGGGTGAACACAAATCAAACAGAACAGAGGATAGGCTCTGATCGAGAGGCTGACATCTGAACGGAATATGAACAGAAGTTTTATACCAAGAAATACAATGGTTGGAAATCCATCGAAACACTTGCAAGTTGGAGAATTCGCTTTTTCTATGTTTCCATGGAATTGAATAGGTTCGTGGTCATCACCTCCTTGAAGTTTACATTGTTTAGTGATGTGTAATTGTAGCAAACAGTTTAACAGTTTCCCATGTCAATGCCTCCCCATGTGCTACCACATGTATTCACATCCCACCCTGGAACAACTTGTTATTATTGAAGTAACATTTGTGCTGACTGCCAGCGCGTTAATACGCTGCCATTGACCAGTACAATCGAGGACAGAACACAAGACACCCTGTAGCTGCTGGGAAAGGGGACATTAACATGACATCTGTTAGATGATGACCTTCCCTAACTCTGAGGTAGATACTTTGGAGGTTTCCACCTCCCCAGAGCTCAAGAACATACTGCCTTATTGGCTCTCCTAGGAATACCACTCCGTCCAGTGTTCCTCTCCCATAGCCACCTGCCTGTGGGCATCAGTGGTCATGTGAGCAGCACACTGGTACAGAGCCAGATTCCCCGCTTCCGTGAAGGGTAGAGAGTTTGGCTGACTGCCCTGTAATTACATCATCTTGTTCTAGTTATGTTGATGAGTAGCTTAAGCCCCACGTCCCTTTTCATATACCTGTCGTATTGGTCACATGTTTCAGATCGATGTTTCCCAGGTCCAACCCTCCCAAGGGATTTCCCACTATGTGTGTTTATTATGGTGCCAAGTGTTTGTTTTTCCCCTTCTTTAATCATAAGCCACTATCTTGAACTGCAGGTACACCCAATGCATCATTAACCCCTAATGTTCCCAGTGAAACCCTTTGTATGGGGCATCTGTGGCTTAGAATACCAGTGTCATTTCCAGTTTAGCTGCCCCCCACTGCCCCCCTTCTTTACTCTCGCAGTTGGTAGGTGTGTCTCACTGTATGGCGCTAATTAGCACCTTTAATACAAATGCATGCTGAGAAATCCGATCCAAGTCTAACAATAACAGACAGGAAAGTTTAATACATGCTAGGAAGCTGAGTCTTATATTCCAATTTCAGCCGAACCACCACTTGGGCAATAAATTTCACTCATGCTGGGAAAATAAATCCAATATTCCAAGCCCAATTAATTGAAATAGACACGTTTGATATATGTTTGGAAAGGAAGAACAGGATTGCAAACCCAGAATCAATGATAGGAGCATGTTTGTTGCATGCTGGAAAGCAAAGCATAGTTTTCCAATATTTCATTTCAGGTCTAACATTTATGAAGAGAGCAAAGTTTGTATGCTAGAAGGCCAAGTCCAAGACCCTAGCGCAATTCTAATGGGCAGTGTGAGAATAATTCGTTGCAGGGTTTGTTTTAAGTTCTTGAAAGAGTGAAAGAGAAATACCAAGCTTTTAGCACTCTATGTAAAGACTAAGGGTCTGATATACAAAAATGATTCAACATGGGAAAGTCACATTGAAAAAAAAAGTTAATTCGTTTGTTACAGAGGAATTGAATTATTGTTTGTAAATCGGGAAAAGACTGACAGAGAAGCGCTTGTTCAAAGTCCATACAAATTCCATACAAACTGAAACAGAGGTGAAACCATTTCTTCCATGTCTTAGACAAAAGTGAAATGGGAATTGATGCATCGTTAGATAGTAGACCGAAGTCTCAGAAAGATGCAATGATTCCAAAACATTGCAAGTCTGAGAAAGAAGTTGAATCAACCAATGAATGTATCAGTAGGATTGAAACTGAAAATTAATATTTTGTTATCAGCTGTGAGATTCTGACATGATAATAATCAAGAACATGTGATAGAATGTGAAATAGAAGGGAAGAGGCGTCAAATACCGAGTTCTGCTTCAAGTCCAAGAATGACTAATAGAGATGGAAAGCAGAAGCATGGTGGGAAACGTGCAGAAGCTCTGCAGGGAAGAGAACGGTAGACTGATGCAGGTGTGAGTAGTCACTTGAATCCCCACTACAAAGACAGAAGAGCTCCAACCCACTGCTGGACTCCCTATTCATCAAAAGTCTTTTCATCTTTAACTTATGAAGTGAGTAAAGTGTTTATGTTGGCAGGAAATCATCACGATATTTTTAGCATGACTTGTACAATGGCAGACCTCTTAATGTCTTTGTGTGCCTTATCATTAGTGGAATACTGAATTCAGAAAAGTGAAAACCAATGTGTTGGTCTATTTTTAAAAAAATGCATTTTAAAATGTCTTTTACTAAGATGTCCATTTAAGATATTTGGCAGTCACTAAAACAATAAACAGGTCTTTCGAAATAGACTGGACGTACTCACTCCATCTTGGATGGAGTGAAATGCTGTGGTAACGGAGCACCTCAACATGGGGTGGCGTGCTGGACCAGTAGGCATGGCACCTCATTTATATGTCAGAGACATGTCTGTGAGTATTTACTGAGTTGATGAATGTGGCCGGGGTATTCTCAATATTGTAACTTCTGTAGTGTCTGACACTTCCAACCACCACCTTCTGGTCTGTTGTAAGTCACAGCCTAGACTGCACATCACCGACAGGCACATTTCCGTGATTTTGCTTCCTGTGATGTCACTCCCGGTTAAGTCACCCGACTTCCCACAGTACGACCTCCGTTAAAGTTTGCACATAAGTCTGCCACTCCTATTAAATGTAAACCTTTTCACACTGGCTTCCAACAAAATGTCATCTGTTATCTTTCAAGTTACCAAGCCTGGATATGGGCCAAACAACTGCTGTGTGTTTTCACGAATCCCCTACTCTTGCCAGCATGTGTAGGCGGTTCGACCATTTGTATCAAGACATTCCTCAGCAGCACTTCTATCATCACACGTTATTGTAAGTCATTGGCCCCCTGCTCGCCTGCATCACTTAAACGCATGGGCGTCATTTTTAGTGGGGGCAAGGGTGTTTTCCCCCCCAACCTTTGTGGCACACAAATTTGTCGTACAGATTTGGCAGAGGCCCCTTTCATTTAGATGTCATGTGCCCCAAACATTTCCAGCAAAGTTACACCACTGCTTAAACGTCTACTGTTGTAATTGACAGCATCAGGAGATACCAACCCTCACTCCGCAGGGGCGCTTCGTGATCTGCAAACGTGAGGATGCGAGAAATGTTGCCTATAGACGAGGAGCCTACTTTGGGATCTTTTTATCCGTTTACCTTTTCCAAACATTGCTGTTGGAGAGCAGCAGGTTGTACTCTGAGCATCCTCCTGTTTTCATTGTTAGCCAAGCTTTGCGCTGCTCTCATTGCTTTCCTGCTGCATGTCTTGGCTGCCGGGCCTAAGCGAAGGAATGCCCTGTAAACACAGTCCACTGCTTTGATGTCTGATTCTTTATTCCAAAGATATGGCAGTCTGGGCAACACATTTTCCTAGCAGAAACTTGGCACACGGAAAGCAGAAACATTGTCTTCTGAGAAAATTGAAAGAAATGGCTTTTAAAGAATGTCAGGCAGACACATTACAAATTGTCTGTTCTCACATTTACAACCGGGCAATTAATATTGTGCCACAGTGGCAGAAGGCTAGCTATCTCGTAGATATATGTTGTCAGCATTGCAATGGTTAATACCACATACACAGTGACAGGAACATGGCACAGACTTAAGTAAATATGCCTTTACACGCAGAATATGGTCTCTCATAAGCAACATTGTTATTTTGGCTCTACACAGATTTGTATCCAGATAACTACCCTTCCATAACGAAGAAAAATATTAATCATAACACTATTCCAACTAATGACCATTTTTATCACAATTAATTAGTATTATTTGCTTTCATTTAGAGCTTACTGCCAGTGTGCTGCTGTTATACAGCTCTGTATTGAGCTCTACTGGCACTGCAACCCTTGTTGCACTCCATACTGAATATATACCACCTTCTCCAACTTGCCTCCACCCTCAAAAAGAGGTGATGGCGTAGGTCTTATGATCAACAAGGATAAACCCTCAGCCATTTTTCCCCCATGTGACCTTTCTTCCTACGCTTTAGAGCATACATCTGTCCAACTCCTTGCTCCCAGCCCTATCATCATTGTTAGGTACGTTTTTCTAAAGAGCAATTGGGATTGGACGCTGTACGACTTATCCCTTGGTTTTAGGGCCCCAACTTCGAATATAGGCCTGTTCTACCCATGGTTGGTGGAGTGGCAGATCAGACTTTCTTATTTTAGGAGGTGGAATGTGAGCTGTAAATCAGTACACAGAAATCAGAACATACAAAGACCCATAGAAACAGAAACACTACACAATTATACCAAAAATAGTTATTTATTTTAGATGTACACAAGGCAGTTAGAACCTAAAGTAATATTGTTTCAACTACCAACAACAAATGTACATCAGGACAATAAAGGGAAATAAAGCAGGTGAGTACATGTCTATGTACCTTTACTATCCACACACAGAGTGACTTCAGTCAGGTAAGTAAAATCACTTATTTGAATTAACTCAGCATTATTATGCCATAGGTCAGTTCAAGAATGTAAAGAATGAACATTAACAGGTAAGCAACACTGCTGCAACTCCTTGTAAGGTTTAGGCAGTCTTTTCCCTTACTAGAAAGGAGTCCTTCAGTTCAGGTTTTGGAGGTAAACACGCAATGCCAAAGCCAAGAGGATGGGAAGATTTACTGTATGCGAACTAGCAATACACAAGTCAATAGGAATGCAACAGTTCTGATGAATATCTTCTTAGTACAGGTAAGTAGCAAGTTAGTTGTTCTTTGGTAAGTCACAGGAACAAAGAAGTGAGACAAATGGCTCAAGGTAAGTTAACCAAGAGCCCCACAATACCTTGACATTGAAGAACATGATGCAGCTGGATGCATTCTGGATACAAGGCTGCAATCCCAGTCGCCTAGTCCTTGGTCATGGTGACAAAAGGGGGTACCCTGGATGGTCTTCTGTTGATGTAGTCGAGAGACGTGTTTGCAAGCAAAGAATTCCTCTTACTCCTGCATCGGTTTGTGGTTTTGGCACCTTTTTGTCAGCAGCCGGAGTGAACTATCACCGGTCGTTGGAATCTTCTTCATTTCTTTCTGCTGCACTCTGGTGAGAGGACGCTGAGGAGAGGATTTGTGCTTATGGAGGCACACACAGATGTCACCAAAGTTCCAGAAAGATTCATCAATAGAAAGGCAACGCACTTCATGTTGGTCGAGGTACCCCATGTATTGGGATTCTGCAGCTCTGGAAGGTGACAGAACATTGGGGGGTAGCTCAGATTGAAGATTGTCCTGAGGTTGGTTATGCCCATCAGCTCACAGGAGTAAGTCATCCCCGGCAGAGCTTCCCCGTTAATGCAAACATGGGGTTAGGACAGCAGCAGTACTTCAGCTGTGCTTCAGTAGTTACTGGAGGTACTCTCTGGTTGTCTTCTTTTTTGGAGCTTCAGTTACAGTGGTCCATTTAGCCTTGTGCCTCAAACAACTTGGGGGTCATTACGACCCTGGAGGTAGCCATGCCGCTATTTGCGGCATGGCTACCCCCATTCCGTGTACTGGGTCTGTGTTCCTGAAATGGGGAAATACCGGGCCATTCTGACCTTGGAGGGCCCATTATTTCCTCATTCCAGTGACCCAGACCCCATACATACCCATTCCCATTTGAGCCCCCGTAGGGCTCAATGGGAATGGGGAGGATGCAAACAACGGACCCGTTAATAACAGGCCAGTTGTTTGCATCCTGGTCTGCTCGCGGGACCCACTAAGGACGCCTGGTTTTACCAGGTGTCCTTACCGGGTCCCACGAGCAAACCTCGTAATGCTGCAGTAGGGGGTTGATGGGGCCGGCAGCTCTACCGGCCCTGTTAACCCCCTACCGCCAGGGTCGTAATGACCCCCTTGCCTTTTATGTAGAAACCCATTCTTTCAGTCCGACGGGCCTGTCAATCACCTGGGGGCGGCTATCCTTGCAGGACAGCCAGCCACCTGTTCAAACTGGTTCCAACCAGGCATATCATCAGACAAAGTCCACAAATGTTTCAGTCTCCTCCCTCATGCCCTGCCTCAGCAGACAAACTGGAGCCTTGGCAGGATTCACAAAGGGATCCCACCAAAGGCAAAACTCAAAGAAGACCCACTCCCACCTGGATTTGTAGAAGAAGGGCTAAGCAGGAGCCCACAAATTGAACATGCTGATAAAAGAAGAATTGGGCCATTTTTCGGAAAGGTCACCCATGGGTGCTGTACTGCAGCTGTGGAAACAGTCTGCAAGTAACTTACCACAATGGTAGAAAAATATATTCCCTTCCGCCAGACATTTAGGTATGCCTATTACTGGAACTAAAAAGTTGCAGGAACAATGGGAAAGGATTTACTGTGTAAGCCCTCAGCACCCTAGATACAGTGGTGTGTACTGATCCCCCAAAGAAAAGTTAAGTGAAAAGTATCCCACTATCCTTGAGAACAGTTGATCTCATGAAAAAGTAATAAGAAATGGAACTTCCGAGCAACACTGCACATATGGTGCTGTGTGCTGCAACAATCACTTACAGCTGCATGTAAAAATGATATTTAGGAACGCATGACTCTATTAAAGTAAAAATAATTTACAGTAGTATTAAAACAGGGTTCCCAAGTCAGAGCAAAAAGGATGAGTGAGTGGTAAAAAGTGATATTCAATCAGGGAACAAATAAAAAGAAAACAGAAGTCCAGCAAAAGTGCTGGGGGTCTATCAGGTTGATGGGAATGGGCACAAGTAATTAAAATTCCCACTAACAATCATCCACTACATCTCATTTACATCCAACATGGCACCAAAAACCTCATTTGCTCTGACCTAGACTGTGTACTTGAATCTTCCCCAACAGATGTCTCCTGGTCTTTATGGGCAACCTCAACTGCCCCACCATCACTACTAACTAGCAATTCATCTAAACTCTCTCTGACCACTCTATCAGATCCCTATATAACCTCACTACTCACTATTTATAAAGACACTCTGTGTCCTCACCGCTGTTCTACTAAATCATCCTACTACAGTGACCTTATATAATCTCTTCATTTGGAACCCCATAATTTCTTCATGACCCACCCATCTGTGTTCCCCTGGCCAAGGAACCATTCCCTATCCCTTTCTCTCTAATATGATGACTGTGCCTTCTATTTTACCTCCAAAATCTCAAAAATGTACAACAATTTGACAACCATTATAACTCTCCCACCTCCAACCATTTCCCACTGTGCTCTTACCTATAGTATGCTCAGAAACCCAATTCTCCTCTACAATTATCCCATTTGCACTTCAAACTAACTAAAGAACTTGCACATGTCACCTTGTCCCACGTCTCCTCCTTTTTCAACCTCTCCCTCTCTGCATGAGTTTTCTCTGCCTGCCATAAAGTTACCACCATCATCCCTACAATTAAGAAACCCAGTGTTGACCATAACTATCCCCCTTTTACATTGGGAGCCCCTAACAATGTGTCCTTAACTGACTCCTCTTACCACTCAACACCACCTCGTAGGGCAGATCTATCACTTCCACCTGGCTCTCCTACCAACCCTTTGCCAATGACACTCAAATAATCTTCTCTTTTCCCTTCTTCACCCATGCCATCTCTCAGTGCATCACCAGTTGCTTCACAGCCTTCCATCTCTGGATGGATCTATGTTGCCTGGGATTAAACACTTCCAATACAGAAATCATAATCCATCACTACTAACACTGTCTCATCTCCCCCCCCAGAGGTCCTCTCACCCTCACCCAAGGCTCACAAACTTGGTGTATTGTGTATTGTATTTTTGTGCTCTAACCTTAAACTGCAGCAGTTCCCAATGGCAACTGCCACAATTGCTAGAGCCAACCTTCTCAATATCAAGAAATTACCTCTAATGCGCCCACCGCTTGACCAAAATATGAATCACTAATCTTGTGCTCAACAAAATCAACTACTGCTCACACATACTCTTTGACCTCCCGCTTTGCGCTTTTCCATCTGTTAACAAAGTTCTGAACTTCCATACTCCCAATCTCTACTTTAACTTTCCTCCACCCCCTTATATTGCTACCATGCTGGATGGGTCTCTGTGCAAAATGTCTCTCTGAATTTCTACTTCTTGTTAAGAAAACCATTTGCATATGTACCCCCAACTTTCTGACTCCATCTCTCTGTACTCTCCGTCTTGCACTCTTCATTACTACCTTCTCCTTAACATCTCAATCCATGACCCCCTCTTTTAGTCCTTCTTCCTACTTGTTCCCCTCCACTGGAATACCCTCCTCCTGAATATCAAAACTATTCCTTAGAATGAACAGTTCAAAACCAGACTCAAGCTCCACCTACTGACCAACTGCATGATGGAAAGAACCAGAAGACAGACCTGCTCTGTCTATGAACCAGACTCTGAAGCATTCTCCCCATCAACACCAGATTCAGTCACTCACGTCTACAATTCTGGAAAGAGTTCAAGCCCTCCTTTAAAGAAGGGCTCCTGCCTAACACCTAGGACCATACACCCACAACTCCTCCTCACCCAACCGCAGACAGGGTGATCTCCCCCACCCTGTTACCTTCCCAGGTTGTCTGTAGATCCCTTGCTGCCAAATTGCCCACCCTCTCCCGTTGTTAGATTTGCTTCCCTAACTGTGTCCTTACCCCTAGGATTTGTAAAGTGCTCTTTTGCTTCCCAAAACTAGGTCCATGCTCAATAGTTACCCTAATAATAAAAATAATAATAATAAAACATCATTAAAGAGACTCAGATGTCTTGATCCTATTGTATTGTAAATCCTAGGGATTGCTTCCTTTTCCTGGGTTTCTTCCTCTGCACGATATTTCAGGTAGAACATCACACTATAGTCAATAAATGCAATTTAATACAACTCTTAATAACTGGTGTTCTATTACACAGTGTCATAGTACTCAGGTGCGTTAAGAGCACCAGGGACCATGGTAGAAAATTAAGCCAAACTCTAGGGGAGGAAATCAAGCCCTAAGACTACGGCAAAATGAAGCAAGACTCATTTGTAGAAGAAGGAACACGGAGCTCGGTCTGAATACCGAGCATGAGCTCAATGTCTTTTTGTAAAATGTAACTGTTACCTGACTTATGCTAACCCCACTATACAACCAGAGCGAAGGTAGCAATCCAGACATTGCTCCACCTTTCTGGGCACCATCTCCCAGGACCCCCATTAACTGACACTCCCATTTGACCCTATCATGGACAAACCAGTACACTAATGGTGGCCCAACTGACACCCAGATGCCAATATGGCACCATGAGAACAGCCTCACGCCCCTGTTAGGACAGAGATACCACAACCCGCAGTGACATACGACAATGCGCAGCCTAGGACTGCAAACCGAGGAGACCCTGAATTAACCAGGAAAACCTGCCTTGGGGCGCAACCCATGACCTTGATTTGATCTTATCCCAGGGAGCACGGTCCCCACACCGCAGTTCAGCACACAGTCCAACACGTTATCACCCACAAGGACTAAGAGTCGACTGACCAATACATACTGAATGAATCATAAATACATGCATGCATCAGATTACTGTAATTACCAAAGTATGTAATCACTGGCGCAATACTGCCAATTCGCAAAGCACAGGTATATCATGATTGCCTTACAAGAACCCCCACCAATATTTAGGCTCCTTTATCCCATTCTTGCTCAATGCGTACCAGGACGCCAAAGCCGCATTCAGCGCTGCCAGCAACCAATCGGAAGGCACATCCCAATAAGAGGGATGCCGGCCACGGACCAATGGACACTCGTTTGACAAACCATATAATGCTTAGGGATTTCCCTCCCCAATTGTAGCTGAACCCATAGGCAGAAAGATACAATACGAGAGGTAAGATGCTCCCCAAGCTCGGGCACGGCACCTTTTGCTTAATTTAGCTTCACTTTTATTTTAATGCAGGTGCATCACGCAACTCAGTCACCACCTAATTGTAACCCCCTTGTCAAGACTGACCCAGTGGGAGCCTTGTCACTCCACAGTGGCTATTTCTGAATTAAGCTAAGAGGCAGTGGGTGGGTAGAGATCCAGACACCCACGGCACCTCCCTCCATGAACCTGACTAAATACAAACAAACACACAAGCAACCTTGCACACCAACCGGATCAAAATGCCCACGTGCACTGCTATAAGCACCTGGGATCCTTCCTACACTTGCCACCCCCCTGGGGCACCTTGTAGGAATGGATACCGGGCAACAATGCCTTTACACACCAATACTCACCTGAATCGCCATCTGCACACCATGGCCAACCGGCAATTAATAGAACAGGCACTGTGCAAAAACGCCTTATGCGTAATATCATATGTATTCACGCACCAGCGCTCCCATGATCAGAGCCCACATAAATAAAGTCTAACACGGCATAGACCTAGATCCCGGCCATCACAATCTGGGTCAGCACTAAGTATACTATATGCATCCTCGGCACAAAAAGCACTAAGGACCTTCCCAGGGCAGCCGCTCCAGGCCAGTGAGGGAAGGGTCCCAGGGCACCAGTGCCCTAATTATGATAATCAACTCGAAAACTGAAACCAAACTGGGCACATCACCACTGTTGTGACCGCAAAATGGAAACAACTGATACCATGCATGAACTGAACCACGGAATCATGACCTTTAAACTATTCCTTTTAGCTCAGCCATTGGGTCCGAAATATCCACAATAGTTTACCATAATTCCTTATTCATAGGTATTGACCTCTTGTAAACCAGGCACTGGGCGGACTGAGCCCTTGCTATTACAACTATCCAGTAACTACCTGGCTTGCCTGCAACAAGCAGGAACCAAGACAATCCCTCTATATTACCTACCAGGTGAGATCCCTTGCAATGACTCAATCGTTACCGAACACTCTAAACCAATTAGGACCATTGCCAACTAAACTTACGGAAATCTGTTCTTTTCTCTCCCTAAACATGTACCGAATACTGTTTATTGAAAATTGTTTCTCACTGCAAAATGTATGAACCAATCTGTAAATCACTATGAATCTGTATATATATCACGATCACTGGGAATAAAATCACCCACGAATAACTTTCCAAACACAAAAGTCATACGATATCAACACAATCACGAATGGTGAATGCCCAATTTTGGGACCACATTGGCACCAAATATGTATCCAATCCATATGTATCCAATAATTATGAACGATAGCCTAGAAAAAGACCTGTTAGGTCGAAACATGTGTCAGCACCACCTGTTATATCATCAATTGAGGAATTCGAAACAATAAAAGACTGGAAAAAATGCAAATCACAAACCTTGTGGAACTACATTTTTCAAGCGCAGCAAAAGGCAATGGGGTAAGTCCCAGCATAAGGAAATTGCACATGCGCCGAATGAGTGGAAACCATAACAATTCTCCCATAGTACTCAGGGTTTGATGTATTCGGGGTGGGTCAAAAATTTCAACCACAGTTGGAAATATGTAGAATCCCTCTGCTGGATTTTGGGCTACCCACCAGAATGAAATTATGATAGCACCACTTATTTTCACCATCATGGGGTGAAGGGGCAGAGTGGAGCAAGTATTATCTGGAAGGCATTGATTTCCAGACAACCATAGTGATTAGAGCATTGGCCTCCTGACTGGATGATTAACAGGCATTTTGTGGCCAGACAACAAGTATTAAGCTGTTCCCCTCAGAGACCCTTGGGTATCAGCAAACCAATTCAACACTACTAGGCACAAGTTCAGCAGAGGAGTAGTACTCTAATGTTCCAGCTCGGTTCAGTTCATTAGTGCAGTGGGCAGGTTGTTAACTGCACACCTATGTTTTATCCATTGATTTAATGCCTATTTGAATCTCTAAGCTCTCTGAAAGTCTCTCTACCCCTATCCCAGAAGATGTTGTTTCCTTAGCCGGCGCTGGCGTGCCACCTATCTAGGAAAGAGGATAGATGTGAGACTGACCCTAATCCACCTCACTACTTTCCACCAACTACTGGTTTTCTAAAAGCCTGACACTGGGGGGAGTTTCTCAAATTGTATGTATCCCTCTTTAGTGTGTCGAAAACAGCAGAGTCATCTGCAACAACTATTATAAAAAAAAGTATCTTTCCCTAGCATTCACAAATCTGATTGATTGTCCTGGGGGTTCAGGGAATCAATATGAACACTTACGGTCTACAGGTTTCAGCGGATTATGCAAGGGTTTAACCTCTTTGCTCAGACCCAAAACAACCAAAAGCTGTTTTCTATCTAAAAGACTGAAGGTTAATCAGTCTTCTTCTGTTTATAGGTCAGAAGTCGTTTCCTTTCTTCTGTGTTAAACCTATAGTGGTAGACATACAATATATTGGATATCACTATATCTATACCCTATTTGGTTGTCATGTGGTGTTCGCACTTATTCCCTAATCTTTTTAACCACCATCATAATTCTGGTCGTGTTCCAGTGGACCTGTATTTATATTCAGCCAGTCTGTCCCTGTAATGAGAGAACCACAAAGGGAAAAGTCCTCAGTTTTCACCAAAAATACACTATCATGCTGTTTGGCTGCTAGAGACTCCTGGCCATCCACAATTCCTGAATCGTTTTCTGTCTTTTCTTTCCTTTTTATCTTTGATTCCTGTGGGCACAATACCTTCAGTCAATGTATGTATAGAGCCAAAGAAACAGATCCATTATTTGCCAATTAGTTTGAGGAAAGTGCTAAGAGTGTATTAACAATTTTAGTGTGTTGTTTAGGTTATTAGACTGGATGTGGTATTCTAACCCGGAGGATGAGTGTTGTTAAAGAAATGAATGTCTATGATGTTGACAATGCATACATGGATAGGCATTGGATTCTTTTTTGTATTAGGGGGAAACATTATGATCTGCACGTACTAGTTGATTCCTCAGACTGCTCTTTTTCTTGTAGACAAATAGTGGTGGTTCTGAAAAGAGTTGTTTTGTTAGATTTTTCAAGTTGCAAAATACACCAATGTTTCTTAATAATCCTCTATGTGTTTATGTTTGTTAAGAAAAATGTGTTACATATGCTAAGCTGTGTTCAACATTAGGAGGTTGATCTCTCAATATACTTTCTCTCTGTACTCTTGCAACTCTCTGAATTTATTTTGTAATGGCACTTTCTGGATAACTTCTCTCCAAAAATGTATTAGTTACATTTGGGTCAACATGTTCTAGGTCTTGAGGGCCAGACATAATTCTTTTAGCTCTTAAACATTGTCTGTAAGGCAGATTTTCAATTAATCCCATGGTGTGGAAATTCTTCGCATGTGAGTTATTGTTTCTGTCTGTTGGTTTAGTATATGTGTTTCCCTGAAGGTTGTTTCCAAAAGTCTTCACTTGTGTATCTACAAAACGACCTTCTGGCCAGCTATATTCCATCGTAAATGTAATATGTGTATGTACATCATTTAGCCCTTCATAACATAATTTTAACTCTTTTTCTGATCCCGTCCATTTGATGAAAATATCATCTATGTAACGATTATACAGTTTGAAATGGTGTGATCAAATCTTCCTCGACAAAATATTATGTGTCTCAAACCAAAACATAAATATCTTACCATATACATGTGCCATATCTATTCCCATGGCCGTTCCCGCAGTTTGCAAATAACGTTTTCCTTGAATTTAAAAAAGATGATGTTAAGAATTCGTTTCATCAAGGTCAATAAAAAATGTTTATTGGCTCCAATATTATCATACTATCGTATGAGCCATTCCAATCCTTCCAAACCTTGCGAATGCAGGAATGATGTTTACAAACTATGTACATCAATTTTCTCTAAGGATTATCAGTCCTGCCTTGTTGGTCAGAATGAGAAGACATTTGATGGATTTTTCCTTGTTCTCCCCTTCTAAGGCCTGAGGTTCCTGTCCTAATTCCTGAGCAGAAATATGTCTTATTCCCTTGAAGTTTGCCAATATTGAGGTTAGCTTTCCTATCGTTACTCCATTCATAGCATCAGAGCATATATTCACTGGCATGTAGCCCGAGGTTTGATCCTTTCAAATAATTAATCTAGGAGAGCCCGTATTTCAGCCATGTTTGCTGGATATTTCCACGTGAATGCTTCGAAATCTCCAAGATGTAGGTCTTCCTTATCTCATACACTGGACAAGGGTAATGGTAGTTGCCTCCGATATAGGTATAAAACCTATTTCTGCCTTTGAAAAATATATCAGTGAACTGGGGCTTAACTTTCTGTACTCTATTCTGAACTTGGAGATATGGACCTAAAAACATATATTACAGTCTTCGCTGTCTGAATGGACCATCCTACACCTATCCATGAAAGCTATCCTTCTGAAAAACCTGACCATTGTTTCTGATGTGTTCTGTGTTGATAAGTACCTAAGTCAGCTACCAAATTGAAATCACCAGCTACAATTAGGACTTTCTCTAGGGACTGCTCAACAGCGTGAAAGAAACACCGAAAGTGGTTATCTTGATTTGTGTCCAGGGCATATACCAAAGCTACTGGTAATTTGTGAGTACCAAGGCTTCCCTCCGTTTTCTCAACATTACTGTAATTCTTACCTTCATTAGAGAACGTGGTCATCATGACCAGCACATCTCCTGAAGGATTCCTTCTGTGGGTGTCCAACACAATTTGCTCTATCATTTTTAATGGTATTAATGCTGTTAACTTTGAAAATCAACTGCATAAGCTCCAGGACACAGGCTGCCATAACCATCACATTGTAATCCCTCATTCAGGAACTTTATTTGGAAGTTGCCTGTCTGGCCACAGTTCTCACAATCTTTTCTTTTGCCTCGTAGCAGTTGAACTAGGGACTAAAGCTGATGGCTCCTCATTCTTGCTCATTCCCTCTCCCAGGCAGTCAATGTATTTCCTGTTTCAATATCTACTCTCCTGTTCAATGAGGCCGTAGCCTTCTGACAACTTCCTATGGTATGGCCCCGCAATGTTCTCTCGGTGTCAACAAGCAACATTTTAAAAGTCGTTTAGTAACTGTGGACTCACCGCTGCCTCTCTCCAGAATGTCTATGCCCTCTGGTCCAGGTGGGCAGACTACTGCTGGAAGGTTACTATCGTTTGCACACAAGAGGTCTTGAATCTCAACCAAACCCCTTTTGGGTTATTTGGGCTGTATGGGTGAGGAACCTTATAAAGGGTTCTTATGTCACTCGCATATTTTTGAACCGAGTCACAGCCCGTTTCCCTGGTTCATGAGATGGGAATAGGTCAACGTCCTCTGCATCTCCTCCCAAGTGCTGCCACCTGGCCCCCAGTCAGTCACGTCACTATTGCTGCAGTTGTTTTCATCTCGTATGTTGCTTTTGCATTGGAGTTTCAAGGACACATGCCCCTTCACTCAGAGTCAGTCACTATTTTTCACTTTGTTGTATCCCCTTTTATTCTGCATGTGATTCCCTGTGTGCTGGTTCAGGTCCCCAATGCTGAGTGCACCTCTGAGCAGTGACCTTTGGGGTTTGTTGGGTGGTGCAGAGGAGTGTTCTGTTCTCTCCTCCCTTCACATTTGTCAGAACCTCAAGTCCCTTTTCAGTGCGAAGCCCAGTTTTGCTTGTCACCTGACTTTAACTCCTTTCCATCTTTTGAGATCATCTGCTCATATTTCCCACCAGAGCTACTGTCTACTCATTCTCACAAGGTTCCGATTGCCACTTGCTTTGGACCTAAATGCTTTATCCTGTTCTTGGGCTGGGCCCCTCAATGTGGTAATGGCATTTGTCAGAGGCTGACAAATCTGCAACATTGCCATCTCATTCCACCCCTTCAAGAAGGCCCACAACTGCTGCACTGTTGCCTGCATGTTCGCGAATGAGAGGATCAGTATCCACGCTTTTCCTCCCCAATTTTCAGACTACTTTCACTTTCAATCCAGTACTGACTTTTTCCTAGTAGAAGGCGAGGCTTGTGAGGCTTCACTCACTCCCTGCTCCTATTTCCAGGTCCAAGAAACAATAGCATTTGAAAACACTGTGAACACGTTATAAATAATTCAGAGCCAAAGACGCCTAATACATGCAGACGTTAGCTACTCAATAGAGAGTAAAAATAAACTCCATCCATCAATTTAAACAACTAACCCAGCCTTCGTTTGAGCAATGAACTGGCCTCTTTTTCCAATTCAGAAACCAAAACCAACCTTTATGGAAATTGAAGTTGATGTAGTATTACATTATTCTTTTCTTTTATTTAATGACACCAAACCATGCTCAACTAATGCAGCGCTTACGCCTGTGTTTAGCAGATACGCATCTTTAACCTCAAATAGCTCCCATCTTTAGGAAAATCGATGAGGTCCCATATCCTGAAGAAGCCAGCTTTGGATCCTAGCAACCTTGAAAACTATCACCTGATCCCAAATCTTTCTTTTCCAGCAAAGCTTCGTGGATGAGCAGAGGTGACACTATGGCAAGCCTTTGTAGAGTCTTAGGCCCTCTGTACGCATTTCGATAAATTTGGTGTTGGATCTCCCAGTGGCCTTTGATACTGTCAATCATCTTCCTTCTTGTGCTCATAAATGAGAGATTTTGGTGCCAGGGCTTCTGCCTTGAGATGGATTGCATCTTTTCTTTTGAACCAGCAACAAAATATTGGCATGCTTCTTTCCTACTCTGGACCCGCAGATGTAAGCTGCGATGTCCTACACCGAGTAGTTGGACCCGAAGTGCTATGCGATATAGCAAGGCGAGTTGAAGGGGAGTGGATATTGTCACCGGATTTGTGTATCAGACGAGGGAGATGCCAAAACGGGGAGGGTGATAGCCAAATGACTACGAATCCAGGCTGGGACACTGGAAAAAAAGACCCAGCAACAGGGAGAGCAGATCGGCAAGCAAGAGTGGCCACAGGTGGCATGGGTAGACAGCCATCATAAGACGTGGCAGAATTCCTGCATTTTGATTGGCTGGGATGCCCCAAATATTCTCCAGAGGGTGTTAATGTCACTTCTAAGGCAATATCAATATGAATAGAGATTATCTAGCCCTGTACTCATAAACAGTCACTAGTCAGGGCATTGTCGTTTTCAAATTCTTCAGACTGAAAAGTCAATACTGCTCTGTTAGAAAAAAAACATGCAGTTTGCTGATGGATATTGTTTACAATGTACAACTAGTCTGCACAGGTCTCCGGCTTTACCCACGCTTTGGCACACGATTTGCTCTGCTGTGCCTGTCCCAGACCTTTATAAAAATAAAAAAATAATGGTAATAATATCAATACAATCTTATAGCAGATGCTCCAAATCGAATTCTCTAAAGTTGTATGCATTTTTATTTTCTGTTGTGTAAAAACTTGTAGTTCGTATTTTTGGATTTCTGAACACTGCTCTTGTTAGAAGATCTCACCATGTGTTCAATACCCTCCCTGCAGAGTAGCAATGAACTTGCATTACTCACAATATCCCCCCACCAGTCTTTTTATCACAACCAATTCTGTACGTACAGAATGAGCCTGAATGTGAATTGAATGGAATTTTTGCATAAAATGGTGCAAAATGAGATCCGCTCCTGTTCATTGCGTTTTCATCATTACCGAGGGACCCAAACAATTTGACTTGATCCAAAATCATAAGCAAGTCTTACAAAATCATTTTCTAAAATGCCAAAATTGATCACTGGTCAAAATTACGTTTTTGTTCTTTCCCAAAACATATCAGTTCACGATAGAAGTAAGCAGTTTACAAGTCATTAATATCCAGACAAAAACTCAATTTGCTTGCTGTGTTTAAAAAAAAAAATGAAATGTTGATTCAATTCGTGTTCAACAGGAAAAATAAAGTATGCTTTCCTGGACCTGCAACCTTTTGCCATTGCCCCAAACCATTGTTGCCTCCTGTAGTGTTCGAGTTGTGTTTGCCCCTCTGTTGAATTTGAGCGCCATCTCATTTCGATGCCAATCCTCTAAATTCACGTAGAGAATTTCGCAACATCCGGGTTTATTCTACGAATTCTGCCACACGGGGGCGTTACTGGCGCAGAAACAAAGTATTCCTTTCGTTTCACATCCGCTTTCGTTTCCCATACGCTGACTGCTTCACTTTTATTCAAACGCATCTTGAAAGATGGAGAAGGATTTGGGGATCAGACGGGAAATGCCCCTGTTAGTCCTTGAGCATTCCTCGTGCTGCAAGATCTTCAAGGCTTTGCAGCCGATTCCATGTTTAGCAGAGAACCCCTTCTCTCATGTTCCTATCTCACTTCGGTTGCACTTTTGTTGGACCCTTCAGCTAATAACTTGAGCCGGTGCGGCGATAGCACACTCAATAACTTCCAGGAGGGCACCCCAGTTCCAGAGATGGACTGGCCCATTGGGAACTCTGGAGATTTCCCAGTAGGCCTATGCATCCTTTTGTGTGGTCACTTATTTTATTTCCACATTTTCACATAGAAAAAGGGTAGGGCTTGCTCACAATGTGTAATATGGGGCCCCTTTGAAAATGATTTCCAGGGCCTCTTTTGGTTCCCAGTCCACCCAGGCCCGCTTCCCCATTTTTTATAAAGACGTGATGACGTACATAGACAACTTTATATTATAACACTTATCCTTCAAACTAAAAAATAAAACACTGTAACAATGACAACTTATCACAAATAATATTTAAAGTTAAAGTACCCAAGCACCTTATTCATACCAGCATTCTTAGAAATGTTTTGGTCTAGTACACATTGTCCTTTTCGGATATCATGACCCCAGAACAGGGTCTGCTGTTCTTTCGAGTGTGTCGGCCATTTTGGACTCACCTCCTTCCTTTGCTGCACTGTCCCCTGACTTCTCTGTTGGCACAGCTACTATCTCATGTCTACAGAAACCATCAGGATGCTCCTGGGATCCATCATTCTCCACTGTTTAGGTCGTCATCTCCTATGTCCAGTGTTTTGCACACGTTTCTACTACGTGTTACTTCATTGTTCCTTTGTATATAGTAATCATAGATCCCTTTTTTCCTACTTTTCCTACTACTTATAACGGGTGGGGTTCATAAGTGAGGCTCAATTTTTGTGAAGATTTGTGAGTTTGACAAAGAGCATTGTGCCTCATTACGAGTAGGGCGGTGGTTTAAAAATGGCAGTAATCTGGCAGTAATTCCATACTATAGGTTTGGTGGTAAGGTGGAGGATTTTCAGAATGCTGGAGGTAAAGCCGCCACCTGACAAAAAATTTAAAAATCACCCAAATTACTGCCGCCAATAATTCCACCAAAATCCCCATGCAGTCCTATGGATTCCAAAAATATCTTCTAGGATCACCTTTCAGCTGGCCTGCGAGCTCCTTTAAACAACGAGCTGTATTTTTCCACTAAACTGTGCACATCCTCAGCATATACCCCATAGGTGAAATTTATAATACAGTAGACTTCTGCAGCTTCTCACCATCGGGGTGCATCATCGCGGATGATTGTGACTTAATATCGTGCATTCATTTCCTTAGAACCATGGTGGGCATTAGCAATGAAGACTCCTTTGAGGGGAATCAGTGTTGACCACCCAATGGTATATATCCTCGCCTTGATACAGTTTAGTTGGCAGGGAGTACGTATCTATTAATAGTAAGACAGAGTCCTCACATTCACTGACGCTCCTGTGTCAATTAGGATTAGAGTATTCATGCTCTGGATTTGCCCAATGCATTTGGGCTATCTCCTCCACTTTCTGCCAGCTCGTAACGTACTTGATATGACAAATACATCGCCACCATCTTCATCAGATCCTCTTACCTCACCAGTCGTCTGCAAGACCTCCACCTGTGCCACATTTGGGCATATCCTGGCAAATGACTGTCACTTCACTTGTGGAAACTGAGCAAGACACATCTTGGCGAAATGCTTCGCCTGGCCACAACGGCCACGTGCGTGATTCTTCTCAAGGCACACTGCAGTATGAGGGAACACATTTACCCAACACATGCAATTTCCTTCTACAGTGTTTGTTCATTCTCATTTGGTGGTACTTGCATTTACACCTGAATTAGGCCACATTTATGTGGCAGCACATGGCTCTTAAATCTTGACAGTGTTTAGGGTAGAAGCCATTCTGATAGCTCTTTCTTCCGCTAGCTCTTCAGACCTACCCACTTTGAGGATTCTTGTCAGTGTAATGCACAGTTCTCTCAGGATTTGTTTCCTCAGCTTTACAGAAAAGCATCCATGAATTATTTGAAATCTCATTTCATCTTTCTCATTTATTAATGTGCAAGTACAGGCTAATGTCTCAGATGTGCATGAAATGCATCCAGCGACCCGTCTCCCTTCTATTCGGCATCCTGCAGTAAAACACTTTCCTAGTCCTCCAAGTAACATGGGACTGAAGAAGTTCTCTAGCGCTCCTTTCTGAATAGAGCAAAACAAAAGAGGACCTTCCAGATCAGATGAGATTGGTTATGAAACACCACATAACTGACTAGAGCAAAACAAAAGAGGACCTTCCAGATCAGGTGGGATTGGTTATGAAACACCACAGTCCCCTTTTCTTTTGCTGTACACTATTAAATTTAAAGGAGAACCTCAAGTTTAGTACCAGACAGGGAATACAAAGTATCCTAAAGCCACATTACATGTACTCAGCAAAACCAGAATGATTAAAAATTATCACAGGTATGGATGATTGAATAATCCTCTGAATGATCAATAATTAATATGAGAGGGATAGATCCTGAACTCAATATGTTATGGTCCATCAAATAAATAATGATTGGTGTAAAACAACTATGATATACATTCATACTAATATGTCTTTTCTTTACTTGATCCTGCTTCGCCATCCTCAACCTCGCAGCCTACTCTGTTGCCTCTGTGGCCCCTCAGCCTGCTGGCTCTCATGGCCTGCTTCTCTATTATGGAGTAAGGACAGACAACATTACCTGCAGCCACTGCCCAGACTCACTTCTCTGTCTGCAGCTACGACAGGGAGTGCTCCCTGCTTCCTCGACCACTTCCCCCGTCCTCTCCTGGGTACGGCGGATGTGTCTCACTAATTACACTGTCCAGCCCTGCATTTCCACTGGAGCCATCTCACATCTGTTCCACCTGTCTCTGTGTGAAAGCAACAGTGAACTGTTGACTGCACCATCTGTGTGCGGCACAGGACACTAGCAACATGACGTCAGCTTGGCTCTTTTGGGGTAAACGGACTGACACTCCCTGCCACAGGTGCTAATAGCTTTAGCACCTGCAGGTGGGCATGGAGGTGGGCAGTGGCACCCATTAGGTACTTTCAAACATCATTAATGCCCGTGCTTCAATCTGCATATTGTCAAGCATTCCAGGCATTTCATGACCACCATTGCCCACTCCTTCTGGTACTAAGGCTTAACCTTTCTCATGGTGAAGGATGGCTGTCTGCAGATAAATGCAACTACACTAAGGTTATTTTCTTTATGTTGGCCAATCAAAGGCATATACCGGCAAACATACATAAATGCTTTGAACAAGAGGCATCCTTAACCAGTAAAGTTGAAATTCTGGGAACACTTTTTGATGAACCCCTAATGTTAAGACTACATTCTGAGCAATAAATCGAAAAGATATAGCACTATTCTATTCTGAAGCATATGTTTGAGATAATTATACAGTCTTTGCAGGCCTCTATTATTGGTTCCATTTGTCAAATCCTAGCTGGTTTAGGCTAATAACCTGGATCTAGGCATGACCACAAAACCTGGCAAACAATCAAAAGTGCACAGAGCGGCAGGTTGTGTTTGGCAACCAGTATGCAGAAAATGAATCCCCTGTAGAAAAAGACGGCACAGGAGTCCATTAAAAGCTTTGAGGAACTTCATTTTTTTGGGTCTAATTTATAGTTGTGTCTCCATGGATCAGCCACCTTTTCTTCAAGCAAAATATCATCCGTACCAGACCATCTGACCTTTGAGATCATCTGAACTCAATTTCCGTGACCAAATCCTTTTCATCATGTCCCCAGGGGTGACAGTAGACTCTCCTACTAAATTGCAGAATAAACTCTCGGAGGCACTTTGTGGCAATTCAACTTTATCGCACTTTTCTGAAAATGAATTTGTTCCACTCCTTCTTCTCCCCTGGGGTCATTGCACTTGTGATTCCTACATTAATGAGTTTACCTTCCTTATCTCACCACGGCAGGCAATTGGCTGAATAGCACAAATTGTATTTATTGTATTTCAATTTTGTGTTTAGCGCTGGGGGAGGCAGTGCATATGTGAAAAGGTAGGGAGGTTCATGCCTTGGGTGCCCAGTGGGTAAATGCTTGCTTGTGTGTGCGTGTGAGATTGCAGAGAGGAATGTGTAGAAGGTGGTGGCTGGCTTGTCTGGTGTTTGTGTGGGTGATGGGTTTGAGTTCGTCGTGAATGTAAGGCTGGGATGATAACTTAGGGGCAACGCAAAGCAGCACAGGTTTTAATTCCCAGTCTAGTGCTTAGTGACTGGTGTCTGGTGTTAAATGCATTATAAACGATTAATTCATTAATTAGTTAAGATGGCTAAGAAATACAATGCAGAGTCCTTCAATGGCAATTCTCTGAGGTATTGAGAGCCAGTGGAGCTGGTCAAGATCAGGGGTGATATGTGAATGTTTGGGTAGGTGGAGGATGAGTCTGGCTGATGCCTTTTGTATTGTTTGCAGAGGGGCAAGGGTGCTGTTGGGGAGTCCAGTGAGGAGAGCATTTCCACAGTCCAGCTTAGAGATAAACAGTGCAGACATTGTCAGGAGGAAGTATATGACTGACTTTGCGTAGCAGGTGTAGTTGTAGATTGCATGGGTTGGTGGCAGTGGCAATATGGTGTATGAAGGAGAGGTGGGTGTCGATGTTGAAGCCAAGGGATTTGACAGGTGTGGAGTGGGATATGTGTGGGTTGTCCATGGCATGTTCTTGGATCCAGGGGGTGCGATCGCGTTTGTGCCTTGCATGGCAGATGAGGGGTTATTCTGTTTTGGAAGGGTTGAGTTTTGGGAAGTGGGTGGCCATCCCGTTGGTGCTGGAGGAGAGGCTGGTTTTGAGGGTGTGAAGTTGAGAAGGGGATGAAATCTGGAAATGTATTTGTGTGTCAATTGCGTATTGGTTGAAATGTGGGTTGTGTTTGCTACCGATCTGTCCAAGGAATTCAGCATATAGGTTGAAGAGGAGTGTAGATAGGGAGCAGCTTTGCAGGACCCCATACTTGACAGGGGTTGGGTCTGATCGATGACAACGTGTGTCCTGTCAGTGAGAAAGGAGGTTAACCAGTCTGGTACATTGCCAGAGAGATTCATCCAGTGGGCTAGGATGTTGAGTAGAATGGTGTGTTTGATGGTATTGAAGGCTGAAGAGAGACTGAGGAGTATGAGTAGTGCTGTGTGTCCTTTGTCTGTGTTGCTGTGGAGGTCATTGATGATGTGAAGAGCAGCGGTCTCAGTGCTATATTCAGGTCGAATTCGAGAATGGAAGGGGTTGAGTAGGTTGTTTGTGGTGATGTGCTGTTGCAAAGAGAGAATTGTGTGTTGCATGTTTTATTAGTTTACTCATTCATTTACTCTTGACTAAGAAGTCATGAACTGTGTTCACTGTTGGCATTAATAGTGTGCTGCTATGTTGTCCAAAAGATCTGGCTCTAGCTCATTGCATTCCATTGTACTCCAAAGTTCACCACCACATTCCAGATCGGAAAAAAGAAGATTGAGGCACTGATGCTCTGGGTCACTCGACAACACATGGAATGAGAAGAAATGTGTGAGAAAAAAGAATACCCCTCCTGCCGGTTGTTCCCAGTTTGCAATGCAGGGAGCATAAGCGGAAATGAAAAACTGTTTGGGGAGCACGACACAAAACCCCAACCCCCTCCTGCTTCCGCACTCACTTCCTGTGAGAGTCAGAAGCTGTAGCACAAATGGATTGTAATTGGGGACCTTGAAGTTATTCCCCTTCTGAAGTATAGGAATGATATTGGCAGAGTACCAGGTCAAGGGGACAATTTTTGTTCAAATAAATAAGGCAGTTTAGAATGGTACCCAGATGTGAAGTTCATTACGTAATAAATCACCCGGTATCATGTCTGGCCCAGAAGCTTTCCAAATCAATCTTTCTGGTTATCCCCAAAAGATTAAACTCTTACGCAGATTCCTCTGTTAGTGGATTTGTAGTTAAACAATCAGAATACTAAGAAATAAACCTGTGCGCAGACTTATCAAAATAGAGAATGGAAAAATATCCAAGCCAATCATGAGATTTTATTTGTTATGCTGGATGTGAGCAAGTATCAGTGCATTTAAATTAGATTCCAAAATGTCCTGTATCTCTATCCACTGCAGCCTGCATAACCATAGTCCAATGTACATGAATGGCTAAAGTTGTTTTATGCTCTGTGAGGGTTTTATACTCTGCCCCTAGCAGCTTTATGAAATAGTATCTTTCTTTAGTTGCTTAATCAGTTGGGATTTCATAGCTCTACATTTCTGATTTTACAAGGCGCTAATCTGTCTAAGGGCATGCCTTAGCGTTGAAGAATCCGCAAGTTACTGATGGTACAATTGAAATACAGAGATCATTATTAACTTGTTCAACGTCAATACATCCTGATTTTAAATTACCGCAGAAAGCCTCAAGCACTGCTACTATCCGGAGGTAAATTTCAGGCAGCAATTGTCTTAAATCATACCATTTAGTTATTTTCCTTAATGTATTGCCAGGAGAGGATTTCAGGTGCTTATCCAGCACATTCATTTTAAAACAAACTGGGGCATGTTCTCTCCAGGTCTTACAATTACCTGCAAACTCCTCTTGGTCCTGTACCAGTTTTGTACATTCAGGAGGATATAGTACGAACGGGGCTAGGAAATACCTCTCCTCAATGTGGGCATTGCTGGGTAATGAACATTTACAACTCTCAGACCCAATACCATGAACATCATAGAGATGGTTAGGGCTTCAGTGCGGCATATCTTAGTGTCAGGGATGTTCCATATTTCATCTTATTTGGTTGCTACATCACCACACCTGAGAGAGGACTCATAATGGACATACAGGTAAATTATAGGGCGGCGGTCACCACCCTATAGTTAAAGTGATTCATAGTTACATAGGAAATTGAAAAAAGTGAATTGCTAATAACGTTTTACTCGAGTGATGGATTAGGCCGAAATCATGCAAACAGTTTTACACGTCTGGCCACCCATGGACTGGAAAGTTTGGGAAAGATTCTTTAACAAATAAAAAAGTTATTAAGAAAACAAATAAAAGCACTTTCAGCTTAGTCCCCATTCATTTTTCCATAGACAAAAAAGGTACATTTTTGCTCAACCGCACAGCCAAAACCGATGGCAAAATTTGGACCAGGTTTGAAACAACTTGGCACAAAGCATTGACTCGCAATCCTTTTGTGGTTTTGGGTTATTCCGTCGAGTACTCTTTTAAGTATTTGAGGGAGAAGGGGTTGTCCCTTTCTCAAAAATAAATAGCTATATCTGCCCGGATACATTGTTTATCAGGTTGTTTATGGTGTTTATATTAAACAGCAGCCATTTTTTTTCTAGATGCAAGTGATAGCTGCAGTTATACCCCAGGGTATTGGAAAAGAAAATGTAGAAAAAGGCATTTGCAGGTAAAAAAAACACACAACTTCCATCAGGCTAGAGGTGGGGTGGGCAAGAGGACACCAAGTGCAATTTGAGAGTTGTAGGGGGGCTCGGGACCAAGATTGCAACATGAGGCTCAAACATTTTTCACATACCATCGGGTATAACCTGGTGTTCAGCCGTCGCTACCCAACATTTCAACTGAAGCTGCATCACAGAAACGACGAGTGTTGTGGGGGAATGGCAGAAGTCAGGGGAGATGAGGTGGCGATCAGGAGAGTGGGGAGAGCAGGTACACATGAGGGGAGCACTTGGTGAGTGTCTGGGAAGGCAGAGAAGCATTTTATATCCACCATTTTTTCTGATAACCGTGGATCATTGCAATGTACCCAACGGTTATAGAAAAAAAATATTTTAAAAATTGTAAAGCGTTTTAAACAGCTGATGGCCTGGTAGTGTTGTGAAATATAAAGTGGGCATGGCCGAAGGCCATGGCCAGTGGCCTGTTAGTTTTAAAAAGAATAGAGAGTATGCACGGCTGAAGGCCGTGGCCACTGGCCATGGCCAAAGGCCATGGCAAGTAAGCAGGGAGTGATTTAAAAAATACTGTGGGCACGGCCGAAGGTCACGGTTAGTGGCCAGTTAGTGTTTTAAAATATACAATGGCACACGTCCAGTGGCACTGAAATATATACAGTGGGCATGCCTGAAGGCCGTGCCCACTACCCATGACCGAAGTCCATGGCCAGTGGTGCCGAAAAATATACATTGTCTACACCATGGAATCTACACGCATGCAAAATTATTGGTTTATAACATATTGAGAAGTATGCTGAACATTTCAATCACAAACACACGCACACACACACATATCCAAGTAGCGCAGACACAAAGAGTCACAAACACGCACAGAGCGACATGTGCAAACATACTGTAAGGTGCACACAAACACATCCATGTGTTAAAATAAGATTTGCACTTGAAATATAAATTCATGATTTGTACTTATATTACATATGGGTCTCTCGCAGCTGTTTTGCCGAACTTCAGCTCTAAAAGGAAGACCGGACACAAAGTCTTTCCAGGAAAGACACCTCTCACCAAGTCGGTGAAGGGTCTGACTGTGACTCATGAAGGGAGTTGGTGGTGACTGATAATCAGGAGAGGGTGCCCTGATTATTGAGTCCATCGGGTGAGACACTGGCGTAACAAGGGCCTTCACGCCCCTGCAGTGCCAGGGGCCCCACCACCAAATGTCCTGGAGGGGGCCCCCTTGGACTAAAAAAGAAAACATGTTTTTTTGTCACTATGCCTTCATAACGAAATTATTTCTGTTACAGCATGACAGAAATAATTTCTTTACGAAGGCAAAGTGAATACACAAAAAACTATTTATTTTTGAAGTCCGAGGGCCCCCCCCATGACATGGAAGCCACTAGGCTGGATGGTGAAAGGGTGCACACTTAAATGTATGGGTGGCTTCCTGGGTGTGCCCGAATGATGAAAGGGTGCACACTTAAATGTATTGATGACTACCTGGGTGTGCCTGTATGTGAAAGGGTGCACACTTAAATGTTTGTGTGGCTGCCTCGGTGTGCCTGTATGGTGAAAGGGTACACACTTAAATTTATGGGTGGCGGGGTGTGTGTGTGTGTGTGTGTGTGTGTGTTGAATGGTGTGTGTGCTTGTGTTCAGCAGCGCAACCAAACCTACATTTCGCGGGGGTGCTAACCGTTCAAATGTTGGGAGAGGTGCTAAATCCACGGGCGGTGGGGGAGGGGCAAACTTATTTGTGTGGGGTATCTAACTTCCTTATGCATTCTAATGAGACTATTCCAGTGCAGCTTCATTGTTACAAGCAGTTTACTCTCTCCTTTAAGTTGGAAAGCACCCACTTATGGTCTGCTGTGAGAATAGAAGGTCCACTGTCACCTATCCACCCTTCCAATCAATTCCCTGGCATACAAGTACTAAACCAACATGAAGATTGCCTAAAGAATTACAACTATGCATTTGATTGCAGGTACTAACAATCAAATGCTTTACATTAGTAATTGCTGGGCCTTTGTTAACAGCAAAAGCCAGGTGCCATTTAACATCTGTTTCCTGTTCTGTCCGGTCAAGTCAACATAGCCCAAATTGTCAATTGAGGCTGGGGGGGCTGAAGCACAGCGAGCTCAATGATTTTGCGCCACTACTTGTGTTTAATCCCTTGTTTACTTATTGGTTGTCTTCAGTACTTATAGCCCTATTCTCCCTCGTCCCAGTACTTGTGTATGAGGCCCTTTTGACTCCTACACAAGTACAGGGATGAGGTAGAGGGACATGGAGGTAAGGTCTGGCTTAGTTACCTGTAATCTTTCTTACTCCTAGTCCCACTCTTCCTCATCCCAGTACTTACCTATGAAGCAAGGAGCTTCATATGTAAGCACTGGGACAAGGACAAGGGACGTGGTAGTAATTCTGGGCAGAGGAGCTGATTTTGGCAGTTAGGGAAGGGGGTGGGAGGGAGAGGGGATGTGTGGTGGAGTTGGATGGGGATTGTGCAATAAATCATAATGGCCATCCATGTCCAGGCTAAGCAGGCATGCTATGTGGTATTAGTGGTTAGAGAGGCATTCTGGTGCAGCCAGTCTAGTAATTTCTTAGTTTGGCTTGACTTTCTTTAACTGGGCATCTCTGATAAAGCAGTCCTGCTAAGTGTAGTTACCTGGCTAGACTGGACTTTGTGTGCTGCCATTCTATCTGTTTCTTACTGTAGCATTGTATATATTGCTTTACTGTAATATGTTATTACGTGTCTAGACTGGTCTACATTGTGCAGCCAGTTGGACATGTTTTCATTGTGGCATGACATTTTTAACAGCAAAGCATTATATTTATTAAAGCACTAATATTCCTGTGCACTGTTGGTGAGCAAACGATTTGGCCTTTTAGCAAATTTGTCTCAGAAACTGTGCTGTATAATGCATCCAAACACATATTTATATCTTTCTCCTAGTGCAGTGTGCGGCATACCCCCGCAGCAGCATGTTTTGTGCATATTGCGCAAGCGTGGTAATGTAAGCCAGCCCCGAATGCAGCGAAGTCGTGATTTGTTGCCAAGTTGGGGGGGGGGCCTTCAGCATGGCTCGCATGGGGGGCCCAAATTTTGCTTTACGCCACTGGAGAGAGAGGCACACAGGAGGTGTAGTTGGAGCTCGAGAAATACTTCAGGTTGCTTCAAACTTTCTTTCTGCACATGCACTCATGTGTTGGGACCTAAAAACTGCATCTTTAAAAACATAGACAAGATAACATTATTTATTTATGTGGCGAGTTCCCTTTCGGATGTGTCCGCTGGACAGTTTAACAGACCACGCACATGAATTAATAAAAACAAACTAAATAAATAATGAACTTACATCAATGTTAGAGAAAAAGCAGAGCCAATGCAGGGTTTGCAAACTCGTGTTCTCAAATATATTAACATACTCCATTAAAAGCTGAGGTTTCCACTTCAGGAAATCGTGGAAATATTTGAAGCAACAAAAAAAGGTCCTAACTAACACGCCTTGGCATAGAAGAATGGGAGCTAATCACAGTGTAATTATAACAAATGATGCAACAAAGTAGGTGACAGCTCTAGTGGTGCTCAAATAGCGCCATTATAGCGCCTGTGGTGACAGTGTGTGCTGTAGAAGGTTCCAACAACACAACACCTGCATAGGTGTGCAGTCTGCGGGGACAACACGTGCATATTGGCTCTGGGCAAAAATAATTGAGCCAACTAATAAGGTTCTATTTTATAAGTGCAGGGAACATGTACCACTGCAAACTGTTTTCGCTTTGCCATTGTAACATCTCTTACACCGGACACTTGATAAAACGTTAATGTGCGTAAATTGTTATTCTGCAAATTAGTCGTACAGGGCAAAATGAAATATCTTTTTCGAGATGTGCAATTTCAGCAGTAGATATGATAGTATTTTTATATATATTTGTGTCAAAATAAATGCAAATATGCTCACACAATTTAAAATATCAGCTGGGGAAAACACATATGTTTGCTGGGTGAATTGTGTTTACAAAGTAGCCTGACTACAAAATGTTCATATAAAGTACAAGGGAAGCAGTTTGAGGGGACATGAGGTGGTCGTGTTTTACGCCAGGTCCCCTGGAAGTGCTGTGCAGCACCCCTGTGTTATAGTCAGGGCTGTTGCCAGACTCAGGCTAAAAGTGGAGCTCCAAGCGCAACTTCCTGAGGTGCACAAACCACACAAGAGATAATGGATCACACACACACATAACAGGGGCTGGCCTGTGGGCATTAGTACCTGGAACAGCGAGTGCTCGGCTGTCAGGACAATGAGAGTAGATGTCTCCACCCATTGGCCCAGACCTCCACTTTCTTTCCAGATTTCACTCTGATCTAAACATATTCTACTAATTAAAGGAATAGTTCACTCTAAAATTTTATTGGCCAAAAAGATGGTCCGTGATCTAAAATATATATAAAAAGTATTATTTTTTTAAAATTCCTATGTGAAGTTTTGAGCAAATGAGGCTCAAACTGAAAAATGTCAAGCACACTCCGTTTTGTGAAATGGATGAGCCTCCTGTGCTTGTGTTATGCTCTGCCCTTGCGGACTAATGAATCAAAAGCCAGCCAGCTGTAATAAACAAAAGCTACCAGCAGGTGGCTTTTGCTTCATTATTGCCGGAGAGCAGAGAATGCAGGCAGGAAGGCTTCACCCTGGTAAGTGCCTTTTCATTTTTTTTCTTCCTTGGAAAACCCCAGCATTTATAAATACAACCATGTTGTATTTATGATTGCCGTGGTTTTCTTCCTCAGTTTCCTTTGCTCCCCGGGCTGGAGGAGCCCAGGAAACTTAGAAAGAAAATCACAGCAATTATAAATACAACCGCGTTAGATTTATTACTGCAGCGGCTTTCGCTTTGAGTCTCCCGGGAGACTCTGCACCTTTGCTGCACCTTTGCTGCACCTTTTCTTGTAGGCAAAGTATTTATAATTGCTCTCACTTTTATTTTACATTTTCTGTGCTTCCTGGGCTTGGGGAGCTCCAAAAAACATAAACTGAAAGGCAGCCTCTTCTCCATGTTCACATCTGCTCTAGCTGCAGTAAGCAAAAGATCCCAGTAGGGGGCTTTTGCTGTTTGATTAGTGCGGCCAGGGCAGAGCTTGACATGAACAGAGGAGGCAACTTGAAATGACAAAATGGATGCTCCCATTTAAACACTTTGAGCCTCGTTTGCTCAAAAGTTTACATAGGAACTTTCTTTAAAAAGATGTTTAATATATGTTTTTGATTATTGCCCATCTTTTAAGCTAATAATATTTTTGAGCACACTATTCCTTTAAGCAGCTAAATTGTGCAGGGGATTAGTGGAAGCCGATGGCACAGAGTTGTCTGAGCCAGGGCTGCTGATGGAATCTGCTGCACCTCTTCTTGTTTATTTGGGAAACAGAACCTGGCTACATCTTTCTGTGTAGAAAGCTCTGATCGGTATGGAGCGCAAGCTTACCTTGTGCAGGAGCTGGGAGCCTCAGTACTTAGGAGCAATGAATTTGATCTCCCCATCGAAGGTGGACTCCCAGAGCAAGGGAAAGGAGGAGATAAGGCAAATACATGTGCCCATCGTTCCATGTAACACTGATGAGTTTGGAACTATAAGCAAGGCAAAACAAGCCCTAATTTAATTTACAGAAATGTGAACCTCTGATAGTTTGAATGGAATATAAATTACAAATTAGTGTTATTGTAAAATTGTATCTTACATATAATCGAAACTTGCTCTACATATAAATGGAAAAATTCACTAATTACCTGAAAATGTATCATTATATTTGGAAGATGCATGGTATATTTCCCATTTGAAGATGGGCGCTAGTTTCGGCTTGTTTCCAGAGAGTTTCCTTAAAGACAATCATCCAAGATGGCCACGACCGTGGAAGAGCTCAGACCTAAAAGCATTCCGGAGATGGGCGGGAATGGGTGGGATTAGCCATAGGGATTAGCATGGCTAGTGGTAGGGAATGGGCGGGAACAACACCAAATACACTGGGCCCAATTCACAGATAATTTTCCTATGGGATTTCCCCAATATAAAACGCATTAGTGAATCAGGCCCACTGTGTGTTCCTCCTCCAATGTCATTTGTGTGTGTACCTTGTCACAAGCACTTCTCCCTATGTACATTTGAATCAATATTTGAATGCAATAGTTTGGGCTATTATAGATGTTGCAACTGACACCTAATAGCCCAAACTAAAAATGATTGAGAAGGACAAGGACAGCACTTAGAATTTATCTCATTTAAACTGCATGAACATCACACAAGCCCAACAACCAATAATAGTGAATTTTCCCTCATTTAAAGGGCACACACGAATGGTTCTTGTAGGATTTATTCACTTCATTTTTATTAATACTACCTTTGCCCCTTTGTGGATCCTCACATTCACCTGCTTACACAGTCAAACCGTGGCTCTGTTATTTCTGAAAACTGGCCTGGCATTCCCACATGATATCCATGGTGTTTGTAGGTGGAGCCCAAAAAGGGGTACCTGACAATTCTGGCCTTCACACTTCAAGGGTTCCAAAGAACACCATAGAATTATTATACGACCATGCCCCCACTAATTTCTAGTACCTCCTTATGAAATGCTAGAAACAGCCATCACTGTAAAATACTCATTATCACAACATCTCAGGGTTTCCTTCTTTCTGATCAGCATTCTGGCTGATGCAAATCCATTGATTACAACCAAACACACATACACCTCTACTTATACAATCACATTCCTTTTGCCTCAACATATTCAAAACTTCTCAGTTGGTCTTGTGCCTCCCTTTATCACACCTGCTTCTCTGTCCTCTCTCACCTTTGATATCCCATCCTTTCTTCTTCTTCTTCCATAGACTACAGTTATGTGGCCCAGACATGAGCACAATAAGCCAATCCCTTAGAAAAAGACCATCACCGTAAGACCACTATGGTGGTAGTTAGTGCAGAAAACCATCTCTGTAAGACCACTATTGCAGTGATTGGTCTAGAATAAAAGCTTTATAACATTTTGTTTTCTAAAGTAGAAAACTGTTTCCAACTGGTTTCTGAGTGCTGTATATGTGTGTATACAATGTGCATCTTAATTATAATTGCTTACACTGTTAAAGAAAGGTGCTACCAATATACATTCAGAGGATCCTACTCTGAAATAGACCAATATTGGGAATACCACATTATATAAATCAACTTTATTGGTGTTTACTGAGAACACATTAGACATACATATTGTGATGAATCCATTTTTGGAAATGGCTAATGAAAATCGCTATGGGGAGTCTTTCTTTCCTGGCTACGCTCAGATGATGCAACCTATGGCACTGGTACCAATGTAAAAACCCGTTGATAAAAATATGGCAGAATATACAACCTGTGTTGACCATGTTGTGCTGGGTGCATTGAAGCACAACTGGTACTGTAGTAATCAGAGGGGAAATCCAGAAAAACATGACCAGTTGCTTGTAGTGCACAAGCCATTTTAGATCAAATTAGTCTACAGTGAGGATGATGAGAAAGACATCTGTGCCAAAACCAAAAAGGGAAGACACATGCTCATGCCTGACATATATGGAACAGTGGATTGTGAACTGAACCGCAAGAGCCATGCAAGGTATTTACATGACATGCTATCCTACCAGTGAATCTAGAAAATGGGGCAGAATGGGAGGGGATAAAGTATTGAAAATACAAAAAAGGACAGGGAGGATGGAATCTGGACAAACAACCACTTCCAAGTCAAGGGAAGTGAATAATGTTTAAACAAGAATGAATGCAAATGACATCCATTGATGAAAGCTGGAAAACGTTTTTTTTTATTTTTTAGGAGAGAGGTCAAAATGCAACATGACAAGATTCCTAATGAGAGAAAGTCATTTTAGTGATGAGAAGCTAAATCCTAAATCCAAGTGGCATACGTTTATTGTGAGTTATCACTGCCTGCTGGGGTGCTGAGTCCTAAATTCCAAAGAGAACAGGACATATTTATTAGGTTAGAATGTTCCAGCTGTAAACCAGAGTCCTGTGGCTTAAAACAAACCTGAGAAACCTTATTCTTTGATACTCTAGCATTCTGGGAAACGGATGTATAAGCTCAGACAAAATTGAGAGACATTCCTTTTGTGAGAAAGTTCTACCATAAACACCTAACCAAGTTGAGAGAGATTCATTGTGAGATAATGGTGCATGCTGGCAAACTGATTCACAGTCCCTAAACAAACAGAACGACATTAAGTATGTAAGAATGTTGCAAGCTGGGAAAAGGTGTGCAAAGTCCCAGTAATGAGAGAAAATAATTATTGTGTATCAAAAGTGGATGTTGGAATGCTGAGTCCCCATTCTAGATAGCATTGGTTGTAAGCATTTGGCTGAGTGAAAGCAATGGACATTAGAGGGAAACAATATTGCATAGTGTGTACGGGAGGCACTTATGCCTTAAACCTCTAAGCCAGAGATACTTTAAAAATCCCTTAACAGTTACAATACATTTTTACCAACAACATTTTTAACCACAACCTTTTTCTTACCGTCAATAGTTTCCCAAATGTTTACCTCAGTGCAGCTGCAAATTGTGGAGGGAAACATCCTGCACACAACTCTGCTAATCCCTTCACCCAAACCCCCACCTCTCTCAAACCAATATCCACTTTCCCAAGCTCACTCTTTCTTCAAATTAATACATGGTCAGTGGATTACATTGCAGTGAATATTCTGCACTGAAAACTATGTGCAGTTAATATTCTGCATTTAAATCACTGGGTACCCTCTTAGATGGTGAGAATAGAAGTTTGTTACTCTTCAATCATTCAAAGAAGATGCAATGACCAAAAACTAGATACAGATGTTCACCATCCGTACAGCACCTGAGACAATGGAAACCACATGATCACAGAATTGTGGAGACTGGACATCTTTCATTGCCGAGATCCAAACCTGACCACCCTGTAAGTCTAAAAATGCAGGTTTAGTTAAAATCTATCCCTGAGTCTGTCATTCTTAATCACAAAGTTGTCACAATATTCTTGTACAGATTTTGACTTCTCGTGTTGATCTGATCAGAATGTCTCACATAGCATGCAATAATTTAAGTCTAGAAACGTGAGCAGATTTTTAGAGCTGACCTCAAGTAGTATTGATCGTTGCACATGTTAAAGGGGCGATTATGAGGACACACTTTTTCTTAAAGTTGGAATTCTAATAATGCAAGGTAGACACCTCAAGCAAGGTCTTTGACAACATATTACTCAGAGCGTGTATGAACTGGGTTCAAAGATAGAATTTGCTGAAGGTGAGGCAAACCAACTTAGTAAAAATTGTTCTACTGTACACCACATATTAATAATAAGAGCACTAATGGAGACAGCTAAGTGAGTACATAACACACCATTATTTGCAGTTTATATTGTTTCCAGTCCTTTGATTGCATTAAAAGAACAATGTTTTGGAAAAAGCTAAGCAAGTGGGGCCTTCCCGCAGGGCTATAGAATATGCTCTGTCAGCTATATTCAAACACTGCAGTCATGGTCAGACTGGATAGCAGTGGCACATTCTCACACCTTATCAGCGCCATTTAGGGATTAGGGAAGGCTGTGTACTTGTGTCACGGCTTTTTAATGTTTATACAGCAGATTTGCCAGTGGCACTGCAGATAGTGAGAACCTTCTCACCTAAATGGGGACACACGCAGCTACATATGATGCCGTGTGCAGACAATATCATCTTATTAGATCACACCCCAATTGGCCTTCAAAGACCTTTGATGGCTGTATGGAATTATTCAGTTAAGAATGATCTTGTGATGAATTTTAAAAAAATCATGTATTTCGGAACAAAGAAAGGACAGATGATGGGGAAATGGGTGGGGAATGATAATAATATAGACTTAGAACATGAACACATATAATCCTGGTGCTTTCATAACGAGTAGAAGGTCAGAAGAAGACCACTATGAGCATATAAAGCTGAAAGTATTGAGGAAACCTGGTGCCATCAGCAGTTTTATTAAGGCCTATGATTATTTTAGTTTAAAAGGTCTCTTAATTGTGCATATGCAAACTGTGAAAATGCGTATTATATATGGACTAGAATGCAGTGATAACATCAACGAAAAATGGCTTGATCAGTTGGAAGGGAACATCCTGACGCTCATCTTGGGATTACCCAATTGCACACCAGTGTGCACCCTTCATCTGGAATTAGTGTCCCTTAACACGATGCTTAATATATGAATTGGATAATTGTCATTGAAAATATGTACACAGAGGGACATTCTGGTTTTTGAATGGATATTAAACGAATTGAGCAAACAAATCAGTTTTGCACTAACATGGTTCAGAGATGGATTAGAGTCATTTATTGAAGTGATTGAATAGAAAGGCAATTGGGATATGGACCTTGTTACTTTTGTAAAGTCATTCATTTCCTAAACTGAGAAATTGTATTCTCACAAAATGTATCGCTTTACTGAAAAAACATAAATCTACTCAGGAACTTATAGTATAGACGTATATGATGGGTACTTTACAGACTTATTTATCAAATTCCCAAGTCCTTGGATAAAGAGAGAATGTATGCTCCTGCTGTTCAATGGATTGCCTTGCCATGTTAGGATGGGGCCATGCTTAAAAGGTGCCTATGAGGCCGGCATTGCCAAGTCTGTGGGGACACAAACGTCCTGGAGACTAGTAGGCATTTACTTACCCATTGCGTGCCATTGTATAACAAGCATAATATGTTTTTAAATTGATTTGTATACAATAATGAAATATTCAAAACAGAAACATTTTGAGAACGGTGTCTAGATGGAAGGCAACAATCCTTAATGACTGCATTAATTAATTTATGGAAAGAGATCATTGATAAGTTAATGAGATGAAAGAAGATTTTTGTCTTTAACTATAAACTCGATGTTAATATATCTTAGGAATATGTGCTAATGCTAACATGTTTCATTGTTCTATATAGTATTTACAAATAAGTCAAATAAAATAATGCAAAGTAGATTAACAAAGACCTCACTGATCTTAAAGATCACATTAAGCGCTCACCCAACAGTGAAACTTAAACAGCAAGGGCAGCAATATGTTTTGTCAATTTCTTCCTATGCTAGATCCGTATTTTTAGATTACTGAATCGGATGTAAGCACGATGGAAATGATGGAATGGCTATCAATCTCTGAACATATCCACAGGGTTCTCAAGATGCTGTTAAAGCATAATACGCTCTACCCAGACAACTGGCACACTGTGGTGGAATTTGATAAATCCATAGTGATGGCCAATTTACCTTTTATGAAAAATCTAGGTATCGAGATGGACCTTTTAGCAATTACACATTTAAGGCCTAACCTCTTCTGTCTCGATTAAGTTATTCTGTAATTCAGATGGCCATTAATACTTGTTTATTGAGTGGATATAAGAAGAACATGATAATGTGTTTATTCTTTGATAACAATGCAGGGGTTTGTGCCGAAGGGTAACCTGAAAACATTCAAGTAATAGCACACATTGATATACATGTTTTGCTCTCTTTTTGTTACAGTGACCAAAATTTGCACTCAGTGTGAAATTGAACAGAAATCTGAAAATATGAGGGTGCAGTTGTGTGCCAGCGATTTTGGTGAGTTTTCATTGTTCTTTCTCATTTGTCACTTCAGTCACTGTTGTGGAAAATTTGAAAACATTGTTTCATGCTCTTGACCTATGAATTTATTATAGACTGTCGATTCTGCCTGTTTTACTTCATCAGATCTTCTTTACAATAGTCCCATATTACATCTAAAGACATATAATTAAACTTCTCCAACAGTTGTTAATTTCAAGATTAATAGAGATTTGCATGTTTCAAAGGTTTAGGACACACACACACACACACACACACACACTCTCGCCTCATCCCACCTACTTGCCAATAAACTCATAATTCACATAAAGACAACAACCGAAATCTTGGAATGCATAGGATGTTAAAGCCACATCCTTGCAAGTACACATTTTCAGAAACACAGTCTCTGATGCCGATGTTCATAGGTGCTACATAAGACTGCTGCTTTGGGTGCATGTATTTACTTATTTATTTATTTATTTATTTATCTATTTATTGTGGGATGGTATTAAGTGAACCTTACACAAACATTGCATTTGAAAATACCGAATTTAGCACAAACTTCTGAATTCATTAAAAGATATGAAGGCAATAAAAGAAGAATATATTTGCAATAAAAATCATCTTTCATTCTTTATACACTTATCAGAGTTAATGTATAAGAGTATCTGAGGGCATCAATAACCAAGACCAAAAGACATCAGTAGTAATAAGGTCCAAATTATGCACACATCTATCAATGTATAAAATCCTCAAGTAATACAGACTTGGGCATTTTGACAACAAATGAGTTTAGGTCTAATTTTCATTAGCATTTTTACAAAATCTACAGTATCTCAGTGCCAGATCTTTTTTCCATAATGCCAAGGATATCTCTAGTTGGCAACAGATTGAGCCTAAACCTAAAAAAATGATGTACTCTCCACAAGGTGTCTGGACATTTTTCAAGGTATGGTGCAACTCTCCCCCAATTTCTTAGGTTCACTGTAAATATTAACAAATCATCTATGTCACTTGACTGTATAGCAGGTGTTCCACCAATCCAGCTGTGGTTCCAATAACATTTTTCCACTTAACCGTTTACTAGCCCATTTTTGCTGGGATGATATTCTGATTTGATCCTGATGTCCACCTTGATGGTCGTGCAGCTATAGAATACCTCCGTCCCCAAGTACCGCTCGAGCAGATAAAATACACTGCCCGAGCAATCCTTGAGGCCACAGGTGATGAGTGATGTCGTCTGTTGGATACCGGGAACACCGGAAGGACCCCTGAGTGCTGTAAGGCAAAGGTTAGGTTCAGAATTGCTATGATCAATAATGGCAGTGTAAGCAATCAAGAATAACCCATACAGCTTACCCGGGGAATGATGGAACAGGTGGGAAACCTGAATGGACCAACAGGGAAGACCAACAGCAGGCTGGAAAATACTGTAGTTCCTCCGACTCACACCTGAAGCCAGAACGTGATGGTAAAAAGTTCGTGGTTCACAAAAGTTCGCCAAAACAGAAGGAATAAACCAGAGCAAGATCCAAGATCAGATGGGGGGTCAAGAGTTCCAAAGTTCCAGAAGAATGTGTCGAATCCAAGGGTAATCCAGTACAAATCCAAATAACGTTCCGTGGTCAAAATCCAAAAGGTAGCAAGAAATACAAGGAGTAAGGCCAAACAGGTCTCTCTGGTTGAAACAGCTGTGAAGCACTGAATGTTTCTCCTCGGTTCCTTTTAAAGGAGTCAAAACCACATGACTGGTCACATGACCGTAAAAAGGCGTCACGTGATATCGGACATCCTGGATGACAACACATAGACGTCAGCGTTGGCTATAGCAGTTCCCATGACTAATCACGTGATCGCTCCCGCACGCGGGAGCAGAGTCGACGACCACAGTGCCGTCGGGCATGAATGAGGCGCCATGGCAGACGCCAACAAGGAAACGGGCGAAAAGGGGTGGAACTGCCCCCTCGTACAACCCGCCTGCTGTGTCTTCCCCGTTGGTGTGGGTGATGGGTATGTCGAGAGGACATGACAGAGCCCCCCCCCAAAGGCCCACGACCACGTGGGCTCGTAGGATTGTCAACATGAAAACGGGCCAACAAACGGGGAGCATGTACATCCCGGGAAGCAACCCATGACCGATCTTCAGGGCCATAACCCAACCAGTCCACTAAATACTGCAGAACACCCCTGTGGACACGGGAACCCAAGATAGCCCGGACCTCATAAACATCGGGTGAAGAGACAGAAACAGGAGCAGGAGGCGAACCCAAGCGAGTGGAACCAGGGCAAGGTTTAAGAAGGGAAATATGGAAAACCGGGTGGATCCGCCAGGCAGATGGCACCGCCAGACGCAATGCCACCGGGTTTAGCACCTTGACCACCCTATAAGGACCCACAAAACGTGGCAACAGTTTGCGGCAGCCAGGGATATGTAGATGACGAGTGGAAAGCCACACCCTATCCCCTACTTTGTAAACGGGTGGAATCGCTCTCTTTTTATCGGCAGCCGCCTTCATGGAAGCTTGAGCCTCCTGTAAATGGACCAGAGTCTGAGCGTGAACAGAAACGACGTCTCGGGCACAAGCAGATGCGGCGGGGGTGCTGGAAGAGGAAAAATCGGGAATGGGAAGGGTACGTGGATGTTGACCGTAAAGGGAAAAAAACGGGGAGTGACCAGTAGAGGAGTGCAGAGCATTGTTGTAGGCAAACTCCGCAAGCTGTAGTAAATTGAGCCATGTATCCTGATATTGCAGCGTCAAGCAACGTAGATACTGCTCCAGCGTTTGGTTGGCCCTTTCCGTCTGCCCATCACTCTCTGGGTGGTACGAAGAGGAAAACCGGGCATCAATGCCCAACAGAGTGGTAAGGGCCCTCCAAAAACGGGAAGTGAACTGGGACCCACGATCAGAGACCAACACATGGGGTAAACCGAAAAGACAGAATACATGTTTGAAAAAATGTTTGGCCAGAACTGGGGCAGAAGGTATCCCTTTACAAGGTATGAAACGTGCAAACTTGGTATACGAGTCGACTACGACCCAAATAGTGTCAAACCCCTGGGTGCGAGGAAGATCAGTGACTAAGTCCATGGAGACCGTATGCCAAGGTCGTGGAGGAATGGGGAGAGGATGAAGAAGACCCAAGGGCCGCCCCCTGCGCGATTTACCCTGGGCACACACGGCACAAGTATTGACATAGTCATACACGTCACGCCTCATCGTGGGCCACCAGCACCAGCGCTTAAGAAGGTCCAAAGTGCGTAGTTGACCGGGGTGGCCGTTGATGGCAGCGTCGTGGGACCAGGTCAGCGCCTGGTTTCGGGTCTCACTTGTGGGTAGAAAAAGTTTACCACCATGAACAAAAGGCAGCCCATCTTGTATAACCGGATCCCACTCTGCCAATGATTGTGGATACTGAGAGACCCATTGGCGAATATCAGACAGCAAAGAAGGAGTTGGTGTGCATAGACAGATTACATGGTTGTTTCCTAACAGGGTGTCCGGAAAACAAGGAAGTGTCTCCCCCCCAGGTGAACGGGACAGGGCATCGGCTTTACCGTGACCAACACCGGGCCTATGTTTGACCACAAAATCATATGCGGCAAAGAACAAATGCCACCTAACCTGTCGACTGTTTGTGCATTTTAAGGAAGCAAGGTCTTGGAGATTCTTATGGTCAGTATACACCGTGGTTTGATGTTTGGCACCTAAAAGGTGATGTCTCCAGACCTGTAGTGCATCCTTAATAGCCAGCAGTTCTTTTTCTGTGACCGTATAATGGGATTCGGTGGTCGTAAATTTGCGTGAATGGAACGCTACTGGATGCAAACGGTTGGTGGTGGGACAGATCTGTGATAATACTGCACCCAAAGCAAACGATGAAGCGTCTGCTTCTAGAATATAAGGAAGGTCGGGGTCAGGGTGCTGTAATACCGGAGCGGTGGTGAACAGGGTTTTCAATAGAACAAAAGCAGATTGTTGTGCCGTGGACCATACATAAGGAACAGAAGGACTAGTGAGTGCCGTGAGTGGAGCCACAACCGAAGAAAACCCTGATATGAATCTCCGATAGAAGTTCGCAAACCCCAGGAACGATTGCAACTGCTTTAGATTGGTCGGAACCGGCCAGTCATCAATCGCCCGAACCTTGGTTTGATTCATGGAAAGTCCTTTGGGCGAGATATGAAACCCCAGGAATTCAACTTGATTGGTGTGGAACAGACATTTCTCAGGCTTGGCATAAAGAGCGTTGTTTTGCAAACGCAACAGTATTTCCCTGACATGTTTTGTATGTTCCTCAAGGGAGGTGGAGAACACCAGTATGTCGTCTAAATAAACAACTACATAAGTGTTCAGTATATCATTGAAAATATCGTCCATGAAGTGTTGAAAAGTAGCCGGAGCATTACAAAGCCCAAAAGGCATGACCATATACTCAAATAGACCTTGTCGTGAGCAGAATGCAGTCTTCCATTCGTCACCGTCACGTATGCGGATGAGATTGTATGCCCCACGAAGGTCGAGTTTGGTATAAATGGTAGCATGGGTGAGTTTGTCCAGTAAAGGAGTGATCAGTGGTATGGGATAACGGTTCTTCACCGTAACGGCATTCAGGCGCCTATAATCGACACAGGGACGGAAGTCCCCTTCTTTTTTCGGAACAAAAAAAATAGGGCTTGCAGCCGGAGAGGTAGATGGACGAATATGACCTAACCTTAAAGCCTGCTGGATATAGTCCTGCAAGGATTGCTCTTCTACCTGTGTCAGGGAGTAGATCCGGCCCTTTGGGATAGACGCACCAGGGACCAGATCGATGGGACAATCGTAAGGTCTATGCGGTGGCAGGCCTTCTGCAGACTTCTTATCAAATACCGCCAAAAAATCGTGATAAACAGCAGGTATCCCATCCGTGACAGCCCCTACCGTGTGTGTATCATGATGATCGTTGTCTCTTATTGCCATGGAATTTAGACTACCCAAGATTCCCGCGGGACTGGAAGACTGGGGTGTTGCCAGTAGGCAATAGTATTGACATATTTCGGACTCAAACGATACCTGACCCGTCCCCCAATTGATGAGAGGATTGTGTAGTTTTAGCCAAGGAATGCCTAAAATCACACCGAACTGAGGAGTGGCAATGAGGTCAAAGGACATTGTTTCTTTGTGGTTTTCCTGGACAATCACCTCTAAGGGTGCTGTCTGTTGCAGTATCGGACCAGATGTAAGCGAAGAACCATCTACCGCCTGGACTGGTTCAGGACGGTTCTTCGTGACCAAAGGAAGGTTCAATGAACGGGCCAGTGCTATATCAATGAAGCAACCTGTAGCACCTGAGTCTATTACTATTGACACTGCGTGGGAATCTGTGGCATGTTTCAGAATGGCCTGAACTATGATGGGACGTACAGGACCTAAGGTGGGTTCAGAGGTATTCCGGATAATACTCGCTCCCCCCTCTGATCTTAGGGGCGAGTCTTCTGAAAACCCTGCTGTCTATTCTTTGGACGGCGAGGACATTCTTTGACAAAATGCCCGGGGAGACCGCAGTAAAAACAGGCATTGTCTGTTCGCCTGCGTTCTCGCTCAACATGTGAGATGGGGCTGCGGATCCCGCCTATCTGCATGGGTTCGGGAGTGACAGTGGTAGTGGTAGTGGTAGTGGATGGTATAGACAGTGAGGAGGACACATCCCCGCGTCGTTCCATTCGTCTGGCGTCGAGTTGTAACGTTAGGTCTACCAAATCAGTATATACAGTGGGAAGCATAGGTACAACAGACAAGGCATCTTTCATGACCCCGGACAAACCCCGGTAATATACCACAGCCTTTTTACTTTCCGGCCAGGAAGTCTCAGCAGACAACTGGTTGAATCTGGTGATGTACTCTATTAGGCTTGATCGACCCTGCGTGAGATCCAGTAGTTCCATGTCTCTGGACTGTGCTTTGTGTCTGGTATCAAATACTTTCGCCATCTCTTGGGTCAGTAACTCAAAATCATAAAGCGCAGGATGATTGTTTTCTAATAATGGATTGGCCCATGTGGCGGCTACCCCGGATAAATGGGAGAGAAGGAATGCTGCCTTTGACACAGGATCGGGGAAGGCCTGAGGACGACACATGAAATGTAGTTTACAGTGATTGATGAAAGTGCGATATTTCTTGGGGTCGCCCTGGTATCTCTCGGGAGCAGCCAAAGGAAAAGGGTTTTGAATTACCACAGGAGCGGCCGGGAAGGAAGGGGGTATAGCAGGAGGAGGACTAACTTCATCAAATGCAGCTTCTGCAGGCAGGGGCTGACGTGCACTTAATACCGTGTCGAGACGATGATGTAAAGTTGTGGTGGCTGCGGTCAAGTCCGCTCGAAGTGTTGCAGTAGCGGTTGCCATATCGGTCCTGAGTGCTGACACTGCCTGCATTAAAGCTGTCACGGGGTCCCCGGGGGAGGTATCCATTGCTGGACGACCAATAGGCTTCACAGTCTATTCTGATTTGATCCTGATGTCCACCTTGATGGTCGTGCAGCTATAGAATACCTCCGTCCCCAAGTACCGCTCGAGCAGATAAAATACACTGCCCGAGCAATCCTTGAGGCCACAGGTGATGAGTGATGTCGTCTGTTGGATACCGGGAACACCGGAAGGACCCCTGAGTGCTGTAAGGCAAAGGTTAGGTTCAGAATTGCTATGATCAATAATGGCAGTGTAAGCAATCAAGAATAACCCATACAGCTTACCCGGGGAATGATGGAACAGGTGGGAAACCTGAATGGACCAACAGGGAAGACCAACAGCAGGCTGGAAAATACTGTAGTTCCTCCGACTCACACCTGAAGCCAGAACGTGATGGTAAAAAGTTCGTGGTTCACAAAAGTTCGCCAAAACAGAAGGAATAAACCAGAGCAAGATCCAAGATCAGATGGGGGGTCAAGAGTTCCAAAGTTCCAGAAGAATGTGTCGAATCCAAGGGTAATCCAGTACAAATCCAAATAACGTTCCGTGGTCAAAATCCAAAAGGTAGCAAGAAATACAAGGAGTAAGGCCAAACAGGTCTCTCTGGTTGAAACAGCTGTGAAGCACTGAATGTTTCTCCTCGGTTCCTTTTAAAGGAGTCAAAACCACATGACTGGTCACATGACCGTAAAAAGGCGTCACGTGATATCGGACATCCTGGATGACAACACATAGACGTCAGCGTTGGCTATAGCAGTTCCCATGACTAATCACGTGATCGCTCCCGCACGCGGGAGCAGAGTCGACGACCACAGTGCCGTCGGGCATGAATGAGGCGCCATGGCAGACGCCAACAAGGAAACGGGCGAAAAGGGGTGGAACTGCCCCCTCGTACAACCCGCCTGCTGTGTCTTCCCCGTTGGTGTGGGTGATGGGTATGTCGAGAGGACATGACAGATGACTTGCGAGATGTATATCTACAAATAATGTATTTGAGGGTGGGTCCAGATGCAAGATGTCAAATTGCAATGTTTTCCAAATACATTAGGCATTAAGGTCAGTCCGAGCTCGTAATTTATAGCAGCTAATGGAACACGTTTTTGGTAAAGACAGAGCCCTTTTCCATAGTAAACCCAGTATAATGCATAGATCTATGTTTTCGGCTTGTTGGGAAATTTCTAATCTATAGATGAGAGTTGGTATAGCTTTATGACTTTGTAATAGTTAATCAAGGGAATTATTGAAAACCTACCGTATTTCAAGTTGATACATTTCATCTAATAAGTAAATTAATTTTATTCCAAAGCTTCTGAATAAAAATCTCACTGTTGGGCCTTGCTTAAATTACAAAGCTAACATATATATAATCATTCACAATTTGAGCTTGTTTTTATCAATTGTCCAGGTAACACTGAATATTTTATTAGCATTTGATAATCTAATTATCTTCAATTTGGAAGAATGTATTCTTCCTGATTGGAAGTCAGGGTAGAGGATGCAATTCTGGCAATTCTGCTCTAGATGGAGATGTGGTCTAGAAGTCACACTTCCTATTCTCTGTGGCATTTTGAGATATTATGTTTGGATGACTGTTGAAATCCTATTAATGTAGACCAGTGTCAACAGGATCAGGGAGATGACTGTGAGTATATGGGAAATTGGGGACAGACACGTTTTGATTTGTGGCTTTGAGAAGGCTGTCTAAAGAGTGCATAGCTCTTTTGCAGTACCTGTGCATGTTCTGATATTTCTGTAAAAGGGAATCATTCCATTGATTCATGCTTTCGTGGGGCACATCAGAATGTCTGCTTTGCTAGAGTTGAACTACAATCTGTTGTTGGGTACCCAAGACACTACTTAGGTGAACCACCTGTCGAGATGTACCTGAGGTTCATGGTTATCTGTGTAAAGTGTCATGACCATTTGTGTTTCATCAACGTAATTATAGCATGTGATGCCCTGCCCTCTGATGAGCCCCTTTGGTGGCGTTTTGTAAATGTTACTAGTTGACTCCATGTCTGTGACACTAGGCCCCAGCTCTGGATGTTAATTTTGCCTCACTTTTGGATGTTCATTTACCCTCTTTTCTGGGACATGAAGTCATTTGTCACTTCAATGAAATACAATTAACATAAGTAATGCTAGAGGTGACATGGACTGATCTGCTAATCTTACTTGTAAATGTATAGTAGGAGGGCGGAAATTTTGGATCTATGCTCTACTACACAGGTGATGTTGCATAGATAATGGAAAAGGAGCGAGAAATGTGGTTTATATTCTGTTTGCCAGGAAGGATGTCATTTAGCATAGCGCTATTAGGGTCAGGCTAGCTTCATTCAGCCTTTTGCCAAGAATATTTACTATGATAATGTTGAATGCTGCAAATATTTCCAGAAGGATGAGTAAAAATGGCCCCTTTGCATAAAGGCTGGTCTTCAGATCTTCTCAGATTCATAGCAGGACCAAGTCTGTTCTGAACCCTTCATGGGAAAAATCCAGAATCCAGTATGTTTCAATGAGGTGCAGGATGATGTAGTTCTGAAGGTTACAGATTTTGTATGGCACTAGTATAGGGTGGATTCTCTAGGTTTGGTATGCCAGGTTATAGGAAGAATATGAGAAAAACTGTGCTCAACTTTCAGGGTATTATTTTTTGATCTGGAAAAGAATTGAACATCACCTGAAATTGCTGAATGAGGATTGCCTTGAAGATGTCCAGTGGTCATGGGTACACGGAGGAACTGGCTTATTGGATTGAAATGTATAATTATAATTAGGGTATTTATTGAGCATGGACCTAGCTTTGAGAAGTAACAGAGTGCTTTACAATCATAAGGGGAAGAACATAGTGAGGGGAGCAGAGAAACAAGGGAGTGGGGAGGTAATAACAGGAGTGGGAAGGTGGACAATTTTTCAAACAAGGAATAACAAGCAACCAGTGGTGGAAACAGTGGGGATAAGATCGCTCAGTCTTAGGTAGGGTGTGGAGTGGAAGGTGCATGGACCAACGTATTAGGGAGGAGCTATTCCTTAAAGAGGAGGGTCTTGAGATCCTCCCTGAAATGTAGAAGTGAGGAGGCAAATCTGATGTGGATGGCTCATAGACAGAGAAGGCTTGTGTTCTGGTTCTTTCCTTCCTGCAACGGCGGAATTCAAGTCTACCCATGTCCTTTCATCTGGTGGATTATAGGCCTCTAGAGATGCTGGGTTTCTCAGTGAAGTAGCTTGGGGACTTCAAGGTGACAGCCCTGTAGATGATGCAGCAGGATTTGAAGATGATACAGCGCTGCAGTGGGATCCAGTGCAGTTTGATGAAGGTCAGGTGATGTGGTTGAATTTGCAGAGTACTTTGATAGGTCATGCTGCAGCATGCAGGTCACATCGCAGGGGTGCCAGGGTAGTCACCTGGAAGGCCTTCCAAAAGAGAATCGCCACGATCCCATCCAGGTGGTAGAGGACCAAGGCTTGGACAGCAGATCAGAAGTGGTTTTCTAGGATGAAAGGATTGATTTTCTGAATGAGAGAAAGTTGGTACTAAGCTGTTTGCGTGTTCCTTGCTATGTGCTGTTTGAAGGAGAGGTATCTGCCAATGTCAAACCCAAAGGACTTGGCACAGGAGGCATGCTGGGGTGTAAAGCCCTCAAAGTGCATAGCAGAGAGTCAGGCCTGGATGTCAGGATGCTTTTAGTGTTGTTGGGCAGGAGTAGGAATTCTTTCATCCTGGGGTTGAGCTTCATATAAGCATTGGATATCCACGACTGTATCAGTGAGAGGCAGGCCTTAAGCCTGTGGATCTCTTCGATGGATGATATCTTGAGGTAGAGCTGCATGTAATCTGCGAATTGCTGAATGAGGATGAGGAGCGAGAAGTGTTCCAAGTGGCTCCATGTAAAGAGTGAAGATCACAGGGGAGAGGATGGATAATTGCAGGACTCTAAGAGGTAAAGGTTAGAGTTGGTAATCTGGAGGACTCGATTTATACAAACTGTGGTGATGTAGATTGTTGGTGAGTGCCTATTGTCTCAGAGGGAATTTTACAGGCTGAAATATCTCTTAGTAAATTAGAACATCCTGAATGTCTTGGAGCTCTTAGCTCGAAACAGGCTTGAAAAAATATATCCATACTTTTTTGCACTTGAAAGAATAAAGGGTCGCTATTGAGCACTATAAAACACTTGCCTGTGTATAGGCGCTATATAAATAAACAATACCATACATACCTAGTACTCTATAATTGGGTCGTAGGACACTCAGCGGGAGTGGTACACTACTGCCTGGGTTGTATTTCGTACATTATGAAAGAGGCTGTGGACTTCAGAAATGGCAGTTTATAATTTTCCATAGCACCTGCCTCATGCAAATGTGCAATGCATTTATGAGTCCTCTTTTCCACACCTCCCAGTCTCTTTTCTCTCGCAGAATTATCTTGGGAGCACTGCTGAAATGATGACCGTACAACTTTGTGATGGCAGGGATGGGTGATACCTTTGAAGAATGTAAGGATCTTTACCAGGAGAGTCTGGTCCTGTATATCTCAGACACCCAGAGTATATACAAAGCCACACAGGCAAAACACATGACCAACAAAATACTGCACAGCTTCTGAGAGGAAGATCATGCATTTACTCTGTTGGGTGGGGTGGTTAGAGTGTAATATACTGGGAGGATACTAGACTATTACTAGTGCTTGCCATACAAGGGATTTTAGTGGGGCCCTGTGAAGCCTGCATGCTTGACTCCACAATCATCTAGGCCTTACTGCCCACCCATGCCTCTGCTCAGCCAAGAACATTGGGCCACCCTGTCCAAGCTCAGTTGCCTTGACAAAGTCTACATGGGCTGTCACAGAAGAGTATTAACAAGTTGTGGGCTTTTCAAAGCAGAGCAAGCCGACTGACCTAGGGCTTGAGAAAATGTGTGTATTCTATTATTCAAGCAGGAGATGATATAGCAGACTATTCAGCAGCAAATCGAGCTCACTAGGCCTTACTGGCCAGCCATAGTGCTAGGGTTACAGACGGATTGGTGGTCCTTGTAATTAAAAAAAATGAAAATGGGGTGGCATATACCTTCAAGCGTAGGGGTGCTGTCTTCTCTAGCAACATTCCTTTGACAAACCAACATATTTTGGAGGGAGCAAAGGCCGGCCTCCTCCGGGTTTATGTGAGTGCCTTTACAAACGGACTGCATAGTTTAATCATGATGAGCTGATTACTGTGTCAGTATCTCTAGCTGCAGATGTTAGTCTTGTTCATGTTCGTTTAATGTCATTGTTCATCCAGCACGTTTAACATGGGTTATATGGTATATGTGCAAAATCCTGCTATCCTCTTTTCTTGCAGGATGTGCCAACACCTATAACATTGCCCACAGTGGACAGAACTCCACAAAGTCCCATATCCCGATATCGTTCACTTTGAAATGAATTCTTTTTGTCGTTGTTACTATAAGTAGGCGACTCATATGCAGGGTTTCGATACCCCGTGGCTGCCTTTAGTTCTCTTAACGGGTAGAGCCCTTCTGTCTTACTTCCCTCAATGGCTGGCTCAGGCGGGGCCAGTGGCGCGGAAGGATGTTTCAAACATACTTAGCCCGCATCCTGTAGGTGTGCATGCCAAAAAAAAGTTTGAAAATCGGATGCGCCAAACTCAAAATATTCAATGTTTAAGCAAAGTATTGCTTTTGACATACATGTGCAGATGCAACAACAGAATGAGAAATATTCAGCAAAAAAACGCACAGGCATCTGCAGGCACCAACACACAAATACACACCCCCTTATGTAGTCATGCACATTATGGTTTGACGGACAAAAGAAAATTGTGCAGCAGGGTCTAAGGCACAGAATTGAGGACAATAGTCTGTTAAGCACACATGATGATCAGCCACACCTATCACACAGAAGGCGTGCTGGGCGTGTGCATTAGACATAGAGGAAGATAAGAGAATGCAAAATATAATGCAAAAGTTAAAATATTTTGCAAAACTCACAGGATGATATGTTACGCACAACACAGATGGGGCTGTGTTACATGTGCAAAAGGGTCAGGGGGACACAACGAAATAAAATGCACAACATGAAATGAAACATATTCTACAAAGCGAACAGAAATTAAAAATATGTTTCAAAATGAAAAATATTCTGTGAGTTGCACAAGATAATTGGCTGTACCCAACATGTGGCAGAGCCGCCACAAATTCGAAGGTTCGAGGGACAAAACGAAAAGAAAAACATTCAGCAAAATGAAAAATATTCAGCAAAATGCACCGATGATGCACCACACCCAACACACAGGTGCACTGCAGGTTGGGAGGCACAAATCAAAATGAAACTATACCACAAATTGACATGAAATACATACCGCAAAAGCATTAGATTATCCTTCGCACCCAAATCACATATGTCCATACAACTCATATTAAGATCATTAAGAAATCTAACGCTACTACCTTTACAATATAAAGTTTTATCTATTTTTAAACACTGTACAAAATAAAACCAGCATTGCTGGAACCTTATCTCACCACCCCAAATAACAGAACAAAAAGTTACATCAGCACGTACAAATATTTATACAAAATGGACCAAGAACACACAAAGCTATACTGCAAAAATAAAGCACATTGTTAAAATACACATTTTAAATTAAACAATATTGCTAGTATACACAATCAACTGAATAACATAAAAATCTATCTATGCACCCCCAAAAAATATACACTCTTCTTACCGTCTTCATATTGCATTCCACACCCCACAACAGCTCGCATTACCATACTTACTACAAAGAAGCACACGTGCAACACTAATATGAAGAATGCTATTACACATTAACAGCAATCCAAAACGAAAGGGTGGCTAATGATTCCAAAAGTCCTTGTTTTATTTGATGTTTAGTATGTCATGATAGGTTAAACCGTAACATTGGCATTCCCATTGTATGTTGACTCTACGCAACCTGTAGCTTTAAAAACAAATGCTTCCCCACATACATACACTACAGCAACTCTGCAGTTATGGTTAGTTTGGACATCCCATAGGAAGAGCAACTTTTCAGATGCTAATATCTGTGGGCTTCGTAGAGGAAACTGTACAAATCTTTTCAAAACAGATCAACTCCAAACTCCAAATGCGAGTGTACTGTTTTTGTAATAGTGGATTGGTTGATTTTGGTCTGCAGACACGGAGAAATGAGCACAAAGTTTGATTTGTTAAGGGAATAGAGATGTGTATACGATACAGTTAATCAGAAATGTGGGGGCCCATGGGTTCTTTGCTAGAAATCATTGGGAAAAGGGAGTCAGCAGCCCTTTCAGGATACTCCAATCTAGAGTAGAACTAGGTTGTTCCCTAAAGGGGTTGGAACTGTCCTCTTTAAAACTTAACAAAAACATTTTTTGATCAAATCTGCAGAATACCGGAAGGATCACCTAACCATATGTTGAGAAAACAAATGGATACAATGGCATCATTATGTTCCGGTGCATGGGTGGGAATGGAAGGAGTTGTAAATCTTAAAAACTGTCTGGTGTAGGCAAAGAATAAGAAATGCAGAGTGCATGATCTGCAGAAGCAGAACTGAATTGATGGACTTAAACCAACCTGTTGACCTGGTCTCAGACCGGTTCTGAGATTATATACACTTTGGATTGCTCAAGGCATGGACGCGTGCATGCCTAGTGGGTACTGTGGATGTGTCTGAGGTTTCCCACGTACATTGTCCATGGTATGGCTAAAGTAACGTTTTTATTGGTCTCTATGAGGCAGGAGATTTAATTTTCTATAAATAGCCATTTACGGCTATTGAAGGTATTGGATCCAAAAGGAATGTATTTGCCATCTGAACCTTTCAGCTGTGTGGTGACTGGTAGGGGTGGGGCAGACTTCATTTTGGCCTCTTGGTGTGTGCACTGTGTGAGAGGAGTTTGAGGGTGGTGGGAGACGGGAGGGTAGACCTGTGTGAAAAACGAGCAGGGATTCCGATCCCTGCCCCGACCAATGCCAGACGAAAGCCTGACCAATTGCTTCCATTACCCTTGACAAGCATAATTCCCAGAATCCCATTGAGCCCAGCACTTGAGCATCGCAGAGTGATCTTTCAGACATCTTCCAGCATGCCAAACAACATACTAAGAAAGGTGAAATGGGGCATGTAGTGCTCACATTTGAAGCAGCACTTCTTCCTTTGAACCAAAACAGTGTGCCTCCCTTTAGCATGCAGATCATGGAATTGAGGGGAGTTTCCAAACTGCCCTTTATTCCACATCTGCCAATTCACAGATGCTTGCTTTGTCTCACATGGGATAACTGCACCTTCCTGACAAAGAACAAGAGAGTAAGAGAGATAGAGAGAGAACAGGAGACAGAGAGAGATGAAGAGTCTGACCATGGAATGTGAGAAACTGCAATGGGACAGGTTCTGTTTCTGCTCCCTTTAATAATGTGACTAGCACTATGGCAAGTGAAAATGGTCCTACAATTCCCAACCAAGACACATCCTTACCACTCAAAGGACCTTTAATCAACGCTAGATCCCTAATGGCTCAATCCCTTGACATCTCCGATCTCATCACCTCCAACAACCGCAATGTATTGGCTGTCACAAACACTTGAATTCATGCAGCAGCTGGTCCTTCTCTGTCCCTTGCCATCCCCAACAGCTACACTATCTTCAGGATAGACGGATTCGGTGCCAAAGGGGGTGGTGGGTGTAGTGGCCATCAATGCCAAAAAGTCTCTGTCCATTGGAGAAATGAACAACCAACCTTTCCAGCCCAGAGAACTTCTGTCTATCAAACGAACCCTTTCTTACACAGCCACCTTAACCCCTTATCTCATTTACAGACCCCCATACCCATTACTCTTATTTGAAGAAGATATCTCACATCTCCTCTCACTGGAGGCTAAGCACTCTTCTAGAATTGTCCTTTTGGGTGATGTAAACCTAGGATTCAATGACCTTATAGACCCGCTGGCCCTAGCCAAGTTCATTGAAGCCTTGGGTTTCTCCCAATGCATCACAGGTCCCACCCATGACAAAGGTTGCACCTTGGATTGGCTGGCAGATTCCAAATGCAACATCAAAATACTATCCAAAGTGCCCTGCCCTTGGTCAGACCATACTATTTTCTCCTTTACCATTTCTTTACCATTCCGGTGAGTAATCAACCCACTTCTGTGCTATATCCTCTACCAGTCACCCTCACTAAAAAATGCTTGGAACTTCACAATAGCCAATATCCTGCCGCTACTGAAGTCCCTCATAACCATCGCTTAACCAAGTGTGCAGCCAAGACTATCTGGAAAAAGTATCCTTCAGACGCTAATAAAAACCACTTTCCCTCCTTGTCCAAAACACATCAACAGGCTATACTCCAAGCCAAAAGCGTAGCCTACAATGAGAGAATCAAAAAATCAAACTTAGGCATCCGAGAGCTCTTTACAATAGTGCGTGAACTTGAGTCACCAGTTGCTCCTCCAGCTAACTGTCTCAAAAACATCCACTGGTGCGGCAACATTCAAAATGCACTACTGGATAAAATCTCACCACTTCAAATACAGATTCTGGCAAAATAAACAAATTTCTATTGACACCAGAGCAAACCCCAGCACCACTCGCCCACCATACCCACCTGCTTCAGTTCACCCCGGTCTCTGACTCATAAGTAACCCAAATCATCAAAGGCCTAAAACCATAAATATGTCAAAGCGACATCTGTCCAGCCTCAGTCATTAAAGAAAGTGCAGCAGAGCTAACCCCATTAATTGGTTCGCTCACTAATACATCCTTTTCCACCGGTAGCATGCCTACCATCCTAATAGATGCCTGGGTCATCCCTCTCCTCAAGAAGGCGACACTTGACATTAACATCCATACCAATTACTGCCCCAACATGACTGTCCCATTCTTACTCAAAATACGGGACGGAGTAGAGTACCTTACAGATCCAAAAGTACCTTGAAGCCAACAGTCTTTCCGGACTGCGCCAATCCAGATTCTGTCCAGGTCACGGAATGGAATCGGCACTCATAGACTTAAAAATCCAAATGGACAAGCTTAAAGACAATGGCAAATTTGCCGTCCTCCTCCTGCTTGACCTCTCAGCTGCCTTTGATTTGGTGGATCACATAAGTCATTCATCATAGATGGTAACACCATCCCAGTCTCCAAAGAAAGTAAAACCCTTGGGGTCTACCTGAACTCCTCCCTTTCACTAACCAGGCATGTAAATATTATTGACCCGTCTGCTGCCTACACAACCAAACATATCAATGCCTGCAGACCCTTCCTCACCACAGACAGTTCAATACACTAGCAAGAGCCCTCATTGTCTCTACATTAGACTATTGTATCTCCCTCTTCGCAGGAATCACCACCGGCAACATCAATAAATGACATCCCTTACAAAATAATGCACTAAGAGCAGCATTGAATATCCCCAATAAATACCATATATCATCGGCTAGAAGACGTGTTCATTGGCTGGTCATTTGTGATTGCATCCTGTTCAAAACTCTCACATTAACTCAGAAATTCCTGGCAAACACTGACTTTAGATACTTGTCAAGAACATTCAAGAAATCACAATCTAAAGGACATACCAGGGCCTCCCACTTCCTCTCCATCCCTAGATTCAAACTGCAAAAAAGCAGGGGGCCACAGCTTCCCGGTAGAGGCCACCAAACACTGAAATGCCCGTCCGCTCCCACTAAGATCAGAAACATCCTTCTGGTCCTTCTGTAAATGCCACAAGACTTGGCTCTTATCACAAGACCTATTACCTATTACCTGCCCATTCACAGCACAATGAATCACCAGCTGTCCTAAACTCTTAACTGTTTATGTCATGTTCTCTATGTCTGAACTACTGTAATATGTTTCACAAAACTACACTTTGTGGAACCAGTGACTTGGTGCCTCTGTGTTTGGTGCATTCTACAAATTACAAAAATATGAAATAAATAAATGGTTAGACTTTAGAAAACAGAACTATACCCCTAAATTGCACACACCGTGCCATACATGTCCAGGCTTTAGACCCTAAATCGGATATATTGCACCGCACTTGGTGAGACTTGAGACACTATAACTATGTCCATAAATTGCTTATACTGCATGATACAGGGTCAGCCTTTACATGACACAGATGTCCCCTAAATTGCCTTGCATGTTTAAGCTTTAGGTGGCATAGCTATCCCCTTATATGAAGAGCCCACGAGTCACAAGAAGGTTGAAAATGACCAGGCAAACAAGGAGCTCACATAGCCAAAACATATGTCGCTACATAGATTCAAAACTTTGCAAACACAATTCTCTGTCACTCTGCCCATCATACCAATTTGTGTAAAGTTGTAAATATTAGAGCACTATTAAGTGAACCCCATCCTCCCGCAGAAAAACAGCCAATCTCTATTTTGCAGCACAAATTAGCTGCTGATGGTTTGGGTGGTATCCTCCTGGTGCAAGGAGACCCCCTGTGAGGACAGCTTCCAACTTGCTGATATGCTAATCCCTCACAGCTCCCCCCTATCTCTGGCAGGACAGCCCTTAACAATGAGATGACTACTACCCATTGCAGATGCCGATTAAACACAGCTGGAAAGCATGCTACATGTTGGTATGCCCCACAAAAGACTTTCCGATTTAGATTTTACATCATTTGTTATATATATTTCCTGTGCTAGATCTATGAAAGATGGCTCTGCCTCCTGAGTACATCACTAATTACATCATACATGATGGCTGATGAGATCATTGATGGCATCACTAATTACATCATGCATGACATCACTCATATCACTAGTTTGATTAATTACATTTTGAAATATGACATAACATGTATGTACATATTTCATACTTGCACAGTACAACACATTCTGCCCTTGTTTCTTTAAATGTAACGCACGGTATACAATTGCAAGTACATAAAGACATTACAAAGAAGAATACTTTGTAAGCATGTATGTACATTAGAAGGTAATGTGTTATATTGGAATACAAATGCATGATGTATTTGTAAAAGAAATGACTACAGGTATTAGTAATGTCATGCTATGTCTATAATTAAATATTTACTTTCTAATCTTCATTTCTTTTCTATAAATGTAGTTATGTGGCATAAGTAACTGATTTTTCTGTGTGCATTTTTACCAAACTTCGAAACTCTTAAGTTATATAATATCACAATGCACACGGGTATGTTCTTTCTTTTGTATGCAACTAGTGTTATAAAATATGTAATTTAGAAAATAATGTGTTCATGTAATGTTATTACAGTAAGGAGAAATGTACATTTAAATGTGACTATTGACTATTTTCATAACACTACCTATCTACACGCTGGCTGCAGCAGGCCCTTGCAAGAAAGCTCCTGCTGTGACTATTCCTGGCCCAGCTTCAGGTAAGTGTTCCCCCACTGGCCCTCTTCTTTTCTGAATAGTTTTTTGTGCTTTTTTCCCTAGTTCTTCCTCCTCTCTGCTCCCCTCTTTCTCTTTTACCCCTACTTTTTCCCACCGTTGGTCCCCTGCTAACCCGACCTGCTACTGTTTTGTGCTTTAACCCCCCCTATATCGCTCCCACGCCCCAACGTACCTCTCCTCCCCATTATTGGACTGGCTGTGTTTGCAGCCCATTTTACCTGTTTGCAGGGCAAACGGCGTTCTTTCTATCTGCAGCAGGCCTGTATTACATTACATATTTTTATTTTAAAGTTGATAAGTACTACAAACAAATGCTCCACACGTAATCATATCATACTTCTTTATCAGTGCATTGTTCCAAGTCATGTTGTTATTTTTTTTTTATTTTATTGCGCTTTGGTTTTAAATAAACCTTACACAAAACAATTCATAACATACAATTAAACAATCTTAATATCTTTAAATCATATGAATTCATCTAAACGTTTCTGGAAAAAATGGCATGGTGCAATAATCAATAAAACATCCCCCCGCCCCCCACATTACTCTAGACCAAAACAAATTACTAGAATATTCAGAGTTAAAACTTTCAGGTTCTTTTGCAAAACACCTTGATCTAGAAGGAATAAAATATGTACAATCCATAATGAAGTGGCAGAGAGTTCCGTCAAAATCTATAGTCGTACAAAACTGGCAGGTTGTTAAAGTGCCTTGTGCAGAAGTTAGTTCCCAATGCTTAGTTTGTTCTGTTGTGGGAAATTGATTTAATCTAAAACGCATGTAAAGGGCCCGTGCTTTGTTGCCTGGGAAACAAGTTAGATACAGGGGAAGAGATTCTTTATTATGTGTTCATTTTGCATATTCTGTGTAAGAAGAATATGTATTCATATAATCAATGGTAACCATCCAGTCCTATCTAAATAATTTACATTTTAACACCCCCTCCCAGTTGATTATTTAGTTCTGCGGAGCGGGACCCTATTTCCATGAGCAGACCTTTCATCTTCGTTCTATAAACATTAATCAAAACAACTGAGGAATCATTTAACATCAATCTTAGGTCCACATACAGAGAGTTTTCTGGTGGATGGAGGACCTTAGCGTAATTCGACAGCTGACGACTTGCAAACTGTCCCTGTAATAAGGCACAGCTCATGGCGAATGATTGATTTGGGGATAGATAAAGAAAGGCCCAGGGTCTCATTCCATAGTTTCCCCTGCATCACATTCAACTGCCTCCCCAAGTTAATTAGAGACATATCAAGACAGTACCGTAGCATCGGTTCAATTTTCATTAAATAATATTGTATAATTAGTATAATAGAAAATAATTAGAGACATATCAAGACAGTACAGTAGCACCGCTTCAATTTTCATTAAATAATATCATAAAATTAGTATAATAGAAATTTTGCACACTCTAAAAAACTAACATTTAATTTGTGAAATACGTTGATACAACTTTCCCTCTAGGAGAATCTCCCACATAGCACGGACTCAGTTTTGGACAGACTGTACGCCAAGTACCTCAACTGTGAACCCTCTCCAATTTCACAGGGTCAAGTACCCAGCACATGCTTTTAGTCTTTGGGCATTTAGTATAAATAACCATCTTTGATTTTGCCCCATTTGCTTCTAAATTATTCAAACAAGCGTAGTTAAAAAAAAAAAAGATTTAATTTGTGCTGCAGTCCTAATGTAGTTCTATCAAAGAAAAGAAAATCATCGGCAAAAGCCAACCAATGTAGTCTAAGATATCCCAGACAGGCTGGATATATATTGGGGGACTGCCACAGAACATCAATATCGCTTACGTACAAATTAAAAAGAGTTGGGGCTAAAGCACATGCTTGCTTTATGCCAAGAGCTGTAGATACTGTTCTGGATACTAAGTCCTTTCGCGTGAGGCAGACTTTCAAGGTGGTATTTTTATGCAACAATGCCAGAAGCTGCACCAATTTTGGAGGGATACTAAGACCATAACGTTTTAACCACAACTTGTTTCGGATGACGCAGTGAAACGCATTTGTCATTTCCAAAGAGGCCATATATACTGGTCCCTTAGTATTGTGTTTGTCATCATAAAGTGAAATGAGCCAAGACCGTGGCATTCAAAGCAGTCCCCATGCACATCCTAAAGCCCACTTGGGATCTGGAGAGGAGCGAGGATTGGGAAATAGCAAAATGTCTCTCAAATAAGAATTGCAAAGACCTTACTGATAGAGTCTATCAAGGCAATAGGCCTATAATTAGAGGGGAGGAGGGGATCACCCTTTTAAAAAATAGGTATAATGATTGACTGTGCCCACGTAATAGGTATAACATGTGTCCCAACGATGGTATCAAATTGTGGTTTTAAGATTATTGACCACAGAAGAGGGTTGTTCTTTAGGACAAACTGTGGCATTCCATCAGGTCCAGAAGCCCAGGATGGATTAAGTCTACTAATCAAACAGAGAATATCCTTGCTCATCCAAGGACACTTCACATGCGTCGCTGGGCTCGCTGTTAGATCATCCATATCTCTAAACACCTCTGGTAATAAGTACTTTTCTCATATAATTCCACCCATCCCAATTCTGGAACAGGGGGAGAAACCCCCACATTCACTATCCTTTGATTAATCATAGTCCATAATTGCTCTCCATTATTTTTACAAAGATTAAGCAACATAAATTGGTTATTTTTTAAAAGGAAATCCATTTTATGAGGTTTTGTCAAATCCCTATGGGTTGGACAGATCCTTCTCTTACAATTCAGATGCTCATTCCCTTGTAACCATGATCTCCCGATAGCAGCCAATTCCTTACACATAACACTTTTTCAATTCTGTATTCTTGGAACAAATGTGTGTGTTAACCTCTTTGTATGTGAGGCGGAATACCTGAAACTGATTGTTTTCAGATTTGCCCTAATAATGCTGTAAAGAACCTTTGCTCTATCCTCGACAGAAGAGTGAGAATCATCCAATAAACCTAAGTTTGAGGCCTTCTGTTTGAGTAACTGTGTAAATTCACATCCCAGCCCGTTATTCCATGTAATACTTAACCCCCCTGTCTGGAGAAAAACAGGAGAGGGCAGGTTCCAGCTCATAAGCATAAAGAGCTAAGCCCAGAGTGAAAAAAAGAATCAGATGATTCCCCTATATCTGGATCATAATAGTTAATAGGACCACTAATGGCCCTTAGATCATCCATTATATCAATACAGTCAATCCTAGACGAGCAATGTCCCTATGCCAAGTATACTGGAAGGATTTTGGGGATCCTCCCGTCAAATCTCGAATATTCCCAAATATAATTGGTTGCATTCCATTCAGCCCCCACCGCACAATCAGCATTGAAATCTCCCCCTAGCAGAATTGAGTAATGCTGGCTGTTTGCCAGCCTGGCCCCAAAGAGATTCGTTAGATAAGATTGAATCTCCCCTATTGTAACCTGGGGAGGATTCCAGTATATATTAACCAATAGAATACCCAACCTTGGTAGAAAGACTAACAGCCAACACCCCTTGTGATGAGTGTACCACTGCCAAGCTTATATCCAGATTAGAATTAATCACAGTAGTCAAGCCACCACTCGGTCAACCAATATTGCGCCGAGTAGCAGGATTGGAAAAGGTATGAAACCCCTCCAATTCAAAGTGCATGGTATACATGGTTTCCTGAAGCATCAAGACATAAATTCCCCCAACAAATGATGACTTCCTTAGAAAGCGATTCAAGTTAACCTGTCCACACACGTTCCAAGACACAACGTTCAGGCCAGATAAAATGGGGCTGGTTAAGATCTTGTCTAAGTCCTACAAAGGTCTTTAGAGCTGACCCAATCCATGACCAGTCTTGCCCGGCCTTCATAAGATTTAACAACGGAGGCACAGCCAAAACGCCCTCAGAGGCTATATTGTTATTTATCAGTAGATCACGTCCCTTCACCTCTTCCCCTGTGGCTCAGGGACCAAAAAGAACTTTGCTGCATCCGATGACTCAATGGATACCAAATCATAACCCAAAGTGTGTAGGTTGCCCCCCTGGTCCCACATCATATTTGCCATCATCACTGGTGGAAATAGCACACCATCCAATGATTAATTTGCAATGGAAGTGTAATCATGTCTATATCCTTAGATATAAGAGATCTGAGTAGCAGTATATCCTTAAAGATTTGTAAAAGTTTTGACCTGTTCATTCGAATTTTATCATCAGTTTGGCGAACCGAGGACCAACCCACAATCTTTGAGTGGTAACCCTCCAAGTTAGAATGGTTGATTCCTGTGCGTTACTCTCACCCACCCCACCACTTCCCAACTTTCCAGGAATAGCCTGTTGTATTGTAACTATGGGCCGAATATTCATCGTCCGGGGGTGAGTGATATTATTAGGGGGTACTAGACCGCCTTTGCCTGTGGAAGGATCAATGACAATCATTTGACGGTTACATTTTTTGCCGCCCATTATGAAGGAGGTCATTTGTGAATGCTGATTCTTGGCTCGCCCCTTCGTCAAGGCACCAGGGGCAGTCACAACTGAATTTTTAACCAAACAGGGGGTTATCATGGCTGTTAAGTTTGATCCCCCCGGCCCCACCTATACAACGAATCACAGGTCAGTTCCTGTGTCACACATAATGGTAATGCCAACAGGGGACGACATCTTTTCGCACTCGTGGCAATAGTGGATGCCTGATTTCTCTTATTAGCCCCTCAATAGGCCCCCAAAGACTGCCCCTGTTCCTGCCCGTTTCTCCCATTCTCGCCTAACACCACCAACCACCACTTCCCCCACATGTTGAAAATTAAGATCTATAATTTAATCCTAAACTGGCAAGCCTGGCAGCCATTTTAGAGAGGAGTGTTGACCATTTAATATTGGTGGTGGCATGTTTTTAGGTTTCCTTTCTTTGTTCCAATACGCTGGGCCTCATTACGAGTTTGGCGGTAGCCGTGCCCTTATTAAGGACATGTCTACCGCCAAACTCACTACCGGCACCGGCACCCACGAATGGGCCATTACCGGCCCATTACGAGATGAATGGGCCGGTAATTGCCCATTCGCGGGTGCCGGTATGGCCGGGCTCCCGATCCCCATTCTGCCCCATAGGGCTGAATGGGGGTTGGGAGCATGGTTGCACCGGCACCATTAATAACGGTGCTGGTGCAATCACAAGTTCGGCTCGTGGGTGCCGCTCTGCACGCCTGGTCTGGCCAAGCGTGCAGAGCGGCACCGGCAAGCAGAACTCGTAATGTGGCGGTATGGTAACAACGGCATCGGTAGCACTACCGGCGCCGTTGGTGCCTTACCGCCGCATTTGTAATGAGGCCCGCTGCCTTCCTCTTTGTAATCTGTTTATTGGTATTGGAACCATCACTCTCCCCCAATGGTTTGTTTTCAGTAACATTGTATCTTTCTGGATTCAAAAGGGGGAAATAGTTTGGGGAAACGCTCAATCGCACAATGCAATAAGGGTGTGGGAGTATTCAGGGTTTGACTAATCATCATTAATACCAGAATTTCTTCCTCCTCCTGCAACCTTAAACCATGAGGAGATAAAATAACACCCAGATCCATAGGAGCAGTATACACATGCGGCCCCGGGTGTAAGTCCATGACCTCCATTATTGGAACTGATGCATTATCCCCATATGCTGATTGAGGCGGACTCCCTGAGCCCAATAAATCCAGAACTTTTAGAAAATTCACCTGAATGAGATTCCGCTTATTTATTTGCATTTTTAAAGCGCTCACACAGCCCGCGGGCATCGAGGCGCTGTTACAGGAATAGGTTTTTTTTTAGTTTCTTAATTGTTTTTTATAACGCGCTTAAATAACCAGAGATCTCTAAGCGGGACCCGGGGATCGAACCTGTGGTGCTTCGAGTCATCTTGCTTCCAAGGCGAACACGTTGCCACTGAGCTATCCACCCGGGATATTTGCATTCCCAACAACAGTATCTTCAATATTATCATATAGTTTCAGAATTGATTCTAGTACCAGATGCAAAGCAGATATGGAAGCGGGTCCCAAAGTGTCAACCTTAGGCAGGATTTCCAACTGCCTCCTCAAGTGGATATTTATTGGCGTAAAAAAGTTTTTTTCTGTAAAACTCAGCAGAAAAGGGTCCTCCTGCTCGGCCTTAGGGGGCATTAATAAAACTGCAGGCTTGTCCCCCAACCGGACTGTCAACGTTTTAGTCATGTTTGTGACTTCCATCACGTTACACAGTCTAATGAAAGATTTGTCCAGAATTACTGAACCATCAAGGGTTAAAGAACCCACCAGGGAACTTGTCCCCAGTCGGGCTAAACGGTGTTGTTGAATCCCGCTGCCTCTGTGGTAAGAGTAAATTGGTCCTCTTGGAGGGAAGATAAAACAATCCTTGTTTGTTGTTCGGAGGTCAGGACCTGCGCATATGTAACACCTCTCACGGTGCAACAAGAGCCCCCTGATCATCATCACTGTCACCATTGTTTACACTTCCCGACGTATTTTTCCCAAAGTCAGATTCAGTGATCAAGTTCAAGTTATGAGGAGGAGGGTCAGGCACCACCTTGTTTTCCAAAAACAGAGACTGCTTTGTGTTCAAATTTGTTCCTCTCAATGAGTCGTTTTTTGCGTGGCATGAAAAAACAGGGTCCAGGACCCATGACTTACTGCGGAGTTCAGCCTGCATGTTGGTAGAATCCAGTAGGCTAGGCAAACCAAAGAAATCCTTAGCAACCAAGGTCCACAGTAGCACACGAGACCACACAGAACACTCCTGTTCATTCCGCTCGTGGAGTGAGTATTTGTACTGTTGCTGCCTCCTTCTCACAATTCAGGACCAGTGAAGAAAGCCTCTTGAAGCACTCAGCAAGGTTCCAATAGTGAGACACACTGTTTACTCAGGTAACACAGAACACTCCTGCTCACTTTGTGATGTTAATATTAAGTGTAATAAAATAAAACATGTATCAAAAGAGGTGAACACAAATGTTCTAACTTTCTTCATCAGCAATGTCACATTTGATGTAATTATTGATCTAATTGGTAGTATCATGTATCATGTAATTAGTGATGTCATCTCTGATGTCATCATTGTGATCATACACTGCACAAAAGGGGACACATAGTTAAGGTGGAATTCATCGAAATACGATTGCTGAATTTCAGGGGTTTGGTTGCGTTAAATCTGATCGTCTTAACTCTCTCTTAACCAAGGTTTTTTTTACACTGATATGAATATATTGTGTCATTGTCTTCACACATCCCTCTCGCCACAAGCGGTCTTTAAATATGGAAATAATCATTCAGGATCTGCTCAAATATTTATTTGAGTGCTATTGTTATGTAGTTGAAAAGCGCCCCTTTCAATAACACGTGTTTCGGCATATACTTTCCCTTTCTCAAATCAAGGCAATAGCTGGACGAACTTAAAGTTAAGAAATCATTCCAAGAAAGAATAGAAAGAAAATATAAAGTATATACATGTATAAAGCATTGTTGGTGCAACCGTTTTCATTTTTAAACAAAATAATGCATTTATCATACAAGACAAAATAGTATTCAATAACATCAATTAAAGTATTGTAACTATTAATGTTACCCAAAGTAAATATTTGTAATCACAGAGATGTGGGATGGGGTCAGAGTTGGATTGGTAGGATTGTTAGGAGAGAAAACCATAGGGGTTTGGGGAGAGATGTTTGAAGAAAGATAGCTTTAGTTTTTGAGTTGCAGTAGAAACAACATATATTGTGACACCAAACTTGTTTCTAATGCTGGTTAGTATTTTCCTAGACGCGGTTTTACCAACTTGGCTTCTATTTAGTTTATATGTGTCTAAGCTTCCTTAAATACTGTGTAACGACTGTGGGCATTTAGAGCCACATGCCAAGTTGGCAGCTCCTGCACCAGTAGTCATAGAACACTAATTGCCCATGCTCGGGCCTTAAGATGCTCGCTGTATGGAACACGGCGCCTGATTGGGTGAACAGCTCAAGCGCCTCTTGCAGACCATTTTCTGGCATGTCTCTGTGTTTCACACACTAGTGCCATAGTGACAGGTTGAAGGGCTGCAGCTCGCAATTGCTTTCTGTCATCGAGCACTTGGTGCCCACCGACTGACAGCATCAGCTGCGACATGAAAGTGCTACATATCCTGGCACTTTACAGATAAGAGCAGCGGAAACTACTTAAAGCAGTGTTATCCTTCTCCCGGAATGCAGTCGCGCATTGAACTCAAGATCAATGCCAAGTTCAGTCAATTCTTATGACGATTTAGGCACTTTGTCAACCTGGCTCTATTTTAAACACCCCAGTCACTCTATAACGGAGAGGCAGCGCAAGAGAGTTAAATCACGAATGCTAGACATAATGTAAACATTTGGATTTCAAGAAATGTTTGCTAAAGAATAGGCCCGTCTCCGTTGCTATGGGAATATGGTTTTTATTTAATCACTGAATACAAAGAAAATGTCAGTCTGTGCGTGAATCCGGTGTGCGACCAAACCAAATGTAAATTAGGGGCCTTAACGGAAATTAAAGGGAAACGGAGTGTCTAGCTGGAGATACACTGGGGTAGTGTCTGTGTTCATCTGATGGGGGCAGGAAGGGCTCAAAGATCACCAGGACACGTGAGTACAAAACGAATAGGTCCTTTATTCAGTTTCAGGTATCAGGCGAGTAGGAGAGATGGAGAAGCGGCCATAGTCATCCTTCCAGCTTAGCTCCCTCAACCTGGATGATCAATGGTCACTCATGGAACCTCAGGGCACTCCAGGTTCCAGGGCATCCCACATTCCATCCCAGGTAGCTGGTGTACGCACCGTGCCACAACGGGAAAGTGAACCTATAATTATTGTCCGTGTGAAATTAAACAAACTACTGCAGAACCAGGATTACTGAGTGCTCAACTTCACAGAAAGTATAATTAACACACTATGCATGGTCCAGGTTAGATGGAAAACACAACATCATAACCACAGGATGCTAAGAAACAGAAGCACGTTGCTTACCCAACGCGATTGCATATCCAGATAAAAACACACAGTTGCATATGGTGGGTTGCTAAGCACACAGCAAAATATTCTTGACATTCCCAAACACTACTTCAACATATGAGTATTAAGCAAACGCCCACATATCTATGGGATAATAAAACTCGGCTGCATAACCCCTGATTCTAAACACATAACTGCAGAACTTTGAAATAATAAACAGTCATATAACCCGGGGGGCTACAATTGAAAAAAACAGGGATTCGAAGCACAGTAGCAAATACACATATGATACTAATTCCACAACTGCCCACCCTAGAACACTACCCACACGACTGTATATCGATGTAATGTTATCATAGACAACTGCCTAACCAAGCTGTCGGTCAGATAGCACAGCGAGTAAAGCACTCGCTTTGACATCCGTGTAGAGCCTGCTGATGCAAGTTCAAATCCCGGCAGGGCCAAGCTCAGCCCTTCATCCTTCGGAGGTCGATAAATGAGCACCACACACTGTGGGAAATAAGCAGCGCTCAGATACCTGAGGGTTCGTAGCGCTATATAAATGCACAAACAAACTAAGCACCCAACTAAATAGTTATGAATACTTAGTACTAGATGACTATGTGCGGCAATAATCAATCGCCTACATAACCAGGGATACAGAGCATATATAAATTCACATCTATAACTTCACGTAATAACGAGGCCTGCTCAAAGTCATTATTCAATACTGTGAAATTACCTGCCAGATCAAGTACAATGGTTGCGATGAGAATAAGTCTCCACATTTTTATTAATTGAAGGTTGATAGAACACTCCAAACCCCGGTGTCAAAAATAAATCTAAGCTGTTGTCTAGTTTTTTTTGTTGTTAATAAACACGCTCCAAATGGGAACATATTCTAAAACCAAACACCATCATCTGTTAAACATTGTCAGCTTTTCATAGCCCTAAACAGCAGGCTAATGCATGTGAAAAACGATGAAAAATTCCCAGTATTTTAATTTATTTTTAAAACGTGCAGCCACTGCTTTTCTGGGAGAGGTAAATACTAGCCCCTGTTCTAATCCACATTTTAATATTATAATTTTATATATATTCTTTAAACAGGTTTTACAAATTTGACAAACAATAAGGCTACACACTTAGCATCACGGCTAGGAAAGGTTATTTTGAAGTTTTTTAAAATCTTTCAAAACGATCTCATAATTCCCTAGATAGGTTTAGTTTAGTTTAACATTTATAAGGCGCTATACACCGAAAGGCCTCAAAGCGCACACATAACAGTGACAAGCCAAATACAATAACACAATATCACGTGGGTAGTGCACGGAGTAAAGCCATCTGGCCAGGGTTTCAAAAACAAATCATGTATAAGTTGTTTGCAGTGCCCACAAAGGTAGCCCAAATTGCTCTCAACCGTAATATGGTAGAACCTTCTGGCTTCAGGTGATGAGAGGAGAGGGCTAGCTTCAAGGTGCAACTAGTCCCACACAAGCAGACAGACAACAGAATATACACTGAAATGATACATACTCTTTACTAAAAGTCACTGTTAAAATAAGTAGACACATATCTAGTAAAACAACAATGGTTCTACACAAGACACAACTCACTCCTTTTACCAATGGAAAATGACAAGGACAGTCATGTAAAATGTTCTCCACTGTGAAAGGTTGACTAAGCGTGAATGATACTTATTTAACAGGCATTAGTAACTAGCGAGAGACAATCAGAATGCAACAAGCATTCTGATTGGCTCTCGCCGGGTCATTACCCGGCCGAGAATCCTTCGATTCTCGGCCGGGATTCCAGCCGCCTTGTCCTCGGCGGGGCGTGGCAGCCCCTCAGCCAATGAGGAGACTCGAAGCGGGGCCATCCCCGCTCCGAGCCTCCCCACGACTGAGAAGCTGCCTACGTCCCCCGCCAGGTACTCGGGCAAGCTTTTTCTTTTTCCTTCCCTCCCACCCTCCTCCCTACCCCACTTACCTTTTTGCTCCTGCGTCCCTGCTCGGTAACGATAGTAGGCTCCAGCAGTGTGGAGACTCGGAGCAGGCCATCCCCGCGCCTCCACACGGCTGGAGGCTTCCATCATCCCCCAGCGGGGACGCAGGTACGTTTTTTTTTCTTCTTACCCCTCCCTCCCTTCCACCCTCCCAACCCCACTTACCTTCTGCTTCTTTTTTTTCTTATTTATTTTCGGGAGCGGACGCGCTGGGAACACTTGTGTTCCCAGCGCATCCGCTCCCGATGGCCGGCATGGAAAGGGAAAACAGACTCCGTTTTCCCTTTCCCGGCAGCCATTTTTTTTCATTTTATTTATTTATTTATTTATTTTGGTTTCAAAACGCGCCGAAACAGAAAAAAAAATGCCATTAGCACCCCGATCCAACGGGCCAGGGTGCTAATGTCAATAAGACCCTCGGTGGCGGGCCAATACCGCCGCAGGTAATGCCCGGAGGCTTCGCTAAGGCCCTATAACTACGGCCCCGGGCATTACCTGGGGCGGTATTGGCCCGCCGCCTCGGGTCTTATTGCCACAATAAGTCATACAAATCAGACGAAGATATAAAAATGCAGCAGATACAGTAGATGGTTTAAAAATTACCCATAGAAAGAAAGATGAAGGATCAAACACAATATGGTGTACATTGGGCCTAAGTTTGGCAGTATTTCTTCCAGAACCTGTTTACAGTTACAGCTGCTTACAGTCACCCAAGATTATAAGCGGTGGTGAAGCCGTGTTAGCCGCCATACATGCAGTCTTTACGGCTCCTTTTGGTTTTTGGAGCATTTCCAACCAGCTGCTGTAGGTTTTTCTTCCACACTACCACCAAATATGGAATCCCATGGTGTGGTAAAAGTGGCAGTAATTCTGTTGCTGATACTCTTTTTACTATGCGGCCAAACTCAAAAAGTGGCCCTTTGTAGGTGATAGGAAAGGATTCATCATAGTAAAATACATAGAAAATCACAGGAATGCCATAAAAATAGACAAAATTGCTATAAACATTCCAGGACCCCCTTTCAACAAAGGGACAATGGGAAATTACAAGTAACTAAAGGGCCAATAGGGTTTAATGGGACAAACTGAAAAAGTCACTTTTTAAAAAAAAATGTATTGGTTTAAATTCAAACCTTTAAAATGTTACACAAAACAAGACAAACACTTAACAAACACGTTAATATGTCCCAAGTATTCTCCTCCCTTCTCACAACCAATATCATATTATTAAAGATGACTTAACAGAACTGAATCTTTAACGTGACTGAATCGTCCTTAAGTTTACTTAACATCTTTAGCTGACGGGCGTTCAACTGCATTTAATCTCTCTTCAATTACAGCCAAAAAAGAAGTCAGGGGCATAATTAATTTCATGTCCGATCCATTCCACATTCTCTGCCACCATTCTTCCACGCACACAGTCTGATGGTCATCAATCCACTGGCCAAAATGAATTGATCTTGCATCCTTTAGTTCAGGACAGAAAAGCACGAGATGCTTAAGTGATTCTAGCTCGTTGTCGCTGTCACAGGTTTCCTTTTTTCTCACCTGTTTTTGCTGCCTTGCGGGATCCTTCGCCAGGGGTTTCTTCCGTGCTGTTCGGGTCTTATATAAGCCCGCTCGGCCTTCGTCGGATTCCAGGATTCGTTCAACTTCTTCGTCCGGGATCAAGGAAACTCCAGGAAAACCAGGAAGGAAGGCCGCACATGGGGGTGGTTTGCGCGGGACGTGGATGGATACAGGTACAAGGGAAAGGGAAGGAGAAGGAGTGGGTCCGGGAATTCGAGCAGCAACTCAGTTCCAGGAGCACGACTGTGACGCACGTCTAGCCTCAGCTAACGATAGCGTTGAGACGCGCAGAGCCGCAGGGGCGCGGTTAATTTATGGAACGTGCTGCATGGACGTAAAGGCCGATAGACCGCGTTCTGTGAATACGGCCATGTTGGGTGTACTACAGCGAGTAACCCCCGACGTGCCAGGGACCAGGAGGACCAAAAGGGGTGTGATCGATGGATCATGACAGCCGCAGAAGCGACAATTGGAATTTAATCCTACATTACAAGCCCAATGGCTGGTCCGCTCCTTGGTTTTAATAGCATTTAAGCGGAATAGCATGAAGAGTCTACTGGCTTTCGAATTTGGGAAACGATTCAGATATTTTTGAAGCATGTTAAAGCCTCTTGCTTCGGCAGGAGAATCTTTCATAGCACTGGCAGAATAGCACTCACTACATGTAATTATCCAATCGGCATGCCAGATCTTTACTTTTGCTGCCACAGGATTTGAGTGGAGAGTTTCCAAGCTGATATATATATTAGCAAGAGATGTTCGCAACGTTTCACCCATTGAGATAGAATGTCAGAGCCTCTTGATGACGCATTGTGTAAGATCTTAAATTGCAAAATTCCTTCCTCTGCTCTGGATTTCCGAAATAAAGCCAGTTGGTTCCAGCTGATCCGGGCATGCAGCGAAATTAAGGCAAGTTCGTACCTTATGCAGGCTGTTGAAGTTGCAATCGGTAGGCTTAGCTCTTTAGTCCAGAGCGTATGTTCCAGTGAAGCTCAGTGATTCGACGAGCATCCAAAGGCATTTTCTGCAAGTCACTTGATGTTATACTGTTAAAGAGAGTATATGATAGTTACTGTCCATAGGTGCTGGGAAAGTTACATTAATATGCAAAACAGGGGGCTTCTGGGAATCTCTCTACCAGCCTCAGTCGCGGCGGAGTCTCAACCAGATTTCTTAGCTCACTATCCCTTTCATAGAAGAGAAATATGCACAACATATCAGTCTTTGCCCTGCCCAAGGGCAGTACAGCACCAAAACACTAGGCAATTCTCTTCTGAACAAGAGTACCAACAGCAACCCCAGACACGTGTTTCGCCTGGCTGGGCCTCAGCAGTGAGGTCGAGCTGTGCCTCTTTAAGAACAGTGAGCAAGGGGTCCATGTCTGGATTACCCTAGTAATTTAGGGTGAGATGCAAAGTTACTTTTTAATATGCAAAACAGGGGGGTTCTGGGAATCTCTCCACGGGCCTCAGTCGCGGGGGAGTCTGAACCAGATATTTAGTATTTAGTATTTATTTTATTTCTAAAGCGCACCAGGCCCAGGGGCAACCGGGCGCATAACTTAGATACAACATGATGAAAGCAGAACATGGCATTATTTACAATGTTTACAGATGAGTTACATAATTTACAATCAGAAAAATAGCAATAAGAAGACAAGCAGAATGTATGTACAAAGGTACGTCATAAGTACAAGTTAGGCAGTGAGCCAGTGTTAGATGTCTTGGGAGGACAGCCAGACTTTGGTAAGGTGTTTGAATCTCAGAAAGGAGGGTTCTGCTCTCAGCTCATTAGGGAGTGAGTTCCATAATTTAGCTGCTAAAATGGGGAAGCTGGTTCCACCTGATCTTTGGAGATTGAATCATGGGATGACGAGGCAGTTGGATTGGGCCAATCTGCAAGGTCTAGTGGAGCTATGGAGGGCAAATCTGTTCGCCAGATAACAAGGAGCTTGGTTGTGAAGGCATTTATGGGTAAGAGCCAGAGACTTCAAGGAGATTCGGTGAGGGATTGAGAGCGGGGAAGGTTACGTCTAGTGTCAGCTATGTGTTGGCGCCTGGGAATGTTGAGGGCCGCTCTGATCGCATTGTTTTGGACAATTTGTAACTTGTTAAAGTTACAGCGATTAGTGCCTAGGTAGAGGGCATTGCAGTAATCAACCTTAGAGAGTACGAGGGTCCTAGCCAAGGTCACACAATCAGCTGTAGAGAGGAACGGGCGACATGCAGTAATAAGCTTACAAGTATAAGCCGCTGCTGATGAGACTGAGTTGGTTTGTCTAGTCAGGGATAAGGTCGAGTCAATGTAAATCCCTAGAGTTTTTGTGTCCTTAGCAGTAGGAATAGTATTCCCATCAATGGTGAAGGACTTAAAAGCAGGGTCAAGTTTGGTGAGTTTTTGTGGTGAATCAAGAATGAGGAGCTCTGTCTTTTCATCATTTAGGCAGAGTCCGTATTGGGCCATCCATGCTTGGATGACCTGGTAGATGGCATTTATGGCGATGGAGTCAGTAGTGTAGTCACCTGTGATAAGGATTAGTATCTGGGTGTCGTCAGCGTAATTAGTATACGTGACGCCCAGATGGTCCAGAATATCAAAAAGAGGTTTGGTAAACACGTTATACAACGTGGGCGAGACACAGGACCCTTGAGGCACGCCACAAGAGACAGGAGCAGGTGGGGCGGCTGCTAGTGGAGAGAACACGCGCATTGATCTATTATCCAGGAAGGAACTGATCCAGGTTGAAGCTTTGTCAGGGAAGTGTGCAGCTGATTTGAGGTGGTGACAGAGAATTTTGTGATTGACAAGATCAAAGACCGCCGAGAGGTCCAGGAGAAGTAATAGCGCAAGTTTGCCTTTGTCTTTTAGATCTTCGATCTGCGTTTTTAAATCGATAAGGGTAGTTTCAGTGCCATGGCGTGGCCGAAACCCCGATTGTCTAAGTCCCAGAAGTTTGTTTGATTCAAGGTATTCTTGAATTTGTAAATACGCAGCTCGGCCGAGGATTTTTAGTAGGAATGGGACAGTAGTGATTGGCTTGTAATTTGTAGGTATGCTGTGATCCAAGGTAGGTTTTTTCAGGAGAGGGATGACCCACAGGTACAATCCCAGAGCTGAAGGAGGAGTTGATGAGCGTAGTGATGAATGGTGCTAGGTCGTGAGCTGCTTCCTTAATAATGGGCGCAGGACAAAGGTCACCATGACAGTTGGAAGGTTTAAGGCTAGCGATGATCTTTTCCACTTCAGAAATGGAGAGTGGAGAGAAGCTAAAAGGAGTCAGAGAATCTGGGATGGAGTGGTTTATGGCAGGTATAAGGTTCGGTTGAGGGTTGGATTGAAGGCTAGTTTGTTTGTTATTGATTTTAATTTGGAGAGTGGCAATCTTGCCTAGGAGAGCCTCTTGGATTTTGGAACACCAGGTGCTATCTTTGGTGCAGGTGTCAGGTGCAGTAACAGGAGTTTCAAGTTCTTTTAGGATTTTGAACAATTCTTTGGTATTGTATTTAGCTTGTTCGATACGTTTATTGTATGTGTCTTTTTTTGCCTGGAGTATGGCTTCCTTGTAATTGAGGGTAGCCAAGAGTAGACACGATTTGTTAGCTGGAGAGTGGTTGCTTTTCCAGTGAGATTCCGCAATTCATTTTTCTTTGCGCAAAGTTCTAAGCTGGGGGGTGAACCAAGAATTCAGGTGGGCTCGAGGTTTGGATTTTCTCAGTTTAGAGGGTGCGATGGTGTCTAAGGCTTTAAGCGTAGCCCGATTAAAAGCGTCAACCAAGGCCGTGGGGTCAGAGCATGAGAGAACCTGGTCATTGAGAACAGGGAGGAGGAGAGGGAGGAGTCTGTCGCAGGTGATGTCACGTTTATTGCGAGTGGCCGTAGCAGGTGAAATTCTTGGAGAAGGGCTGACAGGTTTGGACTGGATATTGAACGTAATGAAGTTGTGGTCAGTCCATGAGCACTGTTGGTTGGAGGTGATGTTGATGGGACAATTGCGGGCGGCTATCCAGTCAAGGGTTCTGCCCTTGTTGTGGGTAGGTTGGTTTATGAACTGTGTGACTCCTGCATTTGAAAGGATATTATCAATAGTCGTGGCAGCAGTGTCCTTGGGGTCATAAAGACCTAGGTTGAAATCCCCCAATATCGTGACTTGGGAATTAGTTTTGGTGTTGTGAGTGATGATGTTAGAGAGGTCCTCAGCGAAGGTGGATAGCGGGCTCATTATTTTAGCTCATTATCCCTTTCACAGAAGAGAAATATCCATAACATATCTGTCTTTGTCCTGCCCAAGGGTAGTCAAGCACCAAAATGCTAGGCAATTCTCTTCCGAACAAGAGTACCACAGCAACCCCAGACACGAGTTTCAGCCTGGCTGTGCCTCATCAATCGCTGCATTAATTCCACTAAGGAGCCAGAGGGACCCCACCGGATCTCATGGTCCAGGTTCCACCACCAAAGGCCTGGAGAAGGTTGGCTGCATAGTGGGTCTCAAGCAGTCGGGGTGGCACATAAGACACTCTGCTCCCAGAGACCAGCAACTCTGGCTAACAGGACCAGTGAGCCAGTCATGGTCCGAGTACCCTAATACAGTGACTCAAGGTGATGGGGACTGCGTAAGCAGCCCAGGAAGCATGGTTCAAAAGGTTATTTACTGTGGCAGGATTGGATCTTGCTAGGTGTACTTGGGCCCTCAAGTCAATATGAGGAGAGTCCCAGATGGATCCTTTTCCAAGATACTTGGATCCCAAGGAAGAAGGAGTTCATAAAGATTTCCAATGAAGAGGATGGTGCAGAGGATGTGAGAGCAATACAGGAGCACAGAAGTGGCTCAGCAAATAGGCCAGGAGCATCTCAGTTTGTAAAGAAAAGATCAGACATGGTAGAAGTAAAAGTCGCTAGCCTCCCCTCTCAGTATATCTACTATTTGTAATTGGGGCAATTGGACATGCTTACCATTCCCCCTCACTAATATGTTGACTTTAATAAAAGCCAGTTGGTACAACGTTCATTCATCGACAGTGTTTTTTTGGATGTGTTTTTTATTTTTTAAAGTTTTTATTACATTTTTAAACAAACAAACAATAAAACCAAACAGACAGTGCATGTTCAACAGTTTCATTACACTTTTTAAATTCCCTAACCACTACTCCCACTACCCCACCCCCCTTGCGAGTCTATCATCTTGAGTCATCAGATTCCACACCCTGTGGTTCGGTCTCCTCCTCAACAGGTTCAGTCGGGTCATCTAATGACCCAAACAATCCGGCTATCAGTGATTTCCAGGCCATCAGGGACTCATTTTCCTCCTCCCCCCCATTGCTGCACTCCTCTTGCCATGCTATGGTTTCGGCTTCTGCCCATTTTTGCAGGTCTTTCCACCACCCCTCTATCCTCGGCACATGGCATGACTTCCATCCAGTGGCAATCCTTCTCTTTGCAAGCACATAAGCCAGGTCCCTTAGTTTGCTTACATGCCTGAGTTTCCGTGGTCTGGGGAACCCCCCCAGCAGGCAAGCCCATACTGTGTCCACTACTATCTTGACCTCTCTTCCTTCTAGTTTCTCTTTTACACCTCTTCAGAACCTCTCTATGATCGGGCAAGACCAAAACATGTGCACCATGCCTGCGTTCTCTTCGTCGCACTTGGGGCATGCTTGCCGACCTGCGTTCTCCAACCTCGATATCCTCCAGGGCGTCATATAAGCCCTGTGTGTTATTTAAAGCTGTATTTGTTTCAGTCTCGCGTTTCTAGACACCTTCTTATGATACCTTTGCAAATGTTACCCACATCTCATCTCCCATTTGGGCCCCAACCTCCGTTTCCCAGTCCAATCTCAGCTGCGTGACCTCCTTCCCCAGTTTAGACATCAACATCATGTACAGTCCGGAGACCTCATGGCCCCCCTCAGCTATATCATATTTAACGTCTATGGTGGCGTCCAGTTCTTCCTCCAACACAGTTTCGGGCCACATTCTCTTAATCCTCTGTACCATTCTGTGGTACGTGATGTACTGGCCTTTGTGCAACTCTGCCTCCTCCTGCAGCCCCTCAAAGGTAACACAAGAGCCCCCCTGCCAAATATCCCCCATCGTTGCCACTCCAACCGGCTCCCAGTGGGTCCGGAGTATCAGTCGCAGCTGAGCGTCTGCCCCTGTCAATACCACCAATGGCCTCTGCGGCGAGCATGGGGACCGGTTCCCCATCAATTGGCATGCCCTGCGCCACACCTTCCACCCCAGCTGCATCATTTTAGGGCGCCCCACCATCTCCGCCCTGGATGCCCACATAACTTCTTTCAAATAAAAGGGTGCACAATCCCGCCCAAACAGCCTAAATTCGGAGGTTTCTTCATCAGATAGCCATTTGGCAACATATTGCAACTGGCTCACCACATAGTACGCCTCGTAATTGGGCAGCTTTATACCCCCTTTGTCATGGAAGTTCTGGAGCTTCCATAACGCCACTTTGTTTCGCGTAGCATGCCACAGAAAGTCCCTACACATGCTATTCAGTTTGGCAAAAAACCCTTTAGGAATCAGATACGGAATATTCCCGAAGTAATGTAGGAGCCTTGGCAGGACCACCATCTTTAGCATTGCTCCCCGCCCCATCATCGCCAAAGGCAGCTTTGCCCAAAACCGCATGCATTTCTCAATTTTTTGGATTGCCACCTCTGTATTACACCTATGCTCCTCCCCCACAGTGTGATATATATCTATCCCTAGGTACCGAAAAGTACTAACCGCCCACGGTACCTGTAAGACCGGCAACCTCTCCGCTGGAACCCCTGTATACCCCCCAACGGGAACAGACTAGACTTCTGGGGGTGATAGCAACGCGTATCTCCCAAGCACTTCCAAAATGTACTGGAGGTTCTCCTCCGGATACCGCACATAAAGCAACATGTCGTCCGCATATAGGGAGACCAAGTGCCGCTCCCCGTTCACCTCGATGCCTATGGTGTCATATTGCTGCCTCAAATAGATTGCGAGAGGCTCCAGGGCCAAAATGTAGAGCATAGAGGACCACGGGCATCCTTGTCTAGTACCCCTACTAAGCTGCCACCTCTCTGATATCACAGATCCCGTCTTTACTCTGGCCAGCGGTTCACTATACAAAATCTCTGCCCATCTTACATAGCCAGGCCCTAACCCATAGTGTTTCAGGGCCGCCAGCAGCCACGGCCACTTGACGGAGTCAAAGGCCTTGATCGGATCCAGGGACACGATTGCCATTTCCTCCTCACTTCCACTGCCAAACTCAATGATCCTCTGACGTTGCCTATGATTGTTGGTGATGTTTCTATGGGGGACATAGCCCGTTTGATCCGGATGTATTAACTTACCAATGACCTTTTTCAGTCTATTCGCCAAGACCACAGTTAATATCTTGCCGTCTTGGTTCAACATTGACACAGGTCTGAAGGAACCACAGCTGCGCCCTGGTTTATTTGGTTTAGGGAGAGGTACTATAATAGCCTCTCTCAATGACTCCGGCAGGCGGCCCGTCTCGAACGCCTCATTTATCATCTCTAGCAGCGGGGGAGGACCTCTTCTATATATACCTTGTAAAATTCACTTGGGAGCCCGTCTGTCCCCGGGGTCTTACTAGTAGACAACCACCTCACCACCTTCCCCAGTACTTCCAGGGTAATTGGGGAGTCCAATTCCTCTCTTTCCTCCTCACTTATCTTGGGCAGCCCCATATCCTCAAGCGTTTCTTCTATCATTGCCCGGCTACTTTCCCGATCTTCCCCGTATAGCACTTTATAATAATCCACAAACGCTTGATTAACCCCCTCCTGGGTGTCCTCTACGCTACCATCTTCCCTCTCTATAGTTCTGATTGTGGCTCTAGGGTTCTTGCTCTTATATAACCACGCCAAAAGTCTCCCCAGTTTGTCACATCCCACATGCTGTCTCTCTATGTACCTTTTATAGTTAAGGTTGCACAACCTCTCCCAGTAATCCGCACATTTTTGCTGCAGCTTAAGTATCAAATCTAGTTTCTCTGCTGTATCGTCACCGGCTTTTAAGGCCTCTTCCAATTTTGCTTCCGTCTCCCTCAGTTCTGTTGAAACCCCACCCTGTAGGCCCTTGGATTTCGCCATGGCCGCCCCCCTCATAACCACTTTAAAGGCCTCCCATAGTGTCCCCGCCGAGTCCACACTCCCAGTATTGGTTTTTAAATAATTTACTATCTCCTCCCGTAAATCTTCTCTAAAGAAGGGGTCTCTCAACGCCTCCGCTCGTAGGTGCCACGTTGGGATCCTCGCCCTCGGGGGGCAATATTGCCACGCAAGAATCAGGGGCGAGTGGTCCGAGAGGACCCTGGCCCTGTACTCTATGTGCGCAATTTCCATTATAATTTCTGGTGATGTCCATCCTTGTCCAGCCTTGTTGATAACTGCTGTGGGGCAGAGTAATGCGAATATTGCCTTTCCCCAGGGTGCCATACTCTCCATGCATCTTCCAACCCAAAGTCATCAAGCAGTGTCTGTAGCGCCCTAGCTGCAGGGGCCGGTCTGTCCAATTTCCCGTCCAATCTATCCACCCTCGGGTTCAATACACAGTTGAAGTCCCCTCCCCAGATCACCGCGCTTCCCACACACACACGCTCAGGTTCGCACTCAGTGTCCTAATGTACGCCACCGTGTTCTGGTTTGGGGCGTACGTGTTAACAATACATATCTCCCTATTCTCTACCAATCCCCTCAGCATAACCATCCTCCCGTCTGTCTCAGCCACCACTTGCAACCGCTGAACCGGGACATGTGGCGCCACCCATATAAGTACTCCTCTTGCGTAGGCCGAGTACGAAGAGCCCACCAGCACCCCCTTCCACTTTCCCGCAATCGTGTCCATCTTCTCACGTGTAAGGTGGGTTTCCTGTAGCAATGCAATATCTATTTTCTGCCTGCGCAGATACAGCATAACCTTGTTCCTTTTTAAATAGCTATTAAGCCTCCGCACATTCCATGTGAGTATTTTAAGGTCCCCCATGGCCCGGTATGATCCCATTCCCTCCCCCCCAAGTGCAGTGTAACCTTGAGTTCCATTCCAATCTATGTAGGCTCGCATCCCCTTCTAAAACCCTGTTAACCAAAAACACACCGAACTTCCCACTCCCTTTCCCCCCCCGCCTCCCAACCCTTCCCCAACACTCTCCCCCCAACTGTTGCCCAGCTCCATCCCTGGATCTCAGGCTCCCCCGCATCTAGCTCTTTCCGGCTTTCGCCTGTACTCGAAGCTCCGCAGCGTGAGGCCGCCCTAGTGGCCAACCTACTATAACTACAACTACAATTCGGGGGGTAGGGTGCTACCGCCCTGCCGCTCCAATAGCACATCAAAGAACTACACATTGCTATACAGTTTAAATATATGTAACGCCACTATATTCAAGTCCATCAAGTCTCTCACAATCCGCAATATGTTATCGGATATCAGCCTCCTACAGCCAGGCCCATCGTTCTCAGCCTTCGTCTAGGATGTTCGCTCGCCGCCATAGCAAAATGCATACCGTATCTGAGTCACTTTTCACGTCCATTTTGTGTCTCCTCCGTGTCTTGATCCGGGCAGCCCTGCAGATCCAACCACGTTGTCGCTTCTTCGGGAGTGTCCAAAAAGTGCATTTTGCCCTTATACACGACCTTCAATTTCGCCGGGTACAGCAGCATATATTTTATCCCAGCCGCCCGCAGCCTCCTTTTGATGGTTACATAGCTGTACCGCTGCCTCTCTGATCAGCATAGTGTAATCTAGGTATGCCGTGATAGTGCTCGAGGCCCTCTCGATTGTTCCCCCTTTCCGAAAATACTCCAATATTTTTTCCCGGTCTTTATAGTTCAGTATCTTGGCAATTATCGCTCGTGGAGGGGCGCCCGGTCTCGGCTTCCGCATGAGGGCTCTATGTGCACGCTCGACCACAAATCCTTGCGAGATTGTACCGGCCCCGATTCTTTGTAGGAGTAAGTTCTCGATATAATCAATCGGGTCCTGGCCCTCCTCGCCTTCCGGCAGACCCACCACACGAATGTTGTTTCTCCTCGCTCTCCCTTCTGCTTCTTCTGCTCGAGACTCCAAGTTGTCCACCTGTTGCTTGAGGACATGGATCTCTTTTGTATTGTTGGCACCGGTGTCCGTATTAGATTTCACCGCGCCCTCCAGGCTGCTTGTGCGTTCCACCAGTCCCCTGACATCCTGTCTCAGCAGGGAGACTTCGATGCCCACTGCTTCATTTTTAGCCTCCAGGGAAGTACGTAGGTCCATCATCGCAACCCCCCAAGATTCCTTCACCTCCGTAATGGCTTCCAAAATCTGACGATTATCAGCCGCTGTCGCGCCCTCAGCCTGTGCCATCGGGCCTTTGGTGGAGGTGGCCGCAGGAAACAGTTGTGCTTTCGCAAAAATGTCCATCGTGGGTTGTTTGGTCTTGTTCTTGCTCACGGCCCCTCGCGCCACCTTTTTCTGGTTACCGTTGGGTCTCCCTATCACGATTCAGCGACCAAGTGTCTCCCCAGCCGCAATATCCGCTCTTTACCGACTGTCGCGGTGGTCTCCAGGCAGTCGCAACCTCCACCTCCTCTCGCCGGTGCTAGTTCAATGCCGAGCGAGCGCTTGTCGTGCTGGTCATGGTGAGGCCTGCATTTTCACACCTCTGCTGCCCTCGGGCCCCTACCGTCTGGGCCAGTGCCCAATCTTTCACGACTCAAGACCCACGGCCCCTGGGGGTTTTTGTATTCCGCCTTCACCTCGCCACCTCTATTCGTCCTCTTCGGGTACCCTTGTTTCGTTTCTTTTGTTGTCGGCCATCTTGTGTGACAATGGACCGAGCCGCCGCCGTCGTTCATCGAGCAATTCCTCCAGACTCTCGCTTACGATTTTTCTCGATCTTTATACAATGAGCGAAGCATCCATTCCCATGCGTGTGTGATCAATTCTGGAACGAGTGGTGCACTTTTAAAGGTAGTTTGTACGGATCATCTGTTGGATCCTCCGGAGCTCCATGGAAAGCACGTCCTACTCCATGGCTGCTCAAGCCACGCCCCGCTGGATGTGTTTTATGCCGACATTTTTTCTCTCGAAAAAACTCTTTGAAACATATAGGGTGTTGTGGGTAAGGATATATAAAGGATGGGGGTGTAGATAAAAGCTTAAAATGTATAGGGGGATACTTAGGGGGACCCCAAAAAATAAAAAACACAATTTCTGAGGACAAGCAAATTGGCCAAACACATCGAAAAAAACACTGTTAATAAATGAACATAGAACCAAGCCAGTCCTTGTACATGTGATTTGAGAGTAGGTCATCTCAGATAAAATGCAGCATATGAACATTGCCATTTAGTAGCCACCACAGGGATTTCACCTCCACATCAGAAAAAAACAAGCAGACAATATGAATATTCACGTCAGCTGAAAAGCTTCTGTTTTTCTAATATAAGGACATGTCTTATAGGGGAGTGTTATTTTATAAATCTCTTTATTGACCCAAGAATGACACCTATCAATGATGCAACAACCAACTACATAGCATTGCACACTTTTAGGGGATAATTAGTGTGGAATTGGTTGGTGTCATTGTTATTTGAACATTGGGAATGTGAAACATTCATAATCAATATTATGATGGATTTAAATAAACAAGAACAAATCCCCTATACATGTAATGGCAGAGTAGACTATGACATGTCACCCTAAATGCTACACAACCACAGCACCACCTAGTAACCATCACTGGAATGCCACCTTGTTAGGAAAGATTTCATAATTGTATGTAATTTTCCCTCCATGTGGCAAACCCCAAACATTTTGCTGTTGTTTTACACCCTGATCTAGACTTTGCCAGAGAAGCGCAGCCTTCGCCGCACTCCTGTGGGCTTTCGCTCAATTCTTATGGGGAAACTGACATGCCCTTAAAACAGTCAGTACTGGGAGACTTAGTTTCCCTTAGTCCTTTCCTCATGTTGTAGCTTTTGTGCAACATGAAATAAGAATGCACCGTAACTTAAATTACTGCGCTCTTGGGTCTGTAGTCATTCCAAAGGCCTTAAAAACTCTCTCTGAACTTATCATCAACGGTGTAAGTGTGTCACGGATAGGACTGGTGGCAGCTATCGTTTCTCTTGTGTTTTGAACCCTTATTTGCCATGTATCCGCGCTTACCGCGTTTGGCACGAATAGGTGGCCTGGCTCCCAAAATGATCATGCCACAAGGTTCTTTGTCCTGTCCGCTGACCGTCTTGCCCCTTCACCTCCCCCCAGGTCGAGCCGACCCGAGGCAGTCCTTATTTGGTCATGCACTTTCCCGCGAAACACAACACTCTCGTGGGTTTCTGCATGCCTTGTGTGTGCCTCCAGGATGTGGGCTGGGATGTCTGTTCCCAATACACATCCTGGGTGCCAGAGAGTCCCGAGTGTCCTGAATGCCTGGGACCACTGTGGTCCGTGATAGGTCCACGTATGGTGTGAGTGTTTGTGAGCAGATCCCCCATTGGGCCCTCTCCGTTTTGGCACGAAGGGAACTTTGTATAAGAGGAGGCTGAAAACACCACTACCATGTCGATCTCCTGAGTTCACACCAAACAAGGGATAAGGAGCCAAGTATCCTGCAACAAGAAGCTGAGTCGAGGAACCGCTGGCGACCCGCTGAAGGTTTGGCACCCTGAGCTGCTGTCGTCCTGCGAGGCCCCTCTGCATCTGATCGTCCTAGAAGGTCTGCAAAGGTGCTTCGACCCATTGGAATAGTGGGATCAACTATTCCCGGCACCTTCATCAAACCCTGCAAGTAAGCCTCTTCGGAAGTGTCCCTGGGCCAACCAGTGGGCTGACCAGCTTACGCAGGACACTTTGCTCTGTCACCGCCGCCGTTTCGGGGAAGCCCTCAAAACTTGGTCTACTGCTTGCTCTGCGTACACGGCACCCTCACACCGAATTCGTACACTTGGCATTCCCAGGTCTGAAGTGAGACGAGTGCGCCCGGACCAGACTAAATGCGGTTGCCGTGTTGCCCTGCTGTGGTAATAACCTGTGCACATCCGCTGCATTTGGGACACCCTCTACCCTGCATCCTGCTACGCAGAATCTACACGGTGTTGAGACATCCTGATCATCGCAGCTGAACCTGCCAGCAACGTGAACTGAACTAGAGAAGTCAGGGTCTGCCTGCGTCGGGGACGGATGAGTAGTCTATACCCCAACCGGTGGCCCCTCTCGCAGGAGCCCGTTTCTTTTCTACCACTATTATGAAATAGCGACTCAAACCCGCACTCTCACCCTTCCGCTGCCCACAAGTGGAGGCCTTGCTTGAGTAGTGAGGACTTGTTCTGCATCGCTTCATTCACCTTCCTGAACCGCCTGATATCCTCGAAGAGGCCCTCTTTCGTCCATTGGCACCAGCGCGTGCAGGTACTTTTGAGCATAAGGCTTCTCTCTTCGTAGGGCTTGGACTTCATCCTAGTTAGGTGAATTTCAGATGTCGAACTGGGTCTAATGATTACTTGCACTGCCTGTTTTCCTCCCCATCTAGGTGGTCTACATATTACGTGCTCCTAACTCCTTAGACCCCTCGGTCTTGTATATATATTGTATTGATTGTGATGTGTTGGTTTACTTTAATATTATTGTGATTCTTTGTTATGGTCGATGTTACAAAGGCCTTGTAATAAATGTGTCTATATTTTTAATATAACACCTGTCTCGAGTAATTTGTAAGTGTCCTTGCTTTGTGTGCTCATTCATGTCTTTCCGTCACCCTCACCCCTCTTCAGACTTAGTCTTGACCGAGGCCATCGCTATCCTGATTGGTCTGGCTTGTCCAGAGGTTACCCTGTTCCAAGAAACTAGGCTGGCCTTCTGAACCTCTGCCCCTCCTGGTCAGAGTTCAGAAATCCATCTTAACAAATTGGTGGCAGCGGTGGGATATGACTGAAGGTATCCAGTGTTGCGCACGAGCGAAGGCATTTCAAGTTATTCCTAACAGGACACATAGTGAATTGTCGTAGTATAACTTTTTAAAGGCCATATTCCTATCTAACAGTATGGAAACAAGTACCTTGTTAACTTTAAATGCTTCTAAATCCGAAACATTGAAAAAGATGTTTGCTGAATGAGGTGTCTCCTCTCAAGGCACAAAAATAGAAATGATCCAAAGAATCATGGCGTGGCAAGAAGCTCAGCTTAGCACTATAGCTTCAGAGGACCGTGCAGAAGGAGGTGGGGCTGCTCTCACTGGTAGAACTGGCAGTTCTGCCGCTGCACTGGTCCACCGCAACCATGAGGACACGGAGGATGAAATGTCCAATGTTTCCTCTGCCAGTGCTTATGGGGAGGCCTTACTTGAATTCAAGAAGCAAGAACTGCTATTTAGGCAGAAGGAGCTTGATTTCAATATGGCCAAACTAAAAATCGAACAGGCAGAAAAACAGAAAGTCAGGGATCACCAGTTGGAACTGGCCAAGCTTCAAGTTGCCAATGGATCCAAGGGTCCTGGACATGGGTCTGGGGCCTCCTCTCATCCAAGGTTTCCAAAAGATCTGCTCAGTGTGTATGAGGAAAAGAATGACATTATGGACTAGCTGAATACATTTCAGTATGCATGTGAAGTTCAACAAGTTGACAATGCTGATAAACTTGCCTGGTTACTTAGCAGACTGCCCCATCCTGGCTGCAGTGCCATTATGGAAATGTCGAAGGCTGAGTGAGCAGATTTTGCAATGTTGAAGCAGACTCTCCTTTTAAAGTTTGGAAAGACTCCTGCCCAATACTTAAAAAGATTCAGAGAGTATAAGAAAAAAGAAGGTGGTACTTGGGTATCTTATGTAACTGAATCCTTAAAAAACTTGACTGGCTGGGTCGAAGGTTATAAGGTTTCTACCTTTGAAGGTATGATAAGTCTTGTCATGCTGGAACATATTTTTGCATCTTCTTCCCCTGAGCTTAAGCAGCATTTGGCAGATTCAAAGGAGATAGATCCTAAGAAACTTGCCATTGCAGCAGATTTATGGGTGTCACATCGAGTGTCCCATAAGGACAAGACTCATCCTGGTAAGCAGGAGGAAGGGAAAAAGTCCAAAGATAAGGAGGGTGGGGAAACTGATAAATCTTCTTCCCAAAAGGGCCACAAAAAGAAAAATAAGGGTAAGACACAAGAGAACTCACAGGGTAGTGGAGGTCAGCCTCCAAAACAGAACGCTGGTTATGATAAGCCTCCCTATGTAAACAGACCCAATGGATCTTGTTTTGCTTGTGGAGCAACTGACCACGTGAAGGGGGATCCCAGATGTAAGGTCAAAACCTTGGGAGTCCACTCTGCTAATCTGGCCTTCTCCTCCTACGAGGAAGAAGCGATTACCAGAGCATCCTTCTCCTCAGACTCCTTGCCCAGTGGGATAGAAGCTGAGGTAGTTTTAGTTTCCCTGGGTTCCTGGGAGCCTAAAGTCGCAGAGGCTTATGCTAGAATTCCAGATAACACCAGGCACTACTTTAAAGACAGTGGCCCTCATTACGACCCTGGCGGTAAGGGGTTTACGCCAGCGTTAGCTGCGCCGACCCCTTACCGCCAACTACGAGTTCCCAAAGCGCCATGGTCACTTTTCCGCCCGCTTTTTGCGGGCGTAAAAATCCATGGCACTATGGGACCTTGGTGTTAATTACGCCACCGTAATGTACGGTGGCGTAATTAACGCCTTCCCCACTCCCATTGAGCCCTATGGGGCCGAAATGGGAATGGGGAAGGGTAAATGGGTCAATGGGGACTTACCGCCCCGCCAACCTCGGAATGGGGCGGTAAGTCCGCCATCCGCCATGGCGTAAACGGACTTTACACCATGGCGGAAAAGTCCGTCGATGGCGGAAAAAATCCGCCAGGGTCGTAATGAGGGCCAGTGTGTTGATCAATGGAGTAAATACTCCAGCTCTTAGGGATACTGGGTGCAGTTGAACTGTAGTGGATTCAACCTTGGTAGACTCAGAGGAAGTTGCCAGAGCTACTCTGATGTCCACTAAGTTGGCTGACGGCCCACCTCTCATGTTCCCAGTAATACCTGTAAATCTTACTATCAATGGTACAGCAGTCAGGATAGGATTCCAGTGAGCATTCAGAGGAGTGTCCCAGGAAAGGTCTTTTTGGGCAACGATCTCAGAGCTTTAGGGCTTGTGGGAGATACTGCTGACAGACCCTGCACAAGGTCTCAAATGAGGGCAGCACTGGCCAAGACCAATGCCCTGCGCCAGCCAAAGGGAAAACCCAAGGCTAACGGAGTCAAGAAACCAAAAAGAGGGAAAGAAAATATTCCCCCTAACTCAGCTACCACTGCGGTGGAGGTAGTTGGTCAATCGCCCGGACCTGACGAGGAGGTGGTGATGCCTGAAGTGTTTGACCCCAATGACCATCCTGAACTAAACGATTTGTTAGTAGAAGGTGGTCCTGACAGGGAAGAATTCAGTGAAGGCCAACGTGAGTGCCCTTCTCTGGAAGGCCTAAGGAGACAGGCCTGCTCCCAGCTTGAGGGTGAACCTCCTGGGAAGCATCGGATTTATTGGGAACTTGTATAGTGAGCCCACAGAGTCTACAGAAGGAGACCATAGGAGGTTGGTGGTTCCCCTTGCTGTAAGACCCTTCCTCTTGCAGCTGGCGCATGAAGTGCCCCTTGCTGGTCACCTTGGTATTAAGAGGACCAAGCAAAGGTTATCCATGCACTTCTACTGGCCCAAGATGGGGGTGCAAGTAGAAAGTCACTGCAGGAGTTGTGCCTCCTGCCAGTTATCTGGTAAGAGTGGTTCAACAATCCACGCTCCATTAGTACCACTCCCAGTTGTGGGAGTACCATTCGAGAGGGTAGGGATCGACATTGTTGGTTCCCTTGACCCCCAAACATCCTCAGGCAATAGGTTTATCCTGGTATTGGTCGACCATGCCACCAGATATCCTGAGGCCATCCCATTGAAAACTGTGACTGCCAAGTCAGTCGCAAAAGCTTTACTCGGCATCTTTACTAGGGTTGGCTTCCCTAAAGAAGTTGTGTCTGACAGAGGCAGCAACTTTATGTCAAAGTATATGCAGGCTATGTGGAAAGAATGTGGGGTCACCTACAAGTTCTCTTCCGCATACCACCCCCAGACCAATGGTCTGGTGGAACGGTTTAACAGAACATTAAAAAGTATGATTGGGGCGCTGGAAGAACCTCAGAGAAGAAAATGGGATCTTCTTTTACCATGCTTACTGTTTGCCTACCGAGAGGTACCACAGGAGGGTGTTGGCCTCAGCCCCTTCGAACTTCTGTTTGGTCACCCTGTGCGGGGACCCTTAGCCATAGTCAAGGAGGGATGGGAGATGCCCACTCCCCCTATTACTACCAACATAGTAAACTATGTGTTAGGGCTCAGAAAAAGGATGGTACTCCTGATGGGTCTGGCTAGTGACAAGTTGAAGGCAGGACAAGCCCTGGTGAAACATTGGTATGACCAGAAAGCTTCCCTCATCAACTTCACACCTGGTCAGCAAGTCCTGATCATGAATCCCATAAGGCCTAGAGCTTTACAGGATAAATGGTCAGGCCCTCACACAGTGGTGGAGCCCCTGGGTGAGGTCAACTATTTAGTGGACCTTGGAAGGCCTAGACAGGCTCCAAAAGTGTTCCACGTAAACAGGCTGAAGGCCTTCATCCCAAGAGTTGAAATCGCAGCACTGCTGTTGGCTTCAGATGTTGAGGAAGAGCAGTCTGAACCTCTTCCTGACCTGTTTCAAAGCATTCCTTCAGATAGCTCCCTTGAGGGTGTCAGTGTGGCCCCTCACCTGACTTCTGATCAGCAGGCTGAGGTGAAAGGTGAAAAGTTTGATTAGGCAGTTTTCCCCCTTGTTTTCACAGTTTCCTGGTTTGACACCTTGGTGCAAAAATAACATAGACACAGGAGACAGTGTACCTACCAAGAGTAGGGGATACAGAATGTCAGACAAAGTACGGTTTTACATTAAGACGGAGGTCAACAAAATGTTAGATCTTGGGGTGATTTAACTCTCTATTCGTCCTTGGTCCAGCCCTGTGGTTTTGGTTCCAAAAGCAGGTACTTCCGAATTGAGGTTCTGCGTGGATTACAGGGCTCTGAATGCTGTCACGAAGACAGATGCATACCCCTTGCCTCAAACAGATAAGCTGGTGGATACCTTGGGTGCCTCCAAGTATCTCAGCAGGTTTGACCTCACTGCAGGCAATTGGCAAATAGCACTCGCAGAACATGCCAAGGAGAAGACAGCATTCTCAACTCCGGAAGGTCTTTACCAATTCAGGGTAATGCCTTTTGGGTTGAAGAATGCACCTGCCATGTTCCAGAGGCTTGTGAATCATGTGTTGAATGGGTTGGATGAATTCTGTCTTGCATATCTGGATGATATAGCAGTTTTCAGTGCCACATGGGAAGACCATGTGAAACACCGTGGGATTGTGTTACAGGCCCTTCAGAAAGTCCACTTGACCATAAAGGCCAGTAAATGCCAGATTGGACAAGGCTCAGTGGTTTACCTTGGACATGAAGTAGGTGGACGGAGGATACAGCCTCTACCCAGTAAAGTACAAGCAGTACAAGACTGGCCTACCCCCACTACACAGACCCAAGTGAGAGCCTTCTTAGGACTCACAGGGTATTACAGACATTTCATGGCAGACTATGGCACCATAGCTGCCCCTCTGACTGCTCTCACCACTCCGAAGAAATCCAAGAAGGTAACTTGGACTGAAGAGTGTGAGAAGGCCTTGCATGGCTTAAAAGACTCCTTGTGCCAGGCCCCTGTACTCAGGGCCCCTGATTACCAAAGACATTGTATTGTGCAGACAGATGCCTCTGACACTGGGATAGGAGCTGTACTATCACAAGTAGAGGAGAAGGGTAAGGAACACCCTATTGGTTTCATTAGTCGCCATCTTAAGGACAGAGAGCTCAGATGGTCCACAGTGGAGAAAGAATGTTTCTCTGTTGTGTGGGCCCTACAGAAGCTGAGACCCTACCTCTATGGGACACACTTCACTGTGCAAACTGACCATAAGCCCTTAAAGTGGCTAATGAACATGAAGGGAGAGAATCCAAAGTTGCTTAGGTGGTCCATAAGTCTGCAAGGCTTTGACTTCACTATTGAGCATAGGCCAGGTGTCCAACATAGCAATGCTGATGGGTTGTCCAGAATGTTTAACCGACCTGAACAAGAAACTCATCCAGGGGTGGATTAGTTCCCCCTGTCCTTAGTCTGGGAGGGCTGAGTGTTAGGAAAGATTACATAATTGTATGTAATTTTCCCTCCATGTGGCAACCCCCAAACTTTTTGCTGTTGTTTTACACCCTGATCTAGACTTTGCCAGAGAAGTGCAGCCTACCGCTGCACTCCTCTGGGCTTTTGCTCAATTCTTATGGGGAAACTGACATGCCCTTAAGACAGTCAGTACTGGAAGACTTTGTTTCCCTTAGTCCTTTCCTCATGTTGCTGTTGTGCAACATGAATCAAGAGTGCACCGTAACTTACATTGCTGCGCTCTTGGGTCTCTAGTCATTCCAAAGGCCCTAAAAACTCTCACTGGACTTATCATGAACTGTGCAAGTGTGTCACGGACGGGACTGGTGGCAGCTATAATTTCTCTTGTGTTTTGAACCCTTTTTTGCCATGTATCCGCGCTTACCGCGTTTGGCACGAATAGGTGGCCTGGCTCCCAAAATAGCCATGCCATGATGTTCTTTGTCCTGTCCGCTGACCGTCTTGCCCCTTCACCTTCCCCCAGGTGGAGCCGACCCGGGGAAGTCCTTATTTGGTCATGCACTTTCCGGCGAAACACGCTTTCGCAGGCTTCTGCATGCCTTGTGTGTCCCCCAGGATGTGGGCTGGGATGTCTGTTCCCAATACACATCCTGGGTGCCAGAGAGTCCCGAGTGTCCTGAATTCCTGGGACCACCATGGTTCGTGATAGGTCCACGTATGGTGTGAGTGTTTCTGAGCAGATCTCCCATTGGGCCCTCTACCTTTTGGCGCGAAGGGAACTTTGGATAATTGGAGGCTGAAAACACCACTACCATGTCGATCTCCTGAGTTCACACCGAACAAGGGATAAGGAGCCAAGTATCCTGCAACAAGAAGCTGAGTCGAGGAACCGCTGGTGACCCGCTGAAGGTTTAGCACCCTGAGCCGCTGTCGTCCTGCGAGGCGCCTCTGCATTTGATCGTCCTAGAAGGTCTGCGAACGCGCTTCGACCCATTGGAATAGTGGGATCAACTAATCCTGGCACCTTCATCAAACCCTGCAAGTAAGCCTCTTCGGAAGTGTCCCTGGGCCAACCAGTGGGCTGACCAGCTTACGCAGGACGCTTTGCTCTGTCACTGCCGCCGTTTCGGGGAAGCCCTTGAAACTTGGTCTACTGCTTGCTCTGCGTCCACGGCACTCTCACACCGAATTCGTACACTTGGCATTCCCAGGTCTGAAGTGAGACGAGTGCGCCCGGACCAGAGTAAACGTGGTTGCCGTTTTGCCCTGCTGTGGTAACAACCTGTGCACGTCCGCTGCATTTGGGACACCCTCTACCCTGCATCCTGCTATGCAGAATCTACACGGTGTCGAGACGTCCTGATCATCGCAGCTGAACCTGCCAGCAACGTGAACTGAATTGGAAAAGTCTGGGTCTGCCTGTGTCGGGCAAAAATAGTGAATCAATCCAGCACTCTCACCCTGCCTCTGCCCACAAGTGGAGGCCTTGCTTGAGTAGTGGGGACTTGTTCTGCATCGCTTCATTCACCTTCCTGAACTGCCTGATATCCTCGAAGAGGCCCTCTTTTGTCCATTGGCACCAGCCTGTGCAGGTACTTTTGAGCATAAGGCTCCTCTCTTCGTAGGGCTCGGACTTCCTCCTAGTTAGGTGAATTTCAGATGTCGAACTGGGTCTAATGATTACTTGCTCTGCCTGTTTTCCTCCCCATCTAGGTGGTCTACATATTACGTGCTCCTAACTCCTTAGAACCCTCGGTCTTGTATGTATATTGTATTGATTGTGATGTGTTGGTTTACTTTAGTATTATTGTGATTCTTTGCTATGGTCGATGTTACAAAGGCCTTGTAATAAATGTGTCTATAATATTAATATAACACCTATCTGGAGTAATTTGTAAGTGTCCTTGCTTTGTGTGCTCATTGAGGTCTTTCCATCACCCTCACCCCTCTTGAGACTTAGTCTTGACCGAGGCCATCGCTACCCTGATTGGTCTGGCTTGTCCAGCGGTTACTCTGTTCCAAGAAACTAGGCTGGCCTTCTGAACCTCAGCCCCTCCAGGTCAGAGTTCAGAAATCCATCTTAACACACCTCCATATCAGAGCTAAACAACAATGCACTATGGATATTACAGCACATGAAAAGAGCACATAAATACTGCTGTGCTAATTGCATTCATCTTATAGTTTCCCAAAATGAGGCCTGAGTGTATTAGGTTATCTATGTATCTCACGTGAATCACAACATCAAAATAAGCATTGGAAAATCCAACGATTTCTGATGTTTTTAGGACAGTCTTCACCTCTGTCCCAGACATGAGTGGAGGGAAGACAACCACTGACAAACGTTAAAATGTTTGTCTAACACAGGAGAGGAGTGCACCTTTCTTTTATTCCGCCAGTCCTACTAACCTCCCAGTTACAGTGTTTCATTGAATTACCGTGGAGTAGAGTTGGTCTTGTGGATTTCAGAGACAATGGAGGGTGGTATCCTTGCCCTTCATACTCTGTCTTCCTCCTTGGCAGCACTACAATGGCCAGGAGTACATTTTGTCTAAAGACCTACTCAAGGTTGTTGGGTGAATCTATTGAAGTATTTAATACCTTGACTTTTGTCCTAAGGTCAGTACATCTAATTTGGTGTATAGTTGTGTATATGGTGTATAGTAATTGCTTAAATGTTCTCTGTACCCAAAATATGATCTTATTCTGCTATCTTCCTCTAAAAAATACCCTACAAACTGGTGGTTGTGTGATATTATATGATATGGCATTTGTAACGCGCCTATACACAAGTGTTTAGAAATTGAGGCCCAATCAACCTGCCTGTCCTCTCTTGACCACATGTTAGTGATATGCAGGACTTCCTGCTGCTCAAATGATGGGGATCCGCTCCTAATTGAAGGAACTTGGTTTCTGATAGGCATCATTTTCAATACTCCCCATATCGCAAAATTCTTTCCGCAAGTGTGTCACTTATATTCTCATGACGACCAAGGACGTAGACACTTTTCCTAAATATATTTCCTCTTGGCAACAGAACGGTCCTCACTTTACACCACATATTTGCAATGAAACACAAACACTGTTGGGAAACATAGACAGGATTAATCAGTATATACCAATAACGAGTGAGGTTTGAAGTTGCAGATAAAGCAGTTAAATAGGAATATGCATCTACCAGGTTTAACTCCATTATCTCAATGCACTACGTTTAAAACAATACACACAATTATAATGCAGCACTTAATTAAAAGTAGTCCCTCACATAACAGAAACATAATTCCATCACAATAAACGTTCGAAACATTATGATGGGATAGCTATCAATCTTGAACCGGTCCAAAAAATAATAATTCATAGAGGATGTTTTTAAAAACTCACTATTTGTGTGAAGTATCCAAACAATTATGTTCTGCTATTTAGAGTATAGTATTCTATCTAATATATCAGTCTATCCTGATTTGTTACTCTAGTATTATGCATTTTTTAATCTATGATAAATGTATCATTTCAAAAAGTAATTGTACACTTTGGGGCTGATTCACAAATGGTGCTGAGCGTTTGAAACATCTGAAGAGCCTGCATGAGATTGTTTGTATCCACCATTCCTAGACCATCTCGCAGTGAGCTTCTGCATCTTGAAATGATACGTCATCCATTCAGGAGTTGCAGATCTCATGACAGAACCAGATGTAATCATCTGGTTTGCCTAGCAAATCAGAGCTCTATCGGGTGATTCATGTAGCCTCTTGGACTTATTTCAGCCAATCGGGTCCCATACATCGCTTAAGGGATGTCTGTGCGTCCTCGTAAATGGCACAGCTAATTTCCTGTCACTTTGTGGGTTATGCTAGTCTTAAAACAAGGTGTTGCATGTGACAGACTAAAACATGGCGGGTGTTTTGTAGATTTGGGACCATTGGAACGTGATTTGAGGAGCATGGAGGACTTTTCTCTTGTTCTTTTTGCTCTTTCATAGTTTATTGCTCTTTATTGTTTTTAAGGCAAGTTGTGTGCTCTTTTGTCTTAGTGTTTGGTTATTATATAATATTCTGCTGTCTTATTTTCTCCACATAAAAAAGGAAAAAGTGCTTTTTCCTCATGTAACTGTGGCAGGGGTCCTCCAAGGCAAGAAACATCTGGAACACCAAAGTAATCCAAAAAGGAACATACAACAAGCAGGAAGTAACACCGTTTATTAGGCACAGGCGCAGCTGTGGGAGCACGGTTCAAACAGCACAGTGTAACTGAACTAGTTGAAGAGAGCTGTCAATGCCGCCCACTGCGGGCAAACACTGTATACACAAACGACATAATCTGCATACACAAAGTTGAAACATTTGGTGAATCATCATATAAAGCTAATTGTTGGGACTACGTCAATCCCATATATCTAAGCATACAATGAATAATGATGATTGGCTCTTGCCATCCTGGTCCCCATCGCCCAACACCACCCATCGTGTTGTCACAAACCTTCCCACAATGCCCCACAGTGACACCTCATAGCATAATGTGATTGTGCTGACCACTGGAACTTTATTAATATGCCATTGGTCAGTTCCCATCGAACACACAAGACAACATCCAACCAATGAGGTGTCCGGCGGACATCGGCAAGGACCCAAAACACTGTTGCACCCTAGGAACATTGAAACCTCTCCCAGTATTGGTTCCCCATTGCTCACCCCTTGCCCCTCAGCCTCATGCCATGACTATCTGCCAAGGGGCGATTTGAAACTGCTTACCCCACCATGCATTTGATTTTAATTGCTGGTATTACATTTTGTTATCTTCTACATTTCCCTGCCTCTCTGGCCTCAAAAGTATCTGTTAGCCCCAATCCCCTGCGGCTACGTTCTTCCGGGAAAGGCAAACTTGCAAAATTGCAAAATTTCACCTGCGGCCTGTACTCCAAAATGGCTGTATTGTTGTTCACATTGTGCTATACTACCACTTCTACCGACTACCCCTGCCCCTTATCCTCTATCCCCAAAATGCCCACTTACCCCATGCCCCACATGGCGCCCCCACTCGCCAGTGTTGCCTACATTCTTTTACGGTCACACATGCGTAAACAGTGCATACGTTAAACCGTGCAGCTGTCAATGATGTCTTACTTCCAGGAGTGCCCCTTCACCTACCCTGCTATGTCCCCTCCCATCACCACATAATTGATGAGTGTGCTCCCCTTGGCATTGTTGAAGTTGCACCTTTACCACATTACTTTGCCTTGTTTCCTTTTATAAAATTAAAAAAGCCAGTGGAAAGTTTATTACACCCTATTTGTTTCCCCAAAACAACTCAAACAACAAACATTTGTTTACACTTTCGTAGTTTCTACTGTGTGTTTTTATGTGTCCTATTTTTTATAATATAGTACTATTATATTAGTGTAGTACAGTAGTCTTTTAGTTTTATTTGTAGTTTTTGGAGTAGCATTGTTTGTTCATTTTTTGGATCTTTTTGGCATGTGCTTTCTGGTTCCCTCAGGGCTTCTTTCAACACGCACGTTTGGGTTCTCAGTTTGTGCACAGGGTATTCAGCATTGTAATAAGTGGCACTTGTGATGGTATGACCGTGACACTTGGCGATGAAGGGGAAGAAGGCTGGAAAGGAGGAGCTGCACGTCTGTTCATAGGCGGGGGAAGATTCCCCCATGATGGATGAGAAGGGGTAACCACATGATATTTTGGTGAACGCCCGTTTGCAGCTTGGGACCAAATAGCATCCCCAATCCTCTGAATTGGTGGCGGTAGTTTAGGCATTGGGTGAGGCCTCAGGAGTGGGAGAGGAGCATGGACCATGGAAGATGCCCTGGTGGTTTAAGGTAGCACAGTAGCTGGGGAAGCAGAGCCTCACATGAAGGCCCCCACTTAGACATTAGAGTAGCAGGAGGTGCATGTCCCTCGTAGGGGTGGGTGGGAGGAGTGGCAGCAGCATGCACTCTTGTCTGGGTGGAGGGGATAGAAGAGGAACAAGCCCCCATTCAGCATGGTGGGGGTGCTGTTTTGGATGAGGGGTAGGTCTGACATTGGGATGTTTAGGGGGCGGAACAGCCTGTCGAGGTTCCACAGTAGGTGGTGTATCTACCCCACGGGGAGGAGTAGTGAGTGGCTGCACCGTGTAGAAGAGCATGAGAACCTTAGCTTGTGAAAGAGCCCATTGAAACTAGTGTCTCGCTGCAACCGGTGAAAAAACCTGAGCACCTTAATGAGCAGCTGCACCGTGTGGGAGAGTTTGAGAAACGTGGAGTGTGGCTGCACCCTGTGAAAATAAGAAACAGAGTGGGTTGCTGCACTCTGTGAAAGGGCCCGTGAACCCTGTGAAAGAGCCCAAGAAACTTTCTGGGCAGCTTCAGCCTGCAATTGTTTATTTATGCAGCGCTTATACACAAGTATAGTGCTTCAAAACACTCTATCTAAGAGCTTGAGAACCATGGGGGCTGCTGCAACCTGCGGGAGAATACAAGTACTTAGTGAGTGGCTATACCTTGTGGGAGAATATAAATAAGAACATTACTGTGTGGCTGTGCACTGTGGGAGAACATGAGAATCTCAGCCGATGGTTCATCCAGCCGGAGAGCATGAGAAGGTTTGACAAGTGTTCTGATCATGAGGCAATACAATGATTCAAAAACATTACTTGCACAATAGTCAATATCATGGTTTAAGTCAGCAACAGGAAAGGGACTCCCGGTCACTACTGTAACTTTCTGAGTCACACACACACCACAAAACAACTCTGCTCCACTTTTCAGTTTCTGACATATACTAGGTAACTAAGCATCCTCATCGTTGGTGCATTAGGTATGGCTAGATGTTATTCCCTTGTCTTTCACATTGAAGTGACTGTTTATTTTGCTTATTTTGATAAATGTTGGTACTTCAAATGTCTCTCCTGCGGTTGGAGAAAATAGCCCCATCTGCATTAAAAACTCCCTTGATATAGAAGCATTACAAACAATTGTTCCTAATGAGCACAAAAATATATGTATAAAACAGTTATTTATTTATTTTCACCATTTTTCATTTCATGGTATTCAATCGAGGTCACATATACATTTATAAAAATACACCACTGTGTAAATATAAACATCAAAAACATGTACTAAGGTGCATCTAAATGTGCAAAAGACAGAAATGACATAAATTCTGAAGCAGCAGAAACCAACCCAAAAAAACAAAACAACCCGGCCATCCTTATCAGGATTACACTTGATTGAACCGCCATGTTTTAAAAGTATTCTTCAATTTTTCTACCTTAAATTCCTGTTCCCATCTATTCTTAGTGCCATTTTGGTTAATTAGCTTAATTTAGCCTTGAAAATAACCCAGGCCTCACCAAATATGCTACACATTAATGTCTTATTAACTTCAAGTGTGGTGCTGGGTTGCAGGAAAATGTATATTTAAAACCTGTACAAAGAACTTTGCTTTTGGTTTGAGCGATTTGATGTGTATTCAGCTACAAAATGATCTGCCAGTTATAAAGTGCAGGTGTACAATGTTGTTCTAGAACAGGCTTGTCCAACCTTTTTGAATGTGGGGCCGAAGCATTAACTTTTTGTCACCCAGTGGGCCGGTGAGCCAAAAGTCAACAACCTCACCCAAAGCAGTATATTAGAAAGCGATATTGTGTGACCTTTGACACAATAGCATCACAGGTAGTGATAGCCATGCAGTCCCAAAGATAGCTTTTGGTGTCATGGGCAGTGATCAAAGGTTAGTTGCTTGTGATTTCTTTCAGTGTCTATGTGTTAATATTTTTCTGAAATAGTGGGGGTGACCGAGCGTAGCGAGGGAGCTACAAGGTTCTAGGGAGGGTTTGGCAGGGTTCCCCCCCCAAGAATTTTTTTTCAAATATGGGGTTGAAATGGTGCATTTTACAGCAGAAAAGGTGACCAAAAAGCCATAAGTTTACAATCAGTTCTAAAGGGGAACATGAAAATTCCATGTCACCATCAGCAGAAAAGAACATTTTACAACACAACACATTTTAATGATCAATGTGTCCACAGTGTAAGACAGCACTGTCACTGATGTAACACATTGTCATGCTGGTTGTACCCAAAATATGCCCCTGTAGCAACATGTCTATGCTGGCTGTTCCCAATTGAGGCCAGCATTGTCCTATGCAAAGCATGATTTATGCTGCCTGAGCATGTGCAGTGTGCCCAATACATATGGCAGTTTATCTCTGTAATACACATTACTTATGTGGTGATGAAAGAAGCATAATTCAATTCAACAGATAAAATATGGAAAAGCGATCACCCAAAGGTGAACCTAATTGAAGAAACGCAATGTGAGCACAATCTTAAAGTATGCAACCTAGCAGGCCTAGTGCACACTTTACCTTTTCTTTCACCAATAAATCAGGGGGAGAGCGCGAACGCAGTCTCCCACTACCAGAAATAATGCAGTCATGTGTCCCGCATTTGGGAACATAGCAGGGGTCAGCAAATCCGACGTGCAATGGTTAAGCCTCACCCTGGGAGATCTGCCCTTGTGATCAGATTCTCCCCTGCCAGCTAAGTATGAGTAGCATGCAAGAGGGCAGGGATTGGGTCAGTTCTGGGAAGCCCCACTAAGCGAGGGTGAGAAGGTAGGCCCTGACCCAGCCCCAACCCCCTAGCCCCCTGGAAGCTCTGAGCATCTGCAGAGCTGCCTGTCCCGCGTGTAGGGGGAAGCTCCAGCAGGCAGAGCCCAGCAGAAGAGTAGATTGTAGCGCAGTTCCTTTCTCCCATCAGGCCTTGCTCAGCCCGAGATTTGTATACATAGCAGGATGGCTTGAGCAGGCCTGTTGCAGTCTGCCCACTGGCCTGTCAGCCCCACATGGGCCCATGGCCCTCCTGAGCGGAGCTGCTCAGCGCTGGCCCCATTGACACCATCATAATCATCCTGGACCTCGATGCTCCACCACCCCTGAATCTCAGAGTTCTGCTTAATGACAATGCTGAAGCTTTGACATCTTTGCCGTAACCATATGCCATGTTGTGTCAGCCGAGCCTGCACAGCGCCTAAGGCAAGTATTACCTTGTCCGGGCCAAGAGGTCACTGAGTCTTCCAATGCCATCCACTTGGCACGGCCTACTGTTCCCAGCGTTTTCTACCCACAAATCAGCACCACTGCCAAACTGAACTGAATCATTGGGGCCCATCGCTGCTGCTCTCCGACTTGACCCCAGCCCAGCACAAAGGCACCCATGCTTCTGGTCTGATGCTGAAAAGCCTGGCTCTGCTGAGATCCGAAAGACAAGAACTAGGGTATTTTGGGAACATAGTACTATTGTTTTTTGTGTTGCAACTGTATCAGCTCACACCTCTCCTGAAGGGTATAGGCTGCCCTCAGACTGCGCTACCAAAAGAGTGAAAATAAGTTATACCTGTTGGGCTTGCCTGTTTCACTTTTATGATTGGGATCACTGCTGCATGGGTATTAAGCGCGTTATAAATAACCTATCATATCAGATCATATCATAGATCAAGATCATAAGCAACTTCCAGAAACCTTGGCAGGTGGTCCATTGAGGCCCATTTGCAGGTTGCAGTGTGTTATTGGGGCACTACTAGGGTAACATATTGTGCTGTACATGTGGTATTCGCCATGCTTTGATACCCCATTGGCCACATCTATAATGTCCAATGTACTTGGTATAATGCATGGACATTTTCATCAATCCGCACTGTGCTTAGAGGTAAACGCAACTGAGCTGCCGCTGTTCTTCTTTGTCTCGATACGAGGAAAAAAAGCACTGCAAAGGTTAAGTTTCTCACCTGATAAAGGTTCATCTTCGGTGACATTTGCAATTCAAAAGAACGATTTTTGGGGCAGACAGGCTGTGTCGCCGCAACCCCTGCTAAACATATGTCCAGAGATGACAAACCTTGAAAGTAACTCCGCACAATGGCCCTCTGAGCAGCGGCCCACGGCTAATCAGGGGTTCAGGAATCTACTGTGCTGCCCACGCCGAGAGGAACTCCTGCACAGCACCTGTCCACATAATCCTTTGCCCGGGCCAGCACTCTCTTCTCCTCACCTCACCACCTCCTCCCTTCATCTCGGCTCGCCTTTTGTCCCTCGGAGCACCATGCAAGAGAGGAACGGGCATGTCTGGGCCGGAGCCCGTTCCTCTCTTGCATGGTGGATCCTACTTGCCTGAAATGAGATATTTAAATGTAAAGTAATTGCTACTATATTAATCCCATTGTTCATAGTTTGTGGGAGTACTGGGCAATTGTATGGACCCGCGCTCACTGAAAATGAATGGTATTCCCGAGGTAACCCTCACTATGCCGTGATACAAATTAGTCTCTCCTTCCTCCATCATCAAGTCCCAAGATCTTCTTGACTAATTTATTTATTTCTGCAATGTTTGTTGGAAATCCGACAAACATTGCATAAATAAATAAATTAACGCTTCGTGGCTGAGGACTGTAACTACCTCTGTTGACCCCATGGGGTCACCAAAGGAAGTTACAGTTTTTCGCACAGGCACATTTAAAAAAAAAAGAAAAAGAAAAGAAAACTTTTTTTTTTTTTACTCAAGAGTTGTCCAACATACGGCCTCGCGGGCCACATAAAATGGCTTGGCGGGCCGCATTGTGGCCCGCGGGCCGTATGTTGGACAACCTTGTTCTAGAACAATCACTTGTGAATCTTTCATCTAAATCCTTAGCAAGCGACTTTATATGCCAACATGCTAATTGCCCAGCCCAGCGTTTGTTATAGCTCATATCCAGACAACTGGATAGCATACAAATATCTCTGTATTAAGTTTAATATTGTCATGAACATGGAGGTGAATGGTGGGCGTTTGGGTCTACATAGGAATTCCCGCTATTGTTGACTTCGTGGGGAAAATGTCCCTGAAACAGTTAGACATTTAATAATAGTCTAGGAAGCCTTATGTCACTGGCGAATGTCTGCTCTTTTAGCTTGTGGTTTTAATCATTCTCACACCCAAATGGATGACATATCGGCTGATTATTATGAAGGAAATGATGTGAGCTTAATTTAACATGTTACTAAAATGTGGGGGAACATTACATTTTTATTCACCACTTTATGATAAACGTTTGTTTGTTAACCACTCTCGGATGAATTTGTATGTGTTATTGTTCTTTGCTCTTTCACATATTATACCTCCCTTTTAATGACATTGTTGATTTTAACAGATGATGGGAGCTTTTAAAATGCTGTATTGTACTCTTTTATTTACTTTAATAAAAAACAAATCTTTCACCTCAGAGTCATGCAGATGAAATGTAGCCACTTTTACTATGAAATGTGGGTGCACATCAGAAGTAAGCAAGTACTCAAGGATAGCTTTAAATCTAACTACATATGGATCACCATGCAAGGTTAAAAACAGGTCCCTCACAATCTGTGCCACATCCCCACCTCTGCCAAGCACAGGCCCTCACCATGTTGGTCTTTGAGCTCAAACTGGTAGAACATCCATTGGAGGTGAATTGTGATGGCTATCCTGTTTGAAGGCATCCGCTGAGGGTCCTAGCACAGAGCAGACATTAGAAAGCAGCTGCCACTGACACATTGTTAAATATGGCCATCTGTATCTCATCTGTGAGTGTTGCAGTAGTATTCTAGTGCTTGTAGTATTGTTTTGCACAAGTAGCATGTCTAACATTTGCAAAGTATATTTCCAATGGGTGGACATTAAGGTGTTAGGTTATGTAGACACAACTTGTGAATTTGCAGATGGTGAAATTAATTTTTGGCATGGTAAGTCTTAAAGGGGACGTGATCTTGTGGGCAACAGAGACCATTGCTTTCAAAGGGTCACACTTGCATATAAAGCATGAGACCATGAAGTGAAGAAAAAGCCCAAAGCAGGGAGCATTCATTGTCTTGCCAATTTGTAGGGAACCACGGTCATTAAATCCATTGTGTGCTGCAGCAACACCCAAAGATGATCTAGAAGGTCCTAGCCATTGTGGGTACACCTACACCACCTTCTCCCAGATCTCAAGTCCTCTGTGCCCTCTGCCATATCTTTATGTGCCATAGCATTTTTTAGTGAGAATCTGTGAAACAGCATGCTCGATAAGTGTTATTATGTGTCTAGACTGGCATACATTGGTGCAGCCAGTTTGGACATGTTTTCTTATTATAGCATGGCATTTTTAATGGCAAAGCCAACAGGAGAATGTTCTTATGTGGGGATACTGACATATATTTGCAGTGCCAGCTTGGACACGTTTTCTTACAATTTCATTACTAGCATTATGCACAAAGCAAAGATGAGTATGTTCTTATATGGGAATGCTGGCATATATTGGTTTAACCCGCATATAGGTGTAACCAGAATGGAAATATAAGGGTACATCCACCATTAAATTGTTTTTTATGCTGGTAGATATTGTGGGGGAAGGCATTGTGAAAGTGGACTGGGAAATGCTCTTGTGCACTGTTGGCAAATTGCATCTATTGGATTTATTTCATGGGTTACTCTTCAAAATTAATTGCAAATTGTCTAGCTGTTGACCCAATTTTTCACGGAAAGTGTAATGGGAAATGCATAATTTTAACTAATTATTTTAAACAAATTCTCTGTAGGAGAACCCCCCTTGCCCCCAACGCACCTTGCTTGGTTTAATATCCAGGGCTACGGTTGGTCGCTCTCGCATATTTGTGGCAAATATTTGCACCCCTCCAATTTAAAAATGCACCTGCTGCAATTGGTGGATGGTATATTTGGGTGCCAAGAGCCAGGCACTGTCCCTTTGTTTCCAGGGGAAAGAGTTAATCTTTGATTAAAAAAGCATACTTGCATCTTTTACCTAGTGCAGGGCACAGTGTGCCCTGCAGCAGCATGATCATCATGGGCATCGCACATGTGCGGTGGTCGAGACCAGCCTGGGCTCTTGCGTGGCCCTTGCTTTGTTGAGAAGCTTGAGGGAAGGGGCTGGAGGGGCCCTCAGCATGGCTCGCAGCGGGGCCCTGTAATGTTGTGCTGTACCACTGTTTGTAATATCATAACTTAGGCAACAGTCACATAACCTGGGATACAATTCAAGGTCATCTGAATTGAAAACCCCTTTTGCCAAACTGAAAGTCATGCCATTAAACTATTATTGCATTGAATTGCACCTATTACTAAGGGAGCTATGCCGGCAGGGAGCCTCTCAGAACAGTAATCCAGAGTGGTATTTCTCAGCTGGTTTTCATGTGGGGCAGCGGTGGTTTCTGGATATCTCCTGTACACCATCCTCTACACCACTACCTCCACTCCACCTAACACCTTGCCTGCTCCTGTTTGTCGGAGCCACAAAGGCCATTGCTGTCCGAAGCACAACAAGATAGGAACATCAGACACCTTAAAGGAAGAGGAAGGCGCTGTGCTTTTTAAAAGTAGAATGAGGTCAGCAGTGGCATAAGCATCTTCAACGGTGTGACCAGACTGGTATTTGGAGACATATACTCTAAGGGCCTGATTTACATAGCGTTTTCCCAATGGGATTGCGCCATTATAAAACACTTCTGTGAATCAGGCCCTTACTGTGTGTGCGCCCCAGGAATGTTGCAATCCCACTGAGGGAAACCTTTCACGAGGGAAGGTGAGAGCGATGAGAAAAGGGTCGAAGCTGGGTGCAGGGTTTCTGACAGACCTTCATTATTAGTGTGTGTGCGTGAGTTGTTGTGAATGGTAACACATGATTGGATTCAGCTGCCCTTCCCACCTGTCAGGGGACAACATAAAAAATCAAACATTGCCTTGGTACTCATAGAAGAAAGGTATCTTTTTTAATGCAAGGGGGGCCTGTCCAAGAAGGAAGGACCTTTTGAAGAACAACATGGTGTGTGTTCTTAGCAAAGTAGCTATTATAAAAACGGAAGTTATTTCATTATGCTAACATTGTAAATGGGCTCTTTGTAAAATTTTGAAAATGTCAATAACTAAGTATCGCATAAGTGCATAATGTAGTCATAATAAGACTGTTACGATTGTCTTAATGAGAATAGGGCATTATCAAAGCCTAAAATACTAATATATATGTATTAATATTGTATTCTTTTGAAAAGAAAACCTATGACAAAGAGTAATGGGAAAAATAGCCCTAATGAGGGTTGACGACTTCTTTGAAAAAGCCAAAGAGCAGTTTGGGAAGATAATAATGAGCACAGATCTATATATTGCACAAATATATCAATGATAAAAGGGTTGTGTGTACAACACTCTAAATACATAATACGTGCTGGGCTTGGTGTTCATTCTATTTTCCACAGCACTGAACCTAAACTGATTGTAACTGTGAACCACATATAATCATTTGAACACCTTAAGGTTTGAGGACAAAATGGCCGCGAAATCTGTCACTCCATTCCATTCAGAGGGCCGTCCTCCTTCTCGTTTGCAGAGATAATCTGAGGAGTTGATTCAAGTCCTCGATGCTCAGTCATCCTTAGAGACATATACTTTTAGGACTGAACATGTGATAAAATGGTTCGTTCTGCAACAGCAACCCTTGTAAATGTACTTACTTGTTCACATAGTAGCTTCCAATCTTCCACACAAATGAACCCTTCTTTGAAACCCTTTAAAGCAAGCCGAATGTAGCTTGCTCAGTCAAAGGCGACCAGGACTATTTGACAGTGTTTTCTTAAAAATGTATGTGTATTTCTGCCTGTTCATGTTGAAAACTATGCAATAGAGAAACATCTTCTATTATTTTAACAATATTGTTGTAAACATAGTCTTTCCACTGTAATCTGTCAAGTTCATGCACTGTGGTGAATAAATGTTGTAAGATGCCCTCTCATACATTGTGACGTTTGTCTCTCCTCCATCTTAGTGCTTCGAATGAGAATAAAGGAGGTGAAGATTGAGAATGGGGACCGCAAGCTCATCGCCGCCCAGAAGAAGAAGAAAGTTTTAAAAGCTGGAAAGTTGAAAAGGAAGGAATTTCGCAGGCTTGTTCTGTACATCAAGAATGCTGCGGGATGCCCTTGCCCTCAGCTGGACAGCCTTAATGGCAGCTTCCTCATCATGGGCCGCAAAGTGGATGGGCGACTCCTTCTCACGGCTATCTACAAATGGGACAAGAAGAGCAAAGAGATGAAGTATGCAGTGAACTTCATGTTCTCATACCCATGCTCAGACACAGTATCTCATGGTGCCGGAACACACCTAGGATCTTTTCGCTAGGTGTTATCTTCCAGATCTGACTTTGCCTTTTACTCTGTGTCTCAGCATGACCAAATGTTTACCTTATCTGAATTTTTGTACTAGAATGCTCTAGTATACAAGAGCTAAAAAAGAAGAACTCTGTTCCTTCAACTCTACTCACTGCATCAACACGGGCAAGCTCTACAAACACCTGTAGGACGAAATGGGGGCAGCTTGAGATTCTCACCTGAAATGTTAAGAAAGTTGCCTTCAAATCAATGAGCATTCACAAATATTGTCATTCAGTGATATCGGTGGCGAAGTCCACCTTTGGTTTCCTGGTTCAACTTCTCGGGGTACATGAAGATGCTAGCAAATAAAGGACCTTGATATAGGTGCCATCTTCTGAATCCTACAGTCAGACGACAAAAGAGAATTTTTGAAATGCTGGACCTGATTTCAGTTTATTAGACCGATATTCAAACAAGAACCCAATTGTGCCTTTTTAAATGTCCTATCTAGCATGTTACCCATAAAACCTGGGCAGGAAATTAATGCATTTTATCAATACAGATTGGTAAAACTTCTAACATGTCCTGAAAATGTTCTTCAAAATATGTGTTTCATTTTAAAAAGTGAATGTTTGGGGACATCCGAACAAACATGTCCTTTGCGAAAAAGTGAAAGAGACAGGAAGAGGCAAAAGGTGGTAAAGTGAAACATGCACTGTACAGTTTTCTGATTTTTAGACATTTTGGAGATCTTAATAGATAGTTCGTTGGATTTCTTATATAAGAGGTAATTTTGAAAAGGGCATTCAATAACGTTTCGAAAGTTTTGGGGGAGAAACAAGTGCAGCTTTCTGGCTGTTAATTGCTCATTGTGGAAATTGTTACCTATGTTTTCAACCAGGCAAACAAATAGGTCCACTGTATAGCAACTGCACAGTCAACCCAAACTAAGAATACTGCCTTTCAAAGAAAAAAACTCATAATCTTGAATATTCAACTTTGGTTTCGAAGAGCCAAGGCCAACGTTGTCAGGAAATGTACCAGGAAGTTTTAAATGGAATACCCATTATTTGTGGCTGCAATGTATCAGGAAACATTTTCTGGTACTTGCTTAAAAATGTATTACCCAATTAAAGTGTATTAAAGCCAGCTTAGGAAATGCATATAAGTGCCTGCTCCAGGTAACATTCAAAGTAATTAACTTTAGAACAATATCTGCCTTCAGATAAACTAACTAGTTACCTGATGATGTGGATACCTAGTGAGCAACGTGGTGCAAATGTTTCCCACGTGACCTTTATGCCCTTGTAGACTTGAATGAAAGTGACCAAAATTCACATCACTAGGACAAAACATCGGTTTTGCCAAACAATTCGGCTTGAATGGCTAAATGAGGTGTGATCGCTTAGTTTGTGCTCAATATCCCCCCTGCATTATTGCATTTTCTAAACCACCACATCACCTCCAGTTCACTTGCCTAAAAGCATGCACTTTCCTTTGCCACACAAGAGCGCATGATAGTGTTTCAGAAATCCCAGCTACTCCTAGGATGTGAAGCAGCTGGAACCTCACAGGCTGTAAATCAGTCAGTTGATCTGCAATGGCAATTCTGGAACCTCGCAGGCTGTAAATCAGTCAGTTGATCTGCAATGGCAATTCTCAAGTGTTTGGAAACACTCTAATACGATAAATGACTATAAGAGCCGTATGCTGTGAACCACAATCTACTACAAATTTGATCGAATTACATCAAGGGAAATATTTGATTTATTAGTGAGGAGCCTTGAGGAAGAGCAATTGCTTGAAACACGTGTTGGCTCAAGAGATTAAGAATAAATCGGAGGAATTGAGAATGTAAACCATCTATTGGATGTCAGTGATAATCTGAAATGTATTACAGGATTGTTTGAATTCATAGGTGGAGTGCTGTTTGAAACCTAGTTTCCAATTCTTGTTTAGTCTACTAATTGGGTTATTTGGGGACGACCGATTTTCTAGGTTTCTCTGTGACACTAGACATAAGATATTTCTAGCCACTAGCACATCGATAGGGTTTGGTTCCCCGCTGTTTGTGTTTTGCGTTGCACATAGAGCCTTACTGCAAGAAGAAGTAAACTGTAAGCAATAATACTTACCAAATTACACATTTATTATTGAGGTTGTTCCCAATAGTTACCCAAGGTAAGTGACAAAGGCCCATACTCACTTTCACCCTGGTGAGTCTTCATTACATTTCTGGAATGACTCAGAGCAAGATTGCGTTTTAAAAAACACATGCTTTTGTATTAAAAAGTATAAAAATATCATGTGTATATTCACATTTAAAAATAAATGTCCATACATTGATTTCAATTGGTATTTGTACGTCTTTGTTTTTAATGAGTGCATCTGGAAGGAAAAGTGGAGCAGCTGTATTTTCTTTTAAGTGTGTTCCTGTGTTCATGAACTTGGGTTTGTGAATCATTTTTATTTATTTTATTTTATTACTGTGATATAGTTCATCCTGTGAATTGTTCCCAACAACAGCAAAAATGATTACAGAAAAAACAAAGAATGATAAAATATCATAAGTCATACATCTTCTTACATATTAAAAAGGAGACTCGTGTACATAGAACATTCACCACTTTGTTTAAATTATGACTCTGTACAGTTAAAATTGATATAATGTTGACATCTGCAAATTAATCATTTAAAAGATGGAGGGAACAGTTCTACAAAAAAGTGCAGTGCTGCAAAACACCAATCATTCGATCTGTCAGCTAGAAATGTGTGCCATACTATATCATTTGAACCTCATTTTGTTTTCTTTATGTGTGAATTGTTTTGTTTGGGCTTTTTAAAGGAGAACAGAACCTTATTTGATGTATAATTCAACACATTTAGCAATTTCAGTCACTCAAGTAAATGGCCCTTATTTTCGTTGCCTCTAATTTATTTAGTTGTGAAAATATAATATTAGCGTAATATCAGAGAAAATGTATTGAAACATAATGGGTGAGCCAATTGAGATGCCTGAATGTCAGCCCCCCTAAGCTACTAACCTCAGGCCTCAATTCAGAACGTGCTTAGGACACTTTACCAATATGCCTATTTTTACACAAACTTACCACTAGTATCTGCTGGAAAGGCACACGACCCATTGTGTTATATGGATAAAATGACCATACATTTGTACATTTTTATTACTAAACAATAGCCACATGAATGTTTTTTTAAACAATAAATAACAATATCAACACCATTTATACAACAGATTATAATACATCAAATGAAAATGATAACAAGTTATTAATACATTAATCTCCACATCAAATTAATCAATTTATGATTGTAGTAATAGCTCATTAATCAAGTTTCAGCAGTGCATGGCAGTATATTATATAAGAGTAATTTCCTATCATAATCAAATTCCATAGAGTACTCGTGAATTCTTCAGTTAAATATGGTGAATGGAAATCGGGAGAAAATGCAGTACTTAATTAATTAGTCCCAACACATGATAGTAATAAATGTCTTAGGCATTCAGTTACCTCAGTGGGACATAATCAGTAAACTTTGTTACTAATAGGTATTCCGGTCCAAAACCTATAACCTTCAAAGTATGTAATCGATTACATTTAAAGCAAGTGTAATCTATTCTAGTTCGCTGGTTGGGATATTCCAGCATATATTTAGGGATTTTGCTAATATCAGGCATCAATGAAAGAATTCAGGCAAAGATCATTTGTTGCTAAGGTCAACCTTATTCTGTTCCAAAGCCAACTTGTTAATGGCATTTTTCAGTTCCATTTTCACTGATTATCCATCTGATCCCTGACGTTAGCCCTAAAGTATTTAGTCCAATGAAAAGAGTCATTAAGTAGATATCCTATAGTGGTAGTAGAACTGAGATCACGCTCATTGATGTTGCATGTTTTTATATCTGTATTAACAAGGTTTGTTGCATTGAGCAACAGATATTATTAGCTAAGCTGTCTTTTCTTGATCAGCTGGATATGAATCAATGTAATACCAAATTCAGCCCTTAAAAATTTGATAGGCAAGTTGTGTGCACTGGAGAAGAGATTCTTGAGGACTAAACTGTCTAATCTGGTGATGGTCTTAATTTGCTTGTACCCCAAGATTTGAACACCATATAAAATAATAGGCACTATTCTTCCAAAAGTGGTTGAAGCGAGTACCCACAGTATTTGTCCATAAAATAGATAAATGCTTTGAGATATTGTGTTATGGCAATTCTATTAATCTCCATTTGCCCTGTCCAGGTAATTTTGTTATCTCCTGGAATGCCTCTGTACTTATATTTCCAAACCACTTATTTACGTCTACATACCATGCATAATTATCAGTTTTAGAAGTTCTATTGAAAATGATGATTTTCGTTTTTGATTAATTAATGGATTTTAGTGTTTTTGACCAATGCTGGTATAGTGTCCATCCATGAGATAAGTTCACTCAGGAGGACTCATGCAAATACTTTCTGGAGCATTCAGCATAACAAGTATTTTACATCTTGCTGGATTGGACTTGTCACTTAGTTTAAACAATGGGACAATAAGGCTGTTTTTCCAACCTTCTGGGATCTTACTAGTAAGGCTAATTGACCTAAAAAGCAAGTGAAGAATCTGATTCCACACAGCAGAGCCCCTTCTGAGCAAGAGGCCATCCGGACCAAGCTTGGTGGATTTTTTAGATTCTTTCAAATACCCTCAACTCCGGCTGTGGTATTAGTGTACTGTCATTTTCCCATACAGGAGCCATTAACTTGAACACTAGACTTTACTCCTATGGTTGAGACAATATGTAGTTCCCAGGAATGCTTAGAGGCACCAACATCCAGTACTGTGGCCTTTTCATCACCATAGATTTTTTTTCCCCAAAACATCTGGAGTTGTTTTTTAAAATGTCAGCCATTTCTTGCCAAATCTTTGTTAATAGATGACTTTTGTGACTTTATTAGTCACCTTCTATATTCCTTCTCAGAGCAGTAATTGATAATTAATGATAACATTTGTACATTTACTTTTGAAAAACATTATGTGAAAACAGGTATATTAAAGCAAATATAGATTTCCATATGTAAAATCATGTAACACTATACTCTGTATAGATTATGGCTGAAACAGATTTATAGTCTGGTGATGAAGAGGAACCTATGTATGCTGACTCTATTCATAGTAGTGGTGTGGGATAGCTTCTGAGTCTCCTAAGAGAAAGTGAGAATTCCTTCAGATACTAATATATAAGTAATGTTCTCCTTAAAAATAAAAACAGTTTTTAAGGTTACAAGAATGACTGGGGGCAAAAGGAAAATAGCATCCTATCATCTGACTCAGTGCTTATTGTTCCTGCTTACTTGTTGCCATCATACCACATGCTTATTTCTTATTTGAAAAACATTCCACTAATGAAAGCTTTGGCATAATGTTTGTACAGAACCCAAATTGGAAAATGGATTTTAAGTTTTGACTATGGAGGCATATATAACATCAATATTACCAGTGCCAACATGTGACATGTGTTTTGCTTAAAAAATAAGATTCTCTCTATAATATCTTCAGATGGAGATTACTCCCTGTTATTAATTACGCTTTATAGACCAGGCCAGAGGGCTGGACTGTGATTTATGGGCCCTGAAGACTGAGTTAAAGGCTGGAGTGCAGCGAGTGCATTTAATGAGGTCCACAGGCCAATAACTTCACATATGGCCTGAGGGCATGACCATTTGAAGCTATTATGTCTCACATTTGTGGGGTGCAGGGGGTTAGAAAAAAGCAATATGCCCGATGTTTCCCAGCAAACACATACAAACATATTGAGAGGAGAGGAGCAGCTGTCTCTCTCTGCCGGTGTGCTCTGGTAAAGGTAATCTAGAGGCAGTTATGGGCGGCCATTGGAGAGATGCCAGGTGCTGTGTCTTCCAGGTGCAGCCTGGTGAAGATGTGGCCAGCAAGGTGCTGGAGCCACCTGCTCTGCCCACCACCTCAATAAATTAAGGAGCAAGGCTGGGGAGGATTTCTGGTGCCCGGGCCACATCTGTCAGGGACAGCCCAGAGGAAGCGAAGAGTGGCACTGGCAGCAGGGTTCTCACTGTGGCGCTTCTATCATGCCAAGAGCCCAGCTTGCAGTGCACTGAGACTAAGTGAATGATGTGACTTCCCTCTAATTGGATGATTTTTGGGCCATACAGGATTTCCGAGGCATGCCACTTCACTCCCCTGGAATTCACTATACATTGACATTGGGTTGTTGATTGGAAGTGTGGGCAATAGTTTGATACTCTCCTGTAACATTTGTGGGAATCAATAATTAAATCAGAATAGGCACGTGCGATTCATAATTATTTTCATTTGACACTTGGTAAAATGCTTTTCAGAAGAAAAGCCTATTCATGTTATGTTCTCCACAAAAATTAAATGCGTCTTTGCAGGCATGTTGTGTGACAGATTGACATGGACCACATGACTCAAGAGATATAGTTTACATCTTTTCATTTTCTTAAAGATGATGGGGTTGGGATGAATGTATATCAGGACTAGGGGCTTATTTTGCAACAGTAATATGATACAAGGTTTTGGTTTCATCTAAACAGGATGAGAATAACAATGCCGTTCGTGGGGCTTCTATGTTGTTGGGGTGCTGATCGACCTAGGTTTTATAATGCAAAACTCTGTTTCAGAGATATGTCCCTGCTCCTATTTCTTTCTACATATAAGCGACAAATAGCCCTTACCGCTGCATGTTTATTTCTCCCATGTTCACCCTCCTCACTCCTTTTCATTTATTTTCATATTAGAACTATCCTTCTCACTGCCATTGTTGTCTCACCCCGGGAGAAAATTGTGCCATTCACATCTACTCTTATTCTCTGGTTCTCTTGCATAAGGGTTATAGTGGCCTTGCCACTCAGAAGGGGTATAGTGCCCCTGTGGGATATTTTGACCCACTCAGCTGCACTATGGAACATCACCTTGCTGCATATGGTGCAAGAAACAGCACAAAATGGCCACGCTGACTCCTATGCATGCCGAGATGTTTAAACTGCGTTTTTTAACCACCGGAAAATGGCTGCATCCCCTGCCACACACAGTTTTGGTGGGGTGAAACAGAGTACTCACTGCAGGAATGTGCCAGTGTGCTCTGCAACATTTAACATGGAGTGAAGTGAAAGAGGCAGCATCAGTTTGCTGAAAACCCAAAAATGCCTCTTTAAAATGACACTTTCTCAACCTTAAAAGTGCTGCTTGGTGCTAAATTCATCAATTTCTCATAAACCACTGTGATTAAAAAGGCCCTGCAATGCCTAGGATCATTCATTGTGTCTCAGAGGAACAGGGCCTCATTTGAATGACAGCTCCTGTCAAATGTATCTTTGAAAAATCAACCCGTGGCTTTGTTTTCATTTTTCACAGGAAACGCGTCTATTTTCTTTGCAACAGTATCAAGAATCAGCTGTCCAGAGAAAGACTCAAAATATATGCCTGTTACCTTTATCCATGCTGCAAAACAACTCCAGCACACCAGAAAAGAACTATAGCTGCACCAAATGTAAATGTGCTTTTTCCTAACTGAAGGGGGAAAATCGCCTATTTAAAAGTACATAGTTGTGTAAAGGCCTGATTATTTAGAAATGTAAAAGGATTTGTTGCTGATAGAAAGACACCTATAAACTGTTATAATTCTATAGGTTTAAAGTCAAGATTTCAAAGGAGAAAAGCAAAGCTAAAACCCAGGATGAGTTGGAAAACTATATGAAAAAAAAAACTTTCTCTGCCAGCTGCTAGCCCTGAGAAAGGGTGACACGTCATAAACTTCTGGAGCAGGAAAGGCTAATTACTAGCTTGGAGGCTTTGAATACCCAGGACAAATGGACTTCCTAAATCGCATCAGACATTTGTCTTTGCTCCAGGCTGAGACATAAGCAGGCTAAGACTCTCACCTGTCAAGATTGAGGGGCAGTAAACTTCAATCAAAAGAGAGGCCCCTCATCCTGCTTCAAAGGAATTGAAATGTGCTTGCAGTTGGGGAAAAGAAAAACAAAACTGATTAAGTGACAATAGACTTCCTTTTGTTTTTAAAAAGCCTATTTTGTAACTGAACTTTAAAGACATTTAACTTTGCAGCAAGAATGAAGAAAAATATGAAAAGTATGTAGTTTTAAATCTAATTTCATGCTCGTTCTTTGAAAACTTGGTAGAACACATTACTGCATAAGGAACAGAAGTTGTAAAGAATGACAGATTGTGGGGAAAGTATTGATATTGCACACATAACATTGTGTACACACATCCCAGGGATAATTGTGCATCTATGTACAAAGTTGGGAAATTTTACACCAAATCTTTCATGGTTAAAATTCCCAAAATGTAGCAGAAAGGCAAAACCAGGTCCAACAGACTTGGGGTTTGGATTGAAGTATGACCCACAAAATATGTAACCTGTGTATCTGATTTTCCCAGAAATTATAACTGTATAAATATGTATTTGTGGTAAAATTAGATTTTGGTTCTAACAGCTAGGGGAGGTTTCTAGTCATTGTAAAAATCATCCCTTAAACATAACATTCTTTTCTGTGATCCAATCAGCGAAGAGCAAGGCAGAAACTATGCTCTTGCCCAATCCTAGCATTATGGGTGTGGGTAGGAAGCCTGCCCCTGCCATATACTGTGGTAATGTCGTTTGGCATGATAAATAAGGGAACCTGACAACACACAGAGACTGATTCCTGACTTTCTTCCTGATTTCCTGGTGGCATCTTGTTCCTGATTTCTTCATCCTATTTGATCCTGATTCAAGGTTTCTTTGCAAAGCCAAGACCTATGCATTGCTGATCCCCTTTTCAGCTTGGCATCAAATTCTAAAAATCCCAAAAACCCAAGGGAAGCATCCTGATCCATCCTGGCTTGCTACTACTAGATGCATGCCTGAAAACTCACAATCCCACTGAGCTCCAGTCTCCAGTAACCAGAAAGGCCAGTGCAGTCCGGGAACCAGAACGGGCTAGATGATCCTGTTCCGCCCGAGTTGCCCAGCTGTCCTTGGTAAGACCCGATCCGTGTAATGACCAGAACCCTTGACGGTCCAAAATCCTAAATTAAAGTGGACTGTAAGTATTGATAGGGATCATAGAAAACCATAGCATACCTTGCCTTGCCTTGTCTCATCCCAATCTCTAAACCATCCTGCCTGACCTTAAGAAGTTGTAACATTGTCAAAATCCTTATTGCAATCCTGTTCTTGATTTATCTTGTTAAGCGCCATTTCAATTTTCTTAAAAAACGTTTGGTTAATTTTAGGCAGGAATCCACAAATTTGCTAAGTTTTACATGTGTGATTTTTATTCTAAATTATTTTCAACCTTCCATTCAGATTCAAAGTATTTACATTTGCTCAAACTATAGCTCATGATTGTTAGTAACTTTCCGATGTTGTTCCCATAGATATTTGTACGGATTTAAGGATTTTTTAACACATTCATTGTTTTACACAGCCATTTCCGAATGTCCTTTTAAAGTGTAAGATTTCAAATCTGTGTTTCTCTCTTGTTTGGGGAGGGAAGGCTGGATTCGAATTCTGTTTTCCATTCCTTATTCCTGATTACCTGCTGCTTCCTTATAACAATTTAGAATTGTTTATTTGTGGGTTGAGGAATATTGCAGGGGGAAATCCTAACTCAAGTGCTATCTTTCCCAACAAGCCAAAAGTGCTCTTTTCTCTGGTGTTTTCCTTCTGTGTTGCTAAAGAGTGAATATAAGTGCTTACATACCTTCTCATCTGTTATTGTCACCACATTGATGATTGTTGCTCCCTATTAAAAGTATATGTTTGATTTGAATTTTAATAAAAAAATAAATATTAACTTTACCAATCAGCCTGATTCCTGGTCCATCGTGACCGGGGGTATTTGAGAAGGGGTGTGATATGAGTGGCATATCACTCAGAATATTGAACCTATAGACATAAAAAAATAAGCATTTCAGCTGTGCGCTGCATACTAGGCTGAGACCAAGGTGTATCACCTGATTGAAATACTTAACACCCCTCACATCAAAGGTAGTCCCACATTTGAAGATGTCAATGGGGTTCATTCAGGGGGGGTCTCTTCTCAGGTTCATCTACAGCATGATCTGCCTAGGTTCGCCACAATTGACCATTTTTGAGACATATCCTTACCTTCTGTTACCAAGAGCATTCACCTTTTGCACAATCTGTCCTTTACTATGTCATTCCTGGCTCAGGACAACAAGTTAGAGAGACACCCCAGCAAATAAGCCACCAAATAGAATGCCCATGAACACTCTTGGGCCCTTCATAGATCCAATATTACATTATGTACTAACTTAAAATTCTCCAAATCTGCCTTAAAAACACACCCCAATTATAACAACACATTAAGACACATCCGCCTTCTACATCTAACATAACTGGCATGCACCAATGTTATCACAAAATATTCTTCCACCGCTGCATCCGTCTCGCCCTGTGTTCATAGCAACTACTTCCCACATTCCCATCCCATAATCTTCCTCTCACTCATTTTCTTGAATCATAGCAGACTTAGGTCTGGGTACCCCTGGCGAGTTGAAAAGCAATCCACTCTACTGACAAGCCTTTTGCTCTGATACTACTACAGTAGTGATGTGTTGCAGTATTAAAGTATAGTAATGTGAAATGACTTAACAAAACATCACTTAACACAACATAACATAATTTAACACTTTTCTCATTCGATCTGGAAGGTTGTTGCTCCTGCTGCTGTGGTCTCAGCATCTTTCCTTGTTTCGGCAGATTCTCTGCCTTTAGTATGACACAAGTTCCTGGCTCCTGCACACCGCACTCAAACGTGCTGCTAGATCTCCTGATCCCACACCTGCACACTGTTCAGATGCAGGCACAGCTTTTTATAGGCCATATCTTTTTTCATTTTCCGACTTTTCAGGTTCAATAATTCCCCTGGAGGTGCAGTAATGCACAGAAAGTGCACCTACCTAATGGAGGGGTCAGCTACCAGGCACAAACTCCACATGTGCATGAAACAACAGATGGCCTGGAGGGTGGAAACAGGACCTCATTCTCAGTGAAAAGCAGATGAAAGAAACCAGATTCAGGCAGTGGGCCTTGCAGAGAGGGCCGGCTAAAGCCTTCCGGACTCTGGTTGGATGGAAGAAAACGCTCAGCCACCAATGGGAGTACTGCACATGGAGAGGTAGTTCAGCCAGCCTGCCTACACAACAAATAAAACCATGGTGGCCATCTTGGAAGGGCCAAAAATCAGTCAAATAAGCAGGCAATAGTGGGAAAACTTGTGCTCTCAAAATAGCAAGGCAGCTTCAGGTATTAAAAAGCTCAGAAAATGGCAGCTCGATGAAAATGCCCAATAAAACAGTGGTTTTATGAAATGAGCTTAAAATTGTCAGCAAGCACTATATCGGTGGCGCTGTTTTCATAAGTGGACTGTGCATTTTCTCTCACTACCACTCTGGTGTTTGACTGGTACCTATAACAATAAATGATCTTTAGCTCTTCATTTCTTTCCAACCTAGGAAGCAAAACAGAACAGCAATAACAAGTTAAATCAGAAATATGGTTCAAGATATATTTCTGGAGCTAGCGTAGATTTTTCATTAGTTCTCTCATTCGCTAGCAGGTCATTAGTGGTAGGTGTTGGCCTTAGGGACTTCTGCTCCGCATTTAACACTCACAAATAGTCATCATCTGTTAACCAATTTTGGCATGCTTCACATGGATATTGAAAAATACCTGAAGGGCAGACTTTGGGAGGAATCCTAACCACATCTCTACTCAGCATTCTCAAGCCCCAATCATATCACAAGTCCTTCCCTGCCAGTGAACTACAACCTTCTTCTTATACTAAGTCCAGCTCTTCACATCTCAGGTAGCGACTATATTAGTGTGGTTGTAAGCCTGTATCTGGTCAGAAGAGGTATCTCAGACAACAATTGAGTTGAGGATTTATTTAGTATTTGTACGTTATTCATATTTATATAGTGCTTTCACCAAAAACCTGCACAGCATTTAAAGAACAGTACAACAAATGATCATGATAAGGATACAAATTGGTGACAACAGGGGGAATATTCACTAGTGGAAAAAGGGGACAGGGTGTGTGCTTTTAACCTAGTATGGAGGACGTGAAGTGAGGAAGAGGGAGAGGTCAAGAGGATGAGAAATCCAGAGTTTAAGTACGAGATGGGAGAAACAGCAGAAACGAGAGGGGGCACAGTGATGTTTTGGAACAGAAAGAAGATGCAGGTGTTGGGAGCGAAAAGAGCAAGAAGGGCAATAGGGCATTGAAAAGGGAATGCAAGTAGGAGTAGCTTGGCCATGGTAGCATTTGAATACAATTATAAGGAAATGGAAAATAAGACAGGAATCCAAACGAAGGAAGGTGATACAAGAGAGAGAGGACATTCTAGAGTATAATGGAGGTAAGAAAAAGAGAACACATATTATAGAATTGAAGCTGGAAAGGAGTGGAGTAAGAGCAGAAGAAGGAAGACCTTCTAGGAGAGCAGAATAGTAAGACGAGAAAGACCGGTGGAAGAGATAAGAAGTTTATCAGCATGGAAAGATAGGAAAGGCTGTATCGGACATAGATCATGAAGATTATAGTGACAGGTACAACCAGTCATACCTATATAATTGGAGAATGATAGAGAGGGGTCAAAGGTGACTCTGAGATTATAGGCAATTAGGGAAAAGGGAAGAAAATTAGGAGGGAAGAGAAGACCAGAATGAGAAGAAAGCAGGGATGGGGAGGAAGAAGGGAAGAAGAGACTTCAGTTTTGGACAGATTAAGGTGAAGAAAGTGTGAAGAAATCCAAGACTGAACTGCAATAAGACAGGCTGAGTCAGTAGAAGGAAAACAGTCACAGAGAGAGAGGAGTAGGAGAAAAATGCCTGAGAATCATTATCGGAGAAATGCCATGAACGGTTAGAGACTGAATGAGTTCAGAAAGAGGACTAGTATAGATTGGAAATAGTAGTGGGCCAAGGACAGAGTTTTCGGGGACCCCGCAAATAATGCGATGGGTTGAAGAAGTGAGACCAGCCCAGGATGCTCAATAGGTGTGAGAGGAGGGATTGGAACTATTGAACAACACTACCAGAGAAGCCCAGAGAGATGAGGGCAGAAATAATGTGAGGTAGTCAATGGTGTCAAAGGCAGCCGAAAGGTTGAGAAGAATAGCAATAGGGAGAGAAATGTGCAGTAGAGTGGTTTCAGCTAAGTGTGTTCAATGAAAGCCAGATTGAACAGATGGTATCAAAGAGTAAGAGTTGAGGTGGGATGAGACTTGGGAGGAAACTGGCCTTTTTAAGAAGTTTAGAAAGAGATGGATGAAGTGAAATATGTCAGATGTTAGTGGGGGAGAACGGGTTGAGAGAATTTCTTTACGTATGGTAAGGTTATTGCCATGTTTAAAAGTGGTAGGGAGAAATGAGGAAGATATAATAAGGTTGAGAAGAGAGATAAGATAGGAAATTATATATGGTGGGGATAAAGGAAGAAGGGATAGTATCAGATGTAGATGTGTTAGGGTGAGTGCAAGAGAGAAGAGGGATGTATTGGAATTTGCAAGAATAGTGAACAAACAAAAGGATGGGTTCGAGGATGGTGAAGGGGAAGTAGAGGTTGGTAGGGAAAGGGTGGAGAGAGGAGAGAGAACATACATTTTCTTTGTTTTCAAAATGCTGGTGGGGCAGCTCGATTGCACTGAGTCACATGGGACCAGGTCGGGTGCCGCTAATGGTTTAGAGCAAAACTGGATACCAGTAGCACTTGCAGTGGTTCCTTCCATCTTGCAGCCACAGCTAATTGTCTCTGATGTATCTTCACAAGGACCCAAATGCCTGGTCACAGAGAATGGCCTTGCACAAGTGGTTCTCTGGGCAATGCTGCTTTGCCCTGATTAGGGTCAGAACTGACAGAAGAGATTAGGGACTTCATATACCTAGCAGATTGTCACAGCGCCTGCCCTTCTTCAGGAGTAGCCTCCAGGCGCCCAGTGAACACATCCAGGATAACCAGGAGATATTGAGAATTTCTGCAATTGGTGAGCTGTAGAAAGTCTATCTGAAAACCCACAAATGGTTCATATGGAGGAGGGCATTCTGCACACATTGCATCTGTTTCCCTGTAAGCTTTGCATTTGGAGAGTCATTAATGTTCCCTTGAAAGATCTACTTCTTCTTTTCTTGTCATACTACACAGTGGTTCTCAACCACCACTAGCTCTGCTAAGGGTTTAGTCTGCAATCCTATGTAGATGCTATTTAACTGTGCTTGTACCTTGCGTAGTAGCCCCACCACAAAGTGGTTCACTATAGCTTCTTGTGAGGTTTCATCTGGTTTAGTAATGCCGAATGCTGAAAGATCACCACCTTCAGTTGTTCCAAGTAATGTGCATGAGATTCACCTTTATTTTGTTTCCAGTTCTCTATTGTAGCCCAATCAGTCTTTGGGGGACATATCACAGGGATTGCAGTGGCTATTCTTTCCCTAGCTTGGACTAGGGCCTTTCGACTGCCAGGGTGTTTGCTTGATTACTTTCTGACTGAGCCATGGTGTCATTACTGCCCTCACAAGTTGATTCATATCTGCCCAAGAGGGGTTGCAGTACTGTATAACAGTGCTTAGCTCCTCTATAAACTGTTGTGCTTGTCTAATGTTTGGAAATTTTTAGCCTGGATTCTCAAGTCACTTGGAGTCCATAGGCCATGTACAGTGGTGAGGATGGGCTGTTGCTGCCCATCCTCATCCAATGTATTCCCTGCCAGCATTTGTCTATGGGGAACTTGGAGCACCTATGCGTTTCTCCCATGCACAGTGCCGGCCCTTTTTACAGATAGTGTATAAGAGGGATGTGGGTAAGGTAATGGGCCCACCCTTTGAGCTCAGATTTTACTTGGTCGAAGCAGCGCAGCAGAGAGCTCAATAGGTTGCAGTTCTATTGAAATAAGGTGCTGATCAGCTCCAACTACTTGCGCCTCCTGTCCTGCCTGCTACTGGACCGCCCTCACTGCAGCGGGCACATTTGTGAAAACTTCAATTACATTCTGTGGTTTCTTTGTTGTCATCCTACTGTTCAGCCTCTGTCTTTCCATAAGCTATCTGAGGGTACAGGTCCAGGAAGGATGGATTGTGGATTTTTCCAAAGCTCCCCTTGTCCACAGGTATTTTATCTGTCCTCGCAGTCTGTCGTTAACCTCCCTCAGTCCAGTTACCTTATTATCAATCCATTTAGCTGTTTCCTCCTCTAACAGTCTGCAAAGGACCCCAATCTTTTGTTCTTTTAGAGCTCATGAGAGCACACTTAAAAGTCCAGATGGAAAGTCCCATCAATGCGACACACACTTGTTAAGTCTTGTTAGGAAGTGCTAAGAATTTAAGAAATGACAAGTCACACTGTTAAAGTTTGAGAGCATATAATGTGCATGTTAGCCCTTAGGAGCAGTTTCGTTCATATTTGCATTGTCTCTTACGCATTGTCTATTCCTATTTAGGATCTCAAGTGTGATGTGTTCACTTGCCCTGTACCATTTACACTTTGGCCCCACGCTTTTGTGGTGCTTCGAGGGGAAGGGGACTTTACCAGAGACTCCACAAAGTGGTCTTCAAAAGGTCTAAGGGCACTCACCTTGCAAATATGTATCTTTCCCTATTTATACTTTGGGCATTGCTGTGACAACAACCAATTCCTATTGCTCTGATCCCATTTTATTTTTCTCTATCTAAAAAAGAAACAAAGACAGAGAGTTCCATTTCGAGGGCCCTCTCCCAGCAGAGTCTGTTTGATTTTGGAATATCGCCAGATATATTCATCTAGGAACTGCAGGGTTCGATTGCAAAATGAGCTTACTTAACTTACCACTCCCAATATTTTGCCAGATCTATTTCATGGTAGAAGTTGACAATTGCCAAAACAACAGCAATAAAACAGGCAAAACCTATTAGAACAACCCAGATTTTCCAACCCATGTTTGTGAAGCCACTAAATAAATGGGCCTCATTAGGACCCAGGCGGTAAGGGGTTTACGGCGGCGTAAACAGCGCCGACCCTTACCGCCTGATTCTGAGGTCCCTTAGCGCCATGGAGGATTTAACACCTGCTTTTAGCAGGTGTTAAAATCCATGGCGCTAAGGGACCTTGTTGTTAATTACGCCACCGTAATTTACGGTGGCGTAATTAATGCCTTCCCCACTCCCATTATGCCCTATGGGGCAAAAATGGGAGCGGGGAAGGGTAAATGGGGATTGGGGACTTACCGCCCCGCCAACCTCGGAATGGGGCGGTAAGTCCGCCAACCACCATGGCGTAAATGTAGTTTACGCCATGGTGGTAAAGGTACGACCCAGGCGGTAACTTACCGCCTGGGTCGTAATGAGGCCCAATGTCTTTTATGCTCACTAATAGTAGACAAACTCCCGGCATCCCTGAGTGGCTCTGCATGCATGTCACCCATCGGCCTTCTTCACTTCATTCCAATCAATCCCATGGAGTTTATTTACAAAGAACCCATATCTTATTCTTCGGGAGGAGCACGTCTTCCAGTCCAGTGCAGTAACGTGTTGCGGGACTGGATCCGAGTTGCAGCAACACTTGTCAAATGTCAAAAATAAATAGTCTTGATTTCTTTTAAGGGGATGAGCAAAAGGTTTTTATTGCAATATTACAGTAGGTTTTGCAAGACAAACAGAGAGTATCCTAGCATTAACCCATTCCTGACCCAAGTAATCCACCCTCCCCTCCAGATGAGCCCTTTTGTTAACTCCAGACATCTGAACCCACAAGGTCGAAAGGCACTTACCATGCCTCCTTGTCTACTATTCACACCTTATCTAGAGCAATCATTATCTTTGTCCCTAGGGATCAGTCCCTCCTTCATATTCATGTGCATGGAGTATCACCTGACTAACCAGTTTCACGGACAACATATGTCGGGGATGTTCTGGTGACATCCTGTTCAGGTGAGGAGTGTTGGCCTTCACCTCTACTGCCATTTCTCTTGCAGATGAATTATACTTTATTCAGGCAAGTTCATACCATCAGGATCAATTAATTAATTGGTGGCCTTGGCCCAAGCACCTGCGACTAGCTAATTGTCCAAAGTCAGCACTTTTAGGGCATCAGTGCAGTCTTATATAACGGCAACAGGTATTGCCAGGTGGCAATACAAATGGGATAACCTAATTAAGAGCCTGCTAAGATTTAAAGACAAATAATAAACACTAAGGGCATACACGATGGTGTTGTGACAAGTCATAAAATAAATATGTTCTCCCTTCCTTGTTTTCCTTGGTCAAGGAAGGTCGCCCTGGACCCATCCTCCTCAATTCATGATCCCATTTAACCCCAATTTCAGTATATCATTATGATTTCCCTCATTTGCTTATTTCACTAATTTCAAAATTCGAATTATCTTTCTACTTTTGTTTGGCTGGGTTCTGAGACCTTCCATATTAGTGAATCCAGTGTCATTTTTGTTTGAGTTTGTGTTATTTTTTTTTTGATGGAGGAGAATATGGAGCACAGAGAACCTTTACCACCTGCCTTATTTTAAACCTTTGTATGGAGGATTGCTGTGTCTACAGCTGGAGCGGCACTGGCAGGCAGACCCCAGATCCATTGAAACAGAGCTGAAGAGACACAGATCCTGATAATATGCCTTGCCAGGCGATTAGAGCATAATTACTCTCCAGAGTCGTGAGTTTTGAGAGGATGAAGATCTATGCTCTGCATAGTGTCGGTGGCCAAACCCAAAACACTGACCATAAGTGGAGTGCAAAAATACCCACCCCAGATAATAGAACTCATGATGAGATAATATTGACCCAGTGTAGAGACGTGCAAAAGTTGAATGTGTTCTGTCATTATCATTTGGCATATGGGAGAGTATATGTTACTACCCGGGGCATCCAGACACAACTCTTCTTTTTGCTGAATAGCAGCTGTAATGTTTGGGTTAATATAGTTGTTATTAGAATGGGTTGCAAGAATCCTTCCATCCCTCTTAGTTCTACAGCATATTGATAGCTGGGTTTGAGACCAGTTCCTAAGTAAATGGTGTAATTATAGAACAGCCACCATTACGAAACATAATTCACCCTGCAATTGGATGTTTGAAAGCTCTGGGCTAATGTTCTCATGAATTCCTTGCCTAAATGTTATCCACAAATTGCGCTCATGATGTAAGGTCTCTCAGGAGTCTCTATATTAAATGTTGAATTTGAGTCACAAAAAATTGAGTACTGCTTTTGTGTGGTGAGTCTGAGAACTTAGTGCGGGTAGCACTCTTTGAAATGCATCAGCAATGTCTCTTGTTGTTTTTGAGTTTATTTCTCCAATATGAAGAGGCACACATAAGAGTCATTTAAGGCTTCAAATCTAGAAACTGCAAATGGCAATATCTAAGAGGATATTCTGAGCAAGTCCACTGGGACTGGGAACAACTCATCCTCTTACCTCCACTAGCTATTCCTGCCATCTTCTCTTTTTAAACACTGTTCAGTTTTTAAAGTAATTGAGGAACATTCGAGTGACCGTAGTATCTTGAAGGCATCAATTCAAATCGGAATTGCCATTCCGAGGCAGGGTCACCAGACTAACCTCACTGCACATATTAAGGGCCATTGAGTTCTGAAAAAAATTGGAAGTAGGACATGTTTCGTTCGTACAGTGAGAGATGTAATGGAAAAATCCATGATTAAGGAAAAGTGCTCAAACTTCTCTCCTGTTAATTTCTCAAATTTTCCACGAAATTGTGATAAAAAATCCATTGATTATAGTCATAATTCGAGTAAACAGAGATGTTTCTTTGACGTAGAAATTCAATTAAAAAAGAGGGCCTTAAGAAATACCTTAAGAACGCTGCTACATGATAAACCTCGTGAGCGATTATATCTTCAAGAGAACAGACGAGCCAAGCAACTATGTAAAAACTGGCTCAGAATGCACAAACATGAGCGCAAGCAGAGAAAGGGCCAGCAGATGTTAAGAATAATCACGACAAATAACTTCAGTAATTTCTGCTCCATGATCAACAACAGAACTTTAATGCAGGAGAGTCTTTAAATTAATCCCATATGGGAAGAAAAATGGGCTAATCACTTTAGAAAATTATATAGCCTACCATCTGAAATTCCTTCTCTAGTTATTGTGGATAGTTCATGGTTGTTCTCTTCTGAAGCCCAAGAGAAAGAGTCATTAATTAAGAAAGCTTCCACTTCGGCTGCACCAGGTCCAAGTTGACTAAGGAACGTGATACTGAAGATTGATCTGGTGTCATGGACAGTTGTCTTTTATGTTCTTTTCAAGAATATCCCGTAGACAAAAATACAACCTCCATCTTGGAATAAACCAATAGTCATTCATATGTTAAAAAAAGGGATAGATTGGGCCACTTCCAGCAAAAGACTTAGTAAAATGAAAACAGGATTTAGAAAGGGAATGAGTTGACGAATGGTTATTTAGTGAATATTCTCTATGAGAAAGCCTGTGGTGCAGAGGGAGCTTACACTTACATTGCCGCAATTGACTTATCATAGGCATTCGATCCTATCAATAGAGTGTGCCTGAAGGAAACATTGAAGAAATGGCAAACTGTTGATCACTTACTTGCAAGCCACATTAAAATTCATGAGAATACATAATTTCAGGTGAGATTGAATGGGCAAGGTTGCTTGATGTGCACCCTGGTTACCCATTGGGGCCTTCGACAAGGATGTATCCTATCTCCCTGTCTATTCAATCTCTACCTACCTGACGAGAAGTTATATTTGGAAACTGTGGCCTTTGCTCCTAAATAAATCAGCGATTTAGGCACGAGCTGGTTATAATATCATCTTGTTGGATAAAACGCAGAGAGGACTTATGTCTGATTAATGCCACTGTCCCATTGCTTGTGATAATGACTTGATTATAAATCAAAAGACTAGTATTATTCGACTTTCTCAGAGTAACATAAAGCCTTCTGCATATACTTGCTCACTGATGATGCAATAGTTATCCCTACTAACGAGATCAAGTATTTAGGCCTTATCATTGATTTACAACTTAATAAGTCAGCACTGCAAAATGGGCTGGAAAAAAGGCAACACTCACAGCTCAAATTGATTAGTAACAGATATTGTCGCTTTACTATTAATTCTGTAATTGAATATTATAAACTCAAAGTTGTTCAATTTTTACTATATGGACAGGAAGTGAACTATCTCACTAGAAGAATAGATTGGGATGTATTTGAGAGTCAATTATCTAGAATAAATCACTTAGATTACCTACCTATATTCCCACAGTGGCACTGCAATTTTTGCTTGTATTAGTGTATCTCAAGGGCTGCTATCATTGGAAGATTTTATACTTTTATAGAAATGTTTTAGATCCTCCTATAGAGTCTCCACCTTATGATCTACAAACAGATGTCATTGCTTCAAACAGGATAATCCTACTGCTGCTTCTACTGCTTCTACTTATATGCAGAATGCATTCTGTCCACCTGCAATCCGAGCTTGGAAATGTTTGTATCAAACCCGATCAAAGCCAAAATAATCTTACTTGGAGCAGATTGGATGAATACAATCACCAGGATAAGATCCCATGTCTTATATAATAACTTGACACAGGGGGACAAACCACTAGGAACTCTACTGAAATATCTTGCTAAATTCCCAAATCCATACTGGAGGATGCAATTTCTCTGGTTCTGGTTCTGGTTGAATGCAATCCCAATGGGAGAGATTGTTTATATCCGCTCATATAAGAACTTTAAAGAGTGTTCCTTCTGTCATGTGAAGGATACTGTGCACAATGTGTCGTGGTTAACAACGAAAGAATTTTGGGACAGGGCCTTAAGTGGTCATGAAACGTCCCTGACAATTGCTTTATTAAAACCTTTACGTACTGCAGGATTAATTTTAATTAAGGAAAAATTGTTTTATGGAAAAATAATGTATGGTTTCAAATATATTTTATACATGAACAAATATTTATGACTATGCTTAGACAATAACTTCCCTATTGTTATGTTTCATATGTGTTATTATTGGAAATGAGGCATTGTAAATGAATATATGAGCATGATGTATTTGTATATCTTATGATTATTAACTGTCTAAGATATATGTGTATTAAGTAAGGCTAACATGGATAAGCTAATTCATTAAATAAAGGAAACTCACATGGAGACAGGCACAGTGCGACATACTGGGAAATGTAATTGGCGGGCAGTTTACCCAGATAGTTCACCATATCACAAGCACACTACTTTTAAATGCAAGCTCCAACCAAGCTTTGCACCTGAATCCACCCGTATATGCAAAAACATGCTTTTAAAATTGTACATCTCTCTTTCTTGCACACATGATCTGCTGTACCAGTATGAAGACATAGGTGATTTCATGTGTGATATCATCAGTGATGTCATTTTTGATGTCATCAGGTTGTTTACGCTGCACAATGTGGGCATCAGAAGTTTTGTTGCATTAAATCATCATATTAACATCACTTCAACTAAAGTTTTTTCACTGAATTTCAAGGGCTTTGTTGCATCAGATTGTTTCAACTTAACAGTGCGTAAACTACGGTATTTCACTGAATTTCAAGGGTTTTGTTGCACTCAATTTATTCATCTTAACTGTCGGTTACCTAAAGTTTATTCATTGAATTTCAAGGGTTTTGTGATGCTACACCTCCCACCACCTGTAATTCTGTTTTTTTGAATGATAACATTTAATGATAACATCATTGATGTCATATAATGTATTACATAGATCTGCTCTTGTGCTATGCAAAAACGGATTTATCAATTACAGCAATTTCTTTTATCGTCCACTAGATATGAAGGGATTAGTAATAGTGTACTGTGACAAGGAATAGTCAAGTGGTAATTGGTAATTGTGATGAAGAAGTGTGTGGTACCGTAGATGGGGACTATGACAAGGAAGAGTGAGGTGGTGGTAGTGAGGGACTGTGATGAAGAAGAGCGAAGTTGTGTAATTGGGGACTGTGACAAGGAAAAGTGAGGTGGGGCAGTTTGGAACTGTGATGAGGAAGAGTGAGTTGGCTGTACTGGAGTATTGTGACGAGAAAGAGAACATTGGTGGTAGTTGAGTACGGTGAAGAGGAAGAGTGAGGTGAAGTTAGTGGGGGGAATTGTTAAGGATTTTAAAGAGGCAGCACACTCCAGACCAGGACTATTTATGTTGGCCAGGGATGCATCGCACAATTAAAAAGTGTTTAAGTTTATTATGTACAGATTCAATTTTTGAGAAGACAGGCACTCCATCTCACACCCCCCTTAACGTACACCCCGTGTTGCAAAGGACCATGGACCAGGCCGATGTGTAATAATGAAATATTTATTTATTTTTAATTATGAATAAAAATCAAACACATTCAATATAGGACAGCAATCACCAGTGTGGTGATAATTACACAATAAAATGATAGGACACACTTAGTTTATCCTTATAATATAAGTTACACAATGCACAATTGAATGAAAGCAAGATTACTTTTGGGTAGTGCTTTTAAATGGCACCACAGATAAGCATTCCCCCTGCAGCACTCCCTCAAACCCCTGTTAACCACGTTTTGTGTGGGTGGAGAGGAGTAGGAAGGAGTCAGGTATACTAGGCAACAATCCACATGAAAATCCGACCTACCACCCCAGAATGGGAGGCCAACATTGGATTTAGCTCCCTTTGAAAAATGAGCAAAATGGCACTCGGAATTACTGAATGGTGATTTTACATGTGCGGTTGAATGAATAAGACAAGAATGTATGTGGCTGTACTAACGAGGCAAGAGAACTGCCAAGCTACAAGGCAATGTACTAAACAACGGGCATACAGTGTATAAAATCGACTTTGTAAGGAAAAACACAGTGCAGCAAGCATCACACATGGCAAAATTGCAATTGCTTGCTTTCAGTAAGTTCAAAATAGCAAAACGGCTTGGAAAATGAGCTAAACAGACATAATCAGAAATCGGTTTTAATGCTAAGGTACTAAGGTACATAACAGGTATGATATGAAAGTGAAAGTGTGACTCTGAATAGGGACAGTATGGGATTCTTTGTAGGAAAAATAAAGCGTTTTTTTATAATGAAAGCAGTTACATGGGCGAAATTGGTTTTAAAAGGAAAATGGCAAGTTCTACAGAGACTATTTTTAGTGGCTAGATTATCAATGAAGAACACTGCCCGTAAAAAGGTTAATTTTCAATTTTAAACCATTCACGCCATGTGCCACTTTATATGGGAATTAATTTATTTCAAATAGTACTAAGGACTTCTATAATGGACTGAAATGATTTGGAAAGAATGGCGCTAACACCTGGAGATTAACACGGTTTTTCTAAGGACATGATACACAGAGGATTCTGACAATTTTAAGAAGTTACTAGGATACTTATAGGATTTCTTGTAGGGTTTATTATGGGGTTCGACAAATCAAGGTAACAGAGCAAAGGATGCAGCTTTTGGTATTGGGGAGGGGTAAGACTTACAAAGAGAACTTGAATGGAATAGTTTGGACAGCCACGCAGGTCTTTGGACAGCGGAACAAGGATCCAGTCACTTGAGCAACAGCTGGGCTCTCCTCTAGGGACGCAGCGAGGCAACCGGTGTCTGGTCTCAGTGGATGGCAGCGTGCATCAGCTGGGCAAAGTAGGTAGCTGGGTGTGACGGTGTCCTTAAATGTGATAAACCCACGAATACAGTAATACATATTAATGTATAACCAGGAAGTCCTGTTTTATTTAATCCATGTATGGACTTTCCTCTAATGACAAGGCTGTCATTTGTTTGTTACCTAGGAGACGGGGTCTCGAGGGGAAGAGGGAGAAAAAGACGGTTACGCATGGGCGTATTGAAGAGGTGTGTTACTTTTTAAGGAGCAGCTGTTGGCTTCGGCCTGAAATTTAGAAATACCGATACGAAGTTGCGCCGTTGCGCAGGTTGCCGAGTTTTTGTTTGCTGTACGTTTTAATACAGCGATTGTGATCGCTGACTTTGCCGAGAGAGACACCATCCCTGAACCAACTAAGGAGCCGTGTCTGGAGGGCAGAAGCTGATCGTGGACGTGGCTGAGGCGAGAGGCAGTGGACGCCGTTATCCTGGAGAGGCCGTGCTGAGTCAATACAACGATCGTGGTCGCTGACTTTGCCGTGTGAGGCAAAACCCCTGAATCAACGAAGGCGGCGTATCCGGAGGGCAGACGCTGATCGTGGAGGTGGCTGAGTCGGGAGGCATTCGACGCCGTTGTCCTGGAGAAGGCGTGCAGAGCCAGCTACGAGTGATGCCCAGAAGGGAATGACGAATCGCAGAGGTCCTTGCCGAAGGAAACAGTAGGACGGTGAATAAGTAAGTTCAGGAAAAACCCGTATGGGAGCTTTGATGCTAGTGACAGACTTCTGAAGAGGGAGATCATTTAGACTGCAGGGAACCACCAATAAGGAAGCACCTTTAGTTAATGGATATTTTTATGAAGCCGATTGCCTGATAAGGATTACGATACGACGCGGTGTAAATAAACAGCGAACTGCAGAATCTCTTTGCGAACATAACTAGAAGAGGCTGAAGAGGGTGAGAGATCGAATACAATATACTTATGAATAATATCTAAGTAAGAAGGGAGTCTCAAAGGTACTTTTATCACTTCCGACGAACCGAAACACCTATTGAAGTGGAGCTGCAGAGACTTGGCGACGATGTGATAGGAAACAGGACTACCAATATTAGCCTCTAAAATATATTCAGAAGTGTTAGAGGATAAGTTTGGCTAATTGAGGAAAACAAACATAGAAGTTACTCTGAGAGAAAAGAGACAAGTTTTCAAAGCTGTATGGTGGAAGGAGAGAAGTAACAACATCCCCAAAAGAAAGAGTCAAAGGAGAATAAAGAGACACAACTTACCTTGGACCAGAGGAGAAATCCGCATTGATACAAAGCTGACCAGATCCAACAGTGAAGACGTATCCTTTTCCTGTGAACGATCTCTGAAAGAAAAGAGGAAAACATTGTTAATAAAGTTATTTGGATTCTCGTTGAATTCCATACAAACTATTTGTTGTCTCAGACTTTTTAATTTATACAATATTGAAGACAGGCCATCACACTGGGCAAAGCAGGTCTGGTCGCTGGATAATCCCAAAAGGGTTCAGCAACCTTACCCCCTTTCTCCCTGAATTATTGGGATTTTTGTAGGGTTTTAATTCTGGATAGTGGTTCTGCCTGGATAGGAGGTTCTGCCAGGATAAGAGGTTCTGCATGGATCTGCTACCTCTGGCCTGAGTCTGGAGACTTGCAGGGAAATGCGGAATGTCTGGATCTGTGGATGTTGCGGGTTGGATTTTGGAATGCTGGAGTTTTTTTAATGTCCTGACTTTGGAATCTCTCCTCCTTAAATAGGCCGGATGACATCAGAGGATTTTTCTATGTGTGCAGAACTAAGCTAGACATACCTCTAAAATCGAATAAGTCAGCCTGAGGATGTCGCTGCCTCCCTGTAAGCAGATTAGACTGAAGGAAGTCACTCAGTTTTAGTGTGTGTGTTTAATGAGGTGCTTTATTATACCACAGTTAATTTTGCCAAAATCAGTTATGACACAAAATGCAAATTTTCATGAATGTCATCATCAGAAAAATTAGATAGGCAGATCCCATATTTTACAAGGAACATTTCTGTCCAAACTCCGAGTTTGTGCGATATTGCTTCATTCTCCTGGCATTCTTTCACAATTTCTATGCAAAATATTTTATCAAACATCCTACAAATAGATATACATGAGCCTAACAGTGTCGGGCATGATTGCATTTAACTTTCATAACTGTACCATGTATGCTTTTTCCAAAAATGACACTTTAATGCCATTTGTGTCCCCCACATGCTAGGAATACACACATAGGGGGTCATTATGACCCTGGCGTTAAGGGTTTAACGGCGCCGTAAAAGGTGTCGGCGCCGTTAAACCCTTAACGCCTGATTACGCGGTCCCTTTGCAGGACCCAACCTTAATGGCTGATTTTACCAGCCGTTAAAGTAGGGTGCCGCAAAGAGACCTTGGTGCTAATTACGGTACCGCAATTTGCGGTACCGTACTTAGCGCCTTCCCCAGTCCCATTGAGCCCTATGGGGCGAAAATGGGAATGGGGAAGGGCCATGGTGAAATGGGGAAATACTGCCCCGCCAACCTTGGAATGGGGCGGTATTTCCCCATTCCACCATGGCGGACTCGTTACAACACCAGCACCAACCATGGTGCTAATAGCGCCATGGTTTAGCGCTGGGGTTGTAATGAAGGCCCTAGTCTCATTATAATGGTGCAACAATTACATTCAAGCTGTCAAAGTTTTACATGACTGCTTCTTTAGATTACTGACATGAATACTTTGATATAAAAAGTCCTTTAAATCAAATGGATGGCATCTGTCACTGGAGGGCAGTCCTTAAGATTTTCCCAGTCATCCTACCCCCATTGTGTCAGTTCTGGGCAACAGGGTTACCATAGCACCCTTTCATTCTGGCAGATGCAGCTGAAGAGAGGTGTCACAAGGAATTCACACTTGTCTGTGACAAGGCCAGTTCCCCTGCTCCAATGTCCCTTGCTGGGGAAATGCCAGGAAGTCTGACGAGGTCGCAAATTCGCACCCCTTATTCCATTCTTGTGATAAAGGAACTTCCTTTCCCATGGGGCTGGTACGTTTAGAAGTGCCTGCCTTGCAAAAACAGATTTGACAGCAATTTTGGGGGCTAGCCAGGATATAAAAGTTCTTTTTGTGTGGAAAAATACACTTCGCATAGTGCAATTTACCTACATTTTGGCAGCTTTTCTTTCCAACATATATAGTTTTTTGGGCATGTTACAGCATTATTTCCATTGAGCTTGTAGAATATCCAATCATTTATTTGCAGGGCAGTGCAACAAGGGTTCATTTCACCTTCCCTGGTCTATTCCAAATGTGATTTTCTTCACATCTTTATTCTGAACATTTCCATAGCGCTGGTCAATTTCTAAGACACAGGAATCTGTTCAATACAAGGGTTCTTTGACACTGACATAAGCAAAGGGAGAGAGAAGGCTTCTTGTGAGGAATTTTGCCTGTGTTACTTTGTTGCAAGAGTAAACGATGGCTGTACAGCCTGAAACAAAATTTCTCTGCTCTTCACAGTTTTTACTTGACACAACATGCCATTCAGTGAGGAATGCCCAATTGGCTGGTGTACAACTTGAATATGGATGAACATGGCTGTGTTTTACTAAAACCTAAGATGGGTGATGTTAAAAAATGCAGATAGCACCAGTGCAAAGCCGTTTTACATAGCACATTTTTTTGGGCAATTTGAAGTCTTACACTGGCAGCATAGCAGTGCTGTGCCAGGCTGCTTTTGAATTCTTCTTTTTGGTGCACATGACGAACATAACTGCTGCCATTCTCGGGGTTTTCTATGTTTCATCTCACCCCATATGTGCTCAGCAGAGCCAGTGCAGCCATAATTTTTGGTAACTGCTAAAAATGCAGTTTTGATGCAAGGGAATGGTGCTCAGCAGAGTCAGTGCCACCCTTCTTCTTGTAACTGATGAAATGTAGTTTGGTGGTGCAGGGGAGTTATGCTGGGCTGGTAAATGTACCCCACAGAATGTGACAAGGACAGGTGAGGTAGGGTAGTTGAGGACTGGGACCAGGAAGAGCGAGGTTGGATAGGTGGGTACTGTGATGAAGAAGAATGAGGTGGAGTTAGTGGAGGACTGCAATGAGGAAGAGTGAGGCAATGGTAGTGGAGTAATGCAACAAGGAAGAGTGAGGTGGCGTCGGTGGAGGACTGTGATGTAGAAGAGTGGGGTAGGGTAGTTGGTGACTGTGATGAATGAGGAAGAGTGAGGTGAAGTTAGTGAGGGAGTGTGACTAAGAAGAGTGAGTTGGAGTTAGCGGGGGACTGTGACGAGGATGAGTGAGGTGGGGTAGTTGGGTACTGTGACAAGGAAGAGTGAGGTGGAGTTAATGGGGGGCTGTGGTGAGGAAGAGGGAGGTGGGGTAGTTGGCAGAGTGACAAAGAAGAGTGAGGGTGAGTTAGTGGGGTACTGTGATGAAGAAGAGTGAGGTGGAGTTATTGGGGGACTGCGATCAGGAACATTGAGGTGGATTTAATGTGGGCTGTGATGAGGAAGAGTGAGGCGGGGTAGTTGGGGACTGTGATGAAGAAGAGTGCAGTGGAGTTAGTGGAGGACTGTAATGAGGAAAAGTGGGTGGGGTAGCTAGGGACTGTGATGAGGAAGAGTGTGGTAAAATTGGTTGGGGGCTGTGATGAAGCAAAGTGATGTGGAGTTATTGGGGGACTGTGATGAAGAAAAGTGAAGTGGGGTAGTTTGGGGCTGTGACTAGGAAGCATAAGGTGGAGTTAGCAGGAGACTGTGAAGAAGATGTTTGACAATGAGTGATGAAGGACTGTGACGAGGAAGAGTGAGTTGGTCTGTAAGTTATTTCAATCCGGCACACACCCAAAACGAATCCCAACTTGTAGTGCACAACTGAAATCCTCATTTATTTTTGTCTATAAATTCAATATTCTGAACGATATACCACTCATATCAGACCCTTTTCCTGAGACCCCCCGCCCCGGTCACACTGAACCACGAATCATGCTAGTTTGTAAAGGTAAATATTTATTTATGTATTTAAAAATGTTACCACAGTTGTTTTGATAGATAAACAACAATCACCAATGGGGTGACAGAACACTGAATAATATTTTTAATACAGTAGGAATAAGTAAGAGCAAAACAAATGCAGCACAGAAAATAATACTTTTGTGTCGGTTCAGATCAGATAGCACTATGGTTAGAGGTTCCCCTGGCAACACCCCCTAAACCCCCCAATAGGCAATGTAAAGAGATGGGAGGAGAGAGTAAGTATTCAGGAATAGCACAAATCAAACATAATATCAGTCCCACTTTCCCCCAGCAAACACAAGAGAAAAACGGCATTGACTTTTCAGCTGCCAGGATGGATTTAAAGTGTCTTTAGAAATGAATGGGCAAAAATACCAAATGTCGTCGAAAATACTTAATTTGTTATAAATTCTTATGGGAGCCACTTTGAACAATTGCACACAATCACAAGCAATGATTTAGTCCAAAGAAAACATTTGAAATCTTAAAATCCAAGTTGGAAGCAGTTTAGAGCTATTTCACACGTGTAAACCTTTCAGATTTTTAAAATCGCGGCAAACTTTTCTGTGTGCGATATTCGCGATAACGGGAGAACCGCACTGTTTCCAATGGATAACTCTGGATGTTAGGGACAAGTAGGAGTTCAAATTTTGTTTCTATGACTAAAACTGAGGGAGTTATACAGGTTTTAGTAAAGGTCGTTTTTTTCGAGAAAGGCGCGAGAATGGAAAACAGAAATGCACTTTTGAAAATGACAAATGGGTTTTGAACACTAGAGGATGACTATGAAAAAGCAAATACCACACAGGGATCTTACAATCACTTGATCAGGGTGACCTGCCTGCTAGGGAAACTCGACTTCTTCAGATGAAAAAAGGGTCAGCGCAAAGATGGTCCTAACAATACTGGTTCCGAAGGAAAGATAGGATGGGTTTGAGATAGGGATAAGACAATGCAAAGATACTCCTAACAATACTGGTTCTGAAAGAAAGATAGGATGGGCTTGAAATAGGGATAAGACAATGCAAATATACTATGGGCCACAGTTCTTCCTATTAATACTCACAGGATACGTTTTTTAAATGGACCGTCAGCTCTGGTCATAGGATCGGGTCTGGTCTAGGAAAGACAGCACATCAGGCACAGTACTGGATCAGCGATGCCGGTCACCAGATTTGCACAGGATCTGCCCTCCTAGTCTCTGGGTATTTGAATCAGCTGGATGGCGAGTTCCTCAGGCAAGCCTAGTGGTGGCAAGCCAGAGAATTTCAGGATACTGGTTCAAAAGGCCTTCTCACACCACCCAGCGCTTTACTGGGTAGAGAGAATACATTTGAGGATTTGGGCCTTGCTGAAATCAGTAGTATATATTGCTGGCAAGAGTCTTGGCATCTGGATATGGAAGAATATTAAAGCTGGATGTAGGATGCTGGATCAGAGTGCTGCGGCGGAATCAGGAAAGTGGCTGGATCAGTGAGTTCCTATTTGTTGTCAGCTGTCTCTATTTATCCTCTAAAATGACATCACAAAGGGGGTGTGTGGGTCGGTTTAGCTAAGCTTGCCCATGTGAAAGTTGATTGGGTCAGAGTCTACTCTCTGCCTTGATAGGAGGAGAGAAGCACTGTCATCTTAATGGTATAATTTTATGATGCTGAGAATCCACTCCTAGCCACTGGAACACAAAGGGCCTCATTATGATGCTGAGAATCCACCCCTAGCCACTGGAACACAAAGGGACTCATTATAAACCTGGCGCTCCCGTAATGAAGGGGGCTGGTAAGGGACCGGCCCCCTTCCTTACGGGAGCACCGATTACGAGGTTCCCTTTGCGGGACCTGGATCAGACGTCTGCTAAAACCAGATGTCTTTCTGGGTCCTGTGAGGGGAAGAGGGAGGTAATAACGGGCTACTTGTAATATGCCCGTTATTACCTCCCTCCCCATTCCCATTGAGCCATATGGGGGCTCAAATGAGAATGGGGAATGGTTCCTGCAAGGAGGAATTACCGGGTCCTCCTATGTCCGAATGACCCGGTAATTCCCTCTTGCAGGTAATGGAGCCCGGTTTGGAGGCAGCCATGGTGCTAATAGCGCCATGGCTGCCTCCAAACTTGTAATGAGGCCTAAAGTCTAATTTTGGCAAAATAAATATTTACACACGTGCAACCTCTATAAAAATCACCTACACAGATTGCATATTTTATGGAGTATCTGCTCATCACAACTCACAGCTCTCAGACTTTGTTTCGACTTTCTGCAGAATTATGTCCATTTTGTAATGAGAACATGTTCGAATATTTCTGTAAATTTCCACAAATATGCACGTTTACCCTGGGAATGTGTGTATAAAATTTCACCATTCTAGCAGAAATGCAGTCCCCATAAACCCACATTTAATGTCATTCCTGTTCAGAATAAGCTACACGGTTGTACTAAGTTTTCAAAGATAGTGCTAATAGCTTAATTAATCTGCCATTTTCAGATTTTTCACCCCTTCTGATAATAAGTTATACACCTTCTAAAAATGTCAATTACATATCCTATTAACACCGAATGGTCAGTATTTGTCACTCCTTGAAGCATGTGGTAGCCCCCTTCTTTGGAATTTTCTTCTGTCAGCCAGGAGTTTCCTGTGCTGCAGCAGTTTTACGACCTTTCACACCTTCAATATCCTGGGTTGGAGGATGTCCATTGTTCAGTCCTGGGCTAACCAGCAATTAGCACCTCCCAGTGAGTTTCTGCTGAGAGGAAGGCCCTCCTTCTGGGAGAAAAATTTTCTTTTCCAGTTCTTGCAGCTTTAGCCAGGCTAATTAACTTTTTAAACCCAGCAAAAACCAAATTTGTTACATCAACCATAAATACATTTCTTTCTTGGTCTTAAAATCTGTGGGAAAACACAACTAAAATCTGTATTCCTTTTTGGCAACAATCCTTTTTATGTTTGCTAATCCAGCAGACTTTTTAGTTTTAGATCATTCAGGTAGCCCCAGGTACTGCACCCAGATTTTGGCATAGATGCTGTCAGTTTTCAGACTTTGTATGTTTCACAATGCTTCATTTGATACATAAATTTTAGCACCAGGCAAGATTTTGAATGTGGAGAATTGTTGTGTATCGGCATTTTGGAGTTTTAAGCAACAAATCAAATGTCACGTGTAAGCACAGTTTGGGGTTTCACTTACAAAGTGCTGCTTCTCTCTCTGCACTCTGTTTGTTGGTCATGGAGTCCACTGGCACATTTCTGAAGGGTGTGCCCTATTCCACCACACATGTACCATGGGTGGCAGGTTGTGCATCCCTCTTTTTGTGTGCTGAAGCACATGGTTTTTGTAGGTTTTTGTAGGTTTTTGGCACCCACAAGGGTTTTACCACCATTGTTGCTGTTTCTTTCACCATAACTGGCAGGGTGATGCCGCATAGCATAGCGGAGTGGGTCAATACATCCCACAGAACCCGCCCTCTGACTTCATTTTGACCGCCCGTCAAGGGCAAATCAGGAGATTGGGATGTTCTTTTCTTTTGTCCATGTGGAGAAATTCAGCTGCTTCTCCCATCAGTGCTGGAGGCAACCCACTCTCCTCGCCTGTTCTGGTCAGGAGTATTGCTGGTTCTGGTTGGGAGTATGGAGCTGCAGTCCGGGCTCCTTGGGTCTTTCCTTCTGGTCCCCGAGTGGTCCTCCTTGGTAGTCCTTTGGATGATTCTTAGTCCAGATGCTAGAAGATAGAACAGAGGATGGTTATGGATATGTTCCCACTACTGTGTCCACACGTCATAGGGGGATGTCAGCAGTGGGAAAGACACTTGCATTGGTTATAATCAGCAATATTCCCCATCTATGTTTACTACTAGTCTTAACACTCTTCTTGCACCTACACAGTGAACATTTAGTTATTGGTCTATGTTTCTGGACTTTCCCCCTCTGGGTTTCCGGTTGCTTCCTCTATTTTCCGCAAAGTATGCATGGGATGGCAACTCTGCAGCTGGCTTATGTGGACCCACTTGTCTTCCCCTTCTACCAAACTGCCCTTGGGGATGCGGATTCTGTAGGCGACTGGTGAGATTCTGTCCACAATTTCAAAAGGGCCCCGCCAAGTTGAGAGGAATTTGCGCTCTTTGGCTTGGTTCCTTTGGAAATTGTACAAGTAGACCCGGTCTCCTACTGGTATTCCTTTTTAGTTGTCTTGAGATCATAGTGGGTCTTCATACTGTCTGCAGATCTTTCTAGATTCCGCTGAAAATAGGCAAAAACATGTTGAAGGTGTTTTCTCAGATTCTCAACATACTCATGAGTTGTGGAGGCATTTATCAAGGTCTGCTCTTGGGTTCTGTAGAGCAGATGCTGGGGTAGCACCATCCTTCGTCCAGTCATCAGCTCAAATGGAGACATTTTTGTTGCAGAAGAAGTGGTAGATCTGATGGCCATCAGGTCAAGGGGTAATCAAATGTCCCAACTTGGCCCAGAATCTGCCACAAATTGTTTTAATATGCTCACAATAGTTGTATTGTACCTCTCAACTCCACCACTAGAGGACCGGCAATGGGCAATGTGTAGTTTCCTTTTGATCCCAAGTGTCTCCCACATATTTGTCATCACTTCGCTAGTGAAGTGGCTACCTCGGTCTGACTCAATCCTTTGGGGTAGTCCAAAATGTGAGAAGATGTGATTGATTATCAGGGCAGCTGCTGTTTCGGCCTTGCAATTTGGGGCCGGGAGACATTCCACCCATTTAGTCAACAAGCATGTTACGGTCAACATGTACTTGTTCCCCCTAGAGGAGCGAATCACGGGCCCGATAAAATCAACTTGCAAATCTGACCAAGAGAGTATCATTCCCCTCTTTTGGAGGGGAGCACGGTGTGTGAGTGATGTTGGCTGAAATTGTGCACTTACAAGACACCCCTTCAAGTATTGGTCGAGGTTCTGCCCCATGTGTGGCCAGTATGCAACCTCTCGCAAGATTTCTAATGTTGTATGAAACCCCCGATGAGCGGCTGTGGCCGCATCATGGGCTTGACTTAGCATTAGGCTTCAGAATGAGGTGGGGACCACCCACTGGTCATTGCCAGCTATGGATCTCCTCACCAAAATACCATCTTGGATTCGGAATATTTTTGGACATTTCATCAACACTCTGAGGTCCTCTTTCCCAATGTCATCAGTGTCCATCAGGGGAAAGTTCTCAAGGTCCTCAATGTGTTGATAAAACTTTCCAATTATTGGATCCCTTTTTGAGCCGTAATCAAATCAGCATCTGGGGTCTCCTAACTCCATTGTGCAGTTGAGAGTTCATTGTGAGCATTTGTCAGAGACCTAGTGATAGCAGTGACCTGGATTTCCCCCAACAGGGACTCGATCTCAAGTAGATTCTCTTGGATAGCTCCAGTTTTGGCCAGCTGATCAGCTAGGTCATTTCCAGTTTTGTCTGGTCCCTCTACTTTAGAATGACCCTTGATCTTTTCCCAGTAGATGGTCATCACATTTGAGGTGACCAGATCTTCAATATTTTGTATTAATTTCCCGTGTTTTAAAGGTTTATTATTAGCACATAGCATGCCTCTGGTTTTCCAGTTAACCAGGTGCTCCACGAACCCATTCCGTACATAATCTGAATCAGTGTTTATGACCAGTTTGTGAAGTTAGTGTTGGACAGCAGTGAGGATGGCTTGATGCACAGCAAACAGCTCAGCCACTTGACTACTTCGGGGACCGATTTTGTACCCAGCCGAGGGTTCTGGGGCATCATTCACCCATGCATTCCCCATGCCGGCCACAAGTTCCATTTCACCGTTGTTGTCAACATGGTAGGAGCACCCATCCACATAGACCGTGGGCATTCCCTCACACTTGTCTTCTTCATAGACCTTGTGTGGGGAATTAAGGTATGCCTCCATGTTGTCCTTGATTTTAAGACTTTCGTCCTCGAGACAGTTTTCTCTGACACAATCATGCAAGTCAGCCAGACCTTGCACGAGGGGCTCTTCTTGTTTTGGCCATGTCTGACCTCCATAGGAAAGCCTTGCATTGACAGAATCCAGGAAGTAATTCAGGAATTACTCACATTTCTGGCCCAGATTCTGTCACTTTGAAGATATTGCAAAGGTTGGTGTGGAGCCTCCACTATGATGTGTTCCTCCTGGATAAATGTGCGGTAATTCTTCAATGCCCACACCGTTGCCAGGAGTGTCTTCTCACAATCGTTTAATTTTTCCTCCACAGAGGATAAAGTCTTACTCGCATAGGAGATTACTTTATTGACATTGTCATGCTTTTGATATAATACTGCAGTCAAGCATGTATTTGAGAACCCTGTCTCCAAGAAGAACTCCTTGTTTTTGACATGGTAAGCTAGGCAAGGCGCTTGTAAGAGACTTCTTTTGAGTTGTCGTACTGCGTCGGCTTGTTCTGGACCCCACTCCCACTTGACCCCACCATTCAAAAGATGGATCAGGGGTCTTGTGATCTCTGCGTAATCCTCAATGAACTTTCTGCTGTAATTAGTCAGTCCAAGGAGGCTCCTTAGTTCCAGCACAGTTGTGGGTTCTTCTATTTTCTGCTTCTACTTTCTTTTCCTGGGGACAGAGACCCTCAGGAGTTATCTCATGCCCCAAGAAATTGACACGGGACCTGCACCACTGTGCCTTTTGGAAAGAGAGTTTTGCTCCAGCAGCCCTCAACTGTGTCAGAACATAACGGATCTCCGCTATGTGTTCCTCCACAGTTGAGCTTTTGATTAGAACATCATCAACATAGGCCAGGTTACCCCTTTCACCCAAGTCGGGCATGGCCTTATGCAGAAAGATGTTACATTTATTGCCGGAGTTGATGTATCCGAAGGGAGTCTGGGTCCAAGTGTACTGCTGCCCCCCGAAGGTAAAGGCCAGCTTATATTGGTCCTCCCTACTGACAGGTACAGTCCAGTACCCATCGGTCAGGTCAATGGCAGTATATACCTTTGACCCCGGGTCTGGGCCAGCCCTTGGTCAATGTAGGGAAGAGGCCATCGGGAAGTATGGACCCGTTTGTTGTGCTCCCTTAAGTCATCACAGAGTCTCCACTGGCCATTTGGTTTCAAAATCCCCAGTACCGGATTATTGAAGGTGCTGTGGATGGACGAATTATCCCACGGGACTCAAGGTTCTTAATTATTTCAGTAAGGGACTCCATTGATGCGAGAGGCAAGCGATATTGCTTCACAAACACTGGAGTCATGCCAGGGTCCGTGGGAATTGTTGTTGTGTGGATGTCGGTGCGACCACAGTCATATGAGTCCACCGCAAAGAGATCTTGAAAATCTAAGAAAACTTGTTTCAATCTTTTGCTTTTGCTCCAGAGTCTCACAGGCATCAGCTAGGTTGACTCTCTCTTCAACCATCTACCTGAAGCCCGGAAAGACTTCTGGTTTGGCTATCTCAGCGGCCTCCTCCAGCTGGCTGGAGAAGTCCCTGGTCAAAGTTCTGATATGAACTGATGGCTTCAGCTGGGGAAGGCAGTCCTGGTGGACTTGAAAGATCACCTCATCCCTCCTGAAGTCACGGGTCACATCTTCATTACCATAAGGGCAGCAGGAGTAAACCAGGAAATTCCCCCCATGCCGGGTGAAGATCCTCTCTGGTCTTGTGTCATTGTCGCTATCACTGTCAAAACTGTCCTTGCGGATTGGTCCTCACAGTTTGTTACCTAAATCTATGGAAAAATGTTGGTCATCAACCGCCATTCCAATAATGGTGCCTGCACCCATAGTGATAGTCTTTAGGTTGCTGTTATCCACCTCTATTGGAATAGTGTCCTGTTCTATGTTGACTAGTGGTGTTGGGTTTACCCCCAACCCTTTCTGTTGGATATGAGCATTGAGATGATCATAGGTGTCAGGATTTTTCAGTTTCTGTCCTCTTTTAATCTTTACTTCCAGTGAGAATTGTCGGGTCCATGCTGGGATGGTGACTTCCTCTCCGATCTGAATTTCAACTGAATATGGCAGCAGTTGAGCTGACCGAAATGCTTTCTCTGGGCCATCAAAGTCCATGGGATTATCCACTAATCGGAACTAGGCTTTGAAGTTTATTAGGTCCAAACTGATGGCAAAGCGATTGGGAATGCCACTGCCTAAATAAAATGCAGCGTGGACATCTCGCACAACCCAACAATTATGGATTATGCTCTTGTTGCCTATGAAATTTTGAGCATACACCTGCTAGGCAGGAGATGTTTGGAATTGGGTGTTTCCAGGTCCATTTCCCATTTGTCTCCCAATTTAAATGTGGGAATGGCTGAATCTTTTGGGAGTTTGCGGAACATGGCCTTGCTGATGAATCTTTTACCGTTGTTCACACATACTCGGGTGAGAACAAAGTCCTTCACTTCATTTAACTGAATAGGGATAAACAACTGCTCTCCAATTTTCTGAATATCAGCCAAGCTTTGAGCTGATTTCTCATCATTTTGGACTATAGGAGTGGGATTTTCTGGTTGTGAATTTGTGTAGAATTTCAGAGTGTTCCCTTATAGTGTGGAATGCCAACTTAGACTGGAAGGAAGGTTGATTTTCAGAAATAGAGAGGACTCCCCATCACTAGTTTGTTGTCCTACTGCAATTACTGTCACGTCTGGGATTCGGTTATTCTGGAAATGGAATTCAATTGGGTCAGGTTTTTGTTCAACCATGTGGCATGTGCCATTTAAACTAACATGTTTGACACTATGTTTTAATTTTATTGGTCGGTTAGTCTGGGTCCAGAGGACCTTGTTTACACAATCTATGAGGGGAGACAATATACGCAGGATGTCATTCGCTAGTAAACATGGTGTGCCCTCTGAAGTCACAACTATGACCGGGTGCTTCACCTTGTGCTGCCCAATTTTAATGTCTAAATCTGCAGTCCCCTCAACAGGAATTTCATTCCCATCGAAGTTCTGAAGTTGTCCAGGAAGAGGGGTGAGAGGGATTTGGTATTTCCCCGGCCTTTCCGAATTCAGCTGATCAAAGGCCCTTTTTGACAGAAGAGTGGCTTGGGATCCAGTGTCCACCAGTGCCAAAATTGTACATTGTCCCTCTATTTGGACCGGGGCATAAAAGCTTCCCTCCTTTTCCTCAAGGGGGCCAAGATAATGCACATTTTTGGCCAATTGGTGGGTTAATTTCTTTGCTTTGGATTCTGACAGGGGGGTAATTTGGGCAGGATATTTATGTTTCGGATCTTGGGAACCTGTAAGAAAAAGGTGGCAATTGGATATGGGGGAAGTTTTGGGCTTCCCTAGTTCTGATTCCGGGCTGCACCCCCCCTCCCCTTTTGGAGGCAGTCACCAGAATTGGTTTGAACAAGGGGATTTTCTTGATGGTCATTCTGGGGTTTGATGATGGGCGGTTTTAACTCATCCCCACATCTACCCAGTCTTGATCAGGATCTCTTGGGACCCATTTTTCTTTGGGAGGAGTTCCCCCATCCCTGAAGGAGAATATCATTTCCCCAGAATCCTCTGAGGACCCCTCTCCTTCAAATTGGAAGATTTGTACCTCGTCCACAAAATGGGCCTTTTTAGGCACTTTATTTCTCCTTCCTACCCTCTGTTTCTTGTGTTGCAGATTTTCGGGGCAGGAGATTCTGGTTCCGGTGCCTGGGCCTTTCACAATTGGGGAAGGAAGCTTCCTCTAAGGCTTTACAACCCCCTTCCCCTTGTGCCTCCTCCCTCGGAACCGGTGGATTGTTGGGGTTCTTCCCCCGTCATTGCTCTGGAGCACCAGACCCTTGATTTGAGAAGTTCTGAGTTGCCATGCTCACCTGAGGGTTCAATTGAGCCCTCAGCATGGGACCCAGATCCTGTGCCATGTTCTGGACCTGGCGCTCTAGTTGGGACACCCGCTCTGGCTGGTATGGGGTCCTCTGGTCTACTCTTGGTTGATCACCGGAAGGGTAACTGTCCCTTCTCCCATTATACCCTAGGTTGGGATAGTTTTGGTACCTCTCCACCCTTGGCCTTCTCTCTCCTGGATTGGGCTGTCTGGGCTCAGGAATGTGGGGAAAGAAAGAAGGGTTGTTTTGGGGGTTGAGGTTAGGCGAGTACCGGGGAAAGAAATTCAACCCAGCATTTGGGGGATTACTGCCCTCCTGGGGAAAGTGAGGAGGGAAGTTTCCTGGGTTGGCAACTGCCTGGTTGGATCCCCCCTTGGGCTGGAGGAGTCCACACATAGCCCAGGATGGGTCTGTTGCCCTTGTAACGGGGGCTGATGTAGTCAGGGGAGTTAAGGGTCCCATTCGTGGGGTAACCTCCCTGACTCCCTGTTTGGGATTGACCCGAGGGCCTTCCGGTCTTGGGTTGGTAGTATTCTGTGCAGGGATGTTTTTAGGCCCCCCCATCTCCAGATCTAAAATGGGGACAACCTTCACCTCTGCGACCTTAGCAGCAGCAGAGGTGTTGGTTGGTTTTGGGCTTTTATTGTCATTTTTTTTTCTACTGGCTTCTGCACTTTGTAAATGCGAGTTGCTTGTTCAATGACCCAGTTAAGTGATCTTTTCTCATGCAAGTCCCTCACCAGCTGGGTCATAATGTATTTAGGGAGTGCATGAAAGAAGGTATTGATGAACTCCCTGCTGTCTGTGCGCACCCTCCTGGTGGTCTGTGCAAAGGCACGTTTCAGTTCTTGGACAAATTCTTGTGGGGCCTGTTCATCCCCACATTGCAGGTTGTAGGATGCCTTGCGGGCCTCTTGTGGGTTTCTATTGTTTGGAAAATGCTTTAAGATGGCTGCCCTATATGTGGACCATCTTAAGTGGTTCTGATCCTCCAGCCCCGCAATTAAGCTGGAGTACTCAGGTGAAAATGTCCACTTGACATACTGAATACAGCTTTAGCTGTCCTTCAGGTGGAAAGTCTCCATCATTTGCTCATACAATTGGAGGTGCTCCCAAACTGAATATTTGGCATTTTTATGGTAGGGCGTGATGATGCTCCTAATAGCCTTGATTTGCTTCAGGGGATCTTTCAGTAAAGTTCTCTTAACTTTGTTGGCCTTTTTAGTTTTGGTCAATCTGGTCCACTCATCCTCTGACTCAGAGGCACTGCTACCTGAGGTGGCCGTCTGTTCCTCTAGGCTCTCCCTGATTCTGCGAGCTTGGGAATGACTGGCAGAATGTGGGGGCCTAGTCTCTTGTGACCTGTGGTGCTCAGAAGAGTCTTCTGACTCTCCTTTGCTCCCATGATTAGCTGAGTTACCCCCCCCCCCCACTGTCCTAGCTGGGAACAGGGTTTTAAGATGCTCTTAGTGGGCCTATTTTCATGGAATTCTCCACCAAATGTTACTGACTGATCTCTAGGTAGGTGATATTTCTGAGGATCCAGTTCTCTGATTCTCCCCTCACTGGAGTCTCCTCGATCAGAGAGGCTGGCCCTAATATTCCGGAACCTGTACATAGATCCATTTCTGGGAGGCGTTGATCTATCAGTCCCATATTTCCCATTGTGTTGAAGTCTACCATCCCCGTGACCATTGGTTAATATGGGCCTGTGGACATGGGGGTGGCAGAGTCCATGGAATTGAAGGTATTAAAGTCCCTGATAGCAGGGTTCCTGAGGTTATGCTCAGGGGTTTCCCTCTCCCATCTTACCTCATCTTTTTCAGCCCTTATTTCCTGATGACATGCCAATATCTGACCTTTTTGCTCCTCTATTAAGGCCTTACTGGTCTCTATGAGTTGTTCTTGCATGACTATCTGTCTATGGAGCCTGTCATTCTTTTCACAGAAAGCCTCATTGTCTCTCTGTGCTTCCTGCCTGAATTGGGAGTATTGTGCCAATTTTTGCTGCAGGAGACTCACCTCGTGAGTTTGGTCCTTACTGGTCTGAATATTCTTTGCCAGAGCCTCCTCCACCCACCTGGTGTGCTCTAACAGCTTTTCATAATTGTTTTTGACTCCACTAAGCTCCTGGAGGGCCAACTTTCTTTCTTCTAACCTGGGTTTTAACTGGCTCACTTACTGGCCTAAGGCGTCCCTCTCTTGACATAGAGTTCCCCTCTGCTCAGCCAGGTCATCCCTTTATTTTCTAATGGCATATAATTTCTGGCGCTCCTCATCAAAATCTGTTTGTGCGTGGAGATCCTTCACTATTAATTTATTATTTTCCTCCTTTCGTTCATCAATCTGACTTCCTAGGGCAATTATCTGCCGTGCACAAGCTCTATTATAATTTAATTGCTGCTCCAGCTTTTGTTGGCTCTGTTGTAGAGAATCCAACCTTTTTGACACTCTTTTTGCAGTGTCAGTACCTGGGCATCTTGCTCTGCATTCTTTTGCAGTAAGAGCGTCAGTTCTTCTTGCAGTTTGGTGGCATACTGCCTAGCCCCTGTTTCAGATTCTTGGCAACCTTGGAGCCTTTGCTAAGCAGAGTCCAGATTGCTCTGGACTTTCTGCATTGCTTCCCCTTGCCTCTTTGTGAAGTCTACATGGTCTGCGTGGAGGTACAGGTAGGCCACTATTTTGGCAATTTTGCATTGCTCCTCTTTTATTTTAGGGGTCATGTACAGCTAACTGAGTGCTTGATGTAATGGCCAGACATTAAAGTTGGTTTCAGTGACTTTTTGTTTTATTTCCTGTAGCCATAGCCATTCCTGTTCGTCCTGTTCTAGCCATTCACCCCTGACAAACAATTTGTGCACTAGGTGTTCTCTAGGTGTTGCACTAGGTGTTCTCTTGCAATATTGATTTCCACTGGGGTCGCCATTCCGTAAATATTAATCTCCTCCTGGCTTATTTCCAGGTTACTTTACTTTTGCAAACAGGCCCAACTCCTTTGAGTATTTCTTTCAAGGGGTGTTTTTACAGTGTAGCACAGTATGGTAACCCAACAAGGTGTATGTACCCCGTCAGCTAGCACGCTTTGTTAGACTGTCATGAGTGGTATGTCTAATTCAGGATCTCATGATGAGCCGCCAAGCTGTAAGTGATTTCCATCCAGCACACACCCAAGTCAAAGTCCAGCATGTAGTGCACAACTGAAATCCTTATTTATTTTTGTCTATAAATTCAATATTCTGAATGATATACCACTCATATCACACCCTTCTCCTGAGACCCCCCCCCTGTCACACCGAACCAGGAATCAGGCTAGTTTGCAAAGGTCAATATTTATTTATGTATTTAAAAATGTTATCACAGTTGTTTTAATAGATAAACAACAATCAATAGGGTGACAGAACACTTAATAATATCTTTAATACACTAGGAATAAGTAAGAGCAAAACAAATGCAGCACAGAAAATAATACTTTGTGTTGGTTCAGATCAGATAGCACTATGGTTAGAGGTTCCCCCTGCAACACCCCTCAACCCCCCAATAGGCAATGTAAAGAGATGGGAGGAGAGAGCAAGTATTCAGGAATAGCACAAATCAAACAGAATATCAGTCCCACTTTCCCCCAGCAAACACAAGAGAAAAACGGCATTGACTTTTTAGCTGTCAGGATGCCTTTAAAGTGTCTTTAGAAATTACTGGGCAAAAACACCAACAGCCTGATTCATGGAATTATTTGCGTGAAAAATGCAGATTTGTGCGCCTTTCTGCCTGATTCATGGAATTATTTGCGTGAAAAATGCAGATTTGTGCGCCTTTCTGCCTGAAAATCCCTGTTTGAAATATGGAGATTTTCGTGCAGAAAGGGGCGCATATCTGTGTTTTTCACGCAAATAATTCCATGAATCAGGCTACAAATGTGGTCAAAAATACTTAATTTGTTATAAATTCATATGGGAGCCACTTTGAACAGTTGCACACAATCACAAGCAATGATTTTGTCCAAAGAAAACATTTGAAATCTTAAAATCCAAGTTGGTAGCAGTTTAGAGATATTTCACACGTGTAAACCTTTCAGATTTTTAAAATCGCGGCAAACTTTTCCGTGCGTGATATTCATGATAACGGGAGAATCGCACTGTTTTGAATGGATAGCTATGGATGTTAGGGACAGGTAGGAGTTGAAATTCTGTTTCTATCACAAGAACTGAGGGAGTTATAGAGGTTTTAGTAAAGGTCATTTTTCTTCGAGATAGGCGCGAGAATGGAAAACAGAAATGCTCTCTTGAAAATTACAAATGGGTTTGCTTACACTAGAGGATGACTATGAAAAAGCGAATACCACATAGGGATCTTACAATCACTTGATCAGGGTGACCCGCCTGCTAGCGAAACTCGACTTCTTCAGATGAGAAAAGGGTCAGCGCAAAGATGGTTCTAACAATACTGGTTCCGAAGGAAAGATAGGATGGGTTTGAGATAGGGATAAGACAATGCAAAGATACTCCTAACAATACTGGTTCTTCCTATTAATACTGACAGGATATGTTTTTTTAAATGGACCGTCAGCTCTGGTCATAGTATCGGGTCTGGTATAGGAAAGACAGCACAACAGGCACGGTACTGGATCAGTGATGCCGGTCACCGGATTTGCACAGGATCTGCCCTCCTAGTCTGTGGGTATTTGAATCAGCTGGATGGCTAGTTCCTCAGGCAAGCCTAGTGGTGGCAAGCCAGAGAATTTCAGGACACTGGTTCAAAAGGCCTTCTCACACCACCCAGTGCTTTACTGGGTAGAGAGAATACATTTGAAGATTTGAGCCTTGATGAAATCAGTAGTATCTATTGCTGGCAAGAGTCTTGGTATCTGGATCTGGAAGAATATTAAAGCTGGATGTAGGATGGTGGATCAGAGTGCTTCGCCGGAATCAGGAAAGTGGCTGGATCAGTGAGTTCCTGTGTGTTTTCAGCTGTCTCTATTTATCCTCTAAAATGACATCACAAAGGGGGTGTGTGTGCTGGCTTAGCTAAGCTTGCACCTGTGAAAGGTGATTGGGTCAGAGTCTACTCTCTGCCTTAATAGGAGAGAGAAGCAGAGTGTCATCTATATGGTATAATTTTATGATGCTGAGAATCCACCTCTAGCCACTGGAACACAAAGTCTAATTTTGGCAAAATGCATATTTACACATATGCAACCTCTTTAAAAATCCCATACACAGATTGCATATTTTATGGAGTATTTGCTCATCAAAATTCCACAGCTCTGATACTTTGTTTCAACTTTCTGCAGAATTGTGTCCATTTTGTAATGAGAACATGTTCCAATATTTCTGTAAATTTCCACAATTATGGACATTTACCCTGGGAATGTGTGTATAAAATTTCACCATTCTAGCAGAAATTCAGTCCCCATAAACCCACATTTAATGCCATTCCTGTTCAGAATAAGGTACACGGTTGTACTAAGTTTTCGAAGATAGTGCTAAAAATTAGGTTAATTAATCTGCCATTTTCAGATTTCTCACCCCTTCTGATAATAAGTTATACACCTTGTAAAAATGTCCATTACATATCCTGTTAACACCAAATGGTCAGTATTTGTCACTCCTTGAAGCATATGGTAGCCCCCTCCTTTGGAATTTTCTTCTGTCAGCCAGGAGTTTCCTGTGCTGCAGCAGTATTATGAGCTTTCACACCTTCAATATCCTGGGTTGGAGGATGTCCATTGTTCAGTCCTGGGCTAACCACCAATTAGCACCTCCCAGTGAGTTTCTGCTGAGAGGAAGGCCCTCCTTCTGGGAGAAGAACCTGCGTTTCCAGTTCTTGCTGCTTCAGCCAGGCTAATTGACTTTTTAAACCCAGCAAAAACCAAATTTGTTACATCCCCCATGAATACATTTCTTTCTTGGCCTTAAAATCTGTGGGAAAAACACAACTAAAATCGGTATTCCTTTTTGGCAACAATCCTTTTTATGTTTGCTAATCCAGCAGACTTTTTAGTTTTAGGTCATTTTAAAGTTTCCTCAGTACCCCTCTGACAGCTGTCATTCAGGTACTGCAACCAGATTTTGGCATAGATGCTGTCAGTTTTCAGACTTTATATTTTTGGCAACAAATCAAATGTCATGTGTAAGCACATTTTGGGGTTTCACTTTCAAAGTGCTGCTTCTCTCTCTGCACTCTGTTTGTTGGTCATGGAGTCCACTGGCACATTTCTGCAGGGTGTGCCCTATTCCACCGCACATGTACCATGGGTGGAAGGTTGTGCATCACTCTTTTTGTGTGCTGAAGCACATGTTTTTTGTAGATTTTTGTAGGTTTCTGTAGGTTTTTGGTGTGCACAAGGGTTTTACCGCCATTGTTGCTGTTTCTTTCACCATAACTGGCAGAGTGATGCCGCATAGCATAGCAGAGTGGGTCAATAAATCCCACAGGTCGTTGTGGAATACTGTGACAGGAAGAGTGATGTGGTGGAAGTTTGGGACTGATGGGAAAGAGTGAGGTGGTGGCAGTGGTGTACTGTAATGAGAAAGAGTGATGTGGAGTTAGTGAGGCACTGTGACGAGGAAGACGGGTGTGGGGGTATATTGATAAGATTACTATTTAGAACTGGGATGAGGAAGAAAGATGTAGGAGTACAGGTAGGATTACTAACTAGGTGCTCTGAGGAAGAAAAGAGAGAGGTATGATCATGCAGAAATCTTTTTGACTGATATCAGCGGTGAATCAGAACTGTCACTGTTAATTCACATCAGAAGCTTGTCCAATCAAAACAAAGGATATAGTATCCAAGCATTGCTTCCTCTGTGTTTCATTGCACCTTTTCTATTAAACTAATTAAGTCATTATAAGCTTTTTTAAAACATTCCCCACCACAAAAACACGTATAGCCCCCTAATAGACTCCTTCCACACATTTTAAGTTCATTTAGGAAGCAATCCCTGTAATATTTTTATATTAAAAAAACAGATTGCTTCCTAAATTAACTTCAAATTCGCCTCTTACCACATCACAATATATTATAGTTTAGAAGTATTTACATTTTTTTGCCTATTCTCAAACTCAGAAAAAATAAACAAAACAATGCCATCCCGAAGCCACGAATCTTCACAACTCATCCTTTCTTACCCTGTCCACATTCTTCCTGGCCTGAAAGGTGCCCGATTTACCCTTTTACATCATTTTAGGACAGTTTCCAAAAACGATTCCAGAAATTGATTCTCAAATCAGGGAATATTGGATTTCCTGAATTAAAAAGATGTGTACCAGCAATGCATCATGGGAGATATAACTAACTTTTTCAGAAGAGGGTTACCCCCCTCTATGCCAAACAAAAAAAAACTACTGGACGAAATTACGCCAAAACAACAAAGGATGTCCTTTGAGCGATTTGGGCCCGACTTGTTTCTTATTTGGCACAAATCGGCTCAGCGGTTTGGGATGTGCACTTGAGCAACAATTGGACATTTTCCCTAGGGAATATGAATGGAAAAGTGAAAAGCCCACCTTTATTTTACCCATTATGCCTTTTAAACCGTAACGCAGATTCACACAAAATTCTCCAGTTCTGGGGAGCCCAGGCCCGAACTCTCATTTGTAAAATGTGCTGATCCGTCCTATGGCTCAAAACCTATTAGCCATAGAGTATTCACATTTCCTATAATAAAACCAACCCCTTTTTTTGTGAAAAGTTTGGTGTAGTGGGTGCATCTCAAAAAAAATATTTTCTCTTCATAGTCCCATAGGATATTTTTTCCGAAGTGCAGTGCAAAAGCCACTGAACAGATTAGCTCTTTGCTTCAACAATCAATTCGAAACTGGGCAACTAAAACAATATGTTCAGTAAATAACTGAGAAACCTTAAACAATGTGTCCCAAAATTAAACCTATGTTTCTTTAGATTCATGAGCAATTCACAGACACAGCGTAGAGTGCACTGTAGGCAGGGGTACAATGTGCAGGGAACTGCCCGAATGCCAAGTTTGGGGCCCTTCATGTGCTGCAGGTAGGGTCACTGTGCCAGGGAATAGCCACCTACAATTCCCGTGGGATACAGTGGTATCTGGGCATGACCCACATCAATTCCTGGCTGTTCACTTGACAGGGCTAGGGCATGGTCATGTCTACAGGCTGTAGCTATCTGATATTGCAGGTAGCATCATTGTGCCTCGGGCATGGCTGCAGTGTATCCTCTGAGAGCACTAAGGGTACTGTGCCAGTATAGTTAAGGTATACAAATAAAGAAATCAAAATTTGTATTGTAGTATAATTACCTATGTTAAAAAATATACACGCTCACAGAAAAAACAATCAATTGTAGGAATGTTTTAGTCAGCATGAAAAACTTTTTTAAAAAAACATAAATTGCCCAGATATGGTAACCAATGCAATTATAATTCACCCCATAATACACTGATTATGACATTTCAGATTGCATCACAAATTACATCATTGGTCACATCAATGATGATATCCACAATTTGTGCATGACTTGAAGAAAAAGAGGAGTGAGATTGTGTTTAGAGTATGCACTGTCTACAAGATGTGCCCTTAGGCAATGCCCAATGGTTAGAGACAGTGTGAGTCCTAGGACCTGGCCATGGAAGAGGGCAGCACTCCAGATGTGAACTCATACAGTATGACCACAGGGACATGCCCTGTGGTTACTGTGGGACAGGCAATTTTGCAGGTAATGACGCACAGTACCCACAGGACATGTCGGTAGAGTCTGCCTTCTGGGAACTCTGAGGAATCCGTACTTAACCAGGAGTGTATGCACAGGCTACATACACACATGTCATGGGTAAGGCGAGACCCTGTGAATAATGGCCAACATATTGGTACAGGTCAAATCCAGTAGACATAGTGAGTAGCAGGACTGTGCCTGAACATTGTATGTTGGGACATGGCACCTGGAAACTCTGTGCCCATTCAATGAGTGCAATGCCCAGGAAAGATCACTTGACTGCAGGACATGAGTGGTAATAGTGCATTTCAGGCACTTGACCTTGGGGACATCGGGGCCCTTTGCCTGGGGAACGTCTCCAGGCCAAGCTCTTGATGGAGCACATGTAAGTCATATTCACGCGACCCTTTTCAGACGGGCTTTGTTGCGGGGCTAGGTACTGCTATCAATATAACTATACTCAATACCATTAAAGCAGCCCATGTAATGAAAAAACAAGCTCTGTACTTGGCATTTGTCGACTTTCGAGTCGCTTTCGATTCAGTTGATCGACAATTATTATTTGATAAAATGTCGAATTTTGGTTGCCCGTCAACACTTATTTCATTAATAAAACTGTTACATTCCGATACAACTATGCAAGTCAAATTGAATCTTGATGGGTTGTTATCTAAAACCATTCATACTAAACGCGGCCTAAAGCAAGGCTGTATTCTTGCCTCTACATTGTTTAATATGTTCATTTTTGACCTAGGCGTAGATCTTTTGAAGGTAATTAATGATGCACCTAAACTCGGCAAGCAAACCATCGCATGGCTTCATTATGCGGATGATTTGGTCCTTATCTCACAAACACCAAGTGGACTTCAGTCACTTCTTAATCAGCTAGAATGCTTTGTTGTTAAGAATAATCTTATAATTAATTTGGAAAAAACCCAAGTTATGGAATTAGGAAATAATCATCTGAAACCTCGGAGACATAATAATTGGGTCTTGTTTAAACAAAAACTAATGATAGTTGATGAATACAAATATCTTGGTGTAATGTTTAGTAACTCCATTGCAAACAAACCAGAACAAAGTAGTTTGAGTAGAAAATTATCATCTTTAATCTCGCAGGCCAAAATACTTTTAGCCAAATTTGGCAAATTCTCTTGTTCTCATGTTCTCACATTTTACCTACAAAAGGTAATTCCCATTTTGACTTATGGGGCTGAAACTTGGACACCCCAAAAACGAGAATATTGGGACAGAATTGAAGGTCAATTTTGGAAAAAAAACCTTAATCTGCCGAGCTCGACACCAAATGCTCTTCTGCGATTTGAATTGGGCACTCTCTCGATGCACATTCAAGCAGTCTGGAAAAGATGTAATCTTTTACGGAAATGTATCTTGGGAAGAACTACGAACAATGTGTTAGCAGCACTGGCAGACTATTTGTTATGCTCTCAACATCCATTTCCAAGGAATTGGAGAACCTCAGTGTTTAATGATTTGAGTGAAGCGAATATATCATTTGAAATGTTACTGCAGATTCCGAACAGGGCAAAATTGAAATTGTACACATTTGACTGGCAATACACACAACAAAAATGTTTAGCATTGAAGGACTTTGATAGAGCACTATTCGGTCATAAGAAATTTCGAAAGGCGGCCGATTATCTATTGAAATGCCCCTCAGCAACACTGAGAAATCAGATTTTAAGGTTTTGTTTAAATCTGTGGCCTACAAATCAAATACTGTTGAGAAGAGGTCTAATCAAAGCAGAAGTTGCACATTGCCGATTTTGTAAACTTGTTGAGATGGAAGAGACTCTTAAACACCTACTGATTGTATGTGCTGGTTTAAAAACACAAAGAGAAACGATTATCCATAAACTCACCCAATTACATTATTTATCTCGTTCTAATGATGAGTTATGGTATGAATTGTTTGCCACATCTAAAATCTCAATAAGAATAGCTACTATGCAGTTTCTAAAAGCAATACTGCACCCAGCTGAATCTATAATTATGTTCTAATGCTAAAACATCATGTTATAGTAATGCAAATTCAGCTAAAATTGAATTCTACGGTGTGTAGCTTCTGATTTATGAATTGATTAATTACTGCTACTGTGAATATGACTATTTGATGAGTATACTCTAGAATTTTCAGGACTCTTATTTTTAAAAATTGAAATTATTGCACATTTATGTATTTTGAGAATTTGTGATGAGAATGTATATTGTGGTCATTGTAAATGAAAACAATGTATTTTAATGTATTAATTTTCTAGAAAAGGTTTGTTTTGAAAGGTTAAATTAACTTGGCCAACCAAAATAAATAATAAAAAAAAAATAATAAAAAAAAAAGTAAGTCATATTCAGAACATAAGGTCCCCAGTTTTAGAGTATTTACTTTTGCACCATTTCTGCCTGTTTCTATCCATATTTAGTTTTTGCAGTAATTTTATCTGTACATATCCACGTTTATTTTTTGTTATGTCAAAAAACAAGGTGTAACTAAAACATGTCTACATTTATCAACATAAAAAATGCATTAGCACCTTGATGCCTTTAATGGGAAGCTCCTAAAGCTGGATTATTGCACAAGACTACGTCTGCCAATCTGCAGCCATTTAAACAACTTGAAAATGAACTGAATTTTTTTTCAACCTCTCTCTTATGTTACTTTGCACATCCATTGGCCTGAAATGAATGGCTAACAACTTAAGACCCAACCAAGGGGCATGCATTTCCAAATAAATACTGAAAGGAAACAGAGTGATTTCTGTCTGTATTTATGTGTGAATATCAGTGAAAAGGGACAACTGGGAGCCTTCTTCATAAACTATGCTCTGCTTGTGCTGTAGAACTATTACACATGCCAAGTAACAAAACAATGGACTGATAACAACATTGCTTAAAGGAAATTCTTGAATCCGTATGGGTCCTCTAAGATGAGGTGGTGCTCTTATGGGATGGATGGAGATGCAGAAGTTACTAAAACATCAATACAAAATCTACTCAGGAAGTTGGCAAAAGGTATGCTGTTTTATTAACAATTCTCTAAAACAGGGAGTACACCGGACATTAACGGACGTCTCATGGCAAGATCTCTCGGATTTACATAAAAAAAAAGTTTTTATAGTAAACCTTCATCATCACTGACATCACAATACCTGGCAAACTGTAAAATTTAAACTGGATTGTGAAAGGTCTATGTGAAACATCTGCATATACTTTCTCCGGGGTGTGGGGTTGCGAATGGCTCTCTATTGTCAGGTGGGCATCTAAGCCCTCCTCTAGTGCAAGTTATCTTCATCTTCATAAAATACATGATGATTTCTTGGTTCACAAACTATAGGGCTCTTTGATACGTGGCCCTCTATACTTGGTTGGCATGCTTGTACCCTTCCGGAATATTCCACTTGCTAGCAGCACGCAAGCTGGTACTCCAGGTGCTGGTGGGTTGGCTTGACATGCCACCCAACCCAATTAGCCCAACATCTATCATCACTCTTACTTTCTGTCATTCAATTAGCCTTTGAACATGGCCTTGCAAGCCTCACAACTCCTGGGAATAAAAAGGGAGTGTGAGCATGCTCTCATCTTCTCACCTCAGTGCTGTCTGCCCAAGTCTATTTCCATCAAGGTCACAAGCTTCTTCTCTGTATTTGATGGTTTTAAATGAATAAAACTTGTCTCTCATTGTCCTTCGCTGTACCTTGGCAGGGCTTGGCCCGTCTCTTGAATTCATTGTATCTCTTGAAGCTAGACAACCAGTTCTCGGCTGCACTGGCCTTTTGACACTGGGCCAACCAAGCCCTCTTGGATTCTTTCTTGCTCGTCAGCTACTTTTATTAACTGTACCACACTTTTGGCTTCTCTGCAGTGGGGTCTCATCTTGCTATAACATGATGTGGAACATCCAGATTTCTTATGCATACATTTACTTTTGCGCATCGCCGCAATCTATTCACTACGCATAGCCAGCCTTTATGATTACCTAGTCTACTTGCGTTTTCAGCATCTGTACAATTATAAAAATGGTTTTCTCAAATGGCCTCAAAGGCTGCTCGTGTTATTGGCATCATTACAGGTGTCTTGCTTGTTGCTATTTCCGTTTCCCAGCATACAGGCAATTTAGGGGCGGGACTTCCGGTAGTGGCTTTTGGCTCCTCCTCTACATTATTGTTTTCTATTCTGATTAGACAATAACCTATTCTAATAGACAAACTCACATATTCTATGTGCCATAGATCAAAATGTAAAATAACATTTTAACTTGAAACCCTAAACTGCACAGAGTGAGAGAGTACCACTTCCATTGCCCTTAGTGCAAAAGGTTCTCTGCTTGCAATGTGTACCTTTTCCAACACGCAGTGGAAAAGTAAAGAATAAAACAAAAACACAATTGCCTCTATACTCTACTTTTCCACTAATAGTGTGAAAAAATGTAGGGGTCGCCTTTACAATGTTTTCCTATAGATTCGACTTACTTTTACTTGGTGGTAATTTCAGATGGATTCCCTAGGAATCCAATGCATTACCACTAGCATGAAAATGCATGTTGGTGTTAAGGTAGCCTCATATGTCAGGCTGAGTGGGGAAAGCAGGCAGAAATCAAAAGTATGAATTGCTGCCCAACTCTGCCTGACAAATCTGGTGGCTGAGTAAAAATGGTGGTTAAATTGTAAAGTGCCTGCAACTCTCCTGAATACACTGTATTAAAGTTCGACCTTCACTGGGGCTGATTTTCTCAGAGTTTCATTCCTCTTATGCTCATCCCTTCTTTTAATGGAGCTACTACACCCTGCTCCTCATTTCTCATGAGAGACATTTCAAGGTCCAGAGCACAATGGAGCTTTCCCTGGGGCCATGTTGGCAATGGGCTCTTTGAATGGTGACTGGCGAGATCTGAGGGATCCTCTAATTACCATCTCCGGGGGTCAGAACCCTCCACCGGTGGCTTCCTCTGTCCCCCAAAGACACCAAGTCCCACTCTACTGTCCCTTTACAGGTGATTCTGTTACATAGGCTCATCATGTCCATGCACAGAGCTCTTTCTAAATTATATATCAAAACGTTGTGGTGGTACATATTTGTAAATAAAGTATGTGCTGACCCCTCTGATCTGCCGGCTAATATTAGGATATTTACTGAGCGCAGATGTAGCTGTGGGATGCAACAGAGCACTTTACAATCCTAGGGGGAAAACACAGTAAGGGAAGCAGCGAAAAGGGGAGTGGGGAGCTAACAGGTGAGGGCGAGTAGGGTGATTGGCAACAAGGGATCTACAAGCAACCATCCTCCCACTTTCGACTGTCCTCACTTGATCATCTACAGCATATTGCTGATTCCTGCATATTATGTTGTGTTTCTTCAGGGACATGAATAAATAGGTTTCAGTTACTAATGAACACATCTGAACTTGTCATACTGTATTTTTCGACAATGGCTGTTAGCAGCCTTTTCTGACACAAATATGACATTCATCAGCCCTTCAGTGTTATCGGAATGTTAGGGTTCAGAGTAATAAGATTTGTAAAGGAGACCTTTGGGTCTCATTACGAGCTTAGTGGTAAATGGACAGTAAATCTGCTGATTTTCCTCCAAAGTCATCTACTGCCGCTGTCACTTGATCCCGTGGAATTGCCACAGGATTACAAGTGACAGCACTTCAGTGTAAATCCCCATTTTGGGAGGCCACACACTTTTTGGCAGATATACTTTGGGTGGTGATTCAGCTTGGTAAACCTGCCCGTTTTTGGAGGTAAAGTGGAGGATTTACCGCCAGCTGTTTTCTTAGCATCCAAACTCTCAGTGCAGGGTTACATTGTGAGTTTGATGATAATGGTAAAACAGTATTTTAAGTATTGCCCCTTTTGTCGGTACTCCAGATTATGGAATATTTCACCCCTAAGCATGAAAAACACCTGCTTGTAAATGGTGATCCTACATCCAAAAGAGTGGCAGTAATATTATCTATAAATTCTGTAACACCAACATTCCCCAATGAAGGCCAACAGGACATCTGAATGTGAAAGAACATTTCATAACTAGGTAGAAATGCCACCATTACCACATTCTTTAACTGTTATACGGTTTGATTGTATTAAAAGAACTAAAACACCCAAACACCTCTTAAGATGGCTGCCACCCGAGGAATCGCACCAGCAGTGAATTTGCATCCAGTATCTGATTGGCCAGCCAGCCATCTTAGTCAGCCCACAACAAAGGCACACAAATAAGGCTCCTGACTGAGCCATCCGCACATCTCATTGCAGAAGCCTAGGACCAGGAGCTCCCCTTCTGTCGTGGGCTGCAGGAGCAGCTCACCCCCCACCCCCCTACCAACCCTTCAGACCCCCTCGAGGTAAGCCTGTGGGCTTTACTGTTGTAGCTGAGTCTGGCACGCTTCGCACTACACCCGACGTTACACCTGATTCTGCTTTAATATCACAATCTGTGTTCGCTTGCTCGCCCGTTCCATGAGCACCTCTTAAGATGGCTGCCACCCGAGGAATCGCACCAGCAAAGAAGTGAATCTGCATCCAGTACCTGATTGGCCAGCCAGCCCTCTTAGCCTCTCCTGGTTCACCGGCAGGCATTAGCTGGCCCACAACAAAGGCACACAAATAAGGCTCCTGAATGAGCTAACCCAGCGGAACGAGCTTCAAGCACCCTTTCCAAGTTCTCTGCTCTACTCTTCCCCCCTACTCCGTAACTCATTTCGCAGCCACCCATCATCTGCACCCGGTGCGAAATCTGCCCGGCATGCTCCAAGAGGTCAACTTATATCATCGTGTCCGGCATACTCCACCTCCGCTTCACCACCTGCCCGCTTACCAAACCCCTGAAACCCCTGGCCGCAAGCAAACTGTACTACATCACTCCGCACGGTGAGACTTACTTCCTTGCCATTGACTATTGTTCTCTACATCCGGCACTTTCATCACTGTTTGCTTCTGTTTTGGACAATTAATGCTGTTGTCTCTTAAATGTCTGTATTCATATCTGTAAATCCCTCTACCTGCTCACAAATACTGCTAACATGCCATCCAATGGTAGCAATAACTCACCTACAGTGTTTGCGTCACATCGCATTGTGCTATCCTATTTAGTAGAGTACTCTGTTCCCGTTCAAGCGGCCCACCTACACTAACCCCTCACAACCCTGTTACTAATCAAGTCACCAGCACCAGGATGCAAGCTCACTTGATCCTTGTATGCAACAACTCTCTAGCAGACCTAGCTAACTTGTCTCACAGGATTGCCCTGCCTCCTCCTTGTTTTGCTATCGAGCCCGCTGGGCAGCGTCATCATGCCAACTTATGCACAGGTCTCCTAACTTTCCACTCCATACCCACCACTGAATAGTGCATTTCATTGAATACGCCTATCGAATACTGATACCTAATTTCCGCACCAACTTGGGAAAACTGCATCTTGCCCAACTCTGTGCTAACGCTACATGTTGCTTTTTACCTAATTTTGCCCCAACTGGGAAAACTGTATCAGGCCCAACTCTGTGCTAATGTTGATTGCTACATTGTATTGCCCTACTCTGTGCTAACGCTACATGTTGCTTTTTACCTAATTTTGCCCCAACTGTGAAAATTGTGTTAGGCCCAACTCTGTGCTAATGTTGTATGTTTCATTTTACCTAACCTTGCCCCAACTGGGAAAACTGCACTGGGTCTAACTCTTCGCCAATGTTGTATGTTTCATTTTACCTAATTTTGTCCCAACTGGGAAAACTACATCAGGCCCAATTCAGTGCTAACATTGAATGTTGCATCTCTGGATGGATAGCTCAGGGGCAACATGCTCGCATTGGAAGCAAGACGACATGGAGCAACACAGGTTCGATCCCCGGGTTCACGCTTAGAAACCTCTGGGTATTATGCGCGTTATAAATAACCATATCATCTCACCCAACTCTGTGCCAACGCTGAATGCTGCACTTTACCTGATCCTGTGCCAACCTGCCCTAGTACCTAGGTCTTCAGTTTAACCTCTTAGGGAGTAAATCATGCTTATGCTCCACTTTGCCACCACTTACCTTCAATTGTGCTGAGCTCACTAGACCACTCCACTATGACCTCCAGCGATACAAGGTACCACCACCCGCTACCCTCTATCAACAAGAGCGTCAGGCTTAGTATCCCAAACACTCTTCTAGCAATGCCTAGGAGGTTACCTGCTCCAGATTGCATACTGCCCACCCCATTTGTGCCCCAGTGCCTTCTAGTAGCCTCTAAATCCTCACCTAAACTATTAGCATTCCTAAACAATCCATACCTCAACTCCCCAGACCTATGGATTATACAATTTACCAAAAGACCTACACCAAACCAACCTTGCTCAATGAAAACAAGAAATGAAAGGATATGCTCTAGACTTGGGCCTGCACAGCCTTCACCCAAATACAAAACTTTTATGACCTTGCCAGACCCTCCCTCCAGAACCAACAATACTCCCAATAATCCCACTACCCTAATAAAGGACGTGTTAATCAAAGCCAGATCCCTACCATCACATGCGCTTGATATTGACAATACTATAACATCCCTCGACCTTAACTTCTTAGCAGTCACCGAGATGTGGCTTCGTGCTGCAGCAGGGACCTCTCTCTCACTTGCCATCCCAGACAAGAACTCCATCATCCAACTTGATAAAGATTCCAATCGAGCCAAAGGTGGAGGTATCGTCTTCATCTCATCAAAAACTGAACTAGGCTTTTGGCCTATATCTAACCAGTTACTCCCATCAGCCGAACTATTGTCAGTCAAACTACCCATCTCTGCCTCCTGAACTATTACTATCACCTCATATACAGATCACCTGGGCCTTTATCCAATTTTGAAGAAGATATGACTCTTCTCCTCTCAAACAACACCAAGCCTGGCTCACAAATTATCTTACTTGGGGACCTCAACCTTGGGTTCCAACATGTAAAAGACACCAAGACTTCAACCCTTGCTAGCTCAATCACTGAACTAGGCTTCATACACCTTATCTCAGAACCTACTCACAACAAAGGTAGGACTCTAGACTGGCTAGCCGACCTCAATTGCAACATTAACATCCTATCCAATTCACCATGTGCCTGGACAGACCATCACTTGATATCATTCATGATAAAGGATGAAGGCAATCAGAACAATTCCTACAACCTCGCTCCTCCTACACAAATGAGGAACACTCGCAATATAACAGTGTAACAGCTGCTTCCACTACTACAACCGATCATCAATGCCACCAATACTAAACACTCAGACCCTATGGTCCTTGTGGACCTGTTCAACCAAACTGTACTCAACGCCATAAACACAATCCCCCCCCTCAAATTGCATAAAGCCAAACCCCTTTCACATTTAAGCTCTTGGTTCACTCCACACCTTAGATCACTGCGCAAATCTAAAAGAATCGCAGAAGCACTCTGGAAGAGTCATCCAACAGCTTCTAACCAAGATAACTTTCAAATAGCCTCCCTTAATTACAAAGAAGCAATCCTACAATCTAAAAAAGAAACCTACAATACCCATATCATTCAAGCTAAATGAAACACCAAAGAACTATTTAATGTGCTCAAAGAGCTGGAATGCCCGGCACCACTGCCAGTTACCTGCACTAAAGATACCACATGGTGAACTAACATACAGTCAGCATTACTGAACAAAATAACCATGTTACAGAATAAAATGGAATCTAAAAAACTCATGATCTTGGATACGGCCTCCAAACCTATGACCTCTATTCCCCTGCCAAAAACTCTGAAACCTTTCAACTTCTCTCCTCTCACTACTAAGAAAGTAGAGGACATACTCACCAAGCTAAAACCGTCAAGATGCCAGGGTGACATCTGTCCTGTGCCTATCATTAAAGAGGAAGCCAAAGAATTGTCTCCCTTCATCACCTCCTTTAACAACACTTCATTTGAAACAGGCATAGTGCCCAACAACCTTAAAGATGTCTGGGTCATCCTGCTACTTAAGAAGCTGATTCTAGACCCTAATATGCCCACAAACTATAGACCTATCAATATGGTCCCATTTCCTCTGAAAATTATTGATAGAGCAGCTTATCTGCAGATTTAAGAGCATCTAGAAACTAACAACCTCCCTGGCCTCAGGCAAACAGGCTTCTGGCCAAGGCACGGTACCGAAACAGCATTAATTGACCTAAAGACTCAAATTGAGGAGTTAAAAGACAAAGGCAAACTTGCCCTTCTAATACTAGATCTGTCAGGTGCATTTGACTTAGTAGACCACAAAGTCCTCTGCTCGCACCTAACTTCAGCAGCACTCTTTTCCAATAAAGCCACCACTTGGATCCAGTCCTTCCTTGATAATAGATCAATGAGAGTTGTTTCTCCATCAGCCTGGGCCGATCCTGCACCAGTCATGTGTGGCGTTCCCCAAGGTTCCTGCGTGTCTCCCACCTTATACAATGTATTTACGAAGCCTTTGTTCGATGACCTTGACCATCTGGGTGTCGCCTACACTAATTACGCAGATGACACCCAGATACTCATACCCGTCACCAGAGACTATGGCACTGACGACAAAGTACGTACCAACATTTATAGTACGATTCAGGCTTGGATGGCTAAACACAGACTTTTTCTCAATGACGAGAAAACAGAGCTTCTCCTTTTAGGCTCCAAGCTCAAACTCACCAAACTAGACAAACAATTTGATGCATTTAATATTGACGGTAACTCTATCAAGGTCTGCAAGGATGTGAAAAGTCTTGGCATCTACATCGACTCATCTCTAAACCTATCAAGACAGGTTAATGCGTCGGCCACCTCAACAGCATACACCTGCGGCTTGCATACCGTACCTCTCCACACCCAACTGTATTTCCATAGCTAGAGCTCTAGTACTCTCTAAGCTAGACTACTGTAATGCCCTCTACCTTGGAACCAGTCAACATAGCTTGAAAAAGATGCAGGTTCTGCAAAACAATGCCATTAGGGCAGCACTGAATATCCCCAGATCTCAACATATATCTGAGGTAAGACGCAACTTGAATTAGTTAAGCAAAGGATTTCCTTCAAAACCATTTCACTTACCCACAAATGTCTCGCTAACCTAGCACCAAGATACTTGACCAAGAACTTTGCACGTAATACCTCAGACCGCACCACGAGATCGGCGCAGGCACATTGCCTTTAAATCCCTAGCTTCAAGCTACAAAAGGCAGGAGGTAGTAGCTTCCCCGTCCTAGCAGCCAAATTATGGAACACTCTACCCTTACCATTAAGAACTGAACATGCATACCACACATTCAGGAGGAATGCCAAAACTTGGCTCCTCGCCCAAGAATCTTAGATACCCCTCTGCCCTATCACCCTAACCTTCAGCAACTCTACAAACTGTGCGCTATGTAAGTAATATACACCTGTAATTATGTAATCTTCCTGTAAACTCTGTACATTTTATCTCAGTCAAATGTATATTTTGTAAATTGTGTACACTTTATTCTTGTCACTGCATATTTTGTAAATTGCGTAAACTTTATTCGTGTCACTGTACCTTCTGTAACCTTCTATGTAAGAAATGCGCCCAGATGCCCATGGGCTTGGAGCACCATACAAATAAATAAAATGCAAATACAAATACATATTGCTGCCATAAGCCACTTAGGCCTTGAATTTCAAATAGCTTTTGCACTGCATTTTTCAAATGTTCTGTTTTAAAGACACTTTTGTTATAGTGATCAATTCTGATCACTTGCACTAGTTCCTGTGTGCAACTATTTCAATTAAAGAAATATTCTTTGTGTTGTGGTTCCACATTTATTAGCAAAGGACCATGCTGACCAGGCTCCTTGTTGCCTCCCCACAATCAAGATGGCGCCACCTGGGGAACTCTGCAGAGAAGGCGATACACACTGTATTCTCACCCAGTCTTCCAACAACCTGATTGTCCGAGGGACCCTCGCTGAGTGCAAATATGTGAACATGTGTGATTGTGACTGGCATCTGTATGCTTCAGTATCATTTCTATGTTTAGACCAGGAGTTCTGCTAGGTTCAATGCAACCCCAGTTTGGCGTTTTGTGGACTCCTGTCTGTAAGAAGAATTTTAATTGTGACAGGACAAAGCTTGCTTGGTATTGTTTCACATTAGGTAGGGTGAACCCCTTGCAGTTGAACTGGAGATTGAACTCTCTTCCAAGAGTCTACAGGTTTTCACTTTCCCAGACTAAATCTTTCTATAACTGGTCAAGATGTCCATATGTTGCAGCTGTGATATGGACATGCATACTATTTAACATATTCTTTATAAAGCTCAGCCCACAGGTTCTGGTGCGGGTCGCTCCACCTTGTTACAGTATATTTTTTCTCAATGATTGGGAGCAATGGTTCCATATTATGCATGACAATTACTGTGATCCTCCTAAGTAACCATATTCCCGGATATTTCCATCTGTCCGTATGCCATTAAATAACCAATAAACCATTAATTATCTAGTTAATTCTTTACATATCACCTGAAATTTTGATCTACACAAGTTGAAATTGCACCCTAAAATGTTCCTAACATCCTCAATGCTTCGCATCATGCTGGTACGGGATTCCTGGAGACATGACTAGATTGTAGCAATGTTCTCATATCTGCCCTTTTAACTTCAGTGTTCAGTCGGATATCGTAGGATTATGGCACAATTGGCAGACGATAATATATAAAGAAAATATACTTCTTGACCAATGCCATAAAATGGATTGAATCCTTCCTATCCAACCACACAATGAGAGTCTACTGTACCTCTGAAGCAGCCAGCCTGGCCCCAGTCTCCTGTGGAGTTCCCCAAGGATCCTGTGTCTCGCCAAAACACTAGAGAACGTGTTCCCTAAGCCATTATTCGACCTCCTAGACAAACCGGGAGTCACGTATACCAATTATGAGGACGACACCCAAATACTCATACTGATCACCAGAAACTACGACACTGACTCCAACTCACTGAATAAAATCTACCTCACCATTCAAGCCTGGATGGCGCAACATGAGCTTGGTCTTAATGATGATAAAACTGTACTATTCATCATTGGCAGTCAATCCAGGCTAAATATTCTACCCCAATCCTATAAATTCTTCATTATTGACCTCAACATTATCACGGTAGCAAATGAGGTAAAAACCCTAGGTGTTTACCTGGACTCATCACTCTCCCTAACAAGGCAAGCCAACGCCACTGCCTCAGCAGCGGCTTACACCACCACACTGATCATGGCTAGTAGACCTTTCTTAACCACAGACAGCTGTATCACCCTCACCAGAGCACTCATTTTATCAAGGATTGACTACTGTAAACCCTCTTCATACGCCCTAACACCCGAAACATCAACAAACTACAAATACTCCAGAACAATACAGTCAATGCAACATCCCTAAAAAGTAACACATTTCTTCAGCTAGACGTAATATATACTGGGTACTGGTTCAAGATAGCATCAAATTCAAAACCCTTTCATTAACTCACAAATGCCTATCTAACAGTGCTCTGATCTACCTACCTAGCCAGACAAATTTCCAAAGTCCAGTCCAACAGACACACCCTCTAAGCCTACTCTTGCTACCTTGCCATCCCTAGGTTTATATGGCAAAAAGCTGGAGGCTGCTGCTTCCCTGTGATTGCGGCCAAACAATGGAAGTCCATACCCCTGGTCTTGAGATCAGACTCCTCCCTTTGGTCCTTCCGCAAAGGCCTCAAAACCTGTCTCTTTTCCCAAGAAACTTAGAAGCTTTGGGACTACATACCTGTACCTGTACCTTGCTCTGCCGTCCTGCCACTGCCTTTCTTCTAACATACCTACTCCATCGTGTCTCCATCCTCTCTCCATTACACACATAACCGCTCGTTCACAAGACAACCAAATGCATGGCACCCTAAACATGGTAATTCTATTCACTTTTACATAGACGTAAACCTAAAGTATGATTTAACCAATCTAACTAACATCTGTAACCTATGTAAGCGATGCATGTAACCTATGTAAGCAAGGTCTGTAACCTATTACCCATGCAAGTAAATAATGCAATGTCTGTTACCTATTACCTTTGCAAGCAACTTCTGTAACCAACCATCTTAAGTGAAAAGCGCTTAGATGCCTCTGAGATATGTGTGCTATACAAATGACAGATACATAAATAAATAGAAAGTCTCCCAATGGACACATCATTAGAGAAATTATTCATAATTATTCATTTTCATTATGCATACCTTCTACCATCATCTGAGCATATTTGTTTAGTGAGCTATTGTATGAAGTCAAAGGCAATCACCAATTAAATCTGTGTCAGTAACAATGTCACTATGAGCTACAATTAGCTAAGTGCCACACTGTATCAGACGTGGAGTCTGTTTGCAGTTGCTGGTTCTTGGGAAAGGAGACCGGACCTTTAAAATCCCAGTGCTTTGAGAGTGAGGCTGAGTGTTCCCATGTTCGCATGCGAGAGTGAACTCAATCAACACCGTGAACGTTTCCTTGCCAACGCGGAGGCTCCAGGTATTCGTTATATTGTAAACTTCAATGTACCCAACTGGAACTTGACACATGTATTGTGGGGTGCTGCATTTGTGTGATGTATACTGGGACTAGAAATTACTATTGTTAATCATTAATTTAACAAGTCGTTTACAACCTCTTCAGACAAAGGGAAAGGATAAAGTGAAACTAATCAATGTACACAATTTTTTCTGCAAACGTTACAAGAGGCTATTATGGCAGGTTCCCTTTGAAGCAAGAAAAGGACTATTCCTTGCAATACGGCTGTGAGAAATCTGCATGCGTTCAGACTGAGAGTATACACGTTGATCCATGTACTGGACAAATGGAACTACGCATTCGTAAGCCTAAATCGGCAAATCAGCCCTAGATTAACTCTCCGGTACTTGATACGTGACTGGATGAGGTGACCTCTCCCCCTGGTGCCATCTTGGCCTCCAATCGATTGGAAATACATCCTTGAGTGAGGCCCTTTGCTGACATCTGTGTCATTAAACAAAATTATATCTGATCATAGAAGCACTAATAACCTTGAGCCAGCAGAGGGGATTGTGGAACTTGAAGTCCCAACAACGAACATTAGTAATCCTGAATCAATAACTAATGATTCTATTATACTGGACACATCATTTCAAAGGCTCTGCAGGCGCCTGAATGGACTCATTGCTTACAACAGGTCAAAGGGTCTCAACGCACAGTTGCAGACCACCGTGCAGGAACATGAACTTCACCATTCCAATCAATCATATAACTACAACAACAACACATCCATCTTACTAAAGTTCCAATTTATCCAATGTGCTTTACGCCTAAGAACATACAGGCCCGTAGAACATATCACATTTTACCCAAAGTGGATACACTAAGGCCAGCTTCCATCTCAGCCCTACATCTGGTTCTGGAATCACTGCTTCGACTGTATGACAATATCAAGGACTCACAGTCAAAATTGCCACAGTGGAAGCTAAGACATAGCAAATTTTGGATATTGTTGGAGAAAGCAAGGTCAAACGGGTAGCATTCAAGGGGCTAGCCAACAGAACAGACAATACAACAATTCTGAATCGCTTCTGCTGTTAAAGACTGCAACAGGGGACCTTACTGCTATGAGTCTAACCCCGAGCAGTCCTACACTGCTACTAGCTTATGAAAAAAGGTTAGGTGCTTCACCAATTCTTTTTGATTATCCTCGTATAACTATACCACAGGATCGAATTAATGAGTCTCTTACTTTACAGCAAGAAGTGCCTGGTCACTTAAGTACACCTTACGAGGAAGCTTTAGGAAATCCAGCTCCACATAATGAAGAACCTATGGCACACCAAAAGGGTATGTATAAAAAAGGACATAAAGCCAACAAGAAGACCAGAAATTTGCCAGCAGTTACTTTGAACAAAAGAAATCAATCTCTGAAGTTTCTGTATACTCTAGCAGAAACAGGAGAAACGATTGACCGAAACACTAAGGTCACAGTGGCCCATAGTTCAAAATAAAATGATCAAAACAAACAGAGCTGATGTCAGTTCTAGTCACGAATCCGGCTGAGTTAATCTCAAGGTCTGTTCAGCAGAATTAAACCAAGATGATGACTTTTCTATATTCTACTAAAGATGCTGCATGTGCTCCACTTTCTGTGGACGTTCAGTATGGTAGTGTGCAATCACGTGCAGGTACGACTTTTACTACAACCAATACTGAATTATTGCAGTAAGAAGTCTGGTTGAACAAATAATCCAGAAAATGCTGCAAAGAAGGTTTCCGTATCTTCCTTAATGTCGTCAACCGTATCCACAGGCTTCATTATTCTTCCTGATGTACAGGCGAGCGCTAGTCACCTGAATAATCAACCTAAATAACAATTTATGCAACAAGGGCTCTCTTTTGCGTCTGATTTAATCCCTCCTGTTTCTAACGTACCACTGAAGAACCATTTTTCAAGCTATTCCTCAGTCATTTTGGGTTTGGAAAATATTAGCCAGGTCAACTGCTCTTTGCAACTGAATCATGCAAAGCTCCTGGAGATCTTTCAACAGATCCCAATTCTTTGAGCTATAATATTGAGGGACATTGAGTAGCTTTACCAAAATCCAAGAATGAACGGATGGTTTGATACTTTTATCCCCATTTGATATCGTGAATAGTTTGGGATGAAAAGGCTACACTAGGCTCCATGGGCATTGACATGTATGAATTGAAAAATCAGGATGCAGCTATTACCTTCTTCGCAGCTTTGCCATTGATTTATGGGGACAAGGGAGAGCCATTGGCCTCGCAGCCCCCTAAGACATCTAAACAAATGAGTAATGTGAATGAATCACTGTTGGAAGAGTGGTCCTGGCTTGAGGCCACTAAAGTTTGCAACCAAGCACCAGTCTGTTAAACGGTATATCATATCCGGCCTCCTTTATTGTATATATTGGCCTAAACCCAGTCGCTTTGCGTAGAAAACCGCGTTGCAAAGTTCCGATTCTAGATCGACTTCACCACCATTCTAGGTCCATCCGCCATTTTGATTTCTATTCCAATGTAATTCTGTCTTCTAAACTGGTGGACAGTGTTTTCCGGTTGTAACTGAGCCGTCCTGAACTTTGTACGTTAGTTAATGTATGAACTGTCCGTTGGCTGAATGTTTGGGTTGAGTAAAGAGACCTTGTCCCATGCCTGACTTGTAGACAGAGGATTGTCTGCACCAATAAGTCTGATCCGCGGACATACATCGACCACAATGCTGAACAAATACTAAACATGGACACTAGCTGAACTGCATTGTAAAGGACATGTGTTAAGGCTTATTGTTAAATCCAAGAATACACTGTTGCCATTGTGACTTGTTTGTATGTCAACTGAGAATGATCCATGTGCATATTGTCGGACAGACCAGAAGTGAACTCGGCACGAACTCTAGACCATGGATTATTAACTTGCAGAGGGGCTGGACATTATGATTGGAAATGTATAAAATTTACAACTGTTTAGATGTCCAGTACCTCTCACTTCTCACAACAAAAGGGCTGGTATTCGCTGTGATGTACTGAGGGCCAGATAGCTATCTGTTACTTTGTTTCTTTGTAACTGTACAGTTTTAGAATAAAGATCTATGAATCTTTATAAGCGCGTGTTTGGTGTATATCATTTTGGGGTACTCAGCCTCGATATTTCCTCTTGCTTTTACAAGTCGACCAGGTTACCCTAACTTAATGCCTTAACATTACATTTCTTTGAACATTTGTGGGCAGATTAACTTGGCACGACTGGCAAAGAATTCAAATTTGTTGGGGAACATGCATGTTCATTTACTGCAGAAAACAATGACAGTGTTTCACTTTGATCTCGAGGGCTTCCATACATTTACTAAACCGGCCACTAGGGGCCAAAAAGACTCTCCTAGTGAAGGATTGGCTGCAGCAGTAGACCTTGGTCTAGCATAGAAATCTTGCTGTATAGATACTTTTCATGAGGGTATTGTGCCTATTGAAATTACCTTAGATATGCTTCAGACAAAGTTGCTTTTGATCAATTTATACTGGAAGCCTGCAAGATCAACTTTGGACTCTGTCCATACTGCTATTTCCCTCTTGCTGGATGATTGGTTAGAACATAACTCATCTCATGCTATCATTATAAGGGGGGATTTTCATTCAAATTGTATTATTGGTGCTGTGATTAATGTTTCTAAAATGGTATCCCTAAAAACACCATAGGAAATGATTTAAGAGGGTAGCTTGGGACTCTTTTTTGAGAGGATGAGACCTGACTCTTGCGACAATACAGGCAGATGTTGATCCTGCAACCTACCATACTTGGCATCGAGGGCTGGCTAAATCATGGATCGATTATTTCTATGTTTCCAACACAATTAGGAACTTGTGTACTGCACTTTTCTTCCATGACCCGTTAGTTGGAGATCACATAATTGTAACACTCTCGATTAGGATGGGAATTGCGCAACAGTAACATGTTTACTGCTCTAGTGGATGTTGCCCGAAAGGGTTTGACTGTTAAATGGTGTGACCGGAATTGTTATGCGTTTTTAAACCTTATCAATAATGAAGTTAATCACCTGTTGTATGGAGGGGTGGGGTTCCCTCTGCTTACTACGGATAGTTTCAAAAACATTAGTTCCTAATTTTTCAAACAAATGACTTGCAAGGGTAACATTTTGAGAAATAAGCCATTGGCCCATGAAATTGATGTTAGAATAGCGGAGTCGAAAAAAAAGAAAAGGACTTAGACTTTGCTTCCCCTCCATTTAGAAAGAGAAGAATATGTTGAAGCTATGAAAAGAATTAATCAGGCTCACAGGAACTATGTCAAATTTCTCAAGCTTGATCTGTCTATTCAAGACAATCAAGGTATTCTAAAACAGCTTTTGAGACATGGCACAGCTTCCTTTTGGTCCACCATTAATAATAGCCAGGGATCTAGTAGTCTACTTTCAGACTTTTGGTCCAGGGGGGGCAAAGTTATAGGGGGGGTCCCAAAACTTGTGTTTTTTCCCATAGACATAATGGGAAAAACTTTGCACACGCCTACAACCCAAACCGCTGGACGGATTTACACCAAATTTGCGGCAGGAGCGGCGGCCTGGTCCCGAAAGCGTGCTTTTGCAAATTTAGTGATATCTGTGTTAGCTTCGCGGACGGACTTCCCTGTTCGCTACGCGGACAGCACCCCCATTGGCCATGGCCTTGCGTCATGTCCGCGGACATGCGACGTGTTCGCTGATTGGACGGCGAGGGGCGTGGAGCGCGTCAGATTTTCTGTGGCGCCCGCCATCTTGTATTCACCGTCGACCACGTACAGCGCGGTGAAACGTGGATAAAAAATTGTATTTAGTGCCGTGTGTTGGTGTGTAAGAGTGTTTGGGGAGGGTGGGGGAGTATGAGATAGGTTCAATGTTTTGTTTTTTTATGTGCTAGATGTTTTTGTTGCGTTTGATTTGGAGAACACGGCTGTTCTGACATTTTGTAAATAAACTAAATGGTGGGGTGTTTAGAGGACGGAGTATGTGTCATTTTTGTTCGCAAGGAAGGTAAAAATGAGCTATGAACACTCGCGGTGTACTTAATTGTTCGTAAATACAGAAACTGGGGGTGTCCTCAGGACGCTGTCCGTATTGTAATCTGTCTAGTTGAATGTGTTCTAAGAACACTCGCGGTGTCCCGAAATGTAGTACAATTTCCTATGGGCGTCAACTGACTTTTTGTCCACTAAAGAAACGATAAATCCGGCTGGTGTGCGCCGACATTATGTGATAATCCTATGACTGGCGCTATTGACCTGGCTGACTTGCTTTTGCGACACTAAATCATATCTCCAGCCCCTAAGCCTGATATTATCAAAGCATTCATATTCCCCGCCTCTCTCCGTGACGTTACAGGGTGCGTCATCAAACGCGCCCAGTTCTCTGCAGTCCTAAGTGACTTTACACAGAACCCGGAAGACAACACATATTATGTCACAACACAGCGCGCCACAATTCGGAATATGAAACAGTGATTTAAAAGCAAACAGCAAGATTGTAAATTTTGTAAAGTACATTTATTTGACATCATTTGTTTAGAGAATATTCAGCAATTTGCATTTGTCTTTGTTGTCGATCCGCAAAAGTTCATGTTGAGGCACGCGATGTTCCTTTGCGGTACAGAGGATGTTAGATCAGCTTACAACTCAGTGCACCACAATTCGGAATATGAAACTGTGGTTTAAAAGTAAACAGCAGGATTGTACATTTGGTAAAGGACATTTATTTCACATGAAATGTTTAGTGAATATTCAGCGATTTGCTATTGTCTCTGCTTTCTATCAGCAAAAGTTTATTTGGAGCCACGCGTTGTTCCTTTGCGGTAGATAGCCTGTTGGTTTATGATAAAAGCAGTAAATGGTCGCTCTGATAATCGGAAGGTTGCTCCAACAACGAGCCATTAGACCACCCTATTGGTTGGTATGTTGTTTGTAGCTGCTAGTACTGCGTAAGGGCATATTGGTCCTTGGCGATTGTCCCATAAAATGGTGAGGGTCATGAAGTTGCATATTTGGACCTGCACCTGGCAGTTGAAGACCCCATCCGCTGGAGTCTGTAAATCGTGACATAGGCAAAATGGGGCCACATACCTGTTTTAAAAAACATAAATTAGTCTCACCAGCCGATCTTCATTAAAAATCATCATTTTATTTATTAGGGCGTGAAACTATTTGCTATCGAAGATAGTGCAACGGAGTATGTTAATAATAAAATAATAATATTTTCCCATTCATATAGCGCTAAGAACCGTGAGGTATCTAAGCGGTGCTTATTATTAACGATGGTGTGTGGTGCTCATTTATCAACCACGGATGGATGAAAGGCTGAGTTTGGCCTTGCCGGGATTCGAACTTGCGTTAGCAAGCTGTGCACGGATGTCAAAGCGAGCACTGTACTCGCTGTGCTACAGTGAAGTGGCACAGCGAGTAGAGCGCTTGACTGCCTATAGACCGGGCAAATTATTTCTATTAACCCACTCTGTGTCGTCTGCCTTTTTCAGAGCCCTCTAAACGACAGGGGATCAATTCGGCGGTGATAGTGCGCGGTAGAAAACATTATGCCACTTTCAACAAACAAGTTCAACTTGAGCAGTCTTTAATGCTACGCTATTGTAATTATATTTGGTATAAAATAATCTAAAGGGTTACTTACAGTACAATTGCAATTTCCATTGTCTACGAGTGGTGCAGTCCCAAAATACGACTCCGCGTGTGCGAACAATCTTTCGCATAGTGATATAATATATAAAAGTGGTTTCGTTTCAGAAATGTCATCTTTATCTTTTCTTACGTTTTAGCAACACTCCTTCAAGAGAAGTCTTTCATCACAATCTCTGTCTGTCAGGGTCAAAACACAATACAACGTTATAGTCCGCTTCGTGAGCCTCTCCGGGGCCCGAGAAAAAAATGGAAGCAGCTGACCTTCACTGTGAACGAGCATAAATTCTTACTTTGCAACATTCTGTGTAAAGCCATCTGTAGAAGTTGGTTTTTGCACGCCATGTTTGTATATTGTTTGCGTGATATTAAAAAAAGTTTGTTTAAGGGACGTTATGGTTCTAAGTACTGCCGAAAGACCCCTGAAAATCGCAAGTTATGGTAAGCTATGAAAAATAACTCGCTCTACCACCGTGCACTGCTAAGACAAACACCCAGGACATCAAAGATGACATCGCAAATGTCATTGATGAAATCACTGATGACATCACATGTGTATGTACTTTTCATAGAATTTGTGCACTAGGGATTTTTATTATAATGTTGCGAAAAAAGTGTCAAGGATATTGCAATAAATATCATACCGTTATTAGTGCTTTGAACGATGCATTGATATAAATAGCATTGTATTATGGGATTCTATCTAGTATACTGAGCTACTAATGGAGAAACATAGCATTGTGTGCAGAGTACAAGATGAAAGTATAATATTTGTAATATTAATATGTTGAATAATGAAATGATAATTGTCCTGAAATGTTAAAAAATTCACAAAATGGGGGTGTTCTGAGGACGTTATTCGTATTGTGTGATTGCTTAGCTGTATGCAATGAGGGAATGGCACAGAGAGTAAAATGGACGCCGTCCGCGGACACCGCGGCTGTTCGTGGACAGGGCATGCTACATCTGGGTTTTTCCAGGAAATCCAACATGGAAAGAAGACTGTACGGATCAGCCAATCAGATGTCGAGGTTGTGGATTTGTGTTGAAAGAGACTGTGTGTAGTGAAGATGGCAGAAGTGGAGAAAGTCAGGGTGTTGGTGCTCGGAGATATGTTTGTACATGGTTTACAACAGTACGCTGAATGCAGGCATGTTGCAAAGAACTTTGATGTGAAAGGAGTGGAGGTGGTGTGGAGCACTGTGCCTGATTGCAATGTACAGGGAATTGTACAAGTTTGTGAGGATATGGCCACGATGAACAGTCTGCATGTGGTGGTTTTGCACTATGGTGCTTTCCATTTGGGCAACGTCAGTGCCCCTACTTTGTTGGCTGATTTGGAACGCTTGGTTCAAGCCGTAATGAAGATCCTTCCAAATGCGCAAGTAATTTTTTCTGGATTACTACCTAGAGCAATATGGGACAATAGTTCAGTTTTTTGTCCTCAGCAAAACATTGCTAGGTGTGTCATCAACCGAGGCATGTGTGCCTTCATGCTTAGAGCTGGTATGTTCTTCTGTAACAATGAGAATATTGATGCCAGTAATGCTGTTAATTTTAAAGAAGATGGCATTTCTTTATCTTTTACGGGAAATGCCTTTCTATTTGGGAATGTAAGGGTTGCTTTGGAGAAGGTTATGTGAAGATTTTAGGAGTAAAGTAAGAAAAAAAAAACAAGAAAAAAAATACAAAATAACTGGTGTCTGTCAAGCATCTGTAAAAAAAACAAAAAAAAACGGCTCTTTTCAGAGCCAACTTCACAGGGGAAATGGGCACACTATTTAAATTTACATTCACCACGCTCAGATTTTCGATATGTCCGCGGACATGGCGGTAGTCCGCGGACATGAAAATCACTACGAGGGGGTTAGTATGTTCTATGTTACATGTATATGAAATCTGGGATATTATGGTTAAGTTGTGCTACTAAAAACCTATGAAATTCAGTAAGAAAACTTTGTTAAAGGGACGTTATGGTTAAGTTGCGCTACTAAAAACCTATGAAATTCAGTGGAAAAACTTTGTTAAAGGGACGTTATGGTTCAAAGTAAAACCGAAAAACCCCTGAAATTCGGCAGTTTTGGTAAGATAAGCAACCATAACTCGCGCCACCGTGCACTGCTAACACTAACACCCAGGACACCAAAGATGACATCACAAATGTCATTGATGACATCACTGATGACATCACATGTGCATTTGCTTTTCATAAAAACCCTGTACAAGGGATTCTTATAATGCTGACCAACAACTGTCAAGGATCATTGGGATAAATACCATGAGCTAATTAGTGCATTAAGCAATGCATTGATATAAATAGCATTCTATTATGAAGTTCTATCCAGTATACTAAGCTACTCATGCAGAAACATAGGCAGTGTGTGCAGCATACATGATGAAGGTGCCATATTCATAATCTTGCCATGTTGAATAGTGAAATGATAACTGCTTTCTTATTAGAGTTTTGTGTACTGTGAAACATGTAATAAGTAGATAATAAAACCCACTTAATACATAATTATTACAGACAAAACACAAAGAGACAACAACACATACAAATATGAGTATATACAGGGACAGTGAAGTAAACAAAAAAGCGGAAGTAGTAGCAGAAAGAGTTCATAACCTAACTGATTGTCTTTATGCAGAGAAACTATTGCTCTGTTTCAAAGCTGCTACTTACCATATGTATGTGTATCACATGATGTGACTGCACCCAAAGGAAAGGAGAGTGAGTATAATGTATACAAATATGAGCATATACAGGGAAGGTAGAGTAATAAAAATAAAACTATGAGAAAGTGCTGATAACCCTAATGATTATCTTCATGCACAGAAACGATTGCTCTCTTTCAAGCCTGTGTCTCCGCTATGTATATGTTTCATATGATTTGACTTGACCCTAAGTCTACAAATATAGTAGCTTTTCAATTTTTAATTCCTGACTGTTACTGAAGAAAACTATGTGGCTTAGATATGTCAGTAAAGGAATAAAAGGGAGAGCCAGCCATGTGATGTCATCAATGACATTTGTGATGTCATCTTTGATGTCCTGGGTGTTAGTGTTAGCAGTTCACGGTGGCGCGAGTTATGGTTGCTTATCTTACCATAACTGCCGAATTTCAGGGGTTTTTCGGTTTTACTTTGAACCATAACGTCCCTTTAACAACGTTTTTTCACTGAATTTCATAGGTTTTTAGTAGCGCAACTTAACCATAACGTCCCTTTAAAAAAGTTTTTTTACTGAATATATTTATATATATATATATATATATATATATGGCCTCGTTTTATATGGCCAGTGCTTTTAACAGTTTCATTAGGCCTATTTTATGGTCACAATACAGGCTTGTGGGATACCACCACCTCAACTGGTGCAACAGATAGCCTTGCTCCATAACAATACAATGGTGGGAAAGTGAGACTTAGCAGAGAGGGATTTCTCTCGAGATCTATAGAAACTGCCATAGACCTCAAGCAAGGATGTGCATTAGCCCCAGTTCTTTTTAATGTATCCATGAGTGACATCAATAAACTGTGGACTGATAGTAACATGTATCCAGTTAGCTTGGATCACTTGAAACTAGATTGGATCGCTTTTGCTGACGATATTATCTTCTTTGACAAAATGGCACTAGGCCTCTAACGAAAACTAGATTTGTTTTCCCAATATTCTATGAATAACAATCTTGTCATTAGTGGGTCTAAATCAAAGATAATATTATTTACAGCCAAGACTAAATGAAAAACTATGAATTGGTCTACAGGTATTAATGGATTAGACAGGGTACTTTTCCTATGAAATCTTGGCTACAACTTGTCAAATTCAAATTCACTTGAAAGTTGGAAGGTTTATTTGATAGAGAAGTTGTGTCCTTTAACTTCTCAACTAAAGCACATTTACCATCAGTTGTGCAAATTCTATCATTACCTATGTGAGCCTGTATTATTACATGGACTCGACATTGTCGAGTTCATTTGATAAAGAAGTTGTGTCCTTTAACTTCTCAACTAAAGCACATTTACCATCAGTTGTGCAAATTCTACCATTACCTATGTGAGCCTGTATTATTATATGGACTCGACATTGTCGATTTAGGGGATTATTTGAATATTCTACAGCGTCAACTATTGAAGGGAACCCTGAACCTTATTATGTCTCTACCCAACACAATTGTGAGACATGAGTTTGGGCTAATTTCCCTTAGAACAAAACATCAATGGAGGCAATTGTCAGCTTTTGCTAAAATGATATCGCCTCTGCCCAACTCACTGTACAAAGACATTAAAGTTATGATGGATAAGTGCTCTGTGGTCTCAATTACTGCATTTAAGAAGCAGATGACTGACATTCTAAGCCTTGTTTGTTCTTAAGAAGAACTCATCACCCATCCTGATGTTACAAAAAACAAATTATACACACTTGATTGGGTAACTACTTGTGATCAAATTGCAACTAACAAAGGATATAGGGAATATGCAAACATTGTCTGGAAAATAAGGAATTTACCGATCTACCTTCAAATATTTCCATTGAACAAGGTCGGTGACTTGCACAGGAGATTTCGACTCAACCAACTACTGACCCGGCAGCGTACCAGTTGTTGGCAAATTGCTGGGTTGGTGTCTACAAATTGTCTCATGTGCAAGGCATCAGAAACAATGAACACCCTAAGACATCTAGTTAATAGGTGTGTAGGCCTCAGGGAACATAGACATCATCATTTTAAAACTGTGATTACATTGGGTGTGGATGTGGAGGATGATTTCTTTTGGTCTAGACTTATGGGGGGGAGCATTGCTTTACTGGTTGCAATACTTGTGATACTAACGCTGATGAAGGAAACAGGATGCATTCTTTCCGATTAAGTTTCAGTATTTCTCTTGTTTTTGCTATTCTTATAGTTTGACTCATTTTGTGAATGTATTCTTTTATCTTTAATATTTTGTATTAAAATGTTTTGTAAATGTTTTTGAAACCAATACAAATAAAAATAAATGTGAAAACAGTTACCAAATTGACAGATCAAACATAACTGGGAACAGATGAGAGCCCTTCTTAGTCTGCCTTTTAAGCACCTGAGAGTGTATTGATAACAGACACCTTTGGATTTGAGTGACTGTATAATGAGTGCATCATCCCAACAAAGATCTCTGGAAAGTCAAGCTTTCTGAGAAGATCAAAAAGAAAGACCAAGAAACGTTGAAAGATCCTTTCCCAGTACCTAGGCTAAAGGCAACATTGGAGGACACGCTTTGTTCTTGTGAATCACATGATGGCCCTTGTCTACCTTATGTTGTAAGTCCCTTTCCATCCCCAGTGAATGGGCCTCATTACACGGAAGGCGGTGAGCCATGGCGCTATTAGCGCCATGGCTCATGCCGGTAAAATACCGGCACCGCCTTGGCGGAAAGGGGATTTACCACCCCATTCCAAGGTTGGTGGGGCGGTAAATCCCCCTTCCGCCATTGCCCTTCCCCATTCCCATTTCTGCCCCATAGGGCTCTATGCAAAAAGCAGGCGTTAAAGCACCAACCCGCTAAGGGACCTCGTAGTAAGGCGGTAATGGTTAACGGTCACTGTTACCATTAACGGTGGCCGTTAACCATTACCGCCTTCCGTGTAATGAGGCCCAATGACTTTTATGAATGAACTGATGTGCTGCTCCTTCTACGTGCAGTGTGACCATGCGTGTCAACATCCTACAGTCCGTATTTAGAAATAAAATCAGAAGTTATTTCCTGCAAGACTGAAGATCACAACATTTTTTTTTAGTTCCCAATAACTCTGAAGTGCTTGATTTTGTCCGGTAGTTGTATGTCCCCAACTGTCACTGTTGAAAGCCTTGAGTATCGATTGATCTTTGCATTGGTTTCAGAATTCAACTAGGAAGCCTTCCAGTGCTGGTGATTCCTTTGCACTCATACGCTGCAATGTCCTATACATCTAAAAGAACGTTAAGGTGGACCCCATTTCAGGTATACCCATTGTGTTACGATTTGGCAGGTTCTGTTTGTCTATGAAGGACATTCTCACATTATATAAACAGCTGTAGAACATTTTGGAAATCCCTACATATTTTGCTGTCTTTCATGAGGAGTGCCACATTACCATCTTTAATGCCACGCTCAGTCTTAAACAGCCCACACTCGGTTTAGCAGTGTAGTACTTTTTTATCTCACATTTTAAAGTTTCAGTCTTTTGATGATGCGCAGCGTGATACCTCAGGTTTGTATGTGATTATTCAATGTTCATGCATTTGAGGTTCCTCTTGTTTTTTACAGCTCTAGTGCTTTTTTCCCCTTTTCAATGCTGACACAAATGAGATATGACGTCCCCTGATAAATTACTTGGGAGTAAGACAGACAGTCCTATTTCTGTTATGTTACTTGGTGCATTGTCAGGGGAATGTTTCCAATACATTAATCACTCATGTTCTGTATTATTTTTAGCAAGAGAGTGCAATCTATCCTGTAGTAACTATCATGTGTAGTGGAATGAAAATGTTAATCGATTTGCATTAGATACTCCAGTCTCTAGGTATCTACCAATCTTGCCTGAATACATGGGGGCTGATTCATGGAATTATTTGCGCCGAAAAACGGTGATTTGTGCACCATTCTGCCCGCAAATCCCCTTTTGTTAACAGGGATTTGCGGGCAGAATGGTGCACAAATCCTTGTTTTTCGGGACAATTAATTCCATGAATCAGCCCCTTGGTGTTAATAATGCTTCCCTACTTTACCCCTACCCCGCCCCCCACTTTGCAACAAAAGTTTCTATCTAGAGCAGGACTGTTGCCAGGTTGGACTCCCCACTAACTACCATGCTATGGCAGAGAAATGTTTATGAGATTAGGGATATCATACAGAACCACTACTGTCCTTATTTTCGGGAGGTAGACATGTATTTATTTATTTACAAAGATTATATAGCACTTTTATCCAGAACACTGTACACAAGGCAATGGTACAAAACACAAATGAAAATGGTTGACCAGTAACCATGGTGGTATGCTCAGAATGAGAAAAGCAAATTTCTAAGACGATAAAGACGGGAGCAGGTGAGTTTTAAGCGTTTTTAAACAAGTGGAGAGTAGGAGATGAACACATGTCCATAGGGAGAGCATTCCAAAGTGTAGGACCTAAAAGTAGTAACAAGCAAAATGTAGAGGGTACACAAGGAGGACGAAGGAGAGACAGAAGCATTTGAGAGACAAAACAAAAGTCCGAGAGAGGTGATATAAGGAGATCATGAAGCAGAGATAAGGAGGAGCCAGAGCATGGACGGCCTTGAAGACCAGACATAAAAACTGAAATTCACAGCATTGTTTCATAGGGAGCCAGTGAAGACGTGACAAGAAGGGAGAAATGCTTGAGGCCAGGAGAAGGCAGAAAAGAGTCCTAACAGCAGAATAAAGAAGTGAGCTTGATGGTTGAAAAGCATGGCCAATGTAAAGAGTTGAGGCGTGACTGGACAGTGGTTTGTAAAAGTGTCCTTTTAGAGTTAAGGTCATTAGAAGGCGAATTTTCCTAATGTCAAAGAGGTGCAAGCGACAGGAGGGAATAATGGTAGAAAGTTGAGGCTGCAGCAAAAGGGAGGAATACAAAAGAACTTCGAGGCTGTGTGCTTGATGTCTGCTTGGGAGCTGGAGAGGGGGAAAGACATGGATGGGCGGTGGAGGGAATAATAGAGGCAGAAGAAGGAAAAATCAAGTGTCCATTTTCTTAGGGTTAAGACAAAGGAACCGAAAAGCCATCCATGATTTGACGGCAGAAAGATAAGAAGAGAGTAGGGGGTGAAGGGAGTCTTTAAAGTAGGAACAGGAAATGAAAATATGAGTGTCGTCTGTGTAAAGGTGAACCTGAAAGCATTGGCATTTACTAGAAGGAGTGTTTCATCAGTTAGGGATAAGTGAAATGCTGCATGCCTTTATTCAAAGTCTTGCATTTTCTGCATCTGCATTTGTTTATGAATAAGAACACCTTGCCTGCAAGAGTTAGATAAGTGACACGTGCATAGCTCCCCTACCACGACTTCAACTTTCCTATTTGAGTTGTTTGAGTTTCCTGCAGCCTTTGCTCATCTGAGATAGGAGATAGGAAACCATTGTTTACACTCATATGGGTCAAACATAAACACATCCATTAGCACCTGTAAAGGGAGAGAAGGAAGGAGAAAGCCCACACGGAACTACTGCCCTGTGACACTGATGAGATGAGGACCAAGTCCCATCCCATGACCTGATTTTAATATCACACCACTACGCCCCTGTATGTTGTATGAAGTTCCTATTATATTGATTCAAAGCATGTCACTATGGATAAGCTCATGTGCAAGTGTAAGTCAGTGTTCAATCTCTCTGGACTATGCCCAACTATCCATGCACCCTCTCGACATCACAGTAAATGTTTCATTCTGGAAGTCTGCAGATGCAAATGCCCAATGAGTAATCACCATTGTAAGTCAATAATTCTCCCAAGAACGCTCCTGCTCACTCCAGTTTGGCCAGCCTAGACCGCAACCAGCATCGTGATCAACTCACTCGCAAGCCTAGACCGCAACTCAGTGGCCATGCAGCACTCACTCGCAAGCCTAGACCGCAACCAGTATTGTGATCAGTGGCCATGCAGCACTCACTCGCAAGCCTAGACCGCAACCAGTATCGTGATCAGTGGCCATGCAGCACTCACTCGCAAGCCTAGACCGCAACCACTATCGTGATCAGTGGCCATGCAGCACTCACTCGCAAGCCTAGACCGCAACCAGCATCGTGATCAGTGGCCATGCAGCACTCACGCGCAAGCCTAGACCGCAACCTGCATCGTGATCAGTGGCCATGCAGCACTCACTCGCAAGCCTAGACCGCAACCACCATCGTGATCAGTGGCCATGCAGCACTCACTTGCAAGCCTAGACCACAACCAGCATCGTGATCAACTCACTCGCAAGCCTAGACCGCAACTCAGTGGCCATGCAGCACTCACTCGCAAGCCTAGACCGCAACCAGCATCGTGATCAGTGGCCATGCAGCACTCACTCGCAAGCCTAGACCGCAACCTGCATCGTGATCAGTGGCCATGCAGCACTCACTCGCAAGCCTAGACCGCAACCAGCATCGTGATCAGTGGCCATGCAGCACTCACTCGCAAGCCTAGACCGCAACCAGCATCGTGATCAGTGGCCATGCAGCACTCACTCGCAAGCCTAGACCGCAACCAGCATCGTGATCAGTGGCCATGCAGCACTCACTCGCAAGCCTAGACCGCAACCAGCATCGTGATCAGTGGCTATGCAACTAGCAAAAACTAACAGTCACCCTCATTTATAGCATGAGCACCCAACATCTGTTATACTGCCCCTTTCACCTCCTGCAAGATGTTCCAGAGCCAAATTAAATGGGAAAAGTGTCAAGACGCTCATAAATATCCAGTGTGCTCTCCCCACAAGAGGCGATTGGTGCTACAGCCCCAAATGAAGTGGCTCACGCAACTGTAGTGGCAAAGATTCACATCAAGGCCACATTGGGCGCCGCTCTCGTCTACTGCAAACACTCACAAATTGTTCATACTCGTGACGTGTAGGAGTGCAGGAGTGTGTGTTATTCCAGCTGTGTGAGCATGGCTTAGTCAATTCCTAGAGATACAGATTTCATAGCGTGCTGATATTTAGTAATTGGTCTGCACGGTACTATATATCCTAATAACATTTAAAATGTCGACTGCGTGCATATTGCACACCATACACGCCCCCCTCCTTTGGTGCTCCTAGATGTACCATCTGAACACCCACCAGCTACATTTGACATTTAATTGGTCCTAAGCTGTGTCTGTTTTGAAAACAATTATCTGTTTTAATTACTTGCTTATTATGTAATTTATAGGTACGTTATGATGCTTGCAAGGTTAAAATGTGGAGTTCTTCTTTTGAGGTAAGGACTATCTTAACATTTGACCCTAAAATAACTCAAGAAGGTGATTAACGTCATACAGCTTAGAACAGTGCTTTAAATGGGCCAGTCCTACCCCGCCCTCAGTACCTGCAGTTCTTACCTTTGAGCATTTCAGTACCTGCACATGTCAACGCCTGAAAGAGAGTACTGGTGCTCAACTATGTGGCAAGGTGAAAATTAAAGCTTTTCATTTCACTGTATCTGAATTTAAAGGATTAAGCTTCTGCAGCCTTTGCTGGGGAAAGCAGCGACCTCTCCCTCCTTCTCTCTCCACCACCGCAGTGCTCGTAGTGTCTCCTTCAGAACAAAAGGAGCGAGAGTCGTGCATCTACTGTGATCTGAGCAGCCCAGCGCCGAACACTGTTTCACTAAGTGGGCTTCAGCTTTCACTATTGGTGTCCCTTGATCGAGCAGGTATTGCCTGGGAAATTATTTTTTAAAGTTGTTTCTGTTATTAACAGGGCCTATGTAAACGTTTAAGTAATTGGAATTGTGATGAAAACTCCGACAAGCTCCAGTTACCTGGCCTATTTGCGATAGGCAATGAAAGTGAGCAATAATAAAAGTCCCTTTTTAAAGCTTAGTTTACAGCTATGATATCTGCTAGTTTTATACACACAAAAAAGTCCCGTTTTATATGGATATTCATTTTTTTTTAACGCAGCACATAACAACAAACTGGAAATGTGTGTGAAATGATCCCAGACACACTGTTTTACCAAAGTGTGTGATCCTTGGCACATCATTTAATCTCACTGGGTATTGCCTGCAAACAACAAGGTGCACCTAGAAGGGACATGTGCCCTTTGTGCCGTGCGGAAACGTCTGGCGCCGAAATCGCTGCCCCGAAATGTGCGGGGCTTCATTGCTTGGTGAGTGACTGCACTTCTTTTATTACCATTTAAAACACTGTCTTAAAATATACCACTACTCAACACAGCAGGCATTCTAGCGATTCCGAAAAGGCACCGCTCGTTCACATGCACTTCCCAGGTCTCGGAGGAGAGCAAGTGTGATGGCAGATCCCGGGTCCAGGGGGAGCGTCGTGCCCCATTCCGACTGCCAACAGATATTAAAGACACGAAAAGCCTCTCCGATGTTTTACCGGGTAGTGCAATGTCTATGTTTTCATTGGCCTGACCTGGACATTATGTGAGCTGTCAACCTCATGCTCGCCCGTAAGCCGCCACGTCCATCAACACGTGCGGGGCTCCGATGCTATCCCAGGAGTCAATCGGCAGTTCTGTGGTCCTGCTTACCCGGGGCTCCGCTGTAATCAACTATAACCCCCTGTCATTCTTGCATCCTAATTGAAAGTGACAATTCGCCCTTTGTGGGTTAGTGTGCAGTTGCCAGGTTCGTTGTGGTACACGAGTCGAGCCCTGTACACCCACGCGTCGGGTATAGCCTCCAAACAAGTATCAGTACGCTGCGTCTGTTATGATTGGCTGCTTTCCTTGGAGAGTGGCATTCTGGGATTAGAAACGCAATAAAGCAAGGCACGAGATGGGGCTCCCGGGTTGGTTTACCACTGGAAATCAAACGACCCACTGCATCTAATCGTATAATAATAACCTTGAGATCACTGGGCTGCCTCTCTTGAAAACCTGGGGCCTGATTGCATGTTAGCATCAGCAGCCTTCGTCAGCTTGCAATGATGCCAGGGAGGAAACAAATTACACGCTGGCGTTGAAGTACGAATTAAAAAAGCACAACAAGCAATATTAATTCACCCGAACACTTCAAATTGTATGATCATCTGTAAACTATTTCAGATTCCATGGATACCCCTTCAAATTCAAACTTCTTAGCTGGTGTGACTGATTTTTTCCAAACTGCAATCTATTTAGATAAAGCACGGCGGTGGCTTGTGTTCCATATCCGGACGTCAGCAGTGTCTATTGTTTACAGTCGTCATTGCACTGACAGAAATTTCATAATTCTGTTCCCCTGCTACCCGCCTGCCCACTTCAGGGACACCATTTGCTTTCATGACAGCAATGCCAGGTACGACGACACGGAGCCCGGCGGAATGGAGGAGGCACCCCCGATAACCCGGGCGGCATCCCTCGCGGTCCCCAGCCCCTTCCCCCTTTGGAAAAGGGGGGGGTGGGGGGTTGCCGGGCCAAGGCGGCAAAATTGGGAAAGCCCGCAAATGAAATGCACGGCAAACAAAAGAAATGCCTGCGAAAGCCGAAGCGCGGCAAATAACGAAGAAAGCCCGCGAAGGGCAACAAAGGGAAAGGGGAGGGGTTTCCCCTTCATAAGGAGCGGGGGTCCCGCTACTAACAAGAAAGCAGCTGCAGCCGAGGGACACCCGTGCACTTCCACGGGACTGCAGCAGAGGGTTTTCTTTTTCCCACCCACCAACCCTACGAACAGAACAATCAGGAAACGCCTGGTCGTCGGCGTCGCAGGACGACAAGGCGGTGTGGCGGTGTTTGGCCAGACAAACACAGGAGACAGACTCCGGAAGAGCCAGGAGAATGCAGGAAGGGTCTTCACTCTTCCCAGACCCAAAGCCCCTTGGGAGCCTAAGCGGCAGGGGCGGCGGGGAAGGACAATTATGGCTCAGCTTCCCCCAAAGAAACGGCACTCTCCCCGCCCAGGAGCACCTGCAAGGGCAGGCAGGCTCGGATACTACCAAGGCTGGGAGAGTTGGGCCTACTAATGGACTCTTGGGAAAGGAAAAGGGGGAAGCAAGTTCTTGCGACACAGAGTAGTCGCCGCACCTGGCAGACAAAGTTTTCCACAGATATGTACAGTTTGGTTTTATGATTGTGGAATAAATTCTGCGGCCTTCTTATGCCAACAAACAAACAAGTCTCATTCTGCACTTTCTGGGGGGGAAAGGGCAATGAGTTATGATTATATGTTGGTTGTCATATGGACGGATGCCGGGGTTATGGAAACTGCTTCACCATAGAGAAAAGACCTTCCCGACATATCCCGGTCCCTCACCGCCCCTCCCTCACCCCCCAAACGTCTGATCCATGCTGTTACCAGGATACCTCTGCTGGACAACACTTAAAAGCTGCTGAGTGCTTTAATCCAACACTGACAAATATAGTGACTTATTGATAAACGTTGTTACGTTATTTCTACGTACATCCCCCTGTAAATACTACACAGACACGGCCAATAAAAATATTCCGAACAGAGCATAATGGAGCATAATAGGGCTAATTTTCTAAAAATAATCTACTTGTTTCGAGGGGACTGCAAGCTTTTGAACAATCGTGCACCAGGGATGTCTTTTCACCAACATGCCAGGGGTGGCAGAAGTGACATCACACGACCCTTGACCTCTGGTAACATCACAGGAAGTGATGTCATTTTACGGCACCACAATGTGACAGCACAGGAAACGATGAAACACAACCTTTCACCCCTTGACAAAACAGGACGTGGCATCACATAGCATTGTTTCTAAGTACACTACGGAAAATGATGGTTACAATATCACTGTAAAGTGAAATATTTTTATTTATGTATTTATAAAGTGCTGCCTGCCCGCAGACATCTGGGCGCTAACATAGAAATGGGGACACTAAACATATATGACGAGACAGCCTGGGTTAGCATGCTTAGGATGATGCAAAAGTCAGCTAACCAAAAAGAAGAGTCTTCAGATTTTCCTGAAGGGTTTAAGATCTATTTCAAGCCTAAGCGCAGCTGGTAAGGCATTCAAAAAACAGGCCGCCTTTGTGGAAAAGGATCTACCAAGACCCTTGGTACATTTAGCTGACGGGCCCTGTATCAGTCCTAAACTGGAAGAGCAGAGAGATCTCGTAGGGTGGGTATAGAATAACCAAGGGTTTGAGATATTGTGGTATTTTGCCATGGAGGCACCTGTGGAACAGAGTGCCTACGTTAAAGTCAGTCCGTTCCCGGATGAGTAACCAGTGCAGTTTCCTTCTGTTATACGAGATATGTTTTCTTCGATGGATGTTAGTCACAATTCAAACTGCGTTGTTCTGGATTAGCTGACATCTCTTAATGTTGGATGCGGAAGCACCGCTAAGTAAGGAGTTACAATAATCCAACCTAGTCAGAATGATGGCTCGTGCGATGGTAGCACAGTATCTCTCAGAGATATAAGGACAGATGTTTTTAAGTAGGCGTAAGTGGTAATTACATGTGTGGTTCACATAGGAAATGTGAGCATCTGAATTTAGAGAGGCTTCCACCTGTACCCCCAGTGTTTGTTTACCTTATTTGAGGTTTTTATTACATTGGGCCTCATTACGAGTTTGGAGGTAGCCAATGCTGCTTTTAGCGGAATGGCTACCCCCAAACCGGGTACCGGGTCCCAGTTCCAGGAATAGGGAATTACCGGGCCATTCCGACCTGACATGTAAAGGTGTTGTTGGTGACATGCAAAGTACATAGTTAACAACACAGCCAAGCCCAACTTGAAACTGCAGAGAGAAATGCACACATAGAAAAGCTTAGTGCTGCCTGATCAAATAATGAAGTCCACCATTTTTATTTTTGGATGCCTCATGCATGGAAACTACATTAGAATATACATAACTGACTAACTTAATTAATATTACTAAATACTAATTCTAACTTCCTTAACATTATAATGTAGTCTCATGTGCAAAATGAGGTGAAAATACATGTTTTGGTGACACTACTGAAATTCATTTTACATGCGCACTGGCATTTATTTTTCTTCTGTGTTAGTTTGTGGAAGAGGCAGCAGGAAATAAATGAAACAGTTGCTCAGAGAGCAAGGATTCCATTGTTCTAAAAATGAAGGGTGGCGCAGAAAACATTCTTTTTAACCTGATTGGAAGAAAGTATAGGCAGACATGCCACGTAAATAAAGTGGGAAGGCTCCAAGTTTTGCTAATGGAAAAACTTGCAGAGAGAAGTCAGTTCAGACTGGGCTGTGAAGACAGACAGAGTTCCAAGGGGTTACAGAGCGCTGGCTGGGAGAAATGATCTTGCTGTGCTCCCCACACAAGAGTTCAGAAGCATTTTGTGCTGACTGGGGCTGCCTTTGCGAGAGGAGCAAGGTCATGTTAAGAACTTCAAAGAAGTACTGATTCTGGTAGGATTTGTGCCAAGTGAGGATCATTTGAACGTCGTATGTTTGGTTACAATTTTATCACAGTGCAGAAAGGCAAGGAAGTCACTGCATGTTTATTTTTCACCATGTTCAGAATGTGGGAATAGTAACCCATGTTTCAAAAGATCTGCTTGTTCTATTTTGTTTTCTCTTTGTATTCCAGGTGACGATGCAATGTATTCATGGTAAGAAGTAATGATTGTGAATAATATTTGTGTATAATATAATGAGAGTATATAAAAAACCAAATGGGATTTCAGTGTCATTTTTGCATCTGTGAACTTATTTATATATATAAAGTATACAGAGGGGTTCCTTTCTGTTTAGTAGTGCATTTGTCAATTTACTACTGCAGGTAAAATAACAACCCAGAAGGAGCTAATCATATTCAGTGACAAAGCAGGTTTGTGTGTGCGGGTGTGTGCCTTCCTTTCATGCTGATGGGAAGGAGTCCGATGGGACATATAGATTACTGGATGTCCATAAGCCAGTAATGCCTAACGGCGCATAGGTTACTGGATGTCCATAAACCAGTAACACCAGCCACAAACTGTAGGTGGCGCTCTGAATAAAATAAGTGTGTGCCAACAGTGCATAGGTCTGGGGCTCTCTACAGACAACTAAGAGGTATTATAAGAGAAAGGAAGGTTTTGTTTTATGATGGGGTTATAGTATAAAGGAGAAAACCATGCTCACCACTAAATACCGTAAAATAAAATACCAATAAAATTACCACCAATATAAGCTAACAAGGTATGGTCACTAAAATAATATGAGGCCAAACCCAATCTAAATGCAAGACTAATTTACCAACAAATTACTGCCAATACTTTTACGGTAAGAAAATACCACCAAATCCCAAATTTACCCCAGTAAAACAAAATATTTTACAGCTCCCATAGGGCTCAAGGGGAATGGTGAGGATGCTAACAACGGGCCCATTAATGATGGCCCATTGTTAGCATCCTGGTCTGCTAGCGGGTCCCGCGAAGGACGCATGGTCTGACCAGACGTTCTCAACGGGACCCACTGCAGACCTCATAATGAGGCAGCCCGGAATGAACGATGCCGGTCCCTTACCGGCACCATTCATTCCATGGCCGCACTCGTTGTAATGAGGCCTATTGGGCCTCATTACGAGTTTGGAGGTAGCCATGCTGCTTTTGGCGGCATGGCTACCCCCAAACCGGGTACCGGCCTGGTCTGACCAGACGTTCCAGAGCGGGACCCGCTGCAGACCTCGTAATAGGGTGGCCCGTAATGAATGGTGCCGGCCCCTTACCGGCACTGTTTATTCCCCAGCCGCCTAATGTGTAAGGAGGCCCATTGGGGGTCATTACGAGTTTGGAGGCAGCCATGGTGCTATTAGCACCATGGCTGCCTCCAAACCCGTGTCCGGGTCCGGGTAGTCGGAATGGGGACTTACCGGGTCATTCCAACCTTAGAGGACCCGGTAAGTCCCCATTCTGAAAGCCATTCCCCAGTCCCATTCAAGCCCCCATAGGGCTCAATGGGAATGGGGAAGGAGCTAATAACAGGCCCGCAAATAGCAGGCCTGTAATTAGCTACCTGGTCCCTTAGCGGCTCCCGCTAAGACAGGCTGGTAAAACCAGCTGGCCTTAGTGGGACCCGCTAAGGGACCTCGGAATGTGGCGGTAGAGGGTTAATGGCACCGGCATCCTTACCGGTGCCGTTAACCCCCTACCGCCATACTCGTAATGAGGCCCATTGTCTTTTAATGAAAAACTGCCATATTCCGTACTCAGTTTTATTCCGTTTTGCTGCCGTTCAAGCACAACCAATTCTCTGTCATCCAGCTGTCAATGTGTTCATAGATGTTAGACAGCGTTCTAGAGTCTGTGGCATAATTTCTGGTAAATTCCAGGACAATCTGGGTGTAGTCAGCGTAATTTGTGAAAGCAACCCCCAGTTTGTCCAAGAAGTGCACAGAACAATCTGATGTACAGATTGAAAAGCACTGGCAAGATAGATGCTCCCTGTGGTACTCCACAGTGGATCAGAGCAGAAGAGGAGTAAGCAGCTCTCCACTGTATTCTGGATTCCCAGCATGAAAGAAAGGAGTGGAGCCAGGCAACGGCTTCTTTTAAACGCTGGCCTAGATTATTTAGGCAAGTAAGGAGATGATCATGGGCAATGAGATCAAAGGCAGTGGAAAGGTCCAACAAGATCAACATCCCAGCCTTACCTCCGTCCATAATCTCCAGCATTTGGATCTGCAGATCGACGAGGGAAGGTTCAGTGCTGAAAGATGGTCTAAAACCAGATTATCGATTGTGTAGAATACCATATGACTCCACAAAGGATTGGAGCTCAGAGGTGGCAAATTTGTCAAGGAATTTTAAAAGAAATAGACAGTTGGTGATTGGTCTCAGGTTGCTAGGCTCTCTGGGGTCAATATTAGGTTTCTTTGGTATTGGTGTGACTGTAACTCTTTTGAGCAATTAGAGATAGTAGGTAGAAAATCTAACTGGCAGGCCTTGGGTTTTTCCAGAGACTTCAAGATTTCAAAGAGCTTTCCCGTATGGTTAGGGGAAGACTCAATTTGGACGTTAAGTTTTTTTTTTAGTTTCTAAAATTAGAGGTTTATATGCTTTATCCACTTCCTTCCAAGACTTCCTGGGGTCGAGGGATTGATGTTTGATCCATCGGGCCTCTAAGGCTTGTTTTCGTTTCCTCAGTAGTATTTGTTCTGGGGTGAACCACGTTTGATGTGTTGGGTTTTCCCTGACCTGTTTAGTTTTTATAGGAGCTGACCGATCAAGCATTTGAGTGACTGTATCTGAAAAACATGAAACCATGCTGTCAGCTGAATCATCAGGCTTTACTTTAAAGATAATGTCACTAAGGCACGGCTGTAGGTCCTTGGTGGAGATTTTCTTAAAGTTTCGACAAGTGACAGTTTTCATATGGTTATAAGACTTGGGCAATGGGTGGATGCTCTGAATGTTAAAGGTAATAACAAAGTGGTCAGACCATATACAGGGCGTAGTTATGATGTTGTTTACTAAAGTTTTCCTGGTCTCTATCCAATCCAGGGTGTTATTTTTTACTGAGGTGGGTTCTTTATTCTACACTGTATAGTCTAAGGACAACAAAGAGGATTCTAGTTCTATGGATACTTTGTCCAATATATTCCCTCTCCATCTATTCAGGTCTCCCAAAACCAGATTGCCCGTATTGGGGGTATACAAGTTGTTCAAGATTTTGGTTATCTCGTCTTTGAAATCGGGCATTGAGTTAGGGGGTCTATAAATGAGGACAAAGTTTAGGCAGATATTGTTAGTTGGGGTCATTTTAACATGTAGGACTTCTCATATGGAACAGGAGATGGGGGCCGGAAAAAGGCCTAGTTTTGTTTTTACAATAATGTCCACTCCGCCAACGTAACCAAAGCTGTGATTTGCACCGAAAAAGGAAAAGCCTGTGGGGACAGCTAAGTTGGTGGGATGGAAACAGTGAGCGTTAAGATTGAAAGGCTATTGAGTTTGGTTCATTTTAGTTTGTTCATATACATCAGGCGATTATCTCACAAGACAGCCAATGATAATAGGACTCTGGAGGGGTAACTCATATTAGCCACAGGGTTCGCCATAAGGAGAGTAAATACCAAACAAGCACTTACTTAAGGGAGGTAGCACAGTGACGCCGTGGGCGTCAAGGAACGACGAAGAACAGCTTGGTGCAGAAGCCCGGGCGCTGAAGAGCCTGAGAGATCAATTAGTAAAGCCCTGGGATACCTGGCTAATGTAGTTTGAAGGTAGTTACTACGTTGTTATAAAGCAAAACAACAGAAACGAATATCAAAGTTAAAGATAAAGTACTAATATACATTTCATACAAGAATGGATCACCATATCTATCATTAATATCAGTGCGTATAGGCACATATGACCAAATTACTGTGGATGCAAGCAGACGTCCAAGGCCAAACGATAATGATGTGTTGTTAAATAGCACTTACACTTAAGAGCTTCATATAGAACAAATATACATACAATATCACCCAACCTGTGTTGGTACTCATTTATCAAGCTCAGCAGGATGAAAGTCTGAGTTGACCTTGCCGGTAGTCAAACCTGCAACCTGCAGATCAGACACACATTGCAGCAGCGGGCACCCAACCCATTGAGCTACCTTACTGGCTATAGCTAACAGCAAACCAGCCACTCCAGAAATAAAGAGCCATATGCTGTTGGCCACAGCCCAGGAGCTTCAATTAAAAATCTATATTTTTTTTAGGGGTAGCAAGGGAGACCTCAGGGGTCGCACTTACGACCCCTGGTGACCCCTAAATGAGATCCCTATTGTGCATTTTTGCCCACTCTGTACAAATCTGGAAATGTGAACTAGTAAGTGCAAAAGAAATTTGTGAAACCTGGTGAAAATATATTAAAAGATTTCATTTTTGCACTTTACAGTGTAAAAAGTGCCAATGACACAGAAGTTATGCTTGCTGTACGCATTCATAACGGATTACATTTTGATCTGCCTGCTTTTAGATTGTTAAGGAGTCCATTGGCTTTACGACAGCTTGAGAATGCCATGTCTCATAAAACCATGTGCTTTATCAGGTGAAGCAGGAAAGTAAGATGGGGACTGGACATCCATTTGGTGCCCCAGTTCAATTTTGCATCTGGCCTCTGACTGGTCTGTAGTGCTTCTGAAACCCACTTTTGTTGCAGTATGTTATGTGATGTTAATTTGATTTGTAACGCACACTGCTGCCATTTCCATGATATGCAGGTGCTCAGACAGATATGAAAAGAAAAAGGGGAGGTGTGGGTTTATTAGTGGGATTAGTGGGAGAGCACACAAGGGCTTTGCAGCTATGGTGGTAGTTTCAGTTCGGGAAAAATGGTTGCGGTGTGTAAGCTTGCTTCTAGGTGGTACAGGCTGGTGGGCATTAGGGTATATACGTCTGTATGGAATGTTTTTATGTGACTGTGGCATTGGGGTGGATTGAGACCATTGTGATTGAATGGGTTGATGGAGCAGGCATAGATTGGTTCTGTTTGGTGTTAGTGTGGGCATTGTGGTAGCCGTGTGTGGGTGCTCTAGTTGGCTGGTGTGTGCTGTGTCTGCAGGAATATGGAGAGCTTTAGAATGGGTTTTGGTAAGAAGGGGATGATCCTTGTTATATTGTTGCATAGATTGTTTGGTGTTTAGACTATCGTCCATTGTGTATTGGTTAACAATGTTAGGTATTTCATTCGCTCACATTCTGGGTGTGACGCAGTATTTCATTGTGTACCTCTTTGTGTTGTAGTTGTGTGCTTCTCTTAGACCACTGATTGCTTTCCTGAAGGTCAGGTGCTCTTCTATTTTATGCAATTCCTTTGGAAACGAGCTCCAGTGTGTCGTTGAGAAGTATGAAAAAGTTGATCCATCATATTTCATTTTCAAATACTGTTTGGGATCCAGACGTACATCATTGCTAGATCTCAGAGTTCATTTTAGTCTATACATTTTCTACTGGAATCCTGCTGCTTGGCCATGAATTGCTCTGTGGATAATGCACAGTGTTTTGATGTGGATCCTTTTCTTGACTTTTAGTCAGTTTAGGGATCTTAGTACGGCTGTGATGTGCTCTCTCTTAAAGAGTAATGAGGGTGAGTCTTGCTGCTGTGTTCTGTATGTGTTGTTGTTTTTTTGCTGAGGTAGAGCGGAATTCCAAGGTAGATGCTGTTGGCATAGTCTATTTTTGATGTGAGGAGAGATGATGGGGAGTGTTCTGTGTCGGAAGCTGATAAAGGGTAGCATCGCTTGATGCTGCATAGATGGAAGAAGCATTTCTTCCCTACTGCATTGACTTGGTGCTCCAATGTTAGGTCATTGGACATAGATATTCTGAGTTTATTGAGCTTCCAGTCTACTTCCCATTTCAGTAGGCCAAGGTATATGCTGTTCATTTGGAGGAGGCGTGATCCTTATTTCAGTTTGTCCAAGTTAAATTTAAGGCATACATGTTTATACTTGAAAAGGTCTTCCAGAACCCCAGCACCATACTGTGTGCCTATACGCACCACTTAACTTCCCCATAGAGGCAACACACCTTCATTGTGATGGCAACATTGCTACAGTGCACATACAATGACAATGTCTGCCTCCAAATAACAGGACACTCACCACTTTGGGGGATACCTTTTCATTGCTGCTTTCATTCTATTTCTAGCCATAAAAACACAGCACCCGCACCCTCCTTCAATTTATGTGGGATTTTTCACTTGTCATGATCCTGTCAGCAACAGTTGGGATGGCTCTAGTGAACAGGAGCTAGCAATTTTAGTAGCAAAGCCAGGGTGAGCCGTTTCAGGTTATTGGTCTGAATGGCTCTTGTTCTGCACATTTCTCTGAATACCAGGGAGAAAGAATCATTCCCTTGCATATTGCAAATGGAATTGTAACAACACTTTAATGTCATAACTTGCAGTTGGGAAAACTTGTCTTAATGTATGTATTTATTTATTTTAATTCGTATAATGTGCCACATGCCCACGGGCCTCAGAGCGCAACAAAACAACCTAGGAGACGTAGTACACACAAAAATCAAAATACAAACACCTCACAAAATGTCCAAGAGATATTAGCTACCTTAAAGTAATCTAATACAAATCATCTAATGATACAATATTATATGATATGATAGTTTATTTATGACATTCTTACAGTCCATCAACAGTAAGGATGTGAAATTAACTATCGTACTCAGCATGACGAGCTAAGACAAAGATAAGGAATGGAGGGGGAGAGTGGGAAGGAAACAGACAGGCGACTACCGTACTAGGCCTGACAACATTTCTGGTACAGCCAGAGAAAACAAAAGGTGAGAGAGAGGGGTGCAGAAAGGGAGGGGAGGAGCAAAAAAAGTGACTATCGTGCTAGGCCTGACGACATTTCAGATAGTGCTGGAGGGGGCGGGGGGGGCAAGTAAGGGGAGGGAAGAGGAGACAGACTAGGGTGCTATCATATTATGTCCAGGGACAATTCTGCTGGAGTAAGTGCATAGAAGAAAGTAAGGGGAGAAGAAGAAGGAGGAGATAGAAAAGGGAGAAAGATAGAGGAGGAGAGAACAGAGAGTAAGCAGTCAAAAAGAGTGGAGAAGCAAGAGAGGAGAGTGAATACAATTGCAGAAGTTAATAGTAGCACATAATGTTACAAGCAAGGATACAAGATGAAGATACAATAACATTCTCACATTAGAGGCAGGTGAACGATTACTCAGCAATTCAAAATCATAGGGAGGTTGTTCTGGCCACAGCCTACGATGATACAGTCAGTGTTATTGCCTGTGTTCCAATACTTAATTTGTGTCCTTCATAGGAATCTTAGGTCTTGCATTCTGATACAGCCTGTAACAATATCTATTGAGGACCACTATTAACACAGGAAGAACCTTCTCCCCCTGCCAGTTAAAGAGCCACTCCGAAAACTACAATTTCTGTAATATTCAGTTTTCTTAGCCCTTTCTGAACAACATATAGTATCACCAAGGAATTTGTACTGAAATGTTAAACACCACTTTATCCATGGCACAACGCAATAAACTTCTCTCCACATAAATAAATCACACAAGTGAGTTAAAAGGAACACCAATCTCAATTATTTACTTTTGACAAATTTCATTTGAAGAAAGAATTAGCACTGGTCAGTGAACACAATTTACAAATGTAGTGCTGTGCAATTTCGATTTTCCTGCACACTTAAAGGGCAAGCAGTTTGGTTTTTCTGATTTGGACACATGCATATGGCAATTATGCTTTCACCCACACTTTTTGTTTAAACACAGGGTGATTTAGAAGTTTTTTTAGACTGCCCTTACTTTGGTCTGGGTTGGGGAAGTCTGACAGAAAAATTAGGATGATTGAAGAATTTGGTATGTCAGACCCCACTCCACTGAAAGGCCTGTGTTGGGGACATTTGGACAAAATGATTTGACTGATGTAGAAACAAAGACACCTCTCTTCCTTAAAGAAGTCTGGGTTAAAAGGACAACAAGGATTACCCAATAAAATGAAAGGCTATAGTTTTTCAGCACACACTGGTGAGATTTGTTAATTTCAAATTTTAACACAAATCACCCTGCAGTGTTCTACCAAAGAGAATTGATTAAATTAATATGTTTAGTTAAATAGGCTAAGGATCTACACAGTTTTGCTCCCGCCTACTGCCTGTAAAGGGAAAGGATTTAAGGCCAGCAGATTCCCCCACCTTTTGGTTACACAGGGCTTAAGTCTACTTACATTGAAAACCTCTGTTTAATTCCAGGACAGCCAGTTGCATGTCAGGACCCTCTGCAAGGATAGGGCCAGGGTCTTGTCACTCCATTCTAAAGGATGGCCTCCTGCTCTCCACCATAGTACCCAGTCAGCATTTAGGCCTACCTAGAAATAGACAGCTCCACCCAGATGCACTCTCAGCAATCTCCTCAGATGTTTCCTTGCAGCTGTCAGATGGTTGGTTTCAGCAGCTCTCCCTGATGGTACATTTCAGCAGCTCTCCGTTTCCTCATAGGGCATTCCCCCTTACAGAGCAGCAATGACACCATCAAGTTTACAATCCTGGGGAGTACCCTGCAAGAGTTCTCAAAACTAGGATTTGACAGTTACCCTTCTCTCTACTCCCAACTCCAGCTCATCTCTCTACAGATCAGTTTATATGTCTGGAACAGGCATATGGCAGTTCTATTTAGAATCCCCATTTGTTCTCATGTCAAATTCTTGGCAAAACAGCGTTATGTAGCAAAACTTCATAATTTAACTCGCAACTGCTATAATATGAATATTTTCCAAATAAGCTAATGATGGGAAATTAAACATGTTCAGATCAGCCAGAAACTCATTTTAGTTGGCCATTACAGTTCCCTGAGTCATAGATGGATACATTTTATATCACCAAAATTGCCAGGAAATTACCTAAAAAATGAGACATACATGTAATCAGTATGACTTATGGTTGCTGAGAAAAAGGCCTACATGATTATAGTCCTTTTAAATAAATGGCATCTTCATATGTGCAAATATGAGTTTCCTTGCTCCACTCCATCTGCATTTGCCACTATGGCCAGCCTGTGACCAGAGTTGTTTCATTAGTCTCTTAGAAGTGGGTTGTTTGTACTTTGAAGTTGGAGTTTCAGCCTCCTTTAATTGTAGTCCCTGTTGTGGTCATGCTCCAACCAAGGGAAATTGTTTTGCAGAGACAGGAAGTCTAAAGGACACTTGGTTTCCACACCTTTCAGGCAAGCCACATTTTATTGTTGTAAAATAGCTGAGGGGATGTACACGAGGCCTTCCATGGTGGGAGTCTTTTGTGACATTTGTCCCATGGCAAACAAAGGGTTTGCCTCAGGCCTACAGAAATATTTTCATGGACACAAAGTGGGCTTTTCTTTTCAAATGTTTGCTTGTATTTTGCATGAAACACATAATATACATTACTTTTTGTCAGCACGCACCATGGGCCTTATTACACGGATTGCGGTAAGATACCGCCCTTACCGGCATGGTGCTATTAACGTATCCGCCTTGGCAAGAGGCTGCTAATTGCGTGCCATTACGAGTACGAGGACGCGAGCATAGCGCCATGCCGGTAAGGATCCTACCGCCATGCCGCTAAAGACCCCGTAAAGACCCTAAGCGGCACCGACGAAAGCACACATAGCACTTCATAGCACTTCATAGCACCTCCAGCAACACGCAAATAGTGGTCACCATAAAATTGCAGAAATGGAAATAGCGTCATCGCACAGGAACGGGAAAGAGCACAGCGGCCATCTTTAAAAACACAATCCATTGCCATCCTCTGCGCCCAGGACGTGCTTCCACACCAGTGCCATACCAAACCATCAAGGATCCCCTGACAATGCCCAAGGCGATTAAGAAAGGCGCGGATCGGCAGCGGAAAGAGAAATTTACAAATGCGGAGCTCATCATGCTCTCACAGACGCTTGCTGCAAATGCGAATGTGGTCTTCGTGAATGACATGCGGCGTGAGACCCTGATCAAAAGCCATATGGGCAGAGGTGGCCCAGAAAGTCAGTGTGGTGGGCACCACCACCCGCACTGTGAAAGACTGCAGGAAGCGGTGGGACGATCTCACCCATCAAACTCACAGAGTGGGAAGAGACCTGCGTGAGCACAATTGCCATTGAATGCATAGAGGGAGTCGGCGACATGGAGCGTGGTGCGCCCACAACATCAGATGGAGGTGAGTGTCCACATAAAACAATGCACTGTGAAAGGTGAGGCACCCCCCAAATGTGAGCCCAGAATGAGCTCATGGATGCGGCCACAAACATACATGCACACAACCCTGCCCATGTGAGTGTCACACCCCAACACACACACATGCACGCATCACCACAGACACGTACCACCCATACCCATGCATGAATGACCCAACCAACAGTCCCATGACCTGAATGCCCACTAATGAAGTCCCAATGCATAGAACAGCATGATGAACAACATCTGCATGAAGCACGTTGATCCATCACCAATGCCATCTCCCTCTTTGTCCCCCACAGGCTCACAGACCGACAGCGATGAGCCGGACACTGCAACACAAGCTCCCCCTGCCAAGAAACAAGCCAGGGCACAGAAGCCAGGGAACACCGCCGGCACATCAAGGGGCACAGGGTGGAATGCGCTCCTGCAGAGGGGCAATCAAAGCAAGCCAACCACGTCACCAAGACGTGAAGCTACGGCTGCAACAATTGCTGCACCCACTGCAGTGATCCCCCCAACACAGGAAACACCCATGGAGGTCCCACTGTCTGCTGCCAACAGTTTGACCAGTGAGGCAGCAGCCACCGCGCCGATGTCCGATGTGGAGGAGACCTGTGACTTGCCAATGCAAATGCACACCCCCAGTCACACCCAATCCAGAGAAGCAAGCCCACGGCCAACGTCACGATCCAGCAGCCATGGACAGTCTGGTGACAAGACCATGGCAGGGTGCTGGAGCCCACAGCTGCCCTCACCTGATGGCCGAGCCATAGATCAAGGTGCGGCACCCACCCCACGAGCAGGACACAGTGGCCATGACCTGGCCACCAACAGACAGCTGCAGGAGGAGATCACAGCGCTGGTTGGCCAGCATGTAGATGAGGCAGCCCGTCTGAGAGAGGAGTTAATTGAGAATGCAAGGCAGACGAGACAGGGCATGGAAGCCTGCACCAACATGCTCTGTGAGGAGATGGCACAACTGAGGAAGGTCCTCACCCGCATAGCGGACGCTATGGACCGACAGTACCCCCCACCACCACAGGAACAACCAGGCACCTCCTCCTCTGCAAGCTCGAGGCAGACGAGTGGGTTCCGTACAGGGGTAAAGAGCCACCTCTTCAGGGGATAGCCAGCATCACCTGCATGGGTGGAACAACGGGGACTTGTTACTGTTCACCTCAAGTGCAACCTGTACATATCACACTAATCAACTTTGCATTGTGATTGGCATCCACGAATCCCAGCATGAATGGAGACAATCTGTGTAACTACAATGTGAGAAGGTGAGCTAGTCCCTGCAAGTGGACATGCACCATGCATGCCTCCGGCAGTTATTGCCATGTCCTGGCTGAGGACAGGTCTTAGGTGTTCCTGGGCCCAGGCAAATTTGGTACCACACTGCTAGTGTACTGCCATTCTGAAATCGATGTCGCCATGCTGTGAAGCGTCACTTCAGTAGTGGTGTAGGGGTGTGGTTCAGTACAATGGCTAGAGGTGATCCCTTTGCATGCACTCAAGGGCGCATAGCTGTAGTGATGTTGTGCAGCGCAAATTTTCTATTCACATATTGGCACCATGTTGCTGATTTGTGTCATATGGGGTGTGGTATGATGTGCAATGTGCATGTGGATGGATGTGTCATGTTTGGCATCTTGGATTGTTTTCAATGTTGTGCAGCTTCAAATTGCATGTAGTTTTGTTTCCGGTCAATTGTGGCCTGCCTTGGTGGACATTGGCGTACATCTGTATGTCCATTTGTTCTACGGACGACAGTCCACACCCAGTTGGAGTATGCATCTCTCCCCCCAATCACACCCCACATCACACTGCCATGTGCTTGCCCTGCTACTCACCAAGTACCCACGAACGTTGTCTGGCTTGTCGCTCCATGTAGCGAGATATCGTTGAGTTCTGCAGGACCATTGAATCATGGGTTGATCCGGGAAATCGGGCACAACAATGTAACATGCCATTTGGACATTGATGGAGTGGAATTGCTTTCTGTTTCGGTAAACTGCTTCATTGTGATGTGGGACCACCAATTCCACATGGGTACTGTCGATGACCAGAATACTGGTTGTGAGATGCCATGCATCTGCCCTACTGTATGCTGGTATGCTGGTAGGTGCCTGTGGCCAGGAAGTGGAGCACAGTTACCACCTTCAGTAAAGGGGGAATGGCAGTTTGGATGTCTATGAGGCTCACAATGTCGTCATGTATCATGTCCACAATACTGGTGTTGGTATCCCGGTCCAGACGGTACAGGGTGTGTATCTGCTCATTGGTTAGGTTGAATGGACTGGCTCAGATCCTGGGGTTTGGTGGCTGCCTCTGTGGTATTACTAGTTGCCCTGGTGGGGCTTGCTACACCTGTCTCGCCCTCCTCCTGCTCCCCTGTGTCTCCTCTGTGCTGCTTGTTGTTGTTGGTGCTGCAATGTAATCGTGTCCTCCAGCACATGTAATGCTGATAGTATTGGAACCATCTTGGTGTGGGAAGTGGTGTGGCAAGGGGTGTGGTGTGCTCTTTTTGTGCTGCTACAGTATCCATTGCCTCCACCTGTGCTGATTGTGTCCACCTGTGGCAGGTGGGAACACTGCTCATTTCCCTTAACGGGTGGTTCGCGATGCCGGTATTTATGCCATGCCGGTATGGGCTTTTTGGGGCTATTCCATGCCGCTATTAGCAGGTCCGCATGGCTTGTGATGGTGTGCTAATAGTGCCATGCCGCTATTTGCGGGATGAGGGGTCGGGCACACGTGGACTAGCCACTATTAGTGGCACCGTTCTTAGCACTGCCGCTAATAGCGGTTGGCCGGGTCGTAATTGGCAAGGGTTTTTAACGATACCGGTATTCCCTTACCAGTATCGTTATTCCCTTACCGCAATCCGTGTAATGAGGCCCCATGTCTTTTTCCCAGACATTTTTATGTTAGCAAGGGTACAATTTTCACATTTGAACTGATTTAACTTGCAAACACACATGCACATGCGTTTTTGTGTCAGTGTTTAAAAATCCTGGTTTTCATGTGAAAGAGACCTTTGAATTCCTTCTTCCTTTGTGGATTAAAATGCTGCTTTTGCTTTGGTAATGACAGGTAGGCCTTTTTCACATGGATCTTAACTTTGGGGCCTTTGATTACAACTCACAAGCCTGGACCCATTCTCGCATGTAACCAACACAATACCTTATTTCTCAGAGACTCTCTGGATTTCAGTCCCTCAAGTTTATTCACATTGGTTAAAATAAAGTTTCAGCAGTCCATAGTGAGCACTCTGAAGTTAAGGTAATTCATATTTGGCGTACTAGACTTCCCAATGTCAATATCCTTCCCTCAAGGGTTACCACATGTCAATAAGTTAGGTTCACTTATCCAACGTATTTTAAACAAAGGTTAAATAAAACACGATGAATTTGATGGTATTGGCACAGATACAACATCAACAACTGGGGGAATCAAATCAATCTGATGTACACTAACTTTGCTGCCAACCTTTACAGAACTAATGGTTTCTACCAAGTCAGTTTGACAGGCTGTGTCCACCATATGAGGATGTATCTGGGTATAATTTAAGTCAGTTTGACACTGTTTGTCAACTCTAAAAGGGGTTACATGTGTCATAACTATGTCAAAGGATTCCACCCATAAGCAGAAGTCCATACTGTTTCTACATTGGTTGAGGTCAAAGATGATCCTCTCCTTTATGAGTTGCCAACTCCCCGTATGGCTAGCACAATCATCCAGATTGTAATTTGTCTGATGGGTCTCTGAAAGAGCTTCTACAATAACATTCTTCATGCTCTTCAAGGCAGATTGGAGGCTTTAAACACAGTTAAGGATTATTGGGTGAAATGTCCAGGTTGCCTTTCGGCTGATACTTCACTTAACAGGCTTACATGATCCTTCTGGCAGATGATTACTTCCTTATCCAGCTCATCAATTGCCATTGGAGAAGCCAGTATGGATCCATTCACATTATCGGATTGATAATTTTTTTTTCTTCTAAAAGATGTTGCCTTCTTCAAGTGCTTCTTGCCAGAACCAATGACAACCAACTATTGTTCTGCACTTTTTGCATAGGTGGGGTACTGAGTTCCAATGAAAACTGTTCCACATGCCTACACCTCAGCATTATTTGGGTAGACCCTTTTAATACCTTTGGGTCAGCGATCTTGGATTAGGATTAAGGTTCTGCTACTTGTCCAGACACCCCTTTTGAGGAATGATCTCTAGTAGTAGTCGTGATGGGTAAGCAGAAGCTCAGGCAAAACAGAACAAGGCAAGGGGCTCATTCCGAGATTGGAGGTAGTCGTGGCGCATGACTGCCTCCAATAACGGTACCGGCACCGGTCTCATTCAATGGGGACTTACCGGTGTAGGCCGACCCTTGCGGGACCGGTAAGTCCCCATTGACAAAACCATTCCCCATTCCCATTTGAGCCCCCATAGGGCTCAATGGGAAGGGGGAAGTAGCTAATAACGGTACCGCAATTTGCGGTACCGTTATTGGCTCTGGTTTCCCTTAACGGGTCCCGTCCATAACGCCTGGTCAGACCAGGCGTTAAAGGAGGGACCAGCTAAGGGAACTCGTAGTAGGGTGGTAAGGGATTACCGGCACCGGTCCCCTTACCGGTGCCTGGTATCCCTTACCGCCCCACTCGGAATGAGGCCCAAGATGTTATAAAGGCTGTTGCCTGTTATAACCCCAAGTCCCAGATAATACAAATAACATGGAGCACACAAGCACATGAGTAAAAGTTGGCAAGAGAAAATAAAAGCAAGGACAAAGTGAAGTTCAGCAAGCACTATTCTTACGTGCCAAAATGAAAGGATCCGCTCATACATTACAAGGCTATTAAGCTGTGGTTTTTACTATGACACTTAGACGAATGTTCTCTTCACACCTCCTATCGCTCCTGAAAATAAAGAGGTCAAGGAGACCTTGTTTAGCAGTCCAAGTTATGTGATCACTTCCAAATTTGTGAAATTACAAAGCAAAGAATATCTTATGTCTGACTTGCCTCCCCGGGCTGATGAAATGTAGTCATACTTTGTGTTAACAGCTTCTGGAAAATTGTTGTCTTTCTTTTAATTTGGAGCTTTTGTCATTGGGCTAAACGTCCCCTTTTATATAAAGCTCTGGCACCCTCAACTCAGCCTTGCCCTAACAAATGTCAGCAAGGCGCATTGCCTTGCATCTCACACCCCAAACCATTACTAGCACATAGTGGGGTTGTTTGTCAGCCTCATCCACTCTCCCCAAGCAGCTGCTCCATCCCTCTCATCCCCGAACACAATCAGAGAGTGGGGTGGGGGTGCTCATCGATGCTCTCACACTAAAGCACTGGTAGAGCACTGATCCCCAGTGCTTCCTCCCTTGGTTACTTGTAGATCCATTGCTGACAGTTTCCCTCCATCCCCTGGTGTTAGATTCCCACTCCCTTGTTTCTCTGTTCTGTAACCTTGTTGTTCCCCATAAGATTGTAAATGCCTCCATTGCTTTCCAAAGCTAGGTCCACACTCAATAATTACCTTAATAATACTAATTATAATAAAGGGAGAGACAAAGAGATAAGGAGAGTAAGTCAGCAGGAATGAGAGCGAGTGCTAGATCAGAGTTTGATACGCCATGTAGAGCTAGTGCTACTGTAACTAGAGTAACAGATTATTAATCAGATCTCAAAGTCTGATTTTTCATGTTTCTCCTTGTTTTCTGCTTGTCCATGATATCTTCATATTTACTTTCCACATTATTCTTTAGTAACATGGCATTCAGTCGCTTTTATAAGAGTTGGTTATTAGGAAGAATGGCAAATCTCTGCCCAGTCTGGCTTGTGGCTTGAACCGAATCTACCTACCCATCAGCATTTAAAGTTTGTCAGATGGAGTACTATTTACCAGACGAATCAGAGCTACTAAGTCACCATGTGAGATTTAGAGGCACTCTATATAGGGGCTAAACCTCCTTTGCTTTTTGGGATTTTTGGTGGGGTGTAAAAGCATTGGCTTAACGGGCAACCAGTATTTTAGAAAGGTTTGGGTCGATTTTGATCTTTCATGACAGCGTACTAGATCTGAGAATCTATTTTACAAGAGCATTGTTGTCATCTTTCCATTTTACCCTTACTTTTCTTCACTAAAAAACTTTAAAGAATTTCCCTGTCCTTTACCAAGTTCCATTTCTGATTTGATTCCCCCCAAAATTAATAAGCTATCAATAGCAAAAACCTTTAACTTTTATATTTCTAATTCTATTTGGCTGTGGTTATGTCCTATTGGACCGTGTGTGACTTTTTCCATGTTTTTCCCTTACCTTACTTTGAACCCAAGTATTCCTGCTTATTTGTGAAACCTTAAAAACGTCCCATTTGTAAGTGGAATAACATTGCAACAGTCGAAAAATGTAGATTCTCTTTAGATGGGTCCTCTTTTGCTTACAGTAGTAACTGCCATCTCCAAAATAACAGATTGCTGCTGTGCTGATCAATCACGTCTTGAGTCTTTTGTTGCATCTGGTATATTTGTGGTGGGTTTTGTGAGAAACCTGAAGGTGTCTCACCTGCTAGTCCACAGGGATCTGTAATCCAGGTGGCCAGGACACGACCATTGCTTTTGAATCCAGTTCCTGGGGTGGACAAGTATGGGAGGATCACCTGGATGAGGGGACTTCGGAGAGTGGAAGTGGGACACAGGATGGCGAGACGTGGTATCCCCTTCCCTGTAACACCTTCTCTCCATCCTACCAGGTAGGATACTTAGGAACTCAACTCCTCAACCCCCTTTTTCGACAAAACCACTTTCTCATGGACAGCTCACTGCGAGAGAAAACAGACTAAGACCCAAGCCACATACCTGACATGTCCCAATACAATGGTTAGGCAGTGTCAGGCATTTACTGATCATTACACACACCTGACGTTCATCACACTTTCCCACACAGATAAAAGGCAGAGCAAGAAGCACCCTCTGAGCAAGACAAAGCACACGAGGAAGCAGCAGTTCCAAGATGGCAGTTTAATACAAGGAGAAAGACGGCAAGTCCGAAGAGGGTTGGAAGAAGGAAAGTGCCCTTGACCTTTTCGGAGAATAACTGTTACTTTCATGAGCCTTCGAGAATAAGAAACATTAGTCCCGGAATCAAAGTTGAAGAAACCTGCATTGTGTGACAGTGTTACCCAGTACTCTCTTGCGTCGATAGCGAAGGTGGGGAGGATTGTTTGCCGCCTTGTTACTGACCTTGACTCCTCCAACAAAGCAGCACTAGTAAAGTTAGCACAACTGGTGAGTTGGGGAGACTGATACAAGACTGGTCTGTTTTAAAGCCATGGTTACAAGCAGAAACATTGTATAGAGAAAACTGAAGAGAACAGTGTGTGACTCGTATGAGACAAGAGACCCAAATGCTGAAAACATGGGGAAGGGAGGCCAACGGCCTGAACCTCCTGACATATTGTTTGTTTGTTTTTTTATTCATTTATATGGTGCTCCGGACCAGAAGGTATGAGGGCGCAGGTATAACAAGGATATTCTCAGATTAGTTACAGTGCTGTACATAGTTTACAGAGTGTACATAGGTCAATACAGTTGGGAAAGAATCAAAGAGGTACGAATACAGTTTATGCATATTTACAATATTTACTGCAGAGATGTCAGTTATTGGCCATTGTTCTTTAACCATTGGATGCAATTGCGTCTAAAGTGGTGGTAAGTTTGTGGTGCTCTTACGGAGGGTGGTAAGGAGTTCCAATGTTGGGCAGCTTTCACCTGGAAGCTGTTGCCGCCCATTTTCGTTCGCTTGAATCTGGGAACGGAGAGCAGGTTTGCATTGCTATTTCTGGCATGTCTATTGGCCGTGTATCTAGTTATTCTGTCGGCTAGGTAATGGGGGGCTGCATTGTTGAGGCATTTATGGGCGAGGGAGGCTATCTTGAGAAGGATTTTGTCATTGGTAGTGAGCCAGTTGTGGGTTCTCCTAATGTTAGGAATGTGTTCTCTCTTAGGGAAGCTGAGTGCTGCTCTGAGAGCATTATTTTGTAGGATCTGAATTTTATTGATAACCTGTTTATTAGCACCTACATAGAGGACGTTGCAATAATCCAGCTTGGATAGTACGAGGGCTCTGGCTAGAGTAATGCAGCTCTGGGTAGATAGGAAGGGTTTGGCTGATCTTATAAGCTTGCATGTGTAAGCAGTGGTGGAGGCCATAGAGCTGACCTGTTTATGGAAGGAGAGGGTAGAGTCTAGGTGGATACCAAGGGTTTTCACTTCCCTGGCTATCTCGATAATGTTGCCATCTATGGTGAAGCTAGTGTAGTTATGGTTCAATTTGTCTAGGTTAGTGGTGGAACCCAGGATGATGAGTTCAGTCTTGTCATCATTCAGGCATAGACTATGGGAAGCTATCCATGCCTGGATGATGAGGTACACCTTGTTCACCAAGGCCAAATCCGTGTTGTAATCTCCCGTCAGCGGGATGAGGATCTGGGTATCATCGGCATAGTTAGTGTAGGCGATACCCAGACTGTTGAGATCGTGAAACAGGGGCTTAGTGAACACGTTGTACAGTGTGGGGGAGAAGCATGATCCCTGGGGGACCCCACATGTGATGGGGATGGGGTCAGCAGAAGCCGAGGTGGAGAAGACACACATGGATCTGTTATGACTTAATCCAGCCAATGGCTTCTTGAGAGAAGTGGGCAGCCGAGTCTAAGTGGTTGCATAGGATTTTGTGATCGACAAGATCGAATGCTGCCGAGAGGTCTAGGAGAAGCGGTAGGGCAGTTTTCCCATTATCTCTCAGAATGTCAATTTGGGCCTTGAGATCAATGACAGCCGTTTCTGTTCCGTGTTGGGGTCTAAATCCTGATTGCCGGATACCTAGGAGATGGTTTTGTTTGAGGTATTTTTTGTATTTGTTGATAGGCTGTCTTGTCTAGGATTTTAAGCAGGAAGGGGATGGTGGTGATGGGTCTGTAATTCTTGGGTATAGAGGGGTCTAGGGAAGGTTTTTTTAGTAAGGGGAGGACCCAGGATTCTTTGAGGTTGTTGGGGATAGTGCCTGATGAGAATGAGGCGTTGATGAGTTTGGTAATGGTGTGAGGTCCCTTGCTGCATCATTGATGATTTGTGGTGGGCATAGGTCGCCTTGGCAGTTGGATGGTTTGAGTCTGAGTATGATTTTTTCCACTTCTATCGTGGAGACTTTGGAAAAGCTGAAGTGGGAAAGTGGGCTGGGGGTCAGGTGCTGATGAGTGGGGCATAGGGGGTGTTGGAGTTAGAGGAGTTAGTGAGTACCTCTTTCTTTGATTTGAAGGCCTGCAACTTTATTGGAGAGGGCATTTTGGACACTGGTGCACCATTGTTTATCTTTCATGCAAGTGTCTGGAGCTATGATAGGTGATTCCAGCTCTTTTAAGACGGTAAACAGTTCTTTGGTACTGGATTTGGCTTGTAGAATTCTCTGGTTGTACGATTCTTGTTTGGCAAGGATAATTTCTTTTTTGTACGTGGAAACTATTATGTTGAGGATCAGCTTGTTGATGTCGGTGGGGGCTTGTCTCCATATTTATTCCTCTTTACGTTTCTCTAGTCTGAGAGCTTTTAAATGGTTAAATGGGCAGTGAACCAAGTGTTCAGGTGTTTTATTGGCTTGCATTATCTCAGTTTTAGCGGAGCAATAGAGTCTAAGGCTAACCGCATACTATTGTTGTAGCTTTCAACAAGGTGGTGGGGGTTGGAGTTGGCTGGGAGAAGGTTCAAGGCAGGGAGAATGAGGGGAATGAGTTTTTCCACAGTTATGTTTTTCTTGTTTCTCGTCGGGATGGCTATGGCTAGTGAGTTATTGGTGATCTGGCTTGAAGCCTCAAGTGTAAAAGTTAGGAGGTAGTGGTCAGACCATGGTTGCGGGGTGATGGTGGTAATGGAGGCAACACAGTGATGGTCTGCTATCCAGTCAAGGGTTCTCCCTTTGTTGTGTGTGGGGGTGGAAACTCTCTGTGTGAAGCCTAATTCTAACAAGGTATTGTTGATGCTGGACGCTTGAGGGTCTTTGGGGTCCTTGAGACCAAGGTTAAAATCTCAGAGGAGAAGGCTTTGGGAGGTGTTTTTTAAGTTGTTGGAGAGGATAGAATTTAGGTCTTCCTCGAAGGAGCCTAGAGGTCCCGGGGGTCTGTAAAGTAAGTGGAGGGTGATGGTTTGGGAGTTGGCGGTGGGGAGCTTAGCTGTAAGAGATTCACACAATGAGTAATGGTTAGTAGTATCTAGTTTAAAGTTGAGGTGAGTTTTGGCGATTATGGCGAGGCCCCCGCCTATAGATTCTGTTCTGTCCGCACGGAGGATTGTGAAGTCCTCAGGGATGGCTAGCGAGAGAGCTGGGCCAGTGGCTGCATGAAGCCAGGACTCAGTGATGGCTACGAAGTCTAATTCCTCTGTTAGGATGAGGTCTGCTATATCTGTTGTATGTGCTACTACAGATCTCGCATTAATTAATGCGCCTCTTATAGGCAGGGTGGTGGTTTTACTAACAGTAGGTGTGGTGGTTGATGTGCGAGCCTTTTACTTAGTTAAGGTATTGGTTCGGCTAAGCTTATGTAGGTCTGTGAGGTGGTTGGTAGGGTTAGCCACGGGTGGTGGCAGGGACCAATTGGTCGGTTTAGTCTGGATAGTATCCCTTTCTCTGGGCTCATATATTTTGGGTAGTCTGGCGCGTAGTTTGGAGTTTCTGGCAGAGAGGCTGCATGGCGTAGTAGGGTACATAGTGAGTGGGGAGGTGGTATCTATGTGCGTTGGGCTGGGGGGTCTAAGGTGACTGGATATGTGGATAAGGTGGAGAATGACTCTCAGCAATGCTGAGTAAATACCTGGCAAGTAGATTCTGGTGAGTAGAGGTGAGGAGCAGTGGACATGTGTCTACTGGCTGCTAGTTGCTAGATGGGCTTGCATGGGGTCTGGGCAGCTAAATTCGAAAATTACAAAAACAGCAAAAATCACACTTGATTGCATTGAGTAAGATGGGGGCAATATTTCACCTAGATTCGAAAATTACAAAAACAGCAAAAATCACCTGGGTTTACACATCCCTTTGTGACCCAGGAAGAGCAAGTTTGAATGGGGACTGTTAGGGTAATGCATGTTCTGCGTAGATCGCCTGAATCAGGGTTGATTGGAGTTGGAATGGTCAAATATGGCTTATAGGGCCTCATTACGACCCAGGCGGTAAGTTACCGCCTGGGCCGTGACTTTACCACCATGGCGTAAACTACGTTTACGCCATGGTGGTTGGCGGACTTACCGCCCCATTCTGACCTTGGCGGGGCGGTAAGTCCCCAATCCCCATTTACCCTTCCCCATTCCCATTTTTGCCCCATAGGGCATAATGGGAGTGGGGAAGGCGTTAATTACGCCACCGTAAATTACGGTGGCGTAATTAACTCCATGGTCCCTTAGCGCCATGGATTTTAACACCTGCTAAAAGCAGGTGTTAAATCCGCCATGGCGCTAAGGGACCTCGTACTCAGGCGGTAAGGGTCGGCGCTGTTTACGCTGCCGTAAACCCCTTACCGCCTGGGTCGTAATGAGGCCCATAGTGTGTAGCAAGAGTTACCTCTAATAGATTGTCCAGCATACATCACTCTCTGTAGGTGCACGGGTGGGGGGTCAAGCCCTGGGCTCTGGTCAGCCGGGACAGTCTCTGGACAGTTATTGGCCTTACCCTCAGGGTCTTTCCAGGAAGGACCGTCTCTCGCATGCCGGCTTCCAATAGGCAATAATAGGCAGGGCAGGGGCCAATCAGCAGGAGGCACTTCTCTGCTGTGTGGAATAGGCAAGGCACATCAGGCCTGAATAACGGGCGGCCATCTTGGAAGAATAAACACCTTGTGTGTTTAAATGGCGTTACATGGAGCGTTTGCCTTCAGGGTGGCCAGCACAGGTGGTTTGCTGACTGTGTGCAGAGTGGGACATGCACACCGTTATTAGTCAGAAAGTCGGCGGCTACCGTGCCTAAAACGCGAAAAGTGGCTGAAATTAGGGCACTGCTCAAGTGGGCCGCCTACCTCCAGGTGGGGCTCCGCTTTGAAGGGGAAAGGGATCAGCTGCTCCTACAGCGATCCAGAGCTCCTGCTCCTACTCAGGGAGAGCTGCGAGCTGCAAATAAAATATTATTTTTGTAAACACTTCTTTCTTTTTCATAAACACTACCCCTACACTATTTGTATTTAGAGGTAAAGATTGGCAATCGTTTTTTTTTAGAATAGACCCTATTATTTTGACAAGACACCACTGGGACGGCGTTATTATTATTTGATGGTCATAGCTTGCTCTCATCTCTAGATTTAGGATTAGATAGGTGTTGATCATACTCTTGTTGAAGTTCAACAAATACTTGAACTTTGGTCACTTGTGTTTGTCTTACTGTTGATACCATGCCTTCCTTACAGTTCACACTGTAACAATTTAAACAAATGTATGACTTTAAAAAGTGGGTAAGAGTTCAAGGTTTTTGTTGTTAAATGGTTGAACAATTTCTCAGATGGTAACATGTTGTCCAGAATTGCAATCCTTTTATCTTAATCTTCACAGTGCTTCTTAATAGAAATGGCCATTGCAGCTTTGGGCTTCAACACCCAATATAAAGTATTGCTATGTGCTCTCAGTTTTTTCAAACTCAATTGGACTTCAATTCACAGCATGAATATTGTCTCTGTGTTCTCAGACTGTCAATGTCTTTAGGGACTTAGGACCTCAAAGTGCCAGCATGCAGTGTTTTGTTGTACAATCCAATTTTCATCTATATTAGGACTTTGCACTTCAAGTCCCAGTATGAAATGTGTCTCTGTATTATCTGTGCATGAATCCGCCTTTTCAAGCATAGGGGTATAATAAACCAAACCTTTGAAAGGTACTCTCCAAAAGCTTTCACAACACAAGAGAGGGGTGAATCCTGAGGGGGAAATCAAAAGACGTGAATGGTGCATATTGGCTTTTCCATAGGGCAGTGCGAGCCAATCTCAAGACATACTCATGAGAGAGGTAAATTGTGCATTCAAGTGAAGACATTTATCAAGGAAGTACTGATATGGGGACTTCACATCTCAACCCAGGCATTTACAGTTGTACTGGAACATCCTTCCCTCCCTACTGACTCCCCTTACTGTTGCCATTCCACAAGGGTGAGTCCTCGGTCCACTTCACTTTACTCTCTATACTTCTGGTCTTGGCACCTTGATCGCCTCCTGTGGCTGCTCCTATCAGCTCTTTGTTGTTGATACTCAGATCTTCTTCTGCCATTCCTCCTTATCTGACAAGCTACTGTGAAAAATGTCTGACTGTCCCTCTGCCATCAAGTACTATATGGCATCTCACTCGCTCATGCGCAACTTCACTAAGACTGAAGGTCTCTACTTTCCATACAAATAGACTATGGAGGTCATTACGACCTTGGCGGTAAGGGGTTAACGGCGCCGGCAAAGGTGACAGAGCCATCAACCCCTGACAACCCCATTACAAGTCTGCTTGCGGGAACGCACTAAGGACGCCTGGTATAACCAGACGTCCTTAGCTGGTCCCGCGAGCAGACCAGGATGCTAACAACGGGCCCATTACTAGCGGGCACATTGTTAGCATCTTCCCATTTCCCATTGAGCCCTATGGCGGCTCAAATGGAAATGGGGATGTACCGGGTCCTGGTTCCTTGAATGAGGAATTACCGGGCCCTCCAAGGTTGGAATGGCCCGGTAATTCCTCCTTCAAGGAACCCGGTACCCAGTATGGGGGTAGCCATGCCGCTAATAGTGGCATGGTTACCTCAATACTCGGAATGACCCCCTATATCTTACTCTCCCCTTCTTCGATTCTTCTGTCCTGACTACCTAGCCTACTCTGCTTCTGCTTGCAACCTTGGTGTTATCTTCAACCCATCTCACAACTTGTCTCTCTTTAGTTCCAAATCTGCCACTGCACCCAGACTTAATCTCCTCAACATCAGAAAAATAAGACATCTTCTTTCCTTCAACACTGCTAAGCACCTAATCGCCTCTTTAGTACTCTCTCGATCTTACTACTGTGCCAGTCTACTCTATGGCCTTCCCAAGTATGCTTTTTCACCTCTCGACAAAGTCCTCAACTTTGTGATCTGTACTCCCTTCAACTTAACCCACTTCTCCTCCCCTACACATTCCCAGATTGGTTGTCTATCTATTAATCAAAGAGCTAAGTGTAAATTCCTTCTCATCTTCAAAACTACAGACTTGCCCCACCCTACCTATCTGCTCCTCTCACTCCCTACTCTCCCCCCACTTGCTACAATCATCCTCGGCTCACCTCCTTGCTCGAGCCTCTTTGCTCCCTCTCATTTATGCTCTCTCGCTCTGTGCGCTCCCCTACTCTGGAATGCTTTTACTCTCCCTCTCCGAACTAAACCAACTCTACCACTATTTCAATCCAGCCTCTAATACCTCCTCCTTTCTGAAGAACCTGTTTCCTAGCACCATAAATTACTCCATCAATCGGCTTACCTCTCTCCCGACCCTCACGGGCAACACTATAGCACTTTTCCATCATCCCTCCATCCTTAACTTAGCACTTTCTCCACTGCTCTTCAAGTCACATTTACTCAACCCATTGTCAAGACCCATTTCCTCGGCTCTGTTATCAATGTTACATTTTGAAAGCGTTTTTGTGCCAAAAATGTGTTGCTTTCCTGTGATTTCAATAAATAAATAAACAAATAAATACATACATAAATAAATAAAGGATATGCAGATAGGAGAAATGCAGGGTTTGGGGGAGAGTAGCGAGATGAAGTTAGCAAGTTAGTGAATGGCAGGATTGTGGGTACATTTGTAGATGAGGTGAAAGAACATAAAGAGAGAGAGCAATTTTTCTAAGATAGCCATCCAGCGTGGTATTGGTGCATGGAGGTAGAGGGAGCATCTGAGTAGATTGCATAATATGAGGCTAGAACAGTTGAGGACTTTATCAAGAGGATGAAGGCGTGGAAGGGAACACCAAGATTTAGGCTAGAACATTAAGCCGAATTGCCGGGCTCGAACGTAGCGATCATGGTTTTGACTAAATGTGAGGTGGGGGTAGATTTTCCTTATGTTAATTAGGATAACGTGATGATTTGTTGAATGAATAAAAGCTTTATTTCAGCTAAAAGTCATGAAAGTCAGTTACAAACAATACAATGAAAAACAATGCATTCAAGACCAACAGTTAAGAATCCATCAATCTAAAACCCCGTGTTTGCCCACATATGAAAAAGCATTAAATTAACAGTCAAGATTTCAACGACATAAATATTACTCATCAAGATTTAACCCTTGTTTTGAGACCATTATACTGGTGAGCGCAATTTATTTCTCCTATTCTCCATGCTCTGGATAGATAGTCCGAAGATGCAACACCCCATCAAGGATCCGTGCACAGAGCTTCAGCGGCGTGCATGATTTGGCTACCATAGTTCCTTAAGCACGTTCTTAGGTACCCAACATTATTCTGCATAAAACGGACATAAGAAGAGAAAGTGCTGTACATCTTCTACCACCATTCGGCAGAATGGGCAACAGATATCTCCTGTTTTATACCAGACATTAGTGAGAGGAGCTAATGGTAGCATGTTAAATCTCAGCTTTATATACACGACACATGCCATTAGTTTCTCAATATCCAAGAGATAACATCACGTCCCCACACAGTTGTATGCAGTAGGAAACTCCAACCGGTCACTAGATTAAGACAATCAGACAGGCACAAAGGGTCCACTTGATCCCAAAAGAACTGCCAGATTTTAGCCCAAAACAACAGTGGTTTCATCAGGACAATATCTCCAATACGCTTAAAATCTAATATAGATCTAATCTAATATAGATCCGATTGTTTGGAGTTCTCTTTGGGACCATGAGGAGCTTTTTCAAAAATGTATTTTCAGTAACAGTCAGCTTTCCTAGTTTACTGAAACACCACAATTCTGCCCCATAACAGGCAGCATCCACCGCTTGCGCTGTTAACAACTCTAGGGAAGGGTAAACAGCATTATTCCCAAAGTTCTTGCGAAATTATCAATCACAACAGATTTCTTTGAATGTGAGAGCTGTGATTTCTCCACCTGCTTGCCCCATCTTCCACTACTCATGAACCATAATCCGAGATCACCCAACATCTGTACCTCCTCAAGCACACAACCCCTGATTGCGGCACTCCGCTGAGTAGTTTTGCCCAACCTCTTACGACAGTGCATCCTCTTTGTTTTATTGCTATTTACAGTCAGCCCCTTTCTCTTGCAAAAATTCCCAAATGCCTCAACTAGTCTTTTTAGGCCACTCAGTATTCTGGCAATAAATTCAGCATCCTTTATATGGATCAAGATACTGTCCTTCTCACCTGCTAACTTCAGTGAATCCACATTCTCAACCCTGAGATAATCTACCACATCATTAAAACAAACAGAGAAGAGTCTGAGAGGCAACACACAGCCTTTTCTCACCCTCTTCTCCACCTTGAATTCCTGGTACAACTTACATCAATTACTGTTCTAATGGCTGCTACATTATCAATATAGAGCAGCAAAATCGAATTTGATAGGGACTCTGGGATGCTCTTTCCCCCTAAGGTGTTCACCAGTTCACAGCGAGGAATACAATCAAAGGCAGTTTTTAGGTCTATTAATGCCAAATACAAAATCCCCATCAATAAAGTTTTATATTTTTCTATCAGGATATACATTCTGAAGGCCTGCTCAATAGTAACCATACCGCTCCTTAACATTGCTTGGGCATTACAAATGTTATGGGTATTAATGGCCCACTGCTCTAAGTGTTCCAATACCATTTTGCCAAAGATTTTGCTTGTTGCTTCAAGAACGGAGATAGGGCGATAATAGGGTGATAATTGCCTGGCTCAGCCATTCCCTGTCTGACGCCATGACTGAGGCAATCTATGAGCCCTGCAAAAAAGGGTAAAAAGTAACAATAAATACAGAGCCCAAAAGCTCATTTCATATTTAAACACATCCGATGGAACATTGCCCTCTCCTGGTGCTTTCACCCACTCCGGGCCTGAATGGCATCTCTCACTTCCTTTAGGGTGAACATTAAATACTCAGCGGCCCCTGCCTGGTGGTCCAGAGAGACTTCACTTCCACCCATAGGACTCATATATAGTGGGCTTTCTTTCATATACAACCAGGAGAAATGATCATACCAACTATCGGGTCAAGCGGCAAATTCAAACGCTGAACCATCATTGTTTTCGCCCATATAGGCCGTTTTCCAAAAAGCCTGCTGGTCCATGTTCTTAATGGAATCCTTCAAACGTTCCCATCTAGAGATCATACTTGCTTTTTTCTTTAGCACTAGGAGTTCCGTATCCTCCTGCCTTACTAGGGGTCGCTGCTCGATTGCCAATGCATCCGTTGTTTTCATATTTTTTAGTAAGGCAGTTTTCTTTTCTCTGAAATCAGCACTGAACCATCCCATTCGAGGTCTATTCTTGGGCATAGCTCTAGTTTGCTTGACGGGCATGGTCAGTTGATGCCTAAGGATAGCCATTATTTTAGAGTTTAAATCCCAAAATGCGTCGTCATTAGATGAACCCTGGGAAAAAACGTCTTCTATGTAGGGTAGGTCCTCAACAAAAAAATAGTCATGACAGAATCATAATCAATGGAATCCCATTTTAACAACTTTTTATTATTTGAGCAACTTAATGGAATCGATTCTAAGTGACCCTTTGAGCGCTGTGTCGTACCAATGTGCTCCAATATAAGACTCAATGGGAAATGATCATATTCTGGCCATCGTGAGATAGTAAATGATTTCACTGTCTCCCAGTTAGGCAGGTCCACAAACATATAATCAATACGGTTCTCAATATTGCCCTTTATAAACGTGCAAACCAGTGGGACATCGCCCACCACGTGGCCATTACATGCTGTAACCCCCATCCTAAATATTACTGTAGCCGATTCCAATGCATATTTACCTTGTTTAACCGCCTTAGGCAACATTGACATTTAATTCGCTTTCCATCCAGATGGTTAAGGCCCCCCTGTGCCGCACCCTTGTCTGCTCAGGCTTACCCGCCGGGATTGCATAGTTTGCAAAGCCTTCTAATGTTACGGCTGTTAATGCCCAAGTTTCCTGGAAGCAAAGGATATTGTGGCTATTTACAAATTTGACCCAGCTTCATTCACTCCCAAGCCTTCTGAGTCCCGATATCTTCCAGGACAAATCACCAAGTTCCCCCACTTCCTTCTAAGGGCTTAACAAGAGCGCAGGGTGAAAACCCAAATGGCTAGCACATCGAGTGCTAACGCCACAGGAGGGGCAAAAGCTCAATGATTGGGAATTCCTGATGTCAACCCTGGATGCCAACCCTGTTGGAATTGTTCCCTTTACCTGCATCTCCAGGGCCTTGTTGAATCTCAAGTATCTATCAAGGAGGACCCCAAAGTTGTCAGCCTTGGGTGATGGAGGGAGTAGGCATGGGTGAAAGGAGATTGGAGATGGGAAAGTAGGGCCAGCTTTGGAGGCAGTGAGAAAGATGATTTCCCTTGAACAATTGAAGTGAAGCAGCTGGTGATTCGCTCAGAGAGAGCAGGAGTTAAGGGGGGAAACGAGAAGAAGATTTGAGAATCATCAGCGAGGTGGGCGTTAAAGCCAAAGTATATGATGAGATTGCTCAGGGAGGAGTTGTAGATACTAAAAAGGAGTGGCCCCATCTTGAATACTTGGAGGACCACCTCTGAGAAGGTGTGGGGGAACAGGTGTGAGAGTTCCAGGAGATAGAGAACTGGTGGTCAATGAGATGAGAAGCATCCCATTCCTGTGTGCAGTCCCTGAAGCCAATAGAAGGGAACATTTGAATTAGGGACAGATGGCCCACTGTATCAAAGACGGTCGGCTGCCAAGTAGTATGAGTATGGAGAGGAGTATTGAACAGTGGTTAGTGGGTTGGATACATCAGTGAGAGCGGTGTTGGTGGAGTGTTTGCTTGTGAACCTGATAAAAGGGGATCCCAGATGAAGTGGACCTCAAGGTAGTTGTCAATGGGGTTGAAGACTATTTTCTAAAGGATTTTTGAGTCGTGGGGAAGAAGAGACACCTGGGTCAAGATGCATCACCACTAAGCTTTCCCCACTCCATACCTTCCATTGGTTAGCTTAAGTGAAACAGCAAGACCGCCTATGGCAAGTAAACATGACCCCAGTGAAATAAATTGGCTGCCAATTGGGCAGGAACCACCTTAAGGCACCAGGGACCATGGAAAAACAGTATACGATACACACACAGAGGAATAGTATGACCCCTCCCCAATGCAGGCACATTTTTTAAAACTGACAGCTTTCAGAGAACATGGTCTCACCCCAGAGCAGACAGCCAATCTGGCAAAGACATTTAACCACTGCATGGTGTGGCCCCATGGGTTCAGACTCACGGGGACATGCTGTACTCGAATGCAGGGTTGATCTGCAAGTAGATGTGCCCTACATGGCCTACTCAATTGCACAACAGTTTGCAAATGAGAAATTAGAGGTTCGGGCAGCTTGCAATGGAGCTGGTACATAGGGGACATGGAGGCACGCTATTTCCTGATGATTCCACAGAAAGTTTCTTGCAGATTGAAAGCACGATGGTGGTGGGATATGAGCTCAGGCTACAGAGGTATACACACATGTCAGATTCAATCCAATACAGTTGCAGACTCTGCATGTTTACCATCAATCAGTGACTCAAAGGATCAGTTTATAGTGCAAGCCCCACCAAAGATACAATATTAATTATTGTAGCCAGCAGCAAATCAGGACCCCTATGAAAGAGGCCCATCCCAGGATGGGTGGGGGAGTTAGAAGAGAGAGGGTGCATGTCTGAGTTTTTCGAGTAGGACTGTTGTAGAAGGGAGGAAGAGAATGAAATACAGGAAGGGAAGAAAGAGGAGGCACAGAGAGAGAGAGAATGGAGAGGAGGTGTGGAAAAGTAAAGAAAATCAGTCACCAGACTGAATATGTTGCACAATCATTATGTTTTGAATCAGAGCTGCAGAAGATTAAAAAGCCACAAATCGGCCTGTTGGAACATTGTGTTCCAGCAGATGTTAGTAATCCATATTTGATCTTTCAACCTGCCCTGCTGCCCCAGCAGATCAGTTGCTGAAGGTGTCAGGATACTGGCACATGAATACATAATGCTTTTGTTAGGGAGCTTCATGAAAGAGGGATCTGATTAGCAGGCCTTTCTTTCAGTGACAGAATTACCCACATCATTTTGTTAATAAAATTCAAAAGAGCTCTGGTTTTCACAGACTCATAGGTCCTGCGCTTTAGTGACAGTGATAAAGATCCCCAGGGGGAGCAAGGCCCTCCACTTGCCCATTTCAGAGGACCATTTGAAGTGACCTGCTGTTGGAAAGCCTGCCTGTCTATTGAGATACTGGTACCCAGGACTCTACCTACTAGAAGTGGCATACCTGCAAGTGCTCTCTGGCAACATTCCTGAATGGGAAGAGCAGAAGACTTCCTTCCCTCTTCTCAAAGACCCGGTGTGCTGCTACTTGGAAACCCTGGCTGGTTCTGGGCCAATAGTAACCATTATTCTGCCTAATGGAAGTGGCAGGCCTGCCTGTGCTCGCTGGCCTTTCCTCAATCACCTTGGGCATTGCCTCATAGCACCTCAGGAGGACAATAAGCTGGCTGTGGCTCTCTCTATACCGCTTTCAATGCTTATGAGCTACACTGGTACAAACCTGACCTACCTGTCCCAAGCTTCTTCATGCCAAGTACCATTGCTTCTTGTTGAACCAGACTGTATGTTGGACCCAGTTGATCAGCACACCAACTCAGTGCTGAAGAGTCACTTAAGAAAGCACTAAGACTCAGCGATTGACCCTGTCAAGTTCAAATAACAAGAGTTAAAGGTATCTGTAGGGGTTCTGTCCCCCTGGCCTGGTTTTAGGAGCTCTAGTGACATTTAAGTCCCCATTCCTCATCTTTAAACAGCACATACTTCAACTTGAGCATTGCTAGACATTCCTGCTTACACCTGTCTTCATATCCAAAGTGGCCCTTTCCAAGAAATGTCTGCATTCTATGTATATTTCTTTACAGTGGTTGATTTGTCCTGTTTTTATTATTTTGTCTTTCCTTTTGATTAAAGTTGCATATTTGTATAGAACATTGCTTGAACATTTCTTTTATTTTGGTTCCAGAGAACTATTGCTGTTTTTGATGCTATTATGGAACTATGGATATAAAAATGCTAAACATAATTGTGTGTTTTCCATTGGGATTTCCGTACGCTGACAAATAACATGAGGGATTTATAACTCAAAATTGTCAACTTTTTAGATTTTTTCCTTGTAACCCTTAGCTCAAGATGGCGGGTGTACGTTGCAAATTCACTTTAACTAGGATCAAATGTATTACTATATTTTAAATAGAGAAGACCTGGAGGGGCATGACAAAAGGAGACAACACTGACAGGCACCAACAGACCAACAGACACAGGCACACTGCAATGTACTATTAATCAAAAGAGCAGAATGAAACACAATGGACTCATTCGTGTACCTCTTGTACAGTCACCCCACCACACGCCCACACACACTCCCCACAAAACACCATAGATTAAAAAAGAAAAAAGAAAAAGATATGTAACACGAAATATATTTCCAATAACTAAATAAAAAACATTCTGAAAAAGTAAAACACATAACTGACAACACACTATTAATTGGTGTTCACTTGCACAAAAGGCCCAATGCACTCAAATAGTTCTCATAAATGACAGCGATCCCATGAGCCATTTAATGAACACCTTCTTTACTGAAAATATGTTGGTGATTGCCAGAAATGTTAGTTAATGTGTGCTATATCAGACAGGTCATGATTCCACATAAAGGCACTCAAGTATTAATGTTCTTCTGGCTGTTGGTGATTTTCTGGTGCTGTGCCTCACAACCAGGATTCCTGGGCTGCAATACATGAAAACACAGCATGGCATGATGGAAACTGACAAAAAAGAGATTGGCGTCGGCCCGCATATGTGTTGATAAAGGTTTGTGCACTTGGTGTTGTCTAAATCATTACTACCAACATGGAGAACAAGGCTAACTAGCACTCCATCTCAATGCCAATGGGATGCCAAAACTGCAGATATTATGGGCCTCATTACAACCTTGGTGCTAAGTGCACCAACTTTACCACCATGGTGTAAACTCCGTTTACACCATGGTGGATGGCGGATTTACCGCCCCATTCCAAGGTGAGTGGGGCGGTAAATCCCCATTTCCCATTTTCCCTTCCCCATTTCCATTTTTGCCCCATAGGGCATAATGGGAGTGGGGAAGGCGCTAATTACGCCGCCGTAAATTACGGCGGCGTAATTAGCACCATGGCAGGTTAGCGCCATGGATTTTAACGCCTGCTAAAAGCAGGCGTTAAAATCAGAATCAGGCGTTAAGGGTTAACGGTGGCGTTAACCCTTAACGCCTGAGTTGTAATGAGGCCCTATATGTTTGTTCTTAGCTGCAGTGTCCATGCCAAGTGATTCTGTTCGGGGAAAGTAGTCTCTCCCAAGTCAAGTCCCTTGCTCAATGCGCACACATTAAGCCAGTGGATCTAAGAGACACCAATAGTCCACAATTAGCGAGACATTGCAGCAACTTGAAAAAAAATGATGTTTACAGGAACATATCAAAACAATACAATGAAAATCAGCACAGCCACATCATGCCCACATATCTACAGAATACCTCCAACCGAGAAACACCATGAAACAACAAATTGGCTACATTTTGTGCATCTTCTCCACATCATCAAAACATTTGCATAGACACCCCCTACAGGACCAGGCCCAGTTGTAAATTGAAAACTGAAAGATATAGCATATTAAATACCCCAAATACTCCCCCACACCTTATACACAACAGTCGCAATGAACCAAACTTAATAAATCAGTCAAACTAGGGAAGGTGTTTCACCCCGTAGTCAAACCCGACAAAAAAATCCCCACAAAATAACTTCAGAAGAGCTCACACATTCTTCTGAGTAAAGCATTAGTTGTAAAAAGCAACATTATGAGCATACTAAATAAAAAAAAACAATAGTGTGCTCAAAGTATCCAAAGGTGCAAGCCAAGCCAAGTCAATCAATAAATCCGGAAGACACACCTCATAGTACTAGAAAGTCCACGAAATCTAACATTGTTGATCACACACGAGAAAACTCCATGCAAATTAAATACAACTTTAATAAATAGTGAAATCACCTGTCACATTGTAAAAACAGCATCTGTTTATTAACAGAAACATAATGGACCTACCCAATTTCACAACTGCCACCGAAAGCACCACCCTCGATCAGAACCCCAACCTGGTGATATTGATGGAAGAACCCCATTATTATAATGATAGTTCTTTTATAACGCATGTAATACCAACGAGTGGTTTCTAAGCCTGGGAATGGGATTCGAACCTGTGTTGCACTACGTTGGCTTGTTTCCCTGAGCTATCCTTTCTCGCCATGCAGGCAAAACATGGAGCGCACTCCAGGAAGAAAAAAATAACTTAACATGCAAGGCGCATTCAATGTTAGCCCAAAATAAATACCATATGTATTTTCAGAAACATCACAATCCGAAAAAAAAATTACCTCTTTTAAAGGTCTAAGGAAGGCTGTTGGCCATTCCCAGTATCAGAGCCCATTACTCTGAAGATAAACAGAATCAACATCGAATTCAATTGTGAAAATTCCCAATTATTTCTATTTAATTACAGTGGCAAAAGAAAAGAAAAGCCACTTACATCACAAAAAAGAAGAGCCACACACATCTCCATCACCATCACTCTAGTAAGTAAATAGGAGAAATCTGTCTAGCAATGTATTACAACTAAATACACTGCTATAACATACGTCAATGACACTAACTGCAAACATAAACAAAAGTTAGTACCACGACAACTATCAATTTGTAGTAAAACTAAGATCCTTTGCCATTAGTTCACACAACAAAACACAGTTTTGTCAACTTTAATATCACCATGCATGTATTTACAGGTTACATATTATGAGCAAAACATTTGATTCTGGGAAAGTTATGAATTCATCTTCACTGCTGGCATTGCTCTGGGCAACCTTGCATAGCATTGTTGTTAGCCCATCTGCACAATTACTTTAGGGGACCAGTTTTATGCAAATCAGTATTGGTCCTACCACCAATGAGAGCAGTCTAGCCAGAAAAAATAGACCTCCCCCTCGCTGCACAGAAATCCAAGGAACATGTTTCTGCTTTTTTTGGGCATCATTAGTGAGGTGCAGCTTGTTCCCCTAGGAAGCAGTGAGCAAGGGACCAGGTCTCACTTAGAGAGACAAACTATAACTATAAAATGTGATGGGTGGAAGGTTATGAATTAATCTGAGCAACTTTATACACCATCATATTTTAGCCAGTCTATGTGATTGCATAAGGAGCCAGCTATTTGTAAATTAGTCTTGTTCCTGGCATCCATGTGAACAGTCCACCCAGAGCTGCTTGGCCATATATCCTCTGCATGGAGAAACAAACCCATAACATGTTTCGGCCTTCTTGGGCCTCCTCAGTGAGGTGCAGCTTGGTTCCCTATGGCTCAGCAAGCCAACGACCCACATCTGGGCACACCATCGCTCATTTAGACACAAAGGGCCTCATTACGACCCAGGGGCTAAGGGGTTAACGGCGCCGTAAAAAAGGTGGTGGCGCTGTTAACCCCTTGCCGCCTAATTACGAGGTCCCTTTGCGGGTCCAATCCTTAACGGCTGGTACGGTACCGCAATTTGCGGTATCGTAACTACCACCTTCCCCATTTCCATTGAGCCCTATGGGGGCAAAAATGGGAATGGGGAAGGGCCAATAGTGAATGGGAAATTACCGCCCCGCCAACCTTGGAATGGGGCGGTAATTCCGCCATACACCATGGCAGAATCGGTAAAATACCGGCGGCAACCATGGTGCTACTAGCGCCATGGTTACCGCCCGGGTCGCAATGAGGCCCAAACTGTATTAAAAGGCTCAAGTCTTCATAGTTTGAAAGCCCACATTCTGACAATACCTGGGAGAAAAGAAGCACATTAAGTCAAAAATAATCCAGTGACAGGTTGAAGAAGGAAGAGAACTAAGACACCAAAAAACTTGAAATAACAGAAAAAAAGGAGAGAATTGTGACACCAACACCCACAGGGACGTTTGCAGTTGCAGTTGTAGCGGCAGCAAAATTGCAATTTACGGTAATGTGCAGCAAAGACCCACCGGCATTGAATGTGAAATCAAGTACTCATTTGTACATGTTCTACAGGGCCTTTGCATAACACCAGCATAGCAAAGGAACCAAAAGTATCTTTAGGAGCAAACACTACAAAAAATCACCACCACTATATGCTGTTGAATCCCCTGCATGCAATTTTCACTTTTTACAAAGTCAAGATCAAAAAATGGTTAAATCCCCATTACTTCTTGTTTTTACACGTTGTGGCAATCATCTTGATTGTATAGACTTAAATTGTGCCTGCCTGCTTTCAGATTGACTTATACTTGTGACAGGAGATGCTTGACAGATCATTTTTTAGGGGAATGAGGGATAATCTTGTTCCTTTTATTACATGAAGCAAATGCAGACGTGGACCCCTTTCTCACTATTCTTACAACTCCACCCTACTGATGAGGTCCAACCAGACAGAAACACCTGTCTGGGGTTTATGTTGGTACTCATGTTCAGAAGAGAATTGCCTAGCATTTCAGTGCTGGATTGCCCTAGTGCAGGACAAAGACTGATATGTTTTGGAAATGTCTCCTCTGTGAAAGATAGTGAGCTAAAGAATCTGAGTAAGGCTTTTGCAACCAGGACTAATGTCTGGCAGAGAGACTCCCAGGACCCCCCTTGTTAATTTGCAAAGATACTACAGAACACAGAGTGCTTCATTCTTCCCACAGTGAGAACATCTGCATAATATGGATTGGGGCAGCTGCAAAACCCTTTTGCTCTATTCTGTTTTTCACAAGCAGCAACTGGTGCTAGGTACACTTGAACAATTCTTAGCACCGGTGCAGATGAGCAGGTCTCGAGTAGATTGAAAGATGTTGTCATGTACATATTTTCCATTTGACATGCAATATGTCTGAAGTATAAAGGTAGGCCAATGGTTATTTGTTTTTGTGTCTACTAGACCTGTTGTTTAATCAAGCTATTTACCAAATATTTTCTGCTGCTGTCATTATACATCTTCTTCTCCCCAATGTGTGTGCTTTACTTGCTAATAATTCACTTTGAAGTAAATGACGTTACCTAACCAGTCATGCCATGGTTCACAGTTATAAAGGAAGTCCAATCAGAACAATTCAGAAGAAGAGAATTGTGAGTGTACACCCCAATTGGCCATATATACATACCTCTTCAAAGAGCATGTAGGGTCCATAGATCTGCACAAAACTCCTCAAACCAGAGTCCTACTTTTCACTCGTTGACTGAACCCATGGCCTACTAATCTTTGACTCTCTCCTCTCCATTTCCTAATCATGCCATTACTCTCCGGTCCTTCTCTATCCTCCTGTTGAGCATTGCTCTCTTGCTTCACGGCTAGGTGTCTACTACATAAATGTGTGTACATTTATATAAGTGATAATGTTCTCAGTTTCATGAATTCAATTGGTCCTTTTTACTGATCATGCCATGGCTCATTTGATACACTAATGTCAACTTTACTTGAGTGTCCACCCACTCTTTAGAGATTGTTGTCTTAGCAATGGTCTATACTTCATTGGTAATTTAAAAAAGTAAATAACTATCAACGTTTCCTATGGCACAAAATTCAGAAAAATCAACAACTATTAAATTGACAGTAATATATATATATATATATATATATATATATATATATATATATATATATTCAGTAAAAAACTTTGTTAAAGGGACGTTATGGTTAAGTTGTGCTACTAAAAACCTATGAAATTCAGTGAAAAAACTTTGTTAAAGGGACGTTATGGTTCAAAGTAAAACCGAAAAACCCCTGAAATTCGGCAGTTATGGTAACATAAGCAACCATAACTCGTGCCGCCATGCACTGCTAACACTAACACCCAGGTCATCAAAGATGACATCACAAATGTCATTGATGACATCACTGATTACATCACATGTGCATTTACTTTTCATAAAAACTCTGTACAAGGGATTCTTATAATGCTGACCAAAAACTGTCAAGGATCATTGGGATAAATATCATGAGCTAATGACTGCATTAAGCAATGCATTGATATAAATAGCATTCTATTATGAAGTTCTATCCAGTATACTAAGCTACTCATGCAGAAACATAGGCAGTGTGTGCAGCATACATGATGAAGGTGCCATATTCATAATCTTGCCATGTTGAATACTGAAATGATAACTGCTTTCTTATTAAAGTTTTGCATACTGTGAAAAATGTAATAAGTAGATAATAAAACCCACTTAATACATAATTATTACAGACAAAACACAAAGAGACAACAACACATTCAAATATGAGTATATACAGGGACAGTGAAGTAAAGAAAAAAGCAGAAATAGTAGCAGAAACAGTTCATAACCTAACTGATTGTCTTTATGCAGAGAAACTATTGCTCTGTTTCAAAGCTGCTACTTACCATATGTATGTGTATCACATGATGTGACTGCACCCAAAGGAAAGGACAGTGAGTATAATGTATACAAATATGAGCATATACAGGGAAGGTAGAGTAATAAAAATAAAACTATGAGAAAGTGCTGATAACCCTAATGATTATCTTCATGCACAGAAAGGATTGCTCTCTTTCAAGCCTGTGTCTTCCGCTCTGTATATGTTTCATATGATGTGACTTGACCCTAAGTCTACAAATATAGTACCTTTTCAATTTTCACTTCCTGAATGTTACTGAAGAAAACTATGTGGCTTTGATATGTCAGTAAAGGATAAAAAGGAAGAGCCAGCCATGTGATGTCATCAGTGATGTCATCAATGACATTTGTGATGTCATCTTTGATGTCCTGGGTGTTAGTGTTAGCAGTGCACCGTGGCGCGAGTTATGGTTGCTTATGTTACCATAACTGCCGAATTTCAGGGGTTTTTTGGTTTTACTTTGAACCATAACGTCCCATTAACAAAGTTTTTTCACTGAATTTCATAGGTTTTTAGTAGCGCAACTTAACCATAACGTCCCTTTAACAAAGTTTTTTTTACTGAATTTCATAGGTTTTTAGTAGCACAACTTAACCATAATGTCCCTTTAACAAAGTTTTTTCACTGAATTTCATAGGTTTTTAGTAGCACAACTTAACCATAATATCCCTGACTTCATATACATGTAACATAGAACATACTAACCCCCTCGTAGTGATTTTCATGTCCGCGGACTACCGCCATGTCCGCGGACATATCGAAAATCTGAGCGTGGGGAATGTAAATTTAAATAGTGTGCCCCATTTCCCCTTTGAAGTTGGCTCTGAAAAGAGCCGTTTTTTTTTTTACAGATGCTTGACAGACACCTGTTATTTAGTATTTTTTTCTTGTTTTTTCTTTCTTACTTTACTCCTAAAATCTTCACATAACCTTCTCCAAAGCAACCCTTACATTCCAAAATAGAAAGGCATTTCCTGTAAAAGATAAAGAAATGCCATCTTCTTTAAAATTAACAGCATTACTGGCATCAATATTCTCATTATTACAGAAGAACATACCAGCTCTAAGCATGAAGGCACACATGCCTCAGTTGATGACACACCTAGCAATGTTTTGCTGAGGACAAAAAACTGAACTATTGTCCCATATTGCCCTAGGTAGTAATCCAGAAAAAATGACTTTCGCATTTGGAAGGATCTTCATTACGGCTTGAATCAAGCGTTCCAAATCAGCCAACAAAGTAGGGGCACTGACGTTGCCCAAATGGAAAGCACCATAGTGCAAAACTACCACATGCAGACTGTTCATCGTGGCCATATCCTCACAGACTTGTACAATTCCCTGTACATTGCAATCAGGCACAGTGCTCCACACCACCTCCACTCCTTTCACATCAAAGTTCTTTGCAACATGCCTGCATTGAGCGTACTGTTGTAAACCATGCACAAACATATCTCCGAGCACCAACACCCTGACTTTCTCCACTTCTGCCATCTTCACTACACACACAGTCTCTTTCAACACAAATCCACAACCTCGACATCTGATTGGCTTATCCGTACAGTCTTCTTTCCATGTTGGATTTCCTGGAAAAACCCGGATGTAGCACGCCCTGTCCACGAACAGCCGCGGTGTCCGCGGACGGCGTCCACTTTACTCTCTGTGCCTTTCCCTCATTGCATACAGCGAAGCAATCACACAATACGAATAACGTCCTCAGAACACTACCATTTTGTGAATTTTCGAACATTTCAGGACAATTATCATTTCATTATTCAACATATTAACATTACAAATATTATACTTTCATCTTGTACTCTGCACACAATGCTATGTTTCTCCATTAGTAGCTCAGTATACTAGATAGAATCCCATAATACATTGCTATTTATATCAATGCATCGTTCAAAGCACTAATAACGGTATGATATTTATTGCAATATCCTTGATACTTTTTTCGCAACATTATAATAAAAATCCCTAGTACACAAATCCCATGAAAAGTACATACACATGTGATGAAATCAGTGATTTCATCAATGACATTTGCGATGTCATCTTTGATGTCCTGGGTGTTAGTCTTAGCAGTGCACGGTGGTGGCGCGAGTTATTTTTCATAGCTTAGCATAACTTGCGATTTTCAGGGGTCTTTCGGCTGTACTTAGAACCATAACGTCCCTTAAACAAACTTTTTTTAATATCACGCAAACAATATACAAACATGGCGTGCAAAAACCAACTTCTCACAGATGGCTTTACACAGAATGTTGCAAAGTTAGAATTTATGCTTGTTCACGGTGAAGGTCAGCTGCTTCCATTTTTTTCTCGGGCCCCGCAGAGGCTCACGAAGCGGACTATAAGGTTGTATTGTGTTTTGACCTTGACAGACAGAGATTGTGATGAAAGACTTCTCTTGAAGGAGTGTTGCTAAAACATAAGAGAAGATAAGGATGAAATTTCTGAAACGAAACCACTTTTATATATTATATCACTATGCGAAAGATCGTTTGCACACGCGGAGTCGTATTTTGGGACTGCACTACTCGTAGACAATGGAAATTGCAATTGTACTGTAAGTAACCCTTTAGATTATTTTATACCAAATATAATTACAATAGCGTAGCATTAAAGACCGCTCAAGTTGAACTTGTTCGTTGAAAGTGGCATAATGTTTTCTACCGCGCACTATCACCGCCGAATTGATCCCCTGTCGTTTAGAGAGCTTTGAAAAAGGCAGACGACACAGAGTGGGTTAATAGAAATAATTTAACCAGTCTATAGGCGGTCAAGCGCTCTACTCGCTGTGCCACTTCACTGTAGCCTGTCAAGTGGCACAGCGAGTACAACGCTCGCTTTGACATCCGTGCACACCTTGCTATCCTTCCGTGGTCAATAAATGAGCACCACACACCATGGTTAATAATAAGCACCGCTTAGATACCTGGGAAAATATTATTATTTTATTATTAACATACTCCGTTGCACTATCTTCGATAGCAAATAGTTTCACGCCCTAATAAATAAAATGATGATTTTTAATGAAGATCGGCTGGTGAGACTAATTTATGTTTTTTAAAACAGGTATGTGGCCCCATTTTGCCTATGTCACGATTTACAGACTCCAGCGGATGGGGTCTTCAACTGCCAGGCGCAGGTCCAAATATGCAACTTCATGACCCTCACCTTTTTATGGGACAATCGCCAAGGACCAATATGCCCTTACGCAGTACTAGCGGCTACAAACAACATACCAACCAATAGGGTGGTCTAATGGCTCGTTGTTGGAGCAACCTTCCGATTATCAGAGAGACCATTTACTGCTTTTATCATAAACCAACAGCCTATCTACCGCAAAGGAACAACGCGTGGCTCAAAATAAACTTTTGCTGATCGACAGCAGAGACAATAGCAAATCGCTGAATATTCACTAAACATTTCATGTGAAATAAATGTACTTTACCAAATGTACAATCCTGCTGTTTACTTTTAAACCACAGTTTCATATTCCGAATTGTGGCGCACTGAGTTGTAAGCTGATCTAACACCCTCTGTACTGCAAAGGAACATCGCGTGCCTCAACATGAACTTTTGCGGATCGACAACAAAGACAAATGCAAATTGCTGAATATTCTCTAAACATTTGATGTCAAATAAATGTACTTTACAAAATTTACAATCTTGCTGTTTGCTTTTAAATCAATGTTTCATATTCCGAATTGTGGCGCGCTGTGTTGTGACATAATATGTGTTGTCTTCCGGGTTCTGTGTAAAGTCACTTAGGACTGCAGAAGACTGGGCGCGTTTGATGACGCATCCTGTAAAGTCACGGAGAGAGGCGGGGAATATGAATGCTTTGATAATATCAGGCTAAGGGGCGGGAGATATGATTTAGTGTCGCAAAAGCAAGTCAGCCAGTTCAATAGCACCAGTCATAGGATTATCACATAATGTTGGCGCACACCAGCCGGTTTTATCGTTTCTTTAGTGGACAAAAAGTCGGTTGACGCTCATAGGAAATTGTACTATTAGCGGACAAAAGGAGTGGTCTTAAAACACTTTCACCCGGACAACGAACAATACAAACAACGTTCTCAGAACACCCTCATTTTGTGTAATTGCAACCATTTCGGGACACCGTGAGTGTTCTTAGAACACATTCAACTAGACAGATTACAATACGGACAGCGTCCTGAGGACACCCCCAGTTTGTGTATTTACGAACAATTAAGTACACCGCGAGTGTTCATAGCTCATTTTTACCTTCCTTGCGAACAAAAATGACACATACTCCGTCCTCTAAACACCCCACCATTTAGTTTATTTACAAAATGTCAGAACAGCCGTGTTCTCCGTGGACAAATCGAACACAACAAAAACGTCTAGCACATAAAAAAACAAAACATTGACCCTATCTCATACTCCCCCACCCTCCCCAAACACTCTTACACACCAACACACTGCACTAAATACAATTTTTTATCCACGTTTCACCGCGCTGTACGCGATCGACGGCAAATACAAGATGGCGGGCGCCACAGAAAATCTGACGCGCTCCACGCCCCTTGCCGTCCAATCAGAGAACACGTCGCATGTCCGCGGACATGACGCAAGGCCATGGGCCAATCGCGGTGCTGTCCGCGGAGCGAACAGGGAAGTCCGTCCGCGAAGCGAACACAGATATCACTAATTTTTGTTGCCTTACGTTTTGGTCATTTTATAAAAAACTATAAAAACTACAGGACGGATTTACACCAAATTTCCAAAAGCACGCTTTCGCGACCAAGCCCCCACTCCTGCCGCAAATTTGGTGTAAATCGGTCCAGCGGTTTGGCCTGTGGCCATGCGCAAAGTTTTTTCCCATTCAGTCTATGGGGAAAAAAAAGTTTTGGGACCCCCCCCTATAACTTTGCCCCCCCTGGACAAATCCTCACCAAACTTTTGCAAATGAATTCAGAGTGACCCATATACTTTTTTTGCAAAGTTTGGTGAGGATCCGTCCAGGGAGAGCGAAGTTATAAGCCGCCCAAAAAGTGCTCTTCCTATGGAAACAGCAACTTAACCATAACTGCATGGCCACTACTGTGGCCATGTAATATATATATACATATCGGGAGGATATGTATATATATATATATATCGGGAGGATAGCTCAGGTTCAAAAGGTCTGTGAAACCTCTGGGTATTAAGCGCATTATGAATAACCTTTCATTACACAGCCCGCAGTAGCGGCTGTGTAGTTATGGTTAAGTTGCTAAACCCATAGGAAGAGCATTTTTGGATGGCTAATAACTTTGCTCCCCCTGGAATCCTCACCAAACTTTGCAAAGAAAGTATATGGCCCACTCTGAATCTTATTGCAGAGTTTGATGAGGTTTGGTCTAGGGGGGGCAAAGTTATAGGGGGGGTCCCAAAATGTCTTTTTTTCCCATAGACTGAATGGAGAAAAAATGTCTATCGTGCCTACAGCCGAAACCGCTGGACGGATTTTCACCGAATTTGAGGCAGGAGTGGCGGCTTGGTCGCGAAAGCGTGCTTTTGTGATCCGTCCATTAGTTATTTTTTAAACGACCAAAAAGTAGGTCTAAATAAATTAGTGATATCTTTGACCGCTCCGCGGACAGGAGACCGATTGGATAATCAGCTTACGTCATGTCTGCGGACACGCAACGTGCTCTCTGATTGGCTTGGATGAGGTTTTTGGTGCATCAAATTGTTTCGATGCGACCGCCATATTGGATGCACGGACATGCGCTGGAAGTGTGCATAAATCCAATTTTGGGGAGTGTGTTGGTGTGTATGAGTGCTTGGAGAGGGTGGGGGAGTAAGAGATGGGTCCAATGCTGTATTTGTTTAGGTGTGGAGAAGGCCGTGATGTGTTTGTGGTGTTCTTGGTCACTGCAGTTGTCCGCGGACAAACTAAACACTGGGCGCACTGCTGGCTATTTTAGTTTAGCATGATGTTGGTTTTGGGTCGTTAGAAGAGCATTGGGTTAAGAGGGTATGTATTGAAGAGTTTGTACGTTGGTTGTAATTATTTTTTAGATTGTTCATTGAAGTGCATAGTTTTGAGGTGGATGTATTATGTTTTTGGGTTCTGGCCATTTGGTAGGTGTTTCTATGGGTGTGTTATGCTGTAGTGGTTGTGGCCAGGGCCTAGTGTCTTGGGTGCAGACTCTAGGCCCTGGCCACAACCACCGCAGCATAACTCTACAATGCTACCAAACATTTTCATTGTGGTATGTGGGCTGCTTAGGGGAAATGTTTTAAAAATGTGAGTACTGATTGGTAGTAGTGTAATAGTGTTTATAGGATAGAGAGATGATGGGCCTCATTACGACCCAGGTGTTAACCATGGCGCTATTAGCGCCATGGTTGACGCTGGTACCTTACCGATTCCGCCATGGTGAATGGCGGAATTACCGCCCCATTACAAGGTTGGCGGGGTGGTAATTCCCCATTCACCAGTGGCCCTTCCCCATTCCCATTTTTGCCCCCATAGGGCTCAATGGAAATGAGGAAGGTGGTAATTATGTTACTGCAAATTGCGGTACCGTAATTACCTCCAAGGTCCCTTTGCGGGTCCCATCCTTAACGGCTGGTAAAACCAGATAAAACCAGATAAAACCTGGTAAAACCAGCCGTTAAGGGAGGACACGCAAAGGGACCTCGGAATTTGGCAGTAAGGGATTACCGCACCAGTGCCCTTATCGGTACCGGTAATCCCTTACCGCCCGGGTCGTAATGAGGCCCGATGTGTGGATTGGTGAGCGGAAGCACTTACTTATTTGGATGGAAAGAGTAGGTTTCTTCTGAGTTCTTGTTCGTGCTTCAGAAGCTGTTAGTGTAGACATAGATTTCTTTGTTTTTGCAGTAGTAGGGCTTTCTGATAAATGCGCATAGCATGTACATGCACTTTTTTTGCCTATGTGTATTCTGTGTATTTTATTTAGAATCTGTTAGTTGAATGTGCTTTAGAAATGAGTACAATAGTAAATGCACAGAGCAAACCTGGCTTCGTAAGGCAGTGTTATTGGATATTAGGAGATAGAAGAAATAATTGTATGTTTTGTTTGCTATTTTGACAGGGTAAATGGCAGGAACTGTATGGAAAAGTATGCAATGCATGTATTTGTGAAGGTGTGGGAAATAAATTTGAAGGATTTGATGGGGTCCGCAGCTTGTTACTCAGTAGGTGATTACTGAAGTACCGGGTTATTCTGTGGTGCTTGGAGATGGGAGAGTCTGAAACAAAGTAAGGGTGGCAAGGAAGGACCTGGTGCTTGTGTTGCAGACTGAAGGGAAGGGGGAAGATATTGTATGCCTTGCTTTACAACACTGTACATAGTAGTAGATAATGTGATAGATATGAATGCACCTGTGCATAGTTGAATGCTGTTGTGAAATCTAGAACGGAATGGATAACCAGCTGGAATGAGAGAGATGTGTAGATTGGACAAACAGTTGTAGAGGCAGTGGTGTTGTTTCAGCTGGGAGCCTTTCAAATTATGTTGGCTATATGTGTGCATAAATAAAGATGCATGCACTCATCTTGACTGTGTGTAATTTTATAACACACTAGAAAGCCTTTTTCCATAATTATACTGTTATTTCTCCCATCTTTTAACATGAAATGAAACTTTGTTAGATAGCTGTGTGTGTTGTGTCTGATTACTAATATAGTCACTTGTAAAGGAAGTTGAAATATATAATGTATGTGAAATATGGAGAATGTATAGAAAGGAAATTGTATGTACATCTTATGCACTATAATGAATTAAATGCTATCATGGTTGAAATGTGGTTACATACGTGGCAGTGGTTACAGAAATGATAGAATGAATGAAGAAAATAACAGTTTGCACATTGCAGTTAATAACACATTTGGAGAGCAGACAACTTTGCAAGTGACACTTGATCATAGTAGATGGGAGAAATGACAGTAAGCTTGTTTTACAGGTTACACAGTGTAAGTGGCAGTTGCTCTGTTTATATGCATTTATACAAGAGATGTACATGTACTGTGCAAAAAATATTCATACCTGTATTTTGTGTTCATGCATGTGGATGTGCATGAATTTGCAAGTAGAAATGTTGGAGAGTTTACTAGTATTTGCTGTAGGTGTTTTGTAGTCACAGCGCTATTGTACTCAGAGTGATCAACAATACATCTAAAGTGCTGAATTGTGATGATGGAGTTAGATGTAGAGGTCTTGCATGTGATTGGTGGATGGTTGTGTGACTGCTTAACAGTAGCCAATGAGAGAATGGTGCAGAGAGTGAAGTGGAAATGGTAGAAGGGCTGCCCTAGTGTTATGTATGCGCTCTGTGGACAGCGCGGCTGTTCGCAGACAGGGCATGCCACATCCGGGGCTTACGAGCATGAAATGGGAGTGTATTTTGAGGATTAGCCAATCAGGTGTTGAGGTTCTGCTTTGTATTGAGAGAGGCTTTCTGTAGTGAAGATGGCAGAGGTTGAGAAGCTCAGGGTGGTGGTGCTTGGAGATATGTTTGTAAATGGTTTGGAGCAGAATGCTAAATCTAGGAATGTGGCTAACCATTATGACCCAAAAGGAGTGGAAGTGGTGTGGTGCACTGTGCCTGGTTTTAATTTGCAGGCAATGCTAGAAGTTTGTCAGGATACGTATAGGTATTATAGTCCACATGTGGTTGTTTTGCACTGTGGTGCTTTGCATTTGGGCTATGTCAGTGCCCTACTATGTTGCAAGATCTGCAAAACTTGGTTCAGGCAGTCATGAAAGTGCTTCCAAATGCGGAGGTTATTTTTTCTGATTTGGTGCCTAAGTCAGTATGGGACAATAGTTCTGTTTTTTGTCCTCAGCAAAATGTTGTTAGGTGCTTAATCAACTGAGGCATGTTTGCTTTTATGACTAGAGCTGGCATGTTCTTTTGCAACAATGAGAACATTGACTCTGGTAATGTGATTACTTTAAAGAAGGTGGCATGTCTTTATCGTTTATGGGAAATGCCATGCTGTTTTGAAACTTAAGGGTTGCTTTTGAGAAGCTAATTTGAAGATTTGTGGAGGAAAATAAGAAGAAAAACCCCCAAAAAAATACTAAATAAAAGGTGTTTCTGAAGCATCTGCAAAAAAATCCCAAAAAAGGCTCTTTTCAGAGCCAACTTCAAAGGGGAAATGGGGCACACTATTAACATTTTCATTCCCCACTCTCAGATTTCATGATTTGTCCTCGGACACTGAAGTTGTCCGCAGACACCACATATTACATACAGAGAATTTGAGGCTGAAAGGCATGGAAATGAGACTGTGCAGAGAAAAGGATTGGTCAATAGGGTTTACTGGGTGTGATGTGTGAGCAGAGAGTTTGTCAGAAAGTCTTTTTCCTGAGAGTAGAGGAGATAGCTATGGCTGTGTGTTTCAGAAAGCAGATTGTGTGGGTTTTGGAGACTCATGGATAAATTGGTTGGAGGTGCAAGCAGATCGTTGTGGAGTGGCTGCACATCTTGGATTCCCTCATGTGGAAGTGCACTGGCATGGAGTGCGTGGAATGAAGTGGCTGGATTTGGTACCTCTTTGTGCTACTATGTTGACACAGTGTCATCCAGCCATTATTATTATTCATTGTGGGGGGAACAGTTTAGGACCTGTCTCTGTAATCTCTTTACAATTTGCAATGAAAGAAGGACTTGGGAAAATCATGGACATGTTTCCAAAGTCCCAAGTAATTTTTTCTCGTATTGCGCAGAGACAAATATGGCTGCGTCCTTCTTCATTTGGTCCACAAATGGAGAAAGTGAGACACAATGTCAACAAGGCTGTTTGTGCCTTTTAGACAGATGTTGGCATGTCCTCTTTTCCATCACCTCTTTGTTTTTGCTCTTTTCACAATGGTGTGCCTGGTTGCACTAAATGTTTACAATCATATTGGTCAAAATGATCCAAATAGGAAATGGGAAAGAGATAGAGATCAACATATTTTAATTAATCCGTAGAAAATTAACATATTAAAAAACATAATGCATTTTGTTTAAAGAACATAAAAACAATTAGTGAGAAAAACACCATTTTTCTAGTCAAACAACAACTGCAGGCATTGTCATTGTTTTTGAAAAAGCATGCAGTTGAGTGGGGTTAGTATAAACGTGATGTTGACATTGCATATATCCTCGGTTTATATTTTATTGGTCCTTGGCTCTGTCGACACAGAGAAATGTGTTTCTAGGCGTCAGCTGATGTAATTTGAAAAAAGAACATTCTCTGGCTGGCTTAATCTGTCATGAGACATGTGCTGAACCCGTCTTCAGGACAAACAATTTTTAGGGACACAGATGTGTGGCAGTGTGATGACAGTGGCAGTGTGATGACATCGAACTTGGTTCACACAGTCACCATCTTCGACGCCTCACACTGCCACAAAGTAATTGCCAGGTTAGTACCAATGGCTGCACGTGTACACCCATAGAGATCTCCCCCCCCCTTTTTCTTAGCTTTTAAAGGTGCCACTAACACGTTTCTTTGTGTTTTTTGGTTTTTAGCTGCATCATCATGCATCTGTGTCCCTAAAAATTGTTTGTCCTGAAGACGGGCTCAGCACATGTCTCATGACAGATTAAGCCAGCCAGAGAATGTTCTTTTTTTAAATTACATCAGCTGACGCCTAGAAACACATTTCTCTGTGTCGACAGAGCCAAGGACCAATAAAATATAAACCGAGGATATATGCAATGTCAACATCACGTTTATACTAACCCCACTCAACTGCATGCTTTTTCAAAAACAATGACAATGCCTGCAGTTGTTGTTTGACTGGAAAAATGGTGTTTTTCTCACTAATTGTTTTTATGTTCTTTAAACAAAATGCATTATGTTTTTTAATATGTTAATTTTCTACGGATTAATTAAAATATGTTGATCTCTATCTCTTTCCCATTTCCTATTTGGATCATTTTGACCAATATGATTGTAAACATTTAGTGCAACCAGGCACACCTAGTATCTGTATAGGCGGGTAGCTGTTTTTAGTGGCATTTTTGTTATATTCCCTTACATTTGGTCCTCAGCCACACAGCCCCTTAAAAAAAGAGGACTTCTTTAGCTCAACACACTTGTTTTACTCTTTTCACAATGAACATATTATTTTTCGTAGTACACACATTTTTCCCAGAGGTGGAGTACATCTTACTTATGCTGGCAATCAGATTTTTCTGTGAAATATACAAAATGCATTGTAACCCTTTTTGGAATTATAGCAATCCATTTTGCAGCAGGTGTTGACCATTTGAAGTTTTCGAAACACAAAAAAACACCACAAAAAGCTCTTTTCAGAGCCACCACTTCCTCCCAGAGAAAAGTGCAGTGGTTGGCAGCACTACACAGATTTAAGATGTCCGCGGACTTCTAAAAATGCACAGGGCCCTGCGCATTTCATTGACACTTCTCTTTTTGAACTGTGAAAAGCCTTTTTTTATATATATATTTTTTGGTTTTTTAAACATGACACTCAAGGAAAGGAAGGGAAAGGAGGGTAAGGAAGGGGCATCAACCACGGGGATAAGAAAAGGCAGGTGGAGAGAGGAAGATGTAGAGTGGGCATTATTCAGGTAGGTAGCAGTTCTTCCGATGCTCCTTGACCACAGTTTCGAAAGCACTTCGAAGGTTCTCCCCCCTGCAGAGTACTGTGACCCTTAAAAGGTAAGGATCAACAGCATCATGTTTGGCCTGCGAGGCAGCTGGAGGGATGCGCGGCCCCACAGGAGTGTCTCTTGTGGTGGCAGGAGCGGAAACAGAGGATGCTGCAGAGGAACTCAACCTACTACATTTATCACAAGGTACAACCTTATGAATAGCACCGCCGTGGAACGATTTTAGGTGTCGCTTCATTGAGGTAGTACCATAGCTGTACAAACCCAGTTTCCCATGACTCAGCACCATCTTGCACTGATTGCAGGTCACCTTGTCTGCACGTGCTTTTGGTAGTCCATCAACAGTGGTAAATAACCGCCATACCCAAGATTCACAGTGAGAACTAGTAGTAGGGACTTCCACTACCTCATCCTCTTGATCCTCTTCATCACTCTCCCCTGTATCCTAACGCCTGTTCCACTCTGCAGGCCCTCAGGGAGGTGTTGGTGGTGGAGGAGTTGAGAGTGTTGTGATGTCATCTTTGATGTCCTGGGTGTTAGTCTTAGCAGTGCACAGTGGTGGCGTGAGTTATGGTTGCTTAGCTTACCATAACTGGCGAATTTCTGGGGTTTTCCGGTTTTACTTGGAACCATAACGTCCCTTTAACAATGTTTTTTTCACTGAATTTCATCGGTTTTTATTAGCGCAACTTAACCATAACGTCCCTTTAACAAAGTATTTTTACTGAATATATATATATAAATATAAAATGTGTTTGTGGTGGGATTTGTGGAGAAGTGTTGTTCCTTATACAATTCCACACCGTTTCACCAATCTACACCACATTTTGCATAGTAACCTGTTCTGACCCTATGGGCATTACAGGCTACATGACATTTGGACACCGCACCCCTTTCCCCAGATTTCAGAAAAAGTCATAATGTATGGGTTGTGGGTTTGTGGCAAAGTGTTGTTCATTATACAGTTCCAGTTACACCAATCTGCACATATGTTTGCATTGTTACCTGTTAGGACCCTCCATACATTTATTTGTATTTATTATATTTATTGCTTTTATAATACGCCCAAACCCGGGGGTGTCACTGCATAATTACAGACATCTTGCATGTAAAACATATTAAGAGAAATCAACACAGCAAATACACTTGCGCATGGGAACCAATCTGCGTTCATACTTCTTCACAACTGATGTACATATGGGATCAAAAATAACAATACATTTGTGCGTAGGACAAACCTGGTTGGTCCTTCATAACCATTCACATTGTAATGCAGGTCAATTATCAGAGATGGGGCATAAGGCCAATTTGGTGATGGATTGTGCAGCACTTAACCTGTCTATCCTAACTCAGGTTTAAAATGTGTTTTTAATGATTTTTTTAAATTTGTTTTTAACGATTTTATGAAGCAGTGGTGAGAAGGCCCATATCTGAGATATGCTGGAGCGTGTTCAAGATTTTTGGAGCCATTACGGGGAAGCTACTGTCCCCACTCTAGAACATTTATAGTGAGGTACAAAAAGCTGTGCATTCTTATCAGATCGTAAAGCGCTCGAGCTATTGATAGGGGTGACAACGTTGTTGAGATATATGGGGACTTCTTGGCGAGGCATTTGTGAGTGACACCAAGCGCTTTGTATACAATTCTACTTTTATGGGTAACCAGTGGGCTTCCCTCCTGGTTGTAGAGATATGGTCAGATTTCTTTAGTCCTAGAGCTGCTCTCAAAGCTTTATTTTGCAGCAGCTATAGTTTGGCCAAATGGGCATTTGGGGTGCCTAGTAGTAGTCCATTGCAGTAGTCTAGCTTCGATAAAATAAGAGCTCGGGCCGAGTGATACAGTTTTGTTGTGTGAGGAATTTTCTAATTAATGCAATCAATTTAGATGTGTAAGAGGTGGCCGAAGAGAATGCATTCACATGTTTTTATTTTTGTGTCTAAGTAAACACCTAAGGTTTTGACCTGTTTGAGGATTGGTATGATAGTACCATCAATAGTAATTGAAGAGTATTTGTGGTGGAGATTCTTAATTTTAGCCAAGGAGCCCACACTGAGTATCTCTGTTTTCTCGTCATTGAGGCACAGGTTGTTAATTGCCATCCAGTTTTGGATAATTGCGTAGATTTCGTTAATCATAATAGTGTCCTGGTCATGACTGCCCGTAATGGGGATGAGGATTTGGGTGTCATCCACGAAATTCATGTAGATGACACCCATGTCATCCAGGACAGCAAATAGCAGTTTTGTATATGCATTATAAAAGGTAGGCGAAAGGCAGGATCTTTGCAGTACACCTAGAGGTACTCGGATAGGGTCTGCCGCCTCCTTACCAATGTTGACTCAGGAAGTGCGGTCAGCCTGAAAGGATTTGATCCATAGAGTGGCTTCTTGGGAAAATTGGAAGTCATTAGTCAGTGTGGAACAAAGCTTGTCATGGTCGACAAGACCAAATGTAGGGGCCAAATCTAAAAGCAATAAAAAGCAGAGTTTGCCATCAACTCTTATGGAGTCCATCTGGATTTTCAGGTCCAGAAGTGCGTTTGGTGTCCAGTCAAATGGTCGAAAAAAAAAGATCGAATGACCATTTGATCGACAGTCAAATGTTCGGAAAAAAAGGTCGAATTTTGTATTTATTTATATTTCTTTTTTAGTTTTGGTTGGTTAAAAAATATTTTTAATAAAGAAAACAGGGGGTTGGAGGGAACCCCCCCATAAAAAAAAAAAAAAAAAATCTACCATTTTTTTCGACCATTTGACTGTCGATCAAATGGCATTCGATCCTTTGGTTTTCGACCAAATGACTGGTAACCGTGCCATTTCAGTACTGTGGCTGGGCCGAAAACCAGATTGTCTGGCTTCAAGGAGATGGTTTTGCTCAAAGTGAGCTTGAATTTTTCGAGTAGACTATTTTATCAATTATTTTTAACAGGAAGGGGACCGTAGTTATGGGATGGTGATTTGTGGGGACTGTCGGGTGCGGTGATGTTTTTTAGAAGCGGGGTCACCCAGGCTCCCTTGATGCTGGTGGGAACAGTGTTTATGCTGAACGAGGCGTTTACAAATTTGCTGATAAAAGGGGTGAGCGTAGGGGCACACAATTTTACTAGGTGAGCTGGGAAGCTGTCTCCTTTGCAATTGGAAGGCTTTAATTTAGAAATGGTGTCTAGCACTTGGTCTTGGCTTACCAAGTAAAAGTGGAATTGGGTGTTTGCGTTGTCGCTAGTTCTGTTTATCATTGGTGGGGTATTATTTTTATTAGCTAGGATTTTTCTTTTGGTGGAGATTTTTTCTTGCAACGTAAGTATTTTAGCGTCTAGAGCCTTCTGAATGGTGGTGCACCATTCCTTGCAGGCGTTCACTGGTGAAGAGGAAGGGATGGGACTTTCCAATTCTCTAAGTACTGTGAAAAGCTCCTTAGTGTTTGAGGCAGCATTGCTAATTCGGGTGTTCAAGCCGTTGGCTTTATGTGCCATGATGGTTGCTATATATAGGTTCGGTTGGCTTCGTGAACTGTTTGGCGGGGATCACGGTAGGGTATTTTTTGTGGATGTGTTCCAGTGATCTTTTGCTACACCTGAGAAGCACAAGTTCTTCATTGAACCAATAATTGGTACGTTTGTCGGGCCGTCGAGTTTTGGTTTTGAGTGGGGATAGTGAGTTGATGGTGGTTTCGAGAAAATTATAATAGAGGTCGGCAATACAACTGGGGGAGTCGCTTGTGATGGTGTTCGCAGTTAGGGCTTGCTTCAAGATGGGTGTGAGGCTATCACTTGTTAGGTTCTGAATGCTTGTAGTCTCAACTGTGTCCAATATTATAGGTGTGGGTGTCTTTTCTCATTACTTACTAGAGCGATGCTGATGAGGGGGTGGTCTGACCAGTCGACTGGTGCAATGGAGTCAATTGAGATGGGTGTTTTGAGTGAGAGTATCCAATCTAATACTCTTCCTTTGTCATGTGTGGGGGTGTTGACTAGTTGGGTAAAGTTCATATCTGTCATCGCTACGTGGAAGGCATTTGCTTTATGATCTTGTTTATCATTAAAACCTAGGTTGATGTCATCAAGGACTATGAACCTAGTGTTCGGTTTAAGGTAGGAGGTAAGGAGAAGTAGTATGTCCACTTCGGGGTGGTTGTTATTGTTGGGTGATCTATAGATGACCAAGATATTAACAGTAGTTTTGGGGTTGGTGGTTATTTTAATGAGGAGAAGCTCATACCCCTCTAAATGGTACAGATGGCAGGATCTCAGATATAGGCTGTTTTTTGCTATTATTGCCACTCCACCTCCTTGAGCATTAAGTCTGTCCGTCCTGAGGATGTTGTATCCTGGTGGTATAGCTAATGCTAGTAACGAGTCTGAGGCTTGGTGCAGCCAGGTTTCAGTAACAACTATTAGGTCTAGTTGTTGGTCGATAATGAGGTCATCGATCTCAATGGCGTGAGCTCCGAGGGAACGTACATTTAGTAGTGCGCCTTTGATGTTTATAGGAGTCTGTGGGCTATCCTGAGAAGGAGCTGAGGACTTAGGCTGTGTAATCATACTGGGAGGATATTCAAAATCATGTTGTGATAGAGCTTTGTTGGGCTGAGGTGTAGGCATGGACAAATTGGTTTTTATTAGTGGTCTGGATGTGCAAGGCTTTTGACTAAGTGTGTAATGGGAAGTCCTTAAAATGGGATAGGTGGGATAGAGATAGGCAATGCAAGCTCGTAGTCTGCTTAGTCTAGTGGTACCTAGAATGGGGTACTTGGGGATGGAGCGGGGTGGTGTGGGATTGGAGCTGGGTTTAGTACACTCTTCCATGTTGTTAGTAGGGGAGGATTAATAAGCATATGTGGGCTGAATCTTAGCGGGAGGGGGGTGGCTTTAGTAATTTCTAATTTATTGCTATGTTTGGTGTGTAGTGTACTCCTTTGGGTTGAAATAGGCTGGAAAGGGGCGGTTTGGGTAGTCGGAGGGGGTGGTGACGGTGGCAGCCCAGTCTAGAAAGGCCATTATGCAAGGGTATGAATGCGCCTGTTGCGCAAGGTAAGCAATTATCTACAATCCGGAATGGGTTCATGATAGCAAGAGACAAGGCTAGGAACTTCTTCACTGTAGGTGACGTTGGTACTGGCTACATGACATTTGGACACCCCACCTCTTTCCACATATTTCAGCAAAAGTCAAAATCTGTTTGTGGGTTGGAAAAGTGTTGTTCCTCATACAATGTCAAACCGTTTCAACAATCTGCAACAAATTTTGCATAGTTACCTGTTAGGACCCTCCGGACATTACTGCCTACATGACATTAAGACACCTCGTCCCGTTCCCTGGATTGCAGCACAAGTCATTTGTTTGTGGGTTAGTGGGTTTGTGGCTTGGCGAAGCGTTGTTCCTTATACAATTCCACATCGTTTCATCAATCTGCACCAGATGTTGCATAGTTACTTGTTAGGACATTCTGGACATTGCTGGCTACATGACATTTCGACACCCCACCCCATTTCCCGGATTTCAGCACAAGTCAACATTTGTGGGTTTGTGGCTTGGCAAAGCATTGTTCCTTATACAATTCCACACTGTTTCACCCATCTGCACTATATTCTGCATAGTTACCTGTTACAGGATCAGTATTATCATGTCTGTCTACAGAACCCGTTTGGACAACGGTTACTTCTGCTAGTACACTATAAATTACCCCTTCTGTTTCCGAAAAGTGTTATTCTTCATGTGTTGAAATCGGATGTATTTCCAGCTATTTATTAACTGAATTAATTTTAGAATGTTGCATTAGCTGAGGTGACAGTGTGGTGGGCATCTGCTGTGTATGTAATGTGAGGCTTGCACTTGCTTGGTGGAGATATGATGGCCGATTCTTGAGTGCATGCCAATTGTGCTGCCACTTCTTTAAATTATACTGTACCTATTCAGAATGCACGTCAAATGTAATCCCTTTTCTATCTCTCTCTTTCTTTCTTTCTCTCTAACTCTGTCTTTCTCCACTTTCCTTTTTCTGTTCTCCTTTAATTGAGACATGTTCGTGTCAGAAGAGGATGAGACGAGTCCATCCTTTTGGATATGTTTGTAAAGGTATTGTTAAATCCCAATTTTCTCTTTTCTTGTATCAAGATGTTAATGAGTACCATCTTCGTCCATCTAAGGAATACTTGATAATTACATCTGTGTTCTGTAATTCCATAAACTACTTTAAGACCCGCCCTTGTTATATGAATTGATCCATTGATTTAGGCGATGTGATAAGCACTAGTGTGTTGGCTTGCACCCACTGCAGAGCTATGATTCTGCCACTGTGTATGGTGGAGATGGCTTCATTCCTTTGGCCATAAACCCATGTGTCCACCTAACAGTCTCTTATCTGACTTTGTCGAATGAGAGCTAGACATTGAGGGCCTCATGGTTTTCGAACTTGCGATTGCTTCGTCTTCTGTAATTTAAATAAGAGCTGGAAGACCGCCACTTTCACCAATGAGTTAATGACAGTCTGGATGATTAAAGGTTGATTTTCTATGATTTTATGAAGTTCCGCCAGTAATCCTCTTGCTTCCCATTACTGTCTTAATATGTTGAAGAGCCCCACGGTTTGTCTGTAATTTGTGCTGGGAAATTGGCTTTGGTTGAGTCTTTGCTGGAAGTGCTTCAAGAGCCATATGTACAATTTCTTCTGAGGCTTGTGCCTCTGAGACTGTTTTCCAACAGTATTTGAAGAATAGCTTTGACCGTCCCTTCCCTGTCTTCATTTCAACTGATTACAAAAAATGTGTTCTTCCTGTGTGGGTTTTGCTTGGAAGATGAATGTATGTATTTGAGTTAAGTGTTGAGCAGTGGAACGGACTGACCGGCCAACAGCCCGGCTGTCACGCAGAGAAGCTCATTAGAGGCTTGTCTCGCAGAAATGTTAAGCTTCCTGTTTATTGCTCGTCACAGTGAGCATATTCCAGGGAACTGATTTTAGCATTGGCAGCTTAGAGTATTCGTAATTGCAGACCAACTTCTTTCCACTTTTACATTCGGGATTTCACATGTCTCAGGCCCACAGGTCTGTTAATTGGATGCTGAGCATTGCCTGAGTGAATTCTGCTGTTGAGACTGACTTATTAGCAATGCCAGCAAATGATCTGGGGCTTCATAGACGGGTGTATACATGCACCACACTCTCCACCTTTAGTGCAGCATACGACATTGGACAGCTCAGTCCAATGTCAAATGCAGTCCAACAATTACATATTCCCTAACATATCAAGCAACGTATGATTTGCCCTTAAGACATGCAACTAAACGTCACTGTTCTAATCATCTCGGATTTTTTTTTGCCATTTATCTGTTATCATAAACATACAGTTGCATGCATTGCAATGAAATGTTCCATGGGTCTTACGAGTATGGTCTGCCAAACTGCCAGACAATCGAAAGCGTTTTGAGGGCAAGCATATTGCAGTTCGGCTCTGAATAAAACCACATGACAAAGCATAAAGGTAGGAAACAGTGATACTAACTTTGATTCTTCAGTACTTTGCTGTGCTTGCAAATGCCTGGGAGCTTTGGAACAGAGTGGTGGAGAGTAGCAAACAGAATTCCATATGAACTCATTAGGAGACTATATTTTTCTACATTTTGTTATAGCTGTATGGAAGCCTTCTTGTCCATTTATCATCCAGATCTGGTTATAAGAAGACAGTCTCAAAGCTCTTCCTCAACACCTTACTTACAGCATGAGCGATGGCTTCATCCTCCACATCCACGAGTTTTGGTATCCAACGAACACTGGACAACCACCCTTTTCTTTTTATAAGGATGGACTTGCGGTTCCTTCCTCCTGTACCACCCTCCCGTTACTTGTCACTAAGTAGAACCCCCGAGCCCTGCTCAGCATATACCTACCCAAGCTAACAGACCCGGCAGCTCGTTTAAATGATCACTTGGGGGAGTGAAAGTGAGGAGGAAGAGTAGTATTTAGTGTAATGAAGATTATCCCCTGAAATCAGGGTTTTACCTCCTTGTCTCTCTTCCTTGTCATTTTTCCTAGATCATAAAGTATACCTGAAAACAAGTTGCTGACAAGTAATACAAGCAACAATAAAAAAACCAATGCACACAGGGATTTCTGCAACATATATATTAATTTGCAAACCCTGAAATGAAACAGTCTGTTGATAGAACCCCCTCCTCAAAACGATGTCCCACAGTCCCCTCCAATCGTTAGGTGGTAATGGGACACAAAGTTTTGTGCTGAGGACCATGTGGCTGCCCTAGACACATCCTACATTGCGAATCCCAGCTGCAGCCCAAGAGGCTGCCATTCATCTGGTAAGCCTACCCTGCAGTAATTGGGGAAGTACCACCCCGGCCCTTGCATATGTCTCAATGATGGCACCTGTGACCCATTTGCTCCTTCCCAATGGCTACAAGATCCTCTCCAAACCCAGAACCAACCGTCCCGGTGGGGGTGTAGCCTTGAATTTCCTAGAGTGCATCCCGGCTTCTATCATTCCAGTGCAGCACTACTCCTCCTTTGAATGCCGGTCTGCAGGCTCTCTATCTCTCCTGGCCTCTCTCTCACTGTGGCCACTATCTACAGGCCACCTGGCCAGGTTGCTCTCTTCCTCTATGAGTGGGATGACCTCTCTGCCTTGCTCCTTGCCTCTACCTCTCAACTTCTCCTCCTCAGAGACTTGAACATCCACCTGGATTCTACCAGCCCATCTTCAGGACTCTTTTGCAACCTCTGAGATTCTCTCTCTCTCTCTCTCTCTCTCTCTCTCTCTCTCTCCATATTCTTCTCTCTGTCCCGACCCTGCAGGGCACATGCTGGATGTTCTGATCTCCTCAGACCTCCCCTTCTCTTACCGTATAACCACTCCTCTCTCTTGGAGTGATAACTTTCTCCTTTCTTCCCACCTCTCTCTCTCTTCTCCGAAGGTCAGGCCAGCTCCAGCACAGCCACCTAACTTCTTGGTCATCCGATCCATGATGCGTGTGTCAGTTGAGGCTTTTTCTCCTCCTCCTCCTACTCCTTTGGCTGGCTTAAACCCTGACACAGCCCTCTCTAACCTTCATCTCTCTATCTCTAACATTCTGGATGTCCTTGCCCCTGTCATAAGTATCCGCTTGAAGCCCAAATACAAGTGCAAATCTTTGTGCGATTCCAACCTCCTCACCCTTAAATGCAAGTGTAGGGCAGCAGAGAGGAAGTGGAGGTCATCGGGTGAACCCCCTGACAAACTGGCCTGCCGCATGCTCCAAAGGCAGTACAGACTCTCTGTCCTCTCTAAGAAGAGAGCCTACATCCAATCCCGCATCTCTGTGGCATCTAACAACTCAGCTGAACTTTTGAAAATCTGCAAGGAGCTGGCCAATCGTGCTGCAGTCTCCACCTCTCCTGTTCCCTCCCAGACCTTCTACACAGCCTTGGCCTCTCATTTCACTACTAAAACTCAGGACATCCTTTCCACCCTCTCTTCCTCTACCTCCTCTTGCTCCCCTATGACTTGTGGCCCATCTGAGGCTGTATCTCCTCCTCCTTTCTCCTCCTTTCCCCTGTTTTCCCCTGACAATGTTTCTAGACAAGTCCGATCTATGAATGTCTCATCAAAGCAGGTTCTCCCCTGCTCATCCAGAACCATCAAGGACCACATTGACACCCTTTGCCAAGCCTTGGCCAATTTCTGCAATCACTCCTTTGCCACTGGAACCTTCCCCTTCCCCATTAAGCACTCTCTTGTGCACCTCCTTCTAACAAAACCCTCGGCCGATCCTTCCTCTCCGGCTATCTATTTCCACACACTGGTCACCTGGTTACCCTCTTAACTCAGGCCCAGACTCCTGCATGTCCAGTTGCCCTTGCTCTACCTCCAACTTTCTCTTCCAATGCATCTTCCTTCTCGAGCTCTCTGCTCATCCACCTCCAACTCACTGAGGATCAGACGCTTCTCCAAGCAGAGAGTAGGGGGCAGATCTATTTCCTCGGCTGGAGCCTCCCTCTGGAACAGCCTCCCTTCCTCTCTCAAACTTGAGTAGAACCACCTCCGGTTCTGGAAGCAACTCAAGACCTTCTTTTTCGCTTCTGCTTTCTCTCTAGCTCTCGCCTGCTGATGCACCTGTCTGGTCCACACACTGGTCACCTGGTTACCCTCTTAACTTGAGCCCAGGCTCCTGCATGTCCAATTGCCCTTGCACTACCTCCGGGCTCCCCAGCACTAAACTGGTCTGTATCTGCAACCCTACAGTCCCTTCTCTCTGCACTTATGAGCCACCTGCTCGCTGCACATATGATTTAACTGCACTTTCCCCTTCCACTCCCACCTGGCACTTCTCCCCTTCCCTCTTCCCTGCATGTGTGAAATCTGAATGACACAAGGCCTGGTAAGATTGTTTTTTTTTGTCCTCCCTTTGTTTCCCTCTCCTTGTCGTACCTAGAAACACTTGTGTACAGGCGTGTTATAAATGGCACATCATACTGTAAGTGATTTCAATCCGGCACACACCCAAGTCAAGCCCAGCTTGTAGTGCGCAATTGAAACCCTTATTTATTTTTATCTATAAGTTCAATATTCTGAATGATATACCACTCACATCACACCCTTCTCCTGAGACCGCCCCCCGCTCACCCCACCGGTCACACTGAACCAGGAATCAGGCTAGTTTGCAAAGGTAAATATTTATGTGTTTAAATGTAATCACAATATATTTTAATTGGTAACAACAATCACCAATGCTGTGATAGAACACTGAATAGTATATTTAAAACTCTGGGAATCAAGGAATGAGCATAAAACAAATGCAGCACAGAAAATAATACTTTTGTGTTGGTTTGGTATAGATGGCACTATGGTTAGAGGTTCCCCCTGCAACACCCCTCAACCCACCAATAGTCAATTAAATAGATGTGAGGAGAGAGCAGGTATTCAGGAATAGCACAAATCAAACAGACTATCACTCCCACCTTCCCCCTTCAAACACAAGAGAAAAACGGAATTGACTTTTCAGATGTCAGCATGGCTTTGAAATTATCTTTGGATTTGACTGAACAAAAACACCAAAATATGGTCAAAAATGTTTAAATGATCATAAATTCCTATGGGAGCTGCTTTGAACAGTTGCACACAATCGCAAACAATGAATTAGTCAAAAGAAAACAATGGAAATCTCAAAGTCCAAGTCGTAAACAATTTAAAGCTAATTCATACGTGTAAAAACCTTTCAGAATTTCAATTCACGGCAAACATTTCCTTGCGTGATATTCGCTATAACATACTTTCAGGGTTCTATGGATAGCTAGGGATGTTAGATACAAGTAGGAGTTGAAATTCCGCTTCTATCATAAAAACTGAGGGAGTTATACAGGTTTTAGCAATGGTCGTTTTTGTAAAATAGGCGCGAGAATGGAAAACAGAAATTCGGGTTTAGAAATGACAGATATCTCTTCTTATGCTATATATTAAGACTACAAAAAAGACTAACAATTCATGTGTGATACTCTATTTTCCGTTTGGTTTGGGAATTACTTTACTTAATCAATCAATAAGAAGTTAGGTTTTAGGAACACAGATGAGAAAAGAGTCATCGCAAAGATAGTTCTAGCAATACTATGATTCTGAATTCAAAATGAGATGGGTTTGAGATACAAATCAGACAATGCAGATATATTAGGGTCAATTTTCTTCCTATTAATACTCCCAGAATAAGTTATTAAATTGGACCATCAGTTCTGGTCATGGATTGGATCTGTCAAGGAAGAACAGCACCTCAGGCATGGTCCTGGATCAGCTACACCGGTGACCGGATTTGCATGGAATCTGCCCTCCTTGTTTGTGGATATTCAATCAGCTGGATAGCGAGTTCCTCCGGCAAGCCTAGTGGTAGCAATCCAGAGAATTTCAGGATACTAGTTCAAAACACCTTCTCACACCACAGCGCTTCACTGGGTTGCAAGAATAAGTTTGAGGATTAGGCCTTGCAGAAAGTCAATAGTTCTCTACTGCTTGCAAGAGTATTGACATTTGGATCTGGAAGGATGTTAAAGCTGGATGTAGAATGCTGGATCTGAGTGCTTTGCCGGAATCAGCAAAGTGAGTTGTGAGCTGTGTTGTCAGCTGGCTCTATTTATCCTTAAAAATGACATCACAAAATGGGTGTATGGCCGGCTTAACTAAGCCTTCCCCTGTGCGCTGGGATTGGATGAAAACCTCATCTCTGCCTTGCAACTGAGTGATTGGATCAAGGCCGGATGATGTCACATTTTATGGTTTGCTTTGGTCACCTTTACCCCAATCACACACAAGATGCCATATTTTACGTAGTAGCTGTTCCTCAAAATCCTGCAGCTGTGGGATCTTGTTTCACCTTTTTACAGATTTTTGTCCTTTTCACCATGAACACATTTTCCAAATTTTCTGCCAATTACCACATTGTGCCCGTTCAACATGGGGATGTGTGTGTACATTTTCACAATTCTAGTATTAACACATTTCACATAAAACAACATATATTGCCATTCCTGTCCAGAACATGTTACACGGTTCTGCCACCTCTTAAAATGTGCAGCCAAAAATTAGACTAACAGATATGTCCTTGCTGTATTTTTCACCACTTTGAATCACAAGTTATAAGTCTTTAAAATTGTTCTTTGTTCATGCTTAACAGCAAATAGTACGTCCCTTTTTGTCTCCCTGGACTCCAGGAGCACCACCCTCCTTGGGGAAGTTCCTTCCAGGAGCCATTTACGACCCTCTCCCCTGGGCTGAAGGGTCTGCTATTGTTCTTTCTCTTTCTGTAGACAAAAGTCTGGGTTAACCCACAATTATCATCTCCCCCCGTGAGCTTCTGCTGAGAGAATTTACCTCCCCGTGGGAGAAAGCTTTTTTCCAGTTCTTGCAGCTCAGCCAGGCTAATTAACTTCTTAAATCCAGCAAAACACAAACTTGTTGCATCAAACATAAATACATTACTTTCTAGCTTTACATCTGGGGGCTCAAAAACACAATTGGGATCTGTATTCCTTTTAGCAACAATCCTTCTATGTGTGCTAATCAAGCAGACTTTTATTTTAATACTTTGAAGTTTCATCAGGGGCTCCTCTGACAGCTGTCATCCACAGGCAGTTGAAGGTTGAAGGTACTGCACACAGATTTTGACAGGGGCTATCAGTTTACAGACAATCTGGTTTTTCTGAAGAATGTTTTGCTCTTCACATTTAGGACTTTGTATGTTCACAATGCTCCATAAGATTGCATGAATTTTAGCGCCGAGCAAGATTTTGGATGTTGAGAAGTGTTATGTTCTAGGAATTCTGGAGTTTTTAGCACCAAAGCAAATGTCATTTGTAGGCACATTTTGGAGTTTTATTTGCAAAACACTGCTTCTCTCTCTGCTGGTCATGGAGCCCATTGGCACCTTTTCTGCAGTGTGTGCTCTATCCCACCACACATGCACCATGGGTGGCAGGTTGTGCATCCATTCTTTTGTGTGATGCAGGACGCGTTTTTTGTAGGTTTTTGGCACGCACAAGGGTTTTGCTGCCATTGTAGCTGTTTCCTGCACCATAAGTATCAGAGTGATGCCGCATAGCACAGCAAAGTTGGTCAATACATCCCACAATATATCATATCATAAGTAATTAAAGAAGGGAACGCCCCCCTACTTGCCATTCCAAAGGATACCAAAAGTTTGTTGCATCTCATCAAACAGGACACCCTTTTCAAGCATATTACTACTGCCCGAAAACAACTAATGCTTGTAGATGGGATTCTTCCTCTGATGAAGGATTATGAAAGAATTCTGGCAGGCAGATCTCTTCATTTATATGAAACACTGATTTAACTTTAGTTAGAAAAGAAGTTCTGTGCACAGAACTATTCATTTGGGCATGACCTATAACTATGGCTGGGACTCCAAATGAACCGTATTTTGGCCACTCGTCGAACTGACATTTGATTATAGGAATTTGAAAGGAACATCCTATGATGGCTCATACAGGGCCTGCTGGAGTGCACCAAGCACAATCATGAGATCCCATGGCGGCAAAATCATCTTTACTGGAGACCTGAGGAGATCAAAACTATGTGGCAACCTAGAGGTATAAGCAGAGATTGGGAAGAGATCACTTCATGGTTCCCTGAAAGCCTGAATGTCTGTCCACTGGACACTGGGGTGGACACTGATGACCTGATTAAGAAACCCTCATGTAAGTCTAAATATAAAATCAATCCCCTTTCAACATACAAGTAGTATTCTGCTGACACCAAGTATGGAAGTATGGACCCCAAGTATGGAAGGACAGCCAATATCTCAAGTAAGACTGCAGTATAGAGGGGTGCTGGGAATATTGGATTGATATGGCCAAATCTTGAGACAAGCCTTTCTACCATAAACCCTCTCTTTCAACCTCTGTATTGTGAGGTGTATCCTCATGAACAAAACTCAATCTAGGGAAGTACATTCCTGTGGATAATGGTTCAAGGGGGTGATCCATGCTGGCTCCTGGGACAGATTCTTCATTAATGGGAATGAGGACATCCTTCCCAATATGGTACCACCAAGATCACATGAACCCCCTTGCATCAGACCCACAATTCCCCCCATTTCTTGATCAGAGGAAACAGGGGAAATTCCTATAGAAGACAAGTCACCAAGCCACAGACATGTCATCCAGCTCCCGAACACGGGGGTCTCGAAACCTCAAAGAGTACTAAGTTCTATTTGCATTATTGGGGTAGGCGAAGAGGTCTATCATTGGACTTCCAAACTGAGCACATTCTCTGGAACATTTTTAGGGTTAGAGACTGAGACTGAGGTGAGGGGAACAGCCGACTCCAGGAATCCACTACATGGGTATCCTCCCCTCAGATGTAAACTGCAGACAACACTAAAAGGTGAGTTTCCACCCACCAGCTCATCTCCATGGTCAAACATGTCAATTAGGGGGACCCTGCCCCCCCCCCAGGTTTACATAGACTATGACAACCTTGCTGGCCATCTGGATCTTCACAAACTAGAAAGTAGGATTGGAAGTACCTAAAAGCCTGAGCGATCCCTGCTAACTCCTTCCAATTCGAGAAGCTGATCATCTCCCCCCTGCCCCACGTACCCCAAGCCATCTGGTTCCCTGGGGGAGCATCCTACACATTTGCACTGGAATCCGTAGTCACAACCCTGAACAGGGGAGGGGATAACTGAACTCCTTTCCTGAGATTGTTGGAGTCCAACCACCATTCCATAACTTGACTGATAGACCAGGTGAGGGGACAGAGAGATTCCAGATGATCATTCGATGGGGACCAATGATGTAGTATGTGTACAATTACTGTCCTGATTAAAGTATTTAAAGGCCTGCCGGAATTTCTTTTAGGTATTTGCATGAATGGAGATGGTCTGCATGTTAATGTTGATCTGTAGATAGAAGCCAATCTTTGTACTACTGTGATTGCTTAACTATTCTTGACTTAGCTGAACTTAGCTGAATGTGCTTTTTAGCATTAGTGTGCCTGACCGACCTTTGAGTCTGCTTAATATAGTTCAGCCAGCCAGCCATTATTATTATTTTATAGTGTGTTAAAAAAAACTCTGTTTCACCATTGAATACTGGCACCAGACTGCTGTTTTCTGCAACCTTTACAGCAGCATTGCCTCGGTGCACGAGTATCTAAGAACATCCATATTTGATTTTTGCTGCTTGTTTTTCGCTCACCGTGCGCTGTCAGTTTCTTGCTACACTCTTTCACGCTGTAGCAAGACTCTGCAAATGTTGTTGGGAACTCCATTTCCCTGATTCCCACAGGGTACTTAAGACCCTGGTGGCACGTCAGCGCCGGCGCATCGGAGTAGGAGCTGGTTTGTGTCTGGGAGCCCAGAGCTGGACTCCCTTCTCGTAGTGAGGTACAATTACAACTATCTGTGCTCACAACCTTCTGCATGCCTCAGTGTTTCTAGTATGCTGCATCCTAACGATCCTGGAAGGGATAGTGCTTCCCTAATTACCACCTGCCTACCGTCTTCGCTAGTTGAAGTAAAAAGTCAAACAACTCTGTCACTCATTGCTGATAAAAATCAAGCACTGGATAAGCAAATGCCTACCCTCTCATTAATGCCAAAAGACTCTATGTCATGTTTTCTAAAAATAGGCCTCCTCAACACACGCTCCCTTGTCAAACATGGACTGGAGGTGGAGGATTAAATCTCCACCTCTGATGTTGATGTGATGGGCATTACAGAAATGTGGCTGAGTAACACAACAAATATGGCAGCCGTTACCTCCACCCCTCAGACATTTAACATCCTACAGGCAGACCGACCGGATCAGAGGGAGTGTGTGTTGCATTGCTTATAAGGAAAGCCCTGGCCGCCCATACGGTTGCACATGTTGCTATAGAAGGCTGTGAAAGTCTTCTTATTAAAATAGAAACTAGTCCTAACACTTCTGTTGCTATTTTAATCCTCCATAGGCCAGCCAAAGAGCTGCCTCTCTTTGAAGAAAAGTTTCTAGCCCTTATTAATAACATCACCAAGCCCAAGTCTACTATTATCATCTTCAGAGACCTTAATTATTGGGCTGAAGAACAGAAACAGAAGCCTGCTAAATCTTTACTTAAAGCCTTAGATTCCATTAACTACATCCAATGGTTAAAGGAACCCACTCATCAAGAAAGCCATACCCTTGACTGGGTTATTATACACCAACTGGAGGTCCTTAGGCCAACATGTTTCCTCTGCCCATGGTCCAAACATCAGTTTGTCACCGTTACCATCTGCCTACCCGATTCCCCCATTCGTCTTCGTCTGAATAACACCCCTAGAATCCTAAATAAATCACAGGATTTTAGGAATGTCTCAAGCACCAGGTTTATAGATCTAATAAAACATAAATTATCCAGCCCAGACTCGTTTGAGAATGTTAGCACCTTGGTTGCTCACTTGTCAACTGCAATTAATGAAGTTATTGAGACACTGGCTCCTGAAAAAATCAAAGCCTTTAAACCAGAAACATTAAAAATGCCTGGTTCAATGATGCCATGCTCACATCTAGACTACAGAAGAGGAGTTGCGAAAGAAACAGGTGTAAAAATCCTTCCTCTGAAAGCCACTCAAAATATAAAGATTCACTTAACAACAATATAAAAGTTATTATTGCTGAAAAGTCAAGATATTTTGACCAAAGAATATGCAATGCCAAATCAGGATCCTGAGAACTCTCAAAGACCTTAAAGAGGTTGAAGGGAAATATATATCATCACCCAGGATTCTAGATGGTGTCAATCTATCCAGGATGAGCTTGCAAACACAATTCTGGGTCATAAAAAGAATATCCAGATGAAACAGCAATTTTCATCATAAATGAATATCGTTACCTCTGATTCCTCTATGAACATCTGTACAGCAGAGTTTAATTTCAAACAGTGCACAGAAATCTAGATATAAAAAATCGTGACCGATCTGAAACCTACCCTTTGCAGGGGTGATATAAGTCTTTCAATCATCCTTAAGGAATCCATCTCATTTCTTACCCAATGGATTACCAAGATGGTCAACTTCTCATTGCTGGAGGAAGTGGTTACATCTAAACTTAAAGAAGTCTGGATTACTCCTCTTTTGAAAAAGAGATAATTGGACCCATCGTTAGGCAAAAACTATCAGACTATTACAAATGTCGCCTTTCTCCTTAAAATCCTGGACGGAGTGCCCTATCTTCAATTCTGGGATTTTGTGGAGCATAATAACATTTTGGGATTATACCAGTCAGGCTTCAGGGCAAGCCATGGGACCGAGACAGCCTTATTAGATCTGAAAAATACGCTGGCAGGTATAGTGGATGGAGGTCATCCAGCCTTGTTGATGCTGCTGGACCTTTCAGAGGCCTTTCGACCTTGTCGACCATTCTATTCTTGTCGACAGGTTGAAGGATATAGTTTGCTGCTCTCAAAGGACCTCAGATTGGATTGCATCCTTTCTCGGCCTTCGATTATAGCAAGAGTGGCAGTGGAGGAGGCTCAATGAGGCCCAGATGTCATCAATGCAGGAGTACCCCAAGGCTTGCGCATCTCCCTGTCTCCATTTAATGTCTATATATGACCTCTATTTGACATGCTCTACCATCTGGGTGTCTGGTACACAAACTATGCTGATGTTATCCAGGTGGTCTTTGAGAGCTATCCTGGGACTTTGAACAGGGCTCTGCAAGCATTAATGCCATTTATATGGCCATTCAGTCATGGATGATAGCAAATGTGTTGGCCCTCAACAACACCAAAAGGGAGCTACTTATAGTAGCTACTTCCCAACGGCTGAATAAACTTGACTCTTCCTATCAAAGATTTAAGATTGCTGAATTCTCTATACCAGTGTCTACCAGCGTCAAAACACTGGGGTCCACTTGGGCTCAGAGCTTAACATGAAAGCCCATGTGTCTTACACCCGAGCAGCTTGGGGGTATGTGGTCAAACTTCTTAATCAGATTAGGCCGTATATTTCCTTTGCAAATAGAGCCATTGTGGCTTCAACCCTGATTAATTCAAGGCTTGATTATTGCAACAGACTTCTGTCAGGTACCACTAAAACTAACATGCAATCGTTACAACTTGTTCAGAATAATGTTGTTCACTCTGTCTTTGTCCTACATAAATATGATCATGTCTCCAACTTCAGGAAGGCGTTGCACTGGCTTCCTGTGGTATTCCGGATCTCACATAAGATCCTGTCTCTGGCCTATAAATGCTGGCCCTCCACTGCAGCAGTCTACTTGAAGAATCTACTGTCTGTTGATCTTCTGGCCCATCATCTAAGCTCGGGAGACTCCTACAAGCTTAAACAACCCTGCTTTAAGTTGGCAGAATTTGGAAGCTGTTGTTTCCCGGTGAGGGCACCAAGAGACTGGAATTCCCTCCCACTTACAATAAGGACTATTAATACACTTTCAGGATTAAAAAAGCTTTGAAAACCGATCTCTTCGGGCTGATTACTGGTTAATGCTTGACACTCCCAGTTCTCTTTGCGTCCTCAACTATCTTTTTCTCCTGATGTGATCATGGACTGTTTCTGACCTTTCTTGCCCCACATTGCGTCATACCCTTATGTTTCTTGTCTGTAATGTCTTTTGTGTCTACTGTCTTGCTCGCACCCTGAGGCCCAAGGGCATGTGGCGCCGTACAAGAAATCAAATACATAAATAAATAAATTAATTAATTTGCCACACACTCTATATATGCAGCCAGCAGACTGCTGCACCAGACTTACACCTGCAAAATATTTTTTCAAAGAGCCCTCAACTTTGCGTTCTATTGAATCTGATGGTGTGGCTTCCTCGTCAGATATCACGGTACGTCCAATCAAATCAACAGACCCGGGTCCACTTGTATTGATGTGGCCAGGACCGGATCATCCCTTTCCATGGTGTGCATCTTCATGAGGAATTTAGGGATGGTGGTGTTGTCAACCTTTGCCCCCTCCCACAAAGTGACACCTGAAACATCATAGTCCAATGATAGTCAAGCATGCTACCTCCACCTTTTATGGTGCCTGGACTGGGAGGCAGGATGGGCAACAGGGGGAGGAAATCTAAATTCTCTCCACGGTGTGCTATGATGCCCTGCAGTCTCCATTGCAACACAGCACCCTCTGAGAGCAATATCCCTCGACTCCAACAAAGAGAAGGAGGAAGACTTGCAGCAGGACATAGAATAAGAAGAGGTTGAAGAGCTTCGTTGGGACCCCCTTCATTGTGTTCCTCCTTTTATCAAAATGTCACTAAGCCTACCCATTGGCTTCTGGGATACCTCCTGCCCACGGGGTCTTTGGGAACTGTGTCTGGTTTTCTTATCCCTTTTATCGTCCATATTCAAGGAAATGCCATAATTGCACTGCAGAAAAAATGTCCAACACCAATGTTGCACCTCACACCCTACTTTCAGTTACCTTCTTCCTTTTTCAGTGTGGCATTCCTGCCTGGGAACCTCTGGCCCCACCTCCTCTACCAGGAGGAATCACAGCTCTGCACTCTGTCGGCACTCTCCAGGCACAGAGCTGCCCTACTCAGAAAGGGCCCTGTCCATTTCCTAACAGAAATGTTTGCTGCACTGCTCTCACCGTGGCCCTGCCACCGGCGTAGAATCAGGGAGCTGTATGAAGTCATGCTGCCTGTTTGTGCTACTTCTGACCCTGCTGCGGCAGCCTCATGTCGTCGCCAGCCCTGCTGGTATCATCTGAACTCTGCTTGCGTTGCCCGCATCGTGTAGAAAAACGTGCTGATCAGGGCTCACTGCTGCTACTTAGTAATGTACATGGGAATTACAGTTGGATGCCCTGAAGATGGACTGCATAGTCCGAAATGCATTGGCCAACACTCCCCGACTGGTCAGATTTTAAAAGATGGAAAGACATTAATAAAGATGTTTGAAAATTAAGAAGAGTATTGATGAAGCTTCATTGAGTCACACACATGTTTTTAGTAATTGTAGTAGTGTTCAGCTGCAAGGGTGCTACCCCGTTGTGGGAGGTTCCCTCAGCTATATTCTTGGTTCCATGTTTCCCCAATGTGCTGTGTGGATCTGGTATGCACCAAATACTGATTGATGTATTTTGATGGCTGCCATTAAGATAGCTCAGCGGGTTGAGCGCTCGCTGCTGCGATCTGAGCGTGATCTGCAGGTCGCAGGTTCGAATCCCGGCAAGTCCAACTCAGCCTTTCATCCTTCCGGGGTCGATAAATGAGTACCAATTTCGATTGGGTGATATTGTATGTAAATATGTGCTCTGCAAAGCGCTTTGGATTAAGGCGCTATATAAATAATACATCATTATCATATACTACTACATGCATTATTGTAACGAGGTGGTGCCCACTTTCACAATTACAAAAGATGCTGATAAAAAGTACACCTTTCTTGGTGGTTTTCTGGGGAAACTACACAGTGAGTTTCAATAGAGCACTTGCGAGAGGGGGCAACCTCGATTAAAAGTAAGCAACACTCTCAGCAAGATGTCATCTGGTCCACATCCCTGGAGAAGGAAAACACATTAAACTTGTTAAAACATCTCATTGGAATGTATGCATTCGGCAAGGGCACATGCGTGCTGCCTCATTGACATGTCAAGAAAATATGTGCAGCACGCCCTGTTTCATGTTTATTTGAGACATAAACCCTTTAAGCACACAATGTGTTGCATAAGAAACAATATTAATCATTTGGTCATTGCAAACACGTGCCCCCGCTTCTCTCCAAACTCAAACATCCACATATGATCATTGGTGCAGTGAAGAGAGGGGATTTGCCAGGATTTGGCAATACTTTACCAGCCATCTGGTTTGCCTCTCGGCCGCCCCGGGCGCGTGCCAGACAACTCTCCTCATTAAAAGAACCAGTCGTGGCCAAGACGCAGCATTGGGCCAGGCAGAGATACTTTAGCCACACAAACTGTCAGGCCATGCCCTCTGGCTCTGCCAATGGCAGGAAACTGCCAGCACAGGATTGCAGTGGCAGACCTGAAACTGCCCCCTTGCTGTTTCTTCGGAGTCATTAGTCATTCCAAATTGATGCAATGCATTGAAGATTTGGCTCAGTGATTCTTTCCTTGGATCAGAGTTGGAAAGGGGCTTAAGCCAGCCGTGAAATCCCAGCGCATTGCCATTGTTATTGTCATCCATCAGTTCCCTCTGTCCAGAATGTTAGTCAAGGTCCCGTAGCCCCCACCCAACTTCACTGAGCCTTTGGAACTGCACATGGGTGAACTAAAACTCCAGGGTGTCCTATGTTCTGAGCTTAGCATCAAACAGCCCACCACATGGGTCTCATTCACACCAACATCCAAAAAGAAAGATCACTGGCCTGGGGCTTTTCAACAAGCAACCTTTAATATAAGATATAAAGGAACACTGGTGTCAACCTCAATGGACTCTTTCATGGCCTCTAGCCTCATTGACCCCACATGTCCACCACCCAATGTATTTATGGCAGTCTTCCGCTCTAAACTGTATCCCACCTCTACTCCTCATCCTGGTTCATCTTAATCATCCATAGGTTAGGGTTAGTGAGTCCATCATTGAAACCAACATCATTAACTGCAATAAAGGTGCAGATGTGGCACCATATTAAGACAATGCACCATTCCCTGAGGCCAGAATAAAAAGCATCAGCCAATGAGGCACTTGAGTTGAACGGTTGGTCTGCAGCACCGCAGATATCAGCTCTCCAGCCCAGGTCTTGCCCCTCTACCCACTCTGATCCATTAGCCGGCCCATTACTCCTACCCAGAGGCAGAGAAGGTTTGGCTGAGCACTACCTGTGCTATGGGCATTTGTGAGGTTCATTTAGAAAGCCCCTAAGAAGTGGCAAAATAGGAATTTCTCTAGAGCAACTTGAAGAGCAACCAAGCCCATCAGCTCACAGAAGACAACAATGGACAGCCTGTGACCAATGTCTCAGATCAGCTGATTGCAGTGGTTTCCATTAATCCTAATGAGACGATTAGAAATAAAATGGAGTCAGTTCAGCTTGCTATAAGAATCTGTTTAACCCTCATGGTTACTATAAAGTACATTTTCTGCATTAATCCTTAAAACTGGTGATGCTATCATCACTTGATACACTTTAATGTCTACCTAACCTATAATTAAAACTACAAGCTGGAAACTGCCCACCCCTCAACTCATCTCTTAATCTGTTAATGGCTTTATTTGCTTGATTTAGAGGAGGAGGAGGATGGGAGAGTGGAGTTGGCGCTTCCACTAGTAGAGCTGGCAGAAACCCTGCCCCTAAATTGGGTGATCCAGATGGCTGTGATGGGGGTGATTTTAACGTTCTCCTGCCATACTCTAAATACAGACTCTGCTATGAAGATCTTCTATTAATGACATATGTATGAGAGTAAAAATGGCAATCAGTAAAAGTGTGGCTCTCTGCATTCTGGTTCACAGTTGTGGATTGAGAATATTGTTTTGATATAACATTAGCAAATATGCAAGTTAAATATGTCTACAAATTTCCATCAAAGCATATCCATGTATATAGATGTGGGGAGCAAAGAATCTTAAAGTCACAATTATACTGTATAAAACGGAGTAAATTCAAGTCCAACTGGGGTAAAGAGAAAGTACAGCCTACCATTTTGAAACAGAAATCAATCATTATTTCTCTTATCCAACCTTCGGATCATCATATAAGTTCAAGGTTTCCATGAGTGATCCCATAAGATTAGCAGATGAAGAACAACATATAGAACTGTACAATGGTAGATAACAACAACAGGGTGTTTTCCATTAAGTGGTTGGCAGTAACATCAAAGACAGCAGAAGCAAGTGAAGAAATGCAAGGGATTGCAACACCACTGCACCCATTATTCTTTCCCATGCCTTGGGTTTGTTATGATTAAGAAGTCAGTAGTGCAGGAATCATACTATCACTCGAGCTCATTTTCAATTCAACTATAACGTGAATATAAGTCGTAAAAGACCTGACTAAGGGCCTCATCATGAGTTTGGCGGTAACCCTTAAATCCGATGGTAGCGCTATTACTGCCAGATTTATCCCCAGCTCTGAGCTGGGAGAAATCTGCCGAAGATTTTTGTGCTATTACCGCCGGCGGTAAATCTGCCTGCGCTAAGAGCGTGAAAATTCTCCATTGAGCCCAATGGGGAATTCCCGAATGGGCTCAGTGGGTAATGGGCAATACCCGTTCTGCCAAACACGTGATCCCGCGCTATTAGCGCCAGGGGTTTGGCGGTAGGGCTATTAACGCCCAACTCGTTATGAGGCCCTAAGACTTGTATGCCTTCAATTCATGCCACAGCTCATTTTCAAGCATTTATAGGATGGAGAGGAGGGGTACATCACAACTGGTGTTTCCGCCGCTCACTTCCTCTCCGGCCTACAAATGCCCCAGCATCTGCTTCGGCATGGATTTGCATGACTGACGGCGCAGATATTGGTGATCCGTGATATCTGCATGCTATATACATTAGCATAACGAATGTCAGATAGGGTTTAATTTCAATTGGGAACACTGCTTACCATGTTTAATGCGTGCATGGTAAGCAGTGTTCCCAGTTCAAATGAAACCCTCCCTGACTTGGAGCATGTGAGGGAGGGCTTAATTTCAATTAGCAACACTGCTTACCATGCTTACTGCACGCATGGGATGCAGTGTTCCCAGTTGAAATTAAACCCTCCCTGGCTTGAAGCATGTAGGGAGAGTTTCATTTAATGTGTGAGCACCTCTTTGCATGCTGCCCAGATTGTCAAGCAGTGTTTACTCACTTTGCCCTGCGGAGTACAAATGTGAAGGGCAAAGGGTGGCGTACACGCTTGTACTCTGCCTTTTGCCCTTTACATTTGCACTCTGGAGTGCAAATGAGAAAAATTTGGCAGCGGGGAGCCGCTTACATTACAGTGTAAACGTAATGGCTCCCCACCGTAAAATTACGTCTTTATAGAAAACGAGCCGCACTGTGACTCTTAGCGATGGTCATAAGAATGGAGGAGCAAGCAGGGCTCTGATAGGGATAGGCCTCACTGGAGCCTTTGCATTCCACTGTTTACTCGAGATCTACATAGAACCTGCATGATATGTGGAAGGTGGGTCACCCTATCTGTTGATAACAGGCAGGAAAATAGTGGTAGCATGCTGAGGTGGCATCATGGTGTGCAATCACTTTCTACGTAAATTGCTATGACATCACAGCAGCAGGCAACAACCATTTCATTCAGGTTGTGGTCTCATATGAACAGATTAAGTAGCCAAACACAACAAACAATGATGTATGTGTGTACTATATGATAGGTGCATTCCTGCCATCGGAAAGGTGTCACCTTACTTTCAGCAACTGCTTCAAAGAAATCCCTGAGACTCAAAGTGGCAAGTCTTCAGTTACAGCCCAGTTGTCCTGTTCTGAAGAATTACATCAAATAGTGTGTTGCATTGTCCAGTAACCGACCTCCACATGAAATATACATTATCCAAACCTTTGATCACTTTCAAAATTCATTACACAGAGATTCTTGTTTTACTCTACATTGTCCGAATAGTGTTAGCCTGCTTGTTTCTATCGGGGTTTATCCAAATGTAAGTTCCGCTTTTCCGCTCTGAGGCCACAGCGAGTTCATTGGAATGTGTTGCATGTGTTCATGGACATATGTTAAGAAGCTCTGAAAATTATTTTTTTAAAAAGGTTCATGATACTTAGACGTATATTCAGGCCTGGTTAAGCTGCCTCACGTTATCTAACTCTCATAGGACTTAGTCCACAGACCTTGTAAAACAGGTTTACCAATGTTTAATCAACAGATGCACCCATGTAGCTGCACCCCAGAGCCCAGAGAAGAGAGAGCATATATAATGGTGTTTGCAGACTGGGGCGTCCCATGGAAGGTGTAGTTTTAATGTGATTAAGTGACATTATTTTAATTGTGCATCTGGTAGACATGCATTCTGTCTTGTTTTTACCTACGACAATGTCGACAATCTTGAGCCTATAACAGTGACGGCTGAAGCCACCTTTATTTTTGTGGCACGTCTGTGGTCATTCATTTTTCACTGCCATGACAAAACGGTTTGGTATGTTTTAGCTCAAGATTTGTGGTATTGGTTTTGCTCATTCTTAAAGATGTTAGTTCATAGTCGGTTCTTTTCGCCTAACTTAGAGGAAGAGCTAAAACAAGGTCCAATGGCATAGCTAGTGCCGTCAAAGCCCCCCCCCCACGCCCAGTGCGAGGGCCCCCACCACTGCATGTCTGGTGGGGAGCACCTTAGACCTCAGCCTGGCTTAAATCAGGGTGAGGACTGGCCTGTGCTTACTGAGGGCAGGAGCGTGGAAGGCGGCACTCCATCTGCGGCTCCAGGCCATGCACCATGTCACACAGGAACCACGAAGTAGATGCCTCCTGTCCTGTCTGACATGGCGTGCACCCAGGAGCTGAATGCATAGAAAGAAGCGGGAAGCAAGCAGCAGGGAAGGACGCCTTTTTTATTTTAATTTGTGTATGTTTGCGTGAGTGCGTGCATGTTGGATGTGATTGTGTGTATATATGTATGTAAGTATGTATGTATATATATATATGTTGGGGGGTTGAGGGCACTTAAATGTGTAGTCCACTGCGCTTATCACAAATAGAGCTAGTATAAGTACCCTGTTGCCTGTGATGGGGTTCAAAGAGAGACAGTGGCCTTCCGTCCCTAGTTTGTGAAAGTGAAACGGGGGGTAGAACCTTATTCACAATGGCCCAGGGTTGTTAAAATGAAAAGAGCGTAGAAGTCACATTTGTTGTCAAAGGATTGACCCTGGGTAGTAGTTGTGTTCATAACAGATATTTTATTAAAAGTTCCAGCCAACACGTGTTTCGACCCTCCTGCGTCTTTTTCATGCCACATATATGTAATTGTACTTGGTCACGTAGTTATGTTGGGTTTAGACACTGATAATTATCTGTGAGGAATAATTCTTGTTGCAGGTTGAAAAATTATAGATGCCACGGATAGGTAAGAAGGTAGTGTCCTATTATGACATTCCTGGGGTCCTGATAGGTAATCCTGATCGAGAATTTGGAGGAACCGTGTAGGGTCTGCCTCGCCAAGTCACCTTGGAACGGTACCCAAGGCCCCATGGGATGGTACCAAAGGCGTCTCGGCGAGGCAAACCCTACCCTTCTCCTCAGAATTCTCACTTGGAATGACCTATCATCAGGACCCTGAGGGGGGCAAGGAGGCCATTGCAGAGGGAGGTTCCTGCTGAGGAAAGAGATCTACCTTTCACTCTCTGCTTGGAGAAGCATCTGACCTGCAGAGAGTTAGAGCTAGAGGACCAACGAACTCTAGCAGGGAGGTATTTAGGGAGAGAAAATGGCTGTAGAGAGGTCCCAGGCCCCAGACAGCCTTGGGGATGATTATGATACAAATTTGTATCATAATCATGTCAATGCTTTAAACTTAGACCAGCAATGGAAAGGCGATTTGGACTTGTAGGGAGACAGCCTATCTCTGCTGTAGACAGAAAAACAATAGGCAGGAAAGCTGTCTCTCTTTGATTCTTTGGGAGGTTGGGTAATACCTCTCTTCAGCCCAGGAAACTCTCAGCAGGAGAGCTCCTTGGAACCATGCCTCGAAGAGACAAACCCATAGCAAAAGGGCCACCCTCACACCAGAGTGTTGAACACCAAAAGGCCTTTGAAACTGCAGGTCTAGAATGGGGTTGGAGTTAGAATAGTGAGACAAAGCAGAACAGATTGGAGGAAGAGTTTCTCCATCTTGGTCTTCATTGAGGGTGTTTTCTTCCTGTCTCCTCTAAGTGCAGAGCAGAGCACTTTGAGTATGATTCAAGAAGATTAAATGGACTTGTTCCCTTGACAGGGATTGGATTCCTTAAAGCAAGCATTCTTTTATCCAATCCTCTGTGACATTTTAGCTTAATGACGAAGAAGGTCCCACACCTTCTTGAATTCCTTTTGGGCCTTCAATACAAGAAACATTCATTTGGACCCTGTTGGGAAAGCAACATTTCCAAAGTCCTCCCCTTGTGAGGAGAAGGCATGTGCTCCAAGGCAAAGACAAACTCTGTCCACTAACCATCCCCAGGGATCATTTGGGATTACTGATGTTGGAATAATACCGGAATTCTCTTCCTGGTGCATTGGTATGCAGGCTCCTCACTGGAGGCGAAGAACTCCTGCAGATGCCGGCTAGAGTAACAAGGCTGCAAGTAAAGAGAAATGGGCTTCTCTTGTCCCTAAGCCCCTGTATTGAGAATCACAGCACCAGAGAAAACAAAGCAGCAGGGTTCCTGTGTGTTGCCACTCAGAACCATCATCAAGTTGATAAGGTTTGAATGCCTACGATCCATCCATGGCCTGTTTTCTGAATTTTGGCAATTTCTTTGAACCTCAAACCACTGTGTCGTTGCATGACACCAATTCACCACCACATCACACCAGTAGAGTGTATCACCTGCCTGGCTCGAACCAGAAGCCCACTGCTGCTGATGTCTTTGAATTTCAGTTTCTCGAACAACTAATCAAAAACCACCAACCAACATCATCGCTTCAACCATAGGTTGACTGTCACAACGATCCCGGTGGCCTCATTGAACTGCCACGCTCAAACAACACATCAAACCACCCATAGCTTCACATCAAACCTGGCTTGTGAACAAATCACTGCCTGGATCACTGTGACTCACCACATTGGAACCCAGTACTACCCACACGCACAGTCCTGAGAAGCATAGTCAGTTTGACACTGTCAAACCACCAAGAAGCGACTAAGGTACCTTTGTGAGTTCCAGCCCCCATGATCCACATTTCGGACACTAGAAACTGATAAGACACCCTTTTGCACCTGTTTCTAAAAGATATATTCTTTTAAAAGTGACATTGTTGCATACTCTTGCTCTTACCCCTGCTACATTACCCAAAGTGCGTTCATCCTCATATTCTGGATTTTCTATGTTCTTCCCACAGGGGTGGGATTTTACTAGTGTTTTGATAAAAAGTTACCTTGCATATCAGTGTGTTTAATTAAAGTATACATTTTATAGACTTGATTTGTCTTGATTGGACATGCCTTTATTTTCGATTCTTGTACTATTGCTGTTTGAGTTGCTACTGTCTTTACATTCACACCAATGTTAAGGGTATAGCCCACCCTCGGCAAACGTTACCATAAAAGGCAAAGTAGGCACACCTCTCGACTGTGCCGGTATCACCTTTGTGATTCGTGCCGCTGCTGGTTTGTAGTAGTGTGAGGGATGTGTAGGTGGATTAATCCTTGTATTCCAGCAGAGCACAGAGCAGTTGCCATTTCATCACAGTATGTTTTTTGCTACCTTTTATATGACACATGTTAATGTTACGCAGGTTATTAGTCGTTGTTTCTACTTTATAGTAATACTATGCTACTATTAGGATATGTGAAGACAGATTTATGTAGCAGGCATACTAGTGACTTGGCAAACGTAATGCCTCAAAATTAATTGGTGAAATAAGTTCCCACAATTGAGTTCCCCTTTAAGAAAAAAGACTGCAGCATCACCACAAAGTTCCTATAATTAGCATGTTAACATTCCGTACAAGATAAATGACAGAAGAAAGTATAGCTCATGTGTTTCCTGTGCAGTAAGTAGGGATACGTAGGACCAATTGTGGAACAATTGCAACATTTTGCATGTAGAATCAACATTTAGCTAAATAGTGTTTTTAAACGTATGTTTTGTTTGCATGTATATGGAAATGAAATCTGAAAATGTAGACTAATTTAGGAATTAATTTTCAGTGGGGTCATGATTATCCGTAAGGCCGACGCAGCGAACACTTGCATGTCTGGGGGTGGCTAAATTAGTTTATTGAGGTTATGTAATGCACAGGGCATCTATTTAATGCACACCGATGTTTCCTAATATGAGACTGTCACGTCGTAATGTGACAGCTGAAAAAGACTTCTGTAACCCCTCCACATCGCTATGGTGCTGTCGGGCACTGAGTACGCGCGTCGGCGTGCCTCCATGTGTATCGGGCGGCTTAGAGAATGACAGGTATTTGCTGATCGTGTCATTCCGGAAGCCCGGCACCATTAAAGAAGAAAAAAAAAAGAAAAGAAATGCGCCGCTCTCCCTGCTCGTAGCACCTGCAGGCCATGTAGTGCCTCCCTGGTCAAAACAGAGTATTTAGGAAGCACAGCACCATTAATATAGAAGAAAAAAAGGAAGTTACAAAAAACACAAAGCCATGTAATTGGCGACTGCTTTAGGAATGGCTGTAAAACATATGCTTCAATAACAGCATGCTTCAGGAAAAATAAATATATGTATAAGTAAGGTATTTACTCATGCACGCAAATTTTTGCAAACTAAGAATTTTGTGAACGAAATTAAGACAACATAAATGAATAAGTCGCAACAAGGCCTTAGAGTGAGTGAAGCCAAAAAAGTAATTAAAACACAGCGAGCTCAGTCAGGAAAGAAGCTTCAATAGTAAAGGTGGTGTTGTCCGTTCTAACCTGAGACTGTCAATGCGTACCAAACAATTCTAAATACCAATTAACATAATTGAACAATATGTCTGAAGAAAGAGCCACCTCTACAACAGAGGCTGCTGTGACATCTGAAATGCAGACCATAACAAGTGGAGGCACACAAGTATTACACTTACCTCATGCCATCATACAGATACCAGTAATCTAGGGCCACTCTGGGCTATCTGGCTTAGTGATTTCAAATTCTTTGTTGGTACAATAGGACTTAAATATGATATTAGACTCAAAAACGCTCTCTCCAGGGCTGTGGGTCCTGCTGTAAGAGACATTGTGGGAGAATTGATTGATCTTGACACTGGGCCTCATTACGATTGTGGCGGTAAGGTAAGTGCCACTGGCACCGTTGTTACCATATTGCCACAATAAGAGTTTTGATTGCGGGTGCCGATCTGCACGCCTGTTCAGACCAGGCCTGCAGAGCGGCACCCGCGAGCAGAAGTGGATGGTAGCAATGGTACCGTTATGAACGGTACCGCTGCTACCATCCTCCCCATTCCCATTGAGCCCTATGGGGGTTCAAATGGGAATGGGGACGTACCGGCTGCGGCTTCCGCGCAAGGGGAATTACCGGGCCCGCCGAGGTCGGAATGGCCCGGTATAACTGGCATGGCTACCTCCAAACACATAATGAGGCCCACTGCCTCATATTTTGAATTACACTCCAAACTAACAGAATACTTTACACCACTGACCAATGTTGATTATGAGCAACATATCTTCCATACCACCCGACAAGATAAAGGAGAGTCTATTGACAATTTTGTAATTACACTGTGAATTAAATTGAAACATTATGAATTCCATAGATATTGAAATGAAGAGGCACTAAAATACCAAGTAATAGCAAAGTGTGACTCACAAAGTTTCAGCAAAAAAGACTACAGAAGCAACGATCCCTCAATGAGATCCTGGCTTTAGTCCGTACGGAAGCGGAAGTGGAATCTCAGTTAGGCAACCTTAGCAAAGTCATTTTACAACCTAACTCATGAGGTGGTCAATAAAATATTGTCATCTGTCAATTTGATACCAAACCGCAATGAAATGACCTACTATAGATGTGGCTATGAAAATCCTCATGTGGGGGAATGTCCGGCCAGGGGATAAAAATGCGCTGCCTGTGGGGGTTATGATCACTACAGAGCAATGTGCAAAAATGCACTGATTCAATCCAACATATGAAGAACTTTTAAAGAGCAAAGAAGAGCAACCAACACCAACCAGCCCACGTGTAGGGTGCTCAGAAAATGATCATAAATGGACCGGGAGAGGTGAAAGAGAACATCAAAGACCTTATCAGAGGCATGAGAGCAGGACAACGGATCCATCAAGGTGTAATAGACGCAGACGTTATGTACAGTACATAGAAATGAAGTCGCCACACAGCAGTGAATCCTCTTCCGGAGATGATCAGTAGAGGAAAGGGTACGTCTACGTGCTGAACAATGACTCAGAAACGCAACACAGCCCAATTCTTAACCTTCAAGTGAATAATACGCCCATGGACTTTCTCATTGATACGGGAGCTACCGTCAACATAATTAGTGAAGAAGCCTATGACCTGTTACCAAATCCTCTGAAACTCAAGAAAGCCATGGTAGACATCTACCCTTATGGCTCCAACCCGCCGCTGCCTTGCAAAGGGGTCACATCAGTCACGTATGCACACAAATCTCATGTGGCAAAAGTCCAAGTACATATCCTTAAGAGTGAAGCAAAAAGTGGATGCATACTCAGTTTTAAGACAGCAGTGGACATGGGGCTTGTCCACATTTTATACCAATTGATGGCTCACAAGTATGTTTCTCGGGCAGAAGATATTGAGACTGCATTCCCAAAATTATGTTCAGGTCTGGGCAAGTTGAAGAACCGGAAAGTGCAGCTTCATATCAACCCGAAGGTAAAACCTGTCGCTCAACATTACCGGGGCATACAAATTAATACACAGCATCACGTCGAAGAGGAAATAAATAAACTATTAAAACATGAATATACTGACTGGTACCTGTTGGGTGTCTTCACCCACGTTCAAGTTATTATGCTGCCACATTTGGTGCGGTGGGCTTAGAAAATCCAAGATGGCCGAAAAGCCCACATTTGCGCCAGAATCCAGGAAAACCGCACAGTTTTGCGCACACCAAAATGGTCGCCTGACCTGCCAACCACCAGTGCGAGCGTGATGGGCCAGAAGCGCCATGAGTGAAACATGGTGCCAAAGGAAAAAACAGCAGTGCCTGTTAGCTGAAAAAAAAGCGCTTTGAAATCCCATTTGTTTCTCTGAAATGCAAGCTAAAAATGCCTATTTTAAACATTGCAAGATATTCAAAAATCTCACTGAACACCAGCAGACATTTGGCAGAATGTAGTCTTGTGTGCATACAAAATCTGGAAAGATGAAGAGCCTAAAGCAATGTTTATAACAAAACTGGCTGAGCTGTGGATGTCAGCAGCTTAACTGAAATTGGATTTAAAACCACTAAAATCGAAATGTTTAAAATAAATGAGTGACCTACTTTTGAGTGTCACATAGGTTGCAACTGTTTAAAGGTCATCGTTTTGAACTTAAAATCAGTGTTCTAGCTGCATGTGTAAAAATTGTAAGTTTGATTTGAATGAAGAAAACTGGAACAAAAGTGACATTTGGCTGAAGCCTGGCTTGAAGAGATTGAATTCTGCCCGGCAACTACCCCCGACAGGAGTTGAAACTTGCCCAGCAACTGCATTCGCAGGCCTGGCTGCCTTATGTTGTTCCCACCAAAAGGAGATTACAACTCTCTGATTGAATCAGGGGAGGAGCACCTGGGAGCAGGGAAACAGAACAATGAGCCTTCCTTGGCTCAGGCAAATGTTAAATTGGGAGGGGGTCGTAAATGGCTTCCTCTTGGGAGGAGCAGTGCCTCTGTGAGCAACCTGAGTTGGAGGAAGTGGATAAACCAGAAATTCCACCATGTGCTTTGGGAAACCACACCCCTCTAGGCCAGAGCATAATTTTAAAAAGATGGATAATTCATAGTACGGACTTGTCAAAATTATATCATTAATATCATTATTTTGTGATTTTTCTGTGCACATTTTAAGAGGTGTTAGGACTCTGTGGTATGTCCTGGGGAGTAGTAGCAGAAAATAAGGTATTACTCCGAATGTCTGTATGTTAAAAATATGACACTTTATCATCTGATGCCCATATTCCTTGTGCATGTTTGTGCAAATTCTGGAAAAGTTTAGAGGTTGTGTTCTTGATGAAAAGGGCAGAATTCTGTCATAAGTGGACACAACATCTTACAAATACACGGATCGGATGGTTTGGTGCTACAGAAAATATGTTAACGGGACATATAATATTAGAAAAATGGTACATAGATAAATATGTATTTGGATCAAAAATAGATTTGTGTGCAAATTGACAAGGGGAGTGTTCTTTCTGTATGCCATAAAATTGATGCCTGATTACGCTCCATTCCTTCCCCCAATCAAGGGAGAGAGGAGAGCTTGGCCAATGATAAGTCGTGAGGGGCAGGGTTAGTTATGCCCACGCACACACACCCATTTTCAAAACACATAAAAAGAGACTGTTTTGGACAGGCAAGACTCACTTTCCATTTTCTTGCGAAGCATTTTGCCGGACGACTTCAAGATCCAGAACTCAACTCCAGATAGATCCAGAACCAAGCCAGAACTTAAAGCAGAGAGGCCTAATCCAAACAGCTGGAATCTTCTCAGCGGGCCTCAGCATCCAGCAAACCTAACCAAACTATTCAACAGCCGGGCATGCTGTTTGATTCTGGCATAAGAACCCTGTGCCAGTACCCAGAAAGCAGTGCTGTATCCAGAATCCACTTGATCCAGACCAGCAGAACCAGAGACCGAGACCAGACAGCAGTGCCGCTAGTAGACCCAGACCAGATCGCTGTGAGCAGAACCAGTACCAGAAACCGCCCGGAGTCCAGTCCAAACCTGACCAGCCCTTGACAGCCTATTTCAAATTTATAGTGTGAGTACTCAGCTAGAAATGTGCCAGAACCAATCTCTTAGTCTAAAATAATCTGATTCAAAACATTTGAACCTGTCCAGAACTGCATCATAGGAATCGTGCGTTCATTCTGTCATTTCAAAGCTGTAAAAGTGTCATTTTTTTCATTCTGAAGTTTACTTTAATTTCGAGAAACTACCTTCAGAAAATCGATTTAACTTTCATTTGAAAGCTAACATTCTAAGCTTTCCAGCAAGCTCTAAACCGACTTGCTACTCCTTATAGTTTCTCCATAACCGGGATCGACGCACTCGAAAAAAGTGCCGCAAATTGACATTTTGCTTCATTTCAACCACATGTAAAAATATCTGTCTTTTGCTTCCGTTATTGAATTCCGTTTTCAACCTGATAACCATCCCTGAATCATTGATAGTGCTGACCTGAACTAATTCAAAGTAGCTATCACCTACCCTGAACCTCCTATAGGGAATTAAAAGCCTTTTTAGCATATTTTTACTTCATTGCCACCACATTTAAAAGGATTTGCCTGCTTTAAAGTCATACCTGTTTTCCTCTAAGCTCGCTGGGGGGAACTGGAACTTTGTATTGCATTTTCTTTGTATTCCTGAAAAGTGTATGCTCTCCTTCCATCTCCTTCTATTGCATAGGGGGGAGTGAATTGCCACAAGGGGAAAAGTGAACATATTATCTCTCGTGAAACCCTATCAGTTTACTTCTGTACTGCATTTATTCATCATTGCATTTCCTTGAAACCCTAAAAGTATTCTCAGTTACCTTTTCCTTCCAATACCAACTCCTAAGTAATTAAATAAGCGTACAATTGTAATATTATCCATTGTTGATCACTGTCATATTCTTAAGTGTGATATCAAATATTAATTTATTATAAAAGTGTGATATATATATATTGTTTAATTTTTCCAATAAATCTTTTAAATTGCAAAACAAACCTACTTCTCGGCTCAGTGAGGTCAGGGGGATTCAAAGAGAGGGGCGTTATATAAGGGTTTATCATCCAGAGTATAACTTGTCATAAAAATATATAAATAAGAGCTTCCCTTGGGCGTCCCAGACGAGGCACTGACTTAGTGGGATTGCTGAATTGAAGTCACTTAACAGATTGGGGGCTCGTCCGGGATATCTGGATTAGAACTACTGCTTGTGCGGCATAATACAGTGTGCCATCTGACAGGATACATAAATCTGGTTAGATCACACGCTGTTTTACACTGTGAAAGCACTCCTCAAAGGAACGCTCTAAGAAAAGGGTGTGTTTTGCAAAATAAAATACAAACTTCTGTAAGTCAGGAAGCAAAACAATTTCCAGAATGATGACCTTGGTAGATATCAAAATAGCCAGAGAACACCTCTTACATAAGCTATTTGTGAGAGGTGAGTGGGCTCATCAGGACCAGACGGTCTGGTTGCAGGCAATCGCACCCCAGATCACTGAAACAGGGTCAGACATATGCAGAGATCAGGGTCTATTAGATGTGGCCCTGAGTGAAATATATATGGCCCCTAAAGCCAAAGATGAGCACGACAAGATTCTCAGGATAGCGGCATATTTATATTTATATATGGGTGCCATACAGGACAAATGTGCTGAAGGCCAAGATCTGACAAATAGGCAACTGATGGCATTAGAGAAGGCCCAATTAGACCTGGTCTCTTCCGAGCAGAGGCTTCAGAGGAGCCAGGAGTCAGAAAATGATAGTAGGCAGAATATCATTAAAATAAAAGAGGATATGGGTATCCTGCAACAGGAAAAGTCCGACCAGGATACAAGATTTCTGGCCTTGCAGAAGGAGTACCAAGAAGGTTTGGACTCCCTACTGCAGAGCCATCAAAAGCTGGAGCAACAGATAGATTTCAACAGGGCATGCACAAAGCAGGTAGCCACCCTGCAAAGCCAATTGGATAGAGAAAAAGAGGAGAGCAATAAACTGATTCTGAAAGACCTGGATACCCAGACAGAATTTGAGGAAGAGTGCCAGAAAGCTGGTGCCTTTCAAAGGCAGAGGGACGACCTGGCGGCACAGATGCAGGCTCTTAGTCAGGAAAGGGACACCTTAGGCCAGGAAGTCTGCCAATTAAAAGGAAACATTGAAGAAAATCCCTTGGCCCTCCAGGGACTGGGTGACCTCCAAAAAGAGCATCAGAACTTGTTAGATCACACCAGGAGGGTGGAAGATGCTCTGGCAAGAAAAGAACAGGCCAGTAGGGATGGGACTCAGGAGGTAACCCTCCTGCATCAAAGACTGGTCCAGTACTCCAGGACCAACCAGGAGGCACAGAGAGAGAATGCGGCTCTCTGCCAGGACAATGATAGGCTCCAGCAACAGGTAGGCATGCAGGAGAGACTGATAGAGTCTAGTAAGGCCTTAACGGAGGAGCTGAAAGCACAGACTCTTCCATTGCAACAGGGAGCCGGGGGTTACAGAGATGAGGTTCGCTGGGAAAGGGAAACACCTGAGCATAACCTCAGGATCCCTAGTACCAGAGGCCTTCATCTCTCCCAGTCCTTGGACTCTGCCACCCCCATGTCCCATGGCGCACATGAGCCCAGGGCCACGGGGATGGCAGATTACTATCCAGCCAAAAGTATGGGGCTCAAAGGCCAGTACCACCCAGGAATGGATGGGCGGGCATCCAGGTATGGGCACCTAACTACAGTGCAATTTAGTGGGGAACCCCGGGAGAGTAGGCCCTCTAAGGGCATTCTGAAAACCTCTGCCCAGTCAGGTCAGTGGGAGGGTTACCCATCAAATCCTGGCAGCAAGGAGGGATCTGAAGACTCCTCTGAGCGTCACAGGACACAGGAGACCAGGTCCCCACATTCTGCCAGTCATTCTCAGGCTCGCAGAATCCGGGAGAGCCTGGAAGATCAGACGGGCACCTCTGGGAGCATTGCTTCTGAGTCAGAGGATGAACGGACCAGGGTCACCCAAACCAAAAAAGGCCAATAAGGCAAAAAGGGCCTTGCTTAAGGACCCCTTAAAACAGATTAAGGCAATAAGGAGTGTCATCATGCCTTATCACAAGAACGCCAAGTATTCTGTTTGGGAACACATGGAGCTTTATGAGCAAATGATGGAGACTTTCCATTTGAAGGACAGCAGTAGCTGCATTCAGTATGTCAAATGGACATTCTCCCCAGAATACTCCAGTTTCTTTGAGGGGCTGGAGGACCAAAATCATTCAAGATGGTCCACCTACAGGGCGGCCATCTTGAAACATTTTTCTGTTCACAGAAATCCCCAAGAGGCGCGCAAGGCATCCTACAATTTGCAATGTGGGGAGGATCAGGCCCCACAAGAATTTGTGCAGGAATTGAAGTGTGCTTTTGCACAGACTACAAAAAGGGTGCATACGGACAGTATATAATTTGTTAATACATTTTTCCATGCCTTACCCAAATACATAATGACCCAGCTTGTGAGAGATTTTCACGAGAAAAGATCTTTAGACTGGGTCATTGAGCAAGCCACCCGCACCTATGAGGTGCAGAAACCGGTAGAAAATAAAAATAATGCCCTGAAAAGCCCCAAATCAACCAGCACACCTGCTGCTGCCAAGGTGGCAGAGGTAAAGGTTGCCCGCATTTTAGATTTGGAGATGGGGGGGCCTAAAAACCTGCCTGCACCAAATAATTCAAAGCCCAGAAGGCCCTCGGGCCAGTCACAGACAGGGAGTCAAGGAGATAGTCCCACAAATGGGGTCCTTCACTCCACTGATTTTGTAAGTCCCCGCTACAAAGGAAACTGACCCATCCTGGGTTATGTGTGGACTCCTCCAGCCCAAGGGGTGGGGGGATCCAGCCAAGCACCTGAACCAGGGAACTTCCCTCCTAACTTCCCACAGGAGGGCAGAAATTCCCCAAATCCTGGGCAGAACCTCTTCACCAGGTATCCACCCAACTTCCAGCCCCAAAATCATCCATCCTTCTTTCCCCACTTCCCTGAGTCCAGACCACCTAACCCGGGAGAGGGGAGGCCAAGGGTGGAGGGGTACCCACATTTTCCCAACCCGGGGTACTACCAGAGAAGGGATAGCTACCCTTCCCGGGATCAGCCCAGGGGAGAAAACAGAACCCTGTATCAGCCTGAGCGGGTTTCCCAACTTGAGCGCCAGGTCCAAAGTATGGCCCAGGAGCTGGGTCGCGTGCTAAGGGCTCAGCAGAACCCTCAGATGGGTATGCTGGCACAGAATGAACCAAACTCTGGGCCTGGTGCTCCAGAACAATGACGGGGCAGCACCCCGATAAACCACCAGTTCCCAGGGAGGAGGCACAAGGGGAAGGGGGGTGTAAAGCCTTGGAGGAAGCTTCCTTCCCCACTTGTAAACAGCCCCTGGAAACCCCAAACCGGAAACAAAATCTCTTACCCCTGAAAGTATGCCACCCAAGGAGCAGAGAGGAGGTAGGAGAAACAAAGGACCCAAACAGACCCATTTTGTGGAGGAGGTACAGGTCTTCCAATTTGAGGGAGAGGGATCCTCAGAGGATCCTGGGAAAAGGATCTTCTCATTCAGAGATGGGGGAACTCCTCTCAAGGAAAAATGGGTCCCAACGGATTCCAATCCAGACTGGGTAGATGTGGGGATTGAGCTGTCGCCGGCCATCATTCTATCCCAGAACCAACAATACCGAAAACCCCTGGTTCAAACCCATCCGTGTGACTTCCTCCAAAAAGGGGGGGCGGCCCAGAACCGGAACCAGGGGAACCCAAAACCGCATCAATATCCAAGTGCCAACTTTTTCTTTTAGATTCCCATGACTCTCTGCGGAATTCTGCCCATATCTCTTCTCTCACAATGTCCAAAACTAAAAAATTAGCCCACCAGTAGTCCAATGTGCATTATATGTGCCCCCTTGAGGAGAAGGAGGGAAGATACTATGCCCTGGTACAAGTACAGGGGCAGGGTACAATTTTCGCACTGGTGGACACTAGATCCCAAGTTACCCTTCTGTCCAAAAAGGCCTTTGATGAACTGAATTCAGGAAGGGGTCCATTTCCCATTTGTCTATCAGTTTGAATGTGGGAATGGCTGGATCTTTTGGGAGTTGGTGGAACATGGCTTCGCTGATGAAGCTCTTACCGTTGTTCACACACACTCGGGCGAGAACAGAGTCCTTCCCATCATTTAAAAGAACAGGGATGAACAATTGCTCTCCAATTTGCTTAATATCAGCCAGGCTCTGAGCTGATTTCACATCTTTCTAAACTATTGGAGTGGGAGTTTCTGATTGTGGATTGGTAAAGAATTTTAGAGTGTTTCCTTCCACTGTGGAATACCACCTTAAACTGGAAGGAAGGTTGATTTTCAGAAATAGCAAGGACCCAGCTGAGATAGCCAAACCAGAATACTTTCCAGGTTTCAGGCAGATGGTGGAAGAGAGAGTCAACCTAGCTGACGCCTGTGTGACTCTAGAACAGAAGCAAAAGTTGAATCAAGTTTTCTTGGATTTCTAAGATCTCTTTGCGGTCGACTCATATGACTGTGGTCGCACCGACATCCACACCACAACAATTCCCATGGACCCTGGCATGACTCCAGTGTTTGTGAAGCAATATCGCTTGCCTCTCGCATCAATGGAGTCCCTTACTGAAAAAATTAAGAACCTTGAGTCCCGGGCAAAAATCCTTTCAGTCCACAGCACCTTCAATAATCCGGTGTTGGGAATATTGAAGCCAAACGGCCAGTGGAGACTCTGTGCCGACCTTAGGGAGCTCAACAAATGGGTCCATACTTTCTGATGGCCTCTGCCCTACATTGACCAAGGGCTGGCCCAGATCCAGGGGTCACAGGTATTCACTGCAAGAGACCTGACCAATGGATACTGGACTGTGCCTGTCAGTAGGGAGGACCAATACAAACTTTTTACCTTTGGGGGCCAGCAGTACACATGGACCCGGACTCCCTTTGGATACATCAACTCCGGCAATGAATTCAACATTTTCCTATACAAGGCCATGCCCGATCTGGGTGCAAGGGGTAACCTGGCTTATGTAGATGATGTCCTCATCAAAAGTTCATCTGTGGAGGAACACATAGTGGAGATCCGTTGTGTTCTGACAAAGTTGAGGGCCGCCGGAGCAAAACTTTCCTTTCAGAAAGCACAGAGGTGTAAAACCTGTGTCAATTTCTTGGGGCATGAGATTACTCCTCAGGGTCTCTGTCCCCAGGAAAAGAAAGTAGAAGCACTTCAGAAACTGAAAGACCCCACAACTCTGCGGGAACTAAGGAGCCTCCTTGGACTGACTAATTACAGCAGAAAGTTCATTGAAGGCTACGCAGAGATCACCAGACCCCTGATTCATCTCTTGAAGGGGGGGTCAAGTGGGAATGGGATCGAGAACAATCCGAGGCAGTAAGACAGCTCAAAAGAAGCCTCTCACAAGCGCCTTGCTAGCTTACCCTGTCAGAAACAAGGAGTTATTCTTGGAGACAGGGTTCTCTAATACATGCTTGACTGCAGTATTATATCAAAAGCATGACAAGGTCAATAAAGTAATCTCCTATGCGAGCAAAACTTTATCCTCTGTGGAGGAAAAATTCAACGATTGTGAGAAGGCACTCCTGGCAACGGTGTGGGCATTGAAGAATTACCGCCCGTTTATCCAGGGGGAACACATCATAGTGGAGACTCCACACCAGCCTCTGCAATATCTCCAAAGTGACAGAATCCGGGCCGGAAATGTGAGCGATTCCCGAATTACTTCCTGGATTCTGTCAATGCAAGGCTTTCCTGTGGAGGTCAGACATGGCCAAAACAAGAAGAGTCCCCTCGCGCAAGGTCTGACTGACTTGCATGATTGTGCCAGAGAAAACTGTCCCGAGATCGAAAGTCTAAAAATCAAGGACAACATGGAGGCATACCTTAATTCCCACACATAGTCTTTGAAGAAGACAAGTGTGAGGGAATGCCCACTGTCTATGTGGATGGATGCTCTTACCATGTTGACAACAATGGGGAAAAAGAACTGGTGGCAGGCGTAGGGAATGCATGGTTGAATGAGTCCCCAGAAGCCTCCGCTGGATACAAAATTGGTCCCTGAAGTAGTCAGGTGGCAGAATTGATTGCTGTGCATCAAGCCATCCTCACTGCTGTCCAACATCAACTCCACAAACTGGTCATAATCACAGATTCAGATTATGTACAGAATGAGTTCGTGGAGCACCTGGTTAATTGGAAAACCAGAGGCATGTTATGTGCTAATAACAAACCCTTGAAACATGGGAAGTTAATTCAAAACATTGATGATCTGGTCACCTTGAATGGGATGACCGTCTACTGGAAAAAGATCAAGGGTCATTCCAAAGTAGAGGGACCAGACAAAACTGGAAATGATTTAGCTAATCAGCTGGCCAAAACCGGGGCCATCAAAGGGGATCTAATAGAGATTGAGTCCCTGTTGGGGGAGATCCAGGTCACTGCTATCACTAGGTCCCAGACAAATGCTCACAATGATCTTTCAACTGCACAATGGAGTAAGGAGACCCCAGATGCTGATTTGATTACAGCTCAGAAGGGGGATCCAATAATTGGTAAGTTTTACCAAAACATTGAGGACCCTGAGAACTTTCCCCTGACGGATACCGATTACGTTGGGAAAGAGGACCTTAGAGTGTTGATGAAATGACAAAAAATGTTTGAATCCAAGACGGTTTGTTGGTATGGAAATCCCAAGCTGGCCATGATCAGTGGGTGGTCCCTACCTCATTCTGAAGCCTGATGTTAAGTCACGCCCATGATGCGGCCACTGCCGGTCATATGTGGTTTCATACAACACTTGAGATCTTAAGAGAGGTTGCATACTGGCCACACATGGGGCAGGACCGCAACCAATACTTGAAGGGGTTTCTTGTGTGTGCACAATTTCAGCCAACATCCCTCATACACCGTGTGCCTCTCCAAAAGAGGGGGATGACACTGCCATGGTCAGATTTGCAAATCGACTTCATAGGCCCCGTGATTCGCTCCCCTAGGGGAAATAAGTACATGTTGACGGTGACATGCTTATTTACTAAATGGGTGGAATGTCTCCCGGCCCCAAACTGCAAGGCAGAAACAGTAGCTGCCCTGATGATCAACCACATCTTTTCGCGTTTTGGACTACCCCAAAGGATTGAGTCCGACAGAGGTAGCCACTTCACCAGTGAAGTAATGACAAAGATGTGGGAGATACTGGGGGTTAAAAGGAAGCTACATATTGCTTGCCGGCCAGCCTCTTCTGGTGCAGTAGAGAGATACAACAGAACCATTGTGAGCATATTAAAAAAAATTGTGGCAGATTCTGGGCCAAGTTGGGATATCCGATTACCTCTGGTCCTAATGGCCATCAGATCTACCCCTTCATCTGCAACTAAAATGTCACCATTTGAGCTGATGACTGGACGCAAGATGGTTCTTCCCCAGCATTTGCTCTACAGGACCCAAGAGCAGACATTAATAAATGCCTATACAACTCACAAATACATTGAGAATTCAAGGAAACACCTCCAACATGCTTTTGCCTATGCTCAGCGGAATCTAGAAAGATCAGCCGAGAGTATGAAAACTCACTATGATTTGCAAACCACCAGGAAAGAATACAATGTAGGAGACCGGATTTATCTATACAATTTCCAAAGAAACCAGGCCAAACAGCGAAGATTTTTGCCTACATGGAAGGGACCTTTTGAAATTATAGACAAGATCTCCCCAGTTGCCTACAAGATTCGCTTCCCCAAAGGTAGTTTGGAAGAAGGGGAAGACAAGTGGGTCCATATAAATCAGTTAAAGTGTTGCCATCCTAGGCACACTCTGCAGCAACTGGAGGAGTCCTCTGCAATTCCAGAGGGGCCGCTCCAGAGTAATTCAGTTCCAACCCTAAAATATCCCACATATAGTCTCTAATATATTATGATTCTTGAATGAAAATGTCTCCTGATTATATCTTGTTTTTTTAAAATAAAAATATAAATGTCTCTTGATTTATAAAATGTATCTGCAGCCCCACTATATCAATAGTGGGGGAGAAATGTCTATGAATAGGTATTGCCACTTTGCTTTGTCATCCTAGGAGAGATGAAACCATGGAGACTGACCAAGGAGGACGACCTGGGGACCGAGAGCAAGGATGCGAGGGGCCCGGGGTACCGCCCAATACTCCCATCAGGACCGGCAAGGAGAAGTGATTGATCGACCCTGATGAAGGAAAAATGCTGAACTGTGCCACCTGAGGAATCGGAAAAGATGATGAACTGTGCCATCTGCGGAATCGGAAGAAGATGATGCGGACATACCAGCGCGTGGATCAAGACATCCTTTGCACCCGACTCCTCCTCGACTCAAAATCAAAGTGCAGTCGGGCGGGGGGGCTTGTTGGGTGTCTTGACCCACGTTCAAAATATTATGCTGCCACATTTGGTGTGGTGGGCTTAGAAAATCCAAGATGTCCAAAAAGCCCACATTTGCACCAGAATCCAGGAAAACCGCGCAGTTTTGCGCACACCAAAATGGTCGCCTGACCTGCCACCCACCAGTGTGAGCATGATGGGCCAGAAGCGCCATGAGTGAAACGTGGTGCCAAAGGAAAAAACAGCATTGCATGTTAGCTCCAAAAAAAAGCGCTTTGAAACCCCCTTTGTTTCTCTGAAATGCAAGCTAAAAATGCCTATTTTAAACATTGCAAGATATTCAAAAATCTCACTGAACACCAGCAGACATTTGGCAGAATGTAGTCTTGTGTGCATACAAAATCTGGAAAGATGAAGAGCCTAAAGCAATGTTTATAACAAAACTGGCTGAGCTGTGGATATCAGCAGCTTAACTGAAATTGGATTTAAAAACACTAAAATCGAAATGTTTAAAAGAAATGAGTGTCACATAGGTTGCAACTGTTTAAAGGTCATAGTTTAATCTTAGAATCAGCGTTCTAGCTGCATGTGTAAAAATTGTAAGTTTGATTTGAATGAAGAAAACTGGAACAAAAGTGACATTTGGCTGAAGCCTGGCTTGACGAGATTGAATTCTTCCCGGCAACTACCCCCGACAGGAGTTGAAACTTACCCAGCCACTACATTCGCGCGTCTGGCTGCCTTCCGCTGTTCCCACCAAAAGGAGATTACACCTCTCTGATTGAATCAGGGGAGGAGCACCTGGGAGCAGAGAAACAGAACAATGAGCCTTCCTTGGCTCAGGCAAATGTTAAATTAGGGGGGGGGGGTCGTAAATGGCTTCCTCTTGGGAGAAACTGGGAGGAGCAGTGCCTCTGTGAGCAACCTGAGTTGGAGGAAGTGGATAAACCAGAAATTCCACCATGTGCTTTGGGAAACCACACCCCTCTGGGCCAGAGCATAATTTTAAAAAGATGGATAATTCATAGTACGGACTTGTCAAAATTATATAATTAATATCATTATTCTTGTGATTTTTCTGTGCACATTTTAAGAGGTGTTAGGACTCTGTGGTATATTCTGGGGGGTAGTTGCGGAAAATAAGGTATTACTCCGAATGTCTGTATGTTAAAATTGTGACACTTTTTCATCTGATGCCCATATTCCTTGTGCATGTTTGTGTAAATTCTGGAAAAGTTTAGAGGTTGTGTTCTTGATGAAAAGGGCAGAATTCTGTCATAAGTGGACACAACATCTTACAAAGACAGGGATCGGATGGTTTGGTGCTACAGAAAATATGTTAACTGGACATATAATATTAGAAAAAGGGTACATAGATAAATATGTATTTGGATCAACAATAGATTTGTGTGCAAATTGACAAGGGGAGTGTTCTTTCTGTATGCCATAACATTGATGCCTGATTACGCTCCATTCCTTCCCCCAATCAAGGAAGAGAGGAGAGCTTGGCCAATGATAAGTTGTGAGGGGCAGGCTTAGTTATGCCCACGCACACACCAATTTTCAAAACACATAAAAAGAGACTGCTTTGGACAGGCAAGACTCACTTTCCATTTTCTTGCGAAGCATTTTGCCGGACGACTTCAAGATCCAGAACTCAACTCCAGATAGATCCAGAACCAAGCCAGAACTTAAAGCAGAGAGGCCTAACCCACACAGCTGGACTTTTCTCAGCGGGCCTCAGCATCCAGCAAACCTAACCAAACTATTCAACAGCCGGGCAAGCTGTTTGATTCTGGCCTAGAACCCTGCGCCAGTACCCAGAAAGCAGTGCTGTATCCAGAATCCACTTGATCCAGACCAGCAGAACCAGAGATCCAGACCAGACCGCAGTGCCGCTAGTAGACCCAGACCAGATTGCTGTGAGCAGAACCAGTACCAGAAACCGCCCGGAGTCCAAATTTATAGTGTGCTACTCAGCTAGAAATGTGCCAGAACCAATCTCTTAGTCTAAAATAATCTGATTCAAAACATTTGAACCTGTCCAGAACTGCATCATAGGAATCGTGTGTTCATTCTGTCATTTCAAAGCTGTAAAAGTGTCATTTTTTTCATTCTGAGGTTTACTTTAATTTCGAGAAACTACCTTCACAAAATCGTCTGTATCTTTGGAACCACGTATGTTAGGAACGAGATTTAACTTTCATTTTGACTTGCTACTCCTTATAGTTTCTCCGTAATTGCGATCGACGCACTCGCGAATTGACATTTTGCTTCATTTCAACCACATGTAAAAATGTCTGTCTTTTGCTTCCGTTATTGAATTCCGTTTTCAACCTGATAACCATCCCTGAATCATTGATAGTGCTGACCTGAACTAATTCAAAGTAGCTATCACCTACCCTGAACCTCCTATAAGGAATTAAAAGCATTTTTAGCATATTATTACTTCACTGCCACTACATTTAAAAGGATTTGCCTGCTTTAAAGTCATACCTGTTTTCCTCTAAACTCGCTGGGGGGAACTGGAACTTTGTATTGCATTTTCTTTGTATTCCTGAAAAGTGTATGCTCTCCTTCCATCTCCTTCTATTCCATAGAAGGGAGTGAATTGCCACAAGGGGAAAAGTGAACATATTATCTCTTGTGAAACCCTATCAGTTTACTTCTGTACTGCATTTATTCATCATTGCATTTCCTTGAAACCCTAAAAGCATTCTCAGTTACCTTTTCTTCCTATACCAACTCCTAAGTAATTAAATAAGCGTACAATTGTAATATTATCGATTGTTGATCACTGTCATATTCTTAAGTGTGATATCAAATATTAATTTATTGTAAAAGTGTGATATATATATATTGTTTGATTTTTCCAATAAATCTTTTAAATTGCAAAACAAACCTACTTCTTGGCTCAGTGAGGTCAGGGGGATTCAAAATAGGGGCGTTATATAAGAGTTTATCATCCAGAGTATAACTTGTCATAAAAATATATAAATAAGGGCTTCCCTTGGGCGTCCCAGACGAGGCACTGACTTAGTGGGATTGCTGCATTGAAGTCACTTAACATACCACACTGTGGGTATCACCCATACTGCCTGTACCCAAAAAATTGCCAGATGGATCCATAAGACTGTGTGTAGACATGCAGAGAGCAAATGAGGCCATAGAAAGGGAAAGACATCAAGCTCCCAGAATTACAGACATGATCCACCTGCTACATGAGCCAAATACTTATTGAAACTAGATCTCATGAAGGGATACCATCAGATAGAAATCGCACCAGAATCCAGGTACATCACCACTTTTGTAACCCACTTGGGGCTGTTTCAGTACGAATGATTTAATTCTGCTATCTCGTCGGCCGCAGACATTTTTCAAGAAGAAATTCACAAAATCCTCCACCACGTCCCAAAGTTTCTGAATTACTCCGCTGACCTACTAATATATGGGAAATGCCAAGAGAAACATGATGCCGCTCTACACAAAGTTTGACAACAGGTTTGACCCTTAATCAGTCAAAGTGTGAATTCTGAGATACTTTGTACACATATTCTCAGGAAAAGGAATGCGACCAGACCCTGAAAAAGTTGCGACCCTCAACTCTGCCCAACCACCCAAAAACATATCAGACTTGTGGGGGTAATTCATAGAATTTAGCACACAAGTGGCACACGCGGCTGGCGCACAGTGTGCACGTGCGATTGTCTGCACCAGCCTTGTGCGCTAAAATGAATTTCCGCGCACAGCGTATTCATGGATTTCAGCTACCAAAACCAGCCGTGGTGCAGAGTGGCACAGCGACCCTGGAGCAGCGCCAGTTACGCCCCCAAGAACGCCCCTCGCACAAGGAAAAGCCACAAAATCCCCAATCCAGCGCAAAGGGCTGCGATAACTCTGGACCAGTATACAGGGCCGCCACACAGCACACGGCAAGTGGGGAACATGTATTCTGGGGTGCGTGGGAAGTTTCACGCGCGATTGGCCCTGTGCGAGTGGGGTACGTGTATTCCTGCGGTGCGAGGGAAGTTTCACACACAATTTGCCCTGTACGAGTGTGATACGTGTATAACTGGGGTGCGCGGGAAGTCCCACACGCGATTGGAGCAGGCTATGTGTATTTCGGGGGTGCGCGGGAAGTTTCACATGCGAAGGGCCCTGTGCGAGTGGGGTATATGCATAACTGGGTTGTGCGGGAAGTCTCACACGTGATTGGCCCTGTGCGAGTGGGGTACGTGTATTACTGGGGTTCGCGGGAAGTTTCACACGTGAAAGGGCCTGTGCAAGTGGGGTACGTGTATTATGTTTTGCTCCCACCTGCTGCTGCTCCTGTCCATGTGTCCTGTCCGATGATGCCTGCACATCCTCCATCAGCTGGTCTCCAGTTGTGGTGTCCACCCCTGCTGGACCACTGACTCCTGACTGTGGCAGGGATGGGATCTCCACCAAGCTGGCTGTGTTGGTCAGGCCAGGTCCACAGGGGGCCTTGGTGGAATCTGGGCCGGAAGACGGCAGGGAGAACGACTGGCGCATAGCCTCCACAGAGGATGAGAGGTCTGCCAGAGTGCGCGTCACATGTAGGAACCCACCAACCAGGGCCCCTCACAACAGTGCCACGTCGCAACGCTGCTCTTCGTGATGGCGTGCGTTCTCTGCCCAGGAAGAACGCACGTCATCACGAATTTCACGCGTGCGCAATGCGACACCAATCAGGACGGAGCCATTACGTTCATGGGACACCTCGTCCGCAGGTAGTGGAGAGGCAGATGACATGGCACTCTCCCCTACCTGCGGACGGGCCTGGGAAGGGGCATCCCAGCTGGTGCATGGTGGTGCAGTCACAGGGTCAAGGACAGGGACATGCACAGGCCCCTCCGCAGTGATCTGTACTGCCTCCTGACCCTGGCCCTGGACTGCACCACTTGCACCAGTGGTACTACCCCCACCAGGCCTCATGTGTGGCTCAGTAGCGGGCTCCTCCTCCTCTGTGGAGACCACCAACCTGGATGTCTCCTTACTGTCTTCCGCCATTGCAAGCCCCTGTGGGGGTTCACCCGGCCCTTCCGCCACAGCCGTAGTGGCAGACGCGGCACCAGCCCCCTTGCTCCCAGATGATGGCAAGTCCTGGGAGGGTGGCTGGGTTTTGCATCGCCGCCCGGTGGAGGCATCCCCGCCACTTGGCTCCACAGCCCCGTCTTCGCCCTCTTCTTCACTTGACGCTGCGTAGAGGGAGACATAGAACAGAAGCATCAGGGTACAGTACAACATTCCCCTAGACAGGAAACAATAACACATGAGTTGCCGTGTCTAACGTCACTTCCATCCTGTCCCTCCACAACACATGAGTGAATGCACACAACAAACATGCATGAACAGGCACGGCGCATGCAATCAACATCAGCATCCATGTACAAGGGCATCTATTAACCAAAATCTTGCCTTCAAACTCACATGCATCATGGCTCACACTGATCCCATGAACACACATCACCGGAGGGTCATGCATCATGCCTTGCACACCACAGACACAGTGGATAGACACAGTGCATACAACGGTGACCGCACTGCATGAGTGAATGTACACATCATCACAGACATGTGTCATGAATCCATGGCGTGCCGAAGTCACACACACACTTCTCAGACACACACATGTGCACCATACATGTACATGACAGCATCACCCATCCTCACACCCCCACCATGTGCAAGAACAGACACTGGCATGCTTTCATGTGTGCATTTGCCATACAGCTACCCATGTTGCATTGTAACTCATGCACCAACCATGTGGTTCACACATTACTGGTCTCACATGCATGACCATGATGTCCCTGCACACACACATCCATACATGGCCTATGTCACACATACAGGCAAGTATCAGACTACCAGCACACTGCAACATGCCCTGTCTCACACACCAATGCTTGGCCACTTACCGCTCAACTCCAGACGGGTCTTCCTCTGCAGGATCTGGGCGTGGAGCGCTGGGCCTACACGTTCCAGGACCCTCATCTGGATGTCACTCATGCTCATCCGGCCCCCCTCCGCGAGGCGCCGGGCCTTGTAGAGGGTCCTCAAGTCCTCCCAGCGCTTCTTGACGTGCTTGATGTCGTGGGTTGCCACCCCCTCCGCATTGATGGCAACCACTACGTCGCCCCAGATCCTCTCCCGTCCTTCCTTGTTGGCGCGTGATGTTCCAAAGAGGGCATCAAAATGCCCCAGGACATGCTCCACCACGACACCAACTTCCTTCACACTGAAGCTGGTGGCCCTCTGCCTCTCTGGCTGGGGGTCGCCAGTGGTCTCAGATGGTGTTTGCCCTGACATGGCGACCGCCGAGGCAGGTGTGGGTGGGCAACTGGGTCCTGGGACTGGGCTGTGGAGTGATGGTATCCCAGTCGGGAGTCTTCTGTTCCAGCAGGGGTGGACACAGCAACTGGAACCCTGGCTGACATGCAGGCACCAAATAGCAGGGCATGTGGGCAGCAGGCAGGCAGGCAGCAGCAGATGGCAGGTGTGAGCGTGCTCGGGGCTCTGGGGGGCAGTAGTTTGGCCTACTGGGCAGGAGCGTGGTCTTCTGTGTGTTGTTGTGTGGACAGCTTGATGCGGAGTGATTTGGCACATGAACAAATTGCACATCAGCGTGTAATTGGAGGAAAGGCCCTTAGTGTGTAAGCGCGTCAGCACATGTACGCGATTTCATTGGACCAAAGGCCATTAGCACGTAAGCGCTTCTGTGACATTATGCGCGCTGGCGTTTCCCTCCTGACGTGGGCATAGCAGTTCAGCACGCGTGAAAACACTGCATGTCCGCGTATGAATGCGTGTAATACAAGGAAAGGGCATACGCGTGTAAGTGACGTGACGCGCGCGGGTGTTTCCCACAGCGCGGGTTAAAGGTGAGCAGGGCTAGCAGTTCACTGTATGTGCCTTTCCTGGAGACCAACGTGTGTTCCTGCTTCGTGTTGTTTCGCGCGCCATCACAACTTCACAGCTATCAAGGACAGAACTCTTCTTTTGGCAGGGGTATTGGCTACGAGTGTTTTTCTGCATCGCGCTAGTCAGACGGTGAGTCGCGCACGCTATTTTTCCCACTGCGGGTGCCCCTGTGTATCGCACCCATTTTCGAGGTCACAGTAGCCTGCGTGTCCCACGCGTACGCATTTTTCATGTTACTGGGTGCCACCGCGTACTGCGGGAGGTTGATTCCAAGCACGTAGGCTGCAGGGTTGCGTGCACGGTTTTACTGCACTTTTGGGGTGCCAGAACGTTGCGTGACCCGTCACTACATCACCGGGGTCACATACAGCCTTGCAGGTGCAGGGGGGCTGTTAACATCTTGCATCCCACCCCCTTCACCCCAATTGCCCAGGTCAATTGGGTGTACACCTCTCATTGGCACTACTCCATCTGTGCCAGCACTACTACATCTGTGCCATGGTTGGGAGGCCACCAAAGGTGAGGGGCGCCTCAGCTGGGCGTCCTCCTTGTGGTTTGCGTGGTCGGGGACATGGCCGGGTTGACCAGGGAGTAGGGGGACTCCAGGGTGTCCAGGGTGGCCGCAGATCGGGAAAAGGCAGGGATGCGCCACTTGAGCACGATGTTGTGCCATGTGTCGGTGCAGTCATGCCACCACCCCCTGTGGTTCCGGGAGATGCAGCTTCTGCATCTGGCACTGGCGCCCGTGTGTCTCGGTAGTCCGTTTCATCGACTGCCACGGGCCCAAGGGTAGTAGTAGCTGCAGGTGCAGCTGTGGACACCACCACCCAGGCTCAAGGTCTGCCAGCGCAGGCTGCGTTGGCACTTGAAGAGCCCTTTGAAGATTTCCAACAGGCCAGGAGGGAAACCGTAGGGGCATGCAGGGCTGCCCTGACCAAGACACGTGTCCCTGGGGTAGTTATGTCATCTGCTGCCCCGAACAGCCGGGTGTTGGCAAGTGCAGGGGCAGATGCAACCAACAACACCCCGGTTGTGAGTCTGCCAACCAGGACAGTTGCGGTCAATGACCCTGCCACAGCGGATGTTGCTGCGCAGGGTCCATTAGAGGGCACCCAGCTGCCACTGACACAAGTCAGGCCTTTGGTCGTCCCTCCACCTGCCACTCCCTTGGCTCAATCCACCGAACCCACTGTCCATACTGATCAGGGTGGCATTAGCCAGCCAGGGTCTGTGCCACAATCCAAGAGGAGGAAGGTTGCACCTGCAGCACATGCTGGGACACCACACACAGCCACGACCTCCTGCACGTCGAGGAAGAAGCCTTTCTGCAAACAGGAATTGGACTTCCTCGTGGGCTACGTGCGGAAACACAGCCGTGACATGCTAGTGGGTGCTAATTGTCAGACTACGGCTTCCCACTGTGATACTCACTGGAAGCAAGTTGCGGAACATGTGAGTGCATTCGGCCATGAGGTGCGCACGGGCGCAGGAGTGCAAAAGGCATTGGAATGACCTCAAATGCAGCGCTAAGGCTAAGCATGCCTCAAATTACAACTTGACTCTGGTGACTGGCGGTGGGCCTGCACCGGAGGAGGAAGACCTCACTCCGCATTAGTCACTCGTTGCAGAGTTCATACCATATGAATTGGTCGAAGGAGTGGGAGAGATGCCGGACTTTGATGCCCAGTCCAGTGAGTGTTGATGCGTGTTTGTCGAGGACGTGTGTGTTTTACTTGTGTGATGTGTTGTGCATGACTGCCACTACATGTCACGTGTACATTATTATGATGTGCGAGTAATGCAATGCTTCCCTGATGCATGTCTACTCTGCTGGATGGTGGACATGTGGAGCAGATGGGGACTGTCCAGATCACCACTTTTGCACCCTAGTCACATGCTGGTTACCAGTATGCCCCTCCGGTCCATGTTCCAGCTCACTGGCACTTCTGTATGTAGCGTGGGGTGACCTTGCTCTCAGCCCAGGAACTATGCATAGCATGACTGATGTGCATGTGTCCTCTGCCTGCAAGGGGGTAGCCAATGTACACATGCTCCCTTGCCCCTCAACCCCCTGCTCTGCACCCCAATTCCATCTTAGCACTGGTCTTCTACAATATTGCCCTTGGTTACTTCCCTGGTCATGCCTCCTGTGCACATTCTAACATCCAGCGGCCAATCTGCCAGACATATCCATTGAGGTACATCCTTAGTACTTGATGCATGGTGTCTCACTTGGACTGTGCAGAGGTCAGATGCCCCGCAGGGACATGAGTGCCCATTCATGCTCCATGTGCATTTCACGCATGCCCATATGTGTCCATGACTGGATGATCACTGTTACACAAGTCCATGATGACCCAAATTGCATGGCATTTCATCTGCCTTCCCATGTCAACTGTGGCTCAGTACTGCGTTGCACACATGTTTAGGGTCTGACAATCTGTGTGGGTCACAGGCCTCAGCCTGTTTAATGGCCAATGACTCTGTCCAACTTGTGTAGTGTCTTCTTCACACGTGGGTGTACTCTGGAGGTTTCATCATGTGTCCTGCTTAGTGTCCCATCATCATTTGCTGTGTTGTCACTTGACTCACATGATGCTGTTGATGCTAGTCAACACTGTCAATACACAGGTCTATGGTCAGCCTTTTGATACCATGCTAGGCATCCCTGCTTTTGCACTTGGGGGAAGGGGTGGTTTGCTTGTAGATATGCTACCCATTGAATGCACATTGCACGTGATGCCTGAAGGTGACCTTGCACTGCCTTCACATTTTCTGACACACACCATGAAGTCCTTGTACATGTAGATAGTGCGTAACATACATATTTGCTGCACTGCATAAACCCACTTCAGGGCACACTTCCACCTTTCCACAGGTCTAATCACAGAAGCAATTTCAAGTTTACCCAGCATGCATGCCAGGTTCTATTTTGTGTGTCACCTGTCTGCCTGATGTGTTTGGTGTCAGTGTGTGTGTGTATGTAGTGTGCCTCTAACATGTGTAGTGACCTTTTTCCTCTCTATTTTTCAGGTGAAGACGCAATTGAGCCGGAGGATGGTGTTGTCATGCCAGGCACAGGGTTGTTATCACTACATCAACCCAGCACAAGTGGGGGTTGTGGGGTGGTAGGCCACGAAAACCACCAAGTGCTGCAGTTCATCTTGTCTCTGGCTGCCTATGAGTCCAGCCCTGATGAACACTCTGACGACCATGTCGAGTTGGATGAGCATCAGGTCCATATGTCAGGGGTGAGTGATTCTGATGTGGATTCTCCTCTGTCCGCGACACCTGAACTGAGGGGTTAGACAGCCTTGGCACCTCCGCCCGTGGTGGATCGGGACACAGGGTCACCCTCCACACCAGTCACTGATGTACCTGGGACATCACGTCGACAGGGGCATGTAGTCGTGCAGCCACGGGTCGGTGCCCACACAACGAGGACACCCAGTCCTTGGGTCCCGCAGGGGTTAAGCCCAGCAACGCGGTCACCGTGCGCAACCGCTGTATACTGAGAGGGAGCAAGACATGGCTGCCAATTCTGAATGCCAGGGGGCAGCAATGGAGAACATCGCTGAGAGCATGGAGCGTGTGGCCCGATCTGTGCTCCCCCATGCTAGGCAGGTGCTTCTCCAGCAGCAGGCGGCAAGGTCCATGGCGCGCTCGCTCAGGCTGGGCATTGCGGCCTCAAACAGGGCACGCCAGGCTGAAATGTTGTCTCTGCGTGAAGCAATTGCTGCTCACGCAGAGGCACACATGGAGGCCCTGAGGGAAGAGTATGCTTCCCTCAGATCCACTCTGGGTGTCCTTCTGATGTCCCAGAGGGAGTGGGCAGAGAAGAGGTTTGCACAGCTTGAGCGTACCATCTCGGCTGAGCTACATGCTTGCCGGGAGGAGCAGCGGTTGTCAAGCCAGGCCTTGCAGGAGGAACTCTGTGTTACACGTGCTACCTTGCAAGAGGAAGCACGTGTATCACGGGAGGTTCTGCATGCAGACCTACATGTCATCACCACACAGAACCAGGCTCACCCATCCGGCAGACCTGCTGCCGATGAGGGGCAAGCTGTGGCTAGGCGTGGTCATGCTCCTGTGCCACGTCCTCCTTTCCAGGAGGAGCCAAACTCAGACGACAATCTATCTCCCACATAGGTCGGGCTGTGCAGGCGTTGAGCCCATGGAGGTTTTTTTTTCCTCAGCATCATCGCATGTGGGTGTTGAGCAGCACCCTGTACCTTCCCATTCCTGGGTGCCTCCCCCCCCCGGGTCGTATGTGACCATTTTTGATTTTTCTTTTAGTTTAGTTAAAGTTTCTGTTTGGTAGTTAGTTTAAATAGGTAAAGTAGGTTTTTCATAGTTAGTGTAATTAGTTAGTATAGTTTACAATTGCTAGGCTATTGTGCTTTCATGTGACAGTGTGGTGCTTTGTGGCTTTTGAAAGCATCCACTGCCTGTTACAGCTGGGCCCTTCAAGCTTGTCTTGTGTATGTGTTTGCTGCTTGGGGGCTTGACTCACATATGCCACTCCTGCTTCCCTTATCCATGGGCTCACAAGGATGGTTCGGTGTAACAGCCTATTACACAAGGGCAATGGACTGTCATATCTGTGGCATGTCTGCTGCTGTGGAACTTGTGTTAACACCCCTAGTGGGGATGATTGGGGTGTAATTGTCCACTGTTCTACTTTTGCTAGATGGGGTGTTTAATGATTCATGTGTACATTCATTGCTATGCATTATGTAGTATGTTTCTTATCTTTAATGAACATGTGCTTGTTGCAAATCATGCCGTAGATAGTGTGTTCCACACTGTTGCTGGGAAAGACGGACTGATGGTGTGATTTCTGATGTACGTTTCTGACATGGTCCAGTCATGTAATGCCTGAAGACACACACACAGATGAATATTAAGCATTAATTATGTGTTTCATGCACTTTCTGCAGGAGTATGAGCCTCAAGACCACCTTTGCCAGCAGACATGGGCCATTGGACGTCTGGAATCAGGACACGTTCGGTGCTGCCGACATGCGCATGTGTGTGCAAGCAGAGGCACAGGGATTGCGATCATACATCCGAAAATCGATGATGTGTTTCAAGGGACTCCAGGCAAGGTGAGCAGCACAGGCGGGTCACAACACAGCAAACCTTCCACCTGGCCAGTTGAACATGCATGCTTAGTAGCAGCACTGATGGTGAACTTGGACAAATATTGGTGTAGAAGCGCACACTACAGCTCAGATGTGTTAGTGGACTGATGGCTAGTTGATGTGAAAGTTGTCTGGGGCACCTGCAGGGGCAGTGGCACATACCCTCCGGTCCACCATGGTCCATTGAGGCACTTGTATTAGCCATGTAGCATTCCGATACATGGAATGAAGCAGCTCACAGGGACAGATAGCAAGGGACAGACTCGGGTGCAGTGCATTTCATTTCCAAGTAGAAATTGATACATGCACTGGCTACTTTATTTTGGTAATGTTGGTACAGGACTTGTTCTGAAGTCAGACCTTGCTATATGCGTCTGTCTGCTTACACAGGGAACAGCGCATGTTGTGTGAATCCTGACACATTGGTGTTCCATTTGCCACGCACCCACCAGTGCCTGACTTACTGCATTGACTGTTTATGAACCATCAGAGGGGTAATGTTACATATGGGTATGAAGCATCCACACAAGCTTGTCTGTTTGTAGTGTATTTTGTTACTTTGGGGCACATTTGGTGGTGTCTTTGTGTGTTTTGGGCACACACAGATTATTATCTGTGGCTCTCTTTGTAGCATTGAAATGCTCCTGTTACCGGACCTGAGAGTGCGTGGGCAGGAGGCCAGCACTCACCCCAGAGATAAGTTTCTCTTTGACTTACATTTGAGTAATTTGGTGCTATGTGCATGTGAACAAGTTTGATCTAATTGTGTATGTGTTAATGTGTGTACTACATTTTGGTGCATTCCCTACTTTCCCGTGTCAATCCTACTCCCCTCTCCTTCCACTCATTCTGGTTATCCAGTATGCCAATGCCTGTCCCGACTGCATATCCCTGACCCTCCTTCCCCACCAGGGTCTCAGAGGCCTGTGTGAGTTAGACCTTGCAGGCACCCAGACCACGGTGGGGGTGGTTGTTTCGTGCCACTCCTGCACCTGTACATGGAAGCTGTGACAGTAGACATCCGTTTGTGGTGCATCATTCTATGTTATGTGCCACACATGGTTCAGATCCTGTTGGGACATTGTTTTACTGTGCTACCTTGGTTGTTAACATCATTGTGGTAGTACTTGGCCTTTGTGGCGTAATGCTACTTCAAGTCATCTACTGGAGGCTGTTCTGGTTTGTTTTACTGCCTGCAGGCTATTTGCTTGGCTTCTGTGTTGTCCTGCTTTGAGTTCTGTTGGATTTTGTGCTTTTGCAAATCTAGGTGGACTCTGAGGGTGCTGGCAACTTTTTACACACAAGGTGGGAGATGGTGACAAAGGGGAAGGGTGATCCTGTTGCCAGGTGGAATTCAAGGATGTCGGATGAATAACCCAGATGCAGTTGTTCAGTGGGTAGTGGTGATTTGTGAGGGAGGGGGGTGTTTTGTTGTTAATAGTTGCCTTGCCCTGCAGTGTGATGGGCACCCTGAAATTGTAATTGTGCTTTCCTATTTACATGATGTATTCTGCTGATCAATGCCTGTTCATGTGTTGTGTTTACCTTTCAGGTGTTAGGGGTTAGTTGTGATTTTACATGCTGGGGTATACACATGGTGAATGTTCACATGTGATGTGTAGAGGACACTGATGGTCACTTGATTTCACATGCATATGTTGAGTGCATGTCCCTACTGACCCACACACTAGCACTATGATCCACTACATGTACAACCACCCTTACATGTCCACGTGTACACTGCGTTTGCCTTCTGGTGCCCACTGTGTCCCTGCAGCACATGTTCTATGACCATTTGTGGATCCTGTAAATGCCTATTTTGGTTTTTTTATGTAGTTTGTCACTTAGATGTGATGCTCAGGGTGTGCATCACACACAATGGCTGTTCACTGTGCTGTGCGCTGAGCAGTCTGTTGCAGGAGGTGGACACGGCACACAGTAGCTGCAGTGTTGATTTTGCAATGCACATTGTGCACGTGGACAGGCATTCATTGTTATGTTTAAAATACAACTTTTGGAATGCATTTGGGTATGACTTATTTTTGGTGGGGGGTTGTTGGTCAGTCATTTCATCTGATTCCATGTCAGGCATCATTGTCTGATGCCCATTTACATTTTTCACATGGCAATGTGTACCTTTTTGGTACTGTGTTGGTGTATGGCTATTGCTTGCCATGTCATGTTGTGGTTTGGGAGGGTTTGAGTGACATACCAGTGATAGTCATGGCCTGTTTTTCAGGTCTGTGTGATTCACACCTTGCATGTGTGCCTTTTGGTCACACAGGATTGCTTGTGTTTAAGTAGCTAGGGATGCACACAATGTGTTAATTCCATGGCAACAATCTCAGTGTGGTAAGGTTGTGACAGTTGACTGTCTCTTTGTCATCATCGATTGTCACCTGGTAAGGGCCAGGCCTGTGTGCACTCTGCAGGGTTGGGAGTTTAGGTGAAAAATCTGGCTCAAGCTAGGTCCAGGCTTCCTCGCCATGTGCCCTCTCCCCTCCCCTGGGCAGCACCTGTGCCTGTGGTTGGGGATGTGGGGCACCACCATGTCCACTGGTACTCCCTGGCGTGTTGCAACATTGTGCAGGACACATGCTGCCACAATGATCCTGCACACTACTGGGGGTGCATACAGTAGCTGCCCGCCAGAGCGGTCAAGGGAGCGGAAGTGTGACTTGAGCACTCCGAATGTGCGCTCCACTATGGCCCTGGTTGCAATATGGGCCGCATTGTATCTTACCTGGGGTGGTGTGGTGGGGTTCCGGATTGGCGTCATCATGTGGTTGCTCAGAGGGTAGGCACTGTCCCCTGGAGAGGTGATAATGGTTGTGATTATTGGGGTTTGTGTATTTGTGTGTGTGTGTGTGTGTGTGTGTGTGACATGCATGCATGTGCACGGGCATTTTTACTCACCTAGGAGCCATGTGTCGCCTTGCTGCCCAGCTTCCAGGGCCTGTTTCAGGGCGGACATTCTGTATATGAAACTGTCAAACTGTCATGGGCGGAGCCAGGGTAGTTTGAATAGACAGAGGTGATGATTCCCTTTGCATCGCATACCACCTGTACATTGATGGAATGCCAGTGCTTGCGGTTTCGGTAGATGTGCTCTGTGGCCCTAGGTGGACGTAGGGCCACATGGGTGCAATCTATGGCACCTAGCACTTTGGGGAAGTGTGCCACCCTGTAAAAGTCCTGGACAATGGCCTGCCTTTCTGCGGGTGTTCTGGGCATGTATATGTGCCTGCGGACTGAGGGGCGCGCTGTCATGATTGCCAATACCTGGTGTAGGCAGCGTGACTGCGTGGCCTGTGAGACCCCCCCCCACTATGGCAGTAGTCCGCTGAAAAGACCCAGTGGCCAAAAAATGCAGGACATTGAGTACCTTCTCTAAGGGGCTCAATGCTTGGGAGCAGAGGGTGGGGGATGTTAGGTCATCTTCCCACTCCCTGACCAGGTCTAGGATGATATGGGGTGGAAACCTATACCTGCCATAGACCTGGTCGTCAGGCATCCCAAAAAGGCTTGTCCGTGGTGAAAAAATGTGTGCCCTGGCTATTCTCCTCCTCCTGCGGTGTCCCACAATCAGTGCTGCGACAAATGGGGCATTCATCGTAGCTGTATGTACGTGTTTGTTGTTTGCATGCACTTTTATGCTGTGCGCGGGGACCCTTCTGCCTGCCTTCGTGTGGCGGACACGTTGACGCCTGTGCGCGTCTTTTGCCATGAATACGGGTTGTTCGTGTGCATGTGGGCGTTCCGTGTAGTTCCCTGCAGTACTTCCCCAGTTATGCCTTCTTTTTCACGCGTTATTCCCCATTCTGCATGTTACACCCACTGTTCCACCCACTTTTGTTGTGTGCGCTGCGCTATGTGCGCTTTCGCTGTGCGCTTAGCGCACGCTGTTTGGAGACGTGTGCGCCAGCGTGCGCCATGCATGGATTTGGCGCACAACGAGTGGGAAAGTAGCGCAGCGCCTTCCTTGAATCGCACGCGTGCGCGTGCGCTTGCTTTCTCCCGCTTGCGCCTCCTTGCGGCTGCTTGCGCTGGGATTTTCGGCGCACTTTTGTTCCATGAATCGGCCCCACAATCTATTCTGGTGCTGGCCATTTATTTCTCCCGATACCTACAGGATTATGCAAAGGTGAGCAATCTTCTACGTCGACTCACACGGAAAAGCCAACCTTTCGAATGGACCCTTGACTGTCAAACTGCTTTTGAGAGCATCCGAGACAATATAACAAAAGTTGATAACATGGCTATTTTGATGCAGACAAAAAAACGGAGGTAATATTCGATGCCAGCCCAGTAGGACTGGGTGCTATATTGACGCAACGTAACCCTGCAGAACCAAGTGAGAAATATATAGTAGCATATGCAAGCAGGAGCCTCACTGCAACTGAAGAAACATACTCTCAAGCGGAAAAGGAAAGCATAGCAGTGGTATGGGTCTGTGAGTACTTTCACCTGTTCTTATATGGCAAATCATTCACTGTAATTACTGACCATCAAGCACTTCTCACAAATTTTGGAGATCCCAAGGCAAGAATGCCCTCAAGAATAGCAAGATGGGGACTACGTCTTCAAGATCATAAATTCAATAGTGAACACCGCCCAGGGAAAGACAGCAATGCGGTGGACTATCTGTCAAGAAATCCTACAGGTCCAGCGAGAAACAGCCCGTCGATCGGAGACAATTACTTCAGTTACATCATACACCACCGTCAACCACTGCCAGTAGACTGGACCACCATACTTAAAGAATCTGAAAATGACAAAGCTTTGGTAATAATCACCCACTGTTTAAGAACTGACTGAATTTGTTACACTAAACAACAAGCCAAACAAGAAGATGAAACTATACAAGATGATGTCAAGGCGCTGGAATTAGTAAAATATGAGCTGACAGTGTTTGAGAACCACATTGTAGTGAAAGGATCAAAAATTGTCATTCCGTCTTCACTACGAAAACATCTCATTGAACTGGCTCATGAAGGAAATAGAGGACTGGCCTCCACCAAACGCCTTCTATGTGAAAAGGTTGGTTTCCAAAGATGGACACAATGGTAGAGGATGTTATCAGTGAGTGTGAACTCTGTGCACTATTATCTCCCCAACCACGCCCAAATCTGCTACAAATGTCAACACTGCCTCGGGGTGTTTGGACCAACTCAAAATGGAAAATACGTAATAGTCCTTATTGATGAACATTCGAGATTTCCAGATGCACAGATCATTGATTCCTCGTCAGCAACATATGTCATTGCAGCACTGGACAGGATGCTATCCACATATGGCATGCCGAAAACTCTCAAATCAGACAATGGACCACAATTCACAAGTCGTGACTTTGAGAACTTTGCTAAATATATGGGATTCATACATCGCAAGATAACGCCTCGATGGCCTCAGGCAAATGGAATCGTTGAAAGTTTCATGTCAAACCTGAAATGGTCATTACGGACAGCTCTTCTTATCAACAAACCATTTGAGCAAGCGCTGTATCAGCTACTACGTGAATATCGCCACACACCTAATAGCACAACGGGAGTGAGTCCATCTGACCTTATGTTTCGATAAATTGTGAGAACACGCTTACTTGAGAGCCCATGCTCACAGCTCATCACACCCCTGGAACAACAAGTCAAGGAATGGGACTTAGAGCAGAAGAAGAAAATTAAAGAATCGGTTGAAACACGACACAGAGCACAGAAAAGCGATGTGAAGGTGGAAGATCAAGTAGTGATGTACCAGCACAGGAGCAAGATGAAAGATTTAACGTTTACCCCTGAACTAATGATAGTGACTGGAAAGAAAGGCAACCTGATAACGGCCTGTGGGGATCACCAACAAGAGGTCACACGAAACTCCTCTCACTTTAAAAGGCTCCCAGGATGCATACATGAAAAATGGGAACTGTCCAGCGACAGTGAGGCCGAATCCCTGTCAGATGACTCATATCAAGGAGACAGTGAACCTTTGGAAGATGAAGGCCAGAAGGGAGAACTATGTTCACCTGAACAAGAATCTTTCTGTTCCCAACGACCTCAACGCAGCCGCATAAAAGCCCCTCCGACTGATTGAGGAAATGGCCTAAAAGCTAGAGTCAAGTTGTACTCTTAAAAGGGGGAAGATGTCATGTCGTAACGTGACTCCTGAAAAAGACTTCTGTAATCCCTCCACATCGTTATGTGGGTGGCCCTCGGTTTGGGTCATATGTCATGAAAGGGACCCTTGGGTTAGGGTAGGGGGTGGGGTACAAGTGAGGTCAAGGGTGAGGGTATGACAGTTGTCATGTAAGAAGATAAGGAATAAAGATGTGTTTGAAACCTGATTAGGCTCAGCATATTCTGTGGCCCTGTTGGGGCTAGCGACAGCACCCTTCCTGAGCGAGAGCCTTTATGAGCCTACGTCAATGCTCTCACAGAGACCAAGTGCAAGTTTTTCTTTGTAAAACGATATCGTGCAAGTTGAGGATCTTGCACCAAAGCACTTTTGAGCACTTCTTATGACTTTTTTTGGTCTTTCAAGAGCTGCCAGAGCGCTGCCCTCGAGGAGTATCAGGAGTAACTGCAAGGATTGTTCAGATGGACCGTGGTTTAAATCAGCTACTCTGTGATGAGGAATCTTCTTCGCATTCATTCTTTGAAATATTCCCCATAACCACCCTCTGTCAGCCACCGTACACCCCCTGCGTAAGGTTGCCAGTAGACATCAATTCCTTGGCATGAAGTACAAAGCGTTGCAACATGCAAGCAATAAGAGTGAAACTGGTGCCCTAGCAATTCAGACAGTTCTATCTTTTTGTTTCGGTTTCAAATTAGATTTTGCTACGTCATGAAGACAACACTCAAGAAAACGAAAAGGAAATGGGAAAATTACACCTTCCTGCTAGGGTGGAACTCATCACCTCCTGTCATGATTGTGACGTGCTGCACAGTGTGCCAGTGGAGATCTGGGAAAGGTCATCTCAAAACATGAGCCTTTAGAGTGAAGAAGCAAAACACCCATGTTTGTCTGTGCTGTAAATGAGTGTGTTAAGTGATTTAAAAAGAACACTACACAAAATTGCACCGGTTTAATAGGATCTACTTGCTTGCTGACCGCCATGCATCATATCAATTTTAAAAATACTTTTTTATTTGATGGTATACTACCAGCAAGTTAGTTGTTCATTTAAAGTCACGCACTTAATACCTTTGGAGAAAAACTTTTCACGCATTTCAAGTACGAGAACATATGTGGATGTTTCAAAGATATGAAACCTTCATTTCTGAAGCACAGCTTTTCTTTTAGATTCAGAATATACTGCTGTACAAACCATAGTAAAAAAAAAAAAGAACATTAAAAATTGACCATATTTCAATAGTCTCTTTAGTGAGCCTGGTAGCATGTTAGCTTTTATAATGTAATGGCCACTAGTTGAACTCTTGCAGGATTATTTCTTTTTGGTAGGGCACAAACTCACAACCTTCTAGCCTTGGGACGAGCACTGTACATTATGTGTAAATTGAGAGTTCAAGTTTTCAATGGAAACATGGGGGACAATTAATTTAGAAGTTACATTGTCTAACTCTGACTTTGTTTACTGCTGAAGATGGCTATGCTATTCATGAAATAATTTAGAAAGGCTAGCACTGTCTTACTCTGGCTTAGACCTGACGTAATAGTCATGCATAAGACATAGTTACCCCTAGTAAATTAGTTTTTCAATAACATAGACAACTCCTGGTATTTGTGTTGTCAGACAGGCCGAATCAAACATTGCACATATCCCTGGAGAGGGCTATACAAAAGAAAAGACGCTATCCAAGGATTCTGAAATGTTTGAAATGCACAAGCAGACACATGCATAATGTGACAGGGAAAGGGTGTAGCAACATTGTATATTTTACTGAAGATGTGTACATGTCCAGTCAAAAAATACATAGTCTGAAAACTACACACACTGACAGCTGTGCATATATGCATAGATTGACAGCTGCATACATACATAGACTGAAAGCAAAACACACATGGGTACAGTTGTACTTAAAGCTGCACATACACATGCACACAAACATACATACACACACACACACACACACACTGTGACGAATCAACTTCCACAGTACCAGTGGTCCAGGGGTGAATAATGGCTTCTAAACCATTGATCAACCCCACACCTCTAATACACCAAAATGATCCAAACAGATTGGATTAAACAAGCATAAAATTAAAATTATAAACCTCCTTGGCCAAGTTTGGTAACGTGGAAGGAACACCAGGCTTATCTCCTCTAAAGGTCGTGGATCATTGGTTAGTTGCAACACAGGGAAAATACTATTACTACCCAATGTCAAGGTTGTATAAAAATAGCTACTTTATAATTATCAAAACAGATAGTCTAAAAACACTATGAAAAACAACCCACCCTGTAAAGGAATGCAGAGAACAGACAATTTCAAGGAAGCAAAAGAGCGGCACTCTGGATACTAACAGGAGAGTATAGTTAATAACCACAACAGTTTGTTAAGTTTTCTTGGCTTTAGCACAAAGGTGTTAAAGGCTCTTGAAATGTCTCTAGGGTCCTTCTGGGAAGAACCAGGGGGACAGAACCAAAATGAACCTTGTGCTGTAAGTGTTCTTGGTGTTCAACAGAGTTGAGTCGGCTTTAGGGCACTTTGACGGCTTCTGTGACAGAATTCGAGATGGGAGCTAGCTGTGGGTATCAGGCGGCAAGATGGTTCGGCGAGCGAAGCTGGACAAACGGCTGCAGGCTGGCCTACATGGCGGCTCTGGGTCAGGAATCATTGTCTCAGGACTAACTGGCAGTTCTGAAGCACTGGTTGAGACATTGCAGATGTCTTTAACTGATGGCGGGTTGACAATGGTCAGCGTTGCCTTCAAGTTGAGGATTTAGCAACTCGACTTGCTCAAAAATATCCTTTAAGACAGATGATGTTAGATGCTCATCAAGGCACTTCTCGCAGCTTCTTCAATGGGCTTGTGGTGTCCTTTAAGGTGGACGGGCCAAAGATGTGGAGTATGTTGCAGGCAGCTGCCTGTCATAGGTTTTAGGTTCAGAGACCTTGTGGCAGATCCTAGCAGGGCATGCTGTGTGCTGGCTGGGTACAAGTTCAGGAGTGACTTGAGGGTGCTCTGAGTTTGGTTTCTCCCTCTGTTCCCTTTGAGACATTTAGGGGAGTGTTAAGATGTATTTCTGAACTCGGACCTGGAGGGGCAGAGGTTCAGAAGGCCAGTCTAGTTTCTTGGAACAGGGTAACCTCTGGACAAGCCAGACCAATCAGGGTAGCGATGGCGGCGGTCAAGACTAAGTCTTAAAAGGAGTGAGGGTGACGGAAAGACCTCAATGAGCAAACAAAGCAAGGACACTTACAAATTACTCCAGACAGGTGTTACATTAAAAATATAGACACATTTATTACAAGGCCTTTGTAACATCGACCATAGCAAAGAATCACAATAATACTAAAGTAAACCAACACATTGTAAGCAAATTCAATTCAACACTACAGCTAAGTCAATGCCTAGTCAGGGATGCTGATGGAAGCCCTTATTGATGTATTTTTATGTCCAGTTCGTTTACTCTGGATGACAACCCTTATATAACACCCCTCTCTTAGAATCCCCCTGACCCCACTGAGCCAAGAAGTAGGTTTGTTTTGCAAATTAAAAGGTTTATTTGAAAATTAAACAATATATATATATATATATATCACACTTTTATAATAACTTAATATTTGATAGCACACTTGTGAAGATGATAGTGATCAACAATGGATAATGTTACAGTGGTACACTCTTTTTGATGGCTTAGAAGTGATATAGAGAGGATAGAGTAGCTGAGAATGCTTTTATGGCTTCAAGGACAATGCAATGATGAATGAAAATGCAGTACAGAAAATAAACTTGATATGACTTCAACAAAAGACAATGTAATCACTTTTCTTTGACAATTCACCCCCCGCTTTATGCAAGGTAAAGAAATGGGAGGAAAGCACACAGTTCTCAGGAATGCAATCAAATATAATTCAGTTTCCCCCTAGCAAACTTAGAGGAAAACAGGTAGGAGTCTTAAACACAGGCAATATACTTTGATGTGGTTGCAATTAAGTTTAGCAATGCTCTATGAATGATTGTCAGGTTGCAAACGCATTTCAGCAAAGGAAAGCAAGGACAAATATTTTTACATATGGCTGAAATTAAGAAAAATGTCAAATCGCGGCAAATTTAGTCGCGTGTGTCGAGCTCAATTACGGGGGGAGTATGAGGAGTAGAAAGTCGGTTTAAATCTTGCTTCTATCACAAATGGTTCTGGAGATACGGGCGATTTAGTAAAGGTAGTTTTTCGGATTTGAAATTTTAAAGCTCAGAATGCCAGATGACAGTTTTCAGGTTTAAAGATGACAGAATGACACGATTATAGGAGGCAGTTCTAAATAGGTTAAAATAGTTTGAATTAGATTATTTTAAACTAAGAGATTGGGTTTGGCACAGTTCTGGTGGTACTCACACTATATTTTGGACAGGAATTCGACTTTGCCACGGATCGGGTCAGGATTGGACTGCATTTCCCTCGCCACGGATGGTCTCAGCCTGGTTCTGCTCACTGGATAATTCTACCTTCTGGGTCAGCTCTGCTAGCGGCACTGCACAGCGGTCTGGATCTCTGGTTCTGACAAAAGTTCTCGGCACTGCACGGTGGTCTGGTCTCTGGTTCTGACAAAAGTTCTTGCCAAAAATTCAAACAGCTCGCCCGGCTGTTGAATAGTTTGCAAATGATTTGGAGGCCTGCTGAAAAAGGATTTAGCTTGTGGATTCAGGCCTCTCTGCTACAAATTCTGGAGTTAATTTCTGGTCTCTGGAGATTGATGGATGGATTTGAAGTCTGGATCTCTGGATGTGAAGTCTGAAGTCAAAATGATCCGCAGAAAGTGAAAAAGAAAAGTCCTATCTGGCTTCCAGTGGCTCTTTTTATGTGTTTAGAAAGTGGGTGGGTCGGCTAATTCTGCATGCACAACCCACTAAGGGTTCTGATAGGTTGAAGAGTTTTCTGTGCGCTCACTGGAGAACAGAGTTGTGTCAGAGTGAGTCATGAGGTTTCATCTTTATGGCATACAGAAAGAACACTCCCCTTTGCTCTTACCTTAGAAAATCATTTTCATAACTAAATACCTTTCCCAGATACACAAGTGGTTGACATTACATACACACGTCATATATCACATAAGGTATTCTCTGTTCCAACTCTGATGTTTCTAAGAGCTTGGATTAAGAAATGGCAACTTATTTTAGTTTTTAGTGGGTTTTGCAACATTGGTTTTTCATCAAAAATTACACAAATGTACACCCCCCCTTCTACCGATATTCCAGTACTTTACTAGGTCTCTAGCATAAACCCAGTGTCTGTAATATCAATAAATAGCGGGGTTTGGTCCTAGAACATGGTACAGAGTTGAATCAAGTCTTGAATTGTGGGTACATTTCTTAGATTAAGGTTCTCCAAATTGCACATTTTTGTGAGCTTAATACAATATTTTAGAAGCATTTAACTTAAACATATATTTGCTGCAATATGATTGCGCAAAAGTGTCTGAGTCCACCCCCAGAAACTTGGGAGTACCACATGTCTCTCCTCTCCCAGGCAGGGCTCTGTTTACAGTCCACACTGAAAATCAACATACCCCATTCAATAGCAAGAGTCTATTGTGTCGGCTGAGGTCAGCAGGCCAGGGGACCACTCTGCATTTGGTTAGCATGAACCTTTGATTTCCTGGGCTGTTGTGTGGGTCTCTGAGGTGAGAAGGTTTCCCAGCCTCTTGGCCTGTTAATGCAATCAGAATGTCTCTGGGAACAGCAGGTGGTTAAGAGTTTTAATTAACCAGCGGGCCTTTGAAGTTTCCAGCTGTCTCAGGAGGCTGATTAGCTTCTGAAGTAGCAGTTCTCCTGTCAGAGTTTAGACTGCTAGCGCCGGTTTGTGGACAAAGCTGGTACTGCACCCATTTTTGGGATCTGTCTTGAATTAATGCATTTTCAATAGAGTGGTCTTTTGCTTGATAGTATAGGATCCTTGCTTAACATTGTTTTGATGGCGTCCTTACAGTAGAGTGGTGATGTGGAACCCCCCACAAGAAGGTTGTATCTTTAGAGTGGTCTTGTGCCCATGATTTTAGCAACTTTTTGACATCAATAAAAACGGATTTTGAACAGAACCATCTTTCTCTGCACTGGTGGGTGGCAGATTAGGTGACCATTTTGGCGTGCGTAAACTGCGCGGTTCTCCTGGATTCTGGCGTGAATGTGGGCTCATCCCCACATCTACCCAGTCTATTGATTTAGTTTCTTCTGGGATAGAATAATGGGCGCGACAGCTCATTCCCAGATCTTCCCAGTCTATTGATTCAACATGGGACAAAACCCTTGACAACATCACAATCAATACAATATATATACAAGACCAAGGGGTCTAAGGAGTTAGGAGCACATAATATGTAAACCACCTAGATGGGGAGGAAAACAGGCAATGCAAGTAATCATTAGACCCAATTGGACATCTGAAATACACCTAACTAGGAGGAATTCCGAGCCCTACGAAGAGAGGAGCCTTGTGCTCAAAAGTACCTTCACGCGCTGGTGCCAATGAACAAAAGAGGGCCTCTTCAAGGATATCAGGCAGTTCAGGAAGGTGAATGAAGCGATGCAGAACAAGTCCCCACTACTCAAGCAAGGCCTCCACTTGTGGGCAGAGGCACGGTGAGAGTGTGGGATAGAGTCGCTATTTCGCAACAGCGGTAGAAAAGAAATGGGCTCCTGCACGAGGGGCCAGCGGTTGGGGTATGGAATACTCACCGGTCACTGACACAGGCAGACCCAGCCTTCTCCAGTTCAGTTCACATTGCTGGCAGGTTCAGCTGCGATGATCAGGACGTCTCGACACCGTGTAGATTCTGCGTAGCAGGATGCAGGGTAGAGGGTGTCCCAAATGCAGCGGACATGCACAGGTTGTTACCACAGCAGGGCAACACGGCAACCGCATTTACTCTGGTCCAGGTGCACTCGTCTCACTTCAGACCTTGGAATGCCAAGTGTACGAAATTCGGTGTGAGGGTGCCGTGGACACAGAGCAAGCAGTAAACCAAGTTTTGAGGGCTTCCCCAAAACGGCGGCGGTGACAGAGCAAAGCATCCTGCGTAAGCTGGTCAGCCCACTGGTTGGCCCACGGACACTTCCGAAGAGGCTTACTTGCAGGGTTTGATGAAGGTGCCGGGAATAGTTGATCCCACTATTCCAATGGAATAGTTGATCCCACTATTCCAATGGGTCAAAGCGCCTTCACAGACCTTCCAGGATGATCAGATGCAGAGGGGTCTCGCAGGATGACAGCAGTTCAGGGTGCCAAACCTTCAGCGGGTCACCAGCGGTTCCTCGACTCAGCTTCTTGTTGTAGGATACTTGGCTCCTTATCCCTTGTTCGGTGTGAACTCAGGAGATCGACATGGTAGTGGTGTTTTCAGCCTCCTCTTATCCAAAGTTCCCTTCGCGCCAAAACGGAGAGGACCCAATGGGAGATCTGCTCACAAACACTCACATCATACGTGGACCTATCACGGACCACGGTGGTCCCAGGCATTCAGGACACTCCAGACTCTCTGGCACCCAGGATATGTATTGGGAACAGACATCCCAGCCCACATCCTGGAGGCACACACAAGGCATGCAGAAGCCTGTGAAAGCTTTGGGGTTTTGCAGGAAAGTGCATGATCAAATAAGGACTGCCCCGGGTTGGCTCGACCTGGGGGAAGGTGAAGGGGCAAGATGGTCAGCGGACAGGACAAAGAACCTTGTGGCATGGCCATTTTTGAGCCAGGCCACTCATTTGTGTCAAACGCGGTAAGTGCGGATAACATGGCAAAAACAGGGTTCAAAACACAAGAGAAACGATAGCTGCCACCAGTCCCGTCCGTGACACACTTGCACAGTCCATAATAAGTCCAACGAGAGTTTCTAGGGCCTTTGGAATGACTAGAGACCCAAGAGCGGGGTAATGTAAGTTACGGTGCACTCTTGTTTCATGTTGCACAAAAGCTGCAACATGAGGAAAGGACTAAGGGAAACAAAGTCTCCCAGTACTGACAGTTTTAAGGGCATGTCAGTTTCCCCATAAGAATTGAGCGAAAGCCCAGAGGAGTGCGTCAGAAGGCTGCGCTTCTCTGGCAAAGTCTAGATCAGGGTGTAAAACAACAGCAAAATGTTTGGGGGTTGCCACATCGAGGGAAGATTACATACAATTATGAAATCTTTCCTAACAGGGAGGAATAATGCTTCTCTCTCTGGATATCCTGGCCTTCCTACACTAGTAGAAGATGTTAGGCAGTCTGCACCTTCAGCCAGGGTCCAAGGTTGAGTTTGTCTTTCTTACTTCTTGTGAAGTCTTCAGATGATCTGCCAAAAGAGGGGCTCTGTCTTCTTTTAAAGCCAAGTGGGCAACAGTGATTAGTGTAGGCTAATCCTTCCTTAATTAACCAATCCTGGGGTCTCTACCAAAAATGTCATGTGTCTGTGAGGCCATAATCAGAGTGATTTTAACAGGAAAGACAAATGTTTGAAAAAAGGAGCTAGATGTGCCCCAGAACTAATACCGCAGAACGCTTCTTTAAGCAGAAAGAACTCTGGTATCACTCCCTTGTGCTAGTAAGTCCCACCCATTTTCATGCCTATTGTATTCAAAGAGTTTCTATGGTTAATGGTCCTCCCTGTGTAGTCCTTGTTTAAGCGGAAGGCCTCCTTGAAGCTGCAGCGAGAACAGACTCTCTGGCTCCTGCAAACCACATTCTCGTACATTATGAATGGGGTCTCCCTAGTGGGGTAGCCTACTGTAAATAACAGACCCAGACATGAAGTTCAATGCCATCGATACTAAGAGGAGGGAGCTGGCTTCAGGTTGACCGTAATCACTGCCAACAAAGTAGCAATTAATCAGGCTGACCATGGCAGGGGGAAAGTTTGTCCTTCCCATTCCTGGATATGACATCATGCACCCCTCGGCTGTCACATTCCAACTAAATATGAGAGGGGCGCATGGTGTTTGTAGGCATTGTCCAGCCCGGGGTACACAGGTCTATGCTTTTGTTGTGGTGTGAGCATAGGAAAATGTGTGTGGATTAGTCCCACACATTTCTCTGAGGTTGGTCTACCATCATTCCATTTAATAAAAAATGTCAAAAAAGCCCAAGCAAGTGCACGCCCACCATGTGGATGGTTGAACTCCTCACACACACATATTGAATTTTACCCCCATTTGTTCATTGGAAGTTGCAAATACATATTCCGAAAAGACTGCACACATGTTTCTTCAGAGAAGACTGAAAATGACTGATAGTATAACTTTCCAAATTGAAACATTTGAAAGTCATATTTAAGCTGACGATCGTCTACATTTAAATGACCTGTAAATACACAATCGCACATTCATTTTTTATTGGCTTTATTTGTTTTTTTTAAAAACAAAACCTTTTTGCCACTTGTTACAATTATATTTCCATCGATCACATTCGATCACATTCAGATTACAAAACAACTTACAACTATTATTAACTTTTTCCCTTTAAACAAGAGTAACTTCATATTTGTATTAATTTGCACCCTTCAGTTTATCAATAATTTTGCACAGGAGTTTCACTAGTGCTAGGGTCACAGTAGTTCTTTGACCACTCAACGATTCAAGCCACCAATCTTCATGTGTTCTTTCCACAAATTTCTTAGTGATTTCAGCCATGTGTCGAATGCACACTTTTTCAGTCCCTGGACAAAGAATGACTAAATGTTTTGAGGTTTCCACCTTGCATGGGTTCTGGCATAGTCTGTAGATTTTTTTTTTGTTTTTGGTTTAACCTTACATTAAGAATCTCTCCTGTGGGAAATAAGTTCAATCTGAGTCGTAGGTTCTGATGTCTGAAAAAACCAATTTGGAAACTGATCCAGATACTTCAGTAAGGTGTTTAATGACTGACTTTCTGCAACCGGTTTTCCATAATATTTTAGCTCCTGTCTTTCTTCTTGTGTTTTTATCCAGTGTTCTCCGTACAATTTGACCTTGATTTTCTCATGGTTTTCTATCAGTGTTTGGACTGTTTCTCCTAGGTTAGTGATTATCGCTTGACAGATCAGCTTCCAGTCTGTGATGATTAAATATGATTGTTGCATTATCGCTTCTTTGAGTGCTACAAAGCCTCCCTTTTCCGGAGGTTCTAGACATTTGCGGTAAAGGGCTAGTGATTTCCATGTCACTATTGTCTTAAGGGCTGTCAAGCCAAGTTCCACACGATGTGCTTAGTGGGACTCTCATTACTCTCTTCCAGAATGCCCCTTCAAGAACAGACCACTGTTCCTGTTGGAATGTGAATACAGTTTCTGCCCCATATGTTAATACGGCGACAACTTTCAGTCAGTAAAACTGAATCAAGCGTCTTATTGTAAATTCACAGTATTTTTTCATCAAGATTCTACCCTGACTTGCCAGATTCTTAGCTTTTGCTTTCAGCATTATTAATCTTGGTTTGTCCATTTTAGGGGTATTTAAATCGACACCCAGGTATGTAAATGCAATCACTTGTGGGATCTTCTTACCACTATCTACCAGGTGAAGATGTTTTCTGGGTGGGCTTGATGTTTTCCCCAAACACCATTACCCTAGACTTCTGTGGGTTGATCTTTAAACCATTTGCGTATATATATTTTTGTAGCGCTTCAAGTTGCTGTTCCAATCCTACTTCCGTTTGGTGCAGTAGGACCACATCATCTGCATAAAGTAAGCGGCCAATTTGTATTCCTCCAATGTTAGGTGGAAAACATCTAGTGTTGGTAAATGCTTGTTCAATGTCTGATATAAAAATATTAAATAAGCTTGCTACGAGGAGACAGCCTTGTTTTAATCCCTTGTTTGTTTTGATGGCTTTTGTTAGTGTGCTAGCTCTGTCCATTCTTATCTGCACAGTTGTTTCAGAATATAGGTCCTTCATCACCTCTAGAATTTCAATTGGACAGCTCCATTGTGTCAGCTTGTTCCACAGTTTGGGTCGATCTGTAGTTTCAAACGCTTCAGTAAAATCGATGAAGGCCATATATATTTCTTTCCTTTTTTTCCCTTTGTGTTTGGGCTTTGAGCATATTGATTATGAAAATATTAAGGGAGGTTCCAACTCCCTTAATAAACCCACTCTGCCACTTATCCCGCTGATTTGCTTATTTGCTCCATATGTTCAATTTTTTCACTACTAATGTTGCAAATACCTTTCCCACTGCATCCGATAATGATATGGGTCGATAATTGCTTGGGTCTTCTCTCAACCTTTTATGAAAATTGGGATAACAATTGCAGACCTCCAACTTCTCAATATTTAATTTTTTTCAATAATAATTGTAAATAGTGTTAATAGAATCTTAGCCCATTGTTCTGGCTTTTATTTTAGTTAGGCATTCGTCAGTCCATCAGGCCATCGCGCTCTTGACTTATTTAATTTCATTATTGCTTCGTATAGGGTCTGATAGTTAGGTTTTAGCAAATTCCTGCTACCTCTCATGTTAGTACTTTTTTGCTGTTCCTGGACGTTTGGATTGAAAAATGTTGCAAAGGATGAAATCCACATTTCAGCTGTTATATGGTTTTCCAGCAGAGCCTCTTGTGGTGCATCCATGTTATTAATAAGTGACCACATTTCTGCTGTGTTTTTCGTTTTGATGTTATATAACATTGTTTCTGCATCTCTTTTTAATAGCATACTTTTAGGATGATTTTTCTGCCAATTTTTATATTTTTGTTTTATCTTCTTTGCTGCTCATAGGCTTTGATCACGTGTTACATTTCTTAAGGCTTGTAATTCCTTACTTTTTTCCCTCATCTGTTCCCATTTAATATAGTCAAAGCAGTGTTTGTGATTAAATCGTGGTTTCTTTAATCTTCCTCTTTCAATCTGAAATGTTGTTAACAATGCAGTATAGTCTACTGTTCCTGGAATTTTCATCTTTAGATTCTGGTTTATTAAAGATTCCACATTTTTTTAAAAGACTTTGGCCCTCATTCTTAGTTTGGAAGTAAGGGAAAAAAGATGCCGGTAAAGGATTACCGGCATCGCTTACCGATACAGGCTATTCTGACCAACCAGACCACTGTTAACGGCACCGTAAAGTACGATGCCGTTAATAGCGGGCTGGGCGCATGCACGCAACCCACCATGCCGGCATTAGCGCCATGCCGTAAACCGGAGTAGATCACAAGTGAGGCAGACATGCAAATAACAGCCTCTTGAAGGCGGAAAAAGTGCCTACCGGCATTGCGTAAAAACCGGCATCCCCGACCTGCTGTAAAGAGCCCTGAGCAGTATTCCCAACTGCCACGGGTGCACACAATAAGCACAGATGGAGGCAATGGAGTCAGGCCCAGTACAAAAGGAGCACACCCACACACCACATCCCCTCCCACACCAAGATGATACCAATAGTAGTAGCATTACTGGAGATGGAGGACCTGCTTGCAATGCCTCAACATCAACAACAACAACAGCTGCCACCACAGAGGAGACGCAGGAGGAGAATGGGGGTCAGACAGGCCCAGCCTGCCCCACCAGTGCAGCCACCGTTACCATGCCGGCAGCCCCCAATCCCTCGCACCAAAGCCACTCCCTTCAACCTAACCCCTGAGCAGATCCACACCATGTACCATGTGGACCGGGACACCATCACCGCCATAGTGGACCTGATGCACAACGACATAGTGAGCCTCATTGAAATACGCACCGCCATCCCCCCTCTACTGAAGGTAGTGTCTGTGCTCCACTTCCCTGCCACAGGCACCTACCAGCACACAGTGGGGCACATGCATGGCATAGCACAACACTTATTTTCCCGGATCCTGAACCAAGTGCTGGATGCCCTGCTCAAGCCCACAAGGGAGTACGTATCCCTACCACGGAGATATTTGATACTAAAATTGCCTTCCATGCACTGACAGGCATGCCAAATTGTGTAGGTGCCCTCGACTGCACCCACGTGGAGTTGGTGGCCCAGCATGCCATGGAGGTGGTGTACCGCAACCGCAAGCAATACCACTCCATCAATGTGCAGATGGTATGCGGCGCCAGCAAGATCATCACACATTGTTGTGCTTGATATCCCGGATCAACTCATGACTCTTTGGTCCTGCGGAACTCCACGCTACCACGCTATATTGAGCGACATGCTGGACGACGTGTCTGGCTGCTTGGTAAGTAGCAGGACTGGCACATGTAACTGAAAAGGGGGGAGAGATGCACACACCACCATGCTGCCAATGTTGATGAGACTGCACAATGTGCACATCACCAAAATGTGCCCCAAACCATCACATACCGTACAAGACACAAAAATCCAATATGAATGAAGTAAGGTCCACACCTATCACGACATGACTAACAGGAAACCACCCCGCATCCCACGACACGTGCACCACCCATCAGCGACCCTCACCCTTCGTAACGCCATCCTGCACCATGCAGTGCATATGCACCATGTTGATGTCTCCACCATATCACCACACAGGACAAGCATCCCTGGGAGTGCATCATACTGAACCTACTAGGGAATCCACAGTCCGGCACAGGGCCGGCACAATCACAGGAGTGCTGCATGTCACCATGGGAATGCCAATGCTGATTGCCCATTATTGCAGAGACTACTGCCAAATCTCACAGGACACAACACCTCACTATTTTGACACTTACACAGCTGTATGCATACACCATGCATGTGCAACTAGATGTCGTTGCACACCATCATCATGAAGATGAAACCCACACCATTAGACCATGGCACAGGGCACATGGAGGGACAGTAAATGGCGGCAATGCATCCAGGGACATGTGCATATGGGCAACCATAAACTGCAGGCATGTGTGACTAGTACAGCGGTCCTTTATGATTCCCCTGATATTTACCTTCATTTTTATCTCATACAGGTGATAGTGGCTATCCCTTCAAGCCTTGGCTCCTCACCCCTGTCCAAAACCCACAGAAAAGGAACAAGGAGGACGACAATCATTCACATACCCGTACACGTGTGTCAGCGAGCAGACCTTTGGCCTGTTCAAGGCTCGATTTCGCTGCCTCAGCCAGTCGGGTGGGGCACTCCTCTACAGGCATGAGAAGGTGGCCAAGATCACCATGGCATGTGTAATGCTGCACAATATGTGCATCTGCCGGAACATGCCCCTGCCCCCTGACATGGAACTGCTACCACCTGATGATGATGAAGGGGAGGAGGAAGATGTGGCAGGACCTCATCACGGTGCTGATGCACAGGAGGGAGGTGCTGCGCGGCAGTCATTGATCACACAATATTTCTGACACACATGTCACCAGATGGTGACATAATGTTTGGACATAGGGCACTGGGTATGGGGGTACATGTACAGTATGCACTGTGAATGATTAAATGACACATGCGCAATGATGAATGATGACTCAGGTCTTCTTTTTCACACAACTGGTGTATTGAATGTAACAATAGTAACATAAGTGTCAAAACCCTCCACCACCCTCACTCCCCTCCCCCTCCCCCACAACTCCTCCACATACCCTCACCCACCTCCCCCTCCACCCACAACTCTCCCACGCACCCTCCCCCCAACCCCCACAACTCCCCACACACCCTCACACCCCCGCCCTCCCCCCACAACTCCCCCACACAAGTCCCATTGAGTCCACAAAGCCTACATGAGGCTGCCATTACATTCACTCGGCACTCCCAGAGCCAGGGGGGGGGGCAGGTCCCATCAGCGCAGTTCACGGACTGACCGGTGGAGCGGGCTGGTTTGGGTTGAACTACTGGAGGATGGTGTGGCCTCCTGCTGAGGCAGTGGGGCGGGACAACCTGCCTCCAAGGCATCAGTGATCAACCCTAGCACCTGCCGGAGGGCCAAGACATCCTCGCAGAGGCGGTTGGTGTTGTCTGTAAAGGACCGGCCCAGTGCTGACAACTCTGTACACCACTCAAGTCTGGCCTGACGGTTGTCCTCTACAAATTCCCAGATGAGTGCAGTGAGCATGTTGGCCCACTGTGGTCCTGCGGCTGCACCTGTGGGTGTGCTCGGTATGTAGCTGGCATGCCCAGCCTGCTCATCCTCCCCAACACTGGATACTGGACTTATTGGTCCCTGGGTGTCGTCATGCACAAACTGCTCTGGGGTGTTGGTGTTAACGGTATCGCTCGTAGGTACCTGGGGGGTTGCAGTTTGGGTTGGGGTGTGGACCACATCCACTGTATCATCCTCAATGGTGCCCCAGGTGTCATCCTGGCTGTCTTCCACTGTGAGGTGTGCCATGGCTGCCACCTTCCCAGACACACTGGACTCCTCTGAATGGGGTGTCTGACAGGTGTCTCTAGGCAGAACAGTGGGTGGGGCAGGTGTGCCCTCCACGGGCCTTGGTGGTGCAGGTGCTATGTGTCCCTGCTGTGGCTTGCTTGCTGGGCCACGGCGCCCCCTGGCTTGTCCCCTGGAAGTAGACGGATGGTTGCTGTCCTCCTGGCACCCCTTACTGGGTGTGGCCTGTGCAGAGGTGGTGTCCTGCTCTTCACTGTCATGCTCACTGCCTGTGGGGGTGGAAGAGAGGGACGGCATGACTGATGTTTGGATAGGCGTCATACATACATTGGGACAATTGCTCATCCACACAATTGTGGGTAATAGGCATTTGTGTTGGGAAGGGCACATCATTTCATACATGGGTGGTGAATGCAGCCATATGTCGGTGTCACTCATGTTGGCCAGGAACAGTGCTGTCTGACATGCTCACTATTTTGGTGATGTACGTCTCGTGAATTTCCAACTTTGTGTGGTATGTGTCATGTACGATATGGCCTTGCAGCAGGCATCAGCATGTGTCTCACTTGCTTCGGCATACTTTACAGGGAGTGTGTGTGTGGCGGACCATGGCGTGACTCTTTGAACAGACATTGGCATTGACTTTCATCAGATTTGGCTTAGCAATGTTTACTTTGGACACTCACCTCCATCAGCAGATGTGGCACCACACTCCATCTCTCCTACGCCTTCAATCGATTCTGGGCCAATCTTGCTTGCACATGTGTCCTCGCACGGGGTGAGCTTTATGGGTGAACCTGGTCCTCCTCCAGATTCCATGGCCTGGGTGCGATTTACCGATAATATTTGCGCACCCTTAGGCGCAGATCATCCCACCGCTCACGGCAATCCTTAACCGTGCGGGGTGTGTTGCCCACTGCACTAACCTTCTGGGCAACAAGTGCCCAGATATCCTTTTTACGCAGCACGGCCTCCCTCCTCATGTTGCTGCTGAAGACTGTGCCTGAATGCTCATGTAAAGTGTCCACAAGCATCTGCAGTTCATCCTGGTTATATCTCTCCTTTCGGAGGTGGGCAGATCCCTTCTTCAGAGCTTTAGGCATTCTTGGCTAGTAAGGGGTACTTTTCAGTAGATCAGCAGTCTCCCAGGGGTCCTGTGTGCTGAGGATGACAATGGATTGTGTTTTTCAAGATGGCTGCCTTGCTCCTTCCCGTTCCTGTGCGATGACGCTATTTCCGGTTCCGCTATTTAGCGGTGACTGTAAATAGCAGTGTCCGCTAATTACGCTCACCGCTATTTAAAGTCACTGCTAATGACGCATTGCACTATGTCGGAAGTGTAATATGCGCCTTGCTTCATGCCGGTAAGGGCTTTTTGGGAGCCTTTTGCGGCATGGCGCTAGATACCTTACCGGCATGGCGCACAGCTCGTGCCCGCAAAGTCGTAATAGTCCTTTATTAGCGGACTGGTGCCAGCACGAATACACTATTTGTGTCATGCCGGTAAGGGACGTTACTTACCTCCAAACTTGGAATGAGGGCCATTGTATCTGTTCTTTTCTTATTCGTAGTCTGTTTCGCCCTGGGATTACTTGCAGATCTATATTGTATGAAGGTGTTCTCTGTTCAATTCTGCAAAACCAGCTCATTTTGTTAGATTATGGTGACTTTGTGGTTTATCTTCTACAGACATCATGATTTGGTGTCTCAAGATATTTTCCGACACATAGATGTAATCTAAAATGTGCCCTTTCTTTGTTCCTCTCAGGTTTTTTTCCTAAGATGTTATCTGTCAAGATGTTCAAATGTATTGAATTCATGGCTCTTTTCCAAGTCATCCCTCTTTGTTTTATTGAAGTTGACTCAGCCGGATCATTGTGTATCATATCCATCAGAAGTCCAACAGTCAGCGTTCAAGTCGCTGCAGACTAAGAAATATAGGGTTTGCCATTTTCATCTTTGGTTATCTATCTATTCCGTTACTTGATCTGGGAAACTAGACAATGCATTTTTGGAAGGATTCCAATAAACATTTATTATTATTAATGTAATTGGTTCCTTCTTTGAACTATTAGTCCATTTTCCAACCACCTGTTGCATCTAGGAATTTGGATTAGTTGTGTCAATGGTCACAAACTGTGTGGTGTTTTTAATTGCTGTAAGTAGCCCAGACATAGGTCTTCCTTTCTGCCCCTTAACAGCTGGATTGAGATGTAATGTACATCCCTCCATGTGCGGGGTTTCTCTTAGACAGGTCGCTTGCAAACATATGAAATTAAGTTTCATATCTGCTTGATCTTGTCTCTGGAAGAGATGTAAAAAAAAAAAAACTTGTATTCAAGCTTACTAGCACTACAGGGACCTTATCAGTTGTGTGTTTGCCATATGACTTGATCATTATTGTGGCTAGGAGCCCAGCCAACCATCTTCAATTTTCTTCTGTCCCTTCTTCCACAACCTTCATTGTAGTTGCTGTAATTATACTCTTCTTAATTTGCTCTTGCTCCTTTTTAGCTTGTAATTCATGACTACGTTGCTGTTCCATTTCTTTTCTGTCATCATAACTCCTTTTTCTTGATCTCCATTTTTCAGGATTTGTTTTTCTCTTTGGTATTTGTTCTTGAGTTCTTTCTTCTTTTCTCAATTGTGCCAAATCAAAACCCATTGGTCTCAGGTTTGAGGCTTCCTCTAGCAATAGATGTTTTATTAATGAACTTGATATATGGACGATCACTCTATCAATTTTTTCGTCATTTGGAAATTCTATAGTTCTTATGTCATTAGTTGATAATAGTCTCAAGGCCGGTAGATGGTGAAACAATCTCAGGACATTTGCCCTATTCAAGATGAATCCATCTTCTGTAGGAATCACCCTTTCAAGCAATAGAGGTAGATCACTTTTGTTTAATTCTTCTGTACTCTCCTCTAGCTGTCTCTCGGGATGCATATATGTTTTTTCTTTTCTTTTAGTGATCCTTAACAGTGATATGATGTACATATATTGCGTTTCATTCATTTTCTTTTTAGGCGATATCATTGTGGGATTACTATTCGCCTTCTTATGCCATCTTTGTTGTTTTTTTGGTTAGTTGTATTTTCCTCATGCTCTACAATTGTTATCATTAGTTTCGGTTTGTCATTAATCAAATCCTTTGTCTTTGCTTTTTGCCATAGTTCAATCGCTGCTTCCGTTGTTTTTTTACTTCTTGGCTGTCTTTGCTCCAAATATTTTATTATGTAGTCCTGTTGTTTTTGCTTGAGGACTATTGGACCTCGCGGCCTCCCTGCCAACACCAGATTTTTGTGTACCTCACCTTCGTCTTCACTTTCTGATGAGGCGGGCCTGCATGAAGATTCTTCCTCCATCACTGCTGGGACGTTGGATTGCTCTAACAATGAGGCCGTGTATGTTGAAAGATCCATTAGGTCATATCCAGATGAGTCTATAATTGATGTAATGTCTTCGCATTACATTTTTTCCTTTACTTTCTCCACCGTTTTTGTTCTTCTTTCTGTGTTTACTTCAGTTTGATTTTGTGATAGCAGGGTTACATTTTTGATTAAAGTATTACTTCCATTCCATCTTGGCTTCCCTGCCAATGCTAAATTCTTAGATTTCTTGATTTGGTTTGGTTTTTCTTTAGTTCCACATTTGATCTTTAATTGTCTCACAGTTCTACTACCCTGCTCAACCTGTGCATTGTGTGCTTTTTCTAGGTTCATTTTTGAGGGCTTATCGAAGATCAAACACATTTGGATAATTTGGTCACTTTTATTTATTCAATTTTTCCTGGACCCTAGCATCTGTTTGTTATCCCTTTCTTGATTATTGTGGGTGGTGTCTTTGTCCTGTTCCCTTTTTCCCTTCCCACTTTTTGCTAGGTCTGCTTCAGGTATTTCTTTAATAATCAATTGATCGTTAGGGCTTCTAGTCGTCGTTATTGAATGAAATTGTTGTTCCAAATCACATATGTAGCTCTCTGTTATCATCAAGCTACTCCTTACTTTTGGTATATTTGAATTCTGTCCTGTCATTTCTATTTGTGATGTTAAAGAGACATCAGCGTTTTTTATTGGTGATTTGCGGGTTTGCTTCTTCTGACTCAAATGTTTGCGATTGTCTTCGGGTTTCCTTCTCTTTTATTATCCGATTCAAAATATTATGCAGATGGGCAGCTAAATTAGCTGAGCTATTATCCATCTACTTTTGCACTCCTGAAACAAAACCTTCTCCACACAATATCTTTATATGTAGCATTGCCAGCACTGTCCTTTATCTGGTCTTCAATTTGCTCATAGAGCTTCATGTAAGGTGCTGGAATGGGTGTAAACGTTGAGACTAATACAAAGTCTGTTTCTTGTTAATTTTATCGTGGCTCATGCCGGTCTGCTCTATTTGGTTTAGCTTATCAGTTTGTGTTTCTGAAGTCTCAAACCTTTTTTGTCTCACCCCATCAAACATGTCCTCTCACCCACATATGGGTTTTTTGCATTTGCCTGTACTTGGTGATCCGCTATTGATGTTTTTGCGTTCACTCACTCTTAGAGATCTGCCATTGCAACATTCTGAGTCTTGGAGCACTGATTTTGAGTCTTTCTCCAGTGTGGGGGAATTGTCCAATTCCATTTTACTACAGATTCTGTGGATCTCTTATTGATGTTAGCTCTACTTCCATTTGGTCCAATCTGATATGTATTACCTGCTGACTCCATTGTCATTGATGTTTCAAGCGCTAGTTCATCTGATACTTCTGATTGGATAATATGATCCTTTTCATATTGGTTTATTGTTCTATGTAGATCTTTCTCACTTCTGCTTTCTTCCTGTTGTACAGAATCTCGTCTTGTTGTTAGGTAAGGGTCATGAATTACTACATGTGTCATACATTGTGGATTTAGGTTACATTGTGGTTTTAGGCCTGTTGGTCTCCATATATTTGACCTCTTTATTTGTGAGTTTCCAATCCTTTGATCAATTTGTATTAATTCATATTTTCTTTTATGTTGCAGATACCGGTGTGTTGCTCCTCGCAGATGTTCTTGTCACAAGATGATGTTTCAGGCAACTTTGATTGTGACAATGGGCAGCCTTTGTCCTTTTGTGATCCACCTATCACTTCATTCTCGACTGTAATTTGCTCATCAATTGCCATGTGGTGGGCACTGTTTGTTTTGTTTTTTATTGGTTTTAGAACTGTTCGATTTGTATTTACTTGCATTGTTTCCTCCCTCATGTCTTGAACTGGAAGCTGACCCAGGATTTCACCTACTAGGCAGTTATTATGTTCTAAATGCGGCTTCCCTTGCCCTGGGGAGTACGTATTTGCTTTTTCCCATTCATTGTGCTAATCGTTAGAACTTTTTGCAATTTCGCTTCGCCTTTTATGTTCTGTTTCTTTGTTTCCTCTAGCGCTATAGTTTGTCTCTCCATTTCTTTCTATTTCCCCCTTAGTATATGCTGGCGATCTTTCACATATTGTTGTCACATGGTCTTCTTGCAAGGTGTTAATATGTGAGTCTCTACTTGCTGCAATCTCCACTTCCACATTGAAGGGGAGTGGTGGAAGAAGCTGGCACTTTAAATCGGGAGGAATGGACACTTCGGTATGGGATTTATAATGTGGTATAACACTTAAGTTATCATTGCGGTTTATAGTCAATTGTTCGACAGTCATAGTGTCGAAATACAAAAGTTTGTTTTTGAGGGGGTTCCCCCACAAACCCCTGTTTTTTTGGGAAAAAACACTAATTTTACTATACGAACCAGTTTTACTATACAACTGGCCTAAAAAACATGTACATTAAAAAAAATGCATTTGAAAAAAAATGTTTTGATCCTTTTGTTTCAAAATTATTGTATTTCGAAACTATGTTTTCGAAACTTTGACGGGACACCATCATTGCTGCTTATAACCACAAATTATGTAAGATCATCAGTTTGTAATTCATGCTCGACATCTTGCTCCTTTTCAGTCCAATGTTCGAGCTCAGTAATTACTGTTCTTACCTCTCTGCGTTTCCTCGCATGGCCGCCAAGATCAGCTTCTGCAATATTTCTCTGCAGCCTATTACTCGGACTACGGGGCAAGTCTGTGCAGGCTGCTTCCATTATTACTGCTTGCAGGCTTGCAGGCTATTGACCGGCTAGACCGAAGGCTCCTTTGCCTCGTTTTTCCGCTCCGCTTACATCCTTCTTTAATCCGAGAGGCAGTTAGTCAAGATGGTCTGCTGGTCGTTTAAGGAGTCAGGAAGAGTCGTCGGGCAGTTCTTTGCAGTTCAAAGGAAATACTTCCTGCAGTCACCGCCCATCAGAGGTCAGGAAGCCTCTAACATTCCGACTTCCTCAACTCCCTAGATCACTGCAGATCACTTTTGCCCACTTTCCGTTCTGCGGCGGAATGGGCTTCTTGAATGATAAGGCAGCAGCCAGCAGTCAAATGGCACGCCTTCAATGCTCACAAAAGAAAACAGACTTCAGCACGTCTGTAGTTAGATTCTGGCTCGCAGGTATCGCAGATCACTTTCGCCCACTTTCCGCTTATATACAGGAGCGAAATAGAATGCAAGTTTATGAAAATGTAAATGTGTACACAATAACTTTGACAATTGGCACACATTAATCAACGGTACAAACAATAAGAACAACACTGTATCACATGCAGGTGTACTGTCCTAATTGTTCTCTATGAAACAATAAATTGTTTAAGGAACCAGGGCACATAAACTAGGGAACCCTTTCTACTATACTGTGTGAATTGGCTCCATTGTCTTTAGTTTATAAAAATCTAATCACCTACACCTCTTTTTGCTTGAGACCATGGCCAAAACCCTGTTTTGTTTCGTCATACTAAAATACAGGTTTTCCCATCCATAACCTTGGTGCTTCCATAGCAAACTAGGCAGGTGTTAGTCTCATAATACAAAGGTTGTTTTCTTACACTTCTCATAGTTTTTTTAAATTTCCGTTTGTATTCTTTTAGTATGTCAAACGAACTACACAAACAAATGAAAGACATCTTTAGTTTACTGAATAATGCATTTTGTGCTAAGACATCTCTGAAAAAGGATGGAAGTGCTATGCATTATGCAGGGTAGTCCTCAATTGTGCTCTTGTAGATGTTGTAGTAAATATAGTGCAAAGTCCTTGTTCACTCATAGAGTGACCATACCGACAAAAAGACATTGGGCCTCATTACGACCCAGGCGGTAAGTTACCGCCTGGGCCGTGACTTTACCACCATGGCGTAAACTATGTTTACGCCATGGTGGTTGGCGGACTTACCACCCCATTCCGACCTTGGCGGGGCGGTAAGTCCCCAATCCCCATTTACCCTTCCCCATTCCCATTTTTGCCCCATAGGGCATAATGGGAGTGGGGAAGGCGTTAATTACGCCACCGTAAATTACGGTGGCGTAATTAACTCCATGGTCCCTTAGCGCCATGGATCTTAACGGCTGCAAAAAGCAGCTGTTAAGATCTCCATGGCGCTAAGGGACCTTGTACTCAGGCGGTAAGGGTCGGCGCTGTTTACGGCACCGTAAACCCCTTACAGCCTGAGTTGTAATGAGGCCCATTGATTAGATAGCCACCAACTAACTCCCTATCCTCTATGACACAACCAGCAAGTCCAATGCTGTTGCCTTTGAGTGCCATTGACTATTGTGTATAATGGAAATAAAAATCTAGAAGTACTAGAAAGCAAACCACTGTTGGCTGACAAGCCAGAACTGTGAAAATTCGGCCTGAGTTCCTTCCTCCTTTGAAATGCCACAGGGACCCAACACGAACCAAAATGCACAATTCCCATGCATTTGCAGATTAATTAGGCCTGGCCTATTGTCTTTGACAACTTCTGTTTCCAAAAGATGGAAACCTTATGTGTGAGATCTAATTGAATAGGTAATAAGGGGGGGGTCTTAAGTTCCACTGAAAGGGTACGAAGCTCCTGGCTATGGTGGCCTGCTGGTGGCTGAATGGGCTCAGTACTGTAAGATTATTCTGAAGAGCAGAGTGGGTTATTCGATTTTAATGTGGGAAGATTTGGTGGGTCTTGATACCTTTACTCTAGAGCATGATAGAGTGAATGCTTCTGGTTTAGCCTGCTGACCATTCTACAGAGTGGAGGGTTTATACGATTAAATGCCTGTCTCCGATAGCTATATAAGAAAATGGAAGCAGATGAATGAAGTCGACTGGCTGATCAGAAGTGTCGCGAGAGCATGATTTTCTGTGGCTCATCAAGCAGGTTATTTAGAATGTGATACTTATTGTAGAGGAGCACATTATATTTCTCCAAAACGAGAGACCATGGGCCTCATTACAACCTGTCAGGTCCGGACCGCAGTGATTCCGTGACGGCGGAAACAAAGTTTCCGTGTCCGCAAGGTTGCGGAAAAACCATCCAATTATGTGATGTCGGTCGCGCGCACCACTCGGACGCGGAAACATTGTTACCACCGTCACGGAAAAAGCCACGGAAACGTACATAACGCTGCCACGAGCAGCGCAAAACCCGTGTCCGCTTCCATCGCCACGGACACGGAACCGGAAATACCATGATCGCCGAAACCGGAAACAGAGAGGCGGCGACCATATAAAGCACAATCCATTGCCATCCAGAGTCAGCACAAGCTCAATCCACACAGTGAGAAGGCAAAAGGGAACACCAGCATGTCTGCCAGGATTCCAGCTCAGAGGCAGCACAAACAGCACTTCAGTGAGGCGGAGCTTACTGTTTTGGTGGAGCATTTCGTTGAGCATGCCGAGATGCTGTTCAGCGCTGATCAACGGCGTGCCACACAGCAGCGGAGGAAGGAAGCGTGGGCTGAAGCAGCACACAAGTGCACTGATGTGGGCGTGACTACGAGGAGCGTCAAGGACTGCCACAAGCGGTGGGACGACCTCAGGCTGAGGGTCCGGAACCTGATCTCCAGACACCGCCAACGCAGCAGTGGGACAGGTGGAGGTCCCCCTTCCCCACTGAGGCTGCAAGCATGGGAGGAGCGTTGCAGCAGTGTCCTCCACCTGGAGGGCATCCATGGGATCGGGGAGGCTGAGGCAGGAGTGAGCCCACCTGCAGATGCTGGTAAGTGCGCAAACATGAATGCCATATGAGAATAAGTTGATGGCATGACAGGGCCAAAGGACCCATTAACAAACCCCCCCCGGGCAGTGCATGACAGGGCCAAAGCCAAAGGACCCATTAACAACCCCCCGCCCCGGGCAATGCATGACAGGGCCAAAGGACCCATTAACAACCCCCCCCGGGCAGTGCATGACAGGGCCAAAGGACCCATTAAGATCCGTATGGCCACCAACATCACATCAATGCATACCCCCAACAATCAGATGCATGAAACTAACACTATTGAATGTTCAGCCTGTATGATGCATGTGATGCACCCAGCAGGCACCACCACAACACTAATTACATGTCCTCTGTGTACCCACAGCTGAATCAAGTGACAGTGACACGGCACAACACGCCAGCCAGACTGGACCGGCACATGTCCAAGCCACCGCACCTGCACAAGAGGATGCTGCCAGGAGTTCGGCATCACTGCACCCAGTAACAACAGCAACAAATGTGCCGGCAACCACCACTGAAACCCCCAATGTCTCGACGCTGCCTGAGCCAACACAGGTGCCACAGGAACCCATCATGGTCACCAGAACCAACACAGAAGGCAGCTGCACTGCAGTTGAGGCGGCCTGTAGCGACAACAGTGCCCAGGTAGAGCACCCTGATACTGGCCCTCAGGGGGAGATGGCCACATTTGATGACCTGGGATCCTTTCACCAGCTTGAGTTTAGCCCCACATCATTCAGAAGTCCCCTGAGGTCACCCAGCCCATCTATGGCAGAGCTCAATTCCCGCATGCAGCGGATGGAGGAGCAGCAGGCTACCCTCACACAGCTGGTGGAGGAATCTCGGCTGCAAAGGGAGTGCTACAGCACGTCAGTGCGTCGACTGTCAAGGTCAATAGGACGCTTTGCCAGCACTATTATCACCCTGGCACGCCATGTGGGGGAGGGCAATGATAACACCTCCAGGATCATAGAGAGCCTGTTGATTGGGCAACAGGCAAATATTGCCCGTATGCCATCCATACCTGATTTGGTGCCATAAAATACCACCACCCCATCCAGCTCCACTACTGACAGTCGAAGGAGGCGCTCGAGTCGCCTTACGGGGCTCTTGTGCAAGGATACACAAGCCCAGAAGCGCACACGGAAGTGATGGCATGTGTGCAGGGCACTGCAGGACACATGTGGACTTGAATGGTGTGAGGGGAGGGTATGTTTGGGTGGTGGGGGAGGTTGTTTTGGGTGTTTGGACATTGGGGCATGGGTGGGGGTGGGTACGTTTGGGCGGTGGGTGGGCACCGGTGTACAGTTTCCATTACCATTGCACCTCCTTCCCTGTTGTCAATTCATCAATACATCTTCATTTTAAATCTAAACATACATGTGTGGACATCTATCATTTCATTTGCAGTACTACAAATCACTTATTGTCAACATCATGTGTATGCATTACTGTGAATGTGCTGTGTCTCAGAAGTAGATGCGAATCAGTTCATCCCGTGCTCTTTGGCCATCATGTGGCCCCCCAGGGGGAGGTGGTGCCATCCCATCCCCATCCCCATCCCCATCCCCATCTCCGTCTCCATCTTTTCATCTCCGTCTGGTGACATTGGGATGTTCCTGCGCAGGCAGATATTGTGAAGCACGGCACATACCAGTGTGATTTTACCCGTCTTCACTGGGCTGTACAGCAGTGCCCCACCAGATCTGCTCAAGCAGCGGAACCGGGCCTTCAGCAGTCCAAATGTCCTCTCAATCATTCCACGTGTGCGGATATGTGCCCTATTGTACACCTCTTCATGCCTGTTCCTTGGTCTCCGTACAGGTGTCATCAGCTATGGCGTGAGTGCATATCCAGCATCACCAACATGGGATGGAGATGGGGGACATGTCAGTGTTTGTGGTATCATGTCTTCACCTGATGCTGTGCTATCTTGTATCATTGTTCATGCATGCATATGTGCCATGCAGTGGTTGGAAGTGATTATTGGCCATCACAGTGGATGCAGCCAACTGGATATCGGCCTATACATGTACTTGCAAGTGTACTCTGACCTGCGGGTGACATTTGATTGTGATTATGGCATAGTGCAGTGCTGTACACACATGGCAGAGTCACTCCATTGTGTAGAAGTAGTTAATGCAGGACGTCTCATTTACAGGCATCATGTGCATTGGGAGGTCAGTGTCCCATTTGTGGGTGGGTGTTAGCAGTGGCACAAGGTGTATGGGACATTGGAAGTATCGGCTGTGTGTGTCATGTGGCAGGATGTGTACAGGCACACAGTGGTGACCTGTCATGTCTTACTTCTTGATGTTTGTGATAGGCAATCTATTTGGTTGATGGCAGGTGCTGTGATGCATGTGCGGTCACAGCGCCACACTCACATTGCCCATTGTCCTGGAGACACACACACCACTTCAACAGGGTCAGAGCATTGTCAGCTGTACACACCTAATAGCCAGGTGTTTTGTCCAGCATAGCGTTCCATGTACCGTGGCAACGTGGAATTGCGCAGTACCATTGAGTCATGGGTTTAGCCTGGGAAACGTGTGCAGCAGTGTGCAATCAGTTGCATGGCATCACATACCATCTGTACATTCAGTGAGTGGTACTGTTTCCTATTGCGGAAGACCATCTCAATTGCACGTGGTACTGTCACCTCGATGTGAGTGCAGTCGACTGCACCTATGCAATTTGGCATGGCTGCTATTGCATGGAAGGCCAACTTGGTGGCAATGACCTCGGGGACGGTACGGGGTAGGGCTATGTGTTCGGACAAATGGCGCAACAGGGCATCCAGGACCTGGACCAGGATTTTTGAAAAACAAGGTTGTGAGATACCGTGCAGCTCACCGACCGTGTGTTGATAGGTGCCAGTGCCAAGGGAGGGGAGGAGGGGGGGATGGCGGTGGGGGTGTCTATGTGGCTGCTGATGTTGTCCTCAATCATGGCAGTGATGTACAGGATTGTGGGACGGTCCAGCCGGTATAGTGTGTGGATCTGTCCAGGGGTAAGGTTCCAGGGTGAGGCCCTGATGCGTGGTATTGCTGGCTGCCTGTGGGCTTGTGCCGGATGGACAATGGGGTTGGCCATGGGTGCAGGGTTGGCTGGTTAGCACCTACACCTCCTCCGCCTCCGCCTCCTACTCTGCACCATTACTGCCATCATGTGCAGTGCTGCTTGTTGGTTGAGTAGGCCCAGTCCCAGTGCTACTTGAGCTGCTGCCTGCATGTTTCTGTGTTGTGTTTGGCTGGGTGTGGCCCTTTTGTAGGCTCCCAGTGTGCTGCTGGGTCCAGCTGGGCTGATTCAGTGCACCTGTGCCCTGATTCAGTTCAGCAGGCACTGTCTACCATCTTGTTCGCAGTGGCGGTGGTACTGCCTCCGTGATCACGGTTTTAATGCAATTTTTCTGGCGGTGTTTCTGTGTCCGCGCTAGTTGTGATGCTTGCGGTGTTTCGTATTGCCGGTAACGGGGCGGTTTCCGTGCAGGCGGATTTTCCGGGGACCTTTACTCCGCAGTGGCGGTTTGGGGAGGTGCTATTTCCGGAGACGCGGGTCATGATTGGGCGGACGTGGAAACGGTGACGGTATGGTTTTAACGGCGGTGTTAACTCCGGACCGGTGCACTTGTAATGAGGCCCCATGTCATGCTGCAAAGACATCTCTGATCACCTGTCAGATCTGTGTACAGGGGATTGGCCAATGTGTGTTGATTATAGAGTATTGCAAAAGGCTTGCAGGAGGTGAGTGTGAGGCATTTTCTTATTTACTTAATTAGAATGTGGTTGGCATTGATGTCAGCTCCCATGTCCCATGACAATGTTTGGTCAGAGTCTAGCTGAATCTGTAGAGTTTTGCAGTGAACATGCATGTTACAGAGTGGCACAAAAAAGGGGGAAGTGGAGCATGTGAAAGGGTGTCAGGATGTGCACCTCTGGCTTGGCTTGGAACAGTTCTGTTTGTCTGCTCATTCACATCCATTCATCAGTGGCTTTCAAGATGAGGCTAATGTGCCCACTTCTTACCCGTGTTCATTGGCTTATCTCAAACATAGACCATCATTCTGCAGAAAGCAGTGGTCATTATTTCAGCTCCGTGGAGACTTGTGCCAATCCCTTAATTCAGGACATTTGCAATGGTCACAGGTTCAAGACTGAATGTTCTTCAGATGAGTCTCTCTAGTGCCTAAATTATACTATGGCCAGTATAAGGCCCTGAAATAATGTTATTGCTGACTGTAAGCAATAAAAATAAGTATGGTTAAGGACCCCGGGGTATGCGCTATGTCCACTATATCCTTAGATTGGGGCTAGCTGTGTCGCCAAAGTCACGATGTTGGTGCACCCATCAGCACCTACAAATTATACAGTTTAACTAATATATAACTGGCATGACCCTCTCTGCCCACTGTTTGTAAATAGATCCAGATTGGTGATTCGATTCCTTTTTCAAAATTCAAATACAGCATATATACAAATTTTGCAATGTCTTTATTAGAAAGGGATGTCAGTCGGCACATGTTTCGACATGCGTTGTTTTCAAGGTTGGCAAAATCGTCCGATGATTAATGTAATGAGCAACTGTGTCAATTGTATTCCATGTAATACAAAAAATGAAAGCAAATTAGACAAATAGTCCCAACAAATTGTTGTAGGTTGTTCACAAATTACCAATCATAAATAATAAAACAAAATGTTTACATAACCCATATTTTGTTTCAATCATATATTTAGCATTGAGTGTGGCATGAAGAAAAAAACAAGAAGAAACACATAGGCTAGTAAGTTACTATTACTTGATGGTCAGTTATTAGAACAAAGTTGGATTAGTGTGCAGTGAATCAACCATACGCAACATACCTGGCAGGGGGATTTTTCAGGGCCCGCCGGAACTATATCAGAGATCAAGACTTCATTACGGAATGTGATTTATTGGCTGATAGACAGTCAAAGAGGGTACACCAGAGAACATTTTAAGAGCAGTGTGTGCAGATGTAAATCGGTTGACAGATTTTGCCAGTCTTGAAAACGACGCATGTCGAAACACGTGTCGGCTGACATCCCTTTCTAATAAACACATTGCAGAATTTGTATATCAGCTGTATTTCAATTTTTAAAAAGGAATGGAATAACCAATCTGGATCTTTCCATAAACAGTGGCAGAGCGTGTCATGCTAGTCATATATTAGTTAAACGGTATTGCTGACTGTGCTTCAACCAGAAATAATACGACAGCTTGTTGCACAGGGACCTAACATTAGAAACAGTCTGCCATTGGACCTTCAATCTGCAAGTTCATGAGGTCCTACAAATTAACCAATTTGCCAGTGACTGACAGCCCTTCGGACTATGTCTACCTTGCCATCCAGTGATAACCATTACCCAGACCGACTAATTTAGCAATTCGCACTATCAGTGTACACACTTGTTCGCCATCCATCACAGATTGCCCCTACTTTCTTATATGTCCTGAAGGATGAAGTTTTGCATCCTTTGCGTTTATCACAAAGTTTATCGAGCACCTCTATGCCTATGGGCTCTGTCCTGGCGCATTATAAATAAATTAAATAAATAACTAAATAAACGATTGTTACCACTTTAAGCAAGTGAAAAATATTACACCTGTTTTCTTTTAAGTGTAGACTTGCGGAACCAATTGTACTTACTCAATCCAACAGACAGATTATACAAAAGAGGGCCAACGTGAAGGAAAAGAAGAAAGAAGAGATGAGCTGGAAACTAAAGGTGATGGAAGAAAGGGTGAGAAAGAAAACAGGCACGAAAGAGAAGAGAAATTAAAATGTAAAGAAAGGAAGGGCTCACAACGGCCAAGGCTCCTAGAATACACCTGTGTTGCAGGCACTATGTGCAAATAGAACATGGCACTGGACATTGATAAAACATGTTCAACTCCACCTTAGACTGACATTTTTGAAAAAACAAGCACTTCTAGTGCTAAATACTGCCCGAAATGCTGTACAGGCAAAAACCTCATACGATCTGGAATGGTGTTATTCCATGGAAAAGGGATGGGCTAAGTAACACTGTGACTTTTGGCCCTACTGTCACAAGATATAAGCAAGCATCACGAAGCGTGACGCATTCCCTCTTCTGATCTGTAGACCAAAGTGATAGCATGTCTACTTGGAAGTGGCATCATTTAACAGTTTAGTCATCTCTTAATGGTACAAATCCAATGGCCGTAGGAATTTGGGCAGATGTGTTGGTTGAAGTGGTTGTACAAGGAGCAGGCAAGATGTGAACCAAGGGTGACCTTATGTATGATATACATTGGCACTGGCAAGAGTAGCAGACAACCTGATAAAACAGGTTGCCCCTTGCTCATCCAGAACCATGAAGCACATTTCCTCTCTCACCACTGTTTTCACTGATCTTTGTAACCACTACTTTGCTACTGGTTCTTTTCCATCCTCCCTCAAGCACTCCCTTGTGCACCCTCTCCTTAAAAAAACACCAGCAGATCCTTCCTGCCCAGCCAACTATTGCCCCATCTCCATCACCACTTTCCTGGGGAAACAGCTTGAGAAGTTGACCCTCCCGCAACTTAACTCCCACTATGAACTTGTTGGCGGTCTTCATAACCATCAGTCTGGATTCCAAGCAGCAAGGGGCATGGAAACTGCTTTTTCTGAACACCTGTGAAGAACTGCTTGCATCCCTTGATTCCAACTCCCCTGCTGTCCTCATCCTCCTTTATCTCTTCTGCATTTGACACAGTGAACCACTCCAACCTCATAAAAAGGCTCCATGATACCCTCGGTATCTCGGAGCAGGCACTGGACTGGCTTCCCTCCTTCCTAACTGACCGCTCTTCCAAAGTCATTCTAGGCACATTCTCCTCCCTTACCTCTTCCTCCATGTGTGGCCTCCCCCAGGGCTCCATTCTTTCACTTTAGCTCTTTAACATCTACCTTATGTCATGAACCGTCGTCTGCGTCCCTTCTGGACTTCCTGGTCCCTGACCCATAGGGGATTGAATACTGTGATCCTTTCAACATGGCCGCTTGAAACATAATGCTCCTGGCCAGTCTCTACACTCCACGCTCTACAAAACAGACACGCCCGACGGCTCTGCGCGTCTCAACGCTATCGCTTGTTGTAGTCGGACGTGTGTTGCCAGAGTTCGTTCGGGGCTATTTTTTGATTCCTTGTTCCCGATTCCTTGAAACCCCCGTCCTTCTTCCCATTCCTCTACCTTACCTCTGATCTTCCTGGATTTCTTCCACGCTCGGGCCACGGCATTCCGTGCCACCGAGTGCAAACATCATTCCTTCCTTGTATCCCCCCTGGACTTCTGAACGCTCCCAGAAGTTGGATAGCGAACCTCACGCTGGAATCCGAGGACCAGCGTTCGGATTTTTACAAATCCCGGACCGTGAGAAAGAAGACATCCCAGAAGGTTGCAAGCAAACAACAAAAGCAGGTGAGAAGGAGAGATACTTGTGACAGATTGAGACGCCTAAAACACGATACAGATACAGAGATGGAAGCCGCTGTTCAAGACCTCATTCAAGGCATGCAGGAACTAACCACGGAGGTACAGAACCTTAAGGCTGAGAATGCTGCATTAAAACAGCTAGTTTTGTCACGTGACTCTGCAACTAAAGAAAGCGTGTTATTGGGAGGAGTAGTGGATAAGTATGATGGTTCTTCCAAGACTCTCCGTGCTATCCTTGATTCATGTTTAGTGCACTTCACCTTCAAGCCCTACTATTTCTCCACTCCTAGAGCAAAGGTGGGCTTTATGATCTCACACCTCACTGGAAATGCCTTGACCTGGGCAACCCCCCTAGTCAATTCAGGCGACGCTCTCCTGGATGATTATGATGGGTTTGCGGATGCTCTAAAGGCCATGTTTGATCGCCCAGAACAGGTGTACAGTGCCCAGGAAAGACTGCTCAAATTTCAACAAGGATCCCAGGATATGCTCACTTATGTGACCTGTTTTAAACAGCTCTTGAAGGAAGCAGATTGGCCTCAAGAAGTCAGCTTCACTCTCTTCCGAAGAGGTCTGAATGAAGAAATAAAGGATGAGTTAGCTAGGGTAGCTCGCCCAAGCTCCTTCCAGGCTCTCATGGACCTTTCCTTGCAAATAGACTTCCGAATTCAAGAAAGAAGAGCGGAAAAAAAGAAGTCTAAATCGGCTTTCCAAAAAGCCACCACAGAACATCACCTAGATCGGAGCCCACAGTTTCTCCAACCCCCGACCCAGAACCCAAGCAACTGGGGGCCTTCCGTGGCCCCATTACCCCACAAGAAAAGATGCGACGGATTCACACTGGTCTGTGCATGTATTGCGCCTCCGATAAACACCTCATGAGAGAATGCCCTATTGCTCCTCCACGGTGTTCGGGAAACGCCAGCTCCCGATCCTAGAAGGGGCACAGTTTCGGGAGAGAGATGTTTGCTCCACATAAATTCCATCCTTGAACTCTCCTGGACAAAATAATCTTGTGGTTCTACAGGCCTTTCTATCGCCTTCCAAGAATAAATCCTACCCCATCCTGGCATTAGTAGATTGCGGAGCCATGGGCGTATTCCTAGACCATGATTGGGTCACTGCTCACAACATTCCACATGAAAGCCGAGGTACAATGCAACCTGTAGAGGCTATTGATGGGAGACCTCTATCTTCAGGACTCTTCAGAATAAAGAGATTCTACTCTCTATAAACCACCAAGGAGAGAGGATCGAATTTGACATTATAAAATCAGCACATTATCCGATGGTTCTCGGAATGCCCTGGTTACAAAGGCATAACCCCTACATCAATTGGGCAGCAGTCTCCCTATTCCTTGGATCTGAACACTGTATGTGTCACTGTTTATCCCAAGATTCCTTACCAAAGTCTTCTGAAGACTCGCAAGAGAGTCAGCAAAATCCAATCACCGTCTCTAACATCATCCAGATTCCCAGGGTCTACCAAGCCTTTTCTGATGTATTTTCGACCGCTATAGTTCAAGCTCTCCCTCCTCACAGACCAAAGGATTGCGCCATCGATACTGAACCTTCAGTGCAGTGGTTCCTTTCGGCAGGATGTTTATTTAATCAGAACCTGAAAAAAAGGCCCCCGGGGAATACCTGGATACTAACCTGGAAAATTGCACCATACGACCATCTAAATCCCCAGTGGGTGCTTCATTGTTCTTTGTTCCCAAGAAAGACACCAAGGAGCTCAGACCATGTCTAGACTACCATGGTCTTAATCAGTGCACTCTCAAGGACCGCTACCCCTTGCCCCTCCTCTCGGATATCCTAGAAGCAGTCAGAGGTGCAATGATCTTCACAAAATTAGACCTAAGGAGTGCCTACCATCTTATTCGTATAAAGGAAGGTGACGAATGGAAAACAGCCTTAAGAACCACCTTTGGCCATTTTGAATACCTAGTTATGCCCTTTGGACTTGCTAATGCCCCAGCGGTATTCCAACGTTTTATGGATCGAGTGTTCTCTGATATGCTGTTCATCTTCGTTATCGTATATCTGGAAGATATACTGATATACTCCAAGGACCATCTAAAACATGAAGAGCATGTGAAGACAGTCTTACAACGTCTACGTGAACATACACTCCTGGCCAAGCCCGAGAAGTGCCTTTTCCATGTATCAACTGTTCACTACCTTGGATTCGTTCTCAGCCCAAAGGGAATTGGAATGGACTCCTCGAAGGTAGACTCCATTTTGTCCTGGCCCGTTCCAACTACTGTGAAACAGGTTCAATCCTTCCTGGGGCTTGCTAATTTCTATCAGAAATTTATACCAACCTTTTCAGAGATTGTGCATCCTATCGTTACATTGTTAAAGAAGGACACCCCCTTCCTGTGGACCTCAGCCCAAGATACAGCGTTCCAACGGTTGAAGTCGGAGTTCACACAAGCCCCCATCCTAGCTCAACCTGATATTGATTGACCCTTTCTGGTTGAGACTGATGCTTCCAACTACGCCATTGGGGCAGTCCTAAAGCAAGAGTTGGATGACAAGTTAGAACACCCCATCCCCTATCTTTCTCGTACCTTGACTCCTAGTGAAACCCATTACTCTGTTTTGGAAAAGGAACTACTAGCCATCCGTCAAGACTTCACTGACTGGCGTCATCTCCTCCTGGGAGCTAAACAACCAGTACAAGTTCGCACGGACCATCGGAATCTTCAAGTCCAACAATCTCTAGGATGTAGAAACAGTTGTCAAGCCCGTTGGGCCTTCTTTTTTGCTCAATATCAGTTTCAAATCCATCATGCCCCTGGAACTCATAACATTATAGCCGATGCCTTATCCAGGCATCCAGATTACAAAACCCTTGAAGATCTGACGTTCCCAAAGATGTTTCCCCGCACAATATTTGTTGCCCAAAATTCCCCCTCCTGAAGAATATTCAAAGTCACACTCAATCCTCTAAAACCTGGAAGGAGTTTAAGAGAAACAATAAATGGAATCTCACAACTAAGGACGGGTATCTATTCAAGGACAATTGGTTGGTCATTCCCACTCCTGGACTGAGACAAAAGATCACAAGCCTATGTCATGATACCTTTCATTCGGGACACCGTGGCATTACCAACACCCTCCATCTAATACAAACACAGTTTTGGTGGCCGAAGATGAAGGATGATATCAGGTTCCATATCCAGACATGTGCAGTCTGCAATCAGAACAAACATGATAATAAGAAACCGGCAGGCCTCCTGCTCCAACCAGCAATACCAACAAGACCCTCGGAAATCATTGCCACAGATTTTATCGTGGAACTACCATCCCCCATGGGCTACACAACTATCATAGTTACTATTGATTTGTTTACTCATATGGCTCATTTCACACCTTTATACAAACTGCCATCCTCATCTGACCTTGCCGGAATCTTCCTAGAACACATATTCTGACTTCATGGGCTTCCCCTCCAAGATCATTTCTGACCGAGGACCCCAGTACATATCTCAGTTTTGGAAGAAATTATGTCGTATACTGGGAATCCAACGTGCCTTGTCTTCAGGCTATCACCCACAGACCAATGGAGCCACTGAACGTGTAAACCAAACTCTAGAACAATACCTTTGTTGCTTCGCTACCAAGGTCCAAGATGATTGGTCACTCTTAATACCTGTGGCCGAATTCCCTTATAACAATTCGGATCATTCAGCTATCAAAACCAGTCCCTTCTCCTGTAGTCAAGGATTTCATCCTTCAGTTCTACCATCCATTCTCCCACACCCTACCCCAGTTCCTGCGGTAGACTCCTGGATTGAAACCCTTATTACCGTACACAAAGAAGCAAAGGAACATTTAGAAAGGGCCCGAACAGACGTTAAACATTATGCTGACTCCAAAAGAAGACCTGGACCTTCCTACTCTGTAGGCGATAAAGTCTGGTTATCCTCGAAGCTCCTTCCTCGACATCTGGGCCCAAATAAATTGGCTCCCAGGTATTACGGACCCTTTTCTATACAAGAAATCGTCAATCCAGTGGCCTTTTGACTCCGACTACCAGAATCCTGGAAAAGGATCCACCCAGTCTTCCACACCTCACTGTTAAAAGCATATCTTCATTCATCTCGAACAGCTCCAAAATCTTCCACAGTGATTGTAAATGACCAACTCGAATACAAGGTTTGCAGAATCTGTGACTCTAGGTACCGACGTGTTCAACTACAATATTTGGTTGAATGGAAGGGATACCCTCCCAGTGAGCGCACCTGGGAACCCATGTCAAACATCAATGCCCCCAGGCTAGTAAGAAGATTCCATTTTATCCATCCGGGCTAGCCCGGAGGAGCTGGGTTTCAGAGGAGGCATGCTGTCATGAACCGTCGTCTGCGTCCCTTCTGGACTTCCTGGCCCCTGACCCATAGGGGAATGAATACTGTGATCCTTCCAACATGGCCGCTTGAAACGGAATGCTCCTGGCCAGTCTATACGCTCCACTAGGCACGTTCTACAAAACAGACATGCCCAGCGGCTCTGTGTTGCCAGAGTTCGATCGGGGCTCTCTTTTGATTCCTTGTTCCCGGTTCCTTGAAACCCCCGTCCTTCTTCCCATTCCTCTACCTTACCTCTGATCTTCCTGGATTTCTTTGACGCTCGGGTCCGAGTGCATACTTCATTCCTTCCTGGTATCCACCCTGGACTTCTGAACACTCCCGGAAGTTGGATAGCGAACCTTACGCTGGAATCCGAGGACCAGCGTTCGGGTTTGTACAAATCCCGGACAGTGAGAAAGAAGACATCATAGAAGGTCGCAAGCAACCAACAAAACCAGGTGAGAAGTTGAGAGACTTGTGACACCTTACTCTGCTGGAATGTCTCACTTCCTCCTTCCCCCCCAACTTCCAGTGCTATGCTGACGACACACAACTCCTCTTCAAACTTCCTACAGGCACCCTTGCACCCTCTTTCATCCCTGACTGCCTCTCAGCCATCCAGGCCAGGTGTACTTCTAATGATCTTTGCCTCAATGCCAGCAAAACAGAGATCCTTCCTATTGGGACCACGGCACCCGACCTCTTCCCTTCACTCTGGCCTTCTTCCATGGGCTCTCCCCCTGCTCCTTCTTTGGCTCCTCTCTCTCTCCTTCCTCCCTCATACTCAGGACATTGCGAAGAAGTCCCACTTTCAGCTTTTCCTTCTGAAAGAAGTTCTACCTTCCTCACCTTCCCCCAGAGACTCAATGTTACCCGGGCTCTGGTTCTCTCTAGGCTTGACTATTGCAATAGCCTTCTTTTTAATCTACCTTTGTCCACTCTGCGACCTCTCCAGCTAATCCAGAATAGGTCAACAAGACTTATCCTTGGCCTCAAGCCCAGGGATCGCATCTCTCCTGCCCTACAAAGTCTTCACTGGCTCCCTGTTGCTTCACGGATTAAATTCAAATCCCTCTGCATCATCCGCAAGGCTGTCTGGGGCCATGGACCATTCTATCTGCAACTCTTTCTGACCAAATACTCCCCATCTAGACACCTGCGTTCCTCTGGCACCAATTCCTTGCGTGCGAAGTGGCTTGCTAAACAGAGAGCAGGTGGTTGATCGTCTTCCTCAGCAGGCTCCCTTCTTGAAATTGCCTCCCCCTCCCTCTTCCTCTTGAGCTGGAACTCTTTAAGTTCCGGAAAAGCCTCAATACTCTCCTCTTTACCTCTTCCTTCACTCCCTCTCTCCCCTGCTAATTGCAGAGTAGCTTGACTGGTGTACTGGGCCCTGATGCATCCTCGGGCTCTGACCTCCCACATCTTATCATACCAGCTGCTGTCTATCCTCTGCACTTGCTTCGGCTCACCCTCCACCACTGGAGGTTGCACTTACCTCTCTTCATAGCACTTCACCTGCTGCTCTCCATGAGCACCACAGCACCTACCCCTTACCACTCTCCCCTCTGGACTCGCACGTTCTGAACACTCACAATGCATAGTAGGGTGTCATCCCCTCCCCATTGTCTCTTCTTATTTTGTTGTATTTAATTATGTAAGATTGTTGTAATTACATTGTCTATCATCCCCTGTCCCCTCTTTGTTGCCCTGCGGGTGCTTTGAAACAGTACTTGCTTCCTGTATAAGCGCCTAACAAGTGAAGATTAAATAAAATAAATAAATAAAGTAGAAGTTGGATCTGAGAGAAAGGTGCAGCTGTGCTCATTTGTGTTTCAAATGTGCCTCATGTCTGAACTTTGGAACTGGGAACGCCCTCTACAACTTTCCATTTTCCAGTGAACCATAAAGCAACCGAGCAGCAATCATCCGTGCTTTCATATTTTCATCTTTACATCTCAGGAATATGTACTTATTTCTTGAAGATTTGCATGGATACCTGTAAAAAAAAAGCTGGGCTACAAGGTGGACTTTTGAGCCATAAAAAGGATGGATGCCATGTAGCTCTTCCAAAGACCTGTTAGCAATAAAAAATGAAGGCTATAACTCAGAGCCAGAGCAATGCGACAGGGAGTTCTGCGGTGAGAAACCATTTATCTTTTCCACTGGAAAAAAAAGCCTCTGCATTAAGGCACTGCTAGTTCAAACAGTGAGAGATACACTGTGTACATGTCGCGTAAGCAAGACAGCGACTGCCAACGCAGTCTAGGCAGGTGAAAGCGTGAAGGTTTGCTGCTCAGACAGATTTGGCGGCATTACATGTGTGGCACTTTTGTAGCTACCAACATTGGATCTCAGACCGCATAGCGCATAAATAGAAATGAGAGATGAAAACAGAACAGACTAAACGTCATCCAGCCAGTGTCACCATAAAGGGTCTCTTTGTGACTTTGACAAAGTTCAGGTTTGAGAGAAATGCCATTCATAAAGGAAAACAAATGGCACGAAGAGGAGTTTCTAACGGCTCATATTGACTGAAATAAACATTCTTATTGATGGAGATGCAGGACACCACAGATAAAGCCTATCCGTGCCTTCACGCTCATCCACAGCACCCTGATGCACATGCCGGAGAAACTTCTGCACAGTGTGGGAACAGCCCCATTGTTATCTATACTTGACTCCAACAGAATTATACCTTATGACTTGCACTTCCCCCTCACAACAACATTTATCCATTACCCGAGAAGCATACATGTGCCTGCTTGGCCCTCCTCTTGTGTCCACTTGTTTTATGTCTGTTGTAATGTGAATAACCTGCTAGCACCAGAATTTCTATAGCCAATGGTGCCTTAGCAAAAGCATCAACCGCACAATGTAGCCCATCTGTCGGCTCAGATCTCTTAGAGTGACTGTAACTGAGCAGACAACTTTGCTGTGTAATGGCTTCCCATGACTCCTATTCCTTGTATATATGTCACACCTTTGCATTGTACTTTGTTTGCTATCCACTCATTTGCTGGTTGTGCAGTTGAACAAGCCCATTTGTTACTGTATGGACAAGTACTGAAATTAAAAAAAAAGAAAAAAAAGAAAAATCACCATCGTGTTCCCATTTACAGAAAATGTACCCTCAGTGTGATGCTGACATTCCTGCGAACCCACTCACTGGCAATGCATGCACACAAATGCCAGGCTGGTCTCAGTTGCTCTCATTCTACTTTTAACCATGAAAATCACAGCCTACCCTCCCCTTCCAGTTGTATCACTGTTGAACGTGCTCTAATGACTAGGATGGGTCTACCAAGATCACACATCACAATGCAATTTTGTTTGTTCTTGCATGATGTGTTTTTTGCCGGTGTGGTGAATGAATGTTACAAAAACACAGAAATTGATATTTCTTTTTTATTTTTTTATTTTTATTTGTGTGAATCGAATAATTGATTTTTACAAACACTTCTTCTGTGGTTACGAAAGTGTTCTTTAGTTGATTTTGAGTTAGCTGGACATTGATATTTATGTGGTATTACTGACCACAACTTCGTAAATTGTTATGTTAGTAGGATTTTATACTGTGCCAACTCACCGGCCTAGCAGTTCTGAAGTGTCTGTGCTTATCCACAGAGTGACATAATGTCAGGGAACCAAAAGAGGCCCTGGAAACAATTTACAAAATGCCCCCATATCACACATTTTCAGTAATCCCAAACATTTTCCTATGGGAACATTTTGAAATACCACACCAAAGATGCCCAAGGTGCAGACGCCTAATGGAAAATCTCAAGAGTTCCCTATAGGACAGTTCACCCCTGCATACTGTGCTCCACCAGGGGAATCCAAACCTTGCTTTGTTGGAGGAAATGAAATGCGCAAGGGGAAGATAAGAGAATGGGAAAGCAAAAAATGGATGCTACAAACAAAGGAAGGAATGGATGCAATGGCAAAGAACGGTGTATGATAGCATGGTTTCATGCCCTTCTTGGTTGGTGGACCATTGTTCTGCAAAGGTGAGGAGGCAGATATATCCTAAAGTGTTGTGATGATCGTTTGGAGAATTGTAACATTACATTGTAATGTTAGATGCATGAGGGGCTCGAGTATCTACTCAGCCAATCCTGGAGGTTTGGTGGTTTATGTGCCTAGGCATCAATGTACCTTGTCCCCCAGGTCAAAATTAAGAATGTTAATTCTGGGGCTTCTGAGTGGCAATGTCAGCAGGGATCAAAAGGAAAAGTAACCATCACACATGTATGGGGAAGCTCCAATTCAAGATAGTGTCAAGACATAATATATCAGGTGAAACCCACATGGCCACAGGCACATGACCCACCCACAGAAAATACCTCCCTACGATAACCTCCTTCCGGGTAACTGGTTCCTAAAACACTGTGAAATTGATGCCTGATGCTTGCACCTTGTCGCTCGCACTGGGCACCCCTTGGTTGGGCTGATGTCACGGAATTCCCCCTTTCTCACCTGGGAGCGATCCTTGTAGGATTTCTTGGGTGGTATCTTCTTACGCACGGACCTGGTCTTGTATAAGCTCGCACGAGCCTCTTCTGGCTCCAGCGTGCGTTCAGAGCTCCAGGATTCAGACACTCCGGGATCCAGGAACGAAGAGGATAAGCACACAGCACACGAGTCCGGGAAACAAGGAGGAAGGAAGAGGGTAATGGGAATGGAATTAGGAGGTCCAGGAACAAGGACAACAGTGTAGCGAACTATGGAGCACACATCTAGTTGCTGCTTGCAGTAGCATTGGGACACGCGGGTCCGCAGGGGCACGGCCCATTTGTAACTACGCTACATCTGACGTAAGGACAAGGAAGATGTTGCACGTTAGACGGCCATGTTGGGAGTATCAAGGAGTGCAAGCCCCGTTGTGTCAAGGACCATGAGGTCCAAAAGGGGCGTGTTCTGCGGATCATGACAGCATGCCCCCTCCGAAGACTTGTTCCACTGGGTTTGCCCGGGTGTATGAGATGGTATCTTCTGAGCAATCGAGGGGTATTCAGGTTAGAAGCTGGTTCCAGGTTCTTTCACTTGGAGGATATCCTTTCCATTCAACCAGGTATTGAAGCCGCCCCCTTTATACCTGGAATCGCATATTCGGGACACTTCATATTCCACTTGGTCGTCCACCACCACTGGAGGGGGTCTGCAAGATTTCCGGGAAGATCGAATGTAGGGTTTTAATAAAGAAGTGTGAAAAACTGGGTGAATCTTCTTCCAGGAGTCGGGTAGCTTGAGTCGGTCTGAGACAGGATTTATGATTTCCTTGACGGGAAATGGACCATAGTACCGGGGGGCCAGTTTGTTTGGCCGTAAGTGTCGGGGTAGTAGCTTCGAGGACAACCAGACTTGATCACCAACTGCATATGATGGCCCTGGTCTTCTTTTAGAATCAGCATTTTGTTTAGTTCGTATTCTGGCCTTCTCTAAGTGTTCCTTGGCTTCCTTGTGTACATTGATGAGTGTTTCCATCCAGGAGTCAACGGTAGGAACAGGTGTGGGATGTGGAAGAACAGAGGGTAACACTGATGGATGGAATCCTTGACTGCAATAAAAGGGGCTGCTGTTGATTGCCGAATGATCAGAATTGTTGTACGCAAACTCAGCCATGGGTATTAGGAGCGACCAGTCGTCCTGAACCTTAGTGGCGAAACAGCGAAGATATTGTTCCAGGGTCTGGTTTACACGTTCCGTAGCTCCATTGGTTTGTGGATGATAACCTGATGAGAGAGCACGTTGGACTCCCAGAATGCGATAGAGATGTTTCCAGAATTGTGAGACGTATTGAGGTCCTCGGTCTGATATGATCTTGGAAGGAAGTCCATGTAGGCGGAAAATGTGTCCAGGAAAATTCCAGCTAGCTCTGATGAGGACGGTAGTTTATGCAGGGGTCTAAAGTGAGCCATGTGAGCGAACAAGTCAATGGTAACCATGATAGTCGTGTATCCCCTGGAAGGTGGCAATTCCACAATGAAGTCTGTAGCAATGAATTCCCATGGTCTTGTTGGTAGAGTAGGTTGTAGTAGGAGACCTGCTGGTCTCTTGTTATCGTGTTTGTTCTGACTACAAATAGAACAGGCTTGGATGTACAGTTGTACGTCTGTCTTCATTCTAGGCCACCAAAATTGTCTTTGTATAAGACGGAGGGTGTTGGTGATGACACAATGTCCAGAATGAAGGGTATCATGGCAGAGGTTGATTATCCTTTGTTGTAATTTCTGTGTGGGGATGACTACAGCATTACCTTGAACACGTATCCATCCTTGATTCTTAAATTCCATTGATTCTTCCTTGAAATATCCTTCCAGAGTTCAGAGCATTGGATTTGTATCCGAATTTCTTCGAGGAGACTGACTGCTTGGGCAATAAAAATCGTGTGGGGAAACATCTTGGGATAGGTCCAGCCTTCAATTGTTTCGTAGTCAGGACGTCAGGATAAGGCATCAGCAATTATGTTCTGTGATCCGGGGACATGATGGATGAGGAACTGGTACTGGGCAAAGAAGAAGGCCCAACGGGCCTGACGACTGTTCCTACACTCCAAAGATTGTAGAACTTGAATATTCCGATGGTCTGTGCGGACCTGGACTGGATGTCTCGCTCCCAGGAGTAGGTTTCGCCATTCGGTGAAGGCTTGTCGGATGGCTAACAGTTCCTTTTCCAGGAGAGAGTAATGTGTCTCACTGGGAGTCAGAATTCTTGAAAGATAAGCAATGGGGTGTTCCATCTTGTCTTCGAACTCTTGCTTCAGCACTGCTCCTATGGCGTAGTTAGAGGCATCTGTCTCCACTATGAATGGTCGATTTATGTCGGGTTGTACTAGGATGCGTGCTTGAGTAAACTCTGTCTTTAAACGTTGGAATGCCTTATCTTGAGGTGTAGACCAGAGAAAGGGAGTGTCTTTCTTGAAGAGTGCAATGATCAGCTGAAAAATCTCAGAAAAGGTGGGTATGAACTTCCGGTAGAAATTGGCTAGCCCCAGGAAGGATTGAACTTGTTTCACAGAAGTGGGAGCCGGCCAGGATAATATGGCTTTTACCTTTGACTGATCCATACCAATTCCTTCTGGATTAAGGACAAATCCTAGGTAATGAACAGAGGTCACATTAAACAGGCATTTCTCGGGTTTGGCTAGTAGTCTATGTTCACGTAGTCATTGAAAGACAGCCTTAACATGTTCTTCATGCCTTAGAAGGTCCTTGGAATAGATCAGGATATCGTCCAGGTAGAGGATGATGAAGATGAACAGCATATTGGAGAACACCCTATCCATGAAATGTTGAAAGACGGCAGGGGCATTAGCAAGTCGAAAGGGCATTACCAGATATTCGAAGTGTCCAAAGGGTGTTCGAAAGGCTGTTTTCCATTCGTCTCCTTCCCTGATACGGATCAGATGATAGGGACCCCTGAGATCCAGTTTCATGAATATTACAAATCCTCTCACCGCTTCCAGGATATCCAAGCTCAAGGGTAAAGGGTAGCGGTCCTTGAGGGTGCATTGATTTAATCCATGATAATCGAGGCAAGGTCTAAGTTCCTTGATGTCCATCTTGGGAACAAAAAACATTGAGGCTCCAGCTGGGGATTTCGATGGTTTTATGGTGCCATTTTCAAGGTTGGTATCCAAGTATTTTCGTAGAGCTCTCTTTTCAGGTTCGGATAGGATAGGCCCTTAAGTGAGGGGTCTTCCATCGATCGCTTCCACCGGTTGCATGGTACTTTGTGTCTTGTATGGAATGTGGAGACACGTAACCCAATCTTGATCAAAGAATACTCCCATAGCTCCGCAGTCAACCAAGGCCAAAATGGAGTAGGTCTTATTCTTGGATGACGATAGAAGGGCCTGTACAATCACTAGGCTGTTTTGTCCAGGAGAGTTCAAGGATGGAATAGACGTGGAGCAAACATCTCTCTCCTGAAGCCTTCCTCCATCTAGGATCAGGAGCTGGTGTTTCCCGAATGCCGAGGAGGGGCTAGAGGGCATTCTCTAACCAGGTGTTTATCCGAGGCACAGTACATGCATAGCCCGAAATGAATCCTTCTCATCCTTTCTTGCGAGGATATGGGTCCACAGAAGGCTCCTATCTGCATAGGTTCTGGTTCAGTAGCCGACCCTGGATTTGTGTCAGTCTTGGAGGTAATCTCAAAGGATGCCTTCGGGGGGGTTACTTTGGATTTCCTTTTTTCGGACTTTCTTTCCTGGATACGAAAATCTATTTGCATGGCAAGGTCCAAAAGGGCCTGTAACGAGCTTGGGCGAGCCACTCTGGCCAATTCATCTTTGATCTCCTCATTCAGTCCCCTTCTGGAAAGTGTAAAACTTGCTTCAGGAGACCAGTCAGCTTCCTTGGTCAATTGCTTGAATCGGGTTACATACTTAGCATATCCTGGGATCCTTGATGGAAGTCTAGCAGGCGCTCCTGGGCACCATAGACCTGCTCAGGGCGGTCAAACATGTTTTTAAGGGCTTGTATGAAACCGTCGTAGTCATCCAGGAGGGCATCACCAGAATTGACTAAGGGCGTAGCCCAAGTTAGAGCATTTCCGGAAAGGTGTGAAATTATGAAGCCAACGTTAGCCCTAGGGGTTGAAAAGTAGTAGGGCTTAAAAGTAAAGTGAACCAAACAAGAATCAAGGAATCCACAAAGGGTTTTTGACGACCCATCGTATTTGTCAACAATGCCGCCCAGCAATACGCTTTCCTTTGTGGCAGAATCACGGGATAGAACTAATTGTTTGAGAGTGGCGTTTTCCGCCATTAAAATTTTGTACCTCAGTCGTTAGTTCTTGCATGCCACGCATGAGATCCTGAACAGCTGCTTCCATGTCAGCTTTGGTCGTTTGTCATCTCAAACTGTCACGGAATTCCCCCTTTCTCACCTGGGAGCGATCCTTGTAGGATTTCTTGGGCGATGTCTTCTTACGCAAGGACCTGGTCTTGTATAAGCCTGCGCGAGCCTCTTCTGGCTCCAGCATGCATTCAGAGCTCCAGGATTCAGACACTCCGGAATCCAGGAACAAAGAGGATAACCACACAGCACACGAGTCCAGAAAACAAGGAGGAAGGAAGAGGGTAATGGGAATGGAATTAGGAGGTCCAGGAACAAGGACAACAGTGTAGCGAACTATGGAGCACACGTCTAGTCGCTGCTTGCAGTAGCATTGAAACATGCAGGCCCGCGGGTGCACGGCCTATTTGTAAATACGCTACGTCTGACGTAAGGACAAGGAAGATGTTGCACGTTAGACGGCCATGTTGGGAGTATCAAGGAGTGCAAGCCCCGATGTGACAAGGACCATGAGGTCCAAAAGGGGCGTGTCCTGCAGATCATGACAGCTGATACAGTAACGACCAAGTGGGATGGACCAATGTGGGTTGAGGGCTTGGGTTCTTTCTAGCTGCCTCTAGTGTGTGTTATTTCGCCTTGGTTGTGTACAGGCTCTGCCAGGTCAGTGATTGGACCTGCAAAATAGAAGGTACAATACACGGATTGTTTATCACAGATCCTTCTGATCTCCCTCAGCACCCAGCCAGTGTGTCCCCTAATGCGCAGGTTCCTGTTTTTCGGAGGTGTTCAATGGCCAAGGAAAGATAGTCCACCACTCCCAGCCTTGACCTGCAAAAGCTCAGGTTTCAATCCTGTGGTAGCCAAGGATTTTCTGAGTTGAGTTAGCATCATTGTGCAATCTGTAAAGCATGGAAACCAAAGAGGTTAATCTTCACCCCATAGTGGATTCAGAAAATGTCTCTTAAAACAGCTGTCTATGTACATGACCATGATGCCTGTAACTGTTGAATGCTCATTGATGCCAGCATTAGAAAATATCTTACTATCCTGTGTTAGCAATGGCCTGTTGCTGATTCATATATCCGTATCTTGTCGTTACTAAGCCTTGCAAGTTTAAAAAGACTATTCAGGGGAACCTCACAACTCGCATTAATAGTTTAGGTGTGTATCTCCCAACGGTGCAAGGTCTGCAGGATCTTGGCACTTAGCCTGCACTAATCTTGTCTCTTTGACGCTGGCAGTATGTGAAAGAAATTAGTAGAGCGAGTCTGGCGATGATGCCACTTCAGGTAAGTCTGCCTTCTTCTGTGTATTTGTCCTTCATTCTTGTTCTTCGTTACTAGATCTTTCACTTTTGCCTATGTACTTTCTTTTTTCTTCTAGTCTTCTTTCCTCTTCAGGTTTGCTGCCTCCTCTATTCTTCATTCTTCAATGCGGGCCGATGGTATGGGAAGATCCGGGTGATGAGGTTCATCTAGGCTTGCTTCACGGAATGTCTGGCACATTGTGCCAGATTGTGGGGTCTTATAAAGGCTTCTGAGAGGGGATCTTGTGAGATTCATGTAATCACACAGGATTTTGTATCCTCATTTTGTCCGTCTCGACAGAGGCTTTTCCTGGCCTTGGGTTGCCTGACCTCTGCCTGACTCCCCCATTTCTCCATAATCCCATCCCAATGATCCATGTGCCTTTCCCTGGCCCACTGCAAGCGCTGTTGGCCTGGGTTGAAGTGGACTGCCCTAGGATCCCCATGACTCCTACACAGCATAGTCACAAGACATATCTTTGAGCATGACCCAAGGGGAGGAGAGGCCAGAGTATAAAAGGCAGCTTGCTCAGTAAAAAAGTGTGGGGTGTTTGAGAAGTGGCTGGAGGAATGTTATTGGAGGAGAATGTTGAGAACACATTTTTTGTGAGTAGAACTTGGAGGAGACTGTTGGAGGTTGGAGGAGGTGTTACATTAGAGGAGGAGAGTTATCGATGGGAGAGAGGTATTTTGAGGGAGTGTTGATTTAGGGGGTTCTAGGAAGAGATTTAACATATGGCAATGAAAAGTGGAGGAGCTTGGAGAAGAAGAGAGCTATTACATTTGGGGAAGTAAGATGGAGAAATGTTAGAAGCATTGACAGAGTTGCAAGGCCCAAAGAGGAGGGAGGGGAACTGGGTCCCATATTAGCCAGTGAGTACAGGAAGGGTCTGGAAGACCAGGTCAGTCCAGGGCATAATTTAGAGGTGGGAAGAGGAATGAGTCAGTGCACCCTCACTAAAGGCCAGGAAGCTATATCAGGGGTAGTCAGGGGAGGGCATCCCAGGAAACCAGCATCCTAGAAAAAGAAGGCGGTCAGGCATCAATATGAACCCTCCTTCCCAATCATGTGCCTAAGACCCTGAGAAAAAGTACCTTTCCCGAGGAAAGATTCACCTCTGCCTACAAGTACTCGAGGATAATCCAAGACCTTTCTAGGCTGGTGACAATTTGACCTGGGAGAGACCCTACACTGACTCGACAGAAGAGGGTTCAGGATCACTGAAAATACATAACGTGAAGTCAAAGACTTAAGTAATCCATTGGACATTGGATTGTGGTCAGGCAGGACAAGCTCACATCTAGGGATTTTTATGGGAACTTGTCTTTGCTCACGATCTCAGCACCATTGAACCCATACAGCCACTGTAATGTCTGTTACAAATCATTACTTGCTTTTAGCAGACCTATATTCTATGTTATGTTTTTAATATATGTCCCCCCATTTGTTTGACCTTAGACCCGATCTTCGTTTCTTCTCATAGGCATTTTGAGTCAAATAAGAAAGCCCAGATGTCTAAATACATAAAATGCCTTGTCCTCTTCAGTGAAGGTTCATATGGTTTAAATTTAAAATAGGATGGAAGACGCTCCAAATATTGACAGTCCTTATGAAACATTTAAAACATTTAATATGTCACGTTTTGGTTTTAGTTGATGTCCCTAAATGACAGAGGGTATGTCAAAACACAAATCAAATGATTGCGTTGCCATAGGGAACCAGGCGGCACCTTCCATATGAGTTCCAACAAGGCTGAAACATATCTGAGATAACTTGGGTTCCTGTGAAGGAGGATGTGACCTAGCTGTTTGGGCGGGACTTTTGTGGCAGGACATGTCTGATTTGCATATGGCTGGTACTCCTCTGCACTGGCTCAGCCATACTAAAACAAAGCTACGAAACGTTTCCGAGAGCAATGTCATCTGTTTATAAAAACCAATATAAAATATGCAGGAAAGGCAAGTTCAAGAGCCATGCAGCTAGTTAAGGCCATGGCAAAAACGGTCCTCCACTAAGTTTATTAGTAGATAGAGTGCACCCGATTCCCCCATATGGGGCAGGAGCAGACCTTTCCTTGGATTCCAAGTCTTTGCAAGATGAGAGGTGGGGATACAACTATGGAACACTCGGAATTGGGAGGAGGCACTTTCTCTGCACAGGAAAGGCTATAGAATCCATGAATAATCAGAGCCTAGTAATGAGCGGGTGAGACATAACCAGTATCTACTTTCATTTGACTGTCTTGTAGATATTAATATTGCACTAACATGATACTAGGGTGAGAACTCGGAAAATGTGAGCTATAGGTGAGCTCTAGTAGTTGACTGCACAAATTCCTGAACAGCCTCAACCGTATAATTGAAGGTGCATTCCCTCCTGTACATATTCCTCCCTGTGCACCCCCACAATATACACTTTTCCCCATTACACTCATTCACAAACCAGAGCTATTAACTGTGCCAGTATTTGTTTTGTTTGTTTTCATTATGGAAATACCACAATGGAAGAAAATTCAGACCCCTTCGCGGAGCAAAAAAAGGAAAACAGGGAATGATGAAATAGTGCACATAAAAAGAATGTTGGAGAGAGAATAGAAAATGGCTGGGGAAGACATAGTGAAGTACCTGCTTGTAACCGTTAAAATGTACTGCGCCCAGTACCTCAGGGTTGGGAGCGCCATATAAATGAATAAACAATACAATACAATACATAGTAGATCTGAAATAATTATATAGGAAACATGGCAAAAACACTTTTGAAACAACCCACCAAAGTCAGCATTACTATCTAATACAGCAGGACGATCCTGTTGATAATGGCCGGAGTGAAGCAAGGGTCCCTTAACATAGGCAGCAGTGCCATTACCCAACAAGGTTGCCATCCCTGCAGGATAAGAACTCCTCTAATAACTGCAAATGCAAAACATGTATACTAAAGACAATAATTGAATTTCAGCAGCAGGAACACTGCAATAGTTTGCTTTCAGTGTTCATTACGCTGGCATAAAGAACACTGAAAATTGATCCCAGTGAAGAGGAGCAGTCTACCTGATTTGACGGTCAGTTTATTTTTTTTCTTCATTTTTTGGGGGATAAAAAGCAGCATCAGCACACGCTATTCACTTTTGTCGGTACTGAAGAAGTGTTAAAAAGGGGCAAGGTGAATGGTGGCGGCTGCGGGATAGGGGGACTCACTATTGAGGCTACTCTGACGCAAACTCGTACTGATAAATAGACCCCAGCTTTGGAGCACCCTGATTGACTACACACACTATCCAAGCTGCTAATCGTTAAATGGACAATTGCTAATGTAAGGAAAACTTCCAGACAACTAGCCAGAGATAAAACAATCCTCTAAGGAAAGAAGCTCGATGTCGCTCTTTTCAAGGAAAACAAGTTTTATTTTGAATACAAAAAGGAAAAAAGTGACAGAGGGTGCCATAGAATCCAACTGCCATGGAGGTATATGTTAGTTCAAGGTGGACATACCATTTACGCTCATTGGCTGCCACCTATATACATATTACCAGTCCTCTATAGTCCCTCGACCAATTGGTCACACTCTAATCTACCCCTACCCTCTAACACATGATCTTCTACTTCATCACCTCAGGTTGCGGCTATCTGTTTGCTCGGCATCTGAGAATGTTACCCTCCCCATGGGCCTAATCACATGAAGTGCACCTTGGCATTAACATGAGGTCAATGGATACCTTCAAAGTCAAATTGGCCCTCTACAATTAAGGAGTGCTTCTCTTGATCCCAGACCTGAGGGCTCCCCCAGCATGCCGCCCATCACGGGACTGAATTTGTTGGCCTTACCTCTTGCTCCTCGTATCACAAATCACAGCATGTTTCACTACTTGCTCCCCCATTATCAGATGCCTTTCCCCAGATGTTCTCCTGGGCCTCTTGACGATCACACTACCCCGCCAAATTCTGATGCATTTAGGTGTTCTGCTTGTGGGCATCTGGCTGTTCAAAAGGGATGGCCATTATTCTGGGGGTTGCTAGTGCGCTAAATCTAGACCAGGTCTTTGGCAGCTCAAGACCTCTGCCCCATCTTCAATGGGTTTGTCCTTCGGGACGGACACAGCCCTCCTGTGCTAGCCATTTACATTCCTTTCTGGTTTCCCAGGCCTGCAACATGATACAAATGTATTTTCATCTAAAGGCCTCTAGTTTAGTTTCCCTGCTGGTGCTTGGGATAGGAAGGTGATTCAGAACACATTGCCATGATGTGCTGCTACTTTCCCCATGGCCCACGGCAGACTAGGCCTCACTTTAAAATGGCGGTGCTTCAGCACTTCTCGCAGCGGGGATTAGGGCCTACGTTTACATTGTTATACACCATATTTCAAATATTATACTTTAATATCACTCATGGCCTACCTACATTTACATAACTTCTACAAAACGCTATAAAACACTACATTTGTTCTTTCCATATTACATGCCCCACACCCCTGAAGCCGCACACCTTCATCTACTTGTGCACTAATATATTTTCCGCAGCCTAAATCGTTTGGGTGGGCATGGGAGCTGAATGTGCATCCAATACTAATTAAGGATAGATGGACAGATTTACAAAAGCGTTCTTCAATTTGAAAATCAGGCCTAGAGTGTTTTTACATTAGCAGTTGACAGGTTCAACACAAGTGAAATAGATTGTGTTTGTTTATAATATAAAAATCACATTAATCAAGTGAACGCAAACATCTGCAATTTTATTCTGAAGCACATCATTTTCATCATCACGTTTATTTAAATTCCAGAGACTTTCAAGCAAGTCGTTTCACCCTGTACACTAAACACTAAATTGCCATAAACCCCACCAATGAAATGCTTCCTTCTGTAGTTTCCTTTCTAACTCTGAAAATTGAATTCTAGCCATGGATCACAACAGAAGAAATAATAGCAAATCAATCTGCCAAGTACACTAGCACTCATGGGCTCATAAATCATGTTGTTTTGGAATAAATATGAAATGACATTTTTTAGATTTGCCTAGATTAGATTTCCAGACAGTTAAGCACAGCAGCCAAGTACTAAAACACTCTATAGAAGGTCAAATGTTCATCTGGTTGCACGTCAGCTGTCACATCATGCCTCAATGTCATGTTTTAATAACTACTCTATTGTTTTCCAAAACAGTCCTTGTCACCACATGTATGAATCATTAAGGTACATGTAATGATTTTCGCTGGACTACAAAGAAAGCAAAGCATGTTTAACCTTGAGTCACAATACATCCACAATACATGGCATTCCCGAAAGTGTTTCCCTAGCATGGAAAGGAGGCAATTCTTGGGACAGATAATGGCTTCATTTTCCATTCAGGCACTGCCTTGCAATTCTACTTGTGTTTTCACAAGGGAACATCTTTATGCTAGTCACAGGGCCTTGATTTGGATAGCTGGATAATTAATTGAAAACGCAGCCTTATTAGCTATACAAAGACCCAAGAACCACAGAATCATAGATAGAACCTTAAAATGTACCCCGGGAACTCTGTGCATTACCCCGTGCACTATATTTGTACCTTCGAATGCACTCTTTTAGTTATTTTGGATTATTTTAAGGAAATTTCGAGCATTCTAAAAAAATAGCCAAGGTAAGTAGCTGAAATGCTGAGCAGTTACTCCAATAGTAACCCTTGACCTAGCTATTATTTTGCAGGATGGAAGTGGGCAAAAAAGGACATTATTCAATAGCAGAATGATGCACTTAAAAGTAATTAGTTGCCATATTTTAAAATATTCTTCTTCGCCAAATAACAATCAGTCATTTTACTGCGTGCTAAAAGTTCTGTGAATTAGGCCCTCTGTGTTTTTTAGGAACTCTAACGAAATGGATTCTGAAATGCAAACAGGCTCGTTTTCATGATATGCTCACATCCTGAAAAACGGATGTCTCTGGATTAAAACTCAGTGCTCTTTTTGCCCAAGAGGTGCATTCCTGGATCACTGACATGGCAGTTAGTAATTACACATGTAAACTGTTGTGTATTGACTAAAGACTAACCAGCATCTTTCAGGCAAGATGGCTGCCTTTTAGAAATAAAGTTGCATGCAGCAGGGGGAGTGGGTATACTTTCTAAATGAAACCCGTGTTAAAACTTCATTGGCATTCTCAAAGAGTCCATCATATTTGCGCAATAAAGTGTCTTGTGATTATAATTATAAAGCGACATGCTACTGAAAGAATAAGCTGTGGAATGGACAGAATTAAAGCTGCCGCAAAAATCGCCTTTTAAGATTTAAAAGTGCTAAACGTGTCAGCCTGTAATTAGAGTTAAGTGACTGTGTGGTTTGGGAGTCTCCACCGAACACTTGGAAAAGTTTATTGTGCAGACTTCTCTCACAAGAAACTAAAGCCAACTGCATTTTCCTGACCTCGGGAAGACCCTTCTTGAACAAAAATGAGGCTTCACACCTCATCACAGGGAATACATTAGGGAATTATAAAGGTATGGACTGTTCAACCACAGACGCTGTGTGCCTGTTCTGCAGGGGATGCTTAAGACAAGGAATTTAGAGGGTGCACTGGAACTGCTTTAAAAGCAGGAGTGCAAACCAGTCAGAAGGTCTCTTTTTTGCACTATAAAGGGGGACTTGGAATCCCATTAGGATTTCTAAATAAATTGGATATAAATTATAATACTCAGAGACACCTTCTACAGGAGAAAAGAGAGGGTAAACCAAGAAGGGAACAAGACCCTTTCCTTACGTACCTCAAGAATATGGCAATCACCCAGCATCGAGGGCGAACATGGTCAGTAACAGCCCACCTGCCTGAGACTAGGAAGGCCCGAGCAAAGCGAATGCCTCATAAAGGACTGTGTGCTGTTACCGGCCATGCCCGCCCCTGACACAGGGGTAATTGCCATTCTCACCCAAAGTTCATCAGGGGTGCAAATTGTTTATTTTATTATTTATTTTACAGGAGTTGGGCTGCTTGCATATTGCACAAGCCCAATCTCATGTGAACAAATAAAAACAAGATGGCCACCACCATAGAAAAAAGGACTGAGTCCCTTTTCCATTTCTATGGTGGCCAACGGCGGGGGCAGCGATTGGGCAGGAGCATAAAGTCCAGTCCAGTAGGTAAGCAGGGAGGAAGGGAGGGGTGAGGGGCAAGAGTATGGTTTGTTTTTGGGGTGGAGTGTGGTGAGGCACCAGGGAGAAACTCCCTGGTGCCTCCCCACAATCAAGATGATGCAATGCAGGGAAGGGCCTTAAGTGGCTGGACGCAGCAGGCAGTGCATGGTGTGTTCGCGCTCTGGGAGGTGTACTTCTGATTGCTGCTGAAGAGCACCACACCATAAGAAATTCAATTTAGCAATTAGATTCTGGGAGACAACGTTTGGCTAAAATGCCCAGCCAGCTGTTTGTTGTCTATCATGTCATTGCACACCCAGACTTTTCTGCACCAGGATCTTTTTTTGCAGCAGCACATCCACCTCAATTTCTATCCAGATTGCATATCATTTTGAAATCTACATTGCAGTAAAAGAGTTAGACTTGATGCCATTAAATCACCCTAGGACCAAAACAACTAAGGTGACTTAGGACTAGGCACCAATGCCAGGCAGAATAGCTGTGTTAGTCACCTAGCTTGATGTTCGGCCAGAGAGGAAGTCTAAGTCACAGTACCTTCAAACCAAGAGGAAAGATATCATAAAGTATGTTTATGCTTTCACTGCCTTTGTGACATCACGCTGCTCTGCAATTTCCAGCTATCCAGCCTACCTATTCCGGATATTTCCCTTGCAGGGGCTGTTTGATATTATTTTTAGTAAACAGTTATTTTTGTAATAGAAACTTGTTGGGATGTTCTTTTTATTAAGTGTTTTAATTGGGATAAGAATTGAGGGGGGACCCTAACATGTTACAAAACAATTTGGGGGATCGGGGCCTAAGAAATGTGTGGCCCGGCCTAAGAAACCCAAATAGATGAGGAACATTTAAAAGACGTTGGGCCCATGTAATTAAAGCAATGATCTAAGAGAGATTTTTGAGCTTTTTAACCTCAAGTGAAATGTAGTCAAATATATTTTGAAGGAGTGTTAAATGTAAATAACATGCAGTCAAAAATGTGACCAAAATAAAAATATTCAAATGTAATATTGAAATGAATCATAAGTCAATGTACATTTCAATTCATCAGTTCTTTTAAAGGAAATGCTTGGATCTTACAAATGTATTTTATTAAATCATGCTAATAACAATAATTCAATAGAATATGTTGCAAATATAACAAAAATATGTGATCATACTTTTCAAGTTTCCATCCTTAAAAGTTATAAAGACCTCTATTGTTTAAATGGATGAAGCAATCCTAGAAAAAAAGCATGATGATTGTCTGACTGTAACTAATCATCCTTATAGCTGGAATATTGATACTGTGAAATCTAAGGGCACTAAGGTACATGCTAGTGAGAAACTCGAAAAGAAAGAGGAGAGTATGAAGTCCCCTCTCCACTTTCAGAGACCAGATTTTTTTAGATTGTGATTTGTTTTAAACATACCTTTCACAAAGTTTAAGATCATACAAAGAAGAAAGAAACACAGCAATTCATTAATACCATGCATTTCATAGAATGACATGGTATGTTACAACATCCTAAAATGTCCAACTGTATTAGAATGGATTATTCAGTATCAGTTTACCACCAGAATATTCTACACTTAAGATCCAAAGTATCATAAAAGGTCAAATTAATTAATTAAACTTATCAAATCCTAATTTCATTGGAGCCCATCTGCCTGTCTCTACAATTCAATCAAATCTAAATTACAAGAACATTTAAAAGTTGCTACTGTGATTAAGGAAGAAGATCCATTGATAATTATTTGCCAGAGTCTCTCTTCATCACATAATCTAAAATCTCTGAGGGCCCTTTCCAAATATAATGTTCTTTTTCCACTCAAGTACAAACATTGACAAAGTATATGCTTTAGAGATTACACCGACTCATTAGAATGACAGAATCTGCATGCAACACTAAGAGAATCATCTTTGCACATTGCCCTTCAAATGTCCTGTATTTGGATCAGATTAAATCTCAGCCGTATACAACTGATACCTCCAGTACATATTTGGACATTTTTCTAGATTTGGGGTAAACATCCCCAATTCCTGTGCTGCAAGGACAGATGTTGCTAACATTTATATTTGCCTGGCGTCTCTCGTGTGGAAATCCAATCCCACTCCCATGGTTTCACTTTGAACACGTCAGGAGATTGAATTAGTGTTTCAGTGTTACAATGTATGCATTTTAAAATATTATCACATCTCATTCACTTCGTAACCTTAATCGTTATTCACACAGCCATCATTATTTCTGTCTGGCCTTCCTTATTTGTTATCTATTAATATTGCTGCGTCTCTTGCTATCTCTACTTCTGTGAATAAATATGATCCTCTTACCCTAGGCTCTGTTACCCCGTCAGACTGGTCGGTCTTCCCCAAATTCTCTGAATGCAATCTCTAAAATTAAATCTTGCTCCCCCTCAGATGCCATTCGACAACTGGTGATGAAACAGATTGCCCCTGCCCTTCTCACAGAAATTACGGCTGCCATCAATAATTCCTGTCAATCTGGACTGGTTCCTCAAGAACTGAAGGCTGCTAGAGTAATTCCTCTCTTGAAAAAACCCTCCCTCGATCCAGCTACTTTATCTAATTTCCGGCCTATTTTGCTTCTCTCTTTTCTCTCTAAACTGCTGGAATCACTGGTTTCTCCCTTACTGTCTGTTTTCTTGAATCCTTATGCTTGCTTGACCCTCGCTCAATCTGGGTTTCACCCTGGTAGAGGCACTGAGAGCATTCTAGTCGCCATCCAAGATGATATGGCAGGCTGGGATACGCAGGTATTGATATTGATATTGAAATTTTATTTCTATCGCGCTCGTACACAAATGTTTCAGAGCGCGACAAGGCAAGGGAGGGGAACAGGGGAGAACAAAACAGCGGGTGGATTGGGTCCTCTGATTTTGTTAGACCTATCAGCAGCTTTTGACACGGTCGACCACCCCATTCTGCTGTCCCGCCTTGCCCAGTTGGGAATCTATGGACAGGTGCTTGCCTGGTTCACGTCCTTCTTGGCGGCTCACACTCAAACTCTCTGTATGCCCCACTTCTTTTCTACTCCCCATCACCTTGACTGTGGAGACCCGCAGGGCTCCTCCTTGTCACTGATTTGGTTCAACATCTATATCTGGGCCTTGGTGTGTCTTATCTGCTCCCTCGGCGTCAGGTGCTAGATGTATGTGGACGACACTCAAATTCTGATCTGTTTAGATATGGACTGGGCTCAGGTGTCGTCGTGCCTGCGGCAGTGCCTGGCGGCCATTGGAGAGTGGATGGAGCAAAACCGGCTCAAACTGAACAGCGACAAGACAGAGGTTATGGTGGTAGGCTGTCCCCCTGATCCATCTCTCTGGATGTCCTCCTTTTGGCCTTCCTTGCTAGGCCCCCTCCCTACTCCGGTGGATAAGGTAAAAAATCTTGGAGTAGTGTTATCTTCCTCCCTGTCTATGGAGAAACAAGTTACTGCTGTGTGTCAAGATGGACATTTTCATCTCAAAACACTAAAGAAGGTGCTTCCGATGATTCCTGCTCCCCTTCTTCCCCCAGTGGTGGCATCCATGGTGATTTCACGGGTGGACTATTGTAATTCCCTTTACTTGGCACAACCTAAGGGTGTGATTCGCCGACTGCAACGCCTTCAAAATCTGGCCACTCGTGTGGCCACTGGCTCCCCTTATGGAGCACATAAATCCCCTGTTCTCCACTCCCTGCACTGGCTTCCGGTGGCACAATGGATTGACTTTAAGGCTTTGTGGATCATTCATCAGGCTGTACATGGCCAAGGTGCAGAATATTTACAGGCCAAATGTATGCCTTATGTACCCCGGCGATCTCTGCGCTCTGCCTCTGTCACCATGCTAATAGTTCCCGCATATAAACGAGCTCGGATTGGAGGGCGAGCCTTCTCGGTGGCAGCTGCAGAGTTATGGAATAAACTCCCTCTGACCATCAAGAACATTCCTAATCATTTATCTTTTAGAAAAGCTGTTAAAACCTTTCTGTTTTAGACAATTGCCCCTGAGTCTGTCCTCCGCCCCTCCAGCACCATGATGCCCTCGGGTGACCATGCGCTATATAAGTATACCTAACATAACATAACATAACATAACATGCGCCTTGGTGTAAAGCGCTCTATAAATAAATAAATAAATCAATAACATAACATAACATAACATATCTAGTACAATCAGTTGTTTTCAATTGTTTCATTGGACTTTCACCTGCAGTGCCCTCTTTGTGGTCAGGTAGATGTAGGGATCTCAGACATGTTCTGGAGTATCTTCTATTTGTGCATGATTTTCACCAGAATTCTCTGCAAATTATTCGGGGGGGTGCATCCCCAACCCCTTACCCCCTTTCCCTACACTAATACCACTACTCCAGCCCCCTCCCTACCTTTTTTAACCCTTTACCCATCCCCCATATCATTAAATTATTTTTTTTTTCATCTGAATTATGAAGAAGTAAAGTTCTTCGCCAGAATTCCTGTCAGAAAAAAATGACTGGAAACCGCCTCCTGAGCTACATTCTTGTCAATGGCGTGCTTGAGACTCCGGTTGTCCTCAGCATTAATCTCTTCAATCAACTTTGATAAAAATCCCTGTTTCCAACTGACACAGCACCTAGACTAATATTTGCTCCTGCCACCCTCATATGGCTCCTGAATTACTAACCACTGGCGAAAGAGATAATTCGGGCAGGTCCAAAGGAGAAAAGACATAGGGCCTCATTACACGGTAGGCGGTAAACCATGGCGCTATTAGCGCCATGGTTCATGCCGGTAAAATACCGGCACCGCCTTGGTGGAAAGGGGAATTACCGCCCTATTCCAAGGTTGGCGGGGCGGTAATTCCCCCTTCCACCATTGCCCTTCCCCATTCCCATTTTTGCCCCATAGGGCTCTATGGGAATGGGGAAGGCGCTAATTACGGTACTGCAAGTTGCGGTACCGTAATTAGCTCCACTGGTCCCTTTGCGGGTTGGTTTTTAACGCCTGCAAAAAGCAGGCGTTAAATTCCCCAACCCGCAAAGGGACCTCGTAGTAAGGCGGTAGGGATTTACCGGTACCGGTAAAATACCGGTACCGGTAAACCCTTACCGCCTACTGTGCAATGAGGCCCATAGAGTCATGGAAAAGTCTCTGAGATTTTGGGAAACAACCATGAGAAACATTTTCCACCAGCGCACCCTCTGCCACTTCCAATAAGTCCCTGCCTGACATACTCAAATTGTTAGTAGCTGACGCAACAGTCTTAGGCTGAACATCCTCTGAGTTGCTAGAGCCTTGATTAAGCATCGAGGGTACCGCATTGATGTTCAGAAAATATTGCATGATGGTATGTCAACAGAGCTTTTGATTTTCTCACAGACCAATGCTAATTCCACCATTGGGCGTGCAAAATATCTGTATGAGCCATTTTCAAAGTTGTCGCTTGCGAGAGTCAACCTAGTGTATTCAGTTGCATGCTCTTTTGTTTCTACACCAATTGCAGCGACAGACCCACTCTTTCATAATTCAATAGGGACCCTTGAGGCTAGTAATGGGACCATGTGATAGTCTGCTGGCAGGGCTGGTGGATCAATTGACTCTATCGATGAGCATGTAGCCAAATTCAGTGCCAAACGAGACCGTTCACCACTGTGCAACACAGTACAGGGTGATCCAGGAGGGATTACTGGGGAACCTGCCAACCCACCCTCTTAAGATTTACTACGCAGGTCATACATGGTCAAATGCTGCTTTGATAGTGGGTCGCCTTCAGTATCCTCAGCCATAGGACATTGAATACCCATCCTCAGATTATTTATAACAGGGACCCCGTCTCATTAGCTCTTTCCAGCTGAGCTAATATCTATGCACGCGCTCAGTAAGCAGGTAGAATTCTTAGGTACAATTTCAAAGGATTAGCCCCGCAGTTATTGCACACTCGAGACAGATCTTACTCTGTATTCCTTCAGCAGCCATAGGGACAGAAAGCTCAAGGAACGAGTGGGGCACAGTAGGAGCAGAAATAGGAGCAATAGCATGCAATAGTGTGCAGCACAAGGAAGCCCCAACTCGGAGCTCCATACAGGTAAGTTTACCCTGCTCAGCCCCAACCTCACCATCTTCCCCATGCTCGCTGTGCTCACTAACCCATGGGTACTTGCAAACAGGAGTAACATAATCTGATACCCCCAATTGTGGGCATAGCTGAGAGATCAAACCGCCTCCCTATGTTGCTCAATCCTTCCTCGCCCACCAGGCGTGCTGTGCCGTGGGAAGGTGAAGCAAGCCAGGAAAGGCTCATTTAGCCGCTCGAATCACTATGCTGCCAAGTGCATGCCTCTCTACGCCTGGGAATTTTCTTCAGCTCTTGTGATTGGAAGAAAGGACTTAAGAACCTCCTAAGAACCCCAAGCCACAATGCTCAAGGAACGGGAGATAGAGCAGCTGCTTCCAATGCAGTGAATCTCCCTTTTCTTTGACGATCTCAGAGACCAACTCAAAGACGACTACAACTAACGGGCCCGTCGCTCAAAAGAAAGCAAGTCTGGTACCTAAAATAGATGACATTGTAAAAGGCAAACCAAAAAGTATAGCTTGCGTTTAAGAAAAAAAATAACTACACCATTGTGACGACTTATGGAGGTCCAACCACAATTATCCTGTCTCTTGACTGACTCCCGTCTCGGGAGGATAGCACAGCGGCAACGTGCTCGCCTTGGAAGCAAGATGACACGGAGCAACACAGGTTTGATACCCGGGTCCACGCTTAGAAACCTCTGGGTATTAAGCACATTGTAAATAACCTATCGTATCGTAATGAGGGAAGATTGTCTCATTAAAAAGAGTGGCCACCCCAAGGAAGTATTGCAAGGAAAAATAGGAAGGAGCTGAAAATAAATGGTCAATGTGATACTTTAGGCAAACTCAAGCCTAAGCCTTTGGTGGGTCCCAAGAAACATAAATTGCTGATCTTGGGAAATGCAGAAAACCCTGCGGTGAATGGGAGGACCCATGTTCATCAATCAATCAGTCTTTATTTCAGTGGAAACCGCCATAAAAGATTCACATAACACGTTAGTACAATACTTCAATTATCTGTACATTTCCAGAGCATTAATCAAAGATTAGAAAAGTCCTTAGTGGGTTGAATTAAGAAAGTGAGTTAAACTTGTCAGAAATGTGTGCCTAAAAACCTTAAAAATACATGCATAAAAAAGATAAGTCAACAGATTAAAATGTGTTGTTTGCAGTAAGTAGTCAGTGCAAGGCTCTCCACGTCATTAACATTGTTCCAAAATTGACTACGTGCAAATGGTCACCAATCATTATCATTATTCCCAAAAAAACAATGGAGCTCATTACAGGTCCGGCAGTAACTGTGCCGGTGCTACCGGTGGGTTGCCGGCGGACCCGTAAATATTTACCGGTGCCTGACTTCCCAGTCCCACCGGGAGATTACAACCCTGGCGGCTCAAGAAGTCAGGCACTGGTAAATTATAAATCCCCATTCCCATGAAGTACAATAGGACTCTATGGGAGTCGGGACCACGGAAGCACTGACACCATTCCTAATGGTGCTGGTGCGTCCGTGCCGGTCTGCCTATCATAGCCGCTGTGCCCGGCAGGGTCAGACCTGTCGGGCACGGCAGCTCCGCCAGGCAGACCTGAAGTATGCCGGTCCAGAAACAACGGTTCAAATGATTAAAAGATTCACATATGACATTAATACAATACTTCAACCATCTGTACATGTCCAGAGCATTAATAAGAGTTTTAAAAAGTCCTTGACGAGTTGAATTTAGAAAATGAGTTAAATTTGAGAGAAATTAGTGTCTAAAAGCCTTAAAACATACATAAGAAAATACAAAGGTCAACAGATTAAAATGTGTTAGATACATTAGTCAGTGCAAAACTCTGCACGTCATTATCATTATATCCAAAGTGACTAAATGCAATAGTCATGAGAGTACTCTCTACAGATATATGTTCATAAAATAACTATGTACATTAGGCTACCCATCAGTATGCTATACGAATGTGGTGAAAACATAAGGTCCAGATACCAGTGGAAATATCCTAATTTAAGAGCTTTAAGCAGTGTCTTTACTCTGACATTGCACTGATGAGTTTGGACTTTCTAGTCCATGCCCTACGTGAACGTAAGGCAAAGGCAACTCTCAACTCTGAACACATGAGTAAGAAGGTAATGGGAGGTCTAAAGTGCCTTAGCTGACTGTCCCTGAGAATGCTCAACAGCCAGTTATTTCTAATATCTGCATATGTGGGCCAAAACAGAATGAACAGTGCCTGATTTCTTATAGTGGCACAGATACATCGTTGAGTGGCTCTGCATCTCCATCTGGTGAGTTCAATCTTTTAAAATTGGTTTGTCACAAAAATACGGTACCCTGGCTGTCCCCTTATGGGACTTAGTGGGAGGTCCATTCTAACAGTGCTGACTACCATCTCGTCTTCCCTTTCATCTGTTAATACTTTAGAATTCTAAGCTTTAAAATTCTTTTGTGAATCACAACTAGTATCTTCTACTCATTGAAACTGTTTCCCAGGCCCAGCTTATGCAGGAATGACTTTAAATAAATAAGCCAGTCAACCTTATTCCAGCTACTTCATGAACGTGAGTTAGTAACACGCACCTTAGTTAGGTTTTCCACACTGACCGACCAGAGAAAATTTCAGAATAAAAGAGGTCTAGCCTGGATTGTGTCTAGATCAGTGCTTTCTCCACGTGCGATGCATAGAACGAGGTGGACTGTGGGACAGAAAGTAATCTACCAAAGAATTCATTTCATTCATTTTCTGCCGTCTGGCGGGCAATTAAGTTAGTGTGTCCCCATATTTAGCAACGTACATTCTGGCTGCTACTTTTGTGCCTCATTTTAATGCTCTCCAGGCATCCAGGAAGATCTAAAAAGGAAGGGGCTAGAGATGGGTTAGTTAGTTGGATTGAGAAGGTAAACAAAGAGAGATTTGGTGTGCTGTTGGTGGCATCAGTTTGGAAAAACTGGTCACTGTGTGCTTGTATGTTTTTAGTTGATCGACATTTGTTTGGTGTTTGGCCGGTGGTTGTATGTGGGTGTTTTATATCCATCTTGGTTTTTGTGGAGAGTTGGTAGAGTGCCTGTAGTTTGGGGTATTTTTATTTTTGTGGCAAATGTATGTGTCTTGTTTCTTCAGTGTTGGATGGTGGATATGCAGAGAATTAGAGAGTTTTAAGTATGGTTAAACAGGGTTGTCTGGGTCGTTTTCTGTGCATTGGGTTGATCAGTTGGGCTAGTCTTGTTCTATTGAGTTTAGGGTCGAGATTCCTTTGGGGGTCTGGGTTCATAGACTCTTCTTGTGTTGCGTTGGCAGTTTTTTTCTCTCTGGTGTTCTTTATTTCCCTTGGCGTGTTAAAGAGCTATGTTTTTACCAGTTTCCTGAATTTTAGGTTATCTTCTGTTCTTCATGTTTCTTTTGAGAGCCAGTTCTAAAGTCTCACGACTTTGCAGGAGAATGCTGATCCCCCAAATTTGTGTTTCGCAAATTGTTTCGGTTTGAGGCGAATGTCGGTGCTGGATCTTAGTGTTCATGTTGGTTTGTAGATGGAGATTTTTGCCTGTATGAATTACGCTCCTTAGCCGTGGATTGCTCTAGGTTTTATTCAGAGTGTTTTAATGAACATTTGTTTTTTTACTGGTAAGCAAGGTACTGTTTTCAGCACTAGGGTGATGTGTTCTTTCTTAGTGAGTGTAAGGAGTAGTCTTGCTGCTATGTTCTGCATTCATTGTACTTTCCTCATAAGGTATTCTGGCATTCCGAGACGTCTGATGTTTTTAGCAAATCTGAAGATCCCCCCTGAAACCTGTCTAATGTGTGTTGCTGATTTCGCTACATGGTCCTGCCAAGTCAATTTGGCATTAAAACTAAGGCCTAAATAATAAAATGTGTTTCAAGCCTCAAGTGGGTGCCGGTTTAAGTACATCCTACGACTGGGCTTATTCTATGGGGATACACACATGATTAGGCACTTCTTGGAATTAACTCTTAACCCCTGCCTGTCATGTATGCCAAGTATCCGTCAACCAACAACTGAAGTGATTTTGGCATGGTTGCCATTAGGACCACACATCTGCATAATTGAATACCCGTAATTTCCTGCCATCGCACTTTGTAACATCGACCCTTGAGAGCAAATGCTCTTCAAGTAAATTAGTATGCAGGTTGAATAGGAGCACAAACCCTTGCTGCACCCCTGTTCCCATCTTTATTTCATTACTAAGCTCACTGCCAATGCCGTAATGAACCTGCACCCTAGGATTTTCATGAAGAGCCATAATCATTCATAATAATGGCCTTGGCACGCCCATTTCACACAGCATTCTCCACAGACAGTTCCGGTCCATGTGGTCAAAGGTGGAGCTCCAATCCATAAATACAAATAGACAGGAACCCCCAAGGTTTACTCCCCATCCCTGGCCTAAATGCGAGATGAGTGTATGATAGTGCATTGCTGTCCTGCACCCATTGCTCAAGTCTTTTTAGGGGAACTTCTGCAAAAAGCTTCAATGAACTGTTGAGTAAAGTAACTGGACGATAGTTGCATGGGCCCACTAGATTCCCCTTTTCAAATATTGGTACTATAATGCCAGTGCACCAGCTTATTTATCTGTTCATAGAGATGAGTGCATTGAAAAATTGTACCAAAGCAGGTATCCATATTTCAAGCAACGAGAAAAATTGTTGCCAGTAATTGTTTCCTAGATATCACATGTTCCACAGTAAACACACTCAGCAGTTCCATGGTCCCAAAGTATCCTGACTATAGAATATCTGGGCCATGAGTTTCAAAGAGATACAATACCTGGAAATGATCTATCCACACCTTTTCTGAAATGTGGTTCTCTGGAAGCTCCCTGACTCCCACATCCAGTTCTTAGGTGTTCCTTGACAAAATTGGCTAAAGGTCCTTAGTATTATTTTGACCTGCTGCAGCTAGAAGCCTGTCCCATCTCGTATTCAATTGTTCTTTGCAGTTGCTTCATCTTTCTCTTATGTTACTGCTATCTGGATGCTGACATTTTAAGGCAAGCATTAAAGTTTTCCTTCTGTCCTTACAATGTTGGGAGAGTCAGGGGACCTCCTTATTCTTTTGGTGCTCTTAATAGCATTGTGTGGTGCTCTAAAGATCTTATTGTAGTGCATCATTATGCCGGAGAAATCATCTATAATGACCTCAGGGTGTCTGTGAAATTTTAAACAAATAGATAACGCCTCTCTACAGGAGCAAAAAATCAACTTCTTTGGAGAAGCTTCAATTGCAAGTGTGCACTGAACTGCCCTAAATCTTCTTTTCATTAGATTACTGGAGAAGACTAGGAATTCACTGGAGGAGAAGTCCCCTGATCCCAAGTCCAGGTGATTACAAGAAGATTGTGGTCACTTGCACTCCTCTCTACAATTTTATAACCTGGCATGCATGGGTATTAATATATAGTCAATGAAGCTCTGAAATCACCCATTAACAAAGGTAATATCGCCCAATGAGGAGGAAGCAGTTCACCCATTTACTGCTCTGAAACCTGTCTCAAATACTATCCCCCAGATGATTAAGGCACTATCTGAAGTGGTTGATTCCACCAAGATGGATTTTGATAGGCAAAGGCTGCATCCTCTTCCGAGTCCTGTGAAAGGTCCTCCCCCATAATAAGTGTTACATTAAAATCACCACCCACAATAATGGTGTATTTGGACACTGTATCCAAATTCGAGTTTGTAATGTCTCTGTGTAGATTAAAAAGTCCAAGAGATGCCTTTCCCATTTTGTCATTGTGAAAGTTTACCAGGCTAAGTTCCTGTCCACCTTTCAATTTTAGGCAGATGAAAAGAAGATATGAATCTGACCTTATGGGGTATATTTTGGATATTGGCAGACTAGTTGAGAGATAGATGACAAGTCACAGAAGGACCTGCCTTTAGAGTGGAGTGTAACTCCATGTGTATGTATCGGTTAGTGGCCCAGGTTTCTTGGAACAAAAAAATCTGGTGTTGAGTTGTAAAATTCCCCCAACCAAGGTTGCTGGTTCTCCCTTTAATGCCAGCAATGTTCCAAGCCATGACGTATAATGTTCCTACATCGGCCATCTTGCTTCTCTCTGGTATCACAAAACAGGCTGCTCCTGACATCTTTTCAACCTTGGTCAGAGTGGTACCTACTTTGGTTGGAGTGAACCTGTGGTCAGAATTTAGCAATATCTTGACCTCCATAAAAGGTCTAGTACACTGTTCAGGTAGAGGGGATGCTGGCCTAAAAACAGGGGGAGTCAGTTGGCTGGGAAAAGAGGTTGGGAGGATTCAAAACATGTAAACGTATTACTATGCTGGAAATGTGTGCCATTCCCTCTTGTTTGAGCCATTTTCAGATCTTTACAACTATAGGCTGTGCTGGGACTGAGAGATGTGATTGCTTGGGTTGGTGACAGTCCCCAACCAAGGGGGTGCATCAAAGAAACTCAGTGATATTAGGCCTATGTCGGAAAACAACCTAGTCATTTGTAATTTCCCTTCTAGAGTATCTTACTGACCAATGCAGGGTTTTTCAATGTAACACAGTTCCTCAGGATATTTCTCCTATTCGGGCCTACCCATTTAGACCATCAGAAGATCTAAACCCCTGTGTATGCTAAGTCCACAGGTCAACTTTATGAAATGGGTTGCCTTATTCAGAAGTGAGTTAGTATTCTCTGAATTTGGGTTGTGAAGCTTGGGTAGATTGAGGCAGAAGTAAACTTGCCTCTCTAAGGATGGAGCACTGTCCATTTCTCCCGTTTCTCGTGCCTATTGTATTAGCATTCCCCCTTCCTCACCCATCCTCTAGATTATATACCCCAACATCTTTCACTGAATTCTTAAGGTCTATGATATTTGTGTCCCTCTTGTGTTGGCTTGGAGCCTGTTTAACCATGTTACCTAAAAGTTTCCCAACTGTGTTAACCTCATTACAGAGTTTGGGGTCCCCTTTACCGTAATGCTGTATCTCTGAATGCATAGTCAGAGTTGTGGGTTCTGTAGGCTTGTTCTTGCCAAAGCCCAATCATTTATCCTTCTTTATGGCAATTCTCTTAGAAGTCTCATTAATATTTAGGATTTGGCCCTCCATTAGGGCGAGCCTTTTTACGTAGATATATTCAGGATACGTTTCCTTCAGTGAGAGAGTATTTGTTAGGTTAAGCTGGCTTCCCTGGCTGTCGTGTACTTGGAGTAATATAGTTTCTGACAGCACCGTCGTACTCCCTAAGACGTTCACTGAGATGAGATCACTGCCCTGGACGTCCTTTGTGTGGGTTAGTTTGGAGACGGGGTGGTCGTACATTTGTTGCTAGTTTTTCTCAAGTGCCCCTCCCCTGATTGCTCATCAGGTTTTTAGTGGTGAAGTCCCTGAGCAAACATATTATCAGGTAACACGGGACCTACATCTAACATTTCCCCTCTAGCAATACAGTTCTCAGCTGGAGTAATTGAAGCGTCCAAAACTGAGGCAGCCTTTTTGAGGAAAAGTTCACGTGTGCCGTCAACCAGAGTTCCAATAGTTATCTTCTTGGATTCACCCATCATTGTGTATTTATACTGATGTTTGTTTCTCCCAGGAGCATCCTACTTCTTGTCCCCGTCCCACCGCCCCATCCTTTGTGGTCTGGCACTTTCTGTTAAGCCATCCCTACGCTTATGGTTTAGGTGGAGATAGGGAGTCTGGTATTAATAACCAACCCCAGAAATTAGAAAGAATTAGAAAGAAACAAATGTTTACTGGGACAGTCACAGATAATGTGAATAACTGGAAAAACTATAAGCTTATTCCTGTACATTAGATGATAAAATGCTAAGGATACCAAATATAAATTAGTAAAACATCAATATGTAAAAACAAAATGAATGCAAAGAAAAATTTCATACGAAACTATCAAATTAGGGCAGTGTAAAGTTAATGCAGAAAGGAGTATCTAATGCTCAGCAGTAATGATACATATAGTTAAAAAACTACCAAATGCAATTGCTAGAAATGCAGTCCGCTAAAATGTTTGTGTAAACCTAAAACAATTATGTGTAAGAATGAGTCATGGTCCACAGGACTTAAGGTTCTGTTAGCCCCTGGGCACTAGCGATTGAGACTGCTGAGATACAGGAGAGTGATAATAGAGACAGGTCTCTCAGCTGCTTACACAGACTGCTCTTTGCATATGTTACTCATATTACAACATCGAATGTGGCAACAGAAAAAGACAACTACTACGTGAGCAATCATTAATTTCTCGGTGCTAGTTGCTCAGAGAACAAAACCATTGATATGTCAATCATTTTGAGCTTAACCCTTTTGATAAATAAAATGTATATAAATACATATTATTTATCAAAAATGTTCTAGAAAAAATCTAAAATACTGTCTGGCACTTTTTGATATAAAAGTGTATTTTTCACTGACTTATATCCACTGTGTTGATATACAGTGGTTAAAATGTATTATACTTAGCAGTGCCGCTCAGACAGTTTTTCAGATGTTTTCTAGAACTTTTTTGATAAATAATATGTATTTATATTTAAAAATGTTATTGTGTGGTTTAAAAAAATCCTTTTTCTCTATTGCAATTTGTGTATAACTAATACAATATGTGATTTTGACTATACACCTGACTATGCCTCTCATCACCCCTTCACTCGCCTGAGTCAATTAATTTTTTTTTGAATTATTGTATTTATCCGTGTGATCTCCTGTTCTACTTTTGTAGTACTTATCCGATGGCAGACATTAACCCTCAAAAGCTCCTTATGGCGCGATGCACCCCTTGGCCTGGTCCAAATAATAAATTGTTTGCGGGCTAATTTATTATTTTTTTCATTTGATTCTGCTCAAGTGGTGTCCTACTTCTTGTCGATAGCAGCAAGACCCTGTCGTCCAACTAATATCAAGCTATTCCCTATGGGGTTTTTTACAGTGCCATGGTCGCTGGAAGTGGGTGGTGGCAGGGTTCTCGTTTGGATCAAGTTCAAATAACCTATGGCTCCTTAGCTGGTCACCACATTAAGCCTCTAACACTGGCTAGAAAAAAATACATAGCGGACAACAAAATGGTGGTTATTCGAGGAGACTATTCAACAATCAACAACCATATTGCCTATTGTCACTGGTAATATGGGGAGGCATGCTGCCCTGGGTCATGGCTCATTTCCTCCCCCCTCAATGACGAGGATGAAACTAGGTGGTCTGTGTGCAACTAGTACTGAGACTGATGTGGGCACCTTTACGGTCTTGTCTTGATGATAAACTGATTCTACGATGTGTTACTCCTCCAGGAGACTTGGCAAACTGAGGACATTAATCTCGATGGCTATTTCACTTTCATGTTACCTGCCTTGAAAAGTAAGAAGGGACGGAATATAGGTGGTCTAGCATTTCTGGCAGGCACACCTGAATTTGTATGCAAAGTGAATGGAACTTACAGTGTGTGAAGCTGAGAACCATTGGGCAAACCCACCCATTCCTCGCCCTTCCCTTCGTTTTGTGAATCTTCATAATGCAAAGAAGGGTCCGAAAATAACTTCCTTAACTGTATTTTATGAATCAATGCAAAATTTGCAGGAATCTATGCCCGATTTTACTATTTATATAATGGGGGTGTGATTTTAATGGTTGCATTGGTAAAGGCTGGCACAGGATGTTTATGATACTCTGTGTCACTGGTTGTTGAGGCCCCTATGTTAGTTAATAATAGGACCAACAACTCAGGTCCACAGCTGGGGACCTGGTAGATCGAATATTGGATAACAGCATTTAACAGTCATTTCTCTCCTATCCAACCAGGAAGAATTTTTAAGGCCATATTGGCAAGAGTCTAATTGATTATGTCCAGCAGATCTATCATTGTGAATGTTTGGTTAATGAATAGACTAGAGAGTGGCCATACCCCTCTCACATCAATGATGCAAAAGTGTAGCATGTTTATAGTTCTGGAATTGCACAGAACCCTGATCCAAACCCTGATGAGTTCACTAGTTCTCCTCGCCGGTCCATTAGGTGGCATACCGTGATTGCTCCCAGAATTATTAACTAACTAATAAGCACAATTTAATAAAGAAAGCCTTAAATACTGAGGGTTTAGCTAGTAATAGTTATCAGGCCTCACATGATGAGTTGGGTAACGTTTTCCATTCATTGACAGTTTACTTTGAGACAGTAAGTAATCCTAATAAAAAGTGCATAAAAAGTGCTTGATTGATTCCCAATTTAGGCTACCATGAAAAAATCTACTGGTGACTTAAAAAAATAATAATTCAGATACTAAAGAAATTGGGCTGAGGAGATCAGCATACATGAAAGCTATACAGAGCAGGAATATAGAGCTGGTGGAAATATCCTGGAATAAGCCACTGGAGGCCTCACGAAAAAGTGATCCTACAAAGTTTTTGAAGGTATTGAATCAGTCCTATTTGACATTTAAGGTGAGAGAGATAGAAAATGGTTGGTGCCTTTGGGTGTGGGGATGGCTCATTTTACTGAACGCTACTCAGAATGGAAATTGAACACTTTTAATGTCAAATATACTGTTGACACTGTGCATGGGGCTATTAATTTTGCTGCTGATTTACTAGTGGAGTTCATGAACATGTGTTAAGATTTTTATGGGATCAAGTGCTGAAGTCTACAATTGATCAGAGATCTGGAAAAGCCCCAGGCTCTGATGGAGTACCAATAATGTGTCAGGTGATTTAAGTTTCTGCGTCACTGCCCCAACACACTGGAACTCTCTCTCGCCCCATATTAGAAACAAGCCATCCCACACAGCCTTCAAGACACTACTAAAACTTGGCTGTTTGAAGAACATGTCTAACTTTTCCTCAACCTTGGGCCTCCCCCCCCACTGTGGCTGCAAGGATCAAATTGAAGACTCTCTGCATTGTCCACAAGGCTTTCTGGGGCATGGGACCTACTTACCTTCAACTCTGCCTTCCTAAATACTGTCCCTCTCGAGCACTCCGCTCATCTACCTCCAACCTTCTGCGAGTGAGCTTGTTCTCCAAGCAGAGAATTGATGGGAGATCCATATCCTCAGCAGGCGCCTCCCTCTGGAACAGCCTCCCTGCCACCCTATGTCTGGAGCCTGATATTCTTAAGTTCTGCAAACTCTTCAAGACGTTCTTCTTCTCCTCTTCCTTCTCTCTCACCCTATCCTGTTAACCTAGCTCACTGCCTTCTCTCTCTCCTTTCCATACAGCTTACTGACTGGCTGCCTGCAGCACCTCATAGTTTCACTGGTCACGGGCACCCCTGCCAGTCCTTCGGCACTTGCCTCAGGGCCCTTGACTCCGTCCCTTCACTGCACTTGAAACAAATCCCTGAGGGTTTCTCTCCCAGCACTTCAGCAGTCTCTATGGACTGTGTGCACTTGGTCCCCTGCCCCTCCCTTCCCCTTTCCGCTTTTGCACAATCTGTATGCACCTAACATTGGGCCTCATTGCAAGTCTCCAAATCCGGAAATAACAGTGCCGGTAGCAACGTACCAGCACCCTTTCCAGACTGTCAGACTACAATTGTGCCTGCCAGCACTGTTGCGCACAGCTGGTCTGGCCTGCCTGGTGCAACAGACCCGGTAGACACTGTTGTCACAGAAGCACAGGCACCATTACTCCTGGTGCTGGTGGTTTCGAGTGGAATTGGGACTAAAATGTTCCAGCGCCTGATATCCCGGTATGCCCCGTAAAATTGTCCGGTGCCTGACATCCCAGTCTGCACCTGTAATTTCTCGGTGGCACCGGATATCAGATTCTGGTAACAGTGTTACAGTCCGGCGGCAAACCAGTGGCAACTTGTAATGAGGCCCATTGTCTTGCTTGACTCTGCTGCTAAGTTCTGTGGTACAAATGACGTGATACCTTTGGGTTTTGTCATTACAAAAATGTAATAAATAAATAACATGTGCTAAATCCCCCTCTTAATAAATTGCATGCCTCCATTCGTTTTCACAATGCATAGGAAATTTAACACACAATTACCTATGCTTCGATACAAATGTTCAGGTCTTTTATTTGATTACATTTGTGACATCCATAGTTATCAGGCACACGAAAAAACAAAAAAAATCAAAACGGATACATTGTGCCTATGTTGTTACAAAATAAATCTAAGTGTAATTGTTGTGATTACCATCATCAGAGCATATGTATGAATATATACATCTTTTTCTTTAAAAACTTTAAAAAAAAATGGCTAGGGATAACATCATATCAGCCCCAACATGTTTTGGTTCATCAACATCTTGGAACCTTCTTCATTGGAAATTTAGTAAGATGCACTAGATGGCTGTTATACGAATGTCCCTCCTATAGGAATATAAAATCTGATGTTTACTTCTGGACCATATTACTTTTCTATATTTTTTATCATATACTTGAGTTAAATGCAATTCCAAATTTTTGGAAGGATGCACTATTATGCCCAATCTATAAAAAAGGAACTCCCACTCTCCGGAATTCATGTTGCCCAATCTCTCTCCTGGATAGTAGTGTCAAAATGTTTTCATGCACTTTATCATCCCGTATAAGTGAGTGGGTGTATGCGCATACAATTTCAATGGATGCTCAATTGGGTTTTCATGAGGGCCTTGGCACTGTGAATCAGGTGCTGAAATTAGACTTGATTCTTCCCAACTCTACTCACATCAATGTTGAACCTGTATATGTGGTATTTATGGAGCTCTCCACAGCTTTTTACTGTGTTAACAGGTCAAACTTTTGGAGACCGCTTAGTGAAATTGGCATCCCAGAAAGTATGCTGGGAGTTCTGGATGAACTCCATAGATAATTGAATTAGACAATTAGGTGAACGTCCTGGTTTAAGGTTAATAGAGGAGTTTGGCAGGGTTACAAATACATCAGACAGGGCCCTATTGGATGGTCAAGTGGATGTCCCTCATTTCTGCTCCAAAACAGTCCCAGTCATGGCATATGCAGATGATGTTGCCCTTATTGCCAAGACACCTTGACCTGAAGAGAACCATATAACCACATACATGAATACACTGGACCTTAAGTGGATGTTTCTAAGTTGGTGGTAGTCATCTCTCTCCCAAACAAAAAGCATTCAACCAGGCACTTAACTTACAGTTACATGTCTTAATAAAGAAAAATGAATGTCGACATTTCACAATAACGAATTGCAAATAACGATACCATTAATAACGAAATGTATTAAATTGAAAGGAAAGTGCCATTATAACGAAACAAAAACAACAGATCTGTTTGACTAAAGTGAATCGAGAAGTTTGAGAAAAGGACCTTCATGAGGAAGTGAAGATGTGAATCGATGCACGTAGATGTGAATCGATGCACGTATTCTATAAAGTTTTTTGGCGAGTAACCGACCGAGGTAAACAGATTGAACAGGGTGAAGAGTTGAAACAACTAAGGCCACACGTGTGACTAAATGAATCAATAAGGTAAGTTTTATTGCGTCAACTTAAACGCAATCATTGTACATACATAAAGCAGAGGCTTGAATAATACAAAGCAAAAGGTGTATATGATGGAATTTTGTAATGATACAAGGTTTTTTGGTTTTCTTTAGACTGGATTATGTCAGACGGAGGGCTGCAGTTTGTGACATCCCAAAAGGGGAAAAAACTGATGATTATAAAAGGATTACTACTGAATAAGGAGAGAGAAAGGGACGATAGGTTCTATTGGAAATGTTCCTATTACTACACACACAATTGTCGAGGGAGAGCTGTTACTATGGGAGAAAAGTTAATTAGGGAAGGAGTTCAAAATCACATTCCTAATGGTACAATGGTGGAAATTAAGAAGAAAGTTGCTGAAATGAAGGCATGCATGGGTGCTGCAATAGATTAACCGAGTGGGTATTTAATAAGGGCAGTATGTAATGATATACCATTCCATATTGCAGGTCAAATGCCAAATGGAGGCAAAAAAAGATAATTTTCCACCTCTCCCACAAACCTATGCATAAGTAAAAATACCTGAAGAATGAATGCTAACTGAAAAAAGGAGTTCTTTTTAATGTATGACAATCAGAAAACGGAGGTCAGGCTGATGATATTGAGCACAAGAAAAAACATGGATTACCTAAAATATGCAAAATGATGGCAGGTATGCAGCACATTTAAAGTATGTCCAAAACCTTTTTCACAATTTTATTCACTACGTGGACAATTAAATGACAGTTTGTTTGCATTATGGCCTGATGCCATCAAAAACATATGAAACTTACAAAGAATTCTATAGATTTGTAAAAGAAGAAATTTCCCCCAAAAAGCCAGACATTGTGCCTCATTATAAGTTTGCCGGTCCGGAAACAAGGGTGCCGGTAAGCTCACCGGCACCCTTGTTTCTGCAGCGGCAAACTACAAGTCTGCCTGCGGGGGCTGCAGTGCGCAAGAGATCTGACCCTGCCAGGCGCCGCGGTCACGCTAGGCAGACTTTTCATGGGGGCACCATTAGCAATGGTGCTGGTGCTCCAGTGTCCCCACTCCTATAGAGTGCAAGAGGACTCAAAACGAGCCTATAGGACTATATGGCAATGGGGATTGACAAATATACTTGCGCCTGACTTCCCGCCCGCCGGACTCGAAATGAGCACTGGGAGGTCAGGCACCAGTAAATTAGCACCGACAGGGTTACTTACAGCTGGACTCGAAATGAGCAATTGTCATTTTAGATTATGAAGTTCAACAGATAAAAGCCATAACAGATGCATTTGCAGAGCTAAAATTCAAGGATGTTTTTTCCATTTTACTCAATCGATTTGGAGAAAAATTCTAAATAGTGGAATGCAATAAAGATACAGTGATGATCTGCAATTTCAATATAACATCAAATTAGTGTTTGATTTGGCATTTTTTCCAGAAAATCATGTTGAAAGATATTACGAGAAATGAACACAAACAGACTTTAAAAAAATAAAATAAATAAACAAACATTTTTTTGAGCCATTATTGGATTATTTCGATTCATCCTGGTTATGGAAACTGACAGGATGTGGTAACAGGAGGAGACCTCAGTTCCCAAAACATATATGGAATTGTTAAAAAGCAAGTAAGAATGAAACCCCCAAAACAAATAATAGCTTAGAGGCAGGGCACAACAGAATTAAACTCACCCTCAAGAGCAATAATCTGTCATTATGTTTTTTTAACTACTTTTGAGAAAAGAAAAAACCTTCCAGGACATGCAGCTAGCACAGTGCATAGTGAGAGAAAAGACTGGGATTCCAAGAAACAAATAGGGACACTGACAAATGTGCTACTGAAGAAGTGTATTCAAAATTTTGAAAAAGAAGAACACATTGCATATTTTTCAAAGCATTGCTTTTAATTTAAAATACTGCTAATTGCTGTATCCATGAGACACAAATCATATGAAATCCAATGTAGTTTCCATTACACATTAAACAAAATAGCAAAAACCATATCCAGGAAAAACCAGCTTGTAAAAAGGAAAAAAACATCCTCAATCCTTAGAACACCAAAGACGGGTGGGCTGGTTAACCGTGCTTAGCCGGGAGGAGGTTCCTGGCCAAGCATGGCTAACCAGCCCACTTGCACCCACACTTGGGAGGACCAGCCCACCCCACCTGGAAGCTCAACCCTCAAACCCAAATGGCCTTGAAAAAGACTTAGGTTGAAACGCGCGTCGGCTATGTAACATATCATCATGTTATGAATATTACCTTGACATCCAATGATGTTTTTCATTGGTGCTGGCTACAACAAGGAATAAACCTAAAAACCTCATGTTTGACACACTAATAACCTGACTCATCTATCATTTGTGCAAACTACCTACCAACAATTACTGGATTATCAAATCCAACCAGCGCCTTTCCAGTCCAGAGTTTGTCAAACCCCACAACTCTTCTAGACATTAGGAACCTTGGAGTTGGTTCCTTGACAAACTAGGACTCTGGCTGCAGGTATAACTCAGTTAACAACAGAATAGAGGGTGCGCAGGCAAGAAGGAGTCCAGCCAAAACTCCACCCATGCCAAAAATATTGTAATACTAACATTGGATCATGCTATTATTTTGCTGGTTGGAAGTCTGCAAAAATTGACATTATTCAGTAAATGAATTATGCACATAAAGTTATTAGTTGTCATATTTTAAAAGGTGTTTTTTTTTACCAAATAATAGAATAGTATATTTCTGTATTCTCTTTAATTATTAGGAAATTATGTTTTCTGCTTAGGCAGAGGTAGGGAGGTCCTTTTGAGAAGATTGCACAAAATGGCTGCCCTGAAAAAAGAAAAAGCGTGAGATGTTAGGGAGGCCATAATCATCTATAGCACAGCTTGTTGGACAGTCCATCCAGGAGGCTCTTAACCTTATAAAGTGATTTCTGGTAACCTGCAGCATAAACTAAACAGAAGACTTGTGTCTGTGTATTGTATATGCTGTGTTCCAGATATGAGGAATGCAAACACCATAATATGCAATTGTTATATCAGACCCTATGTAAAAATCTGAGCCTGCAGTTTTCACCTACGCGAGACTTTGCTTCCACCTTTAGACAGCTTGCACTTCTAGTGCCCAAGGAAACGGCATAACTGAGGGCAGTGAGTGCAGGTCCAGACCATTCATGGCCTTATCTGCTGAATCCAAGGATGGTTTTGATGAAGAAGAATTGAAATGTAATCTCCTGCTAATCTGCTCAACATATGTCTCCCCTACCACTCAGGTTTTCAAGATTATTAATGTTTAGCCCTGAAGCGGCATCCATTCTATTTCAATTGGCATGATGAAGCTTGTCTATGGGCATCCTGCCAGCACTGGTGTGCACGCTGCCCGTATCTCAAAGAATTGGAGCTAGGAGAAGAGGAGCACGTTCACCTACACTTTGGAGCAGAGTGTCCGAGCCCAGCTGGGGAGTGTCGTATTTAATTTGATGCACACCCCACAACTTGTTCATGTAGAAGTACTGTATATTGTGGGAAAGTCCCCTACCTTTCAAGTGTAAACCATACACCTCTTTTTGGGAATATTACTTTGTATTCTTTATACTAAGCACTTAATCGTATAATGGGTGCTTTCAGCCAGGAATGGCTGACATTTAAGAAAGGAAAGGGCACAGTACCATTTGAAGACAAGATAGGGAAGATATTCAGTGATGCATCGAGTACAACTGAAGAGGATGAAGGCTGAGGCTGGCTTGTGAGTGTCTGTCTCCCTTCAGGCCTGAAGCGTGAGTGTGATATGAAGGAGTGCGACAGTTGAACTCCACTTGGAGGAGAGTGCCAGCTATTGTGCATCCATTGGCACACAGCCTCCGGATACACAACCCTAGGGTGCTGGGTCATGCCAGATTTGCCAGTCATATCAGCAATGTTTTTTTTATTTCAATTGAGTAATAATAGTTAAATAACGAATAGATGTGTTTTATAGGGCCTTATCTTCTTGAAAAACTATTATTATTAATATTAATATCTAATAATACATATTGTTGATTTGAGTAAGGTTCTTGTAATTTACGGATGAAAGGGCAAGGCATATTTGATTATCTCGAGGTAAACATGAGTGTACGATAAAACCAAAAATCGTGCCAATACTGGGGACACAGAAGGCCCTATCAAGAAAAGGACAACGGAAAAACGAAAGTGTGAACAGCTTTTCTAAAGGCAAACATATTCCCTGTGGGAGAGAGTTCCAAAACTGGAGGGTATAAAGCTAAGGAATGTCTTTCACCTGTGGTACTACAATTAAAATGTGGGGTAACCAGTAGCAGATACTCTGATGGAGCAAACTCCTCTGAGGATGATAGAGATGGAGTTTCTGGGCAAGATAAGGAGGGGCAAAGTTGGGCAGACATTTGAACACTAAATAACAGATACTGAATGGATTTGTCTTTTAACAGGTCACTGGTTGAAATGTTGCAGAAACAGGAAGATGGATTGAAACTTTGTAGACCAAAGAACAACTTTGAAGGTACATCCGTCACTGATTACAACCGTGGGAGTTGGTAAGCAAGCTTAAGATACTGCGAAAAGTCCTGCCATTTCGGCCCTTACACTTCCGGACCCCGGTGGTCTCCTTGTTAGTGCTATCATATCTAGTCTTCTGTAAGGCGCTGTTTCTGGCCTAGCAGCTTATTTGATTCGACGCCTTCAAATTTGACAAAACTCTGCGGCACGGTTTGCCACATCTACCTCTGGCAGGGCCCACATCTCCTCCCCTGTATTGCGCAGCCTCCACTGGTTAACAGTGGTGAAAAGAGTGCAGTTTCAGTCACTCTGCATGGTCTTTTATGCCCTTCATGGTCTCTTCGCTCTGTCAAAGCTTTTCGGGTAGAGGTTCTCCATTTTAAACTGTCCCAGGTTCGTGGTCAGGCCTTTCCGGTGGCCATCGAATTCCCTCCCTTTGGCATTCTGGAAAATGGATGATTACCTGGCCTTCAGGAGATCCCTGAAGTACTATCTGTTCTAGCTGCCCTTTCAAACATGTTTGGTAGTGCCATGCAGCCTCCAGGCACCTGTGCGCTTTATTATGTTTGTTATAAATAAATACATAAATAAATAGGCAGGAATTCGTGGAAACAGGGTTCTTATAGCCCGGTTTAGCATTAACAAGCAACATACCACCACCTGATGGAGATTTATGGGGATAAAACTCAAGTTGCCGTGGCTCGATAGCTCGATAAATAATTAATTGACCAGAGCAATTGGCTGAGCATCCATGTTCAAATCAGATTCTAACAAGATACCCAGATTTCTAACTCTCTCAGCAAAAGTAGGATATGCCCAAAGACCCTCAGATGGGGAGGGCAGAGGGAAGAACTCAGAGTAGCAGATAATGTGGGCCCAACATATGAACAAATGAACACCTGTTGTGTGAAATTAAGTTTAAGTCCTCTCTCTTGCATCCTGATGGCAAAGGCGTCCAGGCTGGCAAAGAGAATAAAATAATTGTGTTTGTGGCCATTGACATGGACCAGTATTTGCTTGCCATCTGTATGGGAATCACACTTAAACTCCAATCTATTGAGTAACTTCACGTTGGGTCAATGTTAGAAAAATATGCGGAGCAGAGTGGAATCTTGAGTTTCTGAGCCATCTACAGAGACTTTATATGAGCATCACTCCCTTAACTAAACTCACTCCCCCAACCGTTTAGGAAGTGGTGAAACCAATTCAAAGGGTGTCCTGTTTATGAGCTATTTCTGATAACCATCCTAGGAAAATTCATGGTTCACAATATCGAAACCTGTGGATAAATCAAGCATTGTTAGGAGCAATAGCTGGCATCCAGCAAGGCATTTTTGACCCCATTGTTTTGGGAAAAGCCCAGATTGATAATTATCAACATATCCTGTGGATTCAATGGACTCCTGAAGTGTAAAAGTGACGATGTTATCAGAGACCTTACACAGCCACAGATGCCAAGCAATGGGTCGAAAGTTATTTATATTAGTTGGGTTGAAGGAAGTTTTATTTTTTTAGCAAAGGAGTCAGAACAGCCTCTTTCATGGCCGAGGTGACTACTCAAAAGGAAATGTACACATTGTGTGCTTTATCTACATGGGCAGGGATAACATCCACTCAGCTAGGTGATGGATGAAAATAACTAAGTAAAGGAGGAATAGTGGAAGGACCAGTGTAAGAAAAGGAAAAAGAAAAAGGGAATGCAGGAACAGGGGATGCCGAGCTCGTCATTGGAAGGGTGATTAGAAATGAGTTGTTGCTAGTGGTTTTTGATTCATGTTTCCAAATGTTTGGAAGGAAGGCGATAGGTCATATCAATAGAAACAGGTGAATCCAATTGAATTTGATATTGACTTGGGCATTCCCTTTGCTAATAGATTTGAAAATAGATTTTTGTCATTCGACTGAGATAAACAATTCTGGAATTCTATCCCTGGTGGATTCAAACCTCGGCTAGGCATTATCAAACAGACTGCTTGTTCATCTGGCACTACCTCTAAACCGGTTAGCACCCAAATTAATTCAGAGATAGCTGTACTCTGTGAGATGGTAGTCTACCTACAAAAGGTAGCTGTGGTTTTGTCTATGGTGACAAGGCCACTAGCCTGGCCTTGTCAGAAGAGGAGATCATTGTCCTAACCCAACGGCAGCGTCAGTTGAGAGGGTGCTAATTCTGGTCCCCGGGGCCAGTCTCCTTTTGATCAGTCCAACAGCATCTCCTGTGATACCTTCTATATCCAATGCTTCCCAATCATTTCTGATTGACAGGGGCAGATTTACCAGCGACAGAAGACTAATTCAGGAAGGAGTAGGGGGATAGACGGCCCCTTTAGAAAGCAGAAACTGTGGGTTATTCAGATGAGGTCAGAGGAGGAGAAGGTGTTTGACCAATAGACCCAAAGGAGGGAGGAAGGAACGACAGAGTGTGAAAGTGTTTTCAGGTGCAGGCGAGGTAGTAGATAGGGATTGAAAGTGATACTACAGTTTGAGTGTGATTGTTTGTCCGGCAGCATACTTAGAAGAATTAGCATCAAGAATTATTGTGAAGTGGATGTTGCTGAGTGAAAGGTGTGTGATTGAGTAGTAGTGGAAAGGAGGGAGTAGTAATGGAGAGGAGAGGGTAGGAGTGGTGATGTGGGAGTGGTAGGGTGAAGAAGTACATAGTAGTGTGAAGTAATACTGTGGATGAGGAAGAAGTAGAGTGGAGGGGGAGTAGCAATAGTGCCTAGGAGGGAGTAGTAGTGCATCGGGAGAGCTGTACACTTAGAGAGATAGTAGTAACACCAAACGGTGTAGGCCAGACCCAGCAGCAGTAAAGACAGAGAGGGGAGGCTGTGTAGGAAAAGGAGAGGAGAGAGTGAGCCTGATAGAAAAGCCAGAATCAACAAGGGTATCTTAAGGCACAATTCCTTATCCTTATAGATCACTAACCACTGGTTAGAATAGGGAAGATTAGGAAGTCCATGAGAGAATTTAGAGAGAAAAGGTATCATCCTAGCTCATTTAGCAACTAGAATACTGAGGTTGACACAATCAATATATACCAACCTGGGGTAAAAGACAACTGGGCTAGGGAGGAGGTCATTTGAAAGGAAAGAGAGAGGAACTACCCTAGGGCCTATTTAATTATAAATAAAAACCCCTTAAACTGCCTCTGAGACTTGTCGTGAATCTAGTATCATCTCTGATACGTACTGTCAAAACTGGGATCTTCTAGCTCTGGATACAGAGGTTGGCCCACAGCAAGGGATCACCGATGAGAAATCATAGAATGGCAACTCTTGGGGAATGGCCAAAACTGAGTTTGTGGATCGGAAGATATGTGAACTGGGAGTAGAACTACAACGTTTTACTCTTGAAACAGTAGCATGAGAAACTGATGCTTCTTGGGAGAAATCAGAAACACAACCTCTGGAGGTCAGTGGGCTAACAGAGTCCATCATCCTGGCAGAGGAAACCAATATACGTCTGTTGGAATAAATAAACAAAGCCTGAGAGAAAACCACCCAGTAGAGATGGGCTCAAGGTAGTGGAAGCGTATTACAAATTCTGTCCGAAGACAGCACCTTCTGGCAGTGGAGCAGCACTACAAGCACGGACGAGAAATAAGAGATCGTGCTCCCACCAATCCTTGAGAAAGAACCATCATCCCGAAAACTAGGCTGCACCAGAATGGAAGACATGTTAAGGCCCTTGATGGATATCCAATTATCCATCATCTGACAGCATCAAGAAACATTGTCAGCACTTCAGGGGGTGGTTAGGGAATGGTGAAGAACAACCAGCCATACCTCAAGCCAGCTTACAAAAACTGGAAACTGGTGAAGATCTGACCACCTTCTTCACAATTTCTTTACAAAATTCAGAAACAGCAGGATGGCTTTGGGATCATTGGACCCACTGTATTGCCCTATTGTTGATTGGAGAAGTCCACCAAGCCTTTCAGGCCCTCAATCCAGGACAAACTAAATAGGGGTATCTTGAAGTGATTTGGGCAAGACCAAGAACAATTTCGATTCAGGCTTCATCACCTGTGCCTACAACAAGGAGAAACACCCTGACAACTAGTCTATAGAGTAAGAGATTTGTTAAAAAATGGTTGTTGGATAAAACCTATGAGGAGATGAAGGGAGGATAGCTCAAGAGCAACGTGCTCGCCTTGGAAACAAGATGGCATGGAACAACACAGGTTTGATCCCCGGATCTGCGCTTATAAACCTCTGGGTATTAAGTGCGTTATAAATGACCAATCATGTCATCATATCATATGCTTGTTATGGAGCGGTTTGCATACTGCCTAAAGCCTACCCCCATATATACAGAACATCATCTGCCAACTTCTTGAACCCTCTCTGGAGGAGACCATACAAACAGCAGATGAGTCATCTATTCATCTATACAAATAGATGAGTCATCTATTTCCAGGAAACTACTGGGAAGCCTCATGACATAAAGCCAGCAGGGTGAGGAAAGAAAGCGAGTCCCACCATGTGGAGATCCAGCAGCAGCATTCCCCCTAACATAGAAAATAGGCCCAGAACACTGACTCTGCCAGATGTGGGGAATGTAGGACAATCATCCCATCCTGAGGTCATAAAATGCAGTGCCAGTGGAAGACAGCCCGCTTAGCCAGATTTTACCCTGAGAAACCTAAGGAGAAGCCAGTGGAAATTCGACTCCTTCACACTGGACCAAGACACTGTTCTGAGGAAGAAGAGCCAGTGGGATGGACTGAGGAAGAATCAGAACCTAAATACATAGCAGATATATTTCAGGAGGAGGAGGAGAAAACTGTGTCAGGAACTTTGGCAGTAGGCAGAAAATGGGAGACCGATCAGAAATTCCACCTCCCGGTGCTAGTCCAAAGCCTTTCTGTCAAATCTCTTCTGGAATCAAGGAGCAAAGAGTCATCCATCTGGACTGATCTTGCAACAGCATGGGCACTCCATCTCAACTACCTGATCCTCCATCATATGTGTGCATGGAGATGCGCACATATACTGTCACGGGACCATCATCCTAGGCCTCCCGGGGAACCAAATAGCAACATCCATGTCAGTCAGTCCTGAGGCGGCTCTGATTGGGGCCGACTACCCTCTTCATGTCCTCTGCCTCCAGGAAGTATAATTCTCCCAAAATGATTTGCAGGGATAGGGGCATAAAGTAGTCAGTGGACAGAGAAAGGCGTAGTTAAGAGAAAGGGTGGGGCTGTGTGACAATCAAGTGCTGTGGCCTTGTCTAGAAGGGTGAACTCTGTCCTAACCCTAACAATGGTGGCAGTTGAGCGGGCCCAAATTCATGCACGCAGTGCCAGTTAGTTTTTGAGCAGTACACCTGCATCTACTGTCATGCCACCTATATCAGATGATTTCCAGTCTTTTCTGATTGTTTCTGTTGACAGTCATCCCGAAAGATGAAATAAGGGCCAGACAAGCAGCAGCCTGCATCAAAAGAATCACACCATCCAAATGGAAGCCACACCCTGTCACCATCCAGCCATTCTCCAGACCACAGCAACTGGCTGCTGGCAACAGATAGAGAGAGAGCAACACAGTGGTAGCCTCCACAGACAGTGAACAAGGAGACTGAGAGCTGCTGCAAGAATGCAGCGGCAACCCACCAGCATGTACAGCAAACCGACTAGAGTATGAGAGACTATCTTGAGGGGTTAACGCCCCAACAATAGCAGGATTTACCTGTGGGGCAACAGGAACAAAGCTCCCTAACACAAACTTGAACAGCCGTCCTCCCAGACTGCCATCGCCGTTCTGTGTCAGATCAGCAGGAAGAAAGTAGGCAGGGCTCAGCATAATATTTATAACATTTGGTGCATGCACCATGTTTTCAGAGGGGAAGACAGGGCACATTGTCCAGTTACAGTGGCCCAATCGAGGCAGGAGGAGAGGGATAAAAGATTCCTGCAGGAAGCAGGCAGTTGGGATTATTCCAATGAGGTCAGAGTGGGAGGAGGTAGGAAAGAGCACCATGCTGTGGAAGCATTTTAGGAGCAGACACTTTATTGACAAGGGAGTGGAAGTGGTACTGCAGTGTGAGCATGGATGTTTGTGTGGCACTAGAAGAACTAGTGTAAGGAGTGATTGTGAAGCGGATATAATTGAGTGAATGGTGTATGACTGAGCATTAGCGGCAAGGAAGACGTAGTAAGGTGAAGGAGGAAGTAGTAGTGTTGAGGAGTAGTAGTAGTGCTGAAGAGAGAATAGTAGCATTGAGGGGGAGTATTAGTAGTGCATTGGGGAGAATAGCGAGATCAGAGGGAGAAAGTGGTGGGGCGGCGGAGCAGAACTTGGGCTTGCATCATGGGATTCAGCCCTGCAATACGATCAAACTGATTAGTCGGCTTCCCTGCCCTAATAGCCAAATAGCGCAGCTTACAGTTGCTCTTGGGTTATGAAAGATATTTCGATTGGTTGTACTCTATGCTGGCAAGGAATCTTTACCTGAAATTGAGGCTGAGCATTTTACTCCTGAACGCATTTGCCCACTCTTGGGCATCCCATGGCACAAAGCTATGCTCTATGAGGAACTATTACAAGGAGGATGAGGTTAATTATGTTTTTGTTATCCCCATCGGGTTGATTACTTTTCTCAGATATTGGAAGCTCACTCCGCTTTCGGGAGCATTAGATCTCTGCAAGAGCCTGGTTTTTACTGTCTGTTACAAGCTGTTTAGTTAGGCTTGGTGTAGAAGAAGGACATTTTTTAAAATATTTATCAGATGTGTTTTGTTTTGTGATTAACATATTTCATGAACTTGCTAACAGTACTCTTTTTTAGTAATGTTCAGTGTTATTTCATTAGGATTATTGATGTACACATTATTGAGTTTTATGTGGAAACTGTTTTAAGAAATGTGTGGTTATCTGCTTTTTCATGAATGTAAACCTGTGATATGTGAAACGGATGCTTTTTTTTTCTCCTTTGGTTGATGAATGCTTTCACGGTACATTGCAGAAATAAAGCCCATGTTGCTGATGACATGTGTACATACGGTTGGTTAGGAAAGGAAAGTGGAAGTGTGGAAAAAGAATCAAATGGGTGTTGAGAAGGGAGGTGAAAAGGCTACAGGTCTGGGCAAAGGGAGCTGTTGAGGGCTGAAGCCCCCATTAAGAAAAAAAAGTATTTGAAAAAGGAAAGTCAAACATTTTACTAATTTTTTTCAGGGAGTCTCGAAATGTGCAATATTTACTTCCGTGTTTTGTATGCTTTAGAAATACCACTAAGATCAAGGGAAAGGGGACAGACAGTGCGAATACGAGTTCCAGTCTATTTTGCATAAAATCAACAAGAATTTTGGGAACATAGAAATTACCACAGATCTCTTCAAGTTATGAATTTGTCTATGATAAAACCTTTGTATGGCTCGATTACTAAGTATATAATACACACTGGACTTAATTCTCATTTCATTTTTCGTAATACTTGCCCTAACATTAAAATATGTGTAATATTGAAGCATATGTACTGCTTAAGGAAAGCCCATCATTTTAATGTGATAATAAAATTGCTGCAACATTAATCACTGTCTTGGGGTCCTCTGGTCCTGCACAGAATTTAGCTGGGTGTCATAGTAAGGGTGGTTGTGTGCATGTTCAGTTTCCAATGCACAGACATTCTTGGTGATTTATATGAATAATAATAATAATTTGCTATTTATGTAGCACTTGTACCAAAGCAATGTGCATACAACATTTTTTACATACAATGGGCCTCATCACGACCCAGGAAGTAGGAAGTAAGGGCTTAACGGCGCCGTAAAAGGTGGCGGCGCCGTTAACCCCTTACCGCCTAATTACGAGGTCCCTTTGCGAGTCCCTACCTTAACTGCTCGTTTTACCAGCCGTTAAGGATTGGACCCGCAAAGGGACCTCGGAGGTAATTACAGTACCGCAATGTGCGGTACCGTAACTACTGCCTTCCCCATTTCCATTGAGCCCTATGAGGGCAGAAATGGGAATGGGGAAGGGCCAATGGTGAATGGGGAATTACTGCCCCACCAACATTGGAATGGGGTGGTAATTCTGCCATTCACCATGGCGGGATCGGTAAAATACCGGCGGCAACCATGCTGCTACTAGCGCCATGGTTACCGCATGGGTCGCAATGAGGCCCAATTACTGTTACACAACCAAAATTGATACTCATTTAGCTCCATCAAAAGGGAGAATGGCTGAGTTGTGCTTGCCAGTATTCAAACCTGCGGCTCACACACAGATCTTAGCAGCAAGCACTACGCTGTCTTACCCGCTGTGGAATTATATAAAACAGGAGTTCAGGGCTTGTTGCTGATTAAAGCTACACTAAATCCAATTTACTTACTGCTTTTATTTATTCTGTTTATTTTTTACTGTCGATCCCATGGACTGCACTGCCCCCTCCCCCTTTCCCTTTGCCTTTTTCTCCTCCCCCTTCTGCACTTGCGGGATCTCAATGTCACCTGGCCTAGTAAGATCGTTGTCTCTGTCTTCCGTCTGTGCCCCCTCCCTTGCCTCGTCGCGCCTTGAAACATTTGTGTATAGGCGCGTTATAAATGACATATCATATCCCCAGAAGTAGATATGGGTGTAGTTCAAAGTATATCAGCTGGCCATTGCAAGAGCCATTTCAAACGCCAACTGGACCCTCCATCTTTCACTGAAACTTATCAGTCAGCTTCAGAAATCCAGGGCTCTTTAGAAAACTCAGTCCAAACCATGTAGTTATTAAAATGTGGAAAAGAGAAAACCATTAAACAAATATGAATAGGAAAACAGCTCTCGAGCCATCCAAATATTAAAATGCAGGATATGAACAGAAATGCAAAGGATTATTTTTTGTAAGGCACACAGAAAGCCTTTGCTCAATGTGTTCTTGTGTATGTGCTCTTTCTGGCTCGGCGCTCCCATATAGAGTGACAGGCATCACATGCCAGCAAACCCACATAGCTATTCCAGATGTGCATCCCCATAACCCCAATGCACTGGACGGGCTCTCGCGTTATTATACTTTATCACGCATATGTGGCAACAGGATATCCCAATGAATAACAGCGTGTTGCTGATCCTTGGGGACAGCACTTCCAAAATATAATGTTTCCATGCGGAAAGAACAACACACAGGTTGTGCTCCTTTCTAAGCCTCACAAATGTGCATGAGTTCCAGAAATGAGACACGGGAAAACGTGGTGGAGGACTCTAAAACATCAAATTGGTGTGGGGGAGATCACCGAGAATCAAGGATGAGTTTGGGCATTCTATTCTATCCGATCCATGCACCCATGCGCAACACATGGTAAGGTGAGCAACTGGAAATACAACCCAATATTGTGAACTTACTAATGCGCAAGTGCACCAACCTTTGCATTGATGGAAACCAGCCCAGTGCTACTTGGCCAGATTCTGCTAGTTTCAAAACTCTCTACAGAATATTAAAGCAGTTTGAGAACTTCTTTGTCACTAGCTATGTATCATGAACATTTGTCTGTACACTGCAAATGAGTTTTTGTTGTCCCATGTGCAAAGTATGAGCCAAGGCATGTGTGAGTAGCTTGTGCCTGTGTGAACTCTAGCAAACTATCCATTAATTAGGCCCGGTTACCATTTTCAAATAGGACGTGGTCCATGGCAGATCACTGGTGGTCAGTTGACATGATCCCTATAGTCTAATGGACCTTCTGTCCCATGAAGGCACTTGCCACTTTAATGCAAAATGAAGGAAATGGCAGTCTCTCTATCTGACACACTCAGAGGACAGATATGTAGTTCAATGAAAGTGTCCTTTCACAAAGGTGCCTCTTGGCAAATGGACCCAGTCTACCTTATAACGATCCAAAAGGCAGTCACTGGTGCAGTGACCTTTTCCAGAATTGGTTTCACGCATGCAAGAATCAGCAAACGGATGAGTGACTTGTGACAATTCTTTTGATCGCCAGAATGGATTGCTTCACCCTGTTAATTCTCCGTCCTGAACAATTTCTGAAATATAATTACAAAAACGTTCCACTGGCAACTCCACCAGTTTGGAACTCCACCAGTTTGGCTCCAATGCATTGTGCAATAGCAACAGCAACATAGCCAGTTCTCTGAAAGAAGCTTGGTAGTAAGTACTTCATCACCCCATACTGAGCTGAACTCATGTAATTTAGTCATCCTCAAGAACTTCTGTGTCTGACACTAAGCCATCCCATATGTCTGCAAAGTTTTAAATCTAACTTTCAATAGTGTACGACATAAGATATTACATTCCCTGCTGGAGTTGCCAAAACTACACCTCAAAATGCAACTGTATTGGGCAGTCACTTAAGTCAAACAGCAGCCGGTGTAGCCTGATGGTTAATGCTGCCCTGTTGACATGTCGGCTAAATAAAGTCTGCCTTCCCCTTCATTATTCCAATTCCTGTATCTGATGCTGACTTAATAAGGAAGCAACTGCATGAAACAAATAGAGACATTTTGGAAAGTCTGACATTGTAACCAAGGTAACTTGACCTATGATTGATAATAGAAGATTGCTCAAATCCTGTCAGTTCTGTTTCATTTTATGAGAGATCAATGATAAATATATCTGGCACCTAGTTAACTCAGTACTGGGTCCTTCATATTAGGGCATATTTCATGCAATTCTGCTGCGTTCAAAGGTCAAGTTGCTGTAGACCTCAGCAACTGTTTACATCGTACAACTTTCAGGAGTGCACACTGTGGCCCTCATTAGGACCCTGGCGTTAAGGGGTTAACAACGCCGTAAAAGGCTGCGGCGCCATTAACCCCTTAACGCCTCACTACAAGGTCCCTTTGCGGCTCCCGACCTGAACGGCTGGTCTGGACCAGCCGTTAAAGTAGGGACCCGCAAAAGGACCTTGATGGCAATTACGGTACCGCAATTTGCGGTACCGTAATTGCCGCCTTCCCATTCCCATTGAGCCCTATGGGCCAAAAATGGGAATGGGGAAGGGCCATGGAGAAAGGGGGAATTACCGCACCGCCAACCTTGGAATGGGGTGTATTTCCCCTTTTCTCCATGGCGGAGTCCAGCATGGACCATGGTGCTAATAGCACCATGGTTTAGTGCCGGAGTCCTAATGAGAGCCTGTGAATACCAAATTCTTACTGCGCTCATAGAGTTTAAGGAGAAGCTTTCTACACCAAGAAGCACACATTGAGACTGTCTCATTCTTACTGCACTCAGAGGGTTAGGCTGCTGTTGTTTCCAGCCACTGTTTGAACCCTGACAAACTCAGAAGCTACACACTGTGACTGCCTTAAATGCTGCTGCATTCAAAGGTTTAAGGTGCTGTAGACCCCAGCCACTCTTTACGTCTTGCTACTTTCAGAAGTGCACACTGTAACAGCTAAATTCTTGAATTCTTACTACGCTCCGAGGTTTTAAGGTGCTGTTGATGCCACTGTTTCAACACTTGCTACAACCAGAAGCACACATTGCGGGTCATTCCGAGTTGGGTGGTAAGGGAAAAATGATGCCGGTAAAGGACTACCAGCATCGTTTCCCGTTACGGCCTATTCTGACCCACCAGACCGTTATTTACGGCGCCGTAAAGTACGAGGCCGTAAATAGCGGTTTAGTGGCGCGCGCCCGACACGCCATGCCGAAATTAGCGGCATGGCGTAAACCAGAGCTGATCCCAAGTAAAGCGGACATGGAAAAAACCGCCTCCACAAGACCGCAAAGTACCTTGTCGCCATGGAGTAAATACCGGCATCGCCGAGAAGGTGTTAAGAACCCTGAGCAGTGTTTCCAAAAGGAACAGGGGCACTCAATCAGCACAGGTGGAGGCAATGGAGTCTGGCACAGCACAAAAGGAGCACACCCACACACCACACCCCCTCCCACACCAAGATGATAACAATTGTAGCAGCATTCCTGGAGCTGGACACCCTGCTTGCAAGGCAGCAACTACAACAACAGCAACAACAACAACCACAGCCCCCACCACAGAGGATACACAGGAGGAGAAGGAGGGTGAGACAGGCCCAGCATGCCCTACCGGTGCAGCCACCATTACCACGCCGGCAGCCCCCAATCCCACGCATCAGAGCCACCCCCTTCAACCTCACACCAGAGCAGATCCACACCCTGTACCGGCTTGACCGGGACACCATTACCACCATAGTGGACCTGATACATGACGATATAGTGAGCCGCATAGAAATCAGCACTGCCACCCCCCCTCTACTGAAGGTAGTGTCTGTGCTCCACTTCCTTGCCACAGGCACCTACTAGCATACAGTGGGGCACATGCATGGCATTTCACAGCCCATATTTTCCTGGATACTCAACCAAGTGCTGGATGCCCTCCTCAACCACACAAGGGACTACATATCCCTACCCCGGACTCCCCAGGAGATATATGACACCAAAGTTGCCTTCCATGCACTGGCAGGCATGCCAAATTGCATAGGTGCCCTCGACTGCACCCACATTGAATTGGTGGTCCCGCATGCCATGGAGGTGCCGTATCGCAACCGCAAGCAATACCACTCCATCAACGTCCAGATGGTGTGTAATGCCAGTAAAGCTATCACACATTGCAATGCCCGATACCCCGGATCAACTCATGACTCCTTGGTCCTGCGGAACTCAACACTACCACGCTACATGGAGCGACATGCTGGACGACGTGCCTGGCTGCTTGGTGAGTAACCTGAATGGCTCAATGGCAGTGCATTGGGGCTTTGAGTAGGTTGTCTGCATACTCCACCTGGGTGGGAAAGGGGGGGAGAGATGCATACTCCACCTGGGTGGGAAAGGGGGGGGTATGCATACTCCACCTGGGTGGGAAAGGGGGGGATGCATACTCCACCTGGGTGGGAATGTTCATGTCAGTGCACGATGTGCACCTCACAGCACACTGTGCCCCAAGGCAAGTGACACGGCACATGACCACATAACCACACAGTGATGAATTCGAGCCGACACCTAACACTACCCGACTAACAGGAAACCTGGCCAGATACCACAACGCATGCACCACTCATCGGCAGCCCTTACACACCGTAGGGGCATCCTGCACCATGCAGTGCAATAGCACCATGTCGCTGACTCCTGCATCTCAACACACAGGACAGTCATCCCTGGGAGTGCAAAGAAGTGAGTCTAACAGGGATCCTACAGCGTGTCACTGGTCCTGCACCCCCATAGGATTGCTGCAAGTCACCATGGTAGGGATCCGTGCAGAATGACAAGTATGCTACCAACTACAGCCAACACCCCCTTTCACCAAGTCTCATGCAAGACATCAATGAATGCAGTCCAACACTGCTGCATGCATATACGATGCACATGCAACAAGACGTGAGTGCACACCATGACCCATCATGGAGAAGCTACCCCCTCCATCATTCCATTGCACATGACACATAGCCGGGCCAGTAATGGGGTGACTGTATCCTGGGACATGTATGTATGGCCAGTAATCACCTGCGGCCATGTAAGACTAGTACAATTCTCCACCATGAATGCACAAACACTTACCTTCATTCCACTCTCATGCAGGTGATGCTGGCTACCCTTTGAAGCCGTGGCTCATGAGCCCGGTCCGCAACCCACAGAACAGGCACGAGGAGGACTACAATAGATCCCATACCCGTACATGGGTGGTGATAGAGCAGACTTTTGGCCTGTTGAAGGCACGATTTCGTTGCTACAGCCACGAGAAGGTGTCCAAGATCACCATGGCATGTGTAATGCTGCACAACATGTGCATCCGTCGGAACGTGCCACTGCCCCCTGACGTGGAACTGCTACCACCAGATGATGATGAGGGGGCGGAGGAAGGAATGGCAGGACAGCATCACGGTGCCGATACACAGGAGGGACGTTCCATGCGGCAATCATTGATCGGACAATATTTCTGACTCACAAGTCAGCTGAGGGTGTGAGGATGACAGGACATTGGGCACTGGGTGTGGGGATACATGTACACCATGCACTGTGAGACATTAAAAGACACATGCACAATGATCAATGTCCACTCTGTTTTTTAGGGATGATCAACCAGTGTATTGAATTATAATGTTCAAACGTGTACAACAAAACCTCCACCCTCACCCCCTCCCACTCCCCCCCAACTCCCACACACACCCTCACCGCCCTCCCCTTCCCCCAACTCCCACACACACACTCACCTCCCTCCCCCTCCCCCCCAACTCCCACACACACCCTCACCCCCTTCACCTCCCCCCACAACAACCCCACAATAGTCCCATCAGTGCAACATAGGCCACATGTGTGTGGCAGTATGGTCAATGTGCACTCCCAGAGCCAGGGGGATCCATGTCGTGGCGGCGCAATGTACGCAGTGACCGATGGACAGGGCTGGTCTGCGTGGAGGAGCTTTGGGAGGGTGGGTATTCCCACTGGGGCTGTTGTCTGGGGGGTGCTGCCTCCAGGGCATCTGAGATCCGGCCCAGCACCTCACAGATCCGGTTTGTGCTTGCAGTGATCACCTCGCCCAGAGTCTGAAGGTCATCGTGCCACTCCAACCTTGATTCGCGGTTGTCCCGGATGAACTCCTCAATCAGGCCCGTGAGGTGCTGGGAGCGCACTGCATCCATGGCCGATGTGGCCGATGTGCTTGGCAGGCTTGGTATTGAGCCTGCAGCCCTTTCGGGACTTTCTGCAGGGGAAGTGGATCCAGGACAGGCAGGTGGTGGTTCCCAGTCAATTGCTCGAAAAAATTTGGTCGACAGGACAATTGGTCGACACCATTTGGTCGAATGCCAAATGGTCGAATTTTTTTTTTTTTTTTTTTTACACTTTTTTTTTTTTTTTTTTGGGGGGGGTCCTCCCCCCAACCCCCTTTTTTTCAATTTTTTTTTTTTCGCCACACGAAAACCCACAAAACACATATATATATATAAAAAAAAAAAATTCGACCATTTGGCATTCGACCAAATGGTGTCGACCAAATGTCCTGTCGACCAGTTTGCTGTCGACCAATTGACTGGACACCGCAGGTGGTACTCCTTGGCCTGTGAGCCCTGGGGTGTCACTCTCCCCGGAGTCGCTGTGTGCCACCTGGCTGTATGATGGAGTGTCTGGGCTATGTCCAATGTCATTGGGGTCCTCCACGTTGGCCACCAAAATTGATGTGGGGCTGTCTGGCACATCGAGGAGGCACATGGCAGCATTCTCCCCTGCCACACTGGACTCCTCAGAGTGCACCTTGGGGCATGTGTCCGGCGGCACTGCAGGCATGGGTAGGGGTGCGGGTGGGGGTTGTGCACCCTCCATGGGGGTTGCTGGAGCAGGTGGTGTTGCATGTGTTTTCTTCCTGCTTGCAGGTATACGGTGTCCCCTGGCTGGCCCAGGTGGCTTCCTGGTCCTCACTTTCATGCCCGCTGCCTGTGGGGGGGAAGAGAGAGACGGCATGAGCAATGATTTGGGGGTCAGCATTTCTTCAAGCCTATGGTATCACAATGGGATTGCAGCGTTTTGTTGACATTTGGGTGGTGAGTGGGACAGTGATCTGGGCTTGGATGGAAAATGCATGCAGATGTCTGGGTCACTCATGTTGGCAGAGTACTGTGGTGACTCACATTGATAGCCTCTTTGTGTGGTATGGCCAATATGGGTTGCAGCCTTGCACCTGACATCAGCGTGGGTCCCACTTGTTACGGCATGATTTCATTGGGAGGGGGGTTTTCCCAGACATGATGTGACAGCTTGCCCAGCCCTTGGCGGTGCCTTACATTAGGAATACATTTACTGTCTTGACTCATGACACTCACCTCTATCAGCGGATGACGGAGCCAACCGCACTCCATTTCGCCAACCCCTTCTATGTCTTCTGTGCCCATCATGTCCGCACACGTTTCCTCCCAAGGCATCATTTTGATGGGAGAAGCTGGGCCTCCTCCTGTCTCCAGGGGCTGACTTCGGTTGGCCGATAGGATGGGCCGCACCCTGAGACGGAGGTCATCCCACCGTTTCCTGCAGTCCTTCGTGGTGCGGGGGGTGTTTCCTACGGCGCCTCACCCTCTGTGCAACCAGGTCCCAGATCTCCTACTTCCTGACGACGGTGGGCCTATGCATGTCACTGCTGAATACTATCTCTGCATGTTCGTGCAGAGTGTCCACCAGTACCTGGAGCTCGTCCTGTGTAAAGCGCTCTTTCTTTATGCGGGCCGCACCCTTTTTCAGTGCTTTCGGCATGATGCTGGTCTCTAATGGCTATTTTTCGGATCCAAATATGCCTCCGGGTCCTGTATGAAGAGGATGGCAATGGATTGTGTTTTTAAAGATGGCTGCCGCGCTCCTTCCCGTTCCTGTGCGATGACGTAATTTCCGTATCCATTAATTAGCTGTGACCGTAATTTACGGTATCTGTAAATTACGGTCACCGCTAATTACGGACGGCGAAGCTTCGATGGCGGTGTTGTTAAGAACGTCTTGCTTCATGCCGGTAAGGGGTTTAACGGGCCCTTTAGCGGTATGCCACTAGGGGATTTACCGGCATGGCGGAAAGCTCGTGCCCGCGAGGTCGGAATAGCCAGTAAATAGCGGCGTGGTACAAGATCGGACTCGCTCTTTCCGCCATGCCGGTAAAGACCAATACTTACCTCCAACCTCGGAATGACCCCCATTGAGACTATCTAGTTTTTACTACGGTCAGAGGTTTGAGCTGTTTTTGTTTCCACTCATTGTCTGAACCTTACTACACTCAAAGCAACACACTATGGCGGCTTTAAATTCTGCTGCGCTCAAAGATTTAAAGTGCTGTTGATTCCTCTCATTGTCAGAATCTTGCCACACTCAGAACCTACACACTGTGACTGTTTAAATTCTGCTGCACACAAAGTTTTAAGGTGCTGTTGATTCCGCTTATTGTTTGAATCTTGCTACACTCAGAAGCTACACACTCTGAATGCTTTCAATTCTGCTGCACTCAAAGTTTTAAGTTGCTGTGACTCCAGTCACGGTTCTGAATCTTGCTGCACTCCGAAGTACACATTACTGCCCAAACCTGCTGCACTCAGAGGCCCTGCTATAGCACCAATTCCAGCAATTACCTGTCTCCCCACAGTGCAGAACTGACAGAATCTGCCTGCACCCTACAACCCCACAACCTAGTGCTGGATCACCGCAGATCGGTCTTCAATTCGGTGCACCGAATACTACCGCCAAACCTAACCACCTCAGAGAGATCTTCGCCACCGTGCGGCAACCCGGGGCAAACACAAGGGGGCTTCTGCCTCTGTGAACCCAATACAACAAACCACAAAGCCAGACACCATAGTAGGGCCTTTGTAAACTGTGAATCAGTACTGGGCAACCACACAGAGGCTCCAGCCACAGTGAACCCGACACAGACACTTCATCCAACCACCACAGAAAGGCCCCACTACCGTGAAGCTGTACCGGGCGACTATATGGATGCTTCCGACACTGAGAATGCGGTACCAGCAGATAACTCAAAGTCTACAGAATGCCCTCGCCACTGTGAAGCAATACTGGGACACCACAGGGAAGCCTTTGCCACTGTGAACCCAACTCAAGCACAAATCCCAACCAATATAGAGAGGCCTATGCCGCTGTGAAGCAGAGTTCTACATAGCACTGAACATTCCGAGTAAACCAACCTAAAAGGAAAATGGGAAAGTATGGAAACATAATTGGAAACCAGGAAGCAACCAACTCAAGAAGACACATACCTATGAAAAATAACAAGAAGACATCACAAACTTCAAAGGAAACTGTGAAAGTGTGGAAGCGTAATCTGGGGATCAGGAAGCATCTGACCCAAGAGGGCACCCGCCCCTGGAGAACCTACATCACAAACCCAACCCAAAACAATAAACACATAACCCGACATGCCTCGATACAGGAAAGACAAAGAAACAAGTAAGGAAAACAGAAACAGGTGGGAAACTGCAACCCAGTAGAATGGAACCCATCTACCAAAATTCATAACACCCAAGAACTTCATGGGGACACCACTAAATGGACCAAGGATACAGACCAAGAAAAGAGCAAACATGGAATATATCACTCTACCTGGCCACCTACAACTCCATCTCAGTGGACAACAGACAACTGACAAATAACGCACAAGCACGAACCCAAACAAACCTACATTCCAGCAGGATGAGAAACCAGACACACCAGAACTCAAAACACAGGGACTCTAAAAACACTTTAGACAAAACCTCAATAAGAATCAGGTGCAAACTTAGGTCCATAACCATTAACACCCCCTACATTACCAAAGTCTGCAAGAAAGCCCCCATGCACAAACAACCAACTAACCAGCACAAGCCAGATCTAAGCAACCACGGAATCAACATAATTAAACTCTTCAGCGAAGAGACAGAACACACAACAACAATCTCAACAAACTGCCCTAACCAGGAGAGAATCCCTAGAGATGAAAACCAAACAAACAGCACAACGGTTGGGACCCACAAAAGGATAGACGACACACAAGAGGAAATAGCCACACTGCACTGTAGCTTACTCAATGAAAGATCTATGGCAAAACACAAAACAGAAATATACAACCTACAAAGCGAGGGAGGCACCGACGCACTTTCCCTCACAGAAACATGGCCATAAAACAACTACAAGACAATCGCCCATGAAGCCATACCAGAAAATGTTTAAATAATACATTCCAACAGAGTAAACCGTAGAGGAGGTGGAATCACAATAGCACACAAAGACCACATCTGCGCCACGCCACTCCCCTTAACAGACATAGAACACTGCAAATATCTCCTCATCAAGATCAAACTCTACGACCAAGTCAGCATAGTGTTTCTTCTGATCTACAGACCGCCATCCTTAAACCCGAACTTTGCATCTAAACTCACTAACTACATCGCTAACCTTTCCACCTACAATTATAACCTAAACATCCTGGGTGACTTCAACATCTGGTTCGAAAGAGACAACGAAACCACAGCAAACTCACTCTGTGGCATTCCCAAAACAATTCACTTCAAACAAATAGTGAACAGGTCCACCCCCAATGCTGGACACACCCTGGATGCAATCTTCTGTAGAGAAGGAGTCTCTATTGCTGCTCCACCGATACTAATGGTATGAAGTGATCACCACATGATACCATTCTCCCTCAAACTTCCAACCCGCATACTGCCGAGAAACACAATATTGCATGCCACAAGGAAAAGAAACTGGAAGAGTCTTGACCTGGACTCCTTACAAAATCTACAAGAATTGACTCAACATTGCAGAGCTGAACAGAATTATCCCTTACACAGCAGAAAAAATATTCGACACCTGGATCGCCAAAGCCCTAGACCAACTAGCACCTGCAAAAACTTTCAAAGCCACTACAAAAAAATATGGCAGCAAAGGCGGTTCACAGAAGAGATGAGAGAACTCAGAAAAACAAACGGCAGACTGGAAAATATATGGAGAAACCATTACAATCAATCTGACAAAATAAAGTACCAAAGACAACTCAGAATATAACGGTTGGCAGTCCTTAAAGCAAAAACACCATACTATGCCACGAGAATGAAAAACCCGGTATGCTGCAGCAAAGGCGTCATCCCATCACAAGCACTATGTAATAACATTACCAACTACCTAAGAACAAAAATAAAAACAATCCAAAAGACCATTGAAGCATACCACACAACTACAACCACCGAGCCACCAATAATTGGCGATCCACCAACCACAGCAAGACTTGACCAATTTCAGCCCATAGACTAAGAGGTTTTCTTCACTCTAATAAAGGACACCAACCTCGCTCAATCCCCAAGTTACCCTTGCCCCCCAGGCGTTTACAAAAAAAATCCTCAAGGGCAAACCTCCAGCATCATACTAACGGCTTCTAATGAATCTATCCCTAAACACAGGAATAGTACCGAAATCTTTCAAATCGGCTTACATCAAGTAACGCATACAAAATGAAATGGAAAGTATGTAAGAGCCGTGTAATTACAGACCTATATCTAAACTACCCTATCTGGCAAAAATACTGCAGAACCACGTATACAAAATTCTACTAAGCCATGTAGAAACAAACAGAATACTCAACCACTCACAAGTCGGCTTCAGACCCATTAGAGCAACAGAGTCAGCAATACTATCCACATGGGATGATTTAAACAAATATGCAGTCAATAGCACACAATCTGCTCTCATACTACTGGGCATATCAGCTGCGTTTGAGACAATTAGACACTCAACTTTAATCGAAAGACTGGAGAGAATGCGGTGTACAAGATTCCACTTTAAAATGGCTAAAATCCTTCCTCACCAACCGAACCGAAAGAACCTACCTACTGCCTTTTACATCAAACACCAAAAATATCTCCAACGCATGCCACAAGGCTCCAGCATCTTCCCCCTCTTCTTTAACATCTACATGTCCCCCTGAATGAAAATCATTCAAAACCACGGACTGACCACCTACAACTATGCAGATGACACACAACTCAGAGGCCGATTCATGGAATAAATGTGCGCCGAAAATCCCGGCGCAGAGGGGCCAATACGTGCGCTGCGCCGAAAATTAGCGAAAAGCGCAGGGAAACCAGCGCACGTCGATTCATGGAAGTCCGTGCGCAAGAAAAGCAGAGGACGTGCGCCGAAAAAGCGCGCGGCGCAGGACGGCGCACAGGTCAACCAACGTCGTGCGCCACGGCCACTGCGCTATCACTCCAAGCGCAGCGCACAGCTCTAAAGTAGGCGGAACACAGGGCGGGATACTCGGAATGGGGAATAAAATGGGGCACAACACTCGGAATGGGGAAGAATGTGGGCGGCACGGGGAAAGTATAGGAGGCAAGTGCGCGGAACGCCCACACGCTCGCATACAACACGTATTCATGGAATAGAATAGGGCAAAAAAGCGCACGCTCAAAGCAGCGCACAGGCACAAACAGGCACAAACACGACCGCCACAAGAAAGCAGGCGGTAGCGTCTCTGCGCCTGCAAGAAATGTGCGCTAAAAGGTGCGCCAACAAATAGCACCTATATACAGACATGATCAATGTCCAATACTGTGGCCCTCCAGGACAAATGACGTACAAAGGGGTACCCACAAACACAGACACGCGCTGAGAGAAAAAATAAACGTGTGCGTGCATACCGGGGTGCGCGGGAAGTTGCACACGCGATATGGCCGGGTACGTGGATTACAGGGGTGCGCGGGAAGTACCACACGCGATTAGTCAGGGTACGTGGATTGCAGGGGTGCGCGGGAAGTTCCACACGCGATATGGCCGGGTACGTGGATTGCAGGGGTGCGCGGGAAGTTCCACACGCGATTAGTCAGGGTACGTGGATTTCAGGGGTGCGCGGGAAGTACCACACGCGATATGGCTGGGTACGTGGATTTCAGGGGTGCGCGGGAAGTTCCACACGCGATATGGCCGTGTACGTGGATTTCAGGGGTGCGCGGGAAGTCCCACACGCGATATGGCCGGGTACGTGGATTTCAGGGGTGCGCGGGAAGTCCCACACGCGATATGGCCGGGTACGTGGATTTCAGGGGTGCGCGGGAAGTTCCACACGCGATATGGCCGGGTACGTGGATTTTAGGGGTGCGCGGGAAGTTCCACACGCGATATGGCCGGGTACGTGGATTGCAGGGGTGCGCGGGAAGTTCCACACGCGATTAGTCAGGGTACGTGGATTTCAGGGGTGCGCGGGAAGTACCACACGCGATATGGCCGGGTACGTGGATTTCAGGGGTGCGCGGGAAGTTCCACACGCGATATGGCCGTGTACGTGGATTTCAGGGGTGCGCGGGAAGTCCCACACGCGATATGGCCGGGTACGTGGATTTCAGGGGTGCGCGGGAAGTCCCACACGCGATATGGCCGGGTACGTGGATTTCAGGGGTGCGCGGGAAGTTCCACACGCGATATGGCTGGGTACGTGGATTTCAGGGGTGCGCGGGAAGTTCCACACGCGATATGGCCGGGTACGTGGATTGCAGGGGTGCGCGGGAAGTTCCACACGCGATTAGTCAGGGTCCGTGGATTACAGGGGTGCGCGGGAAGTACCACACGCGATATGGCCGGGTAAGTGGATTGCAGGGGTGCGCGGGAAGTTCCACACACGATATGGCAGGGTACGTGGATTTCAGGGGTGCGCGGGAAGTACCACACGCGATATGGCAGGGTACGTGGATTTCAGGGGTGCGCGGGAAGTACCACACGCGATATGGCAGGGTACGTGGATTTCAGGGGTGCGCGGGAAGTCCCACACGCGATATGGCCGGGTACGTTGATTTCAGGGGTGCGCGGGAAGTTCCACATGCGATATGGCCGGGTACGTGGATTTCAGGGGTGCGCGGGAAGTTCCACACGCGATATGGCCGTGTACGTGGATTTCAGGGGTGCGCGGGAAGTCCCACACGCGATATGGCCGGGTACGTGGATTTCAGGGGTGCGCGGGAAGTTCCACACGCGATATGGCCGTGTACGTGGATTTCAGGGGTGCGCGGGAAGTTCCACATGCGATATGGCCGTGTACGTGGATTTCAGGGGTGCGCGGGAAGTTCCACACGCGATATGGCCGGGTACGTGGATTGCAGGGGTGCGCGGGAAGTTCCACACGCGATATGGCAGGGTACGTGGATTTCAGGGGTGCGCGGGAAGTTCCACACGCGATATGGCCGGGTACGTGGATTTCAGGGGTGCGCGGGAAGTTCCACACGCGATATGGCCGTGTACGTGGATTTCAGGGGTGCGCGGGAAGTCCCACACGCGATATGGCCGGGTACGTGGATTTCAGGGGTGCGCGGGAAGTTCCACACGCGATATGGCCGTGTACGTGGATTTCAGGGGTGCGCGGGAAGTTCCACACGCGATATGGCCGTGTACGTGGATTTCAGGGGTGCGCGGGAAGTTCCACACGCGATATGGCCGGGTACGTGGATTGCAGGGGTGCGCGGGAAGTTCCACACGCGATATGGCAGGGTACGTGGATTTCAGGGTGCGCGGGAAGTTCCACACGCGATATGGCCGGGTACGTGGATTTCAGGGGTGCGCGGGAAGTTCCACACGCGATATGGCCGTGTACGTGGATTTCAGGGGTGCGCGGGAAGTCCCACACGCGATATGGCCGGGTACATGGATTTCAGGGGTGCGCGGGAAGTTCCACACGCGATATGGCCGTGTACGTGGATTTCAGGGGTGCGCGGGAAGTTCCACACGCGATATGGCCGTGTACGTGGATTTCAGGGGTGCGCGGGAAGTTCCACACGCGATATGGCCAGGTACGTGGATTGCAGGGGTGCGCGGGAAGTTCCACACGCGATATGGCAGGGTACGTGGATTTCAGGGGTGCGCGGGAAGTACCACACGCGATATGGCAGGGTACGTGGATTTCAGGGGTGCGCGGGAAGTCCCACACGCGATATGGCCGGGTACGTGGATTTCAGGGGTGCGCGGGAAGTCCCACACGCGATATGGCTGTGTGCTCCCAGGCATTACCTGTACACCCTCCACGGCCCCTGCAGGCAGCACACACCACAGGGAACTACCCTGCACACCTGCTCATGTCTCCCACCACCCCCACCCCCCATCCACCAGGGACACCCTCCACCAGGCCCCCACCCATGTCTCCCACCACCCCCACCCCCCATCCACCAGGGACACCCTCCACCAGGCCCCCACCCATGTCTCCCACCACCCCCAGCACTGTGGGGAACCTGCCAGCAGGCCCCCACCCATGTCCAACCCATGTCTCCCACCACCCCCACCCCCCATCCACCAGGGACACCCTCCACCAGGCCCCCACCCATGTCTCCCACCACCCCCAGCACTGTGGGGAACCTGCCAGCAGGCCCCCACCCATGTCCAACCCATGTCTCCCACCACCCCCACCCCCCATCCACCAGGGACACCCTCCACCAGGCCCCCACCCATGTCTCCCACCACCCCAGCACTGTGGGGAACCTGCCAGCAGGCCCCCACCCATGTCCCCCTGGCCCCAGGTCCTGACGATACACAATCATGGCAGTAATGGCCAGCATACCCAGCACAAACACCCAGGCAAGGATTGCATGCACCCACATAGTGAATGCAATCACATGACACAACCCCAAAGGCAAATGCAAAAGAACACATGTCTGTCACACACACATACACAATGGGTGCAAGTGAATGTCAAAACCCATATCATGACATGTAAGAAACCAAAGAGAAAATAACACAAGTGTAAGATAATATATAAATGTATTAAAAACACAAATCAAGTAAACCAATAAAACATACAACTATGTGGCAAAGTAAATAAAAGGTCCATGTCCGAGAACAAAAATGATAAACCAAAAAACAAAGGATTAAAAAATCAATATAATTTGTCCAAAGCAAAACCATGTAGTAGGAAATCAAAGAAAAACCATTACGTCATGGTGTAAACAATAAAAAAATTAAAAAATGTATCTCCCAAAATATATCAATATATACAGGAATGTTCCAGGGTCCATGAGCCCAACAGCACAAATGAAACCTAATACTAACTAATAAAATAAATATGTACAAAAAAGTGGCCATTGTCCGAGCGGTCCAAAATAATAAAAATAAATAAAGGAAACCTAGCACTAACTAACTAAAAAACTATATACAAAGGCAGCGGGCTAGTCCTGCGGCTCACTTGGTGATGCTGGCCAGGGCATCCTCGAACTCCATGTCAATGTCCTGGAGGCGGGACTCTGTCCTGGCCCCGAGGTCTTGCAGGGACAACCCCATGTGCTCACCAAAATCCCTGCGAGCCTCCTCGAGGCACTCAGCCCGCCTCAATGCCCGATGCATGGAGATCTCCGCCCTGGCCATGGCGAGCCGCTCCTCTTCCGCCCGCTGCCGCTCCGCACCTATCCGCTGGCCAAACTCCTCCCACACGGAACACACCGCCATGCCAGGGTTGCCCTGCCCTCCGGCCGATGCCTGCCCCTCTGATCTTGATGGCCCTGAGCCATGATGCCTCCCACGTCGAGCCCGCTGCTGCCTCCGACGCCACTGCCTCTGCCAGCACGACGGCATCCAGGCTGATGGTAACCACCGACGCCGTCGTGCACGTGCCCTGCCCGATGATGCCGGCACATCTTCCATCTGCTGGGGTCCACTTGCTGTGTCGTCCACCCCTGCTGGACCTCCGACTCCCAACTGTGGCAGGGATGGGATCCCCACCGAGCTGGCTGCATTGGTCGGGGCAGGTCCAGAGGGGGCCATGGTGGCATCTGGGCCGGAAGACGGCAAGGAGAACGACCGTTGGATAGCCTGCACAGAGGAGGAGAGGGCCGTCAGATTGGCCAACACATGCAGGAACCCCCCGAACATGGCCGATCCCAATTGGGCCACGTCGGCACGGTGCACTTCGTGATGACGTGCGTGCTCCTCCCGGGAAGCACGCACGTCATCACGAATCACAGCCGTGCACATCGCGACCCCAATCAGGACCTGCTCCACGCGGCCAGGGGTTCCCACGGCCGCAGGTGGAGGGGAGTCAGTTGACATGGACATCCCCACTACCTGCGGACGGGCCTGGGACGGGGCATCCCTGCTGGTGCATGGTGGTGCACTCACAGGGTCAGGGACAGCGACATGCACAGGCACCTCCACGGTGACCTGTGCTGCCTCCTGCCCCTGGCCCTGGACTGCACCACTTGCACCAGCAGGGATGCTCCCACCAGGCCCCATGTGTGCACCAGTGTCGGCCTCCTCCTCCTCTGTGCAAACCACCAACCTGGATGGCTCCTCACCGTCTCCCGCCGTAGCAGGCCCCTGTGGGGGCTCACCCACCCCTTCCGCTGCAGCCGTGGGGGCATCCCCGCCGCCTTGCTCCACAGCGCCGTCTCCGCCCTCTTCTTCACTAGCCGCTGCGTAGAGGGAGACAAAGGACACAAGCATCAGGCTACTGTAAAATGGTCCCCTAGACAGGAAGCAATAGCAGATGAGCACCCCTGTCAAAGTACACTTCCATCATGTCCCTCCACAACACATGGGTCAGTCCAGGCAAAACACACACAGTAACAGGCATGGTGCATGCCATGCACATTTCCATGCATGTCCAATTGACTCTTGAAACATTCAATGATATGTGACTCACATGCATCATGGCTCATGCATATCACATGCACACACTTCACCTCAGTCACATCCATCTGGCCCCAAACACAACGAACACAGGCGAAACAAGGGTTAGTTGGGTGCGTCACAGATTCTGTGCATTGTCACACACATGTGTCATGCATCCATGGCATGCACAAGTCACAGACACGCAGGTCAGGCACACAGACATGGCTACCATATATGTACCTGGCATCAGCACCCATCCTTCACCCCCATCCATGTCCAGGTACAGAGACTGGCATGCTCTCATGTCCTAAATCTGCATAGGGCTCCCCATGCCACATTTCAACACATGCAACAACCATGTGGGTCACACATCACTGGTCGCACATGCATTACCATGATGTCCCTGCACACATACATGCATACATGGCCCATGGCACACATACAGGCAAGTATCATAGAACCAGCACACCGCAACATGCCCTGTCTCACACAGTAATGCTTGCACACTTACCGCTCAACTCCAGACGGGCCTCCCTCTCAAGGACCTGGGCGTGGAGCGCTGGGCGTACGCGTTCCAGGACCCTCTTCTGGATGGAACTCATGCGGCCCCGGCCCCCCTCCACGAGGCGCCGGGCCTTCACAAGGGTCCTGGACCTCAAGTCCTCCCAGCGCTTCTTGATCTTCTGGACGTTGCGGGTTGCCACCCCCTCCGCGTTGATGGCAACCACACAGTCGGCCCAGATCCTCTCCCGTCCTTCCTTGCTGGCGCGGGACGATCCAAAGAGGGCATCATACTGCCCCAGGACATGCTCCACCAGGACACCAACTTCGGTGGCAGTGAAGCTGGTGCCCCTCTGCCCCTCTGGCCTGGGGTTGCCACTGGTGCCAGATGTCGAAGTGCCCGACATGGCAACCCCAGAGGCAGGTGTGGGTGGGCAACTGGGTCCTGGGGCTGGGCTGTGGAGCGATGTAATCCCAGTTGGGAGTCTTCAGTTCCAGCAGGGGTGGACACAGCAACTGGACCCCTGCAGATGGCTGATGTGCAGGCACCAAATGGCAGGGCACGGTGGCAGCAGGCAGGCAGGCAGGCAGGCAGCAGCAGATAGCATGTGGGAGGCTGCTCAGGGCACTGGGGGGGCAGTAACTCGGCCTTCTGGGCAGGAGCGTGGTGTTCCGTGTGTTTTCGGGTGGCCAGCTTGATACGGAGTGATTTGGCACGTGAAATTCCTGCACGTCAGCGTGAAATCCGAGGAAAGGGCCTTAGCGCGTAAGTGCATCAGCACGCATACGCGATTCTATTGGACCAGAGTCCCTCACCGCGTAAGCGCGTCTGACGTGATCCGCACGGGCGTTCCCCACTCAGCACGTGATGACGGAGCACACGTGGAAATACTGCACGTCAGAGTGTCATTGCGTGTAATTGGCCAAAAGTGCGCGTACACGCGATTGGCCAATGTACGTGTATTACATCGCGTGTAATTGGCCAAAAGTGCGCGTACACGCGATTGGCCAATGTACGTGTATTACATCGCGTGTAATTGGCCAAAAGTGCGCGTACACGCGATTGGCCTATGTACGTGTATTACAGGGGTGCGCGGGCACTTACACACGCAAGTACGTCAGCGCACCTGTATGCCTGCTGCGTGGGAATTTCCACACGCTATTGGAGTGGGAACTAGATTCCAGGGGTGCGAGGGTCACACGCTCGCCTAGAACACGCACAAGGCATTGATTTGCGCACTTATCAATAAACAAGCCAGATGCCAGGATGAACATACCGTTCCTAGCAGCAGTGGCAGTGGGCTACCAAAGGAGGAGGAGGAGGAGAGTCAGGGCCAGAATATTCACACCCAGAACCAGCCTATTCGGGATGCCTGATGACCAGGTGTATGGGAGGTACAGGTTTCCAGCACACATCATACTGGACCTGGTCAGTGAGTGGGAGGATGACCTCACATCACCCACCCTGTGCTCCCAAGCACTCAGCCCCCTGCAGAAGGTCCTGAATGTACTGCACTTCTTGGCCACTGGATCCTTTCAGCGGACAAGTGCCATAGTGGGTGGTGTGTCACAGGCCACGCAGTCACGCTGCCTACACCAGGTCTTGAACATCATCACTGCACGGCCATCAGTCCGCAGGCACATATATCTCCCCAGGACTCATGCAGAAAGGCGGACGTGCATCCAGGAATTCTATGGTGTGGCTCAATTCCCCAAAGTGCTTGGTGCAATTGACTGCACACATGTGGCTCTACGTCCACCCAGGGCAACAGAGCACATCTATAGAAACCGCAAGCACTGGCATTCCATCAACGTGCAAGTTGTATGCAATGCCAAGGGAATCATCACATCAGTATATGCCAACTATCCCGGGTCCACCCACGACAACTTCATCTACAGAATGTCTACACTATGCCGGGACCTGGAGGCTGGCCAGCATGGAGATACATGGCTGCTTGGTGAGCATGAATGCCACTGCACATGCATGCATGTCAGATACTGGGTCATGACACAACACCACTAATGATACCCATCACCACCTCCGCAGGGGACAGTGCCTACCCTATCAGCCCCCACATGATGACCCCAATCCGGAACCCCACCACGCCACCCGAGGTAAGGTACAACACAGCCCACATTGCAACACGGGGCATAGTGGAGCGCACATTCGGAGTGCTGAAGTCACGCTTTCGCTCCCTTGACCGTTCTGGCGGGCAGCTGTTATATGCTCCCCGAATAGTGTGCAGGATCATAGTGGCAGCATGTGTCCTGCAAAACGTTGCAACACGCCGGGGCCTGCCCGTGGACATGGTGGTGCCCCCACATCCACAACCACATGCACGCCCGCTGCGCATGGGAGGGGAAAGGGCACGGGGGGTGGCAGCCCGTACGCAACTGGTGGCCAACTTCTTCACCTAGGAATCACAGTGCTGGCTAGTGCACACTGCTCTGGCACATACCATCTGACAATCAATGATGACACTACCTGACAATGTCACAAAATTACTTGACAATAAACTGTCAGATACACATCAGCCTGAGATTGTTAACATGGAAGTGTCACTATGTGTGCACCCCTACCTACACATACACCAGCAATGCATCACAACGAGAAGACACAACTCCATCAATCAAATATGCATTGCCACAGGCGATTCACTACATGACAACATTGCCATGTCACCCATTCCCTTCACAGTCCCGCCACTGAGGACACCATGTCATGGTATGTGAGAGCAAACAAACTGGCCATCACAACATGACACCGGTGTCACAAATAGCAGTGCCCCAAATGGAACATAGCCGCACTTGAACAGCTAACCGCGCTGGAGCCACTACTACACACCTGTGTAAGAGTAATTTCAATCAAATTACACACCAACCCACCCTGAAGCCCACCCAAACAAGACACAATGCATGTAATCAATGGTAGTCTCATTACCTGATTCTGCTGGTATGTCCTCACCGTCCAGATGTACAGTGATGGCGCCACGCAAAAGTGTCAGTGCACATCTACCGACATGTAGTCTGACTCCAGAGAGTATGCCCGTGTGAAGAACTGTGTGAAATACCTGCAAAACATGAGCAACATATGTAAGTAGAGGCACATATCAAACCATCATGCATAGTTGGGTGCAACAACAATGTACACTATGAATGTCTACACAGTATTGACTATGGACTGGCCAACAGCTCATGGGAGTCCAATGTCACCGTGTAATTTGCTGTCACTTGGGCACACCCTTTGCAAGCCCATGGAAACGGAAGCAGGAGGGGTGTGGATGTCTGCTACCCAAGCATCTAAACCAAACTCAGGACAAGCCTGCATGTGCCCAGCCACAATACAGTGTATGCCCAGGTACCCACACAAGGCAACACTCTTGGAAAAGAAAAAAGAAAATTGAGAAAAAATGGCCATGAAAGGGCCGGCGGGGGGGGGGGCCACCTATGAGGTCCGAGGACAGGATGCACGCCACAATCCACCTGTGTGGATCATGGGAAACTAAAACACCCCATAGGCTCGTGGCCCACACGGCTACTCAGTTGTGGGAGATGAGTCGCTATCGCTCTGGCCAGACCCTGCAGCTGACTCAGGAGGTGGGGGAGCTGCCTCAGAAGATGGTGTGACAATGGGAGGCAGCCCACGCAAAGCACGAGTTTGCTCCTCCATGGCTGCAAGCAGGCGGGTCTGGTAGTTCTGGTTCTGGGTTATAATCATGCGGAGGTCCCCATGCAGTAACTCCCGGGATGACCTGACCTCCGCACGAGTTGCCTGCATCTCGGCCGAGAGCGTCCGTGTCAGACGCTCCAGCTGCTCCTCTGTCCTTCTATGGGATGAAGCCTCAAGCTCTAACAGGGTCGACCTGAGGTGACGGAATTCTTCCCTCAGGCCTTCCCTGTGGCGCTGGGACTCCATGGAAAGTGATTCCCGCAGAGTCGCCAGTGCCGCCCGCCTGTCCTTGTTGGACGCCAACATATCCTCCCTGTGTGCCTGGCTGATGGACTCTGTAGCCTGCTCCAGTCGCTCCATCAGCCTTTCTGGGGGGACAATGGAAGTGGCCGCCCTATCCATGGCCTGTGCAATCATCTCGGATGATGCTGCCTGTTGGTTGGCCATACCGTAGATGGATTGCTCCCAAGCGGTATTGCCAGGTGGCATACGGCCACCACGTTGACGGGCACCACACCTGCCTGGGGCAAGGCGGACTGCGCCTTGCTGTGCCGGCAAGGCCTCAGGCTGCAGGACTGCATTCCCTCTCTGATCTGCAGCCCCAGGAACAGGATCAGAGATTGTGTGGTGTGGCCCTGCATCCGTAACCACCGGAGGCTGAGCTGCCGACAATGACATCCCCATTGAGGGCAATGGCCCAGCTGCAGGTGGGTCGGACAGAGGAGATTCTCTCCCAAGAACACTCACCTGCGACTGCACATAGGTGTCATCCTCCGAGTCTACACCTGAATACTGCTCGGGGGAGGAACCCCCAGAGACACCCCTCGACAGCACGACCTGCAGCACTTGTGGGTTTTCACCCACAAACACACCACGTCCCTCACTTGTGGAAGGTCGGCCCGGGTTGCCCTCCTGGGACGGCTCAACCACCACATCCCCAGCATCAACAAGTGCTTCGTCCCCTGCAAAGACATGAAAGAGAAAAATGGAAACAGGCATTAGCACCATGGCATGCAACAAGGGCTGATGAACAACAGAGGCAGTAGTTCTACGACACATGTCCCACATGACTGGGAGACCTCCTATGCATTCACCATCACTGGGTCTGTAGGGGAGGCTCAGGGCATACAATGTACAGATTGGAGAGCAACGCCTGCTCACCATGCTGCCTAGCACTGCCATCACACATTGGCCGGTGATTGCCATGTCAAAGGCACATGCCATCACACACATGGCATGTGACATAGCCACCAAGTGAAGAGGGAGAGGAGGGCAACTTTTTTGGATTTCTACCACTCTGGTCCTGACATTGCATCATCACATCAATAAGTTGACATGTTGTACATGGATCTGCTAGTCCAAATTGGCCACGATGCACAGTGCCTTGTCTACATCAACAAAATGCAGTAAACAATGAGATTCCACCTCCCCATCACCTGTAAAGGAATCATATAGCATTCGTGAAGCACCGGTCCAGAAATGTATGAAGGTACAGCGGAGCACTGAGGGGTGGTGGGGCAGTAGGGGATGCCAGTCAACAATCCTACTGGTGCTGGTGTCATTCATGTCACGCAAGTGCAGGGGTGGGTGGCACAATGATGTGCAAGGGGAAGTGGTGGCTGGAAGTGCTGTACAAGGTAAGTAGGACTTAACGTCAAGGGCAGATGGTGTTAGGCGCAGACAAGTGCTGGGGGGGGTGGCCTATAGGGGTACAGAGACAATCATGCAGTGCTGTGGGCTCGGAGGGGACAGGGGAGGTACACACTGCATCTGGCTCGGCAAGGTCCTTGCAGATTTCTATGTGTCCTGCAGAGTTGTCACATGCCGCAGATATGTGCCCTTGGATTGGGGATCTCATCTTGGTGAAAAGGGTGAGGCGCTATTGCCTTTGGAGCATGTGGCAGGCCAGTTTGCCAGAGGATGAGCATGATGCAGGACATTCCCTCTCTGCCACCCGGCACCTGTGGTCTGGGTTCACATGATCCGAGTCATGCCAGGACTCTGCATTGGCATGGGGCTTCAGACAGGTGGTCATGACCGTGGCAAAGACATCCAGTGTACCTGACATAGAGTGGAGCATGGAGTGGGCCCTGTCAGGATGGGAGTGAGCCTAAGGGGGAGCTGGATGGGGGGGAGATTTTGGCAGCATGAGCCTCGACTGACACACACTTCATGGGTTGGAATACCAAGAAGGTGTGTGACAGTGGTGAGGGTGGCTTTGCCTGTGGTGTGGTGAGGGTGAGCTGGGAGGAGAGGAGAATGTGATCACTCCAGGAGAGAGGAGTGCAGAGATGGACGGAGAGGGGAAAGTCAGATGAGATCAGAGCATCAAGAGTGTGCCCTGCAGAATGAGTAGGGACAGACGGGAGTCTAGAGGGTGAGGGGGAGTTGCTGAGGTCACAGAAAGGTCACGTGGGGGGGTCAACAAGCATGCAGGTGGATGCGTACAGCAACAAGGAAGAGGATTTCTGTGTCTGGGGACATGAGTGAGGAGGAGAGGTGAGGACACTCAGAAAGGAAGTAGTACATTTGACCAGTTTTCCCAGACACAGTACGCACAGTTTGTGAATGTCAAGGTGTGGTAGAGAGAGACGTCACACAAGCCATTCCAGAGTGGAGTAGGTCTAAGTAGGAGTGACAGTGGCAGGAATACCCTCAGGGAAGCCAAGGGCACACCCCCCTGCACAGTAGTGGCGGGCAAAGGAGAGGGTCTCCTGAACATCAGGTAGGAGTGTGTGAAGGATGCAGACAGAGCTGGCCGTCAGACATGTTTCCATGAGACCAAGGATGTCAAGGTGCATAACCTCATGTAAGTGACAGATATCGGAGGAATGCCTGATGCAGCCGCAGTGAAAGGAGTGTAATTGTGGAGGAGGTTGACAGCCTTGGAGGACTTACGGGGAGTGCTAGAGATCAGAGGTGCAGCATGTGTAGGAGTTGGAGTGGGAGGCGGAGAAGGATCATGGGAGGGTGCAGGGAGGCAGTGCAGGATTGATGAGGAGAGAGGAGGGGGGACAGCAGGAGAGGTAAGGAAGTTGATGAGATGTGGCTAGCATTTCTCAAGGAGAATGAGGTTGGCCTAAGGGCCTTGGACTGAGATGCTCCCATTACCATGCACATCAATTGTGGCCTCTGAGGATTGGAAGGAGGCCAGGAGTACACCCCAACGGGTCCCACCATTGATGGTGGAAGAGGAGCAAGGAGAGAGGACAGGGACCATGTGAAGGGTCTATGGGACAGGCAAAGGCATGTATGAGCAGATGTCAGTGAGAGTTGGCTTTGAGTAGGCTCAGATGCACTTGTCAGCAATAGGGTGGGTCGCATTGGAGGGCAGGGTGCCCTCATTTGACTGTTAGCAAGCAGGTGTCGTGAGTAGGGCACGATGGTCTGAACTGTAGAAGTCAGGGAAGATAGACCATGAAGAGCAGCATGGAGTGTGAGGGAATGGGGCTCGAAACCAGACGGTACCAAAGCACACAGGTAGGAGGTGGATGTCAAGGCAACATCCACAGTATGACAGCATGTTGGTTGGCATTTATATACAGAGGACGCATTAGCATGTGGTATCATTGCATGTCAGGCATGTGAAGATGAAACTTGATTGGCTGGGGGAAAGTATAGGAATGGTATGTAAGACATCAGATGAATAGACAGGGGAGTATGAGCAACAATGTAGTGACAAAATGACAATTCAAGGGCAACTTCCATGGTGTAGGGCCATATGTGCACTGTTGCCAGTTGGGATAGTGCTGTGGGCAGATGGTGTTGCACTGAACATACTGGATGAGGCACATGGGTGCCACTATCTACTCTGCCACACACCCCCTTGACAGGCACCCAACATGAATGCTTCACACACACACCATGCACATGGATAATACACACATGCATGTGCACTCACCGGATGATGCCTCGTAATCAGGGAGATCTCCCACACCTTGGAGTTGTCCCTCGGTGACGTAGGATCCAGCTACGGACTTGTGTGGTGTGAGTTCTATTTCCTGTGCTGGGGACCCACCTCCAGTCACCAAGGTTGCGGCATGACTTGAGGCCAGCTTATCCTTTGCCCTGCGCTTAAGGTCATTCCAGCGCTTCTGGCAATCACTAGCTGTGCGCCTCACTACTCCAAGGGCACTTATTCTGTCAGCAATGGTCTGCCAGTGTGCCTGGCGTCTGGCATGTGTGGTCTTGGACCCTGCAACGATGACCATTTCCCTATCATGATCTGACACATACTGAACAAGTGCATTCAGTTCGGCGTCTGTGAAGCTTGGCTTCCTTGATGGGCCGGACTGTGCAGCCGTGCCTGGGGAATCAGCCTGTGCCGGACGTGCACTCTTCCTCTTGCGCTTGGAAGGGGGTGGGGATCCAGAGTGTCCTACGCCGCTGTGGACACTAGGGGCAGGAGCCGTGGTGGACTCAGTACTGGGTGTGTGGGATTGCACACTCAGCATGGGAGTAGGTGCAGGCATTGGGGGTAGTGGGATGGGGTCAGGCCTGATCTGAGGTGCATGAACTAGGACCGACACAGTCTTGGGAGGGTGTATGAGAGGTGGGGTGGATGGAGCCACACCCTGGATACGGGGGCCAGCAGATGACCTATCTGGCGTAGATGCGCGTGCCCTGATGACACCAATGTGCACCGGTGCACGTGCAGTGGACCTGCTGACCTGGATGTCAGCGATGGGATCACCCTCGGACAGGTCTGCTGCCACAATGGCCTGGTCCAACAAGGGCTGATCAGGGTTGGTATCAGCCACATGACCCTCAACTGGGGGGGGGGGGCATGGGTGTCCCTGACTGGTCCTCCAGACTGGGGGGGACAGGGGCACCCTGCAAGTCACAACCACGTCCCCTAGTGGATCCTCCACGGCCACCACGTGTGGCTCGGCCACCTTTGCCACCCTTACGGCTTGCACGCCTCCCAACCATGGCACTGATGTTATTGTGCGTATGGGAGTCGGTGTGCACAATTGTCCTGGGCAATTGGGTGTCAAAGGGGTTGGGTACCAGATGGTATTCGTACCCTAGTGCAGTGGCAAGGCTATATGACACCCCTGGGGAAAGATGACGGGTCACGCAACGCACTGGCACCCCAGAAAAGTTAAGGAACGTGCACAATACCCCTCCTAGACCACGTGTGCTGATGGGAAACCCTGCACTACGCTGTGGCATCCAGTAACACAATGAACGTATGCGTGTCACACGCAGCCTAGAATGACCTCTGAAGGGGTAGGCTACACACGGGGCAAGCACAGAAGTTAGATACGTGCGTGACTCACCGTCTGCCAGGTAAAAGAGCGTGAAAAATGAGCGCGTTTGGTTGGCAACACCCCCGCCAAGAGAAGATGTGTACGCTGTCTGAGGAGACAGGACAACAGTAGAAGGGGACACTGTTTGAGGGAACAGGCCCAGGTAGACCAGTACAAGAGGAAAAAGAGAAAAAGCTGTCAGAGGTAACAGGGAGTACGAACTGGAAACGCCGTGAAGTAAATCGCGTGTGAAACGACAAGAAGTACAGAATTCACCCACTCGCTCTCCACGAAAAGTACGTACAAGGAAATGGTGTTCAACACTACCTTATATACAGGCCCACACGTACAGCGTCACTTACGGCGTGTACGTGCTTGGGCCATGTTCACCAATCACACGCTTTGTCACTTCTGCGTGTGGATCCTTTTTCACCAATCACACGCTTTGACACTCCTGCGTGTAGCTCACTTTTCACCAATCACACGCTTTGTCACTCCTGCGTGTAGATCAATTTTCACCAATCACACGCTTTGTCACTCCTGCGTGTAGATCCATTTTCACCAATCACACGCTTTGACACTGCACGTGCAGGTAACTATAGACGCACATATGCTGGTGACGGGTTTTCGCGCGATTCGCTGAGTGTGGGGTTTTCACGTGCAAAATCACTCCCTATCAGGCTGTCCACGCGTCCAAACACGAAAGACCACGCTCCTGGCCAGGAGGCCGAATTACAGTCCCCCAGAGCCCTGAGCACGCTCCCACCTGTCATCTGCTGCTGCCTGACTGCCTGCTGGCCACGTGCCCCACAGTGCTGGTGGGTGGGGGTGGTGGGAGACATGGGTGGGGGCCTGGTGGAGGGTGCCCCTGGTGGATGGGGGGTGGGGGTGGTGGGAGACATGGGTGGGGGCCTGATGGCAGGTGCCCCTGCACTGCTGGGGGGTGGGGGTGGTGGGAGACATGGGTGGGGGCCTGGTGGAGGGTGCCCCTGGTGGATGGGGGTGCAGGGGGACATGATCAGGTGTGCAGGGTAGTCCCCTGTTTTGTGGGCTGCCTGCAGGGGCCGTGGAGGGTGTACAGGGTACACCTGTGAGGGCCCACCCAGCCTATTCGCGTGTGATAATTCCCACGCACCCCTGTGATACACGTACCCTGGCCAATCGCGTGTTGAACTTCCCGCTACCCCTGTAATACACGCACCCTGGCTGTTCGCGTGTGATAATTCCCGCGTACCCCTGTGATACACGTTCCCTGGCCTATCGCGTGTTCTACTTCACGCGTACCCCTGTAATACACGTTCCCTGGCCAATCGCGTGTTGAACTTCCCGCTACCCCAGTAATACACGCACCCTGGCTGTTCGCGTGTGATAATTCCCGCGTACCCCTGTAATACACGTTCCCTGGCCTATCGCGTGTTCTACTTCACGCGTACCCCTGTAATACACGTACCCTGGCCAATCGCGTGTTGAACTTCCCGCTACCCCTGTAATACACGCACCCTGGCTGTTCGCGTGTGATGATTCCCGCGTACCCCTGTAATACACGTTCCCTGGCCTATCGCGTGTTCTACTTCACGCGTACCCCTGTAATACACGTTCCTTGGCCTATCGCGTGTTCTACTTCACGCGTACCCCTGTAATACGCGTTCCCTGGCTGTTCGCGTGTGATAATTCCCGCGTACCCCTGTAATTCACGTTCCCTGCCTAGTCGCGTGTAGTACTTCCCGCGTACTCCTGATTTGAAGATTGCCCGCTTTGCTTTCCTTGTTTGCCTGCCCTGTGAAGTGGTCCAGGGTTAGCGCAGCCCTTAGCGATGATTTAGCGATTTTGATGGCTTTTCCTTGCGCGAGGGCGTTCTTGGGGGCGTTACTGGCGCTGCTGCAGGCTCGCTGCGATTCTCTGCACCACGGCTGGTTTGGGAGCATGAAATCCATGAATACGCTGTGCGCGGAAATCAGTTTTAGCGCACGTGCCTGGCGCAGACTATCGCAGGCGCACTCTGTGCGCCAGCCGCGTGCGCTACTTGTGCGCTGGATTCTATGAATTACCCTGTCATTGTCCACAAACCAAGACCAAAACAACACCCTCAACAACTGCCTCACTGACATATACAGCTGGATGGCAACCAACAACCTCAAATTAAACCTGACCAAAACAGAAATAATGATCTCACCCTCAGAAAACAATGCAACAGACTCACAACTAGACTGGCCGCCTGGCATGGGAACCCAACCGGAGGCATCGGCCGTGGTAAAAAAAACCTGGGAATAGGCATGGACAACAGACTCTCACTGGAACCACAAATCAACACTATAACAATGAAATGCTTCTACCTCTTGAGACTACTTACAGGGATCCTCCACTACCTCTACTTCTCACACAGAACCCTCACGATCATCTCTTTAGTATCTTCAAGAATCAACTATGCAAACAACCTCTACCTTAGAATGCCAGAACAGCTCACCAATAAACTCCAAACATCCAAAACACTGCAGCTAAAATACTCCTGAGATGCCTGAGAGTAAACAGAAGAGTCCATAATACACAAGCCCTGAGAAGTCTACACTGGTTCCCAGTAAAGAAATGCATTAAATTCAAAGCCCTCTGCATCACCCACAAGTCATTACACAGACAAGGAGCTGAATTTCTCCAGGCCAAGATCAACTGCTACCAAACAGGAAGAGATCTAAGATCAAGCAACGACCCCCAAATCAATACAAAATAATATGAAAAAAGGAAACTTGGAGGAACTGCATTCTGACATTAAATTGCCAACCTATGCAACACAATCCTGAAGGAGATAAGAATGACAGAAGACCATCTCACCTTCAGAAAATAACTAATAACATGGCTATTCAACTCACAACTCGACCAGCACAAACGGGGCACTGCCCTTGATACCAAATAGGGACTGAAGAAAAGCCGATGACAGTACAAAATCCAGAACCAACAATAAAACAGGCAAAACCCACCAACAACTGACCCATTGTTTCTGACTCCTCTCCAGCATACTCCACACTTATCTCACATGATCCACGTATCAATCTAATATCGCTGAAACACACTACCCACACCTCCACAATGAAACTAACTGCTGCAAACAAACATCCCAACACTGGATGTTGCCCTTCCAGAAACAATAACCCCAATGCGCACATTCCAAACACACCTAGAAGTCAGACTCGCAAAAGATGCCAGTTACTCTTGGTTATACAAGCACCAACAGAAAAACACAACCTCTGTCCTTCTCCTTCTCCGTCTTCCCTCAATAATCTACTCAACCCACTTTCTTACAGACCCATGCGAGTGCCTGCAGACCATGCCAATGGTGACGGTGCGCCATATAAGAAAACTTAAACATAATATAACATATCAACTAATGCACAAATGTTAGAAACTCTCAACCAAGAATGAATCAAAGCTATAGTAGCATGCTACATTGACCCACTTGAGAGAGTCTCAATTGCATTTTAGCTCTCAATTCCTTTCAAAGAGGGCACTAGCCATTTGTATAGCATTCTTGCACATCTCACAAGGACAGTCCAGCACTGAAATGCTAGGCCATCTCCTCTGAACAAGAGTACAACCAGCAACACCAGCCTGTAGGTTCTGCCTGTTAGGCATCACCATCATTAGTGAGGTGTAGCTGATTCACCAAGCAACTGACCATTGTTTCAGTCTTGCTAATATTTAGACTATAGTCTAAGGCTCGGCTGGCTCCAGTATACACAGAGTAGAACATATGTGCCTCGAATGGAAAAATGAAAGGGTTCAGACGAAAGCTCTGGTTGAGTGGCACAATACAGATGGCAAAGAAGATTGGGGATGGTGGGCATCCCTAGCATGTTTTCTCCCTGCTCTGTTCCTCTAATGAACACAAAAGGAGCTTGAGACAGAACCTCAAAAATGCTTACACCCGATGAAATATTCATATGATAGTTATGGGCCTGATCTAAAAAACATGCCAGCAACTCTGTTGTAACCACCTTGTGTGGTTTATACACAGCTCCTTTTTTCCTAAGAGAGGTCTCTTTGGAACAGCCGTAGATCAAATGTTAGATTCCTGACTATATTCAATTGAGGGATTATCAAAAATGATTACGACAACCTAGAACCAATGTCGCCAACGAAGTTTGGCGATCACTGGCTCATTTTGCTAAATCCAATAATAACTCAGGTATTTGGGCTGTTTTGGCACCAACAAGAAATCTTTGCCTATTAACATCGTATCTGAACATAATTGGTTAATTCACTTGAATAAGGCCTTGGGCGCACAAGATATAGCAGATGAGCTATATGTTAACAATGAGGCTCAATTGACTGGTCATCATACTGTTGAAGATCTGATATTATCAGAGCTCTGGTTCTCTTTAGGCTGGACTACTGCAACAGCCTTTTTCTAAATTTGCCTACCTCTACTCTCCACCCTCTGCAACTCATCCGAAACAGGACTGCAAGACTTGTCCTTGGCGTCAAGCCCAGGGATCCTATCTCTCCAGGACTGAAATCTCTGCACTGGATCCCGGTGGCAGCAAGGAATAAGTTCAAAACCCTCTGCATTGTCAACAAGGCCTTCTGGGGCCAAGGGCCTCAATACTTTCAACTCTCTTTTACCAAATATTTTCCATTCCAGCTCTTCGCTCATCGCCTCCAACTCCCTCAGGGTCAGTCGCTTCTCCAAGCAACGAGTTGATGGTAGATCTCTTTCTTTGGCTGGGGCCTCCCTCTGGAACAGCCTCCCTGCCTCACTGAAACATGAGTAGAACCATCTCCGGTTCCGGAAGCACCTCAAGACCTTCCTCTTTGCGTCTGCTTTCTCTCCTCCTCTCCCCTGCTGATCTCCTTGCTGAAACTGTTTTGGTTACCTGGCGACCCTCTGACCTCGGGCCCAGGTCCCCTGCCTGCCAGTTGCACACCTGCCCCCCCCGGCAACCCTTGCAGTCGGGGACTGTTTCTGTATCCCTACAGCCCCCTACCAGCACTTGACACCAGATGTCTGTACTTACCCTTGCACTTGCCACCAGCTGGCCGCACTTTTTATTTATTGTCTATATTATTTATTTACTGTTATCCTATGTACTGCACTGCCCCCTCCACCCCTCCCACCCGCACTTTTCCCTCCCTGCCTGCACTTGCGCCATCTCAATGTCACCTGGCCTAGTAAGATCGGTGTCTCTGTCTTCCCTCTGTTCCCCCCTTGCCTTGTCGCGCCTTGAAACACTTGTGTATAGGCACGTTATAAATGCCATATCATATCATGTCATTGATTAAAGCCCTTCCTATATCTCGGGCAGTAGGTCCAGATGGCACCTGCAATGCGTTGTTAGACTTTCTCCTGAATACTGGGCCCATGCTTATACCTGTTATTTCAATGGCAAGGCAAACATGGTCAGGTTCCCATAACTTGGAAAGAGAGCTCCATTTTGCCCATTCATAAAAAGGGTGTTGGAAGGACCCAACCAACTATCGTATGCTAGCCATGTTAGGCATCCCGGCTAAGGTATTCACTAAGTTCCTGCTACAGGAATTGAATCAATGGATCACAGAGAATCACATTCGCACTCTAAAACACTTGTGTATGAGCACGGTACAAATAAAATATCATATCATTCTACCCCCCAATCAATCAGGTTTTCTAAAAAAGTTCTCCACAATCCATAATATTACCACCCTTCTTTCTTCTGTTGAATATACATGGAACAGGCACCAGCTCCCGGTCTACAGAGCGTTTATAGACATTATTGCTGCATTCAACACAATTCTCAGGAACAATTTGTGGAACAAACTTATCCGATGGGGCATTCCTTTTGGGCTGCTCACTATGATTTGGCTACTTTACACTAATACCTCTGTCAGAGTTAGTCTAGATGGAGTGGGTACAGTTACACATCTGATCCCCACCTGTAGAGGAGTTAAACAGGGTTGCAGCCTAGCAGCCGCCCTGTTTAACTTGTATCTAGCAGACTTGGAAATAGCATTACATGGCACACCCTCAAACGATATCAAAATAGGATCGTTAAAAGTTGGGTGGTTAGATTACGCGAATGCCCTTTTGCTACTTGATTACACTCCCAAGGGATTACCACTTAAACTGATGGCACTAGAAAAGTTTGCACATGAGAATGGACTCAAAATTAACCTATGGAAAATGAAAATCATTGCCTTTTTAGGAATAACAAAACATCCAAGTTCTAATAACTTTTGATGGACCATCACTGGTCAGACTATTGAACTGGTTGATTGTTACAGATACCTGGGTGTGGTTGTAGACCATAAATTGAACTGGAACCAACAGTGGCTGGAGACTAAATCCAAGTGTATGAAAATTACCATGGCACTAAGTCACTTATTGGAACACAAGGTGGATATTCCTTAAGTACCATCTTATTGTTAAATTCTGCTAAAGTTGTCCTCTTGTCTTTTATATGGTGCTGAAATATGGGGGAAAAAATGCAAACAGGAATTGAATAGGTTTGAGTGGAAAATTCTAAAAATTCTGTTCTGGATGCCTAAATCACCCTTGTATGAATTCATATTACTAGAATGTAACATGATGCAAGTAGGCAACATGTTGGAATACACATAGTCGCAATGTTATATGCCAAACTGTGCAATTTAGACAATGACACTACTATTGTCGAATTTATGCGAACATTCAGAGGGATTGACAATACTGATAAATTTTGCATGCTGGGATATCTTAGATCCATCTATAATAAATGGGCCAAAGAGAGCGCAAATGAGTGATTATATCAAACACATGCTAGAATTAAACACCAACTGAAAAATGTTATACTTGATGCAGGGCAAGAAAGAGATATGATATACCTGGCAACAAAGGCTAATAGTGGTACATTTTTACAATATTGGATGGGACGCTTTGAAATTCCTAAATATTTGTCTGCATTCCCAGATAGTAAATCGATTAGGCAATATTTTGCTGTTTATGTCGGATATGCTGGAAATAGTTGGTGATAAATGTGGAATTAAAAGAATAAATCTGTGGTGTAGATTATGTGGGATTTAAAAAATTGAAAATATGGAACACATTCTATGCCACTCTGAGAGCCTGGATTTTTAAAGACTGAAATACTTGAAGACCTATGATAATTCTTGTGACCTTGAGAATGTTAATAAATTGTGGGAAAAACTTTTAAATGGACATGATGTTTTCATATTCTTAGCCAATTGTCTCATGGCATACTTTAAACTAGCTCTTTTTATATGCTTTACCTTTTAGTACAGAGCTGTTTTAAATTTGAAAGGTTTTTAGTTGTCTTGTGTATCTATGTAAAGACTTTGTTGGCTAAATGCATATGAGTGTAATAAATACATACATTGAGGGATTATACATATACATCTGAGGATCTATCTGTCCTCTTTAGGGCAGCAGTGATGCTTTTATCATGAGGAATATCAAGTAAGGGAGTGATCTCTTATTTTTATTACATCTTCAACAAGGCCCGTCTGGAAGATTATGCTCTAAAAGTTGAATGCCGCAGTATATCAAGGTGGGTGACCTACTCACGCACTTAAAGCCCGTTCTTCATTTGTCTCGCTGAATGTGGTTGGAGGTGAACCATAAATCACATCTGATCAAGGTGAATTTTTGGTGACACTATTCAACTACAAAACGTATTAATAAATGCAGTCATAAGGAATGTATTCTTGTGCAAGGTGTGGGGATGTCTCGGCTGATGTGATTCATATATTTGTTTCCTGCCCATATATCTTTGCTTTTTGGGCAGGGGGTTATAACTTGTTTGGAGAGGATCCTTGCTGGTACCCTATCTAAATCAGAAGTTAATAGTACGTTGGGAGTCGATAGTAGCTGGGAGGCTGAACATGTTATGTTTGCCCAGGCCTGGAAGTCGGAATATCCTTCACAATCCCACCAAAGGTAGGCTTAACTTCTTCTTAGAGGTAAAAGTGCTTCTCAAACAGGGTCATTCAAACTATTTGAAGGATTTGAGAGCGATTGGTTGAGTACTTAGAAGATTATGCAGATGTCTATGTGGTACTCTCCTTTGAGCTTTATCAAGCACTTTTGCACTATAGAGTGTACATGATTTAAATATTGCTGAAGTAGGGGGTCAGGGGCAGGATTACAGGATGATGTATTTTCACTGGCAATTTCTCGGAGGCACATCTTTTCTTTTTCTTTTGGGAAACAAAGACGTTGCCCAATTTAACAATGCACACTATTAGTACCCCGGTCCAATGGGCCGCGGCACTAAAAGCAATAAGCTGGGGGGTATTACTGCGTCAGGCCAAAAGACTGCCAAAAGACTAAAGATTTTCTAGAACACAGTGGGCCTCATTACGACCCTTGCGGAAATGGAAAAATGATGGCGGAAATGCAATACCGCCATCGAACACCGCTCGTTGCGATCATGACCCGTCACCGTAAAGTACGATGCCATTAGCGACACCGCAGTGAACGGCAACGCTAACTGCACCAAGTACGCGCACGCGCGCCTTGCAAAACCGGAATCACCGCCATGGCGCAACGGTACGCGAATTCTGACCCTAGCGGACATGTACTGAACGCCATCAAGCACGTCGTAAAGTACCATTCCGCCATGGCGAGAAATACGGCAACGTGAACCAACCGTAAATGGCCCACTGAGTGCCTGTACTCCACTCCCTGGCCACATTGCACAACTCCTGGCAGGCGCAATGTACTCACACTATGCAACCAGTGAAATCCACAATTCACCCATGCATGCCAACGTAGAAAAGCATGCAGGGGCTCAAAGCGCCCCGTGAGTGGGCATCCATGTACGGCATGTCACCATAGCCGTACTGACGCAGCACAGGCATGTGAAGGTACAATACATCAAAATGAAAATCAAGAACACATGACACAAAACAACAGTAGTCCCCCATCGCTTGCCACCAGCGCAAGGCAACATCCAAAACAGCATCCTGAGGGGGATTGCACCAGCCCTGTACTCATGCCAGTAAACAAACCAACCATCAGCAGAAGCATGTACCACACAAGTTGGCAGAGTGACTGAGCAGCCAGGCTCATCCCAAGAGGGGCCGATGGGAGCTGCAGGGCACAGATGGCATCAATACAGAAGCTATTCCAATGGACATGACCCCAGTCCCCCTCCAACAAACGCACGCAAACACAGTCACCTGTGACCAGCCACATTCTGAACATCCCATCATTCCACCAATCGACCTGGCTGACAGGCACCAGTCGGCCAAAAGCCAATCCCCCGCCCCTGAACAGCACATCATGTAAACAGTCACAATGGCAGCCCCTATCCGTGACCATACTGTGCTACGTAGGCAAACGCGGCCAGTACTGTACCACACAACTCAACTCAGAAGGCGGAACACAATGCAGATCATCTCGCAATACATACCGCCACAAAGCGAAAATCGCCACATCACCTGCAAAGAACAACGCAACACGACAAATATCGGAATACAATTTAAATGCACATCCAAATGACAAAGGCCCCACAGCAATTTGCAAAATAACACCAAAACAACCATCATCACCGAGGTCTGCATCTGCAATAATTGACCAGCTTCCACTTGTGTGACGCCCTGTACCATCATGGCACACAGGGCCTACATCAACGTTCCAAAAGGCAACATGGAAGCGGCAAGAACCGCAGGTCCGTCCCATGAGGCAGGCACTAGTCGAGCTGAAAGGCCGAAATGTTGCACCTAGCCACCAGTACAGCGTAAGGGCATGTGGCCCATTGGCGATCGTCCCATAAGATCGAAATGGTGCTCCACTGATTCACCCGAAGCTGCAGGAGTCGAGAGTAAAAACCATCTGGAGGAGTGGCGTAGAGATGGCATCTGCAATAGGGCAGGAGATACCTGTCACCCAAAAGAAACACAAATTAACCGATTGCATTACGGGACTCATGATGCATTACAATCTTCATTCAACACACCAAATCCACACCCATATGCATGCTAGCCCACTCCAAAGGAATATACACACCCCTAAATCAGTATCGAATCATAACGAAATCAATCGAGCTAAATACACCATTGGCAACGTCGGTTACTGTGCATGCGTCCGTCAAGATAGAACCCATGACATGGGATTAGTAACGTGCCTAGACACAAGTGTATGAAGGCGCGTCGAGACAGGGAGGATCCGACAAGGGCAGATAGACGTATGTCCCACTATGGCAGCCTTGCATCACATAGCGCAGGGGAAGGGGAGTGAATCAAAAAACCCATGTACATGGCAGACCCTAAACGGAATCATCAGTCCATGCATCCATTCATCATTCCCTCATCCCGCAATGAAAACGCATGAATATTCACTCACATAATATGTGAAACTTCCATCGCGTCTGTGCGTAATGCAGTCCGCAAAAACCACTGTGCCCCTGGCCGGATCTGTAGTGTTGTGAAGCAAGATGGATTTGGGAACGTCCTGCCTTATCGTCCACTACGCTATTGCGCATCCCATTCAATTCATATCATTCATTGCCTGCTCGTTATGGGCCATGTCCCAAGGACATTCTACAATAGAACGTTACATTTCCAGCCAGACCTGTGGGCGTATCCTCGCCGCTACTTCAAAACCAAAAATGCTGGCCTTCGAATTCCTCACTTGCAACATTACGTCGAAAAGGCTTCTGTGAACGCTTGCATTCACAATTACATCAATGTAGTGCGGCTGTGTGTCATGATGCTAACTGGCTGCAATCACAAATGGGACGCCACGCCCGTCGGTGAAGTACGTTACTGTGCTGCATGAGGGTCGGCCATCGATCGAGCCCTACATACCACTGACTCTTCACAGGTATGTAAGCGGCTGCAATCATAGCATGTGTAACAATGGGAGCATACCATGAAAATCAGTCAAGTACATCACACTGCCATCGGGATTAGATACATGATTCCAATCCCAAGATGCCATGCGGCCAAATGCAGCCTTACGTGCGGGACGTGCTCGGCCAGAAGGGATAGCATCTGCCACAGAATCATTCAATCAGCACAGGTGGAGGCCATACAGGCCGACAGCACATATATAGCAGACCCAAACCCCTCCCACAACCACTCCCACTCCAAAATGCTACCGGCAGGACTAGCGATGTTGGGCCTGGGGGACCAGATAGCACTGCAAGTGCTACAACTACAAGAAGACGACGAACAACAACAGGTACAACAACCGGGCGCACAGGGGAGACGGAGGAGAAGGAGGAGGAGGAGGGCAAGGCAGGGTCAGCAAGGCCCACAAGCACTGCCACTACCACCACGCAGGCGGCCCGCAATCCCACGCCTCCGAGCCGATCCGTTCAACCTCACTGCTGAGCAGATCCACACCCTCTACCGTTTGGACCGGGACACCATAATCGCCATTGTGGACATGACACATGCTGACCTCGTGAGCATGATAGATAGCCCAACCGCCATCCCACCCCTACTGAAGGTGGTGTCTGCACTCCACTTCCTGGCCACAGGCACCTACCAGCACACAGTGGGACAGTTGCATGGCATTTCACAGCCACTGTTCTCACGGACACTCTTCCAAGTGCACGATGCCCTCCTGAAGCACGCCGACGACCACATCACACTACCACGCACGTACCAGGAGATTACCAACGCAAAAGTGGGATTCCATGCACTTGGCGGCATCCCGGGTTGCATTGGTGCCATCGACTGCACCCATGTTGAATTGGTTGTCCCACATGCCATGGAGGTCCAGTACCGCAACCGGAAACAATTTCATTCAATCAATGTGCAAATGGTGTGTGACTCCAACAAGATATTTACGCATTGTTGTGCCAGATTTCCAGGATCTACCCATGATTCTATGGTCCTGAGGAACACAAGAATACCACGCTACATGGAGCGACACGCAGGGCACAGATCCTGGCTACTCGGTGAGTCTCATTCCATGCATGACATCGTGGCCCATTTGATGCGTCAATGACCTTGCAGGAGGGGGGGGGGGGCTACTTAGCACTATCATTCCACTGACACCCTTTATTCGTCTCATACAGGTGATGCCGGGTATCCACTGAAGAGATGGCTCCTTACACCAATCCGGAACCCACAGAACGAGCATGAGGAGGACTACAACCATGCCCACTCACGTACCCGTGTGGTCATTGAACAGGCATTCGGCCTACTGAAGGCTCGTTTCCGCAGCCTCAGCAGGTCTGGCGGGGCACTCATGTACAGCCATGAGAAGGTTTCTAAGATGGTCATGGCATGTGTCATGCTGCACAACATGTGCATACGTAGGAATGTGCCCATGCCCCCTGACGCTGTACTGCATGCACCTGAAGATGATGATGATGATGAGGGTGGGGATGTGGAGGCACCTCAAGGAGTCCATGAGGCACAGGATGCACGTGCAATCCGACAGAGCATCATAGATGCATGCTTCTAGCAACCACGCATGGTGCCTATTACACGGAAAGGGGACCTGTGGCACTGTGTGTGTGTAGTACAGGCACATTGTGGACTGTACGCCTATGAAGGCCTCGTACGCAAATATCAATGTCCACACATGTCATTGGATGATTATGAGATGCTGTATTGTTAATGTGATTTGATTTATACACCCTATGGACCCGCCACCCAGTGAAGCCCAACACACCCCCTCCACCCTACTACCTCCCCCCCCAACACCAGTGTCCAAATATGCATGCTGTCCGTGGTTGGACGCTATTGCAAGCCCCCTCTACGGGTATCAGGGGCACCCCTGCCCGTGGAGCGCAGGTTCCTGCCAGATCTGCGTTGGGGGCTGCCCTGGACGGAACTTGCCACGGATGATGTCTCTGCCTGCTCGCGTCCATGCATGTCTCTGAGGGTTTGTGAGAGCTCCGAGAGCACACGGCGCACAGCAGCAAGTTCAGCACAAACGTCTTTGGACGTCGCATGCAGTTCCCCCCTCAGGCTCTCGGTGCTTTTCTCCATTTGTGCTCTCAGGCTCTCGGTGCTTTTCTCCATTTGTGCTCTCAGGCTCTCGGTGCTTCTCTCCATTTCTCCCCTGAGGCTCTCACTACTTTTCTCTATTTGTGCCCTGAGTGTCTCGGTGGATGTTTCCATGGCTGCCCTGGAACCCCCGCATTCATTTGCATGGTCCTTGAGTAGCGTGGACACTTCCTGCTGTTGCTCGATCAGCAGGTCGAGGGACTGTTGCCTCTGCTGGGCCATGGACATTTGCGGTGGTGTGACAGGGGGGCTGCTCAACACATGTTGCCTTGGCACAGGACTTGTGGGGGTTGGCCAGTCGTCGTCTTCAGGGTGCCCCTGCGTGGTTTCGTCATGGTGTAGGGGATGGAACATGCAGGGGGATTGGGAAAGGTCATGGATGGTACCTACGTCGCCAGCACTGTTTTCCGTGTCGGAGCATGCTGGCATGACAGCTGTGTCACCTATGGTGCTGCTACCACCAGAGGCAGTGCCATCAGATACGTTCTTTGGGGGGACCTGTGGTGCTGGGGTTGTGGACTTGCTGGCTGCTGGGGTGCCTGTTGCAGTCCCCTCCAGTGTGCTGCCACTTGATTCCTGCTGCTGCCGTGTCTTGATCCTTGCACCTGAGGTGGAGGCTCTTGGGACGTTGGTCCTGGCCCTCTTTGCAGGCGTGCTGGTAGGGGTGTCCTGCAGCTCGTCGTTGGTATCGGACCCTGTGGTGGAGTAAAGAGGGGCGAGCGTTAGTTATGGGTCTGTCGGATTTGGAATGGCAACGTATCAAATGCATTGGGGTGGTACATGAGGCTGATTTGGGACTGGGCCTTGGAGGTGGTCTCATTTTCGTGTGGATTGAGGATGCATTCATTTGGCTGCCTGCAGTTAGGGGGTGCATGCTGCACATGTAGGGGTTGTTTATGGCATCTTGATTGATTTGTTTATTCATTCTGACTTTTAGAGGGCGCTGTCAGGGCAAAGTATGTATTGCACTATGGGGTCACATGGTACTGCACATGTTCGTGGTTTGTGGATTTCGCATTGTTTCTCTTGGCCAACCTACCTGATTCTCCGGATGTCGGCACTCCTTTCTCCATCCCTCCGACTCCCTCTATGCTCTCCATTCCTATGGTGGAGGCGCAGATTTCCTCCCAGGGGGTCAACTTGATGGGCGACTCTGAACCCCCCCCGGTAGCTGTGGCGATGTTCCTGTTCGCAGAAAGTATGCTGCGTACGCGGATCCGCAGGTCGTCCCACCGCTTGCGACATTGCTGTGGCGTGCGGGGTGTTGTCCCCACCGCACTTACGCGCTGTGCCACCAGGGCCCATATGGCCTTCTTGTTGGCAAGGGCCGTCCTGGTCATTTGACTGGAGAAGACGACGGCGGCATTTTCCTGGAGGGTCTCGGTGAGCACGGTCAGTTCCTCTCGGGAGAAGTGTACCTGCCGCTTGCGGTCACACGCTTTCTTGGCTACCTTTCCCATATTTATTTTTTTAACTGGGGTTGCTAACGGGTTGGGATGTGTGTCAGGGTCGGATTTTTAATGGTTGTGTTGGGATTCGGATTTTATAGTTGTGCGGCGTGCTGTTTCCCGTTCCGGCCACATGCTTTTACTTCCGTTTCCGTATATTTACGGTGGCCGTAATTTGCGGTGCCCGCTCGTTACGGTGACCGCTCATTACGGTGACCGCTAAGATGGGTGGCGGTATTGCACCTGGTGCAGCGTACGGCGGCGGTAAGGGCCGTTTTGGGGTCATTTCCGCCATCGCAGCCTTTCGGATTCCGCCATGGCGTAATGCTCGTGCCCGATGGGTCGTGATTAGCCGCACTTTGCTCCTTCGTGCAATGGCGGAAACGCTATTTACGCTGTTGCGGTCCGGTCAGTCACTTTCCGCCAGGGTCGTAATGAGGGCCAGTGACCAATGCAATCACTCACTAGCAATGAAAACCATGTGTTACTGAGTGGTGTATGAATATGGTGGCAGTTCAACAAGGGCAAACACAATGTTTTTCCTGTCCCCACAAAGATAACGTCTTTAACTTGGGAAAAAACTAAAAGCATTCTCAGTCCCATCTCACAACCCAACCCACATTATAAAACAAGAAATTGATCTTAGCCAATCTGGAGGCATCAGTTAACATGCAATCTGCACTTTTATTCCACAGTTTGTGGAAAAGGCAACACTAAGGCAACTGTTTTTATGCAATCATTTTACAAATAGATAATCCAATCTACCAATAATAGAGCATGCTATGCACTGTATGTAAATGATATGCAAATTTCCTCATCGTACAGGAACACTAAGGATAAGTGAGATTGGACTGATATGTTTTTATAAACATATATGACGCTCCTTACTTTGCATCCATGCAGCAGTATACAAAAAGAAGAAAGCTGATATTATGAATCTGTCTTGCAAGTCACCCACGTTTTTATGTGGTCATTTTAATTCTAAAATACCAAGAGATATGAAGAGGGGTAATTTCGCCAAAATGGAAAAGTCCCCTGCAGTTCAGCAGGAATCACTGCTGGATCAGACCTGCTCACGTGGCACTAAGTGCAGTGGTCGAAGTGAGCGGGAGCGGTCGGGAGCAGTGCTCCTATACTTTTTTTAATTACCCTTCACAGCTCCTATACTTTTATTTTAAAAAGAAACCGTTCCGGAATGGTTTCGTTTTAAAATAAATGTGCAGGAAGAAGTTGAAACTTGCACTTTCAGTGGCGGGGAGCCAGTTGAAGAAGTCTCTTCTTATACATATCAGGGTATTAACCCACCTGGATTGTGTGAAGGTAAAGACCACGCAGCTCTATGGCACTGTTAGTTCCTTCTAACACAAGGGTGGGTGTTACTCAGTCGGGATTTTGACGCAGATTTACTGTACTAAAATCATGTCCGCTATTATGTATGCCTCGGAAACCTGGGGTTTGGGTAAACTAAGGGATATAACTAAAATAGAAGCAGTAGCGTTGAATAAACTTCTGAGACTGTCCCCCTAGTCATCAATTGAAATGTATTATCTGGAATTGGACATCTTACTAATGTACGAAAGAGTGGCTCTATGCTGTTTAATCCTCTATTGGAAACTGGTCCATGCGCAGGATTCTTCGGTATTGGGATGGTTGTCAGCGGCTATCCCTTGTAAGTCTCAATTTATAAGACAAGTGTTCTAGCACAGATTAATCGGGCAGCAGATAAATGGCACACAAGAACCCCTGGGGAAGTTATAACAGAGTCCCTTGCATTTTACAAAAGATCAATGAAGACTATACTGAGGGCAAGGAATAAGGAGAAATTGATTGTCAATTTAGCTACTAAAGCCAATGCTGGAAGGTTCATTGCCTACACCATGGCACAGGTGGAAACACCTCCTTATGTTTGCCATTTTATAGGTAACAGCTTGGTGTGGAACTATTTGAAGTTGAAATTCAATTGTGTAAAAACACTTGAAGTTGTCGGAGCCTGGTCATGCATACCAAGGTTGGAATTATTCTGTAGTTTGTGTGGAGAATCACAAATAGAATCGATATACCATCTTCTGACTGAGTATCCTTCTTTAACAGTGATGCGTGTCGAGGCACTGAGGGGAGCCGGGATTGATGTCCCAATCAGTGCAGAGATTTTGTGGCACATTTTTCTGTTTGGACTACACGAGCCATGCATCATCTATTTCACAAAATGATGGCTAAGGATTTTGTAGTGCTTTGGAAGAACAGCTTTTGCGATGAGATGTAATAATATATCACATTGTTTCAGTGGTGATTTATGATATTTAAAGACTTGAACTGGAAGTGTACTACGTAATTAAAAGATGATAACATTTGTTGACTGTATAATACTTAAATAAAAAAAATATCTATTACACAGCCACGGTAGTGGCTGTGTAGTTATGGTTAAGTTGCTAATCCCATAGGAAGAGAAATTTTTGGGCGGCTTATAACTTCGCTCCCCCTGGAAGAATCCTCACCAAACTTTGAAAAAAAGTATATGAGCCACTCTGAATTGTTTTCCAAAGTTTGGTGAGGTTTGGTCCGGGGGGGCAAAGTTATAGGGGGGGTCCCAAAATGTATTTTTTCCATAGACAGCCTCTGATCGGCCGAAGAATTTGCAGACTTTTGCGTGGTCCGCGGACACCGGGACGTGGCCGCTGATTGGCTGGTGGGAAAGCGTGAAATGCGGAAATGCAACAGTTTTCTTGAAGTGCCCGCCATCTTGACTTCGCAGACTTTTTTGGGGTCCGTGGACATCACAGTGAAATTTCTTTTTTTAAAAGAAGCATTTCACTTGATAAACTCAACAAACAATCTCTGGGGAGGTGGGGGGATGAGGATAGGATGGGATATGGCCATAAGAAGCCAAAAAACGAGTTGTTTCTCCCCCGAAAGTCCGCAAACACTCCAGATGTCCTGGGACAGTCCTGTGGGGTTTGCGGACACTTCAGATGTCCTAGGACATCCGTACCTATTTCTGCATTACAGGGTTGGGGAAAAGCAGTTTTTGGATGGCTTATAACTTTAGCGCCACTCAGTGAAACTGCATGTAATTTTTCGTTTTTATGCTAGGACTAATCCTGAATGATTTTGCAAAGTTTTGTGGGATTCTGTCAAGAGGGGGCAAAATTAGAGGGGGGGCTCCCAAAATATTGTAAAGGCATATAAATATGGTGTCATTTGCTGAATCTGCACAACATTTGGCAAAACGATTTTGGATCTAGATATAAATGGTTTTCTAAAGTTTGGTGGGATTTTCTCAAGAGGGGCAAAATTAGAGGGGAGGTCTCAACATTTTTAGATGGCTTATATCTTTGTTGCTATTTGACGAATGTGGACAAAGGTTTTGAGAAAGATTATAGACCCAACCTCCAATGTTTGTGTAAAGACTGAATGGATTTTGTCAAGTGGGGACTAAGTTATATGACTATTGCATGTACATATATTTTGACACGTTTTAAAAAATAAAACATGCGCGGGTTTCGAGCAAACTCGTGAGGAGCATTGGCAAGGACATTAAAGCATGGTTTTGCAAATGTGCCCATGTTTTATTTTTTGACAAGTGTATTAAAGTAGGTAGAAAAAATAGTCACATACTTTTGGTGACTGAGGTATAGCCTGTGGCCGTGGGCAGTTGCCAGATTACCAGGGTCATGGCATAAGGTCATGATGCAGACAATCTGGCTACTGGCCATGACCGCTAGTGTCGATAAATGGTGTTAAAGTGGCTATGTCTACCTGGGACCGGCTATGTGGTAAAGTTATTCGAAGGTAGGATAGGTTTGAAAGGGAAAAAAAGTGCTTGTTGTGATATATTCATAGGGTTTTGCAGGCTGCCATGGCAAGGGAAGAGGGGCTGTGTACGGAGCCCCGCCTTCTCTTTCCATGTTGGCTGTCTTGGAAAAGGATTTTCCTTCCTACAGCGGGACACCAAAGGTGACCCGCTGTAGGAAGAATAATCCTTCCATCTTACAGCGGGAAGCCGCAGGTGTCCTGCTATAGGAAGAAAAATCTATGTTTTAGCACCCTGGGTTCCCGCTTTGGGATCCAGGGGTGCTAATGGCCTTTATCCACCATTTTAGGGGCTTCAATGGACGATAATGGTCTGTAGCCCTCCTTATTTATATTTATTTATTTATTTATTTATTTATTTATTTATTTATTTATTTATAACACACCAATGCCCGCAGACATCAGGCTGTGTGGTTACAGTATTTGCTAAGGAAGATGAGGTGGAGAAAGACAGCTTACTACTTGCTAGAAAGGAACAACCTTTCTGAGAGCATTTTCGGTCATTGGATTTGGTGTGGCGGCGCATGGATTGGTCCCTTAGGAGTACTGTCCAGGTAGTCTGCGACTGAGTAAGAAATTGCACTCAGTGCATTTCACTTTGGTAGCTTTAGCCTTTGGTACACTTCCAACAGCAGCAAAGAACTGGCACACTCATGATTCAATCTTGGTGCTAGAGGTAGGTACTTCCTCTACCTCATCTTCTTTGTCCTCTTCATTGTCTTTGAACGTACTGTGCTTTTTTTGTTGTGAAGGTCCTCCAGCTGGTGGTGGCTCTTGGGGAGGAGAGATGGCAATAACTGATGCCATTTTTAAGATAAATAGCTGTTTTGATAAAATTCTTCCAAGTATGTACTGTGTACTAGATTGGTAATGGATAATGAGTATGAAAAGGTGTGGGAGGTGTGCAAGGGAAATTTTGAAGTTGAAAGTTCCTAGATCAGTAGAAAATGCATTTCTGAACTGTCCACGAAGGACGGATCTTATTGTGAAGTGCAGACGGGTTCTTGGACACAACATCATGCTGCGCGCTAGCGTATGATCATGTGGCACTGTCCGGAAGGTCCGCAATGAAGTCAGATGTTCGTAGACATCTACGGATGCAAAACTAATTGAAATAGTTGTAGAACGTGTATAGAAGTGTTAAAAATGATTCTAGAAGGTGGGAAATGGCAGAGTTTTAAGGTGACACTTTGTAAATTGGACACAAATATTGTTATATTTGGTAAGTATGATATTAGTAAGTTGTAGGAAAATAGCATGCACTGGTAAAAGCCCATGAAATTCAATGAAAAAACGTTGTTAAAGGGACGTTATGGTTAAGTTGGACTAATAAAAACCTATGAAATTCACTGAAAAACTTTGTTAACGGGATGGTATGGTTAAGTCACACTAATAAAAACCTATGAAATTCCATAAAGAAATGTTGTTAAAAGGATGTTATGGTTACAAGTAAAATTGAAAAATCCCTGAAATTTGCCAGTTATGGTAAACTAAGCAACCATAACTTGCGCCACCACCATGAACTGCTAAAACTAACACCCAGGACATCAAAGATTACATCACAAATATCATTGATGACATCACTAATGACATCACATGTGCATTTACTTTTCATACAAGGGGTTGTGACTCTAATGATGGCAAAAAAGTATCAGGGATTATCAGGAGATGTGTAATAAACTACCTACTTCATTACGCAATGTAGTGTTCTAAAGAACATTCTGTTGCAGTGTGCTTTCTAGTACAGGAACCTACTCATACAGAAATGTAGGTATTGGCTGCAGCATACGCCACAGAGGTGTTATATTTTTAATTTTGCAAAGTTATATAATAAAACGATGAATGCTTCTGTATCAGACTTTTCTGTACTGTGAAACATGTACTAATTAGCTAATAATGCATCACTTACTACATATTTCTACTAATACACACAAAACATAAATAGACTACAATGCATACAAATATGGGGCTTATATATGGAGAGTAAAGTAAGCAAACAAGAGGCAGTATCATTAACAACTGTGTGTAATCTACATGATTGTATTCACACACAAAAATGATTGCTGTGTTTCAGGCCTGCTTCTTACCCTATATGTGTACATCACAAAATGCAATTGAATTCTAAGGAAAGTAGTGTAGGAACATGTGAGAATATCAATATCTATAAAAGTCATACCTTTTGAAAGTTAAGTTTCTGACTGTCAGTAAATAAAGCCACCTGCCCTAGATATGGCAGTGAACAAAAAAAGAAGGGCTAGACATGTGATGTCATCAGTGATGTCATCAATGATATTTGTGATGTCATCTTTGATATCCTGGGTGTTAGTCTTAGCAGTGCATGGTGGTGGTGCGAGTTATGGTTGCTTATTTTACCATAACTGGCAAATTTCAGGTGTTTTTCGATTTTACTTGTAACCATAGCGTCCTTTTAACAACAAAAACATTCCGAATTTCATAGGTTTTTATTAGTGTGACTTAGCCGTAATGTCCCTTTAACAAAGTTTTTGTCAGTGAATCTATATATATATAATTCAATCTGTGAATAAAGAGCATGCTACGCACTGTATGAAAATGATATGCAAATTATCTCATTTTACAGGAACAATAAGGATAGGTGAGAGTGGAAGGGCAGCATCCCATGATTTATTAGCAGCACAACAGCAGTGAACACTGCCACAGCCATGCTTAGCCATTTGCAGTTCATATCTGTGTATATTTTACCTTAGCAAAGTATGTTTAAAAAAACTGGGATGCATAAGGCCCTTTATATTTTCTCTGTGGAGTCCAAACTAACCACAGAATGTACAATGGCACAATACTACAGGCAAGTACTACATTACCTTTGTGTATTATCGCAGCTTTTTACAGGATGTCACTGTGGAGCCAGGCTCCAAGACGTGCTTAGTTGTATTATCGCAAACTGTTGATAAATATTCCTGTTAGTCCAGTGCACTCACTGGATATCACAGAGTAAAACATCACAGGCTGTTGATGGGTGTAACTGTGGAATCAACAAGGAGCACCAAGGTGCAAGTAGGTGCAGTGCCAGGGCCATTTAATTATCTATATTCTTAATCCACCATTATATGTATTACATAATCACTAATGCATGCAATGTAACGGGGAGCTTCCCAAAGTGTGTCCTGCTGAAATGTTGATATGTTCTGGGGGCTTCGACACACCCTCTGAAATGTCCCTAGCGTCGAACCTTGCCATGACTCTTCCTGCAAGTTCTGATGCCTGCTGTCCAGTTCTGAAGGCCCAAGACTCAAGAGTAGTGATCAACCAGCCACCCAGAGGCCATGATCCATTGTACATCAAGTTTGAGGGCCTTTAAAATTCCCATGTTTACTGCTTCATTTGGGGTGTTGTTTGGCTGTCGAGATAGGAGTGGACATGGTAGTCTTGTAAATTGGAGGTTTTGGAAGAATTTTGGAGTGTTTATGTGAGGTTAGGAAAGATTAGCAGTGTTTTTGAGGGATTTATTGTAATAATTGTTAGTGATGTTTTGCTGTTTCCTGATTCCAATTTGTCTGTTTGTGTTCATTCTATAGTTTCCCTCTCCCTGTCGCGAGGGCCGGATCCATGTCGGAATTTCAGGATAACCAACATTAATATTCATGAAATAAATATGCATATTTTCCTCAAGAATATTATTGAGGGCTATTATGAAAACCTGTCAGGCTTCCGGCCCTCGAGGCCTGGAGTTGGAGTTGAACAACCCTGAAAGGATGTAAACACTAAAACAATAGTGCTTCTTGTAGTTTCTCTTTCCTCTATTCACTTTGTGTCAGCCACAAATTGAAAAAGTGTCTTAACAAATTTCCTTTTTGTGTGAACCAAAGAAGTCTTACTGTGCTCAGTCGCCTGCCCTACTATTTGTGTATTCTTAGAGCCCTTGAGTCTTACAAGAATTCCTTTGTTTATCTTTCTCACTAGTTTTGTGTTTTGATCATTCACACTTTAAGCACAATAGACACCTAAGGCACATTTATATTTTGCAAATTGGGAGCTTGGGCAACATGTCCTTTAATTTTGAGGGATTTCTGGTGAGAGACGATAAGGAGTTGAACTTCTCATCATCAACCTTTTTGTCAGAGGTTGTGTAAGTCTGACCGCAGGGGAAGCAGAATAAGTGTTCCACATCTTGCGACTTCTCAATTGACAAATGTTCTAAGTGTAACTTTTTTCAATGATAATGTTAAGAAAATCTTCCTTGCTGACTAATCAAGTACTTGATCCACTTTTAATTTCTCAACCCAGATCCTGCCCCTATTTGGATTACTTCAAATGAGTTTCTCCTGACTTGTAAGTGAAATAGTTTATTCTTTCTTTTCTTATGGATCCTTCCCTTGCTTTATCATGATAGTTCAAGTCGCTCCTTTGTCACAGAAACCATACTTAGATCCTGACGATTTGAATAACAATCACTCAGTAACTAATCTTCCCCTTTTGGATACACTTTTGGGAAAAATGGTTTCCATTCAATAAGATTCTCATTGATGCTAATCATCTATTCCAGAATTATCCATCTGGGGGCCTGATTTACAAAATGTGGCCAATGGGATTTTCTCATTGAAAAATGGCTTGTAAATCAGGCCCTGGGTTTCTTACTAGTGACTGGCAGAAGGTAAATCTGTCAGCCAACTGTGTTACTTTCTGGAGCAAGGGTTGCTGAGTTGTGATAGCTTCAAGATTTAAGGCCAATTGTTTCATACTTTCATTCAACTCATCCAATATGCGTAAAGTGTGCAGAAGTAGGAGATTTACACACATGTGGCATCATTGTTGACATAAACTTTTATTATACCAGAAAATAAAGAGAAAACCTAGCTTTCAATGTCTCTAAGAGGGTATTCCCTGCCTCAAATAAAAGGCTAATGGCTTTGTCAGAATGTTTGCGTAAATCAATAGTCCAACACCCTGTGTCAAAACTCTACTTCTGTCCCTTACACCAAATACTAAACTAAAGAGGTAGTGGATCTTCTTGGTCCAGAATAATGGCTCCCTTCTTCCAGCCAACGGATAACAGTTCCAATTATTAGCTGAAATTATTACCTGTGGGAATGACTCACTTACCCAGGTCTCAATGCCTTTCCAAGGCACAAAACAAAGATCCAAGTTGTAATGCTAAAAGCAATAAAGTTCTCAGTTTAAATTCACAAGGTAAAGTTCCAGTTCAAACTCCAACATTCCTTATTGCCCATAGTTGTTTCTTCAGTATAGGGTTCCTGGAGAATGCCTCCCTTCGCTCGGTGTCTTGCCTTCAGAGTTTTCACAATGCCAGGGGGATATCTCCCTTCCCGTGGTCAAAACACAAAAGGCAACGTTCAAAACCGTTCCCCTTGGCAAATAAGGGAAATTGCTTGCTTTCCCGGGTCACAACACAAAAGACAAACTGCAACACAACCAGGGGGAATGGCTACCTTTCCCGTGTCTTAGTTAGCCGGAGAATGAGTCCCTTTTCCTGGTATTTTGGCTCCAGAATGTGTGGCACTTTGTTTTCTAGGAGAATGTGAAATGATGTGTGGTTCTTCTGGTAACATGCCATGCCGGAGATCACAGGTAAGATGGTATGTATGTGTATTCCATCTATGTTACATGGTAGAGTACACTGGCACAGCCAACCTTCAGTTCCAACTGCCACACCTGGAACTCACTGACTCAGTCACCAACACTCCAGGGTGACATCACTACATTCTGCTCACCTTCCTATCCATACAGAATGCACCCATAACCCAAGCTACAACACCTCTAACTCCATTACTAACCAAAAAGGGATAACCCACCAGAGCAAAAAATGAGACTTCTTGCACGAACTGCATGTGGTAAGCACAAAGACCAAATAAGAAACTCCAAGCACACACTTCCCACAAATAGGTACATCAGCAACTAAGATGAAAACACTTCTGAAAGCACCAAACAAACAACCAGACACCACTGTGCAGGAACCAGATAGCAAACCATAAACTTGGAAACAGATAAAGGCACTAATAGGAAAAAGAAAATAAAACTTTCCAAGCACACATCATTGTAGGTAACTGCCACTTGATGTCATGAGGTGGAACAAACGAGAGTATGATTATTGAGTATGTTATGCAGGGTAAGTGGCAGGAACCCTGTTTGGATGCATTTGTAAAAGGTTGGAAATGCCCTTTTCAAAATATATGCATACCTGTACTTTGTGTTGATGGATGCAGAGGTGATTGAATCTGTAAAGAGAAATATTGGAGATTTGTTTAGTAGTTTTTGATGCAGGTGCTTAGGAGTAACAGGAGACATGTACTCTGAGTGTTCAACAGTACATCTGAAGTGTTGAAATGAGATGACAGAGTTAGATGTAAAGTTTTTGGATGTGATTGGTAGATGGGTGTGTGACTGCTTGATAACAGCCAATGAGGAACTGCTGCAAAGACTGAAGTTGAAAGGAAAGAAGGGATGTCCTGTGTTATGGTGTCGGCAGACAGCGCAGTAGTCCGTGGAGAGGGCATGCCACATCCGGGTCTTTACAGGATGTCTGGCATGGAAAGGGGACTGCAGTGATTAGCCAATCAGGTGTTAAGGTTGTGCTTTATAGGAAGAGAGGGTAATTATTTTTTTCATTGCTGTGTGTAGGGAAGGTGGCTCTCGTTGCAGAGATAAAAAGTCGTATTGTGTGGACGGTGGGAGATTGTTACATGGTTAATTTGCAAAGGTACACAGAAATATGTGGCATTTCTGCTAACCTTGGATTGGAGGGAGTGGAGGCTTTTTGGTGTGGTCTGTCTGTACAAAACATGAAGAGTTTATTTCCACTTTTCAAAAATATGTCTGTTATCCAAACTCCGGATGTCATTGTGGTGCATTGTGGAGGACAGAGTTTGGGGTATATTAGTGCAATAAATTTGCAGAGTGCGTTGAAAGAATTGCTGTAGGAACTAATGGAGTTGTGTCCATGTGGAAAGGTAATATTTTCACATATACCTCGTAGGACACTATGGAGATGCCCCAATGTCGTTGTCCTCAACAAGACGCAGGAAGTCGCCTTGTCAGTAAAGGGGTGTGTTCAATTTTGTACAATTAACATTCTGGAGGATGGTGGGCATACCTTGTTTAGTGATGGCATCACTTTTACAGATTGTTGCAATGCAATCTTTCTTGCCAATATTCAGAATACACTCACAAAGTTCTTGTGAAAGTGATGTAGAGTGCATGTGAGTAGGTATAGCAAACAAATTCTGAAAAGCCCCCCACAATAAAATCAAAATACAAAAAAAGGTTCTTTTCAGAGCCACCACTAAAGACTATATAACTTACCTTGCGTTTAAATTCTCTCCCCACCCCCTTCATTTGGACGATCTGTCAGCGGACATTGCAGTAGTCCGTGGACAGCATGTGCCACATCTAGGTCTTTTGAGGATGCCAGGCATGGAAATGGGACCAGTTACTCTTGGTTATACAAGCACCAACAGAAAAACACAACCTGTGTCCTTCTCCTTCTCCTTCTCCAGCTTCCCTCAATAATCTACCCAACCCACTTTCTTACAGACCCATGCGAGTGCCTGCAGACCATGCCAATGGTGACGGTGCGCCATATAAGAAAACTTAAACATAATATAACATATCAACTAATGCACAAATGTTAGAAACTCTCAACCAAGAATGAATCAAAGCTATAGTAGCATGCTACATTGACCCACTTGAGAGAGTCTCAATTGCATTTTAGCTCTCAATTCCTTTCAAAGAGGGCACTAGCCATTTGTATAGCATTCTTGCACATCTCACAAGGACAGTCCAGCACTGAAATGTTAGGCCATCTCCTCTGAACAAGAGTACAACCAGCAACACCAGCCTGTAGGTTCTGCCTGTTAGGCATCACCATCATTAGTGAGGTGTAGCTGATTCACCGGGCAACTGACCATTGTTTCAGTCTTGCTAATATTTAGACTAAAGTCTAAGGCTCGGCTGGCTCCAGTATACACAGAGTAGAACATATGTGCCTCGAATGGAAAAATGAAAGGGTTCAGACGAAAGCTCTGGTTGAGTGGCACAATACAGATGGCAAAGAAGATTGGGGATGGTGGGCATCCCTGGCATGTTTTCTCCCTGCTCTGTTCCTCTAATGAATACAAAAGGAGCTTGAGACAGAACCTCAAAAATGCTTACACCCGATGAAATATTCATATGATAGTTATGGGCCTGATCTAAAAAACATGCCAGCAACTCTGTTGTAACCACCTTGTGTGGTTTATACACAGCTCCTTTTTTCCTAAGAGAGGTCTCTTTGGAACAGCCGTAGATCAAATGTTAGATTCCTGACTATATTCAATTGAGGGATTATCAAAAATGGTTACGACAACCTAGAACCAATGTCGCCAACAAAGTTTGGCGATCACTGGCTCATTTTGCTAAATCCAATAATAACTCAGGTATTTGGGCTGTTTTGGCACCAACAAGAAATCTTTGCCTATTAACATCGTATCTGAACATAATTGGTTAATTCACTTGAATAAGACCTTGGGCGCACAAGATATAGCAGATGAGTTATATGTTAACAATGAGGCTCAATTGACTGGTCATCATACTGTTGAAGATCTGATATTATCAGAGCTCTGGTTCTCTTCAGGCTGGACTACTGCAACAGCCTTTTTCTAAATTTGCCTACCTCTACTCTCCACCCTCTGCAACTCATCCGAAACAGGACTGCAAGACTTGTCCTTGGCGTCAAGCCCAGGGATCCTATCTCTCCAGGACTGAAATCTCAGCACTGGATCCCGGTGGCAGCAAGGAATAAGTTCAAAACCCTCTGCATTGTCAACAAAGCCTTCTGGGGCCAAGGGCCTCAATACTTTCAACTCTCTTTTACCAAATATTTTCCATTCCAGCTCTTCGCTCATCGCCTCCAACTCCCTCAGGGTCAGTCGCTTCTCCAAGCAACGAGTTGATGGTAGATCTCTTTCTTTGGCTGGGGCCTCCCTCTGGAACAGCCTCCCTGCCTCACTGAAACGTGAGTAGAACCATCTCCGGTTCCGGAAGCACCTCAAGACCTTCCTCTTTGCTTCTGCTTTCTCTCCTCCTCTCCCCTGCTGATCTCCTTGCTGAAACTGCTCTGGTTACCTGGCGACCCTCTGACCTCGGGCCCAGGTCCCCTGCCTGCCAGTTGCACACCTGCCCCCCCCCCTCCGGCAACCCTTGCAGTCGGGGACTGTTTCTGTATCCCTACAGCCCCCTACCAGCACTTGACACCAGATGCCTGTACTTACCCTTGCACTTGCCACCAGCTGGCTGCACTTTTTATTTATTGTCTATATTATTTATTTACTGTTATCCTATGTACTGCACTGCCCCCTCCACCCCTCCCACCCGCACTTTTCCCTCCCTGCCTGCACTTGCGCCATCTCAATGTCACCTGGCCTAGTAAGATCGCTGTCTCTGTCTTCCCTCTGTTCCCCCCTTGCCTTGTCGCGCCTTGAAACACTTGTGTATAGGCACGTTATAAATGCCATATCATATCATGTCATTGATTAAAGCCCTTCCTATATCTCGGGCAGTAGGTCCAGATGGCACCTGCAATGCATTGTTAGACTTTCTCCTGAATACTGGGCCCATGCTTATACCTGTTATTTCAATGGCAAAGCAAACATGCTCAGGTTCCCATAACTTGGAAAGAGAGCTCCATTTTGCCCATTCATAAAAAGGGTGTTGGAAGGACCCAACTAACTATCGTATGCTAGCCATGTTAGACATCCCGGCTAAGGTATTCACTAAGTTCCTGCTACAGGAATTGAATCAATGGATCACAGAGAATCACATTCGCACTCTAAAACACTTGTGTATGAGCACGGTACAAATAAAATATCATATCATTCTACCCCCCAATCAATCAGGTTTTCTAAAAAAAGTTCTCCACAATCCATAATATTACCACCCTTCTTTCTTCTGTTGAATATACATGGAACAGGCACCAGCTCCCGGTCTACAGAGCGTTTATAGACATTATTGCTGCATTCAACACAATTCTCAGGAACAATTTGTGGAACAAACTTATCCGATGGGGCATTCCTTTTGGGCTGCTCACTATGATTTGGCTACTTTACACTAATACCTCTGTCAGAGTTAGGCTAGATGGAGTGGGGACAGTTACACATCTGATCCCCACCTGTAGAGGAGTTAAACAGGGTTGCAGCCTAGCAGCCACCCTGTTTAACTTGTATCTAGCAGACTTGGCAATAGCATTACATGGCACACCCTCAAACAATATCAAAATAGGATCGTTAAAAGTTGGGTGGTTAGATTACGCAAATGCCCTTTTGCTACTTGATTACACTCCCAAGGGGTTACCACTTAAACCGATGGCACTAGAAAAGTTTGCACATGAGAATGGACTCAAAATTAACCTATGGAAAATGAAAATCATTGCCTTTTTAGGAATAACAAAACATCCAAGTTCTAATAACTTTTGATGGACCATCACTGGTCAGACTATTGAACTGGTTGATTGTTACAGATACCTGGGTGTGGTTGTAGACCATAAGTTGAACTGGAACCAACAGTGGCTGGAGACTAAATCCAAGTGTTTGAAAATTACCATGGTACTAAGTCACTTATTGGAACACAGGTGGATATTCCTTAAGTACCATCTTATTGTTAAATTCTGCTAAAGTTGTCCTCTTGTCTTTTATATGGTGCTGAAATATGGGGGGAAAAATGCAAACAGGAATTGAATAGGTGTGAGTGGAAAATTCTAAAAATTCTGTTCTGGATGCCTAAATCACCCTCGTATGAATTCATATTACTAGAATGTAACATGATGCAAGTAGGCAACATGTTGGAATACACATAGTCGCAATGTTATATGCCAAACTGTGCAATTTAGACAATGACACTACTATTGTCGAATTTATGCGAACATTCAGAGGGATTGACAATACTGATAAATTTTGCATGCTGGGATATCTTAGATCCATCTATAATAAATGGGCCAAAGAGAGCGCAAATGAGTGGATATATCAAACACATGCTAGAATTAAACACCAACTGAAAAATGTTATACTTGATGCAGGGCAAGAAAGAGATATGATATACCTGGCAACAAAGGCTAATAGTGGTACATTTTTACAATATTGGATGGGACGCTTTGAAATTCCCAAATATTTGTCTGCATTCCCAGATAGTAAATCGATTAGGCAATATTTTGCTGTTTATGTCGGATATGCTGGAAATAGTTGGTGATAAATGTGGAATTAAAAGAATAAATCTGTGGTGTAGATTATGTGGGATTTTAAAAATTGAAAATACGGAACACATTCTATGCCACTCTGAGAGCCTGGATTTTTAAAGACTGAAATACTTGAAGACCTATGATAATTCTTGTGACCTTGAGAATGTTAATAAATTGTGGGAAAAACTTTTAAATGGACATGATGTTTTCATATTCTTAGCCAATTGTCTCATGGCATACTTTAAACTAGCTCTTTTTATATGCTTTACCTTTTAGTACAGAGCTGTTTTAAATTTGAAAGGTTTTTAGTTGTCTTGTGTATCTATGTAAAGACTTTGTTGGCTAAATGCATATGAGTGTAATAAATACATACATTGAGGGATTATACATATACATCTGAGGATCTATCTGTCCTCTTTAGGGCAGCAGTGATGCTTTTATCATGAGGAATATCAAGTAAGGGAGTGATCTCTTATTTTTATTACATCTTCAACAAGGCCCGCCTGGAAGATTATGCTCTTAAAGTTGAATGCAGCAGTATATCAAGGTGGGTGACCTACTCACGCACTTAAAGCCCGTTCTTCAGTTGTCTCGCTGAATGTGGTTGGAGGTGAACCATAAACCACATCTGATCAAGGTGAATTTTTGGTGACACTATTCAACTACAAAACGTATTAATAAATGCAGTCTTAAGGAATGTATTCTTGTGCAAGGTGTGGGCATGTCTCGGCTGATGTGATTCATATATTTGTTTCCTGTCCATATATCTTTGCTTTTTGGGCAGGGGGTTATAACTCGTTTGGAGAGGATCCTTGCTGGTACCCTATCTAAATCAGAAGTTAATAGTACGTTGGGAGTCGATAGTAGCTGGGAGGCTGAACATGTTATGTTTGCCCAGGCCTGGAAGTCGGAATATCCTTCACAATCCCACCAAAGGTAGGCTTAACTTCTTATTAGGGGTAAAAGTGCTTCTCAAACAGGGTCATTCAAACTATTTGAAGGATTTGAGAGCGATTGGTTGAGTACTTAGAAGATTATGCAGATGTCTATGTGGTACTCTCCTTTGAGCTTTATCAAGCACTTTTGCACTATAGAGTGTACATGATTTAAATATTGCTGAAGTAGGGGGTCAGGGGCAGGATTACAGGATGATGTATTTTCACTGGCAATTTCTCGGAGGCACATCTTTTCTTTTTCTTTTGGGAAACAAAGACGTTGCCCAATTTAACAATGCACACCATTAGTACCCCGGTCCAATGGGCCGCGGTACTAAAAGCAATAAGCTGGGGGGTATTACTGCGTCAGGCCAAAAGACTGCCAAAAGACTAAAGATTTTCTAGAACACAGTGACCAATGCAATCACTCACTAGCAATGAAAACCATGTGTTACTGAGTGGTGTATGAATATTGTGGCAGTTCAACAAGGGCAAACACAACGTTTTTCCTGTCCCCACAAAGATAACGTCTTTAACTTGGGAAAAAACTAAAAGCATTCTCAGTCCCATCTCACAACCCAATCCACATTATAAAACAAGAAATTGATCTTAGCCAATCTGGAGGCATCAATTAGCATGCAATCTGCACTTTTATTCCACAGTTTGTGGAATAAAAGGCAACACTAAGGCAACTGTTTTTATGCAATCATTTTACAAATAGATAATCCAATCTACCAACAATAGAGCATGCTATGCACTGTATGTAAATGATATGCAAATTACCTCATCGTACAGGAACACTAAGGATAAGTGAGATTGGACTGATAAGTTTTTATAAACATATATGACGCTCCTTACTTTGCATCCATGCAGCAGTATACAAAAAGAAGAAAGCTGCCATTATGAATCTGTCTTGCAAGTCACCCACGTTTTTATGTGGTCATTTTAATTCTAAAATACCAAGAAATATGAAGAGGGGTAATTTCGCCAAAATGGAAAAGTCCCCTGCAGTTCAGCAGGAATCACTGCTGGATCAGACCTGCTCACGTGGCACTAAGTGGGTCAGTTTGCTTCATTCTCTGGGATTTTCCATGGTACACGGAGCCAGGCCAATCGATAGCCCACAACAGTTCACTCGGACCTCATTGAAGAGTGCTAGCTAGCTTCATCGATTATGTTTTTGCAGCACGTGTTGACTCTTTGATAACGGACCTGTGTGTTTTCCACAGACCAGAAAGTGATCATGTTCCTATTATTCTCAGTTTTACCATTAGGGGACAGGCATTGGGACACCCTGACAAAGGGACGCTCCAATTGAATGTCACTTTAAACCAGATCACATGGAACCCGACCAAAATACAGGCAGCATCAACTACGGCAGGAGTGGTGCTAGCAGATTTTATTACATCTGCCCGCTCAGTCAAGGAATTTAATGACGTTGCGGTATGGGGTTCCATCATGAGCCAGTATGAGAAAAGTCTGCAGTTGATTGAGCTCAGTATTCTACCTAGAGCTAAAGGCCCTAGAGGGTGGCTGTACGACTTGGGAAGATGCGTCACCATGCGTATCAAAAACAGATTACTGACAAAAAAAGAAAGACTTGCAAAGAACTACGCATTTTGTCATACTGTGCAGTCAAACTATGCCCTGGGAGTTATTGAGGCTAGATATGCCAAATGGCTTAAACTGCATAAGTATGTGGTAGAATGTGGCACGTGGCGAGAGCTCCTTCACTCAACATTGACAAATAACTCTCGCAAGTTTTGGAATATCGTCAATGGGACTGAAAGAGCTGTCAAAGAAATGGATCGTGTTTCTGAGTATACCTAGGTAACCTATATCACTGGATCTCTGGGAGGGCGTTGGCTCCGAAAAGTCAGACACAATTGTTGAACATTGGAGGTATACGAATTATCCACTTGGGCAGAGGAGAAAAACATCCCCCGCCCCCAATCAGACCGGATACAGAAAAGGATGCAGTACTGTGATCCATGGCCTTGCCTTAGTTACTACCATCCAATGTAAAAGGCCAGTCTATGCTGCCTTCATCGATTGCAGTGCTGCCTTTGTTCCAGTCAATAGAGGTACACTATGGATTAAATTATCAAACTGGGGCATCCCACTGGCTCTGCTTAAAATGCTGGTGATGTTTCACAAACATACCAAATTCAGTGTGCGATTGGATGGTAATGGCCCCAGTTCAGGCTGGATATCCACGCAGAAGGGTGTGAAAAAGGGCTGCATTCTAGCAACCATTCTGTTCTATTTGTACCTCTCCAACATGGGAGCAGCCCTACAAGGCCCGAACTGCATACCCCCCAAGCTGGGCGATGTGCCCCTGCAGTTGGTGGGGCATGCAGATTACATTGTTCTAATGGATCTGATGCTGGGCGGTCTGCAGACAGCCCTTAGTTATCTGCAAATGTATTCAACTGCTAATTTCTTGAGAGTGAACACCTCCAAGACTAAGGTACTGATGTTTAACAAATATTAAAGAATAGCTCCTAGGCTGAATTGGCAGATTGGCGGGGAGCCAGTTGAAGAAGTCTCTTCTTATACATATCAGGGTATTAACCCACCTGGATTGTGTGAAGGTAAAGACCACGCAGCTCTCTGGCACTGTTAGTTCCTTCTAACACAAGGGTGGGTGTTACTCAGTCGGGAGTTTGACGCAGATTTACTGTACTAAAATCATGTCCGCTATTATGTATGCCTCGGAAACCTGGGGTTTGGGTAAACTAAGGGATATAACTAAAATAGAAGCAGTAGCGTTGAAGAAACTTCTGAGACTGTCCCCCTACTCATCAATTGAAATGTATTATCTGGAATTGGACATCTTACCAATGTACGAAAGAGTGGCTCTATGCTGTTTAATCCTCTATTGGAAACTGGTCCATGCGCAGGATTCTTCGGTATTGGGATGGTTGTCAGCGGCTATCCCTTGTAAGTCTCAATTTATAAGACAAGTGTTCTAGCACAGATTAATCGGGCAGCAGATAAATGGAACACAAGAACCCCTGGGGAAGTTATAACAGAGTCCCTTGCATTTTACAAAAGATCAATGAAGACTATACTGAGGGCAAGGAATAAGGAGAAATTGATTGTCAATTTAGCTACTAAAGCCAATGCTGGAAGGTTCATTGCCTACACCATGGCACAGGTGGAAACACCTCCTTATATTTGCCATTTTATAGGTAACAGCTTGGTGTGGAACTATTTGAAGTTGAAATTCAATTGTGTAAAAACACTTGATGTTGTCGGAGCCTGGTCATGCATACCAAGGTTGGAATTATTCTGTAGTTTGTGTGGAGAATCACAAATAGAATCGGTATACCATCTTCTGACTGAGTATCCTTCTTTAACAGTGATGCGTGTCGAGGCACTGAGGGCAGCCGGGATTGATGTCCCAATCAGTGCAGAGATTTTGTGGCACATTTTTCTGTTTGGACTACACGAGCCATGCATCATCTATTTCACAAAATGATGGCTAAGGATTTTGTAGTGCTTTGGAAGAACAGCTTTTGCGATGAGATGTAATAATATATCACATTGTTTCAGTGGTGATTTATGATATTTAAAGACTTGAACTGGAAATGTACTACGTAATTAAAAGATGATAACATTTGTTGACTGTATAATACTTAAATAAAAAAAATATCTATTACACAGCCACTGTAGTGGCTGTGTAGTTATGGTTAAGTTGCTAATCCCATAGGAAGAGCAATTTTTGGGCGGCTTATAACTTCGCTCCCCCTGGAAGAATCCTCACCAAACTTTGAAAAAAAGTATATGAGCCACTCTGAATTGTTTTCCAAAGTTTGGTGAGGTTTGGTCCGGGGGGGCAAAGTTATAGGGGGGGTCCCAAAATGTATTTTTTCCATAGACAGCCTCTGATCGGCCGAAGAATTTGCAGACTTTTGCGTGGTCCGCGGACACCGGGACGTGGCCGCTGATTGGCTGGTGGGAAAGCGTGAAATGCGGAAATGCAACAGTTTTCTTGAAGCGCCCGCCATCTTGACTTCGCAGACTTTTTTGGGGTCCGTGGACATCGCAGTGAAATTTCTTTTTTTAAAAGAAGCATTTCACTTGATAAACTCAACAAACAATCTCTGGGGAGGAGGGGGGATGAGGATAGGATGGGATATGGCCATAAGAAGCCAAAAAACTAGTTGTTTCTCCCCCGAAAGTCCGCAAACACTCCAGATGTCCTGGGACAGTCCTGTGGGGTTTGCGGACACTTCAGATGTCCTAGGACATCCGTACCTATTTCTGCATTACAGGGTTGGGGAAAAGCAGTTTTTGGATGGCTTATAACTTTAGCGCCACTCAGTGAAACTGCATGTAATTTTTCGTTTTTATTCTAGGACTAATCCTGAATGGTTTTGCAAAGTTTTGTGGGATTCTGTCAAGAGGGGGCAAAATTAGAGGGGGGCTCCCAAAATATTGTAAAGGCATATAAATATGGTGTCATTTGATGAATCTGCACAACATTTGGCAAAACGATTTTGGATCTAGATATAAATGGTTTTCTAAAGTTTGGTGGGATTTTCTCAAGAGGGGGCAAAATTAGAGGGGAGGTCTCAACATTTTTAGATGGCTTATATCTTTGTTGCTATTTGACGAATGTGGACAAAGGTTTTGAGAAAGATTATAGACCCAACCTCCAATGTTTGTGTAAAGACTGAATGGATTTTGTCAAGTGGGGACTAAGTTATATGACTATTGCATGTACATATATTTTGACACGTTTTAAAAAATAAAACATGTGCGGGTTTCGAGCGAACTCGTGAAGAGCATTGGCAAGGACATTAAAGCATGGTTTTGCAAATGTGCCCATGTTTTATTTTTTGACAAGTGTATTAAAGTAGGTACAAAAAATAGTCACATACTTTTGGTGACTGAGGTATAGCCTGTGGCCGTGGGCAGTTGCCAGATTACCAGGGTCATGGCATAAGGTCATGATGCAGACAATCTGGCTACTGGCCATGACCGCTAGTGACAAAAAATGGTGTTAAAGTGGCTATGTCTACCTGGGACCGGCTATGTGGTAAAGTTATTCGAAGGTAGGATAGGTTTGAAAGGGGAAAAAAGTGCTTGTGGTGATATATTCATAGGGTTTTGCAGGCTGCCATGGCAAGGGAAGATGGGCTGTGTACGGAGCCCCGCCTTCTCTTTCCATGTTGGCTGCTTGGAAAAGGATTTTCCTTCCTACAGCGGGACACTGAAGGTGACCCGCTGTAGGAAGAATAATCCTTCCATCTTACAGCGGGAAGCCGCAGGCGTCCTGCTATAGGAAGAAAAATCCTTGTTTTAGCACCCTGGGTTCCCGCTTTGGGATCCAGGGGTGCTAATGGCCTTTATCCACCATTTCAGGGGCTTCAATGGACGATAATGGTCTGTAGCCCTCCTTATTTATTTATTTTTATTTATTTATTTATTTATTTATTTATTTATTTATTTATTTATTTATAACACACCAATGCCCGCAGACATCAGGCTGTGTGGTTACAGTATTTGCTAAGGAAGATGAGGTGGAGAAAGACAGCTTACTACTTGCTAGAAAGGAACAACCTTTCTGAGAGCATTTTCGGTCATTGGATTTGGTGTGGCGGCGCATGGATTGGTCTCGTAGGAGTACTGTCCAGGTAGTCTGCGACTGAGTAAGAAATTGCACTCAGTGCATTTCACTTTGGTAGCTTTAGCCTTTGGTGCACTTCCAACAGCAGCAAAGAACTGGCACACTCATGATTCAATCTTGGTGCTAGAGGTAGGTACTTCCTCTACCTCATCTTCTTTGTCCTCTTCATTGTCTTTGAACGTACTGTGCTTTTTTTGTTGTGAAGGTCCTCCAGCTGGTGGTGGCTCTTGGGGAGGAGAGATGGAAATAACTGATGCCATTTTTAAGATAAATAGCAGTTTTGATAAAATTCTTCCAAGTATGTACTGTGTACTAGATTGGTAATGGATAATGAGTATGAAAAGGTGTGGGAGGTGTGCAAGGGAAATTTTGAAGTTGAAAGTTCCTAGATCAGTAGAAAATGCATTTCTGAACTGTCCACGAAGGACGGATCTTATTGTGAGGTGCAGACGGGTTTTTGGACACGTCATCATGCCGCGCGCTAGCGTATGATCATGTGGCACTGTCCGGAAGGTCCGCAATGAAGTCAGATGTTCGTAGACATCTACGGATGCAAAACTATTTGAAATAGTTGTAGAAAGTGTATAGAAGTGTTAAAAATGATTCTAGAAGGTGGGAAATGGCAGAGTTTTAAGGTGACACTTTGTAAATTGGACACAAATATTGTTATATTTGGTAAGTATGATATTAGTAAGTTGTAGGAAAATAGCATGCACTGGTAAAAGCCCATGAAATTCACTGAAAAAACGTTGTTAAAGGGACGTTATGGTTAAGTTGCACTAATAAAAACCTATGAAATTCAATGAAAAAACTTTGTTAAAGGGACGTTATGGTTAAGTTGGACTAATAAAAACCTATGAAATTCACTGAAAAACTTTGTTAAAGGGATGGTATGGTTAAGTCACACTAATAAAAACCTATGAAATTCCATAAAGAAATGTTGTTAAAAGGACGTTATGGTTAAAAGTAAAATTGAAAAATCCCTGAAATTTGCCAGTTATGGTAAGCTAAGCAACCATAACTTGCGCCACCACCATGAACTGCTAAGACTAACACCCAGGACATCAAAGATTACATCACAAATATCATTGATGACATCACTAATGACATCACATGTGCATTTACTTTTCATACAAGGGGTTGTGACTGTAATGATGGCAAAAAAGTATCAGGGATTATCAGGAGATGTGTAATAAACTACATACTTCATTACGGAATGTAGTGTTCTAAAGAACATTCTGTTGCAGTGTGCTTTCTAGTACAGGAACCTACTCATACAGAAATGTAGGTATTGGCTGCAGCATACGCCACAGAGGTGTTATATTTTTAATTTTGCAAAGTTATATAATAAAACGATGAATGCTTCTGTATCAGACTTTTCCGTACTGTGAAACATGTACTAATTAGCTAATAATGCATCACTTACTACATATTTCTACTAATACACACAAAACATAGACTACAATGCATACAAATATGGGTCTTATATATGGAGAGTAAAGTAAGCAAACAAGAGGCAGTATCATTAACAACTCTGTATAATCTACATGATTGTATTCATACACAAAAATGATTGCTGTGTTTCAGGCCTGTTTCTTACCCTATATGTGTACATCACAAAATGCAATTGAATTCTAAGGAAAGTAGTGTAAGAACATGTGAGAATATCAATATCTATAAAAGTAATACCTTTTGAAAGTTAAGTTTCTGACTGTCAGTAAATAAAGCCACCTGCCCTAGATATGGCAGTGAACAAAATAAGAAGGGCTAGACATGTGATGTCATCAGTGATGTCATCAATGATATTTGTGATGTCATCTTTGATATCCTGGGTGTTAGTCTTAGCAGTGCATGGTGGTGGTGCGAGTTATGGTTGCTTAGCTTACCATAACTGGCAAATTTCAGGTGTTTTTCGATTTTACTTGTAACCATAGCGTCCTTTTAACAACAAAAACATTCCGAATTTCATAGGTTTTTATTAGTGTGACTTAGCCATAGCGTCCCTTTAATAAGGTTTTTGTCAGTGAATCTATATATATATATAATTCAATATGTGAATAAAGAGCATGCTACGCACTGTATGAAAATGATATGCAAATTATCTCATTTTACAGGAACAATAAGGATAGGTGAGAGTGGAAGGGCAGCATCCCATGATTTATTAGCAGCACAACAGCAGTGAACACTGCCCCAGCCATGCATTAGCCATTTGCAGTTCATATCTGTGTATATTTTACCTTAGCAAAGTATGTTTCAAAAAACTGGGATGCATAAGGCCCTTTATATTTTCTCTGTGGAGTCCAAACTAACCACGGAATGTACAATGGCACAATACTACAGGCCAGTACTACATTACCTTTGTGTATTATCGCAGCTTTTTACAGGATGTCACTGTGGAGCCAGGCTCCAAGACGTGCTTAGTTGTATTATCGCAAACTGTTGATAAATATTCCTGTTAGTCCAGTGCACTCACTGGATATCACAGAGTAAAACATCACAGGCTGTTGATAGGTGTGACTGTGGAATCAACAAGGAGCACCAAGGTGCAAGTAGGTGCAGTGCCAGGGCCATTTAATCATCTATATTCTTAATCCACCATTATATGTATTACATAATCACTAATGCATGCAATGTAACGGGGAGCTTCCCAAAGTGTGTCCTGCTGAAATGTTGATATGTTCTGGGGGCTTCGACACACCCTCTGAAATGTCCTTAGCGTCGAACCTTGCCATGACTCTTCCTGCAAGTTCTGATGCCTGCTGTCCAGTTCTGAAGGCCCAAGACTCAAGAGTAGTGATCAACCAGCCACCCAGAGGCCATGATCCATTGTACATCAAGTTTGAGGGCCTTTAAAATTCCCATGTTTACTGCTTCATTTGGGGTGTTGTTTGGCTGTCGAGATAGGAGTGGACATGGTAGTCTTGTAAATTGGAGGTTTTGGAAGAATTTTGGAGTGTTTATGTGAGGTTAGGAAAGATTAGCATTGTTTTTGAGGGATTTATTGTAATAATTGTTAGTGATGTTTTGCTGTTTCCTGATTCCAATTTGTCTGTTTGTGTTCATTCTATAGTTTCCCTCTCCCTGTCGCGAGGGCCGGATCCATGTCGGAATTTCAGGATAACCAACATTAATATTCATGAAATAAATATGCATATTTTCCTCAAGAATATTATTGAGGGCTATTATGAAAACCTGTCAGGCTTCCGGCCTTCGAGGCCTGGAGTTGGAGTAGAACAACCCTGAAAGGATGTAAACACTAAAACAATAGTGCTTCTTGTAGTTTCTCTTTCCTCTATTCACTTTATGTCAGCCACAAATTGAAAAAGTGTCTTAACAAATTTCCTTTTTGTGTGAACCAAAGAAGTCTTACTGTGCTCAGTCACCTGCCCTACTATTTGTGTATTCTTAGAGCCCTTGAGTCTTACAAGAATTCCTTTGTTTATCTTTCTCACTAGTTTTGTGTTTTGATCATTCACACTTTAAGCACACTAGACACCTAAGGCACATTTATATTTTGCAAATTGGGAGCTTGGGCAACATGTCCTTTAATTTTGAGGGATTTCTGGTGAGAGACGATAAGGAGTTGAACTTCTCATCATCAACCTTTTTGTCAGAGGTTGTGTAAGTCTGACCGCAGGGGAAGCAGAATAAGTGTTCCACATCTTGCGACTTCTCAACTGACAAATGTGATAAGTGTAACTTTTTTCAATGATAATGTGAAGAACATCTTCCTTGCTGACTAATCAAGTACTTGATCCACTTTTAATTTCTCAACCCAGATCCTGCCCCTATTGGGATTACTTCAAATGAGTTTCTCCTGACTTGTAAGTGAAATAGTTTATTCTTTCTTTTCTTATGGATCCTTCCCTTGCTTTATCATGATAGTTCAAGTCGCTCCTTTGTCACAGAAACCATACTTAGATCCTGACGATTTGAATAACAATCACTCAGTAACTAATCTTCCCCTTTTGGATACACTTTTGGGAAAAATGGTTTCCATTCAATAAGATTCTCATTGATGCTAATCATCTATTCCAGAATTATCCATCTGGGGGCCTGATTTACAAAATGTGGCCAATGGGATTTTCTCATTGAAAAATGGCTTGTAAATCAGGCCCTGGGTTTCTTACTAGTGACTGGCAGAAGGTAAATCTGTCAGACAACTGTGTTACTTTCTGGAGCAAGGGTTGCTGAGTTGTGATAGCTTCAAGATTTAAGGCCAATTGTTTCATACTTTCATTCAACTCATCCAATATGCGTAAAGGGTGCAGAAGTAGGAGATTTACACACATGTGGCATCATTGTTGACATAAACTTTTATTATACCAGAAAATAAAGAGAAAACCTAGCTTTCAATGACTCTAAGAGGGTATTCCCTGCCTCAAATAAAAGGCTAATGGCTTTGTCAGAATGTTTGCGTAAATCAATAGTCCAACACCCTGTGTCAAAACTCTACTTCTGTCCCTTACACCAAATACTAAACTAAAGAAGTAGTGGATCTTCTTGGTCCAGATTAATGGCTCCCTTCTTCCAGCCAACGGATAGCAGTTCCAATTATTAGCTGAAATTATTACCTGTGGGAATGACTCACTTACCCAGGTCTCAATGCCTTTCCAAGGCACAAAACAAAGATCCAAGTTGTAATGCTAAAAGCAATATAGTTCTCACTTTAAATTCACAAGGTAAAGTTCCAGTTCAAACTCCAACATTCTTTATTGCCCATAGTTGTTTCTTCACTATAGGGTTCTTGGAGAATGCCTCCCTTCGCTCGGTGTCTTGCCTTCAGAGTTTTCACAATGCCAGGGGGATATCTCCCTTCCCGTGGTCAAAACACAAAAGGCATCGTTCAAAACCGTTCCCCTTGGCAAATAAGGGAAATGGCTTGCTTTCCCGGGTCACAACACAAAAGACAAACTGCAACACAACCAGGGGGAATGGCTACCTTTCCCGTGTCTTAGTTAGCAGGAGAATGAGTCCCTTTTCCTGGTATTTTGGCTCCAGAATGTGTGGCACTTTGTTTTCTAGGAGAATGTGAAATGATGTGTGGTTCTTCTGGTAACATGCCATGCCGGAGATCACAGGTAAGATGGTATGTATGTGTATTCCATCTAAGTTACATGGTAGAGTACACTGGCACAGCCAACCTTCAGTTCCAACTGCCACACCTGGAACTCTCTGACTCAGTCACCAACACTCCAGGGTGACATCTCTACATTCTGCTCACCTTCCTATCCATACAGAATGCACGAGAGAGAGCAAAAAATGAGATTTCTTGCACGAACCGCATGTGGTAAGCACAAAGACCAAATAAGAAACTCCAAGCACACACTTCCCACAAATAGGTACATCAGCAACTAAGATGAAAACACTTCTGAAAGCACCAAACAAACAACCGGACACCACTGTGCAGGAACCAGATAGCAAACCATAAACTTGGAAACAGATAATGGCACTAATAGGAAAAAGAAAATAAAACTTTACAAGCACACATCATTGTAGGTAACTGCCACTTGATGTCAGGAGGTGGGACAAACGAGAGTATGATTATTGAGTAGGTTATGCAGGGTAAGTGGCAGGAACCCTGTTTGGATGCATTTGTAAAAAGTTGGAAAATGCCCTTTTCAAAATGTATGCATACCTGTACTTTGTGTTGATGGATGCAGATGTGATTGAATCTGTAAAGAGAAATATTGGAGATTTGTTTAGTAGTTTTTGATGCAGGTGCTTAGGAGTAACAGGAGACATGTACTCTGAGTGTTCAACAGTACATCTGAAGTGTTGAAATGAGATGACAGAGTTAGATGTAAAGTTTTTGGATGTGATTGGTAGATGGGTGTGTAACTGCTTGATAATAGCCAATGAGGAACTGCTGCAAAGATTGAAGTGGAAAGGAAAGAAGGGATGTCCTGTGTTATGGTGTCCGCAGACAGCGCAGTAGTCCGTGGACAGGGCATGCCACATCCTGGTCTTTACAGGATGTCTGGCATGGAAAGGGGACTGCAGTGATTAGCCAATCAGGTGTTAAGGTTGCGCTTTATAGGAAGAGAGGGTAATTATATTTTTCATTGCTGTGTGTAGGGAAGGTGGCTATCGTTGCAGAGATGAAAAGTCGTATTGTGTGGACGGTGGGAGATTGTTACATGGTTAATTTGCAAAGGTACACAGAAATATTTGGCATTTCTGCTAACCTTGGATTGGAGGGAGTGGAAGCTTTTTGGTGTGGTCTGTCTGTACAAAACATGAAGAGTTTATTTCCACTTTTCAAAAATATGTCTGTTATCCAAACTCCGGATGTCATTGTGGTGCATTGTGGAGGACAGAGTTTGGGGTATATTAGTGCAATCAGTTTGCAGAGTGCGTTGAAAGAATTGCTGTAGGAACTAATGGAGTTGTTTCCATGTGGAAAGGTAATATTTTCACATATACCTCATAGGACAGTATGGAGATGCCCCAATGTCGTTGTCCTCAACAAGACGCAGGAAGTCGCCTTGTCAGTAAAGGGGTGAGTTCAATTTTGTACAATTAACATTCTGGAGGATGGTGGGCATACCTTGTTTAGTGATGGCATCACTTTTACAGATTGTTGCAATGCAATCTTTCTTGCCAATATTCAGAATACACTCACAAAGTTCTTGTGAAAGTGATGTAGAGTGCATGTGAGTAGGTATAGCAAACAAATTCTGAAAAGCCCCCCACAATAAAATCAAAATACAAAAAAAGGTTATTTTCAGAGCCACCACTAAAGACTATATAACTCACCTTGCGTTTAAATTCTCTCCCCACCCCCTTCATTTAGACGATCTGTCAGCGGACATTGCAGTAGTCCGTGGGCAGCATGTGCCACATCTAGGTCTTTTGAGGATGCCAGGCTTGGAAATGGGACTGTGTAGTCCAGGGGATTAGCCAACAGGTTTCCTGGATGTGGTATGCAAGGAGAGTATTGCAGAAGGTCTGTTTGCTGAGAGGAGTGCATGTGGCTATGTCTTTCAGAAGGCAGACTGTGTGGATGTTGGGGGACTCGTAGATCCATTGGTTGCAGTAGTATACAGAGCAGTGTCGAGTGGCTGAACATCTTGGATTTCATCATGTTCATGTGAAGTGGTATGGAGTGCATGATATGAAGTTGGTGCGACTTCCTCCTTTTTTGTTTCAATGTTCTCACACTGCAACATCCGTACATTATCATTGTTCGTTGTGGAGGGAAGAGTATAGGGTATGTAACTGGAATTTCATTGCAGTTTGCAATAAAGGAGAAATTTGGCAAAATTAAGGAAATGTTCCTGAACTTTCGACTAATTATTTCTCACATTTCTCAGACAAAGATGTGGATGTGCTCCAGTTCATTTTGTCCACAAATGGAGAAAGGAAGGCGCAATGTCAACAAGGCTGTGTGTGCATTTTTGGTCGATGTTGGCATGACGTCTTTCCATAATGAAAATATTAAATTTGACACTGTCAATATTTTCCACATAGATGGAAGCATTTTCCAGTAGGTGAAAAAAATGCATGGAAGCATGGCAAAAACGAAATGCCTACTGTTTTGCAAGTTTGAAGAAAAGTTTAGTTCCTTAGAATGTTGTTTAGTTTACTTTAAAACTTGAAAAAAGTTTTTAAAAATAATACAATAAAAGGTTCTTTTCAGGGCCAGCACTTTACCATGCAATGTTTTTGATGCCACCAACACCTACATTTTTTAGATGTCCGCGGACCACTGCACGTTTCCCGGACTTCGCAAGCTGCGTAGGGGCCTGTAACTTTTTTTTGGTACTTTTTTGATATTTTGTGTTTTATATTTTTTTGGCTTTTTTTCACAGGAGACACAAGGGAGGCAAGGGAGGGGAGAAAGGGACACCAACCACAGGGATGAAGGGGCAGGTGGAGAGAAGAAGATGTTGGGTGGGCCTTAATTAGGTAGGGGACAGTGTTTCTTGTGCTCCCTGACCATAGCCTTGAAAGCACTTCTCGAAACTGCTCCCCCCAATGGAGCGGTGTGTCACAGTACATACAGAGCACTGGCGCCCTCAAAAGATAAAGGTTGACTCTGTCATGTATGGCCTGCGAGGCTTCCACAGGGATCCTCTGCCCCACAGGACTGTCTCTTGTGGTGGCAGGAGCGGATGATGAGGGTGTCCCTTCGCACGGTATGACCTTTCACATTGCTCCCTTGTGATTAGACCTGAGGTAACACCACATTGAGGTGGTCCCATAGCTGTACAGACCCAGTTTTCTGCAACTGAGTACAACCTTGCACTCAGTGCATCTAACCTTGTCCGCACAAGCCTTTGGTACGCCCCCCAGTGGTGGTTAAACACCCAAGATTCACTTTGGGAGCCAGAGAGAGGAATTTCCACTACCTCATCCTCATCCTACTCTTGATGCACCTCAGTATCACCATGCCTGTTCTCTCTCCAGTCCTTTCAGATGGTGGTGGTGGTGGAGTGGTGGTGGAGTGGCAGCTACAGTAGCCATGGAAGCTATTCTGTCAAGATGCACACAAGCAGAGATAGCCAACAGACAGCAGAACCAGCAGCAGGTTCTCTCTCCTGGACAACCAACAACACAATGAGGAGTAGTAGTAGGTGGGTCCCTTTGGAGGGGCTGTCCATGGACAGCACGACTGTCCGTGAACAGTTCGAGCCACAGATGGGGTTCCAAAGTTACAAAACGCTGCTAGATCGAATTTCAGTTTAAAACACTGTGGATTGGCCAAAAATAGAGCTTTAAACTGTCCAGGGGTACCGAATGGGTGTGGTCCCATGACGACGTCCCTAGACGGCCTCAGACAGGATGGCTGTCCTGCGGACACCTGTTGTGCGGGAAATGGTTTGCACATGAGTGCCAGTGTCCATAGGACAGGGGTAGAGTCCCCGAACTAATTAAAACTGCAACACATGCGAGCGGACAGGTCCGGACAGGTGCAGTGTCCGGGGGCACAATGGGATCAGGTACGCATGCGTGCCTGTGTCCGTAGGACAGGGGTGGAGTCCCCAAACTAATTAAAAGTTTGACACATGTCAGTGGACAGATCCGGACAGGCGAGGTGTCCATGTGGAACAGGAAGATCAGGTACGCATGTGTCCTGGTGTCCGCAGGACAAGGGTGGAGTCACCGAACTAATTAAAAGTGCAACACATGAGAGCAGACAGGTCCAGACAGGTGCGGTGTCCGGGGCCAAAATAGGATTAGGTGCTCATGCGTGCCAGTGTCCGTAGGACAGGGATAGAGTCCCCGAACAAATTCAAAGTGCAACACGTGTCAGTGAGCAGATCCAGACAGACGCGGTGCCCATGGGGAACAGCGAGATCAGGTACACATGAGTCCTGGTTTCTGCAGGACTGGGTTGGAGTCCCCAAACTAATTAAAAGTGTGACACGTGCATGCGGACATGATACATATTTATTAAAATAAAAATATACAATCAATTAGGAAAGAGACGAGGTAACAGAATGGGAAACATATATGGGGAATTGTGGCTGTTCTAAGCACTGTTGATTAGGGGTGTGTAGAAAGGGGGCTTCTTACTCTTTGTAGGTCAAACACTTAAGGTTTATTCTTAGTTACATCAAGATTTTACAATAGGGTACACCACTGGGTCCCATCACCCAGGTAGGCCCAGCTCCCACTGGCAGAGACTGGAACCTTCACACACATTCACAGGACAACATTCTACAGCAAGTCTCCAACATTCTCACATCTCATGCATTCACAGATAAGCACTTTACAACATATCTCCCTCTCTTACTTCAGACACACACACATAACAAATCTACTTCACAACACATCTCCTTTTCTCACAAAAACACAACGCACATCCACACAGCAGCTTGCACCTTTTAAAGAGGTGTGCTACTCTAAATACATCATGGGGTTGACCCCACAGCCAACTTAGAAACACTGATGGCTTAGGCACGACCCAACCATCATCCAATGGAGGCGTGACCTCTCACTTCACCTCTGTGTAAATCACTATCCCACCTAGGGTACATAGCGGTAGGTACTACCTCCCCATGACAACTTTCAGGGAACCCTCCCTCCTCTAATAAATGGTTCTTGTCGTAACCTAACCATTACCACCTTGTAGAGGCGTGACAACTTACTAAATATATTGGGAACTTACTACTCCCACATATATATCTGAGTGCAGGCGTGACCTCACCCCCTTAACCAATGCTGAGGCATGACCTTGTATAACATCTTCTTTGGGCATGACCCCTACTTCACATCCACACTTTAATCTGACACCCAGATTCTCAATGTGCGAGGCACAACCTCCCTTTATTTAAGTATATTAGGCATGACCTACTTCACATCCACACTTTAATCTGACATCCAGATTCTCAATGTGGGAGGCACAACCTCCCTTTATTTAAGTATCTTAAACATTCGAGGGTACACAACTCTTGCACATTTGCTGACATAATCACTCTGATCTCTCTGTCATCCTCTGTATCTTTCAGATCACTTAGCGCTATACTTCCACCCTTACCGAGAATGATCTACGCGTTGAAAATATTACAATTTGGTTTGGTTTTGCTAAGACCAAACAAAAACATGCATGGTGAAAAGTCATGTTGTAGTGCTAAAAGTCTTTGTTGTATTGCACAACATAAACCCTGCAATGCCTCAAAAAGAATTACCTCTAGCCCACTTACGCTGGCTCAAACATCTTGCCGTACCAGGCATACATCACGCACATACAATTGTCTAGCAAGACAATAACTCATTCCTATAAAGTCCATAAATGTCCATTAGTAATCTACAGATACCTGCAAAGCCTCAAAATCATTATCACTAACTCACACACACAGGCTCTTCCATTTCACCACGCCTGGCATACTTCATGCTCTTCACTTAAACACACTTAACCCAATGACTGTATTTCTAAAAAGTCCATAAAAGTCCATATATGCCTGCAAATCCTTAAAAAGTTATATCCTTTATTGCAGCCTACGTTAATCATCAATTCAGCCAACTACTTCAACATGCCGCTCTAGCACACATACCTTACATGCATTACAATTCTAAAAAGAACAGTGCCATCTCATAAACCATGTTATACATTGTAAAAACGAATTTTTAAACAAAAGGATACTGCAGACATAATATCACCCAATAACTTCATTTTCTTCTCCAGAATTATGCTCCATTAACTGCTTTATGTCACCCCTCGCAAAGAAATTGCTTCAGTTCCCAAACAATTTCTCTATGCTCTTGACGCTGTCCTGCTAGCCCCTTGTGGCTGCCATACAACTCCCAGCATACCCTGAAACGCTGATCGGGGATCTCTTTGCCAGGCGTAGCTCCATTAAATACACCAGCTGGTATGTGTCTTTTGACACTTGATGCTGCATCCACCCTTGCACTGGGCTTTACTCCCCTTCATATTCACTATTGCTCTTTTGAGCCTGCGCTGGGGAAACTTCTTTGTTCAGCAACCTCTTTGATACTTCTCTGGAGTGCCTCTTCTTCTTCACTGGTGCCCTGGGCAAGCGCTGGGGCCTTCATTCACTACACTTCCCCCTGCATTTTGCCCATGCTTATACTTCTCCACTTTGGGACGTTCCTCGTTCTTCAGGCATCAATTCACCTTTGGGGATAAACTTCACTTATCCCCAGTGTTATTCTTACAGTTCTCTTGCAACATTCTTCTGAACCTAGCTTTAACTTATTTCTTCTTGGGCTCTTAACACTCAACTTGTTTCCCTTTAATGTCTCTTGCCCGTTTCAAACGCACATTCTTATGTTTTCTCTGTTAACATGTTGCTCAGGGGACATCTGTTATCACTCCCCCATTTATTACTGTGCCTTTCTATGCTAGCGTTTCTCTTGGGTTCTGCGCAGGAGACTAAATAATGGGGTTCTGCATTTGTTAAGCTGGGTTTCCCTCCCCCGGCATATCCCACTGGGTGATTACTACCCTTACCTTGGGCTTTTTCTTTCTCATCTTTGTTCCCTGGGTGATGGGACTTACTTCATTTCACTGGGGGGCAGTGGTTATTCTTCTCATCTTGCTGCTCCCGCCTCAGCAGACTGTTTCTTCTTTACTTTCAGCACGCTTGCTCTTTGTTTCAGATTTCCTCCTCACCATTGTAGAAAGGTAGCTGCTTACTCTTTGTAGGTCAAACACTGAAGGTTTATTCTTAGTTACATCAAGATCTTACAATAGAGGACACCACTGGGTCCCATCACCCAGGTAGGCACAGCTCCAACTGGCATAGGCTGGAACCTTCACACACACTCACAGGGCAACATTCTACAGCAAGAATCCAACATTCTCACATCTCATGCATTGACAGATAAGCACTTTACAACAGGGAGGAAGGGATTGAGGTTTAATCATAGTGTCTTTAATTTAGGGAATTTGATGGGGATGATTGGTTGGGACAGGGTGAATGGTCACAGTTGCAAGTCGGGCAGTGGTATCGAATATTTTCTTTGACATGATTTTTAACAAATGTCCTTAACTGTACAAAATAATTATTTCATTCATTCATTTTTGTAGATAGGTTTAGTAGTTCATTTTCTGCATTTGGAGTTAGGGGCTGTCTGTGGCCATCTTCTTGGTCATTTAATAGTAATTGAGGGTCACTTTCTTCATTTGCAGTGTGTACTGTTAAAAAGAAAACCAGGTTTTAGTGACATGTCAACAAATGACATAATTTTTCCGGTTTAAAAATTGTATTCAGTACCCTTCATTTTCTGCATTTGTAGTTAAGGGCTGTCTGTGGCCATCTTCTGGGTCATTCAATAGTAATTGAGGGCCACTTTCTTCATTTGCAGTAAGTACTGTTAAAAAGAAAACCATGTTTTAGAGACATGTCAACAAATGAGATCACTTGTTTTGGTTTATAAATTGTATTCTGTACCCTTAGAGTTGTTTCCTTCACTCATTTCATCATGGGGGAAATGTTCCTCCAACCACTCCAGGGTGCTTGCTATTTTCTGTTGAAAGAAAACAATACTGCTACTTCTTACCAGTTATGTATATACAATAAATTGTAATGGTACAGAAAGAAATATAGTGCACTTACTATTTCTCTAAGAGTTTCTTCTGTAATAACTGCCAGCTGCTTCTCAGTGTGTAAGGAAGGTTCCACTGAGGTGATACTGTTAGGTGTACAGTTAACCTTTGTGCTTGGTCCATTCCATTACGTTCTGAAACCTATGACAACATACTTCTGGTTTTTCAAATACAGAATTTCTACACATTTTCATTTTTGGATGGGGTACATATATCTCTTAAAGTTTCATGAACATGTTTTTGCTCTTTGCAGGATACAACAGTGTAAGGTACCCCCTGTGCTTTTGGGCACTGTGAATGCTGTCTGAATTCCGCAGACAGTTGCGCAGTCAGCAGACTCTGCGGCTATTACGATGGGGTAGTATGATGTAAGGGACATGTAGAAATATTTAGGATATCCTGGTAAAAACCCATGAAATTCAGTGAAAAAACTTTGTTAAAGGGACGTTATAGTTAAGTTGCACTGATAAAAACCTATCAAATTCAGTGAAAAAACGTTGTTAAAGGTATGTTATGGTTAAATTGCACCAATAAAAACCTATCAAATTCAGTGGAAAAACTTTGTTAAAGGGATATTATGGTTACAAAGAAAATCCCCAGAAGTTGTCCAGTTATGGTAAAGTAAGCAACCATAACTCGCGCCACCACCGTGCACTGCTAAGGCTAACACTCAGGACATCAAAAATGACATCACATTTTTCATTGATAACATCACTGATCACCTCAGAAATCAGAGCCACTTGGTTTTGGTCATGAAAATATGAAAGTCAACTGGTTTTCTTCATTGACTGTAAGAATGTTTAAATATGTAGAAGACGTTAGCATTTGTGTATATTGTAGGAGTACTTTCCTTAGGATTTGGTGTCAGCTCATGGTGCACAGATATGGTTCAATAAGCAGGCCATACACACACAAATCATTTCAGTGCTTGTGGCAGGAGCGGCGGCTCAGTCCTGAAAGCGTGCTTTTGTAAATTTGGTGTAAATTTGTCCAGTTTTATTTTTTATACGCCCCAAAAGTAGGTAAAGAAACATTTGTGATATCTGGGTTCGGTCCGCGGAATCACTTCCCTGTTCAGTCCACGGGCCCCCAATTGGACCAGAGGGTGACGTTATATTGGAAGTTATCGGATGTGGTGAAAAGCGTGAAGTGTGTCAGATTTTTGGAAACGTCTGCCATGTTGGATTTGCGGACATGCAACGGTGTCCGCGAACATTGCAGTAAAAACCTATTAAAAGACAGAACATTCACTTGTCAAACACATCAAACAATCTCTGGGGATGTGGGGGTGATGTGGATGGGATGGGATATGGCCGAAATAAGTGAGAAAAATTGTGTTTTTCATCCCAAATGTCCACGAACAGTCTGGATTGCTTTTATTGCTGGTAAGGTAGCTGGTGGGATTTTGTGTCCCAAAGAAGTAGACTGTGTGGTCACAGTATTGGTTAAGGAAGATGAGGTGGAGTAAGACAGCCTACTACTTTCTAAGAAAGGAACAACCTTTCTGAGAGCATTGCAGTGGTTGGATTTAGTGTGGCGGTGCATGGAAGTGGTCCCGTAGGAGTACTGTCCAGGTAGTTCACAACTGATTACAATGTTGCACTCAGTGCATTTCACTTTGGTTCCTTTAGCCTCTGGTAGATTCCCAACAGTGGTAAAAAACTGGCCCACCCATGATTCTCTCTGGGTGCTAGAGGTAGGCACTTCCTCTACCTAATCTTCCTGGTCCTCTTCATTGTCTTTAGAATTACTGTGCTTTTTTTGTTGTGTAGGTCCTCCTGCTGGGGGTGGCTCTTGGGGAGGAGGGATGGCAATAGCTGATGCCATTTTTAAGATAAACAGCAGTTTTGCTAATATTCTTCCAAGTATGTGCTTTGTACTAGATTGTTAATGGATAATGAGTAAGAATAGGTGTAGGACCTGTGCAAGGGTACATTTTGAGCTTGAAAGTACCTAGATCAGTAGAAAATGCAGTTCTGAACTGTCCTCGAAGCATGGACCCGATCGTGAAGTGCGGACGCATTTTAGGACAAATCATCATGTCGAGCGCATGCGCATGGTCACGTGGCAGTGCCCGGAAGGTCCGCGATAACATTCGACGTTCACGGATGTCGACGGACGCAAAAACAGTGGAAAAAGTTGCAAAAAGTGCACTGAAGTGTTCAAAATGATGCTAGAAGGTGGGAAATGGCAGAGTTTTAAGGTGAAACTTTGTAAATAGGACAGAAATTTTGCTATTTTGGGGTAAGTATGATATTAGTAAGTTGTAGGAAAATAGCATGCACTGGTAATAACCCATGAAATTCACTGAAAAAACTCTGTTGAAGGGACGTTATCCCAATGTGATGTCATCAATAACATTTGTGATGTCATCTTTGATGAACTGAGTGTCCACTTCTGTTCACATACTATTGCAGTACTTGTAACCAGTGGGTACACTCTCGGGTGCATGCCCTCTGCCATGCACCCAAAAGTCTAGGGACAGGCCACAACTACCGCAGCATAATTCAGCCATGCACCCAACCATCTGGCTAGTGCCCACAACCCAAACACATAATCCAGCCACCAGAGGGCCTGTCCACTTTTGTACACATGCTATTACAGTATGCACTCAACAGTCTAGGGGCAAGCCACAACCAGAACAGCATAATACAGCCATGCACCAAAGAATCTGGCCAGTGACCGCAACCCTCAGACATAATCCAGGTGCTCGAGGCCCGGTCCACTTCTGTGACATACTATTACAGTACTTACACCCAGTGGGCAGACTCTAATGCACCCAAGAATCTAGGGGCAGGCCACAACCACCACAGCATAATACAGTGTGGTGTCCGTGGACATCACACGACCCTCTAGGCCATGCAGAGTCCTGTTTGCCAAGCGAACAGGGAAATGGGTCCGTGGATATCACACATTTTTGGGGACCTACATTTTGCCTGTTTTAAAAAAATCTACTGGATGGATTTCCACCCGGTTTGGACTGTAGACATGAGCAACATTTTTTCCCATTAAGTCTTTGGCAAAAAAATATTTTTGTGGACCCTGCTACAACTTTGCCCCTCCTTCATGAACCTCCCCAAACTTACCGAAAAAAATCGGAGCGGTCCATATACATTTTTTGCAAAGTTTGGTAAGGATTTGTCCAGGGGGAGTGAAGTTATAAGCTATCCAAAAAGTGCTCTTCCTATGAGTTGAGAAACTTAACCATAACTACACGGCCGCTACCGCAGGCCGTGTAATATATATGGAGACAGAGAAAAAGTTCCCAATTAAGGAACTCACGTCCCATGCACACTATCCTGTGTCTGGAACACCAGCCAATAACTTAGAATACTGTTATGGTTATATGTTTAAAGTGATAGTAATTATAAAACATCAACACTGCAACATTTGGTCTTTAGGGAAAAGCAAGGTTTGAAATGACAATTCAATCAGTAGCTTATCACAAAAGTCTTCTTTTTATTCATGGTGATGATGCCAAGAGGGCCCAACGCGTTTCGAGTGACACTCACTCTTCATCAGGGGCATTTGTAATTCTATAGAGAAAGTACATATAAAATATTTTTTAGTAATATCCATAGTAGAGTAAGTCTATAAAACACCGTAATCTAAACATGTATCAAAGTGTCCACATTAAATGCTCTAACATCTTTCATAGAACGTTTTTCAAAGAAATCTGCATATTTACATATATATACCAACTGCTTGTACCCATTTAGTGGTGTTCTGTGCCTGCTCTCAGCAGGTGCTCAATTCATTGGTTATGGGCAAACCATACAAATACCAACAATTATTCAGCCTATCAATGTTGTCCATAGATTGAATGGCAACATTCCCGGCCGAACCCAATTAAGAAGAGCACTTGGTTCGAAATGATAGTGAAAACAACATAAATTTATTCAGATTAAAAATCGATCGACATAATGAAGATCTCAGTCAGCATGGATTTATGAACCGCATATGAGGTCCTCAAGGCTCTCCTTCATGCGCCAGTTCCACCCCTATCCAGGGACTTCCTCAGGTGAAATTCTACAACCATACGAATGCGGACTTCCTTTATTTCTACATTTTCAGGGAGTGACCTAATTCTAGATCATGTGACTAAAAATTCCCAAGTACATTGCCGGTTGAAATAATGACGGCCATGTTGGAGTTGTTCTTGGTTAGTCAGAACCGTTATATTTCTGATGAAATATCATCTATTCATTCCTTTAAACTGTAAATATGTTGACAATTATGTACTCCCATACTCATAATTTTGATTTATCGTAATAGTACAATTAGCCCGCTGAGCCAAGTGGCCTAATATAAATAAATACATCAAAACCACAGCAGTGTAATCCTGCGTGGCCGTGACTCGGGCCAACCATATGCATTGAACTACAAATGAGTGTGGCTAATACTACATGCATTGTTTTTGATTACGTCACCCCTTACTTTTTTTAGAAGTCCGCAGACTACCGCGCTATCCGTGGACTTTGCTGGGGCCTGCACCATTTCTTTGATACTTCTATGTTTAAACTGTGAAAGGTGGCTTTGAAAAGAGCAGTTTGGTTTTTGGTTTTTGTTGTTTCATATGTTTTGGGGTATTTTTTAACATGACACACAAGGAAGGGAAGGGAAGGGAGGGTAGGGAAGGGGCACCAACCACAGGGACGTAGAGGCAGGTGGAGAGAGGAAGAAGTTGGGTGGGCCTCATGGAGGTATTGGGCATTTTCCTTTGTGCTCCTGGACCATAACCTTGAAAGCACTCCGAAATCGCGCACCCCTGCAAAGTACTGCATCGCAATACATACACAATACAGTGACTTTTGAACGTTAAGGGTCTGCTGCAGTGCGTATGGCCCACAAGGCTGGTTTAGGGATCTGCTGCCCCCCAGGAGTGTCCCTTGTGGTGACAGGAGCAGATGCCGAGGATGCTGCAGAGGAACTCAACCTGATACTCTGTTCGAAGGGAACGACCCTTGGAACTGCTGCCTTGTGGCTCGACCTGGGGTGTCATCGCATGGAGGTGGTTCTGTAGCTGTACAGCTCAGGCTTGCCGTGACTGAGTATTACACTCAGTGCAGCAAACCTTGGCCACACGTGCTTTGGGTACACCCCCAACAGTGGTAAAAAGCCTCCACACCCAAGACCCACTCTAGCAGCAGGTATTGGGGACTTCCACTATCTCATCCTCTTCCTCTTCTTGCTCCCCCTCTGCATCACCATGTCTGTTCCCCTCCCCAGGCCCTCCGGAAGATGGTGGTGGAGGTGGTGGGGGTGATGAGGAGCCAGCAGAAGCAGCAATGGATGCCATTCTTCAGGAAATTAGAGTTTAGAAAACCAGGAAAGAGCCAGCAACAGCAATCTGGCTCAGTGCTCTGTCCTGGGTATCCAAAAACAGAATTAGGAGCAGCACTGGGGTGTGGCTTTTCATAGGGGTGCAGGGGAGTGCTCTGCGAACAGTCTCGCGCTCCGTGAACCCTTCAAACCCTATGCGGGGTTCAAAAAGTTTCAAAAAGTCTCTAGATTGATGTTTTAGCTTAAAACACCATGGATTGCCCAAAAAAGGATTTTTTAGGTATCCGGGGGTCCGGACAGTGTTTGCGAATAAAGACCGACACTCAGCGTGGGTCGGTCACATGATGACATAGCAAAAGTTTGCGAATGGGACAGCTGTCCGTAGGACACCTATTGCACGGGATGCGGTGTGCGCTTGTGCCTAAGTGTCCGTAGGACTGGGTCCGGATCTCCAAACTAATTAAAAGTGCACCACATGCAGCGGACAGATCCGGAGAGGCACAGTGTTCGGAGGGAACAGTACAGCAGAAGCGCATGCGCGGAGGTATCCGTAGGACAGGGGTGGGATCCCCGAACTAATTAAACTTTACGGACTTTACGGACAAGCGCAGTGTTCAGAGGCCACAGGGGATGAGATACGCATGCGCCCAGGTGTTTGTAGGACAGGGTCGGGATCCCTGAACTAATCAAACTACGTCTTGATTCTGCGGACATCTGCAGACAGGGGCCTTGTCCAGAGGACACAAGGGAATAGATGCATATGCGCCCAGGTGTCCATAGGACAGGTGCGGATTCCCAAAATAATTAAAACTGCGACACCACTTTACAGACTTTGCTGACAGGCACAGTGTTCTGCGGACATAGGGGAGAGTATGCGCATGGGCTCAGGTGTCCTATGGACAGGGTCTGGGCCACCGAAGCATACAAAGGTGCATCATCTTTTTGCGGACAAGTCCGGACAGGTGCCCTGTCCGTAGGACTCCTCCCTTTTGATTGTAGCCCCCCAGGACAGGTATGGTGTCCGTACGACACCGTCATTTTGATTACGGACAGCATGGACAGTTGCATGCTCCGCGGACTCCTAACGGGGCTTTTTTAAAAAGAAAAACACACCCATACACAGCAACGGTAAACAGATACAACTTTATTAAGATAGATCAAAAACATTCAATTAGGAAAGGCAAGGGGTAGTGGAATGGGAAACATATGCAGGGGGTTGGGGTTTTGCACAGGCTGGTTATCTGGGGAGGAAGGGATGGAGATCTCATCATAGCATCTCTGACTGGAAGGAATTTGTTGGGATGGTTGGCTGGGGGAGGGAGAAGGGGTACAGGTGCACGTGGGGCAATGGTACTTTATATTTCCCATTATATGCCTTTGAACAACTAATTTTAAGTCTGCAAAACTGTTGTTCAATTGGTCAATTTCTGCCCCCAGGCTCACTAGTTAATTTCCCACACTGTCAGTTTGGGTTTGTATGTGCCCACCCACTTGTGGTACAGCCGGTGCCTTCGGGCCATTCACTTAATTTGCAGTATGTACTGTTAAAAAAACATGTTTCAGTCGCATGTGAAGCAATGTGCATTAATTTTCCTACTTTTCAAATTGCTCTGTGTACCATTAGAGTTACTACCGTCACTCATTTCATCAAGAGGGAAATTCTCCTCAAGCCATTACAGGTTGCTTGCCATTTCTGTGTATTTTTTTTTTTTTTTACTAGTTATGTACACAGAACAAACTGCACAGTTACATGAAGACGTTTTGCGTACTTACCACTTTCTAGTATGGTTCTGCTGTTACTACGGTGCACTTTTCCCATTGGCTGTTGCTTCTCAGTGTGTATGCAAAGCAGCACTCAGGTAATACTGTTGAATGCACAGGTTATTTTCCTGCTTGGTGTATTCCATTATGTTGCACACCCTATGTAATTGTACTGCTGCTTTGATAAGTACAGTCTGTAGACCTACCTAATTTTTCCTTGTAATACACATATGTGTTGCTCTTTAAACATCTTCAGATTTTTTGCTGTATGCTACAACAATTTAAGACAACCCCTGAACTTTTGGGCAGTGTGAATGCTGCCCGATGTCCGTGGACAGTCGCATAGGGTTACTATGTTGCATGGTACATGTACACAAATTAAGGGTATCGTGGTAAAAAACCTGTGAAATTCAGTGAAAACACTTTGTTAAAGACACGATATGGTTAAGTTGCACTAATAGAAAGCTATGAAATTCAGTAAAAAACGTTGTTAAATGAAAGTTATGGTTAAGTTGTGCTAATAAAAACCTATCAAAACCAGTGGAAAAAGTGTGTTAAAAGGATATTATGGTTACAGGTAAAATTGAAATACCCCAGGAATTCGCCAGTTATCGTAAAAAAAAAAGCACCCATAACTTTCGCCACCACCATGCACTACTAAGACTAACACCCATGGCGTCAAAAATGACATCACAAATTTGATAGGTTTTTATTTGTGCAACTTAACCATAACGTTCCTTTAACAAAGTTGTTTCACTGAATTTCATACGTTTTTATCAGTGCAACTTAATCATGACATCACTGTAACAAAGTTCTTTCAGTGAATTTGATAGGTTTTTATTAGTACAACTTGACCATAAAGTCCTTTTACCAAAGATTTTTTAGTGAATTTCATTTGTGATGTCCTCTTTGATGTCCTGGGTGTTGGTGTTAGCAGTGCATGGTGATTGCGCGAGTTATGGTAGCATAGCTTACCATAACTGTGCCATTTCTTGGGTTTTTTCGATTTTACTAATGACCAAAATGTCCCATAACAAGGTTTTTTCAATACATTTGATAGGTTTGTATTAGTGAAACTGAATCATAACATCCCTTTAACAAAGTTTGTTCACTGAATTTAATATATATATATATATATATATATATATATATATATATATATATATATATATATATATATATATGGAAACCAAATCTTTCAAGTGCTGCAACACATTCGTACAAGCATCAGGAATGGAAATAACATTCTGGTAATCGACTGGTCTGGTGCAAAACGAAAAAAAATGAATGTTATTGATTCAGATCATTTAAAACCACACAAACATGAGAGAGCACTTCAACTGATTGCAAAAACTGCCACATGTTTCACCCCCACCTGGGCTTCGTCAAACACATACTAAAAAAGAGATAACCAGTGTTCTATTTAAAAACAACAGAGAGGGAACCTCTCACACATCCTATAACACAAACATAGAGAAAGGACCTGCTTGCCAAAGCTGGTTTACCATGTTCCACAATTTGAGTGCCATCTTGGGACAGCATTTTGTATATACAAACACATTGCTATCTGTTAACACCATCTCTTTAAAACATTGTGTAACCAGGTTAAAGTGCAATAGTCCCCAACACTGTAAATATTAAATAAATCATGCTACAACTTGCATAATATTGTAAAGGAATTTTCTTCTGTAGTCAGTTTCATATACATTAGAAACAGATTACTAATACCATAGCTCTGAAAGAGGTGAGCAAGCATTCCAAGGCAGCACAGCACTGATAGATACGTTGTAGATCCTAATTAAAAAAGTGATTATATTTACACACATTTACTCTAAGTTGTTGGCATATGCCAGGACATCTTTCATCATACTTGGAAAAGGTAAGGTGCACCATGCATGATATTAAAAAATAACTAACATTCCAAACAAATCAAGAGAAAAATTCTCTGCCAACAAATACATAATCGAAATGCACAGCAAAGTGCACAATACAGTCAAAATGTACACAAGATAAACAAATGGCACACAATTGTATAAAAAAGTGCAAAGTGCAATGCATAGTTATCCAGTTTAAAGTGTATCGTGCATCAAATGATCCATCAAAACCATGGCACATGTTAAACAGAATGTATTTAATGTGTATAACCTAAGCTTCCAATCAAGAAGACATAAAGTGCATCATGCACCAAATATATAAAGTGCATCATGCATTGAATAACCAGATCAATATTATGGAACACATTAAAATCAATATATTGCTCCAAAGACTAACCATTGATTAAAGTGCATTGTCTAGGGTACAAATAGAATATAAAGCAAACCTATTCACAACCCAAATGGGCTAAACTTCCTTGAGCCAAATATAAAAAGCAAGAGAATAGCATGCACCTACAACAAAGGTTCTGTACTTAAATAAAATATATACAGCCCAAGTGGGCTAGAAAGTAAGACAAAAAAAAATGTACAGTGCAAACCTATACATTCCCTGAGAGAAGACAATCAGAGAAACACAATTACAGAAATACATGTAATTTATTGTCGACATTGAGACCATGAGGCTGTAAGTTGTCAAACAATATAACCAGCTTTGATTCTAATTACCGTAACTTTAGTTCACAATTACCCTTGTGGGCATGCGCACATACATGGGCTAAGCACAGAAAGCAAGACACTCTGGATCCCCTCTATGTTTCTCAAGACAAAGTTTAGCAAGGGGATACGTTTTATCCAGATTTTTGATAGCACAATAGTGATGAAGAATCAAAAGTTTAAACCGCAGATTGTTGAACCAATATATGCTAGTTTGCATGAAAACAATATTAGATACACCATACATTTAGTTAGATGGGTGATTTCATGGGCCTCATTAAGAGCATGGAGGTAATGACAAAAGGAAGGCGGAATGGTATTACCGGCATTGTTAACAGTTCTGGGCAATTACGACCCGACAACCCGCCAATACTGCCACCGCCCGTACTGTGCCCCTTCTTACTGGCATGTGCGCGTACACGCGCCCCTTCGCGGCGGAAATACCGGGATACCGCTAATAGGAGGACATCACAAGTTACGCAGGCATGCACTTACTGGCATCCCGAAGGCGGTAATTAGGGCCTGCACGATGGCCGCAATACAGGCATCGCGGACCACCCTTGAATAGCAACCTACAGTGTAGGCAACTGCCATAGGTGCACACAATCACCACAGGTGGAGTCAATGTTGCCTGTCCCAGTACAAAAGGAGTACACCCACACACCACACCCCTTCCTACACCAAAATGATGCCACTAGCTCTTGCAATCATGGGGCTGGAGCGCATGCCTGTACTGCTACAACTACAGCAACAACAACAACTACTGCTACAACAACAGGCAGCACAGAGGAGACACAGGAGGAGAAGTATGGTGAGACAGGCCCAGTAAGTTCCACCAGTGCAGCCAGTGGTACCACGTAGGCAGCCACCAATGCCTCACATCAGACCCAGTCCATTCAATCTAACCCCTGAGCAGATCCACACCCCGTACCGGTTGGACCTGGACACCATCACCACCATAGTGGACATGATACACAATGATATCGTCAGCCTCATAGAAATACGCACTGCCATCCCCCCGCTACTAAAGGTGGTGTCTGTGCTCCACTTCCTGGCCACAGGCACCTACGAGCACACAGTGTGCCATCTGCATGGTATATCACAACCACTCTTTTCACGCATGATGACCCAAGTGCTGGATGCCCTCCTGAAGCACACTAGCACCCACATATCCCTACCACGGACTGCCCATGAGCTTGCCGACACTAAAGTAGGCTTCCATGCACTGGCAGGCATGCCCAATTGTGTTGGTGCCCTCGACTGCACCCATGTCGAATTGGTAGTCCCTCATGCAATAGAGGCGATGTACCACAGTCGCAAGCAATACCACTCCATCAATGTGCAGATGGTATGTGACTCCTGCAAGATCATCACACATTGTTGCGCACGATATCCCGGATCTACACATGATGCTATGGTGCTGTGCAACTCCACGCTACCCTGTTACATGGAGCGACATGCTGGATGACGTGCCTGGCTGCTCCGTAAATTGCCTGACTGGGCCATGGCAGTGCATCGGGGTGGTGAGGTGGGGGGATGCATACCCCTCCTGGGTGGGATTGGGCGGTGAGTGGACCATGCACTCAGAGCTAAACACTGTTGATCTGAACATCCCAACCCGTAATTGACACATCAATGCCATACATCAATCCAATGCCGTACATCAATGACAAAATGCAAGACGCACAAGCAGGCCATATTTCAGTACACAATGCATCAAATAAATCTGTGAGCATACATACAGGGACATGTTCATTTCAACACCAAATAGCTGCGGCCATGGCCGTGAATCCTAAAGGTGTCAGCTCTGATTGACTCACACACACTTCATTGTGCTCCCATGCAGGTGATGGAGGCTATCGCTTAAAGCCGTGACTACTTACCCCTGTGCGGAACCCGCGGAACAGGCACGAAGAGGAGTACTATCGGTTCCATACCTGTACCCGTTTCATGACTGAGCAGACCTTTGGCCTGTTGAAGGCACGGTTCCGCTGCCTAAGCAGGTCTGGTGGAGCACTCCTTTATGACCCTGAGAAGGTGGCAAAGATCACCATGGTCTGTGTCATGCTGCACAACATGTGCATCTGGAGAAATGTACCACTGCCACCTGACATTGACATGCATGCATCGGGTGAGGATAATGAGGATGATGATGGAGGAGAAGCAGCACCCCTGGCAGTATGTGATGCACAAGATGGCCGCGCTGTACGCCAATCACTGATTGACGATTACTTCTGAACCACAGGGACGTTGATGGTTATGTGTCAGTGCTACCCTGGGCACTGGGACCGTGTCGACATGGACACAGGGTGTGTGGGGAGTTGGGCACTGTGCGCTGTCATGAATTGAATGGACACACATGAAATGGACAATGTCCAGGCATTAAATGATTTCAAACACAACGGGTGTATTAAGTTAATTTACAAAACAGTGCTTTCTCCCTCCACCACTCACACGCCCTCCCTACTCCCCCAAAACACCCAAACACCCCATACCCCCATTGAACACCCCATACCCTCCAATGAACACCCCCTTAATCCCCTCTATGCCACCAACACCACCTCCCCCCTCGCCCATTGTCATCCCACACTAATTACGGGCTTTTTTAGTGTCTGGGGGCAGCATTTAGTTCTGCCTTGCACTCCGCCTTGTCATCCGCACAGGGCTGGAGGGGGTGGAGGATGCAGTTGTGGACGATTGGTGGATGCAGATGGTATTGCCACTGCTGCTGCTGGTTGTTGGCGCTGCATGTGCTGTAGCCGGCTGTTTAGGACCTGCGTGGTGGCCCCCAAACTGTCACGGATCATGACTGCATTGGTGTTAATGGCCGCAATGGTCGCAGCATTGGCCTGACGGATCTCTCTCTGTGTTTCTTCCCCGTCAGCAACATATTGGTGCACCAGCTCGATCATTGAGTCCTGCCTTGCCTCCACCCTAGACAGGCGTGCCTCCATGTCAGTGGGGGCTGCTGAGGTTGAGGGTGCTGCGGCTGGGTGGCCCATTGCAGAGCTGGCCTCTGGAGTGGTAGTGAGGTCTGAACTGTGCAGTGGAACTGCAGGATCGAGCATGGGGCTGGAGAGTGTGCCTTGAGTGGCGTGTTGTGGGGTGGACGGGGGGCTTGGGGTGTGTGGACATTCCACATGGATTGTTCCATCTAGGTCGACGTACTCCGCTCCTACATCCACGTCACTGAGTGGGGCTGTGGCTGCTACCTCACCCAATGAACTTGTGGCAGCAGAGTCTGTGCCATCAGCCTCCCATTCAGCTGTTGTTGGCAGATATGAGGCCGCATTCTCGTCCACTGCTCTGGTGTCCTCATGTGCCTGCATGGCCTTTGCACTTGCCCTGGGTTGGACTGTGGGCCACGGTGCTGCCCCGGAGGTGGATTGGCCGGTGGTCTGGCCCTGGATGTAGATGGCCTTGTGGCAGGGTCCTGACTCCCACCTTCTCCATCAGTGCCTGTGGGGGAAGAAGAGATGCAGGGCTTCAGTGATGGTGTTACATGCAATAAGCATGAGATGGTGCTGTACAGTATTTCATTTCTCATGCATTGCAATCTTATAGGTGTATCACACAGGGTAGTTTCAAGGGGGGCCATATTGGCATTAACCGTGGCATCTCCATTCAGCACTGATGCGTACCAGGTGGTATGCCATTGTATTGGGGTTTGTGTGATGTGTTACATGCAAATGGTCCCAGTGTGTTGGGTCTCTGTTGGTAATGGGATTGGCACACAGCATGCATTTCAGTGTGGCAGGGTTTGGGCCTCCGTCTGGACATGGATCTGTAAATGTGTGTACAATGGGCCATGCATTGCCTTGGCTCGGCTCACTTTCACATCAGTTGTGCTACGTCATGGTTTGGCCTACTGGGGTTTGCAGGGTCACTCACCTCCATCTCCAGATGTCGCGGCACCCGTCTCCATTTCCCTGAAGCCCTCTATCGACTCCATCTGGATGGTTGTGATGCAGGTTTCCTCCCAGCACTGGCCAGGATGTTCCGGACCCTAAGATGGAGGTCATCCCATCTTTTTTTGCAGTCTTTGACTGTGCGGGGGGTGGTGCCTACCGCTGACACCTTGCGTGCTACCTCCTCCCAGATTTCCTTCTTCCTCAGCTGCGCCTCCATTTTGAGCTTATTTGTGAATACCTCATCGGCATGGGCAGCAAGGGTATCTGCCAGCATATTTAACTCCTCCTCTGAGAAGCGCTTCTTGCGCAGACGGGGGTGGTTTTACGGGTAGCCTTGGACATGATGTATACAATGGCCCTGGTCTCTCCTCTGTAGCAGTGGTGGTTTTGGAGGATTGCAATGGATTGCAATGGATTGTGTTTTTAAAGATGGCCGCCGGTGCATTTCCCGTTCCGACGCGATGACGTTACTTCCGGGTCCGGTATTACGAGCCCGGTATTAGCATGTTGTTATTACCGGGTCGTTATTAAGGGGCTGCTCCTTGGCGGAGGCGGTTTCGGCGGGTTCCGTGATGGCGCTATTGTGGGGTTGGAGGGCCTTTAGCGGCCTGGAGGTGTCGCCATTACCGGCATGGGGGTTTGCGCGTGCTCGCACAATCGTAATCAGCCGCTATTGGTGGCATCAATGGTGCCCGGACGCGCTAATACCTCCATGCCGGCAATGGCTCTCTTTTCAGTGGGAATCTCATAATGAGGCCCCATGTTTCACCTTCCATTTCATTGTATTGGATTACTCCAATTCCGAGATACAAATTGCCAAGCCGCATAACTTGCACTTGCCACAGCTACAAAAGCTACTTTTCTTCCTTTGCTCTGTTAGCCAATTCATGGTATCAGCCAAATGGCTGATCATGCTTGGTGCCAGGATATTTTTCAAATTTGAGGCCTTTGAGAATGTAACCTGCAGATGAGAACCAACAGCATTTGCAATGTCCTTATCCGATTCAAGCACACACCAGTGTCTCTGCAGAATTTTTCTAACACTGATAGCTTGGGTACTCTATTTAGTAATAAATCTGATTGGTTCATTTGTCATAGCTTTCTGATTAAGGGAACCCTTAAGTCAATCAACACAGTGTAAACATTGCACTTTGTCAAAGGCATTGGTAATTACTTTTTTAGAGTAACCGTTAGTTTGGTCATTCATATTTTTGGCTTCCTGAAAAAATCTCTCTCTCTCTCTCTCTCTCTCTCTCTTTCTCTCTCTCTCTCTCTTTCTCTCTCTCTCTCTCTCTCTCTCTCTCTCTCTCTCTCTTTGCTCTTATAAACTCATCACTCTTGATGAGAGATGGTGGGTGGAAGCTCCTAGCAAATAGAATGCTTTTAACATTGTTATGTTTCCGATATAGATAACTTATCAGGTGCCAATCCACTATTTCAAAGCAAACATCAAGAAACTCACTTAGTGTCAACAGTTAAAGTCAATTGTAGGTTTAAGTCATTATGATTCAGCATGGCTACATATTCCAACAATCTGGTAGAAGTACCTACCCAAATTAAAAGTTAATTGTCAATATACCATAGCCACACGACAACTTCATGTAGGTATACATCACACTCAGATGACCAGGCTATACATTCCCCCCACTCACTCTAGCAGAAATATAGAAATATGGCTTATGCTTTCTCTCTCTCTCTCCCTCTCTCTCTCTCTCTCTCTCTCTCTATATATATATATATATTATTTGAGCTAATTTGCATACCCACAATGCCTTGCTAGTGTGGCTCAGAACTGGAGGTGAACTTCTAGCGATGGCTACTAGGTGCCGTTGTGGAATGTGTGACTTGGCTCAAATGGACTTTCCTACTTTCACATTTCAGGTGAAAGGTTTTTTAAACCTACTATAACTTCCTTGGTGTTGTGAAAACATGGCCAAATGCTCCTACCAAAGGCTGTCAGGACTATACTGCACTGATAACTCGGAAAAAGGGTGAAACCAGGTATGTGGTTGTCCTGGCAGCCTTGCAAATGTCTGTCTTGGGTTGATTAAGCTATGTATAAAGTAGCACTGCCCTCTTAGACAAAGACAATTTCCTGGAGAAAAAGGTTTGCATTTGAGCTAATTTGCATACCCACAATGTCTTGCTGTTGTGTCTAAGAACTGTGTATATTATAGTGCAGTAGTACTATAGTTAAGGTGAGTAACAAGTTCCATAGGAAACCTGAAAAAAGAGTTGCTAAACTTTTGACTTTCATGATGGATTTGGCTGATATTTTGCAAACAAAAAGTGTGTCACTGTACCTGCCTCATGTCCCCCTCCAACCCCCACAACTGGACATTTAGGGAATGATTTGTTAAAACTTTTAAAGATTATTAAGAAAGTTTAAAAATGCTGTTTTAGACCTACTCCTGAACACTGTGGCCACCTAGTGGGCCCAAAAGAAACATATTGGTGAAACATGTACAGTGGATACGGCCAAAGGGGAGTGTGGGAGTACATGTACACTATGCACTGTATATCAATAAATGACACATATGCAATAAGGAATGTCCACTCAAGATTTCTTTTTACACAACAGGTGTATTAAACTGTCCAATGGAATTAAGTGCTCAAAACCCCCACCTCACACACCCTCTCCTCCCTCCCCCTTCCCCCACAACTCCCCACACACCCTCTCCCTCCTCCCCCCACACAACTCCCCCACACACCCTCTCCCCCCTCCCCCCAAAACTCCTCCACACACCCTCTCCCCCTTTCCCTCCACCCACAACTCCCCCACACACCCTCTCCCCCTCCCCCACAACTCCCCCACATACCCTCTCCCCTCTCCCCTCCCCCCACAACTCCCCCACACATGGTGTCCAAGCAAATGCTTCATGTGTCGGCGTCTATTGTCTTAATCAGGCTGCATCATCTACATCCTTCCACTTCCTGCACCTGGTGGCGGCATGTCCGATCTGCGCAAGGTGCGCGCTGACCTGCGTAGGGGGCTGGTTTGTGTGGAGTTGGATGAGGAAGGGGTGGCCACTTGCTCCAGTCTGGGGGCCAGAAGCTCAGCCTCCAATGAATCCGCTATGCGGGAGAGGACCTGCCTCAGTGCAGCCATCTCCTCGCATATTCTTGTGGTGCTTGCCTCAATGGCCTGCCACAGGGAAGCAGTGTTCTCATGCCTCTCCTGCCTTGCCTGGGCATTGTCTGCAACAAACTGCCTCACTAGGGCAGTGAGCCCCTCCTGGCGCTGCACTGCATGTCCTATCTGCTGCACCCCCGCCTGTACACCAGTAGAAGTCGGGGTGCATATGTGACATCCCCAAATCCATGTGTCTCCTCTGTGGGACTCATGCTCCCTTGTAAGTCCTCCCCTCCAGACTGCTCCGGTGTGGTGTCATGGTCGGAGTACACAGGTGTGACCTGGGGGGATGGTGCGAGTGTGGGTGTTGCAAGGAGGTCCAAGGAGTCATCCTCGATAGGAACACACACCTGGCCCTGCGCATCATCGTCTATCTGGGCTGCCCTAGCTGCCGCCTCCCCAACAGAGCTGTTCTCGGCTGAATGTACCCCATCACCCACTGCCTCCTGTGCAGGTGACACAGGTGTTGTGGGGACTGTGGCAATGGGCCTTAGCGGCACCAGTGCCGTGGCATCCTGTGCTGTAAGCAACTTCAGTGCCTGTCGTGGCTTGGCTGGGCCTTTCGATGTGGAAGGCCTGTTGCCTTCTTCCCTGGCCCTCTTCCGGGGAGTTGTTGCCTGTGGTGGTGAGTCCCAGGCCTCGCTGTTAGGATCTGAGCCTGTGGGGGACCAAGAGAGGGACGGCATGAGTGATGGTTTGACAAGCATCAGGCTTACATTGGTATTATTGCTCTTCGACACATTAGAGGGAATTAGGCAGTGGAGTTTTGGTGATCAGGTTGCTTGCTATATGGGTGGAGCATGCAGGCATCCATCAGGGTCACTTATGTTGGAGCTGGCATATGCTATGTGACATGCATTTCTGTTGTGGACTGCGTGCAGTGTGACGTATGCCATTTTCATATTTGTGTGGTGTGTGTCAGGTATGGCATTGCCATGCTGCATGCATATCCATGTGTCTGTGCTGCGGATGGCCTCTAGGCAGGGATGTGTCAAATGTGTATGTATTGGGCCATGCATTTCCTCTTTGGACGGAAAAATTGGTGGACTATCATCATACTTTGCATTACAGTGTTTTCTTAGGACACTCACCTCCATCTGCCGATGAGGTGGCGCCACGTTCCATCTCGCCGACTCCTTCTATGGCCTCGATGTCAATCGTACTGGCGCAGATCTCCTCCCACCGGCTCAGCTTGATGAGTGAGCTGGGACCACCACCAGTAGCCATGGCCTGGCTCCGGTTTGCGGACAGGATGTTCCTGACTCTCAGGAGCAGGTCATCCCATCGCTTGCGGACATCCTTGATCATGCGGGGGGTGTTGCCTATGGCACTGACTTTTTGGGCAACAAGTTGCCAGATCTCTTTCTTCTTTATCTGTGCCTCCCTCTTGAGGCTGTTTGTAAAAACAACCTCTTCATTGTCTGCCAGTGTCTCTGCCAGCATAGTTAGTTCATCCTCATTGAAGTGCTCTTTGCGCTGCCGGGAAACACCTTTTTTTACTGCCTTGGGCATGATGCTGGTGCTGATGGTTGATTTCTGTAGTCAGAAAAATTATCCAGATCCTGTGTGGTGAGGGTGGCAATGGATTGTGTTTTTCAAGATGGCCACCTTGCTCTTTCCCGTTCCTGTGCGATGACGCTACTTCCGGTCCCGCTTATTAGCGGTCACCGCTATTAGCGGTGCCCGCTAATGCCGTATTCATTGTTGCCGGTAGTGCTGTCTGCGGTTTCCATGATGCCGCTGAGGGCCATTTTTTGGACTTTTTAGCGGCATGCCGGTAATGTCGTTACCAGCATGGAGCAAAGCTTGTGCACGCGAACTTGTAATTTCCCGCTATTAGCGGGCTCTTTACTACACAGACAGAGTATTTTCTCCATGCCAGTAAGGACTGCTACTTACCTCCAACCTCGTTATGACCCCCTTTGTTTCGTTGCCATTGTCCGTGGGACCTACCATCTTCTTGGGGGGTTTAATTGGGCAATCTCACAAGAAATGTCCAGCCTTTCCCAGTCTGTTCTCATTCTCCTTTCATTCCTTTTCTTGTTTACCTTTATCCTCAATCCTGTCCCTTCCTCCATCTTCTTGGGGGGTTTAATAGGGCAATCTCGCAAGAAATGTACAGCCTTTCCGCAATATAAACAAAGTCGTTGTTGCCTCCTTTTTTCTCTTTCAGCCTTAGAAATGGGGACTCGTAATTCCCCTCATTGCATAGGTTCAGTGGTTTCATGACCCCTGGCTTGAGTGTCCCGAGGCCTTATGTAAACTGATCTCCCTTCCGCTCTCATGCGGTCCATTTTACGGTCTTGTAATCGGTGCTCCAATTGCAGAGTTAGGTTGATATAGTCCGCACAACATTCGGGTGGATTAACAACTTGAGCTAGTATGTCCTTTCACTCACCACGAAGCACACAGTAAAAAAGTGTGGTACAATTCTCCTCCGCCCAATTAGTCTGTGCTATGAGACGGTTGAAGGTGGTAATGAAAGTCAATAAGTCATGGTTTCCTTGTCTAAGAGATAGTAATTTGTTGTCTAATGCTTTTCCTTGGGTGTGTCTGGTGAACAGTTTTTCAAATTCCTGTTGGAATTCCGCAAAGTTCCAAAATATTGGATCATCCTGGGTTACTAATGGCATGGACCAATCAGCTGCACATCCTCCCAAATAAGAAAGTACAAAGGCCACCCTTGCGCTGTCATTAGGGAAGGCTCCTGGTTGGCACAAAAAGTGGAGGCGGCACTGGTTCATGAACACAGCATAATTGTTCAGGTCGTCCAAGAAGCGTTCGGGTGGGGCCAGTGGAACTGCCCCTGGAAGTACAACCTGCACTGGTGGTGATGGCTGTGGCAAAGGAGTTGGTGTAATCCCGGGCAATTGGACTTGTCCGGCGTGTGCCTGGAGCATTTGCCTTGCCAGATCATCTGTTCGTTCTCGGGCTATAATAAGGTCTCTCCTCAGGGAATTAGTCTCTTGTCTTGCACCTCCGCCCGCAGCTCCCCCAATGGTTGGGCTAACTGTTCGGTTTAAGAGGTTTTCATAATGCCCAGGCAGAGATTCTGAGAGGCTTTGCGTTCTGTTACGCTCACCTGGTCTCTGCGGGGGCGTTGGGGCACGGTTGGAGCCCACCCTCGACTTGGCTCCTCAGGATCGTCTCCCTCTCCCAGTTGTTGCAGGGCCTGCTGCTCGAGATGCTGGTGTTGCCCCTGAGTGAAGATGAGACGCAATGAGAATGGTGTGGGGGTGTAGTGACTTCCCTCACCCCCTTCGTGCCTAAATACAGTGTGCAAGCGCTTTCCCAAGCAAGCTGACCTGTTGTTTTGTAATGTTGAGCTATCCGTCCTGCTTATCATAGCAGGGGCGCATAGAACGGACCGAGTTGCTTCACTGGTCCATGGGGATGTTGATCCAGACCAGCTGCCACCAATCCGCTTAGAAGGTAAGTCTTTTACTTATGACTATTGTTCATTTATAATGTCTTTATCTTGTCCTATAATAATTCTTCAATGTCTCATTCCCATCCCAATAGGTTTGAAGAAGTAAATCAGAGCCGAGGAGGGAATCCAGGGAGTCCCTTGAGACTGATGGAGTTTCAAAAGTAGCTGGTAAGTTGGTCTTTATAATGAAATTCTAATCTCTGGTATGGCGCAGCCAAGCATTCGTTATTCGTATGAATTCTAACCTGTTGTGTTCTTTATTCCCTTGCAGGTGCTGGCCGATGGCAAAGAATGAAGTCCGGATGCTCGATGAAGATCCGAGGTTGCTGGATGAAGATACCGCGAAGAAAATGGAAAGAAGTGGAGCTCTGGGTAATTGGACTCCCGGATCAGGTGAGATGAAGACTCTGGCCCTCATTACAAGTCCGGCGCTGGACCATGGTGCTATTAGCACCATGGTCCATGCCGGACTCCGGCATGGTGGATGGCGGAATTACCGCCCCATTCCAAGGTGAGTGGGGCGGTAATTCCCCATTCACCATTTGCCCTTCCCCATTCCCATTTTTGCCCCATAGGGTATAATGGGAATGGGGAAAGGCGCTAAGTACGGTGCCGCAAATTGCGGCACCGTACTTAGCACCAAGGTCACTTTGCGGCATGGGTTTTAACGCCTGCAAAAAGCAGGCGTTAAAACCCGGACCTCTTAATCAGGCGTTAAGGGTTAACGGCGCAGACGGCACCGTTAAACCCTTAACGCCTGACTTGTAATGAGGCCCTCTGACTCCGGTAGGGATGGAATGCAGTAAGAGGCGCGCACAGCGATGTAGCGGCTGGCAGCAGGTAAGCAGCACCTTCAGCGATGGAGTAGCTGGATTCAGATAAGAGGCGCGCACAGCGATGTAGCGGCTGGCAGCAGGTAAGCAGCACCTTCAGCGATGGAGTAGCTGGATTCAGGTAAGAGGAGTGCACAGCAATGTAGCGGCTGGCAGCAGGTAAGGAGCGCCTTCAGCGATGGAGTAGCTGGATTCAGGTAAGAGGTGTGCACAGCGATGTAGCGGCTGGGAGCAGGTAAGTAGCGCCTTCAGCGATGGAGTAGCTGGATTCAGGTAAGAGGCCTTCAGAGATGTCTTCAGAGATGGAGCTGCTGGGATCCAGTGATGCACAGGTAAGCACAGCGGAGAGCGTTATGCTGCTGAAAGCAGAATAACGCGAAGCAAAGGCATGTGTATGGGTTGGCCTTATGTAGGCTGGCTCTGGCCCCTCTCTTTAGCCCCACCTACTGGCTCCACCTTGCCCCGCCCAGGGACTCTGGCACATGCCTTCCAATGCTGTTCTATAGCCACGCCCATCCCTGCTGCCCGTGCCCTTGGCACAGAGTCTGCATGGCACACTTTTACATGAGCCTGGCACCAGAGGTGCCAGGACTGGATCCAGCTTGTCTAGTGGCCATGACAGCACCTTGGCACACACTCTCCCTCGATTTCATCACAGATCTGCCTCCCTGTCAAGGGTTCAACACTATCCTAGTGGTTGTTAACCTATTCTCTAAAATGGGCCATTTCATTCCGCTTAACGGTCTACCAAACGTATCCAGTCTGGCAAACGTGTTTTTAGAGCAAATCGTACGATTACATGGTTCCTCTCCATCCTGATTCCTGACCGAGGTAGTCAGTTTGTGTCTAACTTCTGGAGGAAGAGTTGTGCAATTGCCCAAATCGATATTCGTCTGTCCACTAGTCACCATCCCCAAACTGATGGCCAAATGGAGCAGATGACTCAGACACTAGAGCAATACCTACGATGCATGTTACATCAAGTGGAAGAAAGCTGGAAGGATGTGCTGTGGATAGCCGAATATGCCTACAACAACTTGCTACACACCTGTACCGGACAGAGTCCATTCTATACCGTATATGGAAGGCACCCACTTACTGCCTAATTAGATACCCCCATGGCCTTGGAAATGCCTGCGGTGAAGACTTTACATACGACCACCACTCAAGCCTTCAAAAAGGCAGCAGAACACTTGATCCAAGCCAAAGAAAGACAGAAAAGATTCTCTGATCAACCCCGAAGAAAAGCCCTAGACTACCAAGTCGGAGATGAAGTCTGGTTGGCGTCTCGGCATGTGCCCATAAGAGAAAATTGAACATTTTGTCCCAGATATCTAGAGCCCTATACCATCAAGGCTATTATAAATGGCAGTAAAACTAGCTCTACCACCAAATATGCAGATCCATCCCGTATTACACGTGTCACTCTTAAAACCTATTCAGCCTGGAACTCGGGTCAAAACACCACGAAATCTGGTACTGGTTAATGGAGAACCCGAATTTGAAGTCAAGGACATACTAAATGCTAAAGTCACCAGGTCCAAGTTATATTACTTAGTGGACTGGAAGGGATACGGCCCTAAAGACAGGACATGGGAACCTAGCGAGCACGTCCATGCGCCACGCCTGGTAAGACGATTTCATCTGAACCATCCGACCAAACCAGGGCCAGATGGAGGAAATACCTTGAGAGGGGCCTTAGGGGGGAGTGCTGTCATGATCCATGCCCCTGACCCTCTCAGGTTTAACAGCCCCCTGGCAGCAGTGGGGCTAAAGCCCTTCACACTGGCCCCAAGGGCCTTAAAACTCCATCAGAAACATACATGGAGTCAGTCCTGGCGACTTTGGTGCCAGGCTCATTATAAGGAATAGAGCAATACCAGTTTTGGACCTTAATCCAACATGGAAGCCTATTACACAGCTCAGTTCTTTAGAACCAAGCCATGCAGTCTAGTGTTTTGGGTGTGGCTGGGCCTGGAACTACTTGGCCTGGAACTACTTTACCTGCGCTTTTAAACCACACCCAAACAGCAGAACACGCTTCGCGTTATTCTGCACTCCTGCAGCGTAACGCTCACCATGTCCAGCTCCTGCTCATCTGCTTCTCCGGCGGCCCGATCTTGAAGCCCTAGATCCAGATTCCATTAATAACCTGGAAGAACAAGAACAGCATTAGTGAGCAAGACCACTTACCTGTGAAGTAACCGGTCTTGAATCCATCCTGTGCTTCGCTTACCTTGCCCATCTGCGGAGTTCGCTGTAACCTGCAAAGGTAAAGAAACAAGGACTGCATTAATAACAATTCTTACCTGGGCAAACAGCGAGTCCTGGCAGCACCCTGCTCTTCTCATACCTCGCCCATCTCCGGGTTTCACCACAACCTGCAAGGGAGAAGGAACAAGGACAGCATTAACAAAGCACTTATCTGAGCAAGCAGCACTTCGATCGCTCATCACTCTGGAACATCACTGCATCCTGTACAAAGAAGGGAAGAGAACACAGGTTAGCAATTAACACCAATAAACAGCGCATCGTTCCACGCATCAATAACTCAACATGGTCTTTGCCATCGGCACGGCAACTCCGAGATCGCAAACATCCCTGTGAAAACAAAAAGAGACATTGTTAGGGAACAGCGTAGTGGAGCAAGATGCCGAGAAGACAGAGAAACAGAGGGAAAGAAAGAGACAGAATAAAGATGGAAATGACATTATAACTCACCTGGAAGACAGCAAGCAAAGTCGGAGTCACAGCCGGTCTGAACCCGACATAAGGGCACACGGACCAGTGAAGCAACTAGGTCCACGGAACGCCCGCACCAACCATGCGCCCCTGCACAGAGACGCAGGACGGAGAGTTCAACACACAAAAACGTAAGGTGAGCAATAACCCCAAGGGAGGGGATTTGGACCAGAGGGAGGTGGGATTCCACCCATCACAGAACCAGTATCTTAACCCTCCATTCTCCTGTTATAGGCGCTACCCAATGACTGGCACATAACCAAGCAGAGAGGGGCCCGGGATAGCGCTTAGACCTCCATCCAGCATCGTGTGGCACCCCCGTGGATACCAGGTGAGCGTAACAGGGAGTCCCTTAACAGCATATCTATCCACTTTATCTTCAAATGTATTGGATTCGAATTCCTTTAGCATTACAGTGTTAAAACTATTCACTTTCTTATTAGACCATCTGACACGATTTCCTTTGTTATTGAGAATTACATTCTTTAAATGTCTATACCCTTTTTCCACATTAATTTTACGATTACTATCCATGGTTTCTAGGACACTGTTCCACTCTAATTCCAATAATAACTTGGCATGGTCAGTTACGACTGATTCTTTAATAGTGTACCTCCTTATTTTGAGAACACATTACCGGTCGTAAATATAAAATCTATCTGTGATGAGGATCCTCTTGTGGCCCATGTAGGTTTGTCATTCTGGATACACTTCAGCCCCCAGTTGTTAGCCCAATTTAACCACATCCCTCCTTCCATTATCTTTCTCTTCCCCTTAGTTACATGGTCGTACTCTGTCATAAGACACTCTATTCTATCAACCTGATCTAAGTTGCAGCTAGCATTGAAGTTGCCTGCAAGAATTACATTGCCCCTCTCATGTAATGTGAACCATTCCTCCATTCCTCCAATCTACTAATTGAATGTCCGCCGAGGAAATCAGCCTAAGAGCTGGGATTTCGTCAAACAGCTCCAATATTCTCAACCTGTTTAATGAGTTGGGGCCTCCTTCATCGAAAAGATAATGCAAAATCATGCCAAATGTGCCTGCCTGCTTAGATGGTCTTAGTTTCATTTCAGAAAAAGAATCCCTCCCCCTCCCAGTCTGTTCTCATTCTCCTTTCATTCCTTTTCTTGTTTACCTTTATCCTCAATCCTTTCCCTTCCTCCATCTTTTGGGTCACTTTATCCTCTACTAACTGCCATTTATCCTCCTCTTCACTCTCTTCCTTCACTTTTATCCCCTGGCAGATTCCCAGGATTATTTCCTTGAGTATATCCCTAACTATTTTCCTCACATCTTCTTCAGAAAATGGTAGGGATCCCTGTTTTCTCTCCTCTTCACCATCTAATTCCTTCAACCCTCCATTTACCAACTGCGCACAAATTTCGGTCTCCCCCAACACAGTAATCGCATTCTCTGCAGCTTTACTATTCCCGTTGTCTACCTCCCAAACACTCTCCCCACTCAATCTTTGAGAGATATAATGTGGCCTTGGAAGCTTTCCAAATAAGTGTGCAGGATGATTAAATATATCAAACAGTTGACCCCTTTATCCTCCTTGTTTATTACCCCTTACCCATGTTACTCAGGTTGTTTTCTGTTTCAATACATCCATCAATCTTCTCTCTGAGTTAGTATAATCCATCTGCTTTTCACTTCCAATCCACTTCTTTGTTTGCTCTTTTTTAAAGTGCCACACCCTCATTATTCTCCACCATCTCTCCCTCTCCTTTCTCCTCCATAATAGTCTGCTCTGCATTTATCCCCCTTCCAACACTCAGCAGAAACTTAAGAGAGGAGACCTTAGTAGTTTTTTAAATTCCGCTGCCACCTACCACCCCTTACCCACTTTCTCATGTCCACTCAATGGAAGGCCTTCCCCTCCCCCTCTTCTTGGTACAGGGACTGTGAATGTCCTGGAACAACCTCTCCTACCTCCCCACTCCCACCTTCGATCTCTTGTATTGCCTTGATCATTTCAGCATCTGAACCCGCCAGGTGTCCCGTGTCTCCTTCCTCTTCTTCGGCATTCACTATTTTGGAAGAGGTGATTGTGGAAGAGGTATAGCTAGAGCCCAAGCTAATGTACTCTTCCTAGTTGTAAAGACCAAAGGGGCCAGCACAGTATCCTTCCTAGTACATATGATTTTCTTTCTCATATCTTAGGTTTAAGGTACCTTCACTTCTCTAAAAAGTCACTTGTGGATTGTCCAAAAAAAACTCCCAGATGTTCACGTTACCAATTAGGGGTTACTTAGAATTAGACTGCCTAATATTCACATTTACACAATACACCTTACCGCCATACTAAAGTTCCCTTTACTCTTGTCAATTTCAGCAGTTATACCATAACTTTCATATTTAGAACACAGGAGCAGCAGTTATACTTTTTAACTTTGCACACTGCTAATGTGACATGTTACCGGAATATGCACACAGCCACTACGTAACATTACTATCCGAAATATGCACATAGTGGGCCTCATTACGAGTTTCCCGGTAAAACCGGGTTCATTACCGGCATGCCGGAATGAGGGTGTCCGTGCACGTATGAACCCGCTAATTGCGGGTCATCACGAGTGCGCGAGCACGCGCGTTCCCCCATACCGCCATGCCGGTAAAGAGCCTCCAAGCCCCCTATACCGGCATCACGGGGCCCGCCCATTGCGCTACCGCTTCACACTAACCCGTAAATACCGGCACAGTAATACCGTCATGTTATTACCGTGTTTGCAAAAAACGGACCCGGAAATAACGTCATCGCGCAGGAACGGGAAATGGGCCGGCGGCCATCTTTAAAAACACAATCCATTGCCATCCTCCATTACTACCACTACACCCGTGTTGTTGAGTGCCAAAACACAACCAGGATGTCAAAGGCCACTGAAAAAGCTCACAAAGGAAGAGGAAGCAGCGCTTTTCAGATGCAGAATTGACAATGCTAGCGGACACCCTACAACAGCATGCTGACATAATCCGAAGCACGGACCTGAAGCATGCGGCCCAAACGCGTAAAAAACAGGTGTGGCAGGAGGTTGCGCAGAGGGTAACAGCAGTGGGGTGCACCCCAAGGAGTGTCCGGGATTGCAGAAAGCGCTGGGACGACCTCCGCCTCCGTGTCCGGAAGATCCTTGCGGAGAACCGGAGGGCCGCAATGGCGACAGGCGGTGGCACACACTCCCCTTTTAAGCTCACCACATGGGAGGAGATTGCAAGTGGATTCATCGATCCAGAATCCATAGAGGGGATCGGAGAGCAGGAGTTCGGGGCAGCTACCACAACAGAGGAAGGTGAGTGAACCATCACATCCACCAATAACAAAACATGATGTGACACAAGTGAGGTGGGAGTCCGATTAGGCAAGGCAATTCCTTTACCCAAGGCAACATCAACTCACCAACAGAATACTGATTGCCACTCCCTGCACCACATGCATGCTGCGTGAAATATGTAAACCAAACAGAGGTGCAACATGACCCATCCATGCCCATGTCCCCTCCCCCCCACCTAGACAATCCATTGCCACCAGCCATGCAATCATTGCCAACATGTCCCTTCAGTACACCACATGCCACACAACAGAAATGAAATCATGCCTGAATGTATCAAGATATTACACTGCAACAAATCACAGCTGCCATTTGGCAATCTCACTGATGACCTGCATCTCTTCTATCCCCCAGGCACCGATGAGGAAGGTGGAACCCAGGACAGGGGGGCAAGCACATCCAGTGCATGCAAGGGGACCAGGGCCACCGCAACCCCCTCCTCTGAAAAATTGCCTGCGACCACTCCCAGTGTGCCACACAAGGCATCATCTCTGCAGGGTGCACCTGCTGCGATAGTGCCAGCTGTACCACCGGCCACCACGGACGTCGTGTCCAAAGAGGTGGTCGAAGAGGCCGAAGAATCTTTGGGATTGCCCAGCCAAACACCCATTGGCACCCCCCCCCCCCCTGTGCAGACAGAGAGCCTGGATGACCCATGTCTCCATGACTCCGACCTAGGAGATTCGGACATCGGCATTTTCGTGGACGACAGTGCCCAGGACAAGGGCCCCACGCAGGTGCCTTCCACCACCCAGCCTTCCACCACCCTGCCTTCCACCACCCTGCCTTCCACCACCCTGCCTTCAACCACCCTGCCTTCCACCACCCCACCAGCCACCGGTACACCTGCGACAGAAACCACCTTTGAGGTCCGTCTTGCAAGGGTGGAGGCCCGCCAAGACGAGATGCTGCAGATTATGCGGCAACAGGTCGTTGCCGGTAATGAGGCCATGAAGGCCATAGCCACGGCCATTGTTGCAAATACAGCTGCCATGGAGGCGTCCACGTCTACATTCAGGCAGTGCATGGGGTCACTGACCGAGGCCCTACTAGCCAACATCAGGCAAGTGCAGCAGCCACACTATGGGTCTGCAAGGGGATTGAAAATTGACACATCCACCACGTCAACACCTTCCACCTCTGTTCAATCTAGCCCTGTGCACTTAACGCGCAGGAGCGCACGGCGCATGGCCATGGAACCCCCAGACCCCAAAGTCGCCAAAAAGTGACTTTCTGAAAATTGGAAAAAATGTGAGGAGTAACATTGGTGAAGGCAACACTGTTTGTTGCGCACTTGGGGACATTTGGGATCTGTGGGGTGGGTGAGGGAGTTTGTTTTGGGATTGTGGGAGGGGGGAGTGGGCACAGTTTTGCACTTTCATATAATACACAAGTTTTCTGGAGAACAATCCCTGGCTGGACATTGTAATTTTTGGTGTGCATCCATTTAATGTGTTACGGTGTTCAGTGTCCAAACTGCAACATTCCCTTTGTGCATGTTCACATTGGCCCAGTGTCTGACTGACAAAAGTCATTCATGGTCCCTGTGTCTTAAAAGTATTCGTCAATTAGTGCTTGGCGTACAGCATGGCCGTCCCGTGCATCACGTACTGGCAGGGGGGCTCCTTCGCCTCCATCTCCATCCCCTTCATCCTCACCGGGGCCATGCATGTCAATGTCAGGTGGCAGTGGTACATTCCTTCGGACGCACATGTTGTGCAGCATGACACAGGCCATGGTGATCTTTGCCACCTTCTCAGGCCTATACAGGAGTGCCCCACCAGACCTGCTTAGGCAGCGGATCCGCGCCTTCAATAGGCCAAAGGTCTGCTCAATCACACGGGTTCGAGTGTGCACACGATTGTACTCCTCTTCATAGCTGTTCTGCAGGTTCCGCACAGGGGTAAGTAGCCACGGCCTCAAGGGATATCCTCCATCACCTGCAAGCAGATACAAATAGGTGTGTGTCACTCTGAACTGACACCTACAGGGAGCATGGTCATGGCAGCAGCTATTAGGTGTGAGCATGCACATGTCCCTGTACGTGTACCAAATAGTCACCTATATGGAATGTATACTGTAAAGAGGTGTGGAACACTGGATGGGGTTGAATAGATGATGCAGGGTGTAAGCATGCATGCTGAGGCAGATGTGCTGTGGCAGTGCGACAATGTTTAGCCTCCAATTCATGCAGTATACTCTTTGCTCTGCATGGTCACACTGGCCACATTGGCACAGTTGCCATCCTATTCAGTCATGCATTGCTTGCCATCACCATGGTGGCCTGGTTGTGCCTCTTACTTGTTGTCATCCATTTGCATCATTTGTGATATGTGGCCCAGTGATGTGTCATTTTCAGTTTGGCTGTGTCAGGTGAGGAGTGTTTAGCTCTGCATTCATTCTACACTCACTGGCTATTGGCACCCAGGTGTACTACCCCCCCCTTTCCCACCCAGGTGTACTATCCCCCCCCTTCTGCATCCGCACACATGAGTACCCCACAGCATGGCCATGGTCCAGCATGTCGCTCCATGTGATGGGGTAGCGTGGAGTTGCGCAGTACCATGGCATCATGTGTGGATCCAGGAAATCGGGCGCAGCAATGAGTGATGATCTTGCTGGAGTCACATACCATTTGCACATTGATGGAGTGGTATTGCTTGCGATTGCGGTACACCGCCTCTGTGGCATGGGGGACTACCAATTCCACATGGGTGCAGTCGATGGCACCGACACAATTGGGCATGCCTGCCAGTGCATGGAAGCCTACTTTGGTTTCGGCTATCTCCTCGGCAGTCTGTGGTAGGGATATGTGGGTGCTTGCGTGCTTCAGGAGGGCATCCAGCACTTGGTTCAGCATGCGTGAGAATAGTGGTTGTGAAATGCCATGCAGCTGGCCCACTTTGTGTTGGTAGGTGCCTGTGGCCAAGAAGTGTAGCACAGACACCACCTTCAGTAGTGGGGGAATGGCAGTGCGTATTTGTATGTGGCTGGCAATGTCGTTCTGTATCATGTCCACTATGGTGGTGATGGTGTCACGGTCCAACCGGTACAGGGTATGGATCTGCTCAGGGGTTAGGTTGAATGGGCTGGGTCGGGTGCGAGGGATTGGTGGCTGCCTACGAGGCGCTGCTGGCTGCGCTGGTGGTAATTGCTGGGCCTGTCTCACTCTCCTTCTCCTCCTGTGTCTCCTCTGTGCTGCCTGTTCTTGCTGCTGTTGTTGTTGTTGTTGCTGTAGTTGTAGTTGTAGCAGTATAGGCATGTCCTCCTGCGCCATAATTGCAAATGCTAGTGGTAGCATTTTGGTGTAGGAAGGGGTGTGGTGTGTGGGTGTGCTCCTTTTGTACTGGCCCACTCTGCATTGCCTACACCTGGGGGGGGGTTGTGGTGTGTGGGTGTGCTCCTTTTGTACTGGCCCACTCTGCATTGCCTACACCTGTGGGGGGGGTTGTGGTGTGTGGGTGTGCTCCTTTTGTACTGGCCCACTCTGCATTGCCTACACCTGGGGGGGTTGTGGTGTGTGGGTGTGCTCAGTTCATACTGGCGCAGCCTCCTTTGACTCCACCTGTGGGGATTGTGTGCACCTGTGGCAGCTGCCTTGTATCTTGGTTGCTGTTTGCGGGTGGCCCGCGATGCCTGTTTTTCTGGCATCATGCAGCCGCTGTCACCATGTTCGCGATGCAAACTATTTGTCAAAATAGTGAACTACGTTTGCCAAGAATAAAGACTAAACTTACTCTAAGGTGCTCTGACCCTCCAGCCTCCCAGACGAACAGAGAAACAGGCACTTTTGAGGCACCTCTTGGTGCGTGTGCCGGTGCCCTTTTGCAAGTCACTGAGTCTGGTGGGCGGAGCTAACCTAAAGAAGAAGAAAATATAGCCCTTAAAATAAATAGTTCATAAAATGTCCTCATAAATATAACGAATTCTTGAGTCTATGGCAGGATTCTGCTCTCACCACGATCTTCAAGTCCAATAGAATAAAAGCACAGCAAACGGCACAAACGCTCTCCGGCAGGCTCAAAGGCACAACAGGCACTTTTGAGGCACTTTCACACATCTTATTAGTGTGAACACTTTCTTATTAGTGTGAAATCTTTCTACTGTGGACATCATGGTCATTTTGACATTTCACGGTGCAGTTTTAATTGATGTATGATAAGTGTACAACTTTTGATTAGGGATTTGTTCAGAGTGAGTTAAGTGTTCTTTTCCACTCCTTTTCTATCATGTAATTTTGTTTATTTGTGTCATGATTTTGTGATTGAGTAACTAGTTGATTTACTATGCATAGTGATTTTAATATGGTTCAGGTTTATTTGGAATAAATTATCTGCACATGTGCACACTTTTTTTGTCTCTTTAGTTTTTAGTCTTGTGCTCCTGTGATTTGTCTATCAGGGCTTTATGTGTCGAATACCGTTGTATTGAATTACAGGTCGTTGTGTTTTTATGTGTGCTAATTATGAAATTAAGACGTGGGAATACATGCCCAGCCCTCGAAATATACTGCAGGTATCCCTTGATTTGGTTCTTTGGGAGATTTGCTGCGTATACAGATGTACTTTGATACCAGCATTGTGCACTACGCAGTTTATTGAGAAATTGTTGACATGATATGTTACATCTTTTTGTACTGAATAACTGGATACATATATATCCGCATCAGGAACTGTGTACTTTACTGATCGACTGTTTGCGTGAATTCTTGCACTTTAATGTATTGACTTACTGTTTACATGCAATTTTGTACTCCATTATATTGAAAAATTGTTTACATGCATTATATGTACTGAAATATTGCGTACATATTTACTCAGCATTGGGCACTAGGCGCTTTACTGAGTAAGTGTGTACATGTAACTGTGCAACGCTATGTATTAAACAACTATGTACAAGTATATCAGGCATTAGCGATTGGCCTCTTTACTGATTGTTTACATGCATTCGTGCATTTTAAAATGTATTGACTATTTGTCTACATGTAACTATGTACTTCAATATAATGAATAATTGTTTACATGCATTATATGTACTGGAGGATTGTCTATATGTATACACGGCACTGGGCACTAGGCACTTAATTGACCAACTGTTTACATGCACTTTAGCACTTTGGAAAGTGGCTCTAATGCAATGTTCTTCGAATGAGACCGATAATTAATATTTGGATGGTTTTGTGAAAACGAAAATTATTTTTACATCTTATCATTTGTTTTAAATTGTGCCCATAAGGCTATGGTATGATTAAGGTACTTTTCATGTGTAATTCAATGGTGAAGTTATAGCATGTGGCACCATATCCACTCCAAGATAGCGGCGTGTGTAGCTTCATGGTAAAGCAACACTGAGTAGTGGAAATCAAGAAAAGCATGGGTAGCACACCATGGGGTCCTGTACGCAAGCAAACCTGATTTGAGTACTCTTTATGTGAACAAGCGACAAATTTAAAATAAACGATTGTGTTATGGAACAACTTTGGATTTCGATGTTCATTTGATGAGCACAGGTGTGCCCCAAGGTAACATGTTGCCTTACAAACTTTTAATATATTTATATATAACAGTATTTATTCCCAGTTGCTGCTGCACAAATTATGTAATTGCCAGATAATATCAAAATCTGCTAACTAGTTTTCAAGTGCCTTCATGGACTAGGTCTGATAAGTCTATCAAAAAAACTGCGACCCTCTGTTTCTGCAAGGCCTCTTAGGTCCGATGACCTTCGTCTCTTGGTAAAACCGAGAAGTAAAAGCATTTAGGGTAGGTGCACAACTTAGAAATGTTCTTCCTTTGAATCTTTGTCTTATCTATAACAACTATCTATATTTTGAAAGCCTTTGAAACCGTACCTATTCAACTAATGCATGAAGCACATTGCTCCTCGACAGCAGTATTTCTGTTAGGCCTCGAGGCAATTTCGTTTGCTCTGCTTGTCCATCTGCGTATAATAAAACACAAATCAAATTAAGTGAGTAAGGGCCTACATTTCAGGTTGACAGATTAGAAGCCAAGCAGAATAGGTTAGGTTGTATTGTGGTTGCTTCTGAATCCACCAATATTTGCTGTGTCTACTAAGCATTGGTTGACATAATATATCACATGAAGTTCTATGAAGATGAGGACATTGTTGTGTCTTTCCTTTCTTTATCTACAGTGAGACAGGCATGGTATCAAGAGATGACACTGACAACAGATATAACAGTTTAGAAAACCTTTACAAAATTTTCAGGATGGGTGTAATGCCTAACTGGCCCTATAGTTATGGCGGCGATTGCCCTACCTAACGAAACTAAGGAACGTCAGTGTCCAGAAGCCCAAAACAAAGGTTTGGCTGTGTCAAAACCTATGCCTGCCCTCACATCCAATACCTTAATGTAGCTTAGGGATATTCTAACTCAAAATAGTGTTCAAAGTAAAAGTCTGGAACAATCTCTAGTTCCCTGCCTTAGATTTGGGATACAGTTTGAATTACAACATTACAAAAAGGTGCTTAGGTTTCCCTTCAGCAAGCTTAAGCACTGTTTCACCAAAGCCACAATGTTCCAAAGGAGCTGAAGGGTTCCCTTTCCCAAGCTTCAAATTCTGGTGTACAATGAACAAAGTTCCAAGAGAGTTTAGGCTCTTCCCCAAGCTTCAAATTCAAAGTCACAATGACACAGTTCCAAGGGTGCTTAGGTTTCCTCAAGCTTCCGACCTTGGTTTTGAACCCAAATATCAAAAGGGTTCAGGGGTTCACTTCCCCAAACTTCAGCCACCTTATGCTGGGTCCTCCCTGGTCTGGGTGCAGTTTATGAGCCACACGGCCCACCCATTACAGGCTACACAACCAGTAGTCCTTGTGCCACTCTCAGCCATCTTGATGATTATTTTAGGGTGAAAAGTTCACAATAACCTGTGTACTAGTAGTCTCTCTCTCTTGCTTTAATGTAGGTTGTTGATTTAACATAAATCCGCTTATTTGGTATTTTTCTCCCACTTGGCCGGCTCCGCTCGGCTGCCAGTTCACACTGCCAGTGTTGTTTCTTTTAGCAACTTGAATTTCCTTGCTTCCCGAACTTCAAAGCTTTTGTCTATATCAGTTGGGAGCTTTCTGAGACATGCCGACTGCACATGAGCACTCCTGATACATTATAATGTGTTTGCTTAGCTTACGCACACTGGGTTTCAGCACATCATTTAGTGAAACTCACTGGTTGCTGTGTTTGTTTGTAGTCCGCTTTATGGGACTTAAGTTCAGGATTCCATTGCCTGCCCCCTGGAGGGCTCATCCATTCAGGGGAATGAGCACTTCTCAACCATAACAACAGGACCGTCCACCTTCATGACTCCCTTCCTTGTCTCGTACTCCAACTTCATGGAGACATGGCTCCCTCGCTTTATATTGACACTTCACCACACAGGGTCTTCCTCTCACATCTCAGCGTCCCATTCAACTCTGGGTTTCCACGAGTTGTGTTGGCCTCTCCACTGCTCCTCTACTCTGCTCTGAACTGTCCCACATTTTACACACCTGACTATTGCCAATAGGCTGCAGGTGCAAGTTCTCCGGCTCAATTGCCTGACCTTGTTTAAGCCTGTTAGTGGGTTACACCTGACCTTTAGGTTTGTAACTCTCAGGCTCCCTCTTCTTCGTCCCATTACTATAATGGTACTTTCCATAGGTAACCTGCATTACTCTTGGGATGATCTTCTTCTTCCCAGTACTGGACTTCACTTCAGGGGAAACAATAGGATAAGAATGGCAATATACTATGAAAGCTACGGAAGGGGAAATTACATTACTTTCAGAGAAGGGGGAATACCGTGTCTCACCCTCTGGCACTCTCTCTCCCCAATCCCCAAGGACCATTCACCACGGTTGCGATCCAAAAAGCGAGGGCCCTTCCCTGGCCACCTAAACAGAAGATCCTTCAGGTTTCTCACACTACTCTGTCCTGGTGTGTGTGATGTCACGGTAGGAATGTTGAAATTAATGTTTCTTTCTGAATGTTCCTGGAGTGTCAGTTGGTTGAGTCTGGATGAGAGAGAGGTTGCTGGTGTATGTGTCCCAGTTTACCAGTCCTGTGTAAACTGAATCTATTCTTGTGATGTGCAACTGAAACTAAGTAAAGAAGCTTTCCTTTCCCACAGTGGACTAAGTGCCATCTGTGAACTGGGTACTTCGTTTCATAAGAAATGCGTGTGCAGCAAAGTGAATATTTTGCCACCTTTAGAAGCAAGCTTCATTTTATCTGCAGTGTTTTCTCTATCGTGCGGTATAGCAATGCTTCGCTGTTTGTGGCATAATCTACCAAGGCTTGACATACAATAAAAACAACTTTGGAAATGACATGGTGATTAATTAGCAGCCTGTGCAGCTCACGTTTAGTCTGACGTTTATTCAAGAGCTGCCCCTCACAACATTCTGCAGTTTCTGGTCTCTGCCAGGGAACATCTCTATATTTTAATCCTATTGATCAAGGGTAAGATTAAAAGCATACAGGAACGCCTTTTTCTATTGAAACCCCTTTCACAAGACCAGTTTTGAGCTTTGGACATCCATGAATGAATATGTTTAGCATTATACTTTTATATTATTCGCTAATAAACTGGTGGAGCCGTAGCTCGTTGTCTAAGAGGACCCCAAAATTACAGGACTTGGGTAAAGAAGTGAGTAGGTCCATAGGGGGAGGCGATGGGAGAATAGGGTTAGCATTTGAGGCAGGGAGGCGTTTAAAATCAATAAGCATAGAGCCGTGCATTAAGGATGGCTGTTTAGGAGCTGGCGATGCATTCACAGTAAAATATACGTTGGGGCACATTTGCCCATATGTTACCAGAATAAAACAGTACCAATACATTTAGAAGTCATGTGTCAACGCAGGATGGAGAGCACAGACCTGGATTTCCATGCTTGTTGTACTGGAGCAGCGCGGGCAATGACGGAGGCTATGGGCTGATCTCTGTCTGTAATCTAACTGCTGTAACATTCCCAAAGGCCTCCTGCCTCCATACGTCACTTCCACATCCCTAGACCCCACCCTGGTCCCACCCCCACATAATGAGGAGGATGTCTCCCAACAACATGACACATTCCTCCTTCTTAAACAAACAGATAAATGTCAACCCATTTCTTCTATTAGTCATGCAGATTAAGTACCTCTTGTGATGGTGCTGGACTGTGCCACGGGGGGGGGGGGGAGGGTCAAACCCTGTGTCTCTCCCGTCTTCCTCTGAGATCTCTCCATGTCCCAAGCACGGAGCATCCGATTCTCTGTGATACTCCCTACGGCTTCCTCCCACTGTTCCGTATGCTTGTCCAGAGTTCCTCTGTACTCCCAGAAATGAGTGATTTTGCACCCCTCAGTGCCTCTGTCCGAGATCATGGTGCCTTTGACTTGCCTGACCATGAGGGGTTCTGGTGTATACTTGGGATCTTCATTCCTATGTTGAATATGGCATACCACCACTCTGTCTCCTACTTCTACTGTGTGTTTTCGAGTACCCCTAATTCATTCCTGCGTCCTTCATTTTCATCTTGTCCTTTGAGTCTCTCTCTCTGATTTACTGGTTGGATGGCGTGGGCTCTTCTGCCCCTGGCCCATGTGGTATTCGAGTTCTCACTCTCCGGCCAAACATGAGGTTAGCTAGGAACCTGCCTGTGGTGCTGTGAGGGGTATGGCGATAGTCTCTTAGAAGTTGGTACAGCATTTGCTCGAAAGGTTTTTGGGAAACCTGGGCAATTTGCAATGCCCATGATATTGCCCATGCAGTGCTTAAACCCCATGTACTGAGCAAAGTTGACAAAGAGGCTGGTAAACAGCGGGACATTATCCGATTTGATGACCTTCTGGATGACATATGCCATCAGTATGTGATCCAGGGCTGGTATGATGACCTCCGTCACTGTGGAGGAAATGATCTGTACTTGTGGGAATCTAGAATATTCATCAATAACCACCAGGGTATACGTGGCATCCCATATTGGGCCAAAGAAATCGATCACCAACTCTTCCCACAGTCCTTCTGGCAGTGGAGACATCTGTAATGGATTTGGCTGCAGGAGTCGAGCCACCACACAACAGATGTCACAGTTCTTCAAGGTTTCCTCCACCATTTTGTCAGTGTCCCTCATGTACCAGATCCATGACTTGTTGGAATAGCGATTTGGGAAGGACAATTTTTCACCCCTTCATTACAACATGATCTTATGTGACAGTGAGTTCATCTTGCTCTGACGTCATGTATTTGACATCATCTTAAATTGCTGTGTCAAGCTGCTTGGCCATTTCCTTGGCGTGCTTCATTGTGACCTGGCTGAGGCATTGGGTGATGATGCCAATCGTACCATCACCTGTCGATTCCTGTTGTAGAGTCCTCCATGCTACAGGAAATGGTAGGGGTTGGCAATGGAGACTTCAGGTTGTTGCGCTCCGGCTGGATGGCTTGAAAGGTAATCAGCTGGATTCTTGTCTTTCCTTGGCCTGTGACAGATTGTGAACTTTTAGTCTTGTAGCCGGAGGCCCCATCTTGTGATGGGCAGGGGCATGCACGCTTTGAGATTCCCATAGATTGTGAGAAGGGCCTAGTGGTCTGTGGCAACGGTGAAGGCCTTCCCAAATAAGAAGAGATGAAAGCGCTTGCAGGCCCAGACTACAGCCAGGCTCTCCTTCTCAACCTGCTAGGATTTCTGTTATGTGATTGTCAGGCTGCGGCTAGGAAAGGACACTAAACTCTTGATTTGTGGGGTTTTAGGGTCATATTGGGCTACACTGCTCCGAGGCTGGCGTGGCTGACGTCGACCATCACCTCTGTCTCCTTCATCGAGCTAAACTATGCCATGTCAGTGGCTGATGCGATGGTCGATCGAATGGTTTGGAAGCTAAATTCACACTCAGGGGACCAGAAAAAGTCCTTATTATCTCTGGTCAGCTCTCAGAGCGCAGCGCTCACCATGGCAAAGTTCTCCAGGTACTGAAAGCAATAGCTAGCAAGGCATAAGAACGACCTTGGGTCTGATATGTTCATGGGTTGTGGTGCCCCTTTTAGGACCTTCACTTTGTCGGGGCGCATACCCTGATCAGAAAATATGTGCCCAAAGTATTTCAAAGTGTGCTTCCTGAACTCGCATTAAAGATACTCGGGCCGCCTCAAGTGCCATGCAAACCTGGTGCAGCGTGTCGTCATGTTGCTGAGGCATTTTGCCAGATACTAAAATGTCGTCACTATAATTTAAACAGTTCGGTATATGTTTGATGACTTGGTGGATCTCCTCTTGGAATATTTCTACTGCCGATGATATTCTGAAGTTTAGCAGTTTGTAACTGTAGAGCCCCATGTGAGTCATAAAAGTGGTGATATAACGTAACTCTAGGGACCAGTTCCTGCTGATGGTAACCCTTCTTCAGGTCACCCCATTGAGCAGGTGGATCATGTCCATGATTCTGTGGGCCTGGTGGCATTCTCACTGTATGGCCACACACAGGAAAATGGACCCCTTGACCGACTTCTTCAGGACGGGGACAATTGGTGAGGCCGTGATAGTGTATTTGACACATAATGACTGACTATAGGGTCGTCCTGCAAAGAACTAGTTATTCGCCGGTGAATGAGTAGTGTTAATGTGGTACTCCAACATGGTTGCATTGAGGCGCAATTCTTAGGAACCAAATGATCCCCTTTGGATGTGTATCATATCGCTGGCGCATTTCACAGTTGGAAAATCAATCAAATCAGCTTTATTTTGACAATATGTTTACATTTGGGAAATATACATTATTTAGCAGACACAGTCAAAGGGGCTCTTTGGGGATTTAACAGTTTTCAGTAGACACAACAGAGTGGGATTCCCTCTGTGACACTGGTGAATCGCTGGCTGTGCACACATGTTCTTACATTTTGAAAGTAAGGCAAGTGATTGGTTCTTAGGACTGTGAAGATGAGAGCACAGCACACATGCAGCTTGTATAAGCAAGATATATGAAGGAAGATGTGCCACCCCCTCACCTATCACTCAGCCAAAACTCTGACCTCTACCACAATGATCGACAAACTAAATTATTGTTCGATCCTACTCCCTGCTCTTACCCTATAGCCATTCTCTCCATTGATCACAGTTCTCACCTTTGTTAATTGCAACGTACCTATATCCCCTCCCATCTCTGCACACCAACACCACCCTGGATGGCTCGCCATTCAAAAAGTCCCCATTTAAGTTCCCATTAACTTTCAGAGTACTACTGTACTGTAAAGACACCCTTTTCCTGGAATGCATGTTATCACTTCAGTTTGAAATTACAGTGGAAATGTTCAATAAACACAGTCCATTAAATAAACACTTATATAAATAAGTAGAATGAGCTGCAATGTGCGGCCAGGGACTATGTTTCTGTTCTTCCTAAGAAGTAAGTGCATCCCTTGATGACTGTTGTTTTTAGGTGTCAATTAGCTGATCATGCACACCTGCTGGGCTCCTTGCATCATGCTTTCTCCATTATTCTGTATTATCAATGCCTAATTATACTATAACTCCTACCTCACACTTCTGATAACCAAACATAGCCTGTAAAGGGAACATTTAGGGGTAAAGTCCTGACATCCGATTCTGAAAATGTGTAGGGCAATATTTTCCACCACACCTCCTTCTGTACTGTTTGCACAACTTTAGCATGGTTGTTTGGAAGTGCATTATCACACGCCCAAGACATGCTTTTAATCATGTTTGCATGGGCCATCCTGGTTTCCTCTAGTATGTAAGTCCCATTATTAAAAAAGCCCAATTTAGACCCTGAATCTCCCAATAACTACAGACCTATCACCAACGTCCCTTTCCTTCTAAAAATCTTAGACAAGGTTGCCCACACCCAAATCCAACAATTTCTAGAGGCAAACAACATCTTAGGCATGCGCCAATCAGGCTTCCGCCCAGGCCATGGCACTGTGTCTGCCCTATTAGATCTAAGAATCCAACTAAGCAACCTAGTGGACAAAGGCCAACCAGCACTCCTCCTCCTTCTAGATCTGTTGGTGGCCTTTGACCTCGTTGACCATGACAACCTTTGTAAACACCTCACCAGCGCTGCTCAATTTTCTATCGAAGCCACAGCATGGATCTCCTCCTTTCTCAAAGGGTGACTCCTGAGGGTCTTCTCAGACCAAGCACAAGCAGCACCAACCACATTGCTCTGTGGTGTCCCGCACAGCTCTTGCTCAGCCCCCACGCTGTACATTATTTTCACCCTCCCCCTCTTCAAGAAATTGGATCAGTGCGGCATAGCCTTCACCAACTATGCTGGCGACACTCAAATCCTCCTCCATCTCACCGGCTCATACCAACAAGACTCTGCAGCCCTTAACAACATCTATACTGCCATCCAGAACCTGGATGTCAGCAAACGGGCTATGTTTAAATGGGACAAAACAGAGATCCTCATTAGTAGGTACCAAAAAACTGCTTAACAAACTGGACCCCCTATAACAGACCTTCACAATTGACAAAACACCTATCAAGGTCTCCCCTGCTGTCAAAACTCTTGGGGTCTACATTGACTCTACCTTATGTGAGCGCCATTGCATCCTCATCAGCGTTCTCTACCAATATAATCAATGCGGTAAAACCCTACTTGTCCAAGACTAACTGACTATCAATAGCCAGAGCCACAGTTGGTGCAAAACTAGACTATTGTAATGCCCTTATCCTCGGCACCTCCAACAAAAACATCCACCGACTACAAGTCACCCAAAATAATGCTCTCAGGGCTGCCCTTAGCATTCCTAAAAGGGAACATCTCACACAAGCTAGGAGGGAAGCACACTGGCTACCAGTCAAGGAATGGATTATATTCAAAACCTTTGCAATAACACATAAATGCACATCACCCACTGCACCACCCTACTTAACAGCAAAGATCACTCCCCTCTCCTCCTCCAGACCTATTCGGTGACACCATGCAAACATGATGTGTGTCCCCACTTTCGAAAGAGCTAAAGCTGGCAGGGCCAGCTTCCAACATCTAGCACCCAAACACTGGAACGCCTTACCTACAGAACTCAGAAGTGAAGCATCCTACACAATTTTTCGAAAAGTTCTTAAAACTAAACTGTTTAATTAACATGCACCACTTGTTGCACTGTAACCAAGGAACACACTGTAACCTGTTAAGCAAATGAAACACACTCCTGCGATTCTTGTCCCTACTCAAATGAATGTATACAATGTTGTCTTCATGTAACTAAGTAAGCTCTCTGCAACAGCGCTGCAATGCCCAAGGGCCAACTGTGCGCTTTACAAATGGAAATAAATAAAAATAAATAAGTGTGTAAGTGATTCCCTATTTTCCTGTATGATTGTGATTTCCTTTTATTTTCTACATGTTCCTCTCAGTTCTGCTCATGTGACTGTGCATTGTGGAGCCTGTTAAATACAATCTACAGTGGAACTATTGTTTGGCAAAATTTGGAGGTACAGTGCGTTCACATCACTGCTTTGGATCATCCCCATTTCATGAGCCGTCCTCCCCTCTGATGGCATACAGTTCCGGTGCTCCTGACTGTACACATACCAGAGTAACTCACTAATGTTCTCTAACCTTAACACAACATTTCTTGCACCTGAAAATCAGCCCTGTTACGGTGATGGGGACTCCAAAATGTAAATTAAATACACTTCCATGGAACATGTCCTTTGCCACTCCGGGACAAACTCTGATATTTCATCCTTGCACGTCTGCATACAAGCATAGCTTAAGGGACGTTCTCTCACTTCCCTTGCCCCTCCCCACAACGCATACTCTATGACATATGTGGGCGTAAGGTCTCTCCTTCAGATGCTTGCATTCCATTACCTGTGCTCCTTGCATGTGCAGCTGAAACATTTCTGAGGGGAGGCACTGTCACTCTTAGTTTCAGCCATGCTGAACGGTGGAAGATACGCCTCTTGAGTCTATGCCAAATCTATTGTGTCTGAGATCCTCATTTTGAATATGCCTCGTAACCTCTATTTATAATTTAGAAATGTTAATTTATAATGTGCTTAATACCAGGGACCAGCGCAAGCCTGGGATTCGAGCCTGTGTTGCCCTGTTTTGCTATGCGTTGTGCTGTCCAGACAAGTGGTCGACTGTAAATTGGTCGAAAGACAAATGGTCGACGTAATTTGGTTGAAAACCAAAAGGTCGAATTTTTTTTAAATTTATATATGTATTTTTTTTATTTTCGTTTAGGGAAAAAAAGGGTTTTTTAGAAAAAAAGGGGGCTGGGGTGACCCCCCCCGCAAAAAAAAAAGGGGGTGAAAATAAAAAAAATAAAAATTCGACCATTTGGCTTTCGACCAAATTGGTTCGACCATCTGTCCAGTCGACCAAATTTTTTCGACCAAATGTGTGGCAACCATGCGTTGTCTTGCTTCCAAGACAAATGCGTTGCCTCAGAGCTATCCTCCCGACCCTCCTTCCTTCATGATGTGGGTGGTCCAAGTCCATGCACAGTTGCTTCAGTGTAAATAGCTGCCCATGGAGAAATTTACTGTCAGACGTGATCTCCACACATGATAGGTGCTCTAAGTGGTCATCTGTATTGTGGTGTAGCACTGGTACAGGGGTCCTCCTGCTACTGGGATCAGGATTACGTGTTTGTGGCCCAGTCCCCCACTAGATGTCTCTTGGGGGGAATTGTAAAGCTGTGTGGGTTGGTGATGACTACATTCTTTTGCTGTGGGTGCAGAAACCAAAGGTCCAGGGAATTATCTGTAGATACTCTAATGCAAGTGTGGGTAGGGTGTCTTCATTGCTCAGTGTGGGCATGGATACCTTATAAACCTGCAAGCTTTAAGATGTACCCTGAAGCATGTGTAATACATGTGGAGGGAAGTGTGTCAATATCTCAGTCTTACTCTGACTTTTTTGTGGCTGTGCCCTCCTTTTGTGGGGTGTCCATGTCCATATGGGACGATGTCTCAGCATTAATGTGAACGGTAGTGCCTGAAGGTCTTTACAGATATGCATGCGTGTATGTATGGGATTAAGTGTGAAGTAAGCTGGGAAGAAATCGAGTGCAATGCATAGGGGATGCACCCAGAGGGTTACTAGAAAGGGCAGGAAGGTAGCAGAGTGATCAGTGATTGGGCTGATGTTCTTTGAAAAGTAAGGTCTTCTCTGAGTTGGTAACTAGTTCCAGGAACAGAGCTCCAAGCAGGAAGAAGCCTGTTTCCTATTGTCTTACATCTTGTAATTCTGCTTCCAGCCTGTCAAAGTTATGACTTCTGGTGGCGAACTGGCCTCCAGAGATGATGAGTTTCTCAGCCAGATAAAGTAGTGTTGGTTCCATGTGTTAAAATTGCAGCAAAAATGGCCATGGACACAAAATATTGCGGCAAAAAGGCTGTGGTTTTGCAGTATTTTTTGTACTGGCAACATTTTTTATCACTGCATACCGTAGTGTTTCGGTTGTGACTGTTTTGTATGTGATGTTTTTACTGTAAAGGTGGCTACTTCAAGAAATTCCTGCACTGTATTTATCAGAAATAGAACAAAATGTCTAAATCATGATAATATAACTCAGTGGGCTGTTACTAAAACATGGCAAAGAATGGAAAAGGATAAAGCTATGCAACTTCACAAAAACAAACATTGGAATTTACTGAGAACAAGACACACTTTTGAACCCAGTAGACGAGGGAAGAACGAAACGACACATGACTGTTGACACCAGCAGCAGTGCGACAGGTTTTAGGGTTCTCTGTAATTTAAAACAAAAAGGCACATCCGAGCTTTCTCCTTCTCCCACCACGCAAATGCAAAAAAGTGGATTTGACAAGGCGCTTGAAAAAAAAAGTAAACTATCCTTTAAGTCATGCACTGTGCAAGGAGTTTGGAACCAACGAAAGCAACTTGTTGAAGTTTTGCATCTGTTGACCAGTGTTATGATGCAGTAGGTGAATTCTAGTTACATTTATTGCATGCTGGAGCAGGAACAAAGGGTTAATTTACTCACCTGTCCAGTGGCCTAATGCACACTTTTATGAACCCATGGTTGTCTAATTCCAATTTATCACACATGTGTAACCCCTCTTCCCCCTCTTAAAAGGAGGGCTTCAAAACAAGCATGTTTTCAATTAAAATGTAAAAATCTAAAATGTACAGCCGGGGATCTCTCGGGTACCACCTACATTGAACGCCACCTTGTCTTACGTGCTGCACAAGGCACCCTTAAGTCATGTATTTTATTTAATTTCATTTTCCATGTGTGTTCAGTGCTGGAAATACCCAGAGGGTCTTGAAGCCCCTTGCATGCTTTCAGGATAGGATAGGAAGATTCGGATAGACAAGTGGTAGCATGGAAGGCAGGCAGGATTATGTGTGGGGAACCAGTATTTTTTGAGGAAAGTGGTGATGGAGGGTGAAGTGCAAATGTGAAGAGGTAGGCTTCCATGCTCTGGGTGCCCACTGGGTAAATGCTTGTGTTTTTGTGCATGTCAGTTTGCAGAGTGGAATGTGTAGAAGATGGTATCTGGCTTGTCTGGTGTTTGAGTGATGGGATTCAGTTTATCATCAAGGTGAGGTGGAGTTTTGTGCTGTATGGCTATAAATGCAAATCAGAGTCATTTCAAGGCATTTATTAGAGGTACAGGGTGCAAATGGAGCTGCACCAGAGCTGGGGTGATGTGTGAATGTTTTGGTAGATGGAGGATGAATCTGGTGTCTGCGTTTTCTATGGCTTGGAGGGGGGAAGTGTCCTGTTGAGGGATCTAATGAGGAGAGCATTATGATAGTGCAGCCTAGACAGATCCAGTGCTTGGACTCCAGTACAGAAGTCGTCAGGGGGAAGAGTTTGTATGATCTTATGTAGGAGGTCTGGTTGTAGATTACATGTTTTGGTGACAGCAGCTATGCGGTGCGTGAAGGAAAGGTGGAGGGGTTGATGGTGAAGACAAGGGATTTGATAGGTGTGGTGAGGGATATGTATGGGTTGTCTGTGAAAACTTCTTTTATCCAGGGGATGAGGCTGGGTTTGTGCCTGGGGGAGCAGATTAGGAGGTATTCTATTTTGAAGAAGTAGGTGTCCATCCAGTTGGTGATTCTGGGGGGACAGATTTTTAGGGTGTGGTGTTGTGAAGGGATACGATTTGGAAATATATTTGCCTTTCACACTTCAAATAAAAACAAAAGGGTCATATATAGGGGCACAAGTGGAGTAAGGTTAGGTCAGTTTGTGAAGCCTGACCCTCACTTCAGAGGAGCAAGCCAGCCCTCCGCTTCACAACCTCTTTGGGAAATACCTGGTTGATCCTGCCTCAATCAGCACGAAAACCATGGCCAAGAGGGGCTCCACAATCATGCCCATAGCCTGGGACTATCATCTCCAACAAAGCACCACATAACACACAATGAGCCACTGTTGTGCCCAGTCCCCATTTCGTTATACAATACATCAATATCAAGAGGGGCACTATGCAGTTCACAGCCACCCGGGCCACTGTGCATACACCGGAGCGTCCCACAAGGAGGAGGGACAATTGGTGTGCTTACCCTCTTGCACTGTTGGGCCGGCCCTCCTCTATCCCTGGGCCACTCTGGACATGCAGCCTGCCTGAGCTGAAAGGGCTCAAAGACCCTGATGCAGTCAGGACAACCCCTGGCTGTGCCTGACATACACGGTCTGAGCAAGGACTCTCATGTGGGGTTCTCTACTAGTGCTGCTGCCTTGGCTGTGCCTGACATACACGGTCCGAGCCAGGACTCTGCTGTGGGGTTCCCTACTACTGCTGCTGCCCTGGGTCACCCAGAACACATGACCATGTTTTAAAGTCCAAGTAGAAGCCAAACAGCTACAAAGAACATTGTTGAGGCACCTTTGGCTAGGCTGCCTGACTCAAGTAAGGAACCAGTGTTTATATTGTTTTATTTAATGTGCCCTTTATAGGCTTTGAATATTTGAAAGGACTATTTGTATATTTAACACAGCTGCTTGGATAGGGATAGTTTAAAAATAGGAGTAATAATGTTTTAGTCTTTGTGTTCTTATATAAAAACTAAAAGAACGGCTGGTGTACCAGAGCGGCTTTGTCCCTTGCAAACCCACGTGCCAATCTGAACACTGTAATTTTCTTCCTTTAGAGAATTGGGGACCTTTCTTTGATACCCGCCTTTCCTTCATGATCTTCCTACCCCTTTTCCAATGCGGTGCAACTCATGGTGATGTACAAGCTTGGGTAGACCAGGGGGCCACATGAGACAAGGAAGGGGCACGTTAAGGGTGCTGAAATGATATATTACACAGCCACAGTAGTGGCTGTGTAGTTATGGTTAAGTTGCTGTTTCCATAGGAAGAGCCCTTTTTGGGCGGCTTATAACTTTGCTCTCCATGGACGAATCCTCACCAAACTTTGCAAAAAAAAAGTATATGGGTCACTCTGAATTTTTTTGCAAAGTTTGGTGAGGTTTGGTCCAGGGGGGCCAAAGTTATAGGTGGGGTCCCAAAACTTCTTTTTTTTCCCATAGACTGAATCGGGAAAAAACGTTGCTGACGCATACAGGCCAAACCGCTGGACGGATTTTCACCAAATTTGCACCAGGAGCAGTGGCTTGGTCCGAAAGCGTGCTTTTGCAAATTTGGTGAAAATCCATCCAGTAGTTTTTTTTTAAAAATGACCCAAAAGGAAGTCACCTAAAATGTGTGATATCTATGTTCGGTCCGCGGACACACTTCCCTGTTCGCTCCGCGTTCAGTGTCCTGATTGGCTGACCGACTTGCGTCATGTCCGCGGAGATGCAACGTGTTCGTTGTTTGGACGGCGAAGAGTGTGAAGCCCATCAGATTTTCAGGAACGCCCGCCATCTTGAGTTCGCGGACGTCCGCGGACAGCGCGGTGAAACTTGGTGGAGAAATGCTATTTAGTAGAGTATGTTGGTGTGTAAGACTGTTTGGGAAGGGTGGGGGAGTAAGAAATGGGTTAAATGTTGTATTAATTTAGGTGGTAGATCTCCTTGTTGTGTTCAATTTATCTGCGGACAACACGGATGTCCTGAAATGTTCTAAATAAATGAAATGGGGGTGTTCTGAGAACAGTACATCCGTACGTATGGTTCGTAGGCAAGTTGAAACTGTTCTAAGAACACACGCGGTGTACTGATATGTTCGAAAATAAACGAAATGGGTGTGTCTTGAGGACGATATGTCTGTCCGTACTGTTCGCAAGCAAGTTGAAACTGTTCTAAGAACACATGAAGTGTCCTAGGATGTTCGTTAATAAACAAAATGGGGGTGTCCTGAGGACGGTATGACTGTCCATACTGTTTGAAAGCAAGTTGAAACTGTTCTAAGAACACATGAAGTGTCCTGGGATGTTCGTCAATAATCAAAATGGGAGTGTTCTGAGGATGGTATGTCTGTTTGGTTCGCTGGCAATTGAAATTGTTCTAATAACAGATGATGTGTCCTAGGATGTTCGTAAATAAATAAAATGGGGGTGTCCTGAGGACAGTATGTCTGTTCGTTTCGTTCGCAGGCAAGTTGAAACTGTTCTAAGAATACATCATGTGTCCTGGGATGTTCATCAATAAACAAAATGGGGGTGTCCTGAGGACTGTGCCTGTTTGTCAATAAACAAAATGGGGGTGTCCTGAGGACGGTATGACTGTTCGTACTGTTCGCAATCAAGTTGAAACTGTTTTAAGAACACATGAAGTGTCCTAGGATGTTCGTCAATAAACAAAATGGGAGTGTTCTGAGGACGCTACATCTGTCCGTATTGTTCGCAAGCAAGCTGAAACTGTTCTAAGAACACTCGCGGTGTCCTGATATGTTCGTAAATAAAGGAAATGTTGTTTCCTGGCAAGTTGAAATTGTTGTAAAAACAGATGATGTGTCCTAGGATGTTTGTAAATAAATAAAATGGGGGTGTTCTTAGGACGGTATATCTGTTTGTTTCGTTCGCAGGCAAGTTGAAACTGTTCTAAGAATACATCATGTGTCCTGGGATGTTCTTCAATAAACAAAATGGGGCTGTCCTGAGGACAGTATGACTGTTCGTAATGTTCGCAAGCAAGTTGAAACTGTTCTAAGAACACATGAAATGTCCTGGGATGTTCGCAAGCAAGTTGAAACTGTTCTAAGAACACATGAAGTGTCCTGGGATGTTCGTCAATAAACAAAATGGGAGTGTTCTGAGGACGGTACATCTGTCCGTATTGTTCGCAAACAAGCTGAAACTGTCCTAAGAACACTTGCGGTGTCCTGAAATGTGTGTAAATAAACAAAATGGGAGTGTCCTGAGGATGCTGTCTGCATTGTTCGCTTGCAAGTTGAATCTGTTCTAAGAACACTCATCATGTCCGCAGACATTAAAAGTGCCCATATGGCATAGTCAAAATGTTTGACTCTATGGGTGTGATATGCTGCGGTGGTTGTGGCCAGGGCATAGAGTCTTTGGGATCCAAGAACAAATTTATAAGCAAAAAAGATGTTAAATTTGTGACAGAGAAGGTGAGGCAGAAATTGAAACAAAAACAGGAGAATTGGGGGTTTCAATAGGATTTATATGAGGTGAAGAAGGGATTGAAGTCTCATCAAAACGTTTTGGTTCATGGAGAGGGTTTGGGGATAATTGAGTGGGATATGGTGAGGGGGGATAGGTACATGTGGGACAATGGTATGTAGTTGTTTGTTTCATGTGATCCTCCACAAAGTTTTTCAAATTGGTAAATTTGCCAAGAGTAGGTCCATTTTTTCTTCTATGTGCTGAAGAGTCACTATCTTCTGACATTTCCTCGCGTGGGAAATGCTCCTCTAGCCACTCCAGAGTACTAGACATTTCTGTGAGAAAAAAACATAATGTCATTTTTTTGTATCTAATACAGAAAGTTTACAAATATATGAGTAAAATGCAGTGCACTTACTAGCTTCTGGTAAGGTGTGTTCTGAGTGGTCTGTAGATCTGCTGTTGCTCTTAGTTGTAGAGTTTCTGTGAGCTAATCATGTTCGAAGACTATCTTTCTTCTTTTGGTATATTCCATTTTAGAACATATTGTATTTAAATGAATGGTTAGTGTGTTATATATATGGGTTACAATTCTTATTTATTACTACATATAATGTGTATGTGTGCTGGTTTGTGAATTTGTAAAATGTTCATATGTTATGATATAACAATTAAACATACCCCCCCAGACTTTTTGGCTAGTGGTGCTGTTGTCCTCATCTGTTCGCGGACATTAAAAGAGTTTGCGGACATCAAATTCAGTAGAGGGGGTTCAGTATGTTCTATGTTAGCTGTACATAAAGTCAGAGTTATTATTGTTAAGTTGCGCTACTAAAAACCTATGAAATTCAGTAAAAAAAACTTTGTTAAAGGGATGTTACGGTTAAGTTGCGCTACTAAAAACCTATGAAATTCAATGAAAAAACGTTGTTAAAGGGACGTTATGGTTCCAAGTAAAACCAAAAACCCCCCGAAATTCGCCAGTTATGGTAAGCTAAGCAACCATAACTCGCGCCACCACCGTGCACTGCTAAGACTAACACCCACGACATCAAAGATGACATCACAAATGTCATTGATGACATCACTGATGACATCACATGTCTGTCTACCTCTTTTTTCCTTTACTGACACATCTAGGCCACATGGTTTTCTTCAGTAACAGTCAGAAACTAAAAATTGTAAACATACTATATTTGTAGACTTATCCTTCAAGTATGTTCTTACAATAATTCTCTTAGGGCCCAGTCATATAATATGAAACATATGCATAGGGGAAGACACAAGCTTGAAAGACAGCAATCCTTTCTGTGCATGAAAATAATCAGTAGAGTTATCAGCACTTTCTGGTCTGTTGTTTTTTTATTACTATACTATACTTTCCCTGTATATGTTCATATTTGTAGACATTGTACTCACACTACTTTCCTTAGGGTCCAGTCACATCAAGTGATACATATACACAGGGTAAGTAGCAGCTTTGCAACAAGCAATCATTTATTAGCATAAAGATAATCAGTTAGGTTATGAATTGTTTCTGCTACTACTTCTGCTTTTTTGCTTACTTGACTTTCTCTGTATATACACATATTTGTATGCGTTATTGTGTCTTTGTGTTTTGTCTGTAATAATGCAATTATGTAATATGTGGGTTTTATTAGCTACTTATTACATGTTTCACAGTACACAAAACTCTAATAAGAAAACATTTATCATTTCATTATTCAACATATCAACATTATGAATATTATATCTTCATCATGTATGCTGCACACAATGCCTAGGTTTCTGCATGAGTAGCTTAGTATACTTGATAGAAATTCATAACAGAATGCTATTTATATCAATGCATTGCTTAATGCACTAATTAGCTCATGATATTTATTCCAATGATCCTTGACACTTTTTTCTCAACATTATAATAAGAATGCCTTATACAGACATTTCATGAAAAGTAAATTCATGTGTGATGTCATCAGTGATGTCATCAATGCCATTTGTGATGTCATCTTTGATGTTGTAGGTATTAGTCTTAGCAGTGCACGGTGGTGGCGCGAGTTATGGTTGCTTAGCTTACCATAACTGGCGAATTTCAGGGGTTTTTCGGTTTTACTTGGAACCATAACGTCCCTTTAACAAAGTTTTTCATTGAATTTCATAGGTTTTTAGTAGAGCAACTTAACCATAACGTCCCTTTAACAACGTTTTTTTACTGAATATATATATATATATATATATATATACACATACAGAGTAAAGTGGTTCACCATTCTTGCCTGCACCTGTCTCTCGCCAAGTGTGCAAGACAAAATCTGTGTTGCACATGTTTGTACCAATTTACAATCACAAGCCCTGTCCTTTGTATCCTGCCCACACACACACACACACAATGTTCTGAACCATTCATGTTGAAGAGAATCCCTGCACCCTTTCCCTTGGTAGCGCCCCTATGGAAATAACTCTCTAACATCTGTGGTCATTTGGATGTCTGGTAGCTACAGTATCTGCCCTAGGCACCACAGAGCAGGACACTTGTTTTTACTATAATAATTCTACCCCACTAAAAGCCATCTGCCCAGGTGCTGAAATTGGCAAGCAGACGATGCATCATCGTGCAAAGGTCTCCTTTGTCCAAATACCCTCTGTGCATTACTAGTGCTGCCATGTAGAAAGATCCAAATACTGCCCAGGTAAAACGCCACAATTTGTCTAAAAACCTGGCCAGTTGTTCATGTTAACATCGGTGTTTCGAAGGGGCAAATTTGGATGGTTCTAACAATCTACCTCTACAATTCAGTGCAACTGTCTTTTACACCATACCATGTCCCAGGCAACCCTTATACACCTCACAGGAGCAGTACAATTGTGACCAAATGATGGAACTCAGGCTCAGGTAGGAAGGGTAAGGGAATACTATTTAAAGGTACACTGTGCTGTGGTTCTTTTTGCATATGTAAGCTTGCCCCTATTTACAATTTGAGGCATAGAGAGAAATACAGTGGTTTGTCCAAAAACACATATTTATTGTGCCATATTTGTAGTTGACAAACAATACAGTCACCATGCATGGTGGCATGCAGAAGCAAAGTAAACCTTTAGGGCATAAGCAGACAACCAGAACACAGATAGACCCAGTGGACTAAGACACATAGCAAGAGATAAGACCCTTACACCGAATGTGCATCGGGTGCAGGGCGGGATTTTCATTCACAGCGCCGTGGTTGAAGGAATGAACCTCCTGAGAAAATATGGAAACTGTGCTTGCTGCTCCCCAGAGAAAGGCGCTGTAGGGGAAATATAGGTGTCTCTTTATAAGGAAACAGGAGATACCATTTATGCGTGGCAGGCATGAAACAGGACTTGTGGGTCGCCATGGGCAATGATTGGACTCTCTTGCCCAAAGAAAACCCTTAAATACATGTGTGGATGAAGATTAAGACTTGCCATATTTTGACTGTTGCCTGTAGAGTGTGATGGGGAGGACTGGATAAAAGACCCTGACACATGGTTCTCAGATTTTTCTTCTTAAAGATAGCTGCATGTATCCCAAAGATGATCATGAGTTTATTATTAGGATTATCATAATTAAACTGAAATACATTAAATGAATTGGCCAGCTGTTGAGGAAGATAATATTCCATTGAGTTTCAAAACCGACTATGCTTGGACTACCATGAGCCCTTACCAATTAGATAACTTAAATCAGCTCTTGCAAGTGGGATGAAAATTAACCAATGCGAGGAAGGAACTTTACATTATAGAAAAGAAATATGACCAAGAAAAGAAAATGTTTGCAGTGCCTGACCACTCATTTACAATATGCTCGACAATAGATGCAGCAAAATGGGCAAACTCAATTGCTGTGTACCAATGGGCTGCTCCAGCCACACATATCGTGGTGACTGACATTGTTTTGTCGGTCTGTTTCTGCCTTAATAACTCTCCACAGGATTCTATACGGGTACCTAATACTCGAATGATGCCCCTCCTTGGAAGGAGTGTGGAGCTTAGTATCTACATTCAGAAGGCGAAAATCAATGCGACGATGCCATCTAAAAAGACATTCACAAATTGGTGGAAATACAATACATTGTAATGTACAATGTTGATTTAAATTGTTCAAATTGTTTTCTGTTTTCTTCTCACACTTTAAACTATGCACTAAATAAACTAGAAAGGTAGAACAGGGGTACATATGAAACCGGAATGGAGGCATTAAGAATACATTAGGGTTTGTAATAAAGTAACAGAAATAAGGGCCATCAAAAATAATATACATGAGAATAATTAAGCGGAATAACACAACACTTGGGAGCTGTCCGAGCTGACAGTATGTTATTATTATTATGCAGGATCCTGGGCGTACACGGGCCATGGACTGTTCTAAGTCGCAGCCATGGTTGTGGATTGCAGGATGAGCCTCAGCCATAATTAGGGATGTGGCATGGAAAGAGTGTTCATTGGTTGGTAAAAGGACATGACCTCACAAGTCAGTGTGTGAAGAACATGAAGCCAGTTTATTTGATAGAAATGTCGGTGTGGAAAACAGTCTGGAAATCGGAAAAAAGAAGCAAGTGGTTTGAGATCAACTGAGTCAGCTGCCATTACATTATAGAGACCCACTAGAGGGGGTGTGTGTATCACATGGATAGGCAAGTGGAATTGCACAGGTTGGAACTCCCTCCTCCCTGAAAGCCACCACCAAGCCAATGTCTACAGTTCTTACCGAAGTGTAGGAGAAAAGGCACTGATCTGATGTGCACTATTATGTTATTCCAGAGGGTGGGTGCACGGCCTGTTCTCTGGATCTTATCTCCTTACATTATCGAGATTGGAGACTGGTGAGGCTCCAACTTCTGGTGTCGTGGAGGCCTCACCAGATGGTGAGTGTTTCAGCAAGATGATGTTTCGCGGCAAAGTCCCTTATTCAGGTCAGGCAAATAACACAATTGCTCCATCCATCCATTTACTCGCGTGATCTGTGTTATGGACTGTTTCTATGTTTTAAAAGCTTTTAGAGATAGATGACAGATGAGGCCCAACCCCAGCGATGCATTTTGGGGAATAAATGAGGCTTTGTGGTTGGCCAATCCGATTCTAATAAAGTGTTAACACATTTTTTGCAACAGCAATTAAAGAAAGGTTCGAGATATGGCCCATACAAATGTGACTACAACAACTCTAGATAGGAAAGGTTTGCTAGTATTATTATACTGCTCTTTTTTAAAATTAGTGTCACAACCTTTTCAGTGTATAGACTGGATTATATTGTGTAGTGACAAAGGCAATAGAGCTTTGTGGAATATATAATGACCAAATGTGAGAAGCAAGTTTAGAGAGAGGTTTGTTTGCTAAGAAATCTTGCATCAGATCAGGGAGTGCGTGTGCACACGTCCAATCTATCTACAAGCTAAGAGCTCTACTCTGACAGCTTCAAACAATTTGAATTAATCCACCGGATTTAAAACTCTGCCTAATGGACGCGTGCACAATTATCTAAACTAAGACTTTCAGAAATGCTCTGCGATGTGGAGTTTTCAAGTGGCCCCCTTTGCCATTTTCTAAACATTATTCTTCCAGAAAACAACGTCGTGTTTAACAGGGACCTCCGTCCTCGCTTGGCCGGAGTATGCCTTAAAAAGAAGCCATTTATGGGAAGCGCTTTAAGCCAGGTCCCGTGTGCGCTAATGGTGTTTACAGACCGCGCTCGGGTGCAGCGCGATTTCTGGATAACACTGCCACGGTGCCCCCAACATTGACCTGATTCACGCTGCCAGAACCCCACCGTGAACATTCCCAAAACAGCGCTGCATTCTGAAGAGTGCGCTTTTAGTACTTTTAAGTGGCCGAACAGAATATTTAACAAGGTCTGTCATAAAGGAATATTTAACAAAGTCTGTCAAACACATCTGCGCTCCGGACAATGTGTGTGCGCCTTCATCATCTTTTCCTGTAACAGCGAGGTGGAGGAGGGGGGGTGGGGTGCGGGGGGCGCCATGTGAGACTATTCTGGTGCAGGCACAAAGTTGTGCAATGGCTTAAGGGTCATCACTCTTTCCTATCTACGCAGCCGAAATTATTCGGTCATAGTTGGTGGGAGCAGCTCTCCTGAGCGTAATTTGAACAAAGTGAAGCAGGGTCTGTGTGACACATGTCAGTCACAAGGCGTTACAAAAATCACAGCTAGGGCATCGTGTTTTTTCTCCACGCTATTTACTGTACAGCTGTAAAAACCACCGGGTGCCGGGCAGCAAACGAAAAATAATGTTCATGGAATGGCAATTAAAGATCTTAACGTATTATCTGCCGTCTGCGTTCAGTAATAGCGTGAAAAATGACCTCAAGCTGGTTGAGAAGAATGAAACCATGGCTTCGGAGATAGGACTCTAATGAAAGAGGATTGGTAGGGTGAAAAGTCTATTATGTTTCCAAGCATCTGTCCTAACTGCACAGACTCCTCAAAGCTAACAGGGCCGGATACAGGAAAGCCGGACCTCACCTGAAGAGAGTGGAGAGCCTCAGGGGCTGGTGAATACGAGGACTCCGACCCTTTCTGCTCACGGGCAAAAGGTCAAGGGCCTGATTCATGGAACGTTTTCCTATGGGATTGCGCCATTATAAAACACTTCCATTTGCTGACGGATGCATGCCTAGTGCACCCTTTACAGCAGTGGCATAGTGCAATTCTTCCTTGTTATCTCATATTATATCAAGAGATTTTACACTGAGCCAGTCACCACCATAGTGGGGTAAACATGCCGAGGCTTGGTGTATTGTGACCCCCAAGAGAAGGGGGCTGCAGGGAGGGGATGGGGGTGGTATCCACATCCAGGCCTCAAAGAGTTGCAGAGGAGGGGAAAATGTGAATGATACAAATGGGGAGAACGTTTCAATGCACGTGAAAGATTTCTACAATATAAAAAAAGGTAATTAGGAGCAGCTACACCCAGGCCCCCACAGCCCCTCAGGTGTGGGGGCACCCTGCCACCATGTCCTAGTGGGGGGCCCCTTTGGGATTACAAAATGAATAATTTCTTTTTGAAGTGACTGTGGCTTCAGAAAGAAATTATTTCTGTTAACTTTTTCCACAACCAACATTTTTTAAAAATCAAAGTGACATCAAAAAGAAATTATTTATTTTTGAAGTACGTGGGCCCTCTCCCGCAGGACATGAATGAATGTCTCCGGGTCCTCTAACCAGCGAAATAGAGGAACCAGGTTCCTGTTGCGTGAGCACAGAGTTGGAGGCCTGTCGCCTGCCAACAGTGATGGATTTGCTGAAAATGTAAGAAACATTTATTTTTTATAAATGGCTATGCGTGCGTGCGTGCGTGCATGCTAGTGAGTGTATAGAAGTATTTTACGTAATGTGTGTGAATGAGTGAGTGTATGATATATTGGTGGCTGGGTGTGCATCTGTGTGAGTGTATGGTGAATGGGTGCATGTTTAAATGAGCAAGTGAATGGTGTGTGGATGTGTGTGTGATTCTGTTTAATGCTGGGCTGAGGAAGTGATTTTGGGAGTTGGCAGAGGGGGTGTGAGGGAGAGGAGACAAGTGGTTGGGCATATGTATATATTAAGTATTATGCATGAATGAGTGTGTGTATGGATGGCTGTGTGTGCGTGTCTGTGAGTGTATGGTGAATGGGTGCACATGTAAATGAGCGAGTGAATTGTAGGTGAATATATGCTTGTGTTCAATGGTGGGGTGAGGAGCTAATTTTGGGGGTTGGCGGACAGAGGGTGGGTGGGAAGGAGAGGGGGAATGTGGGGGAGCAAGCGTGGCACACTAAAATGTAATTTGAATGGGCATCCATGACAAAAAAGTCATGATATATGATATTAGTGGCTACACTGGCATGTTGGTGCAGCCAGTCTAGTAATTTATTACTGTGGCATGACATTTTTTACTGGCCATCTATGATAAGCCAAGCATGGTATCTTTTATTACTTGGCTAGAATGGCATTGTGGGGAAGCCAGTTTAACCCTTTCTTATTGTGACATGACATGTTTTACTGGGCATGTATGATAAACCAAGCATATGTCTTTTACTTGGCTAGACTGGCATTTTGATGCAGCCAATTTGGGCATGTTTTCCTATGTGGAATGGCATTTTGAATGTCTAAGCCAACAGGCAGATATCCTTAAGTGGAGGTCCTGACATATATTGGAAAAGCCAGCCTGGGCATGTTGTCTTATAGTAACATTACTGGCACTATGCACAAAGCAAAAATGAGTCTGTTCTTACATGGGAAGGTGCAGCCATCATGGACATGTATGGGCACAGTCCACATTAAAGTGTTTTCATACTGGCATATATTGTGGGCAAAAGCTTAATGGAAATGCATTGGAACATTTTCATGTGCACTGTTAGTGAATTACATCTATTGGATTTTTGGATCAGAGTTACCCTACAAAACCAATTTCAAACTGTCTGCCTTTTTACCCAATTTTTCACAGAAAGTGTGCTGTATAATGTACCTTTTTATCCCATTATTCACAAATATTTGTGGGGGAGGGAGGAAACCTCCTTAACTCCCTGAACCCACTTTGGTTGGTGTGGGCTCCTTCGCTACTCACACACACTATAGCATGTATCTGGGAAATGTTCACACCTCTCCAATTAAAAAATTCACCAGCCGCCAATGGTTGAGTAGCTGGTGGATGAATGGGTATGAATGTGTGCATGCAAGGCTGGGGCCCAGCCAAGGGGCATAGGAGCATGGGCATTTTCTACATACTTTACTTGTATTTATGGATAAGGCCAACTTTATGAATGTTATTACATGGAGCAAGGTTTGGTGTGGGGGTTCATAGCACGATGCGGTAGGCAGACTGGATATTTTCTTTCTTTGGCATGGCTTTTTTTACTGGCATAGGACAAGGCCAATCTGATGTGTGTTCTTACATGGGGACTGTAACAAGTAAATGTTTTCTTACAGTCGCATTGCATGTTTTACTGGTGTTAAAGGCAAAGCCAACATGATAAGTGTTCTTACAAGTTGGTTGGAGGTATACATGCAACCAAATAAGGAAATTGTCCTTATTGTAGCATTGCATGTTTTACTGACATTGAGAGTGAAGGCACACCCCTGCATGATCACACCAGAAAAATTCATCCGGCTAGGGAGAAAGGCTCAAGACACAGCTTGCAAGGATAACAAGTATTTATTTGTACAAAATAAAAATGCATTAGCAAAGAACTCTGCTGCCTCCGAACATTCTGCCGAATTGGGGATGTGCAGCAGGTTAAAAGGACACCTGGCATCATCAGTGTCATCATTACATACTGTGAAAACCTGCGAGGCAGGGTGGGGTGACCCAATACATGGGCGGCCCAATCCATAGGGGATGCTAATCCTTTGGTCTGAGCCTTTTCATCCATCGCTGTCCAAGTGGGTGCTGCCAATCTCATCATCCACAGAAGAGCAGGGCCAAACAAGCAATTAGTTACTTTGCAAACAATGCTACTCTATCACTGTAATGGAGCACCTGGCAGACACACAGATGGGCCCAGGGTGAAAGCCATGGTCATACCAACTTGCATTCTTCACTCACTCCATATGCGCCAGCAGCCTCCAAGGTCCGCCACCCTCATTTTGAGATATCATTTCATCCCTCCATGGCACCTCGCAGCACAAATCATGTGGCCCACATGTGAAGGTGAGATAGCCTTGCTTTCTGATCTTAGTGACGGATTGAGAGTCCAACAGCTTTATGGTCAGGGGCCTGGGCCTGGCTGGCACCGTGGTATGAGGGAGTCTTGGGATCAAAGCATAGGAGGGCTGCAACTCTGGTGTGGGGGTGTTGGGGCTGAGGTGCCATGCTGTCTGTATCGTGGGATGGTAACTGCCAAGAGGCGCTCTGCCCCATTCGCGTGGCCTTGCAGATCACAGTCTTCCCAGGGCATGAATGCCTAGAGCTTCTGAGACAATGGAAGGCTTGTACCGTCCCAGAAGTTCATTTGTTGTGTAGGTTTATGTCTGTACTACTAATGCAGTCCTAATACTAACATGTTTGCTGCTTTTGACATGCTTTGCCTACGTTTCAAAAGGGCTGTCTGTAACTGAGATGACGTTCATACTCGTCTCTACTATATGGTTCCTAATGCATGCACTACGCAATCGCACACCCTCCTATGAGCACACACCCCTCCCCCTGCTCTCTCAAAGTGCAGTCTATCATTTTGTCTCTCTTTCAGAATCACCTAGAGGGGTGGGAAGACCCTCTCTCCTTCGCAGCATTCCCCCCTTCGTTAATCCTATATTAACAAACTCTTCTGCATTGTCACTCATTCATATCCCCCAACTTTGGTCCTCTTCCAATCTCTGTGCCCTTTCTAGCTTTTCAGCTTCCAAATAGGAATCCATGCTTAACACACATTGGGCAAACTTGCTTCTGATTGGGGCATACTCCTCAGGTGTACAAGTCATATATATACATACCCCATCCCCTGCTAAATCATCCCAATGTTCTGTGTAGTTCTCAGGATCTGGTGGGTGTGTACTGATAGTGCCATGTGCGTGTAAATGTTGCTCAATTCGGACCATGTAGGGCTCATTTGGGTCATCGGGCTTGGTACCATCTTCTGGGGTACTGCAAGGTGCGTTGGTTACCCCAATTGAAACCATCATCATAGCACTGTTAGGCAGGGTTTTGGCACAGCATCTGGGGCCCAGTTGGCAGGTGCAGAAAATAACCAGCACAAACAAAATCACAAGAACCAACATCTTTACTATTGCTCCGACACAGGACGGGGCCCGGGAGAAAATACAGTCAGACCAGTCCACACCTTTTATTCAAGCTTCTTTCTTCATGCATACTCCCAGGGTGTGTACAGCTCCTATTATTTGTGAGAGGGAGCCTTTCTCTGCATTGTTAGTAGGAGCGAATGTGCAACAGGAGTCCCTGATTTCTTTGCACACAACTGCTTCCATTGCCGTGAGGAGGTCAAGAATGTAGCGGTTATGTATCGTCATCAGTTTTAAGACCCACAATTCTACTTTTACGGCACTGAACACTTGTTCTGTGTCATTCACCAGCTATATCAGTTCCCAGTGAATGATCTGGAGCCATTTGGTATTAGCAGCTGCTTCGACCTTCTGCTCTGCTGAACAACCTGTACTCATTGGGTATCTCATTGAGAAGTTCAAATGAATCTTGAGATAGATGGTGTGCCCTTTTCTCCCTCTGCAACTTGTCTTTCATTTCCTTCTCAGGGAGGATGTGGCACTGTGGTGCTTGCAACAGGTTTCTGGTTGTCCCATCTGAAGTGGGAACTGCTATTGGTGCTGGACCTCCTTGGAGATGTTCTTCGGGTATTGCAAGCAGCGCTGATTGCAAAGTAGCTAACGAACAGTAGCGCCTCCATGATGGTGGTGGTGCAAGTATGCCTGCTGACAACACACCTAGTAATAGTCCATTTCTGCAGGAGGGCCTTTTTTTACAACTGGGATGTGCAAGGTCTTATTGGAATGTTCATTGACCGCTACAGAGACAGTCCCTTCATTGTAAAAGCAAAGTGCATATGTTTCTTTTCTGTGCACTTTAACCGGTTTCTCCATTGCCTCTATCCACGATATTATCAGTCCAGTATGGTGCACATGCTATATTCACTCGGCCAGGACCTTGAAACCCTATCATGCCTCCCGCCATAACACTCAGCGTCGTATCATGCCACTTGTTCGCCACATATTTAAGTCCTTGTACTACAAAATGCAGTCTCGGTAGACAATGGATGCTTTTAGAGCTGCTGTTGCATTGCAGTTGATCTGGATCTGATACTTCAAGCCTTACACTGTGTGCCTGGAACGTGTCTCTTATCCTACATAGCAATAGATATATTAGGCATTGAGCCTCTAGAATGATACTTACTGCAGCACTAAAACCTTGGGGGCGCTTGATGCATGCGGTTTCAATGAACAAACATAACAACTGCCATTTGCTTTTTCTCTCCCCGCAGTGCCCACGTCTGTGTACCAACTATTGGACAATTCTGGTTGGCACACATACTCCTTAGCATCCAAGCCAAGCCCATGATAGGCATCATACTTTTTGTTTGTCTTCTCATTCGTTTAGGTCTTGTAGGATTGGGCCTTTGATCACTGTAACCAAAAGCAGGCCCACCATTAAAGAGTATGTACACGCTTTGTCCGTAAAGCAGTTTTATTGTACAAACGTCTGGGAGGGTTAGATGACATCAAAGAGTCAAACTAAGATGTCTCCATGAACCACACAAAGAACACACATTTTATACAATTTGCAACAGTTAAAATACTACCAAAGATTTTGTTACAGAGTCAACCCCCGCACATGAATGGTTAAACCTATAAAATGAAACCATATTCCCTTTAGTTCCCACACTTCTTATTGGATACATTCATCTAAGCAACATCCTCTTTAACTTATAATTGCATGTTTCATATCTACACTGCATCCCTCTCTGGGGTCTTTCCATATTTACTCATAGTCCCATCTCCTAGTTACACAGTTTACACAATTTACAAACAATTTAATTTATCACAGGTTGCATCTGGTTATAAACCTTTACCCCTACTTGTGACACACACAGCTGTTCTATGGAAATTCCATAGAGGAGAGCAAATATATTTCCTTTTGATCTATTTTTGCTGGTTTTATTGCCCAAACATGTTGGTGTCCACATTTCATTCTAAACTATGTAACTTACCATTTCAGCCCACATAGTTCCAACCCACATCTTGAGAGCTCTATTGAAAATCCATGATAGATCAGTGCTCCTTTCCCCGCAAGCAGCCTGCATCATGTTTAATTTTCTGGCCCTAAAAGGTGGATGGAATATTCAATAACAGACTCCTATATACTTACAGAGATTACATCTCCCCTTCAGAATGCACCTGGACCGTAAAAAATACTTGCCCGAAACTAACCATTTTATATTCATCGCAACTGCTGCTGTCTTTCCCCAACCTTGTAAAACTAGTTTTTGTGTCACACAGTTATATTGCCCAACCCATGTTTTTAGCCAGCGCAATTCCTAACTTGTCAGAGAACTATGCGGCAAAACAGATCTGTATATTTATACTGCCCAAAATCTATTTCCCTAGAGGCCCCCATGCATGTGTACCTATACATGTTTGTTCAGGGCTACCGCATCCCCTCACACTGATTTTCCCATTTCCAATCACTTACCTTGCATGGACATGTAGAGCTCCCGACTGCCGTAGTGTTAAGCGCCATGAGGCATGACACACCTGTATTGCGTTTATATTGTATCAGCAGTTTTGACATTTATCATGCTGTGCACATTCAATTCGAAAATATAATATATCAACTAAAACACAAACAACTTTAAAAATAATGCATATCTCATTCCCATTAGCTACACTAGTTCCAATACTAAATTGCCATATTATGTCAACATCACTGGCACCCCAGCCACCAATATGGCATGCGCAAGTCCAACTTCTCTTTACCAGCAGACCCTTTGCAACCACCGCAACATACCCACCTTTAGTTAATACATTAACTAACAAACCAATTTCCAACTAATTAATCTCACCTTCTCTGGGGAATGAAACCTTACAGCCATCTTTTTTTTTTTATTTTACATTTATAAAGCGCTCACACAGCCCGCAGGCATCGAGGCGCTGTTACAGGAATTGTTTATTTTTCTTAGTTGCGTAATTGTGTTTTTTTTTTGCTTAGTTACGTATTTATAACGCGCTTAAACACTCAGAGGTTTCTAAGCGTGGACCCGGGGATCGAACCTGTTGTTGCTCCGTGTCGTCTTGCTTCCAAGACGCGCACGCTGCCGCTGTGCTATCCTCCCGAGAGATGTGCTATCATCTCTCATATTAGCCCCCTTGCACCCATGCTCCTCTGCTGGAGAATCCCAATTCACCCTTCCACCAATTCCGCAATCTACCAGTTGTCCTACATGTTCTCCCCAACCTGGTGGAGTACATAAAACTACTCCTGTATCCATTTCAATATCAGTTTGAGTGCCCATGTGCGAAGCAATGGCAGTGGCCTTAGCCTTAGACAGTATGCAGTGATAAAATTGTGGCAAAAATGTCGCCTGTACAAAAAATAGTGGCAAAAATGCTGTGGTTTGACCCATTAAAGGTGTACCCCATTACACCATTTAAGAGGAGTGGGGGTTGCGGCGGTGTTCCCCGCTCCCCTTAAATGGTATAATGGGTCCTGAGGTTGTGGGGGTGTCCCCTGCATCCTTTACATGGATTGTGGCAGCAAAACCACAGCCTTTTTGCTGTGATATTTTGTGTCCATGGCCATTTTTGATGTGATTTTAACTCATGGAACCGCTTAGACAGGGTCACAACCATCATAGCAGCTGCTCTATGCATTTGGGCAGAGCAGCACCGTAGCCATAGTTGACAGGATCAAAGATAATAAAAAAAGACAAAAATAGGTATGAGAATTCCAATGCTTACTCTCATCCATGAAGGCACCCAAGAAAAAAGAGATTCCACAAAAAAGCAATTCCCACAACCCTTTCCATGGCCCATCTCAGGTTGTGCAATGTGGAAATCATTCAGGCCAGAGTCACATTGTCCAAATCATTGGGAGGTGTGTATGTGCAACTTGTACTCCTGATCATCTGGCAAACCCCACCCTCCATAGCCATTAGTAGGTCAAGGATATACCGGTTCTGTGATGCTACAAGACTTAAGGCCCTGAGTTCTTCTTTAATTGCACTAAATGCTGATTCAGAGGTATTCATAAATAATAGTAAATTATAGCAAACAATTTGTAACCACTTCGAGTTGGCCACAGTCTGTACGCTAGAGGCTAAAAAGGGAAGTAAAAAACATCTCTATCCGGCTAAATAGTCAAAATTGTTCGTAACAGCCTCAGTGGATGCTAATGAGATGTAGTTTGATATTCTTGATCGTTTCAAGGAGTCAGTTTCTATGAACGTCTGTACAGTTACTGAATTGTCCATGTGTGATGACAAAGGGATGCAAGGGGCACAGGGGACAAAGGGGGCACAAATGTAGACTCAGATTTGGGTTTTGCAAATGTCATGCTTTAGGGAACCACAAGGATGGGCACATGAAAATTGGTGAGACTGCAAACGCCTCGCCAGGCCGGAGGTAACTGCTTGTAGGAAAAGGATCCATGGGATAAGTACAAGTTGAGAAGTGCTGCCGTACCTCCAGTCAGATCCGCGATGCAAAGCATGATTCTGCCGTTTCGATTCGTGCCTACAGACACTGCGCCATCGCCCTTAAAACACAGAGAAAATTGTGTAAGTTAAAAAGTTCACATACTTTTTCCATACAATTCCACATACTCAGATTATTTGTGACACCCCTTCTTAAGGGAGACGCACCAATCCTCCTGCTCTGCAACTCTTCACCCCTTGCTCCCATTTATTGTTAATGATCATGAATCCTTCAAGATTGAACTGTACTCGTTGCATGCAACAGACATCCTTCTGTTTTTCCCCATATCATGGTAAACATTCTTCTTTGACTGGAAGGGTCGGAGCTGGTACAGATTGCCCATGAAACTGCCCTGAGACCCTGCACTAGGCTAGGTGCACTAGACACTGTGCCTCCGCTACCTCTAACTCATCTGGAAAAAATTATCTAGGGTCACCAGAAGCATGGGGGATAACGGAGCATATATAACACGACTGTCACTATCTCTCTCACCACTATCTATCATGATACCACAAATTATCTGATACAAACCTGTGCATGTCATTTACTGTTTCTAAATTTACATCATCATCATTATTTACAAAATCTATTTCAAGGTCTTATTGTGCTCTTAACAATTTTCCTGCCATATCCAAAGTACTTGATAACTCATACCTGTTTACATTCCTACTACTGAGAACATATACCACAGAAATCAAGAGAGAAATAGATGTACACATTATCATACACATGTTTAAATAAATTCTTTTGTTTTACAGTCTGAATAACAAATAGCAATTCTCAATCTCTGTGCGCCCTGTCCCCCTTTCACAGGCATGAACTGCGTTTCCTTAGGGCACACTTATCTTCTTAAGACTGCCCATCCCCAGGTGTCAGTGTAGAGATTATGGTATCCCTTCGTACGTCATGGACGTGAATCCAAGTTTTGCTTCCATCCACTTTGAATGTATTCAGTGTAGCAAAGATTACTTGATGAGGCCCATGGAAACGTCATTCATTCCAGTGGTGAACAAAGGAATGCACATAGATGATACCCCGGGGAGCAGCAATGGTTCCTGTTGATCTTCTTGTTTTATGCTGTCTTTTCCCGTTACTTGCTGGTATGATGCTGTAACCTCAGAAGACACAATCTTAACATTCTTAGTAAAGGCCCAAAGATATTCCCCAAACTCCTCTCCAAGAATCTCTGTTGAATTATTGTAATGCTCACCTGCTATCCACGGGGACGGCACACAGTCTGGTTGGACCACTTCCGATCTCAAACCCTCTCCCTTGGACTCTTGTTCTGCCGAGGACCGGGTCATGCTTCATTGTATGGTGCGCTTTCTGTCCTGCTTCTCGTTGCAGGGGTGTGCTGTTGGATGGGCGCGTCACCACCTAGTTGCCTCACTGGTGCAGGCCCTCTGAGTCCAGATCGGCTGCGACTTCAGTTTTTCCAGGTAAGACTGCTGGTTTGGCAATTTTGTCCTTTACTTGCAATTTCCCCTATCAATCTCTCTCCTTCTTCCTTAGCTGCAAGAAGAGTTGTCGTGGTGCCGTGCTGCTTGGGGCTAAGCATGAGATGGTGATAGAAAGCGCGATGTGCGGCGCTATGTGCCGTTTCTTATGCTGACCTGTTTATTCTCTCTTCCTTGCAGGCCGCTGCGATGTCCCCGAAAGGATGCTGCTGAGAAAATGAAGCGCGGTGAGTAAAGCATAGCCTGCACCGCCTTCTTAATCTTTTGTGTGCTAATCAGTTTTTCTTCTCTCTTGCAGGTCGTTCTTATGGCCCGAAGTGGACGTGGGCCGCGGGCGATGTAAACCCAGGTAAGCGTGCAAGATTTTGGCTGTTTCCAGTATTGGAGAATAAACGCTTACTAATGCTGTTTTTTCATTCCCTTTCTTCCCAGGTTGCGGCTTCTTCAAGATCACGGGAACATCACAGAGATGGAAGATTCTCAGGACCCAGCAGCAGAGGACAGCAGAGAACAGGAGCAGGATTCACTCACAGGTAAGTGTAGACTGACAGTGTTCTTGTTCTTTCAGGTAACCGGCTCCGGAATGCTGGTGAAGAGCTGAACGTGCAATTAAAGAAGAACTCAGCACCTGGCTTATATAGCCCCCAGGTATCCCAGGTACCCCTGGGTCTGAACACACCTTAAAGACTAGACTGCATAGCTCGATTCTAGGACTGTGCTATGTGGGGGCATGCATGTCGTGCCAAAGGCTATTGCCAGGCCCAGTTCTCAAGTTCTTTTGCTTCATACATGAGCCTGGCGCCAAAGGCGCCAGTACTGCCTCCAAGAGAAACTTGGGCGAGATTGTGAGGCCTTTAAGGCCATGATGGAAGTTTGTGGCACAGCCCAAATGGCTTGCCTATTAGGGCCCGGGGCAGGGGTCATGACAATTATATGCATCTGAACCTGTGCATGTGGGTGAGAGTGGTGTATACAATCTACACCCGTCACCACCTCATGAGGAGTGAGGTGATGATATTTCCCCCTGCTTGTTTCCTAAGTAAAACAGGGCCAGCGGAAGGCAGTACAACCAAACTTTTTTGCAACTCAATACATAATTTAGACAACTGCATTTTAAGCAAACCATTAAGCCTTTCCACTAATCCATTGGCTTGTGGGAGATACACCAAGCAACACCTGTGCTTGATCACCAGAAGGTATGTATTCTCAGCAAATAATGCATAAAAAGGGCCCCATTATCTGATCTCAGGACTTCACATATTCCCGACCGTGGAAATACCTCCCTCACCGTAAATGTAGGTGCCGTTTTTACATCAGAGTGCATTCAGGGACCAACCTCAAGCCATCGGGAAAATGGACATAAAATTACAATAAAATAACTGAAATGATTACACTTCTGCATCATATCAACAAAATCAATATGAAGTTCTCTGAAAGGTCCTGACGGATGGGAAATTACCCCTCTCCCTGCTTTCATTGTGTTAGCAGGATTACATTTTTTACAAACTACACAATTCCCTATGAACTTACATACCTGTTTGTGAATGTTTGGTATAAACCAATCCTCCTGGAGTTTTGTTGCTATTTGTTGTTGGGGCATATGTGATGGGTAATTAAGTTGTTCTGGAGCTGTAGTTCTATGGGCATTACTACCTTCCCCATCAACTCCTGTCTCCACGGCAAGTTTGTGTGCTAGAGCATACATTCCCGCTTTGCCCAGAGCTCCTTTTCCGCTTGAGGTGGCTTTCCCTGTAATTCTACTATTTGAAGCAAAGGGACTGCACTATAGAGGACAGGCAATTGTACTTGTTGGGACACCATTTCCATTTTTGGAGGTTCTAAAAAGGGCAAGTATGCTGCTTCCTTTGCTGTTCTGTCTGCGGCATCATTACCAAGCACTATTAAATCAGTTTGATTGATATGCGCACACACTGCACTATTCCCACCTCTAAGGGCAATGATAGTGCTTTGATTAATTAGGATAATAGCATTGCATGCTAGACTAGGGTCCCGTCAAATCTTTCAAAACCTCTTTTCTTTCATCTATATAACCCAGAATGAACAATGTAGGTGACATATGCAGTGTCAGAGTAGATAGTGACTGTCACCCCCTTACTCATCTCTAATGCCTCATTGAGTGCCACCAGTTCTGCGGCTTGTGCAGAGTAATAGGGAAGCAATAATTTCTCCTCTCCAACCCTGTGTTCCCCATCCACAAGAACTACAACAGTCGCCCCTGTGTGCCTCTCACCAGTGCCCTGATCAATGATTGATGACCCGTCAACAAGGAGTACCTCGCCTCCTTCCAAGGCATCCTCTTCTTCTTCTTCCTTATAAATTGCACAGTAGTGGACAATGTCATTGATTTCACTGGTTCAGCTAAGAATGTTGCCAGAATTACTAGGTGACACATTACCGGATGTATGGAAGGATTTGACAAAATAACTTCATACCCCAATACTCTTTGGGTTGTCAAAGTAGACTTAGACTTTCCCAAGATAGCAAAAACTGCATGCTCCACATACAATGTTACGGGGGAGCCCATAGTAATGGTCGAAGACTTTTGTATTGAAAACGCTGCTACCACGAGAGTCTGTTCACACAGAAAATGACCTTGCATAACTGAATACAAAAGCCAGATGTAGTAATCCAAGTGCTTGTAACCTAATCTTGCATTTTGGGCAGGACTGCTGTCATTACCTTTCCATCTGTATTGGAAAATAGAAAAAACGTTTCTGGCCATTCGATGTCGCAAAAACTGGAGCATTACTGATCGCAATCTTGAGTTCCAGAAAACATGTTCTCATTTCCTCTCACCATCTTATCTGACCCTTCTCCTTCTGTGCTTCCTTAAGTGCTTGAAGTAGGGGCCTCGTGTTACTAGATTAGTCAAAAATCCAGAACCTATAGTAGTTACAGAGCCCCAGAAACTGGCTGAGGTGTATTATGGACAGCAGTGTCTCTCTAAGGCATCACCTTTCTCCCTGCAGATGATATTACCTGTCCCAAATATACTACCTCTGTCTAGCAATACTTCAATTCATCTGTGTCCACTTTGTACCCCTTCTCCGTGAGCAGGGTGGGGAGCTTGATTGTGCCTCCCCGACACTGCTCTTCTGAAGCGCTACATACCAAAAAGTTTTCCACGTACTAAATTACGGTACTGGGCACTTGTAAGTTTCCCAAATCCATTTGAATGACCCAGTTTAAAAACATTCAGGTATTCACAGTAACCAGGTGGTAACCTTGTGTGCTCAAATCTCTACCCATGATATGTAAATGCTGTTAGGCGCTGTTAGGCACTGGGTATCAGTATGTAAGTGGACAGAGAAAAAGGCATTTTTTAAATCAATTACTGTAAAATGGGTCGACCCAGTAGGGATGTTACAGAGAATGCTGGTAGGAGGTGGTACCACTGGAGACTCTGCTTCAACAATGTTGTTCAGATGTTGCAAATCCTGTTCTATCCTGCAACTGGAACCCTTTGCTTTCTTCACAGGGTAGATGGCTGTATTACATGGGAATGTAGATGGTTGTATAATGCCTTGTTTTAACAATGCCATAATGGTCTAAAAAATCCATTTGTCTGCCTCCCTAGACATGGGGTATTGCCTATCTCATGGCAATATTGCACCTGATTTTAATTTAATCTGTACTGCTCCTACACGTTTTAACATCCCCACATTGTGATAATTGCTGGGCCACAAGTGGTCCTTTCACTTTCTCCAAATCCTCCTTCCAAAATGGCAATGTTTTCCTAACGACGAGCATAGTTTGAGGAACTTCCCTTTGCTCTATTATTACCTGGCAAGGCACGCCAATCTCAAAGACCACCTCTCCTGTCTCTTTTGCGTCCTCAAACAATTGCTCATCAGACACGTCTCTTACCAATGAGTAATAAGATGGTATACAACAGTGTGCACTCTTCACCTCCTTCCTCATTGGTACCTGAAAGAACCACCCTGTCCTTCTTCACAACTACGGCTTCTAACAGGTTCAAGTGCAGCAATTTGACAGCTCTGCAGCTTTCAGCGCCAAAGATACAGCGATGACTCCCAAACGGGACAGTGGCGATTTTTCCGCTCCTGGTGGATGGATCAGGCCAGTTTCAATGCAGCAGGCTTCAGGGGCAAGAGGGGCACACATTCAGTGCACCTGCAAAGTTCTTCACCATGGCTGGGTGACATGGTAACCGCGAACACTCCGGTTCGGGCACACTCACTTTACTCCACACATGGGAACGCCAAGTGTATGAAATTCAGTGTGAGAGTGCCGTGAACACAGAACTAGCAATGCACCGGCCCTCATTACGACCCTGGCGGAGAGGGGTTTACGCCAGCGTAATGCATGGCGTACCTCTCCGCCAGATTAGGACTTTCCGTAGCGCCATGGCGATTTTTACGCCCGGATTTTCCGGGCGGAAAAATCCATGCCGCTACGGGTCCCCTCGTTAATTACGCCACCGTATTGTACGGTGGCGTAATTAACGCCTTCCCCACTCCCATTATACCCTATGGGGCAAAAATGGGAATCTGGAAGGGTAAATGGGGATTGGGGACTTACCGCCCCGCCAAGGTCGGAATGGGGCGGTAAGTCCGCCAACCCCCATGGCGGAGTTGGCAGCTCTGCGCCATGGTCCATGGTGCAAATTGCACCATGGACCTCCGCCAGGGTCGTAATGAGGGCCACCAAGTTTAGAGGGCCTCCTCAAAATGGTGGCGGTATCAGGGCAAAGAGTCTGCGTAACTGGTCAGCCCACTGGTTGGCCCAGAGACACTTCCGAGAGAGCTTACTTGCAGGGTTTGATGAAGGTGCCGAGAAAAGTTGGTCCCACTGTTCCAATGGTTCGAAATATCTTTGCAGACCTTCTAGGATGACCAGATGCAGAGGGGTCCCACGGGACGACAGCAGGCTCAGGGTGCAAAACCTTCCAGCAGGTCACCACGGTTCCTCGAATCGGCTTCTTAGTTTCAGAATACTTGGATCCTCTCCTTCGTTCAGTGAGAACTCCAGAGATCAACATGGTGTGGGTGTTTGGGGCCTTCTCTTATCCAGAATCTCCATCACGCCAAAATGAAGAGGACCCAATGGGAGATCTGCTCACATACAGGCATACCATACGTGGACCAATCACAGACCACAGTGGTCCCAGGCATTCACAGCACTCCAGACTCTCTGGCACCCAGGATGCGTATTGGAACCAGATGTTCCAGCCCCCATCCTGGGGGCACACACACACAAGGCATGCAGAAGCCCGCAAAAGCTTGGCACTTCACAGGAAAATGCATGCCCAAATAAGGACTGACCCGGGTCGGCTTGACCTGTGGAAGGTGAGGGGTCAAGATGGCCAAAGGACAGGACAAAGAACCTCATGGCATGGCCATTTTGGGGCCAGGCCACCTGTCTGTGCCAAATGCAGTAATCGCGGTTTACCTGGCAGGAAAGGGTTAAAAATATGCGAAATGATAAGCTGCCACCAGCCCTGTCCAAGGCACATCTGCACTTCTCCTAAAAATTCCATCGAGAGTATCTAGGGCCTTTGGAAATTACTAAGAGACCCAAGTGCACTGTACTGGAAGGTACATTGAACACTTGTTACATGTTGCAGAAAAGTTGCAACATTGGAAAGGACTAAGGGAAACAAAGTATCCCAGTACTGACTGTCTTAAGGGCATGTCAGTCTCCCCATAAAAAGTGAGCGAAAAACCCAGAGGAGTGCAGCAGAAGGCTGGGCTCCTCTGGTAAAGTCAGGCTACGGTGTTTAACATCAGCAAAAAGTTGGGGGGTTACACAACTGGAGGGAAAATTGCATATTAATGGGTATCTTTCCTAACACTCGCCCCTCCCAGACCAAGGACAGGGGGAATTAATCCACCCCTGGATGAGTCTCATGTTCAGGTTGGTTAAACATTCTGGACAACCCATCAGAATTGCTATGTTGGACACCTGGCCTATGCTCAATAGTGAAGTCAAGGTCTTGCAGACTTATGGACCACCTGAGCAACTTTGGATTCTCTCCCGTCATGTTCATTAGCCACTTTAAGGGCTCATGGTCAGTTTGCACAGTGAAGTGGGTCCCATAGAGATAGGGCTTCAGCTTCCTTATGGCCCACACAACTGAGAAACATTCTTTCTCTACTGTGGACCATCTGAGCTCTCTGTCCTTAAGCTGGCGACTAATGAAGCCAATAGGGTGTTCCTTACCCTTCTCATCTACTTGTGACAGTACAGCTCCTATCCCAGAGTCAGGGGCATCTGTCTGCACAATAAAAGGTTTTTGGTAATCAGGGGCCCTGAGAGCAGGGGCCTAGCACAAGGAGTCTTTTAAGCCATTGAAGCCCTTCCCACACTCTTCAGATCAAGTTACCTTCTTGGGTTTCTTAGGAGTGGTAAGAGCAGTCAGAGTTGCATCTATGGTGCCATAGTCTGTCATGAATTTCCTGTAGTACCCAGTGAGTCCTAAAAAGGCTCTCACTTGAGTCTGAGTAGTGGGTAGGCCAGTCTTCTACTGCTTGTACTTTACTGGGTAGAGGCTGTATCCTCCCTCCACCTACTTCATGTCCAAGGTAGACCACTGACCCTTGTCCAATCTTGCACTTACTGGCCTTTATGGTCAAGTGGACCCTCAGAAGAGCCTGCAACACATTCCTAAGGTGTTTCACATGGTCTTCCCAGGTGGCACTGAAAACTGCTATATCATCCATATATGCAAGACAGAATTCATCCAACCCATTAAGCACGTGATTCACAACCCTCTGGAAAGTGTCAGGGGCGTTCTTTAACCCAAAAGGCATTATCTGAACTGGTAAAGGCCTCGTGGTGTTGACAAATCTGGCTTCTCCTTGGCATGTTCTGCGAGAGCTATTTGCCAATAGCCTGCAGTGAGGTTAAATGTGCTAAGGTATTTGGAGGCACACAAAGTATCCACCAGCCCATCTGTTCTAAGCAAGGGGTGTGCATCTGTCTTGGTGACAGCATTCAGAGCCCTGTAATCCACACAGAACCTCACCTCAAAGGTACCTGCCTTTGGAACCAAAACCACATGGCTGGACCAAGGACTACTAGAGGGTTCAATGACCCCAAGATCCAACATTTTGTTGACCTCTGTCTTAATGTAAGACCTTACTTTGTCTGACATCCTGTATCCCCTACTTGTAGTCAGTACACTGTCTCCTGTGTCAATGTCATGTTTGCACCAAGGTGTCAAACCAGGAGACTGTGAGAACAAGGGGGAAAATTGCCTCAGCAAACTTTTCACCTCAGCTTGTTGATCAGCAGTCAGGTGAGGGGCCACTTGGACAACCTCAATGGAGCCATCTGAAGGGCTGCCTTGGAACAGGTCAGGCAGAGGTTCTGACTCCTCTTCCTCACATCTAAAGCTAGCAGCAGTGTGGCAATTTCAACTCTTGGGATGAAAGCCTTCAGTCTATTTACATGGAACACTTTTTGAGCCTGTCCAGCCCTTCTAAGGTCCTCTAAATAGTTGACCTCACCCAGTGACCCCACCACTGTGTAAAGGCCTGATCATTTGTCCTGCAAAGCTCTAGGCCTTATAGGATTCAGGATCAGGTGTGAAATTGATGAGGGAAGCCTTCTGGTCATACCAATGTTTCACCGGTGCTTGCCCTGCCTTCAGTGTCTCACTAGCCAGACCCATTAGGAGTACCATCATTTTCCTGAGCCCTAGCACATAGTCTACTATGTTGGTAGTGATGGGGGAGTGGGCATCTCCCATCCCTCCTTGACTATGGCTAAGGGTCCCCTCACAGGGTAACCAAACAGAAGCTTGAAGGGGCTGAAGCCAACACCCTCCTGTGGTACCTCTCTGTAGGCAAACAGTAAGCATGGTAACAGAAGATCCCATTTTCTTCTTTGGGATTCTTCTAGAGCCCCAATCGTGCATTTTAAGGTCCTGTTAAACCTTTCAAATAGGCCATTGGTTTGTGGTTGATATGCGGATGAAAACGTATAGGTGACACGACATTCTTTCCACATGGCCTGCATGTACATTGACATAAAGTTGCTGCCCCTATCAGACACAACTGCTTTAGGGAAGCCAACCCTAGTAAATATGCCAAGTAAAGCTTTTGCAACTGACTTCGCAGTCACAGTCTTCAATGGGATGGCCTCAGGATACCTGGTAGCATGGTCGACCAGTACCAGGATAAACCTATTGCCTGAGGATGTTTGGGGGTCAAGGGGACCAACAATGTCAACCCCTACCCTCTCAAATGGTACCCCCACAACTGGGACTGGTACCAGTGGAGCTTGGATTTTTGTGTCACTCTTACCATATAACTGGCAGGTGGCACAACTTCTGAGGTGACTTTCTACTTGCACCCCCATTTTGGGCCAGTAGAAATGCATGGATAACTTTTGCTTGGGCCACCTGATACCAAGGTGACCAGCAAGAGTCACTTCATGCGCCAGTTGCAGGAGGAAGGGTCTTACAACAGGGGGAACCACCAACCTCCTATGGTCTCCTTCTGAAGACTCTGTAGGCTCACTGTAGAGGAACCCACCTTCCCAATAAATCCTATCCTTCCCAGGAGGTTCACCCTCAAGCTGGGAGCAGGCCTATCTCCTTGGGCCTTCCAGATATGGGCACTCACGTTGGCCCTTACTGAATGCATCCCTGTCAGGACCACCTTCTAACAAGTCTTTTAGTTCAGGGTGGTCATTTGGATCAAATACATCAGGTAACACCTCTACCTCGTCAGGTCCAGGTGTTTGACCAACTACCTCCACTTCAGTGGTAGGTGAGTTAGGTGGAATGTTCTCTTTCCCTCTTTTGTCTTTCTTGACTCCTTTAGCCTTGGGTTTCCCATTTGGCTTGTGCATGGCAGTGGTCTTGGCCAGTGCTGCCCTTGTTTGTGACCCTGTTCAGGGTCTTTCTGCTGTATATCCCACAAGCCCTAAAGCTCTGAGATCGTTTCCCAGCAAGACCTTTCCTGGGACAACTCTCTGAATGCTCACTGGAATCCTGACCACTGTACCATTGATAGTAGGATTTACAGGTAAAACTGGGAACTTGAGAGGTGGGTCATCAGTCAACTTTGTGGGCATCAGAGGAGCTCTGGCAACTTCCTCTGGGTCTACCAAGGTAGAATCCACCACGGTTCTGCTGCACCCACTATCCCTAAGAGCAGGTGTATCTACTCCATTGATCAGCACACTGTCCTTAAAGTAGTGCTTGGTATTATCAGGAATCCTAGTATAAGCCTCTGATACTTTAGGCTCCCAGGACCCAGGGAAACTAAAACTACCTCACAATCTATCCCACTGGGGAAGGAGTCTGAGGAGAAGGATGCCCCTGTAATTTGTTCTTCCTCATAGGAGGAGAAGGCCAGATTAGCAGAGTGGACCCCCAAGGTGTTGACCTTACATCTGTGGTCCTCCTTCACATGGTCACATGCTCCACAAGCCACACAAGATCCACTGGGTCTGTTGACATAGGGAGGTTTACTGTAACCAGAGCTCTGTTTTGGAGGATAACCCCCACCACCCTGCGTGTTCTCTTGTGACTTGCCCTTATTTTTCTTTTTGTGGCCCTTCTGAGAAGAAGTTTTATCAGGTCCCCCACCCTCTTTATCTTTGGACTTTTTCCCCTCCTCCTGCTTATCAGGATGAGTCTTGTCCTTATGGGACACTCTATGTGACACCCACATAGCTGCTGCAATGGCCAGCTTCTTAGGATCCACCTCATTTGAATCTGCCAAATGGTGCGTAAGCTCAGGGGAACAAGATGCAAAAATGTGTTCAAGCAAGTCAAGACATATCATATCCTCAAAGGTGGAGATCTTATAGCCTTCAACCCAGCCAGTCAAATATTTTAAAGAATCAGTCACAAATGGCACCCAAGTACTTCCTTCTTTCTTTTTGTACTCTCTAAGCCTCTTCAAGTATTGGGCAGGAGTCTTCCCAAACTAAGATGAGAGTTTTCTTCAACATTGCAAAATCTACTCTTTCTGTGTTTGACATCTCCATAATAGCACTGCAGCCAGAATGGGGTAGCCTGCTGAGCAACCATGCAATCCTATCAGCATGTACAGCCTCTTGAACTTCACATGCATACTCAAATGCATTCAACCAGTCCATAATGTTGTTCTTCTCATCATACACAGTGAGCAGATCTTTAGGAAATCTGGGATGAGAGGAGGACCCAGACCCATGTCTAGATCCCTTGGATCCACTTGAAACTTGAAGCTTGGGCAGTTCCAACTGGTGATCCCTGTCTTTCTGTTTTACTGCCTGCTCTACTTTCAGCTTAGCCATGTGAAATGCAAGCTCCTTCTGCCTAAACAGCAGCTCTTGTTTCTTGAATTCCAGCATGGCCTCAGCATCAGCACTTGCAGAGGAAACATTAGACATTACATCATCCACATCCTCATGGGCACCATGAATGAGGGCAGCAACAGAACTGTCAGTTCTGCTAGTAGGAGCAGCCCCATCTCCTTCTGCACCTTCATCAGAAGCTATGGCACTGAGTTGCAACTCTTGCCATTCCATGATTCTCTGAATCATTTCCAATTTTGTACCTTGAGCAGGTAAACCCCTCTCAGTACACATCTTACTCAATGTTTCTGATCTAGAAGCATTCAAGGTGATAAAGGTACTTGTTTCCATTATATTAGATAGGTCTATGTCCTTTACAGTTATCACTACAAAGTCACTATGTGTCCTTAGTAGGAATAACTTGAAATGCCTTCACTACTATGCAAAACCAGATACCTTCAGTCCTATCCCACCGCTGTACACCAATTTGTTTAGATGGATTTCTGAACTCTGACCTGGTTGGCAGAGGTTCAGAAGGCCAGCCTAATTTCTTGGAACAGGGTAACCTTCTGGACAAGCCCAATCAAGGTAGCTTAGCGGCATTCAAGACTAGGTCTCAGGAGGGGTGAGGGTGACTCAATGAGCACACAGAGCAAATGACACTTACAAATCACTCAGGTGTCGATATACTAAAAATACAAAAACATTTATTTCAAGGTCTTTGAGTTTCAACACACAAATCAAGTCACAGTAATACTATTAAGCCAATACAATCCTTTCTAAATACATATATACAAGACCAATGGGGTCTAAAGGGTTAATGCACTAAATGGTCTGCAACCTACCAGGGGAAGGAAACAGGGAGTACAAAAAGTCTTTAGTCCCTTCGACATCCAACACACTCCTAACTAAGAGGCAGTTCAATCCCTAAAAAGAGTGTAGCTTATTGCTCAAATGTACATGCACTGCTGGCGCACGCAGTAGTTCCAACGAGCAAAACGGGGTCTCTTCAGGGGTCTGTTGCAGCTCAGGAAGGGGGGTGGGTGGGGTGATGGAGAATAGGTTCCCACTATTCGAGGAGGGCCTCCACTTGAGGGCAGAGTCGATTCCAAGAGTTGAGAATAGTTTTCTAGCTCGCACTAGCAGTGGAAAGGAGAGGGTCCCTCAGGGGCCACTCGTGCATAAATATTGATGGAGGTGCTAGGGGCCACCGGTTAGGGTTGCGATTACTCACCGACCCCCGGCGCACTCCAGACCAAACTTCGGCAGTCGAGTCCACTTCGGTTGCAGGTTCTAAGTGTGCCAATTTGGCGATTCTGCAGCTCTCAGCGCCGAAGATACACCGATGATTCCCAAACGGAACAGTGGTGATTTCTCTGCTCCTGGTGGATGGATTAGGCCAGTTTCACTGCAGCAGGCTTCAGGGGCAAGAGGGGCACAAATGCAGCACACCTGCAAAGTTTGTCACCACGGCTGGCCTACACAGTAACCACGTGGAGTCCGGTTCGGGCCACTCACTTTACTCCAGACTGGGAACACTAAGTGTATGAAATTCAGTGTGAGAGTGCCGTGAACACAGAGCAAGCGATGTACCAAGTTTCGAGAGCCTCCTCAAAATGGCAACGGTATCAGGGCAAAAAGTCTGCGTGAACTGGTCAGCCCACTGGTTGGCCCAGGGACACTTTCGAGAGAGCTTACTTGCAGGGTTTGATGAAGGTGCCGAGAATAGTTGGTCCCACTATTCCAATGGGTCGAAGCATCTTCACAGACATTCTAGGACAACCAGATGCAGAGGGGCCCACGGGACGACAACGGTGCCAAACCTTCCAGTTGGTCAACAGCAGTTCCTCGACTCAGCTTCTTAGTTTCAGGATACTTGCATCCTATCCTTTGTTTAGTGAGAACTCCAGATATCGACATGGTATGGGTGTTTAGGGCCTTCTCTTATCCAGAATCTCCTTTGTGCCAAAACCAAGAGGACACACTGGGAGATATGCTCACATGTAGGCCTAACATACATGGACCAATCACGGCCCACGGTGGTCCCTGGCATTCACAGCACTCCAGACTCTTTGGCACCCAGGATGTGCATTGGAACCAGACGTTCCAGCCCACATCCTGGAGGCACACACACAAGGCATGCAGAAGCCCGCGAAAGCTTGGCGCTTCGCAGGAAAATGCATACCCAAATAAAACTGACCCGGGTCGGCTCAACCTGGGGAAGGGGAAGGGGCAAGATGGCCAAAGGACAGGACAAAGATCCTCATGGCATGGCCATTTTGGGCCAGGCCACCTGTTTGTGTCAAACGTGATATTCGCGGTTTACCTAGCAAGAAAGGGTTAAAAATATGCAAAATGATAAGCTGCCACCAGCCCTGTCCAAGGCACATCTGCACTTCTCTTAAAAAGTCCTTCAAGAGTATCTAGGGTCTTTGGAAATGACTAATAGACCCAAGTGCACTGTACTGGAAGGTACATTGTACACTTGTTACATGTTGCAGAAAAATTGCAACATTGGAAACGACTAAGGGAAAAAAAGTTTCCCAGTACTGACTGTCTTAAGGGCATGTCACTTTCCCCATAAAAAGTAAGCGAAAAGCCCAGAGGAGTGCAGCAGAAGGCTTGGCTCCTCTGGTAAAGTCTGACTATGGTGTTTAACATCATCAAAAAGTTGAGCGGCCACCTTCGACAGACCTGTGTGACGTGTCTCATTCTCCTTCATGCCCAACACTGCACTCCATACCCTCCATCACCTCCTCCCATCGCCCATTAAACCGGGGCCCCATCCCTCCAAACCTGTCAAATGACCCACCATCCTGTGAAAATTCACCCCTAACCCGTGAAAACCTTCTCATTGGTCTCGGCCCAAGTACATACCCATCCATCTATCCTTGTCCCATTCTGGTTTCCATTTGTCCCTGATTGTCTCTCCTGTCCCTCTGTGGAGCTCGTTATCCTTGCTCCTTCTAAACAAATCTTTGCCAACTTGTTTTGAAGCATCTTGGCCTCAGCCTTCTATGCTTGTGCCATGCTTTCCTTCTCCGTCTCCTGCTTGCTCTTACAAAAATGCACAATGTGTGCCTGAATTGCCTGCCAACTCTTGGCCTCTATTCTACTACTTTATCCCGGCCATCCTCAACTTCTTTGGGGAGTCCATTTTCTAACAGGTGGTAGAATATAGCCACATTCTTGGCCCATGATTTTCCCAGCACTGCTCTCCACATTTCTTGAATTCATTAAATATGGGCAGTACAATCCTCATCTAGGTTCACTGTTTTTGCCAAGATAGAGTTTATATTTGTCACATCAGGGTACACCATTCTCAATGCCCCCCCAACCTGTGCCCTATACATTATTAAAGGCTGTTCCATCATGGGTGTTTATGTTATATTGAACCCCCTGATATAACACTTTTTTCTTGAGCTCATCTGCCTTTTCCCTCATCAGGGCCATAAAAAGGCTTTTCATGTACCCAATCGCTTACATGGTACCAGGGGTTTGTTTTAGCAGTGCATAAATCCACTCCCCTGCCCCTGCAATGAGCGAAGGAAGAGTCTTCATTAGATTATTCCGGTCCTTGTGTTACCACAGGACAGAATATGCCTTCCCCTGACCCTTCTGGAATAGTGGGAATTCATTGTCCCCTACCTTTACTGGGGCTTTCCCAATCTGTCCTTGGGTTCTCCCTACAGCTATGTGAACTCCACTGTGCATTCGAAGGCCCGATGGTGTGCTTTCCCTGATTACTGCTGAAGCAGGAGGCAGAACCTTTTGTCCTCCCTGCTCGTCATCTGTTTCCCAGTCATCCTCTTCCTCCTCTGTCCCTAGTACCACATGCCCTAATCTTTCTAGGGGGAGGAAGAATATTTGGCACTGCAGTAGCATGCTGCTTCTCTTCCTCCTTGTCCTGATTCAAAACCTGTAATGGTAGGTCCTTCCTCCAAGTCCACATTTACTCCCTTTATAACTAATTTATCTAACCTAAGGATCTGACCCTGCCTCCATATACCTCCCTCGACCTCTTTCACTTGCCTATTACCTCCTTCATGTTCTTCACTCTTGCTCTGTTGTAACCGCATTACTTCATTCTCTACTAACCTTACTGCTTCTTCCTGTTTCTGTTGTTCCTTCCTCTCTGCAACCATCCGCAATATATCTTCTATTCAAGTGATGGGGGCCCCTCGTCCCTTCTAAACTCTTCATTACTCCTTGCTCCTTGCTCTTACAGTTCTCTCTTACCCTTGTTCCTTCAGCTCCAATTCCAGTGCTGATCTAAATGTCAAATAGACTTTTCTCATTCCACCTTCCATTTGAGACCCATCAATAACTTTTACTAAAGAAGGAGTTATTCTCCTTTTCCCCTCATGAGCCCATCTTTCAAAGATTGGAGCTGATGGGGGTGTCACCCCTGTCCGTCTTGTCACCGCCGGAGTAGTTACTGGAGAGTATGGAGGTTCAAACTCAGGGTTAGTATATCCTTCTGTGGGTGACAAAGGATAGAACCGGTGGCGGTGCGGAAGGAACTCCTACACCCTCCTTTCTTGGCCCCTCCTCAACAGTCATAATTTTATTGGTCTGCTCATCCTTCTCATACAACCTCCATAACTCCAAGATATTCAATCTATTCTCCAAGTTCAAACCTTTATGTTTAGTTACTAGGAAAGTATGCAAGTTCTCCAACATACCCTTATCGTAAGACCCTTTAGATTATATCTTTCATTTCCCTCAACCATTCTCAAAGGTATTTCAAAATTGTCACCTTATTTCTGGGAAGCACCTAACATAAATGATTCAATTGAGTCTCCATACTCAAGACCAATGTAACTCAAACAAATATTCAAAAATCACGAGATAAACCCCAAGAACCAAACCCACAACACAATAATTACTACCCACAAAAATCTCCTTTTCAGTTCCGTTTTCTTAAAAGAATTTCATGCACTCCCTCTTCTTACTCGCCTTCACCACAACCGTCTCGATAATCAGACACTCCATATGCATACACTAAAGACAGCATATTATCAAAAACACACGCCAGACAAAAATCCTCTTTACTTCTCTGAGATTTCTCCTTTACTTGAGCATAAAAAGGAGCACAATGTTTTCCACTGCAACACCGCTGTATCTCTTTCTTCTTTATTAGTACAGTACAACACTATTGACTACAGTGCTGTCCCCTATTTCCCTAGAGACCCCTTGCATGTGTACCTATACAAGTATGTTCAGGCCTACCACATCCCCTCACTCTGATTTTCCCATTTCAAATCTTTTACCTGACATGCACATGTTGAGTTCCCCACTGCCTTATTGTTAGGCGCTATGTGGCATGACACACCTGTATTGCATTATATTGTATCAGCAGTTTTGACACTTATCATGCTAAATTGCCACATTATGTCAACATCTCTGTCACCTCAGCCACCAGCATGGCACACACAATTCAAACTTCTCTTTACCTGTGGGATCCTTATCAACTACCCCAGCAGTCTTTTTATATATCCATGAATAGCTCTACAGATACTAGTGTCATTGTGCTGCTTGCCTTGTGAATAAGATTGGGGAAGAATAAGGACTTGACAATAAATTCCAATAATCCTGATCCAGTGGGTGCGTGTACAATAGCGACAGAACGGTTACTTCTGCCATGTAAGTTTGCAGACTTGGTGGTGTACATTAGGATAGTGAAGGCATAGTTTCATTTGTACTAGTACTATTGTATACATCATCAACAGTGGTGTTTTGATAAACATTCCCACCCCCCCTTTTACATATGGACCAAATATAAAAACAACTCCTAAATAAATGCCTAATGCAAACATAAAGATTGCAAACAACCTTGCAATATAATTCAGGGCACATAAGTATGAGTACAAAAATCTACCATAGTATTATAATTAAACATTTTCTTAATACACAACGAGTTGTTTGAGAGTACCGGTACCATCATCTGCTGTTCCTGAAAGCAATGATATTATTTAAAGAAAGGTATAAACAAAAGGAAAAAAGAAGCATAGAGAGAGAGAGAGATAATGAAAGAAAGACAGAGTATGGGAGGGTGCAAGAAAGCACCCTCTGTGCAAGTGTGCTGCAGAGATACTGGCACAAAGTCGCCAAAATGGAGATAGTTAATGTGTCTCAGTATACAATTGTTCAAGGCCGCTGGGCATGAAAAGTCGTTACAGTGTGCTCACGGGTTCTCTCCGGACATCTGATAGGTGGATACACTAGTGGAGTTCCTTAACTTTCACAGCAACTGGAGTGGAGAAGACAACCTGATATGGCCCGTTACACCTGGGTTCGCTCCACCTGCGGGCGAAGTTCTGCATGTAGATCAGGTCAACTGGAAGTAACGGTTGAGTGGGTGAGGAATCCAATGGTGCAGCAGTTGCGGTGCCTGGTGTTTTCTCTGACTGGTGCGGTGTAATCTGTCGAGAGACAAGATTAATAGCCGTGTTAGGGTGGTCAAGTAGCTGTTGAATTCTTCTCCTAACAAAGATGCTGCTCTATGTGCATCTGATGCTCTCCTAACAGGAGACAGGGGCGTATGCATACAACTAGAAGGGACCACCTCATGAAGTGACAAATGGTGGTCTTTGCAGGGCTGTGTGCGCAAACTGAAAAGTGCCAATGGCAAGCAGTGCACCCAGTTTTTTCTCAATGTGGTGCAAAGTTTGGACAATCTACCCTTCAGCAGGCCATTCTTCCTCTCCACAACTCCATTGGCCTCTGGGTGGTAAATGGTGCAAATTCAATGTTTAATACCAAGCAGTGCTGCAATCTCTTTGACCAAATTGTTGAAAAGGTGTGTGCCCTTATCTGATCTCAATACATTGCACACACCCCATCGAGGTAAAACTTCATGCATTCAAAATGTAGCTGCACCTGTGGCATCTGGATGTGCACAAGGTCCTGCCTCCACCCACTGGGAGAAGGGGCGGATGATAACGATCAATTATCGTGAGCCGTTGCTCCTCTCCCCCATATCTGCATAGTTGATATGCAACTCGAGGAACAGCTCAGTAGGGCACGGCACAGTGCATCTTATTGTTTGCAATGTCATCACCATGCTATAGCTCTGACATGTGGTACAGTGAATAACAAAACTGGTCAATTGATCCTGAAGGTTTGGGGCAAACCAGTCTTCCTGGAAATCTCGAAGAAGCAGGGAACTAAGATAAGTACAGATACTTTATGAATGATAAATCAATATACACAGGAAAACCAACAGATTCAAAAGATTTATTTTTAAACATTTAGAAGTGGGCTTACAACAGTACATCTCTGGAAATCCAATATTTGTATATACTCGAGCTCCAACATTCTAAACTAGATTAAGCCCAAGCTTTATGTGCACCAAGAAAGGAGAGGTACAGACACATGTTTTAACAATCCAACCAATGCAGGGTTTTGTCAATCATTGTGGGTTTCAAATGTATCCACAAGACAAAAGGAATCTGTGTTTGGCTGATTGGGGCATAAACATGCAGAAATACTGTCTTTGAATTTGAAAGCACATTTTTGACTGGCGAACTGAAAGGCCAGCATGGAAAGTTCAACACTGCCAAATACTCCAACAGTGTTGTCAGAAGAAGAAAGAAAAACAAAATTAAATGAGCCCTTTGCTTAATGATAAGGCCCAAAACCAGAGGACTACTTTCCATTAAATGTGACTGAGGCTTAAAGTGTAACTTTGCAAAGGTAGAAACAGTTACCATAGTAAGGTGGAGATTTTGAAACTTAAAACAATGGACACCTGGAAAACAAATCTCTATTGCCAGAATAATGTGAATATATAAGAGGATTTTGCAACTTAAATTAAAGTTGCACATTGATGTGAGATATTTTTAAAAAAGGCCTCGTGTGTTAAGAAATTGTAAGATTTAAATGTATGTGTTTTCTGTACCTGAGGACAAGCTGTGTTCTGCCCCCCAAAAAAACATGAGCTTCAAAGGCCAAGAACTAGTCCATTTCCCCCTACACTTACCCAACACTGTCTTCCAATTATCTAAAAGAAGATCTCCTTGAAGATCATAGGGCCAAAACAGGAGGCAGGGTTTGTGCTGGACTAAAGGGTTAATGAGGCAACAGATGGCACAGTAAAACAAAAGGCAGCCCCTAATGGGTTGAACTCTGAATAATCCATGAAAATAAAATCTCATAGATGAAATGCCCATTGTCTGACGCACCTTGTTATACGTAATGGCTGGCCACTTGCACAGTATGTACTGATCTTGCATCTTTGCACTAAGCATTGTGGCCTTGGATCATTTGTGAAGGTGCCTGTGCAATGCCTTAGCCTTTGTGATTCCTGTGAACTCTGCGCAAGGGAGTGAGCTGAAGAGGAAAGGCCAAGCATCATCCAAACTCCAGCGACCCCCTTTATAGTACCAGGTACTTTCACGCCAAAATTTGTGATGTATGATGAATAAATAAACCAGCAAAGAGCAGCAGTTGGGCTCTGCACCTATTGAAGTACTGACACCTAAGAAAACCTGGACAGTAAGGTACCCAGTGAGAAAACCATATCATGATTGATGTGGAGTCAGGATGGAAGCATAAGGACCTGGCTGACGAAGAAATAAGAGACTTTGTGAAGGCCAGCATTTATGCACCAGAAGGAACAAAGTTCCGGTATCTGAGGAAAGATAGAAAATATGTGGGAAAATGGATCTATTGCAATCCAAGTGGAGAATGTCAACTAATGACATGGAACAAAGATGAGCACGTAAGAACAGCAGGATGCTTGAAAGGAGTCATAAAGATATGGACTCCAAAGAAACATTTCTTCTGACTAGATGTCTAGATCCAGAGGATGAAATAAAAGTGAATGCAAAGAAAGAAGTGAGAGCGGTCGATTAATCGCCCAGAGGGGGGAGTGAAGAGGAAGTGCCAAGCACCATCCACATTCCGGCCACTCCCTTTGTAGTACCAGGCACGTTCACACCAAAATATGTGACGTATGATGAATAAATAAACCAGCAAAGAGCAGCAGTTGGGCTCTGCCCAGTGCCCATCAGAGTAACAGCACCTATTGAAGTACCGACACCTAAGACAACCTGGAAAGTAAGGTACCCATTGAGAAAATCATATCTACAGGCAAGACTAAATTACGTTTGTCAGAATGGAATAACCGAAGAAGCCAAGAAGATAATAAAGGAAGACAAATGGTTATGTCTTAATAAATCGGACTGACGGATATATAGAAGATATAATGACCTAAGAATAGTGACGGAGACAAAATACCATGGATAAGTGACATCTTCAGCCTAAGGTGGAGCACTTGATGTCAAAACACAGAAATGTATGCCATATGCACGATGAAGATATTCAGTTAGTTTAAACGTGTACAGATGCAAGATACCGCAAGAAGCAAAGAAATCGTTAAGCTTGCTTATGCTTAGTAACAAATAGATTGCGGCACGCACCAACATATACATACATATACCTCAAAAGCACTTTATGGATGAGTGTAAATCCACTAGGCACATAAGCAGAATTGAACAAAGGTTAGTAAAGGTCTCAAGAGGAGAGTGTTGCAGCAAACAAATCGAGAATTAAGACGGAAAGACACCCAGCTGAAGGTAACCATGCCAAAAAGCAAAGGTCGTATCGGGCTGGAAAAGGCCAACAGTGGATACAATTAAAGAGAAAAAGAACAGAGTATCCTGTTCAGAAAGGTCAAGATAAGCCACAGAGTGTAGAAGACTGGCAGAATTAAATCAAATATACGAAATTACACAAAGAAGAGGTCAATTTCACAGTGTCCTAATCATGTGACACGGCAGGCAGGAAGGGATGAGACTTTCATATCTACGCATGGATCCCTGCCATACCCATACTCCCTAAACTTTCTCAGACCAAGAATCAGACTCGAGGACAAACTACAAAGAAGTAATTGACACATGACCACTGAGGTGATGATTGATTGTAACATAATTGGAGGGAAGCTGGGGTGCAGACAAACTCCCTGCACCTGGCTGGTTGTTCTGCATGCTGCTAGATGTAAGTGGAGAAATATGAGTGGGGTTGATACCAACCCAATCATAGTGGGCCGTGTAATCTAGGCTCCTATAGTGAGTAGAACCAATGGGACGTCGTACTTTGAGTGACATTCATAGTGGCCATTTTGAAGGAAGGGCTTAGTCACACCACCTGACATTGATTGTCCAATCCCCTCTCCCTGTTACCACATACAGTTGTAGTACCTATGTTAAAGTTACCTTCCTATAACCAATCACGTTTCATGTTAGGTTTTTAAGATTGTGCGTCAGTGATGACGAATTTTTGATATAAATGCTGTGTTTTTTTCTGAAATTAAGTGGAGTGTAAGTGAAAAGGAAGATCGAGCGGTTGCTGATGTTCATTGTACTCCCTGTTTTTTGTACTTGTCATTAAACGGACTCCCTTTGCCAAACTATTGAGTTGTCATAGTTATTCGATGCAAGAGTATGAATCTGCACCCCCCATCTATCTCAAGGGTGTTGCTACTCATCTTAAAGGGCTGTTTGGAGATCCCCAGTCAAATGGGCCGACTGGGGTCCATCCAGTTCACTTGCTAGCAGAGGATGGTTCGGTTAGACAAGATACCCATTGGCTGTCGACATAAGTAATTTCGGGTCCTCAGCAATATCACAAGTCCTTTGCCATCCGGCTGAAAGAACGAGAAGCTCCCCGTAGATAGTGGTTAGTTTAATTAAAAACCCTACAAGTTAGCTGTAAAGGGCCCTTTGCTTTCCCCCAAGAATCCCTTCCCACTTCTACGAGCAGCTGATTGAACGAGCGGCACGGAAAAGGTGGTAATGATGGCGGTGATCCCGAGTGTCCGGAGAGGAAAAACATGTGAATGTTGAGTGAAAAAGACTGAATGCTTTGGCAAAATTTGCAAGCCTTAAAAACAAGTAAAGGGAAGGTAACGGAGGGAGGAGGGACAGAAATAACGACAGAGTAAGAGTATAAAGTATATATAAGGGGAAATCATTGACTGTAGGGTGGCCGAGCAATATAGAGAGTGGCCGTGATAAGAGTATACGCCCAGTACCTAGGTTTTAAAGAGTGCTAGAAGAAGCCTTCATTTAAGGTCCTGAATTGATAGCTTGACGTAGAAGACCAGATCGATTAAAGACGATCTGAAAGAAATGGGATTAAATTCCATGTCGGAAAACAAATTAGGGGAAGGATGCATCTGAGGAAGAAGATGGCATGACATTTGTGTGGCCGGCCGTATTCTGTCTGTCTGTTTTATGTGTTTTGGTATATCTATGACATCATAAGGTAAAACATGTTTTAAAATAGCATGAACATTGCACAATTGTAATGATAAGATGTTGCATGGCATGGATTGATGGTTGTAGTTAACAAAAAATAAAAGTTAAATTATTGTTGAAAAAACAGGATTGGAGCTTGCGACAATTGGTGCTCGCTCATATTGTTGATCTTGTTTGTGAAACGTAAAGCACAACAAAGTGTTATATAAGGAGAAAATAACCAGGTTAAGCATGGAAGACATTACCCCATTGATATACTTGTGCAAACAGCTGCCGAAGCATGCACCCAAGCTTACACAGTACAGTGCAGAATGGGTTTAAGGGACCGCAAACAAAATGTTTATGCCATGGCCACAAGGCGGATCGCTATCTAAAACAGTCCTGCAGCACATGATGACATATTTGAACAAAACGTATACTGGCAAAAAGTTTGACAAACGCCTAGCTAGTTTTAGAACTTTGGAAAATGTACCAAGAGGAAAAGGAGGAGGAGCCACCGTTAGATTGGATACTGAATATATGCACAGAGGGGGGTGAAGAGCCTTCTGCACCACCCGCTCCGGCTGAAACCAAAAGCAAAGCTAGTAAATATAAAGGATTATACCCACTGAGGGAATTTAAAGTACCCACGGGATATAGCAACCCGTCATATGAGTTGCCTACGCAAAGTAATGATGAAATCCCAGAAAAGGACAGAGAAAGAGATATTGCCTCCAAAGTCCAGAAGGACAAGGAGAGCGCGAAAAGGAAAATGGAGACAAAACACAAGCAAGTACATCTCTAGATACGGGAAGAGAGGGAAAGAGATGGAAATGAGATGCGGATAGGACTGATGAGATGGCATTTACATAGAACGAATGGATGGTAGATCAGATCTTATTGAAAGTCGATGGTAAAGGCATTGACGATATGAGACAAAGGGGAGAACAAGATGAATTGGAAAGGAAAGAGAAGGAAAAGGAAAAATGATTAAGAGATGAAGGGGCTAAGAAGAAAGATAGGCAGAAATGAGAGCAGTTATATGGGGATGAGCAGGTCAGGAAAAGGCGGAGGAACAAAGAAAATGCAATCATAATCAGAGAATGACTGATGAACAGGATAGAATAGAACAAAGAAGAATAGAAGAAGAACAACAAAATATACGGGAGAAGAGAATAAAAAGACGAAGAGATGAGGAAATGCGAAGGACAAATTAAAAAAGAGATGCGACGAAGCAAGAAGAAGATAGGGTCAGAGAGGAAGCGAGGAAGCATAGAGTGTTTGAAGACATAGAACGCAAGCGGAGACAGAGAGAACCGGATCTCGAATATCTGGAAAGAGAGGTTAAAAAACCCGATCCAGTAGTAGACTGGGAAGATATAGAAGAATTCTTTCCTGAGTACGATTCAGTAACATGCATGTCTAGGGCAAATATAGAAGAGGACTTCGACACCAGACGCATCGGAGAGATGATCGATTGAATATACAATGAGATGGGCTAGAAAAGGTACCCCAAGGGAAAGGAGAGGATGAGCGTCTTTACAGCACTCAGCTGTATGATACTGAGTACGCCTCACGAAGTAGCAGAAATAGAGAGCTGTTAGATAGGCTGACTTTAAATAGAAATGAGAAGGATGAGAAAAGTTGCACGAGTTGGGCACAGACAATATCGGATGCAGAAAGAGAAGAATGTAAAGAAAGAGAAGTCAAGAGAAGTTGTGAAAGGCGCTTCTCTAAGGGAAAGGGAATAAGATGGTCAGATTCCAGTGGGTCTGAACCTAAGGCATCGGAGTTAGCCATACAATCATATTGGCATGAAGAAGTATCATACGGTCAGGGGGGGGTGTCTCCACCACCCTATGTGAGCAGATTAAGGACATTGCCAGGTAGACGGCGAAGCAGGAATATTACCCCTGCGGTAGGCAGAAAAATGATGAGAGAGGAAAAGGGGTGTCATGTGTTACAGTTCCCTTTACTAGAAAAAGGAGGAACGAGGCCACAATAAATACTTGACCAAAGATGATAGAGAAAACCTGAAGAATAAGTTCCCAATGTTGACATCTGGAGCCGGAAAATGGTACATTAGTTAGAAAAAATGACAGGAGGGAACCCTTTAGATATAGGGGATATTAAGGGACTTTTAATCTCTATACTTGGTGATAGAACTAATGATGTGTGGAAACGTGCAGGTTACCCTGGGGTCACTACAGTTAATACTGCGCATGATGGAGCACTGTTTAACAATTGCAGAACCACGGTATGGAAAGCCCATGAGTGCTATAGCCAGATACTTCTGTTATGGGAGCTATAATGACACGCAAGATGAAGGAGGGAGATGATCCTTTGATTTATATTCAGAATTGCCAGGACGCATGGGTACTGGAAACGCAGGAATCTTGGGGGAAATCTATACCCGTGTTTTACCATATATTATGCCAAGGGCTGCCAGAACAGGTACAGAAGCAGCTCAAGAAATTGGTAGGGATTGGGGCTAAGCCATGGTCTAAAATACAGCTGACCATCGTGCACTATTGCAGGCTGCTGCAGGAGAAGAATCGCAAAAAGGATGCTGCACGAAGAAGCTGGGTGAAGAAGCTAAATTGGTGCAGAAAAAATTATCAAAGTATGCCTTTGAGGGGGCAATGATAACTAATACAGATGGATCAAACATGCAGCAGGTCAATAGCCAATAGCCAGATAGCCAAAGACAGTTTCATAAAAGCAATAACGGGTTTTACCCAAGAGGAAGAGGCTTTTGAGAAAGAGGATGGCAGAGTAATCAGGGAGGCTTTCAAAATAATCAAAGAGGTTTTCAAAATATACAAAGCGGAAACCAGGATATGCAAAATGGGCAAATAATCAGACTACCACCAACATGTTGGACTTGTGAGATGACAGGGCATCTAGCACACATGTGCAGAAGCCAAGGAAGGGTGCAAAATGACCAATTCACAAGAGGAGTGATGGTGAATCCATCTGCGTTCTCGCAGAAGGGTTTAAATGGAGTTGTACAGAATGACACGGTGCAGCAGCAAGCGCCAAGAGTACAGGAAAGCTTGCAACCACAGCAGAAGGTGACACATTTTCCACAGGGACAGTCTCAACAGTTGCCAATGCAACTGTTACAAACAACAGGCACAGGACAGGTACTAAATTCTGGAATAGGAGATGCCACAAGTGACGGGGGAAATCCATTCACTCAGAGTGGGACAAGATTATATATGGACTAAGACAGCTCACTGGGAGACCTGATGTGTTCTATCCTATCAGTGACACCGAACCCTCACGAGGTTCCAAGGGTAGATGTCTTTATAGGGGATAAGGAATATTATTTCTTAGTTGACACGGGTGCGACAATCTCGTGTATACGTGAAGGCAAGTTTTCTTTGTCCGGCGATGCCATAAATACTCAGGGCTTCACAGGAGCAGCAAGTTGTGTTCCTTTTACAAAATAACTTTCAGTTTCCATAGGAGAATGTGACTTGAAAGTGCCACTGCTATATTCAAGGCAGACCCCAGTGAATATATTGGGACGAGACCTAATGACAAAGTGACAACCTCGTTCACGGAGAAGGGCATAGTATGTTCAACTCCAGCAATGCATTATTTGAACATGTGCGAAATGATTAGATCACAAGCAGGACAAATGGCTATGAGAGCTATTCCATTAGAACCCAAAATATTTGCATATAGAATGTGTATATTAATGTCATGACTACCAGGCCTTGTAGACAAAACAATGAGAACCCCAGATGAGTTTCTGTTCAGACCACGAATAACTATGTATGAGGAAAAGGGACAAGTGTTTCCCTTAACAATACAAGCAGCCATAGTGCGAGGAGAGATGGCTTTGCTTGATGGTTGTGATGATGAAGGCAGACAATGGTGCGCAGTGATCGCCATTGGGGAAGGTTACAGACTGATGACGATCTATTTGAAGAGCAAATAGGTGAAGATGAGATGGCAGTTGAGGTTAATCTCATTTATTGGGTGGAAATGATCAAAAGAGAGGTGCCTCAGAGAATGATGATGGCACAAAAACGTCCTGAATATTTTGATGACGACATGCCAAAGGTGCCTGTCTCAGTATGGACTACAGACCCTTATGACGTAGGCTTACTGAGAGGAGTCGGAGAAGTAAAGATTAAATTGAAACCAGGAGCAATATTACCAAAAACATGACAGTATCCCACGTCTAGGGAGGCAGATGAAGGGATTTTTACGACAATTTCTGCCATGATGGAGCAGGGCATCTTAGTGACGTCAGAGTCGTCATGCAATACTTTGGTTTAAAAAATCAAAGGGAGGGACTTGGCGTTTAATACAAGATTTAAGGCTGATAAACCAGATAGTAGAGGCTGAGTTCCCTCTAGTCCTGAACCCGTCCATGATTCCATTTAAAATACTAGTTGAAGCGAGGTATTTCACAGTGATTGACTTAAAAAATGCATTTTTCTCAATCCCATTGCACAAAGACTCACAAGATTTGACATCATTCACGTTCAGACAAGTTCACCTGCAAAGCACAAGGTTACCTCAAGGATATTGTGAGTCTCCTTCGATTTTCAATATAGTCCTGCAAATGGACCTAAGCAATATTGCATTAGAGAGTGTTGTGTTGCAATGCGTGGATGACATTCTAATTTGCAGCACAACAGGAGAAAAGTGTAGACACGATTCCATTCAGCTATTAACTATAATGGCTGAGAAAGGATATAAGGTTTACAAAGAGAAGTTACAGTATTGTCAACAAGAAGTGCTGTACATAGGCCAACTGATCTCAGATGAAGGGAAAAAGGTTACCCCTGAAAGAGTTGAAGCCATTTCAAAACAGCCAAGCCACACACGATAAAACAAAAGCAGTGTTTTCTAGGATTATGTAACCATGTCAGGGCACGGGTCTTTGACTACAGCTCTTATACCAGGCCCTTGTTGCAAGCCTTAAAGAAAGCACAGACAACGAAAGAAAAAATTGTGTGGACTAAGACCTGTTTTCACACACGAATGGAAGTGTTATGACGGCAGTACTCTCACAGAAATCCAAGCTGGGATACAAGCCCCTTGCCTACTACAGTGGGAATTTAGACCCAGTGATGAAGGGTCACTTCCTGTGTGAAGAAAGTTTGGCTGCCGCAGCGTTCACCATAGAGAAGGCTGTAACCATTGTATGGGGTGCACAATGACATTTGTTGAGCGTGCATTATTTGCCATTTTAGAGAAACCAAAAGGCACATTGACATCTCAGAGAGCTTCTGCTTATGAAGTGGTCATATCAAATCCACCAGTTAAAATAGTTTGATGCAAATTAGTGAACCCAGCTATGTTTATAGCAGAGACAGTCACTGCAGGAGAGCCAATACATGATTGCGCGAACTATGAAGAATTTTATGATGAGATTTCCAGAGTGAAAGAAAATGCATTGGCTGAAGGAGAAATCGACTTTGTTGATGGTTCTTCGAGGATCTATCAAAATGATGGACAGAGATATACCGGTGCCGCTGTGATGAAGAACACGGAAAATAAATGGGGAATTTCTAGTACTCATTAGTGCACAGTTACCCTCACATTATTCAGCACAGGCTGCAGAATTATTGGCGTTTATACTCGCACTCGAGAATCACGCAGACCAGGAAGTAACGGCATACAGTGACTCCGCCTATGTGATGTCGACAGTGCACGCAGGCCTAGCGCGCTGGAAAAGGAGGGTGTACCTCCGAGCGGACAGCTCGCCAATGCAGCACGCAGCCTTATTGGACAGACTCATCAATGTACTACAACTCCCAGTGGGCATAGCGATCTTGAAATGCTCCATCCACACAAAAGGGACAGATTTTATCTCACGTGGAAATCAAGCAGCAGCAGTGGTCGAAGTGAGCGGGAGCGGTTGGGAGCGGTGCTCCTCTACTTTTTTAAATTAAGTTTTACAGCTCCTATACTTTTATTTTAAAAAGAAACCGTTCCGGAACGGTTTCGTTTTAAAATAACAATGTAGGAAGCAGTTGAAACTTGCACTTTCAGTGCACTGCATTGAACATTCCCTTAAACAGCAGGCACATGTGTTTGGGGGTTTGTATTGTGTGTGGCAGGGGGCAGGGCAATGGGGTTTGTGATGAGCTGGGCAGGCCAGCAGGGAACATAGTTCCACTACTTCTTTTCTTACACTTCGACCACTGAGCAGCAGACATTGAAGCCAAGCGTGTGGCAACCAAAGACGAAATACTTGATGTGCATGAGAGAATGATTGTTGCACGAAGTGAGCCGGAAGGCTATAGCAATATGGCAAAAACCCAGTTAATGGAGCTTCAAGAAGTAGCACCACAGGAAGAAAATAACCTATGGAAGCAAGGAGGGTGTTCTTTAAACCCCTCTGAGAGCTTGTGGCAACAAGACAGCACTGGTAAACTGGTGATGCCTATAGCCTTATTGAAAATAGCACTGGAACAGTTACACTATCCAGCACACATGACGAAGGAGAATCTAGCAGCAACAATTGCCGAAGACTGGTTCATACCGAACTTGTCGAACATGTTGCATTCTTTATGGTAAACTGTATAATCTGTCAGCAGTTCACGGCAGGGCAAACACTATGTGTGATTAGAGGAGTTATCCCAAGGCCTAACAGGCCTTTTCAGCACTTACATATCGATTATGTCGATATGATTCAAGTATGTAACAGGTACAGGTAGCTAATTGTTTTGGTGTGTCCATTCTCTAGATGGATAGAAGCAGGTCCATGTACACACCCAGGCTCTACCTGTGCAGCCAAATTCCTGGTGAGGGATGGGTTTCCCAGATGGGGAGTGTGTGAAGTGATGAGGTAAGACAATTGTCCTCATTTTGTCAATGCAGTATTTGAACAGATTAACTTGTTGCTTGGTATAAAGCACAAGTTTTCTTCGGCGTATCATCTTCAAGGGAATGAGATATGCGAGAGGTTCAACGGCTTGTTAAAGGAAAGGACAGCCACGATGAAGCTCATTCTGAAGAAGAGATGGTTGCACTGTCTTCCACTGGCACTGTGTGCACTCAGAAAGCAGCCTGGTTCTGACCACCATCTCACGCAGCACTAAATTGTGACGGGCAGAAGGATGCAAACGTCATTAACACCTCGAACTAGATGTGATGCTCAACCAACAGGAGAAGTGTTAGGATTGGACATGCAAAATTACTTGAATTGCATGACATCTTGTCTTACTGTAATTTCAGGACAGCTGCAGCAACGACAAGAAGGGTGTAGGGCAGTACAGAACACAGAAGGAGATGCTGCAACAGACAACATTTCTGAATTACGTGTTCCTCCGATACTCCCTCGGGACACGGTCCTGGTGAGAAATCACACAAGGAAAAGGTGGGAAGAGCCAAGGTTCAACAGCCCATTTAGAGTGGAGGACGTCACACCCTCTGCAGTCAAGTTACAGGGAAGAAGAGCTTGGATATTCTTGGGCGACATTAAGCCATACATCAGAGAAATCCCTCTGCCTGCACCCCACCGGGAAAAAGACTACAGATGACAGGGAAGAACCACAGCACGTGCAGATGAGATCCATGACGAGGAAGAAGGACGCATGACCAGCCAAGCAAAGACAAAGAACCTTTGTGCAAAGTTGTGGCTTAGTTCTGGACACTTCTTTTGAGCAAAATAAGGGGAGAAGGACATAAAACACAGACACTCTGTGCATCATAGTTGCAGGGTGAAGGAGAAGAATTGCACATATAAGCCACAAAATAGCTTGTTGACTTTGAACTTTGGACTGAGGCACACTAAAGCCTTGATAAGAAAAGATATGCCAAATTTTGATCGAGGATACATACATTCGAAGAGAATATAGTATCCTGAGTCTTTTGACACAGAATCTCTGTTTGGACTTACTTATGGTGTCACGCAATAGTGACCTCACCAAAGACATTCTGATCTATTTCGAGTTAGTATTGAGGTCATACCCGTCATTGGTGGGAAGGCTCACAAACATAACAGAGTTTCTTCAAGATCCTGAAAACGAAAAGACAATAAAGAGGCTGCTCACAGTGATTGCAGAACAGTTTCTTTTACTTTCGGAGTAGAGCGAGGACAAGACAAATGTCACTGTCACCAGAGAATAGCAGACTAGCCAGTAATGTATTTTTTCATGTAATTAAAGACTTTCCAGAACATTTGGGGAGACATGCCAATGTCGACGTCCTCACTTTCATAAGAGAGCCAGCGAACACTACACATCTGAGTATGCTCCTGCATGGTATCGTAATGCAGGTCGAACTTTCAAACCAGCATCAGAATCACAGGAGAAGAGTGTAAACTTTCCTTCGAGGGACAGATCGTGAAGGTGTTGCTAAAGACTTCACTTTTGATTCCACTGGCAAGAAAACAACATGTCATCTGGATTGAAACAGATTATAGGCATAGACTGGGAAATGGTTTACATGGAACATGCAAATTAAGACATATTTAACTTATTGCCTCATTTGGAACTTTCGTTAATGGAATAAGAACTGTTTCCAGAGAAAAAAAGACAGTCTATTATTCAAAAAAGAGGATAATCAGTCCAGCACTCGTGACCTGCAAGCAGAGGCAGCAGAATCCCGTAAGGTGGCAATGTTTAGCATGTATTAAAGAATTAGTTTTGTATCCTTAGAAGATCGAGATGGGAAACCAGAACAGCAACGTTGTCCTCCCTCATGAGGAGAGACTGTCATATTGGCCAAGGAGCAAATGCTGCAAATTTATGTATAAGTGTTTCATTTACACATGCATTGTGTTCATTATCATATTACTGTCATTGACGATTAGAACTGCATTTTTCATCGGTGCACAAAGCGTTCAGATTCCCATGCACCTGCCTGATGATGTCCGCATGAAACCTAAAAAGGTGCCCAGACCTTACATAGTCATCCCAGTTCCTAGAGAGAATAATAGAGTGACTGATCTTGAGATGGATGTGATAAACAATAACACACACGACACTTGAGGTAACAAATTAATTGAAATGCCAGAGACCGGGTCGGCAAAGAAAACATGAGATGGGGTTGATGAAAGGTACACTTAAACAAATAATGACCATACACACCTGGTCTACTGTCAATGACTTCAGAATCACATTCCAGAAAATGGGGAGAGTTTGGACAGAGCTCAACAAGAAGCTTTTTACCAAAGGGTGCTATAAGACACATGAAAAAGGAACTGTTAAGGAGACTAAACACTCTAGAGAATAACCAAACAGAGACAGCACCAATGAGCACGCCTGATCCAGTGATGAAAGGGTCAAACTTAAGTCCTGCAATACAATCACGTGCTGAGATAATAGCAGAATCAAAATGGACGTTCATAAACAGAGCCAAAAAGAGACAGGCGGACAAGAAAAGACTTAGCAGACTTTATCCTACAAGGGTAATACATGTGGACACGCCCAGATCATTGAAGGAGATACTTGAGAACACTCCCGCAAGAAGAAGCTATACGGATGTGTTCAAAGATGTGGTTTTTCGCAAACTACAGAAAAACCTTAAGAATTAGAAGAAGCACACAAGAAGACAATAATGAATTGAACAATTACCTGGACAGCACAGCACACTTGGGAAACAACATATGGTACCAACATATGAAGGAAGTGGGAAGACAAACTTCAGAGGAAGAATGATTTGTTTGTGCACTCCCACCGTACAGCATGGGGAAGTCAAAAATCTTCGTAGCTGTTGAAATAGATGTCAAGACAGCGCACTGCCTATCACATTTAGCAATGTGCACGACCAGACGCCAGTTCATGGGAAGTGATGCTTCACTTAAATGGGCAACTTAAGCAACTGACCCAGATGAAGATGATTAAGTCCAAGACATAAAGACGAGAAACAATGGCAAAACAAAGAACATTATGATTGATATGAAAAACCTGGAGTAAAAGAAGCAGAGATCAGAAAAGAAACATACAAAAAGCTGAACGTAAAAAGGAAAATCTGCAGAAGAAGCTTGAAGATGGAAGGACAGAGGTCAAATGCAAATTTGGGGAACAGTGCTTTTTTCCAGAAGGATTGGAGAAAGGAGCAGTGATCTGCAGAGCATGGATGATCAGTGGATACTATAAAGAAACAATTGAAAATGCACAGATGATATGCAAACCATCATGGCCAAGACTTGCAAGACTGCTAACATGGGTCGAAGATAGAGGAGGACCCCTACAGATAGTGCCATTGGAGAATTCCAAACTGTGCTTAAGGAAAAATGGGAGAAAATCAGAACTGTTGATGAATCTTCGATGCTACAGGAATGATACATGGAACAGCAGTGATCATGGATCATTATTGGGCGTGTGGATCCAAAGCATATATCAGATTGCCGAACAATTGTGGGGGTATATGTACATTGGTGAATGTCCATGTTTCAGCATTGGTGATCCCAAGGAATGATTTGAATATTGACAGTTTCCTGAAAATAGATGCTCACCTGAGGAACAAGAGATCTATGGAAATAATAAATAGGATGAAGAGAGAAAACTACTTCTCTGCCAAATCGATAGAAGACTTTGATGCAATCCCATATGAACATACGTTGTTCAGCCTAACATTATCAGTGTTCATGACAATCCTGATGCCAAGAATTCAAGTTGGAGCAAATACTAAATGGTTACAGATAACCAGATGGGATTTACTGCAGACCATCAACACAACCATAAAGGGATTTAATGCAATTAAGGAAGAGTTAAGAGCGATTTGACTAATGACGCTCCACTACAGATATGTCCTAGACATGATCACAGCTATGGATGGAGGTGTTTGTGCAAAAATCGGAGAATCATGTTGCACATTGATATTGTCACACGATGACGAAAATGTAACCTTAACAGAAGCTATCGGTATGCTGACACAACTACAGAATCAGATGATAGATGAAGTTGACGAAGTTGACGATGACAGTTGGTTTGGATCACTGTTTTCATGGGTTCCACAATGGATGACAGATGTATTCAAGTTCCTAGGAGCCATGTTGGTGATGATATTGGTTGGATTCTGTGTTATCAAACGAATAATCTCTCAGTGCCAGAAAACTGCAAAAAAAGGCCATAGGGATGAAAATCATGATTGATGTCAAGTCAGGATGGAAGCCTAAGGACCTGACTGACGAAAAAAATTAGAGACTTTGTGAAGGCCAGCATTTATGCACCAGAAGGAACAAAGTTCCGGTATCCGAGGAAACATAGAAAATATGTGGGGAAATGGATCTATTGTAATCCAAGTGGAGAATGTCAGCCAATGACATGGAACAAAGATGAGCATGTACGAACAGCAGGATGCTTGAAGGGAGTCATAAAGATATGGACTCCAAAGAAACATTTATTCGGACCTAGATATCTAGCTCCAGAGGATGAAATAAAAGTGAATGCAAAGAAAGAAGTGAGAGTGGTCGATAAATCGTTCAGAGGGGGGAGTGAAGAGGAAGTGCCAAGCACCATCCACATTCCAACCACTCCCTTTGTAGTACCAGGCACGTTCACATAAAAATATGTGATGTATGATGAACAAATAAACCAGCAGAGAGCAGCAGTCGGGCTCTGCCCAGTGCCCATCTGAGTAACAGCACCTATTCAAGTACTGACACCTAAGAAAACCTGGACAGTAAGGTACCCAGTGAGAAAATCATATCTACAGGCAAGACAAAATGACATTTGTCAGAATGGAACACCCGAAGAAGGCAAGGAGATAACAAAGGAAGACAAATGGTTATCTCATAAGAAATCAGACTGACGCACATAGAGAAGATATAATGACCAAAGAATACTGACAAAGAGACGAAATACCATGGATAATTGACATCTTGAGCATAAGGTGGAGCAGCTGATGTCAAAACGCGGAAACTTATGCCATATGCACGATGAAGATATTCAGCTAGTTTAAACGTGTACAGATGCAAGAAACCGCAAGAAGCAAAGAAATCGTTAAGCTTGCTTATGCTTAGTAAAAAATAGATTGCAGCATGAGCCAACATATAAATATATATATGCCTCAAAAGCACTTTATAGATGAGTGTAAATCCACTACGCACAAAAGCAGAATTGAACAAAGGTTACTAAAGGTCTCAAGAGGAGAGTGTTGCAGCAAACAAATTGAGAATTAAGATGGAAAGAAACCCAGCTAAAGGTAACCATGCCAACAAGCCAAGGTCGTATCGGGCTGGAAAAGGCACTCAGTGGATACAATTAAAAAGAAAAAGAACAGAGTATCCTGTTCAGAAAGGTCAGGATAAGCCACAGATGGTAGAAGACTGGCAGAATTAAATCAAATATACGAAATTACACAAAGAAGAGGTCAATTTTACAGTGTCCTAATCACGTGACAAAGCAGGCAGGAAGGGATGAGACTTTCACACCTACGCATGGATCCCTGCAATACCCATACTCCCTAAACTTTCTCAGACCAAGAAGCAGACTCAAGGCCAAACTACAAAGAAGTAATTGACACATGACCACTGAGGTGATGATTGATTGTAACATAATTGGAGGGACGCTGGGTTGCAGACAAACTCCCTGCACCTGGCTGATTGTTCTGCATGCTGCTAGACGTAAGTGGAGAACTATGAGTGTGGTTGATGCCAACCCAGTCATAGTGGACTGTTTAATCTAGGGTCCTATAGTGAGTAGAGCCAATGGGACATCGTACTTTTAGTGAAGTTCATAGTAGCCATTTTGAAGGAAGGGCTTAGTTGCCCCACCTGACATTGATTGTGCAATCCCCTCTCCCCGTTACCACATACAGTTGTAGTACCTATGTTAAAGTTACCTTCCTATAAACAATCACGTTGCATGTTAGGTTTTTAAGATTGCGCGTCAGTGATGATGAGTTGTTTCTGAAATTAAGTAGAGTTAAAGCAAGAAGGTAGATCGAGCGGTTGCTGATGTTCATTGTACTCCCCGTTTTTTGTACTTGTCACTAAACAGACTCCCTTTGCCAAACTATTGAGTTGTCATAGTTATTTGATGCAAGAGTATGAATCTGCATCCCCATCCATCTCGAGGGTGCTGCTACTCATCTTAAAGGGCTGTTTGGAGATCCACAGTCAAATGGGCCGGCTGGGGTCCATCCAGTTCAGAGCGAACGAAGATGGACTTTTGTCTGTGCCTTTCTACTTCTTTTTAAATCAGCAATTCCTTTCCTACTATCTGCTCTGAGATGGTGCCAAAGACTGTGGCAAGACACCCAAATGGTAGGGGAGGCATACTTCAGCAAGCCCTTCAAGACACTTGGGCGTGCCCTCAGTAAAGCCTGCTGACTGCACTTTGTGACTTTTTGTAGCATTTTATTTTAATTTCATAATTCAATAGTACAATAGCATAGCACCAAACCCACTGTAAACTTTGTTGTACTCTGCTCTTTTAACTTTTGAACTTGCTGCAGAACGTCGCCTATGCTTATTATTTGTAATTCTTTTAATCAATGGTTGTGACCTGTTTGGTGGATTCTTTTAGCTGTGATCATAATTGTTGTATCTGCTTTTACATAATCCCATTTATAGTCAGGTACAGTTTAGAAATATATTTTATATCTTCTATAAGTGTCAACAATTGTCCTAATTGACCTAGCTGTTGTTTAACATATCTGTGCATACTGTACAGGTACATTGTATATAACGCTATAAAACCGTTGGAATTGTTTCCAACACAGGTATTATCCTATTTAGGTATATTTGTCTTCCAATTTTTCACGTGCCATGACTAAAAGGAAAACCCCTATGGATATGTCCTCTGACTTGCTTAATAAGAAACCCACATACATCAATAGACTGATATCTGAAGTAAGCATTCTTTCCTCAGAGATTGAGGGTTTATTAAAAGACATCCTGACCACTCTATCCAACCTTGCCCCTATATTTCTTAAAAACATTCGTAAGCCAAGAAACCCTGTAGTGTGCATGGAGGAGCTTGGTGTAGCCTCCCGTTCATCATTGCCTCCATATTAACAATACATGGTGGAACCTTGTATTGCCAAGAACCCGCTGCCTACCCTTTCGAAACCCCCTCCTCATATTACAAAAGAAATTCTGTGTGCAGGCTTGGTGGAAATCGGAAGGAGGACAGAGCAACAAGAGGGACACCAATATAAACGGGCAGTTCCCCAAGTATGCTTGCCAGTTCCCAAACTTCAATCTCCACCGATACCCTGTGCTGTTGAACAGGGCCAGCACACATGCCCCTCTTTAAAATGGGGCCCTATTGTCGTTCCTAAGCCAGTTGGTACTTTTGTTTCCCAAAAACGAAGAAAATAAGGGATCCACTCTTATGGTTTCCCTTGCTATCAATCACATTCCGAACCATACCCTCCCAGAACGTGCATTCACCCTAATGAGGAAACAAATGTTTTGACAAACCAGATTCCTGTAACTTGTGCTCTAATTGTAAAGGGGCGTTTGCAGACATAGGGGCACCAGGGGGGAGATCATATCATATCTAGCAAATAGTTAGCTCTAGCTGGGGGAGCTAAGAAAAATGCCTTGCCCTAAGACTGATAACAAATCAGACCTTGTACTGCCCAATGCACAGGCTGTAGCTACTAATTTTGTATCAACCCTCACTTAATTGCAACAAGAAAACCAAAGAGATGAAAGGGCTCCAGAATCCATAGATACCAACCAAACCAGAAATGTTAAATCTACAATCTCTCATCCATCAAAACCGATAGGCAGAGATGGAAATTGTGAGGGTAGAGCCAAAACGGGGTCAATGCTGGATAATACTGTGGTTTCCAACATTTCACCAAAGGTCAGACCTTTCGCAATGGCACTATCATGCTTGACGTCTCCAAATTAGGACCAGGTAAGTGGGAGGGGCAGAGTAAACAAGACTCAGTTGTACATGACAAATGTACAGAAGCTGTATCCGCACACTAGAGAAACCCAGGATGCCCTTAAAGACAAAGGGCCTCATTACAAGTTTGGCGGTAGCCCTTCCGGTAAAACCAACAGGCTGCCACCAAACTTGCAAATTTTTCCGGCACCCGCGAATTGGCAATTACTGGGTCATTACGGCCCCGCCGGACCCGGATATTGCCCATTCACGGGCGCCGGAATAAAATGCTCCCCATTCCCATATAGGGCTCAATGGGAATGGGGAGGTTGGATGCACCGGCATCATTCTTGAATGGTGCCGGTGCATCCGACATGCTCTGTTTGCGGGTGCCGGTACGCCTGCCAGGTCCGACCTGGCAGGCGAAAAGGCACTCGCGAGCAGAACTCGTAGTTTGGCCGTCCGGTAACTAAGGTACCGGCAAGCTTACCGTTACTGTAGTTACCGGACCGGCAAACTCGTAATGAGGCCTAAAGTTCTCAATTGGATCTGCCTTGTTAAAGGATGCCTGTCATTGATTTACTCAGACATTGCTAGAGCATCGAGGCACCCCGACCCTGAAAATGTGAGGTATGATTACATTGAAATTTCTTTCATCTCAAAGTTCCTGACACAAACTCTACTAGCCATAGAGTATTGAGCGTATCCTCCATAAAACTCTGGTAATAATTCGACGAGAGTTCATATTTCCTTTCTCCAGACAGAATTCTGGTGGGGTATATGATAAGGATAGCTGTGCACATGCTCACCTCCCTATCCATAGGCATCCTAACAGAATTATATATACTTTGCATAACAGCGCTATTTTAGCAAATCTGAAGGACTCCACATTGGAAACACTAGGGGCCTCATTGTAAGGCTGGGCCGAAATTAGTGGTAACTCTGCTGTAGTGGAATTAGCATCACTGCTGTGTAGAACAGCAGAATTACTGCTGTATTCCAACCTGGTATGTGCACCGAACAACAGCGGTAATGGTAATGCTGCTCAGCTGAGTTTCCACCGAAAACCCAGTACATGGCAGAATTTCTTTCAAAAATCAGTAGAGTTTACGTTACCACCATGCCTGACAGCAGAATTACCACTGGCGGAAATACTGCTGGTGGAAATCCGTCATTGTGATAAAAGGAAGCACAACAGCAGCCATTTTGTAAATCAATATCCATCAAACATCTGGAGAGAGGAGTGCCATACAAACACCCAGACAATTCCAAAACTGCCAGGAGGAAAGGGCAAAGGCAGGGTGCCCGATTTAAGGCTGTGTAAGACAAGTAGGAGCTGGCTGTACTAGCAGAGCCGGTGGTGGCCCACTCCGAGGAGCTATATGGGGCCCAAAATTGTAAAACCATCCAACAGTGTAAAAACACCATATGGGCTGAGATCAGGGACAAGATGGTGGCCGTAGGCCATGTCCAAGGCGAGGTCAATGACATGAAGAAACGATGGAATGACCTTAAGGCCAGGGTCAGGAGCCTAATATCCCTCAACCACCTGGAGACAGACGCCACTGGAAGTGGCACAGTAGAACCACTGTAACTCACACCCTGTGAGGAAATGTTCAGTGGCATCCTGCACCTAGTTAGAATCGAAGACGTGGGCATGGCTGAGTTTGGAGCCAGCAGACAGGCAGAATCTGGTAAGTACCTGAGTGAAATATGGTCCCATACATGGCCAACACTGCAGGCATTTAGAAATAAACAGACTGGCATGCATGAAAGTGACATGAACCCCAGCAAGCATACACAATCCATGTGAGGCATCTGGCCACAATGACATGTGTCAGTGAAGCAATGACCCCCCCAACCCTTACATGACACCTAGGCAGGAAATGCAGGGGGTGACGTAGCCAAGTATCACCATTGCAACGCAAGTTAGAAGGCGCAATGCACATCCATGTTGCACATCATAACCACCCCTTCACCACACAGTGGTCGCCCATGCAAAAGCCATCATGTAACCATTTGACAAGCCCATGTCCATTAATGCACATCAGTGGATGTCTGTGTCAGACCCACAAGCCAATTAACTGCAACACTCCATGTAGAAGCACATTGACAAATCCATGCACGCCATTATGATCACCTGGTCCACACACAACTAAATGGACTGCAATAATCTGACTGCACTATCAGAAATGAATCATCAACTGTCCCGATGCAAATTCAGACAGGACAACCTGTAGGTCAAGCCATCCCAGGGTTGCACGTCCAAAGTAAGCAAGGCATCTGGTTACTCAGATGCAATGCATGCTATTAACACAGTGGCTGACACATGATGCATGCCCCCCCAGGAGGCCAAACACACAGTGATGACATAGTACTAGTGACAGTGAATGTTGAATCGCCATGCACCTCACCACCAAAGTGGTAATGCACAATACAGTTTTCCCCAACAGGCACTCAGGACACCCAGAAAACAACTGAGGTGGCCTGACCCCCCAGGACACTGGTACTAACCAGTGTCAGCAAGCAGCCAGGCCAAGGCAGTTCGGGGAGTGGGAGTGTTCCACCAAAGAAAAGGCACCATGTTAGTCTGCCATCTACGAGCACACTGACCATTAAGAAGGACACGGCCACGGGGCCTCTAAAGGACCAAATGGTGGCAGCAGCACCACCAGCAACAAGGCCAAACACCACCACAGCTGGGCCAACCATGGTCTCATACGTGAGCCAGAGTGGGGGTTATAGCCTGCAATCCCAGCAGGCCACTGCAGGCACCGCAGACATGCTGTCTGAGTCTGCATTGCTCTCATTGAGCCAGTCACATTGCCCCGTCCACCAATTCTCCTCGTAATCCTCCCCCTTCCACAGCCTCGCCCCACTTCACACACCATCCCACCGTGCTTTACATTATGAAGAGGAGTCCTGCTCCGATGAGCAGGCCGTGGCTGCTCACCATTCAGCGCACCATGATGTCCATGGCAGTGGATATACACCACAGCCAGTGCTGGGCCCCACACTACAGGACATCTGGGATTGTCTAGACACGATGGAACAGAGACAGGCAGAGATGCATGTCATAGCCCTAGAACAAATGGGGCATTCACAGGCTATGTGGGATTGCATTCAGGGGGCACCTCGATGGTTGTCCAGTCCATAGACTGTCTGTGCAGGAGCACGGCACGCAGTCAGTGTCTCGTGCACCAGAGGGTGCGGGAGCTGGCAGAACAGTTGTCGTCCTCCCATGAGGCCATGGCCAGAGCCATTCACCTCACCATGGGCCATCTCCAGGGAAGTGTGCAGGGGAATTTGCAGTCCGCTACCCCTACCAAGGGATCATTGACGAGCACCCAACCCAGGCACTCACAGCACTGTGCATTACATGCTGAAAAGCCTGCGGATAAAGGGCAAAAGAGGAAGCGCTAGTGCGAGTTGGTTCTGGGGCTAGGGCGTGGGGTTCTTGGAGGAATTACTGCCAAACGTAATTTCGCCAGAGGTAATTCCGCCTGGAGAAGTTCCGCCAACTTTTCTGTAGGTCGTGATTTGGCATAGTGGTAAAGTTGGTGGTAATAGTATTAGCACCAATCTTACCACTTACTGCCATACTTGTAATGAGGCCCTAGTTTCTTTGAGCACGTTTTTAAATTGTGATATGGTCAACTTGCATAGGGAAAATTTTCTATTGATTAGAAAGGAACGCAATCTGTGTTGTGGCACCGTATGCAGATGGTGTCCATTACACAAGCTCGTAAAGGCATTTAGTTTCTTGAAGGAAATCTAAGAATTTGCTATTTGAAGAGTTCGGTGGGTTATTAGTTACACACTAAATTATTATCTTGATCAAGCAACAGAACAGTGTCCTACCTGTGAAAACAAATCTGATGCCACTAGATGCTAATATTTCTTGCATGTACTGTGACAAGCTATCAATGTAATGCATGATGCTAGTTATATGTATGTCTCACCAAAGTGAGAGAGAAATGTAAACATGCATGCATATGAAGCTGGACACGCAAAAGTGCTTACTTTGGATTTTCTGGTCCTTTCTAGGTTCATAGTTGTACGGTTAATGGAGAAGAAGGAAAGAAGGAAAGACAGAAAGAAAGAAAGAAAGAAAGAAAGAAAGAAAGAAAGAAAGAAAGAAAGAAAGAAAGAAAGAAAGAAAGAAAATGTGAGTCTTGAATGTGGACTAACTTGACACATACTAGTGCAAACAGTCTCCTCGGGTTTAAAGTTAATTCTGAGACTTGCTAGATTTGTTAGTTAATTAATGTGATTTTTTCGTCAATAAATGGGCATTGAAATAAAATATTGCCAACAGGAGGTCATTTCTGCTTTGTTGACGACATGTACAATACACCAGTCTGTGAAGGCATTCGAACAATATGATGTCACATACTGCAGTTGGATAATATGTGTAAACGTGCTGTTATGACGTATGGACATAGCAAGTCGGATTTTGACTTTGTGTATGATATAATATATGGGGAATGCTGGCGTGTTGAATTATAGGAGGCTGTTTACACGTTAGTTAATGTTAAAACTCTTGCTGACATTTCCGACAACGCTTCCTTTGTATAACTACTTCCCTTCTTGGTGAGTGTAACCTATTCTCGCTCTTACTTATCAATGTATTTACCAAAAAGCTTTGCAGAGGCATCATGTTCTATATTGTTTATATAGCCGTCCCATACAGCCTGCTGTTGATGAATGGCAAGCAAGTACATATTTTCCATATAATGCATATTTGCGCCCATGTCTAAAAAGTACCTAATGATTATAAATGGTAATTAGGTGTGAGGAAGGGGTTAAATGCCGGGACCACATTGTAGGGGCAGAACAAAGTCCCTGGCTGGCTTAATCTTTGAACGCCAGTGTGGCCTCGCTTTTCACCCAGCTAATCTGCTCATTCAGAGAGAATGGCGCGGCTCCAGAGTGCACATCCACTGGCTGCCAGCACCAGAGGGTCTTTCATGGCAGCCACGCAAGCAGGTTCATTCTTGAGCACCACCGCTCTTTCTTTCTTTCCTCTCCCCCAAGATGGACGACTGCCACCCAGTCTGGGGCCACACTTTGCTAATTTGTTCCATTCCCATGTCAAAAGGGACAATGCGATTGACTGCGGGAACAATGCTACAGTCTTGAACGCTCGGTGACTGGGTCCCGGCTGCGCTGGAAATTGGAAGTTTGGTCCTCGACGCTGCCTTTTTTTTTTATTCCAGGTGAAACAAAGTTAGAAAAGGCCACCGCCACTAGAAGCGCAAAACAAGCAAAGGACGCGGAGGGGGACTTTTCCTCGATATTATTAACCACCCATCCTCATATTCAATGAAGTGAAGTTCCTGTAGTTCGGTGGGAGCAAACTTCATCCCAATAACGAACAGCCAAACAATGCTGACTTCATGATTGCCACACTGTGCGCTTCCCTATTTACCCACCGAAACAAAGCTCTTTAGAAATGCTTCAGAACCGCTAAAGAATTGTTTGCACGTAAGTCTGTCGTTTGCCCTATGAAGGAGTTTGCAAGTACTTCTTGTATTGTCCCTCTCAACTAGGCTGCAAGTACAACAACACAGAGGATTCGGTGAACATTTGTTTTCTTCTCATTAATGGCTCTCGGTTCTCAGCACTGATTTATTCGCTTAGTGCAACTGGATTAAAGCTGATTTGTTAATTTTAAAGGCACGGGCCTGCAAAGTTGTTTGCCTTAACCTTCTCCCCTTGCTAACAGTCTATCAATGGAATATTAATATGGACGCTGTAAACTTTGCCACCAGGTACACAAAAGCTATTGACTGAGTTCAATGTTGCTTTTCAAAAATATCATCTTGCCTGCCCTTCTGCCACCAAAACCAAATATTGCCAAAGCAGTTTATCTCTTGCTTCATAAAGATCGTTCAATCACAAAGCATATCGTTTTTGAAGTGCCCAAAGGGCCTGATTCATGGAATTATTTGCATGGAAAATAGGGTACTTGCACGCCAAACTGCGTGCAAATCCGTGTTTGTCGATTCATGAAATCAAATGCACTGTAGTTTTCCTGGACTTGCATGGAGTTCGTGCTGGCTCAGCACGTCTGTGCGAGCCGTTGAGGGCCTTGCTTGAGACTCCATGCGGTGCGTGGGCATGGCTTGTGCAGAGGGCTGGGAAGGGGGCGGAACACCAAAAATGGCGGAGAACTTGGTAAAAAAAATGGGCGTTCCGAGGGACGGCCTGCAGGCAGTCCCTCGCAGGCCCACAATTGTGCGGCACGAGATGTATTCACGGATTCGGTCGCACAACCTCTTGGCCGGGGAATGGCCACGCAAGTCCATCATACTATCCGCCACCCGAAGGCAGGCGTAAGTACACTTGCACGTAGTAATCGCAGCACGGAGGTGGGGTTGCATGTCAGATATAGGTGTGTGTGTACTCACCCGGGGTTCTGATACAACTTAGAGCTGCACATACGCAATTAAGCACAGTTCAGGAACGGTTTACAGGGGTACGCATGCAGGTTTCCTGAGTAATTACTGAGTTATAATTTTTTATACACAAGTTGTCGGGGTGCCGGAAACAGTTGCAGGGCACCTGGCGCAGGGACCCTGAAAAGCAGGCCTGCTTGCGGGGGTGGGGGGACCCACGCAATGTTTGACAGGTGCATGTATTTGTGCCCGGGGAGCGCGCAAAGGTAGCTGTTCTGGCTGTTCATGCTTTGTATGTGGGCGTGTTGGGGCGTTACGGCCGCAACTTGCGATTACGGTTACTTTGCACTGTAAATTCTATGAATACTCGAGGTGCGCATTTTTCATTCTGCACTCAGGCTCGCACAATGTCCTTCTCGGCACGCAGCTCTTGCAGGATTTATGCGCACATTTTCATGAAGTGGGCTCAATGTGTTAAAAAACGTGTAAAAACCTGGCAAAAAAGGCCTGGATTATTCACTCGTTTTCACACTCTAGGCTGGGGAATTTTCAGTTTTTGGGTAGGCAGAGCAGCAGCACGGAATAAAACTACAATTTCCACCTGTTCAATAGAGTCCCCCAGCAAAAAAAAACATGCATTTACATGAGCCTCGAATTCTCATGCTGGTTTTAATGCTTAGAATTGCAAAGTAATCCACCTGTTTTGCGCCAGCTTAAAGGAGTCAAATTCCATAAGAATCTATTGTACATCCGCCTCGCAACTGTACACTGTTGGAGGCACTTATTTGCACTATGGAAATGATGAAAGCTGCACAGAGAGAACCACGGTGCATGCACATAAGTGCGCATCGTGGCGGTTCAAATTTTTAACAAAATCACCCCAAATTATTTTTCTTTTATTCTTTATCTCAAATTGCTGCACCTGATGCTTGTCCTTAATGCAGCATTGCATTTTGAAGTGATAGCTAACATCTGGGAGACTTTATGCATCACATTGCTAAATTCGAAAAACGTAACAGCTGTGTGCAGGCTGGCTAGCAGCCCAACAATAGCTAGATATATGGGTGCAAGGGGAGCGCCTGCAAGGAGCTGAATACCAAGTGTATGAATACTTTGAATCGTACGTTTTCAGAAGAGCTGCTACATGCTAAGCCAGTGGAAATCTTCCCTTAAACAGAGTTTTACTACTGTCAGTGCCGGCTATTTACCAAAAAGGAACATACAAACATGGGGTCTTGACAAAAGACCAGGGGCACCATTACAAACACTGTGCTGCCATTTCGCACGATATTAGCACTGGAGCCGGAAATTGCTCTAGCCTAAAGGCGTTGGGCCTGATGGCGCAATCCCATTGAGAAACACTTTGTAAATCAGGCCCATGGTTTTTCAAAACATGTTTACACAAAGCACTGTTTGCTCTAGAGCTATTGTGCTAATACTGTGACGTATTATTACGGGCTGGCCTAAAAATGTATTCCAGGAATATATTTTTTGTACTAGGGCAAGTGTTGCTCTTGTGCTGATAACATGCACAATTGCACTTACAAAGGCGCAATGGCTCTGTAATGAAGCCCTGATTGAACAGGAAGAAAGGCGTGTCTTCAGCATCACCTATCACATAATGTGTCTGTTCACCAGATTACTGCTGTGGCCTTCGTGCGTTAGTTATTTAATACGTGGGAGGTGCTTCCACACATGGCACAGTATAATTATTTAGTCATTAAGGAATTGCACAAGACTAACCTGTAGTCATTTATGAGCTGAACAAATATTGACTTCCGACTTATGTTTTATCTATATGTTTTATCTATTGCTATTTTGCCATTTCAGTAGTGTTACCAACCACAGCAACAAAGAAAGAACATTGAAACAAACAGTAGTAATGAAAGTTACCCCTGCATACTGCACAGGGAGTCTTGAATCTATTAAGGACATGCAGGCAAGCATTATGCTGCTGCTGCTTCTTCTTCTTCTTCTTCTTCTTCTTCTTCTTCTTCTTCTTCTTCTTCTTCTTCTTCTTCTTCTTCTTCTTCTTCTTCTTCTTCTTCTTCTTCTTCTTCTTCTTCTCCCTCTTCTTCCTCGTCTTCTTCTTCTTCCTCTTCCTCTTCTTCTTCTTCCTCTTCTTCTTCTTCTTCTTCTTCTTCTTCTTCTTCTTCTTCTTCTTCTTCTTCCTCTTCTTCTTCTTCCTCTTCTTCTTCTTCTTCTTCTTCTTCTTCTTCTTCTTCTTCTTCTTCCTCTTCAACACATAAACTGAAAATGACTCCAATTATTTTTTTTTAAAATCTACATTTCCCTTTCATCTTACTCCTTCTTGTAATCCATGGCACTTCCTGCCTTTGTGTATATGTCACTTCCTGTCCTTTGCGCCACGTCTTCTTTGGATATTCTGAACTGATCCTTAACTGGAAATTCTCCAGTCCAACTTGGAACTCCGCTTAACCTGGTTTGGTCAATTGAGTCATCTGTGCTGCACTTTATCTGCTGTTCCTTCTTGATCAGCCGTTCTTCTGGTCCTCTACTGTCAACCAGAAAAAATCTCATTAGGGTGGAGAAATGCACATATCCTAAGAACAACACCATTCCCTAAATCTGTGCTACCGTGCATGGGGAAGTAATACTCGCCTCTGTGTCTTTAACAGAATCAACACACCATGAGCAGTATGCAGGGGTAATCTTCATTCTATGTCAAGAATGGAGGCAAACACTATGCTTGTTCAAAGCTCTCAATTACTGCCTTTGCCATTGACGGAACTGGCTTAAACTAAAAGGATTTAAATGAGCTGTCAATTGTGGGATGTTTTTACCCATGCATCCGAGCCCTACCACAAAAACTGTGCAGTACTGGCATTGAAAACATCTTGATGGCCAGAGCTTCCCAGAAAATGCCCACGGAAATGCATGAAGAATAGGCTGCCACCCATTTTTGCCGATGTTATGGGCACAGAAGGGCACTGCCTAAAACCACCATTGGACTACCCACACAGTAGCCTGAAACCATTGGGAATGGCAATGCTGATTGCCAAAAGCAACCTAGAACTGTGGGGAATTCATTTTCTTAAATCCCAAAAATGGTTGCATTACCAGTACTCACCACTATCAGAAAGCCGGCGTTTTAAAACCACCAGACTTTTTTGTAAAACTGAATAAATGAACCCAAAGCAGGCCAAAGAAAGACTTACTGAGAGGTGGATACAATGTAAAGTTATATTCTGAAGTGACCTGAAGGTTTATAACAAGACTGGCTGAGCTCTGCAGGTCTGCAGCGGCTTAAACTGAAACTGGATTTAAAATTACCAAAAATCGGAATGTGTAAATAAACTGAGGGACAGGCTTGTGACTGCCACATAGTTTGTCACTGTTAAAATGTCATAGTTTTGAACTTAGAATCAGCATTCTAGCTGCATATGTAAAAATTGTTAGTTTTATTTGAATGCAGAAAACTGGGTAACTAAAAGTGACATTAGCTGGGGCCTGGCTTAAGGAACTGGATTCTGCCGGACAACTTCCCCCCAATTGGAGTGAAACTGGATTCACAGCAGTTCTCAAGCCTGGCTGCATTCTGAGGGGAGGTTACCCCTCTCTGATTGAATTACCAAGGGACTGCTAGAGACTAAACAAAGGACCCAGGCAGAGGGTTTATTGGGGGGAGGCCATAAATGGCTTCCTCTTGAACAATGGGCCTTCCAGGACTCAGGCAGATGGATTATTGGGGGGACCGTAAAATAGCTTCCTCTTGGCAGAAGCTGGGAGGGGCAGGGTCTCTGAGCTTGGCAGAAACTGGATAAACTGGTTTCTATACCATGTGACCTGAAAAGACACACCCCTGTTGGCCAGAATATGATTCTAAGAAAGATGTATAACTCACAGTGCGGACTTGTCAAAATTATTTAAATGATACCCTAATTCTTGTGATTTTTCGGTGCACGTTTTAAGACGCGTTGGGAATTTGTGTGATGTTCTGGGGCAAAACCCCACTATTTATTGACACCACAGACTCTGTGTTTAAGCTAGAGACATGGGAATTTACTGGAGTATGTATGGACAGGCCGTGTATATGTGTATAATTTTTGATGAAAAACCAATGTTGCAAAACCAGTTAAAAAACGCAAAATGTTGCCGTTTCTGAATGCAAGCTCTTAGAAACATCAGAGTTTGAACAGAGTATACCTCAAGTGATATGTGATGGGTGCATGTAATTTTAAACAAATGTGTACCTGTGCAAATATGTCTTTAGGTCAAATATAGATTTGTGTGCAATGTGACAGGGGAGTATCCTTTCTGCAAGCCATTAAATGACATAATTCTGACATACAATCCTGCTCTCCAGTGAGAACGCAAAGAATTCTCCAACCTATCAGAACTCTGAAGGGGTTGGGCCTAGAAAGATAGCCTCTCCATCCACTTTCAAAACACATAAAAAGAGCCACTGGAAGCTAGAGAGGACTTTCAATTCCATTTGCCGCGGAGCATGCTGACCGACAACTTCACATCCAGAGATCCAGACTTCAAATCCATCAATCTCCAGAACCTGTAGCAGTACCCAGAAAGCAGTGTTACATCCAGTATCCAGAACCAGAGGCCAGAGATCCAGAGTGACCCAGACCGCTGTTAGCAGAACCAGAGAGCTGACCCAGATCACTGTGAAGTGCCGAGACCAGACCCGGAGTCCAGTCCAAAACCTGACCAGATCCGTGGCGAGGCCTAATTCAAAAATATATTGTGAGTACCTAGCAGAACTGTGCAGAACCAATCTCTTAGTTAAAATAATATAATTCAATCTATTTTAAATCTAACCAGAACTGCCTCCTAACTGTCACCTGTCATTTGCAAAGCTGTCACCTGTCATTTTCTAGCTGCAAGCTGTAACCTGTCGCTTTGAACTTTTAAAATTTCAAATCCGAAAAACTACCTTTATTTAATCGTCCGTATCTCTGGAACCCTTTGTGCTAGGAACTTGGTTTAACTTTCCTCTGAAAGCTCAGAATCTCAGCTGTTCAACAAGTACTCCTGATACTTTTGCCGTAATCACGATTCTCGCACTCGCGAATTTTACAGCGATTTGCGATTTGGTTAAAAATCCAGCCACGTGTAAACATCAGCAGTCATCTCTTTCCTTGCTAAAAATTTGTTTGCCTCTTAATCACCGTCTCTGAATCATTGCTAAAGTGAGCCTGAACTCATATTAACTAGATACCACTCACCCTGAACCTCCTGAAGGGAATTAAAAGCATTTTCAGCATATTTCTCACTGCATTGTCATCATATTCAAAGCCTTTTGCCTGTGTTTCAAACTTCTGTAGTCTAAGCTTGCTGAATTGAACTGAATTACACTTGATTGCATTCCTAAGAACTGTGTCATCTTTATCGTCATCTCCTTACATTGCATAAAAGGGGGGGGGGAATTGTCCAAGAAAGTGATTACATTGTCTTTGGGCTTCATTCACTTATCTAAGGAGTGCTGTGTCTTTTCATTTCTTTCACCCTGCGCACCCCGTTGGCAGCACTGCGAGCGTTGCTCTTGCTGCAGTAACCGCTTCCTGGAGGGGGCAGAGCTGAACTCCGACACGTGTTTGGTCACGTGACTTCACCCAGCAGTGAAATCGCCGGCACAACCGCCCGTGAGGCGGCTTCATTCACTTATCTAAGGAGTGCTGTGTCTTTTCATTTCTTTCACCCTGCGCACCCCGTTGGCAGCACTGCGAGCGTTGCTCTTGCTGCAGTAACCGCTTCCTGGAGGGGGCAGAGCTGAACTCCGACACGTGTTTGGTCACGTGACTTCACCCAGCAGTGAAATCGCCGGCACAACTGCCCTTGCGGCGTTAAGCCCTGGAGGCAGTAAGGGCTGGAGCCGCTGTTGTGCTGTTCGGCTGTGACCTGGGCAACTGGCACGAGCTAAGTTCCTGAGAAGTATTGTTGCCTGTTAGCACACAGTGTTGAATTCTTTGTTTACTTCGAGAAGGTTGTTACATCACGTTTTAAATTTCCTGACTCAACATTAGGAAAGGTGTTTCCTTTTAAGTTGACATTTTGTAAAAAGTATTTTTAAATTTGGTGTACCTCCTTTTTACGATGGCCAATGGCCTGCGAAGTGGGCGTTGCATTGAGGCAATAACTAACATTTTAACATCTTCCAGCATTGATTCTATGGTATGTAAAGGTCGAACTTCATATCATGAAGCGCCATTAATTGACATGGTAGATGAGAATATTCCTATTGTCCCTGAGATTTGTTTAGATACTGGTAACTGCTCTATTCATGCAGCCCAAGTGCATGCTACTTCCTCTGTTTGTATGTATGCCCCAACAAAGGTTGAGGAAAAGGAGATTGTAGATGTAAATATGAGTGATAGCACGATTCGATCGGATTCCTGTACCCCTAACAAAGTGCAATTTAGCACTACCTTGCAGAAGATGGCTGCATTAAATGCACAAGTCAATCAAACTATTAGTATGATGACTCCATTAGTATACGGTACAACAAATCTGGGCACCATAGGAAATACTAATAGGAGTTATCGTACTAAAATAGATGATGATGTATCGGATGAGGCACCAATTGGAGCAATTCCGCGCACGCTTTCATTCTTGCCTGATCAATTTAATGTTTCAAATAAATTACCAATTGATGATCTTGGAGTAGGTACGAACAGTGTGCGCGAAATTGAAAATCAATCCCCAACCCCTCTTCCGGTGATCACCAAAATTCTAGATCTTCTTGATAAGGGTCACGAGCTCACTCATCTTGAATTAAAGGAAACTAAGGCCATTTTACACTATCTTTGCTCCAAAATGGATAAAATCGAGGGGTTTATCACTGCAGTTGACACCCTAAGATCCATTCAATCTGAAATTAGCGGAAAAGGCCATAGTAATGAAGAGGCAGGGAGGCATGATATATGTGTAAATAGCTTGAAACAGTGCAATCAGGACGCATTAATTGAACCTGTGAAATGTAAGTGCGACAATGACTTGAAAGAAATTAAGGCATCAGTCGATGCACTGATTTTCACAATTGCAACTCACTTCTCCAAAATGGAACCTCTAATGCGGTTCCCTGATAGCCCATCTGCTCTCCTTGAAGAAATTGAATTACAAAAAAAAATAAAGACTGAACACTGCGTTACTGAGGAACCTTTTACTTTTATGTCCCGTCGAGTTAAAAAAAATCACTTGCGAGCCGTTAAGAGATATGCTAAGCGTAGGAAGGAAGCACTATCCCATAAGAAAGACGGACGTGGAAAGGATACTTACCCAGTTCCTAGTACAGAATTAACCGATGAAGAACATATTGATGTAGAACAACTGTCCAAAGAAAGCCAAGATGCTCTTACCCCGGCTACTAATTCTTCGGAGGAAGTAAGTCAAAATGGTATTATTACCAGGTCACTAATGATGGGTGCTGCTCCTCTTAAGATTGCTAATCTTAAGTCTGGCATCATTAATCCAGTGAATAGTACATCTGAGAAAATTACGAATTCTAAACCTCTGATCAAATCAAAATTATGTGAAATGTCTCTAAAGGTGTTAGAAAATCAGGACAATGGATGTGTAACAACTCTAACCGAACCTATTATTGGCTCTGTAGTAAAAAGTAACTTAAGGGACTTTTTCCCGATTATAGGGAGATGTCGTACGATGAAAAATAACATTATTCACCCGGGCCCTCATGGTAGTGATAATTCGATTTCACTAACTAGGAAAACCTACAGTGAAGTATGTTTGAGGGATGTGACTACTGAACTCTCTGCGAACAATATCTCCGAACACCCCAAAAACAACCCCTTAGTTGCTGTAAATGGCGTTGGTAAAACAGGGAAGGTAGAGGTAGATGAAATAACTAATACCATAGAAGAGGAGGTGAATATGACTAAGTCGGTAATTGCAGTAAATGGCACGGGAAAAAGAACTACATTGGTTGAGGCATCGGCCGTGCTTCATAAGGAGAGTCCTAAGTTCAGTTGTTCCGATCAAGCTGGAGCAATTGATAATGTAATGACTCCAAATCGTATATTTATACATGGCCCTGCGCAAAGCAGATCACTACCACAAAATATGAATACCAATCCTCTCTTGTATAAAAATGGTGAAGCCTCTGTAGCTCTGAGTAAAACTTTCTATGTGGACAATCAGAACACAAACAATTATAGCAAGATCTTATTAAAACAACCTAATAATTTATTAACCAATCCTGCTGTGGAAGCAGTAATTCCAGTTGTCTCAGCGTCAATCCCAGACAGGCCCTTGCAGTCAGATGAGATAAAGGAATACATCATAGGATTTGAAGGAAATGCTGAGGAACTGGTAGATAAACGTATTAATCGTTCATTTATCTTCTCCCTTTTCTCAAAAATACCTCAATTAAGAATGGGTAAATCTAATGATATTACCAGAGTCTCCCTGGCCAGAATCAACAACTTCAGGGCCCTATGTTATCTTAGTTCTGAGGCAGTAATGAAATTTATTTGGTTCAATCGGGAGGAAATAAAAAGAGAGGGCTTGGTATTACTTACCTTCGGATCCGAGGATGACGCTGCTCTATTCCTAAATCCACCGAAGGTGATCGATGGAAATTGTATTGATCTGACCTTACCCATTGTTAAAACAAATATGTGCTCTGAACTTGATTTGGCTGAGATTCTGAAAGTTGTAGCTCAAACAAACGGCCTTCCTTGGTTGGAACCCATGCTTTTGGCCATTTTGTCTTCTAATACTACCTCATTACCTATAAAACCAGTCACATAGCTATCTAATCACAAAGAACTTAAAATCATATCCTGGAATTCGTGTGGCTTTGTGAATTTAATGAACTGGCATCTCAATCTTATCAGTGATGAACGACCAACGATAATCATAATCCAAGAGTCGATGAAAACAGAACCCCTACTAATCCCTGGTTATATTACTTTTAACTCATTAGCTAAGAGACATTTATCAGGCCGCCCATCTGGGGGCTTATCGATTGCAATAAACACTTCATTTAAAGTTCAACCTAATTTAGTTTGGAACTCTCCGAGTTTATTAGGGGTTCATCTTGACATACCCTCAATCAGATATTCATCATTAATTATCATCTCACTATATTGGAATCCTGCCAATTTAACTATTGATGAGATGTTTGATGACCTTGAAGCATGCTTAGAATTTTCCGCTAGTATGTATCAGAACTGTGAGATCATTCTTGGTGGCGATTTTAATTGTGACTGTAGAAATGTGAATGAAACTAGTCTATCTAAATCTGCAACCTCAGCATGCATTAGAGGAGCCAAGTTTAGAGAACTCTTAACTGATTGGGACATGGATCTCTTGGTGACATACGATATGAAATCAAAAATTACATGGGAAAGAGGAGTTAAGAATTCAATGATAGATTTTATCTTTGTATCTCGTAATCTTATAGCTTACATGGCCCCACTAGTAATAGATCCTATATTGATTGGTGACCATGCTCAACTTATAACATCATTGAAATTGAAATGTCAATTGCTAGGAGCAAATAGTTCACTAACAGCAGTAGAAATTGATCGCCCTCAGCACTCAATCAGGTGGAACAATGGGTTGTGCGATCAGATTGTTAAACACATATCTCGAGAAACACTGCGAGTTGACCAATATGGTGCCAATTTAAGAACAAAACTATCTGATAGGGATTACTCCAAAATAGTTGACACCGTTTTGCTCAAATTTTGTAAAAACCGCAGCAGTGTGAAACATATTCATATCTACGATCAGAAATGCAAACTGTTGAAAAGGGAAAAAAATAAAGCCCTAAGACAATTGAAATACAATGATTTAGGTACTGAAAGACTCAGAGAAAGGCGGAATCAAATCATGTCTCAGTATAAACAAAACTTAAGGTTCGCCCGAATCTCAAGACATAATGAGAGAACTGTACTCTAATCCGTGCCATCACGTCACATGACACCCGAGTAATATGGCGTACTCTAAAAGCTGACCCAAAAAATGCCATGCTATCTATGCCGAATTGTATTTCTGATCAGACATGGCAGATGTATATAACTGCCAAATATCAACTACCTTATAAGTTCCAATTTCTTCCTGGTATATTGCTAGACTCTACCAGGATCCCTCGGTTTAATTGGAGCATTAGTAACATAATTTGGGCGATCTCGAGGTTGTCGTATTCTAAGGCTGCAGGACCAGACGGGCTTCCCCCTTGTCTCTATAAAGCGGATCCTGCCATGTGGGCAGAAATTATAAATACCAAATTCGAAACCATCTTCAACTCTGGGGAAATTCCATCATCTTGGTTAACTGCAAACATAGTCCCCATATTTAAGAGGGGTGATCCTTCTTGCCCTGAAAATTATCGCCCGATTTCCCTAATCGATACTGAGGCTAAAATCTTTGCGATTTTACTTCTTCACGATTTGGAGAAAATTATTGAGACCAAGGGTCTTTATTCTAAATTTCAAACGGGTTTCAGAAAGAATATGAGTACCACTCTAAATGCAATCATCCTTGCGCACGTTATTGCTGGAGCAAAAAATAAGAACTCTAATCCGGTATATATAGCAATGATTGACATGAGTGCGGCCTTTGATAATGTTGTCCGCAATTTATTGTGGATGAAAATGTTGGCTTTCGGAATTCCAAATGATTTAATGTATTGGATTATGAAATTGCACACCAATACAACTTATAGAATAAAAATATCACAGGACGGGGGCACCACAGCTCCAATAGGAACAGCACTGGGTTTGAAACAGGGCTGCAACCTTGCAGCAACCCTGTTCAATCTATACATGGCGGATCTGGATAAGAACTGGGAAAATATGAACCTGTTTTCTGTGAAGATTGGGAGTATATCTTTGCAATGGATTGCCTTTGCAGATGATATTATCTTGTTTGACCCTACTCCTGTAGGTTTACAAACGAAATTAACACTCTTTGAGGAATGTGCAAAGGATCATAACTTGACTCCCAACCCGGCAAAGACTGCCATCATGAAATTTGGAGTGAAGCAGAAAAAGGGCAGTTTTAGATGGCATATTATGGATACTCAGATTTCTTGTATTAACAACGCTATTTACTTGGGGTATCATCTCTCTGATCAGAATTCCATCAAAGTATGGACAGACATTATCAAATGCAAAACCAGGCCACTCCTTTCGCAAATGAAAAGGATTTATACCCGGTTTTGCAAATTTTCATTAACTCCGTTAATTGAATTTATGTCCTTGAAGACTGAGAGTGTCATTCTTTATGCACTAGACATTTGTTTGTGTGATATGTCTAATATGTTGGATTGTTTACAAGGTTCACTTTTAAAAGCAGCAATGTTCTTGCCAATGTCCATTCCTAATGCCATCATCCGTCATGAATTGGGGTTGGTGGCACTATCGTTTAGATGGAAATGGAGACAGTTATCTCACTTTGCAAAAATGAATTATCCACCGACTAATTCATTATATGCGGATTTGAATAAGATGCTGGGTACTCACTGTCCTCTTTCTTTTTATAATTACCAACTGAAAATGCAACAACTTTTAAGTGAAGTGAATATTACAGTGAATGATGTTCATCTTCGCCCTTGCTATGCTAAAAAAAACCTTTTTGATTTAGACTGGTGTGTAACTATTGATCGGATTATGACATATAAATCTTATGAAGAATACGGTGCCTTTGTTAAGCAGCGCATCCCTCGCTATGCACATATCACTTTATTCCCCTGTGAAACTACCAGGAAGGCATATATTCGATTTAGATTTAATCTTTACCATACTAGAGACAGAACTAAGAACTGGCGAACAAATGCCACCACATTTGCTGTGGGATGTCGATTTGATGAATGTAATGAACCACACGAAACCTTGAAGCATTTCCTACTCTATTGTCCCCATTTTAAAAAAATTCGTACAGCAAGATTTATGAAATTTGTTGATATAGGGTTTGAGGATTGCCTCGAGTTTTTATGGTCTCGTATGATGCAAGGAGCTCACAACCGTCTAATTTATGAATTAGTAAGCTTTTGTAAGCATATAGAAAAAGAACTTATTTTGAGTGGAGAATGAAATGCTTAGATGGTAAATTGATTGGTATATTTTCTCTTGCACCTGTATTTTAAATTGTATTTTAAAGTATTGTGTGCTAATGCTAATGTAAAATAATGTAATTTTAAATGTTTAAATTTTTTTCTTTACATGGTTTTTAACTTGTTCTTTTGCAAAGGTTCTACTCGAAATTATTCTTGTAAACGAACTAAATGCAAATAAAAAAAAAAAAATTGTCTTTTGCTGAAACCCTATCAAGTTTTTTTTTCTGTACTGCATTTTCATTCCACCTTGCATCCATTTGAAACCATAAAAGTATTGTTGCTATCTTATCCATCCTATAACCACTCATCATTGATTAAAAAGAAGTGTGCTAGTGCCAGACTATCCATTATTGATTACTGCTCAGATTAAGTGTCATATTCAATTATTAATTTATTATAAAGTGTGATATATATATATATATATATATATATTGTTTAAATTCTCAAATAAACCTTTTAACTTGCAAAACAGAACCACTTCTTGGCTCAGTGGGGTCAGGGGGATTCTAAGAGAGGGGTGTTATATAGGGGTAGTCATCCAGAACTCATGAACTGGACATAAAGATATATCAATAAGGGTTTCCATTCAGTATCCCAGACTAGGCATTGACTTAGCTGTAGTGCTGGATTGAATCCTCTTACAAAGTGGGGGCTCGAGCCGGACGTTTGGGTTAGATCTATCACTTGTGCAGATTAATACAGTGTGCCAGCTGACCAGATACACATATCCAGTCGGATCACCACGCTGTGTTATGCTGTAAAGCACTCCTCAAAGGAACGCTCTAAGGAAAAGGTCTGTTTTGCAAAAATAAAATACAAACTTCTGTAAGTCAGGAAGGAACTCAAATTCCAGAATGACGACCTTGGTAGATATGAAAATAGCCAGAGAGCACTTCTTACATAAGCTATTTGTGAGAGGTGAGTGGACTCATCAGGACCAGACGGTCTGGTTGCAGGCAATCGCACCCCAGATCACTGAAACAGGGTCAGAAAAATGGAGAGACCAGGGTCCCTTACATGTGGCCCTGAGTGAACTATATATGTCCCCTAAGGCCAAGGATGAGCACAACAAGATTGCCAGGGTAGCGGCATATTTATATTTACATATGGGAGCCATGCAGGACAAATGTGCTGAAGGCCAAGATCTGGCGAGTAGGCAACTGCTGGCATTACAGAAGGCACAATCTGATCTGGACTCTTCTGAGCAGAGGCTGCAGAGGAGCCAGGAGTCAGAAAATGATAGTAGGCAGTATATCATTAAAATAAAAGAGGACGGGGGGGCGCTGTTGCGCTGAAGCAAGATGGCCGCCTAAGCGTTGCGCTCCGGACGGGCAGAGCAGTTAATCCTTATTTTACACCGTCTAACGCTGCATGTAACCCAGCAGGGCTACCTACAATCCTTCGGAGGCCTTCCTCCAGTGGGCGTGCGAAGTTGGAGCCTCTACGCGCCCCGAGGACGGAGCTGCGCCCTATTCCTCCCGCTGCGGCTGTGGCCTCCTGTTCTCCCCCGATCTGCGGCTTCGCGCCGACGGCTCGCCCGCCCACCTGAGACCGCGGCGCTGCGGGCCGCCTTGGGGGAGGGGCGCCTGCCCTGCGAGGCGCTCCGGATCATCGCGGCTGGCCTAGCTACTCCTCATTACCTGACCGGATCGGCGGTGATCGCCGCCCCCTCCACCTCGCCTGGCGGCCCCTTGGCCCCCCGCTTTCCCTCCCCCCCCCGCCGCTCCTCCACACGGACATCAACATCGGAGTGCAGCAAGGTAGGGGGTGCGAGCGGGGGGGTGGGTCTGGCTGCTGTGGCCCCGGGGTCACCCTTCCACAGACCGGGGCACACCCTCTCTCTTTACGCCTGCTTGGTCTCGCTTACCTGCTCGACAATCCTGGGGTGCGACCGCCGCATTCATGACACCAGCTGGATCCTGAGACCCTGGAGCCGCCTTCCTGGCCACCGCGGCTGACCCCTCTCACCCGCGCACCGACAACTCGAACAACTACAGGGCGGAGGTCCGCGGCCCGCTGTGGGAGCCACCTGGATTGCGCCAGCCTGTGCGGCGCCATTGTCGCTCCCCTGCACATACACTTGGGGACCCCAAATAGGCGTCTCACAGTTCCTTGCCTGCGAGTTGAGCGGCCCACCGTGAGAACCCTAGCGGCGCGCCCTCATCGCTACGCCATAAACATTGACTCTCCCTGCCGCCGTGGTTGTGCGGTTCACTTTCCTAAATATACTATTGGAGGATTACAGCGTCACTCCAGCGGCCTACTACACCCGCCATACCACGGCATTATCTGAGGAGTTCACGTCTGCTGGATACCCAATTCTCCTCTCTGTGTCATCGCCTTATCTCCCGGACGGGGCGCTTACGCGGAAGGGGGCCGGCTCCACAGCACACGGACAAGGCCCGGCGCCCTGGAATCGCCCTGCCACCATGACTAAGGGAGCCGGTGCGAGCAGGATTCAAAGCTCATTAAATATGTTTGCCAAGACACCCTCCAAGCCACTCGCGGATCCCCAGGATGAATCAGCTTCCGCCATGGCATCCTCAGCCCCTGATGACGCACAGAAGATGCTTGAGTACATGCGGGAGGGCTTCACTACCCTGCACACCAAATTAGACGACATGAATGGCACGATCTCGTCTATAAAAGCTCACATTGAGAAAACAGACGGCAGGGTGGCTGTGGTCGAGGCGAGGGTCGGAGCCGTGGAGGACGATTTGGACTCCCTGCGCACCGCTGTGACTGCACTGACCAGCCGGGTCTCCAGTGTCGAGAAGAAGAACGATGACCTCGAATCCCGCTCCAGGCGTAATAACCTCCGCATAGTCGGCATACCAGAGGATGACATCAGGGAGCCCATGGAAGACTATATTGAACGTACTCTCCAAATGCTTCTTGACAACCCCAAGCTTTCTCCACAATTTGCTGTGGAGAGAGCCCATCGCTCCCTGGCTCAAAAACCTAGACCTGGTGCCCCTCCCCGTCCCATCATAGCCAGGATCCTGAATTTCCGCGATCGAGATGCCCTGCTTCGAGCAGCTAGAACCAAAGGGAAGTTGCGTCTTGGAGCCGCGAGGATACACCTCTACCCTGATTACTCGGTTGCGGTGCAACAGGAGCGCAAAACCTTCCTGGCGGTAAAAAGGAGACTCCGCGACCTGGGAGTTAAATACTCCATGCTCTTCCCTGCTAAGCTGAGGATTGAACATGACAATCAGACATTCTTCTTTACCATCCCAGAAGAGGCCTCGAAATTCATGGACGAACACTTCCCTGGCTGACCCAAGCACCCCTAATACGAATCTCATATGCTACAACCTCTCTCACTACACCTGGCTCGCACAGAGGACTTCCTTGCAATCCCCCCCTCTCTTCACAATGCTCTTTCAATCACCGTTGTCATTCTGAGCGGTCCCTAATGCCTGCTGTTATAATGTAACCATATGCTGTTGGCCACTAGCTCACTCTCTTCACATGATCCACTGTGTGTCCCAATGCACTATGTTCATCTCTACAATGTCATCTATGTCTGCGCTTTACAGTTCATACCTGCTGCAATATATGTCATAATATATCCTACTATGCAGCATCATACCCTTTTCGCTCTCCCCAGTCCGACGCGCCGTCGCTCGGCTGTCAACAGACCCCCAGGCGCTGATGCCAGAAAGTTTAATGTTGATTTGGGATTGTTTGGGTTTCACCCCTCCAATTGGGGGAGGGATGTGGGTGGGGGGTGGTACGGGAACAGTTTGTTTTTTTTCTAAAAAAGTCTTGACAGCCCCCGGAGGTTCCACTGACATCATGCACAACCAGCTCATTCATTTAGCGAGATTCCAGCATACACCCTGGCTACATACCTTTCATCTTACTATCCATCATTTCCACTTAATTCACTATCACCTCTCCAGATATGGCTGCTGATACCCTGACCTTTATGAGCTGGAACATTAGAGGGTTAGGCAATCACAAAAAGATGCGTCAAATCCAACTCCATGCTGAACGCCACGGGGTAAAGATCCTTTGTTTACAGGAAACGCACGCCCGCTCGGAACAGGTGGAGCGGTTCGCCAAACAATGGGGACCCCAGAGATACTACACCGATTACTCCACCCAGAGCCGGGGCACCCTCACCCTAATACATAGAAGTCTAAAGTTCACATGCCAACACTCCCACATAGACCCGCTGGGTCGATTCGTACTCATTACAGGCATATTACAGCGACAGGAGATAGCCATCCTAAACATATATGGACCAAACGTCGACGATCCTGACTTTTATCTACAGTTAGCCACGGTACTTGAGAGTTACCCCCTGATTCCCATACTTTAAGGAGGTGATTTTAATACAGTCTTTGATGTGGACCTGGATAGGTCTGGCTCTCGACCCCGGCAACTGTCCAGGGCAGCATATACCATCCTGAGATCGCTCCCCCGTTTATCCCTGATCGACGCATGGCGACTAATGTACCCCATGGACCGTACATACTCCTTTTACTCTTCTGTACACGACTCACACTCGAGAATTGATAGATGGCTTGTCACAGACACATTGATCAGATGCATAACTCACTTAGCCATCCTCCCCAGAACATTGTCGGACCACTCACCAGTCCTCATCTCCCTAAACTGGGGCCCGGACGCCAACAGAACTAGGCAGTGGAGAATGAGCCCTAATATACTACTCGACCAGACCTTCGCCTCCGAGCTTGAATCCTCCATTGAGGAATATTTTGAGTTCAACACCAATTCTGTCACAACACAAGCGGTACTCTGGGAGGCCTTCAAAGCACACACCAGATGGATTGTCATCTCCAAAAGCAATGGCATGCTGAAAGACATTCGCGCCGGTATCGCCACCAGCGAGTCGGCCCTATCGGTCTACGAAGCCCAGTACGCCGTCGATCACTCACCTGCTACTCTAGCGCTATTGAGCTCTGAGCTGCACAAATTCCGAGACCTTGCTGACCGCGAAGTCAAGTTCCTGGACTCCCCCCAGAGCGCCAGGAAATATGGCGATGGCGAGCGCCCCGGAAGGATGTTGGCTAGACTGCTGCGCCGCGAATTCAGCGCACGTAGCATCCCAGCCATCGCTAGACCTGATGGTACCCTCGCCACATCCCCCCATGATATTAACCTAGAATTCCATTCCTTTTACACCGACCTGTACAAGGAGGCCGATGGTGCCCAGACCTCTGAAATTGAATCCTTCTTAGAGAGCCTACCATTATCGGTCCTATCACCGGACGCCATTGCCGCCCTCGAAGGGACCTTTACCCTCCAGGAGGTCGTAGTTGCCATCGATTCGCTGGCATCTGGGAAAGCTCCCGGCCCGGATGGGTTACCAATGGACTTCTACAAGTTCTACAAGACCCAACTAGCGCCACACTTACTCGCCCTCTGGGAAGAATCATGCGACAGGGGTATACTTCCACCGTCCTTGCGAGAGGCAGTGATTACAGTGCTCCTCAAACCTGGTAAGACTCCCACACAATGTAGCTCCTACAGACCCCTCTCACTAATTAATAGCGATATTAAAATATACGCTAAACTACTAGCCAACCGCCTAGCCCCGAGCATGTCCCACATCATTCACCCAGACCAGGCTGGATTCGTTCCGGGGAGATCCACATCCCTAAACATAAGGAGGCTTTTCAATGTACTTAGCAGAATAGAGCCAGCCACACAGGCAGTGGCGGCTACACTGGATATGCAGAAGGCCTTCGACTCAGTTTCGTGGAGATACCTGTGGTGTGTGCTCGAAAAATGTAGATTTGGCCCTAACTTCCGTTCCTGGATTAAACTGCTGTACACTGCCCCGTCGGCCAAGGTCCGCACGGAGGACAGACTATCTCCCGCCTTGCAGATATCCAGGGGTACTCGCCAGGGCTGCCCCCTTTCCCCACTCATTTTTGCCATAGCAATGGAGCCCTTCGCGGATATGATTCGCCAATTACACTCACACAGGGGGCTTTGCACGTCCGGCCGGGCGGACATAGTCTCCCTGTATGCCGATGATGCCCTGCTATATGTCCGTTCACCCGAGATCAACCTTCCCCCCATTTTGTCAGATGTTACTCGATTTGGATCCATATCTGGTCTGAGGGTTAACTGCTCCAAGTCCACATTATTTCCGCTCACAGAATCTACACGGCCCCCCCTCGATCTGCATGGGTTTAACTGGTCCCCCATCAGCTTTACCTATCTCGGGATAGTGGTTTCCCGCCACACATCGCAACTGCAAATTGATAACTACCAAAATTACCTAACTAACCTGGAAATCAAGACCTCCAGCTGGACTAGGCTCCCTCTCTCACTTGCAGGCAAAATTGGAATTCTCAAAATGATTGTATTGCCCCAACTACTGTACCGTTTTACTAATTTGCCGCTGTGGCCTGGTGATAGCTTTTTCCAATCACTCCGCAGGTTATGTAACACTTTCCTCTGGCACTCTGGTGCTGTCTGTCTCAAATTGACCACACTCACCTCCCCTAAAGCCTTGGGCGGATTCGCCGCACCCGACTTTATCGGATACTGGATAGTAGCCCAGTCACAGTTTTCCACATACTGGTTCAACACCACCGACCCCCCCCACATGTCCGCCTAGAGAAGCTATCCGTATGCGACCGCGAGATTGGCTCCCTGATCCTCCAACCAGTTCCCCCAGACGTAAACTCTGCTAACCCTGTGATCAGCACATCCTTGGCTCTCACTAAACTCTGGTCCACGGTGCACACCCCTCACCCCTTCCACGGCGACTTGCCACTGTGGAATTTTCTCCCCGGAGTCCCACACGTCCCACCTTCCATAGTCACCCGTTGGACCGCTGCGGGCTTCCTGAAACTACGTGATGCCTTTAACCAGGGTAACTTCATTGAATGGCCTGATCTCCCCTCACCGCTTAGACGCCGTCCATCGGCGTGGTTGCAATACTCCTCACTTCGCCGACATCTCAAAGCCAGATATACAGACTTCCCCGCTATTCCCCCCGACGAGCCCCTGCTGGAAGAGCTCAGCTCCTACATCTCCTTTAGAGGCAAGGTGTCCAGACTTTACTCCTTACTCCAGACAAAGGCGGCCCCCCATTTCACCGAACTCTGTCGCAAGTGGGAGGAGGACCTTGGCTCAGATATCACTGACGAGAGATGGTCTCGCATGTGCGCCCGGACTCATGAGGTTTCTTATAACACTAAATTCAAACTTATCCAGTTCAAAGTCCTGCACAGGTACCATCATACCCCTATGAGATTACATCGTATGTACAATACCTCCCCTCCCTTCTGTCCTAGATGTGGTGCTGACCAGGCCTCCTATATACACATGCTGTGGCTCTGCCCCCGACTTACCCAGTTTTGGCTAGATATTTGTGCCACATTGTCAGATGTCCTGGAACACCCCATCACTCCAACTCCACTGCACTGCTTGTTCCATGACTTCCCTCAGCTTCACCGTGACTCTAGGAGACTAGCTGGGCTGTGCATGCTCTTGGCGGTTCGCTGTATACTCCTCTGCTGGCTCCGGCCTAGACCGCCTACTTACACGCAGTGGCTCAGATCGGTCTCCTGGGCCCACGACACGGAGCAGTCCTGGAGCACGATGCAGCATTCTCACTCCAGACCGAGGGATATCTGGCCGAGATTTCGTGCCTACATGTCGTCCCTAGCCACGCCATCAGTGTCTCCCTCTGCTACCCCGGGCAGCTCCCCCTAGACTGTGTCCTCCCCATCTGCCATGCCCCCCCCCTTTCCCTTTGGAGTATGTATCAATGTGTTGATTCCCTGCTCTGTTTACTAATGTGATTCACGCTAATTAATATGTATCATTTACCTCTTGCTTTGCATATACCACTCCTTGGTGCCATGTGGCCCCTCCATCTGTTTTTTTGTTGTGCTGTCAAGTCAAATAAAAAAGATTGTTAAAAAAAAAAAAAAGAGGACATGGATATACTGCAACAGGAAAAGGCTGACCAGGATACCAGAATTCTGGCCTTGCAGAAGGAACGCCAAGACAGTTTGGACTCCCTACTGCAGAGCCAGAAAAAGCTGGAGCAACAGATCAATTTCAACAGGGCATGCACAGAGCAGGTAGCCACCCTGCAAATCCAACTAGACAGAGAGAAAGAGGAGAGCAATAAACTGATCCTGAACGACCTGGATACCCAGGCAGAGTTTGATCAGGAGCGCCAGAAAGCTGGTGCCTTCCAAAGGCAAAGGGACGACCTGACGGTACAGATGCAGACTCTTAGTCAGGAAAGGGACACCTTAGGCCAGGAAGTCTGCCACTTAAAAAGAAAAATGGAAGAAAATCACCTGGCCCACCAGGGACTGGGTGACCTCCAAAAAGAACACCAGGACTTGCTAGAGCACACCAGGAGGGTGGAGGAGGCTCTGGCAAGACAGGAGCAGGCCAGTAGGGATGGGACTCAGGAGGTAACCCTCCTGCAACAAAGACTGGCCCAGTGCTCCAGGACCAATCAGGAAACGCAGAGAGATAATGAGGCTCTCTGCCAGCACAATGATAGGCTCCAACAACAGGTAGCAATGCAGGAGAGTCTGATAGAGTCTAGTAAGGCCTTAACTGAGGAACTGAAGGTGCAGGCTCTTGCATTGCAACAGGGAGCAGGGGTGGATAGAGACCAGGTTCGCTGGGAAAGGGAAACTCCTGAGCATAACCCCAGGAGCCCTAGTACCAGAGGCCTTTATCTCTCTCAGTCCCTGGACTCTGCCACCCCCATGTCCCCTGGCGCACATGAGCACCGGGCCACAGGGATGGCAGATTACTATCCAGCCAGAAGCATGGGGCTCATAGGCCAGTACCTCCCAGGAATGGATGGGCGGGCATCCAGGTATGGGCACCCAAGCACAGTGCAACTTAGTGGGGAACCCCAGGAGAATAGGCCCATTAAGGGCATCCTGAAAACTTCTGCCCAGTTAGGTCAGTGGGGGGGGGGTACCCATCAAATCCTGGCAGCAAGGAGGAATCTGAAGACTCCTCTGAACGGCGCAGGACACAGGAGACCAGGTCCCCACATTCTGCCAGCCAATCCCAGGCTCGCAGAATCCGGGAAAACCTGGAAGATCAGACAGGAACCTCTGGGAGCAGTGCCTCTGAGTCAGAGGATGAATGGAACAGGGTTACCCGAACCAAAAAGGCCAATAAGGCAAAAAGGGCCTTGCTTAAGGACCCATTGAAGCAAATAAAGGCAATAAGGAGTGTCACCACGCTTTATCACAAGAACGCCAAGTATTCTGTTTGGGAACACTTGGAGCTCTATGAGCAAATGATGGAGACTTTTCATTTGAAGGACAGCCAAAGCTGTATCCAATATGTAAAGTGGACATTCTCCCCAGAGTACTCCAGTTTCTTTGCAGGGCTGGAGGACCAAAATCATTCAAGGTGATCAACCTATAGGGCGGCCATATTAAAAAAAAAATCTTTTCACAGAAATCCCCAAGAGGCTCGCAAGGCAGCCTACAGTTTGCAGTGTGGGGAGGATCAAGTCCCACAAGAGTTCGTGCAAGAACTGAAACGTGCCTTTGCGCAGACCACCAGAAGGGTGCGCACAGACAGCAGAGAATTTGTCAATACATTTTTCCATGCCTTGCCCAAATATATAATGACCCAGCTCGTGAGAGATTTTCATGAGAAAAGATCTTTAGACTGGGTCATTGAACAGGCTACCCGGATCTATGAGGTGCAGAAGCCCATAGAAAATAAAAGCAATACCCAGAAAAATCCCAAAACCAACAGCACCCCTGCTGCTGCCAAGGTGGCAGAGGTAAAGGTCACCCCCGTTTTGGATTTGGAGATGGGGGGCCTAAAAACCTACCTGCACCTAATAATTCACAGCCCAGAAGGCCCTCGGGCCAGTCACAGACAGGGAGTCGAGGAGGTAGTCCCACAAATGGGGTCCCCCGCTTCCCTGACTATGTAAGTCCCCGCTATAACGGAAACCGACCAATCCTGGGTTATGTGTGGACTCCTCCAGCCCAAGGGGGGGGGATCCGGCCAAGCACCTAACCCAGGGAACTTCCCTCCCAACTTACCACAGGAGGGCAGAAATTCTCCAAATCCTGGGCAGAACTTTTTCCCCAGGTATCCACCCAATTTCCAGCCCCACAATCATTCATCCTTCTTTCCCCAATTCCCTGAGCTCAGACAACCTAATCCGGGAGAGGGGAGGCCAAGGGTGGAGGGGTACCAAAATCTTCCCAACCAGGGGTACTACCAGAGAAGGGATAGCTACCCTTCCCGGGATCAGCCCAGGGGAGAAAATAGAGCCCCGTATCAGCCTGAGCGGGTTTCCCAGTTAGAGCGCCAGGTCCAAAATATGGCACGGTATCTGGGTCACATACTGAGGGCTCAACAGAACCCTCAGATGAGCATGCCACTGCCGAATGCCCCAAACTCTGGACCTGGTGCTCCAGAACAATGACGGGGGCAGCACCCCGATAACCCACCGGTTCCCAGGGAGGAGGCACAAGGGGAAGGGGGGTGTAAAGCCTTGGAGGAAGCTTCCTTCCCAACTTGTAAACAGCCCCTGGAAAACCAGGAACCGGAAACAAAATCTCCTACCCCTGAAAGCCTGCCTCCCAAGGAGCAGAGGGGGGGTAGGAGAAACAAAGGACCCAAACAGACCCACTTTGTGGAGGAGGTACAGATCTTCCAATTTGAGGGAGAGGGATCCTCAGAAGATCCTGGGAAAAGGATCTTCTCCTTCAGAGATGGGGGAACTCCTCCCAAAGAAAAATGGGTCCCAAGGGATTCCAATCCAGACTGGGGAGATATGGAGACTGAGCTACCGCCGCCCATCATCTCATCCCAGAACCCACAATACCAAAATCCCCTGGTTCAAACCCATCCTGGTGACTGCCTCCAAAAAGGGGGGGGCGGCCCAGAACCGGAACCAGGGGAACCCACAATGGCTCTGATCTCCAGTTGCCAACTTTTTCTTTCAGATTCCCAAGACTCTCCACAGAATTCTGCCCAAATCTCTTCTCTAGCAATGTCCAAAACCAGAAAGTTAGCCCACCAGTTGTCCAAAAATGTGCATTATCTGTGCCCCCTTGAGGAGAAGGAGGGAGGATACTATGCCCCGGTACAAGTACAGGGGCAGGATACAATTTTGGCACTGGTGGACACTGGATCCCAAACTACCCTTCTGTCCAAAAGGGCCTTTGAGGAACTAAATGCCGGAAGGGGGGAGAATTACCGTATTCCTCTCACCTCTCTTCCTGGACAACTGCAGAACTTTGACGGGAAGGAAATTCCCGTTGAGGGGACTGCAGACTTGGACATTAAAACTGGGCGACACAAGTTGAAACACCCTGTCATAGTAGTGACTCCAGAGGGCACCCCTTGTTTACTAGGGAATGACCTCCTGAGAAGGTTGTCACCCCTAAAAGATTGTGTAAACAAGGTCCTCTGGACCCAGACTAGCCGACCAATAAAATTAAAACAGAGTGTCAACCATGTTAGTTTAAACGGCACCTGCCACATGGTTGAACAAAAATCTGACCAAGTAGAATTTCACTTCCAGAACAACCAAACTCCAGACGTGACAGTAATAGCAGTAGGACAACAGACTGGTGATGGGGGGTCCTCTCTATTTCTGAAAATCAACCTTCCTTCCAGTTTAAGGTGGTATTCCGCACTGGAAGGAAACACCCTGAAATTCTTTACTAATCCACAATCAGAAACTCCCACTCCTATAGTCCAGAAAGATGTGAAATCAGCTCAGAGCCTGGCTGATATTCAGCAAATTGGAGAGCAGTTGTTCATCCCTGTTCAGTTAAATGATGGGAAGGACTCTGTTCTCGCTCGAGTGTGTGTGAACAACGGTAAGAGCTTCATCAGCGAAGCCATGTTCCGCCAACTCCCAAAAGATCCAGCCATTCCCACATTCAAACTGATAGACAAATGGGAAATGGACCTGGAAGCACCTAATTCCAAACATCTCCTGCCAAGCAGGTGTATGCTCAAAATCTCCATTGGCAACAAGAGCATAGTCCATAATTGTTGGGTCGTGCGAGACGTCACTGCCGCCTTTTACTTAGGCAGTGACATTCTCAATCGCTTTGCCATTAGTTTGGACCTAATAAACTTCAAAGCTTGGTCCCGATTAGCGGATAATCCCATGGGCTTTGATGATCCAGAAAAAGCATTTAGGTCAGCTCAATTGCTACCTTATGCAGTTGAAATTCAGATCAAAGAGGAAGTCACCATCCCAGAAAGGACCCGACAATTCTCCCTGGAAGTGAAAGTTAAAAGAGGACAAAAACTGCAAAACCCTGATGCTTACATACATCTAAACACTTCTCTCCAACAGCAAGGGTTGGGGGTAAACCCAACTCCATTAGTCAACATAGAACATGACACCATTCCAATAGAGGTGGATAACAGCGACTTAAAGAGTATTACTCTAGCCGCAGGCACCATTATTGGAATGGCGGTTGATGACCGACATTTTTCCATTGATTTAGGAAATGAACTGTTAGGACCAATCCCCAAGGACTGCTTTGACAGTGACAGTGAGGACAATACAACACCAGACAGGATTTTTACCCGGCATAGGGGGAACTTACTGGTGTACACTTCTTGCCCTTATGGTAAGGAAGATGTGACTTGTGACTTCAGGAGGGATAAGGTGATTTTCCAGGTCCATGAGGACTGCCTTTCCCACCTGAAGCCTCCAGTCCAAATCAGCACTCTGACCAGGGACTTCTCCACCCAGCTGGAGGAGGCTGCTGAAATAGCCAAACCAGAAGTCTTTCCAGGCTTCAGACAGATGGTGGAAGAGAGAGTCAACCTAGCTGAGGCCTGTGTGACTCTGGAACAAAACAAAAAGTTGAAACAAGTTTTCTTGGATTTCCAAGATCTCTTTGCGGTAGACTCATATGACTGTGGTCGCACCGACATCCACACCACAACAATTCCCACGGACCCTGGAATGACTCCAGTGTTTGTGAAGCAATATCGTTTGCCTCTCGCATCCATGGAGTCCCTTACTGAAATAATTAAGAACCTTGAATCCCGGGGAATAATCCGTCCAGTACACAGCACCTTCAATAATCCGGTGTTGGGAATATTGAAGCCAAACGGCCAGTGGAGACTCTGCGCCAACCTTAGGGAGTTCAACAAACGGGTCCATACTTCCCAATGGCCTCTGCCCTACATTGAAGAAGGGCTGGCCCAGATCCAGGGGTCACAGGTATTCACTGCAATAGACCTGACCAATGGATACTGGACCGTGCCTGTCAGTTGGGAGGACCAATACAAACTGGCTTTTACCTTTGGGGGCCAGCAGTACACATGGACCCAGACTCCCTTCGGATACCTCAACTCCGGCAATGAATTCAACATTTTCCTACATAAGGCCATGCCCGACCTGGGTGCGAGGGGTAACCTGGCTTATGTAGACGATGTCCTCATCAAAAGTTCATCTGTGGAAGAACACATAGCGGAGATCCGTTATGTTCTGACGCAATTGAGGGCCGCCGGAGCAAAACTTTCCTTTCAGAAAGCACAGTGGTGTAGAACCTGTGTTAATTTCTTGGGGCATGAGATTACTCCTCAGGGTCTCTGTCCCCAAGAAAGAAAGTGGAAGCACTCGAGAAACTGAAGGATCCCACAACTCTGCGGGAACTAAGGAGCCTCCTTGGACTGACTAATTACAGCAGGAAGTTCATTGAGGGCTACGCAGAGATCACCAGACCCCTGATTCATCTCTTGAAGGGGGGGGTCAAGTGGGAATGTGGTCCAGAACAATCCGAGGCAGTGAGACAACTCAAAAGAAGCCTCTCACAAGCGCCTTGCCTAGCTTACCGTGTCAGAAACAAGGAGTTCTTCCTGGAGACAGGGTTCTCTAATACGTGCTTGACGGCAGTATTATACCAAAACCATGACAAGGTCAATAAAGTAATCTCCTATGCGAGCAAAACTTTATCCTCTGTGGAGGAAAAATTCAACGATTGTGAGAAGGCACTCCTGGCAACGGTGTGGGCATTGAAGAATTACCGCCCGTTTATCCAGGGGGACCACATCATAGTGGAGACTCCACACCAGCCTCTGCAATATCTCCAAAGTGACAGAATCCGGGCCAGAAATGTGAGTAATTCCTGAATTACTTCCTGGATTCTGTCAATGCAAGGCTTTCCTGTGGAGGTCAGATATGGCCAAAACAAGAAGAGTCCCCTCGCGCAAGGTCTGGCTGACTTGCATGATTGTGCCAGAGAAAACTGTCTCAAGGACGAAAGTCTAAAAATCAAGGACAACATGGAGGCATACCTTAATTCCCCACAAAAAGTCTTTGAAGAAGACAAGTGTGAGGGAATGCCCACTGTCTATGTGGATGGATGCTCATACCATGTTGACAACAACAGGGAGAAATAACTGGTGGCTGGGGTAGGGAATGCATGGGTGAAGGAGTTTCCAGAACCCTCCGCTGGATACAAAATTGGTCCCTGAAGTAGTCAGGTGGCAGAGTTGATGGCTGTGCATCAGGCCATCCTCACTGCTGTCCAACATCAACTCCACGAACTGGTCATAATCACAGATTCGGATTATGTACGGAACGGGTTCGTGGAGCACCTGGTTAATTGGAAAACCAGAGGCATGTTATGTGCTAATAACAAACCCCTGAAACATGGGAAGCTAATCTAAAATATTGATGATCTGGTCACATCGAATGGGATGACCATCTACTGGAAAAAGATCAAGGGTCATTCCAAAGTAGATGGACCAGACAAAACTGGAAATGACTTAGCTGATCAGCTGGCCGAAACCGGGGCCATCCAAGGGGATCTAATCGAAATAGAGTCCCTGTTGGTGGAAATCCAGGTCACTGCTATCACTAGGTCCCAGACAAATGCTCACAATGATCTTTCAACTGCGCAATGGAGTAAGGATACCCCTGATGCTGATTTGATTACAGCTCAGAAGGGGGATCCAATAATTGGTAAGTTTTACCAACACATTGAGGACCCTGAGAACTTTCCCCTGACGGATACCGATTACATTGGGAAGGAGGACCTCAGAGTGTTGATGAAATGTCCAAAGATATTGCAAATCCAAGACGGTTTGTTGGTAAGGAAATCCCAAACTGGCCATGATCAGTGGGTGGTTCCTACCTCATTCCGAAGCCTGATGTTAAGTCACGCCCATGATGCCGCCACCGCCGGTCATAGGGGGTTTCACACAACACTGGAAATCTTAAGAGAGGTTGCATACTGGCCACACATGGGGCAAGACCTCGACCAATACTCGAAGGAGTGTCTTGTGTGTGCACAATTTCAGCCATCATCCCTCACACACTGTGCGCCTCTCCAAAAGACGGGGATGACACTGCCATGGTCAGATTTGCAAATCGACTTTGTAGGCCCTGTAATTCGCTCGTCTAGAGGAAACAAGTACATGTTGACCGTTACATGCTTGTTTACCAAGTGGGTGGAATGTCTCCCGGCCCCAAACTGCAAGGCAGAAACAGCAGCTGCCCTGATGATTAACCACATCTTTTCCCATTTTGGTCTATCTCAAAGGATTGAGTCAGACAGGGGTAGCTACTTCACCATTGAAGTAATGACAACGATGTGGGAGATACTGGGGGTCAAAAGGAAGTTACATATTGCTTACCGGCCAGCTTCCTCTGGGGCAGTAGAACGCTACAACCGAACCATTGTGAGCATCTTAAAAAAGTTTGTGGCAGATTCTGGGCCAAGTTGGGATATCCGATTATCTCTGGTCCTAATGGCCATCAGATCTACCCCTTCATCTGCAACTAAAATGTCACCAGTTGAGTTGATGACCGGACGCAAGATGGTGCTTCCTCAGCATTTACTCTACAGGACCCAAGAGCAGACACTGATAAATGCCTCCACAACTCATGAGTATGTGGAGAATTTAAGGAAACACCTCCAACATGCTTTTGCCTGTGCTCAGCGGAATCTAGAAAGATCAGCTGAGAGTATGAAAACGCACTATGATTTTAAAACCACCAGGAAGGAATATGATGTGGGAGACCGGGTCTATCTATACAATTTCCAAAGGAACCAGGCCAAACAGCGAAAATGTTTGCCTACATGGAAGGGACCCTTTGAAATTATAGACAAGATCTCCCCTGTTGCCTACAAAATCCGCATCCCCAAAGGTAATTTGGCGGAAGGGGAAGATAAGGGGGTCCATATTAATCAGCTGAAGCGTTGCCATCCCAGGCACACTCTGCAACAACTGGAGGAATCCACTGGAATCACAGAGGGGGCCGCTCCAGATTAATTCAGTTCCAACCCTAAAATATCCCACATATAGTCTCTAAAATATTATGATGCTTGTAAGCCACTGTCTCTGAATTATATCTTGTTTTTCAAAATTGGAACGCTATGTCTATTAAAGTATAAAATGTATATGTCGTCCCACTATATCAATAGTGGGGGAGAAATGTCTATGAATAGGTATTGCCGCTTTCCTTTGTCGTCCAAGGAGAAAGAAAACCTGGAGACTGACCAAGGAGGACGACCGGAGACCGGGAGCAGTGACCCGAGGGGCCCGGGGTACCGCCCAATATTCCCATCAGGACCGGCGAGGAGAACCGATCGATCCAACTGGGTGGAGGAAAAGATGCTGAACTGTGCCATCTACAGAATTGGAAGAAGATAATGCGGACATACCAGCGCAAGGGCTCAAAACCTCCTTTGCACCCCACTTCCCCTCGACTTGAATCAAAGCGTAGTCAGGCGGGGGGGTTTGTGAAGGGTTTTGACCCATGCTGAATCAATAGACTGGGTAGATGTGGGGATGAGCTGCCGCCGCCCATCATTCCATCCCAGAGTCCAGGAGAACTGCGCAGTTGGCACAAGACCACTCCAAAGATACAACCTTCTTGTCGGGGGGTTCCACATCACCACTCTACTGTAAGGATGCCATCAAAACAATGTTAAGCAAGGGTCCTATTCTATCAAGCAAAAGACCACTCTATTGAAATGCAGTAATTCAAGACAGATCCCAAAAATTGATGCAGTACCGACAAATTCCACAAGGCGGCGCTAGCGGTCTAAACTCTGACAGGAGAACTGGCTGACAAAGGGACCTGAGTCAACTGGACTTCAAAGGCCTGTTGGTTAATTAAAAAATCTTAGCCACCTGCTGTTCCCAGAGGCCAAGAGGCTGAGAACTCTTAACACCCCAGAGACTCACAACAGGAGGCAGGATATCACATGGCCCTTCTGAGTGAGAGGGAGGGGGTTTCCCCTTCAGCCTGGAGGAGAGAGACAATAGCCCCTTTCAGTTGAATGGGGTATGTTAATTTTGAGTGTTTCCTGTCAACAGCCCTCTGCCAGCAAGGAGAGACATGTGATCACTGACCCACCCAGACTTCTGGAGGCAGACCCAAACACTTTGGGGAGTTGAATTGCAACAAATATATATTTTATAGAAACAGTGATAACTTATTGTAACCAAATGACAGGAATGTACAACTTTGAGAGTCTTAGTATGGAAAATGCCCTCACGATTTGAGTTCAAACTACAATTTGTACCATGTTCTGGGGCAAAACCCCGCTAATTATGAACATTGTAGACACTGTATCTAAGCTAGAGACATGGAAAGTTACTGGGATATATGTGAAAGGGAAATGTACATTTATATAATTTTTGATGAAAATCCAATATTGCAAAACCAGTCAAAAAGCGCAAAATGTTGTCATTTTTGAATGCAAGCCCCCAGGAAGATCAGAGGCGGACAAGCATGGACCATAAGGAATGTATAATGTGTACATGTAATTTCAACAAATTGTGTATCTGGGAAATATGTATTTGGATCAGAAATAGATTTGTGTGCACATTGACCAGGGGAGTGTCATTTCTGTAGGTCATAAAAATGACATCACTCTGACACACCATCCCTTCCCAAATCAGGGACCAAAGAATCTATTGACCCATAAAATCAAGAGAGGGGCAGGCTTAGTGATGCCAGGCAGACACCCATTTTCAAAACACATAAAAAGGGCCACTGAAACCCAGGTAGGGGATTCACTTTCCACTTTCTTGCGGGACGCTTTGCGGGAGACTCCAGACTTCAAATCCATCAACCTCCAGAGACCAGAGATCCAGAGAGACCAGAGATCCAGAGAGACCAGAACTGTGCAGTTCTGTGAGCAAAACCAGTGCTTGACAGACCCAGAGAGCAGAGCCGACCCAGATAGCCGGGACTTCAGAACCACCCGCCGGAAGTCCTGTCCAACCTGACCAGACCTTGACGGCTTATTTCAAAAATATAGTGTGAGTACTCACTGTGCCAAAACCAATTTCTTAGTTTAAAATAATCTAATCCAAACTATTTTAGCCTATTAGAACTGCCTCCTAGAATCGTGTCATTCTGTCATCTTTAAAACTGAGAACTGTCATCTGTCATTCTGAGCATTAAAATTCCAAATCCGAAAAACTACTTTCACAAAATCGTCCGTATCCCCGGAGCGAAATTTAACCTTTATCTTAAAGCTAAGATTCTAAGCTTTCCAACGAGCCTAGAACCGACTTCCTACTCCTTATAGTGCCTCCGTAATCACGCTCGACACACGCGACTAAATTTGCCGTGATTTGACATTTTGCTCAATTTCAGCCACGTGTAAAAATATTTGTCTTTGCTTTGCTTGCTGAAATTCGTGTGCAACCTGCTAATCATTCATAGAGTATTGTTAAAGTGAACCTGAACTAATATAAAGTAGCCATCACCTACCCTGAACCTCTAGAGGGAATTAAAAGCATTTTTAGCACATTTCTCACTTCATTGTCATCACATTCAAAGCATTTTGGGCCTGTGTTTCAAACTTCTATCTGTTTTCCTCTAAGCTTGCTGGGGGGAACTGCATTTCGTATTGCAATTTGTTGGGATTCTTGAAGACTGTGTGCTCTCCTTCCATTCCTTACATTGCATAGGGGGGGAGTGAATTGCCAGAGAAAAAGTGATTATATTATCTTTTGCTAAAATCATATCAAGTTATTTCTGTACTGCATTTCATTCCTCATTGCTTTTCCCTTGAAACCATAAAAGTATTTTGGCTGCCTTATCCATCCTATACCAACTCCTCATTGATTGTAAAGAGGTGTGCTAGTGTCAGATTACCCATTGTTGATCAACATTATATTCATAAGTGTGATATCCATTATTAATTTCTTATAAAAGTGTGATATATATATATTGTTTAATTTTTCAAATAAACCTTTTAAATTTGCAAAACAAACCTACTTCTTGGCTCAGCTGGGTCGGGGGGATTCTGAGAGAGGGGTGTTATACAAGGGTTCATCATCCAGATTATAACTTGCCATAAAAATACATAAATAAGGGCTTCCCTTGGGCATCCCAGACAAGGCACTGACTTAGTGGGATTGCTTGATTGGAGTCACCTACAAAATCAATCACCCTCATTGCACGCTTACGATCCTGAAGTCAGATATCGAAAGCGTTTATTCAGATTACAAAAGAGGGAAGCAATCGATACAGTCATCTCTCAAACATTAAAACCAAATATAGAAATTGGGTTAAATTTAGACGTGCAAAATGATTTCACACGGACAGCCAGCTGTTGCTGGCTACCGTTCAAAGTAAAAACATTGCCAATATTTGGTCTCTTCTTAATCAAGCTACTATCGGGCCACAAAGGGTCATCCAAGCTAATGAAGTCACAGAGTCCTCTTGGATCAAGTACCAGATGGCGGAGTCTCACTAGATACTATCAATCACCCAACTCATTTTCATCTAAACTTCGATTTGGACGACATTCGCTTTTATATTAAGAAGGCTAGTCGGTCGTGTGCGTGTGGGCCGGATGGCTTATCTAATAAGATGCTGAAAGACCATCCCGAATCATGGGTGCAAATCCTGTTTCAAATTTTCACCATCATTATTAAAACACAAACTCTTCCCGCTTCCTGGACACATTCAATCATTGTCCCCATTTTTAACAAAGGAGACAGGATGAGCTGTCTAGCTATAGACCAATAGCATTATTAGACACCCCGGGGAAGATTTTCTCCCGTCTAATTTTGAGAGAGTTTCACAAGTGGATTTCACTAGCACAACTTAATGACCCATTTCAAGCGGGCTTTGTGGCAGGAGTAGGAACCATCCCCAATATCATTACATTGAACACACTTCTAGCTGATCATGCTGCATGAAAATAGACTTTGTTAATGGCCTTTGTCGACTTCAAGGTCGCTTTCGATTCAGTTGATCGATTCCTTCTATACACCAAATTGGTCAAATACAACTGTCCATCTTCTTTGATAGCCTTAATAGTATTGCTTCACACCAATACCTCCATGCAGGTTAGACTTGCATTGGGGGGCGACATGACAGCGAAGTTCTCTACGTATAGAGGATTGAAACAAGGGTGTATTTAGGCCTCCTCTATATTTAATTTCTTTATATATGATTTGGGCGTTGCCCTAAGTCAAATTAGGAGTGATCCTCCCAGCTTGGGCCCTCATAAAATCCTCTACCTCTTTTAGACAGATGACTTAATTCTCATCTCAAAAACTCACAGTGGGTTGCAAAACCTCTTGGGTGGTTTGGAGAATTATGTGGACATGAATCATTTGAAAATAAACACGAATAAAACTCAAATAATTATCTGCAAATGGCATTCAGGTATTAAAGTTAAACCTTTCAAGTGGAAATTGCATAATGTTCCCCTTGACAAGGTACCCATTTATAAATATTTGGGCATATAGATTACTGATACATCTTCAAGCCCAGGGCACAATGTAGAAATTAAGGGTAAATTACGATGTTTGGTTGCTCAAGCAAACATATTAATGGGTAAATTTGGAAAATTCACCATAAAACATGTGTTAACTTATTATTTGCAGAAGGTTCTTCTGATCCTAACCATGGCTTCTGAATGGTGTGTTCATGTACCATCTATGCATGCCACTGATGTACTTGGGTAGTTTTCGGTATTAAAAGGTAACAAGTGTTTTACTTCTGTATGTAACAACTCTATAGTTTGGGCGCACTCCTTTAATTACATTAGTAATATTTCAAGTGTGTGGGGTAAGGACACCAGCAGCGACATGCAAAAAATGTTTCTGCATGCTGTAGGAATTATCCTGTGATATCACCTCCTGTAATGTCCTCTCCCATTGCCCTGAACCCTTTCATCTCCAACATTAGCTCCAGGTTTGATCTTTCAATGTTACCAACATTGACAGCAAAACTTGTGGAGGAGGCCCAGCTATGTTTAGCTAGAGTCACACCCCCAAACACAGAAACTTTTTTTTAAAACGGAACTTTAAAAAATGAATCTTTTATCCCTAAAGTTCATCATTGTGCAACTCCTCCCACTCTAGGCTCTGCCTCCATGACCCGCCCACTTGGGGGGCTCTGTCAGTTTTTCCCACAGGGATCTTTTCCTTAAATCTGCCACTTCCTGGAGTCTGCTGCTGTTCTGTCCGTGCAGAGGCTCCTTTTATTAATTCTGTCATGAAGAAGTCATGACACATCTTCTAAAAGCGGTAATACATATTCTTAAAGGGGCAACACCACAGTCCCTACCAAAGAGGGGTGATTACAATCCCCTATCTGTTTAACGGCCGGGTACCAGCTTAGACTAGCAGTTTCCAACTGATAACTCCTTTCACTGCAAAGCAGCCCAAATGATAGCCACCACTTGCTGAATGAAAACAAAACTTCCGGTTCTCCAGATGTGGGAATAGGGGAATGAATACATGTTTTAATAAACAACAGTCTTGCAACTTTGCAGAAAGTTATGTCAAAGCCTTCACTGTTAAGGGGCTGATTCACAGAGCGTCTACCAAGTGGAATGCGCCATTATAAAATGCTCCTGTGAATCAGAACCCAAAATGTCACTCAGTCATTTTATTATCTCGGCACATAAGAATGAAAGACTGAGGCGAAATTACAGGTCAGAATCAAATCTCTGGAGCAGGAGACGTGGGCTACCTTATCGACTTGAGCTGTAATGTTTGTGCATTAATGAGCGGTCACTCACAAAATAAAGCTTGTCCTAATTAAAGACAGCGTTCAAATATGGACTGCGCCCATCTCACTAAACAGATACTATTGCATATGTTAACACGGAGGTCTAATGTTCAGTTAATCGCCTTTCAAAGGGAATAGTGATATTTTAGCAGGCCGACTTCAATCTCACACATGTGGCACTTATCCATTGATAGTAACTTTAACAATGCTGCCCGTGGAGGCGGAGCCAGGACACATGGCATACACAGTTGTCACAGTCCCGTGCCACATTGGTACACAGCGATCAAATGGAAGGCACGCACAGAGCAGCTCTGTGAGTGCTGATCCGCCAGCGCGGGTACCTTGCAGCTGGGCTGACTGGGAATTCTGGTCCTTGGGCGCAAACCTCTCTGGCTCGTTGAGCTGGTTCTGAATGCAGTTGTTGAACATTGTCTTGTAGATACCCTCACAATGACCCCCTCCCTTACCTTCTTTCATAAGCTGATGATGTTACTGAGATTGGAATCCCAAACACTTAAAGGGCCTAATTCACCGAAGCGTGTTATAATGGCAAAACCCCTGTGAAATAGGCCCAAAAGCCGGCAGAGCACTAAAACACGCGCTATTTCCAAATACTACCTGTTTGATCACTATTGACAAATTCCTTAATGTGGTCACATGAAATGCAATGCATCTGCACATTCAAGGTACAAATGAGATTTTCAGCCCAAGACACGTTTATAACGAATGAGATGTACATTTAAAATCAGTTTAGTAGTTCCTTCTCGAAAGCCAGAGTAGGAGTCATCTAAAATGTGAACGTTATTTAGACATTGGCAGAGCCAAATATGTAGTAATAGCCCAAATAACATGTCTGTAACATCAATACGGGAGATTGGTCTGTGGAACATTTGGCCATCTCTATCTCCCCCTTTTTAAGAATAGGAACGGCACTGGGTTTTCTCCAAAAAGCTAGAACAAGTCCGGAAATAGGGTGGCATTCATTATGTTTATTAGAAAGGGGCCCACAGAATTGGAAACAATCTAAAATAGATCTGCGGTAATTCCTTCCACCCAAGCGCTGCGATTCAGAACACGGAGGGATAATACAGCGAGGAGTTCATCTAATTCCAGACAATAAGACTTATCTATAATATGGTTCACAGATTGTTTATTAACATACATGTTAGAAGAATTTGACCACAGATGTTCTTGGTCTCTGAATAACTGTAAATCACTGGATATTTTGGACAAATGTGTAATCCCCATGTTTCCTGGGTTTTTCTCAGCCTCATTTTTATACCTTTAGTGTACCTTTCTCTGCAGAAAGGTTTGCCACTCCTTCTGGGCTCGGGTGGCAACAGGAAATGGGTGATACAGGGTGATGGTGTTTTTAAAGATGGCTGCTGCTGAACTTCACTTGTCGGTTATCCTGCCAGTGGAATTACTGTTCGGTCATTCTTCCAATTTTCCTGTGGTAACAGTAATTCCACTGAAAATTGGATGAAACACTACTCTACGATGAATTTTGGCAGTAATTCCACCGGAGAGAATTACTGTTACCACCAATGATTGGTGCGCACACCAGTCCGCTCGTAGTGTCGCAGTAATTCAGCCAGACGCCACAGCAGTAATGGTAATTCCATTAAGAAGAATTACCACCCAACACATAATGAGTGCCAATGTGGCTTAATGCTGCAAGAAGTTTATCCCAGCACAATGGAACAATGCCTTTATGGAAAAGGAATAATTTAGGTAATGGATGTTCTACCTCCTTGAGTCATGTCACACCATCGACATTTATAGTAATGATTGTCATTTCAATGCCTCAAATCTGCAAAGGGTCTTTCATCAAGACTGCTGTTTTGTATCTTGTTTTTTTGCTGATTTGGAATGTATCATTACTTTTCAACCTGGACCCTCAAAATGGCAAAGACAATGCACTTTCCATAAAAGGAATGGGAGGACTAGAAATCCCATAACCACTGCACCCATGCCATATCTTTGCTGCCAAATGCATTATTGGAGGTAGCCAAGAGCAAGAAACTCGTTTTCAAGGACAACTGCGAAATCACTTCTCTCCTAAAAGACTGCAACAATTTGAGAGGTAACCCCAAGAACACTTTGTGGAGTGGATTCCCGCATGTAGGGAAAGGGCTACAGCTGCAAACCCAAAACCTGTGTCAGGAAGCAATACGAGCATCGCTTGATACCCTGCTCTTAGGGCACCCATGAATTGTAATGATGACCCAGCTAGTGCAGCAACATTTCTTGTGGCTGCCTTTACAAGAGGACATCAAGACATGTGCAACCCAGTGTAGAACATGTGCACAGTGCAAGATCTGCAGACAAGTACAACACATAGGGTGTTCCTGACATACATATATTCTCATGAAACTGTCACATAGATCAATGGCATGTAATGCTGTATTTATTCCAAAGGTAGTTGAAGTCCGATATATCTTATGTATTATTATATTGTATATCTTATTTTACTTCATCTTTCTTTTTTAATTTGACAAATATTTTTTTCCAATAATCCATTATTCATGATAATATATTCACCACATAAAATATCACATATCACATCATGACAAAAAAAACATCTATCAAAATAATTGCCTACGTGCTCACAAAGTGGGGAGGATAGCTCAGGGGCAACGTGCTCGCCTTGGAAACAAGACGAATACAAAACCAAAAAGTGATAGATTCTGATTAAGGTGGCTATGTGCTGACAAAGTGGTTGGTGCTGTTCCAAACACCTCATCAACTAAAAGTGCCTATGTGCTTAAACGATTCCTCAAAATCCTACTTGACCTCTAGGAACTAATAAAAGGTCCCATGTATCTGGGTCAACGTCACTTTACTAAAGTACATGTAAGAGTGTGTGTATGTGCCACTCTACTAGCTGAACATTTTGCCAGTTTTTCTATTGCACTACCTTCTTCAAGACTGCATATGGACCCTGTATGGAAACCATCAAATAGACATGTATTTACTATTTGCTCCATCTATGACATAAAGCTGCCTCATCCTAACTTGTATCTTAATACGATTTACTAACCGTAAACATCTGTTCATCTGCATGGGCTGCCCGAAAATTAGGCCATGTACACAAGACAATTGTTCCCTTAGTTGGCTTGGCTTGAAATGTGCACACTCCGAAACAAAATACATGGAGATACTGCTGCAGTAATTCCATTTCATTGATACTAATATCTTTGAAGCACGTAAGGGGTCTGTTCCTACCTCAACTAGGGACATACCCGGAGAGTGTCCTTGGTCTTTTTGATCCAGTTGTTGTGTCTTCCTTCCCACTCTAAATATATTTACTATGAAGCAAGGCAGTTTCCTGCGTGCATTCTCTGTAATTTGAAAAAATAGACCAAGCATCTCCTTAATGCCTAACACTAATACTGATGTACAATATTAGCGGAGATGCTTGATAATGGCCCACCTCAAATGGCTTTTTTCCTCTCACAGCTTCAGTGTGAGATGCTGTTACTTATGGGTGTTCGTCTGGGCGTACACTGTGCATCTGGCTCAAATGGGTGGGATCGCCTGTGTGGGAAGACAGAGAAAGCAAAAGCCTGAAATGTAGGTCTGCCCGTTAGGGTCTATGTGGAATCTGGGGGCATCCTCACTTCTTTCGCCAAAATATACTCCCCCCCTCCCGGTGGCTAGGGAAAGGCTGTTGCTTTTGGATCGTTACCCTGACCGTTGTGAAATGAATGCAAATGACCTGCATCTGAAGTCAAAAGGGCGGTATAAATGGCCCACTTAGGTGAGGCTAAGGGGATCGAGATTGCCTGGGAGATTGCTTGGGAGATCACCTGTGGGATGCTTGCAGTGGTAAAAGCCAAAGGTGAAGGCAGGGAGACGCGTGTACAATGAGCTGAAGTGCTGCAAAGTCATTGCAGCAGAAGCAGCGTGTGCCTGGAGTTTTGCCTGGAGTTTTCGGAAGGTCTCCGATGGCAGGGTCAGGCTGGGCCCATCCTGGAGTCACACAGACTTTCTCTCCGGTAGCCTGAGGTGTTGGAGAACCTAGAGGACGGGCTTGCTGAGCATCGAACAGCAGTAGTGACGAAGGAACGTCCAAAAAGGATAAGAACACACAAATACAGCATACCCATTTGTTGTGGATCTAAATAGACACTGGCCCCTTAAGGAAGAAGACATGTGGGAAGGGAGGGCATGAAGTAGGGGGTACGAAGGGGAGGCATTTTGGAAAGAGAAGTTACAGTTTAATGTTGGAGGCCAATAAAGGTGGTTGAAGTAACCACTGGCTCTGTGTAATTACTTGGGGCCTGTGTGGAAGGCCGAATACAACTGGTGAAGAGTTGGCCCACAGCTGGAGACGGGCCTGCCCTGTCACCCAGCAAACGTAACAAGATGCAGCATTTGTCTGGAGGACCAACTGCCATTGAGAAGGGGGAAGAGCGCTGCGCTGCAGAGCCCGGTGCTGTCAGTATGTAGGGAGGGTGAGGAGGCGTTCAGCTGCTGACCCCACCACGCTGGTGAAAAGGGAGGGAGCTGTGATGGTCCCATGCCACGCAGCGGCTCTTAGGCGGATAAAGAGAGTGCTGCACAGGGGCACAAGGCAGTAAAGGCTGCAAAGGTTGTAAATGTATATTTTGCATGAATACAGTTTGATAGTAAACGATTGGCCGTAGCACATTCACATCACAGTATAAATTGCATTGAATGAACCTGAATAGGCTGACTACGCCGCCATTTTGAGATATCTGCCATTTTGATCACCTCTTGCTTTCTGTCCCATGTTTAGAATTGTGTTTTCGACTCCAGCAGAGCAAAATGAACTTTGTACTGTTTTCATGATGTCAACGTAGATAAGAATGTTGGAGCTGCTAAAGTGGATTGGTTGTCCTGCACTGACAAACCTTGGAGTTAAACAAAAGCCATACTAATCAGTAATTTAGATACCACCTGTTCCAATAGTGCCTTCTCCGTTCAAACAGCAAAGTAGAATGATGAATAGTTGAACGTGCTCTTCTTGCAGAAATCTTTGTTTACGCTCCTTTAAACTAAGCTGACTTTAAACTCAAGAACAAATGATAGAAAAATATAAGCAAGCAAAATAAGGAATGTTACCTTTGTGTCTTATACTTGGAAAACATGTGAAATGTTTAAAGGAAAACAACAAACTATTTAAAGATGTTTACGCATGACTTAGTTATGTGGATAGGCCATGAACCCTAGGTAAATGTATTACTGAAAGAGGGGCTGGACGATGTGTCCGGGATTGTGGAAAATCTGCATAAATACTTGTGTTTTTGAAAGTCCAGCACTCTCTCATCTCACGGTGTCTGCTTGCACATATTGCAGGTTGTTGAGAATCAGACAGCTGCCTGTTAATAAATATACTTTATAATTTGACCTTGTGACCAGCGTATTTCTATTATGTGGTGTTAAACCTTGATATTCTTTAATATTTCCGATGGCGCCAAAAAATAGGGACCCTCAAGGTTGATGCCACATCGCTAGATGCAGACAAGTCTACCGGACCGGGATCGGAGAGTGACGGGGCGCCCTGAAAAGTGAGATGTGATTCCTCTGCAGTACTGCACGCGCGATCCCTGGACAGTGAGCAGCGTTTAGTAGGGCAGCACAACGAGGGTCCCTGTATCGAGGCCTATTTTTTGAAAACGACAGCCACAACGATTTGATGTCCGATCAGACCCTTTGATTTGAAATCAGGTGAGTCGTACCCCGATTCTTAGAATCCTGATATTTGTTGCAAGTTTTGTCTCTGCAGAAACAAACGTAGCCAGGTAAGATCGCGATTTAACGATGCTTGGGAAACTGTCATCCTGTTACATGGTATTATTCCGCAGGGAAAGACAATCTTTGAAACAAGGCCAACCGGCGCCACCCAATGGGTCACTGGCTTATTTAATGTATTATAAGTATGGCCTAGAAACTATCATATTTAATGAAATTTGCACAGGCAGACCAGACATGTTTCCAAACTTCAGTGGCAAGTTTATGGTAGTTATGAAATTGCGTGCCTAGAGCATTTAGTATCTGTATTGTTGAGAAAAAAGGCTAGGCCTGCAGAATTTGATGCAGTTAAAGATTGGAGAAAGGAAGCCATGCAGCAACTCAAAAGTAGAGAAAAGCATGCACGTAGACACATGACAATGCTGAGAAAGAATTGTTGCATGATCAACAGAAACAGTCAGAATCCATTAGAGGTATAGACAGGGCTTTCTACATAGATGTGCAAAAGTTATATCCCTCTCAGGATTTTAATACATCAGATGAGTTAATTAATACATTTTTGAATGAACGTAGAACTGTTTCAACTGCACCACCTCCTTATGTGCCTCCACCATTGCTGTTCCTCCTCCTCCCGTTCTTGTTCCTCTTCTTCCCATTTCTTGTTCCTCCTCCTGCACCTACACCCGTGCCAACAGTTGCCGTCCCCATAAATCCGTCTGAACCACCGGCCGTATTGCCTCCGCTACCTATTGTACAAGATTTGTATGAACTCTCTTTGCCAGGTGATTCTGCTTCAGCTGTAGTGGTTGAAGGTGTGGGAGCTGATCAAAGAATAGTGACTTGTGGCACAGTATCTAAAGACAGAAAGAGAGAATTGTATACGTGGGCTAAAAAGTACATAGAAGTGGGTGATGAATCATCTGTTTTTGTTACGATTTCTGATCAAGGGGGTATTCCTGAACAGAATATTTTGTTAGAACGGATGGGAACGTATTTAGTTGACATATGGAGTGATTTGATGGACATGAATGTCCCACAGCGGTTGAGGGATTTAAATGTCCTTGCCCGCTAAAGCGACACTGCAGCGAAAGCATATGAGCATGTAGAGAAGGTATTTGAGCTTTAAAGGGAGCTAGATCAGTTACAGAAAGATGAGATGGATGATAATGGACAGCAGGCTGCATATGTGCAGAAGTGATTTCTTCCTCCATTGAAACCAATGAGTGAAGAAATGCTCATTTGCACAAGAGACGCTCTTAGATGGATTTTGGATGTTTCAATTTCTCACATTGAAGTGCATGACACGTTCAGTCAGTATGCTCCGGCAATGCAAAGGAAAGTGTTACAGGTGATGGTTGAGTATTTACAAGATGAATTTATGACGAGAAAGGAATGTTGTCCCGCAGATTTGATGGTTATTTATAAAAGAGCATTTTCGCCCGATACTGCATTGACTTCTTTGTCACTTGATTTAGCCTTGTTGCTTAATAGACGTTCAGATTTGCCTACTTTACAATTGCCGATGAGGGAGGTTCCTCCGACCTTTGTTCCGAAAGTAGAAATTCCTGCTAATGCTGCAGCAGGAACACCTGTCACCACTATTGAAGCACACTATGTCTCACAGTTTGTCCATGTCCCGTTTTCTAGACAGGATGTGAATACCATTAGGCAATCAATTCCAGATATTATGAAGAATGCAACAGGATTTTATAAAGAAATTGAATCTGTCTTGCATTCGTCAGTTTTCACGGTGGGTGATATAGATTTGTTCTTTCCCGTGATCCTTCATGCTGATTTATTTTAATGTTAATGTTAAAGGATATTTGTACCACGCACTATCACCACTGGAGTGGTCCCCTGGCGCTCTTTTATGGAAACAGATTAGAACTGTAGATGATCAGGCAGGAATGGGTGATACATGGGATGCCTTAGTACGAGCAGATGGGGAAAGGAATACCAGCGAAAAACTGCCACAGGTGATATTTATGTTGCCAGACAAAATAGTGACTACATTAAAAACTCTGGTTGCTGAAAAAAGAATCATATGGGATAAGCGTATGGCTTGCATGCATGGGAAGTCAGAGGGCGCAACTGAGTATTTTAACAGATTTGAGCAAGTATTTTCAGATTTTAGTGGTCAAGATTTAAATACAGTGCCAGGAAAGAGGCTATTTGTTGATAAGTTTGTGTGTGAATTGTTCCCTGAAATCCAATCACAAATCATGACTTCTGAGAGTGCGTGACAAGTGAAATCACAATCTGAAGTGTTACACATGGCTCCATATTATGAAAATAGGGTTAATACAGAGAAGGAGAAGGTGGAAAAGAAGAAATGAGACCTGAAGACTAGAATGTTATTGCAGCAGATAGCTAGAGGGGCCAGAGGTGGGAATACACAGTTCAGAGGACAATTTACACCACAGAGTGGCGCACAACTGGGTCCCGTACACATAAACCAGTGTGCATATTGTAGACAGGAGGGTCATTGGCGAGCACAATGCCTGATCCTACAGCAGAGATCAAATAGTACATATGGTGCCATGGGTAGACGATCCAGAGGCCGCCCTGGGATAGGGGATTCTGGTAGAAATCAGTTTGCACAGAACCAACAGACACCGTCACAAGATAATCAGCGACAGAGTGTTAGTAGTGGGAATATTTTTGATAATCCTTCGAATGTCTATTTTTCTGAGGATTTTGCATCTGACGACATACTGTTCCGTTACGACAGACTGAAGCAGGGTGTGGAACCGGTACCTGTTCCCGTCGATCAGAAAGGACCCTACGTTGAAATGAAGGTGGTGAATAAGGAGCATCTATTCTTGATAGATAGAGGAGCACAGAAGTGTTCTATTGATCATTCACGGTTTCCAGATATTCCACTGTCAGGGCAGGACAACATTTCTGTAGGGTGCTCTGGTATGCCAGTGGTTAGTCCGGTCTCTTGGCCGGTACCAATTGCACTGTGACCATTTACTGATTCTTGTCCATTTCTATCAATGACAAATTGTGGCGAAAATGTGTTGGGATTGAAATTATTAAAGAAATTGAATGCTGTGATTGTCTGTTCCAGATACACAGAAAGAGGTCCAAGCTTTAATAGGCATGGCCTCATATTGTAGATAATGGATCCCGAATTTTTCATTGTTGATAAAACCTATGTTGGCACTGACAAAGAAGGACATTTATTTGCCTTTACCATGGATCATGGATTGCCACAATGCTTTTGATTTGCTTAAGGCTGCATTGTGTTTAGCACCAGTTTTGTGAACACCAAATTACGAAAAAGGCTTTGTTTTGTATGTGCATGAATGTGATGGATGTGCTTTGGCTGTTTTGACACAGTAACATGGGGGCAAGAATAGGCCGTGCAGCTATTTTTCCTCCACATTAGACCCTGTTGCATGCGCTTTGCTGAGATGTTTGAGAGCTGTAGCTGCTGCTGCTGCATCCGTGAAACAAAGTGAGGGTTTGGTTTTAAGTCACTCTTTAACCGTGATGGTACCCCACTCCATAGAGATTCTATTAAACAGAACGCAGACGCAAAATCTCACATCAGCTTGACTAACAAGGTACGAGCTGATTCTATTTGCTCCCCATATTAAAATTAAGAGATGTTGTTCATTGAATCTGGCTGAATTATTGCCTTCTCTACAAGAGAAGGATTGCAGTGATGAAATGTCACATGGTTGCCTCTTTATTACAGAACAAGAAACAAAGGGCAGACTTGATTTAATTGATACACCTTTAAGGAATACACAAGGGGAGCTATTCTGTGATGGCTCCTGTTTTAAAATACTGGATGGTACATCTACCGCTGCTTATGCGATCACCACATTAAGCACTGTTGTGGAGAGTAAACGAATTCTGCATAACTCTGTGCAAGCTGCAGAGATTATTGCATTAACCAGAACTTGTGAAATTTCTGAGGGGCTTAGTGTAAATATATATACAGATAGCCAATATGCCTTTGGGGTGGTTCATCATTTTGGCCGACTATGGGTTGAGAGAGGATTCCTGACCTCACATGGAACAAAAATTCAACATTGCACTCTGATAGTCCGGTTGCTATCAGCACTTGTGCTTCCTACACAACTAGCAATAATGAAGTGTGCCGCACACCAGAAAGTGACGGACAATGTAGGAAAAGGAAACCCTTTTGATGACAGAATAGCCAAACATACTGCTATTGATTTGCACTCAAAAAGGTACATGCTCGATTCAGCAAGATGGTTTACTGATACTTGTATGATGGATGAAGGGGTTAGCAGTGTAAAGAAATTCAGGCTGAAGCTACTCCAGAAGAAATCAAACAGTGGGCTGAGGGTCCAGCAGGTCTAGATGATGAGGGTTGTTTGGTGGATAATGAGAAGCAAAGATGGATGCTACCCAATGCCTATGTCACTGCTATGGTCACCATAGCTCATGGCCCAACACACATATGTGCTAAAATATTTGTCAACAATTAGATCCCGTCTGGTATAACACTAATATCCAGAAAACTGATGAGCGTTTGGTCCAGAGTTGCATGATATGTTTGCAAAATAACATTGCGAAGGGAACACTGACACCGGAGGGCAGTTTTGGTCCCCCCTCCATGCCTTTTGATGTGATCTATTTTTATTTTATTGAGCTGGAACGTTGCAAAAACTAAAAATATGTCTTAGTTGTGATCTGTGCCTTTAGCAAATGGGTTGAGGCTTTCTGAAATGGCCGGACACTTTGCCAATAGCCTTACTATTGATGCAGATGACCGCACAGTTAAAGACAGAGCTCTCCCCCTATAAGATTGTCATGGGGAGACCAGCCAACGTATGAAATGCACCGAGGCCCAAACAATTGAAAGATATTGAGTATCCGCTTTTGTCTGATTATTGTGACCAGTTGACTCAATTCGCCAACATCTACGAGCAGCCCTCCCTGTAAATTACGTGGGTCCAGGTCACATACTCCGACCTGGTCAGTGGTTCTTGGTGAAAAATGTCGAGAGGGGCACCTGCCCTGCACCTCTTTGGAAGGGACCCCATCAGATCCTTTTACCTTTTGGCTACGGAAACTGCAGTACGAGTGACTGGAAAGAAACACTGGATCCACACGACACATGTGAAGAGGATTCCCTTTTCTCTGCCCTATGACGAGGGGGAGGAGAAGGGAATTGAGGATCCTGATGCTCATAACGAGTATGCTTTGAGCGACATCGAGGGTGCCATGAAAATGCTTCCTGAGCCCGTGAGGCCTGAGGAGATTGTTGCTTCTTTTTCGAAAGTCCTTCCTGAGCCTGTGGGGAATGGAGAAATTGCTTCTTCTTCTTCAATTTCTTTTTCACCATTGATCAATCTTGTTTCTGTTTCTTCATCTTCTTCAGGAAACAACAACAGTTTGTTCCCTGATTATTCTGTACCTGGAGTTTTAAAGTACAATCTGCGACCACGGAACAGGATTTAAATTTAGGGCCTGCTGACATTACATTAATGTAAATAGAGTAGGAAAGTGCAGCTAGGATTCTGTACCCACGAGAAATCCACAAGAAACCAACATTGAGCCAGTCCCTCGTCATTCCTCTGCTGCATACGATAAGCGGCAGGGACCGGCAAAGTTACCTTCAATCAAGATAGCCCACATGGTCAAGTGCCACCCACGGATGAACTAAAAGAGCCTAACAGTGATGCTTCTTAACGGACACTGAGAAACTATGCCTGTGTTTGGGGCAACTCGTACTAATAAGGATACTGAGGGTTCTGTTGATAATGAGTCCACCCATCAAGGGCCATGGTCCCGTAGGACCAAATGGATACTGATCACAATAACAGCTTGTATTGGAATTACATTGACACTCATATTTTGGTATCTGGAGAGTGCACATCCGCTGGATATTTTATTGCCAACTGCAAGTGTCTCCACTGTGTCTCCACCTTATGTGCATTCACAACTCTCCATCCCCGAGACCTCCAACATAGAGGGGGTTATCACAAAAACACTCTCCTGATGATCATAAACACCACACATGCCATTTTCAATAATACCAATTGTTGGATATGTTCACATCTGCCACAGCAGGGGGAAAAAGGATTGGGCTGGTATATACATCCACTCCCCCTAACTACTCCTTGTTATGCTTCACTTAGGGCATTATTCTTTGGCCGATGGTACGATAGTGTCACTGGGAATTTTTATGGGACTAATCTCAACGAGTTTGAAAAACAAGTTCTAGCCCCTTTAGGCACATGGTTCTGGGACTGGGAAAATATTTGCAGTCCTAATGGTGATCCTTGACATTGTACTGTTTTGCTGTTGTTGCATACAATGTCTTCCTGTCATCTGTTCCATTAAAGGGGGGAGTTGTGCACAAGCAGTTGGTAAACTAGAACCTAAAACACATAGGCCGGGAAAAATTACTAATACCTTGGTAATGCAGGATATCGCCATAAAGGAATTAATGGCGATTAATGTTTTTGAAGATAGCGATTCAGGATGCTCTGATGATGTTACGTGGTTTTCGGATGATGCTAAAGTTTGAGTAATGCTCTTGGCTTGGGCCAAAAGGAGGGTTTGTAGAAGTTTATTTTGCATGAATACCACCTGATAGTAAACGATTGGCCTAAGCACATTCGCATCACACTATAAATTGCATTAAATGAACCTGAAACAGGCTGACTACGCCGCCATTTTGAGTTATCCGCCATTTTGATTACCTCTTGCTTTCTGTCCCATGTTTAGAATTGTGTTTTCAGCTCCAGCAGAGCAAAATTAACTTTGTACTGTTTCCATGATGTCAACGTAGATAAGAATACTGAAGCTGCAAAAGTGGATTGTTTGTCCTACACTGAGAAACCTTGGCGTTAAACAAAAGCCGTACTAATCAGTAATTTAGATACCATCTATTCCAATAGTGCCTTCTCTGTTCAAACAGAAAAGTAGAATGATAAATAGCTGAATGTGCTCTTCTTGCAGAAATCTTTGTTTTCGCTCCTTGAAACTAAGCTGACTTTAAACTCAAGAACAAATGATAGACAAATATAAGCGACCAAAATAAGGAATGTTACCTTTGTGTCTTATATTTGGAAAACATGTGAAATGTTTAAAGGAAAACAACAAACTATTTAAAGATGTTTAAGCATGACTTAGTTATGTGGATAGGCCATGAACCCTAGGTAAATGTATTACACAAAGAGGGGCTGGACGATGTGTCACGGTGTCTGCTTGCACACATTGTGGGATGTTGAGAGCCAGACAGCTGCCTGTTAATAAATGTACATTATACTTTGACCTCGTGACTGGCGTATTTCTATTATATGGCATTAAGCCTCGATATTCTTTAATCTTTCATGGTCAGTAAAACGCTACAGGGGTGAGACAGAAAGAAATGCTACACACGCCACCACTGCCTTGGAGGGGACCACAGCAGCGACTATGCAGGGGAGAACACCAAACCCTCTGGACATTATGGAGAAGAAGCAGAGTGTGCCATGCAGAGTGCTTGCTTCTGGGGAAGCCAAGTCGCATATGGTACTGCGCACAGACCCACAGTCAGAAGAGGCCACAGGTTGCATCCTCATGAAGGTACGGGGAAGCACAGAGGGAAGGGCAACATTATACACCAAGCATGCCCAAGGGGCGAGGCAGGCATAGCACTGCGCACACCAGTGAAAGGCACAATGCCCAAACAAAGGAAAGGATCTTTATGCTGGGAAAGAAGTACCATCAGTGAGATAGGAAAGGGACCGGTGCCCCAGAAAGGGAGAGAGCTTGTTCACAAAAGAATAACCCACCTGATAGAGGGGACAGAACACTGCTGTGCGACAAGATGGTTGACCATGCACAAGCTGCTGAAGACCTGGTGGCACAGGTGGGGGCAGTGGCGCTGGTTGGCAACCCAGCTAGAACGGCCTCGAGAGTGACATTTTTAAGGAGACCCAGCCAATTTTCCATACAACCTGAGCATGACCAGGGCCAAAGATGGGTGAAGACGATGGGGGAATTTGAAGATTTCATAAAAACGGTTGGTGACCAAGGATCTCCCGACAACTTCACAAACCTGGCATGGAAAGAAATCATTAAGACCATTCCTCCTCAGGAGCGGACTACTTATGCAACGCTGACAGCAGCAGTGAACAAAAAACTAGTAGTGCACCTAATACAGACTACAAAAAATACTGTTTCAATCAGTGTGTTCAGCTTTCCCATGAGAAAATAGGAGAGTTTGTTCTTTGGCTTAAAAAAGAAGTACACACTGTGACTTTGCAATCTTTTCAGGAGATGGGACCATCCGGCTCAGAGTCATTGAGGGATGCACCCTATCACTGTTCAGGAAACATCTGTTAAAAAAAATGCTGGTGCTGCCAGAGATCATGGACCTAGCCAGGGTCTATGAAAGAGTGGACGTCCAAGCCACTGCCATGAAAAATCCCAAGAAAGCAGATGCAGTGGCGGCAATGCAATCCATGCCAACCAAAGGGTTTAGAGAGCAAAGTGGGCACAGTAGAGCAGGCCAAGGAGGCACATATCAGAGGTACCAAGGGGACAGACGATGTTATAGATGTGGATTCAAATTTCTCCACAGAGGACAATGCCCTGCCCTTGGACAAATGTGTATGCGATGTGGCCAAGACGTCCATTTCCAGGTGATGTGCAGAAAGAAGGTACCGACCCTCCCAAACTACAGAAATCCCATGCCAATACGGTTGATGGGATGACCTGAACAGACCAGAGGATTCAACAACAGAGTATATCCTGAATCAAATACCCAGAGACTGCCTCCAAGGAGACCCATGCCAAACCCGCAGAACCAGATGCGGTTTGTTAGAACGATGGAAGATCTCACCCTCCAGATGCCATCACAATACCAAATGGAGCAGGTGTTCCTGAGAAACACTGTGGAACCATATGTGCGCAACCATGAAACATATGATCCAGGCTATGCAAGGGACCCCTATGAGAATCCCCCAGTGGTCCTAGAAGAAAACGTGTGCACCAAGGAGAACTACGTCCAGGCTGATCGGTACAGCTTGGAGTATGTGTGCCTAATTAGTGCTGATGTAGGCAACAGCATGTCCTGAGAGTAACCATCCAGATGTGGGGCCTGCACCCTCAGTTCATTGTTGCCATGGGGGACACTGTCAACATGAAGAACAAGAACCTTTATCAGCTTATTCGGGACCTCTATCCACTGAACCCATCCCAGGCAAAGATATTCCAATGGGGCGCTACTCACCCACTCCCATCTATAGGACAGTTCAGATGCGAACTGTATCATATGGGACACATAGCACCGGTGACAATCCATTTCACACAGAGTCCCGCTACTGAATGATACCTGCTGAGTTACCGCGCACCAAGAACCCTGGCCCTTATTGACATTCACTTTAACCAGTCAGATGTGGTCAGAGGACTCCCCTTGAGAGTGCATGAAGTGAACCTCATAACAACCAAAGGAATACGATCCAGCATATGCAGACAATGTTCCCAGCACATTTTCAAGGTGTGGGCATGCTGAAGGTTGCAGTTATAACACTCCATGTAGACCTAATGGTAACGCCGGAGACCCAACACCCACGCAAAGTTGGGTTCCATCTACAGGCGCAAGTGTCTGAAGAGCTCCAACTATTCCTCAACCAACAAAATCATCCAACGAGTGAGTGGCCTGTCACCATGGGTATCACTGCTGGTGGTAGTCCCAAAAGAGAATGGGCACCTAATGCTCTGTGTATACATGTGCACCCTGAACACTGCGATTCAGATGGAAAGATATCCTGGCCCCAACATTGAGAACATGATCATTAGACTGAACCTGGCGGTGTGGTTCTTGAAGTTTGACCTCAACTAGGGGTATCACCAGCGGGTTATTCATCCCAACTCCAGGCCTATTATGACCTTTACAACACACAAAGGACTCTTCCACTAGAGGCGGCTAAGATTTGGTATATCATTTTATTTTTTGGAACATTTTATTTGAGTTTACAGTATTTACAGTTAAAACATAAACATACAATTATATGTTCAAAACAGACTTTGCAGAAGCATTCATATTCTCATTAATAAATTCCCCAAACCACCCACCCCAGGCTTCACATCATAGGTCATTAATCAGTACAATGTAAGGAATTTCCCCCAGATTTTTTCAAATAAAGCACGTTTTTTATCTTTCCGAAATATAACTCTTTCCATCTCTGCCAAATCATGCATTTCAACAATCCATATATCTATGGTAACTGGATTCACCGTCTTCCAACCTCTAAGTATTATTTTTTTTCCCACCATTTCTCCTCTATAGTTCAATTTTTTGTAATGTAGACATGTCCTCCAGATTTGGTATATCATTGGCGGTGGAAATATTCCAAGAAACTATCCACAGACTTATTTCCCCAGTGGTAGCTGCATTTAATTACAATATCCTGGTATTTGGTACATCTCAGGATCAACATGACGAGGCACTACTACAGGTCTGTGAGATTCTACTAGCAGTGGGCCTCACCTTGTATGAAGTTAAGTGCAAAGTCAACAAGCCATGGTTACATTTCTTCAGTGAGTGCGAGAGACTCCTGTCGGATGGCAATAGTTATACTCCCCTTCAGTGTGATCCCACTACTGAATTTATTCGAATAATCAAAGAGAAAGTGTTGAGTGCTTTTGACTCAGAAATGATATCCAAACAGGAATGCGATTTTCTCATCCGGGAAACCGGTAGAGTGCCTGTATTCTACATTTTGCTGAAAGTCCATAAAAGACTTATCAATCCACCCGGCAGACCTATAGTTTCAGGGGTCAGCTCTATTCTTGAGCCACTTTCAAAGTTTGCAGACTTTTATCTTAGACCCTTTGTGCTTAAGATGGCTAGCTATCTTAGAGATACTTTGGATGCTATAAACAAAATAGAGAATCTACCTTTTGAATCAGGGAAAACTTTACTCATCTGTTTAGACATCCAGTCTCTATATACTATGATCCCACAGCGAGCTACCTTATATGTGATTGAGGAAACACTATTGAACAGGGAGGATGGCCACCCCGTGAGCAATGGCTTCATCCTGTGGTGTACGGAATTTGCTCTCACAAAGAACTTTTTCCAATTTCAAGGCACCTTTTATCAACAAACAGGAGGTACTGCCATGGGTGCAGCCATGGCACCAAATCTTGCCAATGTATATGTGGTGTTCTTTGAAAAAAGTGTGATCTACTCCGCAGATAATCCTTACCAACAGCATCTGAGAAAATGGCTTAGGTACACAGATGATGTCCTTATAGTTTGGGACGGATCTGTGGAACAAGCAAATGATTTCGTCGATTGGCTAAACCTACAAAATAGGTTTTTGAAATTCACCCGCGCCATAGAGGAACAGCAAATTGACTTCTTAGACATCTCTATATTTCATCATTTGGGTGTCCTTAAAGTCAAACCTTTTAGCAAAAAAACTGACAAGAATGCCTTGTTGCATTATAATAGCCATCATGCGAACCATCTTAAATCTAACTTGCCCTTTTGGGCAGTTTTTAAGGCTAAAACGTAACAGCAGCCTCAAAAAGGACTTTGTGTACAGTGCTAACATTTTGTCTCAGAAACTGTTGGCGAAAGAGTATCCTGCCGAATTGGTCAAAACTTCGTCCAAAAGGGCCTATAATAACAACAGGGATGCTCTGCTTGAGAAAGTTAATAGAGAACGGAAGGAAGTAGGGACTGTTTTTGTCAATACCTTCTCTAATTTGTCTTACAGAATAAAGACCATTATTAATAAGACATGGAAAAAAGTCTACAACAACAAAGAGATTCTACCTCCGTTAGTAGCCTACAGAATCTGAGAAATATACTCATCAGAAATGATGCCACCATCAAACCAAATTCACCTGTGAAACAAACCACACTATGGGGTTTACCTACTGTTATGGGTCATTTCCCTTGTGGCCAATGTGTCATGTGTGCTTTTACCAAAGTAACCAAGTCTATGCAGATTAATCCTGATGTGTTATGGAATATGAGTAGCATGACCAACTGTAATACACAAAATGTGGTCTATATGATCACTTGTCCATGCGGACTTCGATACATTGGCAAAACTAATAGAAAGTGTCGGACTACACCAATTGAACATCACAGTTGCATTAAAAACAAGGTGCTTGCTGCCCCGATGGTTAAACATTTTGTTGACAAAGAGCATGATCATACCAATTTCAGTTGGGTAATCCTAAAGAAAGTTGAGGGCAATAACAAAAACGAGATTGATCAGAAATTGTTAAACTTTGAACAGAAATTGATTTTTAAATTACAAAGTCATATTGTAGGTCTCAACGAAAATGTTGATTGGCATCAGATTTTGTTCTGCTCAAGTATAAGATCAATACTGTCTTTTGATATATGTGTATAACCTGGATGTAAGGGCCTGTGAGCCACCTATTTTTTCTGCGTATGACATGATACAAAATGATGATGAAACTCCCATATAATTGCATTTGTGATGGTATGATGTTTTTCAGGACGTGGCTCTATTTGTTTGGGCTATTCAAACAATATTGTGCATCATAGGGCGCCTTTTTTCAACTTTAGTGCACTGGTTAGTGTACGTTGCCATTTTTACTTCCAACATGGCGACGCTGCGTTTTGGCTATTGACTCAGCTTTAGTCCTTTGTCTATATTGCTGCAACGCTAGGAAGTGTACCAGCTCCTACGTCTGTCAGACGCGCTGGACCTCGAGGAGAGTGCTTGAGCTCACAGCTACGGCTTGAGTAAGTACTTTTCATGTTAATGTTCCGCGGGTTGTGACCGCATATGCATTTATCATAGCATCAGATGTAATTGTGAGTGCACTGAGCGTTTTCCATCATAGCAGTGTCTCTCCTAACGTAACTGTAAACTCTCGAATTTAGCACTTTAAAGAAATATATGTGCCCTTTGGTTTTCTACTTGAGGACCCTGCATGTGTACACCTTATTTAGTGTAAATGCCTTGATTTCATTTCAACATAAGGTGACATTTTGCTTTTCAGAGAGTAATTAATGGTCATACCTTGGTTGGATGGTGTTAGTATACCTGGCCGTAGAGGACTACTGATTCCTTTTGGCATCAAGGTAGTTGCAGTGTTCCAACGGAGTATTTACACACGTTATTGAGAGCTGACTAGTACCCTGTTTGGAGATTTTTCAGGTAGTTTTTTATACACAATTGGTTGTGCTTCTGCTGGTGGTGGTTTCTCCCACTTTCTTTTAACCCCTGGTGATTCTTTCACCTATTCTATTGTAATGACCTCTATCTTAGTGGTCAGGCGAACTTACCATTTATGGCATCACGTTGCAAGAAGCAGTGATAAACGGCTCTTCTATATAATTACTTTTGTTGTAATTATAATTCTCTCTACAAGGGTAACTTTGGAGACCTTTGTAGAATCTGTCATGGTGACGGCCTTTGTCTTCCTATCACTTCTCGGGCCTTGGTCTGATGGTAGTGGTGAGGGTTGTAATTTGTATTGTGGATGGTACTACTGGGAACTGAAGGCCTCTTTCTATTTGCAGCTTATGTATTACATCCGCTGGTGGATGTCTTTTGGACCCCTACTGCACAATATTGGAAGAATTTTAAATGCAAAGAATTGTTTTCCCATGAAGAAAGTTCAGCCATATAAAGGCACAAAGAACTGAAACATGCTACATGTCGGGAATATATATGTTTTATGTGACACATTTGTTCTGTGATGTTGTGATCTACTGCTAATTGTTGTGTCAATGTATTTGTAAAAAGGTGTGATTCTTTTATGAAAATCGAGTAATACAATTGTATTTGACAAGTTTTATTATTGTGGATGCTTTTAGGGTTCCTTTCTGTTTTTGAAATAAATTATATGTTTTTGAATAATTTGGTTGTACTTAATCTATTTTTTTTCAAAGATAAAAGTACCGGTACATCATTTAGAGAAGGTTTTTGTTTTCCCAGTTCTGATACCTATAATTGTTCATTTGTGTTTGGTTTTCTATCTCTTTATTAATTACTATACATCTACATATCCCCTGATAGTAGAGATAGCGGAAATGGGGGTTATCTGTTGATACCTATTTGAATTTCTACATTTCTTCCGGCACATCTTTTCTGAAAAGGGGATGACAGCCGACCCTGATAATATATGTGCAATAGTTCATCTGGCACCGCCTGGGGATGTCTCTGAGCTAAGGTTGTTCCTGAGCATGGTGTGCTACTGTGCCCTATACCTCCCAAGCTATGCCACACTAACAGACGCCCTACGGAAGCTGCTCAAGAAGGATGTACCATTTGAGTGGGGTGATGAATGTAAGGAGGCATTCCAAACCATCAAGAATGAACTGAGTGCATGCCGCAGACTAGACTACTTCTACCACAAGTGGGAAATGGAAATCACAGTGGACGCCAGCCCAGTGGGACTGGGAGCAATACTGGCCCAAAGTGATTCAGTGCACTGGCCAGGTCAAAGCATTGTTGCCTATGCCAGCAGAGCCCTGTTTCCTACAGAGAGAGTGTACTCTCAGACAGAAAAGAAAAGCCTGTCGGCGGTGTGGGCTTGCAAGAAGTTTCATCACTTTGTTCACCCTCATCACTGGCCACCAGGCACTTATATCCCTATTCGGGAACCCAAAGACCAGGCTGAGGCCTCCAAATTATTCACAAACCAGGGGGAGGCAAAGCAAGCAGATTATGTATCCGCCACCCGGAAGACCAAGTGAAGACACCCTGGAAAAGGAAGCAGAACATTACATCCAATGGGAGGTGGAGGTGAACATAATAGAGATCGAGAGGATGGCCAAGGTACAGGGTGAGCTAGCCACAACCGAGCAAGGAATACTATTAATAGGGAACTGCCTGATAGTGCCCAAAGCATTATAGAAAATCGTGGTCAACCTGGCCCATGAGGGCCAGAGAGGGCTGGGAAATACGAAAAAGATATTGCGACATCAAGTGTGATTTCCCTACATGGACACCGTGGTGGACAATATATTAAGGCATTTCTCAAGCTTGTCAGAAGACAGAAGCAAACACAGCACCATGCCCTCTAAGAATTGTCCCTCTCCCAAAAGGCCCATGGCAAAGGGTGGCAATATACTTTTATGGCCCTCTAGAAGAAGGGGGACACCTAGTGGTAGCACTTGATGAATACTCACAATTCCCGGTGGTGAAGTTGGTCCAATTCACAGCATTCCATAACATTGTAGGAATCCTAGACAAACTATTTACAGAATGAGCCATGCCAAACATGGTAAAAAAAGACAATGGGCCCCCATTGCAAGGCCCGTTTCAAAGACATGACTTCAGGAAATTCACAGCACATCTAGGGTACCAGCATCAGAGAATTACACCTTCCGGGGTACAAGCGAATGGAATGGTGGAGCGCTTAATGTCCACCATCAAGAAGACCAACAGAAAGCACTGGTAGACCAAGTACCATTCCTGCAGGTCTTATGCCAGATGTTAAAAAGCTATTGGAGCAACGCGCATGAAGCCACAGCAAAGACACCAACCAAAATAATGATCAGGTACAACCCACAGACGTAATTGCAGCAGTTTGAAGACTACACAGAGGAACTGGATGCAGAGATCCGGGAAAGAGGTACCGAGAGGAAGAGGAGAGCAAAGAGATGGGCCGACCAACGGAGAGAAGCGAAAGAGCCACCGCTGCCAATAGGTGAGCAAGCCCTGGTACGCCAGAGGCAACAGAGAAAGACAGACATCAGATATGACCCTGAACCCTTCCAGGTGACAGATGTCAAAGGCTTGATGGTCACTGCAACAAGAGAAGGGCAGAACATCACTTGCAATGTGTCATTCTTCTGCAAGCTGCATGCACTGGAGGACGACACAGGGGAAATCCCCAGAGGAAGTGAAGAAAAGACACAGAGAATGGGGGAAACACCAGGAGAAAGGATGGTGAAACCAAGGCAACCTGATCAAAACTGATGAGGAGGGATCAGGAGAGACTCGTAAATCCCACAGGCAACCCCATCGGGTCATCCGGAAGCCTGCCCAGCTTATTGGACAAATGTGACTCCGAGAGGCATCATGATAAGTGTGGAAGAGATGTTGTGGACCTAAATAGACATTGGCCACTTAGGGAACAAGACACGTGGGAAGGCAGGGCATGAGGAAGGGGGAGGAAGGGGAGGGGATAGTGCAAGGGAAGTTACAGTTTAATGTTGGGGGCCAATAAATGTGGTTGAAGGAACCCCTGGTTCCATCTGATTACCTGGGGGCCGTGTGAAAGGCCCAAAACACTGGTGAGTCAAGTGAGGCTGAATGACTCTGGGATGATGTAGTGCAAGCCACCTTGTGAAAGAAGGCCGGAGCGCTCATGAATAAGCGAGAGGCAATTGGATTGCCTGTCAAAAATGGAAATCAGAAATGAGTACAATAATGTGAAGGTTGATGAATGGATTGGTTTGTGAATATCGAACTGTATGGAAATTGAGAAAAACTATAGAAACTATGGAAGGACTAGAAAAGCAGCAAACATTATATTGAATGAAAAGCCTGTGAGCAGGGTGCAAATTCACAGCAGGAGAGTGAATTGGGAATTTGCAGTAACGTTGTTTTGAGATGAATGAACTGCAATTTTGAATACCGAACCAAAAGAAAGTAACAATGAGTGAAGGCCACATGAGTGGAAAGCAGAGAAAAGTGTTCCCCAACACAAAGGAACCGTGAATCATGGAAACTAAAGAAAGCAAGCATTGGTAATTAATATAAAGAACTGTGAGTTGTACAATCTGTAAAAAGCAAGCATTGGCAACAGCTATACGTAAAAGAGGCACTGTATCAAAATTAGAACTGTCCTAAATCTCAACAGCTCAAGAACTCTGCCCTGGCTCCCATGGGTTTGTCCTTCACTTCCAGCTGCAGTCCTATTCGTATTAGGCCGTTCACATTGCTTTCTGAGTTTGCAAAGTTCTAACAGGATACATTTGTGTGTCTGTGTTCCCTACCTCGCCTGGGGTAGGGGTGGAATATTGGAGCGAAGGGCCTCATTGTTTTGCGTTCTCAACACGGCCTGAGAGGACCAGACCTAAATTCATGCATGGTGACACTTTTATAATTCTCGTCAACGGAGCAGGAACTTATATCATATGTGATGTACACATTCAGTATATCTACCTAATATTCTATAAGGTTATTTTTAATCTACCTTAAACGCATCTGCGTTTCTGTGCTCAATACACCCCGCACTACTTGTCTATGTCTACAGAACTCCCCCCGACCCCCTGTACCCGCTCATCTTTATTCCTCGGGTATTCATATATTTTCCACAGTCTGAATCGTTTTGAGGGGCTGGTATCTGAACGTGCATCCCAACAGTACCTGCACACAGTGCAGGACCCACAGGGATAATAGCGGATTACTTGTCTCAGGTTCTATAATGTGATCTTGGCTGACTGTCTTTTAAACACAGAGTGCACAAGGGACTCTCTAAGATTCTTGGACCTTTTGAGAGCCACCCTTGGCTGAGTCACATTCAGCAGAGTCAATTAGATTAAGGGTCTACATTTATTTTAGCAACTGTGGTATGTTGCTACAATAAGTTAGTGCACATGTCATTCTTTTTGCTTCTTGATTGATAATAGGACTAGTGAAAATGTTGGCTGATCTCTGAGAGTAATTCTTGTGAATGCCTCCTGCCCCCACTATATAACCTCCCTGGCGCAGCATCCTCTGACTTGTGGTTGTGCATGGCCTGTCCGAACACCCCACTGTCAGTCTCCAAAGTCAGGCAATGGACTTCATCACAGATGTTACTAAGTAGTGCAGCACCATGTGGGACCTTGCATTAAATGACTCTTGTTTGTGTCTATAGGCAAGACCTAGGTCAGAGCCAAAGATCACCAGAGCAGAGAAGGCATTAGGTCTGCCAGCTGGGCACCGCATACACAAAACCTGACAGCAACCCAGAACTTCAGAAGGAGAACCTAGAGACTGTAGTGGGATTACATTTTTAGAGGAGCTATAACCTTTTATGTTCTTACATCTGTAAGGCCTGTGGCGGGCCATGGATGACAAGGTACCACTGGGCTGATCTGTGAGAATACCTTCTGCCTGACAAGCACCCAAGCAGGGGGGAGAAATTCTTGCTCGTAATTTATCTCGGGTAAAGCCAGTGAGAATCATAGGTTCTGGCCTCTAGGCATTTTCTTGTGTCTATCACTTCATGACCCAGGTGGGCGATCCACAATCTGTAAATTAACAAGGACTTAGAAAGGAATGGCTTTAGATAGGCTGAACTATGGACTTGGGGTTGAACCAACCCTGAACTCCTGTCATTTAGAGTAAGGAAACAGACTTGGACAGGGACACCAGTTCTCCTTTATTTTAGTATCTTTCACTTGTTTTTTTTTTATCCTCCATTCTTGCACAGATAGCCGTTTAGTATCCTTTTTGTAGTTTAAATACCACCCCCCTAAATCTAATAGGAATTCCACTTCCAGTGGCCCATGAGAAAATAAAGGTTAGAATTTGACTCTCATATTTTCTGCTGTACCCACGCTATGACATCAGGTGGACAGAGAGTATTTTCCCCAAAGTGAAACTTGCACTGAGCGGAATGCTGAAGTGGGGTTTGCATGGAGTGCACCCTCCATGCAATTTCAAATAATGTCCATACGGGATGCTAAAGTAGCAGATAAACCCAGGCAGACCCAGGAGAAAGACTTTGTAAATGCCTCCTACAGGTTTGCACGATGGGAGGTACTTAGAAAGGATCCATACGAATCCAATGCTTTGCAGCCAGCATGAAAATCACATGCCGATGGTAAAGCATTCGTATTCTGTGACAATGAAAATCCCTGGGGCTGGTAAAACATGCACACAAGCATGCGAACAGTTTTAATGCATGTATTTAGACATCATTTAAAGCTCCGGATCACTTGCTGCTTGTAGGATACACAGTGGAGCAAAGAGGTTTTGCACCAATCCATGTTTTAAAAATATCTTCCTACGGAGGTAAAAATGAAGAAGTGTGATGTTGATACTGTTTGTTGTATATCATAAAAGGAAACATATTTGCCTCATAAAAGTCCCGCCATTCACAGTGAAAAATCAGAACAACAGTTTTCTTTTGTCCTTTACTGCAGAAAAAGGAAACACGTGAAACATAGACTGTATGCCTTCTTTTCCTGCCTTGGTTACAGATTTTAAGTGATATAGTTCTAGATACAATTTGAGCACGCCCTGTTATCTATGTTCCCTATCATGATGGCAGATGAAATTAGTACAACCATCAACCATTTAAAATGTAATTTGAATTGGGGTACCATGTGTTTGCTCCATGCTGTATTAACAAACTAGTGGTAAGAGCATCTGCTAAAGTCTCATCACCATGGCAAACATTAGATAATCAGACCTGAGGAGCTAAGCAACACGAGAATGTGGCAATATGGTCTGTCGAGAAGAAAGTCAAGTGTTCACTGTTGGCTAATTAAATGCTCAAAACTCAATCAACTTATCAATGTTTAATGTCTTAAATACATTTCAGTATGTTTAATAAGTTTGGCAGGCAATTTAGAGGGTCAGCAAGGTCTCGTTTCGAGAGGTTGGGCAAGGATTCGGTCTCACTTGAAATTGAAATAATCTCTGAAAAGAATACGTTCTGGAATAATCTATGGCAATTTGGAAGTAGGTCATTTCCAAAACTCCAGACAATCATTAGTGGGCTAAACAAAGTGCACGATGGACCATCTCGCTTTTCAGTGATACGCCTACCAAGCGATGCTGCCAGACCCATCAGAATTTTACACCTTTTCAATCTGGAAATCAGAATAGCAATGCCTCCTTTTTTGCTATTTGCACAGGAGCCACAGACCAGATAAACAAAAGCCTTTGTTTAGTTGATATAGTTATTATTAACATATATTTCTTGTACAAGAATCCACCTCAGTCTTGTGAGGTTTACAGTAACCAAGACTTTACTGCAATTTGACCAGGTATATCAGGGTATTAACAAAATAACCTTTAAGCCACTCTTCTTAGCTACTGGAAGTAGGAATAAAAAGCAACAGAGAATGTTCAGAAGAAGCATAGAGGAGGCTGTCATGAAGCCACGTGGGATCAATGCCACAGAGATAAGAAAACAAGAACAGGTGTATGCAGGGTAAATGCAATGTTGGGCCTAAAATAAAATAGACTTTGTCCCACAACCACTTACCTAATCTTTAGAAGTCCCTTAAGCTACAGGGAAACTCAAATGGAATGTTTTCTCCTGGGCATAGCCAAACTTTGTTTCCCAGAATCAGGATGGATTCCTGGCTTCTCCTTAAATCTAAACCGTCAATCTCTTGACAATCCCAAATTTCAATCCAGGGGTCCCTTCCTGTGAGTTGTGGACACTTTTCTTTCTTTCCAGAATAGCTTGATAACTAGATAAAGTCATCGTGGTGTTTTACCAAACAAACATCTCTGTGTTTGGTACATAAATGGAGTCATACTGAGGCGATATATCCCGAGATGGCGGGTCGACTCTGTCGGTTACGGCCTGCTGCCCAAGTTAAGGGCCGGAGCAAAGCAGGGTCCTTTAATGAGGCCGGCAGTGTCGTTACCAGAAGGGTCAGCCCATATCGCCATTAGCACCCGCGTAGTTTCCCTACTCAGGTGCTAATGGTGTCTTTAAAAAAAAAAACCTACCTTTAGCCCACGGCTCGGCTCTGCACAGTGCTGCTTCTCAGGTGAGGCCGTTTTCAATGTTGATGACTTTGATGTCATCAAGTGATGCTACGTGGTGAAGTCGGAGTGGGGTAGGGGCTGCTGGCTACTCAGCCAGCTTGGAATGCGTACTTGTACCATACATTAGAGCCTGTATAATGAGCCTCCCGATTGGCCAACCCCCCATGCAGGGTGCTAATGAAATACAACCCAACAGTCTGAAAACGACATTTTGGAGAAGGGGAATTTAAACAACAAAAGGTTTTAAGCTTTTCAATCCCCAATCTCAGAAGTCAATTCTGAGATGCGTCTTTGTGTCTGAGCCACTCATTTGGGAAATTAATCTCTCTGCACTTCTTTTGTATCTTCTTGCTTGATCAGTTAAGGTACTCTGCTTCTCGTCATGGACTTATTGGGGCCTCCTGTGCCTGGGTCGCAGGTCCTTGTACCTTTGTACATTAGGCTGAGGTAGCAGCAGAAGGCAGGGCTCACAATTACCAAACTGAGCCCCATGGTTTCACCGAAGAAGTTGGACAGCTATACTGGTCAATATGCTGGATCTGGTTCAGTTCTCCCCCGGTGTTAGGCTCCTGACTCGAGTCACAAATACCATTTTTGGATGGGTCACAATAGTCCTGTGCCTAAAGGGACATCTCTGATGCCTGCTCTTCATTCCAATATACCGTTACCTACCTCTTCTGATGCTGTCCTGCCTCTATGCTCCATAGTGTACTCATGCATCCATCCATCCTCACCTCCCTCTGGTCAGGCTCCACTCAACTCATTTAGCCTCTACTCTACTACTTTTGCTGTCCTCCTTCTCTTCTGTGTCACCAACTTGTTCCCCACTATCATTTCCTCCCAACATCTCTTTCCTCCTCCTATGTGCACTATACTAATTTTCTTGTTCCAGGTGTTTCTCTCAACCTCCTATGATGGCTGTCCACCTCTCCTCCTATAATGTCTCTTCCAACCGCCTCCAGAATATGCTGTTCTTCTCCTGTTTTGCTGTTACCTTAATCTCCTCTCTTCTTCTTGCTCCTTCCTCTCCTTCCAGCCACCTTGTTCGTTCACATGTTACTTTCTCCTCCTAACGCCTTTTCTCCTGCTTACTCTTCTTCACTTTCTTTACCTTCCTACTCTTCATCATATCCTTACTGTTCATCACCCATTGTACCTCTTTACTCTTCACATCCCTCTTTGCTTCATGGTTCTTCTCCACCTCATTCACTTCCTTATGCCTAATCGTCCCCTTCACCTGCCTCCTCCTCGCCTGCCTTCTGACGTCCTCTCTCCAGCCTCCACCCTCGTGCTCCAAATGTCTTTCCTCCTGCATCTGCCTCCAGCGCACCCCAAACCCATTTCTCCTCTGGCTCCCAACACCCATAAACTCTCTAAATGCTGCCAATTAAAATATGGAACAAGCCCCATCCCTTGGGGACCTCTAATGCTTAACTAAATGCAGGTGAACATGTTTATTAGTTGTGCAAATGGATTGGTGCATTTTGAACTGAGGGGGGTCTTGACCTGGACTTTCTTCTCCATCCCAAATGCTCAGAGATACAGTGTGCGCCTTCGTGCAGGCTGACCACCACAATCAGCAAGTTTTACATGGCAAAGCAGAGTTGCTACAGTGGGGGCTCACCTCTTCACAGCTCTAGTAGATGTGGTTGAACCGCATTTATGGTTTGGTAAATACTAGGTTTTTCTTTTTGAGATTATTCGTGCTGGCTGTCTGATTGTGTGATTCTGTACTACTGCAGCCATACGTGTACTTCCCAGCTTGCTAGTGCTATTTGCACCAAAGCAGTGTTAATGTTTTAGAGGGCATACCCACACAGGGAGCTTAGCTTAAAGGGACAGAGGGTAGGTCTTCCTCACTGTTATGAGCCAATGCTGCCAACTATCCTGGGAATAGGGAGGCAAGCCAGGGCATCCTCCCTGCACTATCCTTGGACACTGCACCCTGTATCTGTGGCATTTCCACCATTTACCCCAAGAGTTAGACATGGGACTTTGTCACAGAAATTGGACATAATCAAATGGCATACACAATTACATGAGGCATATTCACAGTCAATGAAACAAGTGAGGCAATCCAGTTTCATATAGACTTGAAACAATCTACTCCTGTGAGGGGATTAATATATAACAGAAATGACAATAACAACCAGGATATTCAGCAACGAACGACATGGAAGCTCTGCTTCTCCACCATTGTGGACAACCCTAGTAACTCTCTACTAAGAGACTCTGTGCATTACAGGACATCTTGCAATTCAAGACAAATCTAAAAACCTCGTTTTCAATCCATAGCCAACTGAAATAGGGCAACACCCAAACAGCGGAAACAGCACCTCTCAATCGGCCAGCCCCTAGACACAGACGCCCCTAAGGGAACACCGTCCCAGCTCCCGACTGCCCATTTCCATACCAACTAATGGCACTCTGGGAAAGATGCCAGAGACTAGGACATGTCAACACATTTGGGCACTGCCAAAACACTGAGTACACCTCACCCCTTTCTCTTTAATATGAAAAATGCAACACAGGGCTTCATGCTGCCACAACCACAAAGAAACTAATCTCTCACTAGAACACAGCCAACAGTGACAATTATATATTTTTATTTATTTATTTATATTTAAATACTGGAGGAACAATGATCTTTTGAACACACACGAATGTACAATAAATACGAAATCTGATTTGACAGTAGGCAGTGAGCTTCTTACAATGGGGTGAGTTTGAGGGACGTTGTGGATGAGAGTAAATTGAACAGTCACAGGGGACAATACATAAGTGGACATACATAGATTAAGTCCAACCAATATTGGACATTTTAAGTGCAGGTAGACGGTATGGTCAGCTGTGCTCGGGATGTGACAATGATGGGTTAAGTGCTACAGTGGAGGCAGAGGAAGTAATGGAAAGATGCTGGTTAGAGGCATGGGAAAAGTGTTAGCTAACAGGCAGATGAGAGGTAGGTTAAGAGGTAGGCTTTTAGTTGGTTTTTGAACAAATCCATGTGGACTGTTTCTCAGATGTCTGGGCGAAGACAATTCCATGCAAGTGGAGCAAGAAGAGGGAAAGAGCAGAAGCGAGAGGAAGCACAGGGAGGATGAGGAGCCATAAGGGTAGTCAAGGAGGCTGAGTGGAAATTACAAGAAGGCTTATAGAGTTGGATAGAGGATTGATACAGTGGTACCTGATCATGGATAGAATTAGGAAAAAGGAGAAGAAGTTTAAATCTGGCCCTGTTTTGCATCATCAGCCATCCAGCCTGGTGATGGTATGAAGAAGTAGGTGTGAAAGTGAGGACGGAAAGCATAGTTGGTTAGACCAAAGAGGATGCTAGCACAGTGTTCCAGTTTAGAGAAGACAAGAGTGGTTAAGAGATGCTTCGCGGTGTTAAAAGGCGTGAGGTGCCTGATTTTCCTAATATCTAGGAGGTAGAGGCAAGCTGCTGTTCCAGTTTTGGAGAAGAAAGTAGAGAAGGCGTGAGAAGGGTCATAGATGATGCTGAGGTTTTTAGCTGAAGAAGAGTAGGGGAGCATGTCAGGTGGGAACTGCGTTGGCAGAGAAATAGACGAGAGAGTGTTTTTGGCAGGGAAGAGCAGCACCTCTGTTTTGGTAGAGTTTAACATCAGAGCGTGTGAAGCCATCCAATATTTAATGGCAGATAGACAGTTTGAAACTTTGATAGAGAAATCAGAGGAGAGTTCAGGAAAAGAGAAGAAGATTTGGCTGTCACCCACAAAGAGTTTGTAGGAGAACCCAAAGGAGGACATAAGTGCCCCAAGAGTAGAGATGTCGAGTGTAAGGAGGAGCAGAACAAAGACAGAGCCTGTGGAACACCAACAGTTAGAGGAGTGAGTTGAGAGGTGTTGTTGCTCCAGGAGACAGATAATTGGCGAGGTGCATGGTAGGATTCAATACAGGCAAAGGCTTGATTGTGAATCCCAAGAAGAAAGAGAGTACTAAAGAGATCAGAGTGAATGACAGTGTCAAAGGCAGCAGGCAAGTCAAGCAGAATTAGGATAGGGAATAGGTTGGAGTGCTTAGCAGAGGCAATGAAGTTGGGGGCATTCATGAGAGGAGTTTCCGTGGAGTGACAGGAGCGGAAACCTGCTTGTTGGGGGTCCTTAAGGTTGCGGATGTCTAGGAAATGTGTAAGCCGGTTGAACACAATCCTTTCAAGCACTTTAGAGCATTACGGAAGAAGCAACACAGGGCGAAAGTTAGCCACTAGGTTCAGGTCAGCCCGTTGCTTTTTTAGGAGAGGGATGACCGTGGCTGTTTTGAAAACAAGGAAATCAAGCGGAATCGAAGGACAGGTTGAAGAGTTCAGCAAGGTGAGAGGCCACTAAAGGGGCACTAGGCTTGACTAGCAGAGGAGTAAGAGGGTCTGATGGCGCACAAGAGGGGTTAGTCTTCATCAGTAGAGATATGACTTTGACAGTATTAGTGTGACTAAAATAGGAGATAGAGGTAGAGGATAAGGGTAAAATAGGTGGAGTGTAAAATGTAGGAGGAGGGAGTGTGAGGAAGGTCAGGAGACAGTCTCTAAATTTGGAAATGTTTGTAGCAAAGTATTCAGCTGGGTCATTAGCTGTAAATGTGGATTTGATAGTCATAGACTTAGTGAGTAGTGAGGAGTGAGTTTAGAGTGCCCTATAGCCAGCGAGGATGGCTGGAGTGAAAATCAATGAAGGTTAGATAGAATTCCCTTTTCACTCTGTCAAAAGTGGACGTGACAGAGTTTAGAGCAGAGAGGTAGTGTTGCAGGTACTCATGCGAGTGGGTACACCTCCATTTGAGTACAGCCGAAGCATGTCTGTGTGGAGAGATCATATGAATAGGGTGACCCATGGTTAAGGATGCTGAGACTTAGGGGTGAAAGTAAGCAGTGGGAAGTGTGAGAAGAATGAGTCATATAGTAGGAATTGGAAGCTGGAGAAGGTAATGTTGGTGGAAGAGGCATCAGGTGTGAAGGAGAAGAGTGAGAGTATGTCAGATAGAAATGGGGGAATGGCAGAAGGTTTACATTTCCTTTTAGGAATAGGTGAAGCAAGTGGTTAGGAAAGGTCAGAGGGTGGAAAGGAGATGGTGGTAGAAACAATTGAGTGATCAGATATGGATGGCGTGACATTAGTATTAGTGGCTAAAAGAGAGGAGGAGATGAATAAGAGAACCAAAGAGTTATGCCCTCTTTGGGTCAGTAGGTTATGGATTGTGTGGAGAATGTGGTCACTGAGAAAAGACTGAAGTTTAGATTTCTGAGAAGTGGTTGGAGAAGGAAGGCTAAAGTCCCTGAAGAGGTGATGTTTAGTGGAAATAGAATCAATGAGTTGCCCAAGATCATCAAAAAATGGTCCAGTGGGACCAGGAGTGCGATAAATGCAGATGATGTGAGCCGAGTGAGGCTGAGCAATAGTAGATCTGGTGAATTCAAAAGAGGTAGGAGAGGACATGGCATTGGAGATTTGTGAGGCATTGAGGCAGGAAGAGAGTAGGATTCCAATGTCTCCAACTCTGCCATTCTGTGTAGGAAAGTGCATGAAGGATAGTTTGGAGTCATGTAGGGCTGCTAGAGTGGCAATATCGATGGTGAAATCCAGGTTCAGTGATAGCAAGAAGCTCTAGAGAAAGAGATCTGGAGTGAAGGTCATCAGTGATAAAGGAAATGTTTTTGAATGCAGACTGAGCATTTCAAAGTGCAATGTTCAATTGATGAGGTAAGGAAGAGTAGAGAAGTTGAGTCTCAGTGGAAGAGAGGTGAGGTGGATAGGTGTTAGAGGAGGTATGGTTTGCTTGTTAGCTTTGTTTGTTGAAGGAGGTGCAAAAGAGATGGAGTAGTGTGAGTTTCAAGTTGTGAGATTTATAATAGGGATCGGAAAGGAGGAAGTTGTAGCATGATTGGAGGAAGCGTGGCGATAGGATAGTAGGAAGAGCAGCAGGAGTGAATGCATTGTCGGTGAGTAGCACAGTGTGGAGAGACAGTACAGTAATTAGGAAGCTTGGGGGACTCACAGGTGCAACAGCGAGAAAGGCACAATCAAAGGTCCACAGGCTAAGAGGCAAAGAGACTGGTCAGCAGTTGGTCTTCGCCCTTCACTGTTCCACCCTTAACTTGGACGCCCCTGGCTGGACGCCCCTAGAGAGTCCTGAAGGGATGACACATGCTCTTTTCACCTGTTTGCAAAGTCCATCAATGGTTGGTCTCTCTGATATTGTCCCTGGTGTTGCTGGGAGTAAGTGATTTCTTCCTGATTGGTGCTCTCAGAAGAGCCTCTTCTGGGCTTAAGCTAGAGATGGGGTTGATCCAAGATGGCCACAGGAAGTAATGTCACCAATCCAAGATGGACACTGGCAGTGAAGTTACAGACAGAAAGTGAAGACATCATGCCTTGCACCAGATAAGGAAATCCTGCAGCACCACCCACCCCCTGTATTCACTAACCCTCAATTTCACCACCTTACTCACCACAAGCAAACTCAAGCTAGTCACTCACGAGTTGCCTTTGAAAGATCCTCTCCCCAGACTAAAAACAACACAACTCTACACCACTAACACCAGCTTACAAGCCCAATTCAGGACCAATGCACACCCTCACTTCAAGTATGAGGTTGCCGCTCTGGACGCCTGCAATGCCCCTAAAACATCAGACCTAGAATCTATCACACAAATGCTGAGCTCAGCCTACTTCCAATCTGCACAATCAAAACAAAGCTCTGCAATCTTGCTTTTTCTCTCTCCTATCAAATAACCAAACCAACCCGCCAGATCAGCCAGAGTGCCTGAAGACCATGAAAATGTTGGCACTGGCACTGTGAGGTACAAATCCTTATAACATAACATAAAATAACAAGCATAGCAGCTTGCCAAAGGGTCACCAGAATACGTGACAATTGACCTTAACCAATTGTGGGTACACCAATTTGATCCCTAGCACATTGAGATGCTTTATGTCACTGTGAATGCAAACCAACTGCATGTTTGTTGCCAGTGTGCATTTTCTGTATTAGACGAGCAGCCACCAATCATTTGCAGGGTTGTGAATGGCCATCAAGTGGTGCACTTTGTAGTTGGATGTGGTAGCTGTGTCTTTCCATTTTAAGTCACATAGTGCTATATAATAGGAGATGCTATACTTTGCAGTTTCTTTTACGCATCTCGGACACACCTGTCATTCCCTTTTACTTTTGCATGGCATAATAGATTCCACTTTGCCTTTCCACTTTGCCTTTCCAATGAAGGTTGGCTGGTCTTGGTATGGCAAGTGATGGCTAAAATATTTCAATCGGTTTTCATAGTGTGTGGTTTCCCTGATTTACTTGTGCCACACAATTGAAAGTGGAGTACACTCTACTGGATTTGTGTTCTCACAATGATATACAAGTGCACTTACCGCGTTTCTCAATGTGGTAGCTGCAAGGCCAGCTGTCTGCTTCTTGCAATCAAGAGTGATGTCATTTTTCTTGGCTGGTATTATTTGGGGAGTGTCATCCTGTCCCTGTCTTACCTGCATCATGTCATAAGTTAGTGTCTAGCTTTATGGATTCTCTTGGATCCTTATTGTCCTGTCAATTAGATCGGCCTGCCTTGTGATGCATATACAGGATATTTTATGAATATATGTGAGATGTTAGTCGTAGCAACTTTTCTGTGTGTCCTTCCATCTCTTGGGAAAGAACAATCAACCTCTCCCAGTACCTCTACTGGAGATGTTGGGTTGGCTTGTTTCCTCCTCAACGCCTTCTGTCTGTTGTGGCAGCTACTAAGTGGATGATAAGAGAATAGCTCAGGGGCAACATGCTCACCTTGGAGGCATGGCGAGGCGGAGCAACACAGGTTCGAACCAGGATCCACGCTTAGAATAATTATTATAATGATAGCCCCTCCTGTGGGCCTGTTCTGGACTGACTGGCATTGCAGAACTTCCTCCTAGTGGTTGGAGCGGCTCATCCAGGAGTTCAGTGTGGTGGCAGAGTGCAGGGAAATCAGATGAATTTGGGAGCTGCTTCTACGTATCTGGCTCCATTCAAGGGCGTTCCACACTGATCGAGAACTCGTCTTTGTTTTTCTTTTGCACCATTTGGGACTTTTTGTTACTCTAGGTATTGTACTTCCACCAGTAGACACGCTTCTCACCAGAGGAGCCTATGCAGTTTGGCAATTATGCCATGCGTGGATCAGATGCATGCTTCTGGGTGAAGGATAGTTCGGTTCATGGTATTTTGCCTTTGGTCATGCATTCCAATGAAATGATTTTAGCCTGCCATATGTACACTTCCAGATATTTACTCAATTGTCTGATTTTGTATTCCAGTGGGTAAGCCCCCTCTCCTCCTCCTGATGTTTACCTTCTGTAAATTGATCTGCTCTATCCCCTTCTCTATCACCCTCGAGTCCCTCTGCACCCCCATCGACTCGCTACTCTGCTACTCCCACTGCCCACCACTCATCTTACTTTTCCCTGATTTATATACATGAATGTGTACTCCCCCTGAAGTGTCCTGTGCTAAGAAACAGTCGTACAGGCACTAAAGCGGTACAGCTCAATGGCATGTACTGTCTTTAAGTTCAATGCATGATAACTTGCATGCAGTTATGGGAAGCCAGTGGAGGGAAGGTCATCAGTGTTTGCAATCTTCAGTTGTCAAGCATGGAAGCCCTTGCATCTTGCACTTTTTATCAGGTCAGAATCTGAATGCCTAATGGCATGCCAGCATGCAATCTTCTTTTAGAAGGTAAAGTTACTCTTGCCTGTTTCCATAAGAGCTTGGCACAAAACACTGCTGAACAATGCTGGATATCTTAATGTGTTTTTGCATTTTGGTCGACCCCCATCTGGTCAACATTTTTTTAACCATTTTTAACCACCAAATGGTACGTGGTAGGTTGGGAATACGCAATATTGGGTGCGATGAGGGAAGGGGGTGATGGGTCGGCAAGGGGTCTCCCCCCACATTTGGTGGTAAAAAATATGAAAAAATAATTTCAACCAGTTAAACCTCAATAAAAACACATTGATCCTGTAAAGACAATAATAATGGACTCAGCGCTAGTATGATGTTAATGGTCTTACACCCCCACTCATACAGTCCTATGGCACATGGGCAATAAACAGGCAGTTGTATGAAAACTTGAATTTATTTAAAGAAAATAATAGTCAAATCCAAACAATTGTGGTTTCCAGCTTCATGCCTGGGAGGTCACCACAATGTTATATACGCATAAAAAATTGGACAGCAAAACGAAATTTTTCTTGCCTGCATGAATCTCACTAGTCCATATGCACATACATTTTTCCTTAATCAGGTCTATACATTTATTAAACTCTAAAGAATGCTTGGCATTCTAAATACGCGTATATTGCTTGTGAATAAATGTCTTTCACAATGCTTAACTTTGCAAATCATTCCGTAAGAAATATGATGTCACATTTTCAAATGCATAAAAATACAGTTTTTACCTTACTGTTTTTAACTTCTCTATTGACACCCACTGTTAACAGAATGAGGGGACTGTTATAAGAGTTATGGCTTTCAACTGACTGTGGGGCACTGGCTTCCTTAACATGTGTGTATAGCATTCTACATATGTGCACAGCTTTCAATCTATATTTGTGTGCAATATTCTCTGAAAATGTGTGTCAACTTCTATTTGCCTACCTATTTACAGGGTTTAGGCTGGAGATATAATATTCTCCAGTAAAAGGTACAACGTTCGGTCTTTCTGAGCATTTCCTGATAAGGGAACAAATGGGTTTTTAAACTTTGAATGATTTTCTGTGAACATAATTAATTCTATGTGCTACATTTTGCTGCTGTAAGGGTGCAGAAGTACGAGTGTGACACAGAGGTGGCATATTGGTTGGTATAATCGTTTATTTACAACACAAAAAGGAAAAGAAAAGTCTATCTTGCCCTACATACTATGAGGGGTTGCCCTACCTCAACAGAAATACTAATGGCCTAGCGAGGATGTCCATAACGAAAAAAAAAAACCATCCTGTGTCTTAACCTATTTTCGTCCCTTACACTTTCAACTAACTAACGAAAACTGGAGGTCTTATTCACCCAGAAACCCCCTCACTCTGGATGTAGACTCCATGGCACAGTTCTTGTACAGAGAATATTTGTTTAAATGTTCATAGCTTGCATGTCCAGACCAACGAAAAAGCACTGTTCCTCAAGCTCCTTGAAGGAATCCTTTTCTTGGATCTTGCTCCCTGTTGTGAACGTAATACAGTTCCTCAAATCTCATGGAGGAATCCTTTCCTCTGTTTGTTTAAACAAAATTAACCTTTCCAGTCATTTATCAGGTCTGGTTCACTAACCTGCCAGAACTGACCATAGACTTTGGCAACAGTATATCAACACTGGTTTACTAACCTGCCAGACTTGACTTCACCACTTTTTAATCCCAAAGATGTCTGCTTTGTCGCTGGTTTACTGTTTTATTTCTCCTTTTCTAGTTAGGGTCTCCCCGGCTGCTTCTTGCCTCCACATCCATTGGTTGTAATTATCTCTGTACTGATGAGGGCCTTCTCCCTTTAGATATTTTAGTGATGGGACTGTGTCCAATTCCATTTGGGTCCCTGACCCTGCTGCAGACTGGTGGGGCTTCCCTGCTTTCATGTGGGTCCCAGAACCTTTTGGTCTGCGTCTGTGGAGCCTCTTTCCCACCTTTAATTGGGCCCTCATTATAAGTTCCCCGGTATCCCGCTGGTAATTCTGGCGGGATACCAGGCAACTACTGAACCGTCTCTGCCGTGCAATATTACCGGGATATTATGGTCAGCGGAGATGCGGGAAACTCCCCACACGACTTCATGGGATGGGGTTGCCCGAATCACTGGCAATGGTCCCAGTGATTCAGGCATTTATCTGGTAGGGTATATCAGAGACCCTACTGGCAGACTTGGAGTTGGCCGGTCCGGAAAGGTGCCAGTATACTTTGTTACCGGCACCTTCTTTCCAGACTGGCTAACTCAAAGGGCAGTCCAGCACTGAAATTCCAAGCAAACCTCATTTGAACAAGAGTACAAACAGCAACCCCAGACACGTGTTTCAGCCTTGTGGGGCCTCCGCAGTGAGGTGGAGATGTGCCTTTCTTAGCATACCTTTCTGTAAAACTGGCATTGTAAAGGTCCTTTTCTCTTGAGACTTTTAAAATGCAGTTTTCCCTTTTTTTTTCAAATATACGGGGGGTTTCAACCCCTGAACCTCCCATTGTTCTCCCCCACCACCCACCCCTACCCTCTCCCATGGGATTTTCTGCCCCCACCTTCTCCTGTGGGATTTCAGTCCCAGCCCCGACTCCCCCCACCTCCCACACCCGAAATCAAAACACATACATACAACACACACACACCAACACACAGGCGTGCGCACACACACACACTTACCCGTTCTCCTCGCCCTCTGCTTTCAGCCTATCAGCCCCTGCTGACACTTGTGTGCAGCAGGGTTGTGACAGTTTGCTTTAGAAAGACCACTCCATGCAGTCATGGAGCGGTCTTTCTAAAGCAACCTTTTCGTGAAAAGATCTTTATAAAACAATCTTTTCACTGGGAACACTGTGCAATTCTGCTTTCCAGGATGTATTTACGTAGTTGACAATTTCCGCATCGATTTGTGTATTGCCTCTTACATACCCTTGTGCTCTTCGGGATATATCAGCATGGTTCACAAAGTTTGCATCAAATATAATGCCACTTGTATCCCCTTGTGCTCTTCGTGATGTGTTTGCATGGTTTACAAAGTGTGTATCAAATATAATGCCACTTGCATACGATTGTGCTCTTTGGGATGTGATTGTGTGGGTTTTCAGCTCCTCCTGCTCCCTCAGTGCCCTAGCCACTGGTCTAACTCTTTCACTACCTTTGGGAAGCCTCAAGGCAGTCTCCTGTCTCTTCAGATGGCGGAGCAGAGCTTTTCTGTTGCTGGCAATCTCAGCGTTCTCCTTCTCCTCATGGTTCTGCTGCTCTGGATTCTCCGTCACATCTCTGGCTGCCTGCACCTTCCTTCTCGCTCTGCTTCTGTCATTCTGGCTGCTTTCATTCTTGCCAGTGGCCAAGTCCACCTTGCCTGGACCTCTCTGGTCACCATGACTCCCTCTTTGGGTCCCCTGCCATGGAACAAACATCTTGTTACATGTTCCTTCAGGGCTGGTACGATGGACCATTGTGTCCTTCTTCCCTTTTTATGATTACAGCTGCCTCTTGATGGCTGTACCGCGTGTGTTGGTTTGTAGGTGGGCCTGTGCCTCCTTGTTCAATCTTCTACATCTCAGTATTCTTTTGCATCAAATTTGGGTAAGTCTCCCTCTCCCTCGTCACAGTCTTATCAAGGATACCCTCTATTTTACTATGACATATAGTGGTATGCGGGACCAGCGGGACCTGAATGGGGGCTGAGGTGTGTGGGGACACGAAAGGGGTAAATGAATACTGCGTTCTCCCAAGGCCTTTGGTACTGGTGCCATGAAGGATTTCCCACCCCATGAGATCCACCCATTAACTACCACCCCAGGGGGAAAATCGGGCAGTGAGTGGCCTCACCGCCCTGGCCCCATGGGAATGTGCTTCCCCCTTGGAAGCAGTGACAATACCCTGGGATTTATCACACTGCACAAATATCTATTTGATGACTAGGCTCCCACCTGTGGTAATTTTAAATGATAATCTGTTAGGCGGTAATGTTTCATGACAACATTATGGCCCGTGCGATTCCTTTACCTTTGACATTCTTGTCCCAATCATGAGGATCCATCTGAAACATGCCTCTAAGCATAACACCTGGTATGACTCTGAACTGGCAGCCTTGGAACTCAAGTGCAGAGCTGCGGAACGGAAGTGGCAGACCTCAGGCTCACCCTCTGACAAACTGGCCTGTTGCCTGCTCCAAAGGCAATACAGACTCTCCATCCACACCAAGAAGAGGGCCTACATCCAGGCTTGTGTCTCACGTGCATCCAACAGCACAGCTGAACTCTTTAAAATCTGCAGGGAACTAGCCAATCTCTCCACAGTCTCCTCCCCACCTCTTCCCTCCCAGGCCCCTTTGAATGCACTGGCCACACATTACACTGCAATTATGCAGGACATCCTGAGCACGCTTGCGTCCCTTTCCCCCTCCCCTTCACTCATTCCCTTGCCTCCTATGGCCTTCCATACTCCCTCTGCCTTTCTCTCCTCCTTTTCTCCTATCACACCCGATGAGGTCACCAGAATTGTCTGCTCTATGAAGGCCTTCTCCAAACAGGTTTCCCCCTGCTCCTCCAGAACCATTAAGGACAATATTGGCGCCCTTGTCCCTGCATGTGCTGATTTATGCAACCACTCTTATGCTATTGGATCTTTCTGCTCCTCCCTCAAGCACATCCTTGTGTACCCACTCTTGAAAAAACCTTCTGAAGACCCATCCTGTCCAGCCAACTACCACCCCATATCTATCACCCGCTTTCTTGGGACACTCCTGGAGAAGCTGGTCTTCTCCCAACTGACCCAGCACACTGAACTGGTTGGTTGCCTCCATGACCATCAATCTGGATTCCGAGCATCCAGAGGCATGGAAACTGCTCTAGTAAACACCCGTGAGGAACTGCTTGCATCTCTTGATTCCAACTCTCGAGCTGTTGATATGGTCAACTTTCTCATTCTCATAAAACGACTCCACAACACTGTAGGTATCTTAGAGCGGGCACTGGACTGGCTGACCTCCGTGCTCAATGACTGTCCATCTAAGGTCATTCTGACATCGTTCTCCTCCCCCACCTCTATCTCCACCTGCGGCGTCTCCCAGGGCCCAACCTTTCTCCCTGGCTATTTAACAACTACCTTGCACCACTTGCACACCTCATTTTCATCTTCTGCACAAACTTCCAGTGTTATGCAGATGACACACAACTCTTCTTCAAACACTGGCGCCTGGTTGCTGCAAGGATCAATTCAAATCCCTCTGCATCATCCACAAGGCTGTCTGGGGCTGGGAACCACGCTATCTTCAACTTGCTCTCACTAAATACTCTCCCTCCAGATCTTTACATTCCTCCATCACCAACTCTCGATGTGTTAAGCGCTTTGCTAAACAGCAAGCTGGTGGCCGATCTCTTTCCTCAGCAGGCTCCATCCTATGGAATAGCCTCCCCCTTCCTCTTCGTCTTGGGCCGGATCTCCTCAAATTATGGAAGCTCCTCAAGACTTTCCTTTTCACCTCCTCCTTCCCTTCCTCTCTCCTCTGTTAAATCCCACAGTCGGTGTGATTGGTGACTAGGACCTTTATGTGTCCTCCCCAGTCCTGGCCTCCCACACCCACTTAGCTACAGCCTTCACCCCTCCCAGCAGTTTGCCTTGGCACCCACTGGTCTATGTCACCACAGACCTGCACTTACTTATTTATTGGCAGCTGACCACGCCACCTAGGCACTTAACAGATGCTCACTCGCTAGCACTTCCCTCTTTGGTACACCTGGAACTTACCCCCACTCACTCATCCCTTCTCTCTCTCTGCACCTGCACGTTTTGAATGCTCACCGGGCTTAGTAGGTCGGCCTCTATCTTTCACTGATGTATTTGTTCTTCATTCCCATGTCCCCTCCCTGTTGCCCTGTGAGCACTTTGAAACACAATTTACTTCATGTAAAAGCAACTTAAGAATGCACAATAAATAAATAAATAAATAAATAATGTGGCATGAGTCATTTACAACTGAAGCACCCGAAAAAGCACCAGTTGTGTGTTCACTTCAAACTCAGTTAAAGTGTGTTAAAAGATAAACCCCATTTTAAAGATTTGATTTTATTCATGATGCTGACTAGCTTAACATACAAAAAAGGTTGTCTTTATGTGAAATTATCTTAACACCAACACACACAACAAAAATGCATAACAAGGAGATGGGAGTTTGTGACACAATCTCCATACCTAAGTAAGTTTATTACACAACTTCCATGAGTGTGTATCTGAAAGTGGTGAAAGTACAGCGTTGTTAAAAGGAAATTTATCAGACTTCTATTATTTTGCATTCTGTGACTTAGAGTGTTCCTTCAGGATGTGAAAAATAAGGCTACAGTGGTATTCAGTGCTAAATATGTTTCTATACGGAATTACATGTCAGATTGCTCCAATTTTTTGCATTATGCAAGTAAACTCTTTAGGACAGTATTATTGTAGTTCTTTTTTTAAATTTTATTTCATTATGATACTATTTTTACAAAATACCAGAAAAGAAAATGATTATTGTAGTTCTTCACATTCATATGTGTACCAAATGAAGCTTGGTTGGTGTGTGGACAAGTGCTTAAATTGTAGAGTGGGTTAAAATCCATTCTTTACTGTTTAGCTAAAGTGTGTGATCCTGGACAACTAATAGAATCTCCCTCATTATTGCACACACCGGAGTGTTTACGTTCACACTGTATGAAAAAAGACAGCCTACTAATGGAGTGGGTTTGATGATTTTAGGGGCAAAATCCTCTTACTCCTCTGTAAGTGCCCCCCAATGCCGTGACCTAGAATTGCATTAGTGTTGCATTAGCACTCACACAGTACCATATCAATAAAATTGGCAAGCAGACAAATAGCCTCACCAGCCATTCAGTGCACCAGAGATTTGTGTTTAGCAGGGGCATGGGGACGGATGCAGCAGAACCAGCCTTAATTTCCTCACCTGTTACTAGTCACTGAAACTGCTTGGGACATTCAGAATTGTGCCCCAAAGAAGAATGAGGGAAACTCTTTTCTATGCCCTGTTATGCTATGTTATTGAATTTGAATAGCACACCGACTTCCATTTTCATGGTTTCTAGGCACATCAGCATCTGCAAGATGTGGGGTAGGGAACTAACTTAGTAGTGGGGAGCAGGACAAGATTGATGTGTTACAATGTTCATGTGTGTAGATCTGAAAGATAAGGCTCTCTGTGAGTTGTTCCGTTTTTAGATTAGTGTGAGCTGTCTGTGGCAGTGGTTAATGCGCACTACAGGTTGTTGAGGTAATTGTGTGGTTGTCTGTGGTGTCTGTCAGAGCTATGCTTAAGGAGTATGGAAAGTTATGTTGGTGCATCTGTGATTGGTTAGTGTGGCATTTAGGAAATTAAGTGCACCTTCTGGTGGTGTACATTTGGTGTGACCGTTTTCTCTCAGTGGCAAGGTTGTTTGTCAAAACATTGATGTCCCAACTTTTTTTTAGCCCGCTTTTATACACAGTTAACTATATATTTATTTAGGTTTATCTTAATCATTTCATGCGTGATAATATGCCCAAATATTCGAACACACAATATAAATACCATTTATGCTAGGCCTGCATGGCAATTGAATACCCTTCCAACAGACATCAAACATCAGAAAGCTACACCTCTGAAGCTAGCATATATCACAGTTGTGATCAATGCATGCTCATAATAGAGACAACTAAAGCTCCCCTCTGGACACATACCCAGTAGCTGGTACATCTGAACTGCACGCCTCTATGTAAATAAATCTTGCATTTTTCCTACATGTCCGCTCCCCAACTTTTTCAAACCTTCCAGACTGTCAAGAAGACATGCAAATGGAAGGGGAGCCCAGTATATAGCATACAGTAAAGTAATGTTTATTTTGTCAGTGCATAGTAGAGGAAAGCCATTCTGGGCCCACTGTATATGACTTGAAAAGTAAACAATTCACATAACAAATTAATCTAACAAACATATTGTTCATTTTTCAGAGCTGCAGTCCTCAGCAAAACAATAGGAATGCAGTTTCTGTAATTTCAAAAGACATGTGATAAGGGCACCTGTGTATAGTCATTGTTTTTCACAAACATGCAGTCCTAAATTGTAATATATGCCAGTTAAATGGGTGAGGTAGACCGCTGGGTTAATGTGCCTGCTACAGAAACCAGTGTGCTACCTACCTGTTGTAGAGCCATTTAATACTTACTCAATTAATAAAACACGTAGAGAGTGGGGTAACCCTGTTGCCAATTCCATGTGAATTTTCTGGCCTAACGCTGGGATAAAATATAAGTTATCTTGTCACTACTTAGACGTTCCAACCTGATCATTGGGACTAAACACGCATCTGTAACTGACCATGTAGTCAAGCTCCATCTGTCTCTTTATTTTTCAAACAGTTGTCCCACTTAGGGCATGAACAAGTACTCGCACTCACAAGCTCACTGGTTCCCCTCACCAAGACTTTGAGCATGTCTGGGTTTTCCAGGCCACAGACCATACGTACTTACTTTGTGATGGATTGGTACATGCAGCCCTAGCAGGGCAACCCCTAACAAATATTGTAGGATGGATAAATAGTGTGAGGGGTGAAGCAGAGGGCCACAATCATGGGCAGTTGTATGGGAGCTTTGCATCGTTTTGGAGGTGTAATTTATCAGCATCACTTTCGCAAACTACATGTGCTATTTAGAATGACTGTCATCCTGGCGCTGCCGGTAACTGTGTATGACATTCTCTCTGGCTGTCAACTCCCACTCACTCACAAATGGTCCAGGATCCAGAAAAACTGCTCAATAAAAGAAGTACTGTTACCCAAAGATGTCTGGGACATGCCTGCACAAAGCAGGTGTTGATAAAAATGCATTTTAAATCCTTTGCTTCATCTACTCATTACAGTTGAATATGCTGTTATGTGTTAAGGCTTTTAAAATGCTATGCAGGTCCTTATAATTAACTGGGTAGAGTATGAAAAGTATTTTACACTTGCCACGTTCGTGGCAAGCAAAAAGAAAGGGCTAGGAGGCATGGCACTGTCTATGGTGAGCAGCAGCTGAGTACACAAATCGTGCACAGATGTTCACTCCTTTAGGGTCACAATCCAATACTCCGATTCTGTTTTATCAGCTCACCTGGGCTGATCAGTACAGGTTAGCTTCCTCGTCTTGTTTTGTTTACGTCATTCGGGTCTGAAATGTTTTAGAGAGAAAGCATCTGTGTTGCGACTGTGCTATAGCCGCTACTCTTACCAAACCAGCCTTTTTTGCAAATGCATAATAACGAATGTGGTGTCAATTATTTCAAAACTCAAATAAATGGGTGTGGTTAGGACGGTCTCACTTTAGGCTACCAAGCAGAGAGGAGCACATGGAAAGCTGTAGATCATCTGTGAAATGTTCAATGCATCTGCTGTAGATCCGGCGGGAAGATTTCAGCTTGTATGAAACTGCCAGCAACAATTTAAAGGCTGAAACAATTTAATTAGGGTCAATAATGGTAATAAGTATAAAAGGAGCATGACACCCTGAAAATAAGGCTCATCTGAGAGTTAGGTGTACAATGTTTTTAAAATAAGTGTGCTATACCGATAAGCCACATAAGGTGTGCATATGATGGGAACAAATGCCAAAAGCCTATACAAAAGCCAAAACTATTGGCCAATGCTTGTTTTTACTTGCGCTGTGACTTAACAGTGTAATGTGTATTCCGCTATCAGTCTTGTCCTGGGTATGGGTTACATGCCATCATGTAATGCTTCATTAAACCTTACTATGAGAACTGATATGCTGTCTCTGGTGGTTCGCTGTCTTGGGTTTCATAGCATTCCCGAGAGAATTGGCCAACGTCTGGAGTCGGTTCCTGAAAGAAAAGCCCATTCTTTTAATCTCGACTAGACTAGACTAAACAGCATGGAAACATCTAGTTGGGTTGAATCTGTGGAAGGCTTGGCCCTTTTTGGTTAACACCCAACACATTTTAAAGAGGAAATGGGGAACATGTCAGAACCAGCATAAGGGTTATAAACCCAAAGAGCTGCTTTGCCAACAGGACATGTTCTTAGGGGATTGTTTGCAGTGACCCATCTCAATGCCCTTTCTAGGGACCTATGTAGTGCTCTGCCAGCTGCCCCGGGGAGCTAAACTGGAAACCTTAAGGAAAACCAAACCACTCTCAGTGTTTTTGTGCTCAAAACCAGTTAAGATCATTTGCTGTGTATGCCTCAGGCCTTCCTCAATAACGTATGTAAAGGGGCTTCTCATGCTTCATATCTCATAGGAGATGTCATGTCTTGGGCAGTTGTGCTGGTCCAAAAAAAACAACTCTATTTGATATACCTAGAGGTATTTCCATTGTTAATTCGGTAGGATGTTACATCCCCATTTCTTTACTTAGGCTTCACATAAGAAACTTTTAAATCAGAGACAGGGAAACAGTGAAGTTGTGACATATGTGACCCAATTCAATCAGTTGGGGGTGGAATAAGGCGATTGTCAAAATGAACCAACATATTTATTTTATAGGGGTGTGAGCGAAGAATTCAAGGACCTAGTGGTTCAAATTGATCCCCATCCCATCAAGTGTCAAGACCTGAGGAACCTTGTACTGCGCATACAGCATGCTTGTCAGAACACAAAGGTGAGACTCAAAGGAAAATAAAACTGACTCCACCTTTATCTTCATTCTACCCCAAACCACCCAGACCTACAACAGCAAATCCAGATTTGAGAATTCTTGACCATGTACTAATGGGCATCAGTGGCACAAAGGGACGTCTGTGCTCCCAGGAGAAGGCTAGAATAAGAAACACAGGCCCTGGCTTCATTTTGGTAGTGAAGGGAACTTCTTGAGCTGACGTCCACCCAAGTCTAGAACTAGGGAAAAATCACTGGATCCCAACACAAGGTTTTTTGGCATGTAAATTCAGGAGCTGAGCAGAACTTCGATTAAAATATGATGATCTATGGAAATCCAATAATTAAGAAATGAGCTCCAGAAAAGCCCATGCAGATGCAGTCAAATGAATAACGGGCCCTATAAAGTAAGACTCTGTGGAAAAAAGGTCTGATCTCACTGACACACCACAGTTCAAGTCAGTTATTGAAATGCCGTGGCTATCAACCCAAGCATTGATTGGGGTGCTCAATATCTAAAACTCTCCCGAGACAATTGTTCACATCACTGTAGTAGAAAACCTGTGAAAGATCTTGTTTTAGTAAATAAATCTGCTAATTTTCTAGAGGAAAATGTGAATCTTGCACCATATGCCAATTGGCATTTTATTTGTTGACATGGTTAGCAAAAACTCATCAGCGTTGCCTGGAAAGAGCATAAAAGATAGATAATTTTGGTGTACTGTCCTGGATATTTTAAATAGCAAAATGAGCTTTCTAAGAAGACCCACCATCCTTTGGTTGAGAGCATTTAACGTTTTTGAAAACAGGTGTTTTGGGGCTCATTTGGCACACGGGATGCTAGAAATGTCCATCAGGTGGCTGGTTCGAAGGGAGAACCCTGTTTCCTGCTTTTACATACAAATGGACCATTTCTCGGTCCGGAGTTGGCTGACCTGACCTGTCATCTATGCTGGAATGCAGGACCATGGTCTGCACCTATGCCGTGACATTCACCCAGAGGCAGTACAGATGGTGTTCATAGTTTGGAATGTAACCCTTTGCTCCAAGGATGGCCTGTGGAATTCTACCAGGACCTGTGCACTGTTATCTGGCTTTGTCAGATGAAAGCACAACCTTGCTGATACATTCTGGCTCCTTTTACTTTTAAAACCCATTTTCTGGGGTAGCAGCTGAGACTACTTTGCCATAATAGAATCGGGCGCACATCAGAACGCAAGCGAGCGCCACCCAATGATCCATCAATGCCTTAATCATTTCAGGATGATGAGCTCCGACATCTGGCTTGGTTTTAAGGACAGTGAGTCCACTTCAAATCACAATTTCCAAGTGAGTGTTGCCTCTTAGCCTTGACCTATTGAAGTGCACCGAACGCGGCAGCACCCTTTCAACACCTGCCCATTCTAATCTAGATGCGATCATTTACGGAGAACCGGTTAGCAACATTGTATTGAAACACGATTGCGTTACCGTAAGGTTATAGAATAAAAAGTAGCCACTCAAAACAAGATGTTTGCTTCTCCCCGGTTTTATTGGCAATGTCCTCGCTGTCTGAAATCACGAGTTGCACTCGCATGCTGTGTTCTGAGAAACCAGCGCAAGGTAAACATGGGAAAAGTGAACAAGCTGAGAAATGCAGAGCCAGGAATGCTTGAACGTCTTCCCAGCGTCTCGGGGAGTTCGTGCTGCCTTTTGGCACGAGTCAGGCCAGGTCTATCCAGTGACTGTGAATTAGGGGAGGAAATGCTTGGCCCGTGGGACCCATAAACTGTCATAAAAATATAGCCTGGAATTCGCCTGTCGCTGCCAATTGTGCTGGAGGATTTCCCTGCAAATGAGCGGAATTCGGCTCAACCCGCAGTGTGACTTCATGTGGGATAGCATCGAGATTGACTTCAGGTGCCCCGACCTGCCCCCAATCACTTGACCTTACCCCTACCCGCCTATAGTCGCGGTCTGGATTTTGAAGTCATGATCAGAATGGAAAGACAGCATTAAGAAAATGAATACACATTGTATGCACTATAAAAGAATCACAAATAAGCTAACACAGGAGTAAGAGAGGTTTGCTGAATCTTTTCGATAAAAAACACATACTCTAGACCAGTGCTGTGCAACCTGTGGCTCTCCAGATGTTTCGTACTATGTCTTCCATGATCCCCACCATTAGCTATGCTAGCAAGGGATGAGTGGCAGTACAGTCCAACACATCTGGATTTGCAAAGTTTGCAAAACAGAACGGGCCTGATTCACAGAGAGTTTTTAAATGGGATTGCAGCATTGTAAAATTCTTAGCGAACAGGCCCAATGCCTCTTGTAGTACTGGATTGTTCTGCTTTCATAAGTCTTGGTGTTAACTGCAAAAGTTAAACATAACTCTTAAAAAACACTGCATGTCCTCAATTCAGTCATGGTGAGCTGTAAATGATCTCTGCCTCAATGCTAGTAAGACTGAGATCCTGTGCATTTTTCCCACACTCACTCTGGCCGGCTTCCCTTGCAAGGCAAAAAATCTTGGGGTCATCTTCGACTCCACTCTGTCCTTCTCCACTCACATTTCGGACATCTCTAAGAAGTCTAACTACCAGTTGCACTTCCTCAGAGGTACTCTTCCTTTTCTCAACTTCTCCCAGTGGCTCGCTTTCTCCAGAGCCCTGGTTCTCTCAAGGCTGGACTACTGCAACAGCCTCTTTCTTAACCTCCCGGCCTCTGCCCTGCGCCCTCTGCAACTCATCCAGAACAGAACCGCAAGACTTATCCTTAGCCTCAAGCACAGGGACCGCATCTCTCTGTCACTAAAATACCTCTGCTGGCTCCCCCTGGCTGCAAGGATCAATTTCAAGACCCTCTGCATTGTCCACAAGGCTTTCTGTGGCCTGAGACCTACCTATCTGAAACAATGCCTACCTAAATATTGTCCTTATCGAGCCCTCTGCTCCTCTACCTCCAACCTTCTGTGAGTGAGCCAGTTCTCCAAGCGAACAGTTGAAGGGAGATCTTTATCTTCAGCAGGGGGCTCCCTCTGGAATAGCCTCTGTGCCACCCTCCATCTTGAGCCTGATCTCCTTAAGTTCCGGAAACTCCTTAAGACATTCCTCTTCTCCTTCTCCTTCTCTCTCCATCTACCCTGCTAACCTATCCCTCTACTCCCTCCCTCCCTCATTTTCCGTACAGCTTGCTGACTGGCCACCTGGTGTACCTCAGAATCTCACAGGTCCCAGACACCCAGGCCAGTCCTCTCGCACTTGCCTCTAGGCCTTGTACTTCACCTTATCATCACTGCACTTGGTCAACGAACCAAGAGAGTGGCATCTCTCTGCACTTACCCCAAATACTACCGACTGAGTGCACTTGGACCCCCCTGCACTTGTCCCCCGCCTCCACCTCCTCCCCAGTAACCGTCTGTGCCTTGTGTGAGCCGAACGTACCATGCCTGAAGATTGTCTGTTCTTGTTTCCCCATCTTCTCTCCCTGCATGGTGGCGCCTTAAGGCACTTGGAAAAACTGCAGAATTGTCAACAGACATATTTGCTGTTACCTCTACTGTTAAATGTGTTATATGAACTTACTCTGCCTTTGCACAATACTATCGTCTCAGAATATTAAGGGCTCTGAACGACTGTTGTTTTTCCCCTTGTTCCCTCCCTCCTTGAGCTCTTTGAAACACTTGTTTTGTCCATAGGTGCTTTACAAATAAACATTACCATACCATTAGCCCGCCTGGTGAATGTTTTCATTGCCGGTTCTTAAATGTTTTCCCCCGAATGTGTGCTTGCACACATTGAGTAGTGAGGGAGCCCCCAACCTACCACAGTGAGTTGGTTGTCCTCCCTGATGAGAATTATTTTCAAATAATGGGTTAAAGTGGTCACATTTTAGCACTCCTTTGAGAATAATTTCGTAAACTACCACATAATTTACAATAAGTTGTGTATGGCAATGCATGAAAGAATCCTGGTGTTGCCAGGTCAGCAACAGTACACAGGAGCACTTCCAACACACTGCCCTTGCCCACAACATGTGACCGTATAAGAAGATAGTTTCATGCTGTTTGTGTACACAATATATGCCAGTATTCTGCCAGTGTATGGAGGTATGTGTATTTTAGATATACAAAAAGCAGTATGTTTTAATTGATGAATATGAGAAATAGTCTGATATCATTATTGTTTTTGTTCTTCTGATATTGATGTATGTACCTTTCTTTTCTTTCTTAATTTTTTACTTTTGTATAAAGTTTTGTATAAACCGATACAATAAAAGTTTTTAAAAAAAATACATTAATGTTGTCTTTGACCACAATGCCAGTAGAGACACTGTAAGAAAATGTGTTCATGCTGGCTGCACCAATGCATATGCCAGTATCTCCACATCCAAACACATTCATGTTGGCTTTGTCCATAATGTCAGCAAAGCAAATACAAGAAAACATGTCCATGTAGGCTAGGCTTCAGATATGTATGCCAGAATTCCAACCCAAAGACATAGTCATGTTGCTTTGCTCACAATGCATTAATGCCACTGTAAGAGGACATGACAATCTTGGGACCCATGTTTTGCTTCTAGTGCATTGGCTCTCAAGTGAAGTATTCAGCGTCTTCCCATTGGCCCATGCACATATTATCTATACACACTTAATTCACCCCCACATGAACATGCATCTAGACTGTGGACACTTGGACACTTTCTGACATGGACTCATTCACACAGACACTCATAGACAGAGATAATCCCTTGCTTGTATGCATATATTCATACATGCATACATAAATACATAGATTTGTTACATACATACAAAGCTTTTTCTTCAACACTTACCGGCTCACACCGTATTAGCTGCCGCATGCCACATGCTGATTTGGAAGACCTGCCATGCTCCCCTGGTGGCAGATGAAGTAACCTGTCAATCAGGGCCCACATTCTGTTTGCATACAGGATGAGAGATGGCATTGCCAGATCTCCGGCACCTTGCCAAACGCTGAGCGTAAATGCTTACAGCTTTTGTCTGGAGCCCATCAGAAAATAAGGAATATTTTCCTGGTGCAGGATGCAATGCTCCGCATCGCCAACTACACTATAATGCCTGGTCCAGTGGACAACACATGATGGAACTCAGTGCTGTCCTGACTACAACAGTACTGCGCACCAGGTGAAAGGTGTTTGTTTAAAATTTTAATTCAAACTGCATCTTTTTACTTAGTGCACAAAACAGACAGGAGATGACATGCACTTGCACCTAAATGCAACAGCCTCCAATTATCGCAATTGCCTGAATCTGGTGTCTAAAATACTCCCTACAAATTATCCCATGCCATTTGTACCACAGTTGAGCATAGTGTCAAGCTTTTTTATAGATTGCTCCAAAGAAATGTGATGCCATGTTAACCAATGTCAAGCAAGTAGCATAGCTGTCAACTTTCCCAGTTCAATGAACGTCTCTTCGAGCCAGTCATGTTTTTGTTTTTTTTGCACTGCATGCTGGGACATGTTTGCCCCCCCCCCCCTTAGAATGGGAAAAAAACGAAACTACAAGTTTCAGCATGCAATTGGAAGCAAAAAACAGGACCAGCACGAAGAGACGAGCATAAAACTGGGAAGGTTGGCAGCTATGCAGTGACACTTAGTTAATCGCATTGTCAAGCTGTCATGTAAATTTCACTAAGAAAATTGCGAAGTCAATCCTAACAATGTCATGCAATTCCAAAAATCCATTAAGACCCAAGCAACCCATCTGGACGCCCAATATTCTCAGGGTGTGGATACATATTGGAACTGGTCAATAAGTCCATAGACTACTTGAAACCAATAAGCAGTTTAGCACAGTCCTAACTACGGGACACCATGTCAACCATTGTATGCTTCGAGGATGAACTATTTCACCCCCTGCAGTTATTGTTGGTAGCTATGAATATAGCAGCATTATATACTAGTAATCCACAAGATTTAGCCCTGGAATGTGTCCGCAGCCAGCTTAACTTTTATGTTCTACAGCAAAGGGTACCAACAGAGTTTATGGTAGATCTGCTACACACCGCACTTACGAAGAATTTCTTCAAGTTTGATAATACGTTTTATCAGCAGGTTAGAACATTTGCCCCAGACTTGCCATAATGACATGGGCTGCTTCAAAGAGACACACATTTTCTCTGCCACCAACCCCAAGATACAAAATATCTATAAATGGAAGCGCTTCATATTATTTGTTTTATTATTTATTTAAGATTTATATAGCACAAAACCACTGACCCTGGGGCATAAGGGCGCTGACATACACAAAAGACAGAAGGCTAAAAGCCACAACAGAGAGGTACTGAAGCAAGAGAGCAGACGGTCGGGCCTGAATATAGATTAGTTGAACAAGTAAGTTTTCAGGCCTTTCCTGAAAACTATGTTAGATTTTTCAACTCTCAGCTTAATGGGGAGATTATTCCAGGCCACAGGAGCCACCGAATAGAAAGCTCCCGCCTTAGCCTGCGAGAGCCTACAGGCCGGGACAATAAGCTGGGAGTGACTATTTGATCTAAGACTGTATTTACTCGTATTAGGCCTTAATTTGTCATTAAGGTAGATCGGACCGGAGTTTTTCATACAGTCAAATGAGATAGACATGACCCGAAAGATAATGTGTTCTTTTATAGGGAACCAATGAAGCTCCTTTCTGGCCTTAAAATAAACTGTTAAATTGAGGTGTGCCCGTTCACAGTAGTGCTCGAGCAAATCAGGAGAAAGGAACAAGTCAACCTTTACAAATGGCTCTAGCTGCTGCAAGCTAGTGGAACAAGTAGGCACCTCAAATCTACCTCGTATAAACAACAAAAAACAAGTTTCGTTCCACTAGTTAATTGCGCTGCTAGATCAAACTATGAAAGCAACCAGCACATGTGAACTAGTAATAATATCGATGATGCAAATGTCAACACAAAGGTAATTGTCCAATAATTCTTGTATTGGTATTTTATTCGTATTCAATTGCCAGAGAAGTTTGCCGACACGTGTTTCGACCTGCAAAGGTCTTTCTCAAGGCCTTTCTGGCCTTAGATATGTGATCAGATCTCTTCTTGTCTAGGACAACCCTAACAGTGTTGTTCTGCACTACCTACTTGCAGTCTATTCAATTTGCAGTTGGGAAGACTGATCAGGAGTCTACTGCAGCAGTCTATCCTGGAACTAATCAATGCTCTCGTTAGGGTTTCCCTACTAGTTTGTGAGAGAAAGGGGCGGGCATGAGATAGCAATTTAATATAATAAGTAGACAAGGCCACAAGACTTGTTACGCTCACCTGATATCCCCGGGGGCGTCTGGAAGGCTCTGAGATCTGGAACCCTGGATGCGTAGTTGCCCAGTGCTGAATAATGAATCTTAGTTATTTGTAGGGTGAGCTATCCGTCCTGCGTTTCTTGTGCATGGGCGCTTGACGTTTGTTGGCGAGCTGCCTGAGTTGCTTCACTGGTGCAGTACGCCTTCCTTAGGCCCAGGCCTGCTGTGACCCTGAATCTGCTGGTAGGCAGGTAGGTTTGTTAATTATAAGTCTTTGTTCTGTTTATGGTGGGAATTTGTTAATGTATTTATCTCCTTCTTTTCAGGTGCGAAGGTCTTGATGCTGGTGTGCCGGATGGAGAGGCACGTTTTCTAGGTAAGAGAAAGCGCGAAACACAGCAACTTTATTGTCTTTTAAAGCTAACCTGTGTTTTCTTCTTCGTCTCCTCACAGGCCGCTGTGGTGCTGCGAGTGGATGAGAACGCGATGAAAAACAGGCCCCGGAATCTGTTAAGGTAAGTACAGCGCTGTGCAGTTGTTTAGTATTGAAAGCAAACCTGAATATGTCTCTTTTCCTTTGCAGATGTTGCTGTGGTGCTCCAGATGGAAGTGTGGCGTAGCGCGATGGATTTCACGTAAGACTGATGGAATTCGATATTTTGGAAGCACGCATTCTAATATTGTTTTTCCCTTTCTCGTTAATGCAGGTTGCAATGTTCAAACAGCAGCTGTGATAGCGGTTCGCCGGATGTCTTTAAGCTAGTACTCACAGGTGAGTGATGTTTCTTCTTCTCTTAGTTTCCACAGATTGCAGCCCAGTTGAGATGCTGAGTGCTGGATGGTGTTTTCTCAGGTAATTACAAAATATATGGGGGCAAAGGGTAAGGTTGACAGGGAATGCCCTTATTGAAGCAATTTATAACACGAAAGGTATGGACAATTACCAACTGTATTCCAATTTAAGTGAAAAACCAGAGTCTAGTCTATTTTCCAAAGTCAGGTAAACAACCTGTTCATCGGAATAAAACCACTGTGGTTGAGGGCACACTTAGTTGCTACTGAGGGAGGGAACTACTGTGGGTTTTAACACCCACAGGGGCAAGGCTGTGTGGGAAGACAGAAAAGGATAGAATGAGATTCTAAGTATCCCTTCCTAGTCAGCTATTCTGTCCCTGTGTAGCGCTGCTAGACCGCCTACAAAAAACAGGGGATAGAATAAGAGGAAAAACTAGCTTCTTCTAAATGTAATACACCATTCAGCCTTGCAGCAAATGTGCCCTACAACCACTCTCTCCCCCTATGTGTTTGCATGGGGAGAGACAAATACCAGATCTAAAAACAGTGTTATTGTGATGGGGAGCGACAACATCCTACATCCTATGAGTTATATACAAATTTATTTACCCAAGGATTGTTAGTCACAACTCATCCACTGTTATTTTTAAAACAAGGAATATCACAAGGGTCAGGTTGAAATCACTCTGAGCTAGTGTTTAGACCAACAACAAAAAGACAATTACAACATTCTCCACTCCGCCTTCTTCTAGAACCTCCTATTGATCTAGCGAGTGGAGGATGGTAAAAAATTGCTCATAAATAGAAAGTGAATGTGGTATTTATCTTATGTAGCAATTACTGTCTACCGGTTTCAGCGGCTCATTTTTATTAAGGTCGCATTCTTCAGGACAGTCTTTTTCTATGTGTTTAACACCACCAGGGAAGAGAGATGAATGCTATGCCCCAGGTGTAATTTCTGGTATGGAAAGTGGATAGTAAATACTTTACCACCTCCTTGCTATGGCACGGCTGGACCAGACAGGTGACCTAGGTATGGGTGTCTTCATGTGCCTCGGATGTGTTTACAAGTAGCAAACGCTTGGTCTCACCCTGGATCAACTGTGTTGTCGTATTCCATACTCCGATATCAGCTCCAGTCCGTAAGTGCCCTCTCTCTACCGCTAAATAAAAACAAAAAACGTTTTCTCAGGTAAGACAGAATAATCTTGTTCTTGTTCTTTCAGGATTACAGGAAGATGCTGAAGACCAGGAGCTGGACACAGTGAGCATCACGCTGTGGATTGCAGAATAACACGAAGCGTGTTCTGCAGTCAGGCTGTGGTTTATATAGCCCAGGTAAAGTAGTACCAGGGAAAGTATTTCCAGGCCTGCCACACCCAAAACACTAGACCGCATGGCTTGGTTCTTAGAACTAGACTGTGTGAGTGCTTCCATGTTGGATTTAAAGGCCCATGTACATAAATGGGACTTAGTTTGAACAGCCCTTCCCTCCTACATATGAGCCTGGGGTCAAAGGCGCCAGGACTGGCTCCAGGAGCCATTTTGCAGTGGTTTTAAGGCCCTCAGGGTTCTGGTGGGAGCATGCTTGTGACACAACTTGTGCCCCCTCACAGTGGTCATGACAGCACTCCCCCCCAAGGCCCCTCTCATGGTACCCTTCCTGTCCGGTCCAGGTTTGGTGGGGTTATCCAGGTGAAACCTCTTAATCAGACGTGGTGCATGAATATGTTCACTTGGTTCCCAAGTTCTGTCTTGAGGCCCGTACCCTTTCCAGTCCACTAATTAGTATAGCTTAGATCTGGTATGTTTCAAATCCAGGATGTTTTTAACTTCAAATTCAGGCTCTCCATCTACTAGCACATGTTTTGGTGGTGTTAAGACTTGGGTTCCTGGTTGTACAGGTTTTACAAGTGACATATGGAACACCGGATGAATTTGCATGCTTGGTGGTAAGGCTAACTTGAAGGCCCCCGGATTTATCACCGATTCAATGGTATAGGGCCCTAGATATCTTGGACGAAAGGTCTGGGTACCTTTTATGGGCACATGTTTTGATGCCACCAGACTTCGTCTCCAACTTGGTAATCGGGAGCTTTCTTTCGATGCCGGTCCAAGATTTTTTTTGTCTGTCTTTGGATTGCAGTAAATGTTCATTTACCCTTTTGAAGGCTTGGGTTATGCTTGTGTGTAGAGTATTTACCGCTGGCATTTCCAAGGTCGTGGGGGAGTCTATTTCAGAGGTACGTGTATGTCTTCCGTATATTGTGTAGAACAGGCTTTGTCCCGTGCTGGTGTGTATGGAGTTACTGTATGTGTATTCCGCTATCCATAACAAGTCTTTCCAATTCTCTTCCACTTGAGGCAGAATGCAACATAGATACTGTTCTAATGTCTGGTTTGTTCTTTCTGTTTGTCCATCCGTTCAGGGGTGATGGCTAGTGGATAATCGAACATCGATTTGTGCCATGGTACAACATTTCCTCCAGAAGTTGGATACAAATTGGCTTCCATGATCTGAGATTAGGACTGAGGGGAAACCATGCAGTTTTATAATCTGTTCAAGAAATGCTTTTGCCAGACCGGTAGCGTTAGGAAGTCCTTTGAATGGAATGAAATGAGCCATTTTAGAGAGCAGGTCTTCAACCACCAGAATGCTATTAAATCCTTGACAGGGAGGTAAGTCCGTAATAAAATAAAGAGAAAGAGTATGCAAGGGAGCCAGTGGAATATCCAGTAGTTGTAGAGGCCAGCTGGTTTCTGTTTTTGTGATTTATTTTGTGCACATATCGCACAGGATAGAACAAATCGAGCAATATCCTTACGCCAGGTTGGCCATCAATAATACCGTTTAACCTTGGCTAGAGTCTTAGCAATTCCGGAATGGCCTTCGATCAGGGAATCGTGATAACCAGACATGACCAATTCTTGCAGATCTTTACTTGGTAGATATAGTCGTTCCCTGAAGTAGGGTAATCCACCCAGAACCGTGTGATGTTCATTTTGGGAATTCCATTTCTGCAAGATCTCGGGGTTCATTAAGGTTCAAATCTTATCTTGAAGTTCATTCAGAGTCAATGTGGTGATGAGTCCCAGTAGTTTATCACTTGGGATGATGGCAACAGGGTCCAGGGTACTGTTCGTTTTCTCTTCAAAATCCATACGAGACAAGGCATCGGCCTTCCCATTCTGAACTCCCGGTCAGTATATTATTACATAATCGTATTCTGCGAAGAATAGAGCCCACTGCAACTGTCGTGACGATTGGGCTTTTGCTGACATTAGGTATTGAAGGTTTCGGTTTTCTGTGATTACTGTGATGGTATGTCTGGCACCTAATATATACTGCCGTCAGGCTTTGAAGGCTGATTTTATTGCCAACAATTCTTTGTCTGTAATTGCATAGTTAAGTTCTGGTGGTGAGAATTTACGTGACCAAAAGGCCACGGGGTGTAATTGGCCTGTCTCTGTATCTCTTTGAGAGAGAACTGCTCCCATAGCTACGCTGGAAGCATCAGTTTCCAGAACATAGGGGAGATCAGGGCGAGGATGTTGTAAAATTGGCACAGAGGTGAATCTTTTCTTGAGTTCTTGAACGGCCTGTTCCGCCTCTTCCGTCCATTGGAATTTTTTGTTGTTTTTTCTCAGAAATGATGTGATTGGGTGGACTATCCGTGAGAAATTTGGAATAAATCGGCGATAAAAATTCGCAAAGCCGAGCATGCTTTGGGTTCCTTTAAGTGAAGAAGGCGATGGCCAATTAAAGATGGCATCTACTTTGTGTAAATCCATCTTGACTCCCTTTGGCGAGAGAAAAAAACCGAGGAACTCAACTTCGGAAACATGGAAGGAGCATTTCTCGAGTTTAGCGTACAGTTTGTGCTGGCGAAGTTTTGGAAGACTGACCGAACATGCTTCACATGATCTCTTTCAGAGGGGGAATACACCAGGATGTCGTCAATATAGCAAAACAAAAGAGTTGATGGCTGGAAGGTTTAGAATAAATCTTGACCTCTGGCATTGCTCTGGGCAACCCTCCAGACCATCGTTCTTCGCCTGCCAAGCCATTACAAAAGGGGAAAAACCATATGCAAATCAGGCTTGGTCCCACCCCCAAAGGGGTAGTCCAGCCCAAACTGCTAGGTCACATCCCTTTTGCACGAGACCACAAGCATCCCCAGACATGTTTCAGCCTTGTTGGGCGTCATCAGTGAGGAGTAGCTTGGGTCTCTAGGCCCAGCAGGCAAGGGACCCACGTCTGGGCATACCCTTCCCGCTCGGGGTGGAGCCAAGCCTGATTTGCATATGGTCGTTCCCTTCTGTAATGGCTTGGCAGGCGAAGAACGGTGGTCTGGAGGGTTGCCCAGAGCATTGCCAGTGGTTAAGATTAAGTCTAAACCTTCCAGCCATCACCTCTTTGTTTTTGCTATGTCACCCCGAGTGGGACGGGTATGCCCAGACGTGGGTCCCGTGCCTGCTGGGCCTAGAGACCCAAGCTACTCCTCACTGATGAGCCCCAACAAGGGCGAAACATGTTTGGGGATGCTTGTGTTCTTGTGCAGAAACGATGTGGCCTAGCATTTCGGGCTGGACTGCCCCTTTTGGGGTGGAGCCAAGCCTGATTTGCATATGGTCTTTCCCTTCTGTAATGGCTTGGCAGGCGAAGAACGGTGGTCTGGAGGGTTGCCCAGAGCATTGCCAGTGGTTAAGATTAAGTCTAAACCTTCCAGCCATCACCTCTTTGTTTTTGCTATGTCACCCCGAGTGGGACGGATATGCCCAGACGTGGGTCCCGTGCCTGCTGGGCCTAGAGACCCAAGCTACTCCTCACTGATGAGCCCCAACAAGGGCGAAACATGTTTTGGGATGCTTGTGGTCTCGTGCAGAAGGGATGTGGCCTAGCATTTCGGGCTGGACTGCCCCTTTTGGGGTGGAGCCAAGCCTGATTTGCATATGGTCTTTCCCTTCTGTAATGGCTTGGCAGGCGAAGAACGGTGGTCTGGAGGGTTGCCCAGAGCATTGCCAGTGGTTAAGATTAGGTCTAAACCTTCCAGCCATCACCTCTTTGTTTTTGCTATGTCACCCCGAGTGGGACGGGTATGCCCAGACGTGGGTCCCGTGCCTGCTGGGCCTAGAGACCCAAGCTACTCCTCACTGATGAGCCCCAACAAGGGCGAAACATGTTTGGGGATGCTTGTGGTCTCGTGCAGAAGGGATGTGGCCTAGCATTTCGGGCTGGACTGCCCCTTTTGGGGTGGAGCCAAGCCTGATTTGCATATGGTCTTTCCCTTCTGTAATGGCTTGGCAGGCGAAGAACGGTGGTCTGGAGGGTTGCCCAGAGCATTGCCAGTGGTTAAGATTAAGTCTAAACCTTCCAGCCATCACCTCTTTGTTTTTGCTATGTCACCCCGAGTCGGACGGGTATGCCCAGACGTGGGTCCCGTGCCTGCTGGGCCTAGAGACCCAAGCTACTCCTCACTGATGAGCCCCAACAAGGGCGAAACATGTTTGGGGATGCTTGTGGTCTCGTGCAGAAGGGATGTGGCCTAGCATTTCGGGCTGGACTGCCCCTTTTGGGGTGGAGCCAAGCCTGATTTGCATATGGTCTTTCCCTTCTGTAATGGCTTGGCAGGCGAAGAACGGTGGTCTGGAGGGTTGCCCAGAGCATTGCCAGTGGTTAAGATTAAGTCTAAACCTTCCAGCCATCACCTCTTTGTTTTTGCTATGTCACCCCGAGTGGGACGGGTATGCCCAGACGTGGGTCCCGTGCCTGCTGGGCCTAGAGACCCAAGCTACTCCTCACTGATGAGCCCCAACAAGGGCGAAACATGTTTGGGGATGCTTGTGGTCTCGTGCAGAAGGGATGTGGCCTAGCATTTCGGGCTGGACTGCCCCTTTTGGGGTGGAGCCAAGCCTGATTTGCATATGGTCTTTCCCTTCTGTAATGGCTTGGCAGGCGAAGAACGGTGGTCTGGAGGGTTGCCCAGAGCATTGCCAGTGGTTAAGATTAAGTCTAAACCTTCCAGCCATCACCTCTTTGTTTTTGCTATGTCACCCCGAGTGGGACGGGTATGCCCAGACGTGGGTCCCGTGCCTGCTGGGCCTAGAGACCCAAGCTACTCCTCACTGATGAGCCCCAACAAGGGCGAAACATGTTTGGGGATGCTTGTGGTCTCGTGCAGAAGGGATGTGGCCTAGCATTTCGGGCTGGACTGCCCCTTTTGGGGTGGAGCCAAGCCTGATTTGCATATGGTCTTTCCCTTCTGTAATGGCTTGGCAGGCGAAGAACGGTGGTCTGGAGGGTTGCCCAGAGCATTGCCAGTGGTTAAGATTAAGTCTAAACCTTCCAGCCATCACCTCTTTGTTTTTGCTATGTCACCCCGAGTGGGACGGGTATGCCCAGACGTGGGTCCCGTGCCTGCTGGGCCTAGAGACCCAAGCTACTCCTCACTGATGAGCCCCAACAAGGGCGAAACATGTTTGGGGATGCTTGTGGTCTCGTGCAGAAGGGATGTGGCCTAGCATTTCGGGCTGGACTGCCCCTTTTGGGGTGGAGCCAAGCCTGATTTGCATATGGTCTTTCCCTTCTGTAATGGCTTGGCAGGCGAAGAACGGTGGTCTGGAGGGTTGCCCAGAGCATTGCCAGTGGTTAAGATTAAGTCTAAACCTTCCACCTCTTTGTTTTTGCTATGTCACCCCGAGTGGGACGGGTATGCCCAGACGTGGGTCCCGTGCCTGCTGGGCCTAGAGACCCAAGCTACTCCTCACTGATGAGCCCCAACAAGGGCGAAACATGTTTGGGGATGCTTGTGGTCTCGTGCAGAAGGGATGTGGCCTAGCATTTCGGGCTGGACTGCCCCTTTTGGGGTGGAGCCAAGCCTGATTTGCATATGGTCTTTCCCTTCTGTAATGGCTTGGCAGGCGAAGAACGGTGGTCTGGAGGGTTGCCCAGAGCATTGCCAGTGGTTAAGATTAAGTCTAAACCTTCCAGCCATCACCTCTTTGTTTTTGCTATGTCACCCCGAGTGGGACGGGTATGCCCAGACGTGGGTCCCGTGCCTGCTGGGCCTAGAGACCCAAGCTACTCCTCACTGATGAGCCCCAACAAGGGCGAAACATGTTTGGGGATGCTTGTGGTCTCGTGCAGAAGGGATGTGGCCTAGCATTTCGGGCTGGACTGCCCCTTTTGGGGTGGAGCCAAGCCTGATTTGCATATGGTCTTTCCCTTCTGTAATGGCTTGGCAGGCGAAGAACGGTGGTCTGGAGGGTTGCCCAGAGCATTGCCAGTGGTTAAGATTAAGTCTAAACCTTCCAGCCATCACCTCTTTGTTTTTGCTATGTCACCCCGAGTGGGACGGGTATGCCCAGACGTGGGTCCCGTGCCTGCTGGGCCTAGAGACCCAAGCTACTCCTCACTGATGAGCCCCAACAAGGGCGAAACATGTTTGGGGATGCTTGTGGTCTCGTGCAGAAGGGATGTGGCCTAGCATTTCGGGCTGGACTGCCCCTTTTGGGGTGGAGCCAAGCCTGATTTGCATATGGTCTTTCCCTTCTGTAATGGCTTGGCAGGCGAAGAACGGTGGTCTGGAGGGTTGCCCAGAGCATTGCCAGTGGTTAAGATTAAGTCTAAACCTTCCAGCCATCACCTCTTTGTTTTTGCTATGTCACCCCGAGTGGGACGGGTATGCCCAGACGTGGGTCCCGTGCCTGCTGGGCCTAGAGACCCAAGCTACTCCTCACTGATGAGCCCCAACAAGGGCGAAACATGTTTGGGGATGCTTGTGGTCTCGTGCAGAAGGGATGTGGCCTAGCATTTCGGGCTGGACTGCCCCTTTTGGGGTGGAGCCAAGCCTGATTTGCATATGGTCTTTCCCTTCTGTAATGGCTTGGCAGGCGAAGAACGGTGGTCTGGAGGGTTGCCCAGAGCATTGCCAGTGGTTAAGATTAAGTCTAAACCTTCCAGCCATCACCTCTTTGTTTTTGCTATGTCACCCCGAGTGGGACGGGTATGCCCAGACGTGGGTCCCGTGCCTGCTGGGCCTAGAGACCCAAGCTACTCCTCACTGATGAGCCCCAACAAGGGCGAAACATGTTTGGGGATGCTTGTGGTCTCGTGCAGAAGGGATGTGGCCTAGCATTTCGGGCTGGACTGCCCCTTTTGGGGTGGAGCCAAGCCTGATTTGCATATGGTCTTTCCCTTCTGTAATGGCTTGGCAGGCGAAGAACGGTGGTCTGGAGGGTTGCCCAGAGCATTGCCAGTGGTTAAGATTAAGTCTAAACCTTCCAGCCATCACCTCTTTGTTTTTGCTATGTCACCCCGAGTGGGACGGGTATGCCCAGACGTGGGTCCCGTGCCTGCTGGGCCTAGAGACCCAAGCTACTCCTCACTGATGAGCCCCAACAAGGGCGAAACATGTTTGGGGATGCTTGTGGTCTCGTGCAGAAGGGATGTGGCCTAGCATTTCGGGCTGGACTGCCCCTTTTGGGGTGGAGCCAAGCCTGATTTGCATATGGTCTTTCCCTTCTGTAATGGCTTGGCAGGCGAAGAACGGTGGTCTGGAGGGTTGCCCAGAGCATTGCCAGTGGTTAAGATTAAGTCTAAACCTTCCAGCCATCACCTCTTTGTTTTTGCTATGTCGTCAATATAGACCAGGGCACAGACATCGATGAATTCCCATATTACATCATTCATGAAGTATTGGAACGCTGCGGGAGCGTTGCACAGCCCGAAAGGCATTACCTGATATTCGTACAGGCCATACTTGGTGCGAAACGCGGTTTTCCATTCATCCCCTTTCTTAACACGTACAATGTGGTATGCTCCTCTGAGGTCTAGTTTGGAGTAGATTCAGGCATCCTTGACTTGGTCCAACAGTTCTGGGATAAGGGGCAAAGGGTAGCGTTTCTTTACTGTGATTTTATTAAGTGCGTGGTAATCGATGCAAGTCCTCAAATCTCCTTCCTTCTTGGGTACGAAGAATAAGGGAGAGGCTGCCGGTGACTTTGACGGGCGGATAAACCCATTAGCCAGGTATTGATCCAGATAGGACTTCAAGTGGAGATTTTCGGTTTCCGTAAGTGCATAAATTCGACCACAAGGAACCTGTGCGCCAGGTATCAGGTCGATCTGACAGTCATAGGGCCTATTCCCATAGGGCAGTAATGTGTTAGCCTGTTCCTTCTGAAAAACATCTTGATAATCCTGATATCCTTTTGGTAAGGTGTCCATTGGTTCCGCGATCCCCGATGCTATTCCTTCACCAGATTTCCCGTTTGACTGTGGTATAAATTTCGGGTAGCAAGCGTGGGAGCATTTGTCAGAAAAGGTCAGTCTCTTTGCACGCCAGTCTATGTGGGGATTGTGAGTTACTAACCATGGCATCCCTAAGATCAACCGGAACTGAGGAGCTTTGATAAGATCAAACGTGATTGCTTTTTGATGTCCATCCTGACAAAGAAGGGTTAATTCTGTTGTGCATTAGGTTACTGGTCCCGAAGCAATTTCTGTACTGTCAACAGTAGTTACCTTTTCAGTTGTTGGTTTTGTGCATAAGGGAAGTCCCATTTCTGTTGCCAGATCTCGATCTATGTAATTACCAACTGCTCCACTGTCTTTACATGCCTCTATGGCATGCATCTGTGACGGTCGTTGAGGATTGATCAAGGTTACTGGTAGGGCAAAATGTGAGGTCTGTGACTCACCTTTCTCGCTAGACAAGCGGACCTCTACGCTTGCCGGGCCTGGTAGTTTTCCGATTCCTTTCCACCATCTTCTTTCTCTGTAGCACCTACCACCTTCCTTGGAGGTTTCACTGGGCATTCTTTGAGGTAGTGACCCGATTTACCGCAGTATAGGCATAACTGTAGCTGTATCCTCTTGTCTCTTTCAACCTTGGTTAAAGGGGCTCGTACTCCTCCAATCTGCATGGGTTCTGTGGTATTTTCTGATGGACGTTGAACATTATCTTTTGAACGAACGTACATGGCACAATTTTTGAGTCTACTTCGGTCTGTTCTTCGATCCTGTAATCTGTGGTCCAACTGAACTACCAGGTTGATAAACTCTGCACAGTCTTTAGGTGGGTCTACCACTTGAGCAAGGACATCCTTCAGGTCTCCTCATAGTCCCCAATGAAACAATGTGGTTCTTTTATCTTCTGGCGACCCAGCTTCTACAACCAGTCCATTAAAGGTGGCAATATAAGTCAGCAAATCTTGATTCCCTTGGCGGAGGGACAGGAGTTCCTTATCAAGAGCTTGTCCATGCAAGTGTCGAGCAAATAATTGTTCCACTCAGGTTGAAAACCCCTGAAGTTCTGCAGAAATGGGTCATCCCAGCTCACTAAAGGTAAAGACCAGTCTGCGGCACTTCCACTCAAATATGATAACACAAAGGCCACCCTCGCCTGGTCCTTTGGGAAAGCCCCAAGCCTACAAAGAAAATGGAGGCAGCACTGGTTCATGAATGTTGTGTACCTTCTGGGGTCTCTATTAAAGCATTCTGGTGGTGCCAGGGGTACTCCTCCCGGCAATGTTATCTGTACTGGATTGACTGATGATGGTGTAGCGACGGATGGGGCGAATCCGGGCAATGGACCCTGCCCCGCCTGTGTTTGTAGTAGCTGTTGTTTGCTTAGTTCATCAGTACGGTCATTTGTGATTATTAACTCTCGTCTTAAGGCATTGGTTTCCTGCCGGGCTGCGTGTACCTCGGCACGTAATTGTCCCAAAAGGTGGGCTAACTGATCAGTTTCAGATGCCTCCATGACGCCCAGGTGGATAAGGTTTAAAGGCTTTGTGTTCTGTTACGCCTACCTGATATCCCGGGGGGGGTCTGGAAAGCTCTGAGATCTGGAACCCTGGATGCGTAGTTTCCCAGTGCTGAATAATGAATCTTAGTTATTTGTAGGGTGAGCTATCCGTCCTGTGTTTCTTGTGCAGGGGCGCTTGACGTTTGTTGGCGAGCTGCCTGAGTTGCTTCACTGGTGCAGTACGCCTTCCTTGGGCCCAGGCCTGCTGTGACCCCGAATCTGCTGGTAGGCAGGTAGGTTTGTTAATTGTAAGTCTTTGTACTGTTTATGGTGGGAATTTGTTAATGTCTTTATCTCCTTCTTTTCAGGCGCGAAGGTCTTGATGCTGGCGTGCCAGATCGAGAGGCATGTTTTCTAGGTAAGCGAAAGCGCTTTTGCAGTGGTTTTAAGGTCCTCAGGGTTCTGGTGGGAGCCTGCTTGTGGCACAACGTGTGCCCCCTCACAGTGGTCATGACAGGCTGCTGACCTGCGCCTTCATGTTAAAATTGCAATCAAGATATAATCCGAGTGTCTTGACTTTTCTCTTTGTTTTTATAGCACAGCCGTCAATCACAAATTGGGAGTAATGGTCTTTCAATTTGTGAATTTCAGGTTCAGTACCCACAAGCATAAGTTATGTCTTACTTGTGTTCAGCGCCAATCCATTGGAACCCATCCAACCCTGGATCAGATGGTAAATCCTGTTGTTGTTTATTTCATCATCCAGAAAGACACCCGTAATAGGGATGATACATTGGGTGTCATCAGCATAGTTTGTACATTTTATGTCATTAATATCCAGGAAGTCCAGAAAAGGCACCGTAAAGATGTTGTAAAAAATGGGCAAAAGACTAGCTCCTTGTGGGACTCCTTGAGTAAACTCCTTGGTGTTAGCATCTGCCAGATTGCTACTCACTCTGCATTGGTGATCTTTCAGAAAAGAGGCAACCCAATCAGCTGCCGACGCTGAGAAACCCGCCACCTCCCTCAACCTGGAGACCAACTTTGTATGGTCTACCAGGTCGAAGGCGGCAGACAGGTGCAACAGCATCAGCATGCTGGGTTTACCTCGATCCATATGGCGGAGGAGCCTAGATTTTAAATCTAGCAGCGCAGACTTAGTACCGTGTTTTTCTCAAAAGCCGGATTGCCTCTTATTCAGAAGTTAGCATTTCTTAAATGAGCCAGTAATTGAGTATATGCAACTCTATCAATGATCTTTAGTAGAAATAGGGAGTTAAAGATTGGCCGATAATTAAGAGGGTCATCAGGGGAGAGATCTGTTTTTTTAAATAATGGAGTCACCCATGAGTGTTTGATGCAGGTAGGTACAGAGCAGTCCCTAAAGGGGGTATTAACAAACGATGCTTTGATTGTTAAGGCAGGGCAGACATCTCCCTTGCAGTTAGATGGTTTGAGGTCTTGTAATATCACTGTAAGGTCTGCCTCCGTGATAGGTTTGGAACAGAAGAGTTCTTCTTCTTTCCAGCACCTAGATGGTATAATAGGGTCCTTATGACCCTTGTACGATAAAGTTGCTCTAGCTTCAGAGATACCGCTGTTCATTTTGTTAAGCTTAGCATCCATAGCATCCTGTACCTGATTCCGCCATTTGGTATCTTTTGTGATGGTGTCCTGCATAATGTTCTTTTTTTTCCAATTCTTTAAACACTTCAAAGAGCTCCTTAGGTGTTAGACTGGGCTTTAGCAATCCGGTCATCAAGGTAAACTCTTTTTGCAGTGATCACAGCTTTTTTGTAGACACGAGCGTGTCTTTGATATATTTCTCTGTCAGTGCCAGATAAAGATTTTTTCCAATTATAGAGAGCCTTGGTTTTAAATCACAAGTGAACCAAAAGTTGGTTTCCCTGTGTACTGTTTTTTTATTTGAGATGGGAGCTAAGGTGTTAACTGCCTCTTGGAGGGTATCTTGATAAGCCACAGTAATATCCTCAACAGAGGAATCATAGATGACATTATTTTCATATTGAGAGACAACAGGGAGCACTTGGGACACTTCTCAATCCTGCTTAATGACCGGGATCCCCACATTAAGTTCACAATGAATATGAGTGACCATGAGATCCATTTTCTGGACCTCAGAATTGGTGATGACAATGGGAAGTTGAAATGCACACTGTTCAAGAAACCCATGGACAGGAACACATTGTTGCAGTACAAAAGTTACTATCTGCTTACCCTCAAACAAAATCTTCCCTACGGCCAATCTTTGAGGGTACATTGTAATTGTACATCCCTCAACGACTATCAGTTGCATGCAGGGAACCTGTCCAACAGACTAAGATCATGGGGATACCCCAAAAAACTACTCAGTCATTCAAGAAAAAGAGCAATATTTACCCCACGTGAAGTACTCTTAACACGCAAGGAAAGACCCGCACAGGAGGGTCACCAAAAAATTACATGTGTTACCACCTATTGTTAAAATACCCCCAGGTAAGATCAGCCATCAAGAAATTCTGGCCTCAGGTAAAATTAGCTCTCCCAGATGAGCCGCTTCTAAGATGGCAATAAAAAGGTCTAAAAACCTTAAGGAACATCTCATACATGCCCAGTTCCAGAAGCAACCTGTGATAACCTCACTGTGGAACCTGACACAGATCATGGGACACCATCTGTGTGGCACTTGCACAGTGTGGAGATTTACACAAAAAATGTAAATGTTCACAGTGGAAGGCAGACCATGGACTTTGAAACAGTTCACCAACTGTAAAATACCCAATGCAGTTTACTGTATACAATGTCCATTCACTATGAAATACATTGGTCAAATAGCTAGACCTGTACACAAAAGAATAGGGGAGCACTGCTCATGCATAAGATGCAGGACACAGACAGCACCACTGGTATCATATTACATAGCCCTCCAGCACACACCCAATGACATGCTCTGGTGGATTATAGATACAGTGAGAAACTCTGCCAACAATACCAGGGCGCTCCTACACAAGGAGCACTGTTGGATCTGCAAAAAAGGAACACATCTGACAGGATTAAATGAGGAACTACATTTCCCATGATCATCTATACATCTTGGAGCATATAGCACTTAGTCACTCATCTTGATGATCAAAGGCCATGCCCACACAACATCCTGAAATGAACCCATACACTTTGTGGCCACAACCAAGATGAGAGGTTTGTGAGGTTGTTCATTCAATAAGGGGAAATGGGAGCCCTTGCCACTATGTGCATTCTTGGGGAATGGCATGCAATGACACGGGTTAACCACAAAAGTGATGGTGGAAGGTTTTGAATGAATCTGAACCACTGCCATTGCTCCAGGGATGCTTGCGGTCCCATGCAGAAGGGATGTGACCTAGCAGTTCAGGCTGGACTGCCTCTTTTGGGGTGGGACCAAGCCAGATTTGCATATGGTCTTTCCCATTCTGTAATAGCCTGGCAGGCAAAGAACGATGGTCTGGAGGGTTACCCAGAGTAATGCGAGAGATCAAGATTCATTCTAAACCTTCCAGCCATCACTTCTTTGTTTTTGCTTTATGCAATTACAAGGGTACAGGCAAATGCAAGCTGTATGACCGATTCTACATGCACTCTCTCAGCAGGACGATCAGATTGGATTATTTGTTCCTGGCATCGGCAGGAAATGCAAACTATGGACAACGCATAAAGACACACCTTAGGTGAGCAAATACAACTATGCACAATAACTGTTTTGAAAATCTATTTGATAGGCAGGCATGGGCATGATCCCGAGCTATGCTAACTGAATACATAGACGTAAATTACCGGCGTAATGGAGTGGAAAATGTGTGGCAACAAGGAGCCAGACGTCCACGCCTGCGCTGCCCCTCATCTAATGATTCAGGCCCCAGATCAACACTTGCCATTTACGGCAACCAAGGCCGGACTTGCTCTTGAACCAAATGCCAATCCCTACCCGGGGGTGGCAACAATTACGAAGTCAATTAAAATACCAGCGCTGCAAGCCATGCTGGTTACTTAGCAACAAGGCTCAATGTTTCTAGAATGCATGCGTAGTGCCTAAATTGCCACGGGTAACGTGACACTACGTGTGTGAAGGCATCATAAAGCAAGACACAGACAACAGATTCAAAGTTCAAACAGAAATCATTTATTAACTCAAATGTCAGGATGGTTGAAGGCCTGACTTGCCCTATAATAAAGTGGGATTTCCCTACCTAAAGAAACTAAGGACAGTCTGAGTCAGGAAGTTCAACTTAAAAGTCTTTTTGTGTCCAAAACCCATTCTTGCCCTCACAACTAATGCTAGACAATGTGTAGGGATGTCAATAACAAAAGAAATATTGTTCCAAATAAAGTTCTGAGCTTCTTCCAGCTCCTGGCTTACTCTTCAGCTCCCTTTTGCCAAGTTCAAGACAGGTCTCAGGTTTCCCTTGCCCAAGTTCAAGACAGCACAGTTCCAAAAATGGTTTTGAGGTTCCCGTCCTCAAGACAGCACCAAAGTTCACAACGTCTCAGGTTCTCAATGTTCCAAACCAGTTCCAGATCAACTTAATACTTCTGGTTTCTTAACAGTTCATTCAGATTGTCTTTTTCTGTTTCACTTCAGCAACTTCTTTGGCTTTCACAAATAGGGATTCCCCGGTCCAAGCGCAGTAGTCAGACCACACGGTCCACCCGCTGCAGGTCGTGCAACCAGGAAACCTGGTCTCTCTAGCCCAAACAGGTTTTTCTGTAGCTTTACCTGTGTGATGGTTCACACTCACTTGGCTTTTCCTTATCAGCCTCTTGGCTTTGCCACAATGTGCTTGTTCCTTTGCCAGTCTCTTGATGTTGCCACAATGGGCCTCATTCCGAGTACGGCGCTAACCAATGGCGCTATTAACGCCTTGGTTGACGCCGTACCCGGACCGGCAGCGCCTTGGTGGATGGCGGAATTACCGCCCCATTCCAAGGTTGGCGGGGCGGTAATTCCCCATTCACCAAGGCTCTTCCCCATTCCCAAATGAGCCCCCATAGGGCTCAATGGGAATGGGGAAGATGCAAATAACGGTGACCGTTCATTACGGTCACCGTTATTGGCTTGGAGGCCCCTTTGCGCCCTCGACTTTAACACCTGCTCAAAGCAGGCGTTAAGGGCGAGGGCGCAAAGGGAACCTCGGAGTATGGCGGTAAGGGATTACCGCCACCGGTCTCGTTACCGGCGGCCGCTATCCCTTACCGCCATACTCGGAATGAGGCCCAATGTGTTTTCACCTACTATTCACTTTGCGTTTTTTTATTCCTTCATCACATTGCTTTTATAGGTTTTCGCAATATTTCATACTTGCTTTCCACGTATTATATGCAGTCTATGCTTTGCTTTCAATATGTGGTATATGTATTTCACACAAACGTATCCTCTGATCATAGCTCTGCCACAAGCATTCATTTAGTTTGGTATTCAATAACTTTGATCTTTTACTCTGCTGCTTGCACTTTATATTGTCCTTAGTATTCCTCTTAACCAGTTTCCTTGTATTCATTGCATCTTGCAATTTATTTTATTCATTCAGCATCTATTTTGGCATCCTCACAGCCCCAAGAGCGCCCCAGTTCGTGTGCTCTTCCCTTTTCAGTCACCGGTACCGGGCATCTCCTCTAGGCAGCTGTTCTCTGTGTGTCTGCTCCGCCAACACGTTTTCCTACGACCGCAGACCCAGTTTGCAATTCGTCTTCTCTCTGTGCTTTGCTAGCAGCTCTGCTTTCTCCCTGCGGATGCTGTCTGTGACTCTGTTTCCCTCCTCCGTGTACGCAGCTCTGGCTGTGGAACTCTGACCATTGAGACTCCCACTTCTGTGACCTTCTCGCAGTCCACCCGACCCTTGGCTCCACAGCTTCTTGGGGTCATCTGCCAAGGTCTTGGGCTCTTCTGCCATCCCACCTTGGCTGCATCCTTAAACACAGGATTTTACATCCAGGCCCGCAATGGTTGGCCTGGCTTCTCCCCAGCTGTTCGCTCCCACACATTTGTCAGCCCCACCTTTTATACATCTGCAACCACTTAACAAGTTTCAGGTGTGAGTCCCCAGTGTCAATTGCCTGGCTAGAATTAGTGGAGCTTTCGAGACATGGCTGAGCCTTAATACAGTCTGCAGGCCTCTTCCTCGTCTCAGCACTATATTGGTGAAATGACTTACTTGTGTTCACTACTCCTAGTTGCCTCTTCCTCATCCCAGTATTATATTGGTTTAAATCAGGGGAAATGAGGGGAGATGGTTTGCAACATCCTATGAAGGTAGGTGGCTGATGAGGTTGATCCTCATAAGCAATAGGGGGAATACCATGTCTCACCTGTGAATATCTTTCCCCAAACCCCAAGGATGCTCCACCCAGGTGATCCCCATTTGCATCTCCACCCTCATGTTTAGGGTCCAAAAGTGATGGCCTTTCCCAGGCCACCTGAAAAGAGGATCCAAGAGGAGTACGTGTGAGGATACCCTCAGGTTTTTTACATACCCTTTCCCTATGTGGGTTGGACCAGGGTGCTTCACAGGGAAACGGGGAAACAAAGTCCAGAATACCTTGCTCTCTGCCCTTTTGGTGTTCCACTGTGAAGCAATATGGTTGAAGGTCCAGGAACCACTGCATAACCACAGTGTTGGATTCCTTCCTCTGACTAACACACACCAAAGGGGAGTGGTCTGTTATTAGTCAAAACCTACCAACCCTGGAGGTAGTACTTACGATGTATCACTGCCCACTTGATTGCCAGTGCCTCTAACTCGATGACTGCATAGTTTTTTTCTCCCTGGGGAACAACCTCCAACTGACGTATAAAATTGGGTGTTCCAATCAATCGTGGTTTTGAGATAAGATGGCGCCCAGTCCCATTAAAGAAGCATAGTCTGGAGGATGAACGCCTTAGTAAAATCTGCAACTCTCAAAAAGGGGCTGTGGCATAGGGTTTGTTTTAAGGTCGTGTAACAGAGCTCGTCTTCCTCCTCCCATTTGATCTTTTAGGACTCAGCGTTTTTCAATTTGTCAGTTAATCGTGATGTTTTACTGGAAAAATTTTGAATGAACCGGTGGTAGCAACCCTGTACAAATTAGCACGTACTGGTTCGTCCACGAGGTTGAAGAATGAATGAAATTTGACTTAAGCGGATGACAAATGGTCAACAAATCGTAACTAAAGGAGCCTTTTTAAGCTGAACAGAACCAAAAGCTTCAATGCAATCAAAGTTCATTCAGCAATAAAGGAATAATAGATAAAGGATAGTGTGTGTTTGTGGGTTGGTGGATTTCTAACAATTCTAAACACACTGGGCCTCATTACAACTCTGGCAGGAGTCGTGCCCTTATTAAGAGCACAGCTGTCGCCGGAGTTGCATTTGTTCCGGCACCCGCGAATGGGCAAGAACCGGGTCATGCCGAGCTCGGCGGACCCGGTAATTGCCCATTTTCGGGTGCCGGAATCAAGGGTGTCCCGATCCCCATTCTGCCCCATATGGCTGAATGGGGATGGGGATGTCAGATGCACAGGCACATTCAGAGTTGTGCCAGTGCATCCGACGTGCTCTGCTCGTGGGTGCCGTTACACCCACCAGGAAAAACCTGGCACCCGCGAGCAGAGCATGTAGTATCGTGGTCCGGGAACTACGGCACCGGCATGCTTACCGGTACCGTAGTTCCCGGACCGCTATTATTGTAATGAGGCCCACTGTATGCTTTGTCAAATACAATGAGTAATGTATAGTTGCTTTTGGAGGAAGTGTTCACAACAATTACATTTTCATCTATTCCTTAAATGTTCATTAAATGCCTCTGCAAACATTCAGGCACATGGTTTATTTAATAATGACGATGATGATACCACTTGATTGGCCTACAACCTTTGTTACAATGCTGATTGTCTGTGCCCAGGTGCTCAAGCTCAGTGGTAGAAACTTGAAAAACTGTGAATTATTGAAAACAAAGGAATGCACCTTTGGAATGAACTTGTGTGACCAGCCAAAGAGTGCACACATTTCAGAAGGCTCACACTGTGGCCAGGATCGCCTTGTACAGCAGGTGAAAGGAATATGTTTCTCATAAAAGAAATCCATCTAAGAACATTGATCTTAAGAAAAATATTCTTGGTCCATTGTATCAGCTAGGACCCACTTGTTGGCCAAATAAACATTTTGCACATGCAGTCCTCTAATCTTCAACCAAGACTATTGTCATTGGGCCTCATTACGAGTTTGGGGGTAGCCATGCCCTCTATAAGGGCATGGCTACCCCCAAACTCGGGTCCGGGTTCCCTGAATAGGGAAATACAGGGCCATTCTGACCTTGGAGGGCACAGTATTTCCCCATTCAGAGAACCCGGACCTGGTACATGCCCATTCCCATTTGAGCCCCCATAGGGCTCAATGGGAATAGGGAGCATGCTAACAATGGGCCCGTTAATGACGTGCCCATTGTTAGCATGCTGGGCCGCTCACGGGACCCGCTAAGGACATCTGGTAAAACAACGCGTCCTTAGCGGGTCCCGCGAGCGGACATTTTAATGAGGCGGTAGGGTAAACGGTGCCGGCAGCTCTAATGGCGTCAATAACCCCCTACCACCAGGGTCATAATGAGGCCCAGTGTATGTGGTTTGTAAGTGATTTCAATCCGGCACACACCCAAGTCAACGCCTAGCGTGTAGTGCACAACTGAAATCCTTATTTATTTTTGTCTAAAAGTTCTTTATTCTGAACGATGTACCACTCATATCACGCCCCTCTCCTGGAACCCGCCCGGTCACACTGAACCAGGAATCAGGCTGGTTTGGAAAGTTAAAATATTTATTTATGCATTTACAATTGAATCACCCTATACTTTAATGGGTATACAATAATCACCAATGGGGTGATGAAACACAGAATAGTCTCTTTAATACACAAGGAGTAGTAGTGAGCAAAACAATTCAGCACAGAAATAATACTTTTGTGTGTGTGTTCAGATCAGATGGCACTGTGGTTAGAGGTTCCCCCTGCACACCCCTCAACCCCCAATAGGCAATGTAAAGGGATAGGAGGAGAGAGCAGGTGTTCAGGAATGGCGGAATTCACACAGAATATCAACCCCACTTTCCCCCAGCAAACACAAGAGAAAAACGGAATTGACTATCAAGCTGTCAGAATGGCTTTTAAAGTTATCTTAGAATGGACTGTGCAAAAACACCAAATATGGTCAAAATTGCTGAAATTTCTATAAATTCTTATGGGAGCCGATTTGGATAGTTGCACACAAGCAATGATTCAATACCAAGAAAAAAATGGAAATCTTAAAAATCAAGTCAGAAGCAATGAAAAGTTGTTTTACACGTGTCAGAATTTCCCTAAAACGAAATTTGCAGCAAACTTTACACTGCGCGAATAATCACGTTAACGGGAGAACCGTATGGATTTGGGATGCGGTTTTAGATGCGATTTAAAGCTGTGGATGTTAGCTACAAGCAGAAGTTTTGTTTCTAGCACAAAAACTGAGGAAGTTATGGACGTTTTAGTGGAGGTCGTTTTTTCGAGATAGGCGTAAGAATGGGAAACAGGAATGCACTTTTTAAATTACAAAAGGTTTTCTTAAACTAGAGGATGACTATGAACAAAATGAATGCCCCACAGGAACACAGCCACTTGATCAGAATGACTGCCTGCCGAGGAAACTCGCCTTCTTCAGATGAGAAAAGATCAGCGCAAAGATAGTTTTAACAGTACTAGGACAGGAGGAAGATAGGAGGGATTGGATAGAGAGTTCAGACAATTCAAAAATACTTCTAACAATATGGTTCTGAATGCAAGATAGGATGGGTCTAAGATAGGGATTAACTAAGCAAGGTACATATGCTTGTGACACAGTTGTTTCTATAGATACTCATTAGATATGTTTTTAAATGGAACCGTCAGGATTCTGGTCCATCAAGATTCTGGTCAGGGAATGGGATCTGGTTCTAGGACAGACAACAGGGCACATCGGATTGGATCTGCAATCAGCAAGGCGCTCTGGTCACAGCACGGCACAGGACTGGACTGGATATGCAATGCACTCTGGTCACAGCACAGCACAGGACTGGATTGGATCAGCCCTTCTTGGTTCTGATGATAATTCTTTCAGCAGGCAAGCAGTACAGTGCAGCCCGGCTGTATTTTGATGCTTCCCCTTAAATTTGTGGGGTTGTGGTTCTGGAATTTGAGGCCTAGCTGAAAATGGTTCAGCTATGCAATGGGTCTCTGCTTTGCCACGTATCTGGAGTCTGGAGCAAGGAAGATGTAGAGTTCAGCAGCAGAGTGCTCCGCCAGCATCGGGATAGTGAGTGAATCTGTCTGTCCTTTTTGAGTGGTGAGCTGTCTCTATTGATGCTATGATATGGGGGTGTGTGGACTGGTTTAGCCTAAGCTTGCCCCTATGACAGGTGATTGGGTCAGAGTCTCCTCTCTGCCTTGATAGGAGGAGAGAAACAGTGTGTCACCTTTATGGTGTGATTTCATGAGGCAGAGAATCCACCGCTAGCCCCTTGAACACAAAATCCTCTTTTGGCACCATACATATTTACACATGTGCAACCTCTATAACAATCACATATACAGAATACATATTTTATATAGCAGCTATCCCTCAGAACCCCATAGCTGTGGGATCTTGTCTAGGCTTTTCACATAATGTTTCCCTTTTCATCAGGAACAAAATGTCTAATTTATAAGCAAATTTCTAGAAGTGTGCGCGTTTAACATGTGCATAAGTGTATAAAGTTTCAGACTTCTAGCGAAAATACATTTTGTGTAAAATCACATTTTCTGCCATTTCTTTCCAGAACATGTCACACGATTTTGCCGCCTCTTGAAACGTGCAGCCAAAATTTAGATTCACAAATCTGTTATTTTTATATTTTGTACAATTTTCACTGCCAAATTATAAGTCTTTTAAGAAAATGTTCTTTGTGAAGGTTTAGCCACAGATGGTTGTTTTAGCTCCACCTCTTGGTCTCTCCCTGGAATCCAGAAGCAGTCCCCTCCCTATTTGCTCTTGGCAAAGGCCATTTACGATGGTCCTCACACCCCACATTTCCTTACCAGCAGCTGTTCATTGTTCCCTTTTGCCTCTGTAGACCTAGCTCTTTACAAACCCTATAATTACCGCATGGGTGTGATTTCCTGGTGGGGGGGAAAAGCCATTCTTCTTTGAAGAAATCTGATATTCCAGTTTGGTAGCTTTTAGCCAGGCTTGATTTAATTGTTATTTCTGTTGCATTTTCGCTTAGCTTAAAACAAACTTGTGATTTCAAAATAGCAGCTAGAATTCTGATTCAAGATTTTAAACCATGGGATCAAAACAATTACAAGATGGTTACTCTCAGTAACAGACCTCTTAGATTGCAAACATTTGGTTTCAGGTTATACATGTTAAAGTTTATTCAGGCAGGTTCCTGACAGCTCTCATTCAGGCGGCCAAGGGTTCTGCACCCAGAGCTTTTTTTTTAACAGATCCACAGACAGGCCACTTTTGCTGTGGAAACGCTTTATGCTGTCAGCTTTTCAGAACCTTGTAAGTTCACAATGGGCCTCATTACGAGTCCTGCGGTAACCGCAGCGGTAAAACTGCCTGGTTACCGCCAGACTCGTATTACCATTCCGCCTCCGTGATTCCTGGAATTACCAGGGCATTACAACCCCGGTTTTCCGGGTATCAAGGAGGCGGAATGGTGTTAATCCCCATTCCCATTGAGTCCTATGGGACTCGATGGGAATGAGGATCATGGAAACACCGGCAGCATCTCGTAATGCTGCCGGTGTTTCCTCATCCGCCTGCAGGCGGGCGGTGTTAAACCCGCAAGGTCAGACCTGGCGGGAACATCACCTCCTGCATGCAGGAGTCGGGATCAGGCGGTCCGGAAACAACGGTGGCGGCGGGTTTACCGCCACCTTTATTTCCGGACCGCCTGAGTTATAATGAGGCCCAATGATTTCTAAACTAAGTGAATTGCAGCACCCAGCAAGAATTTTTGATGTTTAAGGGTGTTTTGCACCGGCATTTTGCAGTTTGAACCACAAAGAAAAAAGGGATTTAAAGCAAGAATTGGGTTTTCATTTAGCAACACTGATTTTTGCTTCTGTACTCCATTTTTACTTGTTGTGGAGCCCAGGGACATATTCCAGGAGTGAGATCTCTGTTCCACCAGTGACAACATGCATGGCAGATTGGGCAGCCAGCTTTTTGTGCTTTGCAAAGTGTGATTTTCAAAGGTTTTGGTGCGCACAAGGGTTTTGCAGCCATATTGATGTTTTCTGGCACCATCATAACACAGTGCTGCAGCATAGCAGAGCAAAAGTGGGTTAAAACATCCCACAGAGCCCCCCTCACGATTTGGGTTTGACCACCCATCAAGGGGAAGTCAGGAGATTGGAATGTTCTTTCTTTCTTTGGTCCAGGTGGAGAAAGTCATCTGCTTCTCCCATCAATGCTGGATCAACATGCTCTCGCCGCCAGTTCTAGATGGGAGTATGGAGCAATACACCGGGCTCTTTGGGTCTTTCTTCTCGGTCCCCGAGTCGTCCTCCTTGGTAATTAGAAATTCTTGGTTCCAATGCTATGAGACAGAACAAAGCATGGTTATGGAAATTTCCCCACTACTACTCATGTAGTGGGGCAGATGCATACATTGAAATACAATTTACAATATTCCCCACCTATATCTACTAATGGTTTTAACAGTTGGATTCTTCTAGGTATCCGGAATGTCCCCCTCTGGGTTTCCGGTTGGTTCCTCTATTTGCCGCTGAGTATGCCTGGGATGGCAACTCTTCAGCTGGTTTACGTGGACCCACTTGTCTTCCCCCTCTGCCAAACTGCCCTTGGGGATGCAGATTTTGTAGGCGACTGGTGAGATTCTGTCTACAATTTCAAAAGGACCCCAACAAGTTGGGAGGAATTTGCGCTGTTTGGCTTGGTTCCTTTGGAAATTGTACAAGTAGACCCGGTCTCCTACTTGGTATTCTTTTTTAGTTGTCTTACGATCATAGTGGGTCTTCATACTGTCTGCAGATCTTTCTAGATTCCGCTGAGCATAGGCAAAAGCATGTTGAAGGTGTTTTATCAGATTCTCAACATACTCATGAGTTGTGGAGGCATTTATCAAGGTCTGCTCTTGGGTTCTGTAGAGCAGATGCTGGCGTAGCACCATCCTTCGTCCAGTCATCTGCTCAAATGGAGACATTTTTGTTGCAGAAAAAGGGGTAGATCTGATGGCCAGCCAGACAAGAGGTAATCGAATATCCCAACTTGGCCCAGAGTCTGCCACAAACTTTTTTAATATGCTCACAATAGTCTTGTTGTATCTCTCAACTCCACCACTAGAGGCGCCCGGTGGGCAATGTGTAGTTTCCTTATGACCCCAAGTATCTGCCACATCTTTGCCATCACTTTGCTAGTGAAGTGGCTACCTCGTTCTGACTCAATCCTTTGGGGTAGTCCAAAAAGCGAGAAGATGTGATTGATCATCAGGGCAGCTGCTGTTTCTGCCTTGCAATTTGGGGCTGGGAGACATTCCACCCATTTAGTGAACAAGCATGTTGCGGTCAACATGTACTTGTTCCCCCTAGAGGAGCGAATCACGGGCCCGATAAAATTTACTTGCAAATCTGACCAAGGCAGTGTCATCCCCCTCGTCTGGAGGGGAGCACTGTGTAAGGTGATGTTGGCTGAAATTGTGCACACATAAGACACCCCTTCAAGTATTGGTCGAGGTCCTGCCCCATGTGCGGCCAGTATGCAACCTCTCGCAAGATTTCTAATGTCGTATGAAACCCAGATGACCGGCTGTGGCCGCATCATGGGCATGACTTAGCATCAGGATTCGGAATGAGGTGGGACCACCCACTGGTCATGGCCAGCTATGGATCTCCTCACCAACAAACCGTCTTGGATTCAGAACATTTTTGGACATTTCATCAACACTCTGAGGTCCTCTTTCCCTATGTAATTGGTATCCATCAGGGGAAAGTTCTCAGGGTCCTCAAAGTGTTGATAAAATTTACCAATTATTGGATCCCCTTTTGGAGCCGTAATCAAATCAGCATCTGGGGTGTCATGACCACTATGAGGGGGCACAATTTTTGCCACAAGCAGGCTCCCATAAGAGCTCTGAGGGCCTTAAAACCACTGCAATAGGGCTCCTGGAGCCAGTCCTGGTGTCTTTGGCACCAGGCTCATATATAGTAAGGAAGGGCTGTTCAAACTAGGTCCCATTTATGTAGATGGGCCTTTAAATCCAACATGGATGCTATATAAACCAAATCCTGACTGCAGAACACGCTTCGTGTTATTCTGCAACCCTCAGCGTGACGCTCACCGTGTCCAGCTCCTGGTCTTGAGCATCTTCCTGTAATCCTGCAAGAACAAGAACAAGATTATTCTGTTTTACCTGAGAAAACACCATCCAGCACTCAGCATCTCAACTGGGCTGCAATCTGTGGAAATCGAGAGAAGAAGAAACATCACTCACCTGTGAGTACCAGTTTAAGGACTTCCGGCAAACCGCTACCACAGCTGCTGTTCGAACATTGCGACCTGCAATAACGAGAAAGGGAAAAACAATATTAGAACGCGCGCTTCCAAAACATCAAATTCCATCAGTCTTACCTGAATTCCATCGCGCTACGCCACACTTTCATCCGGAGCACCACAGCAACATCTGCAAAGGAAAATTGACATATTCAGGTTCTCTTTCAATATTAAACAACCGCGCAGCGCTGTACTTACCTTAACAGATTCCGGGGGCCTGGTTTTCATCGCGCCCTCATCCACTCGCAGCACCACAGTGGCCTGTGAGGAGAAGAAGAAGAAAACACAGGTTAGCTTTAAAAGACAATAAAGGCGCTGCGCTTCGTGCTTTCTCTTTCCTAGAAAACGTGCCTCTCCATCCGGCACGCCAGCATCAAAACCTTTGCACCTGAAAAGAAGGAGATAAAGACATTAACAAATTCCCTCCATAAACAGAACAAAGACTTACAATTAACAGACCTACCTGCCTACCAGCAGATTCGGGGTCACAGCAGGCCTTGGCCCAAGGAAGGCTTACTGCACCAGTGAAGCAACTCGGGCAGCTCGCCAACAAACGTCAAGCACCCCTGCACAAGAAACGCAGGATGGATAGCTCACCCTACAAATAACTAAGGTGAGAAAAGAACCCAGTGGGAAAGGAATCGGTCAGAGGGAGGTGGGAGATTCACCCAAAAGAGACAGTTATCACAAATCCTCCCTTCTGTAATTACAGATTCATTATTCAGTCTTGGCCAACTACGCATCCAGGGTTCCAGATCTCAGAGCCTTCCAGATGCCCCCGAGGATATCAGGTGAGCGTAACAGAACACAAAGCCTTTAAACCTTATCCACCTGGGTGTCATGGAGACATCTGAAACTGATCAGTTAGCCCAGCTTTTGGGACAATTACGCACTGAGGTACACACAGCCCGGCAGGAAACCAATGCCTTAAGACAAGAGTTAATAGTCACAAAAGACCGTACTGATGAACTAAGCAAACAGCTACTACAAACACAAGCGGGGCAGGCTCCATTGCCTGGATTCGCCCCATCCGTCGCTACACCATCATCAGTCAATCCAGTACAGATAACGATGCCGGGAGCAGTACCCCTGGCACCACCAGAATGGTTTAATAGAGACCCCAGAAGGTACGCAACATTCATGAACCAGTGCCACCTCCATTTTCATTGTAGGCCTGGGGCTTTCCCAAACAACCAGGCGAGGGTGGCCTTCGTGTTATGATATTTAAGTGGAAGTGCCGCAGACTGGTCGGTACCTTTAGTGAGCTGGGAAGACCCATTATGGCAGAACGTCAGGGGTTTTCAACAGGAGATGGAAAAGTTATTTGCTCGACACTTGAATGGACAAGCTCTTGATAACGAAACCTATCCCTCCGCCAAGGGTATCAAGATTTACTGACTTATATTGCCACCTTTAATAGACCGGTTGTAGAAGAGGGGTGGCCAGAAGATAAAAGAACCACGTTGTTTCATCGGGGCCTACGAGGCGACCTGAAGGATGTCCTTGCTCAAGTGGTAGACCCACCTAAAGACTGTGGAGAGTTTATCAATCTGGTAGTTCATTAGGACCACATATTACAGGATCGAAGAACTGACCTAAGTAGACTCGAAAATCGTGCCATGTACGTACGTTCAAAATATAATGTTCAATGTCCATCAGAAAATACCACAGAACCCATGCAGATTGGAGGAGTATGACCCCCTTTAACCAAGGGTAAAAGAGACAAGAGAAGACAGCTACGGTTATGCCTATCCTGCGGTAAATCAGATCACTACCTCAAAGAATGCCCAGTGAAACCTCCAAGGAAGGTTGTAGGCGCTACAGAGAAAGAAGATGATGGAAAGGAATCGGAAAACTACCAGGCCCGGCAAGCATAGAGGTCTGCTTGTCGAGCGAGAAGGATGAGTCACAGACCTCACATTTCGCCCTACCAGTAACCTTGATCAATCACCAACGACAGTCATGGATGCATGCCATAGAGGCATATATAGACAGCGGAGCAGTTGGTAATTACATAGATCGAGATCTGGCAACAGAAATGGGACTTCCCATATGCCCAAAACCAACAACTGAAAAGGTAACTACTGTTGACGGTGCAGAAATTGCTTCGGGACCAGTAACCCAATGCACAACAGAATTAACCCTTCTGTGTCAGGATGGACATCAAGAAGCAATCACGTTTGACCTCATCAAAGCACCTCAGTTCCGGTTGATCTTAGGGATGCTATTGTTAGTAACTCACAATCCCCACATAGACTGGCGTGCAAAGAGACTGACCTTTTCTGACGAATGCGCCCACGCTAGCTACCCGAAATCTATACCACAGCCAAACCTGAAATCTGTTCAAGGAATAGCATCGGGATCGCAGAACCAATGGACACCTTACCAAAAGAATATCAGGATTATCAAGATGTTTTTCAGACGGAACAGGCTAACACATTACCGCCACATATGCCCTATGACTGTCAGATGGACCTGATACCTGGCGCACAGGTTCCTTGTGGTCGAATTTATGCACTTACGGAAACCGAAAATCTCCAGTTTAAGTCCTATCTGGATCAATACCTGGCTAATGGTTTGATCCGTCCGTCAAAGTCACCGGCAGCCTCTCCTTTATTCTTCGTACCTAAGAAGGAGGGAGATTTGAGGACTTGCATCGATTACTGCACACTTAATCAAATCACAGTAAAAAATCGCTACCCTTTGCCCCTTATCCCGGAACTGTTGGACCAAGTCAAGGATGCCCCACTCTACACCAAACTAGACCTCAGAGGAGCATACCACCTTGTACGTGTTAAGAAAGGGGATGAATGGAAAACCGCGTTTCGCACCAAGTATGGCCTGTACGAATATCAGGTAATGCCTTTCGGGCTGTGCAACGCTCCCGCAGCGTTCCAATACTTCATGATTGATGTATTACAGGAATGAATGGATGTCTGTGCCCTGGTCTATATTGACGACAGCCCCTTTGAAAGAGATAATGTGGAACATGTTCGCTCAGTCCTTGCAAAACTTTGCCAGCACAAACTGTATACTAAACTCAAGAAATGATCCTTACATACTTGCCCCCCAACTCTGGAACACCCTACCTCTCAACATCAAAACTATCAAGTCCTTCCAGATCTTCAGGAAGCAGGTCATCAGCTGGCTCCTAAACACAGAGTAGCCCCACTAACACCAGACCTCTCACCCCTGCGCGGTAACTGGCTCATGTACTGTATGTATATTGTTACTGTATATTGATAAATGTATATATATGTATGTATTATAAGTATGCATGAAGTATGCAACACAAAGATACTTCTCAATGCTGTAACCGTATTCTTAAGCGCCCTTCTACCCCTGGGTTTGGAGCGCTAAACAAATAAAATAAACAAACAAACAAACAAACATGTTACCGAAGTGGAGTTCCTCGGTTTTGTTCTCTCTCCAAAGGGAGTCGAGATGGATTTACACAAAGTAGATGCCATCCTTAATTGGCCGTCACCTTCTTCACTTAAAGGAACCGAAAGCATGTTCAGGTTTGCACATTTTTATCGCCGATTTATTCCAGATTTCTCATGGATAGTCCACCCAATCACATTGTTACTGAGAAAAAACAACAACAAATTCCAATGGACTGTAGAGGCGGAACAGGCCTCTCAGGAGCTCAAGAAATTATTCACCTATTATTCACCTCCACGCCAATTTTATGACATCCTTGCCATGATCTCCACTATGTAGTGGAAACTGATGCATCCAGCGTAGCTATGGGAGCAGTTCTCTCTCAAAGAGATCCAGAGACAGGCCAATTACACCCCATGGCCTTTTGGTCATGTAAATTCTCACCACCAGAACTTAACTATTACAGACAAAGAATTGTTGGCAATAAAATCAGCTTTCAAAGCCTGGCAGCAGTATCTATTAGGTGCCAGACATACCATCACAGTTATCACAGATCACTGAAACCTTCAATACCTAAAGTCAGTGAAAGCCCAATCATCACGACAGTTGCGTTCGGCTCTATTCTTCGTAGAATACGATTATGTAATAATATACCGACTGGGAGTTCAGAATGGGAAGGCCGATCCCTTGTCTCGTATGAGTGTTGAAGAGAAAACGAACAGTACCCTGGACCATGTTGCCATCATCCCAAGTGATAAACTACTGGGACTCACCACCACATTGACTCTGAGTGAACTTCAAGATAATATTTGAACCTTAATGAACCCCAAGATCTTGCAGAAATGAAATTCCCAAAATGAACATCACACGGTTCTGGATGGATTACCCTACTTCCGGGAACGACTATATCTACCAAGTAAAGATCTGCAAGAATTTGTCATGTCTGGTTATCACGATTCCCTGATCAAAGACCATCCCGGAATTGCTAAAACTCTAGCCAAGGTTAAACGGAATTATTGGTGGCCAACCTGGAGTAAGGACATTGCTCGATTTGTTCTATCCTGTGGGATATGTGCACAGAATAAATCACAAAAACAGTGAGGGGCCACAAGTTGGGCCACAAGCAGGCTCCCACCAGAACCCTGAGGGCCTTAAAACCACTGCAAAAGGGGCTCCTGAAGCCAGTCCTGGCGTCTTTGGCACCAGGCTCATATGTAGGAAGGAAGGGCTGTTCAAACTAGGTCCCATTTATGTACATGGGCCTTTAAATCCAACATGGAAGCACCCACACAGTCTAGTTCTAAGAACCAAGCCATGCGGTCTAGTGTTTTGGGTGTGGCAGGCCTGGAACTACTTTCCCTGGTACTACTTTACATGGGCTATATAAACCACACCCTGAGTGCAGAACACGTTTCGTGTTATTCTGCAACTCGCAGCATGACGCTCACTGTGTCCAGCTCTTGGTCTTCAACATCTTCCTGTAATCCTGCAAGAACAAGAACAAGATTATTCTGTCTTACCTGAGAAAACACCATCCAGCACTCAGCATCTCAACTGGGCTGCAATCTGTGGAAACCAAGAGAAGAAGAAACATCACTCACCTGTGAGTACTAGCTTAAGGACTTCCGGCGAACCGCTACCACAGCCACTTCCAAAACATTGAATTCCATGTGTCTTACCTGAATTCCATCGCGCTACACCACGCTTCCATCCGGAGCACCACAGCAACATCTGCAAATGAAAAGAGACATATTCAGGTTTGCTTTCAATATTAAACAACCGCACGGCGCTGTACTTACCTTAACAGATTCCAGGGACCTGTTTTTCATCGCGCTCTCTTCCACCCGCAGCACAACAGCGGCCTGTGAGGAGAAGAAGAAGAAAACATAGATTAGGTTTAAAAGACACTAAAGGCGATGCGCTTTGCGCTTTCTCTTACCTAAAAAACGTGCCTCTCCAAACGGCACACCAGCATCAAGACCTTCGCACCTGAAAAGAAGGAGATAAAGACATTAACAAATTCCCAACATAAACAGAACAAAGACTTACAATTAACAAACCTACCTGCCTACGAGCAGATTCAGGGTCACAGCAGGCCTGGACCCAAGAAAGGCATACTGCACCAGTGAAGCAATTCAGGCAGCTCGCCAACAAATGTCAAGCGCCGCTGAACAAGAAACGCAGGATGGATAGCTCACCCTACAAATAACTAAGGTGAGAAAAGAACCCAGTGGGAAGGGAATCGGTCAGAGGGAGGTGGGAGATTCACCCATTAGAGACAGTTATCACAAATCCTCCATTCTGTAATTGCAGATTCATTATTCAGCACTGGGCAACTACGCATCTAGGGTTCCAGATCTCAGAGCCTTCCAGACACCCCCGGGGATATCAGGTGAGTGTAACAGGGGTCTCCTTACTCCATTGTGCAGTTGAGAGTTCATTGTGAGCATTTGTCTGGGACCTAGTGATAGCAGTGACCTGGATTTCCCCCAACAGGGACTCAATCTCAAGTAGATCCCCTTGGATGGCTCTGGTTTTGGCCAGCTGATCAGCTAGGTCATTTCCAGTTTTGTCTGGTCCCTCTACTTTAGAATGACCCTTGATCTTTATCCAGTAGATGGTCATCCCATTCAAGGTGACCAGATCATCAATGTTTTGTATTAATTTTCCATGTTTTAAAGGTTTATTATTAGCACACAGCATGCTTCTGGTTTTCCAGTTAACCAGGTGCTCCACAAACCCGTTCCGTACATAATCTGAGTCTGTGATTATGACCAGTTTGTGGAGTTGGTGTTGGACAGCATTGAGGATGGCTTGATGCACAGCCATCAACTCTGGCACTTGACTACTTCGGGGACTGATTGTGTACCCAGCGGAGGGTTCTGGCGCATCATTCACCCATGCATTCCCTACGCCGGCCACAAGTTCCTTTTCCCTGTTGGTGTCCACATGGTAGGAGCACCCATCCACATAAACAGTGGGATTTCCCTCACATTGGTCTTCTTCATAGACTTTGTGTGGGGAATTAAGGTAGGCCTCTGTGTTGTCCTTGATTTTAAGACTTTCGTCCTCGAGACAGTTTTCTCTGGCACAATCATGCAAGTCAGCCAGACCTTGCGCGAGGGGACTCTTCTTGTTTTGGCCATATCTGACCTCCACAGGAAAGCCTTGCATTGACAGAATCCAGGAAGTAATTAGTGAATTACTCACATTTCCGGCCCGGATTCTGTCACTTTGAAGATATTGCAAAGGTTGGTGTGGAGTCTCCACGATGATGTGTTCCCCCTGGATAAATGGGCGTTAATTCTTCAATGCCCTCACCGTTGCCAGGAGTGCCTTCTCACAATAGTTGAATTTTTCCTTCACAGATGGTAAAGTCTTACTCGCATAGGAGATTACTTTATTGACCTTGTCATGCTTTTGATATAATACTGCAGTCAAGCATGTATTTGAGAACCCTGTCTCCAAGAAGAACTCCTTGTTTTTGACAGGGTAAACTATGCAAGGCGCTTGTGAGAGGCTTCTTTTGAGTTGTCTTACTGCCTCGGCTTGTTCTGGACCCCACTCCCACTTGACCTCCCCTTCAAAAGATGGATCAGGGTCTTGTGATCTCTGTGTAATTCTCAATGATCTTTCTAATATAATTAGTTAGTCCAAGGAGGCTCCTTAGTTCCCGCAGAGTTGTGGGGTCTTTTATTTTCTGGAGGGCTTCTACTTTCTTTTCCTGGGGACAGAGACCCTGAGGAGTTATCTCATGCTCAAAGAAATTGACACGGGTTCTGCACCACTATGCCTTTTGGAAAGCGAGTTTTGCTCCGGCGGCCCTCAACTGTGTCAGAACATAAAGGATCTCCGCTATGTGTTCCTCCACAGTTGAGCTTTTGATTAGAACATTGTCTACATAGGCCAGGTTAACCCTTTCACCCAGGTTGGGTGTGGCCTTATGTAGAAAGATTTTAAATTCATTGCCTGAGTTGATGTATCCGAAGGGAGTCTTGGTCCAAGTGTACTGCTGCCCCCGAAGGTAAAGGCCAGCTTGTATTGGTCCTCCCTACTGACAGGTACAGTCCAGTACCCATTGGTCAGGTTAATGGCAGTGAATACCTTTGACCCCTGGATCTGGGCCAGCCCTTGGTCAATGTAGGGAAGAGGCCATCGAGAAGTATGGACCCGTTTGTTGAGCTCCCGTAGGTCAGCACAGAGTCTCCACTGGCCGTTTGCTTTCAAAATGCCCAGCACCGGATTATTGAAGGTGCTGCGGACTGGACAAATTATCTCACGGGACTCAAGGTTCTTAATTATTTCAGTAAGGGACTCCATTGATGCGAGAGACAAGCAATATTGCTTCACAAACACTGGAGTCATGCCAGGGTCCATGGGAATTGTTGTTGTGTGGATGTCGGTGCGACCACAGTCATATGAGTCCACCGCAAAGAGATCTTAAAAATCTAAGAAAACTTGTTTCAATTTTTGCTTTTGCTCCAGAGTCTCACAGGCATCAGCTAGGCTGACTCTCTCTTCACCCATCTGCCTGAAGCCTGGAAAGACTTCTGGTTTGGCTATCTCAGCGGCCTCCTCCAGCTGGGTGGAGAAGCCCCTGGTCAAAGTGCTGATTTGGACTAATGGCATCAGGTGGGGGAGGCAGTCCTTGTGGACTTGAAAGATCACCTCATCGCTCCTGAAGTCAAAAGTTATATATTCCTTACCTTAAGGTCAGGAAAAGTATACCAGGAAATTCCCCCCATGCCGGGTGAAGATCCTGTCTGGTGTTGTGTCATCGTCACTATCACTGTCAAAACAGTCCTTGGGGATTGATCCTAACAGTTCATTAACTAAATCTATGGAAAAATATTGGTCATTAACCGCCATTGCAATAATGGTGCCTGCGCCCAGAGTGATACTCTTTAGGTCGCTGTTATCCAACTCTAATGGAATCGTGTCATGTTCTATATTGACTAGTGGTGTTGGGTTTACCCCCAACCATTGCTGTTGGAAATGAGCATTAAGATGAATATACGCGCCAGGATTGTTCAGTTTCTGTCCTCTTTTAATTTTTACTTCCAGTGAGAATTGTCGGGTCCATTCTGGGATGGAGACTTCCTCTCCAATCTGAATTTCAACTGCATATAACAGCAGTTGAGCTGACCGAAATGCTTTCTCTGGGTCATCAAAGTCCATGGGATTACCCACTAATCGGGACCAAGCATTGAAGTTTATTCAGTCCAAGCTAATGGCAAAGCGATTGAGAATGTCACTGCCTAAATACAATGCAGCAGGTACATCTCGCACAACCCAACAATTATGGACTATGCTCTTGTTGCCTATGGAAATTTTGAGCATACACCTGCTAGGCAGGAAATGTTTGCATTGGGTGTTTCGAGGTCCATTTCCCATTTGTCTACCAGTTTAAATGTGGGAATGGCTGGATCTTTTGGGAGTTTGCGGAACATGGCCTTGCTGATGAAGCTCTTACCGTTGTTCACACACACTCGGGCGAGAACAGATTCCTTCCCCTCATTTAACTGAATAGGGATGAACAACTCCTCTCCAATTTTCTGAATATCAGCCAAGCTTTGAGCTGATTTCTCATGTTTTTGCACTATGGGAATGGGATTTTCTGATTGTGAATTTGTATAGAATTTCAGAGTGTTTCCTTCCAGTGTGGAATGCCACCTTAGACTGGAAGGAAGGTTGATTTTCAGAAATAGAGAGGACTTCCCATCACCAGTTTGTTGTCCTACTGCAATTACTGTCACGTCTGGGATTTGATTATTCTGGAAGTGGAACTCAATTTGGTCAGGTTTTTGTTCAACCATGTGGCATGTGCTATTTAAACTAACATGGTTGACATTCTGTTTTCATTTTATTGGTTGGTTTGTCTGGGTCCAGAGGACCTTGTTTACACAATCTATGAGGGGAGACAATCTATGCAGGATGTCATTCCCTAGTAAACAAGGTTTGCCCTCCGGAGTCACAACTATGACTGGGTGCTTCACCTTGTGTCGCCCAATTTTAATGTCTAAATCCACAGTCCCCTCGACAGGAATTTCCTTCCCATCGAAGTTCTGAAGTTGGCCAGGAAGAGGGGTGAGAGGAATTTCGTATTTCTCCCCCCCTTCCCGAATTCAGCTGATCAAAGGCCCTTTTTGACAGAAGGGTGGCTTGGGATCCAGTGTCCATCAGTGCCAAAATTGTACATTGCCCCTGTATTTGTACCGGGGCATAAAATCTTCCCTCCTTTTCCTCAAGGGGGCAAAGATAATGCACATTTTTGGCCAACTGGTGGGTTACTTTCTTTGCTTTGGAAACCGACCGAGAGGTGATTTAGGCAGGATTCTGTTTGGGATCTTGGAAACCTGTAAGAAAAAGGTGACAGCTAGATATGGGGGAGGTTTTGGGTTCCCCTGGTTCTGATTCTGGGCTCCCCCCCTCCCCCGCTTTTTGGAGGCAGTCACCCAGATGGGTTTGAACCAGGGGATTTTCGTGCTGGTCATTCTGGGTACTGATGATGGGCGGTTTTAACTCGGTCCCCACATCTGCCCAGTCTGGATTTGGATCCTTTGGGACCCATTTTTCTTTGGGAGGATTTCCCCCAATCTTGAAGGAGATCATTTTCCCAGAATCCTCTGAGGACCCCTCTCCTTCAAATTGGAAGATTTGCACCTCCTCCTCAAAATGGGCCTTTTTAGGCTCTTTATTTCTCCTACCCACTCTCTGTTCCTTGGGTTGCCGACTTTCGGAGGCAGGAGATTTTGGATCCGGTTACTGGGTTTCCAGGGGCTTTCCACAAGTGGGGAAGGGAGCTTCCTCTAAGGCTTTACCCCCACCCCTTCCCCTCATGCCTCCTCCCTGGGAACCAGCAGGTTATCGGGGTTCTTCCCCCGTCATTGTTCTGGAGCAGCAGACCCTGGATTTGAGGAATTCTGAGCCACCATGCTCATCTGAGGGTTCTGTTGAGCCCTCAGCATGCGACCCAGGTCCTGTGCCATGTTCTGGACCTGGCGCTCTAGTTGGGACACCCGCTCTGGCTGGTACGGGGTCCTCAGGTCTACCCCGGGTTGATCCCGGGAAGAGTAACTATGCCTTCTCGCATAATACCCCTGGTTAGGAAAGTTTGGGTACCCCTCCACCCTTGGCCTCCCCTCTCCTGGATTGGGCTGTCTGGGCTCAGGAAAGTGGGGAAAGAAAGAAGGATTGTTTTGGGGGTTGAAGTTTGGCGGGTACCGGGGAAAGAAATTTGGTCCAGCATTTGGGGGATTACTGGCCTCCTGGGGAAAGTGAGGAGGGAGGGTTCCTGGGTTTCCTGCTTTCTGGTTGGATCCCACCCCCCCTTGGGCTGGAGGAGTCCATACATAGCCCAAGATGGGTCTATTTCCCTTGTAGGGTGGGCTGATGTAGTCAGGGGAGTTAGGGGTCCCATTTGTGGGGTTACCTCCCTGGCTCCCTGTTTGGGATTGGCCCGAGGGCCTTCTGGGTCTGGGGTTGGTCGGATTCTGCACAGGAAGGTTCTTAGGCCCCCCCATCTCCAGATCTAAAATGGGGGCAACCTTCACCTCTGCCACCTTAGCAGCAGCAGGGGTGTTGATTGTTTTGGGGCTCTTGCTAATATTTTTACTTTCCAACAGCTTCTGTACTTCATAGATGTGCGTTGCTTGTTCAATGTCCCAGTCTAGTGACCTGTTCTCATGAAAGTCCCTCACTAGCTGGGTCATAATGTACTTCGGGAGAGCATGAAAGATGGTGTTCACAAATTCCTTACTGTCAGTGCGCACCCTTCTAGTGGTCTGTGCAAAGGCGCGTTCAATCCCTGAACAAATTCTTGTGGGGCCTGGTCTTCCCCACATTGTAAATTGTAGGCTGCCGTGCGAGCCTCTTGAGGGTTCCTATGAATGGAAAAATGTTTCAGGATGGCCGCCCTATAGGTGGACCATCTGGAATGGTTCTGATCCTCCAGCCCCACAAAGAAGCTGGAGAACTCAGGAGCGAACGTCCACTTTACATACTAAATACAGCTTTGGCTGTACTTCAGATGGAAAGTCTCCATCATCTGCTCAAATAATTCAAGGTGCTCCCAAACCGAATATTTTGCATTTTTGTGGTAGGGCGTGATGACGTTCCTAATAGCTTTTATTTGCTTCAGGGGATCCTTAAGTAAAGCCCTCTTAACTTTTTAGTTCTTGTCACCCTGGTCCACTTATCCTCCAACTCAGAGGCACTGATACCAGAGGTGGCTGTCTGATCTTCTAGGCTCTCCCGGATTCTGTGAGCTTGGGAATGGCTGGCAGAATTTGGGGGCCTAGTCTCTTGGGACCTCTGGGGCTCAGAAGAGTCTTCTGACTCTTCCTTGCTCCCAGGATTAGTTGAGTACCCCCCCCCACTGTCCTAGCTGGGAAGAGGTTTTTAATATGCTCTTAGTGGGTCTAGTCTCATGGAATTCCCTACCAAATTTCACTGCCTGATCTCTTGGGAGGTTACGTTTCTGAGGATCCATTTCTCTGATTCTCCCCTTACTAGAGTCTCCCTGATCGGAAAAGATGGCCCTAGCACTTGGGAACATGTACAGAGATGCCCACCCATCCATTTCTGGGAGGCGCTGACCTATTATCCCCATATTTCCCATAGGATTGAAGTCTACCATCCCCATGGCCCTTGGTTCATGTGAGCCAGGGGACATGGGGGTGGCAGAGTCCATGGAATTGAAGGGATTAAAGTCTCAGTCGAGAACAGGGTTCCTGAGGTTATGCTCAGGGGTTTCCCTCTCCCATCTGACCTCATCTCTCTCAGCCCCTACTCCCAGATAGCATGCAAGAATCTGACCCTTTTGTTCTTCTATTAAGGCCTTAGTGATATTTATTAGTTGTTCCTGCATGGCTATCTATCTATGGAGCCTGTCGTTGTTTTTCACAGAGAGCCTCATTGTCTCTCTGTGCTTCCTGTCTGCATTGGGAGTATTGGGCAAACTTTTGCTGCAGGAGACTCACCTCCTGAGGTCTGTCCTTACTGACCTGATCATTCTTAGCCACAGCATCTTCCACCCTTCTGGTGTGTTCTAACAGCTTTTCATAGTCCATTTTGAGTTCACCCTGACCCTGAAGGGCCAGGTGATTTTCTTCCACCTTGGTTTTTAAATGGCTGACTTCCTGGCCTAAGGTTTCCTTTCCTGAATTAGAGTACCCCTCTCTGCAGCCAGGTCATCCCTTTGTTTTCTAATGGCACATAATTTCTTGCGCTCCTCATCAAAATCTGTTTGAGTGTGGAGAGCCTTCAATATTAATTTATTATTTTCCTCCTTCATTTCATCAATCTGATTTTCTAGGGCAACTATCTGCCCTGCGCATGCTCTATTATAATTTACTTGCTGTGCCAGCTTTTGTTGGCTCTGTTGTAGCAAATCCAACCTTTCTTGACACTCTTTTTGCAGTGTCAGTAATTTGGTATCTTCCTCTACCTTCCCTTGCTGCAGGAGATCCAGATCTTCCTTTAATTTGATCAGGTACTGTCTGGTTTCTTTCTCTCATTCTTGGCTCTTTTGTAGCCTTTGCTCTGCAGAGTCCAAATCAGTTTGGGTTTTCTCTAGGGATTGTACTTGCCTCTTTACCAGATCTAGGTTTTCGGCATATTTTTCCCGTATTACTCCAATGTGGAGGTACAGGTAAGCCGCTATTTTGGCAATTTTACATTGCTCTTCTTTTACTTTTGGGGCCATATGCAATTCACTAACTGCCTGGTGCAATGGACCCTGGTCCTGCATTGTATCTAATTCTATGGCAGTGATTTGTTGTTTGATTTCCTGCAGCCAAACATTCTCATCCTGCTCTACCCATTCAGCCCTGATAAATAATAATAGGTGTTCTTTTGCCATATTGATTTCCACTAAGGTCGCCATTCCGGAAATGTTAATTTCCTTCTGACTTATGTCAGGGTTATTTTATTTTTGCGAAACAGGCCCAACTCCTTTGAGTAATTCTATTGAAGGGTGTTTTTACATTGTAGCACAGTGTGGTAGCCCAACAAGGTGTATGTACCCAGTCAGTTAGCAAGCTGTGTTGACTGTCACAAGTGGTATGTCTAATTCAGGATCTCGTGACGAGCCCCCAAGCTGTAAATGATTTCAATCCGGCATGCACCCACGTCAACTGATATCCTTATTTATTTTTGTCTAAAAGTTCTTTATTCTGAACGATGTACCACTCATATCACGCCCCTCTCCTGGAGCCTCCCCTCCCCCACTCACACTGAACCAGGAATCAGGCTGGTTTGCAAAGTTAAAATATTTATTTATGTATTTACAATTTAATCACCCTATACTTTAATGGGTATACAATAATCACCAATGGGGTGATGAAACACAGAATAGTCTCTTTAATACACAAGGAGTAGTAGTGAGGAGAGAGCAGGTGTTCAGGAATGGCAGAATTCACACAGAATATCAACCCCACTTTCCCCCAGCAAACACAATAGAAAAACGGAATTGACTATCAAGCTGTTAGAATGGCTTTTAAAGTTATCTTAGAATGGACTGGGCAAAAACACCAAATATGGTCAAAATTGCTGAAATTACTATAAATTCTTATGGGAGCCGCTTTGGATAGTTGCACACAAACACAAGCAATGATGTAAAACGAAGAAACAATTCAAAATCTTAAAAGTCAAGTCGGAAGCAATAAAAAGCTGTTTTACAAGTGTCAGAATTAACCTAGAACGAAATTTGCGGCAAACTTTTCACTGTGCGATAATCACGATAACGGGAGAACCGTATGGATTTGGGATGCGGTTTTAGATGCAATTCAAAGATGTGGATGTTAGCTACAAGCAGAAGTTTTGTTTCTAGCACAAAAACTGAGGAAGTTATGGATGTTTTAGTGGAGGTCGTTTTTTTCGAGATAGGCGCAAGAATGGGAAACAGGAATGCACTTTTAAAATTACAAAAGGATTTATTACAGTAGAGGATGACTGTGAACAAAATGAATGCCCCACAGGAACACAGCCACTTGATCAGAATGACTGCCTGCAGAGGAAACTCACCTTCTTCGGATGAGAAAAGATCAGTGCAAAGATAGTTTTTGTTACGCTCACCTGGTATCCACAGGGACGCCACCCAGCCGGGTTACTCGCTGGTATGCTTCTCAGTTTTGCCAAGATGTGGTCTGGGGGGAAGGTTCTGCCTTGTGGTAGAGTTAGGCGTGCTCTCTGTCCTGCCTTATTTGCAGGGACGCGTTGTCTTTCGTGGGCGTGTGCGGTCCAGTTACTTCACTGACGCCGGCCCGTTTGATATCGTTAGGTATATCTTATTGCTGTTCTTTAGTATTGTTGCTATCCTGCATGCCTCTCTTGTTTAATAATGTCTCTTTTTCTCCCTTAGGTATGCGGAGCTTCAGCGCGGTGAACTGGCTTGGTTGAGCCCGCTGGTAAATGATGGCGCTTTAAGAGTGCTATGATGCGGTAAGTAAGCCTATGCGCAGCACTGCAATGGCTTGCCTTTGCTAACCTGTTTTGTCTTCTTTCCCTGCAGGTCTTAGTGTTCTTCAGCATGTGTGGTATTTTCCGGAGTGGTGCCAGCCGAGAGGCGACCAGCCAGGTAAGCCTTTTGAGCAGTTAGTAATTTGCAATGTCTCTTCTGCTTTCTTAATGTTGCCTCTATCTTCCTCTTTCAGGTCGTGCAGTCCGGGAGGCGTGCAGATCCAATTAAAGATGTTCTCAGGAGCTGCGAGTAACTAAAGATGAAGACTGCAGGTAAGATGCTGCTGCTAATGATGTTCCTTTCGTCTCCATGCAGGTTCTGCTTCTCCGAGGTTCGGGAGTATAGCTGGACACGGTGAGCGTCACTTTGCAAGCTGCAAAGTAACGCAAAGCGTGTTATCTTGCTCGGGTGTGGTTTAAATAGCCCCAGCAAAATAGTCGAGGTAAAGTTGTCCGTAGGCTACCACACCCAAAACACTAGACCGCATAGCTTGGTTCCGAGGAACCAAGCTATGTGGATGCCTCTGTGTTGGCTGACAACACAATAAAGTAGTTCTCAAGCACATTGTTTTTCATTATGTATGAGCCTGGCACCATAGGCGCCAGGACTGGCCCCAAGAGGGTTTTGGAAGAGGATGCCAGGCTCTAGAGGCCTGAGTCCAGACTCCACCTGGCCAATGGGTTTGCCAGAGGGGGTTTTGGCAGAGGGTCGTGACAGCACTCCCCCCTAATGCCCCTCCCATGGTGTTCCTTCTGTCTGGCCCAGGTTTGGTTGGGAAGTTCCGATGGAATTTCCTGATTAGACGTGGTGCGTGGATATTCTCACTGGGCTCCCAGGTTCTATCTTGTGGTCCAAATCCTTTCCAATCAACAAGATAATATAGCTTGGTCCTAGAGTATTTAGAGTCCAAGATATCTTTGACTTCGAATTCTGGTTCTCCGTCAACAAGTATGGGCTTAGGTGGTGTACCAATCTAAGTGTGCCGTGTTGCATTGGTTTCAGGAGGGACACATGAAATACTGGGTGGTTTTGTAGATTAGGTGGTAAATCCAGTTTCACGGCTACTGGGTTGATAATTGCCTTAATGGTATAGGGTCCTAAGAATCTGGGATGAAAGGTCCGGTTTCCCTTGATGGGTACGAATTTAGCGGCTAACCAAACTTTGGCTCCTACTTGATAATTAGGGGCCTTTTTCTGGTGTTGGTCGGCGAATCTCTTTTGTTTTTCTTTGGCATGAATAAGATGTTCCTTAGCCCTTTTGAAAGCCTGAGTAATAGTTGTGTGTAGAGTCTTTACCGCTGGCATTTCCAAGCTGGCTGGAAGGTCTAGTTCAGAGGTACGTGGATGTCTGCCATAAAGGGTATAGAATGGCGTTTGTCCCGTGCTTGAATGCAAAGAATTGTTATGTGCATATTCAGCTATCCATAGTATGTCTTTCCAATTCCTTTGTTCGTGGTGCAGCATGCACCGTAAATATTGCTTGAGTGTCTGATTGGTTCCCTCTGTTTGGCCGTCCGTTTGGGGATGGTGACTGGTAGATAGCCGAAAGTCGATCTGCGCCATTGCACAACATTTTTTCCAGAAGTTAGAAACAAACTGGCTGCCTCAATCAGAGACCAGAACCAAAGGGAAGCCATGTAGCTTAACCACACCCTCCAGGAACACTTTTGCTAAAGTGGCTGCGTCTGGGAGGCCTTTGAGAGGAATAAAATGGGCCATCTTCGAGAATACGTCCACAACTACAAGAATGGTGTTGAACCCTTGGCTTGGAGGTAGATCAGGGATGAAGTCAAGGGAAAGAGTGTGCCATGAACTGGAGGAATGTCCAATGGTTGTAGGAGACCAGATGGTTTTTGTTTCTGTGATTTATTTTGTGCGCAGACACCGCAGGACTGAATATACTGAATGATGTCCTTACGCCAGGTAGGCCACCAAAAGTTCTCTTTCACCTTAGCTAGTGTTTTGGCGATCCCAGGATGCCCTTCGATCAGTGAATCATGATAGTTTGAAATAATATGCTGTTGTAATTCCTTCTTGGGTACATAAAGGCGATCCCTAAAAAAGGGTAGATGGTCCTTGATGGTATATTGTTCTCCTTGAGTTTGCCATGCGAGGAAGGCATCAGGATTCATTGTCCATTGGACTTCTTTCTGTAGTTCTGCTTGTGTGAAGGCTGTCGTGATACCCAAGAGTTTGTCTTCAGGTATAATAGGTACTGGGTTTGTAGTTGTATATACCATTTCATCTATGCCCATGCGAGATAAGGCATCCGCCTTTCCGTTTCTGACTCCTGGTCGAAATGTGATTACATAATCATATTCGGCGAAGAAAAGGGCCCACCATAATTGGCTCGAGGACTGGACCTTGGCTGTTTTGAGATATTGCAGGTTTTGGTGGTCTGTGATGACTGTAATGGTGTGTCTGGCCCCTAGAAGGTAGTGCCTCCAGGCTTTCGAAGGCGGATTTGATAGCCAGGAGTTCCTTGTCCGTGATGGCATAATTAATCTCTGGAGGTGAGAACTTTTTCGACCAGAAGGCCACAGGATGTAGCTGGCCGGTTTCCGGGTCTCTCTGTGAAAGGACAGCACCCATTGCGAGACTGGACGCATCAGTTTCAATGACATAAGGGAGGTCTGGACGAGGATGTCGCAGGATTAGAGCGGAAGTAAACCTTTGTTTAAGTTCCTGAAAGGCTTCTTCTGCTTCTTCGGTCCAAGCAAACTTTTTATTGTTTTTTCGTAATAGTACTGTGATTGGGTGCACAACCTGAGAGAAGTCTGGGATGAACCGGCGGTAGAAGTTCGCAAAGACCAGCATGCCTTGTACCCCTTTCAGAGACGTCGGTGAAGGCCATTTCAGAATGGCATCTACCTTGTGCACGTCCATTCTGATGCCTCCTGGAGTAAGGATACAACCAAGAAACTCTACTTCGGTGACGTGAAAAAAGCATTTGTCAAGCTTTGCAAACAAGCGATGTTGACGGAGCTTGGTGAAAACTGAACGAACGTGCCTGATGTGATCTTGTTTCGAGGCTGAGCATACTAAGATGTCGTCTATGTACACTAAGGCACACACATCAATGAACTCCCTTAAGACGTCATTCATGAAATATTGGAATGCCGCAGGAGCGTTGCATAACCCAAAATGCAATGCTTGATATTGAAACAAGCCGTACTTAGTACTGAAGGTTGGTTTTCCATTCATCTCCTTTTCTGACTCGGACCAGATGGTGCGCTCCTCGAAGGTCCAATTTGGTATAAATCTGGGCATCTTTAACTTGGTTTAGCATCTCAGGGATCAGTGGCAAGGGGTAGAGGTTCTTCACGGTGATCTGGTTCAATTTGTGGTAGTCAATACAGGTTTTCAAGTCTCCCTCCTTTTTCGGGACAAAGAACAAAGGACTGGCTGCGGGGGACTTCGAAGGACAGATAAATCTGTTTGCAAGGTACTAGTCTAAATAAGATTTCAAATGAAGGTTTTCCAGTTCTGTGAGAGCGTAGATCCTGCCGCAAGGGATTTGTGCACCAGGAACAAGGTCGATCTGATAGTCATAGGGCCTGTGCGGTGGCAATGTATTGGCTTGGTCCTTTCGCAATACATCCTGGAAATCATGGCATTCACTTGGCAAGGTATTAGTTGCTCCCAGGGTTGATACTGTCGCTCCGGGAGTCATGGGGATACAGACGTCGGGTTTCTCCTCTTGGTAATAGCAGGCAGGGGAGCAGTCACCGTGGAAGGTTAATTTTCATGCCCGCCAGTCTATCAAAGGGTTGTGAGCAACCAACCATGGCATCCCTAGTATTAGCCTGAACTGAGGTGCCCTAATGAGATCAAATGAAATAGACTCCCGATGTCCGTCCTGGCACAACAAGGTTACCCTGGCTGTGCACTGGGTTACTGGTCCGGAAGCGATTTCTGTCCCATCCACTGTGGTTACCTTGTCCATAGTTGGCTTGGAACACAAAGGAAGCCCCATCTCTGCTGCCAGTTCTTGATCAATATAATTTCCAATTGCTCCGCTATCGATGTCTGCTTCAACGGCATGCATTCTTGACGACTGTTGGTGGTTAATTAAGATCACTGGTATTGCAAAGTGCGAGGTCAGCAACTCTTTCTTCTCACTCGACAAACTGACCTCTACGTTTGTCGAGCTTGGTAGTTTTCTGATTCCTTAGCTTCATCCTTCTCTGTGGCCCGACTGTTCTTCTTGGGGGTTTTACTGGACAGTCCTTCAGGAAATGTCCTGGTTTCCCACAATACAAACAAAGTTGTTGTTGTCTTCTTTTGTCCTGCTCTTGTTTTGTTAATGGAGGCCGTATCCCTCCAATCTGCATGGGTTCTACAGCATTTTCAGGTACACGGGGTGTGTTTTCCCTTGGTCGAACATACACGGTCCGAGGGTCCGTCTTAGACCGGTCTGCTTTTCGGTCCTGCAACCGGTGGTCTAGCTGCACGACCAGATTTATGAACTCGGCACAGTCTCTGGGTGGATCAACCACTTGGGCTAAGACGTCCTTTAATTCGCCTCATAAGCCTCGATGGAATAACGTGGTTCTTTTGTTTTCTGGCCACCTAGCTTCGGCAACCAGTCTGTTGAAGGTAGCAATGTACGTTAACGCAATTCCCCTGTCGGAGGGACAAGAGTTCATTGTCTACTGCTTGTTCCTGGGTATGGCGAGCAAAAAGTTTTTCCATTTCTCTCTGGAACCCCCCAAAGTCATGTAATAGAGGATCGTCATGGGTCACCAACGGCACCAACCAATCTGCTGCACTACCACTCAGGTATGATAAGACAAACGCTACCCAAGCTTGGTCATTTGGAAATGCTCCAGGCCTGCAAAGAAAATGAAGGCGACACTGATTGATGAATGCCGCATACTTCCATGGGTCGCCCGAGAACCTTTCCGGTGGTTGCTGGGAGCAACCCACTGATGCAAAACCCCACCCTACCTTCTACTACCCTGTTCCAGGTAACATGATCTGTACTGGAATGGGGGTAGTAGAAGGTAGGGTGGGGTTTTGCATCAGTGGGTTGCTCCCAGGCACACACTACCAGCTGCACCTCCTCAGAGGTATTCTTCCCTTCCTCTCCTTCCCCCAGAAGCTCACTGTCTCCCGAGTCCTGGTTCTCTCAAAGCTGGACTACTGTAACAGCCTCTATCTTAATCTGCCTGCCTCCACTCTCCGCCCTCTGCAACTCATCCAGAACAGAACTGCGAGACTTGTCCTTGGCCTCAAGCCCAGGGACCGTATCTCTCCAGGACTGAAATCTCTACACTGGCTCCCAGTGGCTGCGAGGATTAAGTTCAAAACCCTCTGCATTGTCCACAAGGCCTTCTGGGGCCTGGGGCCTAAATACCTTCAACTCTCTCTTCCTAAATATCTTCCTTCCCGAGACCTTCGCTCATCCGTCTCCAACTCCCTCAGGGTCAGCCGCTTCTCGAAGCAACGAGCTGGGGGTAGATCCCTCTCCGCGGCAGGGGCCTCCCTCTGGAACAGCCTTCCTGCCTCCCTGAAACTTGAGGAGAACCATCTCCGGTTCCGGAAGCACCTCAAAACCTTCCTCTTTGCTTCTGCTTTCTCTCTCCCTCTCCCCTGCTAAATTCTTCACTGAAACTGCACTGAATCTGCAACTGGGCCACTCTCAGCGACCTTGGTCCTGGGCCCAGCCACTCTCCACTTGCACTGCCTCCCTGGCAACCCCTGCACTGCGGGACTGTCTCTGTATCCCTACAGCCCCCCCTTCCCAGCTCTTGTCTGCACTTACCTTGCACTTGCCACCAGCTGGCCCTATTTATTTATTTTATTCTACTTACTTGTACTGCACTTCCCTCCTCCCCTTCCCCCTGCACTTCTTCCCTTCCCCCTACCCCTGCACTTGCGCGATTTGAATGACACCTGGCCTAGTAGGATCGTTGTCTGTCTTCCCCTTGTTCCCCCCTCCCTGCCTCGTCGTGCCTTGAAACACTTGTGTATAGGCGCATTACAAATGCCATATCATATCATATCAGGCAGAGGAGTCTGCCCTGCCTGTGATTTCAGGATCTGCCTACTGATCTCCTCCGTATGATCTTTGGTCACTAGCAAGTCCCTCCAGAGAGCATTAGTCTCTTGTCGGGCAGAATGAACCTCAGCACAAAGCTCTCCTAGTAATTGGGCCAATTGGTGCATTTCTGATGTCTCCATGGCCCCCAGGTGGATTTGTTATGGTAGGCTTTGCGTTCTGTTACGCTCACCTGATATCCACAGGGACGCCACCCAGCCGGGGTACTCGCTGGTATGCTTCTCAGTTTTGCCAAGATGTGGTCTGTGAGGAAGGTTCTGCCTTGTGGTAGAGTTAGGCGTGCTCTCCGTCCTGCCTTCTTTGCAGGGGCGCGTTGTCTTTCGTGGGCGTGTGCGGTCCAGTTCCTTCACTGACGCCGGCCCGTTTGATATCGTTCAGGTAGGTCTTATTGCTGTTCTTTAGTATTGTTGCTATCCTACAATCCTCTCTTGTTTAATAATGTCTCTTTTTCTACCTTAGGTATGCGGAGCTTCAGCGCGGCGAACTGGTTTAGTTGAGCCCCGCTAGTAAATGATGGCGCTTTAAGAGCGCTATGATGCGGTAAGTAAGCGCTATGCGCAGCGCTGCAATGGCTTGCCTTTGCTAACCTGTTTTGTCTTCTTTCCCTGCAGGTTGTGGTGTTCTTCAGCGTATGTGGAATATTCCAGAGTGGTGCCAGCCGAGAGGCGACCAGTCAGGTAAGCCTTTTGAGCAGTTAGTAATTTGCAATGTCTCTTCTGCTTTCTTAATGTTGCCTCTATCTTCCTCTTTCAGGTCGTGCAGTCCGGGAGGCATGCAGATCCAATTAAAGCTGTTCTCAGTAGCTGCGAGTAACTAAAGATGAAGACTGCAGGTAAGATGCTGCTGCTAATGATGTTCCTTTTGTCTCCGTGCAGGTTCTGCTTCTCCGAGGTTCGGGAATATAGCTGAACCCGGTGAGCGTCACGTTGCAAGCTGCAAAGTAACGCGAAGCATGTTGTCTTGCCCGGGTGTGGTTTAAATAGCCCCAACAAAATAGTCCAGGTAAAGTAGTCCCTAGGCTACCAGACCGCATAGCTTGGTTCCGAGAAACCAAGCTATTTGGATGCCTCCATGTTGCCGACAACACAATAAAGTAGTTCCCAAGCACATTGTTTTTCATGATGTATGAGCCTGGCGCCATAGGTGCCAGAACTGGCTCCAAGAGGGTTTTGGAAGAGGATGCCAGGCTCTAGAGGCCCGAGTCCTGACTCCACCTGGCCAATGGGTTTGCCAGAGGGGGTTTTGGGCGAGGGTCGTGACAGTTTTAACAGTACTAGGACAGGAGGAAGATAGGAGGGATTGGATAGAGAGTTCAGACAATTCATAAATACTCCCAACAATACAGTTCTGAATACAAGATAGGAAATGTTTAAGATAGGGATTAACTAAGCAAGGTACATATGCTTGTGACACAGTTCTTTCTACAGATACTTACTTGATATGTTATTAAACGGAACCACCAGGATTCTGGTCAGTCAAGATTCTGGTCAGGGAAGGAAATCTGGTTCTAGGACAGGCAGCTGGGCACATCAGATTGGATCTGCAATCAGCAAGGCGCTCTGGTCACAGCACGGTACAGGACTGGACTGGATCTACAATGCACTCTGGTCACAGCACGGCACAGGACTGGATTAGATCAGCCCTTCTTGGTTCTGATGATAATTCTTTCAGCAGGCAAGCAGTACAGCGCAGCCCGGCTGTATTTTGATACTTCCCCTTAGATTTGTGGGGTTCTGGTTCTGGAATTTGAGGCCTAGCTGAAAATGGTTCAGCTATGCAATGGGTTTCTGCTTTGCCAAGTTTCTGGAGTCTGGAGCAAGGAAGATGTAGAGTTCAGCAGCAGGGTGCTCCGCCAGCATCGGGCTAGTGAGTGAATCTGTCTGTCCTTTGAGTGGTGAGCTGCCTCTATTTATGCTATGATAAGGGGGTGTGTGGACTGGTTTAGCCTAAGCTTGCCCCTTTTGACAGGTGATTGTGTCAGAGTCTCCTCTCTGCCTTGATAGGAGGAGAGAAACAGTGTGTCCCCTTTATGGTGTGATTTTATGAGGCAGAGAATCAACCCCTAGCCCCTTGAACACAAAATCTACTTTTGGCACCATACATATTTACACATGTGCAACCTCTATAACAATCACATATACAGATTACATATTTTATATAGCAGCTATCCCTCAAAACCTCATAGCTGTGGGATCTTGTCTCTGCCTTTCACAGAATTTTGCCCTTTTCATCAGGAACACAATGTCCAATTTATAAGCAAATTTCTAAAAGTGTGCATGTTTAACATGGGCATAAGTGTATAAAGCTTCAGACTTCTAGCGAAAATACATTTTCTGTAAAATCACATTTTCTGCCATTTCTTTCCAGAACATGTCACACGATTTTGCCACCTCTTGAAACGTGCAGCCAAAATTTAGATTCACAAATCTGTTATTTTTATATTTTGTACAATTTTCACTGGCAAATTATAAGTCTGTTAAGAAAATGTTCTTTGTGAAGGTTCAGCCACAGATGGTTGTTTTAGCTCCACCCCTTCGTCTCTCCCTGGAATCCAGAAGCAGTCTTCTCCCTGTTTGCTCTTGGCAGAGGCCATTTACGACGGTCCTCACATCCCGCATTTCCTTAGCAGCAGCTGTTCATTGTTCCCTTTTGCCTCTGTAGACCAAGTTCTTTCCAAACCCTATAATTACCGCTTGGGTGTGATTTCCTGGTGGAGGGAAAGGCCATCCTTCTGTGGAGAAACCCGATATTCCAGTTTGGTAGCTTTTAGCCAGGCTTGATTTAATTGTTAATTCTGTTGCATTTTCCCTTAGCTTAAAACAAACTTGTGATTTCAAAATAGCAGCTAGAATTCTGATTCAAGGTTTTAAACCTTGGGATCAAAACAATTGCAAGATGGTTACTCTCAGTAACAGGCCTCTTAGATTGCAAACATTTGGTTTCAGGTTATACATGTTAAAGTTTAATCAGGCAGGCTCCTGACAGCTCTCATTCAGGCGGCCTAGGGGACTGCACCAGAGATTTTTTTTGACAGATCTACAGACAGGCCACTTTTGCTGTGGAATCTCTTTATGCTTTCAGCTTTTCAGAACCATGTAAGTCCACTATGATTTCTTAACTAAATGAATTGTAGCACCCAGCAAGAATTATGGATGTTTGAGAGTGTTTTGTACTGGCAATTTGCACTTTCAGCTAAAAAGAAAAAAGGGATTTAAAGCAAGATTTGGGTTTTCATTTAGCAACACTGCTTTTTCCTTCTGTACTCCATTTTACTTGTTGTGGAGCCCAGTGACATATTCCAGGAGTGAGATCTATGTTCTACCACTGACAACATGCATGGCAGATTGGGCAGCCATCTTTTTGTGCTTTGCAAAGCGCAATTTTCAAAAGTTCTGGCGCGAACAAGGGTTTTGCAGCCATTTTGATGTTTGCTGGCACCATCATAACACAGTGCTGCAGCATAGCAGAGCAGAAGTGGGTTAAAACATCCCACAGGTAAGACAATCATGTGTGCAGGACACCTGTAATGTGGATGAATTCACCTTTGCCTAACCAATGATGTTCACTGATACTTGGCTGTCTTCTGCCTTACTAATCTGCTTTACCATCTTTTTATGTTTCAGTCAACTTCAAAGTCATGGACACAATTTTCTTCCAGTGGGTTTGCGAAAAATTGAATTATGACCTGCAGAAGTACAAAGATGAGTACAGGCTAAAGCGCCACTCAGCCCTCACACTTCTACAAACCAAGAGACAACACAATCATAAAGGTAAAACAGGCACAGTTAAGAGATATACTACTTTGCCTTTTTTTGGTAAAGTGGGCTAGGGAAAGGCTATACTCTCAACAGGGGTGTCATTGTGGTGAAATAGCAACTTGGTCAGCAAAGTATAACAGACTGAAATAAAGGAATGTCCAGTCAAGATTCTATTTAAATATATTCTTTCATAAAACCATCATGTTCAATAATAATCAACTTGAAAAATCAATGAAAAGACCACAATGTTCCAAAGTAAATTTCTTGAGGTTGCAACAGGGCTAAAGATGACGTTCATAGTCTATAGGGCCCAAAGATGGACCATGCGCAGATATTAGTCAATAATAACTTTGCAAAGGAGCCTTGAATTAAGCCAAGCAAATGGGGCATGATGGTGGTGTGTCATTGATGGATGAGGCTGCAGATTGCGGCCATGGTGGAACGGCCAGAACAGTGGCGTGGACTGTGCGTTGTTCCACCTAGTCGGCCTGCCATTGTTCCTTTGAGTCTAATGGTGGACCGGGCGCCTGGGGTTACTCTTGATGACCGCATCTGCTTGGGGTTCAGAATTTGCTCTTCCGCCCAGTGCGTGTGGGTGGATGCTAGGGGCTGTGATCCTGGCTTTTGCACTGGACGTGGCTTTGGACCAGACCCTTGTAGTCTCACAGGCCTGATCAATGCCACCTTCCCTCTTTCTGGTCCTCGATGAGACAGTGTGTGACTGCGTGGAGTTTGAGGAGCTTGCGGTGGGACTGCTGCTGTGCCTTGGCTCGCCGGTGGGCCGTGGAGTTGGTGGGTGAATTGTGGAGATGGCGGTCTGTATCTTGGTTAGTAGAGGGAGTGGTAGTGAGCTTGGCCCTTCAGCAGCGTTGGTGTAGCTGTGCTGACTTTGTGGGCTGTTTGGGCAGAGTGGCCTTCCTTCCATATTCCCGGTCTCCTGCTGCTTCTCCAATGACTTTTTTTCATCTGCCCCTGGTTGCCTGCTGGTCTCTATTCTGCCATCTACTTCCTCCTTCTTATTCACTGTTAAGAGATATGTTATTTAGCAAGTATTCTCAATTTGCCAGACCTTCATATTGACAGCTTGATTGGATAATCTTGACTTTTCCTGTTACTTTGGTGACTTTCGTCTTGTTATTTTTCCTCTTTTATATTTATAGTTGTTGTGTTTCTATCATATCTTTATTGTAGCATCTCATACATGTTCTAAAGCGCTTAGGTGTAAGCACTGTAGAAATTAATAAGACACAAATACAAATTCAAGGTGGCGTCAAGTCGGGGGTTGAACAGGAGGTAGGTGCATGTCAAGCTATGCTTCACGCTGCATACCCCGCCGCGCTTGTTTACTGGGGTGCCGGGTCCAGAAGCCTTTGGCGACCCTGGTTTGCTAGACTGGTAGGGTGGAATTATCCCCTTCTAGACAGACCCAGACTGATGTGACAAGACTGTCAGGAAGAGGCCCCTCGCAGCAGTACATATATCCCCACCTTCACCCGTTACTTGTGGCGCTCGGACAGGGCAGACACTGTAGCTCATGGGTGACAAGAAAAGACCCCAGAGGTGGTATGGGGTGGTCAAGAGGGTGCCCAGAAGATGGAATTGGGCCTGGCAATTTGGAAATGATAAGGTGTAGGGCCCAGGAAGGAAAGATGAAAAAGGCAGGCTTGTCTCAGCAGGAGGAGACAAGAGAGCAGTGTGAGGGCCCTAACACGAGAGAAAGGAGAAAAAGAAAGCTCAGGAGAAGGCCTCAGAGTGACAAGGAAACTGGAGGAAACAGGGATGCAAGGCAAAGGACTGTCAGACATGAATCGTCTCCTCATGGTAGCGGAGAGGATTGCGACGCACCGTATCTGGCATTGCTGGAGCTTTTCATAGCCACAGCCTGAAGATGAGAGTCAGCCTTGTGGTCCCTGTTGTGGGGGTAAAGGGCCAAGACGGGCACACTGTGGATGTGGCAAACCACAATGCTGGTCCCCAGTGCATGCTCACTGCACCTTACATGGCGGTCCCCATCGGATTTTGTCAGTGTCCCGGTGAGGGGCTGCCACGGCTAGGACAGCCGGTGAAGCCCTGGGTGGCGGTGGTGCCCAGATGCCACAATGAGAAGCACCACCAGCCCAAGTGCAGATGACGGTTCCCATGGTAAGTGGGGGCCATAATACTAGTCTCAAAGCATCTACTTGACCTGTGTGGATCAGGCAATCACCAGGTTTTGTACTGCAGTCGAGGATCGATGGTGGTTGAGCTGGGACTGTGAAGCACAGCTCAGTCATTTCCATGAGGAGTCTCGGAGGTCACTGTTTGGGAGACATCAGGTCCGGGTCAATCAATTTACAGGAGTGGCGATGAAGACACTGATGGTTCGAATGGTGGCTCAAGAAATGCAAGGCAGGAGTACATTGTTTGCTGAAGCTGAAGCAACAACGTATTAAACAGCGCATTGGTGAACAGACTTAAAAGCAAACTGCAGTCTGGAAAACGATGAACACCAAAGACAGCTTTGAACGGTCCTGCTGGTTTGCTTGGAGTTGACAACACTGTAATTATGGCTTGTAGTGGGTTGGCATCAGAAAAACAGGAATCTTTGCTATTTGGGCTTTTAGAAGCTTTGAGTCCCACTTTAAGGTCTCAAGGGCCAAGGATAGTTATTTTTGTCTGGCTCCCTAACACAGGGGAAGCTGGCACTCACCTTCAGGGATCATGCAACACAGTGTGGTCATAAGCAACAGGATGGTTGGCAGAGATGCAGGTTTAGGTCCAGCAGCAGAGTTCATCTCCAATGGTCCCTGGGTTGGTTAGGGGACAGCGCTCACTTCTGCATTGAAACACCTGCCTTCACCTCAAAACTGGAGGACTTTAGAAAGGACTGTTCTCTCAACAGGATCCAGCAAAATCTTCTTCCAGGGTTGGATTCCTGAGATGATTCAAAGATGTAGTGTGAGACCCCTTCTTTTAGAGGTAAAAGCAAACAGGTGATTGGACTAAAGCTAGCTTGCCTTAGTGGTCCATTCCCTGCTCTTGAAAGAAGTGGACTTTGACCTTCTGACATCACACCCAAAGTGCTTTGCTCCAGGGGGAGTTGGAGGGGACAGGAAGGAGAGAGAAAGGAACAGAGAGAAACAAGATGGTGGAAGTCTTCCTCCACTATACAGAGCCCTCTTGTCTACTCTAACCCTACCCCTTCCATTTTCATTGGGAACAAAGGTCTTTAGAAATGCAATACCCTTGTGCGGGGCTACTCCCATAGAAAGGGTGTTTTCCTGTGATGCCTAGGACAGCTGCCTGTTCTGCGGCTGTCTTTCATAGAGTATGTTACCTGCCCTCACAAAGAGAGTGGCATGGCCATTCAGGTTCCTGTCCTGCCATTTGGCAGGCTCAGCCTGTCTGACCTGAATAGACATGACCATCCACAGGTGAGCATGGCTCACAGGAGCTGACAGATGTGTGATATCAAATTGAAAGTGGCTGCGAATATCATAGTTTTGTTGCCGGGTTGCATATCTGAAATGCAGCTCTGGCGCTGTAGGAGCTTGGCTCTTTATGTCACTGTAGCTACAAAATGGGCAGCTGTGACCTCTGAACCTGTTCTGTGGCACTGGTAGAGGAGGCTCCGAAATTCAAAATAGTGATGCAGCAGGACACAGGTACACACTATGCTTTGGGCATGGAGCTTATAAAAGGAGAATCTGATCAGAGATGAAATTACCCACTTAATTGTTATTATTTAATAAAAATAAAAGCAAAAAGCCAGTGCTTTCACAGTGGCCAACACATGGGTTTGAGTATGGTAGGCTCAAACTACATATAGCTTGGTGTGTGCCTAAAAAACACGTCGTGATGAACTGAGCTTACATCCATTTGGGCCCATCAGCCTTAAAAGTAAAGTAAATATAATGAAGATCCCAACCCATCATGGCTGCAACTAAAGAAATGGTTATGACTGTGCCACTGGAGCACCAATTAGCACCCTTTGTGGACTCATTCATCTCCATAATCCTCCTTAGACAATACCTATTCAAAATGTTGTCTTTACTTGCTGTTTCCAAGACATTGGTATTTCATTGCTTAATTTCACAAACTACATATCCCATAATCCACCGTGTGGCAGTTCACATTCCCTGGCTATTCCTATGCATCAGTCTTAGAACTACAATCCCCAGAAGCCTTAGAGATAAGTGCTGCTTTAACTTTCCCAGAATCAGAGAGATAGGAGGCAGATTACCTTCTGGTGTTCGGCTCCAGGTGCTGCTAATCAGCCTGATTCTGCACAGAGCAGGGCATTATTTAAGCAGCTGCCTGCAGGAGCACAGGGCTCTTGCATTGAGTTCACTCCCAGCCCTTTGCTCCTTGGATGACTGCTGTTTCTTGTTGTTTCCAGAGCCTGCGCCTGTTCCAGCACCCTATGCTCTCTGCACTGCAACCCTGCTTCCCCGCGTACAGTCCCCTGTTCCCTGTCTGCAGCCCCCTCCTCTCTACCACCAATTATCTTGTTCCCTGCCTGCAGTTCATTGTTCTATGCCCATAGTCAGTGTTACCTTGTTTTATCTTCCAAGTTTCCAGTCCTGAGTTTCCTTGTTATCTGCTTGCAGTTCTGCCCCTGTTATTCCAGTCCAGATTTACAGTTCCTTGAATTCCTTTTTACCAGTCTGCAGTTCAGTCCTTGTTTTCCTAGTCCAGAGTTTCAGTCCTGAGTTTTCTTATTCCTGGTCTATAATTCAGTCTGCTGTTCCTTGATTCCAGTCCTTAGTTTTTAATCAGCAGTTCCAGTCTCCTGTACCATTGCACTTAGATACTTTTCTTGTTGCATTTCCTCTTTTATTCCTGGTGTCTGTCCTGAACCTTGCCTACTTTGACTTTCTGTTCTTCCTTGGATATTTCTGTTACTGTTCGTTTCCTCACTTGTGCCTGTGTTGTTCTTTTGTTCAGAGTTTGGCTGCTGGGTTTCTCAGCAGTCAAGCTCTGCTCCTTTCCTTTGTCAGGTGTCAGTATTGTACCTTGTTGTTAACAGTGTGCTGGTTCCCGTTTCAGGAGGCACTCATTACTCAGATCCTGCTGGACCCATACAGGCTTCAGTCTTGTGAGTATTGTTACATTGTTCATGCCTTGGGTCCAGACACAGACACCCACTCCTGTTGCAACTTTCCATGAGCATTCAGAGTGGGTCCCTGCAATAGTAACCAGCTCAGAAGGCTAGAGGTTTCCCTGACTCTGTGGAAAACTCTTCGACCTCCGTGCACCCCAAGTGGGAGCCTAAAGTGTTTGATTTACTTGTACTCCCTGATTCTTTCTGTTCACTGCCTGTGTTGCCTGTCTGTAGTACTTGCCTGTGCGTTCTTGTCTGCAGGATTCCTTACAGTCCTGTCTCTTATGCACTTTTCTCCCCTCGCCTTTGTGGGCACATCTCTGCCCTGAAGCCCCTAACAGAAATACAGAATGGACTACTGGGGAAACCTTTGCTTCGGCCAATGGTGGCCACTACGTGTGTTTGTTTGTTTATTTATATGAATCAGGAGTCTTGTTACTGTGCCCTTCAACCAGACAAACGATGGCAGACTTTGATAATAATAGCAAAAACAACTGACATAATGGCATGCAGCGGAAAAGTGTTAAAAACGTTAAGGTACCACGCAGCAGGGAAACAAAACACGTATTTAAAAGCAATATTGACCAAATCTCTTACAAACAGTTCCACTTGCACCTTCAAACTGGACACTACTGTAACAGCTTTCTCCATGATGAATACATTAGCCAAGATGGAGCAGCTGATTGGCACCAGGATCCAAATCTAAAATGTATCTTCTTGTACTCCGGCAGCAAGTGGAGCTCTCGCAAGGCATCCCTATAAAGTTGAATAGAATATGTGATAGGAAATGCAATTTCCCCTCACAGGAACAGTGTGAACCACTGACACAGTGCCCTTTGTCACAAACTGCTTGAATACAACAGTGAGGACAGAGAAAACACCAGGCTACCATTTAAAAGTGATGAAATTAGTTGCTCTTTCACTCTGTGATTTGAGAAGATGGAATTCACACACATTGAATGTGCACACCAGAGATAGGCATTCCAAACAGTTGTGCACTTATGCCAACAAATCCCCACAAACATTATCACAACTCCAAAAGAGTAATATCCATAGCTGCCCTAAATCATATAGTCCCCAATGGGCGATCCGTTCTTATGTGGTCTCCACGTAGATAATGTATTCCTCTTCAATTCATACTTTAGGATTCTGTGCTGTACACCAAAGCATGCTATGTGTTGTGCTTGGCTGATCTGGGGGACTATCAGATCTTCACCTATCTTCACCCATCTGTGCGCTGGCACCAGCTGATCACTCAGTGAGAGACATCACTTGTCCAATCAACCTGAAGACAGTGTCTACTTATACACTGAAATTAAGCAGCCCACATACACACACACCTTCAGCATTATAGAAGAGTTGCTATGAACTACAGGGATATAGTCCACCAAGGGGTTCCAAGTGGCACCTGATACTGACAGATATAGAGACAGAAGCCTTAGTTGTATGTAGTAACATTTGGAATACTACATTTTAAACTCCCCAGCGGAGTGTAGAGGGGAGACATGAAGGGGAGCAATGCACTGATGCATTTTGGGTGATGGGCTTTCTTGCTTTTCAGGGACAGAGGAAAAAGAGTAAATATAGTATCTCTCTCCGTTGAATCAAATCAGTTAATTCGGAATTGTACAATCCTCTGCTGTGACATAGCAGTAGGAGACGCCATTTTGCATAATGCGTGCTTTTTAAGACTTTCGTTTGAAAGTATACACTTTGATTGTGTGCTTTTGTTTGACATGGACCAATTAGATATACATGTACATGCATATGTGTATGTGGCGGTGGATGCATGAGGGGTTGGGTGTGTGGACTGGGGGATTATAGAGGTGACCCCCACCTAATGGATCAAATTTAGATCGACCAAAAGAGCATGACCAAAGTGCAGTCTGTGAAAACAAGTAGACTGACATTTTGAAAATGAAATAATTGCTACTTTCATATGGGAGATAAACGCAAGTGAAATGGAAGCTACTGTTTACTGGTCATATCTGCTGGTGACCAGTGTAAGGAGGACCTGTCACAACTTTAAATGCAAATGACATCTTCACCACAAATTTCCCGGTGCCGCTCAAGACATTATACATGCTGATTCTCTTACAGGGTTGCTTCCTTCTTCACCTTTCCATCCGGAAATGAAAAAAAATTAATGGCAGAAATGAGATGGTAGGCCTAATTCACAGAAGTGCTTTATAATGGCAAAACCCCATTGAAAAACGCTCTGTGAATCATGGCCAAAAAGTCCAAAGACGCGTTGAGGAGCTAAAATAAAAGCCAGGTTTCAAAAAGGAGAAAACATTCATTTGCCTTTTGTGAACTTTTTTCCTCAGGGGTTAGGATGTGAATGCTGGCGCCATGAAAGCCTTTTGGGTGCCGCTGAAGCTGTTGCTGGCCTTTCCTCAGTCTAGAGTTAATCACATTACAGTTTGGGGTTTCTGCTTCCGGATGTGCAGCGTTTCTTTTGTCCCCTCTCGGATGAAGGACGAATCTTTCCTTCTATCCTTAGCCTTAGCCATGGATTTGGCCACACAGACTCCAGATGTTCTGTCCTGAAAAGGAGACTCAAAGGGCTTTATTTTAAAGCGCAGCTTCAACTTTGTATCCATTAGGCCGCAGGCAAAGTCATATGTTCCTCTATTGGTTTTATGAACCGCTCGCATGCAGTCTAAAGAAAACAGCACTTCATTTCATAGATCTGGGGGATGCCACTTCATGCTCCTGAAATATGCTCTTTCAACCACCCTGTTGCAGCCTAGGCATGTGCGTGGGGGTGAAATGCTAATACTGTGTGCTCTGATATCGAACAGGGAAGCAATAGATGCCATGTTGTCTTATTATATTGTAGCACTTTGAAACATAATTCAGCAAACAAAAGGTTTGATGGCATGTTAATCCACTTTTAAAATCATGAAAAATCCAAGTTGCGATACCTTTTATTGGAGTCAATGAATTCATCTTTAATTACACACCTAATACCAGATGACAGTCGCTAACCATGGGACTGGGAATCGAGCCTGATGTGTGGCTCTGTGTTGTCTTACTTTCAAGACAAACGTATTGCCCTGATCTATCCTTCTCGCCCAACTCCTAGCAGAGTAACTGAAAATATTATGCTGGGCTGATAAAATAAATACGTTTTCGAAGTCCTATAGGCTCCCTCATCAGGTGGCGATCACATGAAATTTTGCAGGAATACAAGTCTTTTTAAGCTTTAACGCTGAATAGGCATGGACATCATTTGTGGGTCGGCAGGGCTGGCAACTGTGACCCCTGTGGGCCACAGTTGCAACCCCTGGGACTCCCTTGCGACTCCAACTGTCACATGCCACATTCAGCTCCAAGCCCTTCTCCCTCGGCTTCCTTGCAGCTCACTGCTCACATACAGAAACCAGGAAGCTCTTGGAAGAGCCGAGGTGAACTGGAAGGAGGGACCGAGGCTGCAAGAAAAAGGTAAGAAGGAATGTTTTTGGTGGGTGGGTGTTTGCCTGTGTAGAGAATGCAATGAGTGGATGTAAGAGAAGGTGTGAGTCACTGGTTGGTGAATGAGTATGAATGTGATGGTGTGTTTTTGAATGCTGTGCATGGGTTGGTTGGTGTGTGCGGTGCCAGTGTAGACAATGCTATTGGTGGAGGTAAGAAAAGGTGTATGATTGAGTGACTGGTGGGTGAATCAGTGCTTTTTTGGCTTGTTTAACATAGCAACGCCACAGATAGCACGTACTTCTGTGTGCATTGATCTACAGATGTTTCATACACTAGCTGTAGATTGTGTTACAGATTTCGGTTAGCCTGTTACGTATGTTATTACGTATGTTTCACATATAGATCCCACGTCGAATCTGGAAAATGGCATTCCCCAAATGTGTAATCGTGGACAAATACAGGTCTTGGAGGTAATTAGACATGAGGAACTTGGAAAACGACTCAATCAACAAGAATCGTATTGGATCGACCGGCTTGACTCCCTCAAACCAGGGGGAATCAATGAAGAGATTAACTTCATGTGCTTTTTATAATCCTGATGGGTTACCTTTGTAGATAAATTACACTTGTACTTGTTTGAAATGTAATTGTGACCAGCCTTCCTTAACTTTGATACTTTTACCAAGATGGATCATTTTTGGGCCACATGATATGTCCCACAAGAGATGGCACACCACTGTCATTCTATGTGGCCCAAATAGTGATTTTGATACATCAACTTTGCTGACATCAACAATTTAGTCATGACTACGAAATATGGAGACCAATTGCACTAACAATCATGCAATTAAGGCATTCTCTCTATGTACATCAGTGTTACTTTTGTTATGAATACGAAATATGGAGATCAATTGCAATTAAGGTATTTTCTTTATTCATACTAATATTGGAACAGAAGAAGTGAGGATTTCTCCACTTTGAAACCAATGATCCCAGAGGAACACTATGCGAATGCAAACAACACGCACGTGCAGTAGCATTCACCGACTATTACAGAGCTACTATACATATGCGCATGAGCAATGAGAACATTATGATCATATTTGTATATATTTGTTTTTTCGCAGTTATGAACGATCTTAGAGGTACAAATGCACGGAATCCCCATCCTAATAATGTTCCACTTGATGTAATATGTTTTCACTGTATTGACATCGGGAAACAATACGGTGACCATCAAGATCCTATGCGCATGCACGCAATGACTATCATTACTTTTTTGCTCGCGATGCGAGCAGCGACTCCTTTGAACAGCTCGTTTGTGTCAGTGTTCTACAGCAGATTGAGGTAAGCAGCCGTATGATATCCAGGAAGTCATATCGAGTTACAGAAATGGAGACAATAATTAGACCATGTTTGTATTCTTGCAGAATTAATGAGCTGAATAGATTCAATACCTGGTAAGCAGAGAGGTTTCTCTCTCTTCTACTTTTTCATTTTTCTCATATCTAGACAGAGATGCATGATGACATTGTGCCACCCTCTTTTGGTTTAATCATTTAGGACAAAGATAATATGATTTGAAAGTTTGAAAACCTATGAGGTAGATGAAGCTTACAGGTATTTATACAACACTGTACATCATTTTTTTGCAACATGAAAATGGTCACAATCGACAGACTCTTTTTCTTTTCCGTTTCCTCTCTAATCTGACATATGGACTACAATTACCAGCTGGTATGTGCCAATAACGATTATTTGTTGAATTTTGAATTTCTGGTTGATTGTAAAGTTGTAAATATGCTGACAACATGTCTTTGGTTCCTACTTTATTAATGATGTGGGAATTGTCCATTTTTATACCTGTGTGGAATTGAATATGGTTGATAGATAATTGTTACACAGTGCCTGAGAGCCCTGACAATAGACAGAAGACCGAAATGCATTGGCAAAAATAAAATTGGGCACTGATCAGTCAGGCAATCAATAAAATAGAAAACGCTTTTTGAGAATCAAAAAACAACATCTCAACTTTTTACATTTCGAATGAAGTGAAATGAAATTCACGTAGTGTAAAGCACAAGATTTGAACTATTACAACTCCAGAGGGAGAGTAACGAGCGAGCACACTCAGGAACGGATGATGATCTGTTCCTACTTTTTGGACTATTTGCGACTCAAGGCTACAGGGTGGGCTCCCACTAAAGATTTTGTTTGAAGCTGATTTAACTACACATTCCAATTGATTATAATATTAATTAAGTAACAGTGGTGCACACCCTACCTCTCTGAGCTGTACAATGAAATCGAGGGCCACTTTATGTGCTATGGTGAAACATTTCTACACTGTAGACAAGCTTTTAGGCAGAATGATTTTGTCAAGTGACCGAGGACACCGAGATGGAATGTCTTATGATGATCTTAACAGAGACAATGGCAGAAAAAAACATGCTATAACTGCAACTTGTGAAAAGCAAAACATATAGTCCGAAATTGATGCTTATTCTACTCTAAATGCTTATTGGAAGTTTTTGTCTGCATTATGAATTTGAGGTGTTTAAGAACAGACTAAATCAGTGACTTACCCGCTGAAGTGTGCCTAAAATGAACCGTTAATGAGTCTAGCAATTACTCAATAGAACTCCAGAAAGACAAATTATTTGTTATTCCTATTCTTTCTTATTTAGGGTCACTGCTCAAAGTGTTACACTTGTGGAACCCCCTGTTTTATTTAAGAGGCCTGAACAAGAAAGCCAGACGCTCCAGATACAAAGAGTCACATGGCACTGACCACAACCCAGGAGCTTCAATTTTTGTAAAAAAAAAAAAAAAAAAAATATATATATATATATATATATATATATATATATATGTATATATATATATATGTATATATATATATATGTATATATATATATATGTATATATATATATATATATATATATATATATATGTGTGTATATATATTTTTCTTTTTTTTCTTTTTTTTTAGGGTTAGCAAAGGAGAATACAGGGGCATGTAAGGAAGGCATGGCATCAGCAGTAAGGCAGACACAAGTGACCACAGTTCAAGGGTGCTTATTGAACTTCCCAAATTGGTATGATAAACTGCTGCTTCCTCGTGTGCTTTGTCTCGCTCAGAGTGTGCTTTCTTGCTCCACATTTTATCCGTGTGGGGAAGTGTAATGGAAGTCAGGTGTGTGCAATGATCAGTAATTGTCTGACAGTCCCTGACCATTGTATTGGCGCATGTCACATATAGGGCTTGTGTGTTAGTCTGTTTTTGCTCACAGTGAGTTGTCCGTGGGAAAGGGTTTTTGTCGGAAAGGAGGGGTTGAGTCCCTACTATCCTACCTGGTAGGATGGGGTAAAGGTGTTACAGGGAAGGGGATACTGCATCTCTCCATCCGGTGCCCACTTGCACTCCCCGAAGTCCCCTCATCCAGGTGATCCTCCTGCACTGGTCCACCACCAGGAACTGGATCCAAAGGCGATGGCTGCGTCCTGGCCACCTGGATGACAGATCCCTGGGGACTAGCGGGTGAGACACCTTCAGGTTTATCACATACCCTTCCCCTATGCGATGTAGCCGCATCGGTTTCACAAGGTAGCTGAGAATGGAAATTCATGTTCCCTTGACCTTTGCCTTTTGGGTGCTCCACAGTGAAACAGTAGGGTTGCAGGTCTAAGAACCATCAACTGACTCCAGGGTTAGAATCTTACTGTTTTCTGATCCAAACTAGTGGAGAATGTTCCATGATGAGTGTGAAATTTCCTCCTAGGAGGTCACATCTAATGAGGGTAATGGTCCACTTGATGGCAATGCCTCTAATTCCAGCACAAAGTAATTTTTTTCATGTGGAAAGATTTTGCAACTAGTAAATAAGATGGGATGTACCAATCTACCAGAAATTTGTGACAAGACTGCTCCTAGCCCTGTAAGGGAGGTGTCTGTCTAAAATACAAACTCTTTCGAGAAATATACTACCTTTAGGATTGGGTTCTGGCACAGGGTTTGTTTTAGGTTGTTGTAACATGCATCATCCTTGTCAGTCAAATTAATTGTCTGGGGTTCGGTGTTCTTTAATTTGTCTGTCAGTTTAGCTGTCCTGTCCAAGAAGTTAGGGATAAATCTACGGTAATAACCACTTAACCCTAAGAAGACTCTAAGGTCTCTCTTGGTTTTAGGCGTAGGGGTATCTAGGACGGCCTACAATTGCTCGCATTAAGGTTGGATACTACCATTCCCTACAAATAAGCTGAGGTATTTCATGGCTGATTGGGCTAGTCTACATTTGGATGGATTGGCAGTTAAGCTGGATTCCCTGAGGGCTCTCATAATAGTAAAGATGTGGAAAAGACGGTCCTCCCAGGTTTTACTATAAATGACTATATCATCAATCGAAGCTCCACAGAAATCAGAGTAGGGCTGTAATATTCTGTTCATAAGTCATTGGAAAGTGGTGGGTGCCCCTTGTAAGCCAAAAGGGAGGACTTTAAACTGAAACAGCCCCAGGGGCGTTGAGAAGGCTGTCTTCTCCTTATCAGGTCCATGCAATGGGACCATCCAGTAGCCCTTGGTTTGGTCTAGTGTGGATAGAAAGGTGATGTTTCTGAGTCTATCAATCAAGTCATCGAAGCATGGCATGGATAGGCATTGAAATCGGAGATGGCATTAACTTGACGGAAATCTATGCAAAACATCCAGGAATGGTCCAGTTTGCTGACCAGTACCATAGTGGAGGACTAAGAACTTGAAGAAAGTTCGATAATATTTGCCCTTAACATTTTATTTACTTCCTCAACCACTATCTGTTTACAGGCTTCGGGAGTCTATATGGTTTCAGAGGGACCACTTTTCCTTTAGGTGTTCTGATAAAGTGATAGGTGCCCTTCAATTTTCCTGGTTTCTCCGAGAGTACATTGGGAAATTATATAACTAAATCCTTTAAATCTTCTTGTTGTTCATTAGATAGATAACTCTTGGGAAATTAATTTGAGGTTATCTATTTCGTCTGGCACCAAACAGGATAGTATTGTGGCATTGGCGGCTAAAGAATTTTCCTTCCACTCTTTTAAGAGATTTACATAGTATAGATGGGTCTTTTGTTTCCTGTCGGGTTAGACTACCTTATAAGTACAGTTTCCTGTTCGTTCCAATATTTCATATGGCCCGTGCCACTTAGAGAGAAGTTTGTTTTCCAAAATGGGTAATAGGACCAACACTTTTTGTCATAAGGAAAATTATCTCAGATTTACTTTTTTGTCATAAGTGGACTTTTGTTGTGCTTGGCCTTTTTCCATATGAGTATATACTGGATTTCAAACAATCGTGTAGTGGTTTTTGAAAGGGGAATGGGTGCCTATTCTCTTTCTTCTCAGGTGTCCCGGAGCATGTCCAAGACATCTCTGGGTTCTCTACCATAGAGTAATTCAAAAGGAGAGAATCCAGTGGATGCCTGAGGGGTTTTCCTTACTTCAAAGAGTGCCAACCGGATCATACAGTCCCAGTTCTTCACATCCTTATCTACCAACTTTCTCAAGGTCATTTTGAGTGTTTGTTGGATCTTTCTACAAATCTGTTTGTTTGGGGATGGCAAACTGAAGTTCCTAAGGTGGTGATATGGAGTAGCTCTTTGACTTCACCCATGAGCTTGCTCATGAAATTGGATCCTTGATCATCAGGATTTGCTTAGGAAAACCAACTGTGGAGAAATACGGTAATGGGTGTTTTAAAATCTACTGGGTGGTGTTGTTCCGCCATGGATATCTGGTCACGTAATCGACAAGCATGACTATATATATGTTAACCAGTCTAGGGGTTTCCAAAGGTCCAATGATATCCATCCCAAACCGTGAGAAAGGAACTTCTATTATTACTAAAGGATTCAGAGGGACAGGCAAGGGAATGTTAGCACTGGTTTTCTAAAATAGTTCACATGTCTGAATAAAGTTTTTTTTATATCAGCATGGATACCTGGTCCACAAAACCTTCCACTGATATGTGCCTGGGTCTTAGATTGTCCTAAGTGTCCGCCTGTCAGGTGAGAATGAGCAATTTCTAGTACAATCTTCCTGTGGGTTTTGGGGATTACTAACTGAGTTTTACTCAGGCCTTCTGTGGATGTTTCCTTTCTATACACTAATCCTTGTTTTAGAAAAAAAAAGTACTTCGCTTTTCTACTCCCTCTCCTTCGGAAATTGCTTGGAAGAAAGCCCCAGCGAGAGCTAGATTATTTCATTGAATGAAGGCTAGGTCGGGAAAGATGTTAAGCGCTTCTTCCCTTTCCTCTTCAGTCATGGAAGGTTCCACAAAGCCTAAGGTGCCTCTCTCAGTATCTTCCAGTTCACTCTCTTTAAAACGAGGAAATAGAACCTTTTCAAGAATTCCCTGTGCAATTTTGTCCCCACGATGTACTTCAAACGGAATTTCATCATGGTTCTGTAATAGAACCTTTATGTCTCCCCGGAAGTCGGGATCTATGACGCGCGCAAGAATGCCTAGACCGAACTTCCAATCTAGGCCAGATTTTGGGGCCAATCTTATGTAACACCCAGGAGGGAGTATCAAAACTAAGTCTGTGTGGATCATTCCTCGGATGGGTCTGAGGCTCTATGACTAAGATTCAGGAATTTTAGGGTTCCCCAATTGGTTTCAATTGAGTCACACCCCACTCTTGACACCGCATGTAAGAAAGGCATGGCATCAACAGTTACACAGACACACGTGACCACAGTTCAAGGATGTTTATTGAACTTTTTAAAGGGTATGATAAACACCTATCAAAACCTAAATCTACAGATGGGAGAAAGCCATGGCCATCAAATAATAATAACGCAATCCTAGTGGTGTCTTGTCAAAATAAAAGAGCATATTCTAAAAAACCAATTGCCAATCCTTAACTCTATGTAGAAATAGTGTGGGGAATAATGTTATGAAATAGAAAGAATTGTTAAAAAATGATGTCAGGTTCTCAGCCCATTGGCCTCCCTTCCTCACGTTTTCAGCACGGGAAAAGGTGGTTCACTTGAGCATAGCACAGTCTCTGGCTTCTTTAACATGAGGTTACAGTTCAATCATCAGCATCAGGGCCTTTCGGAGCATAAGTCTCCTTGCTTCTCAAAGCCTCTTCACTCAAAGTGCCTGATGCAACCAAATAAACAACAAGTTCTTTTCCTCTGCAGGTTTGCAAATTGGGTAGGGTTGAGTCCCTATGTAACCTACCTGGTAGGATGGGGTGAAGGTATTACAGGGAAGGGGATATTGTGTTTCGCCATCCAGTTTCCCACTTCCACTCCCCGAGCAACCATCATCCAGGTGATCCTCCCATACTGGTCCACTCCCAGGAGCTGGATACAAAAGCGATGGCCATGTCCTGGCCACCTGGATGACAGATCCCCGGGGATTAGTGGATGGAATACCTTCTCACCGCTAGCAAGGGAGACCTCAGGGGTCACAGGAGACCCCCAAATTACGTCTCTGTGGGTGAGCCCTTTAGATGGTATTCTAGGGATGTCCTTCTCCTCATTTTTCCAAAGGAGTATTTACTCCATGGTTCCTGAGTACTAAGGTAAGTGGTTTTCAATCTTTTTTAGGACACTCCCTTTCCATCTCCCTGATTTACCCATGGTGATCTCCAATCTTTTAACACCTTCACCCTAATCACCTCACTCTTATCCTTCCTCTTTGCAATCTAATATTTCCCTTTCTGTAAACTCTACCTTTCTGCTCTTAATGCTCGTCTCTGGCATCTATGTTCTCTCTCCATCCTGCTCGCCCCTTTAGCCTCTCCTCAGAAACCTTCTTAGCTCTGGCTATATCCCGACCTTTGCTATCTTCAATCTGCACTTCGTAGTTCTGAAAGACATTGAAAACAATCCCATCAGTCTAATACAGTTACTCTCACAACTCTTCACTGTCAGCTGATAAGAAACTCTACTTTTCTAATCTCCTCCTTTCTTACACAATATATCCTCTTTGCTTGTTTCAGCTTCTCAACCAAATCTTGACCTCCCACCACCATCCGATCCCTCACTTTCCTCCCCTTTATTTCCTATGGAATCTTTTATAAAAAAAATCACACAACTACACTCTCCTCTGTCTACTACTAGCAATCCTCCTTCTGCCTTTGATACGTTGGTTTCCTCTTCTCTGTCTTCCTTTTCAATCCTTTCTCATTCAGACACTGCTCACTATCTCTGCTGTGCCCACTCCACTGCATCACCTCTTAATCTCTTCCTTTCCTTCCTTACCCCCAAAATCTATCCTCTTCTACTACCCTTCATCACATTACTCATCAACTCATCCCTTTCATCGAGCATCTTTCCTTCTGACTTTAAAAATGCATTCATCTTACTTATTCAATAAAACCACCTTTGATCCTTCCTCTCCTGCAAATTATCGCCCATACCCCTTGTCACCTGCTTATCGAAAATTCTTCAAAAAGTAATCTATTCACAAATGTATTCTTATCTTAATGCTAACTCTCCTCCCACTGTTTCAACCTGTATTTCAACTATTGCACTCCACCAAAACTGCTCACCATACGGTTTCCAATTCCAGTGTTTATGATATATTTTCTGTTGGCTCCAGTCCTATCTTGACAACCACTCATTCCTTTCTTCCGGGGCTGGAAATATTTCCCTCCATTTCACTTACTACATGGGGTTCCCCAAGGTTCTCTATTGGGTCCTCTTTGTTTCACTCTCTACACCTCCCCTCTTCTTCAATTATGGCCTCATTTGGCATCTCCTCCCTTTGTTATGCTGGCGACTCTCAAATCTTTATCTCTATCTCTTCTTTTCCTAACTACCTGCACACACAATGCTTTTCCGTATATTTGCAGTAGAAACCTGGATGCACTACCATTTCTTATATCTGAATGCCTCAAAAACTGAGATCCTTTTCTTTCCCTCCTCCTCTGATTCCTCTACTCTTCCCCCTACCGCCATTTTAGTTCCCACTTTTACTACCCTGCATCCCACCACAGCATGCAATTGAGGTGCATTTGTTGTTCCTGCACCTTCCGTCTCTACCCATATCTCTAACACTGCTTGCTGTTGTCGTTCCAACTCTACAACATCCGTAAAGCCTGACCTTTCCAGAGTTTTCATCCCACTAAACAGCGTGCATCTACTCTCATCTTTTACCGCTTGGACGACTGCTCTGCCTCATTGCTCTGCCTTTTTTATCCATGGGCCCCATTCCACTTTCTTCCATACATACTCTCTGCTGTCTTTCCCCTCAGTACTCGATTATACCCTCACTTTATTCCCTCTCTTTGCTCTGATTTAAATCCCATCTACTCTTTCATTTCCTCGCTATCGTTTTTAAATGCCTACATGGCCCTGCTCCTCCTTACCTTTCTTTCTCTAGTCTCTCTCTCTCTCTCTCTCTCTCTCTCTCTCTCTCTCTCTCTTCTCTCTCTCTCTCTCTCTCTCTCTCTCTCTCTCTCTCTCTCTCTCTCTCTCTCTCTCTCTCTCTCTCTCTCTCTCTCTCTCTCTCTCTCTCTCTCTCTCTCTCTCTCTCTCTCTCTCTCTCTCTCTCTCTCTCTCTCTCTCTCTCTCTCTCTCTCTCTCTCTCTCTCTCTCTCTCTCTCTCTCTCTCTCTCTCTCTCTCTCTCTCTCTCTCTCTCTCTCTCTCTCTCTCTCTCTCTTCTCTCTCTCTCTCTCTCTCTCTGTCCCCACCTTCCCTCCACTCCCGATCCCTATATCTACTTCCTGTTCCCACAACCTCATACGCCCAATTTCATTTCCACCCCTACACACTACTTCTTGCACCTACGCACTCTGGAACTCTTTTCCTTTAACTGTGGGATCTTCACCTTCCCCTTATCAATGATGCACTCAAGATGAAAACCTTCTTGCTGACTTTGAAACTGTACTGTTTCCTGTTGGCCATCTCATTATTATAGCCTTGTGCAGCACTTTGGCAAAAGAGCTATATAAATACAATATGAAACACATACAAATGATAACAAAAATGCAAATTATTTACATCTGTGCAGCAAAAAACAATATACTATATGTAAATATCTACGACAAAAGTTGAAAAAGTGAAGACTAATTGCTTCCTCCACATAGCAGAGCTGGCAGAGGTGCCCCACGTCACTGTGTATGTACCACTTTGCAAGTGTAATTCCGATTGGAGAAGATTCCATTTGAGACGCATTAGCCATTTCTAGCTTTGTGGACCCTTACCCCGCCAAGATGTTCATCTATTGAATTGATATTTTTTATCACAACAGGTTCTAGATTAATTGCTTTACACAATTATGCGTTCTCCCTCTGACCAGCAGCTTTATTGGTTGAAAGGGTTTTGAAACCATACAGCTCTTTCAGATGTAATGCAAGAAGGCGCATTTTACCATTCTTTGCAATTCATTTTAGCATAATTCAGTTTTGTCAACCAAGGTATTTTTGTGTAATTGCTTCTGTAGTTGTCTTTGGGGGTGCTCCAGACAGGGGTGGACTGGGAACCACAAGAAGCCCTGGAAATGATGTTCAAAGTGGCCCCATATCACACACTTTGAGCAAGCCCAACCCTTTACCTATGAGAACATTTTGAAACAAAAAAGGTTATCACACAAAAGAGGCGCAGGGCGCAGAGGCCTACCGGGAAATCTCCAGAGTTCCCATTAGGCCAGTCCAGCCCTGGCTCCAGACTGCAAACCAAGCTTTAGTTGGAAACACGATAAGGTCGTCCCTATTAAACCCTTTATTTATCACCAGCATATGAATTGCAAAGCATAAGGCAGACAGGGCGTGGCCACAAGCCTCGGAAGGGGAAGAGTGTCAAGTCTTTCCAGAGTGGCTGGCTTTTCCATTTCTCCAAGTTCAGCCCCACATCTAGCCACAGAATTGTATGCAACGCTACCAATTCGCAGCTCACATTTGTACTTAAGAGGATAGCAGAAAAACCGTCAAATCTTCAAAAGATGTCCATGATTGGAAGTCAGATCATACACAATGTAGAGTGTCTTCTGATGTTTCTCAGCATATTGGATAAAGAATGGATTGCATTTTAAAAATGTCATTGCTTCATACAGGAGGTGCTTGTTGCTGTAACACGAAAACTCATTCTGCATTTACCAAGTGACCTTTAGCGAAGGGACCTTAAGGAGGATGTCATGGATGTAGGCTGCTGGATCGTCAGACGTTTATCTTTTTACCAATTTCCAGTTGATTTCTGTCATTGTCAGTGTGTTTACCTCTAGCGATTGTGCATCCAGCAAGCCCTGAGTAGCAGAGAAGAGCATATCCGGCAGTTGGTAAGATAGTTCGACGGGTTCAGCGCTAGCTGCTATGATCTATGTGTAATCTGCAGGTTGCAGGTTCGAATTCCAGCAAGGCCAACTCAGCCTTTCAGCCTTCCAAGGTCGATAAATGCGTATTCCATGGGTGATATCGTATTTAAATATGTTCTATAAAAAACGCTACATAAAAAACACATCATTATCAAATTAGTGACAGCTGAAGCATGATTTTGTTGAGAGTTTGCGCCAGGCAAAAAAAATTAAATCCACAGATTTTGTTATTCTATTGATTAAATATAATTTGTAGTTCTATACAACGCAGAGTAGAGTCTAACAGGTGGCAAAGAACCTTGTTCAGCATACGTAAATGCCTTGATGGGCACATTTAAAATACACTTCTTGAAATATAACTAACATAACAGAGCAGATTCTTGAGATCTAATTAAAGTAGAGCTTTTAATATAGAGGGATGATGAAATAGACATGTATGCATTTATATTTAAAATAAGCAAGACCACGCAGAACAACAGAGGTTTGAATTCTGGATCCGTGCTTAGAAACCGAACACAGTTGTTAGGCGTGTTATAAAAAAACAATTAAATGAATAAACAAAAATGAAATATTAAACAGATTCTTGAAATGTTAACAGTGGCACTTTGTTCTGAAACAAAGCAGGACGCACTTGCAGACTTGCATGACTATTATAAAGTGTGTCTATATATGTATATATATATTTATATATTCACTGATGAAAAAACTTTGAGTTTGAAAACAGTTAAGGTAAACAATACATTGTAAAACAACCTTTCAAATTCAGTGAAAAAATATTAGTTAAGGAGACATTAAAGTGAAAATTGAATGCAACAAAACTCTTGAAATTCAGCAGACAATTCAGGCAAAGCCACCTTAACTACTGTCCCCCTGTTGCGCATCGTATGACCACAATGATGGCATCAGAGATGAAGTCACTGCGGACATCATTGGTGACATCGCTAATTACATCCTATATGACATCACTGATTGTATCACCGGTGGCGTCACTGATGACATCTGACATAACATCATATATGACTCTATGGGCAAGACATATCTATTCCCTGTTCCCAGAATATGGAGGTAGTCCAGGACTGAGGGGGGTGACATAGTTCTGGACGATGGTTGCAGCCGTGTTGTGTCCGCTGTAGCACACTTAAGGAAAGACAATGAGGCAATGGGGCTCGTCCTGAAAGGTTTGCATAATGTGGTTGATGATCTGATGAAAAGTGTTGAGCTTCTAAAGGGGGCAAGCACAGTTGCCATGCATGTAGTCCAATCCACCAAAGGGTCATGTTGGTAGGGCTCTAAGGGGAAACATAGGCATGGTGTTGTTGATAGGTTGGCAGACCACTGAGGGACACAGGAAATACTGAAGACCACCAAGAGGTTAGTGGAGGTAATCCAGGGATTGACCCACGATCTCATGACGAGTAGGGCTTGTAAGAGGATTCAATTCAGCACTACAGCCAAGTTAACGCCTAGTCTATGATACTGAATGAAAACCCTTATTAATATATCTTTAGGTCCAGTTCATGCGTTCTGGATGACTACCCTTGTATAACACCCCTCTCTTGGAATCCCCCTGACCCCACTGAGCCAAGAAGTAGTTCTGTTTTGCAAGTTTAAAAGGTTTATTTGATAAATTAAAAAAATATATCTCACACTTTATAATAAATTAATACTTGAATAGCACACTTAATCTGATATGATAAAGATCAACAACGGAGAATCTGGCACTAGCACACTTCTTATAATCACTAATGAGTTGACATGAAATGGATAAGGTAGCACACTGGTAAATAGGAACAAAGTATAATGTGGTAGAGGATGCTTTAGTAATTCAAATGGATGTAAGGTTGAATAAAAATGCAATACAGAAAATACTCAATATGATTTCAACAGGCAATGTAATCACTTTTCTCTGGCAATCCCTTCCCCCCCTTTTTATGTGATGCAAGGGATGGAAGGAAGCACACAGTTCTCAGAAATGCAATCAACTGTAATTCAGTTCACCCCAGCAAGCTTAAACAACAGAAAACAGATAGGAGTTTTGAAATCACAGGCCCAAATGCTTTGATATGTGCTAGCAATGGATGAGAAATATGCTGGAAATGCTTTTAATTCCCTTTTCAGAGGTTCAGGGTAAGTGGTATCTAGTTAATATTAGTCCAGGCTCACACTAGCAATGATGCAGGGATAGTTAGCAGGTTAAACGAATTTCTGGCAATGAAATCAGGCAGCAGCAGTTTTTTTTTACATGTGAAAAAATTGCAAATCGCGGCAAAATTCGCGGATGCGCCGAGCGCTATTACAGAGGAACCGCAAGGACTATCTCTACCGTTTTGGGGTCCTAGGAAAGCCTGGGATCTCAGCTTCCAAATGAAAGTTATTGCAAGTCTCTAGCCCAAACGGTTGCGGAGATATGAGCGATTTAATAAAGGTCGTTTTTGGTTTTGTAAATTTTAAACGCACACTTTTTCAAAATGACAAGTGACAAATTTTTGCAGCTAGAATGACAGGTGACAGCTAGGAGGCAGTTCTACTTAGGTTAAATAAATTGAATTAGATGAATTCAACTAAGAGATGTGTTCTGAGTTTGCTAAGTACTCACAAGAGATTTTGAACAGGAAAGCGACTTGTCACGATCTGGTCAACAGTCTGGTCAGGTCTTTCCGGGTTCTGCTCACAGCGCCTGGTCTGGTCTCTCTGCTAGGCACAGCACTGCTTTCTCTCTGGGTTCTGCTCACAGCTAGGCACAGCACTGCTTTCCCTCTGGTCTGGGTTTTGAAGTCTCTAGTTTGGCTTTCAGGAGGTTGATGAATTTGAAGTCTGGATCTCGGGATGTTGTCTGGTCCAGCAAAGTGCGCTGCAGCAAATGGAATTTTAGGTCCCTACCTAAGTTTCAGTGGTCCATTTATATGTTCTCCAAGTGGGTGTGTGTGTCGCATCACTAGCCTTGCCCCTCTCCACTTTCCATTGGTCCAGCTTTCATCCCTTACTTGATTGGGGGAATGAAATGAAGTGTCATCATGATGAGGTCTGTTTATGATACAGAGAACCCACCCCTGTCAACTTTATACACAATCTATATCTGACCTAAAAACATATTTGCACAGGTACACATTTGATTAAAATCACATATACATGGTGTGGCTGAATTTAGCCATGTCTCTGTCCAAATGTGTTCATCCTAAGAGCTTGCATTCAAAAACGGCCACTTCTAGCACTTATTCATGTGCTGCACAACATTGGATCTCCATTAAATTTTACACAACTGTTCCTCACATATCTACCCACATACCAATGCATTTTCGTTTGTCTAGCTGAAACAGGGAGTCTGTAATATTAATAAACAATGGGGTTTTGCCCCAGAACATCACTCAAATTCGAGTTTGGCCTTGAATGAAAGGTACATTTTCTTAATTAAAGCTCTCAAAGTTATACATTTCTGTCATTTGATTACAAAGAGTTATCAGTGTTTTTGTAAAATATATATTTTCTTTTCAATTCAATCCTCAGAGTGTTGAGGTCCGCCTCCAAGACTTGGGTGGGTCAGTCCTCTGGGCAGGCAGGGCTTTGTTGACATTAAACAGTTCAGAATTAACATATTCCTTTCAGAGGAAAGGGTCCTTTGTGTGGTCTCTGGGAAGCTCCCAGCCAGTCTGCCTTCTATCAATCAAGAGGTCATGTGAGATTCTAACTCCTGGTGTGAAGCTTCTAGAGGTGAGAGGGTTTCCCAGGCTTCAGGCCTCTGGGAACAGCATGTGGCTAATTTTTTAATTAAAATGCAGCCTTTGAAGTCAGCTGAGTCAAATCCCTTTGTCAGCAAACTGCACTCAGTTCTCCAGTCAGAGTTTAGACCGCTAGTGCCGCCTAGAGGATTTTGTTGGCACTGCATGCAACTTTGGGATTTTCTTGGATTAATGCATTCTAAACACACACAAAAAGGGTTGAATCTTTAAAGTGGTCCAATGAGTCACGATTTCAGCAACTTTTTGACATCAGTAAAAGTGGATTTTGTCAACAAAGACCTTTCTTTACACTGGTGGGTGGCAAGTTAGGTAACCATTTTGGTGTGCGCACAACTGCGCAGCTGTCCTGGATTCTGGGATGAAATGATGGGCGGCGACAGCGCATCCCCATCTTTACCCACTCCAATTATTTATTTTTGTTCTGGGGCAAAATGATGGGCAGCGACAGCTTAATCCCCATATTTACCCCGTCTAATGATTCCACATGGGTCAAAACAATGGTTTCAGACTACTGTGCGGGTAGTCCAATGGTGGTTTTAGGCAGCGTCCTTCTGTGCCCATAACATCGGCAAAAATGGGTGGCAGCCTATTCTTCCTGCATTTCCCGGTGCATTTTCTTGGAAGCTCTGGTCATCATGATGTTTTCATGTCAGTACTGCACAGTTTTGAGGTAGGGCTAGGATGCATGGGTAAATACATCCCACAAGCCCCCCTCTTGCGATGGCCATCCTATTTCACGAATGGGACTCGCAAGATCTGGGATGTTTCCTCATCTTCTTCCAATAGATGGCATAGTTCAGCATCTTTTCCTCCATCCGGTACTGATCGATCGGTTCTCCTCGCCGGTCCTGATGGGAATATTGGGCGGTACCCCGAGCCCGTTGCGTCTCAGCTCCCGGTCTCCGGATCGTCCTCCTTGGCCCGTCTCAAGGTTTTCTTTCTCCTAGGACGACAAAGGAAGAGCGGCAATACCTACTCATAGACGTTTTTCCACCACTGTTGAGATGGTGGGACAGCATATGCATTTCATCATGACAAAACATTACATTCTTATTTTGATAAAGAAAACAGTATAACTAAGAGACAGTTTCATGCAAATCACAATATTTTAGAGACTAAATGTGGTATGTTTTATGGTTGGAACTGAATTAGTCTGAGACAGTACCCGCTAGGATTTCAGAGGATTCCTCCAGTTGTTGCAGAGTGTGCCTGGGATGGCAACATTTCAACTGGTTTATGTGGACCCACTTGTCTTCCCCCTCTGCCGAACCACCTTTGGGGATGCGGATCTTGTAGGCCACCGGAGAGATCTTATCGACGATCTCAAAGGGTCCCTTCCATGTAGGCAAAAATTTGCGCTGCTTGGCCTGGTTCCTTTGGAAGTTGTATAGATAGACCCGGTCTCCCACCTGATATTCCTTCCTGGAAGTTTTCAGGTCATAATGGGTCTTCATGCTATCAGTCGATCTTTCTAGATTCCGCTGAGCATAAGCAAAAGCATGTTGGAGGTGTTTCCTTAAATTCTCTACATACTCATGAGTAGTGGAGGCATTTATCAGTGTCTGCTCTTGGGTCCTGTAGAGCAAATGCTGCGGAAGCACCATCTTGCGCCCAGTCATCAACTCAAATGGTGACATTTTGGTTGCAGATGAAGGGGTAGATCTGATGGCCATTAGGACCAGAGGTAATCGGATATCCCAACTTGGCCCAGAATCTGCCACAAACTTCTTTAATATGCTCACAATTGTCCGGTTATATCTCTCTACTGCCCCAGAAGAAGCTGGTCTGTAAGCAATATGCAGCTTTCTCTTGACCCCCAGTATCTCCCACATCTTTGTCATTACTTCACTGGTGAAGTGGCTACCTCTGTCTGACTCAATCCTTTGAGGTAGACCAAAACGGGAAAAGATGTGGTTAATCATCAAGGCAGCTGCAGTTTCTGCCTTGCAATTTGGGGCTGGGAGACATTCCACCCACTTGGTAAACAAGCATGTCACAGTCAACATGTACTTATTCCCCCTAGCCGAGCGAATCACAGGGCCTACAAAGTCGATTTGTAAATCTGACCATGGCAGTGTCATTCCCCTCTTTTGTAAAGGCGCCCGGTGCGTGAGTGATGATGGCTGAAATTGTGCACACACAAGGCAACCCTTCAGGTACTGGTCGAGGTCCTGCCCCATGTGTGGCCAGTATGCAACCTCTCTTAAGATTTCCAATGTTGTGTGAAACCCCCTATGACCGGCAGTGGCCGCATCATGGGCGTGACTTAACATCAGGCTTCGGAATGAGGTAGGAACCACCCACTGATCGTGGCCAGCTTTGGATTTCCTTACCAGCAAACCGTCTTGGATCCGGAACATTTTTGGACATTTCATCAACACTCTTAGGTCCTCTTTCCCAATGTAATCGGTATCCGTCAGGGGAAAGTTCTCAGGGTCCTCAAGGTGCTGGTAAAATTTACCAATTATTGGATCCCCCTTCTGAGCAGTAATCAAATCAGCATCAGGGGTCTCCTTACTCCATTGTGCAATTGAGAGGTCGTTGTGAGCATTTGTCTGGGACCTAGTGATAGCAGTGACCTGGATTTCCCCCAACAGGGACTCAATCTCAATTAGATCCCCTTGGATGGCCCCGGTTTTGGCCAGCTGATCAGCTAAGTCATTTCCAGTTTTGTCTGGTCCCTCTACTTTGGAATGACCCTTGATCTTTTTCCAATAGATGGTCATCTCATTCGAGGTGACCAGATCATCAATGTTTTGGATCAACTTCCCATGTTTCAAGGGTTTGTTGTTAGCACATAACATGCCTCTGGTTTTCCAATTAACCAGGTGCTCCACGAACCCGTTCCGTACATAATCCGAATCTGTGATTATGACCAGTTCGTGGAGTTGATGCTGGACAGCAGTGAGGATGGCCTGATGCACAGCCATCAATTCTGCCACCTGACTACTTCGGGGACCAATTTTGTATCCAGCGGAGGGTCCTGGGGACTCATTCACCCATGCATTCCCTACGCCAGCCACCAGTTCTTTCTCCCCGTTGTTGTCAACATGGTAAGAGCATCCATCCACATACACAGTGGGCATTCCCTCACACTTGTCTTCTTCAAAGACTTTGTGGGGGGAATTAAGGTATGCCTCCATGTTGTCCTTTATTTTTAGACTTTCGTCCTCGAGACAGTTTTCTCTGGCACAATCATGCAAGTCAGCCAGACCTTGCGCGAGTGGACTCTTCTTGTTTTGGCCATATCTGACCTCCACAGGAAAGCCTTGCATTGACAGAATCCAGGAAGTAATTCGGGAATTACTCACATTTCCGGCCCGGATTCTGTCACTTTGGAGATATTGCAGAGGCTGGTGTGGAGTCTCCACTATGATGTGTTCCCCCTGGATAAACGGGCGGTAATTCTTCAATGCCCACACCGTTGCCAGGAGTGCCTTCTCACAATCGTTGAATTTTTCCTCCACAGAGGATAAAGTTTTGCTCGCATAGGAGATTACTTTATTGACCTTGTAATGCTTTTGATATAATACTGCCGTCAAGCACGTATTAGAGAACCCCGTCTCCAGGAAGAACTCCTTGTTTCTGACAGGGTAAGCTAGGCAAGGCGCTTGTGAGAGGCTTCTTTTGAGTTGTTTTACTGCCTCGGCTTGTTCTGGACCCCATTCCCACTTGACCCCCCCCTTCAGGAGATGAATCAGGGGTCTGGTGATCTCTGCGTAGCCCTCAATGAACTTTCTGCTGTAATTAGTCAGTCCAAGGAGGCTCCTTAGTTCCCGCAGAGTTGTGGGGTCTTTCAGTTTCTGAAGTGCTTCCACTTTCTTTTCCTGGGGACAGAGACCCTGAGGAGTAATCTCATGCCCCAAGAAATTAACACGGGTTCTACACCACTGTGCTTTCTGAAAGGAAAGTTTTGCTCCGGCGGCCCTCAACTGTGTCAGAACATAACGGATCTCTGCTATGTGTTCCTCCACAGATGAACTTTTGATGAGGACATCATCTACATAAGCCAGGTTACCCCTCGTACCCAGGTCGGGCATGGCCTTATGTAGGAAAATATTGAACTCATTACCGGAGTTAAGGTATCCGAAGGGAGTCCGGGTCCATGTGTACTGCTGGCCCCCAAAGGTAAAAGCCAGCTTGTATTGGTCCTCCCTACTGACAGGCACGGTCCAGTATCCATTGGTCAGGTCTATTGCAGTGAATACCTGTGACCCCTGGATCTGGGCCAGCCCTTGGTCAATGTAGGGCAGAGGCCATCGGGAAGTATGGACCCGTTTGTTGAGCTCCCTGAGGTCGGCGCAGAGTCTCCACTGGCCGTTTGGCTTCAATATTCCCAGCACCGGATTATTGAAGGTGCTGTGGACTGGACGGATTATTCCCCGGGACTCAAGGTTCTTAATTATTTCAGTAAGGGACTCCATTGATGCGAGAGGCAAGCGATATTGCTTCACAAACACAGGAGTCATGCCAGGGTCCGTGGGGATTGTTGTGGTGTGGATGTCGGTGCGACCACAGTCATATGAGTCTACCGCAAAGAGATCTTGGAAATCCAAGAAAACTTGTTTCAACTTTTGCTTTTGTTCCAGAGTCACACAGGCATCAGCTAGGTTGACTCTCTCTTCCACCATCTGCCTGAAGCCTGGAAAGACTTCTGGTTTGGCTATCTCCGCGGCCTCCTCCAGCTGGGTGGAGAAGTCCCTGGTCAGAGTGCTGATTTGGACCGGAGGCTTCAGGTGGGAAAGGCAGCCCTCATGGACTTGGAAAATCACCTCATCCCTCCTGAAGTCACACGTCACATCTTCCTTACCATAGGGGCAGGAAGTGTACACCAGGAAGTTCCCCCCATGCCGGGTGAAAATCCTGTCTGGTGTTGTATTGTCCTCACTGTCACTGTCAACACAGTCCTTGGGGATTGGTCCTAACAGTTCATTTACAAGATCAATGGAGAAATGTCGGTCATCAACCGCCATTCCAATAATGGTGCCTGCGGCTAGAGTAATACTCTTTAAGTCGCTGTTATCCACCTCTATTAGAATGGTGTCATGTTCTATGTTGACTAATGGAGTCGGGTTTACCCCCAACCCTTGCTGTTGGAGAGAAGCATTTAGATGTATGTAAGCATCAGGGTTTTTCAACTCTTGTCCCCTTTTAACTTTCACTTCCAGGGAGAATTGTCGGGTCCTTTCTGGGATGGTGACTTCCTCTTTAACCTGAATTTCAACCGCATAAGGTAGCAATTGAGCTGACCTAAATGCTTTTTCTGGATCATCAAAGCCCATGGGATTATCCGCTAATCGGGACCAAGCTTTGAAGTTTATTAGGTCCAAACTAATGGCAAAGCGATTGAGAATGTCACTGCCTAAGTAAAAGGCGGCAGTGACGTCTCGCACGACCCAACAATTATGGACTATGCTCTTGTTGCCAATGGAGATTTTGAGCATACACCTGCTTGGCAGGAGATGTTTTGAATTGGGTGCTTCCAGGTCCATTTCCCATTTGTCTATCAGTTTGAAGGTGGGAATGGCTGGATCTTTTGGGAGTTGGCGGAACGTGGCTTCGCTGATGAAGCTCTTACCGTTGTTCACACACACTCGAGCGAGAACAGAGTCCTTCCCATCATTTAACTGAACAGGAATGAACAACTGCTCTCCAATTTGCTGAACATCAGCCAGGCTTTGAGCTGATTTCACATCTTCCTGGACTATAGGAGTGGGAGTTTCTGATTGTGGATTGGTATAGAATTTCAGAGTGTTTCCTTCCAGCATGGAATACCACTTTAGACTGGAAGGAAGGTTGATTTTCAGAAATAGAGAGGACCCCCCATCACCAGTCTGTTGTCCTACTGCTATTACTGTCACGTCTGGAATTTGGTTGTTCTGGAAGTGAAATTCTACTTGGTCAGATTTTTGTTCAACCATGTGGCATGTGCCGTTTAAACTAACATGGTTGACACTCTGTTTTAATTTTATGGGTCGGCTAGTCTGAGTCCAGAGGACCTTGTTTACGCAATCTATTAGGGGTGACAACCTTCTCAGGAGGTCATTCCCTAGTAAACAAGGGGTGCCCTCTGGGGTCACAACTATGACCGGGTGTTTCAACTTATGTCGCCCGATCTTAATGTCCAAGTCTGCCGTCCCCTCGACGGGAATTTCCTTCCCGTCAAAGTTCTGCAGTTGTCCAGGAAGAGAGGTGAGAGGAATTTGGTAATTCTCTCCCCTTCCTGCATTCAGTTCGTCAAAGGCCCTTCTGGACAGAAGGGTAGCTTGAGATCCAGTGTCCACCAGTGCTGAGATTGTACCCTGCCCCTGTACTTGTACCGGGGCATAATATCTTCCCTCCTTCTCCTCAAGGGGGCACAGATAATGTACATTTTTGGACAACTGGTGGGCTAATTTTCTGGTTTTGGACATCGCTAGCGAAGAGATTTGGGCAGAATCTTGTGGAGAGCCTTGGGAATCTGGAAGAAAAATTTTGCAACTGGAGATCAGAGCCATTGTGGGTTCCCCTGGCTCCATTTCTGGGCCGCCCCCCCCTTTTTGGAGGCAATCCCCAGGATGGGTTTGAACCAGGGGATTTTCTTGCTGTTGGTTCTGGGATGAGATGGTGGGCGGCGGTAGCTCACTCTCCACATCTCCCCAGTCATGATTTGCATCCCTAGGGACCCATTTTTCTTTGGGAGGAGTTCCCCCCTCTCTGAAGGAGAAAATCCTTTTCCCAGGATCCTCTGAGGATCCCTCTCCCTCAAATTGGAAGATCTGTACCTCCTCCTCAAACTGAGTCTGTTTGGGTCTTTTGTTTCTCCTACCCCCCCTCTGCTCCTTAGGAGGCAGACTTTCAGGGGCAAGAGATTTTGTTTCCGGTTCCTGGGTTTCCAGGGGCTGTTTACAAGTGAGGAAGGAAGCTTCCTCCAAGGCTTTACACCCCCCTTCCCTTTGTGCCTCCTCCCTGGGAACCGGTGATTTATCGGGGTGCTGCCCCCGTCATTGTTCTGGAGCACCAGGTCCAGAGTTGGGTGCGTTCTGCGCTGGCACGCCGATCTGAGGGTTCTGCTGCGCCCTCAGTATATGACCCATATCCCGCGCCATGTTTTGAACCTGGCGCTCTAACTGGGAAACCCGCTCAGGCTGATACGGGGCCCTGTTTTCTCCCCTGGGCTGATCCCGGGAAGGGTAGCTATCCCTCCTTTGGTAATACCCCGGGTTGGGAAGATTTTGGTACCCCTCCACCCTTGGCCTCCCCTCTCCCGGATTCAGTGGTCTGGGCTCAGGGAATTGAGGAAAGAAGGATGGATGATTTTGGGGTTGGAAGTCGGGTGGATATCTGGGGAAAAAGTTCTGCCCAGGGTTTGGTACATTTCTGCCCTCCTGTGGGAAGTTTGGAGGGAAGTTCCCTGGGTTTGGTGCTTGGCTGGATCCCCCCCCTTGGGCTGGAGGAGTCCACACATAACCCAGGATGGGTCTGTTACCTTTGTAGCGAGGACTTACATAGTCAGGAGAGCGAGGGACCCCATTTGTGGGGCTGCCTCCCTGGCTCCCTGTCTGTGACTGGCCCGAGGACCTTCTGGGCCTAGCATTATTCGGTGCAGGTAGGTTTTTAGGCCCCCCCATCTCCAAATCCAAAACGGGGGTGACCTTTACCTCTGCCACCTTGGCAGCAGCAGGGGTGCTGTTGGCTTTGGGGTTTTTCTGGGCATTGCTTTTATTTTCTATGGGCTTCTGCACCTCATAGATGCGGGTAGCCTGTTCAATGACCCAGTCTAAAGATCTTTTCTCGTGAAAATCCCTCACGAGCTGGGTCATGATATATTTGGGCAAGGCATGGAAAAACGTGTTGATAAAATCACGGCTATCCGTGCGCACCCTTCTTGTGGTCTGTGCAAAAGCCCGCTTTAACTCCTGCACAAATTCTTGTGGGGCCTGATCCTCCCCACATTGCAAATTGTAGGCTGCCTTGCGAGCCTCTTGAGGATTTCTGTGAACAGAAAAATGTTTCAGGATGGCCGCCTTATAGGTGGACCATCTTAAATGATTTTGGTCCTCCAGCCCCGCAAAGAAACTGGAGTATTCCGGGGAGAAGGTCCACTTTACGTATTGAATGCAGCTTTGGCTGTCCTTCAAATGGAAAGTCTCCATCATTTGTTCAAACAACTCTAAGTGCTCCCAAACAGAATACTTAGAGTTCTTATGGTAAGGCGTGATGACGCTCCTGATCGCCTTAATCTGCTTTAAGGGGTCCTTAAGCAAGGCCCTTTTTGCCTTATTGGCCTTTTTGGTTCGGGTAACCCTTGTCCATTCTTCGTCGGACTCAGAGGCACTGCTCCCAGAGGTTCCCGTCTGTTCTTCCAGGTTTTCCCGGATTCTGCGAGCCTGGGAATGGCTGGCAGAATGTGGGGACCTGGTCTCCTGTGTCCTGCGCAGTTCAGAGGAGTCTTCAGATTCCTCCTTGCTGCCAGGATTGGATGGGTACCCCCTCCACTGACCTAACTGGGCAGAGGTTTTCAGGATGCCCTTAATGGGCCTACTCTCCTGGGGTTCCCCACTGAACTGTATTGTACTTGGGTGCCCATACCCGGATGCCCACCCCTCCATTCCTGAGTGGTCCTGGCCTATGAGCCCCATGCTTCTGGCTGGATAGTAATCTGCCATCCCTGTGGCCCTGTGCTCATGTGCGCCAGGGGACATGGGGGTGGCAGAGTTCAGGGACTGGGGAAGATGAAGGCCCCTGGTGTTAGGGCTCCTGCGGTTATGGTCAGGAGTCTCTCTTTCCCAGCGGACCTCATCTCTATCCGCCCCTGCTCCCTGTTGCAATGCAAGAGCCTGCATTTGTGCTTTCAGTTCCTCTGTTAAGGCCTTACTCGACTCTATCAGTTTCTCCTGCATCGCTACCTGCTGTTGGAGCCTATCATTGTGTTGGCAGAGGGCCTCATTTTCCCTCTGTGCTTCCTGGTTGGTCCTGGAGAACTGGGCCAGTCTTTGCTGCAGGAGGGTTACCTCCTGGGCAATGTCCCTATTGGCCTGCTCCTTTCTTGCTAGAGCATCCTCCACCCTTCTGGTGTGCTCTACCAAGTTCTGGTTTTCTTTTTGGAGGTCACCCAGTCCCTGGTGGGCCAGGTGATTTTCTTCCATTTTTCTTTTTAAATGGCAGACTTCCTGGCCTATGGCGTCTCTTTCCTGACTAAGAGCCTGCATTTGTGCCGCCAGGTCGTCCCTTTGCCGTTGAAAGGCACCAGCTTTCTGGCGCTCCTCATCAAACTCTGCCTGGGTATCCAGGTCTTTCAGAATTAGTTTGTTGCTCTCTGCCTTCACTCTATCTAGGTGGCCTTGCAGGGTGACTACCTGCTCAGCACATACCCTGTTGAAGTCTAGCTGTTGCTCCAGCTTTTTCTGGCTTTGCAGTAGGGAGTCCAAACCTTCTTGGTGTTCCTTCTGCAAGGCCAGAAATCTGGTATCCTGTTCTGACTTTTCCTTTTGCAGTACATCCATATCCTCCTTTATTTTAGTAATGTACAGTCTGCTGTCATTTTCTGACTCCTGGCTCCTCTGCAGCCTCTGCTCAGAAGAGTCCAGATCAGATTGGACCTTCTGTAATTCCATCTGTTGCCTATTTGCCAGATTTTGGCTTTCAGCACATCTATCCTGCATGTCTCCCATATATAGGTACAGGTATGCTGCTATCCTGGCAATCTTATTGTGTTCCTCTTTGGCTTTAGGAGCCATATATAGTTCACTCAGGGCCTCATGTAATGGACCCTGATCTCTCCATAGGTCTGACCCTGTTTCCGTGACCTGTTGCATGATGGCCTGCAACCAGACTGTTTGGTCCTGGTGAGTCCACTCACCTCTCACAAATAACTTATGTAAGAAGTGCTCTCTGGCTATTTTCATGTCTACTAAGGCCGTCATTCTAGAGATTGGTCTCTGTCCTGACTTACAGAAGTTAGTATTTTATTTTTGCAGAACAGAACTTTTCTTGGAGTGTCCCTTTTGAGGAATGCTTCACAGCGTAATGCAGCGTGGTGATCCGACCGGATGTATGTATCCCGTCAGTTAGCACACTGTATTAAGCTGCACAACTGGTAAATCTAACCCAACGTCTCGGCTCGAGCCCCCAATTTGTAAGAGGATTCAATTCAGCACTACAGCCAAGTTAACGCCTAGTCTATGATACTGAATGAAAACCCTTATTAATATATCTTTAGGTCCAGTTCATGCGTTCTGGATGACTACCCTTGTATAACACCCCTCTCTTGGAATCCCCCTGACCCCACTGAGCCAAGAAGTAGTTCTGTTTTGCAAGTTTAAAAGGTTTATTTGATAAATTAAAAAAATATATCTCACACTTTATAATAAATTAATACTTGAATAGCACACTTAATCTGATATGATAAAGATCAACAACGGAGAATCTGGCACTAGCACACTTCTTATAATCACTAATGAGTTGACATGAAATGGATAAGGTAGCACACTGGTAAATAGGAACAAAGTATAATGTGGTAGAGGATGCTTTAGTAATTCAAATGGATGTAAGGTTGAATAAAAATGCAATACAGAAAATACTCAATATGATTTCAACAGGCAATGTAATCACTTTTCTCTGGCAATCCCTTCCCCCCCTTTTTATGTGATGCAAGGGATGGAAGGAAGCACACAGTTCTCAGAAATGCAATCAACTGTAATTCAGTTCACCCCAGCAAGCTTAAACAACAGAAAACAGATAGGAGTTTTGAAATCACAGGCCCAAATGCTTTGATATGTGCTAGCAATGGATGAGAAATATGCTGGAAATGCTTTTAATTCCCTTTTCAGAGGTTCAGGGTAAGTGGTATCTAGTTAATATTAGTCCAGGCTCACACTAGCAATGATGCAGGGATAGTTAGCAGGTTAAACGAATTTCTGGCAATGAAATCAGGCAGCAGCAGTTTTTTTTTACATGTGAAAAAATTGCAAATCGCGGCAAAATTCGCGGATGCGCCGAGCGCTATTACAGAGGAACCGCAAGGACTATCTCTACCGTTTTGGGGTCCTAGGAAAGCCTGGGATCTCAGCTTCCAAATGAAAGTTATTGCAAGTCTCTAGCCCAAACGGTTGCGGAGATATGAGCGATTTAATAAAGGTCGTTTTTGGTTTTGTAAATTTTAAACGCACACTTTTTCAAAATGACAAGTGACAAATTTTTGCAGCTAGAATGACAGGTGACAGCTAGGAGGCAGTTCTACTTAGGTTAAATAAATTGAATTAGATGAATTCAACTAAGAGATGTGTTCTGAGTTTGCTAAGTACTCACAAGAGATTTTGAACAGGAAAGCGACTTGTCACGATCTGGTCAACAGTCTGGTCAGGTCTTTCCGGGTTCTGCTCACAGCGCCTGGTCTGGTCTCTCTGCTAGGCACAGCACTGCTTTCTCTCTGGGTTCTGCTCACAGCTAGGCACAGCACTGCTTTCCCTCTGGTCTGGGTTTTGAAGTCTCTAGTTTGGCTTTCAGGAGGTTGATGAATTTGAAGTCTGGATCTCGGGATGTTGTCTGGTCCAGCAAAGTGCGCTGCAGCAAATGGAATTTTAGGTCCCTACCTAAGTTTCAGTGGTCCATTTATATGTTCTCCAAGTGGGTGTGTGTGTCGCATCACTAGCCTTGCCCCTCTCCACTTTCCATTGGTCCAGCTTTCATCCCTTACTTGATTGGGGGAATGAAATGAAGTGTCATCATGATGAGGTCTGTTTATGATACAGAGAACCCACCCCTGTCAACTTTATACACAATCTATATCTGACCTAAAAACATATTTGCACAGGTACACATTTGATTAAAATCACATATACATGGTGTGGCTGAATTTAGCCATGTCTCTGTCCAAATGTGTTCATCCTAAGAGCTTGCATTCAAAAACGGCCACTTCTAGCACTTATTCATGTGCTGCACAACATTGGATCTCCATTAAATTTTACACAACTGTTCCTCACATATCTACCCACATACCAATGCATTTTCGTTTGTCTAGCTGAAACAGGGAGTCTGTAATATTAATAAACAATGGGGTTTTGCCCCAGAACATCACTCAAATTCGAGTTTGGCCTTGAATGAAAGGTACATTTTCTTAATTAAAGCTCTCAAAGTTATACATTTCTGTCATTTGATTACAAAGAGTTATCAGTGTTTTTGTAAAATATATATTTTCTTTTCAATTCAATCCTCAGAGTGTTGAGGTCCGCCTCCAAGACTTGGGTGGGTCAGTCCTCTGGGCAGGCAGGGCTTTGTTGACATTAAACAGTTCAGAATTAACATATTCCTTTCAGAGGAAAGGGTCCTTTGTGTGGTCTCTGGGAAGCTCCCAGCCAGTCTGCCTTCTATCAATCAAGAGGTCATGTGAGATTCTAACTCCTGGTGTGAAGCTTCTAGAGGTGAGAGGGTTTCCCAGGCTTCAGGCCTCTGGGAACAGCATGTGGCTAATTTTTTAATTAAAATGCAGCCTTTGAAGTCAGCTGAGTCAAATCCCTTTGTCAGCAAACTGCACTCAGTTCTCCAGTCAGAGTTTAGACCGCTAGTGCCGCCTAGAGGATTTTGTTGGCACTGCATGCAACTTTGGGATTTTCTTGGATTAATGCATTCTAAACACACACAAAAAGGGTTGAATCTTTAAAGTGGTCCAATGAGTCACGATTTCAGCAACTTTTTGACATCAGTAAAAGTGGATTTTGTCAACAAAGACCTTTCTTTACACTGGTGGGTGGCAAGTTAGGTAACCATTTTGGTGTGCGCACAACTGCGCAGCTGTCCTGGATTCTGGGATGAAATGATGGGCGGCGACAGCGCATCCCCATCTTTACCCACTCCAATTATTTATTTTTGTTCTGGGGCAAAATGATGGGCAGCGACAGCTTAATCCCCATATTTACCCCGTCTAATGATTCCACATGGGTCAAAACAATGGTTTCAGACTACTGTGCGGGTAGTCCAATGGTGGTTTTAGGCAGCGTCCTTCTGTGCCCATAACATCGGCAAAAATGGGTGGCAGCCTATTCTTCCTGCATTTCCCGGTGCATTTTCTTGGAAGCTCTGGTCATCATGATGTTTTCATGTCAGTACTGCACAGTTTTGAGGTAGGGCTAGGATGCATGGGTAAATACATCCCACAGGCTTCTGATATGGCTATCGGAAATGGTATGTCTGGCTATGACTTGAAACCATCTCAGAACTTCTTTTTCATAGTGAATTTGCTCAAGCTGCCGAGCCAGAGACGTAAACCTAAACATGGCCTAGTGAATAAAATAATGCATTGGGTAAGGGCCAAAGGGGGATGCCTTTCCATTATTAGGAGCAGCATAGTAGTATGCAAATGGTTACCAGGGTTGACAGGCAGGGATACGATTAAAGTCCATATAGCTGAACCAGGATGGTGCAAGATGTTTTAATGATGGAGCAGAGAGCCCTACCGCTGCATGATCTTGAAATTTCAATAGTATTCTCACAACCAAAAGATCAACTGGGTGAGGGAAGCTGGCAAGCAAGAGATGCATTGGGTGGGACAAACTGTGATATGCCCAATCTAGAGATCCCACCCAATTCAAACAGGCTGATGCCCAAGCCTTTCATGTCTTCAACGGGTGATACTTGTGCCTTGCTAGCTGCTGGAATGCACCAGAGAGGGATGGTGGCTGTTGCTACACTCATGCTCAGAATGGAGGGACTTTTGTTACCAGCTGGGACCCGTTGGTGATGCAGGTAAGGGATAGGGGGCACCCCAGGAGAGTACAGACTGAGGGGGCAGGCACCCCAGCCCAATGTTGTCAAAAGCTGATGTTATGGGTGAACAGGATATCCTGGGTCGGAACGATCATGAAGTTGAATCACCCATTGGATCTATCATACAACACGGGCATGGAGTGCACACCATATCTTGGAATATTGCTAGTATTAACAAATATTTGGTGGACAAAGGCTGGCTTCGTTTTTTTTGCACTTTTGAGGTGATTAGCCTACATGAAACATGGGTAGTTGAACCCCCACCCACCAGGGGTATGCAATGTGTGCGATTCCCGCCAACCATGCCTGCCCTAGTGGTGGTATGATGACATGGGTAAATGTCTCCATGTGCGAGTCAATTAGATTTAGGGATTCAGACTCTAGAGACTTCCTGGAACTGCATCTTAAATCCTGTGATGGGTGTAATATCCTTCTCCTAAACATATTTAATAGGCAACTGCAGGGCCTAGTTATTGATCTTCTCTGCAGTCCTATGGAGAGAATTGATGCCTGGAGGTCTAATCCAGCTAATTCCTTGGAAACGATCTTAATGGTGGATTTTAATCTGCAATACAAGCGTTTAGACACTATGGTCAAGATAATGGAGGAGGAGGATCACTGTTGTGGTATAAATACTTTAAATTCAATCAAACCCAAGAGGCAGTATAGGCTGGCGGAGGAGGCTGCAATTTTACTCATGGGGGTTAACCTTAGCGCCTGCAATGGCTGTGTTCCTGGGGTTATGCCGGCCATTGAGACATTCCATAATATCCACTCATGCAGTAAAATGGGCTATGGGCCTCTATACAACTGTGGCCATCTGTGAATCACGGTGCCGGTCGCAGTGTACGGCATCCTTTCCAGACTGTAAATAACGGTGCCGGTCGCACCGTACGGCATCCTTTCCAGACCTCCACACTACAACTCTATGGAACTTCATGGGAATGGGGACTAACATTTTCCGGCGCCTGACTTCCCGATCCACCAGGACTTGTAATGTCCCGGTGGCACCAGGATATCAGGCACTGGAAAAGTGTTACGAGTCCAGCAGCAACCCGCTGGTAGCGCCGACAGGTTACTGCCGGACTCGTAATGAGGCCCTATATCTTGGTAAATCTGGAGGCTTGGCTATCTGTAGCGAATTTCTACATACACAAGAGAAGGGCGAGTGACCATCATCCAATGGTGTTAGTCTTAAAAGAGTCATTCTGGGGATTGAAAGCGACTCATTCTACTGGCATGAGTGTTCCACTGGCTTTAGTGGGCCATGCCCAGCTTAATATCAAGTGGACTAATGTTGATATACCAGGGGTCCTGCCATTGGCTTATGGGAACATTCTTCCTCTTTTAGAACATATGGTCACTTTAGAGAGTAATGCACATCTAACGGTACAGAGGATCCATGCAGAACTGGCGAGGTTAGTTGACCTGTTTTTCTTTAAATCTCGAAAAACTGTTACTTTCCTATGATTGCCTGAACCCCAAACAGTTGCTAACATATTGTAAACAGAGTTTAATTGTAAAAATCCCATTAAGTATGCACTTATCGATTTATTACGTTTAATAATCTTATTGATCACCGTCAAGCAGGTTTCTGCAGTGCCCTAAGCACTGGGGATCAAAACTTGAGGTTGCGCTTAAGATGTGACAAGTACGCTGTAGTAAGGAAAACAAATGTGTATGCCATCTTTGCAGACCTTCGTACGGCTTTTGATACTGTGCCAAGGAGCTGCCTATGGGAAGTTTTACATAGTTCAGACATCCCATCACATTTACTCGCGGCCATTCAAATTCTTCATACGGGCAATACGGCTGTGCTGCACTGGGGCACTGATGGGAGCATAACGCAGCCCATTAGCATTGAGAAGGGAGTCCGCCAGGGTTGTGTGCTGGCTCCTGAGCTCTTTACATTTTCATCAATGGGATTATTGCTGATTTGGTGTCTGCATGTAATAGTGCCCCAAAATTGGCTTGTTATAACGTCCCAGTCTTAAAGTATGCAGATGATGTGGTCCTTCTCTCTCTTTCACCAATATGTGGCAACAAACATTTAGAGATCTTTGAGGATTTCTGTGGCATAAATGGCCTAGCCATCAACAGGGACATCATTAGGGGGTCGGCAGGGGTCACAAATGCGACACCGGAGGTCTCCTTGCTATCCCTAAAACACATATTATATATACATCTTTTATTTTTAAATCGAAGCTCCTGGGCTGTGGTCAGCGCCATGCAGCTCTTTGTTTCTGGAGTGGCCGGCTTTCCTGTTTATGCCTCTTACTGAAACAGGGAGTTCCACAAGTGTAACACTTTGAGCAGTGACCCTAAATAAGAAAAAATAGCAATAATAAATAGTTGGTCTTTCTGGAATTCTACACAATAACTGCTAGACTCATTAAAGGTTTATTTCTTGCACACTTCAGGGGGTGAGTCACTGATTTAGTCTTGTCTTAAACATCTCAAATTCAAAATGTATACAAAAACTTCCGAAAAGCATTAATAGTAAAATAAGCATCAATTTTGGACTACGCATTTTGCTTTTCACAAGTTGCAGAGATAGTATGTTTTTTTCTGCCTTTGTCTCTGTTATGATCATCACAAGACATTCCATCTCGGAGTCCTCGGTCACTTGACAAAATCCTTCTGTCTAACATTTGTGCACAGTGTAGACATTTTTGGCCATAGCACATGAAGTGGCCCTTGATTTTATTTTGCCACAGTTAATGCTTTTTTGTAATGTATCTCTCTTTCCTATCTCCCTGGCATGCTGTTCAGGATGTTTGTTTGCATGTATGAGGAAATGACTGCCCGGAGTACAGGATGCTGTGTGAGTGTGCTGCTTTCCCTGCACTACTGTAACTTATTTAATACACAGTGATGAACCCTCCCAATGGTTTGTATTCTGCCACCCTCTGAAGACTGAAAAGTAGATCCACGCAGGCTTGATTTGTGGCCAACTTTGCCCCAGACCTGCAGATCAACTGGCCTGCTGTTAAATCTCAGTTACCAGTTTAATGGTATCCACTACAGAGTGTTATTTGCTTTTTGACTTTGAGAACATTCAGATATGTAATTGCTAACTTTACTCTAGCCGGTAAGATAGGCATAACCAGAAAGATAGCTCAAAGGGTTGAGCGCTCACTGCTGTGTTGTGTGTGTGTGTGATCTGCAGGTTGCAGGTTCGAATCCTGGCAAGGCCAACTCAGCATATCATCCTTCTGTGGTCGATAAATGAGTATCAACATAGGTTGGGTGATATTGTATGCATATTTATTCTATATAAAGCACTTAAGCGTAAATCATATGGCCTTGGACTACTGCTTGCATTCACAGTAATTTGGTAATATGGGCCTATACACACTCATATTAATGATACATATGGTGATCCATTCTTGTATGAAATGTATATCACATTACAGTGCCCTCATAACCACATTTTCTATAGTGTACCTAGGAGCAATGCAATGTGATGGCACTTCCTGTTTTGTCAATGGGTGAAATGCTGTGTTTGATTGCTTCCTGTGATGTCAATTTGGGGCAGGGATGTCATTGCACCAAAATGCCAGGGGTACCGGAAGTGACAGCACATGACCTTTGACCCCCTGATGACATCACAGGAAGTAATGACATTTGACCCCACCCACAAGCGACATCACAGGAAGTGATGGCAAACAACCTTCAGATTTTTCAGATGCATCTAGCAGATGTGTTTCCAGACGCTCTCATTTCAGCCTGATATAAGAACCGAGACACAGAGGGATGTGTGATTTGTCCATGATCACACATTTGGGAAATATCATGTCCCATATTAGACGTGGGGTCTATATGTAAAACATACATAATGCTATACTTGAAACAGGGTAACCGAAATCTCTAACACAGTCTACAGCTAGTGTATGAAACATCTATAGATCAATAGACACAGAAGTACTTGTGGTATTGCAGTGTTAAACAAGCCAAAAAAGAACTGACCTGGGGAGGTGTGCACTGCTTTTTACCCAGGAGCAAAATGCTGCATCAGCAGGCCGGAAAGTTAAATCATTGACCAGGATTTAGTATCAACAAAATTCCCTGTTTATAAATGTATCTATGAGTCATCTACCACTAGGATAGAAGAAACCTATTAGACTGGTATGCATGCACACAGGGGAGTGCACCTGATAATGTCATCTTTGCTGGAGTATAATACCTGGAAAAGGTTCTTTCAATATACCTAAGACCCGCAATAATATTTATTACATAACATAAGCGTAATACTGGGTGCCAGAGAACATAAAAAGCTCCCACCATTGTATATAATATCATTGATGCCCTCATAAATCCGTGGCACCACACAGTAGTTTTAAATTAAAAACACCCACGAGTTGCTTCTCACCCCCCCGGGACAAACATCAAGGCATGTACTGCACATCACCCCTTTGTCAGACAATGATGTAGCCCACAATTTGGGCCCTTCCCCTTTACCCCAAGCTCCTTAATAAAGAACATGGCTGCCACACACCAGGCCGGCCCAGACCACCACGTGTGTGCAATGTCCATGATGATTATGCTACTGCAGGGGCATGCACTACTACAAGTGAAAGAAGTAAATATGTTTTTTAATTAAATCTTTTTTCACATAGCAAAGAAAGAAGGGGGCAGTACCTGGTCCACAAATATAACAGCCACCAGTGGTGGCTGTGTGGGATATTTTGACCAATGCTGATGCGCTCCACTGCACCCCTTTTCCAATGGGGAATGAAACAGCCAAAAATGGATGCGCTAACCCCTGGGCGCGCAAAAATCTGCAAAACTGTGCATGGGTCACAATCACAAAAGGCTGCACACCCCTGCCACACAGTCAAAGTGGGGGTGACTGCATAATTCTCACTGCAGGAGAATGCCAGTGGGTGCTGTTACATCTACAGAATTAGGCTCAAAACCGAAAATGCCTTTTAAAATGCAGCTTTGAAACCTTCAAAGTGCTGTTTTGGCGCTAGGTCCATTCATTTTCCAGTGAACCATTGAAATTAAAAGGGTACACATCATCCAGTGTGGCCAAAGCAGCTGGGCCTCATTGACTGACAGCAGCTAAGAAATGTACTTCATGAAAAAGGCAGCCCAGCAAAATTGTTTTCAGTTCTACAGGAAAAATGCAGCTGAAAATTACAAAACATGTAACAATTTCGGCTGTGCAGAGAAAACTCCAAGCAAAGGATGGATACTTACTTCCAGACTGCAAACAAATCTCATGACTTAAATGAAGAACTGGTGCTGAATGCAATGTAAATCTCAGCACTGAAATGAAGAACTGGTGCTGAATGCAATGTGTTTGCTGCAGAGGAAACTCTGATGTAAAGGATTCAGTTTAAATGTGCTTTTTCCATGAAGAAGTTCAAAATCGCCTGTTTAAAAGCATGTTTTTGTGAAAGGCCTAATTCTTTAAATGTGAAAATCCCCTATTAACTGTGTTCATTTTTATATGTTTTAAATGAAAGATTTAGGTGAATCCTAAAGCCAAAACCCAGTCTGGAGTTAATTAAATAATTATTTCTAACTTGACAGTGCCCAGCCTGGGAAAAATGACACGTCATGTTGACACTCTACTGCTAGCACAAAGGCTTAATTGCTGCGGGAGGTTCTCGCATATTGAGGACAATGAACTGATTAGACATTCGTCTGGGGCCCAGCCAAAGACAATGGCTGGCTGAACACTGATCCCTTCAGGGGAGGGGCAAGGAACTTCCCTCTGGACCCCCACCATGATCAAAGGAATTTGACATCTGTTGCCAGTTGAAAGAAGAAAAAAAAAATTCTGAAAGATATTTGTTGTTTATAATGCCTGTTTGTGATTAAGTTTTGAAAACTCTTAACTTTGCCCCATGCAGGAGGACAAATCTAAAAATCGGTAGTTATACATCTAATTGTATGCTCTTTCTGTGAAGACGTGAGTGAATCCTGTACCACATAAGGACCCAAAGTTACACAAAAATAATAATTGTGGCAAAACTATTGAAGCTACAAATATAATATTGTATACCCGTGTTCTAGGGGTGATTGCCCAGATATGTACTGAGTTAGGAATTGTTAGGCCAAACCGTTATGATTAAAATTGACAAAATTTCACAGAACCACAAAGACAGCTCTCACTGCGATGGGAGTTAGATGTAAAGATAACCTACAAAATATGTAATGTATGTGTCTGATTTTATTAGAGAGCATAATTATAGAAATGTGTATTTTTGCAAAAGTTAAATTGTGGTCCAAATCATTGTGGGATTTCCCAAATCACATCATAAAATATGACAGCTCTTGCTGACTTCCAACCAGAAAGAGGCAAGTGCTTTTGACCTATCACAGCCCTGTGGGTTTGGTTTGAAATTATGCCCCTACCATAAACTGAGTGATGCCACTTGCCATGATAAATATAGGGACTTCACCACACACAGACACACACTGATTCCTGACTACATCCTGATTTCGGCTTGACGCCCTGCTCCTGACTTCTTCATCCTGTTCCTGACTTCTTCATCTTGTCCTGATTCCAGACTACTTTGCAAAACCAAGGCCTGGCATTTGCTGAACTATTTTCAGCTAGGCCCAAATCCTGAAACCATCCCATAGGGAATCATTCTCATCCAATCTGGCTCGCTACCATCTAGGCTTGCATGGCGAACTCGCCATCATGCTAACCTACAGTGTCCAGTGACCATAAGGGCCAGTTAAATCCAATCAAAACCTGAGGTCCCAGTCCAATTGACCAGAACCACCCAGCTGATCCAATTCCACCAGAGGTGCCCTGCTGCCTGTAAACTGATCCGTGATGACCAGAAACTGACGGTCCAATCTGAATTTACAGTGGACTGTAAGTATCAATAGGAATCCTAGTGACCCATAGTATATTTGCCTTGTCCTATCCCCATCTCAACCTATCCCATCTTTAACTTAAGAACCTCTAATAGTGTCAGAACCATTCTCGCAACCCTGTTTATAATCCCGAATGTTAGCGTTGATTTTTCTCATTTGTTTCATTAGACCATAAGCCATTAGTGATTTGGATAAAATAAATTAATTCCCATAAAGAAAACGTAGTATACGCCACGTGAAGAGTTACAAGCGGCCATGAGTAACTGTGGAGATCTGTCATTTTTAAAACCAAATTTCTGCTTTTCTCTGTTCTATTTTTCTCAAAAACACCTCTCATTAAAACTTATATAACTTCATCAATTTTATAGCTAGAGACTTAGGGGCTGATTCATGGAATATGTGTGCTGAAAAACAGTGATGTTTGCGCCATTCTGCCCGCAAAACCCTGTTTAACAAAGGGGGATTTGCGGGCAGAACGGCGCACAAATCCCTGTTTTTCGGCGCACAAATTCCATTAATTAGCCTATTAATTTCAACTCTCAGTTAAACCTAAGACCTGTAGCTACATACACAACCAAAAACCGCATTGCGAAACAGTGTATTTGACCCGTTTTTATTAAAAATCGCATAGTGAAATTTAGGCGCAAACTCGCATTTTTGCAGAAGTTTTACATGTGTCTTTTCCCATTCAAAGTGTTTCTTAAACTTCCATCCTAATTTAAAGTGTGTTCTGTTGCTCCTATCGTAGCTCAGGTTGGTTAGAACCTGTTTAGTATTGCTCCCATAGGAATTTACATCAATTTAAGCATTTTTGCACACTTTTCATTGTTTTTCCAAGCCATTTTCAACTGTCATTTTAAAAAGTGTAAATTTCCCAAAAACACTTTTCTATCCTGTTTGGGGAGGGAAGATTGCATTCAACCTCTAGACACTGTTCTTTTGTTCCTGAATACCTGCGGCTTACTTACATCTGTGTAGAATTGCTCATTTGTGCATTAAGAACTTTGCAGAGGGAAACCTTAACCTAAGCGCTATCTTTTCATAAACCAAAACTGTTCCCTTTCCTGTGTTTTATCTTCTGTATTGCTGTAAGTGAATTCAATTGCTTTACTTATTTTCTGAATTGTTTCGTCACCACATTGGTGATTGCTGCCCCATATATATATATATATATATATATATATATATATATATATATATATATATATATAAATTTGTGTTGATTTGTATTTTAAATAAATAAATACATATTTACCTTTACCAACCAGCCTGATTCCTGGTCGACTGTAACCTGGGGGGTATTTTGAGAAGGGTGTGATACAAGTGGTATATCACTCAAAATATTGAACCTATAGACATAATAAATAAGTATTTCATCTGTGCATTACATGCTAGGCGAGACCCATGTGTATTGCCTGATTGAAATCCTTAACAGCTGGTGAGTTGCTTTTTTGGTGGAGGGTGTAAATATTTGCAACTAGTATGCAATTGCGACCGAGCATAGCGAGGGAGCCCAAACTAACGAAAATAGGTTTGGAGGTTGGGGGTAATTCTTCCCCTTCCCCAATAAAATGTTTTGAATAATGGGTTAAATGTCACATTACACAGCACACTTTCTGTGAACATGTGGGTAAAAGGGCTGCAATTTCAGCAAAGGACCAACAATCAGTTTTGTAGAGTGTAGGGTATGTCATGAAAAGAAATTCAATAGATGCAAGTCACCAAAAGTGCAAAGGGCATTTCCCAATGCATTATCATGCTGGTTCCTGCAATATATGCCAGTATAAAAAATATTTTCATGCTGGCTGTACCCATACATTTCTATGCTGGCTCCACCAACATATGCTAGTATTCCCATATAAGGCCATACTCATGTTCGCTTTAAGATGTTCTTTTATAGTATCATCAGTGGCACTGGGCCCAAAGCTGGCTCTGCCAATACATGCCAGTACGCATATGCAAGAACATACTCCCAATGCTTTGGCCATTAAAAGTGACAGGTCACAATATGATAACCTGTCCAAACTGGTTCCAATGTAAGCCAGTCTAGACCCTTTGAAACACTATTCGTGCTTGATTCACCATAGATGCTCAGTTAATAAAAAGTCATGGTACAATAAAAATATTACAGGCCACCACACCTAAACATCAGTCTAGTGAGGTAACAATACTTATCATGCTTGTTTTTTAAAGATGTTGAGTAATAAAAGTCATACCACACTAAGCAATGGCTAGACTGACTGCACCAAAATGCCAGTCTAGCCAGGTAATGACACTCATTAACTTGGCTTTGCCTTCAAATACAAGTAAAACATGCAAAGTCAATAAAGGATGTGTCAAAAATGCTCTAGCGATCCCCAGTCCCCCAGGGCCTTACGCACACATGCATACATGCATCCCATTTCACCCACTGGTCACTCTCCCATACATCCCTGCTCACATTCATTCACACTGCATTCACCACTCAGGCACACAACACAACATTCAAACACACACTACTGAATTTATATTTATTCACCCACCAGTCGCTCACTCACACCTTCTCACTTCCACTCATTGTATTCTCTACACAGGTGTTTTGCTTTTCTGACACATGTAAAGACTTCAGAATTACTCACCCTATTACACTGACTAAAAGTTATTGGACTCAGCAAGGCAATAACCTACACTTAGACCAATAATTAGGAAATAATTGGCTCTTTACAGGCCCTATATTCATATTCCAAAAACATGCATTAAACTATGAAATAAATAGATACATAGATACATGAACAAGGACAAACATAAGAAGTATAGATCACCGTTGGAGCAGTCGTACGACAAAGCTTCATCTCAGTCATGATAACACCACCCATTCCCAAGGCAGGTAGGCAGAGACATATTTCATTAACTAACGGGGTCTTGGGCCGAGCATCCTCCCTGTCAGCGAGACTTTATCACCTGGGGTTCCAATTCTCTGTCACCTCATTGGGATACCTTACTTCTTAAGGGGGATGAATCCCTGCCCCTCATAGATTACCAAGTTGCCCCGGTTGAAGGACAGACAGCAAGTATGAGAGGCAAGAGTGGAAAAATCCAGACAGTGGAAAAACCCAGCTTGTCTCTCGCGCTCTCGTTCCCAGCACCCCTTATCAATGCACCTGCATGTCTCTGAATACCCTCTTGGCTCATCCTTGAGCAAACAATGCTAAAACTATCGTACACAGTGAACTCATCTACTTCACGCTAAAATATTGCAACCCTCTGCAGAAAGCATGTCTGACTCCTAACTGAACTCACAGCAACGTAATCTTTCATAAGAAAACCTATCTAGGCTACAAACAACCCAAAACAACGCTCTCAGAGCAGCCCTCAGCATACCAAAAAGAAAACGCATCACACAAGCCAGAAATGCATCTCTTTCAAAATTCTCACAACTACCCATAAATGCATCAACCTCACAGCTCCCTCTTACTTATCTGACACAATAGGTAGATATCAATCCACGAGACCGAGAGGAGCAGAATACACTAATCAACTAGCAATACCTCGCATCAACAGAACCAAAGCAGGAGGCATAGGCTTCCCCTTCCTCGCACCTAAACTCTGTAATTCCCTACCTACTGACCTCAGAGCTGATGCATCTCTCTTCTCCTTCCGAAAAAAAACTCAAAACTGCCCTATTCAACTAACCCCGTTCTCATGTGCCCCTGCTGCTCTTTGCATATCTGTAAAAAAAAGTATATTTCGTCCAATGTAACCGTACGGACATGAACTGTATGTAACTAAGTATAAGCAACACTGTAACTAGCGCCACAATGTCTTTGGTCTGCTGTGCGCTCAACAAATGTAAATAAATAAATAAATTGCGGTTTGGGAGTGAATTACCAAAATGGCCGCGCACCAGCGCCATGTTGTTTTCTCATTTTTGCACATGCACTACAACAGGCACACACCCATCCACACCATTCAAAAACACACCATCACCTTCAGACTCATTCACCCACCAATCACTCACACCTTCTACATCACTCATTACATTCTCTACACAGGTACACAGGCACTCATGACATTCAAAAACACACCATCACCTTCATACTCATTCAACCACCAGTCACTCACTCACACCTTCTCTTACAGCCACTCATCGCATTCTCTACACAGGCACACACCCACCCACAACATTCAAAAACACAATATCACCTTCATACTCATTCACCCAACAGTCACTTGCACTTTCTTTTACATCCACTCATTGCATTCTCTGCACAGGCACACACCTACCCACAACATTCAAAAACACACTGTCACCATCATATTCATTCACCCACTAGTCACTCACTCACAACTTCTCTTACATTCCCTCATTGCATTCTCCAGGAGCTTCCGGCTTTCTTTTTTTCAAAAATGACTTACCTGCTTCGGGGTTGGGTCAAATGACATCACTTTGTGTGGTCAAGTGTCATGTGATGTCACTTCCACTAACCCAGGCATTTTGCTGAAATGACATCCCCGGCCATCAATGGCGCAAAAACTAAGAGCATGGTCTACAATGTAGGGAAAAAGAAGAAACAGAATCTCCCTAAAGTTAGAACTGGAAATGGGTTGCATATATCAGGTCGACCACTATAATTATCTAGCCTTGAGGGTGGCATCGTCCTGCCGCTGGCATCTGCACATGGCCAAGGCGAGGGTCTCCTTGTCTAGATACAGTGGGGCCCTCTCAAGGTTCTCAACCAACTTTGGCAATGGTGCTGTCCGGGTATCTTTGGAAGCCTACAAAGCCAAAGCAAGGCAGGGTGCTATCTACGGAGTTCGGCTGCAGGGGCATACGAACTGCTCCCTGCTAACCACAATTTAAAATAAATATCTGGAGAACCTGCTGCATCTCCCTGTGGTTACCCCGAATATATCGGTTTGGTTGTAAACAGGGATGCAAAGTACGGAATCTACATGCAGATTGCAGCCAATTTATTACTGGGTTCACTTGTGGTCAAATGAACTTTTAGTTAAGTATAGGGAGACATTGAAAGTTGTCCTGGCGCAGGCTGGGGGTGCGGCCCTGCCGTGGTTGGTACATATTAAGGAAGAAATGAAAGTACTGGGCTTGAGTGAGCTTTGGTACATTCCCTCAGCTATGACTAGTGCAGTCAAGGCAAATGTGAAACTGGCAGCTTTGAAGAATTTTGAACGCAACATTGTTCATAAAGCCGAAGGTTCAGATACTTTGCTGTGCTCCTGGAATATGAAGAAGAATATGGGTTATGAGGTGTATCTGGATTTTGTAAACCCCAAATATGAAAATCATTGTATGCTAAGTTTCAAACAGGGACTCTACCAATCACTAGCCACTGTAATTAGTGAGACCCTTATATTTCTATGGATTGCCCTCTGTGCGATTCCATTTGTGAAACATTGACTCATTTTATGTTAATTTACCCAGCTACCTCAGGGCTAGTAAGCATTATTTGACGGCGCTGTTTCTGGTTCGTAGAGTACGGACCACCACAGAGGCCTTGTTACTCTGCTCTGATTCTAGCAATGTGCCAGTATTTTCTCTACATGTAAATATCTTGTGTGGGCATGGAGACTGAGAAGGAAAAGACCATTATGATTATATCTGTGGTCAGTTTACTGTCCTAATGATCACCATCGCAGAGGTGGTTTTCTCCGTGGGTAGTTTTTGATCTGCACTATTGGAGGTTTGAGTGGGTATGCATACATGTAAAGAGTACTTTTGGGATTTTTTTGACATTATTGACTGAATGTTATATGATGTGCAATAGGGTATAATATTTATTAATTTAAAGATATATTGTATTGTTATTTTAATTGTATTCCTTTTACACTTTGTATGGTATTGTATGTAATTTTGCTATGCACTTTTCGGACATTGTATGTCGAAATAAAGCTTATATGATGAAAATATAAATCCAATTTCATGTCTAAAAGTACATCTTCAATTTCTAAGCTTCATTTCTATTGTGTATTTGTAAATATGTTTTATTGCTAATCACTGTTTTAGAATACCCATACTTAAAATTCTTATAATGTATCTCAATACATATAATGCAGTTTTATAATCAATAATGCCATATATGATGTAATTATTGATCTCATCCGAGATGCCATGTATTAAGCCATTAGTGACACCATCAGTGATGTCATCAGCTATATCATGGATAATTTAAGTAGTGATATCAGAAATGATGTCATATGTGACATCATTAGTGTGGTCATACTATGCAGAAAAGGCAGCTCATAGTTAAGGTGAACTTGCTTGAAGAATTACCTGGATTTTGTTGCGTTAAATCTGATTACATTAACTCTCTCTGAACAAATGACTTTTCGATGAATTTCAAGGGTTTTGTTATGCAATAGTTTTCTCAGGGCTCTCTAGCCATGGCCTACAGCCACTCCCTTGCATATGTTGCATAGCTTCTTGAGGTCTCACTAGCTATGACCGTCAGCCATAATAATAATTGATTTAGAATACCCATACTTAGAATTCACAATATCACAATACATAAGAGCATGTCCTTTGTTTTATATATGCTTTTTAACACTTCTCATTTAGAAAACAATACATGTATATACTATTTTTCATAATAAGCACAACACAATTTAAATGTGTCCATTTAGAATTGTCCGAACAATCAGGATTCAACTGGTTTCTATGTCTATCTATTCCTATTATAATTTCTTTACTACTGTATATACATATTCTGTTATTTTACGAATATCTAAAGTACATTTGAAACAATCAGGTACATTTGATGCAATGGATTATTTTAACTGCTTACTAATAAATGAAATAAAGGTATTTCTAAAATATTAAACTTTCATACTTTAATAAATACTACAAATCAATGCTCCACAAGTACTCATATCATGCCTGTATACCCGTCTATTGTTCTATGTCATTTTCTTATTGTTATTAAGTATACTGAAATAACATATGTACCAAGAGAGTGACCTACATATATTTTAACATACATAATGGGTGATATTATGTCTGATATCATCATGCCATCAACAATGTAATCAGTGATGTCATATATGATTAATTTGTGATATCTTCAGTGATGTAATCAATGATATCATTGTGCTCATACGCTGTGCAAGAGGGAGTGAGTAATTAAGGTGGCGTTGCCTGAATTGTCTGCCAAATTTCAAGGGTTTTGTTGTGTTATGCTTTCACCTTAATGTCTCTGTAGCTAAGGTTATTTCAATGATTTTGAAAGTTGCAATGTATTGTTCACCTTCATTGTTTTCAAACTAAAGGTTTGTTCAGGGAATTTCAAAGGTTTTGTTGCTATGTATTTTTCACGGTATTTCTGATCACCTGAACTCTCTCTTAGCTAAAGTTTTTATCACTGAATTTCAAGGGTTTAGTTATACTATAGCTTCTTGGGGCCCACTAGCCATGGTCTTCGGCCGTGGCCACTGTAGATGTTGCACCAATAGGTTCCTATGTGGCCTACTTGCAATGGCCTTAATTCATGACCTGTGGGCGCTGGCCTTGGCCGCTGTACTTGTTGCACTATAGCCATGGCCTTCTGTCATCGCTGTGGCAACTGTACACGTTCAACCAATACGTTTCTTTGGGGCCCACTCGCCATGGCCTTTGACAATGGCCACTTCACATGTTGCACCAATAGACTTCTTCTGGCCTACTAGCCAGGGCCTTTTGCCACTGTCCATGTTGCACCAATAGCTTATTTGGGGACCACTAGCCATGGCTTTAATTCATGGCCAGTGGCCTCTGGCCTTGGTCATTGTACATGTTGCACAAATTGGTTTCTTTAGGGCCCACTAGTCACAGCCTTCGCCCTTGGCCACTGTCCATGTTGCACCAACAGGTTTCTTTGGGTCCCACTAGTCATGGCCTTTCATCCATGACCAGTGGCCACGGTCTTCAGCTGTGACCACTGTACATGTTGCACCAACGCATTTCATTGGGGCCAACTAACCATGGCTTTCTTCCATGGCCTGTGGCCACGGCCTTTAGCCTTGGACTTGACCACTGTATATATTGCCCCAATAGATTTATTTGGGGCCAACTAGCCATGGCGGCTAATTACATCACACATGACATCACTTATATCACTGGTTTGATTAATTACATTTTGGAAAATGACAGCTCTGTTTTGTTACATAACATATATGTACATATTTCATACTTACACGGTGCATTGTGTTCTCCCCCTGTTTCTTTAAACATACAGACATCATTACAATGAGAAGTATTATATAAGCATTACATACTCTGGAAGGTAATCTGTTATATTACAATCAAAATTCATAATTTATTTTCAAAAGAAATTACTAAAAATATAAGTAATACAATTGCCATATGTATAATTAAATATGTACTTTCTAATCTCCCTTTCTTTTCTATAAACATAATTATATAGTATAAGTTACTGATTTCTTTTGTATATTAACCAAACTTTAAATTCTTATATTCTATGCAATCACAATACACACGGGTGCATACTTTCTATAATAGGTGATTTTATTTTTATAAAGCTTGACATTTAGAAAAGAATGTGTTCATGTAATGTTACTACAGTAAGGATAATTGTGCATTTACTATTTTCACAACACTTACTGTTAAAAATGTGTCTTCTTCTATTCATTCTCAATTTGTTTTACTACTGCACATCTAACAATATAATAAAAGGCCAGATGCATGTTTGTCCTGTATGTTTGTACAAAGAAGTAGCTTAGCCTGTTGTCACTGCTAGAGGGAGCTGTTGCCTTAACATATACAGTGGTCCTACTGTGTTAATGTAAACCTGAACTTTAGCCTGTGTACACAGGCTTCTGCGCTAGTATTTTATATATTCACCTGAATTACTTTACAACATTACATATTTTTATTTTAAATTGTATACGTTGATAAGTACTACAAATGAATGCTCCACACGTAATCATATGATACTTCTGTTTCAGTGTATTGGTCCATATTATGTTACTATTGTTAAGTGTAACAAAATAAAATATGTATCAAAAGCGGTGAAGAAAGATTTTCTAACTTATATAAACAATACTGAAATATATGATGTAATAATTGATCTCCTCCGAGATGTCATGCATGATGTCATTAGTGACAACATCAATTATGTCATCGGTGATGTCATGTGTGATGCAATTAGTGATGTCAGCAGTGATGCAATCATTACTGTCATACGCTGTGCAACAGAGGGAGCATAGTTAATGTGGACTTGCTTGAAAAGCGAATGCTGAACTTCAGGGGTTTTGTTGCGTCAAATCTGATTACCTTAACTCTCTCTTAACTTATGTTTTTTCAGCAATAGTTTTCTTTCGGGCCCACTAGCCATGGCCTACAGCTGTGAACTCTGTACATGTTTCATAGTTTCTTGAGGTCTCACTAGCTGTGACCTTTGATCAAGGCCTCTGTACATGTTGCATCAATAGCTTTCTTTCGGGCCCACACCATTCATTTGTTACCAGATCTTCATTGCCACCTGCCCAATAGATATAGGTGCTGAAGATAATTATTTCCAATAACAGAAATTTCTGTGGTAGAGTGGCAGTTTTCCAATATCCTCTAAAATCGGAAAAAAATGCTCAGAATTAGAAAGTCTTCCACATGTGTCCCCTTCATTTTTCCAGGTCCTCTCACTCCACTCAATTGCTTTTTCCCTCCCTCCCTAACTCTCTCCCATTACACCCTATCACTCATCGCTTTGTGTGCCGCACATTTATTTCTGAGCGTGTCTTGCAGGGTTGCCATGGTAATCTCGTGAGATTCCTGCAGTCTTCCCAGATAAACTGAAAATGCTCTACCTTTTACTGGCTCCACAAACCACCTCCAAAACCCTAACTGCAAATGGTGGCTTCTTTCCCACTCCGTACCTCTAGCCAGATTAGATTGCTATTGCTATTCTAAGTGCTGTTGTTCAAAATAATCAGTGTTCACCTAGGAGTGAGCGCATAAACAGAAGAGTTTTGAGTCTCTTTCTGAAGCCGGAAGTGAGGCAGACGTGCAGTCAACTGCACTTCAGGCACTGTGTTTGCTCATGAGAGGTGGTGTGAGGCTTTCTGGAGGAAGTGGTGGGGCAAGAATCTAAAACCCTCCTTGAGCACCACAGAAGTGTACCAGAAGTGCAGTCAATTGCAGTCACAGGCATGACTCGAAGGGAGCTGAAGGAAGGCTTTCTCCCTGACGGAGGGTCTGCCAACTGCTACTCAGTGACTTCTTGGGCAGGTGAGCGATGATGTTTGAAGAGCGACTGATAGACCTGAGTCTATGCTTTTTGCTGGACTGTCATTGGGGTCAGTCTGCATATCTAGTTTTGACACTCCCATGGGGTTGTTTGAGGACACAGGCCTGTTTAATGGAGGGACAGTGCAACCACAATAACTACTCATAGCATGGCAGAACATCTCTGACCGTAATTAGCTTCTGGGACTCTAATAGACATGTATATCTTGCAGAATAGAGATCATGCTCCGACCCTACCTGCCAATATAACGACGGCACCTTTAGTCTTCACCAACAAAAAGGGGCGATTAAGCTTGGTGATGGCCACACCATTGCCCCTCTCTCACCCTCCCCCATTGGGATAAGCGGTACCAAACCAAAATCGGTGGACCATAAAAAAGTTTTAAATCAAGGATTGAAGATCACTTTCCGATAATTTTGAAATCTAAAATAAATAAGAATGGGACGCTGGATGGAGAGTCTCTTTTTGGGGCATTGAGCATGCAGATGCCATGTGAGGAGGTTCTGCCCACTAATGCTCTGGAAGGTTAAATATTGATGACTTAGGCTCACAATGCACCAAAGGATTGACCTCCCACCTTTAAATTCAACACTCAATTTTTACTGACTGAGAGCCAAGTGAGTCTGAAATATCTACCATGAAATCCTTGATAAGTGAAGCAAACGGTGGGGAAAAATTGAGGAGATGAATGGATCACTGGCTTGGTTGAAACAAATTCTTTTTTTTACATCTTTCTTCAAGCCATATGATAACATTCATGAGGAACAGAAAGCACAGTTCCGGCAACTGAATTCTATTTTATGAGATTGGACAATATAGAGGTAATATAGAGGTAGATCGAATAAGGGGAGCTGAGTTGCTGACAATTAAAACACTGGTTATGTTGTGAGCAATGAAAATATCTGTGACCCTATTTTGGGTCCCACCCTAATTTCACTGGAGTGTGGCACCAGAGGGGTGAACGAGCAGAGTGTATTAGTGAGGAGATCGACTTGAAATCCAATACTAAGAATGAAAGAAAAAGGCTTGCAACAAGTCCTCCAGGAAGTTCCTTTGCCTTCTGATTTCAATGGTTCCTGTTGTTTGTGAGCCTGGGTCTCCTAAGAAAAAAAATTTGAGGAATAAGAAAAATTACAAGCAGAATAAGCAGCAGGAAGGAGGATTGGGTGAACAATTAATAATCAAGGTGGAAACTGATGTGAATATTTTGATACTCACAGTGGTCGAAACCACCTGAAATAGGGGGCTTTAATGACTCTGTGCAGAATCTTTGCACACTGGGGTTGGCCCCCACTGATAAAGGGGAGGGTGTGACCTTGCTGGCTAAGTTTGATTACCAAGTTGGTTGTTGGTGTGGTCTACAGCCTAGAGACATGTTTACTACACATGTCAATGTCGAGACTCAGACTTCTGAAACCATTATGTCACTGAAGGGAAATCTGGTTGCACAGGACATAACTTCTGGGGGTGACCATCATCAGTTGTGACAAAGTTAACTGAAAAAAATGTTGCTAATACTAATTAGCCACTATGGAAGAGGGGGCCATACATATTAATGGGAAAGCTAGGTCTCCAAGACTATCATTTGAATATCTTTTTGAGACTGCTGGGCCTGGATTCAGAATAGATAAACTGTTTTGCTACTAAAGGGAGGATGTGGAGTTGTAGTGTGTGTGCGAAAATGAGCTAAACAACATGGCGCTGGTGCGCGGCCATTTTGGACATTCACTTCCAAACCGCAATGAAAGTCTACATTTGTGTGAGCTCAGTTAGAAGGCAGATATGAGGTCTGCAATGGTTGCAATATTGTATTATGAAGCAGCTGAGCTCACTATGGAGAATAGTTGTTGTATTGTTCACTCAAGGACGAGCCGAGAGGGGAGTCGGAGATGTGCAGGTGCATTGATAAGGGGTTCTGGGAATGAGAGTGCGAGAGACAAGCTGGGTTGTTCCAATACTGTCTCGATTTTTCAATTTTACTGCTCTTTGCCTCCCATCCTTGCTGTCAGTCCTTCGGCTGGGGGCAGTTTGCAACTTATGAGTGGCAGGGCTTTGTCCCCCTTAAGAAGAGAGGTATCCCAATGAGGAGACAGAGGATTGGAACCACGGGCGATGAAGTCTCCCTCAGAGGGAGGACGCTCCACTCCAGACCCTGTTAGCATGTATGATCCCCCTGCCTACCTGCCTCGGGGCTGTGTAGTGTCGCCGTGGCTGAGATGAAGTATTCTCCTATAACTGTACTAACAGTGATGTATGTCCCTCGTAGCTGTCCTTGTTTGTGTGTTTATAATAATAATAATAATAATAATAATAATAATAATAATAATAATAATAATAATAATAATAATTAGGCTTTTTTTATATAGCGCTACAAAAAAAGCCTAATTATTATTATTATTATATTATTATTTATGTATAACCAATTGCATTTATCCCATAGTTATCTGTGTGCTTATCAATTGTGAAATAAAGGGCCTGTAACAAGCCAATTATATTTGCAACTAATGGTGCATTATTGCCTTTCTGTGTCCAAGAACGTTTAGTCTGTGTAATAGGGTAAGTGCTGTGGTCATTGCACGTGTCTGAAAAGCAAAACATAGTGGCGCTGTGAGCAGGATCTTTGTGCTAAAATTGATGACAGAGACCCAAACTAATCTGAAGCTTGGACACAGAAAGGCAATTTCTCTACGTTTGTGAATGGCGCAATAGTGTTGATGTATTTTTGGGAGGGGACGTGAAACATCCATCGCTACGTTGAGTTCCTTATTTGGGAAAAGGGGAAGCTCCGGAGGTGGAGATTGTCCCGAAGTGACGATCCCAGGGTGGCAAGGTGCCTCATTACGAGTTTGGAGGCAGTCATGCCCTTTATAAGGGCATGGCTGCCTCCAAACTCTGGTCCGGGTCTGTGGTCCCTGAATGGGGAAATACCGGGCCATTCCGACTTTGGAGGGCCTGGTATTTCCCCATTCAGGGAACCCAGACCCGGACCATCCCCATTCGAGCCCCGTAGGGCTCAATGGTAATGGGGTGCATGCCAACAACGGGCCCGTTCATGACGGGCCCGTTGTTAGCATGCTGGTCTCCTCTCGAGACCCACAAAGGACGTCTGGTCTGACCAGACGTCCAGAGCGGGTCCCGCGAGGGGACCTCAAAATGAGGTGGTATGGGGTTAATGACGCCGGCACCTTTACCGGCACCGTTAACCCCTTACTGCCTCACTTGTAATGAGGCCCAAACAGTCTGAATGTCAAACTTGCACAGACTTGGGCGTGTGGTGCAGGTTTGAGTGAGACCTGGGGCACGAGTATAGGAGAGGCGAGTCCGGCCCAGGTGGCTGCTTACTTGCAACAGGTGCTTGTAGAAAAGGGGAAGGAGTGCTTAGCTTTGGTAGACAAGGTTGGATTTTGTTGCATGCATTCAGAAAGGTGCATCAGCAGAATGTAGAATTGCAGGAAAGTGTTTTGAGATTGGAGAAGGAGATAGCTGCTGAGAAACAGATTGCGTTAATGTATTAGCTTCAGATGAAATTGCATCATGACAAGGCCGATATATATCAAGCAGTAGCGAGCGAGCTGCTGTGAGAGTTGACTGATACCAATATCGAATGAGAAGAAGGAGAGTAAATACCCGCAAGGTGGCAACAGTGATTGCCCTCTGCATGGGTTGATTGGGATCCTGAACAATGGGACAGGGATCTTTCTAACAGCACTAGTTCAGAGAGTGGGTCAGACGGTGAAATACCATCCAAACTAGAGTCTAACAGGAAAGAGGTGACCGCTAAACCAGTTACGCGTAGACGACCTGGGACACATCTGAATAATTCGGGGGTGGTTAGTGGACTTAACAACGCTGGAGGATTATTCTCAACAAGAGGTTGGGGAAATAATTAATCAATCAAAATAGAGGGCTGGTGAGTCTCTGTTAACATTGATGGTCAGAGTATTTGATGCAGGTGCAGCGGATCTGCTGATAGATTTGACCGATTCTCTGAGGTTCCTGCCATTGACCCATGGAACCTATATTCAAGAAGTATTGCGTGCAGGGCTGCCTCCAGATGGTCAAGGGAGAGATCCGCAAGTGTCCTTGTTACGGTTTGCTGCTCAAGGATGTAATCACAAGTTTCTGATTATATCGGATTGGCCTAGCGAGGAGAAAAGGTGGTACACACTGAAAGAAGCAATCCAAAGGCTATGGGAGCATGCTATGAAAGAAGCCATCCATATCGATGACCCTGAACACATGGGGGTGGTGGCATTGTCAGTCTCAGCACAAAATACAATCATTCAAACTGCTCTACCGGCCTATGAACATGTAATTATGACTTTACTGGTGGGGATGACAGGTAAATTAACGGATGCGGTAGTGGATGCTTTTCGACAGTTAGCAGACTTGGGGAAATGGGAAAAAGCTGAGAAGAGCCCCATGAGAGGGAGAGAGAGGGGCGAAGTGATAAACGAACCCCTGGAAAGAGGTTTGAAAGTAGAGATTTGTGTGTATCCATAAAATACATGTTTTTGGCACTGCTAAAAGATGGAGTGCCCTGCGAAGATATTGGGCCTCATTACGACCCTGGTGGTACGGAGTGAACGGCGCCGTAAAAGGTGCCGGCGCCGTTCACTCCGTACCGCCGCATTACGAGTTCCCCTCGCGGGACACGGTAAGCACGCCTGGGAAAACCAGGTTTGCTTACCGGGTCCCGCGAGGGGAAGAGGGAGCAAACAACAGGCCATCTTGTAATGGCCCGTTGTTTGCTCCCTCTCCCATTCCCATTCAGCCCTATGGGGGCTGAAATGGGAATGGGGAAGGACCGTGTCTGGGTCCTCGGAGGGAGGAATTACCGGCCCTTCTGAACTTGGAATGGCCCGGTAAGTCCTCATTCTGAGGACCCGACCCCGACGCGATTCCGGCGGCAGCCATGCCGCCAATAGCTGCATGATTACCGCCGAACTCGTAGTGAGGGCCATTGACACAATTGAAACTCGTGAAATGTATCAGCTGTATAAAAAGCAAGGGCTTGAAGGGAAAAAGCAGTACAAACAAGTGAAAAGGCAAGATGTGAAAAAGCAAAGTGGGGATAAATCCCCTCCTGCACCACCCAAAGAGGAGATGGATGATGTCTCCGTGGGGATGCGTTCCCCATATCAGCTGACCTATGCTGATTTACGAAATGTTGTGAGTGCGATGTTGAAGACAGTGTCCAAATACACGCATTCAAAATACGAATAGGTTTGTCGTCAAACCCCGGTAGCGTCTCCCCGGATAAATGTAGAGAGACGATCTCATGTGAATGTGAAACTATTCTGGCAAGCAGGGAGTAAAACCTGTCAGTTCGGGATGTGTGCATTGACATGTACCCCTGTCATTGTGGGAAAATTGAAGATGCCTCCAGTACAAGTTCCTTTGGCCAAAAAATGGGTATCTATGAAACAAAATTGTATTCCTCGGGTGCAGAAGGAGATATCACATACCATCAAGGGATATGTTGAAGCAGGCGTGCTACGTCCTGTATCCATCTGGTTTGGCTGGTTAAGAAACCGGAAGGAAGCTATAGGATGACTGTGGATTATCGCGAGTAAAACAAGTACACGCCTCCGTTAATGCCTGCAGTCCCAGATGCTGTTACCCTGACTGAGAATGTGCAAACGTTTGAGGGAACTTGTCAGGAGCAGTTTGCATATTGCTGGAATGGGAGGCAGTATACGTTTCAACGTTTGCCCATGGGATATGTGCATAGTCCATCTATTTGTCACCGGCTGGTGACGGACCATTTGGATACGATCACGTGCAGACCTGATGTACAGATTTTGCACTACATTGATGATATTCTGATACAGGAAAAGGATGAGCAGAGCGTGTGGATGCACCTAGCCACCATTAATGAGAGTTTGAAAAAAGAAGGATGGGAAATTAATGAAACAAAAATTCAGGGTCCAGCGGAGACTGTGATTTTTCTAGGAATTCAGTGGCATAATGGGCATTGTGAAATAGTGCCAAACGGCAAACAAAATATTTTTGAATTCTCTACACCTGTGAATAAGAAACAAGTTCAACAGTTCATAGGGTTGTTTCGGTTCTGGAGGCAGAATATACCACATTTGTGTCAGATTTTAGTGTCCCTTTACAAAGTGACACGAAAGAAATCTGACTTTGAATGGGGCGAGGAGCAAGAGAAAGCATTTCAGCTAGCAAAAGATACCATTCAGAGAGTGCTTGATTTAAGGCCGCTGAGGGCGTGTGAAGTGGAATGAAATGTGTCTGTACATGAAAATTACGCCAATTGGAGTTTGTGGCAGAAACAGGACAGAAAGCGTATTCCTTTGGGATTTTGGAGTTGTAAATTACCTAAAGCTGGTGATAGAGGCACTCCCTTTGATAAGCAGTTGTTGGCATGCTATTGGGCTCTTGTGGATACAGAGCAAATGACAGTGAGTCATAATGCATTCATCCGACCAGAAATTCTGATAATGCAATGGGTACTGAGCTCTCCTAAAACACATAGGGCCTCATTACACGTCAGCCGGTCCGGAAACAACGGTGGTGGTGAATTCGTCGCCACTGTTGTTTCTGAACCGGCTGATTCCGAGTCCTGCAGGTGGGAGGTGTCACTCCCGCCAGGTCTGACCTGGCGGGAGTAACACCACTAGCCTGCAGGCAGACATGGAAACACCGGCTCTGTCATAGACGTAACCAGTGTTTCCATGGTCCCCATCCCCATGGAGTCATATGTGACTCCATGGGAATGGAGATTTACAGAATTCCGCCTCCGGAATTACTGGGTCATTGGGGTTTTAATGCCCCGGTGATTCCGTCAATCACGGAGGCAGAATGGTATTATGGGTCTGGCGGCAGCCTGCCGGTTTTTCCGGCACGGGTACCACAGACTCGTAATGAGGCTCATAGAATAGGACGTGCTCTGGAGGCTAGCATTATTAAATGGAAATGGTGCATACAAGATCGTGCCAAAACAGGAAAGGGAGGAGTTGCAAAATTACATGAGCAGGTGGCTGGTGTTCCCCTGGTTAATTTGGAACGGTCAGAGGGAATTGAAATGTGTGAGTCGCCTGTAAAAGGGGAGTTCCTTATGGGGAGCTAACTAGTAAACAAATTGAACATGCCTAGTTCACTGATGGTTCGGCTAAATATGTGGGTACTGAGCGACACTGGAAGGCGGTGTCATATAACCCAAAAACAAAGAAAATACTGACCACGTCGGGAGAAGGGAAGAGTAGTCAGTTTGCTGAGTTATATGCAGTTTATAAGGCATTGAAGCAAGAAGCACCTGGGCGTTTTTATATATACACTGACTCTTGGTCTGTGGTGAATGGATTAGCTGTTTGGATGCCGACATGGCAGAATAATTGACGGAAAATGTATGCAAAAGAGTTATGGGGAAAAGAATTGTGGGAATATATTGCCGAAAGGTTGATGAATAGTGAGATGCCCTTTGTGCTACAGACTCATTAGAATGTTGATTCAATTCGGGTGCAGATGAACATGGCAATATTTCAGCCATGGACACGAGGTCTGAGAAAGATGATTTGGAAGGGGGGCACAAGATCAAGGAACATTCCTTTAGAGATCGTGAAAACTGTGATTTTGCAATGTCCAGTGTGCCAACATCAGAAACAGAGATCCATTCCACATGTAATTCAAGGCACCCTGAAATGAGGAAAATGGCCTGGATAAATTTGGCAAATCAATTACATCGATCCAATGTCAAATAGCAGAGGATATCAATATGCGTACACGATTATGGACACGTGTTCAGGATATTTGATGGTATTACCATGCAAAAGAGCCACGCAATTGAATACAATTACATTTTTGGATCAAGTGGCCATATATTATGGGGTACCTCTACAAATTCAAAGTTACAATGGGTCTCATTTTAATGAGAAACTGATTCAAGACTATTTTCGGGAGAAGGGCATCCAATGGATTTTCCCCGTTGAAAATGAATGGTTTATTGAAAGAACAGTTCTGAAAGACTGGTCATGGTAACCTGAAAGGGTGGCGTGAGCGCATCTTGCATTCAGTGCAAGTGTTGAATAACCGACCAATTGCTAATAATGAAACCCCATTGATGCGCATGTTAATGCCAGCTTTACAAATGAAACCAAAGAGGGATTTGAAACACTGATGTATTGGGAAATATTACCTGGAACTCTAGCTCCTTATCGAGCAACAGCTGAGTCTGCATGGGTGGATTTACATCCTAGGGAGGAGATTAGACTTGAACCCAGAGGAATCAGTGTTATTGATTGGAGAACAAATTCCATCAGACCATAAGGGATTGATTGCCCCTAGATCTAAATTGACATTGAAAGTAATCCAGGTACTGGGAGGAAATGTTGATGCAGATTATCAGGGTGAAATAAAGGTGATCCTAGTGGAGAGAAAATGCTGCCCATCCATAAATGTGATAGAGTGGCACAGCAAATTATCATCCCAGTGAAATTATCTATGGTTAAGAAAGGAGAGCCAGCCATGTGGTAACTACACATGAAGATAAAGGTCTTGGCTCATCAGATAGAATGGTTCCCGGAGCGAAAGTGTGGGTTGAGAAACTTAGTGGTCTGCCAGTTCCAGCAGATGTGATTGTTGCAGGGGAAGATCAAGTTGTTCTAGTAATGGAACTAGGAAAGAATAAATTGAGTCATGTTCCCGCTGGCAAATGTTATTTACGTGAGTGATGTACTTCACTGATATCTTGTATTTTTTTGTGATTTCTTTTTCAGACCCTGTGTGTGATGTTTGCGCTTGTGGATTTGTGTAGAGTCCATTCGGGAGGGTCCGCAGACAAGCAGACAGATGTGGCAAATATATTCATCCTGCAACTATATTTGATGATCTGGATGATGACTAGAAGTTTTGGTGTTACCGCATTGCCTGATGCCGAATCGACTGCATTACATCATGTTTTTTTGAGAAAACGTTGTGGGCATGGGTGTGATGTTTTGCCCCCCTCCATGACATCTGCCTCTTTTCTGCGGCATGGCAATGCTGCTATTGTCAAGCAGCCTGAAAATGTATGGGTTTTTCTAGCCTGTCGAGTTTTGAATATCTTGCACTTTTGCTTGACTGATGTTCATGATGCTGCAAACTTGATTTTGACATGTCTGGTTGCCGTAACAACGCTGGCCCCTGTGTTGAGACACATTTTTGGAGTGCTTCATAATGATTCTCTAGTGGAAGAGTCTGATGTGAGAAGTTCTTTCTCTGTGTATGAGTACTGCACATTTTGTGTGGACACGGATCGCAAATTGAGGAATATTGTAACACATGACATTGCTCCTGCTGATGTTTGCTTTTTCATGACTTGTGATCCTCAGCGCGTTGGCAAATGTCAGCAATTGGACTTGACTAATGATCCGTTGTAAACATTTATGTAGACAGCCTATGGCTGTTTGTACTGATGTGGCTAATGCTATGCTCTGTAATGCTCCTGTCCTAGATGCCAGCCATCTGCGACATGTTAAGCTTCCAACAGGTTGGTTGTTTTACTGTGGTAACTTTAACTACACCTACATTCCTGCTAACATTTCTGGTGGCAGTTGTGCTTTAACACGACTTAGCATAATGATGTTCCCCTTGCAGTCTGCTATTTGTCGTTCTACACATTCTGTTCATCATAATGGCCTATCACCTGATTGTGATTCTAATGTGCTTTTGTTGTCCAAACCTGAGGTTTTGGCGCATGCATTTTCTTTGGTGGGTGTTTGGGGCTTAGCTGCTGGAGGCTATAAATCCTTAATTAGATTGCCCTGTGTGCTGGTTAATAGGCTCAATGAAACCTCTCAGGCTTTGACAGAACTGTTGCTAGACAGCAGGAATTTTCAGAAAGCTATCTTGCAGAACAGAGCTGCTTTAGATTATTTGTTTTTGAAGCATAATTTGAGTTGCAATGCTGTTGAAGGGATGTGTTGTTTCAATTTGGATGATCGTTCCCATTCTATTGAGAGACATATTAGTAGTCTGAATGACCTGATTTCTCAAATAACTCAAGATCAGACAAGAGCTAGTGGGACCAACTAGTTTCCTGGATTCCTGAAGCATTGCGCTATGCTTTTGTTTGTATTTTTGTAATTGTTTTAGTTTTGGTTGTTTGTTGTGCTGTATTACATGTATTCCTAATTTGGTTGGGATGTTTCGTCGGTTTCAGAAACAGTCATTTTTTTCATTATCCTATGGTGGTTGATTGTCCAAAAGGTGGATTGTAGTGCGTGTGCAGAAATGAGCTAAACAACATGGCGCCCGTGCAGGGCCATTTTAGACATTCACTTCCAAACCGGAATGAAAGTCTACGTTTCTGTGAGCTCAGTTTGAAGGCTGACATGAATTCTGCAAGGGTTGCAATATTGCATTATGAAGCAGATGAGCTCACTATGGAGGATAGTTGTTGCATTGTTAACTCAAGGACAAGATGAGAGGGGAGTCGGAGATGTGCAGGTGCATTGATAAGGGGTGCTGAAAATGAGCATGTGAGAGACAAGCTGGGTTTTTCCACTAGGTGGCTGGATTTTTCCACTCTTTTCCTCCCATGCTTGCTGTCTGTCCTTTGGCCGTGGGCAGTTTGCAACTTATGAGGGGTGGGGATTTGTCCCCCTTAAGAAGAGAGGTTCCCAATGAATGGTCAACACCTCCTTTAGAGATCATGTTGTCCCGCCATCCATAAAAACAGTAACAGTTACGCCCTTACCCAAAAAACCTGAATTAAGTCAACAAGATCCTGCAAATTTAAGGCCAATCACAAATTGTAACTTTTTATTAAAAATACTGGATACAATCGCCACAGAACAACTCCAAGCTTATGTCGATGGAAACAACCTACTCCATCCACAACAATCAGAATTCAGGAAAGCCCACAGCACAGAGTCCGCATTGCTTGATATGCTTGATCTGCAGACAGAAATGCTTGGCCTCCTAGACAAGGGCAAAGCAGGATTACTGATACTTATGGACCTCTCGGCAGCTTTCGACTTGCTCGATCACTGGAAGCTCCGAGAGGCCCTAGACACAGCGGGAAACTGCTCTTAGGAGGCCATTGATTGGGTATCCTCCTTCCTGCAGGACAGACAATCCAAAATAGTCTGGGGAAATCATTCCTCAGCACCTAAATCAGTAGATTGTGGTATCCCACAAGGAGCTAGCTTCTCCCCACTATTATTTAACTTATATCTACGCTGCCTATGCACACTACTAACCCATCTCGGCATATTCTTTACAAATTTTGCCGATGATACCCAATAGGTATTTGAACTTAGCGGAGACTACACTCAAGACAACACCTCCATTGAATCATGGATGATATCTAACTGGATGTGCTTAAATGGCACTAAAACATAGCTAATGATTTTCGGCTCACCATGCGCCAAGGTAAAACGTAGCTTAGACTACGTATCTGTTAACATCAAAGATACACCCATCATGGTAGCAGACAAGGTTAAAACCCTAGGTATCTACCTGCAGGCATCACTGGGAGCTGAAGTCCAAGTAGCTTACCTCAAAAAGAATTACCAGTACTATCAGAAACTACTGAGAAAAATTAGACCCCTATTAAACAAACGAAACAGCACCACAATTGCTAGGGCTATTATTCTCTCACGGTTAGACAACGGAAATGCACTGTTGCTTGATGCTAGCAATAAATGCCTAAAACAATGTCAAGTCATGAACAATGCTGTTAGCACTATCTCTGGGAAAATATGGAGGGAACACATCACTGACGAATGAAGAATCCTACACTGGCTAGCCATAAATGAACGCACCACATACAAGTCCCTAACAATCACTGTCTTTATGGACTGGCTCCAACATACCTGAACAAACACTTCAAGTGGTATGAACCAAATCGTAATCTAAAATCAGCAAACAAAGGCACACTTCAAACCATACAAACCAAAAAAAGCGAATGGCCTAGGCCGTGCCTTCCCAGCTAAAGTAACAACTAAATGGAATACACTGCCTGAGACGCTCAGAGCGGACCCAAACCTCAACTCCTTTAAAAGGAAATTGAAGACTTTACTCCTCAAATAAAATACATCATCTAAATACTAGATCATCAAAACACAGGTATATACGTTGTCCCGTCGCCACTGTCTACGTCTATCTCTATGTGGAATGCGCTCTGATGCCTGCGGGCTGCAGTGCTATACAAACAAACAAATAAATAAATAAATAAATAAATACATATATATATATATAATTTGGTGGTGAATATTCATTGGCAACAATCTCGTGTGGATTTGAGCAAATTCTTGGGAGATTAACCTACCTTTTGAGGAGTGGTAAACTGCTAATTGAAGTGGTAATGCAAGTGTTGCCAAGGACTTTAACTCCACCTGTGGGTTTGCCCATCTGTCTGAAGGTGATTCTGTACAATTGGGGGCTTCATTGGGAGAATCAATTAAATGACAACAAGGGAATTTGTGGAGACGGACAATGGATGAACGGGGTCTTTTCATGTTGAGTCATAATAGCACCAAACCTACACAGAATAATATCTTTACATGGCATAGGGGTAATCAGTTCTCAATTCTGCATAACTTGTTTGTTACTTGGGGCTTGACATATTTACAGATATTCATATTGAGGACTCCTTTCTGAGCGATACTATGTTAGTGGCATCCGTTACTATTCCCCCCAAAAAAGGGGAAGGCTGTGAACTGGCACTCTTCTGTTAATGTTAAAGGTCATTTGTACCATGCACTATCACCACCGAAGTGGTCCCCTTGCACAGTTTATAGTAAACTGTGGCCTTAATAAGCTAAAATTGAATAACAAAAATATTGAGCAATATTAAACAAACTTTTGTAAACTCCTCCTGGAACAGAAATTGTTAATTTATTCTACTAATAATTTGAATTCAAGATTCCATGTTACCACTAACAAAAAAGAATAGGAAAGAGAATGCTGGGAAATATCACCGGCACAAGTTTGATCAAGTCCAAGCCCAAAACAAACTGAGCAGGGAAGTAATTAGGGAAATTAGGCGGAGTATGAAGGATATGATTAGTGTTGTCAGTTTGATATGGCAAGAAAAGCAAAGGTTGAAAAATGTGTGTAAATCCCATCGTCACATTCTCCTTCAGCATGATGGAGAGCCTATGCTGGCCATTATCTGTGGGAGATTAGAAACCAACTTTTGGTCAGTTATTAATGCTCTTGAAACACAACGGCCAATTTAGCAGTCTAATCCCATGCTAGAGGATGTTTGGTTAAAATTTTTCGCAAGCTTGTATGGAACTGTTAATGAGAGATTTGTTCAGCCCAAATGTATTACTGGCTCTGTATGAAAGCCAGCATTTACGCCAGAGGATATTGAATGACTTAATAGGAGGGCAAGTAATCCCAGAGCAGGGGCCCCAAATCAATTATTAAACATCGTCTTCAAGCAAGCCCGAGAGAACTGGGTGATAATTCTGTATATTCTGTACCAAAACAGTATTGGTCAGCAGCAAACCCTGCAGTCATGGAAAAAGGCATGCGTGATACCGATTTATAAAAAGGGTCATCTGCATCAGCCTAAAAAGTATTGTCCCATTATGCTTCTTGATGCAGATAGCAAGATCTTTGCGTCTTTAATTATGAAAGAAGTTCAAACATGGGCAAATAACTGTGGCCGGCTTAGAAGGAAGCAAACAGGTTTCTGGCATAATGTGGGGACCGTCTTGAATGGGTTTCTGATGCATTGTTTACAGGCAGTGGCATGGAAAAAAACATGCTATCCCTATTTACATGGTTTCACTAGAACTAGATCTCTCCACTTCTTTTGATCTGATGGAATAGAATTTATTATGGGTGAAGCTTCATAACTGGGGCTTGCCCTCCGGGCTTCATAACATCTTTATTTACTTGCATACCAGGACCTCTATCCAAGTGAGGCTGAATCACCAGGGGGTGTTATCTAGAGAAATAGGTCTCAGCTCTGGCTTGAGACAGGGTTGTTTATAGTCTCACTGCCTCTTTAATCTCTATATGTCCGATATTGGAGATTAATTACAAAAAGGAGCATTTGTCACTCCGAAAATAGGAGATTTTAAATTGTCATGGCTGGCCTAGGCTGACAACTTTATTCTCATGCACAGCACACCTGTTGGGTTGCAACGAATGATGACTGCTTTTGCCAAGTATATGGAGACCAACTGGTTAAAAATCAACCCCTCTAATAGTAAAGTGATGAGATTTTCTCGTAGTAAAAAGCATTATAAATGTGCATGTATAATTGACAAGGTTAGACTTCATACTATTTCTGTTTTTTCCCGAATAAATCTTACTACAGAGAGAACCTAAAAAGGAAAGTGAGTAAGTTAGAAGCTGAAATGGGGAAGACCAATGGGACTTTTTGGAAATGTTTGTTGCTTCCAGTGCTCAAATTCAATACTGTTGGATGAGCTGGATTACTTTGAGGCATTATTATGGAGGAGAATCCTGTATTGTATACCAAAATATGTTCCTTTAGCTTTGATACACCATTCAATGGACTTGCAATCACTCTATAGTAGTGTAGTGTGGAAACAATTGGCCCTTTACAGGAAAATGTTATGCTCTTTGACTAATACTATATATGCTGATATGTATCCAGCTGTGCGGAAGAGCTCTGCTTTTCCAATAAATGAATTGGTGAACAGTTGTAATCAGTTTCAGGAATTATATATGTCAAAGGAAATCCTGATTTCTAATTCAACAAAAGTAAAGCTGGCAGTGTCTCTCAGGGACTGGCTACAAATGGAGAAAACTCTAGGCGGGCATGCTTTTTATACACACTTAAAGTTAGATCATAAGGGAGTGGCCACGGCTGAGTCGTATTTGGTGAGATTTCCTGATAGGAGTTGGGGGGGATAATTTTCAGAGGTTTCCGATTTAATGTCCTGGAAATTAAATAATTAGTGTGCATAAGCAACTGGTTGCCCTGGCAATTGGCGTTTTGTCGCTTCTGTAGCAATCTGAAAGCAATTGAGAACTTGAGCCACTTAGTCTTATACTGTCTAGCACTTATGCCCATGGGAATAGAATATTTGGGGAAGTTTGTCCACAACCTTGCACTGGTGTAGTCAGGGAAATTGTGGGTGAGGGTTTTGGGGGAAGACGTTGCAGTCCTGCGATTCCTACAAAAGTTGAAATTAATGTAATCCCTTGCAGCTCTGTGATTATTACAGAAGCTAAAATTAATGTAATCAATTGAGAATTTTGGATCTTGAGTATTTAAGTATTAATCAGTAGTGAGCTTGCTCCATTAGTCCATTAACAATGTGTTTTTGTTATTATTGATATAGCTGATGAAATCAACTTTACAATATGTTTCATTCATGTTAAAATGTGTTAAAACTGTACAATACATAACATTCCGAAAGAATCAATAACTACTTTCATGTGAATCAAATTAATCAAAATCAGAATAAGTTATCCACCATCAATAAGTTATATACCTTAATTAAAACAAAAAATCAACATAAGATAAACTAGACACAAAATTAACTGCAACACATAACTATCATAACTAAAAACTAAATATCCTTTGTCGTGTTGGCATTAATTTCATGAAGTTTTAGCTCATATACAAAAGCCAGAGCTCTGAGTCTTACTACAGGGGAATAACCAGAATAAATAATTTTCCACAATGTCTCTGAGGTACGAACTCCATACAGCACCACAATTGACTTAAAGTGAACCCTGCATTGGTGTACCAATGCCACACATTCGGTTAAAAGATATCTTAAATTTTCTTTAATAGTTTCTTTTTGACAGAATCAACAAAAATGTATGGATTAGTTGAGAGTTTTCTGCTGCACCAAAATCTGTCTAGTTGGCCACAAATGTAGCCTCAAACGTAAAAAATGATGAATGTGTACTACAGGCGGTGCCTTAATCAAGTATGTTTCTGGGATACTATGTTTTTTTCTAGAGAATAGATGTACATCAAAATCACGATAGTTTGAACAATCTACACTGGTATTAGCCCAATGAAAGAGAAACAATCTAGTTTTGACCTGCATCAGATTTTGTAAAAGGATCATTAAGGAAACGTCTACCCACACCAAGGCCTGGACCACCTGAGACCGCCATTTGGTCATGAAGGCGTTGGTCGATGAGAAGACATAATCAGCCAAAATACCCAAAACAGAAGAGGATTTATAAGGCAATAGGCATTTTCTAAAGAGTGCCACCATTTGCCAAATATATCTCATTTATAAAGAGATTAACCCAAGTTCATTCTGTACGAGGAGAAGTGGAGTGCAATTGGGAAGATTGAGCACCCCACGCCAGTATTTGCCCTCCAGAGTGGACCAACATTTCTTCATCAGTATAGATCTAATTTCAGCTGCATAGAGCAAAATAGGTGTTGTTTTTTGATGATAGTAGGTCAGGCCAGGGGCAACTGTAAATTTGCCATATTTGCATATTATGATCTCAGTCTGTTGTATGGCCGTTGTAACTTTATGAGATAACAGTTGCCCATACAAAAGCACCCCACCATGACTTACCATTTGAACACCTAAGTAGGTATAGGTTTGAACTACCTCTAGTCTGCTCCCTCTGAGTGCCCAGAAGCCAGATTTAGTGTGATGCTTTCAAGATGAGTTAAAAACCATGTCCTTAGTCTTCTCAAGATTAATAGACAAGTAATTCTCCTGGGTATAAACTGCAAGAGCATCCAAGGCTCTCTGAAGCCCTTTTGGAGTATTTGATATTAAGACCAAATCGTCTGCATACATTAGAAACGGTATTGATCTGTTGGCCAATTTTGGTGGGTCAGTTAAGATATTAATAATTGCACTCCCCACATCAGAAATAAAGAAATTAAATATGGCCGAGGGCAAGGTGCAACCTTGCCTCAACCCTCTATAGGTTAGTATCGGAGTAGATAGTTTGCCATCCGCCACGAGTCTTACTTGTATAGAGTTATTTGTATGCAGGTCTTTAATTAAAGAAATGATGTAAAACGGGCAACCCTGGTGAATTAGCTTGTGAATTAATAGTTCTCTCAAGATAGAGTCGAAAGCCGCTCGTAAGTCTACAAATGTTATATAAAGGGCTTGTTTTCTCGACTGATGGAGTACGTTTATTGATGTAAGTGTCAAGAGGTTCACGCAGGTACCCATGCCGGCCATGAAGCCCATTTGCAAAGGATCTCTTACTCCGGTTTCTAGTGTCCACCTACTGAAGTGCCTGAGTATACATTTTGAAAATAATTTCCCAGGTGCACCCAATAAGGAGATTGGCCGATAATTACTCGCCATAGACCCGTTGCCCCTCTTAAAAATTGGAACTATCACAGCCGATCGCCATGAGGAGGGTAAGTGATTACTGGAGATAATTTGGTTAAAGATGGTACATAGAATTTTTGACCAAATGACTGGATGCTGTTTAAAGACAAAGTTACTAAGCCCATCTGGGCCGGGGCTCGAGAGTTATTAAGTTTTTGTATGTAAAATAAAGCATCTTCCTCCTCAATGGATAGTCCCTCATAGTTTGAATGTTCTAAGGTGGTGTATGAGTTATCCCCCATCGGTTTTTGTGCATATTAGAAAAGTCTTATACCCACTATGTCTCATTAACACCATTAAGCTGGACAGACTTTTGTAACATGTTGTTAGCAGTGTTGATCATTCCCCGAAATTGTGCAGTGTTCTTACGTAGGATGTTACCCAGCATGGATTCACCATCTCTTTGAAGCAGCTGCATTTCGTGCGATTGTAACCAGTTTCTATGCTGGCACGACAAAGCACAAATGCGTTCATGTTTATTTTCACACTAAGATGACGCTAGAACCTTTTTATTTTTACGAAGAATGGATTTTTTAGATTGAACCATTGCATCCTATTCATGCCGATGTTTAAATTGTGCATTGATGGATATCTGTACACTTTGTCGATAACTATGTAAGAAGGAAGTGTAGTCACCAGTGAAGGCTTTGCTATCATAGCAACTGTTCTCCATATTTTGGTGAAATGCTGTCAGGGTCCGAAGGTTCCACGTTAGGCGCGTTCTTGCATTATTAACCATCATAACTTGGGGAAAGTACTCAGATCGATCGTCTCTAGCATCAACTTCGCTCAACCATTTTAAATTCAACATATTATGGTCACTATAGATTTGTGGTATTATCTTGAAGCTCATAGTGGCATTGACCGTGCTAAGATCTACAAAAGTATAATCAATAATTGAAGCACTTTCCTCTCTTTGCCAAGTCATCTGCGGAACAATATCTCCCAGAAGAGACCCATTGCCCATAAAGAGCCCTCGATCCTTCATGAGAAGGTACCATCTTAGACAGGATAGATTGTACTTGGGATTGTTTGCGGGTAACAACTGTAAGTTCAGGTCACCTGTGACAATGATATTAGTTACTTCAGATGAATCAGAAATAATATTAAGCAGATTTTCAAGATCGCCAAAAAAAACCTCATCTGATATCCCTTTTGGATTACTATGCATATTCAAAATTGCCACAATCGCACCAGGAAAAGTGAGCTTCGCCAACATAAGATAGAAATTTGGGGTGGCCCACCAAGAAAGCAGACCATTTTTGTGGTTTTTAATCGCGACGAGCATAAAAGAAGATGGTTGTCCACGAGAGGCAGTTTTGGTGGCATGAAAAACAATGGTGTGGCCTTTCCAGGTAGGTTGTTCTAATAGCCAATTTTCTTGTAAAATTATTATATCATGTGAGCCTAGAAATCCTGCACTACTCCCTAATAGGTGGGATTGACCACAAGTGTTCCAGCTAATCATTGAAATATGAACCCTTCTTTTGTCATTTATTGGTTATAAATCTGGAATATGCATTACTGCACCTTCCAAAGGTGGGTTTTGTAAGTTGCTGTTCATGAACTTCTCTTCACCAGATGCTCTATTTTGCAGTTGGGAAGACCGCGACTTATTGAGACTATTTTCAAAGGTTAAGTTACCCTCAGAGTCAATGACAAAGGGATCTCTTGGCAAGACAAAGCCCAGAGCAAATATCCAGCCACGCTTGCCAAAGGTCATTTCTCATTAAATTAGAATGTAACCACACTCTAGCTATGGAACTATCATTGGTCTGGACAAACTCAACCTGTTCAATGTCTAAGGATGTGATATCTTGAAGTGTACTAACCTCCTCACATATTACAAGTAGACTAGTTCTATTTATGAGATAGGGAATATACGGAGCCGGACAACATTTCAGAATTAATCGATGAAGTTCGGCGCGTTTCTTATAATAAGGGCCATTTCTAACTGGCTGCCTAGTAGACACATTTTGTAATTCAGTTTATCCTTGTTTGAATTCTGTGCTTGGAATGGAGAGAGTAGCTATTTTTCCCTGGCTCACATGTTGCATCTCGGGATATGAGGTTACATCAACACATTCACTCCACGGTTTCTGGGTGGTTGGGTTCTGACTGAGGTAATTTTGAACTGCAATTTGATCTTCAATCTGCAACATAGTGATCTGTTCAACAACTTATTTTATCTGTTATGTTATGTATGTTATGTTATGTTATGCTATAAAGTGCATTTGTATAGATCCTTATGTACCATTGGTATGATCTCAAAGCGCAGTGGGTTGAACGCCCTCCGGGACCATAGTCCAGGTCGTGGTGAGTGTAGGATGCACTTGGTATGTGAGCAGCCAGCGGTTGGCTACATTCTAATGCTAGGTGCGGGGTGGTGTTTGTGAGAGGTCATTGTAATGTGTGCAGCAAGATGGGTGGGTTCCTAGTCTGCATTCTGGCTGCCAAGTGCTTTTGTAGGTTGATTATGTGTGCAGCTACGCCGATTTGTTTTTGTGGGGTGTAGCTGCGTTCAAACAGACTGTTGAGGTCTTCAAGGAGTAGGGAAGGTATGTCTGCAGCTACGCCGAAATTGATCGAGGGGTATAGCTGCATTCTTTTATTAGTGTAAACTGGAGAGTGAGCATATTGGTGTTTTGAGTGTCTGTGATTACCTTTAGGAAGTCCCAGTTCATGGTTACTTCGGAGCTTGACGGGCAGGCCGTGTCTGTCCTGGTCATTCGTGGTAATGAGCAGGCCATGTCTTCCTGGTCATTCATGGTAGTGGATATACGAGGGATACTAAAACTCCTGTAGAGTATGTTGTGTTTGTCTGGTTAGACAGTCCATTTGCATAGGCACTGATGTAGGTGTTGAGGCCCATTTTCTGGGTCCCTGGTGCGGCTGGCTGGGTGATTTCTGACATTTTGGGTTTATCGCTCAATTCTCTGGCTCTGTTGTAGTGTTCCCTGGCCCTAGTTTATGCAGTGGGGCTGGGTAATTCTCGGCATGTTTCTGGATACCGCATGATTCTCAGGGCGTCCAACCAAAGCAAAGTTGCTATTGTGCTTCCGGTGCAGAAATTGTCTGTGATGACAATTGTATGGTTATTTTTTAGGTGTACTGTAACTGGGTTTTAATGGCATGAAACTGTAATGTATTAGTGTTTGGTAAAAGTTTGTTTAAAACCATAAACAATACAAAATAAGAAGGTTATTAGACTGTCTAGTGTCATGGGGCAGTTCATTCCAAAGATTAATGGCATCCCTTTTCCTCCTCCAAATAGCGTTTTGAGTTCTATCATTTTTTGCCTTCTCCGGTTATTACCGCAGCAATCCTTCACATTCAGCAAAATAATTGCAGATTTTCATTTCAACGCACCAAGGCTGATTTAAAGACTATAAGGAGCAGGGAGCACCCCCTTCTACGTTAAATATTTTTAAAACAACTGGATAGATTTACCTCTGAACTAGTCAAGGAAATTATGTTAATGGTTTTCTTATTTGGTCCATCTCTTCCCAGCGTTTTTCACTCTATGGCTGTTCAAAAACTGCACTTTCTCTCGATTGGAAAAATGAATGCGAGTAGGATGAAAACAAAACACGTTTTTTGTATTCTTAAGAAAATGTTCATTTATTAATGTATTGGTAAAATCCATCCTGCAAGAAAAAGGTTATTAGCAATAGAATTTTGGGAATTATGGGTACAATGGCACCTTTTCATTTCTGCTGCAATGCATCGTGTGAGATGAGACTAACAGCTTGGGTTCAGAAGCACCCTGCTCTATGCCAAAATTAAAAAAACAAACACTGGACAGATTTGTGCCAAACCAACAAAGGATTTCCTTTGAGTCTTTCCAGCAGTGTGGGCCGTGCTCGTGCACAAATATTGGCCATTTTCTCTAAGGGAAAATTAATAAAAATGTGAAAAACACTTTATATCTTTTAACCGTAGCACAGATTTACATGAAACGGGAGGGGGCGGGCCCTAATATAGGAATATCAAATTCACACACAACAGTTATCAACTACATAGTATTTGCTTTTCACATGGATTTAGGTTTCACCTTAACTATACGGTGGCGATAGCCGCCATATAGTATTTAAATTTATTTTTACAAAAGAGTTAAGGTTAAACCAAAATAAATTTAAGGGCTGCAAACTTCAGAAATAATAAAGTTACTGTAATGACATATCACAGTCATATTGTCCGATTATTCTTCTCGAGTCAACCTATGGAGAATAAATCTCTCAATAAAGATAAGCCTCTGTTATTTTCTCTTAAATGTAATAACTTGGCCGATATTTCGGGACCTGAAGTGAATTGTGCCTTGGCTAGTATTGATCTTTACTTACAATGCAATTACTTTTACACTCCTGGTGCTATGATTGTGGAAAATATATGCTCTAAAATAGCACCTTTAAAAACTATAAAGATTACCTGGCCGATTCATGGAATTAATGTGCGCTGAAATTTTAAGCGCAAGCGTGCGAAAGCGTGCGAAAGCGTGCGAATCGCAGTGCCAGTGTGAAAATCGCAGAGAAACCCACGCACAGCGATTCATGGAATTTCGTGCACGTGGAAATCTATGGATGTGCGCTGAAATCCTGTTCGGCGCACACTGGCGCACACGCCTTCAAACAGCATGCGCTAAGCACACAGCAAAAGCGCACATAGCGGGGCGCACACAACAAAAGTAGGCGTAACACGGGGCGTGACATGCGGAATGGGGAACAACGCGTGAAAATGTGGGCGTCACGGGGGAAGTACAGGAGGCAAGTGCGCGGAACGCCCACACTCTCGCCTACAACACGTATTCATGAAATCGAATAGGGCAAACCAGCGCACGGGCAAAAACGCGCACAGGCCTAAACACATCCGCCACACAAAGGCAGGCAGTAGCGTCCCTGTGCATGAAAAAAATGTGCGCTAACAAAAAGCACGTACATACAGCTATGATGAATGTCAAATAGTGTGTCCCTCTAGGACAAATGACGTGCAGAGGGGTACGCGACAAACACGGACACCCGCTGTGTGAAAAATAGCGTGTGCGAGTATTTTGGGGGTGCGCGGGAAGTTTCACACGTGATAGGCCTTGGGCGAGCGGGGAACTTGTATAACTGGGGTTTGCGTGAAGTCTCACACGCGATTGGATCCGGGTATGTGTATTTCGGGGGTGCGCGTGAAGTTTCACACACGAAAGGGCCTGTGCGAGTGGGGTACATGTATTTCTGGGGTACGCATGGAGTTTCACACGCGATAGGCCCTGTGCGAGTGGGGTACGTGTATAACTGGGGTTCGCATGGAGTTTCATACGCGATAGGCCCTGTGCGAGTGGGGTACGAGTATTCCTGGGGTTCGTGGGAAGTCTCACACGCGATTTCAGCAGGGTATGTGTATTTCGGGGGTGCCAGGGAGTCCTACACGTGAATTGGCAGTGTGGGTCCTCCCAGGTGTTCCCTCTTCACCCTCCACGGCCCCTGCAGGTGGCCAACACCACAGGGGACTACCCTGCACCCCTGGTCATGTCCCGCAGGCAGCCCATCCACCATGGGCATGCCCCCCAGCCAAGCCACATGTCTGCTTGCACTACTGATCACCAACGCATGACCCCCTGCACCCCCACCCCCCCAGCAGTGCAGGGCACCTGCCAGCAGGCCCCCACTCATGTCCCCCTGCACCCCCACCCCCCAGCAGTGCAGGGCACCTGCCAGCAGGCCCCCACTCATGTCCCCCAGCACCCCCACCCCCCAGCAGTGCAGGGCAACTGCCAGCAGGCCCCCACACATGTCCCCAGCACCCCCACCCCCCAGCAGTGCAGGGCACCTGCCAGCAGGCCCCCACACATGTCCCCCAGCACCCCCACCCCCCAGCAGTGCAGGGCACCTGCCAGCAGGCCCCCACTCATGTCCCACTCATGTCCCCCTGCACCCCCACCACCCTGCCAGCAGGCCCCCAATCATGTCCCACACTTGTCCCCTTGCACCCCCAGCAGTGCAGGGCACCTTCCAGCAGGGCCCCACACATGTCCCCCTGCACCCCCACACCCCAGCTGTGCAGGGCACCTTCCAGCAGTCCCCCACTCATGTCCCACTCATGTCCCGCTGCACCCCCACCCCCCAGCAGTGCAGGGCACCTGCCAGCAGGCCCCCACTCATGTCCCACACTTGTACCCTTGCACCCCCACCCCCGCAGTGCAGGGCACCTGCCAGCAGGCCCCCACACATGTCCCCCTGCACCCCCACCCCCCAGCAGTGCAGGGCTCCTGCCAGCAGGCCCCCACTCATGTCCCACACATGTCCCCTTGCACCCCCACCTCCCTGCAGTGCAGGGCACCTGCCAGCAGGCCCCCACTCATGTCCCACTCATGTCCCCTTGCACCCCCACCCCCAGCAGTGAAGGGCACCTGCCAGCAGGCCCCCACTCATGTCCCACACATGTCCCCCAGCACCCCCACCCCCCAGCAGTGCAGGGCACCTGCCAGCAGGCCCCCACACATATCCCCCTGCACCCCCACCCCCCAGCAGTTCAGGGCACCTGCCAGCAGGCCCCCACTCATGTCCCACTCATGTCCCCTTGCACCCCCACCCCCCAGCAGTGCAGGGCACCTGCCAGGAGGCCCCCACTCATTTCCCACACATGTCCCCTTGCACCCCCACCCCCCAGCAGTGCATGGCACCTGCCAGCAGGCCCCCACTCATGTCCCACACATGTCCCCTTGCACCCCCACCCCCCAGCAGTGAGGGTCACCTGCCAGCAGGCCCCCACACATGTCCCCCAGCACCCCCACCCCCCAGCAGTGCAGGGCACCTGCCAGCAGGCCCCCACTCATGTCCCACTCATATCCCCCAGCACCCCCACCCCCCAGCAGTGAGGGTCACCTGCCAGCAGGCCCCCACACATGTCCCCCAGCACCCCCACACCCCAGCAGTGCAGGGCACCTGCCAGCAGGCCCCCACACATGTCCCCCAGCACCCCCGCCACCCAGCAGTGCAGGGCACCTTCCAGCAGGCCCCCACTCATGTCCCACTCATGTCCCCCTGCACCCACACCCCCATCAGTGCAGGGTACCTGCCAGCAGGCCCCCACTCATGTCCCCCAGCCCCCCACCCCCCGCAGCATTGACAGGCACCTGCCAGCAGGCCCTGACACATGTCCCCCAGCACCTCTAACCCCCAGCAGTACAGGGCACCTGTCAGCAGGCCCCCACACATGTCCCCAGCACTCCCACCCCCCAGCAGCGAAATGCCCATCTCATGACACTATCCAAAAGTCAACTATGTACATCAACTCATGTCTGTCACACGCATACACTGGTTGGCATTGCTTGTGTAAACCCACATTTTCACATGCATCAACCCAATGAGCAAATCACACACATGGAACTAAAAAATGTAAATGTATCAAAAATGAAATGAAAGCATACCAAAATATGAAACATGAAATGAAAAGCATGTGAAAAAGATAATTGAATGAAAATGATAACCAATCCAAAAACATTAGAAAGAAAAACAGTCCAAAGTCACCCTCCAACAACGCAAATACAAAGGAAATGTAAATAAAAATCTCCATTGCTTCATGTTCATAATAACAAAAAAGAGAAATCAATCCATAGTCCAACAATTTACAATCCATTGTCTGGAAAAAATAAATCCATTGCTCCATGTCCATAATGCAAAAAAAATGAAAAATTAATACATGATGAAAGGTTACCAGACATTTGGTCGAAAAAAATTGGTCGACCAGACAAATGGTCGAACCAATTTGGTCGAAAACCAAATGGTCGAATTTTTTTTTTTATTTTCACCCTTTTTTTGGGGGGGGGGGGTCCCCCACCAACCCCCTTTTTTTTTCTAAAAACCCATTTTTGTAAAAAAAAAAAACACGAAAAATAAATATATAATTAAAAAAAAAAATTCGACCATTTGGTTTTCGACCAAATTGCGTCGACCAAATGTCATTCGACCAGTTTTAGGCCGACCAAATGTCTGGACACCGATGAAACTATATACAATCCATTGTCCAAGGATGTAAAGGGGCCATGATCCCAACCAAACAAATGAAACCTACCTAACAAACTACCTAAAAATATTACTATATACAAATTTATGTGGCATTGTCCATTGGCCACAAATAAAAGGAAAACGAAAAGGAAACCTAACTCTAAAAACTATTTACAAGGGCAGCGGGCTGGTCCGACGGCTCACTTTTGGATGTCCCGGGCCAGGGCATCATCGAACTCCTGCTCAATGTCCTGGAGGCCGTCCTCTTCCATGGCCCCGAGGGTTCGCAGGGACGACAACATGTTCTCCTCCAACTCCCTGTGAATTGCCTCGAGGCACTCGGCCCGCCTCAGGGCCCTCTGCATGGAGTTCTCAGCCCTGACCATCGTGAGCCGTGCCTCTTCTGCCCTCTGCCGCTCTGCATCTATAGCATGGCCTAACCGCTGCCACATGGAAAACACTTCCAGTCCTGGGTCCTCCTGCCCTCTGGCCGATGCCTGCCACGCCGATGTCGAAGGCCCCGAGCCATGTTGGCTCCCACCTTGTTGCTGCTGCTGCTGTGCCTCTGCCTGTGCCCTGGCTCTTGCTGCCTGCACATCCTCCTCCGGCTGAGGTGCAGTTGTTGAGGTGGCCACCCCTGCTGGACGTCCGACTCCCGAATGTGGCAGGGATGTGTCCGCCACCAGCCTGGCTGCAGGGTCAGAGGCAGCTCCACAGGGTACCCAGTTGATACATGGGTGGGAAGATGGCATGGAGGACGACTGGGGTATAAGGGGTTCAGTGGAGGAGGGGGTCGGAACAAGGTCCAGAAAACTGAGGAATACGGCCTTGGTGAGCTGTCCCAGTAGGTCAACGTGGTCACCGAGCCAATCGAGAAGACGTGCAGTCTCCTCATAAAAAGAATGCAGGTCACCTGGCATGGCCCATTGACGCAACGCCACCCCACCCAGGACAGGCTCAAACCGGTCCCGGATAGCCACATCCGCAGGGAGAGGAAGGCCAGTTGTTGTAAGCGGATCCCCTCCCTGAAAACAGGTCTAGACGTAGGCATCCCTGCTTGTGCGGGATGATGCAGTCACAGGATCGGGGACAGGATTACACACAGGCACCTCTGCAGTGGCCTGTGCTGCCTCCTGTCCCTGCCCCTGCACTGCACCACTAGCACCAGTGGAATCCCCAACTCCAGACCCTGTGTCTGCCCCTTGCACGGCCTCCTCCTCCACCAAACCCCCCACCAACCAGGATGACTCCGTGCCATCTTCCTCCGTCGCACCCTGCGGGGACTCAGCTGCCCCTTCTGCTGCCAAGGAGTCCAACTCCAACCTCCGCCTCTTGGACCTTCCCTCGGCAGCTGCGGCCTAGGACGCGGCACCGGACTCCTCACTCCCCGACAAGATGACAACCTGGGAGGGGAGCCGGGCCTTGCGTCTCCGGCTGGCGGGATGATCCCTGCCACTGTGCTCCACAGCACCCTCTCCGCCCTCTTCTTCAGTTGACGCTGCAGACAGGGAGAGATAAAACAGAGACATTAGGGCACTGTACAATGGACTGATACACACATGACAGTTGCAAATGAGTGGCATTGTTTAACTACAGACACGGCATCACACTCCACGACACACATGCCATTTTAACTCACACACATGAACATTTCAACAGCAATATTGCACCAGGCAGCACCATCCATACACATACAACAGCATGAACAGCAAAAGGTCAGCCTGACATCACATGAAACACAAGGAGTGCACTAGACATGCACACACGCCACCAAACTTACACGCATGTCTACATCTCCTCCAACTGTTGCAGTGATGAGATCGCCATACATGTCACATCTGCCATTCATCCTTCTACATATCAGTGTCACGTGCATCCATGTTGCATCACAGTTGCACACTTGTCAGATACACATACATGCACATGTACACAGTGCAGATACATGCAGCTGGAACCAACATCCATGTGTGACACCTCAACCTTGACAACTTACATACACAGTCATTCAAACATGTGTGCTCACACATCTGCATTTGGCCTGCATGCTTACCCACACATACTCCATCCATCTGTCTCACACATGAGAGGACTCGCATGTTTCAGCCTCACGGCCCTGTACACACACATCCATACATGGCCCTACAAAACCACATGTGCAACCAGCACACTACTGGCACACCAGCACACGCACAGCTTACAATCAGTATGCATGTACACTTACCCCTCGACTCAAGACGGGTCTGCCTCTGAAGGATCTGGGCGTGGAGCGCTGGGCCTACGCATTCCAGGACCCTCATCTGGATGGTACTCATGCTGCCCCGGCCCCCCTCCACGAGGCGCCGGGCCTTTCTGAGGGTCCTGGACCTCAAGTCCTCCCAGCGCTTCTTGACTTGCTTGATGTTGCGGGTTGCCACCCCCTCCGCATTGATGGCAACCACAAAGTCGTCCCAGCTCCTATCCTGTCCTTCCTTGTTGGCGCGTGATGTTCAGAAAAGGGCATCATAATGCCCCAGGACATGCTCCACCAGGACACCAACTTCCTTCTGACTGAAGCTGGTGGACCTCTGCCCCTCTGGCTGGGGGTCACCAGTGGTCCCAGATGGTGTTTGCCCCGACATGGCGACCCCCGAGGCAGGCGTGGGTGGGCAACTGTGTCCTGGGGCTGGGCTGTGGAGCGATGGTATCCCAGTCGGGAGTCTTCTGTTCCAGCAGGGGTGGACACAGCAACTGGACCCCTGCAGATGGCTGATGTGCAGGCACCAAATAGCAGGGCACGTGGGCAGCAGGCAGTCAGGCAGCAGCAGATGACAGGTGGGAGCGTGCTCGGGGCTCTGGGGGGCAGGAAAATGGCCTTCAGGGCAGGAGCTTGGTCTTCTGTGTGTTTTCGCGTGGCCAGCTTGATACAAAGTGATTTGGCACGTGAAAAAAGTGCACGTCAGCGTGTAATTCGAGGTAAGGCCCTTAGCGCGTAAGCGCATCAGCACACGTACGCGATTTCATTGGACCAAAGGCCCTTAGCGCGTAAGCGCGTCTGTGGCGTGACGCGCGCGGGTGTTTCCCTCATAGCACGTGATGACAGAGCACACGTGGAAAAACTGCACGTCTGAGTGTCATTGCATGTAATTGGAGGAAAGGGTGCGTACACGCGTAAGTGAAGTGTACATGTGGGCCGGTTTAAAAGGTACGTGTAGGATGCCATTTTCTTATATGTGCTTTTCGTGGAGAGCGAGTGGGTGAAATCTGTACTTTTTGTCGGTTCACACGCAATAGGCCTTGGGCGAGCGGGGTACGTGTATTTCTGGGGTGCGCAGGAAGTTTTACACGTGATTGGGCCTGGGCGAGCGGGCTACCACTCACCGTCTGCCTTGCGTGTAGAAGAACGCGTAGCCAACACCCACCCGCTGTGAAGTAATAGCGTGTGAACCCCAACTCCTGGAAAACACACGCACCGCACCCCATGAAAAGCACGTACAGAGCAATGGAAATCCACGTGGAATCTTCAAGCCCTGCCAGGGCAACGCCCGTGCACGATACGTCACAGATGCGCTTACGCGCTAAGGGCCTTTCCTCGAATTACACGCTGACGTGCACTTTTTTCACGTGCCAAATACTCCGTATCAAGCTGGCCATGCGAAAACACATGGAAGACCACGCTCCTGCCCTGAAGGCCATTTTCCTGCCCCCCCAGAGCCCCGAGCATGCTCCCACCTCCCATCTGCTGCTGCCTGACTGCCTTCTGCCCACGTGCCCTGCTATTTGGTGCCTGCTCATCAGCCATCTGCAGGGGTCCAGTTGCTGTGTCCACCCCTGCTGGAACAGAAGACTCCCGACTGGGATACCATTGCTCCACAGCCCAGCTCCAGGACACAGTTGCCCACCCACGCCTGCCTCAGGGGTCGCCATGTCGGAGCAAACACCATCTGAGACCACTGGTGACCCCCAGCCAGAGGGGCAGAGGGCCACTAGCTTCAGTCAGAAGGAAGTTGGTGTCCTGGTGGAGCAGGTCCTGGGGCATTATGATGCCCTCTTCGGAACATCACGCGCCAACAAGGAAGGACAAGATAGGATCTTCGGACGACTTTGTGGTTGCCATCAACGCCGAAGGGGTGGCAACCGGCAACATCAAGCAAGTCAAGAAGCGCTGGGAGGACTTGAGGTCCAGGACCCTCAGAAAGGCCCGGCGCCTCGTGGAGGGGGGCCGGGGCAGCATGAGTACCATCCAGATGAGGGTCCTGGAACGCGTAGGCCCAGCGCTCCACGCCCAGATCCTTCAGAGGCAGACCCATCTGGAGTTGAGCGGTAAGTGGCCAAGCATTGCTGTGTGAAACAGGGCATGTTGCAGGGTGCTGGTTGTCTGATACTTGCCTGCATGTGTGACATAGGCCATGTACGTATCTGTGTGTGCAGGGACATCATGGTCATGCATGTGAGACCAGTAATGTGTGAACCACATGGTTGGTGCATGTGTTACAATGCAACATGCGGAGCAGCATGCGGAATGCACACATTAATGCATGCCTGTCTCTGTTTTTGGACATGGATGGGTTGTGCGAGATGGGTGCTGCTGTCATGGACATGTATGGTGTCCATGTCTGTGTGTCTGACTTGTGTCTCTGTGACTTGTAAATGCCATGGATGCATGACACATGTCTGTGACAATGTTCAGATTCACTGATGCAGCCTACTCATCCTTGTATCCACTGTGTCTGGGGTGTACCAGGCCAGATGGATGAAACTACGGTGAAGTGTGTGCTTGTGATAGGCATGACCCATGATACATGTGAGTTTCAAACCAGCATTGTATGTTTCAAGAGTCCCTTGGACATGTATGCTAATGTTCATAGCATGCGCCATGCCTGTTACTGCATGTGTTTTGCCTGCACTGACCCATGTGTTGTGGAGGGACATGATGGAATTGATGTTTGACAGTGCCACTCATCTGCTATTGCTTCCTGTCTAGGGGACCATTGTACAGTACCCTGATGCTTGTGTTCTATGTCTGCCTCTACACAGCGGCAAGTGATGAAGAGGGCGGAGACGGTGCTGTGGAGCAAAGCGGCTGGGATGCCCCCACCGGCCGGCGACGCAAGTCCCAGTCACCCTCCCAGAAATTACCATCGTCTGGGAGTGAGGGGACTGGTGCTGCGTCTGCCAGTACGGCTGCAGCGGAAGGGGTGGGGGAGCCCCCACAGGGGCTTGCAACGGCGGAAGACGGTGTGGAGCCATCCAGGTTGGTGGTTTCCACAGAGGAGGAGGAGTCCGCTACTGAGCCACACATGGGGCCTGGTGGGGGTGGTACCACTGGTGCAAGTGGTGCAGTCCAGGGGCAGGGGCAGGAGGCAGCACAGGTCGCCGTGGAGGGGCCTGTGCATGTCACTGTCCCTGACACTGTGACTGCACCACCATGCACCAGCAGGGATGCCCATCCCAGGCCTGTCCGCAGGTAGGGGGGATGTCCATGTCATCTGACACTCCTCTACCTGCGGACGAGGGGACCCCTGACCGTATGGAGAAGGTCCTGATTGGTGACGCATTGCACATGCGTGACATTTGTGATGACGTGCGTGCTTCCCGGGGGGAGCACGCACGTCATCACGAAGAGCAGCGCGCCAACTAGGCCCAGTTGGGAGTGTCCATGGTCGGGGGTTTTGTACATGTGTCGGCCACTCTGGCGGCCCTCTCCTCCTCTGTGGAGACTATGCGCCAGTCGTTCTCCATGCCATCTTCCAGCCCAGATGCCACCCGGGCCCCCTGTGGACCTGCCCTGACCAACGCAGCCAGCTTGGTGGGGATCCCATCCCTGCCACAGTCGGGAGTCGGAGGTCCAGCAGGGGTGGACACCCCAGCAACTGGACCCCAGCAGATGGAGGATGTGCAAGCATCATCGGGCAGGGCACGTGCACGACAGCGTCGGTGGATTCCATCAGCCTGGATGCCGTCGTGCTGGCAGAGGCAGTTGTGTCGGAGGCAGAGGCAGGCTCAACGTGGGAGGCATCATGGCTCGGGGCCATCTACATCAGAGGGGCAGGCTTTGGCCGGAGGGCAGGAGGACCCTGGAATGGGAGTGTCTTCCATGTGGCAGCGGTTGGGCCAGCGGATAGGTGCGGAGCGGCGGCGGACGGAGGAGGCACGGCTCACAATGGTCAGGGCGGAGAACTCCAAGACATTGAACAGGTGTTTGATGATGCCCTGGCCCATGACATCAACAAGTGAGTCGTTGGACTTGCCCGCCGCCATTGTATATAGTTCATTAGTGTTAAGTTTCATTTCTTTTTTCTTTCATTTGGGGCGCATGGGCTATGCCGCACATTTTTGTATATAGTTAGTAATTAGGTAGTTTTCATTGTAGGTTTCATTTATGTCGTTGGGCTCATGGACCCTGGATTTGCTATTTGTACATAGTTTTACAGTGGATTTTTTTCCTTCATCTTTTTTTTTTTCACCATGGAGCAATGGATATTACGCTTTTCTTTCCCTTTGGATTTGCTTTGTTGGACGGTGACTTTGGACACATTTTCATTTGGATTAATTTGAATTCTCATTTTATTTATTTATCATTTTTTGGGACATGCTGCATTTTGATTGTTATTGGCATTATTGTGTGTTTTGATTCCATTCCCTTCATTTTGACTTGAATACATTTTTGTTTCTTACTTCAATGTGTGGTCTTCTCTCATTGGTTTCATGCATGTCACAATGTGGGTTTTCTCAGTCATGTGTTGCCATTGTGTGGGTCTGACAGACTTGTACTCATGCGTATACTGCTTATTTGTGATCTATCATGTAATGGTGATTTCAATTTGGAGTGAATGTAAAGCTTGGTTGGGTGTTTGGACTGGGGTGGCGTGCTGTGCGATTTGGTTGGCCATAAGAGCCAGGGATCTGGATTGTGATGACGTGTTGACTGGGGGACATGTGTCGGGGCCTGCTGGCAGGTGCCCCTCACTGCTCGGGGGTGGGGGTGCTGGGGAACATGAGTGGGGACTGCTGGGAGGTGCCCCTCACTGCTGGGGGGTGGGGGTGCTGTGGGACATGTGTTGGGGCCTGCTGGCAGGTGCCTGTCAATGGGGGGTTTGGGGGGTTGGGGGAAATGAGTGGGGGCCTGCTGGCAGGTGCCCCTCACTGCTGGGGGGTGGGGGTGCTGGGGGACATGAGTGGGGGCCTGCTGGCAGGAGCCCCTCACTGCTGGGGGGTGGGGGTGCTGGGGGACATGTGTCGGGGCCTGCTGGCAGGTGCCTGTCAATGCTGGTGCGGTGGGGGGGCTGGGGGACATGAGTGGGGGCCTGCTGGCAGGTGCCCCTCACTGCTGGGGGGTGGGGGTGCTGGGGGACATGAGTGGGGGCCTGCTGGCAGGTGCCTGTCAATGCTGGGGGCTGGGGGGCTGGGGGACATGAGTGGGGGCCTGCTGGCAGGTGCCCCTCACTGCTGGGGGGTGGGGGTGCAGGGGGACATGAGTGGGGGTCTGCTGGCAGGTGCCCCTCACTGCTGGGGGGTGGGGTGCTGAGGGACATGAGTGGGGTCCTGCTGGCAGGTGCCGCTCACTGCTGGGGGGTGGGGGTGCTGGGGGACAAGTGCCGGGCCTGCTGGCAGGTGCCCCTCACTGCTGGGGGGTGGGGGTGCTGGGGGCATGTGTCGGGGCCTGCTGACAGGTGCCTGTCAATGCTGGGGGTGGGGGGGCTGGGGGACATGAGTGGGGGCCTGTTGGCAGGTGCCCCTCACTGCTGGGGGGTGGGGGTGCAGGGGGACATGAGTGGGGGCCTGCTGGCAGGTGCCCCTCACTGCTGGGGGGTGGGGGTGCTGGGGGACATGAGTGGGGGCCTGCTGGCAGGTGCCCCTCACTGCTGGGGGGTGGGGGTGCTGGGGGACATGTGTCAGGGCCTGCTGGCAGGTGCCTGTCAATGCTGGGTGAGTGGGGGCAGCTGGGGGACATGAGTGGGGGCCTGCTGGCAGGTGCCCCTAACTGCTGGGGGATGGGAGTGCAGGGGGACATGTGTCGGGGCCTGCTGACAGGTGCCTGTCAATGCTGGGGGGGTGGGGGCAGCTGGGGGACATGAGTGGGGGCCTGCTGGCAGGTGCCCCTGACTGTCATGACCCGGCAAAATTGCCCTTTCTGGACCTCATGGTCATTGTCACGAAGGGCTTGTACTCCTTGTTCCTCCCAACATGGCCGTACCAAGCTCTGTGCTACGCACTAGCTTTCACGTCATAGCACGTACTATAAATTGGTCACGTGGGCTCCATAATATCGCATCTTTCCGGTAATGCCCTTACATGGGCCACTCCATTACTCAATTCAGGGGATGCTCTCCTGGATGATTATGAAGGGTTCATTGCGGAACTCAAGACCATGTTCGAACGACCAGAGCTGGTTCACAGTGCTCAAGAAAAGCTACTTGACTTCCAACAAGGATCCCAAGACATGTTGACCTATGTTACCAGATTCAAACAGCTAGCCAAAGAGGCGGACTGGCCCCTGGAAGCCAGTTTTACTTTGTTTCGCAGAGGTCTAAATGAAGAGATTAAGGACGAGCTAGCCAGGGTGGCATGTCCTAGTTCATTCCAGGCCCTCCTGGACTTGTCTGTGCAAATAGACTTTAGAATCCAAGAAAGAAAGGCCAAAAAGAAAAAGAATAAAGTATCAATTCAAAGATACTCCCTAGAGCATACTACAAGGACAGAATCTGCCAAGAGTCCGAGCACTGATTCTGAACCCATGCAACTTGGAGCCTTTCGTGGACCAATTTCCCCGCAGGAAAGGTTAAGAAGAATACACACAGGCTTATGCATGTATTGTGCCTCGGATAAACATCTAGTTAAAGAATGTCCTCTCGCTCCTCCCCGAAGCTCGGGAAACGCCAGCTCCCTATCCTAAATGGAGCAAGGTTTCGGGAGAGCAATGTTTTCTCCACATCAATTCCATCCTTGAACTCTCCTGGACAAAACAAATTGGTGATATTACAGGCCTTTTTATAGCCATCCAAGGATAACGTCTACCCCATACTGGCCTTGGTGGATTGCGGAGCAATGGGAGTCTTCATTGATCAAGATTGGGTCAGAAGCCATAACATTCCGTATGAAGGAAGAAGTTTTTCACAGCAAGTGGAAGCGATTGACGGAAGACCTCTTTCCTCAGGACCCATAAGTCTGCAAACAAGGGAGATCCATCTTTCCATAAATCATCATCAAGAAAGAATTGTGTTTGACATTATAAAATCAGCCCATTACCCCTTGGTTTTGGGCATGCCCTGGTTACAAAGGCACAATCCATATATCAACTGGACAGCCGGATCCTTATTCCTGGGCTCGGAGTTCTGTATGAACCATTGTTTAAACCTGGATACCTCACTCACAGCCCCTAAAAGTCCACCAAGGTGTCCAGAGACACCACTCACGGTTTCCAATATTGTACAGGTTCCAGAGATCTATCAAGGGTATGCTGATGTATTCTCTACTGCCATCGTTCAAGCCTTACCTCCACATAGACCCGAAGACTGTGCCATAGATACTGAACCCTCAGCAGTGATTCCCTTTGGCAGGATGTTTGTCCTTTCAGAACCAGAAAAGAGAGCCCTCCGGGAATACCCAGACATTAATCTTGAGAATGGCACCATAGGACCTTCAAAATCACCAGCTGGTGCTTCATTGTTCTTCGTTCCTAAAAAGGATACCAAAGAGCTCAGACCTTGCCTGGACTATCGGGGCCTAAATCAACACACCCTGAAAGACAGATACCCACTACCCCTGATCTCGGATATCCTTGAAGCTGTGAGAGGTACAGTGATATTCACGAAACTGTATCTCTGAGGTGCTTACCATTTGATCCGTATCCGGGAAGGAGACGAATGGAAAAAGTCCTTTAGAACACCCTTTGGTCACTTTGAATACCTAGTCATGCCCTTTGGTCTGACTAATGCTCCCGCAGTCTTCCAGCGTTTTATGGATAGGGTGTTCTCTGACATGTTATTTCTCAATGTTATCGTCTACCTGGATGACATATTGATCTTCTCAAAGGATTCCTTGAAACATGAAGAACATGTAAAGGCAGTACTTCAACGTCTCTGTGAAAATCAACTCTTAGCCAAACCAGAGAAATGTTTGTTTCATGCTACATCAGTTCACTATCTGGGGTTTGTCCTTAGTTCAGAAGGAATTATATGGATCCTTCAAAGGTGAAGGCCATACTGGCTTGGCCCGCCCCAACATCTGTAAAGCAAATACAGTCCTTTCTGGGGCTTGCCAACTTCGACCGGAAATTCATTCCCACCTTTTCCGAGATTGTTCAACCCATTGTTAATCTCCTGAAGAAAGTCGTTCCATTCAACTGATCTATACCACAAGACAAGGCATTCCAACGCTTGAAAAAAGAATTCACTCAGGCCCCCATCCTGGCCCAACCAGACATAAATCGTCCTTTTCTAGTGGAAACAGATGCCTCCAATTACGCCGTAGGAGCAGTTTTAAAACAAGAATCCGATGATAAGTTGGAACATCCCATTGCTTACCTTTCACGGACCGTGACTACCAGTGAGGCTCACTACTCAGTTCTGGAGAAGGAGTTATTGGTCATTCGACATGCCTTCACTGAATGGAGACATCTACTCCTGGGTGCTAAATATCCAGTTCAAGTCCGTACTGATCATCGAAATCTTCAGGTCCTACAATCCATGGAGTGCAGGAACAGTAGACAAGCTCGATGGGCCTACTTCTTTGCTCAATATCAATTTCAAATCTCACATGTTCCTGGACCGCAAAACATGATTGCCGATGCCCTTTCTCGGCGTCCCGACTACGTTCCCTTGGAGGATAAGATCTATCCTAAAATGTTTCCACCTACAATCTTTGTAGCTCAAGCGATCAATCTCCTGGAAGAAATCAGAGTACAGACTCAATCATCTGAACTCTGGAAGGACATATCCGAGAAAAATCCCTGGCGTTTGACAATCATGGAAGGATATTTATTCAAGAACAATTCAGTGGTCATTCCGACAAAAGAACTACAACAGAAGGTAATGAATCTATGCCATGATACTCTTCACTCCGGCCATCGAGGGGTAACCAACACCTTTCGTCTTATACAAAGACAATTCTGGTGGCCAGGGATGAAGTCCAGTGTAGTTCAATACATCAAGACCTGTGCAATTTGTAGTCAGAGCAAATACGATAATCAGAGGCCGACAGGTCTGCTTCTACAACCTACATTGCCAACCAGACCCTGGGAAGTTATTGCCACTGTCTTCATTGTTGAATTACCACCTTCCCGAGGATATACAACCATCATGGTAACCATTGACTTGTTCACTCATCTAGCTCATTTTACACCATTGTATAAACTACCATCTTGCTGGAAATTTCCTGGAACATATTTTTCGTCTTCATGGCCTCCCTTCCAAGATTATTTCGGATCGGGGACCTCAATATATTTCACAATTCTGGAAACATCTCTGTCGTGTTCTAGGAATCCAATGTGCCCTTTCTTCAGGCTATCATCCACAAACCAATGGGGCAACGGAACGAGTAAATCAAACCCTGGAACAATATCTTCGTTGTTTTGCCACCAAGGTTCAAGACGATTGGTCTCTCCTTATACCTTTAGCCGAATTCTCCTACAATAACTCAGATCATTCAGTTCTCAATATCAGCCCCTTATATTGCAGTCAAGGTTATCATCCGTCTGTTTTACCATCAGTTCTTCCAGAATCTACTCCGGTACCTACCCTTGACTTTTGGATTCAGACGCTGATCGACTTACAAAGAGAGGCCAAGGATCAGTTAGAACAGGCCCAGACTCGAACCAAAAGATATGCAGACTCTAAGAGAAGACCATCACCTTCCTATTCAGTTGGCGATCAAGTCTGGCTAGCCTCGAAACTGTTACCTCGACATCTACGACCAAATAAATTGGCTCCTCGCTATTATGGTCCATTTTCTATAAAGGAGATCATCAATCCTGTCTCCTTCCGACTTAAGCTCCCGGATTCCTGGAAGAAGATACATCCAGTCTTCCATACTTCCCTGTTGAAACCCTACGTTAGTTCTACTCGAAAACCCTTCAAACCCACACCTGTTGTTGTGGTCGACCAGTTGGAATATGAGGTGTCCAGGATATGTGATTCCAGGTATAGAAGGGGTCGATTACAATATCTGGTCGAGTGGAAAGGCTACTCCCCTAGCGAGAGAACATGGGAACCAGTTTCTAATTTAAAGACCCCTCGTTTGCTCAGAAGATTCCATCTTATTCACCCAGGCAAGCCTGGAGGAACCAGTCTTCGGAGCGGGCATGCTGTCATGACCCGGCAAAATTGCTCTTTCTGGACCTCATGGTCATTGTCACGAAGGGCTTGTACTCCTTGTCCCTCCCAACATGGCCGTACCAAACTCAGTGCTACGCACTAGCTTTCACGTCGTAGCACGTACTATAAATTGGTCACGCCCCTGCGGGTCCGCACGTCTCAATGCTATCTTCGTTAGTGTCCCGACGTGTGTTTGCTCTCTACATTTGCTTTCCTTGATCCTCATACTTCCTTCCTTGCCTTTTTCCTGTTCCTGGACTTCCCCCCCTACATTGCTTGTTTATCGCTAATCCTGGACACCCTGAAACCATGAACTTCCCGGAACTCTGAACGCGCTCTGCAACCTGACGAGGCCCGGGCGAGCCTATTCAAGACCCGAACCACCCACAGGAAGAGTCCTGCGGCTGAACAAGGGAGATCCCGATCACAGGTGAGACGGGGGGAGATTTATGACACTCACTGCTGGGGATTGGGGGTGCTGGGGGACATGAGTGTGGGCCTGCTGGCAGGTCCCCCTCACTGCTGGGGGGTGGGGGTGCTGGTGGACATGTGTGGGGCCTGCTGGCAGGTGCCTGTCAATGCTGGGGGAGGTGGGGGGCTGGGGGACATGAGTGGGGGCCTGCTGGCAGGTACCCCTCACTGCTGGGGGGTGGGGGTGCTTGGGGACATGAGTGGGGGCCTGCTGGCAGGTGCCCCTCACTGCTGGGGGGTGGGGGTGCTGGGGGACATGTGTCGGGGCCTGCTGGCAGGTGCCTGTCAATGCTGGGGGAGGTGGGGGGCTGGGGGACATGAGTGGGGGCCTGCTGGCAGGTACCCCTCACTGCTGGGGGGTGGGGGTGCTTGGGGACATGAGTGGGGGCCTGCTGGCAGGTGCCCCTCACTGCTGGGGGGTGGGGGGCCTAGGGGACATGAGTGGGGGCCTGCTGGCAGGTTCTCCTCACTGCTGGGGGTGGGGGTGCTGGGAGAAATGAGTTGGTGATCATATTGCAACGTGACATGTAGCTTGGCTGGGGGGCATACCCATGGTGGATGGGCTACCTGCGGGACATGACCAGGGGTGCAGGGTAGTCCCCTGTGGTGTGGGCTTCCTGCAGGGGCCATGGAGGGGGTAGAGGGGATACCTGGGAGGACCCACACTGCCAATTCACGTGTAGGACTCCCCGCGCACCCCCGAAATACGCGTTCCCCGCTCTGACAGCAAAATCGCGTGTGAAACTTCATGCGCAGCCCAGTAATACACGTACCCTGCTCCAATCACGTGTGAAACTTCCTACGCACCCCCGAAATACACGTACCCAGGCCAATTGCGTGTAAAACTTCCCGCGCACCCCCGAAATACACATACCCAGGCCAATCGCGTGTGAAACTTCCCGCGCACCCCTGAAATACACATACCCAGCCCAATCGTGTGTGAAACTTCCCACATACCCCTGAAATACACATACCCAGCCCAATCGCGTGTGAAACTTCCCGCGCACCTCTGAAATACACGTACCCAGCCCAATCACGTGTGAAACTTCCCGGGCACCCCTGAAATACAGGTACCTAGGCCAATCGCGTGTGAAACTTCCCGCGCACCCCTGAAATACATGTACCCAGGCCAATCGCGTGTAAAACTTACTGCGCACCCCAGAAATACACGTACCCAGGCTAATCGCGTGTGAAACTTACCGCGCACCCCTGAAATACACGTACCGAGGCCAATCACGTGCGAAACTTCCCGCGCACCACTGAAATACACGTACCCAGCCCAATCGCGTGTGAAACTTCCCACGCACCCCTGAAATACACGTACCCAGGCCAATCGCGTGTGAAACTTCCTGCGCACCCCTGAAATACACGTACCCAGGCCAATCGCGTGTGAAACTTCCCGCGCACCCCTGAAATACACGTACCCATGCCAATAGCGTGTGAAACTTCCCGCGCACCCCGTAATACATGTACCCCACTCGCACAGGTTCTTTCGCGTGTGAAAGTTCCCACGAACCCCAGTAATACACGTACCCCACTCGCACAGGCCCTTTCGCGTGTGAAACTTCACACGCACCCCAGTAATAGACGTTCCCCGCTTGGCGTTTGCTGTTTGGCAGCTCTGTAAACTGGTCCAGGGTTAGCGCAGCCCTTTGCGCTGAATTGGGAATTTTGATGGCTTTTCCTTGCACAAGGACATTCTTGGGGTCGTAACTGGCGCTGCTGCAGGGTCGCTGCACCACTCTGCGCCATGGCTGGTTTTGGAGGCTAAAATCATGAATACGCTGTGCGCGGAAATCGATTTTAGCGCACGCGGCTGGCGCAGACATTCGCACGTGCACACTGTGCGCCAGCCGCGTGCGCCACTTTTGTGCACAATTCTGTGAATTACCCTGTACATCTTCTAAACCATGGTTTACCCAAAATTGTGTTCCCCTATGTAAATATGCTAGAATAATGGGTCGGAAATGAAGAGAGCTCAGAACTGCAGATTGGGCGTCTAAGGCAAAATCGGCTTTGAATGAATAGAAGCAAGCTATCTGTTAAGCTAAGGCAGATTTCCTTCATAAGGAGATTAATGTAATGGAAAACCACTCAAGAGAGTTGTTCTCAGTTATATCTAAGTTCTGTCATCCAAGTTGTATTTGCTCAACTATTGAGCCTTCTTTAGTTCAGGGCAATGCATTTAATACCTTTTTTAAGGAAAACATTGAAATTATTCAGATAAAAATTCTCTCAAACTTCCAGTCTGTCTCAGAGAACACCTACAGACAGATGGGTTTGCCTTCTCCAGTGCAAGAGGAGATTCCTATTCATGTGGTTCCATTTGATTTTAGACCTGTTTCAGAGGACTATATTCAATCTTTAATAGTAGCACTCAAACTTACCAATGACTACTTTTCCCCAATGCCAGCTCGTACTCTGAGGTGTTTGGCTGCGGGAAGTACTCCATGTATGTCTCAATTCGTAAATAAATGACTTGAGCAGGGCCTAGTGCCCCTGGATTTAAAGAAAGTCATTGTTACGCTACTTTTAAAGAAACCAAAGTTAGATCCTGATAGTCTTCAGAACTAACGGTCGGTAGCTGATCTTCCATGGACTGGGAACAATTCTGGAGAAGGTGGTTACCTCCCAGTTGCAGGAGTATGTGGAGAAATGGTGATTTTTATACTCCTTACAAGGCCAGGTTTGGTACAGTGACTACGCTATTGCCCGTACAGGATGATCTTTAAAGGTCATGGATGGAGGAGAGTTATCACCGTTGGTTTTGCTGGACCTATCCACCGGTTTGAATATGGTTGACCATCACATCCTGCTCAGCCTTGAGACAGAAAGGCCATGTCTCAGAGCAAACAAGTAAATGGTTTGGTTGTTTTCTATCTGATTGTCAACAACAGGTTAAACTTGGGGGCTTCATTTTGGATCCCATAGTGTTGGGGTGCAGAGTACCACAAGGCTCCTCATTATTGCCTTTCCTTTTCAAGCTATATTTGAAGTCCTTAATGGAAATCCTGAAGGGTCGCACTGTAAACTTTCACTCTTATGTCAATGACACTCATTCAAATAGGAAATGTTGAGGGAACGTTCCTCAGGGTCAAATTATGCATTGATGAAGTGAGCAAGTGGATGTCGGAAAATCAGATTCAACTCAACCCAACCAAAACCGAGGTGACGTTATTCAGACACAAACACCTGCTTGGTGCTGGGAAGTGCCCTCTGGCACCCACCTTTTTGGGCACAGAGCTGAGGTTCGCTACCACTATTAAAATTCTGGGCTGCATCTGGCAGGATAACTTTGGCAGTAAAGCCAGGTTAGTGCTAAGGTGCAGGCGGTCATTTACTCTTTGAGGTTATTACGGCAAGTTCTACCATTTGTTCCAGGTGAGGACGATGCAGTGGTGGTTGGTGTTCTGATGAACGCACACATGGATTATTGCAACAGCCTTTTGGCTGGTATTTCAGGCCAAACAGCTGCAAAGGTTACAGAAAGCACAGAGCGCTGCTGTCAGACTGGTTTGCTGACTAAGTAGGTCTGCCCATGTTTCAACCTTTCGCCAAACACTTCACTGGCTGGCTGTAGCGGACATCATCAAGTTTAAGGTGGCGTGTCTGTTCTATAAATGCATAAACAGACTTGCCCCAATCTAGGCACCAAAATTAGTTGCTAGCAGCCAACAAGGTTGCTATGTTCAGGGGATCAGCTGTTGCTCTCGGCTCCTCCTTCCACTTTTGTTTCAAGGGGAGATAGAAGGTGGAGCTTGCAGTGTTTTTCGGGGTTCTTCTGTTTCCGGTAACTGGATCTTGGCATGTTTCCCAGGTGGTTCATTTGTGTGTATCAGCTGCACTTTTAAACATTTGAGTCTGCTCTGTGCGTATTACAAATGCTCAAAATTCTAATTCGGAAATCAAAATATACTATCAATACATTTATAAAAATGTTATTTTTATGATTGATTTAAACAAATTCCCATCTTTTCTATGATTCTGTAACTGTTTATAAAATGGTTTAAAGTACTATTACATAATGTTCATGATGGCCTCCACATCGCCCATTAACTACAATGTTAACAAGAAGAGTCACATTGAAAAAAATCTAATTTTAAATGTAAATAATTCCAATCAGATTTAATCAGATTTAATTCATAATAGCTTTTTGAAAGTTTGGCAAGCTATAATATGAATAATTCTTTTGTAAATGTTCAATTTATTCTGGGTATCATTACAAAAATGGCCAGAAATTGGGAAAATATGTAAAAGTAGACTTACCATTCATTAACTATAAATAATATATATTTTGATCTTTTGTTTTATTCGATGGATTAAGATGTTGTAAATGAACACAAAATGCATAATTAAGTGTTACCTTGAGATTGGTTCTTTTTACGAGGTAATAATTTGTTCTTTATATGTTGTATATGTTGTTTAATATTAATAATATGATGTTAAATTACAATAGTAATGTTATTTTTTTAAATACATTCTCTTGGACTTATATTGTGCATATAGATTGTAGGTTGAGTTTTATATGGTGCTTTTTTAATCTATGCATTTTGAATATTGCATGTTTTTAATTATTTGAATTAGTATGAAATTTGCGTGTGTTTGTATGATTTATTAAGTAATACAATGCATTTTAATTATAGTATATATTATAGGCATTTGTGATGTTGTTTTTTTTTATTGCTTTCAATTAGAAATCCTTTTTTCAGTTTTAGTATGTTTTGTAAAGCAAAAGGGGAAATTATACTGTGTCTGTTGTACATTTTTAAGATGAATGGATTTATTTTTGGTATGAAGTGTATTTGTGTTTGTAGTATTTTTTTATTAATGTTTGAAGTTACATATACATTATATTTGTAATTTAAAATGTATTAATAAAAATCATTTTACTTATGTATTATAAGTAATTATATCATAGAGGCACATATGTTGGATTTACAGTTTTCAAATATATGATTTTGTTTGGGCCCTATTTTTGGTTTATTAAAATTGAATGTTTTATATGTAGTAAATGTCAGTATGTGCAAAACATACTTAAGTGTATTTTATAGTTATAGGTTATTGATATTCATTTAAAAAATAAGTAATGTAATTTTTAGTATTTTGCATTCGTATCATTTGTATAGCATAAAACAGTTGTACTTATATGTATTGTTTTATTAATGTTTAAACTTATATTTACATTACGTATGTAATTTTAATTTTATAAATGAACATCATTTTAACTATGTATTATTATAAGTTATTATGTAGCACACGGACATATGTTTGTTGACAGTTTGAAAGATGATTTTCTGGCCATATTTATATTTATTTGAAAAAATAAAAAATGTTAATTTGGAAATATAAAAATATTATATTGTAATAGACTACTTACTATTGAAAAACAACATTCAAAGTGTATTAATAGGCAATAAAGTGCAAACCTTAAAGTGCAAATATTTATATATTAACAGTATATTATAAAAATAAAACATGGTTTTAATAAATATTTACTTTTTTAAAGCATGTCAAAATTGAGGATTTTTCATTTTTGCAGATGAGTAGAAGCATTTGTTTCTCCTACTGCAATTTTTGTGCCACATTCTAAGCAGTCTAAAAAAGAATCAGCGTACGCTGGATCGATATTTGGTAAAGTTGGAAGTGACACAGAATCACCAATTTGATATTGGTTGGTAACTTTAGAAGGTGCAGTTTAATGTAATTGTTCGACTGTTACACTTTCCATATGTTTTAGCTTATTGTTGTATTTTTACCTGTACTTACTACGGCAGAATTTTTTTCATGGAAGTTTGTTTGTTTTATTTCTATGAACATGTTTAAAATAGATCTACTCGTGACTATTTTGCATCTATGCCAACATTGCATAATTTCATAAATTACATTTTGGAGGGTTACCCTCTTTAAATTTGCTTAGCAGATGGTGCAAATTACTCGAGTAATGTTTTGCACATCTTCAGGTTGAGGATATTCAAAGTAGTCCCTAATCCAAGATTTAAGTTTCCAAATGGAATTGTTCCAGAGGTAGTAATATTTTTTCTGTTTTTATTTTGTTTTGCTAATAACACCTCTTAGAATTATTGCATTACTATCAGTAGTAGGGACATTTTGTTTTGATGTTTTTTCGTAGGTGAACTTTCTGATGCATAAGTTGAAGAAGTTTTGGAGCACTAACTTCTACACACCAGTTTGAGTCAGAATTCATCTTGAAAAACACAATAAAAGGATCCCTAGGTAGAAGCATTCCTTGTCCCTCTCAGGGGGTGCTACCCATAGGATGACGGTGATGCGCTGCCTCTCTTAAAGAAAAGAGAGAGAAATCTGTCCCTACTCAACAGTAGTACACAATCAATCTGGCGTATAAGTAATTCAACTAAAACCCACATTAACAGTAAACCATACAGGAGACGGACATCACTGTCTCAACTTTTTCATGCACTAAACATTATTGAGAAGAATTTCCTATAAGGCTATTAGAGCCCTTGTTTATTAACCAACAAAATAATATGTTATTAGAGCATTTGTGTTGGGTTCTAGTGGGTAAAAATTCCTTGTGGTATGTATGGGAGGAGCAGAGTATATGATGTTCAGAACACCTGTTTAGCAAACAGGTGTTGATTTCTACAAGGTTTGTATCCTATATGCTTAGGAGGATATCACAAAAGAGAAGAGGGTCGACCGGTTTCAATGACTATAGTCATTAGTGTCATCATCATCAGGACCAGTTTAATGTAGTGTGGCATTACTCCCTTTGTGACCTCGGGTAATGGTGGAAGAGAAGGATAAGCCAGGTAAGCTATATTTTCTAGGGGGATAGCCTCAATCACTAACACTCAATCACTGATGATGCAATATATTACAGAAAAAAACAGTGTGCCATGGTTTAAGGCTTAAAAATGGCTTCCCCTTGGGGTTGTAAATGTCCTTCCATGGGACACTCCCATTTGTTATACAGCAGTTGTTGTCATTATGCCTTTCTACTTCATTATACTGCAACAAGTCAGTTGGACATTTACATCAGGCCTGTGTGATGGTGAACAGAAAATGGAGTGATGAGGACTGGAATTCCATATGCTTGCCCGAGTATGCGTTACAATGAAATTGTGCAATCTCTGTAAGGATCGAATGGAGAGATCAGTATATGTTTCTTTTTCAAGCAGACGGCACACATCTCAAGTGGCGCTGCATGTCGCTTGAGCAAAAAAGACCGTGGGTGCAATGTCTTACCTTTTGTGAGCCTTCTCACTTGCCCTGTATGAATCCTTCGCTGTGTTGTTAGTACGCTGTGCACGTACAGCCAGATGGCAATTATGTTGTTTCGGCAGCCAGGGCAGGGCCTAAGATCACTATGCAGGCTGCCTCTCAAGAGGGCAGCCATCTTGAAATGCAATACCACGGCATGATATAGGTGTTATATGGGGCCAGAAGAGAAAATTAGAAGATGAAATTAGAAGAGAAAATTAAAATGATTACATTAAATTAAATTCGAAGATAAAAATTAAATTCATGGACAGCCTATCACATCAATGCAGCACTGCTGACTCGTGCCTCTGAATTCAGGACATCAGTGCATGTATTGAGGCAGAAGATCCATTGTTGCTATCTTTTTAGCAGCATATTTGTAAAGATCTCCCCCTCGGAGTGGGGGATGTAACTTTTATAAGACTGTCCATTGAAAGACTCCTGGGGTATGGCCCATTTCATTAAAGTGTTGGACTAGTGGGGTTGTTTGTTTGACAATTCTGATATATGATTTATGCTTGATTAGTCTTTTTTTTTTGATAACACATTTTATTGGTTTTTTAAACAAACAAACAAATACAAGCACACTACAAATGGAAGGTCATTGTCTGTTTTCCTCCAAAACATGCAAATAGTTGAGAGTGAATCTACATATTACAGAAAATCGTACCCCCATCCCCCAGTATGAATGCAGAAGAATTACCAAGATGTGTCCCAACATATCACCTCAATTAACCATTCCGAGCTGTCTTTTAGTGGGTGTCCTCCCATTTTAGCCATATTTTTTGCGCCTTTGCCAGGCATCCTCTGGCTGTGTACACCCTGTGCTCCATCGCAACACAAATGCCCACATCTGTCACTGATTGATCATAGCTCGGCGACACCTCAGACCCCCATTGTTGTGCATTCTTCCTTTTTATTAGTGCGGTGGTGGTGAACAGAAACAGTTTTTCATATCTCGACAGCTCAATCACACCCTCCACCCCCAGCAGAAGTAGTTTCGGGTCTCTAGGAATCGTTTTGCCCATGACTGTCGATAATTCATTGCAACATGCCTCCCAGAATTGTTGGATGTGGGCGCAATCCCACAGGATATGGAAGAAGGTGCCCTCCTCAGTTCTGCACCGCAGACAGGCTGGATCGTTTATCCTTCTCCATTTATAGAGCGCTACTCTGGGGTAGTATACCCTGTGTAATATCTTTAGTTGAATCAGCCTAAGTCTTGATGATATAGCCACTTCTCTGGGAAATATCAGTGCAGAGACCCATTCCTCCGGTAGTATAGTACCTACGTCTGAATCCCATTTGGCGTGTAGCCCTGACAGTTCTGTTGTACTGAAGGAGGTTATGGCACTGTACAAAACCAATGTTATTTTGTGGTTGATTCGTTCTGGGAATAGGCTATGTTCTATTGGGGTGTATTCCGGCAGGGAGTTTATATCAGGGAGGCGGGCCTGTAGTGCGTGATGCAGCTGGGTGTAGTGGTATTGTTCAGTCTGCAGGAGATTGAAGTGGAGCGCTAGTTCTGTAAATGGGATTATGTTGCCTTCCTTCACGACATCACCTATTGTCAGTGCCCCTTGCCACGACCAGTTAGGCCATTTTGGAAGCATGTACACTTCCGGGAGGTTCTTGTTGTTCCATAGTGGCTGTGCTTGGGACAGCTTGTTTTCCCATCCCACGAATTTGTGTGTGTCCGCCCAGATTCGGGTTATGTGTGATTGCATGGTGGAGGTGGTCATTCGTGTTTTCCTCTTATAGAGATATTTCATGATGGGTTTTTCCGGGTTGTTTGTCTCTGGTGGTCTGTTATGTGGCACTGAGGTATCTCCGTGCAGTTTATCATTCACGGCTGCCATTTGACTGGCCCAGTAGTACGTCTGCAGTCGGGGGAGCCCAATTCCACCTTCCCATATGGACCTCTGAAGAGTGGCGAGCGCCATGCGTGGGTGGCCGTCATTCCATAACAGCTTCCGGAGTGTTTGGTCTATTTTGCGAAATTCGTTTAGTGGGATATGTAACGGGGCATTTTGTAATATATATAGGAAGTGGGGCAGGGCCATCATTTTGAAGAGTGCCGCTCTGCCAAATAGTGTTAATGGAAGGGTTGACCAGTGTCGGGCGCCTTCTGCAAATTTTGTCATTACCGGGTGTAAGTTCTTAGGAATGTAGTTGTTCAAATTATTCGTGATTTGTATACCCAAATATTTGAATTGTTCCCTCTCTACTTAGTAGGGGCAATGGGATGGTACTGTTCCTTCTTCCAGTCCTAATGGAAACAGAATGGATTTGGCCCAGTTAACACACAGGCCGCTGAACGAGCCGTATCTCTCCAGCAAACTAGTCACTATGGGGCAGGATCTTACTGGATCTTTTAAATGTGTAAGCAGGTCATCTGCGTATAGGGACACTTTGTCTTCCCAGTTATCCGACCAGCGGAAGCCATTCCATGTCCCTGTGTCTCTTAGTACTACCGCAAGGGGTTCGATTGCTATCGTAAAGATCATAGCTGATAGGAGGCATCCCTGTCTTGTCCCCTTTCCTAATTCAAACGGGTTAGATACATAACCGTTCACTTTTGTCACTGCCACCAGTGATTTATAAAGTAATTTAACCCAGCTCATGAATTGCGGGCCAAAGCCCATTCTCTGCATTATTTCCCAGATTGCTTCCCAGTTGACTGAATCAAATGCTTTTTCAAAGTCCACTGCAAGCAAAGCTAATGGGCCCTGAATAGTGGTCGCTTTCTCCAATGCTGTGTACAACCTGTATATATTCATACGTGTGGATCTTTGCGGCATGAATCTTCATTGATCCGGGTGAATCAATGCAGGAGGGTATGATCTGCTGCAGTCGGTTAGCTAGTGTCTTTGCTAGGATTTTGGTTTCGGTGTTAATGTGTGAGATGGGTCTGAATGAGCTACATCTGTCTGGAGGCTTGTCCGCCTTGGGCAATACTACTATAGTGGCTTTCCTAAGATCTTGAGGGAGGCATCCCTCTTTACACAAGGTTTTGTACATCTTCAATAGGTGTGGTGTTATCACATTTGGGCCTATTTATTTCCACACTTCTACTGGGTTTTCCCGGATTGGAGGTCTGCTATGGCTGTGGTTAACTCATCCTCTGTGATATCTTTTTCTAACAGGGTTATCTGGTCAGGTTTAAGAGTGGGGAGGGTGATCCCTGCTAGGATTGAAGTGTCTATGGGGGAAGTTGGTGTTTTAGAGAGCTCAGCATAATAGGTTGCAAAGCCTTCTGCAATGTCCTGATCTGCTGTTATTTGTGCCTCGTCTTGTGCCATGATTGCCCTACTATATGTCTGAGACCCTCATCCCTTCTCTCCAGCCATGGCAGCATTTTGCCCGCTTTGTCTCCGGTTTCGTATACCTTGGCGCGCATCGCTGTGTTTGCTTGTTTGGCGTTGTCCAGAGCAATATTCTGTAGCTGTTTTTGTGCCAGCTGTAACACGCGGTGTGACTCTGGTTGGTTTAGGGTTAGCTGGGCTGCCTCTGCTCTTTGTACTTGTGTTTCAGCTTCCCTGAGTAATCTTAATTGTTTTTTCCTGTGAGCTGTGGTCCAGGAGATGACTTACCCTCTTAGTACCATTTTATATGCCTCCCACAGCACTGTCAGGTTTTCCACCGAGGCCGTGTTCAGTTCAAAGTACGATTCCGTAGCATTCTGGATATGTTCCACTAGTTCAGGGAAACCCAGGTAATAATTGTTTAGCCGCCAGATGGACGGGGGGCCGGTCTGTTGGTAGTGAGTTCTAGCATGAGAGGGGAGTGGTCTGAGATGCCTCTGGGTCGTAGTTGTTGCTTGCTAGGTGCAACTCGACTGCCGAGAGAAAGAAGTAGTCTAGCCTCGATAGGGAGGCATGCGCTCCAGAGTGGAACAAGTATTCTCTCACGTCAGAGTGTAGGTGTCTCCACACATCTTTCAAGCCCAGGGCATCGGTAAATGTAGCTAGTTTGGTGCAGGGAAGGGGTTCCTAGTGCAAATATGTGTGCAATCGAGTTCTACATTCATGACCTCATTGAAGTCTCCCCCTATTATCATCAGATTCGAGGGGTCGCCAGTGATCATGGGTCTAATGTCATTGATTAAGGAGGTTAGCAGGGTCAGCGGTGCGTAGATAGCTAACATGGATGTGACGCGTTCCCAGAGGGTTCCGGTTATATGTACGAATCTACTGCCTGTGTCTTGTGTAACGGATAACAGGTTAAATGGCAGCCACTTGTGTATTAGGATGAGTACTCCACGGGACCCCATGGAGAAACCGGAGTGCAGTGCTATACGGTAGTTGGTTCGCTTAAATAAGTTGCAGTTCGTGCCTGCCAAGTGTGTTTCAGTCAGGAACGCTGCATCTGGTGCGTACCGGTTTAGTTGTAATACCAGGCGATTCTTAATGCTGCTGCCTAGCCCATTCATGTTCTATGTCATAATCTTAATGGATTTAGTATTGTTTCTATTGGGGGGTCCTGTCATTCAAGCTGGGGGATAGGTGTGTCAGGGTGTGTTAATTGTACTTTGTCATGGTGCATTGCATCCATGTGGCGGGAGTCAGACTTTGACCCAATGTGTGCGTTGTCTTCCAGGCCCATATATGAACAAAAGCCTTCTTAGAACAATAAACTAAGCAAACAAATACAAACTCTCGTACCCCCTCCCCATACTCTGCCCCAACTCGAAGTACCTGTCACCCGAACATCAGTCAGAGTTTAACTAGAATCTGCTCCGGACTGCAATTAACAACACTTACAATGCCCACAGCTGTTCCCAGTGGGCTGGGGCCTGCGTTCGTTCAAGGCGGCCGGTCAGACTTTGACCCAATGTGTGCGTTGTCTTCCAGGCCCATATATGAACAAAAGCCTTCTTAGAACAATAAACTAAGCAAACAAATACAAACTCTCGTACCCCCTCCCCATACTCCGCCCCAACTCAAAGTACCTGTCACCCGAACATCAGTCAGAGTTTAACTAGAATCTGTTCCGGACTGCAATTAACAACACTTACAATGCCCACAGCTGTTCCCAGTGGGCTGGGGCCTGCGTTCGTTCAAGGCGGCCGCTTATTTGTTTTCATCCATATCGATCGTTGATTAGTCTTTTCTTAATCGGTTGTATTGTCATCCCCACATAGCGTAAATTGCAGGGACATGTAATGAGATATATTACTCACGAGCTGTTGCAGTTGGAAAACTGCTTTTGCTGCCAAGGTGTTTTCCATCCAATGTCTACATTAGTATTACAGTGTTTCTTAGCACACACAGAGCATCAGCCACATGGTGTGTGACCTACTGACGGCCTACTGGTCCACATGTTTTGCTGCCCATTTCGTTCATAATCTTGTTGGATGTCGCGAGGGAGGGTTTTCATGAGTCTATCGCTGATGTTTTGCCTACATTTAAGGGCAAAAAAGGGAGGGGAAGGGGCCACAACTTCATTATTTCTCTTTTCATCCTGTTGAATAGGGGAAAGTAACTAAAGACCACCATTATATTTTTTCTGGCTGGGGGCTTGAGATGTTGTTGAAGAGTGATCACTCTTGGAATATTCCTGGCCCTTTTGTATGTGAAATTGACTATTTTCTTTGGATAACCTCTTTGGACCAATTGTTTTATCAAGATTCTGCCCTGCGTGACATAGTCCTCTGGCTAGGTGCCGGTGCGTCTATATCTCAAGAAATGGCCAAACGGGAGGTTATCCCGGAGGGCTCGACGATGATAGCTCGAGTATGTCAGGAGGGAATTACGATCTGTGCTTTTTTGTATACCTTCGATATCAAGTGACCCCCTAGTGGCATAATGTGGCGATCAAGGAAGTGTACTTCATGTTTGATTGGTTCAAGGCTGAACTTCAGGTGTTGGTTTAGTCCATTGAGCCAGCTAAGGAAAGATTCCAGATCCTCTGCTGAGCCTTCAAATGTCATAAACGTGTCGTCAATATAACATCTCCAAATCCCTGTTTGTTGTTTAAAAGGGTTGATCAGTGGATATATGTGTTCCTGTTCAAATTGGTGCACATAGAGGTTGGCCAGGTGGGAAGCGAAAGTGGCCCACATCACTGTCCACGAGACCTTTTGTTAGAAAGTCTCCTCATATAGAAAAAAGTGTTTTGCTAGGCCAATCTCCACCAGATTTGTTATCAGGCTCGCCAGTACATTGTGTAATTGGATGCCCAGAAGTTTTTTCACTGTGGTCAAGGAATCTCCTTGGGGAAGTTTGTTATAGAGTGACTCGATATCCATGTTTACCAGCCATTGTGTCTCTGAATTAAATTCCAAGTTGTTCAGGAGGTTCAGCATACTAGTGGAGTCTTTTATGTATGATTGTATCTTGGGGATCTTATCTTTGATAAAGAAATTGACGGATTGGGAGAGTAGTTCAAGTATTGAGTCTATGCTTGACACTATGGGTCATCCAGGCAGGGATTAAGCCCCTTGTGGATTTTAGGCAGGGCATAAAATTCAGGAGCCACAAATGTGTCGGAGACAAGAAAGTTACTTCCTTTGGGCTGACATATCTTTCAGATTATGCTTCCTCAATTATTGGGCCTATCAAGGCCCTCAGATTTGCTGTTGAATCTGTGTGGAGTCTCCAATAGCTGGCTTCATCCTGGAGTAAGGTTGTGACCATGTTATTGTAGTAAAAGTTGTTCATCAACACTGTTATTCCCTGATCGTCCGCTGGTTTTATCATAATGGTGTTATTGTTGGTGGAGTGGTGTATACGTGGAAGCAGTCATTGCAGTCTCCAAGTCTTTCATTTCAATTTCGGTGCAGCTGCCATGTTTTGGAGTCCTACCTCATTGTCTACCATTTCCTGGTGGAGAAGTAGTTAAAAACTCCCAGGACCGCGGAGCGGAGCGGAGTGGTGTGTGAGTGGAAGTAGTCATTGCAGTCTCCAAGTCTTTCATTTCAATTTTGGTGCAGCTGCCGTGTTTTGGAGTCCTACCTCATTGTCTACCATTTCCTGGAGGAGAAGCAGTTAAAAACTCCCAAGACCGCGGAGCGGAGTGGAGTGGTGTGTGAGTGGAAGCAGTCATTGCAGTCTCCAAGTCTTTCATTTCAATTTCAGTGCAGCTGTCGTGTTTTGGAGTCCTACCTCAATGTCTACCATTTCCTGGAGGAGAAGCAGTTAAAAACACCCAGGACCGCAGAGCGGAGCGGTGTGTGAGTGGAAGCAGTCATTGCAGTCTCCAAGTCTTTCATTTCAATTTCGGTGCAGCTGCCGTGTTTTGGAGTCCTACCTCATTGTCTACCATTTCCTGGAGGAGAAGCAGTTAAAAACTACCAGGACCGCGGAGCGGAGCGGAGTGGTGTGTGAGTGGAAGCAGTCATTGCAGTCTCCAAGTCTTTCATTTCAATTTCAGTGCAGCTGCCGTGTTTTGGAGTCCTACCTCATTGTCTACCATTTGCTGGAGGAGAAGCAGTTAAAAACTCCTAGGACCGCGGAGCGGAGTGGTGTGTGAGTGGAAGCAGTCATTGCAGTCTGTGCAGCCGGCGGAGGCAAGGCCGGGAGCTTTGACCTGCCTCTCTCATTGCCAGGTAAATCTGTTTTGTACTGTGGACGCTTTCCAGCCTTAATACTTATTACTGGCATACTGAACTTTATTGCCACTGCTGTCACGGTGGGACATTGGTAGTATGCGCAGTTCATCCAGCTAATTGAAACTGAAACCTCGCCAGTGCGGTTGTTTGTTTTGTTTTTTTTTTTTAAACCACGCCTCCTTTCTATTGTTCTTCGCGAAAGAATCTGCTTCTGTGTCTGCTGTTTTGTTACTGTGTAAGGGGGTCTGCACAGGGAATAGTTGGAGATACGGGCTGCACCTGCGGGCCATCGGCCTTTGAGCCGCTCGGCTTCCCCGCGTTCGAGCACCCGTGCGTAGGAATTAACCTATGAGCATTCCCTCGCGAACGGGTGTTCTGTCTGAAACACGTGCAGTGTCTGCGGGCTTATAGCCCTTGAGCCGCACGGGTTCTGCTCCCCAGGATAAGTGTGTCTTTTCTGGCCAATTATAATTGGCCTTAATTCTGTTAGAGCAGGGTTTTATTTTGACTTCGTGGATGAATTGGGGAGGTCATACCTGGTCGGTTTTCTTCTTCGCGCCCCCCCTTTTTACCTGTGGACTATTCAGAGACTCCAAGTCAATAATTTCTTGATCATCCTCTGCCACCGAGGGGTGAGAGGTTCCAATTTTCTTTAAAAAAGAGTTTGTTTCTGAATTCTTGTGCTTTGCCTTCAGTTGTTTCTTTAACTTTTTCTCCCTTTTTTTGGACTTCTTTTTCTTTGAGTCTTTTTGTCCTTCTTGCTTCCCTTTTTCGGGATCTTTTCCCACCTAAGTTTACACTTTTAAAACAGGCATCTTTAATCTTCCACTCTTGGGGGTCCGGCTGATCGTCTGTATTTACCAGGGGTGGTTTCCCCACTAGGTCCTCATCTAGAAATCCCTCTTCCACATTAGCCAATCTCCTAAATTCTTCTAAAGTTGACTCTGAAAGTGATGTGTCATCCATTTGTTGAGTGACCCCCTCTTTATGCTCTGGCACCGCTTGTTCTTGTTGGTTCTGATTGTACAGTTGCAGCTGGGCTAGTAAGGCTTGGTTTAGGGATCTATCAGTCTCTTCCAATTTATTTAAGTCTACAATAGACCTCTGAATTGCAGAGATATCCAGCCCTTGTTTAACAGACTCGAGCTGCATCCCTTGCAAATTTTGGCAGCACATTTGAGTTGACAACATTGCAACATCCCACTATAGAGCCATCCAGTGTGGCCACCTCCTTCGTCAATTCCATCATGGAGCCAGATTGGAGTTGAACTTCAGCTTTCAGGAGCTCGAAGACAGAGACCAGCAAATTTAACACCTAGCTGAGAGCACTTGTTAGCATTTGGCTGGGCCCCCTCAACTATGATTGCCTCCTGGGTTTCCCTTGAGATTATATCTGATGATATTTCAGCTGCTAGTTCTTCCTGCACCAGACCCGTAGATTCTTGGTTGATCTCTATACTAGACAGGTTCAGTTTGCTCAGAGTAGGGATACTTATGTCCAGATCCAGAGGAGGCTTGTCGGTCTCATTAGATCGTTTTTGGCTTCTAGTGGGGCTTGATGACATATCATTGTCTCTGTGAGTTGCTCTTTCATGTGTCCATTTTTTTTCTCCAAAGTGCTCCTCGATTTTTTTTTTTGCATTTTAGTTGTCGTTGTTGTATATTCAAGTCCCTTTTTCCAATTGTCAGCCAGAGTCAGTTCAGTTTCCTGGACCCCCAGACATCTCACTGGAGTGGAGACGGAGGTAAGACAGGAATCCGCATGCACTTGAGCCTGAGTCTGAATCTGCTGAACCCCCACCCCAGGGGGCTGATCCTTACCGATTACCTCCACAGGGCCCCTCAAGTCCTGGCTTAGGTGGCTGTTTGCTGTTTTAGGCTCCTCCCATTCCGGAGCTCTGGGATCATCCTGGAACAAATTGCTCCTTAATTTCATAAGTCTGTTGGGGTCTGGTGTCATCAAAAGGTTCCCAAACAGAAAAGTCACTGGACAAACAGGACGTAGCCCAAATATCGTCAAATCTGAAGAAGGGTGTTAAATTAGCTCCCATCTTCCTGAAAGTTAGGCCAAAAACGGGGCTTAATTTATCCCCGAACAAGGTTGGGCTCGCGGTAGAACCAAAAACTAATGTGAAGATCGTCCCAATCTTTCTGAACGAACTTAAGTTAAGTAAGTCCCCAAATGTATCCAAGAAAGTTGTGGCTACACCACACTCACCTCTAGATGCTTTGGTGAATGAGATCTCGCAGATCAAGCCGCAAAGATTGCAACATCTAAATGCAGTGCCCTTAAGTGGAACAAGTCATTTTAGTGCAAGTGTTGGCACAACCCTAGACAGTAGGGGGGATGCTATGCTCCATAGATCTGAAATAAGGAAGGCAGTAGATGCCTACATGCAAGGGCACTTCATTCCTCCACTTGTATTGCCAGTTCCTGCCGCTTTGCCTTGCAGGTCTACAGACAGTGCCACCAAAATTGTGAGCTCCTGGGAGCAAGCCTCGATGGATATTGACACTGGGGGGCTTGACTCTATGAATCCCGTAGTTGTGACATCTGAAATCTCTCCTGTAAGTCCTGGAAAAGACCTTCCAAGGGTGGTCATTCCAGCGGCTGTTACTAAGTCGGTTCCACGACCGCAAATTAACTTACCTAGTGATTTTTCTAAAGAAGTACTAACGCTCATTAAGGGTGCCCTGGGTGAATTGGGCCCTAATCTGAAAGATAAGAGTGCTGTTGCCTCTGGAAAGTTATTGAAAGTACAGGAGAGCAAGGGAATTGAGAAAGTTATGACTCGGCCTGCCCTGTGTTCTATGATTTTGAAATGTAGACCTGTCCCATGCACTCAGTATGATCTGAACCGAAGAGCCATTTTGGCAATTTTTTCCGACATTCAACTATTAGAGGATATTACATCTGCAGATTTGACTCTGGTTGAATATACATCTAATCAAAACTTAAATGCAGTACGGGTTTGGATGCAATCTAAAGTGAACCGAAACCTCGTATGGCAGGCTAAAAATTCTCTGTTCGACCTGGGCTTTTTGTTCAGTCTAGAGGTGGATAGCGTGACAGAGCCAGTTGCGGCAAGTAGTATGGAATGTGTGGCAAAGGTTAAATCTATGACTTCGGTCGTCCCGGAATCAAAGCAACGATTGCAAGAGAGGGGCTCTTGTGTTTGTAATTGTAATGCAAATTCTAACTAGCTAATCAGCTCTCCACACTACATTCCCCTTGCCTTAGTCAGCTGGAACTCACAGGGATTTAAACATCTTTTGAGTAATGATGAGAGTGGTTTAGGCAAGTTTGATGTAATCTTACCTCAAGAGACCTGGTTAATAAGCCCTATAGTTTGGCCGGGGTAGCAGGTACATCTGAATCCAGCCCTGAAATCGGTAGCAGGTAGAGCTTCAGCGGGTCTTCTGGTGGCCTTGAAAGATGGACCAGGATCATCATCAAAACTTTGGGCAGGGCTGAATGCACATATATTGCTTGTCAGGGCTGTTATTCATGGTGGTGTTTATGCGATTCTGAACATATATTGGAATCCAGTAGCCATCTCCTCTGATTGTTTTTTTAGGGATCTTAACACTCTGTTTGATATGGTGTCTGCTGATGAAAATATTGCTTACTTTATCATGGCGGGAGACCTGAAAATGAATTGCCTTGCAAAAAATGGTGCGCAAAATAGTGAAAGACTATTGCAATGGAAATCTGTAGTCGCCCTTAGAAATCTGCAAATTTTGAACGGGGCATTCAATTCAGATATCCCGCCAGCGCCAACTTGGCATAGAGGTAACTCCTCTTTAACAATTGACTTCATTTATGTAAATTCTGCGCTATGGGCAGTGATGCGATCTTTCTGTGTGTCTCCGTCTGTGGCAAGTGATCATAATTTGTTGTGTGCCAGCTGGAAAGTAGTGATAGAAGCCAATGACCACAAGCCAAAGACACCGAAGGGTGGATGTTTAGTGGTAAATGGTGGGAGGAACCGTTTACGATGGACGGAGAATGCCTTGATGCACTTTAACCAAATTTTATATGACTCAAACAAATTGAACAATTGTCAAACTTCTGACATAGGCCTGATTTATAGCAATGTCATGCAAACGTTTAGTCAACAAAATGTGTCTAACCTGAAAAGAGAAAGTCATCTCCATACTTTTGACAGATCTATATATATTAGGAAAAGAGCATATCGTGCTCAAGTGAGAAGATTATTAAGGCATCCCCTCTCTGTCAGAATGGTCGTCACTAAAAAAGTGTGTTTGGCTTATAATAACTGGCTAAAAGGACATCGAGCCTCACTCTATCAAGAGATGGAGCCATCATGTTATCAACATTAGCTGAGAAAAACATATGAAAAATATGGGCTTTATTAAATCAAGCAAACAACATCCACCAATTGGATTTACAAATAACGGCAGTTGAGGTGCACCAGTGGGTGGAACACTTTGAACAACTCTATGTATTACCTATAAAATTGATGCCCATGGTTGACCCTCAAGGAAAGTTGTGGTTTTGGCTACGCTTCGATCAGAATGAAATAAGGCAATTAATTATGACCTCAAGCAATTCGCGAGCTGTAGGCCCTGATGGGATCTCAAACTTTGTGATGAAAAAACATCTCAAAGTTTGGAGTTCCATTCTATTTAAAATATTCTCTGCCATAAATAATCATCAGAAATTGCCCATGTCGTGGACTGAAGCAAATACAGTACCCATTTATAAAAAAGGTGATCGTCAACTCCCGATGAGCTACCTTTCAATCTCTTTATTGGATGCTCCCGCTAAGATATTCTGTAGAATCATATTAAAGGAGCTCAATGAGTGGGTGGATGAAAATCGGTTAAGGGACCCTTTGCAGTCTGGATTTGTGAAGGGCATGGGCACGATCCCAAACATCTTGGCCCTGACAATGATTCAGTCTGAATAAGTTGATGGTGGACTTCCGTTATACCTAGGTTTCATTGATTTTAAATCTGCCTTTGATTCTATAGATAGATCCATGCTCCTAGCTAAACTTAGGCAACATCAGTGCCCCTTATCGCTAGTAAATCTAGTGATGTTACTACATTCAAGCACATCCATGCGAGTGAAACTAAATATGGAAGGCAAATTATCTCCACCTATCCTTCCACATAGAGGGGTGAAGCAGGGATGTGCTCTTGCATTCTTGTTTAACTTTTTCATTCTCGATTTAGGCCCTGCTTTAATGAACTGTGTAGTAGATGTGCCTCGTATAGGTTGCCTACTTACTATACGCAGACGATTTGGTTCTGCTGTCTCGGACACCTATTGGCTTACAAAATATGTTGAACCAACTAGGAACCTAGGCAGTGGCAAATAACTTGATCATCAATACAGCCAAATCCCAAATACTAATTTGTAATAATAACACCTCTAAAAAATATCATCCAAAATGGTCTCTTCAAAAATGTGAACTTGCCGTGGTTGTGAAATATAAGTACCTTGTAGTGTACATTGAACACAAGAAAACATTAAGCATTATGACTGGTGAAATGAAGGCAAAGCCGAGTGCCTTGATATCACAATCAAAAATCCTTTTGAGAAAATTTGGGAAGTTCTCATTGAAACACATTGTGTCATTTTACAAGACCAAGGTAATACCAATTATTTTGTATGGCGCTGAGGGATTGGTGCCACAGGATCGTAAGTTCTGGGACAGTTTAGAAGCAAGATATTGGAAAGCTGTCCTATCACTTTCACCTGGAACAACGCTGGCGATATTGCGATTCGAATTGGGATTGGTATCCTTGTATGCTCAATTGCTATGGAAGCAGTGTGCCCTTTTGCGAAAATTGCTGGAAGGTTTAGGGAAGCCTACCTTCCTGAATGTTCTAGCCCAAAACTTATTAACAGCAAAAAAATTCCATATCCAGAAAGTGGAGAACTCACACTCTAAATGCCGCATCTGATGCCTCTGTATCAATTGAGCTCCTTTTCACCAACCCTGATCGCGCGAAAAGCAAAATCTACCAATTCGATTGGATTGGTAACATGGCACTATGTTTAAAACTTAAAGATTTTAATCCTGATGCATTTGGCACCAAAAGATATGGAGTTATATCTGATTATCTGTTGAAATTTCCATCACATGTATGTCAACAGAAATACCTAAGATTTAGATTGAATCAGTATGAAACAAATGAGATCTTGTTTAGAAGGAAATTAATACCAAAGGAACAGAACTTTTACCGATTTTGTCAAATTAGGAATCAAAGAGAAACTTTACAACATCTTGTAATTGAGTGTACTGCATTAAATGATACAAGAGTTAAATGTTTTGGGAAAAAATTGAGTGTTCAGAGCTATTTAGATCATGCTCAAATATGGAATCTTCTGTTCTCTAACCCAAGAATAACTGTACAGATTGCAACTGTGCAATTTTTAAATATAATATTTCCTGATACTTGAATTTGATAACTGTGAAGAGTAATTATCATTTGATATCTAAGCTGAGAGAGACTATGTATACTTGTTGCCTTTTGTGATAATTGTTGAATTGATAAATTTTGTTTGTACTGTGTATAGACTATTTAAAAGTATAGGTATTTGATTGTGTTTTATGAAAATCAATGGAATATTTGAAAACTATAACAAACTATAACAAAACTATAACAAATAAAAAATAAAAAATAAAGTTATTGTTGGCTATGCCCGAAAGCACCACGGAGTCTTCTTTTGTACAGTTGTTGTGGACAAACAGGATCTCCTTCTCTAGGACTTCAATTCTTTTGAGAAGAGCTTGTTCAAACATGGTCGATTCTGTGGAATTACTATGTGTTGGGGAAAAAACTGTGACAGAGGCCTAACGCCTGTGATGTCTCACTGTGTCTCTATTTCATTGTCACCAAAGAATTGCTTCAACCTGATTTTTCGGTATGCAGTGATAAAATCGCAGCAAAAATGTCACCTGTAAAAATGCTGTGGTTTGACCCGTTAAAGGTGTATCCCATGACACCATTTAAGGGGAGCGGTGGTTGCAGGGGTGTCCCCCGCTTCCCTTAACTGGTATAATGGGTACGGGGTTTGCAGGAGTGTCCCCCACATCCTTTACATGGATTGCAGCGGCAAAACCATGGCCTTTTTGACGCAATATTTTGTGTCCACTGCCATTTTTGCAGCGATTTTACCACATAGAACCGATTTTTCATGTCATCTGTATGAGTTCAGTTCGAGTTTGGAATGGGTCATATTTTGAGGTAGGTATGAAGGACAAGACCTTATGCAAAATCTGTGTTTCTGATATAGCGAGTAAGTACGTTGATAAATTCACAGTTAGAGTTTGATTGATTGTATCATCCACCGTCCCTTGCTGTGTGTGATCCATGGCTATTGGTTCTGCCATCAAGGTCTTCCTGTGCCGTTGCTGCTCTGTCCGAAAAAAATAGCATCATAGGAAATTCCTCTTGGTAATGTTTGGCGCATGAAAAAAGTTGAGACAGTGATGCTCTTTATCCTGTATGGTTTACCATTAATGTGGATTTTAGTTGAATTACTTGATTGATTGCCTACTGTTGAGTAGGGACATATTTCTCCATCTTTTCTTTTAGATAGGTGGCACATCACTGTCATCCTAGGGACAGCACAGCATGATAGGGACAGGGTGTGCTTCTACCTAGGCAGAGTTTTTAGTGTTTTTCAAGATTAGCTCTTGCTCAAACTAGTGTGTAGACTTTAGTGCTCCAAAACCTGTTTTTGTGTGTTAAAAATGTTTGAAATATAACGGTGGAATAAAGCAGTTGTAAATTGTAACTCAGTCCCTGACTGGTATTGTGTTTAAGTTGAAGAAGTACCAGTAACAGGTAATTATCTTTTTTCCTTTTTTGGACCATGACAGTTATATTTATCAAAATACCACTACCTAAAATAGTAGGTTTTGAGCTGTTTTTTTTGATAATGTTACAGGAATTGGCATTGTTGCAGTAGAAGTATGCTTAATTGACAAATTACTTGTTTTATTTTTATGTGTAAGAGAAGTATTAATATTTGAAATACTAGTAGTGTAAGGGCTAGGATGTGTTGTCTTTTGTGTTGAATGAAATTACTTTGCACCTTTGAAATTGTACTAGTAGTAGTGGGTAAGAAATCTTTTTGGGAGCCTTTATAAAAGAAGTTTGCACTTTTTTTAAAATAGTACTAGTATTAGTAAATGGGAAGTTATTATTGTCATTGTTGGTAATTTTAGGAGCTTGGACCATTGGAAAAGTGCTAGGTGATGTATCCTTTGTGTTATTTTGTGTAACTGCACTTTCGATTATTGAAACAGTGCTAGAACTGCTAATAGCCAATGTAGGTGACTGTTCACTTTGAATAGGAGAAGTTTGTACTGTTAGAAAACATAGAATTTTGACTGATTTATTCTTATTAATTTGAATTTGTTTATGTTAGGTGTTTGGCATGGTGAATTATGGGGATAAGGTGTGGTACAGGTAGCCTCAGTAGTAACATTGAAAGCATTACAAAGTATATTAGTATTTCCATTAGGTTGTTTCAAATCTTTCAAAGCACTTGTGGATATTGAAGGAAAAAATGGAACTGGTGCAATGAACATTGTTATTTTCATATTATCTTGATTTTAATTAAACATATATTGTACTAGTTGTTCGGTAAAATTATCAATAGTTGGTACGGTTGTAATATTATCAATGTATTGTGAAGACATATTTTTTCAACTTCCTGTTCACTATTGATGCCTTTGCTTTTGTGTTCCTTTAGTTTTTGTGTTCCTATTTTCAGTAATTCTTGTGGTGTTTTCCTTTATTTCGTTTCTTTTCTGGCCCTTTTGTTGTGTTTTCCAGCTGAAATTAAATAACAAAGGACAACCTTGTTTATTGAAGGACCATGTTTTTTGTCGTTTATGGATACTTACATTTAAAAAAAGACAAGTATGTTTTTGTTTTTGGGAGATACCAATTTAGTTTCACCTATGTTATAATTGCCCATGTTTAAATAACAAAAGGCACTTCTTTCATAAAATAGAATGGTGTATTGTATTATTAAATGTGTTACAACAAAACACAATTCTATTTTAATTTTCATGGACAAAAAATCTCGTTTTTTCTTTTGTTGACTTTGCAACTTTTGTTGTACATTCGTTTGTTTGTGTTAACAATAAATGATACTAAAAAGATTGATTATGATGTTTATGTTTTTCTTTTTGTCAATATTTGGTTGAATTGTATTTTCATCCTGTCTTAATGTTGATATTTTACCTATAGAAAATGGGACATGGTGTTATAATAGTAACAAATGTGTTTTATTTTATTATTTTATTTTTGGATTTATTGAGCGCACTACAGCCCACAGGCATCGAGGCGTGTTGTTGATGAATTACCAGGAGCCTTGTTAAAAATGTAGTGTCCCTAATTGATAGTTATTAAGTGTATAGATAGTTATTAAGTTTACAGATATGTTGAAGCTATGAAGCGGCTGTAGCGTATGAACTTGTTGAACAACTAAATAGCATTCTACTGTATACAGTTATAGTTATAGTTACTATTTATTGCTATGCGGCATTATAAATTACTAAAAGGGTAGCATTTCATTGATTAACAATGTTCACATAAAAGCTATTGTTACATGTAAATGTAGATTTTATAATAAGTATTTACTAACATAGCTCCATCGAAGCATCTAAAGGAGTGTTTGACATTTTCAAATGTGCTGCATTAAAATAAGCATACATGAACATTTTAAAGTAGGAAATTAGAAATTCTAGAAGATTAATATTACTTATAATACTAATGTTTATTTTTATGAAAATTTGAGAAGGGTACCTACTTCACTGGGCACTGTCTTTAATTGAAGAGTTTAATATTGTTAATAGGCGTGGTTGGAAAGCTTCCATGTTTGGGCATGGTTAAAAGCATAAACGGCACAAGCATTTGTTCTGAAATAAGTGTGGCAGCATGTTTCTGAATGGTGCGGGTAAGGAACAAAAGAAGCTTTGCTGTGGGAAGAAACGGAGACTCATCAGAGCAGGGCAAGAAACCAAAAGTAGATTCAGAGTGGGGAAGAAACAGAGAAGCCTCAGAATGGTGAGAAACCCGAAGAAACCCTGGTGCGAGGAAGAAACAGAGAAGTCTCAGAGTGGAGAGAGAAACCGAAAGAAGCCCCAGTGTGCAGAAGAAATAGAGAAGTCCCATAGTGGGGGAGAAAACAAAAGAAGCCCTGACATGGGGAAGTAACAGAGAAGCCCCAGGATGGTGAGAGAACCCAAAGAAACCCCGGTGCGGGGAAGAAACAGAGAAGCCCCAGAGTGGGGAGAGAAACCGAAAGGAGCCCCAGTGTTGGAAAGAAACAGCACATCCCCAGAGTGGGGAAAGAAACCAAAAGAAGCCCAGTGTTTGGGGAGGAACAGAGAAGCCCCGGAGTGGGGAGAGAAAGAGAGAGGAACCCAGAGGAGAGAAACAAAGAGAAGCTCTGGTGTGGCGAACAAGATAAGGAGCACAGAGCGGAGAGAAAACCAGCAAAAAGCCTTAGAGTGGAGAAATGAGAGAAAGAGAAACCCAGCGTGGGAAACAATCAAGAGCGATCCCCAGTGTGTGGAGGAAGAGGCTAAGAGAACCTCAGACGGTGGGAAGAGGGAAATATGAAAGATTCCCCAAAGGAAGGACTGTGAGGCAAACAAGTTCAAAGAAAACCAGAAAGACCTGGGTGCTAAGTGGGTTGTAAAGTGGTCTGCAGTGGTGCTGGTCTTTCTGCCAATATCATGGAGTTGAAGTCTTTCTACCACTATCTTTGTTCAGAGGAGGAGCCTGTTTTCAACCAAGCACATAAAAATAGTATTGTAGCGTGGAGCCCTGCGGGAGCTAAGTGGGTTGTAAAGTGGTCTGCAGAGTTCCGCTGTGGGCAGCAGTGGACGGCAAGTTATGTTTCGTCTTGAACTTTTCTTTTATTAATATCATAGAAAAACCTTTCTCAGAAACGTTCTGGACTTTTCAGTATATTCCCACTACTGCTCATCATAATCAAGGAAGTGCCTGCCGAGATTTGTTATTCGCTTTCTACAAACCAATACTGCCGCCTTCACTCACGCGTGGCGACGGCGGGGCTGGTCCCTTTGAGCCACGCATAGATTATGTCAGTGTACGAGACAGTTTCCACTGTATCTCATTGCTGCATGAGATGTGAGTTACTGGTGCGCTTGTTACCTGTATATTCAGACATGTTGACACACCTCGTCTTGCCATATCTTAACACAGTTGAATTATGACATGAAAGGCTACGCTCTGCAGTGCAGCTTCTAAGTTTACCCAGGTGCTGAAGACGAACCCTATAAAAACTTCTGCCATGAAAACACAAACTAGAAACATGAAGCGCCCGTGAACACCTTGTGCACAACCAGACATTGCAGGCTTTTCACCACAAAATCTTCTCTTAAAGTTTGCCACTCATCTGAGTATACGGGTGACCCTCTCAACCAGTCTTTGTCTCATGCTATTGATAGCAACAACTCTCTCTTGAAACTGGTCGTCAACTTAAAATGGGCCTCTGTGGGTGGCACAACTCTTTTACCAGCGTACAACTGTGATGGCGATGGAATTGACATTAATTAGTCAAACTCGCCCGATTTAGCTGCCTTTGCTTCCCCTTTGGGGTCGTTTGATAGCCAGAATTCTTCCTACGAAAGCCTGGAAACAATTCCCAACCAACCTCTCCAACTGCTTTCCAACTGCTTTCCAGTAAATACACCAACAGTTTAAACAAAATTGCCTCAAATATTGAAGCTCCTGGCGTCAGTAGTGAAGGAGAAAAGGAGGCTAAATCACTCCTGCTACAAATCTTGGAATTGGTCTCTGGCTTGCCTATTAAATATTCAGCTCCTTCTGTACAAGTAAAAGCTATTAAGAAAAATCAACTAAAAAGTTGCTGCGACCTCCCACAGCAAAACAGCGAGACTAATTTATAAATTGCACCACTTCAAAACCATCTGCAAAATCGAAGAAATCTTTTCTTGACGACTGCGATTACGAGGACATTTCTTTCCCTCCTACTAAGGATGTCCTGGCTCTAATAACAAACAAATTAAATTGGGGCATACATTCTCATCACTTGGACCCTAAGGTGGACGACAGAGTGGTCAGGCCAAAACAAACCGGTTTTCTTTTTCCAGAAAAAGATTCCTTCTCTCAATATTCTAGAGCGGAAAATACTACCTCCGAAGGCACTACACGACAGGTTCTTTTGCACACACCATTAAAAAAAGATGGAAAAGGGCTATGTGACATCCAAACATCTATTACTACTTGTCAAACTTAGAGACTTAACACCAAGCCTCTCAGTACTGACATGACAATTCTTCTTGTTCGAACAAAGCAACTGCAACTTGTAGGTCACCCATAAAAGCTTATCAACTTGTGGAAGAACTTAAAGCAAACAAACGGGTGGCAATTCCGGCTTTTGAATTACCTATTATTGCCTCAAGTACCCTTAAAGACATGGGCAAATGGATAATTCTTGTGGAAATCAACCCCACTGCTCTCAGCCCCTTTCTGAACAGATACTGTGTTCTTAATATTTTCCAAAAGATGCCATATTTCAAATTAACCCAATCATCAGACATTGTAAAAATTGAACTACCTAAATGGAACAGTACTACTAAATGGGCATTAATTGATTTCACCTCGCCTTTGACAGTGGGCCTCTTGAAAACTCATGGCAATTTATTTACGCAATTTGGCCATTCCCTAACAGCATGCAGAAAAATCAATAAAACAAAAACTACAGTTGACAAGGTGGAAGTGCCAAAACCTAACACTCACCATGACTTCAAAATCTCGGAAAGAGAGGCTCTCAGAGATCTTCAAATGCAAAGCACAAAAACTCATAGAAATGCTTCTGAAATGCAATATTGGATGCCTGAGTGACCTGTAAATGTGGAAAATTGACCTACTATACCGCAAAAACACCAAAAGTGGTTATCATGGAGCACCAGGGGCTATCATTCATTTTTAGCCCATCCGAGAGGAAAGTCCCTTTTAGACTCTGTGGACATTTTTATTCTACAGGAAACCTGGTGTATTAACTCAATCTGGATTGATGGCTTCTCCATTCTTTCCCATAACACTACTTCCTCGAAAAAAGGTCAGCCTAGTGGTGGCCTTGCTATTGGGGTCAAGCCTAGTCTATCACTGACTGACTTAGCATACTCACCTCATGTGATGAAGGCAGTTTTGCATTCAACAACCTTCAACCTTGAAAGAAAATTAACGATCAACCTTTATGACCCCCTGGGGACTTATGCTCGAAAAGAATAATAGGGATTCTGGAAAGTTCAATTAGTAAATGGCTAGAGATTTCTCCTACCAAAGGTATTTTGATCTCTGGCGACTTCAACAAAAGAGCTCTGCATTTACTTTCCTCAAAAGATCCATGACGTACCTCTTTTTGGCATAATGTAATAGATAATTTTGATTTAACATTCCTTCAATTTTTTCTTTCAGGTCCATACTCAAAAAGCTATACCTTGTCTAACGGAATAGTCAGTTCAGATATTGATTATGCTGTAACGCTCTCTGAATCGAAATCTAGCTGTAACCCGATTAAGATAATACACAACAGTTTGAGTGACCATGCAGCACTTACTTAGTCTACAGATATGACAACCTATCTTAAGCAAGGTTTCAGAAACTTGGAGCTTATTTCAAATCCTCAAGCCACCCGACTACATTGGTCAACAAAGAATATTCAATATACAAATAATATGCTACTTCAAGACCAATTTAGTGCGATAGAAGTATTAAGAATGGCCAATTTGGATGTAGGAAATATGCTTGCTATTAAAACATTATCTTTGCCAATTAAGATCTGGAAAACATTTAGTAATAACACTGTCAAAACAGTGTACCTTTTGTTCCCATTATTGATGAAAAAAGGGATTCCTTAGAAAAGCCTTAGCTGCTATTCCATCAAATTTAGGGCTTGATAAACATGAAAACAGAAAGCCCTGTCTTATTGGCTACTAAACACAGAAATTGGATTAAGCAGCACAAGTCCTCCACCAGAAACTCAAATTGGCAAATATTGTTTTATTGGCTAAAAACACACAACTCAAGTAGGTTTTGGGGACAATGTAATGACTTTCAAAAAGTCCTATCACCCATTGAATTGAATCCTATATCACAAAATCTCTGGTTCAAACACATTAGGGACCTCTATTACATCTCAGAGATAGCTCTATCTCATTCTCCAAATGATAATATTAGCTTTGAATCGCTAGGACCCCCTGAGATAAAACCTAAATCTAATTTTGAATTTCACAAACAAAATATCCTTAGAATAATAGGCAAGACCAAAGCCTCACATGCCCCGGGCCCAGACAGCGTCCCAATTATTTGATATGATATGATATGGCATTTATAACGCGCCTATACACAAGTGTTACAAGGCACAACGAGGCAAGGGAGGGGGAACAAAGGGAAAATATACAGCAATCTTACTAGGCCAAGTGTCATTCAGATTGCGCAATTGCAAGGGATTGGGGGGAGGGACAGTGCAGTACAAGGGAATAGATAATATCAATAATTAAGGTAACAGCCAGCAAGTGGCAAGTGCAAGGGTAAGTGCAGACATCAGGTGTCAAGTGATGGTAGGGGGACTGCAGGGATACAGAAACAGTCCCCAAGTGCGGGGGTTGCCAGGCAGGCAGTGCAGGTGTGTGAGACTGGCGGGGGAGGACCTGGGCCCGAGATCAGAGGGTGTCCAGGTAACCAGCGCGGGTCAGGTTACAGCCAGGAGGTCAGCCGGGGAGTGGAGGGGAGGAGAAAAAGCAGAGGCAAAGAGAGGTTTTGAGGTGCTTCCAGAACCGGAGATGGTTCTCCTCAAGTTTAAGGGAGGCAGGGAGGCTGTTCCTGAGGGAGGCCCAAGCTGAAGAAAGAGATCTACCACCAACTTGTTGCTTGGAGAAGCGACTGACCCAGATGGAGTTGGAGGCAGCTGAGCGAAGAGCTCAAGAAGGAAGATATTTAGGAAGAGAGGGTTGAAGGTATTGAGGCCGCGTGCCCCAGAAGGCCTTGTGGACAATGCAAAGGGTTTTGAACTTAATCCCGCAGACACTGGGAGCCAGTGCAGAGATTTCAGTCCTGGAGAGATACAATCCTTGGGCTTGAGGCCAAGGACCAGTCTTGCAATCCTGTTCTGGATGAGTTGCAGAGGGCGGAGAGTAGAAGCAGGCAGATTTAGGAAAAGGCTGTTGCAGTAGTCCAGCCTAGAGAGAACCAGTGCCCTGGAGACGGTGAGCTTCTGGGGGAGGAATGAGAGGAAAGGAAGAATACTCCTGAGGAGGTGCAGCTGGTATAGCATTCAAAGATCAACCGGAATCATGGGTAAAAATATTAAAAATGCATTATTCCTGAACATTGAGCAGACCGGCAACATCCTGGCGAGCTAGCAAAAATCCATTCTTGTCCCTTTATTTAAAAAAACAACCAACTAGAGCCATGAAGTTATTGGCTTCTGGCAATGATGGACTCTAGCCAAAATATCTTGGATAAACTTACTGCCTGGATTGAGGATACAAATTACTCAATGTATTCCAAACAGGCTTCAGAATCTATTTCAGCACTATCACTAATATCAGCACTTTCCAATTTCTAAATTCACAATATGATCTCAAAACCTCTTCTGTTGCTTTGTGGATTTCACTAAGGCCTTTGATCTAGTTTCCCAATCTAGACTCTGAGCAAAGGTGAAAAAATGGGGGATCGATCCAACTCTGCTTTATTATATACAGCACTTGTACTCAAATCCTTCTATTTCAATATGCCTTAGTTGTGAGGGCTATCACTCTGATTATCATCAAACTGAAGCACGGTTGTGTCCTGGGACCTAACTTGTACAATGATTATACGGCTGACTTAGAACCTTTCCTGCATCAGACACGAAATTTCCTTCCACAAATAAACGGCACAAAAATTATTATGCTTTATTATATACAGCACTAATACTCAAATCCTTCTATTTCAATATGCCTTAGTTCTGAGGGCTATCACTCTGATTATCATCAAACTGAAGCACGGTTGTGTCCTGGGACCTAACTTGTACAATGATTATACGGCTGACTTAGAACCTTTCCTGCATCAGACACGAAATTTCCCTCCACAAATAAACGGCACAAAAATTATTAGTCTGTCATACGCCGATGATATCATACTTTTCGATCAAACTTACATCAGCTTGCAACGTTCAATTCAGAATATGCTAAGGAAAATAAGATGACAATTAATACATCTAACACTAAGACGATGTGCCTTGGAGGGGTTACTTCCCAAAGAGTGTCCTCCAAATGCCGGATTGATAAAACTGTGCTTGAAAACATGCATAAATGTATACATCAGGGCTTCCCGATCCATACCCGTCCATCAGGCACTTACTACGATGCTATTGTTACGAAAGAAAATTGGAAAAAATGTCTTGTGCTGAAATATAATGTCGATCACCGAGGGGGCCATAATATCAAAGGCTTTGTAGAGATATATAAAATAAGCATCATCCTCACAATCATATATGCCTTGGAAGTTCTGGAATTGGATGGTTGAGGAAACTTGAGGCGAAATTATTATGCTGCATAATTAATCTATCCAGGGTTGTCCCTGTCGAGGCATAGAATATGGCATGCCCTCACTTTACTCCTTATGGTGCATATGCCCTTTTTGCAAAATTGTGTAAATCTGACGGTAGTTAAAACGCTCTTTTACAACCTTTGGGCATCGTACTTGACGATCTGTGTAAAAACTCATTTTTTACGGAGTTAAAATAATTTGCGATGAATTCATCAAATTTGAATATTGAGCCTTGAATCTTCGATGATTGACCCGATTAGGAAAAAGTAATTAAACTCAAAATCCAACCATCCGATATTGCTTCAAATGTTGAAACACTTCACAAATACAAAAGTTACAGACAGTTCTTGGACCAGGGTTTCCCGGGGAATAAGATATGTGCCTATTTAACCTAGGTTTGTAGTATAGAATTGAAGAGTTTTATTATGTACCTCTGTTTCAATATTTTGCCGACAAACAAATCTATTAGCTCTTTGTATGCCTCTCTGCCACGTGAATGTCTTTGCAAACTTTGTTTAACCAATATCGAAACAAGTTGACATATTCTTACTGCCTGCCCTGTATTGAACCAGTTTTAATCTTAGGGATATGGGGGATTTGTTACTCAAATAGAAAGCATACGAAGCAACCAATTTAGGTCCACACTTTACGGGACCCAATCTGTTGTGATCACTGCAGATGCCTTTTCAATTTGGAATATGGCGAATAAGAAGTTTCTCCTGGTTAATGGCGATACACCATAAATTATTTTAAAAAGTGTTTTTATGATGAAATTAAGGCAACTCATTTTTATCTACTTATGTAACAAAGATGAAGGTTTTCGTCATTATCTATGTTGCGTCAATTGAGTTACATATATGTTTCTTAAAGGAAAACATTTTATAATGTTTTTCTTTCCTTTTTAATGTGATAAAGATATGTGCTTAAAGCTTCGAATTTAACTAAATGCAGTTTGAAAAAAAGAAATTAAAAAAACAAAGACCTGGCTGGAACCCAAGGACATCACGCCAGCCATCCACAAACTATATTTTTTGGACTGTGAACATAAGCAAGGGCCTATTGTAAAGAGACAGGAGGGTGGGAGTCAAAAGACAGCACCCATCCCTTTCCCTTAGGCAAGGCAGAAATGTATGTCTTGGTTATTATATACTTGCTTTTAAACAGTAGGGAGAAAAAGTAAGTTAGGATAACATTTCTGGGCAGATGACTTCATGTATGTTTCACCATCTTGGCACACCGATGGGCACCCCTTGTTACCTTCACTTGTATAGAGTAGGGCTTCTTATCAAGGAGCTATGGAAATAATAGGCCTTTTGAGTCAAAAGAGGAAATACACCTTTTGAAAATCATGCCTGCTTGTCCGTCACCTGATTCTGACCTACCACAAGTGATGTCACAGGAGGGATGTGTGTGACCTGAAACAAAATCAGTCCAGCCCTGAGACCCCAATGTCAAAGCGCATTGATCAGTTACCCTCTTATAGGCCAGTGGGGCATAAAACCCTCTGACCACCCCAAGGAAATCTATAGCCCTAGTACGAGACAACCAGCAACCAGCCTCTTCCCATACCAGTTATTTACCAAGCGGTTCTGAAGACAACAGAGAAATTGGCTCTCTGGACCCTGAAATGTTTCCCCCTGCTATTGAAGCCTTTCAGGATCCTTATAGAAGGGTCTTTCAGAATTAAAAATGACTACTTGCCCATCTCTCAAGACCCTGCTGGATAAATTCATTGATAGCCCGGAGAAGGCTGATAGGAGGTACCAAGAAACTTTAGAGAGGATAGGTGAGTTTCCGGGTGTTTGTCATCTTCCTCACAGAATGCTACAGCCCTATAAGGAAGGTAACAATATGGGTGCGTTTTTTGTCAACTTCGAATGCATCGCCATGCAGTTTCATTTGGATGACATGTTGACAGCATGATATCTAGTGCCATTAGTTAAGGGGGAGCTGCAATTGGCATATGGAACCATCAATGAGACGTCCCCTCTTAAGTAAAATGGGTCAGACAGAGAACTTTTTAAAACTCAAGTTGTGAGCATTCCATCTATTCCCCAACAAGACCCCCATGGAACTGGAAGGGAAGATTCAGAGAATTTCATAAGTCAGTGGCTGGGGAAAGGACTCTAACAGAGGTTCTAGAAACCTTGGCAGTTGAGCAATTCATAAACTCGCTACCACACCCTCTCCAGAAAGCAGTTTTGCAGAGTTATCAGACAACGTTCGAGACAGCTATTAAAAATTGCTCAAGTACGCTCGAAAGCCTTTCAGTTCATTAGTCAACATATGCTGAAGGGTCCAGAACCTAGGACAGAGATTAAACCTTTTGTAGGTTCTGAGAAATTTCGCCATTCTTTCCCCTAAAGTGGAGGGACCAGGTTGTAAGAAAACCTGCTTCTCTTCCCATTATCAAACCTCAGGGAGTTACAGTGGCTAGAGGAAATAGGGGAACAAACATTTTGCCACTATGTTTCATTGATATGATGCACTGAAAGCATGTTATCTAGCGCCATTACCTAAGGGGGAGCTGCAATTGACAGATCAAACTATCGATGTCAATAGGGCAACACCTTTTGATGAGATTAAGAAGTCCCTCTTAGGTATGGTGTGCCAGACATACATGGAACGAGACCCCCATGGTGTGGGGAAGAAAACAGGAAGCCCCAAAGTGGGGAGAGAAACAAAAAGAAGCCATGTTGTGGTGAAAACAGCGACTCCCCAAAGAGGTTAAAGAAACTAAAAGAAGCCCTGGAGTGGGGAAGAAATAGAGAAACCCCACAGTGGGGCGGGAAACTGAAAGAAGCTCTGTTGTGGGGAAGAAACAGTGAAGCCCTAGAGTGAGGAGAGAAACTGAAAGATGCCCCGAAGTAGAGAAGAAACATAGGAGCCCCAGAGTGGGGAAAGAAACTGAAAGAAGCCCCGGAGTGGGGGATGAACAGCGAAGCCCCAGAGTGGGGAAAGAAAGATAAAGGCACCGTGAGGTGGGAAAAGAGCAGAGAAACCCTATAGGGTGCAGAGAAAACAGGAGAAGCCCCAGTGTAGGGAAAAAGCCAAGAAACCACAGAGCAGGGAAAGAAACAGCAAGAAGTCCAGACGGGGGAAATGAGACAAAGAGAACCACAGTGTGGTGAAATAAACGAGGAGCCCAAAGTCAGGAACACTCAAGTCACTCCTCAGACAGGGAGAGGAAGAGGGTGAAAGAACCCCAGACTGCGGAAAGGGGGAAATACAAAAGTCTCCCCAAAGAGAGAAGGACTGTGAGAAACACAAGTTCAAAGAGAGACATGAATGGAACCCCAAAACAGCAATCCAGCCATACACAAACTATATGTTTTGGACTGTGAACATAGGCAAGGGCCTAGGGTAAAGAGACACAAGAGTGTGGGGCAAAAGCCAACAGCCATCCCTTTCCCTTAAGGCCCACAAGTATGTCTTTGTTGTTTTGTGTTTTCCTTTGAGCCATAGGGAGGGAAAGTAGGTTGACATGCATCTCCCGAATGCTGCGTATTCAGATCTATCCTGGTTGTATGGGCTTCTTATGGGTGTAGGCCCTGTCACTTCCTCAATTATTCCACCTCTTACCAGTTCACGCAGTCCTTTTGCAACCCGGTCCCTCATATGGAATGGCGTTCTCCAGTGTTGCACTGCCTGTGGCTGTATGGTTTTGTTGATGTGTAACTTAACCACCTTGTCTTTTAGGCACGCAATCCCCTGGATTAGATTGGGGTGCTTTGTTAACACACCACGTATGTCATCATTGTCTGTGATGTCATAGATGAATTTGATTAGCCCTAGATCCTCTGCTGAGCTCCAGCTGAGCAGGTACTCGATGCCCACATCCACGACTTACATCTTAGACTGTATTGTTGGTCCACCTTTCGAGCAGAGTACAGTACGAAACCGCCTGACTACCAATAAGGGTTTCCTGCTGCCAAATGCATACAGCTTTGTGGTAGTGTTCGTCGGCACTGCCTGGGGCTTCATCTGTCATAGTGTCTTGAAGGGCATCATGATCACGATGCTTTGGTGTCAATGGTCATGAGCACATTTTGCTCATCCACTTGTATGATACATCGGGTTTGTATCTTCCTTTTCGTTTGCCCCCATGCTCTAGCACGGATATCAGGTGGATTGTGCCTTTTCTCTTTTCAGACTGTTGAGCTGTTGATCTCTAGATTCAACAGACAAGGAGTCATTATTGGCCTAAACCTGTCATGCTTTGGCCTGTTTTTTATTCTTCAGTGATGTCCTCTGGGCTGGTGGCCGCTGGCTTGCCAGGGTACCCGATTACCAGAATACCTTGGCACAGTGATCAAGTCATCCGCATTTGTTGCATGTGGTGCCCTGTGCCAAGCAGATTTGATTACCATAACACTGCCCACCACACCATCTGTAGTCATTGGGCCCCGGAATTCTAGGGCGCCACACAGGAGCTCCCTGTCACCTCCTCTCTGTTGTGGCTGGTTGGTTATCGACACAATCGTGGGCCCAGGTGTCAGCTGCAATATCTGAAGGGTCGTGTTCATGTGGGCAGCTCTAGCATGTGAGAGCTCTCTTTGACTACCATATTCCAGTATGTGGGGTAGAATGATGCCTTTCCCACTCCGTATGATCCTACGTAACTTCTCTGGGTGCATGCCATTGATAATCTGGTGTCTGATTTTCCCGTGGATGTACTCAAATCCCCATGACAGGGCCAGCCGGCGCAGTCGTGTGTGGTGTGCGTTGAGGGGTTCTGACTCGCTCTGTACCGTTGTGCAGAAGTTGAATATCTCGTAGTCTGGGTTAAAAGTTGGGGCATAAAATGGTTGGTCAGATTGTCTTTTGCTGTCTTGTATTCATCATCGTCCAGTGCACTCGGTAATGAACTGAAAATGTACAGTGTGTCATCCCCCACATTCAGCAATAGGTGTCAATGCATCTTCCTTGGCATTGCTACATCCATGCAATCCAAAGCGCTCTGCAAGAAAGAAACCAACACCCCAGCCAGGTTCGTAGCTTGCTCGTGACTGCCAGTCTACTGCCAATGTTTTATTTCACATCCCGCCCTAACGCAGTAATGTGATGTAAACACAACAGCGGTCAGTAAGTTGTCGTTTGATGAAAATTTGCAGTTTCTGAACAATAGATGTATTTTGCCATCAGGAAAATCATGACTGCTCCCGCACACGTGATGCGGTGTAGCCATGTAATAACAAAGCATGCCTTTGCACTTGTTCTAACAAGTTGCGTGGGATGTGTACTCTTCACTGGAAAGTAAGGTGTTCACTGCACTGTTCCTGCCTTAGTAATGAAGTGATTATGAGTAAAAGGGGTAAAGGGACACTGCCCCCCAGTCAAGTTTGACGCCCCTTACTCATGACAACAAGTACTGTGGAATATTATTTAATTGCTATTTTATGTAGCATCAACTAAATAGAAATTGTTTCACAGCTGGAGGAAAGAAGAACAGGGTAGTGCATTCAAAGGATCCAAGTATTATAAGGATTGGGCTACATTCCTATTTAAGAAAAATTGCAGAATTACCAAACATTAATAAACAATACTGTGAGTTCACCATAGCAGCCCAAATTGATGTGTGGGTTGGCTGAGTAGTTCTGGGAGGTTTATCGAGGTGTCATGGAAGGCTGCATTGAACAACGTTGATGTAAGGGTACAGTTCACTCTTTTGTAGTTGGCCTTGGTTCGAAGGGAAGCTGGCAGATTGTTCTATAGTGTGTTGTAAGGGCAGCGAATGATCGACCTGAGTGTCTTCTATATTTGCACTCGAGGTAGTACAAACGCTTTTCATCAGATTATGTATTTATGTATTTGAATTTGTAGAGCGCCCACTGCTCTCGGGCATCGTCCCGCTGTTAAGAAGCCTTACTTATTTACATAAGTGCATTAGCAGGCAAACATACCTACATGTTACTTCAAACAATTTCAATAAGTGCCTAACAGTGGTTACATGGATTGGTGAGCAAGTATATGGTGCCAGCCGCATCTTACCCGGTGGCAGCTACATACAATTGCGAGGTCAGAATTGGTGGGCAAGAGCATGGTTCCAGCCACATGTTGCATGGCGGCAGCTACAACACAAATGCATGGTCAAAATGAATATGCATATAATAGGTGTAACCCAAAAGTTGTAAGGCGGCAACAGGACATATATGCGTGGTCAAGATCAATGGGCAAATGCGTGGTGCCCGGCACAGAATACAGATGGGTGCCTGGTCAATGTCAGCATAGAATAGCTTGGGGCCAGTCCCGTATTGGACAGTGGCAAGTGAATACTAGAATATAGGTTACAATTAACGGGCACAAACCTGGAGCAAATCTCAAGTATGCCGGGCAGCTAAAGGCACTTACTAGGGTGGGGCGGAGAGGGATGGAATAAGCGACTAGGGTGTTGTGTGGGAGTAAAGATAAACAGGGGCAAAGAGGGGTGGGGTGTTGGGACATGCAAGGGGAAGCGGAGGGGTAGAGGGACATTAGCTCACACTGCGACCAAGGGGAGGGGGTGGGATGTATACACTCACACTGGCAACCAAGAGGAGTGGGTGAGATGCATACAGTCATACAGGTGACCAAGGGGAGGGGGTGGGATGCAGACAGTCACACTGGCGACCAAGGGGAGGGGGTTGGATGCATACACTCACTGTGGACCACAGTGTACCGTGGTGGACAGGGGTAGACAGGGCCTTAGGAGTGGGCTTTGTGACGAGGGCCGGCCAAGCCTGCCGGCATCCTCATTGGCCCAGATCAAGTGGCCCAGGACCAATCCCAGGCCCCAGCAATAAGAGAGAAGGGCACAACAGTGCTTGGACAAAGGAGGAGGCCATCTCAGAAGAAACATCATCATGAACAACATCATGAAACACAAAGCAGACCACGCGTCCACTAAAATAAGTACAAAATTGCGTGCAGCAGATTTTAAGAGTCATTATAAACAATTTTGCAGCAAATGGGTCAGTCTGCTAAATCGCCGTCAAGTGCATGTCCCTCCAGCCCAGGAGGGGCTTACCTGCTGTTGTTAAATGCAGGATTGCAGCGCAGGGACTCCGGGTGGTAGAAAGGCGGCATCCGTGTCTCCGCTCCAGTTGTTGCCGTAGGAGAGGTTCCTGGCTGATGAGTAGGTGATCAGCAGGTCTTTGATGTACTTGGTTGTGGAGAGCTCAGTGTGCATTATACTGCTTTTTGTTTTCAAGAAGTTGACAACAGCCTTTGTTGTTAGGAATGGTACCCTGCTTCTCGTTCTAGCTAATTTGTTTAAGCACCAGAACATTTGAGATAGCCGATAAAATCGACAGGATAACTAAAGCAAACCACACAGCAGAGCCGAGTGAGCAAACAAACAGCACAAAATCTCCTTTCAGAGAATCAAAAAATCTGTAGACTATATTAAATAGCTATGAGTTGAGAGTTTAAAAAAAAAATCATATCTAGGTGTTAGGCCCCCGAAGAGGCGTTGATGAACTGTAAGCGACACCCAACACACATTCTAACACGTTGTGCATTTCTGGCTACATGAGTTTTCACAAATGTCCCTAACTGCGAGACTGTAGTTGAAGCTTGCTCTCTACTGCAGGCTGATCATTCCTCTGTTGGTTTTGGCATGCTGTGAAATCCCACCTGGCCTGGGATTGTAGGCTAAGCATGTTTCCAGAAGAATGTACTGCCAGCTCTTGGTGCCTTGATCAGAAACATATGCCCCAGCGCCCAAGTCCCAGATGTTTCCAGCTCTCAGGATTTAGATATTTTGAGCAGAAAATGGAAAACAGAGGCTGACGGTAGTCGAGCTTGTCAACACAACAGGGAAGGTGTTTGGATGTGCTACTTAAAAGGGAAAGCTTCCGCTACTAGAATGATGGCCCAGGGACAGGTCCTGTCACCAAGGAAGTGTGCATATCTTACCTGGCTAACTCCAACAGTTATTAGCACTCAGTGGTAAGAGGATGCAGTGTGTGAAGCATTTTTTACTAAGAACGAGCACTTCAAATGATTGCACACAATGGGCCTCATTAAGAATATGGGGGTAGCCATGACGCTTTTAGCGGCATGGCTACCCCCATACCGGGTCCGGGTTCATGGAATGGGGAATTACCAGGCCATTCCGACCTTGGAGGGCCCGGTAATTCCCTTTCCTGGAACCGGGACCTGGTACATCCCCGTTCCCATTTGAGCCCTTATAGGGCTCAATGGGAATGGGGAGGATGCTAACAATGGGCCCGTTAATGACGTGCCCGTTGTTAGCATCCTGGTCTGCTAGCGGGTCCCGCTAAAGACGCCTGGTTTTACCAGACATCCTTAGCGGGACCTGCGAGCAGACCTCGTAATGAGACGGTAGAGGGTTAACAGCGCCGGCATCTCTACCGGCGCCGTTAACCCTCTACCGCCTGGGTCGTAATGCGGCCCAATATATTTACTTGTGGCAACTTGGGTGTTGAAGTGTACCATCAGAATATGATGCTTAAATGCAAAAGTTAATTTGTCCTGACATCATCATAGCCTAGTATATATTGTTCAAAGAAATAGAACTATAATTTTATGATAAGCTATTAAATGTGTACATTCTTACCAGAAGCAGAATGGTACCTTGCCACAAGGTCAATCAAAGTCCCAAAGCTAAACAGCTGAGGCAACCATTCCATTAGACACAGATAACAACAGAAGGTTGCCACTGTCGACTAGCCGCATTAAAAGTAGTCATGAAATTGTTGCGTATAGCTTCCTTAGGCAGCTATTACTTCCAAATTGCTGTATCCTCCTGCTCCAACGCCTAACAGAGGACTATGGAAGCCATAATAAACTGTTATGAAGTCATAGCATTTTCTCTGGAAGATAGTTTTTGTCTTTAAGGTGAGGGGAGAGGGAACTTCAGCACGATTACTTGTTTGGCAGTATTTCCTGAAAATAAAACAATATTCATGTTGCGCTACTGCCACTTGCAATCATGGAAACTCAGCCTGAATAAGAGTGGTGAAATGGAAGCATTGATACCCGTTACTGGAGTCCACAGGACTCCATTGGGGGCTTTGGAGGCGTTTCAACTGGCAATAATTCCACCAGTGGTAAATCATCAAACTCAGAATTTGATGGCGTGGGAAATGGACGGCACAGTGGTGGTACTACCATTTTTGTGCACACAGCCAAACTTGCAGTTAGGCCCTTGGTCATGTTGCATATAGTACTCTATGCCTCCACTATACACTGCTGGAATGCTGGTCCACAAGGAACAGTGCAGGTGTTGGGAAACGGTAGGGCGGACCCTCCACCCACACACCCTCACACAATACATTTATAGAGGAGCAGCTTTCAACTAACTACAGGATGCATTTCACTGTGTGCTTCCGAGCGATATCATAGACAACTCAAGTATCACTCTTGCTGTCTATCAGGTATTACTCAGATCCCCCTTGCTGGAATATAGCACATGGTTGCTAGGTAGCCATTTATTTTTCCTGGACCCTGAATTACACTTGTAGCGCAGGCGACTGAAGGAACGGATGCATAAGTAAGCAGTTCCTTTGACATGCTCTATGTACACCTTGCCACCCTGACCTGCAACCTTAAAAACACCTATTTGTCACAAAGCCAAATATTTCAATACAAAAGAGATACCTTTATGCAGACAATAAGAATTCAAAGTGTCGTATTATAAATAGATGGGGAATTCTTGTCTTCCTTTCTGTTGTCTTTCTTGTACTGTATCGCCACGCATAATCGTTGGTTTCTTTTTGATAGCAGCACATTTCAGTGCACTGTGACCAACTTCCTTGAGAATGTCAGAAGTTTTCCAAGCGATTTATTTCATCTGTCAGTGGATCAAGTGGAGAAGGATTAAACGCTTTCATCTGTTTGCTTAGTTTAAGAATCAACTGGGGATTGATAACATAATGCTCATACAGCGTTTTCTGGATGAAGGCAGGTTTTGAATATTTTGATTTACAATTTTTTACGGGGAAAAAATATATATATGAACTGATTTAAGTTTTATGAGTGGAGTAGAAAGAGCAAATTGAACTTTTGATGTTGTCAGAATGATGTGTGCATTTTGTAGATTAAATGTTGTGTTCAAATATTAATAAACTGGAAACACAAAAAATATATATTTTCATTTAAATTGAAAAATGTTTTTGTTCAAAAAAGAAATCAAGACACTTGCAAATCCATTTAATTATAATAACATTTTCATGGTGTGCATTATAACTGAATTAGTGCAGTTTGGTGGCACAGTAAATAACTTAGTATTACCCAATTTAGGGGTAGTCCATGCGCCTTAGGTGAACACTGTGGTGTTCAAACCAAACCTGTGCATTAAGTTCTTATTTCACTGACCTATTTGACCTTGGTTGCACCCCTCTAGCTTGCAGTGGCATAACATTCTGGGTACTTGTATCACCATGTTGACATTATGCAGCAGTGTCATAGAGATCAATGAAAGGCGGTTGTTATGTGTCAACTTTTGGAAAAAATAACTACCTGGCTGTGCCTTTATATCACATGCCGAGCAACAGCTGGCACTGTATCTCTTTTCTTGTTCTCGATCCCACTCACTCTCCTCCTTCCTCTGTCTGTGAGTTACTGCAGGGTCCTTGCTGAGCTCCACCCCGCCTCCTTTCCCTGAAGTCATTCTGTGTTGGAGAGGGAGGGGCTGAGCAGGGGAGGGGCATAGAAACGTTCAGTTGTGGAGTGGGCTTAGAGGTAAGGTGTCTTGCTGACAGTTGGAAAGGGGGTAGCCCGGTCAGACGCCAATTTAAAAAAAGTTTGACAATTTGACATAACAGCACTTATCAGTCCGGGGAGGGGGGGTGTGTGAAGGCAGAAGTAGGGTGTTCTCTAGTTTGTAACGTCATAACATTGTACAGTAATCGCCTAACCTGGAATGCTAATCTAGGTTATTTTAATTTCAAAAATGTATTTGCCCACCAGCAGGTCATGTCACGAGAACATTATTGCACATAATACAATTTACAATTTGCGGGTTCACAAGTCTTTCACGTATTATTCAGGGAGATGGGCAGATAGACGAGTGGAGCAGTAATCCGAAGTGGCAGGTTAATATCCCTTTAAAATCCCAGAGAAGACAGATACAACGGAAATGGAACAGGATCTAAAATAGCTATTACTAGTCTATGATTTGTCACAGTTTGTAAATAAAATGACACATACACATGGTAATATCTTGGGCCTAGTACTAGCATCGATGGATACATTGCAAATTCAAACAGATAGAATCTTCAATGCCTCCCCCTCTCCCTGTGGCATGTGGAGTTCCTCAGGGGTCAAGACATATCTCTTTTCATATTTAACATGTATATGGAACCACTGAGAGGTCTCCTGATAAAGAGGGGGTTTCCATCCACAAATATGCTGATGACACACAACTCTACCTGAAAGTTTCATCATCTGCAGATTGCGCTGCCTTGGGGATTGTCTTGCGTGCATCGAGGACGGGATAGCCTCTCTTGCTCTTTCGAGGACTGGGTTGCTTTTGATTTCATTTTGTTTTCACAACTAGTCATATGGACTGTCATCTAGCTCTTTTGGGCCAAACCTATTAGCTAGGTCCAACTGAGCTTTAAAAGCCATGCAGAGGAAAAGGCTCAGGCTGACTAATTTAAACTCTGTTTGCTAAATAAAAGAAAAACGTTTTTTGCCAGCATATAGATTTCAGGCAGTTGTGCAGGCATTTGATATTCCCCACATTGATGGGGGAATGCTCTTCTGATGAGTTTTCTAAACTGTACTACTACCTATAGAGACTATACTTCATGCTGCAGCAAACCTGGTGGCAGGCATGCGGAAGTTCAATCATGTCTCCCCTAGTTTAGCTTTTCTTTATTGGCTCCCCGCTGGGCTCATGTATTTTCTTCAAGCTGGTGTCACAAATGGCTTCAAAGATACTCTGACCACTATGATATTTTTTTTAATGAATTTTCAAGAAAAGAATGATTTGGGAGGGCTTGTGGAGGCCAGAGTAAGGGAGTCCCTAACCTTTCCTCAACCTCCACGTGGGCTCCCTCCAGCCTAGCGGAGGCATCCATAACCCCACAAGGCTCCTGAGATCTTGAACTATTGACCGGTAATCCCTGCTTCCAAAATTGAGACTGCTTCTAAGAGAGGGCCTAAAAGATGTAGCCTTTTGTATCGTACTCCTTCCAGTAATTCCTAAGGTGTCTTAACTTCAATGATATGTCAGCAGTGTAGATATATATATATATCTCCCAGATATTTTCTCCACTTCACTCTTTTACACTCTTTCTCTTCTTTCTTCTCTCCCTACTTCCCCTTACTGCCCTACTGCCTCTAGCTACACTCAACCTCCAGTTGATCTTACTTCCCTCTCTCTCCCACTATCTTCCCTCCATGTGCTGTTCTTCTCCCCTCATCTACTTCCTCTACCCTCGCTCTCCCTTTTTCTCTGGATCGTCTCACACAGTCTCCTCTCTCTCCTCCTATTTTCTTCCTCCCCCTGCTCTCCAAGCTACCCACTATTGCCACCTCCTCTTTCTCGCTGCCCTCCAGCCTCTCTTCTCTTTTACACCTATACTGTCCTTGCACACCCCTCCACACTATCTATAATCTCCTGTCTACTTTTACACACTCCTGCCTCTTTCACACCTACTCTCCCCTCACTAGTCACTCACTCTTAGTACACTCTGCCCTCTCCAAATTGGTACCACTCTCTCACACCTACTGCTGACCTTATGGAACACCTCTCATTCATTTTCGGGAAGAAGAGGCTTTTATAACTCTAGCCTAGTCTTCTCTGCCCTTCCCTACCTCTGACCCGATTGGTTTTTCCCATCACCTGCTCTTCAGGAGTTGGGATTTTGTTAGAGATTTTAAAATGCATTGTATGCACCACCTCCTTTTTGTTCTATGGCATCCACTCTATTGTTGTGTGGAGAAACAGTTCTGTCTCCAGAGGCCTCCTTACCACTCCAGGTAAGGTTATAACGTTTTCATCAAGGGTGTTCCATTTGTCCATTTGGTGCTGCTGGCTTTGGACTCAAGGATATCTTATCTGGATGCTTTTCACGCAGGCATTCCATAGCACTTATTCCTATGTCTTGACTCCAGGGCAGGTAGTTTTTACCTCTGGGTCCTGGGACTATACCCTTTCAAAAGATATAAAAGAACTATGACCAGAAAAGAGGGTGTCAGGCAATGTGGAAGGGACAGTGATACCAATGCTTTCATGCCACATTAGACACAGAGGAGAGTCAGGGACTGGGATCCCTCTCAACTCCCTTGCCTCCACCTATGGAATAGGTCAGGCTGTGGCAATAACCTGTTAGGCTGCCTACCCCAGGGTCAGAGGGGTCCCCACTCTCCCTTCACAGGGTCACAACCCTGACCCTATCACACTAGCTTGCATTATTTTTAAAGGTACTGTCTAGTATACTTTGTTGACCGTATTGCTATTTTCCATAGGCGGGCAACACCAATGCAATGCCCCCTAGTTTTACAGTCCCACCGCAGAATTCTGGGCCGAGAAACAGGTGATTTGATCAAAACTCAAATGTATTTAAATAAAGGAATGAAACGTAAAATCAAAGCAACATTTTTCTCCAGCTTTATGCTCACCACAGAGTAACACAATCACAGACAGCTGGTCTACAAAAATTAAAATTACCTGCCCGTAATTATCTCACTATTTCTTACAGACAAGCCCTCATTTCCAAATTCAATTCTGTATACGTGTTGAAGTCTGAATAACAAAAACATTTTTATTCTAACTCTGTTGCTTACTGGTCATTGGGTTTCATTGTACCACATAGCAATCAAGATGGCAGATGAGTCCTAACACATATCTTCAAAACCTATTATTTTCTCTAATATGCTAACCTATTTAAACTCCACGTAAAGTTACACTTGCACAAAATACATAGTTCTTTTGCCTTCCCCAATTTTGCCAACAAATGCTTATCACAGAACTGTTGCATGCCCCCCCTACCATAAAAATATGCTGCTGAGTTTGGCCAATATGTGTGCCATTAAAAATAAGTTCATAATGAATTGCATCAAACTCCTGTAGGTTTTAAGTTAAGGGAACAGTTTCACCAATTTAGAACTCACACAATTTCAGCTCACACACACCCAATCTGAGAGAATGGTATTCAGATTGTATTGAACAAATATAAATAACCCCCACTTATTGAAGCACATGTAAATCTCACTATAACATTTGAGAAGGATGGGTTGCATGGTATTTACATTCACATGATTTTTATGGGAATAGAAATTGTTCTACTTCATTACTGGCTTCACAGCTTATCAATCCTTTCTGGAAGGGAGAAGATGTCCTTCAAGTATAAACAGAGACTTGATATTTATGAAGCCATTTGGATTTTTCTTTTCTTCTTCCCATTTAGGTTTTGGTTTTTTCTATCTTTTCTACTTCCTTAAGGAGGTTTCCTCTTTTGCATTTGAATAATTTAATGGGCCTGTTGCTGTTATACCCTGGATGTGTTTGGAATTCATTTCATGTTATGTATACATTGTTGATGTTCTTCTTTCTGAAAATTCAATAAACAATAAAAAAAAAAGAAATTACTTAGTTAAACTGGCTCTCATTTCCCATTCCTTATTTAAAAGCTATGGCCTTCACAGAATATACATTATCAAACATATATTCCCTAGGCCATGGTACAGGGCTATCTCAGACAGCATCTAATATCAGCTATATCTTGGACAGCGCTAAAGATACCTTAGGACATTACACTGTCGACACTGGAAACCGTTCCCTATTTTACGCAGCACTCACTGCAAAGAAAGCATTTTTGTATTTATTTAAAGATAATCTGTCAGCCTTAACAAAAATGAAATCAAGAGCTACAACATAATATCCAATTCTATTTCGATGAATGATGATTCATCAACACTACACTCTATGTTTAGTAATTATATGTTTTCTATACCTAATCACGTGTCACTGGGTCTTCATATAGTGAATCGTACAGTGTACTTTACCACAATTATACTAAGGTCTTCTATTTGAAAAGAGTGCCCCCCAGTGGAAACCACCACCCCAACTCCCTTGCACCCCAGGAACTAATCAGGGAAATAATTCCATCAGGCTTATATAATAACATTTGAGGGAGTTTTCATACTCACTTTTGAGATTTTTCTTCCGAGGCATGAAGCTAGGAAACCATCTAAGAATGGAAGTCTGCCAATCAGCAGGCTCCTACTTATCCCTTTCACAGGGAAGGAAGCCTGGCTCTATGTCAGCTGGTTCAGAATCCCTCATGAACAAGGTCCAATTCTTCAAATGGGATCCAGATTCAGCACTTATCTAATGGGGACAGGTGTTCCTCTTCCCGGCTGTTTTTCCAGAGTCAAAATCCTATACCCATGCTTCTGTCATAATTATACCACACTATGTGATTGGCCTGATCCTCCCATTGACATGGCCAACATTCAGGAACTCCAATTGAATTCACAAACTCAATCTTCATTGGATAATTATAATTCTATATTTGTGATCAGAAAAAGTTGGGGTCCCAAAACTACTCGTAATATTTTTGACAGCAATTTCAATTTTTATCCATAATTCATGACATCAATATGCTAATTCAATGAAATCAAAATGTGTAAAATCTGTATTTGCAGGCATATGCCTGGGTATGCAAGATACTATTTGCTATATTGCTTCATACATTTATGAATGTTTCTCATTTGAATAATTTCTGAATAATGTAGTAAATGTGAATTTGGTGGCAAATTGAAGTGATAGCTCTAATCTTCGAAACATGCTATGTTTCATGTTCATAGGTCTTGTAGTTTCAGTTTTATGGAGAATATTCACTTTTTCATATAGAGTGAATGGTGAGTAACATGGGAGTTTAAACTAAGGAAGCACATGACTGGACATTCCTTGTAATTCAACTTGGGCCCTGTGTCCAGCTCATGAGTTATATAAACAGCTCTTTGTGAGGTTTTGGTTAATGACTGATCAGACATTTTCTACAGGCCCCATTGCTCTCATTGCAGTAGTCCCAGTAAAATGGCTGTTTTTTATGACAGAGCAGGGTGAAAAATGTGCCTGTTAATGGATACATTTGATTTGAGGCTGGCTCATAAAATAGACCATCTGGCAACACTAGATCCGAATCTCTCAGAAGCACACAGATTTCATCTTCTTGCAATATACAAATATGTATCCCATTCTCCCCTGGAAGACTCTAAAAGGTAGGAGGGCTAGCTGACTCAGAGTGGAAACCCAGGACAACTTAAAGTCAGCACAATATAGGGCTGTTGAATACTGCCTGCGGTGCTAAGACCAGTGACCTGGAACTCTCTACCACAACAAAGTAAGAAAGCTAGTCACCCCACGACAAAACCACTTCCCTCGTTTGTCCCTCATAACCATAGTGCAGAAGCAAGTGGCACTTACCGGTGTGCCCTGTATCACCCGCCCGGATTCTAAAAATTGCCTAATCCTCTCTGCGATTCTACTACGACCAACGAGCCTCCTGCCGCCACCACCACCAAGAAGGTTCTTTCCCTCCCTTCATCGATACTGCACACCAATACATGCATCACTGCTCATGCCTCCCTGGCCGCGCAACACAGCCATCGCCGATTTTCACCCCCCAGAAGAAATGAGCCCAGGTATCCATGCCCTGCAACCTGCATTCTCGGCCCTGTTGGTCCCACCAGACATGCCACCTCCAACAACGGTCACTGAGCCCTTCTGCCAAACAAGGACCACAATTGCCTCATCAATACCACCCCAAGAGCAACATCGCTCAATTGTGCATGCAAGCTCACACAACCAGGCATAATGCCCTGTGTTAGCAGCACATACAAATGTCAGAATATGCTGTTCTCAGCCGCCCTCCCAGTCACTATTGTAAATGTGCCCTGCCCTATTACTAATGTGCACTGTCTTACTGCAAATGTGCCCTGCCCTATTGCAAATATGCCCTACTCTATTGCAAATGTAAGAATTGATGAAACAAGCTCCAACACAAGAGAGCTCTTTAAAATCCTCAAGGAGCTTGAAACTCCAGCCCCACCAAATGACAAGTATGGTGCACCCTCATACAATCTGCCCTAGCCAATAAAATCCACAAGCTCAAGGACAAAACCATTCTCAAAAAATCCCTCCTCCCTCCCTCTGAACCCAACCCCCCTGCACCTACCACCCCCTCCATTTCCCCAAACCTCCCTTTTCTACTTTACCCCTGTTTCCCCTACAGATGTAAGCACCACCATACAACACCTTAAAGACACCAACTACACTGGCGACATCTGCCCAGTCCACCTCATCAAGTTGTGTGTAGACTCACTTGCAACCATAATTGCCAATTTCCTCAATGCCTCCTTCAACTCCCACATACTTCCCATCCCATCAAAGAAGCCTGGGTCACACCGTTCCTGAAAAAAACTTCCCTAGACTCCATGCTCCCCACCAACTACCGTCCTATCACCACAGTACCCTACCTTCTGAAAATTCTGAAATGCATTGCCTACCAACAACTTCAAATGAATCTTGAAACCCACAACCACCTAGGTTCACGCCAATCAGGCTTTAGGCCCAGACACAGCACAGAATCAGCCCTCCTCGACCTTAAGATCCAGATGTACCTCATCCATGATGCAGGGGACCTCTCTCAATGGCATTTTACCTCATCGACCACGAGATCCTTTGCCCCTACCTCACCACCACCTTCAACCTCTCCACGGATGCGACTAACTGGATTGAATCCTTTCTATCCGGACGATCCTCCAGGGTCTTTGCTGGGACCAAAGCAGCTGACCCCATCCCTGTCTTCTACGGTGTCCCACAAGCATCCTGCCTCTCACCCACACTGTACACTATGTACACAAAGCCACTCTTCGACCACCTGGATAGCCTCACTGGCAATCCCGAATTAGATTCTACCAACATCAATCATATCTACAGCATCATCCAGGCCAGGATGGCTACACAACATCTCTGCCTGAATGATAACAAAACAGAGCTCCTCATAGTTGGCTCCCCACACCACCTCAAAAACCTCAACCCCACCTTCACCTCTTTCTGCATCGATAGTACCATTGACCCTTTATCATCACACGTCAAACCACTGGGAGCTTATTTCGATGCAGAGCTTAATATAGAGGAACATGTCAAGGTGATTGCCTCATCTGCAGCCTACTCCACCAAACCTATCAATCTCTCCAAACAAATACCCCTGAACCCAGCACGACTTCACCTGAAATGTACCATCCGCAGCTATGCTCCAACATGTGCTACCTGTGCTTTGCCAGAATCCGGCTGTCTATAACATTAACAGTATTTCTACTACCTATGCTGTAACCTTCTAGCGCTGTGATACCGCCGGGTCTGGGCATGGTACGACGTAATTTCATCGCCGGATGTTTTTTCGCTGAGTTTTTTGCCGCAGATTTTTTGGGGGGCTTAAAAAAATTATATAAATTGGGTGTGGGTGTACAGCGATATAAAATAATTAAAGTGGATGTGGGTTTGGGGGGGTAACCCCCCCCAAAAAAAATATAATCATTTTTTCCGAAAAATAATCCGTGGTAAAAAAAAACCTGCGATGAAACAGCAGGCGATGAAATCACATGGAACCCTGGGCACTGTCAACAAATTAAATACATAAATAACCATGCAGATTCTTATGTGCACATCCTGCATCCACCTGTACAGCCTCACCAGCAATCACAAATTAGATTCCACCAACATAAAACATATCTACAGCATCATCCAGGCCAGGATGGCTACACAACATCTCTGCCTGAATGATAACAAAACAGAGCTCCTCATAGTTGGCTCCCCACACCACCTCAAAAACCTCACCCCACCTTCACCTCTTTCTGCATCGCTGGTACCATCACCCCTGTATCACCACATGTCAAAACACTGGGAGTTTATTTCGATGCAGAGCTTAATATGCAGAAATTTGTCAAGGCGATAGATTCATCTGCAGCCTACTCCACCAAACTTATCAATCTCTCCAAACATATACCCCTGAACCCAGCACGACTTCACCTGAAATGTACCGTCCTCAGCTATGATTTAACATGTATTACCTGTATTTTGCCAGAATCCGACTGTTTGTAACATTAACAGTATTTCTACTGCCTATGCTGTAACCTTCTAGTGCCGTGATACCTCCGGGTCTGGGCGCTATCAACAAATTAAATAAATAAATAACCATGCTGATTCCTATGTGCACAGCCTGCATTCAGCTGGACAGCCTCACCGGCAATCACAAATTAGATTCTAGAAACATCGATCATATCTACAGCACCGTCCAGTCCAGGATGGCTACACAACATCTCTGCCTGAATGATAACAAAACAGAGCTCCTCATAGTAGGCTCCCCACACCACCTCAAAAACCTCGACTCCACCTTCATTTCTTTCTGCATCGATGGTACCATTACCCCTGTATCACCACACGTCAAAACACTGGGAGTTCATCTTGATGCAGAGCTTAATATGCAGAAATATATCAAGGCGATCGCCTCATCTGAAGCCTACTCCATCAAACTTATCAATCTCTCCAGAATCTTTCTGACCACTAGCAACTGCCTCACCCTAGCGATGGCCATCATCAGTAGTAAATTGGACTACTGCAATGCCATCCTCGCAGGAACCTCACAAAAAAAAACCATAAACTACAATTGATTCAGAACAACTCAATAAGAGCAGCCTGGGTCATGAAATGATCAGACCACATCTTGTCTGCTAGATGTGAGGCACACTGGCTACCCATTAAAGCACGGATAGAGTTCAAAATCCTGCCCATCATGCATCGCTGTCTCCACAGCACCGCCCCCATTCTTCACTCACTGCATCTCCAAAGAACCACACACACTCAGCCTGCACTCTTCCACATCCACCACACTTTCCACACTGAGATTTAACAGAAATTGAGCTGGTGAATCCTGCTTCACCACTATCTCCGCCGCTCTTTGGAACTCCCTACCATCCTGTACACAAGACGAAACCTCCTACCTCATCTTCCGCAAAAAAATGAAATCAACATTGTTTAACAAATACCCCTGAACCCAGCACGACTTCACCTGAAATGTACGGTCCTAAGCTATGATCTAATATGTATTAACTGTACTTTGCCAGAATCCGACTGTCTGTAACATTAACTGTATTTCTACTACCTTTGCTGTACCCTTCTAGCGTCGTGATACCTCCGGGTCTGGGTGCTATCAAAAAATGAAATAAATAAATAAGCATGCTGATTGTTATATGCACAGCCTGCATCCCACAGGTACTCCCTTGTAATGAGTAAGAGGCAAAAAATCATAAATAAAATGATACATTTTTCTGCCGTCTCTCTCTCACTTGAACTTTAAACAATCTCCATTAGTCTTCGATTCTTCCTACACTGAGCTGTCAGGCTCACCCTTAAATGAGAAAGTGTAGTTTACAGTTATTCGGCATTAGTGTGCTTTTGGAAAAAAGTCCTGGCTTACTTTTATGCGAGAGTACCAGTTTGGAATAACATCTGTATTTAGCTGAAAAGCTTCAGATTTCTGGCAACATGTTTCCGTCTCAAAACATGAGATCCCAAAAGCTAATGAGCAAACAACGCTTACCAAATTATGCTCCTATTCTGTGGCCCTCGTCGCAGGTAACACTCTGCCTTTGTTCGTCCCTTCTATCTTTCAGGAAAAAACTGAAAACTCTCCTATTCTGTAATAGGAAATTAATTCTTGCTACGTTACCTTGTAGGTTACATTCTGAATCAAATATGTGGGTATTATCTTATGACTAGGTTTTATCGGAGATAGTTTACAATTATTTTGGTTTTGGTGCACATTGTGCTATATGTATAATGTGATCCCCATCCAGGGGAGATTTGTATTGTTGTTCAGTGCTCCGTTACCCTTTTGGGATAGGTTTGCAGCTACAAAAACAGATAGATATAGCTTTCAGTCATATATCCTAACATATCATCAACCCTATAACCTACTTTTATTGCAGAACGTTCTTTGGTAGCTGAAACCAACACAAAAACTGTCTTACTAGAAAGAGTTGTGTGCCCCATTATGTGCAACAGAATGTTTAGAGAACTTCCATCATCAAAGCCTTTAAAAAATGGAATTGACTAAATTGCATGTGATTGTTCCCAATGCAATTGTCTTTTGGAAGAGGCACCTGGCTCCCCTTTGTTATACTTCCAGGGTCATAGTCATGATGGGCATCCCCTGGACTATCATCTGCTCCGCATCAAAGACAGACTAAGGTGTTGTGGTGCCTATACATCAGTGATCATGGATGTCCCGTGTAAATATGGGTCAATTCGTTTCTGTGCCACAGCCATTGCAGACAGGGGTAATAGTGTGGTGGCACCAGTGCACATTTAGATAGCGGTGGGAAGATCATCTCTCTGTAACAATGTGCTGATCCATGCATAGCATCATTGCACCTGGTAGCACTGTACCCCTTGGATCAACTCCAGTTACTCCATGGGAGATTGGGTGCGCATGATTAGAGTCCAAACTCTGATCCTGTTAGGTAGCACATGTTATGATACTCCCCTTTATATTAAATGGGATGATGTTGGCCCTCCCTCTCATCAAGGCAATAACAATATCCACAGAAACTGCCTCATTATGATTTGGGCGGTGTGCTAAAAATGTGGCATTACCGTTGCATTGCTTTATCTCCCAACTATGAGTTTGGGGGTAAGGTGGAGGAAAAACCTCCAGCAAGAAGCTGGAGGTAAAACCTGCCACCTCGCTTCCCAAAATCAGCCAATACAGCAGTATTACTGCTGGTGGTAATACCGGCAAAATCCCCTGTGGACTCCAATTAATGGGGATTAACACCTCCTACTGCCATTTATAATCCAGTGGTAATACCGCTGGACCAAGTGGCAGTAATGGTAAAACAATTTGGTGGATTTACTGCCGAGATACCACCAAACCTATAATGAGGCCCAAATACTGTACATTAGAACCATTTCTTACTTTGGCCAATGTTCTTTCAGACATATACCATCCTAGTCCCACACATTTCTCATCTTTCAAATAGTTTCAGGTGCAGACTATATCTAGAATTAATTAAAAAAAAGCCACCAGTGGGAGTAAATGTGACTCCATGAACAGCTCTGTCACAAGGACATGGCTGTCACTCATGCCAGAATTTGTGTGGTAGTGTCGCAATCCTGGTAGATGGAGGAAATAGCCCCCAATCTATAAAATGGGTGGACAGGAAGATCCATCAAATTTCCATTCAATGTCACTCCTCAATGTAGTGGAAAAAGACATATGCTAGAGTTTTGCTTAGTTCAGTGTAAAAGTGGATAGAAGGAAAGAATGTTATGAACCACTCGCATGCGGTGTTCAAGCATGAAATGAGCACAGTTGACCAATGCTTTAGATTCTACCTCTTAATACAGAGATATGTCATTTTGAGGCATTCAAATCTCTATGATTTATTAATTGATTTACAGACCATGTGAAACACTGTGGGAAACTTTAGAGGCCACTGCTTAATACAATTATGGCATTATTCACTGATAACGAAGCAGTAGTTAGATGGGGAACAGGTGGTGAAGTGACAGCCCTGTTCAAGGGTGCACGTCAGAGCTGTGTGTTAGCACCTACACCACTTTATGTTTACATTAACGGGGCATTGGCAGGGGAAGCTCTAAGGCGGCTCGGGGCAAAGCTCCAGGCTGCTGCAACCCGGCTTTGGGCGCCTGTTGACTGTCCCCCGGCCCGGCAGCGTTCTCGGGGAGCCCTGGCGGGGTCCCCGTCCCTCCCCGGAGGGAAAAGCTCTAATGTGGAAGGGGAAGCTCTAATGCGGCCCGGGACAGAGCTCCAGGCAAGCGCCCAAGGCCGGGCTGCTGCAACCCGGCCTTCGGCAACTGTCGACCGTCACCAGGCCCAGCTGTGGTCCCGGGGGCCCCGTCAGGGTCTCCGTCCCTCCCCAATGGGAAACGCTATAACATGGACGGGGAAGCTCTAACGTGTCCCAGGCCAGAGCTCCGGGGAGGTGGCTGGGGGCTGCTGCAACCCGGCCTTGGGCACCTGGGTCTAAAAAGGTCCCCACGCCCTGCGGGTACGTCGTCCCTCCCCAGAGGGAAACAATTCTAAAGGGGCCTTGCTAAAGCTCCAGTGCGGCTGGGTGGGGGTGCTGGGCCCCAGCCTTAGCCGCCTGTCTCACGTCTGGACCGACCGTCACCCAAAGCCCGGCGGCGGCCCCTGGGGAGCCCCGGCGGGTTCCCCTTCAATCCCTGGAGGGAAAAGCTCTGTGTTGGGAGAGGCTCTAAGGCGGCCTGGCCGGAGCTCCAGGAAGACTGTCCGTGCTGTCCCATGCCCCTGGGCACGTGCCGGCCCTCAATCCTTTGCCAGACGGGGGCCAAAGGCCCTTCCCGTCCAGGCCCATTGGAATGCATTGCTGTTAGGAAAGATTTCCATTTATGTGTAATTTTCCCTCCAGTTCTGTACCCCCCAACTTTTTGCTGCTGTTTAACACCATAGACTGACTTTGCCAGGGGAGTACAGCCTTCTGCTGCACTCCTGTGGGCTTTTCGCTCACTTTTTATGGGGAAACTGTCATGCCCTCAAGACAGTCAGTACTGGGAGACTTTGTTTCCCTTAGTCCTTTTCCAATGTTGCAACTTTTCTGCAACATGTAAAAGTGTGCAATGTACCTTACAGTGTAGCACACTTGGGTCTCTTAGTCATTTCCAAAGGCCCTAGATACTCTCAAAAGATTTTTTAGGAGATGTGCAGATGTGTCACAGAGTGAGCTGGTGGCAGCATATCTTTTCATGGAATTTTAACCCTTTCCTGCCAGGTAAACCGCGATTACTGCGTTTTGCAAGAATAGGTGGCCTGGCTCCAAAATGGCCATACCACAGGGTTCTTTGTCCTGTCGTTTGGCCATCTTGCCCCTTACCCAGGTCGAGCCAACCTGGGTCAGTCCTCATTTGGTCATGCATTTTCCCGCGAAATGATAAGCTTTCACTGGCTTCTGCAAGTCTTGTGTGTGTGCGTCCAGGATGTGGGCTGGGGTGCCTGTCCCCAATACACATCCTGGGTGCCAGAGATCCTGGGTCCCAGAGAGTCTGGAGTGCTGAAAATGGCTGGGACCACCATGGTCCATGATTGGTCCACGTATGGTATGCTTGTATGTGAGCAGATCTCCCATTGGGTCCTCTTCATTTTGGCACGAAGGAGATTCTGGATAAGAGGAGACCCCAAACAACCATAGCATGTCGATCTCTGGAGTTCTCACTGAACGAAGGATAGGATCCTAGTATCCTGAAACTAAGAAGCCAAGTGGAGGAACCGCTGGTGACCCGCTGGAAGGTTTGGTGCCCTGAGCCTGCTGTCGTCCCATGGGACCCCTCTGCATCTGGTCGTCCTAGAAGGTCTGCGAAGACGCTTCGACCTATTAGAATAGTGGGACCAACTATTCTCGGCACCTTCATCAAAACCTGAAAGTAAGCCTTCTCGGAAGTGTCCCTGGGCCAACCAGTGGGATGACCAGCTTACGCAGGACCTTTGCTCTGTCTCTGCTGCCGTTTCGAAGAGACCCTCGAAACTTGGTATACTGCTAGCTCTATGTTCACAGCACCCCCACACCAAATTTCGTAGACTTGGTATTCCCAGATCTGAAGTGAGACAAGTGCGCCAGAACTGGAGCATACGCGGTTACCGTGCCGCCCAGCCGTGGTGACAATCTTTGCAGGTGCACTGTGAAACTGGCCCAATGCCTCCACCAGAAATCACCACTGTACCGTTTGGAAATCATTGCTGTATTTTCGTCGCTGAAAGCAGCATAGCCGTCATATTGCCGCATTTGAACCTGCAACCGAAGTGGACTCGACTGGCGAAGTTTGGTCCAGAGTGCGCCAGGGGTCGATGAGTAATCACAACCCTAGCCAGTGGCCCCTAGTGCCTCCATCCATTTTTAAGCACGAGTGGCCATTGGGGGCCCCTATCCTTTCCATAGCTAGTGCAAACTAGTGAACTATTCCCAACTCGTGGAATCGACTCTGCCCTCAAGTGGAGGCCCTTCTCGAATAGTGGGAACCTATTCTTCATTGCCTCGCCCACCTTACTGAGCTACTAGAGACCCCTTAAGAGACCCCGTTTTGCCCATTGGAACAACCGCATGCGCTTGCATTGCATGTACTTTTGAGGATTAGGCTTCACTCTTCTTAGCGATCGGACTGTCTCTTAGTTAGGGGTGTGTTGGATGCAGAAGGGGACGAAAGACTATTTGCACTGCCTGTTTCCTTCCTTTAGGTTGTGGACCCATTTCGTGCCTTTAACCCTTTAGACCCCATAGGTTTTGTATATATTTTGTATTGCTAGGATTGTGTTGGTTTGATAGTATTGCTGTGATTCTTTTTACTGTGTGTTGAAGTTACAAAGGCCTTGGAATAAATGTGTTTATATTTTTTATATATACACCTGTCTGGGAGTAATTTGTAAGTGTACTTGCTCAGTGTGCTCGTTGAGGTCCTTCAGTCACCCTCACCCCTCTTGAGACCAAGACTTGAACCCCGACCATAGCTACCTTGATTGGTCTGAATTGTCCAGAAGGTGACCCTGTTCCAAGAAACTAGGCTGGCCTTCTGAACCTCTGCCCACCAGGTCAGAGTTCAGAAATCCGACTCAACAATTGCCCTACCAGATGGCTGCTCTCCGAGCCCAGCCATCTGGTTGTCGGCCATAGGAACGACTGAAAGGACCAGATGGCCGGGCTGCTCTGCAAGTCCCAATGGACGTCAATTCGAAATTTGTCTCCAGTTGGGTCTATAAGGAGCCCGGGCACTTTTGCCGAGAGGTCCCCCTGTCGCTCTGGGTGCACACATTACAAGAAAGCTTAGTCACCTTCCTCTGGATTACTATAGACAGGGGAAAGGGACCTGTCTGCGCATCCTCTGGGTTCTCGCTGCACAACCTGGGCTCCGTATCGAAACCAGCGCACCTCACCGGGCCGGCTGGGGGGTCCTCGCCCCACGCAGCGCTCCAACAGACTGTCCTGCTGGGCGTGCTCTTCCGAGCACGCTATGGGATCGATTTAGCGCACTTGGTCCGTCTAGGGTTGGACTGCCTGGCCAGCCTCAGCTGTTTCAAGCAATTTACTTCCACCCGCTTGTGGACCGTGTCAAGGGTATGCCCCACTTCGGGGAGGGCCCCCGACAGCAGCTCCCCAGTGGCCAGATCAGAGTGGACGGGGTCGGCTGGTGCTAGCCCCAGTGTGGGCCTACCGCAAGTCACGACGTGGCCCCTGCTCCACCAAGCACGTTTCTCCAGCTGTTCGGAACACACGTTCCGCGGGGTGCTGACCCCCTCAGTCACCACTCAGGTGGCGGCGTTGTGGGCGAAACCCCTACCACTGCAAGTTGTGCCTGGGCCCGGCCTCTCCCTCCCACTCACCCTGTGGCATGGCGGAGCAGGCCGGGCCGCTGGCGCCTGCATGACTGACCTGTCTGCCTAGGCCCGAGACGGTCCCCAGAGGGTGCGAAGGTTGGCTCCGAGGCGGGCGTGCGGCTCCCCTCCGTTGCCACCCTGCAGCAGGTGCGGCTACCTCATTGATCCTGCCAGTAGCATATGCTTGTCTCAAAGATTAAGCCATGCACGTATTAGTACACACGGCCAGTACAGTGACCAACTGCGAATGGCTCATTAAATCAGTTATGGTTCCATTGATGGCTCCATCTGTTACTTGGATAACTGTGGTAATTCTAGAGCTAATACATGCTGGCGAGCGTTGACCTCCCGGGATGCGTGCATTTATCAGACCAAGACCAATCTGAGCTCGCCCGGCCGCTTTGGTGACTCTACATAACCTCGGGCCGATTGCACATCCCAGTGACGACGATGATGCATTTCGATGTCTGCCCTATCAACTTTCTATGGTACTTTCTGTGCCTACCATGGTGACCATGGGTAACGGGGAATCAAGGTTCAATTCCAGAGAGGGAGCCTGAGAAATGGCTACCACATCCAAGGAAGGCAGCAGACGCGCAAATTACCCACTCCCGAATCGGGGAAGTAGTGACGAAAAAATAACAATACAGGACTCTTTCGAGGCAATGGCCCTCATTACGACCTTGGCGGAAATCGAAAAATGATGGCGGAAATGCAATACCGCCATCGAATACCGCTCGGTGCGATTATGACCCGTCACCGTAAAGTACGATGCCATCAGCGACACCGTAGTGAACGCCAACGCAAACTGCACCAAGCACGCGCGCCATGCCAAACCGTAATTACCACCATGGCGCAACGGTACGCGAATGCTGACCCTAGCGGACATTCACTTAACGCCATCAAGCATGGCGGAAAGTACCATTCCGCCATGGTGAGAATTACGGCATCGTGAACCAACCGTAAATGGCCCTACTGAGTGCCTGTACACCACTCCCTGCCCACATTGCACAACACCTCGTAGGTGCAATGAAGTTACACAATGCAACCAGTGAAATGTACAAGTCACCCATGCATGCCAACGAACACATGAATGTAGGGGCTCCAAGTGCCTTGTGAGTGGCCATCCATATTTGGCATGGCACCATTGCCGTACTGATGCAGCACAGGCACGTGAAGGTTCAAGTACAGCAATATGAACTGAAACATGAGACAAAACAACAACAGGCCCCCATCGCTTGACACCAGTGTAAGGCAACATTCAAAGCAGTATCCTGAGGGAGACTGCACCAGCCCTGTACCCTTGCCAGTAAACAAACCAACCATCAGCATAAGCATGTACCACACAAGTTGGCAGAGTGACTGAGCAGCCAGGCTCATCTCAAGAGGGGCCAATGGGAGCTGCAGGGCACAGATGGCACGAATACAGAAGCTATTCCAATGGACATGACCTCAGTCTCCCTCCAAGAAACGCACGCAAACACAGGCACCTGTGACCAGCCATTTTCTGATAATCACATCATTCCACCAATCCACCTGGCTGACCGGCATCTGTTACACAAAAGCTAATCCCCCGCCCCTGAGCAAGACATCATTAAAACAGTCATAATGGCAGGCCCCATCCCTGACCTTACTGGGCTTCGTAGGCAAACGCGGCCAGTACAGTACCACGCAACTATACTCAGAAGCCGGAACCCAATACAGATCTCCTCACAATACACCGCTCCACAAATAGGAATATGCTACATTACTTACAAAGAATAACGCTACACGGTTGAAATCATAATCAAATTTTAATGCACATCAAATTCACCAAGCCCATACAGCTATTAGGTCATAAACTCCAAAATATTGTTCATTACTGTGGGCTGCATCCGCAATAAATGACCAGCTTCTTCTTGTGTGACGCCCTGTTCCTTCATGGTACACAGGGGCTACATTCACGTTCAAAAAGGCAACATGGAAGCGCCGAGAATCGCAGGGCCGTCCCATTAGGTAGGCACTAGTCCAGCTGAAAGGCTGATATGTAGCTCCTAGCCACTAGTACTGCGTAAGGGCATGTGGCCCATTGGCGATCGTCCCATAAGATCGTAATGGTGCTCCACTGATTAACTCGAAGCAGCAGGTGTCGGGAGTAAAAGCCATCTGCAGGAGTGGCATACAGATGACAGCGGCAAAAGGGGAGGAGATACCTGTCACCCAAATGAAATGAAAAAGAATAGCATGGGCATCAGAACTTCATTTGTATTACTCACTTCAATGATCACACTAAATCCACAGCCATATGCATGCTAGCCCACTCAAAAGGATTATTTCCACCCAAAAATCACTTGCGAATCATAACTATATAAATCGAGGTGAAAACACTATTACAAACGAGTGTTTGTGTGCATGCGTCTGTTAAGACAGAATCCATTAGATGGGATTCGTAACGTGCATAGACACAAGTGTTTGAAGGCGCGTCGAGACAGGGAGGGTTCAACAAGGGCAGATAGACGATGGTCCCACTATGGCAGCTCTGCATCACATAGCGCAGGGGAAGGGGATAGATCCCGAAAAGCCATGTACATGGCAAACTCTCAATTAAATCATCTGTCCATGCATCCATACATCATTCCCTCATCCCGGTATGAAAACGCCTGATTATTTACTCACATCACATTTGAAACTTCCATTGAGTCTGTGCGTAATGCAGTCTGCAAAATCCACTGTGCTCCAGCCCGGAATTCTAGTGTTGTGAAGTAACATGTATTTGGGAACGTCCTGCCTTATCGTCCACTACGCTATTGCGCATCCCATACTATTCATATCAATCATTGCATTCTCGCCATGGCCCCTGTCCCAAGGACATTAAACAATAGAACGTTATATTTGCAGTCAGACCTGTGGGCGTCTCCTCGCCGCTAGCTGAAAACCGAAAGCGCTGTCCTTCGAATTCCTCATTTGCAACATCACGTCGATAAGGCATCTGTGACCGCTTGAAATCACAAATTCATCCATGTAGTGCGGCAGTGTGTGAAAATGGCAACTGGCTTCACTCACAAATGGGACGCCCCGCCCGTCGGTGAACCTCGGTACAGTGCTGCATGAGGGTCCAGCGTTAATCGAGTACTACATTCCACTGACCCTTCACAAATTTGTTCGCGACTGCAAAGATAGTATGTGAAACAATGGGACCATAGCAGAATGAACATATAAACCAATATTTCACTGCCATCGGGATTAAATACATGATTGTAATAGCAAGATGCCATGCGTCACATTGCAGGGTTGTGTGCGGGACGTGCTCGCCCAAAGGGGATTGCAGCTGGCACAGGTGGAATGAATCACCACAGGTGGAGGCTATACAGCCTGAAAACACATAAATTGCACACCCAACCCCCTCCCACAACCACACCCACTACAAAATGCTACCGGCAGGACTAGCGATGTTGGCCCTGGGGGACCTGATAGCACTGCAAGTACTACAACTTCAAGAAGAAGACGAACACCAACTACTACAACAACCGGCCGCACAGAGGAGACGCAGGAGGAGGAGGAGGGCAAGGCAGGGCCAGCAAGGCCCACCAGCACAGCCACTACCACCACGCAGGCAGCCCGCAATCCCACGCCTCCGAGCTCATCCGTTCAACCTCACTGCTGAGCAGATCCACACCCTCTACCGTTTGGACCGGGACACCATAACCGCCATTGTGGACATGACACACGCTGACCTTGTCAGCATGATAGATAGCCCAACCGCCATCCCACCCCTACTGAAGGTGGTGTCTGTACTCCACTTCCTGGCCACAGGCACCTACCAGCACACAGTCAGACAGTTGCATGGCATTTCACAACCACTGTTGTCACGGACACTATCGCAAGTGCTCGATGCCCTCCTGAAGCACGCAGACGACTACATCTCTTTACCACGCTCGGAGCAGGAGATTACAAACACAAAAGTTGGATTCCATGCACTGGCCGGCATACCGGGTTGCATTGGTGCCATCGACTGCACCCATGTGGAATTGGTTGTCCCACATGCCATGGAGGCTCAGTACCGCAACCGGAAACAATATCATTCTCTTAATGTACAGATGGTGTGTGACTCCAACAGGATCTTTACACATTGTTGTGCCCGATTTCCTGGATCAACCCATGATTCTATGGTCTTGAGGAACTCTACAATACCACGCTACATGGAGCGACACGCAGGGAACAGATCCTGGCTACTCGGTGAGTCTCATTTCATGCATGATAATGTGGGGTATGTGATGCGGCAATGACCTGGCAGGAAGGGGGGGATGCGTACGTAGCAATGTCATTCAACAAACATCCTTTATTGTCCACATACAGGTGATGCCGGGTATCCACTGAAGAGATGGCTCCTTACACCACTCCGGAACCCACAGAACCAGCATGAGGAGGACTACAACCATGCCCACTCACGTACCCGTGTAGTCATTGAACAGGCATTCGGCCTACTGAAGGGTCGTTTCCGCTGCCTCAGCAGGTCTGGCGGGGCACTCCTGTACCGCCATGAGAAGGTTGCAAAGATGGTCATGGCATGTGTCATGCTACACAACATGTGCGTACGTAGAAATGTGCCCATGCCCCCTGACGCAGAACTGCAAGCACCTGAAGATGGTCATGATGAGGGTGGGGATGTGGCAGCACATCAAGGAGTCCGCGAGACACAGGAGGCCCGTGAAATTCGTCAGAATATCATAGATTCATGCTTCTAGCACTCATGCCTGGTGGCTGATACATGGACACAGGACTTGTGGCACTGTGTGTGTCTGGAACATGCACAATGTGGACTGTACGCCAATAATGGCCTCGTACACAAAGATCAATGTCCACACATCTCATTGGGTGATTATGTAATGTTTATAGCATATGTGAAATTATGTTACACACCCCATCGACCCGCCACCCAAGAAAGCCCAACACCCCCCCTCCACCCTCCTACCTCCCCCCCGAACACCAGTGTCCAAAGATGCTCATTGTCAGTGGGCAGACGCTATTGCAAGCCCCCTCTCCGGGTATCAGGGGCACCCCTGCCTGTGGAGCGCAGGTTCCTCCCAGATCTACGTTGGGGGCTGCCCTGGACGGAACTTGCAACGGATGATGTCTCTGCCTGCTCACGTCCATGCATGTCCCTAAGGGTTTGTGAGAGCTCAGTGAGCACACGGCGCACAGCGGCAAGTTCACCACATACGTCTTTGGACGTCGCATGCAGTTCCCCCCTCAGGCTCTCGGTGCTTCTCTCCATTTGTACCCTTAGTGTCTCTGTACTTCTCTCCATTTGTACCCTTAGTGTCTCTGTGCTTCTCTCCATTTGTGCCCTAAGTGTCTCAGTAGATGTTTCTATGACTGCCTTAGAACCCCCACATTCATCAGCATGCTCCTTGAGGAGCGTGGCCAGTTGTTGCTGTTGCACAATCACCTGGTCGAGGGACTGTTGCCTCTGATGGGCCATGGCCATTTGCGGTGGTGTCACAGAGGGGCTGATCACCTCATGTTGCCTTGCCACAGGGCTTGTGGGGGATGGCCAGTCGTCGTCTTGTGGGTGCCCCTGCGTGGTATCCTCATGGTGTACGGGATGAAACAAACAGGGGGATTGAGACAGGTCATGGATGGGTCCTACATCGACAGCACCGTTTTCTGTGTCGGAGCATGCTGCCATTAATGCAGTGTCACCTATGGTGCTGCTGCCACCAGAAGCAGTGCCTTCTGTGGCATCCATTGGGGGGACCTGTGGTGCTGCTGTTGTGGGCATGCTGGCTGCTGGGGTGCCTGTTGAAGTCCCCTCCTGTGTGCTGCCACTTGATTTGTGCTGCTGCCGTGTCTTGATCCGTGCAGCTGAGGTGGAGGGTCTTTGGCCGTTGGTCTTGGCCCTCTTTGCAGGTGTGCTGGTGGGGGTGTCCTGGAGCTCGTCGTTTGAATCGGACCCTGTGGTGGAGTAATGGAGGGCGAGCGTTATTTATGGGTCTGTGGAAATTGGAATGGCAATGTATCACATGCATTGGGGTGGTACCTGAGGGTGATTTGGGTCAGGGCCTTGGAGGTGGTTTCATTTTTGTGTGGATTGAGGATGCAGTTGTTTTGCAGCCTGCAGTTAGGGTGTGCATGCTGCACGTGTAGAGGGTGTTTTTAGGATTTTTAATTATTTATGTATTTAATGTGAGTTTTAAAGTGCGCTATCAGGCCAATGTATGTGGACGTTCTCCTGGACATGTGTTTCTGTTGCACTATGTGGACACATGGTACTTCACATGATTGGACATTGTGGATTTAGCATTGTTTTATTTGGCCCACCTACCTGATTCTTCGGATGTCTGCACTCCTTTCTCCATCCCTCCGACTCCCTCTATACTCTCCATTCCAATGGTGGAGGCACAGATTTCTTCCCAGGGGGTCAACTTGATGGGTGATTCCGATCCTCCCCCGGTAGCTGTGGCAATGTTACGGTTGGCAGATAGTATGCTCCGTACGCGTATCCGCAAGTCGTCCCATCGCTTTCTGCATTGCTGTGGGTTGCGGGGTGCGGTCCCCACCGCACTTACACGCTGTGCCACCAGGGTCCATATGGCCTTCTTGTTCGCAAGTGCCGTCCTGGTCATTTGCGTCGAGAAGACGACGGCAGCATTCTCCTGGAGGGTCTCTGTGAGCACGGTGAGTTCCTCATGGGAGAAGTGGACCTGCCGCTTGCGGTCGCACGCTTTTTTAGCAACTTTTCCCATTTTTATTGTTTTAACTAGGGTGGCTAACGGGTTGGGATGTGTCTCAGGGTCGGATTTTTAATGGTTGTGTTGGGATTCTGATTTTATAGGTGTACGGCGTGCTGTTTCCCGTTCCGGCCCCATGTTTTTACTTCCGTTTCCGTATATTTACGGTCACCGTATTTTGCGATTACCGCTCATTACGGTGACCGCTATGATGGGTGGCGGAATTGCAGCTAGGGCGCCGTACGACGGCGGTGAGGGGCGTTTTGGGGACATTTCCGCCATCGCGGACTTTGCACTTCCGCCATGGCGTAATGCTCGTGCCCCATGGGTCGGAATTAGCCGCACTTTCCTCCATCGTGCAATGGCGGAAACGCTATTTACGCTATGGCGGTCAGGTCAGTTACTTTCCGCCAGGGTCGTCATGAGGGCCAATGTAATTGGAATGAGTACACTTTAAATCCTTTTACGAGGATCCATTGGAGGGCACGTCTGGTGCCAGCAGCTGCGGTAATTCCAGCACCAATAGCGTATATTAAAGTTGCTGCAGTTAAAAAGCTCATAGTTGGATCTTGGGATCGAGCTGACGGTCCGCCATGAGATGAGCTACTGCCTGTCCCAGTCCCTGCCTCTCGGCGCCCCCTTGATGCTGAGGCCGGTTGCCTGAATACTTCAGCTAGGAATAATGGAATAGGACTATGGTTTTATTTTGTTGGTTTGTTGGTTTTCGGAACTGGGGCCATGATTAAGAGGGACAGCCGGGGCATTCATATTGTGGCGCTATAGGTGAAATTATGGACCGGCGCAAGACGAAGCAAAGCAAAATCATTTGCCAAGAATGTTTTCATTAATCAAGAAAGAGGTTCGAAGATGATCAGATACCGTCATAGTTCCGACCATAAACGATTCCGAGTAGCGATCCGGCAGTGTTATTCCCATGACCTGCCAAGCAGCTTCTGGGAAACCAAAGTCTTTGGGTTCCGGGGTGAGTATGGTTGCAAAGCTGAAACTTAAAGGAATTGATGGAAGAGCCCCACCAGGAATGGAGCCTGCAGCTTAATTTGACTCAGCACGGGAAACCTCACCCGGCCCGGCCACAGAAAGGATTGGCAGATTGATAGCTCTTTCTCAATTCTGTGGGTGGTGGTGCATGGCCGTTCTTAGTTGGTGGAGCAATTTGTCTGGTTAATTCCGATAGCGAAGACTCCTCCATGCTAACTAGTTACAGGACCCCCCAGAGCAGGGAAAACACCAACACTTTCTCTACGCAGGGAATAAAACCACATAGAGAGTCCTCCGCACCCTAAAAGGAAAGCATAACAGGTCCCAATTAGATAGAGGGAGCAGGGGGTATGCCATAAGATGCAAACTACTTCCCTGGGGTTGGAAGGTAATGGAGAAAGAGGAGGCAACTGTATTCATGGATATGTTGAAAACTACCCCAGACACAAATCCCCATTACCATTTTAGGGCAAGAGAGCAGGGTCACAGCAGCCGTGATCCCTAATTTACCCACTTAACTGGTCCTGGGCAGCACAGGTCCACAATTTAATCAATAAGTGATCCAAATTGCCCAAATAGGGATAAGAACGGAAATGCAGGAGGCTGGTGCTACAACTCCTACAAAACCATCCTTTGTGGAAACACCAGAGTCCCTGTTACCAGCTTCAGAAGGGGACACCACAATGCTTAGGGAAAGGGTATGTGATGAAACACAAGATGTCGTCACTTCTCCCTGAGGGGGAGCCCCTTCCGTTGAGGCCAGGGTGGAGAGGCTGCTACCTGATAGTCCCCCTGGGAGTGGTTCTCAGTAGCAGAATCTCACAGGAAGAGATCTGTCCTCTGTGGACAAGGGAGAACATCTCAGGAGAATGTGGTATACGGAGTCTGCGCCCATGCCCTGTACACCCCTACAGTCCTTGGACCCTCTTCCAACACAGACTTCCCTAGAGAGAGTAGACCCATGCACATCTATAACATCTGAGAGGTTAACCTAACCAAAGTGAAAGGTTCTGGGAAGAAGATCATTGAGAGCCCCGAGGGTTTGCCTGACCCACATACTGGGACAAGATGTCCCATCAGAGGAATAAGGACTAACATGACAGTCACTACTGGAGGTGTGGACTTTGCACCAGGGTGGAGTCTGCATAACAAAAGGGAAACCAAAGAAGGAATTGGTGTCAGTCCGCGACAAACCTGGGAGTTTTGACTTGCGTCCAGAGAGGAACCAGGCAGAGCGGCGTATGCAGGCGAGCAGCTGTGGGAGTCTTGAGGAGGCCTGGCAGGAAGCAACCTCCCTGTCAGTCTTGAAGAACCGTGTGGTGGCGAGGCCTGCAGAAGCAGACTGCAGACCCCAGCAGCTGACGAGCAATGGGAGAAGAAACACTGGTGCTGCCGCAAGGACGCCCGATCCAAAGAAGAACCGGAGAGCTACCCAATCCCAACGGCAGGTAAAGGGAAGTTCAGGAGGCCCGTTAGGGACGCGGGTTAGGGAGCAAAGTGGTCCTGCATCAGAGGAACAGTTCCTCAGCCCAGTATTCTAACAAAAACCACTGACCACCAGAAAGTGGGAGAAACAGGGGTCAGGGTCCCACATCAAGGAGCGTAGCATCTTCCTCGTATCAGTACTTGGTGAAAAAATAAGCCAAGTGAGCTGAACCAGAGAGTGAGAAACACAGGCGATGGGGACCCGCATCAAGGAGCGAGTCATCTTCCGCGGATCAGTACTTGGCGAGAGTGTGAGCCAAGAGAACTGAACCAAAGAGTGAGAGAAACAAGTGTCTGGGACCCGAACCAGGAAGCGAGGCATCTTCCTCTGGGTCATACTTGGCAGGAGAGTGAACCAAGTGGAGTCTACCGGACAAAGAGAGAAGCCAGAGTTTGGGGCCCAAGATCAGCAAGTAGAATGAGTCATCTTCCTTGTTGCAATACTTGGTATCAATCCCTCCTACCTTCTGGCTATCGGGATGTTAGGGTAATTTCTGGGGCCAACAGATCCGTGCCAAGGGTCCGTGGACTCCTAGCTCACAGAAGGCCCTAACTCCTTCCCTGGTCCCAAGAAGTCGAGGTCCACACAAGGAGCAAAGAGTTACTGTGGTTTATTATGCGAAACGCACACGGGTCATATGGTCTATGCCCAGAAGCCAGTGTCCCGATTGGCCAGGCTGTGGGCCCCCACGTCTGGGACAAACTCTGTACCCATCCCGTGAGACACCTGTCCACAGTACCTATCTACTATGTCCCAGCAAATTGCAACTATGTGTCTGCGTATTACCATAATGTGAGAACAACTAATGCCATGAGAGTATTCCATACCCATTGTACAAGATGTCTGGAGGCAATCAATATGTTGCGAGCCGCTGTCTGGCCGTGAAGCGGCTGCTCATTCCCAGCCTCCAAGCTTTGGCCCGTTCTCAGCTCGGCCGGGTCACGTAGTTGGAGACCACTCTTGCAGGCTCAATTGCCTCGAATTAACATGTATTTTACAGGGAATATTCGTGGCTGCCGCCAATGTCACCTTGGCTCGGGATGTGGAATGCCACTTTGCAACATGGTGGCCTTGGCAGCCTGCTGCTCACACCTGGGTTTATTCTGCTAGCACAACACCTTCCAATTTCTAAACTTTCTTTCAACAAGGAGAACTAGACCAGAACATTCCTCAAGAGCTCCTAGGCCAATACAGTGGTTTCAGATCACAATGTTATTTATTTCCAGAACCTGTACCACTGCGATTGTCAATTGTCTGTCATGTCCGGAAATCATTCTGTTCCAAAACATGTTAGACAATAAACCCTCTTCTCCAACTCCAAACCTCGCAAACAAATATGATCTTGCTGGCCAAGTGCCCTTGCACTCCATCAACAAGTGTTTAAGGGATTGGTTTGCCGGGTTTTTACAGACATTACACAAAATATTGGTAGCCCCCCTATCACCCTTTTTGTCAAGACCTCCCCAGTAGGTGCTACATTCAATTGATCTTCCAGTCAGGAAACTTCACCAGATATCTCAGAAGAAGACACCATTTCTTTTTGACCAACAGAAATGGATTTGATGGAGTTAGGGAGCGCATCTTATAAATTGTTATGATCCAATCCATCAATTCCAATGTCTTTTTGGTCTTCATAGGATTGTTGATCAATGTTTTGATGTCTGTATCTGCTTTGTCAAGGCCCCCCTTAACCCTTTCTTCCAGATTTGACAGCAATTTTTATTTCAGATCTTCAAAATGGGCTTTCATGTCTGCGTACAATATGAGTTCCTGGCCAGTGATAATGAGATGGAAGAGAGAAGTCAATTTCCAATCTGCCTGGACTCTCAATGACTTCAAACTCAGTTAAAATCTTAGGCAAGACATGGAGAGACTCATGGGGAGATTGAGAGCTCTCTTCCAAATTAGATCTTCCAGTTTCTGCCAATCTACATTCCACAGAAAGGGTGTAGCCTCCAAAAAATTTATAATATTTTAGTAGCACCTTTTTCATTTGTGGTACTAACTGGACGATTTTACTCTGAACATCCTGCTTCACCATACTGAAGGAGGGTGATGCATATACTTTGTATCCCAAGTAAATTAGTTCTTCCACTCTCGGGATAACCTGTCCTGCCAGCTCCCAACGGGGGTAAACTACCTTTTTGTGCGCATGTCTGAAAACGACTATCTTGGATTTTGATGGATTAATGGAAAGCACATTCTCCTTTGCATAGATGTCCAACTTGTTAAGGAAGCGCTGCAAACCCCCTGCTGTGTTGTCCAGCAGGACAACATCGTATGCATAGGCCAGCCAGTGAATCTTGATCCCATTAATCCCTGGACTAGCCAGGGCTGATGGTTCCAAAAAATCTCCCTTGTCTGCCAAGTATAGATTAGAAAAAAGAGGGGCCCCCAGGCAACCCTGCTGGACACCTCTTTCTACTCTAATGGATTCTGAGAGATGACCTTTGTCATCAAGTCACACTCTTACGGTGGTGTCTCTGTGAAACTTGATTAAAATTGACAAAATACCCACAGGGATGTCTCAATTTATGAGCTTCGACCAGAGACGGTCTCTGTTGACTTGATCGAAGGCCTTTGAGAAGTCCACACATGCAATGTCTTATGGACCACGTAGTCCAGAAGGGACTGAAACGTCGAATCATGACATCAGTATTAATGTTCCTGGGCAAGAATTCTGGACTCTCTCATACATTCTTCCAAGCTGAGATGTAATCTCTTTAGCTGTAACAGCTTCTGTTTTAATAACTTCTTTTTCTGCCAAGTTACCTCGTCAATGTATGGCCGTACGATATTCCTTCATAAGAAAGACACTAACAAAAGCAAGAGGACACATGATAATACACATTTTTTTATTTAATATATATGTATAAGTATGTGTTCATATTAATTTAATTTAAAATCTCAACACCTTCATTTATTTAAAACATTAAACATGAAACATAAAAGTGGCAGCATGAAAATATCGATTAAAATAAATTCCCATAAAATATATTTTTTTATCTCAAAGCTGAGGACACAAGTGCCCTGGTCTTTGAACCTCCATATTACCACTAGACTTCAAAGGATTCCAGTCTGTCGGCAGAACAGTGGGGATTCAGGTCAATGAAGCCTAACCAAGTGCAATTGTGCTATTAAAAAAAACTCTGAATAGGAAATTTAGATGCTAAGAAGTGAAAGTTGCAAACCTACAGGAAGGATCAAAATGGAAAATGTAGGTTTGACAAAGATCCTAGCCTTAACACTCAAATAAACATGCATATTAATTGGGTATGGAAACCTCCAAAATATAATCATCCAAGAACACAAACTAAATAGGCAACAAACTGTAAATCAAAGTAAATGTAAATTTCCGCCCTGGGAGCGGACTATGGGAGAGATAATGGAGGGGGCATAGTACAAGTCTGGCAACCTATGAACATCAGTACACAGTTTCTTTGGCCTTACTTTATTCCAGAGAATCATTACCCCTTCCCAATCGTCAGAGGTTTATGTGTACTGATCAATGAAACCATAGTATGGGCATAATCCCTATTCATACTCTGTCCAACTACTCCTGCATTAATCATGTTTAGGATATTCTTGGTATAATGTTTTGCTATTTTACAATACACTTGAGAGCTCAAAAAACACAAACATCAAAGATAATGTGTGTAGGACTGCTCAGCAAAGCAAGGAAAGAAAGGATGCAGCAGGAGAGCAGAGAACAATCTATAAGTGGATTCAATTTTAAGTTGAATAGGCCCAACAGATACAGTCATGGCAGAGGACACACTGCTTTGTGGGAAAGTGTTATCTACGTGGCCACTCTTTATGCACAGAGGTCCAACCTCGGCTTCAAAAACAGAGGACCAAAAAATGTAGAATGTGGGATACAACCTAGACCATGTTAGCCGCTAGAAGGTGACCAATTGATGCTTGTGCTGAGAACTGGGCACACCAAGTTTAGAAAGCTTTAAAAACGATTATTTTCCCCTAAGAAATGTTTTGGTCCTTCACCTCGTACCTGATTACAGAAGCTCCTCATCACCAGGTGGCCACCCCTGTGGCTAAGAGCACTCTACAAGAACTATCACATAACACTACACAACTAGTATTGTCCTTACCGGACCAAGCTGCAAAATTACAGATTAAGGGTGGTTATCAGCCAAGGGTAATTAACGGTCATCAAATGTATGAAACTCAAAGTACAAGGTGTACAGGGAGAAGTAGTTCAAGGGTACATGGAGATAGGTGGCGTGTTATTTCTTTGAATATGTGTTCTCTGTAACAATGACAGCCTTGGCAGGATGCTGCATGAAGTAGTATATGTATGTCCTAGGTCACCCAGAGGATGTGAAGCAGCATTTTGTACACAGAACCCAATAGGTATCCAGCTACCATCAGAGGCTGAGTCATTACTCTTTCTTGCTCAAAGCCTGATTGCATGGCGCACACACAAACACAGTTTCCCTCTGAGCATCTGGGGCTGAAAAAAACAGAAAAAGATGTCAATAATTATGAAGCATATAGACAACAATCACATTTTTGTAAACTATTTATATTATTCCAGTTGGATAATCGACGACAAGCACATTTCTACAACCTGTATGGTACCAATAATTGGCATTTTTGTCAGGCAGGGTGCAAGGGAAAGGTACAACCCCAATATCATAATAATTAAAGCCAAGTGTCTTATTGTATTGCCAACAATATGGAATTACAGTATTTATAGAGAGATTCAGGTGGTGGTATGTTGTGAAGTGGCGATGGGTAAGTGGGTGACTAGGAAGTGGGCATGAATGAGGCATAAACCTAGTAGAACATAGATGTGTGTTTTTAATGGTGAAGTCTGGTAGAAAAGAGTGCATGTTTTGCATGGTGACACCATGGAATAAAACCGAGCATGATCCTACAAGTGGATTTTGAGAGGACGTTATAAATACAGAGAGCACACAGGGTGCGGAAGGGAAACAGAAGTGACCTTCAAACACCAAGGCACATGATAGCTTGTTTCATAAGATACCCTCATAAATGCCAAGTCCTCTCTGCTCCCAAACATAAAACCATGGTAATGTGGGAAGGCCATAGGATATATATTTCACCAGATTTCTCCAAGGAAACGTTAGAAGTGAAGAAGACGTTTATCAGCATGAAGTCAAATATGAGAAAATGGGACCCGAGATATGCACTGCTAGACCCAGCAAGGATGCTGGTCATGAAGGATCAGAGGGCAAGAGAATTCACGAATCCGGCAGCACTATGGTATTTTCTACAAGATCTGGAAACACAGGCAATGAGCACCTCGCAGCAAAAGGCAGATGATGGACACAATAGGGAAGAACATAAACATGAAGGCAAACAAGGGAGGAGAAGGGGGAATACTGAAAGAAATCAAATGGTTCAATGCAAACTGATCGGTGATAAACAGTTGATAAGGGAAGGATCCAATGCAGAAAGGATAAGGCAAATGTCGAGGTCTCCATTGAAATCCCAAAATTGAGGCAGGTGTGGATAGCAGATGGATCGTGAATGGATGAGATATCCTCTAGCGAGAGAGGGAGCTGCACGTAAGCAAAAGGAGTAGCTGGTAGTAGATATACAGTGCACCATGCCTCTTAAAGAGTGGCAGCAGCTCATTAATTGCAGACACTGAAAGTAGAGCATTGTGTGGACAATTTCTCATGAACACATATAATATGCTACACAAAGAAGGGGTGGGGAAGGAGGGGGTGGGAATTGGTCGACATTACATTGAAAGTGATAATAGGAAAGAACGAGAACTAATCTGGTGCTGACCCTTAGAAACAGGAGAAGATTGATAACCAGGGGGGAAGTAAGGGGTCAAAAACAGTGGATACTGGTTTTGCTTGCTTTAAGTTAAAATGTTGTTCGTTTTGTTAATACAAGGGTTTCCAAGGGAGCCTTATGTCACATGTGTTCTGGCAGCTGTTGGGGAAGGGATAATGGAGGAATTGGAGCAGGTCCTGCCAATAGAGTGAAGATCTAAGGGTGCAGTCACTTAATGTCAATGGTTTAGGGCACTATATTAAAAGGAAGAACATCTTGCAATACTTAGTCACCAAGCAAGCGGATATCGTCCCTTTACAGGAGATGCATCTCACCCAGAATGAAGCAGAGAAGCTTTGAAGGGATTGGGTGGAGAAGGTGTACCATAGTAGTTTAGAGAAAGGGAAAAATGTAGGGTGGTAATTCTCATACGTAAAACACTTTCCAGATTCAATAGATCATTGGCAGAGATGGGCAACATCCACATAGTAGTAGGGGGGGGGATTGGAACCTACCGATAGATACATATGCTGACAAGACCAATAGACCTGACGATGACAAAAAATTAAATAGAGAAATTCTAAAGCAGTTGATGGCAGATTATGGCTTCTGTGATCTCTGGCGGCTATTGAACCCTTTGGCTAAAGATTTTACTTTCCCCTCATGTGTGAATGGCACACAATCTCACATCAACTACATTTTGTTATCTAATTAAGCAATCACAAACATACTGAACTGTGAAATTTTACCAGGAGGTAACCCAGATCATAATACAGTGTTCATACTTCTGGACACATTGCTGAAGAGACTGCATGCACAAAGAAGTTATACTTCAAGCAGGTTGGAGAGGAATACTTTCAGTTGAATGTAGGTTGGGGTAATACACTGAAAGCCTCGGGTGGTGGGGAAGCAATATACATTAGGGGAATTTTTATACAACTTGGTGCGATGAGGAAGAGAGCAGATAGAGAAAGGCAAGAGACACTAGAGAAATAAATCATCCGACTATCACAGCAATTTGAAAGTAGCCCATCAAAAGATATACAAAAAAGGTAGCAGGCGCCCCTCTCTCGAACGAACAAGGCATGATAACCTGTTCAGTGGTTATTAACCACATTGAGAGTTCGCAGCCATTGCTTTTTGCTCACTGTACCTTCACAGATGGGAAATATCCATTTGCATATCAGTCTTTGTCCTGCCCAGGGGCAGTCCAGCACCGAAATGCTATGGCAATTCCTCTCTGAACAAGAGTACCATCAGCAACCCCATACACGTGTTTCAGCCTTGTTGGACATCATCAGTGAGGTGAAGCTGAGCCTCTCTAAGCACAGTGAGCAGGGAGTCCACGTCTGGTTGCCCCCAGGTAACCTAGGGTGACCAACCCCAAGTTCCTTTCAAAAATACAAAAAAGGTAGCAGGCGCCCCTCTCTCGAACGAACAAGGCATGATAACCTGTTCAGTGGTTATTAACCACATTGAGAGTTCGCAGCCATTGCTTTTTGCTCACTGTACCTGCACAGATGGGAAATATCCATTTGCATATCAGTCTTTGTCCTGCCCAGGGGCAGTCCAGCACCGAAATGCTATGGCAATTCCTCTCTGAACAAGAGTACCATCAGCAACCCCATACACGTGTTTCAGCCTTGTTGGACATCATCAGTGAGGTGAAGCTGAGCCTCTCTAAGCACAGTGAGCAGGGAGTCCCATCAAAAGATACCCTGGGTGCAGATAGAAAAGCGAGATTTGAATTGAAGGCGCTTTTTACGAAAAAACCCAGAATATGCTCTATTTTGGATGAAGGAAACGCATTACGACCAGGGGGAGAAAGCAGGTCGTTTTTTAGCATCCCGATTGAAGCAAAGAGTCTCCCCCCAATCAGAAGGCAGAAGACAGTTTTTTGAATGCCCTGGCCCTCCCACACTAGACGATGTAGACAGACGCATGTTAGGAGGCCCATTCTAAATACAAACTTGGAGTGGACAAAGTGGTAGAGACACTAACATCACGCTTTAATGAAGCAGAACTGTACGGTAGGCTGCAACCAGAGTTCAATAAGGAACTAATTACGGTGCTACCTAAACCAGGGCAGGATCCCACAAAAAGCAGTAGCTATAATCCGATACCCCTAATAAACATGGACATCGAAATTCTGGCTAAGGTGTTAGGAGCAAGACTTTGGAAAGTAATCATGAAGCTAGTACACACATTTCAAGTAGGATACATGCCTGGTCAATATGCTCGAGATAATATGCAATGATTACTGCACACATTCTGGCAAGAAAGAGACGGTAACCCTGTGGTAGCACTTTCTCTTGACAGGGAGACATCGTTTGATAGGGTGGAATGGGGGTATCTTTTCAGGACATTTGGCCTGGGGGAACATAATATAAGGACAGTTAAACTTGTATACTCTCACCCCAGTGCTATGGTGAATGTGGGGGCTACATCTGAGAGGTATTTCAGATCACAGGAGGGACTAGGCAAGGCTGCCCGCTCTCACTGCTGCAGTTCACCCTGGCACTAAAACCTTTAATGGTGGGTAATCGGGAGAATAAGGAAATCAGAGGGATCCAGACGCCGGTAGGATATCTGAAAGCCCTATTGTAAGCAGGCAATATATTGTTAACCGCGGCTTGTCCTGACTCTTTCATTAAGTTGCTGGTGAAGGTCATGCAGGCCTTTTCCACCGTCTCAGTTTACAATATAAACTGGGACAAATGTGAAGCAATGCCCTTTAACACCACACATAACCCAAATATAGAAAGTCTGCAGTTCAAATAGATAACGAATGGCATGGAATATTTAGGGATTTATGGATGAAGCTGGTTAAGGGTGATATGGGATGAGTGTGGGACAAAATCAGTGTGGAGATGGTCAGGTGGATTAAGGAAGGCATGATATCAACAGTAAGACAGACACCACAGTTCAAGGGTGTTTATTGAACTTGCACAAGGGTGTGATAAACGTCTATCTAAACTTAAATCTAGACACGGGAGCAAGCTGCAACCATCAAATAATAATAATAGAGTCATAGAGGAGTCTTGTCAAAATAAAATGTCCTATACCAAAAAAACAATTGCCAATCTTTACCACTAACTAACAAATAATGTGGGGTAATGTTCATGAAAAAGAAAGAAGTGTTTACAAAATAATATGTCAGGAGGCTCGGGCTGTTGGCCTCCCTTCCCCATGTTTTCAGCACAGGACAGTGCGGGGCGGGTCACTAAAGCTAAGCACACACTGGCTTCTGCGGTACAAGGATATAGTTACATTTTCCGAGTTCAGGACCTTCTATGTCCAAGTCTCTTTATTTCTTGCAAGTCTCTTGACACAGAGGGCCTGCAATAGCAAAAAAAAATATGCAAACAACCAGTATTCAACTTGGGTATTCACCCTGGATCCCCCTCAGCCAGGCTCAGATCCATTTCAAAACCAAAAGTTCAACAATAGATCCCCCTCTTCCGGGCTCAGATCCCTTTCAAGACAAAGTTCAGATAATTATTTTTCGGGTGACTCTAAGTTCACGCCAGAGCCCCCTCTGCCGGGCTCAGATCCCTTCCTTTCAATTAGTCTCCCTCAGCCGGGCTCGGACCAATGGTGATGTACATTAAACTATCTAAGACTTCCGAATGTGCACAGGGTTTAGCTTGACCCGTTGCATGACCACTTCGATCTCAATATTTCTTTCTCTCACACAAAGCATCAGTTGGATACCTAACAACTACTTTCGAATGAGCACCAACGTTGCGCTGGACCACTGAGTGTATGGTATCTTTTCTTGGCCTCCCAAAGTTCAACTATAAAGTTCAACTACTTCCTTTGGCTTCCATATGTATTTGCATCGCTCATCACAAACGCTTCACACTCTATTCTGTTGGGGTAATTTCACCCAAGGTATACCCGAGTTCTGGGGGTTCGCCTGATTCATAAGGGTCCCAACACCCTCCCCCAGAATAAACAGAGGACTCAGTCAACTGCAAGTTAGAACTGCGGTTTATTGCAAAAACCAACAGGGATCATACAAGACAATTGAAATTCTACAGTACTTCTCAGCTCTCCATGGTGTGCGGTCCGTTTTTGTACAAGTATGGCGTCATCACCTGGGCTGCTCCCAAAAAAACCATCATGACAGAGGATTGGGTATCGAGAGTTCTATTACCTAAAGGGGTACGCTATAGAGGTTATTCTACTGGTCCTTGCATGTCAGGTGCCCGGCCTGTCCCATCCTAAAGAAACAATCTATTACATTGTTGCAGAGTAATGGGATTACCATTGGTTCATACCCTTTGCCATCCTACCCTGTTTTGCTAAGGTGTGATTGGTTAGGGCTGCTCGTCCAGGCCTGGGACTCGATTCAGCTGTCAGCCCTCTGTGCACCTCTTCAAGGTGATGTGAACGAATATGTGTCTGCATTGCAACTTGTGTGTCTGACTTGCTGGGATCAGCTCCGCTTTCCTACCATGGGTGGTTGTCCATTGTCTTGTTTGGCCATACCACGTGCTTAGAGACCACAAAATCAAGCTCTTAAGCTTGAATTTATGAGGATTTATTCAGTTTCTCTGCAGCTGGTGCCCTTGTCGTCTGGAGATTGGAATGTGTCCACATATCTCTGACCTTGGCTGTGAGCCTGCATCGTGCTCTCTGCAGCCTGAATCAGCTCTCCTCGTCTCAGGCTCTGTGCTTTAGGCCTTCTGTAATTTTCCTTAGACGTCTAATATAAATTCTACATGTTCATGTTATTCTAAGTACTCTATACGTTAGTCACACACGGTCCTATCAGGTTCCATATATGTCCCTGTAGTCCCATAGGACTGTTCGCGTTAAGCATCTTCAAGCTTGCTCAGGATCTCTTGTGCCTTGCAGTTCTGCACTGCTGCATTTGGCCAATGAGAAAATAATAAAAGCATTGGCAATATGTATATATATCTTCCCTTTAGCTATAAAGTTGTTTAAGCATGTTCTTTTTGTATGCAAAAGTGTGTTTGTGTAATACGGTGCAGGACTGCAAATATGCTTCATGTCTAATTCTGCTATGTCGTGGTGTCACTAATGACATCAGCATCGTGGGTTCTTGGTGCTTAGTCGAGACTGTTCATATAGGTGTTTCCGTCCACGATCTCGGTTTCTTCTCCTATACCTGCAAAGACGTGTATTGGATTCTGTAGGGCTGGCTGAGAGGATATCTTTCTGTGTACTTGTCAATCATTGGTGCACTCCGGATTCATTCAAAATAGGATGGGTAGCTTGAAGCATTTCTGGCTCTTCGTCTTGTCATGAATCTGGGGGTGAGAAGGGACATTCTTGTGACCCTCTTTCAGTTCTCTTTATACATTGTTGCCGCTTGCAACCTTCAAAACACAAGCTGCTTTGGTATCAGTCTTTGCAACTCACCTGCTGTGCAGTCTTTTCTGACGCTGCTTTGTTGTAGGAGCCAAGGACAGTACCACAGCGGCAATCACTCCTCCCCACTTGGTTATCCATGTGGGAGAGGCCGGGTACCTCCGACACACTGTGTAGGTTTGATCACCTATAGTTCCTGGTCTTTGGTTTCTTACTTTCCAAGGCTCACGAAGCTAAATGTCTTTACAGGTCAAGGGTAGTTCCTTTGGTGTAACTCTCTGGTCTCGCCGTCTTTCTCCTTGTATTAAACTGCCATCTTGGAACTGCTGTTTCCTTGTGTCTTGTGCCTTTCTCAGAGTGTGCTTTTGTGCTCAGCCTTTTATCCGAGAGGGGAAGTGTGATGGAAGACAGGTGTGTGTGTAATAATCCGTAATTGCCAGACCATAGTGGTGGGACATGTCAGGTATACGACTCTGGGGTTAGTCTGTTGTTGCTCACAGTCAACTGTCCATGAGAAAGTGTTTGGGTCGGGAAAGAGGGGGAGTGCGGGGTTGAGTTCCTAGGTATCCTTCCTAGTAGGATGGGAAAAAGGTGTTACAAGGAAAAGGATATCACGTCTCACCTCCGGTGTCCCACTTCCACTCCCCGAATACTCCTTATCCAGGTGATTCTCCCGCACTGGTCCACCCCCAGGAACTGGATACAAAAGCAATGGCTGTGTCCTGGCCACCTGGATGACAGATCCCCGGGGACTAGCGGGTGAGACACCTTCAGGTTTCTCACATACCCTTCCCTTATGCGATGTAGCCGCATCTGTTTCACAGGGGAACCGAGGGAGGATTTCCACGTTCCCTTGGTCTTTACCTTTTCAGTGCTCCACAGTGAAACAGTAGGGTTGCAGGTCTAAGAACCATCGCATGACTCGAGGGTTAGAGTCTTTTCGTTGGCTAATCCAAATGAGTGGAGAATGGTCTGTGCCAAGTGTGAACTTTGTTACTAGGAGGTAGTATCTGAGATGGATAATCGCCCATTTGATGGCAATGGCCTCTCATTCCAGCACAGAGTCATTTTTTCATGTGGGAAAAGTTTGCAACTTGTAAACAAGATCTGATGTTCCAATCCATTGCAAATTTGTGATAAGACTGCTCCTAGCCCTGTAAGGGAGGCGTCTGTCTGCAATACAAATTCTTTTGAGAAATCTACTATCTTTAGGATCTGGTTCTGGCACAGGGTTTATTTTAGGTTGTTGCAACATATATCATCTACATCAGTCCAATGAATTTTCTGGCGTTCAGCGTTCTTTAGTTTATCGGTCAGCCTGGCTGTCCTGTCTGAGAAGTTTGGGATAAACCTACGGTAACAACCGATTAATCCTAGAAATGCTCTGAGATCTCTTTTAAATTTAAGGTGTAGGGTTATCTAGCACAGCTTTCACTTTCTCGCGTTGAAGTTGCACACTACCATTCACCACAAAGAAGCCAAGGTATATCACGGCTGATTGGGCCTGTCTGCATTTGGATGGATTGGCAATTAGGGCAGCTTCTCTGAGAGCCCTCTTAATGGTAAAGAGATGGAAAAGATGGTCTTCCCAAGTTTTACTATTAATGACGATATCGTCAATATAAGCTGCACAGAAATCTGAGTAGGGCTGTAATATTTTGTCCATAAGCCGCTGGAAAGTGGCTGGAGCCCTCTGTAAGCCAAAGAGAGGTCCCTGAAATGAAACAGTCCTAGGGGTGTCGAGAAAGCTGTGATTTCCTCATCATGTCCGTACACTGGGACCCGCTAGTACCCTTTTGTCAAGTCTAGGGTTGATAGAAAGATGGCATTTCTGAGTTTATCGATTAGGTCATAGATGCGTGGCATGGGATAATCATCAAAGTCGGAATTGGTAACCAATACGATAGGGGAGGACCATGGGCTTGAAGAGGGTTCGATAATATTTGCTCTTAACTATTAATTATATTCACTTCCTCAACCACTATCGCTTTGCAGGCTTCCGGGAGTGTGTATGGTTTCAGATGAACCACTTTTTCCTTAGGTGTTCTAATGTAGTGGTTTGGTGCCTTTCACTATTCCTGGTTTCCCTGAGAATACATCCTGGAATGAGATAATTATGTATTTCAAATCTTGTTGTTGCCTATATAACTCTTGAGGAATTAATTCAATGTTGTCTACCTCCTCTGGCACCAAACAGGATAGTATTGTGGCAGACAGGTTTTCCTTCCACTCTTTTAAGAGATTTACATGATATAGATGTACCTTCTGTTTCCTGCCAAGTTGTACTACATACAGGTTCCTGTTTGATCCAGTATTTCATATGGCCCATGCCACTTAGAAACAAGTTTGTTTTCCAAGGTAGGAAAGAGGACCAATACTTTCTGTCCTACGGAAAACGATCTTACGCTCACCTTTTTGTCATAGGTGGATTTTTGCTGGATTTGGGCCTTTTCCAAATGATTACAGACTAGGTTTTGAATCTGTATCATATGCTCTCGCAATCTGGTAGGTAGCTGTCTGCCAAAGGGGAATGGGTGACTCTTCTCATTCTTCCCCGGTCTCCCAGAGCATGTCCAGGACCTGTCTAGGTTATCTACCATAGAGGAGCTTGAAAGGAAAGTATGCAGTAGATGCCTGCAGGGTTTTTCTCACTGCAAACAGTGCCCAGGGGATCATACAGTACCAGTCCCTTGCATCCTTCTTTACCAACTTGCTTAGGATCATTTTAAGCATTGTATTGAATCTCTCTACCAAACAAATTGTTTGGGGATGGTTCACAGAATTTCGCAAGTTGGTAATATGAAGCAGTTCCTTGACTTCCCCCATGAGCTTGCTCATAAAGTTTGAACCTTGATCCGTCTAGATTTCCTTCAGAAAGCTAACCCTGGAAAATTACAGTAGGAGGTGCTTTAGAATTTGTTGAGTGGTGTTGTTCCGCATAGGGAATGCCTCGGGGTATCTGGTCACGGAATCGACAATCACGAGGACATATTTGTTAACCAGTCTAGATGTTTCTAAAGGTCCAATGATATCCATCCCAATTCTTGAAAAAGGGACTTCTATGATTAGCACAGGATTCACAAGGGCAGGCCTGGGGATGAGAGTACTGATTTCCTGTCATATTTCAAACGTCTGAATACAAGTTTTTATATCAGCAGGGATACCTGGCTAGTAAAACTTCCCACTGATGTGTGCCTGTGTTTCATATTGTCCTAAGTGTTCCCCGGTCAGATGGGAATGTGCAATCTCTAGCACAAGGTGTGTTTTGGGGATTACTAACTGGATTTAACTCAAGCTTTCTTTGGATTTTTTTTTTCTATAGAGCAATCCTTGCTTTAAAAAGAAGAAAGGGCTTCCCTTCTCTATACCCTCTCCTTCGAGAATTGCTTGTAAGAAAGCCTCAGTGAAAGCTGGGTCATTTCGCTGGGTGAAGGCTAAGTCGGGATAGATGGTAAGTTCTTCTCCCTTTTTCTCCTCAGTGCTTGATGGTTCATCAGCTTCCACACAGCCTAAGGTACCTCTCTCTGTTTCTTCTAGTTTACTTTCTTTAAAATGAGGAAATAAACCTTTTTTAAGAATCCCTTGGGCAATTTTGTCCCCATGATGGACCTGAAATGGGATCTCATCATGGTTCTGTAAGAGAACCTTTATGTCTCCCTGCAAGTCAGGATCGATGACGCCTGCTAGAACATCTATACCGAACTTCCAGGCTAGGCCAGATTTTGGGGCCAATCTTACGTTACACCCGGGAGGGGGTATCGAAACTATGTCTGTGGGAATCATTCCTCTTTTCCCAGGAGGGATAATAGCCTCTCTACTACTCCAGATATCGAATCCTATTGATGCTTTTGTGGCAACCAAGGGGTTGGAGGCTTTATGACTAAGCTTCTGAAACTGTAGTGTTCTCCAATTTGTTTCAATTGAGTCACATCCCACTCACCAAATGTAATGAAGGCATGCTATCAACAGTAAGACAGATGCAAGTGACCACAGTTCAAGGGTGTTTATTGAACTTGCACAAGGGTGAGATAAACACCTATATAAACCTAAATCTATAGATGGGAGCAAGCTACGACCATCAAATAATAATAATACAGTCCTATTGGAGTCTTGTCAAAATAAAAGTGCCTATACCTTCTGTGTCCAGGTCTCTTTAATTCTTGCAAGTCTCTTGACGCAGAGGGCCTGCTGTACCAAAAACAATATGCAAACAATCTTTCCTTTTACAATATTCAACTTGAGTATTCACCCTAGATCCCCCTCTGCCAGGCTCAGATCCCTTCCTATCGTTCAATTTGTCTCCCTCAGCCGGGCTCGGACCAATGGTGGTACATTAAACTATCAATGACATTTGAATGATCACAGGGTTTAGCTTGACCTGTTGCATGACCACTTCGATCCGAATATTTCTTTCTCTCACACTCGGCATCAGTTCGATAACCAACAGACATTCGAACGAGAACCCACATGGCGCCAGACCCCACTGTGTATGGTATCTTTTCTTGGCCTCCCAAAGTTCAATTATAAATTTCTACTACTTCCTCTGGCTTCCAGTTTTATTTGCTTTGCTCATCACAAACGCTTCACACACTTTTAATGTTGCCGCTTGCAAGCTTGGTTCCAAACACAAGCTGGTTTTGTATCAGTCACTCCGACTCACCGGCTGTGCTGTCTTTTCAGATGCTGCTTTGTTGTAGGAGCCTAGGAAAGTCAGAAAGTACCAGGGTGGCAATCGCTTCTCACCATGTTGGTTATCAACGTGGGATAGCCCAGGGTACCATCAACACACTGTGGAGGTTTTATCAGCCTTAGTTCCTGGTCTTCGTTTCCTTACTTTCCAAGGCTCACGAAAGTAACAGTCCTTAACAAGTCAAGGGTACTTCCTTCCGTGTAACCCTCTCTGGTCTCGCCATCTTTCTCCTTGTATTAAACTGCCATCTTGGAACTGCTGTTTCCTCTGGTCTTGAGCCTCGCTCAGAGTGTGCTTTCGTGCTCCACCTTTTATCCGTGTGGAGAAGTGTGATGGAAGTTAGGTGTGTGTGTAATGATCCGTAATTGCCTGACCATTGTGGTGGGACATGTCAGATATATGGCTCTGAGGTTAGTCCGTTGTTGCTCACGGTGAACTGTCCATGAGAAAGTGTTTGTGTCGGGAAAGGGGGTGGAGGGGTTGAGATCCGAGGTATCCTTCCTAGTAGAATGGGAAAAAGGTGTTACAAGGAAGGGGATACCACGTCTCACCCTCCGGTGTCCCACTTCCACTCCCCAAAGACCTCTCATCCAGGTCATCCTCCGGCACTGGTCAACCCCCAGGAACTGGATCCAAAAGCGATGGCTGTGTCCTGGACACCTGGATGGCAGATCCCTGGGGACTAGCAGGTGAGACACATTCAAGTTTCTCACAGGTGGGCAGCATTACAACTATCCATATGGGAAAAATAGACATAGTAAAAATGATGGTACTAGCCTAGATGAATTACATATTGGCATGGTACCCCTTGAGGTTAAATCCCTTCTAGTGTGGAAAATATTACACAGGATAAAGGATTTCATTTGGGGCAGTTTAAGACCGAAATTTAAACTGGATAAGCTATATGCACCTATAAAAGCAGGAGGCCTTAACCTGCCTAATGCAGAACTGTATAATTTGTCACAACAATCATTTTAGGCAACAGTGTTTCTCAGAGGCAGAGGAAATGCACTGACACAGGCCCAATGGGAGCAGCTTATTGGATGTAAAGAGGGGGCAGCAGTAATATATGATGATAATGCTGCAAACAAAATGCACCTGATCCACCATAAACCCTTGGGAGGGAGCTCATGCGCTGATTAAAGGGAGTAGTTACTGGCAAACATAATAATATAATAGAACTGGAGGCCTCGCTATGGACCAACAAAGCTATAAGCATAACATAGCGTAGGTAGATGGGAAAAATTCTACTGTTACTGTTATAATGTTAATTGTTATATGTATCCTGTTGTTAAAATGTGCAGCGTTTTGGAGTAAAACGCTAAATAAACTAAATAAATACAAATACAAAATACAAATACAAAACCAAGGGATTAGATACATTTGAGATGTGCTTGAGGGGGAGAAACCATTCAGCTATAATGCGCTCATAGCCAGACATAATCTCAAATCCTCTGACATATGGAAAATACATGCAACTCACACACTGTGTAATAGTGGTACATAAAAGTTATGAACTGGTTCTAAAAATCATGCCGATAGCAAAGGCAATTAGGAACTGGAAAGGAGGGAAATCCCTCATTAGCAAACTTTATGCAACACTGAGAAACTCTGTGTGAAGAAGACGTTAGCAGGGGGTAACACAGAGGTGGCAGAAGTTGTTAGATATACAGTAACCAAGGAGTCATTCACTTGCATCCTGGAGAATTAGGAAAAAGGGGTACGAGAGGTAAGGCTTAAGCGAACACAATTCAAGATATCACAGGTGTGGCACTGGATCCTCAGAAGATTGCAGGCTGCAGGACTGCAGAGACAGGCTACATGCTGGATATGTAAGGCGCAAGCCTCAGACCTCGTGCACGTACTATGTTCCTGTGCACACCTTAAACAATACGCTGGGGAAAATTCAGATAACATTGGCACGAGAGCTTGTACCCTCCCCACAATTCTGCATTCTGTATGATATGACATCCGTAAGTAACCCAATGATACACGAAGTACAGTGGTTAAACACGGCCCTACAAGGCATTTTAAGATTGTAGGGCACGCAGACTAGGCCCCAAGCAGAAAGCTGGGAAACCGAAATGACGAATATGGTGGCATACGAGGGATTAATATACAGCGCACAGGATAGGGAAACTGCCTTTCTACACACATGGGGATCTCTTACGGCTCTGGGATATAGTAGAGGCCCTAATACCATGTGACAGGAAACATATATTCATATTTTATTTATAGGTTTATACCGCGATGCAGCCCACAGGCATCGGGGCGCACCAAAAAGACAAAGAACATACATATCAAAACAGGACAATAGTCAGTTCAGCTAAGGGAGTGAGAAAAAACGGAATATTACTATTCATTTGAAAATAGTAATTAATAGATAAATATGTGCAGGGCATGGGTGAAATGATTGATCCCCTTTTTCTTTTTGTGCTCTCGATTTATATGCAACCAACTGTTAGCTGTTTCTTTCTCTCTTTCCTTCTTTTTCCTTCTGCCTTTTTAGTTGTTGTTAACGTGATCACATGACAAGCTGTAGGTTCCAAAGATGGTATACATCATTATTGAATCATGATGAATTCCTATCATTGTCTTGTCGCATTTAACGGTGCAGTTGTCTCAGTTTATTTTATTTTTCTTTAGTGTGACATTCACAAATGGGCATTGGTAGCTGCAACGGAGATGGAGGAGGACTCTACCGGAACAGGGTCCAGGCTGTATTAGCGATAGTGACGGTAACAAGCCGAGAATGCAGAGAGATGGGATTGTGGAGGTTGTGCCTGGGTTACACTTACTGCATACTTTCTTGTATATGACAATGCATCAATTCTGGTTATAACTGGGTTGAAAACTGTTTAAAATAAAAATTATGATGAAGAAAAAAAGAGAGTGAGAATGGGAGAGAGAGCAATGCAGTAGTGGGGTGTGAGGAGAAGTGCAGTGTAGAGAAGTGGGGAGGGTTTGAGAATAAGGAGAGCGAGTGCAGTGGAAGTTTGAGCAGGGCACCATATCCCTGAGTTTGGTATCCAAGAGAGCAGCAGTAGTGAGAGCAGCAGTAGTAGTAGTAGTGCAGAGAAGGGAGAGTAGTAGTGGAAGGGAAAACGAGAGGAGGGGAGAGTGTAAGGAAAGAAAGTAGTGACACCAGAGGGTGAAAGTGGTAGGAGAGGAGTAACATCGGACAGACAAAGGAGAAATAAGTGGGGAGGCGGTTGAGTGGAGTTGGACAGAGGTAAGAAGGGGAAGAAGCAGAGAAAGTAAGAGATATAGAGGGCTGGAAGATCAAACAGCACACACATACCCTACATTTTTAGAACTACCATTGGTAGTGTAGGACCAGTTAGAAAGTCCCAGAGGAAGTAAATTAGCCTTTAGAAAAGGCAGTCTAACACTGTATACTGTTGGCATTACTGAGCAGTATTTGGGGGTTATGGATGTCTGGACTAGGGCGGAAATACCACTGGAGGTGAGAGAGTAAGGGAAGGCCCTAGCTCCACTTCCCAACCCAATTCTCCTGATGGTGAGTATAATCAAATTGCCTGTCTATCATCATTGTTCCAAGAAACAGTCACTACTTGTTCGATCTGTGTATAATAAAACCCTTGAAACTTTATTGGGAGTCTGTGAAATATAAAGCCTATCTTGGACAGTAAGACCTTCTTAAAGGTGCAGTTTATGGAGACAAGGCACATTTTTTCTAGCAAGTTAATTTTCATTTCTATATGGGTCCTCTCATTGAACTTATGCTCCATTAGCACCCTGGGAGGCACTTTTACAAATGCTAGCAATGTGGGCTGTATACATTAAGGAATGCCCGCGTTCCTAGCAGTTTCATTGGTGTCAGGTGCTTCCCTTCCCTGCTCCCCCTTGACCATATCAATCGGGTAGATCACTACACGGGTGCCAATGAGGTCTTCATTTTTTTTCGGAACGAAAAAAAGAAAATGTACCTTTATCCAGATGCTACACAGTGCTGTCATCCAGGCAGTCCTCCTTCAATATTGATGATGTTATCAACATTGTAAACAGACTTCCTGGCTGACAGCACTGTTTGGATGCGGAATAAATGTATGTTTTCTTTCTTTTAATAAAAACAAAGAACACATTAGCACTTGTACATGGCTCTACACAGGTGCTAATGGATATATACTTGGTGGTTGGTCGACCCTTTAAGTAACAGCCAGTCACCCTCGTTAAGGGACCCTCACTGGTGCTCAAGCCCTTAACTTGGGTGGCGGGTAGTGTGGAGAAACCTGCAGATCCACCACCGACACCCTACTTAGAGTCTCCTCACAACTGGCCAGGAGAGGGCAGATGCTTCCTGATCCCAATCCTGGGGGGGGTGGTGTACTGCGGGAGGATCACCTGGGTAGAGACCAGACCGAGGGAGGTGGGGAGATTGCGCTGGGTGAGACACAGTATTTTCCTTGAAGAGGAATACTGCTAATCCAGACTTAGAAGAGGATTTGCCTTATTGCCATTTTGATACATCTCGATCCCCTATTAAGGGTGAAAAGGTAAAACCTGAAAGAGTGGCTCCACTTCGTGCTGAACCCAAGAAACCAATCTTTTATATATCTAGGTTCCCATATCCTCCACAATATCAAAGGTATTCCAACAGGAATAATGAACATGTGACCTTTTCTGTCCCTTATGTCTCTAGAAGGGCTAAACCTTATAATTCTTCTCTTAACATCTGGGGAAGAAAATCCACCTCTGGGTGTTTAAGCGCGTTATAAATACGCATACGCAACTAAGACAACAAAAAAAACAATTACGCAAATAAAACACAAACAATTCCTGTAACAGCGCCTCGATGCCTGCGGGCTGTATGAGCACTTCCAAAAAAATGTAAAACCTTTCGAAGAATTAGAGAAATCACATTGTCCCAAATTAAACTATAAGTCCCAGAAACCTGAGGACTGTGAAGAAGAAGAGTGCTGAAGAAGCATGTAGAAATCCAGGTCAGGCAGGCAAGACTAATGACTCTAGACCAGGTCAGGCAATTAATCATAAAGGCCTGTACCTGAACCTAATTAGCACACCTGAGGGGCATAAAAGGCTGCAGCATGGTGGCGCAGTAGATAGAAGCTAGGGCAGGAGCTGGAAGGTCGACAGTAGTGGAAGCAGAAGAAGCAGAGCACGTAGCCAGCAGTTCACACTGAAGTGTGACCACAGTAGTGCTCTGGAATAGAGAGGCAGCAGATTTCACCTGCAGACTTTATGAGTTGGTCCTATGCTCACAAACCCTGTAGAGCTGTTCTTTCCAGGTGCGCCTCAATGCTATGAATGAAGAGCGAAAGTTGCAGTTGTTCCCGAGGCCTTTGTGCAGAAGCAAGCCAAGGGAAACTGAAGTGTAGGATTCTCCCTTGATGAGGCTGGATTGGAGAGACCGTTGCAGCAGAGGGGTGTTACAAAAAAAACAGTATCTTGGATGACGTCTCGTGGTCCTGGGCAGATCCTGCTCCCCAGGAATGTGCCAAAGTCAATGTCCTCCAAGGAATAAAAAGTCTTAACCAAAGTCTTGAAAAGTTCCATAGAAACAAAAGTTCACACAAATAAAATCCACCGGCAAGTCTCTTCTTTATTTGGTGAAAAGATTATTCTTTTACAGTTCCACAGAGAAAATAACAGCGCCAATGGAGTTTCCTGGATGACCCCGCCCTCCCAGATTCGACAGATGCTGAATCACAAGAAGAACATACAGTTTATGTATTGCAGACGTCGTTAACTTGATACCAGTGACAACGAGGGTCCGAGCTTGGGGATGAATTCTGTGAAGAGGTTGTGTGCGAGGTGGAGATCAAATATGAGATGTAGAGGCCACAGATGTCTGGGTGTCAGGCATGGAGAGGCAGAGTCTTTATAAAGTCGGTTTCTACGTTTTGACAGTAGGTCACATCGTTTAGCCATCTTTGCAGACTGGGATGGGGTCCGCGCCCCCATGCAACTGCAATCCTTCTTCGTACCAAGACCAGCAGTAGGCCCGCTAGTCTGCATCCAGAGGATGACACATGCCTGGTTAAGCCGAGAAGTGTCAGAGTGGGGTCAGGTTCCATTTGTACTCCGATGATTGCTGTGGTTTTTTCAAGTACTAGGCTCCAGAATTGAAAGATGCGTGGGCATGACCAGGCTAGGTGAATAAAATCTGCATCTGGAGCACCGCAACGTTCGCATGCTGGCAAGATTGCCGGACGTTGCAAGTGAAGTCTTGCTGGTGTATGATACACCTGGTGCAGGGAGTTGAAATGTATTTGCTTGTAACACGTGCTGAGTGATACCTCTGGGTTTGTCGCAAGATATAGGTCCAGTCTTTGTCTGCTATCGTGGCCTTCAGGGCCTTCTCCCATCCCTTTTTAGGATTTGTAAGTGAGGGTGTTGTGTCAATCAGGAGCGTCTTGTATATCTCAGAGACTAGTCTGCCTTCACCCTGTGACTGTATTCCCCCGTTTAGAAGTTGCCATGTGGGTGGTTGTCACGGAAACATGACTAGGCTGGTTTGAAGTGCATGGCACAGCCGCAAATAGATGAACATGTCCAGGCCATTGTTGCGTCCTTTGTCTCTGGCTTGTTGTGGAGTTAGAAATTTGTCCTCGATGAAGAGGTTGCTTAGTGACTTAATTTGTAGCTTGTCTGCCCATTGTGGATAAATCTTCTCAGTGGGCAAGGGAATTCCAGGTATGAACTTTGCTGGGATTAGAGGGGAGAACCTGGTCTGAATGTCACTGTTTTTGCGCAATTTTCTTCCAAATGGCATAAGTAGTAAGAACTATGTTTAGTGTAGTGTGGGGTACTTGTAGTTGACCTAAAATGGTTGCTCTGAGGAGATATGGGACCACCAGGGCCCACTCAATTTGAACATGAGGCCTGATAAATTGTGTAGAGTACCAATGGGTGAGGAATTGGGCTTGTGCGGCCCAGTGCTAGCGTTCCAAGTCTAGGAGTGCGAGGCCAACTTTCCCCACGGGCTGAATGAGCGTGGTGTTTGCCACTCTTGCCACCTTGCCTGCCCACAGCAGGTCAAGTATCAGGCTCCTGATGCGGTGGAGGAACTGTTGTGTCAATAACAGAGGGATGTTTGCAAAAAGGTAGAGGAATTTTGGAAGAATTACAATTTTGACCAGGGAGACTCGCACCCAAAGTGCGAGAGGGAGAAGTTTCCATCTATTTACTTTGCCCCATAGCGTTTCTACCTTTTTTTCGTAGTTGTCTTGCACGACGTCTCGATGGGATCTGGACAGGGGAATACCCGGCTATCTGAATTTCGAATGTTGCCAGTGGAACCCAAAGTCGTCAGTGAATTCCTTGGTGCTTGCAGTTATGGGAAATATGACAGATTTCGAGTGATTAATTTTCAAGCCTGAGAAGTTGCCAAATTTGATCACCTCTCGTATGATTGGGTTCAAATTCTCTGTTGGGTTGTAGATGAAGAGGGCTATGTCGTCTGCATACAAGGATATTATCAGTTTGTGGGGTCCAAGAGAGAGGCCTATGTCTAGATGGCGAGATTGGAGATCGGAGGCTAGAGGCTCCATCACTAGTGCAAACAGCACAGCCGACAGAGGGCATCCTTGTATGGTCCCCCTCTGTAACTCTATATCAGACGACCTGGTATTACCCAAGATGATGTTGGATACGGGGTGATTGTATAGGAGGGCGATCCGTTTAAGGAAGTGATTACCTAAGCCCATGCACCTCAGGAGGGTGAAGAGAAAGGGCCATTCGACGGAGTCGAAGGCCTTTTCGGCATCGAGTAGGACTGCCGTCGCTTGGCACTCAGGATTGAGCGCCTCCATGACTCTAAAGATACTTCTTATGCCAAATGTTGTTTTCCGGCCAGGTATGAAGCCCGCTTGGTCAGATAGCACCAGACCGGGCATTAGGGGGAGTAGCTTTGAGGTGAGGATTTTTGCAAGTATCTTGTCGTCTAGGTTTATTAATGAAATTGGTCTGTATGAAGCACAATATTCCTGGGGTTTTCCCGGTTTATGTAGAAGGATAACATTTGCCACGCAAAGGGTCAGTGGCAGTACTCTGGTTTCCAGCGATTCCTCGTATACCTGCAGCAGGAGCGGGGCCAGTAGGTGGGCAAAGGTTTTATAAAACTCACCTATCAGGCCGTCGGGGCTTGAGGCTTTTGTGTTAGGTAGTTCTTTAATAGCTCTGAGAATTTCTTCTAGGGTAATGGGACTGTTCAGCGGTTCTCTCAACTCAGCACTCACGCAGTACAGTTCAATATTCTCGAGATATTGGGACAGGTCCACTGGGTCGGCGGTGCAACTGGTGGTATAAAGCTCTTTATAATAGGCTTGGAAGACTTCTGCAATTTCTTATTCAGTATGCACCAGATTGCCACGCTGGTCTCAAATCATTTCTACTAGAGTTGGTTTCCTCTCCGCTGCCACTAGTCGTGCCAGGAGGGCTCCGGGTCTCCGACTTTCGCCCTATTGATGGACTTTGTGGCCCTGGGTCAGAAGAACAAGTTACTTTCTTACCTGGTAACGGTCTTTCGATGTGATGGTCTGACGACGTAGTCCATATCTATGACAGGTAATCAGCACAGCTGTGGTGATTACCTGCCATAGATATGGAATACGTCGGAGGACCCAATCCCCTCAAAATTTTATTTCTCTTTTGGCTGCGGACCTGAAGTTGTCAAGTTCTACCTTGAGGGCTGCAAGAGGTTGAAGGTCATTCCATATAGTACATTTATGTTCAAGTTCTTTTTAGCTAGTGGTTATTTCTCTCCTGATCAGCTTAAATATCACATTTTCTTTCGCCAAGCACACTCCCCTAACGTAGCATTTCAGCGTCTCCCAAAGGGTGCCAGCCGACGAAACAGAGCCTTGGTTTAATTCAAAAAAGGATTTTATCTCAGCTTAAAGTTCGTCTGCGAACACCTGCTCTTGTAGGGATCCAGGTTTGAATCTCCAATGCGGCCTGCGTTTCTTATTGTCCAGAGCAATGCATTAGAGAGTGACTGTGGAGTGGTCAGAAAGGGTCCTAGGCAGGATTTGGCTGTGCCCCCAGTGGAGATGGATTTGGGAGGACACAGCAGGTAGTCAAGACACGAGCTTGTGTTGTGGACCCATAAATGAAAGGAGTATTTGCGGGTCTCCCATTGGTTGTGCCTCCATATGTCTATGAGGTTATAGGCATTACAAATTTCAAGGATCTGGAGACTTGCTTTGGATTGGGGTGTTGGGGCCTGGAATTTGTCTTTTTAGGGATCCAGTGGTGTGTTTAGGTCTCCTCTCAAGATGATCGTGGCTGTTCCTGCGATCTCCAGGTGGGCCATCACCCAGTTGAAATTTTTGCGCCATCAGTGTTTGGACCGTAGGAGTTCACAAGGATAATTTCTTTTCCTTCCAGGATCCCTCGTACAAGGAGTGCTCTGCCTTCTGTGTCTTTCTCAGTCGATATTAGTCTGAACTTTGTCCTCTTGTCTATCAAGATCGCAACCCCTCTGGCGAATGAGGAGTATGAGGAGAAGTATCTATGACAGCCCCAGTCTCGGGCCTAGCTGTTTTCGGAGCTGGGGAGAAGGTGTGTCTCTTGGATCAGGGCTATGTCTATCTTGTGCCTCCGGAGATATTGGGTTAGTTTGCGAGTTTTAGTCGGCTGATTGCCTCCCCTAATATTCCACGTGGCTAGATTGAACGCGGCGTTTGCAGATTATCCCTATGTCGGAGTGGTTCGGTGTTCCCTGTGGTTTTTCTTGTGGTATCACTCTGTTGTCTGCAGGTTGGTGACGATTGGCTGAAGAGCTGTGGGTCGAAATGACTGGGTAATGGTGGAGTCAGACAGCGGGTAGTGGATCTATAACCGGTGCATTCCCAAAACAGTGTGCTTATTCCCCCCTCTCGCACGGGCAACCCCCAATTTGCCCGAAGTTGTTCCCATCCCTTTAAACAAAGTCATTCTAGGTGCTGTGCTTGGGGCACTAGTGCCCATCCAAGGACAGTAGCTCCTGTCTTATTCATAATATCGCTAAGCTCCGGTGTGAAACATAGGTTGCAAGAAGTTTGTGGTGGGTGTGAAGTTTCTCATGTCATGGCGGGTTTCTTCTGGAACGGTCTCTTCTTGGTGGTCGTGGGACGTTTTTGGGGGGTCTGCAGCCAATCCCGTATATAAAGGAGTTTGCCTCTTCCTGTGAATTGAAGAATTAGACTTTCCCATCGTGTTGGATCTGCAATTTTGCTGGAAATAGCATGGAATATGACATTTGGTTTTCTTGCAGACAGCGTTTAACTCCAGATAAGGATCTCCTTAAGATTTGGAGTGCAGGGGAGAAGTTGGGGTAAAGTTGGATGTTGTTACCATCAAATTGGAGTTCCCCTTTTCCCTTGCCAGCAGCAGGATTGTGTCCCGATCTTTAAAGTTGAGGTATCTAGCGATGATCGGGCGTGGGAAGCTCCCGGGATGGGCTGGTTGGAAGGTACCCAGTGAGCTCTTTCGACTACAAATAGTTGTGATGGGGCAGAGGTTCTGAAGAGGTCTCAACAAATTCCTCCATTTTCCCTGGAATCTGCCTCTCCCTCACCCCGACCAGTCTGATGTTGTTACGACGTGAGCGGCCTTCAAGGTCTTCATTTTTGGCATTTACGGCCTTCATTTGGTTTTCTAGCATTGACACTCTGGCGGCGACCGAGGTTGAACTGTCATTGAGGTCGGAGACCCTCTGTTCCACAGCGTCCAGCCTGTCTCTGTGTTTATCGAGACGGTGCTGCAGCAGGTCCACCTTTGATGACAATGCGTCAAGCTTGCTCTCTAAGTTGCCTATTCCGGCCTTCAGTTCGAGTAGGATCTCCCGAATGTCTACAGTTTGGGATGGTTCGTCCTCTTGTTCTGTTTCCGCAGACAGGGACTCGATTTGGTCGTTTGATTTAGGGGTTTTGCTCACTGTGCCGGGTTCGAAATTCAGTTTCCTTTGGGATTTGTCCGTCTTAGCCATCTTGTTTTATTTGTACACAAACCAAGGCTGTGGTTGGGTAAGGCCAGAGACGACAGGGTTAACCTTGTAGGTCTAAGCCAGGCCGATGGTCAGTCTGTTGGGCCGGCTAGTGCAGAGAGCTTGTGGTGAAGCCTGTTGGCGGACGGAGTCTGGAGTATGAGTCCCTTATTGTGATCCCTTTGCCAGCTATAGGTAAGCGCCCTCAGGTTGGAGAGAGGCCTCGTTGTGGCTTGTCCGGCGGAGGTTAGGATTTATGGACTGATAGAGTGGGAGGCTTCTGCGAACTGGTGGCTGATTGGATGATTGGAGATAGAGTTTGTAAGATTAGGTAATGCTTCAGGACAATCAGGAAGAAATGCAATCCTGCGATAGTTGGAAAGGTTCAGCCTTGATAGTAGTACAGAGATTGAGATAGGCTTACATGAGGGCTGGTCACCGCTGTGGCTTGCGTCAGGTGAAGGCCAGATTTAAGGGTTGTTGCTCTGGAAACTAGGTGTGGATTCTCTGTTCTTTTGGGTTTAGGAGGTGGTGTTTTGGATGTCCGCTTGTTCTGCGGAGTCCCCCGATATAAACTGGCACTACCGGGATCGGGAGGTGAGGTTGCCGGTTGGTCCTCGGCGTCTGTTCCGTCGAAGTGGCGGGTGGAGTGGCCTGTCTATGGAGTGTAGGAATGACCCTCAGGGGACTGTGGTCGCTCCTTGGGTATTCCGCCTGAGCCCGAAAGGTGGCATGGGCTTCCATTCCAGTGTGGAGCTTGGAGGGGCGGGTGGCCCGGCGACACCACCTCAGGACCCGCAGTCTCCCTGGACCCCGCTAGTGATTCGAGGACCTCTCTTGTTGAGAAATCAATTAGCTGTGACAGGGCACGATCCATAATGAACATCAGGGTTAGTGGCGATTCGAATTCTTTATTGTTTCCTAAGGGGGGCAGGTTCACTCTTATTCGTTATGGCAAGACTGTAGGTCTTAGAGTGTGGGCCTGCTTCTTTTGTCAGTACTCTGGTTGGCCAGCGTGGAAGGGTCTACTGATCCGTGTGGCGTGGCCTCAGGGTATGATATCTGGATAAGCAGATGGTTCTGAGGGCTAGGCCTCTGTGTTGGGCCATGGGGGTGCACACTTGCGGAAGGGTCCAGGGCGCTTCCTGCTGGTGCGGAAGGCTGGGAGCGGTCAGCTTGCTCACCTGACTGTGTGGGAGCCTCGTCCGTGCCTGCGATCTGAAAACCCTGCTTCCCGGCGTGGTGTCTTTGTAGCGGCTGGTGTGTCATTCTGCGATGCACTCCGGTGTTGCTGGTCTGGAATCTGGGCCTCCTCCTTTTTGCAATCCTTTGGTATCTTGGGCACATATCACTGGATGGGGCGAGTCCTCAGGTACCTCTCGTCGTCCCTGAAGGTCTTTTGCAGTGCTGCGGGGCTCGACTCAGCCTGGTGCGCTTTGGTAGTTTGTGTCAGGGCCCAGCCATGAGCCGCACGCTCGCCACCTGGTGTCTGCTGGTGGTCTCCGGATGCGTTGGGGCCACGGAGCCGACCAACCCAGCCCTTGTATCCCTGCTTGGCGCTCACAGCAGCGCTTGGTGGTCTTATAGGTCCGGCGGAATCCGGCTCGCAATGGCCCTGCGTGGCCATGAGGTGAGGCGAACGTCGCAAGGCGGGGCCTCACTCCCGGCCAATGAGTCCGGGCGAGTTGTCACTGGGTTCCGCCATGAGCGTTGTCTGTTGGTGGGTGCTTGCGGTGCAGGGTCTCCGAGCTCGCATTCAATGTCGTCGGATTGCTGCTTTCAGGATGTGGTCTTTGGGGTGCGATTCTCGTCTGACGTTCCCGCCTGAGAGCGCTCGGTCTGCTCTGGCGGGGGAGGGCTACTCCATCGGCTGGGCCACATGCCGTTTGGAAACCGTTGTAGTCTGGCCAAAAGGGGTGCCTTATGGTTCTGCTGCTGGTGTCTCAGACACAGGGATGCGTTGGGCACTTTAATCCCTCTCTCTGGAGGGCTGTAGAGGCTGAGACCCCTCTGGTTGAATGGGCCCCAATGCCTACTGGCAGCTCCTTGCCTGCTAATTGGTAACACTAGGATATGCAAAAAATAATCCACCTGAACAGGGTTTGTTTAGTGATGGCAAGACCTTTCCTAGACGAGAATGGGCCACAAACAACTGGTCCGATTTCCTAAACTCAGATGTGCAAGCAACAAAGAAACTAACGCTCTCCTCCTTTGAGGGGTATTGAGGAGGGTAAAAGACAGGTAAATCAAAAGACTGGGACAGATGAAACTCTGAAACCACCTTAGGAAGGAATGGATCACTGGAACGTTTGTGCGAGAAGAAGGAGGAGGAGGAGGGGCTGATTGCCGGCACTTGGCCCAGCTTTGACAATCCCCATATTTCGGCAAAGCCGCAGGACTGCAGGCTGCTGCTCACCGACGACTGAGCCATTCGATCCATCCTTTATCCCTCATTTCCCCAGGCGGCGCTGACTTCTCGAGTTAAAGTACTGTTTCCCCGTGAAGCACCTGCCTTAATCTTCAGGTCTGCAAATTCCCCACGGAATTTCTTTACCAGAAGGGCACTCTGACTAATTGCTTCCCGTGTCTGACTGCCATTGCGGATTTATCCACTTTTGTGGGCCACTTGTCTTTGATTCAGAACACAGCAGGTCTCCCTCCGACTTTCCTCCTGGCAGCCTCTTGCTAGTGTGCTGCAGTTTCTTTATTCTCTTCAGTTCCTAGCTCCCACGTTCCAGCTTAGCTATTTCTATATTTATTATTGGCTGGGAAAAGGCCTGCTGCCTTGACCACTTTGAGCCCCTTGACTGCCCTGTTCCACTTATAGCCAATGGACTTACAGTGATAGCGAGGAAGGGGAGTTGGACTATGGCAGCCCCGTTAGCCACCGGGCGTGCCTCGCTCTATCACAGACTTTGTCGACACTCTTTTGTGAATTGAGAAATTCTGGTTGGATGTGCTGATGTGTACTCTGTGTGTTTTTACTTGTATTGCCTTTTTAATTGGTTTTACTGTTTTAACAGCAGGTCCTAACAGCCAGTTTTTAATTGCCTTTTATCAATAATTCATCCTGAACTATGATCAAGATGGGAAAAAGTAAGGCTGAGATTGCAATCTCTGGGGGAGGGGCGCAGAGTAAGATTTCCAGACTTTTCAAACCCATCAGCACGGTTAACCAGTTGATATCGAAATGAAAAGATGTTTACACAATATTGATGGGTCAGCTAATACTATTAATCCAGCTAAAGAACCCCTTGGAACCAAAGAGGTGGGGATGTTAAACAGGGTTCTGCCTCTAACTGTGTGTCCAGTGGACTGGACGATACGATCTCTGCTTGCAAAATCTCCCCCCGCAAAGGGGTTGCGGCTAGCGGCCAAACAGTCGCACATAACTAAAGAGGATCACATGGTCCATTTCCAGGTTCCCCCCCAATCCTGCCCAAGAAGGTAGTAAGTCCTTCGTTCTGCAGGCTAATATGTCTGCTGCTAGGGCTACCATTATTCAGTCCCACGTTCCCCCAAAACAAAGGACGGGGGAACGGGTCAGCCTAGGAGAGGAGGTGGGTGCCGGGTGTGTGCGGAGAGAGGGTCCGCAATTCCCTCCAGTGGGATTACCCCGATAGAGCTACTTAACCAGTTTGATCCTTTTCAAGAGCCGCCTCTAATTAGTGAGAGGGGTAGGGAATCGGGGGTCCCATGGACAGTTTCCTGCGCCAACAAAAGCAAGTCAACAAGGGGCCCCCACGGTAGATTGGTGGCATTGAGGAGGGCTAACGGGCGGCCACTGCTGGGGTCTCGGGACATAGGCTCCCAGACAGACAGATCTGGGAGAGGAGGCTGGAAGGGGCCAATTGTTCAGTGCGTCAGTTAGTTGGATCGGTTAGAAAAAGTATCCCCGACTTCAAGGAGGAAGTTGCTGCTATTTTTGAGGGGTACATAGGCCCCCTTTTGCACCAAGTCAAAGACCTCAAAGGCCTGATGGTAACAGCGAATATAAAACCTGGGGGGCACGGAGCCCATAGCTAAAGTAGGTCTCTCAAACATGCAAGGTTGCCCCACTAAGCCCTGTAAGGGGCGCTACTTGCAAACTTGTAAACAGCGCACATGTAATGGAAGGCTCTAAGGAGAGCAACAGTGAAAGCCCCTATGCCCCTAGTGCCATATGATGAGGGCTTCGGAGAGTAGTGGGATAGATAGAATGCCCCATGGGGGCCCTAGACCTACCTGGCACTCAGGAGTGCACGGGTCACAAAACCAACATCAAAGACCCAGTTTCACAAACCTACGGGGGGGGAGGGGTCCCACTAATAGGTGCCTAGAGGGAATTGAGCCCCTTTATCTGGCCTAAATTCATAGCCCCTGAGGGGGGTCCGAGGGGTGTAGCCCGACATAATGATGGGGTAATTGGCCCTGTAAGACTGGGCCCCCCGCTGATCTAGGTGCATTTGAGGATGGCGCATTTGAGGATGGGGGGGTTTAAAAAACAAGTGTGCTCATTGGTTTATGGTGGAGAGGGGGTGTTTATCGGTCATTGGCAACAACTTTGTTACTTGTGTGTATGGTGCATTGCCAAACTCCAGCCTTGACTATATAAACAATCCATTTGAACTCATGGGCCCTTGTGGAGGGTATCTTGAGTCTCGACCTACGGGTAATACCACCTAGGGGTGTAAGGATCTTGGTACGTTCCCAGCAATGTTTTGCCCTTAATCTTAGCCTGGGCAGCACCCAAATAAGTAGGCCAAACAAAGCAACCCCCAATGTGACTATAGCTTTATCTGGGGAGCTTGAATGTAGTGAAATGGCTGGTAGGAGGAGTTTGCACCCACCTTTGGACTAGGCAGATTGCATGAATGCAGGGAGGGGGAGACTACAGACATACTAGAAATATTGTTGTGGAATAAAGCGGGCCTTAAACGTGTCTCAACTGAGCCTGTGTGCTGCGATTTTGCAAAAACCCATCAAGTAATTTTCCTACAGGAATCATGGGCCTTAGAACCGATTCCCCTCTAGGGGTATGCAACATTCACGATCCCCACCACTAAAGGCCCGAAAGGTAGGCCGCGGGGGGGATCACTGATGTGGGTCGATATTCATCTGGGTTGGGAGGTGGCATCAATAGACACAGGCAGCCCTGACCTACAACTGCTGGAGGTGAACACGGAATCAGGCAAAAGTGTTCTGTTGTTTAATCTCTATAACAGACCGAACCGTGGTACAGGGCTAGATACCCTTTTGAAGTTGCAGGAACTGTGCAACACTAACCTGCACCCCCATTATGGGGAGCCAGCTTACCCTAGTTGCTAAAGACCTGAACCTCCAGATCGAACCATTGCTGGCCATGGTGGATCTCTGCAACGACCAGGATTCCGCCTGGTCTATTCCACCCCTGATGACTAGCCCAATTTCGAGAGTTCACAAGGCAGTCATGGAGTCGGCTTCTATCATCGTCAATTTGCATTTTAGAGCTTGCAATGGCAGACTGGTAGGCAACCTCCCGGCACAAACTACCTTCAGGGGCTCGCAGGTCCAGTCTCATATAGATTACTTCTTCATTTCAGCCAATAACTGGAGTAGGGCCAGGGAATTGGCCGTAATTGATAGAAGTGAAAGTGACATAGACCTTTATCCTTCAGCTGCGATTTGGACAGTGGAGGGCCTCGAGGAGGGCCTCTTTGGTACCCTACCCATATCGTCACAGCAGATGGGTCATGCCAGGAATTCGCAGAAATTGGTGGCGTGGCACGGGGGTGGAAGGATGTAAAGCAGGAGGTTTATGTTGCCATAGAGGGTCATTTGAGTGTTATTTCCAACTGCAGCACCCCAAAAGGGCGGTTATCTCCGAATTTGAAAAGTTAGGTAAGACTTCATTGCATTGTCTGCCTCGATGGGGTATTCTAAAATTGTGGTCTGAGAAAAATAAACCTTGGTACGAAGAAGAATGTTCCCAGGCAAAAAGGGAGATTGTGCTCTATGCCAGGTACCCAAATCCATCTGATAAAGGTGTGATATAAGCAGTTACTCTCTGACAAGAACAGAGCATATGCATGGAGGTCTTGGGAAGACTTGATAACTGCAATGGCATCTGGAGACACAGTTCAACTTTGGAAACAGGCTGCACCACGCTGAAGGGGAGAGCAAGAGTTACATTGGCTCATAACGGTGGTGGTGTAGCAGACCCACTTTTCCAACCTATACTCTGATGGGTAGGGCGCAGTGACGCCGGAGGATAGTATGGCCCCGACAGCCGCCTGCAACTAACGGGTTGTGTCCATTTTGGACAGCTAAGTTGAACAGGCATTAAAATCCCAGAAACTGGCTAAGGCCCCAGGGTCAGAGTCGATTCCGGTGAAATTTAACTGTGACGACCCATCATGCTGGGTCCCGCTATTGTCTAGAGTCTTTAATGCAGCCATCTGTTCTAAAAAAAAAAAAAGTCCCTAGCACCTGGAAAGAGGCCACTATTGTCCCTATATATAAGATGGCCAGAGAATTACCGCCCCATATCCTTACTGGACTGTGTAGGGAAAATGTTTGGGAGAATCCTGCAAACCATACTGCAGGCGTGGGTTGACGACTCAAGCATTATCAGTACCGCACAGGCAAGGTTCAGAGTGGGTGGAGGAACCGTTTACCATAGTTTCCTTTTGTTCTTACTCATTGAAAAATATACCAAACCCCTCAAAATGAAGCTATAAGTCATCTTTGTAGATTTGAAAACGGCGTTCGACTCCGTCCCTAGAAAAATGCTGTGGCAGGTGTTGGAAGAGAGAAGGGTTCCCCTGCCACTAATAGAACCCATCAAACTGCTCCATGCCAACACCTCAGCGTGAGTTCATTATGGGACATGTGGAGATCAAACTAAACCGTTTAAGGTCAATAGGGGGGACCGGCAGGGATGTGTTTTGGCCCCTCTCTTATTCTTCCTTAATAGCCAGAAAATAGTGGATGCACTTGAGTTAGGCGCCTTGTACGCACCCAGGATTGCCCCAAAGTGTTGGCCCGCTCTCTTTTTCAATGATGATGCAGCAATCCTTGCAACAACCCTGAAGGGTCTTGTAGAAGCGCTTGAGATATTTGTTGCGAAATGCAAGGCCCTCGGGCTGGAAGTTAACGCCAGCAAAACCAAGGTTATGGTTTTTAAACCCCCTTTCTCAAAGTCCCACAAGCCGAGGGTAGCAATAGAGGACAGCGTATTGGAGCAAGTTGGGCATTTCAATTACCTGGGGATCAGGTTTAATGAAGTAGGAGGCTGGCCCAACCAAATGTTGAAAGCCGGCCCAACCAAATGTTGAAAGCCAAGATCAATCTTTCTAAATACAGTGCAGGTATTTTGTCATTTTTCTGCAGCCATGGCAGTGAGGCAATCTCTCTGGCTATGGAATTGTTCGACAAACAAGCTGTCCCAGCAGCATTATACAGCGCTGATGTTTAGGGACATGCGCCAATAAAAGGCTTATCCTTTATTGAGAATGCATTCCTAAAAAAACTACTATTGTTACCGAAAAATGGCCCAACCTCCTTACTCCATTTGGACCTAAAAACCTGGCCATAGCTGACCAGTTTGCCCTAAGATCTGTCGTGTATTGGCTATGCTTATGGTAGATCCCTGGTTTTACAACTTACAGGGACGAAGTTCGCGATTATCTTAAACTGGATGGAGCCGATAATTGTGGGTGGGTGCGGCATGGGAAGACATTGTTAAAGGGGCTGAATGCTGGCTCTATCTGGCTCAACCCACTTGAATGTTGTTCTGTCCTAAAAGCTGTATTGAAAGCCAAGGCTAAAGCTATTTCTAGGGCTAAATTGGAGTCCTTAGCCTATGACCTGAAGAAGGAACCAGAATATTTGCGCATTGCCATGCTGGGGAAGTGTAAAAATATCCTCAGTGAAATTTACCCCACGTACGAGCGCGCCCTTTAGGTGCGCTTCAGGCTAGGATTTTTAAACTACGGCATGTTTTACCCGATCAATGTCTGTTCTTAACACTGGTAAATGCCCTCTTTGTGAAACAGCTGATGAATCCCTTCTACATTTTACACTAATATGTGCGGTTTAATTGACCCTGGGACTTATGTACCGAAACCCATCTTGCTTTCTTTGAATATAAGGCGTACATGCAAAGCTATGATGGTTTTTGCTTGTTCCTTGGATTAGATGGTTCTCTCCTCGATAGCGAGATATGTTCATCGCGCTTGGATTTTAAGAAACAAAGTGCTGTCTAGCATTTGAATAATCATGGGGAGCATGCTGAGGGGCTGGGATCATGCTCTCCCTTCAGGAGTTCCCTCATGCCCTTGGGAACTCTATATGCTTTCAATGTTTTATTCAATTTGCTTTGTCTCTATCACCTGCAATATTGTATACCATACCCGTGCATACCTAATTCACTTGTGAATTGGCCCTTTTTTTTAATTATGTTTGTATGTTTGCTAATGGTTTAAGCCAAATTGTTAAGGATTCTAAAGGGGAGGCACACTCCAGACCAGGACTCTTGTTACTGGCCAAGGATGCAGCCCACAATTAAAACAGTTTTACTTTATTACGAATTGAGTTGAGAAGGCTCCCAACCCATCTCACATCCCTCTTTGCAAATACTCCGGGTCGCAAAGGACCATGAACCAGGTGGGTGTGTAATAAAACTATATTTATTTTTAAATTCCAATGAAAATCACACAAATTTAGTATAGGGCCGCAATCCCCAGTGTGGTGATAATTAAACTGGAAAATGATAGCCCATATTTAGTTTGACCTTTTTACATAACAAACCCAATGCACAATTGAATAAAAGCAAGATACTTTTCAGGTGTTTTTTTTTTCCCGATAGCACCACAGTTAATGTTTCCCCCGCACCACTCCCTCAAACACCTGTTAGCCGAATTTTGTGTGGGTAGCAAGGTGTCAGGTATACTAGGCAACAAACAGAATTGAAATCCGACCTTCCACCTCTTAATGGGATGCAAAATCAGATTGAAAACCTTTGAAAATTTAGCAAAATAGCACTCGGAATTACTAAATACTTGTTTTACATGTGTGGTTGAATGAATGAGGTAGAAATGAGTATATTAGTATCAGAGATGTAAGAACACTACAAGCAATGTACTAACAACGGGCATACAGTTCCGAAAATTGACTTGGGAAGGAAAAACACAGTGCAGCCAAATCACATGTGGAGAAATCGCATTTGCTTATTTTCACAGGTTTAAAATGTCAAAACAGCTTGAAAAATTGGTTAAACAGACAGGAATGCGGTTTTGATGCTAAGGGACAAAGGCACATCACAGGTATAATATGGAAGTGAAAGGGTAACTCTGGAGGGATGACAGTATGAGATTCTTAAGAGGGAATTCAAATCGGATTTTAGGATACCAGCAGTACACGGGGAAAATCGATTTAAAAAAGGAAAAAGCAAGATACTTTTCAGATGTTTTTTTTTTCCCGATAGCACCACAGTTAATGTTTCCCCCGCACCACTCCCTCAAACACCTGTTAGCCGAATTTTGTGTGGGTAGCAAGGTGTCAGGTATACTAGGCAACAAACAGAATTGAAATCCGACCTTCCACCTCTTAATGGGATGTTACTGCAACTATAATTTTGTGGCTAGATTATCAAGAAGAGAAACGGTGCCCGTGAAAAGGGTTAAGCTGCAGTCTTAACCCCCGCCACACGCCTCGTGTCCTCTTTATGTGGGAATTAATTAGTTTATTCCAAATATGACTAAGGACTTATGCAATGGACTAAAAGGATAGGAAAGAATGGCGCTAACACATGGAGATCAAAAACAGGATGCACAGAGGATTCTGACAATTTTAACAAGTTACTAGGATATTTATGGGATTACTTATAGGGTGGAACAAATGGCAAGGTATCAAACTGGGATATGCTACGTTTTGCTATCGGGAAGGGGTTATACATACAATATTCACTTTGACTGGGTATTTTGGACAGCCAATCGAGTTCCTGGACAGGAGGACAAGGATCTGGTCATGGCACAGCAGTGGCTTGCCTTTAGGGACACAGCAGGGCAACGGGGTTGTGGTCTCAGTGGGGCAGAGCAGGTAGCGCTGGAGAATCCCAATGAGGATTCGCCACCTTTCCCCCTTTATCCCTGGGTTATGGGGATATTTGTAGGGCTTGAGTTCTGCAGAGTGGTTCTGACTGTATAGGAGGGTCTGGATCAGCTATTCCTGTCCTTGCAGTTTAATCTGGAATCGTTTCAGGGTGAGTATGGAATGTCTGGATCTCTGGATGTGCTTAAGCAGGAAAATCAGAATAGTCAAGAGCTCCCTCTGCCTCCCCTTTATATAAGGTGCATGACAAGAGTATTTTTACTATGTGGGCTGAACTAAGCTAGGCCTACCTCTAAATCGGATAGGTCAAGCTATACTGTCGCCTCCTCCCTGGAAACAGATTGGACTGAAGGAGGTGACTCAGTTTTATGGTGTGTGCTTTTATGATGTACAGGGCCATCCCACAGTTACTTTTGCCAAAATCGGTTATGACACAAAAATAAAGCTTTTTACAGTTGTTGCGCTTTTGATGATTACATAGGCAGATTCCATACTTTACGATGTTGTTTAGTCCTTCTAATCTCTTGCAATTTCTAATGGGAACCGTCTCCCCTAAAAATCTACAAATCGGTACACTGAAACCTATCAATGTGGGACATATTTACATCTAACTTTCATAACCGTGTCATGTACAATTTGTTCATAAATGTCATTTTTTTGGGTGTTTGCGTCCCCCATGCTAGAGGTCTAACAAAGTCTTGTTTTAAAGGCGCGACAATTGTTAACATTTCACATTACTGCGTTTTCAGGTTGCAGAAATAAAGGTTTTAAGAAGAAAAGTCTATTACCCAGGTGGCTGGCTTTGTCCCCAAAGCGGGGCATTCTTTCCACCCCCTCCGCCCGCAAGCCAAATGTCTCTCTCTGGCTCACTGCCCCAGATGTTGTCATGATGACTTCTTTGATCCTGGCAGGCGCAGCTGAGGAGAGGTGTCCCCAGGAATTCACACCTATGTGTCCTGGCAGTCCATTGTCTTTAGGCTGCAGAATGCCAAGCAGTCTGATGAGATTGGGAAATCTCCCACCTTAGCCCTTTTCATGTGCCCAGGGGGCTGGTCCACTTGGGGGAAGTAATTCTGTTCTCAGGAGAGGCAGGGCAACTTTGAAGTGCCTGCCATGCAAAAAGTAGTTTGACAGCAAGTCTTCAAACAGCTTTTAAACATGGTTTGTTTCTTCTTTCACAAAAGCCAAGTCTTTTTGGTAATAATATCATGTACATTTTTAAAGTAAACCCCAATCACATTTCTATGCAAGCACATGGCCTTAGTTTAACATTTCACTTTTAAAAACGCATTTTCTTGTTTGACAAAAGCACCATTTCACATGTGGGTTAATTCTTCTTGGATGTCACTTTTACAGATGCAATTTTGCCTTGCATCCATATTCTGAACATTATTTATCGCCCTAGACAATTTCTCATACACAGAAATCTGTCCAACACAAGGGTTCTCTGAAATTGAAATCAAACAAAAGTAGAGAGAGAACTTTTCTGAAGGGCTTGGATGGTGTTAGATTGTTGCAAAGGGAAAATGTTTGGCGTGCGGCTGGAGTGAATTTCTCTGCTGTTTTACAGATTTGACTTGACACATTATGCCTTTCATGGAGGACTGCCCTCCTTGCTGGTGTATGACCTGAAGATAGATGGGCATGAATGTGTCTTACTGGAACCACTGTGTCATGTTGAAAAGGGCATCAGTGCAAAGTCATTTTAAATGCAGAACATTTTCTTTTGCCAGTGGGAAGTTTTGAGATGGCAGCATAGCAGCGCGTCCTTTGAATTCTTTTCTTTGGTGCACATGAAGAAAACACTGGCAGCCATTCTCGTCGTGTGCTATGTTTCATCTCACCCCATATGTGCCTGGCAAAGATAGCGCAGCCAACATTTTTGTAGCTGCACAACGCAGTTTTGATGCAAGGGAATAGCGCTTAGCAGAGCCAGCACTAACATTCTTCTTGTAATTGCTGAAAATTCAGTTTGGTGATGTTGGAGAGTTCTGCTATGCTGGTAAATGTACCCCGCAGATCGTCCTCCCCCGTGTTTTCCCGAGACTTCTTGTTGAGGGAGAGTAGGGCAAAGTGGGGTTCATCGGGCGGAGAACTTCTTCCATCAGGGAACGGTACACCATGATCCTCCCTTCGTCTTTTGTTGGACAGTGTGGAACGACACTCCCTTTCCTTCCTTCCCTTTCCGGGCACCCAGAGAGGTCCTCATCGGTCTACAAGGGAATGGAATCAGTAATCTAATGGGAGATATATAAAAAAAGTTTTTTCGAATCTTGCAATGACAGTTTTCCCAGAAGGTTTGAAGAGCGAAACAAAACATACATTTTACATTCATGAGGGTACTTGAACAACCTCAGCAAAAACTTTACTTAACAATACAAAGATAAGAAATTTTTGCATCACATTTTCATTACATTTATTTTTCTAATACTGAAGAAAATGACACCCTGTTAGATAGATAGACCTATGGACCTACCTATTCCCTTCTGCTTTCTCTTTTTCTTGCTTCTTATTCTTGAGGGGTCTTCTCTATTTGACTTTTCTCGGGCTCCTCTATCAGCTGCAGAGTGTGCCTAGGGTGACAACTTTCTAACTGATTAATGTGGACCCATTTCTCTTCTGACAGCTCTCCTTTGGTGATGCGGTTTCTGTAGGCGACAGGTGAAATTTTATCTACAATTTCAAAAGGACTGCGCCAGGAGGGGAGACATTCTCTCTCCTTAGTTTGGTTCCTTTGAAAACTAGTACCTGTCTCCTACCTGGTATTCCTTTTTGGTTGTTTTTAAATCATATGGAGTTTTCATTCCCTCTGCTGATTATGTGAGAAGATGTGGTTGATCATCAGGGCAGCTGCTGTTTCTGCCTTCTGTTCCCCTTAGAGGAGCGAATCACGGGCCCGATGAAATCTACTTGTAAATCTGACCAAGGCAGTGTCATTCCCCTCTTCTGGAGGGGAGCTAGGTGTGTGAGTGAACTTGGCTGAAATTGTGTACACACAAGACACCCCTTCAAATATTGGTCGAGGTCCTGCCCCATGTGTGGCCAGTATGCAACCTCTCGCAAGTTTTCTAGAGTATTAGAAACCCCCGATGACAGGCTGTGGCCGCGTCATGGACGTGATTTAGCATCAGGCTTCGGAATGAGGTAGGAACCACCCACTGGTCACATCCAGAGATGGATCTCCTTACCGACAACCAGTCTTGGATTCTGAACATTTTGGGACACTTCATCAACACCAGAGGTCCTCTTTCCCAATGTGAACAGTTTTCGAAAGAGGAAAGTTCTGAGGGTCCTCAATGTGTTGGTACATTTTCCCAGTAATCAGATCCCCTTTTTGTGCCGTCATTAAATCAGTATCTGGGGTCTCCTTACTCCACTGGGCAGTTGAGAGTTCATTTTGAGCATTTATCTGGGACCTAGTGATAGCTGTGACCTGGATTTCCCCCAACAGGGACTCTATCTTTGAGACTTCATCTTGTATCCTGGCTTGCAACATTATGTGTTACTACTGACTTCTGGAATTGTATTCGCGCTCCACTCTTGCTTCTCCACTCTTTTTCACTGCTTACTCTCTTTTCTCTCCTCCTTTCCCTTCTCCCTTTTCCTATCTCCTCCCCTTACTTTCTTCTATGCACTTACTCTATCAGAATGGTCCCTGGACCTAATATGATAGCAACCTCGTCTTCCTTCCTCCACCCTCCCATTACTGTTTTTTTCCTCCCCACCACCCCTCCAGCACTAACTGAAATTCATCAGGCGTAGTATGATAGTCGCTTGTTTTGTTCCTCCTCTCCCTTTCTGCACCCCTCTCCCTCACCTTTTGTTTTTCTCCGGCTCTACCAGAAATGTCGTCAGGCCTAGTACGGTAGTCGCCTGTTTGTTTCCATTTCCTTCCCACGCTCCTCCTCCCTTCCTTATCTATGTCTTAGCTCTTGCACTATCTGAAATGTCATCAGGCTGAGTACAATAGTTAATTTCACATCCTTACTGTTCATGGCCTGTAAGAATGTGCTTGTATTTTCCCTTGTTCCCTCCCTTGCCTTGAAGCGCTTTGAAACACATTTTGTATAGGCGCTATATAAATAAACAATCATATCATATCATATCTCAAGGAGATCCCCTTTGATGGCTCCAGTTTTGGCCAGCTGATCAGCCAGGTAGTTTCCAGTTTTGTCTGGCCCCTCTATTCTGGAATGACCTTTAATCTTTATCCACTAGATGGTTATCCAGTTAGAGGTGACCAGATCATCAATATTTTGTATGAGCTTGGCATGCTTAAGTGGTTTGTTATTAGCACACAGTATGCCTCTGGTTTTCCAATTGACCAGGTGCTCCGCGAACCCGTTCCGGACATAATCTGAATCAGTGATTATGACCAGTTAGTTGAGTTGGTGTTGGACAGCAGTGAGGATGGCCTGATGAACTGCCATCAACTCCTCCACCTGAATACTGCAGGGACCGATTTTGAACCCAGAGGAGGGTTCTGTAGCATCATTCACCCAGGCATTTCCAACGCCGGCCACCAGTTCCTTTTCCCCGTTGTTGTCAACATAGTAGGAGCACACATCCACATAAACTGTGGGCATTCCCTCACACTTGTCTTCTTCATAGAATTTGTGTCGGGAATTCAGGTACGCCTCCATGTTTTCCTGGGTTTTGAGACTTTCGTCCTCGAGACAGTTTTCTCTGGCACAATCATGCAAGTCAGCCAGACCTTGCGCAAGGGGACTCTTCTTGTTTTGGCCATATCTGATCTCCACAGGAAAGCCTTACATGGACAGAATCCAGGAGGTAATTCTGGAATTACTCACATTTCCTGCCCAGATTCTGTTGCTTTGTAGGCATTGCAAAGGCTGGTGTAGAGTCTCCACTATAATGTGCTCCCCCTGGATGAACGGGCACTCATTTTTCAATGCCCACAACGTTGCCAGGAGTGCCTTCACACAATCGTTGAATTTTTCCTCCACAGAGGATAAAGTCTTGCTTGCATTGGAGATTACTTTATTGACCTTGTCATGCTTTTGGTATAATACGGCTGTCAAGCATGTATTCGAGAACCCAGTCTCCAAGAAGAACTCCTTGCTTTTTACAGGGTAAGCTAGACAAGGCGCTTGTGAGAGACTTCTTTTGAGTTGCTTTACTGCCTCAGCTTCTTCTGGACCCCACTCCCACTTGACCCCCCCCTTCAGCAGATGGACCAGGGGTCTTGTGACCTCTGCGTAATCCTCAATGAACTTCCTACTGTAATTAGTCAGTCCAAGGAGGCTTCTTAGCACACGCAGAGTTGTGGGGTCATTCATTTTTAGTAGTGCTTCCACTTTCCTCTGCTGGGGACAGAGACTCTCAGGAGTTATTTCATGTCCCAAGAAGTTGACACAGGTCCTGCACCACTGTGCTTTCTGGAAGGACAGTTTTGCTCCGGCAACCCTCAACTAGGTCAGAACATAACGGATTTCCGCTATGTGTTCCTCCACAGTTGAGCTTTTAACCAAAACATCATACACATAGGCCAGGCTTCCCATTTTACCCAAATCGGGCATGGCCTTGTGTAGGAAGATGTTGAATTTGTTGCCAGAGTTTATGTATCCGAAGAGAATCCGGGTCTTCATGTATTGCTACTCCCGAAGGTAAAGTCCAGCATGTATTGGTCCTCCCTACTGACGGGAACAGTCCAGTATCCATTTGTTAAGTCAATAGCAGTGTATACCTTTGACCCCTGGATCTGGGCCAGCCCTTTGTCAATGTAGGGAAGAGGCCATCAGGACATCTGGACCAATTTGTTCAGCTTCCTAATGTCTGCGCAAAGTCTCCATTGGCCATTTGGTTTTAAAATCCCCAGCACCAGATTATTAAAGGTGCTGTGGACTGGACGAATTATCCCACAGGATTCTAGATTTTTGATTATTTCCTTCAGGGACTCCATAAAAATAGGAGTCATCCCAGGTTCCGTGGGAATTGTGGTACTATGTATCTCGGTGCCACATCAGTCGTACAAGTCCACAGCAAAGATATCTTGGAAATCTAAGAACACCCGTTTCAACTTTTGCTTTTGTTCTTCAGTCTCACAGGCATCAGCTAGGTTGATCTGCTCTTCAACCATTTTCCTGAAGCCTGGAAAGATTTAGGGTTTCGCGATCTCAGTGGCCTCCTCCAGCTGGTTGGAGAGGTGTCTGGTTAAAGTGTGGACCTGGACAGAGGGTTTCAGGTAGGACAGGCAGTCATTGTGGACCTGGAATAGCACCTCATCCTGCCTGATGTCACAGGTCACCTCTTCCCCCCGTAAGGGCATGAAGAGTACACCAGGAAATTCCCCTCTTCAGTCTCACAGGCATCAGCTAGGTTGATCCGCTCTTCAACCATTTTCCTGAAGCCTGGAAAGACGTAGGGTTTTGCGATCTCAGTGGCTTCCTCCAGCTGGGTGGAGAGGTCTCTGGTTAAAGTGTTGACCTGGACAGAGGGTTTCAGGTAGGACATGCAGTCATTGTGGACCTGGAATAGCACCTCATCCTGCCTGATGTCACAGGTCACCTCTTCCTCCCCGTAAGGGCATGAAGAGTACACCAGGAAATTCCCCTCTTGCCGGGTGAAGATCCTGTCCGGTGGTATGTCATTGTCATTGGCATAGCAGTCATTAGGGATTGGTCCTATCAGTTCATTTCCCAGATCCATGAAAAAATGCTGGTCATCAACCGCCATTCCAATAATGGTGCCTGCGCCCCGAGTGATACTCCTGGGGTCGCTGATATTCACCACTATTGGAATGGTGTTGTGTTCTACATTGACTAATGGTGTTGGGTTTAAACCCAACCCCTGTTGTTGGAGATGGGCATTGAGGTGTACATATGTGTCTGAATTTAGTAGTTTCTGTCCTCTTCATTTTTAAGTCAAGTGGGAATTGCCGGGTTCGTCCTGGGATGGTGACCTCCGCTCCAATTTGCATTTCAACTGCATATGGCAGCAAATGAGCTGACCGAAATGCCTTTTCAGGATCATTAAAGCCCATAGGATTGCCCCCTAGTCGGGACCAGGCCTTGTAATTTATAAGGTCCAAATTAATTGCAAACCAATTGAGAATGTCACTGCCTACATAGAATGCAGCAGGGGCATCTCGCACAACCCAACAATTATGCTCTATGCTTTTGTCACCTATAGAAATTTGGAGCATCCACCTGCTAGGCAGGAGATGATTGGAATTGGGAGTTACCAGGCCCATTTCCCACTGATCAATCAATTTAAATGTGGGAATGGTTGGATCTTTTTGGGAGTGAACATGGCTTTGCTGATTAAGCTCTTTCCGTTGTTCAGGCACACTCAGGCGAGAACAACTCCTTCCCCTCATTTAACTGAATAGGGAGGAACAACTGTTTTCTAATTTTCTGAATGTCTGCTAAACTTTGAGCAGATTTTTCATCACTTTTGACTACAGGATTTGGATTATCAGATTGGGAATTGGCATACAATTTCAAAGTGTTTCCTTCCAGTGTGGAATGCCACTTGAAACTGTTACGCTCTCCTGGTATCCACAGGGGCGCCACACGATACTGGATGGCGGTCTAAGCGCTATCCCGGAACCCTCTCTGCTTGGTTATGTGCCAGATGTTGGGTAGAACCTATAACATGAGAATGGAGGGTTAAGATACTGGTTCTGTGATAGGTGGACTCCCACCTCCCTCTGGTCCAAATACCCTCCCTTGGGGTTATTGCTCACCTTAGGTTTTTGTGCGCTGAATTCTCTGTCCTGCGTCTCTGTGCAGGGGCACCTGGTTGGTGCGGGCGTTCCATGGACCTAGTTGCTTCACTAGTCCGTGTGCCCTTATGTTGGGTCCAGACCGGCTGTGACTCCGACACTGCTTGCTGTCTTCCAGGTGAGTTATAATGTCTTTTCCGTCTTTATTCTGTCTCTTTCTTTCCCTCCGTTTTCTCTGTCTTATCGGCGTCTGGTTCCACTACACTGTTCCCTAACAATGTCTCTCTTTGTTTTCACAGGAATGGATGCGATCTCGGAGTTGCCATGCAAATGGCAAACACCACGGTGAGTTATTGATGCACGGAGCGCTGCGCTGTTTATTGGTGTTAATTGCTAACCTGTGTTCTCTTCTCTTCTTTGTACAGGTTGCGGTGATGGTCTGGAGTGATGAGCGATCAAAGTGCTGCTTGCCCAGGTAAGTGCTTTGTTAACGCTGACCTTGTTCCTTCTCCCTTGCAGGTTGCGGTGAAACCCAGAGATGGGCGAGGTAAGAGAAGCGCAGGGTGCTGCCAGGACGCGCTGCTTGCCCACGTAAGAATTGTTATTAATGCTGTCCTTGTTTCTTTACCTTTGCAGGTTGCGGTGAACTCTGGAGATGGGCGAGGTAAGCGAAGCACAGGATGGATTCAAGGCCGGTTACTTCACAGTTAAGTGTTCTTGCTTGCTAATGCTGTTCTTGTTCTTCCAGGTTATTAATGGAATCTGGATCTAGGGCTTCAGGATCGGCCGCCAGATGAGCAGGAGCTGGACACGTTGAGCATTACGTTGCAGGAGTGCAGAATAACGCGAAGCATGTTCTGCTGTTTGGGTGTGGTTTAAATAGCCCAGGTAAAGTAGTTCCAGGCCCAGCCACACCCAAAACACTAAACCGCATGGCTTGGTTCTAAAGAACTGAGCTGTGTAATAGGCCTCCATGTTGGATTAAGGTCCAAAACTGGTATTGCTTTATTCCGGATAATGAGCCTGGCGCAAAAGGCGCCAGGACTGACTCCATGTATGTTTCTGATGGAGTTTTAAGGCCCTTGGGGCCAGTGTGAAGGGCTTTAGCCCCACTGCTGCCAGGGGGCTGTTATACCTGAGCGGGTCAGGGGCATGGATCGTGACAGAAACTGGAAGGAAGGTTTATTTTCAGGAATGGAGAGGGGTTCCCCATCACCAGTTTTTTGTCCTACAAGAAAAATTACTGAATTGTCAGGTGTTTGATTATTTTGGAAATGAAACTCAATATGATGCGATTTCTGTTCAACCATGTGGCATGTGCCATTTAAACTAACATGGTTGACACTTTGTTTTAAATGTATTGGCTGGTTAGTCTGAGTCCAGAGGACCTTGTTCACACAGTCTATTAGGGGAGACAACCTGCGAAGCAGGTCATTATCTAATAGACAGGGGATTCCCTCTGGAGTCACGACTATGACCGGGTGCTTCACCTTATATCACCCAATTTTAATTTCCAGATCTGCAGTCCTCTCGACAGGAATTTCATTCCCGTCGAAGTTCTGGAGTTGTCCAGGAAGAGGGGTGAGAGGGATCTGGTGTCTCTCCCCCTTCCTGAACTTAGCTGCTCAAAGGCCCTTTTTGACAGAAGAGTGGCTTGGGATCCAGTATCCACCAGTGCTGAAAATGCACATTGCCCTTGCACTCGGACGAGGGCGTAGGATCTACCTTCTTTGTCCTCCAAGTGGCAAAGGTAATGGGCATTTTGGGCAAGCTGGACGGGCAATTTCTTTATTTTGGACTCCGACACTCTGGGATTTTTGGCAGTTTTCTGTGCCGGTCTCTGGGAATCTGTAACAAAAATTTGGAATCCTCTAATATGTGGCATTTCAGAATCCCCTTTTTCCCTTAGATCTGTGCCGCCCCCCTTTACCTGGTGACAGTCTCTAGAAACAATTTGTGGGGAGGATCCCTCCCTTAGTATTTTGTTCTCAGGATGAAAATTCCGGGGTTCAGGATGGGTGACTCTAAATCAGTCCCCACACCCACCCAGTCTTCATTCAAGTCTCTTGAGACCCATTTTTCTTTGGGAGGAATTACCCCGTCCCTGAAGGAGAAGACTTTCTTCCCAGAATCCTCCAAGGATTCTTCCCCTTCAAACTGGAGGATACTGACTTCCTCCACAAAATGAGTCTTTTTGATTTCTTTATTTCTCCAACCCACCCTTGTTCCCTGGGTTGCAGGTATTCGGGGTATGCGATTTTAGTTCTGGTGTGTCCAGGGGCTTTTCACGGGTGAGGAAGGAAGCTTCCTCTAGGGCTTTACACCCCCCTTCCTCCCGTGCCTCCTCCACTGTAACCGGTGGGTTGTCGGGGCTCTCTGCCAGTCATTGTTCTGGGGTTCAAGATCCTTGGTTTATGGGGTTCTGAGCCGCCATGTTCATCTGAGGGTTCGGCTGAGCCCTTAACATGCGACTCAGATCCTGCGTGAGGTTCTGGACCTGGCGTTCCAGTTGGGACACCCGCTCTGACTGGTATGGGGGTCTTTGTTCAAACCTAGGTGGTTCTCGGGAAGGGTAACTATCCCTTCTCCCGGAGTATCATGGGTATCGGAGATTCCCTTGGTAATCCTCCACCTTTGGCCTCCCCTCTCCCGGATTGGGTGGTCTGGACTCCTGAAAGGGGGAAAGAAAGGAGGGTTGTCCTGCATTTGGGGTTTGGTAGATACCAGGGAAAGAAACTTAACCCAGGATTTGGGGAATTACTGCACTCCTGAGTGAAGTTAGGACGGAGGTTTCGTGGGGCAGTACTCACCTGGGTGGACCCCGCCCTTGGGCTGGGGGAGTCCATACATACCCCAAGATAGGTTTGTTGCCCTTATATCTGGGACTGATGTAATCAGCAGAGTTAGGGGTCACATTGGTGGGATTACCTACCTGACTACCACCCGTTGCTGATTGATCAGATTGCCTTCTTTGCCTCGGATTTGGTTGGTTTTGGGAAGGTTTGTTTTTAGGCCCTCCCCATTTCTAGGTCTAAAATGGGGACAACCTTCACCTCCGCCACCTTTGCAGCAGCAGGGGTGTTGGTTGGTTTGGGTTTTTTGTCAGGTTTTTGTTTTCTGCAGGTTTTTGGACCTCATAGATCCAGGTAACCTGCTTTATTACCCAGTCAAGGGTCCTGTTGTCATGAAAATCCATTACCAACTGGGTCATTATATATTTTGGGAGCACATGAAAATAGGTGGTTATGAATACTCTACTATTCATGCGCACCCACCTGGTGATTTGTGCAAAGGCACGTTTTAGCTCCTGCACACATTCTCTTGTGGCCTGATCCTCTCTGCATTGCAGATTGTAGGATGCTTTGCGAGCCTCCTGGGGGTTTCTGTGGGCATTACAGATGGACCTCCTGGAATGGTTCTGGTCTTCTAGCCCCGAAAAGAAGCTGGAGTACTCCGGAGAAACATCCATTTGGCATAATCTATGCAGTTCTGGCAATTTTTTTATGTGAAAAGAGTCCATCATTTGTTCATATAGTTACAGTTGCTCCCAGACAGAAAACTTTGCATTTTTGTGGTACAGGGTTATAAAATTCCTAATAGCCTTATTCTGTCTAATGGGGTATTTCACCAGAGCCCTCTTGTTTATTAGCCTTCCTTTGCCGCGTTACCCGATTCCACTCGCCCTCAGACTCAGAGATGCTACTGTTTGAGGTCCCCTCTTTATCTTCTAAGCACTCCCTGAATCTTTGAGCTTGTGATTTGCTCTCAGAATGGTGGGGCCTAGTTTCTTCTCCCCTGTTGTACCTTGTGTTCTCTGCGTCAGTCCCCTTGGACTCCCTATTTCAAACAGGAGAGTGGTCTTCTGACTCCTCTCTGCTGGAGGTTTTTAGAATGCTCTTTTGGGGCCTCACTTCATGCTGTCTTTCTGCAAAGTGAACCAAATGGTTCCTTTGTAAATGATGCTTCTGTAGGTCTAGCTCCCTGAGTATTTCTTCATAGGAGTCTTCCCAATCAGATATTTTGGCCATTACATTTCGGAATCTGTGCAGGGATGCCTGTCCATCAATCTCTGATGGGCGGTGGCCTACCTGCTCAATCATGCTAGGCCTATTTAAGTCTGGCTGCCTCTTGACTCCCAGTTCTTGTGAACCAGCGGACATGTCAGCAGTGTCTTGTGCATACAAAATGGTAAATGGGTTTGAGGCCCTTAGTACAGAGGGCATCACGCTGTGATCAGCAGTTGCCCTGTCCCTTTCTACTTGTTCTGGGTCCCTCAAGTTTGGATGCAGCCTAGCATACTCTTTCTCTAACAGCTCCAGTGTCTCCTTTCCAGCCCCTATTTACTAACGGTAGGCAAAGGCGTGAGCCCTTTGTTCTGCTATCAGGGATTGGCTTACTTCTATGAGCTTTTCTTGAGCTGCTACCTGACTCTGGAGTCCACTGTTCTCCTCACAGAGGGCATCATTGTCTTTTTGTACTGCCTGTATGGTCTGGGAATACTGGGACAATTTTTGTGGCAGGAGATTCATCTCCTGATTGTGCACATCTTTAGTTTGGGTGTTCTCTACTAGAGCACCCTCCACTCGTCTGGTGTGCCCCAATAACTTTTCATATTCTACTTGTAGTTCATTTAGTTTCTGGAGGTCTAACTCTCTTTTTTATAGATCTGTTTTTAGGTTGCTCGACTCCTGACATAGGGCATCTTTTTCTTGATACAGGGTGCCCCTCTGTTCAGCCAGGTCATCCCGCTGTTGTTTGATTGTACGTACTGTCTGGCGTTCTTGGTTACATTCTGTCTGGAGGTGGATTTCTTTACTGATTAATTTATTATTCTCCTCTTCCAATTTGTCCACCTGTTTTAATAAAGTGGTTATCTGCTTTGAACAGGCTCTGTTATATTTTATTCAACCTTTTCCTGAAACTCCACTTTTAATGCATCTAATTGGGTCTCTTGGTCTGAATTATTTTGTTGTCGTAGAGCCAAGTGCGCTTTTAGCTGTTTAATGTAATTTTCTAATCCTACCTGAGAATCTTGGCTCTTTTGCAATTTCTCTCCTACTAGTTTTAGTTCAGTCTGGATTTGGGTTAAGAGCTCAGACTGGTTTTGTGCAAGGGTTCTATTTTCTTCATATTTTTCCTCCATAAATCCCATATGAAGATATATGCAGGCTGTGATTATGACCATTTTAATCTGCTCCTCTTTAATTTTCGGAGTCATATACAACTCGCTCAAGGCTTGATGCAATAGGCCACTGTCTTGCCACACATCCAGGTTCATGGCGGTGACCTGTTGCAGCATTTCTCCTAGCCAGACCTCCTCATCTCGCTGTGCCCATTCCCCTCTGACAAATAATTTGTGCAGAAGGTGCTGCCTACCATGTTTATCTCTACTTCTACTATGGTCATTATGGAGAGTGTTCTTTCTTTATTAAATTATTCATATGAGTAAACCTGTATTCTGTTGCTCTTTTGTCTAGTTCAGGGTTGATTTTACTTTATTTTTATACACGGGCCTTATACTTAGGGTCTATGTTTTGAGAAGGTGCTTCTAGAGTGTAACACAGCTTTGCAACCACAAAACGTATTACTACCTTTATGGTTAGCCTGCTGTGCTAAGCGGTCATGGGTGGAAACACTATCTCAAATACCGGCAATGAGCCCCATCTTTGTTAAGGATTCTAAAAGGGGCCTCACACTCCAGACCAGAATGGCCAAGGATGCAGCACACAATTAAAACACTTTTACTTTATTTATTACGAATTCTGTTGAGAAGACAATCAATCCGTCTCACACCCCCCTTGGGTCGCAATGGACCATGAACCAGGACGGTGTGTATTAATAAAATATTTATTTATTTTTAGATTGTAATGAAAATCACACACATTTAAAATTGAGCCGCAATCACCAGTTTGGTGATAATTACACTGTAAAATGATAGCTCATACTTAGTTTGACCTTTTAACATAAGAAATCCAATGCATAATTGAATAAAAGCAAGATACTTTTCGTGTGTTTTTTTTCCCCGATAGCACCACAGTTAATGTTTCCCCCTACAACACTCCCTCCAACCCCTGTTAACTGAATTTTGAGTGGTTAGAAAAGAGTAGCAAGGAGTCAGGCATATTAGGCAACAAACAGAATTGAAATCCGACCTTCCACCTATTAAGTGGTACTATAACAATCATTTTGTGGCTCGATTATCAAGAACAGAAACGCTGCGCGTGAAAGGGGTTAAGCTGCAGTCTTAACCCCCCCACACGCCGCGTGTCTCTTTATGTGGGAATTAATTAGTTTATTCCAAATATGACTAAGGACTTATGCAATGGACTAAAAGGATAGGAAAGAATGGTGCTAACACATGGAGATCAAAAACAAGTTACTAGGGTTTTTATGGGATTACTTATAGCGTGGAAAAAATGGCAAGGTATCAAAATGGGATATGCTATGTTTTGCTATGGGGAAGGGGTTGCACTTCCAATAATCACTTGCATTGGGTATTTTGGACAGCCAACCAGGTTTCTGGACATAGGGACAATGATCTGGTCCCAGGACAGCAGCGGCTTTCCTTTAGGGACACAGCGGGGCAACTGGGGTCTAGTCTCAGTGGACAGTGGGGCATCAGCTGGATAAAACAGGTAGCGGGGCAGAGCAGGTAGCGCTGGAGAATCCCAATTAGGATTCAGCCACCTTTACACCTTTCTCCGTGGATTATGGGGATATTTTTAGGGCTTGAGTTCTGCAGGGTGATTCTGTCCTGGCAGTGGAATCTGGAATCTTGCAGGGCGAGTATGGATTGTCTGGATCTCTGGATGTGCTGAAGCAGGAAAATCTGAAGAGTCCAGAGCTCCCTCTGCCTCCCCTTTATATAAGGCACATGACGACAGAGTATTTTTGCTATGTGGGCTGAACTAAGCTAGGCCTATCTCTAAATCGGATAGGTCAAGCTATACTGTAGCCTCCGCCCTGGAAGCAGATTGGACGGAAGGAGCTGACTCAGTTTTATGGTGTGTACTTTTATGACGACCAGGGCCATCCCACAGTTACTTTTGCCAAAATTGGTTATGACACAAAAATTCACCTTTTTACAGTTGTTGCGCTTTTGAAAATCACATAGGCAGATTCCATATTTTACACATATCCTGTCATTCCAACTCCCAAGTTTGTACGATGTTGTTTAGTCCTTCTCATAATCTTTTGCTATTTCTAATGGGAACCGTTTCCCCTAAAAATCTACAAATCGGTACACTTAAGCCTATTAATGTGGGACATAGTTGTATCTAACTTTCATAACCGTGTCATGTACAATTTCTTCATAAATGTCTTTTTTCTGGTGTTTGAGTCCCCCATGCTAGAGAGGTCCAACATAGTCTTGTTTTAAAGGCGCGAAAATAGTTAAAATTTCACATTACTGTGTTTTCAGGTTGCAGAAATAAAAGTTTTAAGAAGAAAAGTCGTTTGACCCAGGTGGGCCGGCTTTGTCCCCAAAGAGGGGCAGTCTTTCCACCCCCCAAGACAAATGTCTCTCTCTGGCCCACTAGCCCAGAGGTTATCATGATGACTTCTTTGATCCTGGCAGTTGCAGTTGAGGAGAGGTGTCACGAGGAATTCACACCTATGTGTCCTGGCAGTTCATTGTCTTGGCTGCAGAATGCCAAGCAGTCTGATCAGATTGTGAAATCCCCCACCTAGGCCCTTTTCATTTGCCCATGGGGCTAGTCCACTTGGGGGAAGTAATTCTGTTCTCAGGAGAGGCAGGGCAGCTTTGAAGTGCCTGCTGTGCAAAAACTGGTTTGACAGCAAGTTCCGGAGTATTCAAACAGCTTTTAAACATTTATTTTTCTTCTTTCACAAAAGCCAAGTCTATTTGGTAATAATATCATGCACATTCTTAAACCATCACATTTCTATGCAAGCACAGGGCCTTAGTTTAACATTTCACTTTTAAAAAGGCATTTTCTTGTTTGGCAAAAGCACCATTTCACACGTGGGTTTATTCTTCTTGGATGTCATTTTTCAGATGCAATTTTTCCTCGCATCCATACTTTGAACATTATTTATAGCCCTAGTCAATTTCTCATACACAAAAATCGTCCAACACAAGGGTTCTCTGAAACTGACATCAAATAAAAGTAGAGAGAGGGCTTTTCTGAAGAGCTTGACAGTGCGGCTGGAGTGAATTTCTCTGCTATTTTACAGATTTGACTTGACACATCATGCCTTTCAGGGAGGGTTAACCTCCTTGCTGGTGTAAGGCCTGAAGATAGATGGGCATGAATGTGTCTTACTGGAACCACTGTGTCATGTTGAAAAGATGGAAAGGGCATCAGTGCGCAGTCATTTTAAATGCAGAAAATGTTCTTTTTCCAGTGGGAAGTTTTGAGCTGGCAGCATAGCAACGCTGCCTTTAATTTCTTTTCTTTGGTGCACATGAAGAAAACACTGGCCTCCATTCTCGAGGTGTGCTATGTTTCACCTCGCCGCACATGTACCTGGCAAAGATAGCGCAGCCATTATTTCTGTAGCTGCAAAACACTGTTTTGATGCAAGGGAATAGCGCTCAGCAGAGCCAGCGCTGCCATTCTAATTGTAACTGCTGAAAATGCAGTTTGGTGATGTTGGGAAGTTCTGCTAGGCTGGTAAATGTACCCCACATAATAAAGCAATACAAATAAATTTTAAAAAGGAACCTTGGTCTGGGGATCTCTTGAACAGACAGGGCTGCCAAATACCCTTTGACTGTGGCAACCTGAAGGCCTGAAGAGGCCAGTGACAGAAGGAACTCATCACTGCAGTGGTGCGGCAAGAGATAGGGTCAGTCTCACGTTCCCTGCACCATGCACCAAATCTCCTCCACCTACATGCATATAGAGATCTAGTAGAAGGTCTGCATGCGGCAGCAATACTTCAAGTACTGCCCCTGAGAGGTCCCGGTCATCATACCTCATCCTCTCAAGAGCCACGCATGTAGGTTGAGGGAATCTGGGGTCGGGTGGACCACTCGACCCTCCGACTGGGTTAGGATATCCGGTGAGGTGGCTAGATGGTCAAATCCAGGAGATCGCAGTACCATGTTCTCCTCGCCCGATACGGGGCGATCAGGACCATGGTCGCTCGAATCCCTTCAACCTCTTCAGAACAAAAGGAATGATGGGAATGGGGGTGAAGGCGTAGTGGAGAGGGAAGATCCAATCCACCAGAAACGCATCCTCCAGTGCACCGTTCGCTGGGAATTCACTCAAGCAAAACTGTTTGCACTTCCTGTAGTACTCCGTGGTGAAAAAGATCCACTGCTGGGGCACCCCAGAGAGCGAAGAACTCAACTAAGACTTCCTGGCACACTTCCCCCTCATGTGAGACTGTGCTCTGTCTGCTCATAGCATCCGCCAAGGTGTTCTCTGTCCCTGCCAGATGAACTGCAGAGACCGATTTGGTTCACTCGCAACCAGAACCACAGCTGAATTGCCTCTGCGCAGAGTAGGCAGGAGTGCACGCCACCCTGCTTCTTGAGGTTGTGCATGACCACCGTCAGGACGAGGACATGCTTCCCTCTGAGAGACGGGAACAGGCCCTCAGGGTTAACCTGATGGCCCACAACTCCAACCTGTTGATATGCCATTTGGCGTCTGATGGAGACCAGAGACCGCTCATCAGCAAATCCTCGCAGTGGGTGCCCCAACCCTTTAGGGATGCATCCGTGACCACTCGGGCACCAAGGAGGTCAGAAGGGTTGCCCCGCGCCTATAGATTGCTGCACGTCTTCCACCAGCCAACTTCACGGACTACATGGCTGGACACCGAAAGGCGATCTGTGAGTGCTCTCAGGTACTGAGACCACTGGTCCCTCAGGAGCCATTGGAGGGATCTCATACGCCGACTGGCCTCTGCAACTAGAAAAATACAGAAGGCCATGAGACCCAAGAGGCGGATGAAGGAACCCACTGGAAGAGTGCTGTGGTTTTGAAACAAATGCACCATCTGGGCTACGCTGCTGACTCTCTCCTCCCCGGGCGTCTAGGACTGCTCCAATGAACTGGTGTAAAATGTGACTTCAAGTTGAGGGAGAAGCCCAACTTGTGCAGTAGCAGGCTGGTGTCTTCTAGATGAGACAAGACTTGTCCCGCTGACTTCCCGCAGATCAGCCAGTCATCCAGGTACGGAAATACATGGACCCCGGATCCCCTGAGGTGAGCCGCCACTACTGCCATGAGCTTGGTGAAGACCCTCGGCGCTGAGGTCAACCCAAAGGGAAGCACTTACAACTGATAGTGCTTGTCCCCTATGAGGAAACTTAAGAACTTTCTGTGCTTTTGGTGTATCGGTAGATGGAAATAAGCATCCAGTAGGTCTATTGACACTAGCCAGTCCTTTAGTTCGAGAGCATGGAGAATCTCTCTCAATGTCACCCTCCTGAATTTGTCCTTCCTCAGGAACTTGTGCGAGGTCAAGGATGGAACCGAGACCTCCTCCCTTCTTGGGCACCAGGAATATCAACCCGACCCTCTCTGATTGGGAGGTACCTCTTCCACGGCACCCTTCGAAAACAGGGCTCCGAGTTCTTCCTGGAGCTCATGTCCCGGTTGGATTGGGGGAGGTGGAGGTCTGTCTGGAGGTCTCTTCAGGAAAGATAGACAATAACCTCACTGAATCAACTGCAGGGCTCAAGTGTCGGAAGATATTTCCTGCAACTGTGGCCAATGCCCGGCCAATCGTCCACCAACCGGTGCATCATGGGAGGCGAAATCAAAGCGGATTAGAGGGTGCGGGTGACCCTGCCGCTGCTTCTGTTTGTTGGCCTCTTGAGGCCCCTCTGCCTCTCCCAGGGCATGAGAGGTGCCTCTGCCCTTGCCTGGCTTACGGGAGCTGCGCCTTCTTGCCACAGGGCACACAACGTCTATAGCCTCTGCCCCTGGAGGCGATGCTGAAAGCAGGTTTGGCCGGCTGCTCCGCTAGGCCTAATGATTTAGCATGCAATTTTGACTACTTAGATTTCTCTAAGGACTCGTCTGCTTTCTGCCCGAAAAGCATGTCACCTTCAAAGGGCATGTCCAGCAACCTGTTGTGTACATTTAGAGAGAAGCCAGAAGTTTTTAGATATGCTTGGCGTCTCATTACGACTGCTGAACCCATTGCTCTGCCAACGCAGTCTGCCATGCCCAGGCTTGATTGCAACGACTGCTTGGCTATCTCCTTCCCATCCTCCACTGGCTGTAATAATCTCTCCCGCATGGCACCCTCTGGGACGTATTCAGCAGTGTGTTCCACTGCCTTCCATAAACCAAATGAGTATTTGGCAAAACCAGATGCCACATTAGTGACTTTGAGCGCCATGATACCATAGGTGAACACCTTTCTGGCCAATGCATCAGATCTTTTCCCCTTCTCTGTCTGTAGGCAGATTAGAGGTGGATGCCATGGGTCTGGTGTAAATAGAGGTAGCCTGTATAACCAAATCATCTGGGAAAGGGTGTGTGGTGAGGAAAGAAGGGTCTCCTCTTGCCGGCCTATACTTCCCTGTAAAATTGTCCTTCAAAGGGGGAATGGTACAAGGGTGCTCCTATAAGTGCTATAAGGAGGTTAAGGGGCCCGCAATGGCTGGGTTGAAAGGCATATTGTGCTCGACTGTGGGACTCTAGTCCAAAATGTCAGTAAGATCATAACCCTGAAGAGGGATAATGGACGACTTCAACCCCAGGGTGTCAACAACCCTGTGAACCAGATCCCTGAACCTAGCAGTAGTGTGTGTATATGGCTGGCTTTGTTCCAATTCCAGGTCTGGGAAGTATGCAGACCAGGTTTTCCACCTCAGTTGTTTCTGAGGTAACCCAATCGACCCCACCGGCACCCGTGTAAATGGGGTTGACTGAGTCCTCATGGTCATCGATGCCAAATATGGAATGCATGGAATCAAAGAAACCTGAACTCAACAGTGGCACAAATGAACCTTTGCTGATTGTCGGCGCTGTGGTCTTGAGAATAGGTTTCGGAGCCGAAGCTGTCAATGCTGAAGGTTCTTTCGGAGCCGAGGGATGCTCGGAAAACCGATGGCCGTCAGGGGCCTCGGCCTTATGACTCTCCAGCAACTTATGCCTGGTGGGTGTAACACATGAAGATGTTTTCGAAGCCGATGATGTCGACGGAATGGCAGGTGTTTTCGCCGCCAAAGCTTGCTGGTCGGGGGCCGGAGACGCACCTATAGTAGCTTGCGTCTTAAACATTTCTAACATTGAAGATTTAAAACTATCCCACTCTTCCCGAGTGGGTTGCCCCGCCGAGGGCTTACCTGACAAGCTGGACTTGCATCAATGGCGGTGGCGCGGCTTCTTATTTTTTGGTCTTCTTATGATGTCATGCATTCCCCTTGTCGGGAGTGGGCTCCTCAGTCTCAGTCTCAGCCTCCTAGGAACGGACGAGCGACTGCGCCAGAGACTTGGCCACTGGTCATCCCAAGGTCAGTTTCCTGGCCCTCTCACGTAGGGATTTCAGCTGCATCTTTGTGCATGACATGCAAGCCTCTGTGTCAGGACTAACGCCTAGACACCATAGGCAGACGTCAATGGGGGTCGGGCATGGACATTCTGGCCTCGCAATCACGGCATCACGTGAAGCCCGAAACACTCTGAGACGACATTGCCTCAAGGTTTTGAAGAAAAAACATACAATAGTACAACAAGAACGTTGAGTAAACTTGAGTCGTGTTCCCGATGCAGCGTGCAGAAAAAAGGAAAGCAGAGCGGCCTGCAGAGTTGCTGTGGGATGAGAGAAAGTGAGAGCTAGGTAAGCAGTCACAGAGGCTAGCACAGTGATCCACTGCCCCTGGAAGAACTGGTGACGTGTCCTGCTACACGTACAGTAAAGGCAAACACAGGAGACCCGGTAAGAGAGTGGGTCCAACCAAGCACAGCATCCAAAGTGATCTTCCTCATCCCAGTAGTCAAGTTAAAGCTATGGAAAAGGGAGAGTGTCCGGGTAGTAATCTCCCTCGTCTCAGTGATAAAGACAGAAACACTAAGTGTGAGAAACTTCCGGCGTAATCTCCCTCTTCGCAATGAAGAATACAGAAACACTATAAATTTGGAAAACGTGGGGAGTTATCTCCCTCGTTTCTGTGAGTACCAATAAACAGCCTTCAGTATGAACACGAATAAGAAAAATCTGTCTAAAAGGGGGTGGTGAATGTAAAGCCAGGGTGATGAGAGACAGGAGGAATTGTCCTCAGAGAGACTGGAGTAATGGAAACTCAAGTATCAAAGACATTCCGAGTAATTCCCTTCAGCCCTGTGGCTGCAATATAAGAGAAGGATATAAGAAGCATTGGGAGTGGTCTTCTTGGGTTAAAGATCACCTCTATAAGTCAGAAGGAAGACAATCACATAAGAACTGCCCTTTCTAATCCTAGAGGCCCTTTGAATCTCCAGGCTTGTTTGAGAAACATTGAAGTTCAAAAAGACGAATTGAAGTTACAGTTGTAGCAACAAACTTGCCTAATATTAGATGGTGTAATAGCAGCAGTAGACTGGTCGTCAATATTCTTGTCAGAATTGTAATAGCTGGAAGAAGTAGAAGCCAAAGCCAACTGTGGGGCAAGGGAGCCTGCTTGCACAGAGTTTCTAGAAGAAGGAAGTTGCTGAAGAGAGTGCCAACCTTAAGCAGAAACATCCCGACAAACTGTGTATAAGAAACGCCGCAGAAGTTGAAAGCAGAGAAGTTGATGTAAGCGAAGTGGTACTTTTGTCTTCAACTTTACCTAGTCTTTCTTTCCAGGAAGGAAGTCATCCAGGAAACCACATTGGTGCTGTTATTTCTTTGTGGAACTGTAAAAGGAGCATCCTTTCATCAAGCAAAGAAGAGATTTTTGCCAGTGTATTTTTATTTGTGTGAACTTTTGTTTCTTTGAAACCTTTCAAGACTTTTGTTAAGACTTTCTGTTCCTTGGAAGAAATTGACTTTGGGACATTCCTGGGGGAGTAAGTTATGGCCAGGGCCACTGGAAGTCATCCAAGACACTGGGTGTTTGGTAACCTTTTATTTATGTTGTTTTCATGTTGCTTTGAATGTTTATGCCGTTTAGTGTGAGGGTTTGCTTTGTGAATGCTGTGAGGTTTACCCACATATCCTAGAGTAGGTAGGGAATACCCTGGTAGAGTAGGTTTAGTTAGGGTTTATTTGATCATTGTGTACAATAAAATGTCAAATCCTGAGAAAACTAAACACAGTCATGAGTCTCACATTACTGACCCCTCACATTCATTACTCAATGGCGCACACAGACAATTATGTGTGCATGAAAGCCAAACATTTCTGCATTTAGTGAAAAATAATTAGAGGGAACATTGGCCCTCCTGAAAACTATTGTTTGATATTGAAGAATGCCTACATTGTCCCAGGAGAAGGAAGTTATTCTCCCGGGTGGAGGTTCAAGATCCAAAGAGTGTTGGTTATGTTGGAGTATCCTCAATGCTTTAGGGACTGTCATCACGGTTGAAACTCGATAAACCAGGAGAAGGGAGTCATTGTCCTGGCCCTTCACTTGAACATGAGGCTCCATTCCGACGGCTTCTGACCGCAGGAGGACTAGCCAGAATGGGAGAAGGACGCTCCCGCTCTTCACCGGAATCGGCGGTGCTCGGCTGCGGAAAGGTAGCAGAGTCCCCGGAGAACAGTGGGAGGCAATAAAATCAGCTAGCAGGCGAACCGGGCAGTGGCACTGACGTTAAACAGTGGCACTTAGTTTGAATACCAGCACCTACCAGCATCTATTTTGCTACCAACATCTTCCAGCTGGGAACAGCTGGGATCATAGCGCTTCGGCGCTCATCAACCTCAGGCTCCTGCTCTTTGAGGCTCCTACAGAGACGGTAAGCCAATGCGTGGCTTTTGATCATTGCCGCGCATCGTCCCATGCTTTGTTTAAAAGCAATGAAGTTATTTTGCATTTTGCCTCCTTTTGCCGCGTGATGACACACACCTTTATGATCTACAGAAAAACTGAAAAATGAAACATGCTTGTGCTTAAATGACTGTTACGATGCATTTTCACCACAGGAACGTTCAGGCAGTACTGAAGCTTAAAGGGCTCTGTCTTTTTTATTTTCCTTTACTGGCCCTGATGTTTCATTGGCTTTCTTAAGATGGCTGACCCCATGAGCGCTTGTAGGCATCCTTTGGCCATAGCCTGCTCACCCACCATTGGCTGCCCTTTTTTAATCTGCCAATCGGTGGCACCAGGAGGCCGGACATCCACCAAAAGCCCACATCTAAGGCACTGACTGCTCCTGTCCGGGCCTGGAAAGCCACAGCCCCACACCTCTAAAGATGGTCTGTTCTCCAGAAAAGTTACTGGACTGTTTGGACTGCGATTGCACCAAAGGACTGCCACGACCCCTGCTGCCATGAAAGTTAGTACGACCGACCTCCATCATTAACTCTCCCCAGACTTCTTCCGTTGCTACATCCTCGTATATTTAACTTCATTCCTCACTGCTCCAAAGGCAATACAGACACGCCATCCATGCAAAGAAAAGAGCCCACATTCAGGCACGAGTTTCGGCGCATCCAAAACACGGTTGAACCTTTCAAAATGTGCAGGGAACTAGCCAACCCCTCTGCAGTCTCCTCTGCCCCTTCTCCTTCCGAGAGCCTCTGCAATGCACTGGCCTCACACTTACTTTTTTTTTTTTGTTTTTTTTTTTAATGTTTTGTTTGATTTGTCAAACTTTTCATTTTTCAATTTTTTTGAGTCTTCATAACACAAAAGTTTTTAAAACTGTGATTCAATTCGGCTTTTCTTTTATAATTCTTTATCGATCTCAATCCAGAAGTTGATCATTGTGATGATCAGCCACTGATGGTTTCCTTGGAGCAGTGTTGCCCATCTCTCCTCTGCTGTCATTTGTTGCTCTGAGATTTAAAAAAAATCTCTAAATAGATCTCGTTTATTTTTTAGTTCTGGGCACACCATGATTAGATGGAATAAAGTTTCTTTCCCCATTGGATCTTTACAGTATCGACAGACAGGAGAAATATTTTTGGCTCGGTCTGTTAAAGCCAAGTATTCGCGTGTGGGTAAGATGTTCAGCCGAAAGCGCAAGAATAAATCACAAATTTTCACACTTGTGAATTGGACGAGATAAGAAGGCAACTGGTTGAGTGCTCTTTCTTCCATGTAGCTGGTTAATTGGCGTTTATAAGTTGTTTGTTCTTCGATTGTTCTTATCCAATCATTCTTCTGAATTTTTTGTTTTGCATATTGAGGTCTATTTCTTAACATTTCTTCTGTGATTTCTTCTTCTTGCATTTTTTGCTTAATTTCACTTGTCCACTTTATTAAAGCTGCAACTTGGGATGCTTGTTTTTTTTTTCTTTAAGAATTTCCAACAATGGTATATTTTCCTCTGAAATGATTTTTCTGTGGAGGTCCATTTGTTTCCATAGCACTATGGACTGAATAGATTGCAAGGTAAGTTCATATCTGATTCTGGCAATCGGAAATGACTTTGGCAAGGCAAGGGTTTTTCTCCAGAAAATAGCTTCATATTTGGACCATTTCAATAGATCTTGGTTTATCAGGGATTCACTCGCATAAGTCAAGATTGGTATGACCTTTTGTTTATATAGTAGAGTTGTAGATTTGCAGAGTAAGTGCCATATTTGCGATGAAAAAAACGGCCTTGCCTTGCTAACGATGCTGCTTTTTCTTCAATGTTTTCTTGCCATTCCTTTTCGTTTGCCGATGGATTGATTATTGCACCTAAGTATTTTATTGTTTTGGTTAGCTTAATCTCTTTGTCTTCCAGATAGAATTTTGGAGTCCATTGCTTCTTGGATTTTTCAGTTATAAGTTTCATTATCTTGGTTTTGTTGATGTTGATTTGTAAATCATTTTCCTTCATGAAATTTTGAGTTTTGTTCAATGTTATCTGCAGACCTTTCACAGTTTTGTCCAAGATGATGTCATCAGCATAGATTAGGGTTTGAACATTTTCACTGTTGATCTTAGGAGGATTCGCCATCAGATGGTGAATTTTTTCTTCAAAATTGTGGGTGAAGAGATTATAAAGACAAGCAGCCAAGGGGCATCCCTGTTTGAGCCCATTCCAAGTCACAATTGATTCTGTTGCCTTTCCGTTGTTTGTAAGTCGAACTCGGATAGACGTATTCGAATACAGCTGTTGTATTGGGTTCAGAATAGTAGATGGACAGCCCCACGCAGCCAATTTGGACCATAGAAGTTGTCCATTGACTGAATCAAAGGCCATTTTTAGATCTATGAAGATTGCATAGACCTGATGTGCTTTCGTTAACCCTCCGTATTTTAGCATATTTAATAGCAACAGATTGACGTTGGTACTTATTTTTGTGACAAAGCCAGTTTGCCTTTTTGCTTGTCTTCCGTGCTGTATGGCCCAACAGTTCAATTTCTTTTGTAGATATCCGGCAAATAATTTTCCTAACGGATCCAGCAGGGCAATTGGTCTGTAGTTGGCCGGATTTTTCCGATCACCTGCTTTGTAGATTGGTATTAAAACAGCTACAGACCATGTGCGTGGAATCTCTTTAGATTTTTCTATCAGGTGTAAAAGATGGAAAAAGAATTTGGCCCAGTGTTCTGGATCTGCTTTAAGGTTGCTGTTGGCTTGCCCATCAGGTCCAGGTGCTCTAGATGAATTCAGGCACCTGATAGTGTTGGTAATGTCCTCTAAGTCCCATTTCAAGCTACAGTCGTCTGTATCATCTTGTGGGTCTGTTGTTCGATGGTGTTTAGGTTTTTTGTATAGATTTTCGAAGTGCTTAACCCATGTATGAGGTTCAACTTCTTGAATCATGGATTGTTTTTTCGATGAATCATTCATCAAAGACCACAGGTTCCGTGTGTTTTTCTGAGTTAACGCTTTCAAAAGTTCTTCTGCGTCGTGTTGCTTTATTGCCATTTTATAAGATTTCATTAAGTTGCAGTATTTTTGTTTTTCCTTTTTTATTTCGGCTTCATATTCTCTTCTGTTTTTCTTTATTTGTCGCAGACGTTTATAGTGTTTCTTTTTTTTCTAGATGGATTTCTAAATTAAAATAATGAGTATGCGATTGCTTGCATCTTTTTTGATTTCTTGATGTTGTTTGTTGGTATTTCTCTAGGATCCATCCGTAATTTAGTTTCACATGATCCTTAAGCGGGGCCTCTTCAAATCGGACTGCTATTTCTTGAGTTTGTTGTTCTTTAATTCGCAGTCGGTTCAACCTATTATTTATTTCAAGTTCAGGTAGAATCAAACATTGATCACTTGATACTTCTGATAACCAGGAAATAAAAATTTGATGGTGATCGCTGTCTGGGTGTGGAGAATTCGTAGTCGAGTTTGTAATCTTCCGATTTCCTTCTGTTATAAAGATGTAATCAATTATTGAATTTGAGTTCTCCCGTGACCAAGTCGACAACGGGATACCTTTATCATTCATTGGTTGAGCACTCAAGAAAATGTTACGCAGCCTTGTTTCCTTAATCCATTTTCTAGCTCTCGATGTCATTTCGTTGGTAACTAATTGGTTTCCTTCTTTGTCAAAGAGATGAAAATTGAAGTCTCCTGCTATGATGATTTCATTCCCGCTGTTACTGCTGTTCAAATGATCAATTTCTTCACATATGGAAACGATGAATTTATTATCAGCCATAGCAGTAGGGTTCCAATATATATTGAAAATCGATAGGCAAGTATATTCTACAGAGTTAGGTACAATCGTGTTATGGATTGATGGCATCTTGATGGAAAGATATTGGGCCCAAGGGTGAATATTTTTACTTTCTATTATTCGTCACAAAGGGTTGATTTTTGTTAATAACAACATTCCTGACGCCGGTCTTCCCTGTTGTGAGGATATAGCTGGGTTCATGAACGTTCTATAGCCATCACATAGTACTTCCTCTTTCAGCCAGGTTTCTTGTAAACAAATGATGTCGGACTGTTCAAGTAAAGACGACTCATTATCAAACAGATGTCTATGACCTCTCGTATTCCAAGAACATAAGGTTGTGGTGGTTTCAGGTACATCTTTTCGTTGTTATAAGTATGTTGTCTTTGCACTCTGGTTCACATTAAAATTGGAGATGTTTCTAGTAGTTTCAGATTGCTTACACACCACCCGTTGTAATTTATCTTGGTTATGGGACCTAGGATTTGAGTCAATCAAATAATTTAGGGATTCTTGAGTTTTGTTCTGTGTGCTTCGATTTATAAATATATTTTTGCTGAATAGCTCTAGCGTTCTTGATTTTTTTTCCGCCCTCGATTGTGAGACCATGATTTCTTCTATTTGAAATCCCAAAATAGCCAATTGGTGTTTAGTGTCAAGGACACGTTGCATGATGTCGTGAGTGTAAAAATCAATGTGGGCCTCTTCCAGGTATTGCTTGTTTGGAAATAGAACTAACTCAATATGTCCAGTTTCAATTTTAGTCAATTGTGGAATGGCTTTAAATAATCGCAGAATGTTATATCTGTTTAATATAACCGGTTCTTCTGTACTTGAACTCATCGGGTATATAGCTATTCCGTATGCACAGGAGGCATTTGACGGGTTTTTGAAGATTGGTCTGACCAGTTTAGGACTTAATTGAGCCGCCAAGTTTCTACTGGTTTCAGTTGGGCTTTCCGATTCCTCTGATGGCCATATTTCTTCATTAGAAACTATTGAGTATGCCAGGGAGATATTAGTTTGCTGTTCGTCTTCGGTGCTTTCGCTATTTGAGCAATCTGTTAAGGAATCTTGACATTCATCTATTACAATGAGGGACTCGTCTTGTGAGTTTATAGAAATAGAGTTGCAGTCGTTTACCTCATCTTCCGTCGATATGTCTATCGGTTTGGTTGAGTTTGTAGAATTGATGCATGTTTCTTGATTAATTACATCTATGAGTGCATCTAACGGTTCAGGCACTGTTTGATTGCCTTGTGGCCGAGCCTTTTGTATTTTGTTAATTTTTCCTGTTTTCGGGATAGGTTGTTGGATAGTGGTTTGATTAGTAGCCACCAGTTTTGTATTTTTCTTTGTCCTTTCATTATTTGTTTTCAGGGTAGTTTGTAATTTTCTCAGAAAGGCACATGACCCATTTTGTGGATTTTTAGTAGTCCTTTTGCTCTTCGATTTGATCGATACATCTTGACCTATTAGTCCCCGTTTCGAGAGATCAAAGATATCGAATGGGTAACGAGGGGGTGGCTCATTTTTGTCTTGTATTGCAAATACTTGAGAGTTCTGTGATGCAACTGAACGTAATTGATTTTCGTATTGTGTCGTTTGATCCGTTTTCCTCATCTCCACATTTGGTAGTTTCTCTGTCTGAGTTTGTGTAGATGCACAGATAAGGTGCTTCATCACTTGGGCATGTTTTTTTACTTTGTCATCAACCATTTTTTTAGTGATTGTTGAAACTGTGTCCATTAAAGTCAGTTTGTCAACTCTATCAGCCCTTGCCACTTCCGCTAATCTATTTTGCCATGTTCTTGATGATTCTGCTTCATATTTTAATCGTTCTTGAATAGTACTTATGAGGGATTCAAACTGGGTTTGCTTGGTCAATATCATTGCCAACAGTGTTGCTTGATCTTTGATTGAATCCACCATAGCTTCTTCGATCTTTAGAAACGGGATCATAGCTGTAGATAGAACCGCTACCAATGTATTCTGTAAATCTAGCATCGTCGTTGGCAAGCTATGTTGGTATTCCGTAGAATAACTTATATTTCCAGTTTTCATATTTGTAGAAGAGGAAGTCATTTCATCCGCTTTATACTTAGGCAATTCTTTCACTGCAGAAGTCAAAGGTTCTTTGATAGGAGCAACGAATCCTGTTGGGCCAATCGGGGTCGAGGTATCAATTTGTCCGATTTGCTTTGACGTGTACATTCCCCCAAATACTTCATTTCTTTTTTCTTGTGAGTCCATAATTGCATCAATTTCGGTGATGTCAAGTGAAAGACGTGCAATTCGGACTTGGAGCGGTTTTTTGGGCTCATCACTTTTTGTGCCAATAGGCAAGTATGTTGCTTGCCATTGCTGTTTGGCTGCTCTCGCACGATCTTGAAGGGGCGTTAGGTGGCTATCATCGTTTCTCTGGATGGGACCCAACATATTTTGATGAGTAAGTGAATTAGTATCGTCACGTGCTGGAAAATCGTGATCAGTGACAGTCCTCGGAACAGCGTCCGATCGTATGGTCTTTATGTCTACTTTATCGCGACCAATATATTGCGATCCATGCTTTAGATTGTCCATGTGCGCCTGATCCATCGGTTTCCCATTGATCATATTATGGGAATTTGTTGTTTTCAAGCTATTCGATAAATTACCATGGGGTACTTGGTGGTTTGTCATTTTATTTATAGGCATTAAGGATTCCTCTAGTTTACCCTGCAATCTAGTGCATGGTTTTAGTGATTTCCATTTAAGTTTGTCGATCTTAAATAAGTAATGAATTTCCTATAAACTTGTGCACTTACCACGACTATTGCCGGCCACAACTGCACCTCTCGCACAAATAGCAGCGACCTTTACGCCGCAAGGGTCACACTTTGATGATTATCAGGAATTCTTCCTGCCGGTATTGCCACAATATGGTCACGTGAATCCGTTGGCGTGACCGGTTTCAAGGCAATGTAGGACCTGGAATACTCCGCTCTCCTCAACTGCTGATTGCTAAAATCATCAGGCTTACGCGAATTGGAGTGGAAAGATAATATTCAGTAGGAGCGGTACTAAGTGGATCAAAGGCCAGTGGCCCACAGTCTCCACTTTCTGGCGATCAGTGTAAGTTCTTTCACTTATTTGTGTATGTACTCAGAAATAACTTTCTGTTACTAGCTCTAGCACGAAAGCCGCCAAACAGCCTAACAGCACCAGCCCTTCTGCTACCAGGGCTTGCGCCGCGAGGGTGGTTGTGCCGGCAATTAATGCTCGCCTGTAGACACGTGATCTGTCACGTGTGCGAGATAGGCCCCGCCTCCTCCTTGAAGCAGGGGGCAGCAAGAGCTCCTGTTCGCAATGCTACTTTCCACACAAAATGAAGGAATCACTGTAGAAAAAACGTCTGTTTCAGTGAACGCACCTTCTCCTTTCACAGATGCTCGCCACTCGGGCGGTTGTGCCGGCAGTTAATGCTCGCCTGTAGACACGTGATCTGTCACGTGTGCAAGATAGGCCCCGCCTCCTCCAGGAAGCAGGGGGCAGCAAGAGCTCCTGCTCGCAATGCTGCTTTCCACACAAAATGAAGGAATCACTGTAGAAAAAACGTCCGTTTCAGTGAACGCACCTTCTCCTTTCACAGATGCTCGCCACTCGGGCGGTTGTGCCGGCAGTTAATGCTCGCCTGTAGACACGTGATCTGTCACGTGTGCGAGATAGGCCCCGCCTCCTCCTGGAAGCAGGGGGCAGCAAGAGCTCCTGCTCGCAATGCTGCTTTCCACACAAAATGAAGGAATCACTGTAGAAAAAACGTCTGTTTCAGTGAACGCACCTTCTACTTTCACAGATGCTCGCCACTCGGGCGGTTGTGCCGGCAGTTAATGCTCGCCTGTAGACACGTGATCTGTCACGTGTGTGAGATAGGCCCTGCCTCCTCCAGGAAGCAGGGGGCAGCAAGAGCTCCTGCTCGCAATGCTGCTTTCCACACAAAATGAAGGAATCACTGTAGAAAAAACGTCCGTTTCAGAGAACGCACCTTCTCCTTTCACAGATGCTCACCACTCGGGCGGTTGTGCCGGCAGTTAATGCTCGCCTGTAGACACGTGATCTGTCACGTGTGCGAGATAGGCCCCACCTCCTCCAGGAAGCAGGGGGCAGCAAGAGCTCCTGCTCGCAATGCTGCTTTCCACACAAAATGAAGGAATCACTGTAGAAAAAACGTCTGTTTCAGTGAACGCACCTTCTACTTTCACAGATGCTCGCCACTCGGGCGGTTGTGCCGGCAGTTAATGCTCGCCTGTAGACACGTGATCTGTCACGTGTGTGAGATAGGCCCTGCCTCCTCCAGGAAGCAGGGGGCAGCAAGAGCTCCTGCTCGCAATGCTGCTTTCCACACAAAATGAAGGAATCACTGTAGAAAAAACGTCCGTTTCAGAGAACGCACCTTCTCCTTTCACAGATGCTCACCACTCGGGCGGTTGTGCCGGCAGTTAATGCTCGCCTGTAGACACGTGATCTGTCACGTGTGCGAGATAGGCCCCACCTCCTCCAGGAAGCAGGGGGCAGCAAGAGCTCCTGCTCGCAATGCTGCTTTCCACACAAAATGAAGGAATCACTTGGTAGAATGTTTGGCCGTACCAGTCAACCTCAAACCTCAGTTGTAAGCCGTATATGGTGATGGTGTAATCCGGGACCTTGAACGATGAGGAACCTTTGACTCTCAATTCAATTGATATTGGCGCAGTATGGAGAAACCAGGGAATATATCTGCTGCAGGAGACTTGATGCTCCCGATTCACTTTCAGGACATTCTGACAACCCTTTCTACACTCCCTCACAACCCATCCCAGTCCCCCCACCAGACACCCCTCTCCCTCCTCCTTCCTCCTTTTACTCCTTCTCTCATGTCACACCTGAAGAAGTTACCAGAGTTGTCTGCTCCATGAAGGTCTCTTGTAAACAGGTCTCCCCTTGCTCATCCAGGACCATCAAGGATAACATTGGCTCCCTTGCCCCTGCTCTCACTGATTTCTGCAATCACTCCTTTATCACTGGATATTTCCCCTTGTCCCTTTTTAGGCACTCCCTTGTGCTCCCACTTCTGAAAAAACCATCTTCTGACCCTAACTCCCCTGACAGCTATTACCCTATCTCCATCACCCCCTTCCTGGAGAAGCTACTTGAAAAGCTGGCTTTGACCCAACTTAACTCTCACACTGAACTTGTTGGAGGCATCCACGACCATCAATCTGGATTCTGAGCATCCAGAGGCTTGCATCCATGGACTCCAACTCCCCAGCTGTCCTTATCCTTCTCGATCTCCCCTCTGCATGTGACACAGTTAAACATTCTATCCTCATACAAAGGATCTATGATACCACTGGTATCTAAGAACAGGCACTGGATTAGCTGTCCTCTTTCCTCACTAACGGCTCTTCCCAAGTCATCCTGGGGCCCTTCTACTCGCCTTCTACCATCTCCACCTGTGGTGTCCCTCAGGGCTCTATACCCCCCCCCCAGGCTCTAACATCTACCTTGCTCTTATTGCCCACCTCATCTCCTCCTCCAACTTCCAGTGTTACGCAGACGACACACAGCTCATTTTCAGACTCCCTGATGATCCTCTTGCACCCTACATCATCCCTGACTGCCTATCTCCCATCCAGTCCTGGTGTGCCTCCAATGATCTCTGCCTCAACGCATGTAAAACTGGGATCCTTCCAATTGGGGCCCCTGCTCCCTACTTCTTCCCTTCACTCTGGCATTCCTTCTTGGGCTCGCCCCCTGTGCCTTCATCTGAAGCCAGAAAACTTGCAGTCATCTTCAACTCCTCTCTTTCCTTCCTCCCTCACACTCAGGACATTGCCAAGAAGTCTATCAGCTCTACCTTCTCAAAGGAATTCTACCCTTTCTCACTTTCTGTCAGAGGCTCAATGTGACAGAAACCCTTGTTCCCTCCAGACTTGACTAGTGTAACAGTCCCCTCCTGAACCTTCCTTCTTCCACTCTGCGGCCCATCCAGGTGAACCAGAATAGGGCAGCAAAACTTATCCTTGGCCTTAAGCCCAGGGACAGCATCTCCCCCGCACTAAAAGTCTTCAGAGGCTCCCCGTTGCTGCATGGATTCAATTCATATCCCTCTGCATCATCCACAAGGCTGTCTGGGCCCGGGGATCACACTATCTTCAACTTTATCTCTCTAAATACTATCCCCCTAGACCACTTCGCTCCTCTGGCACAAACTCCTTGTGTGTGAAGCGTTTTGCTAAGCAGAGAGCATGGGGACGCTCACTTTTCTCTGAGGGCTCCTTCCTTTGGAATAGCCTCCCCCTGCCCCTGCGCCTTGAGCAGGATCTTCTCAAATTCCTGAAGCTCCTGAAGACTTCCCTCTTTTCATCCTCCTTCCCTCCTTTGCTAATCTCACAGTTGCTGAATCAGTGTTTTGGCCCTTATGCATCTTCAGGGTCTTGACCTCCCACACCAATTCTTTCACAGCTCCTGTATTTCCACAGCACTTTGTATCTTTATACCCTCCACTCTGGAGACTCACTTACACCTCTCATGGCCCAGGCCGTGTAGCACTCAACATTCTAGCACTTTGTCCATGGCTCACCCACGGCTCAGACTCCCCTGCACTTACCCACTTTTCCTTCTTCCTTTCTTCACGTTCTGAATAATCACAAGGCATAGTAGGTTCATCCCCCTCCCTCTTCCCCCTCTGCCCTTAAATATTGTGCTGTAATGTTGTAAGGTACTTCCCTCTCTCCCTCCCTCCCTGCCCTGTGGGCGCTTTGAAACAGTATATTCTTATTGTATAAGCACCTAACAAGCAAACAATAAATAAATAATAAATATGATTGTGGTGCACTATTTCAGTGGGAGGGAGTCCTCCTCCTAACCTTTGTTTCTTAGTTATCTCTTTCATTTGGTAGAAGGGACAGAAGAGCATTGTGGGACAGAGGATGGATATTTTGGTTGGAGATTCACCCGATGATGAGCACTCAGTTATCTTTACTTTAGGTAGGGATTCCCCTTAAGTGCTAGGGAAAGGTGGGTGCTGTTTTGTGGTTTCAATATAAAAGTCTATAGCCAAAATCACAACTTTGTGTCCACCTCCCTTCTTCTGACCTACCACATCTGTCATTCCTAATCAGAGTGATGTGCCATCCACCTTCAACCTTGCTGTCAGATGGTATGATGGCGATAATAGTGTTATCGCTGTTACTCCAACAAGGCCTTTTTCAACAACACTTGACCAAGGACTAATTCCAATTGACGTACATAATGATGCACAGTACTGAGCTACTGTTAAAAGATGGCAGCCCAAATGCTGGCTACCCACACTCTGTACAGCACAATGCTGCTCTCGAGCTAGGTCTGCGCTTTAAACAATAAAAATAAAATAAAATAAAATAAAATAAAGGGTTCCACAAAATACTGGTAATCAAAGATGGTACCCTTGTGTCAGAAAGCACACCTTTGGGAGTTTCTGGTAACCTTTGATAGCATGGAACCCATAAACAGATAATGTGTATGCATTTCTGAATGACCTAAAGAGTGGAATTTGAATATATTGCTTTTCTTTTGGCTTCAAAAGCTCAGAGATGACACTGATAAAGACACACAAAGGGCTTTCTTTGTTTGGCTACAAGGTAGTCATTCAACAGGGGTCAAAGCAGCTGCACATGTCCCCTTTGGCTATAAAATGTACACTAGCACACCTTTTTAGGCATTAACCTTTTCAGGTGCTGCCTATAGCTCCAACATTGCTTGACTACAAGTTACAACACTTGCCCTGAGAAGTGAATAGACGAGCCTAGGGATGGCTCCCATGGAATTGCAGCCACTGGCGGGTGCTTTTCTTTCACCTGTGTCCACAGCATTTTAGTGGAGAGGGGAGTGTGGAGGCGGGGAAGCATCAACCTTAATTGCAATCTGGTAGGGAGTTATTAATCACAGTCCATACGCCCCACCCTTGACTGCAGCCAGGTTGTCAGGAAAAAGGTCTCAATAGCCCTTGCAATGTTTACCAGATTGGCATTTTCATTGCGCTGTATCGCCCGGTATTACGTTTACCTGTGCGCCCAATTGTCAGGAGTCCATCAAATAGAAAATAAAAGTAAACATGGCAGTTATTGCAGTGCTTCTCAAATGTCTGCTTTGTACGGACAGCTCCTGCAGACCCGCCTGTACCATTCATGGCTCCAGCTGCCGAAGTGTCTTACTAGTCTGCATCACAATGCTGAGGGCATTGGAAAAACACATAATAAAAGCACAGAACAAAACCAAGCACTTTGCTAATCTGCATCAACATGCTACATATTGGGGATAAAGTCTTTGTTTCATTCCATGTTAGTTCATTGTCTCAATATATTAGAGGCGAGGTCTGCCATCTATGCAGTTACAGCCTGGCAAAGAGTCTGGTCTTTAGGAGCCCTTCGTTTAAACCTGTGTACAAAGGGGTGTTTCCAATAAACACAACAGTTTACTGCAATATAAGGCAGTGTGTATAAAATACACAACATTGCAAGTCAATAGTTGAAAGCCTCCATTAACAGCTACTGCAGCACAAGATTGAACCCAGCTGCATCTTTAAGAATAATGGCATAGAGTGATTTGAAAAAAAGGTCCCTGCATGGTGTTCACCCGTACCATGAAAACATAGTGTTTCCCAGCAACCTCATGTAAAATCGCTTCAATTACAAAATTCACTAGTACAGGACTAGAAACACTGGGCAGTGCCAAGAACTTTCAGTTTCAAAACAAACACATTGACATTGAGTGAAGTGAACAAATGATTACCAGAACTCTCATACTCGTCCCAGTCGACATAAAGCATTGACATTGAGTGAAGCGGAAGAGAATTATTACTGGTATGCTCATAATCGTCCCAGTCGAGGTAAAGAATTGTCATTGAATGAAGTAAATGATGATTATTATGGAAGTGTTCATACTAGCTCCAGTCAAGGAGAAAGTCTTGACATACTACAAAATAATAGAAGGAACAAACCTCAAGATTGGAGAAGGTGGACATAGCGAATAAGGGCAAAAGCCAAAGAGAAACCAGAGACTATGAGCTATGTATCAAGGGCCAGAGAAATCCAGGGGAAGTTCAAAGTGTTGGACAAAACTACCCTGGGCAAAAAGAAGAACCAGGAATTGAATAATTTTGTAACAGAAATGTATGAACTGATAAAAGCAATCACTGGGAACTATTTCGGGATAGTTTACTGAACTGATCATGATGAGAAGGGAGTCATTCTCCTGCTTTTGTTGGTTATAATAGTGCTAGGGTTAGAAAAGGTTAGCTTGGACATTGGACAGATTCTGATTTGGACTCTCACTGAAAACTGACGAGCCCCTTGGTTTTGTTAAGTAGGGAAAGGCCTTAGTAATAGTAGAGGGAAAGGTAGGCATTTATTCTTTAAGATAATACAACTTTCAAGAAGATGGAAAATCAGAGTCTGCGTCCTACGTCTGATCCGCAACAGTAAGTACAAAGGAGGGTCGGATGAAAAATGTTAAAACATTGAATTTGGTTACCCAAATTCCACATGCATATTTGGGACATCCATGACAGCACTGAGATCAAAGTTATTTCTTGGAACGTATGTAGAAGCGTTAATATGTTGAAGTTTATGACAAATACAATCGGCAATAGACCTCCAAGAAATGATTTGTTCCAAGAAACTATGCTTTTGGCCATCCCTCTACTGGAAGGATTTCATACTGTCTCTTGTCCGGCACTTAGGGGGGATGAGGGCCGACCTAGAGGGGGGCTTACTATAGCCATTGACCGTAACCTGGGGCTAAAATGGGAAATTATATGTAGCACTGATTGGCTTTTTGCAATCAGTTTGGAACTGGGGCCAGGCCTCCAACCAATCTTGCTACTGAATCTCTACTAGAACCCCATTAGGGTTACATTTGAAATTATTGAAGAAGGCCTGGGTGACATTTCTTATGACTGGTTTGAGAGGGGTTGTGGCAAGCAAATAATTCTGGAAGGAGATTTTAACTCTTTCTGTGCAGAAGGAGCTTCGTGGAATACAATTGGGGCAACTCTGACCTGTCAACACGCGAACACCAAAGGAGGTATAAGTTGGGATCTCCTTCTGGGGGACTGGGATATGGTCTTGCTGGACCATTCTCCCTCTTATCTCTCTCCTCTAGACATACATGGTAGAGGTGATTTGACTTCGAGGATTGATTTCTTTTATATTTCTAATGGCATCAGGAATAGTTGCATCGATTTGATGCATATTCCTTCCAAGCTGGGGGACCACATACCTCTCTCCCTCTCTCTGATTATACCTATTCCTACCCTCTTAATGAGACCAGATCTGGCTGGGTTAATTACCAACAATAAGGGGACGGCAGTTGTGTGGAATAGACAGACTATCCTCAAATTTAATCGTCTGCTGTCATCCTCTTTGATGGACCTGGATCCTGGCCCTTACTGGAGAAACCTGAGTGAGGGCTCTAAGGACTCATTCTATAACATAATTTTGGCTTGTACTCGACAAATCAGACACCAACATACTCCAGCAAGTATTAGGAAAAGCGCTTATCTGGGTGATGATAGAATCTAAGATTTGTAAACAAAGAACTTGTTGCTTTGGGAAGGCAGAACTTGACTGTTCTTGAGTATGGGGCGTGCAAGTCAAACTTCTGCAAAGACACAAGAACCTAGTAAAATCTCTCAAGATGGATGTATTCCACAGACTTCACCAGACTATGCTGGAAAATCTGTGTAAAGGTAAAGATGGACAATTTTGATCTAGTGTCAACAGGACCCTGGGAAATGTTAAGGGTGGTATGGATTGTCCTATAGAACCTGATATTTGGGTGGAATATTATACTAACAAATATGCCCTACCTGTGAATTTCAGGGATACTGATGGATTTGACTTGGGTACTCCTGCTGAAGGTCAGTGTACCTGGGATAGGGAGGACATTGTGGGCCATCGGTCGACTCAAGCCGTTGCGGGCCCCTGGACCGGACGGCATACCTCCCTTCATTCTTAAAGAGGCTCTGGGCTTATGAGCCGAGCTTTTGAAGACCATTTTTGATCACATTTATCAGTCCCATACTGTCACTGCCTCATGGGTGTCATTGTACCCATTCACAAAAAAGGTGACAAACTAGATTTGAACAACTATAGACATCTAGCTTTGATATATGCTTCTAACAAGGTTTTCTGTATCCTTCTCTTAAGGGATCTCAATCGTGTGATCAAAGGAAACAGTCTCTTGAGCCAGTTTCAGGTGGGGTTCAGGGAACTGGCTCACCTGAGACACCACGTGCATCACTCACAGGTGGGGGACGTCTATTTAACATCACTGAACATGACCAGTGCGTTTGATGGTGTTATAAGGTCTAGGCTCTGGCAGAAAATGCTTGCTATGAATATTCCTCTCAAGCTGGTACAACTGATTGCCCTACTACACTCATATAACACCATACGAGTTTGTCTGACGGAAGATGGGTCCTGCCTGCTAGGTTGGGGAGTATTAGGGGAGTATTAGGTTGGAGTGGATGGCTTTCGCGGATGATTTCATCCTTCTTGGTAGAACTCAGAGAGGCTTAAGAAGAAAAATGCAGTTGTTCTTATACTTTGGACAATAACCTTTTGCCCACTGCTTCCAAATATAAGGTCCTGGTCTTTTCTCAGAGAACAACGTCACAGCTCTGAGCTTGTACTATGGGGCCGGATAATGTGGAACAGGTCAAGGCTGTAATCTATTTGGGCTATTAACTCACTCATAGGCTTAGCATTGAATCTTGGAAAAGCATTTTACTTGATAAAACAAAAAACAAAACAAAAACTGTACAACTGAGGTTTTTGAGGCATAGAGTATGTACATTTTCACTGCTATCCTTGAGGTGCTACTATCTAGCCAAATTTGAAACAATCATTTTGTATGGCCTCGACCTTTGCATCCACAATATGGGACACACTTTAAACATCACACAAGGGAAGCTACGGATGGAGGTGTTGGGTCTCTCAATGGCTTTCCCAAACGCTGTCATAAGGCATGAGCTGTGCCTTGTTTCTCTAAAGACCAGGTATGTTTAGAGGCAGCTCTCTGTGTACAGAAAAATAATCGATCTCCCAAAAATTTCCTGTTTGAGAATTTAAATCTAGCCATGCATGCCAGAACTGTTCTTTCTATTCAGGAGTTTAGAGAACGGATGAGATCAGTATTGGCATACAATGGGGTTACCCAGGAAGATCTTGTGCAGAGACCAGGGCACATAAAATAAATTCTGTTTAAGACCAACTGGGCTGAGACAGTCAATTGTATTGCCTCTTATGAGGAGTATTCTCAATTCGCCCATGCTAGAGAGTGTTTACCGCTGTATCTCCAGCGTTTCCCTTGTCCTATCATTCGTATGGCCTATATGCGTTTTAGGCTAAACCAACTGCCTATTTTTGAGAGCATCAAGCACTGGAGGGATACTCCATTGTCGTTTATTAACAATCTATCAGACAACAAATTTAGGTTTTGTGGAGTTCATGATTCCACTGAAACGTTGAGACATCTGGTTATCGTGTGTCCCCATTTTGAGGATAAACGTACCAAATGTTTCAAGGAAAAAACTGCTTGGGGGAATTGAACTGAACTATTTTTTAATTTTTGTTTCTTTTTCTGATATTTTATATGAATATGGATTTTGTTCGTATTTGGATTTTATGTGAGAACAATGCTTTCTTTTTTAATGACTTTCTTTCTTTTTGTCTATTTATGTTGTGTAAGGTTTCTTTCAAACTATGTATGCAACAATAAAAAAAAATTAAAAAATATTCAGCACATCCAATTAGACTACTTGGTTGGTTTGTGGAAAAGATGAGATAGAGAAATAGTTGAAACAAAGTATCGGACTGAAAGCAAACATTGTGACGGAAAATTCAAGAACTGCCAAACATAACAGATGATTCACAATATTTGGGATACCACGATATTTTCGACAACTGATTTAAGAAGCATATCATCATGTTGAGTTTACAGAGCAATGCAGGCACTTAACCACTTTCATCACATCATGTGGTCTATTTAATTTTATCAGAATGCCGTCCAACTTGGCATCGGCGGCATCCGAATTTCAAAAAATCATTGGAAAATTGTTTATAGGTCTATCGGGCATCATGTACTTTCAAGATGACATATTGATATTTAGCAAAACAGAGATGGAACGCACACAGGCATCGGAAATCATACTGACACAGCTTGAGGAGTGTGGGATAGCAATCAAACAAAAAAAAGTGTAAACTATACCAAAGTGAGGTTGAGTATCGCAGACAAAAGTTGTTCAAGGAAGGGATTAGTCCAAGCATAATAGCAGCTCCTGAACCAAGTGGCAAATCTAAATTGTGATGTGACGAATACCGAGATGTCATCACTTCTTCCCAGTGGGGAGCCCCTTCCCATGAGGCCAGAATGGTGAGGCCGCTACCTGATAGTGCTCCCTGGGGTGGTACTCAGCATGAGGATCTCATGGGAGGAGACCTCCCCTCTGGGGACAAGGGAGAACATCTCGGGAGAACGGTGTATGTACACCCTCCACCCATAACCTACTCACTCCGGGAGTCATTACAACCCTCTGTTAACACACACTCCCATGAACAGGCTAGGGCTATGTACTTCTGCAATATCTGTAAAGTTGAAGGTACTGGGACGGAGAAGATAAGAGCACTAGGGATTTGCCTGTCCCTAGGACTGGGACTAGGGGGCCTCTACGAGGAATAAGGATTGGCTTGGCAGTTCTCAATGCAGGTGTGGACACTATACCAGGGTGGAGTTTCCCAAATAAAAAGGAAATTGAAAAGGTCTTGGTGTCTTCTCCTTCAGCCCACGACGAACCCGGGAGTTTCAAATCATGTGCAAGAAAGAAGAACCAGGCAGAGCAGCAGATCGAGGCAAGCAGCCATGGAGGTCCAGAGAAGGTCACGCAAGAGGCAATCTCCCTGCCCATCTTGAGGAATCATACAGGAAGCTGGAAGCAGAGAAGAGAAGAGAAGAAAACCGCAGACCCGAGCAGCTGACCAGAAGGAACGCCGGTGCGCTGTGAGAACACACAACCCCAGGAAAGACCGGAGAGCTACGTGACCCCAGTAGCAGGTACAGGGATGATCATGGGGCCCGGTAGCGACATGAGGCAGCCGGAAAGAAGGCTCTTGAGGAGCGCTTTGTAGGCCCAGTGGAGTCACGAAAGCCACTGACCACCAGGGAGGGGTCTGGGACCCAGAGCGAGAAGTGAGTCATCTCGCTCTGTTGGGTGTCATGACCCACGTTTGGACTATTATGCTGCAACATTTGGTGCTGTGGGCTTAGGAGATCCAAGAGGGCGGAAAAGCCCACATTTGTGCCAGAATCCTGGAGAACCGCGCAGTCTTTGCGCACAACAAAATGGTCGCCTGACCTGCCACCCCAGTGTGAGCGTGAGGGACCGGAAGCGCCATGGGTAAAAGGTGGTGCCCAATGAAAAACAGCAGGGCCTGTTGGCTCAAAAAGCGCTTTGAAATCACCTTTGTTTCTCTGAAATGCAAGCTAAAATGCCTATTTTAAACATTGCAAGATATTCAAAAATCTCACTGAACACCAGCAGACATTTGGCAGAATGTATTCTTGTGTGCATACTAAATCTGGAAAGAGAAAGAGCCCAAAACAATGTTTATAACAAAACTGGCTGAGCTGTGGATGTCAGCAGCTCAAGTGAAATTGGACTGAAAGACATTAAAATCTAAATGTTTAAAATAAATGAGTGACCTACTGTTGAGTGTCACATAGTTTGCAACTGTTAAATGTCATAGTTTTTAACTTAGAATCAGCGTTCTAGCTGCATGTGTAAAAATTGCAAGTTTGGTTTGAATGTAGAAAACTGGGAACCAAAGTGACATTTGGCTGAAGCCTGGCTTGAAGAGAGTGAATTCTGCCCGGCAACTACCCCCGACAGGAGTTGAAACTTGATCAGCAGCTGTGTTCCCAGGCCTGGCTGCATTCTGCTGCCCCTGCCAAAAGGAGATGACACATCTCTGATTGAATTAGGGGAGGGGCACCTCGGGACTGCAGGAAACTAAACAAAGCACTGTCCTTGGCCCAGGCAAATGTTAAATAAGGGGGTTGTAAATGGCTTCCTCTTGGAAGGAAACAGGGAGGGGCACTGCATCTGTGAGCAAGCTGAGCTTGGGGGAAGTGGATAAACCAGAAATTTCACCATTTGCTTTGGAAAACCACACCCCTCGGGGCCAGAGCATAATTTTAAAAAAATGGATAATTCATAGTGCGGACTTGTAAAAATGATATAAATAACATCATCATTCTTGTGATTTTTCTGTGCACATTTTAAGAGGTCTTAGGACTCTGTGGTATGTTCTTGGGAATAGTAGCGGAAAAAAGGTTGGTTCTCCAAATGTATGCATGTTAAAAATCTGACACTTTATCATCTGAAACCAATATCCCTGGTGCACATTTGTGTAAAATCTGGAAAGGTTTAGAGGTCGTTATCTGGATGAAAAGGGGAGAATTCTGTCATAAGTGGACACGACATCTTACAAAGACAGGGATCGGATGGTTTGGTGCTACAGAAAATATGTTAACTGGACATATAATATTAGAAAAATGGTACATAGATAAATATGTATTTGGATCAGAAATAGATTTGGGTGCAATTTGACAAGGGGAGGATCCTCTGACCATAAACCTACCTCATCACTCTGACTCACAACCCAGTTCCCCCAATCAAGGGAGAGAGGAGGAAATGGCCAATGATAAGTTGAGAGGGTTGGGCATGCAGAATGAGCCGACCCACCCACTTTCTAAACACATAAAAGGAGACTGTGCAGGACAGGTAGGGACATTCAATTTCCATTTCCTTGTGGAGCACGCTGACAGACTTCACATCCAGAGATCCGGACTGACTCCAGCAAGACAGAGACCAGAACTTAGAACTCTGACTCCAGAACTCAAAGCAAAGGCCTAACTCACAAGCTGAGTTCTCTTCAGCAGGCCTCAAAACCTAACCAAACTATTCACAGCCGAGCGAGCTGTTTGAATTCTCTGCAAAGAACTTTTGCCAGAACCGGTAGCAGACCCAGAAGGCAGAATTAGCCAGAGAGACCAGAGATCCAGAGAGACCAGACCCAGACCAGATCGCTGAGAGCTGACCCAAATCGCTGTGCGCAGAACCAGTACCCAGTGGCGAGAGAACCGCAGCCAATCCTGACCCGATCCCTGACAAAGTCGCATTCCTGTCCAAAATATAGCGCGAGTACTCAGCCAGAACTGTGCAAAACCCAATCTCTTAGATTAATATAATCTAATTCAAACTATTTTAACCTATTGAGAACTGCATCATAGAAATTGTGTCCCTTCTTTTGATTCAAAGCTGCAAAACTGTCATCTGTCATTCTGAACTTTAAAATTACATTTCTGAAAAACTACCTTCACAAAACCGTCCGTATCTCCGGAACCGTTTATCCTAGGAATGAAATTTAACTTGCGTCTTAAAGCTAAGATTCTAAGCTTTCCAACGAGCCTAAACGTCTTTCTACTCCTTATACTTCCTCCGTAATTGTGCCCGACGCACGCGACTAAATTGCTGCGATTTGACATTTTGCTTCATTCCAGCCACGTGTAAAAACATTTGTCGTTTGCTTCCATCACGGAATTCTGTTTTCAACTTGATAACCATCCCTGAATTATTGATAGGGCTGGCCTGAACTGATTTAAAGTATCTCTCACTCACCCTGAACCTCCTATAGGGAATTAAAAGCAATTTGAGGATATTTTTCACTTCATTGCCACCACATTTAAAAGGATTTTGCCTGTGTTTAAAATCATATCTGTTTTCCTCAAAGCTCGCTGGGGGGAACTGGAACTTTGTATTGCATTTGTGTGTATTCCTGAGAATTGTGTGGTTACTTCCATCTTCTATTGCATAGGTGGGGGGGTGAGTTGCAAAAAGGGGAAAAGTGATTCTATTACCTTTTGCTGAAATCATATCAAGTTTATTCCTGTGTTGCTTCTTTTCCACCTTGCATTTCCTTGTACCATATAAAGCATTCTCAGCTACCTTATCCTCTATACTACTCCTAAGCAATTAAACCAGTGTGCTAGTATAACATCATCCATTGTTGATCACTGTCATATGTCTAAGTGTGATATCAAATATTCATTTATTATAAAAGTGTGATATATATCTATTGTTTAATTTTTTCAAATAAACCTTTTTAATTTGCAAAACAAACCTACTTCTTGGCTCAGTGGGGTCAGGGGGATTCTAAGAGAGGGGCGTGATACAAGGGTTCATCATCCAGATTATAACTGGTCATAAAAATATATAAATAAGGGCTTCCCTTGAGCAATCCCAGACAAGGCACTGACTTAGTGGGACTGCCTGATTGGAGTCTTTAACAGAGTGGGGGCTCGTAGCCGGGGATTCTGGATTAGATCTATCACTTGTGCAGATTAATACAGTGTGCTAACTGACAGAATATATAAATTCTGTCGGATCACCACGCCGTGTTACACTGTAAAAACACCCCTCAAAGGAACGCTCTAAGGAAACGGTCTGTTTTGCAAAATAAAATAGAAACTTCTAAGTCAGGAAGGAAATCAAGTTCCAGAATGACGACCTTGGTAGATATGAAGATAGCTAGGGAGCACCTCTTACATAAACTGTTTGTGAGAGGTGAATGGTCTGATCAGGACCAAAATGTATGGTTGCAGGCGATCACACAACAGGTCACTACAACTGGGTCAGATATGTGGAGAGATCAGGGTCCCTTACATGTGGCCCTGAGTGAACTATATATGGCTCCTAAAGCCAAAGATGAACACAATAAGATTGCTAGGATATCGGCATATTTGTATCTATATATGGGAGCCATGCAGGACAAATGTGCTGAAGGCCAAAATCTGGCAAATAGGCAACAGATGGCGTTAGAAAAGGCCCAATCTGACCTGGTCTCTTCTGAGCAGAGGCTGCACAGAAGCTAGGAGTCAGAAAACGAGAGTAGACAATACATCATTAAAATGAAGGAGGATATGGATATCCTGCAACAGGAAAAGGCTGACCAGGATACCAGAATTCTGGCTTTGCAGAAGGAGCACCAAGACAGTTTGGACTCCTTACTGCAATGCCAGAAAAAGCTGGAGCAACAGATCAATTTCAACAGGGCATGCACAGAGCAGGTAGCCACCCTGCAAATCCAACTAGACAGAGAGAAAGAGGAAAGCAATAAAATGATTTTGAAAGACCTGGATACCCAGGCAGAGTTTGATGAAGAGGGCCAGAAAGCTGGTGCCCTTCAACGGCAGAAAGACGACCTGGCGGCACAGATGCAGGCTCTTACTCAGGAAAGGGATACCTTAGGCCAGGAAGTCTGCCACTTAAAAAGGAAGAAAATCACCTGGCCCTCCAGGGGCTGGGTGACCTCCAAAAAGAGCATCAGAACTTGTTAGAGCACACCAGGAGGGTGGATGATGCTCTGGCAAGAAAGGAGCAGGCCAGTAGGGATGGGACTCAGGAGGTAACCCTCCTGCAGCAAAGACTGGCCCAGTATTCCAGGACTAATCAGGAGGCACAGAGAGAGAATGAGGCTCTCTGTCAGCACAATGATAGGCTCCAGAAACAGGTAGCCATGCAGGAGAGACTGATAGAGATGAAGTTCGCTGGGAAAGGGAAACACCTGAGCATAACCTCAGGAGCCCTAGTACCAGAGGCCTTCATCTCTCCCAGTCCCTGGACTCTGCCACCCTCATGTCCTCTGGCGCACATGATCATGGGGCCACAGGGATGGCAGATTACTATCTAGCCAAAAGGATGGGGCTCATAGGCCAGTACCACCCAGGAATGGATGGGCGGGCATCCGGGTATGGGCACCCAAGCACAGTGCAATTTAGTGGGGAACCCCAGGAGAGTAGGCCCACTAAGGGCATCCTGAAAACCTCTGCCCAGTTAGGTCAGTGGGGGGAGTACCCAGCAAATCCTGGTAGCAAGGAGGGATCTGAAGACTCCTCTGAGCGTCACAGGACACAGGAGACCAGGTCCCCACATTCTGCCAGCCATGCCCAGGCTCGCAGAATCCGGGAAAACCTGGAAGATCAGACGGGCACCTCTGGGAGCAGTGCTTCTGAGTCGGAGGATGAATGGACCAGGTTTACCCGAACCAAAAAGGCCAATAAGGCAAAAAGGGCCTTGCTTAAGGACCCCTTAAAACAGATTAAGGCAATCAGGAGTGTCATCACGCCTTATCACAAGAACTCCAAGTATTCTGTGTGGGAACACTTGGAGCTCTTTGAGCAAATGATGGAGACCTTCCATTTGAAGGACAGCAGTAGCTGCATCCAGTATGTCAAATGGACATTCTCCCCAGAATACTCCAGTTTCTTTGTGGGGCTGGAGGACCAAAACTATTCAAGATGGTCCACGTATAGGGCGGACAACTTGAAACATTTTTCTGTTCACCGGAATCCCCAAGAGGCTCGCAAGGCAGCCTACAATTTTCAATGTGGGGAGGATCAGGCCCCACAAGAATTTGTGCAAGAATTGAAGAGTGCCTTTGCGCAGACCACCAGAACGGTGCGCACGGACAGCAGAGAATTCATCAACACATTTTTCCATGCACAACCCAGATACATAATGACCCAGTTCGTGAGAGATTTTCACGAGAAAAGATCTTTAGACTGGGTCATTGAGCAAGCCACCTGCATCTATGAGGTGCAGAAACCGGGGGAAAATAAGAATCAGCCCAAAAACCCCAAAACCAACAGCACCCCTGCTGCTGCCAAGGTGGCAGAGGTAAAGGTTGCCCCCGTTTTAGATTTGGAGATGGGGGGACCTAAAAACCTGCCTGCACTGAACAATTCACAGCCCAGAAGGCCCTCGGGCCAGTCACAGACAGGGAGTCAAGGAGGTAATCCCATAAATGGGGTCCCTCGCTCCCCTGACTATGTAAGTCCCCGCTACAAGGGAAACAGACCAATCCTGGGTTATGTGTGGACTCCTCCAGCCCAAGGGGTGGGATCCAGCCAAGCACCTGACCCAGGGAACTTCCCTCCTAACTTCCCACAGGAGGGCAGAAATTCCCCAAACACTGGGCAGAACTTTTTTCCCCAGGTATCCACCCAACTTCCAGCCCCAAAATCATCCATCCTTCTTTCCCCACTTTCCTGAGCCCAGACAACCTAATCCGGGAGAGGGGAGGCCAAGGGTGGAGGGGTACCCAAGTCTTACCAACCCGGGGCACTATCAGAGAAGGGATAGCTACCCTTCCCGGGATCAGCCCAGGGGAGAAAACAGAACCCCGTGTCAGCCTGAGCGGGTTTCCCAACTTGAGCGCCAGGTCCAAAATATGGCACGGGATCTGGGTCACATACTGAGGGCTGAACAGAACCCTCAGATGAGCATGTCGGAACAGAATGCCCCAAACTCTGGACCTAGTGCTCCAGAAAAATGACGGGGGCAGCACCCCGATAACCCACCGGTTCCCAGGGAGGAGGCACAAGGGGAAGGGGGGTGTAAAGCCTTGGAGGAAGCTTCCTTCACCACTTGTAAACAGCCCCTGGAAACCCAGGAAATGGAAACAAAATCTCCTACCCCTGGAAGTCTGCCGCCCAAGGAGCAGAGAGGAGGTAGGAGAAACAAAGTACCCAAACAGACCCATTTTGTGGAGGAGGTACAGGCCTTCCAATTTGAGGGAGATGGATCCCAAGAGGATCCTGGGGAAAGGATCTTCTCGTTCAGAGATGGGGGAACTCCTCCCAAGGAAAAATGGGTCCCAAGGGATTTCAATCCAGACTGGGTAGATGCGGGGATTGGGCTGTCGCCGCCCATTATTCTATCCCAGAACCAACAATACCAAAAACCCCTGGTTCAAACCCATCCTGGTGACTGCCTCCAAAAAGGCCGGGGCGGCCCAGAACAGGAAACAGGGGAACCTAAAACTGAATCAATAGACTGGGTAGATGTGGGGCTTGAGCTGTCGCCGCCCATCATTCTATCCCAGAACCAACAATACCAAAATCCCATGGGTCAAACCCATCCTGATGACTGCCTCCAAAAAGGGGGGGCGGCCCAGAACCCGAAACCATTTCCAGTTGCCAACTTTTTCTTTCAGATTCCCCAGGCTCTCCACAGAATTCTGCCCAAATCTCTTCTCTCGCCATGTCCAAAACCAGAAAGTTAGCCCACCAGTTGTCCAAAAATGTGCATTATCTGTGCCCCCTTGAGGAGAAGGAGGGAAGATACTATGCCCGGGGACAAGTACAGGGGCAGGGTACAATTTTGGCACTGGTGGACACTGGATCCCAAGCTACCCTTCTGTACAAAAGGGCCTTTGATGAACTAAATGCAGGAAGGGGGAGAATTACCGTATTCCTCTCACCTCTCTTCCTGGACAACTCCAGAACTTTGACGGGAAGGAAATTCCAGTCGAGGGGACTGCAGATTTGGACATCAAAATTGGGCGACACAAGGTGAAACACCCAGTCATAGTAGTGACTCCAGAGGGCAACCCTTGTTTACTAGGGAATTACCTCCTGAGAAGGTTGTCACCCCTAATAGATTGTGTAAACAAGGTCCTCTGGACCCAGACTAGCCGACCAATAAAATTAAAGCAGAGTGTCAACCATGTTAGTTTAAACGGCACGTGCCACATGGTTGAACAAAAATCTGACCAAGTAGAATTTCACTTCCAGAACAACCAAATTCCAGACGTGACAGTAATAGCAGTAGGACAACAGACTGGTGATGGGGGGGGGGTCCTCTCTATTTCTGAAAATCAACCTTCCTTCCAGTTTAAGGTGGTATTCCGCACTGGAAGGAAACACCCTGAAATTCTTTACCAATCCACAATCAGACACTCCCCCTTCTATAGTCCATAAAGAGGTGAAATCAGCTCAGAGCCTGGCTGATGTTCAGCAAATTGGAGAGCAGTTGTTCATCCCTGTTCAGTTAAATGATGGGAAGGACTCTGTCCTCGCTCGAGTGTGTGTGAACAACGGTAAGAGCTTCATCAGCGAAGCCATGTTCCGCCAACTCCCAAAAGATCCAGCCATTCACACATTCAAACTGATAGACAAATGGCAAATGGATCTGGAAACACCCAATTCGAAACATCTCCTGCCAAGCAGGTGTATGCTCAAAATCTCCATTGGCAACAAGAGCATAGTCCATAATTGTTGGGTCGTGCGAGACGTCACTGCCACCTTTTACTTAGGCAGTGACATTCTCAATCGCTTTGCTATTAGTTTGGACCTAATAAACTTCAAAGCTTGGTCCCAATTAGCGGATAATCCCATGGGCGTTGATGATCCAGAAAAAGCATTTAGGTCAGCTCAATTGCTACCTTATGCAGTTGAAATTCAGATTAAAGAGGAAGTCACCATCCCAGAAAGGACCTGACAATTCTCCCTGGAAGTAAAAGTTAAAAGAGGACAAAAATTGAAAAACCCTGATGCTTATATTCATCTAAATGCTTTCCTTCAACAGCAAGGGTTAGGGGTAAACCCAACACCATTAGTCAACATAGAACATGACACCATTCTAATAGAGGTGGATAACAGCGACTTAAAGAGTATTACTCTAGCCGCAGGCACCATTATTGGAATGGCGGTTGATGACCGACATTTCTCCATTGATTTAGGAAATGAACTGTTGGGACCAATCCCCAAGGACTGTTTTGACAGTGACAGAGATGACAATACAACACCAGACAGGATCTTTACCCGGCATGGGGGGGGGGACTTCCTGGTGTACACTTCTTGCCCTTATGGTAAGGAAGACGTGACTTGTGACTTCAGAAGGGATGAGTTGATTTTCCAGGTCCATGAGGGCTGCCTTTCCCACCTGAAGCCTCCAGTCCAAATCAGCACTCTGACTAGGGACTTCTCCACCCAGCTGGAGGAGGCCGCTGAGATGGCAAAACCAGAAGTCTTTCCAGGCTTCAGGCAGATGGTGGAAGAGAGAGTCAACCTAGCTGATGCCTGCGTGACTCTGGAACAGAAGCAAAAGTTGAAACAAGTTTTCTTGGATTTCCAAGATCTCTTTGCGGTAGACTCATATGACTGTGGTCGCACCGACATCCACACAACAATTCTCACGGACCCTGGCATGACTCCAGTGTTTGTGAAGCAATATCGCTTGCCTCTCGCATCAATGGAGTCCCTTACTGAAATAATTAAGAACCTTGAGTCCCGGGGAATAATCCGTCCGGTACACAGCACCTTCAATAATCCGGTGCTGGGAATATTGAAGCCAAACGGCCAGTGGAGACTCTGTGCTGACCTTAGGGAGCTCAACAAACGGGTCCATACTTCCCGATGGCCTCTGCCCTACATTGACCAAGGGCTGGCCCAGATTCAGGGGTCACAGGTATTCACAGCAATAGACCTGACCAATGGATACTGGACCGTGCTTGTCAGTAGGGAGGACCAATACAAACTGGCTTTTACCTTTGGGGGCCAGCAGTACACATGGACCCGAACTCCCTTTGGATACCTCAACTCCGGCAATGAATTCAACATTTTCCTACATAAGGCCATGCCCGACCTGGGTGCGAGGGGTAACCTGGCTTATGTAGATGATGTCCTCATCAAAAGCTCAACTGTTGAGGAACACGTAGCGGAGATCCGTTATGTCCTGACCCAGTTGTGGGCCGCCGGAGCAAAACTTTCCTTCCAAAAAGCACAGTGGTGTAGAACACGTGTTAATTTCTTGGGGCATGAGATTACTCCTCAGGGTCTCTGTCCCCAGGAAAAGAACGTGGAAGCACTCCAGATACTAAAGGATCTCACAACTCTGCGGGAACTAAGGAGCCTCCTTGGACTGATTAATTACAGCAGAAAGTACATTGAGGGCTACGCAGAGATCACTAGACCCCTGATTTATCTTTTGAAGGGGGGCGTCAAGTGGGAATGGGGTCCAGATCAATCTGGGGCAGTAAGACAACTCAAAAGAAGCCTCTCACAAGCGCCTTGCCTAGCTTACCCTGTCAGAAACAAGGAGTTCTTCCTGGAGACAGGGTTTTCTAATACGTGCTTGACGGCAGTATCATACCAAAAGCATGGCAAGGTCAATAAAGTAATCTCCTATGCGAGCAAAACTTTATCCTCTGTGGAGGAAAAATTCAATGATTGTGAGAAGGCACCCCTGGCAACGGTGTGGGCATTGAAGAATTACCGCCCGTTCATCCAGGGGGAACACATCATAGTGGAGACTCCACACCAGCTTCTGCAATATCTCCAAAGTGACAGAATCTGGGCCGGAAATGTGAGTAATTCCCGAATTACTTCCTGGATTCTGTCAATGCAAGGGTATCTTGTGGAGGTCAGATATGGCCAAAACAAGAAGAGTCCCCTCGCGCAAGGTCTGGCTGACTTGCAGGATTGTGCCAGAGAAAACTGTCTTGAGGACGAAAGTCTAAAAATCAAGGACAACATGGAGGCATACCTTAATTCCTCCCACAAAGTCTTTGAAGAAGACAAGTGTGAGGGAATGCCCACTGTCTATGTGGATGGATGCTCTTACCATGTTGACAACAACGGGGAGAAAGAACTGGTGGCCGGCGTAGGGAATGCATGGGTGAAGGAGTTTCCAGAACCCTTCGCTGGGTACAAAATTGGTCCCCGAAGTAGTCAGGTGGCAGAGTTGATGGCTGTGCATCAGGCCATCCTCACTGCTGTCCAACATCAACTCCACGAACTGGTCATAATCACAGATTCTGATTATGTACGGAACGGGTTTGTGGAGCACCTGGTTAATTGGAAAACCAGAGACATGTTATGTGCTAATAACAAACCCTTTAAACATGGGAAGTTAATCCAAAACATTGATGACCTGGTCACCTCAAATGGGATGACCATCTACTGGAAAAAGATCAGGGTCATTCCAAAGTAGAGGGACCAGACAAAACTGGAAATGACTTAGCTGATCAGCTGGCCAAAACCGGGGCCATCCAAGGGGATCTAATAGAAATAGAGTCCCTGTTGGGGGAAATCCAGGTCACTGCTATCACTAGGTCCCAGACAAGTGCTCACAATGATCTTTCAACTACACAATGGAGTAAGGAGACCCCTGATGCTGATTTAATTATGGCCCAAAAGGGGGATCCAATAATTGGTAAGTTTTACCAACACATTGAGGACCCTGAGAACTTTCCCCTGACGGATACCGATTACATTGGGAAGGAGGACCTTGGAGTGTTGATGAAATGTCCAAAGATGTTCCGAATCCAAGACGGTTTGTTGGTAAGGAAATCCCAAGCTGACCATGATCAGTGGGTGGTCCCTACCTCATTCCGAAGCCTGATGTTAAGTCACGCCCATGATGCGGCCACAGCCGGTCATAGGGGGTTTCACACAACACTTGAGATCTTAAGAGAGGTTGCATACTGGCCACACATGAGGCAGGACCTCGACCAATACTTGAAGGGGTGTCTGGTGTGTACACAATTTCAGCCATCATCCCTCACACACCGTGCGCCTCTCCAAAAGAGGGGGATGACACTGCCATGGTCAGATTTGCAAATCGACTTCGTAGGCCCTGTGATTCGCTCGTCTAGAGGAAACAAGTACATGTTGGCGGTCACATGCTTGTTTACCAAGTGGGTGGAATGTCTCCCGGCCCCAAACTGGAAGGCAGAAACAGCAGCTGCCCTGATGATTAACCACATCTTTTCCCGTTTTGGTCTACCTCAAAGGATTGAGTCAGACAGAGGTAGCCATTTCACCAGCGCGGTAATGACAAAGATGTGGGAGATAGTGGGGGTCAAAAGGAAGCTACATATTGCTTACCGGCCAGCTTCTTCTGGGGCAGTAGAATGCTACAACCGGACCATTGTGAGCATCTTAAAAAAGTTTGTGGCAGATTCTGGGCCAGTTAGGATATCCGATTACCTCTGGTCCTAATGGCCATCAGATCTACCCCTTCATCTGCAACTAAAATGTCACTGTTTGAGCTGATGACTGGACGCAAGATGGTGCTTCCCCAGCATTTGCTCTACAGGACCCAAGAGCAGACATTGATAAATGCCTCCACAACTCATGAGTATGTGGAGAATTTAAGGAAACACCTTCAACATGCTTTTGCCTATGCTCAGCGGAATCTAGAAAGATCAGCTGATAGCATGAAGACCCATTACGATTTGAAAACTTCCAGGAAAGTATATAATGTGGGAGACCGGGTCTATCTATACAATTTCCAAAGAAACCAGGCCAAACAGCGAAAATGTTTGCCTACATGGAAGGGACCCTTTGAAATTATAGACAAGGTCTCCCCCGTTGCATACAAGATCCGCATCCCCAAAAGGTAGTTTGGCGGAAGGGGAAGACAAGTGGGTCCATATAAATCAGCTAAAGTGTTGCCCTCCCAGGCACACTCTGCAGCAACTGGAGGAGTCCTCTGCAATACCAGCGGGGACCGCTCCAGATTAATTCAGTTCCACCCTAAAATATTCCACATATAGCCTATAAAATTCTATGATTCTTGAATAGGTTCTTGCCTCCTGATTTAAAAAAATTTATATGTTCATGTTTTTGAATATAAAATGTATATGCCGCCCCACTATATCAATAGTGGGGGAGAAATGTCTACGAATAGGTATTGCCGCTTTTGCTTTATCATCCTAGGAGAGATGGAACCATGGAGACTGACTAAGGAGAACGACCCAGGGACCGGGAGCAAAGATCAGAGGGGCCCGGGGTACCTGCATCATAGAAATCGTGTCCCTTCTTTTGATTCAAAGCTGCAAAACTGTCATCTCTCATTCTGAACTTTAAAATTTAATTTCTGAAAAACTACCTTCACAAAATCGTCCGTATCTCCGGAACCGTTTGTCCTAGGAACTAAATTTAACTTTCATCTTAAAGCTAAGATTCTAAGCTTTCCAACGAGTCTTTCTACTCCTTATACTTCCTCCGTAATTGCGCTCGAGACACGCGACTAAATTGCAGCGATTTGACATTTTGCTTCATTCCAGCCACGCGTAAAAACATTTGTCGTTTGCTTCCATCACGGAATTCTGTTTTCAACTTGATAACCATCCCTGAATTATTGATAGGGCTGGCCTGAACTGATTTAAAGTATCTCTCACTCACCCTGAGCCTCCTATAGGGAATTAAAAGCAATTGGAGTATATTTTTCACTTCATTGCCACCACATTTAAAAGGATTTTGCCTGTGTTTAAAATCATATCTGTTTTCCTCAAAGCTCGCTGGGGGGAACTGGAACTTTGTATTGCATTTGTGTGTATTCCTGAGAATTGTGTGGTTACTTCCATCTTCTATTGCATGGGGGGGGTGAGTTGCAAAAAGGGGAAAAGTGATCCTATTACCTTTTGCTGAAATCATATCAAGTTTATTCCTGTGTTGCTTCTTTTCCACCTTGCATTTCCTTATACCATATAAAGCATTCTCAGCTACCTTATCATCTATACTACTCCTAAGCAATTAAACCAGTGTGCTAGTATAACATCATCCATTGTTGATCACTGTCATATGTCTAAGTGTGATATCAAATATTCATTTATTATAAAAGTGTGATATATATCTATTGTTTAATTTTTCAAATAAACCTTTTTAATTTGCAAAACAAACCTATTTCTTGGCTCAGTGGGGTCAGGGGGATTCTAAGAGAGGGGCGTGATACAAGGGTTCATCATCCAGATTATAACTTGTCATAAAAATATATAAATAAGGGCTTCCCTTGAGCAATCCCAGACAAGGCACTGACTTAGTGGGACTGCTTGATTGAAGTCTTTAACAGCTCACATCAGTACTTGGAGAGAAGACGAGTCAAGGGAGCCGAGGATAAGAAGGAGAGAAACAGGTGTCTTGGACCCCTCACCGAGAAGCGGGCCATTACCTTCACATCCATACTTGGTGGGAAAGTGAGACAAGAGAGCGGAATATAAAAAGCAGGGGTTTGGGACCCAAAGCAGGAAGTGAGGTGGTCTTCCTAGTGGTCCCATTTGGTAGGAGAGTGAACCAAGGTGGCCTGATCGAAAGGCAAGAGTAACCAATGTCTGGCACCCAAACTCTGCAAACAGCATGAGTCATCTTCCTTGTCACAGTACTTGGTAATGGTAAGATACCAAGTGCGACCCAATCAAAGAAGATAAGTTAGGAACTATGTGTTTGAAGCTAGAGGGAGAGAGTAAGGCCAGGGGAAGTGAGTCATTCCCCATGCTGATCTGCAACTGTGCTGGCAATTGAAAAGTTACCAGGAGAAAGGAGTCATTCTCCTGGTAACTGAAATCAGGGGAAGGGAGACATTCCCACTTGTTGTGTTAAACTAAAAACATACTAGGAGAATGGAGGCATTCTGCTAGTAAACAAGTTGGTGCATATTCAAGAGTCAAGCTACCAGGAGAAGGGAGTCAGTCTTCTGCTAGTCAAAACCAGGGGAAGGGAGTCATTCCACCTGGTTGCATGGAATGCTGCTTTTTTGTGTGGTAACCTGGGCAAGTAGGCTATTCTCTTTATCTGATAAGGAGAACTGTTTCGAACTTTGCCTTTTGAGTGTGTTTCGCCCAGGGGAAGGGAGACATCCCACTGGCATTGTAAACACTTGTAGAATAAGATCTGGAGAGGAGAGACATTCTCCAGGAACCCATAGTGAAGAAACTATGGGCAATAAGGAATATGCAACAAGTTCCTTACCTGTAACTGTTGTTCTCCAGCATGCGTCTGGCATGGATTCACATGCTCATTGTTAGGTCTGACTTTGCCAGAAGAACACAGCCTTCTGCTGCACTCCTCTGGGCTTTTCGCTCACTTTTTATGGGAAACTGACATGCCCTTGAAGACAGTCAGTCCTGGGAGACTTTGTTTCAATTAGTCCTTGTCAATGTTGCAACTTTTCTGCAACATGTTGCAAGTGCACAAAGTCTGGTGTGCTGTGAATGCCTGCGACCACCGTGGTCCATGATTGGTCCACGTTTGGTATGCCTGTATGTGAGCAGATCTCCCATTGGATCCTCTTTGTTTTTGGCGCAAAGAAGATTTTGGATAAGAGAAGGCTCCAAACACCCATACCATGTCAATCTCTGGAGTTCTCACTGAACGAAGGATAGGATCCAAGTATCCCGAAACTAAGAAGACGAGTCGAGAAACCGCTGGTGGACCGCTGGAAGGTTTGGCACCCTGAGTCGGCTGTTGTCCTGTGGGACCCCTCTGCATCTGGTCGTCCTAGAAGGTCTGCAAAGACACTTCGACCCATTGGAATAGTGGGACCAACTAGTCTCGGCACCTTCATCGAAACCTACTACTAAGCCTTTCGGAAGCGTACCTGGGCCAACAAGCTTGCGCAGAAGTTTTGCCTTGATACTGCCGCTGTTTCGTGGAGGCCCTTGAAACTTGGTACATCGCAAGGTCTCGGTTCACGGCACTCTCATGCCAAATTTCGTACACTTGGCATTCCCGGGTCGGGAGTAAAGCGAGTGCGCCCGAACCGGTGTAATTGCGGTTACTGTGTCGCCCAGCCGTGGTGATGAACTTTGCAAGTTCATTGCAGCTGTGGTCTTCTGTGCCCTGAAGCCTGCTACAGCGGAACTGGCCTGATCTATCCACTAGGAGTGGAGAAATCACCACTGTCCCATTTGGGAATCAATGTTGTATGTTCAGCGCTGAAAGCCGCAGAGCCGCAAGATTGCTGCATTTGAACCTGCACCGGAAGTGGACTCCACTGCTGAAGTTTGGTCCGGAGTGTGCCGGGGGTCAGTGGGTAATTGCAACCCTTACTGGTGGCCTCTAGCACATCCATCCATTTTTCACGCACAAGTTTCCACTGCTAGTGCAAAGTCTGGAACCTGCTCTGCCCTGTTGGGGAGAACCTCCACGAATAGTGGGAACTTATTCTTCATCATCTCACCCACCTTCCTCAGCTGCTCCCTTGAAGAGACCCCGTTTTGCCCATCTGAATTCCGCGTGAATCAGCATTGCAAGTACATTTGAGCAATAGGCTCCACTCTTCTTAGGGATTGGACTGCCTTTCAGTTAGGACTGTGTTTGATGCAGAAGGGCCTAAAGACTATTTGCACTGCCTGCTTCCTTCTCTATTTAGGTTGTGGACCCATTTGGAGCATTCATCCTTTAGACCCCATTGGACTTGTATATATGTGTATAGATAGGATTGTATTGTTTAATAATGTTGCTGTGATTTTCTCACTGTGTGTTGAATTGCAAAGGCCTTGGAATAAATATATTTGTATTTTCGAGATAAAAACACCTGACTGGGAGTGATTTGTAAGTGTCCTTTACTCGTGTGTGCTCATTGAGGTCTTTCAGTCATCACCCCACCTGAGACCTAGTCTTGACTGCAGCCAAGCTACCTTGATTGGTCTGGCTTGTCCAGAAGGTTACCTGGTTCTAAGAAACTAGGCTGGCCTTCTGAACCTCTTCCCACCAGGTCAGAGTTCAGAAATCCATCTTAACACTCATGAATATTCCCTGTCGTCAGGCTGGGAATCCTTGGTAAAAGAAAAAATAATTTTCAGTTTAATTTCTGAACTGTCTTTCTCCTAACAACCAACCACTGAGCTATGGGTCATACTGCCCCCAGCCAATGACTGCCCTCTACCTAAATCCGTCCACTGGCAGCCAACTTCAGATTTGGTAGCACGTAAAGTGGCAGTAGGACCAAGAGAAGAGCCACAGAGGGATAGGCGGGAGGGTTCGCATGTGACTCCATGCCAGACCCATGCTGGAGAACAACAGTTACAGGTAAGTAACTTGTTCCTTCTCCAGCATGGGGTCTGGCATGGATTCACATGCTCATGAATAAAGAATACATGACAGTACACACATGCACAATCACGCAGGTGGCAATGCTCAACAGAAGTAATCTCTTACCTCCTCACAAAGCTCACCTTCAAACAAAGAGGTTGCGCAGCACTGCTTGGCTGACTCTGGACTCCTCCCTGGAATCCCTGTCTACGCAGTAGAATTTCGTGAAGGTGTGCATCGACCTCCACATAGCAGCCCTGCAGATGTCCAGGGGCACACCAGACATGAACACCGTTGTAGCAGCGATCGCTCTGGTGGAATGGGCTTTCGGACAGCCAGGCAGCGGTCGGTTGGCCAACCGGTGACAGGAAGTGATACAGCCGTAGAGCCACCTGGAAATGGAAGCCTTGGACAGGGCCTTCCCATGGTTCAGAGGACCAAAGTTCACAAAAAGTTGAGAGGTTTCCCGGAAACTCTTCGTGCGGGCCACGTAAAACTTCAGCGCTCAAGTCACATCCAGCAATTGCAAAGTCCTTTCAGCCGAAGACAAAGATGTCGGTAAAAAACAGGTAACACCAAGGGTTTGTTAAGGTGGAATTTTGACGGACCCTTGGGCATGAAGGAGGGGTGCGTCTGCAGCACCATCCTCGTCTTGTGAAAAGTCACGTAAGGCTGCTCGCATTACAGGGCTTAGATCTCACCTACAAGTCTTGCAAAGGTGATGGCCACGAGGAAAGCCGTCTTCCATGACAGAAACCTGAGCAGAGCTGAATGCATAGGTTTGAATGGGGCCCCCATGACCCTAGTCAGCACAGAGTTCCCACACCGGGGCCGGGGCCTTCACCGGTGGGAACGAGCAGAACAGTCCCTTGATGAACTCCTTAACTAGACAGTGCGACCACAGAGAAGACCATGCCGGAGATCAGGTGTAGCAGGAGATAGCTGCCAGATGTACCTTAATGGAGGCATGAGCCTGTCCCGATTTAGCCAATGACAGTTAATACGGAAATACTTGAGGGGCCGTGACCTGCAGAGGGTTGATCTTCTGAGAACGGCACCAAATTGCAAAGCACTTCCATTTGTGCCTGTAGCATTTTTTTTAGGTAGATGACGCCCTGGCCTTGGCGAGAATCTCTTTGCAGTCTGCTGGAAGATCGTAGCCACCAAACTCTAATGCTGCAGGAGCCAGGCCTTCAGGTTCAGAGACCCCGGGTTGTGGTGAAGAATAGCACCTCCTTCCCTGGCGAGAAAATCTGTGACCACTGGCAGCTTGACTGGCAGCTTGACTGGAGGTGACGTTGACATGCTGAGAAGGTCCGGGTACCAGATCTGCAATGGTACCGTCTGAGTTGATTAATGACCCTAAGAACCAACTGCAACAAAGGGAATGGATACAGAAACAGGCCTTCCTAAGGGAATGAGAATGCGTCCACCATGCTCTCCGTTTGGGGGAACCTGCTGGAGGACTTCCCGCACTTGGTGTTTGTCACCGGCGCAAACAGTTCGATCTGGAGATTTGCCCATTTGAGGAAAAGATAGTCCACTTGATCCTGCCGAAGTTCCCACTAATGCAAAGAGCGTATCTCCCTGCTGAGGAAGTCGGCAAAGGTATTCTTTACTCCTGCCAGGTGAAAAGGAATGAGGAACATCCCCTGGGCAACAGCCCAGTGCCACAAGTCCTGACCCTCGCTTGATAGCGCCGGGGATCTGGTGCCTCCCTGTTTCCAGATGTAAAACATCATGGTGGTATTGTCCGTGAAGACCCTCACCACTTTGCCCTTGAGGGATGACAGAAACGACTTGAGAGCCAAAAATATTGCTCATAGTTCCAGGACATTGATGTGCAACGTCATCTCCTCCGGTAACCACAGGCTTCTGGCGCGAAGAAGGGCAGTGTGGGCTCCGCATCCTTTCAGGGTAGCGTGCGTTGTGACCGTCTCTGGGTACAGGGTCTAGAAATCCGTGCCTCTGGCTAGATTGGAGCGCACGTCCCACCAACTTAACGCTCAACAGAACTCCTGGTCGAGTGCGATCCTGTCCTGGAAGCTTCCGGACACCTGGACCCAAGGGGGGTCGAGGAACTGCTGTAGTGGGCACATCTGCAACCTGCAGAGTCGAATGAGGTATATGCACGACAACATCATGCCAAGAAGCGCAGAAACTTGCAGTGTCTTCTGTGAATGGGGATGTGGAAGTACACATCCTCCAGGTCCAACGTCGCCAGAAAGTCTCCCTCTTCCAGCTGTCCGTGCACGTGTCGAAGAGTGACTATTCTGAATTTCTAGGACTTTATGTATTTGTTCAGTCGTCGTAGGTCGAGAATGGGCCTCCAGCCCCCGGTCTTCTTTCCTACAAAGAAATACCTTGAGTAAACTCTGGAGCCCCGGATCCGCTTTGTAACTAGCTATATCACCCCTTTATTTAACATGGCCCGCACCTCCAGCAGCAGCTGAAGAACATGCTTTTCCTGCTGGGCCACCGGTGGTATTTGGGGACACTTTCGTTGAAACTCTAGTATGTGTCCGTGGGCGAGAGCGTCCAGCACTCAACGGTCGGTGGAGATGGTCATCCACACGCTGACGAAGTTCGCCAGCCGGCCTCACACCGGGGCGCACGGGTGGGGGCCTGATGTCCTGGCCGGTTCAATCTTTCTTGGAGGTCGACCGGCCACCTTGTGGGCCCTGACGATGACCACCCATAAAGGCCTTGGAGCGAGAGGGCTGGTGGTAAGAGGAGGAGCCCCTGCCAAGACCCCTCGAAGACTGGCTAGACCTTCCTCCGGAGGAACGAAAGGACGGCCGTCATTGTTGTAGCGTGCCTAGGGCATGTGCCATCTCTGTGTCCGCCTTGATGGCCTGGAGGGATTCATCCAAAGCTTTTCCAAACAGGTTGTCCCCATCAAAGGGCATGTCCAAAACCTTTGTCTGGACCTCCTGCCTAAAGTTGGTGGCCTTGAGCCAGCCATGACGGCGAAGGCAGATGCTGTTTCCCAACTGGCAGAATCCCACCTCCACAATGTCCCTGGCCACCGTCATGGCATGATCCAATGCCGCCTCGCCTTCTTGAAGGATTTCCAAAGCCTCAACCAGCTTGTCGTCGGGGAGGTGGTCCAGGTGACGAGCTAGCTTAAACCACAGCTCCCAGTCGTATCTGGCCACCACAGCAAGGGCATTGGCAGCCTTGACCGTAGTCGACGCAGAGAGATAATCTTCCTATCCATCGAGTCCAATTTCTTCCCCTCGCTGTCCAGAGGGGTGGAAGAAGCAGTAGACGTCAAGCCTGACAATTTCTTCCTGGCGGCCACAGAGACCACCGAGTCTGGTGACGGTTGAGACCGCAAGCACCTGGGTGCAGTGTCTGGCACCCTGTACTTATTTTCAAGCCAGTCTCTCTTTGCTGGGGCTGTAGAGGGGTTCTTCATCAGATCCAGGCCTTCGTCCCAAACATCGTCCAGTAGAGGGACAGAGAGGATGGTCTTACTCTTCTCCTCCTGGTGCTGTTACAAGAAGCCTTCCTTCTTCTTTTCCTCCAGCATGAGCTGGAAAAGCTCTGATGCTCGGGCGATCGTTGCATGGAACAATCCTATCTCGTCCGGAGGAGAGGCTCTGGGCAGAGGTGACGGGAGGTCACCCATGCTGCCGTCGTCATCTGTGCTTGTCGTCGCCGTGTCTGATTCAGTCTCCCTTGGCTGGGAGAGGGGCAGTGGAGAGGGTGGAGAAGGGTGGCATGTAGGCATCAGGTGTCTCCTCCTCTTCTTGGCCGGCGGTTCCCCCATTGTCAACGGGGCAAATGGCACTGGTGCCGTGGGAGGGGCGGATGAAGGGTTCACCGGTATCCTCCTCTGTAATTTGTATATCAGCGAGTGGAGGACCGAGATGATGTCCAGTGCAAAGTCTCTAGACAGCATTTGGGGCGTAGGATTAGGGCCTGGCCCCCATCGTCCTGGGGCCCTTTGTTGTCGCCTTCATCAACGGTATCCCCATCATCGTCATCGCGGGGCGAGTCCCCGGCGCCCCCTTCATCGCCATTCCCCTACTCATGGATGGTATGGATGGAAATTATGTCATCCTCCTCAGCCGACGAAATGTCAGTTCCGTGAAGGCCTTCAACACCCTCCCATCCTTTCTTTGGGTCCAAAGGGGTTGTTCTCAGGCTGAGGTCCAGCATCCTTTTCTCCGGAGTCTTTTTAGCGGGTCCAAAGGGGTCGTTCTCGGGCTGAGGTCCAGCATCCTCTTCTCCGGAGTCTTCTCAGCAGGCATGTTCGAAGCCTCCATCCTGGGAGGAAGGGTCACCCTTGCCGTCGCCGGGGCACTCTGTGGGTCTGCCCCCATGGCCTTCGAAAGCGACGCAACCACCACCTCAAGGGAGGGTGAAGACTTTGCCTGGTGCACCTGGGCCTTCATGGATAGGCAGGGCCCCTTGCCTTGCATGGCCCTCTCCTTCAGGGCGTGATCAGACCCTTTGTCTACTTCTAAGTCGCAGGTGGGTTGGACACTTAATCCTGCTTGGCCTTCTCCGGTCTTCTCCGGGTTCTTCCTCTTGGACGAGCAACCACAGCCTTGACTGGAGATCGACGCAGACGGGGATGATGGCCGCGCCCTGACCGTCACGGGACCCGCAGCAGCGGCAAACCCCAACGGAAGCGGACTCCAGTTGCAAAGGACTTACAAGCCTGCTCATGCTTTCCCGGATCCGAGAGAGGAATGCCACTGGGTACCACCCTGTGCAGAGGCCTTAGCCTGCAGCCACGCTTCCAACCGTTGATGTCGGTCCCTCAACGTGCGCTTCGGGTAACCACAGCAAAACACACAATCTTCCTCCTTGTGTGTCGGTGTAGGCAATACAGACCCTGGGAATGCTTGTCGTCCATGTATACATTCTGCAAACCGCAGTCGGAGCACAGCTTGAAGAGGGAAGGGTTGTCCTTCTTTACGTCCGTCATGATCCACGTGGTGTAGGCCTGAAGAATCTTCTGGAAGCCTCCAACAAGAACACTCTACGAAAACAGCCCTTGAGGGGCGTTGAAAATTCTGAAAAACGGGTCTCCGTTTGTCTGAAGCATTATCAATGGAGCACACGAGCTTGATTGACTGAAAAATAGAGTTTAACTCTCAAAAGGCCGCCCTTGTTTTTGCCTAGCTGCCTTCACCCACCAGGAACCTGCCTGCAACCGGATTGGCTGGCCTAAAGTCTTAACCAATCCCTGATCGCCGGCATGCGAAGCCGGCCCACATCCATCAAGGCCCACTGCTACAAGGCCAGCACCTGTTTGATACCTGTTTGTGCCTGGGTCTGCCGTCTGCCATACCCCCTGTCTGTCACACACCAGGTAACTTATGAATTCTCAATGCACTAACACTGCGGCGCAACGCTTAGCTTCATGCCCTCACTGTCCTCCACTACCACGCTTGCCTGTGGTACAGCAGAAACCGGCATACTGAGTGCAAAAACTTTGCTAAGTGCTGGACTGTCTATTTAAAAGCTGCCATTAGATTGCCCACCAAGCAAACTGCATTCAGCTTGTTTGAAAATGTCATGATTAATGGTCACATCAGTGTTTTGTATTCAAAGTACCCTTGATTCTGCCTGACTGCTTTTACTATTGCACTTAGAGTGCCTTCCAAGTAACTACATTTAGATTGCTACCACCTGCTTGACTTCTGGCCATACCAGCCATCACAATAGCAACTTGCATTTAGAGTATCCCAGATTTGCTTGCCAAATTTAGGTGTTCTCTGCTGTATCCATTTTAGTCACTGGCACATTTTGCCAAGCTGATAGTCAATGCAATCCAATGTGAAAATGTCTCAGCTGTCTACTTGATTGTGAATTTAGGTGAATCCCTGCCCCACTTAGCCAATGCAAATTAGTGTGTTCCAGCTATATACCTGATTTTTGAATTTAGGTGAATCCCTGCCCCACTTAGCCAATACAATCCAGTGTGACATCAGACACTTTATGACTCTCAAACTTATTTGAAGCCCCACCACACCTAATATATGCAACCCAAGGAGATTCCTGATGCCCTATGATTCGGAAGTCTACTGCCCAGCCCTACTGCCCTAGCCACCTAACAACTCAGGAACCAGCTGATACTAGACACATGCCCACTGTTCTCACCTCCTTCCACCAAAATGTACCTACCGGATATATACTCAGTACTGCTGAGAGTCATCCTTCACCTTATCCACGCATCTAGCCATCTCAGCCCCCCTCCCCCCGGGCCCAACGAGCATGGTTACCACCTCACCCCTCACCATGTACCCCTCTACACCATGCAACTTCTCTGCTAGAAACTCCAAAGTATGCGCCAGACTCCCCAAAATATATGAGCCCAGAGCTAGGGAGACTACCCATACCAATCAATCTAATTGGCCCCAGCCTTACATCATGGCTATCCCTGCCAACAACGGCACAGACCTGCCTAAACCCACCCAAACTAATAATACGACCAAACACAAGACTCAATCATCAACCTCTACACCTACTACTAGTAAACCTGCCACAACACCTATAAGAGGTGCCTTAATCAATGCGAGATCTGTAGTAGCCCACGCGACAGACATAGCAGACCGCATCCTAACGGAAGAACTAGACTTCTTAGCCATCTCTGAGACCTGGCTCCATGCAGCAGCTGGCCCAGCCCTTGCGCTAGCCATCCCCGAGAAATTCTCCATCCTCCGAGCAGACAGAACAGATGACCTTGCTATAATCGCCAAAACCCACCTGACACCACGGAACACTACACATCATGTGAACTTCTCACAGCCAAACTCCCCACCACTAACTCCCAAACCATCACCATCCACCTACTATACAGACCCCCGGGACCCCTAGGCTCCTTCGAGGAAGACCTCAACTCCATCCTCTCTAACAACCTAAAAAACACCTCCCAATGCCTTCTCTTAGGTGACTTTAACCTTGGCTATAATGACTCTAAAGACACCCAAGCATCCGCCATTAATAACTCGCTGTCAGAACTAGGTTTCACCCAAAGAGTGTCTACCCCCACTCATAACAAAGGGAGAACCCTTGACTGGATAGCAGACCACAATTGCATGATTTCCATCACTACCATCACCCCTCAACCTTGGTCAGACCACCACCTCCTCTCCTTCACACTTGAAGCGTCCAGCCCAATCGCTAATAACCCCCTAGCCACAGCCATCCCGACTAGAAGCAAGAAAAATATAACCGCTGAAAAACTCATCCCTCTCATTCTACCTACATTGAACCAACTCCCAGCCAACTCTAACCCCCACCTTCTTGTTGAAAGCTACAACAACAGCATGCGCCTAGCCTTAGATGCCATTGCACCACTAAAACTGAGAAAACCTAAGCCGATAAAACACTTGAATACCTGGTTCACGGCCCACCTAAAAGCCCTTAGATTAGAGAAACGCAAAAAGGAACAAATTTGGAGGCAAACTGCAACAGACAGCAACACGCTGATCCTCAACAAAATAGTTTCTACATACAAAAAAGAAATCCTCCTGTGGGATGTATTTACCCATGCATCCGAGCCCTACCTCAAAACTGTGCAGTACTGACATGAAAACATCATGATGGCCAGAGCTTCCCAGAAAATGCACAGGGAAATGCAGGAAGAATAGGCTGCCACCCATTTTTGCCGATGTTATGGGCACAGAAGGACACTGCCTAAAACCACCATTGGACTACCCGCACAGTAGTCTGAAACCATTGGGAATGGCAATGCTGATTGCCAAATGCAACCTAGAATTGTGGGGAATTCATTCTTCAATCCCAAAAATGGGTGCAGTACCAGTACTCACCACTATCCACAAGCCGGCGTTTTAAAACCACCCTGTGTTCCTCTGAAGGCAAGCCAAAGTGTCTATTTTAAACATTGCAACATGTGCAAAATATTCACTGAACACCAGCAGACATTTGGCAGAATGAGGTTTTGTGTGCTTACAAAATCTGGGAAATGAAGAGCCCAAAACAGTGCTTATAACAAAACTGCTATGGAGTCAGCAGTTTAAGTTGCACTGGATTTAAAGACACTAAAATCGAAAATGTTTAGATTAAATGAGTGACCTATGTTTGGTGTCACATGCCTTTGCAATTGTTTAAATGTTATAGTTTAAACTTAGAATCAGCATTCTAGCTGCATATGTAAAAATGTTTAGTTTTATTTGAATGCAGGAACTGGGGAACAAAAAGTGACATTTTATCTGAAACCTGGCTTAAGGAACTGAATTCTGCCTGGCAACTACCCCCATCAGGAGTGAAACTTGAGTCACAGCTGTGTTCCCAGGCCTAGCTGCCCTTTTGCTGCTCACACTAAGGATATGCCATCTATCTGATAATTGAATTACCTGTGCTCTGCAGGAGAGTGAACAATGCAACTCCCTTCACCCAGGCAGAGGGTTTATTGAGAGGATCATAAATGGCTTCCTCTTGAACAATGAGCCTCTCCTGACTCAGGCAAAGGTTTTATTACAGCAGTCGTAAAATGTAGCTTCCTCTTGGCAGAAGCTGGGAGGAGCACTGCCTGTGAGAGCAAGCTGGCTTGGCAGAACTGGATAAACCAGTATTTCTACCTTGTGCTGAGAGGAAACCACACCCCTTTGGAGCCAGAACATAACTTTAAAAAGATGGATCATTCATAGAGCGGACATGTGAAAATTTTATAAATGATACCATAATTCTTGTGATTTTTCTGCCCACATTTTAAGAGGTTTTTCGACCCGGTGGCGTGTTCAGGGGGGTTTTAGCGGAAAAGTGGATATTACTCTAAATGTATGCATGTTAAAAATCTGAAACTTCATCAGTTAATGTCCGTACTCCCTGCACACATGTATGTAAAGTTGGGTCAATGTCAGAAATTGAAAAATCAGTTAAAAAGTCAATTATGTGCCATTTCTGAATGCAAGCTCTTAGAAACAGCAGATTTGGACAGAGACATGGCTAAATTCAGCCACACCATGTATATGTAATTTCAAGCAACTGTGTAACTGTGAAATATGTCTTTTATTATCAAATATAGAATGTGTGCAATCTGACAGAGGAGTGTCCTATCTGCAAGCCATAAAATGACATCCCTCTGATTCACAGTTCATTCCCCAATCAAATGATAAATGGAAGTTTGACCAATTAGAAGCTGAGAGAGAGGTAGGGTCAGTGATGCTAGAACACACCCACATTCTAAACACATAAAAGCAGACAGACAGGACAGATAGGGACCTTCAATTCCATCTGCAGCGGGACGCTCTGCCGGAAAAATCCATACTTACCTCCATCAACCTCCAGAAAGTCAAACTAGAGACTTCAATCTATCCAGAACTAAGAGACCAGACCAGAGAGAAAGCAGTGCTGTACCCAGAGAGACCCAGACCAGCAGAGAGAGCTGACCCAGATCACTGTGAAGTGCAGAGGCCAGACCAGACCAGACCAGAGTCCAGTTTAAAACCCTGACCAGATCCGTGACGAGGCCCATTTCACTCAAGAATATAGTGTGAGTACCTAGAAAACTGTGCAGAACCAATCTCCTAGTTAAAATAATATAATTCAATCCTATTTTAATCTAAGTAGAACTGTCTCCTAACTGTCACCTGTCATTTGCAAAGCTGTCACTTGTCATTTTCTAGTTGCAAGCTGCACGTGTTTTTTTTGAACTTTAAAATTTCAAATCTGAAAAACGACCTTCACTAAATCGCTCATATCTCCGCAACCGGTTGTGCTAGAGACTTGCAGTAACTTTCATTTGGAAGATGAGATCCTAGGCTTTCCTAGGACCCCAAAACGATAGAGATAGTCCTTGGGGTTCCTCTGTAATAGCGCTCGGCGCGTCCGCGAATTTTGCCGCGATTTGCAAATTTCTTCACATGTAAAAACTGCTGATGCTTGCCTTCCATTTGCCAGAAATTCGTTTAACCTGCTAACTATCCCTGCATCATTGCTAGTGTGAGCCTGGACTAATATTAACTAGATACCAATCACCCTGAACCTCTGAAAGGGAATTAAAAGTATTTTAGCATACTTTTCAATTCATTGCCAGCACATATCAAAGCAATTTGGGCCTGTGTTTTCAAACTTATGTAGTCTAAGCTTGCTGGATTGAACTGAATTACAATTGATTGCATTTCTGAGAACTGTGTGCTTCCTTCCATTTCCTTGCCTTGCATCAAGGGGGGAAGGGGATTGCCAGAGAAAAGTGATTACATTGTTTTGCTGAAATCATATCAAGTTGTTTTCTATACTGCATTTCATTCATTCAACCTTGCATTTCCTTGAACCTTATAAAGCATTCTCTACCACATTATACTTCTGTACCTATTTACCAGTGTGCTACCTTATCCATTTCAGGTCAACTCCTTATTGATTATAGAGAAGCGTGTTAGGGCCAGATTCTCTGTTGTTAATCATTATCATATCAGATTAAGTGTGATATTCAATTATTAATTTATTATAAAGTGTGATATATATTTTAAATTATCAAATAAACCTTTTAAACTTTCAAAACAGAACTACTTCTTGGCTCAGTGGGGTCAGGGGGATTCCAAGAGAGGGGTGTTATATAGGGGTAGTCATCCAGAACGCATGAACTGGACATAAAGATATATCCATAAGGGTTTTCATTCAGTATTCTAGACTAGGCGTTAACTTAGCTGTAGTGCTGAATTGAATCCTCTTACAAATTGGGGGCTCGAGCCGGACGTTTGGGTTAGAATACCACTTGTGCAGCTTAATACAGTGTGCCAGCTGACCAGATACACATATCCGGTCTGATCACCACGCTGTGTTACGCTGTAAAGCATTCCTCAAAAGGGACACTCCAAGAAAAGTTCTGTTCTGCAAAAATAAAATACTAACTTCTGTAAGTCAGGACAGAGACCAATCTCTAGAATGACGACCTTGGTAGATATGAAAATAGCCAGAGAGCACTTCTTACATAAATTATTTGTGAGAGGTGAATGGGCTGAGCAGGGCCAGGATGCCTGGTTGCAGGCCATCACGCGACAGGTCACTGAAACAGGGTCAGACTTATGGAGAGATCAGGGTCCATTACATGTGGCCCTGAGTGAACTATATATGGCTCCTAAGGCCAAAGATGAACACGACAAGATTGCCAGGATAGCAGCATACCTGTACCTATATATGGGAGACATGCAGGATAGATGTGCTGAAAGCCAAAATCTGGCAAATAGGCAACAGATGGTATTAGAGAAGGTCCAATCTGACCTGGTCTCTTCTGAGCAGAGGCTGCAGAGGAGCCAGGAGTCAGAAGATGATAGTAGGCAGCACATCATTAAAATAAAGAAGGATATGGATGTGCTGCAACAGGAAAAGGTAGAACAGGATACCAGATTTCTGGCCTTGCAGAAGGAATACCAAGAAGGTTTGGACTCCCTACTGCAAAACCAGAAAAAGCTGGAGCAACAACTGGACTTCAACAGGGTATGTGCTGAGCAGGTAGTCACCCTGCAAGGCCACCTAGATAGAGTGAAGGCAGAGAGCAACAAACTAATTCTGAAAGACCTGGATACCCAGGCAGAGTTTGATCAGGAGCGCCAGAATGCTGGTGCCTTCCAAAGGCAAAGGGACGACCTGGCGGCACAGATGCAGGCTCTTAGTCAGGAAAGGGATACCTTAGGCCAGGAAGTCTGCCATTTAAAAAGAAAAATGGAAGAAAATCACCTGGCCCACCAGGGGCTGGGTGACCTCCAAAAAGAAAACCAGAACTTGGTAGAGCACACCAGAAGGGTGGAAGATGCTCTAGCAAGAAAGGAGCAGGCCAATAGGGACATTGCCCAGGAGGTAAACCTCCTGCAGCAAAGACTGGCCCAGTGCTCCAGGACCAACCAGGAAGCACAGAGGGAAAATGAGGCCCTCTGTCAACACAATGATAGGCTCCAACAACAGGTAGCGATGCAGGAGAGACTGATAGAGTCGAGTAAGGCCTTAACAGAGGAACTGAAAGCACAAATGCAGGCTCTTGCATTGCAACAGGGAGCAGGGGCGGATAGAGATGAGGTCCGCTGGGAAAGAGAGACTCCTGACCATAACCGCAGGAGCCCTAACACAAGGGGCCTTCATCTCCCCCAGTCCCTGGACTCTACCACCCCCATGTCCCCTGGCGCACATGAGCACAGGGCCGCAGGGATGGCAGATTACTATCCAGCTAAGAGTATGGGGCTCATAGGCCAGTACCACTCAGGAATGGAGGGGTGGGCATCCGGGTATGGGCACCCAAGTACAGTACAGTTCGATGGGGAACCCCAGGAGAGTAGGCCCATTAAGGGCATCCTGAAAACCTCTGCCCAGTTAGGTCAGTGGAGGGGGTACCCATCAAATCCTGGCAGCAAGGAGGAATCTGAAGACTCCTCTGAACTGCGCAGGACACAGGAGACCAGGTCCCCACATTCTGCCAGCCATTCCCAGGCTCGCAGAACCCGGGAAAACCTGGAAGAACAGACGGGAACCTCTGGGAGCAGTGCCTCCGAGTCCGTGGATGAATGGACAAGGGTTACCCGAACCAAAAAGGCCAATAAGGCAAAAAGGGCCTTGCTTAAGGACCCCTTAAAGCAGATTAAGGCGATCAGGAACGTCATCACGCCTTACCATAAGAACGCTAAGTATTCTGTTTGGGAGCACTTAGAGTTGTTTGAGCAAATGATGGAGACTTTCCATTTGAAGGACAGCCAAAGCTGTATTCAATATGTAAAGTGGACCTTCTCCCCGGAATACTCCAGTTTCTTTGCGGGGCTGGAGGACCAAAATCATTTAAGATGGTCCACCTATAAGGCGGCCATCTTGAAACATTTTTCTGTTCACAGAAATCCTCAAGAGGCTCGCAAGGCGGCCTACAATTTGCAATGTGGGGAGGATCAGGCCCCACAAGAATTTGTGCAGGAGTTAAAGCGTGCTTTTGCGCAGACCACCAGAAGGGTGCGCACAGACAGTCGAGAATTCGTTAATACATTTTTTCATGCCTTGCCCAAATACATCATGACCCAGCTCGTGAGGGATTTTCACGAGAAAAGATCCTTAGACTGGGTCATTGAACAGGCTACCCGGATCTATGAGGTGCAGAAACCGATAGATAGCAAAAGTAATGCCCAGAAAAACCCCAAAGCCAACAGCACCCCTGCTGCTGCCAAGGTGGCAGAGGTAAAGGTCACCCCCGTTTTGGATTTGGAGATGGGGGGGCCTAAAAACCTACCTGCACCTAATAATGCTAGGCCCAGAAGGTCCTCGGGCCAGTCACAGACAGGGAGCCAAGGAGGCAGCCCCACAAATGGGGTCCCTCGCTCTCCTGATTATGTAAGTCCCCGTTACAAGGGAAACAGACCCATCCTGGGTTATGTGTGGACTCCTCCAGCCCAAGGGGGGGGATCCAGCCAAGCACCTAACCCAGGGAACTTCCCTCCTAACTTCCCACCGGAGGGCAGAAACTCTCCAAATCCTGGGCAGAACTTTTTCCCCAGGTATCCACCCAACTTTCAGCCCCAAAACCATCCATCCTTCTTTCCCCAATTCCCTGAGCCCAGACCACTGAATCCGGGAGAGGGGAGGCCAAGGGTGGAGGGGTACCCAAATCTTCCCAACCCGGGGTATTACCAGAGGAGGGATAGCTACCCTTCCCGGGATCAGCCCAGGGGAGAAAACAGGGCCCCGTATCAGCCTGAGCGGGTTTCCCAGTTAGAGCGCCAGGTTCAAAACATGGCGCGGGATATGGGTCATATACTGAGGGCGCAGCAGAACCCTCAGATCAGCATGCCGGCGCAGAACGCACCCAACTCTGGACCTGGTGCTCCAGAACAATGACGGGGGCAGCACCCCGATAACTCACCGGTTCCCAGGGAGGAGGCACAAGGGGAAGGGGGGTGTAAAGCCTTGGAGGAAGCTTCCTTCCTCACTTGTAAACAGCCCCTGGAAACCCAGGAACCGGAAACAAAATCTCTTGCCCCTGAAAGTCTGCCTCCTAAGGAGCAGAGGGGGGGTAGGAGAAACAAAAGACCCAAACAGACTCAGTTTGAGGAGGAGGTACAGATCTTCCAATTTGAGGGAGAGGGATCCTCAGAGGATCCTGAGAAAAGGATCTTCTCCTTCAGAGAGGGGGGAACTCCTCCCAAAGAAAAATGGGTCCCTAAGAATGCAAATCCAGACTGGGGAGATGTGGAGACTGAGCTACCGCCGCCCACCATCTCATCCCAGAACCAACAGCAAGAAAATCCCCTGGTTCAAACCCATCCTGGTGACTGCCTCCAAAAAGGGGGGGGCGGCCCAGAACCGGAGCCAGGGGAACCCACAATGGCTCTGATCTCCAGTTGCCAACTTTTTCTTTCAGATTCCCAAGGCTCTCCACAGAATTCTGCCCAAAATTCTTCTCTCGCGATGTCCAAAACCAGAAAATTAGCCCACCAGTTGTCCAAAAATGTACATTATCTGTGCCCCCTTGAGGAGAAGGAGGGAAGATATAAGACACTGGATCTCAAGCTACCCTTCTGTCCAGAAGGGCCTTTGATGAACTGAATGCAGGAAGGGGAGAGAATTACCAAATTCCTCTCACCTCTCTTCCGGGACAACTACAGAACTTTGACGGGAAGGAAATTCCCGTTGAGGGGACTGCAGATTTGGACATTAAAATTGGGCGACATAAGTTGAAACACCCGGTCATAGTTGTGACCCCAGAGGGCACCCCTTGTTTACTAGGGAATGACCTCCTGAGAAGGTTGTCACCCCTAATAGATTGCGTAAACAAGGTCCTCTGGACCCAGACTAGCTGACCGATAAAATTAAAACAGAGTGTCAACCATGTTAGTTTAAATGGCACCTGCCACATGGTTGAACAAAAATCTGACCAAGTAGAATTTCACTTCCAGAACAACCAAATTCCAGACGTGACAGTCATAGCAGTAGGACAACAGACTGGTGATGGGGGGGGTCCTCTCTATTTCTGAAAATCAACCTTCATCCAGTCTAAAGTGGTATTCCACGCTGGAAGGAAACACTTTGAAATTCTATACCAATCCACAATCTGAAACTCCCACTCCTATAGTCCAGAAAGATGTGAAATCAGCTCAGAGCCTGGCTGATATTCAGCAAATTGGAGAGCAGTTGTTCATCCCTGTTCAGTTAAATGATGGGAAGGACTCTGTTCTCGCTCGAGTGTGTGTGAACAACGGTAAGAGCTTCATCAGCGAAGCCATGTTTCGCCAACTCCCAAAAGATCCAGCCATTCCCACCTTCAAACTGATAGACAAATGGGAAATGGACCTGGAAGCACCCAATTCAAAACATCTCCTGCCAAGCAGGTGTATGCTCAAAATCTCCATTGGCAACAAGAGCATAGTCCATAATTGTTGGGTCGTGCGAGACGTCACTGCCGCCTTTTACTTAGGCAGTGACATTCTCAATCGCTTTGCCATTAGTTTGGACCTAATAAACTTCAAAGCTTGGTCCCGATTAGCGGATAATCCCATGGGCTTTGATGATCCAGAAAAAGCATTTAGGTCAGCTCAATTGCTACCTTATGCAGTTGAAATTCAGGTTAAAGAGGAAGTCACCATCCCAGAAAGGACCCGACAATTCTCCCTGGAAGTGAAAGTTAAAAGGGGACAAGAGTTGAAAAACCCTGATGCTTACATACATCTAAATGCTTCTTTCCAACAGCAAGGGTTGGGGGTAAACCCAACTCCATTAGTCAACATAGAACATGACACCATTCTAATAGAGGTGGATAACAGCGACTTAAAGAGTATTACTCTAGCCGCAGGCACCATTATTGGAATGGCGGTTGATGACCGACATTTCTCCATTGATCTTGTAAATGAACTGTTAGGACCAATCCCCAAGGACTGTGTTGACAGTGACAGTGAGGACAATACAACACCAGACAGGATTTTCACCCGGCATGGGGGGAACTTCCTGGTGTACACTTCCTGCCCCTATGGTAAGGAAGATGTGACGTGTGACTTCAGGAGGGATGAGGTGATTTTCCAGGTACATGAGGGCTGCCTTTCCCACCTGAAGCCTCCGGTCCAAATCACCACTCTGACCAGGGACTTCTCCACCCAGCTGGAGGAGGCCGCGGAAATAGCCAAACCAGAAGTCTTTCCAGGCTTCAGGCAGATGGTGGAAGAGAGAGTCAACCTAGCTGATGCCTGTGTGACTCTGGAACAAAAGCAAAAGTTGAAACAAGTTTTCTTGGATTTCCAAGATCTCTTTGCGGTAGACTCATATGACTTTGGTCGCACTAACATCCACACAACAACAATCCCCACGGACCCTGGCATGACTCCTGTGTTTGTGAAGCAATATCGCTTGCCTCTCGCATCAATGGAGTCCCTTACTGAAATAATTAAGAACCTTGAGTCCCGGGGAATAATCCGTCCAGTCCACAGCACCTTCAATAACCCGGTGCTGGGAATATTGAAGCCAAACGGCCAGTGGAGACTCTGCGCCGACCTTAGGGAGCTCAACAAACGGGTCCATACTTCCCGATGGCCTCTGCCCTACATTGACCAAGGGCTGGCCCAGATTCAGGGGTCACAGGTATTCACTGCAATAGACCTGACCAATGGATACTGGACCGTGCCTGTCAGCAGGGAGGACCAATACAAACTGGCTTTTACCTTTGGGGGCCAGCAGTACACATGGACCCGGACTCCCTTCGGATACCTCAACTCCGGCAATGAATTCAACATTTTTCTACACAAGGCCATGCCTGACTTGGGTGCGAGGGGTAACCTGGCTTATGTAGATGATGTCCTCATCAAAAGTTCATCTGTGGAGGAACACATAGCGGAGATCCGTTATGTTCTGACACAGTTGAGGGCCGCCGGAGCAAAACTTTCCTTTCAGAAAGCACAGTGGTGTAGTACCCGTGTTAATTTCTTGGGGCATGAGATTACTCCTCAGGGTCTCTGTCCCCAGGAAAAGAAAGTGGAAGCACTTCAGAAACTGAAAGACCCCACAACTCTGCGGGAACTAAGGAGCCTCCTTGGACTGACTAATTACAGTAGAAAGTTCATTGAGGGCTACGCAGAGATCACCAGACCCCTGATTCATCTCCTGAAGGGGGGGGGTCAAGTGGGAATGGGGTCCAGAACAAGCCGAGGCAGTAAGACAACTCAAAATAAGCCTCTCACAAGCGCCTTGCCTAGCTTACCCTGTCAGAAACAAGGAGTTCTTCCTGGAGACGGGGTTCTCTGATACGTGCTTGACGGCAGTATTATACCAAAAGCATGACAAGGTCAATAAAGTAATCTCCTATGCGAGCAAAACTTTATCCTCTGTGGAGGAAAAATTCAACGATTGTGAGAAGGCACTCCTGGCAACGGTGTGGGCATTGAAGAATTACCGCCCGTTTATCCAGGGGGAACACATCATAGTGGAGACTCCACACCAGCCTCTGCAATATCTCCAAAGTGACAGAATCCGGGCCGGAAATGTGAGTAATTCCCGAATTACTTCCTGGATTCTGTCAATGGAAGGCTTTCCTGTGGAGGTCAGATATGGCCAAAACAAGAAGAGTCCCCTCGCGCAAGGTCTGGCTGACTTGCATGATTGTGCCAGAGAAAACTGTCTCGAGGACGAAAGTCTGAAAATCAAGGACAACATGGAGGCATACCTTAATTCCCCACACAAAGTCTTTGAAGAAGACAAGTGTGAGGGAATGCCCACTGTGTATGTGGATGGATGCTCTTACCATGTTGACAACAACGGGGAGAAAGAACTGGTGGCTGGCGTAGGGAATGCATGGGTGAATGAGTCCCCAGAACCCTCCGCTGGATACAAAATTGGTCCCCGAAGTAGTCAGGTGGCAGAATTGATGGCTGTGCATCAGGCCATCCTCACTGCTGTCCAGCATCAACTCCACGAACTGGTCATAATCACAGATTCGGATTATGTACGGAACGGGTTCGTGGAGCACCTGGTTAATTGGAAAACCAGAGGCATGTTATGTGCTAACAACAAACCCTTGAAACATGGGAAGTTGATCCAAAACATTGATGATCTGGTCACATCGAATGAGATGACTATCTATTGGAAGAAGATCAAGGGTCATTCCAAAGTAGAGGGACCAGACAAAACTGGGAATGACTTAGCTGATCAGCTGGCCAAAACCGGGGCCATCCAAGGGGATCTAATTGAGATTGAGTCCCTGTTGGGGGAAATCCAGGTCACTGCTATCACTAGGTCCCAGACAAATGCTCACAACGACCTTTCAATTGCACAATGGAGTAAGGAGACCCCTGATGATGATTTGATTACTGCTCAGAAGGGGGATCCAATTATTGGTAAATTTTACCAGCACCTTGAGGACCCTGAGAACTTTCCCCTGACGGATACCGATTACATTGGGAAAGAGGACCTAAGAGTGTTGATGAAATGTCCAAAAATGTTCCGGATTCAAGACGGTTTGCTGGTAAGGAAATCCAAAGCTGGCCACGATCAGTGGGTGGTTCCTACCTCATTCCGAAGCCTGATGTTAAGTCACGCCCATGATGCGGCCACCGCCGGTCATAGGGGGTTTCACACAACATTGGAAATCTTAAGAGAGGTTGCATACTGGCCACACATGGGGCAGGACCTCGACCAATACTTGAAGGGGTGTCTTGTGTGTGCACAATTTCAGCCATCATCCCTCACGCACCGTGCGCCTCTCCAAAAGAGGGGGATGACACTGCCATGGTCAGATTTACAAATCGACTTTGTAGGCCCTGTGATTCGCTCGGCTAGGGGGAATAAGTACATGTTGACCGTGACATGCTTGTTTACCAAGTGGGTGGAATGTCTCCCAGCCCCAAACTGCAAGGCAGAAACGGCAGCTGCCTTGATGATTAACCACATCTTTTCCCGTTTTGGTCTACCTCAAAGGATTGAGTCAGACAGGGGTAGCCACTTCACCAGTGAAGTAATGACAAAGATGTGGGAGATACTGGGGGTCAAAAGGAAGTTGCATATTGCTTATCGGCCAGCTTCTTCTGGGGCAGTAGAGAGATATAACCGGACAATTGTGAGCATTTTAAAGAGGTTTGTGGCAGATTCTGGGCCAAGTTGGGATATCCGATTACCTCTGGTCCTAATGGCCATCAGATCTACCCCTTCATCTGCAACCAAAATGTCACCATTTGAGTTGATGACTGGGCGCAAGATGGTGCTTCCCCAGCATTTGCTCTACAGGACCCAAGAGCAGACACTGATAAATGCCTCCACTACTCATGAGTATGTGGAGAATTTAAGGAAACACCTCCAACATGCTTTTGCTTACGCTCAGCGGAATCTAGAAAGATCGGCTGATAGCATGAAGACCCATTATGACCTGAAAACTTCCAGGAAGGAATATCAGGTGGGAGACCGGGTCTATCTATACAACTTCCAAAGGAACCAGGCCAAGCAGCGCAAATTTTTGCCTACATGGAAGGGACCCTTTGAGATCGTCGATAAGATCTCCCCTGTGGCCTACAAGATCCGCATCCCCAAAGGCGGTTCGGCAGAGGGGGAAGACAAGTGGGTCCACATAAACCAGTTGAAATGTTGCCATCCCAGGCACACTCTGCAACAACTGGAGGAATCCTCTGGAATCCTAGCGGGTACTGTATCAGACTAATTCAGTTCCAATCATAAAACATACCACATCTAGTCTCTAACATACTGTGATTTGTATGAAACTGTCTCTTAGTCATACTGTTTTTTTTTTTTTTTTCAAAATAAGAATGTAATGTTTCGTGATGATGAAATGCATATGCTGCCCCACTATCTCAACGGTGGTGGAAAAACGTCTATGAATAGGTATTGCCGCTCTTCCTTTGTCGTCCTAGGAGAAAGAAAACCTTGAGACGGGCCAAGGAGGACGATCCGGAGACCGGGAGCTGAGACGCAACGGGCTCGGGGTACCGCCCAATATTCCCATCAGGACCGGCGAGGAGAACCGATCGATCCGACCGGATGGAGGAAAAGATGCTGAACTGTGCCATCTATTGGAAGAAGATGAGGAAACATCCCAGATCTTGCGAGTCCCATCAGTGAAACCGAATGGCCATCGCAAGAGGGGGGCTTGTGGGATGTATTTACCCATGCATCCGAGCCCTACCTCAAAACTGTGCAGTACTGACATGAAAACATCATGATGGCCAGAGCTTCCCAGAAAATGCACAGGGAAATGCAGGAAGAATAGGCTGCCACCCATTTTTGCCGATGTTATGGGCACAGAAGGACACTGCCTAAAACCACCATTGGACTACCCGCACAGTAGTCTGAAACCATTGGGAATGGCAATGCTGATTGCCAAATGCAACCTAGAATTGTGGGGAATTCATTCTTCAATCCCAAAAATGGGTGCAGTACCAGTACTCACCACTATCCAAAAGCCGGCGTTTTAAAACCACCCTGTGTTCCTCTGAAGGCAAGCCAAAGTGTCTATTTTAAACATTGCAACATGTGCAAAATATTCACTGAACACCAGCAGACATTTGGCAGAATGAGGTTTTGTGTGCTTACAAAATCTGGGAAATGAAGAGCCCAAAACAGTGCTTATAACAAAACTGCTATGGAGTCAGCAGTTTAAGTTGCACTGGATTTAAAGACACTAAAATCGAAAATGTTTAGATTAAATGAGTGACCTATGTTTGGTGTCACATGCCTTTCCAATTGTTTAAATGTTATAGTTTAAACTTAGAATCAGCATTCTAGCTGCATATGTAAAAATGTTTAGTTTTATTTGAATGCAGGAACTGGGGAACAAAAAGTGACATTTTATCTGAAACCTGGCTTAAGGAACTGAATTCTGCCTGGCAACTACCCCCATCAGGAGTGAAACTTGAGTCACAGCTGTGTTCCCAGGCCTAGCTGCCCTTTTGCTGCTCACACTAAGGATATGCCATCTATCTGATAATTGAATTACCTGTGCTCTGCAGGAGAGTGAACAATGCAACTCCCTTCACCCAGGCAGAGGGTTTATTGAGAGGATCATAAATGGCTTCCTCTTGAACAATGAGCCTCTCCTGACTCAGGCAAAGGTTTTATTACAGCAGTCGTAAAATGTAGCTTCCTCTTGGCAGAAGCTGGGAGGAGCACTGCCTGTGAGAGCAAGCTGGCTTGGCAGAACTGGATAAACCAGTATTTCTACCTTGTGCTGAGAGGAAACCACACCCCTTTGGAGCCAGAACATAACTTTAAAAAGATGGATCATTCATAGAGCGGACATGTGAAAATTTTATAAATGATACCATAATTCTTGTGATTTTTCTGCCCACATTTTAAGAGGTTTTTCGACCCGGTGGCGTGTTCAGGGGGGTTTTAGCGGAAAAGTGGATATTACTCTAAATGTATGCATGTTAAAAATCTGAAACTTCATCAGTTAATGTCCGTACTCCCTGCACACATGTATGTAAAGTTGGGTCAATGTCAGAAATTGAAAAATCAGTTAAAAAGTCAATTATGTGCCATTTCTGAATGCAAGCTCTTAGAAACAGCAGATTTGGACAGAGACATGGCTAAATTCAGCCACACCATGTATATGTAATTTCAAGCAACTGTGTAACTGTGAAATATGTCTTTTATTATCAAATATAGAATGTGTGCAATCTGACAGAGGAGTGTCCTATCTGCAAGCCATAAAATGACATCCCTCTGACTCAGTTCATTCCCCAATCAAATGATAAATGGAAGTTTGACCAATTAGAAGCTGAGAGAGAGGTAGGGTCAGTGATGCTAGAACACACCCACATTCTAAACACATAAAAGCAGACAGACAGGACAGATAGGGACCTTCAATTCCATCTGCAGCGGGACGCTCTGCCGGAAAAATCCATACTTACCTCCATCAACCTCCAGAAAGTCAAACTAGAGACTTCAATCTATCCAGAACTAAGAGACCAGACCAGAGAGAAAGCAGTGCTGTACCCAGAGAGACCCAGACCAGCAGAGAGAGCTGACCCAGATCACTGTGAAGTGCAGAGGCCAGACCAGATCAGACCAGAGTCCAGTTTAAAACCCTGACCAGATCCATGACGAGGCCCATTTCACTCAAGAATATAGTGTGAGTACCTAGAAAACTGTGCAGAACCAATCTCCTAGTTAAAATAATATAATTCAATCCTATTTTAATCTAAGTAGAACTGTCTCCTAACTGTCACCTGTCATTTGCAAAGCTGTCACTTGTCATTTTCTAGTTGCAAGCTGCACGTGTTTTTTTTGAACTTTAAAATTTCAAATCTGAAAAACGACCTTTACTAAATCGCTCATATCTCCGCAACCGTTTGTGCTAGAGACTTGCAGTAACTTTCATTTGGAATATGAGATCCTAGGCTTTCCTAGGACCCCACGATAGAGATAGTCCTTGTGGTTCCTCTGTAATAGCGCTCGGCGCATCCGCGAATTTTGCCGCGATTTGCAAATTTCTTCACATGTAAAAACTGCTGATGCTTGCCTTCCATTTGCCAGAAATTCGTTTAACCTGCTAACTATCCCTGCATCATTGCTAGTGTGAGCCTGGACTAATATTAACTAGATACCAATCACCCTGAACCTCTGAAAGGGAATTAAAAGTATTTTAGCATACTTTTCAATTCATTGCCAGCACATATCAAAGCAATTTGGGCCTGTGTTTTCAAACTTATGTAGTCTAAGCTTGCTGGATTGAACTGAATTACAGTTGATTGCATTTCTGAGAACTGTGTGCTTCCTTCCATTTCCTTGCCTTGCATCAAGGGGGGAAGGGGATTGCCAGAGAAAAGTGATTACATTGTTTTGCTGAAATCATATCAAGTTGTTTTCTATACTGCATTTCATTCATTCAACCTTGCATTTCCTTGAACCTTATAAAGCATTCTCTACCACATTATACTTCTGTACCTATTTACCAGTGTGCTACCTTATCCATTTCAGGTCAACTCCTTATTGATTATAGAGAAGCGTGTTAGTGCCAGATTCTCTGTTGTTAATCATTATCATATCAGATTAAGTGTGATATTCAATTATTAATTTATTATAAAGTGTGATATATATTTTAAATTATCAAATAAACCTTTTAAACTTGCAAAACAGAACTACTTCTTGGCTCAGTGGGGTCAGGGGGATTCCAAGAGAGGGGTGTTATATAGGGGTAGTCATCCAGAACGCATGAACTGGACATAAAGATATATCCATAAGGGTTTTCATTCAGTATTCTAGACTAGGCGTTAACTTAGCTGTAGTGCTGAATTGAATCCTCTTACACTCCTCGCCAAACAAGAATCTTACAACCTGAGAATACTGCATGCTAAATCCAGCACTAAAGAATTGTTCACCATATTAAAAGAGCTAGAGACACCCATCCCGGCCCCAGACACCTGTAAGAAAGACAAACAATGGTGCACCAGCATCCAAAATGCCCTATCCAACAAAGTTGCAGGCCTCCAAATCAAAATTAACAACAAGAAAGACTTCATCCAACTCCAAACCCAACAACACCCCCACACGCACCGGCTTTCAACACCCTCCCCCAGCCTCCTCACTCACTTCAGCTTCTACAAAGTTTCCACGCTAGAAGTGGAAAAAATCATACTCGGCTTCAAACCTTCTAACTGCCATGGCGACCTATGCCCACCTCAAATCATCAAAGACGCAGCCAGAGACCTATCTCCATTCATTACCAAACTCATCAACGCCTCCTTCTCCTCAAGCACTATCCTCAACAACCTCAAAGAATCCTGGGTCCTCCCCCTACTAAAAAAACCCTCACTCGACCCAGTCGTGCCCACCAACTACAGACCCATCACCACCGTCCCCTTCCTATTAAAAATCCTCCACAAGACAGCCCATCTACAAATTCAAAAATTCCTTGAACAAAACCACCTCCTAGGAGTCCGGCAATCAGGATTCAGACCACAACACGGTACAGAAACCGCACTCATTGACCTGAAGGCCCAAATTGACACTCTGAGAGATAATGGGAAAACTGCCTTATTGCTCCTCTTAGACCTCTCGGCAGCTTTTGATCTTGTTGATCATAAAATCCTATGTAACCACCTAGACTCGGCTGCCCACTTTTCACAGGAAGCTATTGGCTGCATCAAATCCTTCCTGAGCAATAGATCCATGCGCGTCTTTTCCACCATGGCCTCCGCTGACCCCGTCCCCATCACATGTGGGGTCCTTCAGGGGTCATGTGTCTCCCCCACACTGAACAACGTGTTCACTAAGCCCCTGTTTGATGATCTTGGCGGTCTGGGTATCACCTACACTAACTATGCTGATGATACCCAGATCCTTATCCCGCTGACGGGAGATAAAACACGGATTTGTCCTTGGTGAACAAGGTGTACCTCATCATCCAGGCATGGATGGCCTCCCACAGTCTATGCCTGAATGATGACAAGACCGAACTCATCATCCTGGGATCAGCCACGAACCTAAACAAATTGCACCTCAACTACTCTAGCTTTACCATAGACGGGAACTCTATAAAGGTAGCTAAGGAAGTGAAAACCCTCGGCATCTACCTCGATTCCAGCCTCTCATTCCACAAACAGGTCAGCTCCCTGGCCTCCACCACAGCTTACACATGCTATCTGATACGCCCAACCAAACCCTTCCTCTCCACCTAAAGCTGCATTACTCTAGCCAGAGCCCTCATACTATCAAAACTGGACTATTGTAACTCCCTCTATGTAGGTGCTAACAAACAGGTTACCAATAAAATCCAGATCCTACAGAACAATGCTCTGAGAGCAGCGCTTAGCTTCCCTAAAAGATAACACATCTCGAATATTAGGAGAACTCACAACTGGCTCACCACCTCGGACAAAATCCTGCTTAAGGTAGCCTCCATCACCCACAAATGCCTTAACAATGCAGCCCCCCCAGCTATCTAGCTGACAGAATAACTAGATACACGCCCAACAGACACACCAGAAATAGCAATGCTAACCTGCTCGCTGTTCCCAGATTCAAGCGAACGAAAATGGGAGGAAATAGCTTCCAGGTGAAAGCAGCCCAACACTGGAACACACTACCACCCTCCGTTAGAGCCCCACGAACCTACGATCAATTTAGGCGTAACTATATCCAGTGGCTAAAGAACAAAGACCAATAACCGACTTTGTAACTACTGCAAATTTCCGTCAACCTGTAACTCTTTCAAAATTGTACTCTACTGTCTCCTGTAACTGCATTTCCTCACTGCGTCCTTGTATAATAATGAAAATAATGTACAGCACTGTAACTAAGCTGAGAATATACTTGTAATGCCTGCGCCCTCATACCTTCTGGTCCGGTGCGCCCTATAAATAAATAAACAAACAAAAAAGCGAAAAACACAGCAAAAGCTTGAAGAGCAAAGCACGAGGACTCCCAAAACTTGAACGTGCTGTAAAAATACGAAGATGGCTGCCAGAGGAGGGGCTTAGGTAGAGAGCAGTCATTGGCTGGGGGCAGTATGACCCTGAGCTTACTGAGTGGTTGTTAGGAGAAAGACAGTTCAGAAATGAAACTGAAACATATTTTTTATTTTACTGAGGATTCCAAGCCTGAAGACAGGAAATATTCATGAGCATGTGAATTCACATGCTAGACCCCATGTTGGAGAATGATGTTTGAGCTTGAACTCTACCTTGTGAACTTGAACTAAGAACTGCATTGCTGTTTATCATTACAAATCAGAACCTTGTGTTGTGCCTGGAGCAGGAATTGACACCTGGTGAAGGGAGTCATTCCAGCGGGCAAAGATTCTGCACCACAGTTGGAAATGTAGGCGACTGTCCAGAAGAAGGGAGTCCTTCTTTTGGATCAAAAAGATCCACTAACTTTTTAGTTTGGTATTTAGTGTAAGGGACAGCAGCAAGGTTTTTTCGACACAGGAAGGTGGACTATTGATTTGCACGGACAATCTGATGACACCCTTCATTATTTAGTTGAGGCAGGGCAATCCCTCTTAGACTTATGGCAAGATAGGTTTTTTTCTTTATTTTCTGGTATAATAAAAGTGTATGCCACCCGTGTGTCAGTCTCCACCTTCTGCACCCTTACAGTGAGTTTTGACACAATTTCACAAAAGGAATGCATAATAAGATCTCCCATGTTGAAACCGTTAGACACAGGAAGAAAGTTTATGATCATGGCAGATGCTAGTAATAAAGGTTTGGGAGCAGTTTTGACTGAGGAAGACAGGCAATTGGGGGCGGTAATGATTAGTTTTACCTCAATTACATTATCGCAGATGGAGTGTAGTTATTCTGTAATAGAAAAAGAGTCTCTGTCGTGTGTGGGGTGTACAACATTTCCGAAAATTCCTCTTGAAAGCACCTTTTACTATATGCACAGATAACAAGCCACTACTCAAAGTATGGAGTGCAGGGGGGCGGAAAAATCCTCTCCTACACTTTTTCGATTAGTATCTACATTGGTAGAAAACAACTACAAGATGGAATTCAACTAAGGGCAGCAACGTGGCTGATTGTTTGCCTTGATTGTCAGTGCCAGAGGCACATGGAAAGGATACTGTGAAGTATGATGAAATGTCAGTTGCTGAAGTGTGTGTGTTAGCAAGGTATGCCATTTCCACCGAGAGCGGGATGATGGCTTAGAGCAATGATGAAGTGATACAGGATGTGAGCAGGTATATGCCAAAAGGGTGGCCACTTCTAAGGAATCAGAGTTAAGAGTTCAAACATTTTGGTAGGATAGCAGAGGAAATATCAACAGAAGGTGGTATGATCCGAAGGGTGGAAACATGTATTCCACCCACAGATAAAAGAGAACAGATAATAGCAAATGCTCAAAATACTCACATAGGACATTGAGGGATAAAGGTGACACCAGGGCTGGTTATAGAAAACGTTTGGTTGCCAGGCATAGATAGGGAGATCGACAAATATGTTAGAGAATGCAAGCAATCTAGTGCCATCAATGGTTCAAGGAGTGCCCTGGGAAAAGGGTGGTCTTAGACATAATTGGACTATTTTATGGTTCATTTTATGGTTCGAGAGAAAATAGGTCTTTGGTGTTGATAGACTATTAGAGTCATTGGCCAACCACAGAAATGGTGACCAAGTTCTTGGAAGAGATATTCTGGAGAGAAGGCCATGCCCCAAATAATTTCTAGTGACAGTGGTACAAAATGTGTTTTTATGAAAATTGGGAGATTTCTGAAAAGACAATGATATAAGGCACATAACTACTCCATTTTATCACCCGAAGCAAATGGTTTGGTGGACCGTTTTAACAGGTTAGTGGAAGGAGACCATGCAACAGTCCCGTAGCTCGGGATTGGAAGCAGAGGAGGAGTTGAGTAAAATGTTGTATACGTATAGGTTGAGAAAGCACCAGAGTGTTGGGAGGTCTTCTTTTAAGTTGATCAGAGGTAAGCGAGGGATGTTAGGTGTCCACCGTGGCTAGAATATGTAGTGGGGAGAACATCAGGAAAGGTGAATATATGTATTGTCAATGAAGAGGCAATTTTGGCAACATCCTAAATATGTCTTGGCTGTGAACGCATAGCACAGTGAATGTTTTTATACCTTTACTGCTCCTTTCATGTTCTCCCTGCCTTTCCAGTCCAGGAATCCCCTTGTCAGGCACTACCTTGACTGGGTTGTCAGAAGTTCAGGGGGACCGTTTCTATTCTTCCAAAGGAATATGTGGATTATGCTGATGTGTTTCACAAGAGAAGGGCAGCACACTCTCATCATGAATGGTTTTCTCAATGAACTAGTGGAGGGGGGCCTTATTCCCTGCAGATCAACCTAATGATTAACTGGGCATTGAATGAGATTACAATCAAGAACCCTACTGCCCATCTCTTATTTCGTTTACTGGATCAACTGCAATCAACTGTTATTTACACCAAAATATAGCTCAGAGGGGCCTACAATTTGGCACATTTCAGGTAGGGCGATGAATAGAAGATCCCCTTCTGCACCAAATATGGGCTCTACGAATACTTTCTGTGATGAATCTGGAAAATTCATCACTCTTTTCCCAGGGAATGACTCTCTTCTTGTGGCTACGGAAAGACAGAAGTTACCTGATCCCGACCCTGAGGGTGGATATCAGAGAGAGGAACACACAGGAACAACCGTTATGGGGGTGGCTATCTGTGGGAGAACCACGCAAGGGAAGACCAACTCCAGAGAGGTAGGAAAACACTGAACCAAAATAGCCTTGCAGCCATTAGTCCACATGACACCCAGGTACCTTTACAACATACCTGTATGGCTTAATGTGACATAGATACTAATCTAAGTTTTCCTAACCAATCACCCCATTTACCTTCTACCCCAATTTTAGTACTGTGACTAGGGAGAGGGATGGAGCAATGAAGATGACCAGAAGCAGTAAGCCAACACTGCGTTCTAGTCTTTGGAAAATATGGACCAATACCGGGAAGCAAGTTGTTTGTACCTTGTTCTGATGCCGGTGAGGATGCCAGAGACAAGCCGATTGTAAGAAACAGCACAGAGGCGGACACGAACGGTGTGCAGGGAGACCGAGCCAAAAGAAGCTTACCGCTTGATAACTGTGAAACAGCTGGAGTCGCCCAGAGCGAAGGAAGGCAAAGCGGGAGCTGACCGGCTGAAGGGACGCACACCTAGTCAGCGGACCGGTAGAGAAGCAGAAGAAGAGATGCAAGAACCGCCAAAGTCACCTGGGTAAACCGAGAGAGAACTAATGAGTTACCGGGTGCAGGAAGGCAAATGCTGTATCGCAGTGATAACGCAGGAGAGCCCAATAGAACATATTAAAGGAACTGACACGGATGAGAACATTGTTAAAAAGAAACTTTGTCAAAAGAGGGCCAGTAACCCAATATTGGAAAAACATTGTCATGCGGATGAAAGAACGAACGAGTGAATGGAAAAAGGAAAAAGGAAAGGAAAAGTCCTGGCAGGTTAGAGAACCAGGCAGACAGTGAGTCTGGGACTCACACCCAAGAGAGGAAGACAAAAGGCAGTAAAGTGATATGCTGGCAGGAGAGTAAACCAGGAGTGAGAAAAGGAAGTGAAGTGATATCCTGGAAGGAGAGTAAACCAGGAGTGAGAAAAGGAAGTGAAGTGATATCCTGGCAGGAGAGTAAACCGGGAGTGAGAAGAGGAAGTGCAGTGATAGCCTGGCGGGAGAGTAAACCAGGAGTAAGCAAAGAAGTGAAGTGAAATCGGGGTAGGAGAGTAAACCTGGAGTGAGAAGAGAAGTGATATCCCTAGCAGGAGAGTAAAGAGTGGAAAGTGCTGAACACGGGATAAAAACAATGACAGGTAATGCAGCCAGCAGGTGGCAAGTGCAAGGTTAAAGCGCAGAGAGGGTGGTTTAATAAGTGCAGGTAAGGGGACTGTAGGGTTGCAGATACAGACCCAAGTGCAAGGGTTGGCAGGAGGCAGTGAGGGCCTGTGGCTGGGTGGGCAGGGACCTGGGCCCGGAAATCAGAGGGTAACCAGGAGCTCGGTGCTAAAGCAGACAGATCAGCAAGGGAGAGGAAGAGCGAAGGCAGAAGCAAAGAGGAAGGTCATGGGGTGCTTCAGGAACCGAAGATGGTTCTCCTCAAGTTTCAGAGAGGCCAGGAGGCTGTTGCAGAGGGAGGCCCCAGTCGAGGAAAGACATCTACCTCCAACTCGTTGCTTGGAGAAGCGACTGACCCTGAGGGAGTTGAAGGTGGAGGAAGCGAAGAGCTCGAGTAGCAAGGTATTTAATAAGGGAGAGTTGAAGGTATTGTGGACCCAGGCCCAGAAAGTCTTGTGGACAATGCAGAGGGTCTTGAATTTCATCCTTGCAGCCCCTGGGCTGGAGAGATACGACCCCAGGGCTTGAGGCCAAGGACAAGTCTTGCATGGATAATTAGTCTTCCTAGAAACTGTGGCGTAAGAAGAGCGAAACAAAGGGGAGGAACTCCCTCTGTTTTGGTGAAGGAGTGGGACATTACTGACTTTTATCCAGAAGTGCTGGATAAACAGTGAAGGATCAGAGAAACTGTAGGGGAAGGGAGGCCCCTTTTCGATATTAGTAATTGTATTTCTTTTCTGCAAGTTAAGAATTTTCTGCTGAGAACTTGGAAAGTAAGCTACAAATACATAGTTTATCAGAATACCCTTTTGCACATTATACTAAGTTTAGGATATCTGGACACAGGACAGAGGACACACTTTTGTTAAACATCCTGACACAGACGTTCCTTCGTTTTTTTGAGACAGGGTCTCCCCTCTTAGGATTACAGATAGATGGGATTCATCCCAACCCTTTTTATTATTTTCAGGAAATAAAAGTCTATAACATGTTACTGTGTCCGAGTCTTACTCTTGATCCCTTACAGACGGCGTAACATATCGGTACCTGGGATACAGGAAAGCAATTTGAGAGGAAGACTTGGAGTACAAAAACTGAGAGGAAAAGGAATCAAAAGATCAAAGAAGAGAACCAAAGACAAACAAAGCGAAATACCAGTGACGTTATCCCAGAGATTGTTAGGTAACAGGGAAATTGGGAGACATGGGGTGGGGGAATGAGGAGCATCGCAGTCAAGATAACACGAATATAACAGTAAGAACAAGAGAAGTGAATGAGAATCGTTATACGAGTATTCATACTTGTCACAGTCAAGATAACCAGGATACAACAGTGAGAACAAGAGAAGGAAATGAGAATCGTTATAAAAGCACTCCTACTCATTGCAGTCCAAGTAAAGAAAATCCTTGACAGAGAGAGTGAAACTGTAAAATAAAATCCTGAAGAGGATAGAAGAAGCTATATATATATATATATATATATATATATATATATATCAAGGGAGACATACAATACAGAGACTAAAGCTCATGAACTAAATAGAAGAGAAATAAACCTCAAGAGAGAAACTAAGAAAGGTTGGATAACCTTATGCTGGGAAAACGGAAGAGTAACTTTTGAAAAGAGAATTAAAGAGAAAAGTATCAAACTAACAGGCCACAGACAAGGGAAAATATATCAGTATACAACCAAGGACACTAGTTGAGAAGCAACAAAAGAGTAACCAAGTATTAAAAGAACTATATGAACTGATTAAAGAAGTCACAAGAGACTATTTGAAAATCAACCATTGAACAGCAATCTTGCGAGAAGCAAGAAAGCAGGAGAAGGGAGTCATTCTCCTGCCATTAGTTGTTATGATAGTGGTAGGGTCAGATTGAGTTAGTTTGGACAGTGGACAGATTACTTTAAGACATTCAGTGATGACTGACAGGCATCTAGCTTGTTGGGTAGGAACTATCCCATAGAAGTAGGGAAAGATAGGCGTTATCCTTTTCTTTAATAAATACTCATTTAATTATGTCTTACAAAAGTCTGAGTCCTTCATCTGACCTGCCACAGAACCCAGCAAAAGTTATTTTTTTAGAAAGGTTTCTTTGACCCTCCCTTCTTAGTTCCAATTTCCAACGTCATGGGTGTGATGAACAGTTTCAGACCTCTGAATCTGTGAATAATGAATTACACATTTTTCCAGCATTAGGGTAAATGCCATGTTTTAAATTCCTTACACAGCACGCTGGAACTCAGGCTCAGTTTCTTTCCTCTGGAGGGTGACATGAAACCAATTCATCCATTGCCAGTTTTGGAGAAAAAAACATGCTCAAATTGAAGTTAAACTGTGCTTTTAAAAATGTTAAATTGCTAGAAACAAGTGTCAGGAAATACTGTTTTTCCTTATTACGAGTAAGTGTAGCAAGCAGAATTGTGAAATTGTGAATGACTCTTACCAAGGCCCAGGGCAACAAGGCCAATATCTGTCCTAGCCGGTCCTCAGCCTTCCTCGCCATTCACCCAGAACCTCTGCCCTTTTTCTGGTCCACTATCCCTGTGACCATCAGCACCATGTACTGAGCCCTCACCAAGACTAACTGCCACTGACTCTTTAAGACAAACATGTCGCCGTAGGTCTAGCAATACTATTATTGATTACTTGTGCTACACTGCCTTGTTTTACCTATGCGCCAGTATCTACCTGTGCTATCTATTAGTATATTAGTAGAATCTATGTTCCAGTAGAGTTTAGGTCTGCTCTGTACCTTATGCTTGTCCTCATATCCGTTCATTAGAAAGAACTGTAAAGGTGTAACTTATTGTCTGCAAGCCACAATATTGCCCACCATGATTGTGGTTCGAGCAAAGCGCAATGCCTCTATTATAACCTGCATCTAGCCTAGCACTGCCTCCCACCTATCTGAGTAAGGTTTCTCATCATAATATTCACCATAACCTAATTGCATATTATGCCTACCTTCTATACACGTGATGAAACTGTATTTTGTTGAAAATTTGGCAAACCACATCTAGCCCCCTTGCTAGAACTGCTTTTCTGCACTCACACAGCTGAACTATATGATATGCCTATGTTGCTCTGTCCTAGGCCACATCTGCCATTTTGAGTATACCTATGGTCGCTTATAGTCCACATTTGCCTTCTTGACTATGCCTCTTGCTGTTAGTAGGCCACATTTTACCATGCTCCTTACCAGGCTTACTTACCACTGTGAACATATGCGTGTTAGCACATTGTATTGCCCACTACGATCTGTGACTACAGCACTTGACTCTGACTATTGCCTAGCCCAGTAGCGAAGTTAGAACCTCTGAATAGTTGTTTTAGCCTTATCCTAGTCCACTGTGCCCTAATTGAGTGACCACCTACTGTGCCAGCCTTAGGATCCTGTGCTCTCAACCCACTTATCTATACGACACATTATATAGTACTATATCCTCAACTCTAGCAGAATGCATTTTAGCACAGCCCTATTAACATATGCCCCACTGCTATTATTACAGTTTATACTGGCAACTATGGACCAATTTAAACATGCACCCTGCCCTACTCTCCACAGAAACTCTAGGCTTCGCGCTAGACTCTCACCGCTCTACGAACCGCAGTTACCTAGCAAAGCCTATTTGCACCGCCGTACCATACTCAAAAACCAGACTAGGAGCTCAACGCAACCTAAACCACAATAACCTGCTAGCACCTTAATGAAAGAACCCATCCCGGTTACTTCTAACATCAACTGTCTACCTAAAACGACCTCCTTAACATGAGCACTGATCAATGCTAGATCAGTCGTGGCCCACGCCACTGAAATAGCAGACCTCCTTACCTTAGATAACCTTGACCTCCTAGCAGTCACAGAAACCTGGCTACATGACGCAGCAGGTCCAGCCCTCTCCCTAGCAATACCCAAAGAGTACCAACTACTAGGACTAGACCGCCTGAACACCAGAGATGGTGGCTTAGCCATCATCGCCAAATCCAACCTGAATGTAAGGTTAACAACACTGCCCACCTTAAAATCCTGTGAACTGCTGGCCGCTAAATTACCGATATCCTCATGCCAAACCCTAACTATTTATCTCATTTACAGGCCACCGGGGCCCTTAGGCCTTTTTGAAGAGGAATTATCCAGCCTCTTAGCGGGAAACACAAAAAAGTCATCCCAGACAATGATCCTTGGCGACCTTAACCTAGGTCTTAACGACCCAAATGACAAACAAGCGCAAGCCATCGCTACCACGCTTGAAGGGCATGGCCTCACTCAAAAAGTCTTCACCCCCACCCACGACAAAGGGAGAATACTAGACTAGGTAGCCACTTCCAACTGCCCCACTACTATCACTAAAATTACACCCCAGCCTTGGATTGACCACTTCCTCATCAATTTCTACTTAACACTTAACAAGATGCCCAGAATTGAAAAAACAATGGCACCATCTGTTCCTACTAGATCCAGAAAAAACATCACACTAGACAATATCCTACCCCTGCTCCTCCCAACCATCAATGCCTTGCCATTTGATTCTGACCCAGACACCATGGTTAAAATATACAACATCACCATGGCCATAGCCATGGACACCATCGCCCCACTGAAAAACTGTAACAGTAAACAACAATCCCACCTTAATACTTGGTTCACCCCCCATCTAAAAGAACTGAGACTGGGACAATTGAAGCTTGAAACTGTATGGCAACACTCCCCTACAGCTGAAAATAAACTTAAACTCAAACTGTGCGCTACGAATTATAAGAAAGCAATCATCCAAGCTAAAAAAGAAGTCTATAACGACCAAATTTCCAAAGCATGCTCCAATACAAAGGAACTATTCGCAATCTTGCGAGAACTCGAATCCCCCATATCACCACCTGATAACGTACCCAAAGACAAGCAATGGTGTTTCAATATCCAAAATGCCCTCTCAAATAAAGTAAAAACACTACAATCAAAAATTGCTATAAAAAAGGCTCACTCCCTCTTAGTGAAATTCCCAGCACGCCCACGCTCAAACCTAGCCTAACACCCTTCAAATTCTCTAAAGTTTCTACTCATGAAACTGAAAAAATCATTGCCTCAGTAAAACCATCCAATTGCAAAGGCGATTACTGCCCGGCCCAGATAATCAAGGATGCTGCTAGAGACCTTGCCCCCTCCGTCACTAAACTCATCAATGCCTCCTTCTCATCTAGCACTGTCCCAAGTAGCTTAAAAGAGTCCTGGGTTCTCCCCCTGCTTAAAAAACAAACCTTAGACCCCTCCCATCCCCACCAACTGTAGGCCCATCACTACTGTCCCTTTCCTCCTGAAGATAATTGACAGAGTGGCCTATCTCCAACCAACTCCTCGGCACTCGTCAATCGGGCTTCAGACCGCAACACAGCACTGAGACCACCCTTATAGATCTCAAAGCCCAAATTGATGAGCTCAACGATAAAGGAAACACAGCTATGCTACTCCTCCTTGATCTGTCGGCGGCTTTTGACCTAGTGGACCACACAGTACTCTGAAAACACCTAGCGTCAGCTGCCCACTTCTCAAGTGAAGCCATAGCCTGGATCCAATCCTTTCTCAACAACAGAAGCATGCAAGTCTTCTCCACCTTAGACTCTGCAGACCCTATCCAGACAGGGCTCTTGTGTCTCGCTAACGATGTACAATATCTTTACTAAACCTCTATTCGACAAATTAGACTGACTGGGTGTCACCTACACAAATTATGCAGATGACACCCAGATCCTGATCCCCCTTTTGGGCAATTTCACTATGTTACAGCTTTAGTAAACAAAATGTACACCCTCATTCATGGAAACCCATGGCCTCTGCCTGAATGACGAAAAAACAAAGATCCTCATTCGAGGCTCACCCAACAACCTAAAAAACTCAATTCCAACTACAGCTCCTTCAATATCGATGGCAATATAATCCCCGTTGCCAAAGAGGTGAAAACCCTCGGTTTCTATTTGGACTCCACTTTGTCCCTAAGGAAACAAGTGAACTCCCATGTCTCATCCACAGCCTATACCGTTAAACTTATTAAAGCATGCAGACCCTTCCTCTCACCAGCTAGCTGCATTATCCTAGCCAATGCACTAATCCTCTCAAAACTGGATTATTGCAATGCACTTTATGCAGGCACAAATAAATACATCATCAATAAACTTCAAACTCTAAAAAATAACACGCTCAGAACGGCCCTGAACCTCCGAGCTAGAGAGCACATCTCGAATGTGTGGAGAAAATACAACTGGCTAAAAATTAGCGATAGGATCACCTTCAAAATTGTCACACTAACATTCAAATGTCTGAACAATGCAGCCTCCCCATAGCTTAGGGATAGAATAATAAGAAAAACCACTGCACAACCAACCAGAACAGCCAACTCTTTCTGCCTCCAAATCCTTAAATTCCGACTAAAAAAACAGGAGGTAATAGCTTCCATGTGCAAGCAGCCCAGTACTGGAACACCTTACCAGTTGAACTAAGAAGGGACCAGGCCTACAACAGCTTCAGGCACCATACCCGCACCTGGCTTCACCGCAACGACCTCTGAAACCGGTGATCCTAAGCATTGAGATCTGATGACACACGTACCCCTCCACTCTTACATGCAAAATGTACATAATGTATTTACTGTATATAATTTGTTACCTTTCCACCCTTACATGTATAGAGTGTACATAATGTAATTACTGTATACAATTTGTTACCTACAACCTGTAATATGCAACCTGTAACCAAGTTCTAAGCATTCTTGTTATTCTGTGCGTCTAGCTACCCAAGGGTTTTCTGGCACCCTATAAATAAACAAACAAACAAACTTACCGTGAAGCACATCAACGCATTATTTAAAAAATAAGACAACACGTCTCTGACCTATTGGCCTCACACAATACATGTAAGATGGCTTTCTGTTTTTTTAGTTATTTTTTTTCTATATTATGAAGGTTGGTGGGTTTTGCCAGGTCTATGCAACAAAGTGCTTATAAAAGTCTCGTCTCACTGAATATAAAAGGAGACACCTTTCGCATGCCTTGAAAAATAAAAGCCATTACTAAGTTTTAAGTTTTATTAAGCATTCAATAGAAGGTCTTAGCGTACAAAAGAGCACATAAAACATACTGAAAGTCACATTAACTATACAAGTAAGTGCATGGGGACAGTTGGCTTAAAAAGTGGAAGGTGAGCGAGGGGCGGTGGAGAAAGTGCAGGTCAGAGAAAATAAGAGATGTAAGAAATCCAAACACACAGGCAGATGGTGTGTAGGACGTAGCGCAAAGGCCCACAACAACTTGCATTAATTCTACTAATCAACAATAGTCTGAAAGCACTTGATTGAACTAAGCCACCGTTCTCTGTATGATCCATTATATTAACTTGGGACTTTCTATGGGTGCTCTTGCATTGTCCATCAACTATCTCAAGTTGTAAACAATTACACTCTTGGTTACTTTGGTGGCTAGAGGGTGGTTTATGGAGTAATTCTGTAAGAGCTGTTTAGTCTCAACTCGCCAGGTGATGTCTGGGAAGGTTTATCAAAAGATAGGTAACACAGGTCTATCAAAAGATAGGTAATCAGTTCCGCGGTTTCAATGAGACCTGCATATTTCACGCTCTTTTCCCGGATCCATTTACTTTCAAACCCATACTAGGGGAATGTAAAACCGAAATGGAGCACATCTCTTGTCAAAGCTATATCAGACACTGGCACCGAACACAGTGAGGAACATCCTCCCAACATTTTCAAAGCCTGCAACATCACAGTAATTACCTATACAAAGTCTGGATCACACATACAGGTGGGAGCCTGGGCCACTGTATAGTTCATTATACACTGAGAAGGCAATTATGCATTGTTTATGACAATGACACACTTATAAGTGAGGTGGGACATTGTATTGTTCACTAATGACAGACATAATTAACAATGCAGTGTCCACTACTCCCTGGACTGGGGAGGGGAGTCATGGTATTAGATGCTGCTTGTAACCTTTTACAGGGTTAAGTATAAGAAGACAAAGGTAGGCTGTGACAGGGATGCACGGCAGAACATGATTGCTCTAATGCTGCTCTTTGTTGGGGGCACAACACAGAGCATGGGTGCTGGCATTGGTGCAAATAGGTAATTGCTAGGGAGATTTATCATTTTATTTATTTATTTATTTATATAGAGCACAAACAGCCCGGGGGAATAGAGGCGCTGTTACATGCAAAGGTTAGTTACATAGGGCGTCATAGACGCTGCTGGAATCAATATAGGATTAGTTGCATACATACAGAGTACATTTTACCAAGCAGTGATGGTATCAATTGAACATTTGTAAAACAAAGTATGTAGCAACTGGGTGCTGAGGAGTTTTAGGCAAAGAGTAAGGTTTTCACTGCTTTGTAGATGGCTGTGTGTGAATTTTCTCTTCCGAGTGTTGAGGGGAGGCGTTCCAATGCTGGGCTGCTAGGTAGGGGATACTGATTCCACCTGCTCTGACACTCTTGATTCTGGGCACCGTTAGCATGTTGGAGAATGGAGTCCTAGTGAGTCTGGAGGTCATTGGTCGGTGGGGCAGTTTGGAGGACACATTTGTGGGTGAATGCGAGGGTCTTGAAGAGGATGCACTGTTTAATGAATGGGTAACCAGTGAGCCTGTTTCCTGGCTGCAGTGATGTATTCCCTTTTGGGTATGCCTAGTGCTGTACGTAGCACGCTATTCTGAATAATCTGCAGCCTTCCGATGTTTTTGGCTGATGTGCCCAGAAATGGGGCATTACAATAATTGAGTCTTGACCCTGTAATGGCTCTGGCGATGGTCAAGCAGTTTTCCTTGGATAAGAATGGTCTGACTGCATTTAAAAGTTTAGCATGGTAGGCGGCGGCCAATGAAATGGCATTGACTTGTCTTGTCATGGATAGCTTAGAATCTAGGTAAACTCTGCGTGTTTTGACTGGGATTATGTTATCAATGGAGAAATGACTGAATTTGGGGATGAGGTTCTGAAGGGTTTCCGAAGAACAAATTATGAGGAGCTCGTTTTATTACTGTCCAGGCTTGGATAGTCGCATAGATGGTGTTGAGGACTTTGGCGCCTGACTCATAGTCCTCTGTTAGTGGGAGGAGGATCGCTGTGTGGTCAGCGTAGTTCGTGTCTGAGATACCAAGTGAGTCTAGCATGTAGAAGAGGGGCCTTGTAAAAATGTACAGTGTGGGTGAAATGCATGACCCTTGAGGTACACCGCATGAAATGATGGTGGGGCATGCGGATGCTAGGTTTGAGAAGACTTGCATGGACCTCCCTTGTAGGAATGATGTGAATCAGGCAGTGGCGTTTTGTGAGAAGTTCGATATGGAGTTGAGGTGATGACAGAGGACATTGTGATCAACAAGAAAAAATGCTGCACAGAGGTCTAGGAGTAAGAGGAGCGCAGGGTTGCTTGTATCTCTAGCCTCATTCATTTGATTTTTGAGATTGAGTAATGCTGTCTCAGTGCCGTGGCCTAGGCGGAAACTGGATTGTCGGAGTCCAAGGAGTTTGTTCTCTTCAATAAAGAGTTGAATTTGTTAATAAGCGGCTTTGTCCAGTATTTTAAGCAAGAAAGGAACTGTTGTAATGGGTCTGTAGTTATTGGGTGACTGGGGATCCAAGGAAGGTTTTTTTTTTAGAAGCGGGCGGACCCAAGCTTCTTTGAGGCAGGTGGGAACTTTCCGGTGGAGAAGGAGGTGTTCACGAAGGCTGTTAGGAATGCAGCAAGGGTATTGGCACATTCCTCGATGAGACGCCCGGCAGCTGTCTCCTTTACAGTTCGATGGTTTAATTGATTTCATGATGTTTAAGATATCTTGCTCCTGAATTTCTTTGAAGGAAAATGTGGGAGCAGACAAATGTGCGAGCAGACTCCTTAGCTGGAGGAGGTTCAATGCGGGGAGAGTTAGTCAAGGTTAGTTGAGTAGCTCTGATTTTAGTAAAAGAAAAAATAAACAAGTACTCTTTGGCATGCGCTCAAAAAAGAAAGTAATTGTTTATTTTCACAACACTTGAATATTTTTATCTAGGTTTGATTCAAACATAAATCTGTGATGGTATCACACATAAAGTAAGTCAAAAAGTTCGATCTGTTTTCAATTGCAAAAATAATACCATCTGTTGTTCCATGCCAAAGTCAAAAAACTATTTTGTTAATGTCTGTTATTCTTTGATTGGTTTAATCTGTCTTTCAATGTCTATTATCAATCCTTGATTGGTTTGAGCCCTCTACACTTCACTTGAGGATTCCAATTCTGATGATGCCGATGAAAATTCTGAAGTTGTAGATTTTTGTGATTTGGCTTTTTTTTGGGGTTTGTTCTGTCTATTCCCGAACTTTTTTTGTAACGTGTAAACCCTTTTGAATTTGTAATCCATTTCGTCTCTATGGAAGGTCTGTTGCTTCTTGATTTTCAATTCTTTTTCAAATTTTATTAGGCATTCGTCTAAGATCTGATAATTTTTAAATGTAGCCTCTGGTAAATTCATTGTTTCAATCGTTTTTTTGATCTTATCTATTTCTTTGAGCAATATATCGTGAGCTTTTTTTGAATTCATTATGATTCTATGAATCATTTCCTTTGAAGTTGTCACTAGAAGATCAGCTATTTAAAAGGGAACAAGAAGCTGAAGAGTTATTCTCGGGCATTCAAACTGAAAGCACTGAAACATCAAATAATAATACAAGATCATTAAAGAAACTATTCAAACAACTTGAAAATTTGTCATAAAAGGAACTCTCCCGATGGTGGGAAATCACCACCTTAGAAAAATATCTACAAGTAGGGAGAATTCCCAGAGGGCTGAGAATCTGTATATTTCCCGCTTTCGAAGAGGAAGGCGTTGAAGATCTTCGCCTCTCTTTATTGGTATCCCTCCGTCGGGTTCACTCTTGCCATTTCACAATTCCTTTTACTTTCTTCTGATGCAGGATTCACTTCCCTTGTGTTCTCCATGGTTTGTCGGTCAAATATTTCGACTGTACAGGGATTTTTCTAGACGCCTGTATGACCACTTTGACCTTTTCTCACGCTCCTGTAGGGCCTTCTGGTAGGAGTAGTTTCATCCAACACAGGATCAACCAGAGTCTCTCGAGTGAGCACCCACGTGGTGCCGGACCCCTCTGCAGCTGGTCTTCCGTTAACAATTTACAGTTCTTTGAACTTTCCTCAATGTGCCACTTTGTGACTTTCATTCAACACAGTTCGGTTTCTTTATCGGTTCCCCTTTGACTCACCGGCTGTGATGAGCCACTTGGCTTTTCGATATCTGGAGTTAAGGCCGGTAGCAGGCATCTCCCTCTGTCCTGCTTATCAGCATAGGCACGCTCCATATCCCATTGACATCTGCTACAACACACTTGGGCTATTGTTCGCAATCTTATGATTCCTTCCACAGAGGTCTCGCGGGACTGGGATGGAAAGGGCAAGGTCGCTTCTCTCCTCGTCAGCCTTTCAATTCTCGCCGCCTTTCTCCTCCTCTTGAACTGCTGTGCCTGAATAGCTTTCACGTTGTGCGCTCTGCCTTGCTCATATTGTGCTCTTGTGCTCCATCTTTTATCCCTGTGGGAAGGGAAAGGGCCGTCAGGTGTGTGTGATCTTGGTCAATTGTCTGACTCTGCCTGACCCCGTGTTGAGACATGTTAGGTAAACAGCTGTGGTGCTTTTGTCTGTCGTCTTTCGTGATGTGCGAAAGGGTTTGTGTCGGAAAAGGGGGCGGGGGTAGAGTTTCTGAACTTCCTATATAGCAGAATGGGGAAAAGGTATTAGAAGAAGGGGGATACCGCGTCGCAATCGACAGAGTCCCACTCTCACTCCCCTTGCACTCCCCATCCAGCTGATCCTCCCGCACTAGTCCACCACAGGAATCGAATCCATTAGCGATGGCCATGTCCTGGCCATCAGGATGACAGACCCCCGGGGAATACTGCTCGAGACACCTTCAGGTTTCTCACACCCCTGACAATTGCAAGAGGTCGGAATACCATGTCTATATAAGCCAATTGGAGGTTATCAGTATCACCTTGCATGGCTATGTCTGTAGCATCTGTTTTACTTTCCAGATGACTGGAAACGGTGGGAAGGCATAGGTGAAGAGGCCCGTCCAAGGGAACAACAGCGCGTTCCCCATCGACCCCTGCTGGTCTGTCCAGGTGGCAAACTGTGTACATTTTGCATTGTGCTTTGTCACAAACAGGTCAAGTTTTGGCCACCCCCACCAGGCAAATATGATGTTTAATCGGCCACCGCATAGCTCCCACTCGTGGGATTGGCTAGCCGCCCTCATGAGGCTGTCTGCAATTTCGTTTTTCACTCCTGGAAGGTGCAAGGCTTGTAGTATTATCCTGTTGGTGATGGCCCAGTGCCAAATTCGTTGTGCCTCCAGGGATCAGGTTGACAACTTTGTCCTCCCTGCTTCCTTAGATAGTATATGGTCGTGGTATTGTCGGTGAGAATCCTCACTGTGGAGTATTGGTAGGAACTAATTCAGATCCCAGCCCACCGCTCTGAGCTCCAAGACATTTATGTCGAGACTTGCCTCGTCTGTTGTCCATTTGCCCTTGATGTGGAGGGAGCCCACATGTGCTCCCCAACCTGACAGGGAGGCGTTGGTTATGAGAGTGTTGTGCGGTATGGGGTCCTGGAACAGGCACCCACTGGTGATGTTCTGCGGTGCTGCCCACCATTGCAAGCCGCGTGTGAGTGTTTCTGTGATTTGAACTCTCTCCTCGAACGATCCTGTAATCTGGGAACAGTTGCCCGCCGAGGAACTCATGCAGCGGGTGCATATTGAGCCTACAATAAGGTATGAGCGGGATGCAGGAGGACATTGACCCCAGTAGTCCAATACATTTTCTGATTGATAACTGCACTCCTGGCTTGAACAGAGGGATCAGTGATTGGAGCATGCGTACCCTGTCCTGGGAGGAGTGTAGTAAAGGCTCCGTTTTTGAGAAATTAGCCTGCAAGAAGACAGGGTTTTTGTATGGCCGGAGAGAAGATTTGTCAAAGTTTATCTTGAATCTGAGTCGATGCAGCAACTGCTTAGTTTCCAAGATGGAAGCGTGTTCTGGCGTGACGTTTGGTGCCCGCACCAGTCGATCGTCTACTTATGGATAGACGTGATAACCCTTCTTACAGAGCGCTGCTGTGACGGGTTCCAGGCACTTCGTGAATGTCCGCGGTGCCGATTTTAAACCAAACAGGAGCACTTTCAACTGATATTGTTGCATTCCTACTGTGAAGCACAGGTGTATTTGATGCTTCCGGTGTATTGACACACAGAAGAAAGCGTCTTTTAGATCTAAGGATGCTAGGAAAGCGTGTGGTTGCACCGCTTATATAACTTGCTGCAGAGTTACCATTTGAACCATTGTTTTTTGATAAACTTGTTTAGCTTGCGTAGATAGAGTATGGGGTGCCAGCTTCTGACCAGTTTTCGCACCACAAAATACCAAGAATAACCTCTATGTTCCTCTGCTGCTTTGGCACCTTTTTTCTGGTGTTCTTTGTCAACATTTGCTTTATTTCTTGTTTTAGCACCCTTAAGTGCAGGATGGAACTGTTTAACAGGGGAATATTTGATGGTTGCTTGTTGAATTCTAGAAGATGGCTGAATTGGACCATCTGCAACACCCATTTGTCAGTTGTTAAATTGCACCAGTGATGCAAGTTTTCCACCCACTGGTTTTGGTTTTGGTTTGCGCAGTCAGGGCTGCGCCTTCGCCCTACCCCTTTGAAAGCTGGTGGATCCTCTTTTGCACTGGAAGCCTTGGGAATGCTTTTTGTATCCTTGTGAGTAGTGCAAAGATCTCCAATATGCTCTGGAGCTCCTGGCATTTGCGGAGTAACTCAATCTTCCTGCTGCACCTCGAAAGGTATGAAAAGTACATTTGGTCTGCAGAGTAGTAAATGACCTGACTGTGTGCGTGGCGGTCTTTATTGTTTTTAGCGTCTCATCGATCTTGGGCCAAACAGGTTTCCGCTTTTTAAGGGCATGTTCAGGACCTTATGCTGTACATCCGGCCTAAAGTCGGTGAGGCTTAGTCATCCCTGCCGACGTAATATCATAAGTTTATTAATTTGCTTGAAGCCTGTCTCGTCCAGATCCACTGCAATATTGATGTTGTGGTTCATGACCTTCTCAGCATCTTTTGGGAGGGCCACAGCATGCGTTTCCTCTGGTAAGTGCTCCAGAAGTGGTACTATGCGGTGCCACATTTCCCGGTCAGACCTGTATGTAATCACTTATGCATTGGCCGCCTAGAGCACTTTCTTTCCCAGTGCATCCATCTTCTGGCATTCCGCTTCCGGAGGCGCTGTACACTTTCGCACTTGAGCGTGGACTTTCCTGGTAGCTTGCGGACACCACCGACTCTGGTGAAGGCTGCAACCCGAGACACTTAGGTGTGGTGTCTGGTGCATTTCATTTTTTCCGGAGTCTGCCCTTGAAAGGTGGTTCTGTACATGGTCGAGGATTGGGACAACAGACTTTCTCTGTTTGTGCATGTGATTGAAAATAAAACATTATATTTTGTCTTCGGTGGGTAAAAGACCAAATTCCTGGCATGCCTTCATGATAAATGTGTGGAATGCACCAATTTCGCCAGGCAGGGATGGTTTCTGGGGTTCGTCAACCAGGTCGTCTATCTGGTCATCATCTGTGTTCCATTGGTCCTCACGAGGCAGGGACCGTGTGGTGGTTCTGGGTATTGTATCCCTTGGCTCTTGATGTGTGTCCATGCCAGTGATTCCTCCTCCTCTTGGTCTGCCCCACTCCGTATCGTTAAAAGCAGACATAAGCGCTTCCCAGAGTTTGATTGCTGCAAGAGTTGACCAAGCTGGGAAAATGACCAGTCACTATGCTTGCGCTTCCTAGACACCTTGCGCGGCAGAGAGCCCAATTTCTGTGACTCCAGTCGTGACCCGACTGGTGACGTAGGCCTCACTGTAGAGGCGACTCCTTGCGCCTCTGGATGCTGGATTGGTGGTGTAGGGGACTGGGTGCCCGTTGGGAGTCTAGTATCCAGCGGGGTTAACAGATTTTGTAGTGCGGATAACACTTGCAGTGAGAGTAGTGTTTGCGGACTCAACAGTGGCTCTTGCAGTTGAGCTTGAAGGAGAGGTCCCAGTGGATCCCTGGTACTCTGCCGTTGTTACTTTTGGGGGAGGTGCAGTGACCTCAATAGAGTGGCTGGAAGCCGCCGATGTACTCTCCATTACCACTGACTCGTCCGAATCAGAAAATGTAGGCGATGCTCCATGGAGTGCCTCAAATTCAGAGTCTACCTCGTATTGTAGAATCTCTTCAGGCTACAGGGCAGGAGCTACATACTTGACGTCCCATTGGTTGCGGCCAAAGGCACCCAAAAGAAGGGCAATAGGCTACATAATAGAGAACCATTTGTCTTTATTTACTAATGTAAAAGGATTCCCAGCTGGACCACAGGGAATGTTCATAGCATGTGAATATATGAAAGATCAGTGCTGGAGAAGAACAAGTTACTTCTTACCTTGTAACGTTCTTTCGATCATATGTTCCTCCGACATATTCCTTATCTTTGATAATTCGTCTCCAGCTTGCTAGCCTCAGGAATTTTTTCAGTAGAGGGCGCTGCGCGTCGACGTCCGCCGAGTCGATGTCCCTCGACGGCCACCGTATCGGCGCCAACGTCACCATACCCATAAATAGCCACGCGCGGCGTCCGTTGCTCAGTTCCGTTTTGTAGCATAAGAAAAGTCATGCCTGAATTGGTTATTGACCTTGAAGGAGCGTAAGCTGCAACCGCAAGGGAAGTATTGCTGCGGGGATGGATGGGAGGGGCGATAAGGAATACGTCGGAGGAACATCCCATCGAAAGAACGTTACAAGGTAAGAAGTAACTTGTTCTTCAAAGGGATTGTGTCCTCCGACGTATTCCTTATCTTTGATAGACTCCCATAGCAGTGGCATGTAATTGGAGGTGGGAGTAAGAATGTCATGTATCCCTTTAGGGATGAACCGAATGTAGTACGGCTTTGCCAAATCTGGTCTCTTGACTAGTGGAGGAATCCAGGTTGTAAAAGTTTGTGAATGTATGTGCGGACGACCAGGTGGCAGCCGCACATATGTATCTGACCTGTACCCCTCTTTGGAGGGCCGAAGAGGCTGCGATACCCCTGGTTGAATGAGCCCTAAGATTTTGTGGTGGCTCTTTCCCTGTCAGTTTGTAACATTCCAGAATGGCCAAAATAATCCACTTGGAAATGGTTTGTTTTGTTATGGGTAATCCCAACTTGTGACCTGAGTATCCTACAAACAGTTGGTCTGCTTGCCTGATCCTAGCCATTCTGCTGATGTAAAAGCTTGGAGCTTGCCTTGGGTCCAGCCTATGTAGTCTTTCTTCCTCTTTCCCCGGATGGGGAGGAGGGTAGAACGAAGGTAAGGTAATTTTCTGAGTAATATGAAATTCAGAAACCACCTTTGGGAGGAAATTAGGCTTCACCGGTAGGACAACTTTGTCCTTGTGGAAAATTGTATGTGGGGGTTTACAGGAGAGAGCTTGTAGCTCGCTCACCCTCCTAGCAGATGTTAGTGCTACCAATAGGACAGTTTTACGCGTGAGAAATCTCAGCGAATAAGAGTGAAGTGGTTCAAAATGGGTGCCCATTAGGAAGTTTAAGACTAAATTTAAAGTCCCATAAGGGAACTTGGAATGGTTTTGGAGGATAAACATTAGTTAATCCCTTGAGAAATTGTATCACTAGAGGTAGTTTGAAATACGATGGTTCCTCCGCAGTGCGCTTGAAGATTGAAAGCGCTGCGAGATAGCCTTTTACAGTGCCAACTTGAAGGCCTGAGTTTGCCAAGTAGAGTAGAAACGATAACACAGTTGGTGTACCACATGAAAAAGGGTCGATATTCCCGTCTCTACACCAGCTGCAAAATTTGTTCCAACGGCAGCGGTATAAAGACTTTGTTGCTGGCCTTCTGGCCGAAAGCAACACCTCCATGACGTCATCAGGGAGGTCCCAATCCTTGTACCTCACCCTTTCAGAAACCAAGCGTGAAGTTGAGGGTTCTGATGTCTGGATGGAGAACCTGACCTCCCTTCTGCGAGAGAAGATTCTCTTTGAGTGGAAGACGGATTGGAGGGCAGATGGACATATCTAGAAGGTCCGGGTACCAAGTTCTCCTGGCCCAGTCCGGGGCAATTAGGATCATGGTTTTCCGGAATCTTCTCAACCTCCTGATCATTTGAGGAATAACATGGACTGGTGGAAACGCGTAGAGGAGTGGAAACCCCCAGTCCACTACGAACGCGTCTCCTAGAGCTCCTCTCGGGGGAAATTCCCTTGAACAGAACAGATCGCACTTCCTGTTGGTGCTTGTGGCGAACAGATCCACCTGAGGGGTTCCCCAAAGGGCGAAGATCTCTTGAAGGACTTTCTGAGCTAGCTCCCACTCGTGGGAGACTGTGCTCTGCCTGCTCAGAGCGTCCGCTGTCAAGTTCTTCTCTCCGGCTAGGTGGACTGCCGATAGAGAGATTCCTTCCTAAATTGCCCAAAACCAGAGCTGCATTGCCTCTCTGCACAGTGGCAGTGATCCTACGCCTCCTCTTTTGTTGAGGTAGTGCAAGGCCACCGTGTTGTCCGTCATTATTAGGACATTTTTCCCCTGTACTGATGGCAGGAAAGCTTTCAGCGCTAGTCTGATCGCTCTCAGCTCCAATAGGTTGATGTGTAGTCTGGACTCCAATGGAGACCAACGACCGCTGATGGTCAAGTCGTTGGCATGGGCTCCCCACCCCGTGAGTGAGGCGTCTGTGACTACTGTTATCTCCGGCCATGGTTGCCAAAACAGTTCTCTTTTCAAGATGTTCTCTGGATAGGCCCACCATTGAAGGTCGCGGGCTACCTTGTCCGGAATCCGGAGGAGATCTGTCATTCTCCCTGAGAATTGCGACCACTGAGTTCTCAGTGCCCACTGAAGAGATCTCATTCTCAGGCGAGCCTCTGGCACAAGGAAGATGCAGGATGCCATGAGGCCTAGCAACCTCAAAAAGTCGAAGGCTGGGAGACGTTGGGCATTTTGAAACTTGTTGACCATCTGCAGAATATCTTGAGCCCTCACCTCTGGTGGCGAGGCTTTTCCCAGGGAAGTGTCCAGGACCGCTCGAAATAACTGGAGTCTCTGTGATGGTATCATCTGTGACTTCTTTCAATTGAGGGAGAAGCCCAGTTTGTGAAGGAAGTGGCAGACATAATCTAGCTGGATCTGAGCTTGTTCCGAAGATACAGCCCTGATCAGCCAATCGTCCAGGTAGGGGTAGACATGGATCCCTTCCCTCCTTAGACTCGCAGCCACTACCGACATTAGCTTGGTGAAGACCCTCAGGCGGAGGTCAGCCCAAATGGCAGAACTCGAAATTGATAATGGGAGTCGCCAATTGCGAACCTCAGGTATTTCCTGTGTTTGAGATGGATTGGCACATGGAAATAAGCATCCTGAAGGTCCAGAGATACCAGCCAGTCCTGGAGCTGGAGGGCCTGAAGGATCTGAGACAGAGTTACCATCTTGAACTTGTCCTTCCTGAGGAACTTGTTCAATTCTCGTAAGTCCAGGATGGGTCTCAGTCCTCTGTCCTTCTTTGGTATGAGAAAGTAGGGGGGAGTACCAGCCCTTGTACCTGTCCGCTACAGGTACCGGTTTTATGTCACCTTTCTCTAGCAGGTCTATAATTTCCTGCAAGAGGAGCGGATCTGGAACTTTTAGAGAACTGTGCCCCGGTGGATGACTCTGAGGGATGTGTAGAAAGGGTAGGCAGTAACCCTGGGCAACTGTCTCTAATGCCCAAGCATCTGACGTTATAGCCTGCCATTCCGTCAGATGGTGAGTTAACCTGCCCCCTACAGGTGTTTTGTGTGGAAAGACCTCAGAGTGGTTTGGGGGCGGCTGATGCAGATGCCGAGGGTAAAGAGGCACTTGCTGCGGCTTTAGGACTTTTGACACGTCCACCTCAGGTGAATCTCCTTTGGCCTCTTTGAGCCGGCTGTCCTCTGCCTTTCCCGAATGCGGAATAATAGCGAAAGGACTTTCCTCTTCCAGAGGTTCCTGAGGGGCGAAAAGGAGTTTGGCGGATTGCAGCTCCTAACGATTTTGCCGCTGCTTTAGATGTCTGCAGTTTTTCCAGACTGTCAGCCTTTTTTCCGAATAATGAAGAGCCGTCAAAGGGCATATTCAAAAGTCTGGCCTTTACATCTGGAGCAAAGCCAGACTTTTGCAACCACGCATGCCTGCGGATTGTTGTACTTGCTGCCATGGCCCTGCTGATACTGTCAGCGGAATCGATGCCAGTTTGAAGTGACTCGCACATGGCCTCCTTGCCATCTTTAATAATGTTAAGTAAGGCTTCCTTTTCCTCTCCTTCGGGTATGCAGTCAGCCGCTGATGAAGCACACTCCCACAGTGTGTGACTGAACCTGGCGAGCGTACAGTTGGCGTTGATGGACTTCAACGCCATACTACAAGCAGAGAAGACTTTCTTTGCCATAGAATCGTACCTCTTGTCATCTCTATCCTGTGGGACAGTAGGGTAAGCGGTCCTGCTGCTTGATGAAGTTGCCGCTTGGACCACCATGCTCTCTGGAGTCGGGTGTTTTGATAAGTATTCAGGGTCAGCTGCAGCTACCCTATACTTGGCTGACAATCTTTTATTGACAGCAAGGATAACTTCAGGAGTTTCCCAATTAGATGACATTTTTCTTTGTAAGGCTGCATGGAAGGGGACCACAGGATCCTCCTGTGGACCTTTGTCTAATATGTCTGTCAGGTCATCCTGTTGAAAAACAGGCGAAGGCGCAGACCAACCCATAAATTCAATAATCCTTGCCATCAGGGTTCTATAGGGTGTTTCGGCATGTTCCCCTGGGTCTAGCTTAACAAATTCCACTTCTGGGGAAGTGTCCAGCCCACTTGCCTCATGTAATGACTCCTGTAGGTCTTTCAACCTTCTTTCCTCAGAGGTGAAATCCTCTGAAACAGGTAGTGTGGTCCTTTGCAACCCGAAGGTTTCTTGGTCAGAATCTTCCCCCTCTTCATAAATTGAAGATAATCCAGGGAACTCTGACCTCTGAAATGGTGTAAAACCCATTTCTAAGGCAGAAGGAGCCAAACTCGTTATTATTGGGCGAGAAAACGTCAATGTCGTCAATGCCGATGTGACAGGCTTCGAAGGCGCCGAGAAAACTGGAATGGGCCTCGAAGAACTCGAGAGGATCGGGATCCTACTCGAGGATGTCGACGACGGTCTCAGTGTCAATGCGGAGACTCTTGGAATCACCGTTGGCTGTGGAGTAGCCGTGGTCTTCTCTTTCATCGGCATCGATGTCGGCAATGGCGTCGAGTCGATCGTCCGATGACTCGAAGAACCCTTCGACAACGTCTTCGATGAACCCTTCGACAACGGCGTCGATGGCGCCGATCCATGCGTCGAAGGAATCTTCGACGACGGCGTTGAAGACGGTGCCTTCTTACCCGATGGCTCGTGGCGCTCTCGGGTGGAATGTTTCACCAGGTGCAGCGACTCGCGTTTTGATTTTTTGGGTTTTTCACCCGGGGTATCACCCTCAGAAGTCTTCGAGGGGGTCGAGACCGCTTTCTCGAAGACGCTTAACATTTTCTTCCTGAATTCCTCCCACTCAGCCTGAGAGCTGTGTTTTGTGGGACAGGAGACCCTTTCTGGGCAAACAGAAGACGACGAGGAAGGGGATCTTCAACGTCTCTTCTTTGAGTGTCTTGATCTCGACGAATGGTGGGAGCTACTTCGAGATCTAGAATGGGAATGTTTTCGACGGCGAGGAGACGAATGCCTCGACTCAGCCGAAGAAACTTTCGAGGAGGTTTTGACTGATTTACATCTCTCGAGCTTCCCCTTGCACTCCTTCAAGGCTTTCGCCGTCATGGACATGCAGTCCTCATACTCCGAACAATGGTGCTCGGCTCCCAAGCACCACAAGCTCTGTGGATCCGTTATCGTGATTTTTTGAAGCCGGATCACGGCATCGTCGGTTCCGATGAAGATGCCATCGAGAACAAGTTGGTATATTCGAGTAGATGTAGAAAGTTTATTCGGACTGAACTGAGCAACGATGTACCGAGGCCCCACGAAGCGCGGAAAAACGGAACTGAGCAACGGACGCCGCGCGTGGCTATTTATGGGCATGGTGACGTCGGCGCCGATACGGTGGCCGTCGAGGGACATCGACTCGGCGGACGTCGACACGCAGCGCCCTCTACTGAAAACATTTCCGAGGCCAGCAAGCTGGAGACGAATTATCAAAGATAAGGAATACGTCGGGGGACACAATCCCTTCGAAATATATGTTCACGATAACACTGCCATTTTTCGGCCAGCACATGCATTAGTTTCAAAACACTTGATTTTCACCAATATGAAAACAAGTATGCTATTGAGAAAAGTTACTCAAACAAACAATATTTAAAAACAAACATCCGTTCTATTTGTTTCCCCTGTATATATGTGGGGCTGTGAATATATTGGCTATGTGCAGGTCATTTAATAGTAGACAATGGTCAGCTTATTATGACTAGCACAACTCTACTCTGAACACACTTGTATGTGATCTTCTCAGAATATGTACGTGCAGCATTCAGACAACTTGTGTAAATAACTTTCAATGCGTGTGCATGTGAGTGTATGTTAGTGTATGTTGCTTTAAATACGTGTGTGTGCGCACATGTGTTTGCATACACATGGCTTTCGATCTATTCCTATAGTTTCCTTCAGCTCAACAAGTTCGAGTTGGAGACGTAATCTTGCAAAGATAAAAGTACAATGTTAAAACAAACTTTCGCTGTCACATTACGCATGTGTCATTCTTGTGCAGCTTTCTAGGTAAGGGACTGAAGTGGTTTAACACTTTGCATTGGTTTCTAAGAATAGGATGAATTATCATTTTTCACTAATCTATAATTTATGACTAGACTCACATTGGCTGCTTATCACGAGATCAAATGTGGCAACCGTGTTTCAAGACAACACTACTGTGTGAATCCGTGTCGGCATGAGCCAATGATTCTATTTAGTGGTGCTTAAGTTTACAGAAGCAACATGCATATAAGCGCACAAAAGTTACATTCAGTTTTAAATTTCGCCTCTCAATACAAAATGCATTAGCTCTTAAAGAAAAGACATGTCACTTTATTGTCAATGTAAAATGGAGACACAGGGCATTATATCGAATACTGCACCTTGGTCTATGTCCCATGAACATCTCCCTTGATTCCCAGCCCCCTTTATTCCCAGGATTTTACCATGCATAATTTAGGGACATTTATTTTGATTTCTCAGGGTGCTACTTACTTTTGAATGTGGCATCTATTTCGAGAGGAACCAGGAGGGACACACTCGGCAAAGGGAGCTAATTTGTCTCTGTAAGGACTCCTCTCTCTGGACGGCCTGCCTGAAAACCAGTCTTCAGATGGTCCCAGCTCTTCCCAGCCATCCCCAGTTGTAGTCCCAAAAATCTTCTCTGTTCATCTCCCCACGTTAATCTCCAATCTCCTATCCCATCTGAACATGCTTATTTTATAGTTTTGTCTCCTCACCTCTGTTCGTGTATAATGTGAAGCTTCACCAGTCTCATGACAAAGATGGGAATGTGAAGCTCATTCCTACTGTGAAAAGGCAATTTAGTTTTCATGCCTTTACTTCTGATGTGAATGTATGAGATTAATACAATTAATTCACTGTAATCTGTATATCAGTGTGTACAATTACATGTGCCGCCCATTTCCGCGCAATGCACATTAGCAGAACTAAACTATTTTTCCATTACCCCCAGCCCCAAAGGGTCATTCAAAACTAGAATTCCCTTAGAGTGCAGAAGCCATTTAATGATGGTAATAATTCACACTAGAAGTACAAAATAAACACTGAACTTTATGTTAAGCACACATCATCCAGCAGTCATTTCAATATGTTATGAATTATGTATGAAGACAATGAAGTTTTTCTGATACTACTTATTACATTTTTTTATTTTCTTAATATCACAGAGAACAAAACTATACAACCGGTTGTCTATGAAATATTTGGCTTTATTGAATTACCTGTGGCTCCCATAAATGATTTTGGAACTTTAAAAGAACAGCATCTCGAACAGAAGCTATTTCCGCAGTTACTACAGCTTCTCTGAAATGAGAGGACATATTAGTAAAGTTTTGACAGAGAATTTCATACAGTATTGCAGGATGATGGTTGTTTGGTAAAGGCATATAAATTAAGGGAAGCACTGGAAATAGAAAAAAAAAACATGATGTTCAAAATCTAATAGTACAATATGTTTACCAAAATAAGATCACTTGCTTATGGATTGACAACCCTGCACGAAGAACTGACTAGCTGTATATTTTCTACATTGAGAACAATATATTATGCTTATAAATGTAAATTGTCGGTCATGGATATACATGCTGTACTATAAAGACACAAATAATATATGCAGCCATACATGAAGGTGAGTTGAAAACACCATGGATGAACAATCTGTTTTCCAGCAATTGCTCATTCTTTCCCAATTTCAGTAACGACAACAAACCATCAGGATTGTCTTCTGCGGGTATTTGTGTTATGCTGGGGCTCCGGCATCAAAGGCTCAGTTCTCAGAGTTCCTAGAAGGTTCTGTCACCTCCCTCTTTCGTGTGCGTTGTGGGCTCACATAGGCCCCCAAATCAGTTTCATGAGCTGTTCTATGTGCAGGCATTCTGGGGTCCAGTGTGCTTGGACTAAAGAAGTCAAAAGATCTTGTGATCAGCTGGGCAATTGATGGGAGCGGGTAGTGAGAGCTAAGAGGCAGGGGTTTTGTTAGGGGAGTTTTCCTAAAGTCATACTGGTAGTAAGACTTTAGTAAGCTATCCCAGGGGTTTGTAGATCTCCAACTCTTAGTATCAGTCTGTACTAACTCAGGACCTCAGTAGACTGGCAGAGCAGTCAGGCTTATCTTAAGAGAAAGATGTGAGCTGTATGTAAGTACACTGAACCTTAGTTAGACATGCACACCAAAGAAACTCTTAGACATATCATTTATATAAAATTACATATGTATTATATATACACATCAGAATAAGTTTAAATACTTTAGACGTTGACACTAGAACACTTTGGAATACTTGAGAATACACTTCAAAGGACACTTTCGGGTTTGTTCGCTGGTTACATTTGTAGCAATATTAGAAAGGGAAAAGAAAATGTTATAGTATTATCGGTTATTACGTGTACCTGTGGTTTCTAACAGTTTATGTGGTAATACATTTACTCGGCAAACACATATAGTAAAGTTACTTTAAGGGAGGAAAATGGTTAGTTAGTGTAACATTAGCCTGGTTCAAGGTTCTAGAAAGGGGTTCTTCGCAAAGCAAGTCTTTGAAGTCCAGAAAAGCATCCCTAGCTAAAAGCAGGTCGGAGAGGGCTCAAAGTCTTGACAAGCAGCATAATACGAAGAGTTCCTGAGGATTTCTTCCAGTCTCCAGTGTTATAGAAGCAGCCAACGACTAACAAGGGAGACCAGTAAAAGGACTCTATGAAAGGACAAAAGCAGCGGCTTGAGTTGGAAGTATGAGGGGGACCCTGAACACCTGTGGGTGCGCTGCAATGATCTGGAGCGACTTCTTGGAATCAGGTAAGCAATACCTTTGTCCCCACAGTACCTTAGGTTTGAATGAAATGTTTGTGCTGGATGCTCAGCAATGTTGCAGCTCTGGACCCGACGTCCAGATTCCTTAGTCTGATGAGTGAAGGCAGGACATTGGGCAGGATCTCTCAGCAGCAGTCTTGAGCGAGGACCTGTGGCACAACTTTCAGCAACTTCTTGGTTCACTCTTCGGTTTTGGCGCCGTTTCTGCAGCACCAACAATGGACATGGATCGTCCGGTCAATCTTCTTTGTTTCCTGTAGTCCTGCAATCTGGTGAGTGGCTCTGGGCGAGTTGCATCGCATCCTTGGAGGGTCCTTATGGGTTCAGCAAAGATTTGGGCGGATTCGGCCTTTCTGCGATGATGCCCTCAAAATGGGCAGCAGGTCTCCCGTTATTGGGGGTTCCGCAGCTCTGGAAACTCCTAGGACCTCGGAGATGGCTTGTTTCAACGTTCATCTTGGGACGGGTTGTTCCCACCAGCCAAAGGGAAAGAGGCCTCTTCGGCGCTCATCTGTCGCTTAGAAAACAGGGTCAGGACAGCAGTGGTCGCTTCATGGTGTTGCAAAGGGTCTGCAGGCATCTCTGGTCGTCTTCTTCATCAGTTACTTCAGTTTCCAGTGGTCGACTTGCTTTTCACTCCAGAAGCCTCACATTTTACACAGTTCCAGCATACACGCCTCTGCATTCTCTCAGCATTTTACAGAAAGGGGCATTTGGCTGTCCAATCAGAACAGTCAGACCCCCCTGAGGGAGCTAGTCATATTCAGGCACTCTGGCAGATAAAGGACAGGGGACTCATCCCCCACTTCCTGCCTGCCCAGAAACTCTGGAGCCTAGGCAGGGATACCCAAGGGTTCCCACCAAAGGCAAAACACACACACACACTGTCTTCCCCCTCCCAGGGGGAGGGTGGAAGGGCTAACAAAGAACAACCACGCTAGTAATGGCGGGAAAAGAAGGGAGGCTCGAAGTTGGTACTTGGGTGCCCCTTTTGTGCACTACGGAGTCTATAGACATAGCCTGCGTTATAAAAATTACACAATAGTTGGTAGAATACGTCCACTGCCACCAGCCATAAATAGGATATTGTTTATGTGACTAAAACATCACAGGAGTAGACTGAAGGGAGCTACTAGGTATCCCTTTGGCACTCCACTGAAGGTGGTGTGTGCCAATCTCTCAAACTATAGAGTTTTGGGAGAGACATTACATTTCTCTCTAGCCTTAAGAACTTTAGCTACTGGAGGATATAGAAAAAGAATCTTAGAGGAGGACCCTAGGGATCCCCAGCAACACTGCCCATAAAGAGCTCTGTGCTGGAAGAGTAAAAATACAAAGGCCTTTAAGAGCTATGGAGCAGACAGAATCCATAGTACAGGTAGAATACAAAGAATTAAGTTCCAAAAGACAGAGCCCACAAGAACGAATGAGTGGAAAAAGTCTCCACCCTTCAGGATTGAAAGAAAAAGGTCCAGAAGTCCAGCAGAAAGTGCTGGGGGTCTCACTGGGAGAGGGTATGAAGCATAACAATGATTAAATCTCCCTAACAGGTTTCACTGAGCAGAGTGACCAAACCCTACCCTTTATCCCATTTCCCTATATACTGACCATACTCTTCCCTGATCCAGTCATTCAACCTCCCCCAGACTGAACCCTCTTATGGTTGACCTGCCCTGTTGGAACCTGTCAGTATGACTATGCACTATTTTTTATCACAATTTGCCCTGCTCCTAGATGTTATTCCCTTCATTCTTGTCACCACCCTTCTTCTACAGTCCTTTTTCAATGCACCTGAAGTTACCACCTCCCCATCTAATTACCTCCTCCTTCGCCTAGGTGTTACTACCTTCCTCACTCCTGATATTAATCCCTCCTTCTCTGTTTCTGATATCACTACCTCCTTCCTCAGTCCAAATGTTACCACCTCCCTTTCAATTCTTGAGGTTACCAATTCCTACTGCACCGTTTCATGCATTACTACCTCATCCAGCTCTCCTCTGCCAGCACCTATCCAGTCTCCTCCACTCCTGCAGCCTCTGAGTTTCCCACTGCCATCTAGGCACCAGCCTTAAAAACAAACTGAGCCTTCGGCTCCTTCAATGCACCCTGCTAGACCAAATTGGTTAGCTTTCATACTTTCTTTCCCCGTATGTGCAGATCTTTCTGTGGCTGAGGGCTGATATTGGCTAGATTCTGGGTAAGCACTAGAGTTTGATATAGAATCGGGGGTGGGAGCAAACCTACATCTGGTGTTACCGCCATCTTGGAATTTAGATGTGCTACTTTAAGCCTCCTAGGGGTTGCCTTTACTGAGCAGCTGACTATAGGCTCTCCCGGTGTGAGTTATACGTTAGAAGAATGATGGGTAAATGTTCTATTCTGTGAAGTTTACCTTTATCAGTGTACGAGAAGGGAGCGGGATACTTTGTTTTCTGGGTGTTGCCTTTTGTTGCAAGTAGCACAGGACAAATCCTCTGCTACTTGCAACAAAAGGCGACACCTAATGCTGCTTCCTGTGTCCCAGTTCCCAAGTTTGGAAAAACATGGACTGAAAGGACTGTACCAACAGGACCACAGGGGTTGTCTTTAGTTCTGTAGTATCCAAGGTATAATATCCTTGAGGCACAGACTGCAGCGGTGGTGACATACAAGATAGCCTTCCTAAACCCATGGAAACCATTCTTCTTTAAGGACAAGACTGTTGCTTTGATGTAAGGACTTTGTTTTGCTGGTTCCCGCTTCAGGCTATCTCTAAGAGAGGAGGCTCTTTCCCTTAGGCTGAAACCCTTTTGTATTGACTGGTGTGACTATACCCTGCTAAGTAGTGGGTTCCCCAACAAGGTGACCAGGGGATCCTTCGCAAACCGCCCCTGGGCCAAATATCCACTGGCTCCGGGAGGCACCCAGGCCCCAGAGTTGCCTTTGAGTTGGTCTCAAGAGTTAGGCAGGGGAACTAATCACAAGGCATACAGTAAAGGAATCCCCTTTACAAGCTGCATAATACTTTTAACATGAAAGACAGTCATGGGGAGAACCTTTTAGGTGAGGCATGGTTGTCATTTTGAAAATGTAAATAATTTACCAATCCTCTGCCTACATAAATGTGTGATTGTGAATACCCCATCATGAGGCTATGCACTTTCTGCAACACAATAGCAGTGATCACTGAAAATAGCTAAGACTCTTCACTTTCATCTATACAATTGGAAACACCCCTGCCATCCATCATAAGCATGTGGGTTTCATTTCTCAATTAGTTGTTGCACCTTTGTTGCCTACTCTTGTTACTAGTAGCATTAATGAACATCTTACCGTCCCTATTTTGCTATCAATGGTTTCCAATCAGTAGCCACTTGTGGTTTGGCTATATGGGATAAAGGGAAAGTCCCTCATGAACTTTGTGTGTGTGATCTGGTTAGGGATGTTCCCAGTCTCTTCGGGGTTGTGAAGGGAGCAATTGCCAAACTAAATTAATGTAAAACCTCATATTTGAATATGCTTACCCATTTTAGGGCATCTGGCATATGTAAGAAAGCGACTTGGATTTGACAACAGTTTTAAGAGATAGTTGTGGTTATTTGTTCAGCCCGGTCTGCAGTATCACCACAACTCCCCATCTCTTCAGTAATCCAGTTGTAGCATTTGTCTCTCTCTTGGGGTTTGGGTGACGCATGGTGGGATAATATCTAGTGACAAAATGCAGAACCTCTCCAGGTATCGACATTGTACCCCTCTGCAATGGTTTGTGTGTTTGAACTTATATCTAATAGATTAATAACAAAACATGTATTTACCCTACAAGTATCGGCTTCCGCCTTCCATAGGTAGCAGAAGACCGCTCGATCCATGCTACTCTCACGTATTTATTTTTCATAGATACAGACTTGCAGATTTAATACACCCAGCCACAAAGAAAGGGACTGTAGGCATTGCTAAAAATAACCCATTTGCGCATGATGCCACATATATTTATGTGTGTAGCCCTGGTTGGGTATGGGGCATGGTCATGGCTTGGGTTTTAAAATAAGCATTGCAAATTTTGAAATACAAAATGACAATCTCACCCGCTTTTTCAAGACTGAGAATGTGGCAGTGCATCCGGTGCATGTCGCTAAAAACAAAGATACAAATAATTGATTACTTTATGGTGAGCCTGTTGACCCCATTTTCTCAAATGCATTTTTTTTCAATATCTTCAAGAGTACCTCATCAGTCACAGTTTCTTACTCCAATTTATGATTTTGGTGTAATACATTTTAGAAAGACAATAATGGCAGAAAATACTGAAATAAAGAAAAATGAGATTGTCTGATTACTGCACATCCAATTTAGTCATAGAATTGGTCGCAATTTCTTTTGCCCATTTTGCCACCTATATATGTGGGGGTTGGTATAGGGATATCATTAATGCAAAAGGGACTAAGGGGGAGGCTGCAGGGGGTTATCCTCTGCATATATATTCTGCAAAGTGTACCCGTCAAAAAAAGAAAGTTGCAACCAACTCTCTACCGACTAAAACGATATGCAGTAATCAAGCAAAACCAGAAAAATGACAAACGCCTCAATTGTTCCCATTTAAGAAGTTGATAGAGTGATTCGGATGCAAGTCATTAATAAATAAAACATGTAATGTAATGCCTATTTGTTCATTATCATCACTTTTGTACCTTGGCAACACAGGTGGTACAACAGGGATCATGGAGGGGATTGAGTTAAGAAGGCAGATTTCAATCACACAAACAAAACCAGAAGCAATCTAACAGAGGAACAGTTGTGGATATCAGGGCCTAGAATTACAGGCATAAGAAATACATACATCAATCACAACTATTTTTGCTGCACTGAAACCAATAGATAGAAACAAACTGGCCCGCAACAACCACTATCAAAAGAATAGCAGAGATAAACAGTCAAATGTATTTCAAGCATACAATCCTTTTTATCACAGACATAATTTTCAAATATAAAGGTCTGTGATCATTCTTATGTCCCCAATATGTTGTTTGATTTTATGTAAAGCAGACAGAAAACCTAACTGGTGCTATTTGTCCCCTTCTTTTTTCTCCTAAGTGTATTTTGAAAAAGCACGAACAGGAGTGTATCTTGAAATGATATCCTTCTCTCAGAAAGTAATTTCTATGGTTTTTCTAGATTTTGATAATGTGCTTTGCACATTTGGACAATTCCAATGATTTAATTATGGTTACAATAGGTACAGGAAGTAATCATTACAAAGGAACAATGTACGATTTTACACAAATGTAACCTCAATAAATATCCTCATCTTTTACTAGGTTGTTAGACAGAATGCACATGACATTGACTTTTAAAACACCCTTCCTGCTTCGAAAGGGTCACTCCCAGATTAAAACATGCATCGAACCGGGAGGATGGCTCAGGGGAAATGCGTTTGACTTAGAAGCAAGACAACGCAGAGCAACACAGGTGTGTAACCCAGTCCGGTACTTAGAAACTGATCTCTGGTATTACGCTAATTATAATATAATTCACTAATCTGGCAATGCAACCCTTGCCCAGAGAAAGAGGAAGAGAGCCACAATAGAGTGAGACAGACAGAGAGGAAAATGTTAGTATTTATCTCCCACCTTAAAGAAATTAATTAAATTGAGGGTGTAACCATTTAGATTCCACAGTAACTATTAAGTGAAAAAACAAAGACCATGAAAGAAATACAGCGCAAGTATTCTCAGATCATGTCAAATAGTCGCTCATGACAAAACATCTCCATAGTTGACCCAACACAAATTGCCAATTTCTCGTTATTTGTATCTTCTGCCCATTGCAGACCATTCATAATGACTCTCAATGATCAACTTCATATTTTCTTTATTGAGTATTATTTGTCAGGGACACATTTCACCAAAGCATTGTACAGATCACATTGAGGGGCATGCGGTCTACACCGATTGCTGGGGTTTATAAAAATGAGTTTCCAAAAATGGTTCCTCAATTTGATAGTTAGAATGCAGAAAAAAAAATCATTTGGAGGTAATAGTTGACAGTCAACAGGGTAACACTTATCTTCAGCAAGGATGGCATTTCATACTACAGGGGCTATTTGAGCAGGATCCTGGAAAAGCTTGAATTTCATAAATTCAATAAAACAGCCAGGGTTGCAATGTTGGGAAACGTATTACTGCAACCCCTTCTCTTTTTTTGCAAACTATTTGTATTTATGTTTTATTTATTTTAATGAGGTGGTGAGTACCTCACCCATGCATACTGCAGAAAAGGCATCCATTCACAAAAAGCAGTCCTATTGCTGTGTGCTTTAGATAGCAATGGATATGATTGGTACATAAACCGGAAAGTGCTGGGGAGCTAGAAGCAGACAGCAAGTGGGCACAACATAGGACTGAACAATAGAGTACATACATATTTGATGTACAATATACAGCTTTGTTCAATTTTGTGGACCACGATTCACAGTGGTGGGGAATACAGGGAAGGAAGTGTGAGAGGGGAGTGATGGCATCACCGGGTTCTGGGGATTGATCAAGGCAGGGATACTGGTTCACAAAGACGATCTTGAAGATGGAAATAGTAAGACTGTTCTGATTCCTGGGTTAGGGAGTTCCAATGATGAGGAGAAAAAGGGTGAAGGAATAAAATAAAGACGTGGCACAGTGTGGATGGGAGACAAGTTAAGTAGCACCTGGGAGAAAAGAATACAAGGAAGAGAGAAGGAAGAGGGAGAATCAGTCAGGCAGGGGATGACTACCACATGGATAGATTTCTAGACTAGAATGAGTTTGAAGAGGCTTCAAGTGTGCAAGGCTAACCAGCCTGCAGGAAGGGGGATGTAGTGGTGGGTTAATGAACATGGAAGGTTGTAGAGGGTAGCATAGTTTAATACTTTAAAGATGCAAAGGAGTAGAGGGTGTTTACTAGAAGTCTGCTGGAACAATTCAACACTGGCTAAGGACTGGAGGGAAATACGTCTTTTGCGCCAGTGAAAGGTGAGATGGGGAAACATTGTCCTATGTTCTACAGATCGTCTCACTTCCAGGACTAAAGCTGTAAAGCCCAATCTTGTAGCTTTCATACAAATGTCTATAAGCCGCTGTGTTACATCCTGTTGCATACTTCACAGGAAAGTTAACCACATTGGAGATGCATTACACTATCACAGAAAAAGAACTCCTGGACATCAAAGATGTCTAACTAAACTCTGACTTCAAATCGTTCAACATAGATGGCAACACCATCACTGTCTCAAATAATACTAAAACCCTTGGTATCTATCTGGATGCCACCTTATACCTCACAAAACAAACTAATGCAGTAGCATCATCAGCCGCTTACACCTGCAAACTTATCACTGCATGTAGGCCGTTCATCTCCACACCTAACTGCATTACACTTGCCAGAACGTTAGTTTTGTCCAGAGTAGACTACTGCAATGCCCTCTACTTAGGCACTAGCCACAAAAATATCCACAAACTACAAGTAATTCAAAATAATGCCATCAGGGCAGCCCTCAACATCCCCAAGAAATCGCATATTTCTGAGACTAGACGTAATCTGCACTGGCTCCCAATAGAGCACAGAATATCCCTCAAAACCCTCGCCCTTACCCACAAAGCCAGGGCTAACCTTGCACCCACCTACATCACTAACCAACTTACTCCACACACATCATGAAGACCTCTTAGATCAGCGCAAGCAAACACTATGGCCACACCAAGATTCAAACTCCATAACTCGGGAGGGGCTAGCTTCCCTGTACAAGCCTCTAAGTTATGGAACACACTCCCTGCCTTCCTCAGGTCAGAACCTTCCTTCAACCTATTTAAACGTAATACTAAGCGCTGGCTTCATGACTTGGACACAAGAACAGTTTAACTTCCTAGAGCTTACATTTGCTGTCTGCCTACTGTATATATTGTAAATAATATATTAGCATACCATATTCTATATTACTATCTGCTTCCTCATTGCCTACTGTATGAAAATGTAACATGGATGTATGTACCTGTAACTCCCATATTCTATATATTTCTGTAACGGCAACCACTGTAATCCTTGCCTAACACTTGCAAATGTAACTTGATTCCTTGTAACTTGATCTAAAATTACGCGCCTGTATGCCCCTGGGCCTGGCTGCGCTTTATAAATAAAATAAATACAAAATACAAATACAAAGAAGCCTTCGCAGAGTGGGGGCATTTATGATTGGGGGCCGACACCAGCCTTGAGTGTATACGGATCACAAAAAACATTCTGGAAATGCGGAATGCCTGCTGCCCTAACTTTCATTTGGCAAATGGCAAAATTCCATCTCACCTTTCGACCTGACTGCAGGCACACCAAGGCAGATGTCCTGTCATGGATGCATGGTGGTGGAGGCCATGGTATGGTACAAGACATTACAAACTATATGCAAACTTGTCAGTATTCACACACATGAAACGGGATGGGCTTTTTCAGCCATTGCCGGTACCAAGCACTCCTTGGTATGCCATTAGTCTAGACTTCCTTGTGGAGTTGCCGAAAGGTCAGGGGTACACTAAAATCCTACACATAAGAGATTATTTGACTAAAATGGGTCATTTTGTACCTTGTGAAAGAGTCCCTTACAGCTGTTCAAACCATTGCTTTACTCCTCCCACATAAGTTTGCATGGCCTCCCTTCAGTTATAGTCTCTAACCGCGTAACGCAATTCACTCTGCAGAGTTGGCGTGTCCCATCAGCCTTAATAATAATAATAATGGAATTGCTGGGAATGGAAAGCAGACTATTGTAGGCCTAGCATCCACAAAGGGAAGGGTAGTGTGACAAATCTGAGGATGGCGTTCCTTCTCCCCCACAGGGGGACCCACCGCATGGGGCCACAGTGGTGCATCCACAGTACAATAGTCTGCCTGGGGGTGGTGCATCGGGGGAGGTTCAGATGGGGAAGGAAGCCCCTTAAGGGACTGGGGACGATCATACCAAGAGGGTGTAGTATTCCCCCATGTCAGTACACCTACACCCCCTCTCCAATGTTAAAGCATCCATCCCCTTCTTCTGATATGGACCATATGTTGTGAAGAGCCAGGAGTAAGACTCAGACACAAGGGAGTCATGGTTTTGGTCAAATACTTCTATTAAAATAAAAAGGGGATGCAGAAATGCCTGTCCCTGCTCTAAGAGGTGGTTCCCTACCTAAAGCAAAAACTAAGGGTCTGTCAAAGTCAGAATGTCCAAAGTAAAACTGTCCTGTGTCCAAAGTACTATTCTGGCCCTGACATTCTAACAAACCAAACTCTAAAGTGAAAAGGTAACGTATTTGGCCTCGAGTGGTTCATAAATGTTCAAAAAGGAAAAAGCCTAACTCCAACATAAAAGTTCCAACAGGATAGACTTCATTGTTCCAGAGGGTGGTTCCCTTCCCCTCGATATCTCTTCCCTTGGTTGTTCATTCAACAATGTCAGTTGATTGGGGTTCTCTTGATCAAATGTACAAAACAACTTGGCTTTCTGTCTCCTCCTTTTATGATCAGCACAGCCTTCATAGTAATCCTGATGCGTCTTTCTCAGGATGTTTCTAAATTAGGTATTTTCCTACACAATGTTCAACTTGTCTCTGCCAAGTGTTTTACCCCACCAGGGCTTTCTTTTATACACACATTTGCAACTACCGGGTATCCTCTCCTGGCAGGACTTTCTTAGATGCACAAACTTGCACCTAAAGGTATACTGTCCTGCCAGGGCTTTCTTGGATGCACACACTTGCAACTGCCTGGTGTACTCACTCACTTGCCTGGGTTTTATCATATATATATATATCCTTCTTACACTTTCAACTTGCCTGGTATACTTCCCTGCCAGGGCTTTTATCATGTGAACTCTGCTTTTATCATGTGAAAAAGTCTCTTTTTTCAGCTTTTTCAAGTGTACATCGCATACAATCTGGAAAGTCTTGTATTTTTCTGCCGTTCTGCAAATATTCTCTCGCTCTCTCTCTCATATGCTTTAAAAATGCTCATTCAGTGTTGGCATTGCTGCCAATACGCCGCAGCGTCCCTGCTTCCCCTGGGTGGACTCACTGGATCTGGATGGCGCATTGTCCTTTGTTAAGACTGATTTCCTATACTCTGGCATGGTGGACAGATGTATAGAAGGCCAACCTATATTGTGACAGGGACAACTCTGGGAAGCTGCAGCCAAACCAGTTTAAGGTAGCAGTGACAGGCGGTCTAGGCTAAGATCTTCAGAGGGGTGAGAGTGTAAAGTGTCTACAATGAGGTCACACAATGGGAGTCACAAATTACACTTAGACAGGATGTATAAAAATACAGTTATTTAATTATGGCCAAACACACTATAAGAAAAATGAACACAAGCAAGTATACTTTTCAACCAATACCATCAAACTAAAATACATATATACAGTCACAGGTTCAAGTGCATAATACAAATCAAAATACTCCTGCAAGGGAATGAATAGGTGAGTATAACACACAAAAAGGTCCACAGACAGGGTCCCTAACTAATATTGCCCAACCCTAAATTGCCTGGGGCCTTCTGCCCTATTGTTCAGGATACAAAGACACAGCACTCAGGAGGCAGGAGAAAATGTAGGTAGGGTCTCTGGGGTCCATTGATGGATTCCTAGAGCCAGGGTTCAAGATAGACAAGTGTCCAAAATTACCCCCAACAGTTAGAAGTCTTGCCAAGGCAAGTACGGGCAAAGCCAATAGGTTTAGGATAAAGGATATTATAAGTCCATTGACTTACAATGGGAGTGTAGGGCTATGTTAAAAGCTCAGTTATTTACCCCCCTCACTCCAAATCTTCCCAAGACTTTCCAGAACAAAGGAAGGGTGTTCTGCGGTCCTCGATTTTCACAGGTTGCAGGTTTGAGTGATTCTCCGGTTAGGATCTTTTGCTGGTGCAAGGACTCTTGATGAAGAAATGCAGAAACTAACAATGCAGCACCCTTCTTGGGACTGGAGGCGGGTCAGAAAAGCAGGTTTCGGACCGTGCACGCTGCGTACAGCGATGCAGCAGGACTCCGTAGCCGCGGTCGGACTTTCCGGTCTTTCTCGGGTCCCTTTGGAGCTAGGACGCCAACATTGCACAGAGGGTGTCATTGCAGTGGCAGCTGAGAGTGTGCCAAGTTTCAGGCAGAAACTCAGAACAGCAACGAAGATAACCCTGTAGCCCAAAAACGAAGCTGGCCAGCCACAGGACGATTCCCGGGCGCTTCCGAAGGCGGTTTCTGTGCTGTGCACTGAGTAGGCTTTGGGAATGGATGGTCCTCCACTCCTGGGGTCGTAGCACCATCGCAGGCCTACTGGAGATCACAAGACAGACAGGGCTCCACCAGGACTGCAGCAGAAGTTGGTTGCCAGGCCTCCTTCAGACAGGTTACAGGTTTCTTTGCGGGTCTTCTCAGCTGGACGGATTCTTGGCTCCTTCAGGTTCTTCCAGGATCTCTGAGAAATGCACGAGGGGGCCCTCTTCTTATCCTAAAAGCTAGGTAGGAGTCGAAAATCCCAGTAGCCAATGGCAGAACTAGCCCATACACACACACCCCACAGTGGTCCAATCAGGACCACTGGCGGGAACACTCATGCATACCACTCAGACACACAGAAACCAGGATGTGTATTGGGGTCAGACTGACCCAGCCCACATCCTGCCTGCAAACACACAAAGCCGTCCAGTAGCCCGCCCAAAGCTGCTGCTTTCCCGGGCACTGGAAGTCCTTATAAGGATATTTCTGGCCTCTGAGGCCAGGAAGAAGGCTAAACAACAAGATGCAAAAAGAATGGGCGAAAAACCTTTTGGCACGCCCATGTTTGACCGGTAGCCACAGTAAGTAGCCAAACGCGGTAAACGTGGTTAAGCTAAAACGAAATTCCCCAAAAAGTGGGGAAAAGTCACTGCTGCCACCAGCCCATCTTTTGAGCACCTCTAGAGTAACCAAAAAATCCTTTGAGTTTTAGTCTACGGCAACACAAAAATGAACCCGATTGCTCTGCAGTGTAAGCTGCTGTGTGCAATGATAAAAGGTTACCACAGGTGATACAAAAGTAACCACAAGTAGTAACAGTCACAAGACTAGAGGAAACACTGTTTTCCAGTACTGATAGCCTTAAGGACATATCAGTTTCCCAATAACATGTGAGCAAATGTCAGTACAGTGAAGCATAAGGCTTCACTGCACTGCAAAAAGTACAGGTCAGATTGAAAAATAAAAGCAAAAAGTTTGGGCGTTCCATAAAGATGGAAGGAAAGGTGCAGTAAGGATAATTTTTCCTAGCATCCTTCTCCCCCGGTAAGCCGTTAACGGTTGTTCAGCGCTTCCTCTTATGTTGCTGCACCTGTTTCTTGGCTTCTCTTCATTCCGCGGTGCCTGCTGGGCTTGTCTGCTTTGTGTCTTCAGGCTCTGATAAGGCAAAGGCTGCTACCAAACACCTGCGAATGCCCAGGAGCCCCCTGTTGGTTTCTGGCATTCTTGCACAGTTTTTCTTCTCGCGGTCAGCTTCCCTGTCTCTGCTTCCCGGGCCGGTTCACTCCACGGCCCTTTATCCAGCCTCAAGTTCTCACAGCTAATTCCGAGACAAGCAGCTAATTCTTTCCAACAGCACGCCTCATTCAGCTGTTTCGCTTGTTTAAATCTCCCGGTGACAGGTATGCGCTCACAACTAGAGCACAGCCTGGGTTTTGCAGGTTTCTGGTAGTTATGGGAATGGACGTCCCTTCTTGAAGTTTTACAGGTGAAGTTTGTATAAACGTTCTTTAAAAGTTAAGTCACTTGTAGATAACTTGTGGGTAGAGGCCAAGAAGGTGTTTTAGAGGATAAGTCAGATGGTGAGGTCTTGCATACAGTTCTCAATAGAAGATTTTTATCATCTTTCCTAGGTGGATGATGGGAGGTGTAACAGTATGCGATTTAGGCATTAGGCAGGGATAGGATATCCTCAAAAGAAAAAGGGGGATAACATGTCTCATCTGATGGAACCATGATATTCTCCTGGAGGTTGTCTCCCTCCATGTGATCCTCCCTCATATAGCCGCCCCCAGGGTCTGGATCAGATGGTGGCTGCCGTCCTCTTGCCACATGGAGAGAGGTCACTGATGCGAAAAGGATTGATGACAATGTGCTACTGTCAAGTTAGCCAACCTAATATACTTGACCAGAGTAAAACCTTACAAAATAACAAATATACTTCATATGGCTCTATTTGTAGTACTGAGAGGAAGATGATGACCAGGAGTCCAAGGATCACTCTGGAGAAGCAGAGTGAATGCTTCTCACGCTATGTGATTGGATCAGCGCAATTCCATTATCCAGCGCGGATGGAAGTCGCAGTTTAAACAGAGCTCCGCTGAGACAAAGAGAGAGGAAGAGAGAGCTGTCCTCCAAGGAGGAATCCGGCGAGCTGTGTACCGGTCGAGCAGACGAGAGCCAGTAGAGGGGAGGCCGTGAGCGGAGGTGGAGAACCCGAAGATAGTCCAGGAAGGAAGGACTGCTTGGGCTGCTGCTGAGTAAAACCTCTGGGCATCCCAGGCACCGGCAAAGTGTTCAAGCGAGAGGACACACCGTCAGAGAGAAGCAGATATCTGCCGAGCCACTGCGGACCACGCTGGTACCCCAAACGTGATCAGAGATTCAAGATACATAGCAGCTTCTTGGGAAATGCTGGTACCTGAAAGGAAGAAGCACTGAGAGGTGCTGGAGGTCCGGGAAAGCAAGGGAGTGAAGGCGGAAGCTGGAATAAGACGGTCTGGGACCCTCGGAATGAGGTGCAAGTCTGGGACCCGCACCCATATGAGAAACTGAGCCATTCAGAATATTGCAAGTATAAGACCCACACTCATAGGAGAAACCAAAACAAAGCCATTCAGAATATTGCGAGTCTGGGACCTGTACCTATATTAGAAATAGTCCACGAGAGGACAATATCTTGGCAGGACAGTAAACCAAGCAGTGTTGAATATTAAGAGTCTGGGACTCGTACCTAAACAAAAATAAGCCTATTCAGAATATTGCGAGTCTCTGACCCAAAAGACAGAAGACTATGAGAGGACAAGTGATTGGCAGCAGAGCAAACCAAGCCGTTTTTGAACATTGCGAGTCTGGGACCTGCACCCAGATGAGAAGTTCATGAAAGGATAATTGCTTGGCTGGGGAGTACACCAAGCAGGTATGAATATTAGAAGTCGGGGACTCTCACCCAAAGAAAGACAGTCCATGAGAGGACCAAGATTTGGCAGGAGAGCAAACCAAACCATTTTGAGTACTTCAAGTCTGGGTCCCGCACCCAAAGTGAGAGAAGAATAATTAGTGGAAAAGAATCCTACGCCTGGCAGAAGGAGTGTGCCAATGTTGTTCTGATAAAATAGAGGAAATCTAAGAAGCATATTCTTGTGAACTACCTAATGACATTTAGTTAAGTAAACACAGGCCAGAGAGGCACAGAAGAAGAGAAAGTAGTACAAGATGGATTCTAAGCAGAAAGGATTGCAACCCTAACCTCGGAGTCCTACATTTTTGAACATTTCTTTATTTTCACCAGTTTGATTACACGAGAGACTGGGAACTTTTCTGTTGGTTGGATCTACAAAGAACACTTCACTTTGGGAGGAAGTCATAGTTGGTTTAAGTTATTAGTGTAAAGGAAAATGGTTGGCTTTTTGAGACACAACAGTGACAGACTTTATAGCTTTGTACATTAACAATTTCCTTAGTTTTCTTTGCGGAAGGGCACCCCCTCCTAGTTTTAGGGATAGAGAGGCATTTTTCCAACCCATTCTTGAATAAAGTTTCTGACCAAATACATGCCACCATTGTGGCCGAGCCTTACTTTTGCACCCTCGCAGTAGACAGAACATGTTAAATAAAAAAAAAAATAACAATTTTTTTTAAAAACGGAACATAGCTTCACTGTTATAGTCTGCAGCACCCAGAATGCGGATTTAATGATATTGCAGATTTCAGAATATGCATATAACAATGCCTTGCAAAGTTCCACTGGTTCTTCAAAGATGTTTGCTACTAGCAGCTTCCATCTGCGCATGCTAACCTTTCATCTACTTCCACAGTGCCAGTGGCTCTGGAATTAAAAGTCATCACTTAAGTACATGAACAAGTAGGGCACATCTAGAAGCAGCATGGGCTGCTTACAAGATGCAGGCCAACATTGCGCAGGAGGGACACACTACTCTGTAGGTGATACGTTAGGGCATCGTAAGCTGCTCGCCTGCTTTGTGGGACCCTAGTGTATTAAAAAAAAGTGATTAAACCGGTTACCAAGGCAGATCCCAGCGAAATGGTATTCATCCGGGATTTCATGCCTCCTTCAAAAAGCATATATAATCAGCATGCAGAAGAGTCACAAACCACCACCAGTAGTGGTCAATCCCAGGATGAATATGACGTTGCAGACATTCCTGACTCTCGTTGCTCTCAAGGTGCGGGGGAGGAGGATTTGCAATAGCACTGGAAAAGATATTGACCGGAGGACTACTACTAGCTTATCATGTTCATGCAGATCGCTTGGTTGTCCCAGTTTTATCACCTGCATCTCGATCCATCTCGATCGCCCTCGCATTGTGAGGGCATGGATGTAGGGGACTGTCAAGATTTCCACTGCACAGGTTCAGTCCCAGATGACTTCATAAGAGATTCACCCTACCTGGCGGGTCGCAACAAAATGTCATTGGCAACACCGAGTGATGTGCTCTTGGTTGGAGGTGTAGACATTACATTACTCAGCAACGTGTGGGCAGAGTAATGGCATACGCGGCCTCACGCACATGCAGGTTTCGTGTTCTCCTTGGCAACCTGGGAACTGCAATCTTTTTCTCGCAGGTAATGCCTTTCAACGCGGGGCGTGGACTCTGCTTAACCCCTTTTCCTTGTCCCGTTGCCACCTGGTCTGCTTCATTTTGTTTTCTCCTTCACAACCAACACTTTCCCTCTGCCATACCCACAGGATCAGTGAGTGAACTATGTTTTCTTTGGGCCCTGTATGGGACTGTTTCTATGGACACAGAACTTTGACTGTGTTTTACGGATTGATTCTAGGTTGTCTGACTGGTTTGGTGACAGATGTATGGAATATTGTCTCCCTTGTTTTTGCTACTCCTTTCCTTTGGGTATTTCACCTGACTTCGCTGAACTTAGGGGACGCTCCCAAGTACTGTTAAGCCTAACCATGTACTTTACGAATGACCATTTCGAGCACATCTTCATATATCACGACTGACCAGGCTATTACTACAGGTTACACCCATTTAACATCTTTTTGTTACAGCACGTGAGTGTTTAAGTACACTAACCCATACTTCTTTTCTTTGCAGCCACATAATCTCAAGGTTTCCTGGTCGGTATTTTTACCCACCTTTTTTATACCCGAGAAAGGAAGTGTTGTTTTTACTCGTTCTCAGTCTTATTGGTGCACAAAACTTTCAAAGCTTGCTTCGGTCATTCTGTCTGTTGCCTTACCTCAGTTACGTCTTCTGTGGGACCAACTGTTGCGGGAAATGATTGCCGCTTACCGCAGCACCCCATATCATGTTACAGGACATGCATCTTTTATAATGATGAAAAGAAGAGATAGTAGGACAGATCAATGTCCCCATGGGTAGGGGTTGAGATGTAGTCCCTTTGGATGAAGACTACATAGCTGGCAGGATAAACAACTATCAGTTAGCATACAAATAAAAAAATGATGAGGGAAAGTGACGTATAAGACTATTCATCCCGTGGAATGGGTAGGTGATTCAAGGTCTGCAGGGGGCACTTCAACTTTGCACGACACATGCCTGTGATGGTAGTTTCTCACCAAGTAGCACTCGATGATGGGCAACAGTGCAACAAAGGTAGAGTTGTCAACTGAGGAGCAGATGTGGGTCAAGAAGTGTGTTCCCAGAGTAATCAGTAGGTTAGAGGTTGGGAGTTGGCAGATTGTGAGCCTGCTGAATCATTGGGACCCCAAGTTCAGAATGGAGTGATGCAAAACTTGAGATGGGGTAGCACCATGCTACTCGATTATAAATGCCACTCTATTGGTTGAATTACTTTGTCGTGGAATAGCAAAGTCAACAGGCCTAGTTTTGGACCTTGAGAAATGTGGATCTCATTTTCCATTGCTTTTGCGTTCAGTATCTTTCTGTTGTTACCCCTCTCCATCAAATTCCTTCCCTTTCCTCTCACTCTTCCCATTCCCATAGGGATGGCACTTGTTCAAAGCTGGAATGTTGACTATTGCCAATGATCCCGGCTTACGTGTGCAGGTGCTGGGGAGAGAACGGGTGACAAAGGAGGGTTAACTGCTGCAGGGGCAGTGCCTGGGGCCTGCAGCAGAGGGGCCTTTTTTGCAAATGATTTAAAGCCAGTCATCTCTGCCTCATTTTGCTGCTGTATTGATCCATACAGTTACACTTAGTCACAGTGCTCTCAGAAGGTCTGTTCCGTGTGAAAAACCAGTGGGCGTTTCACTGCCTAGAACCCGGAGATACCTTACTCAGTTGGCCAGGGAACAGTCATCGTGGGAGGACCACCTGGGTGAGGGGTCCTCAGGGAGTGGGGGAGGAACGCCTGATGGCGACATTGGTATTCCCCCTTTCCAAATACCCCTGTTCCATCCTATTTTATAGAATATTCAAACTTCCCAGACTCCCCCGCGACCCCTTTTTCTACACAAACACTGAGCCGAGGAAGCAGAGGTCCAAGGCTAAAAGGAGTATCACCCATTTAATACATTGGACACGTCCCACTAATAAGATCATGCAGGGTCAGGCACTTGATCCTAATTACATACCCCTGGTTCCTATTAGCTCTCCCCACATGGTTAAAAGGTGGAACACTGAGAAACACTCTGAGCAAGGCGAAGCACGAGAAGAAGCAGTTCTTCCAGGGCGAGGGCGAACCAGGTGGAGCAGAGCGAGAGGCCGAGGGACGGAACCGAGTTATGGAGAAACGTTGGACACCCCGGCGAGAGATCGTTACCTCAGAAGAGCCTTGAAGGTTGTGCAAGGAAGCCCAGCCAGAGAGAAGAGACAAACCTCTTGTGTTTCAAGGATAAGAGCCACCCTTCCGGGTGAATGGCAGAGTTGGGGAGGTGAAGCAGCAGTTGCAGTATCAGCCTTGACTGCAGGATCAAAGCTGCGAAAGATGTAAAAATTGATTAAGACAGCCGGCGACTTGATGAAAGAAATGAAAATCTGGTCTGTATTAAATGAAACTTGATGGCAACAGTATCCGACGAAGGAAGGGTGCGGGTGTGCCGATAAGATGCGAGAGAAAGCAAAGCATTGTAAAGAACTGTAAATTAAAGATACAAAATAACAGAGTGGTCCTGCGAAAGAAGATTGCCCTATTGAAAGTCTGTGAAATGTCTGATGCCGTAGAAGCGGCGGGAAGAGAAAGAAACTGATGCGAGATTTGAACTGTTGTTAGGTCTGATCCCGGCAGAGGGAAACTTTGATGTGAGAGATGTCTTTGAACTTTGAGATAAGTACTATGCTCGAAACTACATTTACCAAGAGGCCCTGGTGTAGTATTGAAAAAGTTACGATTGAGGAAAGAAGGTCGAAGTGGTCATGCCGAGGTTAGAGCAAAAGCCTTGTAGCTTTGAAAGTCTGCGACAGCGGAAGAAAAGTGAAAGGAAGCTTGAGCACGATGGAGGGAAGCCTATGAAGCTTGGGGAAAGGCACACCCACAATTTGTGATTGATAGTTTTGCGCCCGGCGGAAGGAAACCTGTACTGAATTGTGGTTACCAGAAGCAAACAAAGTTTTGATAAACTGCATTACAAGCTAAAAGGTGACCTGGGCTGGAGTGACAGACAGCCGAGAGATCCAGCAGATAAACTAGTGACTTTTCGTGGAAGGCCAATTGGGCCCTGGTCCACGAAACAAACTGCATCCTTGTGTCCGAAGCCAGAGTGTGTCGCAAGGTTCACGTGTGCTACCTTACCCCTTGCTACAAAACGTGGGGAAGGGTGTTTACTTAGCCATACTGACATTTCTTTTGAACACTGATTTTCCTTTTTGCATTACACATTCCCTTTAAACAGTTATTGTATTAGAAAGAGGGCAGGCATTAGGTTTATTAGTACAGGCCATTTTATTTTGAATAAATACTGACTAGGACTGTATTTTCTTTTTGTTTGATGGTCGAGAATACTCCCATCTTAGTTATAGCGCAAGATAGGAGTTTTCCAACTGCTTTTAAACCATCAATAAAGGTTTTGAAACTTGCAGCTCTTGTGTCAGTGTCTACCCGTGATACCATGCCTCCCTCACGTTAGTCAGGAAGTTAACTTTGAGGATGAGGATTTCCAGTAATCCTAAACCCGAGCAGGAGAAAGACCTCCCATATATTCCAAGCACCTTTGCCAATTCAACAAACCACATCTGTCTTAAACATGGAGCACACAAGCCAATTGTCTTGCTGTCTAGAAATCACTAGTGGAACAGGAAATATTTTCTGAGAAGCCGAATGGTGATGAGTTAGTGATGAGTAGTTAAACATAATTTCTTAATCCCTTTTTTCCAGTTTTTAACCCCATCAGCTGTTCTGCATTCACAAACCATTTCATGGTTGGAAAGCATGGGCCTGCGATGAAAGCGAGAAAAGACCCAAGTGAAGATTCCTTATGACAAGACAGTCTGCAGGCAGTTTATTTATAATCCGGAGTTGATTAGCTCCACATTCCAGTCTCTCACTTCCCCATCACACAGATGTTTATTTTACTGCAAAATTATGAAAGAGATGGAAATACGCCAGAGCCGAGCCTGAGACATTCTTCTGCATATTGTCCTACAAGCTGAATGGTGTAAGGACTTGGGAGAGTGTTGGGCAAAGAATTACTGTAAAGTAACAACAGAACCTATCCAGTAGCATTCAGTGGGGTGATATGCTAATCATAAGTATAAAAATGCAGACATTTTTTGAATAGCCAAAGCATTTCTAATTACAAAAGGGGGCCTTTGCAATGCAATAACCCCATGACAAATAAAGGTCGGTTACGGGTAGTCTGAATTTCTGCATTACAATACAGATGTGTTTGTGCTCAGTTTCCATGTTAATAGCATATGGAAAACGGATGTCTACAGTTACAATAGTTCAATAAGTTGTATTTGCAGTCAGTTTTTCACCAGCACATATTACTTTCTTTTTTATCATTTTACTTTTTTTCCATTGTTCAACTTGCATGCTGGCTGAAAATGCTAAATATACTAGACTAACCTAAACTAAACGGTAGTCAACAGTGGCCAAAGTTCCTCAAATTATACATATTTGTGTGGATTTATATTGGCAAATACAAACGCATACAAAAGCGGTGAAGCCCGAAAAGGTAACTCGCCTGTCCACATTATACCCCGAGGGACCCCAATTTCATGATGCAAGACACAATCACATTACATTGTCCTCATGTAAGAATATGGAACAGGTTGAGGCGATAGAAAATGAGGCATGTTGCTCCAGTGACAACTCCCAAAATGTGGAGAATGACGATTGATGGGTTGATCACTTTTAGTTGTGTCTATTATGTGGTGCTTGAGCGCCACCTACAAGCCAACACTATTGCATTATCGTACAGCTAGGGAGAAATGGCATATGAGGAGGGACACAAAGCTTGTATGTGTTGTTTGGTTATTTGCCCACCTATTGACTGCCAGTGGTCATGCTAATCCTTTGGCCATTCCCACCGAAAAAAACTCCTAATGGGAAATCTTTGAGCTTGCTTTAATCAAGCCTTACAATCAAACTTTGCATTTGAAGTGCCTGCCATTGTTTTATCAAAGTGGTCCTCTGACAGTTATTGACTTAACTGGATTTGTAAACGGACTGCTGGTGTAATAAAAATGTCTTGAATAGGTCTGCCACTCAATGTATAAGCACTATGCATGTCCTTCACTGAAGTCGTTAAAACTAGCACTGCCAAAGCCATAGGCTGTTTATAAGTATTAGGCATTTGCCACGCACTGTTACTAGATGGCCAGGTACTCGCACCATTTTGCACCTGCATTTTCCATTGGCCAGTTTATACCACTATGGCAGTGCCTTTTCCATGCCTACACACGAGTCTAAACGGTTGGCATTAATGAGCATTGGCAAACCCAATTGGTCTGGCTTTCCAAATGTAGAGACTAAAGCCTTTTGGTTTTGTGGGGGCTTTATATAAAATGTACTCTCTACATTTATAAAGTCAGACGTATTGGGTTTGCCAATGCTTGTTCTTTTATAAGTGACAATATCAAACTAGATCCTTTGCGAACAATAAATGGCCTTCAATCTGCCCAAATGTGTTTTATTGTGCATACAACAATTCATCTAAAAAAATAACCACAACCTCGTGCGGTTTGTCCGATAATATTTGTCATTTGTCCCGAAAATAGACATGGCATCATATTTTTATAGTAGCAATAAAATGTCTACCAAGATTTTGCACACAACTTTCAGCAACTTTTTCACAAATCGCATGAAATGTAGAATTGAGGTGGTCTGAGAATGCGATGTGAGCTGCGAGCCGAACTCTCATATTGAGCCTCCTGCTGGCATGCTTGAGATGGATCCTAATTAAACTGCAACGATCATTTCAGGGAAATAAAGCGCTGGAACGTGCGCAAGCTTTACCTCCAAGAGAAGGAAAGGAGGACTGCTGGAACACTAATTCGGACGCAGCTGGAAACAACCAAACTTTTTTGATCATCTCATGAATTTTGTAAATCCCAAAACGAAAGCCAACCACACGCAAAATATGCTAACAAACAATGCAGTATGAAAGCCTTGGCGATTCATTTCCAACAGGATGTGGACTGTGCCTCAGTATACACATGAAGTGTTTCTCGGGAGGATAGCTCAGGGGCAACGTGCTCGCCTTCGAAGCAAGACGTCACGGGCACCATGGATCACGGGCACCACGGGTCCGCGCTTAGAAACCTCTGGGTATTAAGCATATTATAAATATCATATCATATCATTTCCAAGCAAATGGTAACAAATGGGCCATTTCCAGTGTCTGCAAAAAACACAAATGAAGATATAGGCTCTATTGTCTTATTGAAGAACCGCTACCTAGTTTAGTTGCCATCACAATGGATTAAGGAAGCCTAGGAGAACAAAGAAAATAAGAGGCACTGGTCATCAAGCAACACGTTCCAATATGTAGGCATATTTCTTACCACCCAAACAAAGGACTCCACGAAAGAATCAGGTGTGGCACCAACTATCGATGTCATGCATGGCGGGGAGGTGTATGCGAGCCACTCAGCCAAAGTATCTTAGTCTCGGTGCTCATGAAAAAGAATCCATCCAAACGATATCATATGATATGGGATTCACAATGCGCCTATACCCAAGTGTTTCAAGGCGCGAGGGGGAACAGAGGGAAGACAGACAGCAATCCTACTAGGCCAGGTGACATTCAGATGGCAGGAGTACACTTCATTCCCAGCACAACCGTCTTTATTCTGCCATCTTTGCTTTCTGTGAAGAGAGACGCCTGCCCTCCCTCGAAATCCCCACTTCCAAATAATATTCTGAGAACGTCCCATCCAGTCCGAAATCTGGTTGACTCTGGGCTCACAATCCACCTCACCACCGGTCCATCATACGCAACGGATTACTTGAACACCACACACATACAATGACGCGATTGAGGCTGTGATAAGAGTGTGTGAAGAATACATGCGTTATCGTATTAACCGTCTCAAGCATCACCATGGGGCCATGCTGCCACTTTGAGAGCAGGGGAAACTTGAACATATGTTTGGCAGGTTAAAGTCCTGAGTGGGCCACAAAATAAAGCTGTGGCAGCAGGATGCCACACAGGGGTCAATCCAAAGTGCTGTAAGTTGGCTGGCGCCCTGCAATAGTAAGCACTAAGCTCGTCTAGAAGGAACATTTAGTTTAAGACGATAAATGCCAGAGAAGTTCATATGTGCCGGGAGGTGGAGTGGGAACTGTGTACTTGCTTTGTGTTGGTAACTGTGAATTTCGACAGAAATAATGATTGAATCATGATAATTGATCAATAAGGTCAATGGGGAAAGTGTGACATAAAAGCATTACGAAAGTGATTTAGAATGGAAAGGCAGACTGCAATAATGATCAGATAGAACGATATATGAATAGAACTATAGAAATGACAGCGTAAAGTAAGTGATAGCAATTTACATGCTTACTAGCAGCAAAGAAACAAAAAAGTCGGAGTAGAAACAACAGACTTCTTGCTTCCGATGCATTGACATTTCCCCCACTCCCTCATGTGTTTTTTCTGACTAGGACTTTTGGTTTCTTCCTGTTTAATGGAGTCTGGTAAACTCCCTAGGCATCTGCTTTTTGCATGGTGACCCACAGCACCTTCTTTGCAGTGTCAATACATTTTCTTGGGTGAACTACTAAGATGACCTTTGTCGTACTTACCTTTTTTTTGTGGGATCAGCACACACCACCCTACGTGGAGTGCTGGGGGTTTACGTAGTAACTTCTTATCCCACTTCTCATGTACCTTTTTGTTAGACTAACTAGAATGGCTAGTGGCAGTGGTTTCTTTTTTTCCTACCTTTGTGCCATGTATCTGCAGGCGTATTTCCCAGCTGCAGTAGAGCACTCAAGGGTGACCATTTTCCCAAAATGTTCCCTGTCGTCCTTTTTCACCATTTCTTGTCAGTTCTTTCTGGGCTTTTACTCTGTTTGAATCTGGTTTAAGTTCTTTGTGCATTTTGCCTTTGGCAGGCTTCAGCCTGTACATGCCTAGGCTCCAGTGTGTCTGGAAAGGCAGGACGTGAGGGAGGGTCCCGAAACTTCCCTGTCCTTTGTCTCTATGTGTGCCTGAGTGAAAACAGTTCTGAAAACAGTTCTGATTGGCCGACTGGCTGTCCAGGAGTACAACCACCCTGCTCAGTGATTGACAGCACAGGGCTGTGAATGAATGGAAACTTGCTTAAAGGTGAGGTTTTTGGGACTAGAGGCAGAGCCGAGCACTGGAGGACAACATCCGACGAAGAAGACATGGAGACGCCGGCAGCACCCTCCTGGATTACTTAGGCCCGGTGAAGACCTGTAGCTGTGCTGACCACGTTTTCATTTAGACTGGGAAGGCCTTCCTCCCTTGGGCTGGTTGAAAATACTAGCGTTGAGACAAGTTTCATTTTGGTGCAACCCCCGACTTGCTGTGACTTTCCAAGGCTGCAGAATCCCAATGCCCGGGGACCCCTAAACATCATCGTGTGCATTGTGTTTGGAAGAGAGAATCCGGCCAAAACTTTGTGGGCATCCAGAGGACCCTACAGAAGCAGGAAATCTTCATCAAGAGTCCCCTCACCAGAGTCCAGGACCGAGAGATCAAGTAATGTCCAACCGGAGCAGTTCGTTCTTCTTTGGCGCTGAGAAAAAGGCATCAAAACCACTTTAAGAAGAATCGATTGCTACAGAGTCCCTCTCTCGAGTGCTGCCATAGTAGGCTGCCAGGCATCTTCCCTTTCGTCACAACGATCAAGGACCAGGAACAAGGGTCTGCTTCAGTGCGACAGGAAGGCATCCAGCTGGAACCAACTCTTCTATTCTCAGGTACAGTGGGGCTTGTGGTACATCTATCTTTTGCCATTTGTGGTGCTTCCGAGCTTGGGAAATACTATTTTAAAACCTTTCGAGTTGACCTCAAATGACTTACAAAGTATGTTCTGATCAGACTTTAACTGTTCCCTGCTTGAAACAATACTGTAATGGTGATCACAAATAAGTGCTAATACTGACCTCAAATGATGCCAATCAGTGGGCTGGAATATCATTAGCATAAGAAAAACATACTCACCCACTTTATTGCTCTTGTTGAATTGAATACTAACTTTGGGATTAATGTCACTATTAGTTGCTGCTTTTTAAAGATTGTCTAAGTATCCTTGTGCATATATAAATACATATTTATACTATAACTAAGTGTTTACTTGGATACCTGTATTTACTGATTTCATTGTACAGATCTGCAGCTCACATTACCCCTATTAAGATAAGCCTGGCTGCCCAGTCACACTACCAACTTGTGTAGTACAGGTCTTTATTAAAAGTTGGGTTACCTAATACCAAGAGATAAGGATTGTAAAGTCCCACACCAGTTGGACTCAACACATTCATACCTAACATGGTGTAAAACCAGAAAACAAGGCCTATTCATAAAGCTCCAGACAAAGATAGCAATGCACCTTCACTCCCTTTGAAGTTCCAGAGAAGAGAACAGTCAGCAAGGTCAGCTACAGAGAAGAAGCCTTGGTTTAGGGCCTAACTGATGACAGATGATAGGCTAATTAGCTAGGGAAGGAGGTTGTCTGACGTTATTCTCTCTTACCTGGGTTTTGTTGCTTACGTGCTGCTAACAAGCCGAATATCCAAGGTCGTTATCAGAGTGCCAATCAATCATAACGGCCTATGTGATGGTGGACTATACATTGTTGCAGAAGACTATCTGCTGCTGTTGTTATGCTATTATCAGTATTTTGTGTAGTTATAGGTTGTTCAAGGCATGCCTACCAGATAAGGGGTAGCCAATGACGATACAAACACCTATACAGATTATAGGTATATATGTTCGCTCAACCAATCCCACCGCCCGATAGGTTTTTATTATTTGCCACTCAGGATGACATCATAGCTGACGTACATGGAGGTATAAAGCCTTTTGTGTAATTGAAATGCGTTGAGTGTCTGAGCTACAACCTGTTGCTCGCCTCGCTTCCCTACTTGATTGAACTGATAATAAAGTAGTATTTTGACATATTCTTTGAGTCTGTCTGGTTATTTGGGCACGAGATCAGTTATTGGGTAATCCCATTCGGCACTTGGAACGTTCCAGTTGCTACTGCACATTTTGGTAGCAGTGCAGATGGTTTAGGTCCAGACTCTCGTATTCTTGATGTCTTCCACCATTAGCCAGAAGATCTCAGAGATTCCTGTGGAGACCGGAGAAAACGCACATATAAGGCGAGACACATCACACTTCAAGTGGGGAATTTATTAGGGATTCCTGAGGCAAGGCCGAAATGAAGGATGTTTCACACTCCAAAATGGGGTAAAATGGAGAGGAGATACTTTTACTAGGGAAAGACAAGAAAGACGATTGTAGAAATTGTTGTGCACATTTGGTTGGGGTTATGAATATGTTAGTGTAGTTGTGATAATTTAGGTTGTAGGCTGAAAATATAGAACAATAGTAATAATTTGACTACTTATCAGACTCCAAAAACGAGTGATTGGTGCCAATCACAGGAGCGTAAAAGTGAAGGAAAATATAGCAAAATAAGATTTGTAGCTTAACAATAATAAAATAGCAGGACAGTGAGAACTGATAGAACTATAACAAAGAAGCAAAACACATTTTTTTGTTTAGGCTTGAAAATTGTTTGAAGAATTGTTTTTGGGAAATGGGTAGCGATTGATGGAGTTTGCCCAAATTGATTGTTGTGATATAATTAAATTAATAGCTGAATTAAAGGTCCGGTAAGTATTGACAGTTAAAAATTATTTGTCATCATGGAGACGCCTCTTCTACACTTGTGCAAAACACTACCGAGGTACACACCTACGATTAGGAAATACCATGCTCAATGGGTAAGAGAAACGGCTGACAAAATGTTGATGCTTTGGCCTCAAGAGGGTTCCCCATCAAGAACAGTATTGCAACACATGACAACATACTTACATGCTGTGTGCACAGGGAAGAAGTTACAGAAAAGGTAAGCTATTTTAGAGCTATGGAAAATGTATCAGAGTCAGAGAGAAGACCCACCCGAAAAGGAGTGTATGCTCAATCAGCATGAAAGGGAGGACGAAGCACCCTCAGCTCCTCTTTCTCCTTCTGAAGACAGAGCACCACCACTGAGAAACAAGGATTCTATCCTTTAAAGGAGTCAAAAGCAGCAGCGGGGTATATTAATGCGATATATGCACCCCCCAGTTATAGTAGTGAAGATAGTACAGAAGAAAGTAAGATTAAAATTCGTGAATATATGTACTACGGACGTAGTAAACAGTGTAGCGAGAGAAGGGACAAATTAACAGAGAAGAGGTAAAACAAGAAAGATAAAGCCAGTGAAGTGACAATCGTACAGAATGAGTGGATGGGAAGATAGATATTACTCAAATTAGACGGAAAGAGTATCGATGATGTTAAGAAAAAAGAAGAAAAGGAGAGATGGGAAAAAAAGGAAAAAACGTGAAAGGGCAGACAAATAAGAGAAGGAAAAAGAGGAAGTGAAAAGAAGAACGAAAAAGGTATGAAGAGCAGGTAAAACAGAGCGAAAATGATGGGGAAAAGAAGAAACATGAGGAAGTAGAAACACAGAGATTAAAAGAAAGAAGGTTGCAGAGAATGCAAGAGGAAGAAGAGAAAAGGGAGATGAAAAGACAGGAAGAACAAGAGGAGAAGGAAATGAGAAGAAGTAGGGGACAAAGGGAGAACGCGATAGATCACATCGCTAATAGATGTGTAATACCAGTTGAAGAGAGAGAACAATGGGAAGAAGAGAGAAGGTCACAAGGGCCCACAGGCAGCTGCCCAAGATACCTAGAGTACCGACATGGGCTGAGCATAAACCATGGGGAAAAGGATCGGGAATTATATAGGCAGATGAGGAAAAAAGATGGCTATCAGACTAGAGGGAGTATCGTAGGATCTCCACTGAGAGAAACAAGATGTAGATCAGATGACGTAGTGATGGACAAGAGGTCCCTAAAAAGTCTAGCTCTTGATGACAATGAAAGGGATAACAGCCACACCAGATGGGGTATAATGATGTCAGATGAAGAAAGGGCGCATGTGACTCTTCGATAGACCAAAATATAGAAAAAGCGGTACATGTTCAGATTTAGAAGAACCAGAAGGAAGACCAGAACCTATATCATATCCCAAATGACTACAAGAACGGTCGCATAGTGTAGGGGAAATGTCCCCGCCTTATGTAGGCAAATTGAGGTCTTTGCCAGGATGAAGACGAACGGGCAAAATTAGCCCCGCCTGGAAGACAAGAAGCGAAGGTGGATACGATTGCAGAACAGGGTTCACACAGTTCCCGTTATTGAAAAAAGGGGGCGCATGACCACAATATATACCGTGGCCGCAGATAAATAAAGACAATTTAAAATGCAAGTTGCCTAATTTGACTGCAGGAGCGGGTAAGTGTATTTATGAGTTAGAAAGAATGACAGAGGGAATGACGTTAGCAGTGGGTGATGTAAAAGGCCTACTAGCGGCTATCCTAGGAAAGCTGAGGACATTTGGAGACAAGCAGGATATGCAAGTGTAAAAGCACAAAACACAACACATGATGGAGCCCTATTTAATAATCGTACAGCAGATTTATGGAGGGCACTCAGAGTACAATACCCTGATACCTCAGACATATGAGCGATTATGACAAGGAAAATGGGAGGGAGCGATAATCCTGTTGCTTATTTTCAGGAGATTCAAGAACGTTGGCACCTCTAGATGAGGGAACCGTGGGATAAAACAGTAGCATTATTTTATCATATTTTATGTCAACGACTGCCCAAGCCAGTGCAAAGGCAGATGAAAAAACAGGTAGGGATGGAAGCAAAGCCATTGCCAGAAATACAGTTGACTATTGTACATCATTGTTGATTGTTACAAGAAAAGAATAAGACAAAAGCTGAGAATAGGAAGCTACAAATTTGCCATAAGAGGAGGAGTACTGACGAGCGGTGAAGGAGTGATCACACAAGAGTGACAGCCTACACAGCCTATCAATGTATGGTACCCAGTAGATCAGGGCGGGTAAAATTGTTGTCCACATGGTAGAGGAAATGGACCTAGAGGACAGGGAGATGGATTTCAAAACCCTCAAGGGTGAGGAGGATTTAAAAGGAGCACAACCACAGCACTGCTGCAATTGTAGGAGAATGGGACATATGGCCCTCAGATATCGAAGTAGAGGGGGCATGCTGCAGAACTAGCAAGCTCCAAGAAGGGGGGACAGGCTATGTTCCACAGTATAGCACAGAATCACCAAAATATTATGCCCAAGATCACACGCAGTATCAGACATATGCGCCGCAAATACAGCAAACACAGCAAATTCTGCTGCAATTACAGTCGCCACAAGGGCAACCACATCAAGCGCCTATGCAAACACAACAAGTACAAACACAACAGATGGTACCACAATGGAATGCGAATATAGGAGCCCCACAGACACCTACACCCAGGATAGGGAGTGTGACAGTGGTGGGAGAAAATCCTTTTACGGTTACAGGAATTAATTTATATCCACAAGAGGAAAGCCCACAGAGCGACCTGATGTGTTCAGTACTATCAGTGACCCCAGTCCCCCAAGAGCAACCGAGGGTCAGAGTAAGGATAGGAGGCAAGACTTTTTCATTTCTTGTGGACACAGGAGTGACTTGTTCCTGTGTTCAAGAGGGAAAGTAACCAATATCTGGCATTGTCATGAATGTACAGAGATTCTCTGGGGCTACGAGTTTGATTCCTTTTACTGACAAATTACCAATTTCAATAGGGAAACATGATGTATCTATGCCACTATTCCCAACAGACACCAGTTAACATATTGGGACATGACTTGATGACAAAACTCTTGACAGCACCATTTACTGACAAAGGGAGAATATTTTCCACTCGAGGGATACATGAATGTAAGAGAATTTATACTAGCATTAACAGGCCAAAAAAGCATTACAAGCAGTTCCCTTAGACCCTGAAGTATTTTTGTAGGGAGTAAATATTTTGTTGGCATAGCTTCTTGGATGAATAGGTAAATTGCGAAGGATAGCTGGCAAATGTTTTTTTAGGCCAAAAATACATATGGATGATGAGGAAGGACAGGTTATTCACATAGAACTAGAAGCAGCAGTGGTAAGAAAGGAAAGGGTGGCTGTTCATTGGATTGATGAAGGAACAGCATGGAAAATAGTAATAGCTCTTGATGAAGGATATAGACTAACAGACTTGACAGATGAAGAGTTGATCAGAGATGAGAATTCACATGATGAATTAGTATTTTTCATAAGTCTCACTTACTGGATTAAAATGGAGAATAGGATAATACCACAGAGAGTGGTAAGAAAGTAACTACTGTTTTTTCAGGAGGATTTAGAAAAAGTGACAAGCATTCTATGGACCAATAGTCCATATGATGTGGGTCTATTGAGCGGAGCAGGAGCAGTTAAAATTAAGCTTAAGCCAGGAGCAACCTTACCACGAGCAAAACAGTACCCCATGTCCAGAGAAGCAAATTAAGGTAAATTTGAAACCATTTCCACTCTAGTACAGCAAGGGATATTAGTACCATCGGACTCCAAATCTAACACAGCTGTGTACCCAATAAAGAACTCAACAGGGGGTCGTGGCGATTTATTCAGGATCTACACCCCCTAAACAATACTGTTGAAGCAGAGTTTCCTCTGGTTCCAAACCCAGCTAGGATATTATGCAACATTCCAGCTAAAGCTAAATTTATTACAGTAGTAGATTTTAAAAATGCTTTCTTTTCAATTCCCCTTCATGAGGACTCCCAAGATTTGACATGATTTTCACATAGAAACCAGCGGTGGAAACATACAAGATTACCACAGGGGTTCTGTGTGTCCCCATCATTCTTTAATAGGGTCCTTCATATGGACCTAGGCAACATACAACTTGAGAGCACAATAATTCAGTACGCAGATGACATATTAGTGCACAGTGAAACAAGAAAAATGCAGAGACGACTTAGTCCAGTTAATGACAGTATTGGCAGAAAAAGGAAACCAAACAGACAAAGAGAAACTACAGTATTGCCAGAAAGAGGTCCTGTACATAGGAGAGCTAATCTCTCAAGAGGGGAGAAAAGTGACACCTGAGAGCAAAAGCAATCATGAAAACTCTAAGACCTAAGACAGTGAGGGAAATGCAGCAATTGTTCGGCCTATACAATTATTGTAGGGCCGGGGCTTTCTATTGCAGTACATACATCAGACCACATTTAAAAGGACGTCAGGTAGCACAGATAGGTAAAGACAATATAACATAGACAGATGAAATGATTCAAGGATTTGAAGAGCTAAAAGGGCGATTTGCACAACTCCAGTGTTAGGGATTCCAGACTATAAATAGGAGTTGTATTTATTCTTGCATTAAAATGGAGTTGTAATGACAGCAATCCTTACGCAGAAAACATTTGTACACAGACATAAAGCATTGGCTTATTACAGTGGGTTTCCAGACCCAGTAATGAGAGGGCATTAGCTGTTGCTGCTTTCGCAATTGAAAAAGCTGCAAGTATTACAATGGGATGCTCAATGAAATTATTTGTGAAACATTCCCCCTTCGCCATTTTGGAAAAACCTAAAAGCACGTTGACTACACAAAGAGTGTAAGGTTATGAGGTGATAATTTTGAACCCAGCGATCAAAACTGTTAGATGTAGAGTAGTGAATTCAGCGACATTTATTGCTGAACCAGTACAGAAGGAGGATTATGTACATGATTGTACAATGTATACTGAGTTTTATGATGAAATCACCCATGTTAGAGAGAATGCTTTAGGGGTAGGGGACATTCTATTCATTGATGGTTCTTCAAAAATGTATCAAACAACAGTAGAAAGACATACAAGGTCGGCAGTAATGAAGTTAAAATGGTGAATCTTAAGTAGTGACAAGTGCAAGATTGCCTTCACATTGTTCAGCACAGGCTGCAGAATTAGTGGCGCTTTTCGCTGCACTTAAGAGATATCAGGATGAGGAAGTGATGGTGAACTCTGACTACGCTTATGTGAAGTTAACTGTACACGCAGGATTGTCACGGTGGAAAAGGAGGGGCTGCCTCTGTGTAGACAGCACACAAGTGCACCATGAGCCGCAATTGAACAAACTCATTAAGGTAGTGAAGCTCCCATTGGCTGTCGCCGTGATGAAGTGTGCAGCCCATACTAAGAGGGCAGACATGATTTCTCACGGTAAGGAAGCCGCAGACGTTGAAGAAAAAAGAGCAGCATATTTTCCAAATATTTCCAATTTTGAAGTGGACAGTTTTAAGTAAATGTCAGAATGTTGCATGATGAAGGAAGGTTGTAATATGTTTTCCATTGTACAGTTGAGCTGCAAGATCGAGCTCTGCAAGAGGAACAGGATTTATGGAAAAAACTGGGATGATGTCTAGCCCCCACAGAGGCTATAAGGAGATAGGATAATACTGGAAAGCCTGTAATGCCTCTAGCACTATTGAGAGTTGTGCTGGATCCGCTTCACTATCCTGCACATAGAACCAGAGAGAATCTTGCTGCTATGATCACAGAAGACTGATTTTTGAACTTATTAGAACACGTTGCAGTTTATTGGGAATTGCATTGTCTGTCAGAAATTCACAGCAGGGCATGCATTGCGAACAGTGAATGGAGAAATACACCACCCCAATGGTCCTTTTTAGTATCTGCATGTAGATTATGTGGATATGTTGCAAACATGCAATGGCTATAGATATGTTATTAATAGTGTGTCTTTTATACCGATGGATTGAGGCAGGTGCATGCACGCACCCCGATGCCACCTGTGCTGACAAGTTTCACATACGTGAGGTGTTTCCTAGATGGGGTGTATGCGAAGTCATCCGGTCTGATAATGGGCTGCATTTTGTAAATTAAATTTTCGAACAGATAATCCTTCCATTAGAGATAAAGCACACATTTTCCTCTGCTTATCAACCACAGGCAAATTATATCAGTGAGCGTTTAAACAGACTCCTTAAAGAGAGGATAGCTAAGATTAAGAGGACTTTGAAGAAGGGATGGCTACATTGCCTACCCCTTTCTCTTTTCGCACTGAGAAACCAGCCTGGTTCAGATCACCATCTGACTCCTCATGAGTTGGTGACCTGCCGTTGCATGAGATTATATCTTGCTCCTCCCACTCGAATAGTAACTGATGCCCACAGTGTAGCAAAACATAAGGGGATGCAATGCATGATTATTTGACAGATATGACCGCTAGTGTTTCTTTTATTTCTCAACAGATCAAAAATCGGGGGGAAAGGTCATAGAAGATTGAAGAAGACTGCAGCCAAACAATCAATCCAATTGAACTGTTGAAGCCACCAAGTTTATATGCAGGGGACAAGGTGCTTGCTAAGAGTTTTGTCTGCACTTGGAAAAAGCCCATTTTGAAGGACCGTACCTAGTAAAGGGGGTCACTCCCACTGCCGTGAAGATCCAAAGAAGATGAGCTTGGCTGCATCTGAATGACATAAATCCATACAAAGGAGAGACCCTTTGCCCTCTGGAACACGTTCACAGTGAAGCAAGAGACGAAGTCCCACAAATGCAGACCAGATTGGCTACCAAGAGCCAACAAGAACAGATGAAGTAAAAACAATTCAAACTTTTAATTGTTCCCAAGTTTAAAGGGAAACCAACATTTCAGTGTTTACAGAGCTATTCCTTTTAGGTTAAAAAACAATGCTTTGAAGACAGAAGCTAAAGAATGCACACAACACTATGTTACCTATAACGTTGCAGACATTCTTCTATGCTGTTTTCACTTACATACTTTGATCCTATCCAGCTCCAAAAAGAGTGGTTATTATAAAAAGTAATAGGAACTAAACATTGATAAAGGAGAATGGGAATCTTCCATTATGTAAGATACACATTGCTAGCAAGAAGGCTGCTTACTGCACAGGATACAATTTCGACAAACAAATTCTTTAGCAATATGTCTTAAAGCTAAATTTTGTACAATGTGTTCTCTTTACTTCCTTATGCTTATATCATTTCATGAAATTTTGTTTTATAATTTAAAATGAAGTATCCAACAACGAAACATCCGTTTATATCCCTAACAAAAGCACAAGTGATATTTTCCCTGAGATTTTCAAACAAATTAACGGAGTAAAGAGGGATGTTGGAGAAGATTATCAGGGTATAAATACATACCTTGATAACTCAGCTCATTTAAAATATTAAATGTAGCAGCTGCTATGTATGTTCTCTCATCCCGTATGCCATGAGCACAGCTAGAACATTCATAGCAAGAGAAATAGCTATACATCATGTTAAGTGCCTCAGTCATCTAGCAGCATGCACAAGAAGAGGACAATTTGAAGGGAAATGGGCAACCCTATGATGGATGTTGAAGAGAATGTTCCCTTATGAAGATGCTTACATAAAAACGCAGACGATGATAAAGGACCCAGAGTGGAAGAGCAGAATACTTTTGTACTCAATTAGTGGTCCAAGTGGAGGAGATATGAGGATTGTTGAAAAAAAGAGACTGAATTGTGCAGATACACGGACACACCAGGATTGCCAGTATGCTGGGAGAGACCTCAGTTATTGGTATATGGTCAAGTATCCACCAGTACAGGATGGGAAGCAGGAATGTTGGGATGCAGTGCACACTCATTGATGACAGCACCAGTGAAGGTAGTGCAAACAGTATATGACAAATGTCTTAAGGACTGGGCCAAGGATGCAAAGTTACTAACATGGGTTGAAGATGAAGCCGGACCTGTATCTATACTGCCCATGACAAATGCAACACTATGTTTCAGAAACGATCTGACCAGAGTTGGAGCAAATAATGGATGCAAGCAAATCATTGATGTACCAGGAATGACAAGAGTAACTACTGCATTGCTGATGGACCACTATTTGGCCTGTGCATCCAAAGCTTATATGAAGCTACCAACAATTGGGGAGAAATACGTTCTACAGCAATAATATATATTCCTGCGTTGGTGATCCTCAAAGTGATCTCCACATCATCGACTTTCTAAAAAAGGATGCACACCCAAGGACGAAGAGGTCGCTCAACCTCACCTGATAGAAAAGAGAGAACACCTTTTCGCCAAAATCAATAGAGGCTTATCACGACATGATGAGCACAAATTGTTCGGCAGAATGGCAGTGATATTTACAGCATATTCCTGCCAGGACTTCAGGCTTCAGCAAACACCAAGTGGTTACAAATCACCAGATGGGAGCTGCTACAAACAATTAACATGACAATAAAATGATTTAATGGGATTAAAGAAGAATTGAGGGCCATCAGACTCATGCCCCTCCAGAACAGGTATGTCCTAGACTTAAACACAGCAATGGGAGGAGGCGTCTGTGCCAAGATAGGCCCCTCTTGCTATACATAACTACCTGTCCACTATGGAGAAAACAGAACCCTAACAGAAGCAATAACTATGCTGTCAACTTTACACACAAAAATGATGGAAGAAGTAGAGGAGGCTGATGATGAAGATTGGTTTTCATCTCTATTCTCGTGGGTTCCAAATTGGATGGCAAATTCCTTTAAAATGTTGGGAGCAATACTATTGTTAGTGTTGCTGGAATTCTGTCTTATAAGAATAATAATAGGACAATGCAAGAAGATAACGAAGAAAGCTATTGGGATGAAGATAATGATCAATGTGAATGCTGTGGCTGACGAGCACACACAGAGCAAAAACACCACACATGAGCACCTAAAAGGAAGTCCCATGGCACTCCCAGGAAAGAAGTTTCAGTATCCCAACAACAATTTAATTTTTATTGTGCGTTTGCAAGGCGCTTATACAAGTAACTTGTATTTCAAAGCACCCACAGGGCAAAGGGAGGGGAAATGGGAATGAAGAACAAATACAAAAATGAAAGATAGTAGCTGCCCTACTAGGCCTTGTGAGCATTCAGAACATGCAAGAGCAGAAAGAGAGAGAGACTGGATGAAGGAGTGGGGGGGGTGTAAGTGTTAGGTATATCAGGGGAAGTGCTAGGGAGAGAGCAGCTATAAGTGGTAGGTGGAGTGAACAGTCGCCAATACAAGTTAGTGCAGGCCTGCAGTAACATAGACCAGTGGGTGCCAAGGCAATGTGCTTGGAAGGGTGGAGGCTGTAGGCGATTGGGTGTGGAAGGCCAGGACCTGGGAGGACACATAAGGACCCTGGTCGCCAACCTCAGCAACTGTGGGATTAACAGAGGAGGGAGGAAGGATAGGAGGAGGTGAAAAGAAAAGTATTGAGGAGATTCTGGAATTTGAGGAGATCCAGCTCAAGACGAAGAGGAAGGGGGAGGCTATTCCACAGGAGGGAGCCTGCTGAGGAGAGATTGGCCACCAGCTTGCTGTTTAGCGAAGCTCTTAACACATAGAGTTGGTGCCAGAGGAGGGGAAGTACTTAGCGAGAGCAAGTTGTAGATTGCGTGGTCCCTGGCCCCAGACAGCCTTGTAGATATGAATTTGATCCTTTCAGCAACCAGGAGCCAGTGGAGAGTTTTTAGGGCTGGAGAGATGTAGTCCATGAGATTGAGGCCAAGGATAAGTCTTGCAGCCCTATTCTGGATTAGCGGGAGGGGTTGTAGAGAAGAATAAGGTAAATTAATTGAAGTAGTCTAGCCTAGAGAGAATCAAAGCTCTAGAGACATTGAGCTTCTGGGGGAAAGCGAGGAAAGGGAGAACTCCTTTGAGGAGGTGGAGTTGAAAGTGGGGCTTCTTGGCAAGGTCCTGAATGTCAGGGATGAAGGAAAGAGAGGAGTCGAAGATGACTCCAAGGTTTATGGCTTCAACTGAAGGAGAAGTGGGAGAGTCCATAGAAGATAGCCAGAGTGAGAGAAAGAAAGAGGGAGCAGGAGTCTTGATAGGAAGGATCTCAAGGGTGCTCAGGATTTCCTGAGTTTTTTAAGTGAAGTGAATGGTCAGTGCATTGCAGAGGGCCTGGGAGGGAAGACGTAAGGAGACTGCAGAGGGGTTGGATAGTTCCCTGCAGATTTTAAAGAGTTTAGCTGTGTTGTTGGATGCGCTAGAGACCTGGGCCTGGATATGGACCCTTTTCTTGGTGCGGATGCAGAGTCTGTATTGCCTTTGGAGCAGGCGACAGGCCGGTTTGTCAGAGGGTGAGGTCTGTCACTTCTGTTCCGCATCTCTATACTTGCATTTCAGGGCTGAAAATTGAGAGTCGTACCAGATGTTGCGCTTAGAGGCATGCTTCAGGCAGATCCTCATGACTGGGGCAAGTATGTCAAGGGTATCAGTAATGGCAAGATTGAGTCAGAGGTACCCAGGTGAGAGGAGAGGAGAGGAGAGAGTGGTCTGACCAGGAGAGTGGGGTGGTCAGTGGGGAGGAAAGTGAAGGATCAATGTGGATAAAGGCATCAAGCGTGTGTCCAGCTTAGTGAGTAGGACCAGAAGACACAATGGAGAGGGAAAGTGAGGAGCAGAGGTTAGAGTAGACACTGTGATTGAGGAGTCAAGGTGGATATTAAAATCGCCCATGAGAAGGAGTTTAATGGTGGTAGTGAGGAGAGAGGAGGAGAAGAGGAGAAATCGGCACATTCAGAAAGGAACAGGGTGATAGAGCCAGGTGACCTGTAGATGGTGGCAATGGTCATTGAGGAGGTGGGATAGATGACCAACTTGCACACCAGGCTCTCAAAGGAAGAGTAAGACTGGGTGGGTATGAAGAAAGAAGGGACCCACTCAGGGAGGATAAGAGCAAGCCTACCGCCTGCACGGTTAGGGCAAGGCTTGGAGATGATCTTATAGCCACCAGGGAGAAGGAAGTCAAAAACAGTGACTGAACTGGCCTTGAAACACATCTCAGCAAGAGCAAGGATATCGAGGTCAAGGCCTGCAAGTAGGAGGCAGATGTCGGCAGAGCGTTTGATGGCAGACCGAGCATTCAGCATGGCTAGATGCAAGAGATCTCCACCTTTGAAGGTTTTCCGAGGAGGGGTACAGGGCCGTGGTACACCATTTGGAGGGGGGCCAAAAAAAGAGGAAGGAGTAACAGGAGTGGGGAGGAAGTTAATGAGGGACGACAGCAGCCGGTCAAAGAGGAGGAGGTTGGTTTGAGGACCCTGAACCAAGACAGTGCCAGTGTGATAGACATTAATGATACACCTGGATGATACAAAGCCCACCAAGGGAACTTCCCATTTAATGCCATCATTAATGGGTGAGGATGTGAGAGAAGAGAGAGTGGAGCAGAGATGAGAAGTCCATAGATATGAAGAGGGGACAGCGAAGAGGATATCAGTAAATATCTCTTTGGAAGTTGCGCTAGGTGTCTGCGATAGTAGGCCAGTGTCAGCGGTCAGGTTATCTTTAAAATGGACGTCTGCATTGTATAATAGAAAGCGAGAAGCCTTGAGAAGGGAAACCAAGGTTGCAAAGCTGACAGGTGCTGGAATACAGATTTGTGCAAAGGATATTTGATTGGCTCAAGAACAAGGATACCGCAGCAAGAAGCAACTGCAAGGCACAAAAAGAGTCGAGGAGGATAAGCTACATATGCAGGACATATTTCACTTAGAATAAGAAAAGGAGTGAATAATTGTGAGTGCCAGGTATTGCACAATCAAAGATGGAGAAAGCATATGCAAGATGGAGCAGCCAAGTCTCCAGGCCGAGAATGGGAATAGTAGCACACTATAATTGAATAAAATAGCACTAAATGAAAGGACAGAATGGACAATATCATGGTCTCCTCACATGTGGTGTAAGACCAGAATACAAGGCCTAGTCATAAAGCTCCAGACAAAGACAGCAATGCACCTTCACTCCCATTAAAGTTCCGGAGAAGAGAACAGTCAGCAAGGTCAGCTACAGAGAAGAAACCTTGGCTTAGGATCTAACTGATGAGAGATAATAGGCTAATCAGCTAGGGAAGGCAGTTGTCTGATGTTATTCCCTCGCACCTGGGTTTCGTTGCTTACATCCTGCTAACGAGCCAAACATCCAAGGTTGGTAATAGAGTGCCAACCAATCATAAGGGCTTATGTGATGGTGGACTATACATTGTTGCAGAAGGCTATACGCTGCTGTTATGCTCTTATCAGTAGTTTACGTAGTTCGAGGTTGTTCAAGGCGTGTCTACCAGATAAGGGGCAGCCAATGATGATACTAAGACCTATGCAGACTATAGGTATATATGTTCCCTTAACCAATTCCTCCGCCCGATAGGTTATTATTTGCCACGCAGGATGACATCATAGCAGGCATACATCGAGGTACAAAGCCTTTTGTGAAATTAAAATGTGTTGAGTGTGTGAGCTACAATCTGATGTTCGCCCTACTTTATTGTACTGATGATAAAGTAGTATTTTGCCATATTCTTTGAAACTGCCCGGTTATTTGGGCCTGAGGTAATTTATTTAGTAATCTCATTCGCACGCACATGGACCGCTCCAGAAGCTACTGCACATAGCGCTATAACCTCTACCCCTCGAAGCGAAAATGAAGGCATGTTTGGCCAGCCATTGCACAGCTAGGCCTAGCGGCTTTGCGGCAAGCTTGGACTCCCTGAATTTCTCCAAGGTGTCATCGGCCTTAGGGCCGAAGAGATTCTCCCCATTAAAAGGCATGTCCAACAATTCACTCTAGACATTGTTGGAGAACCCAGAGGAGCGCAGATAGGAGCGCAGATAGGCCTGCCTCCTAAGGACCATACCCACAACCATCGACTGACCAAAAAGGTCCACCACATCCAAGTCCGTTTTAAGGACTGTCTGGCCAGCTCCTTCCTGTTACCCACCAACTGCATGAAACCGTTCCGCAAATCCACTTCAGGGACATACTGGGCTGCATGCTCAATTGCTTTTCATAGTCCAAATGAATAGTTTGCAAAGCCTCAGGAGACATTAGTATTTTTTAAGGCCATGCTCCCGGAGATTTGTTTTTCGCAAGGGCATCTGCTTTCTTGCCCTCCCTGTCAGTTGGCAATTGGACTTGGAAGAAACCACCCTGGTGGACACTGTGGCCGCCTGAACAACCAAATATTCCAGCATGGGTTGAGAAGAGAGAAAAAGTGTGTCTCCTCTTGCCAACCTATACTTGCTTGTCAAGTTTGAACTAACCAGAGGAATGGGCGAGGGGCGTTGCCATAAGGAGGCGACAGGGTCGGCTATAACCGGGTTGAATGGCATATTCCTTTTCATGGTGGGACCTTCGTCAAGAATGTCTGTGAGCTCATAACCCTGGGCAGGTACAGCAGGGGTATCAGCCCCATGGTGTCAACTACCCTGTCCATGAGAGCCCTAAACATTGCATGAGTATAGGCATAGGGGGGAGCCTGCTGTAATTTGACATCTGGAGAAGTGTCTAGCCCACTGGCATCATGCAATCCCTATGCAATGAGGTTTGCCTGGTCAGTGAAATAATCTGGGTCGACGGTGCCGAAAATGTGCACCATCGACCCAAAGAAGTTGGATTGGGACAACAGTACAAAAGACTGATCGCTGATGGTCTACTTCGAGGGTTTATCAGTCGATGTTGAAGGAATGGCGATTGGCGCCAACAGCGTCCTGGCAGCGGTGGCGCATCGAGAACAATCGGACCTGTGGTGCGCAGGAATGTCCCGGCGTGGAAGACAAGCTAGATTTGCTCGGTGCCAAGTCCAAAGGCTCCTCCGGCACAATCGGTGGTACCCCAAGGCCTGAATCACTGAATCACTGGGTGCTGCTGGAGGTACCAGGGGCTGCTGTTTCGGGGGCTCGATCGCACCCACAGCTGCCTTCTAAAACATGGACAATATGTGGGCCTTAAAGTTCTCCCATTCCCGCCTAGACATCGGCCCTGCCTACTACTTACCACATTCTGACTGGGACCCAGAGTCTCGTTGGTGTCACCTCTTCTTTTTATGCGAGGACGACGACAATTGGCTGAGAGAGTGGGATCTCTTCTCCTTGCGCCGGTGCCTATCCTCTTTGGGGTGTGGGGCCTTCCATTTCGGCCTCGGATAACCGAACGGTCGACCGCACCAGTGACTTGGATGGTGGTCGGACACCGCGCGCTTGGCTGCCTGCTCCCAAAGGGACTTTGGGGTCATTTTGCTGCAGAATGCACAACCCTCTGTGTTGTCAACGCTGCAGAGCAACCACACGCAGAAGTATGCGGGTTGGTCAGCGACATCTTGGAGATGCAATCAGAGCAGCCCTTGGAGCCCGAGATCTGAGGCACGAACAAGACAGCTTGTGATGACATAAATCGCAATGACATAAATCGAGTGACGTTCAAATGATCAAAGATTGCAAGCGTTCCTCAAGAGCAGTGTGCAGAGCGCATGGAAAAAAGGAACTGACGTACGGGGCGTAGCGGCGCAGTAGAGATACGATACCCGACGTCACGACCGGAGCCGTCAATCGAGCACTGAGTCAAGACAGATTGACGGCTGAGTCGAGGTCCACTACGCCCCCTGTCAACTTTTTTTCTGAGCAGCTGAAGTTGGAAAGGGATATCTATCTGAATAGGAATAGGAATCTGCAGGAGAAAAGCAATCCATTGAAAAAGCTTGAATTTCTACTCTCTAAGATGCTGAGTGTCCCAGTGCAGGCATTGGTTAGAACAGCCTGCCCATATTATGTACATAGGCAGGAACATACTGTCAGTAGCATGCATCTATGATATTTCCTCGCTGCATTTTGCTGTAGACCCATTCGTTTAAAACAACATTTTTTATCACATTTCACCGCAAAAAAGCAGAGTAAGACCCACTGTCACAACCCCCCCCACCTTTCTAAATACTTAAACTCAACCCTCCCACTCAAGGTTCGCAGTGACGTGGTAAAAAAGTGTCAGACCAAATGCATCTTTAACAAATTGGACAGCGACGAAATTAAGTAGTTTGAGTAAAATCACCACTGGAGAATTCCCATGCACAAGGGGGTAATGGCGAAGGAGTCAGAAGATACCGGGAAGCAAGCAGGGGTGAGGCAGGTATGAGGGGTACCACCGTGGCAAAAAAATAAAGAAAGAAAAGGAATGATGCCAGCAGAATTTTTGCTGGCTGCATTTTCAAGGCTACTCACCTAGAACCGCCTGTTATGTAGCTCATCCAGTTCTAGTTTTCTTCGCTTACTCAGCAGCAAGGTGAGACAAGTAGATTGTGCACAGGACAAATTGTGTATCCTGGGTCAAGTGGAATTTTCTAAATGTCCAACCCCTGCAATGGTTCTTTTACAACCATAAGTATGGTGTTAAAGGGGCATCACCATATTTTTGTTATTCTTATATTTATATTTTGCAACATTTAAAAGTCTAGCTAGACCCTTTTTAAACTGGTCTTTTATGAAGCACCACCATGCAAAACAACTCACATGAGGCCCCTACAAACACAAGGAGTCTAACGCACCAGGCATAACCAGACAAAGGATGTTCTATAGAGAGGTGCCTGCACTGCAAATCTTACCTCTTCCCGATATTTCAACTTGCCATCTGGAATCGCTAGCAAATTGGACTGCAGGACTTTATTTACAGGCACATTTTGTATTTCTGGTTTATGAGTGATTTGCCTTGCAGAAATTCAAATGTGGTATAGACAATGTTAAATAACAGTGGATAGCTCAACGGACCAATTAAGTAGCCTGCAAAGGAAGCAAACGGGCCTTCTGTTCCTACTGTCATTAGTATGTTAAAATGCTCCATTTCAGACCATCAACAGTCGCTGCATTTTATAAGTTGTAAACACGCAAGTTGGAAGAACCTTGCAGGAGGCGATGGCACAGTCCAATTAAGACTTTGTTAATGCTCCAACCACAGCATGTTCTGCTCGAATATAAGGGTCTACGTGCTTCAGCTGACGGACCCTACTGTAATGAGGGCATTTTTGACCACATTCCCAGTTTGCGCTTTCATGGCCAAGAAAATTATCCCTGTGAACCCCATCATTTTGTACATTTTTAAGACAGTGGCTTCCAGACCGTAGATAATTCAGGGTGTTAGGCTACAATTGGAACAGCTTAGGAGATGGCAAGCACTATGGCGGGAAACCACAGTTACGACATTACTGCGATTCACACCACTTCCCCCAACCATCCACCCAGTGCCTATAGAACACTGATGAGCAAACAATAGAGTGTGTCAACTGCATGGGAGTGGCACTGTGGATCCACGACCCAAAGAAGGTGAAGGAGTTGTCTCCTATTATATGCCGGGAGACAGGCAAGAGGACCCCAGAATCACTTAATAGACAACACTTACAGGGGTCATACTGAATATTACCGAACCTTACCCTCCACTCTATGTCCGGCATAAAATAACAGCACCAGGCAGGGGCTATGTCTGAGATGCTCGCTACTCCAGCAGTTTGGACAAGCAGAAGGGCATGATCAATATTTATCACCCAACACTGACAAGGGTAAAGATGTCATCTCAGACAAACACCAATACTGCCTCAATCCCAGCATTGGCCAGGAATCAACTTGGGGCGCATATGAGGAGCTCCCCTTACACTGCATTTGTTTTCAAGAACCTTACTTACCTACTGAAGACCTGCTATAGGTCGTAAATATTCAGCTCTCTGCAGGCACCTTTTGTTCAACCATGGGTCTGCCGTGCCCGCTTTCAGTCTACTAGGAAACCTTTGCATTGGCAAGGAATGATTCATGAACTTTGCAACCGAAAGCGTTTAAGTATCTGCATGTTCTTTCTGTGCCACAGCAGTGAACATGCCAGCTGGCCTTGGTTGTAAATATGAGGGAACAGAAGTGGAAGGCTATAATTATAATTCTTCTTTTACAACGTACCAGAGATTGTTTTCTAAGCATGGGATCAGGGTTCGAACCTGTGTTGCACAAGTCGTCATGCTTCCAAGACAAAGGCTGTGTCCCCGATGTATCAGCCCTCACTTTTTTGTGGATACAAACCGACAGAAACTCGGATTTGTTGTTAGGAGGGCAATCATGTGTGTTGGCCAGGGTGAGCTGCGAATTACAGAGCAACCCCTTCCACCAGAACTCTAGGCCCCACCGTGGCTCAATCCCAGGTGCTGCCATCACCACAACTCCTTCTCCAACATATCTATAGTCTTCACTTTCTCTGAATTCATGCAGTCCTTAGAGATCCCCAATATCCCACTGTGGCACCATAGTCCCGAAGTTAAAGAGTTGGCCATCGCTCCTGCATTTAGAACTCCAGTTTGCGGCCTCCACATGGCAGACAGCATTCACCATTAGTGAGATATGGATTTTATTCTTTTGCCAATGCTCTTCTGTCCCCATCTTTGCTCTAAATAAACGCCTTGTAAATGCGAAAACAAGATCCATGTTTATTTGTCATACTTTGCCTCTCTCAAAGCTGAGCTTCAGAAATAGTTAAGGGTTCATAAAAAAGCAGACCAAGTAAAAATGGAAAGATGGAAGAAGCAGGCAAACTACTACATGTGTACCACAGGAGACATGTGTTGTTTATCACAACTCTACTTCGCTCATTTATTGTCTTGACCAGGAATTGTGCACTGTAATTCATATCAAGGGTAATGCTGAAATTATTTGGAAAATTCAAAAGCCACAGAGTATTTAAAGTTATGCTTCTGATTCTTTGGCAGCTGGAATGGACGATGAGGTTAAACGGTATTCAAGCACATTTTTGTTTAGATTTATTTGATGGTGTCTCTATAGTACAATAGGATCCACCTAGTTGCTTTTGGCAAGGGTAGATCAGCTGGGATGTGTGTGCGTGCAGAGTACACTATTGTTCTTGGTTTCTATGGTGATTGTTAAGGTGACTCGGTTCAGCTAGCCAATAAGATCTGTTAAGAAATGGCAAGATATTCGGGTCATGTTTTGTACCTCTTAAGTTGAAAGCATAAGTTTAGCTTGAGAACGGTCTCAATGGCGTTTTTTTAGCTGTAAATAAGTGCCTTGGTTTGTAATTTAGTTTAACCTTCACTGCATGATTCATCCACTCCATCACCCACCTCCACACATGTAATCTAGCTCAAGGTGCACCAGCGAAGTGCAATAGAAGACATTTATTAAATCTGAAACAATAGGGAGGCCGGAAGTGACAGACTCTATGACATTTATGGAAGGCCGGCTGTACATTTTAGAAAATAATATTTAAATTAAAAAAACATGATACAAAGCGATGGCCGAGATGAGAGAGCAAAAAGAAAAGTCAAGACAGATCTGCAAACAGACAAAAATACATCACTGGCAGCATCTGCCTTTTTGGAATAGCTACTTATATTATTAATAAAACTTCTGCATTATTGTAGACCAAGGACTGAGACAGAATATTATAGCCTTGCTAGCAAAAAGTACTCGTTCTCCGAATGGGTTCTGTGGACAGATATGACAACACTGTCATAAATTGTTGAAAATCAATGATCCTATAGGTCGCTGTTCCGATTCCCTTACACTTCATATGCTTTGTACTCTGAAGTAAACTGCACTGAGAATGGGCGTGTGTGGCTGGCTGACATACACCAGGAGCAGAGGTTGGGGAGAGGTGAGAGTTGGTGTGCTGCTGCATACTGGGACTTACTGTGCTCCCTCCCCACCCACCTACTGCCTCACCGTGGCCTGGTGCAGTTCTTTGCAGTGCAAATGTGACATAAACTGTGCATTGTAGGGTTGAGGACCGGTCCTTCTACAACCACACTGATGCGTCGCCGATTTCAGGCAACCATCTCATGTGTGAAGGTGCTGAAATCCAGGGAAAGAGGTGGGGCATCCAAATGCCCTGTAGCCAGTAATGCCCACATGGTCCGAACAGGTGACTATGCACAATATGGTGCAGATTGCTGCAACGGTTTGGAATTGTATAAGGATCAGCGCTTTGCCAAGCCACCAACAATGTTTACCTTTTGCAGAAATCCAGGGAACAGGGTGGTGTGTCCAAATGTCATGTAGCCAGTATTGTCTAGAGGGTCCTAACATGTACCAACTATCCAAAAAACATTGGTGCAGATTGGTGAAACAGTGTAGAATTGTATAAGGAATAACACTTTGCCAAGTCACAAACCCCACAAACAAACCTTTACTTTTGCTCAAATTTAGGGAACGGGGTGGGGTGTCCAAATGCCATGTAGCCAGAGCTGTCCGGAGGTTCCCAACAGGTAACCATGCACAATTAGGAGCAGATTGGTGAAACAGTGCGGAATTGTATAAGGAAAAACGCTTTGCCATGCCACAAACAAACCCATACATTTTCACTTTTGTAAATACAGATAGACCGAGGGAGGGTTTGCTAAAGAATGATAATGACCCGCCATCAAGTTATTGCCCGAAGGTGATTATCCCAATCTATAATGACTCCTCCCAAGGTCTTTAAGGCTATTAGGACATGGTGGTAATAGCAATAAAGGTTTTGGGGATGTGGTGGTGAAGACAAATATATTAGTTTAGTAGTGAGTAAAGCACACAAAACTCTTGTTAAATGAAATGCTTTTTTAAAAAAAAAAAAGTAAACATTTAAGTTGTCATAAAGTAAGCATGTTAAGTGCAATCCTGATTGAACTAGAATAGTTTTAGGAGCTTGCCTTAGGTACAACGTTAAATTAAACAGTTTCTTTAAAAAAGGGAAAGCATTGTTTCATGTTTTAGCTTTCACTTTGGTGAGGTTAGATTGTCATGTTATATGGCATTTTTATAGCGCCTAATGCCATCGCTATGCCTTCAAGGCACTGCGAGTGAACGCCCTTGGTGGACCAAAGTCAGAGGTATGAGAATTGAGATGAGGATTTTAGAATGCCTGTGTGCATTTTAGCCGGTACGAAGGTAGGTACTGGCGGCTAAGTTCCTGCTAGCGACCCATGGAGATTTGGCTAGTGGATGTGTGCTAGGAGTACGAGTGAAGGTGAATGATTATGTGCCCAGCTGGACGGAAATATTTTGTGGGACTCAGATGCATTCTAGTGGCAGAGGTGATGTGCATTATGAGGTTGAGTAGCGAGTTATTGCAGGTGTATGCAGGTGGGTGGCTGTGCCCCAGGAGGGATACATCTATGTTCCATTGAGATGGAGTGCTATATGTACCAGAGAGTCATAAAAGACATTGAGTTGGATGAGGGTATGTAGATCGCATTGTACGTATCGACTGGAATCCTTTCTGCACGTGCTAGGTACGATCTTATTGTCTCACGTGACTCATCGATGCCCCCACCTACGTTCACCCAGGAGGTGGACTAGGACAGTCAAGATGCAGATGGGAAGAGCCATGCCTTGAGTGTCTTCCCGGAAGGCGAGGTAATGCTCTATGCAGCAGATGCTAAATGGGATCGAGTTCCAGATGGTGGGAGCATGAACGGAGAAAGAGGACCCCTCAATTCTGGTTGATTTAGCAACTGGGATGACAAGGAGGAGAACTATGTAACAGAACTGACGGAAAGCAGGTGTCCCTACTAGCAGGGAAAAAGAGAACCACATGTTTTGTATCCAGAAAATAATCTAGAGCGATTTTTTAGAAAAACACAATATTTTAATGAATCAATATATGAAAATAAATCCATGTATAAACAAACAACATACATGAGAGACAGACAGCAACATTGAATGTAAATGGGCTTAAAAAAATTAAAATCAGCCCAAAAAAACATTACAAACATCCCAAATACACATGAAACACTGCTACAGCAACTTGATTCATTGAACTACATCTCCATTATGGCACAGAGAGAGATTGCAGTGTGGGTAATGTAGGGAAGGCATGGTATCACAATTGTGACACTGACACAACAGGTTCAATTTGTAAAACCTTTATTGAAGTTTCTGGGGGTGGAAAAACTCTGCCCTATAACTAAGATAGGAGTAGGCACGACCATGAAACGATAAACAAAACAGTCCTGGTAGAGTATGTCATATCAAAATGGTCTATGGTAACAAAATCAATGCCTGCCCTATCTCTTCAACAAAAAGTGTTTAAAGGAGAATATGCATGTAAAGGAAAAATCAGTGTTCAAAAGAATAAATATGGCTGAAACAGCTCTCCTTCCCACGTTAGACCACACAGAGTAAGGCAATCCCTGTAATCAGGATGACACACCCTGCTTTTGGTTTCAAACACAATAAACAGTTCCAAAACGTGGATCGAGGCCCGTGCCTGGCCTTCCATGTTAAAGTATTTCTCTTCAGACCTCCAAATAATGTTTCAACAAAAAGTTCACGTAGGGCCCCCCATCTGTCGGGCTCAGACCTTTCCAAAGACAGTTCACGTGGGTCCCCTTCTGTTGAGCTCAGACCTTTCAAAACAAAGTTCAACAAAACTTGCAAGGGGACTCCCTTCCCAAAGCTTATCATACTTCGGGTCTCCCTCAGCCGGGCTCAGACCGCTTTCGGATGTCAAAGACTTTCAAATGTGCGTGGCTTTCTTTACAAACCTCCACAGGACCACTTTGACTAAAGGTTCAACTTTCACTCTCCCCTTCTTTAGGAGTTGATTTTGCTTACTTCGTTCTTGCAGTTCATTCGCTTTATCGATACAAACACGCCACCTTTCACTGAGACTTTCGAGTGGACTACTTCCTTTTGCCGGACCACTCCGTTATTCAGTATCGCCGATTTCGCAGCTGTCCTTACTTTGAAGTTCATTCAGAGGTCCGCCTTTCTTCACGTCTCATCCAAATACGTGCAGCCTTCACTTGTGATATGATGTTTAGACTTTCTTTAACACACACTGGTCTCTCAGGTCGCTTGCCAACTCACCGTCTGTGTGTGTTTCCTTCTTGCTTTTGCAATGTTCAATTCACGAGTCAAGGTTAGTACCACAGGCTTGGCCTTGACGCCCCAACTCTGCTTTTCACTCGGGAGGGTCGCTGGCATCCTTGAAACACAATGTGGCCTTCTGATACAGGATCTGGCATTCTCCACATGTCTTTTGCGGCCTGTCGGAGGCAACGACCTCCAGTAGGGAACTCTTGGGGTTTTTGACCCGCTGCTCTCGTCCCTTCGTCCGTTGCTCTGCTCCAGTTGGTTTGCCTTCATCCCAGAAAATCTGCTCATACTCGTGGTCCGCCTTGCTCAGATTGTGTCTTCAGGTGTTGCCTTTTATCCATCTGATGAGAGCCAATTGGTATCCGGGGAATGCACTCAAAGTCAAGTGCCTGACTTTGCCTGACCCGATTAATGGGACATGTCCAGTACGATCTAGGAGAGTTAGTCTTGTTACTCTCTTGTTACTCTCAGTCACCCTCTTCCTCGGCCCAGTGTTTGCGTAAAAAGGGGGTGGGTGGAGTTGGGACCTCGGAGAATCCTAAAAAATAGGATGGGTCAGATGAACACAAAAGGGGGGGGGATATTGCAACTCACCATCTGCTTCCTCACCCCCACTCCCTGAAGACCCCTCGCCCAGGTGATCACCCCGCACTGGTCCAACCCCAGAAACTGGATCCAAAAGCGGGTTCATAGTGATAATTTCGACAAAAAAAATGTCGAAAGTCAAAATTTCGAAAAAAAAATGTCGAAAAAAAATGTCGACTTTTTTTTTCAATGTATTTTTTTTTCGAAATGGGGGGGTTCCCCCCCAACCCCCATTTTTTAATTTTTTTTTTACATTTTTCCCTTTTTTTTTAACTCCCGAACCCCTAAAATAAATATATAATTAAAAAAAAACGAAAGTCGACAATTTTTTTTTTCGACATTTTATTGTCGACATTTTTGTCTGTCGACATTTTTTTTCGGAAATCATGACTGCCCACCCCAAAAGCGATGGCCATGACCTGGCCACCTGAGAGAGAGATCCCCGGGGACTAGAAGGTGAGACACCCTTTGGTTTCTCACAGTGAGCAGCTTTACATAACATAGTGCATATTGGATTCTGCCACGATCTTTCTTTGAAGTTACACATACCACCGTTTCTAGACTTTTGTGCTTAAAAAATTGAAACTGTGGGCATGAAGTCAATATACTACCCTTAGGATGTGGCTACCCCTGGCACCTAAAAGGGCGATGCTCACTTGCTTGAGTTTTAGGGGTAGTCTGTGTGTGGGGCTTTGGCTGTCCTGTTTTGCACCCATTTGATGGGTTTCCATCACACTGTTTAACCATGGTTCTTCAGGGATTGAGTGAATTGAGCCATCATTTAAAGTGAATTGAAAACACATTAATTAATTGTTGTTTCATTTCATTGGGCTGTACTTAAGTAATGTGGTATTGGGGGGGGGCAGCAAGTCATTTATTTATTATTGTGGTTCTATTTTGTTTAGAAATAATTCCCTGATGAAGATGTGATAAATGATTCACATACGTCAAAACCGGTTGGAGGATGCTGGCGAAGATTACTGTTTTGGCTCATAAGATGGAAATATGAAAAGTTGAAACCATCTTCCTTTTGGACATTTAGGCCTATTGTTCATATTCTTTCATTGTTGCTGAACTTTTTGGGTTTTTTCGGTAGTGGGAATTTGGAGTGTATTTGGGATGTTTGCCCTTTTTGTTGGGCTGATTTAAATTTTGTTAAGCCCAATTACATTACATTTTGCTGTCTTATTTTGTTCATTTATTTTCATATATTGATCCATTAAAATAATGTGTTTTTCTAAAACAAATCTCTCCAGATTTTTTTCTGAATACATAAAAGGAGAGAGTTGTGCCTGATGTCAGGTTTCTGTTGGTCCTGTAGGGTGTGAGCTTGTGTTGTAGATATTCTGGACCTGTGTTGTTGTCGGTGATGCACATTGCCTTGAAGGTGGATCGATGCCCGATTGGCAGCCAGTGAAGGACACAGAGGGCGGGTGTGCTGTGTTCTCTGGGGCCTAAGGCAAGAAGGTGCCTTGCTGCTAAGTTTTGAACCTGTTGGAGTTTTATAAGTTGTGATGCAGGGGCGCCCAGGTTTAGGGTGTTGGCATAGTCTAGGCGAGAGAGGATGATGATCGTGATTGCAGCAACTGTGTGTGGGAAGGTCAGATAGAGCAAGATGCATTGGAGAATGCACAGGTGTAGATAGCAGGCTTTTGGCACTGAGTTAATGTGATTTGATCGTGTCCGGTATGAGTCCAAGGTACATCTAAAGTTAACTGTGTTGGAGGGTGGGGGATGGGACTAGAGAGAGAGAGAGGTCAAGGGGTGGTTAGGGGGAAGAGGACAATTTTCCACCAGATCATGATTTCAGATTTTCTAGGGTTGAGATAAAGGTGGTTAGTAGTCATCCAATGGTCAATTTCCAGGCATGATGCAAAGTCAGGGGTGGTGTTGGAAAGGCCCTTTGCAATTTTAAATACAATTTGGGTGTCATCTGCGTAGTTGTAGCAAGACAGGCCGTGTGAGCGGATGATAGTGGATAGGGGACTCAGGTAGAGGTTAAAGTGCAGAGGAGACAGAGAGAGGGACCCTGTGGTACTATTTGAGAACCAGGGTAGGGAGTCGAGCAGAAGAGAGGTATGTGCATTATCTGTTTGATTTGTTGGAGAGGAAGGAGGAGATCCACTTCAAGGCTGCATCTCTGATACCAAGTGAGTGGAGTCTGTCTGTGAGGGTGAGGTGGTCAATGGTGTCAAAGTCCCAAGAGGTTGAGAAGGATTAGTGCGGCACAACCTTCCAAGTCTGAAGTTCCTTTGAGATCATCCCAGGTGGAGACTAGGCATGATTTAGTTCCTCGTAGGGGTCTGAAGACAGAATAGGCAGCCTGAGGGTGGCTTCTTTGAAAAGGCATAGCTGTGTGTAGGCTGTTCGGTCAATTATTCTAGCTATGAAATGATTGGTTGAGCTGGGTCTGTAGTTGGCCGGTAGGAGGGGATCAAATGAGGGTTTTTTGAGCAGGGGTTTTATGTACGAGGTCTTGAAAACTGCTGGGAAAATGCCCAAAGTGATAGATGAGTTAATGATCAATCTTGCAATGTTTTGTCGGCACAGGTTGAGGATAGGATTTCTTTTAGGAAAGAAGGCAGGCAGGGATCTCCAGGGGATCCTGAGGGGTGGATGTTAGCTAGTAGTTTTAAGAAATTCTAGGTGGGAGACAGGAGAGAAGTCCTAGTTCCAGCACTACAAACCATCCAGGACACCAAGATCCAATAACACTGCACTAGTCCTAGTTCCAGCACTACACACCCTCCATGACAACAAGATCCAATAATACTGCACTAGTCCTAGTTCCAGCACTACACAAAGTGCATGGGCCTCATTACGAGTCACCCGTTATGGAAATAACGGTGGCGGTAAACCCGCCGCCACCGTTGTTTCCATACTGGGTGATCTCGAGTCCTGCAGGCGGACGTGGAAACACCGGTACCATCATGACATGGTGCCGGTATTTCCACTTCCCCATTCCCATTGAGTCCTATGGGACTAAATGGGAATGGGGATTTACAGAATTCCGCCTCTGTAATTCCGGGAATCACGGAGGCGGAATGGTAATACGAGTCCGGCGGTAACCTGCCGGAATTTCAGGCACGCTGACCGCCGGACTCGTAATGAGGCCCCATGTCACCAAGATTCAGTAAAACTGAAGTAGTCATAGTTCCAGCACTACACACCCTGTAAACAAGGAGGATGGCAATCAAACTCTAAAACACCCTACCCAAGCATTTACACTAAGAAGAGAACTAGCAGATGTTCAGTAACACTTCCAGACATGGCTCTTCAACTGACCAGAGCAGCGAAGCAGCAAAACCAAGAACTACACAACAAGCCACTACATAGGACCCACCACACCCTACCCATGTAGAAGGAAATCTTATTTGCAAATTGCATTGCGTTTGTTTAAAAGCAAACATGCTTTCTGTCCATTCGATGGCTGCTTCTGAAGTCAGAATGTCAGGAATGCAGTCAATACCAGTAGTGATTTCCATGTGCTTATAAAGATCAGTGATCAATTTGGAACTATTACAGACTGTGGATTGCCTCTGAATCATTGTAGAGTAGATACAGACTCAGAATTTATATGAACCGGGGATAGACTTTCAATTAGATTATTGGACAGATTCTGAATTTTTAGGGAAAATCCAAACAAAGTTCAACACAAGTAAGCAAAAGAGGTTTTGCATATATGTTTGTTCTCATTATTAATTTAAGATTAAACAATTCTGGCTGTACAGTCTTGAATCCACAGCAAGGTAGCTGGTGCCTGGCCATAAAAGGCTTGTGCATCAGAGAAAGACCATGAAATTAATGTGGGGAATAAATAAAAGTCAGTTAAGCTATGTCGTACTGTCTGACAGCTAGACACGACTCCCAGCACAGGCCAATATAGTAATCCACATCGTTATTTTGGTAACTCATAAAGGCACTTTAAATTTTTCCAGAACGGTTTGGCATGGCATTGCAAATTAGTGGGGAACTCCAGCATCAACCTTCACTTACTACCATCAGACTTACTTTGTTGATACGTAATGTGATTTCACTTTTTTTAACTTGCTTTATTTATATATATACACGAAGTTAGGAAGTGTCCAAAGATCTGGTGTTTTTGAGAAGTCATTTCCACCTTAGTCTGACACTTGTCAGGGAAAGGTGAGAAGGAGTATTTGAAAAGCAAATGACGGCATTGAGAGGGGTTAATTAGGAAGAATGAATGCATGTGTTAGAGTGTAAATCCAATTTGCTCCTATGTTGATATCAGAGTTTTGGCTCAACTAGAGCTCACAAATAGCTGGACCAATTACTAGCAGATGTCAGTGGAACAGGCAGCACAGAACAGAGATGCTGTTAAAGAACATTGTCAGCTGTTACAATTAGAGAACGTGTATAGAACTTGTTATAGATGTGCAAGTTACGCTTGCCAAAGATGTCTAGAGCACATCTTGCATCACTCAGAACCGCACCAGATGCTGCAGAAGTGTGTGCACTTAAAGGGGATACTGAAACCTGGTAAACATGACCCAAGTGCGTAGGCCTGGGGAAGGGAGAAAATCTTCGAACCATGACTTCTGCAACCTCCACAGGCCTTCATTCATCAGTGCTGCTGTTGAGATGGTGAGGTTCTATGGTGGTGCAAATGTTCTCTGCCAGTGCTATCAGGGGTAAGGGCACAGCCATGCTTTATTTTGAACAGTGTATTCAGTTGCATATTAACAGATGCACCCGGGTAGGTCAACCTTGGGTGAATATGTGATTGTGCAATCTAAAATGCCCATTCCTCAGTGTGTCCCAGCTTTTCACAGAGTAACATATTAGTCAAAATAATTAACAGTTTGTAAACGATTCAGCCAAAATCAAATATGAAGCCGAAGAGTTGATAATTTAACAAACTAAGGTTCAAACCTGATAATCACTTCTCAAAAGAGAAATTAAATAACTATTTGCAACGTGTTGTGGTAGTTTAGGAGAAGGAGGCACACAAAGAGGCGGCATTTCTACCTTTGATTTCATTCAAATAATAAAGAAAAGGACTATCCCTGCCAAAAAGGGGTTTCCCTACCCCTTACCTTACTGTTCTGCGGTTTGCTCAGTTACTGGGACGGGTATGATAAGTCTCTCTGTATGCGTCATACTCTTTACTGCCGTTCCCGTTACGGAAACAAATATGATAAGTCTCTCAGTATTTGTTAGACTCTTTACTGCTTTTACCATTACACAGACGAGTATGATGAGTCTCTCAGTACTCGTTACATTCGTTACTAGTGTTACAGTTACTGGGATGGGCATGATGAATTTCTTGGTATTCGTGACAGTCTATGTTTAACGCCTGCCAATGGCTCTAATTATTTTTCTCTATGTGCGGAACCGGTTGGCTGTTGTCCATGTGCACAACTGACTAAGGAGGTAAGTCACTGTGTGAGCTACCGTCGCAGGAGAGGATTTGGAATTGGATTTCCTCTTCTCAGCCACTGAAATTCTTTAAAAATCTTACACACTTTTTCCAAACACATAGGCTAAAATAAAATATGTCATATGTGATTATACAGAAAACTCATCAACCAGTCCAAGACTACAATATCTGCCACAGTACATTGCAAAGGTAATTCTGCGCAGAGAAAAATGTTGGCCTCATTACAAGTTTGTGCTTAGTGGTAAAGTTAGCAGTAACTCCATTACTGCCAACATGACCACTATGCCAAATTACGATTTTTTGGGCCTGGAGTGGCAAATTTGCCTCCAGGAAAATCCTGGAGGTAAATCCTCCAACTCAACGCCGAAATCATGAGAATTTCCGCTGTGGTTATTCTGCCAAAAAAGCCACATTGAGTCCAATGGACTTAATATGGACTCAATATGAATGGGGAATTACAGCACCACCACCCGTTGTAGTCTGGCGACAATTCCTCCGGACCAAGTGGCTGTAACAGTAATTCGTTTGGGAGGTATTCTGGCGGATTTACGCCGGGACCCTAATCGTAATGCGGACCTGTAGGTTTTATACCACTGGAAAATCACTCCTTTGTATTACAAAACACAAATATCTCGTGTCATCACTGATGTGGCGGTCAAGAAACTCAGACAGAATATATTTGCCAATGGATTAATGGCAATTGAAAGCAATGTGTCAAAAACATGCTGACAGGAGTTCAAGTGCCACTTTTAATGAAGTAATTCAAGGGCCAGGAGAACATGCTTCTAATAATTTGTGTAAGGATGATAATTGCATCAGAATAACTGCACCTTAGAATATGATGATACAAAATTCATGTGTTTCTGCTTACTATCCATATTACGTTCTCCTGTGGGTGTTAGGCAGAATTATATGCAGTACCCTTTGGGAACACCACACACAATTAAGACTACAAGTGACAGTACAAATTCACCTTTGGTACAAGCCTGTACTAGACAGTAAATGTGGTAGTGATGGCTGAGCAGCCAGACTTATCTCAAGAGCAAGTGAGCAGTATCAATAGTTACAAAAAGGACAGCAATTACTATGATTCAAACAAACACTGACTCAAGGTTTCCGAGTAAAAGAATAGACATTTATTTACACATCAGTTATATGACAATGCATTACTTACCGTAAAAGCATTTCTGATGGTTGTATCTGCTTAGATTCACATGCTGTGCATAGGTCCGACATCCAGTGGTCACTGCAGAGTATTGCATTTTGTTTTTCGTAGTCGAAAAGGGACGTCGACAAGGCGTGTCTGAAACACTATCCCTATAGTGACGTGCGTTGTACCCACAATCCCTCACGAGTGGGAGCAAAATGGCACTCCAGAAGTTTAAAAGGTAGGGAAAGACAAAGTTAGGCAGAAATTGACCAGCACCAACAGGTAAGTAAGCAGGGCAATCTAGAAAGAGGAACTACAGTGATGGAATCAAATCAAACAGGCTTAGGGCCAAAGTCAATAGGACAAAAGTCTTTTGCTCAAGATCACACAGCTCAGGGTAGTTTGCGGTTACGTCTTTGCCAAGAGTTCCGGACGAAGTTGGTCGGCAGAAAAGTTAGTGTAAAGAGTAGAAAAGGACAAGCCCTCGGATTGGAGAAAGATTTCACACACTTTCCCCGCGGCTGAACGAAACGAACAACCGGATTTGCACAGTACCTTTAAATGGAGAAGAAGCTGTAGCTGAGGCATACGTTCCTGGCAGTTCCTGCAGGCTCACAGTTCCCGAAGCGACAGTCAGACTGACATGAAGTAGGAAGACTGGAGGGTCCTGCACTGCCCAGGGAAGAAACCAGCAGCAGAGCAAAGCAACTAATAAAAGGTGCACTCCTTAAAACCAAAGCAGGGTCTGACCTTCCTGGCTATCCGGCCCACTGTAGCTCTGTACAGCGAATTAGACCAGAGGAGGGGGTCCTGGCTTGCTGTTTGGGCGAACAGGTTGGTCCCACCAGCTCAGGGGAAGAAGATTCCTGGAGGATCTTCTCTGTCGTTGGAGTTCGAGGATTCGGACCTGCACCAGGGCTTCAGCGGGCGGTGCAGTCATGGTAGGGGTCCTCTTCCATCAGCTCCTCGTCGGTCCTTTTATTCCAGTGGCGACTCTGCCTTTCCAGACCCAGAGACCTGCTTTTTATGCAGTTTTCCCCCATTCACACAGCCTGGCTGTCAATCACACAGCAGGGTGGCTGTCCCGCCGGGACAGTCACTACAGCCAATCAGTTCAGAGTGCGACATGGGTCTCCAAGGAGACCCTGTGCAGGGAGTCCTAAACCCCTCTCTCACATCCTGTCCCTCCCAGACATACAGGCGCCTAAGAAGGGCTTCTGCGTAGAAGCCCGCAAAAAGACGGTGAACAAAGGAACCAAACCTGGTTTGGCACGCAGAGTAAAACACGAGAAAGACTTTTACGAAAAAAAAATGGCGAATAAACCCAGCCGAAAACCGTAATAAAACATATATGGTCTAGCGGGTTTAAGTTTGAGGCTACCAAGATAGCCTAAAACAAAACCAAGGTAATTTAAGATAACCACAGTAATAAAATAGGGTAGTTACCACTGCCACCAGACAACTCTTGATGAAAAGGGAGCAAACTAATGCTCCAAGAGAAACAGACAAAACGGAATAAGTATTAACCCTTTTAACCCTTTCCAGTACTCCATGTAAGATGGTTTGTACTGGGTCTGTGGTTTTACAGAGCCTAACAAAGTTAATGGCAACTTTATATGTTCTGGGAGACAGTAGTCAGTTCCAGAAAATGGAGTCTGAGTTGGGAAGTCTAAAAGACAACCCTGTGTCACTGCACTGAAGGTGCTGTGTAAGACACAGTAAAAGATGATGCCTGTGGATTAGGTGAGGCTCCACAGTCTATGAACACAAAAATGTTAAACACACACAGCAAAACACATGCAAGAGTGGGAAAAAAAGGCTCACACTCTTACCAGGTGAAAAAATAAATCCTAGAAATCCAGCAAAGCTGCTGAGGGACTCATTAGGTAAGGGAAATTAGCCATTCTGGAGAATTCTCCCTAACAGTGGATAATGATAACACCAGTCTTAGAACTAAAAGAAATATGTGCCATGCATTTTTACTGCCTAAAAAAGAAAAATGTGCCTAACAAAAACGAGAAATAATGAACATATAATTTCATTATTTTATTTATTTATTAACATTTATAAAGCGCGCAGCAGCTTCAACCCACAAACCTCCACTGATATTTTTTCGAATTAGTGACCAATAAAGCAGTGGCATAGGAAGGAAGGAACTCTATAAATATTAACCCGATCTCAAAAGGAATTTTATGGGGAAAGAACATTGTTTAATAAGCAGAAAGTATCCCTATTGGCAAAGCTAATTACATTTTTACTCCCTGAAAAATCATTTGACTCTAAGTAGGGAATAAACTCGGATTAGAGCCCTGCTTGTACCCCTGACATAGGGAGTGAAATAACAAGGCAGATAATAAAGTGTATAGTTTTGCTCACCCTTGCACACCACAGCCTAGATATAATTAAACAAGAGCCTTACTGAGGTTTATTATGGAGCCCTGTTGAAGAAAATTACACATATATGCCGTTAAGTTAATTGAATCAATTCATCAGAGATACAATTGATTAAGTGCCTCTTCTGTAACTATGGATCCCTATTCTGTAATTCTTTGTGATCAGTTAAATCAGTTAAATAAGATGTAGGTAGATGCTAGAGACTGCACACACAGAACACATGGTTATATTGAAAAGCCCTCAGCAGCTGAGCATAGAAAGAAAAAGAAGGTGCTATTATCTGGATGGGTACTAGAATTTCCTTTCCTTTAGCAAACACGAAAAGAATTTCCTTCAGTGTACTGCCAAAACTTCTGAGTTTGTCTTTGAAATGTGCCGCTTTGTTCATCACGCGCAAGGAGTGATGCTTCCACCCATACCCTTCCCCGGCCCCTGTGCTTGCCTTCAATACTAGTTGATAGAGCACTGTAAAAAGTGAGTGACTGTAGCTGTAAACAGTCAATGGGATATTTGCAGGCATATTTAAATGCCTCAACATATGATGTGCATTTTAAGAATGTCATGACTCTGCATGTGCATAATTTTTGTGCCGTGCATACAAGATTGTTTGCAATATACCCCACACTTATATCATTGTGTAGTATTACACAAGTGCTCAGTGAAACTGTTTTTGTATAGAAGCGAGTTACCCTATAATATATGAAGGTATATGCCCAAAGGAACTCTGAACACTTCAAAACGATGCAGATTGTGTGAAAAGCATTCTCCTGTCTGAATATCAGGTGCCCTGATACTATGGACGAGTAATCCCAGGCATAGTACATACACATTAGCCCTTGTAGGCTAAGTAAATGATATTGCAATGTTGCTCTCTACTTATACAGTATTGTTAGTAATGCTAAAGTATGCGACGCTGAGTATCACCTTTGTCTTTTCAAAATCTTTAGAGGGCAAATTAATATTTCAGTTTTATAATGTGTTAACTTACAAGAGGGCTGCTTTAAAGCACTTGCATGACTTATGTACAAAGAGGAAGTACGGAATTTGGTTACACATCTAAGTAGCCTGCTTACCTACAGTCAGTATCTACTATTTGAGCTGCTAGTTCGATTATATAGTGTGGGTGACGCTTTTGGTAGGGCACAATGAGTAACAGAAACTGGCACGTGAACGTTATTCATGTTACAACAAACATAAACCAAGTGGATGTAGGTACATGTCTGCTAACCATCCACAGAGCCAAGAGAGGAAGAGTCAAGGTTTTCCGGTAGGATCTTAATGTACTCTGGAGCAGAAGTTAGAGTCATATGGTAAAAGTGTGGGAGAGTCCGGGTTAGGAGTCATGGGTGGAGAGGGAACACTTTTGGTTAATGTGTGCAGGCATATCTTGGTTAGATTCTTCTGTTCATGGAGCCAGTTTTTCATATTCGTTTTTAACCTCTTGTGTTGTATTTTGTGGTTAGGGATTTTAGGTGCAAAGCAGTGTAATGCAAATTAGCAGAATATCAAGACTAGTTGCTTATTTTAAGAGAACGAAAATGTCAGTTAATTGCTGTGGCTTGTGCCTTATTAAATCTTTTTGAATAGGTGAGAACTGTCTGTGTGCGCTGCTAAAAATCTTCTGAGCGGCACCCAGAAGGAAGATGGGCAAGCAAACATGCGCACAGCTTCGAGGGAACATTGGTGCCTGCCCATATACCCTCCTGGGTCTTCCACCACTCCTGTTACCTCTAAATCTATGGTTCTACCTGTGGGGTCGGGAACCCTCGTTTTCGATAAAGGCTTCTGCCTTCCTTTCCTTCTCTGCTTCGGTCTCTGCAGAGTATTTTGAAGAATAATCTCTGTGTCGTTTTCGGGCCACTCCCTGCCGGCTCAAACACCGGTCCTCTTCGTTCTCCACATCCGGTTGACAGAGGACCTCCCGGAATGCCCTGGCTTCTCTTTCCCAGGTTTGAACTTCCCGGGCTTCACCTGCTCAGTGAACACAACCTCCTAAAGCAAGTCCTTCTTTGCTTTTTAGGCATCTGGCTGTGTCCTCCCCAGCCGAGGATCTTTGTCCTTCGTCTTATTCTCTGGAGTATTCTTTCTTTCTCCACAGTTCCCACTCTTCATAGTATTTTCTATTTGCCACGGAGGAGTTATCAGCATTGCTTTGCCACTCTTCTTCTTCTCAGTGGATCGGGTTGGTTTCTAATACTGGTTGTTGTACTACAATGGCAGGTAGTGGCTTGTTCAGGATGTGACTTCTGAGGCAGTGAAAGTGGGTCAGGGAATTCCTTCCTGGAACAGGAGTCCTTGTCCCCAAGACGGGAGACTCTCCCTGTGAGGTCCAGTTGACCGCCACCCCTAGGGGGAATACTGTATAGTTCTTAGGGATAGAGCGCTACTTAGTATCTCTCCCAAAACTTTATAGATTGAGAAATTGGCCCCCACCACCTTCAGTGGGGTGCCAAAGGAATATCTAATACCCCCCTTCTCTCTGCTCCTGTGACTTTCTAGTCAATCACCTAGTTATGGCTGGTGGCAGTGAACATGCTCTACCAACTATTGTGTCTTTTTTGGTCCTGCAGGCTATGTCCATAAGGGCACCCAAGTACCGACTTGGGACCCTCCTTTTTTTGCCATTACTAGCGTGGTTGTTCTTTGTCAGCCCTTCTTCTACCATTCTGGGAGGGGGAGGCCTGTGTGTGTGTTTTTGCTTTGGCGGGAACCCTTTAGTATCCCCCGCCTAGGCTTCAGAGTGTCCAGGCAGGCAGGAAGTAGAGGAGAAGTTTTCTACCCGCCTGTCCTTTGTCCGCCAGAGGGCCTGAAAAAGTCCAGCTCCCACAGGGGGTCTGGCTGTCCTGATTGGACAGCCAAACACTCCTTTCTGCAAAATGCTGAGAGAGATTGCAGAGGAGTGTGTGCTGGAACTGGATCCTCCCTCGAGACTGCTGCTAAAAGATCCCATTCATTGTCATGCCTTCAGTCATCAGACCAAGGACTCCGGAGGTCGAGTTCAGAGCTGAAACATCGCTGAGCATCCAGCACAAACATTTTCTTCTAACTCAATGTACTGTGGGAAAAAGGTATTGCTTACCAAATTCCGAGAAGTCACTCCAGAGAGTTGAGTGCACCTTGAGGTGTCCAGGGCAACCCCCTCTTACCTCAGACCCAAGTTACTGCTTGTGTCCCTTCCTGAGGTCCGTTTTAACGTCTCCCTTGTTAGTTGTTAATTTGCTGCCTTAATAATACTGGAGACTGTAAGAAATCCACAGGAACTCTTCACCATTCACTGCTTGTCAAGACCAAGCCCTCTCCGAACTGCCTTTAGCTAAGGTTGCATTTTGGGACTTAAAAGACTATGCAAAGAAACCCTCTCTAGAACCTTGAACCAAGCTCATGTTACATTAACTGTGTTTGCAGAGTAAATGCATTACCGTATAAACTGTTGAAAACTGCATGAGTGCGCAATAACCGATAATATGATAACAATGTATTTTCCCTTAATTGCCTTTTAAGTGTATTATCAAGTATTCTTAAGTGTTCTAGGTATTTAAAGTGATTCTGGTGTAAAAATAATAAATATATACTTTTATATAACTTATAAGTGTAAGTGCTTCTTTGATGTGCCTGTCTAACTAAATTCAGTGTACTTACCTACAACTCACATCCTCCTATTAAAATAAGCCTGACTGCTCTGCCACTCTACCAGGGTCCTGAGTTAGTACAGAATGATACTAAGAGTTGGGGGATTTAAAAACCACTGGGATAGTTTACTAAAGTCTTACTGCCAGCAGTACTATAGGAAAACTCCCCTAACCTAACACAGGTGTGACCGCTGGTGGGATTTGTGTAGGTTGGATTACACCGATTTCTGGTTGTATTGCACACAAAGAATACTTCCTCCATGTCACTATACTGTAAAGTACTAAAACTATGTCCACTGTGGAAAACTATAAGGCAGAAGCTTTTATGTCTCTTACTGTTGAATAACTGAAGACATGTGTAAAGATAAATGTCTTTGCACAAAAGGAAACAAAGCTGAGTTAAACCAAAGCTTGTTGGATTACCAAACTGCAAGTAGGCCTGTAACCCATACTTCCAGAATAGATCTAGAAATAGTGATGATCAAAGTTTATCTCTTAGCCTTCAACTTTCAGATAAGGAGGTAGAAGATGATGTTGAAGAAAATGTGAATGTTAATCCATCTGCCAATCCTCTGACCTCATCCCTAACTGTCTCTAACATGTCAGATGAACTGGTTCTAGAGCTAGAAAAATGAAAATGCAGCTTCAATTTAGGAAATTGGAGATTCAGTCTGAAATGAAAGACAAGGAAATGAGGAAGGAACTGCAACTCGGGGAAAAAGAGATGCAGCATGAACTAGAGATGAAAACGTTGTCCCATGATTCCACTTCTGTTTCTGAGTCCTCTTTGCCAGACGACTCCAGAAGCAGGAAGCCTCGTCTCCCCAAAGATTTGGTCAGTTTGTATGATATGAAAACTGATATCCTTGACTGGCTAAGTAAATTTGAGCTAACATGTAAAGTACAAGGTATTTGTGAAAGCAGGTTTTTTCCATGGGCAATCTCTAGGCTCCCCCAGAATGGCTGTCATGGAGTTGAGCGATGTTGATAGACAAGATTACCAGTTGGTAAAAACTGCTCTCATAGCTAGGTTTGGGAAGACAACTTCCTAATACATAAAAAGGTTTAGGGGCCACAAGAAGAGAGATGGTAACTTGTGGGCCACTTGGGTGTGTGAAAACCTAAAAAATCTTGATGGGTGGATTAAGGGCTGTAAGGCAAGCTCTTATGAACGCATGAGGTATCTCTTCATGCTGGAAAGTATTTTTGATGCTTGTTCCCCAGAGCGGAGACATCATATTGCTGACTCTAAAGAACTGGACCCCATGAAGCTAGCAGTGGCTGCTGACTTGTGGGCGGCCAATAGGGCTACTCACAACAATTATGGGGCCCCTCTCAAGAAGGTGAATGGGAAAAAGCATAAAAAGAATGAGAAGGATAATTCCAAAAATCCTCCAGCAAAAGAGCTTCACAAACATAAAAAGGGTACATTCCTTGATAAACAGCCTTATAGGGCTAGTGAAACCCATGGACCCAAACCAGAGGGAGGTTATCAAAACCCCCCATTCCAAAAGATATTTGGGAAATGTGTGGTTTGTGGGTCTGGTACCCATGTGAAAGTAGATCCCAGATGTAAGGATAAACCTTCAGGGATCCCCTCTGTCAGCTTATCATTCACACATGATGTGGATATTCCAATGACAGGATCTAGCTTTCACACTCAAGCTGAATAAATTGGTTTTCAAGCTAGAGCTTCTACAGCATCTCTGGGACTGTGGGAACAACAGAACATTGAGGACTATAATTTCCTACCTGATAAGAGTATTATAAAAGCAGTGTACTTGTGAATGGCCAGGACGCCACTGCCATTAGAGACACTGGGGCCAGTATAACTGTGGTAGATGACAATGCATTACTTACCGTAAAAGCATTTCTGATGGTTGTATCTGCTTAGATTCACATTCTGTGCATAGGTCCGACATCCAGTGGTCACTGCGGAGTATTGCATTTTGTTTTTCGTAGTCGAAAAGGGGACGTCGACAAGGCGTGTCTGTAACACTATCCCTATAGTGACGTGCGTTGTACCCACAATCCCTCACGCGTCGAGGTCCCTCTGTTTGTATTTTTCTGCCCTGAGGGAGCCTTATAGACGTGAGTGAGTACAGAAAAGAGAGATATAAAAGGAAGTCTATGTTCCTTCCATCCGAGCGGGGAGGAAGGGTGGGCGCATGTGAATCTAAGCAGATACAACCATCAGAAATGCTTTTACGGTAAGTAATGCATTGTCTTCTGATGTTTGTTAATCTGCTTAGAATCACATGCTGTGCATAGACTAGCGAGCAGTACCCGGAGTTGGCGGTGGGTTATGAGAAGGAACAGTAGAGAAAAGATGTCTTAATACTGCCTGTCCCACCTGGGAGTCAGATCTAGAGTGTGCATCTAGACAGTAGTGTTTTGTAAAGGTGTGCACAGAACTCCAGGTAGCCGATTTGCAGATGGACTCAAGGGGAACATTTGCAATGAATGCTATGGAAGCCCCAGTGCCTCGAGTGGAATGTGCTCTTGGCTTGAAGGGTAGTTCTCTCTTAGCAAGAGTGTAACAGAGAGTGATGCATTGAACAATCCATCTAGATATAGTGGATTTTGAGACCGCATCTCCTTCTCTTCCTGCTGCCACCGAGACAAAGAACTGATTAGTCTTTCTCAGTGGTCTGGTTCTTTCCATGTAGAACATGACAGCTCTGCGTACATCTAGTGTATGCAGACTTTTTTCTCCCGAGCTGGAAGGGTTTTGAAAGAACGTTGGTAGTTCTATAGTTTGGTTTACATGAAATTTCGAGATGAATTTAGGTGCAAACCTTGGGTGTGTGCGTAGAACCACCTTATCTTTGTGAACTGTTACGAAGGGGTCTAGTACAGAAAGAGCCTGTAGTTCACTTACTCTCCTAATGGAGGTGATAGCTATTAGGAAAGCAGTCTTAAGGGTGATATCTTTAAGAGTTGCCTTTTGCATGGGTTCGAAGGGAGGGCCCATGAGTCTGGAAAGTACCACATTTAAGTCCCATCCGGGAGCTGGGTTAGCTATCGGAGGGTGTATCCTCTTTACCCCCTCCATGAAGGCTTTGATAACTGGTATCTTCCACCACGACACTTTAAGTTGGGAAGTGGTGTATGCAGAAAGTGCTGCTAGGTGGACTTTAATGGAATTGAACACTAAACCTGAAACCAGTAAATGGGTCAAGTATAGAATAATGTCAGTAGGAGAGCAGTCAACTGGGTTGATTCTAGTACCTCTACACCAGATAACGAATCTTTTCCATTTGCTAGAATAGCAGTGTCGAGTATTAGGTTTTCTGGCTTCCCTGAGGATGTCCATACATCTCTGTGGGAGTTGTAAATGTCCAAATTCTATGATCTCAGGAGCCAGGCTGCTAAGTTCATGGTCTGAGGGCATGGATGCAGTGTCCTGCCCTTGTCTTGTGACAGCATGTTGTACGGGCAGGGAAGTTTTATTGGGGGAGATAGGGACATCTCCATCAAGTGAGCGAACCATGGCTGCCGGGCCCACATTGGGGCCACTAGTATCATGGTAACCTGCTCCTGGTGCATCTTGTGTACCACTTTGTTGAGAAGGGGAGTCGGGGGAAAGGCGTAAACAAATTTCCCTGACCATTGAATTGACAGACCGTTCCCCTTGGACTGGTTCTGGGGGTACCTGGAGGCGTAACTTTGGCATTGTGAGTTCTCCAGGGTTCCGAACAGGTCTATTTCCGGGAATCCCCATTGCGTGAAGACGTCTAAGACGATGTCTTCGTGCAATTGCCATTCGTACTCTTCGGGCAGGGGGAAGTCTCTGCTGAGTTTGTCTGCTAGCAGATTGAGTTCCCCTGGTACATGTTGTGATAGTAGGAACATGTTGTGTTTGAGAGCCCACTTCCATATATTCTGGGACAGCTTGGACAGTCCTGGAGAGTGAGTGCCCCCTTGCTTGTTGAGGTAGTACATGGCTGTGGTGCTGTCTGTGAGGACCATCACTGTCTTTCCTTGTAAGTGTTCCTGAAAGGCTTTCAGTGCTTTGAACACCGCTAGTAGTTCCAGCAGGTTTATATGCTTGGATGCTAAACTCGGAGTCCACACTCCGTGTGCTGTCTGATGGGATAGGTGAGCCCCCCATCCTGTAAGGGATGCGTCTGTGGTTAGAGTGGCTTCCACTGCGGGTGTGGCAAAAGTTTTCCCTAATAACAGGTTTTCTTTTGTCCACCACCGTAGCGAGAGAACCAAGGCCTGCGAGACCACCACTAGATCGTCCCATTGTCCGCTGGCCTGACACCACTGGTTGTAGAGCCACTCTTGCATTGGGCGCATGCGCAGGCGCGCGTGAGGTACCAAATAAATACATGACGCCATCATCCCTAGCAAGCGCATTGCTTTGCGTACCGTCACCTCTCGGCCTGCTACATAATGGGGAATTTGAAACAGCATGTTTTGGACCCTCTCGTTGGAGGGGAATACGAGGCCGTCCTTTGTTCGAATTAGAGCCCCTAGGAATTGTTTGGTTTGGCTGGGGTCTAAGCTGGACTTCTTTTCGTTGATGGAGAAGCCCAGTTGGGACAAAAGGTCTACGGTTTTTTGGGTATTGGAGAAGCATGTTTCGTAAGAATCCCCTGTTATGAGCCAGTCGTCGAGGTAAGGGTATACCGGGATGGATAATCTGCGCAGGTGGGCCGCTGCCACTGCCAGTACTTTCGTGAATACCCTTGGTGCAGATGCTATCCCGAAGGGTAGTACTCTGAACTGGTAGTGTTTGTCCTCTATTTTGAACCTGAGGTATTTTCTGTGCGATGTCAACATTAAAATATGAAAGTATGCATCTTTCATGTCCAGTGTTGTCATGTAATCCCCTTGTGATAACAGTGGGATTACCTCCTGTAAGGTCACCATACGAAACTTTTGGGGTTTGACAAATATGTTCGCTGGGCGCAGATCTAATACAGGGCGCATGGTTAAGTCCTTTTTGGGTACAAGGAAGTACACTGAATAAATACCTTCTGTTACCTGTGATAGGGGGACGGGCTCTATAGCTTCTTTCTTCAGTAGTTCTTCCACCTCTTGAAGAAGAATGGAGAGGTGTTGCGGTGTCATGCGCCGGTTCCGTGGGGGTTTGTACCTCGGGGAACCGTTGAACTTGATGCAGTATCCGTGGGCTATGGTGAATAATACCCATCGGTCTGACGTGATTCCCTCCCATGCTGAAAGGAACGATGTTAGCCGGCCCCCGACCGGTGATGCATGGGAGGGGACCCGAATTTTCGGGTCATTTGCTGGTATTGGGCGTGGAACCTCTGGGGCTGGAGCCACGACCTCTTCCTTTGCCACGGCGTTGGCCTCTTTGACTGAACTGGGTGTTACCCTGGTTAGTGGGCCAGTTGGAGCCAGAGTAATATTGTTGTTGTTGGTTCTGCTGCTGTCTTTGGCCACGAAAGGAGCGTTTATTACCATAGCCTCGCCTGTTAGGGGGCCTAGAAATTTGATCCAGAGTCTTGATGGTATCAAACTCTTTTTTAGCATGTTCTAGGGCCTCATCTACTGCTTTCCCAAACAGATGCGTCTGTTCAATGGGTTTATTTATGAGGGAGGCTTGGGTTTCGGGCTTAAAACCTGAATTGCGTAGCCAAACGTGGCGCTTGAGAAGTATTCCCTGCACTAGGGAGCGGCCAGCCGTCTCAGCGGCATCTAGGGAGTTTTTAACGATGCCCTGGTTTACCAGTGTGTCCTCTGATATTATAGCTAGCAGGCGAGAATGCAGAGGTTCAGGTGCTTCCTCTGCTTCGCTGCGCAGCTTGTTCCACTGTGCATCTGCGTAGCTAGCTAAAAGTGAGTTGTTATTAGCAATTCTAGTAGAGAAGGCGGCGGAGGTCGTGATTCTCTTCCCCAGTGCGTAGAGTTTTTTGCCTTCTTTGTCTGGAGGTGCTTCACTAGTGGATAGTGGCACCCCTGCTCTTTTTCTTGTGTTGGTAACCACAAGGGAGTCCGGAATAGAGTGTCCTCTGATGTATAAAGGGTCAGAGGATGAAGGGCTGAAGAGCTTTTCTATTCTAGGGTTGACCCCTCTTACTAAAGCTGGGTTAGTAAGGGAAGGAGAAATTCTTCTTTTAATAGAAGCCAGGAGTGGAATAGATTGGCTAACAGGGGCTTTTTCTTTGATGACTTTTTCTACAAAGTCAATGTCTGGAAGCGTTTCCCCTGTATCAATCTCAAAATGCGCTGCTGCCTTGCGCAATAGTGCATTGAGGGAAGGTTGGTCATCTATGGGAGAGGAGTTCCCATGTGAATCCTTGAGAGGAGAAGGGAGAAAGGTCTCAGGGTCTGAATGCACTGACGGGGATTGCCAAGGCTGCACTGACGGTGAATGCCAGGGCTGCGAGGTAGCTGTATCCTCTTCAAACCCTGTAGCCGTGGTGTAAGGATCTTCTTCGAACCCCTCTTCCTCAAGTTCTACCTCTTCTTCTCCACCCAAACACTCCTCATCTTCTTGGAGGTATTGCTCCTCCTCAGTGAGGTCAACCAGCCTAGGAATCTTGACTCTAGGGTCATCCTGTGGCCATTCTCGTTGTCTTTTGTGAGTGGGTGGGTCTTGGTTTCCTAGAAACCTTTCCATTTTCTCCATGCAAGAATGGAGTCTTTCAAGGGTCTCATGGGGTACCCCTGAATAGTCTAGAGGGGGGAAATTAGTGTTTTCGCCTTCGAATCGTTTCGAACGCTCCCACAACGTCGACGAGAGGTTCCCGTCTCCTTCTGAAAAGCCTTCAGGTAGTTCGGAAGCGTCCTTTGGAGAAAGGGGCAGTTCCTGGCTACTTTTGTGTTTTTTCGACGCGGTATTCAACGTTTGTTTCGTCGTCCGCGTACGTTTGTCCTCGGCGACAATTCTCGCTAGGCTCTCGGCCATGATTTTGTCCGTCGAGGGCTCTGGTGTCGACGTTGTGTGCGTTGCGCGTTGTACCTCGACGGTCGCTCTATGGAGCGTTGCATCGGATGTTTTTGGGGTAGCGCCCGTGTTAGATGGAAGCCCAATCGCTGGTCGCGACTGCGTTTGCGGGTGGGGCTTCTGACCTTTACGGTCTGCGGTAGACGCCGGAGAGCCCTGCGTCCCCTTCGGCGCTGATGGATCCTTCGTTCTCGACGAAGAAGAGCCGTGGGTAGTGTGTTTAGCCTTATGGGGTTTGTGTGCGTCCTTGTCGCCGGGGTGTTCATCCCCATAAGCAGGGCGTGAGCCGAGCCCGTCGGGGCCGGGGACGGACGACGAGGAGCGGGAGCGCTCCTTCTGGGGGTTTATGACTTCCGTAACGGACGTCGAGTTATCGCACTCCTAGTCACTTTCAGTAACAGCGGCAGCGGGTGAGGAAACTGACTTGGACATCGCGTAGTCCGCCCACCTCTTAACCCTACGTTCTTTAAGAGTCCTGGGTTTTAAGAGCTTGCAGGCTGCGCAGCTGTTCTCTATGTGATCGAGGGGTAAGCAACGATTACAGAGCTTGTGCTTATCTTTCCAAGTATATTTGCCCCTGCAGCGTGGGCAAAACTTAAATGGTGTCCTCTCCATAGCTGAGGCAATAATAGCTGGCGATAACAACCCCAAGGGAAAGAAAAGGGAGAAAGAAAGACATTCTCAAAGAGAAGAGACAAAGTTCTAACCCCCACTCTCCCTACTGTAAGTTGGCCGTCGAGGCCAGGCCACGTGTTCGGCAGCGCCGAAGGATCTCCTCCGCTCTTCCTCTCCGTCGAAAATCAGTTCGGCGGAGAAACAGCTTCACAGCTAACGTCGAGGGGGAGGGATCGTTATTAGTAATTAAGTTATTGACAAAAGGACCGAGGTCCGTGGTAAGTATAGCAATGTCTCTCTAGGAGCTCCGCGAAAGGCGACCAGAAACTGGGCGGAAAAAAACAATCTGAGGGACCTCGACGCGTGAGGGATTGTGGGTACAACGCACGTCACTATAGGGATAGTGTTACAGACACGCCTTGTCGACGTCCCCTTTTCGACTACGAAAAACAAAATGCAATACTCCGCAGTGACCACTGGATGTCGGACCTATGCACAGCATGTGATTCTAAGCAGATTAACAAACATCAGAAGCAAGTTTATTTCAACCTGAGGAAGTTGCGACAGCTCCCAAAATGCTTACCAAATTAGCAGGAGGCCGAACCCAAATGTGCCCAGTATTGCCAGCTATCATTAAGTGTAATGAGATGACTGTAAACATTTGTGTAAGTGTTCAATCAGAAGTACCAGCAAGAGTACTGTTCGGCAATGATTTTAAATTCTTCGGTGTAGTCTCCAGCACACCCCAGCCCCCCTCTAAGAAGAAAAGGGAGTTGACAAGGTAAGCCAGAGAGGCAACCTTAACAGACCTTCCATCTGATACCAAGGGGAAACCTAGAGTCTCTAAAGGAAAGAAGGGGCCCAAGCCCAAATCTTCCCCAAGGAAAACGGTTCCTGTTGAAAACCTAGAGGTCACCCTTGTGACCCCACCATCATTTTAGGGTGAGTTGGTGCCCAAGGAGTCCCCTGAAGAACCCTCTTCTAAGGAGCCAAAAGAGGAGGGGATGCAACCCTGTTTAAAAGATCCAAGAGACCATCCTGAGCTGCAGACTTTGCTTGCAGAAGGGAGGCCCTCAAGGACAGACTTCAAGAGGGGACAAAGAGAAGATCCCTCTCTAGAAGGTCTGAGTCAGCAGGCAGCTACCCAGAGTGAAGGGCAAGACCCTGGGAAGCATAGGCTTTACTGGGCAGATGGACTTCTCTACAATGAGCCTATGGAGTCTATTCCAGGAGACCTCAGGAGACTGGCGGTACCCCAAGAATTAAAGGCCAAATTCCTATAGTTGGTACATGAGGTCCCCCTGGCTTGTCACATAAGCTTTAAGAGGACCAATGAGGGGATCTCATTGTACTTTTACTGGCCCAAGATGGGTGCAGAGATTGAACAACACTGCAGGAGTTGTCACACTTGGCAGTTATCTGGCAAAATTAGAGCCAAGAATGTGGCACCTTTAGTGCCTCTCCCAGTTGTGGGAGTTCCATTTAACAGGGTGGGGACTGATGTTGTTTGTCCCCTAGACCCTCCAACATCATCAGGCAACCGATTTATATTGTACTTGGTGGTCCATGCCACCAGGTACCCTGAAGCAATTCCAATGAGAAGTGTTACTGCTCAGGCAGTGGCTAAGGCCCTCCTTGGTATTTTTTACCAGTGTAGGATTTCCTAAGGAGGTTGTATCCGACAGGGTTCAAATGCTATATCCTACTACATGCAAGCCATGCAGGGTCACCTACAAGTTCTCAACTGCCTACCACAATCAGACAAATGGGCTGGTAGAGAGGTTTAATAGGACAATGAAGAGCATGATTGGAGCTTTGGAAAAACCACTTAGGAGAAAGTGGGACCTTCTTCTGCCATGCCTTCTATTTGCCTACAGAGTGGTTCCTCAAGCTGGAGTGGGTTTTAGCCCCTTTGAGTTACTTTATGGTCATCCAGTCAGAGGCTCTTTGGCCCTGATTAAGGAGAGCCTGGAGAGTGCTCCTTCCCTAAAACAAGTAAGGATTACTGACTATATGCTTGGCCTCAGACAGAGGATGCCACTTTTGATGACGGAGGCTACTGAGAATTTGGAAGCTGGTCAAGCTCTGGTTAAGCAATGACACAACCAGAAGGTAAACATGGTGGAGTTTACTCCAGACCAACAAGCTCTCATCATGGTCCCAGTAAGGCAGAGAGTCTTACAGGACAAATGGGCAAGACCCTTCAAAGTTGTAGGAAAACGTGGAGAGGTCAACTATTTGGTAGACTTGGGAAACCCCAAGGAGGCCGCCAGGGTCTTTCATGCCAACCCTCTGAAGGCTTATGTTTACAGACCAGAGATAGGAGCTTTGCTCTTAGCTTCTGAGCAAGACGAAGAGGAGAGTTAGCCTGTTCCAGAACGTCTGAGGGGACACCCTTCAGATGGTAAGTAGAAGGGGTAAAACTCTATGAATCGGACAATGCAGTAACAGGAGGAGTGCAAGGCTTTGTTAAATCACTTTGCCCCTCTGTTTTCACAGACACCAGGCTTGACCCCTTGGGGCCAGCATGACATTGCCACTGGTGATAGTGTACCTATAAAAAGCACGGGCTACAGGCTGTCAGATAATGTAAGGAATCCCATAAAAGAAGAGGTCACTAAGATACTTGATTGAACATTCCACAAGTCTATGGGTTAGCCCAGTTGTGTTAGTACCAAAGGAAGGAACTAAGGAACTTAGATACTGTGTGTACTATAGGGCATTAAATGCAGTTACCAAGACTGACGCTCATCCCTTGCCAAGGACAGATGAACTAGTGGATAAGCCGGGCTCAGCAAAAATTCCTCAGTACTTTTTACTTGACAAGTGGTTATTGGCAGATTGCCATGACTGACCAGTCCAAGGAGAAGATGGAATGATCAACCCCAGAAGGCTTGTACCAGATTAAGGTCATGCCCTTTGGTCTAAGGGTGAAGTTGTTTTAAAGGTGGAAGAGTTGGTAAAGGAGTTGTATCGGAGTTGCTGAAGGAAGAAGACGCTGCTGTGCTTACTCACGTTTCCCTGCACTGTGTTCTGTGCCTTTAACGTGACATCACAACATTTAAAGATCCAGCCGGGCATGAAGCACTGGCACGAGAGTTGGTGAAGGAGTTGAATCTGAGTTTGATCGGCAGTCCATCAGCCTTATGGAATCTACTGGTCTGAGGATGAGGCACCAACAACATTGCAATGAGGCAGTATCAGCACCTGTAGATGGCCTTGACCCACTCTTGTATCTGGGTGTGCAGTTGGAAATGGAAGCTGCACCAAGAAGTGAAGTGAGCGTCAATAGAGTTACTTGAGGAGGCTTCACAACCTCCCATCAAGCTGTGACAATAGCATGGATACAAACACTGTGAATACTATGACCCCTGCGCAAAACTCGTGGGGATCGGTTCTAGAATTTCTACTTGAGGGCGACGCCTTGCCCATGAAGGGAAAGGGTGGGTCCGACATGCCTACTAGTGGGACGTTATTCCTCCCCACAATGACCTGTAGTGCCCCCATCGCCTTAACCACTCAGATCCCTAATTCAACGTTGCCCTCTGTTCCAGTAATTATGAAGGAACACAAAACCAGTGAAGCAGACAAAGTGATTTAAAAGGTGTGCGGTGAAGAGTGTTTGCTGGCTCCCATAAACTCCCACATTGATGCCTCTTTTGACCCTCTTTCAGGGACCATTATACCATCTAACAGTATTGTTGAAAGAGCTGTTCCACTGCTATCATCTGCTGACAGGCTGCACCAGAATCAGACGTTCAGACCGGGGAGGCAGATTCTTGATGATGCAGGAAAAGACGGCGGTGTGGATGTCTGCGGTTCACAACTGTATGAGCCCAAATTGCAAGGGAGGAGTACAACAAAACGTCCTTCAGAATTGGCAAACCAACTGTACCACGATATGGCAGGAATTCAGTCTCTGATAAGCAGCCTAAAGAGAAGGAATCATGTTTTTGGCCAACAATCAGTCCAGGCTGCCAAAATACCTACTAACTGTGCACCTTCTCCATCTGTGGCTACTCAGTACATTCCTGTCACAATAACGTTTGGGAGCTTGCTGCCTATAGCGAAAGCCCAGGAAAGTACAGGACCAGCATCAATGTTGACGCCTAAACCGATGCCCCTTCCTTCTCTTGCCACTCGGCTACCATCTAGAGGTTTGTCGTCCCTTCCATCTTTGAATGATTCTTTTCTAGAGGGTACAGTCCATACGGTGCTGTCCTTGATTCCTTGATCTCTGGCCGACTTTATAGCAGTTCGGATGAGAGCTTGGATGACACCTACAGTGGAAGTAAAATAAAGTGTACCAAACTCTACCCCCCCCAATGTTTGATGGAAATACAGAATGTCATCACTGCCCTATCCATCCCCCTAACTCCCTTCACAAAACTTTATGATAGGAGATGCATTAAAAGATCAATCCATGCTGTTAGCAATGATTCATTCAAAGCAGATATTTGTATAATCATTTATGCCGACAGTGCAAACGAGTTCAAACTAGACTAAACAAGGAGGCAGAAGCGTCAGCCACTAGACAGGCATGTTTAATTGATTTGGCGAGAGGCGAACAATATGATAAAACAGCTATGATTAACTCAATTCTTGATTTGATGAAATGCTTGCACCAAAGAACGTGTGCCTCCTCAAGTTTTCTCGAACCTAATCCTGATCATACACAGGAGGTGCAGGGACTGGCTTCCATTACCTTAAAGTCAACAAAGGCCTCCTCAAAAGAGTCACTTCTATCAGTGATCCATGAGCAAAGTACTTTAGAACCGTTTACAAAGAAATCTGGAACAAAACATCAACATGCTTTCAAGAGATCCTCCTTGGGGAAATTGTTCAGTGTGTGCTACAGTATTGACTCAACCATCAACTCAAACACTGTTTGACCATTGTCCCCCCCTGTAATCCTTGAAACAGTAGTGGGCGAATAGCCTGTGGACCGATCCATTCGAGTGGGACAGGGGACATCCGCAACGATGGAGCTCAGAACTGATAGTATAGAGGTCAAAAATAAAAACTTCCCATTGATTGACAACTTGACAAGCAGGCACAAGGACGTAGGGCTCCAGCAAAGAAAATCTAAGAACGGGCCACGTGGGCCTCAACCTAAGTCAGACGGTTCAAGAGCATTTCTACGAATTTTAAGAACTCCACCAGAGAATATGCTGAGCTCTCTAAATGAGAAAGGGAAGGGCACAACAATATCAACATTAATCAATCAGAAAGGCAAAGCCCTGAACCTATTGTATTGAATGATTCAGAACTTGAACTTAGGAATACGCTTCTGAACCGCTCTGTCAATTTGCCTGAGGATGAAAAGGAAGAGAGGGCTTCCCCGGCAGTGGTTGAAGTAGATTCCAGCCAGGATATTTGCGATGTCACGTTATCCCCAGAGAGAGACACTGATGAGGAATAAGCCTGTTCCCCAGACACACCACATAAACAAGCCCATCTGGCCAAATTAACAAACTCGAGAGGAAAACCCAGCAAAAACATCTTTTAACCTTGAGGGACCATACTAAAGGGCCAGATCAAAATTCAACCAGAGGGGATTTAAACAAGAGTTCTTTAAAGCCATCCATTCCCAATTTTGTTGAAAAAAGATGGGACCTACATACTTAGTGATTGAACGTCTTCTGATAACGGAAGACATACTCATTCTGAATCGAGCCAATGTTTTAAAGCTTCTCCACTATATACTGTAGCTTAAGTATATAGATTCAGAGGATATAAAAACTGTTCAGATTGTGGAAGCAAGCCGAACAGATTGGGTCATCTTACACCTCTTTTCACCCTTGGTTAAAGCTGCCCTTTTGGAGAGGACTTCTGCCTTTCTACCGCTGAGATTCGATTTATCTAAAGATCTTTTTAGTTCAATATCTTATTGTGCACGGGATAATTCTTCCGTAAAAACAAAAACATCAATAACAGGAACACCGAATACTCGACCCCCAAAAGCGACAGAGGGGCCTTTAGCTGCACCCCCAAAACTGAACGATATGCACTTGGAGAAAGAAGATTATCAACGGATAACAGTAAGATTCAAATCGAATCCAGTAAGAAACATCAAGACGTATTGTAGAAACTCCTCAGTCTCGAGAACCACCAGGCTCTAGCTCCGTGGATGTCCCCAAAAGAAAATTAGCAACAAGGAAAAGACACGGGGAAGACTCCTCTGAAACTGTGTTCTTGGAAAACCAGAGGGTTTTATCCATTTGTTTATGGAGGGGAACTCTGAGCTACTAAACTATGATATCCTACGTTTTCAGGAGACATGGTTGCGGATGGTTCTGATATGTGATGGATGTATTGCATATTTAAATCCGGCCAGCAAAGGTCACTATGGCCCCCTTCCTCGGGTTTACTGACAAGTAAAATCTACACGGGCTCTTAAGCTCATAGAAGTTCAAACCCCTAATCCTTTTATCCAGATCATCATAATGGATAGGACCGAGCAAATGCAGAGTGGGTCTATGCCTCAGGCATTTTTTAACCTCTTTTGGAACACAAAGGGAATCAATGGCACTCTTTATTTTTATTGAAACAACGTTGGCCTGTGTGATCGTTTTAAGGATTTGGATTTAATATTTTGCAGTGATTTGAATATGCAGTATTTTGAGGAGAAGAGTGCCTGGGTCCCAGACCATCTAATTTCAAGGAAAGCTCTTATATGGTGAAAAGGACTTCAAATACATTCTATCCATCTGCTAACCGGCCAACTGCCAGGAGATATTCCGGCTACTCCGACTTGGCAAAAAGGTAAATCAACAGCACATCTAGATTACATCTTTGTCTCCTTTGAGATGAGCCCGACTTTGGCACTTTTGTCAGTGTCACCTACTGACGATAGTGACCATCAGTTAGTGACTGACGTGGAAAGGTATACAAGGTCGGAAAACCACAAATCTTCCAAAATGATATCCATCAAATGGGAAAAACAGCCTGCATATCCGTCCTGACCATGGCCAAGGAATAGCATCAAAACTCGCAGCAAGTTGGGAAATTGGGACCCAGTCGTTGGAATAAGATTGGGTTTTGGCACTATGTAGGACCCAAGACTGGAAAGGGCCTATACAAAATTCAATAAACGATCATACGTATAATAAAAAACTGGTGGCCGTTAGGAAAATCTATCCAGCTGATTTAAAAAAACTGCAAGCCCACCAGGTAGAAAAGCAGATCCCCAATAATCAGAAAAAGGGAAACAGAAACATAACAATTGGCTGCTAAATTCCCAAGTGCAAAGCTTGCAACTGGATGTGGAAACGATGCCGAAGGCAATATGTAACCAGAACACACGTAATCTGTGGGCTCTTATAAATGGTCAATCTAGACAGCCCCACCTCCTGATGACAGCAGTAGCAGAAGAGGTATGGGTCTCCCACTTCTCTACTCCATTTGCAAGAGGAGTTAAAAAGAGAGAGGGGCCAAGTGATAATCAAGCAGAGATGGCAAATCGAACAGGATAGAGATTACATTCTAATACTGATCAAAATATTGGCAGGCCGATTCATGGAATATGCGCCAAAAATCTCTGCGAGAGTGTGCGAATCGCAGTGCAAGCGTGCGAAAGCCGCGCACATCGATTCATGGAAGTCAGTGCGCGTGTAAATACTGGGATGTGCGCTAAAATCTTGCGTGGCGCATATGGGCGCACACGTCATCAAACGGCGTGCGTTACGCGCACAGCGAAAGCGCACATAGGACGGCGCACACAACAAAAGTAGGTGGAACACAGGGCGTAACATGCGGAATGGGGAACAACGTGTGAAAATGTGGGCGTTACGGGGGAAGCACAGGAGGCAAATGCACGGAATGCCCACACGCGTGCCTACAACACGTATTCATGGAATCAAACAGGGGAAAGGCATGCGCCAAAAAAGACTTGCTGATCTGAAAACACGTACGCCAGCAGGAAGCAGGCGTACGCGGACCCACGCAGCATAAAAGTATGCGCAAACAACAAACAAGCTCAGACGCTACAATGAATATACCGTTCCTCGCAGAAGTGTTCGTGGGAGACCGCAGGAGGAGGAGGATAGTCAGGGCCAGAATTTCTACAGCCAGGACCAGCCTTTTTGGGAACCCTGATGACCAGGTGTATGGGAGGTACAGGTTTCCACCTCACATAATACTCGACCTGGTGAGTGAGTGGGAGGACGACCTCACATCACCCACCCTGTGCTCCCAAGCACTGAGCCCCTTGGAAAAGGTGCTCAATGTACTGCCCTTCTTGGCCACTGGTTCATTTCAGCGGACAAGTGCCATAGTGAGGGGGGTGTCACAGGCCACGCAGTCACGCTGCCTACACCAGGTGTTGGCCATCATGACTGCACGGCCATCAGTCCGCAGGCACATATAGCTGCCCAGAACACCTGCAAAAAGGCAGGCTGCCGTCCAGGATTTTTACGGGGTGGCACACTTCCCCCAAAGTGCTAGGTGCCATTGATTGCACCCATGTGGTTCTACGTCCTCCCAGGGTAACTGAGCACATCTATAGAAACCGCAAGCACTGGCATTCCATCAACGTGCAGGTAGTATGTGATGCCAAGGGACTCATCACCTCAGTATATGCCAACTATCCAGGGTCCACCCATGACAGTTTCATTTTCAGAATGTCAACCCTAAACTGGGACCTAGAAGCTGGGCGCCAAGGCGATACATGGCTGCTTGGTGAGTATAAATGCCTCTGCATATGCATGCATGTCAGATACTGAGTAATGGCACAACCCCACTAATGATACCCATCATCACCTCCCCAGGGGACAGTGCCTACCCTCGGAGCACCCACATGATGACGCCAATTTCGGAACCCTACCACACCACCCGAGGTAAGATACAACACAGCCCATATTGCAACCCGGGGCATAGTGGAGCGCACATTCAGAGTGCTCAAGTCACGCTTTCGCTCCCTTGACCGCTCTGGTGGGCAGCTGCTATACGCGCCCCCAGTAGTGAGCAGGATCATAGTGGCAGCGTGTGTCCTGCACAACGTTGCAACCCGCCGGGGCTTGCCGGTGGACATGGTGCTGCCCCCTCATCCCCAACCACATGTACGGCCGCTGCGCATGGGAGGGGAAAGGGCACGTGGTGAGGCAGCCCGTACACAGCTGGTGGCTAATTACTTCACCTAAAATCACACCCCTGTGGAGTGCACACAGCCCTGGCACATACCAGCTGACAATCAATGATGATGACATAAGGGACAGTCAACTGTCACAACCCTACCAGCCTGAGATTGGTCACCTGGAAGTGTACATTGTGTACATCCCTACCTACCTAAACACAACCAATGCTGTGTCACAAAAAGACACATGTATGCTGCATGAATGACTACCCCTTTGCAAAATAGAACATGAAAACAGCACCATGTCACCCAACCCCTTCCCATCTCCGCTACCCAACACACCATGGCATGTCATGCAATGTGAAAGAAAACAAAGGAATGTACAACACATGACACAAGTGTCACAAAGTGCAATGTCCCAAATGGAAACAGGCCACAGACAATATGCTCCCAGTAATCAACAACAAACAGCACACATGACCAAATACTTACCAGCAACATAATACAGCAACACAGGATGAAACATTGCCAAAATATGACAATACCAAATCAAAGTAGTGCAAGTTTTACAACCTGAATAAGCCAGCACATCCACCCCTTCCAACTGCAGAGTGTTGACGTCAGGCAAATGTGTCAGTGTACTGCATACAACATGAACTGCATCCGCAAAGGAGATGGCCTTGTGAAGACATGAAGAAGGTACCTGTGAATAAGGAGGAAGACATGGATGCACAAGCACATATCAATACACCATGCAGTGTTCAATACAACAACAATCCCCACTAGGGATGTACACACAGTTTTGACTACAGACTGCCCACACAGCTCATGGGAGCCCAATGTCACTGTGTAAGTGACTGTCACTTGGTCACACCCTTTGCAAGCCCATGGAAAGGGAAACAGGAGGGGTGTGTGTGTGTCAGGAACCCAAGCATCTAACCCAAAGACAGGACAAGCCTGCATGTGCCCAGCTGGAATACACAGTGGATGCCCACGGGAGCCACACAAGGCAACACACTGTAACCAAATCAAAAATGGCATGTGGGGATCAGGGGGCGGGGGGGGCACCCAGGAGGTTCGAGGACAGGGTGCACACCAACACCCACCTGCGTGGATGTTGCGAGAAAAAAAATACCTCCATGGGCTCATGGCCTGCATGGCTATGCCATTGTGGGAGAACTGCTGTCGCTCTCTTCACCCTCTGCTTCTGCATCAGGAGGTGGTGGTGCTATGGGAGGCAGCCCACGCAAAGCCCTGGTATGGTCCTCCATGGCAGCAAGCATGCGGGTGTTGAAGGTCTGATTCTGGAGGATGATAGTGCAGATATCCCCATGCAGCACCTCACGGGTTGCCTGCATTTCTGCACGCATGGCCTCGCGTGATGCCCGGATCTCCTCCCGAGTTGTCTGCAGCTCAGCTGAGAGCGAATGTGTGAGCTGCTCCAGCTGCTGTTCTGACCTTAAATTTCGGGACGCCTCAAGTTTACTTAGAGTCTGCCTGAGAACTTGGAGTTCTAACCTAAGGGCTTCTCTGTGGCCCTGTGACTCTACAGAAATGGCTTCCTGCAGAGTCTCCAGTGCCGCCCGTCAGTGTCTGTTGGACGCCAACATGTCTTCCCTGTGTGATTGGCAAATGGAGTCTGTTGCCTGCTGTTGTTGCTCCATCTGCCTTTCAGGGGGGAGAATGGAAGTGGCCACCCGCTTCATTGCCTGAGCCATCCTTTCAACTGATGCTCCCTGTTGTGCTGCTATACCGTACATGGAGTTTTCCCATACAGTATTGCCTGGTGGGGTACGGCCACCGTGTCGACAGGCACCACACCTGTTTGGGGCAAGGCGATCTGCACCTTGCTGTGCCGGCACTGCCTGAGGCTGCAGGACTGTATTCCCCCTCTGATCTGCTGGCCGAGGAACAGGATCAGATGTTGTGGAGTGTGACCCTGCATCCGTAACCGCCAAAGGCGGACTTACAACACTGACATCTCCATAGAGGGTTCTACCCCTGGTGCCGGTGGGTTGGACAGAACAGAATCCCTGCCAGAAACACTCACCTGCGACAGCACATAAGTCTCATCATCCGATTCAGCACCTGAATCATAGAGGTCTGGGGAGGTGCAACCAGAGACACCCCTGGACAGTATGGTGTGCAATAAGATTGGGTTTTCACCAACCACCACACCACGTCCTCCACTGGTGCCCGGTCGTGCCTGAGATTCCTCCTGGGTCTGCACCATCTCCTCAACCTCAAAAGCATCAAGTGCGTCATCACCTGCAAAAACATGAAAGACAACAAATGGAAACAGGCATGAGCACCATAGCACACACATAGGCCTGACAAGCCAGGGATCCAGTACATGATTTACACATGTCCCACATGACAATAACCCTGGCATGCATGCACTGTCAATGAGTTGGAAGGGGAGGCAAAAAGCAGACACAGGGGACACCAAGATGGAAAAGCAACACATTTGCTGCATGCTGGGTAGCACTGGCATCACACATTAGCCTGTGAGTGGCATGTACAATACACATACAGGACACATGCCAGCACACAGATGGCATGTAGCCTGGCCATGGTACATTTGACAAGTACAGCCATATGTCAGTGAATGAGTACTGTCACCCATCCATGTGAGATGGACATGATGAGATGAAAAATGCTAAATAGTGTGACAAAATATGCATGTGCCACACACTGCAACACATCCAGTGTACAATAATACAGTGATCGCAGGCAGATGTACACATCAATGGTTGTGCACTTCAACATGATAGGAAACAACTATCATGTTCCACATTCAAACAGGCCCCAAAAATTAATGTGAGCAGGCCAATACTCAATCAGCATGAATGGTCTAATCATTCACATAACAAGGCAACAAATGTGGGCCAATGTGGGGTGTAATCAATGACAGAAGCATGTCACATATGTGGCATTATGGCTGAAAAATGCATTGCAAAAATGGGAGAATTGAAACAATCAGCCTGAATGAACACTGAAAAATTCAGAACAATGTTGTTGCAAGATGACAGTTCAAGGGAAACTGCAGTAATGTGGCGCTAATTGGCTACTGTGGGCAGAACGGATACTGTCATACCCAAATCCAAGCCGGTGAATGTTTTGGAGGAAACACATGGGTGACCCATACCACTCAGGAGTACACACCCTTACCTGGCACTCAATCAGAACCCGTCACCCAAACAACATACACATGGATTACACACACATGCATGGGCACTCACCGGACAATGTGCCGTAATCTGGTAGGTCTCCCACGCCTTGGATCTGTTTCTCTGTGATGAAGGTTCCAGCAACAGACTCATGTTCAGTGAGTTGGTTGTCCTCTGGTGGAGACCCACCGCCAGTCACCAGAGTAGAGGCATGATTTGAGGCCAGGTTGTTCTTTGCTCTGCGTTTCAGGTCATTCCACCGCTTGTAGCAATCATCAGCTGTGCGCCTCACAAATCCAAGGGCACTAATGTGGTCCGCGATGGTCTGCCAGTGTGCCCTACGTTGACCAGGTGTGGTCTTGCACCCTGCAGTCAACACCATTTTGCGGCTATGTGCCGACACATAGGCCACAAGTGCATCAAGTTCGGCGTCATTAAAGCTAGGCTTCCTTGACGTGCCGGAGTGTGTAGCCGTGTCTGGGGTTTCAGCCTGTAGTGCCAGAGCACCCTCCTTTTTCAAAGGTGGTGCGGATCCTGAGTGGCTTACACCGCTCTGGTCAGTAGGGGCAGAAGCGCAGGTGGACTGGGTACTAGAAGTATGCGAATGCACAATGACCATATGTCTTGGTGCAGGCACTGGCTGCAGGGTGATGTCGGCAGGGCCAACGTTGGTTTGATTGACCTGGACCGACACTGTCCCGGCTGGGAGACTCAGAGCTGGGGTGGATCGAGCTGCAGCTGCTCCTGCAGCCTCCCCACCCTGCCTACTTGGGGCAGCAGATGACATTGCTGCCCCAGATCCACATGGCCTGGTGACAAGAAATTGCACCGCCACAGGTGGCTTAGACTTGCTGACCTTGAAGTCAGCCTGGGAGTCATCCTGTGCCGGTTCAGGTGCCAAAATAGGCCGGTCCAACAAGGGCTGAGCTGGGATGGTGTCAGCTATGTTTCCCACAACCATGGGGGGGGGGGCATGGGTGTCCCTGATTGGTCCTCCACACACAGGGGTCTAGGGGCACCCTGCAAATCCTGGCCACATCCCCTACCGCGCCCACCACGCCCACCTTTTGGAGGTCGGCCACCTTTGCCTCTCTTACTACTTGGTCGCCTCCCAACCATGGCACTGATGTTGTTGTGCATATGGGAGTTGCAGTAAACAATTGTCCTGGGAAATTGGGGTGAAAGGGGTAGGGTACTAGATGGAATTCGTACCCTAGTGCTCTAGCAAGGCTGTATGTGACCCCTGGGGGAAGATGACGGGTCACACAACGCACAGGCACCCCAAAAACAAAAGCACACATGCACGCAACCCCTGGTAGACCACGTGCATGGAAAAATAAGCCCGCACTACGGTGTGGCACCTAGAAACACAAAAATAAGCGTACGCGTGTTACACGCAGCCTACAATGACCTCTGAAGGGGTACGCGACACACGGGGGCAACCACAGTTGGAAAATATTTGCGTGACTCACTGTCTGCCTTGAAAAAGAATGTGAAAAAGACGCGCGTGTGCGCGTAGGCTACACCCCCGCCAAAAGAAGAAAAGAACGCAGTCTGAGGAAACAGGGAGTACGAACTGGAAACGTTATGAAGTAATCACGTGTGAACCGACAAGAAGTACAAGATACACCCGCTCGCTCTCCACAAAAAGCATGTACAAGGAAATAGCGTGATACTCGTACCTTTTAAGCCAGCCCACACGTGAGACGTCACATACGCACTAATGCCCTTTCCTCCAATAGCACGGTGACGTGCAGTTTTCTGACGTGCTGATTCACTATGCACCCATGTTGTGGGCAACGTCTGCGCGCCCAACGTCACTGACGCGCTTACGCGCTAAGGGCCTTTCCTCGAATTACACTCTGACGTGCAATTTTTTCACGTGCCAAATCACTCCGTATCAAGCTGGCCACGCGATTACACACGGAAGACCACGCTCCTGCCCAAAAGGCCATTTTCCTGCCCCCCAGAGCCCCGAGCACACTCCCACCTGCCATCTGCTGCTGTCTGACTGCCTGCTGCCCACTAGCCCTGCTATTTGCTGCCTGCACGTCAGCCAGGGGTGCAGTTGCTGTGACCACCCCTGCTGGAACTGAAGACTCTTGACTGGGATACCATCGATCCACAGCCCAGCCCCAGGACCCAGTTGCCCACCCACACATGCCTCTGGGGTTGCCATGTCGGGCACAACACCATCTGACACCACTGGCAACCCCCAGCCAGAGAGGCAGAGGGCCACCAGCTTCAGTGCCAGGGAAGTTGGTGTCCTGGTGGGGCAAGTCCTGCGGCAGTATGATGCCCTCTTTGGAAGTTTGCGTGCCGACAATGAAGGATGGACCAGGATCTGGGTGGACATCGTGACTGCCATCAACGAGGAGGGGGTGGCAGTCCACGACATCAAACATGTCTGGAAGCGCTGGGAGGACTTCAGGTCCAGGACCCTCGACAAGGCCCAGCGCCTCTTGAAGGCAGCGGATGCCACGGGGCGCCGGGGCCACCTGTCAGACCACCAAATGAGGGTCCTGGAACGCACACGCCCAGTGCTCCACGTCGAGGTCCTTGAGTGGCAAACCCGTCTGGAGTCGAGCCGTAAGTGTACATGCATACTGATTGGACGCTGTGCGTGTTGTGGTGTGCCAGTAGTGTGCAGGTTGCAGATGTGTTTTTGTAGGGCCATGTATGGATGTGTATGTACAGGGGCGTGAGGCTGACACATGTGAGTCCTCTCATGTGTGAGACACATGGATAGTGTATGTGTTGGTAAGCATGCAGGTGTGGGAGCACACATGTTTGAATTACTGTGTATGTACATTGGCATGGTTGTGGTGTCACACATGGATGGTGGTTCCAGCTGCATGTATCTGCACTGTGTACATGTGCATGTGTGTGTATTTGACAAGTGTGCAACTGTGATGCAACATGGATGCATGTGACACTGACATGTAGAAGGCTGAATGGCAGATGTGACATGGATGGCGATCTCATCACTGCGACAGTTGGTGGAGATGTACACATGCATTTAAGTGTGGGGGCTGTGTGCATGTGTTGTGCACTCCCCGTGTTTCATGTGACATCAGGCTCACCTTCGGCTGCTCATGCTGTTGTTTGTGTATGGATGGTGCTGCCTGGTGCAATAATGCTGTTGAATTGCTCATGTGTGTGAGTTGAAATGACATGTGTGTTGGGGAGTGTGATGCCATGTCTGAAGTTTGACACTGACACTCATGTAGAACTGTCATATGTGTATCAGTCCATTGTCCAGTGCCCTGATGCCTGTGTTCTATCTCTCCCTGTCTGCAGTGTCAACTGATGAAGAGGGCGGAGAGGGTGCTGTGGATCAGAGGGGCAGGGATCGCACCACCAGCCGGAGACGCAAGACCCGGCTCCCCTCCCAGGTTGCCATCTTGTCGGGGAGTGAGGAGTCCGGTGCCGCGTCCCAGGCCGCAGCTGCCGAGGGTAGGTCCAAGAGGCGGAGGTTGGAGGTGGACTCCTTAGCAGCAGAAGGGGCAGCTGAGACCCCACAGGGTCCGACGGAGGAAGATGGCACGGACTCATCCAGGTTGGTGGGGGGTTTGGTGGAGGAGGAGGCCGTGGAAGGGATACACACGGGGTCTGGAGGTGGGGATTCCACTGGTGCTAGTGGTGCAGTGCAGGGACAGGAGGCAGCACAGGCTGCCGCGGAGGTGCCTGTGTGTAATCCTGTCCCCGATCCTGTGACTGCATCATCCCGCACCAGCAGGGATGCCTACGCCCAGACCCGTTTTCAGGGAGGGGATCCGCTTACAACAACTGGTCTTCCTCTCCCTGCGGACGTGGCTATCCGGGACCGGGTTCAGCCTGTCCTGAGTGGGATGGTGTTGCGTCAACGGAGCATGTGAGGTGACCTGCAGTGTTTTCGTGAAGACACTGCACGTCATCTTGAATGTCTCATTGACCGCGTTGACCTACTGGGACTGGTCACCAGGGATGGATTCCTCCGTTTGCTTGACCTTGTTCCGACCCCCTCCTCACCTGAACACCCTACGCGCCAGTCGTCCTCCATGCCATCTTCCCACCCATGTATCACCTGGGTACCCTGTGGAGCTGCCTCTGACCCAGCGGCCAGGCTGGTGGGGGACACATCCCTGCCACAGTCGGGAGTCGGACGTCCAGCAGGGGTGGCCACCACGACAACTGCACCCCAGCCAGAGGAGGATGTGCAGGCAACAAGAGCAGGGGCACAGGCACAGCAGCAGCAGCAAGGTGGGAGCCATGATGGCTCTAGGCCATCGACATCAGAGGGGCAGGCATCGGCCAGAGGGCAGGAGGACCCAGGATTACAAGCGTCTTCCGTGTGGCAGTGGTTGGGCCACGCCATAGATGCGGAGCGGCAGCAGACGGAAGAGGCACGGTTCACAATGGTCAGGGCGGAGAACTCCATGCGGAGGGCACTGAGGCGGGCCGAGTGCCTCGGGGCAATTCACAGGGAGTTGGAGGTCAACATGTCATCGTCCCTGCGAATCCTCGGGGCCATGGAAGAGGACCGCCTCCAGGACATTGAGTGAGCCGTCGGACTAGCCCTCCGCCATTGTAAATAGTTTTTAGTGTTAGGTTTCATTTTCGTTTTCCTTTGATTTGGGGTGATTGGACTATGCCCTACACAATTGTATATAGTTTTTTTCTTAGGTAGTTTCTTAGGTAGGTTTCATTTCTTTCGTTGGGCTCATGGACCCTTGACAATGGATTGTACATAGTTGGACAATGGATTTATTTTAACTTTTTCTTTGGATTTCACCATGGATTAATGGATTTTTCTTTTTACGTTTCCCTTGGATTTGCTTTGGTGGAGGGAGAGTTTGGACTATTTTTCTTTTGGATTTCTTTGGATTGGTTATACTTTTCATTTACTCATCTTTTGGACATGCTTTTCATTTCATGTTTGCTATTTTTGTATGCTTTCATTTCATTGCTTTATTTTTGCCCATAATACATTTTGATATTTTACTTCCATGTGTGTGATTCGCTCATTGGGTTCATGCATGTGAAAATGTGGGTTTACACAATCAGTGCCAACCAGTGTGTGTGTGTGACGGACATGTGTTGATGTGCATAGTTGACTTTTGGTTTGTGTCTTGAGATAGGCATGTCAGTGTGGGGTGGATTGGGAAATCATTGCGTCTCAAGACTGGGGTGGCGTGCTGTGGTATTTTGGTGTAGAAGTGGGCCATGATTGTGCATCTTTATGTCATGTGGGGGGGGACATGAGTGGGGGCCCGCTGGCAGGTGCCCCTCACGGCTGGGGGGTGGGGATGCAGGGGGACATGAGTGGGGGCCTGCTGGCAGGTGCCCCTCACTGCTGGGGGGTGGGGGTGCAGAGGGACATGAGTGGGGGCCTGCTGGCAGGTGCTCCTCACGGCTGGGGGGTGGGGGTGCAGGGGGACATGAGTGGGACATGAATGGGGGCCTGCTGGCAGGTGCCTCTCACTGCTGCGGGCTGGGGGTGCAGGGGGACATGGGTGGGGGCCTGCTGGCAGGTGCCCCTCACTGCTGGGGGGTGGGCGGTGCAGGGGGACATGAGTGGGACATGAGGGTGGGCCTGCTGGCAGGTGCCCCTCACTGCTGGGGGTGGGGGTGCAGGGGGACATGAGTGGGGGCCTGCTGGCAGGTGCCCCTCACTGCTGGCGGGTGGGGGTGCAGGGGGACATGAGTGGGGGCCTGCTGGCAGGTTCCCCTCACTACTGGGGGGGTGGAGGTGCAGGGGGACATGAGTGGGACATGAGTGGGGGCCTGCTGGCAGGTGCCCCTCACTGCTGGGTTGGGGGTGCAGGGGGACATGAGTTGGTGATCACTAGTGCAAGGTGACATGTGGCCTGGCTGGGGGGCATGCCCATGGTGGATGGGCTGCCTGCGGGACATGACATGGGGTACAGGGTAGTCCCCTGTGGTGTGGGCTGCCTGCAGGGCCCGTGGAGGGGGTAGAGGGCACACCTGGGAGGACCCACATTGCCAATTCACGTGTGGGACTCCCCGCGCACCCCACTGGATACACGTACCCCGCTCTGACAGCGAAATTGCGTGTGAAACTTCCCACGCACCCCTGAAATACATGTACCCCGCTCGCACAGGGCCAATCGCGTGCAAAACTTCCCGCGCACCCCCGAAATACACGTACCCCGCTCGCACAGGCCCTACCGCGTGATAAACTCCCTGCAAACCCCAATAATACACGTACCCCGCTCGCACAGGCCCTACCGCGTGTGATAATTCCTGCGCGCCCCAGGAATACATGATCCCCGCTCGGCGTTTCCTGTGTAGCGGCCTTGTAAACTGGTCCAGGGTTAGCGCAGCCCTTAGGCTGAATTGGGGATTTTGATAGCTTTTCCTTGCGCGAGGGGCGTTCTTGGGGGCGTAAATGGCGCTGCAGAATGTTCTCTGCGCCAGGGCTCTTTTTGCCTTGGGAATTCCATGAATAGGGGGTGCGCCAGAATGCTGTTTAGCGCACACGGCTGGTGCACGATCCCTCCCTGCGCTGCTCGCGTGCGCTGCCTCTGCGCTGAAATCTATGAATTACCCCCTTAATCTTCACGTGCACCGGGACCTGATGGTCTATCTAATGACATGTTGAGATCCAATCCAGAGGCTTGGACAGATTTTTGCTTCCTCTTGTTCTCAAACGTCATGAAAATCAAAGAAGTACCTCCGACATGGAAAAACGCTGTTAGTGCCTATATTCAAGAGGGGGATCAATGCCTCCCAGCACATTTTTGACATATTGCCCTCTTGGATCCCCTGGGGAAGCTGTTTGCCTTGATCCTATTGCGCTGTTTAACCATCTGGGTGACAATTAACAAACAGGATGGATAATAGACAGATTGGCTTTGTCGGGGGTGTAGGCACAAACATCATTTTGCTGGTGCTCAAACTGTTAAAGCTAGAAGCACAAAGGATCAAGACTAAAACATATCTGGTTTTCATAGTTCTTGAACAGGCTTTCGACAGCGTAGACAGAGAAAAGCTGTGGCAACAACTTGGTATTGCCCTCCTGACCTAGTGGATGCTATTTGTTCCCTGTATTCAGCAAAAGCAGTCCAGGTAAGACTATCGGGAGAAGGAGTACATTCTGATCAAATAGAAATTTCCACAGCCTAAAACAGGGCTGCCCTTTGGTGCCAATTCTTTTTAATCTCTATATGTCAGACCTTGGAATGAGTCAACAGAAAATAAGAGCCCATCCCCTGATTTCAAATGCCGAGCCTGTGCCCTGGACCATGTAGGCGGATGACCTTGACACAGATTGGCCTTCAGAGAAGACTGAAAGGCCTTGAGGTTTATATCTTGGAAATGGCTTGAAAATGAATGTCAGAAAAACCCAAATAATGTCCTTCTGTGCCCAATACTGGAAACAGAAAGGGAAGTTCAAATTATTCTTGGGGCCTACGAAACTAGAACAAGTCCACTCAATAAAATATCTCAGAGTTCGGGTGAATTAGAGTATTAGAGAACATGTATGAGACAAGCTCTAAGATCCAGTACGGAGTGCTTGGCCCATCAAGGGTCGATCTTACATGAGAAGTACAGAACATTTTCTATGGTCACCTTCCACCTACAGAAGAGGACTCCAATCCTTACCTATGGAGCGGAAACGGCTCTTAATTTAGCATGGCGCATTTGTGATATTTTGGAAGCCATCTTTTGGACGGAAAGTGCTGTGTCTGCCCTCATCCTTTACAATAGGTATCATTAGGTACGAACTGGCCCTCCAGTCGCTCCAGTCCAAGGTGTTGTGGAAATCGCTGGATCTATATCGGAAAACAATAACACATGATGATCTCCCTCCTATAGATATATTGAGGACAAAGCAGACCAGGGCCCACAACAGGCTCTTGGACTTCTGGAAAGCAAAATGCAGGGGTTGGATTCTATCGCTTGGTTTCACAAAGGATGTCCTGAAGATAAATCCTGGTACGATTTTAAAAATAATACAGATGAACGATCGGATAGAAATTCAGGAAAAGAAAGCTCTATATAAACTATCAATTTATTGCTCAGATGAAAAACGTTCAACAAACCAGCTCCCTCATTTTTTGGTAAAATTCCATTGTGCGATGTTTAGAAATCTTCTTTTGCGGCTAAGGCTAAACCTCCTCCCCACAAGGGAAGTCTTAGGCCAACAAAGACAACAAAGACAGCTGAAGTGTCAACCCATGACCTGTCGTTTTTGCAAGGATCTAGATCAATGCATTTGATGATTTACTGTGCCAGCCTGACCGCTATAAGAAATACATTTCGGGAGTGCCTTATAGGTGGTCCATCAACATTGGAGGCGAATGAAGGTGGAATTTGCTATTATTGGGGGAACATAATAACAATCTTTACCATGATGACATTCTGGAAGGAAATAATCCCAGCTCCTGGATCCCCATAACAAATTTTCGGATATACCCCGTGCACCACTTCTCCTCTTTTGCTGTGTATTCTCATTGGAGCAAGGACACAGTATCCAATTTTCAACCTATCAGAACAAAGTTATTGATGTATTGAACTATGTTTTTAATCTAAAAATGAAATGTGACTTCAGTTTTTTGTTTTCTTCTTTTAACGTAAATGGAGTTTTCTTCTTAATGAACTAGATCGAAGGGGAAAGTTACTGTATACTTTTGTCCCTTTCTCATGCTCTTCTTCTGTTTTGTTGTGGACAAATATGTGAAAGGTTTGTAACAAACCAAACACTAAAATATATATATATTTTTTTAAAGAATATCTGCAAGGCATACTTGGATGGAAGCAGTGTTCAGCCCTACCTGTGAAGAACATCTTGAACACCTGGGCCATGTGTTGCATGCCCTTCAGCAGGTCCATCAAAGCAAATAAGTGCCAAGTTGGTCAGAGTAAATTGGTCTACCTTGGTCATGAGGTAGGAGGAGGGGAGATGAAGCTCTTACCCAGTACAGGCGTTACACGACTGGGCCACTCCAACTTCTCAAACTCAAGTAAGAACCTTCTTAGGACTTATTGGTTATTACAGGAACTTCATTGACAACTATGGGACCATAGCTTCTCCTCTGAATACCATATCCTCTCCCAAGTACCCAGAAAATGTCGAATGTAATGAGGACTGTGAAAAAGCCTTCCATGGGCTGAAAGAGGCCCTCAATAAAGCTCTGGTGCTGAGAGCTCCAGATTATACGCAGGCATTCCTGGTCCAAACTGATGCTTCCAACACAGGGATGGGAGCGGTCCTGAGCCAATTTGATAGCAAAGGCAGGGAACACCCTATCTGCTTTATTAGTAGATAGGGAAACAAGCAGGGCAACAATTGAACATGAATGTTTTTCTATTGTGTAGGCCCTGAAGAAATTTAGGTAATATCTCTATGGAACTACTTTCAAGATTCAAACTGACCACCAACCCTTAAGGTGGCAGATGCAGATGAAAGGAGAAACCCCAAAATTGCTTGGCCGGTCCATATGCATACACATCTTTGATTTCACTTTTGAGCCGAGGTCAGGTACTATGCATAAGAATGTTGATGGTCTCTCCAGGAAGTATGACCGACTGGATCAAGAGAGCCACCCAGGAGTGGATTAGATCCTCCTGTTCCTAGTCTGGGGGGGACAAGTGTTAGGGAGATTTATCCTTATTATGCTTCATCCCCTCTCCTAGGGAGATCCCCGGCACTCTTTACTGGCCCTTTTTCTTTAAATCCTAAATGGGTGGAGCCTTTTTCTACTCATTCATTCGTGTAGGCTCTGTCTTTTGGAACTCTAGTTTACCTATACTATGGAGTCTGTCTGCTCCATAGCTCTTAAAGGCATCTGTGTTTTACTACTGCAGCACACAGCTCCTTATGGGCAGTGTTGCTGAGGACCCTCACAGTCTTCCTTTAAGATTATTTTTTTAATATCCCCAAGTAACTACAGTTCTTAGGATTAGAGAGATACTAAGTATCTCACCCAAAACTTTAGAGACAGAGATTGGCATACACCACACTCAGTGGAATGCCAAAGAGATACCTAGTATCCCCCCTTCTCTCTGTTCCTGTGACTTTTTAGTCACATATACAATCACCTAGTTATGACTGGTGGCAGTGGATGTGTTCTACCAAATATATTGTATTTGTTAGTACTGCAGGCTATGTCCATAGCCCCGGTGGTGCACAATAAAGGCAACCAAGTAACAACTCGGACTCTCCTTTTTTCGCAATGACTAGTTTGGTTGTTCTTTGTCAGCCCTTCTTCTACCATTCTGGTAGAGGGAGGCCTGTGAGTGTGTTTTGCCTTTAGCAGCAGTAAACTCCAACCTGTGGGCAACCTCAGATCTCTGCATGCAAGAACGAATAACCTCAAACTCATAATGAAGGCATGTTGATTTAGTGCAAAACAGTGCTTCGGCAATTGCATTTATAATGTTGCAAAATGCTATATAATACACTTGTTGTTTGCCACCTCCAAGAATGTAGCTACAATATGCCGAATGAAGCGGATTTAGACGTTTCAGTCACAGGTTTTTCCAATTGAGTGAAACAACTATGATCTAAAACTCAACATTCAATCTGTGTCCTGTAAAGAAAAAACATTACGTACCGATGCTATTCGCAGGGTAGCGTTTGCGGAGCTTTTCTGTCAGTTTCGAAACCTTGTTCCTGATCACCTCGTTCTTACTCATAAATCCATTGTCCTGTAGGAGCTCGTACTCCACAGCTCCTTGGGAAATGTCATCATCCTCCTAAGCAAATGGCAAAACAGAAACGAGCATGAAGAGGAACCACCATCGACGAATCAAAGAAAAATGGCAAGGGATTCATAGAACTGGGCTCATCAACTCAATTGATATATGAGACCAATTAACAAATATTTAATATGCCATTCTCAAAACCGTGATTGGATTTGACTATTCAGTGCGTTGAAGATTCCATCCCTAGAAAATAAGTTTATGGTTCCATTCAGTTTCCCATGTCGAAGAATAAATTACGGTTATTGTCTGAATAAAACATCAGAATCAGAACTAATTTGTGAAATGGGATAGCAAGTAGATCACTGGATGCAGCATTCTCTTGCACAAAAGTGGCTGGAATGAGTTAGCATTTAGCGTTCTGAGATGACTGTTTCAGACTAAACTGTGTGGGCAATGAAACAAGCTTATTGGAGCAATACGTTTAATCCACTTTTAGTGGAGATGAGGTGTTATGTCATTGGTGATTTAAAAGTGCTCCTGACAGACTTCTCCCACTTTTAAATGCTCCACTGAGGATCAAACTTATGTTACATTGAACCATCCTGTTCCCAAGGTGAGCATGTTGCCCTCAAGCTATCCTTGCAGCTTAGGGTGAAGGAGTAACAAACATGAATTTCAAGATCACAGCCTGCCTTTATTGTGCTGGAACGTTAGAATACTTACCCTTCGCATACACAAAAAACACCACTCACCACTATCACCATCAGCTGTTGCTCCTTTGTTAGCAGTATGAGAATAAGTAGAGAAACAAAAGGAGGGGTGCAAATTAGAATTCAAGGCTTGCACACAGTTACATCTTGGCCAGAAGTCTTAATGCCATCAGCTTCAAATGGGTACTAATCTCTCTGGGTTTGTGTATGTACAAGAATGCCAATGCACCTTAACTTTCACATGCAAACCATGAAAGTGACGTTTTTGAGAAGAGTATTTTCTTATGAATGGCTACTATAAAAATTGACTTACGATTTGTGGGCATGCCCATTTACAAATTGAGGTGAAGAGGTAAAAAACAAGTTGACGGATGATTTTAGAGGTGTCATTTCACCATCATCATGTGGGCTATGGAAGGCACATCAGAAGTGACATCAATGGCACTTTTTACCATCTACGACAGACAGCACAGAGAATAGCATCGCCCAACATTTGACTGATTTTTAAACAAATCTTTGTGGAAAACTTGGCAAAATGAACATAAATCAAAAGGTATAAATAGACAATGCTAAAGACCGTCTTACTATTAAGAGACCAGTAATGTGATTTGTAAAACAACATGGCTTGAAAACAGTAACAAACGTGCTACCCATAGCAATCCTTTAAGTAACTGCCCTTAAGAGGCTACATGTCATCTGGGAATAATTTTTCACAAAGAGTTACTTAAGCAATAAACCCCGAGCCGGGGGGACATTACCCCGTCAGGTAATGCTCCAGGGCCCATAGTTAACAAAGGCCTTGGGGCATTACCTGATGCGGTAATCCCCCTACACCGGGGCTTACTGCTATTAGTACCCTGGCACGTTAGACTGTGGTACTAATAGTATCTTTATTTTAGTTGTGAAGCGGCAGCATTTCACAAGTGAAAAATAGAAGAACAAAAACAAGATGCCCACCATGGAACAGGGTATACGTAGTCCTAGTCCCTTTTCCCTTTCCATGGTGGCCATGCAAAAAAAGAAAACAAAAAGAAAACAAAGAAGATGGCCACCATGGAAAGGTGAGAATGGACTACACATAGTTCCTTCTCCCTTTCCATGGAGGCCATTGAATTGTGAGAGTAAAAACGATAAGATGGTCATCAACGGGGAGAAGGGACCACACGTAGTTCCTTATCCCTTTCCATGGCGGCAAGTCACGAAAGGAAAACAGATGGAAGCGGCTGCGACCAGTGCTTTGTCAGGACAATCAGATCGTTTGTAACAATCTGATTGTCCCTCGCCGGGTACTAATTTGTAATAGCCAGAGTTAAGATATGACATTGCGCAAAGCTTTACTAGTCAAACCTTTACAAGTTGTATTCCATTTTAAGCAGAGTCCTCTGGAAAAACAGGCTATGAGGCCTATGCCAAAAGCACCAACACCGACAGCTGTATGGGCTGGCTTTGTGTGTGCACATTTCTGGAGTACATCGACTTTATTACTGATCATCAGCTGCACAAATTTGTAAACCTGTGTTTCATTTGCCAGCTCTGAGCCTGCACTGCATTTCCAATGTTAAACAAGGGCGGACATCCGAATTATGAAACAGCACTAACAGAGAGGATATTTCAATTTGATGAAAATTTGACCGGGCCTATACTCACAAGGGCGGGACCATATGTTTGAAAAATCACACACATCGATAGTTTTCGGATGGAAAAACACAGATTCAAACATTTTAAATACATGGAGATATTGTAAAACCTTGGTAGAATGTAAGGAGTATAAAACGTACCTGATGGTCCTCTGCCTGACCATTAGCCATTAATGTATTGAGAAAAGCGACCAACAATTTTGATTATTTGGATGGCTGCAGTATTTTTCAAAATTTGTAATCTTAGCTGACACATGATGCACTCTTTACTGCAAAATGACGGCTAGCATATCACATGAAACAAATTCATTTGTCTTTGTTGCCTCCCAGGCTGCTCTTCTAAAAACAGAAGGAAAAATAACTTGGGGAACCCTTGCAAGCATCTTGGAATGGGGTCCTTAGCCACTGTTTTGTACAGCATATACAAAAGTATTTACTGTATCCCATTCATAAGTAACTATTTTCATATTGTGTTGAAGTAGTGTTGAATTTCTGTTACTAAAAAGGCAGCTGCTGATTTTTAAGTATCTGCATTGTATAACCCTGCTCCGGGAGTCACTATGTTAACTATAAAGATGGACTTGCTAAACTAGCCTGTCCCCGCCATCACCCCATCCCTTGCCCCACTCCCTTCTTGCCCACTCTAACACCCTTCCCTCACTACACTAATGGCGACAACCTCAGAAGCTCCAACTCTTGGGCACTCAGCAAAAAAAGTCTTCTAGTACCCTTTGAACAGGAACACCCACAGACGTATGTCTCCGCTGCTGAAGCCCTTTCCATTCCCATTTTGGGGAAAACTAGAAGTGATCGCTTAAAATCACGCACTATGTACCGTGCCCGAGTCGTTCACCCAATACCAAGACCCTTTGCAAGATTTTGTCCATGGCAAACACCTGCCTTAGAAAACCGAAAATCAACGACCCACTAAGGCCCACTACAGCAGCTACTGTAACATTATCTACCCCTAGACAGAACCTACCCACTAGCTTTTATGGTGCCCTTACCAATGTGCGGTCCCTAGGAGCTCACGCCACTGAAATACACAACCTCATTATTGATCTTAAATTATCCTGGCTCCACCACGCCTCTGGACCTCTACTATCTCTAGCAATCCCCCCAGACTATACCATATTTAGGACGGACAGATCCCACTCACACGGCGGTGGTTTAGCCATCATAGCCAAGAAAGACTTCAGACATTGTCCCATTGAGAACATTGCAGGCTATGAATTACACCTAGTTAAATTCGCCCCCAATGACAAAACTACTATTAACTTTATAGTAACCTACAGAGCCCCTAATTCGAATAGTAGCCCAGAAGTAGATCTATCATTACTACTAGCCCCAATGATTGAACCAAAAACCAAATGTGTCCTCTTAGGAGATCTCAATTTAGGATTCAAGGACATTCTAGACACTAAAGCAGAAGCATTACACTCCTAATTAAAGGATTTGAATTTTACGCAACTAGTGGATGCCCAGACTCATGCCAAAGGCAGAACACTGGATTGGATCCTAACTCTCAACACGGTCATAACTATAGAGTCCATTACTCCTCTTGATTGGACAGACCATTATAATATCAAGTTCAACGATCAATGTTGATGAACCACGTCCCCCTAGAATCACAACCACACATACCTATGAAACTAGGAACCCTCAGAAGCTCACCCAGGATAACCTCATTCCATTGTTTAATGAAGCATTTAATACCACCTCAATCACCAGTGACAACCCCTGTTTTTTAGCTGATACCTATCGCAACTTCCTCACCACTACGGTTAATGTAGTAGCCCCCTAACTAACAAAACTAAAAGAACAGACAATCGTTTGTGCTCTTGGTTTAACGATGATATAGTAACTCTCAGAAGAACCAAACGTGCACTGGAACATGCACACACAAAACACCCCACCACAGAATCTGGAAAAGCCTTCCAGTTGGCCAATACTGTTTACAAAAAAGCCATCATCACTCAGAAAGCTAATGCCTAAAATACTCGAATCAGCAACCCTGCTTCTGACTCCAAAAAACTCTTCTCAATAATTTTGAGAGAATTGGAAAATCCTACCCCCATCACAAATTCTACCAATTCTAGTAAAGAATGGTGTACCACCATTCAAGATGCCCTAACTGCTAAGATCACTCTCCTGCAAAACAAAATCACTACCAAAAGACATCTATTAGCGGATAAACCCTTACCACCAACTATAATCCAACTTCTAAAGCCAACTCCAAACCCACATTCCACTTCTCCCCTGTCTCTCAAGAGCTTGTGCTCAATATAATATCTAAACTCAAAACATCAAATTGCAAAGGAGACTCAGTCCGGGCACAAATAGTCAAGTCATGTGCCCTATCCTTTACGCCCATTATAACCAACTTTGTTAATGCCTCGTTGAAAGCTAATTTGGTCCCGGCCAGTATCAAAGAAGCCTGGGTTACACCATTGCTAATCCCACGTTACCCACTAACTATCGACCAATAGCAACAGTATCATTCCTACTCAAAATTATTGACAAAATAGCGTACAATCAAGTCCAAGCACATCTCGAAGATAACCAGTTTCTTGGCACAATCAATCAGGTTTTAGACCCAACCACAGCACGGAAACAGCCCTCTTGGTTTTAAAAATCCAGAAGGATACCATTAGAGACACAGGTAAACTGTGCATTCTTCTCCTTCTGGATCTGTCTGCAGCTTTCGATCTTGTGGACCACAACAAACTCTGCTCCACCCTAGCAAAAAACTTCAATTTCTCCGCTGATGCCACTATGTGGATCAAATCCTTCCTCGCGGAATGAACATCTAGTGGCTATAGGTAAAGAAGCAGCAGACCCTATCCCAGTCCCCATTGGAGTACTTCAAGGCTCATGCCTCTCTCCTGCACTATACAATGCTTGTACTAAGCTCCTCTTCGCATCTCTAGATAATATGGGTGTCAGCTATATCAACTTTGCTGATGACACTCAGATCCTTATCCCACTCTCAGTGAACTACACCTAAGACACGCTTACTATTAACAATATCTATGCCATAATACAGAACTGGATGGCACTAAATAGCCTGTGCCTTAACGATGAGAAGACAGAGATTTTCATTGTGTGCTCCCAATTCAAAACAGGTACCCTCCACCCAGACTACGCTGCCATCAACACAATGGCACAACGATTCCTGTCTTAAAGCAAGTAAAAACCCTAGGAGTGTATCTGGGCGCCAACCTTACAATGACTAAACATATCAACACACTATCCTCTTCATCTTCTTACACTGCCAAACTAATAGCCCTAAGCCGTCAATTGTGATGTATTGTTACTCGGGACCAATGCTAGCAATCTCAATAAATTACAATTAATTCAAAACAAGGCATTACGGGCTGCTCTAGGAATGAAAAGATCTGATCACATCTCTAAGACCAGAAGAGATGTTCATTGGCTTCCCATTAAAGCCAGAATCCTCTATAAACCTCTATGCACCACATTCAAATGCCACCACAACAAAGCGCCCATTTACTTGAACAAAGCCATCGCCAAAAAAGAAACCCTAAGATCCAATAACCAATTCCTACTAGGATTGCCCCGTTTCAAGAACACCAGAGCAGGAGGGAGCAGCTTACAATATTTAGCCTCTAAACATTGGAACACTATCCCACTCAGTATCAAAAAAGAGGAAACCCTATCTGCTTTTTAAAAAACTGTTAAAAACCTTGTTATTTAACCAGTACTGACAGATCAGATGCCATACCTTCTGTACACAACTACTTGCTTAATCTGCCAGCTTACTTCCCTCTGTAATGAACCTGTGCTTTTGCAATTGTAACTATAAATGAAACTGTATATGATTAATTGCTTTTAACAAACTGTAACCTCGCCGTGATACCTCAGGGTCTGGCCGTGTAATAAATGTAATAAATAAATAAATAAATAAATAAAAATATGATAGAAAGCACTACAGCACATATCTTATTAGTAAACAGGATACATAAACACTTTCTGTACATTTGTGATAGGGGAATACACTTTTGCGACTGACAAATGAGTGGCACTAAAGTATCTGCCGTTTTGCACCTGGCCAAAGTCACAATTTTTACCAGCAATTAATCTCCCCGGTATCGCTCTCTGACACATGCTTTTTAAGTCTAGCAAAAAAAGAGAGACCTGTCCAAATTTTGTTCTGAAATACAGTATCTACTTAAGAATTATTTTCAAAACACTTAAACATAGGCATTTTCTTTGCATAGCCTTATCAGAATTGACAAACTGTTTGCACACATGAAATCTACAGATCCAACATCACCAGATCAAGTAATTGCAACATTATCATAATGCCAATTGAACAAAGCCCACGTAATGACAGTATGCTACAAAAAGATAAATGCAGAGAGAAAAGCAAGTACATTCTTTGGCAATAAGAATGCCACAAAAATATACTGCCAACATTGGAAGTGGTTCTCACAACTTTTAAAGAAGATATTAAGACATTAAAGCAACCATCTTCAAATGCTGTATCCATTGACCTTATTTCCTGAATTCTGCATTCCCCTCTTCCATCTCCACCGACTAGCGCAGTATCTCCTGACCTACAGGGTCCTCTTGAGCCACACACTCTCCTATGGACCCCGGACTTCTGTGAGTCTGTCCAATAGCCTCGGGCTCATCAGGCCCTGAACCCTTCTGCGCCCACCCTTCGCTCCCTCCTTCATCCCGCCTCTCCTCCCTGGCGATAGGTTGGTCTTCCAGGGTCAGCTGACCCTCGCTTAACTCCTCTTTACTCGGTGAACTAGGGAAGCAGGCAAAAGGCTAAAAGGAAAATGCGCCTCACTAGGGCACCTCACTCGCATGTTTACCCTGGATGCTCTGCAAAGCAGTCTACTGCAACAATTAGGTAAGGTGGTAAGAATTGGGAGCACAGCCAGTGCTATACTTCTGAAATCTTGCCACTACTTTAATGCCACCATTTGAACTTTGTCACTGCTCTAAAATCTGCTGCGCTCTGAGGTTTGGCACTGCACTGAATCTAGCCATCCTGTGAAGTTTGCCACTGTTTTAAATCCTGCTGCCCTCAACGTACTAACCACCCACCGCCTGCTCCTCTCCAGCATACCTCCCACACAGGCCCTAAGGGCCACTCATACTACATACAAAAACGCACAAGCCACACATCTGCCACAAGATCAAACAACCGCAAACAACAAACAACCCAGACATTGGACGTTCCCCCTCCGGACACAACATGCCCAGTGCACACAATCAAAGCACACTCAGAAAGCCAACAAGCACAGACACCAGTTTCCCCTGGTTCTGCATCACCCGAAGAGCACAACCCCAATCCTATCACTCTTCTCTCACTAACCTACCCCACCCACTTTCTTACAGAGCCACATGAGTACCTCAAGACCATGCAAATGGTAGCGGTGCGTGGTATAAATCAATATAACAACATTAAAACAGCAAAGGTTCTGCAGTAATGTACATTCCTAGAGGAAAGAACATATTCATATGAAATGAAATGTTATCACACAGAAATAGAGTCCCCAAGAAAATGACTGACAAACTGAAAAGAAAATATAAAAATATTAAGGCCATCTGATGCTACTCCCTGCACACTGCATCACAACCAAGTGTCTTGTCGGTAGGAGGCTCGACCAATGGGCAACTCGCAGGCTGACACTACTTTGCTTTCACTGCGAACAAGCACTAATGCCCCCTTGTCACATATTTTCAATTGTTTCCCTTACCTACCCTCTCCTCTGTGAAGCAATAGTTTTCCTTAACGGGGTGTTTCTTCTTTTAATAGTTTCATGAACGGATTTAGTCACAATTCATTTTGAGTATGTTTGTTTAATAGTTTCATAACCTGATATAGTCACAATGAATACTGAGCATTGTCAGTTCAGGAACTTAACAATCTGTACTTAGAATTCGGTCCTACCAACCTGTACATGTTAAAAATGTAAAACATACAATAGATAAAAAAGATACTTATGGGTGATCCCCTTCTTCAGAGGCAAAGACACAAATGGACTCAGACATGAGTGACAGCACCAGCATGACTAACACAACATACATGTATAAGAAGTGCACAGATATTGCCATTGCAATAGTACAGACAGCAAAACAAGCAAATGAGTAAAGTTCATGGAAAAAATACAGCACACGATACAATGAAACAAAGAGAAGCACAAAGAATAAGGCAACTTGAACCACAGAAGGAGAAACTTACATGAGGGGCATGATGACACAGCAGATAAACAAATAGTAATGGAGCACACCCATGTGCTAATACATAATATTCAGAGAAAATCTGGAGTTTAGAAGAAATCTCATTACTAGAGATCAGACTGTGCAGCTCTGTAATGTTGCAAATAGTGCTCCAGCCAATAGCTTAAGCTTGTTTGACAATTATGAAAAAGTTTAACACAATATTGTCTATGTCTTCTTTATCTTCTCCTTGGGTTAGCATCCAATCCACTTTTCCAGGGCTTCATCCTGTCACCCCCTCACTTGTATTTTGGGTCAGGTTTACAATATTCATGTTTTCATGCTTTCACTGAGTCATGGCACCCGCTGCCTCCTTCTTTGACCTTTCCCAACCCAGACTGCTTGCCTTTTCTTTCCTCAACCCTTCTTTGGGCTGGCGTTTCCCAGCATGAGGACTCGCCCTGATCAGGAAACCCACATTCTGCTCATCTTCCTGTAAATTTGGTTATTCCACTCACTTTCTGCTCCACAGCTTTGACCCGGAGACCACCTGAGCAGATTCACAGGACTCAATATCTGCCTTCCTCCTGGGATAAGGTTTCAAGTATCCCTTTCTGGATAATCTCCTTCACTATCTGCTTACCCTTTCCCTTTCCATCTTCTTTCAGTTTTCATGTGTTGTCATTCTCCACTCCTTTCTCTCCTTGTTGGACCTAGGCTCCTTCATTGGCAACTACTGCCCTTCAAATGTTCTTCTTTGCTACATTCTACATGTCTTGGGGGAACTCTCTCCTCATCCATAAAATCCCTTCTTTCTATGTCCTTTCCCTTTGTAGGGTTTCTTCCAACCACCAACTTCCTTCCTTCCTTCTCCAGATCCTTAATTTTTCCTCTCCTTCTCCTGGATTTTGGGTCGGCTTGAGACAGTACAAGGCTCCACTCTTAGTATAAGGCTGTACCACCCGAGTATATGGTAGCGCAGACAGAGAGGCCAGGTTCATCTTAGGAGGGAGAGAGGGCTGTAGAATCAGTACAAAGAAATTGTAATACAAATGGTCCAAAGAAGCACTGAAACACTATGTATTGTAAACATAAATGGTTTATTTAAATACAAGTAGGCCTAGGTAAATCTTGGGGGAAATAAGTACTATCACAGACCATATAAACACATTATAGAAAAATACAACACTATGCTTGAAGGTACACAGACCAAAGCATATAACCTAATTTGGAACACCTAATAGTAGATTCTAGGGAAGTCAAAACCAATAGTTACTTTTAGAGAACTTTCAATAATACAGGGTAGTATACCCTAGCAGTTGTACCGTGACGCTCAGCAAAGAATCACATAGTAATATCAACTCGACAGTATACTTTGCAGAATAGTGACACACTTAATCTAGGAACAGTAAAAACCTATAGCTTCTTTTGGGATAACAGTTATATTCAAGGTAAGTAAACCCTTTTGTGTAATCTTTACTTACAGTTGCTTTTCAGTGCACAGACTAAGGAAAGCAATAACATGTTAACTTAAGTCACACTGCTACCACAAGGTAAGTAACACCTCTATACTTCTGTAAGGAGCTACCAGCAACCTAAATGGAAGTAGGAACTAAGCAGTCTTATTCTGTCCAGGCTAACATCAAGTCAAGGGAAGCAAGACCCAATTGGGGACACTCATACAATTATCCTAACAGGAATAATAAAGAGAAACCAACAGCATTACTTTTGAGAAGAGGGGAACCAAATTCACAGGTGAGTAAATTAACCTTCCGTCTACTTTGTTAGAATGGTGAGACAGTTTCCAAGGAAAGCAAGACTTACTTATTTCACAAGGCACACAGCTTATTCAAGGTAAGTAAATCCTATATATACTTTTCAGAATGGCAGAAAATATCTAAGGTAAGTAATAACTGTTTGTAACTATACACTCTCAGAGGGTATCCAGTCATTCTATTGCAAACAAAACAGAGTAGTACATAACAAAGCGGACAAAGACACTGGAAAACACATAAAATATTAAATAAATATATAAAGGGTAGTGGGGTAAGGGGTTAAAAGGGGTCAGGATGCGGTGGCTTTAAAAGGGTGGAAAAAAGCAGGGTTTGGCGGGGGCCCCCCAAATAAAACATTAAAAAATGAAATTAGCGGTTTTGTCTGTAATTAAATGTATCACTCTGTAATTGTGGTCGATAAGATCACATATAAACTTCTCAGAGCTACAGTTAGCAACTAATTCATTTAGAAGTAAGTAACCTTTCAACACTTGCTTTTCTTTTCAAAGTAGACCCCTTAAAGTATCCAGCCCTTCTCAATTCTAGTACATGAGTTCTGTCAGAAGCAGAAGAGGGGCCCTAGTGGTCTAGGAGCCAGCTGTAAGCAGGGTGAGATATAGCTCTGTTGCAGAAAATGTTCAGAGTTCGAGAGGAAGACTCTTCAAACAAGTAAGAATTTCACTTTAGAGTTAGCCGAGGGGTCAAGGACTTCACAGAAGACACCCTAGAAGGATTAAAGCAGTAGACCTGGGTGAACTACACAAGAGACCTCCCACTCACAGAAAACTCTCCAAAACTACAAAGGAATCACAAGAGACTTAAGGTAAGTAAATACCCAAGCCAGGAGAGTACCTCAGCACAGAAGAAGATTTTGCACCAGGAAGACTTCAGGATCTGCAGCCAAAAACCTGGTCATTGAATTCCTTCTTCGAGAAGACAGGACATTGCAAGGACGTTTGCAGCAAGGATCACAGGGAAGGCTCTAGGCAAGGTTTTCCTTGTGGCTGGCTGCGGCTCTGTGGATTTGGCTCCTTTTTCAGGCGCACAGAAGAAGACAGAATATCGCCAGTCGGAATCTCGTCATTTGCAAGGTCCAGCACTCTCGTAAGGGGACTTTTCGGCCTTGATTCACATCTCTGGAGGTCCAGCAGGACTCCCACAAAGTTTCAGCAAAATTCGGAAGACCGCGCACCGCACAATGGTTTACGGTCCCAGGGAAAGGAGGTATTGCAGCCCAGCAAGGTTGCAGCACAACGTGGGATGGTTCAAAATGCAGGTCTTCTTGAGTCTAGTGGGTCTCGCCAGGCTCTGGTTCGGGGTTGTCATTTTCAGAGTCCCCAGGTCGATTGGAAGGAAGGGCTACATCATGCTCCAGGTACACAGCAGGCTCTCCTCTCGCTGGAAATCGTCTCAGCCAGGTTTCCTTCATTATCCTCTCCGGTTTTGGTTCCAGTGGTCGACTACTTCTTCAGCTTCCAGGATCGGACTTCTATGCAGGAACCCACCCAATCAAACAGCCTTGCAACGTTCAAACTTGGAGGTGGGAGGTAGGCAATCCTTTCAGGAGAGCCAGCATCCCAGTTTGAACTGGATTCTCACACTAAGGTTGGAAGACAAAGGACTGCAGAGTTTTGGACTCCTCCCTCAATTCCTGCATTCACAGACACTATAGAGCCTGGGCAGAGAATCCACAGGATTCCTGCAGAAAATAAAAATCACACAAAGGAATTTCCAGCGCTGGAGGTCAGGGGAAGGACAAAGAAAAGACAGGAAATGCTAAAATGGTGAAAAAAGATACAGGGGCCATTTGTGCAAACAGCCCGCAGTAAAGGTGCACCGAATTAATAACAAGGTTCATTGCCACCAGCCATAAAGGTACGTTTGTCCTTGTAACATAAAGGTTACATTTAAAATGAGAAAGGGGATACTAGTATCTCCCCAGCACTCCACATAAGTTGAGGGGTGCTGGGCACACCTAATAAAATGTAAAAGGGATCCAAAGATCCTTTCTACCTTCGGGAACTGTAGTTCTCACAAGGTTAGCCAGAGAAAGTTACACGGGGAGCCGCTAGGGCAACCCAGCAACAATAGGCACTTATTGCCAAAATGTTATCAAAGAGAATAACTTTTAAAAGACTCTATGCAGAGTCTTAAAAATGACACCCATAAAAAGAGTAAAAGATTCAGTAAGTGTGGAAAAAGGTTCCCACTCACAGGTGGTAAAAGGAAAAATAATCCACCAATAAAAGCAGAACGTTCTGGGGTTGACACAGGTCAGGAAGATGTATCATTACTATGAAAATCTTACCTAACACAAACTCAGCGCTTTTCACACATAGTCTAGTTTTCTCCACTAACCCGAATTTGTTGATGATGTACTAATATATTAATACCCGCCTCACTGCTCGGAACAAATCCCACAACCTTGCTTAAATATAATTACACATTAACATTTAATGTAGAAGCATTAACATGAAATGTAGAAGCAAATTCATATACTAACAGATACTAAGAAACATCAACCTAAGGCAATGCATACACACCTATGTAAATGTATGTACATGAATAATCAAGTCTTGTAAACGTGTTGCTCATCTCTCTCTCACTCCGTCTGTGGTTCTCTTTGGTTTACGTTGTTCGTTTCAATTGTTTGTCATGCATTTGTGTGATAATTTTTGTGGGCTAGAAAAAGCACATAGCAGTAACAGCCCTGAAGAAGAACCTCATTTGAAACGTGTGTTGGCTGAATATGTGTGTCCCAAGTAAAAATTTGTTTAAAAAAACAATTTTTAAAAAGACCGATAGAAAGATCGCTGTTTGAGCGCATAGAGCAGTGTTTCTAAATCGAACTGTCACCCCCTGTGACGGACACGAATGCGCATAAGGGATGAGAGGCACGCCAGGACCCAGAAGCACCGTCGGGGTATAACGGGCAAGTGTTTGTGTGTTTTGCATGTTTGTGTATGTGTTGCGTGTTTATGTTGTGTATAGGTGAGTCGTGGGTGAGGAGGGAGGCGGCGGGGCTGAGGGAGGGGAGCTGGGAAGTGAAACCCTGAGATTTGGATGAAATCCTGCAATAGGGGGTGGGTAGTGGGGGGGAGAGCAGTGCCATTGTTTCGATTTTTTTAGGCCGCCTACAAGTGGCCAGAACAAAATAAATCAGTCTTTTTGTTAGGCGACCTACATAAATCGAGAAAATTACATAGAACTGAATACATGTACTTCATGAAATATGGTTTGCCTTGAACCAGTTACACTAATACTTTTGTGCAATCCATTGTCATTATGCTAAATGGCTGATATGCCTTATTGTTCTGTTTTTCTTGAACCTTGCCATTAACAATTTTTGCAATTTATTGAGTACATGCCCAATGTTGGCTGAATACATGCGTTCCTTGGATATTTTCTTGTTTACTGTGTACCAGCTTTACTAATACCTTGTTGAATTCAGTCATGATATTCCAAATGCTGTAAATTGTCATTTAACCTCTTACTTAAAATGATAACATAATGATAACAACAGGTATTTTTGACTTGAGTGAGGTGCCCAGAGAGACTTTCAGTTTCAGCTTTAGTTCTATTCAAGAGGTGTGTGAGGGAAACACACCCAACTAGTCTGTAGCACGACTCGCGGCTACTCTATATAATACCAACTAGCAGCGTGGCACACTGGGCATTTCCCAAACCTTTTAGATGCACTTCAACTTAAGCAAAGATAGACAAGAATACACTTCTTCCTACAGAACCTGCTCTTGGGTTTCTACATTGGAGGCCTGCTCTATGCTATCTATTGAGGCCAACTTTGCCACTAGGGCTTGGGCAATTTCATCCAATGTCAGGTTAGCAATAAGTAGACATATGAGGGGTTTGAACCTTGTTGATACTGCAATGTTTTATTGTCTTGAATTTTCCAGTAGCTTGGAACCTCATCATACTGCCTGACCGTGCAGGCAGGCATGCATTTATATTTCAATTATGCATTATGGGCTTTTTGTGTTGATATATCCTAGTTTCATTATATGACTGAACTTTAATATGTCATGCCAGTTTGACAACAAATATGTTATTTAGCGTTGTTTAATTGGTCTGATGCTTTCCCACTGATTACCTACAAGATAAACATTTCTGATTTTTTTGTGCCTATTTCGGAATTGTTTTATTCCATAATGTCTTCTTTTTTATGCCAGTTTGGATGAGATTTGTATTGCTGGTATACTTTGCAAGCTGTGCCATTTTTTTGCTAATGATGAACGTTTTAAGATTCTGGTATTATTCACAGTCTTGTTTGTATGTGTTGCTTTATGGACTAATTCCGAAAAATCCATGATGTTGAGGATAACTGACAAGTACACATTGATTGATTATATATTTTGTTCTATATTTTGCTAAATGTTTCTTATCAAATCCATGAACAAAATGCATGGTTGTCTGAGAGACAGACAATATAAAATCTTTTTTTTAAATGCCTACACAAGGAGTAAAGGCATGCCTGGCACAAAGCAGAGTTTGCAAGTAAAAGTGTTCTACAAGAGAAGAGATTCTGACAAAATGCTGTTATTGGTAAATTGAGATAAAAAGAGTTATTTAGTTCTCTTGCTCAATGAGTAAAAATCATGTACATCTTTAAGATTTTCGTCGGATAACACATTTTCTTTCTATAGCTATATCCTGTCACTGTCCCAGGTGAGGGGTAATCAGCAGTTAGATGAGAAGGGTAAGGCCCTAGTAGGCAGGGATATAATCACAGATCATACAGCATTATGGGATTACACCCTTGATGTTATATTTTACCTATTTGCAAATGGTTTCCTCTGTAAATGTTATAGTAATGTGTTTCACTGCCTTCAATGTAAATGTTTTTCTTGTGAGCAGGTTATAATTACAAGCACCAAGAGCCTAGCCTCAGCAAAGGAAGAAAGTTCAGCCGAAGGGCTCTGTCAGAGGTTGCCCATCCGTAAAACTGTATATAGCACAATTAACACTAAAAAGGCAGGTACAGTTTTGTGTGCAAAAGTTCTTTCTAGATATTCACTCTTAATAAAGCACAACATCAAGCAGGTTGAGAGAAAGCTGTACTGACAAAACCATACATTTGACTATTTTTTATAGAAATTAGTATGCTATCATTTAAGTGTGCCCACAAACACAGTACTAGAGAGATGTTTAATCACATTATAAGGGGATCTCTCAATGTAAAATGAACCACCTACCCGTACGTCAGAGAACTCTGCAGTGCTTGCTTCATCCTTGCCACACTGACCCACCTATTGGGATGCAATTCTTCTATTTTGTAGAGCTTCAACTGCAGTGTTGAAGTAGTGAAATTAAGTGCTATAAAACTAATGTGCCCAGGGTTTTATGAAACGCTGTACATGTCATTGCGGGAAACACATGTAATAGGAAGAGGGGGGGCTAAATATGTAACTTGTGATGTTCCGGCTATGGGGGTGGGATGTCATGCAGGCAAGGAACCTAGATGGCACAGAAGTATTGACTGAAGAGTAGGGCCTCGAGTTCCTTCCTAAACTGCAGGAGGTTTGACAATTTCTGGATTGCCAATGGGATGGTGTTTCATTGGGCAGAGGTGTAGAAAGAGAAGGACTTGTTCCTGTTTTATTTCGCTTGCTCATGTATTGGTTACTCTATTCACTTATTTAATACATATTGTAACCCTTAGAATGCTCAAAGAGCATGCTTCATTGAAAAATCAGAAGGATTTATGAATTGGTACAGTTAGCACATTGTTGATTATGCCACAATCTAAGGCTACCAGCAGTGTGGCGACTACCTACAGCTAATTCCCTGCAACATCCCAGGTGGATTATTGTACTATAAACAGGCCCAAGCAAAGATACATGAAGTCAATTCCCCACAATCGCTGTATTCCTTCCATGTCTAGAAAGAGTTTAAAAAAAATTGCACTTTTAAATGTGGTTACTAGGAATATGAACTTGCAGTGAAAGATTGTTTTCTTTTACATTGGTGAAATTCTTGTTTTCTATTATTGTATGCTTTTTAATTGGTTTGTAATATGTGTCTACACAATAACAGAAATAGAAAAAAGGCAGTTTTCATACAACTTCTAAGCAAAAAAAAAAAAAAAGACTCCGGCCCATCTGGTATTACCATGCTAACAAGGTTTTTGGCCCACCTCAATGGCGTCCTTAAATTCCTCATACTGCTCAGCCTCTTCAGCTTCTTCCACACTTCCTGGAGAAAGGTCCTGTGTCAAAAAGCAAAAACAACAACCAAATCAACATTCTAGCTCAAAAAAGGCACTCTTCCCATGGACCTATTTTCATTAAATCTCAAATAGTTTCTTAATTGACTAAGAAAACATGTCCTTGCTTTTACGGTCATGCTGAGACAAAGCCTACAATACTTTTGCTCACGTTGCAGGCTTCAATTAACTCCTATTCTTATCCTTCAAGGGCAGGATACACACAGATAAAATCCAATCCTCGAACTCCAATAACTACAGCCCACAAAGCTTTGCTAAGATAGGACATTTTACCAATATGGTACTAGCATATGAGGAATATCTAAAAGACATGGAAGAACCAAGTACATAGAAAGAGACATGCACTTTAAACAATGGATGAATAAAAAAAAAGAAGAAATATCACCCTTAACTCGGAACATGGTCATTAGTGAATAGCATTTGCTCCAATTCTTAGGCCCATGATTGACTCAATGCGCATCACCTTGCTTCAGTCTCCCTACCTCCATCTTCTAGTGCTGTACCAACTCCACTCCCCATCCAAAATCTGGGAGTAGCACTTTCCATGGATCTTCCATTTTCATGACAACCAACTTTTGAGACGCAGTGTGCTCTAGGAACAATGAGTGTTCCATGCCAAGGGCCTGGTCTTCTTTTTAGGATTCATGTGTTTTCCCCTCTGGCCATTTTTGCCAAAGCCCGTTTGCCTGGGCCTGACTTTGGCGCTGCAGGGAAAAACTTTGCTCAGGAAAGGCAGACTGTCAGGAATATTTTTTCAAGTAAAGTGTGCGCAAGTTATATTTAGCACCCGGGTAAACATACCCAGCTGATAACAATTTTATTCAAAGGCTGCACTTGAGGTGTGTCCTAATGAATGATAGGAAATCCTTGGTTAATGCCTTAACGTGAGGGTGGGGGTGCCCAATATAAGGCTATATTATAGAACTAGTGATGGCAATATAATGTTGTTGAAGGACAACAAATCTCATCAGACTGAGCGGTGGAAAAGTGCATTTGCAAGATCTGATTAATGAATCCATGGTAATTAGGGTAGTTAAGGCTCAAATGAATTGAAGAGCACAATACATGGGTATATAAGAAATGGTTGTAAGTGCAATCGTAGAAACATATGGAAGTAAGAGGGGAAATGTGCATTGGAGGACTGGTAAACATATATATTATAATACAAATATGTCTGTGAAAATGTTTGGGCAGAGATTAATGATTGAAATCCAGAACGGTGTTTTTGGGTGCAAGTCCTTTTAAAAGACAAAAGAGACATGCAGGAAAAAGTAAAACTATAGATGATGAGCTACTGTGCCAAATGACACACACTGACGGGGACTCAGGTAGTGTAAAGGTGTCCCTAATTACACTCGCACCAGAAACAATATACCCCTCTAGGGAAATAAGGCAAAAAGGCGATCTTGCAAGGATAATAAGTTTAATCTTACAAAATGAGGATGGTAGCAAAGGACTCTGCTGCCTGACCGGTCTTCTCCTGTCCCTCTTCCGTTCCTTCCTGCCAAAGTGGTCTCAAGCAGGGGTTTATATAGTACTGGCTTGCAATGGTGCTGTCCCTGGAGCTGGATCATGACGTCAGGCAAATCCGTCTTTCTTCTATAACAGAGATGCTCCAAAGCCTTCTGTCTTCATTGTCAGCAGTTTTGTCAGGGCATGCCGTTCTACATTTTGCTAGATATGCAAAAACACACTGTAGCTCTGCAGACTTTTACAAACTTTGAGGCCTAGCCCAAAGAAAACGAAACATTATTTTCCATGTTCAAACATTTTCCAGTCATTCTATCCATATTCCACTCGTCCTGCTCACGTTCATCTGAGTCCTGTAGTTTCCTCCACGCTTAATACTTATAATTTATCCCAATCTGCTTTTTGGTGCACAAGAACATGCAAGCCATATTTTTAGTGCGCATGCACCCTTGATGTACAGTGGACACCCGATGAGTCAGTTTGTGCTGGCCATAGTGCAGAACACTGCACACTAAAGCTTGCAGTCTATTTTAGATCCCACAGGCTGCATTCCTACTGGGAAGGAGGGGGAGTTTGACTCCTCTACAGCACTAGTTAAGCTTTTAAAATGCCTGGGATCGGACATCACAAATCAATCCAACTAATAGTTAATTGCGCCTTATATTTAGACAATAACTACCTTCTTCAATGCTTTCCTACGTCTGTGTATGTGATAATGCTTGCATAAGAGAGCCTTCCCAGTGCCCCTCCTCGCCCCTAGTCCATTGTAGCTCCTTAAAGAGGTCTTGCCTAACTCTAAAGTGCTTGGGGGTTCGGGAAGACCCTAATTCCTTCCCAACATTCCCCCCATTCGTTACTTCTATGGTAACAAACTCATCCCCACCCGACATATCTAAAACCCAAAAGTATCAGTTTGAGTTTCGCTGTTTATTGTATGGCATGGTGCATTAGAACCCCCAATTGATACCATCATCTTTGCACCACTAGGTACTACATTGAAACAACATTGGAGACGTAATTGGCACATGCAGAAGAGAACCAAGAAGAGCACGATAACAGGCACCAGTACTTCTACTGTTGCCCCCAGCCATGATGGGACACAATCAAAGGCAAGTGATAGCCAATCAGTGTTCCGAATTCCACCATGTTTCTTCATTTGAACACCTAGATTGTGTACCGCCTTGATGATGTGTGATAGTGACCCATTCTCGGCATCCTCCGGGGGTACAAAAGTGCAGAAGCTGCTTCCCAACTTTTTACACACTCTTCCTTCTATGGCTGTTAACATATGGAGCATATAGCGGTTCTGCATCGTCATGAGTCTCAAAACACTGAGCTGTACTTGTGATGGCATTGAACCCATTATCTGCATCATTAGAGATCTGTACCCACTTGGGTTTAGCAGCTGCTTGTACCACAGCAGCCAAAAAAGATGAAAAGAAAGTCTCTGCTGAGCTACAAAGACGATACTCATCAGGTATCCCTCTGAGCAGCACGGAAGAGTCTTCTGAGATATAGTTCAAGCTCTTCTTTCTTTTCAGCTGTTGAAATCGTTCCTTTTCTGGCAGCATATGAAATTCTTGTGTGATCTGCAAGTCTCTCTCTGCTTCTTTAGGTGCTAGAGTGGCTGTTGGCACCTTGACAGGCAGTTATTTGCCCTTCAGGTGTTCTTCCGGGATTACTAGTAGTAATGAGTGCAGAGTGGCCAGTGAACACTTGCCCCTCCAGGATGATGGGAGATGCAAGTAGGCTTGTCGGCCACAAACCCAGTAGTAATCCATCACTGCTGCCATACCTTTCATCATATCGGGGATCACAAGAGTGTAGTTGCACTGTGTGTTTCCACCAACAGGAAATGTTACTTCATTGCTAAAACAAAGTTCATAGTCCATGTATTCTGCACTGGCTTCTCCAATGTTGCAATCCATGTCAGCCATGTGATGTATTGGTACCATATTTGTACACACAGTCTCTACTTGGGTTATTATTTCTTTGCTGTACTCGATCAGTTAATCTGCCAGGCACGTCACTGTAGTACCCTACCAATTGTTGTTGATACGTGAGAGACCTCCCAAGGAAAAATATGGTGCTTGTAGACACTTGCTGTATTTTGTACTGCCATTGCATAGTGCTGGGTCTAGATTGATGCTCCTCAACTGCATGCTGTGTGCCTGGAATGTGTCCTTTACCCTACATAGTGCAAGATGTACCAGGCATTGTTCCTCTATAATTGGGACTGGATGTGGAACTAAATCCTTAGGAGCCCCTGACGCATGCAGGATGAGTGCACACACGTAACAGCTTTCATTCATCACATTCCTTCCCACCGTAGGCATATCGGAGTACCAGCTATGAGACGACTCTGAATGTCAGAAATGGCATCAAAGCCCAACCCCTTATATAAAACATACTGCATTCGTACTTCCTGTTTTATTCGTCGGAATCTGTGGGGGTGGCCGGCAAAAAGTGAGACATTGTTGGATTCTTATTCATTATAGACCTATTCATACTTGCATTATTTTCCTTTATATGTAACTGTCGACCCCTCCCTTCATATGGCCACCCCATATAACAGGCATACATACCTTCATACACTCCAACAATGACCAGTGTCACACAAAACAATATAATTATTGGTCTATCAAGAAAGCATAATGCAGAATTCCTAGAATGAATTATATTCAGTTTATCATTATCCTTACATAACAGAGGTTTGAACACGTCGGACAGGCATCCTTGCTTATCCCTGGAAAGGATAAAAAAGGTTACCGGCAGAGGGAGAGAGAAAGAGAAACCCTTTTCCCACCAGGGCGGACCTGGTTCGAGACCTTCAAAAACAGAAAAATTTAAACATGTAAAAAAGATAAAAACTAAAAACAATAAATAAAAAAGGAAAAAGGGAAAAGCAAACAAAATCAGGGGTGTGCCACTGCACACCACCCTGGCATGGATCCTTTACTAAACGTCTTCTTCATCAGTTATGTCCTTAATCTGTCGAGTGAGCTTTGCAATCTACCTTGTCTCAGGTGAACCTCGGCCATCCGAGAGATGCACCCAATATCGTAACTCCTTCACACGGATGGCGAGAGGCATAAAGAACACCACCTCATATGGACCTTGAAACCTGGGACGGGTCTATTGATGTACAAAATTGTTCACGTAGATCAGCTCCCCAAGGTAGTAATGGATTCAGTTGTTGCAGATATGTTTGCAGTTGCTGTCCCTACCGGTGTATCCTGTCCTTTGCTCCTGGGTGGCGCAATCTGTTGGGAGATATATTTGATAGCAAGTGTGAGTGCCGTTAAATATTCCCAAAATTCCTCTCCTAGTACTGTCGCTGCTTGATGTGCATCTGATGCTTTCCTCACAGGGCATATGGGGGTTTGCATGCGCCTGCATGTTACTATTTCATGTGGTGTCAAATGGTGGTCCTTACTAGGCTGTGTGCGTAAACTGAAGGGGGCCAAGGGCAAACTGTGTACACAGTTTTTCTTCAATGTGGAACACAATTTTGACAGTTTACTTTTCAAAAGCCCATTGATCCTCTCCACAACACCATTAGCCTCAGGGTGGTAAATTGAGCACATTCAATGTTTTATGCCCAATTGCACTGTGACATGCTGGAATAGCACATTAAAGAAATGTGTGCCATTATCCGATCCCAATTCTTTGCACACGCCCCATCGTGGAAACACTTCTCTGACCAGGAACTGTATTGCACACTTTGCATCTGGGTGTGCACATGGTCCTGCCTCATCCTACCTTGAGAAATGGCAAACCACCACAATAAGGTACCTATATCCATTGCACTTCTCCCCCATATCTGCATAATCTATATGCATTCACGAACGGACGACGTAGGACCAGCCAATGTACCTCTTAATGTCTGTAATGTGTTCCCTGTGCTAAAACTTTGGCATGTCAGACAGTGTATTACTTTTTTCGAAATGCTCTTCTGGAGGTTTGGCACAAACCAGTCCTCCTGGATATCTGCAACAATATGTTGTTTGGAGGTGAGGGAGGGGAAATGTAGTTGCTCAAATGCCACAGAGTAATTATTGGGGCATCACCACCTTCCCAGAACTCTCCTGCCTTTACAATAAATCAGTGGGAGAATGCATCCCCTCCGCAACCACAGCTCTTTTTCCTCGTCAGGCGCTTTCCCTTGCAACTCTATAATCTGTGATATGGGCAATACAGTGTACGGGACTCTTGTCTCAATTTTCTACAGGGGTGGTCACTATACACTCTGTTAAGATTTTATCTGGGAGATAGGCTGCCAACTTGGGTGCCTGGTCCGGAGACGCATTGCCCTTAGAGATTTCATCCATGGCATTAGATTGGCCAGTGCATTTGATGACTGCCACAGCGGAGGGCCATAATAAGGTTTCAGTCAGTTCTTCCAACAGCCTTGCATGCTGCACTGGAGAGCCATCTGCCCTCCGAAACCCACTCCTATTCCACGGAGACAGACCCGCATGCACTGTTGTCGTGACATATGCCGAGTCTGAGTAAATGCTGACACACCACCTTTGAGAGGTTCTCAATGCCTCGTTGAGACCGACAAGTTCAGCTGCCCGAGCTGAATAGTGCATAGGTAATCTTTTCATGATCAGACCGTCATGCTACCTCCCTTTACCGAGCACCACTGCTGTCCCTGTGTGCCTCTGTCCCGTCTCCTGGTCAATTGTTGATGACCCATCAATATATAGTATATCTCCTTCTGTCAATGCACTGTCTCTAGATTTAGATTTACCCACCTCTTCACCATCGTATATAGCACAGCCATGCGTTTTCAGGTCATCATCAGTGGATGCCTCTGTCAAATGTGTGGCAGGATTCACTGTCCTACAACTCACTATATGAAAATGAGTTTTGGATATTATAATCTCATATGCAGAGGATCTCTGAGTCGTCAAGGTCGATGTAGACCTTTCCGAAATGGTGAATAGTGAATGTTCCACAAAGTAACAGAGCACCCTATGACAATCGTGCAACTTTTCTCTATCGCAAATCCAGCCGCTGCTAGTGCTTGTTGGCACGAGAACTGTCCCTGCTTGGGGCCCATTGTGCTCTTTTGAGTCAATACTGCAGTCATGAGCCATCCATCAGTGTGGGACAATAAATAAAACTCCTGTGGATAATCCGGAGTTGCTAAAACAGGCGCTGTGGAAATCGCTTTTTTTAAGTACTCAAATGGTCTATTCATTTCTTCAGTCCATACCAATTTACAGTTTTTTGTCTTCTGTCGTTCTCTGAGACTTTCTAACAGCGGCCTTGTGTAGGCTGCGTAGTCTAGGATCCATGCCCTACAATAATTACATAAGCCCAGAAACTGCTGCATTTCCTTGACAGTATTGGACCTAGGGGTGGCGCGTACTGCCGCCACCCTATCTGGTAGTATTTTTGCCCCGTTTGAAGAGATAAGCTGCCCCAAATATAGTACCTTCTGTTGGCAGTTTTGTAGCTTCTTTTTTTCTGCTGTGCACCGTTTGTGAGCCAGCAATTGCAATGATGCAATAGAATCTCTCCTGCACTCCTGTTCATTTTCACTACATACCAGCAGATCATCCACATACTGGATGATTGTACTTGGCACCTGAATATTTCCTAAGTCGGCATGCAGCACTCTACTGAAAATACTCAGGCTTTCACAGTACCCTGGAGGCAATCTCGTGTGCTCGAAGCGCCGTTGACTATGCATAAACGTACTGAGATACCATGAATCAGGGTGGAGTGGGATTGAGAAGAATGCATTCTTCGGATCCACCACTGTGAAGTACGTTGCTGTCTTGGGAATGCTACATAGGATTGTCGCAGGATTTGGAACTTCCGGAAACTCCTTCTGCACCACATCATTAAGAGGACTTAGATCCTGGATCATCCTCTAACTACACCCTGTTGCTTTCTTGACTGGGTATATGGACGTATTACACTGGGATACGGATGGCACGGCGATCCCTTGCTCTAATAGTGCCTGAATAGTGCCTTTTATCCCTTCTGCCGCTTCCCTTGTGTTAGGCAGAAACCTGTGCAGTTCCCTTTGGGAACACTGCAAAAGATTTAGGACTACAGGTGTTAGCAGTAAACCCACTTGGTAGCAGTCTGTACCACCCAGATTTACCTGGTAGCTGTGGCTGAGCAGTCAGACTTCCCTCAAGATAAGTCTTAGTTAACACCACTTATTTCCAGACAGAGGTGAGCGCTTAACTATAGATGGCACTCCAATAAGTTCATGAAGAAGGGAGGGAAAAAGACAGAATATGGAAAGATACACCACTCTAAGATTTAGGAACACTATTAGCAAGGCAGAAGAGCAAAAGTCACTTGTGAGCCAAAGTCCATAAGCTTGGCCCACTCTTAGAGAGAGCAGAGCACAAATGCGCCCAAGATCACACAGTTACACTAGGCTTTGAAAGTCTTGCAGAGAGTTCGAAAAGAGTTTAGAGAGGCTCAGAAAAGTTTAGCCAGGGTGTCCCAGGCTAACCCAGGTTCGAAAGCCGGGGGCTAAATCTACCCTGTACAGTCGGTGGCAAGGGAAGCCAGGCGGAACACGGTACCTTAAGTGGGAAGGATCCTCCAGCGGTGGCAGTTGTTCCTGGCAGCGGGTGCAAGTCTCGGCGTCGTCCAGGGGAAGAGAAGATCTCGACCTGGAGGAAAGCTGAAGGTCGTTGCACTGCCAGGGAAGAAACCAGCCGCCGAGTTTTCCGGTTAAAGGTATTACCCTTTATTTCATGGTCATGGTAAAACGTGGTATTCCAGTTGCCGGGGTGCTTGGCACAGGCAAGGCGGCCACAAGATGCGTCGGGAAGGCGAAAAGACGGTGAAACTGGTTATCCCCACCAGTCAAAGGAAGAAGACTCTCCGGCGGGAGATCTCCTCTGTCGTTGGGAAAAGTGGTGAGACGGTCCAGCAGGGCTCCACCGGTGGTGTCGTCGTGGCAGGTCGGCTCAGCTTCTCCCTCGTCGGATTCTTAGGTCCTGTGGCGACTTCTGAAGTTCCAGTCCCCAAAGCCCTGCTTTTATGCAGAAAACCCCCATTCACTCAGCCTAGCTGTCACTCAAACATGCTAAGTGGTGAGCCGGCCGGCTCACCAATTGGGCCAATCAGGACAGAGTGCGACTTGAGTTGCCTAGGCAACTCAGTCCAGGGTGCCTAAATCCCCCTCCACCCCTCCTAAGTACCCCAGACAGAGTGGCACCACTTAGGAGGGCTTCTGTGGAGAAGCCCGCCAAAAAGTGGAACAAAGGGCTCGACTTGGGTTGGAGTCACAGAAGAGAACACAAACGCCATTTTAGAACCGAGTTTTGGAAAAAATACCAACCGGAGAATTAATAATAATTAAATAAACCGGCGGTATGTTCGAGGCTATCGTAATTAAATAAATAAAGATAGTAGCCTTGAACAATGGGAAAATCCCATAGAGAAATATTCGCGGTTGAATATAAAAAGTAGTATCCACTGCCACCAGCCAAAACTCGATCAGGGGGGACGGAGACGGGCCCCCTCGACTAACAGACCCCAGGGCAATCGAATTGCCCCAGCCAGTACATCCACAATATGATGGTTTGTACTGGTTCTGTTCAGAATTTAAGACTAGTAAAGTCAATGGTGACTTTACATGCCGTGGGAGAGAGTAGTCAGTCCCAGGGTATGCAGTCTATACTGGGGGGTCACTATGACACCCCTGTGTTACTGCACTGAGGGTGCTGTGTAACACACATCACAAAAACACATGAAGCCCTATTGAGTAAAAGACCCCATAGCCCATTAAACACATCTAGAGTCAAAGGAATACACTCAAATCATGACCAAGAGTGAGGGTAAAAAAATTAAACCCCAAAAATCCAGCAAAGCTGCTGGGGGACTCACTAGGTTAGGAAATTCAGCCTAAACAGAGAATTCTCCCTAACACCTTGACAACGGGTACTGCCACACCCTCGGGAGTACTGCCCCCGACTTCAATGTAATCTGTACTGGGGCCACATCTCTCAGTAACCCAACATCATGTGGATTAACAGTCCATAATTGTGCTGGCACATATCGTATGTCCTCCTTAAAGAATAAAGACGGGGTCACCACTGTCATCAGGGGGCACTGTACCTTCGTATACTGCACCATGATATCACGGGGGATACAAAATCCGAAAATGATCTCCCCATTTTGCTCACTGTCCTCAAATAACTCCTCATCAGTCATTTCCTTCAATTGTATTGTTGGGTCTACACATAGTACCGTGCGCCACTCACTCCCGTCCTGATCTGTTCCAATCAGGACTACTCTTTTTTCTGATACTACTAGTCCTTGCAAATCTAATGACAATATTATTCCCACCACCACTTAGGGTGGTAACATGGGTTGGAAAATAAAATCTGTGGGCATTTTCCAACATTTTGAGACACTACTTTTGCTAGTACCTTGATGCCAAAGACAAATATATCCCGGGCCACAGAAACTCCATGGACTACTGAATCCCTTGCCATTGCATTGATTGTTACCATTGCTCGAGCTACACACATCCCTGCGGGGGAACACACTACCCCTTGATCTGTGAATGATCCAGTTATATTTAGTTTACTGAGCCGATCCCTACCCAACAAGTTAACAGGGGAACTCTCGGAATATGTTATGTTATGTTATTTGGGATTTATATAGCGCTCTACATATCATTGGTATGACCTCAAAGCGCTGGTAAGTTGAACGCCCTCTGGGACCTTAGTCCAGGTCAGTAGAGAGAGTAAGGTGTCATAGGGTGATTGCGCGCAGCAATTATGCGGGCAGCAGATGCAATTGCCTAATGGTAGCTGCAGCCTAGCATTAGGTGTGCTGGTATTCGATATCAGCTGTGCGCAGTCTGGAGGATGGACACCAAGACTGGGTTCTGCCTGCGTTAGGCCTGTGTAGGACGCTTATGTGTGCAGCTAGCCCGGTTTTCGTGGGATGTAGCTGCGTTTTATTAGAATGATGAGGTGTTTGTGGAGTAATGTTCATATACGAGCAGCTAGGCCGAAATTGCCCGAAATTGATCGAGGGGTGTAGCTACACTCTAATTCTGTGTTGATGTAGAGTAGAGAGTAAGCATAGTGATATGGGAGGTGAATGTTTGGATGGAGATATAATCTAAGGAGTTCGCTATTCCGGATTTCAAGCACGCTGTTGCTTAGTAGTGGCTTAATAGGCATATTCAGTGGCGTCATTGATTTGGATCTCATTGAGCATTGTTAGCCCCCTCAAATGATCATAGTCTGCATTACGGAAAGAGCCATGTTTTTAGAGCTTTACGGAAGGTCATATAGTCTTGGGTCCGTCGAATATGTGTGGGGAGCGAGTTCTACAGAGTTGGGGCCAAGGTTGAGAAGGCGGATCCTCCGATCCTGACAAGAGTTAGAAGATGCAAGACAGCGTTTTGGGCTCTTTGCAGTTTGTTGAATTGGTATGCCAGAGCTCCCAGGTATAAGGAATTGGCATGGTCCAGTCTCGACATCACAATAGACATAACTGTGGCAAATCTGTTGGGGTAGGAGAGGTAGGGGAAAAATGTGTCCGAGTAGTTTGAGGTGGTAGTGACAGCATTTTGACACTTTGTTGATCTGATGGGAGAGGGTTAGGCCTGAGTCCATAGTGCAGCCAAGGTTTGTGACTATATCGGAGGGGTGGGGGGGCATTGGAGCAGATGTGGGAGATGGGCAGTATTACCGCACACCATGATTTTGCTTTCATCAGGATTAAAAAGGAGGTGTTTTTTTTGTCTTCCATCAGCCAATTTCATGGAGACAAGCTTCAAGGTCGGGATGAGGGCTGGTGCTTGTCTTGGGGATTCTTAGGATAATGTATGTATCATCAGCGTAGTTGTAACAGGAGAGGTTGTGCGTGCGGATGATTCCTGGTAGAGTGCTCAGATAGAGGTGGAACAGGAGAGCAGATAGGCATGCGCCTTGGGGTACTCCAGTGTTCACCAGGCAAGCAGTTGAGACAAAAGGGGAGATGAAAATTATTGGTTTCCTATTGCAGAGGAAGGAGGCAATCCATTTGAGAGCAGTGTCACAGATTCCTAGGGAGTGGAGGCGGTCAAGGAGGATTGAATGGTTAACTGGGTCAAAGGCTGCAGAGAGATCGAGGAGAATCAGTGCTGTGCAGCCCTCAGAGTCTGCAGTGACCTTCAGATCATCCCAGATCGAGATCAGAGTGGTTTCTGTTCCATGTCGCGGTCTGAACCCCGATTGTGCGTGGTCAAGGAGATTGTTGGATTCTACGAAGGAGTTGTGCTGGGAGTATGCACTCTGGTCAAAGAGTTTTTGTCAGAAATCTGGAGTTGGAGATCGGCCTGTAATTCTTGGGGTCCAGGGGGTCAAGGTTTAGAAGTGGCTTGACATTCGCTATTTTGAAGGTTTCGGGGGAGATGCCAGAGGTGAGGGAGTCGTTTAGTATGTCTCTTGCATGTTCTCCAGCGCAGGTAGAGGAGAGTATTTATTTCAGTTAAGAGGCAGGGCGGGGGTCGAGGGGCGACCCAGAGGGTTTGCTGGCTGATAGTAGGTCAAGGAACTCATCTCTGGAGATGGGTTCGAAAGAGTTGAAAATAGGTAATGTGGGCATCGAGGCAAAGGGATCAGGAGGGGTCAGTGAAGGGAAGTGGGTGAGCAAGGACTGTTTGGTGGTAAGGGTTGCCATCCTGTCAAATGGTGTGTTGAAGAAATGTTAGGAGAGGGAGTCGTAGCGTGATTGTGTGGGGGTGGATTGGGCAGAGGAGCGCGTCGGTTTAACAAATTCGATAGGATCATGTGGAGTTCTTTGCTGCGGTTGCTGCAGTTGAGAATTTGTTTATTGTAATAGGATTTTTTGGCCTTTCGGATTTGTAATTACGGTGGTGCAGGGCGAATATGGATCTGTTGAGATCAGTTTTAAATGCTCGCCATTTGCGTTCAAGAGAGTTATTCTGTTTTTTGACACTATCATGTGGGGAGTGAACCCTTTGGGGGACGGTCCTATGCGTGAGGCGTGCAAGGGGGTGAGAGGAATTAGTGAGTCATTAAACCAGGAGTCGAAGGAATCGATGGTTAAGGGTCTATTATGGGGCAGCGTAGCAGGGGGATGGAGAAGCAGGGCTTCAGCTAGGTCGGGATGGACCTTGACTTTGTCCCAGCATCTGATATTGGGGGTGGCGGCAGGGGGAGTAGTAGGACGAGGGGCAGGTGTGTGGATAGAGAAAGGGATGGCAAAGTGGTCGGTTCAGATGAGTGGTTTGGGACAGGATATATAAACCAGTTCATGGGTGCTGAAAATTGCATATAACAAAGGGGCTCGGACTACTTTCCTCCCACTTTTATATTCAGCTGCTCAGTGTATGGAACCGTAGACATAGCACCAGAGAATCCCTGCCTGTCAAGAGTTTTACATGATAATGGAAAGTTCCCCTCCATAATGTATGACTTAATTGCACCTAAATCTACCATAAATATAAATTGCTTGCTTCCTATTTCCACCTCCACCAAGGGCTCCTCTTCAGGGTGTGCGGTTGTTAATAGGATTGGACACGCTAGTGCTCTCTGTGGGCAGTCCTAATCAGAATATGCATTTGTCCCGGGGAATGAAAAAGGGCTGCCCCCGCCATTGTAACTCTTTGGAACGGGGCGTCCATTCCCCCTACCATCCTCTTAAACTGTGTTCCCTCACCCTGCTGTGGTTGTTGCTAACATTGCGCTGGACTGTCAGCCCCATAACGGAACTGATTTTGACACCCTTGCCCAAATTGCAGGTATACCATTCCTTGAGGCCCTTGGAATCACTGCCCTGGAGGTGATGGCACATAATTAAATTCCATGCCAGGCCTGTTCCTGCATGCCCCCAACTCCAGCAATACCAGCACGGTGATGTGCCCTATCCCGCCAAAGCCTCCTGCTCTTCGAAATCCCCATCTTCCCCTTGGTTCTCCTTCACACTGCCACTGTGGGGTGGGGCACTGCCCCCCCAACCCCAATGTCCCTGTCCCCCTTCGCCCCATAGTACCACAATTGTGGCATTCACAATCTGTTGAGTATCTCCTGTCCTTGCCCCTGAGCCGGTGCCGTCACAAGTGCTTCGACAACAACCTTATTTACTTTCTTTTACATTTGTTTTGCCTCATAGATTTGTTGCTTCTGGGCAGTCTCCCTAGCCCGCTCCTTGATTCTCTTTCAAAGGTGGACTATTATACTTTGGATGTACGCCCACCCTTTGGCTTCAACTCCCAAAATTCTATCTAGTGCGTTCTGGACCTCTTTTACTGAATGGTCCTATTGCCCTCCTGTCTAAACGCTCCACATTTCCTGTACCTTAAGAATAAACCTAACTGGGTCCTCATCATCACCCATTGTGTACTGCATTAAAGAATGTAAGTCAGGGGTATATGGGTAAATGTTTCATAGGGCATTCCATACCCTTGCCCTTACTTCATTAAAGGCTGCTCCATCATGTTCGTTATTTGCAAGAATTATCCCAGGGTACCTGGTCCTTACCCATATGTCCCCAGCCTGGTCTCCAACTATGGCGACCAGTAAACTCTAAAGGTCTCCTAGTGCTAAGGCTACCCCATCTGTTTGTTTCTCAAATTCATAGATCCATTTACTGGATCTGGCTGTAAGCTGGGGGAGAGCTTTAATCAAATTATTTTTGTCATTTGAGGCCATGGCACATACTGTCTTATCCCTACTCCTTTATGTATAAGAGGCATATGCATGTCTATTTTGTTTTCAACACCTTTTTTTGGATTTTTCTGATCTTGTACTATCACCATTAAATCTGGTTGATTTCTCGGTCTATCCCTTCCCCCTGCCTCTTGTGGCGGGGATGGGTTTCTCGCCGCCTCCTCTCCTCAATCTCTTTCTTCCCCAGCCTCTTCCTTATTTCTGCCACATTGATCTTCCCATTCATTTTCCCTGGTTCGACTTCTTGTCCCAGAACTGTCCATACCCTCTCCCCATCCTCTTTTTTGACACAAACATTTCTTATTGCCCCAGGGTTGAATTTAACCAAAAGATTTCCTGACTTCCAATCCCTAATTTCTGGTGGTACTTCTCCAGGTTCTTTTAACCTGACCAACCTTTCCCGCAACGCTCTTAACTCATTGTTCAGATCTACTTGTGAACTCCCTAGGTACACTGATGCTACAGGCATGTCAGCGATTGTGGATGGGTTACATGGAGGTGGAGGTGCAAATGCGCTTCAGTCCCCCCGTGCCCCTAGTTGCTGATCCTGATGATACTGTTGTCGACAATTTTTCTACCATTGGTGGCTTGTAGACTGGATTAATATACCCTATTGCATGTTTAGAAGTTATACAGGGTATATCCCCTTACATTGGATCTCTTTTATCTTACTGATCTTCCATAGCCTCGAATAATTGGCAGACATTTAAAATCACTTTTCTTTTTTGTAACTTCTTTCCCTTATATTTTGCTGCTAAAAAGATGGACATTTCTGGCCAGAAGCAGGACATCCCCCCTTCCTTTCTTTCCAACACCCATTGTCTATGATATTTTTCTATTCTGTCACAGTACAGTGGCAGAGCCCTATGCATGTGTCTTATTGGGGTTTCTTCCCGCATACTAATATTGTGTGTCCCTTATGCTTTACTTAGACCTTACTGTTATGCTGTGCATGCTGCTGCTTGTTACACAAAAATACAGATCAACCCACATTTTCCCCCACCCCTTCTTTCCCACTTTTACACACACACACACCACACACACCCACATACACACACACCCACACATTCCCCCTTTTTTACCACAAAAGACAGCAAGAGAAAATATACTAAAATAATTGACTAAAATCCAGGCCCATTCGGTATACCGAGCCACTACTTAATTTTTCCTTATATCCTTGTAGTACCACCGTCTCAGCTTTTATTACATGCTGAGGATCCAATTGCTTTTATCGTCATAAAGGAATTCCACGTGGCACTACCGTCTCAACCTATTATGGCTGAGGATCCCTTACCTCCTAGTCTTTATACACGGAGGCTCCCTTCCTTCCCAGTCTTTGCACGCAGAGGCTCCCTTTTTCCATTATAAAAAGCAGAAAAACAGAAATACGCAACAATTTGAATACATAAGCCACCTCCTATCCAATATATACCTTAACACATCACCTGAAATCCTATCCAATTTATACCGTAACACATCACCAAAGGTCCTATTCAATCTATGTCATTGACCTCGTTCTTCATCCATTCACACCTCACATACTGTCGTACACACGTCCCCTTTGTGTTATCTCTTACAAGAGTCTACTTACATATGCGTGTTCACCCGAGTTTCCTCTGTTACAGGGTTCAATACCAGCTTGTCTTTCTCTCTGGAGCCACGCCCCGCTTCAGCGATCAGAGAGGATTTCAATTAAAATGGCTCCTTCTTAAACCGCTCAAGAAACACATGTTTATGATTTGGGGGACCAGTCGCTGTAGGTGGGCGTGGCTCTTTTTCCTGGAGAAGTGGCCTGGAGCCTTTCCGCAAAGTACGGGGGGAACTGGGATCACATCGGGATACTTCACCACTTGTAAGGGTGTCATCTAATTACGCTCATACCAGAATCAATACAGCCCTGTAGGGAAATAAGGCAAAAAGGCGATCTTCTAAGGATAACAAGTTTAATCTTACAAAATGAGGATGGTAGCAAAGGACTCTGCTGCCTGAATGGTCTTCTCTGGTCCCTCTTCTGTTCCTTCCTGCCAAAGTGGTCTCAAGCACAGGTTTATATAGTCCTGGCTTGCCATGGTGCTTACACTGGAGCTGGATCATGACTTCAACCAATTCTGTCCTTCTTCCCTAATAGGGATGCTCCAAAGCCTTCTTTCTTCGTGGTCAGCAGTTTTGTCAGGGCATGCTGTTCTACATTTATAGATAGCTATGCAAAAACACACTATAGCTCATGCTTGCCCCCATTTTGCTAACTGCAAAAACACACTGCAGCTCTGCAGATTTTTGCAAACCTTGCAAACCTTGAGGTGCAGTCCAAAGAAAACGAAACATTTTCCAGTCATTCTATCCATATTCCACTCATCCTGCCGAAGTTTATCTGGGTCCTGTAGTTTCCTCCACACTTAATACTTATAATGTATCCCATTCTGCATTTTGCCGCACAAAAACATGCAAGTCCTTTTTTTAACACACATGGGGCCTCATTACACGGATGGCGGTAAGGGTTAACTGGTACCGGTAAGGGCACCGGTACCGGTAAACCCTTAGCGCCTTACTACGAGGTCCCTTTGTGGGTAGGTACTTTAACGCCTGCTGTTTAGCATGTGTTAAAAACCAACCCGCAAAGGGACCAGGGTGCTAATTACGGTACCACAATTTGCGGCACCGTAATTAGCGCCTTCCCCATTCCCATAGAGCCCTATGGGGCACAAATGGGAATGGGGAAGGGCAATGGGGGAAGGGGGAATTCCCGCCCCGCCAACCTTGGAATAGGGTGGTAATTCCCCTTTCCACCAAGGCGGTGCCGGTATTTTACCGGCATGGACCAAGGTGCTAATAGCACCTTGGTCCTCCACCTACCGTGTAATGAGGCCCATGGACTCTTGATGGACAATTGACACCTGGTGAGTCAGTCCGTGCTGGCCATAGTGCAGAACACTCACAGGTTCATTTTAGATACCACAGGCTGTATTCCTTCTGGGAATGAGGGGGGGGGGGGGGTTTGACTCATTTACAGCACTAGTTAAGCTTTTAAAATGCCAGAATCGGACATTACAAATCTATCAAACTAATGGTTAATTGCGCCTTATATTCAGACAATAACTACCTTCATCAGTGCTTGCCTATGTCTGTGTACGATATTATGTTTGCATGAGAGAGCCTTCCTTCCCAGTGCCCATCATCCCCCCTAGCCCATTATAGAGCCTTAAAGAGGTCTTGCTTAACACTATAGCGCTTGGGGGTTTGGGAGGACCCTAGTTCCATCCCAACAGTAGCGTCATGTGCCATCGACAGGATAAGGAAAAATCGTGCTTAGTGGCTCACAGGTAAGTGCCGTTGTGGTGGAGGGCTAAAGAGAAAAAGTCTATTTCTCACCCTGACCACAGTAGCCGGAAATCAATCAAAGAAAATATTGGAAAAAAGGAGTGTATTGATTCCATTGGATTACTCAATACAGGGAGTTTGTGGTTCAAGTGAAGAAAAGTTCTGACTGAATAAGCTGGAAGTGAAATTGAGCAAAAACAGACCCTCCTAGATTGGAAATGATGTTAAGAAAGATTAACAGGCTAATTCATAGAATCCAGCGCACAAGTAGCGCACGCGGCTGGCGCACAGCGTGCGCCTGCGATAGTCTGCGCCAGGCACGTGCGCTAAAACAGATTTCCGCGCACAGCGTATTCATGGATTTCAAGCTCCCAAACCAGCCGTGGCGCAGAGAATCGCAGCGAGCCTGCAGCAGCGCCAGTAACGCCCCCAAGAACGCCCTCGCGCAAGGAAAAGCCATCAAAATCGCTAAATCATCGCTAAGGGCTGCGCTAACCCTGGACCACTTCACAGGGCAGGCAAACAAGGAAAGCAAAGCGGGCAATCTTCAAATCATGAGTACGCGGGAAGTACTACACGCGACTAGGCAGGGAACGTGAATTACAGGGGTACGCGGGAATCACCACACGCGAACAGCCAGGGTGCGTGTATTACAGGGGTACGCGTGAAGTAGAACACGCGATAGGCCAGGGAACGTGTATTACAGGGGTATGCGGGAATCACCACACGCGAACAGCCAGGGTACGTGTATTACAGGGGTACGCGTGAAGTACAACACGCGATAGGCCAGGGAACGTGTATTACAGGGGTACGCGGGAATCATCACACGCGAACAGCCAGGGTGCGTGTATTACAGGGGTAGCGGGAAGTCCAACACGCGATTGGCCAGGGTACGTGTATTACAGGGGTACGCGTGAAGTAGAACACGCGATAGGCCAGGGAACGTGTATTACAGGGGTACGCGGGAATTATCACACGCGAACAGCCAGGGTGCGTGTATTACAGGGGTAGCAGGAAGTAGAACACGCGATAGGCCAGGGAACGTGTATTACAGGGGTACGCGGGAATTATCACACGCGAACAGCCAGGGTACGTGTATTACAGGGGTACGCGTGAAGTAGAACACGCGATAGGCCAGGGAACGTGTATGACAGGGGTACGCGGGAATTGTCACACGCGAACAGCCAGGGTGCGTGTATTACAGGGGTAGCGGGAAGTTCAACACGCGATAGGCCAGGGAACGTGTATCACAGGGGTACGCGGGAATTATCACACGCGAATAGGCTGGGTGGGCCCTCACAGGTGTACCCTGTACACCCTCCACGGCCCCTGCAGGCAGCCCACAAAACAGTGGACTACCCTGCACACCTGATCATGTCCCCCTGCACCCCCATCCACCAGGGGCACCCTCCACCAGGCCCCCACCCATGTCTCCCACCACCCCCACCCCCCAGCAGTGCAGGGGCACCTGCCATCAGGCCCCCACCCATGTCTCCCACCACCCCCACCCCCCATCCACCAGGGGCACCCTCCACCAGGCCCCCACCCATGTCTCCCACCACCCCCACCCACCAGCACTGTGGGGCACGTGGCCAGCAGGCAGTGAGGCAGCAGCAGATGGCAGGTGGGAGCGTGCTCAGGGCTCTGGGGGACTTTAATTTGGCCTCCTGGCCAGGAGCGTGGTCTTCCGTGTTTGAACGCGTGGACAGCCTGATAGGGAGTGATTTTGCACGTGAAAACCCCACACTCAGCGAATCGCGCGAAAAGCCGTCCCCAGCATATGTGCGTCAATAGTTACCTGCACGTGCAGTGTCAAAGCGTGTGATTGGTGAAAAAGGATCTACACGCAGGAGTGACAAAGCGTGTGATTGGTGAAAAGTGAGCTACACGCAGGAGTGTCAAAGCGTGTGATTGGTGAAAAAGGATCCACACGCAGGAGTGACAAAGCGTGTGATTGGTGAAAAGTGAGCTACACGCAGGAGTGTCAAAGCGTGTGATAGGTGAAAAAGGATCCACACGCAGAAGTGACAAAGCGTGTGATTGGTGAACATGGGCCAAGCACGTACACGCCGTAAGTGACGCTGTACGTGTGGGCCTGTATAAAAGGTAGTGTTGAACACCATTTCCTTGTACGTGCTTTTCGTGGAGAGCGAGTGGGTGAATTCTGTACTTCTTGTCGTTTCACACGCGATTGACTTCACGGCGTTTCCAGTTCGTACTCCCTGTTACCTCTGACAGCTTTTTCTCTTTTTCCTCTAGTACTGGTTTACCTGGGCCTGTTCCCTCAAACAGTGTCCCCTTCTACTGTTGTCCTGTCTCCTCAGACAGCGTACACATCTTCTTTTGGCGGGGGTGTTGCCAACCAAACGCGCTCATTTTTCACGCTCTTTTACCTGGCAGACGGTGAGTCACGCACGTATCTAACTTCTGTGCTTGCCCCGTGTGTAGCCTACCCCTTCAGAGGTCATTCTAGGCTGCGTGTGACACGCATACGTTCATTGTGTTACTGGATGCCACAGCGTAGTGCAGGGTTTTCCATCAGCACACGTGGTCTAGGAGGGGTATTGTGCACGTTCCTTAACTTTTTTGGGGTGCCTGCGCGTTGCGTGACCCGTCATCTTTCCCCAGGGGTGTCATATAGCCTTGCCACTGCACTAGGGTACGAATACCATCTGGTACCCAACCCCTTTGACACCCAATTGCCCAGGACAATTGTGCACACCGACTCCCATACGCACAATACCATCAGTGCCATGGTTGGGAGGCGTGCAAGCCGTAAGGGTGGCAAAGGTGGCCGAGCCACACGTGGTGGCCGTGGAGGATCCACTAGGGGACGTGGTTGTGACTTGCAGGGTGCCCCTGTCCCCCCCAGTCTGGAGGACCAGTCAGGGACACCCATGCCCCCCCCCCAATTGAGAGTCATGTGGCTGATACCAACCCTGATCAGCCCTTGTCGGACCAGGCCATTGTGGCACCAGACCTGTCCGAGGGTGATCCCATCGCTGACATCCAGGTCAGCAGGTCCACTGCACGTGCACCGGTGCACATTGGTGTCATCAGGGCACGCGCATCTATGCCAGATAGGTCATCTGCTGGCCCCCGTAGCCAGGGTGTGGCTCCATCCACCCCACCTCTCATACACCCTGCCAAGACTGTGTCGGTCCTAGTTCATGCACCTCAGATCAGGCCTGACCCCATCCCACTACCCCCAATGCCTGCACCTACTCCCATGCTGAGTGGGCAATCCCACACACCCAGTACTGAGTCCACCACGGCTCCTGCCCCTAGTGTCCACAGCGGCGTAGGACACTCTGGATCCCCACCCCCTTCCAAGCGCAAGAGGAAGAGTGCACGTCCGGCACAGGCTGATGCACCAGGCACGGCTGCACAGTCCGGCCCATCAAGGAAGCCAAGCTTCACAGACGCCGAACTGAATGCACTTGTTCAGTATGTGTCAGATCATGATAGGGAAATGGTCATCGTTGCAGGGTCCAAGACCACACATGCCAGACGCCAGGCACACTGGCAGACCATTGCTGACAGAATAAGTGCCCTTGGAGTAGCGAGGCGCACAGCTAGTGATTGCCAGAAGCGCTGGAATGACCTTAAGCGCAGGGCAAAGGATAAGCTGGCCTCAAGTCATGCCGCAACCTTGGTGACTGGAGGTGGGTCCCCAGCACAGGAAATAGAACTCACACCACACGAGTCCGTAGCTGGATCCTACGTCACCGAGGGACAACTCCAAGGTGTGGGAGACCTCCCTGATTACGAGGCATCATCCGGTGAGTGCACATGCATGTGTGTATTATCCATGTGCATGGTGTGTGTGTGAAGCATTCATGTTGGGTGCCTGTCAAGGGGGTGTGTGGCAGAGTTGATAGTGGCACCCATGTGCCCCATCCAGTATGTTCAGTGCAACACCATCTGCCCACAGCACTATCCCTACTGGCAACAGTGCACATATGGCCCGACACCATGGAAGTTGCCCTTGAATTGTCATTTTGTCACTACATTGTTGCTCATACTCCCCTGTCTATTCATCTGATGTCTTACATACCATTCCTATACTTTCCCCCAGCCATTCAAGTTTCATCTTCACATGCCTGACATGCAATGATACCACATGCTAATGCGTCCTCTGTATATAAATGCCAACCAACATGCTGTCATACTGTGGATGTTGCCTTGACATCCACCTCCTACCTGTGGGCTTTGGTACCGTCTGGTTTCGAGCCCCATTCCCTCACACTCCATGCTGCTCTTCATGGTCTATCTTCCATGACTTCTACAGTTCAGACCATCGTGCCCTACTCACGACACCTGCTTGCCAAAAGTCAAATGAGGGCACCCTGCCCTCCAATGCGACCCACCCTATTGCTGACCAGTGCATCTGAGCCTACTCAAAGCTAACTCTCACTGACATCTGCTCATACATGCCTTTGCCTGTCCCATAGACCCTTCACATGGTCCCTGTCCTCTCTCCTTGCTCCTCTTCCACCATCAATGGTGGGACCCGTTGGGGTGTACTCCTGGCCTCCTTCCAATCCTCAGAGGCCACTATTGATGTGCATGGTAATGGGAGCGTCCCAGTCCAAGGCCCTTAGGCCAACCTCAATCTCCTTGAGAAATGCTACCCACATCTCATCAACTTCCTTACCTCTCCTGCTGTCCCCCCTCCTCTCTCCTCATCAATCCTGCACTGCCTCCCTGCACCCTCCCATGAACCTTCTCCGCCTCCCACTCCAACTCCTACACATGCTGCACCCCTGATCTCTAGCACTCCCCGTAAGTCCTACAAGGCTGTCAACCTCCTCCACAATTACACTCCTTTCACTGCGGCTGCATCAGGCATTCCTCCGATATCTGTCACTTACATGAGGTTATGCACCTTGACATCCTTGGTCTCATGCAAACATGTCTGACGGCCAGCTCTGTCTGCATCCTTCACACACTCCTACCTGATGTTCAGGAGACCCTCTCCTTGGCCCGCCACTACTGTGCAGGGGGGGTGTGCCCTTGGCTTCCCTGAGGGTATTCCTGCCACTGTCACTCCTACTTAGACCTACTCCACTCTGGAATGGCTTGTGTGACGTCTCTCTCCACCACACCTTGACATTCTCAAACAGTGCGTACTGTGTCTGGGAAAACTGGTCAAATGTACTACTTCCTTTCTGAGTGTCCTCACCTCTCCTCCTCACTCATGTCCCCAGACACAGAAATCCTCATCCTTGGTGCTGTACGCATCCACCTGCATGCTTGTTGACGCCCCCACGTGACCTTTCTGTGACCTCAGCAACTCCCTCTCACCCTCTAGACTCCCGTCTGTCCCTACTCATTCTGCAGGGCACACTCTTGATGCTCTGATCTCATCTGACTTTCCCCTCTCCGTCCATCTCTGCACTCCTCTCTCCTGGAGTGATCACATTCTCCTCTCCTCCCAGCTCACCCTCACCACCCCACAGGCAAAGCCACCCTCACCACTGTCACACACCTTCTTGGTATTCCGACCCATGAAGTGTGTGTCAGTCGAGGCTCATGCTGCCAAAATCTCCCCCCCATCCAGCTCCCCCTTAGGCTCACTCCCATCCTGACAGGGCCCACTCCATGCTCCACTCCATGTCAGGTACACTGGATGTCTTTGCCACGGTCATGACCACCTGTCTGAAGCCCCATGCCAATGCAGAGTCCTGGCATGACTCGGATCTTGTGAACCCAAACCACAGGTGCCGGGTGGCAGAGAGGGAATGTCCTGCATCATGGCCATCCTCTGGCAAACTGGCCTGCCACATGCTCCAAAGGCAATAGCGCCTCACCCTTTTCACCAAGATGAGATCCCCAATCCAAGGGCACATATCTGCGGCATGTGACAACTCTGCAGGACACATAGAAATCTGCAAGGACCTTGCCGAGCCAGATGCAGTGTGTACCTCCCCTGTCCCCTCCGAGCCCACAGCACTGCATGATTGACTCTGTACCCCTATAGGCCACCCCCCCAGCACTTGTCTGCGCCTAACACCATCGGCCCTTGACGTCAAGTCCTACTTACCTTGTACAGCACTTCCAGCCGCCACTTCCCCTTGCACTTCATTGTGCCACCCACCCCTGCACTTGCGTGACATGAATGACACCAGCACCAGTAGGATTGTTGACTGGCATCCCCTTCTGCCCCACCACCCCTCAGTGCTCCGCTGTACCTTCATACATTTCTGGACCGGTGCTTCACGAATGCAATATGAATCCTTTACAGGTGATGGGGAGGTGGAATCACATTGTTTACTGCATTTTGTTGATGTAGACAAGGCACTGTGCATCGTGGCCTATTTGGACTAGCAGATCCATGTACAACATGTATACTTATTGAAGTGACGATGCAATGTCAGGACCAGAGTGGTTGAAATCCAAAAAACTCGCCCTCCTCTCCCTCTTCACTTGGTGGCTATGTCACATGCCATGTGTGTGATGGCATGTGCCTTTGACATGGCAATCACCGGCCAATGTGTGATGGCAGTGCTAGGCAGCATGGTGAGCAGGCGTTGCTCTCCAATCGGTACATTGTATGCCCTGAGCCTCCCCTACAGACCCAGTGATGGTGAATGCATAGGAGGTCTCCCAGTCATGTGGGACATGTGTCGTAGAACTACTGCCTCTGTTGTTCATCAGCCCTTGTTGCATGCCATGGTGCTAATGCCTGTTTCCATTTTTCTCTTTCATGTCTTTGCAGGGGACGAAGCACTTGTTGATGCTGGGGATGTGGTGGTTGAGCCGTCCCAGGAGGGCTACCCGGGCCGACCTACCACAAGTGAGGGACGTGGTGTGTTTGTGGGTGAAAACCCACAAGTGCTGCAGGTCGTGCTGTCGAGGGGTGTCTCTGGGGGTTCCTCCCCCGAGCAGTATTCAGGTGTAGACTCGGAGGATGACACCTATGTGCAGTCGCAGGTGAGTGTTCTTGGGAGAGAATCTCCTCTGTCCGACCCACCTGCAGCCGGGCCATTGCCCTCAATGGGGATGTCAGTGTCGGCAGATCAGCCTCCGGTGGTTACGGATGCAGGGCCACACCACCCAATCTCTGATCCTGTTCCTGGGGCTGCAGATCAGAGAGGGAATGCAGTCCTGCAGCCTGAGGCCTTGCCGGCACAGCAAGGCGCAGTCCGCCTTGCCCCAGGCAGGTGTGGTGCCCGTCAACGTGGTGGCCGTATGCCACCTGGCAATACCGTTTGGGAGCAATCCATCTACGGTATGGCCACCCAACAGGCAGCATCATCCGAGATGATTGCACAGGCCATGGATAGGGTGGCCACTTCCATTGTCCCCCCAGAAAGGCTGATGGAGCGACTGGAGCAGGCTACAGAGTCCATCTGCCAGGCACACAGGGAGGATATGTTGGCGTCCAACATGGACAGGCGGGCGGCACTGGCGACTCTGCGGGAATCACTTTCCATGGAGTCCCAGCGCCACAGGGAAGGCCTGAGGGAAGAACTCCGTCACCTCAGGTCGACCCTGTTAGAGCTTGAGGCTTCATCCCATAGAAGGACAGAGGAGCAGCTGGAGCGTCTGACACGGACGCTCTCGGCCGAGATGCAGGCAACTCGTGCGGAGGTCAGGTCATCCCGGGAGTTACTGCATGGGGACCTCCGCATGATTATAACCCAGAACCAGAACTACCAGACCCGCCTGCTTGCAGCCATGGAGGAGCAAACTCGTGCTTTGCGTGGGCTGCCTCCCATTGTCACACCATCTTCTGAGGCAGCTCCCCCACCTCCAGAGTCAGCTGCAGGGTCTGGCCAGAGCCATAGCGACTCATCTCCCACAACAGAGTAGCCGTGTGGGCCACGAGCCTATGGGGTGTTTTCGTTTCCCATGATCCACACAGGTGGATTGTGGCGTGCATCCTGTCCTCGGACCTCATAGGTGCCCCCCCCCCCCCGCCGGCCCTTTCATGGCCATTTTTTCTCTATTTTATTTTTATTTTGCAAGAGTGTTGCCTTGTGTGGGTACCTGGGCATACACTGTATTGTGGCTGGGCACATGCAGGCTTGTCCTGAGTTTGGTTTCGATGCTTGGGTAGCAGACATCCACACCCCTCCTGCTTCCGTTTCCATGGGCTTGCAAAGGGTGTGCCCAAGTGACATCAAATTACACGGTGACATTGGACTCCCATGAGCTGTTGGCCAGTCCATAGTCAATACTGTGTAGACATTCATAGTGTTCATTGTTGTTGCACCTAACTATGCATGATGGTTTGATATGTGCCTCTACTTACATATGTTGCTCATGTTTTGCAGGTATTTCACACAGATCTTCACAAGGGCATACTCTCTGGAGTCAGACTACATGTCGGTAGATGTGCACTGACACTTTTGCATGGCGCCATCACTGTACATCTGGACGGTGAGGACATACCAGCAGAATCAGGTAATGAGACTACCATTGATTACATGCATTGTGTCTTGTTTGGGTGGGCTTCAGGGTGGGTTGGTGTGTAATTTGATTGAAATTACTCTTACACAGGTGTGTAGTAGTGGCTCCAGGTCCGTTAGCTGCTCAAGTGCGGCTATGTTCCATTTGGGGCACTGCTATTTGTGACACTGGTGTCATGTTGTGATGGCCAGTTTGTTTGCTGTCACATACCATGACATGGTGTCCTCAGTGGCGGGACTGTGAAGGGAATGGGTGACATGGCAATGTTGTCATGTAGTGAATCGCCTGTGGCAATGCATATTAGATTGATGGAGTTGTGTCTTTGCGTTGTGATGCATTGCTGGTGTATGTGTAGCTAGGGGTGCACACATATTGACACTTCCATGTTAACAATCTCAGGCTGATGTGTATCTGACAGTTTATTGTCAAGTAAATTTCAGACATTGTCAGGTAGTGTCATCATTGATTGTCAGATGGTATGTGCCAGAGCAGTGTGCACTAGCCAGCACTGTGATTCCTAGGTGAAGAAGTTGGCCACCAGTTGCGTACGGGCTGCCTCCCCCCGTGCCCTTTCCCCTCCCATGCGCAGCGGGCGTGCATGTGGTTGTGGATGTGGGGGCACCACCATGTCCACGGGCAGGCCCCGGCGTGTTGCAACGTTGTGCAGGACACATGCTGCCACTATGATCCTGCACACTATTCGGGGAGCATATAACAGCTGCCCGCCAGAACGGTCAAGGGAGCGAAAGCGTGACTTGAGCACTCCGAATGTGCGCTCCACTATGCCCCGTGTTGCAATGTGGGCTGTGTTGTACCTTACCTGGGGTGGCGTGGTGGGGTTCCGGATTGGGGTCATCATGTGGGGGCTGATAGGGTAGGCACTGTCCCCTGTGGAGGTGGTGATGGGTATCATTAGTGGTGTTGTGTCATGACCCAGTATCTGACATGCATGCATGTGCAGTGGCATTCATGCTCACCAAGCAGCCATGTATCTCCATGCTGTCCAGCCTCTAGGTCCCGGCATAGGGTAGACATTCTGTAGATGAAGCTGTCGTGGGTGGACCCTGGATAGTTGGCATATACTGATGTGATTATTCCCTTGGCATTGCATACAACTTGCACGTTGATGGAATGCCAGTGCTTGCGGTTTCTATAGATGTGCTCTGTTGCCCTGGGTGGACGTAGAGCCACATGTGTGCAGTCAATTGCACCAAGCACTTTGGGGAATTGAGCCACACCATAGAATTCCTGGATGCACGTCCGCCTTTCTGCATGAGTCCTGGGGAGATATATGTGCCTGCGGACTGATGGCCGTGCAGTGATGATGTTCAAGACCTGGTGTAGGCAGCGTGACTGCGTGGCCTGTGACACACCACCCACTATGGCACTTGTCCGCTGAAAGGATCCAGTGGCCAAGAAGTGCAGTACATTCAGGACCTTCTGCAGGGGGCTGAGTGCTTGGGAGCACAGGGTGGGTGATGTGAGGTCATCCTCCCACTCACTGACCAGGTCCAGTATGATGTGTGCTGGAAACCTGTACCTCCCATACACCTGGTCATCAGGCATCCCGAATAGGCTGGTTCTGGGTGTGAATATTCTGGCCCTGACTCTCCTCCTCCTCCTCCTTTGGTAGCCCACTGCCACTGCTGCTAGGAACGGTATGTTCATCCTGGCATCTGGCTTGTTTATTGAAAAGTGCGCAAATTAATGCCTTGCGCGTGTTGTAGGCGAGCGTGTGAGCCTCGCACCCCTGGAATCGAGTTCCCACTCCAATCGCGTGTGGAAATTCCCACGCAGCAGGCATACAGGTGCGCTGACGTACTTGCTTGTGTACGTGGCCGCGCACCCCTGAAATACACGTACTTATGCCAATGGCGTGTACGCGCACTTTTGCCCAATTACACGCGATGAAATACACGTACATAGGCCAATGGCGTGTACGCGCACTTTTGCCCAATTACACGCGATGAAATACACGTACATAGGCCAATAGCGTGTACGCGCACTTTTGGCCAATTACACGCGATGACACTCTGACGTGCAGTATTTCCGCGTGTGCTCCGTCTTCACGTGCTGAGTGGGGAACGCCCGTGCGGATCACGTCAGACGCGCTTACGCGATGAGGGACTCTGGTCCAATAGAATCGCGTATGCGTGCTGACGCACTTACGCGCTAAGGGCCTTTCCTCGGATTTCACGCTGACGTGCAGGAATTTCACGTGCCAAAACACTCCGTATCAAGCTGGCCACCCGAAAACACACGGAACACCACGCTCCTGCCCCGAAGGCCGAGTTACTGCCCCCCCAGTGCCCTGAGCAGCCTCCCACGTGCTATCTGCTGCTGCCTGCCTGCCTGCCTGCCTGCTGCCACCGTGCCCTGCCATTTGGTGCCTGCACATCAGCCATCTGCAGGGGTCCAGTTGCTGTGTCCACCCCTGCTGGAACTGAAGACTCCCAACTGGGATTACATCGCTCCACAGCCCAGCCCCAGGACCCAGTTGCCCACCCACACCTGCCTCTGGGGTTGCCATGTCGGGCACTTCTACATCTGGCACCAGTGGCAACCCCAGGCCAGAGGGGCAGAGGGGCACCAGCTTCACTGCCACCGAAGTTGGTGTCCTGGTGGAGCATGTCCTGGGGCAGTATGATGCCCTCTTTGGATCGTCCCGCGCCAGCAAGGAAGGACGGGAGAGGATCTGGGCCGACTGTGTGGTTGCCATCAACGCGGAGGGGGTGGCAACCCGCAACGTCTTGAAGATCAAGAAGCGCTGGGAGGACTTGAGGTCCAGGACCCTTGTGAAGGCCCGGCGCCTCGTGGAGGGGGGCCGGGGCCACATGAGTTCCATCCAGAAGAGGGTCCTGGAACGCGTACGCCCAGCGCTCCACGCCCAGATCCTTGAGAGGGAGACCCGTCTGGAGTTGAGCGGTAAGTGTCCAAGCATCACTGTGTGAGACAGTGCATGTTGCGGTGTGCTGGTTCTATGATACTTGCCTGTATGTGTGCCATGGGCCATGTATGCATGTATGTGTGTGTGCTGGGACATCATGGTAATGCATGTGCGACCAGTGATGTGTGACCCACATGGTTGTTGCATGTGTTGAAATGCGGCATGGGGAGCACTATGCAGATTTGGGACATGAGAGCATGCCAGTCTCTGTACCTGGACATGGATGGGGGTGAAGGATGGGTGCTGATGCCAGGTACATATATGGTAGTCATGTCTGTGTGCCTGACCTGCATGTCTGTGACTTGTGCATGCCATGGATGCATGACACATGTGTGTGACAATGCACAGATTCAGTGACGCACCCAACTTCCCCTTGTTTTGCCTGTGTTCGGTGTGATTGGGGCCAGATGGATGTGACTGAGGTGAAGTGTGTGCATGTGATATGCATGAGCCATGATGCATGTGAGTTACATATCATTGAATGTTTCAAGAGTCAATTGGACATGCATGGAAATGTGCATGGCATGCACCATGCCTGTTACTGTGTGTGTTTTGCCTGGACTGACCCATGTGTTGTGGAGGGACATGATGGAAGTGTACTTTGACAGGGGTGCTCATCTGCTATTGCTTCCTGTCTAGGGGACCATTGTACAGTAGCCTGATGCTTGTGTCCTTTGTCTCCCTCTACGCAGCGGCTAGTGAAGAAGAGGGCGGAGACGGCGCTGTGGAGCAAGGCGGCGGGGATGCCCCCACGGCTGCAGCGGAAGGGGTGGGTGAGCCCCCACAGGGGCCTGCTACGGCGGGAGACGGTGAGGAGCCATCCAGGTTGGTGGTTTGCACAGAGGAGGAGGAGGCCGACACTGGTGCACACATGGGGCCTGGTGGGAGCATCCCTGCTGGTGCAAGTGGTGCAGTCCAGGGCCAGGGGCAGGAGGCAGCACAGGTCACCGTGGAGGTGCCTGTGCATGTCGCTGTCCCTGACCCTGTGAGTGCACCACCATGCACCAGCAGGGATGCCCCGTCCCAGGCCCGTCCGCAGGTAGAGGGGATGTCCATGTCAACTGACTCCCCTCCACCTGCGGCCGTGGGAACCCCTGGCCGCGTGGAGCAGGTCCTGATTGGGGTCGCGATGCGCACGGCTGTGATTCGTGATGCCGTGCGTGCTTCCCGGGAGGAGCACGCACGTCATCACGAAGTGCACCGTGCCGACGTGGCCCAATTGGGATCGGCCATGTTCGGGGGGTTCCTGCATGTGTTGGCCAATCTGACGGCCCTCTCCTCCTCTGTGCAGGCTATCCACCGGTCGTTCTCCTTGCCGTCTTCCGGCCCAGATGCCACCATGGCCCCCTGTGGACCTGCCCCGACCAATGCAGCCAGCTCGGTGGGGATCCCATCCCTGCCGCAGTTGGGAGTCGGAGGTCCAGCAGGGGTGGACGACACAGCAAGTGGACCCCAGCAGATGGAAGATGTGCGGGCATCATCGGGCAGGGCACGTGCACGACGGCGTCGGTGGTTACCATCAGCCTGGATGCCGTCGTGCTGGCAGAGGCAGTGGCGTCGGAGGCAGCAGCGGGCTCGACGTGGGAGGCATCATGGCTCAGGGCCATCAAGATCAGAGGGGCAGGCATCGGCCGGAGGGCAGGGCAACCCTGGCATGGCGGTGTGTTCCGTGTGGGAGGAGTTTGGCCAGCGGATAGGTGCGGAGCGGCAGCGGGCGGAAGAGGAGCGGCTCGCCATGGCCAGGGCGGAGATCTCCATGCATCAGGCATTGAGGCGGGCTGAGTGCCTCGAGGAGGCTCGCAGGGAATTTGGTGAGCACATGGGGTTGTCCCTGCGAGACCTCGGGGCCAGGACTGAGTCCCGCCTCCAGGACATTGACATGGAGTTCGAGGATGCCCTGGCCAGCATCACCAAGTGAGCCGCAGGACTAGCCCGCTGCCTTTGTATATAGTTTTTTAGTTAGTTAGTGCTAGGTTTCCTTTATTTCTTTTTATTATTTTGGACCGCTTGGACAATGGCCACTTTTTTGTACATATTTTTTAACTTAGTTAGTATTAGGTTTCATTAGTGGTGTTGGGCTCATGGACCCTTGAACATTCCTGTATATATTGTTATTTTTTGGGAGATACATTTTTTTAATTTCATATTGTTTACACCATGTCGTAATGGTTTTTCTTTGATTTCATGTTACATGTGTTTGCTTTGGCCAAAATCTATTGATTTTTCTATCCTTTGTTTTTTGGTTTCTCATTTTTGTTCCCGGACATGGACCTTTTATTTGCTTTGCCAGATAGTTGTATTAGTTTACTTATTTTTTTATTTAATACATTTTTATATTATCTTACACTTGTGTCATTTTTTCTTTGGTTTCTTACATGTCATGATATGGGTTTTGACATTCACTTGCACCCATTGTGTATGTGTGTGTGGCGGACATGTGTTCTTTTGCATACTTGCCTTTGGGGTTGTGTCATGTGATTGCATTCACTATGTGGGTGCATGCAATCCTTGCCTGGGTGTTTGTGCTGGGTATGCTGGCCATTACTGCCATTATTGTGTATCGTCAGGACCAGGGGCCAGGGGGACATGGGTGGGGGCCTGGTGGAGGGTGTCCCTGGTGGATGGGGGGTTGGGGGTGGTGGGAGACATGGGTTGGACATGGGTGGGGGCCTGCTGGCAGGTTCCCCACAGTGCTGGGGGTGGGGGTGGTGGGAGACATGGGTGGGGGCCTGGTGGAGGGTGTCCCTGGTGGATGGGGGGTTGGGGGTGGTGGGAGACATGGGTTGGACATGGGTGGGGGCCTGCTGGCAGGTTCCCCACAGTGCTGGGGGTGGGGGTGGTGGGAGACATGGGTGGGGGCCTGGTGGAGGGTGCCCCTGGTGGATGGGGGGTTGGGGGTGGTGGGAGACATGGGTGGGGGCCTGGTGGAGGGTGTCCCTGGTGGATGGGGGTTGGGGGTGGTGGGAGACATGGGTGGGGGCCTGGTGGAGGGTGTCCCTGGTGGATGGGGGTTGGGGGTGGTGGGAGACATGGGTGGGGGCCTGGTGGAGGGTGTCCCTGGTGGATGGGGGTTGGGGGTGGTGGGAGACATGGGTGGGGGCCTGGTGGGGGGTGTCCCTGGTGGATGGGGGGTGGGGGTGGTGGGAGACATGAGCAGGTGTGCAGGGTAGTTCCCTGTTGTGTGTGCTGCCTGCAGGGGCCGTGGAGGGTGTAAAGGTAATGCCTGGGAGCACACGGCCAATTCGCGTGTGGAACTTCCCGCGCACTCCTGCAATCCACGTACCCGGCCATATCGCGTGTGGTACTTCCCGCGCACCCCTGGAATCCACGTAGCCGGCCATATCGCGTGTGGAACTTCCCGCGCACCCCTGGAATCCACGTACCCTGCCATATTGCGTGTGCAACTTCCCGCGCACCCCTGGAATCCACGTAGCCGGCCATATCGCGTGTGGAACTTCCCGCGCACCCCTGAAATCCACGTAGCCCGCCATTTCGCGTGTGGAACTTCCCGCGCACCCCTGAAATCCACGTAGCCGGCCATATCGCGTGTGGAACTTCCCGCGCACCCCTGGAATCCACGTACCCTGCCATATCGCGTGTGCAACTTCCCGCGCACCCCTGGAATCCACGTAGCCGGCCATATCGCGTGTGGAACTTCCCGCGCACCCCTGAAATCCACGTAGCCCGCCATATCGCGTGTGGAACTTCCCGCGCACCCCTGAAATCCACGTAGCCCGCCATTTCGCATGTGGAACTTCCCGCGCACCCCTGGAATCCACGTAGCCGGCCATATCGCGTGTGGAACTTCCCGCGCACCCCTGGAATCCACGTACCCTGCCATATCGCGTGTGCAACTTCCCGCGCACCCCTGGAATCCACGTAGCCGGGCATATCGCGTGTGGAACTTCCCGCGCACCCCTGAAATCCACGTAGCCCGCCATATCGCGTGTGGAACTTCCCGCGCACCCCTGAAATCCACGTAGCCCGCCATTTCGCGTGTGGAACTTCCCGCGCACCCCTGAAATCCACGTAGCCGGCCATATCGCGTTTGGAACTTCCCGCGCACCCCTGGAATCCACGTACCCTGCCATATCGCGTGTGCAACTTCCCGCGCACCCCTGGAATCCACGTACCCTGCCATATCGCGTGTGCAACTTCCCGCGCACCCCTGGAATCCACGTAGCCGGCCATATCGCGTGTGGAACTTCCCGCGCACCCCTGAAATCCACGTAGCCTGCCATATCGCGTGTGGAACTTCCCGCGCACCCCTGAAATCCACGTAGCCCGCCATTTCGCGTGTGGAACTTCCCGCGCACCCCTGAAATCCACGTAGCCGGCCATATCGCGTGTGGAACTTCCCGCGCACCCCTGGAATCCACGTACCCTGCCATATCGCGTGTGCAACTTCCCGCGCACCCCTGGAATCCACGTAGCCGGCCATATCGCGTGTGGAACTTCCCGCGCACCCCTGAAATCCACGTAGCCCGCCATTTCGCGTGTGGAACTTCCCGCGCACCCCTGAAATCCACGTAGCCGGCCATTTCGCGTGTGCAACTTCCCGCGCACCCCTGAAATCCACGTACCCTGCCATATCGCGTGTGGAACTTCCCGCGCACCCCTGCAATCCACGTAGCCGGGCATATCGCGTGTGGAACTTCCCGCGCACCCCTGAAATCCACGTAGCCCGCCATATCGCGTGTGGAACTTCCCGCGCACCCCTGAAATCCACGTAGCCCGCCATTTCGCGTGTGGAACTTCCCGCGCACCCCTGAAATCCACGTAGCCGGCCATATCGCGTGTGGAACTTCCCGCGCACCCCTGGAATCCACGTAACCTGCCATATCGCGTGTGCAACTTCCCGCGCACCCCTGGAATCCACGTACCCTGCCATATCGCGTGTGCAACTTCCCGCGCACCCCTGGAATCCACGTAGCCGGCCATATCGCGTGTGGAACTTCCCGCGCACCCCTGAAATCCACGTAGCCCGCCATATCGCGTGTGGAACTTCCCGCGCACCCCTGAAATCCACGTAGCCCGCCATTTCGCGTGTGGAACTTCCCGCGCACCCCTGAAATCCACGTAGCCGGCCATATCGCGTGTGGAACTTCCCGCGCACCCCTGGAATCCACGTACCCTGCCATATCGCGTGTGCAACTTCCCGCGCACCCCTGGAATCCACGTAGCCGGCCATATCGCGTGTGGGACTTCCCGCGCACCCCTGAAATCCACGTAGCCCGCCATTTCGCGTGTGGAACTTCCCGCGCACCCCTGAAATCCACGTAGCCGGCCATTTCGCGTGTGCAACTTCCCGCGCACCCCTGAAATCCACGTACCCTGCCATATCGCGTGTGGAACTTCCCGCGCACCCCTGCAATCCACGTAGCCGGCCATATCGCGTGTGGAACTTCCCGCGCACCCCTGAAATCCACGTTCCCTGCCATATCGCGTGTTGAACTTCCCGCGCACCCCTGTAATCCACGTAGCCGGCCATTTCGCGTGTGGAACTTCCCGCGCACCCCTGCATCCACGTACCCTGCCATATCGCGTGTGGAACTTCCCGCGCACCCCTGCAATCCACGTACCGGGCCATATCGCGTGTGGGACTTCCCGCGCACCCCTGAAATCCACGTAGCCGGCCATTTCGCGTGTGCAACTTCCCGCGCACCCCTGGAATCCACGTAGCCGGCCATATCGCGTGTGGAACTTCCCGCGCACCCCTGAAATCCACGTTCCCTGCCATTTCGCGTGTGGAACTTCCCGCGCACCCCTGCAATCCACGTACCCTGCCATATCGCGTGTGGAACTTCCCGCGCACCCCTGCAATCCACGTACCGGGCCATATCGCGTGTGGAACTTCCCGCGCACCCCTGGGATCCACGTAGCCGGCCATATCGCGTGTGGAACTTCCCGCGCACCCCTGTAATCCACGTACCCTGCCATATCGCGTGTGGAACTTCCCGCGCACCCCTGAAATCCACGTACCCGGCCATATCGCGTGTGCAACTTACCGCGCACCCCGGTATGCACGCACACGTTTATTTTTTCTCTCTGCGCGTGTCTGTGTTTGTGGGTACCCCTTTGTACGTCATTTGTCCTGGAGGGCCACAGTATTGGACATTGATCATGTCTGTATATAGGTGCTATTTGTTGGCGCACCTTTTAGCGCACATTTCTTGCAGGCGCAGAGACGCTACCGCCTGCTTTCTTGTGGCGGTCGTGTTTGTGCCTGTTTGTGCCTGTGCGCTGCTTTGAGCGTGCGCTTTTTTGCCCTATTCTATTCCATGAATACGTGTTGTATGCGAGCGTGTGGGCGTTCCGCGCACTTGCCTCCTAAACTTTCCCCGTGCCGCCCACATTCTTCCCCATTCCGAGTGTTGTGCCCCATTTTATTCCCCATTCCGAGTGTCCCGCCCTGTGTCCCGCCTACTTTAGAGCTGTGCGCTGCGCTCGGAGTGATGGCGCAGTGGCCGTGGCGCACGACGTTGGTTGACCTGTGCGCCGGCCTGCGCCGCGTGTTTTTTCCGCGCACGTCCTCTGCTTTTCTTGCGCAGGGACTTCCATGAATCGACGTGCGCTGGTTTCCCTGCGCTTTGCGCTGATTTTAGGCGCAGCGCACGTATTGGCCCCTCTGCGCCGGGATTTTCGGCGCACATTTATTCCATGAATCGGCCTGTTAATCAGTTATCCAAAACGAGCCATAATGTCCGAAACATTATACCATGTTAATCAAATGTAAATTAAACGGCACAATTCACAATAACAAACATTCAAAGTTTTACTCCTGCTGAGTAAGTGTGAATAGCCCCAGAACCCTGCTGCGGCTGGAAAACTGAATATACAATGTTTTCCTTAAATATTGAGAATGTTTTGATTGCAGTTTGTACCTCAAATGCTAATGTTCTCTCCTTCTTTCGCTCTTCCCTGTAGCTACGCTGTTTTTACATTTTCATGATTTGACCAAATACCATTTTCTTGAGTGTGATTTTTGACATAACTGAAGGTAAAGTAGTGAGTGTCTGTTTACCCTTCTTGGCTGTCAACAAGGTCTTTGCATGTTTTGCGTGGAATATCGACAGGCAAGCACTATGGCTGATAGTGATGAACTAGATCCAGGACTGCCGGCGGGATGGGAGACAAATGGTGCCAATGAAAGTAGTTTCATTTAGGAGGAAAGATGTGACCACAGGGGACTATGAGGTGTCAAAAAGATCAATATCAGCAAATATGAGAAGGACATCTTTGCAGAGGAAACTGCAACCTGCAATGGAGGTGGTGAACATTCCCCTTCTGCAAATGTTATACAAATGTCAGCAATTTCATGACAGAATCCAATTTTGAAGAAATGGGTTATTGCGGGTCAAAAATATGGAAAATTAAGCTCTTTTTTGAGTTCGCAATTCAAAGTTCATTGCTTTAAAAACATGTTTAGACTTAAAAAGGTAGGTCTGAATTAATTATCATACATTCATTAAAAACATCTTAGCAACCATTACCAAAATATTCCAAAACCATGGAGGTTAAAATAGTTGGAAAAAAGTTGGGATTTACTGGGTACAAAGTAACACAGGATATTCAAAATATTTTAACTCCAAACGTTTTCAACAATTCCAAACGTTTTGTTTAAGTCAGAAAAGTTGTTTTCAGTTTTATATATTATGGATATTTTCCATTCATATTTCTATGTAACAATGTGACATTTCCTGTTAAGATAGTATGGATGATTAAAATTTTAATGGTAAAAAACAATCACATTTTTTAAAGACATAAGTGTTTACGTCTTTTTATAATTCTACAAAGAAAGGTGAGATTGCCATTTTTTTTCTCTAAAATAAGATGTGACATAGCGCTACGTTATGCATCTGTACTTTTGTATAATGCTGTAAAGTGCTCCTTTGCATTTCAAAGCTCGGCCTCCACTCAGTAAATACCATAATAATAATACAAATAATAACGTAGCTAGGATTTTTACATATTTTGATGGTAAACCAAGAACCAGTACTTTATTATTTTAACAATATAAAAAAAATGTGTACCCTTGTATAACACTGTATAAGACTGTAAAAAGTACATTTTGTGATTTTTGTTTCTCAGCAGAACAGTAAAATTGAACCTAATCTATTTAGGAAGTTACTCTTAGACATGTTGTGTTAAAAAAGCTATGAACCAGTAGTAAGGTTTCACCTAAAGTACTCCTTTCAGGGTTCAGTTTTGCAGGCACATCTCAAACGGATATGGTTTGACCAGTACAATGAATAGAAGGCAAATCCTGCACGGTATACAAAGAAAGGTCTGCACTAAAGGTCATATGAAGAAAAACGCAAGAACGAACATGTAGATAGTCCCAAGGAAGTCGGTGCATCATGGTGGCATGTTAATGTGCTGGGAACTTAAATGCAGTAGACAAAGTAAGCAAATTCCAGCAGAGGCCAGGTTCAAAAACAAGGGGTAACGAGTTTTCTTAACAAAAGGGTGATCAATGCATGTGATGATAACAGAGTGAAATAATCAATCTATACCAACCCAACAGCCATCATCTGCCCCAATATGTAGCGCCCTATGAATATATCATGAAATATTAATTCATACGTATCTAGTTTTGCTCTTGCAGAGCTTGACTATTGTGTGCAGGTATTCTGCTCTATCCAAGTCAATGCATGGAAATACACAATTTGCCATAGAGTAATATGGTTTAGTAATGGCTATAAAAGGTAGCCTGCTATCAACAGCTCACCCGCAATGAAATGTTCACATACTTCCAAGAGAGGCAAAGTGTGAAAGGCCAGTGGGAGACTGTTATACAATATTTCTGGCCTTTCGTTGTTAGGCAATATACCACAGTAAATATTAAACAAAAGCTTTGTTACAGAACGGCTCAAGACAGAAAAATATGAAAATGGAGCGCAGTTCTAGCAGACATTGTAAAACTACAAAAATAAAGTGCTTGATAATATATTCTTGGTTCTTGGACACTGTTACCTGATTTCAACAACATTGTAATGGTAAATACATGGTTTAAAGTGTAGAAAATAAAATGGAAGACGAAATGAAATGAATAATATGCAGAAAAAACAATCCATAAAAACGTGCATTTCGAACTGGAATTAATGGCTGGACCTGCAGCCAATGTTAAGAAAAAGGAAAGAGACTGAAGTTCTGCCAGCTGATCGCCGAGACCCCACTGGGGCCCTATAATGTTGCAGAAACCAAACAGTTGGATTCTGGGGCTGTCATTCAAGACAACAGATGGAAGAAATTCAGGCTCAGTTAGTGATTAGAAAAAAGAATACCAGGTCGAAAAGCCCAAGGTATTGGGATACTGGGTACATGTGAGAGAAGGGGAGAGCAGATGAAGGGTGACATAATCTGCAATTATTAAAAACAGATTAAGACCACACTATTGCTTTTATTCGCAAGATTTCAACATGCCAATAATGTTAGATTGCACATCTGAGTGAACCAAATCACATTTTTGGATGCTCCATATCGAGATCACTTTATAAGGATGGGAATTTAAGAAGACAGGATTATTCATTCATGCCTCTTCTTCCTAGACAGGCCTTTTTTCCGATTGTATGGGATTGGTACCATTTTTTTTTTTAAAGCCAGTATTTCCAATAATGTTCGTTTTTACCACCTGCCTCATTATATCCATGGACATTTTACTGCACGTGGCGATTAAATGAAAACATCTGCAGAAACCATAAAGTGCCCTATCGTGTGAGTTTTCTCCCACCTCCTGCAAATCTGATCATGCAGCTGCTTGGCTGCTGTGAAAAATGACGAACGGTGCTCATTACAAAAGCATGCAAGAGGCCTGGCCATCTGCCCTACTCGATAGGCGTGGAGGTCAGGACAAAAGCATCTGCAGGGGGTGTCAGCCTCGGTAATAGTTTTTAAAACGCACCAGTACATTGTTTACTGTCAGTTAATTATTCAAGTGCAATGCACGTGTGTAATTGAGTCTGACTTTTTAGCATGGCATGCCTTAGTTAAATACTTCCGAGGCCAACACACAAGGCATTGTGCATGCTGCAAGAGGATGCAAAATGCAGCTGGGCAGTGCTTTGCGTGGAATCAGAAATCAAAGGCTCTAATGCGTCACACAAGAATACATGGAAACGGGATATAGGAAGTGTCTGGCACAGCCTCAGAATCACAAGCAGCTAAGGACCTTTAGGGAACCTTTAAAAGATGTGTAGACCATGGGCCTCATCAAGAGTCTGGCAGTATCCCAACGGTAATACCGTCAGCGCAAATAGTGTTACTGAGTAGAGGGCTAGCGGTTATTTCCTATTCCCCATTGGACCCAATGGGGGTTTAATGGCGCTATTAGCGGAAAACTGCCAAAAAGCTGGCGGTAACTCTCAAAAATTTCCGCCCAAATCATAATAGGGACAAGCCCTTAAATTCAGCGGTAATAACGTTACTGCCGCATTTATGGGCTACTGCCCAACTGGTGATGAGGTCCCATGTCATTAAAGGAGTTGCCTAAAAGACACAAGGCCTCATTAAAAGAGCAGCTGTGTGGGCAAAAATTGCAGTAATGCAGTGGTAGCTCTGTTACCACTGCATTATTGCCGTATTACCACACCACTGAACAACTTTGGTAGTGAGGCAGACCAATTGCTGGAGATAATTCTGCTGCCTTACTGCCCAAAAAGCAGACAAACCAACAGTAATTCGACCCAACTCCCCATGGAGTCCTACAAATAGGGACTAATACCGCCATAACACCACTTGTAATCCGTTTGTAATTCCACTGGACCAAAAGGCAGTAACAGTAATTCGACTTGGCGGTATTCCGGGGCATTTACCACAGGAATGTGTCAAACTCTTACCTCCTCACCACGCTCACCTTCAAGCGAACAGTTTGAGCAGCACTGCTTAGCCGACTCTGGACTCCTCCCTGGAAACCCCGTTGATGCAGTAGAATTTTGTGAAGGTGTGCGTCGACCTCCACGTAGCTGTAGGGGCACAGCAGGCAGGAACACTGTTGTAGCAGCAATCTCTCTGGTAGAATGGGCTCTCACAAGGCCAGGCAGCAGTTGGTTTGCCAACCGTTGAGAGTGAGTGATACAGCTGGAGAGCCACCTGGAAATGGAAGCCTTGGACAGGGCCTTCCCGTTGCTGACAGGACCAAAGTTCACAAAAAGCTGAGAAGTTTGACGGAAACTCTGCGGGCCACATAAAACTTCAGCGCTCTAGCCACATCCAGCGAGTGCAAAGTCCTTTTAGCCGGCGACAAAGGCGTCAGAAAAAACACAGGTACACCAATGCCTCGTTGAGATGAAATTTCGACTGAACCTTGGGCATGAAGGAGGGGTGCGTCAGCAGCACCACTCTCGTCTCGTGAAAAGTCAAGTAAGGCAGCTTGCATGACAGGGCCTGGATCTCACCTACTCGTTGTGCAGAGCTGATGACCACGAGGAAAGCGGTCTTCCACGACAGAAACTTGAGGGTAGCTGAATGCATAGGTTCGAATGGAGCCCCCATGAGGCTAGTCAGCACCACATTGAGTTCACATGTCGGGGCCGGAGCCTACACCGGCAGGAACGAGCGGAAGAGTCCCTTGATGAATTCCTTAACTAGACGGTGCGGCCACGGTGAAGACCATGCCAGAGATTTGGTGTAGCGGCAGATAACCGCCAGATGAACCTTGATGGAGGCGTGAGCCAGCCTCGATATAGCCAATGACAGTAAATACAGAAGTACTTGAGGGGCCGTGACCCTCGGATGGCCGATTTTCTGAGAACAGCACCAAATTATGAAGCGCTTCCATTTGTGTCCGTAGCATTTTAAAGAAGATGATGCCCTGGCCATGGCGAGTATCTCCTTGCAGTCCGCCGGAAGATCGTAGCCCCCAAACTCTAATGCTGCAGCAGCCAGACTAGTAGGTTCAGAGGCCCCGGGTCGTGGTGCAGAATTGCGCCTCCTTCCCTGGCGAGAAGATCTGTAACCACTGGCAGCTTTACTGGAGGGGACGCTGACATGCTGAGAAGGTCCGGGTTCCAGATCTGCCTCGGCCACGCTTGTGCGACGAGGATCATCCTGCACCGGTACCATCTGAGTTGATTGATGACTCGAAGAAGTCACAGCAAGGGAGGGAAATGCATACAGAAACAGGCCTTCCCAAGGGAATGAGAATGTGTCCCCCATGCTCCCCGTAGGGGGGAATCTGCTGGCGAACCTCCGGTACTTTGTGTTCTTCGCCGTCGCAAACAGATCAATCTGGGGACTGCCCCATTTAGGGAAAAGGTTGTCCACTTGGTCCTGCCGAAGCTCCCACTTGTGGCAAGAGGGCAGCTCCCTGCTGTGGGATGTTTTAACCCACTAGTCCATGCCCTGCAACATTACTTTGCACTGCTTGCATCAGAAACCTCAGGATGGCCGCTGGAAAGCGTTATGCATGCTAAAATTACCCAGAAGTGCGCAGGAAAACCTGAAAAATAGTCCGCCAATCCACTTTTGCCTATGTCAGTGGTAACACAGGAAACCACTGCCAAAACCCATCACTTGGCTGCCCACAGAGGAAAATGAAACTATTTGAAAAAGCAGCCCTGCATTGCAAGAGAAACACAGAGGTGTTTAAAAGTCTGTTTTTCCTTGACTGTGGAAAGTGCAAAAATCGTGGTTCCCAAACATCACACGAGATCCAACCTCCTTGTTGGGTGTTAAACATCAATGTATCTAAGGAATCCCCATAAGCACAATGTCAGGAGAAACACATTTCATCATACAAACATCCACATTCAAAAGGTGCTTGCAGGGGAAAAATATGTTAGAAATGGGCGCAGTACCGCCGCTCGCATGTGTCAGAAGCTCTCATTACTTATACTGTCAGTTTAAAAGTTATGTCTTAAATCAAACTTTAGAAAAGAAGAGACTTGCCATCAAAAGCCATATGGGTTGCTACAATTCAATTTCTATGTTTTAAAAAGACTGGAATGAGGAGCTCTATGTGTATATTTGTATAAAATGTAAATTGTATTTTAGAAAAGCCCAGTTTTAAACAGTGTTTTAAAGTGAATTAATGGCAGCTACACTGGACTTCAAAGACATTCCACAGCTTCTCCCCAAACAAAGGAATTTTTCCTCCTGCTCTCTGCTCAGGAACTGGCATTGAGTTGTGAGGGAAGGGGGAGGGGATTTTGGCCTCTTGCTCTGAGTAGGGACAAAAGGCTCCCTTGACTGAAAGGAAATGCAGGTTCGGGCGTCAATAGAAACTAACTGCTCAGGAAGAGAGGCTCAGGTTGCTCTGGCCCAGCCAAACCTTGGAGGCAAAACATATTTCCTTGATGTGTATCTGAAACTTCAAGGAAATATGTTTTTGGAAAAAGACTCGTAGAAAACTGTGTAAAATTTGGAAAAATCTGTGTTTTATAGGTTGTTAATATAAAAATGCCGCTCACAAATCGGAAACTACTCTGTACCCTGTGCGATATTCAGAGACCGGACTACTAAAATGTTGATATTGTAGCAATTGTGATCATGCTAGGAATATGAAAGTTTACAGGATTATGCCCAGATGGTATGTGCATGTATGTGGAAAAATTGTTACAGAACTGACACTGAGCAACCGACCAAAAGCGCGAAAAACTGTCAGTTTTGAACCGAAACTCTCAAGAAGATGGGACTCGGACGGTGACGTGCTTTAATAAATATGTGATGTGGATATGTATTATTAGCAAGTTGGTGATATTGTAGATATGCTTTCTATGAAAAATAGGTTTTCTGTGTAGAAAGAAAGGGGAGGTTTTTCCCTGGACCATAAACACAGTGTCATCATGACACATCATGACACTCTGGTTGCTTCTCAAATCAAGTGAGAAGAAATTCTCTGACCAATCGGATTCCTGGAGGTTGGACTTAGTATAAATCAGCCTACCCACCCCTTTGGGAAATACATAAATAGGGACTGTTGAGGGCACAGAGGAACACACATTCACCCATCAACTGATCTACTGGTGAAGCGCTCTGAAGGAGAATCCGAATCCAGAACTATCCAGACTCCAAAACTATCCAGACTCCAGAACCCTGAAGCAGAAGGCCCAATCCAAAAAGCTGAACCCTTCTCAGCTGGCCTTTAAAATCTTGCAACTTGATTTAACCCCAAACTTCCGAGGGGCACCACAAATCCAACAGCCTGGCCGTGCAGTTTTGCTGCTTCTGGCCAAAAACCCTTGCTAGAACCCAGAGATCCAAACCATTAGAGCAGAGCTGTAACCCAGAACCAACCCGTCAGATCCAGAACCAGAGGCCGTGCAGAGACCAGAGTGCCTTGCTGAGAGCAGAACCAAGCGCCTGAGACCTGTCCGGTGGCAAGCGAATTCCAATCCAAACCTTTGACCAGATCTAGACGGGCCCATTCCAAACCCATAGTTTTGAGTATTTAGCATAGAACTGTCCATAGCCATCTCTTAGTTTTAAGTAATCCTATCCAACCCATTCCAACATATCCAGAACTGCATTGTAGAATCTCTTGTCTATCCTGACTCCTTCTTTCATCCATATAATCCTGTGATAATTGTAGTGATAATCATCTTTGCGCTAATATATTGCTGAAGAAAGTCGAGTGTCTTGGCGGACAAAAGTCAGAGCGGAGACGCCGCTGTTCTGGTCACTGGCCGTTGGGTGTCTTGCATCTTCATAGCCCCTTAGTGTAAGCCAATCCTTGTGTGTAATCTTCAAAAGCGCATCTGTCATTTGAAATCTTGACTATTTTCTGAGAAAAATCGACCTTTACTAAAACCTGTGTAACTTTTGAACCGTACATGCTAGAAATGAAATTTAAGTGTCAGATTCAAGCTAACATCCTCAGCTTTCAAACAAATCTATAGTTGTTCTGTAATCGCGTTTCCCGCGTACTGAAAAGTTTGCTGCAAATCTGCATTTGGCTCAATTTCACCACATGTAAAATAGCTATTTCTTGCATTCAAACTCTGAATTCAGTTTCCTATCTGCCAGTCATTCAAACATCATTGCTAGTGTCTACCTGAACCTATCCAAAGCAGCTCCCACTAGTTTTGAATCCAATTTAGCGAATTAAAGTCATTTTAGCATTCTTTCCCATTCATTTCAGATCACATTCAAAAGCATCTGACCTGTTTTGAAATCATTCCTGTTTCTCTCCAAGCTTGCTGGGGGAATTGGGATTGAAACTGCATTTGTAGAGTGTTTATTCCTGAAACCTGTTTTCTCTCCTTACATCTCTATATTGCATATTAGGGGGCATTGAGTAGTATCAGGGGGAAAGAGTGATTACATTGCATTTGATTGAACATATAAAAGTATGAGTTCTCTGCTGCATTAATTTCCTATCATTGCATTCATTGAACCCACACAAAGTTTTATTCTATGCTACATTATTCTTCTCACCCATACTCCTATTGATTAAAGAGATTGTTGATTGTAAAACCACCCAACGCTGATCATTGTATAAATATTAATAGTGTGATATCTAGATATTGTTCAAATTCATAAAAGTGTGATATATATGTATCTTGTTCAAATCCATCAAATAAATCTTTTAACTTTGCAAACAACCTACTTCTTGGTTCAGTGAGACCGGGGGGGGGGAGGGATTCAAAGAGAGGGGCGTGATATAAGGGTGCATCGTTCAGAAATAAAAGAACTTTAGACATAAACATATATAATTAAGGGTTCCAACTGTGCATCACACGCTAGGCATTGACTCAGGTGGAGGCCGGGTTGAAACCACTTACACTGCTGAGAGAGTCAGCGACAGTGTTCTTTACTCCTGCCAGGTGAAATGGAATGAGGAACATCTCCTGGGCGATGGCCCAGTACCATAAGTCCTGCACCTCCTTGGAGAGAGCTGGGGATCTTGTGCACCCCTGTTTCCAGATGTAAAACATTGTGGTGGTATTGGCCGTGAAGATCCTCACCATCTTGCCCTTGAGGGATGGCAGAAAACAACTTGAGGGTCCAAAATATTGCTGTTGTTCCAGAACGTTGATGTGTAGCATCTTCTCCTCTGGTAGCCACAGGCCTCTGGGCATGAAGACGCCCGGTGTGGACTCCCCATCCTTCCAGGGAAGAGTCCATCGTGACAGTCTCCTGGTACTGGAGGCTCTGGAAGTCTGTGCATCCGGCGATATTGGAGCGTACGCCCCACTATCTTATCGCTCGACAGAACTCCTCGTCGAGCGTGATCCTGTCCTGGAAGCCTCCGGACACCTGGACCCAACGGGAGTCGAGAAATTCCTGTAGTGGGTGCATCCGCAACCTGCAGAGCCGAATCAGGTACATGCACGACGATATCATGCCGATTAAAGACTTGATGTCCTCACCGTGGCGACCTTCAGTGCCAACAGTCATTGCACTTAGCCCAAGATGGCCGATATACTTTCCTCTGACGGGAACGCCAGGCATGACACCGTGTTGAGCCTGGATCTCAGGAACAGTGCGTCCTGCGAGGGAGTCAAGCAGGACTTTGCATAATTCACATAGAACCCCAGTTCCGTCAGCAGCCGGACGGTCCTTGCCATGTGATCAACGGCGATGTCCTTGGACCTGACCCGGATGAGCCAGTCGTCCAAGAAAGGGTGCACGTGGATCCCTTGCAGTTGTAGATGGGCCGCCACCGGCGCCAAGCACTTGGTGAAGACTCTGGGTGCCGACTTCAGTCTGAAGCTAAGAGCCTTAAACTGGTAATGCTTCTCTTGAACGACAAACCGCAGAAACTTGCGGTGTCCTTTGTGTATGGTGGCATGGAAATACGCGTCCTGTAGATCCAACAACGACAGAAAGTCCCCCTTCTTCAGCTGGCTGAGCATGTGCTGCAGCGTGACCATCCTGAACTTCTGGGACTTTATGTACTTGTTGAGCCGTCGTAGGTCAAGGTTAGGCCTCCTGCCCCCGGTCTTCTTTTTTACGAGAAAGTATATTGAGTAGACTCTGGAGCCCCGGACTCGCTATGGAACTAGTTCTATCGCCCATTTTCGTAACATGGGCAGAACCTCCAGCAGCAGCTGAGGGATGTGATATTCCTGCTGGGCCACCGGTGGTATTCGTGGACAAACGCCAAGGTGTCTCCGTGGGCGAGAGCGTCTAGCACCCATCGGTCAGTGGAGATGGTCTTATGGTCTTCCACGTGCTGACGAAGTTTGCCAGCCGGCCACCCACCGGGCTGCATGGGTGGGGGACCGATGTCCTGGCCGGTTCAATCTTGCTTGGAGGTCATCAGACCTTGGGGCCCTTGACGACCACAATGGCCACCTCCAAAGGCCTTGGAGTGACCCCTGTTGGCTTCCTGGGTCAGAGAACAGGGGGGGGAGTTGGCGGTAAGAGGATGAATCCCCACCAAAGCCCTTTGAGGTCCTGCTGGACTTACCTTGTAAGGAACGAAAGGACGGCCAGTGTTGCTGCAGGGTGCCCAAAGCACGGGCCGTCTTCATGTCGGTCTTGATGGCCTGGAGAGATTCATCGATAGCCTTCCCGAACAGGTTGCCTACGTCGAACGGCATGTCCAGGAACCTCGCCTGGACCTCCTGTCTGAGGTTTGTGGCCTTGAGCCAGCCACAATGGTGAAGGCAAACCATGTTGCCCATCTGGCGGAAGCTCTTGTCTGCAATGTCCAGTGCCACTGTGATCGCGTGGTCCGATGCCACCTCGCCGTCCTGGAGGATCTTCAACACCTCAACCAGCTTGTCATCAGGAAGGAAATCCAGGAGCGGAGCCTTGTACCAAAGCTCCCAGTCGTATCTCGCCACGATCGGAAGGGCGTTGGCCTCTTTCACTGTCGTCACTGCCGAATAGATCACCTTTCTACCCATGGCATCCAATTTCTTCCCCTCGTTGTTCGGGGGTACAGATGACGATGAATTTCATGCCATCTTCCTGGTGGATGCTGAGACCACCGACGGTTAAGACCGCAGACTACGGCACCAAGTACTTTTTCTCAAGCCGGTCTCTCTTCGCTGGAGCTGAAGCAGAGTTCTTCAGCAACACCAGCCCCTTATCCCAGACATCGTACAGGAGCGGTACCAACAGGATAGTCTTCCTCTTCGCCTCCCGGCGTTGATATAGGAAGTCCTCCTTCTTCTTCTCCTCCGGGGTGAGCTGAAAGAGCTCCGATGCCCGGGCAATCAAGCAATAAAAATATCCCACTTTGACCGGTGGAGAGGCTCTCAGTGCCTGTGATGCAGCATCTCCCAGCCCTGGGTCATCATCCGTATCCATCGCCGCTGTGTTTGTCTCCATCCCCGCCAGGGGGGAGGGCAGCGACAGATGGAATGCAGGCATAGGGTGTCTCCTCCTCCTCCTCCTCCTCTTGGCTGGAGGCTGCCCCGGTGTCAATGGTTTCACTGGTGGTGCTGCTGGTGCTGGTGGAGCCGTCAGCAATCTCCGCTGAATCTCCGACACCAGCATGTGCAGTGTCGAGAGGATGTCTTGCGACAATTCCCTAGGAGGCACCTGGAGAACAGGGTCATTGCACCCAGCGCCCATGTCGGCATCACCCCCCACGCCCATGTCATCGCCCTTGTTGACAGTATCGGCAGGCATCTCTTTGACCTTTCTATCGTCGTTACCCCCGTAGATGGTGTGGATGGAAAGGACCTCATCCTCCTCGGATGAAGAAATGTCTGTGCACTGGAGGTCTTCACCCCTTTCTTCGGGTCCTGAGGGGCTGGTCTCTGGCTGAGGTCTGGCATCCCCTTCTCCGGGGTCTTTTCTATCGGCTTGAACAAAGACTTGATGCACAGTTATCGCCAGGGCACCCTGGACGGGTTCCGCCCCTTTTGACTTTCGAAAGGGAGGCCACCACCAGCTGGTCAGCCATCTTGACCATCTCCTTCACAGGCAGCTTGGACCCCTTGTCCTACTTGGCTATCATCTTCAAGGGCGGTTCGGACACCTTACCCTGTTTGGCCTTATCCGGGGTTTCCTGCAGATTCCCTGGGTTATCTGACTTCCGCTTGGATGAAGAGCTGAAGCAGTGACTGGAGATCGAGGCCGATGGAGACGACAAACCCCCCCTGAGGGTCGCGGGACCCGCAGGAGCGGTGACCCCGACCGAAGCAGACTCACAGTGCTTGGCCTTGTGTTGGGCCCCCACGGATGGAGTGCCCTCAAAGGACTTAGAAGCCCGCTCAGGAGTAGAGGTCTTGGTCTGGAGCCACGCCGCCAACCTAACGTGTCGATCCATCATCGTGCGATTGGAGAAGCCACGGCAGATCTCACAATCTTTTTCTTTATGCGCCGGGTGTAGACAATACAGGCACTGGGAATGTTTGTCGTCCGAATAAACATACCACAAACGGCAGCTGGTGCACTGCTTGAAGAGGGAAGCTCTGTCCTTCTCATCCAACATGATCCGGCGCAATGTAGGCCTGAAGACTTCTGGAAACTTCCAAGAAGAACACTCGACGATTTCTGCCCTTGTGGGGCGATGAAGGATGCCGAAAAACAGTTCCCCATTAATCGGAAGGATGAACGATGGAGCACAAGGGCTCGATTGATCGAAAAATAGAATTCTCTAGTACAAAAAGCGAAAAACGCAGAAAACCTCAAAGATCAAAACACGAGGACTCCCAACACTTGAATGTCTGGTAAAAATCTTAAGATGGCTGCCAGAGGAGGGGCTTAGGGAGAGGGCAGTTATTGGCTGGGGGCAGTATGACCCAGAAGAACAAGTTACTTCTTACCTTGTAACGTTCTTTCGATGGGATGTTCCTCCGACGTATTCCTTATCTTAGATATCTCTTTCCAGCTTTGCTGGCCTCGGAAATTTTTTCTCTCTAGAGGGCGCTGCGCGTCGACGTCCGCCGAGTAGATGTCCCTCGACAGCCGCCGTATCGACGTCGACGTCATCCTGCCTATAAAGGCCGCGCGCAGCGTCCGTAGCTCAGTTCCGTTTTGTAGCCCACAATAATTCTTTCTGGACCAGACTAATCACCCTGAAGGAGCGTAAGCTGCAACAACAAGGGAAGTAGTACTGCGGGGATGGATGGGAGGGTCGATAAGGAATACGTCAGAGGAACATCCCATCGAAAGAACGTTACAAGGTAAGAAGTAACTTGTTCTTCAAAGGGATTGTGTCCTCCGACGTATTCCTAATCTTAGATAGGCTCCCATAGCAGTATTCTGTTATTGGAGGTGGGAGTACTGACTTCATGCTTCCTCTTATTGATGAATAGAGTGCAATACTGCCCTTCCAAACCTAGTTTCCTGACTGGAGGAGGAATCCAAGTTGTAAAACCGTGTAAAGGTATGGACGGACGACCATGTGGCAGCCGCACATATGTCTCTAACCGGCACTCCTCTTTTGAGGGCCGATGAAGCTGCGATAACTCTGGTCGAATGAGCCCTAAGATTTTGAGGGGGCTCTTTTCCTGCCAGTATATAACATTCCAAAATGGCTAAAATGATCCATCTGGAAATGGTCTGCTTAGTTATCGGTAGCCCCAGCTTGTGACCTGCGTAGCCTACAAACAGCTGGTCTGCTTGTCTTATCCTAGCCAGTCTACTAATGTAAAAACTTAAAGCCCTTTTTGGGTCCAGCCTGTGTAACCTCTCTTCCTCTTTCCCCGGATGGGGAGGAGGATAGAAAGATGGAAGGGTAATCTTCTGTGTGATATGAAATTCAGAAACCACCTTTGGGAGGAAATTAGGCTTCACTTGCAGAACAACTTTCTCTTTGTGAAATATTGTATGAGGGGGTTTACAAGAAAGAGCTTGTAACTCGCTCACCCTTCTAGCAGATGTAAGGGCTACTAATAAAACAGTCTTAAGGGTAAGAAATCTTAACGAACAAGAGTGGAGTGGTTCGAAAGGTGTGCCCATCAGGAAAGTTAGGACTAAATTTAAATCCCATAGGGGAACCTGGAATGGTCTTGGGGGAGAAACGTTAGTTAACCCCTTTACAAACAGTATTACCAAGGGTAACTTGAAATAGGATGGTTCTTCCGCAGTGCGCTTAAAGATGGATAGCGCTGCGAGATAGCCCTTGATGGTGCCAACTTGAAGGCCTGAATTCGCTAAATAAAGTAGGAAGGACAAAACCATTGGTGTACCACATGAAAAGGGATCGATATTCTTTTCCCTACACCAGCTGCAAAATCTGTTCCAACGGCAGCGGTATAAAGATTTTGTTGCTGGCCTTCTTGCCGAAAGCAACACCTCCATAACGTCATCAGGGAGGTCCCAATCCTTGTACCTCAGCCTTTCAGAAGCCAAGCGTGAAGGTTGAGGGTTTTGATGTCTGGATGGAGAACCTGACCTCCCTTCTGTGAGAGCAGATTCTCTCTGAGTGGAAGTCGAATTGGAGGGCAGATGGACAAGTCTAGAAGATCCGGGTACCACGTTCTCCTACCCCAATCCGGGGCAATTAGGATCATGGTTTTCTGGAATCTTCTCAACCTCCTGATCATTTGAGGAATGACAGGGACCGGTGGAAACGCGTACAGGAGTGGAAACTCCCAGTCCACTATGAACGCGTCTCCCAGAGCTCCTCTCGGGGGAAATTCCCTTGAACAGAACAGATCGCACTTCCTGTTGACACTGGTGGCGAACAGATCCACCTGAGGGGTTCCCAAAAGGGCGAAGATCTCTTGAAGGACTTCCTGAGCTAGTTCCCACTCGTGGGAGACTGTGCTCTGCCTGCTCAGAGCGTCCGCTGTCAAGTTATTCTCTCCGGCTAGGTGAACTGCCGATAGAGAGATTCCTTCTTGGGTTGCCCAAAACCAGAGCTGCATCGCCTCTCTGCACAGAGGTAGTGATCCTACGCCTCCTCTTTTGTTGAGGTAAGAATGGCCACTGTGTTGTCCGTCATTATCAGGACATTCTTTCCTTGTACAGATGGCAGAAAAGCCTTCAGCGCAAGTCTGATGGCCCTCAGCTCTAACAGGTTGATATGTAGTCTGGACTCCGATGGAGACCAATGACCGCTGATGGTCAAGTCGTTGGCGTGGGCTCCCCACCCCGTGAGTGAGGCATCCGTGACTACTGTCATCTCCGGCCAGGGTTGCCAAAACTGCTCTCCTTTCAGAATGTTCTCCTGACAGGCCCACCACTGAAGGTCTCGAGCCACCCTGTCGGGAACCTGAAGAAGATCTGTCATTCTCCCTGAGAATTGTGACCACTGAGTTCTCAGTGCCCACTGGAGAGATCTCATTCTCAGGCAAGCCTCTGGCACTAGGAAAATGCAGGATGCAATGAGGCCTAGCAACCTCAAAAAGTCAAAGGCTGGGAGACGTTGGGCATTTTGAAACTTGGTGACCATCTGTAGAATATCTTGAGCCCTCACCTCTGGTGGCGAGGCTTTTCCCAGGGAAGTGTCCAGGATCGCTCCGATGAACTGGAGTCTCTGCGATGGTATCATTTGTGACTTCTTTAAATTGAGGGAGAAGCCCAGTCTGTGAAGGGAGTGGCAAACATGATCTAGCTGGATCTGAGCTTGTTCCGAAGATACAGCTCTGATCAACCAATCGTCCAGGTAGGGGTAGACGTGAATCCCTTCCCTCCTTAGACTTGCAGCCACTACCGACATTAACTTGGTGAAGACCCTCGGGGCGGAGGTCAGCCCAAATGGCAGCACTCGAAATTGATAATGAGAGTTGCCAATTGCGAACCTCAGGTATTTCCTGTGTTTGAGATGGATTGGCACATGGAAATAAGCGTCCTGAAGGTCCAGAGATACCAACCAGTCCTGGAACTGGAGGGCCTGAAGGATCTGAGAAAGAGTTACCATCTTGAATTTGTCTTCCCTGAGGAATTTGTTCAATTCTCGCAAGTCCAAGATGGGTCTCAGTCCTCCGTCTTTCTTTGGTATGAGAAAGTAAGGGGAGTACCAGCCCTTGTTCTTCTCCTCTACAGGTACCGGTTCTATGGCACCTTTCTCTAGCAGGTCTAAAATTTCCTGCAAGAGCAGCGGATCTGGAGCTTTTTGAGAGCTGATCCCCGGTGGATGACTCTGAGGTATGCGTAGGAGAGGCAGGCAGTAACCTTGTGCAACTGTCTCCAATGCCCAAACATCTGACGTGATAGCCTGCCATTCCGCCAGATGCTGAGTTAACCTGCCTCCTACAGGTGTCTTGTGAGGGAAGTCCTCAGAGTGCTTTTGGGGCGGCTGATGCAGATGCCGATGGTAAAGAGGCACCTGCTGTTGCTGCAGCTTTTGAATATCTACCCCGTTCACCTCGGGTAGTTCTTCTTTGTCCCCTTTGAGCCGGTCGTCCTCTACCTCTTCCGAATGCGGAGTAGAAGCGAAAGGACTTGCCTCTCGCAGAGGTTCCTGTGGGACGAAAAGGTGTCTGACGGATTGCAGCGCCTAGGGATTTTGCTGCTGCCTTTGATGTTTGCAGTTTTTCTAAACTGTCATCCGCCTTTTTCCCAAACAAAGAAGAGCCATCAAATGGCATGTTCAAGAGCCTGGCTTGCACATCTGGGGCAAAACCAGACTTTCTCAACCAAGCAAATCTTCTGGTTGTTGTACTTGCCGCCATTGTTCTGCTGATACTGTCAGCCGAATCAATGCCCGTCTGGAGGGATTCGCACATAGCGTCTTTACCGTCCTTTATGATATTTAGGAACGCCTCCCTTTCTTCTCCCTCCGGGATGCAGTCAGCCGCTGTAGAAGCACACTCCCAAAGTGTATGGCTAAATCTAGCAAGGGTGCAAGTAGCATTAATAGATTTTAACGCCATGCTACATGCCGAAAAGACTTTCTTAGCCATAGCATCGTATTTTTTATCGTCCCTGTCCTGTGGGACGGTAGGGTAAGCAGTCTTGATGTCAGTAGAAGATGCTGCCTGTACCACCAGACTTTCTGGGGATGGGTGTTTGGACAAAAACTCTGAGTCTGCAGAAGATACCCTGTATTTAGTAGACAGTTTTTTATTTACTGCCGGGACGACATCTGGGGTTTCCCAGTTCATCATGATTTTTCTTTGAAGAGCTTTATGAAAAGGTACTACAGGATCCTCCTGTGGACCTTTATCAAGAATATCCGTGAGGTCATCCTGTTGAAGCCTGTGAAGGTGTTGACCACCCCATACATTCTGTGATCCTGGCCATTAAGGCTCTATAAGGGGTTTCAGCATGCTCCCCCGGGTCTGGCCTACCGAACTCCACCTCTGGGGAAGTGTCTAAACCACTTGCCTCATGTAAGGAATCACGGAGTTCCTTTAATCTGCGTTCCTCGGAGGATAACTCCTCTTGAACTGGGGTTGCAGATCCCTGCAACTCAAATGTCTCTTCTTGGTCAGACAGTTCTCCCTCTTCCATAATTGAGGACATTGTTCTCAATTGGTCTGAACTCACAAAGGGTGTGAAACCCATCTCCAAGGCAGAGGGTGCCAAACTTGTTGTAATCGGCCTCGAAAACGTTGATGTCGTCGACGCCGAAGGCTTCGAACGTGGCGTCGAAAACAAAGGTGGAGGTCTCGAGGTCCTCGATAGAATCGGAATTCTGCTTGAGGATGTCGACAATCTCGACGACATCGTCATCGAAGACCTGGGAATAGCCACAGGGTGTGCCGCAACTGTGACTTTCCTTGGCGTCGACGCCGGTGTTGAGGATGGCGTCGAGTCGACAGACCCGTGTGTCGAAGGTCCCTTCGACAACGGCGTCAAAGACACCGACCTAGGCGTCGACGGAACCTTCGTCGACGGCATCGACGGAACCTTCGAAGAAGGATTCGAGGTCTTTGCTTTACTCGAGGGTTCGTGACGCGCTCGAGAAGCTTCCTTCGCCGGGTGCTGCGACTCGCAGCGTTTTGGACCTTCGGGTCTTTCGACCAGAGCATTGCTCTCGGCAGTCTTCGAGGGGGTCGAGGCCGCTTTCTCGAAGACGCTCATCATATTTTTTCGGAATTCCTCCCATTCAGCCTGGGAACTATGTTTCGTGGGGCAAGGGATTCTCTTAGGTGAAACAGAGGAAGAGGAGGACGAAGAAGGGGATCTTCGGCGTCTCCTTTTCGAGTGCTTCGATCTCGAGGAGTGATGGGACCCGCTTCGAGACCTGGAGCGCGAATGGTGACGAGGAGACGAATGTCTCGACTTTGTCGAGGAAGAAGAAGCTTTAGAAGTCTTACCTTTTTCCAGCTTCCCCCTACGCTCCTTCAGGGCCTTAGCTGTCATGGACATACAGTCCTCGCACTCCGAACAATGGTGTTCAGCTCCCCAACACCACAGACAGACCCTGTGAGGGTCCGTCAGCGACATCTTTTTTCCACAGTCTCGGCATTTTTTAAAGCCGGACCGAGGGGTTGTCGATTCAGACGAGGAAGCCATCAAGTATGGATCGAATATCTCGAGGAAAATGGAATAATTCTCTACGAAACTGAGCAACGATATTCCGAGGCACTGAGTAAGCGCGGAAAAACGGAACTGAGCAACGGATGCTGCGCACGGCCTTTATAGGCAGGATGACGTCGACGTCGATACGGCGGCTGTCGAGGGACATCGACTCGGCGGACGTCGACGCGCAGCGCCCTCTAGAGAGAAAAAATTTCCGAGGCCAGCAAAGCTGGAAAGAGATATCTAAGATAAGGAATACGTCGGAGGACACAATCCCTTCGAAATCAGTGATTGGTTTATAGGAGAAAGACAGTTTAAAAATGAAAGAAAAACTGTTTTTTTTTTTATTCCTTTTACTGAGGATTCCCACCATGACAAATGGGAATATTCATGAGCATGTGAATCCATGCCAGACCTCATGCTGGAGAAATTGAAATATGAATGAATGCAAATTGAAATTGGTCAAAACACTTTCTAATAACAATGCAATTTAAAAGAAATCAATTATTACTATGTGCTATTTTTATTAAAGCAGCTTATGCTGATATGTGAGAGTTTGATTTTCATACATAAATAAAATTCTGTTAACTTATGCTAATCCTTTTATTATGAGCGAGGCTGCGTACAAAATATGGGGGCATTATATTGTAGATAATGTTTATCAAGTTGATCTAGTTTAGTTTACGATATAACCAACATATGGGAATTCATTAAGGGGATTTTAGATGACTTTTTATTTATTAGAGTTGACTCAGTAAGTGCTTTAGTCTTTTTGTGTTTTATTTGGGTCGAATTATGTGTTTTTATGCTTATTGTTAACTAATTTTGTATGAAAAGTCACTTGGTGACTATATGATACTAATAAACATGAAACAATAATGCATGTTTATGACAATACTTCAATATATTCTCTATATTATACTTTCCATTCTGTGTTAGACAACAAATACCTTATTTCAAATGTCTCCAAATTGATTATGTGATTCTAAGCATGATTGATCTTGACAACTACAGGGGAAGAGCAGCATTATCACTCCCCCTTTTTGCATTTGAGCAATGAAAGGTGGTCAGGGAGTCACAGATTCAGGGGAGTATTGGACACCGACTTAAAGCTCACCAGCTGGCAGAAACCTCACCCGATTTACAGAAACAGGAGGACAGCCATTGATGATCAACCACAAATGTATAAACAGCACCTGCAACAGAATGGGTGGACTGGGGGAGGAGAGATGGAGGATTGGTGTATTTCCAGACACTTCCACTTTTCAAAAGAAAAATGGGTTTCACTGGTGGGATGCGAGGCGAACAGCTCAAGGTGAATCGCCCAAAGCATAGTTGGACGGTGCAATAATGTGCCGATATAAGGTAATACCGCTGCATATAACCTGCACCGCCGAGCTCGTAATTAAGCCCACTGTCTCTAGCTCTATAGAAAAACCCTGTACTCAGCAGGTTCACCCTCCTTTCAGAGATACACTCTGCTATGACTGGCGGCATGAGTAGCTGTTTCTGGGACCTGAGGTCTGGATATATTCTTTTGAAATATTGTAATGGGTTTCCCGTGTGCTGGAGTAGTGGGGTGTGGTGTTGCAGGAACACAATCTAGCCTGCCTGAATACTACTATATGTCCTTCCTTCTACGGTTGAGTATTGAACCTGGAAAGGTAGCTCTTCAAGGCGGTATTGTTAGGACAGTTTTCTGAAGTCCAAATAAGGGATTAATAAAACCATTCAACTGAGGCAGTACAAGACTCCACTCTTAGTATAAGGCTGTACCACCTCAGTTCAGGGTAGCGTAGACAGAGCAGCCAGGTTTATCTTAGGAGGCAGAGAGGGCTGTAGAATCATTACAAAGAAATTAGAATACAAATGGTCCAAAGAAACACTGAAACACTATGTATTGGAAAAATAAATGGTTTATTTAAATACAAGTAAACGCAGATAAATCTTGGGGGAAATAAGTACTATCACACTATATATAACCACTTGGAGGTGCACAGACCAAAGCATATAACCTTATTTAGAAAACTCACAGTAATTCAAGGGAAGTAGAACCAGTCAGTAATACCGTGACACTGAGCAAGAAATCCCATAGTAAATCAACTGGAAAATATACTTTTCTGAATAGTGCAACACTTATTACAGGAACAGTAAAACATATAACTCTGGTTCAGAATAACATGTTTATTCTAGAAGAGTTGGACCTTGGGGTGTAATATTCAATTACAGTTGCTTTTCAGTTCACAGACTAAGGGAAGCAATAACACCCTTATTTTAGGATAACACAGTCATACTCAAGGTAAGTAAAACCTTTACATACGCTATCAGCAACCTAAAAGGTAAGTATGACCTAGGCAGACATATTCTGGACAGGCTAACAGCAAGTCAGGGGAAGCAAGACCAAAATGGGGGCACTCATACAATTATCCTAACAGGAATATTAAAGTGAAACCAACAGCATTACTTTTGGGAAGAGGGGGACCCAATTCAGAGGTGAGTAACTTAACCTTCTATATACTTTGTTAAATTGTCGAGACAGTTTCTAAGGAATGTACGACTTTGAGAATACTTATTTAAGAAGGCACACAGCTTATTCAAGGTAAGTAAATCCTACATATACTTTCCAGAATGGCAGAACATATCTAAGGTAAGTAATAACATTTTTTAACTATTCACTCAGAGTTTAAAGTTAACAACTAACTACACTTTCCAACACTTGTTTTACTTTTCAAGGCAGACCCCTTACAGTATCCAGCCCTTCCCAGTTCTAGTACAGGAGTTCTCTGAGAAAGAACAAGAAAGGACAATGAACACTGAACTGGTGAAAAAAGAAGGGGCCATTTTGGTAAAATGAGCACCCGTGGGTGCCTTCAACGGACAGCCCGCGGTAAGGTGTAGCGAATTAATAAAAAGGTTCAATGCCACAAATCATTAAAGGCACGGTTGTCCTTGTAACATAAATGTTACATTTAAAATGAGAAAGGGGATACTCTGTATCTCCCCAGCACTCCACATAAGGTGGGGGTGCTGGTCTCACCTAATACAATGTAAAAGGGATCCAAAGATCCTTTCTACCCTTCTACCCTTGGGAACTGTAGTTTTGACATGGTTAGCCATAGAAAGTTAAAAGGGGAGCCCCTAGGGCAACACAGCAACAATAGGCACTTATTGCCAAAAAGCTGTCTAAGAGATAACTTTTAAAAGACACTATGGAGAGTCTTAAAAATGACACCCATAAAAAGAGTAAAAGATTCTGTGAGTGTGGAGAAAGGTTCCCACTCACAGAGGTATAAGGAAAAAGAATCCACCAGCAAAAGCAAAATGTTCTGGGGTTAACACAGGTCATGAAGATATATCATTATTATGAAAAATCTTACCTAACAAGGGCGGGATAGGAGTGGGGACAAGCACTGGAAGAATATCCAAGGAGAAGGTGACATGGTCATTTTGTTGGGGCACAAGCTAGAATTAAGGGTACGTTTCTGGCTGGCCATGAGCGCACAATCTGCATCCATAAACTGCAGGGGTTGAGAAGAGACACAAAGACCCTCAGAAAGATCACTTGCTGTAATCCAGCCTAAAAAGGTCGATACAGAGCGTAAGACTGGTTGTATTGCAGGATGTTAAGTTTATTGTTTGCGTGTTAGGTGCTTATACAGCAAGTCAATCCACCCAGTTTCAAAGTGGTGAACCTTTGGAAAAAGATCATTGAAATAAAGTGTAAATGCATTATATTACTTACGTTTCATGTCACACCTTTCATACTATAGAGGAACAGAATGTAATAATTCTAACGACACAGGAGTTTATGTGTCACACAGCACAATGATTGCATTTGGTTTTGAGTGATGTGAGTTTCCCGTTGTAATACGTATACAAGCATGTTTAAATAAGGCACATCAATGAAAATGCTGCTGTACAGCAATTTGCCATACTGGAATTTATAGAAATTAACAGGTTCTCATAAAGCAACTAAAACAAGCAGGGTAGATAACCATTTACATTGCTGAAGGGGAACAGCCTTTTTTAAGCAATTGGACAGTGAGGCATAGGTTCACGTTGTGAATGTAGAGGATATGTTAGGAAAATGCACCTTAGTAAAAGGAATAAGTGCCTCATTACGAGTTGTGCAGCATTCCGGTGGTAAATCCACCGGAACACCGCCTAACTGAATAACTGTTACTGTCACTTGGTCCGGCGGAATTACCGCCAGATTAGATTGGTGGTGGCGGTGTAAATCCCCATATTTATGAGTCCATAGGAGTCCATGGGGCTTTTTTGGCAGAATTACTGCTGCAGTAATTCTGTCGATTATTCCGGTTTTTCGGCAGAGAATTGAGGGATGCTGGAGGTAAATCCTCCACACCAGGGGCATACTCTTAGTATGGCAGAGCGAGAACATTGGTGGCAATTCCGTTACCGACAATTTTTTCCCACTCCGCCATACTTGTAATGAGGCCCTAAGTCTCTTAACCTTAACAACCAAACTAATGAAATTAAATAGAGGCTTTAATTTATTAAAACCATGTTTGATCCAGGATGCGTAGAACAAAGTGCCAGTCTTATTCATGTCAAGCATCTTCTGCACACAAGTACCATGATTCTCAAAAGAGAAGTGAGTGGTAGAAGAAGGTTGGGCTGTGTGCTCAAGGGGCACAAAGCTTCCCCCTCACTGGGTATGTAAATGTTATACCCACACCCGATTCTTACATTTGCACTGGCCCCAGTGGATATTGACCAAAGGGCTTGTCACTCACAATGCTATATCCACCCTCGTAACAAACCTGGAAATCTAACACACAACAGACCAGCGGATCAAGTATGCTACATGACACAATCCAGAATGAGGGACATAACTCCAGCCTGTCACACATGGGCATTCATCCAATATGCAGTGCTTACGTGCAACGTTGTATCTGTAGCCGCTCCATAAAGTGAAATGGTGAGCGAGAGTTTTGGTTTGGCAGAAATGAAGGTTGCAATGGAGACTGTCAACAAAGGCATACATTCCGTGTCATGTGACACGTCAGCTGTTCTCGCGGGCTATGTGTCCACGATATCCCCACCCTCTAACTACGACATAAATCCAGCGTTCGTCTTTTCATCGGTGCTTCTAATTGTAGCGTTACCGTTTTCTGCATTTTGCTTAAATCCTGAACCTGCTATGTTTCACGGACTCCCTTCCGTCTGATCCATCGAAGCTCTATTTCTCCTGATTCGGATCGCTATTTGGATTGCGCTTTCCTCCTGATTCTGTCTCAGTGTTCCTTCATGGTTTCCGATCCCGGACTGCTATTTGGACTGCGCTTTCCTCCTGATTCGGTCTCAGCGTTCCTTCCTGGCTTTTGACCACGGACCACTACCAGACTCCGTTACCTCATCCTGATATACAGTAACAGTTTTCTTTTCAGTGTCTGTAGCACCTGTACTGATAATCAGTAAGATGTTGATTTCAATCCGCTATACGCCACCTGACATTGGTTTGCTAACTCACCTTAACAATATATGAAAACTCTTTCTTGCTTGTTGCTGACCTCCAGCATCATCACCACAGCACCTTGCATACTGGTTACTTTCCTAGACTTAATTGAACATCAACAATACGTGCACTTATGAACGCTCTGCTGCCCAGTGCACCAAGCCATCACTAGTGCATCCCTCGTGCCGCCCATGTTATTCATTCCTATCCTAACATTCCTCTTTGTTGTTTTCTCCCTCTGTTTATTCTGTTAATTACTCTTCCCTTTTTTCTACAACTCACACACTGGTGGTAAGAACAATTCCTTATATTGACTGGGGTGGCATGCTTAGGGGATTAGCAACTATAAGGGTTTATGGTATGTTTTGGTTTTCATTGTAGGTTCAGAATCCATATGCGCTAGCAAGACAACTATTCAGGTATTACTACAGTCATAGTTGTTAGGTCTCTGTAGTGTTGATTCCAGATTGGTGTTAATCAACTCTGTGTGCTTTCCTTGCAGCATTGGTTTGGCAGTGCGTGTGTTCCCCCGCTCTTTTGTTGGATCAACTCGGTGGAGTCAGGCTAACTGTTGAGTGCAAGAGGTTCTGCTCACTATTTCACCTCGCTGATCTCGGGACGTCTGTTCAACGCCCCTAGCAGATACAGTGTGGTAAGTAACACAGCCTCAACGAATAAACAGAGCGGTTAACTCAGCATTCCAGCAATCTCCAAGCACCATGCAAAATTCACAGAGATAGTTCCCTTAACTATGACCGAGAGGCTAACAGGCATAATTAATGTGGCTGGGAGGATAACTCGGGGGCAATGCGGTTGGCTTGGAAGCAAGACATTGCAGAGCAAAACAGGTTTGACTCTCAGTCCCGCGCTCAGAGACTGGTCTCTGGTATTGAGCGTGTTATAAACGATTGATTAATGAATTCATTAACACTCTGAAAAACGCTACCAAAAACTGGGACATTGAATGTGATTGCAGGAGGCCGCCATTGATTAGAGTTCTATCTATCTATCTATCTATCTATCTATCTATCTATCTATCTATCTATCTATCTATCTATCTATCTATCTATCTATCTATTCAATTTTTTATACTGCGCCATGCACCCATAGACCTCAAAGCACTCAACCTGTAACAACCGGCCTTGAGAAAAGAAAACCAGCGGTTGACCCCGAGAACCAAGGGACGAAGAGAGCCAAAGGAGAGAATAAAAAGGGGCACACACAAGTGTGTGCTATTCGGGTGAGGACCAAGAGATCAAGCAGATGAAGGACGGTGTAGAGGAGAATAGAGGAGAATTGGGGAAGGAGCGTGGAAGGCGAGGTGCTGATTGGTGGGAGAAAGTGGTACTTGGATTTCATTGTGCCTGCAAGGTGTTTGAGTGGGCAAATAGAGGGAAAATAGGAACTGAATGAGAAGGTGACTCAAAGGGTCAAAGGAGAGTGTAGTGGAGAGGGGAGGGAAGTAGTGGTGTGGAGAGGGGAGAGTAATGGGAGAGAAAGTTGGGGAGCAGAGAGAGAGGGTCAGCTATTAGAGTGCTCCCATGAACTGACAGTCAATAGTTGGTGTGTTCTTTAGGACGTCTGTGACACTTAGCAGGTTCACAAAGTGGTTCCAATTGTATTATTTAAAGAGGTGGCAAGTCATCGAACACACAGGACACCGAAGTCCAATGAAAGGAATATACTAATATATTCTACTGACCTCTGTACTGGTTGGCGTAGGTGTTGGAGTGCGATCTGAGGAGGCTCCTCCTTCCGAGTCGGTTGCATCTGGTGCTGTTTCGACAGAACAGGGGCTGCTGTTCTGTTGATGGGCTGCCTTGTATTCCGTCACAACTAGACAGAGAAAAATAAATTGTAAACTATCAATATATGCTGTGCACATGGGTACATTTCAGAACCTGTGAATAGAAATAGAAAATGAGGACTAACAACAAGACTGTTGTAGCCGAAGAATTGCCCTTCTGGAGCCCAGGAATGTATCCTAAATCCCCCAACAGTAGTGTCAGAATTGGGGGCCAGTTGTAGGTTTCTGATAATGGGTAGCAGCAAGATTCCCTTGAAAGTACAGATTATTGTTAGTAGCCTTTCATTACGTGCATACATTCAGTTAATACAATGAAAACCTGGAGTGTCCACAGCTCCTATGATGTGTTCTCTAGTGACTGAAGTACTAACCTTGAAATCTTAAGACCCTAGTTCTAATTCCGGCTTTCACACTTGATCTTCTGCAACAAGGGTGGTGGGGTCAGTTAGTGGGATAGAGGCACAGGCAAGTACAAGTCCTGAGGTGCTGAGACATGGAGGTCAGAAGTACCAAAGTTCTGAGCATCAGTATCAGCATCCCAGGTAGCGTGTTAAGGATTTCAATCAGGCGACACACACCTTGGTCTCGGCCTAGTATGCAGCGCACGACTGAAATGCGTATCTCTTTATATTATATAGATTCAATATTGAGATCGTACACCACTCATATCACACCCCCTTTTCAAATACCCCGGGTCACAATGGACCATGAACCAGGCTGCTTGGTAAAATACAATATTTATTTATTTTAAAATTCAAAAGAAATCATACACTTTGTAATATGGGGCAGCAAACACCAATGGGGTGATAATTACAATGAGAATGTGAGCAATGCACGGGTTCTAACCTAGTGGAACATATACACAGCAAAGCGGAATTGGAGCACTTTTTGATTTGGGAAAGATAGTACCCAAGTTAGAATTTCCACCTGCAATGTTCTCTCAACCCACAAAACAAAATCATTAAACAGAAGCAGCAGGTAATTGGGAATAAGAAACAGGAAACTGAATCCAAATCTGACCTTTCCTCCTCAAATAAGAGAGAAAAACAGATTTTAAACCCCTTGCAATGTTATGAAATGACACTCGGAAAAGGACAAATAAATAATGAGTGTTAAAAACCTCTAAGCAAATATAATTCCTCACTAAAGCAACAATGCAAAGACACTAATAATCACAAGAATGGATAACCAAGAGCATACAGTTTGAAAATGAGTGGAAAGTTTAAAACAGATTGCAGCAAAATGACACGTTGGAAATTTTGCACATTTTTTTCAATTCCTGCCCGAAATTACCCAAACGGTTTTTAACAAAAACGGGTGAAATACACTGATTTGGAATTTTTGGGCTGGGTGATAGAGGTATATCCCAGGGATATTCTAGAAGTGAAATTAGGTCTCTAGCTGGTAAATTGGAGGAGTTATACAAGATGTAAAAAGGTGAGCTTTGCGTAAAATGACGCTGTGAAATAGGAAAGGAAATCACTTGTGACAAGAACAGTTTTACTTTAAACTAGAGTATTCATGCTAGCCCACGAAAGAGGGAAACAGTAAGATCCAGGGTTGATTCGTGATTTCAACCCTGTTACCCCAGTGCCCAATCCTGGCGGAAACCAGGCCGATCACTCGAAATAGGACTAATGGTTAAGGATTACACAAGACAAAATTACTAAAGAGATGGCGCTAGATCAGTAGTTCAAAAGAGACTCCAGCTATCTGAGTCATGTCAGTTTCAATGCATCTGTGCTTCAGACAAAACCCCTGCACTCAGGAAAATAACCATGGCTGTAGGACAGAATGGGAATCTGATGGAGATGCAAAAACGAATGTAAAAGGAAATGCCAGCTTTGCACCACGTGTAAAGGCAGAGAGGGGAGGTATTTGCAGAGGGATAGCTGAAGGTATTTTGGACCCAGGCCCCAGAAAGCCTTGTGGACAATGCAGAGGGTTTTGAATTTAATCCTTGCATCCACTGGGAGCCAGTGGAGAGATTTCAGAGCTGGAGAGATACGATCCCAGGGCTTCAGGCCAAGGACAAGTCTCGCAGTCCTGTCCTGGATTATTTGCAGAGGGTGGAGAGTAGAGGCAGGTAGATTTAGAAAGAGGCTGTTACAATAGTCCAAGCTAGAGAGAACCAGAGCATGGGATACCATGACCTTCTGGGGGAAGGAGAGGAAAGGCAGAGTACCTCTGAGGAGGTGCAGTCGTAAATTTGACTTTTTAGAGACCTCAGAGATGTGGGCGGAGAAGGAAAGGGTGGAGTCAAAGATGACCCCAAGGTTCTTAGCCTCGCAGGTGGGGGTCGGAGGAGGGCCAAGGGAGGCCGGCCAGAGAGTTAGGGGAAAGGATGGTGAAGGTGTGCCGATGAGGAGGATATCAGGCTTGCTGGCATTCAGACAAAGATCATTGGCGGAACACCAATCTTGAATGGTAGTTAGGCAATCAGAGATGAGAGAGGGAGAGGAGGTGACAGAGGGCAGCCTGAAAAGGAGTTGAGTGTCGTCAGCGTAGCACTGGAAATTTGAGCAGAAAGTGGCAATGCAGTGGGCGAGAGTTGCCAGGTATTGGTTGAAAAGCCAGGGCGAGGGTTTAGACCCTTGGGGAACACCATAGGTAGAGAGGAAGATAGATGAAAGGAAGGACCCAAGTTGGACCTGGGAGGGTTGATCTGAGAGGAAAGAGGTCAGCCAGGCCAGAACCTGATCAGTGATACCCAGGTTTTCATGGAGACGGTTGAGCAGGATGGTATGGTTGACCGTGTCGAAGGCAGAAGAGAGATCGAGGAGGATGAGGACAGAGGGAATGTTAGAGCCAAGGTTGGAGAGCAGATCTTCACGGATGTTCAGGAGAGCAGTTTCCGTGCTTCTGGCAGCTCTGAAGCCAGACTGGTGGTCATGGAGACAGCCAACATAATTGGAATGAAGGTTAAGCTGAGAGATGGCCAACTTTTCCAGGAGTTTGCCAAGAAAGGGAGTAATGGAAATTGGACGACAGTAAGCTGGACAAGAAGGATCAGCTGTGGGTTTCTTGAGAAGAGGATGCACAAAGGAGTGCTTCAGAGGGGAGGGGAAGGATCCCGAGGCAAAGGAGTGGTTGCAAAAATCAGCAAGGGCCGGAGCAAGGGTGTCAATGTGGTCCTTGATAGTTTTAGAGGAACAGGGATGAACCTGTTTTGATGAGGCTTTCATAGATCGGACTTGTCTGGCGACCTTGTCAGGGGTGAAAAGAGGAAAGGACGAGAAGGATGGTGGGAGGATGGCTAAAGGAGGGTCAGCAAGCACAGATGGAGAGGGGAGAGGAGGGGTGCGGGTGGAGAGGGTGGACAGGATGTCCTGGGTTTTTTAAATGAAGTGAGAAGTAAGGGCATTGCAAAGAGCCTGGGAGGCAACAAGAGGGGTAGAGACTGCTGCAGGGATGGCCAGCTCCTTGCAGATTTTAAAGAGTTCGGCCGAGTTGTTAGATGCCGCAGAGACACAAGCTTGAATGTGGACTCTCTTCTTGGTGAGGACAGAGAGTCGGTATTGCCTTTGTAGCAGGCGACAGGCCAGTTTGTCAGAGGATGAACAGGAAGTCCTGCATTTCCTCTCAGCTGCCCTACACTTACGTTTAAGTGTAGATAGGTCAGTCATACCAGGAATTGCACTTGGCTTTGGACTTCAAACGGATCCTCATGACAGGGGCAAGAGCATCAAGCGTATCAGAAATTGAAGAGTAGAGCAGAGACAGGGCTGTGTCAGGATGTGAGACAGCCAAAGGTGGAGGGGGGGAGAGAAAGTGGCGGCAAAAGCCTCAACTGACACACGCTTCATGGGCCGGATGTCCACGAAAGGTAGGTGGCAGTGTTGGGGTAAGCTTGGCTTGGGGGGGAAGAGAGGGAGAGATGAGATGAGAGGAGGGAGTGATCGCTCCAGGAGAGAGAAGTGGTCAGAGGGATGGAGAGGGGGAGGTTAGAGGAGATCAAGACATCAAGTGTGTACCCTGCAGAGTGAGTCGGGCCAAAGGGGAGGATGGACAGGGAGAGGGAGTCGCAGAGGTCACGGAAGAGTACAGAGAAGGAGCAAGGAGAGTCTAAATGTATATTTAGGTCACCGAGGAGGAGGAGTTCAGTGGTAGAGGCCAGGAGGGAGGAGGAGAGGTCTGCCCACTCAGAGAGAAATTAGGTGATTTGACCAGGAGGCCGGTAGATGGTAACCACAGTAAGAGAATGGGTAGGCGCGAGAGAAAGCCTACAGACAAGGCATTCAAAAGAGGAGTAGGTCTGAGTGGGAATGATAGAGGCAGGAATCCACTCAGGAAAGATCAGGGCTACCCCCCACCGGACCGGGAGGATCTGAGTGCTGAGAGGATCTTGTAGCCATCAGGGAGGAGAGTGTCAAAGCTTGTGAAGGAGCTGGCCGTGAACCATGTCTCAGTAAGACCAAGGACATCAAGGTCTAGTTCTTCAAGGAGGTGGAAGATGTCAGAGGAGTGTTTGACGGCAGAGCGAGAGTTGAGAGTGGCAATATGAAGAAGGTTGTCAGCCTTAAAGACCTTCCGGGGAGGGGTACAGATCAGAGGTATGCCCTGCAGAGGAGAAAGAGCCCTAGGAGGAGTATAGGAGGAGGAGAGAGCGGGCAAGGTAGCCAAGGGGGAAGAGGAGGGGACAGCAGGAGATGAGAGGAAATTGATGAGGCGAGGGAAACGCCTATCAAAGAGGAGGAGATTGGCCTGAGGGCCTTAGACCATGACAGTGCCATTTAGGTAGAGATTAATGATGACATTAGAGGAGTCAAAGGAAGCCATGAGAACTTCCCAGCGAGTGCCACCATTAATGGGAGAGGAGGAGATAGGGCAGAGCACAGAAACCATATGAGAAGTCCATAGATCTGGTGAAGGAATGACAAAGAGGATGTCGGTAAGGGTGTGTCTGGCGGAAGCATTGGAATAGGTGTCGGCGATAGGAAGACCAGGGTTAGAGGCCAAGATATCCTTTTTGAACCTCTTCCTACCAGACTTAGTGAGAAGGGAAGGATAGTCAATGGAGAAGCAATTGGAAAAGATGGAGAAACAGAAAGCGCCATGGGGTGGAAGTGAGGAGAGGATGGAGATACTGGGGGGGCTAAGGAAGGTAGGTGTGGGACAAAAGAGAGTGGTGAGGTCACTGGGCTGGCAGGTTACAGAGAAGAAACATTATACAGGCAAAATACAGAGAATTTCGCATTGGGCAGCAAGATTTGTCTTTTTAGCACAAAGCAAAGACAGCAAGATTTGACTTTTAAGCACAAAGCAAAAACAGCGAGATTTGACTTTTTCAATCTTGGAATCGGATGTTAGCAAAGGGTTTTAGGAAGCGCTGCGCAGCAGGATGACAATATGGGAGTAACAAGCAGAAAGAACAGTGATAGTCAAAGGCAGTAGGAGCGAGTCCATAAGGAGGGAACTAACCCATAGTTCTGGAGGTGGCAAAGTCAAGGCAGTCCGGATTTCTTAGAGGAGTGAGGTGGCAGCATCATTGTGGTTAATGTGCAGGGAGGACCCCAATTAGCGTTCCGGAAGCAGACAGGGAGCAGACAGGGGCCTTAGAAGTGGGCCTTGCTGAGAGGGCCCGCTGAAGCCTGCCGGTCCCTGATTGGATGGAAGAAAACACTCAGCAACCAATGGGAGTGCAGCACAGGTAAAGGTGGTTCAGCAAAGCCTGCCTACACAACAAAGAAAACCACGGCGGCCATCTTGGAAGGGTGAAAAACAGTCAAATAAGCAGCAATAGTAGGGAAACACGTGTGCTTTCAAAATAGCAAGACAACTCCAGGTATTAAAAAGCTCAAAAAATGGCTGCACAATGAAAATGCCAAATAAAACAGTCCTTTCCAACAATTTTATGCAAATTTCCTCTTTTATTTTCGTTTTCTTCTTTTTTTCTTCAAATTTCAATTTTTTAGGTTCAATAATTCCCCTAGAGGTGCAATAATGCAAAGAAAGAGCACCTACCTAATGGAATGGTCAGCAGCCAGGCACAAACACACATGTGCAGGAGAACAACAGATGGCCAGGAGGGTGGAAACAGGACCTCACTCCCAGTGAGAAGCAGATGAAAGAAACCAGTTCCAGCCAGTGGGCCTTGCTGAGAGGGCTGGCTGAAGCCTCCCGGTCCCCGATTGGATGGAAGAAAACACTCAGCAACCAATGGGAGTGCAGCACAGGGAAAGGTGGTTCAGCACAGCCTGCCTACACAACAAACAAAACCACGGTGGCCATCTTGGAAGGGACAAAAACAGTCAAATAAGCTGCAAATCATGCCTGGTTTTGCTGAAGCCCAATGAGATATCCTGGGCATGGGAGGGCCTTATTGATCATAGTGGTTTAGGAAAGAACAGATGGAAATGGCGTCAAAGCAGCATTTTTTTTAAAGGTGAAAACGTTTCTTTTTCAATGGGGATTTTGGGGTTTTCAGGAAAGCAGTGTTGCCTTTTCCCTTTCTTCCTTTTGTACATGTCAGAACACACTGGCACGCTCTTTCAGTGTGTCCCCTTGTTCCATCAAGCCCAATGTATGCTTGGCAAGAAGGTGCAGTCATCTTTTTGTTGCTGCAAAACGCAGTTTTGAGGCCATGGCGCTCACAGGAGTCAGCGCAACCATTTTGCTGTTTCTGCACAAATGCAGCTTGGTGATGTGGGGAAATACTGTTGAGTGGGTCAATCAATCCCACAAACGCAAGTGGCAAATTTAAAGAGACTGACATATGGTTGTAGTTGAAGAAAAGACAGTTTATTTATTTAACTAAAACATAAATTAGATTCTTTAATGTCAAATCGCGAGAAAAGAAAAGGCCTTTTATAAAGTCCTTGGTTTGGGGTCGTCCAGGCCATACTCCACAGTCCAATTAATCCTTTCACACCAAATCTATAGTAGTGACCATGTAAGGCCAACAGTCCACACATCAAGCAAAGTTCTCCTCTAGCAGTTGCTGCCACAGGTGGTGCTTTGCCAACAAAGGTCTGCTCTTGCAGGGTCTCAGACATATGCTTGGGAGGGCACTCCATCACATGACCACCACCCTCTGTTGTAAGGCCCTGTTTCCTGAGGTAATCCTGTCCTGGCCACCTCTGCATCTACCCCTTTAGACCTTGGTGAGGTCACACAGACTTGTTCCTCCTCCCATCGCTACAGACTGGCCTGGTCCACCATAATCGTCCTGGTCTAACTGGTTCCTAGGGCTGCTGATAGGGCTCTCTCCTCCTTTTCTCTGGTAAATATCCCCTTCCTCCAGATTCCTCCTCCCCAGATAGTATTGGTTCTCTCCTTCTTCCACGTCCTCCAAACCTCCTCGCTAGATGACCGCGTTCTCCCTCAAACCTTCTAAATAGGACTACCTTCATACGGTACTTCTTCGCCTCTGCTGTAACTTGCTCCCTCCAACATCCAAGAATCTCCTCCCAGCTCTCCTCACAAAGACCACTTGCTTGCTAATCTACTCAAAACACCTTCCTTAAGCTCATTCTGAAATGCCCAAACCTTCTAACTGAGCAAGCTGGCTTTTATAGTTTAGTATCCTGTTCTCTTGAGTGGTGCTCAGGGACATTGGTTGCACCTGTGTAGTGTAGGGTGATCTGTTCTTCAATTAGGCCATGTGTTTGTGGTCCTGTGGTATGAAAGCGGGCTGGCTTGAGTTTATATTAAGGCATGCTACAGTGCACTGCTTTTCTGAATATTCAAGGAAGCCATTACCTTACAAGTGCAAACATGTGCACCATGCCTTTTTTCTGTCACTTCTCCTATTTTTTGCAAAACTATTGTTAGCTGTTACTAGACCTGTGCAAATGCCCGCTTCCGGAAATTGGATTTGTATCTACCTTTCAGAAAGGTATGCCTTTCTGTGTTTCCATTGAGCGTTGCTACCCTCCTCTTCCAGTCCGTGCAAACATGTCCAATTTTTTAAAAAGTGAAAAAATCGCATACCTCTCACAAAACTGAAGGTACACTTATGAAATATATTTATCTTTGTTTCCACTCAACCTGTTGTTGAAAGCTTGGAAAATGGCAAAGTCAGAACGGCAAAACTTTTGTTCCTAGCTCTTACAAGCAACAGGCTTCTTTGTACATCATGTTATTGGCATTTTCTGAAAAAACACAAAATGTGTCACTTATTTTCTGTTATTTTCTCACACGCCCCTACAGAAAACCATGGACTTCCGATCGCCTTCATGTGGGAAGAAAAGGGCCAGAATATCACTAGTAAACAAAATGCCAACATACCAAAATGTCCAAAAAAGGGCTCAGCACTGTGAGGTAAAACCCTCAGCAGTTAAGGGGTCAATGAATAATAAGAAAAAAATTCTATTTTATTTTTAAATCTCACAAACATGGAATTGATCAAAAAGGTGTTCTAAATTAGAGGCACAATTCACCAGCTGCTTTCACATATCTCGGAAACATCGGGAGATGCACATGTAAGATAGATAGGACTTAAAGGTATTTATTTCACTCCAAGATGGCCACTGCATTAGTATGATAAACAAGTGCAGCCTTTGAGAACAGAGCGTGATTATGCAAGTGTACCTTGTTAAGCGCTTAGTGCTATATATACACTGAGATGCTGGATTTCATACAAGGATTCCCCTCTTGATACGTTCTCCTCGCGTGAGCATTAAATTGACCAGAATGGTAAGACCCTGTTCTAGGAGCACTTGAAAGAAACACAATGTAGACTACACTAATATCAATCTCTGACATCTGAATACCACTCTGACAATGAATCTAATACATTCTGTACAGAGAACACTCAGCGTGCTGACATCTAAATGTGCCGCAGCCATAAAGGAATTGGTGATAATGAGAACACCTAAAGGTGAGCCCCTTATTTTGTGTTCGAGCAGGCTAATAAGGAGCTTGAGATGTTAAGAAATTAGCAACAATCGTTATCACTTATAAATTAATGAATGGGTCCATGTTTGTCTATTGTTCCCGTCTTTTAGATATCCATTCATGTGAAGAGGAGAACTATAAGAACTCTGAGACCTGAAATCTAACAGCTTTGACCACTGGCTTGAGAGGAAGTAGATATGTGTTGTGAGGTCCTGAAGAAACTAGTCAAAGACATAATTCCACTGAAACTGGTCGACCTTTACTAAGAAATGCTCGAACATTAACCGAGTGCCCACTTTTTCACGTTTTAGAATTTTAGTACATGAGCAGATGAGAATGGACCGTTAAAAATTACATAATCACTCCCTCACGTGCTCACCATTTCAGACTCTTTTTATGAATGTTTAACTCATCATAGGTACATAATATTGCTTGTACTGAGTTTGGGTCAGTGTCTCTCCCCCATCTTTTCACTCAAGATAAGCGTCTCAAAGGGAAATAGTGACCCAGGGCTAGTTTAGCATTGGTTGGGGGGACAGATTATTAGTAAAATAGAAAAAAGGATGTAATTTCAACAAAATGTAAGGATATACAATCTGTTGTGTGTGACTATATGGTCAATGTATAAGGATTAGTTGCCTCCTGTGCGGTCCCTATGTATATATATGCATTCTGGTACTTGTCATGCATGTATAATGTGTACAAGAATGCAAAATGACATGCTCTATAAATGTCAAGGATTTACAGAAAATTGCTTTAGAGTTAATTTCCTGCATAGGTTTAATAAACAAGAGTGTTAATTAAGTAGTGATTTTAGTCGAGATAGGTGGGCACTGGTTTGCCAGCTTTGGAAGCTTTGGTGGTCTTCCGATTTCTCATACTGAGCAAATGATGCTTAGCAAGGAGGCATGCAGCTAATGTGAAAGCATGTACCTCGCCTAACAAAGTGGGTGCAACACTGCTACACACAAACGGGTGGACTGGGAACCAAGAGACTCTGGAAATCATTTTCAAAGTGGCCCCATATTACACATTGAGCAAGCACAGCCCCTTTTCAGGATCATTTTGGAAACAAAGACTCATGATGCAGGGGCCTACAGGAAATCTCCAGAGTTCCCTGTAGGCCAGTCCAGTCATGTGCTACAAAACAACATACCTATAGACATCTTAAAAACGAACCACTTGCTTTAACTAACAACTCGAAGGTGTTTTACAACTTTTTGTTGGAAACAGTGATTCTTTTACAGCCTCAGGGTTCAATAAAAAACATTATAAATAATAAAAAAATAATTTAAAAAAGTGTAGCCCCTGTAGCGAAAATCAAAAGTTGCCACTCATGGTTTGAAGTGCAGACCCCACTCAAAGGTGCGACACGCCAACGGTCAGCAGTACTAATCAAGCACTAGCCACTGAAGGCTCACCTTCCACAGCGCTACGTGCTACAGTCCATCACGCCCTTGCGAATGACGTATACACAGTCCACGGAAACGCTGCAGAAAACGCCCGTTTGTGCACTATAGCAGAAAGTAAGGGATACATTCAGGTGCCTAAATTGATTCGAGCTATTGTGACTTGAGGAGGGGGTTAGGAGTGGAACGATATTGTTGTGGAAAGGGTAGTGAACGCGAGGAACTTCAGGAAGACGTTTTAAGGAAACGCGGTGAAGCAATTTACGAAAGCAAAGGCGGGACACAAGTGACACATATAATGAAGTGCAAAGATGAAGAACATTTGAGGTCTGGGGTCCGATGTTGCTCTGATAAACGTCGCGCTATACAAGGCTTTACATGTGTTGCCTGCCAGTCTTGAAATTCTGATGATTTTCTTAAAAGATGAGCATCATGTGCGTGTGTCTGCTGCCATCTAGTGATCCTTTAAAATATGACCGTAAACACGGCTAAAACTACAGGAACCACTTACATATTGGATTGCACACTGGAATATAATGGAGAGGTGTTGGTGAGATGGACAAGTGGCTAATTGCAGAACACCGTGGCTCTTGGATTTTGATCCATCGAATATACAAAGGTTAATTTAAAAAAATGTGGTCCAAATAGTTTATCCAATCCGGTATTCAAGAACAACGCACATTTATGGGCGGGTATGATGAATTTACTTTTTAAGGACATCTTGAGGAAACAAAAAAATTCCACAATCATGGAGAGAGTCCATAATCGTAACGATACATGAAAAGGGGGATCGTTCAGATCCACTGAATTACCGCCCGATTGCTTTGATGGACCAAGACAAATGTTTGCAGCAATAGTACTCGAGAAACTGAATGAGTGAGGGAAGGAGAATGGTATCCTATCAAAAGCCCAAAGTGGCTTCCGGAAAGGAATGGGGACAACTCAACGGTTCAGTCATATCGGCCATAAAGGATAACATTGCTAGGGATCAAGGTGGAAGTCAGGCTAGGGTCTTTGTGGCCCTAATAGACTTCTCTAAAGCCTTTAATTTGGTTGACAGGGAACATCTATGGAGGAAACCTAAGGCTTGGGGTATTCCTCCATCACTACTGGCAATATTAGAGCATATCCACCATGAAAAATCAATCAGAATAAGGCTAAACTTAGAGGGAGCTCTAACCTCACAAATTAGGACTCATAGAGGTCTAAGGCAGGGTTTATTTTATTTTCACCATGTATGTTTAATCTTTTTTGGCAGATTTTCAGAGGACATTGGAGGGAGTTGGCTTGGTATCACCTATACTGGGAGGTGAAAAAATAAATTGGTTGGCATACTCAGATAACCTTGCTCTTATAGATCACACCCTGGTAGGGTTACAACGTCTGCTCACAAAAACTAGCGAATATGCCAAAATCAATGGACTGGTGATCAACCAGAAAAAAGTGGCAGGTTATTCATCTATCACACCCCAAGGCTACTAGAGCAAAATATGCCTGGCAAGTGGACAATATTAAGATCCTACCTGAAAAAGAAATAACTTATTTAGGATTCCAGGTAACAGATAAAACATAATGTGAAGATAGTGTAAATCGAATATTGTACAAAAGTGGTCAAATGATTTACCAAATTAAAAGAAGAAAATACTGGGTAAATACTGTAAGTTCACAATAACGCCTCTGCTCACATATTATGTGGGGAAAGTAGTGTTTGTGATGCTGGAAATGCATTGGAGGGACAGGGCTTCCCTGTCTTTGTTCTGTAGTCCTTTTTCATGTATGTTCTGTATTGTTTCCTGCCCAGGAGTCCATGTGGGACTCCTGGCAGTGTAGCTCCTCCTCTTTTTGGGTTGGTGTACAGACCTTTGGGATACCCTTATGGCAGCCATGGGTGGGGTTACAACCCTGTACCCTTAGTGTATGTTTTTGGGCACTTGTGTGTGGCCCACAGAGCAGGGTATGGGCTAGCAGCTCCATGCTGAATTTGACAGGTGCTCTCAGTATTCTCCATTTTGGGATACCCAGGCCCTGCCATTGGAATCAGTTGATTCCTGATAGGAGAAAACATGGCCCCTGTGGCCTCTTGCTTTCTATTACCTATTACCTTGTTTTTCCCAAAATCCTGGTAAACCCTGACTCTGTTCTTTCCCCCCCCCCGACTGGCTGTTTGGTGGAAGTTCCATATATGCTATTGTGGAGAAGTCCAGGCCAGACTGGCTGGAGCCTTCCCAGTTGCTGTATGTTGTGGGTACACCCTTGGGGTGGGACCTGGGTGAATGGAGTGGATGACCAATATGCACTTCTTGTTATGGGTGTCCAGTTTCTGGTATGTGACATAAAGACTGAGACAGCCCTGCCCAAAACTGGTATAAATGCAGTGTGGAGTGCTGAATGGCTGGGTACTTGTCCCAATACACATTCCTTGTTTTGTCTGAGAGGGAGGAGTATGGCCTGAATGCACTGTGAGCCTGATTGGCTGGCTGCCTGCTGAATGCCCTATTGAGTGATTGGTTGCCTGAGCGTGACCCAGCAGAGTGAATGAAAGACATAACAGTATATCTGGGGGGCCTCTCACTGCTAGAAATCGTTCAGAAGCTGAAGTTGATACTTGATGCTCATCCTTGAAGCCCAGCTGGAAGAAGATGACTTGCTGCTGCATTTGCTTTGACCGGATCCGAAAGCTGTCGAGGACTGGTCCGAGAGAGGACCTGGTTAGGAGACCTCTTCCTGAGCTACAAGGGTCCATCGAGCACTGCTAACCTTCGCCAAAGCTCCCTGGAAGTCAGACCCTCGACAGGCTGCAGACCCTCGACAGGCTGCCGACCGGAGACGGGAACCGCCGAGGAGAATGAAGAGAAGCACCAGGCATTCCGTCCACCGCCGTCAACCAGGGTTCGCAGGTTTGCTATAACTGCTGGAGGCCCATCGACGCCGTGCCGCCGACAACCGGAGCCGTGCTCCACCCGATTAAGAGACTTTGAATCCAAGGACGCTCTCGCCTGCACCGTCGACCGCTTTGTCCCGCCGGAGAAAGTCAAGGCCACTAACGCGCAGAGGAGCATATGCCGGTGGGTTTCCCACCACCCGAATACCGCAGGGATGCCAGACTACTCGACGCCCTTGCTGGGCCAAAGTTCTTCAGTGACTCTTTGCAGGAACAAACAATCATTGTCTAGGTGCACCTCACGCCTCGTCTTTGCAGGACGTCCACGACCGATCGTCGACGAGCACCGCCAGGACCGAATCTGCTGCCTCAACGAGCACCGAACCTTTTCATCGACGCCTCTTGACGGCAAGGTTCACCTTCTTCGAGGCCTTTCGACGATCCGTGGCTACTGCCTTAAAGGGGGCCACTCAAGAAGGATCTATCAATGCCTCATCGAAGAATTCTGCTATTCCAGGTACATTTGGGGTGGTACAACTATTTAGAAGGAAATAAGACTCATATTGAACAATATATGGTCTGGGCGTGTTTTATATCTTTATTTGCAGGTTGTCCAGGAGGGTGGATCCTCATACAGAAATGTGCCTAGGTGTAGGGGCCCAGTGTTCTGCCTATTGTTTTAACCAACCTGCTTTCCTCCTATGTCTATTGTTGGTGCACTTTATTAACTGATTTGTATGACATTTGAACTGAATACAGTTGATGCATTTTAAAAGGAGTCAAAGTATAATTGTGGTACCACATAGAAACTGTATATATTTGCCATTTTAGATTATCTTGAGCACAAAGTGTGTTATTGTGATTGTGTACATAACTTTAACCTATTTATATAAAGAACTGTGTTTTCACTAATATAGTGTGTGGACATTCCTTTGTGGGTGCTTGGGGACTACACTGTACTTAAAAACGAGCCTGCATCACTTCCTGTGAGCTTAACAGGCCGATTCATGGAATTACTGTTTCAGCGCAAGCGTGCGAAAGCGTGCGAATCGCAGTGCCAGTGCGAAAATCGCAGCGAAAAACACGCACAGCGATTCATGTAAGTCCGTGCGCGTGGAAATCCATGGATGTGTGCCAAAATCCTGTTCGGCGCACACGCCTTCAAACAGCGTGTGCTAAGTGCACAGCGAAAGCACACCTAGCGCGGCGCACACAACAAAAGTAGGCGTAACACGGGGCGTGACACGCGGAATGGGGAACAACGCGTGAATATGTGGGCGTCACGGGGAAAGTACAGGAGGCAAGTGCGTGGAACGCCCACACGCTCGCCTACAACACGTATTCATGGAATCAAACAGGGCTAACGTGTGTGCCAAAAAAGACACGTTAATCCGGAAACACGTACGCCAGCAGCAAGCAGGCGTACATGGACCTGCGCAGCATAAAAGTGCGCACAAACAACAAACAAGCACAGACGCCAGGATGAATATACCGTTCCTAGCAGCAGTGGTCGTAGGATACCGCAGGAGGAGGAGGAGGATAGTCAGGCCCAGAATTTTCACACCCAGAACCAGCCTTTTTGGGATGTCTGATGACCAGGTGTATGGGAGTTACAGGTTTCCACCTCACATAATACTCGACCTGGTGAGTGAGTGGGAGCATGACCTCACATCACCCACCCTGTGCTCCAAGCACTCAGCCCCCTGGAGAAGGTCCTCAATGTACTTCACTTCTTGGCCACTGGATCATTTCAGCGGAAATGTGCCATAGTGGGGGGGGTGTCACAGGCCACGCAGTCACGCTGCCTGCACCAGGTGTTGGCCATCATGACTGCACGGCCATCAGTCCGCAGGCACATATAGCTGCCCAGTACACCTGCAAAAAGGCAGGCTGTCTTCCAGGATTTTTACGGGGGGGCACACTTCCCCAAAGTGCTAGGTGCCATAGACTGCACCCATGTGGCTCTATGTCCTCCCAGGGCATCTGAGCACATCTATAGAAACCGCAAGCACTGGCATTCCATCAACATCCAGGTAGTATATGATGCCAAGGGAATCATCACCTCAGTATATGCCAACTATCCAGGGTCCACCCACGACAGTTTCATTTACAGAATGTCAACCCTAAACCGGGACCTAGAAGCTGGGCGGCATGACGATACATGGCTGCTTGGTGAGTATAAATGCCACAGCACATGCATGCATGTCAGCTACTGAGTAATGTCACAACCCCACTAATGATACCCATCACCACCTCCCCAGGGGACAGTGCCTCCCCTCTGAGCACCCACATGATGACGCCAATTCGGAACCCCACCACGCCACTCAAGGTAAGATACAGCACAGCCCATATTGCAACCCGAGGCATAGTGGAGCGCACATTCGGAGTGCTCAAGTCACGCTTTCGCTCCCTTGACCGTTCTGGCGGGCAGCTGTTATACGCTCCCCCAGTAGTGTGGAGGATCATAGTGGCAGCATGTGTCCTGCACAACGTTGCAACACGCCGGGGCCTGCCGGTGGCCATGGTGGTGGCCCCACATCCCCAACCACATGCATGCCCGCTGCGCATGGGAGGGGAAAGGGCACGGGGTGAGGCAGCCCGTACGCAGCTGGTGGCTAATTACTTCATCTGAAATCACACCCCTGTGGAGTGCACACAGCCCTGGCACATACCAGCTGACAATCAATGATGATGACATAAGGGAGAGTCAACTGTCACAACCATACCAGCCTGAGATTGGTCACCTGGAAGTGTTACATTGTATGCATCCCTACCTACACAAACACCACCAATGCTGTGTCATCAAAAGACACTTCTATGCTGCTAAATTCATGACCCACTTGCAAAATACAACATGACAACAGCGCCATGTCACCCAACCCCTCCCCAGCTCCGCCACCCAACACACCATGGCATGTCATGCTATGTGAAAGCAAACAAAGCAATCCCCAAAACCTGACACAAGTGTCACAAAGTACACTGTCCCTAATAGAAACTGGCCACACACAATATGCTCCCAGTAATATAGAACTAACAACACACATGACCAAATACTTACCAACAATACAATGCAGCAACACAACCTCAAACATAGGAAAAACTTGACAGTACTAAGTTAAAGTAGTTGTAGTCTTATAACCTGAATATGCCACCACATCTACCCCTTCCAACTGTAGTGTTGCAGCCTTCCAAATTTGTCAGTGTACTGCATAGAACATGAACTCCATCTCCAAAGTAGATGGCCTTGTGAAGACATGAGGAATGAAGCTGCAAGTTTGGAGAGAGACATGGAAGCACAAGCACATATCAATACACCATGCAGTGTACAATACAACAACATCTACTAGGAATGTATACACAGTATTGACTACAGACTGCCCACACAGCTCATGGGAGTCCAACGTCACTGTGTAATTCACTGTCACTTGGGCACACCCTTTGCAAGCCCATGGAAACGGGAAGCAGGAGGGTGTGTGTCTCACGAACCCAAGCATCTAACCCAAACTCAGGACAAGCCTGCATGTGCCCAGATGGAATACAGTGGATGCCCACGGGAGCCACACAAGGCAACACACTGTAAAAAAATTTTAAAAATCAAAAATCAAAAATGGTCATGTGGGTGCTAGGGGGAGGGGAGGCCACCCAGGAGGTCTGAGGACAGTGTGCGCACCAACAGCCACCTGTGTGGATGTTGGGAAAAAAAAACACCTCCATGGGCTCATGGCCTGCACGGCTACGCTATTGTGGGAGAATTGCTGCTGTCGCTCTCATCACCCTCTGCTGCTGCATCAGGAGGTGGTGGTGCTATGGGAGGCAGCCCACGCAAAGCCCTGGTATGGTCCTCCATGGCAGCAAGCATGCGGGTGTTGAAGGTCTGATTGGGGAGGATTAAAGTGCGGAGATCCCCATGCACCACCTCACGGGTTGCATGCATTTCTGCACGCATGGCCTCCCGTGATGTCCGGATCTCCTCACGTGTTGCCTGCATCTCAGCTGAGAGCGAACGTGTGAGCCGCTCCAGCTGCTGTTCTGTCCTGAAATTAGTGGAAGCCTCAAGGTCAAGAAGAGTCTCCCTGAAGTTATGGAGTTCTTCCCTCAGGGCTTCCCTGTGCGCCTGGGACTCTATTGAGATAGATTGGCGCAGAGTCTCCAGTGCCGCCCGTCGGTCCCTGTTGGACGCCAACATGTCTTCCCTGTGTGATTGGCAAATGGAGTCTGTTGCCTGCTGTAGTAGCTCCATCTGGCTTTCAGGGGGGACAATGGAAGTGGCCACCCTTTCCATTGCTTGAGCCATCATCTCAACTGATGCTGCCTGTTGGGTTGCCATACCGTACATGACTTGTTCGCATACGGTATTGCCTGGTGGCGTACGGCCACCGCATCGGCGGGCATCACACCTGTTTGGGGCAAGGCGATCTGCGCCTTGCTGTGCCTGCACTGCCTGAGGCTGCAGGACTGCATTCCCCCTCTGATCTGCTGGCCCAGGAACAGGATCAGATGTTGTGGAGTGTGACCCTGCATCCGTAACCGCCAAAGGCGGACTTACCAACACTGACATCCCCATAGAGGGTTCTACCCCTGGTGCAGGTGGCTTGGACAGAACAGAATCTCTGCCAGAAACACTTACCTGCGAAGGCACATGGGTCTTATCATCCGAATCAGCACCTGAATAGAGGTCTGGGGAGGTGCACCCAGAGACACCCCTGGACAGAATGGTCTGCAGCAAGATTGGGTTATCACCCACCACCACACCACGTCCCCCATTTGTGCCCGGTCGTGCCTGAGAATTCTCCTGGGTCTGCACCATCTCTTCAACCTCAACAGCATCAAGTGCGTCATCCCCTGCAAAAACATGAAAGACAAAAAATGGAAACAGGCATTAGCACCATAGCACACAAATAGGCCTGACAAGCTACAGAACCAGTACTTGATTTACACATGTCCCACATGACTATAACCCTCCCATGCATGCACTGTCACTGAGTTTGAAGGGGAGGCTAAAGGCAGACACTGATGACACCAAGATGGAAGAGCAACACATTTTGTCATGACTTCAGTCGGGCGGCGTTTCTTTTCTCTATGGAGACGCCATTAACTGTTCCACCACGTCTGACGGTCGTCTGAGAGCACCGCTCTAGTGTTTTTCCAAGATGGCCGCCGGCGTTTCTTACGCCCGGCTCACTGTGGCGTTCCTCGCGTTGCACCTTCACTGTGTTTCCCCGACTCGAAGGTAACGCTTGGTGTATCCCTCCTACGTGTGTTCTCTCCTGTGTTGCTTCCCGTGTTTCATCCTCCTTTTGTTTCTCTCTGGCTGTTCGCTTCGGTACAGCTCGTACTGGTCTCTCTCTCTCCCTCTCTTTCCGTTCCCTCTCCTCTCTGCCCTTCGGCTTGTCTTCCCTCGCCCATGCTTCTACATTCATATAAGCCTGAGCGCTAGATGTTCCATTCCTCCTGGAGCTATTTGTGAGCCATTCGGGCTACTTCAGGTGCACTTACCACCGCTGTTCTCCGATCCCTTCTATGGTACTGTTCTACGCTGAGGGATCGTTCGCCTGGACTTCTCATTGCCACTGACTCTTTCATCGGAACAATTGCTGCAGGGTTCTTTCTGCCCTTTTGGGCTTTTTCCCTGTTCAGGTGCCGGCTCCCGGGAGTCCCCGCTGTTCGTGTTCTCTAGTTACCCGACAGTGTGGCATCCCAGGGAGCTCGCCCCTACTTACGGCAAAAGAAGGAAGCAAGGTAGACTGATAAAGCGCAGACCCAAAGACGTCCTGGAAGAAGGCCGGAACTACAGGAAAGGTCCACAGTCGATTCAGGTGAGGAGGAAGGAGGGGATAGTTCAACCAACCCTGATATTCATGACACATTTGCTGCATGCTGGGTAGCACTGCCATCACACATTGGCCTTTGTGTGGCATGTCCAATACACATACATGACACATGCCATCACACAGATGGCATGTACCATAGCCATGGTACATTCCACAAGTACATCCATAGGTCAGTGAATGAGTACTGTCAGCCATCCATGTGAGATGGACATGATGAGATGAAAAATGCTACATAGTTTGACAAAATACGCATGTGCCACACACTGCAACACATCCAGTGTACAAAAATACAGTGATTGCAGGCCGATGTACACATCAATGGTTGTGCACTTCAACATGACAGGAAACAACTATCATGTTCCACATTCAAACAGGCCCCAAAAATGTATGTGATCAGGCCAATACTCAATCAGCCTGAATGGTCAAATCATTCACCTAACAAGGTAACACATGTGGGCCAATGTGGGGTTCATCAATGACAGAAGCATGTCACATATGTGACAATAGGGCTGAGGAATGCGTAGCGAAAGTGGGAGAATTGAAACAATCAGCCTGAACGAACACTGAAAAATACAAACAATGTTGTTGCAAGATGCCACTTCAAGGGCAACTGCCGTAACGTTGCGCTAAATTACTACTGTGGGCAGAAGGGATACTGTCACACCCAAATCCAAGGCCGCTGAATGTTTTGGATGAAGCACATGGGTGACCCATACCACTCAGGCACACACACCCTCACCTGGCACTCAATCAGAACCCGTCACCCAAACAACATACACATGGATTACACACACATGCATGGGCACTCACCAGACAATGCGTCATAATCAGGTAGTTCTCCCACACCTTGGATCTGTTCCTCTGTGACGAAGGCCCCAGCAACAGACTCATGTTCAGTGAGTTCGTTGTCCCCTGGTGGAGACCCACCGCCAGTCACCAGAGTAGCGGCATGATTTGAGGCCAGCTTGTTCTTTGCTCTGCGTTTCAGGTCATTCCACCGCTTGTAGCAATCATCAGCTGTGCACATCACAAATCCAAGGGCACTTATGCGGTCCGCGATGGTCTGCCAGTGTGCCCTACGTTGACCAGGTGTGGTCTTGCACCCTGGAGTCACCAACATTTCACGGCTATGTGCTGACACATAGGTCACAAGTGCATCAAGTTCCGGGTCATTAAAGCTAAGCTTCCTTGACGTGCCGGAGTGTGTAGCTGTGTCTGGGGTCTCAGCCTGTTGTGCCAGAGCACCCTTCTTCCTTTTTTTTGAAGGTGGAGCGGAGCCAGAGTGGCTTACGCCGCTCTGGTCAGTAGGGGCAGAAGCACCGGTGGACTGGGTAGTAGGAGTGTGGGAATGCACAATGACCATAGGTCTTGGTGCAGGCATTGGTTGCAAGGTGTTGTTGGCAGGGGGAACGTCAGTTTGATGGACCTGGACCAACACTGTCCTGGCTGGGAGAGTCAGAGCTGGGGCAGATGGAGCTGCAGCTGCCCCTGCAACCTCCCCACCCTGCCTACTTGGGGCAGCAGATGACATAGCTGCCCCAGATCCACGTGGCTTGGTGACAACAACTTGCACCGCCACACATGGCCTAGACTTGCTGACCTGGAAGTCAGCCTGGGAGTCATCCTGTGCCAGGTCAGGTGCCACAATGGGCTGGTCCAACAAGGGCTGAGCTGGGATGGTCTCAGACACGTTTCCCTCAACCATGGGGTGGCGGGCATGGGTGTCCCCGATAGGTCCTCCACACATGGGGGTATAGGGCACCCTGCAAATCCCAGACACGTCCCCTACCGCGCCCCCCAAGTCCACCTTTTGAAAGTCGCCCACCTTTGCCTCCCTTACCGCTTGGTCGCCTCCCAACCATGGCACTGATGTTGTTGTGCGTATGGGAGGAGTAGTAAACTATTGTCCTGGGCAATTGGGGGTCAAAGGGGTAGGGTACTAGATGGAATTCGTACCCTAGTGCTCTAACAAGGCTATCTGTGACCCCTGGGGGAAGATGACGGGTCACGCAACGCACAGGCAGCCCAAAAACAAAACCTAACATGCACGCAACCCCTCGTAGACCACGTGCGTGGAAAAATGAACCTGCACTATGCTGTGGCACCCAGAAACACAAAAATAAGAGTACGCGTAATACACGCAGCTTACAATGACCTCTGAAGGGGTACGCGACACACGGGGCAAGCACAGTTGGTAAATACGTGCGTGACTCACCGTCTGCCTGGAAAAAGAATGTGAAAAAGAAGCGCGTGTGCGCGTTGGCAACACCGCCGCAAAAACAAGAATTGTATGCTGTCTGAGGAGACAGGACAAAAGGAGAAGTGAACGCTGTTTGAGAAAACAGGCACAAAAAATGAAGAAAAATGAAAGCTGTCAGAGGTAACAGGGAGTACGAACTTGAAACGCTGTGAAGTAATCGCGTGTGAACCAACAAGAAGTACAGATTTCACCCACTCGCTCTCCATGAAAAGCACGTACAAGGAAATGGCGTCCTACATGTAGCTTTTAAACCGGCCCACGCGTACACGTCACATACGCGTGTACGCGGGCCCTTTCCTCCAATTACACACGATGACACTCGGACGTGCAGTTTTTCCACGTGGGCTCTGTCATCACGTGCTATGAGCGAAACACCTGCGCGCGTCACGTCACAGACGCGCTTACGCGCTAAGGGCCTTTGGTCCAATGAAACCGCGTACGTGTGCTGACGCGCTTAGGGCCTTTCCTTGAATTACACACAGACGTGCAAGATTTTCACGTGCCAAATCACTCCGTATCAAGCTGGCCATGCAACAACACACGGAAGACCACGCTCCTGCCACGAAGGCCGAATTACTGCCCCCCAGAGCCCCAAGCACGCTCCCACCTGCCATCTGCTGCTGCCTGACTGCCTGCTGCCCACGTGCCCTGCTATTTGCTGCCTGCACATCAGCCAGGGGTGCAGTTGCTGTGACCACCCCTGCTGGAACCAAAGACTCCCGACTGGTATACCATCGCTCCACAGCCCAGCCCCAGGACCCAGTTGCCCACCCACTCCTGCCTCTGGGGTTGCCATGTCGGGCACAACATCATCTGGCACCACTGGCAACACCCAGCCAGAGAGGCAGAGGGCCACCAGCTTCACTGCCACCGAAGTTGGTGTCCTGGTGGAGCAAGTCCTGGGGCAGTATGATGCCCTCTTCGGAAGTTCGCGCGCCGACAAGGAAGGACAGACCAGGATCTGGATGGACATCGTGACTGCCATCAACGCGGAGGGGGTGGCAGTCCGCGACTTACAACATGTCAAGAAGCGCTGGGAGGACTTCAGGTCCAGGACCCTCATCAAGGCCCAGCGCCTCTTGAAGGCCGCGGATGCTAAGGGGCGCCGGGGCCACCTGTCGGAACACCAAATGAGGGTCCTGGAACCCATGTAAGTCTTGATTGCTCGCCCACATTTACCAAATAGAGAATCTTGGCTGGGGTCCTCTGTACCTCTCCTCTACCATATAGAGAGCAGGAGTACAGACACCCCCCGACAGTCTTTACAGTGCCTAAAATAACATATGGGGTGGAAGTCAATCCAGTAAGTCCAACTATCCCATGGGTAAGAATAGAGGGCTGTATTGGGAAAAAGGTATTGAACCTACCACGGGGGACACCAATGCCTGCAATCGGCTATGAATTTGGTTTGTTATCCCTGGAATGGAAACTAATAAGTCTATTGGCAAAGATTCTATATCCTACCCCTAATACACTCTTTGAAAATCTAGTAAAGGAATTGGGGACAAATAATTCACCATTGCTTAGAGCAATGATCCAAAGAGCTGATGTCATCCTTGATGAATGTAGCAAGGATTGGGCAGAGGTGCATGAAAATCCAGATGCAATTAAAAAAACGATTGACAATTGCAACAGTTAGGAATTACAAAACTCATACCACGTTTGCGAGGATCGATAAGCCTTTGGGAGTGCTGCCAACCTATTTGGAGCAGTTCCCATGCCCTAGAATACATAGCAAATTCTTGCGATTTCGCTTGAATCTTTTGCCCACGGGGGAAATCGTAGCCAACAGAAGAATGGGTTCAAATACAGACTCTTGTCGCTATTGCAAAATATCAAAAGAGAGTTTAAAACATAAACTGCCAGATTCATGGAATTATTTGCGTGAAAACCACAGATTTGCACGCCTTTCTGCCTGAAAATCCCCATATTTCATACAGGGATTTTCAGGCAGAAAGGCCCGCAAATCTGCGTTTTTCACACAGATCATTCCATGAATCAGGCTGTTAATGGTAAAATGCATAGCACTAAAGGATGTGAGAACACGTTTCCTGAGTAGATTGTTTACATTAAGTAATGATATCTGGCACAACTAGTTTGGGACATGAAAAGTGTGGGCAATTAAGTCTTTTTTCACCGCAGAGGTGATAAGAATGATGATGAGTTGGGTTTTACTATAAAGTATTGAAATGCATTTGTAAATGCTATGATGAGTTTTATGAAGCATTGGATAATAACAGAATAGTGTTCTGTTTACGTGGTGTTTAGTACGTCTCAGGAACAGAATGGGTTTTGATTTATTTGAAGTGATACATTATATTGTAATGTGAATTAATGATAATTGTTTAAATTGACTAGTTATATATTGAAATGAATGTGATGGATTGATGCATTATTTTAAAATTCATACATTTCATTAGTTATTATTCTATGAACTGAATATATATTGTTGATGTGTAAAAGTTCTAATTTTGAACATAAACTCAATAAAAAATAAATATATGTATTTACCGATCTAAACAGCAGATTGGAATAAAGATGCATTAAAACAAACCTACTCAGAAGTTCCCTCATTACCAATATTAAAAGCCCTCGAGGTCACACAATATCCACAAAATTAATGCACTGAAAAAAGCAATCCAACCTACTATTAATGAATGCCCTGTGTAAATCACAGCTGTTTTTCTTGGGGGTTTGGTGCTCACGTGTGCCATCTTTGATTTTCACTACGGAGTCAGAAAGTCACATTCCCATCCAAAATATGCACACACGACCAGTCCAACCCCTGGCTGAACAGCGCATGTTACAGTATATATAAATATAAGGGATACATTATTCACAGTAATCGTATTTCTGGTGCTTGTATCTGCTTAGATTCACATGCTCTGCATAGTCCGACATCTAGTGGAAGTCGCAGAGTATCACAAGATTTGTTTTCGAAACTCGAAAAACGGACGTCAGGGTGTGTTTTAGTAATATTATCCCTAGTGTGACGTGTACTGTACCCATGGTCCTTCACACGTCGAGGTCCTTCAGATTGTTTGTTTCTGACATGAGGTTGCATAAAGTGTAGTGCAGTACAGCTGTAATAAAGCAGAAATAATGATAACCCAGAAAACATCTATGCGCCTTCTACTCCAGTAGGGGAGGAAGGGTGAGCGCATGTGAATCTAAGCAGATACAAGCACCAGAAATACGATTTTGGTGAGTAATGTATCCCTTCTGGAGCTTGTGGATCTGCTTAGATCACATGCTCTGCATAGATTAGTGAGCAGTATATGGAGGAGATGGTAAGTGAGTAGGTACAGCAGAAAAGGGATGTTTTAGGACCGCTTGTCCCCCTTGTGAATCTGCTTTAGAGTTTGTGTCAATGAAATAGTGCTGTGTGAACATATGGATGGAACTCCATGTAGCAGCCTTGCAGATTGCGTCTAGAGGGATGTTTGCAGTGAAAGCTAAGGTGGCTCCTGTACCTCTGGTAGAATGTGCCTTTGGGGTGAAAGGTAAGACTTTCTTGGAAAGGGAATAGCAGAGCTGTATGCACTTGACTATCCATATGGAGATGGCGTTTTCTTTTTTATGTGATCGCCCCCTCCACCAGGCACTATGGAAACAAAGAGTTGATTTGTTTTCCTTAGGGGTTTTATTTTGTTCACATAGAACAGGACCACCCTCCATGCATCAAGTGTATGGAGGCTTCTTTCTGCTGAGTTTGATGGATTTTGAAAGAAGGTAGGAAGTTCTATGGATTGGTGTACATGGAACTTTGAAATGAACTTAGGTGAGAACCTAGGATGTGTTCTGAGGACAACCTTGTCTTTGTGTATAATGAAACAGTGGTCCTGTACGGTCAAAGCCTGTAGCTCACTGACTCGTCTTATGGAGGTGATAGCTACTAGGAATGCAGTCTTGTAAGTAAGATGTTTTAAGCTGGCCTTGTGCATAGGCTCGAAGGGTGGACCTATGAGCTTGGCAAGCACAACATTGAGATCCAAACCCGGAGGAGAGTTGGAAATTGGGGGGTATAGCCTCTTTACCCCTTCCATGCCTTAATGACTAGGACTTTCCACCAGGACACCTTGTTCTGTGAAGTGGTGGAAGCCGTCAGCGCCGCCAGGTGCACCTTCATGGAATTAAATACTACGCCGGAATCTAGTAGGTAAAGCATTTAGTGTAGAATGTTAGCTGGGGAACATTCTATTGGGTTTAGTGATTGTGATGTACACCATATCACAAATCCTTTCCACCTATCAAAATAGCAGTGCCTGGTGTTGGGTTTTCGTGTCTCTTTAAGGATATCCATATACCTTTGTGGAAGATTTAAGTGGCCAAACTCTGAGTTCAGGAGCCAAGCTGCCAAGTTCATTGATTGTGGGCATGGATGGAGGGATGCCCCTTTGTGTTGTATCAATATGTTGTATGGGCATGGGAGCTTGATTGGGTCACATATCACCAGTTTGAGCAGGTGTGGAAAACAAGGCTGTCTCGCCCACATAAGAGCAACCAGGATCAGAGTTACTTGTTCCTGGTGCATCTTGTGCACTATTTTTCTCAGGAGTGGTGTCGGGGGGGAAAGCGTAAACACATTTCCTGACCAGTTCATTCACAGGGTGTTCCCCTTGGGCCCTGGTTAGGGAAACCTGGATGCAAAGTCTGGGCATTGTGTGTCTAGGTTTGTGGCGAATAAGTCTAGTGGGGGAGGGGGGTGACCCCATAATGAGAATATTCTGTCTAGGATTTCTCGGTCGAGTTGCCACTCATGTTCTTCTGGTAGAGGATGTGTGCTTAGAGTGTCTAACAGAGAATGGAGTTCCCCTGAAACATGTTGCGATGTTAGTAACATGTTCCGCTAGAGTGCCCACTTCCATATTTTTTGGGATAGTTTGGACAGACTTTGAGAGTGTGTGCCTCCTTGCTTGTTCAGATAGAACATGGCTGTGGTGCCGTCTGTGAGGATTTGAACCATTTGGCTCTTGAGATGTTGCTGAAAGGCCTGTGTAAAGACTGCAGGGGGGGTTATCGGTACTCCTGCCCTCTATATGACAGAGTAGAAGCACAGAGCACCCCAGCCAAGATTCACTAGTGTTGGTGGCAATGGACGAGCAATCAAGGCTTAGCTCTCAGGAGGTGATACAGGATGGTTTTAAGTACTGTGTAGTCCACAAAGGAATGTCCACACACTATGTTAGTGAAAACACAGTTCTTTAAATAAATAAGGCTCAAGTTATGTACACAATCACCATAACACACTTTGTGCTCAGGTTAATCTAAAATGATAAATATATACAGTTTCTATGTGGTACCACAATTACTCTTTCCTTCCATTAAAATGCATCAACTGGACTAAGTTCAAATGACATACAAATCAATTAATAAAGTGAACATACCATAGACATAGGAGGAAAGCAAGTTGGTTAAACAATTGGCAGATTACTGGCCCTGTTTACCTACTTACAGTTCTGTGTGAGGATCCCCCCACCTGGGTAACCTGTAAATAAAGCTATTGAACAAGCCCAGTCAATATATTGTTTACAAGAGTCTTATCTCCTGCTATAAATGTTCTACTACCCCAATGTACCTGGTTTAGCAGAGTTAGTCGTCGGATCCTTCTTGAGTTAGCTCCCTTTAAAGCAGGAGCCATGGATCGTCAAGATCCCATGAAGAAAAGGTGAACGATGGCGTCGGGGCAGCAGCTTCGGTCCTTGCAGTGCTCGTCGACGATCGGTCATGGACGTCCTGCATAGATAAGGCATGCGGTGCATCTCGACAACGATAGTTAATTGCAGCCAAGAGTCAATGAAGAACTTTGGCCCAGCAAGGGCGTTGGGTCGTCAGCGTCTTTGTGGCCTTCGGGTGGCGGGAAACCCACCAGCGGATTCTCCTCGGTTCAAAAGGCGATCTTGACTTTCTCTGGCGGGACAAATCGGTCGACGATGATGAGCAAGGGAGTCCTTGATTCAAGTGTTCTTAGGCAATGGAGCGTTGTGGCTCTAATCATCGGCAGTACAGCGTCAAGCTGTCTCCGCTTTTGAGCAACACAGCTTCAACATGCCTCCAGCGGTTACAGCGATCCTCCAAACCCTGGTCGACAACGGTGGACCGATGTCTGGGCGCTTCTCTTCAGTTTCCTCGGTGGTCCCTATCTCCGGTCGACAGTCTTTCGAAGGCTGACTTCCATGGAGCCTTGGGGAAGGTTAGCTGGTGCACAATGGTCCCTCATAGCTCGGGAAGAGGTCTTCTAGCCAGGTTGTTACGCCCACCTGGTCTCTGCTGGTACGTTGGGGCACAGTTGCAGCCCTCCCTGGAACGTGATCACCCCTGTCCGGCTTCTCCCTCTGTGAGTATTCTGTGAGTTGCAGAAAGTGGTAGCACTGTTCCTACGTAAATATGAGAGGAGGTGAGTTTGCCAATCTGTGACTGCTTTCCATTCTCAAACCCTTCTTCCCAAAGCGTGGTTTGTGTGAGCATGCGCCGACCCCTAGAAGCTCACCTGGTAAATATTAATGATGAGCTCTCCGTCCTGCTTCTTCTGGCAGGGGTGCTTGTACAATGGGACCAAGTTCCTTCACTGGTCCCTTGTATGTGGTAGTCCAGTCCAGCTGCGACTATGCCGCTTCGTGTTGCTAAGTGTCTTTGTTCTTTCCCTTTTCTCTTCTAGCCTGTTGTTCTTCAGCTCCCTTTTTAGTATTGATCCTCGTACCTGGTTTCATTGGTTTGAGGAGAGAGACATGAAATACCGGGTGGAATCGCATGTGGGATGGCAGCTCCATTTTCATGGCGGCAGGATTGATTACAGCCTTGATAGTGTAGGCTCCCAAGTATCTTGGACGGAAGACCCTGGGTCCTTTCAGAGGGATGTTTCTAACCTTTCAAAACTTGTCTCCAATCTGGTAATTGGGAGCTTCCTTTAGGTGACGATCTGCAAACTGCTTCTGTCAATCTTTGGCCTTGGTCAAATGTTCTGTTGCTTCTTCAAAGACCTAAATGATAGATTTGTGTAAGGGTGTTATTGCTGGCATTTCCAATGTATTGGGTGGATCAAAAACGCATGTCCGTGGATGTCGTCAGTACACCGTGTAGAAGGGACTTTGTCCCATACTGGTGTGAATGGAGTTGTTGTACGCGTACTCGGCTAACCAAAGTATATTTTCCCAAGAGCCTTCGGATTGTTGCAATATACATCTTAAATATTGCTCTAAAGTTTGATTGGTCCGTTCGGTTTGTCCATCGGTCTGAGGGTGATGGCTTGTGGACAGTCGAAGGTCGATTTTGGCAATTTGACAACATCTTCTCCAAAAGGCAGAAACTAATGGAGTTCCACGATCTGATATTAGTATTGCTGGAAACCCGTGCAACCGAACAATCTGTTCCCGAAATACGATAGCAAGAGCAGAAGCAGTCGGGAGACCTTTCAAAGGGATGAAATGGGCCATTTTGGAGAATAAATCCACAATAACCAAGATGGTGTTGCACCGATTACAGGGAGAAAGATCTGTAATAAAATCCATTGACAGCGTACGCCAAGGCGCTGGTGGTACCATCAATGGACGTAGTAAAACCACAGGGTTTTGGTTTTGAGACTTTTGTTGTGCTAAGACACCACAGGTGGTGATAAACTGGGTTATATCCTTTCTCCAAGTTGGCCACCAGTATTTTTTCTTTATTTTGTCTGAGTTTTGGCTATTCCTGGATGTCCTTCCACTAATGTATCATGATAGTTTGCTATGATTTGGTTTTATAGTTTTTTTGTCTGGGATGTACAGTCGCCCTTGAAAGTATGGTAGATTATTTTCAATTGTATATTGGTTTCCCTTTAACAGCCATTCCTGTTGTGCCGATTGATTCATCTGGGAATTCAGGTCAGATTTTTAATCGTCCAAACAGGTGATTTCAGCGATTTTGTTTTGGATCCGTTCTTCAGGAATGATGGCCACAGGATCTGATGTGGTAAAAGCTTCATTTTTCCTCACTCATGCGTGATAGGGCGTCTGCCTTTCCATTGCGTACTCCGGGTCTGTAGGTGATGCTAAAGTCGTATTCCACAAAGAAGAGAGCCCAGCGAAGTTGGCATGATGATTGTGCTTTATCGGTCTTTAAGTATTGTAGATTGCGGTGATCCGTGATGACGGTAACTATGTCTAGCTCAAAGGAGATTATGGGCCTCATTACGAGTTTGGAGGTAGTCATAGGGCTCAAGTGGGAATGGGGAGGATGGTAACAACGGTCCCATTCATAACAGGACCATTGCTACCATGCTGTTCTGCTAGCGGGGGCCGCTCTGCACATCGGGTCTGACCAGGCGTGCAGAGCGGCCCCGCGAGCAGAACTTGTAATGTGGCGGTAGATTGATAATGACCCCGGCAGCACTACCGGCGCCGTTATCACTCTACCGCCAGGGTCGTAATGAGGCCCAATGTCTCCATGCTTTAAATGCTGCTTTAATCGCCAGCAATTCTTTATCCGTGATTGCATAGTTCAATTCGGGTACAGAAAATCTACGGGACCAGAATGCAATAGGATGTAACTGTCTGGTTCCAGGGTCCCGTTGCGACAATACCGCTCCCATTGCCACATTGGACACATCTGTTTCGACCACGTATGGTAGTTCTGGTCGAGGGTTTCGAAGAACTGGCACTGTGGTGAATGCTCGATCAATTTGGCAATCGTAAGGCCTGTCCGGAAGAAGGACGTTGGCCTGCTCTTTTGAAAGACATCCTGGTAGTTCAGGTACTCAAGGGGTAAAGAACCAGTGAGACTCAGTGGGATTCCTTTCTTTGGTTTCAGGTTGATGATGTCTTTATTGTAATAGGTGTCAGCACAGTCTTGAGGAAAGGTCAGAACTCGTTTTCACCAGTTGATGCTAGTGTTGTGGGTCCCCAGCCAGGGTCTCCAGCCAAGGCATTCCCAATATCATCTGGAACTGAGGAGCACCGATGAGATCGAAAGTAATGTCTTCTTGATAACCGTCCTGTCACAGAAGCATTACTTTTTCAGTATGCTGTGTCACTGGGCCTGATGATAACTGAGATCCATCCACTCTGACGTTCTCAGATTTCTGCTTTTGCTGGAGAGGAAGGCCTATTCGGATAGCCAGATCTTAGTCAATTTAATTTCCCACAGCTCCACTGTCAATGTATGCCTCCAAAGCATGTATTTTTTTACGGTTGTTTGTGGTTTACCAAGAGCACCGGGATGACTAGATGTGAGGTCTGCACGGATTACTTTTTATTGCTCGACAAGTGGACCTCTAGGCTTGCCGGGCGTTGGCGTTTCACCAAGTCCTGTTCTTCTTCTTCATTTTTGTCCGTTGCTCCAGCTTGTGCCTGGAGCATCTGTCTTGCCAAGTCATCAGTTCGCTCTCGAGTCACAATAAAATCCCTCCTTAAGGCATTGGTTTCCTGTCTGGAGGCATGAACTTCAGCCCGTAGCTATCCAAACAATTGGGCCAACTGGTCTGTCTCTGAAGTTTCCATAACGCCCAGGCAGAGATTCGTAGAGACTTTGCGTTCTGTTATGCTCACCTGGTCTCTAGGAGTCGTTGGGGCACAGTTGCAGCCCTCCCTGGAATGTGATAACCCCTGGCTGGCTTCTCCCTCTGTGAGTATTCTGTGGGTTGTGGTAAGTGGTAGCACTGCTCCTGCGTAAATATGAGAGGAGGTGAGTTTGCCAATCTGTGACTGCTTCCCCTCTCAAACCTTTCTTCCCAAAGCGTGGTTTGTGTGAGCATGCACCGACCCATAGAAGCTCACCTGGTAAATATTAATGATGAACTTTCCACCCTGCTTGTTCTGGCAGGGGCGCTTGTACAACGGGACCAAGTTCCTTCACTGGCCCCTTGCACGTGGTAGTCCAGTCCAGCTGTGACTATGCCACTTCGTGTTGGTAAGTGTCTTTGTTCTTTCCCTTGTCTCTTCTAGCCTGTTGTTCTTCGGCTCCTTTCTTAAAGTGTTTGTTGTTTGTTCCAATCTTGTTTCAAAAACTGTCATCCGCTCATTAAATAATGTCTTTCTTCTGGTTTCTTCCGAATAGGTGAAGTTGCGGCCAAGGGGCAGCTTCGGAGCCCAAGGCGAAGCCGGATGGAAAAGGAATGAATCTGCGATGATCTGACAACAGGTAAGTGGTGGATTAAGGATGAGCGCAAGGTCCGATGGTAACGCAACCTCAAACTGAATGTGTTTTAAATGTCTAACCTTGTCTTTCGTCTTCCTTGCAGGAGTTGTCTTCATGGATGAGGAGCGCATCGTGCTGCGGTGTCGAGGTCAAGATTCTGTGTTCTGGAAGTTATGAAGATGGAATAATGTTGGCGGGTTCAGCGGAAGATGTGTGCAGATGAGAGCTGCATGGGAGTGCAGAATAACGCAAAGCGCCAACCTCAGGATTGGAGCAGGTTATATAGCTGAGCTCATGGGAATTGCACGCCAGGCCTGGCTTGCCTGCCACACCTTGCCACTCCCTGAGTCAGCACATGCAAGGCAACCAAGGAAATATCATATCGATATATAATCGAGTCATGAAAGAATTACTCGACCTCCAAGCCCCATTGAAAAATAAACAGGTCAGGTCAAATACAAATCACCAAAAATGGTTCAACGACGAAGCTATTGAACTCAAAAAAGAAAAAAATGGAATCTAGAAAGGAAATGGTTAAAAGAACCATCAGAAACAAATAAAATTAAATGGAAGAATGCCGATCACAGATACAAGACAAAACTCACAGACCTTAAGAAAAATCCTTACAATGAACTCATCGACACCGCCTCCAGCTGCACTGGCAAACTCTTCCAAATTCTTAAATCCATTGAAAACCTAAGGCACTCACCCCACCCTTTCAGCCGACAGAATTAGATTGTGAGAAAGTTCAAATGGCCTTCCAAAACAAAATCATCAAGGCCAGAGAGAATATCCTTAATTGTCAGAGTTATAGTCCACCAACCCAAGACAAACATAATGAAAGCAAGCCCGAATCTGAAACTATTAAATTTCAGTTTCGACCTATGACAATCGAAGAGATGAAGAAAATGCTCTCAAACACCAGAAGCACTACATGCTCAGAAAATGTACTGTCACCAAAACTAATATTAGAAAACCCAGACATTTTTCGCTCCCTTCCTTACAAAAATGGTAAACGCATCTTTCCGGGATGAATCAGTACCTACTATAATTAAAACAGTCACGGTTACCCCATTGCCAAAGAAACCAGAACTAGACCAACAGGATCCTGCAAATCTAAGACCTATTATAAATTGCAATTTCCTGCTGAAAATATTAGATAAAGTAGCCACTGAACAGCTCCAGAGCTATGTAGACGAGAACAACCTGCTGCACCCCCAACAGTCGGGCTTTAGGACAGGCAACAGCACCGAATCAGCCTTATTAGATCTGCAGACCGAGATGCTAGGTATTTTGGACAAGGGCAAATCAGGCCTCCTGACCTTGTTGGATCTCTCGGCAGCCTTTGATCTGCTCGATCACAAGAGGCTCCGAGAGGCCCTAGAACTGTCAGGAAACTGCTCACTAGAGGCAACAGAGTGGATATCATCCTTTCTACAAGACAGACAATCTAGGATTGTCTGGGGAAACAAGGCCTCCGGAACCAAACCGGTGGACTGTGGCGTTCAGCAGGGAGCTAGTTTCTCTCCCCTACTGTTTAACCTGTATATGCAATGCCTATGTACCTTACTAACTCAACTGGGAATATTCTTCACGAATTTCGCCAATGATACTCAATTGGTCTTCCAGCTTAGTGGAGACTATAAACAAGACAGTGAAAAACGTACGACTATATACAACATCGTGGAGGGCTGGATGAAAGACAACTGGATGTGTTTGAATGGAACCAAAACGGAACTAAAGATCTTTGGATCCACACACGCCAGAAAAAAAACTAACTCCTTCATACTCCGCATTCAGTTTAAAAAATGCCCAAATCCCAATATCCGAGAAAGTAAAGATGTTGGGAGTCTACTTACAAGCCTCACTAGGAGCCGAGGCCCACACAGCTTACTTAAAAAGGAATTGTCAATACCATCAAAAACTCCTGAGAAAAATTAGACCCCTGCTCAACCAAATAAATAGCATTACCATAGCCAGAGCAACAATATTGTCTAGACTTGACTACGGCAACTCCCTGCTTCTGGGAGCAAACATGAAATGCCTGAAACAATGTCAGGTTATTCAGAATATTGCCGTCAGGACAATCACAGGCAGGCAGGCCTATTGTTTGGTATCTCATTCACTCTGCTGGGTCACACTCAGGCAACCAATCATTCAGAAGGGCATTCAGCAGGAAAGCAGCCAATCAGGCTCACAGTGCATTTAGGCCATTCTTCTCCTTCCAGACACTCACAACAAGGAATATGGATTGGGACAAGCACTCTGCCATTCAGTACTCCACACTGCATTCATACCAGTTTCGGCCCGAGCTGTCTCAGTCATTGTGTTGCACACCAGAAACAAGACACCCATAACATGCAGTGTATATTAGACACACACTCCATTCACCCAGGTCCCACCCCAAGGCGTACCAACAACATACAGTCACTGGGAAGGCTCCAGCCAGTCTGGCCTGGACATCCCCACAATACCATATATGGAACTTCCACCCAACAGACAGTCAGGGGATGGCACAGTCAGGGTTTCCCAGTACATTGAGAAAATAAGGTAACAGGCAATAGAAAGCAAGAGGCCACAGAGGCCATCTTGTCTGCAATTGTCTAGAATTGTGCTGTGTTGCGCAAGAGAAATAAATCAAGTCACATGGTAACAAAAGGATACATCCGACTATGATCTGTTAATGGTCGCTGTGCTACTGTTCTGCGCTCCATGCCATGGTTTACACATGATCAGACTGGGTTTTCGCTACGGGCAGATTGTAGCTACTGGAGCGTTGGAGGTTGCCATGGAAACGCTGCTGTCCTCTGTACGCTCCCAATTCCACGGCGCGTTCTAAGCACGGTCACGTGACAATGAACATTTAAGCCGCATTTGAATCCTGCTTAGGCGCTTCTAATTGCTTGAAGTTGCTGTGTATTCTTGCTTTGGAACTTTCTTGTTACTGAACCTTGCTTTGTCCCCAGATTTGCTACGCTCTGCCCTTCATTGTTTCTTGACCCCTTGTTGACAAATTCTGCTACGTACCTCGGACTGCTTTTGCTTCTTGATTACATATGCTAATTATCTTTTTGTATCGCTCGAGACCCGGCTTGCCAATTTGGATTGCATCTGTTTGTGTTTGGTACGGTTTACAGCCCGCCAGTCGCCAAACTGTTTCTGCTATAAAGGATTGCCTGCCTTGGCGGAGTACGTTTTTGCAACTTACTCCGCCCTCCAGTTAACAAACTGTTTTTTTCCTACTGGATTGTGGCCTCTCAGTTCCTCTGTCTATGCGGATGGACTAGAGACTTGGTACAGTGCGTTTCCTTCCTCTCTTAGGCGTCCTCGTGCCGTCGGTTCCGATGGCCTTAACTGGGACTGGACCAACGACTAGGTCCCTTTTTTCCTAAGAGCCAACAACATAATACTCAGTTTTAGAAAGGAATAATGCCCTTTCTCTGACACATGGTTTTGACTCCAAGCACTTCATATAATTGTTTGCCTTGTGTTAAACACTATACCATGTTTCTTTGCATTCATTGCACATCTAGGCAAACCATCAATGATTGTGCATTTGTATGTTTTGTTTCTTAATCTCTCTCAAGCATTTACTATTCTTTCTTTGATGCATTTGTTAAATAAGATGAATGTACTTTGATTTATATGTACACTATAAAACTAAAAAGTTTCATGTTAAACTGAATGCAGAAAATTCTCTCTGCACTCACTAACACTGGCTAAATAAAAAGCTACAGTGCACCCCTGAAGGGCTTAATTGCTCGTCTATTTGAACACGTATGACAGTTAGCTTAATGAAATGGCTTTTGTCATATCAAGCACGCTGAATAACCTGAGCCTTTACTAAAATGTATTTGTAAAGAGACTTAAAAGTAAGTGGCAAGACGCCATCCCTTTTGTTTCAATTAACTGGGACTGGAGACTGAGTGCCACCTTAGGTTTAGGCGTCCTCGTGCTGTCAGATCAGTATTTGTTTTGAAATCCTAAGTGTGCATTTTGGAGGACTTCCTTGATCACCATCCCTGCACATCTACCCAACGGGTAAGCAATGTTACATAATGTTATGCCTTTTGTTGCTTACTCCTGATCATTAGCCTAAGTATACCTACCTGTATTGCAGAATCATTTCCTATCCAGAACGAGGGTTTAGTTCCTGTTATACAGACATCTTTAGTCACCAATAAGGTTGATTTCAATTTGCCTTGTACATTGTATTGTTCCATAACTTGCTTAACACTGACAGTGCCTTGTTTCTTCCCTCTACAGCCTACGGTCTGCGTTCCGGTGTCCCATCTTCCCATTAATAGACTCCTAGGGTGTTTTCACCACTCAGAGGGGTACATTGGTTAGAAGAATTTGTCTGCTACTCTACAAGCTCAACAGCCCTAAGGTTGACGAATTCTGACATCTATCAGGAATCAACTGATTCCAATTGCAGGGCCTGTGTATCCCAAAATGGAGGATACTGAGAGCACCTGTCAAATTCAGCATGGAGCTGCCACCAGCCCATACCCTGCTCTGTGGGCCACACACAGGTGCCCAAAAACATGCATTAGGGGTGCAGGGTTGTACCCTCACCCATCGGTGCCATAAGGGTATCCCAAGGGTCTGTACACCAAACCAAAAAGAGGAAGAGCTGCACTGCCAGGAGTCCCACATGGACTCCTATGCAGAAAAGAATCCAGAACACACATGATAAAAGGAGAACAGGACAAGGACATGGAGGCCTTGTCCCTCCAAGGCATTTCCAACATCACAGCCTGAAGAGCCTTGAGGACTGCCAAGAGTTCTAGGAAGTTGATATGTCTTTGGGCAGTAGCATGTGTCCACTGGCCGTCGGCTGTGTGGTGGGAAAGTGGGCCCCCCCATCCGGTGAGTGAGGCGTCTGTGGTTAGGATCGCTTGTGCTGGTGGTGCGTGAAAAGGTTTTCCTTTTAACAGGTTGTCCTTGGACCAACAGCAAAGAGCCTGAACCAGGGTTAGCGAAACAACCACTAGATCGTAACACTTTCCACTTGCCTGAGACCACCGTTTTCGCTAACCATTCCTGCAATGAACGCATGCGCAGGCGCGCGTGTGGAACCAAGTGAATGCAAGAGGCCATCATCCCGAGCAAGCGTATTTCTTTGCGTACAGTTATCTGGTGACCGACCTTGTAGTGAGGTACTTGCAACAGCATATTTTGTACGCTCCCATTTGAGGGGAAAGACAGCTCCTCCTTTGTGTTTAGGATAGCCCCTAGAAGAACAAGTTACTTCTTACCTTGTAATGTTCTTTCGACGGGATGTTCCTCCGACGTATTCCTCATCTTAGATATCTCCTTCCAGCTCTGCTGGCCTCGGAAAATTTTTTCTCTAGAGGGCGCTGCGCGTCGACGTCCTCCGAGTCGATGTCCCTCGACAGCTGCCGTATCGACGTCGACGTCATCCTGCCTATAAAGGCCGCGCGCAGCGTCCGTTGCTCAGTTCCGTTTTGTAGCCCAGAATAATACTTTCTGGACTAACTAATCACCCTGAAGGAGCGTAAGCTGCAACAACAAGGGAAGTAGAACTGCGGGGATGGATGGGAGGGTCGATGAGGAATACGTCGGAGGAACATCCCGTCGAAAGAACGTTACAAGGTAAGAAGTAACTTGTTCTTCGAAGGGATTGTGTCCTCCGACGTATTCCTCATCTTAGATAGGCTCCCATAGCAGTATTCTATTATCGGAGGAGGGAGTACTGACTTCACGCTGTCTTCTATTGATGAATAGAATGCAGTACAGCCCTTCCAAACCTAGTCTCTTGACTGGAGGAGGAATCCAAATTGTAAAAACGTGTAAAGGTATGGACAGATGACCATGTAGCGGCCGCACATATGTCTTTAACCGGCACGCCTCTTTTGAGGGCCGATGAAGCTGCAATACCTCTGGTCGAATGAGCCCTAAGGTTTTGAGGGGGCTCTTTCCCTGCCAGTTTATAACATTCCAGAATGGCTAGAATGATCCATCTGGAAATGGTCTGCTTAGTTATTGGTAACCCCAGATTGTGACCTGCGTAACCTACAAACAGCTGGTCTGCCTGTCTTATCCTGGCTAGTCTACTGATGTAAAAACTTAAAGCCCTCCTAGGGTCTAGCCTGTGTAACCTCTCTTCCTCTTTCCCCGGGTGAGGAGGAGGATAGAAAGATGGTAGGGTAATCTTCTGAGTGATATGGAATTCAGAAACCACCTTTGGGAGGAAATAAGGCTTCACTTGCAGGACAACTTTGTCTTTGTGAAATATTGTGTGAGGGGGTTTACAAGAAAGAGCTTGTAATTCGCTCACCCTTCTAGCAGATGTAAGTGCTATTAATAAAACAGTTTTAAGGGTAAGGAATCTTAACGAACAAGAATGGAGAGGTTCGAAAGGTGTACCCATCAGGAAAGTTAGTACTAAGTTTAAATCCCATAGGGGAATTTGGAATGGTCTTGGGGGATAAACATTGGTTAACCCCTTTAGAAACTGTATTACCAAGGGTAATTTGAAATAGGATGGTTCTTCCGCAGTACGCTTAAAGATGGATAGCGCTGCGAGATAGCCCTTAATGGTGCCAACTTGAAGGCCTGAATTTGCCAAATGTAGTAGGAAGGACAAAACCATTGGTGTACCACATGAAAAAGGGTCGATATTCTGTTCTCTACACCAGCTGCAAAATCTGTTCCAACGGCAGCGGTATAAAGACTTTGTTGCTGGCCTCCTTGCCGAAAGCAACACCTCCATAACATCATCAGGGAGGTCCCAATCCTTGTACCTCAGCCTTTCAGAAGCCAAGCGTGAAGGTTGAGGGTTTTGATGTCTGGATGGAGAACCTGACCTCCTTTCTGTGAGAGTAGGTTCTCTCTGAGTGGAAGTCGATTTGGAGGGCAGATGGACAAGTCTAGAAGGTCCGGGTACCACGTTCTCCTGGCCCAATCCGGGGCAATTAGGATCATGGTTCTCCGGAATCTTCTCAACCTCTTGATCATTTGAGGAATGACAGGGACCGGTGGGAACGCGTACAGAAGCGGAAACTCCCAGTCCACTATGAACGCGTCTCCCAGAGCTCCTCTCGGGGGAAATTCCCTTGAGCAGAACAGGTCGCATTTCCTGTTTAGGCTGGTGGCGAACAGATCTACCTGAGGGGTTCCCCAAAGGGCGAAGATCTCTTGAAGGACTTCCTGAGCTAGCTCCCACTCGTGGGAGACTGTGTTCTGCCTGCTCAGAGCGTCCGCTGTCAAGTTCTTCTCTCCGGCTAGGTGAACTGCCGATAGAGAGATTCTTTCTTGGATTGCCCAAAACCAGAGCTGCATCGCCTCTCTGCACAGGGGTAGTGATCCTACGCCTCCTCTTTTGTTGAGGTAATGCATGGCCACCGTGTTGTCCGTCATTATCAGGACATTCTTCCCTTGTACAGCTGGCAGGAACGCCTTCAGCGCAAGTCTGATGGCTCTCAGCTCTAACAGGTTGATATGTAGTCTGGACTCCGATGGAGACCAACGACCGCTGATGGTCAAGTCGTTGGCGTGGGCTCCCCACCCCGTGAGTGAGGCATCCGTGACTACTGTTATCTCCGGCCAGGGTTGCCAAAACTGTTCTCCTTTCAGAATGTTCTCCTGACAGGCCCACCACTGAAGGTCTCGAGCCACCCTGCCGGGAACCTGAAGAAGATCTGTCATTCTCCCTGAGAATTGTGACCACTGAGTCCTCAGTGCCCACTGGAGGGATTTCATTCTCAGGCAAGCCTCTGGCACTAGGAAAATGCAGGATGCCATGAGGCCTAGCAACCTCAAAAAGTCAAAGGCTGGGAGACGTTGGGCATGTTGGAACTTGGTAACCATCTGTAGAATATCTTGAGCCCTCACCTCTGGTGGCGAGGCTTTTCCCAGGGAAGTGTCCAGGATCGCTCCTATGAACTGGAGTCTCTGCGATGGTATCATTTGTGACTTTTTTAAATTGAGGGAGAAGCCCAGTCTGTGAAGGAAGTGGCACACGTGATTTAGCTGGATCTGACCTTGTTCCGGAGAAACAGCCCTGATCAACCAATCGTCCAGGTAGGGATAGACGTGAATCCCTTCCCTCCTTAGACTTGCAGCCACTACCGACATTAACTTGGTGAAGACCCTCGGGGCGGAGGTCAGCCCAAATGGCAGCACACGAAATTGATAGTGAGAGTTGCCAATTGCGAACCTCAGGTATTTCCTCTGTTTGAGATGGATAGGCACATGGAAATAAGCGTCCTGAAGGTCCAGAGATACCAACCAGTCCTGAAACTGAAGGGCCTGGAGGATCTGAGAAAGAGTGACCATCTTGAATTTGTCTTTTCTGAGGAATTTGTTCAATTCTCGCAAGTCCAAGATTGGTCTCAGTCCTCCGTCTTTCTTTGGAATGAGAAAGTAAGGGGAGTACCAGCCCTTGTTCCTCTCCGCTACAGGTACCGGTTCTATGGCACCTTTCTCTAGCAGGTCCCAAATTTCCTGCAAGAGGAGCGGATCTGGAGCTTTCTGAGAGCTGATCCCCGGTGGATGACTCTGAGGTAGGAAAGGCAGGCAGTAACCTTGGGCAACTGTTTCCAATGCCCAAGCATCTGACGTGATAGCCTGCCATACCGCCAGATGTTGAGTCAACCTGCCTCCTACAGGTGTCCTGTGAGGGAAGTCCTCAGAGTGGTTTTGGGGCGGCTGATGCAGATGCCGATGGTAAAGAGGTACCTGCTGTTGCTGCGGCTTTTGAATATCTACCCCGTCCACCTCGGGTAGTTCTTCTTTGTCCCCTTTGAGCCGGTCGTCCTCTACCTCTTCCGAATGCGGAGTAGAAGCGAAAGGACTTGCCCCTCGCAGAGGTTCCTGTGGGACGAAAAGGAGTCTGACGGATTGCAGCTCCTAGGGATTTTGCTGCTGCTTTTGAAGTTTGCAGTTTTTCTAAACTGTCATCCGCCTTTTTCCCGAACAAAGAAGAGCCATCGAATGGCATGTTCAAGAGCCTGGCTTGCACATCTGGGGCAAAACCAGACTTTCTCAACCAAGCGAATCTCCTGGTTGATGTACTTGCCGCCATTGCTCTGCTGATACTGTCAGCCGAATCAATGCCCGTCTGGAGGGATTCGCACATAGCGTCTGTACCGTCCAGTATAATATTCAGGAACGCATCCCTTTCTTCTCCCTCCGGGATGCAGTCAGCCGCTGTAGAAGCACACTCACAAAGTGTATGGCTGAACCTAGCAAGGGTGCAAGTAGCATTAACAGATTTTAACGCCATGCTACATGCTGAAAAGACTTTCCTTGCCATAGCATCATATTTTTTATCGTCCCTGTCCTGTGGGACGGTAGGATAAGCCGTCTTGACATCGGTAGAGGATGCTGCCTGTACCACCAGACTTTCTGGGGATGGGTGTTTAGACAAAAACTCTGGGTCTGTAGAAGATACCCTGTACTTTGTAGACAGTTTTTTATTTACTGCTGGTACTACATCTGGGGTTTCCCAGTTTGTCATGATCTTTCTCTGAAGAGCTTTATGAAAAGGCACCACAGGATCCTCCTGTGGGCCTTTGTCAAGAATATCCGTGAGGTCATCTTGTTGGAAAGATTGTGAAGGTGCAGACCACCCCATGAACTCTGTGATCCTGGCCATTAAGGCTCTATAGGGGGTTTCAGCATGCTCCCCCGGGTCTGGCTTAGCAAACTCCACCTCAGGGGAAGTGTCTAACCCACTTGCCTCATGTAAGGAATCATGAAGATCCTTTAACCTGAGCTCTTTAGAGGAAAATTCCTCTCTAATTGGGGTTACAGGTCCCTGCAACTCAAATGTGTCTTCCTGTTCAGACAATTCACCCTCTTCCAAAATTGAGGACATAGTTCTCAAATGTTCTGAACTCATAAAGGGAGTAAATCCCATTTCCAAGGCAGAGGCCTCGAAAACGTCGATGTCGTCGACGCCGACGTCGAATGCTTCGAGCGTGGTGTCGAAAACAAAGGCGGAGGCCTCGAAGACCTCGACAGAATTGGAATTCTACTTGACAATCTCGAAGCCATCGACGTCGAGGACCTGGGGATAGTCACTGGGTGTGTCGTAACCGTGACTTTTCTTGGCGTCGACGCCGGTGTCGAAGCTGGCGTCGAGTCGACAGACCCGTGTGTCGAAGGTCCCTTCGACAACGGCGTCGAAGACATCGACCTCGACGGAACCCTCGTCGACGGCGTCGACGGAACCTTCGAGGAAGGTTTGGAGGTCATAGTCCTACTCGAGGGTTCGAGACGCGCTCGAGAGGTTTCCTTCGCCGGGTACTGCGACTCGCGGCGTTTTTGACCTTCGGTTCTTTCGACCAGAGCATCGCTCTCGGCAGTCTTCGAGGGGGTCGAGGCCTCTTTCTCGAAGACGCTCATCATATTTTTTCGGAATTCCTCCCATTCAGCCCGGGAACTATTTTTTTAGTGGGGCAAGGGATTCTTTTTGGCGAAACAGAGGAAGAGGAAGACGGAGAAGGGGATCTTCGACGTCTCCTCTTCGAGTGCTTCGATCTCGAGGAGTGATGAGACCCACTCCGAGATCTGGAGCGCGAATGGTGACGAGGAGACGAATGTCTCGACTTCGTCGACGAAGAAGAAGCTTTAAAAGTCTTACCTTTCTCCAGCTTCCCCCTACGCTCCTTCAGGGCCTTAGCTGTCATGGACATACAGTCCTCGCATTCCGAACAATGGTGTTCAGCTCCCAAACACCACAGACAAACTCTGTGAGGGTCAGTCAATGACATCTTTTTCTCACAATCTCGACATTTCTTGAAGCCGGATCGAGGAGTTGTCGGTTCCGACGAGGAAGCCATCGAGTACAGATCGAATGACTCAAGGTAAATAGGATTAATCTGACTAAGAACTGAGCAACGGTATTCCGAGGCACTGAGTAAGCGCGGAAAAACGGAACTGAGCAACGGACGCTGCGCGCAGCCTTTATAGGCAGGATGACGTCGACGTCGATACGGCGGCTGTCGAGGGACATCGACTCGGAGGACGTCGACGCGCAGCGCCCTCTAGAGAAAACATTTTCCGAGGCCAGCAGAGCTGGAAGGAGATATCGAAGATGAGGAATACGTCGGAGGACACAATCCCTTCGAAATAGTTTTATTTGGCTGGGGACTACACTTGATTTCTTCTCGTTGATGCAGAAGCCCAGATTGAAGAGAAGGATTATTGTCTTTTGCGTATTTAATTTGCAAATTTGAGGAGATTTCCCGGTGATTAGCCAGTCGTCCAGATAAGGGTATAATGAGATGGAGTTTCCGAGCAGGTGTGTTGCCACTCCTGCAAGCACCTTTGTAAATACTCTTGGTGCCAAGACGATGCCGAATGGGAGTACTTTGAATTGGTATTGTATTGCCGCCATCCTGAAACGCAGTTATTTTATGTGCGCAGGGTGCATTGAAATATGAAAGTATGCATCTTTCATATCCAACGTCACCATGTAGTCTCCCCGTTTCAGGAGTGAATCACCTCTTGGAGCGTGGTCATATGAAACATTTGGGGTTTGACATATTTGTGCGCAGGGCACAGATCTAGTACTGTGCGCATGTTAAGGTCTTTCTTTGGCACAAGGAAGTATGCTGAATAAATACCCTTATTTACCTCGATTACAGGGACGATCTCTATGGCGAGCTTTATTTCCTCCAGCAGTATGCTTTGTTCTTCTGCTGTCATTTTCTTTCGACGAGCGGTAAGGTGGTCTTTGTAGCAACTCGATACAATACCCGCCTGTCACGTTGGAGAACACCCACTTGTCCGACGTTATCCCCTCCCATGCATGGGTGAAGTGAGAAATGTGGCCTGCTACTGGAGTGGAATGGGAGAGGGCCTGAAACGGCGTGTCATTGTTTGGGAGGGGTTGAGCCTCTCCCAGGTAAGGTTCTGCCCCTTTTAGTTCCTCTTTGAAAATTGGACAGGGAACATTTGCCTTGTGACTGGCCCCAAGGCGAGGACTGTTCGCCTTGAGAGTAGCCTGAGTAACATTGCGCACCCTGGCCCCGAAGAGTTTGGGGAGCCCCGTTGGGAATAGGGTTTTGTCTGAGACTCCTAAGCACCATAATTCAAACAAAGAACAATATCTGAGACAGAGTTTCAAAATTACAAGGTAACATTTATTTTGAGTGGACTTCAGGTTCATCCACGGCCAGTATTTCATAGATAGTGGAGCAGTTAAGTGCCTGAATAGTACACGGCTTCCGTTTAAAAAAATGAAGCCTGCATCAGCATAGGTCATTTTGTTATTCATTTGCAAGAGAAAACAACACAAATATGTTCAGACTACATACATAATAATGCCCTAATACCCAGAAGGCAGAACAAATTGCACATACAACAGATGTTATTGTTATATTGTGAGTTTCCACTTTACTTAAGTCTTTAATGACAAACTCTTTCTGCCAGTTCACGGACGGTGACTTATGTTTGCGGCCTTAAATACAGAATCCACTTGCCCTCTATTCCAACAATGGTCACCCTATTTGCACAACCTTAAATAGATACCTTTTGTGCATTTAACACTATGACTCAATGTGTAACTAACCTCTGCTTGGTGCAGTCAGCGTTTAAATAGCATTTAGAGAAGAGAATATAGCCATATTGGAACAGCCTAACCTACTTTGCAGAATAGGAGGAACTGTCATTATTTAACCTAGGTTTATCGGTGAAAGCCAGGTGACTAATACAAGCCCTCTCCACAGACCCAGCCTCTTCTTGTTTCTATCCAATGTCTGACAAATGCGACCTCATTTTAAATATTACTAAAAGAACGGGGTTTTGATCACGAAAAAGGGATTAGCCTAAGCTAAGTCTTTGTCGCCCAAATCGGTGAGACTTCAATATCTATGTCTATTAAATTCTGAATTTGCATTCTTCCATCATCATAGTATTAATTATATAACTAGTTTTGTGGAGGGTCTTAATTCTTTTTACTACCATAAAACAACTCTGTGATATAAAGGAACAATATACAGGACTACACTGAAGACAACAGCAATCTAACATTAACCCAAAAACCACTAACGATATAAACAGTAATTTCCATCCCCAATCCTTTAGCAGACTGCGAAACCATTGGGACCAGCGGTTCTCCTGTCCCACCTCATAATGCACTACTTCTCCCAACACATGTAATCGATCAATACAATCAAATATATCTCTAGCGCTATCAGGTATGTAAGTAGAACAATAAGAGCTCACTAATTTACAAACCCCTCATTTCGCAGCCATGAGAATATCCAACACCATCCTATATTGAAATAACACCAATCTAATAGCATTCTGTTCAGTTGTTACATTTACAAATATATTTGCAGTCTCGTTCAACATACCTTCTATCACTCTATTGATTCTACAAATGCTTCTAGAGTTTAGAGCAACCCCTAACAACGGTATTATTCCTTTCACAAAATCTGATGCTACCTGGGCATCAGTATCAGTCTGGTGCACTTCTCTTTTCCCTCTCTGCAGTTTTACACGCTGGTATATTTTCGCTGTGGAGGCCACAAACTACAGGGACTATATTAGCAAGATAACATACACCTATCCAACCCTTCTTCAACCACTTCTATCCCATACTCACAAACATAATACCAATTCCCATAAGGAAGGATGGAATGAGTACAATTAGTATAATCAACAATAGTTAAAAGGATTGCATTTTATATTTATCCATACCCATAGTGAACAGAGGTTCTCCTATACTATGGGTTACCTGGAATAAAGGATATGTAACATTCTTATAAGAAGTAAAGGATCTCCATGGGAGGTTAGACACGATTATAAGACTTGAACGATTGCTATTAATGGTGTTATTAGATATTTCAGTTTTTTTTAATAGTAGTGCTAAGCCTTATCCTTCCGGGAACTGCTCATGCTCTATCCCAATCATTTATCAACCTACAGTGAGATGAAGAAAGTACAGCACACAAGATTGATCTATTAACTGGGCTCTGCATAATAGGGTAGCGCTATTCCATCTCCACTGTGTGGAACATGTGAACAAAGCCAACCATTTGTTCTATTAATTGCTTTTTGAACTTCATCCAAAACCTGTACATATGAATTACTACAGTAACCATATCTTTGAAACACATCCAAGGGTTCATGAGTATGGGTTAAGACATGAGGGGTAAATGGGAGCTTGTTAGTAGCTTCAGTGTCATTGTGAAGAAGTGTCTTTAAAAGATGCACAGAATCATGTTCAAGGAACCAGAAAAAGGCAGAAAGTCATACTACTAAAAATCGTACAAAAAAGTCAATATTACTATTCGATCTTCCTATGTCCATAGTTTTTGTGAGCTAGAAGGTAAGGTCACTTCATTGTCTTTCATTGAAATTTGAGCATCAAGTTGATGCAACTCCATAATGCAGGTTTTCTTCAGTCCTTAGATACCCAGTTACCTCCTGGTGTGCACACAGATCAGGACACACCGATTGTGCATAGGTGCAAGGCTGACCCAGATATCAAACCCGCACTCGTAGGTTTTCAGTGGCCACAGTCTGACCTCAGTACCAGATCTGCACTTTGTAGGTTTCCAGTGGGCACTCCTATTCCTTCCTGGGTCTTAAATTGTACCTGATTGCTCCCAGAATACTATGATTCTCGAACAAGATGGGTGTCTGTATTGAAGACTTTATCTCAGATTTTGAGACTCACAGGGGTGCAAGAATCCTTAATTTCAGATTAAAGAGGATGATGTTCATCAGAGGGTGATGAACCAATTTGATGAGCAATGTGGATACAATGCTGTTTCCCCTCTACTCGAACTGCAGTTTGGGTGGCCAATAACACCTGGTATGGTTCCAACCAATGTGGTTCCAGTGCAGTGCTTCGCTGAAAGGTTTTGACCATCACCAGGTTTCCAGGCTTCAGCCGTGTCCTTCTCACAAACCTTTGTCCGGTAAGCTATCCTTCACCTGCTGGTGGATAGAACGCAATTTTTCAGTCAATTGTTTACAATAATCAACAAGCATTGGCTGCTTAATGTCTTTAAATGATTGTGGTCTTGGAGCATCCCAAATATTAGCTGGTCTGCCCATAACAATTTCATAAGGGGATAACCCTGTTTTAGACGCAACTGTGGTCCTCACAGAGAGTAATGCTAAAGTTAAAGCATCTGGACTTAAATGGCCAGATGCTTTAACTTTAGCATTACTCTCTGTGAAGTAGATTACTCTCTGTGAGGCCATTTAAGTCCATTGTGCGCACATATTCTAGCTATCTTGTTCTTTAAAATTCCATAGTGGCGCTCAATTAATCCTGCACTTTGAGAATGGTTAGCTGTGTGAAATGTCTTTTTGATCTGCAATCCATTACACACATTTCAAATTACTTCTGCAATAAAGTGGGGTCATTATCAGACCAAATATCCCTGGGTAATCCAAACCTGGGAAAATACTCTTTCAACATAACTTTCGCAGTGGAGATGGCGGTATTATCTTTCAAGTGAAAAGCCTCTACCCATTTGCTAAAGGCACAGATTACTACTAGCACATATGTCAAATTATTACGAGTGATGTACCATCACGTTTAAAGAGTGACCTAAAACCATACATTCACATTGTTTTACAGACAAAGCTGCTGCTGCTACTGCGAGCAAATATTTAGGCAAAGCCCATGCAACAGGGTCTAACGTGGAGGAAAAAGAGCCGCACAGTCTATTCCTTCCTCCATGTTCCTTTGTCAAAACAGCCAAAGCACATTCATCAATTTCATGCACAAACAAAACAAATTCCTTGTTATAATCCAAAGTCCCTAAAACGGGAGCAGAACCAAGCACGGTGCGCAACAAAAGAAATGCCTCTTGATGTTCAACAGTCCACTGGATCATGTACATGTTTAGTTCCGAGTTGTATCAAAGGCTTCACATTAAGCGAGAAATTGGGTATCCATTGTCTATAATAGGAGGCAGTGCCTATAAGCGATCTAACTTGTTTTCGCGTTTTTGGCTGTGGCATTTTATAAATAGCTTGTATTCTCTCAGGTGCTAGTTTCCTACGCTCCTTCGACAGGAGGTACTCAAGATAAGGTACCTCCTGTCTACAATACTGACATTTCTTCAAAGAAACTTTATGACCATGGTAGGCTAGATATGACAACAACAATATAGTTGCATGCTTACAGAGTTCCTCCGTGGGAGCTGCTATAAGCAAATCATCAATATATTGAATCAATATAACAGATTTAGGCAATTTCAAGGAATCCAACTGTTCCTTAAGTGCCCTACTGTATATGTTTGGGCTTTCTGTATAACCGTGGGGTATTCAAGTGAAAGTATATGTTCTCCCACCGTGGGAGAAAACAAATAAAGATCTGCTCTCTGGATGTAATGGTATATTAAAAAAATGAATTTTTTAAGTCAATTACTGAAAAATATTCTGCAAATGGTGGTGTCCTGGTAAGAATGGTAGTAATGTCTGGGACTATTGTAAACTGAGGTACTACAATCTTATTAATCGCTCTTAAATCAATAACAAGACGATATGGTAGACCTGTGGCTACTTTTTGGAAAACATGTAAAATGCGACTATTACACACACTCCCCGTTATTTCTTCTACAATCCTGTGTCTGCGACAATAGTTTCAAGGACTGAATTACTTTCAGGGGATACCTTGTACTGAGGAATATGCGGATAAATTAATTCCTGTCGAATTTGTATTTTTATTGGGGAAATATCCATAAAACCAATGTCACTATCCGATACTGCCCATAAAGTGTCAGGTGTGTTATCAAACTCGGGTGGCAAAGGTTATGATAAAAACGGATTCCTTTTCGATGGACATACTGTAATGTGCACTCCGTCTGGTGTACAATAAATAGTATAACACTTATTTCAACAAATGTAACCCCAACAAATGTTGTCCACACTGTGCAGTTAATAAGAACGGTATCTCACTAGCTGCTGGTCCTAAAAGGATAGGCACTGTAGCCAATATTTTACTTACTACAGGTGTTCCAGCAAACCACACTGAAATATTAGTATGCCCACGCAAAGGAATATCTGGAACCTTAGCATGATCTATGGAGCTCTTTTGGACCCCTTTGTCTACTAGAAATCGATGCTCCTGTTTCCCAACTCTCATGTGAATGTAGGGTCTTGACTGATCCACAGGGATGGGGATTGGTTCCATTTTCATTTGAGGTATGTCCTATTCTGAGAAATCCCAAGAGAAATTCTCAATATTGTATTGATTATTGACAAAAGATTTGCTTGGATTATCGAAAACATTGTCATTAATAGGAACCGTAGTAGTTGGCACAGGGCCAATCACCGGCCCAGGTGGTACCCATCCACCTCTACTTCCTACCTGTCCTCCCCGACATGCTTTTCTCCTTCGTTGCTACATTCCACTGATGCGCCTTTCACCGCCTGTTTTTCGGAACAAGTGTAGTATGTTCTGTCCTTGTTAGCCCACTTACAGCTCTCACGGCTCCATTTTGGGCAGCTTGCAAGGTTCTGATATTGCTCTTGGCTGTGCCCACAAGAAGACTATTACAGCAGTCAATTCTAGAGTTTACTAGGGCCATTGCAAGCATGGAGATGTTGGGAGTGGAAAGATAGGGTTTCATCTGCCTGATAAATTTAACAGTAAATGCGCAATACGATTTGACATGAATGGTATGTTGTTTCATAGTCAGGCCCGAGTTTAGGTAGACTCGGGGAGTTTTAACACAAGAGCTAAACTGAATGTTGCAGTCACGGATCCTAAACTGAATATAATTAGGGTCCAGTCTTTTTAGGCGTTGTCTAGAGCCCACTAGCAGTTTAACTTTTGGTTAAAGGTATGCCGTCTCTTGCTTGTATGCACATCATGCATAACAAGAGGCTGCATGATTACAAACAATGGCTAAGAGCAGGTGACTGTCATACATGTATAACCCAGGGAGAAGATTAAAAACATCTCAATGTAGCCCTTGTCAGATACTAAACCATTTCTTATCACATTGCCTTCTAAGGCGATATGTGCGAGGTGACAGGCCCACACTGTCAACAAGGGGGATATTGTCATTAGCACCCGGGTAGCAAGCTATGCGGTGCTAATGTTTTTTTTAGTTTTTAATGGAAAGTATTTTCTTCCCGTGCACGTGCCGCCTCACAGTGTCCCTTTCACGGAGAGAAAATACTCTCGCAACATGGCTGCCATGGAATAGGAAAACGGGGCTCCATATGGAGCCCCTCTTCCATTTCCATGGCGGGGACAGGAGCAGCAGCAGCAACAGCTGCAGCGGCGTGGCTCCCCACCGCAGCGAGCAGGTAAGTGGGACTGGGGGATGGATTATTTTTTAAAGCGGATTCAGGTGCGGGGAAGATGGTGGGTGGGGGAGCCGGCCATCAGGCGGCAGAGAACGCACGCTTTCACTGGTAGTGTCGGCCTGCATTCCTAGCCACCCGATTGGCTGCCTCCCCCACCCAGGGTGCTAATGATGCATCTAAACCTGGCTTTATAGTCTGAAACTAAAACTTCAATAACTGTACTAAAATACAGAATGAAATGTGATGAAAGCAAGGACTTGAATATTTCAATCCTTGCAGAGCACAACTCCAGAGTTTTGCTTTTGCATTTTATTAAAGCATAGTGTAAATGAGTAATCAACGCTAGCTTGCAAAGAAAGGACCTGCAAACAGTCCTTCTAAACCCAACCCTCTGTAATTCTATACAGTTGAAGGCTCAGAATGCCACCACCATCCTTCCAGTTCTGCAAAAGTGACTCTTCCACCTACCACATGAATACATCAACAGTTTTTCACCCTTCCACTAACACTACTGTGTCTCCACAAATGCCATGTCCAACACTGTTTTCCACACATTGTTGTTGTGTGTTCGTTTTCAGGTTGTCCGAGGTGGATAGTATTGCTGTTTCTATTCTTTTAAAAGGTCTGAAAGAGACTTGTGCTTGGTATAGTATCAAATTGCTGTTTACATGTTTCAGGATTAGGATTCGGTAACTATTGGTTTTGACTTCCCTGGAACCACTGTTAGGTGTTCCAAATAAAGTTAAATGCTTTGGGCTTTGCACCTTCAAGCATAGTGTTGTGTTTTTTATTATTGTGGTTATATATAATGTGAGACCTTCAACTCTCTCTTCCTAAATATCTTCCTTCTCGAGCTCTTCGCTCATCCGTCTCCAACTCACTCAGGGTCAGCCACTTCTCCAAGCAACGAGCTGGGGGTAGATCTCTCTCCTCGGCAGGGGCCTCCCTCTGGGACAGCCTTCCTGCCTCCCTGAAACTTGAGGAGAACCATCTCCGGTTCCGGGAGCACCTCAAAACCTTCCTCTTTGCTTCTGCTTTCTCTCCCCTCTCCCCTGCTAAATTCTTGACTGAAACTGCACTGACTCTGCAACTGGGCCACTCTCACCGATCTCGGTCCTTGGCCCAGCCACTCTCCACTTGCACTGCCTCCCTGGAAACCAATGCCCTGCGGGACTGTCTCTGTATCCCTACAGCCTCCCTTCCCAGCACTTGTCTGCACTTACCTTGCGCTTGCCAATAGCTGGCCCTATTATTTATTTGTTACTCTACTTCCCTGTACTGCACTTTCCCCCCTCCCTTTCCCCTTGCACTTTTCCCTTCCCTCCACTCATGCACTTGCACGATCTGAATGACACCTGGCCTAGTAGGATCGGTGTCTGTCTTCCCTTTGTTCCCCCCTCCCTGCCTCGTCGTGCCTTGAAACACTTGTGTATAGGCGCGTTACAAATGCCATATCATATCATATCATATCATATCATAGTACTTATTTCCCCCAAGATTTATCTGGCCCTACGTGGATGTAAATAAACCATTTATTTTTACAATACATAGTGTTTCAGTGTTTTTTTGGAACATTTGTTTTACAATTTCTTTGTACTGATTCTACAGCCCTCTCTCCCTCCTAAGATAAGCCTGACTGCTCTGTCTACGCTACCCTGAACTCAGGTGGTAAAGCCTTATACTAAGAGTGGAGTATTGCACTGCCTTAGTTGAATGGTTTTACTAAGCCCTTAGTTGGACTTCAGAAAAACTGTCCTAACAGAGGGCAAGTGCAGATTGAGGGGAAGGTGTGGGGGTGGGGGGTCAGGAGAGACCAAGTGCAGGGATAAACTGGACCAGGGGGGCCTGGTGCCCTGTAAGACCAGGCAGCCAGTGAAGGGCAGATGGGGACATTAGCAGGGGAGGGGGAGAGGGAAGGAAGAAGAGAAAAGGAAGATCTTGAGAAGCTTCCGGAACTTAAGGAGATCCGGCTCAAGTCTGAAAGGAACAGGGAGGCCATTCCAGAGGGAGGCACCAGCAAAGTAAAGAGGTCTACTCTCCACTCTCTGCTTGGAAAAGCATCTGATATGCAGAGAGTTAGAGCTATATGACCAAAGAGCTCTAGCAAGGAGGTATTTAGGAAGAGTGAGTTGGATGTGGCTGGTTCCCAGGCCCCAGAAAGCCTTGTGGATGATGCAAAGGGTCTTGAATTTGATCCTTGCAGCAACCGGGAGCCAGTGGAGAGATTTTAGTGCTGGAGAGACGCAGTCCCTGGGCTTGAGGCCAAATATAAGTCTTGCAGTACTGTTCTGGATATGATGAAGGGGAGGAGGGAGGAGTTAGTGAAATTGAGGAAGAGGCTGTAGCAGTAGTCCAGCCTAAAGCGAACCAGAGCTCTGGAGACATTGAGTTTCTGGGGGAAGGTGAAGAAAGGAAGAGTGCCTGAGGAGGTGCAGCTGAAAGTGGGCCTTCTTGGCAAGTTCTGTGATGTAAGGCGAGAAGGAGAGAGAGGAGTCAAAGAGGACACCAAGGTTTTTTGCCTCCCCAGAGGGTGAGAGGAAGGGCCCATGGTGAGTGGCCAGAGTGTGGGAGAGAAAGAGGGAGCACGGGTCCCAATTGGAAGGATCTCTGTCATAATGTCATTAAGCCAGAGATTGTTAGTGTGCCATGCCTGAATAGCAGACAGGCAGTCAGGGATGAGAGAGTAGGAGGAGGAGGCAGAGGGAAGCTTGAAGGTGAGCTGTGTGTCATCTGCATAACTCTGGAAGTTAGGAGTGAAGGTGGGATAGAGGGGCCAGGTAGAAGTTGAAAAGTTAGGGAGAGAGGATAGAGCCCTGAGGGACACAGCAGGTGGAGAGTGAGATATTGGAGAGAAAAGGGATAAGTTGAACCTGGGAGTGTCTGTCCAAGAGGAAGAGGGTCAACCAGTCAAGAGCCAGGTCCGTGATACCAAGAGTATCAAAAGGCAGACTTATCAGGGTGGCATGATTGACCCTATCACAGGCAGAGGCAAGGTCAAGGAGGATGAGGACGGAAGGAGAGCTGGAATCGAGATTAGAGAGCTTGTCTTCAAAGGTGTTCAGGAGAGCATTTTCTGTGCCTCTAGCAGCTATGAAACCAGACTGGTGGTCTTGAAGACAGCCAACAGATTGAGTGTGGTGGATAACCTCGGAGATGGCCATCTTCTCCAAGAGTTTGCCCAGGAAGGACGTAATGGAGATAGGGCAGTAGTTTGCTGACAGGAAGGGTCGGCATACAGCTTTTTGAGTGAGGAGAGGGTGCACAAGGGATGAGACTTTCATAGAGCAGACTTGTCTAGAAATCTCATCAGGTGTTATGGGAGAAAAAAAGAGGAGAGTAGGAAAGGAGGCTAGAGGGGGGCCAAGGGAGGCCTGTGAGGAACAGAGGAGAGTGAGAACAAGATGTCCAGAGTTTTAGAGATCAAGTGAGAGGCCAGAGAAGTGCAGCGGGCCAGGCAAGGCAGAGGAGAAGTGGAGACTGTAGTAGGGTTGGCGAGTGCCTTGCAGGTTTTGGAAAGTTCAGCCATGTTATTAGCGGCCGCAGAGTCTGTATTGCCTTTGGAGCAGGCCAGTTTATCAGAGGATGTGCTTGAAGCCTGCCACTTCTGCTCAGCCACTCTGCACTTGCGTTTCAGAGCGGCCAGGCTGGAGTTATACCAGGAGTTGCACTTGAAGGCAACTGTCATACAGATACTCATGACAGGGGCAAGGATGTCCAGAGTGTTGGAGATGGAGAGTTGAAGGATGGTAAGGGCTGAGTCCGAGTGAGAGTCAGTGGCAGGAGCAGGCTGGGGAGTGAAGATGGCGGCAAAAGCGGCAACTGACATGCACTGCATAAGTCGGATGACGGGGAAGGAAGATGGTGGTGCGGGCAAGGGCTTAGGAGGACACAGGAGGTCCAGGTGAGAGGTGTGAGAAACCTGAAGGTGTCTCACCCGTTAGTCCCCGGGGTATCTGGTGGCCAGGACATGGCCGTCGCTATTGGATCCAGTTCCTAGGGGTGGACCAGTGTGGGAGGATCCCCTGGATAAAGGGTGCTCGGGGAGTGGAATTGGGACACCGAAGGGTGAGGCGGGGTACCTCCTTCCCTATGGCCCTTTTTCCCCATCCACCCGACACAGACAGTTTCTCACGGACAACTCACCGGGAGCGACAACGGGACTAACGCCCGTATTTTATTTTTCCAGATTTTCTTAAACTGTCTAGTGAAAAATTCAATCCCTATAAAAGCTTGCTTCTGTTCTTTTCTAAAGTCACTGAGACGAGGAGGAGAGAGATTGGGAGGATGAAGATTACCAACAGGGAACCACAGAGACAGAAAACAGACTCATCTCTTTCTACAGCAGACTGTGCCATTAATGAGGCCAGGCTAAGTCAGGCCTCCCTCTTTAATTACTCGCACCTAACTCCACTGGTCTCTCCCAGGCAGCATAAAAGGCGGAGCAGGAAAGCACACTTTGAGCGAGTTAGGGATGCTGGAAGGTGCCGGAGAGAAGGAGAAAGCCCTAGTGAGCTGCAGAGGCCCTGGAAAAGACTGCCCAAACACTGGCCCTGATATTTGAGAGAAGATTGCAGTGTGGAGGAGGGAGCTGTACTTCCAGAAGGCAAGACCAGGGGCAGCTGGGGTTACCTCACGGTACCTACAGCAGAACCTCTCCCCTGGAGCCAGACAGGAAAACCCAGGTCCATGAGGGGATAGAGTTAAGACCCTAGCCTCATTGAAACATTCCACTTGTGGCTCCAACAGCTCCCAAGCAATGGAATGCCATTTTGGGGAGCTGTGAAGAGGGAGCAATATTTTCACAAGTGCATTCTGGGACTGGGAGTCCAAAAACATACATTTGAAGATCATGAACTTTGTGAGAAGGGTCCTAGCCCGGCAGAGGGAGACCCCGGTGAACTTTGTGGAAGGGGTCCGAGCCTGGTATATCGAGACGTTGTGAACCTTTGTACGAGAAACTGGCACCAAAAATAGAGTGGTCTGGCTAAACATGGATGTTCATTCGAAGGTCTCTGGCTGGTGCACCTCTCCTGAAAGAGGAGAAACAACAAGTACCAAGAGGCCTTAGGGGTGGCGGAGTAAGGTGTCAGAGTGATCATACAAGGGTCAAACCAAACCCCTTGTACAGTCGAAAGTCTTTGACACACTATGCAGGCAAACGGAAACCCGACTGAGGGACGCCTGCGAACTGGGGTGAACCCTAACACACACCAGAACATTGTGGTGTATGAACTGTGCGAAGCCTGACTGGGGGCTTAAAAGAAAGTCTGACTGGAGGCTTTAGAGAGAGCCAGACTGTGGGCTTAAAGGAAAGCCTGACTGGGGTCTGAAACGCAGACTTAGGTAAAAGGGAGGAACCTAAGGGGTCTAGAAATAACTGTGAACTGTGGCAAATGTGAACCTGACTGTGGGATGCCTGCGAATTAAGCTGAACAATAATACTCCCGTGAAGATTGTGATGACAAGAGTGAACCCGACCGAGGGATCTCCACAGTGAGTGGTTGGTCTGAGCCCGACTGAGGGAGGCTATCATTGAGAGAAGGATCGGAGCCCGGCTGAGGGAGGTCCTAGGGTGAACAGTAAGCACCGGACATGAAGATTAGTGGAAGGAACTTTTATTTTGTCGTTTTTGGCATGTCAGGCCTCTGAAGCAAGAGACTTTTCATGGAAGAGAGTTGGGCACAGAAGGCCTTGATATCGAAGGAAAAGGAACATATAAGCTCATGCCGGAGAAGCCCAGGAGTATGCAGTGCTCAAGAGTCCCACCTTGTCCTGTGGTAAAAACATGGGGAAGGGGGACCCCGACCATAACATCCTCACTTTTCATTTTGTGAACACTTCTCTTTACTTGTGAACATTATTCCGAACTATTTTGGAGCATAGCAGTAAGGATTGGCAATAGGTTTTTAAGTATAGGCCCTTTTTATTTGACTAGACTCCACTAGGACGGTATTATTATTTGATGGTTGTAGAGTTCTCCCATCTTAGATTTATGTTTAGATTAGGTGTTTATTTCACCCATTTTTATAGTTTAATAAACACCATGCCTTCCTTACAGAGGACAAGAGAGCTTGATCAGACCAGGGGAGAGGGGTAATGAGCAGGTTGGAGATGGGGATGTCTGAAGAGATGAGATCATCCAGGTTGTGTCCGGCATACTGCGTTGGACCGTAGGAAAAAATAGAGAGGGAAAGAGAGTCACATAGGTTACAGAAGAGCCCAGGCTGAAACAGGGGAGTCAAGATGAATATTGAAGTCTCAGAAGAAGAGAAGCTTGGAGGAGGCCAGGAGAGAAGAGTTCAGGTCAGCCCATTCTGGAAGGAAGTGAGAGACTATGGCCAGGGGGCCTGAAGATGGTGACCACAGTCAGAGATAGGCCAGGAGGGACAGCAAGCCTGCAGACAAGGCGTTCAAGTGAGGAGTGGGCCTGAGTGGGTATGATAGTAGCAGAGACCCAGCTCAGGGTAACTCCGCCCCCTGGCCAGTTAGTTCTGCGCTCAGAGAGGATCTTGTAGTCCTCAGGGAGGAGTGTGTCAAAACTTGTGACAGAGCTGACAGTGAACCACGTCTCAGTGAGAGGGAAGACATCTAGGTCGAGGTCTTCAAGGATGTGGCAGATGTCAGAGGAGTGTTTGACGGTAGAGTGAAAGTTGAGAGTAGCTGAGTGGAGCAGGTTGCCAGTTTTGAAGGTCTTCCGAGGAGGGGTACAGGAGTGTGGTACACCCGTCTGAGGTGGCCGATGGGCCAGAGGGGTGGTAGAGAGAGGACAGGCAGGAGAGGGGATGACGCCTATCAAGAAGGAGGAGGTTGGGTTGAGAGCTCTGGGCCATGACAGTGCCATTGAGGTAGACATTAATGAGGACACTAGAGGACAGGAAGGATGCCAAGACAACTTCCCAACGAGGGCTACCATTAATGGGAGAGAAAGCCTTTTCAAACCCTTTTTGAAATTCAATAAACACCCTTGAACTGTGGTCACTTGTGTCTGTCTTACTGTTGATATCATGCCTTCCTTACAGCTCCCCTGGTATTTGTTCTTCACTGTCCCAATGTCTCTCATCTCTCTAGGGTATTGGTAACCCCTCTCATTAGGTTGCTCTCTTTGTTCTTGTGATTTCCTCTGAGATATCTTGTGAATTACTGAATTTCTTGGGCTCCCGTAACCCCTCTGTTCCATCTCTCTCTGGCCCTTGTAGAGGCTTATGCCAACTCTTCCTAGCGTCCCTTTCATTCTCAACCCAAATATTAGTGAGGCAGCATCTCTTAGACAATGGTGGCGTTCCCCACGGCTTGCAGGTTTTCCATTTTGGATACTAGCACATTTTCTCTGATGCTCGTTTCAGCGCCTCTCTGCTCTTGAGGTCTCTCTTTGAGAGCAGAGGATTCACTAGTTACTAGTTTCTCCTTCCCTTGTTTTGGCTGTGGTGTGCAGGCACCGGGCCCAAAACGGTCTCTGTGTGGTTGCGTCTCCAGGTAATGCTTGCCTTGAGCTGCCTTTGCCTCTCTGAATCGGCACTCTCTCTGTGTCTGGTCAGCGGCATCTCGCCTCTGCGTCGTACTCTGCTCGAGCCACAGCTGACTCTGCTGTGCAGTGCAGCTTCACCCCTCAACGATGTGCTCACGTCAGAGGCTTGCCTCCTGCATATTGCTTTTCCTCCTCCATCAAGGGTGAACATGCCTTTAATCTTGCTCAGGACCAAAAAGGGGAGTGTTGTATATGCTACGCTGTCAAGCCTACAGAAAAACCAGCATTGCCTTGCGCAAAAACATTCAAAGGCACTTTCAGTATTATCTTGAGTCCCACAGTTGAATATACCATCAGTTTCTTTAATTCCCATGCATGCCAATAATGCTTTAGTTACAGGGAGTTCCCCAATGGTAATGGGAGTCCGTGTCCCCTTGACAGGAGTCACTGCCAGTGAGGCCCCGGTTTCCCAAACCCCTAGGGAGGGTGTTTGTCTCCTTTGGCACATCCCTCAGTTAGGCTGTTACGGGGGTCTTGTGACCCGAGAATCAACCAATCCAAATTCTGGACGGCGGGCCGAGGTAGGTGCAGTGGAGCTGGTGGGTGGGCACAGGGAAGACCTTGAGAAGCACGTATTGTGCTCATTATGAAACGCTTACGGCTTTTCAGGAATGTTGGGGGAGGAAATAAAGCAATGGAGGGAGCAAGAAGGTCTAGGCACTCTGTAGGGCCTCACCTAGCCCTCTCCCGGAGGACACTTTAGATGGTACATCTGTATAAACTGCTGTGGTGAATTGACCAAATTCCCCAACCTGAAATGCAAGAGGGGCAAGCTGTCTGCTAGAAGATGTGTCTCTCAGAAATTAAGAGTAGGGACTCACAGGCTTGCCAACCCACCAAGGCAGGGTATCATTCCATCCAGGGATTCAGAAACTCCAACTTCCCTACAGGAGAATCATATACAGCACCCTTCAGACACTGCTCAATCAGTGCAGATATTAAGGTAGAGTGAGGTAGGAAGGCAGAATGTAAGGTTTTCTTTTTGTATGCCTTCCTAACACTGTAAATGCAGCACCCACAAATGGAGTTGATAAAACACATAGGACACAGACTAGGTCCAACTACGGTTGAATGGAGACATTCATTATTTTTCCATGCTTTTGAAAATACTGCTTCTTGAATTAAATGTCCAATATTCAACAGCAATTTGGCAGTAATTGAAAACATTGTGGTGGCCTAGTGAATGTAAGGGATAAAACAATGTCTTACCTCTGTAAAACTCTGCATTCCAAAAGAAGAGACTGCTGTTGAGAATGGCAAGAACCCAACTCAGCGGAAGAAGATATAAAATGCAGACAGACCCCAAGAGTGCACCATAAAATCTAGGACATGATAAAAACAATCTTTGGTCAAACATGCAAAACAAGACCTGGCCAGCAGAAATAGATTATTCACAATAAAGAGAAACAGAATTTATTGTGGCGATTCAACTGAAAAAGCAGAACCTTCAGCTACTTGTTCTGGTGTAGAGGCAATGTTCACATCTAGCAACGTTTACAAATAGTGAAAAATCTGAAACATTCCAAAATAAGAGGAAACAGGTCAGTCATAGGGCCCATCGAGTGGTGGGAGCACCAGTAGCACAGAAGTGGAAGTGTCATGCTCCTTGGACTCATACAGTGAAGGTGGCGAAAGGGGGACATCACAGTAAGAGGTGTGCCCAGAGGGCCAGTGGTGGATTTGATAATGATAGAGGAGCTCATTCCAAGTCGGGTGGTCTGGTAAAAAAGTGCCGGTATTCGCGGATACCGGCACTATACCGGACCGCCCGACTACGGGTTTGGCGGTGGGGCACCTGGATTACCTCCAGTTAAAAGCTGGAGGTAAGGCAGGTGGGCACTACCTTCAAACAAAGCCCTCGTTACGGCCACCGGTAATGCAATGTAATGACATCAAATCCCCTCATGGAGTCCTATGGGACTCCACCAATGGGGATTTACACCGCTCCACTGGCATCCGTAATCCGGCGGCATTACGGCCGGACCGCGTGCCAGAAATGGTAACAACCTTTGCTGGCCCTGGCGGCTCTACTGCCAGGATACCTGCAAGGTTGTAATGAGGCCAGGAGTCCCATAATTACCCTTTGGGGAGGAAGTCTTTGGCCCCATATGATTAAGCACCTCCCTATCTCTGTAGTGTTACCCACTAGAGAACATTAGAAGGTACCTGGAGCACTGGTTGAAGACTCTGATAGCTAAGGAATTGAAGGTACAGATGATGTCAGAGTACCAGCACCCTTCCATTGGAAAGAAATATGGCTATGACACTATGGTTAGATGCTAAGGTTATGGCATTCTTGATGAAAGGAAGTAGAGACCCCAAAAAAGCATTAGAAAACAAAATAAAGGAGTACAAGAACAGGTTGTTGGACATTGTGTGAGCCGAGACAAAACAAAAGGTGATGGATGGAAGGTTTAGAATTAATCTTTACCTCTGGAACAGCTCTGGGCAACCCTCCAAATCATTGTTCTTTAACCAGTCAAGCCATTACAGAAATGGGAATTGCCATATGAAAATAAGGCTTGGTCCCACCCCAAAAGGGGCAGTGCTGCCCAAAATGCGAGCTCACATCCCTTCTGCACGAGAACACAAGCATCCCTGACATGTTTCGGCCTCACTGTGCATCATCAGTGAGGAGTAGCTTGGGTCCAGAGGCCCAGCAGGCTCGGAACCAACGTCTGGGGATGCTTGTGGTCTCGTGCAGAATGGATATTAATGTTAAAGGTATTTGTATAGCGCACCATCAGGAGGGTGTGAAAAAAGGGGGAGTGGTGGAGATGTGCTGTTGTGAGGGGTTATGAATTGTTAGTCTGTTGTTGTAGTGTGGTGAAGTATGTGCGGAATTCTGTGCAGAGATGTGGTTGTTTGAGTTTCTGTGTGGGAAGTGTATGCGGAAGGTTCAGGTTTTAGAGTTGGGTTAGCGAGTTTTCCTTACCGCTGTCTTTGCATTTCTGTGCTCAACATCTACGATTATCCTGTGTGTTTGGTATTGTAGTTTATCCGCCTAGTTGGCGGGCATGTTGAGGAGTGGTAGTTTTCCCTTGTGTTACTCTAAGGGTATAGCTACCTGGCTGATACAGGTGTGTTCCCTGCCCTGGGTTGGCAATGTTTGGGACAGAGGTGCTGGTCACTCCCTGCCCCTCCCTTGGGGAGGTCCTTAACTATCTACGTTTCCTCTGTGGACTAGCTATATGTGGACATGGGTGGTTGGTGTCTCCTCTCCCTGCCCTCCGGTTAGGGAAAATTAAGTTAGGATAATGGGTTACTCCTTAGGGTCTTGTTTCCTGCTGGGTACGCTTACTAGTAGTTTTCTTCTGGTTCTGGAGCAAAGATCCAAGTTTTGAGTAGTTTTTGGAATTCCAAACGATCCCTTGTGTTGCGTATGTTTTTTGGTAGCTTGTTCCAGGTAATTGCTGCCAGGTAAGAGAAAGATGATCCTCTGAATGTTCTTTCATTGTATGGTTTTGGTTCTAAGTGAATGTCTTCGCTTGATCCAAGTGGCCTTGTCAGATGGTAGACGGTTATTTTCTCATTTAGGAACTCTGCTCCTTGGCCTTGGATTGTTCAGTGCGTTATGCACATTGCTTTGAAATGTATTTGCTGTTTTATTGGTAGCCAGTGTAGCATTTTCAGCGCTGGGGTAGTGTGTTCTCTTCGTTGTAGTTTGAGCAGGAGTCTTACCGCAGCATTCTGGATGCACTGAAGCTTCTGTAATAGTAATTCTGGCATTCATAGGTATAGCCTGTTGGCATAGTCTACTCTGGACATGATGAGTGCGATGATGGTGAATGTTTTGTGGGTGAAAGGAAGGAATGTTAGGATCCTTTTTTACCGCTTGTAAGAGGAAGAGACATTTTTTGATTATGGCGTTTACTTGTGAATCCAGTGTTAGTTCGTTGTCCATCAAGACTCCGAGGTTTTTTACCATCGCTGATGTAGTCGGTGCTGTTCCTAGTTTCGTCGGCCATGGGATGTAGTGATTGTTTTCTCTGCTTTTGGATATGCTCATTATTTCTGTATTGCCCGGGTTGAGTTAGAGGCTGTGTTCAGCCAGCCATAGAGTACTTGTAGGCAGTCTTCCGGCGTTGCGTTTCCTTCCTGTGTATCTTGTATTTTGTAGACTGTGTGTCATCAGAGTAGGTGTAGCATGTGAGGCCTTGTTTTTTAATGAGCTTGATTAGTGGTGCCAGATAGATGTTGAAAAGCAATGGGGATAAGGAGGATCCTTGTAGTACTCCACAGGTCGATTCTCTTGGGGTTGATTTGAAAGGTTTGATCCATATAGTTTCAGTTCGGTTTGTTAGAAAGGATATTATCCATAGTAGGGTTAAGTCAGTGATTCCTAGTTCTTCCAATCTCCTGATAAGGATGTCATGGTTGACCTTGTCAAATACTGCAGAGACATCCAGAACTATTAGCAGTATTAGAGCTGTGCTTTTGTCTGAGTCTGCATTAGCCTTTAGATTGTCCCAGATTAAGAGAAGTGCCGTTTCAGTTCCTCTTATTGGTCTGAAGCCTACTTCTGCTTGATACAGCAGTAGGTGTTCGTCTATGAATTCTTGTGTTATTCTGTAGACTTATGTTTTGAGTAGTTTTGCTGGGTACAGGATGGTTGATATGGGTCTGTAGTTGGAGGTTCTCTATGTTTTCTGCTGTGTCCTTGAGGAGCTGCATGATGAATGCCGATTTGAATGGTCTCTACTTTCTGTGTTAAAAGTGATTGGTTAAAAAGGTTTCTGTAATATTCCATGGGTATTCCTTGTGTGAGGATTGATTTGTGTATATCTGGGGTACAGGGACCCATGGGGAGCCTACTTTGTTGCTTGACGAATGTCTCTGCTGATATTTGAGTGAAGCTTCAAAGTTGGTTATGGCAATTCTCGGGTGGCTGGGTAGGTTGCATGTTATAGTTGCTTGGACTGCTTTGTATGATCTGTTGGATGGCGCTGATTCTGTTTTTGAAGTGGTCTGCAAGGTAGTTGCACAATTTCAGGGAAGGTATCAGTGTGCTGTTGCAGCGGTTTCTCATTTCGTTTATGATTTCAAAACAGTTCTTTTTGGGTGTTGGCGGCTTTGATGATTCTATTGTCGTAGTATTTCTTTTCAGAGTTATGGATTTACTTTTTGTTGGAGTGGAATTGTAATTACTTCGCTAGGTGTTTTTTCTCCTGTCCATTCTAGTTCAAGCTTCCTGCTATTTTCTTTTCATGGTGCTGAGTAGCGGGGTAAACCATTTTGCTGTCTCTCTTTTGCACGATGGGGTGAAACGTTTTTCCTTGGAGATCTCATGTATTGTTCTGGTGATCCATTTGTGCAGTAGTTCTGTTTGCCTGTTAAGGTCAGCTTCATCCAGAGTCGTTGCAGATGGTTTGTTCAATTCAAGTATTTTTACTAGGTTGCTATTTTTTATGGTCCTCCAGTTTCTTTTCTTTTCATGATAGTAAGCAGTTTGTATGGTTGTTTGGTTCTTGATGTGGCTAGTGTGATCACAAAGGGGTTGATGAGGTGGTCGCTGCAGAGGATCTGTATTGTTGGCGCCGTGGTGATGAGGTTTTTGTTGGCGAATATTGCGTCTAGTGTATGTCCCGCCACAAGAGTTGCTCCTTTGACTAGCTGATGTAGCTTTGTCTTCATTTGTTTGGCTAGTGATTTCTGTGTGTTAGCGGTTTCTTCGTCAAACCAGATGTTGAAGTCTCCAAGGATTATCAGGTGTTCCTGATCTATGGCTAGGTTAGTGATGGCTTCAGTGAAGGCGTCTATGAAGGTTGCATCGTATTTAGGTCGTCTGTATAAGAGGATACATTTGAGAATTGTTTTGGTGTTTGCTGTTAGGCAAAGGATTATGGATTCACAGTCATCGAAGGTTAGTGGTTCTTCAGTTTGAATTTTCAGGTGTTCCTTGTATGCCATTGTCAGTCATCCTCTTTTGATTTTCCTGTTTGCTTGTGAGCACTTGAAGTTGTTGGGAGGCAGTTCACGAGCGTGATTTTGTAATTGTCGTCTAGCCATGTTTCGGTTATGAATAAGATGCAGATACCTCCGTCGCATAGGAGGTCGTAAATCTATGTGGCAAGCTTGGACCTTGATCTAGCGATGATTAGGTTGCAAAGGATCTTTTTGACGTGGTTAGGTTTGTTTTTTGATCCTAGTTTTGTCTTGCAGTTGTTTAGTTGAGTGCTTCTGTGTTGTTGTCATAGATCCGTTGGTGTTCTGCAGAGTCTGCTTTGGCGTTAAGGTGGTCTGTTAGGTTGATGGTTGTGTGGGATGTCTTGACCCACTTTTGCTCTGCCATGCGGCATTGCTGTGTTCTGATGAAGCCAAAAATAGTAAAATGGCCGCAAAACCCTTGTGCGCGCCAAAACCTCTGAAAATCGCGCTTTGCAAAGCACAAAAAGATGGTGGCCCAATCTACCATGCCTGTTGTCAGTGGTGGAACAGAGATCTCACTCCTGAAACATATCACTGGGCACCACAACATGTGAAAATGGAGTACAGGAGGAAAAAGCAGTGCTTTGCTAAAGGAAAACCCAAATCTTGCTTCAAATCACTTTTTCTTTGTTGCTGAAACTGCAGAATACTAGTACAAAACACCCTTAAACAACCAAAATTCTTACTGGGTGCTACAATTCACTGAGTTCAAGAAATCATTGTGAACTTGCAATGTCCTGAAAAGCTGAAATCATCAAGGGATTTCCACAGCAAAAGTAGCCTGTCGTGGATCTGTCAAATTCTGGGTGCAGTATCCTCGGCCGCCTGAATGACAGCTGTCAGGGGCCTGCCTGAGTAAACTTTAAACATGTATAAACTGAAATCAAATGTTTGCAATCTAAGAGGCCTGTGTATTGAGAGTAACCTATGTTGTAATTGTTTGATCCCATGGTTCAAAATCTAGAATGAGAATTCTAGCTGCTATTTAGAAATCATAAGTTTGTTTTAACCTAAGGAAAAATGCAACAGAATTAACATTTAAATGTAAGCCTGGCTAAAGCAACTAAACCGGAATAACAGGTTCCCTCACAGAGGCCTTCTTCCTCTCCAGCAGGAAATCACACCTAAATGATAATTATAAGGTGGGGGAAGAAGCTGGTCTGCAGTGGGGAAGGAAACAATGAACAGATGCAAAGCAGGAAATATGAGGTGTGAGGACCGTCGTAAAAGGGACTCTGCCAAGAGCAACAGGGAGGAGATTGTTTCTGAACTGAAGGGAGACAAAAGAGGTGGAGCCAAACAGCCATCTGTGGTTGAACATTCACAAAGAACATTTTGTTTAAATACATATAACTTGCCACTTAAAATTGTCAAAAATACAAAAGTAACATATTTGTGAATCTAAGTTTTGGCTGCACATTTCAAGAGGCGGCAAAATCGTGTGACATATTTTGGAAGGAAACGGCAGAAAATTTGATTTTACTCACAATGTATTTCTGCTAGAAGTATGAAACGTGATACACGTATGCCCATGTTATATGCGCACACTTGTAGAAATTTGCTGATAAATTGGACATTGTGTTCCTGATGAAAAGGTGAAAAGCAGACACAAGATCCCACAGCAACGGGGTTTTAAGGAGTAGCTGCTACACAAAATATGTAATCTGTATATGCGATTGTTATAAAGGTTGCATACGTGTAAATATGTATTGTGTCAAAAGTAGATTTTGTGTTAAAGAGGCTAGGGGTGGATTCTTAGCCTCGTAAACCCACACCATAAAAATTTCTCTCCTCCCATCAAGGGAGAGAGGAGACTCTTACCCAATCGGCTGTCAAAGGGGCGAGCTTCGGATAAACCAGCCCACACACCCCTTTATCATAGCATAAATCGAGACAGTTCACTACTCAAAAAGACACACAGATTCACCCACTATCCGAATGCTGGCGGAGCACCCTGCTGCAGAACTTTACATCTTCCTTGCTCCAGACACCAGAAACTTGGCAAAGCAGAAAGGCCCATTGCATAGTTGAACCATTTATTTTCAGCTAGGCCTTAAAATCCAGAACCAGAATCCCACCACCTAAGGGGAGCATCAAAATACAGCCGGGCTGCGCTGTACTGCTTACCTGCTAAAATCAAATTATCATCAGAACCAAAAAGGGCAGATGCAATCCAATCCTGTGCCGTGCTGTGACCAGAGCGCCTTGCTGATTGAAGACCCAGTCCAGTCCGGTGTGCCCAGCTGTCTGTCCCAGAACCAGATTCCCTTCCCTGACCAGAATTTTGACGGACCAGAATCCTGACGGTACCGTGTAAACACATATCTAGTGAGTATCCATAGACAGAACTGTGTCATTAGCCTATGAACCTTGATTAGTTAATCCCTATCTTAAACCCATCCTATCTTGTCTCCAGAACCTGATATTGTTAGGAATATTTTGGAATTGTCTGAAGTCTCTATCCAATCCCTCTTATCTTCCTCCTGTGTTAGTATTGTTAACACTATCTCTGTGCTGATCTTTTCTCATCTGAAGAAGGCGGGACCACTGCAGGCAGTCGCCCTGATCAAGTGGCTGTGTTCTTGTGTGGTATTCGTTCATTCATAGTCATCCTCTAGTGTAAGAAATCCTTTGTGTCATTTTAAAAGTGCATTCCTGTTTTCCATTCCTGCGCCTATCTCGAAAAAGCGACCTCCACTAAAACGTCCATAACTTCCTGCGTTTTTGAGCTAGAAACAAATTTTCAACTTCTACTTGTAGCTAACATCTACAGCTTTAATTTGCATCCCAAATCCATACGGTTCTCCCGTTATTGCGATTATCGCGCAGTGAAAAGTTTGCTGTGAATTTCGTTTTAGGGAAATCCTTACACGTGTAAAACAGCTTATGATTGCTCCTGACCTTCATTTTAAGATTTCAAATTGTTTCTTGGTATTAAATCATTGCTAGTGTTTGTGTGCAACTATCCAAAGCGGCTCCCATAAGAATTTATAACAATTTCAGCAATTTAGACCATATTTAGTGTTTTTGCCCAGTCCATTCTAAGATAACTTTAAAACCATTCTGACAGCTTACCAATCAATTCCGTTTTTCTCTTGTGTTGCTGGGGGAAACTGGGATTGATATTCTGTTTGAATTCGGCCATTCCTGAATACCTGCTCTCTCTTTTCCTATCTCTTTACACTGCCTATTGGGGGTTTGAGGGGTGTGCAGGGGGAACTAGTAACCACAGTGCCATCTGATTTGAACACACACACAAACATATTTCTGTGCTGAATTGTTTTGCTCACCATTACTCCTTGTGTATTAAAGAGATTATTCAGTGTTACATCACCCCATTGGTGATTATTGTGTACCCATTAAAACATAGTGGGCCTCATTCCGAGTATGGCGGTAAGGGATAGCGGCCACCGCTAACGAGAGCGGTGGCGGTAATCCCTTACCGCCATACTCCGAGTTCCCTTTGCGCCATGGAGGTTTTAACACCTGCTTTTAGCAGGTGTTAAAAACCATGGCGCTAAGGGACCTTGATGTTAATTACGCCACCGTAATTTACGGTGGCGTAATTAACACCTTCCCCACTCCCATTATGCCCTATGGGGCAAGAATGGGAATGGGGAAGGGTAAATGGGGATTGGGGAATTACCGCCCCGCCAACCTTGGAATGGGGCGGTAATTCCGCCATCCACCAAGGCGCTGCCGGTCCGGGTACGGCGTCAACCAAGGCGTTAATAGCGCCATTGGTTAGCGCCGTACTCGGAATGAGGCCCAGTGTGATTAAATTGTAAATACATACATACATATTTTAACTTTGCAAACCAGCCTGATTCCTGGTTCAGTGTGACTGGGGGGTTCCAGGAGAGGGGCGTGATATGAGTGGTACATCGTTCAGAATCAAAGAACTTTTAGACAAAAATAAATAAGGATTTCAGTTGTGCATTACACGCTAGGCGTTGACTTAGGTGTGTGCCGGATTGAAATCACTTACAACTTGGGGACTCGTCGCGGGATCCTGAATTAGACATACCACTCGTGACAGTCTAACACAGCGTGCTAACTGACGGGGTACATACACCTTGTTGGGCTACCATACTGTGCTACACTGTAAAAACACCCTTCAATAGAAATACTCAAAGGAGTTGGGCCTGTTTTGCAAAGGTAAAAGTAACCCTGAGATGAGTCAGAAGGAAATTAATACTTCCGGAATGGCGACCCCAGTGGAAATTAATATGGCAAAAGAACACCTACTGCACAAATTGTTTGTCGGGGTGAATGGGTTGAGCAGGATGAGAATGATTGGCTGCAGGAAATCAAACAACAAGCCACTGCCACAGAATTAGATATATGGCAGGACCAGGGTCCATTAAACCAGGCAAGTAGTGAACTGTATGGCCCCAAGGGTAAAAGAAGAGCAAAGTAAAATTGCCAAAATAGCGGCGTACCTGTACCTCGACATTGGAGGAATACAAGAACAATATGCCGAAAACCTAGACCTGGCAAAAAGGCAAATACAATCCCTAGAGAAGACACAAACTGATTTGGACTCTGCAGAGCAAAGGCTACAAAAGAGCCAAGAATCAGAGAGAGAAACCAGACAGTACCTGACAAAATTAAAGGAAGGTCTGGATCTCCTGCACCAAGAGAAGGTAGAGCAAGATAACAAATTACTGGCACTTCAAAATGAGTGTCAAGAAAGGTTGGACTCTTTAAAACAGAGCCAACAAAAACTGGTGCAACAACTAATTTTGAACAGAGTCTGTGCAGTACAGCTAGACGTCTTACAAGACCAGATAGACCAAGTAAAAGAAGAAAATAATAAATTAATTCTTAAAGACCTTGAATCCCAAACAGAGATCGATGAAGAGCACCAAAAGCTGGTGCATTCAAAAAACAAAGGGACGACCTGGCTGCACAGAGGGGTACACTAATTCAGGAAAGGGACGCCTTAGGCCAGGAAGTCAACCATTTAAAAACCAAGGTGGAAGAAAATCACCTGGCTCTTCAGGGACTGGGTGAACTCAAAACGGACTACGAAAAGCTGTTGGAGCACACCAGGAGGGTGGAAGATGCTCTGGCAAAGAATATTCAGGCTAGTAAGGATCAGACTCAGGAGGTGAGCCTCAGGCAGCAAAAATTTGTCAAATACTCCCAAATCAGACAGGAAGCACAGAGAGACAATGAGGCTCTCTGTGAAAAAAATGACGGGCTCCATAGACAGATAGCCATGCAGGAACAACTCAGAGACCAGTAAGGCCTTACTAGAATAACAAAATGGTCAGATTCTTGCATGTCATCAGGGAGTAGGGGCTGAGAGAGATGAGGTCAGATGGGAGAGGGAAACCCCTGAGCATACCCTCAGGAACCCTGGCACCAGAGACTTTAATCTCTTCAATTCCATGGACTCTGCCACCCACATGTCCACTGGCTCACATGAACTAAGGGCCATGGGGATGGTAGACTTCAACCCAATGGGGAATATGGGGCTAATAGGTCAGCGCCTCCCAGAAATGGATGGGCAGGCATCTATGTACAGGTTCCCAAGTGCTAAGGCCATCTTCTCTAATCAGGGAGACTCCAGTGAGGGGAGAATCAGAGAAATGGATCCTCAGAAATATAACTCACCAAGAGATCAGGCAGTGAAATTTGGTGGGGAATTCCATGAGACTAGGCCCACTAAGAGCATACTAAAAACCTCTTTCCAGCTAGGACAGTGGGGGGTGAGGGGAACTCAACCAATCCTGGGAGCAAGGAAGAGTCAGAAGACTCTTCTGAGCGCCACAGGTCCCAAGAAACTAGGCCCCTACATTCTGCCAGCCATTCCCAAGCTGGCAGAATCCGGGAGAGTCTAGAAGACCAGACAGCCACCTCTGGTAGCAGTGCCTCTGAGTCAGAGGATGAGTGGACCAGGGTGACAAGAACTAAAAAGGCTAACAAAGTTAAGAAGGCCTTGCTCATGGATCCCCTGAAACAAATAAAAGCTATTAGGAGCGTCATCACGCCCTACCACCAAAATGCCAAACATTCGGTTTGGGAGCACCTTGAATTATTTCAGCAGATGATGGAGACTTTGCATCTGAAGGACATCCAAAGCTGTATTCAGTATGTAAAGTGGACGTTTTCTCCTGAGTACGCCAGCTTCTTTGCGGGTTTGGAGGATCAGAACCATTCCAGATGGTCCACCTATAGGGCAGCCATCCTGAAACATTTTTCCATTCATAGGAACCCTCAAGAGGCTCGCAAGGCAGCCTACAATTTACAATGTGGGGAAGACCAGGCCCCACAAGAATTTGTTCAGGAATTGAAACGCGCCTTTGCGCAGACCACTAGAAGGGTGCGCACTGACAGTAAGGAATTTGTGGAACACCTTCTTTCATGCTCTCCCTAAGTATATTATGACCCAGCTAGTGAGGGACTTTCATGAGAAAAGATCACTAGACTGGGTCATTGAACAAGCAATGCGCATCTATGAAGTACAGAGGCCGTTGGAAAGCAAAAATGTTGGCAAAAAGCCCAAAACAACCAACACCCCTGCTGCTGCTAAGGTGGCGGAGGTGAAGGTTGCCCCCATTTTAGATCTGGAGATGGGGGGGCCTAAGAACCTTCCTGCACAGAATCCGACCAACCCCAGACCCAGAAGGCCCTCGGGCCAATCCCAAACAGGGAGCCAGGGAGGTAACCCCACAAATGGGACCCCTAACTCCCCTGACTACATCAGCCCATGCTACAAGGGGAATAGGCCTATCCTGGGCTATGTGTGGACTCCTCCAGCCCAAGGGGGTGGAATCCAACCAGACAACAGGAAACCCAGGGAACTTCCCTCCTCACTTTGCCCAGGACGGCAGTAAACCCCCAAAGGCCGGACCAAATTTCTTTCCCCAGTACCCGCCAAACTTCAACCCCCAAAACAACCCTTCTTTCTTTCCCCACTTTCCTGAGCTCAAGACAGCCCAATCCGGGAGAGGGGAGACCAAGGGTTGAGGGGTTCCCAAACTATCCTAACCAGGGTTATTATGCGAGAAGGGATAGCTACCCTTCCCGGGATCAACCCAGGGTAGACTTGAGGACCCCGTACCAGCCAGAGCGGGTGTCCCAACTAGAGCGCCAGGTCCAGAACATGCCACAGGATATGGTTCGCAAGCTGAGGGCTCAACAGAACCCTCAGATGAGCATGGCGGCTCAGAAGTCCTCGAATCCAGGGTCTGGTTCTCCAGAACAATGACGGGGGAAGAACCCTGACAACCCACCGGTTCCCAGGGAGGAGGCACAAGGGGAAGGGGGTGTAAAGCCTTAGAGGAAGCTTCCTTCCCCACTTCTGGAAAGCCTCTGGAAACCCAGGAACCTGAACCAAATTCTCCTGCCCCCGAAAGTCTGCGACTCAAGGAACAGAGGAGGGGTGGGGGGGCAGGAGAAATAAAGAGTCTAAAAAGACCCATTTCATGGAGGAGGTGCAAATCTTCCAGTTTGAAGGAGAGGGGTCCTCAGAGGATTCTGGGAAAAGGATATTCTCCTTCAAGGATGGGGGAACTCCTCCCAAAGCAAAATGGGTCCCACAGGATCCAAATCCAGACTGGGTAGATGTGCGGACCGAGTTAAAACCACCCATCATCAAACCCCAGAATGATCAGCACGAAAATCCTCTGGTTCAAACCCTTTCTGGTGACTGCCTCCAAAAAGGGGGGGCAGCCCAAAATCAGAACTAGGGGAATCCAAAACTTCCCCCATATCTAGCTGTCACCTTTTTCTTACAGGTTCCCAAGATCCCAAACAGAATCCTGCCCAAATCACCTCTCTGTCAGTATCCAAAGCAAGGAAATTAACCCAGCAGTTGGCCAAAAATGTGCATTATCTTTGCCCCCTTGAGGAAAAGGAGGGAAGAGTTTATGCTCCGGTCCAAATACAGGCGCAATGTACAATTATGGCACTGGTGGACACTGGATCCCAAGCCACCCTTCTGTCAAAAAGGGCCTTTGATCAGCTGAATTCGGGCAGGGGGGAGAAATACCAAATTCTTCTCACCCCTCCTCCTGGACAACTTCAGAACTTCGACGGGAAGGAAATTCCTGTTGAGGGGACTGCGGATTTAGACATTAAAATTGAGCAACACAAGGTGAAGCACCCGGTCATAGTTGTGACTCCAGAGGGAATGCCTTGTTTACTAGGTATTGATATCCTGCGTAAATTGTCTCCCCTCATAGATTGTGTAAACAAGGTCTTCTCGACCCACACTAACCGACCAATAAAAACAACCATGTTAGTTTAAATGGCACAGGCCACATGGTTGAACAAAAACCTGACAAAATTGAATTTCACTTCCAGAATAATCAAATCCCAGACGTGACAGTAATTGCATTAGGACAACAAAATGGTGATGGGGAGTCCTCTCCATTTCTGAAAATCAACCTTCCTTCCAGTCTAAGATGGCATTCCACACTGGAAGGAAACACTCTGAAATTCTATACAAATTCACAATCAGAAAATCCCATTCCTATAGTCCAAAAAGATGAGAAATCAGCTCAAAGCTTGGCTGATATTCAAAAAATTGGAAAGCAGTTGTTCATCCCTATTCAGTTAAATGAGGGGAAGGACTCTGTTCTCGCCCGAGTATGTGTGAACAACGGTAAGAGCTTCATCAGCGAGGCCATGTTCCGCAAACTCCCAAAAAATCCAGCAATTCCCACATTTAAACTGATAGACAAATCGGAAATGGACCTGGAAACACCCAATTCCAAACGTCTCCTGCCTAGCAGGTGTATGCTCAAAAGTGTTAAACGAATCTTCACGAGATCGTGAGTTACCTCTGCTTCCTGTAGACCGTGGAGTTGAGGTTGCCAGTATGTCGATGTATGATGGCCGATGAATGGGTAACGTGAGAAATTAGCCCAATCCCCTCCTGGCGATATAACACAGGACGGCACTGAACCAACTCCCAACGCCACGGGTGGCACTTCTCAGAATTTGCGTGACGTCGGGACAGTGTTTCCACTGGCTGAGAAGGCTTGATGAAATCACCGATGATAACAGGACTGAACTCAGGAACTTCCAAAAGGCAGTAAGGCACAGGTACCGGCAGGGCACAAGACAGACAAAGGAAGGCAAACTGCAAGAAGGGCAGAACTGACAGGAGAGTCCCTACTACAACTAGGAACCCAGACAGAACCTACTCTACCCTAAACCAGGGAGGGGCAAGGTATCAGAAATAAGGAGCAGAAAGAGTAGGAGGACCAGGAAGCAAGACTGGAATAAGGAAATGAGGCAGAACTAGGCAGAAAAGGTAAGAACAGGAAACTGGAGGGCTGGACAACAAGCGCCAGGACTCCAGCAGCGCATACACAGTAACAACCGCGTTGAGACGCGTTGTCCCTGTGTATGCAGTGCTCTTTTATGGCCCGGGGTCAAAGCGAGGCTTGGAACGCATGTTCCGACACTGCGCATGCGCGGGACGTCGAAACACTGACGATCCGCGCATGCGCAGATCCTCGCAAGATGGCGGCGTCCACGGCGCCCATCCGAACCGCGGGTCGGCGTGAGGAGAGACGCCACCGCGGGTATAGTCTCCATAAAGGAGGAGACCGCTGCCGCCGTGGACCAGGGACCCCAGGACAGGTAAGTGGCGCCCGCGAGCGAGCGCGCGGCGTGACACCATACCCCCTCCCGGACAACCCTGGAGCACCGGGTTTCCAAGGGTAGCGGAGATAGAAGTCCCGAACCAGGCGCGGTGCATGCACGAAGGAGCGCGGTTCCCAAGTATGGTCACAAGCAGGATAACCCTTCCAGCTGACCAGAAGCTGCAGAGCACCTCGCCAAATCCGTGAATCACATATCTCCTGCACCTCAAATTCAGGGACCCCCCGAACCAAGACCGGGGCAGGACGGGAACAGGTACGACCCATAACATCGGGCACGTAGGGCTTCAAAAGGGAAACATGAAAGACAGGATGGATCCTCCAAGAGCGGGGCAAAGATAAACGAAAGGCAACAGGCGAAATACGCCCTGTGATGCGAAAGGGACCAAAAAAGCGAGGGGCCAGTTTCACAGGTAAGTTGCGTACCGGTAGATTCTTGGAGGACAGCCAAACCATGTCCCCAACATGAAGGACAGGCTCAGGGGTCTGTCTCTTGTCAGCCTGCTCCTTCATATGTGCTTGTGCCGCTGCCAAGGTACCGGCCGCCAGACGATGTTGATCGCGGATCAGGGACACCAGGGCATCTGCAGATGGAACGGCACTGGAAGATGTTGGATGAACAGGCAGCAGTCTAGGATGAAGACCGGTAGAGCAATAGAAAGGGCTGAGTCCGGTAGCGGAATGAACAGCGTTGTTGTAAGCTGCTTCCGCGGTGTCCAACCATTCCGACCAATTGTCTTGGGTAGCATTGGCATAACAACGTAGGTATTGCTCAAGGGTCTGATTGGTACGTTCCGTCTGTCCATTAGTCTGCGGATGATAGCCGGAACTCAGGGCTCGCTGAATGTCCAAATGCCGACACAGTTGGCCCCAAAAGGAAGAGATGTATTGAGACCCCCGGTCTGACAAAATCTTCTCCGGAAGACCATGAAGACGATACACCTCGTGTAGAAAACATCGTGCCATCTGGGATGCAGTGGGAGCTTAGGAAAGGGCAAGAAATGAGCTGTCTTGGTGAAACAATCCACCACCACCATTATACACGTGAAACCACCAGACAGGGGCAGGTCAACTATGAAATCCGTGGCGATGGTATGCCAAGGGTACGGAGGCGTTGGCGTGGGTTTTAGAAGACCAATGGGTCTTTTGCGAGGAATCTTGGTCTGGGCACATACTGGGCAAGAGTCCACGTAGTGCTTTACCAATGTAGCCCATCCAGGCCACCAGTACTGTCGTGCAACTAGTTCTTGTGTTGTACGGACTCCACGGTGACCGCAAACGACGGAATCATGACAATTCTGTAAAACGATTTTCTGGAGTTCCAATGTAGGAACGTACAGACGATCCTTAAAGAACAACAAGCCATCACGTTCCCTGATGTCAGCACGTTGTAGTAACTGTGTTCTTGAGGGATCCGTTCGTGTGGCCTCAGTCAACTGTTGGAGCTGGGGAGTCACCATCGATAGGAAATGTTTGGACGCTATCAGAGGTTCCGGTTCCTTGACACCTTCAACGTTGTTTTCCAGAGACCGAGACAAGGCATCAGCCTTAGTGTTCTGGGAACAAGGAATGTACGTGACGGTGAAATCGAACTGTGAAAAGAAAAAGGCCCAACGAGCATGACGGGAGGTTCTGCATTGTAAAGAGCGCAGGAACTGTAGATTACGGTGATCCGTGCGAACCACCACCGGGTACCTCCCACCCAGCAAGTGATGTCGCCATTCCTCGAAGGCAGCCTTAATCGCCAGTAATTCTTTTTCTATCACTGCATAGTTTCTCTCACTCACTGACAATTTCCTCGAGTAATACGCCACCGGGTGCTCTATTCCCGTGACTGCATCTTGCTGTAGTAGGACCGCCCCAATTGCGTAGTCCGAGGCGTCTGTTTCAACCACAAATGGTTTTACCTCATCTGGATGTCTAAGAACAGGAGCCGACATGAATGATCTTTTTAATTCCTGGAATGCCTCCTCGGCCTGCGTGTCCCAGAGAAACGGCACCTTGGTACTGGTCAGGTGGGTTAGACTGTTGGCCAGTTGAGAGAAGCGTGGAATGAAACGCCGATAAAAGTTGGCAAAGCCCAAGAACCTCTGAAGTGACTTCACGCCATGTGGCGATTTCCATTCTTGAATAGCTTGCAGTTTTGCAGGATCCATCTGTACTCCTGTGTTGCTGATCACGTAACCCAGAAACTCCATGCTCTCCCTATGAAATTGGCATTTTTCAATTTTGGCATACAGGCCGTTGTGTATCAATCTACGGAGGACTTCCTGTACATGCGCCACGTGTGCAGTATGAGTGTCAGAAAAAACCAGAATGTCGTCAAGGTAAACCCAGACAGATATTCCAATAAGGTCAGAAAAGACATCGTCCATGAACCGTTGGAAGACTGCCGAGGCGTTGCAGAGGCCAAACGGCATCACCCTGTATTCGAAGTGACCATTAGGTGTTTTGAAGGCCGTCTTCCACTCATCTCCTTTCTTAATCCGCACCAAGTGATAGGCCCCTCTTAGATCCAGCTTGGTGAAGATCTGTGCTGATTTCAGGGATTCGATGATGTCCCGGATGAGTGGTAACGGGTACCTGTCCTTCCTCGTGATCTCGTTTAGTTGACGGTAGTCGATACAAGGACGCAAAGTGCCCTCTTTCTTCTTGACGAAGAACAACGGGAATCCTGCAGGGGATTTGGACGGCACTATGTAGCCCTTGTTGAGGCAATCCGTAATGTACTCCTGTAGTATGCCCTTCTCGAGGTGAGTCAACGAATAGATCTTGCCGTGGGGAATGATCGCACCAGGCAGGACGTCAATGGAACAATCAAAGTGCCGATGGGGTGGTAGTGGTATGTCCTCAGGTTTGGAGAACGCCTTGTGGTATCCGGCATATTCATGAGGAACCGATTGAGTGGCACATAAACGAGCAGATAAATCAGCAGGATTGAGGGACTCCAAAATTGCAGGAAAGGTTTTGTGAATTACACAGTCACGAGGACAACGTGTCGAAGAGAACACCAGGGAGCGAGCGGTCCAGTCGACCTGGGGATTGTGATACAACAGCCATGGTAAACCCAACAACAACGGAAATGAAGGAGACTTGATGACGTCCAATGAGATACGTTCGAGATGCCCTTCCACAGAGAGCCACAAGGGATCGGAGTGTTGGCAAACCGGACCAGAAGACAAAGTAGAACCATCGATCACCTCAACCACCGTTGGTCGTTCCTTGTTATGTAAACGGATCCCATTGGCAATCGCGAACGAGGCATCGATGTAGTTGCCAGATGCTCCGCAGTCCAAAAGGGCCCAGGTCTTCACACACTTTCCAAGCCAAGCAACACCGACTTTCAGGATTAACAAGGGTACTGAGTTCATGGGGGGAAGGACGGATTCAGAAGGGCGGCCCGCTGCTGCCTTCGCATCAAACAACGGGCCTGTTAGTTTTCCTGTTTCTTCAGAGGACGTAACGGACAGGTGCCTAGAAAATGGCCAGTACCACCGCAATACATGCATAAGTTCTTCTGTCGTCTTCTTTTCTTTTCAGTCTCGAATAACGGACCTCTGACGGCACCCAACTGCGTGGGTTCTGGACCTACATCGATAGAAACAGCCGGTCCAGGGTTCTGTGCTGGAAGAATTGGTTGATACCTGTCAGATCTGCGGCGTTCACTCCGTCGTTCGGTTAACCTGTGGTCAATGCGTAAGACTTGTTCCACCAATGCAGGCAATGTTTCTGGCTCCAGAATGTGCAGCAATTCGTCTTTGTACTCCTCTCGTAGTCCCCGACCAAACAAGGTTTTTTGAGTGATTTCGGGCCATTGTGAATCAGTTGCTAATTGTCGAAACCGACTGATGTAGTAGATTATGTCACCTGACCCTTGCTTGATCTCCATTAATTGATTCTGGGCCATGGCTGCCAAATTGGGCGGTTTGAAGACGTCCAAAAAGGCTTTCTCGAAGGCAGCGAAATCACCCAACAGAGGACTGTTGGTAGAGACCAAAGGTGCGGCCCAAGCGAGTGCATTGCCAGTTAGATTTCCAAGGATATACCCAATCTTAGCCTTGTCTTGAGAAAAATGTGTAGACCTGAATTGGAAATGGATCCGACAGTGAGTACAGAACTCTGCCACTCGACGCGGATCACCATCATACTTCATCGGAGTGGTGTAAGCCATGGAGTTCTCAGGCGGGGTGACAGGTTGTGCGGGATTAGCCAAACACCGATCCAATGCTTGTCTGAGAGTGTTGTTTTCCTGGCGGAGAGTGGTCATTTCAAGACGCATGGCACGCATTTCTTCACGTAGTTCCTGCATGTCGTCCATGTCGGGACTGAGGGATAGGCGTCTCAATCTGTTAAACGAATCTTCACGAGATCGTGAGTTACCTCTGCTTCCTGTAGACCGTGGAGTTGAGGTTGCCAGTATGTCGATGTATGATGGCCGATGAATGGGTAACGTGAGAAATTAGCCCAATCCCCTCCTGGCGATATAACACAGGACGGCACTGAACCAACTCCCAACGCCACGGGTGGCACTTCTCAGAATTTGCGTGACGTCGGGACAGTGTTTCCACTGGCTGAGAAGGCTTGATGAAATCACCGATGATAACAGGACTGAACTCAGGAACTTCCAAAAGGCAGTAAGGCACAGGTACCGGCAGGGCACAAGACAGACAAAGGAAGGCAAACTGCAAGAAGGGCAGAACTGACAGGAGAGTCCCTACTACAACTAGGAACCCAGACAGAACCTACTCTACCCTAAACCAGGGAGGGGCAAGGTATCAGAAATAAGGAGCAGAAAGAGTAGGAGGACCAGGAAGCAAGACTGGAATAAGGAAATGAGGCAGAACTAGGCAGAAAAGGTTAGAACAGGAAACTGGAGGGCTGGACAACAAGCGCCAGGACTCCAGCAGCGCATACACAGTAACAACCGCGTTGAGACGCGTTGTCCCTGTGTATGCGGTGCTCTTTTATGGCCCGGGGTCAAAGCGAGGCTTGGAACGCATGTTCCGACACTGCGCATGCGCGGGACGTCGAAACACTGACGATCCGCGCATGCGCAGATCCTCGCAAGATGGCGGCGTCCACGGCGCCCATCCGAACCGCGGGTCGGCGTGAGGAGAGACGCCACTGCGGGTATAGTCTCCATGAAGGAGGAGACCGCTGCGGCCGTGGACCAGGGACCCCAGGACAGGTAAGTGGCGCCCGCGAGCGCGCGGCGTGACAAAAAGTTCCATAGGCAACAAGAGCATAGTCCATAATTGTTGGGTCGTGCGGGATGTCCCTGCTGCATTTTACTTAAGCAGTGACATTCTCAATCGCTTTGCCATTACTTTGGACCTAATAAACTTCAAAGCTTGGTCCCAGTTAGCGGGTAATCCCATGGACTTTGATGACCCAGAGAAAACATTTCGGTCAGCTCAACTGCTGCCATATGCAGTTGAAATTCAGATTGGAGAGGAAGTCACCATCCCAGAACGGACCCGACAATTCTCACTGGAAGTAAACATTAAAAGAGGACAGAAACTGAAAAATCCTGACGCCTATGTCCATCTTAATGCTCATTTTCAACAGCAAGGGTTGGGGGTAATCCCAACATCACTAGTCAATACAGAACACAACACCATTCCAATAGAGGTGGATAACAGCGACCTAAAGAGTATCACTCTGGGCGCAGGCACCAGTATTGGAATGGCGGTTGATGACCAACATTTTTCCATAGATTTAGGTAATTAACTGTTAGGACCAAACCCCAAGGACTGTTTTGACAGTGATTGCGACAATGACAAAACACCACACAGGATCTTCACCAGGCCTGGGTGAATTTCCTGGTGTACTCTTCCTACCCTTATGGTAAGGAGGATGTGACCTCTGACTTCAGGAGGGATGAGGTGATCTTTCAAGTCCACAAGGACTGCCTTCCCCACCTGAAGCCATCAGTCCAAATCAGCACTCTGACCAGGGACTTCTCCACCCAGCTCGAGGAGGCCGCTGAGATAGCCAAACCTGAAGTCTTTCCAGGCTTCAGGCAGATGGTTGAAAAGAGAGTCAACCTAGCTGATGCCTGTGAGACTCTGGAGCAAAAGCAAAAATGTAAACAAGTTTTTATAGATTTTCAAGATCTCTTTGCGGTGGACTCCTACGATTGTGGTCGCACCGACATCCACACAACAATTCCCAAGGACCCTGGCATGACTCCAGTGTTTGTGAGGTAATATTGCTTGCCTCTTGCATCAATGGAGTCCCTTAATGAAATAATTAAGCACCTTGAGTACTGTGGGATAATTTGTCCAGTCCACAGCACCTTCAATAATCCGGTGCTGGGGATTTTGAAACCTAACGGCCAGTGGAGACTCTGTGCTGACCTAAGGGAGCTCAACAAACGGGTCCATACTTCCCGATGGCCTCTTCCCTACATTGACCAAGGGCTGGCCCAGATCCAGGGGTCAAGGGTATTCACTGCCATTGACCTGACCAATGGGTACTAGACTGTACCTGTCAGTAGGGAGGACCAATACAAGCTGGCCTTAACCTTTGGGGGGCAGCAGTACACTTGGACCGGGACTCCCTTCGGATACATCAACTCCAGCAATGAATTTAACATCTTTCTACATAAGGCCATGCCCGACCTGGGTGAAAGGGGTAACTTGGGCTATGTAGATGATGTTCCAGTCAAAAGCTCCACTGTGGAGGAACACATAGCGGAGATCTGTTATGTCCTGACACAGTTGAGCGCTGCTGGAGCAAAACTCTCCTTTCAAAAGGCACAGTGGTGCAGAACCCGATTCAATTTCTTGGGGCATGAGATTACTCCTCAGGGTCCATGTCCCCAGGAAAAGAAAGTAGAAGCACTCCAGAAAATAAAAGACCCCACAACTCTGTGGGAAATAAGGAGCCTCCTTGGACTAATTACAGCAGAAAGTTCATTGAGGACTACGCAGAGATCACAAGACCCCTGATCCATCTTTCGAAGGGGGGGTCGAGTGGGGTCCAGAACAAGCCGAGGCAGGAAGACAACTCAAAAGAAGCCTCCCGCAAGCGCCTTACCTAGCTTACCCTCTCAAAAACAAGTTCTTCTTGGAGACAGGGTTCTCAAATGCATGCTTGACTGCATTATTATATCAAAAGTATGACAAGGTCAATAAAGTAGTCTCCTATGCGAGTAAGACTTTATCCTCTGTGGAGAAAAAATTCAACGATTGTGAGAAAGCACTCCTGGCAACGGTGTGGGCATTGAAGAATTACCGCCCGTTTATCCAGGGGGAACACATCATAGTGGAGACTCCACACCAACCTCTGCAATATCTCCAAAGTGACAGAATCCCGGCCGGAAATGTGAGTAATTCCGGAATTACTTCCTGGATTCTGTCCATGCAAGGCTTTCCTGTGGAGGTCACATATGGCCAAAACAAGAAGAGTCCCCTCGCGCAAGGTCTAGCTGACTTGCATGATTGTGTCAGAGAAAACTGTCTCGAGGATGAAAGTTTTAAAATCAAGGACAACATGGAGGACTACCTTAATTCCCCACACAAAGTCTATGAAGAAGACCAGTGTGAGGGAATGCCCACTGTCTATGTCGATGGGTGCTCCTACCATGTTGACAACAACGGGGAAAAAGAACTTGTGGCCGGCGTAGGGAATGCGTGGGTGAATGATGCCCCAGAACCCTCAGCTGGGTAGAAAATTGGTCCCCGAAGTAGGCAAGTGGCAGAGCTGATGGCTGTACATCAAACCATCCTCACTGCTGTCCAACACCAACTCCACAAACTGGACATAATCACAGATTCAGATTATGTATGGAATGGGTTCGTGGAGCACCTGGTTAAGTGGAAAACCACAGGCATGTTATGTGCTAATAATAAACCATTGAAGCATGGAAAATTAATACAAAATATAGATGATCTGGTCTCCTCCTAAGGGATGACCATCTACTGGAAAAAGATCAAGAGTCATTCTAAAGTAGAGGGACCAGACAAAACTGGAAATGATCTAGCTGATCAGCTGGCGAAAACCGGAGCCATCCAAGGGGATCTACTTGAGATCGAGTCCCTGTTGGAGGAAATCCAGGTCACTGCTATCACTAGGTCCCAGACAAATGCTCACAATGAACTCTCCACTGCACAATGGAGTAATGAGACCCCAGATGCTGATTTGATTATGGCTCAAAAAGGGGATCCAATAATTGGTAAGTTTTATCAACACATTGTGGACCCTGAGAACTTTCCCGACGGATACCGATTACATTGGGAAAGAGGATCTCAGAGTGTTGATGAAATGTCCAAAAATGTTATGAATCCAAGACGGTTTGTTAGTGAGGAGATCCATAGCTGGCCATTACCAGTGGGTGGTCCCAACCTCATTTCGAAGCCTGATGCTAAGTCACGCCCATGATGCGGCCACAGCCGGTCATAGGGGGTTTCATATGACACTAGAAATCTTGCGAGAGGTTGCATACTGCCCACACATGGGGCAGGACCTCAACCAATACTTGCAGGGGTGTCTTCTGTGTGCACAATTTCAGCCAACATCACTCGCACACCGTGCTCCCCTCCAAAAGAGGGGGATGACACTGCCTTGGTCATATTTACAAGTCGATTTTATCGGTCTCGTGATTCACTCCTCTAGGGGGAAAAAGTACATGTTGACCGTAACATGCTTGTTCACTAAATGGGTGGAATGTCTCCTGGCCCCAAATTGCAAGGCAGAAATAGCAGCTGCCCGGATGATCAATCACATCTTCTCGTGTTTTGGACTACCCCAAAGGAATGAGTCAGACCGAGGTAGCCACTTCACTAGCAAAGTGATGACAAAGATGTGGGAGATACTTGGGGTCAAAAGGAAACTACACATTGCCTACCGGCCAGCCTTTAGTGGTGGAGTTGAGAGATACAACAAGACAATTGTGAGCATATTAAAAAAGTTTGTGGCAGATTCTGGGCCAAGTTGGGATATTCGATTACCTCTTGTCTTGATGGCCATCAGATCTACCCCTTCTTCTGCAACATAAATGTCTCTGAGCTGATGAGTGGACGAAGGATGGTGCTACCCCAGCATCTGCTCTACAGAATCCAAGAGCAAACCTTGATAAATGCCTCCACAACTCATGAGTATGTTGAGAATCTGAGAAAACACCTTTAACATGCTTTAGCCTATGCTCAGCGGAATCTAGAAAGATATGCAGACAGTATGAAGACCCACTATGACCTTAAGACAACTAAAAAAGAATACCAAGTAGGAGACCGGGTCTACTTGTACAATTTCCAAAGGAACCACGCCAAACAGCGCAAATTTCTCCCAAGTTGGCGGGGTCCTTTCGAAATTGTGGACAGAATCACACCAGTCGCCTACAAAATCCACATCCCCAAGGGCAGTTTGGCAGAAGGGGAAGACAAGTGTGTCCACATAAATCAGCTGAAGAATTGCTATCCCAGGCATACTTTGCGGAAAATAGAGGAGCCAACGGGAAAGCCAGAGGAGGACATTCCGGATCCCTAGAAAATTCCAACTTTTAAAACCATTCCACCTGTTAAAATCATTAGGAATTTCAGGCAGGGAATATTGTAAGTTGTATTCAATGTATGCATCTGCCCCACTACATGAATAGTAGTGGGACATTTCCATAACCATGCTCTGTTCTGTCTCATAGCACTGGAACCAAGAATTTTTAAGTACCAAGAAGGACCACTCTGGGACTGGGAGGAAAGACCCGAGGAGCCCGGAGTATCGCTCCATACTCCCATCCAGAACCGGCAAGGAGAACATGTCGATCCAGCACTGATGGGAGAAGCAGACGACTTTCTCCACCTGGACCAAAGAAAGAACATCCCAATCTCCCGTCTTCCCCAAGACGGGCGGTCAAACTCAAGTCGGCAGGGGGGCTCTGTGGGATGTCTTGACCCACTTTTGCTCTGCCATTGTGTGTGCCAAAACCTCTGAAAATCGTGCTTTGCAAAGCACAAAAAGATGGTGGCCCAATCTGCCATGCCTGTTGTCAGTGGTGGAACAGAGATCTCACTCCTGAAACATGTCACTGGGCTCCACAACATGCGAAAATGGAGTACAGCAGGAAAAAGCAGTGCTTTGCTAAAGGAAACCCCAAATCTTACTTCAAATCACTTTTTCTTTGTTGCTGAAACTGCAGAATGCCGGTACAAAACACCCTCAAACATCCAAAATTCTTACTGGGTGCTACAATTCACTGTGTTCAAGAAATCATTGTGAACTTACAATGTCCTGAAAAGCTGAAAGCATCAAGGGATTTCCACAGCAAAAGTAGCCTGTGTGTGGATCTGTCAAAATCTGGGTGCAGTACCCTCGGCCGCCTGAATGACAGCCGTCAGGGGCCTGCCTGAGTAAACATTAAACATGTATAAACTGAAATCAAATGTTTGCAATCTCAGAGGCCTGTTATTGAGAGTAACCTGTTATAATTGTTTGATCCCATGGTTCAAAATCTAGAAAGAGAATTCATAAGTTTGTTTTAAGCTAAGGAAAAATGCAACAGTATTAACATTTACATTTAAGCCTGGCTAAAGCAACCAAACTGGAATAACAGGTTCCCTCACAGAGGCCTTCTCCCTCTGCAGCAGGCAATCACACCTAAGTGATAATTATAGGGGGAAGAACCTGGTTGCAGTGGGGAAGGAAACAATGAACAGATGCAAAGCAGGAAATATGAGGTGTGAGGACCGTCATAAAAGGGACTCTGCCAAGAGCAACAGGGAGGAGGTTGTTTCTGAACTGAAGCGAGACAAAAGAAGCGGAGCCAAACAGCCATCTGTGGTTGAACATTCACAAAGAACATTTTGTTTAAATACATATAACTTGCCACTTAAAATTGTCAAAAATACAAAAGTAACATATTTGTGAATCTAAGTTTTGGCTGCACATTTCAAGAGACGGCAAAATCGTGTGACATATTTTGGAAGGAAACAGCAGAAAATGTGATTTTACTCCAAATGTATTTCTGCTAGAAGTATGAAACGTGATACACTTGTACGCGCACACTTGTAGAAATTTTCTGATAAATTGGACATTGTGTTCATGATGAAAAGGGCAAAATTCGGTGAAGAGCAGACACAAGATCCCACAGCGACGGGGTTTTAAGGAGTAGCTGCTACACAAAATATGTATGTGCGATTGTTATAGAGGTTGAATACATGTAAATATGCATTGTGTCAAAAGTAGATTTTGTGTTCAAGAGGCTAGGGATGGATTCTTAGCCTCATAAACCCACACCATAAAAATGACACACTGTTTCTCAGCTCCTATCAAGGCAGAGAGGAGACTCTGACCCAATCGGCTGTCAAAGGGGCGAGCTTAGGATAAACCAGCCCACACACCCCTTTATCATAGCATAAATAGAGACAGCTCACCACTCAAAAAGACACACAGATTCACCCACTATCCGAATGCTGGCGGAGCACCCTGCTGCAGAACTTTACATCTTCCTTGCTCCAGACTCCAGAAACTTGTCAAAGCAGAAAGGCCCATTGCATAGCTGAACCATTTTCAGCTAAGCCTTAAATTACAGAACCAGAATCCCACCACCGAAGGAGAGCATCAAAATACAGCCGGGCTGTGCTGTACAGCTTACCTGCTAAAATCTAATTATCATCAGAACCAAACAGGGCAGATCCAATCCTATCCTGTGCCGTGCTGTGACCAGAGTGTCTTGCAGATCCGATCCAGTCCTGTGCCGTGCTGTGACCAGAGCGCCTTGCCGATTGCAGACCCAGTCCAGTCCGGTGTGCCCAGCTTTCTGTCCCAGAACCAGATTCCCTTCCCTGACCAGAATTTTGACGGACCAGAATCCTGACAGTTCTGTTTAAAAACATACCTAGTGAGTATCCATAGACAGAACTGTGTCATTAGCCTATGAACCTTGTTTAGTTAATCCCTATCTTAAACCCATCCTATCTTTTCTCCAGAACCTGATATTGTTAGGAGTATTATTGAATTGGATGAACTCTCTATCCAATCCCTCCTTTCTTCCTCCTGTGTTAGTATTGTTAAAACTATCTCTGCGCTGAACTTTTTTCATCTGAAGAAGGCGGGATCCCCTGCAGGCAGTCGTCCTGATGAAGTGGCTGTGTTCTTCTGTGGTATTCATTTATTCATAGTCATCCTCTAGTGTAAGAAATCCTTGTCATTTTAAAAGTGCATTCCTGTTTTCCATTCTTGCACCTCGAAAAAAGCGACCTCCACTAAAACGTCCATAACTTCCTCACTTTTTGAGCTAGAAACCACATTCCAACTTCTGCGTGTAGCTAACATCCACAGCTTTAATTCACATCTAAAACCACATCCCAAATCCATACGGTTCTCCTGCTATCGCGCAGTGAAAAGTTTGCCGCAAATTTCATTTTAGGGAAATTCTTACATGTGTAAAACAGCTTATGATTGCTCCCGACCTTAATTTTAAGATTTCTAATTGTTTCTTGGTATTAAATCATTGCTAGTGTTTGTGTGCAACTATCCAAAGCAGCTCCCATAAGGATTTATAACAATTTCAGCAATTTAGACCATATTTAGTGTTTTTGCGCAGTTCATTCTAAGATAACTTTAAAACCATTCTGACAGCTTGCCAATCAATTCTGTTTTTCTCTTGTGTTGCTGGGGGAAATTGGGATTGATATTCTGTTTGAATTCTGCCATTCCTGAATACCTGCTCTCTCTCCTCCTATCTCTTTAAACTGCCTATTGGGGGGGTTGAGGGGTGTGCAGGGGGAACTAGTAACCACAGTGCCATCTGATCTGAACACACACAAAAGTATTATTTCGGTCCTGAATTGTTTTGCTCACTATTACTCCTTGTGTATTAAAGAGATTATTCAGTGTTACATCACCCCATTGGTGATTATTGTGTACCCATTAAAACATAGTGTGATTAAATTGTAAATACATAAATAAATATTTTAACTTTGCAAACCAGCGTACTTCCTGGTTCTTTGTGATCGGGGGGGGGTTCCAGGAGAGGGGCGCGATATGAGTGGTACATCGTTCAGAATAAAAGAACTTTTAGACAAAAATAAATAAGGATTTCAGTTGTGCATTACACGCTAGGCGTTGACTTAGTTGAAGTGCCAGATTGAAATCACTTACAGTTGAGTTGATGAGTTCTTCCGTTTCATCGTCTTCAATGTTTTGATGGGGTTGCTGGCGCTGCACTTGTGTTTTTGTGATGTACAGCGTGAGGACTTGGATTTAGTACCCTTCTCTTCTGGGCCCTCTCTCTTCCTTTTTTGCAGGGTTCCAGTTGGTGGTCAGCATGTCAGGACCTGTAAGTGGTGTTGGAGTGTGGAGGTGTTGCGGTTATTGCAAGGTACTGTGTAAAATATAGGGATTTTTCTCTTCTCATGATGTTTGTTCTGTTGGATGTAGTGTTTGTTGGGGTGCGTTCTGTGCTCGCGGCTGTTTCTACTGGGTGAGGGTGTGGATGTGTTCGGTTTGTTCCTCATCCCGATTCTCTTTGACGGTGTCCAACTCTGTGTCGGGCATTTTGTAGTCATTGGTAGTAGGATGGTTAGGGGAATTGAGGTTACAGGGGTGGTAGATTTGACTATTATCCACTTGTGATGTGATAGCTGGATATCCTCAAGTGGTGGTTCTCCAATTAGTGGGTTAGGTTCTCATGTTCCTCTATCTATGGGTGGCATGTCTAGGCTCTCGCTGGATACTATTTATTGGAAGAGGGCAGCACAGTTGGATATGGGAGGTGGGTGACGGGTTCCTAGTTAACTTGGACAGTGACCTGGCTTTGGTTGCTTGCCTTCAGTGGTAGCCGAGTGTTCCTGGGTGAAGGGGCCTAGGTTGCGTAGGTGGCAGGCAATGCGAGTACACACTTAGATTAGAGATTTCTAGATAGTGGGAGAGAAGGCTGTTAGGAAGAATTCTCAGAAATGTGTTAATTCCCTCCGCCTTAGAGACCCCCAGCAACTTTGCTGGAGTTTGAGGACTTTATTTTTTACCAGGAGAGAGTGTGACCCTTTTTTCCCCACTCTCTCGTGTATTTTAATATGATTTTATACACTGTGTTTCTTTTTGGTTGTGGAGTCTAACCAACTCCATAGGCATAATCTTTTACATGCAGTGCCTCATGGAATTCTTCCAGATTTCCCAAGGTTTAAATACCTTCTCTGGGATCAACTACTATTTCCCAGGGCAGTACAGTGAAATCGGCTTTACATAGCATTATACTTGCTAGACCCAGCACACCCTATATTGCAATAGAGTGCTGGAGGGGTTACTTAGTATCCCCTATGTCTAAATGTTCATGTAACATCATTTATGTTACCCTTTCCCCAATGGACCGGCTGGTGGCAGTGGTTTCGTTTTGAAGTACCTAGGTTTACTTTTACTGCGGCCGTTCACGCACCCGTTAACATTAACCGCGGGAGCCACCTTTTTCAAAATGGCATCCAGCCATCTTTGCTAAAATGGTGCCCGGTCTTCTTTTTTCGACCAGGTCTTTGTGGAAATGTCCTTCTAGAGAGTTTCTCTGCAAACCAAACCAGGTTTGGTCTCTTTGTTTATTTCGCCTTTGGCACGGTTTCTGAGAGAAACCCGTCTCTCGACCCCCCCCCCTCCGAGTGTCAGGGGGTAGGCAGGAAGTGAGGGAGGTGGCCAAAACTCCCTGTGCTTAGTCTCCTAGGAGACCCAAATGCACTCTGTGGTGATTGGCTGGCTGACTGTCCAGCAAGGACAGCCAGCCTGCTGGGTGAGTGACAGCTAGTCTGGAATGAATGGGAGAGAACTGAATAAAAGGTGAGTCTTTTGGCTTGGGAGGCAAAGTCGACCACTATACGAAGGAACTGAAGAAGAGCTTGTAGAGGACGCCTGCTGCAACTCCTGGACCGTTGATTTGCCCGGTGAAGCCCTGGTGCAGTGACTACTTGCCATGTTCGCATCGACAGAGAAGCCCTTTGAGTAGGTGGGACCAATTAACACCCAAGTAAGCCACCTGGGCACCCATCTTGGAGCTGGTTGAATTTCCTCAGAGTTGCTGCAGAAAACCGTAGAGCCAGGGAGAGGGACACCAGATTGTGTGTGTTGCTTGTAAGCTGGCCTAAAGCTTTTGGAAGATCCTGCAGACTCCCATGAAGCAGGACTGACTAAGCCTGACCCCCATCAGTCGAGTGCGGGATCTCAGATGTGAGGAAAGTCCACCTTGACAGCCAGGAACCGCACTTATTGCTATTTGCTGTACCGCAAGGAGCTGAAATGTGAAACAGCCCCTGAAAGTAGATTTTGCCAGTTTTGACTATACTGGTGTAGTGCAGGAGTCCCCCGACGTCCTCACTCTTGTCCCCATGAATGAGGCCCAGGAATAGTGATACCTGCAGAGCTGCACAGGAACAGAAGTCTTCAGCTGCATCTTTTCTGCTTTACCAAGGTACTGTAAAACAAGTCTAAGAGAATTTACCTCTTACTGTGGAAGTGCTTGTAACTTCTGAAACTCACAAGTCTAATCAGCTTGTGGCCCTACATTTGATTCTTCATTTTATCAAAGACTCCTAGGAACGTGTGTAAAGATGTTTCCATTTACTTACCTGAAGTGCTGCATCCTATACAAAGGCCTTTGCCCATTGGCCTTGGCTTAGCCTATTTGAATTGAATCAATCTTCTGGGGTCTATCTGAAAGTATTTGCCCTGCTTATGAGTATTTGTAATTTCTTGTGTTCTAATAACCTTTGCCTTTTACCAACTTTTTAAGAGTGTTCTGAATGCCAACAGTAAGATATTAATGTCCCCAGCACCGTTGTTACTGAAGTCATCTGTGGGTGTAGGTTGCGTCTGTGGGCCATACCAAAAGGGTCTTGTCTGATTCAGAAACTCTGAGTGTACAGTATTGAAGTATATTTGTGTGTTACTATTCTATTGCTCCCTTCAGAAGAAGGGTTCATAACTGACTGATAAATACATTATTCATTGTTTATGCAAGAAACCTTGAGTGTAAGAGTTTATTTAAATACCTGTAACTGTGAATCTTTGTAGAACTCTACTACTGCTCACATTTCCCCTCTTGAGATAAGCCTGGCTGCTCAACACACTACCAAAACTGTGTAGTACAAGCTTATACCAAAGGTTGAGTTTCCTATACCTGTAGTCATAGTTGCTTGTAGTGTTCCCAGAGGGTACTGTATTCAAACTTTGCCTAACACTGGTGTTAGGCAATATAGAGCGCAATGAAGGTGTATAGGAGTAATATTAAAATGAAAGATGCCTAGAGGATCAGTCTGCTCGAACTACCAGGAACAACTGCCTCTAGAGGATCAGTCTGCTCGAACTGCCAGGAACAACTGCCTCAGCTACAGCTTTCTTCATTTAAAAGGTACTGTGCAAACGCGGTCAGGAAATCTTTTCGGCCATCGAGAAAGTGCGTCAAACTTTCCTCAACTAAGAAGGCTTGTCCTTCCCTTAACATTTGTCAAACTTTTCGCCTAGCCAAATCCTTTAAAAATCTGTGGTAAAGACTTAACCGTTACATACCAGAACTGTGCTATCCTATACAAGAGACTCTGAACAATTGACTTTGGCCCAGGCCTATTGAGAAGGATTGCTGGTTGTATTTAACTGAAACCCTTTGCCCTTTCCATGAATGTATTTGGGCTGCCTATTCTTATAACCTTGTCTTTTCCTCCCTTTTCAAAGTATCTGAAGTGCCATTTTGCTCCTACTTCATTTTTGAGCAAAACTTGTTCAGTTACTTACTGGTTGGATTTTGTGGTGTATTAGTGTGTGATTTTGAGCTGGTTGTGCTAGTGTAATGTTTTACAAATGATTGAGTAAATAAATATATATTCTTTTATTAAGAAACCTTGAGTACGTGTTTGCTTGAATCACTGTATTGGTTGGTCCTTTGTGTAACTCTTGAGATAAGTCTGGCTGCTCAGCCATCGCTACCACTTTACTGTGTAGTACAGGCTTGTACCAAAGGTGAAATTGTGCTTAAACTTGTAGTCCTAATTGCCTGTAGTGTTCCCCAAGGGTACTGCAGGTGATTCTGCCTAACAGTGGTAATCGTGGAGTATTGCATCTTTCTTTTGAAGATCGAAAGGGGACGTCGACATGGGTGTGACTAAAACACTATCCCTAACGTGACATGTAGTGTACCCAAAATCCCTCACAGGTTGAGGTCCCTCCGATTGTGTTTTTTCTGCCGTGAGGGAGCCTATAACCAGCATGAGTGAGTACAGAAGAGAGAAGGTGTAAGATGTCTATGTTCCTTCTAATCCATGAGGGGAGGAAGGGTGGGCACATGGGAATCTATGCAGATACAATCATCAGAAATGCTATTACGGTAAGTAATGCATGCCTTCTGATGCTTGTTAATCTGCTTAGAATCACATGCTGAGCATAGACTAGCGAGCAGTACCCAGAGATGGTGGTGGGATGTGAGAAGGAACAGTAGCAAAGAGATGTCTTAGCACTGCTTGTCCCACCTGAGAATCAGACTTAGAGTGTGTATCTAGGCAGTAGTGTTGTGTAAAGGTATGTACAGAACTCCAGGTTGCTGCTTTACAAATGGACTTAAGAGGAAAATTTGAAATGAATGCTATGGTAGCCCCTCTGCCCCGAGTAGAGTGTGCTCTAAGCGTGAAGGGCAAATCTCTCTTGGCAAGTGTGTAACACAGTGTGATGCAGTTTACGATCCACTTTGAAATAGCTGATTTAGAGACAGGGTCCCCTTCTCTACCAGCTGCCACTGAAACGAAAACCTGATTTGTCACCACTCTCCTCACATCTAGTGTGTGGAGGCTTCTTTCTGCCACGTTAGTGGGGTTCTGGAAAAGGTGGGTAGTTCTTTGGACTGGTTCACATGGAACTTTGAAATAAATGTAGGCGCAAATCGTGGGTGAGTGCGCATGATTGAGAGGGGACCCGGACTGGTGAGTCATTTTGCTGTGGAGGCCGGGGAGCCTCTGGTGATGGAGTTTCTGCCTCTACCTTTGCCTCTCCACTGTCCTCTTTGCCGATACTGGCTGCTGCCAGATGAACCTTGTCCGAACGACCACGGTATGCTTCCAGCGCCGTATATTGCCCATGGGGAGAAGGACTGACCTCGAAAGGAATGATGAGAGTTAGAACCTCCCCACTGTTGGAAAGGTTTGGCTGTAATCTGGTTGAGCGATTTCAGCGTCATCGACAGCCTTACCAAATAAATGTGATTATTCTACGGGTTTATCAGGGAGGCCTGAGTCTCAGGCTTGAAACCTGATTTTTTCAGCCAGGCGTGACTCTTGAGGAGAGTCTCTTGTGCCAGAGTGCGTCCTGCCGTTTCTGCAACTTCTAACGTGTTTTTTTAAGCTATTTATTATGGGTCACCTTTCTACCCTCAGTGATGACCGCCAGCAGGCGTCATCGCGGGGGCTTCAGGGACCTCTTGGAGGCCTTCTTGGAGCAGGCACCATTGTACGTCACTGTAACTTTGCCTCGATGCAGATGGGCTGTTATTGCGCTTTACAAATCGTAAAATAAATAAGAGTCGTATTATTCGCAATCCTGGTGGAATAGGCTGCAGAAGTGGTAATACCTTTTCCAAGGGCATAGAGTTTTTTGCAGTCATTATCCGGGGGAGCATCCGCCGTGGACAGTGGCACACCTGCCCTCTTTCTGGTGGTTGTAACAACCAGAGAATCTGGTGTGGCATGACATCAAATGTACATGGGTCGGATGGAGAGGGGGCAAAACAGTTTCTCAACCCGAGGGTTGACAGCTCTTGTGAGGGAAGGAGACAATAAGAAAGGAGCAAGGCTTTTCTTTATGGAGTTCAGCAGAGGAATAGACTGACTTGTGGGAGGTTTTTCTTTAAGAATGTCCGAAACAAAATCAGAGTACTGAACAGCCGCCTGTGTGGCAATCTGAAAGTGGTCTGCGGCTCTCTTAAGGATGGCATTAAATGCCATTTGGTCAGGATGGCGGGTCCAGCCAAATAACGTATGGGTCTCGGGTAGGAGTGGGTGAGAGTCAAGGCCCTTGATCTGCTGGTTGATCTTGTTCCTAGTCTCGGCACTGGTCCGCTGTGTCCTGACCAAAAGGATTGTCCTCATGACTAACAGGTTTGACCTCATATGTTTCTTCTGGTTCAGAATACTCAAAGACCTCCTCCTGACGAGTTTGTGTCTGAATTGGAAGATTCTGCTGCTTTGGTGAAATGGGGCAGGAGTCTTCCTCCCTATGTCTCTTGGGAGTAATGAACCTTTCTAAGAAGTCTACGAACTGGGACATCTTATCCATATAATTTTCAAACCTCTGCCTAGTCCACAAGGATGAAGCAGAGGGGTCTGGAGGAGGGAAAGGCTCTTCAGAAGGGGGGAGGTTTACCAGATAAAGCCCTAAAGAGGGTCTGTAGAACTTCAGAGTACTTCTCTTGACGAGGGTGGGTTTTAGTGGGCTGTTCCACTGCTGAAATAATAGCCACGAGACTCTTGTGTAATTTCGGCGGATGTATGTTGGGCTTCGACATCCTTGTAGGAGTTGTCGCGGTTGCCGACTCCGCCAAAGCCCTAGGAGCTGACACGCCCTTGGGCAAGCGTGCCGGCAGTCGTGCTTTTTTTATGGGAACACCCTTATGAGTAGAATGTCCAGTCACATGTCGAGTAGATGGTTGCGGGGAGGGCGCCAGACCGCGAGGTTCAGCAGATACCATCGAAGTTTGACAGGCCTGTTGCTGTTTTGGTGCTTCCTCGACATGACCGTCGAGGAGGCCTTAGGGGTTTGTGTTTTCCTTGGGTGATGTGTGTGTGCCCCTGTTGCCCGGGTGTTAACTTGCATAACAGTACTGGTGGTCTCTCTGTCGTGGCTGGGGACGGGCAATTGGGAACCAGAGGGTTACGCCAAAAGGGCTATCACGTCCAGGTCTGGGCCATGGCTGCTGCTAGACTCATTATCACTCGAGGAGACAGTGCCAATGGGGGGGGGCAATTTTCGGCCAGCACTGCGTAGGCCGCCCACCGTTTTGTCTGCCTATCTATTAAAGTCTTAGGACGAAAGAGTTTGCAAGACTTACAGGAATGCTCATCGTGGTCACGAGGTAAGCACCTATTAGATTTTCGATGGGTGTCTTTCCAGGAGTATTTTCCGTTGCACGATAGACAATATTTAAATGGAGTCCTCTCCATAGCAGAGGTGAAAGGCTGCTAGACCAGAAAAGGGAAGAGGGGGGAAAAGGAAATACATTCTCAGTAAGAATCAACACAGGGCCCCACTCTCCCTACTGTATGGGCCTGGCCGGAGGGCCGAGGCCACAGGGTCCACAGACGTCGATCGATGCACCAGTTGCCGAACAGCAGTGGATGTCTTCAACGCAGGAGTCCACGAAGCAGTCGTTGAAGAGAAGTAGTCGAAGACTAGACGACCATCAGTCGTGGGACAACAAACTATTGTACAATATAAACTCTTGCGAGCTGCGCATAAGGCGACCAACTAGTTGGGTGGAAAACAACAATCTGAGGGACCTCGACACGTGAGGGATTTTGGGTACACTACACGTCACGTTAGGGATAGTGTTACAGTCACGCCCATGTCGATGTCCCCTTTCAATCTTTGAAAGAAAGATGCAATACTGTGCGATTACCACTAGATGTCTATATGCACATGATGTGATTCTAAGCAGATTAACAAGCATCAGAATTATATATACACAAGGATAATTAGACAATCTTTAAAAAGAAGCAACTAATAGTAACATTAACCGCAAAGTTAAGATTCAATTTAACAAGAGCAATAAAGTAGGCGAGTAAACTTTTCTTATGCTAAACATATTCCAGCACACTGAATGACGTCATCTGAGGTCAGTATTAGCACTTATTTGTGATCACCATTACAATATTGAGTTTCAAGGAGGGGAAAAAAAAGATTAGATCAGACATACTTTGTAAGTAGTAAAACAGTTAGATTCTCCCAGAGGGATGTAGGCAGTCTTTTATCCCAGAAATAATAATATTCAGTAATTAAAACCTGTAAGGGAACAATCACTGCCAAAGTCAATAGGTTCAGAAGGGGGCCTTTAGGGAGCCAGGACGGCCAAAATCAATGGGCCAGTTCAAAGTTCTGATGTTCTCTTCTTAGAAAATGTTTTAAAATAGTCAGTAGTTCAGTAGAAAATCACAGAAGCTGAAGAGGAGTCATCTTGAAGGAGCACAAGCTGGGAGGCCAGTGCAAGTGAGTTGAGGTCAACTCAAAAGGGTTTCAAATAGTACTCCCCATGCTAGGAAGCACCACAATAGGTAAAAGGTAGATGTACCCCAAGCCCCACAGTACTTGTGAATTGAAGAATTGGTTCAGCTGGATGCCTTCCTGTTGCAGTGTAGCAGACCTTTGTTCTTGGTCCTTTGTCGTGGTGACGAAAGGGAGGACGTCTGGTGAGCTACTGCGGCGTCACTCAAAAGAGGGACTCAGTAGCAATGTTTTCTCCTTGATTCAGCGGCCTATTGTGGTTTTGGCACCTTTTTCTTGGCGCCAAAGAAGAACAAACAGCTCTGGTTGGAAGTTACTTGATCCCTCGGTCCTGTACTCTGGTGATGGGACTCTGGATGAAGATGTCCTGCTTCTGTAGGGTCCTCTGGATGCCCACAAAGTCTTAGCCTGATTCGCAAGTCTGAAGACAATGCACTTGATGATGGTCAGGGGTCCCCGGGCATTGGGATTCTGCAGCCTTGGAAGGTCACAGCAAGTCGGGGGTTGCGCCAAAATGAAGCTTGTCTCAAGGCCAGTCGGTCCCACCAGCCCAAGGGAGGAAGTCGTCTCTTGCATGTCTTCCCAGTCAAAACAAAAAGGCGGTCAGCATCGCTGCAGGGCTTCACCCGGCACTTCGCGGTCCAGCAGGGTACTGCAGGCATCTCTTCACATCTTCTCCGTCGGATGTTGTATCCAATAGTTGACTATGCATCTAGTCACAAGAGCCTAGCCTTTTAAGCAAGTTCCCATTCATTCACAGCCGTAGGATGCCAATCACCCAGCAGGGTGGCTGTCCTCCTGGATAGCCAGCCAGCCAATCAGAACTGGTTTCAATAAGGCACACCTAGAGACAAAGTACAGGGTCATTTCAGGACCCTCCCTCACTTCCTGCCTTTGCAGGCACACTGGCGCATGGGCGGGCTTCAGGGCTGAAGCCCGCCAAAGGCAAAATGCACAAAGGACTCAAACCTGATTCAAACAACAGAGTAAAAGCCCAGAAGGAACTAACTGACAATAAATGGCGAAAAAAGAAGACCAGGCAATTTTGGGGAAATGGTCACCCTTGGGTGCTGTATTACAGCTGAGAAATAAGCCTGCAGATACATGGCACAAAGATAGTAAAAAAGAAACCACTGCCACCACCCATTCAAGTGAGTTAGTGTAACAGAATGTTACATGAGAAGTGTGATAAGGAGTTACTATGTAACCCCCACAGCACTCCACATCGAGTGGTGTGTGCTAGACCCACAAAAGAAAAAGTAAGACAAAATACATCTTACTATTCTTGGGAACAGTAGTTCACCCAAGAAAATGTATTTAAACATTAAGAGAAGTCCAAGGGACTTTTCAGTGGCACTGCACAAAAGGTGCTGTGTGTCACCATGTGTTAGGTAAGAATTGGTGCAGTCACACTGTATGAAACTACACAAGACGTATCTGCTTGGTATAAGGTAACCCACCTTTTGGTATAGGTCTGTACTACACAAGTTGGTAGTGTGACTGAGCAGCCAGGCCTATCTCAAGAGGGGTAAATGTAAGCTGCAGAGCTGTACAATTGAAACCCATAAATACAAGTAGCCAAGTAACACTTACACTCAAGGTTTGAGTTATAAACAGTTATTTATTTAACGTCAGTTTTAAATAAGCATACTTTAAAAAGGCAAAGGATTGTAACAACACAAATAAACTTTGAAATTACTTTTCAGAATCAAACAAGCCAGTGAATAATCTTTGGATATGCTTCATACACTTCTCCTACACGCGGAGGTGACCTCAATCACAAGAATAGTATTTGCTTTATATATGACTAGCCTATTTTGCAGAAGAGTTGCAGAAGGGAAAGGTTAAGGGAAGCAAAAGGTTACAACAGAATATGTGAGGACTACTAAGTCCTCTAATGAAGTCTAAATAAGACTTTCCCAGCAGTAAGTGTTTAACAAGCCACAAGCTATGGGGGAGAAGCAATATCAAAGGCAATGGATTAAGAAGAGTGCCTTTAGGAAGCCAGGACAGCCAAAGTAATTTGGACACAGTCTATGGATCTGATGCACTTCTTGGATAAAAGTCTTGCACAAAGTTATAGAGTTCAGAGAAGTCACTTGTAGGGTCACAAGTCGTGAAATGGGAGTTGAAATCAACTCAGAAAGTAAGTAGGTTCAAGTCTCAAGAAGAAGTACCCCGAAGCCCGAACAGTACCGCTGGTTATAAATAAAAGGTGGTCCAGCTGGATTCTGTTTGCTACAGCCAACCCGATCCTGGTTCCTGGGCCTCAGTCGTGGGAACAAAAGATAGGACATCTGGAGGGCTCCTGCGGCAGTACTCAGGAAGGCCATCGGCAGCTACGGGCTCTTTTCGTTTCAGCGCTTAGTAAACAGCACTGATGCAGATCGCTAGACACCGGTTGGACTTTCCGTGCTCCAGAGGCTCCTGGAGCTTTTAGCCAGATTTGTTCCGTGGCAGACGCTGCATTCGATTATGGTCCCTCAACCCCAGCCATTGGGCTTCTGCAGCAACAGAGAGGCACAGCAAGTCGGGAAGGGCGCCAAGTGAAGTTCCGCTCTGGGTTAGTTGGTCCCACTAACCCAAGGGGAGAAGTCGTTCCTGAGGAGCGTCTCTGTCTAGTTGAAAAAGGAGGTCATCACAGCAGCAGGGCTTCACCGGGCAATTGAAGGTCCAGGAGGTTGCAGCGAGCTTCGTTCACAGTTTCTTTTTCAGATTTTCTTCCAGTGGTCGACTCTGCCTGTAGTCCCAAAGCCAACTCCTTTTAAGCAGGTTTCTTCCATTCATGCACAGCCTAGGCTGTCAATCACTTTCAAGACACCCAGCAAGCCAGCAAATCAGGAATAGTTTCGTTTAGGCACTCGTAGAGACAAAGGACAGAGGAGTTTCGGGACCCTCCCTCACATCCTGTCCTTCCAGACACACTGGAGCCAGGGGCGGACTTCAGGGCTGAAGCCTGCCAAAGGCAAGACAAACAAAGGGCTCAAACCTGTCTCAACACACAGAGTAAAAGCCAAGAAAGACCTCACAAACAGAAAATGGCAAAAAAAGAAGACAGGGGCCATTTTAACAAAATGGTCACCCATGGGTGCTGTACCGAAGCGAGGATACAGCTTGCGATAGAAACATACAATGGTAGGAAAAATTAAACCACTGCCACCAGCCATTTCAAGTATTGAGGGTAACATAAAAATGTTACATGGGAAAGTAGGATGGGGCCACTAAGTAACCCCCAGCACTCCACACAAGATGGTGTGTGCTAGACCTACAAAGAGAAAAGATAAGTAAAGTCAATATCACTTTACTATTCTTGCGAACTGTAGTTCACACAAGAAAAAGTATTTAAACCTTATGAGAAATCCATACGAAAAGCAGATACCCATGGAGTTCGTCAGACTCCAAAAACAGTGGAAACACAAAATTCAAATCAGGGAAAAACATCGGAGAAGGAGAAAATGGCTCCCCTCACTCAGGGGTTAAAATTAAAAAGTCCCTATGGTCGGGTTTACCACCTAGCCCTCACCGCTTAGCTGCATTTGGGCCCCCCCCCCCGATTACAGATGCAATAATCGACCCTATCCGCTTTCAGCCACAATATGAGGAGGGTCTGGTTAGGGCGGGTCAAATGTGGAGGGAAGGGGTTTTCTTGTCTAAAACCGATCTGGAGGAGGCACTGCAGGGGCTGGAGATTGGCCCCCTCCCTTATCTACAGCTTCTGGGGGTTCTTACAGACAAGAAGTGGAAGGGCCAATTGCAATGCCCGCTCACAGAGTTTGAGGCAGTCCTGGACACCCATAGTGGCACTAAGGGTCTGATTACTAAAATGTATAGGGCTCTCCTGGGGAGGGGACACTTACCACCGCCAAGATCAAAGGCGAAGTGGGAGGCAGAGCTGGGATGGGTTGAGAATCAAAAGGGTTGGGAAGCCATATATAGGGCGACATGGAAGTCTTCCATAGCCATGCAATATAAGATGCACAATTGCAGACTTCTTGTACAGTGGCACCTCACACCCCAGCTTCTGGCGAAGATGTTTCCTAACGCCTCCCCGTACTGTTGGAAGGGCTGTTCTCAGATTGCTACATACTGGCACCAGTGGTGGAGCTGCCCCTGCATGCAAATGTTTTGGAAGGAAGTCCTGTGGTGGATTCTGCAGATAGAGGGCATACATAGGCCTCTCTTCCCTACTTTTGGTGTTGTTTGGGGTGCAACATAATGATAACCACTATTGGGTCCTCCCTCACATGATAAGGAACTTGCTTCTGGCTGCGCGGGTGTGTGTCACTATTAAGTGGAAGGCTAGCTCTCCCCCCACTCAATCCGACTGGTTATGTGAGGCCCAAGAAATGTATGACATGGAGAGCCTAACAGCGTTGGTAATGGAATCCCACCCACACCTAGATATGCAGTGGCTGCCCTTTTTGGAATTCTTTAGGAACGTCAGGCAGATTTTCAAAGCCCTGTAGGGGGGCGCAGACGGTGCTCGGATGTCAGTGGTCAGGCTCCCTATTAATGTGTTAAGGGTCGCAAGGCAGCTTTGATTGCTCCTACAATATCCTGTGACTCCAGACCCTGGGTTGGGAGGGTGAGGGGGATTCTTTCACTTTGTTTCCTGTTCTTCTTTCTTTCTTCTGTCTTTACCTGTTCTTTCAGGTATGGGGGGTATAGTGAAAATGTTGTTTGATGATTTCAGTTGTATTGTTGTTCTGAGAGTTTGTCCTATAGGTTGAAGAGGATCAGTCATGATTTCAATAAAAATAAAAACAATTTAATAAGGGGGGGGAGGGTAAGCGGACGGGGTGGGGGTAGTGGGTGGAGGGGCTGTTAAATGAAAACACTTCGAGGCAAAGAGACTTGTATTGTTTGGAATGGTTTGAAAAAGAGAGTGGTTCTGAACATAACAACCATCTGTTTACATTGAACTGTTTTGCTGTACCTGTTTGCCTTCGATCCAAAAATAAAGTTGTAAAAAAAAATTGGAAAAGTCCTAAGTCCAGCAAAAGAGCTGGGGGTCTCTAGGGTGGGAGAAATTGAGCACTAAAATTAACATTCTCCCAAACACCATGCAAAAAGCGGATGCCTAAGGAATTTACCAGACTCCATTAAACAGTGAGAAACACAAACTCCTAGTCAGAAAAACACATGAGGAATGGGGAAAAAAGTCCCACTCACTCAGGTGTAAAAGTTAAAAAGCCCTGAATCCAGCAGAAGAGCTGTGGGTCTCTAAGGTTAAAGGGAATTGGCACATAAATGAACATCCTACTTAACAAATCCATTCTACTTGAACTGAATCCTTCAGTTCCCAGTGCGCAATCCCACTAAGTGACAAATCCATCCCCTACCTCAGGGTTCAGATCGCCGCTAATCCTGAAGACACCTATCGGATAAACTTCCCACCCCTGATTAAAACTTTAGAAAAAGACCTGAACTCCTGGCTCATGCAGGAAATATCACGAATAGGTCGCATCACGGCCTGTAAAATGAACTTATTGCCATGATTCCTGTACGCATGCTCGGTCCTTCCCATCATAGTCCCTCGCCCCCAGCTGCAGAGACTTCAGAGGAAGATATTTGAATTCATATGGAGAGGGAAGAAAGCCCGCATTCCGCGAAAGACCATGCTGTTTTTCCCCCGAACCAGGGAGGTCTAGGGGTCTCTGACCTCCAATAATACCAAATGGCGGCGCACATAGCTCACACCCGGGCCTGGACCATAGCGTCAGGGTGCCCCAGATGGATGGACATAGAACAAGCCCGAATAACTCTCCCTCTACACTTTCTCTTGCACCTACCGACTTTGCTACGGCGGTCGTGGCCAGCCATCTTATCTTCGACCAAGCAGACGCTGAAGGCATGGGTTTGGGCACCAAATCCAGAGGCATCCCGAGAGACCTGAGCCCCTCAGCTCCAGTCTTCCACAATCCGGCCTTCTCACCTGGAACTTCCCCCTCGAACTTCAGAAACTGGATAGCCGGTGGCATTAGCTCCCTAAGCCAACTACTCGAAGGAACCCAACCGCTGACATTCGCCCAAAAGAGCTTTTAATCTCTCAGAGTCAGACAGGTTCTCTTACTGCCAAATCAGACACTGGTGCTCACACCCCCAGACTCGTATGGCTGCCACCCGAGACCTCAACGCCCTGGAATTAACTCTGGCAGACCCTCCAGCCCGAGGGCATATCTCGACGCTGCATCGACTATTCGAGGTGAACCTATTATCAGCCAGAGCAACATATATGTCGCAATGGGAGAGGGACCTATGGCATCCGATTAACCTTCTAGGCAGATAGAAGGTTAACTTACTCACCTGTGAATTGGGTTCCCCTCTTCCCAAAAGTAATGCTGCTGGTTTCACTTTATTATTCTGGTTAGGATAATTGTGTAAGTGTCCCCAATTGGGTCTTGCTTCCCCAGACCTGCTGTTAGCCTGTCCAGAATAAGTCTGCCTCGGTCATAAGTGGCTGGTAGCTCCCGACAAAAGTATATTAGGTTTTAACTACCTTGAGCATAACTGTGTTATCCTAAAATAAGTTACAGTTATTGCTTCCCTTAGTCTGTGGACTGAAAAGCAACTGTAATTGAATACTTCCAAGATTTATCTGGGCCTACTTGTTTTTAAATAAAACATTTATTATTGTTTCAGTGTTCCTTTGGACCATGTGTATTCCAATTTCTTTGTACTGATTCTACAGCCCTCTCTCCATGCTAAGATAAACCTGGCTGCTCTGTCTACGTTACCCTATTTTCAGGTAGTACAGCCATATACTAAGAGTGGAGTCTTGTACTTCCTCAGTTGAATGGTTTTACTAAGCCTTTAGGTGGACTTCAGAAAAATGCTACTAACAGGGCCTGGGGCTGCACACTCACTTTATCCACTTGCCGAGCTAAAGAGGCTCGAATGAAGGTGGGCAGAAGAGGGGATGCTCATATGGCAAATTACGGGCAGCTACGCCCAATCATGGAGCTCGGGGGTAGGCGCAGAGAAAGGCTGGAAACTGGCAGGGGAGGCAGAGAGCAGCAAAGTTGGGACCCGAAAGGGCTGCAAACTAAGATAATTAACCCTTTAATGGGTGGGGAGAGGGCTTGGGGCTGCACACTCTCCTTATCCGCTTGCCAGAGCTAAAACAGTTTGGACTGGACTTCCCCTTTTGGGGTGGGACCAATCCAGATTTTCATTTGGTCTTTCCCCTTCTGTAGTGGCTTGGCAGGCTGAATAATGATGGTCTATAGGGTTTCCCAGAGCTGTGCCCATGGTTAACATTAAATCTAAACCTTTCAGCAATCACCTTTTGAATTTGCATTGTGGGTAGCTGGCCAAGGTTAAATGACATGCCAGAAGAAGTGTATGTATATTGAACAGCACTGCACGTGACAGAGTCCAGGCAGTGAGTGCAGAGAGCAGTTTGCCTGTTGGGCAACGCCAACACAGAAATGTACACAGAGAGGAGGTAGAGTATGTCACTTAAAATAGGTCCCAATCGGGGTGGAATTAGGTCAGCGGCTGAAGGTGCCTGCTTTGGACTGCAGTTCATTAACAACATGATCAAATATGCAGGGACATTTACATTTTACAGTGTTTCTGTTGGTGCAGGAAAGGTGTTGTGTGTTTGGGCCAGAAGATTGAAAGGATGGTTCACGGCCTTGGTGTTGACATCAGGCACGTATCGTAGGACTACCGGTAACATGGCCCGAAGCGAAGGAATGGGAGATCCCACGGGACAGAGGAGACAGGCGAGGCCGAGGAAGCCAAGAAACCTCTGCCGGCACCCATACATATAATCGGCTGTGGCTGGCCAGCACACCTGCTCAGTTCACATGGGACAGGGAGTGAATTACACAGCATACCAGGGTTTTAGGCACAGTAAGAGGGTTCTGCATATAGCTCATAAGAAGGCTGCTAGGGATCAGGCGGATCATTTGATTTACAAAGGGACAGCCTGCAGACAGGAGACTGGCTTACACAGTTGGACTTGAAAGATGTGTACCTGATGGTATCAGTCCATGAGGTGGATCGGGATCAATAGCTGTTCCGGTGGCAGAGCAGGAACTGGACATTTGTGGGACACCCATTTGGCTTGACGGCAGGCAAAACCCCTTCTGACCCTCTCACTCATGACCACAGGAAACCTGAGAGCTCTATTCATTGTGGTTGGATTCGCTGACATCTTCTTGCAACCTCCTTCTCTCGCAGTTAATCACAAAGTAAATGCCCCTATGTATATAATGCTTGGGCAGGGATAGGTGGCTGAATGTTATGCCATAAATATTGTAAAGAATACAATGGTTTGAATACTAGTTATCGAAATCGTGCGTTGCACTTGATTCTTGATACAGCTATGCTGCTTTTGCACTCGGATATTGAGATTTAAAATAATGATGACTACATGGCATGGTCAGTGGTTGCTATAGATGGAAGTAAGAAGCAGATAGACTTAAAAATAAAGAAAATGGCTGGAATAAATACATGCAAAACAGCAGACCCGCGGATGAGAGCCACACTGAGCAATCGACGGTGGAAAATGAAACGGTAAAACATCGATTAGTATTGTATTCCAAAGGGTCTCTCAATGATAAGAGATACAAGATCGTGCCAGCAATTCTCTACAAACGGAGCGCCAAATAAGTTGAACACAGAATTAATTTTCAACACAAGGTTTGTAAACTATTATTAAAACCTTAACATAAATACCATACCTGATATTTGCCAAGCATGGAGCTCTGCTATAGACATGCTTAATAAACAAGTTACAACTCACTACAAATAGCAGTGGCCGAATGCACATTTATTACATTCAGATTATAATAAATCGAAACAAGGACAGTTATACCGGTTTGTTTGACACAAAGCTTTTTTCCATGACTTACTGGAACGATACCGCAGAATTCTCCCAATACAGTACTCGATAAATCGTCTCACAGGTGGTACAGAACATGTTCAGCAAGCCATCCAAATGAATTAAACTGAAAAGAAAAGCAAAAACAAGGAGAAGGTCACCAGGTATCATCTCACCCAAAAGAGTTAGCAAATGCCCAAGTTGTCACTTAGGGATGCAAACAAGAGATGTGTCAGGGCTGATTTATAGCAATAGATGTAGCAGAGAGCTAGAGAGGATAAACTAAGCAGAATAACAACAGTACCTTGATTTCTTCTGCTATAGAAAAATATGCCTGAAAATAGCACAGTGACTCTTCTGAGATAAAGAGTGCAGGAGTCTTTCCATGAAGTCAACGATCGAAGGGCTGAAAATGTTGCTTCTATGTGTTAATCCCCCTACATGGCCAATGGGAGGGATGTTAGTTTCCCTTATTCAATGGTGCTTAAAAAGCACTTCTCTCACTCTACGGCTGGGTTTGTATAACATTTAAACTAATATTTAGGGAAACTTCTGGATGGCAGGTCAGGGACAAGGTAAAATAATGCAATGGGACAATGAGGGGGTATAACAAATGGGTACTGTGACAAATCAAGGGTATTCGTCCCTTCTCTCCAGGGTGGCGCCACCCACGGTGAGGCTAGGGAAGTGAACCTGCTCAAAAAGACCCTTCCTAGGGGCCTGGGCAAGTGGGATCTCACTGGGAGTAATGCCCGTCTAGCGAAAAAGGACTCCTGTTCCCACGAGGAACTACCTAGGTAAACAAACTGTCCGCATATATGGGACTGCCTGTAAACAGTAAAGTGGTTCCTATTCCATTGGCTTCAGTTAATGCTGGACTGGCTACAACATCTGAAGAGAAATTTAACGCTGGGTGGAATTCAAATCAGCCCGTAAAAGGAACATGCAAATCCTGGAAGAGGTGAGCGACGCATACGCAGGTGAAGGCCTCTGACATAGGTACGCATTTGAGGGGCAGAGCTGTGTGAAGCGGCGGAGCCAGTGAGAGCTTGCGAGCAAGAGAATGCTGAACCAGGACGCTGAGGCTTGGCGTTGTAAGCAGTGGGAAAACCGCTGATGGACGGAACTCAGGCGACCGATCCAAGAAGTGGCGTGACCATGGATAGGTTGTGGTGGGTCGGAGTCCCAGAAAGGAATGCTGATACCCGAATAAGCACAAGCAACAAAACATCCCACTGGCAAAGCTGTGTTGAAGACTGGGGACTAACAGAGCAAGAAAGGCCAGCCTGTGTGAGAAGTGAGAACCGTGAAGTGAAAAACAAGGTAAGCACATATGTCCCAGCAGCGAGCCTGCAGAATCAGCCCGCGCTAGCTGAAGGCATCTGGGTGATTCTAAACAGCGGGTGGACTCAGGGACTTATGAACTGTGCGCAAGGAACTTTAATATTGAGAGTAAAAGCTTGAGAAAAGAGGAAGCCCTACATGAAGAGATCCAGGGGGAGTTGTTTAAAATATAGTGTGATGAATAGTGGCAATCCTTGATGAAGGACTTTGACAAAGTTGTGAAGTTAACTTTAAACCCCAGTTACAAAACTATAAGACACTTGAATGTAAAACCAGAGGACAATCCCCAGGAGGGAGACTATTGTAAAGCAAAGAGTGGAAGAAACTCCAAACAAGTGGAGGGGAGAACCCAAAAGTCAGAAGGATATAAATGGTCATGTGGCCAGGGAAGAGACTATCACTATAAGAGGAACTTGAGAGAGTCTATAGAGGGGCTCAGAGGCTCCCAGAGACCCAGTGTACAAATATCTATCAATAACTCCAGAAGCTTATCTAGGAGAGTGGCCAAACCCGAATATATAAGAAGCACAGACTGGATACAACATTTTGGAACAAAAGTGGTTGTTGAACCCCTGAGAGAAAGCCGAGAGTCCCGGCTAAAAGATAAAACATTTAGTTATCATTTCTAAGTGGTAGGGCCAGATAGATTTAGGGTCTTGGATGGTGGTCATTTTTGTTTTGATTGCCGATGACGGACGAGCACCCTTATCTAGTTAGGCTAGGCAGGAAAAACCCCATAGTGATCGGGCAAGCGAGGCTTTATATTCCTTTGTTTAGTAAAGAAAACATGCAAATGTCCAATTTGCATCCGACTCCTTCGTCAGGTGCACCACAGAACCAAAAAAGCTCTACTAGATCATGAGGACACTATTAGTCTTGGAACTTAATCAACATTGAACACTGTGCACCACTGAAAAGTGGAATACTGTACTAAAGCCCTAATTGGATTTATGAGTGCATGGATTGAAGCTGAAGAAGGTCCAATGAAATGTCACAATTTCAAGAGCGTGAAACCAATTTAGCCAATGGAATTAAAAAAGACAGATGAAAAGAACAGAAGGTGATAGGAAGAGAATGAAAGGATGACATAGTATGGATAGCAAACCAGAAACAAAGCATTATTTTAAAAGGAAGGAAACAAACTGAGAACTGGACAGTAAAGTGTGCAGTGGGAATGGAGTGTAAATAGACAGACAAAATAAATGTGCTTAGAACTACATGTGGTAAGGGATGAATAGAGATTTTGATTACATTTTTATATCGCGCTAAATTGCCCACAGTCCTCAAAGCGCACAAAAAACAGAATGTTACAAACATACAGAAATCGAACTGCGTTTAGACAGAGGATGGTTAAATTTAGTCTGGATCGAGATTGAAGAGGTATGTCTGGATTCATTTTTTGAACTCAGGGAGGGACTTAGCCTGCCGTAGTTGAATAGGAATTTAATTCCAAACCAGGGGAGCTTGTACATCAAATCTAGTGCCTCCAAAGCTCGAGAGTTTGAATCTGGGTTGTCAAAGTTTGGTAGCATCGTAGGAACGCAATGTGCGACCTACACTGTGAGGAGTTTGTCGATTGGACAGGTATTGAGGTGCACCTCAATACCTTACAACACTTAAAGGTAAGGTAAAGAATTGTATGCGCAACACACAGTTGTCGAAGTGGGCGGGAGCGATGCTCCTCTACTTTTATTGTTTAAGTTTTACTGTTCCTCTACTTTTATTTGAAAAAGAAACAGTTCCGAAATGGTTTAGTTTTAAAATAAAAGTGTAGGTAAAAGTTCAAACTTGCAGTTCAGTGCACTATACTGAACATTCCCCTAAACAGCAGGTGTGTTTGGGGGTTTGGATTGCACGTGGGAGGGGGCGTGGAAATGTCGTTTGCGAAGAGCAGGGGCATACCAACAGGGAACATATTTCCACTACTTCTTTTTGTACACTTCGACCACTGGTGACACGTTGTTTCACTGGCAGCCAGTGAAGTTTCCGTCTAGCCTCAGAGACATGATCTCATCGGGAGAGGCCAAAGACAGCTCGGACGACATTGTTTTGTGTGTCTGTAGAGTATGAAGATTTGCCTTTGTAGTACACGCCAGGAGACTGTTGCCATAGTCGAGGCGTGAGTTTACCAGTGCAGCTGCAAGCAGGGACCTATTCTGCAGAGAGATGTATGGACAAACGTGATTGAGTCATTTTGAGACATAACTGCATGAGGCTTTTACCTGGGAAACCTGTGGATTCATACATAATTCTGCGTCTAGTGTAATGCCCAGGGTCTTTACTGATCTTGCCACCTTGATCTTACTGTTAGCTAGGACGAAAGTATCATAGTCGGGGCCCAGCTTTTTGAGTTTATGCCCGGAGGCGATAATAGTTTTGTTCCGCATTCAAGGCAAGTCAGTTGGTCACCATCCAGGCCTGAATGGTGTGATAGATGGAGTTAATGTTGTTAGTGTCACTAGTATGACATCCTGATAGATTGATTATGACTTGGGTGTCATCTGCACAGTTCGTGAATTGAACGCCTAGCAGCCTGATTCATGGAATTATTTGCGTGGAAAACGCAGATTTGCGCGCCAATCCATTGGGAGGCCGATAGAGAGCACTGTGCCTGGTCCACCAGTCATTTGACCAGCCGAGTATAATCGATCAAGTGAAACGCTGCGGACAAGTCTAGCAACATAAGAAGTGCTGGTTTGCCTTTGTCCACGATGCCAGCAGTGTGTGATTTAAGGTCGAGAAGCATTGTTTCTGTGCCATGCTTGGCCCTAAAACACGATTGCTTTGAGTTAAGGAGATTATTAATTTCCAAGTGGTCCTGAAGTTGTAAATAGGCCACCCGATCAAAGATTTTTAATAGGAAGGGCACATTTGTAATTGGCCGGTAATGTTTGGGATTGTGAGTATACAAGGTGCTCTTTTTCAATAAGGGAGTCACCCATGATTGCAAACAATTGAGAAAAAAATCAAAATATGAAGAATGCAGATTGTTCTAGGTAAGTATAGCCTGGAGTGATAGATGAAGAGAATATACTGAAGGAGTAAGACAAGCACCCAATGGATGACAGTTCTTTATTCAAAAGTAACCCATGTATAATAAAATAAATTGGATATACAGTTCTTTGATGTAACAAGGAGATAAAGAAACTCCCCAAGCACCACTACAGACATTTAAGTTTAGCGTTTCCATGAAAGGACATCACGTTGTAGGTGACCATTTAGGTCATGGAACAATGGCAGCATATCCTAGGCTGAAAGGTGATCAAGGAGAACTAGTCAGACACATTCACCTTATGGAAGTTGCATACAATTGCTTGTTTCATGGCAAAGCAGACATATCCCCCAATGATGCCATGAATTAGGTTTATGGACAATACATTGAAACATCATACACACCCATGAAACACCACTGGCCAGTGTTTTGAAGGACTAGGTCTATGGATACTGTGGCACCTACAGTAAAGATAACAAGTAAAATACCTAATGTGGCACTCAGGGTTGTCCATAGAGACAATTGTGGGAATGTAGGAGGTAGAAAAGTGTTACATGTATGCAACCTACTATTTTCAAACGCAATGTTCATATTTTCATTTGAGGCATTTCTTGAACAAATTCCTAGCCCCGAGAGATCAGGTGAAAGGGGTGATCTGTTAGAGCCGGATAAACTTTTAGTAGCAAACATTATTGTACACACTTGTACAGACATTATAGCCGCATGCATTCTAATGTGTTTCTTCAGAAATGTTTTAAAAAAAGATGTAGTCAACATTGTATGCAGTGATGAAGAAATAAATTTGCTTTGCCTGGTCCGAGCCGAGGCACAGGAAAATTATCATCATTTATTTGTTCGGCCAAAGGACTTACAAGCTTTTGAACTCAGCCACAGCCTCCTGACGGGAGAGTTTGACTTTCTGAAGGTCCTCACGGCGGACACTGTGATATTTCCTCCTCGCCAGTGCTTGTTCAGAGGGGTGTGTCTGAGAGATCTCTTGCAGGTATCCCAACAGTGCAGGCACAGAGATAAGCAGGGATCCCGTAGTGAACCAGGCAACTATAAATATCAATTGAACATTTATCAAATAATTCAGCATTTCAAACACAATTAAACAATATAGGTCCTGATAGACTGGCTTTTCGTTGGTGCTTGTACCACCAAACAAATGTCTATGGTGATTTACTTGGAGATGGACAGCACTTTAGGTTGACCTGCCTTATTGCAGGTACTTTCTGGATAAGCAAAGAAAGGCACCATTTTCATCACTTTCTATCAGGCAGGCATGCAACGGCTTTTTTCTTAAATGTATTTTTATCGACTTTACAGAAGTTGCAGTTAATGACCTTACAAACCTTGAACACATCCACTAAAATATACAATCAGATGCGGTCATTGAAATGCATGTGTAATACAAATAAACTATTAGCCACCCCCAATCAATTTAGCACAGTAACGGATTCCCATCCCTTCTCATATCCCTACCCCTGTCCCCAACTAGCTCGTATAGGTGAGAGCCATGGAAACCAGACACCCAATAACTTGAATGAGAGAGCACATTTTCAGACAAATCAAACTTATAAGCAGTCAGCTTCCACTGCAGGCCTTGTAGTTGACCTATGCCTTTCTTCAGAACCTTTAGATTGCTTCTCAACTATATTCTAGATTCTATATTGTTATGTTGCAGAGTCCTTGTCTGGTCTGCAGTTCTTGTTTCATGTTAAGAAAGCTCTGCAATTACCACAGCAATCTACAGATGTATTGAGCAGGCTGGCCAGCCCCCTAGAACGCTCCTCTCGCTCACTGCAAAGAGTCTGATCTCTTACCCAATTGGTATAATTCAGCTGACCCACACACATCTAGCCAAGGACTATCCTCCTCTTGGCCAGCACGATCAATAGATTGTAGATCCTTCGCTGTTTAGAAGGCAATTTAACCCTAATCCCAAAAAGTATTGCAGTAGGATCAAATCAATAAGTGATGAACTTATCCTAGGTTCGGTAACTGAGGAAATTGGAAGGATTCAAATTTATCATTCAACATAAAGATCTTTACAAAAACGTTTGTCATTAAATTCCATCTCGATTGAACAAAACGTTCCCTTCATCAATGCAAAGTCCATAAAAAATATATTTCATTCCAAAGACACAGGCAGTCCTTAATGTTCAATGCATTTCAGTCTGTTGACCATCTTCAAGGACCAAATTCTGCCTGCTGTAATACGTTATGTACACATTTCAAATATTCTCTTAGATACTCTGCAAGCCTGCAGCTTTCTCCTTAAGGGTCGACTTTCAAATCGGTTCTAATGTTATGCGATTTCCTGAAGGTGTTGTCCACTCTTTTCAGGAGTTCCTTAACTGCATGGAAACCGCCTGGCACTCGCAGACTATCAATAAGTGCACTAACAAAAAAAAGAATGAATACCTGTAACCACGCTATCCGGATGATAAAATGTTGCACCTTGAACTTGGCAAATGAGGCACCAAAAGTCAAATTCCCATTCTCATTAAAGAAATCCAGTTGTACATGCCAATTCTCAAGTGCAGGATTATTAACCTGTCATTGTCCTGCACTAAGAATCCAGTTATATTCACAACAGTTTTCTTGCCTCTTCCAGCTTGTAGCAAATATGACAGCAGCTCCGCCTGTCAGTCTTTGCAAAAACTCCTTACCACAACCTCATTGCGTTTCGCAACTGCGCCTACTGCAATACATTTTTAAAATAGTTTATTAATTTTATTCAAACCAAACAACAATACAAACAAACCCAACACGCAGTGTAATTTACTACAATTCCAGTAAACACCTTTTGTATTTCCAGATTGCCACTGCTCCCCAAATCCCACCCTCCATTATGAGCCTATTTATACATCTCGTTCAGTATCTGCTACATGTGGCTGGGTCTCACTATCTTTGGATCTTCGGACTACCTCCGTTTTGCTAACATCTCGTTCAGTATCTGCTACATGTGGCTGGGTCTCACTATCTTCGGATTCAGTCGGGTCCGATATAGATCCAAACAGTTCCGCTATTAATAGTTTCCATGCCATCAGGGTACCCACTTCTTCCTCCCCACTCATGCCGCTCGCCTCCTGCCATACTACCGTTTCAGCCTCCGCCCATTTCACTCCCTCCACCATACCTCCACCCGTGGCTTGTGGCACTTCTTCCATCCCATGGCGATCCTCCGTTTTGCTAACACATATGCCAAATTTCTCAGTTTCTCGACATGTTTAAGTTTCCGTGGTCTGGGGAACCCTCCCAGCAAGCAGGCCCAAGCCGTGTCTATTACAAGCGTGACCCCTTTTGTCGCTAATTTTTGTGCCACTTCACCCCAGAAACCTTCGATTACTGGGCATGACCAAAACATGTGTGTCATGTCAGCGTTTTCCATGTCGCACTTAGGGCACGCCTGTCGCCCTGCATTCCGGAACTTGGATATCTTCAGAGGGGTCATGTATGCTCTATGCATTATGTACAGCTGTATTTGTTTAAGTCTGGCGTTTCTTGACACTTTTTTGTGATATCCCAGGGCGCGTTCCCACATCCCATCTCCCATCGGGGCCCCCACCTCCTCCTCCCAATCAAGTCTCAAATGTGTCAATTCCTTCCCCACCTTGGTCATCACCATCTCATACAATCTAGAAATCTCATGCCCCCCTTCCGATATGTCATATATTACCCCCACAGTAGCATCTGGTTCCTCTGCTAACACTGTTTCGGGCTACGTTTTCCGAATTTTCTGGACCAACCCTTGGTATGTAACATATTGGCCAGAGTGTAATCCCACCTCCTCCCCAAGTTCTTCAAAATCTCTAATGGTCCCCTCTTGCCAGATGTCCCCCAACGTTACCAGTCCCCCCGATTCCCAGTAGGTCCTGATAATCACCCTCAGCTGCTTGTCCCCTCCTGCTAATGCGACCAGCGGTACTTGCGGGGAGCACGGGAATGGGTCCTCCATCATCCGACACGCTCGACGTCACATTTTCCACCCCAACATCATCATCTTGGGGCGCTCCTTCATATCTGTTTCAGGCAACCATATCATTTCCCTTAAGTAAAATGGGGTACAAACCCGCCCAAACAACCTATGTTCAGGGGTCACTTCGTCGGAGAGCCAATTGGACACATATTGTAATTGACTTGCTATGTAGTAGACCTCAAAATTGGACAGCCTGGTACCTCCCTTTTCGTAGAAGTTCTGCAACTTCCATAGCGCTACCCTATTCCAGGAAGTCCCTGCACACACTATTCAGATTAGCGAAGAACTCCTTGGGTATCATATGTGGGATATTGTTATAATAATGTAAAAGCCTAAGTAGGACCACCATCTTAAGCATTGCCCCCGTCCCATCATAGCTAGGGGCAACTTCTCCCAAAACTTCATGCATTTCTGGATTTTCTCAACAGCTACCACGGTGTTGTGCTTATGTTCCTCTTCTACGGTGTGATACACATCTATGCCAAGGTAACGGAAAGAACCAGTCACCCATGGTATCTGTAACACCGGCAACCTTTCTTCAGGGGTCCCCTTATAGCTACCTAGGGGGAATATACTTGATTTTTGAGGATTTACCGCTATGCCGGGCAACCCCGCGTATTTCTCCATCACTTCAAGGATATATTGAAGATTTTCCTCTGGGTATTTGAAGTATAATAATAAATCATCCGCATATAAGGATATTAGATGCCGCTCCTCCCCAACCTCAATACCTATCATATTGTATTGCTGCCTGAGGTATATTGCTAGGGGCTCCAGGGCTAGGATGTAAAGCATCAGGGACCAGGGGCACCCCTGCCTGGTACCTCTGCTAAGCTGCCATCTCATCTCTCGGATATCACTGATCCCGTTCGAACTCTGGCCAACGGCTCACTGTATAGCATTTTCGCCCACCTGATATAACCCGGCCCTACTCCGTAACCTTCCAGGGCTGCCAGCAGGCATGGCCACTTAACGGAGTCGAAAGCTTTAACTGCAACTAGGGATACAATCGCCATTTCGCCTCCATTTCTATCTGCCCATTCGATCACACAGTGAAGTCTCCTATGATTTTGGGTTATATTCCTGTTTAGGACATAGCCCGTTTGGTCCGGGTGGATTAATTTACTAATTACTCTTCGCAATCCGTTTGCCAGGACAGCCGTCAGTATCTGGCTGTTCTGGTTCAGCATCGACAAAGGCCTGTAGGAGCTACAGCTGTACCCCAGTTTGTTGGGCTTAGGAAGCGGTATTATGATCGCCTCTCTGAGTGACTCCGGCAACCTTCCTATCTCAAACGCTTCGTTAAGCATATCTAGCAATGGGGGTAGCACTTCTTCTCTATATACCTTGTAAAATTCACTAGGGAACCCGTCTGCTCCTGGGGTCTTACTGGTGGGCAACTGCTTCACGACCTCCCTCAGCTCCTCCAGGGTAATTGGTGCATCAAGCTCTTCTCTCTCCTCCTCACTTATCTTAGGTAATCCTATATCTTCTAGTGTTTCGGTTATCTCCTCTTGACTACTCCACTCCTTGTCTCCGTATAGCACCCTATAATAATCCGCAAATTCCCTGTTAACTCCTTCTTGAGTGTCCACTACCTCGCCATCCTCTCTAATTATTGTCCTAATCGGGGGTCTAGGGGTCTCACTCTTGTACAGCCACGCTAAAAGCCTATCCGTTTTATCTCCTCCCGCGTGCTGCCTTTCCACATACTTTTTATAATTGAGGTTACAGAGCCTTTCCCAATGTTCCGCACATTGCTGTTGTAGTTTAAGTACTAGCTCAGTGTCCACACTGTCACATTCTAATGTCCTTTCTAGTTCATCTTCAACTCTTTGCAGGTCAGCCAGAACCCCACCTTGCAGGCCCTTTGACTTAGCTATGGCTGCCCCCCGCATCACCACCTTAAAAGCTTCCCATAGTGTACCCGCCGAGTCAACACTACGAGTATTCGTCTCAAAATAGTTAATGATCTCATCCCTTATGTCCTCACGAAAGACCGGATCTTTGAGTGCTTCCACTCGGAGGCGCCACGTCAGGATCCGTGCCCTCGGAGGGCAGTATTGCCACCCAAGGATCAGGGGCGAGTGATCCGAGAGGACCCTCGCGTTGTATTCTATTTGGGTGCTCTCTGCCACCACATTCGGCGTGGCAAAGACATAGTCCAGTCTCGTGTGTAGCTGCTGCGGGGCAGAATAATGCGAATATTGCCTATCATCGGGATGTTTTGTTCCCATACGTCTACCAAGCCGAAATCATCTAGTAACACCTGCAACACTTTGGCCGCTGGGGTGGGCCTATCAATCCTGTTGTCAGATCTATCCACCTTGGGGTTCATTACACAATTGAAATCCCCGCCCCAAATAACCACGCTTCCCACACACATACTGAGGTTAGTGCACAGAGTCCTGAAGTATGCCGCTGTGTTATAGTTAGGGGCATACGTATTCACGATGCATACCTCTTTATTCTCCAACAGCCCTCTCACTATAATCATCCTCCCGTCAGTTTCCGCCATTTCCTGCAATAGCTGAAACGGGACATGAGGTGCTACCCAGACAAGCTCTCCCCTGGCGTAAGCAGAGTATGACGAACCCACCACAATCCCTTTCCATTTTTTCCCAACTTGCTCCAGTTTCCCCCGCGTCAAATGCGTCTCCTGCAACAGTGCAACATCTATCCTTTGCCTTTTCAAATACAGCATGACTTTATTCCTCTTCATGTAACTGTAAAGTCCCCTGACATTCCACGTCACTATTCTAAGATCTCCCATAGCGCTCTGATATCTTCCTCCCTCATTCCCAACCGAACCCTCCCGGTCATGCTATGCAGATACCACCCTTCAACTCTTCCGTGTAGGCTCATATTTTTTTTTTAAAATAATTTTATTAATTTTAATCAAACAAAACAAAACCAAAATACAACCAAACACGCAGTGCATTTTGCAACAACAAATTCATATTAATTCTTAATCTTGGCCACTGCTTCCCCCCTTCCCACCCCCCTTCATGAGCCCGCCTGTTCATCGTTCTCCATGTCCGCCGCATGCGGCGGGGTCTCGCTTCCTGTAGATTCGGTCAGATCTTGTATTGCTCCAAACAATTCAGCTATTAGTGATTTCTATGCCATCAGGGTCCCTGTCTCTTCTTCCCCCCCTACAGTGTTCGACTCTTGCCATACCATTGTTTCTGCCTCTGCCCATTTCTGTAACTCCTTCCACCATACCTCCACCCGTGGCCTGTGACAAGTCTTCCATCCCATGGCGATCCTCCGTTTAGCAAGCACATATGCTAGGTCTTTCAGTTTATTAACATGCTTAAGTTTTGATGATCTGGGGAACCCTCCCAGCAAACAGGCCCAAGCTGTGTCTATAATCAGCGTGACCCCTTTCTCGGCTAGCTTTTGTGCCACTTCTCCCCAGAAACGCTCAATTACTGGGCATGACCAAAACATATGTGTCATATCAGCATTCTCCTCGTCACATTTGGGACATGCTTGTCGCCCAGCGTTTTCAAACTTGGATATCCTCATGGGCGTCATATATGCTCTGTGCGTTATATATAGTTGTATTTGTTTTAGTCTAGCATTCCTTGACACCTTCTTATGGTGTCCGAGTGCCCGTTCCCACATCCCATCCTCTATCGGGGTTCCCACCTCCGCCTCCCAATCTAGCCTCAGCTGCGTCAGGTCCTTCCCAACTTTAGACATCACCATCTCATACAGCCTGGAAATCTCATGCCCTCCATCCGATATATCATATATTATTTCTATGATGGCGTCTGGTTCTTCTCCTAACACAGTTTCAGGCCACGTCTCCCGGATTCTCTGCACCATTCTGTGGTATGTAATGTACTGGCCCGCATGCAATCCTGCCTCCACCCCAAGGACCTCAGAATCCAAAATGGCTCCCCTCTGCCAGACGTCTCCTAACATTACTAGCCCCACAGATTCCCAATGGGTCCTGAGTATAGCTCTCAGCTGCATATCTTCCCCTGCCAACGCGACCAGCGGTACCAGCGGGGAGCAAGGAAATGGGTTCTCCATCAACCGGCACGCCCTACGCCACATCTGCCACCCAAGCATCATCATCCTGGGGCGCTCTTTCATTTCGGACTTGGGCAACCAGATCATCTCCCTTAAGTAAAATGGGGTACAGTCATGTCCGAATAACCTAGATTCAGGGGTCGCCTCATCCGAAAGCCACTGAGCCACATATTGCAGCTGACTTGCTACATAATACACCTCAAAATTGGGCATTTTTATCCCCCCTTTTTCGTAAAAGTTCTGCAGCTTCCACAGCGCCACTCTGTTCCGTGTACCATGCCACAAGAAATCCCTGCACATAATGTTAAGTTTAGCAAAGAACTTCTTGGGTATCATGTATGGGACATTGCTAAAACAATGCAAAAGCCTCGGCAGGACCACCATTTTCAGCATTGCACCCCGTCCCATCATTGCTAAGGGTAACTTGACCCAAAACTGCATACACTTCTCAATTTTCCTGAGTGCCACCTCGGTGTTATGCTTGTGCTCCTCCTCCACCGTATGGTAGACATCTATCCCAAGATACCGGAAAGAACTAACCTCCCACGGTATTTCTAACACCGGTAACCGCGTCTCAGGGGTTCCCTTATAGTCGCCTAGCGGAAACATGCTGGATTTTTGGGGGTTCACCGCTATACCAGACAGTTCTGCATGCCTCGCCATCACCTCCAGTATGTACTGGAGATTTTCTTCTGGGTATCTTAAGTATAGCAACAAGTCATCTGCATATAAGGAGATCAGATGTCGTTCTCCTCCCACTTCAATACCTATTGTATTGTATTGCTAGGGGCTCCAGGGCTAATATATAGAGCATCGGGGACCAAGGGCACCCCTGCCTAGTGCCTCTACTCAGTTGCCACCTCTCAGATATTACTGCACCCGTTCTAACTCTGGCCAGTGGCTCACTATATAGCATAGTCACCCACCTCATATAACCGGGCCCCATGCCATACTTCTCCAAGGCCGCCAACAACCACGGCCATTTGACCGAGTCGAAGGCTTTGACCGCATCCAGGGACACCATCGCCATTTCGCCCTCAGCCGTACTACCCCATTCAATCACCCGTCGGAGTCACCTATGATTATGGGTTATATTCCTATTCGGGACATAGCCCGTCTGGTCTGGGTGTATCAGCTTACTAATCACTCTCTGTAATCTGTTTGCCAGGACAGCCGTCAATATCTTGCTGTCCTGGTTTAACATTGAGAGAGGTCTGTAGGAGCCGCAGGTTTATTAGGCTTGGGGAGCGGTTTTATGACCGCATCTCTGAGTGATTCCAGCAAACGTCCCACCTCACACGCTTCATTGAGCATATCCAACATTGGGGGGAGCACCTCTGCCTTGTATGTCTTATAAAATAAAAACCCATCCGCCCCTGGGGTCTTGCAGGTAGGTAATTGCCTCACCACTTCTCTAATTCCTCCAGGGTGATCGGTGCATCTAGCTCCTCACTTATCATGGGTAGTCCTATATCTCCTAATGTTTCCAATATTTCCTCTCAGCTACCCCCATCTCATCCGCATACAGCGCTTTATAATATTCTGCAAACTCCTCGTTGACACCCTCTTGGGTGTCCACTGCGCTACCATCTTCCCTCATTATTGTTCTGATTGGGGGTCTGGGAGCCTCGCTCTTGTATAGCCACGCTAACAACCGTCCTGTCTTATCCCCTCCCGCATGCTGTCTCTCGATGTACTTCTTATAATTAAGGTAGCTGAGCCTCTCCCAGTGTTCCGCACATTTCTGTTGCAGCCCCAGTACCCGTTCCATATCTTCCCATCCGCCCTTCAATATTCCCTCCAGTTCCTCTTCTGTCCGTCGTAGGTCCGTTAGAACCCCGCCCTGCAGGCCCTTCGATTTTGCTATCGCAACCCCTCGCATCACTACCTTAAAGGCTTCCCATAATAAACTTGCCGAGTCAACGCTGCCTGTATTCTCCTCAAAGTAATTTGCAATCTCCTCCCTTATATCCTCTCTAAAGACTGGATCCTTGAGCGCTTCAGCCCAAAGGCGCCATGTCGGGATCCGTGCCCTCGGGGGGCGGTACTGCCACCCCAGAACCAATGGCGAGTGATCAGAGAGGACCCTCGCCTTATATTCTACCTGGGTAACCTCCACCATCACATCCGACGTGGCAAAGACGTAGTCCAGCCTCGTATGTAGCTGATGAGGGGCGGAATAATGAGAGTACTGCCTTTCCTGGGGGTATCTAGTTCTCCACACGCCCGCCAGATGAAAATCATCTAGCAGTGTCTGCAATGCTTTCGCCGCTGGGGAAGGCCTATCAACCCTGCCATCCGATCTATCTACGTTGGGATTCAGTACACAGTTAAAATCACCACCCCAAATCACTGCGCTACCCATACATATGCCGAGGTTGGCACTCAGAGTCCTGAAATATGCCGCTGTATCCCGATTGGGGGCATATGTATTTAATATGCTTATCTCTTTATTCTCCACCAGTCCTCTCAGCATGACCATCCTCCCATCCGTCTCCGCCACCTCCTGCAATGGTTGGAACGCAACATGTGGCGCCACCCAGATTAGTACTCCCCTAGCATACGCAGAGTATGCTGAGCCCACCACCACCCCTTTCCATTTCTTAACAATCAGCTCCATCTTCTCCCGTGTCAGGTGTGTTTCCTGCAACAGCGCAATATCTATCCTCTGCCTCCTCAAATACAGCATGACCTTGTTCCTTTTCAGGTAGCTGTTAAGTCCCCTGATGTTCCACGTAATTATTTTAAGATCCCCCATAGCTCATTCCCGTCCTCCTTTTCTACCTCCAGCAAATCCCACCCTCCTGCGCGACACGGATTCAACCATACAGTTCTGCTATATAGGCTCATGTTTGAACTAAAACTCAAACTCCCCAAAACTATATACATATCAAACTGCCCGCCTCCCTCCGCTTCCCCCTCCCATCCCTTCCCCAACAACACCCTTCCCAACTGTTGTCCAGCTCCATCCCTGGATCTCAGGCACCCCCACATCTAGCCCCGACTAATATACTCAGAGCTCAGTAGGGTGAAGTCACCCTAATGGCCACTTAACTATTAATACTAAATGGGGGTGTTAAGACTAGCTCTACAAGGCTCCTTAATAGAGCACCAGTTTCATTGCACACAACACATTATCTATCCTAATCTGGTCTCATCCACTAACAGGTCATATCAGTGACTATAGTCAAGTCCCATTGTCTTAAGCCGCTCCCTCTCCCAGTGTTCTCATTACTCATTACTTATATCGTCCGTCTCCTTCTCTCGTCTGGATATCGGGCTCCTGGGGGGAACCCTGCATGTCAAGCCATCCCATGGCGTCTTCCGGAGTGTCATAAAACAAAGTCTTATTTCTATGAAAAACATTCAATTTCGCCGGGTAAAGTAGCATGTACTTATGGCCTGCTTCCCTCAGTCTCCTTTTAACAGCCCCGAAGTTCATTCGGCTCCGCTGCACCATCAGGGTATAGTCTGGGTAGGCCGTTATGTTTGCCTCCCCTCGATTAATTGTTCCACCTTTGCGGAAGTGTTCCAGTATCCTCTCTCGGTCCCGGTAGTTAAGGATCTTGGCAATAACTGGCCTAGGTGGGTTACCTGGCGGCGGCCTCCTCGTTCGAGCCCTATGTGCTCGTTCCACAGCGAATCCCTGAGACAGGGCTCCTCCAGGTTTCTCCTGCAGCAACATGTTTTCCACAAACTCTGTGGGGTTGTGGCCCTCCGTCCCCTCAGGCAAGCCCACAATGCGGATGTTGTTCCTTCGGGCGCGTCCTTCCGCTTCCTCCGCCCTACTCTCCAGGTTGCCCACTCTCTGTACCAGGATATGCAGTTCCGACTTGTGTGAGGCACAATCCGCTGTATTCGAGCTCGCTTAGGCTCATATTTAAACTTAAACTCCCCACAACTATGTACAACCCAAACTTCCCACCTCCCTTCCCTCCCCCAACCCAACCCTTCCCCAACAACGCCTCCCCCAACTGTTGCCTAGCTCCATCCCTGGATCTCAGACACCCCCACATCTAGTCCCGTCCAGCACAAACTTATGCTCAGGGCTCAGTAGGGTAAAGTCACCCTAATGGCCACCTAACTAATAGTATTTCGGGGGTGAGTTGCCTCCATCCTATTGCTCCTATTTCCAAATGTATTACGCATTGTGTTAACTTTATGCTGCTTCCAATTACAATTTACCTACTATATTCCAGTCCATGACGGGCACAGGGCCCGAATGCTATCCAGTGTTCAACTAGTATCGCTTCCCGGTATAATCCGGTACCCCAATGTCCGCGGCACCAGTTTTTTAGCCGTCCTGTTCCTGCCGGTCACGGTCCACTTCTTGTTCCGGGCAACCCTGCCGATCCAGCCACGTTACCACCTCTTCGGGAGTGTCAAAAAAGAGCACTCTGCCCTTATGTATCAACTTCAGTTTTGCCGGGTACAGGAGCATGTACTTGATGACTGCTGTTCGCAGCCTCCTCTTGACGGCCACGTAGCTGTATCTTAGTCTCTGCACCAGCATCGTATAGTCCGGGTATGCTGTAATGTTGGCGGATGCTCTCTGCATTGTCCGACCTTTCCGAAAATATTCTAGGATCATCTCCCTATCTCTGTAGTTCAGGATCCTCGCGATGATAGGTTGCGGCGGAGCCCCAGGTCGCGGTTTCCTCATCAAGGCTCGGTGCGCCCGCTCCACCGTGAATCCCTGCGAGAGCTTATTTGCTCCTATTTCTTGTAGGATCATGTTTTCCACGTAGTTTGTAGGGTCTTGACCCTCCTCCCCCTCCGGCAGGCCGACCATCCGAATGTTATTTCTCCTCGCTCTTCCCTCAGCTTCTTCCACAGGATTTTCGAGGTTAGCTACCTGCTGTTTGAGCACATGAACTTCCTTTGTGTTAGTTGTGCTGACATCAGTATTGGTCTTTACGGCACTCTCCAGCCCACTTGTTCTCTCCGCCAGCCCCCTGACATCTTGCCGTAACAGTGTAAGTTCAGTCCCGACCGCATCGATTTTGCCCTCCAGGGCTGTCCGCAAGTCCGCCATCGCCGCGCCCCATTTGGTGCTCAGCTCCGATATAGCCTCCAGGATTTGGTGCTTGTCTCCTTCAGGGGCTTCTTCAGCAGAAGTAGTGGACGAGCTCCGCTCCTATGCTGTGGGGATCCTTTGTGCTTTCGCGAAGACCTCCATTGTAGGTTGTTTGGTCTTGGCTCTCAAACTTTTCACCGACATGGTGCAACCTTGTCCACGTGTCTGGCTCCGGCCCGGTGCCGCTTAGTTGTTATTCGAGTCGTTGGAGTCTCTGTATATCAGCCTACACCAATTGTTATACACAAAATCGTTATTCAGGTGGATTGTAACTTTTCCGCGCCACATTTATCTCTCAGCGTCCGTGCCCGTTATCAGCAGGGTGCCGTCATCAGCATCTCAGGTGCTTCTTCATGGTATTTGCACCTATTAAAGGCGGATGATACATACAAGATGCATATAACCATTTGCTGCGTCCCAGACCTTACGAGGCCGCTTTACCGTCCACCAGTGTAATCCTTTGTTCAGGATCAGTCGCCATTTTGTTTCGGGCGTACAGGTCTTGGCGTCACTTATTGTGTCCGTATTTGCTCATCCACTCCTCGATGCGGATTCGGGATGTAATCCCTGCGTGCTCGACGCTTCCAACTTACTGCGGGAACGCTATCAGTCTTCTTGTTCATTTCATGTATACATTGTCCTGGTCTAGTGGGAGCGACAAGGCCGTGCCGCCTATCTCGTGGCCCAGTGGCCCAGCGCTGTGTGCATCCTCTCGGGCTATTCGTGGGCTTTTCTCCGGTAGTCGGCCACTCACTGTTTCATCCGCCGCCGCACGCCTACAGTCCAGTCACTGCCCGTCTGGCACCCGATTTCAAGTGCCGCCGGGGGTCCCTTTGTGTTGGCAAGCCGCCATCTTAGTATCGATTGCGCCGCTTCCGGATCAGGACACAAAGTGGCCTAATTCAGTCTGCAGTGTCCACTTTTTCTCGCCGATACGCTCATCTGCTGCCTGAAGTATTCACCCAGATACCGTGGGCCTCATTACACGGACGGCGGTGGACCAAGGTGCTATTAGCACCTTGGTCCATGCGGTAAAATACCGGCACCTCCTTGGTGGAAAGGGGAATTACCGCCCTATTCCAAGGTTGGTGGGGCGGTAATTCCCCCTTCCCCCAATGCCCTTCCCGATTCCCATTTTTGCCCCATAGGGAATAATGGGAATAGGGAAGGTGCTAATTACGGCACTGCAAGTTGCGGTACCGTAATTAGCTCTCTGGTCCGTTTGCGGGTTGGTTTTTAACGCCTGCAAAAAGCAGGCGTTAAATTCTCCAACCCGCAAAGGGACCTCGTAGTAAGGCGGTAAGGGTTTACCGGTACCGGTAAAATACCGGTACCGGTAAACCCTTACCGCCTACCGTGTAATGAGGCCCCGTATCTTTTTTCTGCTGGAATCGGCCGTCAACACATGCGTTTTGCTTCGAATCAATAAGTCGGATCACGGAGCTCCAAGGAATCGCAGCCTACTCCATGGCTGCTTGGCCACGCCCCCACGGATACTGCAATACATAGTTGATTATTTTGTGCTGCCCAACCAAAATGATTGTAACTGGCCTCTTAAGAAGAAGTATCCTATGGCCTGCAGCTCCTCCTTATATTTTTTCAGGAATCCTTTAGGCAGACCTACCTGGAGCTTTGACTCCCATAAAAGGTAACTCTTTACTACATGGTTTTCCTCCGACCGACAAGCGCAGCACCATTCCCTAAGCGCTCTCTTTAACTGCTTCAAGATTTAGCAGCATCTTAAAGGAGTTTGTGTGGTCAGATATACCTCTGAGCACAGCAGTCACATTACCCCCCATCTATCTCCACATGTACAAATGTCACTGAATCCCTCACATCACCCCAGTAAGTTGCATTTTGTAGCTGCAATGCAATATTTCTTCAGATCCAGATTTGATTTTTTTTTTATTGGCATCATATTTTTATTGAAGAGAATACATTCCAAACAACCAAAAATCCTCATGAAGTTCATTGAGTTTATATATATATAGTAAAAAAAGAGACATTTAATTATTTATTTATGTTTTGTTCATTGGCTAAACGAAAGTTCAACCTTCACAATATTCAATAAAAATAAGAGAAATAAAAAGAAGAAAAAGAGAAAAAAGAAAACAAAGAAAAAATGTACATCTTGTCATTACAATACATACAAAATACTTTACTATACAATTACAAATTCAAATATTCTAAAATAAACACTATTGCTATAAATAAAGTTTGATTAGCACCCCTTCCAAAATTGCTCAAGGTTAATTCCCTTCAATTCATCTAAATATTTCCCAAAAGAAATCTGGCGTGAAGTACACAGAGCTTCACAATGCAAACACAGATGTTCCAGCATTTCCATAAGTCTGATATCCGAGCACACGCGCCAGTGAACCGCAACATCACCCCCAACCTTGCATTTTTGCTGCACCAATCTTGTCCCCAGAGTGTTCCTTCTAAATTCAACAAAACTATGGGCCTCATTCCGAGGTTGGCGGCAAGGGGCTAACGGCGCTGTTAATGGTGCTGGTGCCGTTAACCCCTTACCGCCGCATTACGAGGTCCTTTAGCAGGTCCCGCTAAGGGCGGCTGGTTTTACCAGGCGCCCTTAGTGGGAGCCGCTAAAGGACCAGGGAGCTAATAACGGGCCCGTTGTTAGCTCCCTCCCCATTGAGCCCTATGGGGGCTCGAATGGGGATGGGTTCCCTGAATGGGGAAATACAGGGTCCTCCAAGGTTGGAATGGCCCGGTATTTCCCCATTCAGGGAACCCGAACCCGGTATGCGGTATGGGGGTAGCCATGGTGGTAATAGCACCATGGCTACCTCCATACTCGTAATGACCCTATATGTCTTATTTTAGGTGATGAACGTGATGCCTGTATGCATTCTGTATCTTGTCACATTGCTAAAACTTGGAAACGTAAACGATAAAGTTATATTTACCATATAAAAAATAGTGTAGTGTTATGAAAAATGTATTCCACCTAGTGGAGTAGACACAGTGGGGATAAGGAAGAATTAAGGAAGAGGGAAGAGAATCAAATAAAATAAAAATCCAGGAAAAAGAAAGTGTGTGTGTGTGTGTGTGTTTCTGTGTGTTAGGGGCAATTCTCATTTCTGTGCTAATTCCCTTCAACCTTAGACACCCCCAGCTCTTTTGCTGGACTTTAGGACATTTTAATTTTAACCGTGGAGTGAGACAGGCCTTTTTCTCACTCATGTGTTTTGACCCGATTTGGATTTTGTGTTTTGACTGTTTTTGGAGTCCGACACACTCCATAGGCATCTACTTTTTGTATATTGACACACAGCACATTCAGTGCAGTGTCCCAGAGAAATCCTTTAGATCCCGTCGTTCTAAAATGGGACTGCCACCTTGGTTTTCCCCAAGGTTGTCTACCCCTGTGAGTGCCTTGCCACTGCGGGGTGTACCTTTCTCCTGTCACTTTCTCACCTTTTGATTGATTTTCTGGGTAGTTTTCTTCCTCTATCGGAGGAAGCTGTTTGTGTGTTCTACCACCCCTTTCACCTTGAAAAGATCCCCTTCCTTTTGCGGGCTTCCCTTGCTGTTGTGTCTCCTTGTCTGGTTTACTATCCTTGTTAGCCGCATTCTGTGCCTTGTAAGAGGATTCAATTCAACACTACAGCTAAGTCAACGCCTAGTCTATAATACTGAATGAAAACCCTTATTGATATATCTTTATGTCCAGTTCATGTGTTCTGGATGACTACCCCTATATAACACCCCTCTCTTGGAATCCCCCTGACCCCACTGAGCCAAGAAGTAGTTCTGTTTTGCAAGTTAAAAGGTTTATTTGATAATTTAAACAATAGATATATATATCACACTTTATAATAAATTAATAATTGAATAGCACACTTAATCTGATATGATAAAGATTAACAACGGAGAATCTGGCACTAACACGCTTCTCTATAATCAATAAGGAGTTGACATGAAATGGATAATGTAGCACAGTGGTAAATAGGTACAGAAGTATAATGTGGTAGAGAATGCTTTACAGGGTTCAAGGAAATGCAAGGTTGAATGAATGAAATGCAGTATAGAAAATACTCAATATGATTTCAACAAAACAATGTAATCACTTTTCTCTGGCAATCCCCTCCCCCCCTTGATACAATGCAAGGAAGTGGAAGGAAGCACACAGTTCTCAGAAATGCAATCAACTGTAATTCAGTTCACCCCAGCAAGCTTAGACTACAGAAGTTTGAAAACACAGGCCCAAATTGCTTTGATATGTGCTGGCAATGAATTAAAAAATATGCTAAAATGCTTTTAATTCCCTTTCAGAGGTTCAGGGTGAGTGGTATCTAGTTAATATTAGTCCCGGCTCACACTAGCAATGATGCAGGGATAGTTAGCAGGTTAAACGAATTTCTGGCAAATGGAAGGCAAGCAGCAGCCGATTTTACATGAGGAGAAATTTGCAAATCGCGGTAAAATTCGCGGATGCGTGTTCCGCGATTGCGGTAAAACTATAGGGGGTAGGAATGCGTTTCTTAGTGCGATTAAAAGCTTAGATTCTCAACTTTCAGATGAAAGTTACTGCAAGTCTCTAGCACAAACGGTTGCAGAGATATGAGCGATTGAATAAAGGTCGTTTTTCAGATTTGAAATTTTAAAAGCTCAAAAAGACAAGTGCAGCTTGCAACTAGAAAATGACAAGTGACAGATTTTGCAGCTAGAATGACAGGTGACAGATTTGGAGCTATCAGGCAGTTCTACTTAGGTTAAATAGATTGAATTAGATGAATTTAAACTAAGAGATTGGTTTGGTACAGTTTGGCGGTACTCACAAGAGATTTTAAACAGGAAGGCGGCTTTGTCACGATCTGGTCAACAGGTCTGGACTTCGGACGGTCTCTGGGCACAGCGTCTGGTCTCTGGAACTGCTCACAGCATCGGGGTCAGCACTCTGGATACAATGGCCTGGTCTCTGCTAGGCACCGGTTCTCTGGGTCGGGTCCTGCCTTCTCTTTGGATATTTCTGTCACCGGGTTCTTGCAAAAGTTCTTGGCAAAATTCAGACGGCGTCAGCCGGCTGTCTGAAGAGTTCAGTTGCAAAAAGATTTTTAGGCCTGCTGACAAATACTCTTGCTGGCAGTGACCTTTTTGGTTAAGGTTCTGAAGTCTCTGTTTATCTTGGAGTCTAAGTGTTGGCTCTTTGAAGTTTGATGGAGGTAAGTATGGATTTTTCCGGCAGAGCTTCCAGCGGCAGATGGAATTGAAGGTCCCTATCTGTCCTGTCTGTCTGCCTTTATGTGTTTTGAGAGTGGGTGGGTATGTTGGTCATAACTAAACTTGCCCCTCTCACTTGTCATTGGTCAAATTTCCATTCCTCACTTGATTGGCGAAGCTAAGTTGTGTCAGAGTGATGTCATTTTATGGCTTGCAGATAGGACACTCCTCTGTCAGATTTCACACATTCTATATTTGATAACAAAAGACATATTTCACAGTTACACAGTTGCTTGAAATTACATATACATGGTGTGGCTGAATTTAGCCATGTCTCTGTCCAAATCTGTTGTTTCTAAGAGCTTGCATTCAGAAATGGCACATAATTGACTTTTTAACTGATTTTTCAATTTCTGACATTGACCCAACTTTACATACATGTGTGTAGGGAGTATGGACATTAACTGATGAAGTTTCAGATTTTTAACATGCATACATTTAGAGTAATATCCACTTTTCCGCTGACACCCCCCTGAACATACCACCGGTTCTAAAAACCTCTTAAACTGTGGGCAGAAAAATCACAAGAATTATGGTATCATTTATAAAATTTTCACATGTCCGCTCTATGAATGATCCATCTTTTTAAAGTTATGTTCTGGCTCCAAAGGGGTGTGGTTTCCTCTCAGCACAAGGTAGAAATACTGGTTTATCCAGTTCTGCCAAGCCAGCTTGCTCTCACAGGCAGTGCCCCTCCCAGCTTCTGCCAAGAGGAAGCTACATTTTACGACCGCTGTAATAAAACCTTTGCCTGAGTCAAGACAGGCTTTGTTCAGAGCTCCTGTAGAGCACAGGTAATTAAATTATCAGATAGATGGCATATCCTTAGTGTGGCCAGCAAAAGGCAGATTGGCCTGGGAACACAGCTGTGACTCAAGTTTCACTCCTGATGGGGGTAGTTGCCAGGCAGAATCAAGTTCCTTAAGCCAGACTTTCAGCTAACTGTCATGTTTTTTGTTGCTTTTTAAATTAACTTGCAATTTTACACATGCAGCTAGAATGCTGATTCTAAGTGCAAAACTATGACATTTCAACAGTTACAAAGGCATGTGACACCAAACATAGGTCACTTATTTAATCTAAACATTTTCGATTTTAGTGTCTTTGAATCCAGTGCAACTTAAACTGCTGACTCCATAGCAGTTTTGTTATAAGCATTGTTTTGGGCTCTTCATTTCCCAGATTTTGTAGGCACACAAAACTCCATTCTGCCAAATGTCTGCTGGTGTTCAGTGAATATTTTGCACATGTTGCAATGTTTGAAAATAGGCATTTTGAGCCTGCCTTCAGAGAAACACAGGGTGGTTTTAAAACGCCGGCTTTTGGATAGTGGTGAGTACTGGTACTGCACCCATTTTTGGGATTTAACAAATGAATTCCCCACAATTCTAAGTTGCATTTGGCAATCAGCATTGCCATTCCCAATGGTTTCAGACTACTGTGCGGGTAGTCCGATGGTGGTTTTAAAGCGCTTTGAAGCTAACCGGCGCTACTGTTTTTCCTTTGGCAACCCATTTTCATTCTCGCACTGGTGGGTGGCAAGTGAGGCAACCATTTTGGTGTGCGCACAAACTGCGCAGCTTTCCTGGATTTCGGCGCACATGTGGGTTTTCCGCCATCTTGAATTTTCTAAGCCCACAGCACCAAATGTTGTGGCATGATAGCTTAAACGTGGGTCAGGACACCCAACAAGCCCCCCCACGCGACTGCACTTTGAATTTGAGTCGATGGGGAGTCGCGTGCCCAAGGGTTTTGACCCACGCACCGGTCTGTCCGCATAATCTTCTTCCTACTCTGTAGATGGCACAGGTCAGCATCTTCTTCTCCATCCGGTACTGATCGATCGGTTCTCCTCGCCGGTCCTGATGGGAATATTGGGCGGTCCACTGGGCCCATTGGATCTTCGTTCCCGGTCTCCGGATCGCCCTCCTTGGCCCGTCTTCAGGTTTTCTTTCTCCTAGGACGACAAAGGAAGAGCAGCAATACCTACTCATAGACGTTTTTTCCACCACTGTTGAGATAGTGGGGCAGCATATGCATTTCATCATAACGAAACATTACATTCTTATTTTGAAAAAAAAAAGTATAACTAAGAGACAGTTTCATGCAAATCACAATATTTTAGAGACTAGATGTGGTATGTTTTATGATTGGAACTGAATTAGTCTGAGACAGTACCCGCTAGGATTCCAGAGGATTCCTCCAGTTGTTGCAGAGTGTGCCTGGGATGGCAACATTTCAACTGGTTTATGTGGACCCACTTGTCTTCCCCCTCTGCCAAAGGACCTTTGGGGATGTGTATTTTGTAGGCCACAGGGGAGATCTTGTCGATGATCTCAAAGGGTCCCTTCCACGTAGGCAAAAATTTCCGCTGTTTTGCCTGGTTTCTTTGGAAGTTGTATAGATGGACCCGGTCCCCCACCTGATATTCCTTCCTGGAAGTCTTCAGGTCATAGTGGGTCTTCATGCTATCAGCCGATCTTTCTAGATTCCGCTGAGCGTAAGCAAAAGCATGTTGGAGGTGTTTCCTTAAATTCTCCACATACTTATGAGTTGTGGAGGCATTTATTAGTGTCTGCTCTTGGGTCCTGTAGAGCAAATGCTGAGGAAGCACCATCTTGCGCCCAGTCATCAATTCAAATGGTGACATTTTGGTTGCAGATGAAGGGGTAGATCTGATGGCCATTAGGACCAGAGGTAATCGGATATCCCAACTTGGCCCAGAATCTGCCACAAACTTCTTTAATATGCTCACAATGGTTCGGTTATATCTCTCTACTGCCCCAGAAGAAGCTGGCCTGTAAGCAATATGCAGCTTTCTCTTGACCCCCAGTATCTCCCACATCTTTGTCATTACTTCACTGGTGAAGTGGCTACCTCTGTCTGACTCAATCCTTTGAGGTAGACCAAAACGGGAAAAGATGTGGTTAATCATCAAGGCAGCTGCCGTTTCTGCCTTGCAGTTTGGGGCTGGGAGACATTCCACCCACTTGGTGAACAAGCATGTGACAGTCAACATGTACTTATTCCCCCTAGCAGAGCGAATCACGGGGCCTACAAAGTCGATTTGTAAATCTGACCATGGCAGGGTCATCCCCCGCTTTTGGAGAGGCGCGCGGTGCGTGAGGGATGATGGCTGAAATTGTGCACACACAAGACACCCCTTCAAGTATTGGTCGAGGTCCTGCCCCATGTGTGGCCAGTATGCAACCTCTCTTAAGATTTCCAATGTTGTGTGAAACCCCCTATGACCGGCGGTGGCCGCATCATGGGCGTGACTTAACATCAGGCTTCGGAATGAGGTAGGAACCACCCACTGATCGTGGCCAGCTTTGGATTTCCTTACCAGCAAACAGTCTTGGATTCGGAACATTTTTGGACATTTCATCAACACTCTTAGGTCCTCTTTCCCAATGTAATCGGTATCCGTCAGGGGAAAGTTCTCAGGGTCCTCAAGGTGCTGGTAAAATTTACCAATTATTGGATCCCCCTTCTGAGCTGTAATCAAATCAGCATCAGGGGTCTCCTTACTCCATTGTGCAATTGAAAGGTCGTTGTGAGCATTTGTCTGGGACCTAGTGATAGCAGTGACCTGGATTTCCCCCAACAGGGACTCAATCTCAATTAGATCCCCTTGGATGGCCCCGGTTTTGGCCAGCTGATCAGCTAAGTCATTTCCAGTTTTGTCTGGTCCCTCTACTTTGGAATGACCCTGGATCTTTTTCCAATAGATAGTCATCTCATTCGAGGTGACCAGATCATCAATGTTTTTGATCAACTTCCCATGTTTCAAGGGTTTGTTGTTAGCACATAACATGCCTCTGGTTTTCCAATTAACCAGATGCTCCACGAACCCGTTCCGTACATAATCCGAATCTGTGATTATGACCAGTTCGTGGAGTTGATGCTGGACAGCAGTGAGGATGGCCTGATGCACAGCCATCAATTCTGACTACTTCGGGGACCAATTTTGTATCCAGCAGAGGGTTCTGGGGACTCATTCACCCATGCATTCCCTACGCCGGCCACCAGTTCTTTCTCCCCGTTGTTGTCAACATGGTAAGAGCATCCATCCACATAGACAGTGGGCATTCCCTCACACTTGTCCTCTTCAAAGACTTTGTGTGGGGAATTAAGGTATGCCTCCGTGTTGTCCTTTATTTTTAGACTTTCGTCCTCGAGACAGTTTTCTCTGGCACAATCATGCAAGTCAGCCAGACCTTGCGCGAGGGGACTCTTCTTGTTTTGGCCATATCTGACCTCCACAGGAAAGCCTTGCATTGACAGAATCCAGGAAGTAATTCGGGAATTAATCACATTTCCGGCCCGGATTCTGTCACTTTGGAGATATTGCAGAGGCTGGTGTGGAGTCTCCACTATGATGTGTTCCCCCCTGGATAAACGGGCGGTAATTCTTCAATGCCCACACCGTTGCCAGGAGTGCCTTCTCACAATCGTTGAATTTCTCCTCCACAGAGGATAAAGTTTTGCTCGCATAGGAGATTACTTTATTGACCTTGTCATGCTTTTGGTATAATACTGCCGTCAAGCACGTATTAGAGAACCCTGTCTCCAGGAAGAACTCCTTGTTTCTGACAGGGTAAGCTAGGCAAGGCGCTTGCGAGAGGCTTCTTTTGAGTTGTTTTACCGCCTCGGCTTGTTCTGGACCCCATTCCCACTTGACCCCCCCTTCAGGAGATGAATCAAGGGTCTGGTGATCTCTGCGTAGCCCTCAATGAACTTTCTGCTGTAATTAGTCAGTCCAAGGAGGCTCCTTAGTTCCCGCAGAGTTGTGGGGTCTTTCAGTTTCTGAAGTGCTTCCACTTTCTTTTCCTGGGGACAGAGGCCCTGAGGAGTAATCTCATGCCCCAAGAAATTAACACGGGTTCTACACCACTGTGCTTTCTGAAAGGAAAGTTTTGCTCCGGCGGCCCTCAACTGTGTCAGAACATAACGGATCTCCGCTATGTGTTCCTCCACAGATGAACTTTTGATGAGGACATCATCTACATAAGCCAGGTTACCCCTCGCACCCAGGTCGGGCATGGCCTTATGTAGGAAAATGTTGAATTCATTGCCGGAGTTGAGGTATCCGAAGGGAGTCCGGGTCCATGTGTACTGCTGGCCCCCAAAGGTGAAAGCCAGTTTGTATTGGTCCTCCCTACTGACAGGCACGGTCCAGTACCCATTGGTCAGGTCTATTGCAGTGAATACCTGTGACCCCTGGATCTGGGCCAGCCCTTGGTCAATGTAGGGCAGTGGCCATCGGGAAGTATGGACCCGTTTGTTGAGCTCCCTAAGGTCAGCACAGAGTCTCCACTGGCCGTTTGGCTTCAATATTCCCAGCACCGGATTATTGAAGGTGCTGTGGACTGGACGGATTATTCCCCGGGACTCAAGGTTCTTAATTATTTCAGTAAGGGACTCCATTGATGCGAGAGGCAAGCGATATTGCTTCACAAACACAGGAGTCATGCCAGGGTCCGTGGGGATTGTGGTTGTGTGGATGTCAGTGCGACCACAGTCATATGAGTCTACCGCAAAGAGATCTTGGAAATCCAAGAAAACTTGTTTCAACTTTTGCTTTTGTTCCAGAGTCACACAGGCATCAGCTAGGTTGACTCTCTCTTCCACCATCTGCCTGAAGCCTGGAAAGACTTCTGGTTTGGCTATTTCAGCGGCCTCCTCCAGCTGGGTGGAGAAGTCCCTGGTCAGAGTGCTGATTTGGACCGGAGGCTTCAGGTGGGAAAGGCAGCCTTCATGAACCTGGAAAATCACCTCATCCCTCCTGAAGTCACACGTCACATCTTCCTTACCATACGGGCAGGAAGTGTACACCAGGAAGTTCCCCCCATGCCGGGTAAAAATCCTGTCTGGTGTTGCGTTGTCATCACTGTCACTGTCAAAACAGTCCTTGGGGATTGGTCCTAACAGTTCATTTCTAAGATCAATGGAGAAATGTCGGTCATCAACCGCCATTCCAATAATGGTGCCTGCGGCTAGAGTAATACTCTTTAAGTCGCTGTTATCCACCTCTATTGGAATGGTGTCATGTTCTATGTTGACTAATGGTGTTGGGTTTACCCCCAACCCTTGCTGTTGGAGAGAAGCATTTAGATGTATGTAAGCATCAGGGTTTTTCAACTCTTGTCCCCTTTTAACTTTCACTTGCAGGGAGAATTGTCGGGTCCTTTCTGGGATGGTGACTTCCTTTTTAGTCTGAATTTCAACTGCATAAGGTAGCAATTGAGCGGACCTAAATGCTTTTTCTGGATCATCAAAGCCCATGGGATTATCCGCTAATCGGGACCAAGCTTTGAAGTTTATTAGGTCCACACTAATGGCAAAGCGATTGAGAATGTCACTCCTAAGTAAAAGGCGGCAGGGACGTCTCGCACGACCCAACAATTGTGGACTATGCTCTTATTGCCAATGGAGATTTTGAGCATACACCTGCTTGGCAGGAGATGTTTGAAAGTAGGTGCTTCCAGGTCCATTTCCCACTTGTCTATCAGTTTGAATGTGGGAATGGCTGGATCTTTTGGGAGTTGGCGAAACATGGCTTCGCTGATGAAGCTCTTACCGTTGTTCACACACACTCGAGCGAGAACAGAGTCCTTCCCATCATTTAACTGAACAGGGATGAACAACTGCCCTCCAATTTGCTGAATATCAGCCAGGCTCTGAGCTGATTTCACATCTTCCTGGACTATAGAAGTGGTAGTTTCTGATTGTGGATTAGTATAGAATTTCAGAGTGTTTCCTTCCAGTGTGGAATACCACCTTAAACTGGAAGGAAGGTTGATTTTCAGAAATAGAGAGGACCCCCCATCACCAGTCTGTTGTCCTACTGCTATTACTGTCACGTCTGGAATTTGGTTGTTCTGGAAGTGAAATTCTACTTGGTCAGATTTTTGTTCAACCATGTGGCATGTGCCGTTTAAACTAACATGGTTGACACTCTGCTTTAATTTTATTGGTCGGCTAGTCTGGGTCCAGAGGACCTTGTTTACGCAATCTATTAGGGGTGACAACCTTCTCAGGAGGTCATTCCCAAGTAAACAAGGGGTGCCCTCTGGGGTCACAACTATGACCGGGTGTTTCAACTTATGTCGCCCAATTTTAATGTCCAAGTCTGCCGTCCCCTCAACGGGAATTTCCTTCCCGTCAAAGTTCTGGAGTTGTCCAGGAAGAGAGGTGAGAGGAATTTGGTAATTCTCTCCCCTTCCTGCATTCAGTTCGTCAAAGGCCCTTCTGGACAGAAGGGTAGCTTGAGATCCAGTGTCCACCAGTGCCGAGATTGTACCCTGCCCCTGTACTTGTACCGGGGCATAATATCTTCCCTCCTTCTCCTCAAGGGGGCACAGATAATGTACATTTTTGGACAACTGGTGGGCTAATTTTCTGGTTTTGGACATCGCTAGCGAAGAGATTTGGGCAGAATTCTGTGGAGAGCCTTGGGAATCTGAAAGAAAAATTTGGCAACTGGAGATCAGAGCCATTGTGGGTTCCCCTGGCTCCGGTTCTGGGCCGCCCCCCCTTTTATGGAGGCAGTCACCAGGATGGGTTTGAACCAGGGGATTTTCTTGCTGTTGGTTCTGGGATGAGATGGTGGGCGGCGGTAGCTCAGTCTCCACATCTCCCCAGTCTGGATTTGCATCCCTAGGGACCCATTTTTCTTTGGGAGGAGTTCCCCCCTCTCTGAAGGAGAAGATCCTTTTCCCAGGATCCTCTGAGGATCCCTCTCCCTCAAATTGGAAGACCTGCACCTCCTCCTCAAACTGAGTCCGTTTGGGTCTTTTGTTTCTCCTACCCCCCCTCTGCTCCTTAGGAGGCAGACTTTCAGGGGCAAGAGATTTTGTTTCCGGTTCCTGGGTTTCCAGGGGCTGATTACAAGTGAGGAAGGAAGCTTCCTCCAAGGCTTTACACCCCCCTTCCCTTTGTGCCTCCTCCCTGGGAACCGGTGAGTTATCGGGGTGCTGCCCCCGTCATTGTTCTGGAGCACCAGGTCCAGAGTTGGGTGCGTTCTGCGCCGGCATGCCGATCTGAGGGTTCTGCTGAGCCCTCAGTATGTGACCCAGATCCCGCGCCATGTTTTGAACCTGGCGCTCTAACTGGGAAACCCGCTCAGGCTGATACGGGGCCCTGTTTTCTCCCCTGGGCTGATCCAGGGAAGGGTAGCTATCCCTCCTCTGGTAATACCCCGGGTTGGGAAGATTTGGGTACCCCTCCACCCTTGGCCTCCCCTCTCCCGGATTCAGTGGTCTGGGCTCAGGGAATTGGGGAAAGAAGGATGGATGGTTTTGGGGCTGAAAGTTGGGTGGATACCTGGGGAAACAGTTCTGCCCAGGATTTGGAGAGTTTCTGCCCTCCGGTGGGAAGTTAGGAGGGAAGTTCCCTGGGTTAGGTGCTTGGCTGGATCCCCCCCCTTGGGCTGGAGGAGTCCACACATAACCCAGGATGGGTCTGTTTCCCTTGTAACAGGGACTTACATAATCAGGAGAGCGAGGGACCCCATTTGTGGGGCTGCCTCCCTGGCTCCCTGTCTGTGACTGGCCCGAGGACCTTCTGGGCCTAGCATTATTAGGTGCAGGTAGGTTTTTAGGCCCCCCATCTCCAAATCTAAAACGGGGGTGACCTTTACCTCTGCCACCTTGGCAGCAGCAGGGGTGGTGTTGGCTTTGGGGTTTTTCTGGGCATTACTTTTGCTATCTACCGGTTTCTGCACCTCATAGATCCGGGTAGCCTGTTCAATGACCCAGTCTAAAGATCTTTTCTCGTGAAAATCCCTCACGAGCTGGGTCATTATGTATTTGGGCAAGGCATGAAAAAATGTATTAATGAATTCTCTACTGTCTGTGCGCACCCTTCTGGTGGTCTGCGCAAAAGCACGTTTCAGTTCCTGCACAAATTCTTGTGGGGCCTGATCCTCCCCACATTGTAAATTGTAGGCTGCCTTGCGAGCCTCTTGAGGATTTCTATGAATGGAAAAATGTTTCAGGATGGCCGCCTTATAGGTGGACCATCTTAAATGATTTTGGTCCTCCAGCCCCGCAAAGAAACTGGAGTATTCCGGGGAGAAGGTCCACTTTACATATTGAATACAGCTTTGGCTGTCCTTCAAATGGAAAGTCTCCATCATTTGTTCAAACAACTCTAAGTGCTCCCAAACAGAATACTTAGCGTTCTTATGGTAAGGCGTGATGACGCTCCTGATCGCCTTAATCTGCTTTAAGGGGTCCTTAAGCAAGGCCCTTTTTGCCTTATTGGCCTTTTTGGTTCGGGTAACCCTTGTCCATTCGTCCTCGGACTCGGAGGCACTGCTCCCAGAGGTTCCCGTCTGTTCTTCCAGGTTTTCCCGGATTCTGCGAGCCTGGGAATGGCTGGCAGAATGTGGGGACCTGGTCTCCTGTGTCCTGCGCAGTTCAGAGGAGTCTTCAGATTCCTCCTTGCTGCCAGGATTTGATGGGTACCCCCCCCCCACTGACCTAACTGGGCAGAGGTTTTCAGGATGCCCTTAAGGGGCCTACTCTCCTGGGGTTCCCCACTGAACTGTACTGTACTTGGGTGCCCATACCCGGATGCCCACCCCTCCATTCCTGGGTGGTACTGGCCTATGAGCCCCATACTCTTAGCTGGATAGTAATCTGCCATCCCTGTGGCCCTGTGCTCACGTGCGCCAGGGGACATGGGGGTGGCAGAGTCCAGGGACTGAGAGGTATGAGGGCCTCTGGTACTAGGGCTCCTGAGGTTATGCTCCGGAGTTTCCATTTCCCAGCGAACCTCATCTCTATCCGCCCCTGCTCCCTGTTGCAATGCAAGAGCCTGCATTTGTGCCTTCAGTTCCTCAGTTAAGGCCTTACTAGACTCTATCAGTCTCTCCTGCATCGCTACCTGTTGTTGGAGCCTATCATTGTGTTGACAGAGGGCCTCATTTTCCCTCTGTGCTTCCTGGTTGGTCCTGGAGAACTGGGCCAGTCTTTGCTGCAGGAGGTTTACCTCCTGAGCTGTGTCCCTATTGGCCTGCTCCTTTCTTGCTAGAGCATCCTCCACCCTCCTGGTGTGCTCTAACAAGTTCTGGTTTTCTTTTTGGAGGTCACCCAGCCCCTGGAGGGCCAGGTGATTTTCTTCCATTTTCCTTTTTAAATGGCAGACTTCCTGGCCTATGGCGTCTCTTTCCTGACTAAGAGCCTGCATTTGTGCCGCCAGGTCGTCCCTCTGCCTTTGGAAGGCACCAGCTTTCTGGCGCTCCTGATCAAACTCTGCCTGGGTATCCAGGTCTTTCAGAATCAGTTTATTGCTCTCCTCTTTCTCTCTATCTAGCTGGCTTTGCAGGGTGACTACCTGCTCCGCGCATGCCCTGTTGAAATTGATCTGTTGCTCCAACTTTTTCTGGTTCTGCAGTAAGGAGTCCAAACTGTCTTGGTGCTCCTTCTGCAGGGCCAGAAATCTGGTATCCTGGTCTGTCTTTTCCTGTTGTAGGATGCCCATATCCTCTTTTATTTTAATGATGTACTGCCTGCTGTCATTTTCTGACTCCTGGCTCCCCTGCAGCCTCTGCTCAGAAGAGACGAGGTCAGATTGGACCTTCTCTAACACCACCTGTTGCCTATTTGCCAGATTTTGGCTTTCAGCACATCTATCCTGCATGTCTCCCATATATAGGTACAGGTATGCTGCTATCCTGGCAATCTTATTGTGTTCCTCTTTGGCTTTAGGAGCCATATATAGTTCACTCAGGGCCACATGTAATGGACCCTGATCTCTCCATAAGTCTGACCCTGTTTCAGTGACCTGTCGCGTGATGGCCTGCAACCAGGCATCCTGGCCCTGCTCAGCCCATTCACCTCTCACAAATAGTTTATGTAAGAAGTGCTCTCTGGCTATTTTCATATCTACCAAGGTCGTCATTCTAGAGATTGGTCTCTGTCCTGACTTACAGAAGTTAGTATTTTATTTTTGCAGAACAGAACTTTTCTTGGAGTGTCCCTTTTGAGGAATGCTTCACAGCGTAATGCAGCGTGGTGATCCGACCGGATGTATGTATCCCGTCAGTTAGCACACTGTATTAAGCTGCACAAGTGGTATTCTAACCCAAACGTCCGGCCGAGCCCCCAGTTTGTAAGAGGATTCAATTCAACACTACAGCTAAGTCAACGCCTAGTCTATAATACTGAATGAAAACCCTTATTGATATATCTTTATGTCCAGTTCATGCGTTCTGGATGACTACCCCTATATAACACCCCTCTCTTGGAATCCCCCTGACCCCACTGAGCCAAGAAGTAGTTCTGTTTTGCAAGTTAAAAGGTTTATTTGATAATTTAAACAATAGATATATATATCACACTTTATAATAAATTAATAATTGAATAGCACACTTAATCTGATATGATAAAGATTAACAACGGAGAATCTGGCACTAACACGCTTCTCTATAATCAATAAGGAGTTGACATGAAATGGATAATGTAGCACAGTGGTAAATAGGTACAGAAGTATAATGTGGTAGAGAATGCTTTACAGGGTTCAAGGAAATGCAAGGTTGAATGAATGAAATGCAGTATAGAAAATACTCAATATGATTTCAACAAAACAATGTAATCACTTTTCTCTGGCAATCCCCTCCCCCCCTTGATACAATGCAAGGAAGTGGAAGGAAGCACACAGTTCTCAGAAATGCAATCAACTGTAATTCAGTTCACCCCAGCAAGCTTAGACTACAGAAGTTTGAAAACACAGGCCCAAATTGCTTTGATATGTGCTGGCAATGAATTAAAAAATATGCTAAAATGCTTTTAATTCCCTTTCAGAGGTTCAGGGTGAGTGGTATCTAGTTAATATTAGTCCCGGCTCACACTAGCAATGATGCAGGGATAGTTAGCAGGTTAAACGAATTTCTGGCAAATGGAAGGCAAGCAGCAGCCGATTTTACATGAGGAGAAATTTGCAAATCGCGGTAAAATTCGCGGATGCGTGTTCCGCGATTGCGGTAAAACTATAGGGGGTAGGAATGCGGTTCTTAGTGCGATTAAAAGCTTAGATTCTCAACTTTCAGATGAAAGTTACTGCAAGTCTCTAGCACAAACGGTTGCGGAGATATGAGCGATTGAATAAAGGTCGTTTTTCAGATTTGAAATTTTAAAAGCTCAAAAAGACAAGTGCAGCTTGCAACTAGAAAATGACAAGTGACAGATTTTGCAGCTAGAATGACAGGTGACAGATTTGGAGCTATCAGGCAGTTCTACTTAGGTTAAATAGATTGAATTAGATGAATTTAAACTAAGAGATTGGTTTGGTACAGTTTGGCGGTACTCACAAGAGATTTTAAACAGGAAGGCGGCTTTGTCACGATCTGGTCAACAGGTCTGGACTTCGGACGGTCTCTGGGCACAGCGTCTGGTCTCTGGAACTGCTCACAGCATCGGGGTCAGCACTCTGGATACAATGGCCTGGTCTCTGCTAGGCACCGGTTCTCTGGGTCGGGTCCTGCCTTCTCTTTGGATATTTCTGTCACCGGGTTCTTGCAAAAGTTCTTGGCAAAATTCAGACGGCGTCAGCCGGCTGTCTGAAGAGTTCAGTTGCAAAAAGATTTTTAGGCCTGCTGACAAATACTCTTGCTGGCAGTGACCTTTTTGGTTAAGGTTCTGAAGTCTCTGTTTATCTTGGAGTCTAAGTGTTGGCTCTTTGAAGTTTGATGGAGGTAAGTATGGATTTTTCCGGCAGAGCTTCCAGCGGCAGATGGAATTGAAGGTCCCTATCTGTCCTGTCTGTCTGCCTTTATGTGTTTTGAGAGTGGGTGGGTATGTTGGTCATAACTAAACTTGCCCTCTCACTTGTCATTGGTCAAATTTCCATTCCTCACTTGATTGGCGAAGCTAAGTTGTGTCAGAGTGATGTCATTTTATGGCTTGCAGATAGGACACTCCTCTGTCAGATTTCACACATTCTATATTTGATAACAAAAGACATATTTCACAGTTACACAGTTGCTTGAAATTACATATACATGGTGTGGCTGAATTTAGCCATGTCTCTGTCCAAATCTGTTGTTTCTAAGAGCTTGCATTCAGAAATGGCACATAATTGACTTTTTAACTGATTTTTCAATTTCTGACATTGACCCAACTTTACATACATGTGTGTAGGGAGTATGGACATTAACTGATGAAGTTTCAGATTTTTAACATGCATACATTTAGAGTAATATCCACTTTTCCGCTGACACCCCCCTGAACATACCACCGGTTCTAAAAACCTCTTAAACTGTGGGCAGAAAAATCACAAGAATTATGGTATCATTTATAAAATTTTCACATGTCCGCTCTATGAATGATCCATCTTTTTAAAGTTATGTTCTGGCTCCAAAGGGGTGTGGTTTCCTCTCAGCACAAGGTAGAAATACTGGTTTATCCAGTTCTGCCAAGCCAGCTTGCTCTCACAGGCAGTGCCCCTCCCAGCTTCTGCCAAGAGGAAGCTACATTTTACGACCGCTGTAATAAAACCTTTGCCTGAGTCAAGACAGGCTTTGTTCAGAGCTCCTGTAGAGCACAGGTAATTAAATTATCAGATAGATGGCATATCCTTAGTGTGGCCAGCAAAAGGCAGATTGGCCTGGGAACACAGCTGTGACTCAAGTTTCACTCCTGATGGGGGTAGTTGCCAGGCAGAATCAAGTTCCTTAAGCCAGACTTTCAGCTAACTGTCATGTTTTTTGTTGCTTTTTAAATTAACTTGCAATTTTACACATGCAGCTAGAATGCTGATTCTAAGTGCAAAACTATGACATTTCAACAGTTACAAAGGCATGTGACACCAAACATAGGTCACTTATTTAATCTAAACATTTTCGATTTTAGTGTCTTTGAATCCAGTGCAACTTAAACTGCTGACTCCATAGCAGTTTTGTTATAAGCATTGTTTTGGGCTCTTCATTTCCCAGATTTTGTAGGCACACAAAACTCCATTCTGCCAAATGTCTGCTGGTGTTCAGTGAATATTTTGCACATGTTGCAATGTTTGAAAATAGGCATTTTGAGCCTGCCTTCAGAGAAACACAGGGTGGTTTTAAAACGCCGGCTTTTGGATAGTGGTGAGTACTGGTACTGCACCCATTTTTGGGATTTAACAAATGAATTCCCCACAATTCTAAGTTGCATTTGGCAATCAGCATTGCCATTCCCAATGGTTTCAGACTACTGTGCGGGTAGTCCGATGGTGGTTTTAAAGCGCTTTGAAGCTAACCGGCGCTACTGTTTTTCCTTTGGCAACCCATTTTCATTCTCGCACTGGTGGGTGGCAAGTGAGGCAACCATTTTGGTGTGCGCACAAACTGCGCAGCTTTCCTGGATTTCGGCGCACATGTGGGTTTTCCGCCATCTTGAATTTTCTAAGCCCACAGCACCAAATGTTGTGGCATGATAGCTTAAACGTGGGTCAGGACACCCAACAAGCCCCCCCACGCGACTGCACTTTGAATTTGAGTCGATGGGGAGTCGCGTGCCCAAGGGTTTTGACCCACGCACCGGTCTGTCCGCATAATCTTTTTCCTACTCTGTAGATGGCACAGGTCAGCATCTTCTTCTCCATCCGGTACTGATCGATCGGTTCTCCTCGCCGGTCCTGATGGGAATATTGGGCGGTCCACTGGGCCCATTGGATCTTCGTTCCCGGTCTCCGGATCGCCCTCCTTGGCCCGTCTTCAGGTTTTCTTTCTCCTAGGACGACAAAGGAAGAGCAGCAATACCTACTCATAGACGTTTTTTCCACCACTGTTGAGATAGTGGGGCAGCATATGCATTTCATCATAACGAAACATTACATTCTTATTTTGAAAAAAAAAAGTATAACTAAGAGACAGTTTCATGCAAATCACAATATTTTAGAGACTAGATGTGGTATGTTTTATGATTGGAACTGAATTAGTCTGAGACAGTACCCGCTAGGATTCCAGAGGATTCCTCCAGTTGTTGCAGAGTGTGCCTGGGATGGCAACATTTCAACTGGTTTATGTGGACCCACTTGTCTTCCCCCTCTGCCAAAGGACCTTTGGGGATGTGTATTTTGTAGGCCACAGGGGAGATCTTGTCGATGATCTCAAAGGGTCCCTTCCACGTAGGCAAAAATTTCCGCTGTTTTGCCTGGTTTCTTTGGAAGTTGTATAGATGGACCCGGTCCCCCACCTGATATTCCTTCCTGGAAGTCTTCAGGTCATAGTGGGTCTTCATGCTATCAGCCGATCTTTCTAGATTCCGCTGAGCGTAAGCAAAAGCATGTTGGAGGTGTTTCCTTAAATTCTCCACATACTTATGAGTTGTGGAGGCATTTATTAGTGTCTGCTCTTGGGTCCTGTAGAGCAAATGCTGAGGAAGCACCATCTTGCGCCCAGTCATCAATTCAAATGGTGACATTTTGGTTGCAGATGAAGGGGTAGATCTGATGGCCATTAGGACCAGAGGTAATCGGATATCCCAACTTGGCCCAGAATCTGCCACAAACTTCTTTAATATGCTCACAATGGTTCGGTTATATCTCTCTACTGCCCCAGAAGAAGCTGGCCTGTAAGCAATATGCAGCTTTCTCTTGACCCCCAGTATCTCCCACATCTTTGTCATTACTTCACTGGTGAAGTGGCTACCTCTGTCTGACTCAATCCTTTGAGGTAGACCAAAACGGGAAAAGATGTGGTTAATCATCAAGGCAGCTGCCGTTTCTGCCTTGCAGTTTGGGGCTGGGAGACATTCCACCCACTTGGTGAACAAGCATGTGACAGTCAACATGTACTTATTCCCCCTAGCAGAGCGAATCACGGGGCCTACAAAGTTGATTTGTAAATCTGACCATGGCAGGGTCATCCCCCGCTTTTGGAGAGGCGCGCGGTGCGTGAGGGATGATGGCTGAAATTGTGCACACACAAGACACCCCTTCAAGTATTGGTCGAGGTCCTGCCCCATGTGTGGCCAGTATGCAACCTCTCTTAAGATTTCCAATGTTGTGTGAAACCCCCTATGACCGGCGGTGGCCGCATCATGGGCGTGACTTAACATCAGGCTTCGGAATGAGGTAGGAACCACCCACTGATCGTGGCCAGCTTTGGATTTCCTTACCAGCAAACAGTCTTGGATTCGGAACATTTTTGGACATTTCATCAACACTCTTAGGTCCTCTTTCCCAATGTAATCGGTATCCGTCAGGGGAAAGTTCTCAGGGTCCTCAAGGTGCTGGTAAAATTTACCAATTATTGGATCCCCCTTCTGAGCTGTAATCAAATCAGCATCAGGGGTCTCCTTACTCCATTGTGCAATTGAAAGGTCGTTGTGAGCATTTGTCTGGGACCTAGTGATAGCAGTGACCTGGATTTCCCCCAACAGGGACTCAATCTCAATTAGATCCCCTTGGATGGCCCCGGTTTTGGCCAGCTGATCAGCTAAGTCATTTCCAGTTTTGTCTGGTCCCTCTACTTTGGAATGACCCTGGATCTTTTTCCAATAGATGGTCATCTCATTCGAGGTGACCAGATCATCAATGTTTTTGATCAACTTCCCATGTTTCAAGGGTTTGTTGTTAGCACATAACATGCCTCTGGTTTTCCAATTAACCAGATGCTCCACGAACCCGTTCCGTACATAATCCGAATCTGTGATTATGACCAGTTCGTGGAGTTGATGCTGGACAGCAGTGAGGATGGCCTGATGCACAGCCATCAATTCTGCCACCTGACTACTTCGGGGACCAATTTTGTATCCAGCAGAGGGTTCTGGGGACTCATTCACCCATGCATTCCCTACGCCGGCCACCAGTTCTTTCTCCCCGTTGTTGTCAACATGGTAAGAGCATCCATCCACATAGACAGTGGGCATTCCCTCACACTTGTCCTCTTCAAAGACTTTGTGTGGGGAATTAAGGTATGCCTCCGTGTTGTCCTTTATTTTTAGACTTTCGTCCTCGAGACAGTTTTCTCTGGCACAATCATGCAAGTCAGCCAGACCTTGCGCGAGGGGACTCTTCTTGTTTTGGCCATATCTGACCTCCACAGGAAAGCCTTGCATTGACAGAATCCAGGAAGTAATTCGGGAATTAATCACATTTCCGGCCCGGATTCTGTCACTTTGGAGATATTGCAGAGGCTGGTGTGGAGTCTCCACTATGATGTGTTCCCCCCTGGATAAACGGGCGGTAATTCTTCAATGCCCACACCGTTGCCAGGAGTGCCTTCTCACAATCGTTGAATTTCTCCTCCACAGAGGATAAAGTTTTGCTCGCATAGGAGATTACTTTATTGACCTTGTCATGCTTTTGGTATAATACTGCCGTCAAGCACGTATTAGAGAACCCTGTCTCCAGGAAGAACTCCTTGTTTCTGACAGGGTAAGCTAGGCAAGGCGCTTGTGAGAGGCTTCTTTTGAGTTGTTTTACCGCCTCGGCTTGTTCTGGACCCCATTCCCACTTGACCCCCCCTTCAGGAGATGAATCAAGGGTCTGGTGATCTCTGCGTAGCCCTCAATGAACTTTCTGCTGTAATTAGTCAGTCCAAGGAGGCTCCTTAGTTCCCGCAGAGTTGTGGGGTCTTTCAGTTTCTGAAGTGCTTCCACTTTCTTTTCCTGGGGACAGAGGCCCTGAGGAGTAATCTCATGCCCCAAGAAATTAACACGGGTTCTACACCACTGTGCTTTCTGAAAGGAAAGTTTTGCTCCGGCGGCCCTCAACTGTGTCAGAACATAACGGATCTCCGCTATGTGTTCCTCCACAGATGAACTTTTGATGAGGACATCATCTACATAAGCCAGGTTACCCCTCGCACCCAGGTCGGGCATGGCCTTATGTAGGAAAATGTTGAATTCATTGCCGGAGTTGAGGTATCCGAAGGGAGTCCGGGTCCATGTGTACTGCTGGCCCCCAAAGGTGAAAGCCAGTTTGTATTGGTCCTCCCTACTGACAGGCACGGTCCAGTACCCATTGGTCAGGTCTATTGCAGTGAATACCTGTGACCCCTGGATCTGGGCCAGCCCTTGGTCAATGTAGGGCAGTGGCCATCGGGAAGTATGGACCCGTTTGTTGAGCTCCCTAAGGTCAGCACAGAGTCTCCACTGGCCGTTTGGCTTCAATATTCCCAGCACCGGATTATTGAAGGTGCTGTGGACTGGACGGATTATTCCCCGGGACTCAAGGTTCTTAATTATTTCAGTAAGGGACTCCATTGATGCGAGAGGCAAGCGATATTGCTTCACAAACACAGGAGTCATGCCAGGGTCCGTGGGGATTGTGGTTGTGTGGATGTCAGTGCGACCACAGTCATATGAGTCTACGGCAAAGAGATCTTGGAAATCCAAGAAAACTTGTTTCAACTTTTGCTTTTGTTCCAGAGTCACACAGGCATCAGCTAGGTTGACTCTCTCTTCCACCATCTGCCTGAAGCCTGGAAAGACTTCTGGTTTGGCTATTTCAGCGGCCTCCTCCAGCTGGGTGGAGAAGTCCCTGGTCAGAGTGCTGATTTGGACCGGAGGCTTCAGGTGGGAAAGGCAGCCTTCATGAACCTGGAAAATCACCTCATCCCTCCTGAAGTCACACGTCACATCTTCCTTACCATACGGGCAGGAAGTGTACACCAGGAAGTTCCCCCCATGCCGGGTAAAAATCCTGTCTGGTGTTGCGTTGTCATCACTGTCACTGTCAAAACAGTCCTTGGGGATTGGTCCTAACAGTTCATTTCTAAGATCAATGGAGAAATGTCGGTCATCAACCGCCATTCCAATAATGGTGCCTGCGGCTAGAGTAATACTCTAAGTCGCTGTTATCCACCTCTATTGGAATGGTGTCATGTTCTATGTTGACTAATGGTGTTGGGTTTACCCCCAACCCTTGCTGTTGGAGAGAAGCATTTAGATGTATGTAAGCATCAGGGTTTTTCAACTCTTGTCCCCTTTTAACTTTCACTTGCAGGGAGAATTGTCGGGTCCTTTCTGGGATGGTGACTTCCTTTTTAGTCTGAATTTCAACTGCATAAGGTAGCAATTGAGCGGACCTAAATGCTTTTTCTGGATCATCAAAGCCCATGGGATTATCCGCTAATCGGGACCAAGCTTTGAAGTTTATTAGGTCCACACTAATGGCAAAGCGATTGAGAATGTCACTGCCTAAGTAAAAGGCGGCAGGGACGTCTCGCACGACCCAACAATTGTGGACTATGCTCTTATTGCCAATGGAGATTTTGAGCATACACCTGCTTGGCAGGAGATGTTTGAAAGTAGGTGCTTCCAGGTCCATTTCCCACTTGTCTATCAGTTTGAATGTGGGAATGGCTGGATCTTTTGGGAGTTGGCGAAACATGGCTTCGCTGATGAAGCTCTTACCGTTGTTCACACACACTCGAGCGAGAACAGAGTCCTTCCCATCATTTAACTGAACAGGGATGAACAACTGCCCTCCAATTTGCTGAATATCAGCCAGGCTCTGAGCTGATTTCACATCTTCCTGGACTATAGAAGTGGTAGTTTCTGATTGTGGATTAGTATAGAATTTCAGAGTGTTTCCTTCCAGTGTGGAATACCACCTTAAACTGGAAGGAAGGTTGATTTTCAGAAATAGAGAGGACCCCCCATCACCAGTCTGTTGTCCTACTGCTATTACTGTCACGTCTGGAATTTGGTTGTTCTGGAAGTGAAATTCTACTTGGTCAGATTTTTGTTCAACCATGTGGCATGTGCCGTTTAAACTAACATGGTTGACACTCTGCTTTAATTTTATTGGTCGGCTAGTCTGGGTCCAGAGGACCTTGTTTACGCAATCTATTAGGGGTGACAACCTTCTCAGGAGGTCATTCCCAAGTAAACAAGGGGTGCCCTCTGGGGTCACAACTATGACCGGGTGTTTCAACTTATGTCGCCCAATTTTAATGTCCAAGTCTGCCGTCCCCTCAACGGGAATTTCCTTCCCGTCAAAGTTCTGGAGTTGTCCAGGAAGAGAGGTGAGAGGAATTTGGTAATTCTCTCCCCTTCCTGCATTCAGTTTGTCAAAGGCCCTTCTGGACAGAAGGGTAGCTTGAGATCCAGTGTCCACCAGTGCCGAGATTGTACCCTGCCCCTGTACTTGTACCGGGGCATAATATCTTCCCTCCTTCTCCTCAAGGGGGCACAGATAATGTACATTTTTGGACAACTGGTGGGCTAATTTTCTGGTTTTGGACATCGCTAGCGAAGAGATTTGGGCAGAATTCTGTGGAGAGCCTTGGGAATCTGAAAGAAAAATTTGGCAACTGGAGATCAGAGCCATTGTGGGTTCCCCTGGCTCCGGTTCTGGGCCGCCCCCCCTTTTATGGAGGCAGTCACCAGGATGGGTTTGAACCAGGGGATTTTCTTGCTGTTGGTTCTGGGATGAGATGGTGGGCGGCGGTAGCTCAGTCTCCACATCTCCCCAGTCTGGATTTGCATCCCTAGGGACCCATTTTTCTTTGGGAGGAGTTCCCCCCTCTCTGAAGGAGAAGATCCTTTTCCCAGGATCCTCTGAGGATCCCTCTCCCTCAAATTGGAAGACCTGCACCTCCTCCTCAAACTGAGTCCGTTTGGGTCTTTTGTTTCTCCTACCCCCCCTCTGCTCCTTAGGAGGCAGACTTTCAGGGGCAAGAGATTTTGTTTCCGGTTCCTGGGTTTCCAGGGGCTGATTACAAGTGAGGAAGGAAGCTTCCTCCAAGGCTTTACACCCCCCTTCCCTTTGTGCCTCCTCCCTGGGAACCGGTGAGTTATCGGGGTGCTGCCCCCGTCATTGTTCTGGAGCACCAGGTCCAGAGTTGGGTGCGTTCTGCGCCGGCATGCCGATCTGAGGGTTCTGCTGAGCCCTCAGTATGTGACCCAGATCCCGCGCCATGTTTTGAACCTGGCGCTCTAACTGGGAAACCCGCTCAGGCTGATACGGGGCCCTGTTTTCTCCCCTGGGCTGATCCAGGGAAGGGTAGCTATCCCTCCTCTGGTAATACCCCGGGTTGGGAAGATTTGGGTACCCCTCCACCCTTGGCCTCCCCTCTCCCGGATTCAGTGGTCTGGGCTCAGGGAATTGGGGAAAGAAGGATGGATGGTTTTGGGGCTGAAAGTTGGGTGGATACCTGGGGAAACAGTTCTGCCCAGGATTTGGAGTTTCTGCCCTCCGGTGGGAAGTTAGGAGGGAAGTTCCCTGGGTTAGGTGCTTGGCTGGATCCCCCCCCTTGGGCTGGAGGAGTCCACACATAACCCAGGATGGGTCTGTTTCCCTTGTAACAGGGACTTACATAATCAGGAGAGCGAGGGACCCCATTTGTGGGGCTGCCTCCCTGGCTCCCTGTCTGTGACTGGCCCGAGGACCTTCTGGGCCTAGCATTATTAGGTGCAGGTAGGTTTTTAGGCCCCCCATCTCCAAATCTAAAACGGGGGTGACCTTTACCTCTGCCACCTTGGCAGCAGCAGGGGTGGTGTTGGCTTTGGGGTTTTTCTGGGCATTACTTTTGCTATCTACCGGTTTCTGCACCTCATAGATCCGGGTAGCCTGTTCAATGACCCAGTCTAAAGATCTTTTCTCGTGAAAATCCCTCACGAGCTGGGTCATTATGTATTTGGGCAAGGCATGAAAAAATGTATTAATGAATTCTCTACTGTCTGTGCGCACCCTTCTGGTGGTCTGCGCAAAAGCACGTTTCAGTTCCTGCACAAATTCTTGTGGGGCCTGATCCTCCCCACATTGTAAATTGTAGGCTGCCTTGCGAGCCTCTTGAGGATTTCTATGAATGGAAAAATGTTTCAGGATGGCCGCCTTATAGGTGGACCATCTTAAATGATTTTGGTCCTCCAGCCCCGCAAAGAAACTGGAGTATTCCGGGGAGAAGGTCCACTTTACATATTGAATACAGCTTTGGCTGTCCTTCAAATGGAAAGTCTCCATCATTTGTTCAAACAACTCTAAGTGCTCCCAAACAGAATACTTAGCGTTCTTATGGTAAGGCGTGATGACGCTCCTGATCGCCTTAATCTGCTTTAAGGGGTCCTTAAGCAAGGCCCTTTTTGCCTTATTGGCCTTTTTGGTTCGGGTAACCCTTGTCCATTCGTCCTCGGACTCGGAGGCACTGCTCCCAGAGGTTCCCGTCTGTTCTTCCAGGTTTTCCCGGATTCTGCGAGCCTGGGAATGGCTGGCAGAATGTGGGGACCTGGTCTCCTGTGTCCTGCGCAGTTCAGAGGAGTCTTCAGATTCCTCCTTGCTGCCAGGATTTGATGGGTACCCCCCCCACTGACCTAACTGGGCAGAGGTTTTCAGGATGCCCTTAAGGGGCCTACTCTCCTGGGGTTCCCCACTGAACTGTACTGTACTTGGGTGCCCATACCCGGATGCCCACCCCTCCATTCCTGGGTGGTACTGGCCTATGAGCCCCATACTCTTAGCTGGATAGTAATCTGCCATCCCTGTGGCCCTGTGCTCACGTGCGCCAGGGGACATGGGGGTGGCAGAGTCCAGGGACTGAGAGGTATGAGGGCCTCTGGTACTAGGGCTCCTGAGGTTATGCTCCGGAGTTTCCATTTCCCAGCGAACCTCATCTCTATCCGCCCCTGCTCCCTGTTGCAATGCAAGAGCCTGCATTTGTGCCTTCAGTTCCTCAGTTAAGGCCTTACTAGACTCTATCAGTCTCTCCTGCATCGCTACCTGTTGTTGGAGCCTATCATTGTGTTGACAGAGGGCCTCATTTTCCCTCTGTGCTTCCTGGTTGGTCCTGGAGAACTGGGCCAGTCTTTGCTGCAGGAGGTTTACCTCCTGAGCTGTGTCCCTATTGGCCTGCTCCTTTCTTGCTAGAGCATCCTCCACCCTCCTGGTGTGCTCTAACAAGTTCTGGTTTTCTTTTTGGAGGTCACCCAGCCCCTGGAGGGCCAGGTGATTTTCTTCCATTTTCCTTTTTAAATGGCAGACTTCCTGGCCTATGGCGTCTCTTTCCTGACTAAGAGCCTGCATTTGTGCCGCCAGGTCGTCCCTCTGCCTTTGGAAGGCACCAGCTTTCTGGCGCTCCTGATCAAACTCTGCCTGGGTATCCAGGTCTTTCAGAATCAGTTTATTGCTCTCCTCTTTCTCTCTATCTAGCTGGCTTTGCAGGGTGACTACCTGCTCCGCGCATGCCCTGTTGAAATTGATCTGTTGCTCCAACTTTTTCTGGTTCTGCAGTAAGGAGTCCAAACTGTCTTGGTGCTCCTTCTGCAGGGCCAGAAATCTGGTATCCTGGTCTGTCTTTTCCTGTTGTAGGATGCCCATATCCTCTTTTATTTTAATGATGTACTGCCTGCTGTCATTTTCTGACTCCTGGCTCCCCTGCAGCCTCTGCTCAGAAGAGACGAGGTCAGATTGGACCTTCTCTAACACCACCTGTTGCCTATTTGCCAGATTTTGGCTTTCAGCACATCTATCCTGCATGTCTCCCATATATAGGTACAGGTATGCTGCTATCCTGGCAATCTTATTGTGTTCCTCTTTGGCTTTAGGAGCCATATATAGTTCACTCAGGGCCACATGTAATGGACCCTGATCTCTCCATAAGTCTGACCCTGTTTCAGTGACCTGTCGCGTGATGGCCTGCAACCAGGCATCCTGGCCCTGCTCAGCCCATTCACCTCTCACAAATAGTTTATGTAAGAAGTGCTCTCTGGCTATTTTCATATCTACCAAGGTCGTCATTCTAGAGATTGGTCTCTGTCCTGACTTACAGAAGTTAGTATTTTATTTTTGCAGAACAGAACTTTTCTTGGAGTGTCCCTTTTGAGGAATGCTTCACAGCGTAATGCAGCGTGGTGATCCGACCGGATGTATGTATCCCGTCAGTTAGCACACTGTATTAAGCTGCACAAGTGGTATTCTAACCCAAACGTCCGGCCGAGCCCCCAGTTTGTAAGAGGATTCAATTCAACACTACAGCTAAGTCAACGCCTAGTCTATAATACTGAATGAAAACCCTTATTGATATATCTTTATGTCCAGTTCATGCGTTCTGGATGACTACCCCTATATAACACCCCTCTCTTGGAATCCCCCTGACCCCACTGAGCCAAGAAGTAGTTCTGTTTTGCAAGTTAAAAGGTTTATTTGATAATTTAAACAATAGATATATATATCACACTTTATAATAAATTAATAATTGAATAGCACACTTAATCTGATATGATAAAGATTAACAACGGAGAATCTGGCACTAACACGCTTCTCTATAATCAATAAGGAGTTGACATGAAATGGATAATGTAGCACAGTGGTAAATAGGTACAGAAGTATAATGTGGTAGAGAATGCTTTACAGGGTTCAAGGAAATGCAAGGTTGAATGAATGAAATGCAGTATAGAAAATACTCAATATGATTTCAACAAAACAATGTAATCACTTTTCTCTGGCAATCCCCTCCCCCCCTTGATACAATGCAAGGAAGTGGAAGGAAGCACACAGTTCTCAGAAATGCAATCAACTGTAATTCAGTTCACCCCAGCAAGCTTAGACTACAGAAGTTTGAAAACACAGGCCCAAATTGCTTTGATATGTGCTGGCAATGAATTAAAAAATATGCTAAAATGCTTTTAATTCCCTTTCAGAGGTTCAGGGTGAGTGGTATCTAGTTAATATTAGTCCCGGCTCACACTAGCAATGATGCAGGGATAGTTAGCAGGTTAAACGAATTTCTGGCAAATGGAAGGCAAGCAGCAGCCGATTTTACATGAGGAGAAATTTGCAAATCGCGGTAAAATTCGCGGATGCGTGTTCCGCGATTGCGGTAAAACTATAGGGGGTAGGAATGCGGTTCTTAGTGCGATTAAAAGCTTAGATTCTCAACTTTCAGATGAAAGTTACTGCAAGTCTCTAGCACAAACGGTTGCGGAGATATGAGCGATTGAATAAAGGTCGTTTTTCAGATTTGAAATTTTAAAAGCTCAAAAAGACAAGTGCAGCTTGCAACTAGAAAATGACAAGTGACAGATTTTGCAGCTAGAATGACAGGTGACAGATTTGGAGCTATCAGGCAGTTCTACTTAGGTTAAATAGATTGAATTAGATGAATTTAAACTAAGAGATTGGTTTGGTACAGTTTGGCGGTACTCACAAGAGATTTTAAACAGGAAGGCGGCTTTGTCACGATCTGGTCAACAGGTCTGGACTTCGGACGGTCTCTGGGCACAGCGTCTGGTCTCTGGAACTGCTCACAGCATCGGGGTCAGCACTCTGGATACAATGGCCTGGTCTCTGCTAGGCACCGGTTCTCTGGGTCGGGTCCTGCCTTCTCTTTGGATATTTCTGTCACCGGGTTCTTGCAAAAGTTCTTGGCAAAATTCAGACGGCGTCAGCCGGCTGTCTGAAGAGTTCAGTTGCAAAAAGATTTTTAGGCCTGCTGACAAATACTCTTGCTGGCAGTGACCTTTTTGGTTAAGGTTCTGAAGTCTCTGTTTATCTTGGAGTCTAAGTGTTGGCTCTTTGAAGTTTGATGGAGGTAAGTATGGATTTTTCCGGCAGAGCTTCCAGCGGCAGATGGAATTGAAGGTCCCTATCTGTCCTGTCTGTCTGCCTTTATGTGTTTTGACAGTGGGTGGGTATGTTGGTCATAACTAAACTTGCCCCTCTCACTTGTCATTGGTCAAATTTCCATTCCTCACTTGATTGGCGAAGCTAAGTTGTGTCAGAGTGATGTCATTTTATGGCTTGCAGATAGGACACTCCTCTGTCAGATTTCACACATTCTATATTTGATAACAAAAGACATATTTCACAGTTACACAGTTGCTTGAAATTACATATACATGGTGAGGCTGAATTTAGCCATGTCTCTGTCCAAATCTGTTGTTTCTAAGAGCTTGCATTCAGAAATGGCACATAATTGACTTTTTAACTGATTTTTCAATTTCTGACATTGACCCAACTTTACATACATGTGTGTAGGGAGTATGGACATTAACTGATGAAGTTTCAGATTTTTAACATGCATACATTTAGAGTAATATCCACTTTTCCGCTGACACCCCCCTGAACATACCACCGGTTCTAAAAACCTCTTAAACTGTGGGCAGAAAAATCACAAGAATTATGGTATCATTTATAAAATTTTCACATGTCCGCTCTATGAATGATCCATCTTTTTAAAGTTATGTTCTGGCTCCAAAGGGGTGTGGTTTCCTCTCAGCACAAGGTAGAAATACTGGTTTATCCAGTTCTGCCAAGCCAGCTTGCTCTCACAGGCAGTGCCCCTCCCAGCTTCTGCCAAGAGGAAGCTACATTTTACGACCGCTGTAATAAAACCTTTGTCTGAGTCAAGACAGGCTTTGTTCAGAGCTCCTGTAGAGCACAGGTAATTCAATTATCAGATAGATGGCATATCCTTAGTGTGGCCAGCAAAAGGCAGATTGGCCTGGGAACACAGCTGTGACTCAAGTTTCACTCCTGATGGGGGTAGTTGCCAGGCAGAATCAAGTTCCTTAAGCCAGACTTTCAGCTAACTGTCATGTTTTTTGTTGCTTTTTAAATTAACTTGCAATTTTACACATGCAGCTAGAATGCTGATTCTAAGTGCAAAACTATGACATTTCAACAGTTACAAAGGCATGTGACACCAAACATAGGTCACTCATTTAATCTAAACATTTTCGATTTTAGTGTCTTTAAATCCAGTGCAACTTAAACTGCTGACTCCATAGCAGTTTTGTTATAAGCATTGTTTTGGGCTCTTCATTTCCCAGATTTTGTAGGCACACAAAACTCCATTCTGCCAAATGTCTGCTGGTGTTCAGTGAATATTTTGCACATGTTGCAATGTTTGAAAATAGGCATTTTGAGCCTGCCTTCAGAGAAACACAGGGTGGTTTTAAAACGCCGGCTTTTGGATAGTGGTGAGTACTGGTACTGCACCCATTTTTGGGATTTAACAAATGAATTCCCCACAATTCTAAGTTGCATTTGGCAATCAGCATTGCCATTCCCAATGGTTTCAGACTACTGTGCGGGTAGTCCGATGGTGGTTTTAAAGCGCTTTGAAGCTAACCGGCGCTACTGTTTTTCCTTTGGCAACCCATTTTCATTCTCGCACTGGTGGGTGGCAAGTGAGGCAACCATTTTGGTGTGCGCACAAACTGCGCAGCTTTCCTGGATTTCGGCGCACATGTGGGTTTTCCGCCATCTTGAATTTTCTAAGCCCACAGCACCAAATGTTGTGGCATGATAGCTTAAACGTGGGTCAGGACACCCAACAGCCTCTGCAGGTCTCCTGCCTAGGCGATCTCTGCCTAGTGATTGATAAGTGGATGTCGCTATGACCCCGAATTGCTCCTTTTTTTCTTGCTCACTTAACTGGGTCAATTTTCTATGAACTTCTAACCTTGCAGGCTCTCCCAACCATTTGATAATTATTGGATGCTATGGACAAGCCTAAGTTCATGGCGGCAGCAGTGCCCCGTGTTCCCATAATTGCCAATATTGATGGTAAAGATGTGATAGACGCAGTGCCTATCAGCTGTAAATTGAGTTCCAGCTGTTGCAGCTTGCTAGGGGCGGTGTGCAACAGGAGGGAAGGAACAATGCTAGTGCCCTATGCTGTGGTGTAACCTGAGGAAAGGCGGCTTGCAGCTGTACTAGCTTTTCTGAAAACCATTTGGGTATGTACTCATTTCTGGAAGGGCATAACCCTAATATAATTCTCAATGTCTGTAGCTGCACTCCTCCTGCGTCCATCTGTCCTGGTGACTTCTGGGCAGGTGCTATTCTATGCTGCACAGTATAACAAGGTTCCGTATATTGTCAAAATGTGCAGCCAGTAGTTGATAGTCTGTTTGTAAAAAGGGGCTAAAGATTCTAGTGACAGGTTGGGTGTGGCTAACGGTCCATGTCTAGCATTTGTTGGTGGATAAACTAGATTACCTCCAAACCGGTTGACATGATTTGTGTGTTGAAGCCAATTCAGGAAACTGGTATTTAAGTCTCCCCTTATCAGGAGAGTTGCATACACGTTATTTACTTTGTTGGTTGAAGTTTTCAAGTAAGTGAAGAGCGATTCAGCGAGCAGCCCTCGCAATTGCCCAATCGCTACTGTAAGGTTTATATTAACTCCCCAACAGTGTGATAACCTGAGCCAATTGAAGACTGCTGTTCTGCAATGGATGGGAATATTAATTTCCCAATGGGCCATCTTCTGTACACACCTAACCTCTTTTGATTAAAAAGCTTTTTAGAAAAAATATTTTTGCCCGGTCTGTTTATCGTAACTGGGGCATAAGGTTATTATTAGCAATAACAGTCATCCCTAAGAAGTCCCATCTATCTGGGTGCCACCTGTCTTGATTGCCTATGATTAGCCGTGACCATGAGCCTCCGTCTCCACCTCGTTTGAGGCTGTGAAAACAGACCCCTCGTCATCAGTCACTCATGTCAAAACTCTCCCTAGGCTGTGTCTCAGCGCTAAAAGACAGGTATGCCTAGGTTCATGTGCTCATCAACATGATTCAACATATACGGTCAGGAATTGTAAAGTTCTTAGACTCAAAAAGATACCACTCTGACGCATTGCTCTGAATTATACACTTGACACAGGAGTTATCATGTTAATGTATTTCATATGGCCCCCTATATTATGAGAGTTCTTATTCTCATTAAACAAGCTAAAGCAAAAGCAGATATAACATAACATCACTCCTATGAACAAGATTGCCATGTATGCAGAGAGCATGTTTGAATGTGTAAGTAATCGAACAAGTGATGGTTTGCGTTTAAACGCATGGGTAACCTATATCTCTCATTATGCTATGCTCCACTATACGCCTTCATGCACAAAGCAAGCATCCACCTGTCACTCACGTTTAGAGCAGAGTGTGCTTCAAATGAAAAAGCTTCTTCTGGGGTTGACGAGTTCTGCTTAGCTGGGACTGGCTGTCTCGCTCGTATGCTGCTGCTGCTGCCCTGCACTCCTAGCCAGCCCGTCCAGCTTGAAATGAACTGGCAAGTTTGCTGGCCTCCCTTCTCCCTTTTCATCGTTGTGCTGGGCTATATATCTATCAAGTAAAATGGTGGCCCTGAAGGGTTCATCATATCCACTGTTTGGAACAGAGAGACAGCTTGCATGTCACTTTGTTCGTTCGAGGTAGAACTCCTATGTGAAACTATGTTAGATGTGTTTTTGCATCGCAAGGTGGGATCTCTGTACCCGTTAGTTAAGGGCCCTCTCTGTAATCTATGGCATTTTGTGAAGTTCTTCAACATCACAGCATCATATACTTCTGCAAGCTATCTTAGCCGGCTGTCTGTAATCAAGGGACATCTTTGTCATGTGTTACCCAGTGCTTCCCATTGTACCCTATGGGCCTTGACTTTGTGAATGTGATAGATACTTCTGTTCACGTCTATCAATTTCCTGTTCTTAAATCCTTATCAGATATAACACTTAACTGTGTGAGGTTAAAAGGCTGCTTTCAGATAACACCTAAATGTGTGAGGTTAAAAGGCTGCCAGCTGACAGTTTTGTGGTTGGCCTACCCGCCAGAGCAGGAAATGCACCATTTCCACAATGTTGGCTGATCTGTAGGACTTAGAAACACATGTTCCTCAAATGTTGCACAAGTTGTATGCATCATTAAATTCTATGTTAAAGTGTCGCGTCTGTTTAAAGAACACCTTTTATGGCTACATGTCATATGATACATGAAAAACGGTCTTAAATTAGTCTGAGTTCATATCAATATCCACTCAGCTAACACCCATTAATGTATTAATTAATTCATTCCTCACACCCTATGCCATCTGCATGGAGACTCCTCCAGCAAGTTCACAGGCTATACTTTTGTTACATACACGGTTACATTTAACAGATCTACATGATCCGACCGCGGCTGATTTGCCCGTGGCTGGAAAGTTTGCATGAGAAAGGTGCGAACCACCAAAGGTTTGCACCTTTCTCCTGCGAACACATGTACATACCGACACCCCCACCCACACCACACCCATGACACACCCCCGCCGACACCCCCAACATAAACAAACCCCACTTACCTTTTTCATCATGCTGAGTCCCTGCGCCGCCAGTTCCCTTTCACTTCTGTGATCGGGAACCGGTGCAGCAGGGTCCGATTTTTTTTTTTTTTTTTTACAGGGGCTCCATGGGTTTCCCCCACGACCCCCACTCACTATACTGTGAAATATAGTGAGCGGGGTGTTGCGGGGGACAACCCCGCAGCCCCCATTTTTTTCGTCTTTTTTTTTTTCAAGGGTGTGCTGCAGGGGTGTCCTTACCTCCAATGCTACCATCATAGGCTCGAACTTTTGGTGTTCGAACATTTGGTGGTAGCATTTTTAGACGTTTTTGTACGTGCAACCGTTTAGATACGGTCAAAACGTACAATACCCATTTAACAACCTATTTGGCAAATAGATCAGCAGTATATCAGTACACGTTACTATACACCAAACCTTCCTCCCAAGAAGTGTACCATTTGCATGAATTGTTGTTCCAGTGAACTACAAATCATTGTGTCTACACATTACAACTCTGTGCCATCAAAAATAATTGATCATAAATCCAAGCCAACAATACAGGATCAGCTGATTATGTTTTCTTTTCTACAGGCGCTGCATTGAGTAGAATCAACAGAGGACCCTCCTGGGCCTTTGTTTTTGCAAATTTTGTTGGTGGCTTGGGCCCCCGGCCCGCACCCCTCGTTTCCCCAGCTTCTCGGCTTCCCTTTCCTCCCACCTCCCTCCTCCCAGCCCCCCCGGACCCTGATTGGCCAAAAGACTGTGCCTTCCTGGGCTAGTATCGAGCCTCGCTCCCTGCTCGCCTTCTTTTCTCCAGGCACTGCAGGTGAGTAGAAGCCTCAACAGAGGACCCTCTTGGGCCTTTGTTGTTTTTTGCCACTTTTGTTGGTGGTTTGAGCCCCCCTGACCCAGGCCGTACCCCTAGTTTTTTCCCAGCTTCTCGGCTTCCCTTTTCTCCCTCCTCCCGCCCCCGGACCCCGATTGGTGCATCCACCTGGTCATAACAGACCCTCCCAGGGCAGTCCTCTGCCCAGCAGCCCCTGCGGTTAAGGGCCAGAGGCAAAGGGTGTCTCCTATAGAGGCCGCTCCAGATTGTGTCTGTAGGTGTCAGCAGGGGAAGCCAGTGGCCAGAAGTCAACCAGCAGCAACCACCAAAACTAAGTGGCATGGCTGGGGAGTGGAGCAATTACTCTACTCCAGAAAACCCTGCCACTCTACATTAGCTTACCTTATAACATAGATTGCCAGGCAAATGTTACTTGCTTCAATCTCTTAGGGAACACTCAGCACTAGCAATCGCCCATTGAAAATGTGCTCTCAGATATAGGTATGTCTAACCATGTGTCTGCTATGAACTACACGTACTGTATTATATTCTGGCCTGCTGCATTGTGAAACTTAGGCCTTCTCCACTATACATGACTCTCAAATCTAGGTGCGTTGTCTTTCGCAATCTTGTATACAAACTGCATTGTGAAACCTAAACTGCATTGTGAAATTTAGGCCTGTCTCCCACTATACATGATTCCCAAGTTTAGGTATGTTGTCCCTTGCAATCCTGTATACAAACTGCATTGTGAAACCTAGGCCTCTCTCCCACTAGACTCTTGCACTCAAACTACATTGTGGAACTTGGGCCTCCCTCCCACTATTCGGGATTCCCAAATCTAGGTGTGTTGTCCCTTGCTATCTTGTACTCAAACTGCATTGTGAAACTTGGACTGCATTGTGGGACATAAGTCTCTCTCCAACTATACAGGAATCCCAAATTTAGGTTTAGTCTCTTTCTCGGCCTTTTACATTGTGAAACCTCCAGCCAAATAACTTCCAAACCTACGGTACTTATACACACCACTAGTGTGGACACCGGCCTCAGGCACTGCTATGGCCAAGCACATCCGGTCTAGCAACACACATAGCCGTCCAGACTGAAACACCAAACTTACCTCAACATCTCAGCCACTAGCATACAGCGACTACCATCTGAAAGGAACTCTGTATAGCTGGCAAACATCGACTCTCTATACAATACCAATCTATCGCAATCCACCAACAGCACCCACCCACGTGCCTGGCCTCTCTTTGGGCTGCTTAGTCGAGCCTAGCCAGCCAACTAAGTCCAAGACCTGCAAAATGCACACAGGCATCTCCTGCACTAAACCCCTTAGAATTTTCACCACATTGTTTTTTTTTTTTTTTAAATTTTTATTTATAATATATACAATATATACAATGTATCAGCCACTACAATATTACAGGAAACCAAATTATAAGCAAAGAGAAATAATCAAGAACCAACTTAAAAGAAGTCATTGAACACATTCCAAATCTTTTCATATGTCGACATTTTGCATTTCAGTCTGTAAATAAGTTTCTCCGTCCGTGAGAGGCATTGCATTTCCTGGATCCACTCCCCATAGGAAGGAGATTCCCTCCCCTTCCATCCGCGGAGAATCAACCTCTTGGCCACAATAAATGCACGAAAAAACCACTTCTTGTGGGCTGCGCTGATTTCACCCAACCCTGAATCATCACCCAGGATTACCGTCCTAAAATCGAGAACTGAACCACCTCCTGTAATCCTGTCACACACATTACAAACCTCACTCCAAAAATCTCTGACTCTCACACAATCCCACAGCATGTGTTCCAATGACCCGACTGCCTGGACGCACCCCCAACAGTTAGAATTGTCAGACATGCCTCTTTTATGCAATGTTTCAGGGCACCAATATACCCGGTTCAGGATCTTTATCTGTCGAGAACGTTCACTTAGATTCAGAGAGCACAAAGATACATTACTGCACATATTCTGCCAATCATCCAAATCAATCTCTGATCCTATTTTCTCACTCCACACTCCCCGCAAATTGTCATTACTCCGAAAATGTGACACCATTAGCTTGTAAAGCCGACTGGCTAAACCGCCACACTTCCCACTTGAGTCTGTCAGCAAAGCACACACATCCAAAGAGTCAGACCAGTCGACCTCACCAACCGCTCTCTTTATCCGTCTATATGCAGAGTCCGATAGACCATCAAAATTCCATCTCTCTCTCAGCTCTGCGGCAGTCAACCATCGATCATCATTCCCCAAATCAGAAACCAGTCTAATATTCATCAAAAACCATTCAGGCCAAAAAACTGTCCTCAAATTGTCCCTGATCCTAGGATTCAACCAGATAGAGGCACTCCTGCTTTTGAACGCATCCCGTTCAAGCAACGACCAAACAGCAGTCCATGAATCACGCAAAAAGGATGTTGCCAACAAATTGCCACCCGAAATCTTGGTATTAGTGGTCAACAAGGCTGTCGGGCCCAGCGGCCCATAAGCGCTGGACTCTGCCACCGCCCAGCTGTCTAAATCACCTGACAAAAATGGAACAAAGGAATAAGCAGAAAAGGCCAAATGATAGGCCCGAAAATTCGGTACCCCAAGACCACCCAAATGGACCGGAAGCTGTAACTTCCAAAGACTAAGTCTTGGTGGCTTTTTGTCCCACAAAAATTCTTGAACTAATCGATCCAATTCCTTCCAGTAGCAGCTCTTAATCTTCAAAGGAAGCATGCTAGATACAAAATTGATTTTGGGCGTTGTATTCATTTTCAGGGCATTGACTTTACCCCATAAGGAGAGCTTAAGCAAAGACCACCTTTCTAGATCCGATTTACTTTCCCGAATAACCACAGTCATGTTCTCATCCACCATCCTGGAAAGAGGATACGTCAACCAAACCCCCAAATAACGTAAGCGTTCCCCGCACCACGTAAACCCCTGTCCCGTAACCAGGGTTTTATCACATCCATTCGTTAGGGGCAGCACTTCAGACTTCAAACGGTTAATCTTGTAACCCGAGCAATCATGAAAACCCGACAACAGCCTCATCAAACTAGGCAAGGACACCTGCAAGTTCTCCAGTACTAATAGAAGATCGTCTGCATAAAGCCAAGCCTTTTGTACCATACCCCAGCAACTCACCCCGTGCAAATCTGGTTCATGTTTGATGCAAACAGCAAGAGGTTCAATTGCTAGAATGAACAACAGAGGGGAGAAAGGACAACCTTGACGCGTGCCGCGTTCTAAACAAAAGGGTTCTGAAATTAGGCCATTAGTCTTAACGGCAGCAGTCGGCTTGGAATATAGAAGAGCAACCCAAGAAATGAACTCCTCCCCCAGATTCATCTTCCTCAGTACAGAGTACAAGTAATCCCAACTAACCCTGTCGAACGCTTTTTCCGCATCAAGCGAAAGGACAGCAGCATCTCGATTCGTTCTGTCTGCCGTTTCCATGGTAAGCAATAATCTTCTGATGTTACTAGAGGTACGCCTATTTTTCATGAAACCAGATTGTTCCTCACCAATCAGATTAGGTAAAAATTGCGCCAGGCGCATAGCAAGGACATTGGCAAGAATCTTATTATCCGTATTGATTAGGCTGATCGGACGGTAACTGCCTGGGAGATTACAATCCCTACCCTTTTTCAAAAAAACCGAAATAGAAGCATGATTAGTACTTTTAGGCAGCATCCCAGTCTGTTTGCTAGATACGTACACTTCTCTCAAGAGTTCCAAGGCTGAGTTCGGAAGAACCTTATAAAACTCACAAGGGAGGCCATCAGGACCCAGGGATTTGCCTGTATTCAGCGCTGAAATCGCTCCTTTGATCTCATCCACCGTAATTTCAACACCAAGCAGATCACGATCGTCATCTAAAACCGTCGGGATTGGCAAATTACCAAAGAAGTTCTCACCCACACCGGTAATACCCGCCTCTTTGCTATACAGATTCTCATAGAAGTCACGAAATGTCAAGTTAATTCTATTTGGATCAAATGTAATTCTACCATCCTTGTCTATAATAGACGTTATTGCAGATTCCGAAATCCTTTTCCTTAACCTGTAAGCCAACCATCTGTCGCAACGCTCCCCTTTCTCAAAATATGTACATTTTGAATAGAACAAGCCTCGTTCAGCCCTCATCGTCAAAAAGTCCTCCATTTCTTTTTTAAGTTTCTTCAAAGTTGCTAAAGAAACCCAATTAGTCGGGTCAAGCATCAGATCCCTCGAAATCCCACTAATACGTAGATCTAGATCACGCCTCTTACACTCTTCCTTCTTTCGCTTACCACACGACAGCCCTAAACAGATACCACGCATACTGCATTTAAAGGCTTCCCACGTGTTCTCAACACTGATCTCTTCCGAGCGATTCTCTGAAACAAAGTAATCCGCCTCCGAAACAATCCGTTCCAAAATGTCATCATCTAAGAGAATAGATGTGTTCATCTTCCATGAGAAACTCCTTTTACAGTGAAATTTAAGTCTCAAATGCATCTCAACGGGGGCATGATCACTCAATAAAATATTGCCAATACTACTTGACAACACTTTCCGATACATTCCCACCAGACAAAATCATATCCAATCTAGAGAACACACCATGCGCACCAGAAAAGAAGCTATATTGCCGTTTGTCCAGGTTCTCCAAGCGCCACATATCTTTCAGATCATGCTCCTCCAAGAGTGAGTGAAGTGCTTGGTGATGATAATCACAACGCAACACACGCCTGACTCGACTTCTATCCAGATCAGGATCAATTACCGTATTGAAATCACCCCCAAGCAGAATATTAGGGTTATTCAAATCTAAAAGGGTTTGTGCCACCATTCTGAAGAAGGAGCCATCAGCCACTGTGGGAGCATACACATTGCAAAGGGTTAACAACTCCCCCTGAATCTCAACCAGCAATGCAATCATTCTGCCCTCTTTATCTGCACATTCCTTCAGGATTTTAACAGGCAGTTTCTTACGAATCAGAATGGCCACACCCCTCGACCTTGACGAGAAGGAAGATCCATAAACTGAACCCACCCACTCCCTTTCCAGCCTCGAAATCTCGTCCTCCAAAACATGAGTCTCTTGTAAAAAACAGATGTCAGCATGCATATCCTGTAACATGTGAAAAACTTTCTTCTTCTTTAACGTATTATTGACCCCATTAACATTCCAAGAGACAATGCGCAGGTCATTAGTGGTCCCCCCTATGCAAAAAGGCATCATGACTATAAAATCTGGAACATCGAAAGCAAAACTAAAATAAAAAGAAAATGAAAAAAAAACAGAAAAAGAAAATAAACATAAAAACGAACCAAAAACATAAAATAACAAATCTGAAGAATAGATAAGACTGCGAAGTCTATTCAGCTCAAAGAACAAGTGAATCCACATTCAGAACCAATCCCAGGACCCCTCCCAATATCCAATAAAAACCACATTAAAATATTATCAATAAGCATACTAAGAATAATTATCACGCGTAACCGAAAACCGCCACATGACCATAATCCTCCACCCCCCAATAGATGAGTCAAACCATATAAATATAATAATATAATAACAACTATTATTAATAACAACAATTATTAAGGCAACCGGTAAGCCCACCCCTTATTATGTATTGGGGCCCTATGTGTCCTAGACTCTTACATGCTAAATCATAATCCGGGACCAGAGATCCATCTCAGATTTTCCACCTGACTGAAATGAAGTACTCATCAAAATGAAAATTGTGTTCATGGGCATGTTGTTACCTAGCATTAAAGTTTTGGCAACAGCTCTGTGTAAGTTACTTCACACTCCCCTCACCTTCAGACCCCAGAGCCAACATGTAGGATCTCACTCTCCACAATATCCCCAACACAACCTGACTACAAAAACTCATAAATAATCTCAAAAATAAAAATTATAATAATCACGAAGGTTTACCAACCCCAAGCCGGCATCAACTAAACCAACAGATTCCACAGAGATCACATCTAAATGAACAGAGGACAAATGGGCAAAAGGCACTATGAACTTGAGACAAAAAGGGCAGAATACCAAATTGAGTGCCTAGATTCGGATTTGGTTAAAGGCACTATAAACACTTGAAACGAAAATGGCAAAATACAGGCAAACTAAGAACATTCAGATGCAGTCATACCACTTCCAGAATGCAACAATAAGATGAAGCAGAGGGTGCATACGACATCTTCTCACATGTCAAGGAAGACAATAATCACTTATAGTCGTACTACATTCCTTCTTGACCTTGCATGCTCAGAAGTGGCTAATGGAAAATCACAAATCACACTAGCTAGACGGTAAAGCAATTCATCAATCAAATACATGTCAAGAATAGAAAAACATGAAATTGTCTGCTGTGGCAGTTAATGGACTCATGTCTATTTGTTGTTTTCTAAAGCATAGGTCAGCAATTAAAAGCTTTCAGTCCCTAAGAGTCTGTGTGAGGGACGCCTTGATGCATATTCTCCGAGCCTGGCTCTCTGGATATGCAGACCACCCTGTCCATGAGCAGCAGGTCCCTCTGCAATCATCAGCAGCCTCGCTCTGCTGAGAAGCAGGGCTTTTAAAGTCTTCTATATAATTGACGTCTATGGGAAGCAAATAAGATTCTCCTAGCACATGCTGTGAGCTTCTTCACAATATAAACAAAAAGCAAATATATATGGTTCAAATAAACAAATTCTACTTCTCCCGGAAGGTCTTACCCATTCTAGAATGCTAGCATCATCTTCCCTCTGGTGTTCGTGGTGCCGTTTGCCTATAGCCGAGCATGTGTCACTCTTATTTACAAAGAGCAATGGGCACACAATGTTTACAACAAATGTCCCAGGCAGCTTATAAAGTAAGCAAAAGCAAGTGTCTTCTCCATTTCAAAACCTCTTCCTAGCTGTTTTCGGGTCATGTGTTTCAAGTCCATAGTTGACGACCCAGTCCGGGCCTCCCCGCACCGAGAGCACAGCAAAAGCACATCGGGTGCGTTCCTTTCGTTCGAAGATGCCGGGCGGATCAGCTGACGTGAGCGCCGCTCGGCGTGCTTCAAACGTCATTCCGCGCGGGTCCTTTCCTCTTAGTATGCCGGCAGCAACGCGGAGCTCCGTCCGAGGCCGTAACATGGAATCCGGGTAAGAAGAAGTTCCAAATCAATTTTAAAAAGACTCGAAATGCCAACAGTCATCGGCCACCGGCGCCATTTTAAAAAATAAAACCTACTGTGAAAATAAGTACAATGTAAAAACAAGACTGATCCACTGGGGGATGAGGCAATTGGATGTTTTGTAAATCAATTAATTAGTCAGAGCAGGTATAGGAACACCTTTCTTATAGGTCTCCAGCCAATCCAGCGCTTGCACAGGGTCAGAAGTGCTTTTTTCCCCCTCAGGAAATACCATAGTAAAAACGTTATTCCTGTTTAGAAATGCTCGCAGAGACAGCTGTCTGGCCATGTCTTTAGCCCCCTTAAATGACCTCCTCAAGAGCAGGATTTCTTTGGGATAATCAGGGTATAAATAAACAGATTTACCTTTGAAGGAGGCATTCTCAATCTTCCTAGCAGCTTTCATTAAACACTCCCTTGACCTCTGATTCAAAAAGGAAATCAAAACATGCCTCGCTTTGCCCCCCTGATGTTTCCCAATTCTAAAGACATTGTCAATATCTTCCATTTTAACGGTGAGGCAATGGAAACTTTCCTTAAAAACCTGAAAAATCAGGGAGGGCAAATCCTCTTCATCTCCTGCTGGATCCTCCACTCCAACCAATCTGATGTTTTTAGCCCTGAGCTTTAACTCCAAATCCAATCGCAGTTCCATTTCTCTCTTCAAGTCAGACTTCAGGTTATTATATGCTTGAAAGCTGCCTGCAATCTCAGAACTCATAGTCAAGGATGATTTCTCCAAGTCTGTGACTCTGCCATCCAGTTGGCCAGTCTTCAAATTAAGCTCAGCCATAGTCAGCTTGATTTCACTCACATCCTGGGCCACCCTAAGAATAGTTTTGTAGACGTCAGACAGGCTTGGGGTGTCCTCCATCTCTGGGACCTGCTTGGATTTTTTTGAGGCAGGGTTCTCGGCTTCACCAATCTTTTTCTTTGAGTTCATGACAATGGGCCTCATTACGACCCTGGCGGAAATCGTGGTGCCAAATGCACCATGGAGCACGGCGGAAAGCTGCCGATAGCGCCATGGGGGTTGGCGGATTTACCGCCCCATTCCGAGGTTGGCGGGGCGGTAAATCCCCATTTTACCCTTCCCCATTCCCATTTTTGCCCCATAGGGTATAATGGGAGTGGGGAAGGCGTTAATTACGCCACCGTAAAATACGGTGCCGTAATTAACAACAAGGTCCCGTAGCGCCATGGATTTCTCCGCCCGGAAAAACCAGGCGGAAAACGCTCCATGGCGCTACGGGAACTCGTAGTGGGGCGGACGGGTCCGCCGCGAATACCGCTGGCGTAAACCCACTCCGCCAGGGTCGTAATGAGGCCCAATGTCTTTATAAATTTCTTCAGGGAGAGGTCCAGAGCAGTTGAGCTAAGCTGCTACTCCGCTGCCAGCCATTCTAGAATCTCATTTTCACCACATTGACTACAGTCACCGAGGGCGTTCCTACCAAAAATCGCATTGACGTCACACAAGTGGGGAAAGAGCGCTATATAAATAACCAAATACAATACAATACAATACACACATTTCACCCACCATCCTATTTAAGTGTTGAATATTGCATCTTATGCTGCTCGGTTCAGAACACTGAAGGATGGTATTGTGAAGCAGAGAATGTTTTTGGTCTTTAAGTCTGTGCCATGAAGTCAAGCCTCTAGTTCGATCCTTAAAGTCCAGCACAGTAACATTCACTGGTACTTTGCCCCTGCAACCAACGATGGAGGAGGTCTTTCCTACTTACCATTGTAACTCTGCGCAATTTATATATATCCTGATCGGTCCATCTATATAGTCATTCATTTTGTCACCAGTGTTGATTATTAAACATGAAAAGAAACAGAAATAGGTAGCTTGGAGTTATCCAGCAAGTGGATGTAGCACACAGGTCTCAACAACAATTCATTGTACACATCAATAATCATTACATTCAATCAATACACATAATCAATATCTTACCTTCATTGAGAGTGAGCAGCATGAAATTCACAGCAAAGCATGTCAAAAGAGAACATACAGGCATCTGCCACCTGAAAGAATGAAATAGAGCAGTTCAATGCTTAAATTAATCAATTTATTTATTATGTTACTAATGTATTAATTAAAGTGCTTATGGCCTAATTCACAGAGTGTTTTCCAATGGATTGCACCACTAGGACTGGGAGGATAGCTCAGGGGCAACGCGCATGCCTTGGAAGCGACGAAACAGAGCAACACAGGATCGATCCCTGGTTCTGTGCTTAGAAATCTCTGGGTATTAAGCGTGTTATAAATAAACAATTACAATTACAAATTACATTATAAAAATGTTTCCGTGAATCAGGGACTTTGTGTTCCCCGTTATGTTATTTTACATGGGTTCTATACTGCACCAAATCATCAGTGCAGTGATCTCAGAGCGACTAGCTTGTCTGAAAGTTGGGAGCATTGTACTCCCAACCGGGTTACTCGGATATTAGTCTGCAGAGCAGAAGGAGTGGTGAGGAATGGAAAGTGAGTGAAAAATCCCAACAGTAAGGGTAGGGCAGGGAAGAGGGCAGGGGGTGAGGCATTCGGGTGCAGAGTGTTTAAAAAGATGTATTGTTCCTGTTACATACATCCCCTATGTAAGTGTTGTAGCAGGATGATTGTGATGTGTTTTAATTGTCATCAATACCTATGAAGGCAGATTATTGTAACTATCCCCAAGTACAAATGGTGCATTGGGCGCATTGGACCAGATGTCCTCAAGCAGACTGTGCAGGTAAGAAAGGGCAATTCCCCCGGATGCATCTTAAAAGTTGAGGGCTAAACTCCAGAGTCTTACTTCTGTGACTGCTGAACCTAAAGACCAGGCAAGGTCTAGTTGAGTGGATTCAGTATGTGGAAAAACTAGAATGTCATGGGTTAGATGGGGCAAGGAGGGAGAAGAAAAAAACATTTTTTTTTTTTTAAACTTCTGCAGAGACAGCTGGGCAACAGAGATCCAGTGTTATCTATATTAGATCTAGAAAACAAACGATATGCTACATTTTTGTCTCAATTCCTTACTGTATTCATCTTGTATAAACGCTGTGTGGGTGGTACTCCTGGAATTAAACTGTTGGCAATAAATTAATGTTTATCACATTGGAGAATTGTTGTGGAAATCCTGATTGTAGACAAATCTATAGATGGTTTGATGTTTACCCCTTCGAGGCGTTGCCCTTGGATAGCTGGAATAGCCAGTAAAATGAAGATCAAGATCTGTCCTGCTTTGATGGCACCGTCAGACTTGTACCTTGGGTGGCGGGAGATGAGGCAAGCAAACCTGTAGCACTGCATAAGAAGTGTGGAAGGCTCTATCCCCTAGGCAGTGAAACATGTGCAAGGCAGGCTATCTATAGTTAATAATTTAAAACATGGTGACATTACAGTTGTTCATTTAGTTGTACAGAGGAGATTTGATGGGAAAAACAAAATGTGTCCGATAAAGAGAACCGAAGAATCTCAGGCACATAAAGTGATCTGCCCAAAATCAAATCACTTTGGTCAAGAGCGGTAGCCCAGTTTTAAATCCCAACCCTTCTCAACCTCATACTGGTGTCCAGTTTATTTATAAGAATTTCCACATTTGTCATATAAGAAAGCTAAAGCAGATGGGCAAACATATTTGTGGGAGATCATACAATTATGGTCAAGTGGGGAAACTGGAATCAGGATAAGTGGCAGTATTATTTCAGTGGCAGAGAGATAACACAGTTATTGACAGCACTGGAGGGACATCAAATGATCTTCCACTCTGTAGAGGATTTTAAGAAAGTTTGAAAACTGACACTGTAGCATGTTCTCAAACAGTGATTGATAATGGGCACCAAGATCCAGCTAATAAAACTACCTATAGCTTAAGCCAGGGCATAAGTACTTCTAACCAGGGCTCCAGATAAGGGGAGTACAAGGCCTTTTTACGCATGAAAATCTTGTAAATACGCCAGCTTTATTATTTTCCTGCGTACATTTACACACAAGTTTAGAGCAGAGGGCAGTGCAAGTGTCAGGTTACTTGACAGAAACAAGAAGGCTTCTTGTGATTTTTATCTACATGGCTGTAATTGCAAGCCACCTCTGAAACAGAATGCATTTCTCTGAAACCTTTCAAAAAAATAAACTGCACACTGATAAAAGGAATAGTTTCTTTCCATTCAGCTTAAGAAGCACTATGCATGTGTTCCTAGAATTTTAGGAATGTATAATTAATAAGAGGGAAAACTGAGTTGCAATTGAGAATATTTTTTTTCTTAACATGTTATTCTTTTTTCCAATAAAAGCAAATCAGTATTGCGCAATTGTATTTTTCAGAGTTCCGGTGCTGTGTGCATTATCATACAGAGGCAGATCATTTTTACACTTCTAATTTAAATTATAAAAACAGTGTGTAGAATGATGACTATGCACAGTCTAGTTTACATCCAATCAACCTTGCAGTCAATGGGGCACATTACTATAAATGGTCAGTGGCAGCAGAGTCTTTGCTCAAGGGTGAATCATTGTCATTACACTGATCACAGGTGTTCTAGCCTTTCAAATCTTCAAGGCTACAAATAAAACATCCAAACCTGACTCTCAAGAAAGTGCAAGTGCTGTTCAAAAACAAACAAATGAAAGTTACATTGGTAATTGAAATAGAAACTCAGCAAAACCTGTCCCTGTGATAATCCAGATAGGTATTTAACTTTATGTAGCGCTTCATAAATGGTTTGCCGTACTGTGATCATTATACCTCAGTCGATACTCAGTTAACCAACCTCTGAAGGATGTTAGCCAATAAGATAGCTCAGCCGGTTGAGCACTCATTGCTGTAATCCCTGCGTGATCTGTGGGTTGCGGGTTCGAATCCCGGCAAGTCCAACTCAGCCTTTTATCCTTTCGAGGTCGATAAAGGAGTACCGACTTTGGTTTGGTGGTAATTGTGATAAATATGTTCTATGTACATCGCTTTGCCAAAAGAGCTATATAAATAACCATTTGACCACTAGATTGGATATAGAATTTAGCATGGAGTCCTTGCCTCTCTGCACTGTTGTATCATAACATTGGCATACCATTAGATAGTAATAGCTCCAGGAAATTAGGACTTTCATTAAACATCAAAAGACAATTCTGCTATCGAAACTCAAAACACACAATACAAATTCATGTATGCTTTACTATATAATTGGCTAGGTTTTGTGATTTCAACATTTAAATATATACAGGAGAGATCAAATGGCCAGAAATAATGAAAGGTGTATTCTGTCACAATGCAGAAAGCAGCCGCATAGTAATGAGTTCCATACAGTTTTTCACACATCAGCTGGATGTTGCATACATTTTACTCTGTTGGGAAGAAGAAAAGTCATTTTGCTCTCTTAAAATCACATTTACTCTCAAAGTTTAAAAATAGAGAGTAAAATACTCCCACCTAAAAAAATCTTATCTGGAGCACTGCTTCTAACTGATCAGTAATCAGATGGTTGAATCAAAGTGATTGCACCAGGGTGCAATCACCAACACATGGAAAGCAACTGCTACACCAAAATGAGGCTCCAATACAGAAATCTAAATTCCAGAGTTTGATTTAACCCTGGACCATACTTCTCAACAGTCGTTTTAGTGTAATATTGCACCGCATGGTAGTGGTGTTCAGTTGCTTTCCCAATGTCAAACAGTTTTGCTAAAATGAACATGCCTGGACTAGAACTTCTATCCTCTGGCTCTAAAGACGGAAACTTAACTAGGCTGAGTCTATCACTGCTGCCCTTCTTTACAATCTTGACTTAATGTACCAATTACACTGGTATTCAGTTTATTTCTCAGCAGTTGCACATTTGGTAGATAGGGAAACTGGAGTATAAGGAGCCAAGTGATATGCCCAAGATAACATACTTTTGGTCAAGTGGCGTAACCAGCAATAGAATGTATATATTCTGATTCCAAAGTTTGCAGTTTAGCCACCAAACTACATGCCTCCACTCTTGGACAATGTTTTTGGTTTAATAATGCATTTTAGACTGGTATTTAGCTTGTTTCTAAGCACCGACAAATGTGCCAGATGAGGAAACAAAAGGACAAGGAGATAAAGTAATGTACTTAAGGTTACACCATTATGCTCCAGTTGGCTGTCCAAGATTAGAGCTCATTCTTCTGGTTCCATAGTTGACCATTAGTCTGATTTCCTCTCTTCAATTTCCCATTCTCTCTCCCTTCTTATGTCTTCTCCTTACTTTACCAGTTATAAATAGTGCAGCGTAGTGGGACTGTGGACATGGTCATGTGAGCTAGCTGGTGGTGCATTGTCTGTGTGGGGATTGGGAGTCGCAATCCCTCTGGGTGGGGGTGGAGTAGGGATGTAACGGTATTACGGTATACCGTTAAAGATACCGTGAACCACTTAATTGAACAATAATAACCGTCACATTGTTTATACCGGTATACCATTCATACCGTTAAGTGTGCTTTTCAATCTGATTTGGAAAGGCTGCAGTAAGCAAGTGCTGCACAGTCTTGGTCTTGCACTGTTGGATGTGCCGTCTGCCAAGTAGTTTCAGTTTGAGCAGTTTTTAATGCCATTCCATAAACCACAAGTGCCTGACACAAAATCAATATGTTAGCAATAGGAAGAATAAATACAGTACCAAGAAGGAAAAGGGTTTACTTTTTTTTTAAAGCGCTCACACAGCCTGCGGGCATCAAGGCGGTGTTAAAGAAATTGTTTATTTAGTTGTGTAATTTGCGTATTTATAACACGCTTAAACGCCCAGAGGTTTCTAAGCGCTGACCCAGGGAAATCAAACCTGTGTTGCTTCGTGTCGTCTTGCTTCCAAGGCACGCACGTTGCCGCTGAGCTATCCTCCCGGGACTTTGGGTTGGCGGCTTTGGGGTTTATATATTTATAATGGATAATGTTTTCTAAACATATGACGATGGGGGATGTCCCTGGTTCCATCATTGAATTTACATATAATAAGTCACACTGCGAAATGTACTCATCTTTGTGGGTATTCCCTGCTGCCATACCAAAGGGTAACATGTCTGTGATTACTGAACACCTTTTGGCCCGGAAGTAAACTAAAGGCTGAGAGAGAGAGACAGAGAAAGCGAGAGAGAAAGAGAGAGAAAGAGAGAACAAACATATACCACCATCAAACTCCATTGATCTGTGGCATGTAGGTTATCAAGATGGCAACATGTTCATCTTCACCAGTAGCCAGTGGGTGAGCTAAAAGCCTTAATAACCACTTAAGAAAAGCTATTCAGTTTGCTTTGCCAGTTGCAGCAGGGCTTCCCCCTCCTCCTCTCCACACGTGTGTTTGGTGGAAGCAAGGGGTGGCATTTCAGTGGAAAGTATGTTGAAAAGCCCAATTCTGGCCCTGGGTGCCTGGTTTTGTTTGTGATGATAAATCTGACAATTTATGACCTTTTAGAAAATATTTGTTAAAATTAGTTAACTCCACCTACTATACCGTGATAACCATGATATACCGTCATTTGGCAAGAAGGTTATTGTACCGTCAAAAAACTAATACCGTGACACCCCTAGGGTGGAGGTGGCAATTGGCAATGTATTGGTGTGTGATTGGGTGTGGGTGGAGAAACCTTCTGTTGAGGTGTTTGGGTCAATGGAGTGTGAAGTATGCATGTGGACCATTCATGAGAGATTAGAGATATGCCTATGTGGGGATGTTCCGGCTATATCTGTGTGGAACGGGGTATGGATATGTAGATACAAGAGCAATGCAATGTCTGAGCTGGCTAATACGCAATTATTGGTACCTATAATTATGTATTAGGCTAATCCAGTATGTATTTATTGATATGTGCCCATTAAATTAAGATTACGAATCCCCAGACAATTGATCATTATAGCTAATCTTGGGCTTACGTATCAGTATTGCTAATCCTGCTGAATAGGTAATATTGCTAAAGCTTTTATTGGTATCATTATTACTGGTCACTTGGTATTATTAATGCTTTCAGATGGTCATTCTTGCTTATCCGCTCCTATGTCATTATTGCTCAGCAAGGTGTAGTCAGGTTGGTCTTATTGGCAAACGCACTGGAGAAAAACATGCCTGAAATTAAGAGCTTTGGATCCCAATTATAAACAGCCTATGTTAAGAAAACAATTTAAACCATCTTAAAAATGATTATGCTTGCTTGCTAAGTGCACGTTGCCCGAAAGTAGGACATATTTGACAGTGATTCTACTTGAGAGTAATATTTGGCAAAGGATTTTGCAGGGATCGGAGTTACAAGAAAACATCCTAAAAGGCAGTAGATGTGTGCAATAAGGTCAGGAGTTGACCTTGTCAATGGGCCACAGGGACCCCTCCTAGCCTGGGGTTGGCATTCTACCAGGGCGCATGCTACAACCGATCCTGGATGAGGGAGTTGGGAGGGCCCCAGTCCCTGACCCACCCCAAACCCCTTCCTATATGTGCCTTGACTGTTAATTCTGGTAGCACTGTCGATCACCCAATGCAATGCACCCTTAATTCGGAGTTCTCTGTGTTTTAGGACTTCAAGAATCACCATGCAATGCCATACGGTGGGAGCCCAGCAGACCATTGAAGAAACCCAACAGCACCAATACAGATTCTGACACTCTGGCGCCTGTCAAACAAAGATGAGAGGAACATTACTCACTGCAGCGGAGAGTGGGCAGAATGTCGAACATAAACTGTTGTTCATATTGCTGTGCACCAAAAAGGGGTGGGGCTAACAGGGGTTTATGTAGCCAAGCATGCTGATGACCCAACCCCAGGGAAAAGTACAGGTTTAGATATGGCACCAGAGTCAGGCGGAATGAGAATCTAATGGAGGGAGGGAAGAGCAGAAAGAGGAGGTTGTGGCTATGAAAGACCTATGAAAGACCTTTAGGAGCCAAACAGAGAGAAGGTGTTCTGGTGAGGTCAGGAGGTGTGGGGGTGGACTGAGTGATGAAGCAAAGGAAAGTTCAGATCTGAACCTGAATCTGAGCTCTGGAGAAAAGACATTCTGGTACAAAATATGATATTATTTTAAAGATGAGTATATTAAGAACTTTCTGGATAGTGAGTAGAAGACGTTAAGCCATAGGAACCACAGCTCGCGGAAACCTGTTTGATGGTTATCGTTTACACTGTCAGGTCACATTTTACTTTACTGCTGCCCTACCACCAGCAGTGCCAACTCTAGAAAGGTCCCCCTGTGGTGGAAAGAAATAGCAATGTTCTGTGTCTGGCCAAGGTAAGTCCATCCCAGGAAGCAATTAACATCACACTGGGTCCCAGAGATGTATTCAGAGTATCAGGTAACATACTGGTTGAGGATGGACAAGGCAAAACAGAATCTGACGAGTTATGGAAACAGGAGGTGCTTTTCATGTTACTAACTCTCCTTAAGAAGGAAGTTTAAGGCCTGTTTTGCTGCCTTTTCCCCACTAACTGTACCAGCAGATAGCAAATGGGGATGGCGGGGCCAAATGAGTATATCCGTAAGTAGGGTGGAATGCAAAGTGTTGTTCAGTGTACCACAATAATGTCAGCAGAAAACCTTTATAACTATCATTTTTAAACACTCTTTAGTGCCCCCTTTTAGAGTGGACTGTGCACTGCTGTATCCCGCACTTCTATGCACACCCAAAGGATTCAAAAATCTTAGATTTAACTATTTAGGATGCAACAACTCCAACAAACTTTCAACGACCTCCTCTCCTTCCAACAGTTTCTTCTCTCGTTCATCTAACACATCATCGACTGCAATAGCTTCCTTATGCTCCCAGTCTATGGGCCACAGCTTGGTTTAATTGAACCCCATAATTCTGGTTTATATCAGGCTTAATCATTGCTTTTTTTATTTTTTGTAGTTCCTGTGTCTACCAGGAGGGAGGAAATCCATATCTTTTCACCAGATTTCTGTCTGGGGCTGCAACATCTTATGGTGTAGGACGATCCTTTGCCCTAGCAATATTGCTAACTGCAGGCAGGTTTAAGGCAAAGACAGTGTTAGCATTGTGGGCTACCTTTAGTATTTATTTCTTTCTCAGGTTTCTTATTCCTCAAGTTATTGACTTCCCATCAAATGATCTTGTCAGCCAAGGTTGGACCAATGGACATCACCCATGTCCAGCGTTTAACTGACAGTTGCCAGAAACAGTCGTCCTGCTTAACGCAAGCTTTTAACTACCACTTTTAAGAAACACTATGTAATGGTAAGAATAAAACATTACTGCTTTGTAATATAATGAAAAGAATAAAGCCCTCAGGTATTAAGGACAGCCAGATACTGTGGGATGTTTTCCCCCACTAGTCCAGGCCCTGCAACATTCCTATGTGCTGCTTGCATCAGGAACATCAGAATGGCCACTGGAAAGCATTATGCACGCTAAAATCACCCAGTGCACAGGAAAAATCTGAAAAATAGGCCGCCATCCGCTTTTGCCTATGTCAGTGGTAACACAGGAGACCACTGCCAAAACCCATCATTTGGCTGCCCACATAGCTAAATGACTGCAAAAGGAACACAGGGCTGTGTGGAAATACGTTTTTCTTGGTTGTCAAATTTACAAAAATCATGGCTCACAAACCACCCAAAAGATCCAACCTCCTTGTTGAGTGTTGAACATCATTCTACTTCAAGAATCCACATAAATATAATGTCCGCAGAAGTATATTTTATCAGAACAAAATCCACTTTAGAGATGCTTGCTGGAAAGAAATATGTCAAAAATGGGTGCAATACCGTTACTCGCCTCTGTCAGACGCTGGGGATCTCTAAATCTGTCGGGTGAAACTGGTGTCTCAAAAGCTAAATATGCCAAAGAAGGGACTTCCATCAAATGCAATATAGGGTGCCACACATTGATTTTCATGTTGAAAAAGACTGGAATTGAAGATATGTTTGCTTATTTGTAACTGTAATTTTTCACAAGGAACAATGTCACAATTGACTATAAGGTAACCTGATTCAGCTAAAACTTCAAAGAGGTTTTTCCCCACGGAGAACACACCACCCTGCTCCTTCCCACCAAAAGGAGAGAATATCTTATTGGGATGCTAATGAGAAGGGGAGGAGACTTCCTCTGCTGCTCTGAGAAAGAGACAATGGGTTCCTTGATCTGAAAGAAAATGCTAATTCGGGTGTGACTGACACCAACTGCCCAGGAAGACAAGCCCATGTGACTCTCTAGCCCAGCCAAGACCTTGGAGGCGGAGACAAACCATTGTGTGTGTTCAGAGAGCACAGAAAATTTTGTTTTGGAAAAAGACTTATAAAATATTGTACCAAACTGATAAAAATATGGAATTTATAGGTTATTAAAATGAAAAATGTGCTCACAGTTTAAAACTAATCTGGAATCTGTGCGACATTCAGAGACTGAACCACGAAAAAGTTAATATTCTAGCTATTGTAATTATGTCAGGAACATGACAATTTCCAGGAATATGCCCAGATGTTATGTGTATGCGTGTGTAAAAATTGGTACAGAACTGACACTGAGTAACCGCCCAAAAGCACAAAAAATAGTCATTTGTGAACCAAAACTCGTAGGAAGATGAGGCTTGGACAGAAACGTACCTTAGTCAATCTGTCATGCAATTATGTATTATTAACAAGTTGTGCATATTGGAAATATGTTTTTGGGGAAAAAATAGATTTTCTGGGTAAGAAAAAAGGGGAGGGATTTTCTCTGGACCCTAAACACTGTGTCACTCTGACACATGATGACACATCATGACACACTGTTCCCTTCTCAAATCAGGAGAGGGGGAATTCTCTGACCTATCAGATACTTAGAGGGTTGGGCATAGTATAATCAGCCTCCCCACCCCTTTGGAAGATGGATAAATAGGGACTGTTGAGGACCCAGACACACACATTCACTCATCACTGATCTACCGGCGAAGCGCTGTGCAGGAAGAATACAGACTCCAGAACCCATGTCTAGACTCCAGAACCAGACTCCAGAACCCTGAAGCAGAGGCCTAACCCAAAAAGCTGAACTCTTTTCAGCATGCCTTTAAAATCTAGCAACCTGATTTTAACCCCTAAACAACCACGGGGCCTAACCAATTCAACAGCCTGGCTGTGCTGTGTTGGCTGTCTCTGGCCAAGAACCCTTGCTAGAACCCAAGATCCAGATCAGTCCAGCAGAGCTGTAACCCAGAACCCATCAGATCCAGTCCAAGAGGCCGTGCAGACCAGAGGGCCTTGCTGAGAGCAGAATCCAGCGCCTGAATCCTGTCCGGTGGCAAGCGAATTCCAGCCAAACCTTTGACCAGATCTTTGTCGGGTCCATTCCATTCCAAAGCCATAGTAGTGAGTATTTAGCATAGAACTGTCCATAGTCATCTCTTAGCTTAAGTAATCCCATCCAAACCATTCCAACACATCCATAAATGCATTATTGAATCTTTTTTGTCCATCTTGAATTCTTCTCTCATCCACATAATCCTGTGATAATTGTAGTGATAATCATCTTGCCGCTAATATATATTTTCTGGAGAAAGGCAATCGTCTCAGGCAGACAGAAACCATCCGGAGGCGCCTCTGGATCGGTGGCTGTGCTGTCCGTGTAGTTTGCGGCTCCATAGACTCCCTAGTGTTAAGAAATCTTTGTTCCAAATCTTCAACAGCGCATCTTTCATTTTGAAATCTTTTGAGAAAAATCGACCTTGACTAAAACCTCTGTAACTTCTGAACCGTACGTGCTAGGAACGAAATTTGAAGCTAACATCCTCAGCTTTCAAACGAACTAAGAACCGCATTCCAACTCCTGATAGTTTTGGTGTAATCGCTTTGCACTGAAAGGTTTGCCGCGATTTCGCATTTGGCTCAATTTCACCAAATGTAAAAACAGCTACCTCTTGCTTTCAACTTCTGAATTTCGTTTTCCATCTGCTAATCATTCAACAATCCGTGCTAGTGTATATGTAATGCATGGACCTTGGAAGGTTTGGAACCGATGGAAGTACACCTAACATGGATGCTGGAAAGTTCGTGTGGCGGTCTATGCCTCATCCAAGATGGCCTCCAGCACGCATTTACGCACAATGCACCAGTGCTCCGATGCATTGTATCAAAGTACTTTCGTACCTTCCCAGCGCTGTGTTCTGAACTCTCGCTACTTATTATTGCTTCCTGTTGATTATTCATCTCTCTTCTTCGACAATCTTTACACCGCGGTTTACGTACCTTTTTTCAGGTAACTTTTCTTATAACGGTTGGATCCTTGTTAATCGCACTTTGAGGTTTGTTCTTAAACTCCTCAGTCTCTGTATCTATCCTTCCTGCTACATCTCTTGTTTACTTTCGCCTTGCCTTCCAGTTTCTTTTCATTACATATTGTTCCTATTTCTTTTACTTACTCTGTTTTCTTCCGCCTGGATTTCATCTCTCGAGTGGCAGTCTATCCTTTCTAGGCTGTTACTTACCGGCTTGTCTGTTCACCGTCTTTGGCTTACTTCGACCATCCGGCCATTATCCTGTGCTCCTGGTGTGCCTTATCTACAAATCCATCACATCTACAGTCTACAGTCTACAGTCTACAGTAGCGCACCTTCATTTCCTTCGGCACCACCTGCTACTTGGAACTGCCTTTTTGGACACGATCTCTCAGTACTCTCTATGTACTCTTGCAGTCCTTCTCATTTTACCCTTGCTTTTGGAGAGACTACTGTATGGACATTCGATACCAGAGTGTATACTACACTGAAGAGAAGACCGGACTCGCTTCTACTCTTCTACACAACCTGAAGTAGACCATTGACACAGGGTTTTTTCAGCTTGCGGCTTTTTCCCTGGAATAGCAGGTTGACTCCTGGGAGGCTTCTGGGATTAGGTTCCTATCCAGTCACGATGGCCTCCGGGGAGTCACGTCCGTATTTGCATCAAAAGAAGAGTAAATATACCAGGAAGACACGAAGGAAAAAGAAGACGGAACCACAAGAAGACTCCGCCGGTGATTCAGGTGAGGAGGAGTTGGAAAAGAGGGGAACTAAGGTTGCAAGTTTTGACAGTATACCTGAACCAATCCAAAGCAACTCTCACTAGTTCTGAATCTTAAATTAGCGAATTAAAATCCATTTTAGCATTTTTCCCATCCATTTCAACCCACATTTAAAAGAATTTGTCCTGTTTAAAATCAGCCCCGTTTCTTTCTGCTTCCTGGGGGGGAATCGGGATTGAAACTGCAATTGTGGATTGTTATTCCTGAAACCTGTGTGCCCTCATTCCATCTCGTCATATTGCATATTGGGGGGAGTGAGTAGTAACAGAGGGAAAGAGTGATCACATTGTCTTTGATTGAATTTATATCAAGTTTTATTTCTGTGTTGCACTTTCATCATTGCATTTCCTTGAACCCATACAAAGTTATTCTCTGCTACATTATTCTTCCTATTCCTACTCCAAATTGATTAAAGAGATTGTTGATATTGTAATATTACCCATTGCTGATCATTGCATAAATATTCAGAAGTGCGATATTCAGATATTATTCATATTTATAAAAACGTGCTCTATATATATATTGTTCAATTCTTCAAATAAATCTTTTGACTTTGCAAAACAAACCTTCTTCTTGGTTCAGTGAGACCAGGGGGATTCAAAGAGAGGGGCGTTATATAAGGGTACATCATCCAGAAATAAAAGAACTTTTGACATAAAAATATATAAATAAGGGTTTCCATTGGGCATCCCATACTAGGCATTGACTTAGTTGGAGTGCTGGGTTGAAAACACTTACAATACATACAGTGGGGCCATTTCATGTCTGCTTGTTAAATGTGTGGTTACTTTGGTGCTGCTGTCCACCTGCTGCCAGACTTTTTATTTTATTTTATTTTTTAAATCAATGTACAGTTCTTTTGTCGTTACCCCTGCCTGGAAGCGGTTTTGTGCATTCACTAATGTTTACTCCCAGACATCTCTATCATTATTCAGTATATGTGCCATAGTTAGAAAATAATCATGTATATGTAATTCTTGTTTCCCTTTGCTTTAAATGAACTGTGCCAGTGATCAATGCTTGTGATTCTAAGCTTGGCCTGGAAACCTGTGTAACACAATTCACCATGCTGATACATTGCATGTTCATATCCACCTTTGCAGACTTCTCGTACTTCTGTACGCTGCATGTTCCCTGCGTTCTACTGCATTGGTTTTTTTACACAGTTAACCCCTAAATCTGTCCTCTGACAGTTGGGTTGGGGAGTCTCAAGATTGGGCTTCTGTGGATGGTCTAGAAAAGGTAGAACTTAACCTTTGCAAAAAAGTGTCATGAGGCCTACCCCCGGGCATCAGGACCAAGGCCCTCAGCTCCGGGAGCAGGCATCCAGACATTTGTTTAAACCTCAGCAGCCCCGGCTAGGGGCTGTCTGGGTTCAGTCCTGGCGCCATAGGCGCCAGGCTCATAGACTTTACTTACCTGATGCAGACCATGCTGCAAAAGAGTCCAAGCCTACATGAGGCCTGGATGGGACTATTTTGTTACAGGGACTATTTTTTACTCAGGCGTGGCTCTAGGGAACTTCTTACCTGGAACTACTTTGGAGGCTATTTAAACCACACCCGAACAGCAGCACATGCTTCGCGTTATTCTGCATCCAGCAGCGTGACGCTCACCGTGCCTGCAGCCAGCATCCAGTCTTCTGCCACGCCCGCGTGCCTGCTGCCAGCATCCAGTCTTCTGCCACGCCCGCCTCGAATCCGGAGCTCCTAGAATAAAGAAGAAGAAAAGGACAAGGTTACAAAACAAACTTATTTCAAATTCCTCACCTAATTCCGGAACCATTTCATCTCCGGACCTGGAAAGTACATCAGTCCTGCACGCGTTGCTTCGCCAGCTCCAGCACGGCGCCATACTCCCAGTTCTCACAGCATCTTTCGATCCGGCACTGTCTCCATCATTTCTTCGCCGTAATCCGGCACCTAGGGGACACAAGAAAAAACAAGGTGAGCCAAGGGAATCAACAAATACAACCTCTTACCACCATAGACTTACCTGATTTACCACCGGCGGTATTATTCCATAACTCTCCACATTTTCATATGCCGCATCTGTAAAGAGGGAAAAAAACAACACGTTAATGCATGCAATAGTTACCGGACAGCGTTGGGGTAACACAGACTCTTACCTGAACGCCAGCAGCAGCTACGAGACCTTCTTCTCAGGAACTCAGTTGCAACTTCAGGAAGGAAGGGGACAAGAGTGAACATCGGGCACATTGAACTCTTTGAACTTGATACTTACCAATCTCGCCAGGGACTTCAGAGTCAATACTTACCGGAACTCTCCCAACGCCTTCAAACCAGTGAAGTAACTGGTATCTACGCGCCCCTGCAAGACACGCAGGATGGAGAGCTCATCTTTTACGATCATAAGGTGAGGTTACTAAGGGGATATCGGAGGTGATTACTGAGGGAGAGCGAGAACAGTTGGGAGGCCATCACTAAAACCCACAGGTGGTTAATCCCTTTCTCCGCTTGCAGGAAAATACTTCTTCGGGTCCAGCAGACAAGACTAGGCGAGCCAGTCCAGACAGTTATCTCTGCACTACGCATCATGTTGAAAGACCGCAGCTGTCTGGGTCCGATCGACACCCCTGTGGGGTCCAGGTGAGCGTAACAAAAAGCCACTATTCTTCAAGGGAACAGTGGCACATGCCTGGTCCATCACCAAGCCATTTAGTTACTGAGTATAACCTAATGAGTACTCCCCTCACTGAAACTGTGACTAGTTAGAGACATTATAGAAGTCCCCTCCTCTTCCCTGCACTTCTCTGCAGAGCTGGGCCTATATGCACCTGATCTATTGCAAAGAGCACCCTCTCCCCAACCTCTTTCAGAATCACTCACTAACAGCAGATGCTAGCTTTGACCTGCTCCCTCTTGCCTCGTCCACTATCTCGCCCCCTTTCAATTTCTTCTACAGACCAGTCTAGATACCTTAAGCCTTGGTGCTGTGCGACAACTAGAGTAGTGATTTGGTGCAGTATGAAGGCTTATTACATAATTCAAACAGAAGGGCTTTAGGGAAGACTATACAGACACAAGAGAAGTGTTCTCACTGGGAATAATGTAATCCTGTCTATAGATAAGACAGCCATTACATAATATGATTTACCGATTAATGGTGATATTCTAGCAACCTTAATAGCGAACAAATCATGCACAGAACAGAACTAACGCTGGAGCAGTAATCAACGGATGAGGTCTCTAGACAAGTTCTCTCTATGAAAGTCTCTTCCAAACAGGTTGTCCCTTGCTCCTCCAGAACTATCAAGGACAACATTGCATCCCTTGCTTCATGCTTTGCTTGATTTCTGCAATCACTCCATTGCCACAGTCTCCTTCCTGCCACTCCTCAAGCACTCCCTTATGCACCATATTCTCATAAAACCTCCTGTCAACGCCTCCTGCCCGGCTAACTACCGCCCTATCTCCATTACCCCCTTCCTGGGCAAACTCTTTCGATAAGCTGGTCATCTCCCAGCAGATACACCACACTGAATCTGTTGGTTGTCTCCCAGTCTGGCTGCAGAGCAGCCAAAGGCGTGGAAACTTCACTGCTGAACACATGTGAAGACTTACTCTTAAATCTCAATTCCAACTCTGCTTCCGTTCTCATCCTTCTTGACCTTTCCTCTGCCTTTGTAACGGTCAATCATGCCTCCCTTATAAATCGCCTCTGTAAAACCTTTGACATCACGGACCTGGCACTGGATTGGTTGGTTGACCTCCTTCCTCTCTGACCGACCATCCCAGGATCAACCAGGCCCATTTCTCTCCTCCATCACTCTCCACCTGTGGTGTACCTCTGGGCTCTATCCTCTCACTGATGCTCTTCAACATCTACCTTGCCTTCTTGCCCATTTGATCTCCCCCTTCTCTCCTCACTTCCAGTGTTAGGAGGACGACACGTAGCTCTCCTTTAACCTTCCCTCCACTGCTTCATCTTCCTCTCTCATTCTCGCCTGTCTGACTGCTATTCAAGCATGGTGTGCTGTTTATGATCTCTGCCTTAATGCCAGTAAGACTGAGATCCTTCACATTGGGAACCTAGCTCCCTCCTTCTCTCTGGCTGGCCACCATGGGCCCCCTCCGCTCACCCTCTTGTGAGGCAAAAACGTTTGGTGTCATCTTCAACACCTCTCATCACAGACCTTGCCAAGAAGGCCCACTTGCAGCTGCACCTTGTGAGAAACCTGAGGGTATTCTCCCAAGTAGATCCCGAAAATCCCTTCTTCAGGTGGCCAGGGAAGGGCTGGTGCTCTCACATCCCAACCCTGGGGATGGACGAGCGAGGGAGGATCACCTGGGTAGGGGAACCCGAGTTATGCTCAGGGGAATGCCCCAGGTGAGACGCGGTATTAAACAGGGGAAGAGGATGAGAAGGACAAACTCTCTGAGGCTTTTATAGGCAGTTCCAAGTCAACCTCCCTTCCACCCAATGAATCTCCCTCAGCGCAATCCAACAACCCCTCTGCATCTGGTAAACCTATTAGGAATCCAAACCCTGTTGCCATGGGAAACTACATCTCCCGGAATCCCTATTTTCCAGTTGCCTACCTTGGTACTCCCAGTCCTCTTCTCAAGAAACCCACAGCTTATCCTTCCTGTCCGGCTAACTATCGCCCAATTTCCATTACTCCCTTTCTGGGCAAACTCTTGGAAAAGATGGCAATTTTCCAGTTTAACCTTCATTCTGATTCCTTTGGCTGTCTCCATGACAACCAGTCTGGCTTCAGAGCTGCAAGAAGCAAGGAAACTGCTCTCCTGAACATCTGTGAAGATCTGCTCTCCAACCATGACTCTAGCATTCCCTCTGTCCTCATCCTATTCGATCTCTCATCTGCCTTTGACATGGTCAAACCTACCATCCTACTCAACTGTCCCTGTGATAACCTGGGCATCACCGATCAGGCTCTGGCCTGGCTGACCTCTTTCCGCTCTGATCGACCCTCCCAGGTCATACTGGGGTCCTTCCTATCATCTATTTCCCTCTCTACCTGTGGTGTTCCCCAGGGATCTAACCTCTCACACTGGCTTTTCAATCAATACCTGACAACTCTCACCCACTGCATTGCCATTTTCCGCTCACATTTACAGTGCTACGCTGACGGCACCAAACTAATTTTCAGGCTGCCCTCAGCCACCTCCTCTCCCTCTCTGATTGCCTTACTGCCATTCAAGATTGGTGTTCCGCCAATGATCTTTGTCTGAATGCCAGCAAGACTGAGATCCTCCTCGTCGGCACACCTTCTCCATCCTTTCCCCTCACTCTCTGGCCAGCCTCCCTTGGCCCTCCTCCTACCCCCCACCTGTGAGGCTAAGAACCTCGGGGTCATCTTTGATTCTACCCTTTCCTTCTCCGCCCACATCTCTGATGTCTCTAAAAAGTCAAACTTCCTACTGCACCTCCTCAGAGGTACTCTGCCCTTCCTCTCCTTCCCCCAGAAGCTCACTGTCTCCAAAGCTCTGGTTCTCTCTAGTTTGGACTATTCTAACAGCCTCTTTCTAAAGCTACCTGCCTCTACTCTCCACCCTCTGCAACTAATCCATAACAGGACTGTGAGACATTGGCCTCAAGCCCTGGGATCGTATCTCTCCAGCTCTGAAATCTCTCCATTGGCTCCCAGTGGATACAAGGATTAAATTCAAAACTCTATGCATTATCCAAAAGGCTTTCTGGAGCCTTGGTCAAAAATACCTTGAGATATCCCTCTGCAAATACCTCCCTCTCAAGCTCTTTGCTCCTCCAACTCTAACTCCCTCAGGGTCAGTTGTTTTTCAAAGAAACAAGCTTGGGGTAGATCTCTGTCTTCGGTTGGGGCCTCCCTCTGGAACAGCCTCCCTGGCACTCTAAAATTTGAGGAGAACCATCTCTGGTTCCGGAAGCACCTCAAGACCTTCCTCTTTGCTTGCGCCTTAGGCCCCCTCTCCCCTGCTGATCTGTTCTCTCCTGGCACCGTGCACCTGGCCACCCTCTGTCATCCAGGCCCAGCTTCCTGCTCACCCTGCCACCCCCCCCGCACTGCCTCCGGGCCACCCCTTGCACTGGGGTCTGTATCTGTACCCATATAGTGCCCCCCCTTTTTTCTTCCTGCATTTATCTGACCTACCCGGTCTGCTACCTTAAACTCAGCACTTGCCACTTGCTGGCTGCACTACCACTTTTGTTGCTTTTATTATTTATTTATTATTATTTATTCTGTTCTCCTTTTGCTCCGCACTTTCCTCTTCTCCCCCCTTCCTTGCACTTTTCCCCTCCACCTCCACATGCACTTGTGCGTTCTCAATGTCACTGAGCCTAGTAAGATCGTTGTTTTGTTCTCCCCTGATCCCCTCCCTTGCCTTGTCGCGCTCTGAAACACTTTTGTAGGAGCGCGATAGAAATAAAATATCAATTCAATTCTTCTCCCCGTCACTCCGATTATTATTTCCCGGACTCCCAGTCTGCTTTTGACAAAACACTACAGTTCCCACAATTCCCCCTATTCATCTCACAACAATAATTCCGGTCATCCCCTCGACAGACCTGCAAACTATTATTTTACGGATTTTTCCCATTCATTTCAGAAACCCTACCATTCTCACCCTTGCAAGTTTACCAACCCCTCTAGGATGAGGGTTAATGAATTAGGAGGTGGAAAGAATCCCCTTACTTCCGTATATGGCCACGGTATTGAGCCCAAGGGAAATAAATACTTCTAATTTCACCCTGAGGTTCAGCCCCGCTAATAAGGTCAGGCAGAGTCAGGCACCAGACCTTGACAACACACACCTGACCTTCATTTCACTTCCCCATGGGGATAAAAGGTAGGGCACGAGAGTACGCTTTGAGCAAGGCCGAACGCACGAGGGAGCAGCCATTCCGGGACGGCTGTTCAAACCGAGGAGAAAGGCGGCGAGATCTGAAAGGACGCCAAGGAGGGAATTGCCCTTGCTCTTTTCAACCCAGACCTGCAAAGCCCCAGGGAAAGAAAACAGAAGACCGGGAATCGCAGCTGGCGATAGGTGTGACGGATGTCAGGGGTACATGGGACCCTCCCGCACGGATAGCCAGGACGGGGAGAAGCGGTTGCCAATGTGGTACCGTCCTTGACTTCTACGGCAAAGGAAACGCCAATGAGTTCAGCACAGCCGGTGAGTCGGAAGAGACTGATAGTGGACCGGACGGTGTTAGGCTCAAAGTTGCAGTGGAATCATTGTAAAGAAAGAAGATAATAGACAGAGGTCATTCTGTGAATGGACTTGGTACCCGAAACAAGAGTGGTACGGCACCACGTGGGTTCTCATTCCAAGGACTCTGACTAGTACCCCTCTCCTGAACAAGAAGAATGTGTTGAACTAACTTTGTGGAAACTACAAGTTCCATGAGGCCTCAGGGGAGGCCGGTGTGAGGTGTCAAAGTGGTCATACGAGGGTCAAGCCAAACCCCTTGTAGAGCCAAAAGTCTTTGACACGTTGTGGAAGTTAAGTGAAGCCTGACTGGGGGCTCAAGGGAAAGCAGAACTGGGGGGCCGAGACCTGCACTTAGGAAAACGGAAGAACCTAATGGTCTAGAATGACTTTTTGTTGAATTGTGAACTGTGCCAAGCGTGAACCCGACTGAGGGATGCCAGGAGAAAGGGAAGTAAATCCTGCATTTGAAAGAAAGCAAAGTGAACTGTGTGAGAAGGGGAAACGTGAACACGACTGAGGGATGCCTGCGAATTGGGGTGAATTGTAGCACACCCACGAAAACATTGGGACGACGAAGCATGAACCCGACTGAGGGATGTCCACAGTGAAGTAGTTGGTCCGAGCCCGAGCGAGGGAGGCTAACGTTCAGAGAAGGATCAGAGACTGGTTGAGGGGATCCAAGGGTGAACAGTAATCACGTGACGTGAAGATTAGCAGAAGGAACTTTTTGTTTGTTGTTTTTGACATATCAGACCCTCTGCGGCAAGAGACATTGCGTGAAAGAGACTTAGCCACAGACGGCGCTGACATCGAAGGAAAAGCAACTGTAAGCTCGTGCTGGAGAAATACAGGAGTTTGCTGTGCTCAAGAGTTCCGCCTTGCCCCATGCTAAAAACTTGGGGAAGGGAGCCCACGGCCATAACATCCTGACTTATCATTTTGTGAACACTTCTTTTTTTTTCTTGTCAACATTATCCCACACTATTTTGTAGTATAGCGGGAAGGACTGGGAATAGGATTTTTTAGTATAGGTCCTTTTTATTTGACTAGACTCCACTAGGACTGTATTATTATTATTTGATGGTCGTAGCTTGCTCCCATCTTAGATTTAGGTTTGGCATTTTTCTCACCCATTTTTACAGTTTAATAAACACCCTTGAACTGTGATCACTTATGTCTGTCTTATTTTGGTGACAGGTCTTCCTTACAATCGCCTTAGGAGGTTATCGCCCTTTCCTCATCTTCCCACAGATGCTCAATGTCTCCAGGGCTCTGGTCCTCTCTAGGCTGGACTACTGCAACAGCCTCTTACTCAATCTGCCTATATCCTCCCTTCAACTAATCCAGAATCGGACTGCAAGACTTATCCTTGGCCTCAAGCCCATGGACCGCATCTCGCCAGCCCTAAAATCTCTTCACTGGCTCCCAGTTGCTGCGAGGATCAAGTTCAAGATCCTCTGCATCATCCACAAGGCTTTCTGGGGCCTGGGGCCTTGCTACATCCAACTCTCTCTTCCTAAATGCTTCCCTGCTAAAGCCATTCGACCTTCTAGCTCCAACTCTCTGCAGATCAGATGCTTTTCCAAGCAAAGAGTGGGGGGTAGATATCTCTCTTCTGCAGGTGCCTCCCTCTGGAATGACCTCCCTGCCCCTCTTAAACTTGAGCCAGATCACTTTAAGTTCTGGAAGCTTTTCAAGACCCTCATTTTCTCTTCCTCCTCGCCTCTCCCCCTCCCCTGCTAATGTCCCCCTCTGCTTCTTTTGACTGGCTGTCGGGTTCCTTTGGATTCTCTGGGCACCAGGCCCTCCTCAAACAGTCTACCTCAGCACTTCCCTGCTCCCCCCCTAACCAGCACATGCCCTTCCGGGCTGACTCCCCCCTGCACTAGCCTGGCTGGGCCTGCACCCCCCTGTTGAGCTCATCTAGCCCTGTCCTCCCACTTAGCATGTGGACCTTCTTTCCGCTGCACTCTCTGCATTCCCCTGGCACCTGTCCACCTGGCCTCCCCTTAGCACCTGCCTAGCCCATGGGCCCTCTTTCCCCCTTCCTCCCAAGCAATAGCGCCGACCTGCACTTCTTTTCCCTCCTTAGCATTAGTGCATTCCGCTCAGACGCCCCCTCCATCCCAACTCCCCTGCACTTTTTGTTTACTGCACTTGCACGATCCGAATGATACAAGACGTGGTAGGGCCGTTTTAGTTTTTCTTCCATCGCCACTCCCCCCTTTGTCTTGGTGCGCCTTGCCCTATAGGCACATTATAAATCTCCAATAAATAAATACATGTCTGAGACATAAAAATATTAAATAGAAAATCACAATGGAGCAATTAATGATTAATGCATGTCTTGTGATTCACAAATTTAAAAACACACAAGAATCAAGTACAAAAACATATTAACAAATACAAAAACATGCTGTTACCACAAATGTTATTTGAAAACTCAAAATGTTGCCAAAGGATCCCGTTCAATAAGCTAACTGAATGATAAATGGCCCTCAGGGTGCCCCCTTTCATCAATAACAGAGGCAAACAGAAGTGTTTACCTCTGTTATTTCTCAAAGTGTGTTTTTTCATACTATTTCCTCTCTTTGTAAATAGCAGAGTTGTTTGGTCATTTTGGAGCGTGGCACCGAACACAAGTCTTCCAAGATCCTATTTGCTAACAGCTTTCCCTCTCCAATCTTGGGTTTATGGTAAGTCAAGCCTGCCTTATGCTTTTAGCAGGGCTGATATTACACATATTGATTTTCCTCTATGGTCCAGTTTTAATTCAGAAGCTTTGCACGCCTCCACAGGTTCAGGGTTCGCCCACATCCTAGCAGGTGGCTTGCCCTAATTTGAATTTTGGAATGCTTTACATCTATCGCCCAGACTGCACACATTCTACCGATTTCAAATACCAAAACACCTAATGCTAGGATGCAGCTACCCCGGGCAATCACTTTGGCTGCACACATAATCGGTGCACCCCCTGCCACCTTACCCTCTCAACTGACCTGGACCTTGGTCCCCGAGGGGGTTCAACTTACCAGCGCTTTGAGGTCATACCAATGATATATAGAGCGCTATATAAATGCCAAATAACATAACATGGTCACTTTTTGGTGTGGCACTTACGCAACCCTTTATCACACTGATAATAAGAGATGTTTTTTGCGAACATGTTTCGTAAGTTCCACTGGGTCATCTCTACTTTTGATCCTGAGGAAGGCAGAGTCATTTATTCCAACCGCCAAAAAGTATGACGACTAAAGAACCAGTGGACATAAATTGTGGTCCAACCACAATTATATACAGTGCGCTTTCTCAAACGCAGACCCGGTTTGTTATGGCCCAGTTAGATTAAGTTCTGTTTGTGTCTGTTATTGATGACAGGGGGCACCCTGAGGGACATTCATTCTTCAGTTAGCTTATTAAACTGGAACCTTTCAGAGCATTTCGAGTTGTCAAAATATTTTTCCGTTACTAGCATGTTTTTGAATTTGTTGGTAGTGTGTTTTTGTACTTGATTCATGTGCGTTTTAAATGTATGAAATCACGAGACATGCATTCATTACTCCAATGTGATTAATTTTCTATATAAAATGTGTTTGTCTCAGACAATTACTGCTCTAGTGTGAGTTTTGTTCTGTGCAGGATTTGTTCACTATCCACGTTGCTAGAATATTATCAGTAATTTGTTTTCATATTATGTAACAGCTGTCTTATCTATAGACCTTATTAAATTATTCCTGGTGGCAACACTCCGCGTGCGTCTGCTTATTACATAAAACATTACATTAGAGCAACACATGAGAAACACATTAAACCAGTAGAGTGAATTTGCTAGGGAATGTAAAGTAGAATAAGTATTGCTCTTCAAAAACACCAAAATCATTATATTATTGAGTACTAGAATTATGGGACAGTCGCAAAAGAACCAAAATGGATTAAAAGAAAGCATGAAATGCAACTGGAATTATATAGGACAGTGGACAATAGGATGAAATTCTGTCAGAGTCTAAAAAAGTTCATCACTGTACCTTACAATGGTTGCAATTGACCATGCATGGTGAATCATCATTTAAGTGAGTGGTAAATAATAAATAATTTAGCATTTATATAGAGCTACGAACCCTCGGGTATCTGAGCGCTGCTTATGGTGTGTGGTGCTCATTTATCGACCTCATAAGGATGAAAGGCTGAGTTTGGCCTTGCCGGGATTCGAACCTGCGTCAGCAGGCTCTGCACAGATGTCAAAGCGAGTGCTCTGCTCGCTGTGCTATCAGACCTAGCTTTATACTTTATAAATATACTTTATTGAGCTGCAAATGCAGCCACTAGGATGGGAAACCCAAGAGTACATTTTAAGTACATCTTACAAACACAAGAGGTGCATAGGTACAATTACTTAGGTGTCAATATACAACCAACAAGAGCATTTATGTTTGTGGAAGGGGTTTGGAGCAATTCTGAGACTATAATCTTTGGTGAAAAGAGGTTTAGACATACCCTTAGTCACTCAAGACTGAAAATGAGATTAAACAGACCTTGGAGGTTAACGCCTAACAGGTACAAACAAATTATATTTTCCAACATTCATTATCATATTCATCTTTATTATCAATGCAAACGATTCAAACAAACCAAAGTCAGTACCAGAAGACATGGCTGTACTTCCCAAAATGAAGTTCACAGCCCCTTGAATATCAAATCTTCCTACAATCCTCAAACCTCAAGAGATGCTGGAAACAACTGGGTAACTGGCTGATTTGCGAGTCAACGAGGGATATTTAATGCGCTTTGGCTGTCCCATTACCGTAGTACGATATCTCAGTGGGTTATCATACCTTCCGGAGACATCTGTCTGCAATAAGTATCTCACAGATTTGAAGGCGGGCAGGCCAGCCTTTCACCTTTACGAAGATGATAATGATATCAGATGTATATACAGAACATCATGGTGAAGAGCTGTAATAATAGGTGTAATTGTTCCCCATCTACCTTGTAAGGTTGAAGATCTGAGTTGGTCCAACTGGTATTCGATCCTACTACTGCAGATTGAAGACAAGTATTGGAGACGCGTTATTAACTTGCTCAACTATTTAACCTGCTCTCAGCTATCTTACAGATTAAACAAGTATCGCATTCCGATTGCTAAAAATGGCCAAAGCACATGTGAGCACATTTTGATCTCATGCAGTATGGTCAAAGTACATTGCAGTGTGGGAACCCTGTGTCAGCTGTACATGCACTAAAAAAGCTGTATGTTCTACAAATCGCAGCACAATGATTACAGCACTTTGTTTTTCTCTGGAACATACAAGATATCTTGCATTGGTGTTGCCCCTCCAAAGTATAATTTTCAGAGCAGATTATAAGCAAGTGTTCTATTTGGAAGGTGCTCAAAATAAGGACAAACAATAGTTAATGTGTAGTTCTTGAAAACCTTGTTTTCAGTTTGCTTAGAACAACTGCAAGAAGAGTTCATGTTTGTCCTTTCTTAGCTGTACTTCCAAACAGAACACCGGCTTGAAACCAGCCATGACATTGATAGTGTCTTTTGTCTAAGCTCCCTTGAAATGTTCAACCATTGTTTATAACAATTTCAAGTTTCAAACCACTTGAACATGTTTTATCTGGAGCCTTCTAAAGGTTTGAGAAGTTTAACTTGGTCAAACTTAGTGAGATTCAAAGGATTTTCATTTTCCTTGCACCAGTGTGATCAAGCTTAGGTACCACTGCACCCAACTGTATGTTTAATGCTAGCACATCGCATTGCAGATGTTTACTGGTAGCTAATGAGAGCGTGTTGTACCCTTTCAATTATCACACGTGTACACTTCACACTGCCAAAATTAATATTTAGCAACACTCAACATCAATCACTTTTCATAAAATTAACCTACATTGATATTTACCTAATCAAATATTTAACTCCTCCCCATGTGTCTTTCAGGGGTTCCAGGTAGATTTCCAGTTTTTTGTAAGACACCACAAGGTTGAAAAGGTCAAAAGCTTGACACTTGGTGGACCCAATCGAAGGTTCGGGTTGCTGATCTGTTTTTGTGGGACTTCCTTCTGGTCCATTTGCTACGCCCACTGTTGCTCCATCCTTCTCAGCAGTCTGCATACTGAAAGGAAATTGAGGATTAATCACTGGATGAAGTCAAAGTGGCGTGAAATAAAAGAGATGACAACATAAGAAAACAGTTTCCATTTCAATTAGGAAGAGTCATTAAGTATTTCTACAAATCTTGAATGAATAGACACCATGTTTCTATCATCATTTCATCAATCTATTGCAAATCATCAATATTTCATTCAAATAGAGGTAAATTATGATGGGATTGTAACTCAAAATAATCAATAACTGACAAAATGATTTCTAAAGTAAATGTAAGCTATTGTTCTTGGTGCATGAACATATGTATTTAACTCTCTACAAGCAAGACATCCGACAGAAAATCCACAGACATTAACCACCTGCAATAACATTTCTTTTTAACTTAATCTTTATCTCGAACACAACAGAAATCCTTATGCCCCACCTGGAACTTCAGCAAGTTGCAGCAATATTTGGTCTTCACTTTTCATTTAACTATAATCTACCTGCGTTCTGGATGGTCTCCAACCACAGCAGAGTGATCGCCCCATCAGAGCTTGCTCATGGTGTCCACAAACAGCCACCTCTCATCATGCAGTCCCTCAGCGTAATAACATAAGAAAGCACTCCTTCCCAAATTCAAACAAAGTAGCAATGTGTTACCATTTAAATTAAATACAAAATAAAGAAGCAGTGGCAAAATCAACAGTTTTGGTTTTGCAATTGTTCATTGCCTTTTAGGCATGAATTTCCATTGCCTCTGTACAGGACCTCCCAGCGCAAAGAGTATGCAATCTAAAGGGCCGATTATAGCGTGAATATCATTATATTAAAATCAGCCAGCAGAGGCTAACATTTAAACCCGCTGCCAAGGCACAACACCTACAGCTTGAACAGTCCGTTATGGAGGCCCATAAGATGCTTTTGAACGATACTATCCTGCATGGAAACACACCTTCAAGCACACTTACCCAGGCTTGTAATAAACAATATCCAACAGAACGGTGTAACCTGTAACTAGGAATTTTCTTTAGAGCACCACGTGTCATATACTTCTGATTGGGACAAACAAAAACAGCATGACAGACCATTACGTTTTAGGGGTTTATTAACTAAAAGAATTGGAGATTTTAAAACACATAATAATATGTTTGGATGGTCTTTTGGTCTCAGGGCATTTATTAAGTTAAACAACTCCCCAGATAATCAAAACCAAAACAAATAATCCATTCCCTAATCTTGATGAGGCCTCCTGGGCTTTCAATTACCAGAGTCTTTTCTAAGGTCCAGACCTTTAAATGTTCCATTAGGTTGCATACTCTGGTTGAGCGCTTCTTAGGAATTGCAGGTTTAAGGGACCTTGAACCATCTGCTCGCTGGTACTACTACATGCCAGCTTCCGGAGTACCCAAACCTCAAGGACTAACGTTTCTCATCAGTCATTCCGACCGGCAGGGCAGCTCAGGGAGTTTATTTGGAGTGACATCCAATGATAGAAAGAAAGAGAAAAATAGAAAGGCAGAAAGAGTGAGATCCTTTGCTTGGCAAGTTTTTCATCAGTGCTTGGCCCTTCTCCCTACTCTACTCGTGCCATAGGCTCCCTGACCTGCTCTCGGTCCACCTCCCACTGTCTCTCTAGGCCTGTTCTGGCCCCTTGTAGCCTTTCGGCACTTGCTAACTACTTTTCCATTCTTCTTATGGTCAATAAAATACAACATCAAGATCCATGCGAGAATGCGACAACTAATAACTGCTTATGAAAACTAAAAAGACAAACAGAATAGAACGAGGGAAGTAGATTGAAGCAGTGAAGTTGATAAAAAGAATAAATCATACGAAAACAGCAATGAGGTTTAAATTAATAAAATGGATGTAATGAGTGCAAAATGAACAAAATGGGCGAAAGGAATAAAGAGAAGAGGATAGAAAGATGAATACAAGAGACTAATGAGTACACAGACAGATGATACTGACTGTATGAATGCATGGCATAAATGGAAAATACAGAATAGACGATTCAAGTACATGAGACGAATGTGGGGCATGAAATAGATAGTGAGCACGGAACGGATCCAGTGCGTATGACGAGTGACATGGCCTGAAATCGATAATGCACGGATGAATGAACGAAGTGAATGGAGCGATGAAATCGTTAGAATGAATGAAGCGCATAGAGAGGAGTGCGCTGAGTAGATGAATCAGTTGAGCAGATGAGTGTGTTGACCAGATGAGAGTGTAGAACGCATGAGTATGTTGTGCGGATGAGTGTATTGAGCGGATAGGGTGTAGAACAGATGAAGGTGTAGAGCGGATGAGTGTGTAGAGCGGACAAGTGTGTCGAGCAGATGAGTGCGTAAGTGCGGAGGAGTGTGTAGAACGAAGGAATGCATGGAGCAGATAAATGTGCAGAGGGGACGAGTATAGAGCGGATGAGTGTGTAGAGCGGACGAGTATGTAGGGCGCATGAATGCGTAAGTGCAGAGGAGTGTGCAGAGCGGGTGATATAGAGCGGACGAGTGTATAAAGTGTATAGAGCAGACAAGTGTATAGAGCAGACGAGTGTATAGAGCAGACGAGTGTATAGAGCAGATAAATGTTTTGAGCGGATGAGAGCGTATGAGCGAACGACCTGGTAGAGCAGATGAGTGTATATAGCAGATGAAAGCTTGAAAAGAACGAGTGCATAGAACGAGTGCATAGAGCGAACGAGTGCCAGGAGCGGACAAGTGCATGGAGAGGATGGGTGCGCAGAACGGATGTGTGCGCAGAACGTGATAGGTGCGCAGAACTTGATAGGTGCGCAGAGTGATAGGTGCGCAGAGAGGAAGAGTGCGCAGAGAGGAAGAGTGCGCAGAGAGGAAGAGTGCACGTAACAGAGGAGTACGCAGAGAAAAGGAGTGTGTAGAACGAAGGAGTGTGTAGAACAAAGGAGTGTGTAGAACGGAGGAGTGTGTAGAACGGAGGAGTGTGTAGAACGGAGGAGTGTGTAGAATGGAGGAATGTGTAGAACGGAGGAGTGTGTAGAACGGAGGAGTGTGTAGAACGGAGGAGTGTGTAGAACGGAGGAGTGTGTAGAGTGGATGAATGCATTGAACAGATTAGTGGGTAGAGCAGACAAATGTATGGAGCAGATGAATGTATGGAGCAGACGAGTGAGTAAGAGAGAATGAATGCATGAGTGCGGAGGGGGGCGTGAGAGCGGAGGAGTGCATGAGAGCAGAGGGGTGCATGAGAGCGGAGGGGTGCATGAGAGCGGAGGGGTGCATGAGAGCGGGTGAGTGCGTAGAGCGGGTGAGTGCGTAGAGCAGATGAATGCGTAGAGCAGATGAATGCGTAGTGCATGCAGAGCGGATGAGTGCCTAGAGCAGATGAGTGCGTAGAGCGGATGAGTGCATAGAGCGGACGACTACTTAGGGCCGTTGAGTGCCTAGAGCGGACGGAACGGATGAAGTTTGTGGAAGGAATGGGTGACGTACGTGGATGGAACGGGTGACGTATGTGGATGGAACGGGTGAAGAGTGACGTATGTGGAGGGAACAAGTGACGTATGCGGGTGAAACAGGTGAAATATGTGTATGGAAGGATGAAATATGTGGATGGAAGGGTGAAATATGTGGACAGAACAAATTAAGTATGTGGAAGATACTGGTGTAATATGTGAAAGGTACCGGGAAGTATGTGGATGGTACAGGTGAAGTACGAGCTACAGGTGAAATACAAGTGCATTAAACAACGCGAATGGAGCGGACTGGAGTGCATGGAACGGACTGGAGTGCGTGGTGCGGACTGGAGTGCGTGGTGCGGACTGGAGTGCGTGGAGCGAACTGGAGTGCTCAGAATTGCGCGACTTACATGGAATGGTTTGGAATGCATGGAACGCTCGATGAGCATGTAACTCACCATCTCACATCACCACGTTTACTCTCTTCTTTACACCACCACTCAACTAGAACACAGAGATACTATGACACCATTCGGTATAACTGTTCTCATACCAACATCTGCCTCATACTCCCCATCACTCTAACTAAACACTGCTGGTTACGCACCCCCCAGCCAGGTATTCTCCTCAGGCCCAACGCAGCCACAATCGGTCTGGATAAATCCTGCCAGAACGAACACATACTCTTGACCTCTCAACCACCACACCTACCGCTAAGAAGCAGCTATTACATGAATACCGCACCAGCTGCACACATATCCGGTGCTCACACGCACCTTTGACTCTCTCTACTCACTGTACTGACCTGAACTTCGGTTCCCAAGGGCGTTCAACCTACCAGCGCCTTCAGACCATACCAATGGTATATAAGGCGCTATATAAATGCAAAGTAACATAACATAACATATTTGCTTTTTTGACACCTTTTTCCTGTAAGGTTACCATTTTGGTATTAATACCTCAATTTCCTCCTCTAGCACCTCTTCCTGCTGCACACCACCTTCTTGGCCACCGGTAATCATGCCTTTCACGACAGTATCACTCTTATTCTCCACTATCGACATCAACACCTCTATACCAACCGCTCTTCTAGGTGCGCCTTTTTCATTCCTACCTTTTTTGAGATATGCTGTTATGCCACCTCCTCATTAGTATACTCAGCCTCAGAGCATTCCATCTGCTGAACAGATTCACTTCATCCACCTGTTACCACTTTGTTTCTCTCGAACACTACTTTCAAGGATTTGAATGTTCGCAACAGGACTTTCAACAGCCTTGTCGTCCTCGTACTCTCTACGTCTGTCACTCTAGTCTCTCTAGTCTCTCCTTCAAATCTTCTCTCCTTGCAAACCGCCTCCAAACCTCAGTTTTCTCCTCAGCTCCTGTCTCTCTTTCTGAATACCAACACCCAGGCCCCTAACTGGCTGAGGTCCTGAGGTTTAATAATGCTATTGCCTCCTCACCAGTGCCGCATTCCCTGCAAGTACATCCACCTGTATGAGATAATTGCAACACAGATACATTTTCCTATTGAAGGTTAAACTGGCTTGAACGTCACTGTCAGAGGTGTAAAAAAAAAAAAAGTGTAGTATAATTTCTGCGAAATGGATTCCATCTACGTGGGGAGGTTTTACAGTGTACACTTAGGAAACTTTCAAGCCAGCTTCAAGCGTGTTACTATAATGGGAGCTTCACGATTAGCAACATGATTTTTAACCTCCCACCTCATGACTGTGAAGCTGCTTAATAGGGAGGAGGGCCACAGGCTCCTTTACTACAGGGGGATGTGTGTGACAGTTGAGCTTTCCTGCTTGGGGGATGAGCTCTGGGGGAGTACTCCATGTAACTGCCCTTCACTGAAGGAAGCTGTGTTTGTCTGCTAGGGGTCTCTGCTTGGTGGATGATCTACAGGGGAGTACTGTATCTAACTGCCCTTCACTGAAGGAAGCTGTGTTTGTCTGTTAGGGGTCTCTGATTGGTGGATGATCTCCAGGGAAGTACTGTATCTAACTGCCCTTCACTGAAGGACGCTGTGTTTGTCTGGTAGGGGTCTCTGCTTGGTGGATGATCTCCAGGGGAGTACTGTAGGTAACTGCCCTTCACTGAAGGACGCTGTGTTTGTCCGTTAGGGGTCTCTGATTGGGAGATGATCTCTGGGGGAGTACTGTTTGTAAATGCCCTTCACTGAAGGAAGCTGTGTTTGTCCATTAGGGGTCTCTGCTTTGGGTGGGGTACATGCAACTACTCTATACTCAGAGCAATGCGGGCACTTTGTTACTTATATACCCTTCAACTCCTTGGTTCCCCGCTGAGATACCTGCATGGCGTGTATAGCTTTTTGGGTTGGATTCTTTAAGAATTCCTTATGGACTGACCTGACCTCGTGTGACAGGAAGGATAGGTGAGACAGGCTCCCCGGTTTGCAGGCACAGCAAGCTTTCCATAACCTTATATTGACAAACTAGATACTTTTTGCTGCCACTTTTACTGGCATCTCCCAATGATGGGAGAGAAGTTCAGAGTTGGACTATGGACTCATTGGGTAGAATCAAAATCAAAATATTTTTCAAATAGCTCAACCATAATATAGTTGCAACATATGTCCCCAGAGGCACAGGGGCATGTTGTTTCTAATATATCCTCTTGGAAAACTGAACAGCATCCCTTAACATGTTGCCACCATTGGGTACATTTATTTACAAGGGAATTGCCCTTTTCTCTCCTTCTCTCTCTTAGTTTTGGTAAATTATTCATATAAAATCAAACCTCTTGTCCTCAAGTATCCATAAAATCATCTTTCAGATCCCCTCGAATAAGAGTTTCTCCCCACAGATTCCCGATTTCCTACTTGTGAATTTATTCATGGCCTGGGGCAAGGCTCAATATTTGTACTCACCATTGGGTAGTGATAACCGGCTCTTGGCGAGTAAGAAATTGTGTACTGTATATATTTATAGAATTGAGGTAGCAAATTACTTTTGTATGGCAGGCTTTTAGCTTGCAACTTGAAATGTTTACCCCTGCTCCAAACGGGTAAATAGATGACCCTGCGGAAAACTGAGGTGGACATAATTGCCTGGACAGATTAAACAGAGCATGTCAGTCTACATTGTAAAAATGATAAAACAGTTTACTATACAGACCCTCCAGCTTCTAGCGATTTTGCGATCCCGCAAAATGCCGCGAAAATGGCCGTTTTGCCCAAAATGCCGTAAAAACTGCCGTTTTGTGCAAAAACAGCATCTTTAAAAAATGTTTTTTTTTTTTTTTAAAAACGAATCTGCTAAAATTAGTTTTAAAAAAATACTCAGGGTGTCAGGTGCTCTACTGTTTTTACGCAAGAAATGAAATGCACCAACACATCTCATCACTTGCGCCCAAAAAAAGAGCAGCCCATCCACAAGGGACACATGAATGGGCCATTTTATATGCGCGCCCAGTCAGATGGACTTTTTCACCTCCTTGATCAAATAAAGTGGCGTTTCTGCTAATTTAAAAGCGCATCCCTCATTTCCAAGCAAGATGCACTTTTAAATGTGCAGAAATTGTAGGCAACCCTACGCGCACAGGATGTGGGGGTGCCACTGCATGACAGGGTCTTTCCTGACCCTGTCATGCATTTCTTTTAAGGTATGAACCGCTGCTGTGTCGCTTGCATTTCTGTTGCTCAAACAGGATAAAAATGCATTTTTTGGGTCACATTTTACAGTGGCAGGCCCCTGAAGATCCTGTCCCTGTGAAAGGCGCTGGGAGCTTGCAGAACACTGTCGGGAGAGAGATTCTATTCAAGGTACTACCCATTTTGATGACAAAAATCGATCGAATGGTACAATTTGACCTATTTCATCCAGTACTATTCGATCGATTTTTATAAATACCGAACATGTGTTGCGGTCACCCGCTCCCCAAGTTCAGTATTTTTGGATTAGGGGTTGCAGTAGTGTCCCCCGCTTCCTCAAAATTGGAGGCAGGGACAGAAAAAAAATAAATTAACAAAAAAGGGACCCTGCGGACTCTGATCTGACCCGCGTTAGACTGACGGACCTGAGACTGCAGGGTTGCAGGGGAAGCGCAAGCGACCAAGCAGTTAAGTAGGGGAGAGGGGTGGGGTGGTGGTGTAAGGTACATTTTTGGTTGTTTGTTCTGAAGTGCAAATTAACTTGCGGCAAAATTGACTACGGTCAATTCCGCCGTAAATAATTACACTTCGGTCAAACAACCCAGAACACCATTCAAGGCAGTTGGCCAGCGCACAATTTGCACTACAGCGCAAACCTGTGGAAATGCGCCGGTCACCTTTCAGAATAAGGTGACCTGCTCATTTCCACAAATGGGTTGTCTAAAAATAGCATATCCTCGGCTCTATTTTAAAATGCCCCATTTTTTGAGGATCTGCCTCAAAATCTACATTAAAAAAAATGGTTACACTATGAGAGGGAAAGGAGAGCGACGAGAGTGATGGGTGAGATGTGAAATGATTGGCAAGAAAGCAGAGGGAGAGCAGTGGGTCAGAGGAGGAAGTGGTGCACAAGAGAGCAGAGGAAGCAGTGATGCAGTGGGCCAGAAATCTGAGAGAGAGCAGAGTTAAAGAAATTAGAGGGAGCGTGTGGTCAGTGAGCCAGAAAGCAGAGAGGAAGCGGTTGGCCGGAATGAGGCAGTGAGCTGCAGATTGGGAAAAAGGATGAGGGAAGAGTGCGAAAGAATGGGAGAAAAAGGATGCAAGATGCAGAAGCAGCACAAAAGAATGAAGGACTGTATATTGTGGGAGGAATTGTAGAGTGTAAGGTATGAGTTGGGAGTATGATTTGGAGTGTGACAGGGGCTGGGCTGTCTAAATTGTGACTTGACAGTATGACATAGCACGCGAGTATTTGTATGACAGAGTGAGAGGTTCAGGAATGCAAGTTGTGATGCGGAGGATGTGTGATGTGTGTTGGTGAGAGAGGTGTTTGGGTGTTTGGGTGATTGGAGAACATAGAAGGAGAATATTTTCAGCATTACAACTGATAATGATCAATTTAGTGAATACTATTAAATAGGCATGCACAGTGCTCCAGATAAGATTTTTAGGTGGGAGTATTTTACTCTCCATTTTTAAATTTTGAGAGTAAATGCGATTTTAAGAGCGTAAAAATGACTTTTCTCCTTCGCAAGAGAGTAAAATGTATGCGACATCCAGCCGACGTGTGAAAAAACTGTATGGAAATCATTACTATGTGGCAGCTTTCTGCATTGTGACCCAATACACCTTTCATTATTTCTGGCCATTTGATCTTTGCTGTATATATTTAAATGTTGAAATCACAGAAACATAGCCACTTGTGTAGTAAAGCATACATGAATTTGTATTGTGTGTTTTGAGATTCGATAGCAGAATTGGCTTTTGATCTTTAATGAAAGACCCAATTTCCTGGAGCTATTACTACCTAATGGTATGCCAATGTTATAATACAACAGCACAGAGAGGCAAGGACTCCATGCTAAATTCTATATCTAATCTAGTGGTCAAATGGTTATTTATATAGCTCTTTTGGCAAAGTGCTGTACATAGAACATATTTATCACAATTACCACCAAACCAAAGTCGGTACTCCTTTATCGACCTCGAAAGGATGAAAGGCTGAGTTGGGCTTGCCGGGATTCGAACCTGCAACCCACATATCACGCAGAGATTGCAGCAACGAGTGCTCAACCAGCTGAGCTATATTATTGGCTAACATCCTTCAGAGGTTCTTTAACTAAGTATCGACTGAGGTATAATGATCACAGTACCTAGATGTGTGACAAACCATTTATGAAGCACTACATAAAGTTAAATACCTATCTGGATTATCAGAGGGACAGGTTTTGCTGACTTTCTATTTCAATGACCAATGTAACTTTCATTTGTGTGATTTTGAACAACAGCGCTTGCACTTTCTTGAGAGTCAGGTTTTGGATGTTTTATTTGTAGTCTTGAAGATTTGAGAGGCTAGAACACCTATGATCAGTGTAATGACAATTACTCACCCTTGAGCAAAGACTCTGCTGCCACTGGCCATGTATACTAATGTACCCCATTGACTGCAAGGTTGAATGGATGTAAACTAGACTCTGCATAGTCATCATTTTACACACTGTTTTTATAATTAGACTGTAAATTAAATTAGAAGTGTAAAAATGATCTGCCTCTGCAGGATTATGCACACAGCACCAGAACTCTGAAAAATACAATTGTGCAATACTGGTTTGCTTTCACTGGGAAAAAAAACATTACTTGTTAAAAAAAATACTAATTCTCAATTGCAACTTAGTTTTCCATCTTATTAATTATACAATCCTAAAATTCTAGGAAAACATGCACAGTGCTTCTGAAGCTGAATGGAAAGAAACCATTCCTTTTATCAGTGTGCAGTTTATTTTTTTGAAAGGCTTCAGAGAAATACATTCTGTTTCAGAGGTGGCTTGCAACTACATCCATGTAGATACAAATCACAAGAAGCCTTCTGATTTCCGTCAAGTAACCTGACCTTTGCACTGCCCTCTGCTCTAAACCTGTGTGTAAATGTACGCAGGAAAATAATAAAGCTGGCGTATTTACAAGATTTTCATGCGTAAAAGGGCCTGGTACTCGCCTTATCTGGAGCCCTGAGCATGCACATTAAACCGAAAATGTAGCCAAATCAAACACTGTTCTTCCAAGCAGGAGACATCTGGGACTCTTTCTATTAAATTAGTACAAAAGATACATAATAAGGATACCCTGGCTCTCTTGTAGCCTTGCACTCTGCCTATTTCCTGCAATGTGGCAATCTTACTCCCTCCAGTTAATACAAAATGTCCTGCAAAAATGCCGCAATAAATAAAGGTTTGTGCCGCAAAATTTGCCATTTCATGCCGCAAAATCCTGGAAGGTCTGACTATATGTTAAATTATTGTTATTTGGTGTCATGGCAAAACATGTATCGTTTTAGATGCATTTGCGTGCGTGTGCATCATATTATGAGCACATGTATGGGTTTTAGTATTGATCCCAACTATTGAGAGGTTTTCAGCTGTATGTTTGGTAATTGCTATGCTTACCATTTTTAAATGTTGGTCTTCATCTTACTCTGCTGATGGCTCCGTACTAGATTTACACTTAGATGTTCTTGGATTGTTTTTCTAGTATTCATCCATCATGCCGTTATTAGCACTAGGTATCTTATGAAAAGAGCATTTCACCTATCCCCAAAACTTTCAGACATTTTTGCATCTCGAGTTTTGCATCTTGTAAATTCGAGCTCTGTTCCATCTTTCAATAGTTCCCAAGTAAACACTTCAACCAGCTTCATAAGTAGCTCCATTTTTCGTGTTATCGAAATGCATCATGCAGAGCTCATAACCAGGACAGCACTTTTGTCCCTCCGATCTTTTCTGTGCTGGCCCCCTTCCGTACTCTCCCGCTCGTCTCCGTCTATGCTAGAGCCACTTAAAGCCTGTGCAGGGGATAAATAATCTAGCAATCAGACACCTAGTGGATATCAACATACCTCTCTGTACATTTGATGATACTCTGTACCTAAAGATCTCACTTCCACTTCTCCCACATCGTGCTCTAATATGCCTGACCCTATGCTAGAATTAAGAACATTTACTGCACAATGTGTTCTTCAGATATCAAATATCGGGGTTCCCATTTTCCAACTCAACCTCAGGTTTCTCATGATGTTCTGGTGGTCGTAGCTCTACCAACTTTTTCACAGCATGAACTTCAATCAGAATTTAAAAAATATATACTACCACCTTCTTGGTGTGCCTTCCTAAAAATGGCATGTTGGTCTGAATGATGATTTCCAATATTAATTGAACTATTAGTCAAATATAACAAATACCTCTTTGTTGTGCCTGTTTCACTTAACACCTTTCCCACAAAAGTCAAGGTAGATTGTACAAGAGTCCCCGACCCTTTAGGTTGGACTAGCACATTTGGAGCATGCAATGTCACAGATGTTGAAGCTTCTGAATTAACACACCCACCCTGGTGTTCTCCCATATCATATCGTACAGTAATGATGCAATCTCACTATTCAAAATGTTGTCCACCTGTATGAAGGCCATAACCATAGTTGCACATAAACACGTACCCATTTCGTTTGGGTAATAATTGTGCCTTAGAGGGCGTCTTTTGGAAGAGAACTTTAGGACAAACTATGGGTACTCCTACCTCTTTACTTCGCTTTGGGTTTAGCTTAGGATCGATCCAGGCTATTGTTTCTTGGAGAGTCCTCTCTTACAGCTGTCTTGCTACTTCACTCTGTCTTAACAGTGGTGCAGAATAGGAAAGTGTTGCCTTTGAATAACTGGCTTGATAACTGTCTGAGCATACAGGCAGCGGTTGATGCCTCCCTAGAACTTCTGATTGAGAGCCCTCTCTTGATAAAAAAGAAGATCTGGGAGACCGACTGGATTTAAATAATCACTGAAAGTAAACAGTCATCGCACCAGCACTACATTACTTTAGAGAGGAACCCGTTATGTCAAACCCTGCATTACTTTACAACATTTCCCGATTCACGATGGAGGCTACACATTTAAAAAAAATAGATTTAATGTATTGCCCACTAATTAAATTTTGGCCGGTAGAAATCGAGTCCTTCGAGCTGAAAGACATTGTCACTTTTGTAGGCCCTCGGTGGTGGTAACACTTATGTATTTATGCATTTATTGGACATTTGCATGGCGCCTATACACAGGTGTTTCCAGGGGCAACAAGACAAGAAGGGGGTAGGGGGAGGGACATATGAATCACAAAGTGGAAAAAAGGAGAGAAACAAAAATGGTTATATTGGCCATGAGACAATTCTGCTGTGCAAGTGCAAGAACAAGGTGGTAAGTGCTTGTCGGGAGGGGGTAAAAGGGAAGGGAGGCGTTGGGGGCCCCAAAGGGAGGGGCAGGCAAGTGCAGGGCAGGCCAAGGAGGCAAGTGCCAGGGGGAAAAAGGGGGAAGGGAGGATGAGTGCAGTGGACATGGAGGGCCAGTTCGGGCTGGTCCAGGAAAGGGAGCCCGAGGGCAAGTGCTGGCAAGGGATGCCGGGGAGCCTGAGGGCAAGTGCTGGAAAGGGATGTGGGGGACTGGTAGGGACGGTGGTCTAGCCCATGTATGGCTCTGAAGGGACCACGCCCCAGTCGCAACAGCAAAGTGAGAGTTTAGCATGGGAGGGGAGAGGGAAGGAAGCGGAGAAAAGGAAAGTTTTGAGAAGTTTCTGGAACTTAGGAAGATCTGGCTAAAGTCTGAGAGGGGGAGGGAGGCTGTTCCAGAGGGAGGAGCCAGCCGACGAAAGCGATCTACCTCCCACTCTCTGCTTGGAGAAATATGTGACCTGCAGAGAGTTGGAGCCAGAGGACCAAAGAACTCTGTCAGGGAGGTATATGGGGAGGGAAAACTGGATGTAAAGAGGTCCCAGGCCCCAGACAGCCTTGTGGATGATGCAAAGGGTCTAGCAATGGCATGTGAGGCTCTAAGAAATTGTGGTTTTATGTTAGACAATGTTGGAAGGACTGCAAACTTCATATAAAATTACAAAACGGGGGGGTGGGGGGGGTCTGGGAAACTCTCTACCAGCACGAACACAGCCCATTGACTTGTTCTTGGGTGGATGGCCCCTGGGAGAGTCTCAACCAAGTCTTTAGCTCACCGTTCTTTTCACAGAGAAGAAATATCCCCACATATCAGTCTTTGTCCTGCCCAGGGGCAGTCCAGCACCGAAATGCTAGGCAATTCTCCTCTGAACAAGAGTACCACAGCAACCCCATACACGTGTTTCAGCTTAGTTGGGCATCATCAGTGAGGTGAATCTGTGTCTCTCTAAGAGCAGTGAGCAAATTAACTTAATAAGATACCCATCTCCCTTGTAATCTTTTAGACGGGCTTCCATGGCGGTTTTTGTATTGTTGCAGACGTTTTACAATTTTTTTTCTCTGTTTTCATTTTTCTTTTAATAATGTGATTTTATTTAGCTATTTTGCATTAACTGATCTAGATGACTCGTTGATCGTAAATTGTTGCTTTTGTGAAAAGTTCAGTTGACGAACTACATCACAATAAATAATTGTAAATAAAAATGTTCCATGTAAAGGATTGAGGATAAAACTGCTACGTAAATAACTCTTTATAATTTGGGTTGGAGAAAGTTGTGAATTTGCTTTACATTTGGCCAATTAGTTAGAAAAAATAAACACAATAAGAACATCTGCTAACTACTAAAACATCAGTATCACCAATACAATACTGTGAAATACCCTAAATTATTGAAACAAAAAATATTTCAAAAGCAAAAGAAGATCAACAAAAACATAAGTATGAATACAGTGGACTTGGCATTCTTTGAATGAAACCGGGGCAAGCTGATGTAATAGGCCCTTATTTAATTTATTCATTTATTACAGCGCACAAAACCCTAAAGGTATCTCAGCGGTAGTTACATTAGAGTACTCAGTTACTTGTTACATTTATAAGAAGGTACAATGGAGCAAGGTTACATAGGACATGAGAGCACAAGAACAGGGGGGGCAGTGCAGTGAGGGGATGCAATATACTTAGGAGGGGTACAGTCAGTTGACAGCCAGGTCTTTAAATTTCTGCGGAAGGTGCAGTTGGCCTGTTCTTTCCTGAGATCTAATGGCGGATTGTTCCAAAGTTTGGCTGCCATGACCGGGAAGCTCTTGCCCCCAATTGAGAGGCGGTTGAAATTGGGGGTCTTCAAGAGGTGAGAGTTTGATGATCTCAGAGAATGGACCGGGCATATTTCTCTACGCACCGTGACAGGTAAGTCGGGGCAGTGTTGGAGAGACAACGGTGGACCAGGGACAGAGTTTTGAATTTGATACTTTCCCGGATAGGTAGCCAAGAACGTAGGGCTATGTAAATCCTGTTGAGGCCGATTATACCGGCCTATGAAATAGGTACCCGATCAACCACCACTTCAATGGCTCAAGACTATGTAGGTCCCACATACAACTAATAATACCAGAAAGACCATCAAACTCACAATCCTTCAGAAGATATGCAGTGTGGGATCCAAGCCAAAAGGTCACCTGCGCCTTCGTAATTCAGGTCTACATAGGTCATGCTAAAAATGAAGTCCCTAAATGAATGGCACACTATGCCACGTAGGCCGTTGAGAAATGGCCTTTCAATGATTATTCAACAAAACCATTCCAGTACAATACTGCACTCTTAAGATGCTCGGTTAACCTCAACATCTTACTTAGTTGAGGCACGAACCAGAATTAAATAAGAGAGACGTGAGCAGTGTATTATGGTGAAAAGGAGTGGGAGCTAAAGTCAACTACTGCACAGCACAACTGCTTTTTACCAAGCAGGAGTTAGGATACAGAATTGCTCAAGTCTGAGTATTTTCAAACCCTCTAGATTTCTGCCTTTGCTATAGTTTCTCTGTGGTCCCTTGGCGGTGTTACCAGGCTGCTACATATTGCTCCGCTGGAATTCTTCCTGGGTAGTGTCTGCAGCATGATCAAAGTTCCGTCTGTAGGAATAATGATGTGTGGTCCTATCTCCAACTGCAAGATACATGCTGGTGGCAGACTTTCCCACTTAGCCCTAATTTGGAACTGGGTAAGACGGGTATTCACTCACTCATCCACCCATATGCCCACAAATAAAACCATGTTTATCCACTCATAAAACCATATTTACCCACTCATCCCTCACCCCATGGAGACACCCACTATTCCATACAGACAGTCACTAATCCAATCATATTCATTTACACAGCCACCCAACTGCATTCACCAATACATCCATCCACTCTATTTTATCCACCAAACCATATTCATCCACCTATTCATTCTTATTCACCCACTCATTTAGCCATCCATCCACCCAGCCAAATAGAACCACTCATTCATTCATCCATACTGACATATTCAACCACTAATCCAACCATATTAACCCACTCGTCTATCCACCCACAAAAGCATATTCACTTACTTAGTCATCCAGCCATCCAATCATATCAACTCACTCGCATCCAGGGCTCCAGATAAGATTTTGAGGAGGTAGTATTTTACTCCCTATTTTTTAAGTTTGAGAGAAAATGTGATTTCAAGAGAGTAAAAATGACTTTTCTCTTTGCAATAGAGTAAAATGTATGTGGCATCCAGCCGACGTGTGCAAAAACTGTATGGAAATCATTACCATGCGACAGCTTTCTGCATTGTGACAGAATACACCTTGCATTTTTCTCCAAGGTCTGACCATTTGATCTCTCCTGTATATATTTAAATGTTGAAAACACAAAAACCTAGCCAATTACATAGTAAAGCAAACATGAATTGTATGGTGTGTTTTGAGGTTCAATAGCACAATTGACTTTTAATTTTAATAAAAGTCCTCATTTCCTGGAGTTATTACTACCTAATGGTATGCCAATGTTATAAAACAATAGTGCAGAGGCAAGGACTCCATGCTAAATTCTATACCTAATCTCATGGTCAAATGGTTATTTATGTAGCACTTTTGGCAAAGCGCTGTACACAGAACATATTTATCACAATTATCACAAAACTGAAGTCGGTACTCCTTGATCAACCTCGAAAGAATGAAAGGCTGACTTGGCCTTGCCAGGATTCTAACCTGCAATCTACAGATCACACACAGATTGCATTAACGAGTGCTCAACTGGCTGAGCTATCTGATTGGCTAACATCCTTCAGAGGTCGGTAAACTGAGTATCGACTGAGGTATAATAATCACAGTGGATTACATCATACAAAACAACGCCCTTAGAGCAGCTCTAAGCATTGCTAGGAGGGAACATATCTCTCAGGCCAGATGAGGCGCCGACTGGCTACTTATCAAAGAGCAGATAATTTTCAAGAACCTCCCCATCACCCACAAATGCCTCTCTCACTCGGCTCCCCCGTACCTGGCAGAAAGATTTCACCACGCAAATGCTAACAGACCTACTGTTACGCTCACCTGGCTCCCACAGAGGCGTCGATCTGGACTGGCGTCGATCTGGACTGGACTGCTGCGGTCTCCACCAATGTGACGCGTAGGGCCGAGATGACGGACTGGAATGGCCCTCCTAGCTTTGTTTGCTTGGCCCATAGGAATAGTCTTCTGCAAGTGGAGAAAGGGAATTAACCACCCGTGGAGTTGAGCGTAAATCACCCCACCCCGCTGTTCTCCCCACTGATCACCTTGGATGTTCCCTCTTATAGTCTCACCTGATGATTTGAAAAGATGAGCTCTCCATCCTGCATTGAGCGCAGGGGCGCGTAGATAACCAGTTGCTTCACTGGCTCGAAGGAATTGGTGAGTTCCAGGACAATATTGACTCCGATATTCCCGGCAAGACGCCGTAAGTATGTAGTTCGTAAGAGTTCAAATGCCTGACTTTCACTCTTGTCCGATTCCTTGCAGGTTGCAGCTTGACCCTACTGAAGAGTTCCTCGTGGCAACCGGTAATGTTCTGGTAAGGATTTGTATTATCCAACACAGTTCGATAAAATAATGTCCATATGTAACCTGTTGCTTTCTCCCTTATTCAGGCGCTGAGAGAAAGTATGAAGTCTCAGGGAATAATGCCTCCGGCGGTAAAATCAGGTAAGTCTTTTGTGGTGAGGAGGGTTCCTCTTGTTAGTCCCTTGTTTCACATTGCTGTCCTTTTGTTTCCCCTTAGGGGCGGGGTTCGGCTAGGATGCAGTGGAAGCTGCACCAACCCGTGAAGAAGAATAGTACCCCGGTGGTAAAATCAGGTAAGTCTATGGGGGGTATTCCTCTGTGTATTCCCTTGGCTCACCTTGCTGTTCTTGTCTTCTCCTTAGGTGCCGGAGTGCGGCGGTCACATACAGGAGGATGCGGTGAAATGTGAAGGTGCTGCGAAGGCCGGTGAGTTCAGCGCGGCACTGTAGCAGGAGAGGCGACGCGCATAAAATAACCTCTTTCTTCCAGCTCGAAGGCGCGATGGATCGGGAATTCAGGTAAGGATCAAAGGTATTGCTCTTGTTCTAACCTTTTCTCCTTATTTCTCCCTTTTTCTAGGAGCTCCAAACTCGAGGCGGGCGTGGCAGAAGACTGGATGCAGACTTGCAGGCACGGTGTGCGTTACGCTGCTGGATGCAGAATAACGCAAAGCGTGTGCTGCTCTTCGGGCGTGGTTTAAATAGCCTCCAAAGTAGTCCCAGGTAAGTATTCCTCCCCAGCCCGACCCGAGTAAAAAATAGTCCCTAGGTAAAATAGTCCCTTCCAAGCCTCGTTTGGCTTGGAGCTCTTGCAGCATGGTCTGCATCAGGTAAGTTTGCAGCATGGTCTGCATCAGGTAAATTTGAATCTACTAATCTCTTACTGTGCACATAGAACACATATTTCATTTAATGTTTTAATTAGGCGCCAGGACTGACTCTCCATATGAGCCTGGCGCCATAGGTGTCAGGACTGCACCCAAATAGCCTCTAGCGGGGGTTGTTGGGCTTGCTTGGGGTAACTTTATGCCTGCTTCCGGGGTTGCTGGACTTGGTCTGGGTCCCCGGGGGTAGGCATCATGACAGCACTCCCCCCCCCCCCCCCAAGGCCCCTCCCAAAGTCATTCTTCCCTGTGGTTTCGGTTTGTCTGAGAACTTTTGGTGGAATGTTTTCACCAATCGGGGTGCATGAACATGGTCACTAGGTTCCCATTACCTTTCCTGTGGTCCGTAACCATTCCAGTCGATTAAATAAAAAAGTTTTGACTTAATCAGCTTGGAGTCCAGGATGTTCTTAACTTCAAATTCGGGTTCTCCGTCTACAAGGGTGGGGCCTGGTGGCTTGGTTAATCTTGTCCCTGGTTGTACTGGCTTCAAAAGTGACACATGAAAGACGGGATGAATTTGCATATTAGCCCAACTTGACAGCCACCGGGTTGATAATGGCCTTAATAGAGTAAGGTCCCAAATATCTGGGGTTAAAGGTCCGTGTTCCCTTTAGAGGTATATGTTTTGTGGCTAACCATACTTGGTCCCCTATTTGGTATTGTGGAGAATCACTTCTATGCCGATCAGCATCTTTCTTGTATTTTTCTTTCGCCTGTTTTAAATGTGTAGTTGCTTCCTTAAAGGCTTGTGTAATCGTAGCGTGCAGATGGTCCACTGCAGGCATTTCTAAGTCTTGGGGTGAGTCAAGGTCTGAGGTTCGAGGATGGTGCCCATATAAGGTATAAAAGGGGCTTTGTCCAGTTCCAGAGTGTACTGAATTATTGTATGCATTTTCGACAATCCAAAGAATGTCTTTCCAATTACTCTCCGTCTGATGTAACATACAACGCAGGTATTGTTCGAGAGTCTGGTTGGTCCTCTCCGTTTGACCATCGGTCTGGGGGTGGTGACTGGTCGATAACCTTACATCGATTTGCGCCAATTGACAGCATTTTTTCCAAAAATGTGAAATGAATTGACTGCCCCGGTCAGAGACCAACACGGACGGAAATCCATGTATGCGAACAATGTTTTCGAGGAATTCTTTGGCCAGGATTGAGGCTGAAGGTAGTCCTTTTAAAGGAATAAAGTGGGCCATCTTGGAAAAAAGATCCACAATAGCTAGAATGGTGTTAAACCCATTACAAGGAGGTAGATCGGTAATAAAGTCTAACGATAAGGTGTGCCATGGTGTAGGCGGAATGTCTAAAGGTTGTAAGAGTCCAGCGGTTTTTTCTTTTGACTTTTGTTTTGGGCGCAAATGCCACAAGACATCACAAATGATTTAATATCCTTTCGCCAGGTGGGCCACCAGAATTGTCTTTTAATTTTAGCTTCAGTTTTTGCAATACCTGGGTGCCCCTCCATTAGGGTATCATGATAACGGGAAATGACTAACTCTTGTAGTTCCTTGTGTGGCAGAAATAACCGCCCTTGGTAATAAGGCAGATCATTGGTGACAGAGTAATACGGGCCTTTCTTTACCCAGTCCTGCAAGGCTGTAGGTTCAAAGAGTTGCTGGATCTTTACCTGAATGTCCTCTAGTGTCTGTAGAGTAGTCATGCCAAGAATCCTTTGCTCGGAAATTATAGGTATTGGTTCTGGGTTCACTTCTGCCTCGACCATCCCTATTCGGGATAAGGCGTCTGCTTTACCATTCTTACAACCTGGTCGATAGGTTACCACGAAATCGAACTCGGCAAAGAACAATGCCCATCGGAGTTGGCGTGACGATTGGGCCTTGGCTGTTTTTAAATACTGTAAGTTCTGGTGATCGGTGATCACAGTAATGGTATGCCTGGCACCGAGAAGATAGTGCCGTCGGTAACCGCATAGTTTAACTCGGGTGCCGAGAACTTTGTGGACCAAAATGCTACTGGGTGAAGCTGGCCAGTTTCAGGGTCCTTTTGAGACAGGACAGCTCCCATGGCTAGACTGGATGCCTCAGTTTCCACTATGTATGGAAGTTCAGGGCGCGGGTGCTTTAACACAGGTGCAGACGTGAATTTCGCTTTCAGCTCTTGGAAGGCATTTTCAGCTTCTTCAGTCCACATAAAGCGTTTATTTTTTCGCAAGAGTGCTGTGATTGGATGTACGACATGTGAAAAATCTGGGATCAATCTGCGGTAGAAATTGGCAAAGCCGAGCATGCTTTGTACTCCTTTAACTGAACTTGGTGATGGCCACTTAAGGATTGTGTCCACCTTCCGTGAGTCCATTCGGACTCCCTTTGGGGTCAGGATAAACCCAAGGAATTCAACTTCTGTGGCATGAAAAATGCATTTTTATAGTTTTGCATATAGTTTGTGCTGGCGCAATTTCTCAAGGACTGCTCGGACGTGCTTCACATGGTCAGATACTGAAGAGGAGTATACTAGAATATCATCGATATACACGACAACACAAACGTCAATGAGTTCACGAAGGACATTGTTCATGAAGTATTGGAAGGCTGCTGGTGCATTGCACAACCCGAAAGGCATCACCTGGTATTCGAATAACCCATACTTAGTGCGGAAAGCAGTCTTCCATTCGTCGCCCTCTTTTACACATACCAAATGGTATGCCCCCCGGAGATCTAATTTAGTGTATATACAAGCATCCTTCACTTGGTCTAGTAGTTCAGGGATCAGAGGCAACGGGTATCGGTTCTTAACAGTTAGCTGGTTCAATGCGCGGTAGTCTATGCACGTTCTGAGGTCACCTTCCTTTTTGGGTACGCAGAACAAAGCTGAAGATGCAGGGGACTTGGATGGGCGAATAAAGCCATTGACAAGGTACTGGTCTAAGTATTGTCGTAGGTGAAGGTTCTCAGGTTCCGTAAGGGCATAGATCCTGCTACAAGGGGGTTGTGCACCGGGTATGAGATCGATTTGACAATCGTACGATCTGTGAGGAGGTAAGGTGTTTTCCTGTTCCTTTTGGAAGACATCCTGGAATTCTAGGTATTCTGGAGGTAGTTGCATGACTGCTGTGGTTATTGTGGCCAGGCCTGCGTTCTGATTTTTCTTTGGGTAACAGGTTTGTGCACAATCCGGGAAGGTTATTCTCTTCTCTCGCCAATCAATACAAGGATTATGTGTTTCCAACCTAGGTATCCCCAGTACTATTTGGAACTGTGGGGCTTTGATTAGATCAAACACAATAGTCTCTCGATGCCCATCCTGACCCAATAGTGTCATCTCTGCGGTGGAATGAGTTACAGGCCCAGAGGCAATTTCAGTTCCATCGACTGTGGTGATGACATCTGAGGTGGTTTTTCGGCAGAGAGGTAGATTCATCCTGGAAGCCAATTCATAGTCCACATAGTTTCCTATGGCCCCGCTATCAATGTATGCCCTTACTGCGTGCATACGCGATGGCTGCCCTGGATCTACAAGGACCATTGGTATGATGAAATGTGAGGTCCGAGTATCCTTCTTCAAGCTCGGCAAGCAGACCTCTACGCTTGTCGGGCGTGGTCGTTTCCCGAGTCTGACTCCATATGGCTTTTATCAGCAGCTCCTACCACCTTCTTGGGTGGTTTTACAGAGCAATCCCGTAGAAAATGTCCAGAAGTTCCACAAAATAGACACAATTGCATTTGCCGTCTCCTTTCTTTTTCCTTCTGGGATAAGGGTCCTTTAACCCCTCCGATTTACATGGGTTCTGAAGCATCTGCTCCTTTGGGGTTTTGACCAACACCCGATTCTCAAACTTGGCTCGATCAGCCTTTCTGTTCTGAAGTCTGTTATCTAACTGGACCACTAAGTCTATATATTCAGCGCAGTCTTGAGGTGGGTTCACGACTTGAGCCAAGACATCCTTGAGTTCTCCTCGAAGCCCTCGATGAAATAACGTGATTCGTTTTACCTCAGGCCATCCAGTTTCCACTATTAACCTATTAAAGGTTGCGATGTAGGATAGAAGGTCCTGGTTACCCTGTCGTAGGGACAAAAGTTCGTTATCCAGGGCCTGTCCCTGGGAGTGCCGGGCAAATAGTCTTTCCATGCTTGTTTGAAAGCCCTGAAAATCCCGAAGAATTGGGTCATCCTGAGTAACTAGTGGAATTGACCAATCAGCTGCACTGCCGCTGAGATATGACAATACAAAGGCTACCTTGGCTTGATCGTTTGGGAAGGCTCCAGGTCTGCATAAAAAGTGCAAGCGGCATTGGTTCATAAACACGGCAAACCTTTTGGGATCTCCGGCAAAGCGTTCGGGTGGGGCTAATGGAATATGTCCTGGTAGGTTTATTTGCACAGGGTTACTCCATAACACAGGAGCTGGATTTCCCCCGGAACCAGGTAGTGGTGCTTGTCCAGCCTGGCTTTGCAATAGTTGCCTAGCAAGATCATCAGTTCGCTCCTTTGACAAAATCAGTTCTCTCCTAAGAGCATTGGTTTCTTGACGGGCGGAATGCACTTCAGCCCTCAGTTCCCCTAGTAATTGGGCCAATTGGTCAGTCTCTGAGGTATCCATAACGCCTGGGTGGGAATTTGTGGGTAGGCTTCGCGTTCTGTTACGCTCACCTGGCTCCCACAGAGGCGTCGATCTGGACTGGACTGCTGCGGTCTCCACCAATGTGATGCGTAGGGCCGAGATGACGGACTGGACTGGCCCTCCTAGCTTCGTTTGCTTGGCCCGTAGGAATAGTCTTCTGCAAGTGGAGAAAGGGAATTAACCACCCATGGAGTTGAGCGTAAATCCCCCCACCCCGCTGTTCTCCCCTCTGATCACCTTGGATGTTCCCTCTTACAGTCTCACCTGATGATTTGAAAAGATGTGCTCTCCATCCTGCATTGAGCGCAGGGGCGCGTAGATAACCAGTTGCTTCACTGGCTCGAAGGAATTGGTGAGTTCCAGGACAATATTGACTCCGATATTCCCGGCAAGACGCCGTAAGTATGTAGTTCGTAAGAGTTCAAATGCCTGACTTTCACTCTTGTCCGATTCCTTGCAGGTTGCAGCTTGACCCTACTGAAGAGTTCCTCGTGGCAACCGGTAATGTTCTGGTAAGGATTTGTATTATCCAACGCAGTTCGATAAAATAATGTCCATATGTAACCTGTTGCTTTCTCCCTTATTCAGGCGCTGAGAGAAAGTATGAAGTCTCGGGGAATATTGCCTCCAGCGGTAAAATCAGGTAAGTCTTTTGTGGTGAGGAGGGTTCCTCTTGTTAGTCCCTTGTTTCACATTGCTGTCCTTTTTTTTCCCCTTAGGGGCGGGGTTCGGCTAGGATGCAGTGGAAGCTGCGCCGACCTGTGAAGAAGAATAGTACCCCCGGTGGTAAAATCAGGTAAGTTTGTGGGGGGTATTCCTCTGTGTATTCCCTTGGCTCACCTTGCTGTTCTTGTCTTCTCCTTAGGTGCTGGAGTGCGGCGGTAACATGCAGGAGGATGCGGTGAAATGTGAAGGTGCTGCGAAGGCCGGTGAGTTGAGCGCGGCGCTGCAGCACGCGAGGCGACGCGCATAAAATAACCTCTTTCTTCCAGCTCGAAGGCGCGATGGATCGGGAATTCAGGTAAGGATCAAAGCCATTGCTCTTGTTCTAACCTTTTCTCCTTCTTTCTCACCTTTTTCTAGGAGCTCCAAACTCGAGGCGGGCGTGGCAGAAGACTGGATGCAGACTTGCAGGCACGGTGAGCGTTACGCTGCTGGATGCAGAATAACGCGAAGCGTGTGCTGCTCTTCGGGCGTGGTTTAAATAGCCTCCAAAGTAGTCCCAGGTAAGTATTCCTCCCCAGCCCCACCCGAGTAAAAAATAGTCCCTAGGTAAAATAATCCCTTCCAAGCCTCCTTCGGCTTGGAGCTCTTGCAGCATGGTCTGCATCAGGTAAGTTTGCAGCATGGTCTGCATCAGGTAAGTTTTGATCTATGGGCCTGGCGCCTATGTCGCCAGGACTGACTCTCCATATGAGCCTGGCGCTGTAGGCGCCAGGACTGCACCCAAATAGCCCCTAGCAGGGGTTGTTGGGCTTGCTTGGGGTAATTTGATGCCTGCTTCCGGGGTTGCTGGACTTGGTCTGGGTCCCCGGGGGTAGGCATCATGACACCTACATGGGCGCAATACTCACACCAGCTTACAGTCCCGGGTTTTAAAAGAGCCAAAGCTGGAGGGGCCAGTTTCTCGGTGTTGGCACCAAAAAACTGGAATGCACTGGCACTCACTCTCAGAAAGGAAACCTCTTTCACCGTGTTCAGAAGAGCCTTGAAAACAAAGATCTTTAACTAGATTGTGCTTGAGGGCGTTCCCCTGTAACCATCGAACATACCTACTGTAACTCTGCAATGAATTCTGTAAATGTCTCTATCGCACTTTGTGTGCTTATGTAAATTCTGTATCCAAGTGAATCCTCCGTAACAGCGCCACAATGCCTCAAGCCGTTGTGCGCTTCATAAATTCAAAATAAAAAGTAAAAAACAGTGCCTAGATGTTGGATGTATGAACCGCTACATAAAGTTAAATACCTATCCTGATTATCACAGGGACAGGTTTTGCTGAGTTTCTATTTCAATTACAAATGTAAAATTAAATAGGTTGTTTTTGTACAGCGCTTGCACTTCCTAGAGAGGCAAGTATAGTCTTGAAGATTTGAGAGGCTATAACATCTGTGTTTGGTGTAATGACAATCACTCACCCTTGAGCAAAGACTCTGCTGCCATTGACCATCCATAGTAATGTACCCCATTGACTGCAAGGTTGAATGGATGTAAACTAGACTGTGCATACTTATCATTTTACAAACAGTTTTTATAATTAGAGTGTAAATTAAATCATAAGTGTAAAAATGATCTGCCTCTGCACAATCATGCCTATGCATGATTATGCACACAGCACAGGAACTCTGAAAAATACAATTGTGCAATACTGATTTGCTTTCATTGGAAAAAAAAAAACATAATTTGTTACAAAAGATTAATTCTCAATTGCAAATTAGTTTTCCAACTTATTAATTATACAATCCTAAAGTGCTAGGAAAATAAATATGCACAGTACTCGGTGAGCATCTACACACAACACAGAAGAAGCAGAATGGAAAGAAACCATTCCTTTTATCACAGTATACAGTTTCTTTTTTTGAAAGGCTTCAGATAAATAAATTCTGTTTCAGAGGCTTTTCTCCATGGCTTGCAATTACATCCATGTAGATAAAAACCAAAAGATGTGTTCTGGTTTCTGTCAAGTAACCTGACCTTTGCACTGCCCTCTGCTCTAAACTTGTGTGTAAACGTACACATGAAAATAACAAAGCTTTCGTATTTACAAGATTTAAATGCGTAAAAAGGCCTGGTACAAACCTTATCTGGAGGCCTGCTCACATCCATTCACCCTTACATCACTCAAGCGATTCATCCACACTTTCCCACTCATCCATGCATTTGTACACCCACCCAACCATAGTCATCAAGGCATCCAACCATATTCATCCATCCTTCCATTGACTCCTACTCAGCCACTCATCTAATGAAATTCACACACGCACCCATCCAAACATATCAACCACTTATCCATGATTCCATTGATCCATATTAGTCCATTCATCCACCTACTGAAACAGCCATGTTGAACCGTTCACCTACATACAGAAACAAGCACTGACAATGCCAACAGTTTGGGCTTTTGTGTAGAAACGGGAAAGGCACTTGACAGGCCCTTCCGTAGTGGTATTAGCAGGCCATTGATGGTATCAGCTGCAGCACGGTGTGAGTCTGGGTATCTAATAGCAGTGTCAAGCCAATGCCTAATACACACAAGCCAAATCTGTTAGCTTTGTCAATGCTTGTTTTTAACCGGACTTCAGTGAAGGACACGCATAGTGCTTATTAATTGAGTGGCTGAAGGCAGACAAAGTTAAGACATTTTTATTACACCAGTAGTCGGTTTTACAGCCCCAATTAAGTAATTAACTCTCAGAAAACTGCTTTGAAAAACACTGGCAGACACTTTGAATGCAATGTTTGATGGCAAGGCTTAATTAAAGCGAGCTCAAAGAGTCCCACAAAGAGGTGGTTTTGACGGGGAGGAGCAGGAACATAGTAAGAACACCCATTGGGATTAGCATGGCCGTGGTGAGTAAAGGGGCGGGCAAATACCCCAAAAACACATATGAGCATTGTATCCCTCCTCATATGCCATTTCTCCCTAGTTGTACTTTAAGGCAATCGTTTCAGCTTATAGGTGGCATAAGCACACCCTAATAGCCCAAACTAAAAACAGGACCTAATGGCTTGTTTGTGTTAAGTCTGGTTTGTGCTGTGGAGATGGAAAGAAGCCAAAGATAAACATATAGAGAACATTCAAACCCAAGCAGATAAGAGATGAAAGGCACACATCTACCGAGTCAGCACTAATAACAAACTTCCACTGCAAGCTGTTTAAACTGAGCATCATATGAGGCATTCTTCTTTTTAGAATATTCAGAGAGTTGTTTGTCAAAAACGTATAGATTGTTTAGCCCATCACAAATGTGGTATACTGATCAAAACTGTTCCCATTTTCCTGTCAAATATGTATATTAAGATTACTTTATTTTGTTTCAGTTTATAAATAAAATATGAGTTTTTGTTGCAACAGTAAGGATCACTTTGCATCTGCCAGACATGTCCTCACTATCCAGGAACATAGAGCCATGCACAATAAACTGTGTATATATAATCTCTAGTCTAAAAGGATGACTTTATACACCATTCTGGAGTCATCTGATGATCATCGAACTACACTAGAAGTCATTCCCACATCATCAGACGTCATCACGCTGTTCAAGTCATCAGCAAATGTATCAAGAATGGTGGGTGATGATTTGGGGATGACCTTAGGATGACTTATTGAATATGCCATCATCCCTATTTTAGAAAACTCTTTGTTCCGGATGCTTTTAGGATGAGTTGCTGACCACTTCAAGAGATTGCATGTTTGTTCTTGATGATTTGGGGATGACTTACTGATTACTTGAGAACATCAGAATTGGTAGGATGATATGCAGACTTATACAGATTGTCATTCCGCTTTTGCTTAGTTGCATTTGTGCTGAATGAGCCCCAATGTGGCAAGGGGTAAAGCTTGAAACTATATTGGACCAAAGCGGATGCCAGAGGCCTCAACATAGCATGCATCCCCAGGGTGAGAATCCTTTGCCATCCCTGTCAAAAGCAGGCACCCCAGCACCCTCACAATCCCCAATGTGGCAAGGGTAAAGCTTGAGACTATGTTGGGCCAAAGTAGAAGCCAGAGGCCTAAACAAAGCATGCACCCCCTGGGTGAGAATCGTTTGCTACCTGAGTCAAAAGCAGGAACCCAGCACCCTCACAATCAATACAATTCCATGCTGACGGCACCGATATATGCCAGTATTCACATATATTCATTCACATTATTCATGTTTGCTTTGTGCATAATCCAACAATCAATTCAACAATCAACAACCATAACTAAAAGGACCTCCAGGATTAAAAAAATAAAACAAACACATAGGATCCAAAAAAGAAAGAAGTAATAAACAAACGGAGCCACAAAGTCCCATCAACAGAGGTCTCAACTACCCACAACCTGCCAAATACAAGCAACAACAAACCACAAACAGCAAAGATTAAACCCGAAAGACCAGGAAAAACACTAATCGAAAGAGGATGCCCACTCTAGGGAACACAACCCACACATCATGCCTCATCACAAGAAAGACAAAGAAGCCACAACATACAACAGAAATAATAAGAAAACACAAACTACTCCGGAAGGCACCGGCCAGCATGATCCCACACCCTCAGAAAACATCACAAATGGCCCAAGGAGACATACAAATAACAAATCAAAGACAGACTACATTGCTTGCTACCTGTCCACATACGACAACGTGGTAAATAAAAACGGCACAGCAACAATGAACCGACAACCAACAAGCGTCACAAATACAGACCCAACCAGGACACCAAACGGAACATGACAACTAATAAACCATCCTAACCCAGTCTCCACCATGGACAATACCCCAACCAGAACAAGGGACAAGTTGCAATCCATCACAAACGACACCCCCTACACTACCAAGACTGGAACTACCCTATTTACCACCCGGGACAAACCAGAACCAACCTACCCCGCCATAAACCTGATTGGTATACTCGACAAAGAGACTGACCAACAAAGAACCACCCCACCCAACAGACACACCCAGTCTGTTGCCTTAAACCTAGCACTTGCTGGCTGCACTATCACTGTTTGTTGTTTTTATTATTTATTTATGTTTTATTTATTTGTATTCCTTTTGCTAAGCACTTTCTGCCTATCCCTCCCACCATGCACTTTCCCCTTTCCCATGCACTTGCGCATTCTCAATGTCAGTGGGCCTAGAAAGATTGCTGTTTTGTTCTTCTCTTGTTCCCCTCCCTTGCCTCTTCATGTTCTGAAACACTTGTGTACGAGCATGGTACAAATAAAATATCAATGATCAATAACAGACTCAACTGGGGAAAACCCACCTGGAACGGAAACCCAACAAACAACACACCGGTCAGAACAAATAATACTAACAACAACTCGAAAAGCGAAATCAAGCAAACAACACTGCAGCCTCCTCAACGTTAGATCCATGGCAATACACTCAACAGAAATGCATGACCTCCTGAATGAAGGAGGCACAGCCGTACTCTTCCTTACAGAAACCTGGCTATCAGACAACTATAAAGCCATCGCGAACAAGGCAATACCCGACAATTACAAATTAATACACTCCAACAGAGAAAACCGAAGAGGAGGCAGAATCGCAATTATACACAAAGGACACGTCTGAGCATCTTGAATCATCACAACCAATGCGGAAGACTATGAATCCCTCCTCATCAAGATAGAACTCAACGACCAATCCAACATAGTATTCATCCTGATCTATAGCATCCTGATCTACAGACCACCTTCTTACAACTCCAACTTTGCAACAAAACTAACGGATGAGGCTGCCATGCTATCAACCCACCACGACAACCTGGTCATATTGAGAGATGTCAACATATGGTTTGAAAAAGAAAACGAGTACACAGCAACCTCACTCTGTGCACTACTGGAAACCTTGCAGTTAAAGCAAATAGTAAATGGATCCACCCACGAAGCTGGACACACCCTGGATGCAATTTTCTACAGGGAAGGACTATGTGCTTCCGCGCCACCTACATCAATGGTGTGGAGTGACTACTACTTGGTACCATTAAAGATCACACCCCAAACCTGCCTACCAGCCGGGAAGGAAATGTTTCACACAAGCAAGAATATAAAGTGGAAGAACTTGGACCTAGAGGCCCTAACAAACGTTCTAGACGCAACCGTCCCTTGACCAATTAGCACCAGCTAAAACATGCAAAGCAATACCAAACAAACTGGCAGAAAAATGGTTTACAGAACAACTGGAAAACAAATCCCAAAAACAACCACAAAATGGAAACAAAATGGCAAGAACAATACACCAGACAAGACCCAATAAAATAGCAAAGACTCAAACTTATACAAAGCAACAGTCCTCAAAGCAACAAAAAAAAAATCTTCTACGCCACAAGAATAGAATCGGCAAACAATCCGCAGAAAGAACTCTTCAAAATCATCGGAGATAAACAAAACCCTCTTTCTGCAAAAATTCCATCACCCCTACACAAACACTTTGTGACAACATCACCAACTATCCAAGAGCAAAAATAGACAATACAGGAGACCATCAACCTAGCCGGGGGAAAATACAACCGCGACCATCCAACCAGAGATACCAGACAAAACACAGCGATAAACCCTTGAAGACCAGGCAGGCCCCCAGAATTCCCTCAGAGATCCCCGAAGCAGTCTGGCACAAAGTAGGATTGGATTTCATCGGTCCATTAGAAGCAATGGCTCCCGAGCATTGGTCTGGAATAGTAATGGTAGACTATTTGTCAAAATGGGTAAAGGCGGAATTTGTCCCCAATATCACTACTGCAACATTTATAGAAGTTCTCACATCCATCTTTCAGAGAGAAGGTCGCCCAAAAAGACACGATCACCGACAATGGAGTTCAACTAGTCTCACGAGAGATATAGTCATTTATGCAGAGACACAACATAAGGCAAAGAAGCCCGCGGTTTACCACCCCCAGGCGAATGGACTGGTTGAGAGGGCCAAGATGTTTATCAATGGGGCAAACCAGTTAGCAAAGGCATCAGGAATGGATCCCCTGAAAACCGAGACCTTAGCAGCCCACAGGTGAACCCCAAATGGTGTCACCCAAATCTCGCCCTTTCGCATGCTGAGGGGGAGAAGAACGGCGTCCACACTGGTACCACTGTGGTTGACAAAAGGTAAAAGAAGAAGATGAAGTAAGCATGGAAGAGGTCGTCTGGAGGTTGGAGAGTAAAGCATGAATGAAACAATGGGGTGACCAGAGAACAGCAACCCAGGGTTGTGATGTCAAGGAAGAAGACTGGATCAATTTTTGCTTAAGCTATAAGGATCAAACGACAGGGTCGAAGTTCAGCAAGCCCAACATGGAACGCGCAGGGACGTCATTTGGGGGTCGCCAGAGGTCGCAACTGCGACCTCTGAGGTCTCCCTGGCGACATCTTTGGTCTCCCTAGTTTTATTTTCCTTTTTTGTAATGCAAGCTCCTGGAGTGGCTGGCTTTCATGTTCAGGCCCTTTAAAAAAAAAAAAGAACAGGAGTGCCACAAGTCTAACACTTTCAGCGCTGAAACTTAATAAGAAAGAATAGGAAACCAAATAATGTGTCTTTCTGGAATTCTATACAATAATTGCTAGACTCATTAAAGGTTTATTTCAGGGACACATCAGGGGGTGAGTCACTGATTTAGTCTGTTCTTAAACGCCTCAACTCATCCTTCTGAGGTTGATAAAGGAGTACCGTCACAGGTTGGATGATATTGGGTGTATATTTTTTCTAAATAAAGCGCTTAAGCTTAAGTGCTATATAATAATACATCATTATTATTTGGTCATGGACGTCTGCTTGCTTTCACAGTAATTTGATAATATGGGCCTATACACACTGATCTTAACGCTACATATGGCGATCCATTCTTGCATGAAATGTACATCACATTATAGTGATATCGTAACAATATTTTTCGTAGTGTACAATGCTTTGTGATGTCACTTCCTGTTTTGTCAACGGGTGAAAGATTCGGCTACACATCTGGTGCCGGATCTCGGATCCGCCGAGAGCCGGCCCAATGACCAGCACTGAGTAGCCCAGATCTGGTACTGTGTCTATCATTATTTGCCCCAGGGCCAGTATTGTCAGATGTAGCTGATGAGCAGGTACATACTGTATCGTAAGTCATTAGCTCCAGAGCAGGTATTGTGTCTGCAGTCATTCGCTCCATCCAGAGGATGTGATGGGCCTTTACCATTAGCGCTAGAGAAGGTAGTGTCTGCTTATATTCATTGGGGTGTTGTTTCTGTGTCTGCAGACATTGGACCTAGAACAGACACTACGCCTGCAGTTATTATCCACAGATGGGTCATTAGAGCCAGAGATAGTACCAGATCTGCAGCCATTTGCCCTGGGGATTAATTACTTTTAGAGTAGGTACTGGAAATGGAGAAAGTACACGCCTGCAATCATTAGACAGCGCAGGTATATATATAATATGTCACTTACACCAGAGCACGCTCTGTGCAGTAGCTGCACATCAGTCACTGCCTCTGCGGGCATTCCAGAGGCTGTACTGTACCGTAAATGAGTTTCGGAGCAGCTACTGTGACCACGATACCAACAACAGACTTTCTAAACCAGATGTTTAGAAAGGAACGTGTCTTTACAATTTTTAATTTCAACATGTGATAAGTACTATAGAACGAATTACAGCTTCAACTGCAGCCTCTCAATTCATCGTGCATTTCCAGAGGTTGCAAAAGGGCTCCTCTTAGCAATATAAGGGGTGAGAACCATCTAAGCTAATGGATGCTAAAAAAAATGCATTTAAAAATTCACTGCAAGAGCTGGATCGCAGGCACTCACCTGATGCTGTCTGGAAACTGACAAGGAGCGTTTGATAAAGGGTACTGTCTAGTTCCCATCCGAGAAAGGGACCATAACAACGCCCCGCCTACTCTACTTCACGTGACTTTAGGCACGTTCCCTACCTTTCACGTAGCGTGTCACGTCATCCTTGTAATGTTCTCTAGCGGGACTGCGGGAAGCAGGAAGACTTCGGCTAAGCTAACACCGCCTACTAGCTATTACTGCAACTGTCCGGAATCAGCTTTGTTGGCAGTGGCTCTGATTAACGTGGACATTTTCTTCGGCATACCGGGATAGTTTCTGGAAGACACATGATGGAGTGTTCGACTTCGTCTTGTCCCTCGTGATTTTTGTGAGCGGGAACTGGGAAGATCTGGATGCAAGGGCAGTAGGAATCTGTGCTATTGGGTGGTTATGATTACAATTGGCATTTTCTTCGGGTTACTGGGAAAGTTCCTGCAAGACATAAGATTGATACGGGGAGCGAAAAATTACATTTACCAAAAATCATGTTCATTTTTCAACAAGGTATAGATGGCTAACAAAAGGGACAGTCGATGGTGGTGTTTAACTGATCAAAGGGGCCCAATAGGGGAATTTAATGTTTGATGAGAGTGTGTTTGGGATGGGTGGTTTTACAAGGGTTCGGCTAGGGCTATCTGCGTGTGATTCAGGGGAGGCACATGGGCTTCTTGGTGGGTCTACAAGGGGGACGGGGCATCTTGCTATGTGGAGGGAGGATGGGGCATTATGGTATTGGTCTAGAGCATGGGTGCACAACTTGCGGGCCAGTTGCGGCCCGCCATGCTCTTTTGTCTGGCCCGCGAGGCACAAAGACTTTCCCGCGGCCGCCCTCCATTAGGAAAGTCTTTGTTGTCTTCCGGGCCGGACAAAACACTGGCCGTCATTGGCTCAGCACACATGCACCACGTTGCTCCTACGAGCCACGTAGTGTGTGTGTGCTGACCCAATGGAGGGCCAGCACTACGGCTGGCGTGGTCCATAAGGCTTGATGCCGGAAGGCATTTCAGCCTTGGACCATGCCAGCCGTAGTACGATTCCAGCGTTCCTGCTTACCTGCCGCTTACCTGCCTGCCTTCCAGCACGTCTCCGGTAAGTGGTCTGTTTGCGTTTGTGTGTCGGGTCTGTTTCACTTTATGTTTGTGTGTGTATGTTGCGATGGGGGTATGGGGGGGTGTCGGATGTGTATGAATGTTGGAATTTGAATGTATTTTGTGTGTGTGTTGAGATGCGGGGATGGGTGTCGGATGTGTATGAATGTTGGGATTTGAATGCATTTTATGTGTATGTTGAGATGCGGGGGTGGGGGGGTGTCGGATGTGTATGAATGTTTTGATTTGAATGTATTTTGTGTGTATGTTGAGATGCGGGGGTGGGGGGGTGTCGGATGTGTATGAATGTTTTGATTTGAATGTATTTTGTGTGTGTTGAGATGCGGGGGTGGGGGGGTGTCGGATGTGCATGAATGTTTTGATTTGAATGTATTTTGTGTGTGTGTTGAGATGCGGGGTGGGTGTCGGATGTGTATGAATGTTGGAATTTGAATGTATTTTGTGTGTGTGTTGAGATGCGGGGGTGGGCGGGTGTCGGATGTGTATGAATGTTGGAATTTGAATGCATTTTATGTGTATGTTGAGATGTGGGGGTGGGTGTCGGATGTGTATGAATGTTTTGATTTGAATGTTTTTTGTGTGCTGAGTTGGGGGGGTGGGGGTTCGGGTCTGTATGGGTGCATGTTTGTGTGTGTGCTGAGTTGGGGTTGGGGGGTTCGGGTCTGTGTGTGTGCTGATTTGGGGGGTGGGGGTTCCGGTCTGTATGGGTGCATGTGTGTGTGCTGAGTTGGGGGGTGGGGGGTTCGGGTCTGTATGGGTGCATGTGTGTGTGCGCTGAGTTGGGGGGTGGGGGTTCGGGTCTGTAAGGGTGCATGTGTGTGTGCTGAGTTGGGGGGTGGGGGGTTCGGGTCTGTAAGGGTGCATGTGTGTGTGCTGAGTTGGGGGGTGGGGGTTCGGGTCTGTATGGGTGCATGTGTGTGTGCTGAGTTGGGGGGTGGGGGTTTGGGTCTGTATGGGTGCATGTGTGTGTGCTGAGTTGGGGGGTGGGGGTTCGGGTCTGTATGGGTGCATGTGTGTGTGCTGAGTTGGGGGGTGGGGGGTTCGGGTCTGTATGGGTGCATGTGTGTGTGCTGAGTTGGGGGGGTGGGGGTTTGGGTCTGTAAGGGTGCATGTGTGTGTGCTGAGTTGGGGGGTGGGGGGTTCGGGTCTGTATGGGTGCATGCTTGAGAATGTGTGTGCTGCGTTGGGGGCGGGGGGTTCGGGTCTGTATGGGTTCATGCTTGAGAATGTGTGTGCTGCGTTGGGGGCGGGGGTTCGGGTCTGTATGGGTGCATGCTTGAGAGTGTGTTTGGGGTATAGTGTTTGGTTGGGGGTGAGGGGGCCATGGGGCATAGTGTTTGGTTTGGGTGAGGGGGCCATGGGGCATAGTGTTTGGTTGAGGGATAGGGGGCATAGTGTTTGGTTGGGGGGTGAGGGACAGGGGGCATAGTGTTTGCTTGGTGGGTGAGGGACAGGGGGCATAGTGTTTGCTTGGTGGGTGAGGGACAGGGGGCATAGTGTTTGCTTGGTGGGTGAGGGACAGGGGGCATAGTGTTTGCTTGGTGGGTGGGAGCCATGGGGCATAGTGTTTGGTTGGGAGTGAGGGGGCCATGGGGCATAGTGTTTGGTTGGGGATGGGAGCCATGGGGCATAGTGTTTGGTTGGGGGTGAGGGGACCATGGGGCATAGTGTTTGGTTGGGGATGGGAGCCATGGGGCATAGTGTTGCACTCCAAGAGTGAACTCGATAATAAAGCTAAAACAGGCACAGTTAGGAGATGTACATCCTTTGCTTTTTTGAGGAAACCTGACTCAACGAAGGCCATACTCCTCTTGGGTAACCCAAACAGCAAACTATAGCAGTCCAAAATAACGGAATGTCCAATCAAGGGTCAATAAAATATATATAATTTAATTAAACAGACGATATACAATAACTAAATCGAAATAAATGATAGCAATGGAAAATGTGTAGTACAAAATGTAAGTTTGAAATGCAATAAAAATCGTTACCCCTCAAAAACATCTTTTTCCATGTGTTTAATACAAATTGGGGGTTGAAAAAGCCTCCTGACATGTCCCGCCTACCGCCCCGCCCACTTTTACTTTTCGACCCACTATAGCCCTCATGTAAGGTACTTTCGGCCCTCTGTCAAAATCAGTTGTGCACCCCTGGTCTAGAGGGAAGGACGGGGCATCTTGGGGTCTGAATGGTTGAACAGGGGCACATTGGTGTGGGTCTGAATCATTGGATAGGGGCACATTGGTGTGAGTCTGGAGGGAGGGATGGGGACACATTGGTGTGTGGAGGGAGGGATGGGGACACATTGGTGTGTGGAGGGAGGAAGGGGTGGGAGCACATTGGTGTGGGTCAGGAGGGAGGGATGGGGACACATTGGTGTGGGTCTGAAGGTGTGTGATGGGGGCATCTTGGTGGGGTCTGCATTGGATGGGTGGGGTCACATTGGTGTCGGCCTTGAACAGGTATGGAGCATCTGTTGGTCTGGAGGGTGCCATGGCTCATCGGGTGGGATGGGGCATTTTGGGGTGGGATGGGGACATCTGTGCATCTGGAGGGTGGTATGGGGCATCCTGGTGTGAGTCTGGAGGGAGAGGATGGGGATACATTGGTGTGAGTTTGATGGGAGCACATTGTTCTGTGTCTGGCGGATGGATGGGGCACATTTGGTGTGGGTCTGGGGGAGGGATGGGGCACATTGGTGTGGGTCTGGAGGGAGGCATGGGGGCATATTGGTTTGGGTCTGGCGAGAGGCATGGGTCGCACTGTAGGTCTGGGGGAAGAATGGATGAGTGGAGGGCAGGGATGTATGGGGAATTGTGGTATGGGTGGTCTAGAAGAGGTATGGGGCATCTTGGTGGTGTCTGGATTGGAGGGAGGGAGGTATCATCTTGAGGATATCTGTAATGGTGAGGCATCTTGGTGTCTGAATGGAGGGATTGTCACATTGGTGTGGGTCTCGAGGGATGGGGACATCATGTTATGGGTCTAGAACAGTGGTCTTAAAACTTTTTTGGCCCGGCCCCTCTCCCCTGAGCAAAATGGACAGTAAGTCCAAATGGCTATGAACTATTGTGTGCTGTCACTGCACCCTACTCCCAATATAGTCCCTGGGCTCCCATCAGTATCTGGGCTCCCTCATCCCACTCCTACCCAGTCTGTGGTTTTTCCCCACCACAGGTTCTGGGCTCTCCCCGCCCTACCCTGCTCCCACCACTATCCCATGGCTTCCCTCGCTCCCACCACCGTCCCTGGGTTCCCCCAGCACAGTCCCAGGTCCAGTGGCAGCTGGTCATAATTTTTTTTAAGTGGAGGGTCATACATATTTCCCCCAGATATACCGAGCAGACCAATCGAGGGCGGTTTCGGAAAGGGGTTTTCCCCCTGGGAGATTTTGAAAAATAGTGGTTCAAATGTTACATTTTAGATGATACTTTACATTTTTTTTAGTAAAAAGCCAATTAGTTTGCAGCTGGCGCTGGGAGGCCCAGGGAGCAGGCATGGTATTTTTTACTCGACATCTATTATAGATGTCGAGTAAAGGCATACCATCGCAGTCCCCTGGGCTCCACAGCGCCTCAGAAGAAGAGCTGATTTTGGCAGGTGGGTAGGGGGATTGTGCAACAAAGGCATTTGTAAATTTTTTTTGTTGTACTACCCTCCCCCCACTCGCCAAAATCAGCTCAACGGACCAACACACATTCACACAGCAAGCACTCTTTATCATTCCCACGAGCACCCATCACGATACACTCACTTGTAACACAAGCATACATGCATCCATACAGATATTTAAATAAAAAATAAATGAATGTAAACTTACCTTCTGCCCTCGTCCTGAAGGTTCCGCTCCAGCTCCTGCATTATGAACAGGAATCTTGAAGAAAGCGCTACCTGCGCGTGGGTGTTGAAACGCCCCACTGCAGCCTGCTCTGTCTGTGCGAGCGGGTGCAGGAGCTCCCCCTCGCACATACAGACATGCAGTTCCCCAGCCAGCATTTTCAATGAGCTATGTATGGCTGGGGAACTGGACTGTCAAATGGAAACCGTGTTTCCCTTTGACAGTTCAGCCAGCCCAAGTGCGCTCCCCCCAGCTGGAAAAAGCAGCAGAGGGAGCGGTCAGTGTTTCACCGGGCTGGCCCCACCATAATGGGTGAGGGGACCACTGGGTCGACGCCCCCTCGTTCATTATGAATGAGCCGCCCCTGCCCACAGTTTGAATACCCCTGGTCTAGAGGGAGAGATGGAGCATCTTGGTATCTGCAATGGAGGGAGAGGCATCTCAGTGGGGTCTCTAATGGAGGGAGTAAGGAATCTTGAGGTCTGGGATGGGGGCATCTTGGTGCAGGTCTGGATTGAAGGGATGGTGCCATCTTAGTGGGGCATCTGGTTTTGTGGAGGGAGGCCTCATAGTATGGGGCTGGAGGGATGAGACCTCTTGGGGTCTAGATCAGTTGGAGGGGGCATCATGGTATGGGTCTGGAGCGAGGGATGGGGCATCTTGGTGGGGTCCAGATGCGAGGGGGGCATTGTGTATCTGGAATGGAGGGACAGGGCATATAATGGGGAGATGTTAGGGACTGATGGAGCATGTGGATCTGAGTGAGGGCTGGAGCACTCTGGTGGGAAGGATGAGGGCATCTGGGTGTGAATGGAGGGACGGGGTATGTATGTCTGGAGGGAAGGATGTTGGTCTACGGGAGGGGTGGGAGCATGTGGGTGTCGAGGAAGGGATGGGGTAATCCGGGTGTGTGTCTGGAGCTAGAGGTGAAGCATCTGGGTGTGGCTATGAAGATAGGGCTGGAGCACCTTAGCATTGGTCTGGAGGGAAGGGTGGGGCTTCTAGGTGTAATTGGAAGGTTGGGGCATGTAGATCTGGAGGGAGCTATGGGAGCTTCTAGGTGTGAATGGAATGGTGGGGCATGTGAACCTAGAGGGAAGGTTGGTTGCATGTGCGTCAGAAGGGAAGAATGAGGTTATGCGTGTGGATAGAGAGCAAGTCTGTCTGGAGGTATGGTGCTGTGGGTTTAGAGCAGTGGTCTTCAAACTTTTTAGGACTGATCCCCCCAGTGAAAAATATGGGCAGGCCCTCCCCACCCCCAAAAATGCCACTGGCTATGAACGTTCACGTGCTGTCATCTGAACCATAATCCCAGTATAGTCCCTGGGCTCCCCCCACCTACTCCCATCAGTCTCTGGGCTCCTTCATCCCACTCTTACCCAGTACCTGGACTCTTCCCCACCACAGACAATGGGTTATCACTGCTCTGCTCCCACCACTATCCCATGGCTCCTGCCCATCCTGCTCTCACCACAGTCCCTGTGCTCCCCCATCCATTTCTCAGCACAGTCCTATGGCCAGTGGCGGCTGGTGAATTTTTTTAAGTGGAGGGGCATAAATATTTCCCCCAGATTTGCCATAGCGACCGAGCTCGGCGATGGAGCCCAAACCAATCAAGGGGGGCGTGGGGGGTTTACTCCCCAGGAATTAGTTTTAAAATAATGGGTTAAAATGGTGCATTTTAAAGAATAATTTAATAAGCCAAACGGTTTACAATTGGCACTGGGGGGACCAGGAGGCAGGCAGGATCTTTTTGTACTGGACACCTATGCTAGATGTCCAGTAAAGAAATACCATCCCTGAGCTCCACAGCACCTCAGAAGGAGAGCTGATTTTGGCAGGTGGGTAGGGGGATTGTGCAACAAAGGCATTTCTAAAATGCCTTTGTTGTACACTCCCTCCAATCGCCAAAATCGGCTCCACAGACAAACACACACACACCAGTCACTCTTATCATTCACATGAGCACCCATCACCATACACTCACTCATAACACAAGTATACACTCATCCATGAGCAGGAATCTGGAAGCAAGCACTTCCTGGTTCCTGCACATGTGCAGGGGCCTGCGCGTGGGTGCTGAAACGCTTGGATGCTGAAACGCCCCACTACATGCTGGTCTGTCCATATGTGCGAGGAGGCGCAGGAACTTCATCTCGCATATACAGACCTGCAGTTCCCCAGCCAGCATTGCATTTCCAATCTCCAATTAAAACACCCCCAGCCTAGCATGGCTCAGCTCAGTGATCATGTGAGTCTAGGGAACTGAACTGCAATGCCCAAACCAAAAATGCTAGTGTAGGCCAGTTTTTTGGGTCAAAATGGACACGTTTTTTTGGCCAATGTGGGCCGGTTTGATTTCCCTATGCAGCTAGTAGTTTTGACCGTTGTTGCTGAATAAATATTCTTTAAATATCACAATTTGCTTACATTTTGGCAAAAAACACCCTGTTGGGTATTATTCAAACATTCTGTCACTAAAGTAATGAATTACCATTTGCAACTATGGGCCGCTTTGTAATTGGTGCCCGAGACAGTTTTATGCTCCAGTCTGACCCTGTGAGCCGTCCCTGCCAATGTCCTCGATTTCTTTTTTATTTCAGGCAAGGCTCTCGCGCCCCCCCCCCTGGAATGTGGCCGTGCGCCCCACAGTTTGAAGACCACTAGTTTAGAGGGACTGATTGGGCTTCTGAGTGCGCAAAACCAAAAATAGTTGAGGTTCTCACCTGTCTACTCCACTCATGGATGGCTCTCAACCAAAACGATTCCTTTCTCTGCATTCTTGATGTTGGATCTAAGCCCCATTTGGTGGCCTGTCATCACTCAGCGTGCGTGCCTGCTGGCACAATGATGTGTAAGGCTCCAGCTCCCAATACATAGGAATGAACTGCACTTACTTTTGCACTTTCTCATCTGCTGGCATAGGAGAGCTCTGTGGGACGAAGCACTAGGCGTTGTAACTTCTCCCTGAGGGGGAGCACCTTTCCATGAGGCCGCTACCTGATAGTCACCCTGGGGGTGGTATAATCTGGGAGAATCTCAATGGGAGGGTCTCCTCCCTCTGTGGATAAGGATGTCCATCTAGGGTACAGCCTTTAGGAACCCATCTCACCACCACATACTCCAACTCCTCTTCTGCTTTCTATATAAACAGAAGACCTATGTGTGGTAAGGCTGAATTTCTTGAGATCCTTGAAAGTACTGGGATGTAGAAGAACCACAGGAACTCGTGTAATCTAAATGTTGGGACGAGCGGGCCCTGTGGCGTAACGAAGATGGGACCTGCAAAAGAAATGAAGGACTAATGAGCCTAAGGACAGCTGGCAACATTGTATAAAGATTGACAAATGACTAAACACAGGGAGACTATCACGGGCAGCCGCACAGAGTTTCAGGTGTGCTGATGAGTGAACGCGGGAGATTCAAATCTGCGTCACCGATCCAGAGGGAGAATCCTCCAAGGATGCTGGCGGACGGCCGTCTCTTAGGGTTGGAGGCTTGCAGGAGCAGAACTTTGCTCGGGCTGCCGAAAGGAGGAAGGAACACAGATGGCAACCAGGAACGCCATCACGGAGCGGCAGAGGAAACAAGACGCAGCAGAAGCAGAATTGAATGCCCGCCGGCCCAGGAAGCTCTGGTGACGTGCCGAGACCCCAGACAGGATAAGGGGTGGTGTGGGAGATCTAGAGGGAAAGTTGGGCGGCTCAATATGAGGGTGCAAGCCGTTGTCCCACAGCCTCCGGGCAAGATCTACGCTTGGGTGGCATGGCAGGAGGCATACAAATCCCCTCTTCTTTGTCACTGTGGCAGAACAAATCCCACTGACCGTCCGAGAAGGGGCGAACACCCTGAGCATATTAAAGAGACCCAGGGAGGGAAAATCAGTCACAGCAGTGGCGGCAAGGAGATGACTGATAACCGAAGGAGGGCTAGATACCCTCACCAAGAGAGATAATCTGAGGGGGAGAGTCCCTCACGGTGGGTAGGTAGAAGCCCACTGACAACTAAAGAAGGGTTAGACACCCTCCCCAAACTACAAGTTATCTTCCTCGTAGCAGTGCTTGGCAGGAGAGTGAGCCAAATCGGCCAGAGCAAAGAAAGAGAAGCCAGGGTCTGGAACCCAAAATCAGTAATTCCCCCTGGTTGTACAGAAGAATGAAGTCATTCTCTTGGTAAACCGTAACTAGTATGAAAGTCCAGAAGTCCAGGGAAGGGAGCCATTCCCCCAGACTTTGTTTAGTTGAGGTAGGGAAATTTCCCCATCCCCCAGACATAGGTATAGTGAGGTTTTTCCTTTTACTTGAATAAAAGTATTTAACCCCAATCATTTCAACTTTGTGTCGGTCTCCTTCACCTGCACCTTTACACCAGGCATCTCCCAACCCTCTATCCAACCGTAGTAGTTTTCAATAACCGCATCTTATTTTGATTGAGTACCTGTTTAACGTCTTCTGTCCATTGCGTTTTTTGAGGCTGTTCCAGAAGTGAGCTGGCGACACGGGAAGCCGGGATGGCTTCCCGTGTCGCCATGGGGTTTCTTCCCCTGATTACCATGATACAAGGACAGTGCAAACACTGACTGGTGAAGCAGAATGTTCTTGCCAGATGATGGTGGGGGCTCTGAGGGATGTTGGCAGGAATCCAACTGAAGCGGTAGCAGGCATCGAACAATAAGGATGTAGAAAGGATCAAGGACAGGAACAGGAGTCCTTGTCCCCAAAGGGGGGACTCTCCCGGGGAGGTCCCACTTGCCTTGACTGCTAGGGAGGCTCATGTGGAGCTGGTTCGCCTCCCTAACCTCACATGGGGGCGTGGGTGCTCCCCCCTTGGGGAGAAAGAAGGGACAAATTCCCTGGATTCGTCACATCTCTCACACAAACACTTCACAGACATCCTCTCTCCAACATCCTCCACACTCCTTTAGCTCTCGCCTTCTCTGGTCTCTGACATTCTCTTCCACCTCCATTTCTCACCCAACTTAACCACACTAAACTATTCACACACCACCGTAAATACCCCACCCTCTCGCATGACTGGTTACGTCCCTGGTGAATCACCTACCTTGCTCCAGGGGTTGTGTTAGGGGAACGGCTTGTTAAGGGCTGATGAGGGCTTGTATGCTGCACCCTCCTTTCTCCAGGCAGTCTTGCAGCATTTCACCTGGACCATGTACTGGTCCTTGGGGAACCCCTATCCCCCCAAATATCCCTGCTGGCACAGTGGGTAATCATTGCCTGTATGGAAGCGTATTTATAATTAATGTAGATTCCCTGGTGGCCTGGAGGTTTCCATGAGGCCGTTTTAAAGGCCTTCATTTGTAAGTCCCTGTTGGTTTAATGGGCTCTATTACGCCTTTGATCCATAAAAATGAATCCCTGTGGGTTAGTGGTTTGCTTTACCCACTCGGGCTCCAGCTGAGCTGCTCTTTCCTTTTCCCATCGGCGATCAGTGCGCTTGCCGCAGATAGACCCTTTGCCAGATACATCGCGTCACGCAATGCCTCCCTCCGTTTCCAGAATCCTTTGCGGCCTCCACCAAGGTGTTCTCTGGCAGGGAAGTTGTCACGCCGCTGGCAGTGTTGGGTAAGAATTGGTGCAGTCCAACTTGTGTGGGACTACACAAGACTTATCTCTTGGTATTAGGTAACCCACCTTTTAATGTATGCCTGTACTACACAAGTTGGTAGTGTGACTGAGCAGCCAGGCTTATCTTAAGAGGGGTAATGTGAGCTGTACAATGAAATCGGTAAACAATTACACACTTCGTTATAAAAAATTAATTATTTATACACAAAGATATTTAAAGTATTCTCTAAAAAGCAGTAATTAGTAGTAACAGTAGTCTCAAATTAGGACTCAATTCAAAACAGTGAAGCAGGTGAGTAATTCATGCTGCACAGATTAAATTCAAATCCCTCTATCATCCACAAGGCTGTCTGGGCCCGTGGACCGTATTATCTTCCACTTCATCTCGCTAAATATTCTCCCTCTAGACCACTACGTTCCCCTATCACCAACTCTTTGTGTGTAGACCGTTTTGCTGAGCAGAGGGCAGGGGGTCGTTCTCAGCGGGCTCCCTCCTATGGAATAGCCTCTCTCTGTGCCTTGATCGGGAGCTTCTCAAATTCCGGAAGCTTCTTAAGACTTTCCTCTTTTCCTCCTCCTTCCCCTCTCTCCTCTGCTAATCCCACAGTTGCTGAATCTGTGTCCTGGGCCTTTATGCATCCTTGGAGCCCTGACGTCCCTCACCAATTCCGGCCAGCTCCTGCCTATCCACAGCAATTTCATCTGCACACCCTCTGCTCTAGTGGTTCGCTCTTACACCTCCCGCGGCACCAGTACGTGTAGCACTCAAAATTCCGAGCACTTCATCTGTGGCTCTCCCATGAGCTTGGACTCCTCAGCACTCGCCCCCTCTTCCCTCTTCCTTGCTGCACTTGCACGTTCTGAATATTCACATGGCATAGTAGGTTCGTCCCTCTCCCTTTTTCACCCCGCTGCTCTTAAATATTGTGTTTTTAATGTATTTCCCACCACTGCTCCCTCCCTGCCCTGTGGGCACTTTGAAACAGTATTTCTTTTTTATTGTATAAGTGCCTAACAAGCAAGCAATAAATTAAATAAATAAATACACACACATGTTCCAGCACCCAGAGTTGACGTAAGTTGAGGTCAGTATAACCTTTATATTGGTAACACCTTTGCACTATTGAGTTATTCAAGGAAGAAAAGGTTAGGGTTAGATCAGAACAGACTGGTAAGTTATAAGAACAGTTAGATTCTCCCAAAGGGATGCAGGCAGTCAATTATACCAGCATTAAAGTGTTCAACATTTAAAACCTGTAAGGGAGCAAGCACTGCCTAAGCCAATGGCTTCAGAAGGAGGCCTTTAGGGAGCCAGGACAGCCAAAGTCAATGGACAAAGTGAAAGTGCTGTGCTCTTCTTCTTAGAAAATTATTCTTAAATGGTCAGTGTTCAAAATAGAATCACAGCAACTTGAGGAGTCACCTTTAGAAAACACAAGCTGTGTGACCAGTGCAGGTAAATTGAGGTCAACCTACTGTAGGGTTAAATCGCACTTGAAATGAAGAAGTTGTTCGAGCTGGATGCAATGCTGTAGACCCTTGTTCCTGGTCTTTGGTCGTTGTGAAGAAAAGGAGGATGTCTGGCGGGCTCCTGTGGCAGCAATGGATTTCCTTCAAATCAGCAGCTCTTTGTGGTTTTGGCACCTTTTTCCCAGCGCCAAAGAAGAATAAAAAGCTTTGGTTAGGATTTCCTTGGTCCTGGACTCTGGGCGTGGATTTCTTGCTTCTATAGGGTCCTCTGGTTGCCCACGAAGATCGAAGTACCCTGGGTATTGGGCTTCTGCAGCCTTGGAAAGTCAAAGCAAGTCGGCGGTTGCACCAAAATAGTTTGTCTCAAGGCTAGTTGGTCTACCAGCCTAAGGGAGGAAGTCGTCCTTTACGGGTCTTCCCTGTCGATTTGAAAACGGGGTCAGCACAGCTGCAGGGCACCGGACACTATGCGGTCCAGGAGGGTGCTGCTGGCATCTTCTCTCGTCTTCTGCTTCAGATGTTATCCTCCAGTGGCTGATTCTTCTTTGTCCCAAAAACCTTGCTTTTTTAATTCAAGTTCTCATTCATTCACAGCCCTAGGCTGTCAATCATACAGCAGGGTGGCTGTCCTCCAGGACAGCCAGCCGGCCAATAGGAACTGGTTTCACTCGGGCACACCCAGAGACAAAGGACAGGGAAGTTTCAGGACCCCCCCCACTTCCTGCCTTTCCAGACACACTTGAGCCTGGGCGGGCTTAAGGCTAAACACATAAAGGACTCAAACCTGATGCAAACAACAGAGTAAAAGCCCCAAAGAAACAAACAAAAAAGAAATGGTGAAAAAAGAAGAAAGGGGCCATTTTGTGAATTCGAATGCCATTTCCTAACTCAGAAAAGCACAGTTAAAAGACAATGCACTAAGTACCCCAAGTCTAAACAGCACCTCCTGATTTGAGTGATCCAGCTGGATTCTGTCCTGTTACAGTGGTGCAGACCCTGTGTTCCTGAGCCTCAGTCGTGGCGACAAGAGGGAGGACGTCTGGAGGGCTCCTGCAGCGGTAGTTTGGGAGGTTGTCGGCCGCTACGGGCTCTTTTCGGTTCAGTGGCACTTCGCGGTTTCAGTGCTTAGTAAACAGCACCATAAAGGATCTTGGATACCGGTTGGACTTCCTCCTCTCCTTGGGTCCTGCAATCTGGTGAGAAGACTCGAGCTCTGGTCGTCCTGCTTCTGGAGGGTCCTTCGGAGACTCCTGGAGCTTCTAGCTGAATTTCAGATGTTGCACTCGACTACGGATTTCTCGACCCTCAGGAATCGGTTCTTGCAGCAGCGAAGAAGTACAGTCAGTCTGGGAAGATGGTCCAGTGGAGTTTGTCTCGGGTTAAGTTGGTCCCACTAACCCAAGGGAAGAAGTCGTCCCTTCCGGAGCTTCTCTGTCGAATTGAAAAAGGCGTTCCAGCAGAGAAGCAGGGCTTCACTGGGCAATTCAAAGGTCCAGGAGGATGCAGCAAGCTTTGTTCATGGTTTCTTCATCAGGTATTTCTTCCAGTAGTTGACTCTGCTGCTAGTACCAAATCCCGCACCTCCTTTAAGCAGGTTTCTCCCATTCATGCACAGGAACCTCCCTCACATCCAGACACACTGGCGCCAGAGGCGGGCTTCAGGGATGAAGCTGTTAAGGATTTCAGTCAGGTGACACACACCTTGGTCTCGGCCTAGTATGCAGCGCACCACTGAAAGGCTTATCCTTTTAATATTGATTCAATATTGAGATGGTACACCACTCATATCACACCCCCTTTTTTAAATGCCCCGGGTCACAATGAACCAGGCTGGTTAGTAAAATACAATAAGAAATCATACACATTAATATGGGGCTGCAATCACCAATGGGGTGATAATAACAATAAGAAGGTGAGCAATGCACTGGGTTTAACTCACTCGGGGAACATATGCACAGCAGAATAGGAGCACTTTTGGTTTAGATAAGATAACACTTCAGTTAGAATTTCCCCCCGCAGTGTTCCCTCAACCCACAAATAATCAATTTTGAGTGGATAATCAGGAATGACAAATAGGAAACAGAATTCAAATCTGACCTTCCCGCCCCAATAAGAGAGAAAAACAGATTTTAAACCCCTTGCAATGTTGTAAAATGACACTCAGAAATGAACAATTAAAAAATGAATGTGTGTTAAAAACCTTGAAGCAAATATAATTCATCACTAAAGCAACAATGCAAAGACACTAACAATCACAAATAATGGATTACCAAAAGCATACAGTTTAAAAATGAGTGGCAAGGTTGAAACAGATTGTAGCAAAATGACACGTTGGCAACTTTGCAATTCCCACCTGAAATCACCCAAACTATTTTTAATAGAAACAAGTGAAATACACTGATTTGATTTTGTTGGGGTGTAGCTATAGATCACAGGTACACTATGAAAGTGAATTTAGGTCTCTAGCGGGTAAATTGAGTGAGTTATGCAAGATAGAGTGAAGTTTGTTTTTTGGAAAATAAAGCAGTTAAAAGAGGAATAGGTTTTAAAGGCAAATCTTACTTAAACTTGATTTAATGGCTTAAGAAAAGAGGAATGCCACCTGTGAATCTCAAAAGTTACACTGCAGTTGTAACCCTTCATGCAGTGTACCCTTTTTCTTAAGGGGAATTTATTTATTTAAACACAATATCGCTAATGACTTAGGATCTATGCAAGACAGAAATGAAGAGAAACGTGGCGCTAACACTAGAAATCAATGGCAGGATTGCAAGAATGATTGTGACAGTTTGAACAAGATATCACGATAAGGATAGGGTGACTTAGAGAGTGGGATGAAGACAAAGACAAGAAAGGCTATGGGTTCAGATGGGGTGGCAATTGATACTCACAGTGCACCTTTTAGTGTTTGGATTTTGGACAGTCAACGGTTCTGGTCACTACACGGCAGGTCGCCTGGCAAACAGCTGGGCAGTTCTGGTTACCGGGTAGCACTTCTGGACTGGCAATTCTGGTCACTGGATACTACAGATCAGCTTGATGGCAGTATGCATGCAGTTAGTGGGATGCTTCCCCACAACGCCACAGCTTTTCCCTTGGTTATTTGGGAATTTTAGTGGGATTTCAAAATTGAGGCCTTGCTGGAGCTGGATCAGCAATGCTTGGGTTTTGCAGTGGGCCCTGGAGTAGGGTCGGCAATGTTTTGGCCTTGTAGTTGGGATCTGGATAGATGGAACAGGAACAGGACGCCGGCGCAGGAAAACCGGGCCGTGTGTCTGTGTAAGGACTCTTATTTATAATGCCTAATGATATAATCACAGTATATGACTGGGCAGAGTTAACTAAGCCCGCCTCTAAACTACTTGTATTGGACAGGGGTGCTAGTCTCCCCCTTGCTCTCAACTGGTTGGATTTCCAAGGGAATGATGTCTGATTTATGAGGTGAGTTTTACAATGTCCAAAAACTCCCACAATTATTTTACTTAAAATCCGATTTTGCCAAAAACATACATTTATACAATTGAAATCTCTTAGCAAATTATATACACAGGATACTTATTTTGTGCAGCATATATCAGCCCAATCCTCCAGTCTGTGGGACCTTGTTTTGCCCTTCTGATACATTTTGGTAATTTTGAACATGAAAGGTTCAGCCTAAAACTCCATATACACAAATGTGAATTATCTCAAGGGATGTATGTACAAATATTTATGTTTGCAACACAGATGCTTTTCTTGTAATCCGCCACATTCTCCCATTTCTGTCCCCAAGGTGTCAGTGAATTTTACCAAGTCTGAAAAGAAAGCCCAAAAATTCACTTTTACGCTGCGAAAATTCTACATTTTTAAAAAGTCTTGCTGTTGAGATGAAAGTCTTTAAAGTTTATTTATGAAACAGTTTTTGGAATATCCTGGGCATGACAGGGACTTTTTAATCACAGTGGTTTCAGAATGATCAGATGGAATTAGCGTCACAGCAGCATTTTTAAAGGGTGAAAAGTTTCATTTTGAAGAGGAATTTTGGGTTTTCAGCAAATCAGTGCTGTCTTTTCACTTCACTCCATTTATGTTTCAGAACACACTGTCACGCTTCTTCAGTGTGCCCCCTTGTTCCATCCTGCCTGAAGTGTGCTTGGCAGGACGGTGCAGCCATCGTTTTGTTTGTTGCAAAACGCAGTTTGGAGGTCCTGGGCCGCACAGGAACCACCGCAGCCATATTGCTTTTTCTTGCGCAAAGGCAGGTTAGTGATGTGGTGAAATATTGTTGAGTGGGTCAATCGATCCCACAAAGCCTGTCAAAGACAAAATGAACAAAGGGCTGAAGTCTGGCTCAACGCACAGAGTAAATCCTCATAAACAGAAAATGTTGAGACAAGAATACCGGGGCCATTTTGACGCAATGGTCACCCATGGGTGTTGTACTGCAGCTGAGGATTCAGCCTGCAGTAGAAAAGCACAATGGTAGGAAAATTAAACCACTGCCACCAGCCATTTTAGTAGTGAGGGTAACATGAAAAGTGTTACATGAGAATGAAGAATAAGGGGCCACTAGGTAACCCCCAGCACTCCACATAAGATGGGGTGTGCTGGAGCTACAAATAGAAAAGGTAAATAAAGTCAATTTCACTTTACTATTCTTGGGAACAGTAGTTAACATGAGAAATGGTACTTAAACCTTATGAGAAATCTAACAGATTTCTCTGTGGCACTGCACTGAAGGTGCTGTGTGTCCCCATACAAAAAGTAGATGCCTATGGGGTTTGTCAGACTCCAAAAACAGTGAAAACACATAATCCAAATCAGGTAAAAACACATGACAGAGTGAGGAAAAAGATCTCATTCACTCGATGGTTAAAATTAAAAAAGTCCTAAAGTCCAGCAAAAGAGCTGGGGGTCTCTAAGGTGGGAGGAATTCAGCACTTGAATGAAAATTCTCCCTAACAAGAACACTGTCTATTTATTAAGAGCCAATAGACTAGAACACCCGTGGTACTCCCTCTAAGCAAACATGGAACGCTAACTGCCACACAAGGCCAAATACAAGGAGATACCCTGGGCTCAGGGCCTAGGAATGAGGGATGGCAGCTTCATTAATGAATAGAAGACAGTCCATGGAACTCTCTTCCCCCTACTACCAGTCTGGTTCATATCCTGACACCCGCTCAAATTTCCCAGGTTGGTTAGTATGAAACCAACCAATCAAATGCCCTAGTGTCATACCGCCCACCAGGTAGTATGCTAGCCAATTGTTTTTCTTAAAAGTGATGCATTTTTATCAATATTGGGGTGGCCTCAGGAGGAACCATCAGATTCAGTTAACCCAAACAAATGTCTAATTCATATACAAACTATATGTAGCCGTGTTCCTTAACAAATCCCCATTCCCTGTAGGTTTTGTAAAATTGTAATGATGTATGATGCCATATATGATGCGTCCAAGGTACTTAAAGTATTTTTTCACATGTACTCGACGAGAGCCTCGAGATGAATATGCTCGTATGTTGTCTGTGCTTTATTTGGATGGTAATAAAGCTGAACTTTGCTTTGCACTTTGTCTGCTTCCTCCTTGAGTTTCGTTTGGATTGATTTTAGTACCTCTTGCATACCTGGGACTTTGGGGCCTAATTAACACGTGGCAGCAGCAGATCGGGTTGGCAAAGTGTTGTGAGAGTGTTGGGAAAGTCCCTGGCATGTCCTCTGAGGACTGCAGAGGTGACCTGTGGAGAGCGAGCCCAGGCTCAACAGAGAAGGGTCCACAGGAGCCCCTTTGGAGAAAGTCCTACCTGGTCCCCTCAGGCCGCTCCCCGGGCATGGAGAGTCGCAGGCTAATAAGGAAGTCCCAATAGTGAAGACCGTGGATGTAAGTATGACATCGGCATAGAAATAACAAAGGGAGGAGACTTTTTTGTATATTGGGGAATTGTTATGAGATAAAGAGACTAAGGGCCTCATCAGGGGTACAAGTGGATTTTTGTCCATTTGTGGAGGATGTAAAGTGATGATGTCGCCCAAAGTTTGTAGTCCGGTGCGGGAGCAGCGAGGTGGAGCTGCTCAGAGTGTGAGGGGATTGTGGTGCCACTTAGAAGGCTTGAGGACAGCAAGGTGGGCTGCTCGAGGGGAGAGTGGCATTTTGTGGTGCCACTCAGAAGGATTGGGTGATGCAGGAGCATGGTTTCAGAGAGAGACACAAAGTATTGAAATGATGAAAATGTATTGTGGGTACAGGGTTTGAAGAGGGGACAAAAGGGTGAACATAGATTTGGTGAGTATTGGTAAGCTGCCGATGGCCTTGGTAGCGCTTTATAAATGTTGTTACATTACATAACATATATTGTGTGTGCAAAGAATTAAAATGGGGGATACCCCAATAATCCATTTATGTAAGGCATTGCCCTGGTACAAGGACAACATTCTACCATAGTGAGTGGTTTTAGGATATGGCAGGCAGATGGATGTTTATGCCCTGGCCGCAATAGGGCACTCATTTAAAGACAGTACTGCAACACATATGCAATTGTTTACATGCTGATTATAAGGGGAAACCGTTAAAGAACAATTTAAGTATATTAGAATTATGGAAAATATATTTGGAGGACATAATAGAACCTGAGATGAAAGAATGGATGATTAATCAGCAGGACAAAGGGTGTATGACACCCACAGCTCCTCCTCCTCAGCCCCAGAGCAAAGACCAGTCTTTGACCACACAGGGATTTGTTATGGAGAATTCTCCAGAATGGCTAATTTCCCTTACCTACTAAGTCCCTCAGCAGCTTTGCTGGATTTCTGGGATTTATTTTTTCACCTGTTAAGAGTGTGAGCCTTTTTTCCCCACTCTTGCATGTGTTTTGCTGTGTGTGTTTAACATTTTCTTGTTTTCATAGACTGTTGAGCCTCACCTACTCCAAATGCATCATCTTTTTACTGTGTGGTACACGGCACCTTCAGTGCAGTGACACAGTGTTGTCATTTTGACTTCCCAACTCCGACTCCATTTTCTGGGACTGATTACTGTCTCCCAGAACATATAAAGTTGCCATTGACTTTTAGTCTCTTTTAAAACTCACAGACCCAGTACAAACTATCTTAAATAGAGTTCTGGAAAGGGTTAATACTTATCCCTTTTTGTCTGTTTCTCTTGGAGCATTGTTCCCTTTTCATTAAGACTCGGCTCGTGGCAGTGGTAGCTACCCTATTTTTCCTACTGCGGTTATCTTAAATAGCTCTGGTATTGCTTTAGGCTATCTTGGGGGCCTAGAACTTAAACCCGCTAGACCATATACATTTTTATACAGTTCCGGCTGGGTTTAGTCGCCATTTCTTTTTGTAAAAGTCTTTCTCGTGTTTTACTCTGCGCCCCAAACCAGGTTTGGTTCCTTTGTACACCGTCCTTTCGTGGGCAGAAGCACTCCTTAGGCGCCTGTATTTCTGGGGGGACAGGATGTGAGGGAGGGGTTTAGGACTCCCTGCACAGGGTCTCCTTGGAGACCCATGTCGCACTCTGATCTGATCTGATTGGTTGTGGTGACTGTCCCGGCGGGACAGCCACTCTGCTGTGTGATTGACAGCCAGGCTGTGTGAATGGGGGAAAACTGCATAAAAAGCATGTCTCTGGGGCTGGAAAGGCAGAGTCTGGAACGAGAGAACCGAAGAGGAGCTGACAGAAGAGGACCCCTACCACGACTGAAACTCCCGGTGAAGCCCTGCTGCAGGTCCAAATCTTCATACTCCAACGACAGGGATGATCTGCAAGGAATCTTCTCCCCTTGAGCTGGTGGGAACAACCAGTTTACCAAACTGCTCGCCAGGCCTCCCTTCTCTGGTCGAGTTTGCTGTACAGAGCTCCAGTGAATCGGATAGCCAGGAGGAACGGACCCTGCTTGCGTTTTAAGGAGCGCACCTTTTATTTGTTGCTTTGCTCTGCTGCAGGTTTCTTTCCTGGGCAGTGCAGGACCCTCCAGTAGTCGCTTCAGGAACAGTGAGCCTGCAGGACCTGCCAGGAACGTCCGCCTCAGCTACAGCCTTCTTCTCCATTTAAGGTACTGTTCAAATCCGGTTGTTCGTTTCGTCCAGCCGCGGTGAAAGTGTGTGAAACCTTTCGCCAATCCGAGGGCTTTGTCTTCTCCATTCTTTAAGCTAACTTTTCTGCCAACCAACTTTGTCCAGAACTCTTGGCAAAGACTTAACCGTGAACCACCCTGAACTGTGTGATCTTGAGCAAAGACTTTGGTCCATTGACTTTGGGCCAGACCCCTTGAATTTGATTTCCTCACTGTAGTTGCTTTTTCTAGATTGCCCTGCTTACTTACTTCTTGGTGCTGCTCAATTCTCTTCTAACTTTCTTTCCCTCCCTTTTAAATTGCTGGAGTGCCATTTTTCTCCCACTTCATTTTGAGCCTAACTTGTCCAAAATCTATTGGGTGTGGTATAGTGTATTAAGAGTGTGATTTTACAACTGCTTTACTTTAGTGAAATATTTTACAACTGATGTGTAAATAAATCTATATTCTTTTACTCAGAAACCTTGAATCAGTGTTTGTTTGAATCGTAGTAATTGCTGTCCTTTGTGTAACTATTGATACTGCTCACTTACAAGTCTGGATGCTCAGCCATCGCTACCACTTTACTGTATAGTACAGGCTTGTACCAAAGGTGAATTTGTACTGTCACTTGTAGTTCTAATTGTGTGTGGTGTTCCCAAAGTGTACTGCATGTCATTCTGCCTAACAGGATTATGTCAATTGCACGTAATAAATGCAGCAGTGGTAGGACATACTAACCCCACATATGCGGCTCCACCCTATAGCAGCGAAGACATTGTTATCGGAAAGAAAATAAATAACAATGGCCAGTGTCCACACATGTAGAATATGACAGGCACTGTGAGATACAAGCCAGGCTAACCGAAGCAGAGGAAGAGATTCAGAAAGAGCGAGGCAGGCAAAAAGATAATACTGAGACGGCGATTGTACCAAATTAATGGGTAGGAGGACAGATAATGCTTAAGTTAGATGGATAGGGCATTGATTACTCTAAGGAAAAGGCAAAGGAGGTTAAACACAGGCAGGAGAAAGAACATGAGAAAAGAGTGGAAAAAGAGAGAAAGTACAAAGAAGGCAAGCGAGGGAGAAAGAGAAAAGGAATGAGGAGAGGAGACTAGAGGGGGAATGGAGAAGAGAAAGAGAAAAATGGTTAGAAAGCGAGATGAGGAAGGAAGTAGGGAGAGGGACTGAAAGGAAGTGGATGAGATTATTATGGGGCATACCATCTCAGGCAGAGAAATAGAAAGGAGGCGGGAAGGAAAGGAAGAAGCAAAGAAAAGAGAGAAGCAGCGAGATAAGGACAGGGAATGAGAAACAAGCTTGGAAAAATGCTGTAAGTTTGATACCATTATGCGCAGGCATACAGGTTTGGATGAGGAGATGGAAGGTGTTACGAGAAGGAGAAGTTACACTTTAGACAGGAACAGGAAGGACGGTATTGGGGCAATAGAAAGGTCGTGAACAGTACAATTGGAGGAAGGAAGGAAAATAATAGAGGATGTTATGAGTGGAACATACAGGACCGATTCCCTCTAGGAGATTAGATTTTATTAAACTTTGTTTATTAGACTTGACAACACACATAGACTCACAGGTCAGCAAATGCATAACGTAACATTAATTTGCGAATCACAGATACAACGGTTTCACTGTACAGTGCAGTATTTATAGCAACTCAGAACTTAACAAGCTTATAATAGAGAGAGCATTATAATTCGAGTGGGAGAGAAAGTGTATCACACCTAGGTTTAATGAGGGGAGTGGGCCGGAGTTGAGGCCTCCGAGTCTGAGGAACGGGCTGACAGGTAGTCACGGAATCTGCACCATATATCCCTTGGCCTTGAGTGGGGGTGTTGTGTAGCCCCCCATGCCTCCTCAGTGTCGTGTGCCCAGGTAACTGCCCGGAGCCATTGTGCGTGCGTAGGTGCATAGGGGCGAAGCCAGCATAGAAGTATACCGCGGACTGCGAGCAACATACAGAGGCCTGCAAATTTCTTAGAATCGCGCTGCAGTTTTGGAAAATCGTGAAAGAGGCATCGCATTGGGGAAGGGTCTATGGTGCAGTCTAGTATGTCTGATATGGTGGAGCATATGTACTGCCAATACTGTGTCAGGTGTGGACACTCCCAAAGCATATGAATATAATTAGCCTGGTCTGCGCCACATCTGGGACAATTAGGCGAGGTCTCATGGAACATGCGATGCAGTTTAGTTGGAGTATGATGATACCTGTGTAGTACCTTGAATTGTAGTAGTTTGAACCTGGAGTTGTACGAGACCTCGTGGGTTCGTGCACACATACGGGCCCAATGTTCGTCTGAAATCTGTACTCCCAGATCTTTCTCCCATTTAGCTCTAAGTATAACAAAAGAGGGGACGGCCCTGGTCTGCAGTAGATTATATAGTCTAGATATTTTCCCCCTGAAGGAGTCGGAGTCGCAGAGTTCAGCTATTATAGGGTCATCTGGCGGAACTGCAGGAAATTCGGGAAATTTGGTCTTTAGATTTTTCCGTAATGAGGAGAATTGTAACCAAGCTGATGGTTTACGCTTAAGCTCAGGGGGGAGGTCCGACCACTCCAGGAAACTACCACGGTCAAAGATATCCCGGATACTTAAAAAGCCTGCCCCCGTCGATCGGGCTACAATGGATTGGGGAATATAAGGTACTCCAGGGAGGAAGTTCCAGAGTGGGAGGTCACCGTGAAAAGGATTGGGGGTCACAACCACTGTCCATAATTTGCTAAGAGCAAGCGACGTGCTAATCACTGGATCAAGGGAGTCCGGGTCCGGCGGGGCTGGTTTGAGAATGAGGGACCCAATAGTTCGTTCGCTAACCTTTAGTTTTTCAAGACGGACATGAGGAGGGGGGTTCGTTGTATTAAACCAGTATGAGGCAAACTGGGATTGCGCCACCATCCAATATCTGAGAAAATCGGGGGCACCGAATCCTCCCAGTTCCTTGGGAGCGGTGAGAGTGTTCAGTTTAAGCCGGACTGCACCGGAGTGCCAGAGGAATTTGTTAATAACACTGCGTAGTGTCTTAAAGAATCCATCACCCGGCCAGAGTGGAATGTTTGCAAAGCGGTATAGGAGTTGGGGCAGTACGACCATCTTTAGTATTCCTATTCTGCCAGCTAGGGAAATGGGGAGTCTGGTCCAGCTTGCGGCTTTGGTGGTCAGTATGGCTAGATAATTTTGGTAGTTATCGTTGCGTAGTTTCTCAACTTGACGGGAGACCGATATTCCCAGGTAGGTGAAGGTGGATTGGGACCAAGTAAAGCCCATCAGGTCAGCGAGTGGTGGTGTATTGTCAGTAAGTGGAAATAAGGTCGATTTAGAGCAGTTAACCTTAAGACCAGATATGTGCCCAAAGCGGGTCACGTCGTTTAGGATTGGAGCGAGGTTTATTTCTGGGGAACGGATGTAAAGTAAGGCATCGTCAGCGTATAACGAGACAATGTCAGCTTGTCCTGCTGAACGTAGGCCCCTATGAGAGTGTGATTGGCGCATCATGTCAGCAAAGGGTTCAATTGCTATTGCAAAGATTAACGGGGAGAAGGGGCACCCCTGTCGCGTACCTCTGGCTATCTGAAAAAGGGTGGAACATCTGTCTTCGGTGCGGACTCTTGCCACTGGATTGGTATAGAGTAGTCTAACCCAGGATCGGAAGTTGGGGCCGAACTTACATTTTTCCATGACTCGCCATAGATACTCCCAAGACACCGAGTCAAATGCCTTTTGCATGTCTAGAGTGGCCGCCACAGCTTGTGTTTTTGGATTGATCCTACTAACCACATTAAAAAATCGCCTAAGGTTTAGGGCTGTGGATCTACCGGGGACAAATCCCGACTGATCGGGGTGTATGATATCGGGCATGAATGGGGCAAGGCGGTTAGCCAACAGTTTAGCAAAAATTTTAATATCACAATTTATCAGTGATAGGGGACGGTACGAGCCACACCGGGTGGGAGGTTTACCAGGCTTGAGAAGGACCGTTATCATGGCCTCGCGGAGCGAGGGGGGAAGTGTACCCATTTCACATGCCTCCTCCCATAGAGCGAGTAATTGTGGCACCAGATTAGATTTGTAACGCTTATAAAAGTCCATAGGCAGACCATCCGGACCGGGGGCCTTTCCTGCAGCGAGTGCTTCGATGGCCTCAGACAGCTCCTCAGTGGTGAAGGGCCTGTCCAGAGATACAGCAGCGTCCATGGAAAGGGTAGTGAGTGGGAGTCCTTCCAAATAGGAGTCAATTTCCGAAACTTGGGGCCCATCTGCCTTCGAGTATAGGGACGTATAGAATGTGAGAAACTCCGTGTTGATGTCATGCGAGGACGTGGCTAACGTACCATCCGGTCTCTCTATCGCTGGAATGTTGGGGGCACCAAACTCATGACGAAGCAGCCTGGCCAGCACACGGCCTGGCCGCTCTCCCTCCCCATAACGTCTAACCGCCCGAGGGTCATCAAGGAATTTAACTTCTCGCTCAGCAAGATTACGGAATCTGGCCAATTCACGACTCAGTGATGCCAGTGTGTCAGGGGAGTGATCGTTAGAGTATTGGGATTCAAGGCTAACGAGGGTCGACTCGCTGTTAGCGATATCCTCCCGGATGTTTTTCAAGATGCCACTTCCTTTAGATATGGCGATACCCCTGATATAGGCTTTAAATGCTTCCCAGAGGGTGGCTCTAGAGGGTACTGAGTCTGTGTTGAACTCAAAGAACTCCTCAATGGATAACTCGAGCTCTGAAGCAAAGGTGTGGTCTAGGAGGGCATGGGGTCTCATTTTCCATTGCCTTGATTTTTCAAGATCATGCCCCCAATTCAGGGAGATGATCACCGGGGAATGATCGGATAGAGTTCTAGGAAGGATCGACTGATTGGACAGGGATCTAATTAGTATGTCAGATAACAACCATCTATCTATCCTGGAGTGTGAGTCGTGGACAGAGGAATAGAATGTATAACTGCGGGAAAGGGGGTACATTAAACGCCAGGCGTCGACCACCGCCAATCGGGGGAGAGTTGTAAGGATCGTGCAAGCTGCCCTTGAGAGCTGACGGGGTCTGGAGCCTGACCTATCTAGGGTGACGTCTAGAATCGTGTTGAAATCACCGCCCCATATTATTGGGATCTGAGGGTAACTCTCGAGGATCGAGGCTAGGTGAAGATAGAATTCCGGGTCGTCAACATTGGGCCCATATATATTCAGGATAGCTACCTCTTGATTCTGCAATTTTCCTACAATAAGTACGTATCTACCACAAGGGTCCACAAGTGATTGAGAGCAGCTGAATTTAATGCTTCTGTGAATTAAAATGAGGGTACCTCTGCTTTGAGTAGAATAGACTGTGTAATACCTTTGGGGTCCCCACTGTCTGGCGAACCTCTCGCACTGTTCAGAGCATGCATGGGTTTCTTGTAAACATAGGATTTGTGTACCATGGCGTTCTGCGTAAAGTTGTATCTGCCGCATCTTTTTGTGGTTACCCAGCCCCCTGACATTCCAGCTCATAAAGGTTAAGTTTCTATCCGCCATTAGTATAGAGGGGTCGTGTGGGTTTTTTGATATAAATTTGAGATGGATCGGTCCATGGCGGGCTAAGTCCGCGTCCCATACCATCTGTGATTCTATGTTGCAATAGCGTGTCCTGTGTGGTCTCTCTAGTGGTTGCCAAAACTTTTTTAACATAACTGCCCCTCCCACCTTTTCCCACCCACATCCCTCCCCCAACTTGAGGAATGATACCCAAACCCATCCATGACAACAACAAACTTCTCGGCATCAGCGCCTGGGGGCCTGTTGGCTAACCGAGCAATGGCGCAACGGACTGAAGAGGGTGAGGATAGTACAAATACAGCCGGAGTCTCTGGTGTATTCAGTTTGCAGTGTACACGTACACTTTCACGGTCCAGACATGAGGGGGCTGCCATACCATGTCGATGCATTATCATAGGTGCCAGGCATTACCACCCGTAGTCACAACCTTCCCGGCCCCTGCAAGTGAACAGGAAGCCCAAATGTATTTTGAAATCTGAAAACACTCATATAGTATCAATACCCCAACCAAGGGGTCAAAACCAAAAAGGATCAATATGATAAGAAAAACAAACCAAACATACGATAACTTTTTGAATTGCTACAACCAGCGTGAATAATGCTGAGTTCTGTCCAACTCAACCAGGGCCATCATCTTAGGTCACATTATGGATTAGAATGGCGGTGACTGGTGATCAGCCATGATAGTGTTCATCAAGGAATTTCGAAGCTTCCTCTGGGATCGTGAAAAAAAAGGTTTTGTTGGAGTGTTCAACTCGCAATTTTGCAGGGAACAGCATGGAGTACTTGACTCCCAAGTCTCGGAGTCTCTTCTTCACAGCCGCAAACGTTTGGCGTTCACGCTGCGCTGCCACCGAGTAGTCTGGATATATGTGGATTCTGGCCGCTCCAAGTATAAGTTCACCCTTGACCCTGGCCGCTCGAAGGAGTGCATCCCGGTCACGAAAATTTAAGATCCTGGCTATAATGGGCCGAGGGGGCGCACCTGGTCGGGGTTTCGCGGTCAAGGAACAGTGTGCTCTCTCGACCGCAAACTGTGGGGAGAGCTTAGGGGAATCCAGGAGTGTCATGAGGATCCTTTCGATGTAGTCTTCCATGGGTTCTGTAATGTTGTCCTCTGGTATTCCGACAATGCGCAGGTTATTTCGCCTCGATCGGGATTCGAGGTCATCATTCTTCTTCTCTATCACCGATACTCGGTTGGTGAGCGTAGAGACCGCAGCGCGTAAAGAGCCCAGGTCATCCTCTGCAGCCCCCAGTCGAGTCTCGACCTCCGCGACTCGCCCGTCTGTTTTCTCAATGTGGGCTTTAATGGAGGAGATGGTCCCGTTCATGTCGTCCAGTTTAGTGTGAAGTGTAGTAAAGCCATCACGTATGTATTCAAGCATCTTCTGCGAGTCGTCGGAAGTCGATGGGGCAGGGACGGGCGAAAGCTCCTCAGGGTCATCTGGGGGAGGTTTGGACGGTGTTTTTGTAAACATGTTCAGCGAGCTTTGTTTCTTCCCAGTGCCGGCTCCTTTTGTCATGCTGGAGGCTGGGTTGGGGGACCAGGATCTTGGAGGGAAGCAGATAAATTGACCAGAGGGGTATCTGGGTAGTAGGGGGGCGGCTCCTGAGTCAGTGGGCTGGTGTTGATGCCCGTAGAAATGCAATTGTCGGTGCCGCAGTCCTAAGACCCGGAGCGTGTAAAGCAGGCCCAAAAGTTCAAAACCGGGTTCTCCTCACCTCCAGTGCCCGTGTTTTATGCATAGCAGGTATGAAGTCCAGTGCTATCGGGGCTCTCAGGGCGGGTTCGCAGGGCGAGGCGTGGGAGTCAATTTGGATTCAGGATTATGTTGCCTTCGCTAACTCCCAGCAGGTTCTGTTTTATTGAAGGAGGGATGGAGGGCTCCTCAGTCGACGTGGTTAGTTGGTGGGGGGGGGCAGCCCCCGGAATCAACGGAGGCACCGGCCCGCCTGGGCACCCCGCAGTCTCCCCAGTCAGAAGGCGCTCCCTCCGATGTGCCGGGAGGAGTCCGGTGCACTGTGGGGTTTATTTGGGTTGAAAGGGGAACCACAGATCCCAGCGGGGCCCCCCTCCAGGGCGCCGCGGGCGGTATCGACTGGAGGCAACCACCCCGCAGCAGCTCCGACGGGCCTCCACCGATTAGGGGGGGAGGGAGAACCAGGGAATATCAGCGGGGGTCAACCCAGGGGGGGGGGTGCCCATCAACCCTCGGCCAGGCGAGCTCCTCACCTCGTTAGGATCTCCGTTGGAGCACACCGTTGGGGGGTATGTGTGCCAGCAGGGTGGTCGCGGCAGTTCCAGCGGCGCCGGGGAGCCAACCCCAGAGCGGAGGCGCCCGCGAATCCAGGGCCCCCGCCGCCCGCACACCGCAGCGCAGGGCGATCCTCAAGCCGTCAGTCAGTTCGGCGGCCTCAGAGCACTCCGACTCACACCGGAGTCCCGCCGCCCCTCCCCCACTCAGGCCGCATACGCTGGGGTGCCGGGCGGAAGCGGGAGCCGGCACCCCCCGGGGCCTCGTCCGGGACGGGGCAGGCGTCTCCGGCGCCGCGCTTCAACAACGATAGCTCGGCCTGCAGAAGGCCCACGAGCTCCAGAGTCGGGGTGGCCGCGGGGAGCAAGTTTACATCGCGGCTGCAGCAATATGGATCGGCACAGCTGTATTATTGGTGACGAATCTGCAAATACGTGCCCTCGTTGTCCGGAGCTCCTCACTCAGGCGGCCATCTTGTTTCGGCGCAACAGCGCCCCCCCTAGGAGATTAGATTTTGAAGAAAGGGAAGACACAGAAAGTGACGATGCAATGTTTGACGATGAAGAAGACGAAGAATTGACAAAGAAAGTGAGGGGGAGGTGGCACAAACCCCATCCACATGTACACAGACAGGGAGAAGGGTAGCATAGGCAGAAATGGAGGAACCAGCAATAAGGCCGGAACATGTTAAGTCCACAGCATCTAAAGGGACGCATAGACAGCTTAGAAGAAAGGGCACTATATGTGGCTAGACTGAGAAGTTTACCCAGACAGAACAGTGTTAGCATGATGAATTTGGTGACAAAGACAAGAGGTGCAGCTGTGCTGGGACTGGGCACATGGCTGAGCCAATTTCCCGTTAGAAAAGCAGGGAGGATTAGGACAGTAAACACAATGGTCACTGACAGACAAAAATAACCTGATAAATAAACTACCATCACTCACAGTGCGGGAAAGTGGTTTTATGAATTAGAGAGAATGGCAGCTGGGATGACTCTCACAGTAGGTGACTTAAAGAGCTTGTTTGCTGCAATACTGGGCCAGCAATCAGAAGACATTTGCAAACAAGCAGGTTATCCTGGAATGATCGCCCAAAGCACACAACATGACAGGGCACCTTTTAATAATTGTAGGGCGAATATTTAGAGGGCATTTAGAAGGCAATATCCAGATACATCAGACATGGTAGCAATTATGACACAGGAAATGGGGCCGGGGGAAGACCCTGCAGCATATATACAGGACATTCAAGAAAAGTAGAGACTAGAAACAAGGGAACCATGGTACAAACATATTACAATGTTTTGCCACATTTTGAGTCAGGCACTCAATTAAAGAAAATTGTGGGTATAGAGGAACAACTGTAGCCAGAGATACAGTTTGTATTTGTATTTATTTTATTAGTATTGCTTACGTTTCCCTGGGGCATCTGGGCGCGTAACAAAGAAAGTGGTTACTTACAATCAAAGCAGCATACAATGAAAGTGTTGATACAAACATATAGATAAGTACAGTTAACAGTGGTTACTATTTAAAATAAGGTACGATAAGTAAAGCAGGCTGAGAAAAACAACTGTGAAACAGGATTACTGTGAGGACAGTGTGGTTATGATGTTGCAGCAGATGCACCCAGCTCATGGAGCCATGATTTAGTTTTATTCTTAAAGGAATGGAAGGAAAATTCTGTTCTAAGTGTGGTGGGTATGGTGTTCCATAATTTAGCCGCGAGGACTGGAAAACTAGATCCACCGGCTGTCTGGAGCTTGAAGCTGGTCATAGTGAGTGTGTGTCTGTGCGTGGACCTCAAGGGCCTAGTAGCTGTATGTTGCATGAAGCAGTTGGTCAAGTATGCAGGAGCCGAGTTGTTCTGGGCCTTGTGAGTTAACGCAAGAGTTTTGAGCGAGATACGGTGGGTGATAGGGAGCCAGTGTAAATTGCGTCTTGTGTCAGAGATGTGTAATCTCCTTGGGAGATTTAGAGCCGCCCTAATGGCATTATTCTGAGTAACCTGTAACTTATCCAAGTTTCTTTGGCTGGTCCCTAGATATAGGACGTTACAGTAGTCAATTTCAGACATAATGAGGGTTCTAGCGAGGATAATGCAGTTATCAGTCGTCAAGAAGGGTCTTCAGGCATGATGAGTTTGCATGTGTAGGCCGACGCTGATACAACAGCGTTCATTTGTCTAGTCAGAGATAGTGTTGAGTCTAAGTAAATGCCAAGTGTTTAGTAACGTTGGACACTTTGATAATGTTCCCGTCAATGGTAAAGGATTTGTAGGCTGGGTCAAGCTTAGTGAGTTTAATGTGCGAGCCGAGGACAAGAAGCTCAGTTTTTTCATCATTAAGGCAGAGCCCATGATGAGCCATCCAAGCCTGGATGACTGAGTAGATTACATTAAGAGCTTTGGAGTCAGTTACATAATCGCCTATGATGGGGATGAGTATCTGGGTGTCGTCAGCATAGTTGGTGTATGAGACACCCAGATTGTCAAGTATGTCAAAGAGCGGCTTAGTAAACACATTGTACAATGTGGGGGATACACACAAACCTTGTGCGACTCCACATGGGACTGGGGCTTATTCGGCAGCGGCAGAAGGTGAAAATACAGTCATGCATCTATTAGCCAGGAAGGAGCTGATCCACGATGTGGCAGCTGTTTTGAGGTGTTGACAGAGGATGTGATGATCTACCAGATCAAAAGCAGATAAAAGATCAAGGAGAAGTAGGAGTGTGATGTGTCTGAGTCAGGAATGACATGGAGCAGGGACCAGGCTGACTCAGGTAAGTGTAAAAGGAACAGGCTTTATTCTTCTTAGTTACATAGGTATAGTTCATGAAAGGTAGGAGAGTAAGTAACACGCCTCTGCCCTGGTTCCCAGTCTTCCTCCAAGTCCCAACCAACACTCTGTGGAATCCCCAGGCCTCCCACACTCCAAGCACCACCTCATCATTCAATGAGGCCCCTGCATACACTAAAGCAGTAACTACAATCATACCAGGATACCACACATCCCCCTCTTTAACAACAACCTCAAGAAACAGAATACACTCACCATCATGCTAGGATTACAATCAAAACAAACCTAACACCTTCTACCCCGGCCTGCCACACCGAGGTCTCAGTGCTGCCACCACCAAGCGCATACCTTGCCACAAGGACAATAAAAACTAAACTACCATCAAAAACCCTCCTACCCTACCACCCTTTTGCCAGAACTGCCACTCCTCGCCTCAAGCCTGCCACACCCGAGCACTAACCACGTCTCAAAAGAGACCAACTTACCTTCCAAAATAGTGTAGCCCCACAAGCGTACACAATGGCCTAAAACAAAAATCCTAACATGCCAACAACAAAAAAAAACAAAGTATCTAAAATCAACCATACCTCAACACCTTATCCCTTCTCCCCTAAAGAAAAATATAGAAAAAGAATGAAAATATAGCAAGAAGACTAACTAGACAAAGACCACATGAACCAGAAAAACGCAACCATGGAAAGGAAAAGAAATGGTGCGTAAACCCAAACACGGTAAAAACCATGCAAAAATAAACTGTCTACAACTGTTACAAAGATGGGATGTAGCGGTATGCATAGGATGTAAAAATGCAGGAATTATTATTATAGCACAACAAAAAAATTGTCATGCTAAATTCCAAAGCTCACAGTAAAATGTAATAAAATGTTGATGTTGAAAATTTAAACAATTCGATTTGCCAGTGTGTGGTTAAACTGGTCCTCCAACGACCACAACTACAACCTAAAAATTGTTTTAACCACAGTCAAAAACCTAACACCGGCCAACTATCTGTGTGCCACTCCAAAAACCTATTAGACATAAAATAAACTGGTGTGCTAAACAACTGAACTTAGCCTTACCCTGCACCACCTGGCACTACAGACAACTACTAGGAGTCTACTACTCCTAAAAAGACACCACCAATGGCGGTCACCTTTAACGCCCAAAACTCCCATGCAAAATTGCATCTACAAGACCTCCAAACTACCTAAAATGGGCCCCATGTCCTGGTGTCTATGTATCTACCCTACTAAAGGGTTAACCCCAACTGGAGCACCACTAAAACAAGTGTTTCCAACTTCCAAAAAAAATGAGGTTACTACAAAAGGATTTTCAACATAAAAGGCAAACACCCGGCCGGCATGTGAAAGCCACTTCACAAAATATATGTAGCTCCAACAACTACAATTCCACTACACGTGCTAAACTCCAACTCCACTACCATGTGCTCCCATCACACATACACACATACCACAACACACATGCTACCTCATGTGCACACATATATACGTCACTCACGTACACGATTTCCACACATTGCGCTCACACACGTAGAACTCCAACACAACTCCAAACACACTGTCCACACAACATACATACTTCTCACAAATGCGCATTTTAAAAATCTCTACATCTCCTAAAACAGGGATGTGCTGCACCACCAGTCATGGTGGTGATCAGTCACCATGCTGGGGCGCAAATCACAATAAAAATCAAAATGTTTTAAACCAAAACTGTGGACCTATAAAATCCTAAACTCCTTTGCATAATTGTACTCCTCCAAAACATTAAATCATTTCTCAAAATAATTCATGTGCAGTATTTGTTTTAAACTGTGCAAATTTTCCTAAAATGCATTTATCACTCATTTTCAACTACAACACACGCTGCACCCCGACTATCATTCACTCCCCTATTAGTTAATTTCACCTCATGAACCCATAATATGGCATACATTTCAAACCTTAAGATGCATCATTATTCTAGAGACATTAGTTACCACTGCAGCATTAAATATAAATGTCCTCCTAAAAACATGACCTTGTAATACGGCATCAACTTCAAACTTTAAAATGCATTAGTCCAAGCATTTGTTACACCGCAGCATTTAATCCTGAAAACAAACATGTTAACATTTAATTTGAAATGCTGCATTTCACATCTACCGCTTCCACTATGGAGTAACACTGCACACAAGAACTCGTGCAACCTCGTGGCATTCATCTCCATGTTAGCATTAATTTTCAAAACATTTCCATACGGTCATTAGTCTCTTCACTTCAAAAGGATGCTGGATTGTAAAACAACTCCAATAGTCTTTGAAAGACTTCGCGCATCTTGATTAAAAGTACCAAGAGTTTTTTTTTTTTTTCATCACGCCACAAAATGTAAAATACAGTCCCTTGCCAGCATAACTCCATAGTCACAAAATGCCCATTAACTGAACTCAGTGTGTGAATAAATGAATTTCCCCTTCCACCTTACATTTTCCTTGAGGCTCCGGCGTGTAATTTCAGTACATTCCAATAACAACAGCCCTTTACATGGGCTTGTCTCAAAATATAAACAAACTCCTCTCCTCGCAACTCCAATGGGGATCTCCTGCTTCCTGAATGCACGTCATCACGTTGGCCCACATCTTTGGGGCCTTTCTTCAAATGCAGCTTCTACAAGTATTAGTACGACGCAGCTGCGGGGCTCCAAATATAGAAAACGGATGGTGCAGGCATTTCTCATGCGTTCCAGCCAACGGCACGGCTGGAACGCAGGGGGCACAAATGGGCGAGCGCCACCCACGGCCCCCAGGGACCTTCCGAAAATGTGCCCAAAAGTGGCAAATTTTATTATTTTTTTTTTTTTCCCCAGTAACTCAAACTGTAGTGTAGTCCTCCACGGACTACAGGTCCCATGAGCCCTCGCTCACTAAAAGCGTTACGGTGCTCGGATCCACTGTAAAATCGCCGGCCCTCCTCAATGGCAATCTGCAACTGCAAATCAGTCCTGTTAGATGCCATACAACAGGCTGCTCCATGGCCTCCTGGCAAAATGGCAAAACTCCCGCTGCCAATCTCCCTCAGCTACTCCAGTACCCATCCTCATGCCAAGGTCTTCATGGATGGGTTACCAATGCCTGATGCCACAGCTATTGCCAGGATTACTTCATCTTCCGATGTCAAGACAGGTACATGGGCATCAGGATTCTCCTCTTCAGTACTCCACTCCTTCACTCTCCATACCATACTCCAGGTTCATAATCCTCGTCGCCAAATGATGTATCTGAGTCAGGAATGACATCGAGCAGGAACCAGGCTGACTCAGGTAAGTGTAAAAGGAACAGGCTTTATTCTTCTTAGTTACATATGTATAGTTCATGAAAGGTAGGAGAGTAAGTAACACGCCTCTGCCCTGGTTCCCAGTCTTCCTCCAAGTCCCAACCGACACTCTCTGGAATCCCCAGGCCTCCCACACTCCAAGCTCCACCTCATCATTCTATGAGGCCCCTGCATACACTAAAGCAGTCACTACAATCATACCAGGATACCACAGAGTGACATCTTGCCCTTGTCTTTAAGATCCTCAATTTTTGTTTTTAAGTCAATCAGGGTGGTCTCCGTCCTGTGTCTAGGGCGGAATCCTGATTGTCTTAGGCCCAATAGTTTGTTTGTTTGGAGGTAATCCTGGATTTGCCGCCCTGTCCAGAATTTTTAGTAGGCAAGGCACTGTGGTGATAGGCCTGTAGTTAGCTGGGTTAGTCGGGTCAAGCGTAGGTTTTTTGATTAGTGGGATGACCCACGTGTCCTTGATGTTATCTGGGACAATACCAGATTTAAATGAGGCATTTATAAAGAAATTTATAAATTTATACATAATGAAAGTTGTGATAAAGGGAGCAAGATCATGCGCTGCCTCCTTAATGATGGGAGCAGGGCATGCGTCACCTTGACAGTTTGAAGGTTTGAGCTTCTTAATAATATTTTCAACTTCCCAAATGGCAAGAGGCGTGAAGCTGAAAGGTTTGAAGGGTTGTTTAGGCGTGGGGAGGTTGTGAGATGGGGAGTAAGTTGGAAGGTCTGAGAGGTTACTTCTTTTGGCGTTAATTTTAGCCTGCAGCGTAGAGATTTTGTCTAGGAGTGCCTTTTGGATATTGGTACACCAGGCAGTATCAGGAGTACAGGTGTCCAAAGGGGCTACAGGCGACTCTTAATTCCTTGAGGATTTTAAAGAGTTCCTTTGTGTTGGATTGTGCTAGCAGTATACGATTATTGTACGCATCTTTTTTGGAATCCAGGAGAGCTTCTTTATAAATAGAGGAGGCCATAGTGAGTTTATTTTTGTTGAATGGTGACGGTGTACTTTTCCAATGTGCCTCAGCCTTTCTTTTCCCTTTGCGAAGGTCTCTAAGATGAGTGAACCAGGTATTGAGGTGGAGGCGGGGGTTTTTGTTTGCACAGTTTTATTGGCGCAATGGTCTTGAGGGCTTTCAACACGGCATGATTATAAGTATCTACTAGGACTGTGGGGTCCGAGCAAGATGTAGATGTGGTGTTAAGCAGAGGGAGGATCAGCAGTAGCATTTTCTCCATTGTGATATCCTTATTACGAGTGTGGATGGGAGGAGCGAGGTTAGGTTTAGATGTTTGAGGGTTGGAATTAATAGAGAAGATCATTTTGTGATGATCTGACCAGAAGCAAGGGGTCACAGAGATCAAATTGAGCGAGCAGTTCAGGTCAGCAACCCAATCAAGGGGGCGACCTTTATTATGGGTAGGCTCTTTGATGTGTTGAGTAAGTCCAAAGTTGGTTAACATACTTGCTAGGTCAAGGGCGTTTGGGTCGTTTACATCCTGGTACCCTAGATTGAGATCGCCGAGTGGAAGGATTTGTGAGTTAGGTTTGGTATTAGTGGCAAGGATGGAAGAGATGTCCTCCGTGAATGTGGAGGTGGGACCTGGTGGTCTATAGATGAGGTACATTGTGGCGGTTTGGTTGGGAGAGATTGGTAATTTAATAGAGTAGCTCAGCAGATGGGATCTGGAGGTTAGGGATAGTTCTGAGTTCAAGTGAACTCTTGAAGATAAAGGCTAATCCTCCGCCCTTTTTTTGGTTAGAGTCCCTATCACTCCTGATGATGGAGTAATTGTCAGGGATTGCAAGTGACAGGGCAGGGCCCGCTGCCGCATGCAACCACGTCTCCGTGATGGCAAGGAAGTCTAAATGTTCAGTTAAGATCAGCGATCTCTAAGGAATGGGCGGGGAGGGATTGAGCGTTAATGAGTGCCCCTTTGACCTTAAAGTCCATGGTGTTGGTTGTGCTGTTAGCCAGGGGGGCTTGAGCAGTTATTTTGGTAGGCAGCACAGTGGCTGGGAGGAAATTCGGTGTTGGGGAGTAGTTGTGAGAGTTGTAGTGCTGCCGATGGGCCAAATGGAGTCTAGGTGCTAATCTAAGGTTTCTGGCCTGGGTGTCACAAGGTTGGCTTGCGTGTGTAAGTGTAGTCTGGATGGTAGTATGAAATGGAGAAGCTAAGTATGTAGGCAGAAGGCTGTTGGCAACAGCGACGGTGTTACAAATGGATAAGTATCGGGTACCTAGTCTCTGGATTCTAACATAGACGGAAGCGGGCCGATTGGCAAAGGAGACTTTATTATTTGAACTTGTGTTCTGGTTGGTGGTTGCATGGCAGTGTCATGAGCCAAGCCTCAGATTTCTAACTTGCGTAGGGGACGGTTGATTAGGCGTGGGTTTGGACGCAAAGTGTTGTAGCCAGAGGGCTGGTGCATTGAGGTAGGGATTGGAAGGAGTCCTGTTAGCAAGAGACTTAAGGTTCAAGTTCAGGGAGGAGTAGTGAAGTGCACGTGATGCGCAGTCTCTAGTACTTTAACAGCAATGGCCACTAGCACAAGTAATATGCCCAGACTGCGAATAAAAGCATATGGTGACATGGACAAGAGCCGAGGAAGTGCCAAGGGAGTTAGAGCGAGGCATGAGGGGGAATGTATAGCAATCATGTATGCCGTCTGTTCGAAGGGTGGAATCGATGCGGTGTACTCACAGCAATTTGACCAGGGGTGCTGGCCGACGGTCTGTACGTTAACGGACAGGCACAGGACAGGAGACAGTCCTTTGGTCGTGGTCCTTTGGGCGGTGGGACGGCTTGCGCCTAGCCGGCGTCGGATTGGCTAATTCAAAAATGTTTTGTACCTAACTGCAGATTGAAACAATAGAAACAGAAAAAAATTAGAGGAAAGAACAATAGAAGAAGTAGTGAAGCTAGTGCAAAAGAAATGATCGATACTGATGATGGCAGGGGCCATGTTAACAAACATGAGAGAAAATAATGCAGTGAAGGAAGTACGGCATATGCAGCCAGGGCCTATTGGACATGTTGCAGGGAGGGGAGAATGTAATTATTAGCCACAGAGAAGAAGAGGCGCACCTAGGGGTAAAGGATTTGGGTTTCCAACTCATGTCAATGCATAGGCAGGGGAGGAATGTTATGTTACTGTGCATTTGTAGATGCCTTATATATAGGGTTTCCTGTTTTAGGGGTTTATTTTTTTTTTACTTCCGGGGGTGTTTTTCCAGTGTTCAAAAACTTTGGGAATCTGTGTTTATCAGTGTTTTCCCGTTTGCCCCTTTCAAAAAATCGCGGACAACTGTTTTTTCAGGTGTACACACAAAAATGTTCTTTTATTGCTTCGTTGCGTGCATATGTAGGGTAATCTCTCAGTGCAAGATGTTCTAAGCAATTTCATGTCAATCAAGTAATATTGCATTCCTACAAGTCAAAATGATTGTAATAAATCATACAATATTTCTTCAAGGACTCTTTGCCCATCCGTGCCCTTTCTTTTCTTCCCATAAAGACTTTTATTTGGGAAAACGACCTTTCCACATTGGCACTGGACACGGGCAGGGCCAAAATATCCAACACACAAGCTAATAAATCTGGCCACTCTTGGTGCTTTCCCACCCAATACTCATGCACCCGAAGCTGCAGATTCTCAGGCACAGGCTCTGCAAATAGGCGTTAAACTGGCTGCACACAGTCTCAGTGGCTTTAAAATGGTTAAAAATGCATATTTTTCAAAGTTTTGACTAAATTCTTTTTTGCGGAAGGGATCTAGTACTTGCACGGCATACCACAAAGAGGCTTCACTCACTTCGAATGACATGGTGGCTGATGGAATGTTTCGACACAGCATTGCTTGCCATTTTACATGCATTGTTGCGTAGAATATCCAAAAATTTTCCTCAACAGTCCTTTGTTTTCCAAGTGGCAGACATTCCAAAAGTGCACATGTTACTGAACCAAAGTCACTGAAAGTGTCACCCAACTTTCTTTCAAATAAGAGTTTGACCTCCACACCAATGACATTGTACACTTGGTAAACGTATGTGTTTTCGGATTCCAGCCTCTTCATTATATCAATGACAGCGGTCATGTTCTCCTGCAAAAATCGGAGAACACAGTAGACTGTACTTTTATTCACCTCAGTATCAATGTGCGCCCTCAGATCCTCACATTTCTTGCCTGAGGCATCATCACTAAGGAGGAAATCGGTAAAAGGTCGCCACATCAATAGTATGGCATTCACTGCCTCTAATACAGAGAACCACCGACTAAAGGAGACAGTTGGGATAACCTTTCATTTCATTCCATACAAAGTGGAAAATGATAGGCATTTGCGTTTGAGTTCACGTCCATATCTAAATAGAGCACCAGAATGGACCACAAAGTCAACTATACCCCTAACCAAATCTGAGGACTTTAAGGCTGCTTTTAAAACTCCATCAAGTAAGTGGTAGGGGTCTTGCATGGGGAATGCCTTGAAATCGGCATTGCCCTTGGACAGATCATCATATAACTTTTTCATATAACTTGCCGAATCACTACAAACGCACACTCCATCTCTCCAGTCCTTCCCAAACTTGCTGAGGACTTTCTGGAGTAATGCCGCTACTGAAACTGCATTGCAAGTTTCAACCACCTCTAAATCTGCCATGATAGTACGGCGCGCCCATCCACTTTTTGGGTCACAAAATGTGAAGAGGACTGCCACTGCTGGATCACCATGCATCTCGGGCGTTTCATCGACAGTGATTGAAATGTTTACGTCGCCTTGGACTAACTCTCTGATGTGGCCAATGTCTGTCATAAAAACCTCCGGTAGATATTTCTCATACATTTGAGTGGATCGGGGTAATGTTGTGGCTGCTGGGGCCCGTCTGCGGAAAAGATTACCAATCGGGCCATCTGCCTGGTGCAAGCTGGTTCCTGCCTGCACTAAGGCACGCACAAATTCATGTGCCACATCTTTTTCCTCATCCCGTTTTCTTTTAAAACGCGTCAGTGTCTCTGTAAGGGACATTTGGCACAGACCACTCTCAAATTTTGGCTGATCTTTCAACCTTAAGTGGGTCTTTGAAGAAACGTGCTCAGCGATTCGGCTTGAAGTGTTTCCTTTGACTAATACAATTGTTACTCTGCAAGCCTTGCAAATTAACAATTGTTTTCCGTTGTTTTCCTCTACTGTAAAATCTTTGTGTTCCCGGGCGTAATCCTCAGCGGTCTTGCTTTTGCGGGGCATTGCTCGATGTCAGAGAAGCCTATTGGAACAATTAAAAGAGGAGACTACTTACACATAGCAGAAGCATGACATTAACTGTGTCCTTCTGATTCAGTCTCAGGACCTTCCCCTGCAACATGTGGTCTTCAAGTCACATTCTCTCACCCCATGCCCTGCGCTCTTAATTTTTGCAGGTGTTTTTGCACCAAAAGTGTATTGCTTTCCCTGTGATTTCTATAAATAATTAAATACAATGAATTAAAAAGACCTCAGCTACCTACATAATGTCACGTAGTGATGACACGTGACACCACTAATGTTCCCTATTTGGCTGCTGTATTTTATGGCTAGAGAAGAGCTGCCATGCAGTAATGTAGATAACAGTGAAGGATATCACAACACAACAGAAAGTGCTTGGTCAAATGAACATGGCTGGGCAAACTTTCTGAGCCCTCACAATACACCCCCTTAACTGGTCCTGCCCTGTATGAAGACCCACTACCGACACATGACTACCTGTCAGCTGTCAGTGCCAAGAGGCAGTGAGTAGGAGATGCAGCGCTGTTATCTGCTATGTCATGCTATGCTATGATGATGTGTTGCTGTTTTGTCTGGAAAGGACCACTGGCCCAAAAGTGTTGCCTGGTGACCTTTCGGTGACCTATGCCGAAAGTTAAACAACTTTATTCAGTGGCTGAACTGTACTTCTCAACTTGTTCATCTAACCGACACACATGCAACTCTGCACAACCAGCATCACCTGCCAGCCACACTCCATGCAACACACAAACCAAGCACTCGCTCCCCAGCTGCACCCCCCGCCCCCAATAAATACCCCAACTCCTAACAGCTCAAAAGACCACCTGCACTAACTCGCATGCAGGCACCTGGCTCTCGCCATCACTCAGCGAAAACTTGAACACACGATGCGCAGTCATGAGCCGGCAGTGGCAACTCCCTGCCTGCCTTACCTCGAAACATCGAAAATGACGATCCCAATCCACACCCGCCCCCCTCAAAATCTATATTTTCGCAAAAATGCGAGTAAAAAAAAAAAACATGTTCTGGGAATTGCAGTAATGTGATTGGATGTTTTGTTATGATACCGCCCTGCCAATCACATCGCAAACATTTGGTCTGCTCTCACTAACCCATCCGCATCCCCATCCTTTTTTTTGTTTGGTCTCAGAGGGTCCAAAGTGCCAAGAGGCCAGGTAAATGGCAGAAAGGGCGCTATATTAAGAGTATTTAGATAACCTGCCGCAGTTTTCCAGGTGACGACCCTCGCCTGCTACACGCAGCTTGCATAGGTCGTGGTGTGCCCCCCTCGCCCCCGATCTGAAAGCGGGGCTGGGGAGCTCGGGGCACACGGGGGCCTGGGGGCACTTTTAGCATTAGAACGCATGGAAGGGGGGTGGGGAGCTCGGGGCACACAGGGGCCTGGGGGCACTTTTGGTGGAAAAACGCATGGAAGGGGGCTGGGGAGCTCGGGGCACATGGGGCACATGGGGGCCTGGGGGCACTTTTGGTGGAAAAATGCATGGGAGGGGGCTGGGGAGCTCGGGGCACATCGGGGCCTGGGGGCACTTTTGGTGGAAAAACGCATGGGAGGGGGCTGGGGAGCTCGGGGCACATGGGGGCCTGGGGGCACTTTGAGGAAAAACGCATGGAAGGGGGCTGGGGAGCTCGGGGCACAAGGGGGGCTGGGGGCACTTTTAGCATTAGAACCCATGGAAGGGGGGTGGGGAGCTCGGGGCACACGGGGGCCTGGGGGCACTTTTAGCATTAGAACGCATGGAAGGGGGGTGGGGAGCTCGGGGCACACGGGGGGCCTGGGGGCACTTTTGGTGGAAAAACGCATGGAAGGGGGCTGGGGAGCTCGGGGCACAAGGGGGGCTGGGGGCACTTTTAGCATTAGAACCCATGGAAGGGGGGGTGGGGAGCTCGGGGCACACGGGGGCCTGGGGGCACTTTTAGCATTAGAACGCATGGAAGGGGGGTGGGGAGCTCGGGGCACACGGGGGGCCTGGGGGCACTTTTGGTGGAAAAACGCATGGGAGGGGGCTGGGGAGCTCGGGGCACATGGGGGCCTGGGGGCACTTTGAGGAAAAACGCATGGAAGGGGGGTGGGAAGCTCGGGGCACACGGGGGCCTGGGGGCACTTTTGGTGGAAAAACGCATGGAAGGGGGCTGGGGAGCTCGGGGCACATGGGGCCTGGGGGCACTTTGAGGAAAAACGCATGGAAGGGGGGTGGGGAGCTCGGGGCACACGGGGGCCTAGGGGCACTTTTGGTGGAAAAACGCATGGGAGGGGGCTGGGGAGCTCGGGGCACATGGCGGCCTGGGGGCACTTTGAGGAAAAACGCATGGAAGGGGGGGTGGGGAGCTCGGGGCACATGGGGGACTGGGGGCACTTTTAGCATTAGAACACATGGAAGGGGGGTGGGGAGCTCGGGGCACACGGGGGCCTGGGGGCACTTTTGGTGGAAAAACGCATGGGAGGGGGCTGGGGAGCTCGGGGCACATGGGAGCCTGGGGGCACTTTAAGGAAAAACGCATGGAAGGGGGGTGGGGAGCTCGGGGCACACGGGGGCCTGGGGGCACTTTTGATGGAAAAACGCATGGAAGGGGGTTGGGGAGCTCGGGGCACATGGGGGCCTGGGGGCACTTTGAGGAAAAACGCATGGAAGGGGGGTGGGGAGCTCGGGGCACACGGGGGCCTGGGGGCACTTTTGGTGGAAAAATGCATGGAAGGGGGCTGGGTAGCTCGGGGCACATGGGGGCACTTTGAGGAAAAAAGCATGGAAGGGGGCTGGGGAGCTCGGGGCACAAAGTGGTAAAAAGCGGAACACACATGACTCACTTACCTTACTGAAGATTACGAATGGGGCGGAGGGGGGCGTGTCGCGACTCCCGGGCAGGCTGCAGGCTGGATCCTCTGGGGACTGACGGTGATGCCGGGCAGGAGCAAAACAAAGAAGAAGCTGGCTCAGGCTCACTGGAGACGGCAGACGAGTGGCAAGTGGCTGCTGTCAGTGCTCTCTTCTCTGTTAGTGACACTGGGGTGTTTTTAAGCACTTTTTACGCGGGCAAACTGATGCTGGTATGAATGAGTCACAGAGTGTTAACTGAGGACAGTTGCACACCTGCAGAGAGGTAAAGGTGCCTAGAATGCAGGCCCACTCCCCATGCACCGGCACACCTCCCCTACCATTACAATAACAGCACGAAACCATTCAGTGACTAATGGCCCATCATTAGCAGTTTGGTGCTGGCATTGTAATGGGAGGGGCTGATCTTAGGTGCAGGGAGAACTGTAGTGTTCTTATTGTTGTCCTTATGAAGAAATAAGCACAACAATAAGCGACTAAAACACACGATAAGTGGACAAAACCCTCGACAAGCGACCTATGAAAAAAACACGCGACTTGCTTCAAAAACCAGCCCAAAGTTTGCAATGTGAGGTCCTTATGACCAGGCAGTCAAATCGGCATTTGGCCACAAGGTGGCAATATGGGATAATAAAAAATGATCATTGCAGCGTCAGTAGCAATGTCAGTTCCAATAGGCAATGCTTTAACAGAGCTGCTAGGATAGCTCACTGGCAACGTGTGTGTCTTGGAAACAAGACACCATGGTTTCGAATCCCGCTCCCAGCACTATGAAATACGGGGTTTATCGGATAACCCCGAGAATTTTTAAATTTTAACGGGGGTCACATATCAGGCACTTTCCGGTTATCCCCGAAAACCGGACACCCTACTTATATACCGTTGGTATGATCTCAAAGCGCTGAGGGTTGAAAGCCTTTGGGGACCATAGTCCAGGTCAGTGAAGAGAGTCGGGTAGCATAGAATTCTTTTGTGCACTTGGTATGTGTGCAGCCAGATGGTTTGTGCAATTCTAATGCTAAGTGCGCTGCAGTGGTTGTGAGAGATGAGTGTAATGTGTGCAGCAATGTAGGTGGTCTCTGAATCTCATTCTGGCTCCCGTGGGGCCTGTGTTAGAGTTTGTGTGCAGCTAGGCTGATTTTTTTTAATGTTGGGTATAACTGCGTTCTAACAGACTGTTGGGGTTTTCAAGGAGTAGTGTAGGTATGTTTGCAGCTAGACAGAAATTGATCAGGTGGTATAGTTGTGTTCTATTGTTTGTTGGTGTAAAGTAGAGAGCCAGCATGTTAGTAGGAATGACTGTCTGTGATTACTTGTAGGAGGACCCCATTCTGGTTAGTTTCGGAGCTCGAAGAGCAGACCATGTCTCTCCTAGTCATTTGCGGTAGTGGATTGAGGCTGGTACGGATTAAGTTGTGATAGGCCGGCAGGACGGTCTTTTCCAGAGGCTCTGTTGTCAGTGTCAGAGGGCCCATTTTCTGGGTCCCTGGTAATGGTTTATGGTGGGAGGCTGGGTAGTTCCTGACAGGTTTGTGATTATTGCATGATTCTCTGGAGATTCCAGCCAAGCCTAGTCGCTATTGCCAGGGTTGCCTCATTTGATCATATACCATTTTGTGTGACTGATAGGTGGTATGGTATGACCTAACCATAATGTTAAACCCTAAGTGCCATGAGACTCTGCAGTGGCGGCTCTGTGAGTTGATACCCAGGTGGGTAGAGCTTGACATGGGTTGGCATGAAATCTGGCCAGAAGTGGTTTGCTGGCAGGGAGCCTGAAAGGGTGGCTTTGCACATTAGTTTCTGGATGGGTAAAGTTTGACAGGAGTGGGTCTAATCACATTTGGCTGTCTGAGGAACTATTTTTCTCTGAGAGTGTGGTGGTGCCTAGGGTCCACGGATCGGTTCGTATGATAGAGGTTGGCATCTCCTGGAATTCTTGCGCTATGCTTCCTTACGAGAGGTAGTGAGTATGCTTGGTTGTGGGTGTTGTTGACTTCTATTTTCCAGGTTGATATATGCAGAGAGACTTCTCCTGGTCTTAGAGCATGGGGAGTGGTGGTCAGGTGGAGGTGGGCTTGCCTGGTCGCAGCATACAAATATGGTGAGGTCCTGTCTTGGGTCATGGTCAATGGGATTAGGAACGTTAGGGAGGCATGGTCAACTAGACGGCACAAAGGGAGGGCTGCTAGGTCCTTATTGGTTGAGCTAGGAATGCAACAGAACTGACAGCAGGCAGACACAAGAGGGGGGCAGCATATCTCCCACCATATAGTTCAGAGTCACCAGCGTATTATGCCCAAGATCACACACCGCGTCTGGCACAAGTGCCACAAATACAACAAACACCGCAGGGAATGGCAAACACAGCAAGCACCACTGCAGACACAAGCATCTACACATCAAAACGCAGGGACATCATGGACAGCAAACATATTGCCACAGGCATCTACACTTAGGTAGGGGGTGTGACAGTAGTGGGAGGGAATACCTTTACAGGCACAAGGCTGGATATGTACCTGCAATAGGGCAGTCCACAGACAGACTTGATGTGTTCTATCCTATTTGTTACATCAGACCCACCAGAGGAACCATGAGTTGGAGTGACCATAGGTGTCAAAACATTTTTCTTCACAGTAGATACGGGAGCTGCACAGTCTTGTGTTAAAGAAGGAATGTTTCAGATGTCGGTATATCCAAGAATGCACAGGGTTTCTCTGGGGTGACGCCAAAGGTTACTTTTGCAGACAGCTTACCCATTACGAGAACACGACTTAGTCATGCCATTGTTATATTACCATAATGCACCAGTGAATATATTGGAGAGAGACTTGAGTAATTTATACATGACCATATAATTTACTGAACACAGGATAATATGTTCCACCCCAGGGATCCATTATGTAAATGCACCCAAATTCATAACAGCATTTTATGGTCAGAAAGCACAGAGGGGGGGGTTCCACTCATCTCGGAAGTGTTCTTCTATGTAGTACACATATTGCTAGCACAGCTCCCAAGAGTGCAGGACAAAATATTGGGGTTACCCGCAGAGTTCATATTTCACCCAGAAGTACCCACGGATGTGGAGGAACGGCAAATAATTGTGTATGAGTTAGAGGCAGCAATAGTAAGGGAAGACAGAGTGATTTTGCAAGGGACAGATGACAATGAAGTAAATTGGCACACAGTGATAGTGCTTGATGAGGCACACATGTTGACTGATTTGACAGATGAAAAGTTGTTAAAAGTTGAAGACTCAGATGACAAAATAATGTTCGACATCTGTCTTACATATCAGTTGTGATTAGTGAACAGGGAGATTACTCAGAGAATGACATTAGTGAAGAAGGTCCCCTCCTTTTCACAGAAAGATTTGGCATATGCACCAAGCTCACTATGGACCAGCAGTCCATACGATGTTGGGCTGTTAAAAGGAGTCGGGGCAGTAAAAATGAAACTGAAGAAAGGAGCTATTTTGCCATGAGTAAGACAGAATCGAATGTCAAAGGAAGCTGACATGGGTATCTATGAAACAATTGCTGCCTTAGTGTGACAGGGAATATTAGTGCCTTCAGAGTCAACATGCAACATCGCTGTGTACCCAGTGAGAAAAGGGACAGGGAGTCATGGAGATTCATACAAGATTTACACCCCTGGAAAATATTGTAGATGCAGAGCTATCCTTAGTGCCAAACCCAGCCACAATATTATGTAACAACAGCTTCGGGTGCATGAGTATTGGGTGGGAAAGCACCAAGAGTGGCCAGATTTATCAGCTTGTGTGTTGGATTCCATCGTAACATTCCATCGAAAGCTAAATATTTAACAGTGATTGATTTTAAAAAAGTTTTCTTTTCAATTCCCAAACATCAGGAGTCCCAATATTCGACATTGTTCACTTACCACAGAATTAAACTGAAACTCTGTTATAACAGTGGTATTGTGAATCATGCTGGGTCTTCAACCGAGTGTTACAGATGGACTGGGAAACGTACAACTTGACAGTGCGGTCATCCAGCATCCAGTATGTGGAAGACATATTGATGTCTAGCACCACAGCAGAACAATGCAGGAGAGAGTCTGAGAAACAACTGATGACCATATTGGCAGAGAAATGATCTAACGTGGACAAATACAATATTGTCAGGAGAAGGTCCTATACATAAGTCAGCTAATATCAAAAGGAACGAAGGTAACACCTGAGAGAGCAGAAGCAATAATGAAGACACACAGGCCAGACACAGTGAAAGAATTACAGCAATTCCTAGGCCTTTGCAATAATTGCAGAGCATGGGTCTTTAACTAGAGCACATTTGGCAGGCCACTTTTAAAAGGACTGAAAGAAGCACAGAAAGACACAATTGACATAGCATAGACAGGTGAAATGATAGATGCCTTTGATGATTTAAAACTAGCAATCACAGCTCTAGTGTTAGGTATCCCCGATTATAATGAAGATTTCTATTTGCTTTCCCATTCAAATGATGGAGTAGTAACGACAGCTGTCCTAGCACAGAAAACCACCATGGGACACAAACCATTGGCATTCTACATTGGCATTCTAGACCCAGTAATAAGGACACTATCCGTGTGAGCAACATTAGCAGTGGCAGCTTTTGCAATTGAGATATCTGCCAGCATAACTATGGGCTCCGCAGTCACATTATATGTTGAGCACGCTCTGTTTGCCATCCTTTAAAAACCTCAAATCACCTTAACGTAGAGAGCATCTGGTTATGAGGTGATTATAACAAACCCCTCAATCTAAATTGTCAGGTGTTGAGCTGCAAACCCGGCTAGATTCTTAGCAAAGGTGGGAGATTTGTGCATGAACTGAACTGTACTGAATATCATGATGAGGTACCTAATGTTAAAGAAAATGCACTAGGAGGGGGATAAGTCTCTTCATCACGGGTCCTCATCACTGGCGAAAGGCATAGTGGGACAGCAGAGGTGAAAGCAAAATTGAATGATAGCTTTGAGACAGTGACAAGTGCGAGATTGCCAGCACATTTCTCAGCAAGCAGCAGAGTTGGTAGCATTAATATTAGTGCTTGAAGCGTGCACAGATGAGGCAGTAATGGTGTACTCTCACTCCGCCTTTGTGATGTCATCAGTACATGCCGGACTGTCGCAGTGGGAAACGAGGGGCTGCTAGACAGGCTCATAGACGCACTTGAACTCCCATCAGCTATCGCCATGGTGAAATGCGCACACTAGAGGAGCAGACGTGATTTCCCGCTGCAACAAAGCTGCCAAATACGAAGCAAAAAGGGCAGCATATTTTTTCAGAGATAACAGACACTGCGACTCCAAGAAACAAATACGCACATTCACACAACATGGTGATGAAGGAAGGCTTCAATATCTTGCCCATAGCCCAAATAGTGGAATTACAAGGAAGGGTACCACCAATGCAAAAGGAGAAGGTGCTCATTGTCCCTCAAAGATGCAATGTGGTGGCAGGACAGCACCAGGAAACCTGTTATGCCCCACGGGCTGCTTACAGTAGTGTTAGAGCAACTGCACTACCCAGCACACACATCCACAGAAAGTGTGATTACTTCCTTGGTCTGCCAAAAATGCAGTGCTGGCCACACATTGAAAACTGTGAGAGGAGCAATACCCCACCTATTGGACCATTTCAGCATTTGCATATTGACCATGCGGATATGCTCCAAATTTCTAATGGCTTCAGGTATATGTTAGTAGTCGTATGTCCCTTTTATCGATGGATCATAGCTGGTCCATGCACACATCCAGATGCCACATGTGCAGCGAAGTTCCTCATATGTGAGGTATTGCCGTGGTGGGGACTGTGCAATGTATTGTGTTTCGACAACAAACCACATTTTGTAAATTAAGTATTCAAGCGCATAACTCTCCTATTGGAAGTAAGGCACACATTCTCATCTGCCTATCACCCACAAACAAATGGTATTTGTGAGTGCCTCAACGCCTCTTAAAAAAGAATTGCCAAAATAAAAGAGACTCTGAAAATTAGCTGGTTACACTGCTTTCCCTCAGCCCTATATGCCTTACGTAACCAGCTAGGCTCTGACCATCACCTGACTCTACATGATCTGGTGATGGGACACAAAATGCCCACTCCCATTGCTCCTCCCACATAGGCTCACACTGATGCTGAAAATTTAGCTACTGCATTGGGAAAGGAAATGCATTATTATTTGACATCGATGACAGCGTCTCTTAAATGTATGTCTCAACAGGTACCGACGCGGCGGGGGGTACGATGAACACAGAGGAAAACATTGAACAATCCAACTCTGTCACTTTATTAAGACAAACATTGTTTTACCCAGGTGACAGTATATTATGCAGGAGTTTCATTAGAAGATGGCATAAGCCACACTTGGAGGGATCATTTGTTATAGAAGTCATCACACCATCTGCAGTAAAAATAGGAGGCCAGACCTGAATCCACCTCAATGACATCAAGCATTACTGAGGAGAGACCCTCCTGTCTGGATACTGAACCCGAAGATGAAGAAGAAATTCAACAATCGCAGATGAGAGCAGTGACCAGAGCCAATTAACAGCAAGAACAACAGCAAGAGTAACAGAAACAGAAAAAAACTTTCCAGCATGAGATCTTTCATAGTCAACATTTGTCAAAAGAGGTACTTGCACTTTCATTGTTCGGATCCTCATAGTCCTAGTAAAAATTATTTTCTTTCAGGAACTTGGAACAAGCTGCTATATTATTTTAGATCACATAGCATTCATAGGGTTTATGATATTTCTCTCATGTGACTAACAAAAGTTGCCCTGGTTAAAAAAAAAAGTGCTGAAACATTTTCCTTGAAAGAACCATGCATGCACTAAAAACAATTAGTCTCCCTTAGCACGTCGGGGAAACTATGCCCCTAGTTATCTGAAGAAAGTAGATTTGCTGGCTAGCAATGCCCTTTACATTTTGTGGTATTTATTTTGTTTTGTTTTTTGCATTAAGAAAGCTGATAATGTATAATACATCTAAACCAGTAAATACAAGTACGATCCCAGTGGTAATGGCAAGTGAAATAACCCCAAAGCAATTCCTTGAGGTTAGCACACAGATTAAAGGATAAAAAGGAGCGTGCTAGAAGACTCAGTGTACCTGAGCAAATATATGGATGATTCTGCCCATGTCGCCAGCAATTTGTGGTATCAGCATATGCGCAAGGTGGGCAGAGAGATGTCTGATGAGAGCTGTTTTGTTTGTTCCCTAATATCCTACGCCATAAGTGCCTCCAGTATGTTTGTGGCTATAGAAATACCTACACACAGAGCACATTGCCTAACGCACTTCGCACTTTGCAGCACTAGAGGGCAATTTCAAGGAAGTTGGGCCACTTTGCTCCCTCATGAGGATAGTTATATAAAAACAAAAGCAATGATGGATGACTCTAAAACAAAAAATAAAGTGATGCAATATGCGCACGCAACAGAAGTGTGCCGAAAGTGTGTTGTTTGGCGACTTGGCTGGCTTGCAGCGCCTACACTTTCAGGTACACTTCTGTTGTGATATTCAGTAATTCTGTTTCATATTTTCATTGTGTAGAAGTAGAAAGATAGAGTAATAGTGGGAGGAGGCCGAGGTCACATTGTGGTGAAGGCTGGCCACCATAGATTACTGTCTCCCCTGTTATCTGCCTTAGGTCTGGAAGCCTGCAGGGTGTGTCCAACTGACTCCCTATTTTCCTAGTCCTCGTTCACCCCACCGCTATATTTAACCAACCACCCTTGTGGGTTTTATTATGGGAACAGGCGTTGTGGATTAAGTCAGTGTTTTTCGTGGATGTAGAAAGTAAATAGTGTAGTGGGTTTGTTGCAGGCTGTTGGTGCATGTGCACTAATTGCAATATATGACACTAATTTCTCTCTGGCAAGAGACCTAGAAGCATTTCTGAGAATCTACTTGATTGAACTAGCACCATGGAAACTATGCTGTATGTAACAGTCACGGAAACAGATAAGGAAAAATACTATGACGTAGTTGAAGAAGAAACAAAACCGAAGCGGTGCTGCCACAGAGTTTGCCCCTATAAGGTGATATCACAACCTGAACGCCAAGTAAACTCACGCAAACTTACCACTTATTTCCCAAAAATAGCAGAGCCATATCCTGAAGAAATTAATTGTGCAGCTAAAATTGTGATGGGTGAGCTACGCATTTCCTAGAACTGTTTAGGCTCAAAATGTGTTAATACCCTCATCTCTGCTGCTCTTAGTGAGGATGTGGATATTTGAAACATAGACATCAGTGAGAGCAGGCCTGGGCAGGATACAGACCCACAACCAGTGACGTAACTGGCCATTGCACACCTGCCAGAGAGACAACAGGACGGAGAGCTCCCCTTTTCTAAAGATAAGGTGAGCACAGTTCACAGGGATCGGAGAGGCCGGTTGGATGCAGGGTGGAGGGAGGAGTCCTGTCAGCCAGTTGCCATAATCCAGCCTGTGCATTCCCTTTTCAGATTCACATCCAGGGTCCAGTTTCTCTCAGAGGGTCCCGACGCAGAGTCCAGATAGGAAAAGGTTTCCAGGTGCCCCCGCAGAGCTAAGGTGAGTGTAACACTGTACCTGCACTAGGCAGTCTTGCTTGTCCACATCAACTCCCGCCGGTACATGAGTATAATGATTCTAATATCGGCTATTGGCAATGGCTTCCCACTATCTTTAAAACCCACTTTGCCCAGATGTGGTGATGACATTCAGATAATCCTCTCCTGGAATACATGAGGATTCGCCCATCTGTTTGGTCATGGTGGGTTGGTGACTTACCTTTCCAACCATCATGGTACTTCAGGAAACATGGCTGATAGACTCAGAATTTGATGGATGCGGGTCTATCCAAAAAGTTTCTGTTAAGGGACCCAAAGGCCGTCCTAAAGGAGTCTAATAATCTTGATGGCCTAGTCATGGTCCCTAGAAGAAATTGGGTGTGCAGTTCCCACGGTATTGGCTGCAAAACTGAAACATTGTTCGCAGGTTTTAATCCTGATCAATGTTTATGACCCTCCGAATAAAGTGGCAACCAAAGATCATGTTGCAGCGGTCAAAAATATATTTAATACATTTCACTCTAGTCTCCCAGTATTTGTGGTTGGGGATTTTAATGTTCTAATCGAGCTAACATACCCACCATATTACGAAGACCACAAATCAAAGCCATGTGTATCACAAGGAAAAGGGGGACGGATTGAAAAAAAAGGGGGCATCATTGTTGGAAGAGTATGACATGTTGTGACTAAATGGGTTTTGTACGAGCGATTCGCCAATGGCCTACACCCGAGTGAGTGGTAAATCTGCTTCCATATTAGATTATATATTTGTGAACACTATTGGTATTAAAATGGTAAAGATATGGCACTTTTAGTAAGAGCTGAGAGTGATCATGTTCCATTATGCTTATTGCTTACACAAATAGTTAAGTCACCTGGTTGCCTGTAAAGATACAAATGGAGATATCTCAATTAATTCACTGGTAAACCATATCTGTTGGAATGAATACAACCTATTAAAAGCTGCCACAGAATCTAGTAGATTGTTGCCAACTTTTATAGCCCATTTTGAATCAGCGCTGAGTGAACAGCTGGACCAGCTTGTCTCAGAGTTTGTTAACATCATATTCTTAATCAAAGAAACTATTGTTAATCAACGCAAATATCAAAGCCTAGCGGAGAGGACCAACAAAGTGTGTGATAAACGAGTGAATTATGATAGAACTATAGCACAAGAAAAACATAATCTGAGAGCTACAATAAGCCAAGTAATTAACTGTCAGAAATTCTCATTATCCCCAATTGATGTAAGCTGGTATGTCCGAATAGATGAGCGTAACTATCGGAAATGACTTACTGCATATCGTAATAACTTGAATTTAGAGAAATGGAAAGCGATTGCACACTTGGTGCTAAGAAAAGATAATACCAACATGTGGTCTGCCCTACAAAGTAGTTATCACCATGGTTTGACCTTAAATGGTGTTACGGAACCTGATGGCTGATGCATATAACAAGCCATTGGGTCGGGCCGAGTCTGGGTAAGTCTCTCGTAACCAGGACTAATGTCTGGCAGAGAGACTCCCAGGACCCCCCTTGTCAATTTGCATATTTAAGTAACTTTGGGTCTCACCCTAAGTTACTAGGGGAATCCAGACGTGGACCCCTTGCTCACTATTCTTAGAGAGGCACAGCTCCTCCCTACTGATGAGGTCCAACCAGACCGAAACACGTGTCTGGGGATGCTGTTGGTACTCTTGTTCAGAGGACAATTGCCTAGCATTGCGGTGCTGGACTGCCCCAGGGCAGGACAAAGACTGATATGTTTGGGATATTTCCTCTCTGTGAAAGATAGTGAGCTAAAGACTCTGGGTAAGTCTCTCGTAACCAGGACTAATGTCTGGCAGAGAGACTCCCAGGACCCCCCTTGTCAATTTTATGAAGACATAGTACTGATTTCCAATGTAACTTGGACATGTCCACTTACTATCTTAGTCCTTACTGTTAAAATCGAACAGCTAAATTCATCGCAAACTGCTGGACCAGACAGCATCTGTAATGACCTTGTAAAAACTGAGCTTGGCCTGTGGGCACATAGTTTGCATTTACTCTTTTCCTATATTGGTAAAATGGGATGTATGCCAGCTACCTGGCACGAAAGCCATATATTGCCCGTTCACAAGAAAAGATCTTGGAATGTGGCATCCAACTATAGAATGCTTGCTATGTTGGATGTCCCGTCTGAAACACTGGCAATAGCTTTATTGGTGGAACTAAATAATTGGATAGTTGCAAACAATATTTTACCCTGGAATCAGATGGGGTTCATAAAAAAATCCAATACTGCCTACAACTTGACCATTGAGTACGCATGGAAGTGCAGAGATACACCGGTTCATGCTGCTTTTATAGATTTTTCAGCAGCATTTCACTCTGTGCTTTGAAATAGATTGTGCAAAAAACTGCAGAATTGGAAATACTGGATTACTTAAAATGATGATGTTGTTGTATTCAAACTAGTGTGAAGATCAGGTTGGATGCTGCAGGGACCCTATCTGCTTCAATGCCCACTCAATGTGGAGTGAAGCAGGGTTGTATTGTCGCTGCTACCCTTTTTAGTTATCTTTCTGATTTGGGATTGGTTTTTAATGATGAATAGATTTGCCCAGTTAAAATGGGACGGCACATGACTAGCTGGTTGGCATACGGTGACGAATTGGTGTTATTAGACCACACACCTAAAGGTTTACAAAGCTTGATTACTGCTTTAGGAGACTATGCTGAGGCGAATAGTTTGTCTATTCATATCGACAAAAGTAAAACGATGCTATTTGCTCCACGTTCCCACAAAGGAGGCCATATTGGCTGTCACCTTAATGGTGTGCAAATGAAAAGAGTCGGATCTTATAAGTATTTGTGCCTTCATCTCCAAAACAAATTGAAATGGGACATACATTGGCAGGTGATGAAAACGAAATTTAACATGGCGGTTGGTGCTATTCGCCAATTTATAGGCAAAAAAAGTGGCTTGTCTATTGAGACTATTCCTTTCTCATACCAGACTAAATTCCGATTGAAATCTGGGGGAACCATTAGATAGCTGCTTTACAGAAATTCGAAGCAGGCTTGCTACACAAGCTTCTCTGTATGCCACCGTCATTACCCATACAGTACATGTATCTGGAATTTGATATATCTTGAATATTAGCCAATGCCATTGTGAAATCTGTTATGTTTTGTGATAAAATGTTAAAAATGGAGACGAACACGATGATGGGGAACTTTGCTGAAGCCTTCTGCAAAATTGATAACTGTAAAACAATTGGTACATTCGGCCAGCTAATATCACTCTTTTTAAAATGGCAAAAAGGGTGCTGTGGAATTACGCATAATGGGACAGTATATGTGATTAAAGCCTGCATAAAATTGAAATTGCAGAGGTTCAGCAAAGAGCAACATTTGGTGAATTTATACTCAATGAGTAATAGTAGATCATTTTGTGAGTATGTAGTGGCCCGTACCGTAGTTCCCACGTATCTGACTGCATTTCCTAATAGTCCTATAGCAGTCCAATATTTGCATTTAAAATGTAATGTAAGCCTGGCATTAATGTATCAAGGGGCACGCTTAGGCATTCCGCGGAGTGAGCGATGCTGTAGGCTATGTGGTACAGGTGATGCCGAAACAATCGAGCATCTGTTAATGGTGTGTGAAAGTCTTCATATTTAAGAACTAGCTACTTGAAAGCCTATAACAACAGAATAAATATGGAAACATTCTGTGAGATATGGCCCACGTTTTTAAATGGGTGCGGTAACAACTTGATATTTTACCTTGTTAAATTTTACTGGAAATGTATGGATAACATTGTAACCTGCTGAGCTAATTTTAGGTAGTGTTATCGGTATGAGTGTTTACTGTAAATTGTAAATCGATGAAGTTGTTATTTTTAAATTTAGTGGGTTGTTATTTATATTATGTATAGGTTTGGTGTAACTATGACAATAAGGATATCTGTGTTTTAATGAATTTTGTAAACCTGCTTTTACTGTTTGCTACATGTGTTTGTGGTGTTTTAATATTTGTTTTTAAAACCTGTGTTTTAAACTGTGTGTTAAATATTGTGTATACATAGAGCTTTTTGCTGATGGTATATTAAATAAAATGAATAAATATGCACTAAAAGGCCCAAATAGAGGAGCGGTTAAGATAAATTGTTGCAATGCATGCAATGCATCAATGCAGCAGGAAAAGAAACACCTGGGTGCTGGGAAAGACCCCAATTATGAATATATGGACAGGTGTTCACCTCAGAAGGATGGGTTGAAGGGGTGATAGGTTGTAAGGCACAAGCACTCCTAACAGTACCAGTAGAGGTTTTTCACAGAATGTAAATGATGTATGCCTTAAATAATGGATTGGAAGTTCCAAATTGCTCACATGGGTAGAAGATGAAGCAGGACCCTTACCAATAATACTAGTGAAGAATGCAACATTATGCTTCAGAAATATGAGCCCAATAAAAGTAGGGGGAAATAAGAAGTGCAAACACGTTTTTGCTCTCCCTGGCATGAACAATGAAAATGGGCATAGCAGTATTAATGGACCACTACTGAGCCTGTGGTTCAAAAGCCTACATGAAGCTTCCCCCAAACTGAGGAAGGATGTGCTCCATGGTGGTGATAAGCTCACCAGCTTTAGTCAGGCCCCAGAGGCAGGTGCAGATTGAGAATTTTCCCTGGATGGACATACATGTCAGAAATAAAAGATCCCTACCCTTTAAACACACAAAAAGAAGTAATTATATGTCAGTAAAATTGGTAACGGTACATACAGACATACCAGATGAGCATAAATTGTTTAGCAAAACAGAAAGGTTTTTTGCATCCTAGTTTGTCCCTGGGTTGTAGGCCCAGGTGAATGCCAGATGACTGCAAATAACTCATTGGTAGCTGTTGCAAACTATTAACACAACAGTGTGAGGTTTTAATACCATAAGAGAAGAGCTGAGAGCAATAAGGCTCATGACCCTGCAAAATGGGTATGTCCTCAACCTGATTACGACTATGGAGGGAAGAGTGTGCACAAAAATTGGTCCGTCTTGCTGCACATTCAGACCCGCTAACGATGAGGAAAATATGGCCCTCACTGAAGCAATAGCCACATTGACTGAATTGCATCCTAAAATGGAGAAGGAGGTGGGCGAAATTTCGGATGACAGTTGGCTTAGCTATATGTTCTCCTGGATACCCTCCTAGTTTGCTAATGCATTCAAGATACTATTGGCTATACTACTGCTGTTATTAGTGGCCTTCTGTACCATAACAATAACAATAAGCCAATGCAAGAAGACTGCATGTGGGGGACAACTCCTTTCAGCCCCCTGCAAATACCTAATCCTGACCTAACCCCCAATAATACATTATCACGTATCCAGAACTTACTATCTGAACTTTTTTCTAAAAATATTTCTAAAAAAAAAAAAAAATATATATATATATATATATATATATATATATATATATATATATATTTTAAATTGTATTTGGTTAAAAAAACATTTCATTAAAACCTTTACAATTCTTAATCAAACAACACAATTAAACATTCCAAGAAGTGGAGAAAAGAAACCAAAGTTAAAAAAGTTAATAACCATTTGCATATAATGACTTCAATAAAATTAATCCATTCTCCCCACTTCTTAAAATCGCTGTGGAACGATTACTCCCATTTCCTATGTCCAAGTTTGACTCTCCAATCTATGGGGGTGTGGGTTTTTCTTTCCCCTTTACTCACCATACCTTAAGGATGTTCTCATACCCTGTTTTCCCTTGTGATGATTCGACCATACCACCCACCCCCCTCTTACCATGCTAATGAGCACTTCCCTTTGAATCTAGTTTAGCAAGTTCAATGTTTCCAGTATTTCTACCACTGTTGCAGTTAGCTGTACTTCTTTGCCTGCAATCATTCATTCCCAGAGATGTTCTGATACAAGACCCTGCTCCCTGAACGTAAACCTTCTTAGCTTGGCTGACCTCAGGGCCCATATCCCCTTACACTCCATTAGAATGTGTCAGAGTGACTGAGATCTTGGGTTGGTACCGATTTTACACCATTTAATTGCATGTTCTTCCTGCTTTCTTATCGCCAATACTTCCCCAGTGGGGAGAAGAGTCAGTCTCACCCGCAGGAAGTTAGATCTTATTCTAGGGTTAGGGTACTTCACTAAGTAGCGTGGAAGGTGCCCTACATTTTCTTCTGCCGTCAAAAACGCGTTACATGGCTTGGAGCTTCTCACCATAGATATAGTTTGATCCAGTCCAAACGCTCCAAATCTTGTTTTACCTTGAGTGGGTTGGAAATCAGGGTCCCAAGATCCACAACTGTTCTAGCCTTGATATTTTTTACCCTTAGCTCCAGCCCTCTCAAGATATTTGACTTTGAACTTTTCAGGTGGGCTCTTATGTCTTCATACAGCGATCCGAACTCGGGAATCATTATCTCTCTATAGAGTGAAACCAACTTCCACTCCGCGCGACACTCCAGAGAGATAAGGCCCAGTTCGAACCGCAAATTCCAGCCTGGTGTACTCGGAGGAAGGTTGACCGAGTCCTTCAAATTCTACCTTATACTTTAGCCCAATTTAAATTCCAAAGTGAAGGTTTGGCTTCTAGGCCCTATAGAATAACCGGTATTATTTTGGCCACATAATATTTGATCATTGGCAGAATGGTGAATTTAAAGTATTTAGGTTTGATCTTTTACATATGGGATCAGACCATATGCCTTTGCAAAGATGTCATGCTCCTGGTTTCTCGGGCTGGCATAGATCTTATAGCCGAGATAAATTAGCTCATCCACTCGAGGTATAATCTGCCCATTCAGGGAGCAGTTTTCAAAGCTGCTTTTCTTTCTCAGATGTTTAAACACGAGTATCTTTGATTTTAAGGGGTTTATTAATAACTCGTTTTTCTCTGCATAACTGCCCAATTTGGTCAGCAATCTTTGAAGACCTACAGTGGTTCTGTCCAATAGAATAATGTTGTCCGCATAGGCCAGCCAAAAGATCTTACTTCCATTAAGGATTGGGCTGGCCAATGCGGCTGGTTCTAATTCTTGCCCTATATCTGACAGAAAGAGGTTGAAGAATAAAGGCGCTCCCAAACACCCCAGCCTTTCTCCTCTCTCTACTTTCACTGCATTTGACAAACGTCCCTTATCATCCAGTCTTACCCTTACTGTTGTGTCCCTGTCTAACTCTATTAGCATACACTTGTGGAACTCTCCCGTCCCCTGCACACAATTTCAATTGTAAATACAATCAATATTTGTTAATATAGTACAATAATTAAGAAAATCCTTTAGAAACCAATTTTTTTAAACCAGTTTTTATAAAAAATCAATTTAGTATTTACTTTGAATAACATGTTACTAATCTCACATCAATACATCAAGTTGTTGGCTTTTTTATTTGTATAGTACCAAAGTTTTACACAATTTGAAAAATGTCAGTTTTACTGTAGATGAATCCCACAGTATGTTGAATCACAATTAAGTTTGCCACAATGTTCCTCGTGGGTAAACAATATATTCATCACAATTCCATCACATCTGTATAGACCAGTATAGGTCATATGCTATTCTGGAAAATGTCAGTGTAAAATACTTGACACGTTTCGGGGCTTAGGTGTCTCCCCTTCTTCAAGAGTTGTTCACCCTCTTTGTCTTTTTTCACATTATTCACCTACAATACATAATATAACAATCAAATGTTGTTCTCTAAATTGCTAGTTTCTGTCATGTTTTCTTAAATCACTTTTTCTATAATAATCACCTGGATGTCCAATTCTTTCTCCGTTGTGGATGTCAACTTAAATTTAATTGTGTTCAATTTTGAGCCACAGAGGTATGTGAGTTCTCAATTGGTAAGAACCTATAAAAACAATGAAACCAGCTAGTTGTAAAAGGATATGTGTACGTTTTTCACATAGGATTAAAAGAAACTTTGCCTGTGCGTAGCATGACTCTAATTTCAAGAGATACTAAAATGGTTTTACCTTGAAGTCTGTAGTGTTTCACTTGACGCCTTCTGTTAGTAGTATCTCCATATGGTCAATAATGTCACAAATATCTGTGTGGATGGTGTCGTGCCTTATTCACTGTTGGGCTGCACCCAGTTGTAACATCTGTAAAACATATGTATTTGTTTAGGGATCCTTTCAGTCTATATGCAATGGCTAAGGACCGCTTTATCTCCTTAGGTAGATAACAAATTATGAAATTTCAAAATGTCTCACCATCCTCCATACAGGTCGGTTGCTGCAGGTATTTTTAAGGTGTTAGATTTGGTATAATCCCTCCTCAGTTGCTAGAGGTGAAAAAGGCATAGGATGGTAGATTTCCTAAAAAATAGTAGTGGAAAATAGTTTTGTAAAATATGGACATCTATAGTCCTTCATCTCATTTGGCTGAACTACATGTATAGTCCTGTGAATAGATGAATAGATATCTTACCTTAGTTTTAAGTAGATTCATCTGGAACCCTCACCAAACCTCGCGGTGTTCGTTCCGGTTGGTCCAAAATGGCTGCTTTTTATGCACCAGCGTGATGACATCACGATGTTGTTGTGTCAGCGCATGATGTAGGTACGTAGGCGCGTGATGTAGGTAAACAAAGATACGTGTATATCGCTATCTTTATTACGTGTTGCCTCATATACATGATGTCTGGGATACTGTGGAAATATCTGATTGAAAATGCATTTTACAAGGAAGCAACTATTTCTGATTTTAGCTAATGCCAATTGGGAGTTAAAAAGATTTAACTGGCGAGTTGAGGAGACCTTAATAATCAGTGTAAATTCATAGACAAAGGAAATATTTAAATCAAAGGATGCAGGTAATTCTGATTCAGAAAATGCTGGTTTAAGTGGTATAGCCAGCTAATTGAAAAAAAAACACAATAATGAGTGTGGGTGCTAAACTATTCTATTTTTCAATCCAGAAGATTTCTCTCTGGTTCATCAGTCTAGCCTGGTTGCCTCCTCTTTGCGCTTTCTTTATAATTTCAAGTATTATCACTTTCAATTGTGTAATGCTGTGTTTTTTAAGCACAAAATGTCTAGCAACTGGTGAATGTTTATTGTTGGTCCTTATATTACTCTTATGCTCGTTCCAGCGTTCCTTAGCTTTTCTCTGAGTCTGTCCAACATAATAGATGCCGCATGGGCAACTTAGTCCATAGATGATGGATTTGGTGTCACATGTCGCAAAGTCATGTAGGGGAATTTTGTTCCCATTATCTGGATGTCTCACATAGTTGCCTTTCATTATGTTGTTACAGTTGCAACAACTTAGGCACGCGAGGGTGCCTGATCTTTTCTTTGTTAATGTGCGTTGGTTATCTATTTGTGGTATTTCTGCCTTAACAAGTTTGTCCCTAAAATTGCATCCCCTCTTGTATGCAATTATAGGTGGTTCAGGGAATAGTCTCTTCAGTTGAGGGTCTACTCCAGTGAGTCTCCAGTTCTTCTTGATCATCCGTGTTACATGATGACTCTGAGCTGAATATCTCAAAGCATAAAGGAATGGGATTTCCACGGATTTGTTTTTGGCTATAAGTCTTTTCTTTCCAGATTTTGTGTTTTTTCTTCTGCTTTCTTAATAGTTGCTGCTGGGTAGCCTCTTCTTTGTATTTTTCTGTCATTAGCAAATTTTCATTTTTTAAGGTGTCTGCAGATGATATGATCCTTTTGAGTCGAAGAAATTGACTGTAGGGTAAATTTTTTCTTAAGTGTTCTGGATGATGACTTCTGAAATGTAGGGTATTGTTGACGTCAGTGGGTTTATGGTAAATGCTTGTGGTGATTCCTTCCGGTCCAATCTCTAATTCCACATCCAAAAAGTGTAACTTGGGGGTTCCTACTTCCATTGTGAATTTTATTCTTTCATGGGCTGAATTACTGTATTGTAGAAATGCATCTAGTTCTGTACGTCCTCCTCTCCATATAACAAAAACATCATCGATATACCTTTTCCATGTAATTAGTTTTTCTTTGAATTTTGTGGGTATTAGAATCCACTTCTTCTCTCTGTGATACATAAATAAATTGGCATATGCTGGAGCCATGGAGGACCCCATTGACGTACCCACTGCTTGTAGGAATACTGTGTTTTGTATCTGAAATAGTTATTCACGAGTATAATTTTACTCAATTCAAGGACAAAGATTTTGTTTGCTTCACAGTCACTATGTAGAAGTGACCATTCAAGTGCTTCCAATCCATCCTGGTGTGGGATGGAAGTATGTACGCTTTGTACGTCAAATGAGACTAATAAGTCTTTTTCATTGACATCTTTCAGGGTGTTCAAATGATTGAGAAAATCTGTGATGTACTTTAGGTATGTTGATGTTGCTTGTACCAGTGGTTGTAGAGCCTTGTATACGTATATGGCCAAAGGATTAAAGATACTATCAGTGCCCGCTACTATGGGCCTGAGTGGTGGAGTCCTCAAATATATGGATTTTGGGCAATCCATAAAAAATGGGAATTATAGGATGTATGTTTGTCAAGTATTGTTTAGTTTTGTTGGAGATCCAACCTTAGTCTTTGGCTTTTTCGAGTGTTGTTACAATGATCTCAGAGATTTGCTGTACTGGGTTGATTTTAATGTATGTGCTTTCATCAGATAGAAATTCCATGATCTTCTCCTCATAGTAAATTGTGTCCACTATCACTATGGCACCTCCTTTGTCTGCTGGTTTCAGTGTCAAACTTCTGTCATCCGCTAAATTTGTAATTATTTCATTCTGTCGTCTCCTGGTGTTGTAGTTTTTAGATCTGTTGAAATTCACTCTATTTAGATCATTTGTCATTTGTTCTTCGAACATTTTGATGGTTATGTTATTTATTTGAGGATGAAACTGACATTTGGGTTTAATTTCCAAATATTGATGTTTTTCTTGTTGAGTGTCCACATGCATCTGTGTGTCAAAGACTTTTAATCTCTTTTTGCGGGCAATTCTGTGTAGATTTATTTTTTCTTCCAGTAGATTGGAGTTCTGGGTGGGTATGAAGGATTAACCCAAGTCTTACCCTTACTGTTGTGTCTCTGTGCAACTGTATTAGCATAGCCAACAGAGGTTCAGGGACTCACTTTAGTTTGAGTATCGCCCACAACTTACCTCTACTGATCTGATCGAAGGCCTTCGAGAGATCTATCCAGGCTCCATACACAGGTAGTGGTCTCACTCACCAGGCTGTTTTGTCTCCTTTTTTTCCCCTCCCTCACTTCTCCCTTAATGTTTTTCACGCACTTGTACTATCTGTTATAATATGATAGTTATTCTCACATTCTTGAATTGCTTCAAGGACCTTTTAAGAATGTAACTGTATTCTCCCATGTTCCCTCGCTCCTTGAAGCGCTTTGAAACACATTGATTGATTATTTGTATAGCACCTATACACAATCAATTAATCAATCAGGCTCAGGATTAACCCATTTAATGCCGTAGAGAGCCCCCTTCTGAACCCTGTTTGAAAGCGTGGAAGGGCCCCCATGCCATCCACCCAGTGTGTGAACTCCTTAACTACCAACCTCATAAAGATCTTGCTTTCAATATCCAATAGCTCAATCGGGCGGTAACTAGCAGGGTCAGTCCTATCCCCCCCTTAAAGAGTGGTATAATCAGCACTGTTTTCCAAGATGGGGGGGGGACATCTTTTGTAGACAGAATCTCCCCAAATAAGTTCCTCAAAAACCCAGCCCAAAAGGGTCCGTCCGCCTTGGATAATGAGGAACTCCTGATTATCTCCACAATTTCCTCCTTCTCCAAGGCCAGGGACCATTTGGTGCCCAGCTGCTCTATCTCCCCTTCCTTGCTCAGTTTCTCAAAGTTTTGACAGGTGTTCGACCCATTTATTTTCTGGAACCAGATTACACAAGGAACTATTTGATTGATGATTTAGTTGACCCATTAATGACCAAAATCCTCTTGTGTTGGTCTCAGCGAAAAGCTTCAGCATCTGTTCCCCATCATTTTGTGATCTTGCCATTCTGTGATTTTTTTGGCCAATGTCTATATTTGCTCCTAATACCGTTTGCTTCCTTTGTAAACGTTTCAGGAGCCAAATTTTGGCTTTTACGGCCCCGTAGTTCACTTCTCATTTCTCTTTTTCTAGTCTTTGATTCCTCATCAAACGCGTGCAAATGATGTTGCTTAGCTCCAATGGATGGCATTTTTGGTGGCACAGTTGACCAGATAAAACTAATGTATTTCTCTGGTTGGCAATGATCTATCAGGGAGGAATTCGATATCCTCTTTAGTTCTTTATTTAATTTTTCCCCACCTCGCCCATATTTAACTAGCCTGACTCTGCCCCTCGTTCCTTCCAATTTTTGCTTATGTAGCCACTGCTGATGACCTTTAATATCTGGCAAGGTCAGCTCCAGCCTGGCATGGTCGCTGCCCCCCTCCTGGTTTACTTCCAGAATGGATGTTCTGGAAAAAAGGCTTGAACTGACAAATATGTAGTCAAATATGGAAGTTGAGTCTCCACGCCTTCATGTAGTGGTAGCTCCTTTTTCCCCCTCCGAGCACCCATTTAACATTTCAAGGTCCCATGAGCTCATAAATGATAGCCATTTCTGACCTCTTCTTGAGACTTTTTTCCCGCTTGCTCTCTCCTTCCCATTTGAGCACTCTACACATATGGAATTGAGATCCCCTGCTACTATGATGTTAGCCATGCCCATATCTGACTTCACCATTAACAATAGGCCCCCTAGAATGTCCAAGAATGTTTCAAGTGTAGAAGAGGCCGGGTTCCAGTACACATCTATCACCACCACCCACGGGTTCTGGATTTCAAATTTAAGCTGGATTAAACTAGCCAAGATACCAATTTCGTTCTTAAAGATCACTTTGGCATTTTTCACTGAGCTAGTTTTGGATGCTATCAAGAGCCCGCCAGCTGGCCTGCTCAATGGCTTTTGACTTGCCGATAGACAGTGGGTGGTAAAGCCCTCTGTTTCTGTCGCATTCACCATCCAGGTTTCCTGAAAGATCAAAATATCCATCTTGCCCCAGAGGTAGTCTTTAACTTTCTTTGTTCTAAAAGTGCTGGAACCCCAGCGTGTTCCAACTCGCCACATGAAGGGCAGTCTGACTAAAGTTGTCTTGAGCCCAGGCCTATGCTCGTCAAGACTTGGGCCAGGATTTCAGGGAGGGCAGCCAACACATTTTCTCCCTTAAAGGATTCTGCCGTAGCTGTGGAGCCCTCCTTTCTCCGACCCTCTAGACTTCTTTCTTGGTTCTTGGAATTTGTCTTTACAGACCCTTGCTGCAAATTTGCCTCATACAGGTTAAATTCAGAGCCCTCTTTAACCACTTTCAGGCCTTTTTCTTCTAGTGCCCCAGCAGCTTTTAGAATTGCTTCATAAGCCCTGATGGAGCTCAACCCTAGTTCGACCTTATGGCCATTTTTACAATCTGGAAATTTGACATATTCTATGTCCCCAGAAGCAAATAAGTACAAGCTCTTGATTTTCTTGAACTCCGCTAGGATCATATTTCTACTTGGGGATTTGTAGTGATTATTCATTCGTGTAGATTTTAACCACAGTCTTGGAACTTCAAAGCCAGTTCTATCTTTCTCCTTTTGCACCCTTTGTATCGTTTTGCTATCCCGTTGGTGAGTGTTCCCGCTTTCTTGTTGCAAAATCTCTTTAGATTTTCCAGGACCGTTCCATATCCCCTGGATTGTCTGGAACTTCCCTTCTCCCTTTTCAATTGCCACCACATTGGAGTTTATTGACTCACTGGCGGTAGCTAGGCTCGCTGCTTTCTTATGGGCTGTTAGGAACATCGGAGCAATTTTCAATTTTTCTCCTCTCACATCTGTGTCAGCACTCTTAGCCACGGATCTTCTCTTAGGTGCCTTTTTTGCATGAAAATTTGTGCGAGCTTCACTTTTGGGATTTTAATATCTCCCACTTTTTGCCTCTGGGAGTTTTGGCCTGGGTTGGAATGATACTCTGTCTGCATCCCTACACTCACGCACAAAATCTCCGGGTTGCTTTCCACTGTTCTCTGTTGTTGTAGCTTCACCGATGGTTGAGCTTGGCTTAATGTTAATACGTTTTTTTCCTGCGGCCCAAGCGCACTTACAGGTTCAGCAGTTCCTTTGTTATGCATGTCCTCTTTTACAGTATCCGGTTGCCCTTCCGGATTTAGTGTGCTGATGTTATTAACAAAGTTGAGTATCCCTGCATTTTTGATTTTTGGGGTTTTTCGATTTTTAGTTTTTTTTTCCTTGCTCTTTTTTGTGTTTCTCTGGGAACTCTTCTGCCCGTTTTTTACACCGCTCTTTCTTTTCTTTCTCCTCTGCCTCTTAGCATTTTGGATAGTCGCAGCTGTCCAATCCGGTTTGCCGGCGATCCTGGTTTCCCCGGTGTCTTCCTGGACTTCCCCACTTACACTCCTTTTTTCCCCGGACTTCTCCACTTGGAACTCCGCCACTTGTGCTAATCTCATAAATTCTTCCAAAGTGGATTCCCACAACGGGGTGTCATTACACATTTTTGAACTTTTTGTCGGTTCCCCGCCTCTAGCTCTTGTGGTCCGGGCTGGTAATGCATGGTCTGCAATAGGTCTCAAATTTGGGATTGTGACGTGACGTCCTCCTTTCTCTTTGCCAGAGAAAGTCTCTGGATAGAGGAGATGTCCAATCCCTGCTTGGCTATTTCAATTCGTATGTCATTTAACGTGGGGGTAATAGAGAAGATGATTATATTCTTTAGCCCCACCTTCGAAGAGTCACATTTGGCCACTTCATCCGTTAATTCAAGCAGAATTCCGGCTTGACTTTGAACCTCCCCTTTCAGCAGTTGAAACACTGACACCAGTGAGTTTAGCACAAAGCTTTGGGCCTTTAGGGTTGAGTCATCCACCTGGTGGGCTGTCTGGCTCTCCTTATCTTTTTCAGGTACTGGTTAACCAACTCCATTCCCCTATTTTCCTCCGAGAGTTCGCAGTGGGCCTCCAACTCTTCTTCATCAATTTCTGGACCCCATCGTTCTCCCCTCTTCTTAGCTTCAACATGGCATGAGCTGGTAGTCCCCGGGCTTGCTTCCTCTGGTCTCGATATTGGAAAACCCCAGCTTCCCTCTCTTAAGTCTGCCACATCATTCGAGCTCTTGTGTCTCTTTTTACCAAAGTATTCTTTAATCTTCCTTTGGATATTTTTTGTTGTGATCGTGTATTCCAGCCCCCTCCTCCATTGGTTTACAATGCCCACTCGGCCAGTTTGGGTTTCCTTACCTTCGGTCTCTTGAGCCGGGGTTCCATGCACCAATGCTACTGTTACCACCGGTGATGTATTTTGCGTGGTTCTTTGAGCTCCTATACAAGGGGTCTCTAATGCCGTTGAGCTTCCCAAGGGAGCTACGTAGGAACCATTCCAATCTGTTCCATTTATTGGATCAAGGGCCGCTGTGCTTCTTAGCTTCATTTATTGAGAGTGGGAAGGTTATGTTGAATAGGCTGGGGTGTGGTCTACCTAACCACAACTGTTGGAGCTGCCTATTTCCAACCCTGCCTCTTTGCCCACTATGTTAGATCCTTGTGGTGTAAACAACCTGTGAACCTCGCCGAAATAATTCTCTATGGGCGATGGGAGCCCCTTGTTCTTACTAAGGGGAGCTTTACACCTCTACCCTTGCCTTTCTTTGAGACCCACAGTCCACCCCTTAATTTTTCAAGGGCTCCTCTCCCCCTGTTTTTGCTGTGCTCCAATATTGATGGCCGAATTATACGACGATCGACCCGTGGCTCTCAGACCAGCGAGCAGGATCAAAGGGTGACCCCCACACTCTCCCGCTCGTGAATTGGACGCACCCCCTTGATAGGTTAGCCCCAGGTTCTTACTTATGAGTTTTTGGCCTCTCACCTGTTTGCCTCAGAACAGCACAGCTCCAAGCTCCGTCGGGTTTCCCTTTCCTCTCCTTCCCGATGTCTTGCTCCTGCTTCCTGAGGCAATGCTGCCAGCCACGGGTCCAGTTCCAGCTTCCAATTACTTCCTAGCAATCTGTATTTTATTCCTCCAAGGTTTGTTACTAATATCCTCAGCACGGTATGCCAGAGTTTCCAGCAGTTACAGTTTACTGATAACTGCCAACTGCTGTTGCAGGGTCCACTTATTGCTCCACTTCGCGGAGCGGAAGCGATTTTATGCCGGTCAAAGGGGCTGGGGCTTGTCCACCCACACGGCTTCCCCCAGGTGAATTAAAGGAAAACCCTCCTTTTGGTTGTAGAAGTTGCTTTCGTTTGTCTTCCCTCACTTCAGCCTCAGAAGTGAATAGTCTCCCAGCAATTACTGTGCAAAAGGTGAGAGAGGTTATTCCCACACTGCCAACTGCTGTTGCAGAGTCCACTTATCGCTGTACTTTGCGCATTGGATCCCTTTAGTCTGCATAATAGCTCTGGTGCTGCTATCATCTAGGGTGCCAATTGATAACTATATATTTATCAATTTGCTTTTCAACTACCAGTAGGTGTTTTAGCAAAAGGCACGTGGATCCGTGTTCAGAAGGCCATATGCACACTTCTCTATTGTGACTTTCTTTGGAAGGTGGCCTTGCTACCGACCAATTGCTGGTGTCTCCAGAGACGATTCACAGCAGAAAGTGTACCTATGAAGATCAGGCTTTCAGTTACAAACCACACTAGCCAGCAGCCCCACCTGCTTAGAAAACACTGACCTCACATTCAATGCAAAGTGAGTTTTTTGGAATTGAGACTGATTAGCACACTGGCTTTCATGCAGAATCCATTCCCTTGAGCTCCTGGGATTTTGAAAATAACTGCAGATTTCCAAGAGCAGATGGAAATCTGTTAACACTTGCTATGGACATATAATGCACTGCAAATAATAACTCTTATCCAGTTGCTCTATTTTATTAATATTTTCTAATAGAGCTAAACCTTTCTTTAAAGCAACCTTTAAAACACTTTCACTAGTTTACCATGAGTATGAGGAGAAATTAGACTTTATTGGGGGAGCACTTTGAGTGAGTCTGTATTATGAAGAGCATAGCTCTGAATGCACCCAGGCTTTATGGAATTATGGCTAAATAAATATGGGTGTTCTGCAATTATCTCTGTGTGACTTCAGAGCAGATTTCTGACAGCACTTGGGTGAAATTAGGAGCAGAGTATAGAGTGACTGTGTCCTTTATTACTAGCAGAGCCCCGAGTCGGTCTGGGTATTGCCAAGATTAGATTGCTCATGACTTTTGATTTTACCACAAACAAGTCATAAGTGACTAGCATTTAAAGAATAACTGAATAATTCTAGCTATTAAAAGCACATGTCTGGCGAGATTGAGTATTATCAAAAGCAGATGACAAAGTAATCTGTGCATTATAAAGGCCACATGTATTTCAAAACAGGAAAAGAGACATGATGCCCCGGGGCAAGGTGCGCACTACAAATAAAATAATACAAATACAAATAAATAGCATATCATGTGCTCACAGGGCTTGTGGAGCCTGATGAATGCAACTGCACCTGCATAGAAAAGAATGAATAAGAAAACCGGTTATCAAAAGATTATTTTTGCAGCATCCTAACAAAAATGCTTCATTGTGGATGCTTTCCCCAAAAAGGGTAATCTATTTGGAAGTTCTGCTTTAAAGCTTTTTGTTTTAGAAGACCTACAATGATTATTAAACTTTCCTGCAAGTTACCTTGTGGCCACATTGTGTAGCACAATATTGTGAGGATATGCTCTTCGCCCAGTAGTCAGAGGTGGAGCATTGCTTTGTTGCAAATAATTCTGAATGACATCATTACATGCACTGCATTACTATGCCTCAGTGTGCTATTGTGTGTGATGGAATGCAAAACCTCCTAACACTCCCATGTAATAAACAAAATCAACATACCACAGAAGAATCAAGTCTTTAAAATACAGGGTTCTTTCATCAGCAGATCCACCAATATGTTGTTTGTTTGTTTTATTATTTATAATGCACAACATACCCTAAGGTAACAGGGCGCAGCAGTTACATGAATATGCAAAGCTTGGTTACAACAAAGTCAATATTACGTACAGGTATTAAATACAAGGGTATATACAGATAGAACATGCTTATCGGCGGATGGTACAAGAAAAAAATACAAATGATGCATACAGCTTGCTTACAACAGCAATATATACAGGTATAGGTGATAGCAAGGTGAGTGTGTACATGTGTACAATTGGGGAGGGGTAATTGTGGCTCCTCGCGGTGGATCCTGACTGTTTACTGCATTTAGTAATGATTCGCTTTCAGCCACAGGATAGTGTTGGTCCAAAAGTTTTGTCATTGCATGCACAGAATGTTTGCGAAACCAGGTAGACACTCAGACAATGAATTAATAAACATTCCCACAGAATTACCCACTGAATGAAGGCCTCCCTGCCAGGGAACATTTTCTGTCCAGGGCACACGATTGTGAGTGTACCTATCTTTAATGGAAACTTAAGCACCAGAGTTTTAGGTCACTACCCAACACGAAGTTTCATTTTTCTGACTGCCTCCAACTTGAAGCACTTTGCAATAAAAATGAAGAATGAGAACTGTGCCTCTTCCCTTGTTCCCAGGTAACTGCTTTTTCTTAATCGCCACGTTGATCGCTAAGATATCTTTCTTCCCTCCAGTACAGGCTGACCCATTTCTATGCAAGGGCTGAACATTCAGACAATTAAAGCTTCTCTAGCACCCTGTTGTGGGTAGCTTGGCTGCAAGCCATGTGTAATTGTACATGAAGACCACAGCTTCTTCCCAGATTATAAGCAAGCCTGTTTCTTCCTTTCCTGGGTTTGTACTGGAATATTAACCCCTTCAGTGCCAGGCTATTATGCAAGTCTATACAAAAAGGACGAGCATACTCGTCCTTGGAACTTAAGAAAGCACATAATAATGTGAGACCGCGCCCGTGCATCAAAGGAAGTTCCCTTTTATTGCATTTCGCCGGGAGGATTTGCTTAACCATGTGCTAACAAAAATAACTGAATGAACATAGGGTTTACAGTTAATTTATACACAAAGTCACAGGCTGGTCAGGTAAGCACATGTTAGCAGAATTTTGTTTACAATAGTTTACAAACAGCTCAGGATTAACAGAACATTCATTGGTGAACTTCTCAGTTTGCTTGGCCTCATCAGAAGGACCCTCCATGAATTAGTTACTTTACACATACGCAGCTGTGTTGATGAGGCCCAGAGCTTGTGTCACAGTCCCACAAACATGACATCACCTCTTCACATAAAATGGATGCCAACACAAAGCAGATGTTAGGTACATCAAAATGGCTCCCGACTACATCACAATATTTAAAAGCTTGTCATCTTTATTTGTATTTCTCCTTCAGCTTCACTTGTGTTCAACCTACTCCTTCCTAAGTACACCATTAGCACTTTGCATCTCTGTTATACTGTACACTAAACCTGAACCTTCCTCACACACACTGAAATGAAATTGAGATGAATGGGTCAAAAAAAGTCAAACCGCATCATTTTCGTTAACCAAATCATGTTTCTCTTCTTCACAGAATAAAACGCAAGCATCTTTTTTTTTTCTTTCCTTTGCTCCCTTGTGCTCAAGGTGGCCTTCCCTATAACTCAAGGTTCTGCTTCAGTTCTACTTTCACTACCTGAGGATGAGATGTGGTCTTGAAAGCTAGTGAAAGATCCTCTGTTGTTTTATTTTAACAACTAACTCTGATATCTTTTGTATTCAGATGCGCTTTCCTGTTGGCATACGCGCCTTTTGGTCTGCAAGAACAAGAAGCTGCTCTCCATGAGCATACCCCATAGAAATATGTTGGGGGAGGAGGGAATCCAGATGTTTGGCGGAAAAAGATGGAAGGGTATTTCTTGGCAAGGTAAAGCGCATCATATAACTGTGCATGCCTGGGCATTGCATATGTGCACACGCTGTTAGGTAGATCTGACCTGCGAGGGTGCGAGAAGAGAGCCCGCCAATGCCAAGTTTAATTGACAATTGTGGGAACACCCTAAGGAAAGCCATGTAGCCTATTGACATATGCTGCACCAATCTGGCATGCAGTCAGAGGGAGGATAGAATGTGGTAACCGGAATGGATGTGTGGCACCCTCCTTGCCCTATGGAGGATAGAATGTGGTAACCGGAATGGATGTGTGGCACCCTACTTCTCTTAAGTGGACTTTGCCCTATGGAGTATAGAATGTGGTAACCGGAATGGATGTGTGGCACCCTCCTTGCCCTATGGAGGATAGAATGTGGTAACCGGAATGGATGTGTGGCACCCTCCTTGCCCTATGGAGGATAGAATGTGGTAACCGGAATGGATGTGTGGCACCCTACTTCTCTTAAGTGGACTTTGCCCTATGGAGGATAGAATGTGGTAATCGGAATGGATGTGTGGCACCCTCCTTGCCCTATGGAGGATAGAATGTGGTAACCGGAATGGATGTGTGGCACCCTACTTCTCTTAAGTGGACTTTGCCCTATGGAGGATAGAATGTGGTAACCGGAATGGATGTGTGGCACCCTCCTTGCCCTATGGAGGATAGAATGTGGTAACCGGAATGGATGTGTGGCACCCTACTTCTCTTAAGTGGACTTTGCCCTATGGAGTATAGAATGTGGTAATCGGAATGGATGTGTGGCACCCTCCTTGCCCTATGGAGGATAGAATGTGGTAACCGGAATGGATGTGTGGCACCCTACTTCTCTTAAGTGGACTTTGCCCTATGGAGGATAGAATGTGGTAACCGGAATGGATGTGTGGCACCCTACTTCTCTTAAGTGGACTTTGCCCTATGGAGTATAGAATGTGGTAACCGGAATGGATGTGTGGCTCCCTACTTCTCTTAAGTGGACTTTGCCATATGGAATGTGGTATCCGGAATGGATGTGTGGCATCCTCCTTCTCCTAAGTGGACTTTGCCCTATGGAGGATAGAATGTGGTGACCGGAATGGATGTGTGGCACCCTACTTCTCTTAAGTGGACTTTCCCATATGGAGGATGGAATGTGGTAACCGGAATGGATGTGTGGCACCCTCCTTCTCTTAAGTGGACTTTGCCATATGGAGGATGGAATGTGGTAACCGTGGCACCCTCCTTCTCTTAAGTGGACTTTTCCATATGGAGGATGGAATCTGGTAACCGGAATGGATGTGTGGCACCCTCCTTCTCTTAAGTGGACTTTGCCATATGGAGGATGGAATGTGGTGACCGTGGCACCCTCCTTCTCTTAAGTGGACTTTGCCATGCACCGTCCCTTTGAAACGTAGTCTAATTCCATCCATGGCTCCATGTTTGTCACTTAGCCCCAGCTCTGGGTGCTGCCAAAACCGTTGTGGGGTACTTCCTATTGGCTCGACAAAGACATTCTCGTTACTTTGCCCCTAGGACATTATTTTTTAAACATGCTTTTTGCTTGATGGGTCTCTCAAGACTGGCCAGGAGTTTGGATTCATGGGAGCTCGAACTCGACAGGCAGCTGCATTAGTGCTCACAGTACTGCAATTGTCTAACACAACAGATCCAGTTGTGTGACTATGTTAAATGGCTGCCATTGCTTCTGGGAAGCTCCCAGCCAAACGTCTAAACGTAAACAAGCCTTCTGTTAAATGTGGTTGTGGTTGTGGTTTGGTCGAACAACCACTTAATTGTAAAAGATTTCACTTTCAGTTTAAAATAGAAAATGTAAAGGTCAGTGTTTGTTCATTTTAGTAGGAAATCCCCCTAACACTGTCAAGAAGGATTCCTATAAAGAGCAAGTACAGCGCTAAATGTGGAACTTGTTAGAACCCGATCTCGACACTAGACTGGTCTAGAATGTAAGTTGTGTAAAATACCGAACTCTGGAGTGTTGGCCATTTGGGCAGGAATGCCCCGAAGTAGCACAGAATACGCTCGTAATACGGCCTCAAAGCCTTAGCATATACAATCCGATATATAATGTGTTGTTAGCGCTTTGACTCACGTTATTAAAACCAATACTAAAGGAATTAGAGTTTGGGAGCATCGCATAAAATACGTCTGTGCGTGGCACGTTGCCTCCAAAAATGTTGGCTAAAGCAACTCTTTTAAGAAAGGAAAAGAAAAAACAGCGGACTTTTAGAATAAGCACATTTATTTTTTCTTTCCTTCTTTTGTTTGCAGTGTTTCTTTACAATAGTATTTTTCTTCCTGTGTTGTTTGGGTGCATTGCATATGTTATTTTTTATATTAAGAGCAAGCAGTATTTTGATATTATTTCAAAGGCTTGTGGCATACTATATAATTGAAATGCCAAAATCAAGTTGTCCGTAAACCCTTACATTCTTTGATCTATTCGCCCCTTTGTAGTTGTCAAGAGGGTCGAGCTTTATCCAGCATAGTGCACTTCTTCAATATTCCTTAAAGTTTCAGTGTTGTTTAAGAAGTGAATATATTCTTACATGTTCAATTCCTTCAAAACGTGATATTTGTCCGACCTGATTTGTAATTCCATTTATTTATGTTTATGTATTTTTTTTTGTATTTATAAGGTGCTTATACATCAAGTAAGTTGTGTTTCAAAGGGCCCACAGGGCAATAGGGAGGGGACATGGGGAAAGTGAATATAACATTGAAAGATGGAGGCAGACCTACTAGGCCTTCTGAGCATTCAGAATTTGCAAGTGCAGAGAGAGAGAAGGGATGAGGGAGTGGGGGGAAGTGCTAGGTGTACCAAAGAGGGAAGTGCTAGGGAGTGTTCAGCTACCAATGAATGAATAAGTAAGTAAGGCCTGTGGTGGCATAGGCTAATGGGTGCCAAGGCAAATACTGGAAGCGGGTAAAAGCTGAAGGTGATTGGGTGTGGGAGGTCATACCCAGGAGGACACATAAGGGCCCTGGTCACCAATCTCAGCAACTGTGGGGGTTTAGCAGAGGAGGGAGGAAGGGAAGGAGGAGGTGAAAAGGAAGGTCTTGAGGAGCTTCCGGAATTTGAGGAGATCCAGCTCAAGACAAAGAGGAAGTGGGAGGCTGTTCCATAGGAGGGAGCCTGCCGAGGAAAGAGATCGGCCACCAGCTCACTGTTAGCGCGATGGAAGGCCATAGAAGGCAGGGGGTGGGGTAAGGGAAGAGGAAGGCAAGGGTGCTCAGGATGTCCTGAGTTTTTGCAATAAAGTGTGTGGCCAGTGCGTTACAGAGGGTTTGGGATTGAAGAGGTGAGGAAGAGACTGCAGAAGGGTTGGCTAGTTCCTTGCAGATTCTAAAGAGTTCAGCCATGTTGTTGGATGCACCAGAGATGCAAGCCTGGATCTGGGCTCTTTTTCTTGGAGCAGATGGAGAGTCGGTATTGCCTTTGGAGCAGGCGACAGGCCAGATTCTCCACTGAGTTTCAGTGCTGCAAGTTCAGAGTCGTACCAAGTGTTACGTTTGGAGGCATGTTTCCGGTAGATCCTCATGACTGGGGCAAGAATGTCAAGGGCATTAGTGATGGCAAGATGGAAGTTGCTGATAGCAGAGTCGGAGGTAGAGTCTGTAGTGGGAAGAGAGGGGGGATGAAGGTACATGCGAAAGCAGCAGCTGACACTCGGTTCATCGGACAGATGTTCGTGAACGAGGCAGGCCTGGGAGAGGTCTGGTCTGAGGTGAGAGGAGAGGAGAGAATGGTCTGACCAAGAGGGGTGATCAGTAAGGGGAGAGTGTAAAATCGGTGTGAATGAAGGCATCAAGGGTGTGTCCAGATGAGTAGGTAGGACCGGAAAGAGAATGGAGAGGGAGAGTGAGGCGGAGAGGTCATGGAAGAGAGTGGATGCTGTGATTGAGGAGTCAAGGTCAATGTTGAATTCACCCGGGAGGAGAGGAACATTAAGAGAGGAACAGGGTGCTAGACCCAGGTGGCCTGTAGATAGAGGTAATGGTCAGAGAGGAGGTGAGAGAGATGACCAGCTTACAAACCAGGCTCTCAAAGGAAGAGTAAGGCAGGCTGTCTTGGTGGTTACGAGGGATGAAGGGACCCACTCATGGAAGATCAGAGCTACCCCACCCACAGCACGGTTAGCGCGAGGTGTGGTGATGATCTTATAGACATCAGGGAGAAGGGAGTCAACAGCAGTGACTGAGCTGGCATTGAACTGTATCTCAGGAACAGCAAGGATATTGAGGTCAAGGTCTTCAAGGAGGAAGCAGATGTCAGCAGAGTGTTTGATGGCAGAATGAGCATTAAGCGTGGCTATGTGCAAGAGGTCACCAACTATGAAGGTTTTCCTAGGAGGGGTAACGGGTGTGGTACACCAGTCAGAGGGGGGGCAGAGAGTGTGGAAGAAGGAGTAGCAGGTGTGGGAAGGAAGTTAGCGAGGGACGGCAGGTGCCGGTCAAAGAGGAGGAGGTTGGGTTAAGGACCCTGTACTAAGATAGTGCCAGTGTGATAGACATTAATGATACACCTGGATGATGTGAAGCCCACCAAACCCACTTCCCATCTAGTGCCATTCTTTTCCACATATTTATTTCCTCAGTATTAAATCACATGCAAATTCTGTTCTCTGGTGCCTCTTGCATATGGCCAAAACCCAGTTTACAGTATCTGTCGTCCTTGTGTGAACAATGTTGTCTCCTGTAACATAAGAGTTTCCTTCTGCGAGACATTCATTAACATGATAGCCAATTATATTTATTTATGTTTGCATTTGTAGAAGCGTGCTGAACCCAAGGGAATATAGACGCTAGTTACAGGACATAGGGTTTGGAAGTAAAGTCAGGACGAAGTAACTGGAAGGGGGCTGCTAGACAAAAGCCTTGTTCTGATGGCACAGTATGAAGGCTCTGAGTGCAGGGAGATCGGCATGGAATTCCAGAGCTTAGCTGCAATGACGGGGAAGCTAGAACCACCTGCTCTGGTATGCTTGAATCTGAGAATGATAAGGAGGTGGCAGTAAGCGGAACAGGTAGGCCTTGTAGAGTAATCTTTTTCAAGCCTTTGGGGCGTTATTAGACATTTGGTGCTGAGGTAAAAGTGCTGGTAATTCTGTTACTGGGACTTTTACAGCACCGCCAAACTACAGGTTTGCGGGTTGGAGGGGGGGGGTTGTCTGATTTACCTCCAGCTGAAAGCTGGAGGTAAGTCAAGCCCCCACTGGCAATAAACAGCCGGTATTACAGGCACCAGTAATACTGGCAATCTCCTCTATGGAGACCTACAGGACTCCCTGGAATGGGGATTTACTTCCATTTCCACCACCTGGAATCTCCCAGTAATACCAGGATATCAGGCAGTGAAAATAGTAGGAATTACTGGCGTGATACCATCAAACCTATAATAACCCCTTTTGTGATAAGTAGGAAGGGGCAGAGCTGGTGACACAGTGGTGGGTGATGGAGAGAGTTTTGAAAATGATACATTCACAAATGGGAATCCAGTGCACCTTTCTTCTAGCGGCTGAGGTGTGCTCCCATTTGAGAAGGTCTAGGGCAGTTTGTAAGGTGTTCTTTTGGATAATTTGTAGTTTATTGATGTTCTGCTCAGAGGTGCCTGCAAATAGGGTGTTGCAATCGTCAAGTCTAGAGCCTACAATTGCTTGTGTGATGGTAAGGCACAATGCCTATTTTCTTAGCTAGTTGTATAGGAAAAGCGACTTGATCAAGAACATCTCAAGAAGCTGTGATATGTCACTCCACAAATGACCACCCATTGACTTCAGAAGGTGTTAGCAGGGAGAAAAAGAGAATCCAGTATTGTGAAGGGAAAATATGTCTGTGTAGCATATTTTGTACCATATGTAAATTGCATGCAGGGGATTGCCATTGTTAGCGCTTATGTGTTGTTGAGTCCCCTGCATTCAGTTTTAAACATTTGCAAGGTGGAGTGCAAAAGAAAAGAGTAAAACCAGGCGTAATCACCTTCACTCTTTTTACGATTGGATCCATCTTCTAAAAAAGGAAATACCACCAGCAAATTATGTTGGAAGATGGCATTTACTAGTGGATTCCTCTGTAATTCCCCTGCTTTTGGCATGTGCTAAATGGAGGCGGATACCATGAGAATCCATTCGTTTTACACCTGCATGAAAATCATGTGCTGGTGTTAAACTAAATGCACTTAGAAGATGGATGAGGAAAGCACAGAAGAGATCTTAACTCTGCTTCGTGCCCCTTCTCTGCCTTATACACATTTGAAAAAGTGCTGAAGCGGTAAATGAAGCTGTACAAGCATTACACCTTGGCGGAGTGTGGCGAGGAGTCTTCCTGGCTGGAAGGTTGTTGCTGAAGAGTCTGTGCTCCGTTTCTACTACGTTTTGCAACTCTCCGCCTCTTAAGCCATAGCCGGAAGCAAAGCGTTGCAGAGTGTGGCGAGGAGTGTTCCTTGCTGGAGTGTTGGCTGGAGTCTGCTGGAGAGTATGTTCTTCATGTCTACTACATTTTGCAACTCTCCCACTCTTAAGCCATAGCCGGACGCGGAGCGTTGCGAAGTGTGGTGAGTCTGTTCTCTGTTTCTCTTTTTCAACTCTTCTCCTTTTAAGCCATAGCTGGACGTGTAGCATGGCGTAGTGTGCCGAGGCTTGTTCCTTGTTTTCGCTGTGTTCAGTGTTTGCGGGGTGTAAGCATAGGCTACGTCGGCACCAGTGGCATTTTGGATATGCACTGCACTCTGGAATTTGCATGGGAGAAAGATCACACAGGCTGAAGATTGTCAGAGGACTCTGCTGGGGTATTTATCTGCTGAGCATTTTTTGACTGTTGGTTAAGTTTTTCTTTATACAGAATGCTGGGTAAAGTACCATGCAAAACAAAGAACATTAATTTGCATAATGCAAAGCCGTATGGCAAATCCAACAGTTATCGCAGAGCTGGAAACTGTGCATCTCAGTACTCTGGTAGAGACGAGCGCCCTGATAATATGGGTAACAAAAAAGATACCCCCCGTGAGCCTCCACAGATGCCCCAGGCTGTTCCTTGGAAATGTACTGAATTTGTTAAACCCAACACCAAATCCGGTGGAGGAGGAGCTACCTGCTGTAAATCAGGCAAATGACTTAGATATCTCATTTGGTGATATAGATGTCACTATTGAAATGATGCCTCTCACTATACAATTGAGATAGGCCCCAAACAAATCTGGTGGAAGTCGAGCAGCACCCCCCCCCAGATGGGCGACCGTGAGAAAGGCCAAGTAATAGTTAGACCTAGACCTAGTACTCTTTCAGTGGGGATGTCGAGACAGCGACTGTCAGCATTTCCAGAGTTGTTCTCTTCGCTGCCATCCCCCCAAAGATGGGCACAAGCCCATATTTCAGAGTATCTGACCGAGGCTAACAGCACGGAGCATGTGGAACCCCCTATAGTCTCCAATAATGATCAGTCGGGGCATTCAGGTGCGTTGGTCTCAAGAGATGTCTTACATTTTGGCATCAAAATTATATTGAAACTAAGTGGCTGTATCTATGAAGAAGTAAAAAAAACGGGGCAACCAGTTGCATGATCTTCAATCTCAGCTAAAATCGGTCACCTGGTTGCTCCTGCGGGGGAGAACGGAATTGACCCACAGGTTGGTGTATTTGAGAGCACCCCTATAGACTGTATGGATCTAGGCAATACAGTGCCTAGTGTGCATGAGGTAGACATATGTCAATCCCCACTGTCCTACCCCACACATAAACAAACCAGGAAGAAAGCGAAAACAAAGAAGAAAGTCATGGTGAAAACTCTCCTACACTAATATTCATCTCCTACATAATCATCCCCCCGATAATGCCACAGTATCGTTACCCCCAAATAACAAACAGAACGGCAGGAAGAGTAAGAAAAAGGCAACTCGTAGAAAGAAACGACGGCCGCAGGCAGCAGGTACATTGACTAGCTGGCTATTGAACCATGATGACGCCGCAGCAGCTTCTATCATTGTCGCTTTGGGTGAAAATAAGTGACCTGCCCATACCCATCAATTCTGCTGAAAACCTTCATGACCCTGGTAAAACAGGGATCTCGTGTTTACCCCTCTTAGCACTGGGCACTGATAGTGTGGTGCCTACAAAAGTGGCCACAAAATTAAGCCTGGCGGTTCCTCTCATATTGGATATTTGCAAATTGACAATACAAAATAAGGACTCCTGTCGCACAAAAGGCCACGTAAACAGAGCTGAACTTTTGAAATCTTTCATCAAAATTCCTGCACTATGTATACTCACCTCTATGGATTTTGAATGTATTGAACCCATAACATTTGTATCAGGAGGTATCACACGGATACATTGCGATCTCCCAGTGACTGCAGCCCTTATTAGAGCTCAAAGGGAATCACTGGAGTTTATGGGTTATGACCTTGATAGGGAGCCAGATCATGTTGAGACAGGTTCCTGCTGTGAACATTGTACTCACTCCGTGAAACCTGTCACTAGAGTACCCATTAAACAAAAACCTGCATCGAGCACTTTAGAGAATGAGGCGGGATGGAGATGGTTAAAGAACTTACTTGCTGTTTATGTTGATTCAGGAAATTGAAAGTTTAAGTGTGTCTCCTGGAACACAAGAGGTCACTCTCATTTTATGCAAGATGGCCCCTTTCCTTTTCTTATGTAACAATTCTGTGTTTTGTTTAGAGGAGACCTGGTTGACTGTGCCTTTTATGTTGGATGGGTATGTAGTGTACCAGTGTTTGGTTAAAAAGGGCAGTAAAGGCTGTCCGTTTGGTTGGTTAATGATAGGGGTGAAGCAGGAGTTAAACTCGATCCTGGTGATAACTATAGAGGAGGAGGGGAATGTTTTGGCAGTAGGAATTACTTGGAAAGGGTGGCCGATTGGAATAATTCTGATATCAATGTGTACGAACCTCCCTGGTGAAAGTCAGCTGAAAACATTTTTGTATACATAGATGCACTGGTAACAAATTGGGTCAAATCCCCTGTAAAAGATCTAATTATATTGGGTGGAGAACAAAATGCCAGATTTGGCAAGTTTGGTTCCTCGAACCTTGGTATGTCAATTGAGCCTGAGTGTAAAATGGTATTAAAAGATACAAACAAGACTGGGATAAAGTGGCTTGGTTTCCTCATAGTGGACATTGGAAACCCTTGATGGCAGAACTCAAGGGAGTATCCTGGGTAGACCCACCTGGTCGTGGGGTAAAAAGGAAGCAACCCTCGACTATTTCCGTGGTAATTGCCCATTGCTGGAAAGGGTGGTGAGTTCAAATATTGTAAAAAGGAAGGTGAGGAACCACGCAGCACTAAATCTTATCTGGAATAGTGTGAAATCCATTGGAGAAAAGGGTGGCCAGGTGGGTCTAAGAACAACCCATGGCAAAAACAAAGTGGTTTGGACTGAAAGGAACATCACTAAGGTCTGTGGTCTAATGCGGGAACAGGTTGAAAGTAATCATCACTTATTATTTTACCTAACGCCTGATGAATTTGAGGAATGGCTGTCCTCCACTGTGAAAAATTCTGGTATGATAAGGGAAGAAATCATTACTTAAACATGTGTTTGATTTAGAAATACTGAAGGCCAAGCGTCTCTGACGTAAAGAACTTAAGGATCTAAAAAATAAATCTATTTATCAAATTATTCATATAAAGGAGGCCAGACATTTTAAAAATCAGTATAACAACTGGCGAAAGAGAAAGCGCCAGCAGGGTTTATCTGTAAACTGGCAGAAGAGGCTGGAGGCAGTAACCTGTGGAGATCGCAGACAGATGTGGAGAGCGTTATCAGGCGTAAGAAGCACTGTACAGCGGGACACATTGAATCCTATCACTGAGGAAACCTTGGTCAATTTTATGGAGGAGAGGATGTTCGACTCTAAGATTGGAAATAGTGTCAATGAACAGGGAAATTATGGATGGCATTTGCTCTTCTGTATAGAACATATGGGGCAGCACATAATGAACTTGAAGAATTCTAGGGCTCTGGGGCCTAATGGGTTGGCTGCTGCTGTACTAAAAGGGGATGTCCATTTTTGGTAAAGTGTATTATGTAGTTTATTTGATAGTGTATCTGCAGACTGTATGATTCCCCGGTCATGGAAAAAATTGATTTTAGTCCCGGTTTTTAAGACTGGTGATCGTTTTGTACCGGGAAATTATCGATTACTATTTCTCCTCGATATCATGTGTAAAGTCTTCTCCACATTTGTTTTAGAACACCTGCAAATGTGGGTTACCACGAATAAGATTCTACACCAATTCCAAACAGGTTTTTTGTGCAGGGATCAGTACCATCCATAACATATGAGTACTCGATACAATACTTAGCTTACCAAGGGTGATGCCACTTCCCTATATATCACATTTCTGGACTTTAAGTCTGCTTTCGACCAAGTAAACCACACAATCCATTGGGAATAAGCAAAAAAATGGGGATGTCCAGGCTGGCTGTTAGAGATTGTGGTGGCTTTACATACTAACTCTACTGCGCAGATCCTTCTTGGCAACTGTGGGAACTTGTCGAGACCATTCCAAATGAACAGAGGGGTAAAGCAGGGTTGTATGCTAGCCCCGCTGTTATTTAACATCTATATATCGGAGCTGCTGGCCAGCCTGGCCAAAATTGCAAAATGCCCACCCAAGATAGGTGACATCACGGTTCATGCAATGCTGTGTGCGGACGACTTGGTGGTATTTGATAATCTGCTAAGTGGAATGCAGGCTGTATTAAATGAACTTGGTCGGCACGCTGTGGAGCACTATTTATCTGTGAACCCGGGCAAAACAAAAGCAGTGTTGGTATCAAGGAAAAAAGTAAACCGATATACATTGAACACTGATCTGGGGATTATTGAGTACACACATACTTACAAATACTTAGGCCTGGAATTGTCCTGTAAGGGAGACCATAATGTCATCATTGAGTCTAAACGCAGAAGATCCAAGCAAATCACACATTTGACTCGCAAACATGTAAATGACCATGCAGGCTTCTCTTTGAGGGGGGCGCTTACCCTTTATAAACACAGTTGTTTTGTCCATCTATTCTGTGTGGTCTTGAGACACTGACCCATGGTGATCTAAAGTGGTTGGATTTAGCAGCAGGAACTTTTGGCATTATGTTTTGAGTCGACCTTGGAGCACCCAGGTTGAATATATCTCATTAGAGCTAGGGTTAACCGCATTAAAAGCTCTATTGTTTAAACACAAAGCTGAATTATTCGCCCGGGTTTCAATGTCACCTTCTTGTCCTCTACTGATGATATTGGGTCAAAAACAGGCTAAAGGTGTGAACAAACCCAGGACTGACCCATCTGTGGAACTTGTTTTCATTGTAAAATTGGTATCCTGACCCTAAAATATGCTCTAAATTTGACATCGTAAAAGGAGCTTTGGGGCGAGAGTATTACATTGGGACTGGTTAAATAACTAAAACCACCTGTCTCAGTTGCACGTGTACCCTATGGTGGCTCAGCTGTCCCATAAATATATGCAAACTCAATAATATTTGTTACTCTGCCCTGACCCAGCCGTCCGCGGATTTCCCCTAAGGATGCACACAAACCAGTTCCCAGTGCATGCAACCTACGGGAGGAGGTGGAATTTAGCTCTGGAAGCTCGATTCTGTTGCAGCTGTACTATCCCAACAAATGTGGAGTCGGTGAAGCACATACTGACAGAATGCCCTTGTTCGGGACCACTTTATGTGACCACGTTGGTCAAATTGTTTCTTAATCTAAACACAATCAAGTCCAATGAATTCTGTGTAATTTGTCTGAATTCAGACCTGGTCGCATTGCCCTTAGCACTTTATAGAGTTTGGATGGGTGCACTAAAATACCTCCGGGTTTGTTGAACAGTGTAAGACTCTACAGTTGGGCCGGAATAGGATACTAACTCTTTAGGTCTGGTAAATGAAATGTATTAATGGGGTATGCTTTAAATGTTTTATATTGTTTTAAAGTGTGAAAAATGACCTATGGATAATTATACCATGATATGCTATTTGTAAATGTACTTCTTCTATTTTGTATGCATTTTATATTCAAATGAGCTTGATTGATGAATTGTACATTTTAGGTGAAATGTGATGTTGTGAATGAAATATGATATGAATTTGTAAATATGAGATTTATAATTGAATTTGAATTTGTGAATTGTAAAGTTCTTGACAGAACTATATACAATAAAATAAAATTACACCTTGATTTTACAGATTAGTTTACTTCACCACTCATTATAAAATGACACCCTACAGCACTCATTTTCTTAAAATTAGTAATTTGATGGCAGGGAGCCATTACGTTTACACTTGAATGTACGCTGGTCTCCACCGCCAAATTGTTGTCATTTGGACTGCGGGTGCAAAAGTGAAGAGCAAAAGGATTGTGCAAGCGTGTACGGGCATCGCAGGCAGTGTTTACTTTTAATTGTGAGCACCGCTTGCCATGCCCTCATGGCAAGCAGCGCTCACAATTACAATTAAACCCTCCCGACATGCTTGCATGTTGGGAAGGGTTACATTCAAATTTTCAACACTGCTTATCATGCGCGCATGGTAAGCAATGTTCAAAAATACAATAAAAATTTGCCTGATGTGAGCATGTCAGGCAGGCTTTCATTGCAATTGTATATGCTTCCAGTGTATACAATGGATCTCTATGGGGTCTGTTTGCTTTATGCTGATGCATAAAGCAGGTGGACCCCATAGGGATCTCCAGCATTTGCACCAGCATGAAAATCCAGAGCATTTGTATGGTGGAGAGAAAGGGAGGCGGCAGAAAAGCAAGTTGCGTTCTGCCCCTCCTCTCCGCCATACAAATGATTGAAAATGAGCTGCGGAGTGAATGTAAGGCTTTAAAGCCTTACTCAGGGCTTTTACACCTTCAATTCATGGTACGTCTCTCGTGAACATGAGATTTTATGTGTTTTAGTATCAAGCTGTGATTTTCTTAATAACTAGTGAGGGAAATCAGTATTTTACATCAAGGCATGGAGGCTGTGATTGCGCATGTTCAAAGCATATCTACAACCACCTGTGAAGCGTTCAGAACTAGTTTGAAGTAAAAGGCTTGAAAGTGGGATGGCTTTGTCAGGGCACAGACCTCAGAATGTCTTGGTGAGACCTTCCAGTAACACACAATTTAGATGACATAGCTCTAAACGAGCACCAACATTCTTAATGTCAGTGAGGATTATGACCCATCTAAGCCACCTAGCTAATAAGGGAGATAGAACTAGCAATTAAGGTTTTTTGAAAGAAATCAAAAGTTGCTATTAATTTGTGTTTCTGAGATTGTCAGTAACCATTACATATTGTTTAAAACATTTCCAGAGATAATTTTTCCTGCCCTGAAAAAGCCAGATAATTATGAGTCGTAGATACACATTGGCCTCATTACGAGTGTGGTGCTTTTGAAACAAGGGTGCCGGTAAACTTACCAGCACCCTTGTTCCAGGACTGGCGCACTACGAGTTTGCCTGCCTGGGCCGTTGCGCCCGTCAGGTCTGACCTGCCGGGCGCAACGGCTACGGTAGGCAGACTTTTCACAGAAGCACCAGCACTGTTAACAATGGTGCGTGTGCTTCCGTCTCCCCACTCCCATAGAGTCCTATTCGGTGCCTGACTTCACGCACTGCCAGGGCTTGTAATGTGCGGGTAGCACCGGGAAGTCAGACGCCGGATTCAGTGTTACATGGTTACCGCCAACCTCATAATGAGACCCACATTGTACCTCTAGTAATGATTAAACATACACCAAAAGGAGATAAACTACTATTATTGAGAACTTGAGTTACTTTCAGAAACTCTTCTAAATGATATCAGACATAAAACAAGTTTAGACTAACAGACAACTGTTTCAATGATAACTTTTCATTTAAGAAAAGTTTGATGGCAACATTAATTTGCCAAAGTGCTTTTGCTTTGGGACCAGGGTGTTTTACAACCTAAATACCTTTAACATTTAGCACACTAGAGCATGAGAACCATTAGCAAACCGGGCGTAGCATTGCACATACCGCCTGTTTGAAACAAGGGCTGCATTCACAACAGTATGGTTACTATGGATTTAATGCCCTCCAATTATCTGGCCACGGACCATGGGCAGAACATTATGGTTACAGTGCATTTATTAATGATGTAGTTAGGACAACGTTACCTCTGTCCATGGCCACAGCCACAATGGGGGTTTTGGATTGTGGGCATAGTAGAAGTAGTAGTAGTAGTTGTGGTAGTAGTAGTAGTAGTATTCACAGTACATATTGTTGTGGCCAGAGCCAGGCGGCAGAGCACGCTTACCTTGGGTTTAATAGGTATGTATTTTGAACAATGTGACTCCTGGCTAGAGGCAAAATAGGACGTGTGGAGTGTGGGTATAGTAGTACTAGTAACACTATTTATTGTTGCCATGGCCAGTGGCCACAGCTGCACTCTTACCTTTGGTTTAATGATTCCAACAATGTGGCCATTGGCCATGGTGAGAACAGTACACTTACCTTGGGTTCAATAGTTATATAGTTTGAGCAATGTGATCCCTTGCTAGGGGCAGAATAGGACTTTTGGAGTGTGGGTATAGTACTAGTCACAGTAAATATTGTTGTGGCTGTCCACTGGCCATGTCCACAACAATACGCTTACCTTGAATCTAGTGTCTCCAAGAAAATGGCCAGAGCAGTAACCTTACTTTGCATTTAGTATTAATGCAGTTTGTATAATGTGACCTCTGGTCATGGCCACAGCCAATTGGGAGCTTTGGAGTGTGGCTATAGTAGTAGTAGCCGCAGCAGTAACAGCACATGTGGAAAATAGTGGATTCTTTGATGTTGGGAGGTAGTGGACATGGAAATAAAATAAAATATAGTTAGTTGTAGAATATGGTATGGAAGATATACATACTTTAGGTTTTATACATATATTTACTTTTTTTGTATGACCTGTGTTTTTCACAACATTTGTGTGTGATACATTGTTGTTATATTAGCATATTCCAATCATTGGACCATGGAAAAAAATCCAAAGTACATTGAAAAAACTCATTTTGTACATTTACGGTTAATAAAATGTACACCTTGTTCAACTTTTTCTCCATTTCTTTCAGACTGTGATGTTTATGAAAACGATACATATTTTGTATGCGTAGAAAGTAGTATAGTGGTAGTATGGAGGTGTTAAGTAATTAAATAGGTGATGGTGTGTTTTAAGTGTAATGATTTTTAAGTGTAATGCAATTAAGGCATATTTGTTTTGTGTGTTTGTTTATATTTAAAGTAGCTAGATGGCCACTGGGATAGTATAAATAAATATTATTGTAAATATGAATATAAAGTATAATTTAATGACACATAGGGCCTCATTACAAGTCAGGCGGAATGGGTTAACAGGGTCCTCTAATGGATGCGGACCCGTTATTCCCATTCCGCCTGATTACGAGGTCCCCTTGCGGGACCCGGTAAGGACGCCTGGTAAAACCACTGGGTCCCGTGAGGGGGCCAGGGACCTAACAACGGGCTGGTCGTAATCGGCCCGTTGTTAGCTCCCTCTCCCATTCCCATTGAGCCCTATGGGGGCTCGAATGGGAATGGGGAAGGTCCGGGCCCGGGTTCCCTTAGGGAGGAATTACAGGGCCCTCCAAACTCAGAATGGCCCGGTAATTCCCCATTCAGGGAACCTGGACCCGGTTTTGGAGGCAGCCATGCCACCAATAGCGGCATGGCTTCCGCCAAACCCGTAATGAGGCCCATAGACGGCCGACTTGGACCTATTGACAACCATTCCTGATAGCTTGCCAAACTCTTCTATCGTAGCCATAGATCAACTGAGGTTTGTCTGTGGGTTCTGAGTATACAATAGCATGTCATCAGCCTACATGAATATAGAGTGCCTGGCCCCTCCTAACTGCAGACCTGTGTGCTCATAACTAAGACGTCTATACATCCTCCCCAGTGGCTCAATGACCTGTGCAAATATCAGCAGGGAGAGGGGGCACCCTTATCACGTACCCCTTCTCACCCTCCAAGAAGGAGTGACCACCCTGTTTAGAGGGAGATCATTTGGGGTGCCCAGGGGCTACAACTACAACCCCTTGGTGCCACAGTTGCAACATTTGGGGACTCCCTTGCGAGCCCAGATTTTTTTTTCAAATGGCCGCTCCATGTCTGTTGGGTCCCCGGCTCAGTCCTCACCCATCAGGGTAAAGGCTGGGCCAGAGAGGCACTGAATAGGAGTTGGAGCTGAATGTGACATGTGGCACATGTCACATGCCACGTTCAGCTCCAACCCCTTCTCCCTCAGGTTCCTCGCGGCTCCCATACAGGAACCAGGAAGCTCTCACAGCTTCCTGTTTCCGGTTTGTGAGCAGCACAAAGGAGCCGAGGGTGGCCTGGAAGGACGGACTGAAGCTGCACGAAAAAGGCAAGAAGGCTTTTTTTTGGTAAAATCAGTATTTTGCATGTGTGAAGTGCGTGTCAGATGTATGTGTGTGAATGGTGAGTGAATGAGAAGTGATGTGGTGTGTGTTTTTTAATGTTCTGGGGGTGTGGGCGGTGCCTGGGTAGAGAATGTGAATGGGGGATAGCACAGGGGCAACGCGGAAGCAACACCATGCAGAGCAACAGAGGTTTGAATCCCAGATCCGTGCTTAGAAACCGAACTCGGGTACGGTATTAGGCATGTTATAAAAAAAAAAATAATAATAAAACAAATAAAATAATACAATAGGTGGAGGTAAGAGAAAGAATGAGTGAGTCAGTGGCGTCACTAGGGTTGGTGTCACCCGATGCAGTAACTCATGGCGTCACCCCCTCCCGGGGAGTGACACGCATTATGTATTTGTAATGCATTTGTATTGCTCAAAGGTGCAGCCTATACGGTGGCTTCACTAAGGGGCTGGGGAGGCTCGGTTTCCCCAGTGTACTCTCCTGTGCCTGAACCCCTGCACCTGTCTAGTGACTCAGGTGAGTGGATAGTGGGTGTATGAGCTTGAATAAGGTAGTGTGTGTTTGAATATTCTGGGGGGGGTTGGGTGTGTGCCTGTGCGTTGAATGAATGTGAGAGGGGATGTATGGGTGAGTGACCCTTGGGTGAAAGGGGATGCATGTGTGCATGTGTGTATAAGGCCCTGGGAGACTGGGGATCACTGGAGCATTCTTGCCACATCCTTTATTAACTTTGCATGTTTTACTGGTATTTTCGGGCAGAGCCAAGTTCATGTGTGTCATTACCTGGCTAGACCGGCATTTTGGTGCAGTCAGTCTAACCATTGCTTACTGTGCCATGTCATTTATTACTCGGCATCTTTAAAAACGCCAGCATGAGGAGTGGTGTTACCTCGCTAGACTGATGTTTTCGTGTAGCAGCCTGTATATTTTGTATTGTAGCATGACTTTTCATTGACTGAGCATCTATGATGAATCAAGCATGATAAGTGTTTTTATGGGTCCAGACTGGCTTACATTCGAACCAGTTTGGACATGTTTTCATATTGTGACATGTCACTTTTAATGGCCATACTAACAGGAGTATGTTCTTAAATAGACGTACTAGCATATATTGGCAGAGCCAGCTTTTTGTCTAGTGCCAGTAATGATACTATAAAATAAATCTTAAAGCAAACATGACTAGGGTCTTATATGGGAATACTAGCATATGTTGATAGCGCCAGCATGAAAATGTTTTTTTATACTGGCATATATTGCAGGGAACGGTATGACAATGCATTGGGAAATGCCCTGTGCACTTTTGGTGACTTGCATCTATTGTACTTTTTTCATGATTTACCCTACACCCTACAAAACCGATTTTTAGCCTTTTACCCAAATTGTTGGCCTTTTACCCAAATTTTCACAGAAAGTGTGCTGTGTAGTGCACCATTTTAACCCATTATTCAAAACATTTTCTCAGGGAAGGGAGAAGAACCCCGCCTGGTCCCTTCTAAACCAATTTTCATTAGTTTGGGCTCCCTCTCTACGCTCGGTTGCAATCGCATACATGTGGCAAATATTTACACCCTCCAAAAATAACTCACCAGCCACCACTGGTGGCTGGGATATTTCTGGACCTGGCACAGCCCCCTTCTTCCTATGCTACGTGAAATATTTAATCTTTGATTAATAAACATATTTACTTTTTTCACTTGCAGTAGTGCATGCCCCTGCAGCGTTATAATCATCATGGACATTGCATACACGTGGTGGTCCAGGGCGGCCCGGGGTATTGCGTGCCCTGTGCTTTGCTAAGGAGCTTGGGGGCCCCACTGCATGGCGTGCAGGTGGGGGCCCAAGTTTTGTGCTACGCCCGCACCACTGGGTCTGACAAAAGGGTAGTGTGCACTGCACGCCTTGAAGTCTGCCAGTGAGTCCCCAGGTGAGAAGCAACTTGTGGGTGTTTTCGATTTAAAATAACTGGGTGGTGCCGCCACAGGTTTATATGTGGAGCAATTATATTACATTAAATGGTGGGGGCTTTTTAAGTCCTCTGGCACCCAGTATTACGCTTAGATAATAATAAAAACTATGGGGGTCTTGGTTATTTTGAAAGAAACTTTCCAAGGTATTATACTCCAGCAAAGATAACCTTATGAGGTGCACTCCTCTGTGTGCACAAAGACCAGTCTAATCAGTGGTAGTTGACTCATAGATACATTGATAACCAGGGAATTTCGTTGATATTAAATCCTGGTCATTGATTTAATGTTTAGGCCTTACTCATGCAGCATTTTGGTCCTAGCTATACAGACGGTGCATGCCTCTCCAGGCCAGTGCTTTTTTGGCTTGTTTAACACATCAATGCCACTAGCTGTATCCTGCATTAGAGATTTCGGTTACCCTGTTAAAAGTACTGCATTATATATGTTTTACATATAGGACCCACATCGAATCTGGAAAATGACATTCCCCAAATGTGTGATCATGGTCAAATCACTCCTCCCTCTGTGCCTCGGTTCTTATATCTGGCTGAAATGAGAGTGCTTGGAGACACGGGTGCTAGACGCATCTGAAAAAGCTGAAGGTCGTTTGCCATCACTTCCTGGGATGTTACTTGGGGTGGGTGTCAAATGTCATTGCTTCCTCTGATGTCATCAGGGGGTCAAAGGTCGTGTGATGTCACTTCCACAGCCCCTGGCATTTTGGTGAAATTATGTCCCTGGCTGTTCACCCGAACCCTTGATGATGAGCTGAAATATACTAGCTTCACCCACTCAATAAAGCCACACTCTAGGCCCACTTTCTCCAAGACCAACCATTGAAATTGCCAGGAGACAAAGTCAAAAGCCTTGTATGTGTCCAAACTAATTACCACTAGCCTCTCCTCTGTTTGTCTGCGCTTATCCAATATCAAAAGCAGCCACCTTAATTCATTGTGGATCTCCCTGGGATAAATCCCGTCTGATCGGCATGGACTAAAGACTGCATAAATGGAGACAGACAGCCCGCCAAGATCTTACCCATAGTTTTGACGTCCACGTTTATCATAGACAAGGGCCGGTATGAAGCACACTCTGCTCGGTTCCTCCCTTCCTTGTGCAAAGTTATTATCAGTGCTTCCAGCATGGATTCCGGGAATCCCCCCATCGATTTAGCCTCCAGAAAAACCTCAAGTAACTTCAGTGCCAGACTATCACCATAGTTCCTATACTCTTCCACCGGTATCCCATGCTTCCCGGGCTTCTTCCCCCCTGAAAGGCCACTAATTGCACTAGTCAAATATTGCACATCAATGCCCCCCCAGCAGTTCTCTCTGTTGATCAACGAATGTCTGCAATTCAGCTTCCCCCAACCACTGTGCTGCCCGATGGCCTTCAAACGATTCCTTCTCCCAATAGAGAGAGACATAAATGTCCCAGAAAGCCGCACAAATCCCTTTGTTGTCCATTATTAGCATCCCATCTGGTCCCCTTGTACCCTCACACCATCACCGCCCCCTTCCTTCCTAACCAACCAGGCCAGCATATTTACATGGTTTATCACCGTCTGAGTGTTGTCGGATAACATACCCAGCATAATTATGAGTATCCAACCGCTTCATAGCATTCAACACGTCAGCTTGCACCACCCCCTTGCCAATTCCTGGTCCAGTCACGCAGCCTTCAGCTCTAGGTTCTTTACTTCCCGACGAGGACCCTGAAAACTCCTCCCCTCGTTGACATGCACAACCCTCTCAGATAAACCTTTAAGGCTTCTCACTCTGTAGACCTGCATGCCGTGGTACCCCGGTTTTCCAAAGGAACTGGCCTATACTGTCTCCCAGTGATGCCCTGAACCCACCATCTTGTAACATCCGGATATAAAACCACCACATGGGGACAAGCGGACAAACATCCTTTCGGCGCAATTCTACTACTATGTGGTAGTGGTCAGAGAATGACCTATCAATGTACAGTCTCCCAATCAAATGTACCCTCCCCCACAAATGTGTACTCAATCCTCAAATAGGATTCATGGACCATTGAGAAGTATGAGTAGCTACACTCATTCCGAGAACCACCCTCCAGGTTTCCTTAAGACTAAGTTCCCCATCACCCCTGCAAGAGTCTTTGTAGCCGTACCCACCTGTCAAACCGTGGTGCTGGCCACATCCAACATGCCATCGAGCACACAGTTAAAATCCCTAACTCAGAAGGTTTCCTATAATGCACCATCACTTCCTGCATTTCGTTAAAGAACACCGCTTGAGCCAAATTGGGTGAGTAGGTTCTAGGTAGAGGCATTGGTGTACCTGGCAACTTCCCCACAATTCCCACAAATGTGCCTTCTTTGTCTACAATAGACTGCAATACCTTCACCAGTGCAGCATCCCTAATCCCCACACCAGCACTACCCTTGCATAAGTAGAGAAGACAGTACCAATCATCACCCCCTTCCACCGCTTCTGTACTCATTGCAACCCATGTACATCCAAATGTGTTTCTCCAAAATTGCAACCTATATGTTGTGCCGGTTGAGGTACGAACAAGCCTTCCCTCTCGACTACATTATTCAACCCTTGCACTTTCCAGGTAATCATCCTCAGACTGGCCCTTCCAAACAGCCACTACCAATAATCACCAAACGGTTTGGGACTAACATCCACCCACAGCCCCCACAAAACAGACAAGTGAAAAATATACCAGCACCTCCCCAAAGTACCCCACATCTCATGCCCACAACACCCAACACAGTACGCAACCCCAACAGTCCCCATACCTAGTTCACCCAACCTAATCTCATATTGAGGTCCACCTCCATTACCAACCAATTGGCCAGTACTAGGGGCGAGGGTAGAACACTGTAGGCAGGCCCCTACCTCCAGCACAGGTGAAGCAACTCCATAAAAAAGCACCCCCCAGTGGCCTGCTCAAATCCCAGCCACATACCAAACCCCAACCCACTCAGCCTGTCAGCGTGACCAGGCTAACCCCTAGTGAACCTTTGCGCAGAGCTACAACTGAACCCCATAAACAAAATACAGACATGTCCAGCACAACATCAGCAACCTTCAGCCATTGTTCTCCAGCCCTTTCCGGCCCCCCACTCTCATCGATCGCTGCCTCCTGTTTGGGGACCAGGCCAGGGTTTCGAGGGCATAGTTCTCCTCTCAGCTCCAGAGTTCTGTGCTTACTAATGCAGACTCTTCCAGAACCCTGTCTCTCCTTAGGGCTCCCTGTAGGATGGGGCATGCTTTCCCTTCCTGGTCTGGATCAGAGTCCAGACGGTCCCACATTTCACTCTGATGATAAAAAAAAGAGCATCCATTCGCTAGTACTTTCAGCTTTGCAGGAAAGAATATAATGTATTTCATCATAAGGTCACAGAGCCTCCTCCTTACTGCATCAAAGCATTTACGTTGCTTCTGTTGTTTGGGAACACCAAAGCACGCAACCCACTCCCTTTATAGGCCACTGATCTCTCTGCATCCTGAAAGATTTCCTCCCTGTCCCTATAATTCAATAACTTCACCATTATGGCTCTCTGTGGTGCTCCAATCGGGGGTCTTTTGCCCGGGATCCTGTGCTCTCTCCCAAAAGTAAACCATATGGATAGTCCTCTGACCTTCAGGACATCTGAAAAGAGCCGCTCAAGGTACAATTCCATGGTGGGGCCCTCCTCATACTCTGCAATCCCCAGGATTCTGATGTTACTCCGAGGGGAGCGACGCTCTGCATCTTCCGCTTTGACCTCAAGTGCTGCGGCCAATGCATCCATTCGTGTTTGCAGAACCGTAACCGCATCCTTCACATCCCTGACACTATTTTCCACTTCTGCCACCCACTCTCCTATTTTCCTGAGGCCCGCCCTTACCAGCAATAGATCAATGGACACTGACTGGACCTTACCCTCCAACTTTTCCCTTGAGTCCTGGATCGCTACCAGAATCTGTCTCATTAACACCGATTCTTCAGACGGGGTTGGGTCCAAGCCATTCTCAGCCATCGGTGGTCTTTGTTTCATTGCTTTACTCCTGCCCCTCAAAGTATTGCTCCAGTTTCTGCTGGCCCTTCACAATTGTTCAGCAGAATCTTGCATGCCCTCTTCTGCTCAGCTCCAGCCCCCTCTTGGGCAGCAATCGGACCAAAGCCTCCCCCAGCAGTACCCCCAATACCAAACTCAGCGTACCCCCTGACCAGCACACCAGATGATGTTGGCTGTACTGTGCTTGTGATCCTCCACCCAGTGAGTCCAGTATCAACCCAATTCAGCCTCATGGGAGGGCCAATTCACCTGCCCCTGTCTCTTATTTCTGGTCACCTCCACTGCTCCCTGTACAACTGTGTGGATGGATGACCAGCCCCTTGCGCCAGGCCTCCTCCAGGCCCCAGGCTTGCAAAGCAACATCAGTATATAGCCCAGGCAGTCCTTCCATCAGCACTCCAGTTCCAAGTACTGCATAGGCTCAACTTCCACTACGTTTTATCTGCTGGCTCATCCAAGAAGCTCCCATCAGCCCGAGGCATCAGTCTGCCGTACAGTGACCACCACTCCTGTCAGCTGCCTAAGACTGGTAGCTTTGCTCTTCCAAGAGACTTCCCTTTATGCCAATTCAGCTCCTGTGCAGCGGCCCTCCTTCTCATCAACCTCTTAGTGTCTACTCCCTTCAATAGCAAAAGCTTCTGCGCCCAAACACAGGCTCCAGCGCTACTAGCTCTTTGAGCTCACAAGCATGCACAAGGTCCCTAGGGATGGCAGGTCACCATGGGCCTCCTCTTCTGCACAGTTACGCATGCCGCTACAGGCTGCCAAGTCTTCTGCCCGTCCAGGAGAACAGCTGTGTTCAATCCCCACCAGCCCTCGTGCACTGGGGGCCCAACTCTCCAACTAAACGGGCCGGGGCCGCCACACACTGTATTAATTGTCCCGCCCCAGGCCTCCGATTGCAACCACGGTCTGAGGCATCGTATCTCTCAGGAGAGAGAGAGAGAGAGAGAGGCACACACACACACCTCGGAGGGATGAAACGCTGAGTTTGGCACTGCCGGGATTCGAACCTGCATTCGCAGTCTCTGCACTGATGTCAAAGCGAGCGCTCTACTCGCTGTGCCACTTGACCGGCTGTATATTTCTTTTCATTGGCGCACGCCACTCTGGATACGGGGGGGGGGGTAGGAGACCCATAAAATCGGGGGGGGGACAGGGGACACCTTGGGAGTTTGCTTTTTATAAAAAAAAATATTTATTGTGTTTTAATCAAAGAATTCGACTTTTCACAAAATTAAAATAGCAGTACGTATATTGGGGATCATACCAAAACCTCACCCCATCACTGCAAAGCCCAAAATAGCAAATTTTGAGAACACCCATTTCACCATATATATGTGGGGGGGTGGGTTAAGTTAATAAAAAAGGTGGAGGGGTATGTTGCTGGGGTCTCCCCCACATATATATGTGGTGAGATGGGGTAAAATTATTCAAACAAATTCGGTATTTTTGGCTTTAAATTTCTTTTAAACATGTTCCCATCGATCCCTCTAATGGTATGAATTTAAAAGCAATGGAACGGTGCTTAGTTGGTTTAAATGTGCTAATCACTGGCAATCAAAAATCAGCAGCACATAATTTCATTGGACAAAATCTCAGTCCTGTTGACATTTAAAATGATACTTTGTCAAGTAAAGTAATGCTGTACACCAGTGACATAATGCAGGACACCTGGCCCATTTTTAAACCTCCAACAAAATAAGTGAAATACCCTCACCCCATGCACTTCAAATCTCAGATGGTTACCCTCCTTCCCCTCTCTTCCCCGTGACTCAAGGAAGTAGTCTCCTTCTCCAAAAGAGATGGCATAGAGCCAGGTCACATTCCACATATGCAACCATGTTTTGTTGTGCTGGAAGACCATAGAAAAAGGGGTCCTATTAGATGGCACTCTGTGTGATCTTACGCAAGCAGCTGTAGATGGCAACTACTTGCCAGGGGTAGGTTTTTCTGTAAGGGCCCCTCTCTGTGATATGTGCTCCCAGCAACCACGCATTGCTGGCAGCCTGTCTTCCACTAATGTTGTATTGTATTTATTAAGTTAATATAGCGCTTTACTCCAAAGCGCTGCACATCTTAACAACAGTATACATATAACAATAACAAGTTAACAGTAACAGTAGAAGCAAATTACAATTTTGAATCAGACCAACAAAACAGTATGTAGAGCAATTAGACAGAAGGGAAGAGGGAGAGTAGTGCAGTAGAACTGGGAGGAAGAGGGAGGGAGGGATAGGTAGGAGGAGGGGGAGGAAAACGGAAGGGATAAATGGGTGAGAATGGGGAGGGGGAGTGGAGGGAGGTGATCATGGGGAAAGAGGGGGAGGGTGGGGGAGGGGAGCGAAACAATGTTTGCGCCGCTGTCAAGCACAAATGAAAAGGAACAAATATATAAACAACTGTTTATTTGATGCTCGAGCGGTCTCGACTTTGACAATGCATGTATACAGGCATAGAAAAAGTGAGCTAAGACATGGGGGAGTGGATGTGTTTTATGCATATTGGAATACCATGATGAATTTGGGCTAGCTCATCACATGACAATGGCTCGTGACCTATAGACCTACAGACGTGGGCATTTTACCATGGCAAAATATGCTAGAATACTCAACGTCACTTCGCAGACAATTTACTGTCTGGGAAGCAGAGCGGGGAGGGTTGTAGGAGTATATTGTGTTCCTAAGCACAAGGTAACATTCCTCGTGCTACTTTATCTGTGTTATTGCTATACTAAAAGGTCAGTCTGTATTTCTACTCAGTAGCTCGATCCTTCAGAACAACAATTAGCTGTGTAAAAGCAGAAGAAGTCAAAGGAGACAGGATGGCACCTAATTTACAGATTAGCTAAGTTTGTGCCAGTACTACAAGGCTCTAATACAGAAGACAAACAACATGCTCAGCAGTTTCAGCATGACTGTGCAGGGGCATGTTAGAGGGGGTTCCCGAAGCTGTGATTTTGTGAGTTCTCACCGCGTTCATAATGAAAACTCAGAAATGAGAGCAAAGCATCCAAGATGCGTTTTCAGAAACCGCGATGGCGCGGTTCAATGTGTACGTGCTTAGGCCAATATTATAGTGCAAAATACATATGTTTTTACAAGGCTGACAAACAACTGCAGGCATCCTTCAACACAGTGAGGTCCTGGGTACTGTTGTACCCAGGACATCGAATATTGTATTATTTTAATTGCCTTTTCTCCTCTGTCTTATTTCCCAGAGTCCTTCATCTATTCTATCTTTGCATATTCCGTGTTCCTTCTGCAGGGTTGGGTTTTTACAGTGTTTTCTAGTTCTTTATCTGTGTACATGGTGTGTTTGATTAAAATATATATTTGAATAGAAACTGATTGAACATTTCTTTATTTTCGACTGTTATACTTCACTGTTTGGGTTGCTTCTGAACCACATTTGCACCCCTTTTGAGAGTATAGCCTTCCCTCGGCCCACATAACCACAAAAGGAAAAGGAGGTATATCTCTTAACTGTGCCCTTTTTACCTTTATGATTGTTTTGGGCCTTGGTTTGTAGCAGTATGAGGGCTGACTGGGTGCATTAGCCTCTGATTATTCTTTTTCTCCTACAGGGCAGAAGTCAATTTGTCACAGGCAGATTCCCCTATTGCCAGAGTGGGGGAACCAATTAATATTGACCACTTGTTAGATCATATAAATATAAGAACTTAGTAGCATATAAAAACATAATGCATTATACATATGTTCGTCATGACTGAGAGAAAAGGGTGAAGGGCTAGCCCCTTTGAACTGGTCTGTCTGGAACATGTCCATGCTTAATCCCGCATCTCACGCAGACAGACAGAAAAAACAGACAGAGGGAGAGGTTGGGGCAGCCTTTATGGGTCATGTGATGAAACAGAAGTGTAAACCGCATTGAGAAGGAACTTGGGTTGGCTCTGTCTTCCAGTTAGTTTGGGAAAGGGACTTTGGAGGGACTGCCTCATTCGGTAGGGACAGACAAGCGGGTTTCCTACAGATACATTGTGCTAAAGACTATTTCAATACGCAGCACAAAGCGGGGTTCAAAATGAAGTTTCACTAAGCAGGAGCTAAAACTGTTGGGCAACACCCAGTAGGCTGGAGCTATCAGTGGGGAACCAGAGCGAGTACAGAGCACACCGCAAATCCAACTTGCACAGGAGAGGCAAACTTTGACATTTTTACCATTATGTATGGCCCATTAGTTTCAAATGCATACTGTAAGTGTCCTAATTCTTCTTTATCGTCGTTCTCAAATACTCAAAGTTAATGTTACGTATGTATGTTTGTAAGGCACCAGTTGGCAAGGGGACCAAAAGGGGCTCCTGTTAACTGTTGATTTCAAGATTACCTGGCTCTGCTAGGATAAAAAAGCAGGAGCTAAATTGCAATTTCGAACCCTGCAAAGTATAAACATGCAACAGTATTTCATCCGTTTTGGAAAGGGCGTTTGGAGACTCTTTCTTAGGAGGGGGGGCTCATGTAAAGACTTAAGTTAAATGAAGAAGTCATTTTACTTCTGTGCTAAAAAGCCTATTTAATAGCACAAGTATAACCATATTGACTGTGTTTTATCAGTAGGTGGCGACAGAGTACCACGCATGCCTTAAAAACAAGCTCGCTTCATAGTTTTCATGATCAATTCACGTGTTTCAGAGGAATTGTTGGAGGCTTCTTCACATAGTCCGTTCCTCGCTTTGCTCAATACACTTTTGCTCAAAAGTCGATGAATGTAAATGTGCCAACAGTCCCTTAAGGTATAACTGCTCAAATGTCCTCCGCTAGCGCCATGCCCATAAATTAATGGCAATTGCTTAAATAAACATTTGTACGATTATCGGAGTATATTTAGAAGAAATACAAGCAAATGGCACGTCAGCAATCACAAGCCATATTCTATATCTCATGTATAGCATGGTAGAGTGTAGATCCCACACTCAGAGCGAAACTAGGGGTTTATACTGAGCCAAGTATTTGGTTTCACACGCTAGTGAACACATTCAAATATTCAGAAAGGTAGCGGCCCATTCAAAAAGTTTTTTCCAAGACAACAATTAGAGTTAAACTGGAAAAATAACTCATATGTGCGTCTTGTGCGCTATGCGCATATCAATAACTAGCAGGGCTGAACAAGTGGGCTTAGTTGGGGCAATGTCGATACGATGGATATTTTGGTGTTTGTCTTCAGATAGAGGACTGACAGACCATGTCTACTCATTCAACACAGAACACTCAGGAATTGCCCCTTTGTTCACCCAGGCCCTGATTCATGCAATTAAAAGCGCACCAAATATGGACTTTGTGCACCAAACTGCACACAAAACCCCTTGAATCCATTCATGGAATCGACTGCGCGGGGACAATCATTACTCTGTGGGGCTTTCACACAGGTCCGGCGCTCCCCTGCGTGCAGTAGATCACATTGCGCGAGACACCTCGCACAGCGTATTGACGAGAGTAGGGGGCGGAACCTGCAGAATGAGGACGAACAAGGAAAATTGTGGGCGTTCTGAGGGACGGCCCGCGCCAGGCGATCGCACGCTTGCGTGCAACTTTGCAGGTAAAATCGTATTCATGGATCTGACCGCGCAACCTCACGTCGGGGAAATGACCACACAAAGCTCTCCATGTAACCGCCACCTGACGGCAGACGTACAGACACTCGCGCATAGGAATCACTGCACAGAGGTATGATCGCATGTCAGATTTAGGGGTGCGTGCACGCAGTGGGGGTTCTGATAGAAGTTAGGGGTATGTGTAAGCAGTATAGCAGGGTGATTGAATGGTTTACAGGGGTTCGCACACATATTTACCAGGAAATTAATTATTTTACGAAAACATGTTACGCATGTTAATCTGGTGCTGGAAATAGTTACGAGGGACCCAATGCAGTATGGCCAGGGTGCTGGCTTGGTTGTGGGGGACCCCACACAGGATTGCAGGGGTGCATGAAGCGCACCCGAGGACCACGCACAGGTCGATATTAATGGCTGTTTGGGCTTTGCGGGGTGCGTGTCAGAGGCGTTCCAGCCGTGACTTGTGTATAGGCTTACTTTGCGGGAACAATTCCATGAACATGCGGTGCGCACAGAAAATCTCAAAGTGCGCAGGCTCGTGCAGATTAGTTCTCAGTGCGCAGGCTTTGCAGGATCTACGCACACTTTTCCAGGAATCGGACCCCATGAGTGCAGTGATTCTGCTTTTGCGTGAGTGGACAATCTTTCAGAAGTAAAATGTCTATACTGTGCTTTGACACAGTTCATGGACTGATATTGCTTTTAATCTATCCTGGAGAATGTATTTTCTTTTATTATTTCAGTATCTTTTAAGCATACAACTTGGGATATTGTGGAGCTAAGGATCAGGTCATTGTTTTGGATAGAGTGGAGTAAAACACATCAATAAAAAACATGGGGAAAACTTTTATGCATTCTTTTTTACCCTACTCCATATTTTCATTGGTTTGTATTGTGGAGCTGGGGCATGCCATGGAATTTCACATCTACCAGGCCATAGAAATCTGCATACATTCACACCAGTGTACTATTTTTATGCTGTCGGAAATGCATAGAATTCCCATGGATTTAGGCCCTGATTCATGGAATTATGTGCGTGCCATTGTGCCCGCAAATGCGTTTGACGAATGAGGATTTGTGGGCAGAATGGCACGCAAATCCTCGTTTTACATGCAAATAATTCTGTGAATCAGTTTGAGTACAAGTGGGCAGATTCCATAGGATTCCACTGTAAATACCTTGTACAAAAATTGCAAATGTGCAAATATAACAAGTCACCTCTGTGACCTCTCTTCCCTTGGGAGAGAAATAATTTAGTGAAATGTCATCGATTCTTGTTAGGGGATTCTGGCAAGCCTTCTGATATATTTATTTTTTGATCAGTGCACACATTTAACAATATGATATTGATTTAGATTGCGGCAGAAAGATGCTCCTGTCTCCTACTGCTGCCCTCTGGGGATCTGCTTGATTAAGAGGCTGCCCTGCCACCGGGTCAGCTGCCAGAACCATTACAGTCTCAGGAACATGTCTGCAGTCGTCTTCTTCACTGTCCATAGTTCTGCAATTACAGTGGGTGATTGATGCTGTTGACTTTATACTTTTATTTTCGTTTTGACATGTCATACAATGCGGGGGCGTGACCAGCAGCCATCCGATGAGGACGTGAGCCTGTGCTGCTCCCGCGCCACTGGCCTTATCCTGCTAAAATCCTGCTAAAATATATATCCGAGCTGAACCCTGAAATACTCCAGCGGTGTGTGAGACTCTCCTGCACCGAATCGCGGTGCTCCGACGCAAATCCGTAAAAGGAATCGCCGTCCAGATCGAGTGGAAGTTGCAGGAACCGTGACAAGTGCGGAGCCCAAGATGGCCGCCATAACTGCAAGCGCGCACTAACTGTCGGCCGGCGGCACCGGGCTCTGCAGTCAACATCCTGACCGCGGTGGCGGGGCGGTGCAGCGATCACAGGTCCAGCCCACCTGGCGAGAACCCCTTCGAACCGGGGGCCTGAAGAGGGCCCAGAGCGGGAAGCTTGGCGTGTCAGTGTTGGAGCGGAAGAAGACGCACGGTGATCCGACTAGCGCGCCCCCTACAACCGGAGACGTGGACCCGCTACTCGAGGCCTGGAACATCCAGCGATGTGGTAAGGAGTGGGGAAGGTGGGATAGAGAGCGCTAGCGAACCGCCTTCCCTCCCCCCACGGGCGAAAGACCTCCAGACGGATCTGCGATCCCTACCGGCGCCTGCTGACAACTTGGGCTGTGAACCCCTTCTCATTTCTGGGACACAACAGGCGCCCCCACAGCGACCTGCAGCCCAGTGCGTGTGGCCGCTACCAGGGGATAGAACCACAGGGCCCCGGTGGGTGCTATAAAGCGTTGACCGACTCGCATATCACGCACCACACCGTCTTGGCCCACAGAGCTGCTGAAAGTGTGGCTAATAGACATTGTTTGGACAAGGGAACTGTAAGCTAGCACAAGCATAAATACCCGCCGATCGCAACGGGCCCGGCACCACCAATAGTGCCTACCCCCAGGACCTGCCGGACCCCCCACCCCCGGGTCCAGACATCAGCACACTGCAACAGTACCACAACAAGCAGAGAATGGGTAAGGAGAAGCCCAGGAAAACATCCACACAAAGCAGGATCGAGCAGTATGCAGCTATGCCAGCACCCCGCTCACCAGAGAGGCCACCGTCGGTCGACCCGGATCATGTGGACAATATTTCTCTAAGATATATCATGAGCGCCATCACCAACTCCAGGACCTCAATGGAAAAAAAGATGGACGGTATTGGTGCAGACGTGTCCCTGCTACGCCATGATCTGCAAAAGCTGACCTCCCGTACGGGAGAGGCAGAGGCACGAATCTCTGAAACCGAGGATGGCCTGCGAGGTGTAAATCGGCAAGTGGCGAGTATGCTAGCACGGATAAAGACCCTGGAAGCAAGAGTGGACGATAGCGAGGGTAGATCCCGGCGCAATAATATCTGCATAATCGGCCTGCCGGAAAAAGCCGAAGGGGAATGCATGGAACTCTTCCTTGAGGACTGGTTGACGAATATCTATGACGGAGAGGCATTCTCTAAATTCTTCTCTATCGAGCGGGCCCACCGCATCCCAGCTGGCAAAGTGACACCAGGAGCCCCACCACGCACAGTAATTGCCAAATTTTTGAACTATAGAGATAGGGACACGGTACTCCAACTGACAAGATCGAAGGGCACCGTCACATTCAACGGATCCAAAATAGCCTTCTTCCCCGATTTCACCAGGGAGGTACAGAAAGCACGACAGTCATTTGACCCGCTCAAGAAATGTCTACAATCAATAGGTGTCAAATATGGACTGCTCTTCCCTGCCCAACTCAAGATATTCCATGGGGGCACGACCGTGCATTTCACCGACCCCAGAGAGGCGTGGAACTGGGCAGAACGGCACATAGAAGGGGACTGGAACACAGAGGGAAGAAGGAAAGATAGACGCAATAGTCCTCGCCCAGAACGTCCACCAGAGCAGGGCCAACAGCAGCGGCCACAACCAGGAAATCCGCTGCGGGAAGAAATATGAATTGGGAGCAGTTTTGGGCAGAATGCCAAAGCTACTAAGCCTAGGAGCATCACAAATCTCTCACCCCCCATGCCGATCTGCGCTCGGATTACAACCAGGCCAGTGGCCGAACAGCCACCCGCCCCACGAGCTAAGACTAAAACCAAAGAAGTCCGCGACAGCACCACGGACAGGTGCTGTGAAATCTATGAAGTTCATGTGCCACTGAGGGTGGCTTAGTTAAGGTTTACTTGTTCTGTTCAAACTTCGGGCGACAGATACTCCAGGTTTGGTGGGAGTATAGGGAGGGGGGGTTAGGTAACACTACTACCGGGGCAGTAGATGCCTCCAGGGGAACGAGGGATGGAGTTGGGGAGAGGGGGAGTTCTTATTCTTGTTCTGGGTTTTGTCTTTATTTTTGTTCATGTATGGTCTGACAACACTAAATATTAACTCCTACGAATCCGCATCACACGGCGAAACAACAGACCGTGCATCTTCCCGGAAGCCTACATATACTGCCCAACAGTAACCCGCCCCCCAACCAGATGACGAATGCTAGATCTGACACAAAATCATTACGTCTCCTGACATGGAATGTCAATGGGCTGGGTAGTGGGATAAAACGCAGACTGGTCACCCAAGCGTTAAATAGGCAAGCGCCGGATGTGGCGTTGCTCACAGAAACACACCTGGCGGGCACCACATGCAACCTATTTAAACGTGGTAACTATCGCACAGCACTGCATTCGGGTTTTACTTCAGGCTCCAGAGGGGTCCTCATACTGATTCATAAGAAGCTGCCGCTCACACTTTCCAGTGTGTCACAGGACACAGGAGGCAGATTTGTGCATATGACAGGAACCCTATGGAATCAAACCATAACAATACTAGCTGTTTATGCACCACCCGCGCTGTTGCCAAATCTCATAGAAGAGATAACTCCCCTGATAGTACAGGACTCCTCAGACACACTAATCCTTGGTGGCGATTTTAATAATGTTATGAACCTGGGTATGGACCGTACACACCTAAGGGGCAGGAATCCCGACACGCACACAAGGCTAGCCACCTTCACATCAGCACTGGGACTGAGGGATGTATGGCGTGACCTTCACCCCGAGAGGCGAGAATACTCTTTCCACTCGGGCGCCCATGCATCCCTCTCTAGACTGGACTATTTTTTCGTTCCAACCACAGAGGTGCATAGAGTACTTAACGCCACCCTACTTCCAAGCGGCATCTCTGACCACTCGCCCCTACTAATAGAACTATCAACGTCAAGGCCAATCCCTCCACCTTCATGGCGCCTTAACAACTATTACTTAGGCTTCCCGGAGCTTGTAGAGCGTATTCAAGAAACCACAACCAATTACTTTGAACTAAACGCAGGGTCAATTGATAACCCCGGATTGTTGTGGGAAGCGTATAAGCCGGTATTGCGGGGAGAGATTATCTCCTGGACAACGGCGCACAAAAAGGCTCAAATGCAAAAAGTAAAAGAGGCTGAAGAACAGGTGCAACATGCAGAGCGCGCACATCTGGCGCGAGACCTGCCTGAAACGAACCGAGCACTGGTCCTTGCCCAATGCCCAAAAAGAAATTTGCAATGTAGCCCTAGACAACGCTAAACAGGCGCACACCACGATGCGCGCCAGACTATATGAGACTGGAGATAAGGCGGGTAAATTGTTAGCCTGGCTGGAGCGCAGGGATGAAGGGCACAAACAGGTCAGGATGATCAAACCCGACAATTCGGAACCGCTGTGGACAGATCAGGCTATTGCAGAAGGCTTTGCAGCTTACTATGCAACGCTCTATGGGTCACCGGAAGCCCCCACTAACCTCTCCATGTTAAACAGGATCACCCTTCCTAGCCTAACGGGCACACAGAGAGATCTACTGGAGGCAACCATTACTGAAGAGGAACTAGGGTTGGCCATGCTACAATTACATCCCGGGAAAACACCGGGGCCGAACGTAATTTGACAAACCGTTGCATAGGTAACACGTTGTGCCAAATTTAGTTGGGGAGCAGGGCATATTTCCCCCCATTTCATATTCCACATGATACACCTGCCTGGTTTACCACTAGAATTAAAAGTTCATGCTTGTGGTGAACCTATGAAATCCACCTAAATTCACCACCTGGTAAAAAAGACAGATTACCTAGGATTGAATTGTAAATACCTCACGCAATCTTTAATTGTGGAAGACATTTACACTTTGACCAAACACGTGGTGCAGAACGGAAAAGTAAAGGTCATTTTGACTTTGCTTTGTTACTTCTCCACTACTCGGCGGAAGTAAATTACACAGAGGGTACGTTTTTGCATAAAAGCACAAACAGAGCCTTTCGAACTCTGTGTAATTCATAAAGAAAAATATATATATATTGTTCATTTATAAGGCATTTAATACCAGCAAGTGGTTTCTAAGCGCAGGATCGAGATTCAAACCTGTGTTGCACCACGTTGTCTTGTTTCCAAGACAAACGTGTTGCCCATCTTTGAGAAATTTGACGGTCAGGTATCAATGCAATAGATTCCTATGGATGCTGCGTGTTTCTACCACCTAGGAAATGTTGGTGAATTACCTGGGAATCCATTGTAAACGCCTTCCATTACCATTCATTTTGTGGGGAATTTGCACTTTTTGCCAGTGATGCTTAGTGTAAAAGAAAGGCGAAAAGGCGTTTTTGCTTGTGTGTATCATTTTCTTTTTCACTGCGTGTCAGGAAATATGAACATTACATGGAGGAGAATGTTTGCAACGATGCACATGTGGAAGTGGTCCCATCCATACAATTTAGGTGTAACATTAAAATGGCCCCAACGGTCAGTTCTGCTTCCTCTGATCTGGTTAAGTACGCTTTTGTAAGTCTCCACTTGTGTGAACATAAGGGCAGGCTTGCTCCTTCTACTTGCTCTGATCTGGTCAAATACATAATTGGGTGAACATAGCTACTTCCCCCTTATAAGTCACCCAGACTTTGGTGGAACGCTGTGCTGAGCCTTGGGCTTTAAGCTCCACGTTTGATCATATCTTCTGCAGGGTTTTCCTTCTCTGGATACTTTTATACTCAATTTGTGAAAAGAAAAATCGTGTATACTTTATGTTTAGATTTCTTTTTCAAAAAGAGTCCCAACTCTTAAGGTGCCATCTGTAAGCCTTGCCAGCCCCACTGTCACCAGTATCATGGTCTATCCAACTGGACAACCCTTACTCCCCCTGCTATGTAGTCAGACCCCTCTAGCCAGTGGTACTGGGGCTGTCAACACACTCAAACCTAAAGCCTCACCAAGAAACACCCCAGACGTGAATCTCAGATCACTCTCCTGAGAAAGGGAAGGAACTCCGAGTCCCAACATGTGCTGCCTTAAGTCTGGTCCCAAGTTTTGGAACCATGTTTTCCAGATACTCGATGGTATTGATTGCACACTGTTGAAACTCTATTTTACACTGTATCCACGCATCGTCAAATCTCGAAATTTCAAGGGTGTTACTGCCCCGATTTTGGCAAGTTGTATGCAATCACTGATGATTATGACTAATGACCTCGAATGCCCTGAAGCTCTGATGGGTATGTACAACGACCAGGTTATTAAAATGCTAGCTGAACATGCTCCCATAAAAGACAAAGCTGTTAGAGACCTACCTAACTGCCACAAATGGTTCTCGCCTACATTGGTCGAGCTTAGGTAAAAAAAAAAGACAAGCTGAACATGCCTGGCGGAAGGATGGCTCCATGGAGAATATGTTAGCCTGGAAATCTAAAGAAAAGGTCTATAATATGAAAGTTGCAGAGGCAAAAAAACATTTTATAATGACCACATTAATTCTGTAGGAGGTCAGACGAAGGAACTCTTTCGCCTATTTAGATCATGGGAAAAACCTTCTGCCTCTTGTCTTGTCATTAAACCTACAGCTGATGACTGTAACCAAGTACAAAGGGCATTTGCCGATAAATTACAGAAAGCACAAGATAAAATTAAGGAGGAGGCTCTGGTACCCTCCGCATCGGTACTGACCATTAATCAACCCTCAATGGAAATATTAGAAACAGATAACAAACCCCTTATCGAACTACCGAACCAGAGGCCTGCAATTCCTACTCAACAGGAGCAGCCTGCTGCCTTCAGGTTCAGGGAATCTACCACAACAGACATGTTTAACATAGTTAAAACCATGCGTCCTACCAGCTGCCCTGGAGAGCTGCTTCCCTCCAAGTATATTTTGGAACATAAGGAGTTGTTTGTCCCTTTTCTATGTAGATTTGTCAACTCATCCTTTTCTAACAGGTGTTAGTGTGGCAGTCACACCGTTGCTAAAAAAAAGGCAGGTTTAGAACTTAAGACCAATCACTAATACCTTATTTTATCTCAAACTTGTTGATAAAGTGGCTACTGTACAACTACAATCCCATGTCCAGGCAGCTGGCATATTACATATAAAACAGTCAGGATTCAGAAGTTATCATGGCATAGAAAGTGCACTACTGGACCTGCAGACATATATGCTTTCTAAGCTGGAGCATAGCAAGTCGGGGCTGCTGATGCTATTAGATCTGTCGGCAGCTTTCGACTTGCTAGACCACAAAATATTACTGGACCGGATGTTAACTGTTGGAGGTCTGTCCGAGGAGGCCATTATTTGGCCTTGATCATTCCTAGAAGTCCACCAGTCAAGGGTACACTGGGGTGACAATGCGTCTGTGTCACAAACCATAACATGTGGAGTGCCACAAGGGGCATGTCTCCCCCCCCTGTTGTTTAATATCTATATTCTGCCCCTATGTGGCAATCTAGGACTACTCCAGATATTCATTTGTAACTACACGGACGATTTTCAGCTGGTGCTGGATATTACTGGCGACCATGAGAAAGACCAACAGACGCTAAATGGAGTTTGCCAGATGATAAAAATGTTGGATGTCCACTAACTGGCTTTGTTTGAATGCGGCCAAGATGGAGCTTATGCCGGCAGACACAATCCAAATTGGACCAAAGATATGCAAACTTCACAATTGATGGCAGTCAAACCAAGGTGGCTCAGAAGGTGAAGACGCTGGCAACATACATGGAAGCAAACTTAGATTGTGAAGCCCATGTAACTGCTATCACCACCAGCACAAACTACCACCTCAAAGTTCTTAGGCAGGTAGCACCACTAATCTCAGTGGAGAACCGTACCAAACTTGTAAGAGCTGTGATCCTCCCACGCATCGATTACTGCAATGGACTTTTAGGAGGTGCAAATAAAGCTGAAATCCAACAGCTGCAAAAAATCCAAAATACTGCCATTCGTATCATCTTCCAGATGAAAAGATCAGAGCCCACGACCATAGCTAGGAAAAAGTTACACTGGCTTCCAGTGACAGCTAGAATTCAGTTCAAGCTGTTAGCTACATGTCACAAGTGTATCTTTGGTAATGCACCAGCATACCTGAAGGATAAGGTTAAACTCTATCAACCGAAGAAAAATCTTCGATCAACTAAAGATTTCCTACTGGAATCACTTCGGGTAATTAGAAGTTCCATGTTCAAGGGGCCAAGGCTTGGAATGTCCTGCCCTTACAACTGCGGAAAATGGAGAATCATCTCACCTTCCGTAAACAATTGAAAACGATTCTCTTCAACTAGCTAATTATCCAATTTCAGCCTCCTCCTCACTCTATCTTTCGGCGCCTCGATGCTTATTGGCTTTGGCGCGGTATAAGTCCAATAACAACGATAACAATAACACTGGTCTATTGCAAAGAAATAGTGATAAAACTGGAAGCTCAGAAAAAACCTTAAAGAAACTGCAAGTTACACAGAATAACGTCCTCTGGGAAGCTATGGACTTAGGTAAACAGGCACACATTTCGGAAGCCAGGAGATCCGTTGATTGTCTCACTTTCAGAGAGCTAATCAAATGTAATACTCTATCCATCACTCACTGGTTCTTATCCAGTTATGAGCCAGCATACCTCACCCAGATGCTGAAATGACAAGGTCCTACGAGTTCTCAGCATGCTGCCTACAGACATTGCCTGACTTCACCAAGATACAACCGCAAAAGAGAGAGATGCTCCAGCTTCCCAGTATGCGCAGCTACCCTCTGGAACAATGTCCCCCCACACCTGCGTGCTGAACCACCCTCCCCTGGGTTCAGAATGAAGCTTAAAATGCACCTCTTCAACTAACGATTGCACTTCCCGCTTCCAGTCTCACGACTTCTGTATTGTAACTAGCACCTAGATGCTTATGGGCTATGCACGCTGCTATAAATGTATACATAAATAAATAAACGACCTCCCAGTGGGTACAGTGGATGCCCCCACGTCTTTTGTCTCATCTCCAAGCAATGATCTTCCAAGGTAAGGTATATTCTGTATATTTTTGAGGCAGCTCCTCTAGAGGGGGCCATGACTTCTTTCTCTCTTTTATTTAAGCCACAAACACTGTCATCCGACCTCTGCATGAATGGTTTGAAAACTCTGTTGGGGCAATCAAATACTTTTGTCCTACCAATTCCTGACTGAGTATCCCCAAATCACAAGAGTAGTCTTCTCATTCAGGGATGTTGAAATTACTATATCACCTCACCACTGTTTGTGTGTGTTCCTAACCTTTTGTCACAGCTGGAAGGTCACATCCTGATAACCCTGCCAAGGGGCAGTGACCCTGTATTACTATGAAGGAGCATAGCTGGCATCCTGCATGCTCCCATGCAGCTCCCAGCGGGAGGCAGAGCCAATGGTGGCTGCAGTGATCCCACTGGCCCACTTAACAGAGACACTTCAAGTTCTGGTTTGTGGGCACAGTCCACCAATGCGGTGTCATAGACCCAGTACCTGGTAGGCAAGAACCCCTGCCATCAGACCCACAAGCGGCTAGCAAGATGCCAGTGAGGGGTGTGATGGTACAATCTGCCCCTTTGGTCCACCTAAAATACTTTGGATTTGGACAGAAAGAACAGATGGCTGTCTTTGGGGCAGGATAGATATAGTATGTAACTAAAATGTCTTGAGACAAATCACATAGATAGAGGTCCAAGGTTGCCAATGTTTTTGCAATAAAGGCCACACCATTGGGTTCTGTAGAACGATTACAGGCTATTTATTTAGTTGGGCTTGTTGACCAAGTGGGATTTCTGATTTGTTTAAAAAACAAGCAACACATCCCAATGGAGGAACATGATACAGCATACATTTCACACCATTGTAAAACATCCCAATGGAAGAGCATGGTACAGCATACATTTCACACCATTGCAAAACATCCTAATGGAAGAGCAAGGTACAGCATACATTTCTGACCATTGTAAAACATCCCAACGGAAGAACATGATACAGCATACATTTCTGACCATTGTAAAACATCCCAATTGAAGAACATGATACAGTATTCATGTCACACCATTGCAAAACATCCCAATTGGAGAACATAATACATTATACATGTCACACCATTGCAAAGCTTCTCAATGGAAGAGCATGGGACATCATACATTTCACACCATTGCAAAACATCCTAATGGAAGAGCATGGTACAGCATACATTTCTGACCATTGTAAAACATCCCAACGGAAGAACATGATACAGCATACATTTCTGACCATTGTAAAACATACCAATTGAAGAACATGATACAGTATTCATGTCACACCATTGCAAAACATCCCAATTGAAGAACATGATACAGTATACATGTCACACCATTGTAAAACATCCCAATAGAAGAGCATGATACAGCATACATTTCTGACCATTGCAACACATTCCAATGGAAAAACATGATACAGCATACATGTCACACCATTGTAAAACATCCCAACGGAAGAACATGATACAGCATACATTTCTGACCATTGCAACACATCCCAATGGAAAAACATGATACAGCATACACGTCACACCATTGCAAAACATCCCAATGGAAGAATATGATACAGCATACATTTCTGACCATTGTAAAACATCCCAATTGAAGAACATGATACAGTATTCATGTCACACCATTGCAAAACATCCCATTGGAAGAACATGATACAGCATACATTTCTGACCATTGTAAAACATTCCAATTGAAGAACATGATACAGCATACATTTCTGACCATTGTAAAACATCCCAATTGAAGAACATGATACAACATACATTTCTCACCATTGCAAAACATCCCAATGGAAGAACACGACAAAGCATACATTTCTGACCATTGTAAAACATCCCAATCGAAGAACATGATATGCATACATATCACACCATTGCAAAACATCCCAATGGAAGAGCATGATACAGCATACATTTCACATCATTGCAACACATCGCAATGGAAGAACACGACAAAGCATACATTTCACATCATTGCAACACATCCCAATGGAAGAATATGATACAGCATACATTGCTGACCATTGTAAAACATCCCAATTGAAGAACATGATACAACATACATTTCTCACCATTGCAAAACATCCCAGTTGAAGAACACGGTACAACATACATTTCTCACCATTGCAAAACATCCCAATGGAAGAACACGACAAAGCATACATTTCAGACCATTGCAAAACATCCCCATGATGGAAGAACACGATACATCATACATTACAGACTATTGTAAAACATCCCAATGGAAGAACACGATACAGCATACATTTTTGACCATTGCAAAACATCCCAATGGAAGAACACGATACATCATACATTACAGACTATTGTAAAACATCCCAATGGAAGAACACGATACAGCATACATTTCTGACCATTGCAAAACATCCCCATGATGGAAGAACACGATACATCATACATTACATACTATTGTAAAACATCCCAAGGGAGGAACACGATACAGCATACATTTCTGACCATTGCAACATATCCCAATGGAAGAGCATGATACAGCATACATTTCTGACTATTGCTTCGTGCATTAAAGGCAGCATTGGATCCCGATTTCCCCCAGGGTGTTGGCAAGTGTTTTGGTAGATTTGATGCTTTATTGTCATTCGAACTGCTGGAATCTGCATGCATTCCTGTAATTACTCTCTGTTAGAGGGCTACATTCCTTTGAATGGCAACTGATCTTATACCCATAAAGCAAAAAATAAAACATAGGACTGTATTCTCCAAAAACATTTTTAGCTCCAGTGATGAGATGCACTAGAACATCTCATTTTTCTTTAAGTGGGACAGCCGAGGTTTAGACCACGCCAGTCACACTTTCATTTCCCGCCCCCAAACGGGGATGGAAATGCTTTTCGTGTTTTCAATCATTTCACAGAGAGGGGCCCTTTAAGAGTCTCTCTCTATGAAATGCGCTCTCAGCAACCACGTGGTTGTTGAGAGCCTTTCATACATCAGTAATTCATGCATGAGGACTGGACAGCGCATGCTTGTGCCACTTTCCAGCCCTTCCTGAAATGTGCTTATCACATTTGAGAGTAAGGTGACCTGTGCATTTCAGTAATGAGCGCCAATGTAAAAACTGCATCCTAAGAGGTTTTTTTGTTTGCACTCATTGTTGTGAGCCTGGCCTCTAAAGTCCACATTGTCAGATGGCTACTTCTCCGGCTCGCACTTTGGGGTACACCTAAAGGAGGGGCCTGCAGCCTATGGTTCTCCAGATGTTTAGGACAACAAATTGCATCAACCGTTGTCAGCTTAGTCAATGGTGAGGGATCATGGAACTCATAGTCCAAAACGCTGGTGAGCCACAGTTTACAGACCTGTGACTTAATGAAATTAAAAGAATATTTAGAACAACAATGTATACAGTTTAAATTGCTTATCTATGCATTTTACATGGACTCTTTTGTAAAAATGTGTCAATTGTTTACAAGCTTCAAGCAATATCGCAGCAATTTAACCAGCAAATAGGTGGACGAAATGCTTCTCCCCTCCAAACCAAACAACACCCTAGTAGCGCTTTACTTGGGTGGGCATTAGAAATGTCATCCCTCTTGCTTGTAACATTTTTTGGAATAATTCTCTTCCCAATGAAAGAGATGCACATCGCAATTGAACCTGGGTTAATCGTAATATTTTGAACGTCTCAGAGCTTTTGGAAAAGGAAGTGATTATGTCCATTAAAGTCTGCAAAGTCAAAAGAGGCTCAGCATCAGTGAAACGTGGAAACACTTGCAAATTCCCAGAAGACTGGAGCGGCAATGGCAGGTGTAGATTTCCCGAAAACTACACCTACACATGTTACCAGCCACATACATAATATTCAGGTAGGAAATGCAAGAGCATGGATGAAGATTCTGCCATTAGGGAATACTGATTCTACAGATGGGGAGCAGTTTAAAAAGACACTGGAAATCTACTGAAGTCAGGGTGCACTCACCACCCACATTATATTATTTAATTCAAACACTTACTTTCAAATTTCAAATTTTGACATCCGAAAGCTTCAGGTGCTTGCGGAAAGTACCTGTCAGGATCTCAGGTACAAGCTTAATTCTGCATAACCGTTCCCCATTCCCCACGTGTCCCCCCTAGGGTCCCAAACACACTCCTATTGGGGGTTGATCCTTTCATCTAATTTCATTTAACAGCATCTAAATTCACATATCTCTCTTCTTTACTCAGTTTACTTTAAATTCAAGAAATTATTCTTAATTAATATACATCATTCATAATTGTCCACGTGAGTTTTTACACATTTCTTCTCATTATTAAGCAAAGTAAATCAAAATTCAATACAATAGACCAATACTTTTGAAAACAATTATGATTCATAAAATTATTTATTGGCTGACAGATACCTAGGATTATAGTAATGATCTTCTGCTTCTTTTGCCATTTATTTCTGTGTGTTTCGGCTCTCTCTAAGCCTTCTTCAAGAAATTGTGCTCTGTCTTCCTGCCAATTAACATAAACTTTATTAAAATAGCTCAATAGCCTCTATAGTTGTAAAGTCTTCACACATCACTATACCACAAAACTAACCACTTCTTTCATTAGCCAATTCACACTTCCTCTACAATTAAAATCAATGCTGAAATCAAAAAATGTGACTGCTCAAATCGTCTCTCTTAATTTCATGACCATTTCACTGTCTTCATCATTTATTGGTTGTCCCTTACATGTTCTCCTGACAGGTCAATAATTAATGGCGTTCCTCAATTCATATTCTTTTAAAGTTGTTCCCACTGTCTTCTGCATAATATAAAAAAGAAATATTCTGAACGATCCATAATTACTTGTATTATTCCCTTATGTTACTCCTCTTCTTATATGTATCTTCAAATGTCTCTACAGGTAAGCCTTTTTCTTCCTGTGCTCGTGCCCTTTTTTGGTTAAAGAAGCCTGCAGCATTTCCCAACCATTATCATAGGAAACAACATAGTCATGTTGCCTAATGCAGCGCGGTTCATAGACCATCGATCAATATCGATTAAGGGACTTATTAACAATGTTGTGTTCACTTATGATCTTTGTCATTGGTTCTCACAGGTAGGGTGACAGAGCCCACTGCACATTCATCCCTTTTGATTCTAGTGCATCCATATTTTTAATGCAGAAGATCTCTCTGCTTGCAAGTAATTTATTTAAATTACCTCTTCTCTGTGGTAATTTGACCTGTTATAGAATGACACATTGCATTTGTGCTGTAATCTGGTTTATGCTTAAAAAATACATATTGACTGGAAACTTTTCATTCTTAGTCCCAATGTTAGGCTTTGTTCAGTCCAATGTACTTGTGCTTCCTTTGTCGTCATCCTACATCAACAAATGCCACAAAGACATCAGATTCTGTATATTACATCTTGTTCTCTACATTTTCTGTGACAAATTGGGTAAATAGCCACGAAGTTTATAACAGTTTTTTTTTGCAGTAACAAATTAAAAAAAACATTAGAGTCTAAGGGCCTGACTTACAACAATGTTTTCAAAAGACTTTCCCCTGTTAAAACATCTTTGTAAATCGGGCCCTAAGTCACCAACCGTTCAGAGTAGCATTTTCCAATACATTTTCATGACGCTTTTCCCCAAAATATATGCCACGGTAAAAACATTTTCATGCTGTTTGTGCCCATTCATGGCCATAATAATTGAACCAATATATGCCAGGATTGCCATATAAAAACATATTGATATTTGCTTAGCCCAAAACCCCAGTAATGATACTATAAGAAAACACGTTTATGTTGGCTCTGTCAATATATGATGGTAGCCCCACTTTAGAACATACACCTGTTGACTTTGCCAGTAAAATGTGCCATGCCACAGTAGGAACACAGGTCCAGACTGGCTGGACGAACGTAGTCCAGAATGGCCTGATACGAGCGCTCATCATAATGGATTCACCCTTGATGCCAGTAAAAATGCCATTTCACAGTAATACATGTACAGATTGGGCATGCCAATGTAAGCCAGCGTAGCCACAAATGAGCACTCATCATGTTGGCTTCATCCTGGATGTCAGTAAAAAAAAACGCCAAGCCCCACTTAAACCAAAAACATTTCCACACCGGCTGCACCAATGTAGGCCAGAATATCCACACAAGAGCACTCATCAGGATGGTGTTTCCCTTTATGCCAGTAAAAGATTCCATGTCACAATAATGAAATATGTCCAAACCGGTTGCTCCAATGTAAGCCAATAAGCCCACATAAGAACACTCCTCATGTTGGGTTCACCCTTGATTCCCGTAAAATAAATGACAAGCCACAGTAAGAAAATATGCCCAGAAACCCAGACTAGATGCACCAATTTAGGCCAGTATTTCCATGTAAGAACACTCATCCTCGTCTTGGCTTCATCCTTGATGCCAGTGAAAATGCTATGCCACAGTAATAAAATATGTACAAATTGGTTGCTGCTTTATCACTGTAACTGCTACTACCGCCCAAGCCAGAGGACTGCTCCTCACCTTGCAGATTGCCATAAATTGGTTCTCCTTGCTGCATCACTGGAACCTCCGCTCTCGCTGTAGTACCCGTGTCTGTACCCTTTTCACGATGACGGCTCACTATGCCAATCCCAAGATGGTGGCTCACTGGTTCCCTGACGCCAATCGCAAGATAGCCGCTGCACTTCTGGTTCCAGTGTATGGTGTCTGTTTTTCGTTGGCAGATAATTCTTTACGGAGAACTGGAGGGGCGATGCTCCTCATTGCATAAGGGATTCTGTGTACCCACTTGTGCTGCTATAGCAGCTCCTTTCTTCATTCTGTCTCATTCCTCGCCCCTTATGATTCCTGTGTTTTTCACTGCTGTACCTTCCTGCTTATGTTCAGTTTTTATTCCTGAAAACTTCCTCTCCTTCTTCTTCAGTCTTTATTGAAGTCTGGTTCCCCTTGGACTTCTCAGTTGCTTGTCTGTTCTTCTGTAAACCGGTTGGACTTCAAAGTTTTCACAAGAATCCTTCCCTGCTGTGTTTTTCCTTCCCCTGGAGGATGTTTTTTTTTTCTCCACCTTGGCCCTTTTCTTTGGGGTACACGACGTTTGTTGTTTCTGTGAAACCAGCAGAGCGGCTTCCTCGGATAATATGCCCTATTTCACAAAAAAAAGATGTACCATAAGACCCTGGTAAGACCGGCTCTTGACACACACGCAAGCAAGCACATACATTCATATTACCTAAACTCTCCCGTTCAGCCTCACGCCCATACATCAAATATTATCGCACTCAAACGTGCACCAACACAACATACACTTTGTTATTCACACATACACAACCCCTCACACGTGCGCAACACACATACGTATATACACGTAAATGTTTTATTTCTTACCTGCAACTCTAGTCCAGACTGCAGATGCCGCCTCAGACACCTTTACGTGGACCCTCTGGCTCCCATGCAGCTTGGCTAAGCCCATTAAAGCCTGCACACTAGGGTACTAAAACCGCCATCCGAGAAGTGCTCCTCCGATGCTTATTGCAGTCGAAGGAGCGCTCAAAGTGTCCTCTGCGCTGGCTTTGCTCATTCTTAATGGATGTCTGGTCAGCACCCTGTTGCCTATTATGGAAGAACCGCCCTGGGTGCAGACGTCAGAGCCTCACATTTAGAATACATGCACACAGTAGACGTTGAAATGTCTATTTCTTTTGAGGAAATAGAAAAAGGAAATATTTTATTGTTAAACTTGTCATGTGGCGGATTTTGACATTATGGGAAGGCATGCAAGAATAAAGGTTTGTTTTTAGGGATACAAGGTTACCGGCCAGAAAGCCAGGGGGTAAAATGCAAATGTTTCACGGAAATAGTGTTCAGATTTCATTTGAGGCAAGAGAAAAAGGAAAGATTGTACTGTTATGCTTTTGCGTGTAAAGTTTCAGAATCTGACATTTTGGGAAGGAATGCAAGAATAGAAGTTCACTTTTCATGCATCCCAGAATTCCCCATTGTAATGCATCCCACAGTTCCCCACTGTAAAGTAAGACTGCACCTTTTTGTATACCTCCCTATGACATTGGCGATGAGAGCACTGCTTGATTGTGATTAATCCCAAATTTGGATTTGAATACAATGATGATACAGTAGTTGTGCCCATTGTCTTTGGTTCATCATAACTTGGATACATTGAATATAGGTTCCTGCATCAACAAAACTGCCTTTAAATGAAATGCATAGCCATGTCAGTAGATGAATGAAGATGATTTTCTTTGTATACGTGCCCCTGTCAATATGCGTATGACATTATTACAATTGGATCTTTGCAGTGCACTTACAGCACTGCAACATGCCCATAATCACGGGTTTGCAAACTTTGGCTGTCAAGATGTTTTAGACTACAACTCCCATCAGCACCAAGGGATCATGGAGTCACAGGCCAAACAAACTGGGGATCCACAGGTTGCAGAATTCTATCCTAAAGGATGCATTCACACATATTTTGGATATCAGTTTAGCTATTTATCTATTGCTGATTTATATGGTTCCAACCGCAATCCAAAATTGCTTCAAGGAGGCAGGGGGATGAAACCAAAGTTGGGGTACTGTAAACTGACCATGAATTGCTCTAGGTACATTCAAAACAGTGTAAGTGTGAGGAAGGGGAAATAATGGGAAGTTCATATCTCTAGAGGATGACCCAGCTGTCAGGAGCGAGATAGGCAAGCAAGATGTGCACAGAGATGCACCACCCTGCTGAGTGGGAGTTACATAATATCGCCCACGATCGGCTTCCACCATATACCCATCCAGAAAGGACTTGGTGGAGATTTATGCATGCGGTCTAGCCCCACTTCTTCATGTGAGGCAGTGCTGTGATCATTTGACAAAGATGATAAGGGTTGCAATTAAGAAGCCAATGCAATTCAAGCCACTATGTACTGCAAAGAAAAGGCACTCCATTGCCATGCCTAAGGCTACATAGCTGTTGTGGGTGAATAAAGGAAAGCGGCCCATTTACGAAAGGAGAGCATGCCACAGCGGGAGGGAGCAGGAAGAAGGTGGAAGGGGAGGGACAAAAGGGAAAAGAAGGCAGTTGGAGTTGGAGCAATAAAGGGAAGTTTGACCCTGTACCCGGCTCCGGTGTTTATTGAATGCGTGATGTGAATTGAGTGAGCGGTCAGCGTTATAGGCTAACAACTGGCGACGAGGCCGCCGCACCCACAGCGTGCTACAAGAAGGACAAAGCGCCCAGCACTGAACGGAGGGGGCAGACTGTAGTGCCCGCAGCAGAGGAAGGAGGGTGGTGTGCCCAGCAGTGGACCGAGGAGGCAGGCCGCAGTGCCTGCGGCAGAGAGGAGTGCATACCCTGCAGCTAGAAGGAGGGCCACCACCTAAAAAGGGTGCCAAGCAGATATTCTGTAGGTGAAGCAAATCGCGGTCTGCCCACGCGAGGCAGCTGCGCCGCAGCAGAGGGGACCTGCAAGCAAGGGGCACCGGAGAAGCAACCCGCGGCCCGACCAAGTGTGGCGGCCGTGTCGCAGCAGAGAAGGCACCTGCAGAAGAAAGGAGCCGACCAGCGGAGCTGCGCCACAACGCGGACAGCCCATGAGGAAGGTGAAAGCAGCCGCCAGCTACTGAGATGGACGGAAGAAGAAGGAGAGACCGACGGCAGCCGTGAGGGGAGAGAACGCACTGGTTAGAATACCCACCCTCCTCCTCCAATGCGCGCCAAGGAATGCTGCCCAGGGCCAGCTGCACCACACCACCACAAACTAAGAGCACTGCCAGAGCAAAGCAGCGCTCACACAGAGAACGTGCTAATAGATAAACGCCACAAGGAAAGCGTTACCTCATCTCAGGTCAGGCCACCGAGCCATCCCCAACCGCTATCCAAGCAAGTGCCCACAGAAACGGCCACACCCTTCTGACCAAGCCCAAATTACCATCTCAAACCATACAAGCAAGTGCCCACAGAAACGGCCACGCCCATCTGACCAAGCCCAATGGGCCATCCCAAACCCCATGCAAAGGGAATCCAATGCAAAGGGAAGGCAATTAAAGCCTACGCCGGCCCGCAACACACTTAGAATACCGCCAACAACCCTAACAGAGCGGTCACCGTACCCAATCCACAAACAAACCAGGAACATCATAAGAAAGAGTAACAAAGCGCGCATATCCGACACCCGTAAAACGCTGGGAGAGTGAGAGACCATGACAGACCAAGCGCAAGCAGCTGTTGATACCGGGGCACTGCCCACAGCCAACACAGGCCCAACATCCCACGCCAGCCTCATCAGATGCCCCAACCCATTTAACCTCAACCGACACCATGACCAAGGACAAAGGTGGGAGGAATGGGTCAAGGAATTCGAGAACTTTGTAGGCACCATAGGACCCCAGGACCCCCCGCCCCCAACAAAATCAACATCTTCACAAATGTAGCTGGAAGAGAGATAAAGAGCATCATTAGAACAATTCCGCCACCGGAAAGAACCACTTATCAGCGACTCCTCGAAGCCATCAATGGCAAATTGGTGGTAACACCCAACAAAGACTACGAGTGCTACGCCTTCAACCAATGTGCCCAATTACCTCATGAATCCATTGGCTAATTTGTCATCCGCCTGCAAAGAAAAATTCTGAAATATGACTTTGCCAACTCCAATGGCGACGAGGCCATATGATTACAAATAATTGAGGGATGCATATCATTACTATTTAGGAAGCACCTCCTGAAGAAACCGCTCTTCTTGAATGAGATCCTTGACCTAGCAAGTGTGTATGAACGAATAGACGTCCAAGCCGCAGCCATCAAGAACCCAAAAAAAAGGAGACATCATCTCAGCTGTAACACCATACCCAAGATACCAGGGCCCCCAAGGCCGACAGACCTTCAGAAATCCCCAACAATGACCCTAAAGTGATAGACAGTGTTGCCAATGTGGGTTTGAATACCCCCACAGAGGGCCATGCCCCGCAATTGGTCAGAGGTGCATCTGCTGTGGCCAAGAAAATCACTTCCAAGCCATGTGCAAAGAAAAACTCCCTGAATCAGGATCTTTCCGACAACAACCACCACAAATCCTGGGGCAACACATGGAACAACCAAGGGAACAATACGACTGATGTTCACTTGAAAGAGGGATGACTTACCCCACAACAACCACCTCCCGCCCAGACACTGTCAGAGCCCTTGAAGGCCTCCAGATCGAACCCGATAGGAAACCACACAAACACTACCACTACTACCCTCAACAACATACCAGTACCACTAAATATGCCTATGCCAGAGGCCATAAGACAACCCAAGAACCAGAAGGCACCATAGCCACCACGATGCCTAACTACAACCCCTACAACAACTCTCCACCAAGAACACTAATCGCTGAGGACCCATATCCACTGTATCTGCAGGACGGCTATGACAGGGAATATGTCAGAATCCTCAGTGCTGCCATCGACAACACACCAGCCCCCAGAGTGACGGTGCAAATGGGAGACACCCAGAATAAATTTGTTGTCAACACAGGGGCTACCGTCAATGTGATGAATGAGGAACTACACCACACGATAGCGGACCTCTACCCCCTGCGCCAATCAAGAACACACATCTTCCAATGGGGAGCAGCACTACCCCTCACATCCAAAGGTCAATTCCTCTGCGACTTGTCCCATAGAGGCCTCACCGTGCCGACGACAATACACGTCATACAGAGCCCCTCAGTTGGACGATGCCTCCTCAGTTGCAGGACAATCAGAGCCCTGGCACTCATTGATCTCCAATTTGAACCAACAGAAATCATCAAAGGCTACCCGTCGGACAGGCAAGAAATACAATCGATAACCCACCAGCCCATCACCAAGGAAACCCTCAAAACCACTCTTCCCCAAGTGGTTTGAAGGGGTAAGGATGCTAAAGAACTCTGTCATCACACTACACAGAACCCACGATAACGCCAGTGCCACAACATCCCTGCAAAGGGGGATTCCACCTCCAAGCACAGGTGTCAAGGAGCTGCAACTCCTATTTCAGAATGACATAATTGAAAAGGTTGCTGGTCCCACACCCTGGGTGTCCCCCATCATAATAATCCCCAAAGACAACAGACGAGTGCGCCTATGCGTCGACATGTGTATTCCCAATGCAGCCATATAGAGGGAAAGGCATCCCAGACCCAGCCTAGAGGACATGCTCGTCAGACTAAATCGAGCAACACACTTCTCCAAATTGGACCTCAACCAAGGATACCATCAGCTCGTCATAGATCCAGCCTCACGACCAATAACCACCTTCGCCACTCACGAGGGGCTATTCCGATATAAACGCCTCAACTTCAGCATTTCCTTGCAGGCCCAGATCTTTCAAGAGACCATCAGAAGACTAATATCATCAGAAGTCAAGGCCCTTAACTACAGCGTCGACATCCTCGTCTTCGGAAGATCCCAAGAGCAACACGACAGAACACTCCTCGTGATATGCAAGATCATACACCATGCAGGCTTAACACTCAATGGACCTAAATGTGACCTCAACAAAACCAGCCTGCTGTTCTTTGGACACATATTCTTCGACAGAGGCATCACAGCAGACCCAGAAAAAATTAAAGCCATCACCAACCTTCAGGCCCCCACGAACACTGCAGAACTAAGATCATTCCTAGGGATGTAGGATACTGCGCCCGATTCCTCCCGAACTACGCCACCACCACTGACTCACTAATGGCTCTACTCAAAAAGGAAGCACCATTCACGTGGGATACACGGTGCCAAATAGCCTTCCAAACCATCAAAGACAGCCTGGCCAACCACCGCCAACTGGCCTACTTCCACCAGGAATGGGATACCATCATCACCGTTGACGCCAGCCCAGAGGGCCTCAGCGCCATCCTGGCCCAAACCAACCCAGAAGACCGCACCCGACATGCGGTTGTGGCATATGCCAGCAGAGCCCTGTCCCACACTGAAAAAGCCTACCCACATGCTGAACGTGAGAACCTAGCAGCCGTATGGGCATGTGAAAAGTTCTGCCACTTTGTGATTGGCAGAGAGTTCACACTGGTCACCGACCATCAGGCACTACTATCCCTATTTGGGAACCCCAAAACGAAGATACCGCCCCGGATTAAACGGTGGGGCGTAAGACTCCAAGAACATGATTACACCATCATAAATAAACCGGGGGAGATGCCAACCCAGTAGACTATCTATCAAGGCACCCTACAGCCAATAACGACAACTCACTAGTCTGTGAAGTGGAGGAATACATTGCATACTTATCCACCAATGCCATGCCCCCACCATCTCAACGGAGGAATTTGCAGCCATATGCAGAGTTGACCCGACCATCAAGGCAGCACTAGATCTCACCAGCAGGAACAGATGGAAATAAATACATGGACAAGGAAATGGAGGGGGGGAGCTGACAAGAAGGACCTAACCCGCATAGCTAAAAACACACGCAGAACTAGTGGGCACAGACCAAGGAATACTACTAAGAGGCAACCGACTAGTAGCTGCAAAAGATCTCCGGAAAACACTAATAGCAATAGCCCACAAAGAACACAGAGGAATCGAAAACACCAAGAAAATCTTGAGAAACCACATATTGTTCCCTTATATGGACATAACAGTAGAAGACATCCTAGCCCACTGCGGGCCCTGCCAGCAAGCAGCAAAAAAGACAAACCCAAGCCCTGATGCCACTACCTGAACGACCATGGTAACGAGTCGCAATGGACTTCTACGGGCCCCTAGAAGAAGGAGGATACCTACTCGTAGCGATTGCCGAGTACTCACGTTTCCCGTTCGTCAAGCAAGCACTGTCAACATCATTTTATGAGGTAGTACCAATCATCAATGAACTATTCAGTGAATGGGGCATACCAGCCGTCGTAAAAACAGACAATGGCTCCCCATTTCAAGGACGCAAATTCACAAAAGTAGCAGACCACCTAGGCTTCCACCACCAAAAGATCACACCACTATGGCCCCAGGCCAACGGGATGGTGGAACGCTTCATGGCCATTATCAAGTTAACAAGGCAAAAGGCCCTCGTAGACCAAATGCCACATCTGCAGGCGATCTGCCGCATGCTCAGAAGCTACAGAAACACGCTGCATGATGCGCCGGGGCAAACACCAGCCGAATTGATGATGAAATACAAACCCCAACCCGCATTCCCCAATGGGAAGACTACACCCCAGAACAGGATGCAGCCATAAGAGAACGAGACGTTGAGAAGAAGAGACGTACAAAAGAGTGGGCTAACAAGAAGAGAAAAGCAAAAGAACAACGGCTTGAAGTGGGACAGACAGTTCTGGTCTGACAAAGACAACTCAGGAAAATGGATACCTGCTACAGTCCAGAACCCCGAGTGATCACCGCTGTTAAAGGAGCCATGGTGACAGCCATACGAGAGCCTGGTGAGATAACCAGAAATGCGTCGTTCTTCAAGAGACTATACCTCGAGGACCCAGAACCACCTGAGAGTCCCCGGGCAGACCCCAGAGAACTTTGTGAAGACCATTGAGACTCATCGAGCAAATGTAGACTCCGAACTTTCATGTTAAGCACGGGGGAGATGTTGTGGGTGAATAAAGGAAAGCGGCCCCTTTAAGAAAGGAGAGCACGCCAGGGCAGGAGGGAGCGGGAGGAGGGCGGAAGGGAAGGAACAAAAGGGAAAAGAAGGCGGTTGGAGTTGGCGCAATAAAGGGAAGGTTGACCCTGTACCCGGCTCCAGTGTTTATTGAATGCGTGATGCGAATTGAGTGAGCGGCCAGCGTTATAGGCTAACAGTAGCTCAAATATTTCAAACTTATCAGCCAACCAGCCACAGAAGATCTACCTTCCTGGTAGGAGTAGCTCGTAGTCGCCCCCACTGCATGAGAACACGCTGAGGGCTGCCAGGAAGGTGTTGCAGCGCAGAGCATAATTACCCAGCTGGAGACTGTACACGAACTACAGATAGCAAACAGTACATAACTTTATGCCTAAGAGGAGCAGCAGTACACCAATGCTGGTTCTAAGTGATTTCAAGAGATACATTGCTGAAAATTACTTTGTGACAATATATCATTTTCCTTTTTTATTTTAATGGGGATGGGGCGTGCCACGCCATTAGCACCTGCCCCACCTTTACTCACCCCTATATCATTTAGGCCTCAACATAGGCTTACCTATTTGACCATCACAGAGTAATTTCTGTGTTGTAAATTACCATTCAGTAATTTCATTCTGTGAATCAACAGTAAATGCAAGTACCTGCAGTTTCTTCTGGCTCACACCAAGGAAACCGATGACAGACTTCTGTTAGACCCAAACGTGCTGACGTCTACTGATGTCTGCCAGAAGTCCATGAACTGCTTGGGACCTCGATGGATCACCATAAAAGAGCAGCAAAGATTAGACACATCATCTTAATGAGAAAATACTGGAAGTAATCCTGCAACCTTGTGTTCATTAGACCTTTCCAGTATCCAGAGTTGTTTGGTTTCACCGCTAAACTTCAATTCCAAGAATTCCAAGTGTTATGTCTTCCTCTCTTTGAGTACCTGTTTTGTCTTCTGCTCTATTGTTGTGTTCTGTCTTTCCCATTGTATTATATAAGACCTGAGTCTGGGGTGTATCCTCCTGCTTTATAAAATTGAGGTGGTGTATATAACCAATTTGATTCTGCCCTGCAGAATTACAAAGATGAGTAGGGATTAACATGCCCACTCAGCCCTTACACTGCTACAAACCAAGAGGCAACACAATCACAAAGGTAAAACAGCCACAGTTAAGAGACATACCTCCTTTGCCTTTTGTGATAACGTCAGCCGAGAGAAGACTATACTCTTTAAATGTGTGTGAATATGATTCAGTAGCAACCCAAATATCAAAGCATAACAGTCCAAAATAAATGGAATGCCTAATCAAGTTTCTATAAAAATAAATATAACCCCTGCAAAATGATTAAATAGAAAAGCACGAGAAAAAAACCACCCCTGATTAAAGACCAGGGAAGAAGCAAGGATAGCACAATGCAGCACTCTGTTTAATGAATCAGGGGTGTATGTCAATTTAAAACCACAATGCTCTTTAAAAGAGATATGTTTCTTGAATCAACAGAATCCAAACACTGATGCGCCATGTTAACATAAACAAAACACCAATTAAATTATTGTCAAGCAAAAAAAAAAGTTTAACTTAATATATTCTCAATTGCAAACAACACAAAGTTACTGAGTCTCTTTTGTATCTCCAAGAGACAAGACACTGAAAACGTGTTCGTAAACTAAGATTTAGGACAAACAATAGCTCTGTAATAATCAAACCCAAAAGATAACACAGCAATCACTAAATCAGTGATTGTGCAACAGATGTTTTTCCTACTAGTGGACGTGTGTTTCGCTTAGCATCCACTTTCAATCTCGTGGAGACTAGTGAGCTTCTTCATGGCTAAATAGACACATTCTTTACTTGATCAATCTGTATAGAAAATATTATAAAGGATCACATTAATCACCCCAACGTTGACTAACATATTGCAAACAATATAGGTTATGTATCAATCTCGCATTTGAAATGATCCATTCATGTTACAAATCTTCAAAACATCTATAAATAATCGCATCGTTGTGAAGACATAAATAAACACCCTTACTTTACAAAGATGTTTGCACAAATTGTTACAAAGTCCAGATTGCACCCTGAGCATACCTTGGCCATGCCAGACATAAAATCCTTCATCCCCAAAGGTAAACTGGTTGTCTAGAACACTCACCATTGATTACAAAATGCTGTTTGCCCATCTTTCTGAATTAGTGCACTGACTTCAATCCTGATCTGTTCTACTTTGCTAGTCTGAAACATCAAACAGGTTTCTATCATGTACCTGTTTACCAATTCACAAATCTACCATTTCTCCCTAGTGATCTTAAACCTGCCTTTGATCTACTGGTCTGTGTATCACATCCAAGAACTATTTTGGATCATCATATTAGCTTCACTGGTTATGGTAGTTTATTATTGTTGGATGTATTCGCCCAGACCTTTGCAGCCCACATAGGTCAGTACTGAAATACCTATTTGAATTGATTAGACCTTAAGCAAAATAAAAGAGCGCAGGCAGGAGTAGTCTCGAAGGAACTTGTGTGTGTTTTTTAGTGAAGGATATGCTTCATGGATCCAAAAAAGAGAATGTGATACCTAACCTAGATATCGCCACAGGGCACTGTACGGCTAAGTGTCTCCCTAGCTCATTGTATTTTGGTCTAGAAGTACTGACTCCAACCTAGATATTGCCACAGGGCTCTGTATTGCCATTGCATCTAGCACTCCTAAAATGTACACTACTAGGAGCCCATTGACCTGCATGACTCTTGTCCTAGCCACTATGCTGTTAATAAACACATTGGTAAACTATTACCCTCGCACCATCATAATAGCACCACACCCACTTGGGATCAATGTAGAAAGGCCTTCCAAATTCACCATGCAAGAATCACTGTTATCTTTACCGTGCACAACCCCTGTCAGAAATGGCAGACTCCGGGCAAGACTGCCTTAACTGTATGAACCACTTGCCAGAACACTAGCACCTAGTTACAACAGATCCCGCTTTCACCTGTCACCAATATTAGTAAAGCCAAAGGTATCCAACCATAAATAACACATACCACAGCACCAGCCGGCCTACCTTGCCATACACTTAAAGGAGCTTTAATAAATGCTAGATCCCTGGTAGCACATGCCATCGAGATATCGGAGATCATACAGTTAGACCAACTAGACCTATTAGCAGTCACTGAATCCTGGTTGCACGCCGCGGCAGGCCCAGCACTATCACTAGCTATCCCTAAAGGCTACACTATCCTTAGATCAGACAGAACTGAGGCACGAGGTGGAGGAATTGCACTCATTGTAAAAGATAACCTACCTATCAGACTTATACCACACCTGGATACCAATTCGTGCAAGAACCTATCAGCCAAACTTAACTTAAATTGCACCCAAACTCTTACAATCCACCTAATATACAGGCCACCAAATTCCATTGGTACCTTCGAAGATGACTTATCTAATATCATATCAAACAATTTAAAAAACTCTTCCCAAGTCATTTTATTAGGAGACTTTAACTTAGGATATAATGACCCAAAAGACGCACATGCCTCTACTGTGGCAAATATCCTCACAGAACAAGGTCTCACCCAAAAAGTACTGGACCCTACACATTCTAAAGGAAGAACTCTGGATTGGATAGCGGACCATAACTGTAATGCGACCATCTCTTCCAATTCACCTGTGTTATGGTCAGACCACCATCTGATAACCTTCACCATCAACATTGAGAAAACTATTTCCCCGCCCGCCCTACAAGCTCCCTCAGTCCCTACTCGCAACAAAAAAAACATCACTTGCGATAAACTACTCCCCCTCATCTTACTCACCCTCAATGCCCTCCCAGAAAACCTGCGACCAGATGCCCTGATCAAAGTTTTCAACAATACCATGACCACCTCCCTGGATACAATTGCGCCACTTAAACTCAGAAAAAGCAAACCTAAGGCGCACCTCAACTCTTGGTACACACCCCATCTAAAAACATTACGTACTAAAAAAAGATCATGCCAATTACTATGGAAAGCTCACCCTTCTGCAGAAAATAAAACTAATCTGCGCGCTATCTCTGCCCTCTACAAAAAAGAAATTCTCCTAGCCAAACGTGAATCTTACAATTCAAGAATACTCCAGTACTAAGGAACTCTTTGTTATCCTCAAAGAACTTGAAACACCCATCCCCGTACCTGACAACTGCATTAAGGACAAACCTTGGTGTTGGAATATCCAACAAGCATTGACAGGTAAAGTTGCTACTCTTCAAACAAAAATTAAGAATAGAAAAGCCTCACTATTAACCAACTTGCCCAACAATACCATTATAACGCCGCCCACTATTTCTGACACACTAACACAATTCAAATTCTCAAAAGTTATTATTCTCGAAACAGAAAAGACAATACTCTCACTCAAACCCTCTAACTGCCATGGTGATCAGTGCCCTGCCCAACTCATAAAGGATGCAGCCAGAGAACTGTCACCTTTTATCACTAAATTGATCAACGCATCATTTAGGACCAACAGCATCCCCACTAACCTTAAGGAATCCTGGGTGCTCCCTTTACTGAAGAAACAAACTTTAGACCCTCTAATTCCCACGAACTACCGACCTATTACCACGGTACCATTCCTCCTGAAAATCATAGATAAAATACCCTATCTACAAATTCAAAAACATTTGGAATCCAATCATCTGCTGGGATCTAGACAATCAGGCTTCCGGCCCCAACACGGGACTGAAACTGCGTTAATTGACTTGAAGGCCCAGATCGATGACCTCAGGGACAGAGGCGACCTAGCTCTCCTCTTGCTTTTGGACTTATGGGCCGCCTTCGACCTCGTCGATCACCAGGTCTTGTGCAGCCACTTGGACTTGGCAGCACACTTCTCCCCAGAAGCTATAGCTTTGATACAATCCTTCCTCAGTGATCGTACCATGAGAGTATTCTCTCCCATTGCTTCAGCTGACCCTATCCCTATCACGTGTGGTGTTCCCCAGGGTTCATGAGTCTCGACTACCTTATATAATATTTTCACTAAGCCCCTTTTCGATGATTTGGATCATCTGGGTATCACCTACACTAACTATGCAGATGATACGCAGATCCTCCTACCAATTACCGGTGATTATGAAAAGGATTTGGCCTTGGTAAATAAGGTTTACCTCATCATCCAGGCATGGATGGCCTCTCATGGACTATGCCTGAATGATGACAAGACAGAGATAATCATCCTGGGTACACAACTATCGTTAAAGAAACTAAGCCCAAATTACTCTGCCTTTAGCGTCGACAATAACATTATTACAACTGCTAAGGAAGTAAAAACATTAGGTTTTTACTTGGATTCTGCCTTAAAGTTTAACAAACAGGTAAACACGTTGTCCTCGGCCACAGTCTATACCTGTAAATTAATCAGAGCTGGCAGAGCCTTCCTTTCTAATGAGAGCTGTATCACCCTTGCTAGAGCTCTTATATTGTCAAGACTTGATTACTGCAATGCCATGTACATTGGGGCGAGCAAGCAAACCACTAAGAAAATTCAACTCCTGCAAAACAAGGCGCTTAGAGCCGCGCTCGGATTTGCCAGGAGAGACCATATTTCGGACACCAGAAGAGCTTACAACTGGCTGTCGACAAGAGACAAAATAAAACTTAAAGTCGCCTCCCTTACACATAAATGCGTAAACAAAGCGGCCCCTCGCTATCTTATGGACAGAATCATTACTAAATCTGAGACAAGACCAACCAGACAGTCAAATACTAATTGCCTCCTGACCCCTAGATTCAAACTGGCCAAAATGGGAGGTAACAGCTTCCAGGTCAAGGCTACCCAACTATGGCATTCACTCCCTACCCTACTCAGACTAGAACCATCCTACACAAAATTTCGCCACATCCTTATAAAAATGTTCAAAGATTCTGATGGCTAAGCGTGATTTTGGCGTTCGCCCTCTTCACCTAGAACCTACCCTCCTCTACTCCGGACCCCACTCGGTATGCCGTTCGCAAAGATTTTGCATAAATTCATTTTGTATATAATGTATAAATATTCTCTGCGCTATTACCATGTAAATTGTAAAAAATTGTAAAAGTGCATTTTGCATATAATGTATATTGTATTGTATATTATGTACAACTAAGCTGTGAGCAATCTTATATGATGCGCCCGACTACCTGTGGGTTTGGTGCGCAATACAAGTAACAAACTAAACTAAACTAAACAAACCAGTCTTTACGGCCCAGAACTGGGCCAAGGGAAAAGTTAATAGTCAATAGAACCTTTTTGCAGGTGATGGGAATGGCCCTACCCCACCCCCCTAGTCATAGTTTGAATGAATGAACTCCATCTGAGGCTAAGGGGGAGAAGCCCCAACCTTCAGGGTATGTGTAAGGGCCCTATAGTGCATAGAATTAGATGAATAACAGAAGCCATGCCCCAGCTCTAACACTCCATTTTGTATTAGGCCTGTACACCATCTTTTACTAGGCCCAAAACCGCTAACATGAGGGCTGCGGCTCTCACATCTCCAGATTGCACAGAGATGCCAATTCATCAACACATCAGGCCAGCTCCTCACAAGCATTGTTCCCATGGAAGGCCATCCTTCCCCCATCCTCTCAACTGCTGCAAATACCTAGTATCGGTTTCAAGAATGTGCTCTGTGAGGAGCGTGAGACAGTACCAGGACCCAGCACTGTGTCCATCCATCTCCACTAAACTGCCAGCGCACTCCTGACCCCCAACCCACCAGGCCAAAGCCCACCCCACCCTTTTGACTTTGCCCCTTATATCCTCACGTACCAATAAGTTTCCTGCCCTGTTGATCCTAGCCATTTCAAATTGCCCATCACAGATCTAAAGCCTGCATGTCTGTATATCTTTCCAATAGCAACACACGTCTTCTCGTATTGTGAGGCACCAGGGAAAGTAAACGGTAGATCAACCCCCAGGGGAGAAGCTTGGGTGTGGGAACTGCGGTATTAACAAAGTCCTGAATGCAGGTGTCGACACACGTATATATTATTTTCCATTCTTGTGAACACCCCTTTCATATGATGTTCAGGTGTCTGCCATCTCTAATAAATTACTGGTTCCTGTTGTTTAGCTTAGATTAGATAGAATGTTTCTAACGTGACATTCGACCTTCACCGCAAGGATGAGCCCAGCTGACCCACTTGCACCAAGATCGACTTGGAAGCAGCAGCCAATTAGTGCCTGCAATCCCCTATGGAGCAGGCTGAGTTATATGTTACCGCTAACCAGCGATGTAATTTTTTGCCCTATGTAACATCAGTCACTGATGTTGCAGTTGCCCTTTTTAATGTGCTGCCCATGTTATTTTTGGAAGAGCACTCTCTGGCAGCAGAGTTACTTGCTGGTATTTATATTATATAAAACGTTGTTATACTTGCAAAGCTATCTCCTTGCTTTATTCCCTATTGGGGTGTATTTATTTTACAGTCATTTGGTGACCTCAATGTGATTCCTTAGCCCCTGTACTTGCGGCGGGATCCATGGCCTCTCCAGAAAGGCTGTGCCCACCTACAGCTGACCAGTCACATAAAACATGTAGGCAGTAGAAGTGGTTCTTGTGGGTCCCGGCTTGCAAATACCCTGCTGTTCGTTGGAGCCGGGTGCGGCCCCAGGGAGAGGCCCAGACGTGTTGTTGATTAACCGCGAATGGAGGCTTTAAGAAGAACACATACATGTGAGTATAGATTGCAAGGAAATACAAACTGTGGGGTTTTTGGTCATAGAGCAGAGTGGTTGAAGGCAACACACAGTGATTGAAAGTGAATGAACAGGTTGATTAATTGAAGTGGAGCCTTTTTATGGGATTTTTATTTTTAATTTAGTTATGAGAAGAATATAAAAGAGGAAGGAATCGGAACCTACACCCGCAAGGGGGCAAAAGGTGGCTGCCACATTGCACTGTTCCGACCAGTGAGGAGAATAAATACAGAGATAAAGTAGGATCTCTGTATAATCAGAGAGTTCAGGAATAAGTAGTGTTTGTTATTTTAACTTATTGTTTTAGCTTATTATTTTCAGTGTTTTTAATACGTATGGAGGAGGCCCAGGAGGGGCAGGTGTGGTGTGAATGAGAAGTGAATAGGTGAGGAATGGGAATGCTCTAGGGGGAAGAAAAAAGGGGATGTAAAGCATATGTTTTTGTTTATATGTGTCCTTGTTTTGTGGGTAAAAATGTTAGTGTACATTTTAGTTTGACCATACAAAAGACAGTATTGACAAATGTGTGATCATTTAAACAATCGACTGCCATTGTAAGTGTTAAAGGTCCAGACAGGTCAGGATCTAGAGGGGTAGGGGAGGGGAACCCTGTACAAAAATCTATTGTGATTGATTGTGTTAAAAAAGTGTTTAGCCATGAGGCTGGATACTTCGTTATCCCATATCTGTAAACACCTACCCCTGTATAGTTACAAGATTAAAAAATACCATGGACTTTGGGTGGCAGAGACAAAGGGGGAGGGCTACCACATGCCTTGGCAGAGGATGGGTCCTTAAATAAGGGAATGCTAGACCACATGTCTACATTTTTGACTGCCAAGTACAAGGGAAGACGATTGCAGAACAGGAGAGGGATATTGGATCTGTGGCGGAATGTTTGAAGAAACGCCTGTCACAGAAAAAAGAGAAACAGCATCAGAAAACTTAACAGTGGGTGGTGGCAATGCAGGAGAAAGCAAAAAGGGGTAGGGAAACCAAAGAAAATGGACCCGTTGTTAACACGACCAGCAGAGGGGTACTCAGATCCAACTTATGTTTCAGGGGGAAGTGCTCAAGCAACTGCGAGTACTGCACCACCCCCGCCATATGACCCACCAGCTATGACCCCCATCTACTCAGGAGTAAGTGCAAGGGATATTGGGGCGGCATTGAGTTCCACCTGTATGGAGCTGGCTCAATTACGAGCAGCATCTGAGGTAATGAGAGGACCAGAAAGGGGACCAAGACCCTCTAGTACCCCTGCTCGCCCACCAGAAGATGAATGGAAATCAGGAGACTTTCTCTTCAGGATTGATAGCGCACCCATACAGGCTGTACATGTGGAAAGGGAAGGGGATACAGACAGTCAGGGATATGAAAACATGGGGTCAGTAAGGAATGAGGAGTATTGGAGTGACTTTGATGATGTGGAAGAAGGGGTGGTGGGAGGGATCCAACAGGTATAGTTGATCACACTTACAGTTGAAGGAATGTGGGAAGGGAGGTTGAGAGGCAGGCTCGGGAGAATGGCCCTAGCAAAAAAGAAGGGAACTGGGGTAAATAGTGGGAAGGTGAGCTCAAAACTACAGATTCCCTTCATCCACAAAGGAGCAGGGCAGCCACATTATGTTCCATGGATAAAATCAACCTCCTTAAATCCCTCCCCCTACTCACAGCGGGTGCAGGAAAATTGATCTATGCCTTTGAGAAACAAACAACAGGGGTGCCCCTCACCATAGGAGATATCAAAAGCCTATTAGTGTCCACAGTGCTTGATCAAGCAGAATCAGTGTGGGTGAAAGCATGGCACCCGGGAGTGACAATAAGTAACAACATCCATGATTGGGAGTCATTTAATAATGTTCAGGCACATGTGTGGTATGCACTGCAGAGGGCCTACCCCGATACTCCCGATTTACACTCCATAATGCAATGCACAATGGAAGATGAGGAAGACGCCACACAGTTCATTCTTCGGGTCCAAGAGATGTGGAGGGCAGAGACGGGCACTGCGTGGGATCAATGAACATCCCTATTTTATTTCATTATAAAGCCAGGACTACCAAAAGAAGTACAGAAAGCCCTTGAAAAGATAGCAGGGATACGAGCAACGCGCTGGCCCGATATTCAAAGCATCATTGTAGGAGGATCAAAGAGAGAGAAAAGGAAACTATTGAAAGGAGGTTAGCTGAGGAAGCGAAACTCGTTACAGACAAAACTAGTGAAAGTAGCAGCTGGTGCAGCAGCGCTGCCCCTAGACAAATGGGAGAGGAGAGGGTGTCTCTGTAGCCACACAGGCAAGAATGGCAGCAGTGTGGGCAGACAACAAGCAAGAATAGTGGGGAGGAGAGCAACAATACGTGAGACCCCAGTGGGAAGGAAGACCAGCAAGAGGATGAGGTTGATCCCGGGGACAGAGGGGAGGAGGATCCGGTGGACAAGGCCCCAGAGGAGCGAACCAAGGGCAGTGTTGGTCATGCGGGAGGTATGAACGTTTCTCGCAGGAATGCCTGAGCAGACAGGGAGGAAACTACCAATGCAACCAACCCAATTACAACTAGCAACACTATGGGAACCCCCACCCTGGAAGCCCACACGGGCCAGTACAGGGGGCACATGAGATACCCCTACACTAACCCCAATTACTGGCCCAGATGCCCGGCCCCATTACTTTCCATCACCCCCTCATGTGATGCAGGCAACCCAGAATCGCCCCAACCAACAAGCAACCTGAAATAATAACCCTTTCACCACCGCCCTGAATGGCGCACCAGCACCCTATCAAGGGGCATGTGTGCTCGGAGGGGACCACTTCTCTTGCACAGGGACAGACTGAACAATACTAATTAGCACTGTGCGAGCTAATTCAAGATCAGGAGAGTGCAAAAGGCATCACCGGGGGTCCTGGTGGGCCGAAGGTGTTGAATGGCTCTTGAAAACACAGCTTCAGCAGTGCAATGGCAATCAAAACAAATGATCCCAGCTGTCTGGCTCTTCAGCTGTATTAAGTCCCAATCCAGGGACTCGGGGGCAAGATATGTCATATTCTTCAACTGCAGTGGTCCTTCAACATATTGAGGTTCCGGGTAACGCTGTGGGTGGCAAAGATGCAGGTGCATTTTCAAACTGCAATTTACCCCCACCGGTCCCTGGAGAAGGTTAGGGGACAGAGCTTCCATCTGACTTAGACACCCAGTCGCCACCTCACTGGTAGAGGGTTTTGAAAGATCATGGGCCTCATTACGAGTCTAGCAGTAGCCTTTCTAGTAAAATCCACAGGCTGCCACCAGACTGGTGCATTTTTCTGGCACCTGGCTCCACGGAAACACTGGGGATTATGAGTCTGGTGTTCCTGGAAGTCAGGCTCCGGAAAGAAATGTAAATCCCCATTCCCATTGAGTCCCATAGCACTCAATGGGAATGGGGGTGAGGGAAGCACCAGCACCGTTAATAACGGTGCCGGTGCTTCACGGAAAGTCTGCGAGCGGCTGCCGTTCCGCCTGCAAGGTCAGACCTGGTAGGTGTGATGTCAGCCACTCTCAGGCTCGTAGTGTGCCAGTCCGGTAACAACGGTACCGATAGGCTTACCAGCACTGTTGTGACCAGACCGGCACACTTGTAATGATGCCCCATGTCTTCCAACAGTGGTCTAATGAAATCTTCTTGAAAGGTTGGATTCCAAAAGATGATTCTAAGATGACCCCTTCTTTTAAAGGCACAAACCCACAGGTGTTTTACCAATGGTTTCACCAAAGGCAATACAATTACGGGTTGGTTACAGAGTGGATGAATGTGTGAGTGAGTGAAATCATTTGTAAAGCAACCACTGTAGAGTAAACCTCCTCTTATCGTCGGTCGGAGAATGCACCTGAGAAGAGACGAGCCCAGCATCACTCTTGGCAGATACAGGATGCAAGTAGAGTTTCCAGATGGAGCGATTATGTTACTACTGAAGATCAGGCAGGCAACTATTGATATGATATGATGTGATAGTTTATTTATATAGCGGCTACACTCAATGTGTTTCAAAGCGTTTCACAGCAAGGGAGGGAACAAGGGAAAATACAGTGGCATTCTCACAGGCCATGAACAACAAAAATGTGAAATTAACTATCGTGCTCGGCCTGACGACATTTCAGACAGTGCAAGAGCTAAAACACAGATAGGAAGGAAATGGAAAACAGACAGGCGACTACCATACTAGGCCTGATGACATTTCTGGTAGAGCCAGAGATTAAAAAGAGGTGAGGGAGGTGGGAGGAGAAAGGAGTGAGAGGAACAAAACAAGCAACTATCGTAATAGGCCTGATGACATTTCAGATAGTGCTGGAGGGGGGGCAACTGAAGGGAGAGGGGAGAGGAGACAAACATTTGTTGCTATCATACTAGGTCCAGGGACAGTTCTGATAGAGTAAGCGCATACAAAAAAGTAAAGGAGGGTGGAAGAAGTGTGGAAGAAGTGCAACCCTTTTTATCCCTTGAATGGCCCTCAAGGCACCAAACCATTAAGTAGCTCCTTCCACATTTGTCCTGCTCTTTTCTGAGCTTGTCTAGAGATGCTGCCCATACTACGAAGTGAAGCACTTGAAGAACATTAGTAAAGCTGAATATGCCGAGCAGATGATTGTGTGACCTAAGAGGTCTGGCCTGAGTGTAGGGAGTGATTTGGCTCCCGCAGTAGGCAGGGGAAATAATATGGATGGATTGGTGAACTGAACACAAAACTGAGGTCCTTTTCCAATCCATCACTGTGACGCTATCACCCTTGCCAAAGTCTCCTTTAAGACCCCATGCCTCACCCAAATTTGCACTAACAGAAAAACTTCCTTATATCAGCCAACCACAGCCAAAGAAAATCTATGGGCCTGATTTACAAAAACATTTCAACATGGGAAATTCCCATTGAAAACATATGTAAATCAGGCCATATGGGTCTTAGTGTGTACATACTACACTTCACTAAATGTGAGTAAGTCAAACTCTGCATTACGCTCCCTTATTACACACCAGAAAGAAGGACCCTGCACACTGTGCAATAAGGACGTGGTGCAACAGAAGCCCTGGGTCTCAAAGGTAAACAAACTCATTGCCCTCACATATGGAATAGATCCAGTGAGAGATTGTATTCTCCTAATCTGCCTTGCTTCTGGATTTCCTACGGTGCTGGTCACATGCATTCAGAATGTGTATGCCATGCTCTCTTCGTCAGAGGGGCTACTGCCCATGGGGGAGATACTGAGAAGACTACATATGAATTGTGGTGAGTTTGACTTAAGATGTGAAATGCTCTCAGCAATAAGTACTTCTATTCTCCACTTGCACCCAGAGGTAAATATATCCGGCAGCATCCATATTCCCCCACTGGCAGGTGTTGCCCACTTCTGCATTGGTTATGAAGCGTATTCATGTTATCGAGTCACTGCATTTTACATGTACATTGCTTTAGTGAAGTGGGTGCCTATTTATGGCAGCAGAGAACAGCAGACTGCGCAGTGCCAACAGGAAACTTTAAACACCAGCAATGCTTGGGTGGATTCTCTATGCAAACTGCAGTGATTGTGATTTGAAGCACTGCAGATCAGAATGCATCCTTCACAGTGGTTTATCGGTTAAGGGGATTCGGCATCTTCAAAGTTCACAGGTGCAAAGTATTTTTATACAAGACGTTTTCACTTCCATTTATGTATTTTTAAATATTAGCACATTTTCTTTAATTGGAGGCGCAGTAGGTGGTTTATCAGGCTTCCATCAGTAAAGTACGTTCACTGATTCAATTTATGTTCTGTCACTTTGTCGTGGTGTTACGTCTCTAAAGCAAAGGTGTGCATGCGCGAGCCTCGTTCTGGGAGCGCATGCGCAATATGAATAAAGTCGGTCGTGCGGCAGTTTCTGCCGGGACCTCACAGGCATAAGACGTTTGTCAGTGTGTTCTTGTATGAATGCTTGCATGCGCTTGTGTGAGGCGACCCGAGGCACAGGTTGCCAAATCACGCATGGCATAAAAACTCTACATACATCAATCTACACAAGAATAACGTGGGAGCGTGAATAATGATGTAAATGATGTAGAGAGCGAGAGAAAAAGAGAGAGAGAGAGAGAGAGACAGAATAACGAGATGGGGCCTACAGGTAGAGAGCGCGTGTGAGCAATAGAGAGAGAGTTTGAGGAATCAAGATAGAGGGAGGGAAAAAAGAGAGCAGGGACGTCATTCACCAAAATGCCAGGATGCGGAAGTGCCATTGCACGACCCTTGACCTCTATGACATCACAGGAAGTGATGTCATTTGACACCACCCTGAAGGAACATCACTGGAAGCGGTGGAACATGACCTTTCACCCCTTGACAAAACAGGAAGAGGCATCACATAGCATTGTTCCTAAGTACACTACGAAAAATATGGTTACAATATCACTGTAATGTGATATACATTTCATACAAGAATGGATTACAATATGTACCATTAATATCAGTGTGTATAGGCCCATATTACCAAATTAATGTGAATGTAAGCAGATGTCCAAGGCCAATTGGTAATGGTGGGTTATTATATAGCACTTAGGCTTACACGCTTTATCTAGAACAAATATACATACAATATCACCCAACCTCTGTTGGTACTCATTTATCAACCTCAGAAGGATGAATGGCTGAGTTAGCCTTTACTGGTATTCGAACCTGCAGATCACACACACACATTGCAACAGCAAGCACTCAACCCACTGAGCTGTCTTGCCAGCTTTAGCTATCTCACTTGCTATAGTAAAATGAGCAATTACATGTCTGAATGTTCGCAAAGTCAGAAAGCAAATAACACTCTAGTGGATACCATTGAACTGGTTACTGAGATTTAACAGCAGGTCAGTTCATCTGCAGGTCTGGTATAGAGTTGCCCACATGTCAAGCCTCCATGGATCTACTTTTTAGGCTTCAGAGGTTGGCAAAATACATACCATTGGGAGGGTTCATAACTGTGTATCAAAGAATTTAGGATAGCGCAGGGAAAGCAGCGCACTCACACGGCATCTCGTACTCGTTACCTCATACATGCAAATAAACATCCTGAACAGCATGCCAGGGAGATAGGAAAGATAGACACATTACAGCAAAGCATGAATTGTGGCACAATGAAATCAAGGGCCACATTATCTGCTATGGACAAACGGTTCTAAACTGTACACAAGCTTTTAGGGATAAGGAGTTTGTCAAGTGACCGAGAACACCGAGATGTAATGTCTTGTGATGATCGGAACAGAGACAATGGCAGAAAAAACATGCTACAAACTGCAACATGCAAAAAGCAAAATACATAGTCCGAAGTGGATGCTTATTCTACTCTAAATGATTTTTGGACGTTTGTGTCTGCATTGTGATTTTGAGGTGTTTAAGAACAGACCAAATCAGTGACTCACCCCCTGAAGTGTGCCTGAAATAAACCTTTGATGAGTCTAGCAATTATTGTATAGTATTCCAGAAAGGCAAATTATTCGTTGTTCCTATTCTTTCTTATTTAGGGTCACTGCTCAAGGTGTTACACTTGAGGAACCCCCTGTTTTTTTTAAAGAGGCCTGAACAAGAAAGCCTGCCATTCCAGAAACCACCCAAAAAAAACAACAAAGCATGTCCCACTGGCAGTGGTATAAGGGTAATGTGGTATATAAATTACCTACATCCCCACCATTTTTTCTGTACATAGAAACCACAAAAATTAAAGAATACAAGGTCTTGTATCACTCCTCTCTGGATGTGTAAATCAATATTTTCCAGATCGTGTCCTGTTGTGGGCTGAATATTCAAGATTACATCATGTGTATACAGAATCCCAACATTTGTACCTTACTCTGAGCCATTTCAATCAGTCAAGAGGAAAGGGTCTTCACTGAACATGAAGTTTAACCATAAACTCAGAAATGCTTTTCATGGTTTATTACAAAGCTTGTGTCAATTTTTTATATTAAAGCTCACAAAATATTGCAATACATATAACAATATTATTTAAAACAGACTCAACTTTAAACATACTACAGAAAGACAAAAACAACTGATCATCTAAATCATTCCAAATTGTCTGAAAACGTTTTTTTTTATATCAACAAATAAAGCAGAGATAACAACAAAAAAGAAGAAAGAAAACTTTCCAATCAGTATGTGAATTCACTGAAAAGTCAAAAAAGTTAAATTAGTGTCCTACGATGAGAAATGCTAGGAAGGAATTAAAGCAGATGCATTTCTTTCCAGGAAAACCATCCAATTTCCATGACGTTCCTGAGCTGATGATTTTCAGAACACAATCTCAGTGGTGGTACAACTCAATTAACATTTCGAGAGTTGAAAGCATCCCACAATACCAAACAGAGGTTTTTTAATAATTTTTGTTGTAGGCCTTGAGATTGAATCTCTCATAGGAAATAGTTCATGTATGAACTCTGTATCGTTCTTTCTTACAATACTGCTAGAGGTCCAGAAGCCCCCCGCCACAGCCCAGTAGCTTACATAAAAAAAAAATACAACAAAAAGTTATGTATATATTAGGTGTTGCATGGGAGATCACAGGCGACCCCCTGAAGCCCCCAAATGACAAAGTGAGACACATCGAAAAGAAAGTGGAGTAGAGAGAAGTAAAAGAGAGAGAAAAGAGAGAGAGCTAGAGGAAGAAAATTCAATTAAGAGTTGAAGGGAGAGAGAGAGAGGAGAAGCAATTAAAGGGAGTGTGAGCGAAAGAGAGAGGGAACGAGCGAGAGAGAAAGGGAGGCAGAGAGTGGTTGAAATCCCTCCCATCAATATCATGCGTTAGTTGTAACATACCACTAGGTAAACACATAGCATTCCGTTGTTGAGCAGTTTCTATTCTTGGAGGCTCTGATACTTGCACGCCTGAGGATAGGTAGGGCAGAGGAGTGTGTAGCCCCGGAAGTGTCATCAGGCCTGGAAAAGGCATTTCTACAATACATTCCGTATAGGTGGGGTTCCGGAAAGACCTGTCATTTTGGCTAGAGGCCCATGCTGGCTCCTGATGCCCCTTCACACTTCCTAAATAAAGGTCTCCCCAATCGTCCTCAAAGCTCGCATCCTTAATTGTAGCCAGGCCTGGACACCTCAGGACCAGCTGCTGCACATACTTCCAATACTGTAACTAGATAACATGTGACTTTTGATGGCCTGGATTTGCAAAATCACCACCACACAATATAACATTGGACACCGGTAGCCATCACGCATCTGTTGTTTTACACCGTGGGGCTCTGGCATGGGCCACTTGATCTTTACCCGCATTGTCTATCAGATGTTGCTCAGAGATGGATGGCGTGCAACATTCCCGCTATGTGATCACTATAGAACATATGTAGAAGCATAGATGAGTAGAAGTAGTGCCAGTCTCCTATTTGATGTGTATACATAAAAGGAGGGGATATAAAGCATGTGCATTTCAGTGAGGTGGATAACCACTCTTTCAGTCATCCATCACACCATAAACAACGTGGTTAGGGCAGTCTGGCTCAAGGCATATTTCCCACCGTGTTAGACATAATAGTTGCCTCTGTTGCTAACATAAGAACATGCGGATGCCAGTAATGTCTCCCCTGTGCTAATTTTGGATCCAATCCTAATTGATCTTGTTCAAGCACCTGCTGATGTGGGGGGATTTTGACAGCAGACATCTCCCATCTGCATCCTTGCATCCTTGCAGCGCACTAACATTAATGCATGCACGTGAACCGAGTGCGATCCATCATCATTAGCCAAATTACACCTCTTTGTCAGATACCGACCAATTTCACTCAATCCCGGGCAGCGAGAAGGAAAGACATTGTCTTTTCATTGACATTAGAGCGGGTGATCAGCAGGCGTAATGAGTGTGCAGTGAAATAAATTAAAAAACACGTTTGTTCTGGTGGTTTGAAAAGATCATTCTGCAGGAGTGCTTCTTTACCTAACAAAGAGATCACACTAGATTTCTCTTAATTTACGGAGACAAGGCAAGGTTGAACTGTTCTACGGGAGGAGTACATTACTTCCAATCTGTTGTAATTGGTTATTTGTAACGCGCTTAATACCCCGAGGCTTCTAAGGGCAGATCGTGCATCGTCTTGCTTCCAAAACAAGCACGTTGCCCCAGAGCTATCCTCCCGGGACTGTTGTATTTGGAGAATAGAAACCCTGTTTCATCCGTAGTAATTGTTGTTGTTCATCCAAGTTAGATAATGTGAGAAAAAGAGTAGATTAAAAAGTGGATGCATGTGACCTCATTTCCATACGTAGTCAACTCTTCAGGGTGTTTAGAGAAATAACACAAACGTACGAGTTTCTGAGTGAATTACAATATAGGCTGAAATGCAAACCCTTAAAGGAGAACAATATTTGTGTTCTTTACTCCTGCGGCCTGTGGGACTGTTTTGCAGAGGGCAGCTGGAAAGTTAGGAGCTCCGTCAAGTGCAGAAATCAATAGTCCACACAGCAGAACTTGATGGAAAGCACGAGGGACTTGTCTGAAATTTGACCACAAGCCAAACAATTGCAGACCGGTCACTAAGCGGTCCTTGGCCAAGCCTTAATCACACTTTGTGCAAAGCCCGAGCAGGCTTTATTGCAGCCATGAGCGGCCAGAGCCTGGAATTGAATTGGATGGAAGGTGAACCAAAGTGTGAAGATTACTTATTCCATTTCTTGTTTGTTTTGCCTCAGGCTGGGCTTTAGTGCAGAAGACAAAACAACTATAAAATCAATAGTTTGCTTAAATCTGGGTTAATGGTCAATTCTTAAGGTATTGGTGTACATATATCAGGCTTAGAAATGGTCATTATGAAAACATGATGTTACCTATTTTGAAATGATCTGTCTTTCTGTGTGCAGCAATAGACATTGTAGCAGCACTGTATTGCGAACGGTTAGACTGCTGGATCACATGCCAACAACATACCAGCAAATAGAACCAACAGTCAAAAATGTATATTCTTAGGGGTACAATATTGCTAGCTCTTGGCCATAACACCATATGTATGAATACATCATTGAATTGATTTACATATTTAACAACACCTAATGGTTCTTCAAGGACAATTCTGTAAATTGTTGATTTACATTTGGCAGACAACAAAGGCAATTTGTACAAGTGCTTTGTACAAGATGACACAACGTGCCACATACTCTCTTTTGTTTGTTAGAAGAGTCTATCACACCAGCCCCAGCATCCAAGGAGGAGAATAGACACCCAACCTACATTAAAGGATAGTTCCGGGACTTTTTTTTTATTGTCCCTACGGTTCGGCCATGTGTTTTTAAGCATAAATCGGTAGATCGTAGAAAACTTTCCTATGGACCTTACCCGACTTTTCGTCCATTAACGCACTCGAAATCAGCCGCATTTTGTGATAATCCTATCATTTCCCCCCATCGACCTGGCTCACCTGCGTTTGCGGCACTAAATCAAATCCCCCGCCCCTGAGCCTGACATCAGCAGACGCGTACCGCCCATTTCCCAACGCCAAAGCACGTTTCGTGTCAACAATCGCTGCGCCTCAGCTAATGAAGTGTCGCCATGGAAATGGCAGGACGCCTCTTTCCTCAATAAGTATAAACACACCGTTTCACAACACACAGCAGCAGATTTTCGATTCCATTCCTCTCTCTGTGTTACTTTGAGTATTCTGTGACTCGTTTCTGTGCTCTGATCAGCTACCTTCGCCGCTTCTAGGCCTTGTGAACACCTGTACCATCTCTGTAAATTATTTTACTTTCTTTACCACACAATGGCTACAATAATGCCGTATATGTACGAGCCCGAGTAGTCCGAGGAGGAACTACTGGAAAGGCAAGCACGCGAAAACGATGGGGATTCGGACGGCAGTTGGGAGGACCAGTCAACGGATGAAGAGCCTGGACCATGTCGCATGGACGGCGTCTCCACCTGGTGCACGTGCAATCGGTGCGAGCTAATGCCAACTGAGGAGGAGAACTGCTGCTGCCGTGAAAATTCCGGGTGCTTGGCCTACATTTCGGAAGGCGAGCCAAGTCCGCAGTGCATCACCGAGCTGCCAGAGTTCAGGGAAGCCTGCCTCTCACGGACTGTGTTGAGGATGATGATGGTGCTTATGCACGAACTTCGCGGCACTGTTCGTCCGCGTAATCCAAGTAACGAGTAAGTATACTCTGGTTGTGATGTCAGTGATGCCACTACTATTTCATGGTCGTCTCCCACATATAACATTACATCTACATATCATTCGAACGCATGTAAATTGGTTCCATATTGTGCATTTTCTGGATAGAATTTTTTTCAAAGCAGAATGACATTTTTTACCTGAATCGACATTGATAAGAAAGTTTTGTCATTTTAATTCAGTTTGCATCTTTCTTTTTCACAGGTGGTACAGGCTGGTGGCCTATCGTTGCTTCACTTGGTGGCTTCACGGGAGGCTTGGACACCGCGTTCGGAGAGTAATACCTGCCTGTGCGGTACTTGCCATTAGACAACATTTCCCCAGCGACAGTGGACAATACCGCGGATTTTCCCTGGATGTGCTGCAACCGGAACTTTACAATGTGTAATGTTTATTATTTATATTCAATTGAAATTAAGATCTAAAATAAAACCCAACATATATTTTAACAATGGTTGTTTTGATTTTTTAAATGAATCTAGTGTGTCTCCATTGAATAGTCTTCCTGTGCCTTGTCTTGTCACACCACATGTCTCCGGCCAGCATCCTCCCTCACGCTGGCCGCCCACCTTCAATCCACATAAGTGTGTCTCCATTCACGAGTCTTCCTGTGTCTTGTCTGCACGACCACCGCCCCAATCCACCCCCCGCCCTATCAAAGGCAGTTCGCACCGGGGTACTTGCGCTGGCAAGTGGAGCTGTCAGGGAGCGATAAAGGCCAAGAGGTGCCAAAGACCATGTACACTTCAAAGTGGTCTATAGAGCATGGGTTGTTGTTCCCATTGTCTACCTCCAGACCCCGTGTCTCCTGCCAAGCATCCCCCCTCACGCTGGACGCCCCCCTGCAAACCGCATAATGCCACGACATATACACGTCATTCATTCACAAACACACCCCTGTTTCGAATTCTTTATAACCCACTTCATATTTCTAATGAGAACTTCTTTGCGCTTTGCTAGTCAACCCGTGAAGGTGCTGGCTATCTGCTCTTCGTCTCTGTGAACTTCCGTGACCACTTCGAGCAAACTCGTCAGTTTGCAACCTGTGAACTGCTCCCTGTTCTACGACAAGAAACTACTCTGATCCCTGCATCTAACTGTTTGTTCGTCAAGGTAAGGCCATGTACCATAATCATTTTGCGTCCAATTTTTTCATTTATATCTATTTGCTAGTAGTCATCAAATTGCATCCATGTTTTCTTTTCGTTCAAGACAGTACATGCAAGGAACTAGTCACATGTTCTGAGTTTAGTCAAATTATTTTTCTATTTTTTTAAAGTTATTCAAATACTTATCCGCATGTGAATAACGTGTATAGTTCCAAGAATCAAAACGAACCTTGCATTGGACCTTTTATGTGTCATTTAATTTTTTAACACATTGGTATTCATTGAGAATTGTTGATCTTTACTTTTCAGAACTTTCCACAATGCCTGCCTGTTGCATTGGCGGTTGCCCTTCGAAGACCCATAATAAATCTGAAGGTACTATAATGCATGTTTTCCCTAAGACAATAGATCAGATAAGAGAATGGGTCCGATATTGCCGATATCCACCGTCTGAGCTTGAAAGTAGAGTCCTAGAAGTCTTTGCGGACAAGAGGGGTGATCGATACCGCATCTGCAGCAGGCACTTTAGCTCAGACATGTACTCCACATCATTGCTAATAAAGAAGAAAACACCGCGAGCGACGCGAAAATTGCTCTCAACCGCTATTCCCACTCTATTCGTCCACATCCCTCCACTGGTGAGTCAAGTTTACGGATTTAGCTCTCGGCCTTGAGGTAGTGTGTAGCATTAGCTAACAATAATTTCCCCATTTATGTATCCACTCAATATGAAGGCGGAAGATTCTCCATCTGTGTCGTCATTGCAGTCATCAGCCACTTCAAGCGCCTATCGGGTAATCTTACTTGGCTATTCTGCCACTGACTTGTTTTAGGCATGTAAATCAATAGTTTTAATTTATCGTGTAATTATTTTACCTAATGGTACACCCTAGTACTCGTCCTCTAGTCTTTGTTTTCAGTTATAATTATTGTTATCCAAAATAATGCAAGTACTGTCTTTCAGGGAGATGCTGAGGAGTCCAACGCATTGACGACAACCGTTGATGTCACTCAGATGCTCGAGGTACGTTTCCGGACAGTTCCATCGATGGAGATCATCAGATCTTGCATTCTTGTAGCGTGATTGTTACACACAATGTTTCTTTCATTTTTAGCCATTGATATGTCCTTCTGTCGTCGCCCTCCTATGTGTCTTCTTTTTTCAATATTGTGTTCATTACTAATGAAAGTCCTATGTTTCAGGGAGTTGATGGAGCATTATTCCAAGAAGAAGGGGGAGCATGCAGTTACTAGTCGGCGCAACAGCTTGCAGAAGTGTGCACCGCAGTTACAGTGTCCCTTGATGTTCTTATGCATTTCGAGGTATGGATACTGACAGTTCGATCAAGCGAGATCATATGACGTGATTACATCCGCTATACTTCCTTCTTTATTAACGCAAGTACTATGTTTCAGGGAGATGACGGAGCTTCTTCTACAAGAACATCACCCTAGTAGTTGATGCAGATCTCTGGGTGGTGACACTTCCAACGATTGAGCAAATCGAATCATATTTAGGTATCCATTATTTATTTTAGACAACTGATAATTTGTGCAGGTCTATTTAGATGAGCCGTTGACGCCTGCACAAAGTTTATGTTCTTTTTAACAAAATAGAAAACCATACTAATGCAATTACTGTGTTTCAGGGAGTTGCTGAAGCGTCATCTTCAATAATATCATCAATGGAAGTCTATGCGGAGCCCGAGGTATGGATCTTGACAGTTCCATCTAACTAGATCAACAATGCGTGAATAATTGTCGTTTGAATGTTCTACACAATACGTTCATTCGTGTTTTGCTATTGAGATGTACGTGGGTATTGGTCCCCAAGTACATTTTGTGTTTTCAATATTATTATACATACTAATGAAAGTTTTATGTTTCAGGGAGTCGATGGAGCGTCAGTGCGTGATGGATGTGCTTATCATGAAAATATAGTCGTTGCAGCGCAAGAGGAAGTGGAGACATGCACACACGAGTCGGAGCAACAGCGTCCAGATGTTGAAGTTCGAGGCAAGAAAGTTTCAAAGAAAAGAAAGCAAAAGAAGGTTAGTGTCCTGGTCACTATATTATGTTGTTTTTCACTCTTAATAGTTCAATACTGTAAGTTGTGTTTAAACTGAACATCCCTTTTCCAATCTGTCCTCTAGTTGCGAGTGGGTGTACGAACTAGATCTACACAGACAGTGAAGCGAACGAGAGATGTTGCTTGTCAAACCTTTTGGCAGGGACTTGAGACTGGAGATGCATCGTGCCAATGGGAAGAATATGAAGTGATTGACAACGGAGCTATACCACCACCAGCCATTGATAGTGAATGTCCTCCTGGTAGTTCGGATGCAGTCAGAGATCAATTCACAGAATCCACACCCGCAAAAACTAAGACCGCAAGAAAGTTGAAGAAATTGTTTTATCCTCCCATCGCCGGAGAAGGAACAGATGTTGCAATGGAAGAGAATGAAATGGACGACAATGAAACACCATCAATATCACTGAACATAGCGGAAGACGATATCAGAGATTGTACCTTTTATGTGAGTGACATGTGCTCAACGTTACAGGCCGAACCAGCTGGGATGCAGAGTGACAGTTTAAGGAAAGAGGCCAAATTCATTGTATTCGATAGTTGTTGATTGATATTATTATTATGGTGAAATGTGGGCATTCGGTTGGTGGGGAAGTATGTGGGGAGCCATTGATTAATGTGACTCGTGCAATTCGAGGCACTAACCTTAAAATACATGCCACCTGTACACAATATCATCCGTTCTCATGGTCTGCACAACCCATGCTGGGGCAACTGCCAGCAGGCAATCTACTTTGTGCAGCGGCCGCACTTTTTAGTGGTTCAAGTTTTAAAAAGTTAGAGTATTTCTTTCAGTTTGTGGGAATCCATTTCATTGCGAAAACTCAGTTCTACAAATACCAAACCGATTATCTATTTCCAGCCATTAGCGAAGCTTGGAGAATGGAAAAAATGTCTATTGAAAGTACATTCGCGGGCAAACGGTTCAGGCTAGCCGGTGATGGACAGTGCGACAGCCCAGGATTTTCAGCCAAGTACTGCACCTACCACTTTCAGGACATGGAAAGTAAGAAAATTGTGAGTTCGGTGGTCGTGCAGGTGTCACAAAGTACATCCTCAGTGGCCATGGAGAAAGTTGGCTTTGTAGCATCATTGCAAGAACTACAATCGCGGGGAATGGTGATCGACCTGATAGCCACGGACAGACACGTTTAAATTGCCAAGACAATGAGAGAAGAGTACAAAAATATAAATCACCAATTTGACGTATGGCATCTTGCAAAAACAATCAATAAAAAAATGTCGGCTGCAGGTAAAAAAAAAGATATGCAAGGTATTTCACAGTGGTCCAAGTAAATCAGCAACCATCTTTGGTGGAGCTCAAAAACATGTGAAGGGTCGTTGGAAATTTTACTGGAAAAATGGCGGTCAGTAATGCTACACTGTAGCAACGTTCACCGCTGGACCACAAACCAACATTTCCACAATTGTGAACATGGCCATTTGTCCACAGAGGAGGCACGGAAGAAGAAGTGGTTGATTCCTTCATCACCCACTCACAAAGCCATTGAAAAGATTGTATTTGATAAAACTATAACAAGAGATTTGAAGGGACTCACGGAATTCTGCCACACAGGAGATTTGGAGGTGTTCCACAATATGTGCCTAAAGTACAGGCCAAAACGATTGCATTTTGGCATGGAGGGCATGATAAATCGGACTCTTCTAGCGGTCTTGGCACATAACCATAATGTTGGCCGTCAACAAAGTAGGACGACCGGAACTTTAGGGACGCTTTGCTACAATAAGGCCTTCACTAAAAGAAGTAAACAATGGGTGATCAAACCAGTGTTTGAGGATATGCAATATGAGTTTATTGAGAGACTTATTGTTGATGTCCTAGATAGGCACATACATGGAGTTGTGAACGAACCTGTGCAGGGGACAACTGCATTGCCACCCAACATTGCCTCTGTTCCATGTCCACCTAAAGCAGAGCTCATTGAGAAATACACATCACGGTTTAAATGATTGTAATTTGATTGTCTGTTCTCTCGAGTCTCCTCATGTTGCAGGCCCATTGAATATGTGTATCTATGTAATGTGTAAATAAAAGTGATTGCTCAGTGTACATGCAATGTGTCTCTCCACCCTTGCCCCTCCCTTCACCGTGCAGTAGTGCGAACCACCCGGGTGTCACCTGTGACTTTGCTCTCGAGTCTCCTCATGTCGCAGGCCCATTGAATATGTGTAGCTATGTATTGTGTAAATAAAAGTGATTGCTCAGTGTACATGCAATGTGTCTATCCAACCTTGTTCATTTGCGCATTAAATTAAACCAAACAGTATTATAAATCATTTTTCAAAAAATATAGAATGTCTCCGTATTTATGGTTCTCTGGGGTTGCAAAGCACGCAGACAAAATGCAAAGATGGAGTGTAAATTTCAAGTCCTGTGAGATGGCCTTACACTGAATGTAGCTAACTAGGAATGTGTGCTCGTTCAAAGTGAAGGTCAGCTGCTTTGATTTTTTGCTCGGGTGCCAGAATGGCCCACGACTCAGTATAAGGTTCTATTGTTATTTGACCTTGACAGGCCGGGACCATCCCGAAAGACTTCTTTTTGGGGGTGTAGTGCAATAACGTAAGAAACGATAATGAATAAAATTTCAGAAACGATTGCCATTTAATGTTCGTTCATTAGAAGAAATAACGTCGGCATAGAAGGAGTGGTATTTCGGGGCTGCCCTACGCACAGACACAATGGAAAATGCAAATATAATGTAAGTAACTCTTTAGATGAGTTTATACCGCAATTTAATTACTATACAGTAGCTTTAAAGACGGGTTAAGTTGTACTTGTTCGTTCTATGTGGCATATTGTTTTGTACCGCGCACTATCTTGAGGAGAACCATCTCCTTTTACGGAAGCACCTCAAAACCTTCCTCTTTGCTTCTGCTTTCTCTCTCCTTCTCCCCTGCTACAACTGGTCCACTGTCTGCGACCTCGGTCCTGGGCCCTTCCACTCTCCACCTGCACTGCCTCCCTGTCAACCCCTGCACTGGGGGACTGTCTCAGTATCCTACAGCCCACCCTTCCCAGCACTTGTTCTGCACTTAACTTGCACTCGCCACCAGCTGGCCCTATGTATTTATTATTTCATGCTACTTACCTTGTACTCCACTTCCCCCCTCCCCTTCCCCTTGCACTTTTACCTTCCCCTACCCCTGCACTTGCGCGATCTGAATGACACCTGGCCTAGTAGGATCGTTGTCTGTCTTCTCCTTGTTCCCCCCCCCTCCCTGCCTCGCCACACCTTGAAACACTTGTGTATAGGCGCGTTGCAAATGCCATATTATATCATATCAGTGACGAAGTGGTCCACTGGCGCTCAGGCGGCTCTGAAAAAGGCGGAGGAGAGGGGGTGGGTTACTGGAAATGACGTATAATACCCAGTTGCACTGTCCTAGCTATGAAATAATTTCCCGACCTAATATATAAAATGAATAATTTTAATAAAGATCTGATGGTGAGACTAATTTCATTTTTTATGTTTTTAAAACAGGTACATCCTTCATTATTGTCTGTGTCACGAGTACCAGACACCGGCGGATGGCTTTTACAACCGCCAGTTGCTTCTCCGCGTGATCAACGTTACCACCCTGACCATTTTATGGGACGATCGCCAAGTACAAGTATGCCCTTACGCGGTACTAATGGCTAGATGCAACATACATACCGTTGTGGTGGCCTAGTGCCTCGTTGTTGGAACAGCCATGCGATTATCAGTGCGACCGAAGAGCTTATTTTATCGTAAACCAACACCCTGTGTACTGCACACGAACATCGCTTCCCTCAAGACGAACTATTTTGGATCGAGATCAAAGAAAAATGCAAATCACTGAATATTCTCTAAACATTTGATGTCCAATAAATGTACTTTACCAAATGTACCGTGTTGCTGTTTCATTTTAAAGTACAGTTTCATATTCCGAATTGTGGCGCGCTGTGTTGTGAGCTGATCTGTGTTGGTTTCCGGGTTCTGTGTGGAGTCGCGTAGAAGACGCCTGGGCGCGTTTGCCTACGCAGCACAGTCACGTCACGGATAGAGGCGGGGAATATGAATGTTTTGATAAAGTCTGTTTCAGGGGCGGGGGATATGATTTAGTGCCGCAAACGCAGGTGAGCCAGGTCGATGGGGGGAAATGATAGGATTATCACAAAATGGCGGCTGATTTCGAGTGCGTTAATGGACGAAAAGTCGGGTAAGGTCCATAGGAAAGTTTTCTACGATCTACCGATTTATGCTTAAGAACACATGGCCGAACCATAGGGACAATAAAAAAAAAGTCCCGGAACTATCCTTTAATCAATCCATCAGCATTAGAACACCTACAGAGCTCGCTAGAATAGAACGGCGAGGAGCAATCAGAACACTTACAAAACGCATTAGAACAGCACAGGGAGCGCCTCATACAAACCAAACCCTGCCAGGCGTAACCCCTTTGCCCACCCTGAGGAGAATGGGAGGATTAGTGAGCGCCACACTCTGACAGATCTCTGAGCCTCTGTTAAACTTCATACAACTGACTAACAAAAAACTCAGCTTTTCTGCAGACTTATCTCACCCAAAGATCTCATACAACCATCTCTCGCACAACAACCCGCACGCACTTCACAACACCGGAACAACACATAAGCAACACCAACAGCACACGAGGACTGACATCGATCCAACACTCGCATTGAAGCTCAGCACCCGGTGTATACCGACTAACAGAACACCACTCCTCACTATCCTACTCCCGCTTCACCTACTAACCCATCCCACCTTGTCATTTGCAGATCCGCCAGAGCGCCTGGGGACCAACTCTGTTGGTGATCGTGCGCGGTACAAATACCTTTAACATTTAACATTTAACATTTGATACAGTGGCTATTCACTGCCAGCCGCCGTGCAGTCACTTTACAGCCTTTTTTAATATTGCATATCATCAAATACTGATAACCAATGTACCCTATGGGTGGGTATCACAAGGGCATAACTGAAGTCGATTGCTGCCGTGGGTTCTGGAATGTTACACAGCCAATATGCTACAAGTGTATCATAAACAGTTAATGGTTAAAGGAATGGTGTGGTCAGAAATATTATTGTCCCTATGGTTCGGCCATGTGTTTTTAACCATACGTTGATCAATCGTACAAACATTTCCTATGCAATTTACCGTAGTTTTCATCTTTTGTACACACGCGAAATTAGGCAGCAGGGCGTGGCCATCTTGTGATAATCTTATCAGTTTGTTTGTTTGTTTATTTATTTGGTAATGCGCTCCGAGCCCGTGGGCATCTGGGCGCAGCAGTACAAGAGGACTCGAAACCGTGGGTTCTGGAATGTTACACAGCCAATATGCTACAAGTGTATCATAAACAGTTAATGGTTAAAGGAATGGTGTGGTCAGAAATATTATTGTCCCTATGGTTCGGCCATGTGTTTTTAACCATACGTTGATCAATCGTACAAACATTTCCTATGCAACTTACCGTAGTTTTCATCTTTTGTACACAAGCGAAATTAGGCAGCAGGGCGTGGCCATCTTGTGATAATCTTATCAGTTTCCATGATTGTGCAGCTCTAACTGGGAAACTTGCACCGCCCGCTGTGGTAAGTTTGAATCTGGGGACTTCCAGTAGGAAGGTATTGGCAGATCTCGTCAGTCGGTTAGAGGGTCTCCAGTTGATTCTTTCCGCTAGGTAGGGGGGTGCTTGATTGTTGAGGCATTTAGAAGTGAGGGAAATAGTTTTAAGAAGGATTCTGTCCTTTATCTTTAGCCAATGGGCTTCAATCCGATGTTTGGAGATATGTTCTCTGCGTGGGATGTTCAGAGCTGCTCTAAGAGCGTTATTTTGCAATCTCTGGAGTTTGTCAGTGACCGACTTGTTGGCACCTGAGTATAAGGCGTTGCAATAGTCGAGTCTAGACATGACAAGGGCATTGGCCAAGGTGAGGCAGCTGGCACTGGACAGGAAGGGTCTGGCGGCACGGATGAGTTTACACGTGTAGGTGGTTGAGGAGGCGAGGGAATTCACTTGCTTTTTGAGGGTGAGAGCTGAGTCAAGGTAAAAACCCAACGTTTTGACCTCGCGCATAACCTTAATAGTATTGTTATCAATGTTAAATGAGGTGTAGTCCGGGGTGAGTTTGGATAGTTTGTGGTCTGAACCGAGGAGCAGGATTTCAGTTTTATCGTCGTTCAGGCAGAGGCCATGTGTGGCCATCCATGCTTGAATGAGGATGTAAATTTTGTTCACCAGAGCCAGGTCCACTTCGTAGTTGCCCGAAAGGGGTATGAGGATCTGGGTGTCATCTGCGTAATTGGTGTAGGTGACGCCCAGACTGTCCAACTTGTCGAACAATGGCTTGGTGAAGATATTGTACATAGTGGGTGAGACACAGGAACCCTGTGGGACTCCACATGTGATTTGGATGGGGTCAGCACAAGTGGTGGAGGAGAACACTCTCATAGTCCGGTTGGCTAGAAAGGATTGGACCCAAGCTATAGCGTCTCCTGTGAAGTTGGCAGCCAGCTTGAGGTGGTTGCATAAGACTGCATGGTCCACCAGATCAAAAGCTGCTGACAAGTCCAGTAAGAGTAGCAACGCTGTTTTCCCATTATCCCTAAATTCCTCAATTTTGGTTTTGAGGTCTATCAGGGCAGTTTCCGTGCCATGGAGCGGGCGGAAGCCCGATTGGCGCGAGCCTAGTAGATGATTAGCTTCTAGGTACTCTTGAATTTGGAGATAGGCTACTCTGTCGATAATTTTTAGTAGGAAGGGCACTGTGGTAATGGGCCTATAGTTAGTCGGGATAGAAGGATCGAGGGTTTGTTTTTTGAGAAGGGGGAGGACCCAGGATTCTTTTAAGTTGGCTGGCACTGTGTTAGATTTGAAGGATGAGTTAATAAGCTTTGAGATGAAAGGGGCTAAGTCTCTGGCAGCGTCCTTTATTATTTGAGCTGGGCAGCTGTCGCCCTTTCAGTTAGAGGGCTTCAGTGAGAGGATGACCTTTTCAGTGTCGATGATGGAGATCGGTTTAAAGCTAAAAGGGGGGATAGTGGTAGGTTCAGTTACTGGAGGCAGTTGTTGATCAGTAAGAGAGAGGGCGTCTTTTTTGTTCGTTATTTTAAGTTGGAGGGTGGAGATTTTGTTTGATAGGGCATTCTGTATATTAGTGCACCATATCTTGTCCTTTGGGACCGTGTCAGATGGTTGGATAGGGGATTCCATTTCCCGGAGGATGGCAAATAGTTCCTTGGTATTCGATTTGGCATTGGTAATTCTGTCATTGAATACGTTTCTTTTGGTGTTGATGATTTCAGACTTGTAGTGTTTTGTAGCTTGGGTTAACTTGGCTTTGTTGTCGTTAGTGGGCGAATTACGCCAGTTGACGCATCGCCCAGGGTGGACTGCCTTTGCGGCACGAAATTATATCCCCCGCCCCTGAGCCTGACAACACAAGACGCGTACCGCCCATTTCACAACGCCAAAGCACGTCTCGTGTCAACATTCTCTGCGCTTCAGCCAATGACGTGTCACCATGGAAATGGAAGGACGCCTCTTTCCTCAATAAGTATAAACAGACCGTTTCACAACACACAACATCAGATTTTCTATTCCATTCCTCTCACTGTATTTCTTTGAGTATTCTGTGACTCGTTTCTGTGCTCTGGTCAGCTACCTTTGTCGCTTGTAGCCTGTGCAACCAGTACCATTGCTATAAATTATTTTCATTTGTTTACCCCACGAGGTGGAACTACTGGAAAGAGAAAGATGCGGAAACGATGGGGCTTCAGACGACAGTTGTCAGGACGATTCAACAGATCAAGAGCCTGAGTCTAGTCACATGGACGGCGTCTCCACCTGGTGTACCTGCAATCGGTGCACGCTAATGCCAACCAAGGTGGAGAACTGCTGCTGCCAAGAAAACTCTGGATGCTTTTCCTACATATCGCAAGGCGAGCAACGGCCGCCAATGCGTTACCGAGCTGCCAGACTTCAGGGCAGCCTGCCTCACATGGTCTGTGTTGAGGATTTTGATGGTGCTTATGCACGAACTTCGTGGAACAGTTTGCCCTCGTAATCCAAGTAACGAGTAAGTATACTCTGGTTGTCATGTCAGTTAAGCCACTTCTATTTCATGGTTGTCTCCTATATTGTCGTAACTTCAATATATCATTGTCATACCAATTTAGTCTTGCAATTCTCTAGTAATAGTCGTATAATAGTCGTTCAATATTGTGCAGTGTCTAGGTAGCATTTGTACTGGCAAAAATGCCATTGGATACAAGAATAGTCATTGACAACTAAGGTTTAATACACTTATCTTGGTCATTTAAAAACAGTTTGTATCTTTCTCTTTCACAGGTGGTACAGGCTGGTGGCCTATCGTTGTTTTACATGGTGGCTTCTTGGGAGGCTTGGACACCGCGTTCGGCGAGTAATACCCGCCTGTGTCATTGGTGCGATTAGAGAAACTTTCCCAGTGATAGCGGACAGTACAGGGGATTTTCCCTCACTGTGCTGCAACCTGAACTTTACAATGTGTAGTAGTTTTGTGCCAACAAAATAAGAAACAAAATAAAACACAACAGAATTTTTATCAATGGTTGTTTCAGGTTTTCAGTGAATCAAGTGTGCCTCCATTCAGCAGTGTTCTGGGTCTTGCCTGCATGCCCCAGGCCCATCCATCCCCCCTCCATTATCAAAGGCAGTTGGCACCAGTGGATGTGCGCTGCCAAGGGGCGCTGTAAGGGGCGCGAATGGCTAAGGTGCCAAACACCATGTACACTTCAAAGGTATCTTACGTGAAGGGGTCATTGTTCACATGCCCTCCTCAGACCCCGTGTCTCCAGACAGGCTCCCCTTGAAGCAGGCCGCGCCCCTGCAATCCACATAATACCAAGACATATACATTCATTCACATAGACACCCCTTTTTGTAATTCTTTATAAACCACTTGATATTTATCATGAGAACATCTTTGAGCACTACAAGTCAACTCGTGAACATGCTACCGAGAACCCCGGTGACCAATGCTAATCTGTTCATCGTCGTGCTATCTGTGAACTTCTGTGACCGCTGCGATTCAGCTCGTCACTGTGCTACCTGTGAACATCTCCCTGTTCTCCTGCCACTAACTACCCTGCTTGCTGAATCTAACTGTTTGTTGGTCAAGATAAGGGCATGTATCCTAATCATATCTCCTTCATCTCTAAATTTCGATCTATTTCAAACTAACGTACTCAGTAGTCTTATGTTCATTTGTCTCATTGCCATTGACTTGAGTTTCATTTGTTATGTTACGATATATCAATTTTCATCAGTGTCAATTGGCATCAAATTGCATCCTTAGTGGACCGTGTCTATAATATAAGCATATTTCCTTTTGATGTATTGTAGCACATTCAAGGGACGAGTAACATGAAATGATTTTCCTCACATCAAAGAACTGTTTATGAAAGTTATCGTATAATACAGCCGCCCACGCTGCACTGGTTTTGCTGTGGTGACCAAAACAAAGCTTGCATTGACGAATGTATGGAATAATTCCTTCTTTCTCACGGTTTTATGCAAAGTAATTTTGGAATACTGTTGACCATTTTTTTTGGAGAATTTACAACAATGCCTGCATGTTCGACTTTTGGTTGACCTTCTAAGACCCATGAGAAATCTGAAGGCACTACAATGCATGTATTCCCAAAGACTGTAGATCGAATTAGAGAATGGGTCAGATATTGCAGATATGCGCCGGAAGAGCTTGAAAGTAGAGTCAAAAAAGTCTTGGAGGACAAGAGGGGTGATCGATACCGCATCTGCATCCTGCACTTTACCCCGAATATGTACGACACATCCTTGTACACAAAGTAGAATCAACTGAGAACGACTCAAAAATTGCTCCCAAATGCTATTCCGACTCTCTTCGTTCACATGCCGCCTCAGGTGAGTCACAGTTCCAGATTTAGCTGTAGGCCTTTGGGTAGTGAGCAGGTAACTAAATGGATTGATTGTTATTTTAGGTGTAAATGTCACTTATAATACTTTCCATATTTATATGATTGTATAGCTTTTTAAATAATGACCATTTTGCTAAACATCAGTCCTTGGTTTTAGAACCCTCATAGAAAACTGATTTATGGACACAGATAACTATGCTATATTATGCATTGAAATAAGCATAATGTTCTCGTATTCTGTCTCCTTACATGCCAATTTTTAATATTAGCATTTCTAAATCAAATAATACTTTCCCTTTACAACTCCATGACTATGCACTGAATATGAAGGAAAAAAATTCAGCATCCATGTCTTGCCTGGAGTCATCATCCGATTTGAGCGCGTATCAGGTAGTCTTACTTAGCTACTTGTTTTATGCATGGAATTTGAGATAATCTGATCATATTTACGTATTGTCTCTTTCGTTTACACAATGTTTCATTTGTGGTTTGCTATTGATATGTACCTTTGTCCACGTCCCAATGTGTGTGTTCAATTTCCAATATTTTCATCCATACTAATGCAAGTACTGTGTTTCAGGGAGATGCTGAAGCGTCCTCTACAATTACATCATCCCTTGTAGAAGATCCAGAGACAGAGGTATGCATACTGATAGTTCCATTGAATGAGATAATCTGATCATATTTACATATAGTGTAATTTGTTTACACAATGTTTCATTAGTGGTTTGCTATTGATATGTACCTTTGTCCGCGTCCCAATGTGTGTGTTCAATTTCCAATATTTTCATCCATACTAATGCAAGTACTGTGTTTCAGGGAGTTGCTGGAGTGTCCTCTAAAATTACAACATCCCTTGTAGTTGTTCCAGGGGTATGCGTACTGACAGTCCATCGAATGAGATAATCTGATCATATTTACATATTGTGTCATTCGTTTACACAATGTTTCATTCATGGTTTGCTATTGATATGCACCTTTGTCGTCGTCCCAAAGTGTGTGTTCAATTTCCAATATTTTCATCCATACTAATGCAAGTACTGTGTTTCAGGGAGTTGCTGGAGCGTCCTCTAAAATTACATCATCCCTTGTAGTCGATCCAGAGCCAGAGGTATGAGTACTGACAGTACCCTTTAATGAAAGAAAGTCAGTCTAATTTGATTTGTAATGCAAATGGCTTATTTTAAATGGATACTCTTTTCTAGGGATGTATACAAGATCTGTATATAGAACAGGAGGCACGTGGATCAGAGTCAGTGAAGTTAGAGTAAAGAAGGTTTCAACGAAAAGAAAGAAAGATAAGGTAATTTATAAACAGTTTCTATTTTTAGCAAGTGTTTTGTGCTGAGGCCTTGATAATATGTTTTTTTAATGTAAATTGCCCGATACTGTATGTTGGATTTACATTGAACATCCTTTTTTCAATCTGTCCTCTAGTTGCCCAATGGTGTGCGACTATGCAGACACAGACAGCGACACAAATGAGAGATGCTGCTTGCCAAACTGTTTTCACCATGGAGGAACTATTAATTGAGGCGCGGCGTGTTCAGACTCGAGATGCCTTTGCCCAATGGCCAGAAAATGAATGTAATGTGACCGGCGAATCCAGCAAAGTGTTTTTGGACCATTGCTACAATGCGACTGCTCCACCAGATGAAGATGAAACTGAATGTATTGAAGATACTTTTGAATTAGTCGCAGACCACTTGACACAATCGACACCCGCCAAAAAAGTGCCACCCAAAAAGCAGTCGACATTGATGTTTTCTCCTATTCACGGTCAAGTAACAGATGTTGAAATGACAGAGACTGAAGCATCAACACAATTGACCGACAAACTAGACAAAGATCTGAACTATAGTATGTCCAGTTTGGCTGATATTTCCACAACAGTTCAGTCTGAAACAACATTAATGCAGGATGACAGTCTAATAAAGGAGGCCAAATACATGGTATTCGACAGCAGCTTGATGGAGATTATAAAGATGCTGAAATGTGTGCATTCAGTGAGAGGGGAAGTATGTGGGAAGCCATTGTTGAATGTGACTCGTCTAACACACGAAGGCAGTAACCTCAAAATACATGCCACCTGTGAAATGTTACATAAAACATTTTCATGGTCCACTCAACCGATGCTGGGGTTAACTGCCAGCTGGCAATCTACTGTGTGCAGTAGCTTTACTTTTCAGTTGCTCTAGTTTCAGGAAGTTGTCCAGTTTCTGTCAGTTTGTGGAACTCCATTTCATTTCTAAAACGCAATACTACAAATATCAACGTGATTATTCCCTGCCATTAGTGAAGCTTGGAATATTTAACAATTGTGTATTGAAAGTACATTCTCCGACAAATGGTTCAGGCTAGCCGGCGATGTGACAGCCCCAGATTTTCTGCTAAGTACTGCACATACCACTTTCAGGACATGGAAACTAAAAAAAATGGTGAGTTCGGTGGTTGTGCAGGTGTGCGAATGTAAATCCTCAGCCATGGAGAAACTTGGTTTTATAAAATCACTGGAAGATCTACAATCGAGGGGAAAGCAAATCGACCTCATAGCCACAGACAGACACGTTTCAATAGCCAAGACAATGAGAGAGCAGTTCCCAAATATTAAACATAAATTTGATGTATGGCATGTTGCCAAATCAATCAATAAAAAAATCTCGGCTGCAGGGAAAAAAAAGGTTCGGAAAATATTTCACAGTGGTCCCAGTCTTTCAGCAACCATCTTTGGTGGAGCTCCAAAACATGTGATGGGTCTGTGGAAATTCTACTGGAAAAATGGCGGTCACTAATGGACCACTGTTCAGAAAACCAACATTTCCAGCTATGTGAACATGGCCCTTTGTCCCCGGAGAAGGCAAGGAAGAAGAAGTGGTTGATTCCATCTTCACCTCCACACAAAGCCCTTGAGAAGATTGTGTTTGATAAAACTCTATCAAGAGATCTGAAGGGACTCACAGAATTCTGTCACACAGGAGATTTGGAGGTGTTCCACAATATGTGCCTAAAGTACAGGCCAAAGAGATTGCATTTCGGCATCAGAGGGATGAAATATAGGACATTACTAGCGGTATAAGCGCATAACGAGAATGTGGGCCGTGAACAATCTAGGACTGCAGGAAATATAGGGATGCTTCGCTACACTATGGCCTTCTACGAAAAGAAGCAAAAAATGGGTGGTCAAGCCAGTATATGAGGAAATGGAATTCAATTTTATGAAGTATCTTATTATTAATGTCTTGGAGATGCATACTCATGGAATTGCACGCGATTTTGTTCAGAGAACACATACATTGCCACAGAACATTAAAAACGTGCCCTGTCCACCCAAAGCACAGCTCGTTGAACAGTTCAAATCCCAGTACAAATGATTACCATCTGTTTTTATTTTTACCAACAATGTTTCTATGAAGTGTTCAAATAAAGTATGCAATTTCTCTTTTGAAATCTATCCTCTTTGTCCTTTTCTTTCAAATAGTGCAATTTTTACGATTGCCATACAATGTAACCCCGTGCTTTCACATTTCACAGTTTCGTCTAGCTACTGTGGGACCTTCATTGATCGTGGTAGGGCCAGATGGATAACAGTATGTAAGAATCTTTGGGTTTCGGCAGTTGCCTTACCATACAGTTACCCAAGCCGCTGAATAACTGCTCGTCACACAAAAGGGATGAGACCTAGGCTACATAAGATACTAGGCACGCAAGAAGTACTGACTGTGAAAACATGCCATGGGGTAGGAGGCCGTGACATAAGCAGAGGTGGGGCTATTGCTAGATACACTTTGATTCCGTTTTTGTGTTTCCTCGACTTCAATTTTGGAGTAGGGCGCATTCTGTCATTGCCAAGTTTCCCCTACCCCTCAGCAGCGCCACGAACAGCGACCAATGACAGCCCCCACATTTTTCCTCCTGTGCCCTTGCTTCACAATTCCAGTTCTCATGGATGTGTTGACACAAGATGTTGCAAACTAAGAATGTATGTCCATTGTGAGTGAAGGTCACCAGCTTTGAATTTTTGCTTGTGAGCTGAGGAAGCCCAGGCGTCGCACACACATTATAAGGTTCTATTGCTTTTTGACCTTGAGAGACACGGACCATTCCGAAAGGGATTGAATTGAAGGAGGGGTGTAATAACGTAATGACGTATTTCTATTTTTATGTCTATTTTTATGTCCAGACCCCAACCAATGGTTTGTTCAACCACCAGCTGCAGCTACATGTCAATCACTGGATTTATTTGACTCTTTTTTGGGACGATCGCTAAGGGCCGATATGCCCTTACGCTGTACCAGTGATTAGGAGAAACATAACAACCTTTACGGTCAAGTTGATGCACAAGCCTTGCAATTCACCATGCGACCAAAGTGCTTCTTTTACCCAAAAGGAACAGCGCGTGACTCAAGATAAACATTTGTGGATCGAGAGCAAAGAAAAAAAGTTCCATTTTGATTGAATATGTCAATCGCCAAATGTTCTCGAAGCATTTACTGAGAAATAAACGTACGGATGTGTTGACACGAGATGTTGCAAACTAAGAATGTATGTCCATTGTGAGTGAAGGTCACCAGCTTTGAATTTTTGCTTGTGAGCTGAGGAAGCCCACGCGTCGCACACACATTATAAGGTTCTATTGTTTTTTTGACCTTGAGAGACAGGGACCATTCCGAAAGGGATTGAATTGAAGGAGGGGTGTAATAACGTAATAACGTATTTCTATTTTTATGTCTATTTTTATGTCCAGACCCCAACCAATGGTTTGTTCAACCACCAGCTGCAGCTACATGTCAATCACTGGATTTATTTGACTCTTTTTTGGGACGATCGCTAAGGGCCGATATGCCCTTACGCTGTACCAGTGATTAGGAGCAACATAACAACCTTTACGGTCAAGTTGATGCACAAGCCTTGCAATTCACCATGCAACCAAAGTGCTTCTTTTACCCAAAACGAACACCCTGTGCACCCAAAAGGAACAGCGCGTGACTCAAGATAAACATTTGCGGATCGGGAGCAAAGAAAAAAAGTTCCATTTTGAATGAATATGTCAATCGCCGAATGTTCTCGAAGCATTTACTGAGAAATAAACGTACGGATGTGTTGACACGAGATGTTGCAAACTAAGAATGTATGTCCATTGTGAGTGAAGGTCACCAGCTTTGAATTTTTTTCTTGCGAGCTGAGGAAGCCCACGCGTCGCACACACATTATAAGGATCTATTGTTTTTTTACCTTGAGAGCAGAGACCATTCCGAAAGGGATTGAATTGAGGGAGGGGTGTAATAACGTAATAACGTATTTCTATTTTTATGTCTATTTTTATGTCCAGACCCCAACCAATGACGGGTCAACCACCAGCTGCAGCTACATGTCAATCACTGGATTTATTTGGCTCTTTTTTGGGACGATCGCCAAGGGCCGATATGCCCTTACGCTGTACCAGTGATTAGGAGCAACATAACCTTTACGGTGAAGTTGATGCACAAGCCTTGCAATTCACCATGCGACCAAAGTGCTTCTTTTACCCAAAACGAAAACCCTGTGCACCCAAAAGGAACAGCGCGTGACTCAAGATGAACATTTGCGGATCGAGAGCAAAGAAAAAAAGTTCCATTTTGATTGAATATGTCAATCGTCAAATGTTCTCGAAGCCTTTACTGTGAAATAAATGTACTTTACCAATTGTCCAGTCTTGCTGTTTCCTTTTAAAGTACAGTTTCATATTCCAAATTATGACACGCTGTGTTGTGAGACGCTGTGTGTTGTTTTCTGGGTTCTGCGACTGGGCGCGTTTGGCTACGCTGCCCAGTAATGTCAGGGAGAAAGGTGGATAATATCAATGATTTTGTGATGTCAGGCTCAGGGGCGGGGGATATGATTTAGTGCCGCAAAGGCAGTACACCCTGGGCAATGTGGCAACTGATAAGATTATCACAAGATGGCCACGCGCTGCTGCCTGATTTCGCTTGTGTACAAAAGACGAAAACTACGGTAAGGTGCATAGGAAATGTTTGTACGATCAATCAAGGTATCGTTAAAAACACATGGCCGAACCATAGGGACAATAATATTTCTGACTGCACCATTCCTTTAAGTTAGAATCTTGCACTATTTGTTGGTCTAGATCATCCAACGTTGGTGGACATTCCCCCCATGCAAACTATATCAGTGAATGGTAGGTTAAATGAGAGCTGGGTGGGTTTCTGCGACTGCCCTGATCTGCATAGATATGGTTTGAAATACCTTTTTTTCTATGCAGAAAGCAAACCCAAGATGTTGGTAAGAAACCCAGTCGGTTAATGCACCTATTTCAGTGTAAGTTTGTAACCTGCAGATCCGATGTTAAAATTCCTGTGTGGTAAGTTCACGATTGTATCCTTGCAATTACGCTTGGGTGAATTTCCGCAAAGCCCACCTTCAAATTCCAAATGACTCAACTGCTGGATTCTGAAGCATCTGTGGAGCCAGCGGGTGTATTTGGGTACTAGGGTAAGTATTTGGATGAGATTGTGATGTTCTTATGCATTACAGCTACTGCCACACGGATTTGGGCAAGTGCCTAGGTAGAAAGTGTGCTCGAACATCTATAAAGGAACTTCCTCTTCCCTTTGTGGATTAGCTTAACTGCAAGGGGACTCACAGCTGGATCACAGGAGCTGGAGTATTTGGAGGGAAATTAGGCAACACTGTACTTTCTTTTCAGGGAGCATGGTTGTGTATTGTGTATGTGTTGCGTGCAGGTATTTGAATTCAGTTTGATATGGGACCCAAGTTTGTTAGGGACATCTTCTGTCATGGAAACATTTATTTTGTGCTTTTTTATTTGAAGACAATGTTCAGGGTGGTAGACTAAAGATGTTGTATTGTCTATCTTGTGGTACAGAGATCTTGATGCAGACGCAGAAGTGGATGTGGAAGTTATGTCCTCCTACTTCGAAGCTGAAGTGGGGAGGGACAGTTAAACAACATATTTGGTACAGAGAGGGAACTGTAAATGTTCCCCATCCTCCTCCAACAGATTCTGCTGCTACAGGGGTTTATGATTAATATAATACACTTGTGATCATCTCTCGTGTTGGAGATGGGGCTGAAACTAGTGCTCCTGGGAATGACGGTGGTGATGACGGTGGTGATGACGATGATGAGCGGTGGGAGGAATTATAGGGGAGGAAGAGGAGCATGCAGGTGCGAGGGAGATGGAGCGTGTAGGGCTGATGGAGAAGGAAAGGGAGGAAGCAAGTCTAAGAAAAGTGGGAAGGTGTTAAGGGAGGAGGTCCATGCAGGAGGGGTGGTGGAGGAAAGGGAGGAGGAGCATGCAAGTGAGAGGGTGGTGGAAGATAGGGCAGCACATCCAGAAGCACAGGGATCAGGAGTAGGCGGCACTAAGTCAAATTAAAGTGCAAGGTAGGAATTACAGTCCCGCCACCTTTGCCATCATCCTCCATGTCCTGGGATTAGTTGAAGGTGCCCATGGGGGTTTAACCAGTTGAGTATCAGAAAGGGTACAATAGACCTCCTGAGCCACCATGATACTAGGTTTTGTATGACTCTGTCCACCTCCGTCCGAAACAAGTCAAGAGGAGGAGTCTTACTACTCACAGGAAACTGGGAGCCAGAGTCACCACCATAAACGAAAGCCTGTCCATTTAGTGACTGAGTCCTGTTCATCACCATAAAGGTCTGGTCCCAGAATGCACGGGTTCCATGGTACCTTTGCCATAGAGCAGGGGCACAGACAGGTGGCATGCTACCTAGTGTGAGGGCAGATTATTAGCCAGCCAGCATTGTTGGAGGATACAAGGTTGGCTAGCAGACTTCAGCATTTTATGATGGAACAGCACTGGCAGTGAGGTTAGTTGCCAAAATGTTTAATTTTAGAAGAGCAGAAACACTAAAACAAAAGTTAAGTCCTAGCTATGTGTCTCCAACACAACATGGCCATCAATTAAACCAGAAGATTTCTTTAAATGTAGTTTTTGCAATATGTGTCAGATTGCCATATATAATGTTAAACAGATTGTGAAAATGTAGGTAAAGAATGTATCAATTGTAGAACGTCATTTGTGATTTTTCTGATTAGCGTCATCTGCAAACACATCTATATTGTATCTAGAAAAAGAGAATTGAGGCACTGTATAGGAAAGCATCTATATGCATTATTAAATGTCATTTAGCACATCACTGGGATTTGGAGTAATGTAATGAATGAGGACATGTGAAGAATACAATGTATGCATGCAGTATGGTCACGAAGAATCCAAGATGAAGGGACGGGGAACTATTGCATACAATTGAAGCGCATATGATACTTTTGATCTGACAAAGATCTTGTACGAAGTGTTTTTTTGGACTCTTAAAGAGTCAAGGGGAGTGTAGTCTCTATCTTAAATGAGGACAGTCAGACCATCCAATTAGTGATATAAACCCAGGGCAGATGATAGTCTCTTACTTTTCCAAAATATTTAATCCAGAATAACATGTTAAGCTTTTTTCCAATGTTGTTTGTTTTCTTGTAACATTTTGGCTGTTAAAGAACAGATATCCAAGTGAGGATGTATCCCTGTCTCTGGCTTTTCATATTCTCTTTATATTATTCTTTTAGACAGGTGGCACAGCATTCACGTGTCTGGGGAGGCACCCCATACATAGGGACAGTTATCTTTCCAAACACAACACAGGCTAATAGGTAATACATCTGATTCCTGTTGTGGAATTTGAATGCAGACAATTGACCAATTCTATTAAGAGGCACACTTGGTAGCACACCCAGACCTCTAGTCCAGAATCATGATGCTTTCCACCCCACCCATTTCTGGCACTTACACACCAACATCAGCAACAGGGAGGATGAGGTGGCTGTGGCTGTTGTTAAAGACACCTGGAAGGATGATGGGAAACAAAATCACCAGCATAAACTGGTTTCCACCTGATGGTCTGTATTACAGCTTCACTCCACCTCCTTCCCATTTTAAAGCTGGGGATGTTGATTCCAATGTGAGTGACAAAGAGAGAAAAGACATTGACAACAGTGACCATCGTCAGTCTATGAGTGATGGCCTAGTGAAGGTGGGAAACAAGAGCAGCCATTCAGGTGTTGTTGAAATGCTATTGCTGTGTATGTTCCTGTAACTATAACCTCTGGCAACAGCATAATATGCCTTGATGAGATTGGACAATTTTGTTTTGCAATGAGTCCCATTACATGAAGGTACTCAGATCAGACTTGAGATAAGGTTCATCAAGAAAGTTCTCTCTCCTTTAAGACTCATGCCCCCTTCCCTGCAGAAGTGGGTTAGAAATCGTGAGTTTGCTCCCTACCCTGTCGGAACACATCACAATTAGGTGTATATCTGCCTTAAAACATGTGCATTAAAACATTTCTGTCCATCCCCTTCCATGTGGAATTGTGCTAAAAAGTAGGTGTTTGCCCCCTCCTTTGAGGGTGCATTAGAAATTGTGTGTTTGATATCTTCCCTGTGTGAAATTAGGCATGTGCACCCCATGCAAATTCATTACAAATTGTGTGGGCATCATGTGATGAATCAGTAAAGAATCCTCCTGGAAACCAGGCCTGGGACCTTTCTCATGTGGCCAACGAAAGGCAGAAGCGTCCTGATGCTGACCTTGGGGGTGGTGTACTGCGGGAGGATCACATGGGGATGGGGGAACAGTTCACGAAGATTGGGAAACCCCCCTGTTTAACTTTCCCCATAATCCCACACTTTTCATCGTGTTTGCCAAACAACAGAAGTCAGAAAATCTAACTTTGTTGTTGAGGACTACAAGTCTCATTAACCCATAAGAACTGGGATGAGGAAGAGGATTGAATAGTCATACTGTAGTAGTAGTCAGGCAATTAAGCATACTATCCAACATCTCAAGGAACCCGAGAGGAATAAAAAGGCCTCCTCAGGTGCAGGCAATTGGAAGGAGCTGGAACTGTGGGTGGAGTGTATGCAGTAGTAGCAGAGGCAGAAGGAAGAAGGCACAGTGTTGGCAATTCAGGCAGAAGTGAGAGAAACAAAGAGATGCCGGGACACTGATGCAGCAGATTTCCCCTGCTTGTCCTGTGAGAGTCTTGTTTCCCCAAACTCAGGCGTGCAGGAGAGCTGGCTTTCCCCATTTGAGCCTAATTGCAGAGATTGAGCAACAAGAAGCATGTCGGAGACCGTGGTGAGCACCTGTCGTGAAGCTGTGGATCTCAGGAGCAAGAGGGGTTCCTTAATTGAGTGGCCGGACTGGAGACACTTCAGCAAGGAAGGGTGTGGGTCCCAAGAGAAGCCAGAAGGCGTAGAAGATGTGCAACACATGGAGGGAGGAAAACAGAAACCAGTGAGTTAAACCTGCCTTTCTGAATCCTTACACAAGCACTGCCAGCAACAGTATTCAGCTTAATAATCACTTGAGTAATAGTAGATCAGTGAAGTTGTTTGTTCAGTATTTAACAATTGGAAACTTGAATTGTAGCATTCACGTGTGATCAGGTATTTCTATTTCACTTGAGTGAAGAGGAAAAGCTATAAACATTTAAACTTTGTAAAAACGATGAAGAAGTGGTCGCGTGTGCCTAATTACGTTTCTCAAAGGAAAAGTGAACACAAACTCATTATTTACGAAGACAACAATTGCTTATAAAGAGATGTCAAGTGTTTAAACATTGTATTTGAAGTTGGAGCGAGCAGGCATTGCCTAAGCAAAGAGTATTTCCCTGTTGAGACTGAAATAATCCTTTCTCAATGCCAGAGAATGCCAGAGAACAATCTAAACAATATTTTGAGCGCAATAGAACTTCAGCATTGCTTAAGGCACAAGTGTGCAAGCATTACCTGAAGCCAAGAAAGTGGCACCAAAGCTTCTGGGTAATTATTCGGGCTAACAGCTAGCAGAGAGATGAAGGCAAAGCTGTGGAAGGGCAACATGCTATTTATACATATTATTTGAAGTTGATACAACCTATGCTGCAAAAGACTGTAGAGGCAAGAGAGAAATGTGTCCCAAAGGCAACTATAGATTGTTGGTGGTTGTAGACAGACACGAGAGGCAAAGAGGCTTCCCCTTTTGAAAAGAGATATTCAGTGGAAGAGAACCTTGCCTATTTGAAGGTGTTGAAGTACCTGAAAGTGAATCTTGTCATAATCGGTTTAAAGTCACAAAGTACTGAAGCTGTGGTGCTATATTTGGTTGTCAGTAGATGTGAGACTTCAGTGCAAGATGAAATGGAATTGTATAAGGCAAAGGAGTAGGCCCTCATGGTAAAAGTCTAGTAGAAGTTTCAGTTGTTGAAGTAGAAGTAGCAGTGCTGTGAAGTCATCCTGATAAAGATACATTTTGTGACTCATAATCCTGTAAGAGAGACATATTAAGCGTTAACCAAAACCTGTGTTTCATTACCAATTACAGAAGTTGTAATTCTTTTGAAATGTAGCAATTCTTCTTGCATATATGATAGTGGTGGCAAAGCATTATGGCTGGAAATAACATTGGTGCTATTTTGAGGAAGTGGAAAGTCTTATAACCAAGAGGAGAAGCTTTACTGTTGTTGGAACTTTAGTTCATAAAACCTTACCTTGACACTGAAATATCAAGAACTGAATTGAGACTATATTACCTACATGGATTTCCTTGTTTATTTGTGTTGAACTTTGGAGCTGAATTTACCTTGAATCCTGAAGAACGGAGCTCCCCCAGGTTACTAAGAGGTTATCAAGAAATGGTGGATATCATTGTTGATGTTATTTGAATTGCCATATATGTTCTTTGTGTTTTTGATCTTTAAGTGTGAGGACAAGACATCCTGTGTTAGAGTGTTTTGTTAGGCAGCAAAATCCTCATCAGAGTAGGGATAATGAGGCGCTTCATAACATTTATAATTCAATAACATGGCATATTGGACAATCATCCAAAAGTTGTTTGCCTTGTATTGTTTATCCCTCACAATCACCTTCACTGGAAGAGTATGGCAAAACGTGTGGATTTTCATTACAACTTGCACATGCCCCCTTGCCTGTAAGAGTGCATAAGAAATTAGGCATGCACACCCTCACTGTTGGAGTGAATTAGAAATTAGAAATTGTGTGCACCCTTCCCTGTGGGAGTGCATCAAAAATAACGTATGCTCCCCATTCTCTCGAGGTGTACGTCAAAATGTGTGTGTGCACCCCCTTCCCTTTAGGAGTGCATTATACATTGTGTGTGTGTGTCCCTTTCTCTCCAGAAGGTCATACAAAATCCCTTCCCTTTGGGAGTGTATTAGACATTGTGTCTCACCTGTTCCCTGCTGTAGTGCATCTAAAATGATCTGTGAGCCCCCCTACCCATCTGAATACATTACAAATGTTGTGTGCATCCTTCTCAGTGGAAGTGCAGCAAAAACTAGGTGTGTGCCTCCCGCTCTGTGGGAGCACATAACAAATTAATTATGCGAGTGATTCTTGTAGTATGTCCAAGTACTGACATTTATCACATATCACTGTGATGCATTCATAAAACATCTAGGAGTCTTGTAACTTCACATTTTTGCACATAAACAAGATTTGAATACTTACCACCACAACAGTCATCTTCTATCCCAATCCACACTACATTGTCATTTTATTTTCAGTCCCACAGCAAGTACTATTGATGATAAAAACAGTAGCCACCACCCTCACTCCATTGCCTTGACTGACTTTCCTTCCAATTGGGGCAGAGGTAATCCTCTAACGCAAGCATGTTTGTCTGCTGACTGTTTGGAGACTGTTGCTGTGTAAACCTTGCCATGGTCTGCTGGGATAATGTGCTCATCCATTTTGAAGGTAGGCTTCCCATTTTGCCAGACGCAATTGTTGCAGCAGTACTGAAAACACATTCTGATTGCATCTTAGATGAGGGACACATTTAGGTTGTCTATGGCAACATGAGCAAATTTGTCTGGCTATATAGACTAATTGGAGCACCAATATTACAATGGGTCTTTGGCCTTTCCAAGCTGGCACGTGTTATTCCACTATGTATCCCTCATCTTTGTAGCAGTGGGCCTGCTCCACCAGATGCTCCTCACCATGGCCCAGACATGTTGAGGAATACAGAATGAAGACGAGTCTCACTGAGGTGTGTGCACAGCTGTTGCACACCCTACATTGGGTGTCCCTTTAATTCATACAGTTACACTTGGTAAGTGGGGAATGCCAGATGCCAGATACCAGACGTCTGACTTTATGTTGGCGAAACTGAGATGTTTTCTGCCATTCATGCCTCTGTTCCATAAAATATTAGTTTGCAAAAGACTCTCGGGTGCAATCTTGCACCTTTCAACTGTGTCTTCTCAGTGTGTCATCCTACTCTCCATAGTCTGAAATGCTGCTGCTTTTACCTTATCGAAGTGGTCAAGAAAAGATGCCAATGGATAGTTTGAGAAACTTGATGGGATTCTCCCACACACTCCCTTGGGATCTTCCATTCAGGTGACGCGAGAAGGGCCATCGCTTTTGGATCCCAACCCTGGGGGTGGACAAGCAAGGGAGGATAACCTGATTGGAGGGTTACGAGGGATTGGACGGAGGATAATCACGTGTGAGACATGGTATTCCCCAGTCCCAAAAATACCACAACCTACCCTCTGTCAGCCTTTAATGGGTATCTCCAATCTCCCCCATCTTCCTCTCCCCATTTCCAACAAATACTGAGACGAGGAAGAGGCAACTAAGATCAGTAAGGATAACTGATAGGAATTGACATGGGGAGAGTAAGGTCCACCTACCCTAGAAATAACTTGAGTTGTCCTACTAATAGACTCAGGCAATTAACAGTGACCATCTACACCTGACTCCACTTGACTATTTTTTCACTCTAAAAGGTGTAGTTTTGCACAGATGGATGAGTGAGCTGAAGAGGCATTTTGGACCAGAGAATCCACAAAGCTGGGAGCTGCAGGAAAGACGATCCCGGAGGAGAGCAGCGTGCTCCTATGCTGGCCCAGTGTGTGAGGAGGGCTGTAGCATGGCTGGGGAGCCGTGTCTCCTGAGAGCCTGAATGAGGCAGCTGGGACCCTGCTGGCAGAGCCTGTGCGAATGCTCGTTCCCTTGGGCTGTGTGCTGGGCCAAAGGGCATCTGAGGGGCAGGTGGTGTGATCCTGACATCAACCCAAAGCATCCCTGAGAGACCGTTTGCCAGCGCTATGCTACCCATGTGTTTCGCATAACACAGAGAAACTTGGGAGCATGCGGGTGGCTGGAACGGGAAAGAGAGGTGAAAGCAAGATTGATAAAACGGCACAAAGAGGAAAGCAAGCGAAAGAAAGTAACAGTGTGACTGAGCGGCACATAAGCAAAAGACAGAAAGCAAATAGATTTGAAAGAGAGTGCAAGCAGTCCGACTGTAAAATGAAAGCAGACAGAAGCAAAGTAAGAAGAAAGTGCAAGGGCGCACAATAAAGTCAAGAGAAGGCAAGCAGCCCGAAAGGAAAGTAAGGAAAAGGTGCTAGCAGGCACATAGAAGGAAAGTGACAGTTTCAAGGTGCAAGGATGCACAGCAAGGGAAACGGAGTGCAAGTGTGCACGACCAAAGACAGAAGTGATTGAAACAGAAGGGTCAAGAAGCACAATAAAGCAGGAAGGTGCAAGAGGCACAGAAGGAGTATAGAGTGGAAAACACAGTGCAAGTGTGCACTACAAAGTGGAAGGAATAAAACACAATGCAAGTGTGTACGAGAAACACCTGACGATAAAAGGTAGCAAGGAAAAGTGCAAGCCAGAAATAAAGAGAGGGGCAAGGGATCAGAGTGTTTGTGGTAAGGAAAAGCAAAGAGCCTGGCATTTTTGAAAGCCTCCGATTCTACCCCATGAGAAGATTATATGTAAGAAAAGCTGCGAATAAGGAAAAGGCCTATCCTGACCAGCTGAATTTGTGTTTTGGAACTAGAGGCACCTGAGAATGGGAATGGCACCCTGAGAAACCTTAAAGGAACTGTGATATACTTTTGTTTTGTGTTGAAAGATGGAAAAGGCCTACGCTTGGGGAAGGGAACCCTGAGAGACCTACTTAAGAAATCAAAGTGCATCCTGATAAAACTAACTGAAAGGGGCCTGACCTTAGGGAAGGGAACTCTAAGAAGCCCATCTAGTTTGCCTTATAGTGTTGAAAGGACTGATGCTTGGGAAAGGAAACCCCAAGTAACTCAGAGAAACTGAAGATAATGGAATTCACTGCAAGGACTCTGTGGCAAAGGTCTTGCAAGCAGCCCTGTTTGATTGAACCTATTTTTGGTAAGCCTAAAACCACGCTTGGCAAGAACGCCACTAGGAGCCAACCCTGGTTTCTCTTTTCTTCTGATGAACCGCTACTTTCTTTTTTTGTCAAAAGACCCCTAACATATTTTATGTATAGATTGATGGCAAGCATAGGTTTAGACACAGATAGACTTTTTATTTAGACTTTCAGACATCAACGGCCCTTAGAAGCATCATTTCAGGGAAACATCCCTTTAGAGTGAGGATTAGTTAGGTATTACACCAACATTGAAACTTCAAATAAAGATTTTGAAATCTTACTTTCTGAGTCTGTGGGTATCATGCCAAGTTTTCCGGTCTGGAAATAAGGGTGTCGGTAAGCTCACCGGCACCCGTTTTTCCAGAGTGGCAAACTATGGGTTTGCCTCACGGAGCCACTGTGCCCAACAAGTCTGACCCTGTCGGGTGCAGCGGTCACAGTAAGCAAAGCTGTCACGGAAGCACCGGCACCATTAACAATGCTGCCAGTGCTTCCGTGTCCCAATTCTCATAGAGTCCTATGAGAATGGGGATTAACAAAATTAGGCGCTGGTAAATTTGTATGGTTCTGGTGGCATCCTGGTAGGGTTACCGCTGGGCCCTTAATGAGGCCCAGTGTCTCTCTTGTCACCATGCCTGTCTCACCATAGTTAATGCTTGTTCATGTGTTTACAGCAGTTGTATAACAAGCTGTACTTTTTTCATGTTCCAAAGCTTTTCTGCACAGGTTTATTTGCAACAAGTATATCAATGGAAGTACCTCACATAGTGACACATAGCTAAATCTCACATGATGTGTAGATTCATCAAAGGGTCATTGCAAAGAGCAGAGATTGCATGAACTGCCACTGAGATGGTGTGAAGACGGCCCCACTCAAAAGTGGTGTTTTTTGGACTATCTCCATAACAAATTGCCCCCCACAGTTTCGAGTTAGTATAGATTGCATTATTGGGAAACAGGGATCTTAGTCCCTTTCAAGATGGCGCCATATTTGCTGGAGATTTCCTGATGCATCCTATTGATGGCCTGACTTGCTTTCATAACCTTATAGTCCCCTCCACATGACTTTAATTTCTGATGGGACCGCTCTCTTAGAATTATCTCACAGTTCTGCGGTTACTTGTTTCTCTGTGTATTTGGGTGAAGGAAGATCCAGAGCTTGTGACCGGATCCAGGTAAACATTGTGAGCTACATAGATGTGACAGCAAAATACTACATTATCTAGTACTCCGATCGATCGGTTACTACTTCAGGAGTGTTTGTAATTGAAGTTATATGAAACAGACACTTGCCTGTATTACTTATTGTAGGAATGGATAGAGATCGTCGGCAAGTACACAGGGTAAAATAATCTTTCCAGGTTGCTGCCTAGGTGGTGACACGATGTATTGGAGAACTGGACCCCCATAATACAGGAATGTCAGGTAAGAGAGCTTTTTAAACCGATATGTGGAGCTAAGTAGTCTGTGGACTATGGAGTAAAGTAAAGTGTATTTATGAAAGTCACTTGCATTATTCAGATTTCTGATACCTGCTTACTTGTGAGATTGGACTGTACAAGAAAAAAGCCAGGTAAGATGTATTTCCATTACCTAGCTGAATAAGCAAATTGACCACCATTTGTAGTTGTTAAGCACAGAGGAATGGATAACGGGTGCTAGTGTTAAAACTGATATAATATTGTTTCGTCCTCATTGTATATGTTGGCCTATGCCCAGTCGCTTTGCGAGGAAATCCGTATTGCAAGGTTGTGACCTTAAGTGAATCAAGCCTCCATTTTAGGTTAAAACCGCCATTTTAGTTTATCGTGCAAAGTCACCCTGTGGCCTAAAATGGCCGACCTGTGTTCTCTTGTTTTCGCTTTAACCTCTTCAACCTCTGTAGAAGAGTTAATGTCCAACCTGCCTGCAGGCTACATGTTAGGGTCATGTAGACCTTGTCCTTTGTTGACCTCGGGATCAGGGGATTACTTGAATCGGCGATGTTAACCTACAAGTATACAAGAACAATGTATTAAAGCAATGTGTAAAGAGTGTAAAGTTAAACTTAGAGAATAATAGTGTTTGTTAGCAAATGTATTAAAAAGTAAACCGCATGCACGAGATATGTAAATTAGGAACGAACCTGGCGTGACCCTAGCCCAGTACATGATTAACTTGTAGGAGGCTGGACATCGTTATAAAGAAACTGTATAAATACGCTGATGTCCAGCTAGCAATTCCTGTCACTGCTCACATTGAACCCTGCTGGTGGTCTCTGTGATGTATTGACGGCCAAATAGCTATTTCTGCACTTTGTTTTGTAAACTGTACAGAATTGCAATAAAGATTCTGGGAATCTTTACAAGCCTGTGTTGGTGTATTTCTCTTTGCATGGTGTAAAAGACTTAATATTGTATTTTCTGATTCCACACTAGTACTCATACACATTTGAGATTTTCAGTTGTATTGAAGAAAACACACCATTTTCAGTTCACTAGTACACCATAACATTTTCCTTGTACACCCCATTGACATGTTGTCACTTGTGACGGTGGTATAGGAATCAACAATGGTAATGCATTTGGAGAATATGTACAAATATTACTGATTTTGTAATTGATAAAATTAATTTGGGTGTTTTCCCCTCTAGTGTGAGTTGCTCTTGAAGAAGGGGAACTTATCCCTGAAACGCATCGAGCATATACTTCGCTTTGGTCTCCTCAGGAAGAATATGTGAATAAATATGTCATGAATAATATATAAATATATATGTGTATTTGAGAAGTTTTGACTCACTTGAGTACAAGATTATTGACATTTTGACTGTCTTCAGTACATAGGTGTGCAGGAGATGGGAGGGTCCATAGATTGGACTCTTGTGTTTCCACTGTTTGTGCCACAATCTCGTGTCAGAGTCGTCATTCCTCCCCTGCACCCAAATTGTGTATTTACGGCTTGCACTGACAATAGTTTTGCCAATGTCTTTCTATGCACAAGAACAACTTCATCATTATACTCAGGTATATCTTCGACTGACTGAGTGATTCTGGAAATTGTCCAGCAGTCATCAACACTTGCCGCCTGCTCCCTAAAATCTTAAAACATTGTTTTCTATAAAGGCATATTACATAAGGTCTACCTGCTCTTGAGCCGTGCTCGTGGATAGGTATAACGACATGTCTGCACCCTCTTAAATTACCCACTTAGACTGGCCTGGCACACACCCATTGCTCCTTATCATTAGCAGTTTTCTGCACAATCAAGATTAGGAGGGCAACTACCGTTCAGTGTATTGTTCTCTGCAGCTATGCAGCTATTCTCTAACTCGTGGATATGCATGACCGTGATAAGTGCACTGTCCCTCCCTGTTTGCCTCTCTTCACGCCTGATCATGCGCCTCACTTCTTTTCATTGCCTTCTATACTTTATTCCCCTTTTATTCTCTCCTACATTCGTTATGCCTTCTCCCATCCTGTCTAGAATCTCCCACCGATCGTTCCCTCCTCCCACTTGTCCCCGTGCTCGCAATCTTTCCAATCTGTCCTTTCCCTTACTACCCGTTCTGCTTGTAAAAAGACCCATTTTATTCTTGATCTTTTTCTGCGCTTTAATCTTCATTTCCTCTGTCTTATTGAGACCTGGAACACTTCTCATAATACTTCTACCCCATCTCCTTTCACACTTCTTCTACCCATTCCTCTGATACCCCCACCCCTCTGGGCGTGGTGGTGCTGGGATTCTCATTAACTCTTTCTCGACCCTATCCTCTCCTCCTTGTGGTCTTCCTATTTTTCTTTTGAGTATCATTGTTCCTCATTTTCAAATCCTTTACCTCTCTCTGTTCTTACTCCCTACTGGCCTCCCGGCCCTTCCACTGATTGTGCTGACCATATCCTCTCTCTTTTCTCTCTCCCCCTTGCCTTTCTTTCTCCTTGACGACTATAATCGCCCCATTCTTACCACCTCTATGCACTCTTCTCCTCTGTCACTCATTGACTTTTATCATTCAAACCTCATTCCCTCACCCCCCACTCTCTCTCATCTGGCAGGCTCCTGCCTTGACGTCCGCTTTTCTTCCCTCCCTGCCCAGGCACTATCTCTGATTAACCCTGAACTATTCTGAACACCCGCTCTCTCTCTCTATCTCTCTCTTTCTCTCTCTCTCTCTCTTTCTCTCTCTTTCTATCTCTCTCTCTAGCTCTCTCTCTTTTTCTCTTTCCCTTCTGCCTTCACTCCCACTCTCAACCCCTAATTTCACTCACCAAAATCTCTGCTTTTTCAATCCTGCTTCATTTCTTTCCTCACATTACTCTTCTCTTGCCCATCTCCTCTTTCTCTTTTCTCCATCCTGACGATGTTGAAAGTGTCCTTCACTCCTCCTTGTTTTCCACTCTCGACTGCTCTTATCATGCTTGCCATTTCTCTCCTTGCTGCAAACCCCCTCAAGCCTGTCTTACTCCTGCCATTACCTACCTCTGTTCCAACCTGTTCAAGTCGAATGATGCTGGAAAAAGTCCCATTCCCCCGTGATTTTTGCGCTTTCTTCTATACACTTCTCCTGTCATGTTGCTCTGTTAATGCTAAAAAAATCTTATTTCTTTGAACTAACGCTCTCCCTCTTCCATCACTGTGTCATCTTTTCCAGCTTCTTCACTCCATTTTCTCTCCCAACACCCTGATATCTCTCTTTTTTCATCCCTTTCATCCTCTGATTTTGCATACTACTTCTCTTCTAAAGTACTGAGTCTCCGGTCCTTTTTCGCTATGCCCATTCCTCCTTGTCCGCTCTCTGTGGTCCCACAACCCTACTACCTGCCCTTCTCACTCACACCCATCCCACTGCCTCACCTTCTGACCCCCTTCTTTCTGCACTTATCCCTCAAATGTATCCCCATTTTCTCCCTTATCTTACTTGCCTTATCAATTCCTCCCTCAATAATTCTTGTCTTCCTTATCTCTTCAAACACGTGCTCATTCTCCCTTTCTTGAAGAAACCATCCCACAATCCCTCTGTTTCCTCTAACTTTCATCCCATCTCTCTTCTTCACTTCCTATCTAAACTTCTTGAGCATGCTGTTTATTCTCAAGTACCTATCTCAACCTTCACTCTATTCTGCCCACACTTTGCCCCCACTTTAATATGTATTTCGTCCATCCCACTCCACTGAGACTGCCTTCTTGCATGTCTCCAATGGTCTTCTCATGCCCGACAGCCAAAACGCTCTTCTGTTCGTCTGTTCTTATTCTCCTTCATCTCTCTGAATGATTTCATACTGTTGAATCCTCCTGTTTCATTTCCACCCTTTCCACTCTTGGTCTCTTTGGTTCTGTTCTAAATTGGTTTTACTCATATCTTTCTCACTGTTCCTGCTTGGTATCCGGGCCTAGCCAAACTCCCCCCTATCTCCTTCTTTATGGAGTCCCTAAAGGGTCTGTCCTTGGCTCCCTGCTTTTCTCACTTTATGCAATCCCGCTTACAGATCTAATTTCTTCTTTTAATATTTCACTGCATCTTTATATTGACGACACCCAAATCATGTTCTCTTTTTCCTCTTTCACAGACACTGTACACTCTACTGTCTCCAACTGCCTCTCTGCAGTCCACAATTGGATGCCATCATATTTTCTCCACTATTGATCCTTTGAAAACAGAGGTTTTATTTTTTCCTTCTACCACAATTCCTCCCACTATTCCTCCCTCTCCCTTGCTTTCCCCCTTATTTCCTTCCTTTCTCCCCTTCTGCTCACAACCTGGGTGTAATTTTGACCCCTCTCTCTTCTTCTCTCTGCACATCTCTTCCACTGTTTGATCTTGTTGCTAGGCTCTTATCAATATCTGCTGTGCTCGGCCCTGTCTTCCTTTCATGTCAACAGGCTTCTTCTTTCCTGCCCAGTTTTCTCTCATATCAGCTATTGCTCTGCCCTACTCCTCGACTTTCCTGCCCATCATCTTTGCTCTGTCTATAATTCCTTTATTTGTCTCCTCTTCTCACTTCTCTCTTGGTCCTCTATTATATTCTCTCTACATCTCATCGCCCTTTTGAATCGTGTCTCCTTTATCATCTTCTCTCCTTTGTCTTCGAGTGTATCCTCAGGGATATCTCTGACTCCTCTTTATTTAAGATGGACATTCCTGCTCCCACCTGTGAGGCTAAGAACCTCAGGGTCATCTTCGACTCCACACTCCCCTTTTCTCCTCACATCTCTGAAGTCTCTAAGAAGTTTAACTACAAACTGCACCTCCTCAGAGGTATTCTTCCTTTCCTCTCCTTCCCCAGAAGCTCCCTGTATGTAGAGCTCTGGTTCTCTCTAGGCTTGACTACTGCAACAGCCTCCTTTTAAATCTGCCTGTCCCTTCTCTCCGGCCCCTGCAGCTCTTCCAGAACATAACTGCGAGACTTGTCCTTGGCCTCAAGCACAGGGATCGTATCTCTCCAGCACTGAAATCTCTCCATTGGCTCGCGTTGGCTGCAAGGATCATGTTCAAGACCCTTTTCATTCTGCACAAGGCCTACTGGGGCATGGGACCAAAATATCTCCAGCGTTCTCCTCTGAAGTATCTTCTTACTAGAGCTCCTCGCTCCTCCACCTCCAGCTCCTTGAGGGTCAGTGGCTTTCCAAGCAGCGAGTTGTGGGCAGATCTCTCTCTTCGGCTGGCGCCTCCCTCTGGAACAGCCTCTCTGCCTATCTGAAACTTGGGCAGAACCATCTCCGGTTCTGGAAGCAGCACAAGACTTTTCTCTTTGCTTTTGCCTTCTCTTTTCCGCTACCTTGCTGATCTGTCTGATACTGCACTGGCTACCTGGCTACCCTCTGTACCACGGGCCCAGGTTCCTGCCCTCCAAGTTGCACACTTGCACTGCCCCCTGGCAACCCTGCACTTGGGGCTGTATCTGCAACCCTCCAACCCCCCCATACTGAAAGGGGCCCCTAGGGGTCCCTCGTGCTATGGAAACAAGGCAATAACCATACACGAAAAGATGCGCCAGACACAAGGTTCAAATTCCCAATACTAGGGTTTATTGAAAGCAAAAAATAGTATCAATTGGCCAATTCTGATCTCACGCCCCGGGACGTGAGTTTCCTAGACCTCGAGGGACGCAAGAGAGCGAATTATGTACATCAGTTACATATATACAAAATGCATATCATACAATCAGCAATGTCATGTTTAACACCCCTCTTTATTAAGTTCCTTTGAACTCGGGATGACGATGGACATATCCGACGAGTATGACGATCATGACACTTTCGATGTCTATTCTCGTAACAATGTGCAATCAGAAAAGTGTGGAGGCATCTTTTAGTTGTTGAACAGAACAAGGTGGTTCTGTTCTTGGAAGCAAGCTGCACACGGGGGAAGAGCCACATTCCAAGCTTTGCTATCTATGAGGTACTATTCGTGTCCTGGGAGCCGACACGTTCTAAAGGGTTTTGCGAGGGGGGGCCGTAGGAAGAGCATAATTTAAGCCTTTAGCTGTTTTATTCTAATATTTCCTCCATCGTACGAGACTGGCTGGCAGCTGTGAAGTGATTAAATGCCTTGCAGCTCTCTCCCAAGGCTACAGAGAGGGAGCGTGGACATTCCTCTCTGGGCTACTCATGAGGAGTTTCAACAAACTCTACAGTCCCGCGACCTTGTCCTTTCATATTCAGACAACAATGTTAACAGTTGAGCAGAGTAAGCAGAATCCGCAAGAATTTCAAGCTGCAAAGCAGTTTTTAGACAGAAAGCAATGAGCAATGGTTAACAAACAAAATGGCGATTCTTGCTACATTTAAAATGGCCGCTCGTTGGTCAAGCATAGCAGTTTATATTTCTATAATTCGGTGCATTGGATGGTTGGCCCACGCCCATCAAGTTATGTCTATCATTCAAATGAAGGGTATTCATTTTTCCAGATTGACAATACTGGCACTTGTCAATCGCCTGTTTTCTGTACTTAACCCTTGCACTGCCACCTGCTGGCTGCACTTCTTGTTTTTCAGTGTTTACTCCTATGTCTTGCACTTGCTCCTCCTCCTTTTGCCCTGGCACTTCTCCCCTTCCCTCTCCCAGCGGTTTCAATGTCACGGGGCCTAGTAAGATTGTTGTCTTGTTCCCTCTTGTTCCCCTCCCTTGCCATGCCTTTAAACACCTGTGTATAGGCACGATAGAAATAAAATATCACATCATATCATATTCATGGTCTTGCCCGCTTTAACTCTCTGTGTAATTTTGTACAGCCTTGAGAACGACCGGTGGTCGAAACACGTGTCGGCTGTGTTTTTCTCTAGAAGAATTAAAAACATTCATATTGAAGGAACACTTGGAGTGACTTTATGAATAATGATGTTGGACTTGTAAAAATGTAAAACTTAGATCAAGTGTATGGTGTGAGCGCAAATATCCTCTCGAACTACAATCTTTTCAGTCTCAAGACACATCTCCTATCTGCTCTCTCCAACGATTTCCTTCCATTCATCTGCTTTGAATTACCTGAAACATACCTCTCATTTTGATTGTACCCATTTTTTATTTTTGTACAAGCGCTTTGGTGCAAATGCAACAAAATAAAAAAATATATAAATACAAAAGAGAAGGCAACACCGCTCTTAGCTTGGCTCAATGCCAGAATTCACTGTGAGGAAGGACGCTGGTCAGAAATGTATTGGCCATGGCTACTGTTTCTATGACTCAAGGTGATCTTGATGAAGAAGCTTTCACAATAAAAGATGTTCCACACAAAAGAAAAAGACTGAAGAACCTTTTTTTATATCCAAGCATAATTGTGTGCAAATTATATGTAGTATTTACTACTCAGGTGGAACAAATATTGGAGGAGTTCTCTCCAATTTATTTACATACCCATTGCAATGGTCTTAAAAAAGCTTCGAGGGCGACAGTACCAACATGCAGCTGAGTGTTCACTGATTCCTGGGAGGCTATTGCTTTGTATGTTCTTCCCTTTCCTTTGTATCATGTTTAATATTGTAGACGAGCAGGTGGTCATGTTATCCCTAGCTCCTGCCCCCTCATCTCTGTCATACTGGAATAGAAGGTTGAAGAGCCCTATGTCGAACACCAGGTATCATCACAATACTGCATTGAGTGTATGAAAGATGATATGCATATCAATGTACCCTTGCACTGAGAGGGTGGAAGGATGTCTGCACACACCATTGGACATCATAGAGCTATAAGTGAAATCTGACAAGAGCAGAGTGATGTCATAGAGGAAAGATTGTTTTGCTTACGTGGTGCTAACAAGCAGAAAGTCTAAGGTTGGGAAAGCATGCCAACCAATCAGAAGGTCTCAGTAGTAACATGCTATACAATGTTGCAAAGACCAACCCGCTGCCATTTTTCCACTATAATCAGTATTAGACTTATTAAGAGGTAGTTCGAGGCGTGCCCACCAGATAAGATGCAGCCAATGAAGTTATTAGCACTTATATATACTATATGTACATATGTTCCCTTAACCAATCCCTCTCTTCAATAAGTTTTTGTTTGCCACATAGGATGACGTCATAAATGGCACATATCAAGGTATAAAACATTTGTGTGTGAGTGCGTGAATTACTGCCAGTTTTTTACCAGATTGGCCTACTTTATTTCTATGCTGATAATAAAGTAGCACATTGCCATATTCTTTGAGTCTGTCTGGTTATTTGGGTCCGAGATCATTATTGGTAATTCCAACTAGCACATGAGAAGCTTCAAGGTGCTAGAGCATAATATGGTCAAGCATCGGTGAGGTAGGCAGATTGGTCAGTGTTCACTCAGTGCGTAGCTCATCTGCTGGTACCACAGTAGACCCCTGCAAATCTGGCAGTTCAATCAAGTTTTTAAAACCTGAAAGGATGTGGTACATTTCCACTTTTTCCACACTCAGATGTTATGGAAGGTGTATTCCAGTATTGTGGTAGTGAAGTGTCTGAAAAAGCACACCAGTGATTCATGTGAAATGACTACTGCTCTGCAGGCGTACAGGAATGAGTAGTGGCCAAACTGCATACTCAGCCCCACACAACTACTAAACCAGCAGTGATCTCAATCATAAAGATACAACAGACAAAACATGATGGGTATACCTCCTTTGCATTTTGTGGTAATGTGGGCTGAGGACAGGCTATACTCTAAGGAAGGGCGTGGGGATTTAATGGTAACCACCCAAACAACTTAAGTACAATGGTCCAAAATGAAGGACTGTCCAATCATGGTTCTATAAAAACATAGAGTTTAATTGATGAATAAAAATGAAAATAACTTTCTAGAAAGCACAAGCAAAGCTTACCCCTGTAAGAAAGAACACAGAAGATGCAGACGGTACTATATGGTACTCAATCTACTTGAGCAGGGGTATTCAGGCAAGCAATTGCAGCAGTATCACTGTTCAAAGGGTATGAAGAAAAGGAATGGAAAAGGGGCCACAAGTCACTACAGGCTCCATAGTCAACTAGAGGGACAGGGCACCTAGAGATTATCTTATATTTGCTCTTTGGTTTATGACCACACCAAACTGGGCTGTTCTATGCTTTCGTTGTGGCCAAGCCATGTTAGAAACGCAATATGTTGTGTTGATCCAGCAGTGAGTTGGCAGCAAGTTGGCTTGGAGACAAGGCTCTGTGGACTTCGAGTCAAGGCAATGTGATTCAAAGGGTGCAACAGGTTTATATTTATTTATTTTATTTATTTATTTTGCATTTTTAAAGCGCTCACACAGCCCACGGGCATCGAGGCGCTGTTACAGGAATTTTGTTTTTTCAGTTGCATAATTGTGTTTTTTTTGTTGTCTTAGTTGCTATTTATAACGCGTTTAAACACCGTAAGGTTTCGAAGCGCGGACCCGGGGATCGAACCTGTGTTGCTTCGTGTCGTCTTGCTTCCAAGGCGCGAAAGTTGCCGTTAAGCTATCCTCCTGGGACGTATATGCTGGTCAAATTGGTTTGAGATGATGTTACCATGGAGTCTGACACCATAAGTTCCAGAAGTTTGCATCAGTGTTCGAGTCGGGTCAAGGCGTAGTCCTGTTGGCTCAATACAGTCCTCGAAGGTGTGGTAAGGTAAAAGCTTCCACAGTGGTAATCTGGTGCTCAAGCCAAGGTTACAATAAAGTCTACTGGTGCAAAGTGGTGTTAAGTCAATTGGACTTTCTAAGCAGCACCATCATTCCTGGGTCAGTTCAAAGGGTGTGAAATGCAGTTCAAATGTGGTTTGAAGCGGAGCAAACCAGATTCTATCTGGTCTCGGACGTTCCGGTTGCTGGGAGTCCCAATTCGGGACTTCAAGTACATTATCATTCCTTCTTTCTCTGCTCTCCCAGTCCAGGGTGTTTGGCTGATGCATCCGGGAGTTTCTTCCCCACCAGTGAGGAGTCTGGTTCCAGTGCAGTGGAGTGGCAAGCCTTGGTCCAGAGAATTTCACCCCTACTGTTCACAGTGGATCATTAGGAGATAGAGCTCTTTAGAATGGACTGCACTCACAATAAACGTCTAATTAATTATTCTTGTCATCTTGAAAATACAACATCAATCAAGGAAGAAGTGGAAGATGCCCTCCTTATAAGGACAAATTGTAAATGGGGATTGGACAAAAACATGCTTCATGTAAGGGGCCCAATATCTATCACTGCAACAAGGGACCCATGCCTTATTACATCCACCCAGAGTGCATTGTCCTGCAGGAAATGGAGGAGGCAGGAAGGGCACGAGCCCCAACAGAAAAACACAATGGTTGAACGCCTTCTCACAACCACCTTTCCACTCTTTGGCTACTTTAACTCTGCCCTTGTCCCATGCCTGCTGACTTCAAAGGCCTTCTGTAGTGCAGCTCCCTGGTGTGAGGCGGGCCTTTGTTATGTGAGTGTCCATTTGGAGCAGGGTTCCTAGGAGATCTCCCGGTGAGAGCTCATGTGCTCTGAGTTGAGGTGTTACCCTTCTTCCTGGGGAATCAAAGGAAGGCATCATTCTGGCTGTGGTCTCACTTGGTGCATTGCAGACATTTAGGCTAGCTATGAATATACATTGCCTTGACATCACTGAACTGGGCTCACAGTATGTATACTTGCATGCGATTGAATTTGGGTGGCTTTGGCAATTGTGTGCTCTGATCAGTCACCATTTCATAAGCAAGTATGACTTTTTCATAGATATTACCCTGCCACAAGCAACAAGTATTACATTTTAGTTCAGAGGTGCAGATGGTAAAAATCTACCTTTGGCTGCAATGACATTGGGTGAAAGCAGTTATCTGGACTGCATATGTGACTTTTAAACCTGTCCTGTGCCACTGAATAGCAGGTGCTGCAAATGGCAGGAGACCTGTATGGCTAAGGCACATGGATGCCCTTTTGGCATGGAGCAGTATGAGAGGTGGGGCAGATTAGAAAACTCCCCTTTCAGAAACATTACCCACATCATATTTTAGTAATAGAGATAAAAGAAACAGTGCTGTCAGTCCCCTGCCAGATGGCATTCTGTCACACTGATGACTTTGGATGCTGTAGTAGTCATCTCAACCAGTGTTTCAGTGCTCTGAGTAGTAGTTGCAGTGGTCAAAGCTTTACATATGTTTGTTACCTGCTAGTTTATTAAGATACCATACAATGTGTATATCCCCCATCAGTTGCAGCAAACAATGAAACATTTCTGCATGTTTATATACACTCCCACAATTGGCTACTAGACTTCAGGAAACAGCTCTAACAGCACATTAGCAGCCCTGAGTGTGCTTGTGATGTGTGATCTTTCACCTAGACTTAACAGCAAGATGCTTAAATAATGTCTTCCGTGCTATTTATCCCCTTCCCTCAAAATGTACTAATACATTTAATAAGAAACTCAAGTACTCATGTGTGTCAACTACACTGCTTAACCAAGGCATGCGTGAGCATGCACGTTCCATGAACCAGCATGCCCCAAAGATGTTTGCCCTTCACTCAAATTGTGCTAATGAACTGACAAGAAACCGCTTGTATCTGGCAGCTAATGTACTCACAGATGTGCGTAAGCATGCATTTGATCAACCAGCATGCCCTTCCCTCATAGTGTGCTAATATAGTTGAGAAGAACGTCAAATCTGCCTGTACGTCACCTAATATGCTTAACCAAGTTGTGCATGGGCACACATTCTATACACCATCATGCTCCAAAGATATTTTCCCTTTGCTCAAAGTGTGTTAATGCATTTGACAAGAAATTCAAGTAATTGTGTGTGTGAGCTACTGCAACCTGTTAAGTCGTGTGTGAGTGTCAGTGCCATTTTGAAGTAAATGTTAATTGCGGTCAGGAGCGACCAAGGTTTGCACTTACGTGATTTTGCGTCCCCCGCAATTTTAAATATCACAGGATGTAGAGCACTAATGAAGAGTAAAACCAGGAGTATTTTCATTTACTCTTCAGTATTCCTCATTGCCTTGTAAAAAATGAAATACTGCCTGCAAATTACACTTTATTGGCTATATTTATTAATGGTTTCCCAAGGAATATGCCTGCTTTTTAGTAGGTGCTAAATCAAGGTGGATTCCAAGGAATATATTTGTTTTATGCCATCATGAAAATCTCATCCATGTGTAAAATGAAGCACATAAAAAATACAGAGGCGGATTGTGCAGTGGAGCTCTTATCTCCACTCTGCACCCCCTTCCTCCTTCTTACTGCTGGAAAACTGGGCAGAATCTGAATTGCTTTTGCACCTCAATGTCTCACTCCACCCCATATGAAATAATGTTATGTGTGCTTAATAAATCTGCACGCCCCAATGACGTTTGACATTTTTCTCAAAGTGTGCTAGTAAGTATGGCAAGATATTCAAATGCTTCTATCAGCTGCTATGCTCAAACAAGTTGTGCATGAGCATGCATTCAATAAAACAGATCACCATAAAGAGATTTGCCCTTCACTAAAATATTGCTAATAAAATTGATATGAAACTCACCTGCTCATCAGTATCATGCATGATTGCACAGTCATTTAACCCGTGCGTCACAAATACATTTACCCTTTGCTCAGTATGCTTATAAATCGAAAAAGGAATTCACGTCCTTGTGTGTATTTGGTAGCTACTGTGCTCAAACAAGTCATGCATGCATGTTGATGCATTCTCTCAACCAGCACACTCTAAGGCATTTGTCTTTCACTCAATGTTATGATATGATATTATATGATGAGTCATTTATAACAAACCTGTACACGCAGGGCCGGCCTTAAGGCCAGCAGCGCCCTGGGTGAACTGGCGCCCCCCCCCCTCACCCACCACGCCCTCTGGTGTACAGGGGACGGGGCGGAAGGAGGCGGGACCAGGATGGGCAACTTTTATTTTTTTAACCTCCTTGCTCCTGCGAGGAGATTAAATAGGTGCCATTAGCACCCCATTGTCATTGAATGAGCCCGCCATCGCGGGTTAATTCAATGACAATGAGGCGCCTGCCACACCTTCTGCCACCACGCCAGCTCGGTGGAGCGCTTGAAAGACTCCTCGGAGCTGGCATGGTGGGGGGCTAATGGCACCTTTTCTTGTGAAAAGTGTCCACGGCGGAGGGGCGCATGTAAATGCACCCACCGCCGCAGGCACCTTTTACAGTAAAAGGCCGCCTGCTGCGCCTTGCCCCACAACGCCAGCTCGGGGGAGCCTTTGAAAGACTCCCACGAGCTGGCATGGCAGGGGCAAAAGGTGCCCTGGGGGGGTGGCACCCCGGGCGGTCGCCCAGCTCGCCCCCCCCCTAATTCCGGCTCTGTGTACACTAGTATTTCTGGGTGTGACAAGACAGGGGGGCAGGCAGAAGGAGGACAAAACCACGATTGTACTGGGCCTTGTGTCATTCAGATTGCGCATGTGCGGGGAGGAGGGGGGGGAGAAGTGCTGGAAGGAGTTGGGGGGTGCAGGTATCTCAACAAGTGCTGCCAGAGGGTGGCTCATAAGTGCAGAGAGACAAGGGACTGAAGCGTTGCAGATACAGACCCTTAATTGCAGGGGTAACCCGGAGGCAGTGCAAGGGCAACTGGACATGCAGGAAGCTGGGCCTGAGTTTCAGTGGGTGGCCAGGTGACCAGTGTGCGGAGCAGTCAGGGACATAAGCAAAGGAGAGGAAAGTCTTGAGTTGCTTCTGGAACCGGAGGTGTTTCTGCTCAAGTGTAAGAGAGGCAGAGAGGCTGTTCCAGAGGGAGGCCCCAGCCCAGGAAAGAGATCAACCACTCACTCTCTGCTTGGAGAAGCGTCTGACCCTCAGAGAGTTGGAGGTGGATGAGTGGAGGGCTCGAGAAAGAAGATGCTTAGGAAGAGAACGTTGGAGTTAGTGTGATCCCAGGCCCCAGAAAGCTTTGTGGACAGTGTAAAGGGTTTTGAACCTGATCCTTGCAGCCACAGGGAGCCATTGGGGAGATTTCAGAGCTGGAGAGATATGATCCCTGGGCTTGAGGCAAAGGACAAGTCTCGCAGTCCTGTTCTGGATAACTTGTAAAGGTTGAACAGTGGAGACAAGCAGATTTAGAAAGATTCTGTTCCAATCGTCGAGCCTAGAGAGGACCAGGTCTCTGGAGACAGTGAGCTTCTGGGGGAAGAGAAAAGGCAGAATACCTCTGAGAAGGTGTAGCTGATAGTGTGACATTATAGAGACGTTGAAGATGTGAGAAGAGGAGGAGAGGGTGGATTCAAAGATGACACCAAGATTCTTAGTCTCACAAAAAAGAGCAGTAAGAAGGACCAGGGTGTCGGCCAGAGAGAGAGAGGAAAGGAGGGAGCAGGTGTCTCAATGAGGAGGATCTCAGTTTTACTGCCATTAAGGCAGACATCATTGGCGGCACACCATTTCTGAATTGCGGTCAGAAAGTCTGGTATGACAGAAGGAGCAGAGGGGGCTGAGGGGAGCCTGGAGAGTTGGGTGTCATCCGCATAACACTGAAAGTTAGAGCAGAATGTAGTGATGTGGTGGGAAAGACTGACATTTGACATATTCGGTCTTAAATTTGACAACGCACTCAAGTGTTATAATTTGTCAGCTACTGCACTCAACCAGTTATGTGTTAGCAAGTGCTCAATCAATCAGCATGCTTCAAAGATGTTTGTGATTCGCTCAAAGTGTGCTAATAAATTCGACAAGAACCTCTTGTGTGTCAGGAACTGTGCTCAACGAAGTCAAGCATGAACAAGCATTTAATCAATCAGTGTGCCCCAAATATGTTTGATCTTCCCTCAAAGTATGCTAATAAATTTGACAAAAATACAAGTGCTCATGTGTTTTACATATTGTGCTCAACCAAGTCACGCATTAGTAGATATTCACTCAACTGCCATACTCCAAAGATGTTTGCCCTATGATCAAAGAGTGCTAATAAATGTGACAAGAAATTCAAGTGCTTGCGTGTGTCACTTACTGCATTCAGCCAAGTTATCCATGAGCACACATGCATTCATCCATTGTGTTGCAAGGTGTCTGCCTTTTGCTAATATATTAGAAATTAATTCAAGTAATCAGGTCGGCTATTGGGCTCAGCCAAGTCATGTGCGTGGATACATCCAATCAACCAACACACCCCAAATAAGTTTGCCCTTTGCTCAAAGTGTGCTAATACACTTGCCAAAAATATAAATGCTTCTGTGTGTTAGCTGCTGCACTCAAGTCAATCATGAGCATGTGTTCAATCAATCATTGTTCTGTAAGTACATTTGCCCTTCCCCCAAAGTATCATGATACATTTGAGAAAAATTCAAGAGCTTGAGCGTGTCTGCTTCTTCGCTCAAACAAGCCATGTGTGAGAGGACATTCAATCAGCACCACACCCCAAAAACATTTGCCCTTTTGCTCAAAGTGTGCTTTGAAACATGGGAAAAAAGTCAACTGCTGCAATCAAAAAAAGTCCATGTCGATGCATTCAATAATCCAGCATGAATCAAAGACATTTGCCCTTTGTTCAGTGTGCTTATAAATTTCACATGAAATGCATGTGCTTGCCCTTATGAGCTAGATTCGACGCTCAACCAACTCATGCGTGAACATGCACTCAATTAACCTGTGTACTCAATGACATTTGACCTTAGCACAAAGTGTGCTAATACTTTGACAAATCATTTAAGATCTCTTGAGTGTCAGCTACTGTGCTGAACTACGTTATGGATTAGCATGTGTCAATCAACCAGCGTACCCCAAAGACATGTGTCCTTTGCTCAAAGGCTGCTAATACATTAAAAAAAATATGTTTCTCATGAATGCCAGCTTCTGCACTCAAAAGAGTTGAGCGTCAGCATGTTTTTAATCAACCAGTGCACCCCAAATCCATTTTCCCTTTTCTCAATGTGTGCTAATAAATGCAACATCAACCTCAAATGCTCCTATATTTAAGCTACTATGCTCAACCAAATCATGCATGAGCAAGCATTTTTAATCCACCAGCATGCCTCAAAGAGGTTTGGCCCTTGCTCAAAGTGTGCTAGTACATTTGGCAAAAACATTAATTGGTCATGTTTTGCATGAGTACACACTCTAAATATGTTCGTCCTTCACTCAACAAATGCTAATAAATTTGACAAGAAATGTGTGCGCTGTCACCCATGTCAATCAGCACATACAAAGACATTTTTCCTTTACTCAACATGTGCAAATAAATTTGGTGTAAAATCCAAGTGCGTGTGTGTGTCAGTTACTGCACTCTACGGAGTCATGCATGAGTGCAAGTTCAGACAATCAACACCCCAAAGACCTTTGCCCTTTGTTCAGTTTGTGCTAATGTATTTGACATGAAATTCCAATTCTCATGTCAGCCATTACACTCAACCAAGCATAAGTGCACACTAAATCAACCTGCAAGCCACAAAGATATTCGCCTTTTGCTCAAAGTGTCGAAATAAATTTAACAAGCAATTCAAATGCGTTCGTATGTCAGCTGCTGCACTGAACCTAGTCTTGCATTAGAATTTGTTCAGTGAAACAGCATTCCCCAAAGACCTATACACTTCCCACGAAGTTTGCTAAACTTGTTTACGAGACATTCTTAGGAATTTATTTTGGCAGCTACTATGCTCCTCCAAGTTATGGGTGAGCATGCCTTAACTCCAAACGCCTCAAAGTCTTTCCGCTTCAGTCAAAAACTGCTAATAAATTTGACTACAATTTGAAGCATTTGTGTGTGTTACTTATAGTGCACAACCAAGTCCTGTGTGAGTTCTGATCAAGCTTCTCCAGCTCACATTCCTCTTCCTTCCAGTCAAATGGGCTGTTGCATCACACAGCCCATCACCCTGCCCCTAATGCCACTGCCTGAGTAATCAACTAGACCCTTCGAAATCCCCAGCACTGCCCAAATGCTGTTCCCCTTTGCTCAAAGTGTGCTAATACTTTTGAAAGGAAATTCAAGTGCTGGTGTTAGCTATGTCGCTGAAGCAGATCTTTGGGGTGGGCTGGCTGACTAATTGTGGACGTTCAATCAACCAGCATACCCTAAAGTTTGTTGCCCTTCACTCAACGTGTGCTAATAGATTTGACAAGAAATTCAAGAGCTTGTGTGTTTCGGCTACAGCACTCAACAAAGTCATGTGTGGGTGTGAAGTCAATCAATCCCACACCTAAAAGACGTTTCTCATTCACACAAAGTGTGCTAATACAATAGACGTAAAATGTAAGCATTTGTTTCTGTCAGCTATCGTGCTCAAGCAAGTCTTGTGTGAGCATGAGCTATATCAGCTATCCCAGGTAGTTGGTATGTTGTGAAACACACTCAATTACCATGCCACTAATGTCACTGCCTCAGTGATCAGCATGATGCTGCAAAATATTTTTTCCAGCACGCCCCAAGGATTTGCCCCTTCCCTCAAATAATTGTTAGTACATTTTAAAGAAATGTAAAATGCTGGTATCAGTTATCATACTCAACATTTAAGACATCTCAGCACAAAGTATGCAAGCACATTGTACCAGGACGGCTGGACTTGCCTGACTTTTTATTGTGGCAATGGTACATTATTGAAGTTTGAGTCAGAACCAATCTAATGCAATAAAGATAAACTGTGTCGAGTTACATATTACTGAAGGAAAAAGGAAACTCAAAAAGACAAATTATAATTCAGGAAGTCAACATAACTGTTCTTGTAGGCTCCTCACTCAACCTATACATCCCCCCTCTATCCCCTAACCCGCCCTCTCGGTGGCACCGTATTTACAGGGGAAAAACGAGAATAATCTTTTGATCATTTCGTGAGAGTGTAATACATCAGTTCTTATTCATGAATTGTCCACAAGTTAATCTTTCATCTTTCCTATACCTGGTCAATTCTGGGTTTTCATACATTTTCTTAGTTCACATTATCTTTCAGTCTCCTGTATCCCCCTTCCCTGGTTCCTCAGTTTTATAGAACTCTAAGAAAGGGAGCCACTCCATATCTACATGTGCATGGGTTTCTAATGAAGCTGATGTAAGGCTTTGCATCTCATATATCTCATGAGCTTTATCTAACCAGTCAGGTTTTGTAGGGAGGAAGTTCCTTTTCCAATGAATTGTGAGGCAAACCGGTGCCACCAATAGTAGATTTCTTGGCATGTTCGACAACGATGCATAGCCATCATCCCTGGTTTCTATCCTGAATAAAATCAGCAGTGGGGTTTGTACTCTATGAATCCCCTCTATGGCATGTATCCATCCTAGGAATTCCTTCCAATAGTTTTATACTAAAGGACAACCCCACCACATGTGCCAATAATCAGAGACAGAGGTACAATTCCTCCAGAAGTCAGGGTTTACTCCAGTATACAATTTCGACAGTCTATGGGGAGATAGATGTCATTGGAACAACAACCTGCTTGTATGCATCTTATATTGAACAGCTATTGTGGAGGACCATACGGCCCTATACACCATTGTCCATGCTTCTACATTGTCCTGAAGCCCTAGGTCTTACACGCAATGTGTCTGTGTGCTGGGTGTGGTTAAGGGGCCTCTTCCTAGAAGGGAAGTGTACAGTTTGGAAACCAGCCCCTTTGATCCATGGTGGGCGTTAAGTATTTGCTCAAAGGGTGTGAACCGTGTATCCCATCATACATCTAGAAAAACACCCTTTAGTTGCAAATATGCGCACGTGATGGTATTGTCTCTCTGTGTGTAAGGCCTGTTCCAACTCCTCTTTAGTCAGGAGGACACCCTCTTTCCACATCTCTCCCACTCTCACTAATTCTGCCTCATATTGAGATTGAAAGAGGTTGGGGTCTGCTATAAGGTCCCTGATTGTGGGAGCCCAGATGCAGCTAAGAGGCGACGGCCACGTCGTGATGCCATTCATGTCTCTAGATCTCAGCCAGAGAACTGCAAGAACCAGGTGTGTTTGCATCTTGTGTGGCAGGTGCTTATGGGGTACCCATTGCCATTGTCCCTTACTAAATCTTTCTGCTAGTATACTTGCATAGATTTTGGGATCTACTTTGATCAGAGACATAGGGCGATAGGAGCTGCATTCAGTTTTATCTCTGCTATCTATCAAGAGGACTATTATCCTGGCTTGCGTAAATGTTTCTGGGGCCATGCTTGTTTCAAGGTTGTTTTTGAAGAGTTTCGCTAGAAAAAGAGAAAGCACTCCACCATACACCTTGTAAAAAAGCAGATGTGAAGCCATCCTGCCCTGGTGCTGATCCTGCCTTAAGCTTTGATATTGCCCTGAGATTTTCGCTAACTTCTATGGGAATGTTGAGTAATCCACTGTTGTTATTGCGTGTGTTTTCAGTGGTGTAAAGCGTATAGAATTGGGCGAATCATCATGTGATATCTGCAGGATTAACCAATATTTCACCAAGGGTATTTTTTATTTGGAATATTGTTCTTTCGGCTCTCTGGCCTCTTAAGTGTGCCACAAGAAGGGTGTGGACCTTGTTACCTTTTTCATAAAATATTTGTTTTGAGTAACGGTGCTGAGCTAATGCTCTCCCTTTCCAGATACATTACCTTCTTTCCACAGTTCTCTAACTTCAGCTAGCACCTCTTCTCGTGAATCTGTATCTGCCAACAGGATGGCATCTTTTGCCACTACGTTTCAAGAATATTTCCTGCAACATTCTTGTTCTCTTTTTGACGTTCCTTTTGCAATGAACAGACCCCGAATGCTAACTTTGGCAGCTCCTCATACTGTGTGAAGGGCAACTTATACTGTGTTATTTCAGAAAAAATAATCTTTGATTTCGGTGTGAACTGTCTCTTTAAACACTGTGGGGGTCATTACGACCTGGGCGGTAAGGGATACCGGGCACCGATAAGGAGATGGTTCCGGTAATCCCTTATTGCCCTATTCCAAGGTCCCTTGGCGGGGACCGTAAGGAACGTGTGGTCTGAACACACGTCCCTTATGGGTCCCGCCAAGGGACCAGGGCGCTAAAAACGGGCTTGCAAGTCACAAGCCAGTTATTAGCGCCCTTCCCATTCCCATTGAGCCCTATGGGGGCTCAAATGGGAATGGGGAATGGTTTGTGCAATGGGGACTTACTGGTCCCGCCAGGGTCGGAGTAGACCGGTAAGTCCCCATTGCACAACACCGGACACGGGCACGGTATGGGAGGCAGCGATGGAGCTAATAGCTTCATGGCTACCGCCCAGGTCGTAATGACCCCCTGTGTCTTTGTATAGCATGTCATTGCTAACCCACCTCTTGTCAATCGGAACGCATGGTTCCCGGTCTAATTTCAGTGCACACATGTCCATGTCTGACCGTCGCACTGTGCTAATAGTTGCTTCCACTATTGTGTGGTCCTGAGTTGCGTCCAACAAAATGTCATCTATACATGAGGACATTTCACGTGGTGGTGAATAGAACGTAAACGCCCTTGAACGTGGATGTGTATCCCTCCATGCATCAATTAAGCAAAAACCTTGCAAGAGGAAGGATACATTATCCCTTTCTGGTATTGCCGGTGGAAGTGCTCCAGACCTTAGTGAGTCCCAATCTAATGTTGGATCTAGCATTAAGAGATTAGAGGGCCTGTCCTCCATGTTTCCAAGATTGTAAAGACTTCCCTGAAGAACGAAGTTACAGCTGGTTCAGCACATATGCCGAGCATAGTGTGACTGCAATCAACCCTATTGCCCCATTTATCTCCAAGTATCGTCCATCTGTACTTCTATGAATCTGTGCGATTTCGAAACCCAATGATGTTCGGTATAATATTCCAGCTCTCGCTTTTTTTACAGGGCCTGAAGCCCAAAAAGCTCTGCCAAGGTTTTTGCCTCTAAAGACATATTCATCCCCTTTTTTAACGTTGACTCTTGAATAAACAATACGTCTAACCCTGACTGTTTAAACTCTCCCAGGAGCATTCACTTCTGCAGTGAATAAAGCCCCTTAACATTCAGGGCCCCAAAACTGATTGTGTTACTAGCCATAGTTGTGGTACGATTCGTTTCTCGTATTTCCTGTTAATATCGTAGAGAAAAAGCGCCTGATCACTCTACACTGTTCAATTTGTCTCGCTACTACCTTCTCGTTTTTATTTCCTCTGTTCATCATACATACCCTCAGCCATTGAACCCGGTGGTCACCATTTGGTTCCTATCCCCCTTTCTCCCCTTCCCCTTTGTCGGATAAATGCAATGAGCCATTCACCCTATGACTGGAAACGTCCACTCAAGCGGAGTCCCTCAACCTGATGTACAGCTATGATAACTTATGAGGGCACATCCATATATTTCTTAAACAAGAAACCTATAACCTTTAAACTTAAGAACCATGACAAAGAATGTGGTAATCTGCTTCCCCTACCTTCTAAAAGAGGTTTAGCAGGGCAACATTCCTACCACCACTATGGTCGCATTCAAAATAGGACTCTGTACTCAGTATATTACTGACTGTAAATCCTTGAGCAAGGAACTGCTGTTCATGGGGTATTCAATCTGCAAAATGTCCTGGATTCAAAGACACGGCCTCTTCTGGGCTGTGGTACGTTATGGTTTTCATGGATCTTATTTCCTCCAACATTAGGCGCACATCTGCTTTGGTTGACGCCTCTTGGTCGCCGCCCGGAATGCATTGTGATTCTGCTGCATGGTGTTGCTCCTTTGCAGCTATGCTGTGGTGAAAGCTCTGCAATATCACTGCAGTGTTGGGGTCCAGCGTGGCGCCTGCCGATTGCAGTGCACTGTCACACCTTTCCTACCATGCAGAGGATAATGCTAAGTCCCCTCCTTGTTGTCGTCCTCAGTGTTTGGTCTGCAAACTGAAAGCAGTTAGGTCACTGGAGACAGTGGTTTGTGCCGTGTTACGCCTGCCTGCAATGATAACGCTTGCTGACTCTCAGATGTTGCAGCCTGTGCTCGGGAGGGTCACTGGGGGCGCGCCATCTCTTATTTATTTTGGCATCTAGGTGTCAGGACTGGCCAATTACCAAAGTATTTCCTAGCACAATGGCCTCCCATTTTGCAGTGCTGGCCTTTCAACGTTTGTTTCTGTAGCTCCTGCTCCCAGAGTTCTGGTGGCCAATGATGGGCTTGATTTCAATTCCTCCCATATATAGGCCCACTATCACTAATCTGGGCGCTAGACCATGCCTTCATGTTGGTATCATGGGTTTCATTTACTCACGGTGGCTTCATGCATTTATCACATCTTATGCACAAGATAATCTTATCATTGTCCTCCTAATGCGGCACCCTGTTGCTGTTGCTGCGTTCCTCGATCTAAGAAAGGCCGATCGCTGCCTCCTCAACAACCCTGCTTTGGGCCTTGGAGGTGACAACCCTTAAATGATTACAACAGGGCATCCAAGGCGGTTCCGTGTGGTGTCGCGAAAAACTCCCGTGTTCTATGGGTGTGATGGCGGCCAACCGTGAAATGGATAGCATGATTCAGCCAAGCCAAGCTAATTTGTGCTTGTGTCAGCATTGGGGCCATGCCCTGTGCTGGGTGCAGCTTGGTTCACCTCCTTGAGCGCTGCGTGTTCTGTGATCAACACCGCCTTGCCACTGGAAATCCAGCTCGATTGCTCAGCTTCTAGAATGAGTCTTGGACCTCCCAGGGTCTGCCGGTCTTGTAACGCTGGCGCAATCCTCATAGCACAATGGTCTCTCTCCTGATGTGATGCCATGTGGGGAGGTGCTGTGAAACACCTCAGCCCACAGGCGTCTGTGTCTGCTGCTCTCTCCTGGGCCGCTCACATGTCGGGGCTAATATCTCCGGGGCTAATATCTCCATTGCTCATCGCTCGTGAGCCTTCTGCTTTCGTGCAAGCGTGCCTGACAACTTACCTCAGTGTTTGACACTGCTCAATCCGACGGGGAAGGTGTTTACATGTCATGTGCTACCATGGAACTTTGCTGGGCTACGAAAACGACGGTTCAGGCAGTCATGTCGTCTGCGCCCCCGGTGGTCTCTTGCCTGCCTTTTTAATGAAAAACATATAATCTTTTAAGGATGTTTGTAAAAATACAAAATACATTTGTACTCTGTTCAGTAAGATTAATATTCCTAATCTTAATGTCTAAAATCTGAGTACTATTCCTGTTAGGAAATTATAGTACTGTCTGAAAACACATCTCAGACTAAAATTAAAAGAGGAAGTTCTCTGTATAAAGTTGAAACACAACGATGTACTTCTTTAAAACAATTTAGTATTGGCATTAGAGAAAACGATTTGCTCAGACATATGGTTCTCTGTTTCTTGGACTGATTAAAATCTAAAAGGTTGGAAACTATTAGCAACAAACTTTGTCTCTGTAAGGGTGTCGAAGAAGGTAGCTGACACAAAGGTCGTATGGTGGTGGTTATAGACTTTTATCTATAAAAGAAAGACCCTCACTATCCCTATCATCTAAGAGGGGTTTCCCTGTCTCAAACTAATACTAACGGTGGCATCAGAATGTCAGTCAAAACCTAATGCTGCCCTCCTGAGCCACAACCTACTTCTATCCCCTTCATTACAACTAAAGACTAATGTATCCAACATAAAGTTCCTTCCCTGGGTGAATGGCTCCCTTCTCCTGGTATCTGGATGGTGTTCAAAGGGATGTTCTCTTATAAAAAGGTTACCGGAGAAATGACTCCCTTCCCCTGGCTTACGGATTCCACACAGTCTTTACACAACTCAACATTTTAGACCACAAGAGTGACTCCCTTCCCCTGGTACTGGTCTATACAGTTCACAATAAGGCCAGGGGGGACGACTCTCTTCCCCTGGCGTCTTTTGAATATGTCCCAAAGTTTTCTGTGTCATCCCCAGGAGAATGACTCTTTTCCCTGGTTCTCGAATAGTTCCTTTTCATGTCTTTCAACTTGATGTGTGCTTTGCCACTCTCTCTCTGTACCAGCAAAGTCTCAAACTCTTCTCTGCTGGTCAATGGGCTTATCTTTGCCACTCGGCCAAGCAAGTTCCCCTCAGGTTCTCAGTTCACTGGTGGTCAGTGGTTTACCACTGCAATGAGGAATTTGTCCTCGGATGTTCAGTTCCTTTTTGTTGGGGTCCCAGAAGACTTCTCGGGTGGTTAGTGGGCTTATTGCTGCCACTGAGATAAGGAAGTTCTCCCCAGATGTGTAATTCACTCTTCCAGTTTCCAGTAGCTATCTTGCTACTACTGGGAGAAGGGAGATCCTCCCTGATGTACTCCACACAGTTCTGTTCCCCAAAATCCCTATAGCTGCCACTTGGGGGAGGAAAATTATGTTGTGTCCCTCTCTCAGCCTTCCTGTATCCCTACCGGGTCTCCTGTGACTCCCTTTACCTTATCGTAGGATGCGGCACATCACAGGTCCTTCCTTGGATTGGGTTCCTTGTCGGAGGCTTCCTCTGCTCTTCTCATCTGCTTTAACAGTCCTGTTGCACCCTCACGGTCCTCCACTCCTTATGGTCTTGGCTTCACTCTGGGACCCAACAGTCCATGCCATTGTGATCACACCACCACTTTGTTCCTATGGCCTCACAGATAGATCTGCTCCTCTCTGACCCACAATGTACTCTCCCAACCTGTAGCCAGTGTCCCCAGCACAGCCTTTCTTCCAGCCCTCACTCGGAGTTTGAAACTCCTGTGCTCCAGCAGGTTCCTGGCTTCCCTGCAATCAGACACACCTCAGTCCTTCTTCTCTTTACTTTTTATCTTTGGGCCTCTGCCCCGGCGCAGCGTCAATACCTGCAGATAATGTCCCTATGGCATTCCTCATGCCACCAATGAGCCACCTTGTGTCAGTACAAGAGTTGGCTACTCTTCATGGTTGCTGTGTTCTTCCTCATCTCAGTATGTGTTGTTTTGGCAATCGCCAATGTGCCTGTTACGCTCACCTGGTATCCGCGGGGGTGCCACACGATATTGGATGGAAGGCTGTTCTCAATCCCGGACCCCTCTCTGCTTGGTTATATGCCAGACCTTGGGGAGCGCCTATAACAGGAGAATGGAGGTTTAAGATACTGGGCTCATGATGGGTGGGCTCCCACCTCCTTCTGATCCAAATCCTCTCACTTGGGGTTACTTCTCACCTTTAGTTTTTGTGCATTGAACTCTCTGTCCTGCGTCTCTGTGCAGGGGCGCGTGGTAGCTGTGGGCGTCCCGTGGACCTAGTTGCTTCACTGGTCCATGTGCCCTTATGTCGGGTCCAGACTGGCTGTGACTCTGACTCTGCTTGTTGCGTTTAGGTGAGTTATAGTGTCTTTCAGTCTTTATTCTGTCTCTTTCTTCTCCCTTTGTTTTCTCTGTCTTCTTGGTGTTACTTTGCTCCACTACGGTTTTTCTCTAATAAATGTCTCTTTTGTTTCCACAGGGATGGTTCCGATTTGGTTGTGATTCGGAGCTGCAGTGCCAGATGGCGAAGACTACGGGTAAGTTGTTGGTGCGCGGAGCGTGGCGCTGTTTATTTAAAGTTAGTTGCTAACCTGTGTTCTCTTCCCTTCTTCGCGCAGGTTGCAGTGATGTTCCGGAGAATAAGCGACCGAGCGCTGCTTGCCCAGGCAAGTGCTTTATTACTGCTGTTCTTTTTCTTCACCCTTGCAGGATGCAGTGAAATCCAGAGATGGGCAAGGTAAACGAAGCGCAGAGTGATGTCAGGATCCGCTGCTTGCCCAGGTAAGAGTTGTTATTAATGCTGTCCTTGTTTCTTTACCTCTACAGCTTGCGGTGAAATTCGGAGATGGGCGAGGCAAACAGAGCGCAGGATGGATTCTTGCTTGTCACAGGTAAGTGTACATGCTTGCTAATACTGTTCTTGTTCTTCCAGATTGGTGATGGAATTCGGATCGATGGTTTCAGGATCAGGACTCGGGAAGAAGCATATTAGCAGGAGCTGGACACAGTGATAGTTACACTGCAAGAGTGCAGCATAATGCGAAGCATGTATTCAAGTTTGGGTGTGGCTTATATAGCCAGCCACACCTGAAGGCCCGACCACCCCAAAAGACTAGTCTGCATAGCTCAGTTCTAGGAACTGAGCTGTGCAACAGACCTCCATGTTGGATTAGGGTCCAAAACTGGTACTGCCCTATTCCTGATAATGAGCCTGGTGCAAAGGTGACAGGACTGACTCCATGTATACTAATGATGGGGTTTAAAGGCCGTTGGGACCACTGTGAAGGGCTGTAGTCCCACTGCTGTCAGGGGGCTGTTATACCTGAGGGGGGCAGGGGCATGGATCGTGACAACACTCCCCCCTAAGGCCCCTCTCACAGTATTTCCTCTGTCTGGTCCTGGTTTGGCTGCATGGTTCTGATGAAAACGTCTTAATAAACGTGGCGCATGGATGTGCTCGCTAGGCTCCTATGTCCTGTCCTGAGGGCTGTATCCTTTCCAGTCCACTAAATAATATAATTTGGACCTGGTGAGTTTTGAGTCTAGGATGTCTTTGACTTCAAATTCGGGTTCTCCGTTAACTAGTACTGGATTTGGCAGTGTCTTGACCCGAGTCCCAGGCTGAACAGGTTTTAGGTGTGACATGTGGAATATGGGATGGATCTGCATCGGTGTTAAAGCTAGTTTTACTGCCACAGGGTTTATAATTGCTTTGATGGTAGATGGTCCTAGGTATCTGGGACGAAATGTTTGAGTTCCTCTTATGGGCACATGCCGAGAAGCCAACCAGGCTTCATCCCCGACTTGGTAATATGGGGCTTTCCTTTGATGTTGGTAAGCAAATCTTTTCTGTCTTTCTTTGGCTTGGATCAAGTGTTTTGCTGCCCTTTTGAAGGCCTGAGTGATGGTTGTATGTAAGTTTTTTTTCCACAGGCATTTCCAAGGCCATGGGGGAATTCAACTCAGAAGTACGTGGATGCATTCCATACACGGTGTAGAATGGACTCTGTCCGGTGCTGGTGTGTAGCGATTTGTTGTAGGCATATTTGGCTATCCACAGCACATCCCTCCAACTTTCTTCCACTTGATGTAACATGCACCGTAGGTATTGCTCTAGTGTCTGATTCGTTCACTCTGTTTGGCCATCAGTTTGGGCATGGTGACTAGTGGATAGACAGATATCGATTTGGGCCATTACAAAACTCTTCTTCCAGAAGTTAGACGCAAACTGACTACCTCGGTCCGAAATCAGGATGGAAGGGAAACCATGTAACTGTACAATTTGCTCTAAAAATATCTTTGCCAGACTGGATGCGTTTGGTAGACCCTTAAGTGGAATGAAATTGGCCATTTTAGAGAATAGGTCAACTACCACCAAGATAGTGTTGAATCCTTGACAGGGTGGCAGATCTGTGCTGAAATCGAGGGAGAGTGTATGCCAAGGTGCAGGTGGAATATCCAGGGGTTGAAGAAGGCCAGCAGGTCTTTGTTTCTGGGATTTATTCTGTGCACAAATGCCACATGACAGAACAAACTGTGCAATGTTTTTTGGCCAGGTCGGCCACCAATAGCTTCTTTTCATCTTAGCTAGTGTCTTGGCGATTCCTGGATGCCCTTCTATCAGGGAGTCGTGATAGACAGAAATGACTTTTTCTTGTAACGCCTTACTCGGTAGATATAAACGCCCTCTGAAATATGGGCGTTGGTCCTTTGTTGTGTGATGTTCACTTTGAGTGGTCCAGTCTTGTAAAGCCTTGGTGTTCATTAGGAGCTGAATTCCTTTTTGGAGTTCGTCCAGGGATAACGTTGTTGAGGTATAGTAGGTTCCGATGATCAGTGATTACTGTTATGGTATGCCTGGTGCCTAGGAGGTAATGCTGCTAAGCCCTAAAGGATGCCTTAATCGCTAGGATTTCCTTGTCTGTTATTGCATAGTTAAGTTCTAGGGTAGAAGATGTGCGAGACAAAAAGGCCACGGGATGTAGCTGGCCAGTTTCGGGATCCCTTTGGGAAAGCACAGCCCCCATTGCCATGCTGGAGGCATCTGTTTCCACTACATACGGGAGATCTGGGCGGGGGTGTCGCAGCACCGGGGCTGAGATAAACCTTTTCTTGAGTTCCTGAAAGGCCTTTTCCGCCTCTTCTGTCCATTGGAAATGTTTGTTGGTTTTTCGTAATAAGTGATTGGGTGTAAAATCTGGAAAAAACCCAGAATGAGTTTGCAAAGCCGAGCATATTCTCGACACCTTTGACTGAAGATGGTGATGGCCAGTTAAGGATGGCATCTACTTTGTGCATATCCATCCGGTCTCCTCTGGGAGTGAGGACAAAACCAAGGAACTCGACTTCGGTGACATGGAATGATCATTTTTCAAGCTTGGCGTATAGCTGGTGCTGACAGAGTTTTGCAAGGACGGAGCAAACGTGCCTGTTTAGAAGAGGAGTACACCAAGATATCAGCGATGTAAACTAGGACACATATACGTCGATCAACTCCCGCAGTACGTCATTCATGAAGTACTGAAATGCGGCGGGAGCGTTGCAAAGCCCAAAGGGCATTGCCTGATATTCATACAGCCCATACTTGGTACGAAAGGTGGTCTTCCATTCATCTCCTTTCTTTACACGTACGAGATGGTATGCCCCCCTGAGGTCCAATTTGGTGTAAATCTGGGCATCCTTGACTTGGTCCAGCAGTTCTGGGATAAGGGGTAGAGGATAGCGGTTTTTTACTGTTACCTGATTTAGTGCATGGTAGTCAATGCACGTTCTTAAGTCCCCCTCCTTCTTGGGTACGAAAAATAGGGGTGAGGCTGCCGGGGACTTGGACGGGAAGATAAAACCGTTTGCCAGGTATTGGTCCAGATAGGATTTCAAATGGAGATTTTCAGGTTCGGTGAGGGCATAAATTCGACTACATGGGATTTTCCTACCAGATACGAGGTCGATCTGGCTGTGAGGGGGTAGGGTATTGGCCTGTTCTTTTTGGAAAACGTCTTGGAAATGGTATTCGCTTGGCAGTGTACTCGTTGCACCTAGTACCATCGCCTCTTCACCTTGGACAGGTGTCTTTGGATCAGACAATGTAATTTCCACTTGGTAGCACGCGTGAGCACACTTTTGGAGAAAGCCACTTTTTTTGCACGCCAGTCGATGTTAGGATTGTGAGCCACCCACCATGGCATCCCTAGAATAACCCGGAACTGAGGGGCCTTGATAAGGTCGAATGCAATGGCTTCCCGATGTCCGTCTTGGCACAAGAGGGTCAATTTCGCTGTGCATTGAGTAACAGGACCAGAAGCTATCTCTGTGCCGTCGACAGTGGTGACCTTCTCAGTTGGCATTTTCTGACAGAGGGGAAGCCCCATCCTTGTTGCCAGGCCTTGGTCTATGTAGTTACCAATGGCTCCGCTGTCTATGTATGCCTCCACAGCATGCATCCGAGACGGCTGTTGGTGACTGATCAAAATTACAGCCAGGGCAAGGTGTGAGGTCTGTGGCTCTGTCCTTTCGCGCGACAAATGGTCCTCTACGCTTGCCGGGCCTGGAAGTTTTCCGACTCTTGTTCTCCTCCTTCAATCTCTGTAGCTCCAACTGTTCTCCTAGGAGGCTTCATTCGACATTCTCTGAGGAAGTGACCTGATTTCCCACAGTACAGGCATAATTGCTGTTGTCTCCTTTTGTCTCTTTCGGCCTTGGTTAATGGACTGCGTACCCCCCCAATTTGCATGGGTTCCGAAGAGTTTTCTGATGAATGTGGAACATTCTCCTTTGAGCGTATATAGACAGTACGATTATCCGTTTTGGCTCGATCTGTCCTTCGATCTTGCAGCCTGTGGTCTAGCTGCACGACTAGGTTGATGAACTCTGCACAGTCTTTTGGCAGATTTACCACTTGGGCTAGAACGTCCTTCAATTCTCCCCGTAAACCTCAATGGAATAGATTAGTTCATTTCTTCTCAGGCCACCCAGTTTCAATGACAAGTCTGTTAAAAGAGGCGATATATGTTAACAAATCTTGGCTGCCTTGGCGGAGAGACAGAAGATCGTTATCCAGAGCTTGGCCGTGGGTATGTCGGGCGAACAGCTTCTCCATCTCTTGTTGAAACCCTCTGAAATCCCGCAGGAGTGGGTCATCCTGGCTCACTAACGGTACGGACCAATCCGCGCCACTGCCACTCAGGTATGAAAGAACAAAGGCAACCCGCAACTGATTGTTAGGACAGGCACCGGGTATGCAAAGAAAATTGAGGAGGCACTGGTTCATGAACACTGCATATCTTTTTGGGTCCCTTGTAAAATGTTCTGGTGGGGCCAGAGGTACTGCCCCAGGGAGGACCACATGCACTGATGTGGCTGAAGCCGACGGAATACTTCCTGGCAACGGAGCCTACCCAGCCTGTTTTTGGAGTAATTGTCTGGCTAGTTCATCGGTGCAATCCTTGGTGACAATCAACTCCCTCCTAAGGGCGTTGGTTTCTTGCCGGGTGGAGTGGACCTCGGCCCGTAACTCCCCCAGTAACTGGGCAAGTTGATCAGTCTCTTACATTTCCATGACGCCCAGTTGGATGTTTAATTGATGCTTTGCGCTCTGTTACGCTCACCTGGTATCCACGGGGCTGCCACACGATACTGGATGGAAGGCTGTGCACAATCCCGGACCCCTCTCTGCTTGGTTATGTGCCAGACCTTGGGGAGCGCCTATAAAAGGAGAATGGAGGGTTATGATTCTGGGCCTGTGATGGGTGGACTCCCACCTCCCTCTGATCCAAATCCCCTCCCTTGGGGTTAATTTTCACCTTAGGTTTTTGTGCGTTGAACTCTCCGTCCTCCGTCTCTGTGCAGCGGCACATGGTAGGTGTGGGCGTCCCCTGGGCCTAGTTACTTCACTGGTCCGTGTGCCCTTATGTCGGGTCCAGACCGGCTGTGACTCCGACTCTGCTTGTTGCGTTCAGGTGAGTTATAGTGTCTTTCAGTCTTTATCCTGCCTCTTTCTTCTCCTTTCGTTTTCTCTGTCTTCTTGGTGTTACTTTGCTCCACTACGCTTTTTGTCTAATAAATGTCTCTTGTGTTTCCACAGGGATGGTTGCGATTTGGTTCTGATTCGGAGCTGCAGCGCCGGATGGTGAAGACTACAGGTAAGTTGTTGATGCAGGGAGCATGGCGCTGTTTATTTAAAGTTAGTTGCTAACCTGTGTTCTCTTTCCTTCTTCGCTCAGGTTGCAGTGATGTTCCGGAGTAATGAGTGATTGAGAACTGCTTGCCCAGGTAAGTGCTTTATTACTGCTGTTCTTGTTTCTTCACCCTTGCAGGTTGCGGTGAAATCCGGAGATGGGTGAGGTAAACGAAGTGCAGAGCGATGTCAGGATCAGCTGCTTGCCCAGGTAAGAGTTGTTATTAATGCTGTCCTTGTTTCTTTACCTTTACAGCTAACAATGAAATATGGAGATGGGCGAAGCAAATGGAGCGCAGGGTGAATTCAGGACCTACTACTCACAGGTAAGTATACTTGCTTGCTAATGCTGTTCTTGTTCTTCCAGGTTGGTGATGGAATTCAGATCGATGGCTCCAGGCTCGGGCCGCGGGAAGATCCAGATGAGCAGGAGCTGGACACAGTGAGCGTTACGCTGCTGGAGTGCAGAGTAAGGCGAAGCGTGTATTCCAGTTTGGGCCAGTGGCGTAATAGGGGCCCCCGCAGACCCCACAGTGCGGGGGGGGCCCCGACGCCTTCGTCGTTGATGGGGGCTACACGGCCGCTCCCAGCACATCACTGCTCTCTCACAGTCAGAGCCGCCGGTGGCACCGTACTAACGCAGGCTGAGTCTCTGTGGCCTTTTACGGGCCGTGGGGATGCTGCCACTATCTGTCTTGAGGCTGAGCACTCTTCCGTCCGACTCTGCACTGCACAGCAGTGGGCCATCGCCTGGGCCGGTCAATCGTGAACACTACTCACCATCAGGCAGGCTTGCAGCTTGCCTTACACATTGACGAGCTGCGCGTGCGCTGCATGTTGCAGGGCGCACACGCAGCTATTGCAAGCCCTGCCCTCCTGCCTCAGCCGCACAAGCTTGCACTCTGACACCGTGATCACGACCGGAGGGGCACTGACACCGCGTGACAGACCGTCTGTTATAGAGGAGTCAGACGGAGGGAGTGCTGCGGCAGCCGTTGGTACTGGTGGAAATCTGATTAAGGCTTCAGAACAGTTCGGGACAGGGGTGGACTGGCCTATAGGCAACTCTGGAGATTTCCCGGTAGGCCTCTGCACCCTGGGCCTCATTTGTGTGGTATTTCCACATTTTCTCATAGGAAAAGCATTGGGCTTGCTGAAAATGTGTCATATGGGGCCACTTTGAACATTATTTCCAGGGCCTGTTTTGGTCCCCAGTGATTATTTCCAGGGCCTCTTTTAGTTCCCAGTCCACCCCTGGTTCGGGAGTTGGGACTTCACGTCAAGGTAAGTTATTTTTAACTAGGGTCGCATTCGGCCCATGGACTACCTGCCCTGAGAGTGTTGTTGCTTTGTCTGACAGGGGCCAGCCAGTCCGTGCTTACTTTATGTGCACAACTTTTTTTCTGACTTTAAACAGCTGACCCAGCATTTACAATTCTTCCAGCACGGCCTTGATCATTGGAAATGCAGTTAAAAGAATTCCGGGGTTTACCTGGAAGATATAGTCATCAGACTTGTGGGGTGCACCTGCCTGTTCTTTATCCCCCTCCATGTGATTATGTAGACAACACTGGCCCCGAGTTTGCAGCCCCTCATCTGTCATTGTTGGATGTGCTTTTCGTGCCATCCATTGGGTTTACCTAGCTGCAAGGCTCTGCCAGTGACGCAGTCCTAAATCCCTCTTGCTAGGGTTCAGCAGGACCTAAGGAGCGACATGCCCTCTGGTAATTCCTACTTTGTCGACGCTGAGTTGACATTCAAATGAACTTGGGGAAGCAGCAGGGCAGCAAGGAGGTGGAGAAAGTCACCCCTGCTGCAATATTGGTGCCACCAGGAGCTCAGCTAATGGGGGACATTCCTTGGCTGAGGTGTTTACTTGACAGCCTTAGTTACTCATGCCCATCAGCCTAGGAATTCCTATCCCATCTCCCACTGAAATGTGCTCAGAAGAGTGACAAGTGACTGCCAAGAGAGCTGGCTTCTGCTGCCGCCCCATGCTGCACATTTGATATTGTTTGGGAGCATTGAGGACTGGAGACTGCTCACACTGTTCTGCCATTGAACGCCAATGTGCACTGCATTGTGGCAGAAATTAGTAGCCATTGTTCCAGCACGACAGTTAATTTCTCCGGCCAGGGTTGTTCAATGGAGGTGAGGGCTGATTTCCTTTTTCCGATTGAAGAATGGACTCTGTCATAAATGTAATCCAATCTTTGCGAGGCCACACACGCCGAGCCTGGTTACCTCCTTCCCTGGCATGAAAAGCCTGGGGCTTAATTCCCTAATTGGAGGAACACGTGTTTACTTTAATGTTAATGCACAAGAACGTGTACATTGGTAAACTCATAAAATATCAAGCGATCCAAATGGATCCATGAACTACACTTGGCCATGTGCACTTTAGTGACAGATATGTATGTACATGGGTTGATCTATAAATACTGCATTCATTGGAAAGAAGGCAACCTGCGAAAGCTCCAGTGTCTTAGGAATGTAGGCCTTGGCAAGTACACTACACCTGGGACGGTAGGTAGAGCAAATGCCCTCGGGCTCCAGAAGATGCCACAGCTGCCAACAGACACTATGATATGCGACTCCTTCAGCCTGCCAACTACACTTCACATGCTGGTCTTTGCAGTTTCACACTTCTTACTGTCTGGAACAAGTCCCAACATGCAAAGTGTTGTGGGCTAACTAATCAGGGCTGGCAGTGGCTCACGTAAGAAATGGGTCCACTTGGTAGCCATGCCAAACAGCCCTCTTGTAAAGATTTCGTGAATTCAAATGCATCCCAGGAGCAGACACCCAATGGTACACCACGAATACACACATACCATTCAGGAGAATGAATGAATTACAGACATGTATATAAAAAAGAATACAAGTACAGATACAAATATAAAAATTATGATTATGACATTTTATCTTCATCTATACACCATCATTCAACCAGAAGACAGCTATACCCCTGATAATTCGGCCTAGCTGTTCACATACAAACACGACCGCACAAACTCCCTATCAGCCTAATAAAACACAGCTAGCTGAGCACATTCCGGCTAGCTGTTTGCATAGGCGTCTCCTCAGGCCTAACGCAGCCAGAACCCAGTCTGGGTGTCCACCCACCAGGCTGAACACATCCAACTGATTTCAAAAGCACCACACCTATCGCTGGGAAGCAGTTATAATACAACTACACCAGCTATACACATATCCGGTGCACCCACGCACTGTACGACACTCTCTCTCTCTCTCTCTCTACTGACTTGAACTACGGTTCCCGAGGGCGTTCAACCTACCAGCGCTTTGAGGTCATACCAAAAATATATAATGCGCTATATAAATGCCAAGTAACATAACATAACATAAACTATATAAAAAAGGAGGTCTACATGCACTTACATTACTACTGCATGTTCAACTCAACTATTAAGTTTGGTCAGTTCTCAAGAATTCCTGCTATAGCGTGTATGCTGCGGCAGTGACCCAGGTAATTGGAGGCATGTAACATATACTAAAAACATATACTAAAAACTCTACATAAATCCAGTGGGTGACAGGGTTGGCCAACTGCTGATGGTATATTGGCAGTTCTACTCAATCTCACAAGATCCTTTATTAACCTGGGGTATGTGGAAATTCACCCAATGAATGATGCCATGGTTAGCTGCTGGCACAATATAGAGCTTAGGTCTTCAAACTGTGGGGCGCGACCCCAGGGGGGCACGGCCGCCTCCTAGGGGGGGCGCGAGAGCCCAGTATGAAACGTAAAAAAAACCTTTTTTTTTTTTAGATTGTTGGAGGAAATGGGAGGGGGCAGCTCACATGGTCAGACTGGACCACCATAAAACGGTCTTGGGCACCAATGAAAAAATGGCCAGCAGTTGCAAATGGATATTCAGTCCTTTAGTCACAGACTGTTTGAATAGTACCCAAGGGGTTGTTTTTTGTTGAAATGTAAACAAATTGTGATATTTAAAGAATATTTATTCAGCAACAATGGTCAAAACTACTAGCTGCATAGTGAAGTAACTCCTCAAACTGGCCCACATTGTCCAAAAAAGTGGCCCATTTTGACAGGCCTACACTAGCATTTTGCATTTTTGGTACGGTCATCGCCCTATTGTCCTATAGGCCAGTCCAAGCCTGCCGGCTCATCCATAATGGGTGAGGGGGCGTCCACCCACTGGCCCCCTCACCCATTATGGAGGAGCCAGCCCAGTGAAACACTGAGCACTCCCTCAGCTGCTTTTTCCAGCTGAGGTAGTGCTCCTAGGCTAGCTGAACTGTCAAAGGGAAACACTGGGCCTCATTACGAGTTTGGAGGTAACCATGCCGCTATTTGCGGCATGGCTGCCTCCAAACTCGTTTCAACTCCGGCCTGGTGAATGGAGCAATTACCGGTCCATTCCGAGGTCAGAGGGACCGGTAATTCCCCATTCACCAGGACCATTCCCCATTCCCATTTGAGCCCCCATAGGGCTCAATGGGAAGGGGTAAGGGGGCAATAACTGTACCGCAAATTGTGGTACCGTTATTGACCCTGGTATCCCTTTGTGGGTCCAGTCCTTAACGCCTGCAAAAAACAGGCATTAAGGAAGGACCCGCAAAGGGAACTTATAGTGGGGCGGTAAGGGATTACCGGCACTGGTGCCCTTACCGGTGCCGGTCATCCCTTACCGCCCACCTCGTAATGAGGCCCACTGTTTGCCTTTGACAGTTCAGTTCCCCAGCCGCACATGATCACTGAGCCATGCAACGCTGGGGGAGTTTTGCTTCACCAGCCTTGCATAGCTCATTGGAAATGCTGACTGGGGCATTGCATGTATGTATGTGCGAGGGGGTGCTCCTGCGCCTCCTCGCACATACGGGCAGAGCCACCTGGGGCGGGTATTTTAGCAACCACACGCAGGCCCCTGCAGAAGGTACGTTTATGGCGATTTATTTTTTATTTAAATGTGTATGGATGTGTGTATGCTTGTGTTATGGGACCGTGGTGGGAGCAGGATGGGCGGCGGCACTGGGATAGTGGTGGGAGTAGGGTGGAGAGAGCCCAGGGTCTGTACTGGGAATAGGGTGCGGTGACGGCACGCAAAAGTTTATAGCGATTTCTACATACTTCTGGCTTTTTTTTCACTTTTGGGGGTGCCCGGCCTGCCCAAACTTTGCTCAGGGGGGGCCCAGGCCAAAAAAGTTTGAAGACCACTGATATAGAGCATGCCTACACTCTGCGGGAGCACAGCTTCACATGCATTTTAACTGGGGGCCGCTTTAAGTATATAGGCCTTCCATGCAGGCTCACAGCATCAAGACACATATTTACTGATCCCTCTTTGAGCATTTGGAGGACTGCAGGAGACCAGTTCACTTCACAGCAGTGTCTATTCGGGATATTTACTACCACAGGCCAAATTCTGTGGATTGCCCATTTCCAAAAAGACTGGCAAAGCCACACCTGGGATCTCGAGCAGCCCCATTGGCTTAGTCCCTTGATGTTGGGCAGGCAGTGAGATGCGGGTAGCAGGGTGTCTAGGCTGTGCCAGGTTCAGGCTCCGACAGTCCTTTGATGTTGGCAGGGCAGGAATGGGGGCAGGCAGCAAGATGCAAGGTGTCGAGGCACTTGCTCTTCCTGGAGTGGCAACAGCCACACAGCCTCCCCCCTTTTTTTCCAGGGGTTGTTGGCATAACTCTGCCAGCCCTAGTGGGTACACAAGCACTCATGTGAGCTGCCACCCTATATCCTGTTTGGATTGGGCATGTGTTTGTTTCGTCCTTCCGATTCTTCAGGCAGGAGAAAACCGTTATAGATGATAAGGCAGCCGTCCTGGCCAGTCCTAGCTTCCCTCCTTCTTGGCAATAAAGTTGAGCAGGTGATGTCTCAGTTCACGAGCTAGCAGACACGCGCACCAGGGGCTGCATCAACCTGGGCCATCGGTGGTAGGGCAGGCAGGACGACACTGGTGGCAGAGTGTCAGAGCCTACCACTTTCTTCGCTCCCCCAGGCAGGAGTGCTGGGCAGGACGCTGTCGTTATCAGAGGGCTGCAACCCTCACTTACTCATTTCACTTCTTGGTGGCAGCTGTCGGGGCATAATCCCTATTCTGCCCCCCCAGGCAGGAGCACTGCTTGAAAAATAAAAATGGGGGCTCACATTTATATAGCTTATTACTGTCATACACATTGGATATTTGCCAAGGGAATTGGCCATGTTGTGTAAATGTAGAGGGCCTTTTTTTATAAAGTCCCAAAGAATGAAAAAGGTTATCCTTTACATTTGCAAAACAAGGCTTATTGGCTTTACCAATGCTTGCTATATACATGGGCTACTGAAGTGAATTGCCAATGCATCCATGATGGCCCAATTGCCAAGCTCTGCTTTGCCCTGTAGCCTTAGCCTTATTATGGATGTAATAATTTTTATTTCTGACCACTTTTAATTGAAGTGACTTAATTCACTACATCGATGCACTGTCACACTGTCTAGCTGGTGAGACCATTCTGCTCTGTCTTTACCCTGCTCAGTTGCCTTTTTTATTTCCCATTGATGTTTATGCCAAGTCTGTTGGCATGCACACATGCCTTTTCTTTGTATGTATATGTGAATTTACATAGGTCATTAAGATTGACTTATTTTTGTAAACCTGCAATACCAAATTTCCGATACTTGAGTTGGGATAATGACTATATTGTGTTACGGATAAGCAGAAGCATATATTTTATAATATTTGGCTTAGATCACTAAACTCTGATTTGGGGCTTGTTTTCTTTATTACTTCTTTATGTATATCTGCTTAGTTTGTATGTGTCGTAGGATAACATAAGTATTGCATTATATTCTAACTGTGCTATGCATTAGAATCAATACATTGTACATTAATTGGTAGCAATGTTTAGGAAATAAAAGTAAGAACATTGTACTTGATTGCAGACTCTCATGGAGGTATGAGTGGGACGAATGGCTATGAGTGGAGCATAAATACACAATGGAGCAAATTTGTATCGGTGGGGAATATGGTGGTGGGCGTGGTCTAAATTGGTGGGTGGGGCATACCTAGGTTGGGGCGGAGCTTGGGGGGAGCGCATTGGGAGGTCTCGCAGGGGGGCCCCCACATTTCGTGTTACGCCACTGGTTTGGGCATGGCTTATTTAACCAGCCACACCTGAAGGCCCGACCACCCCCAAAACACTAGTCTGCATAGCTCAGTTCTAGGAACATGTTGGATTAAGGTACAAAACTAATACTGCCCCATTCCTGATAATGAGCCTGGCATCAGAGGCGCCAGGACTGACTCCATGTATACTTATGATGGAGTTTAAAGGCCCTTTGGGCCACTGTGAAGGGCTGTAGGCCCACTGCTGTCAGGGGGCTGTTATACCTGAGGGGGGCAGGGGCATGGATCGTGACAGTGCTACAAAAATACACGGGGTTACTCTAGAAGAAATGGCTCTGTATGGATGGGGGCTAGGGAATGTTGGGGAGTGACGTGTCTCAATGCTCTGTACCCTAGGTGATTGTCCTTGTCCAGAAAGGGGGAGTCCCACCCCAAGAGGTCCTTCCACATTAAACCACGCCTCTAGGGGGACTATTGGGTAGCAGCCAAACCTCTCTACCCTCATGGAAAGGGGATAGTTCCTAGCTTGGGCATAGATACAAACTTCTTTTAGTTGGGTTGACAGGTTTACACATATTTTAAAGTCTTGGGTTCAGGAATTCTGTTTATTGTTGGAATTCCTGTACAGTAGTTCCCAACTCTCTCAGTATTCTAAAGGATTCAGGTACAAAATCTGTGATATAGGGACCGCTGCAGAAACCGAGAACAAGTGGAAGCTATATGTCGTTAACCACATACACCAGACAGGAAGCACCCCCCAAACAACTAATCACTTTTCCCACATGCAGATCACATGAAAGCAGAATATAGTCACACAACACACACACACGCATACTTTTTTAAACATCATTAGAGTTGCTCTGTAAATACCAGATATTTGAGTAAGCCTCTGGACCCACCTCCACGTGTAGTCATATCTCTTTTTACAATCCAGCAACACTACATCTGCTCAATTTTCCAGTACCACTCACTTGACACATAACCTTCCAGTACCATTTACATGGCAACTACATTTTCCGGTACCACTCACATGGCACATAACCATCCTGTACCATTCACATGCCACATACATTTTCTAATATCACTCACATGGCACCTCACCATCCAGTACCGGTACCACACACCTGGCACATAACCGTCCAGTATCACTCACACGGCTCCTACTTATACCCTTAAACACTCCACATCACCAATCCACAATGGCATTCCACATAGGCATGCTAACTATACAATCATTTTCCAAACTAGCATATATATATATATTACACTTGCCATCACACTTAGTCATGTTGCAATTAAAGGTTCTTCCTAAAAATTAACTACTTCTCAAGCATTCTCAAGCATTAGCATTTAATTTATTGAAATTCTCTAAAGGTCCATACTGCACTTTAACAGTTCTAATACCTGCAAAGTCTCCACAACATTAGTATCTATTTAACATTAAAATCTGACAATTATCAAACCTTTCAAACTTATTCGGCATTCCAACCAACATCTCCACCACACACCAAACACCCTCAACCTATTGGGCACATACACTGGTTATGCCATTCACAAAACAACACAGTGCTTCTATAACTTGTGTATTTCAGCCACATCACCACAACGTCCAACCCATTAACCTGTAAATCCTCACAAATTAAAAACGAATCTAGTGTGTTTTAGGTACACCCAAATTATTCTTTGTTCCATTCTTCTGTGTGACACACTGAAGCTCCAGTCAGCCAGATTATTCCTACTTCTGTGCTGTCATCTGTGTACACACTTCAATATCAATATTTCGTCAACAATTGTGCCCCCTTTCTATTTTCTTACACATTCTGTGCATTTTCTTTATGCATAGTCATTGCACTAGTGACGTACATAAACAAAGGTGAGTCATTAAAGATAACACTGAAATTTCCACATTCAACCTTGACACCATTCTCTCCATGTTATAGGTGCCTTAGACACTTTCCCCTAAAATGCGCCTTGCATCACGTTGACCCCTTTACCCACCACCCATCTCTTGTGGAAGGGAACCCCATGGCTTTAGGCCACCGTTTCATCAGCCCTGACCAAGTTTTTTCAGTGCCTCGCCCCTCAATACATTTCGTGCATTCACTTTCGTAACTCCTTTATGCTCACAGCAACCTCTAGCCAGCCAGCTGCAATGGCTCCTTGTCAGCACAGCAATGCCGTGGAACACATGGACACGCTACTGGGTCCTCTCCTCTAACACGCTGGTAATGTTCCGGTAAATGTAATAATTTTCTCCAGTTTGTGGGACGCACAAAGCTCCTGCTCCAACTGTTAATTTTCCTCCACACCCACGGCATCTTTTGCGCACTGCACAGTATTGTGCTACAGCACGATGAATTCCTTCATCTTACGATCCAAAACACAATGTTTACTTGCACACCACATGACCGTCGTATCACCAGGCTGCCACATTCTCAACATTTGTAAGCCTGGTTGTCATTGGTTGCCATACCCGTTCTTGCCTTGATCCACAACCGCTTACGCATTCTTCCACCTTCGCTATCAATCTTGGTTTATTGCCATCCACCCATCCATCCAGCAAGACAGGCAGACACATTAAAATGGTCCAACAGTTCCCATTTCCCTGCAGCACACATCACTATGTAGGGCGCCCTGGTTGATGGGACTTCGACTTTACGGGAAGAGTGTTCCCTCTTCCTGCACCCCACGCATCAGCTTACTTTTTCTCTTTTCCCTTGGTACTGCTGTTCAAGTTCCTGTACTTTCTGAAGACCAACTCATTGCTGGTGTCATAAAGATGGATTATCTGCCACTTCAGGTAGGTTAACACGTACGTCCTTTATTCCTGTTAATCTTAAATTAAATCAGAGGAACCCACTGGCTCTCACCTTTAAAGTTACATAGGAGGAACCCGCTGGCTCCCACCACCCAGGGCTACATCTTCCAACTGCCTGCGTAGGAACACCAGCACACTAGCATTCTCTCACTCATACAGCAACATTCTCACCTTCCAACATTCACTCTGACCTCACACATTCTATACAAGCTTACATGCAGCCATCCAGCAAGGATCTTCAAAACGGTGGGTGTGTGGGATGTACTGACCCACTAGGCTCTGCCTTGTGATATCACTGTGTGCTGGCGGCACCAGAACCAGCAAAATGGCTGCAAAAAGCCCTATGCGCGCTAAACCGATGAAAATTGCGCTGTGAGACCGGAAAAGATGGCTGCCAATCTACTTTGCCTGTGTCAGTGGTGGAGCTGAAATCCTTTTTGCAACATCCTTGCTGGGTGTTACCCGTCGCCTTATTTAAGGAATCCACAGAAGCACACAATGTCAGGAAAAGCAGAATCCATCAGAAGAATATCCACATTAAAAAGTGTGCTTGCCTGGAAAAATCTATCAGAATATGGGCGCAGTACCTACAGCCGCCTGTATGAAGCTGTCATTTAATTGCATTAGAAGTTTAATCTTGTGCAGTTAAAATCAAATGGTTGGAATTAAGTGACTTGCCATCAAAAGTAATATAGGTTGCAACTATTTAATCTCTATGTTTTAAAAGACTGGAATTAGAGTTCGGTTTGCCTGTTCTGAAAATGTAAGTTTATTTTAATCAATGAAAAATGTAAACAAAGTGGATTTTTAAAGTCAGCCTGATGCCAGCCAAAACTACAAAGCAAATTCCACAGCTTACCGCAACAAAAGGTACCTCCCTTCTGCTCTCTGGCCCAGGAACTCACATTCAGGTGTTAATGAAGAGGGGAGGGGAGCTGAGCTGCTGCTCCTGGGAGAGACAAAGGACTTCCTTGATTGAAAAGATATGCAGATGTAAGTGTCAACAGAAGCCCCTGCCAGAGGAAAGAGGTGGGGATTGATCTTGAGCCACCAGAACTTTGGGGGTGGGAACAGACAGTTTTGTTTATTCTTAAAGCACAGAAAGTATATTTTGAAAAGGACTGACAAAGGACTGTGTGAATTTGTAAAAATTGGAAAATTACAGTATTGTTAATGTGAAATTTTTTGGTCACATTTTAAAAGTACTCAGGACTCTGTGCTATTTTCAGGGACATGACTGCAGAAATGGTGGTTTTGTAGCAATTTTATTGATGCCAGAAACATGAATCCTCATATGATTATGCCCAGATATCATGCGCACATATGTGTAAAATTGTGGACAAATCTGACATTGGGTACCAGACCAAAAGTGCAAAAAATTGCCAAATCTAGACCCAAGCTCTCACCTCAACGGGGCTCAGATGAATACTTGTGTTGTATTCATATTGTTATTGGTAATGTTCTTGGGGCTCCCTAACTGCGTCTGCATAGAATGTTTGTGTGGAATGCCATTTGAATTGTTGGGGGATTCGGAGTGACTGTTGAGAGAAGCTTGAGGAGTGGATGTATGCAGTGGCAGTGTGGGGCATCGGGTTTTTTACTCACCTCTAAATAAATCATTTTCTACGAGTCCATCGCCTCCGTGCATACTTCAACTTGCTCCACAAAATATGGGATAGAGATATGCTTTTGCTCACAAGTTTGTAAATTTGTAAATATGTCTTGTATGAAAAGTAGATTTTATGCGCAGAAACAAAAGGGAGGGTTTCGATGGATCATAACACACATCGTCATGATGAAACTCTGTTTTCATCAAGGGAGAGGAAAGACCCAACCAATAGAATACCACGGGGTGTGCTTAGGATAATTCAGCATACCTACCCTTTTAGGAAATAAATAAATAGAGACAGCTTACGACCTAGACACACACATTCACCCACCAACCGATTGCTGGCGGAGCACTTTGCAACAGAAATCCATATTCCAGACTCCAGACTCCAGAACTTTGAAAGCAGAAAGGCCCATTTCCAAAGATGAACCATTCTCAGCTTGGCCTTTAAAATCCAGAAACCAGATTTTACCCCAGATCTCTAAGGGGAACCCAAGAACAGCCTGGCTGTGCTGTGCTGCTTTCTTGCTAAGAATTCTTGCCAGAATCCAAAGATCCAACCCAGTGGCGCTGAGCTGTGACCAGATAGCTGTGAACCAGAACCCGTCAGATCCAGTCCAGTCCCACTGAGTGGTCTCCAGAGTGCTGTGCTGATTGCAGAACCAGAGCGCCTTGAGTCCACTCCGGTGTGCTAGCAGAATTCCTGTCCAGAAATCTTGCCTGACCAGATCCCTGACGGGTCCATTCCAAACATTGGTAGTGAGTATCCATACTCACTAGCATATGTATTGTTCATAAGTCATCCATATCAAACCCGTTCCCTTATATCCAGAACTGTATGGCTAAAATCCTTTTGTTTTGCCTGTACTCGTTCTCTTATCCTATAGTCCTCTGTAATATTAGTGTTAAAATCATCTCTGCGCTGATATATTTTCTGAAGAAAGGCGAGTGTCTCGGCAGGCCAAACTAACTCGAGATATCCTGGGCTGGTGGCTGTGCTGTCGTGTAGTTTGAATCTTCATAGTTTCCATTGGTGTAAAGAAACCTTGTTTGTTAATTTTATAAAGCGCATTCTTGTTTTGCAATTTTGCCTCTTTTTGGAAAAAAATGATCTCCACAAAAACCTTTGTAACTTCTTCACCGTTTATGCTAGAAATTAAATTTAAGTGTCTAATTGAAGCTAACATCCTCAGCTTACCTATGAAGCCAGAACTACATCTCAATTCCTCACAATTGTTCCGCAATTGCGCTTACCGCGTGCAGAAAAGTTTGCCGCATATTTTCGTTTTGCTCAAATCTATCACGTGTGAAATAGCTGTTCATTGCATCCGACCTCAGAATTAAGTTTTCAACTTGCTAGTTATTCAATAATCATTGCTAGTGTTTATCTGAAACTATACAAAGCGGCTCCCACTAGTATTGAAACCATTTTAGTGAATTAAATCCATTTTCAGTGTTTTTACCATTCATGCAAAGCCACATTTTAAAACCATTTTGATCAGTTTGCAATCATTCCTGTTTCTCTCTCTGTGTTTGCTGGGGAAATTGGGATTGATACTATTTTGTTGAACGCTGAATTCCTGAAACTTGTTTTCTCCCCTTCCATCTCTTTATATTGCATATGGGGGGATTGAGTAGTGTGCAGGGGGAAAAAGTAATCACATTGCATTTTGATTGAACCCACGCAAAAGTATTATTCTATGCTGCATTATTTTTCCTATCATTACTCCGTGTGATTAAAGAGATTTATTGTGACATCACCCCATTGGTGATCATTTTATAACCATTAAAATAGTGTGATATATATATTGTGAAATCCATAAATAAATACTTTTAACTTTGCAAAACAGCCTGCTTCCTGGTTCAGTGAGACCGGGGGGGATTCAAAGAGAGGGGCATGATATAAGGGTAAATCATTCAGAAATAAAAGAACTTATAGATATAAATAAATAATTAAGGGTTTCAATTGTGCATCACACGCTAGGCATTGACTTAGGTGGAGTGCCGGGTTGAAATCACTTACAGATGAAGAAGGAAACAAAGAAAGGGTGGAGGTAAGATAGGGATTCTACTAAGGAACTACTCCTTTAGGAAATGCTGCTGCTGCTTGCTGCCTTTTGCCTGCTGCCTGCTGCCTCTACTGAGGCACTAAATATGTCTGATGGACCCACTTGGCTCTTCTCCTCCTTCCCACTGGTAACTAGAACTTTTGGCAGGGCAGGATATAATCAGACTTGTTCACCCCAGCAAGTCAGAATCCTTCAGAATCCTTTGTGTGTTTGTGTAGCCCTATTTGGGTGATATTTTTAGGTTTTATGAGCCGCATGAAGTTTGTATGAAATAGCATCACACTACCAAAGCGTTCAATCAAACTATTTGCACGTAAAAATAGTGCTCCATTCAAAAACCCAGCATTCTCCCCTTCTTTGTGTGTTGAGAGCAGTATGGATATGGTGATATATGATATTGGCTTGTCTAAGTTATTCTGAAAAAATTTGCATAGTTCTTGATTTTATTGAGCCACCACCTGGTACCGTAACTTTTTGAGACCTTCTTGATGAGGAGCCCAGAGAATGTTGACATCCTTCTCTTGGTTGCTTATGAAAGCCACTTTGTGATTTTCCTGGTATTCTTGGAACCACTAAGCCTTCAATCAGTAAATCTTTGTCTGTTGTGGTTCGTGAACTTTATTATTTAGATGTTCTACAACTTCTATTATGTGGTAAGCCCATGCCTCTGCACTAATACATTGTTCTCCTTGTTTGGCAGGTGTACTAGCATTAGATTACACCTGTGGAATGTTTAAATGTGGGAATTCCATTTATCTAGATTCTGCTGTTTCTCTTGGGCTTTTCCTAGGGTTTCCCTTACTAGCTGCATGGAATAGTTGTGTGTGCTTTCGGGTGTTTCAATTGAGCTCAGCTAGGTTAGCAGTGCTATTATCTGGATCCTCTCAATCTTCCCAGAGCAGATACACTTCTACCACTTTTCTCAACAGGTGTGTGGACATCTTGTTACATTTTTCAACTAAGTGAGCAGATTGAGGATGAAAAATTAAAGCCTTCAAGTTTTTTTTTAACTTTCAGGTGGATTTAATTAACTCCATGATTCTTACCATATAATGATATTCTCAGTCGGTGAAGATCTGACAGGAAAATCAATTTCTGGTGAAATAATGTCTCAAAGCAGTATATTTTACATGATGTTACTGCTAAGCAGAAGAACTTCAGGATAACATATTGTGTAGTTCAATAGCAGCAGGATGTACTTGAATCTGATTTTTAAAGGACCCACAATAGCTATTGCATTGCACTCAAAGGGAACATCAAAGATAGGCAATCTTTGTAGAGGAGATTTTCGAACATCCTCACTACTGATTTGCTGGCAGATCCCCCAAAATGTGGCAGTGTCATTTCATGGTGCTATAAATCCCTTGGCCGTAAAATCTCCTCAGTACATGTTTCTGTGTTTATCCCTAGAGGTATGGCCTTCAGATGAGCGTGAGCTAGTTTCGTCACTTCACGCTAGGAGGGTTTTGAGAGCAGTAGCTTAATCCAGGCACGGCTATCTCCTTTGTCCTTTGGGCCAACCAAACGTAGTAATCCCCTCTTTTTGTCAATGGAGATATGCAATACGTGTAACCCTTTCTTATATGGAATTACTTGTTCAGAATTACGCTTGAAAAGGGGATCTTCCCTCTGAACTTTTGCAAAGTCTGGTGAGAGTAAATTGTCTTTAGTAAGAGCTTGCACGAAAGGCCCCTTAAGCAGGGCTGACTATTCATGCCTCAAGATTAATTTCTTCTGCATCTTGTTTGCATCCTCTGATTGCATGGTCCAAAAATTCTACTTCTTTCACTTAGTTTGCAGATTAGTAAAACTACACAATACCTTGTGTTAATGTTAATGGAATGGTGACCAACATTTAAATATCCCAGCATTGCCCCATGAATCTCTGTGGACTATGAAAGCTCAGAGGTCAAGAGCGTTTTTTAATGCCAATCCATACTGGAGAGCTTTGGGACCATAGTCAACACGTCATAAGGATCCTCATCAGAACACTACATCCTTCATGAATTTATTTATGATGAAGCCATTTACTGAAAATCCACACTGTGTCTGACACCAAGCTATTCAGGTTTACCAATCTGTTGATTCTTATTTTTGATGGGCTTTCACTCTAATTTTGAACAACTGTCTGTACTGGTAGTGTTCACTTCGCTGTATTCATCTTTGCACTAATAGTGTGTTGTACATTCTCCTAGTGTTGCCATGGAATATGTGTTGATTACGCCCTGTGGCTGTACCATATCTTCTTTGGTGGCAATGACACCAATAGCCTCTTGTGAAATGGAACATACATTACAATCTTCCTTTAGACCTTTTGGTCGTGAAAACTGCTCTTGGTGATACTTAGTCAGCCACCTCATATAGCACTTAGATCTCACATTGACTCTATTCTTTGAAACAACTTTGTTTCCCAATCTGCATTAACCTTTGATATTACTTGAATTCTGTTCTTTGATAGGATTTTGTTTACTAGCATCCATCAGATTTTGGAATCACTATGACACTGTTCTTTCCTCAGACTTTGCTTCCAAAAATGGATCAGCCTTTAATATCACTTTAGACTCTAGTCTGCATTGTACATTAAGTCTGTGCATTACATTCATCTCATTTGGATTTCTTGAGACTTGGCCTGGGGGAATGAGACTCCAGTACCCAAAATAAATTAAATGTTCAAGTCTCTCTTTAGGCTTCCTTACACTATCTCTCTTGGTATTTGACTTTGCAACCCAGCATTCATGAACTCCCTCCCTCTCCCTTAATCTCTGTTAGACTTGGCCTGGGGAGTTAGACTTCATTTCACAGCTTGTAATTAATGTTCAAGCCTGTTACTGTGATTTCTTGTCGTATCTTGCTGGGCTTTGCACTCTGTATCTCCACACGTGACACTGCTCTCTTTTTCACTCTTGATACTACTCAAGACTCTGCATATTTGAGGTACTCTAGCTTATTCCCCACCTCCACCCCATGCCAGTGTTTTCTGTTTTTTCTCTGTACCTCTCTTGGTTTGCCACTCAGCCCTTCTCTGTGGAATCCCTGTTCACATCTCCCCTTCTGGGTCTCTTGTCTCTACTAGTCTTCCAGTGGCTTCTAAGAATTCTCTGGCCTTCGCTTTGTGCATTCTCCAGTCTTTCTTTGCTCAGTATCAGATATGCTGTCAATGGTTTATAGTCAAAATGTCGACAAAAAAATGTCGACATGCAAAAATGTCGAAAAAAAAATGTCGAAAACAATAATGTCGACATCCTATACATAGAATGGAAGAAGTCAATTTATCGAAAAAAAAATGTCGACAAAAAAAATGGTCGATTATCATAGACAATAACCAGAAATAATCATTGGGGGGGGTCCCCCCCCCAACCCCCCAACCTCACCCTCCATCACGAACCATCCCAGCACCCCCTCCCCTTCCCTTCGTCCGTAATCACCCACTTGTCTGTGACACTGGATAAAGATAGGTTACGAACTGGTTAACACGCTAGATGACATTCCTGAGTAAAGCACCTTGTTTTTGATAGCAGGAAACGGTTAACGGCTGTGAAAAAACCGTCATTACCTGACAGAACATCTTTTGAGAGGTTACTTCGGGCAATTGACAGCATTTTTTTCGTACTTTTTTCTAGCGAAAAGGTAAGACGCACTACCATTATGAAAAATTACGTCTACAATAAAGGAAATAGTATACAGTACCTCAAAAAAATTATTTTTACGTGTCGTTTCAGGTGATAAAATGGAAAACAAAATAGAATTTATAGAAAGCCAAAAAGGAAGTAAGCAGCTGGTATGGAATGGATACATATTCTGTAAAGAACTTCAGCGAAAAGAGAGAATATACTGGCGCTGCACAGAATATACAAAAAATAAATGTTCAGCCCGCGCAGTAACAGTGGGAACAGATGTAAAGGGAAACGCTGAACACAATCATATGCCTGATCAAACAACTATAATCATCAGGAAAACATTAACGGAACTTAAAAGAAAAGCAGTAGAACATGAGGGGGAAACTAGTGGATCGGTACTCAGGGAAGTTTGTGGCCAATTACCGACGCATGTAACAGCGCAATTACCAGCTGAAAAGTTGATGCAACGCACTATGAACCGAGCAAAACATACCAATGAAAACCTACCCCCTCCACCTACATCCTTTGAACATATACGTATTCCGGATATTTTTATGATTACAGCGAGAGGAGAACATTTTTATTGTGGCGAAATGGGAATAAACAATGAAAAAATCTTGGTGTTCGCTACCTCTGAAAACTTTCGCCATCTAAGTCACAGCAAATATTGGCAAAGTGACGCCACGTTTAAAGTATGCCCCCACCCGTTTTTTCAATTTTATACTGTCCATGGAACAATCAATGACAAAACATTACCACTGATTTACTTTTTGATGCCAAAAAAAACAGAGGACGCTTACAAAATCGTATACAATAAAATTAAGGAAACTACACCCGATTCACAACCAGAGACAATAATCATGGATTTTGAAACAGCACAAATCAAGGGTTTTTCATGCGTGTACAAAGACACTACAATAAAGGGTTGTTTTTTTCATTTCACTCAAAGTGTTTGGAGAAAAATACAGAAATTAGGTTTGTCAGCAAAATATACGGAGGACAGTTACTTTCAGATTAACGTAAAAAAACTTTTTGCATTGGCTTTTGTACCGGAGAATCATGTTATTAATTATTACGAACATTTAATTGACAGTGAATACTATAAAAATCATGAGAATGAATTAACAAATTTACTAGACTACTTCGAAAATACATGGATAGGCCAGTTAACACGGAGTGGCAACAGACGGCGACCAAAATACACAATTGAGTTATGGAACTGCTACCGCAACACCATGGAGAACAAACCCCGAACAAATAACGCATTAGAAGGCTGGCATAGCCGCATAAGTAAAAATTTCAATACCCAAAATCCAAGTTTGTGGCATTTCTTGCGAGACTTAAAGTTAGAAGAACAACACCAAGAAATGAGAATTTCGCAAACAATTTCTTTGGCAAATCAGGCACCGAAAACCAAAAAATACAGAGACTATGATAGTAAATTAGTGCAATTAGTACAAGCATTCACAGTAGAGAACAAGGACATTTACTTAGATTCCATAGCTTTTAACTTAAAATGCTAAAAAGAGTACTTACAGTTCATGGTGGCCAAGATTCCGTGTTAAAAAGGTGAAGAATCCCCCATAAAATCCATGAATCCAGGTGCAAAATGACGTTGCATTAACCGTGAAAAAGTACCGTTTTCTTGTTGAAATCCACAGCTTCAGTAAAAAAAGGTATCCAAACTCACCGAAAAGTGTCCAAAATCCATATTACTCGAAAGTCCAATAATCAGTTCCGGGTAATCTCGCTACTGCATGAACATAAAAACTTCCAAAAAAGCCATATCCGAAAAAAAAAATCCAGCATCCGTACGACTAAATCCTTGAAATCCACAAAGACCCGATCCGTCAGATGAAAAACCATGAAAAAAATGATGAAATGCCCAAAAAAAAAAACAAATCCATGGAGCGAAGGGACGAGGACGCGACCGCGGTAAAAACAAGTCGAAAGTGAGCTTTAAAAATGGCGCTCACGTTTACGTTGTGCTACGTACCTTACGTAGAAAGTCAAAACAATTATAAGTTAATAATTATAGACATACATTTTTAGCTCACAAGCGCCATCTACTGGTTCTTTATTATATAACAAGTTGAAATGAATTACAAAAAGGTGTTGTATTTAATTATATATTTATTAAAGTAATAGTATTGTTAATTTTATTTATTTATTATGTTGTACAGTTACGTTTACTTACACATACTACTTTCAATTTAATAAACATACTGATATATCAAACTTACCATCAACAACGTATTTGTGTGTATATATATAGAGAATGTATTTATGCTTTTATTAAGTGTCGACACAATAATGTCGAAAATGTATTGTGTCGACATTTTTGTATGTCGACATTATACATTTTCGACATTATTTTGTCGACATTTTGACTGTCGACATTATTGATGTCGACATTATGACTGCACACCGCTGTCAATATTGTTGAGCAGCTGGAATTTGTTGTCATCGTTCCCACCCTTCTTGCCACTTGCATCTCACCTCAGTGTATGAGGGCCTTCCTACGGCATACTTTGCCAGCACTCTGTTGGGGCACCTGCACTTCTCGCACTAGCATCCTTTGCTCAGTATCTTTATGCAGCGCTCTCTGACCTTTTCTGGGATCTTGCAAACATCCCTCTGGCACATGTTCCGTTCCCAGTGGCACTTTGTAGTATCCTGTATGGCTGAACTATGCTTGTGGAATGCATAACGAAACATGGAACACAGGGATCCATACATTCTAGGAGTGACGGTTGTAAGGGACCTCAGGGTGGCAGCTTATACGTGGTGGAAGTCTACCCCTTGCACTCCTGTTTAACCACTTACCCTGTAACCTGGAACTATTAAAGTACTTTCCTTTTGTCCTGCGTTGTTCCATCTTCCTTCCTGATGCACCTGATACCCAGGATACTAAATATTTTGCTGATGAGGATGTTGAAAGGTGTTACCCATGGTGAGATGCTGAGGTGGAGGATCCATTTGCTTCTGTTGAAGATGGCCCATGAAGTGGAGAGGCATTTCAGCGCCACTGAGGGTTGTCCGGAGTGCCCTTTGGACACAGGGCCAGATGCAGCATACATGCCTGCTGTCATGGGAAAGCGTGACATTCTGAGCTTGTGGAGGGCTATGAGGAGTGTGCCCTCACCCTGTATGCACGGACATTGTGGCTGCAAGAGGAATCAGGGGCACCACGGAGAGCATTCCACAAGGACAAGAGGCAGTACACGTTGTTCCATAGGTTTGGTGAAAAGGTCTGTGCATTGTTGGAGTGCCCCTCACTGATATGAGTCGAGGCCATTGGGCGCATGTAGTGCATGGTGTTCCCGGTCGTGCAGTAATGTGGATACTGCACGGGCCACTTGGGCTCCCAGGTTCCTTTCTGCCGGAGGGAAATGCTTAGGCAGGAAAAGCGTTGCCTAATTCAAGCGAGAGGCCAGTTTGCCAGTTTGTTTCCCGTGCGTAACGTTCCACTTTGGCAGTTACTGGAACGCATAAAGTCAGCGCCATTTTTGGATGGCATCGCATTCGAAGAAAGGTCATCTGGAGGTGTGTCGTATGTGCTCACGTCCTGTGTTGAACAGTAGGCAGAAGAGTTTTAGTGGGAGTTTCATGGATGCTTACACCGTTCGTCATGAACAGTAAGCAGAAGCGTTTTACTGTGATTTCCTTGGACACCTTCACCGTTCATCAATTGTGTTGACGAGTGGAGCCTGGGGGTGCCCACATATAAGGAAGTGACATCATCGGCAGGGATATCATCACATTTGCACGTAGTCGCCAACTTGCTGAAAGAGGGGTGCAGAACAGTGGAAAGATTGGCTAGCATGCACTGCATATACAAAAGTCAAGTAAGAAGGAGATTCAAGTCTTTCAGTTGCATTCCAGTAAGCTGTCACTGCCCCTACTCCACCCTCTATAATCATTGAAGTTGTAGAAGCCCTCAAAAGGTGGAGCAACACCACTAGGATGGGGGAACGAGAGAATGGCATGTTTACTAAACAGAAGGAACAGCTGCAAGGAGGAGTACCACCACCACCACCAGAAAACATTCCCAATTCAAGGGAAAACAAGAACACGTAAAGACATTTCTTGATTTCACTTTACAATATTGTCACTGCCTCTGTGTATGTGAATGAGACGCCACTTTTTCTTGGACTGGACACCTGCTGATTTTGTTAACATTTAAAGAGCTGTAATTCACATCTGCTCCTTCTGAATTAAAAGTATATTGCAAGTGTGGACAATATGGCCAAGTAAGCACACATACCACATGAATGCAATTGTGAAACTGCTGCAAAAAACAGTTTACTTTAGTTAGCAGAACACAATCACCATTGCACTGCTTTCCAGTCATATAGTGTTCCAACCAAAGTTGCAAGGCCCGGTGCTTCGCAAATCCCATCGCTGGCTCTGTATAAAACACGCATATCACACTTGTCATGACTGAGATTGAATGGGAAAAGGAAAGGGACACAGGTGCCATCTTCATTTTCTCTAATGTGGGGAGGCAGAAATCCCCCAGCCCTGAATAAAACAGATCAAAATGGTGCCTTCTGGAACACATTTATTAAGAAGGAATTGGGGAAGTGCAAAAAGCTACAGGCAGCACTGAACATATAACATCTCGGCTGCAAGTCAAACGTTACTCAATCTGCTGCACTAACTTTGCAGCGTTCTGATTTTTTGCACTCAATATTTTTTCTAAACATCACTGCACAGCACTTGTACAAAGTATTTGCAGCACAGACACCAATGCAGCTTTCCAGTGAAGGTAATAAGATATTTTAGTTCACAGTAATGCTTTTACAAACATTTCTGCCTACACGTACCTGGACTATTGCTGCTGTTTCATGTCTCTATGGTTTTTCTTGTTGAAAAGCCATAAGGGACACAATAGTAATATAAAGTAGCTGGATCTAAGTGACAAGTGAACTCATCATCCGCCTCAATATAGCTAACTTTGCCAAAAAAAGAAAAGAAAGAAAACCACATAAAAAGGATAATATTGTAAATCTTTTTTGAGCTTCTGCTTCATCTGTAGCCTCAGCAAAGCCATTTCCAATCATTAAATGTACACTGGTCCTCATTAGGGGTCTGGTGGTAACTGTACCGGTAAAACCGGCAGTTATCTGCCGGACCCGTAATGATTTACCGGCGCCTGACTTGCCGGAAACACCAGGGCATTACAACCCGATGGTCCGGTAAGTCAGGCGCCGGTAAAATGTTGATCCCCCTTCCCATAGAGTCCCACAGGACTCCATGGGAGTGGGGGCCACTCAAGCACTGGCACCGTTAATAACGGTGCCGGTGCTTCCGTGAAAGTCTGCAGGCGGGTGGCGTTCTGCCCACCAGGTCTGACCCTGGCGGGCGAATGGCACCTGCCTGCAAACTCGTAGTTTATCGTTTCTGGACCGGCAAACTTGCAATATGGGCCAATGTGTGTTATACAGATATACAAGTAATACCAAGCAATGTGCACATTCCATAGGATTTCACGCATAACTGCATAACCGTAACACAAGTAGTTGCTGCCTAGATAGAAATGGTTATGACTGCATAACATACTATTTGCTTTAAAGTCATACACATGAACTGTATGTCGCATGTATATTACTTTAACGTCAATAGTATTTTATCCAGTCATCCATTCCTATCCAGGCAGCAATGATACTGTCACATGCTCGCTAATAGAAAAGAAAGCAATGTGCTTATCTGTCAACTCGAAGCAACCAGAGACAGTGAGCCTCATTACGAGGTAGCCATGGTGCTATCAGCACCATGGCTACCCCCTTACCGCATTCCGGGTCCGGGTTCCCGAAATAGGGACTTACCGAGTCATTCCAACCTTGGAGGACCCGGTAAGTCCCCATTCCGGGAACCATTCCCCATTCCCATTCGAGCCCCCATAGGGCTCAATGGGAATGCGGATGGAGCTAATAACGGTACCGCAATTTGCGGTACCGTTATTAGCTCTGAAGTCCCTTAACGGGTCCCATCCATAACGCCTGGTAAAACCAGGCGTTAAGGAAGGGACCCGTTAAGAGACCTTGGAATAGGGTGGTAAGGGATTACCGGCACCGGTGTCCTTACCGGTGCCGGTAATCCCTTACCACCTACCTCGTAATGAGGCCCAGTGAATTGGTGTGTAGAAAACTGGGAATTAAATGGGATGTGAGGGTGGATAGTGCCTGAACTAGGACTAATGACTGAGGAGCAGGAAGGAGTTATGGGGACCGATGGCTGATGAGTAGGGCCATTAACATGAGTAGTATGCCTTTGATGACGGTGGGCTGATAACTAGGTATGTTGGAGTGAGTCAGTAGAACTGAGGAGATCTTAACATGACACTGATGATGCCTGAGGACTAGGACTGATGCCCAAGGGGTAGGAATGATGCCCGAAGCATAGGACAGTTAACTTTGTGCTAGCAATGATGATTGAGGGAGGGATTGAAATCAAGACTGGGTTAGCAGGAGCAAAAAGTAGCTTCTGGGTATCCAGCAATAACCAGTGACCAGGAGCTATCACTGGGGAAGAAGGAGCTAGTACATAGCATTCTGCAAATCTAACTTCCACATAACATGCACAAATGTAATTGTAGTGATTGTTCATGGTCCCATATCTTTAAATGTTGTATAGATGTGTCCTAATGTTTGTTTATAGATTGTACCAAACACACAGATTTAAATTCACATAGGTGTGTTGCTCTGCTTCTTGGGCTGGGGAGCCAAAAGTAGCTGCGGGTAGCTGTTGGTGTCACATGACAAGGCTGTTCAGCGCTACAAGCATGAGTTACGTAGCTCCCACCTCCCTTCAATTTCAAGCCCTGTTGACACATAGTTTACAAGCGGCACCATGTCATGTGTGAACCTGTGACCCAGTCCTGGCTATTAACTGTACATTCTGGGAATTGAAAGCTCCTACTTACAATGGGGAAAAAAACACAACTGGCTCATGATGTCACATGACGCAGGGCAACCAGGCAGTTATACGGAGGAGTGGGATCATTCACTGAGGACTATGAATGGCGACTGATGATGTCCTAAAACTGACAGTGTACATGATAGCTAAGTAGAGCTACGCACAAAATATGTATGGTTATATGCAGATAGGAAAATAAATGCTGGACTAGCTGTAAAGAGATATCTCAACGGAGCTGCATCAGCACTACGCTGATTTGAAAGAGGATGTGGTCCAAATCCACATGCAAGATCCAAGGAACCAACAGTGCAGGTAGGCATTTAAAAGTGTCACTTGGCTGAACCCCTGCAACATATGCCTGAGCCCCCAACTTTTAAAACACCATGCTTAGCACTGCCTAAGTTTGCAAGTGGCATAGAAAGATGACACTGCAAACCCCACACTTACTTTAAGTGACCCGGAGCAAGACCCAGAACAGCCATGAAGGACTTCTTTACACTGGGGATTCGGGCACGGGCCCTGCTAGAAGCACTCCTGTGTCAGATCACACTGTGCTATCTCACAAGGGGTGGGCTGCTTTTGTTTATTTGTATAGACTCCTTGGGACATAACGCTGAGGCCATTGCCGAGCTACCACACAGTTATGCTCTGTAGTGATCTGTGTTTGTCTTCTATAGTTAAGAATTGATGGTCATAGACACAGTGCCTGTACAGGCAATGGGACGGAGGTGTGTGGCTATAGTCCTGAGCATGTGCCTTGATGATCGGTGATTGGAAGCGGGAGGTTGCTTAACGCTTCTTGCTGTGGGGGACAATGACAATCTAATGGTGGCCATTTAAACGTATTTTCTTTAATTATGTTTTCGTCAGTCTTAATAGTACTGTTGTAGCACACAGAGGTGTGGGGTGGACTAGTGAAGGAAAGGAAGGTGCCAGGTATGGGGTTGAATTGGGGGAGTGAGTATAGATACTTTGGGGAGCGGGTGCTAGAAAGGAGGAAAATAAAGGGACAGGTCAGGAGGAACATAGTTCCACTATGTTTTACACTTCGATCCATGTAACTTCTGCACAATATAAGGGTGGGCTATAGCCCTGGGTTGTGGGCATGTCCCTTAAGAGGTGATACACATGGCGGGTGATTAGAAAGGTGCATGCTGTGTGGGGGACAATGTCAAACAAATGGTGGTCATTGAGATTAATTGTATTTCATTGTGTTTTCTTCAGTCTTATGGTACTTGTAAAACAGTGTGGAGGAAATTAGGGGACCTATCCAGGCAGTGACACAACGAACATTGGGCAGATTAGATGCAACCCCTTTCCCCCATCCCCCAGATTTTGGGTTATGTTGATTTGACCTTCTGACCTACAGACTGAGAATGACCTGTCTCCTGCACCCCATCTAGGTGAGGTTTTGGGTTGTTGGGGAGCGGTGTAGGTGAGTATGGGGGGTTGGTGGTCCCAAGCTCCACCTTTTGGGTTATGTTGATTTGACCTTGCAGACCTACAGAGGTGTGGCAGGACAGGACACAGACTAATAAACTGTCCCTGCGGCTGCACTGTAAACAAAGGCCTGGCAATCACTAATGTAAAGCATTTCACTGTTAGCAACTGCATTTGTATGCATATATTTTTAAGCAATTGAAACCGTGATGGAGTGTTAGCACCTGCATGTCAGGGGTGGGTGGCGGGGCAGGAGAGAGGTAATTCATTCTCAGATAGAGAACGACCTGTCTCTTGCCCGCCATCCGGGTGAGGTTTGGGGTTGTTGTGGAGCGTTGTGGTGGAGTATGGGAGTTTGGGGAGAGCAATGTTCCAGGGGGGTTGGGGGCGAGGAAAGAGAACGGCGGTCTGTGGAATGGGATTAGTAGGGGCCTTAGGGAGGAGAAGGAAAAGTAGGAGGGAAAGGAAGAAGCGGGCCTAAAAAAAATGACGGCCTTCTCCTCGTGTCATGCTTCTGTTTGCCAGGGCTGGCGGTGTTGTGTCCACGTGGGCTGGCTGGAGGCAAAGCTGCAGGCCTGCTGCTGCCTTGCACCAAACGTGAAACAGAAGCGCTTGTTACGAGGAAACAGCAGCAGCTTCCGGAGGCCTGTACCTAATCCCTCCCCACTGGGCATAACCACCAATGGGAGTCCTGGAGGGGAGGACTCATGGTGGCCTGCTGGTCATCAAGGTGGGTCAAGGATGTGACACTTCTAGTGCCACAGCTGAGGCTGGACACAGACAGTATGGAGCTCAAAACAAAGGGCCATACATACTGTGTCTTCTCTCTGGCTGGGAGAGGGCTCAGCCTGGAATTCGTTCTCCCATTGGCTGCCTTGGCACTGGAGCACCCGTGTACTCGGAACCCCTGTTATGGATATCGTGCAACGATCATCCAGAGATGTGGTGATGTACTGTACTCATTTTGTCAAAGGAACAGGAGTAGCAAAAGAAGGTTTTGCTACCTTCGTTTACAGCTGTACTACATTGCAGTATGGAGCTAGCACTACACAACTATTTCCTTAATTATAGCAAAAGTCCTAAACCGGCAGAACAGAACAGCAAGTGTGTCCTTCTGCTTCACATCTCGTGCAGTAGCTTCTGTGTTGAAGTACAGGATATAACTGCACGAGATGTGACGCAGAAGGCAAAACATGCTTTTTTGTTCTGCCGGTTTAGGACTTTTGCTATCATTAAGGAAACAGTTATGTAGTGTTAGCTAAGTGAAGGTTTTTCAATATATTTATTAGATTGAAGTATGATGTTCGCAAATGAGAATGGTCACGAGCAGTGTGTTTTAATCGAACATTGATTACTCGGTTGTGAGCTATGATTAGAATTTGTATTGCTAATGTCTCTGTAGCATGTAACTTTTTTTATTTTTTTTAGGAGAAAGCTTAATAACATTCTGAAATTTCGTACATGGAATACCAAGCAGAATAATTTTAATGTTAAATGTACTCTATGAAGATACATAGGAGAGGACTTCTAATAATATGTGTATTGGACCTTAATGTTAGTTTAATCAGAAGAGATACATGTGTGAGTTGGAATCATGTTTTTCACAGAGAAAACCGAAGAACTATTGAGGCGTGGTAAAGGAAGTTGTCAAGTTTAAAGGAATTTAGGAATTTGGATGTCATTTCAATGCAAGGTATGAATACAATGTGTGACTTGGAATTTATGATTGCACAGAGAAGACAAAGGGATTTATGTATTCATGTCAATCAAAAATGTTTATTCCAAGGAGAAAATGTGTAGGTTCCAGAGTAAATGGAAATTGTACATTTATTGTGTGACTTAGGCCATGGTTGTGTGGTGCAGTGATGTTTATTACGTGAATGGTGTGCAGTGTGAATGCAAGGATTGAGATGATTACGACATAATGCTAATCATATGATATGATTGATATGATATGGCATTTGTAACGTGCCTATACACAAGTGTTTCAAGGCGCAACAAGCAAGGAAGGGGGAATAGAGGTAGGACAGAGACAGCTATCTTACTAGGCCAAGAGACATTGAGATCACGAAAGTGCAGGGAAGAGGGGAGGGGAAAAGGGCCATCGGAGGGGACAGTGCTGTACATGGGATAAAAACAATAACAAGAAGTGAGGCCAGCAGGTGGCCGGTGCAAGGAGAACTGCAGACAGCAGGTGTCCAAAGTGCAGGTAGGGGGACTGTAGGGTTATAAATACAGACCAAATTGCAAGGGTTGCCGGGAGGCAGTGCTGGTGTCCAAATGGGTGGGCAGGGACCTGGACCCGAAATCAGAGAGTAGCCAGGTGACCAGTGCAGTATCAGACAGGAAATAAGCAGGGGAGAGGAAGAGATAAGGCAGAAGCAAAGAGGAAGGTCTTGAGGTGCTTCTGGAACCGGAGATGGTTCTCCTCAAGTTTCAGAGAAGCAGGAAGGCCCCAGCCAAAGAAAGAGATCTACCACTAACTTGTTGCTTGGAGAAGCGACTGACCATGAGGAAGTTTGAGGTGGAGGAGCGAAGAGCTCGAGTAGGAAAGTATTTACGAAGAGAGAGTTGGAGGTGTTGAGAACCCAGGCCCCAGAAGGCCTTGTGGACAATGAAGAGGGTCTTGAACTTAATCCTTGCAGCCACTGGGAGCCAATGCAGAGATTTCAGTGCTGGAGAGATACAATCCCTTGGCTTTAGTCCTGTTCTGGATGAGTTGCAGAGGGCAGAGATTAGAAGCAGGCATATTTTAAAAGAGGCGGTTGAAGTAGTCCAGCCTAGAGAGAACTAGAGCTCTTCAGATAGTGAGCTTCTGGGGGAAGGAGAGGAAAGGAAGAATACCCTTAAAGAGGTGCAGTTGGTAGTTTGACTTCTTATAGACGTCAGAGATGTGAGGCAAAAAGGAGAGCGTGGAATCTAAAATCATCCTGATGTTCTTAGCCAGGTGGCAGCAGGAAGAAGGCCAAGGCAGGCCGGCCAGAGAGTGACAGGAAAGGAGGGTGCAGGCGTGCCAATTTTAGAGAATCGCCATTTTACTGGCATTAATGCAGAGATCGTTGGTGGCACACCACTCCTGGATAGTAGACAGACAGTCAGAGATGAGAGAAAGAGAAGAGGTGGCAGAGGGGAACCTGAAAACAAGCTGAGTGTCATCTGCATAGCACTGAAAGTTGGAGCAGGGAGCGGCAATGCAATGGGCAAGAGGTGCCAGGTATTGGTTGCACTGCCAGGGAGAGAGGTTAGACCCCTGGGGAACACCACAGGCAGAGAGTGAGATAGAGGAAAGGATGGACCCAAGTTGGACCTGGTAGGGTTGATCAGAGAGGAACGAGGTCAGCCAGGTCAGGGCTTGATCAGTGATACCAAGGTTATCACAGGGACAATTGAGCAGGATGGCATGGTTGACCATGTCAAAGGCAGAAGAGAGATCGAGTAAGATGAGGACAGAGGGGAGATTAGAAGGAAGGTTAGAGAGCATGTCTTCACGGATGTTCAGGATAACAGTTTCCATGCTTCTGGCTGCTCTGAAGCCAGACTGATGGTCATGGAGACAACCAACAGATTCAGTGTGAAGATTAAGCTGGAAGATGGCCAGCTTTTCCAGCAGTTTGCCAGGAAAGGAGTGATGGAGATTGGGTGATAGTTAGCGGGGCAGGAGGGGTCGGCTGAGGGTTTCTTGAGAAGATGGTGCACAAGAGAGTGCTTTAGGGAGGAAGGGAAGGCTCCAGTGGCGAAGGATTGGTTGCAGAAGTCAGCCAGGGCAAGAGCAAGGGTGTCAATGTGGTCCTTGATGGTTTTGGAAGAACAGGGAAGAACCTGTTTTGACAAGACATTCATAAATCAGCCTTGTCTAGAAACTTTGGCAGGGGAAAACAGAGGAAAGGAAGAGAAAGAGGGAGGAGAGATGGCCACCGGGGAGCTGGAGGTGGAGGATAGAGTAAAGGAGGAGGAGAAGAGGGTGAGAGGGTGGACAGGATGCTCTGGATTTTAGAGATCAAATGAGAAGCCAGTGTTGCACAGATGGCCTGGATGCCGACAGGAGAGATAGAGACTGCAGCAGGATTGGCCAGCTCCTTGCAGATTTTAAAGAGTTTGGCCGAGTTGTTAGATGCCGCAGAGACGCAGGCTTGGATGTGGGCTCTCTTCTTAGTGCAGACAGAGTAATGTACTAACATGTACCAATAGGTCTTAACATTCTTTTTTTTTCTTCAAGAGTAGTGTTTAATCCCCACTTCTTTTAAGGAATGTTTATTGGAAACACTGTATTGACATGTAGAGGTGTTGGGAATTAATGAACCACCTCAGAGGTGTGTACGGTGATGTATTGAATGTTGATGAAAAATAGGTGTGTTTGCTGACATTTAGGTGGCGCTTATTCATGTCTGTGTCGTAAGCACGATACTTAATTTGTTCTGCCATGAGCAGTAGGTTTATGGGCATTTAGCCATTCATGCCACTGACGTTTTGATGCATTGAAGCCTTGTGTATGCAGGGGTTTCATCCTTGATGTGGTTAGTGTCTTAGAGCTTTAAAGTACAGCACAAAAGGGGACTATTGAAGTATTTGAGTACTAAATGTGTAGGAGATTTTTTTTTGCATACATACAAGTGAGAAGTGAATGATGTAGGCCCAAAGGATGCAGGTGTACTTAATAGTGTGAGTATTGGAGTATTTAATTTGAGATGTTAAGTGCTAGAATTGAAATGCAATTTAAATAAATAAAATGCAAGAATTGTGTATATGGACAAAGTTAGCTGTTAGAGCGCATGCATGCAGCATTATACAATATATTACATTATATTTGTTCACAACTTACACGTAAACACGGGAGTAATTAACCCGTGTTTGTGTGTCATGGAACATACTGCTTCTTTACAATTGCATTTGTTCAATGTGATCACCGTGTCGTGAGTCATTTTTTCGATCCATTTCAATCTCTTATTTGTTCTGAAGGGAGATGTTGGTGTTTGGCTAGTTGATTTGTATGGCCTGTTGGTTCTTATGTTCCAGATGTTTTGGCTGTAGGCGGTTGTCCTATATTGTTGTAGAGATGTTGTTTCGCAGATGGCAACAAGTTGCACATGATTTCAGTGTAGTGGAGGAATGTGCTCGGGTGTGGCAGGCCAGGAATCTTGCTGTGGTGTGGACCCAGATAATGGGCAAGTACGCCTGGTTGGTTGTGAGTGTGGAGATGTTTCCTCCTGAAGCAGAGGTTTGTGCTTGTGTGTGGCGGGTCCAAGATTTGGGTGTGGCAGGCCCAGGTAAAATGAGTTTACGTTGTTATTGTATTGGTTGCGAGTGAAGTAATGATTGCTGTTGGGTTCAGTCTGAGTAAGTGCTAGGCTTTTCCTTTTTGTGTTTTAAGGAGGGGAGAAGTGTAGTATGCTGTATGCCCGAGCTATGTTTGTGGAATGTGGAATGGGACATGGAACCTAAGGCTACCTACATTCTAATAACCAACTCATTAATTAACTCATTAATTCTATGAGTGATGGTTGGAAGGGACCTCAGGAAGGGAGCTTTTACCTAGTGGAAGTCTACCCCTTGCTCTCCTCTTTAACCACTTACCCTGTAACCTGTAAATATTAAAGTACTTTCCTTTTTGTACTTAGCTGTTCCTGCATTGTTTCTGCTTTCTACCTGGCTCGCCTGACACCCACAATGGTACACACTTGACCTCTGGTCTAACATACTTCAGCTTCCATCCCAAACAACTCTTGCTACTTCATCTTCTGGCAATTTTGGAGAGCCTCTGCTCAGTCTCAGGCAAATGACGAAAAACATGTACAGCAGACTCTAGTGTCTCTGTGTATGTCTTCCCTGGCTGGGCTAATTCACCACAAGTCTGTTCTAACCTAATAGGCTTCTACTTAGTCTCTCGCTACAGAGCGTGTATTTTAGTTTTCACTGTTAATCTCTGATGCTTCAAGTACAGACACTACTCTATATTCAATTGGACTCCATTGGTGAACAATTGAAATCCACACCTTCATTTTTATCATCAGACATGCTGCTGGCAAGGTAGCCGCTAGGACATTCAACAAACCTACAGAGGTGCACTCTACACTGCATGCTCAAAGTTGCCACCATAAATCCACGATTAATAACATTCCTAAAGGAGAATTTTTCAGAGCACGCCGTAATTGTAACAATGATTTTCACACAGAATGCAACCTCTTAGCCAAAAGGTCTCATCAGAGGGGATATGATCATGATATCATTGACAAAACATCTTCCAAATATAAAATAGTGAACCGTGCAACAATGATACACCCTGTCGTCGCCAGGCAAACAGAACAGCCAAGGAGTATAAATATCATTACTGCATTTTCTCAGGAAGCACACCTGTTACATGAGCTAGTCCATAAGCATTGGAATTTGCTGCTGTTGGACAAGGATCTACGACCCTTTTTGACAGACCAACCCAGATTTGTGTTTACTGAGGCACCAACTATCAAAAATAAAGGGAGTCCGTCTTTTTTGGACACAGGTGCAATGAAATACCATAAGGGTTAGTGACTGGCTAAAAACGGACACAAGTTTTATTCCAATGTGGTACTTGCACCATGTGCAGATATGCGCATGCAGATTGTACAGAATATATGGACATGAATGGGGCGATCTTTGATTCACTGTCGGTCCACCCTTGTTGTAAATGCATTAATCTGTGTTTGTGGAAAACTCTATGGCAGTATGATCGGGCAGTCTCGTGTCAGAATCAGAGAGCATCTGACCAGCCTGAACAGTCAGGATCAGAGAGTATCACTAGCTGTACATTGGCAGGAGAATCATCAGTTTTCAGACAAAACTGATCTGCAATTCATTGGTTTAATGAAAGCAAAGAGGGGAAAGAAGGGAGGAGATGTGAAAACTAAAGATAGGCAGATGGAATCTAAATGCATCTGCCATTTGCTTTGTACCACTTTGGGTCTGAATACAGACCATTACATGAATGTCTTCCTATAATCTGGAATTGTACTGTAATCTTGTAAACTCATTTCGTTTGGAGACCTGTGTAAATAGACCTGTGCAACAGGCATCTCTGTTGCATTATCAGGGATGTGGGGATGCATCAGAATTGCTCTGACAAGAGCGTCTTGGTTTTGCTTTTTTTGTTTTTTGTTTTCTGTTATATTATCAGAATTGTTATGTTAATTAATTTTGTCCATTACTATACTATAACTAAATGTTCATATACGGATCCAATGACATATGTGGGGAAATATTTTCTGTCTCTATTGCAGTATTCGATGCTAAAGAGAGAACATTTTTAAAGGGAAGGGATACATGTAATGCCCGCTCTGTGCATGGCCACATTCATGGAATGATTGAATGTCCACGGTCCACTATTTGGATGGGCCAGGGACTAAATACATCAATCCACCACACTACACACCGACATTGCATGAATATACTTAGGATGCATGAATGTAATGATTGGATGTCCACGGTCCACTATTTGGATGGGCCTGGGACTAAATAGGCCAATCAACCACACCACATATGTGGGTTCATGAAAAAGGATATATGTATTCGTACTTAACGTGTACATTTGGTAACATCCACAAACATTATTATTTTTGTGTATTGAATTACTTATTCAGGGAACAACCAATCATGGCAGTCTTGCTGCCAGAGTTTGCTGATCGTGATGCGTGTGACGTCAGAAGCCCAACGTGCGTGACGTCACACGCATGTAGGCAGTCAAACATGACAAGACAGGGCGGCGTTAAGCTTTTGAATGCACGTGGCACGCAGGATTTGAACCCATGAATTCGGAGCATGTATTGTTAATGAAAGGTAAGGGGAGTTGTCTATATACTCATTCTAGAGGTAACAGGTGTTTTTGTTAAGGTCTGGATACATTACCTAAAAAAATAACGTTTGACTATTCAGGTTCTACTGACAAGATATTTTCCTTTTTCTCTTCTGGGGAATACAATACCCCTTTCTCCTGGGAATCTGCCAAGTTTAAAATATCCAGAGATTTCTATGCATTATCAGCGTGCCATGGAAATGGTAAATACGAAGACCGAATCAGCTATTAACCCACTCATGCCATAACATTTTTGATGAAGTGACACTTAAGTGAGAATCTAAACCTTATTTATGTGTTTGGGATTGACAGAATCACCTGTCCAGTCAAAGGGGGAGTTTGGTCTACAGAGTAACATAGCGCACACCTTTTGGGAGTTAAGGCACAATATGGTCATCAGGCAGGAAGCACATTTGAGAATGATCCCATTTGACTACACAAGATTGTTTTCTCACAGCCACCCGTTGTATTTCTATTTTTTTGGGCCGCACATGTATCACGAGTGACTGACATTCGATTTCTTTTAACAGAGGCAATTGCAGGATGGGCCATGACGGAACGTGGTATATTGCATACTCTTTCCCTGTACATATGTTGGCGCATTTAACTGTGAGTGTTATTCACATAACTAAGACGTGCTGCTCTTTTTCTGTATTTCCTCCGCTTCTACATAGCCCTCGGTATGGGACACGACCTTTGGGTATGTAACCTTTTGCTTTATGTGTATTATTTCTGCAATTATGCATTATACTTCTACAACACTGGTTACATATGTATATATACATTCCGTATATTTGTCTATATTTGATTATGTTGATGTGGTTATTTTATCAGCCTTGAGAACAAGGTGGAAACACGTGTCGCCTGACTTCATGACAAATTAAAACCATCACCAGATGAAGATTTGACACAGACTATTTTCGGTCATTATTTTACTACATATGAATTTTCTTTGAGAATCGAATGGCATTAAGGCGGAGCGCGACTAGCGCAAACCAACCTTTTTATTTGTCCAATCTTATCAGAGACCTGTCATGACATCCTGCTCTGCCACCACACCAGGAAGCTTAACTGACTGTATTGGTCAATTTTAGTAATGATAACCAGTGACAATTCATATATTGTACATCACATAGTTTCGTTTGCTCATGGCAACTTCCCGTAATGTCACTTGAAATGAAGGCTTATTTAGTTCTCTGTAATGTTATTTTCAGTGAGGTCACTGTGATGTTACTAAATAGGCAGGGGCTGTATAAGTCTTTTGACTTGCAAGGATTCACACATCGTAGAACCTGGTCTCCACCAAAAGCTTGACTTGATTCCTCTAATGGGAGTCCTCCCATGGACAGATAGGGCACTTCCATAGCACCTTTGCATCCTTGGGATATATGCCTGATTTTAAGAACGCTTCTAGCCCATCCGAATCTCATTCAATCCCTCTTAGTTTAGCCCTATGCCTTTACTCTCTTGTAAAGCAGATTATAATGTTCTAGGAGACCATTGTTTCCTCCACATCTGTCTGAAACTATTTCTCCTTGCTGCCCATTGTTGTAACACTTGGGTCTCAATTTATAGGGCCTCATTACACGGTATGCGGTAACCATGGCGCTATTAGCGCCATGGTTGCCGCCGGTATTTTACCGTGTCCGCCTTGGTGGATGGCGGAATTACCACCCTACTCCAAGGTGAGCGGGGGCGGTAATTCCCCATTCACCAAGGCACTTCCCCATTCCCATTTTTGCCCCCATAGGGCTCAATGGGAATGGGGGAAGGAGCTAATTACGGTACCGCAAATTGCGGTACCGTAATTAGCACCAAGGTCCCTTTGCGGGCCCGTTCCTTAACGGCTGGTAAAACCAGCCGTTGAGGTCGGGTCCTGCAAAGGGACCTCGTAGTAAGGCGGTAAGGGTTTACCGGTACCGGTGCCCTTACCGGTACTGGTAAACCCTTAACGCATTCCGTGTAATGAGGCCCATAGTCTTTCTCTTTGGGACACATAGGGCACCTTGCACCTTTCAAAGTCCCACTTTTGCCCCATTGCTCGTTGGTACTTTTGCCTCAGGTAAGTCCCTCCAGTCATGCCTCTTGGTATTTTCACTCATTTGTGATCTCTAGAGGGCTACTCCCTCTGCCTCACCGGTTTGGTCTGGCTGTTGTCTCTGGTGCCTTTGCACTTAGCTTGGGTCACCAATTCCCTGATCGCAGATGTTTCTAGGCTTCTGTGGTGTTGACATGCAACTGGTTGAGAGAGTGGAAGCCCTTGACCCTGCCCTTCCTCAGTGTGATGTCAGTGACCAAGGCTGATCAAGCCATGATTTTGGGTCGGATAAAACTGCTGACTAGAAGGGGCAGAGATAAGTGAAAAACCACCGACAGACCCACTGACCAAAACATGGGTCACAGCTTCACAATGAATTATGTAGGGCCAGAGTGCATGGCTATTTCTTTACTTTATATGGGCCATATCTTGATTGCTTGCATATTCATGTACTCTCTTATATTCACATTCCCGCATGGATTTGTTGTGATCACATGCAGAGCCTCACATGTTTTAATTCCTATTATTCTTCTGCGGATTACCATAGCTTCACTTAATACCTACCAAGTTTTGGGGCTCAACAAATGGCATGACTTTTTACATTCTCATGTGATGCCCACAGGTATCCTCCTTATGTTACATTTTTACATTAATACTTTAATCTCCATTGTACATCTGTATGCTTGTACTCCTTTATCAACGAATAAAATAATATTACAATGTTATCCCCTCATCCCCTTATCCCCTCCTCCTTTTCAAAATCACATGCTATCCAGCACCCCTCCCAAAGTCTTCTGGTCTACTGTTACATCTGCTCCCTGACTACTTTAACCTCCCAGTGGCTACTCACTTGAGCTTCCACCTGCTCCCCCATCTCCTTAAGGAAACCTATTGCCAAAGCATGAAAAATAAAAACGGTATACTGCAGAAACCTTAACAAGAGTCTGAGAGATTAATCCCAAAAGAACAAAGGTGGTGTACCATTTTTCAACGTAATGCTATAATTGAGCTATAAAAATAAATTCAGAGCAAAAGAGAAGCAGATAGATATAGTGTAGCCGTATCAATCTACCTATCTTCTTTTCCCGTCTGCTCTCCCCTTTCAAGGTATAGGACATTTTGTTTCTTCCAAAAGGACTTTTTAAAGCACAAAATTGAATTTTTTGTTGGAATTTTGTAATACATTTTAATTGAGCTGAGGGTGGAAGGGAGTGCTAGCATGCAGGAGAGAGCGGGATCAGGAGGCAGACAGTGCAGGTTGAGGGGTCTACGGCCTCCTGGTACCACTCTTGATTGGCCATGTCAGGGAGGCGATTACTTTAAAAATGCACAAGTCACATTATAGACCAACCCGACTATGCATAAATCAGTGTAGAAATGCTTTGCTGTAAAAGAGTTATTGGCTAATTTTATTTTGAATCCTAAATTGTAGAAAAGGCAAAATTCCTGTTTTCACTGTTTTGCAAAAGGGTGCCTTTAGGCAATTTTTATTGTTCCAGCAAGTACTGAAAAAGCGAAAAGTGAAACATAGGCAAAATCACCTTTTCTCTTCACTTTTACACTGTGTTTCTGGAAAAGTGTACGTCTCTCCCACAATGAGTGATTTGGCATGTGCCTGCTTTTACCAATAAAGCTACCGTCATAGGAGCTAATTTTCCAAAACCTTTTTAACTGACACTTTTTCCAATCTGCAGGACTTGGAAACTTGAACCTTATGATCGTAACTTTATTTTCCCCATCCTGAATGGAAGCCTAAAAGCTCCAGCATGCAAATTAATGAGAATTTACAACAAATCTCATACATATACCAAGTGTAATGAAATGCATAACAAAGTGATTATTTCACACAGCTTGTTCATCACCCCCTTAATTTCTAATCCCCTTCTAATTGCAATTAAATAGCTTATTAAAACCTTAAATAATTTAAAGAAAAAAGTGGCAATTACCTTTTCCCATCTCTAATTACTTCCTGTTGTAAGTAATCTGCTGCTGAGACATGTTAAAAAGATAAGGCCTCAATCGGAGGGCCTGTGCAGCCCTGGTTGAATTTGGGGGGATAAAAGCAGTGCAAAGGTGCCCCTTGGGTGTTTGTCCCTTGGCCTTCACATCTTCATGTAGGGCCTTGTTGGGCCAACTCAGTGAGGTGCAGCTTGATTCCCTAGACGCAGCAAGCAAGGAACCCACACCTGGGCATATACACTTTCACATAGGGTGACACACTGAAACCACCATTCATTGGCAACACTAACAGCTTGGGCTTTCAAATACACATAAGTTAGGCATGTACAAGGCACTGCCATAAGGGGACAATCTGGCCATAAAATAGAAACATCTGGAAAACTATGTGAGTACCTAGTGTGAGAAACCTGAGGTATTCTCACTCCTACTACCCTTGGATCCTCTGAGCAGGTGGCCGGGGAAGGGCTGTCCCTTTTAGATCCTGATCATGCGGGTGAAGAAGCGAGAGTGGATCACCTGGGAGGGGGGTCCTTGAGGATTGGGAGTGGGGTGTGCTTGGGCGAGACATGGTATCTACATGGTGTTGTTTCTATACTGTAGACCGGAGTTCCTTCGCAGTCTTGTTGGAGCGCCCCAGAGCCTCTCTGCCATCCCCAGACTCACCGGCCTTCTGTACATTACCAGCGTGAGCTCCGCTCGGTAGCCTTGTGCTTCTCTTCACATGGCGGCATCTCCGGTGCCTTAGTAGGCACGCACTCAGCGTCCTATCAGCATCAGCTTCACTGTCTGCGCTCTCAGTGTTCAGGAAGTTCCCAGGCTTTGGGAAGTCACAGGGCCCACTTGCATCGGGTCCCCCAAGTCTACTGGGTGTCTTGCCAGCATCCTGGCTTGTGTTGCTCCAGTGCCACCACGTCTGCCTCTTCACACATTGCCCCCCGTCTCGCGCACCTTCTCTCTTCCTCTGGCTGCCTGATTTCCATTCATACACCTGCAGCCCCTTCACAGGCAGGAGATCTGCCCCCAACTCTCTGTTTGGAAAAGCGACTAACCTTCAGAGAGTTGGAGGTGGATGAGCAAAGAGCTTGAGAAGGGAGATGTTTAGGAAGAGAAAGTTGTAGGTAGTGCAGTGTTAGTTGGTAAAACGCAGATTACAGAAAAAGATACGTTTCAGATGCTTCCCGAAGACAGATAGCGATTCAATCCGTCGAAATTCCATTGGAAGAGAATTCCAAGAGAGAGGACCAAAAGAGGAGAAACGCCTATCAGACCATGTTGCAATTTTAGAAAAGGGGACCACTAAAAGGCGCTGTCCCGTAGAAGGAAGTGATTGATGTGGGCGATGAATTCGAATTTTTTATATCAGGTATACCGGGACTAGACCATGGATATGTAAAAACCAGGCATAGAACCGTAAACAGGATTCTCTGCTGCACTGGAATCCAATGAAGACTTTTTCGATACTGTGAAACAGATGACTTCCTCTGCATTGCAAAGATCAGCCTGACTGCACAGTTTTTTGGAAGCTGTAAACTCCGATTTGAAATCTTTATACGCTCACAAGAAGGGTGTTACAATAATCCAATTTTGAGTTTGTAACTATGCCAATCACTATCGAGCGATCCTTCTCTGCAATGAGAGGCAATAGGGGCTTAATTAGTTTTAATTGGTAATACACAGTTTAACAGTTAGCTTGACATGTTAGTTGCAGTCCATACTGGACTGCCAAATACAGCCTAGTTTCTAGGGCATTTGCTATCTTATTTATTGGAGCTAAATACAATGACCTCTGTTTTTGATGGGTTTATTTAGAGCTTATTTTAAAGCATCCAGGTTTTATATTTTATTCGCGCACATTAAACTTGATACATTGGGCCTCATTACGACCATGGCGGAAGACCATGGTGCTATTAGCACCATGGTCCGTGCCGGTAAGTTACCTACTCCGCCATGGAGAAAGGGGGAATTACCACCCCATTACAAGGTTGGCGGGGCGGTAATTCCCCCTTCCTCCATGGCCCTTCCCCATTCCCATTTTTGCCCCATAGGGCTCAATGGGAATGGGGAAGGCGCTAAGTACGGTGCCGCAAATTGCGGCACCGTAATTAGCACCAAGGTCCCTTTGCGGGTCCCTACTTTAACGGCTGGTCTACACCAGCAGTTAAGGTCGGGTCCCGCAAAGGGACCTCGTAATTAGGCGCTAATAGGTTAACGGCGCTGCAGCCTTTTACGGCGCCGTTAACCCATTAGCGCCTGGGTCGTAATGAGGCCCATTGCCTCCAACGATTGCTTGCACCGCACATAAATGTGTGTGTCATCAGCATATGAGTGATAACACAAGTCAAACTCAGAGAAGATGTTCAACAGTGGACAAATATAAAAATGTATGTTGATCTCAGTTCATAAACTGTGCCCTGCGTTTTCCGCGCAATATTCTGCTGATGTGGCTGGGCCTGAGCGTTAAGATTGCAGCTGACATTTGAGTATACTTTTATTTGATAGCAGAATATTCACTAGCAGAGCAACCTTTAAGTTTAAGGTAAAAATAGTGACCTTTGCTGCTTTTTTAAAGGAGCTCATGAAGAAAATGTCAAGCTTAAGAAAAGGTGGATTACAAAATTAATGAGCTCTTAATGTTAACTTGTAGGAAAAAGAACATCTAACAAGACCTTTAGTAACAGATGGCAAGGTGCTTTTTGACTAGCCCAGGTATCATTTATATGGAAATGGTACCTTTAATGTGACAGGCCAAAGATTGCATTCAACACTAGCTTTTATTTAATCTTTTAGCATACTAAAATGACCCTAATAAAGTACAAGTAATTCAAACACTCTTAACCAATACTATTTCACTCTTCCCTAAAGCTCGTTTCCCTTAACATATCTCACCATTAAGTCCCCAACAATATACCTTTCACCCAACTATATTATACCACAGTATCCCCTCTTATTCTAGCCTTATGGTACCCAAGCTAGGCCTAACTGTCCCGACTCAACCTTTCCACAAACTGTGCAAAGCACTTCTAACCTTGAGCAGCTGAACTAAGCTTCCAATTCAAACACTCAGAAAAAACCCTCTTTGACAGAGTTATCCTGTCCCCCAATCTCCAACTAGGGACTAGGCTTGGGTAAATCACCCCAGAACCCACCCTCAAATAGCCTCTGGCTCAATGGCTGGATTCACGTGAATCCGCTGGAGACCGCGGTTGGATTCGGATACTCACGTCAGGATTTAGTTTGAAGGAGACCTGTGTGTCATCAGCATAACACTGGAACTGAGGAGAGAAGACAGAGTTCAAGTGAGCAAGAGGGGCAACAGAGATATTGCAGAGCCACAGTGATAGGATAGAGCCCTGGTTGATGCCGCAGGTAGAGAGTGAGGTGAAGGAGGAGAAAGGGCCCAGTTGCAACTGGAAAGGGTGGTTAGTAAGGAAAGAGGTCAACCATTCCAGTGCCCGGTCTGTGATGCCGAGGGTATCATAGAGCCATTTAATGAGGATAGAATGGTTGACCATGTCAAAGGCAGAGGAGAGATTGAGAAGAATGAGAACAGCAGGAGAGTTAAATTCATGATTTGCGAGCATGTCTTCAGGAGAGCGGTTTCTGTGCCTCTGGATGCCCCGAATCAAGATTGATGGCCATGGAGGCAACCAACAAGTTCAGTATGAAGGATCAGTTGCTGGACAGCCAACTCATCCAAGAGTTTTCCCAGGAAGGGGGTGGTGGAGATAGGTCAATAGTTAGCTGGGCTGGAGACGTCAACAGGTGGCTTTTTTTATGAGAGGGTGCACAAGGGAGTGCTTGAGAGAAAGATGGAAAGAGCTGGTGGTACAGGAGTGGTTACAGAGGTCGGCATGGGGCGGGGCGAGAGAGGAGATGTTGTCTTTAATAGTTCTAGAAGAGCAGGGGAGCACCTGTTTGGATGAGAGCTTCATAGAGAGGACAACTTTAGAGACCTCGTACGGTCCTATGGGCATGATAGAGGAGAGTGTGTGGGGTGGAGGAAGGGGGCTAAGGGAGGCAGGGGAGCAGGAGCGGGAGTGAGGATGGGGTGGTGGAAAGTGAGGGCAGGATGTCGAGAGTTTTAGATGTAGAATGGGAGGCCAAAACGGTACAGAGAGCCTGGGAAGGAAGGAGAGAGATGGAGACTGCAGTTGGATTGCTGAGTTCCTTGCAGATTTTGAAAAGTTCAGCAGTGTTCTTAGTGGCTCCAGAGATGCAGGCTTGGATGTAGGCCCTCTTCTTGGAGAGGATAGAGAAACAATATTGCTTTTGGAGCAGACGACAGGCCAGTTCATCAGAGGGTGAACCCAAGGTCTCACAGATCAGGCTCTGGTGTGGCTGACATACTTCCTCTTGGACCGACCATCCCAGATCCAACTTGGGACCTTTCTCTCCACCACCTCTTTCTCCACTTGTGGTGTCCCACAGGGCTCTATCCTCTCACCCTAGCTCTTCGATGTATACTTGGTCCCTTTGGCCCACCTGATTTCCACCTTCTCGTCTTACTTCCAGTGTTACGCAGATGACACACAGCTCTCTTTCAGGCTTTCCTCAGCCTCCTCTCCTTCCTCGCTCGTTCCTGACTGTCTATCCACAATTCAGGAATGGTGCGCCTCCAATGATCTCTGCCTCAATGTCAGAAAGACTGAAATTCTACCCATTGGGACCCCTGCTCCCGCTTTCCCTCTCACACATTAGCCGCCCTCCTTGGGCCCTCCACCCTTCTCAAGGTTAAAAAGCCTGGGGCCATCTTCGACTCCACCCTTTCCTTCTCCCCTCACATCACAGACCCCTTTCAGCTGCACCTCCTGGGAGGTATTCTACCTTTTCTCACCTTCCCCCAGAAGCTCACTTTATCCAGAGCTCTGGTTCTCTCCAGGATGGACTACCGCAACAGCCTCTTTCTCAATCTGCCTAACTCTACGCTTTGCCTTCTTCAACTAATCCAGAACAGGACTGCAAGACTTATCCTTGGCCTTAAGCCCAGGGTGTGTATCTCCCCAGCCCTGAAATCTCTGTACTGTCTCCTAGTGGTTTCAAATATCAAGTTCAATACCCTTTCCATCATCCAAAAGGCTTTCTGGGGCTGGGGTCTGTACAATATCCTACTCGCTCTGCCTAAATACCTTATTTCTAGAGCCCTTTCCTCATCTACCTCAAACTCTCTGAGGTTAGATGCTTCTCCAAGCAAAGAGTTATGTTATGTTAGGTCAATTTCTATAGCACACAGTCACCAGAAAGTATGGCGCTGAGGAGGGAGACTATGTTCAGCCAAGTAGTCAAGATCTCAGGATGTATACCTAGAAGAGCGTGGTTTTAAGCGCTCTTCTGAAAGCTACGTTATTTGAGATGTTCCTGATCGTGGAGGGTAAACCATTCGACAGGTTGGCCGCAACAATGGAGAAGGCACGACCGCCTATCCTAGTGCGATGAAACCTAGGGACAGTGAAAAGGTCTGTGGTGGAAGAGCGCAAGGAGTGCTCAGGCTGATATCAGAGGAATTTGGATTGAAGAAACTCAGCACCTTGCGAGTGGATGGCTCGGTGGACTATACACATGGCTTTGAATCTGATGCGCTGGCTAACCGGCAGCCAGTGATGGGAGCGTAGCACCGGAGTAATGTGGGCTCCATAGGGAGTGCCAGTCGGTTGAGCCAGATAGAGCGAGTTGCAGTAGTCTAGATGAGATAGAACCAACGCCGCAACCACCGGAGGGCAGAGAGGTTTTGGGATCATGGGGAGAACTTTCTTCAGGACCTTAAGTTGGTAATGACCTGCCTGGCACACAGCCACAACTTGGTTTGCCATATACAGGGAGGCGGAGAGGATAACTCCCACATTTTTCACCTCACCAATCGGGCTAGGAAGAGAACCAAGAGAAGAAGGCCAGAAAGCAGTTACCCAAAGTGAAGGGTCCGGGGGACACCCAAACACCAGGACCTCCATCTTGTCTCCGCTCAGTTTGAGCCAGTTGTGGTCCATCCATTCACCAACGGCCATCAAGCAACTCCGAAGGCACGATGACACCTCAGCTTGATCCTGATCTAGCCGGATAAAAATATGGGTGTCGTTGGCGTAAGAGTAGCAATTGAGCCCATGGGAACGGATGAGACACATCAAGGCCCAAATATAGATATTAAATAAGATCGGAGACAAAGACGAGCCCTGGGGAACACCACAAGTGGGGTGACAGGGAGAAGAAAGGAAAAGTGGCATGGCAAGAGTTTGTGTGCGGTCCGCCAGGAATGAAGTGAACCAGGTTAGTGCCTGGCCAGATATTTCTATCTGGGCCAGGTGAGATAACAGGATGGGTTGGTCGACAGTGTCAAATGCTGCTGATAGATCTAATAAAATCAGGGCTCCTACCCCACCTGAATCCACCAGCCTGGACAGGTCATCCTGGACGGATACTAGCACGCTCTCCGTGCCCCTGCCGGGTCTAAAACCAGCCTGCTCCCAGTTAAAGACATTAGAGAGTTCAAGAAAGGAAGACAGTAGAGGTGTAACCAATGACTCCAATACTTTAGAGAGAAAGGGGAGCAGAGAAATAGGATGGAAGTTGGCGAGGACAGTTGGATCGAGTGAGGGCTTCTTAAGGAGAGGAACAACCCTGGCAAATTTCAGCTCATATGGCACAGTCCCTGATTGAAAAGAGTCATTAACAACTTTGTTAGGGCTTCTAAGAGGTCGAGTGTGATCTTTTTCATGATCTCCATTGGGATAGCATCAGACGGAGAGGAAGATTTAATCTTTAGAATAGCTGTCAATATTTCGCCTTCTATAAAGATTGGAAAGGTGGACCATTTGGCAGTATTTTCTGAGGATGTAATAGAGGGCGTCCTACTCACATTAGTTGCCGATGTAGCTAATGATTTGGTGATGTTAGTCTGAATGGCATTTATTTAAGTACAGAAAAAGTGAGAGAGATCATCACATAATTCTTGAGTTGGTTTAACCCTAGAAGTGAGAGAGTCCGAAGATGCTAGTGTTTTAACAATAGAGCACAATGTTTTTGGTTGACATAGGGCTGTTTCAATCTTATGAGAGTAGAAACCTACTTTGGCGGTTTTAATGTCTGCCAAATAGGTAGAGAGGCAGGATTTATAAAATTCTCTTAAATTGCGGGTCGTATGTTTTGTGCCATTTACGTTTGGTCTGTCTCAGCTTCAGACAAGCTGCTTTGAGTTGGTCTGAGAACCATGGTTGTGAAGGAAATCTGTGACATTGTACCAGTTTCAGGGGGGTGAGATTGTCTGCTGAGTCTTGGAATGCCTGAGACAGCAGTGACAAAGATAAGGGTGCTAAAGAGTTGCATTTGGCAGTTATCAGAGCGCTTAAGTCTTTGGTTTTAACCGAGAGCCAAGAGTGTAACAGCGTCTTAGGAGGCGGGGTCTTGATGAGTGGGCTAGAGGACTTGAATACACAAGTTATCAGGTAGTGATCTGACCAGACCATTGTTTCGATGGTACTAAGGCTCAACAAAGATTCTTTGGAGAAAATCGGGTATTGCCCAGTATATGTTTAGGGCCTTGGACTAGTTGATGCAGCTCAAGGTCAGATATACTGTTCAACAGAGAGTTCATCTCGGCAGATCTGGGAGAGTTAAAACGCACATTAAGGTCTCCCAGCACTATGAGATTAGTATGACACATATGCATATCAGCTAATAGATCTAAGAAGGGTTCACCATATCCTCCTGCAGAACCTGGAGGATGGTAGATGAGGAGAAACTGACACAAACAAGTGGGAGATATGGTGCATCTGAAGAGGAGTGCTTCCATATTAAGCTTGTGAGGGCAAGGAAGTTGGGTGATCTCGTATTCAGCGCGAAATATGACTGCAACCCCACCACCATGATGTGGGGAGGGGCGGTCAAGATGTATAATGCGATACTCTGCTCGATTGGCTTGGACTAGAGCTGGTGAGGAGCTGGGTGGTAGCCTTGCTTCAGTGAGGCAGAGTAACGATGGTTGTCTACTCAGTATGAGGTCAAATATTTCACCAGAGTGTGCTGGGAGCGACCGTGTGTTCAATAATAATAGGGAAGGGGTTTTGGAGGGGGGCCTCTCCCCTAGTGCTACTTTGTCAGGGGCCAAGGAGGTGGGTATAGGGCTATCCCTCCAGCCCGCTGCCAGTGTAGTACCTGCTGGCGCGAGAGAGAGTAAAGAGCACCTAGTGTAATGCCCATCCTGCCCGTTCCCGGCAGGGACGGGCACAGACGGACTTGCCTTAAGCGCATCTTTGGCGTGCTCGACGTGAAAGTGAGGCTAAGGTCCTCGTGTGATGGAGCTAGAAAGAAGACTAAGCCTCTATCGCAGCCTGTATAATATTCTTGCAGGAAGACTGCAGTGGTAGAGCAGAGCGTGGTAAGTAAATACAGAATACACATAAAAACAATGCTTAGTAATTAAAATAGCAACATTGAGACAATAAAATGAGCCTAAAGCGGCTAGGTAGCTGAGTGGCTTTATAATGGCAGTCCATGGATGGAACAGCCTCATCTCAGTGGTGGTTAGATCTTTTTCCTCTGTGGGTGCCTACCTCTGGAACTGCCTCTCTGCCCCTCTCAAACTTGAGCCGGGCAACCTGATGTTCCGGAAGCTGTTCAAGACATTCCTTTTTTTCTCTGCCGTTTCTCTCCCTCTTCCTTGCTAACCTTCCTGTCTGCCTACCCTGACTGGTTTCTGAGTACCCTCAGAGTCTTACATGGTACTAGGCCCCTCCATGACCAGTCTTCCTGCACTGACTCTGGGTCTACCGTGCAGTTAGGGGCAGTAACTGTAACTCCTAATGTCCCCTGCCTTCCTGCACTTACTCAGATCCGTGCTGCCCTGACCGCACTTTCCCCAACCCTCTTCCCTGCACTTCCCCCTCTGCTTTTACCCCTTGCACTTTTGTTGTCATACTTGCACGATCCGAATGACACAAGGCCTAGTAGGATTGCATGTCCTGTCTTCCCACTGTCTCCCCCTTCCTAGATGCACTGGTGTACAGGTGTGTTATGAATACCAAATCATATCATATCATAGGTCCAGGGGCCCAGTAGATGGTAGCGAGGGTGAGAGAGAGAGTCGGATAAACCCCAAGCCTACAGACGATGCATTTAAAGGATGTGAAGAATTGCGTAAGTATGATAGAAGCAGTGACCCCCTCAGGGAAGATCAGGGCCATTGCACCTCTTGGCTGATCTGGGTTTGGAGATGAGTGTGTAGTCCTCAGGAAGGAGAGTGTCAAGAGCAGCGACAGAGCTGGCATTAAACCACATCACAGTAAGTGCGAGGACATTGAGGTCAAAGTCTTCAAGGAGGAGACAGATGTCAGAGAAGGTTCCATGTAATAATAATGAATCCAAAAATAACGAAAATGTTTTTAGTGAATTAAAAATAATTTTTCAATTTGTGGGGTCCTCCACCAATCCCCCAATTTCCCTAGCATTTTTACCCCACCCCAACCCACACCCCTTTTTCAATCCCTTACCCCACCCCATATATACATTTAACCAAAAATTCAATGTGTTTTTTAAAAAAAATGATTTGTTATTCTGAATTCGTTCATATCACTGCATACCATCAGAATAGTGTTTGACAGTAAAACGAGCGCTAAAAGTAGCTAATTGAAGGTGATTACCACCGTTGAAAGTTTTATGAGGAGGGTTACAGGGGCATGGTACTCCCGTTGTTGGTGGTGGAGAAGTTAGAGATGAGGAAGGAGGAGTAGCGGGAGAAGGGGGGAAGTTAATGAGACAGGACAGATGCCAGTCAAAAAGGAGAAGAGTGGGTTGAGAACTTGGGCTATGATGGTGTCATTGTGATAGAGATTGATGATGAATCTAGAAAATGAGAAGTATGCCAAGAGTACTTCCCATCTGGTACCACCATTAATGGGAGAAGAGGAGAAAGGGCAGAAAGTAGAGATCAAGTGGGGAGTCCAAAGGTCCAGGGAGGGGACAGAAAAGAGGATATCAGTAAAGGTCTGTCTGGAAGTAGCATTGACGTATGTGTCCGCAATAGGTAGGACTGGTTTAGATGCCAGGAGAGCTTTTTTAATCTTTTGTCTTCCAGACTTCGTGAGAAAGGTAGGATAGGTGATAGAATATCAGTTAGAGTAGCTATGGTAGCTGGAGAGCACCATGTGAGTGGTGGGTGAGGGAGGAGGTGGAGAAACAAACAGGGGAGCTGCACAGTGCATGACAAGCTCATCAGGTGGCGTAGCAGCCAGCAGACAGACAAATAAGGCCCTTAGAGTAAAGCTAAGTCAATGGCAACAATTTAGAAGTGTTAAACGGTAATAATATAGTGCCTCCTTAGTATTTATATTGGCCTAAGCCTATTCGCGTTACACAGAAAACCGCATTGCAAAGTTCTGATTTTTGGGTTAAACTTCACTGCCATTTTAAGATTCATATGCCATTTTGATTTCCACTCATGTGTTCTACGTTACAAAATCATGGTCTATGTTTTTGACTTGCAGCCAAGCCTTCCGACCTTTGAGTTCTGTTAATGTTTAGGTTGTCTGAGAGCCAACTGTTTTGACTGAGCAAAGAGACTGTCAGAATCGGAAACTACCACCCCCGATGACTCCTCACCTGACTCCTTAGAGGAATCCTCCTGGATAGAAGTCTTAGGTCTTCTTCTCCCCTCCTTCTTGATCTCCTGCGGGTCTTCGTCCGTCTTGGTACTCTTCCTTCCCTTCTTGTCCTTCTTACGCTCGTAGAGATAGGGACGCGCTCCGCTTGAGGCCACCCTGACAGTGGTAAGAACAAGCTGTCAGGTGGACCCAGGGGAGCCAGTCCCTTAACGCCAGGGAAAAAGCCAGTGACGGCAGAAAAAACCCTGTTAAATTTACGAGTCCTTGCTGGCAGGGAGTGTGTCGGAAGTGGAGGAGGCCGGTGAATGGTAATTCAGCAAACAGTACTTGAATCCAAGTATAACCGGACGAGGTATGCTGATGTCAAAAAGGATTGGAAGAGTGTCCACTGGGTACAAGGTAAGCTGGAGCGGAGGCTGCACACGAGCAGTCAGGAGGGAAGGTAAAGCTATAACACAGGTAAGAGAGAGAGAGAGAGAGAGAGAGAGCTGGTACAGGAGAGCGAGAGAGAGAGGAAAATGAGAGAGCGAACAGAAGCGAGAGCGAGCAAGGAAGGGAGAGAGAGTGAAAGAGTGAGGGAGAGCAAGCGGGAACGAAAGCGGGTGAAGGAGAGTAAAGAATCAAGCGAAAGAGAGAGAGAGCAAGCGGGAGCGAAAGCGGGTGAACAAGTCAAAGGAATCAAGCACAAGAGAGAGAGAGAGAGAGAGCAAGCGGGAGCGAAAGGCGGGTGAACAAGAGTAAGGAATCAAGCGCAAGGGAGAGAGACAGCAAGCCGGAGAGAAATAGCGAAGGGGCGCGAAGGATAGCTACAGTACGGAACCTAGCACAAAAGGGAAGAGGGGCTGAAACGAGGGGGCGGACAGAAGGACACGAGATGAAAAGAGCCGAGACACAGGGAAAGCAGATGCGAGCAGAGTACTAGGTAGAAAAGTATCAAAGGACCAAGCTCGAGGAGCGGCACTGCAGGCGAAGTTAGCGAAAGGCTGACAATGCGAGTTGCAACGCACAGCGTTGTGGGCGTGGCTACCTTTTAAAGGAAAAGGACCAGAAAAGACTGGAACGGTAAAGGACCGCAAGGTGCCTAAGTAAGCCTCCATCTTTCCCACAGTGTTCAGGGTCGCGTTGTGACAGAGACCTTGTGCTTCATATGAACTGTCATTCAAGTGTTGTCTGTGCTCACAAGCCTCATCCTGGGACAATGAAGAACAAACCTCGAGCGTATGCTTTAGCTGAACTACATTGTGAAGAAACTTTGTATAAGGCTTCCCGTGGGATCCGAGAACATATATCACTATTGTGTCTTCATGGAAATGCAAACCTATGTAATCCTTTGCATAATATTGTATAATCTGTATGTGAACTAGGCACAAACTCTAGACCACGAATAATTAACATGAATAGATGCTGGACAATATTACACGAATTGTATAAAAGCACAAATGTTTAGATGTTCAGCTCTCTCTCACCTCCCCTTGTCGGCTGGTACACAGTGCAAGGTGTTGGGAGCCAGATAGCTATCTGTTTTGCTTTGTAAACTGTATAGTAAGAAAAGATCTGTGAATCTTTTTAGTCCGTGATTGGTGTATTTCCTTTGTGGTACTCAGCCTCGATATTTCCTTGTTCTTTCAGATGGTGCCTGAATAGGGACCCTCAAGATTGATGCCACCTCGTTGAAGAGTTGACGCGGCTATCGGACCGAGATCGGATGGTGAGAAAAGGGGGCCCCTTTTTGGATGAGACGCGACACCTCAACAGTGCTGCACGATCCGATCCCTGGACGGTGAGCACGTGGTCCGAGACGGCATCTTGACGAGGGTCCATATATCGAGGCGGGCAGTTTTGTCAAAAACACCAACCACGAGGGTCCTTTGTCCTTTGTAATCCGATCGGACCTCCCTTTGTCCTTTGAATCAGGTGAGTCGTGACCCGATTCCTAAGTATCCTGATATTTGATTGTAGTATTGTACTCGCGAGCACAATCAACGCCAGGTAACACCAGTAAGCTGACATGCCTGGGAAATTTTCTGCCTGTTTCAGGGCGTTATTCCACAGAGAGAGACAATCTTTGGATTTTGGCCATCCGGCACCACAGGAGGGGTCGCTGCCATGTACTATGTAGTGTAAGTACGGCATTGGTAGTATAGTATTCAATGATATTTGGCACAGACAAACTAGACATGCTCCCGAACTTCAGTGCCAGTCAATGGTAGTTTTGAGATTGCTTGAATAGAGTATTTAGAATCCATGTTGTTAAAGAAAAAATCTAGACCTGCAGCATTTCATGTAATACAAAATTGGAAAAAGGAAGCTATGCAGCAACTTAAGAGTAAGGAGAAACATGCACGTCGTCACATGACAAACTCAGAAAAGGCATTATTGTATGATCAACAAAAACAGTCTGTTAGAAAATGGATAGAGCTTTTCAACTTGGTATATAGAAAATATATCCGTCTAAAGATTTTCATACCTCAGATGAGCTAATAAACTCTTAAATGAATGTAGGCCTGGTGCCACTGCACCAATCCTTATGTACCTATTCCTGTTGTCTTACCTCTTCCTGCTGTCGTTCCTCCTCCCATAGCAATTCCTGTTTTTCCTGTTTCTCCTGCGCTGCCAGTTATTGCTGAACTTCCTGTTATTGTTCCTCTGCCTGTACCTCCACCTTTACTGACTGTTACTGTTCCAGTAATTCCATCTTTATTGCCAGTAGTAGTGTCTCCACTACTTGTTGTACTGGATTTGTCTACTCTCTCTCTCCCGAGCAGTTCTGCTCCGCTCGTAGCTGATAAAGGGACGAGTGCTGAATCAAAAATTGTAACGCGGAACACAGTTTCCAAAGAGAAAAGGAGACATTTGAATGCATGGGCTAAGCAATGTATAGAGAAAGGTGAACAATCTACTGTTTTAGCTACACTCCTTAATCTAGAAAATATTCCCGATCAGAATGTCTTTATTGAGGGGATGGGGATACATTTGGCTGTAATGTGGAATAGATTGACGGACACAGATGTCCCGCAAGGGTTGAGGGATTTGAATGTTTTAGCTTATTCAAGGGATACTGCGGAGAAAGTACATGAGCATGTCGAAAGGGTTTTTGAGTTTAGAAGGGAGTTAGAACGGTTACAGAATGATGAAATAGATGGTAATAGTTTGGACGCTTTTTACGTGCAGAAACGGTTCCTTCCTCCTTGTAAGTCAATGAGTGAAGAAACACGAATTTGCACGAGGGATGCACTTAGATGGATTTCAGATATGTCGATATCTCCCGTAGAAGTATATGATACCTATATTCAGTATACTCCAGAAATGCAGAGGAAAGTGTTACAGGCAATGGTAGAATACCTGCAGGATGAATGTATAAAGAAAAAGGTTTGTTGTCCCGCAGAATTATTGAATATTTTTAAGAGAGCTCTTGCGTCTGATACAGCTTCCACCACTTTAGCACTTGATTTGGCTTTGTTGCTTAGTAAATGTTTGGAGTTGCCTACTTCTCAGCTACCTATGAGAGAGGTTCCTCTGACATTTTTTCCTAAAGTTGAGATTCCGGCTAATGTTGCAACGGTGCAGCAGCCATTGATATTGAAGCTCACTATGTATCGCAGTTTGTTCACGTCCCGTTCTCAAGACAGGAAGTGAATACTATTAGACAGTCGATTCCAGACATAAGGAAAAATCCAACAGGGTTTTACAAAGAAATAGAATCTGTCTTGCATTCGTCAGTTTTCACTCTGGGTGATATAGATTTGTTGTTTCCTGTGCTCCTACCTGCTGATTTATGGAACCATATTAGGACTGTAGATGATCCAGCAGGGTTAGGTGACACATGGGTTAACTTGGTTATGTTGGATGCAGAAAGGAAAGCTGGTGAAAGACCACTGCAGGTGATATTGACTTTGCCAGATAGAATACTGACGAAATTAAAGACTTTAATTCCCGAGAGAAGGATTGTTTGGGACAAACTCACCGCTTGTAGCCAAGGAAAATCTGAAGGTGCTACCAAATTCTTTAATCGGTTCGAACAAGTATTCTCAGATTTTAGCGGACAGGATTTAAGCACCAAGCCAGGGAAAATATTGTTTGTGGATAAGTTTGTGTGTGGATTGTTGCCTGATATCCAGTCACAAATTATGACTTCCGAGAGTGCTTGGCAAGCTAAATCACAGTCCGAAGTATTGCACATGGCTCAGTATTATAAGAATAGAGTCAATAATGAAAGGGGAGATCTAAAAACCAAGGTATTATTGCAACAGATGGTCAGAGGCCCTAAAAGAAGAAGTGCACAGTTTAGAGGTCAATTTGTTCCACAAAGTAATGCGCTGTTGGGTCCTGTACACGCGAACCAATGTGCTTATTGCAGACAAGAGGGTCATTGGCGAGCACAAGGCCCCATCCTCCAGCAAAGGTCGAATAACACATATGGTGTCATGGGTAGATGATCCAGAGGCCGCCCTGGGGTAGGGGATCCTGGAAGAAACCAGTTTGTTCAAAATTCTCAGTCTTTTTTGCAAGATAATTAGCAACTTAGTATAGATAGCATAAATATTTTTGATAATCCTTCAACTGCCTATCTTTCTGAAGATCTTGTCTTCGATGATATATTGTTTTGTTAGGACAGCCAGAAGCAGGTTCTGGAACCGACACCTATTCCCTTTTATCAGAAAGTTCCCTACGTTGAGATGATTGTGGGAAATAGGAAGCATCTATTTTTGATAGACACAGGGGCACAGAAGTGTCCCATTGATCATTCACGGCTTCCAGATATTCCTCTGTCAGGGCAGAATAACATTTCTGTAGGATTTTCTGGTACGCCAGTGGTTAGTCCGGTTTCTCTGCCGGTACCGATTTCACTGGGGCCATTCACGGATCACTGTCCGTTTCTTCTGACAATGAACTGTGGACAGAATTTGTCGGGGTTCAATCTGTTGAAGGAATTAAATGCGGTAATTCATTGTTTTTCGGATGGAGTGCGTTTGACGATTTCACCTCAGCAATCTTCTGCCTCACAGTTTTTGACTAGACCTTTGCCACCAGAATTTAGGGAAGTTCCGGCGTGTTCATGGGCGATTGATGATAATGATATTGGTATTTTGCAAATTGAGCCTGTTAAAATTATTTTGAAACCAGGAGTTAAGTTGCCACGAATTCCACAATATAAGATTTCAGTTGATGGTGAGCAAGCTTTGAAGTGTATAGTCTCTGACTTTGTACATCATGGAGTAATTTAAGAAATTGCAGGAAGTTTGTGCAATAGCCGATTTTACCGGTGTATAAAAAAAGGGGATAATGCGATTCCGTTCCATTTCATTACCAATTTGCGCGCTATCAATAACATTGTTGCTCCACAATTTCCAATTGTGCCTGATGTAATGACGATATTAACGATGATTCCAGCTTCTGCTACTCATTTCAGTGTGGCGGATCTTGTCAAGGAGTTCCCCCCTTCTCAGCTGAGTCCAATCTTTGCTGGATTTCTTGGTCGATGCCTAATTGCTGACGGATCGGGTCTTGAATAAGGCTGCACGAGTCTCTTCCGACTCCAGCGTGCGTTCAAAGTTCCGGGATGCAACGATCCAGGAATCCGGGAAAGTAAGAGGGTGCACTACACAGCAGACGAGTCCAGTAAGTAAGAAGGAAAGGAGAGGGACTAGGAATGGAGTTTAGAAGAGACAGAATCAGGGAAAACAATACCGCGAGCTACGGAGCACACGTCTGGTCCCTACTTCGCAATAGCATTGAGACGCGCAGGGCTGTGGGGGGCATGGTCTATTAATAGAACATGCTACATCCAACGTGTGGAGCGAGGAAGGTGTTTCATGCTGGACGGCCATGTTGGGAGTACCAGGGAGTGTAAGCCCCGCTGAGACAAGGACCAGGAAGTCCAAAAGGGGCGCATTCTGTAGGTCATGACAGATCTTAAGAATGCCTTCTTTAGCATTCCCATACACGTGGATAGAAGTTATTTGTTCGTGTTCACTCTAGGGGGATGCTGTTACGCTCACCTGGTATTCACGGGGATGCCACTCAGCCCTGGTTGCTTGATTCATGCCCTGGACCCCTTCCTGATCCCAGGTGGTACCTTCGATGGAAGTTGGGCCTGAAAGCACAAGAGGACTGGGTTTAAGATCAGGTACAGTTTCCTCCTACCTGCCCTGGGTTCGACCCGATGGCCTTCTCCTCACCTTGTTGTGATATCTGGCATGCTCTCTGTCCTGCATTCTTTGCAGGGGTGCGTAGTCTTCTGGGGGTTTGAGTGACCGAGTTATTTTACTGGTGCAAGCAACATTCAAGTGTCTTTAAAGGTAGGCCTTATTGCAGCAGTCTTTATATGTTACTATCCTTGCCTTCCTTTCTTTGTGGTTAATGTCTTTTCTTTGCCACCTTAGGTGAACGGAGGTTCGGCGTGTCGTGCTGCTTGGGTTGAGCTCCTGCCAGAATGGGGGGTGGAAGAAGCGCACTATGATTTGGTAGATAACGCGCCAAGCGCGGCGCTGTTCTGTCTTTCACTTGATAACCTGTACTCTTTCTTCCTTTTCAGATCACAATGGTCTTCTCTGGTGCGCAAGGTGTTCCGGAATGATGCTGGCCTAGAGATGCCCAACCCGGTGAGGTTCTCGTAATGACTGAGGCTTATGTCATAAGTAACCTGTTCTAACTTTGTCTTTCTCTCTCTCCTTTCAGGTTGCTTCGTCCGATTCATTTGCAGTGTCCTGAAGATGCTGATGGCTGGATGGATGACCGCGAGCAGCAGAAGCATGGACGAGTGTCGGGCAGACACGGAATGGAATTCACAGGTAAGAGTCTAATAATGATGTTCTTTGTCTCCTCTGCAGGTCCGTTGTTTCAATGATCGCCGGTGTCAGGACAGTGGACACGGGGGGCGTCACGCTGCTAGCTGCAGAATAACGCGATGTGTGTTCTGTAGCTTGGGTGCCGTTTAAATAGCCTTCTAGAAATGTAGTCCCGGTAAAGTAGTCCCAGGCTACCACACCCCAAAACACTGACCACACAGTCTGGTTCTAGGAACTAGACTGTGTGAGTTCCTCCATGTTGGCTGCAGGCCCCAAAGAAAAGTAGTCCCTTCAAGGATGTTTCCCATTCTGAACATGAGCCTGGTGCCTAAGGCGCCAAGACTGACTCCAAGGGAGTCCTGGAAGGTAGTGCAAGGCTCCTGAGGCCCCAATGGAACCCCGAATCCTCTCCCCACCTGGCATGTGGACATGCTAGTGGGGGTTCAGGTCAAGGGTCGTGATAACACTCCCCCCAAAGGCCCCTCCCATGGTGGTTCTTCTGCCTGGTCCTGGTTTGGCTGGAAAGTTCTGATGAAATGCCCTAATCAATCTTGGTGCATAAATGTTCTCGCTGGGTTCCCAGGATCTGTCTTGAGGGCCATAACCCTTCAAATCGAATAAGTAATATAGTTTGACCTGGTAAATTTAGAATCCAGGATTTCCTTTAACCCGAACTCTGGTTCCCCATCGACTATTATGGGTTCTGGTGGTGTCATAACCCGTGTACGGGGTTGTACCGGTTTCAGAAGTGAGACGTGGAACACCGGGTGAATTCTCATATTGGCTGGTAGTGCCAGCTTGATAGCTGCTGGGTTGATGATGGATTTGATGGAATAAGGTCCCAAATAGTGAGGGTGAAAGGTCTGGGTTCCTTTTATTGGTATGTATTTTGCTGCTAGCCAAACCGTGTCTCCTACTCGATAGTCAGGGGCCTTTTTTCGGTGTTTGCCAGCACATTTCTTTTGCTTGTGCTTGGCTTGGATAAGATACTCTGTTGCCTTTTTAAAGGCCTGAGAGATGGTTTTATGAAGAGTTTTCACTGCTGGCATGTCCAAATTGGGAGGAATGTCTAGTTCGGAAGTACGTGGGTGTCTGCCGTAGATGGTGTAGAAAGGGGTGTGTCCAGTACTGGAATGCAATGAATTGTCGTAAGCATATTCTGCTATCCATATTAAATCTCTCCAAGTTCCTTCAACCTGGTGTAGCATGCACCGCAAGTATTGTTTGAGAATCTGATTGTTTCTTTCTGTTTGGCCATCCTTTTGGGGGTGATAGCTGGTGGATAATCGGATGTTGATTTTAGCCATAGAACAGCATTTCTTCCAAATATTGGATACGAACTGGCTGCCTCGGTCAGAGACCAGGACTGATGGTAAACCATGTAGTTTAACAATATTTTCCAGGAACGTCTTTGCTGAACTGGATGCATCAGGGAGGCCCTTGAAAGGGATAAAGTGTGCCATTTTTGAGAATAAGTCTACTACTACTGAAATAGTGTTGAATCCTTGGCTGGGATGCAAGACTGTGATAAAGTCGAGAGAAAGTGTGTGCCATGGTGCGGGAGGAATTTCCAATGGTTGCAGAAGGCCAGCTGGTTTCTTTTTTAACAACTTGTTTTGTGCACACACACCACACGACTGGACATATTGGATGAGGTTGTGATGCCAAGTAGGCCACCAATAGTTGTGTTTCACTTTGGCTAGGGTTTTGGCAATTCCGGGGTGACCCTCCATCAGGGAATCGTGGTAATCCGAAACAATTTACTGTTGTAGCTCCTTTTTAGGCACGTACAGACGTTCTTCAAAATATAGCAATTGGTCCTTAATGGTATATTGTTTTCCTCTAGTATGCCATTCCAGTAAGGTATTAGGAGTCATTACACGTTGGATCTCGTTTCTGAGCTTGGTTTGTATTAAAGCTGTGGTGAGGCCTAAGAACTTGTCTTTAGGAATGATGGCTAATGGATCTGGAGTTGCATACACCTTCTCGTCAATGCCCATGCAAGATAACGAGTCGGCCTTCCCATTCCTTACACCTGGTCGATAAGTGATCACATAATTCGGCAAAGTAACGGGCCAATCGTAGTTGACGTGAGGATTGAGACTTTGCTGTTTTCAAATATTGTAGGTTCCGATGGTCCGTGATTACTGTGACTGTATGTTTGGCCACCAAAAGATAATGTCGCCATGCTTTGAAGGCGGATTTAATAGCCAGAAGCTCCTTGTCGGTGATGGCATAATTAAGTTCAGGATGTGAAAATGTTCACGCCCAGAAGGCCACAGGTTGTAACTGGCCAGTTTCAGGGTCCTTTTGAGAAAGAACAGCCCCCATAGCCATGCTGGAGGCATCTGTTTCCACAATGTAAGGGAGGTCTGGACGAGGCTGTTGTAAGATCGGAGCGGAAGTGAACCTTCTCTTAAGCTCTTGAAAGGCTCTTTCGGCATCTTCTGTCCACATTAATTTTTTATTGTTTTCTCATAGGAGTAACGTAATCGGATGCACAATCTGAGAGAAGTCTGGGATGAACCAACGGTAGAAGTTTGCAAAGCCCAGCATGTTCTGGACCACTTTTAATGAAGTTGGAGAAGGCCACTTAAGAATGGCATCCACTTTGTGTACATCCATTCTGATGCCTTTCAGAGTGAGGATAAAACCAAGGAATTCCACTTTGGTTACGTAAAAAAACATTTTTCAAGTTTTGCATATAGTCGATGTTGGTGGAGTTTGGTGAGAACGGAGCGGACGTGCTTGACATGGTCCTGTCTCGAGGCTGAATACACTAGGATGTCATCTATGTAGACCAGGGCGCAACCATCGATCAATTCCCTCAGGACATCGTTCATGAAGTATTGGAACGCTGCGGGGGCATTGCAGAGTCCAAAAGGCATTACCTGGTACTCAAACAACCCATATTTGGTACGGAAAGCCATTTTCCATTCATCTCCCTTTTTAACTCGGACTAGGTGGTACGCTCCTCTGAGGTCTAGCTTGGTATAAATCTGGGCATCCTTGACTTGGTCCAGCATTTCGGGAATGAGTGGCAGGGGGTAACGATTCTTTACGGTAATCTGGTTTAACGCGCGATAGTCGATGCAGGTTCTCAAGTCCCCTTCCTTCTTTGTTACGAAGAATAGGGGACTGGCTGCCAGTGATTTAGATGGGCGGATAAACCCGTTTGCCAAGTACTGGTCTAGATAGGATTTTAAATGCTGGTTTTCTGGTTCTGTGAGTGCATAGATTCTGCCACATGTGATTTGTGCACCAGGTATGAGGTCAATGTGACAGTCATATGGTCTGTGCGGTGGTAGTGTGTTAGCTTGTTCCTTCTGGAACACGTCCTGGAAGTCTTGGTATTCTTTCGGGAGAGTACTAGTTGTGCCAAATGTTGATGCAGTTGTTCTAGAACTCCTAGGGATGTTAGAACTGGATTTCTCTTCATGGTAATAACAGATGGGAGCGCAGTCATCGGGAAAGGTCCACTTTCTTGCACGCCAATCTATCCGGGTATTATGAGCAGCTATCCATGGCATCTCTAATATTAGCCGGAACTGTGGTGCCTTGATGAGATCGAAGGAAATAGATTCCCGGTGTCCATCCTGGCACAGAAGGGTTACTCCTACTGTACATTGGGTTACTGGGCCGGAAGAAATTTCTGTCCCATCCACAGTGGTTACCTTTTCTGTGTTCGGCTTGAAACATAAGGGAAGCCCCATCTCTGCTGCCAGTTCTAGATCAATACAGTTTCCAACTGCTCCGCTCTCTAAGTAAGCCTCACCGGCGTGCATCTTTGACGGTTGTTGATGATTGATTAGGATCACTGGTATTGCAAAGTGTGAGGTCGGTGGCTCTTTCTTCTCACTCGACAAACTGACCTCTACGTTTGTCAAGCTGGGTAGTTTTCTGACTCCTTATCTCATCCCTTTCCGTGGCTCCTACGGTCCTGCTAGGAGGTTTTACTGGACAGTCTTTTAGGAAGTGCCCTGGTTTTCCACAGTACAAACATAACGGCTGTTGCCTTCTCTTGTCCCTTTCTGCTTTTGTTAACGGTGGTCGTATGCTTCCGATTTGCATGGGTTCTGTGGTGTTTCAGACATGCGTGGAGCAGTATCCTTAGTCCGCAGATAGACGGCCCGAGTGTCTGACCTAGACCGATCCGCCTTCCGGTGTTGCAATCGGTGATCTAGTTGCACAACCAGGTTGATGAATTCACTACAGTCTCTAGGCGGATCAACCACCTGGGCCAGAACGTCCTTCAATTTCCCTCGTAGGCCTCGGTGAAACAAGGTGGTTCTTTTGTCTTCAGGCCACCTAGTTTCCGCAACTAACCTATTGAAGGTTGCAATGTATGTTAATAAATCTTGATTCCCCTGCCAGAGTGACAAGAGTTCATTGGCTACGGCTTGTTCTTGGGTATGACGAGCAAAGAGCTTTCCCCCAAAGTCATGTAGTAATGGATCATCATGGCTCACGAGCGGCCCCGACCAGTCTGCTGCACTTCCGCTCAGGTATAACAGAACAAAGGCTACCTGTGCCTGATCGTTGGGGAACGTAACTGGTCTGCAGAGGAAATCAAGACGATATTGATTCATGAACGCAGCATACTTCCTGGGGTCACCTGAGAACCGTTCCGGTGGTGCTAAGGGAACTGCTCTGGGTAGTGTAATCTGTACTGGAGCAGTGGATAATGTGGGTGCTTGTGCTGGTGGGTTATTTCCAGGCAATGGAGTTTGTCTGGCCTGTGATTGTAGTAACTGCCTACTGATTTCTTCGGTGTGATCCTTGGTTACGACTAGATCCCTCTGTAGGGCATTAGTCTCTTGCCTGGCTGAATGGACTTCGGTAAGTAACTGTCCTAATAATTGAGCCAATAGGTCCATTTCTGATGTCTCCATGGCACCCATGTGGACTATGTTGTAGAGGCTCGCGTTCTGTTACGCTCAGCTGGTATCCACAGGGACGCCACCCAGCCCTGGTTGCTTGATTCGTTCCCTGGAGCCCTTCCTGATCCCGGGTGGTACCTTCGATGGAAGTTGGGCCTGAAAGCACAAGAGGACTGGGTTTAAGATCAGGTACAGTCCCCTCCCACCTGCCCTGGGTTCGACCGGATGGCCCTCTCCTCACCTTGCTGTGATATCTGGAGTGCTCTCCGTCCTGCCTTCTTTGCAGGGGTGCATAGTCTTCTGCGGGCTTGAGCGACCGAGTTACTTCACTGGTGCGAGCCCATTCAAGTGTCTTTAAAGGTAGGCCTTATTGCAGCAGTCTTTATATGTTACTGTCCTTGCCTTCCTTTCTTTGTGGTTAATGTCTTTTCTTTGCCCCTTAGGGGGGTGGAGGTTCGGCGTGTCATGCTGCTTGGGTTGAGCTCCTGCCGGAATGGGGGGCGCAAGAAGCACACTACGTTTTGGTAGGTAACACGCTAAGTGCGGCGCTGTTTTGTCTTTCAATTGCTAACCTGTACTCTTTCTTCCTTTTCAGGTCGTGATGGTCTTCTCTGGCGCGCGATGTGTTCAAGAATGATGCCGGCCTAGATATGCCCAACCCAGTGAGGTTCTCGTAATGACTGAGGCTTACGCTGTAAGTAACCTGTTCTAACGTTGTCTTTCTCTCTCTCCTTTGAGGTTGCTTCGTTCCGATGCGTTTGCGGTGTCCCGAAGATGCTGATGGATGGATGACCACGAGCAGCAGAAGCATGGACAAGCATCGGGCAGACGCGGGATGGAATTTGCAGGTAAGTAAGAGTCTAATAATGATGTTCTTTGTCTCCTCTGCAGGTCCGTTGTTTCAATGATCGCTGGTATCAGGACACTGGACATTGTGAGCGTCACGCTGCTGGCTGCAGAATAATGCGAAGCGTGTTCTGTAGCTTGGGTGTGGTTTAAATAGCCTTCTAGAAATGTAGTATGGTAAAGTAGTCCCAGGCTACTGTACTCCAAAACACTGTACCGCAAAGTCTGGTTCTAGGAACTAGACTGTGTGGGTGCCACCATGTTGGCTGCAGGCCCCAAAGAAAAGTAGTCATGACAGGCGCTCATTTACATTCACCCGTGCACCACAAGGGTACACGGAGAGTCCAAGCATTTATAGTAGGGCTTTGAAAGAGCAGCTCGATACACTTGAGTTTCCTTCTACTTGAACATTGCTAGAGTATGTCGATGACCTTCTCTTAGCTGCAAACTCAGAAAGAGCTTGCAAGGAAGGCACTGTGTTATTGCTTATTCATCTAGCAAAGCATGGGCATAAAGCTTCATTGAAAAAGTTTCAGTATTGTCGACAGGAGGTCGCCTATTTCGGCTATCTCCTGTCAAAGGAGGGAAGAAGATTGACACCTGAACGAATTAAGAGCATTTAAGAGCATTTCTAGCATGTCTGTCCCAAATATACAGAAGGAAGTCAGAGCCCTGATAGGTATGGCTTCTTACTGTAGACAGTGGATCCCTAACTTCTCACTAGTGATCAAACCAATGTTGGCATTGACAAAGAAGGGCATTTCTTTGCCACTACCGTGGAACTTGGAACACCAGAAAGCTTTTGATCTACTCAAGACTGTGCTGTGTTCAGCACTGGTTTTGGGCACACCAAATTATGATAAGGCCTTTGAGTTGTATGTGCATGAACGTGATGGATGTGCTTTGGCTGTCTTAACGCAGGAACATAGGGGGAAGAATAGACTGTGCGGTTATTTTTCCTCCACACTTGATCCTGTTGCATGTGCTTTGCCGAGATGTTTGAGAGCTGTCGCTGCTGCTGCAAAGTCTGTAAAACAAAGTGAGGGCATGGTTTTAGGCCATACTTTGACCGTGATGGTACCTCACTCTGTAGACGTTCTATTAAATAGAACGCAAACGCAACATCTTACTTCCGCACAATTAACAAGATATGAACTGATCCTATTTGCACCGCATATCCAAATTAAAAAGTGTTACGTATTGAATCCGGCTGAATTATTACCTCTTCCGCAAGATATTGCTTGCAATGATGAAATGTCACATGACTGGTGGTGAATGTGTGATGACTGAGTGCAGTCTCTCTCAACAAAGAGATCCAGGGAGCCAAATCTGAACTAACTTGTTGCCTACCATGTGAAGGGCCTGATGCACCAAAATGATTTAACATGGGAAAGTCTCATTAAAACATTTTTGTAATTCAGGCCCCAAGTGTATTAACATTTGCCAAAATGTCATGCCTCCTCTAGTGAGAATGAACAAGGACAAGTAACCCTTTCTCTGGAATGGTACCCACAGAGGAGGATTTACAATCACACTTTAGCCTACTTTCTCTTACCAGAGGAGAAATATTCACTTTGCACATATGCATTTATGTATGTATTTATTTATTTAGCTACTTATCAGTTTAGTAATGCACCAAATATCTCCACAAGGAGCACCAGAGCCCCTAACAGCATAATCCATCAAAAATTGTTAATAGCACACTGCATGTAAAACCTATGATACCCACAAGAAAGGTTTTTCACATGTTTTAACTATAAAGCTTCTGTGACAATGTATTTTTGTAAACAAACTGAATTAACAATGTAAGTGCACACTTGCAAAAAAAATCAAAGTCCTAAAACCCATTGTGTACTGACATATTTTCTAAACAATAGGATCATAAGCTCTTTCGATAGACCAACATTGTCGTCCTCAGATGCAAAGAATGGGACAAGCTCCTGGCTGGGGGGGAGCAAGCAGCCCACGCTGTGACAATGACTCTCTGTACTCCTGCCTGGGGGATATCAGGTGGCCATGCTACCACAGTGACATTTTGTACTCTTGCCTGGGGAGAGCAAGCGGCCCGTGCTGCTACAATGACTTTTGAACTCCTGTCTGGGGGAGAACTAGTAGCCCATGCTGCCACAAGGACTTTTGATACTCCTGTCTGGGGGAGGACTAGTGGCCCATGCTGCAACAGTGCTCTTGTCTCTTGCTGGACGCAAAAGTCCAGAGGAGCACCCTGCCCCAGAAAAGACTTGAGCAGGTGCTCCCGTCAGGGGACACGTGCACTACCTGTCGAAGAAAGTGCTCCCGTCAGGGAGAGAGAGGCACCGCCTCACACATGCCACTCTCATTGCGGGGGAGTGATGCACTGCCTAAAGCAACTCCTGCCTGGGGAGAGGCCTGGGAGGAGAAGTGCGGCTCAGCAAGACCTGCCGCTGCTGTGGCTTTGCAGGAAGCCACCACTGTGACCATGTCTATCATTGCGGCCAACGTACCAGGAGCAGGTCATGCATTTGGGTACGTCCCCAACACTCATTGGGAGAAGAGCAGCATGGAAAGAACTGGCACTGCAGTGGCTGTACCCCAGAGCCCATGACAAGTGAGGGAACACTCCTGCCTGGAAGGGAGTCAGCAGATGGCACAGCATGGACCGCTGCCCATCCTGCAACCCATCATCACGATGGTGACCTTGCGCCTGGAAGGGAGCCTGCAAATGGCACGGCCTGCACTGCTGCCCATCCTGCACCCATCCCTGCCACAACGCTGACATGACTGCGGTTCTCCCCGGTGAGAGTGCGCTTGCAGTCAGGCAGAAGGTGAGCATGAAGGCGAGCCTGAACGAGAAGGCTGCTGTCAGCCCCTGCCTGGAAGAGAAGAATGGGGCGGCAACAACTGGCACCGCCAAGGCTTCATGCAAGCCGCCACAGTGACTCTGCCTATCCTTGCGGCCAACGGTGCAGGAGTGGGTCATGCAGTGAGGTACGTCCCCCCCACCACCATTACCAGAGAGCGGTGCGGCAAGCTCCACCATTGCTGTGGTCGTACACCGGAGGCAAGCCTGAAAGAACTCCCGTCTGGAGGAGACAACAAGTGGACCACAGCCGTAGCCAGGCCACGGCTCTCCCTGATGAGAGTGCTTTTGTGGCCAGGCAAAAGGAAAGCCAAGACGAACGCCTGACTGGTGGAGTCTGGCCACAGTGCGGCCGTTGCCTCTGCCGTTCCAACGCAAGTTTAATCTGATGAGCAGCAAGGAAGAACTCCCACCTGAATGTGGAACCTGGACACAGGTCTGCCCTCTGCGGTTCAGCAGTTCCTCACCTGGTGAGGGACGCAAGGAAGGGCCCTCCCCTTTGCCCCTATCCGCATGGGGGATGAGTGGGCCCGAAGGATTCGAGACTACGGTCTTTTGCAAGGGACAAAGACCACCCATGCCTGTTGGAGGACCATCCTGCAGCTGACGGGCCAGAGACCTGCTGGAAAGACAACAGCCGATATGGCCCCCGGCATCCCCGGGTGTGGTTTTGCCGGCTATTTGAGCGCATTACGTCGTGGGTGAGCAGACACAGAGGGACTGCCCTATGCCCATCTGCCGATGTGGCCCTGGTATCCCCAGTGTTTTTTCCAGCCAGCGGGGTGATCCCCACTCTCTTATGGGTCTGATAAAATTTTTAGTAACAAAGCTCCAAAGGTGTGTCACCCACCAATGTATATATGTGCAGAGCAATGTTTCCTAATGACCCACGAGGTCGGAGCGAGTTCTGGAATTGTTATAACACATGCCATCCTAAATGTTCACCACGAGGTGCATGTTGAGTCACGTGTGTAGGTCACATGTGAGTAACCAAGTGAAATAAAGGGGTTCACATTTCGTTACTGCAGATGGGCTTTACCAGCTGTGTTATGGCCCTACTGGGCCGACCTGTACCGCAGGGCACCATCACAGAGGCGGGGCCAGTCTCCCCAGCCTCATAACGCCGTGCTAAATTGAATGTGAAATATAGTGCTATGGTATTTTGCTTTACGCGTTTATTTGAAAGAACAAACAATCCCTGTATGATCTTCCCAGCCGCCACTTATCAGATTTTCTGTTCAGCTTGTTTTTCAATGTGCATTTGACAAGGCCTTTGCTGTCAAGATGAGGCGGGAGGAAGAGGAGATCATGCTTGTTTAGGGAAAGCAATAGTAAAAGTGAGCATTTTTCACCCTCTTTTTGTTTGGGCATTTGTATGAAGTGTACTCATGTTTACGAGAGATGGAAGCCAGGAGTCAGCAGGCCTGTTGCTAACGCTATCCAACCAGCAGGCGCTTGGTGGGGCACTATTTCAAACGCAGTTGCAGAAGGTGCTTAAATGTATCGATTTTTTCCTTACCCGCAGGACGTGCTGTTAGTGCAAAGCATTATTTAAGGTCCTGCAGCACTGGGCAGAGAGCACACTTTTCAAGCGCCCTTCGCCAGTGACATGTGCGGGGGTGATATGCTAGGAAAGGTGGCCAGAGCAGTTTTTCCAGTGGTCACTTTAACCAAGGATTAAACAATGTGGACACTGGACTTTCCAGACTGTCAGTAAGTACATCGCTCCCTAGCTGGCTGTGCTGCATGAGACTTTACAGAGTGCGACGAAGTTCTTCTCTGTGACAGACCAAAGACGAGTTGCTCTTTCCCTGCACTCTTATCCGGACCTCCGCATACAGCACTAGACTTCTGTCAATTGGACGGAACAAACACTGGACTCACTGGGCATCCCGGGTGTGGTGAAGGGGTTTTTCTCAGGGTTGGTGTCAATTTTGTGTGACACCTCCAAGTCCCATGGTACAAGCCCAAATCTCGTAGTAGAAACAGCAGGACCACATACTTGGCTTCCTCTGCATACTTTTGATAAAAAACAAAATGTTATTTTGACTTTTAATCTGCATGTTGTAGTCTCTGGAAATTCCTTTTTTTCTTATTTGGCTGAATGTGCATTGCATATACCCTTTCACTCTCATCTGCTGAATTAGGAACAGCAATTCTCTATTCAACCAACGGTTGCTGCCGTATTTGTTTTTTGTGGCATTTCCAGTGGGGCAACTGACCTAAAGCTTATGCATTAGTACAAATGCTTCCTCTCGATAATTAGGGAGATTTGTTCATAATGTAGTTATTGTTAAAATACCTTTTTTGATCAGCTCATGTAAAACTATATCTGATATTACTTTGCTGGGCTGAGGCTTGAACCCATAGTGCCATTTTTCACTGCAGAAAGTGCCTATTTGTGATCGGAGTGCTTGGGTCTAGAGCAACAGTTATTAGTGTAAACCAGGGACGTCATTTCACCAAAATGCCAGGGGTTTGCGAAAGTAAAATCAGACAACCCTTGACTCACTGTTGACATCACAGGAAGTTATGTCATTTGACCCTGCACACAAGTGACATCACAGGAAGTGATGGCAAACGACTTTCAGATTTTTCAGATGTGTCTAGCACCCGTGTTTCCAGGCACTCTCATTTCAGCCAGATATAAGAACCGAGGCACAGAGGGAGGCATGATTTGACCACGATCACACATTTGGGGATTTCATTTTCCAGATTTGATGCAGAGCCTATATGTAAAACATACATGATGCAGTACTTGTAACAAGGTAACAGAAATCTCTAACACAGGATACAGCTAGTGTATGAAACATCTATACATCAATGGACACAGAAGTGCTCATTATATGTGGCATGGTGTAAAAGCAAGAGGAAATATCGAGGCTGAGTACCACAAAAGGAAATATACCAAACACAGGCTTATAAAGATTCACAGATCTTTCATCACTACTGCGCAGTTTTCAAATAACAAAACCGATACAGATAGCTATCTGGCCCTCAGTACATCACAGTGAATACCAGCCCTTCAGTGTGAGAAGTGATAGGAGCTGGACATCTAGACATTCAGGTATTTATACAATTTAGTAATAATGTCCAGCCCCCCTGCAAAGTATTAATCCATGGTCTAGAGTTTGCGCCGAGTGCACTTATGGGTTGTACGACAATATGCACTTGGATTATCTTTGATTCACATACAAACAAGTTACAATGGCAACAGTGTATTGCCAGATTTAGCAATAAGCCTTAGCACATGTCCCTCACAATGCAGTTCAGCCAGTGTCCACGTTCGATATATGCTTAACATTGTGTTCGATGTATGACCCTGGAAAAGACTTAGTGGCGCAGACAATCCGTAGACCACAAGTCAGGCATGGGACAAGGTTTCTTTACCCAGTCTAAACATTCAGCCAACGGACAGCCTAACCATTAACTAGGGTGCAAAGTTTGGGAAGGCTCGGTTACAAGTTGGAAACACTGTCCACCATTTTAGAACACAGAGTTACATTTGAACAGAAATCAAAATGGCGGATGATCCCAAAATGGTGGCGAAGTCGATCTAAATCAGAACTTTGCAACGCGGTTTTCTTCGCAGAGTGACTGGGCTTAGGCCAATATATACAAGAAAGGAGGCACAATATGATTTCTCATTTAACAAACCCTCCTTTTGGCCTAAGCCAAGTGCTAAACTGCTTCTAGTCACTTTACGAGTAACGCCATGTCTCAATGTCCATACACCCTGAATCGCTATCAGAGATATCCATCGCCATGAGGTCATAAACAGAGATTTCCTTTAACACAAATTCGTTGGTCATTTTCTCAGGGGCGCTCACCTTGTGTCCTAATGTACCCATAGCTTGTGCACAACATCCTCCTAACACCAAACATATGCCAGGAAGACACTGTATACAACAACAGAAAAACAACAGAATACCCAAAATGATCAGCAAGATTGAGAGTAGCTTCCATCCCCAAGATCGTAAGAAGTCCCAGAACCAAGCGCTAAGATCCCAGTTTCCCTCGGGAACATGCACTTCTGAACTAAGGACGTGCAGATTTCGTATTGCCTTAAAGATGGTTGGGGAGGAATCTGGCACAAAAACGCAACAAGCGGACCCCACTAATTTACATACCCCACTACGCTCAGCCAGGATGACGTCTATTGCCATCCGGTTCTGAAGTGCCACTAACTGATACCCTCCGAATTTAATATTTGCCCCCAAAATGGTACGAAAGATTTAGCTACGTCACCCAGAACTTGTGCTGACGTATCGCCATTCTCGTCCCGCCTTGGACGAGCCTTAGAGATTTCTATAGTGCTTGCTATGAATACCCCAGGCAACAGAATCCCTAAATAACAGGTTCCCTGCCAATCCCTAGGTAATCAGGGGAAAGATTCATTACCACAAACAAAGTAGACAGGTTCGCCTACATACAAAGGTCTGTCCTCACTGGTCAAGTTCGCAACGTTGGCACAGCCCTTGAAATCAACCAGTCCGAGTACCACTCCTTTGTATGCATAAAGAAACTGAATCGGGGCTGTGGTTAACACTGTAGGAAGGTGGTGTGGCATCCCTATTGCCTATAGGAGCCATTTTGAAAGAAATCAAAGATTGAAAAGGACGAGACAGTCTATCAGAAGGGCTAATAGAAGCAATATTAAGCTTGCTCCTATTCGCAAAGTGTGAGCATCCCAGGGGCGTTAGAACACGTTTCTCAAAATCATTCAAATTAGTCCCATCAAAGTTCCCCGAGATGCTATTGTTCCATCGGCCAAAGAATAGTGCCCTTAAAGAAGCATAGCATGCAGTAGTCAGAGGTAAAGGATGAACATACCAGCCCAGCCCCTTATCTCCGTGTTGCGAGCAGACCCAACAATTAGATTTGTTAAAAATTGCATGTGTGGCATTCATGATGAGTAATAAAGTGTTGTTGTGGTAACTCTGTCTGTGCTGAGAGTCTCTCGGAGATAGAGTGTGCAGATGCACGAAGGGTGTAGAAACAGTAGGTACATTTTCAGTAGGTTACAGAATTTCAAGTGGATGTACCAGATACCAAAATCCTAAGACAATTACTATTGTGAAGCCAGTTAACATAATCACAAGACAACAATATATTTTCGGGGCCCACGCATTCGATTGTTCATTACTACACTCTGTCACACAGTCTCTTATTAGTTCCGTACAAGTGGGAGCTATTGCAGGCATTGTTTCTTCAAACAAACACTCCAGAGTTTGTTTGCTGGCGATCTCCTGATCGTGCATTTTCTTAGTCCTTCCCAAACCCTAGCCAACAGAATTCCTTACGTGCAAAAAGAACAAGGCCAAAAGACAAGCCCTCCAATGATTTTTCCCTGGTGGCACAGCCGAACCGTGCAGTAAGTCTAGATCCGAAGTCGCAGATCGTACCTTGTGACTCCTGGTACTGCGTGATCTGCCAACAATGTGTCGTTGCTTCCTAATGGAAGTGGCGAATTTGAGACAGGATTTAACAATGGTGCAAATGGATCTGTAGGAGAGTGTGGAGATAAAGCAGCTGATTCCCCAGGCCCCACAGGCTCAGGGAGAGTCTCTGACGCACTCTCGATGCTGCTCGATACTATGTGATCGTTGGGTGAAGCGCAGGTAAGGATTTCTGTGTCTTCTGTATCGTGTGGCAAAGGGAAGGGAATCCTCTTGACATAAGACACGTGGATCCAATGCTTTCGCTCCGACACTCGCACTGTGGTCTGTGTGACCAAGAGAACTTGATGCGGGCCCCGCCAATGTGGTGCGAGGCAGGATGCTCTTTCAAACGATTTGAGGAGAATCCAGCTGCCAGGCCGTATGCTGTGACCTGAGCCCTCATACTTTACAGGGAGGGCTTCTTGCACCTGTTGATAAATCAAACACAGATTTTTTGTTAACTGGCCACAGTAGTCGGAAAGAAGTACATGTTCAATGTCACGCAAAGATCTTGTCTTAGGTAGGCCCCAAATGTTAGCTGGCCTACCCATAACCACCTCAAATTGGGAGAGCCTAGTCTTAGTCTGTGGAGTCGTTCTCATTAATAATAGCACGTTCGGTAAGGCGTCCGGCCATTTCAGTTTGTTGCCGGCACACGTCTTAGCGAGCTTGTTCTTTATGATGCCGTTGTGTCTCTCTACCAAACCAGCACTTTGAGCATGTCTAGCCTAATGGAACCATTTATTGATCTGTAATCCCGCACATATCTGCAGAATTACAGCAGCGATAAAATGTGGAGCATTGTCCGACCAGATGACCCTTGGCAAACCAAACCTTGGAAAATATTCCTTAAGCATGGTCTTCGCCGTTGTCATTGCTGTGGCATCTTTAACAGAAAAGGCTTCAACCCATTTACTAAAGGCGCAGATTACAACTAGTACATACTTGTAGTTGTTACAACGCTCCATTTCAATGAAATCAAAGTGGATGACCTCATAGGGGACAGAAGGTGAACCAAAACTACCCCTTGGAGTCAATGTGCCCTGTCCCATATTATGCTGCAGACAGATCATGCAACTCTGAACAAAACATTCAGCTACTTTGGAGATTTTATCATTCATCCAGACATTTTGCAACATTTTGGTAACCTTCTGTGCACAAATATGGGTGGGACCATGAGCCATAGCGACCATCATTGTAATGTACGTGTCCGGCAACAACCATTTTCCTTCTACTTTGTCCACCCAACACCCATCATCATCCAATCTTGCCAAACCCTCAGCCCATTCCTTAGATTCCTCTAATGTGGCATCAGCTTGAATACTTTTCACAGATTCGATACCCTCATCCAAAGTACAAACAATTGTGGCTTCCCTTGAAGTATACATTTCTGAATAGAGATCAGTGGCAGTCTGTTTGGCTATCTGGTCAGCGAAAGTGTTCCCTTTTCCCACATTATCTATGATTTTCTGATATGCTGCGCATTTCATGATTGCTAACTGAGTGGGGAGTGCAAGCGCTGAGAGTAACCGTACTATCAAGGAGCCGTACTGGATTTTAGTTCCATGTGAGGTCAAGAAACCTTGTTCTGCCCAGAGTCTACCAAAGTTGTGAACTACCCCAAAAGCATACTGACTATCAGTATATATATTCACGGTAAGCTCTTCGGAAAGTTCACAAGCTCGAGTCAATGCTATAATCTCTGCGGCCTGCTCAGAGTTATGCGCAATTCTTTTGGTTTCCACAATCGTGCTCAATGTGGCGATTGCATAAGCAGCTGTGGATATACCATCCGGAAGTTTGAAACAGGGGCCATAACAAAACAGCTCCCCTTGTGGATTGTTCAAAGGAGTATCTTTTAGATCGATTCTGCCGTTTGTCTCTTGCTCTGTGGTGTAAAGGCAGTCATGTGACGCTTCGTCACTGCAAGCAGTACCTTGCGGGAAAGGTAAAAGTTCGGCCGGATTCAAGATGCATCACCTCTGTATTTTAATATGCGGAGCAAACAAGATCAATTCGTATCTCGTTAATCGTACAGAGGTGAGGTGTTGTGTTTGTGTTCTGTTTAATAGCACATGTACAGAGTGAGGTACCATCAGGGTTAAAGCATGGCCTAGGACCAGTCCCTCACTCTGTTTTACAGACGCAGCAGCAGCAGCGACAGCTCTCAAACATCTTGGCAAAGTGCATGCAACAGGATCAAGGGCGGAAGAAATGTAGCCACACAGCCTATTCTTCCCTCCATGTTCCTGTGTTAATACAGCCAAAGCACATCCATCACGTTCATGCACATACAACACAAAGGCCTTTTCATAATTTGGTGTGCCCAAAACTGGTGCCGAACACAATGCAGTCTTGAGAAGATCAAATGCTTGCTGGTGTTCCAAGTTCCATGGCAATGGCAAAGAAATGCCCTTCTTTGTCAAAGCCAACATAATCGTTAAGGAGAAGTTCGGGATCCACTGCCTACAGTAAGAAGCCATTCCTAACAAGGCTCTGATTTCCTTCTGTATATTTGGCACAGACATGCTAAAAATGATTTTTATCCGCTCAGGCGTCAACCATCTTCCCTCCATTGACAGGAGATAGCCTAAATAGGCGACCTCCTGTCGACAATACTAAAACTTTATTGAGTGAAGCTTTGTGTCCTTGTTTAGCTAGGTGAATAAGCAACAACACGGTGCCCTCCTTACAGGCACTCTCTGAGTCAGCAGCTAAAAGTAGATTGTCTACATATTGAAGCAGTGTACAAGTGGTGGGCAACTCGAGTGTATCAAGCTGCTCTTTCAAAGCCCTACTATAGGTGCTAGGACTATCCATGTAACCTTGCGGCGCACGGGTAAAGGTAATCAAGCGTCCCCTAAGGTGAACGCGAACATATATCTACTATCTTTGTGTATAGGAATGCTAAAGAAAGCATTCTTAAGATCCACAACACTAATGTAAGTAGCAGAATCCGGAATCTTAGTTAATATTTTTGTCACATCAGGCACAATAGGAAATTGTGGAGCAACAATCTAATTGATGGCATGGAAATCAATAATGAAACGAAAAGGAATTGCATTATCACCTTTTTTGTACATGAGCAAAATCAGACTATTGCACAAACTACCTGCAATTTCCTCAATTACCCCACGATGCACAAAATCGGAGACTATGCATTTCAAAGCTTGCTCACCATCAACCGAAATCTTATACTGAGGAATACGTGGCAACTTTACTCCATGTTTCAAAATTATCTTAACAGGCTCAATTTGTAGAACACTGACATCATTATCATCAATGGCCCACAAACACTCCGGAACATCACTAAATTCTGACGGCAAAGGTCTAGTCGAGAACTGAGAGACAAAAAGTTGCTGTGGTGAAATCGTCAAACACACTCCGTCCGAAGAGCAATGAATTACCGCATTTAATTCCTTCAACAGATTCAACCCCAGCAAATTCTCTCCACAGTTCGTAGTCAAAAGAAATGGACAGTGGTCCATGAATGGACTCAATGTAATCGGTACTGGCAAAGAAACCGGACAGATTACTGGCGTACCAGAAAACCCTACAGAAACATTGGTTTGCCCTGACAGTGGAATGTCTGGAACCCACAAATGGTCAATGGAACACTTCTGTGCTCCTGTATCTATCAAGAATAGATGTTTCCTATTTCCCACTATCATCTCAACGTAGGTACCTTTCTGATTAACGCGAATAGGTGTCGGTTCTAAACCCTTCTTCGGGCAATCCTAGTGAAATAGAATGTCATCGAAAGGAAGTTCTTCAGAGAGGTAAGCAGCAAAAGGATGATCAAAAATATTTCTATTATCCACACTCGGTACCTGATTATCCTGTGAAAAAGGTTGTGAATTTTGTGAAAACAGACTTCTACCTGGACCCCCTGCCCCAGGGCAGACTCTGGATCATCTACCCATGTTACCAAATGCGTTATTCGACCTCTGCTGGAGGATCGGGCATTGTGCTCGCCAATGACCCTCTTGTCTGCAATAAGCACACTGGTTCACATTTACAGGACCCACTGGCGCATTTCCCTGTGGAGCATACTGTCCCCTGAATTGTGAATTACCCCCTCTAGGGCCTCTAACAATTTGTTGCAATAGCACTTTAGTTTTCAGGTCTCCCTTTCTCTTTTCAATTCTTTCTTTTTCGTTATTAACTTGGTTCTCATAGAACTGAGCCATATGCAATACTTCAGACTGAGACTTAGCTTACCAAGCGCTCTCCGAAGACATTATTTGCGACTGGATGTCAGGCAACAATCCATGTACAAATTTGTCCACAAATAGTAATTTTCCAGACTCTGTGCTCAAATCTTGTCCACTGTAATCTGAGAACACTTGTTCGAACCGATTAAAGAATTTGGTTGCACCCTCAGACTTCCCTTGGACACAAGCAGTACATTTTTCCCAAATAATCCTTCTTTCAGGAATTATAGCTTTTAGTTTTGTGACTATCCTATCAGGCAAAGTCAGTATTACCTGCGGCGGTCTCTCGCCAGCTGGCCTTTCTCTAAGTGAACTATATTTACCCATATGTCTCCTAACCCTGCTGCATCGTCTATAGTCCTAATCTGTTTTCACAAATCAACAGGTAGGAGCATGGGAAATAACAAATCAATATTGCTCAAGGTAAATACTGATGACTGTAAGACAGATTCTATCTCTTTATAGAACCCTGTCGGATTCTTCCTAATATCGGGAATGGATTGTTTAATGGTGTTCACTTCCTGTCTTGAGAACGGGACTTGAACAAACTGCGACACATAATGTGCAGGAATTTCATGAGCAGCTATACCTGCTGCAGCATTAGCTGGAACCTCAACTTTTGGGACAAATGTCGGAGGAACCTCTCTCATAGGCAACTGAGAGATAGGAAACTCCGAACGCTTACTGAGCAACAGAGCTAAATCGAGTGCTAAAGCAGCTGAAGGAGTGTAGCTCTCTGGCCGGCCTCTCTTGGCCCTCTTCCTGCTCCTACCTGCAAGGCAAAAAACCTTGGGGTTATCTTCGACTCCACACTCTCCTTCTCTCCTCATATATCTGATGTCTCTAAGAAGTCACACTACCAGCTGCACCTCCTCAGAGGTATTCTTCCCTTCCTCTCCTTCCCCCAGAAGCTCACTGTCTCACAAGCCCTGGTTCTCTCAAAGCTGGACTACTGTAACAGCCTCTATCTTAATCTGCCTGCCTCCACTCTCCGCCCTCTGCAACTCATCCAGAACAGAACTGCGAGACTTGTCCTTGGCCTCAAGCCCAGGGACCGTATCTCTCCAGGACTGAAGACTCTGCACTGGCTCCCAGTGGCTGCGAGGATAAACTTCAAAACCCTCTGCATTGTCCACAAGGCCTTCTGGGGCCTGGGGCCTAAATACCTTCAACTCTCTCTTCCTAAATATCTTCCTTCCCGAGCCCTTCGCTCATCCGTCTCCAGCTCCCTCAGGGTCAGCCGCTTCTCGAAGCAATGAGCTGGGGGTAGATCTCTCTCCGCGGCAGGGGCCTCCCTCTGGAACAGCCTTCCTGCCTCCCTGAAACTTGAGGAGAACCATCTCCGGTTCCGGAAGCACCTCAAAACCTTCCTCTTTGCTTCTGCTTTCTCTCTCCCTCTCCCCTGCTAATTCTTCGCTGAATCTGCACCGAATCTGCAACTGGGCCACTCTCACCGACCTCGGTCCTGGGCCCAGCCACTCTCCACTTGCACTGCCTCCCTGGCAACCCCTGCACTGCGGGACTGTCTCTTTATCCCTACAGCCCCCGTTCCCAGCACTTGTCTGCACTTACCTTGCACTTGCCACTAGCTGGCCCTTTATTTATTTTATTCTACTTACCTCGTACTGCACTCCCCCCCTCCCCTTCCCCATGCACTTTCTCCCTTCCCCCTACCCCTGCACTTGTGCGATCTGAATGACACCTGGCCTAGTAGGATCGTTGTCTGTCTTCCCCTTGTTCCCCCCTCCCTGCCTCGTCGCGCCTTGAAACACTTGTGTATAGGCGCGTTACAAATGCCATATCATATCATATATCATAAACGAAAAAGCTCTCTTGTAGAAATTCAATAATTCTGCGGGGCAACAAATCTTTCTTTTTATACATTCATCCTGCAGGTATTCTACCATTACCTTTATCACTTTCCTCTGCATTTCTGGCGTATACTGACTATATGTATCATATACTTCTACAGGAGGTATAGACATGTCTGAAATCCACCTAATCGCATCCTTTGTGCAAATTCGCATTTCCTCATTTATCGACTTACGAAAAGGAAGAAATCGTTTCTGTACAAACATAGCGTCCAAACTATTACCATCAATGTCTACATTCCGCTAACCTTTACAACTCCCTTCTAAACTCAAAAACCCTCTCGACGTGCTCATGTACTTTCTCCACAGTATCTCTTGAATAGGCTAAAACATTCAGATCCCTCAACCCTTGTGGGAGATCTATATCATCTAATCTGTTCCACATTACACATATATGAATTCCCAACCCATCAATGAAAACGTTTTTCTCAGGAAAACTGGCTAGATTAGAGAGTGTGGCAAAAACATCAGCTTGTTCACCCCTCTCCATGCACTGTCTGGCCCATGCAGTCAAATTGCGCTTTTTCTCTTTAGATACGGTATTACGAGCGACAATCTTTGATTCCGCTCCATTATCAACTACAAGCGGTACAGGACCACTTGGAAGAGAGAGAGTAGACAAATCGTGTACATTTGGTAACAACGGTGCTATCACTGGTGCAGAAGGTAAACCTACAAGACCCGTAACAGCAGGTAAAGGTGGAGGAGCAGGTGGAGGAACAACAATAAGAGGAGGAACAACAGCCGGAGGAAGAGGAACAACAAGAGGAACAATAGGAGGAGCAGGAACAACTACGGGAGGAGGAAGAACAGCAGGAAGAGGGGAAACAGCAGGAATAGGAACATACAGAGTTGACGCAGTGGCACCAGGCCTTCGTTCATTTAGAAGTTTATCAATCAGCTCATCAGATACATGAAAGTCCTTAGACGGATACACTTTCTGAATACCCAGTGAAAAAGCCCTATCCATATTCCTAACTGACTCAGACTGTTTATTTTGATCGTATAACAACGCTTTTTCGGCGTTGGACATGTGACGGCGCGCATGTTTTTCCCTACTTTTAAATTGCTGCATAGCTTCTTTTTTCCAATTCTGTAATACATCAAATGCTGCAGGTCTAGCCTTCTTCTTTAATAATATAGACTCTAAATATTCTATTCGAGGAATTTCAAAACTACCATTGGTTGGCCACTGAAGTTCAGAAGCATGTCTAGTTTGTCTGTGCCAAATATCATTAAACACTATACTACCAATGCCGTGCTTACAGTACATAGTTCATGCCAGCGACCCCTCAATTGGCACCGGTCGGCCAAATTCCAAAGATTGTCTGTCACTGCGGAATAACGCCCTGAAGCAGGCACACAATTTCCCAGGCATATCAGATTACTGGTGTTACCTGGTCAATAATTGTACTTGCAAGTGCAATGCGCCAAAACATATTATTAGGATACTTAAGATTCGGGTCACGACTCACCTGATCAAAGAACTAAGGAGGTCCGATCGGATTTCAAAGAACTATCAAAGGTCCCACATGGTTGGTGATTTCGGCAAATCTGCCCGCCTTGATATATGGACCCTCGTCAAGATGACATCTCGGACCTTGGGCTCACCGTCCAGGGATCGGGTCATGCAGTACTGTTGAGGTATTGCTTCTCATCCAAGGAAGGGGCCCCCTTTTTTCACCGTCCGATCCCGGTCCGATAGCCGCGTCAACCTTCAACGAGATGGCATCAATATTGAGGGTCCCTATTCGGGCCCCATCTGTAAAAGCAAGCGGAAATATCGAGGCTGAGTACCACAAAAGGAAATACACCAAACACGGGCTTATAAAGATTCACAGATCTTTAATTACTACTGCGCAGTTTACAAACTACAAAACAGATACAGATAGTTATCTGGCCCTCAGTACATCACAGTGAATACCAGCCCTTCAGTATGAGAAGTGAGAGGTACTGGACATCTAGACATTCAGGTATTTATGCAATTTAGTTATACTGTCCAGCCCCCCTGCAAGTTAATAATCCATGGTCTAGAGTTTACCTATGGCTTGTACAACAATATGCACTTGGATTATCTTTGATTCACATACAAACAAGTTACAATGGCAACAGTGTATTCCCAGATTTAGCAGTAAGCCTTGGCACATGTCCCTCACAATGCAGTTCAGCCAGTGTCCACGTTCGATATATGCTTAACATTGTGTTTGATGTATGACCGTGGATCAGACTTATTGGCGCAGACAATCCTTAGACCACAAGTCAGGCATGGGACAAGGTCTCTTTACCCAGTCTAAACATTCGGCCAACTGACAGCCTAACCATTAACTAGGGTGCAAAGTTTGGGAAGGCTTGGTTACAAGTTGGGAGCACTGTCCACCATTTTAGAACACAGAGTTACATTTGAACAGTAATCAAAATGGCGGATGATCCCAAAATGGTGACGAAGTCGATCTAAATCAGAACTTTGCAACGCGGTTTTCTTCGCAGAGCGACTGGGCTTATGCCAATATATACAAGAAAGGAGGCACAATATGATTTCCCATTTAACAATGGATGTATAAAACAAGCCAAAGAAGCACTTGCCTGGGGAGGCATGCAATGTCTGTTCAGCTAGGAGCAAAATGCTGCACGAGTAAGGCCTAACAATTAAATCATTGACCAGGAATTAGTATCAACAAAATTCCCTGGTCATAAATGTATCTATGAGTCAGCTACCACTGATAAGACTGGTCTGTGTGCACATAGGGGAGTGCACCTCATAATGTCATCTTTGCTGGAGTAAAACAACTGGGAAGATACAACCAATACAAACAAGACTCCCCATAGTTTTTATTATTATCTAAGCATAATACTAGGTGCCAGAGCACTTAACAAGTCCCCATCATTTAATGTAATATCATTGCTGCACAAGTAACCCTGTGGCACCGCACAGTTATTTTAAATTGAAAACACCCAGGAGTTGCTTCTCACCTGAGGACCCACTGGCAGACTTCAAGGCGTGCACTGCAAACTACCTCATTGTCAGACACAGTGGCCAGAAGTAGCACAACATTTGGGGGGCCCCCTGTGAGCCATGTTGTAGTGGCCCCCCAAGCTCCTTAACAAAGCACAAATCACGTCACAACCCGGGCCGGCCAGGACCACCATGTGTGCACAATGTCCATGATGATGAAGCTGCTGCAGGGGCATGCAAAACTGTAAGTGAAAGAAGTAAATATATGTTTTAATCAAAGCTTAAATGTTTCACGTAACGTAGAATGAAGGGGTGGGGACAGGTCAACAAATATGCCACTGGTGGCTGGTGAGTTCTTTTTGCGAGGGTGTAAATATTTGCCACAAGAATGCGATTGCGACCGAGCGTAGTGAGGGACCCCAAACTAATGAAAATGGTTTTGGAAGGGGTTAGGGAGGATTCTTCTACCTCCCCAGAGAAAATGTTTTCAATAATGGGTTAAAATGGTGCAGTACACCGCACACTTTCTAGGAAAATTTGTGTAAAAGGCCAACAATTTGGGTAAAAGGCTAACAATCGTTTTTTAGGGTGTAGGGTAAATCATGAAAAAAATACAATAGTTGGAAGTCACCAAAAGTGCACAGGGTGTTTCCCAATGTATTGTCATGCTGTTCCCTGCAATATATGCCAGTATAAAAAAATATGCTAGTATTCCCATATAACACCAAACTCATGTTCGCTTTAAGTTTTTTTTATAGTATCATTACTGGCACTAGACACAAAGCTGGCTCTGCCAATATATGCCAGTGCACCTATGTAAGAACATAATCCTGTTGATTTGATCATTAAAAGTGAGATGTCACATGCGTTTTTAAAGATGCTGAGTAATAAATGTCATGCCACAGTAAGCAATGGTTAGACTAACTGCACCAAAATGCCAGTCTAGCCAGGTAATGGCACACATGAACTTAGCTCTGCCCGAAAATACCAGTAAAACATGCAAAGTCAAATAAAGGATGTTGCGAAAATGCTCCCGTGATCCCTGTCTCCCAGGGCCTTGTACACACATGCACGCATGCATCCCCTTTCACCCATGGGTAACTCACTCATACATCTCCTCTCACATTCATTCACCACACAGGCACACACCCAACCCCCACCCAGACTATTCAAACACGCACTACAACATTCAAACCTATTCACCCACCAGTCACTCACTACAGTGGCATCACTAGAGGGGTGCAGTGGTGCGGACCACACCGCGTGACACCCTCACAGGAGGTAAAACAGGAGGTGAAACCAGGGGCGCTGAGTCTCCCCAACCCCTTAGTGAAGCCACTGTATAGGCTGCACCTTTGAGCAATAGAAACGTGTTACAAATGCATAATGCAGTTGTATCGCTCAAAGGTGCAGCAGCCTATACAGTGGCGTCACTAGGGGAAAGGTGACACCCGATCCCTGTGAATTCACAGTATAGGCTGCACCTTTGAGCAATACAAATGCATAATGTGTTTGTATTGCTCAAAGGTGCAGCCTATACAGTGGTTTCACTAGGGATCGGGGTGTCAATGCATTTGTATTGCTCAAAGGTGCAGCCTATACAGTGGCGTAACTAGGTCACTAGGGGTAGGGTGACACGCGATGCAGTAACTCATGGTGTCAGCATCCACCCCCGCAAGTGGGTGACATCATGAGTTACTGCACCTAGTGACGCCCCTGACTCACTCATTCCTTCTCTTACCTCCACCAATTGCATTCTCTACACAGGTACATATCCACCCAAATAGAACATTAAAAAACACAAATCACATCACTTCTCATTCATCCACCATTCACATACATACCTCTAACACTGACACGCACTTCACACATGCGAAATACACATTTTACAAAAAAGCCTTCTTACATTTATCTTGCAGCTTCAGTCCGTCCTTCCATGCCACCCTCGGATCCTCTGTGCTGCTCACAAACAAGAACCAGGATGCTGCGAGAGTTATCTGGAAAGACATTTCTATCAGCTAAGAAGATGCTGACAGCAGACTATTGAAACTGGTCCAGAGTACATGTCATTTTTGGTCTTAAATAAACCATGAAATGTGGACGCAAGTGCAACGGCAGAGTTGTATGTTGAGGGAGGATGCTTGGTCAAAACATTTTAGAGACCTGTACGAAAATCCTATGGTGGAGGAAGAGACTACTAATGGGACTCGGTCACTGACAGTGACAAGGGATATTTTAAAGCAGTTAATAAAGAAGTCCTCCTCGTCCCAAGCAACTGGGCCGAATGGTCTGACTAATAAAGATTTGAAAGCCAAAAAATGTTCCCCTATGGTCCCTCGTACTTATGACTGTGTTTAACAATATATTCCATCTGAAACGCATTCCACTGAGTTAGAGGACTGCAATTACAACACGTTATTATTATTATTATTATTACCCCAATCTACAAGAAGGGCAACCGGGAAGATCTTGTTAACTTTCGCCTGATCGCCCTTCGAGACGCTGACAGCAAACTGTTCGCATGAGTAGTCCTATGGGAATTAGAGCAGTGGGCAGAGACCAAGGGAATATTGCACAAAGCCCAGACAGGTTTTAGGAAAAACATGTCCACAACCATGAATGGCTTAATTCTGAACATATGTGATAAAGCATGGACAGCACGTAACCTACCCTTTTATGTATTAGTCAATCTTTCAAAAGCATTTGAGACTGTTACTGGAATAAATAAAAATCTTGGGATATATGTTCATAATAATTGTCCATCTCCATGAGAAGTCAACTATACAGGTCCGATTAGATGGACTGGACCATTTATCAAGTTTTATAGATACAGAGAGAGGTGTGAGGCAGGGATGCATTCTTGCTCACTGCCTCTTAAAGCTCTATCTGGCAGACCTCAACAAAGCCCTCTGAGATCATGGGGTAGCAAGTCCGAATGTGGGTAGACGAGCTATTTGCTGGATAGCATACACTGACAATATCCTTTTAATGGACTACACACTGTGTGGTCTCCAGCGCTTATTGACTGCAATGGGGGGGGAGGGGGTTATGCATAAGAAAATAACATACTTATCAATCCTGCAAACTCTAACATTCTGCTTTTTAGTAATACCACTAGGAAAAAAGCAGGCGCTAAATAAATTATTAATGCTCAACCAATGAACCAGATCAAAGAGGTTGTGTATTTGGGTTTCTAAATTGAAAGCTTATCCCACTGTGGCAGTTGCGGAAGAAAGACCAATTTGTCAGTCAGATGAAGAGGCTACGCGGTAGATACTGCAGATTTTCTATTATGCCCTTTATAACATTCTGTTAGGCCAAAGTGATTCCATTGCTGTTATACGGGATTGATGTTGAATCACAAGCGCATTTAAACTGCATAACTGCTTATCTGTTCTAGACAAACCTGTCGGGGTGTTGCTTTCATATTTGAACACATTCCCACACACCAGTTGGAGAAGGGAGTTCCTGAGATTTCGTCTGAATGTAATACCGACAGGCGAAATCTTGGCTTCTCAATCTAAAGCCAACAGAATAAAGGAAGAATGTTCTCTCTGTAAGGAAGATACTACTCAGACACTATGACATATATGATATGGCATTTATAATGCTCCTGTACACAAGTCTTTGTAGGCACCACAAGACAAGGAGGGGAAACAAAAGAGTGGACAAAACAATGATCTTACTAGGCCTTGTGTCATTCATATCGCACAAGAGCAGGGAAGGGGGAGTGGGGAGAAGTGCTGAGGGTGGGGAAGGATGGAGAAGTGCAGGACAAAAGAGAAAAACAAGAGTGCAGCCAATGCATGGCAAGTGCAGGTACTAATAAGTGCAGCCAGAGGGTGGTGAGTAAATGCCAGGAAGGGGCCTGTAGGGTTACAGATATAGACCACAAGTGCAGGGGAGCCAAATGCAGTGCGGATTGCAGCTGGACAGGCCAGTACCTGGGCCTGAATTCACAGGGTGACCAGGTGACCAGTGCATGGATCAGGCAGGTGATCAGCAAGGCAGAGTAAGAGAGAAGGAAGAAGCAAAGAGAAAGGTTTTGAGTTGCGTCTGGAACCGGAGATGGTCTGCTCAGGTTTCAGAGAGGCAGGGAGGCTGTTCCAGAGGGAGACGCTAGCCGAAGATAGAGATCTGCCCCCAACTCTTTGCTTGGAAAAGCGACTGACACTCAGAGAGTTGGAGGTGGAGGAGCGAAGAGCTTGAGAAGGCAGATATTTAGGAAGAGAGAGTTGGAGGCAATGTGGCCCCAGGCCCCAGAAAGCCCTGTGTATTGCAAAGGGTCTTGAAATTGATACTTGCCGCCACTGGGAGGCAGTGAAGGGATTTCAGAGCTGGAGAGATAGGATCCCTGGGCTTGAGGGCAAAGACAAGTCGCGCAGTCCTGTTCTGGATGAGTTGTAGAGGATGAAATGAAATGAAATATTTTATTTATATCGCGCTCATACACAATGTTTCACAAGTGTTTGTACACAAGTGTTTCTCTATGGGGAGTAGAGGCAGGAAGATTTAGAAAGAGGCTGTTTCATTAGTCCAGCCTACAGAGGACAACTGCTATGGAGACGGTGAGCTTCTTGGGGAAAGTGAGGAAGGGAAAAACACCTCTGAGGAGGTGCAGCTGGTAGTTTGACTTCTTAGAGACATCAGAAATGGGAGGAGAGAAGCAGAGTGTGGAGTCGAAGATGACCCTGAGGTTCTTAGCCTCAGAGGTAGGAGCAGGAAGAGGGCCCAGGGTGGGAAGCCAGAGAAAGAGAGAGGAAAGGAAGGATCTGGTGTTCCGATGAGGAGAATCTCAGTCTTACTGGCATTAAGGCATAGATCGTTGGCAGCACACCACTCCTAAATTGCAGAAAGACAGTCAGGAATGAGAGAAGAAGTAGAGGTAGCTGAGGGGAGTCTGAAGGAGAGCTGAGAGTCATCCCCATAACACTGAAAGTTGGAGCAGAGGGTGGCTATGCGGTGGGCAAGAGATTCCAGGTATTGGTTGAACAGCCAGGGAGAAATATTAGACCTTGAGGAACACCTAAGGTAGAGAGAGCGATAGAAGAGAGGAAGGACTGCAGTTGGACCTGGGAGGGTTGATCAGTGAGAAAGTAGGTCAGCCAGGCCAGGGCCTGATCAGTGATACCCAGGTTATCATGGAGCTGGTTGAGCAGGATGGTGTGGTTGACCGTATCGAAATCAGAGGAAAGATCGAGGAGAAAGAGAACAGAAGGAAGGTTATAATCAAGGATTGAGAGCAGGTCTTCACGGATGTTTAGGAGAGCAGTTTCCGTGCTTCTGGCCGCTCTGAAGCCAGACTGATGGTCATGGAGACAATTAACAGATTCAGTATGAAGGTTAAGCTTGGAGATTGCCAGATCCTCCAGGAGTTTGCCCAGGAAAGGAGTAATGGAGATGGAGCGATAGTTGGCCGGATAGGAGGGATCAGCAGACGGTTTCTTAAGAAGGGATTGCACAAGGGAGTGCTTCAGAGGGGAAGGGGAAGGTTCCAGTGTTGAAAGAGTGATTGCAGAAATCAGACAAGGCTGGAGCTAGGGTGTCAATGTGGTCCTTGGTTTTGGAAGAACCGGGAAGAACCTGTTTTGATGAGACTTTCAAAGATCAGACTTGTCTAGAAACCTCATCAGGGGTGAACAAAGGAAAGGAGGAGAATGGAGGAGGCGATGCAGCGACAGGAGGGCCAGGAAAGGAGGATGACGATGTAGAGAAGGAGAGGGTGGATGTGATGTCTTGGGTTTTAGTGATGAAATGAGAAGCCAGGGCTGTGCAGAAGGTCTGGGAGGGGACAGGGGAAGTAGAGACTGCAGCAGTATTTGCCAGCTCCTTGCAGATTTTAAAGAGTTCCACCAAGTTGTTAGATTCCACAGAGACACAGGCTTGGATGTGCGCTCTCTTCTAGCAAGGACAGAGAGTCTGTATAGCCTTTGGAGAAGGCGGCAGGCCAGTTTGTCAGAGGGTATATCTGTTGCCCTCCACTTCCTCTGAGACAACCTACACTTGTGTTTAAGGGTGATGAGGTCTGAGTCGTACCAAGAGTTGCACTTGGATTTGGGTTGCAAGCGGATCCTCATGACAGGGGCAAGTACATCAAGAGTGTCAGAGATAGAGCAGTGAAGGTTAGAAAGGGCTGTGCTAGGGTGTGAGTCAGCCAGAGGTGCAGAAGGAGGAGAGAATCTGGTGGCAAAAGGATCACCTGACACACACTTCAAGGATCGGATAACCGAGAAGGTGGGTGGTAGAGTTGGAGTTGGCTTGTCCTGAGGGGTAGAGAGAGAGAGATGAGAGGAACGGAGAAAGCGATCACTCCGGGAGAGAGGAGTGGTGAGTGGGTTAGAGACGGGGAGGTCTGAGGTGATCAGAACATCCAAGATGTGCCCTGTAGAGTGAGTCGGGCCATAGGGGTGAATAGAGAGAGAGAGAGGGAGAGAGAGAGAGAGTCACAGAGGTTGCAAAGGAGTCCAGAGGAAGGACAGGAAGCATCCAGGTGAATGTTGAGGTCTCTGAGAAGGAGAGGTTGGGAGGCAGAGGCAAAAAGAGAGGAGGCAAGATCCGCCCACTCGGAAAGGAAGGAGATTACCTGGCCAGGTGGCCAGTATATAGTGGCCACAGTGAGAGAGAGGCCAGGAGAGAGAGAGAGCCTGCAGACCAGGCATTCCAAGGAGGAGTAGTCCTGCATAGGAATAATAGAGGCAGAGATCCACTCCGGGAAGATCAAGGCTACAACCCCACCAGGACAGTTGGTTCTGGGCTCAGAGAGGATCTTGTAGCTATCAGGGAGGAGAGTGTCAAATCTCGTGACAGATCTGGTCATGAACCACATCTCGGTCAGTCCGAGAACATCCAGGTTGAGTTCTTCAAGGAGATGGCAGATTTCAGAGGAGTGCTTGACAGCTGAGCGGGAGTTGAGAGTGGCAATCTGGAGAAGGTTGCCATCTTTGAAAGACTTCCGTGCAGGGGGTACAGATCTGGGATATGCCCTGCGGAAGTGTAGAGTGAGCCTGAGGATAGGCAGAGGAGGAAGGAGGAGAGGGCAAGGTAACCAATGAGGAGGAGGATGCCAGAGAGGTGGCGGAAGAGGGATGCAACAGGGTGGCCAGAGAAGCAATAGAGGGTGCTGAGGAGGTGGCGGAGGGTGGAGGAGGCAGGGGAGCTAGAGAAGGGAAAGAAGGGACAGCAGGAGAAGAAAGTAAGTTGATAAGGCACGGGAAGCGTCTATCAAAAAGGAAGAGATTGGCCTGATGGCTTTGGACCAAGAAGGTGCCATTTAGGTAAACATAATGATGATCTTGGAGGAGTGGAAGGGGCCAGGTGGGCCTCCCACCGGGTGCCACCATTAATGGGTGAAGAGGAAAAAGGAGAGCGCACAGAGACCAAATTGGAGGGTCAATAGGCCTAGAGAGAGAACAACAAAGATGATGTCATTGAGGGTCTGTCTGGAGGAAGCACTGGTGTAGGTATCAGCGATAGGAAGGCCTGGGTTGGAGTCCAGGATATCCCTTTTGAATTTCTTCCTCCCAGACTTAGTGAGAAGAAGGACAGGATAGTCAATTGAAAAGCAGGTAGAGAAGATAGGTGAAATTGAGAGGATACAAGAGAGAGGGTGGGGGGAATGATGGTGTGGAGCATGGAGGGAGGAAACACTGAGGTTGGGACACAAAGAGGAGAGAAGCAAGCAGATTTACAATGACAACTCAGAAGAAATAATAGAAAATTAAGTTCACGTGTGACCTAGATGGAGGGGTGGACACAACAGATGGACATTCAACAACAAAACCAAATGAACAGAGCAGACGACCAAGGGAACCTAGACAAAAGAAGTGCACACCATGGATGCAGGCAGTACAATCTGGGGAGACCACCATGAAGTAGAACTCCAAATTAAAGAATAACCAATCGAGGGGACCTAGAGGAAAGAGTGAGAACAACAGGAATGCAGACAATATGATGTGAACAGCAATCAGGAGAGCAGCCGAACAGAGAAAGAGACCTAGAAGAAGAAAGAGCACAACTGAACACTGGGCATTATAAAGTAAAAAAATAATCAGGATAACAAGGCATCAAAAACAGAGCAGCAGACGAAAGAAACCTAGAAGAAGGAAGAGTAGAGCAGAACACAGAGCTGTAAACAACAATCAGGATAACAGGGTGTCAAAACAGAGCTGTCAATGAATGAAACCTAGAAGAAGAAAGTGCACAGCAGAAAACAGAGCAATACACAAAAGGGTAGGGAAGCAGCTGGGCGAAGGGGCAGAGCAGGGGAGGGTGAGGGTAAGGGCCTGCAGGGGAGCAAGGACACATGGCTGGCTTAGGATTGCAAGGGGGGGCACGTAATCAAGGGATGTGCTGGAACACAAGCAGCCATAGGGGCAAGAGCACCCCCGATCAAGGTAGCGAGAGAAGTATGCAATCGATAATTCACGGGAGTGCTCGAGACCAGGGGGCAAGCGGGCGACCACACATGATCAAGGACAATGAGGGAACTGCACGATCAAGGGATGCACAGGAGAACACGCAGCTTAGGAGGTGAGTGAGTGCATGCGATCAGGGAAAGTGAGGGAGCCACGTGATTGAGGAATGCGTGGGCGTTTATGCAACAAGGGGCCTGCAAACCAAGCGAATTCAAGGTAAATTAGTGAACCACGCAATAACAGGGTGCACGGGGGAATGCAGCTAAGGAGGCGAGTGAGTGCACGTGATCAAGGAAAGCAAGGGGACCACGTGAACGAGGGTTGCGCTGGAGCGCACGCAGCCTAGGGAGGTAACAGCTGCACTCAATTGAGGATAATGAGGGAACCGCACGATCAAGGGATGTGCAGCAGAACACGCATCCTAGGAGGAGAGGGAGCGCACGCATGCGATCCGGGATAGTGAGGGAGCCATGTGATCGAGGAGAGCACGGGGCCGGGATGCAACCAGGTGGCAAGAGAGCCATGCAAATTCAAAGAAAATAAGGGAACCTCACAATTACACGGTGCGTGGGTGGGTACTCAGCCTAGCGAGGGAGCGAACGCAGCGATCAATGGTAGCCAGGAGCCACGAGATTAAGGATCATGAGGTGCATGCAGCCTGGGATGCAGGTGAGCGTGGGAACGAATGCAGCCAAGAGGGGGTGGAAGCGCGAGTGGGCAGGGCGCGAGGGCAAAGGGACCAGAACAGTGGGAGCGGGGGCACGTATGTCAGGGGGGTGGGATGGCACTGGGTCAGAGGGCTACATGGAGTGAAAGCAAGCTAATTCTCACAGCAACTCCTTACCTGGTGGCTGTAGACAGGAGGGTGTGGTCGTCTGCACTCACTGTCCACGTCGCAACCCCATCGCCGCCGAAAAACATTCTTTGTTCAACACTGTAGCCTTGTCCTGCGAGGGCTTTGCCATGGAGGGTCTGAACCTCAGATTTGATAGGCTCGGAAGCTTGGATGTAGTAAACGTGCTACATGTCATTGGGCAGAGTCTCCTGCACACCTGCGTCGCTCTACACCGCAGCCTTGTCCTGCAAGGGCACTGCCGCAGAAGGTCCAAACCTCAGATTTTTTAGGCTTGGAAGCGTGGGCATTGCAAACTTGCTACGTATCTTCAGGCAGAGTCTCATGTGCACCTGCCTCGCTCAACACTGCAGCCTTGTCCTGCGAGGGCTTTGTTGTGGAGGGTCCAAACCTCGGATTTTATAGGCTCTGAAGCGTGGACGTAGCAAACGTGCTATGTGTCGTCTGGCAGAGTCTCCTGTGCACCTGCCTCGCTCAACACCATGTCCTTGTCCTGCAAGGGCTTTGTCGCAGGGAGTCCAAACCTTGAATTTTATATGTTCGTAAGTGTGGATGTAGCAGACTTGCTACGTGTCATCGGGCAGAGTCTCCTGCACATCTGCATCACTCAACACCGCTGCCTTGTCCTGCGAAGGCTTACTGAACTATGGGTACTGCATCTTGAGCAGGTGGCACATGAGAAAGAATGGTTGAGCACTCAAGATTTTTGGCAAATATTGTCCTTGGGCCAGGAAACCTTTTTAAGTATGGAAGTTTTGAAGTTATTCAATGTTTTAGGTTTTATCCCATTGAATGATCATACTTCATGCTCTGCGGACTGGTCAGGATGTTTACTGATGAATTTTGTTTATTTGTTTAGGATAGTTATTTTATGCTGTTGGAATTTAATGTTTAATTTAATGTTTTAATTTCCTTTGGACATATGTAAAACGTCATATTATTGATAATAGCACCTTATTAATAAAAACAAGTGTTTAACATGAGGTAGATGTGAGGTAGCTTTAGAAAAATAAAACCCTGAGATCTGCATGAAAGGAGATCTGGTACAGTATGCAGTGGAAAGGTACCTTAACAGGTATACGTGGACTGAGTCGATTTAACTGTTATGCTTTCATTCTACCAATGTTTTCTCTTTGCCACTCGACCCTGCGGATCAGTTGCTATGTTGGAGCAGGGAACATTACTATGTTTTCCAGGTATAACTGCAGATTGTAGTACCAGACACCACCATACTATAGAGTAGCAGAAAGTATCAGAATATGATCCTTCTGTGTCACTGTGACAATTGATGGAGTAGGAGAGGGGACATGTATGCAAAGACACTAGAGAAGGGCACATCAATCTCTGAATAAGGGAGGAATACTGCAGAAGAGATATAGACAGAAATTGTATACAAAGTGGTAGATATGAGTAGCACCACTGGATGGAGTCATCTGGTAACATTAGGTATGTGGAGATGGGAACCTTCTGAGCAGGTGGTATCTCAGGATTAGGGCATATATACTTGGGATGCAGTTCCAATGTCCCAAACGTGAGAGAAAGTAGACATTAAGAAAATCCATAAAGAATGGACTATGAGCCTGTTAGAGTGCCAGTGGCCTTAGTCACAAGTGCACCCTCCCTACTCAGTGTAAGCAGCAAGGTGGATAGATACATTTCTGAGAGCATTCCTCTAAGAAATATAGACTCACTATCCATCAGATTAGCAGACCATAGTACATGGGGTGGTAATGCTGATATCCTATCAGCCAAGCTTACGCTCTCCCCCAATAATCTAATCAACATCCACATCCTATACAGACCTCCTGGACTCCCAGCTGACTTCCAAGAGCACCTCTCCCATCGACTCAGTAACAACATTAAAAAGTCCTCCAAAATCTTTCTATTAGGAGACTTAAATTTAGGATACAATGATCCTAAGGATAAATCCGCCGAAACCCTAGATAAAGAACTCTCAGACTTAGGTTTCTCCGAAAGTGTCCTCACCCCTACTCACTCCAAAGGCCGCACCCTTGACTGGGTCATGGATCACAACTGTGCATCCAACATTACCTCAAACACCGCCCTTCCTTGGACGGATCACCCATGCATCGAATTCCTCATCCCCACCAACGCTAAGCCTAAGACTCTCACCCACGCACCACCTGCCACAATAAGAAGTTCTAAAAAACTCAACGCAGACAACTTACGTCCCCACCTTAAAAGCCCCTGTCTAGCACCACCTTTCTCTCAGGACCCAAATATACTATCCGCGATCTTCAATGATACTCTCACCAATTCCATAAACTCTATAGCCCCACTTGAAAGCAAGAAGGAAAAAAATAATTTCACTGCAACTCTTGGTTCTCGGAAGAACTCCAAATCCTCCGAGCTCAAACGCGCCAGTCGTTTAAAAACTGGCAAATGGATCCGAGTGATCTAAATAAGAGCCTCTTCAAACAAATAGCCCTCCAATATAAAAAAGCCATCTTATCAGCAAAATCCAACTCCTTCAATGATCCAACTCCCAAGCTAAAGAACTATTCGCAATCTTTAATGAATTAGTCACTCCTCTGGCTACCGCTGACGAGATAACTAAAGACAAATCCCGGTGAGCCAGCATTCAGTCCGCCATGCTCAACAAAATAAAACTCCTCCAGAACAAAATCCAAAACCACTGCAAAGTCCTCCCAAACCAAAAAACCAACCACCCTACACAAGACATGCGTAGTAATCTCAATCACGCTCAATTCTCCTTCGGAAACGTCACTGAACCCGAGGTCCTTAATCTCATCAAAACCTCAAACCATCCCTCTGCAAAGCAGACATTTGCGCTCCCAAAATCATCAAGGCATGCGCCAATGACCTAGCACCCCTGATTACTGCCTTCATTAATGCATCTTTCCAAACAGGAACTGTCCCAAACAATCTCAAGGAAGCCTGGGTGCGGCCACTTCTAAAAAAGGTCACACTTGACCCAGCGCAACCCAACAACTACAGACCGATAACGACAGTCTCGTTCCTCCTAAAAATCCTGGAAAAAGCAGCTCACATCCAGATCCAAGCATACATAGAAGCTAACTCCATACAAAACAAAAGACAATCTGGCTTCCGTGTCGGGCATGGAACAGAATCCGCCTTATTAGACCTAAAAAATCAAATCTCACAGATCATGGACCAAGGAAAACCTGCCTTGCTCCTCCTTCCCGCTCTATCAGCTGCTTTTGACCTGGCAGCTCACCAAACACTCACCACCCACCTCACCCATGCAGCCCATTTCTCTAATCAAGCAGCATCCTGGATCACTTCCTTCCTTGAAGGAAGAGCCATGAAGGTCTACTCCGACACAGCTAACGCAGATCCTACCACTATAAACTGCGGTGTCCCCCAAGGATCTTGTACAGCCCCCACCCTCTATAACCTCTTCACAAAACCCCTCTTCGACCTACTTGACTCCATGGGTGTTGCATATACAAACTATGCAGACGACACTCAAGTACTTTTACCCCTATCTGGACTCTATCACCAAGACGCCACGGACCTTCACAACATCTATGCCACTATCCAAGCTTGGATGGCAATCAATGGCCTCTGTCTTAACGGGGAGAAGAAATTCTCATCCTGGGCCAGACAAACACATTATCGAAACTAAGCCCCAATACAACAACTTCAACATAGACAACTCAACCATCTCCGTATCATCCTCTGTCAAGACTCTAGGTGTTCACATTGATGCAAATCTATCAATGAACAAACAAGTCAGCACCATAGCCTCTGCATCAGCATTCAGCACCAAACTCATCAATGCCATTAAACCCTACATATCCACCCCCAACCGCTTGGCCATACCTAGAGCAACTATAGGAGCCAAACTCGATTATTGCAACACCCTTCTAGCTGGCACCTCCGCCAAAAACATTCACAGACTGCAAACCACACAAAACAATGCCCTCAGAGCCGCCATGAGCATCCCTAGAAGAGACCATATATCCCACTCCAGACATGAAGCCCGGTGGCTCCAGGTCAAAGACCGTATTACTCTGAAAATCTTCACCATCACTCACAGGTGCATCAACAAAACCGCTCCGGCATACCTATCTGAAGCAATATCAAGGACCACATCCACTCGCCCCACCAGAGCTCAGTACACCAACCAGCTACATATACCACGCATAAAGAGAGCCACAGCGGGAGGTCTAGGCTTCTCCTATATTGCACTGAAACTCTGGAACTCACTCCCTGCCACCCTTAGAGCTGAAACTTCCATCTCTGTCTTCCGCAACAACCTCAAGGCCACTCTCCTCAACTAACAAGTGGAGGACTGCCTCCTCCACTTCTGCCATGTATATTGTAATATAACACAAATGTAATATAACTATATTGTAACCTGTATATATACTGCTAATGACTATGTAACTATATTGCAACCTGTATATATATATATTGATAATGACCATGTAACTAAGTAACTAAGCTTTGTACTGTAACAAGTGCCACAATGTCCTCGGGCTGTTGTGCGCTATATAAATACGAATAAAACAAAACAAACAAAATGTATCACCAGTGTTAGCCAATGAGAATGAAGAACCTTGCCTAAGAAGGATATTAGGTCATACTTAGAGGAATGGTACTGGTCTGGTGATGAGGGAGAAGTATGAGCCAATGGGGCTAATTAATGTATACGTTCCTTTACAGGACTTAAATTGACATCCTAAAATCTAAAAACAAACTACCCACAAAAACCTCACCAGACTGTAATGACAAATGCCACTGAAATTAAAAGACAAAAGTACAAGTTCGTAGACACCAACTTAACTTCCCCCAGCCAAGCTAACATGTCTAAAGAGACTCTAGTACTCAGAGGAGCACTCCTCAATGTGAGATCCCTTGTCGCACATGACCTTGACATAGCCGACCTTATTACAGAAAATAATCTGGATTTCCTGGCAGTAACCGAGACCTGGCTACACAATGCAGCTGGCCCATCGCTAATGCTAGCCATTCCAGAAGGCTATACCATAACAAGACAAGATAGGGACGGCTCACAAGGTGGTGGAATCGCCATTATCTCTAAATTGAGCCTCTCTCTCAGAACATCTCCTCCTCAAATCCTACAATCCTGTGAAAATATCTCGGTTAAATTCTAGATAAACAACATACAAACTCTCACAATCCACCTAATATATAGACCCCCAGGTCCTCTCGGCACCTTTGAGGAGGACTTGTATAGTCTAATCACCAACAACCTTAAACCTACCTCTCAGCTTCTATTATTAGGAGATTTTAACCTTGGCTTTAATGATCCTATGGACAAACAAGCCTTAGATTTAGCCAATATCATCAACGCCTCAGGCCTGTCTCAGAAAGTCAACAAACCCACTCATGCTAAAGGGAGAATACTGGACTGGATAGCGGACTACAACTGCACAGTCTCCATCACCTCCATCTCTCCTCAATCATGGACAGATCACTCACTCGTGGCCTTTAACCTATCTACAGTCAGACCCTCTCCTACGGTCTCACTGCTAGCACCACCATGTCTTACTAGAAATAAAAAAGTATTACAGTGGAAAAAGTCATCCCTGCTATCCTACCTACGCTAAACGCTCTACCTGACAATCTAGACCCTAGTACGCTAGTCCAAGAATATAATAAGATTATGCTCAATACACTGGACAAAATTGCCTCGCTCAAACTCAGAAAAAGTAAACCTAAAGCGCACCTTAACAAATGGTTCACGCCCCAATTAAGAGACTTGCGACTTCTAAAAAGAAAAAGTGAAAACTCTATGCCCTTCAATCGAAAATAAAGCAAAACTAACCTCCATTTCCTCACACTTCAAAAAAGAAGTACACCTCGCCAAAAAGAATTCCTATGATGAACGGATCACTAACTCAAACTCTAGCATGAGAGAACTCTTCTCCATACTGAAAGAATTAGAGTCACCAATAGCCACACCAGACTTAGTTACCAAGGACAAGACTTGGTGCGCAGACATCCAAAATGCGCTAGCAAACAAAATTAACACACTCCAAACCAAAATACAACAAAAAAAAGATATGCTCAATCTACAGCATTCCCCTAATACCTCAACACATGGTGGCTCACCTGAGGCAAACAACAAATTTCACTTCTCCAAAACTTCTCCACTAGAAGTAGAAAAAATCATTCTCTCACTCAAACCGTCCAATTGTAAGGGCGACATCTGCCCAGCACAGTTAATAAAAGATGCGGCCAGAGACCTCTCACCATTCATTTCAAAATTATTCAATGCCTCTTTCACATCAGGTACTATCCCAGCTAATTTAAAACACTCATGGGTGCTCCCACTTCTCAAAAAACAGACCTTAGACCCACTCATCCTGACCAACTATCGCCCCATTACCACTGTGCCATTCCTCCTTAAAATATTGGATAAAGCTGCCTATATCCAGATACAAAAACACCTTGACCTGCACAAGCTCCTAGGAGCTAGACAATCTGGCTTCCGCCCATTACACGGAACGGAAACCGCCCTAATCGATTTAAAGATGCAAATCGATGAGCTGAGGGATGGAGGGGGAACAGCACTCCTACTCTTACTTGATCTCTCAGCCGCATTCGACTTGGTCGATCATAAGGTCCTTTGCAGGCACCTGGACTATGCTGCCCACTTCTCTCCTGAGGCCATCAAGTGGTTAGAATCTTTCCTCAGCGAAAGAACAATGAGAGTATTTTCCCCATCGGCTGCTGCTGACCCCACCCCCATATTGTGTGGTGTTCCCCAGGGTTCCTGTGTCTCACCAACCCTATACAATATCTTCACCAAACCCTTGTTCGACGATTTGGACCTTCTGGGTATCACCTACACTAACTATGCAGATGATATACAGATTCTCCTCCCACTTTCATAGGAAGGACTCGGAGTTGGTGAACAGGGTATATCTCGTTGTTCAAGCATGGATGGCCACACATGGCTTGTGCTTGAACGACGACAAGACGGAGCTGATAATCCTGGGAATACACATAAATACCAAAAAACTAGGCCAGGAATTCTCATCATTTAATATCGATGGAAATACTATTAGGGTCTCCAAGGAAGTAAAAACCCTTGGTTTCTACTTGGATTCCACACTTTCATTTAATAAACAGCTTAAATCCTTGGCTTCCTCCACCACCTATACCTGCAAACTTATAAGAGCAGGTAAGCCCTTCCTTTCTAACAATAGCTGCATGATCCTGGCCAGAGCACTTATTCTCTCCAGGATTGACTACTGTAATGCCCTTCACAGTGGTGCTAATAAATCAACCATCCAGAAACTACAAACATTCCAAAACAACGTCTTGCGAGCAGCGCTTGGCATAAATAAAAGAGCACACATTTCCGCCACCAGATGGCAATACAAATGGCTATCCACAAACCACAAAATACAATTAAAAATTATCTCCTTGACACACAAAGCTCTCAATAATGCCGCCCAAGCTACCTCATGAACAAAATACAGAAAACAACCTCTATCAGACCAACCAGAGCTACCAACACCAACTGCCTAGTAGTACCTAGATTTGATCTAACCACGATTGGTGGCAATACCTTCCCTGTGAAGGCTGCTAAAACTTGGAATCTATTACCTAACAACTTAAGAGCAGATCAACCTTACCCACTATTTAGAAGGAACGCCATCCAACATTTTATCTCCAACGACCACTAGTCACCGGTCCACGCTATTCCCAGGCACGACACTGGTCCCTGTTTTCCTGCTGAATTATGATATGTTACCTGCACCATCTCTTATGCAATTCACTGACTTTTACGACTCCGGTCTTGTATAATTTGTATATTATTTCTGTATCTTGTATAATTTGTATAATATTATTGTATCTTGTATAATTTGTAACTTTGTAAGCTTCGCATTATCCTACCTGTTGCGCCCTTCTACCCACGGGTCTGGAGCGCATTAGAAATAAAACAAAAAAACAAACAAACAAACAAACATCCAATCAATGCATAAAGGTGTGCATGTGGTTGAAACTATCAAAAGTATGTCTTATCTAACTTCCTATATATACTGCCATTTTATGAAGATCTGTTGAATGAAGCTTGGCTTTTACTCCTGGCCGAAATTGCATGTAATAAACCTTTGTTATTCTTGCAAACTTGTGCACTCATTTTTTTCCCCTTGGATTGATTTTGACTGGTTGCAGGTTTTGGACATACCTTGCAATACTTTATGGTAACCTGAAAACTCAGTGTCACCAGGACACAGGTTTTATAACCCTCGCTGTGGATTTCATTTGACACACTGTAGCATTCTGTGATTTGTAGTCTTGATTATATTCAATATAAAACATCAAACTTCATACTGGAGCAAAGATTTATAAATGTTGAAGCTGGGATATTTATTGATTTTAATGCCATATTCGATGCAGTTGGCAGGGCTAAATTGTGCCATAGATATGGGGGATCAACCTGGATTTACTGTATTTCGACTATGTGGAAATACAGGGTTAACAAAGAATTTAGAACATTTGTTTATGAACTGTGTTGCTTAATACGAGTTAAAGATTCACAGGCCGATTCATGGAATCAACGTGCGCCGAAAAAACGGCGCACGAGTGCGAAAACGTGCGATTCGCAGTGAAATAGCGAAAATCGCAGTGCAAGTGCGATTATCGCAGTGCAAGTGCGATTATCGCACAGAAAACATCGCACATCTATTCATGGAAGTCCGTGCACGCGCAAAATGTGGGATGTGCGCTGAAAAAGTGCGCGGTGCACGCTGGCAAACGCTGGCGCACAGGTCATCGAACACCGTGCGATAAGGCCACGCGAATTCGCACATAGCGCGGCGCACATAACAAAAGTAGGCGTAACACGGGGCGTCACACGCAGAATGGGGAACAACTCGTGAAAATGTGGGCGTCACGGGGGAAGTACAGGAGGCAAGTGCGCAGAACGCCCACACGCTCGCCTACAATATGTATTCATGGAATCGAATAGGGAAAAACAGCGCACGGCCAAAGACGCGCACAGGCCCATACATGTCCGCCACACGAAAGCAGGCGGTAGCGTCCCTGCGCAGGAAAAAAATGTGCGCCAAAGTCCTACACGCGCGAGAAGGCCCACACGCGATCGGGCCTGGGGGAGCGTGTGCGTGTATCTCAGAGGTGTACGAGAAGTCCCACACGCGATCGGGCCTGGGGGAGCGTGTGCGTGTATTTCAGAGGTGCGGGAGAAGTTCCACATGCGATCGGGCCTGGGGGAGCGTGTGCGTGTATTTCAGAGGTGCGCAAGAAGTTCCACACGCGATCGGGCCTGGGGGAGCGGGGTACGTGTATTTCAGGGGCTTGCAGGTGGTTTCACACGCGATCGGGCCTGGGGGAGCAGGGTACCACTCACCGTCTGCCTTGCGTATAGAAGAACGCGTAGCCAACACCCACCCGCTGTGAAGTAATAGCGTGTGAACCCCAACGCCTGCAAAACACACGCACCGCACCCCACGAAAAGCAAAGCCCGTGTGCGATACGTCACAGACACGCATACGCACTAAGGGCCTTTGGTCCAATGGATTAGCGTATGCGTGCTGACGCGCTTACGCGCTAAGGGCCTTCCCTCGATTCAAACGCTGACGTGCAGAATTTTCACGTGCCAAATCACTCCGTATCAAGCTGGCCACGCGTAAGCACACGGAAGACCATGCTCCTGCCCAAAAGGCCGAATTACTGCCCCCCAGAGCCCCAAGCAGCCTCCCACGAGCCATCTGCTGCTGCCTGCCTGCCTGCTGCCACCGTGCCCTGCCTTTTGGTGCCTGCACATCAGCCATCTGCAGGGGTCCAGTTGCTGTGTCCACCCCTGCTGGAACAGAACACTCCCGACTGGGATACCATCGCTCCACAGCCCAGCCCCAGGACCCAGTTGCCCACCCACGCCTGCCTCGGGGGTCGCCATGTCGGGGCAAACACCATCCGAGACCACTGGCGACCCCCAGCCAGAGGGGCAGAGGGCCACCAGCTTCAGTCAGAAGGAAGTTGGTGTCCTGGTGGAGCTTGTCCTGGGGCATTATGATGCCCTCTTCGGATAACCACGCGCCGACAAGGAAGGACGGGACAGGATCTGGGACGACTTTGTGGTTGCCATCAACGTGGAGGGGGTGGCAACCCGCAACATCAAGCAAGTCAAGAAGCGCTGGGAGGACTTCAGGTCCAGGACCCTCTTAAAGGCCCGGCGCCTCGTGGAGGGGGGCCGGGGCAGCATGAGTACCATCCAGCTGGGGGTCCTGGAACGCGTACGCCCAGCGCTCCATGCCCAGATCCTTGAGAGGCAGACCCGTCTGGAGTCCAGCGGTAAGTGGCCAAGCATTGCTGTGTGAGACAGGGCATGTTGCAGCGTGCTGGTTGTCTGATACTTGCCTGTATGTGTGACATAGGCCATGTACGCGTGGGTGTGTGCAGGGACATCATGGTCATGCATGTGAGACCAGTAATGTGTGAAGCACACGGTTGGTGTATGTGTTTAAATGTAACATGGGGAGCCCTATGCGGAATGGACACATGAGAGCATGCCAGTCTCTGTTCCTGGACATGGGTGTGGGTGAGGGATGGGTGCTGATGCCATGTACATGTATGGTGTCCATGTCTGTGTTTCTGACCTGCGTGTCTGTGACTTGTGGATGCCATGGATGCATGACACATGTCTGTGACAATGTTCAGATTCACTGATGCAGCCTAGTTATCCTTGCATCCACTGTGTCTGGGGTGTACGAGTCCAGATGGATGAAAGTACGTTGAAGTGTGTGCATGTGATAGGCATGACCCATGATGCATGTGAGTCCAAAAACAACATTGTATGCTTCAAGAGTCCCTTGGACATGTTTGCTTATGTCCATAGCATGCGCCATGCCTGTTACTGCATGTGTTTTGCCTGTACTGACCCATGTGTTGTGGAGGGACATGATGGAAGTGATCTTTGACAGTGCCACTCATCTGCTATTGCTTCCTGTCTAGGGGACCATTGTACAGTACCCTGATGCTTGTGTTCTATGTCTCCCTTGACACAGCGCAAAGTGAAGAAGAGGGCGGAGACGGTGCTGTGGAGCTAAGCAGCGGAGATGCTCCCACGGCTGCAGCGGAAGGGGTGGGTAAGCCCCCACAGGGGCTTTTAACGGTGGAAGACGGTGTGCAGCCATCCAGGTTGGTGGTTTCCACAGAGGAGGCCGCTACTGAGCCGCACATGGGGCCTGGTGGGGGCATCCCTGCTGGTGCAAGTGGTGCAGTCCAGGGGCAGGGGCAGGAGGCAGCACAGGTCGCCGTGGAGGTGCCTGTGCATGTCACTGTCCCTGACACTGTGACTGCACCACCATGCACCAGCAGGGATGCGCCATCCCAGGCCCGTCCGCAGGTAGGGGGGATGTCCATGTCATCTGACTCCCCTCCACCTGCGGACGAGGGGACCCCTGGCCGTATGGAGAAGGTCCTGATTGGTGTCGCGTTACGCACGGCTGTCATTCGTGATGAGGTGCGTGCTTCCCGGGGGGAGCACGCACGTCATCACGAAGAGCACCGTGCCAACGTGGCCGAGTTGGGAGCAGTCATGGTCGGGGGTCTCGTACATGTGTCGGGCACTCTGGCGACCCTCTCCTCCTCTGTGGAGGCTATGCGCCAGTCGTACTCCATGCCGTCTTCCGGCCCAGATGCCACCAGGGCCCCCTGTGGACCTGCGCCGACCAATGCAGCCACCTCGGTGGGGATCCCATCCCTGCCACAGTCGGGAGTCGGAGGTCCAGCAGGGGTGGACACACCAGCAACTGGACCCCATCAGATGGAGGATGTGACGGCATCATCGGGCAGGGCACGTGCACGACGGCGTCTGTGGTTTCCATCAGCCTGGTTTGCCGTCGTGCTGGCACAGGCAGTTGCGTCGGAGGCAGCGGCAGGCTCGATGTGGGAGGCATCATGGCTCGGGGCCATCAACATCAGGGGTGCAGGCATCGGCCGGGGGGCAGGAGAACCCTGGAATGGGAGTGGCTTCCGTGTGGGAGCGGTTGGGCCAGCAGATAGGTGTGGAGCGGCAGCGGGCAGAGGAGGAACGGCTCACAATGGTCAGGGCAGAGAACTCCATGCGGAGGGCGCTGAGGCGGGCTGAGTGCCTCAAGGGTCTTCGCAGGGAGTTGGAGCTGGATACTGCATTATCCCTGCGGGACCTCGGGGCCAGGAAACATGCCCGCCTCCAAGCCATTGAACAGGAGTTCGATGATGCCCTGGTCCATGACAACAACCAGTGAGCCGTCGGACTAGCCCGCTGCCCTTGTAAATAGTTATGTAGTTAGTGTTAGGTTTCCTTTGCTTTTTTATTTATTTTGGACCTTTTGGACAATGGGCCACATTTTTGTATATAGTTTTATTTTGTTAGGTAGTATTTTTATGTAGGTTTCATTTCTTCAGTTGGGATCATGGACCCTGGTTTGTTTATCTGTATATAGTTGACTGTTGGATTTTTTTTTTTTTTGATTCACCCATGGAGCAATGGTTTTCGGTTTTGTTTTTACCTTGGATTTACTTTCTTGAACTGTGACTTTGAACACCTTTCCTTTGGATTATGATTTGTCATTTTTCATTATTTTACGGACATGCTGCTTTTGGTTTTTGATTCCCATTGTCATTTGTTTATTTTTAATTCCATTTATGCTGTTTTTAATACATTATTTTTCATCAAACTTCAATGTGTAGTATCATCTCATGCATATCATGATATGGGTTTTGAGATTCACTGACACCCATTGGGTGTATGTGAGGGCCATGTGTTCATTTCCAAACTTGCTATTGGGGTTCTATCATGTCATTGCCATTTCTAAGTGGGTGGATGCAATACTCGAGTGGGTGTTTTGCATTAGGAGGCTGACCATAAGGGCCAGGGATCTAGATTGTGATGACATGTTGGCTGGGGGATATGTGTGGGGGCCTGCTGGCAGGTGCCCCGCAATGCTGGGGGGTGGGGGTGCAGGGGGACATGAGTGGGACATGAGTGGGGGCCTGCTGGCAGGTGCCCCGCAATGCTGGGGGGTGGGGGTGCAGGGGGACATGAGTGGGACATGAGTGGGGGCCTGCTGGCAGGTGCCCCGCAATGCTGGGGGGTGGGGGTGCAGGGGGACATGAGTGGGACATGAGTGGGGGCCTGCTGGCAGGTGCCCCGCAATGCTAGGGGGTGGGGGTGCAGGGGGACATGAGTGGGACATGACTGGGGGCCTGCTGGCAGGTGCCCCGCAATGCTGGGGGGTGGGGGTGCAGGGGGACATGAGTGGGACATGAGTGGGGGCCTGCTGGCAGGTGCCCCGCAATGCTGGGGGTGGGGGTGCAAGGGGACATGAGTTGGTGATCAGTAGTGCAAGGAGACATGTGCCTTTGCTGGGGGGCATGCCCATGTTGGGTGGGCTGCCTGCGGGACATGACCAGGGATGCAGGGTAGTCCCTTGTGGTGTGGGCTGCCTGCAGGGGCCGTGGATGGTGTACAGGGGACACCTGGGAGGACCCACACTGCCAAATCACATGTAGGACTCCCCGGCACCCCTGAAATACACGTACCCTGCTGAAATCGCATGTGAAAATTCTCGCGCACCCCTGAAATACATGTACCCTGCTGAAATCACGTGTGGAACTTCTCGTGCACCTCTGAAATACACGCGCCCAGGCCAATCGCGTGTGGAACTTCTCGCGCACCTCTGAAATACACGCACAGGCTCCCCCAGGCCCGATCGCGTGTGGAACTTCTCGCGCACCCCTGAAATACACGCGCACAGGCCAATCGCGTGTGAAACTTCTCGCGCACCTCTGGAATACACGCGCCCAGGCCAATCGCGTGTGGAACTTCTCGCGCACCTCTGAAATACACGCGCCCAGGCCAATCGCGTGTGGAACTTCTCGCGCACCTCTGAAATACACGCACCCAGGCCAATCACGTATGGAACTTCTCGTGCACCCCTGAAATACGCGCACACGCTCCCCCTGGCCCGATCGCGTGTGGAACTTCTCGCGCACCTCTGGAATACACGCGCCCAGGCCAATCGCGTGTGGAACTTCTCGCGCACCCCTGAAATACACACACACGCTCCCCCAGGCCCGATCGCGTGTGGAACTTCTCGCGCACCTCTGGAATACACGCGCCCAGGCCAATCGCGTGTGGAACTTCTCGCGCACCCCTGAAATACACGCACCCAGCCCGTTCTCGTGTGAAACTTCTCGCGCACTTCTGAAATACACGCACACGCTCCCCCAGGCCAGATCGCGTGTGAGACTTCTCGTGCACGCGTGTTCCCGAAACCCGTAATACACGTTCCCTGCTTTGCGTTTGCTGTTTGTCAGTCCGGTAAACTGGTACAGGGTTGGCGCAGCCCTTTGCGATGGTTTTGCGATCTTGATGGCTTTTCCTTGCGCGAGGGCGTTCTTGGGGGTGTAACTGGCGCTGCTGCAGGGTTGCTGCGCCACTCTGCGCCACGTCTGCTTTTGGAGGCGAGAATCCATGAATACGCTGTGCGCGGGAATTGATTTTATCGCACGCGGCTGGCGCAGACATTCGCACGGGCATGCTGTGCGCCAGCCGCGTGCGACACTTTTGTGAGGAATTCCATGAATCGGCCTGTTAATATTTTAGATGCTTTTTTAAGTGCTCCTTATAAATTAAGTAAAAATGCTTTTTGGTACAGGCTACTAAAGGGCCAACGAAGCTCCCCCATTTTGGCAGCATATTTTTAGTGGAAGACTATGTAAACGAAATGTAAATTATTTTTAGGGTAATTTTATTTTTTACATTTTCTATTTGTGAACATAGAATCAGTTTATGTTTGATATATTGATTGTGTTATGTATATTCGTTTTTATTAGAAGTAGTTATTTTTCTAATATTGTTTACTGGATGCATAATGTGAACATGTTTGTTTAAAGCCAAAACGTGAATAAAAACATATATATTGTATAAATACTTGGAGTGCACAGACAAATTAGACATTTCCAGAGCTTATTTAAACACACTTAGAAAAGTGTGGTATTGTCCTCAGGATGAAAGGCTAAATCAGCTTATCCCAGACTCACACATGTGAATCAGCTGGTGACAAGGATCAGCTGCAGAGGTCAGATTGTATTCCATTTAAACCCTGAACTACCTGACCAGAACGGGGCATGCACTTCACGTTCCTGCTAAAATGTATGGAGACTGAAATGGTTTCGACTGTTGCTGGTCAGGGAGTAAGTAGCATAAGCACTCTGTGAAAGTCGCATAACAAAGATAGAAGAGCTGCATTGTGAGGCTTATGGGGATGTTTCAGGAGTGGGGTACACGTGCTTGTTTCAGACCATGCTAGGTAACTCTGCTCACAACTCAGGCTATTTTATTGGATATTGACTACCATACATCTAAATGCACAGCAATCCACCTATGTGTGGCACGAGGGCATTCCAGCCACGCCCATACTCTGCCCTACATTATCCCTTTGTTTACTCGATCTCATGCTCATTTTGTCAAACCTATATATCTTCAGTAACTTTACAGTATTATGGATGGAACGATGTCTGCTAAATAATTGAAAGTGAGCTCTCTCTGTGTGAATCTGTGTGTCACACTTGTGTGCCTCTCTGTATCTGTTGACATGCAGTAAATGAGCGACCATCCCAATCTACATTTTAGGCATACCTCTTTGTTGCTTCAGGGTTGTGCAGTCTCTTTCCTGCTGTTTAGGGATGAGTATCATTGAAAAGATGTGTGGAATCAAGAGAAAGAAGGGACACATGGGAAACCAAACTCTACCACCACCTAAGCAAACAGGGGGTCTGGCAACCTTTGCCTTACTAGGCAAGTAAAATTAAGTGTCCCAAGCCCACATTGCAGCAGCACCAATTTCCACAGCAAGCAAACCCAATACCAGCCATTCCCCCACCCCCACATTGCAAAAAAGGAACTGGAGGACTGTTTATAATACATCTATCAATTGTTTGTATCGTTTCTTACAGCCTTAGGGAACCTCCCCTAATTCCAAATCTAGTAAAGCGTTGTAACAGGATAAAATAATGTGAATTTGGAAACATGGGTTTTCAACCTATTTTATGTGGTGTTCCACTTTGCAATTTGATGGCAGGCTACATCACCTTCTACCACACCACATATTTAGATTTCAAGAACTGTAAGGTGGGTGAGTAGGCTAGTGAACATAATGACACATCTGGACCAGGGGTTCTGGTTTCGCTCTTAGAACCAAACAAAAACGGCAAAGCAAAAGACCAATAACTGCCTCCTGTCTCTGCACCCACAACACAAAACCCTTATGTGGCACAAACACAAAACCCTTATGTGGCACCCTGTCTTCCTAGCCCTACGACATAAGACTCTCACTTGGCATCCCGCCTCCTAACCGGTATGGGTTTTAGAAATAGTGGTTATAATTATTTATGGAGTAACACCAAACAAAACAAAAAAAATAAACACTATATATTATAAACCCATATGAGTTAGACTTTCAGAACAAAATCACAGCCAGGACTTCTTAATGTTGATAGTTAATGAAAATAAGGCAAATGAAAGTAAAGTGATTTGCTCATGATCACATAATGTGAGAAGTAGAAGGCAGGATGTGAGCCTTTGTTTCCAAATTTCGCAATTTACAATTTAGAAAGCAAAGGAGACTTTTCTTCTATTACAGCCTTGATTTTAGAACAAACCAAACGATTTCTGCAAATGTGTTATTCAAGTGCTAATTAATACATTGTTCTAGCTCTGAAAGCAGCAAGTTACACGTTAAAGCAATGTGACAAGACATAAGAGAAATCTTAATAGAGGCACACGTTCAGAAATCAAGTATGCGTCACTTCATCACTTCATCATAAAAAAAACAAAGAGGATGTACCAGCCCCACAATTGGGTGCAGTTGCATCCACGTCAGGCATTGGTCACAGCAACAGTCACTCAATCTGCTGAGCTACCTTTCCAGATGCGTACCAGTGTCTGATTTGCTCCATGTTACTTGCCCATCGCCCTCTAGTGTCTTTCACTTGCAATGGATTCTCAATGCCCATCACCCCACTTCCCTTAGAATTAATGTTTGAGCTTGTTCTCCTTATGCGCCATCTCTTTTGCCATTAACTCAGACTCTTTCCTTTATCTCACACTCAATCAATTCTCTTTCCCAGAAAGCTCTGTAACAAGTTCCTTGTGACCCACTTCCTTTGATTGCCGATCACACCAATTCTATTCCTTACTCCTCACCATTTTCCATTACCCTGGCTCACATGTTAATGGTAGACCACCTTGATTTGCCAGTCATCCTCCACCAGACACAGAGCTGTGGTCTGGGTTATGCTGGCAATTTGTAGCATGCAGGTCTGCACACAGAGCTAAATATGCCAAGGGGAATAGATTTTTGTTGCACTTTTTTGGAAAATTGGCTGCATGCATAAATTCATGGAAGGGGAGGAGACAGCAAATGAATTCCACCTGGGAGAAGGTGATGGAGAGGGAGTAGTGGTGTAACACGAGCTGAAGTGGGAGCCCCAGCAAGCCCTACTGAGTGCCCCCCAAGCATATCAATTGACAGATACTCTCTGGCCAGCCTTGGCCACCCCTTATGCCTATCGATTATGATGATCATGCTGCCAAGGCAGAGTGATATGGACTGCACTAGGTGAAATATGCAAGGTTTTAAATCAAATTGTACCTCTTACTCCTAACAAAGAAACAAGGGGGTGGCACATTATTAATAATAATGATAATAATAATAATAATAATAATAATAATAATAATAATAATAATAATAATAATAATAATAATAATAATAGTAATGATAATAATATAAATCTGAAGACATTGCAAACCTGTATTTTCGGTCACTCAGCATGATCTCAGGTGGTCTTGTTTGCATTCATTATGCATATGGTAAATACATTTCTTGGGCTCAGTTTGTAAATAAACCACTGTAAAATATTCTCTCACTCAGCATATAAACAATTGAATAAGTAAATCACCCCCACTCTGCATATACATTTCCTATGAGAAAGTGTCATGAGATAAATTACATAAGGGTTCCTGGCTGCTTTGCATACAATCAAAGAGCCTTTTGGGAACATCAAAATGGACAGAGTTGTTATGTTTAACATATGTTTGTTAAAATGATGTAAGCATTACACTATTTTTAGCACATTTGTATGTGTCACAATACTCACACTAACAAGAAAATGGCAATAAAATATACCACTTTGGAAATGTTTTTCTTTTAGTTGTGAGGTTTTGGTTGAGCATAATGTACATTTTTAGGGTTTTGCAGCAATGTAGATTAGTTAGCGAAAGCAGCTGGTTAGTGTGGTCCCTTTTCATTCCCCCATCCCCGACCCCGGGCTTCTGCCCAGTGGAGCTGCAGGAGTCCATGCTTCACTAGTGAGCAAGTGTGACCTACTATATTTATTTGTGTTTCCAAGGAAGGTGATGTGTGTGTGTTTGCTTCAGTCTGTGTGACTGTGGTTATGCGTTGAGTGTATTTTTGACTGTGCAAAGTACATGTGGAAGCCTTGTGTGTGTGCTCATTTGAATGTTTATATATGTGTATAGGCTGTTTATTTGTATGGGTGTATATTTGATATTCACATAACACTGTTGAACAACACAATCAAAAACTATCACAAAACTCCCTTTGTAGTCTACTCGTAATTAATACCTGAATTTTACATTTTCCTGGGTGTTTTCTACAACTCTGCCTTAAAATCAGCTCCACAAACAAACACAAACAATCCAACAATTATTACCATGACCACCGTAGAGTTACATTCATGATTGCTATTCAGTGTGCTACTAAAACGTTGTTGTAATGAACTCAGCAGTGATTAGAAAATTCACCACAGCATGGGGGAAGCATTCTTATAAGTTGTAATCAAGGAAAAATGTTAATAAGACCTGGACACTTCCAAGGCAACAGGGAATTGTAATCACTCCTTCTCCACTGGCTTATTTTCTCTATCCCTGAAGAACTCCCTTGTGCACCCTCTCTGACAAACATTGTCTGCTGACCCCTCCTGCCTGGCTAACTATCACCCTATCTCTATTACCCCTTTCCTGGGTAAAATCTTGGAAAATGTGGCCCTCCCCAGCTGACTCTCCACACTGATCTTGTTGGCTGCCTTCATGACCACCAATCTGGATTCTGGCCAGCCAGACAGCCTCTTTCTCAACCGGCCCTCAGATAATCCAGAATAGGGCTGCAAGACTTATCCTTGGCTTCAACTGCAGGGACTGTATATATCTGCAGCCCTAAAATCTCTCCACTGGCTCCCAGTGGCTGCAAGGATCAAATCCACTAGGCCTTCAGGGGCATGGGACCACGCCATCTTCAACTTTCACTCCCTAAATACTTCCCTGCTCAGGCACTACGCTCTTCTAATTCCAACTCTCTGACTGTGAAGTAAAAGGTATTGTGATGGACCTTACGAAAGCCCAATTTTCATATGTAAGTTTGTATTAATGGCAGACACAATGAAAGACTGACATGTGTAACATTTTGAACTTGGAGCGCCACCACCAGGATGCTGCTGCTCCAGGACAATCAGTGACACAATGCCACTTCCACATTGCTTTTACAGTACAGGCTTTGGATTTTGCTTGATGTTGTGTGATTTACATACTGTACTGCAATAGAAGTAACTCATGGCGGCCATCTCCAGCCAAGCCCATTGAAGGAATTGAAGATAGATCTTTCACATGCTAAAGTGAGCACCTGAATTCTGCACTCTTGGTGGCCAAGGAAACTGAAATAGATAAACGGAAGGAGGGAAACATTTGAAAGGGACATGCATTATGGGTATTTGAGGATCCGTTGCTTTCTGGTTCATAGTTTTATTTTCTCATAATTCAAGACTGAAGCATTTTCATACCTGTAGCATACTGAAAATGCTGATTTGGCCTGCTAAGTGGGGTGCAGCTAAGAGCTAAAGCTGTTCTGTTTATGCAGAGAGCATTCATTTCAATAGTATGAGAAACAAAGTGAATATTAAGCTGTTCCCCATGGTGTTCAATGTTTCTAATCTCTAGTTTGTCGACCCTGGCTGGCAGACACCTGACCTGGACTGATATCCACTAGCCAGACGAACTCAAATTGACATATCTATAGGGCAGGTGATAGTCTGCGCCTGGTCACTATCTCTATATAGATAAGTGATTCAACAGTCTTTACTCGATTTTGGGATTTTGGGATTTAATTCCACTAAAAAGTAAGTACAAATGTTAAAGTGAAATGTGCAGATTTAATTCGACCGGTCTTTCCCACTCAAACAAACTTCACAGCACAAAACGCAGGTGTCACCCGGAAGATGAATCATTGAACAGGCAAAGAGAGGACTGTTTTTTATAATGTTGCTGCCGACCTGCTGTAAAAAGTGCACACTGTTTAAAAGCTCAGTGCAGAGGACACTGGTGATGAGTCACTACACACAGGCAGCAATGTTTATCAGGCGATCACATGGCCCACTGGACTTGAACTTGGTTCATCCTGGTTCGGCACTGTTCAGAGCTGACCAAAAACCGTTTGATTGTTCGCCCTTCAATTAGTTTATTATTGGTAATTGAAGGAAGCAAAAGCACTTTTTTTTAAGCCAGTGCGTCCGCCCGCTTGTACTCTCCTCAAATTTACAGGTCCAAATGCAACTCCGGACTGGAACGAGTCACAACATCTTGGGGTGCCAGTGCTGGCTGCAGACAGTGCAGCCGCTTTGAAAGTCGGTGCCTGATTGTTGGACAGAAGTTCAGCGCCTGATTGTTGGACAATGGTCACATCTCAACACCAATACCAACTGGTCATCAAATTAGTTTCCAATGTGCGCCATAGAGATGAAAAGAAAGTGAGTCGTCCATGGTGAATGCTCATCATACATGGAGGGAGCTCCCCGATACCCTTACTGCATACTATGCAGGGCAACAAAATGTCCTACCATTCCCCACACTCTCGTTCAAGCCCAGTCCAGCAATCACTACTCTTAATGTACTTTTCCAAATAGCAATACATTTACTTTTGTGTTTTGGGATTCACTCGCAGTCCACCGAAGCACTCACAACTCACTCCCCAAATGGCAGCTCATGCAAAGGCAGGGCGAGAATACTGGCCTTCCATCATGGGATGTCTCATGTTACTGTGTAGCAGCACAAATGCTAAATTAATACTGTAGTAGCAGTTAATAAAGAAAATGCACGATTCTAGCGCAGTGTTTTTTAGCATCCTGAAGCCGCAGCCAGGCAGCAACCCATATACCTTATAGGTGTGCACTGAGCGTCTGCAGCAAAGGAGCAGCAGGGCAGGCAGGTCGCAGGGTCTCCCAAGGCAGTTGAGAGCTGAGGCAGCAGGGCTGACTGGGACTTGGCAGGCCTTAAGAGGTGGTTTGGCTAATGGCCTGGTTGCACACACTTGGGTGATGCAGATGAGCTTGTCCTGGGCAATGGAGCAGCAATGCGCCGGTGTTCTGGCCTACACACGCGCATTGGTGAGGACAGCACACCACGGCACGTGTGATAGCAGTATCCTCGAAGTCGGATCGTAATGTAATGGGCACGCACAAGCCACGCTGGAAAGGAACCACATCCTGACACGAGCAGGACTCGTTATCTTAAGAGAGTGTCAGTCAGTGTTCCTCTGGCCCAGCAGGGGGCAGCAGTCAAGAGCGGTTTATTATTACTGTAACCAAAGTTAAAATTGATTAACATGTATTCCTGCCAGTTAATAACTGTTTAGATTATATACATACGCAACTATCAACAACACAAAAGTAAAAAAAAAAAAATACATTGAATAATGAAGACTTGAAGCATTCTTCACAGTGAAGGTCCATTGTATATTCTTCCTCCCAAAAAAAGAACCCATATCTGTCAGAAGCCTATCTGGAAATCTTCCGGTATCCCTCCTAGCCAATCCAGCTCTGGCTCTGAGATACCAAGGGCATTGTGAAGCCGTTTTATGAGGATGGAGTGGTTGACCGTATTAAATGTAGAGGAGAGATCAAGTAGAATGAGAACAGCTGGAGAGTTAGAGTCAAGAGATGGCAGCAGTTCTTCACTCGTGTCCAGGAGAGCAGTTTCCATGCCTCTGGATGCTTAGAATCCAGATTGATGGTCGTGAAGGCAACCAGCAAGCTCAGTATGCTGGGTCAGTTGGTGGAAGACTAGCTTCTCCAAAAGTTTTCCAAGGAAGGGGGTGATAGAGATTGGGCGGTGGTTAGCCGGACACAAGGGGTGGGTGGACGGTTTTTTAGGAGGGGCGCACAAGAGATTGCTTGAGGAAAGAGGGGAAAGATCCAGTAGCAAAAGAGTGATTACAGAAATCAACAAGCACAGGGCCAAGCGAGCTGATATTGTCCTTAATATTTCTGTAAGAACAGGAGGAGACCTGTTCAGAGGAGACCTTCATAGAGTGGATAACTCATCGGAAGTGATAGGAGAGAAGGAGGAGAGAAAGGCAGAGGGGGGTTGGGAGGCCATAGGTGGCAATGGGATGGGAGGGGGGAAAGTGAAAAAGGAAGGCAGAGAGCTCAGGATGTCCTGAGTTTTTGCAGTGAGGTGTGTGGCCAATGCATTGCAGAGTGCCTGAGAGCGAAGAAGCAAGGTGGAGACTAAAGAAGGGTTGGCTAGTTCCTTGTAGATTTTAAAGAGTTCAGCTGTGTTATTGGATGCACGAGAGGCACAAACCTGGATGTGGGCCCTTTTCTTGGAACAAATGGAAAGTCTGTATTGCCTTTGGAGGAGGTGACAGGCCAGTTTGTCGAAGGGTGAGTCTGAGGTCTGCCACTTCATTTCCGCAGCTCTTGCATTTCATGGCTGCAAGTTCAGAATTGTACCAGGTATTACGCTTGGTGGCATGTTTCAGGTGAATCCTCATGACTGGGGCAAGGATGTCGAGAGTTTTAGTGATGGCGAGATGGAGGTTGCTGAGATCGAAGTCAGAGATAGAGTCTGCAGTGGGGGGAGAGGGTATGCAAAGTTTTTAACTAATTCAAAAAAACGAAATGGAATTTTCAATCAACACAAAACGGTTAAAAAACCAAAAATGTGGTTGTGAATGGGAATAGTAGTTTTGGGGTGAGGGAAAGGTATTACTAAGAAAACAGGGGAGCTAAGGGCCAGGGGGCCTGAAAACAACAAAAACAATGTGTTATTTATTTTAGGTGTTTTGGATGCATTAAAATTTCATTAGTTGTTTTGGGATTTGTTAAAATCTCATGGAAGCGAGGGAAAGTGGGGGATGAAGGTGGATGCGAAGGCAGCAGCTGACACTCATTCCATCCGGCGGATGTCCGTGAATGAAGTTGGCAGAGCTGGGGGAGCTACGGTCAGAAGGCAGAGAGGACCCAGGTGAGAGGAGAGGAGGGAGTGGTTGTTTCACCAGAAGAGTGGGTTGGGGAGTGGCGTGGGGAGCAAAAGATCAGTGTAGATCAAGGCATCAAGAGTGTGTCCAGCCGCACGGGTAGGACCAGAGGGGAGAATGGAGAGGGAGAGCGAAGTACAGAGGTCACAGAAGAGACTGGACGCAGTGATTGAGCAGACAAGGTGGATGTTGGAGTCACTCAGTAGAAGGAGTTTAGAAGTAGATGAGAGGAGGAGAAATCAGTCCATTCTAAGAGTAACAAGGTGATAGAGCCAGTTGGCCTGTATATAGTGGTTATGGTCAGGGAGGAAATGGGAGGAATGACCAGCTTGCAGACCAGGCTCTCGAAGGAGAAGTATGGCTTGTTGGGTATGAGGGATGAAGGGACCCACTCAGGGAAGATCAGAGCAAACCCACCGTTTAGGACGAGGCTTGGAGATGATATTGTAGCCATGAAGGAGTCAAAAGTAGTGACTGAGCTGTCATTGAACAACGTCTTGGTAAGAGCGAGGATATTGAGGTCAAGCTTATCAAGGATCAGGCAGATGTCCGCAGAGTTTTTGATAGCAGAGGGAGCATTAAGTGTGGCTAGATGCAGCAGGTCACTGCCTTTGAAGGTTTTCCAATGAGGGGTACAGGGGTGTGGTATGCCAGTCGGGTGAGGGAGGACAGAGAGAGAGAGGATGAAGTAGTAGCAGGCGTAAGAAGGAAGTTGATGAGGGACAGCAAGCACTGATCAAAGAGGAGGAGGTTGGATTGAGCACCCTGAGCCATGACAGTGCCATTGCGATAGACATTAATGATACACTTAGATGATGAGAAGCCTGCCAAGAGTACTTCCCATCTAGTGCCCCCATTAATGGGTGAAGATGTGAGAGGAAAGATAAGGTAAGGAGTCCAGAGATCTGAAGAGGGGACAGGAAAGACAATATCAGTGACAATCTGTCTGGAAGTTACCCTGTTGTAGGTGTCTACAATGGGTAGACTGGGGTTAGTGGTCAGGATGTCTTTTTTAAACTTTTTCCTTCCAGACTTCGTGAAAGAAGGAGGATAGATGATAGTATAGCAGTTAGAATAGACAAAGGGGTTTATAGTCATTCCATCGACAGCCAAAGCATCTAATGCCATACCATCAAAAAAAAAGCATCTAAAGAAAAGCATCTAATGCATTTATTTTCATTTTTCTTAATGGTGGGGCCCTCCCAACCCCCCCCCCCTTTTAACCTTTAAAACCCATTTTTATTAAACTAATCCCTTTACCATCTAAATAAAAAATGCATTAGATGCTTTTTTTTAGATGCTTTTCTTAGATGGTTTGGCTGTTGATGCTTTGGTTGTCGATGCAATGACCGGATACCGATAAAGGAGCTGGCGAGTGCCAGAGGGGTGGCAGAGAGATAGGATGGGAGAGACGAGACTGCACAGCATGAACACAAACTCACCAGGTGGTCTAATAGCCAAAAAAAGAGAAAAGATGCAATAGAAAAACTTGGGTACCAAAACATAGATAGGGGGGTGGAGTTGGTAAAAACACACCAGGATTCAAATTTACCAAAAAGCACAGAAATGCAATGCGACCTGTGGGCGAAGAGTTGTTACAAACACACCAGGATCTGAATTTACCAAAAAGCACAGAAATGCAATGCAAAATGGGGGTGAACAGCTGTTACAAACAGACCAGCATTCGAATTTACCAAAAAGCACAGAAATGCAATGCAAAAGAGGGTGAAGAGTTGTTACAAACACACCAGGATTTGAATTTCCCAAAAAAGCACAGAAAGGAGAAGGGATATATTAAGGGAGAGAAAGGCAGAATGGCACAGGCACACCTAGGTTCAACAGTTGTGTGAGTTAGTAAAAAGGCATAACAATGTTTAGGGCATGACTTTCAGGTATTCTTGGTGGGAGAACATAGCTCCATAGGCACACGTTTGTGGGGTGGCTGGCTGCATGCTGGGAAGCTGGTCTATGAGGCAGAGAGCTGGTGGAGCGTGAGGTGCTGTAGAGGAGGTAATGAGGGAGCTCTCTGACCCCTCCAAGGTATGGACAGGCACAGAAAGGGGTCTTAGGTGAGTGCCTTTGTCGGGGCCCGGCACCGCCTACCGGCTCCCCGGATTGGCCTTTAGGTATGAAGCACAGCAAATCAGAGGAGCGCTTGGCAGGCAGGCAAGGCACTTCAGTGGCGAAAAAGGCGGCAGCCAGACGGTGGAGTGGAGGCCCAAACAAAGAAAAGCAGCCCAAGTGGGCTAAAGGCCACTTTCAGAGCAGCCACTGCATCCGGGGCAAGGCCGCAAATGTTGATTAGTTTGCAGCCACGTGGGACAAATTAGATGCATTTTTTCCCCACATTGCAGTGCTCTGTTAATAATAATCCATACTGCACAATTTACATTAAAGCCCAGCAGGGCTTACCTAGAGTGCAGAGGTTCAAGGAACCCTGCATTGTTGGTCTCAACTTGATTTCTTGCTGGTGCAGGACTGCATCGGCGTGGAGGGAGAGGAGAAGTATCAGCGCTCCGTCGGCATTCTGCATGGCATGTCACAGCCTACATTTTCCAAAGTGCTGGGACAAGTGCTAAAAGCACTACTGAAACATGTGCACCACTACATCTCTCTCTCCAGTACCCCTGCAGAAGTGCATGCCACTGCCCACTTCCCCAATTTGATACCTGCAATGGACTGCATGCACGTGGCAATGGTGGCACCACAGACTCTGAGCCTGTGTTTCTTAATAGGAGACAGTACCATTCTATAAATGTACAATTTACATGCAACACAGACCTCCCTTCGACCCAATACTGTGCCCTTTTCCCTGGTTCAAGTAAAGACACCATAGTACCAAAGCACAGCACCCTGCCTGCTACTGTGCAGCACCATGCCTGTATACATGGACACACAGAGAGGACTGCACACTTGGATCTTGTCATGCATCTTTAAAACTGAATGTGGAAGTAAGTTGGGTGAGGGGTTGTGGAAAAGATATACCATGCACATGTAGCAAGAGATTTTCCTCAGGCATGCCAATGTGGGTTGTGATGATGAAAAGCGGGGGGCGGGGACTTGTGCCAAAGATACCTCATGCGCAGGCCGCAAGAATCTTCCTGGGGCATGGTCCACACAGCCTCGCTAATACCCCATTCGATACCCCATGCAGACTGTAGCAATTGGGCTGAAGGGACCACATGTCCCAGAATGCATAGGCCGGCTTGAGTGAAATTCCATTCTGTTGCTAGAATTCCACCTCTCCCACTAATCAGACTTTGTGAACAGCCAAGGTGGTTACCCATGGAAACTGAAAGCAATGCACCACATCATTGAGACATACAATGCACCAATCGAACACACACTGCCATTGGCACATGCCAAACAGAGAACAATGACCCAGAAAAAGTCAGTGCAAGCTGCAATATGTCCACTTTGAGATGTACATGGTGGATTTCGGATGCAGAATATGGGGAGGCATGCAGAGCAGGATGGACACACTGTTTGGGCTTTGTTAAATGCAAGGGAAACACACTGATGGCACTTGAGTGCACCCTCATTTCTTTATTGAAGTCGAATGTTATTACCCCTTAGGTGGTATGAGTACGACCATTACCTATATGCAAATGACCCACTGGCATTCAATTTTCTGGGTGACTCTGGCTATCCACAACTATCATGGCTCATGACCCTGATAAGGAACCCTGGGACATCACAGGAGACTGCCTACAATGAGGTACAAAAAGGACAAGGGTGTGCATAGATTGTACTTGGACTCTAGAAAGGAAGTTTACAGTGTCCTCCACTAGGATTGGGGAGCACTTATGTACAGTCCGGAGAAAGTTGGCAAGATTGTTCTTGTGCCTGTGTGATGCTGCATAATATGTGCATCAGGAGGAATGTTCCACTGCCTGCTGAGGAGAACATGGCACCAGCAGATGTGGAGGATAAGCAGTATGACTATACATGGGCTAACAGGTCAGCACCAGATGGCCATGCAGCAGAACAGGATGGCTGTTTGCGGCATGTGAAAATGACAGTCAGTATTTTCTGAACATAATATACGCACTGCACAATGTAAGTAAATAATTAATTGTAGTAAAATCTATGACACATCCCAAATACTACTACATCCTTACTTGTTAGGCAAAATCCATTTATTCAATTTGTGGCACCCATGTGTGCAATAGCTGAAAGATTAAAGAATATCGAGACTTAATACCACATATTAGAAATACGCCAGTCACGAGTCCCATGGTACCATGGTACCATGTACATTTATGAACAGACAGCTGCCTGGTCTCTCAGCACCCCGCAATGTGTGCAAGCAGACACTGTGAGATGAGAAAGTGCTGGACATTTCAAATACATGTACATTTATACAGATTTTCCACAATCCTGGACACATCGTCCAACCCCTCTTCGTGACATACATTTACCGAGGGTTCACCTCTCCACATAACTAAGTCATGTTTAAACATCTTTGAATAGTTTGTTGTTTTCCTTTGAACACTTCATATGTTTTCTAAATATAGGACACAAAGGTAACAGTCCTTATTTTGCTCGCCTTTATTTGTCTATCATTTGTTCTTGAGTTTAAAGTCAGCTTAGTTTCAAGGAGCGAAAACAAAGATTTCTGCAGAAAAGCATGTTCAACTATTTGTTATTTTACTTTGCTGTTTGAACGGAGAAGGCACTGTTGGAACAGATGGAATCTAAATTACGGATTAGAACGGCTTTTGTTTAACTCCAAGATTTTTCAGTATAGGACAAACAATCCACTTTAGCAGCTTCAACATTCTTATCTACGTTGACATCATGGAAACAGTACAAAGTTAATTTTGCTCTGCTGGAGCCAAAAACACAATTCTAAACATGGGACAGAAAGCAAAAGGCGATCAAAATGGTGCATAACTCCAAATCGTGGCGTAGTCAGCCTGTTGCAGGTATATTCAGTGCAATTTATAGTGCGATGCGAATGTCCTTAGGCCAATGTTTATTATCAGGCGGTATTCATGCAAAATATACTTTTACGAACCCTCCTTTTGGCGTAAGCCAAGAGCATTACTCAAACATTAGCATCATCCGAGAACCACGTATCATCATCAGAGCATCCTGAATCGTTATCTTCAAAAACATTGATCACCATAAATTCCTTTATGACCATGTCCTGCATTAGCAAGGCATTAGTCATTTTTCCAGCCTATGTGTCTTAGGTTCTAGTTTACCAACTGTTTGTGCACAACTTCCCCTTATCATGGAACAGATGACAGGAAGACACTGTATGCAACAACAGCAAAACAGTACAATGCCAAGGATCACCATTAGGACTGCAAAGATTTTCCAGCCCCAAGATCATAACAAGTCCCAGAACCATGTGCCAATATCCCAGTGTCCTTCTGGAACGTGCACTTCCGTACTTAAGGTGTGCAATTTCTTTATTGCGTTAAATATGGTGGGGGAGGAATCAGGTACAAAAAAGCAATACGAAGATCCCACCATTTTGCACACCCCACCAGGCTCAGCTAGAATGATGCCTAGCACCATCCTATTTTGGAGAGCCACTAATCTAATAGCCTTTTGCTCTAGTGTCATGTTATATAGGATATCAGTAGTTTCATTGATGTTTTTTTGTAAAACCCTTGTCAATTTTCTAATATCTTGAGAGTTTATCATCTGCCCCCAAAATGGCACAAAAGATTTAGAAATGTCACCTAGAATCTGTGAGGGGGTGTCACCATCCTCATCCCGCCTGGGACGAGTACTAGAAACCTCAGCAGTGTTAGCGACATATACACCTGGTAACAGTATTCCTAAATAACAAGTACGCTCCCAGTCTCTTAGCAACCATGGATACGCTTCATTACCGCAAACAAAGTAAACAAGATCTCCTACATACAGAGGTCTATCATCACTGGTTAGTACAGCAGTATTCATACATCCCTCAGGCTGGGAACCCTCTCCCTGTATACAAAATGGAATGGAGTGTGAACTATGATTGATGGTATCGGAAGGTGGTATGGCATCCCTATTACCTATGGGAGCCATTTTAAAGGTAATCATAGATTGGATATTCTGGAGAGTCTATCAGAAGGCCTAATATAAGCAACATTTAGCTGGCTCTTATTTGCAAACAGAAAACATCCTAAAGGTGCTAAAACTCATTTTTCAAACTCATTAAGATTAGTGCCATCAAAATTCCCAGTGACCAAAGAATAATGCCCTAAGCGAATCATAACAAGCAGTAGTTGGAGGGAGTGGATGTATATACCAGCCCAATCCCTTTTCCCCATGATGTGGCAGATGTGAACATTTCCAAAGATTGGTCTTATTAAAAATGACATGTGTGGCATTTATGGTCATCAGGAGAGTGTTGTTGTGATAACCCCCTCTATGTTGAGGTCTCGAGGACGGAACGTGTGTGAATGCACATAAGGTGGAGATGTAGTGGAGACACTTTCAGTTGGCAATAAAATATCAAGCCGATGTGCACTCTCCAGATACCAAAATATGAGTGTCAATGTAATTGAAATACAAGCTGTTATTGTGATCAGTATCCATTTGGTCCTAGGGGATCGTGGCCCTCGATGGAGGGACTCATTATCAGCAAAACGATCATTATCCTTATTAGTATAAGTGGCCCCAAACACAGGCATAGTTTCTCAGTGTCCGTTAAGAAGCCTCACTGTTAGGCTCTTTTAGTTCATCCATGGGTGGCACTTGACCACTTGACTATCTTGATTGAAGGTAACTTTGCTGGTCCTTACCTCTTATCGTATGCAGCAGCGGAATGATGAGGGAGTGGCTCAACATTGGATTCTTGAGGGTTTCTTGTGGGTACAGAATCCTAGGTGCACTTTCCTATTCTATTTACATTAATTTAATGTCAGCAGGCCCTAAATCTAAATCATGTTCCGTGGTCACAAATTGTCCCTTAAAACTCCAGGTACAGAATGATCAGGGAACAAAGCGTTGTTGTTTCCTGAAGATGATGAAGAAGCAGAAACAAGATTGATCAACGGTGAAGAAGAAATTGAAAAAGAAGAAGCAATTTCCACAGGCCCCACAGGCTCAGGAAGGACTTTCAAAGAAGAAGCAACAATCTCCCCAGGCCTCATGGGCTCAGGAAGAATATTCGAAGAAAAAGCAACAATCTCCCCAGGCCTCACGAAGAATTTTCGTGGCACCCTCAGTGTCGCTCAAAGCAGGCTCATTATGAGCGTCAGGATCATCAATTCCCTTCTCCACCCCTTCGTCATAGGGCAGAAGGAAAGGAATCCTCTTCACATGTGTCGTGTGGATCCAGTGTTTCTTTCCGGTCACTCGTACTGCAGTTTGCGTAGCCAAAAGGATCTGATGGGGTCCCTTCCAACGAGGTGCAAGGCAGGTGCCCCTCTCAAAATTTTTCACCAAGATCCAATGACCAGGTCAGAGTTGGTGAACTGAACCCTCGTATTTTATAGGGAGGGATGCTTGTACCTGTTAGTGAATCAAACGCAAGTTTTGAGTCAGCTGGTCACAATTATCAGACAAAAGCGGAAAACTCAATATCTTTCATATGTTTGGGCCTCGTGCATTCCATACGTTGGCTGGTCTCCCCATGACAATCTCATAGGGGGAGGGCCCTGCCTTTGACTGTGCGTTCATCCGCATCGATAGTAAGGCTATTGGCAATTCGTCCAGCCATTTCAGATTGCTGTGTGCACAGACTTTAGCGATTTTATTCTTTAAGATATTGTTATGGCCTTCCACAAGGCCGGCACTCTGAGCATGTCTGGCCGAGTGGAACCAATTATCAATCTGTAATCCCGCACATACTTGCAGGATGACAGCAGCGATAAAATGTAGGCCATTATCGGACCAAATTACTCTCGGCAAGCCAAACCTAGGGAAATATTCCCTAAGCATGATCTTTGCCGTTGACATTGCTGTGGTGTCTTTTAGTGGGAAAACCTGAACCCATTTGCTAGAGGCACAGATCACAACTAAGACATATTTATAGTATTGGCAATGTTCCATCTCAATGAAATCAAAATGGATCACCTGAAAAGGCATGAAGGGGAGACCAAAACTGCCCTTCGGTGTCAGTGTTAACCTTCCCAATGTGATGTTGTAAACATATCATGCAACTCTGGACCAAATGTTCAGCGGTTTTCTGGATATTAGTGTTATACCAGACAGGATCTAATTGTTGACAAATCTTTTTAGCACATATGTGTGTTGGGCCATGAGCCATGACGACCATAGCAGTGACATAGGCATTGGGTAGCAAACATATTTGCTTCTCATTATCCACCCAACACCCCTCATTGTCTAGACCCGCTGGACCCTCAGCCCACTGTTTGAGTTCCTCTGGAGTAGATTCAGCCTGGATTTCTTTTACACTGCTAACCCCTTCGTCCATAATACCAGTATCAGTAACCCATCTTGCTGAATCGAGCATGTACATTTTTGAGTGCAAATCAATAGCGTTTCCTTTTCCTACAACATCCTTCACTTTCTGATGTGTGGCGCACTTCATTATTGCTAGTTGTGTAGGAAGCGCAAGTGCTGATAGCAACTGGACTATCAGAGTGCCATGTTGAATTTTTGATCCATGTGAGGTTAAAAATGCTCAGGCAGCCCACAGTCGGACAAAATTATGAACCACCCCAAACGCATATTGGCTATCTGTATATATGTTTACACTAAGCCCTTCAGAAATTTCACAAGCTCTGGTTAATTAAATAATCTCTTCAGCTTGCGCAGAGTTATGCGGGATTCATTTACTCTCCACAACAGTGCTTAATGTGGTGATTGCATAAGCAGCGGTAGATGTACCATCAAGTAGTTTAAAACAGGAACCATCACAGAATAGCACCCCTTGTGGATTCTTTAAAGGTGTATCAATCAAATCATTTCTTCCCTTTGTTTGTTATTCTGTAATAAAGAGGCAATCATGTGACATTTCATCACTGCAATCCTTCTCTTGTGGAAAAGACAGTATTTCAGCCGGATTCAATGAACAACACCTCTTAATTTGAATATGCAGAGCAAATAGAATCAGCTCGTACCTTGTTAGTCAAGCTGATGTGAGATGTTGCGTCTGCGTTCTGTTTAATAGAACGTCTATGGAGTGGGGTACCATCACGGTTAAAGAGTGACCTAAAACCATGCACTCACTTTGTTTCACAGATGCAGCAGCTACAGCTCTCAAACATCTCAGCAAAGTGCATGCAAAAGGGTCTAACATGGAGTAAAAATAGCCACACAGCCTATTCTTACCCCCATTTTCCTGTGTCAAAACAGCCAAAGCACATCCATCACATTCATGCACATACAAAACAAAGCCTTTTTCATAATTTGGTGTGCCCAAAACTGGTGCTGAACACAACACAACCTTAAGCAAATCAAAAGCGTTCTGGCAATCCATGCTCCAGGGTAAAGACAAAGAAATGTTCTTCTTTGTCAGTGCCAACATCGTTTTTATCAAAAACGAAAAATTCGGGATCCACTGTCTACAATATGAGGCCATGCCTACTAAAGCTCTGACCTCTTTCTGTTGTTTTGGAGCAGACATATCAGAGATGCTTTGTATCCGTTCAGGTGTCAGTCTTCTTGCCTCCTTTGACAGGAGATAGCCCAAATAGGCGACCTCCTGTCGACAATACTAAAGCTTCTTCAATGAAGCCTTATGCCCATGTTCTGCTAAATGAATTAGCAGCAACACAGTGCCCTATTTGCAGGCATCTTCAGAATCAGCAGCTAGAAGTAGATCATCAACATATTGCAACAACATGCAAGTGAAAGGCAACTCGGGCATATCAAGCTACTCTTTCAACGCTCTACTATAGATACTTTGACTCTCAGTGTACCCTTGCGGCACACGAGTAAATGTGAAGGAGCGTCCCCCTAGGGTGACCGTGCACAGATATCTGCTATCAACATGCACAGGGATACTAAACAAAGCGTTTTTCAAATCCATGACACTGATATGTGCAGCTGTGGGTGGAATCATAGTCATAATTGTGGTGACATTGGGTACAATCAGAAACTGTGCAGCAACCACCTTATTAATTGCACGCAAATCAATAATAAAATGAAAAGGAATCACATTATCCCCTTTCTTATAGACTGGTAAAATCGCACTATTACACACACTCCCCGCAATTTCTTCAATTACACCTCGGTGTACGAAATTAGAACTAATACTTTTCAAAGCCTGTTCACCTTCGACTGAAATCTTATACTACGGAATACGCAGCAAATTAACACCTGGTTTCAACACAATTTTAACTGGCTCAACCTGTAAAATTCCAACATCATTTTCATTAACTGCATTGTTAAGTACACTCCTTCTGGAGAACAGTAAATCACAGCATTCAATTTCTTTAATAAATTCAATCCCAACAAATTTTCACCCCAATTTGTCATCAATAGAAATGGACAAGAATCAGTAACTGGTCCCAGTGAAATTGGTACCGGCCGAGAGACTGGACTAACCACTGGCGTGCCAGAGAACCCTACAGAAATATTGTTCTGCCCTGACAATGGAATATCTGGAACCCGTGAATGATCAATAGAACACTTCTGTGCTCCTGTATGTATCAAAGAGAGATGCTGCCTATTCCCCCCCTTCATTTCAACGTTGGTCCCTTTCTGATCGACAAGAATAGGTATCGGTTCCAGACCCTGCTTTGGGCTGTCCTAACGGAACAGTATATCGTCAGATGCTAAATCCTCAGAAAAATAGACATTCGAAAGATTATCACTACTAACACTCTGTTGCTGATTATCTTGTGATGGTGTCTGTTGGTTCTGTGCAAACTGATTTCTACCAGGACCCCCTACCCCAGGACAGCCTCTGGATCGTGTACCCATGGCACCGTAAGTGCTATTTGATCTCTGCTGTAGGATCGGGCATTGTGCTCGCCAATGACCCTCCTGTCTACAATATGCACACAGGTTTATGTGTACGGGACCCAGTTGTTCACCACCTTGTGGTGTAAACTGGCCTCTGAACTGTGTATTCCCACCTCTGGCTCCTCTCGCTATTTACTGCAATAATACTCTAGTCTTCAGGTCTCTCTTTTTCTTTTCCACCTTCTCCTTCTCTGTATTAACCCTATGTTCATAGTACTGTGCCATTTCCTGCGAAATAAAACCCTGCAACAGGATGACAATTTCCCAGGCATAGTTAAATTGCGATCTTACCTGGCTACTTTTGTTTCTGCAGAGACAACACTTGCAACAAATATTAGGATTCTAAGAATCCGGGTACGATTCAGCTGATTTCAAATCAAAGGGTCCGATCGGACTTTAAATCGTCGTGGCTGGCGTTTTCGCAAAACAGGCCTCGATACAGGGACCCTCGTCATGATGCCCTACTAAACGCTGCTCAACGTCCAGGGATCGGGCGTGCAGTACTGTGGAGGAATCGAATCTCACTTTGCAGGGCGCCCTGTCACTCTCTGATCCCGGTCCGGCAGCCTCGTCTTCGTCTAGCAATGTGACATCAATCTTGAGGGTCCCTATTTGGGCACCATCTGAAAGATTAAAGAATACCGAGGCTTAATATCACATAATAGAAATACGCCAGTCACAAGGTACCATGTACATTTATTAACAGGCAGCTGTCTGGTCTCTCAACACCCAGCAATGTGTGCAAGCAGAAACTGTGAGACGAGAGAGTGCTGGACATTTCAAATACAGGTACATTTATACAGATTTTCCACAATCCCGGACACATTGTCCAGCCCCTCTTCGTGTCATATATTTGTCTAGGGTTCATGGCCTATCCACATAACTGAGCCACGTTTAAACATCTTTGAATAGTTTGTTGTTTTCCTTTAAACACTTTATATGTTTTCCAAATATAGGACACAAAGGTAACAGTCCTTATTTTGCTCGCTTATATTTCTCTATCATTTGTTCTTGAGTTTAAAGTCAGCTTAGTTTCAAGGAGCAAAAACAAAGATTTCTGCAGAAAAGCATGTTCAACTACTTGTTATTTGACTTTGCTGTTTGAACTGGGAAGGCACTGTTGGAACAGATGGTAACTAAATTACTAATTAGTATGGCTTTTGTTTAACTCCAAGGTTTCTCAGTGTAGGACAAACAATCCACTTTAGAAGCTTCAACATTCTTATCTACGTTGACATTATGGAAACCGTACAAAGTTCATTTTGCTCTGCTCGAGCCAAAAACACAATTCTAAACATGGGACAGAAAGCAAGAGGCGATCAAAATGGCGGATAACTCAAAATGGCGGCGTAGTCAGCCTATTTCACATTCATTCAATACAATTTATAGTGCGATGCAAATGTGCTTAGGCCAATGTTTACTATCAGGCGGTATTCATGCAAAATATACTTTTACATAGCAGCCAGAGCATTCCAAGTGTCGAATGGGATTGCCACAATACATGATCTCAGGCAGAAATAACCAGACAGACTCAAAGAATTTGGCAAAATACGACTTTATTATCAGTTCAATAATGTAGGGAAACCTGGTGAACAACCAGATTGCAGCTTGCACCCTCTCAATGCATTTCAGTTACACAAAAGGTTTTATACCTCAACATACGTCATTCTACGTGGGTAACCGTAAAAACCTACTGGGTGGAGGGATTGGTTAAGGGAAATGTATACAATAGTTTGCATACATGTTAGTATCATTATTATCTTGATCAGTCACCCTTGCACTACCTCTGGGCCTACCATGCACTTAGAGGCTTTAACTGTACCCTACAGTCCCTTGTTCTCCCTGCACTACCCAGAGCTGCTCTACCCTGGCTGCACTTACTTAGAACATTGCTGCCGTGTGTTCCCCTCCCCTCTCCCTTGCACTTCCCCCTTCCACTTCTCGTTCTCGCAATTGCACGATCTCTGAATGATACAAGGCCTAGTAAGACCGGGAGGATAGCTCAGCGGCAGCGTGCGCGTCTTGGAAGCAAGACGACACGAAGCAACAACGTTCGATCCCCGGGTCCGCGCTTAAAAACCTCTGGGTGTTTAAGCGCGTTATAAATACATAACTAAGACAAAAAAAAAAAGCACAATTACGCAACTAATTCCTGTAACAGCGCCTCGATGCCTGCGGGCTGTGTGAGCGCTATATAAATGTAAAAATAAATAAATAAAAAAAAGATCTTTTGTCTTGTCCTCCCTCTGTCTTCCCTCCCTTGTTGCGCCTAGAAACACTTGTGTACAGATGCGTTATAAATTACTTATCATATCATATCATATCGTATGACTCTTATCTGGTAGGCATGCCTTGAACCACCTCTAACTATGTAAAATACAGATAACAAGGTAATACCAACAGCAGATAGGCCCATGCAACAATGTATGGTCCACCATTACATAGACCGTCATGATTGGTTGTGGCTAGCTTTCTGACCTTGAACATTCGGCTTGTTAGCAGCACATAAGCAATGAGACCCAGGTGCAAGGGAACAACCTCAGACAACTGCCTTCCTTAGCTAATTAGCCTATCATCTCTCATCAGTTAGGCCCTAAGGCAAGGCTTCTTCTTTGTAGCTGACCTTGCTGACTGTTCTCTTCCTCAGAACTGTAAAGGGGGTGAAGGTACATTGCTATCTTTGTCTGGAGCATCATGAAGAGGCCTTGTTTTCCGGTCCTCAATCGTGTGTGGGGAGACCATGATTTTGTCAATTTTGCCTTTTTATTTAATGTCATTTGATTCAATTATATTGGGTGCTATTACTCCCCTTGGCCTCTGAAGACTTGGTTGCTCCATTCTGCATCTTTAATTAAACAATACTCGGCAATCGTAATTGTTCACTCCTTTACTTAATCTAAGAGAAATATGCCCTGCGTATTTAGTTTATCCTCTTCAACTCCTTTTGAGCCATGTAGTTGCTCTTGCTGCGGCATCCTTGATTCTGATCCTTCTTGCTTACTATTATACGGTGCTGAGGTCCATTTTCATAGCATGGTTGCTTGGCTCGCATTCTATTTCCTACTTTAGCAAGCTTCTATATTTCTCATCTACCTTGTGTTTCTGCATATATCCATTTCTGGCATCTCTTGTCACTTATCCTCTTAGTGTATATGGCTTTTTTCATATTCACATATATGTTTGTCACTTTAATAATATCTTCATTCTTTACATTATTTAGATATCCATACATCGAATTCAGTGCATCCCCTTATCTTCTCCCTTTATTGGCCCTTTATTGGCCTCACTTTACATCTGCCAGACTTTACTTATAGTTGTTCTATGTCCAGTGGTTTCTGCAGACTCATGTCTACTGCATCAGTTTGAGGGTAAATTCAATAGGGTGTCTGAGCGCATAACGTCTCTCATACCTTCGATGAGGTAGTGGGATGATACCAGGTGTCAAACACAGTGCTTTCTTGTTGTTCCTCCAGTATGATGGAGGTGAGGGGTTGGGCTCTATATATGATATGTACATCTGCCTCTCTACACATGCCCTTCCTCTACCCTCAGTTCCAAACACCCATGCCCATACTATAAATCCCACTTGCTCCATATCCCCGCCTTTTTTGGGGGTGAACTTGTCGTATGTTTTTAGTTCAACGGTCCGTCATAACAGGCACATGCCTTTGTTGGGGTTACAGTGTATTTGCTTGGGATTGTGTCATCAGGAAAATTAGTATATACAGGATGCTCTTGCCCCCACTCCCCAATGTCTGTCACTCTGAAACCAGTCGATCAATTTTCTGCTGCCTGAGAACAATGAATGTGTCACTCTCAGACAGACCCTCAAGAAAAATTCACATTTATTTCTTTAAAAAATTATATTTACTGCTCCCTCGAGAATAAAATAGGTTTCACTCTCTGAACTCAGTGAGTGTAGTTTTTATGCTTCCTCAAAAAAAAAAATGTATATCATGAACACCCAGTCACTGGGCCTCATTTCAAGTTTTCAGGTCTGGAAACAAGGGTGCTGCAATGCTCACCGACACCTTTGTTTCTGGACCGGCAAACTACGTGTTTGCCTGCTGTAGCCGCTGTGCCTGATAGGTCTGACCCTGCCGGGCACAGCGGCCACGGTAGGCAAACACTTCACAGAAGCACTGGCACCTTTAGCAACGCTGCCAGCTCTTCCATGTTCCCACTTCCATAGAGTCCTGGGGACTTCTAATTTGCCGGCATCTGACTTCCCGGAATCGTAATGAGCCGGTGGCACCGGGAAGTCAGGTGCCGGTAAATGATTACGCGTCCATCGATAACCCGCCGGTAGCATAAGGGGGCACACAAATAGGTTGGTTGGGGGAATGGTGGGATCAAAACCCACCCCTGACTAGTGTAGTGATGATCTACAAGGCCCATAGCTTTGGATGGGTGAATTGAGAATGTATGCCCTAGCAGTTACATTTATGGAAATCTGATGGCGTGGCTCTATACTCCCAGAATGCAAGTGATGGAGAAATGTAAGCCCAGACAGGGACCACGCAGCTGTGATTGTCCAAGCCCCAGGCTTTCTTGATGGTTTTCACAGTGTCGAGCAGTGGGGGAGATGAGCAGCAGCTAGTCACACTCAAACCACAGCAGTTGTGGTGGGGGGGGTTATGGAGGAGTGAAAAGGGGCAGCAGAGCAACATAAGGGCACATTACAGGCATGTGACTGTGGGAAACAGGCAGTGGGATGGTGGCTTATAATTGCCACAGGAACTGTAACATGTTGAACACCGTCAACCCTGTTATAATGATGAAAACACTCATTTTCAATAGGTCTCGTACTTAATGTGTACTCAGTGAAAATGAAGGGATAGTTTGAGATTATTTCATGACATACTGGATTTAAGAGTGCTTTCGACTTGATCCTGGTGTACATTGTGTTGGCAAACTCAGTGGATACACTTTCACAGGTCTATGAAGTCTTGCTGCATCGGGTATGTCAGCTTTCAAACCTGTAACTTGCAGGTTATATAGAAATAACCGCAGAAGGTTCTTACTAGGCCCATTAACATTGGCAATCAAAACATACATACATTTAACAGGAGCTGCCAAAATGATCTATTCGTGGTATTATTGTAAATAATTAATAAAATTGTATTTAGATGGGAATGTTAGCCTTATTTGCAAAACAACATGGGTAGACTTATGATGGGGCCAGATTACAGAAACTTTGCACCAGTACAAGTGCAAAGGTGAACGGTATTAGTACTAGGGCAAGGCCAAGGCCCTTTTTCGAAAAATCCTGGATGTGTTAGAACACCATTTCAGCATACCAAGTGCAGTTTGGCATGTTATAAACTTTGGGGCAAAAATTGCCCTTGTGCAAAAAAGATACATTTTCACTGCATTTTTCCACCAGGAAAACTTTGCCCTAGGGCTAATACAGAATGGTATTAGCACTAGGGCACACTTTTTCCTGCTACAAAATGCATGGAAAATGTATGTTTTTTTGCACTGTAACGGCATAGCACTAGTGAAACTGAGAGTACATGCTGGGGTTGTTGCACATATGCACAGCCAATTACTCTGCAAAATACATATCAATAAGCACTGCACATGTGTGGCAGCCCGAGCATTTGCTCTCGATTTCAGAAATACCAATTTCCCTATGCACACACATTTTCATGAACTACGGGGTTGAGGCTAAAGCACCAGCCGCAAACCTACAAGAATACCACCCCATTTAACAAACTATCGCTAAAATTATTGAGGCACTTTTGTTAAAATAACCTTTGACCTGTGATCTCCATCCAGGTACACTTTGGCACAACGTAGCCAAGGTAAACTTTTTCCTAGAAGATACCTTTGCCCGTCAAGCTGTGGAGCTGACGAGGTCGCCTGGATTACACATGTTCTGGTATTTCCATTGTTCCTTTCCTTCACACTTATTATGGGCCTCATTACAAGCTTGGCGGTAATTCTGCTGAATTAATGCCAAGCTCGATTACCACAACTGCCACTTTGTCCATAAGGCATCATGGGGATTTACCTGCAACAAGAGGCTGGATGTGGTCCAAAAATCGTCAGATTTACTGCAGGATAATTCCGCCAATGGTAAATCCACCAAAAATTATAATTAGGCAGTGTGGGAAAAATGGTGGTAATTCGGTTTTGCCCAAAAAGAATGGACGGTGATGGAATTACTGCCACCAAACTTACAACAAGGCCCAGACTTGTAGGCCTTTTCACTTTACCTGCCCCTTCCCTCTCTGTTTAACTCCTCTGGAATGTTCCAAACCTGAGAAGGATCAGATTCATCCCCTCCCTCCCCCACCGCTTTACTCTTGGGGCACTACAAAGCGACTGTGATCAGAGCTGGTGCCTTATAAATACACCAGTAGGTAGATCCATGAATCAAAGGCGCTGCAATGATTCCCATGGCTGGCCTTCCATCTGAAGCGTGAGATCAGAAGCTGGGGTGCGATGGGATGTCACTATATAGAAGGCAGAGTTGTACATGGTGGTCCATCCAGAGTCACCGCACTGCAACCTTTCAGATATAGTTACGGCATGGACCTCTCATACCTTCTAATTAAAATTTCTGTTTATCTTGGCAATAGTAAAGTAGATTAGTTCTCAAGTTTCATTTACCCTTTTATCCACTGGCAGATCCGCTCCCCTACCATATGCTTCAAAGTTGCTTTTTCTGCTAAATTAATCCCACAAATGGATATTAATGGATATTTATTTTCAAATTAGTAATTCCTGCAGATATTTTCCAAATGTGCCAGCACAAATTAAATGAGGCGAAAACCTGTGTTACTATTTATAGACTTTGTGTGTAATGTCCCTTAAAAACTACCAGCGTATCAGAACATGTATTATGTAGCTTTGGAGAGATTTATTTCACTGCAAAATTCTGTCATCTGCCTGAGAGACTTCCTTTCATGGGGATATCCCGAAACACAGCATATATGTATATTTTCATCCCGTGAAAGCCGGATGCCATCTTACTTTTGCATGCAATAAATATGCTTGCACTATATAATGCAGTGCTTTTCCATCTGAGAAAACAGTGCAATATAAAAAGGAAACGTAGCATGCCATAAAGCACGGAGTCCTTCGGGCATGCTGCGCTCTATACAAAATTCATAACATAAAAAGCAGTGCACGAAATCTCATCACATGTTACACCTTCCGCAACGAAATCCTTGTGCAAAAATACTGAAATTGCAACTCAGACTTACTATCACACATTTATATGGGGTGCATGTATTTTGATTTCTATACCATAAACGTAGATCTATAGATAGTTTAAATAAATACATAAAGACGTTAGAGGAATGATGGGTAACAGGTTGTTTCTGTGCTGGAATTGGGCCAGATTTCCCAGGATTCAGAAACCAGTACAATTACTTTCCAAGCAGGTAATTGCAGGCTTCTATTCAGAAGCTGGAAAATAAAGCTACTATCGTGCTCTTTTTGCGCAACATGTTACGTCAGCAAAACAAAAGAAGTGATGGCTGGAAGGTTTAGAATACATCTTAACCTCTGGCATTGCACTGGCCAACTCTCCATAACACTGTCTTCGCCTGCCAAGCCATTATAAAAGGGGAAAGACCATATGCAAAGCAGGCCTGGTCCCACCACAAAAGGGGCAGTTCAGCCCGTGCTGATTGGTCACATCCCTTCTGCACGAGACCACAAGCATCCCAGACATGTTTCAACCTCCTTGGGCCTCTTCAGTGAGGAGTAGCTTGGGCTTCAAGCCCAGCAGGCACAGGAGCCTCGTCAGGGCATATCCGTCCCACTCGGGGCGGCTATAGCAAAACAAAAGAAGTGATGGCTGGAAGGTGTAGAATTAATCTTAACCTCTGGCATTCCTCCAGACCATCGTCTTCGCCTGCAAAGTCATTACAAAAGGGGAAAGAACATATGCAAATCAACACTTTATGTTTTGTAAAGTTGATTTATTAGGGGATCTGGCATCGCCTCATGACATCACGATAAGATGTTATTTGATTTTACCTCTGTGTTTTTTAGATGTGTCTGCCATGACTCCACTCACTAGCTCTGGCCCCATTGCTCCCCTCCCTAGCACAGGCAGAATCCCAGAATATTTCTATCCACTTCCAGCAGGGGATAATGTAAGGGAAAAGTGGTCTCATCAGTGATTCTTAAGTCAGCGTCTGACCGGGCGATCTTTGAAGAGAATGGTTGTCAGTCCTTGCTGAAGGGAAACAGAGGAGAAGGCGGTCTGATCAGTGGAGCAATTTATTCCACATTAGAAAGTGTTTTCTCTGTCTTAAACTTCTTGGTTTTCAACCTGTGATACCCTTGCTACTGGCGGTGTGAGGGTGTACTGAAGAAGTAAGCTTTTTGGCTCTGTGTAAAAATAAGCAGGAGAAGGAGATGGGCACTGGGGCAGAAGAAGGGTTAAGTGGAGCAATCAGCAGCTGTTGAGATGTTTTTATAAGAGTTTGGTGATCAGGTCATTCATGAAGTACAGGATGAAGGGTTCCAGTCTGCTTAGCTACATCCAGGACTTGTTCCAAAAACAGTTTATTCAGAACGAAAAGGTATATTTTGGTTTTTTTCACTCTTGCAGTTCTTTGTTTGCAGTTTGGTGATGCTGTGGTTTCTTGTGGTACATTGGCCTCTGGAGATAGTACTTTCTTACTGTGATAGAATGGTATTTTAGTTGTGATGGATTTGTATGTGATGCAGACAGTCTTGAATGTGATGCATGCTTGAAAGGGTAGGCAGTACAAGGTTTTAAGGATGGGAATGATGTATTTTTCTAGCCCTCTTGGGTCACGTTGATAGGCTTTCACTGGGGCCGATGTGCCATATGGGACTCCTGCCAGTAGTGCATTTCCACTGTTCAGACAGAGCCTTGACAAGGTCTTGATTAAATGTTCTGAAACTCTGGCTAGGGATGATGGGCTTGAATTTTCGGAGTAACACAAGTTGTTACCATGCTTTTTGGGATGTTATACCAATGTATGTTTTGAATGAATGCATGAATCAAACCAGCAGACAAAGGACGGTGCAATCGTCATACTGAATTCTGCGGACTAAGTGTCCGTTGCGTCATCTGACCAACATTAATAATTACATCTTGTTCCAAAATGACCCATCCATAGAATTAAAGAATGATATTGGCAATGAAGTTGTCTCAAGTATTAGAGAATGGTTATATTTCAGAGCAATACACCACATTTCTTGCACCAATCAATACTAGAACCTCTATCTTTTACACCCTTCCAAAAATCCATAAGGGTAAAATTCCCCCACCTGGTCATCCTATCGTCTCTGGTAATAATTCTGTACTTCAACCTCTATCTCAATATGCAGATAATTTCCTCAAACAGAACATTCCAACTATGTGGTCATATATTAGGGACACCACACATAATATTTTTATGATTGTAGGATTAACTTTTGATCCTACTAATAACATATTCATTTGTATGGATATAGAAACACTTTACACCAGCATCCCACAACAAAATGTTCTGCAAATTGTTGAAGGACATCTAGAATTACATTTTGCAGACTTAGGTGCAGACCATAGGGACTTCATAAACTGGTGTACTGAGATGTTGCTGACATGAAAATTCTTTTGTTTTCAAGACACATTATATCTACAAGTAGAAGGTACAGCCATGGGATCCACTGTACATTACATTTATGCAGTGGACAACCAATTTCATTGACATATAAAGCTATGGAAACGACACATAGACGATGTGCTGGTCCTCTGGCAAGGTCTGAGTGACAAGAGCAGTGCCTTTGTGAACTGGTTAAATAATTTAGACCCACATCTGCATTTTAAACATACTTTCAGAATTTCCTTCTTGGATAACACCATCTTTTCTAAAAATTACTTTATAAAGATCAAACCATTTCGTGAGCCCCCCGATTCTTGTAGTTTCCATCCCAAGTCTTTGAAGGAAAATCTCCCTTCAGTCAATTTATTCGATTATGAAGAAAAAGCTCTAATGTGATGCACAATGAGACAGCGTCAGGTGAGCTCTCTTCAACATTGTGACCTAGAAATGATCCCAAACGATGTATTCGTGAGGCAAAAAAACGGGCTTCCCAGGGAGGTACTGTTCAAACCTAAAGTAACCAAAAATACTGACAAACGATTGGTTAGTGCATCTACGTATTCTCATCTATCGTTCAAAATTTTAAAAATGATCCGGAAACACTGGCATTTCCTTCAAAAAGGGCCATTAACTTTGGAACCTCCTTTATTTGCTTTTAAAAAACAAAATGCAACAATATCAGAAATATGGTTGGCAGAACTGATACACCACAAGTTGCAACAAGCAGTGTTCTGCCTACATTGCCCGAAATTTTGGGGTTACCTAGAGGAGTTGGACATACACCATGTGGAAATTGCAGCGTTTGCTTTTTAACTAAGCATACCACCAGTATAGATCTTGGTCTTACGTATCCTTGGACACAATGGTCACTAACCAATTGCAATTCTAAAAAGGTAATATAACTTATTAAGTGCTCCTGCATCAAAAAATACATACATAGGCATGACTTCACGAAGGGTAAGAACTAGAAGAATTGAGCATCAAAGCTGCATACATACAGTTATTGTCAATTCTTCAGTGTTCAGTATTGATAGAAGCCTGAGGTCTGTACGCACAGAACATCTTGACACGGTGGGGCCAAAAACGTATTTTTTTTTTTATTTATTGAAACACCAGTCTGACATGTCTCAATGCAAGCATTGTGACATCAGACTTTTATTACAATGTGGTCCTATGTATCCAAAAAGAAGGAAGAAGAAGAAAAAGAGAAGAGGACTTCTCCAAAACAAGCAAAGGTCCATCAGACTATTACCGTCCGCTCGAGCCACTTCTGAAAATCCTGGATGAAACGCTGTTTCAAATAAAGTTTGTGTCGAGACGTAGAGAGTCCAAGTAGTCAACTACGGCACAGCTTAATTTTATACAGTGTCCGGCTGCCGCATATGACCACCAATCTCGACTAATACAGTCCACAGGAATGAAGTCTCCCAGATGCGTCATCCGTTTGGCGGTGGTATCTTTGCATCTAGTGAGGAGATGTTCAGAAGTTTCGGTTTCACAGTGACAGAAACGACATATATTGTTACTCAGTTCTTTAAAGTAACGACTCCACATCATTTCTTTCGTTTTTATGGCATTTAAACGAAACCTTAGAAACTGCTCACGATGATGTCGAGACGGGCAGTGTTTTAGGTAGTTGCTTGTAACATTTAGCTTAAGTGCCCCAACTCCAGCGTCTAAGGTGGTCGGTTTCAAGAGACGTGAATCATTGTTCGAAATCCAGCACCATTGTTCGAACTTTTTTTTTGTTAGTTGTGGTCTCTCTAGTAGATCGTTCAGGTTGAGATCAGCAGTGGCTAAGATTCTCAGCATGATTTGCTTCCACTCATCGAGAAGTTTCGAATTCCCTGTGTTACTTGTCGCAGAGAAAATTTGGAATGCAGGGGCTGTCGGAGACAAATTCATCTTTCGCATTACTGTTAAGGACTTCCACATTACATGCGAATGTAGAGAATTCAGTGAAAGTTCGTATCTGATTTGGGTCATTGATATGTATGTTGGAAGCTTCAGAACACGCCGCCAGAAGATTCCTTCCAATTTTTGCCAAAACGAGACATCTATGTTCCAACCGGATTCTGATCCAAAGGTGATTGCTGGAACTACCTTTTGGGTATAGAAAATCAAGACCGGTGTTAAAGTGAACTTGCCAAACGTTTTGTTCAGCAACTGTCCCTGAATGCCAAATTGAGTCATACGATTGACCATGTCAACTTTCCAGTGATGTTCATGGACTGAGTTGTTAAAGATGATTCCCAAATATCTGATTGAATTGACTGTTTCAAGACAGATGTCATCGATTTTCCACTTGAAGATTTTTTGTCTTTTCGGACGATTTTGGCTAATAATAATGATCTTAGTTTTTTCAATATTTAGCTCCAGGTCATTTTTGTGCAGGTAGTCATGAAGGTTTGTTAATTGGCGTTGCAAGCCTATTTCGGTTCTGTCCAGTAAAACCACATCATCAGCATATATTATGCATCCTACTTCGATGTTATTCAGTTTTGGTGGAAAACATCGCACATCTTTGCGATGAGCAGGGATGTCAGAAATAAACAATTTAAAGAGTTCAGTAGCTAATGGGCATCCCTGTTTCACACCTATGCTGGTCGGTATCCGCTTGGATAGGGTGCCTTCGTTGTTTAGTCTTATGCTGACGGTGGTTTGCGTACATAGTGCTCTAATTGGCTCGATGAGGTTTCTTGGACAGTTCCAATTTGCCAGTTTTTGCCACAGTTTGTTTCGGTTTACACTGTGAAAGCACCCCTCAGATCTATGAAGGCGAGAAATAGTCTCGTCTTTGCCTTTTGGCTTTCTAATTTGAGAATGTTTAGGAGCAACAGGTTCACCTCCACCCCCACGCCTTTGGTAAAACCTGTTTGCCGGATATCAGGGATTTGTTCTGACATAGACCACGCAGCCAGCCTTTGACGTAAAAGATTGCCCATTGCTCCTCGTTCTTTTTCAACATCATGTTTGATATTAAATCTGGGCCTGCTGCGTGGGAATTTTTCAGGGATCGTATGGCGAGTCTTATGTCTGGTCCTGTTATTCGAGGTTCCCAAGATATTGTCTCTTGTGCAGGTTTTCTAGCGTCCTCATTAGCTGTTTTACAAAAGATGTTGCCATAATGCTGTTCCCATGAGTCGGCATCAATCTCGTTCGATGGTAGTGACTGGTGCTTCGAGTTTCCTGCGTTCAAAATTGCCCAGATTTCTCGGGAATTCTTTTGGACTAAATGCCTCATCAGGTACTCAGCTTGATCTTGCTCAATTATCGATTTTTGCGATTTTAGCCAGTTACGGTATTTTTGGCGACGTATGCGTATGGCGTTGTTGATTGCATTTGTGTCGCTGTCCGATTTGTGGGACTTCTTTAGGGTTCTTATATCTCGTCTCATAACTTGTTTTGCTTGTGTCAGGATTGAAGATGAGAGGTGTTTATGTTTGGAGCCCATTGTACGATCAGCAGATTTGACTGTGATGAAATCAAATAGTAACGGTGCGTAGTTTACAGACTGTTCAGAGGTCCGCCGTAATTTCTGGCTTATTTTCTCTATCGTTGGTCTATCCATCTTCAGCCGGTTTCCGCCACTGTTTACGGAAATTACGAGATCGTATTTTCTTTGCTCAATCGTCCATTCTACCATACAGGCCAACCGAAGCAGATTGTGATCACTACTTGACATTGAGCTTATTGATAGTCTTATGTCACTTTCAAAGAAACTTTTTGATACCCAAAAGTAATCAATTATTGATTGGGCGTATGGGGATGACCAGGTTTTTTGGGGTGGTTTGTCGCCCGGAACTTGTCCATTTACCATATTGCAATTTCTATTGCATAGCGCCTGCCTCCATTTGGACTCCCGACTTTTTACTTCATCGTATGATGATAATTTGAACTGCTTGGTTGCATGATCGAATTTGAACCAGGAGCAGTTTAAGTCGCCTGCACAGATTATTGATAGATTCTTGTAGTTTAGCAATGTCTGATCAATGCAGGTTGTTATTGAGTCTATGAATTTTTTGGTGCTTATTTTTGCCGGATTCCAGTAACTATTTATAATAAGCAGGTGTTTCCTTGTTTCTTGGTCTTCGTCTGTAGTTTGGAGCAGTGCACTTTGTACGAACGGATTAGGACTGGAGGAATCAACAAGGCGCCACCTGGTGTTTATTTTGATCATAATGACCAAACCAGAAGAGGGTCGCCCCTTTACATTTTTTATTGCAGGATTTAATAGAGTCTGGAATCCGTCCCTCGATGGTGGCTCGCACAACCATGTCTCCTGAAGACAAATGACAAAGACCCTTTCCAGGTCAGCCTCAAATTTGTTGAATAGGTGAGTGAATCCTCTAGTATTCCATGAAATAAATTCATGAGTACACTTTTTACTGCTGATTGATGGCTAACGTCGATCAGAGATGTTAGTGTGGCTGCCATTTTTCACTGGATGATTAAGATTTGTACATGAGGTTACTGAGATTGCCATTTCTCTACAAAGCTCAGCACGTCGTTGTTCTTTGGTCCCTTGAAAGGTGTCTTTTGTATTGGACATTTCGATGTCGGACCTGAAGCTCGTCGGTTCCACCGATATGTCGAACCCAAATGTTAACAATTCCTCTAGTGCATTCAGAATTGTATTTCGAACTGATCCTGAGGAAATGTGTAGCAGTACCTGGTCACAACACTTTTCAGAAGCATACTCAACTATTTGAATGTCCTCCGACAAAATCGTTCTGAGGGATGGAATGCAAGAAAATAGTTTCAGTACGTTTTTGCGGTTCAGGTTCAAATCATGGTCTTCTCGATGTAGATTTTGTAGTTTCAATTTGCAGATTAGCGAGTTAGCTCCAGATATCGAAGATGTGGATGCTTTTGATGAGTATCGGACCTGCTTTTTTTCATGCTGTCGGGGATTTTTTGGGTTAAGGCATATAGGCAGATTTAGACAGTCCTCAGGCTTTGTCCACCTATTATCATAGGTTGCCTCCTGTCCCGCTCTTGGATTTAGCCTATGCGAGGATTCATGTTGGATGTCATCGGTGGCCATATTGGAAGGGACGATTAAGCGATCGGCTGTGCCTTCATCAGAGTAAGTAGAAAAGTTGGATATATCGATTGCTGATCCCGGTGACTTGCTCATGGGACTTTCACGGTCTGCGTCAACTCTTTGTCTCTTGCTTGTCGGAGAGACATGCCGGCCTCCTCTACTGTGGTTTGTGACTTCCTGAACAATTTTTTGGTCATCAATTTTTGGCTGTTCAGCTCTTTCGAATAAGCCAACTCTACAGTCGTGTGTTACGTTTCTGATGAATTTCTGTGACTTTGAATGCTGTACATGTTTTTCAGGGTCTGGCAATTTTTTCCCAGGCTCTGACTGCCTGCCTTTCGGTTTCTGGGTTGTTTGAACTTGCCTCGTGGAAACCTTTAGTGATTTTGCCGGACCTTCGAAGATTCCAAATGCGGCTGTAGATATTTTGGAAGTCAGTTTTGGATTGAAACAGATTGCTTGTTCGTTCGGGAAAGACACAGAACCACACTCGGGGGGTTGCACGACCTGGACTCTAACTTCTTGCTGGCCGGTCGTAGTTGAAGATTCACTAGCTGCATCAGTGTTGTTCGAAATTAAAACATTTGCATTTGTATTCTGTATTTGAACTTGCTGGTTGTGAGGATCTTTGCTCGATCGTGAGGGCACTTGAAGCTTTGTAGTTTCGGTGCTTGGGTTCATCATGGCTGAATGTCTCATCCATTTTACGGCTTCAAGCAAACCGTCGGCTAAAGAGTCATTCTGGCAGTGGTGACGCGCTGCGAGGTCACTTAGGCGCTCTTGCCATCTTAATGTTTGTTCTGCTTCTTGTGTCAACCGTAGTTGCAGGAAGTGTGTCACAGAGTCGAATTTATCCATTTTTTCTTTTAGAGTTATTATGAGTGACGTCTGGTCTTTGTAGGCCTCGTGGAGTGACTCATACATTTTCAAAAACGGCAGGAGTGCCGCAGACGAGGCTGCTAGAACATTATTGTAGATCTGCATTGCAGCTGCTGAGGACAAACTTGGTTTTGACTCAGTGCTGGTTTTGTCTGACAGACTTAAATGTGAACTGTTTGAATTCTCCAAATTGGGATCTTTTGCCAGCGTCGAGGTAGCGGCCGTGGTAATAGGTAATTCCTGAGAAGATTGTAATGTTGTAGACTTTAAATTCTCATTTCTCGATTTACTGGAGGGGTCCATGTTAAATGTTGGACCTCTTGGCTTGACGTGAGGTGTACTTGAGGTACTTTCTCCTGTACCACCGCCATTTTGTTTGTCACGTATTGGCGAACAAATTTTATTGAAGTTCCCCATCTGCATGTGTCCCATGTTGTCACACAATCTATGAAGGAGATCAGCATGGTCGATGTGATTGCGACTGTATCGTTGGAATGTATGTTGCTGACTGCCTTTTGCAGTTGTGTAGCCATGGAGAGACTGAATGGTGTTAGACGTTGTATATTCCTTGGATTGTAGAAACCGAGGAGCTCTCCGCGGTGTGTCAACAGTTGCCGGAATGGTTCTTACAGTTGCGTGGTCTGTGTCTAAGGTCTGTGTAGTTAATATTATTTCATCAGATTCAAGTAGGCGCCCGTTTCCCTCCTCATCTTGTGAGGCTTCCATTAGTTCTGCATCCGTAAGTTCAAAAGGGGAAAAAAATTCATCAGCTGTTTCTGAGGTGATCTGGTTAGGCGTGGCTTGAGATGTATTGTTGAATGAAAATGTTCTTGACAAGTTTAGGCCAATCGGAAGTAAGTTGTCAAGAGTTAGTAGTGGCCTTTGTTGAGGTACATTTATGTGTGGAACAGCCTTCTCTAATGAATCATTTGTTTCGGCGTCCCCAGGCGTGAGTGCCGGCACAGATCCCTCAGACCCCGCAGCTCCCACTGCCCCCTTTAGGATGGCATCAGACGTAGTGTGTGCGCCTCCGTCAACTATCTGATTACCAATGGTTTGTAGTGGCGATATGGGCAGCGCAGGAGGTGGCACAGGAGCAGTAGGATTAGCTTGAGCAAAACTTGTCAGGGTTAGAGGATTTTCGTAATTTCCTGATGACAACCGACAGTCATTTGTTACTCGTTCTGACACCTCTTTGCTGCCTGCTGCGCACGTTGTGTTCGTTGTTGGGGCATCAAAGGATTTATCGTGCGAGGGAGAAGTCATAGAGGGGTCGGAAGGGGACACAGCAATTAACAGTGATTGCTTTGTTCCTGTTAAATCAACCGTTTCAGGTTGCGCTTTAGACGCGTGTTTTCGTGAAGCAGTGCTTACCTTTGAAGTGTCTGAAGCCGCGTCTGCCTTCAAGGCTGTCCACGGATTCTGCATCCGTCGTTGTTGAATAGTTTTCCTCCTTGTTTGGGGGCCTCCCTGGCCTGATTGGGCAGTCATTGCAGAGAGTACAATAATGCTAGCCGTAGGCAGACTAGCTGGAACCACCTAAAGTACTCAATATGTGGCCTGTGTGCACTGCACAGAGGGAGTGGGCGCTCAGAAGGGATCAAAGAGGTAGTTCCTCCGCAGTCTCCCTGATTATCGCGCCACCAGCGCCAAACAGCCGCTCAACAGCCGTTGGCCTTTACGCCTGTCGGGCTTAACGCCGCAAGGGTGTGCTGAGCTCTGTTTTATGTGCCTGGATAGGTCAGGTGATCAGTCACGTGACGGCACAGCGCTCCGCCTCCTCCTGGAAGCGAGCGAGCAGGCGAGATGGAAATGCGAAATGCGCGAGTTCTTAGAACTCCCAGCGCACGTTGACAAAATACAGCAGCAGCAGCAAGAAAGTGTCTTCTCACAGGAATTGCACAAAACGTATTTATTTGATCAACAGTCACCTGTCTGGGCTCAATGAGGAGATTCTTTGGTTTGCATAAATTCATCTCTTATTCTGCTCCGGCATTTTCTGCCACCATGGTGTGAACCTTTAGGGTGAATTCACAGCATTTTGCAAGAATATGCACCACAGCATGTCAAACAATTGGTCCGTTCGGTGTCCGTTTATATTTTCTTTTACTCCATTTCAAGATGGCCACTGTATTAGGTACATGATGCCAGTCTATGTTAGCATCCCTGCCTTTCATGGGTAAGCTGGTGACGTCACACACGTGAGACAGTAGCAAACAATTTCTCGTTTGGGAGATATGTCTTGCCTTTGCCCGCCACGCACAGTGAGCCATATGAGACGATGTGTGTTTGGCTCTGCTCTGGTTTCCGAACACAGAGACATGTGGTTGAACGGGTGAGGGTGCAACAGGATATTAAGACTGCAAATGGCCTCATAATTCTAGTAATGGCATGTAGGCACGGTGCTCAATCTAGCCACCTATTCACTTAGTTGCATATTATGTACGGTTAGGGTCATCCACTGGCACTCACTGCTGTGTAGATGAGCACAGTAACTGTTTTTGAACATTTTTTGTTCATTAGGATGTACAGTAATGTGATATTTTAATTGTAACAGCTTTAGGACCTTGTGTTGTTTTCATTTGTAGAGTTTCTCTGGGAGTCATTGTATATGAAATGCTTACCCAATATGTGTGGATGAATTCCATGTTGCCATGATGTGAAATCCAGTCACACTACATGATCCAGTTGGTAACACATTCCTTACACAGAGGTACAATGGGAGGATAGCTCAGCAGCAACGTGCTCGCCTTTGAAGCAAGACGACACAGAGCAATACAGGTTCGATCCCCGGGTCCGCCCTTAGAAACCTCTGGGTATTAAGCGCGTTATAAATAACCTATCATATCATAAAGGCATAGGCAGGCAGGACATGCTTGTTTTTATTTAGGGTATATTTCAATACTCTTGTGTAAAAATCTGTCTATTTATGCAAAAGTAGTAATGGATGGATGAGATTCATTGGAATCCATTATTGTTTTCTCAAAGGATGATTTGCCCTTTTAGCAATACCTCTGATGAATCAGACTTCTAACATTTCTGAGACCCAATGTGCATCTGATGTAATTTGCAGTTCACTATTGAGTAGCATTATTTACTATACATTTGTTCTAAATGCCTCTAGTGTTTTTGAGTAAACACCTTATAATGTTCCATGGGGGAACACGTCCAAATTGTCATGTACAAACCTGATGGTCATTTACGATATCCATTGGTTGGAATATTGAAGGGATTAATCCCCCTGAAGAAAGTTCCAAACCGAGAGGGACAGAAACATGTTGGGGATATAGAGGTGTGCAAAGAAATTAAAATAATTCACCTGAAGATGTTTTCAATGGGTGTTGTGGTGGAATATTTTGTTTTATATATACATTGTCACTAGGGTGTGGTGAAGGATAGCTTTTTAATATTAATTCTGACATTTTACTGTTATGTTGGAAATGTGGATTAGTTGGTGCTCCAGCTATTGAGTATATATGAATTTGCTGTTTTGAGGGGTCAGAAATGTGAAGAAGACAACTTTGTGAAGGTTTTCAAAAGATGCCATTTTATTAAACTCAAATAACTAAAGGAAACACTCTTACAAAATGATTCTGTCCCTTCACACCTGTACTTACAACAAACACAACAAGATAATAGCTGGCAATTCAGATACAACAAAATGAAAAGTTAAGTTTAAAGTCAGGTAACTGTTCCTACTTGTAACCTGGGTGAATTCCCCTCCCCCAGATTCAATCAGGATTTCAATCAACAGTTCAAAGGAATAATGAAATCCCATCTTGCAACAAAGTTCTATTACAGTTCCTCTTATTCCTCTAGGCTTCTCAATTGTACTTGATCAAAAGTTCAGAATGTTCAGTAAGTATTTTATCTCTCCACTGGTGGTAGAGAGTTCCACACAACCTTTCATTAGAAAATAAATGTATTTCCACAGTTCATTAATATTAACAAAAAGGCATATGTTTGGATAACACTGCAACAGTTCACAAATTACAATTTGCAATATTACTGTGATAACTCATCATGGGCTTTTGTGGTCTCATCACTTCTTCCTTAACATCTTTAGCCATACCACGGTACTTCAAAGACTTCTGCCTGGTCCACTCACCTGTCAGGCCTACAGTATAACGTCCTTTTGTCCTGGTGTACTCTCCTGTCATGACTAATAAACTACTAAATGTAATTCTGTTGCACATTTCTACATCACACAACTTATAGAGTCTTTTTACTCTTCACAATATTAGTTTTGACAACTTTGTTGGGGAAACCAAGAGACAAAGTGGTGCTGTTTGTTCGGTAACACCTAAATTGATGGAGGTTTTGATCAAATTGGGTGTTAACAATTTGTTTGAGACCAAAATGACCAAACATGAGGAGCGAGGGCTGCAGGGGTGTCCCCTGCTCCCATGTTCAGTATTTTGAGGTTTCGGAGGTGCAGGGGTGTCCTCCGCTTCCATAGCATTGGAGGCGGGGGATAAAAAAAATGTATGAAAAAAACCGGGGCCTGAGTAATTAGGCTGCGGGCAGTTCAACCGCAAACAAATCCGGCAACAACAACCAACCCAGCTCCGTTTGTTCCACACTCTTGACTGCCACATGCAAAGCAGGTTATGCTCCTCTGCTTCTGAACACCTTCTGATAGAAGGGCATCCTTCCTGCCACTCTTGTTTCCCCCCTTGTGTTAACAAAGTATTGGCAATGTTTTTTTCTCTCTCTTGCTCTTTTTTGGCTTTGGCAATTCTTATTAAGGTTAGTTCCCCCATTGCTTCTTTCTAACAACACGGTTTAAAAACAACTTGTTTCTTAACTGCCCCCTCTTGGCTTTGGCAATATTGGTTCCTTTTAACAGCATATGTTATTGCACTTTTTTGGCTTTGCTAATGGTTGTTGTTATCTGTTTCTAGCTCTATTGCCCCCTTATGTTGTTGGCAATTATTCTGACCTTTAAACCCAAAATGACATTCTGTTGCCACTTTCTCCATTTCACTTTCACTTGGTATGCAAAATAATTAACTTTATACTTCACATCAGTTCGACATACATAATATTTATGTTTCTGCCACTTCTCTTCCTTTTCATTATTTTGATATTCAAAATATTCAGGTGGCCAGCGGGCAGTTACGGACACTCCGGGATCACAATACACAGGTGAGCTCACTGGGTTGGCAATGTGCATCTGCTCACCTCGCTGCCTTCGGTTGTCTGCTTCTTGTGCTCCGGATTTCGAGGAAAACCGCTTTGCTCGGTTTTCATTTACCCACACTTATCAAAACAGGAGCATTCTGTGATCCAAAGACTCTCTGGTGTTCGCCGGTCAACAGAGCCTGCCTTATGCGGGGAGTGGGGGGAGCTTGTTAACTTCATACTTCATAATTTAAATATTGTATATAGACCATTTTTATGGAAATTGAATAAGGAATTGAATACATTCATTTAATAAATAAATATTCGTTTTTTGACATTAGTATCTTGTTGAATTAAGTTCATTTTTCACTTTTCTGAGCGTTGTATTAGAGGCATCAAATTCAAGGTGATTCATTTGTGTTGATAGTGTTTTTAATGAATGGTCAAAGTCAATGGTAAAGCTGACAGATTTTGCACTGAGTGGCAGTTGATTTGTGAATCAATCGATCCTCATGTTTGTCAGCCAGTTTAAGATTTAGGCACGTTTAGTGGAGTGCCTTGGAAAATTCATTTGGTCTTTGTCAGGTTGAGCTTCAGTTAGGTGCTCTACATCCAGGCTTGGATGAGGGGTAAGGCAGTGCTTGAGTCGATTGGTGATGTTGATGCAACTGATCTTTAGGTAAAGCTGTGTGTCATCTACATATTAATATATCTTGATGTTAGTGAAGGCAAGCCATTCCTCTAAAGATTCCATAAATTGAAGGTGACAGTGGACAGGATGAAGCCTTTTGAATTCCACATGTTACTCTGTGGCACTCAGATCTTTTGGGCCCCACTGGATGAGCTGGTCTGTGTTGGAGCAGTAAGTGGTGAGCCATGTGATGTCTGTTCCATCAAACCCCATGCACACAGTAAGGTTTCTTAGGAGGGCTCCATAGTCAACTTTAGCAAAGGCAGCAGAAATGTTCAGTAGAACAAGTGGAAGGTGTCCCTTTTTTTCCAGAACGTGTAGAGCGCTAACATTAACTTGGATGGTGGCAGAATACAGATTGATAGTCCTGTAGGAGATTGTGCTGAGTGATCCTTTCCTGCAACTGGATGGCAACGGTCTTCGCAATCCATTTTCGGAGTAAGTGGAGGTGTTTCATGTAGTGATTACAGGCCCGGTTGCTTGTATTGAATGTGGATCTCTTAAGCAGAGGAGAATCGTTCCCATTTGCAGGACATTTGGAAAGATGTCTTGTGTCAGGAATGCCTTGATCACATCAATATAAGGTCACAATGGAGGTGTGTTTAAGACTGGTGTTTTCAGTTCTTCCAGACTCAGTCCCGCTTGACATATTGCAGGCTGGTATGGATGTGTATTCACACAATAGATAGGCAACACACTTCTTTGTTATAAACTGTTAGCAGCCAAATACGACCCAAAACCTGGTCCAGTTGGCTAAACCAAAAGACTGTGGTGAGGACAACAATTTCAGCTAATATCTAGCTAAAAGATGGAAAGAAATGTAGAAGAAGGCTGTGGTGGAAGACAGAAGGATAGAACAAGAAGTAAACTATCCCTGCCTAAAGTGCACTCTCAACTAGATTGCAGTGTTACAACGCCTGTCTAATAGTGACAGAATAAGAGTAAAATTACCAACTTCTATAGTGTGTAATACATTCAGCCTTGTGAGTCCTTCTACCACTCTCTTCCAGAAGTATTTAAATTGGAAGAGACTATAAGTAAAAGAGGAAGGGCACCAGGGAAATTAAAGAGGATATGTATTCCTCTCTACACACGTGTGGCACCTAATGGGGTAAACAATCCTTTAATGACGCACAGATTGTCACACCGACCCTGGATTGCTAGGGTTAAAATGACACAGAAACAATGGAAAAAGAAAAAATGTTTCTTTTTCCTAAAACACAAAGACAATACAGTCACAACCTCCCTTCCAGAACTCGTTTTACCTAAAGGGGAGTAGACAATGTAAAAAGGTTTGCTCAAACAATCTCACATAGGCTAAATAACACCTTTTTAGATGTAGCAAACACTTTCGACCGGTTTCAGTGGCATAACTTTAATAAAGCCACATTCTTCAGGACAGTCTTAGCTTCCTCAAAGCTGGTCTATTTCAAAATTTAGAGACCAGTTTATGAGAAACAAAAATACGGTAGATGGAGTAGTACTTTACCACCTTGCCATAGGTGTCATAGGACTGGAACAGGCTTGAACGGGAGCCTGTAGAATCAAAACAGAGGAAACCACAGTCACTACGCGGATGCTTAGTTCCATACATTGGATTATGAATCGGCACAAATATACGTGTCATTCATCAATACAAACAGAGACTGTTAAAACAACACTTCATCATTCAGTCATCATGTATACTTCTCAATCTCCTCAGTATATAGCCATCATGGCATCTCTACAGCATTCTCTATGCTACATTTCACTTCAAAGGTCTGTGGAAAGGTCTATGGAAATATTTCATTTACAAATCTTAGGTAAAAAAAATTGTCTTAGGTCAATGTAGATCATTCATTTTGGGTATCAAAAAGATGCACAGTTGTTTATGTATTATTTACACAGCTATTTCTTTGTTAAATAAATATCTTTTACGGTTTTTCAATCATCAGACTACCCTGTTTGCTTTCAGAGTCTGCTACAGCCTACAAATTTGAGTGATACCCTTGTGATACACCCTGACAAATAACTTGTTACTTGAACTAATTATTAATTGAACCCACAGCAGTGCGGACCCTCTTGTTTTAGTCTAGTTCTTAATCCCTCTCCTCACTGCTTATGGGATAATTCCCCCCTTTTCTTTGTGTTAGTAAGTGTGAGGGACAGGGCTGGAAGGGTTCAATGGGGTGCAGGCCCAGCCAGGAAGTGCAAGAGGAGAGGGACTGGAGGGCAGGGGCAGGTCAGGGGGGTCAGGGGTCACCAAGTGCAGGTGCATACTGGTTGAGGAGGTCCTGGTGCCTTGTAACGCTCAGAAGGTACCAGGTAGCCGTCAAAAAGATGCAGAGGGGGACATTAGCAGAGGAGGGGGAGAAGGAAGGAAGAAAAGAAAAGGAGGGTCTTGAGAAGCTTCTGGAACTTAAGGAGATCCAGCTCAAGTCTGAGAGAGGCAGGTAGGCCATTCAAGAGGGAGGCACCTGGGGAGCGGAGAGATCTACCCCCCACTCTCTGCTTGGAAAAATGTCTCATCTGAAGGGAGATGAAGCTAGAAGACTGAAGGTCTCTAGCAGGCAGGTATTTAGGGAGAGAGAATTGGATGTAGTGGGATCTCAGGCCCCAGAAAGCCTTGCGGATGATGCAGGGGGTCTTCAACTTGAGCCTCAGAGCAACCCTGAGCCAGTAGCGAAAGAGATGTGGTCCCTTGGCTTGAGGCCAAGGAAAGGTCTTGCAGTCCTATTTTGGATTCGTTGATGGGAGCAAAGGGAGGAATTAAGCAGATTGAGGAAAAGGATGTTGCAGTAGTCCAGCCTGGAGAGGACCAGAACTCTGGAGACATTGAGTTTCTGGGGGAAGGTGAGGAAAAGGAGAATGCCTCTGAGGAGGTGCTGCTGAAAGTGGGCCTTCTTGGCAAGGTTCGTGATGTGAGGAGAGAAGGAGCGAGAGGAGTCGAAGATGACACCAAGGCTTTTTGCTTCACGGAGGGTCAGGCAGGAGGCCCATGTAGGGCGGGCAGAGAGTAGGAGCGAAGGAGGGAGCTGGGGTCCCAATGCATAGGATCTCAGTCATACTGGCATTATGGATGCTTCCATACTGATTGTTGTGTAGCAGTTTGCTTTGGCTCTGCTGTTGCATCCTGAATGACGGTTTCTAAGGGTTATATGTTCTTCTTAATGTGATTTTCTCCAGCAATTTTATTTTCTATTGAGGGTATTCTGGATGTCAATGAGTTCCTGTGTGTACCATGGTATGGATGATTTATGTTGGTTGAGTCAAAGTTTCAGTGGTACATGAATGTAGGTGGTCTTAGTTAGTGTGTGGTTAAGTGAACTGAGGAGAGAGTTGACATTCTCCGAGAGGTCAGATGTGGAAGACAGCGTGATGTGCCTTCCTTACAGTGTGTCGTTTGGCAAGTTCTTAAAGTAGCAGTGGGGTGTCTTGATTGGTCAGGGTTGGCCTGATCAGAATGGGTATGGCTATGTGTTCATCTCATTCGAGAAGTAGGCGAGTAAGACACACAATAGCTTAGCTGGAGAGGTAGTGTATACCAAGTCAAGTGTGCTTCTATGTTTTGGGCTCGTTCTGTGATGGGTTTCTTGATGTTCATAGTGTCAAGCAATCTGAGTAGATGCTCTCTAGTTTTATTGGCTTCCAGGAAGTTTGAGTTCTCTGAGGAAGATGTTAGTTGTGTTGTTGACAGATGCTGCTGTGACGAAGTTTGTGATTTCATTGAGAAAGGCCTTGTTACTTTGGGGTGGTCGGTAGACTGCGTGGAACGTGCCGATTTAAGTGTGAGTGGGAAATGGCAGGTGGAGATTTCCATGGATGCTGGTGTGCAGGGTACATGTCCGTGTGGTCTTGTGGATGATAGTCAGCCCTCTGTTAGTCTTTCCTTTTTGGTTCTTCTGTTGGATGGTGTGGCCTGCGGAGTGGATGACATTTAGAATATGTGTGGTTTTTTGGGGCTGTGTCATGCCTCTGTCATAAAGAGTGCATATAGTATGTAAGGGGTGATCAGGTAAGCACTTCTGCTGCATGTAGAACTACTGAGCCTGAATTGACAAGCTTGAGGTTGTGTGTGTGTTTTTGAGGTGATGTTTTTTGTTTGGAGTTGGGTGGGAATGAGTGTTTGCATGTGTGGGTGAAGATGTGAACATAAATTTTGAGTGTGGTGTGATGCACATGCTGCTCATCAACCTGGGTGCCTGAAGTATGTGTTCAGGAACTTTCCAGATTCGACCAGGACCAAACAGGAGTTGTCATTCTCATCATCTGCACTTCCCTTCAGATGCCTGGGTGAGAGATGCTTTGGGGTAACATAGTTAAGTAGCAAAAGAGATGAGTGGGGAAGGCTAAAAGGCGGAGAACAAATTACCAATGACTAGCAGGTCTGTTGTGCAGATGTCATATGAGCTTAATCCTCTTGCATCAGTTCACCAATCGACCAAACGTGTGAAGGTAATTTGGTCCCCATGGCATTGATTGTAGGCAATGCAATCTAAGGATTAGCCAGGGCAAAATATGTAATGCATCTGTAATGCTGGCAAATTCTATTGACCAGTGACAAGGCAGAGTCCAAGCCTACTTTAAGGTGTGCCAAAGTGACGGATGGGAGGAAAACTAAAACCAAAAAGCTTATGGGTGGAATATTTTGAAATAATCATAATCACTGGCATTGTGATGATGATTTGATGATGATCTTAAAAGTATAAAGTGCACAACCGCCCAAAGACATCTTGGCGCTACGCAGAATACAATAACAACCTTGGCCCACTATCATATTTTGAACAGGAAGGTCTTTAGTAGCTGACAAAAGAGTAGATGATTGGAAACAATATGTATTATGCTTCATTAGCCCATGTGCACCTGCACCATTACAGAATGGACGGGATGGGGACTTACATTGACACTATCCAGATGGGAGAAGACCAAAACCTGTATGATGTTTCTGAAATAAGTGGCTGGGATGACTGGCTTCATTCTGTGAATGGGTGCTAGATGGTAAGAGGCTTCTTATGTTGGCTTGGCAGACTGAAAGAAGAGCTGCAGATGATGGGACATCGCATGGAGTTTGCTCATTGCGTCAGCTGTGGTGAAAATCTGTAGAGTTCCATTTCTCTGAACATTTCTGGACCCGAGCTTTCTGGCTGACATTTATCAGGAGGTTGAACTCAAGGGACTCATGGGGTTCAGCTTTTTTCATTTTATTTTTTCTAAAGCATAAACTTAACCCAAAAGCCCCAGAGTGCTCTACAAATCCGAACACTACACAGCAGACAAGCAGTCACAATGAATGCATCCGAATCAACAAAATAATTCAGAAGATTTTTAACCTATTTAGAAATACTGTTTAATTGAACAAAGCAGGTGCCATGGCCTAGTCAAAGGGGAACAGAACCGCTCACCCCTTGAAAGATGGTGGGAGGCTTAGGGAGAGGTCTGCTACCCTTTCTAAACCTGGGGAAAGGGGCACCCGAAAAGACACCAATTTATTACACTTCCCCTTGTGTCTGCATGTTAACTCGCAGTGAACTTTTGGCTCATTTCATGCCTTTCAAATCACCTGCTCACCAGAATGTTTCTATCTTTCACAGCAAAGCTCAACAAAAAGCCGTCAGAATTAGACTGACTCATCAGGGCCCCAAGTGAGCCAAGAGGTAGTCAGAATGACCGAAATACATTCGGCAGTGGACATCCCTCGCCACAACCTTGTCTACAAGAGACAGACAGCACACCCAAAGTGAGAGCCGACTAGCTGCGATAATAGCAATTCCGCAGAGAATAATCTCATGCTCAGTTCGTGGACTACAGCAGAAACCCGCCCTAGGATAGTGGGAAATCACTGATCACCAGAGACAATACCAGAGGACTCAAACACCCCCTTTTGGGAGTCTTCCGGCAGGGCAGGTGTGTACCAATGGCCCAGACAGACTTCGACATTCGCAACCGATATATGGGGTGAGGCTTAACAGGGATTTCTATGTATTTCTTGCTCTTTAATGCTTCTTGGGCTGGGATAGAGCAGATGGATTGGTCAAGGGAAGTTGACTAATCACAGGGCACAAGGAAGTATAAAGTAGTAAACACCCAACAGGAAGTGGAAAGCAGGGTCGGACTGGGACAAGAAATAGGCCCGGACACCCAAAAAAAATGGCCCAGGCCTAATGACCCTTGACTTCTGATGACATCACCGGAAGTGACGTCATTTGACCCCACCCCAAAGTCACATCCTGCGAAGCGATGAAACACAACCTTTCACATCTTCAAAAAACAGGAAGTGGCATCAAATAGCATTGTTCCTAAGTACACTATGAAAAATATGGTTATGATTTCACTAATGTGATATACATTTCATACAATAATGGATCACCATATGTATCATTAATATCTGTGTGTATAGATCCATATTGTCAAATTACTGTGAATGCAAGCAGATGTCCAAGGCCAAATGATGTTATTGTATAGCACTTACGCTTAAGATCTTTTTTATAGAACAAACATGCATACAATATCACCCAGCCTGTGTTGGTACTCATTTATTGACCTAAGAAGGATGAAAGGCTGAGATGGCCTTGCTGGGATTTGAACCTGCAGATCACACACACATCGCAGCAGCAAGTGCTCAACCCACTGAGCTATCATATCGGCTATAGTAAAATTAACAATTATTCTGTAGTGGATACCATTAAACTGGTAACTGAGATTTAACAGCAGAACAGTTAAGTTCATCTGCAGGTCTGGTGCAAAGTTGGCCGCATGTCAAGCCTGCATGCGTCTACTTTCAGGCTTCAGAGGTTGGCAAAATAGGGAAAGCAGCGCACTCACAGGACGTCCCATACGCACTTGTTACCTCATATATGCAAAAAAAAAAATCCTGAACAGCATGCCAGTGAGATGGGAAAGATAGACACATTACAACAAAGCATTCATTGTGGCAAAATGAAGTCAAAGGCCGCTTGATGTGCTATGGTCAAATATTTCTACACCGTACAGAAGCTTGTAGGCACAAAGATTTTGAGTGACCGAGGACACCGAGATGGAATGTCTTGTGATGATCGTAACAGAGACAACAGCAGAAACAAAAACATACTATTACCGCAACTTGCGAAAGGCAAAATATAGAGTCCGAAATGGATGCTTTTTCTACTCTAAAATTGGTTATTTATCACTAATATCACTAATAAATGTTTATCACTAATACAACAGCACAGCAACTCCAACTGGAGTGGTGCCACGGTGTCAGCCGCCGGCCCGGCAGCAGCCCCAGCGCCTCAACTTTGCATGCTGCAGCAGCATGTGAATGATGCATGTATCATAATTTATGATGCACACATCATGCATGCAAATAAATCATCAAAGTAAGGTAACATATGTTACCTAGCTTTGATGAATTATGCCATTGCAGGTATTTTTTTTTTCTCAAAAATATATATCTTTTTTCCCAAAAATATTTTTTTTTCAAATTGTTTTTTTTGTCCAAACCTGTCCAGGCCTGGACAGAAACTGGCCCCCCACTCCACAAGGATGATTCCGGCCCTGCCACAGGCCGAAAGGGCGAGGGGCCAATCCAACTCTGGTGGAAAGTAGTTTGGGTGAGTTCAACAGAGGTGGGGGTGGTGGACAAGGAGACCAGCAGGAGGAAGGAAGCAGCAGCCAGGTGTTGAGGCCTGCAGTTGATAAGGTGAGGTTTTGGGTCAGTGAGTGCTAAAGTACTGCAATTTGAGTGTGCATGTTTGTGTGACGAGTGGGTTAGGAGGGTTAGTGTATAGACTGTTTGTGAAGCACATGCTTACAGGGTGAAATGAAAGGAGGGTCTTTCGTAGTACTGTCAGGAGTAGAGTAGCAGTGGGAGGAGTTTGGTGGGAGGAGCAAAAGAAGACGTGTAGTCGTGAGAGCAGACAGGACGTGGTAAGCTGATTTTGATGGAGTAGATGCAAGGCAGAATCACATTAGTACTAACAACTCGACATAGTAGGGACAGCCAGTAAGTTTCTGGGTTCTATTTCTGTGGGTACACTAACGATTTCAGCACAAAAGGCCGAAAATGCACGGGTGTGACCTTTTGTGTGCAACCCTCTCTGGGTCTATGTCGGGGGTCCCCCAGCTGCTCCAAGGCACCCTGTGACCCCCCCCCCTGCCCACTCCCTCACTTACCCGATGTGCGCTCCGGCCTCCAGCTCCTTGTAAACCTATAGCAGGCATGTTATTTATTCTTATTGACATGTTGCTTGTACATTGCCTTTGCAAATCCATGATCCTACACTGGCGGAGACGAATTACACATGGACCCCAAATTACATTACTTATTCAATAAAACACAGACATGCTATTCCTATTGGCAGGTTGCTTGCATGTTACCCTTACAAATTGTGTTTCATATTCATGATCCGACACTAATTGAGAAAGATTACAGATACATCGACAAGTTTAAATTGTATTAAGGAAGGTCTGCTACAAAAGCTATTGCACATTTCAAACAAAGCTTTCTCTATAATGTGCTTTTCTAAATGTTTGGCTTTTTTTTGCCACAATAGGGCACAGGGGACGGGAGTTCCCTACGTTGGGGACTGTGTTTTTCTTATGCATGTGCAATCTATGGGCCAGGATTGTTGCTTTCTCCCCTGCAACGTAAGTGTTTAACTTCGATCATTTATTACCATCTTCTTTAAAAACCTAGCAGAGTGGGAGCAAGAGGCAATGCAACCCGCATGTTTGAAGGGTCTGCTGCTGTGCCTTGAAGGGTCTGCTGCTGTGCCTCTTTCTTGCTGTATCATGGTACCTCTACCCGTGCTACATCTTGACCACAGTACATTTCCCAGACTCCACAACGTATCTGTTAAAAACAGAGGCTTTTTTCTCCATTTCAGTCGTATTATTCAAATCAAAAGGATGTGAGAATCAGGGCCGGTCTTACAACAGATTGCACCCCAGACAGGAAGCATCGTTGGCGCCCCCCCACCCAACCTGTGATCTCATGCATGTGTCATGGGCTGAGCAGCTGGAGTGGGGACTATGAGTTAACAAAATTGTCAATGCTGGCATCTGCTGAATTTCATGAACCTCAGAAAACAGCAATAAGAGGGTCAAAGTCGAACAGGCCTGGTTATGTTAGTCTGCTTTTGCTCTTCATTTTTAGTAACAATGACCAGTTTGCTGCTGTGACTCAGGTCAGAGAATCGACAATGTCAGATCTACACTAATGTCATTCGTATGACCTCAAACATTTAGCCACTCTTAGAAGGTGATGAACTGGTCTTGAACAGTGTTACTTGAACCTCAAAGAACAAGCACCAGCAACATACCCACCGATAGCTGTACAAGCCCGTCTATCTCAGCATTAAAATACATGCATTTATGGAATATGTATTGCATCAAATATTTCACGGGAGGTTAAATATATTTAGGAGGGACACATGTAAACAATATCACTACTCCATGTGAGTGGTAAAGTCTACTTTAAACATATGCAGAGAGTTGACATGCATGTACAATTCAACATAGCTCCCAATGTTAATGTTGGAGAGGTGGCGTTCTAAAATTATGACATTACAATGTGGACTTTACATTGAAACACATTGCAGTGCATTACCGTGGCAGAGAAATGACAGATCGAGTATTGGGGTTTGTTTCGCTTATGCTCGTGAACTCTCAACATTCTTAAATGTTTCCTTCGTGATCACTCATTTTAGCTCCCAACAGCACCATGAAACTGTAAGATCGCAAAGAAAAACGATGTCTACCATCCCAACATAAAAACAAAAACAATCAAATTCTTAAACGGTGGAATGCAACCTTTTCTTGGGACTCGTTAAGTTTACTTTTTGCAAATTACTAGTCGCGTGCTGCTTGAATAACAGCGGCCCTTGCACATTGTGCAGTGTATAGACGAATTTCATTTCAAGGGACTTGGAGTACTGCGGGTATCAGGGGAAGCATCTCCAGTGCATCTCCAGTGTACCCCAAGTGTAGTGCGCTTTGCCCTCCACCCTCACCCACCCAGCCTTGCAGCCCTGCACTTTTTCTCAATCTCCATTATGGTAAAGAACATTGTCCCAAGCTTGGGAGAGAAATGGACTATGCAGAAGGAGCTGCCTCCACAAGGTGTGTTTAGCTGCTGGTGTATCAAATGCAGAAATGGGTGGCATCAAGAGCCCCACGCTCTGAAACACCTTTTGTGCACTGGTTGGTCACATGACAGAAAGTGTGAGCAGGTGATTCCCCAACACTTGAACCATTATTTAGAGACCTGGCTTTGATTAATGTGGCATTAGCTAGTCATGGCCATTTCCCAGCGTTTGTGTTAAAGGAGATCGGAAGCTGCACCGCTTTGAAACACATTGTGTATAGGCGCTATATAAATAAACTATCATATCATATCATACCGTGCGGGATATTTTAAAAGCCATGAATTGATGCTACAGCATGTCGCCCCCAATTGAACAAAGAAAGTGAAGCATGCATCCTGCAAGTCTGGGTATTTGCATTATACGGAAGACGGGCCAACCGTCCACAGAGACGGTTTCTACTATAGTTGCTGAGTCGCTTACCCAAGCCAGCTGCTATGCAGACTTCGCTCAGCTTTTGGTCCAGCGCCTGCATCCATCCTTTACACCATCATTCACAAGGCACGTTCGGGTAGGTGTTTGTTTATCTCGTTAGACTAGCGCGATTGCTATTCCAAATAAAAGAAGCACAACGACAAAGAGTATAAGACAAGTCAGAGCGAACAGTGAAATGTATGAAACTCTTGCACTAAAATAAAGTCAGCAGTGCATGCACAGGAAAGCGGGAACGACGAACAATATGCTCGGGAGCGGGAACTAGGGGGGCATATTAACCTCCAAACCGGCTCACGCGTGGTACTGGCCCCCAGGGCCTCGCCCTCGAAGTGATTTTGGCCTGGCCACGGACCGAAATGGCCGAAGGACGGACCAATCCAACCCCGCTGGAACTTGCAACTTTCTAAGATCTGCTGACGGTGACACTCTGCCCAGGTCGTCCGAGAACCGGCCTTTTGATCTCCTGAGGGGAGTCCACCACCAGTGCTCGCTTCCTTTTTCATGACTACTTGAGCCTTGACAAAAATGTCTAGCTTTGTGGCCTCCAGAGGCCATTCTTGGTTGGCCCAGTCATCTCCGCAATACCATTTTAAAACAAATAAAACACCTATGCAGCAATAGGCCTCACCTGCGAGGACGGGAGCAGGAGGAAAGAAGTGTGCTTGCCTCGGCAGGCTGTAGTTACTGCCGGATTTCCTGAAACAAGGTCCAATCAGCGAGGGCAGGATACGGCAACTGTATTTGCTGATTCTGCTGCTTGGCAGTGTGTGCCTGTGATGGGAACAACTTCAGGATTTAGGGACCCAATCGCTCCTATTTTCTGTAATGGCCATGGCCGACAACACCAGCCAGCCCCAATCGATCCACACTTCAGTGTCAGTGCACGCCCATAGCCTGAAGGACGGCACACTTCGTGTGCGCCCATGGGCCTGGCTGGCACCAGCGGCGCCGGCACCACCCGGTGCCAGGGGAAGGTAATAAAGCAACAAATGTTGCTAATTTATTTGCCAATCACCCTGCCTTGCTTGAGGGCCAAGGCCAGGCCCGTTTCTTGGCCCGGGCGAGGCAGGCAACTTCCCGGGGCGCAATAGCCTTGGGGGGTGCAATTGCCACAGTCCCTGGAGCCTCTGGAGTGGATGGAATTCCCCACTTTGTGGGGCAGCGCATTGACGTGGGGAAAGTTCCGCAGGTCAGGTGCTGGCGCTGCCCCTTCCGACTGTAATGTCACGTAGTACAAAAGTACTATGTGACATTACAGAAGTCAGAGGCTCCCTCTGACCACTTTCGCGCCACTTGGGGTGGGGAGCATTAGCACACCAATAAAAACAATTTAGGTCCCTCTGCAGCTAAAACCAGCCCCTTCCATCACAATGCCGGCAGGAAACTGCTAATGGTGGCTCATTAGTCACTAAATGGTTTTGTGCTGGCATTGAGATGGGAGGGGAGGTGCATTGGGCTGTGGGGAGTGGGCGTGCCTTGCACGGACGCACCGTGGGCCCCGACACGGTACAAATGGAGACCCGTTTGGGCCCATGGTGTGTCCCTGCAAGCCCAGAAAATGGCCAAAATAATAGTTTAAAGCAACGCTTTTTCTTTCATGCCACTTCTTTTCCAAACTATATATAAATTACACTTTAAAGCACTTCCATGGTAATGGTGATGAGTTACTTCACTATGCGGATAATAGTTTTGACCAGTGTTGCTGAGTAAATATTCTTTAAGCCACGAACCGGTTTATTTATTTATTTATGCAATGTTTGTCGGATACCTTTATCCGACACACATTGCATAAATAAATAAATATGCAGGTACCCGACAAACATTGGATGAATAAATAAATAATCCTGGTCCATGTATCCTTACAACAGTCAAGACTTTACTGTATCAAAGCATACACTTGATTCCCATTCAAAGAATGTTAAAGTGATTGTTTATTGGGTTCAGGTGTCAACTTGCCATTGTCCTTTTGGCTTAGGTTGCCTCCAAACCCTCTTCAGCATCTTGTGTTCTTTGTTGGTTGTATATACTGCATCCTATGCCATATTCATGGTCTCTTGGTGTGCCCAGTCCTCATTATCAGCAGCCTAAGTGGGACTGGGGCATAAAATTGTCTTGGGCACCAGTGAAATAGTGGCCCACCGTTACAAATGGCAATTCATTCCCTGTGTGACGGACTGTTTGACTTTGGGTAGGAGTTCCTTAACTGTGTAGTTTGGGAATGGCACGCAGTGTGCAGTGGGAGTGGTGCGCGGGGTGCGGCGGGAGTGGAGCGTGGGGTGCATTGGGAGTGGCGCATGGGATGGGGTGCAGGTGGGGGCGCATTCCTAGTGTTTCACCCTGGGCACCAAATGGACTAGAAACTGCCCTGGCCGAGCCCACAGCCTACAGCAGTGCCAGTCAGTGGTAGAATACACGTGTAACACGTTCGTTTCCTAACATTATAAAAATGAACAGGCACATTCGTTTTTATAATGTTAGGAAACGAACGTGTTACACGTGAATTCTAGCACTGGCACTTTGGACTGCTGGTGCAGCGCCCCCTAGAGGCTGACTGACGTCAGGCAGCCGCCTGGGCTGCCTGATGCAAAGACCGGCCCTGGTGAGAATGTAAAGGCAACCATTGCAGCAAAACCGACATTGGTGCAACCAGGTGAGCAATCGAGAAGCAGTGTGCAAGATGGAACTCAAGTATTGCAAAGAGCCCTTTGGCAGGACTTCTAATATTGCATTGCCCCATAGACATCACCTAACACCAGAGCGTGCACTGTACTTGTAAAAGAGACTTTCAGGAATATAAGGTATGGCCATTGGAACTATGCTATCTGACCTATCTTAGCAATATGACCCCTAATCGTCAGTTGCCAATGATTATGTAATGCCAATGATCTGACACGTGGCCCCAAAATATAGTAGAGTTATCTATCTTTCCTTAGCACCCCCATTGTTTAACCAAAGCAACACTGCTATAGAGGACCCCAGTGGCTATCCAAGCTTCTATAAATGAGAGGAATCCAAATACACTCTAAGATATAACACTGGTGAATGGGTGGAAGATATTTAGCTGAACAATGGACTCACTGTGCCCCGGTGGCTCCATGCATGATTCCCAAACAATGAGAGGAGACAGGATCGCCCCCTGTAGCACCCCACATGTGACCTGCAGGTGGGGGAGATAAGGTGGAGTCCATCAAGATGAATTGCATCTCTCCTAACACGAATGATGAAAATGACACAGGCACTATCCCCCAATAACGAAATAAATGAGATAATGCAACAGTGAGAACAGCATTCATTAAACTCAAGAAGAGGCAGCGTGTGTGTGGCTTTTCTTCCTATTTACTTGCGATCCCAGAGGTTCCGCCCACCTTCATCAGTCTCTCTCAGGCTTTGTTGTTGTTCCTCATCACTCACATTACTATACAGCAATTAATTCTCTCTCTCTCTATCTCCCCCTCTCTCTTCCTCCATCTGTCTCCCTCCCTCTCTCGCTTTCTTCCTCCCTCTCTCTGTTCCTCTCTCGCCTCCTCTCCTCTCTCTCTTTGCCTCCCCATCTCTCGCTCTTTCTCTCTATCCTTACCTTCCTTGTACTTGAATATGGATTGGATATTAGAATTACATTACCCAATATGGAACAAGTTATTCCTGTTTTATGCTTTGGATAGTAGTTAACATAGATATGCAATATCTCTTCCCCGCAGGTAACACATATATGCGCTTTCATTCAGTGTTTTGATACACAAAAGATGTGATTCTGCCTTCAGTCTTTCATAAACTCTGAACATATTTATTTATTTATTTATTCAAATCTGTAAACAAATAAATAAATAAATAAATATGCTCACAGTTTATGAAAGACTGATATGTGTCTCTGCTTCTCAAACGCTCCCTCCTCTCTCAGGCTTTGGTGAATTTACAGCCAATGATTCAATTCCTCTTCGTTTTCAGTTTTGGCTATTAGATGGTGCTGTAGGCTCTGCCAATAAGCCAAAGCTATTGCCATGGGAAGTGAAGATAGGAGACCAATGGTATGTAAGGAGGGACATAGAGACTGTGGGTGTTGTTTGGATTTGTACCCACCTGTCGTCCACCCATGGCCATTCTAGTCCCTATTTCCATGCCCACCCCCATACCCGGACTCTCCCCACACAAAACACACACATCTGAGACAACCTAGAGATAGCTCTGTGCATTATGAACAACCTTCTGAAAGATACTGCCTTGATTGTAGCTATAAACAAGTTCCAGGTGTAATAAAATGCCTTAGGCAAGTGTTCCTTCAACACTTCATTTATAAGCAGTCTGCGTGCCTTGCATCTTTGCTTTGTACTGTATTCCTGTTATTAGGAGAGTTTTCTTTTTTAACTTTCCTCTAATACCTTCAATGGAGTTCCGAGCATATCTGCTTTCTGTCTGGGTCGTAGCTGCTTTTCGGGATGAATGAGGCCATTTTCATACACTCATCGGCTTCGCCCACTTCGTCTCCCTTTATTTTTCAACTTTATCTGTCAAAAGGGAGAGGACCTGGAGCCATTGGAGATCATCAACCACACGATCCAGAAGCCTGAGGACTTCCATTGACCGACCTGCTGCTGTGAACTGAATTGGCAAAGCCAATCTCTGTCTAATGGACCTCTGCCTTCAAATCACCTGGGAGGACATGGGTGCCCTTCCTCCTCTACACTCCAATCGCTGTTACAAGATACCTGTTCTGGCGAGAGCTCTTTTGTGTTAGCCCCCTTCATAGGGCCGCTTCACGCACAGCAAAGGACCAACAGGAGCCATTGGGTACTCCAACCTTCTCTTTATTCCTCCATAACGTTTCTGCCTTTCCCTTTCCTTGCTCCTCCCTTTCCTCCTGCCTCCCGCTCCCTCCCATAGTCCTGGGCTTCCCTCTTAAAGGGGCTCTGTCCCTTTTCCCACTTACAACACCTCCCCCTTGCTTAACATGAGACTTCCTGGGTCACATTTGCTCGATGAGACGTTGGGGTCTCTTTGTGGCTCGGTGGGGCCTGCTTGGTTGCTCGTGGGTCTCTTCCACGCTCTCTCGTTGCAGTGTTTCATAAGTCTTTGCTCTCTCCTTTTCCTTCCTCTCGATCGCTTCTCCTTTCATTGGTTCCTGCTCTTCAAAGTAGAGCTTGTGGAGGAGGGAGAACTCTGGCGTCATTTTGCCGTAGTTCTCTGTCATAGTTGTCACCTGCTCTGTCCCTTGTCGCTAGGATGGGGTCTGCGCGGTTCGTCTGTCCCCTGGCTTTTTCTTCGCCCGCATCTTGCTCAGGCACGTGGTCCTTCTTGTGGGTTACTTTGAATGTCCTATAGTGGACGCTGATAGGTGCGTGCTGTAGTGCTGTCCGGTGACTGAGACGGCTGTGTCCTCTGGCTGGGCTCGGTATCATGCGGATGGTGTCCGGCACTCTGCGGTCTCCTTGGGTTGGGTCACGTCGTGACTGTCCTTTAGGCTGTTCTGTCTGTGCCGTCCTCCATTGGACTGCATGTTCTTGGGGTTTGTCTAGGGGGTATTCTTACGCCCTTGTCTGGTACGGTTGCCTTGTACTGACATTCTCTGTGACTTCCATTCCCCCCGTACGATAATTCAAAGGGTACTGGGCGATTGCGAAGCTCATAGTCCTCTCGCAGAACAGGTGGGGTTTATGTGCCAGATGCCGGTCCGTCCCCTTTGAGGTGGACTAACTCAGGGTAGAGGGGGTGAGCCTGCCTGAGGCCTCTGGGTGGGCTGGTGTTCATGACCTTGATGTCTTTCCTGATGTCTAACCGTGCTCTAGGTGTACTCGGGTATCTTGCCTGGGGTGTGGGTTGGAATGCCAAGCTTGTGGGTGGTCCTGTTCTGCACATTCCTTGAAGGTGACCTTCCTGGTCACAGCGCCAGCAAGTTTGTCCAAAGGCTGGGTATGGTTGTCTGTGGGTGTGTTTCCACCCTCGCCCGTGCCATTGCTCTTTGTTCGGGCTTTCTTGCCAGTGTCTTCTCTGTTTCCTCCTTCTCCATGGTCGAGTGGGCTCACAGTATTGCAGTTGCACTTCCATGAGGGCCGCAGTGGCATCGCGTTCCACTTTCCTTTCAATAGCAGCTGCCTGTGCGTCAACTCTCTCGTATGTTTTTGCCAGATTGAGTATTTTCGCTAGGGGTAGGGGCTTTATGAGAAGGTGTTTTCTGAACGTTGATGAGGTGCACCCTTCTATGATCCTTAGTCTTATGGCTTCTTCATCATTGAAGTTGGCGAAGTTGCAGTCTCATATCTTCTGCTGGAGACGTATGACGAACTCTCCAATCGATTTGTGTGGATGCTGCCTGTGTTGGTTGATGCAAGGCATTCGTAGTCTTTGTTGGATCCTACTATGAGTTTGTCGTTGACTGCCTCGAGGAGACGTTGGTACGTGGTTTTGTCTGTAGCTGGGATTTGTTTGGCGGGTCTTTGTTCCCAATTGCACCTAGAAAGTCCTCAAATTCCTCGACCCATTCCACCCATCTTGTTCCTCGGTCATGGTGCGGGATCACGGCGAATGGGTTGGGCCTTCTCATGACGGTGGCATATGACGTGGGGCCCAAGACTGCTAGGGCTTGCGCACTTGCGTCGGCATCTGCTTGCACTAGGTCAGTCATGGTGGCCGGTGTATAGTTTGGGTAAGGAGCCGCTGTGCACTTGCGTGCGGTCTTTGGCGGCAGATCACTGTGTTTTGGTCTTTTGGTTTGTATGGGTGGTGTTGCTTTTACTTTCGCTGTTGCCGGTCCTGTCTGGTACGGGTCCTCTCTGCTGCTGTTACGCATTAGTTTCGGCAGCTTTCCATCTGTCTTCTCTTTATTTTCTGTGCGTGTCCTTGTGGTGGTGTTTGACCTGTGACGCACTGTCATCATGTGTGTAGTCCTTGTTGTGTGCCTGTGTGGTCTTCGGTTTCCTAACCTCCGTATTGGATTTGGGTGGCTCCCCGGGCCTGTTCAGATGGCTTTTGGCTGTTTCCCACGGGTGTCTTACTCGGCTGCCAGTTTTGGGGCTGGCGAGGTGGTCCTATTCGTGGTGGCATTCGTCAGTGGAAAGTCATTCTTCCTGCACTCGGTGTCTTGGGTGGTGTTGGACAGCCGCTTGGCTTGCAGCGTAGTGGCAGGTGGCTCAAATTTTATACGCAACCTTAACTCTGGTGGGGTTGTTGGCCATGTTCAATGTGAGGTGGCGTTCTATCCAGTTGACCCGCGTAGTGGGGCTGCTGTGATAGGGTTGGCAACACGTGTGGCCTGCGTGGCGTGGTCTGTGCATGTGTGCTGCTGTCCTTTCTTTCTGGGTAATCTCTACCTGCTGGTTTGGTAGAGTGGAGCCAGCCGTGAGGTATTCTTTGGCTTGGTTTTGTGTGCATGTACTGCTGCTGCGCCCTAGGGTTTGGCCTGTATTTGACTGTCACGCTTGTGCTAGTAGTTGTTAGTCTTTTCCCCCTCTGTTTTGAATGTCACTCAGTGGGAGACGCAGGGTTAATGCTGCCGAGGTATACAGAGTTATACATTTTGGGTTTCTGTAATGTAATGTCACTTGTGGGGGGACACAGGGTTTCCCTTCATTCATACCCTTTGGGTTTCTGGAATTAAATGTCACTTTGTGGGAGACACAGGGATTCCCCTTTCCTTTTTCTCGAATGTCACTGTGTGGGAGATGCAGGGATCTCGGGGAATCCCCTTTTCCTTTTTTTTTTTTTTTTTTTGAATGTCACGTCCTTTGTGGGAGACACAGGGATTCCCTTGTTTGCGGCTGTTCACTTCCCGACCCCCGACAGAACTCCTTACTTGGTGGGGGTGTGTCCTCGCGGTCCGTTGACTCCTCTCATATCGCTGCCGATGGCGGATTGGAGTGGTCGAGCAGCTGGGCCTGTCACGCTGCCGCGGGTGCTGCAGGCGTGGTCTTCTCCTCTTCCTATGTGGCGGATCCGCAGCCACTGGTCCTCCCTTCTGGAGGCACACAGGCCTCCCGTTCACTGTCGGGTGCACGGGCCTCTACTTTGTTGCAGGGCACACGGGCCCACCTTGCAGGGCACGCAGGGCCTCTGCTCTCTTGCAGGGCGCACGGGCCTCTACTTTGCTGCAGGGCACACGGGCCCGCTTTAGTGGCTGGGCGCACGGGCCCTTCTGGATGAGTCGGTCACTCAAGCCCACCCACGCAGGATTTACCTCTGCTGTAGGGCACACAGGCCCCTCCTCACTGTGGGCGCGCAGGCCCTCAGTAGCCGCTGGGCGCACGGGCCCCTCGTCGCTGCTGGGCACTCGGGCCCTCCACTGGGCACACAGGCCACCCTTGGTTGCTGGGCTCATGGGCCCGTCCTCACTGCAGGCTCTCGGGCTTACAGTTACAGCTGGGCACACGGGCCCCCATTGCTGTGGGGCACACGGGCCCCCATTACTGCTGGGCGCACGGGCCCTCCATTATTGTTGGGCGCATGGGCCCCAGTTGCTGCTGGGCACATGGGCCCCGTTACTGCTGGGTGCACAGGCCCTCCATTATTGCTAGGCACACGGGCCCCTGTTGCTACTGGGCACACAGGCCCTTCTACCTCCCGCATAGGGTGTCTCCTTCACCATTTTCTCCACGGCGCAGAGTGTTCTTTCCTTCAGCCATAAAGATGATACCTGATGACTCATTCTGACTCACTACTCCGTTCTCCAGTCAGAGGACAGAAAACCCTCTAACCTATCAGGATCCTCAGAGGGTTGGGCATGGAAAGTCAGCCTCCACACCCCTTTGGAAACACATAAAAAGAACCACTGAAACCCAGATAAGGACTTCTCTTTCCACTCTTCAACCGATTTCTTGCGCAGCACTTTGCCGGAAGACTCCAGATACAGATAGTATTCAGACAGAGACTCCAGATAGATCAGAGACCAGACTCTAGAACCCAGCTCTAGAAGCTTAAGCTGGGGCCTAACCCAAAAAGCTGAACTCTTCTCAGCAGGCCTCAGAATCCAGCAACCTAACTAAACTATTCAGCAGCCGGGCGAGCTGTTTTGCTTCTGGCTAGAATTCTGTGCCAGAACCAGACCCAGACCCAGAAAGCAGAGCGGTATCCAGTCCCATCAGACCCAGACCAGACTGCCGTGCCGATAGCAGACCAGAGGCCACACTGTGAGCAGAACCAGTGCCAGAGAGCGTCCGGTGGCGAGAGTGCAGTCTCAGGCCCATTCCAGTCCAAAACTAGGAGTGAGTATCCAGCCAAGAACTGTACAGTACCAATCTCTTAGTTTAAAATAATCTTATTCAAACCATTTCAACCTGTCCAGAACTGCATAGAAATTGTGTGTCCATTCTGTGATTTCCAACCTGTAAAAGCACCATCTTGACTTTATTTCTGAAAATCTACCTCCACAAAAACGTCCGTATCTTTTGAACCGCACATCCTAGAAGCGGAATTTAACTGTCATTTTAAAGCTAAGATCCTAAGCTTTCCAACACACCCAACTTCTTATAGTTATTCTGTAATCACAATTTAGGCACTCGGAAAAAGTGCCACGAATTGCCATTTGGCCCAATTTCACCACATGTTAAAAATAGCTGTTTCTTGCTTTCCACTGCTGAAATTCGTTTTCAACCTGATAATCATTCATGAATCATTGCTAGTGTTAACCTGAACTAATTCAAAGTAACTATCACCTACCCTGAATCTCCTTTAGGGAATTAAAATCATTTTTAGCATATTTTTCACTTCATTGCAATCACATTTAAAAGTATTTTGCCTGTTTAAAATCATACCGGTTTTCTCTAAGCTTGCTGGGGGGAACTGGAACTGAACTGCATTTGATTGTATTCTGGAAACCTGTGTGCCCTCCTTTCCATCTCTCCATATTGCATAGTGGGGGGGGGGGGTGAGTAGTCACAGGGGAAAAAGTGATTATATTCTCTTCTGATTGAATTCATATCAAGTTTATTTCTGTGTTGCATTCTTTCCCATCTTGCATTCCCTTGAAACCATACAAATCATTCTCTGCTACCTTATTCTTTCTATACCAACACCTAAGTGATTAAAGAATTGTGCTACTGTAATATTACCCATTGCTGATCACTATTATATTCATAAGTGTGCTATTGAATATTAATTTATTAATAAAAGTGTGATATATATATTGTGTTATTACTCAAATAAATCTTTTAATTTGCAAAACAAACCTACTTCTTGGCTCAGTGAGGTCAGGGGGATTCAAAGAGAGGGGCGTTATATAGGGGTTTATCATCCAGATTCAAAGAATTTGACTTAAAAATATATTAATAAGGGCTTCCATTGGGCATCCCAGACTAGGTTGGATTGCTGGATTGAAGTCACTTACAAACACCATTCTCAAAGAATCAGCTGACACCATTGCCCCACTAGAGAAAAAAAGAGAAAAAAGTATCAAACACGCCAACTCCTGGTATAATCAAGACCTTCTCGACTTAAAAGTATTCAAAAGGCAAGATTGAACAAATGGCAATCCTGCCCCTCCACCTCCACACGTGAAACCTACCTCTCAATTGCCAAGCAATATAAAAACACCATCATCCCAGCGAAAGCCGCTGCCTATAACATCAGAATTGACAAAGCTAATTCCCAATCCAAGGAACTGTTCGCCATCTGCAATGAGTTGGTCATCCCCCCCACATCCACACATCAAACTGAAAAGGATGAGAAATGGTGTAACAACATCCAACACGCTATGTTGGGAAAAATCAACAACCTGCCCAAGGTTGCCCCCAACACACAATGTTTCTGAACCAGATGCCCCTAACCCTGCTGACTCTAGGCCCCCGCCACCTTTTACCTTCAGAAAAGTAACCATTCCTGAAGTCATACTAATCATAAAGCACATAAAACCATCACTATGCAAAGGTGACATCTGTCCAGCAACATAATCAAAGACTGTGCTGTAGCACTAGTTCCCTTCATTACAGCCTTTATTAATGCATCATTCGCCTCTGGCACGGTACCCTCTTCCCTCAAGGAAGCATGGGTCCGGCCACTGCTAAAAAAGCCCACACTGCATCCTGACTCCCCAAACAACTATAGGCCCATCACCACTCTGCCATTCCTATTGAAAATCTGTGACAAAGCTGCATATCTGCAGATCCAGTCCTACCTGGAATTGCACAACATCTTGGGGAAGAGGCAATCTGGTTTTCATCCCCGGCATGGCACTGAGTCTGCCCTGCTTGACTTAAAAAAACAACTACTAGAAAACATGGACAAGGGCAAATCTGCACTTTTTCTAGTCCTCAACCTGTCGGCAGCGTTCGACCTGGTCGACCACAAGATACTACCGAAACACCTCAAAGAATCTGCCCACTTCTCCCATGAGGCCACCACCTGGATTACATTCTTCCTGCAGGAGGGCAGAGCTATGAGGGTCTTCTCAGACCAGGTATCAGCCGCTCCATCCCCGATTCGTTGTGGTGTACCACAGGTTCATCTACTTCCCCTTCGCTCTACAACCTCTTCACCCTACCACTATTCAATGACCTAGAAGAATTCAGCATAAACTTCACCAATTATGCCGATGATATACAAATTCTTTTCCCACTATCAGGTGACTATGAGCAGGACCTCAAAACCCTACAAAACACGTATGCTATCATCCAGGCATGGATGGCAGCTAATGGCCTCTGTCTCAATGGGGACAAATCAGAAATCCTACTGGTTGGCCCCAAGGAGACCCTCAAAAAACTAGACAGCAACTACTGCAGCTTCTGTAATCACAGTGTCGGCTGCTGTAAAAACTATGGGAGTTTTCCTGGACTCCACCTTGTCTATGGATAGACAAGTTAGCTATATCTCCTCTTTAGCAGCACATACAACTAAAATTATCAATGTGGTAAAACCCCACCTCTCTTCCAAGAATTGCCTCAACATTGATAGAGCTAGCATAGGCACAGAATTGGACGTTTGCAATGTCCTCCTACTCGGCACATCCACCAAAAACATTAACAGATTACAAATTGCACAAAACAATGCGCTTAGAGCAGTTCTCAGTATCCCCAGAAGAGAGCATATCTCTCAGGCAAGACACGAGGCCCATTGGCTCCCAATCCAAGAATGCATACTGTTCATAACACTCACAATCACTCACAGATGCCTATCTCAATCAGCACCCCCCTACCTAGTAGAACAAATACACCAAGTTCAAACACTCAGACCTAAATGTGATATATACTCACACCAACTCACAATTCCTGCCTTTAACAGGGCCAAAGCTGGAGGGTCCAGTTTCGAAGTATTAGCACCAAAATCCTGGAACTCACTACCACTGAAACTTAGAAGTGAAACTTCTTTCATGGCTTTTAGAAAGGCACTGAAAACCAAACTATTCAGGTAGACCGCACCTGATACGCTGTTCCCATGTAACCATGGAACATGAGTACTGTATATGCCTAACGATCAAACCTGCACCTGGTCCCCTGTAACCATGGAACATGAGTACTGTATGTGCCTAACTGTCAAACCTGCACCTAAAATACTGTAACTATGTTCAACCTGTATCCAAGTGAATATTCTGTAAGAGAGCCTCGCTGCCCGATGGCAGTTTGCGTGCTTTATAAATGGAAATAAATAAAATAAATAAATAAATAAATAAATAAATAAATAACAACCTTAAAGGCATGGTCTAGTAAAAATTGTTATTGTCCCAAAGGGTCGCCCATGTTTTTTTAAGCCTAAGTGGCTCAATTTTAGAAAACTTTCCTATGGACCTTACCCGAGTTTTTGTCCATTAAACGCATGCGAAAACAAGCACCACGGAACAGCCATTTTCTGATAATCCTATCTTTTCCCCCATCGCCCCGGCTGACCTGCTTTTGCGGCACTAAATCAATTCCCCCGCCCCTGAGTCTGTCATCAGCAGACTCGTACCGCACATTTCAAACGCCAAGGCACGTCTCGTGTCAACATTCGCTGCGCTTCAGCTAATGACGTGTCTCCATGGAAATGGCAGGACGCCTCTTTCCTCAATAAGTATAAACAGACCGTTTCACAACACACAGCAGCAGATTTTCGATTCCATTCCTCTCTCTGTGTTACTTTGAGTATTCTGTGACTCGTTTCAGTGCTCTGGTCAGCTACCTTCACCGCTTGTAGCCCATGTGAACAGATACCAGTACCACCGCTATAAATTATTTTAGTTTGTTTAACACACAATGGCTACAATAATGCCCTACATGTACGAGCCCGAGTATACCGAGGAGGAACTACTGGAAAGGGAAGCACGCGAAAACGATGGGGATTCGGACAGCAGTTGGCAGGACGAATCAACAGATGAAGAGCCTGGGCCTAGTCGAATGGACGGCGTCTCCACCTGGTGCACATGCAATCGGTGCGAGCTAATGCCGACCGAGGAGGAGAACTGCTGCTGCCGAGAAAACTCGGGATGCCTGGTCTACATTTCGGAAGGCGAGCCACGACCGCAATGCATCACCGAGCTGCCAGACTTCAGGGCAGCTCGGTGATGCATTATTCAGTGTTGAGAATAATGATGGTGCTTATGCACAAACTTCGCGCAACTGTTCGTCCTCGTAATCCGAGTAACGAGTAAGTATACTCTGCTTGTCATGCCACTCCTATTTCATGTTCTTCTACTATATCCAAAATTACATCTACATATCATTGTAACGCATGTAAGTCGTTCAATAGTGTGCATTGTCTAGATAGCATTTGTCCGTGCAGAATGCCATTAGTTACAAAAATTGTCATTGGCAACAAACGTTTATTAAACTTATCTTGGTCATTTAAAAACAGTTTGTTTCATTCCTTTTCACAGGTGGTACAGGCGGGTGGCCTATCGTTCCTTTACATGGTGGCTCCACGGGAGGCTTGGGCACCGCGTTCGAAGAGTGATACCCGCCTGTGCCGTTCGTGCCATTAGAGAAATATTCCCGAGTGACAGCGGTCAGTACAGGGGATTTTCTCTCGCTGTGCTGCAACCTGAACTGTACAATGTTTAAAGTCTTGTATTTTTGTGTCATCAAAATAAGATACAAAATAAAACACCACATATATTTTAACAACGGTTGTTTCGATTTTTTAAATTAATCAAGTGTGTCTCCATTCAAGGATGGACGTCAGACATCTGTGCTCCGAATGGGTGAAGGTCTGGTCGCTGTGAAGCAGGGTGGTCACTATCTATCTAAGCTAACATAACATATTCTCGATAATGCATGCACTAAATAACACTTGTTCAAAGTCTTTCAGTGGGTTGTGTCTCTATAAAAGTCACACATATATCTATACTAACAATTACCATTGGATTATACAGGCCTTGGGTCTTGACCACTATAATACACCGGTTGAAGTGTGGGTCTGTGCTCACAAGAATCTCCGGTATGTGGCATTTGTTATTGATAAGCAACGATATACTATCATTGATTTAAAGACGATATACTATATATTGATATAAAGGCGGTTCGCGCCGGTGGATGCGCACTGGCATGGGGGGCTGTCAGGGGCGCAAAAGGCCAAGGTGCCAAACTACATGTACACTTCAAAAGGTGTCCCACGCCAAGGGGCCATCGGTCACATGGCCTCCTCAGACCCCGTGTCTCCAGCCAGGCCTCCCCTTGAAGCAGGCCGCCCCCCTGCAATCCACATAAGTGTGTCTCCATTCAGCAGTCTTCCTGTGCCTTATCTGCACGCCCCAGGCCCATCCATCCCACCCCCCTGTATCAAAGGCGGTTTGCGCCGGTGGATGCGCGCTGGCATGGGGGGCTGTCAGGGGCACGAAAGGCCAAGGTGCCAAACTACATGTACACTTCAAAAGGTGTCCCACGCCAAGGGGCCATCGGTCACATGGCCTCCTCAGACCCCCTGTCTCAAGCCAGGCCTCCCCTTGAAGCAGGCCGCCCCCCTAAGACCACGACATACATACGTCATTCATTCACAAACACACCCCTGTTTCTAATACTTTATAAACCACTTGATATGTCTCATGAGAACATCTTTGTGCTTTGCAAGTCAACTCCTGAACGTGTTACCTGGCAACCACTGAGATCTACGCTAATCTCCTGGTCGTCGTGCTATCTGTGAACTTCTGTGACCGCTTAGAACAAACCCATCAGTGTGCTACCTGTTGCCACCCACCTATTCTCCTGCAACATACTGCTCTGCTTGCTGAATCCAACTGTTTGTTGGTCAAGGTAAGGCCATGTATCCTAGTCATATTTCGCAGATTTTTAAATTTCTATCTATTTGCGAGTTGAGTACACAATAGTGCTAGGTTCATTGGTCTCATTGCTATTGACTTGAGTTTCCATTGCTATGCTATCAATAGATCTATTTATTTTCATCTGTGTCTATTGTCATCGAATTGCACCCTTCGGGGGTCCAGTCTATAATGTAAGCATGTTTCCTTCTCGTGCAATACAGAACATCCAAGGGATGAGTCACATGTTCAGTTTTTAGTCACATCATTTATACATTTCTGCAATTTATGCAAATACTAAGCCGCACATAATGAACTGGTATACTTCCTGCGACCAAAACAAACCTTGCATTGATCATTGTATGATTCATTTACTTTTGTATCAAATCTTTATTCTTGAAGATTGTATAATAATGTCGATATTTACTTTTCAGATTTATCAACAATGCCTGCCTGTTCGATTAGCGGTTGCCCTTCGAAGACCCATGCTAAATCTGAAGGCACTACAATGCATGTATTCCCGAAAACTGTTGATCGAATAAGAGAATGGGTCAGACATTGCGGATATCCACTGGATGAGCTGGAAAGTAGAATCCAACAAGTCTTACAGGACAAGAGGGGTGATCGATACCGCATCTGCAGCCGGCACTTTTCCTTGGACATGCACACAACATCTTGGATAACAAAGAAGAATAAACGGCGAACGACACGGAAATTGCTCGAAAATGCTATTCCCACTCTATTCGTCCACATTCCGCCACCGGTAAGTCAAGTGTCCGGATTTAGCTTTAGGCCTTCAGTAGTGTGTAGGTATCCGAACGGATTAATTGATATTGTAGGTGTTCTATCCCTTGTAATAATTTCGATATTGATATGAGTGTATAGTTTTTTGAATAATGACATTTACCAATATATTCTTTTTCGATTAAATAACCCACAAACGCAATGTATATATATGGGAACAGGGAACTGTGCTGTATTGAGCATTTTAAAAGTATTCTGTCGCCTTACATGGCTATTTTTAATATTGGCATTTCATTATCAATCATTAATTTACCTTTACAACTTCTTGACTATCCCTTGAATCTGAAGCAAGAACATTCTACATCCTTGACGTGGTCGCAGTTATCAACCACTTCTAGCACGTATCAGGTAATCTTACTAGGCTAATCCGCTACAGACCTGTTTTATGCATGTCAAGTAATATTTTTATTTTATCGTGTAATCATTTTATCGAATGTTTGGTTAGTGCTTTCCAATTGATATACACCTTAGTTATCGTCCACTGGTGTTTGTTTTCAGTTATAATTAGTGTTATCCATACTAATGCAAGTACTTTCTTTCAGGGAGATGCGGAAGCGTCCGCCACATCTACAACATTTCTAGATGTTCTTCAACAGCAGGAGGTATGGATACTGACAGCTCCATCGAGCGTCATCATCAGAGCTGGAATTCTTGTCGTTTGATTGTTCTACACAATGTTTCATTCGTGGTTAGCCGTTGATATGTACCTGTGCTGTCGACCCCAGGTGTGTGTTATGTTTTCACTATTGTAATCCTCACTAATGCAAGTACTATGTTTCAGGCAGTTGATGGAGCGTCAACCCCTGCACTTGATGCAGAGCCTGACATTCAAGTAATTCCAGGGGAAGTGGAAGCGGGACCATGCGTATACGAATCGGCGCAACAGCTTTCGGAAGTGCGCACTACATTTGCAACATCCATAGATATTCTTCAGCAGCACGAGGTATGGATAATGACAGCTCCATCATGCGTGATCATATAACGTGATTCCATTTGCTATACTTTCTTCCCTATTAACGCAAGTGCTGTGTTTCAGGGAGATGACGAAGCTTCCACTACAATCACAACATCCAATTTAGATGATGCAGATGTAAATAAATCGTTGAAATAAGTCGATGAAATCTGATCATATTTGGATTTTCCTTGATTCTTTTGGACAATGCATCATTTGTGGTTATCTCTTTATATGTACCTGTGCCGTCGACCCCAAGTGTGTGTTGTGTTTCCAATATTGAAAAGCATACTAATGCAATTACTGTGTTTCAGGGAGATGCGGATGCCTCCTCTCCAATACAACCATTCATGGCAGTCCATGCAGAGCCAGAGGTATGGATACTGATAGTTCCATCGAAATAGATCATCACTGGTCGAATACTTGTCGTTTGATTGTTGCACACAATGTTTAAATCGTGTTTGGCTATTGAGATGTACCTGTGTGTTCGTCCTCACGTGTGTTTTATGCTAACAATATTTTGATACATAGTAATGAAAGTACTATGTTTCAGGGAGACGATGGAGCCTCATTCCGTGCTGTCTATGCGGATACAGAAAATATAGTCGTTGCAGCGCAAGAGGAAGGGAGGACATGCGGAAACGAATCGGAGCTACAGCGTGCAGATGTTGAAGGTCGAGTCAAAAAAGTTGCAAAGAAAAAAAACCAAAAAAAGGTTAGTTACAAACAGTTCATAACTTTAAAAAAATGTTTGCGCTGGGGACTATTTTATGTTATTTTCCAGTCAATTCTACTACACTCCATCTTGTGTTTAAACTGAACATCCCTTTTCCAATCTCTCCTCCAGTTACCCGTGGGTGTCAGAACTATACACACACAGACAGTGAAGCGAATGAGAGATGTGGCTTGCCAGACCGTGTACACTATGGAGGAACTATTAATTGAGGCGAGGCGTGTTCAGGTTCGAGATGCTCATGTCCAATGGCTAGAACATGAATTAACTGTGTTTGGAGATTACAGCAAAGTTGCATTGGACCATAGCTACAGTGCGACCGCATCACCACAAGAAGATGTTATTGAATGTATTGAAGATAGCTCTGAAGTAGTTGCAGATCAATTTACACAATCTACACCCGCCAAAAATTTGCCACCAAAAAACCTGTCGACATTGTTGTGTTCTCCCATCATTGTTGAAGTAATAGATGTTGAAATGACAGAGAATGAACCAGCCGCAGCATCCATAGACGCATCAGAACTTGATATCAGCGATATTACTTTCCAATGTGTTGAAATCTCCACAACGTCACAGGCCGAAACAACGTTGACGCAGGATGACAGTCTAATGAAAGAGAGCAAATACATTGTATTCGACAGTTGTTTGATGGAAATTATAAGTATGCTGAAATGTGTGCATTCCATTAGAGGGAAAGTATGTGGGAAGCCATTGATTAATGTGACTTGTCAAATAAAAGGCAGTAACGTCAAAATAAATGCCGCCTGTAGACTAAATCATAGGTTCTCATGGTCTGCACAACCGATGCTGGGGAAACTGGCAGCAGGCAATCTACTGTGTGCAGCTGCATCACTTTTTAGTGGCTCCAGTTTTAGAAAGTTAGAGGCTTTCTTTCAGTTTGTGGGACTCCATTTCATTTCTAAAGCGCTGTACTACATATACCAACGAGATTATCTGTTTCCGGCTATTAGTGATGCTTGGAAAATTGAACAATTGTCTATAGCAAGTACATTCGAAGGCAAATGATTCAGGCTAGCCGGCGATGGACAATGCGACAGCCCTGGATTTTCTGCCAAGTACTGCACCTACCACTTTCAGGACATGGATAGTAAGAAGATTTCGGTGGTCGTGCAGGTAACACAATGTACATCGTCAGTGGCCATGGAGAAACTAGGATTTATAAAATCAGTGGAATATCTACAATCAAGGGGAATACACATCGACCTCATAGCCACGGATAGACACGTTTCAATTGCCAAGACAATGAGAGAGCAGTTCCCACATATTAGACATCAATTTGACATATGGCATCTTGCTAAATCAATCAATAAGAAAATCTCGGCTGCAGGGAAAAAAAAGGTTTTGAAAGTATTTTGCAGTGGTCACATTCTATCACCAACCATCTTTGGTGGAGCTCAAAAACTTGTGAGGGGTCAGTGGAAATACTACTTGAAAAATGGCGGTCACTGATGCACCACTGTACCAACGTTCACCGCTGGACAGCAAATGAACATTTCCACCAATGTGAACATGGCCCTTTGTCCCCAGCGGAGGCACGGAAGAAGAAGTGGTTGATTCCATCTTCACCGACACACAAAGCCATTGAGAAGATTGTTTTCGACAGAAACTCTATCAATAGATTTGAGAGGACTGACAGAATTCTGTCACACAGGAGATTTGGAGGTGTTCCACAATATGTGCCTAAAGTACAGGCCAAAGCGCTTGCATTTTAGCTTTCGGGGCATGAAACATCGCGCTCTACTAGCGGTATTGGCCCATAACAGCAATGTCGGACGTGAACAATCTAGGACTAGGGGTAAAGTAAGGATGCTTCGCTACACTAAGGTGTTTTCAAAACGAAGTAAGCAATGGGTGATCAAACCAGTCTATGATGAAATGCAGTTCGACTTTGTGAAAGGCCTTATTGTTGCTGTGTTAGAGAAGCACAGATATGGAATTTTGGACGTTTCTGTGCAGAGCAGTGATCCATTGCCACCGAACATTGCGACTGTGCCAAGCCCACCCGAAGCACAGCTGATTGTGAAGTACAAATCCCGGTTTAAATAACTGCAATACGATTGTCTTTTTGTAAATAAATGTTATTGTACAGTGTACCTGTAAACCTAACCCCTACCTTCACCATCATGGGTGGCGAACAAGCTGGGTGTCATCTTTGAATTCTCTCTATTCACCTCACATATGTGTATGTATATATTTTTCTCATGTCTCATCTCATGTAAATGCTGCACACTGTTAACGGAGGGGAGGCTTGCGTATTGCAAATAATAAAACAAACAAACAAACAATAAATCTCACTTTTAACTCAACTCCTGTGGTACTTTATACTTTCCCTGACCTTCCGCAAAAAATTAAATGTCTCAATTTGGGCTGCAAAGCTCGCAGACAACGGGGACAAAATTGGGGCACTTAGAATGCGTCAGCCAATCGGGCCGTGGCATTTGGGAGAGAAGCCAGTTCGCATTTGTACATTGAGGCGCACTACATAGACGGATTCTAAACTTCAAGTTCTCACAGATGCCTATACTACGTGATGTTGCAAATAAAGAATGTGAAGGACAGCGCCCAGATGAGGCCCACAAGTCGCACTGGAAGTATAAGGGTCTATTGTTTTTTGACCTTGAGACAGGGACCATGCCGAAAGAACTACATTTGAAGGGAGTGCGCAATAACGTAAGAGACGATAAGGCAGAAAATTCAGAAACTAGACCGAGTTTTATTTTAGTTCAGTATACGAAAAATTGTTGTCAAGAGCACGGTCTGTTTTACAGACTGCATTACGAAGAGACACAATGGAAATTTCAAATATAATGTAAGTAAATCTTTACACGTTTTTATACCGGAATGAAGATTTAATGAATGGATGCATGAATAAATGAATGAATGAAGAGCTAGGAAAAGCAAGCAAAACATGTTCGTAGTGGGCACATGGGCATGCAGGTCCACTGGTCTCACCGATCTCGGTCCTTGGCCCAGCCACTTTTCCCTGCACTGCCTACCTGCACTACGGGACTGTCTCTGTATCCTTCAGCCCCTTCTCCCGGCATTTACCTTGCACTTGCCACCAGCTGGCCCTATTATTTAATTTGTATTCAACTAACCATGTACAGCCCTTCCCCATGCGCGATCAGAAAGACACCTGGCCTAGTAGGATCGTTGTCTGTCTGCCCTTGTTCCCCACCTGCCTCGTCACACCTAGAAACACTTGAGTATAGGCGCGTTACAAATGCCATATCATATATCATATCATTCCTCACGCATGTAGACTAATTGTCGTTTATCATTGTGTGTTGGCCTCGATTTATCTCGTTACTTTTCGCATTGATTTTAGAGACGAACATACTCCATTGAACTATCCTTGCAAGCAAATAGTTTCTGATTCGCCGTAATAAATAAAATGAGTAATATTAATGAAGTTCGGCTAGCGAGACTAATTATAATTTTTTTGTTTTCATAACAGGTATTTGATCCCATTCTGCCACTGCCATCTGTTTGAGACACCGGCGGATGGATTCTTCAGCAGACACCTGCAGCTTCGTGTCAACAACTGGAGCACGATCACCATATTATGGGAGGATCGCCAAGGGCCCACATGCCCTTACGCTGTACTAGTGGCTAGAAGCAACATATCAACCTTTAGGCTGGACTAGTGCCTAGTTGATGGAACAGCCTTGCGGTTCACCGTGCTTCCAAAGTGATTCTTTTTACGAAAATGAACACCCTGTGTACCATAAAGGAACAGCGCGTGACTCAAGATGAAACGGAACAGTTATTGCGGATACAGATAAAAGAAAATAAATGGCTTTCGGAGTTCATAAGGCAATTGCGGAATATTCTCTAAACACTTAATGTCAAATAAATGTACTTTACCAAATGTACCGTGTTGCTGTTTCATTTTAAAGTACAGTTTCATATTCCGAATTGTGGCGCGCTGTGTTGTGAGTTGATCTGTGTTGGTTTCCGGGTTCTGTGTGGAGTCGCGCAGAAGACGACTGGGCGCGTTTGCCTACGCAGCACAGTAACGTCACAGAGAGAGGCGGGGTATATGAATGTTTTGATAATGTCAGGCTCAGGGGCGGGGGAATTTATTTAGTGCCGCAAAAGCAGGTCAGCCAGGGCGATGGGGGAAAAGATAGGATTATCAGAAAATGGCGGCTCCCTGGTGCTTGTTTTCGCGTGCGTTTAATGGACGAAAACTCGGGTAAGGTCCATAGGAAAGTTTTCTAAAATCGAGCTACTTAGGCTTAAAAAAACATGGCCGACCCGTAGGGACAATAACATTTTTTACTAGACCATGCCTTTAAGGGAGGTCAAAACAAATTCAACGCAAATGTATTGGATGGAACAGGTTTAAGGGAGACCCAGAACAGTATGCCAAAAGTGGCCTTCAACTGTATCTAACCATGAAAGATTGCAAATGTTAAGTGCCTCCAGACCGTATGTGACCACTGGAATAAACCATTGAGTGTATAATGTCATAATGCTTTTTAGTGAGTAACCAGAATAATGCAATACATAGCTGCAAACCAGCATGGAGATTTGTTTGGCTCGCAGAGTCTTACTGGTTATCAGAGCATGATTGTCTGCATTACTATCCACTACTACTCCCATATATTTATAAGAGGAAATATAGTCGATAAACCCCCAAATTACTGTCATTTTAGGTTTATTCACTTTATTTGGCGAAACTGCATGGTATTAGTTTTGGTTAAATTGATATTCATGTTGTACTCAGTTGTGAAACACCCAAGTTCTTCCAGTATAGCCTTCATACCTGTAAAGGTATGGTCAACGTTGACAAGGTCATCAGCATATAGTATGGCTGTCACCCTAGTGGAACCAAATCTGACAGGACAGTTGGCTTGATTTTCAAATCGGGGAATGAGCAGAGACATGTAAAGGTTGAAAAGAAGGGCTGCCAACAGGCAACCCTGCTTGACCCCTTTATTGATGTTAAATGGTCTCCACAGGCGACCTTCATTGTCTAAATGTATTCTGGCAGTATTGTTGGAGTGAAGCTTAATCAAAATTTCAAGTAGCCACGTGGGCCATTTTAGTTCACCCAAGATATTCCAAAGCTTTTGGCAGCTAACTCGATCGAACGCAGATCGAAAATCAATAAAGATGATATAAACAGATGGATTAGAATGTAATTTGGCTTTGGTGATGATCGCATCAAGTAGACAAATGTTAAATGTTGTTCTTGATCCCGAACGAAAGCCAGGCTGAAATGGGTGCAATATGTGATTGGTATCAGTCCAACACTGCAGATGGTTTAGCACAATAGCAGCAAAAACGTTGCTGGTGGTATCAAGAAGCAACAAACTTAGGTATTTCTCTGGCATAGTTCAGGACCCCACTTTATGTACGGGGATAAGGATGGAAGTTAACCAGGATGCAGACATTTGTTTTTCTTTGCATACCTTTTGCATAGTTCATAGAGGACTCTGCCCATCTGCTGGGATCATGTTTTATTACTAGAGAAGCAAGGACATTAGGGTTCTTAAATTTGCTATTGATTTTTTAGATATCTTGTCTAGAAAACATCAGAGGCCATGCATTGGTGCTAATACTAGGGAAGATAGCCGGGGGGGTGTTCATACATGATATTAGTAAGGTTTGATTTTATTATTGGAATTTGTGTCAAAACATGAAAATAGCAGTATCATTCTTAGTCTTGGGCTGATGGGTTGGAATGTGTTTCTAAGCAGATATCATGTGAATTTAACTTTTCTTCTTCATGTTTATTATCTTTGGGCTGTTTTTAATGTGCCTCAGGTTTAATTCTGGATGAACATGCTTAAAAATGACCCTACAAATCTTCTCTGCCACCAGCAAAGGCAGTCAGGGGGAGGCGCCAGTTAATGCTAATATGGAAAAGGAAGCTCAGCATCAGCACCTACAAAAATGATAGCAGCTTCTGGGACATCCCTTAAGTAGATGCAGTATTTCCTGCCGGAGTGTAGCCAGCATTTCCGTATACATTCTGCACAGTCTACTGTACATGCAATAACCTGTGCAGTACACCAGGAATCTGCTGTTCTGAACTTTTCTTTAATACTTACCTACAATATTTTACCCAGGACATTGTATTGCACTAAGTTTATTTCCTAATGCATGCTATGAAAATCCAAATGTGTCGACAGTTAAAGGGTGTAGATCGGTGGTCACTAGACCCAAAGAAAACATTGTAACTGCCTCATATTTCACTGAATGTGAGACAACCACCTTGACCTTGATGTCTCAAAGACTCTGGGCTGGTTCAGGGAAATACAGACAGAAATAATTTCCCATTCCTAATGCCCAATCCATGAGCAAGACCCCAGCATTGTACAAATGATGGTAAACCAAGCGGTTACTGCCAATGCTCAAAATGCACAACAATATTTTGCTCATCAGATTTCTGGATTATCGAGACTATGCTACTGCAACATTGTTTATACAGGCCCTTTGAAAGCCCAAATGGAAATGTCTAAGAATCCAGAATCAGATGAATGGAATCTCTTTGGTTTAAAAAAAAAAATACACCTGTGTCAACCCAGTAGAAAGCTCCCTTCATTGGATCACAATAGCCGCATTGATGTAAAAAGGCTAAAATGCAAGCACTATCTGGCTCCCCACCACACTTCAGCTGGTAACGTCCACTGTGGCTACTCCTTAACTGTTATTCAAAGTGAGATATGAAAAATGAACTACAGTGCAAGTCTATCAGCGCACAACCTGATCTCTAGGCCCAATTGAAGGAAACATAATAAGGAACATCACTGAATACCAAGAGTAATACATCAACCTGCTCTCGTCTAGTTGCCCACACCCACCTTTAGTGATTGCACCGTTCAATGCACAGACATCTGAGCCACTCTGATTCTTGATGCAATGGCTCAATCGGCTCGTTAGGAAAATCCCCTCTATCACCTGACCAGGTTAGTCAGGAGGATCAGCTTTCTGATTAATGTGTTACCCTGCTAGCACAAAGATCTTCCACTTCCAGCTCCGTGATAAGCATGATGGTTATCTTTAACACTTCAAAGTGACCAATGATAAGTTCCCATTACCACCTGTTGGGTATGTTAGAGGTATTTTTGGCAGTATGTTTGTTATTTGGTATTTTTGATATTTCTTGGTATAGTGGTGAGCTTAACTTAAGAGTACTGCCTGATAATTGTTCTTATACCAGGGTCACTAATGCTAAGCAAAGACTGGAATTAGTACACTCTAGATAAGTATCTTATCTTTTTGCAGTATTTTATTTACAATACAACAATATGCCCTTTTGACAGTTTTTCAGAATGTATTTATCATGTCACGAAATGTACACATTCACACACACAGATAGGCCTTCTGAAACCCAGTGTACAATAGCCAGGTTGGTTTTTGTCTTATCACACGTGATATGATATGGCATTTGTAACGCGCCTATACACAAGTGTTTCAAAGCGTGACGAGGCAAGGAAGGGGGAAAGACAGAGACAACGCTCTTACTAAGCCAAGTGAATTTGAGATCACGCAAGTGCAGGGGAGGTGGAGGGGAAAAGTGCAATGGGAAAGGGGAGGGGGGAAATTCTGTACATGGAATCAAAACATTAACAAAATGTGCAGCCTACAGGTGGCAGTTGCAAGGGTAGGTGCAGACAGCAGGTGTCAAAAGTGCAGGTAGGGGAACTGTAGAGTTACAGATACAGACCTAAGTGCAAGGGTTGCCGGGAGGCAGTGCTGGTGTGCAAGTGGGCCGGTAGGGATCTGGGTCCAAAAACTAAGGGTAGCCAGGTGACCAGTTCAGTATCAAACAGGAAATCAGCAGGGGAGAGGAAGAAAGAAGGCAGAAGCAAAGATGAAGGTCTCAAGGTGCTCCCAGAACCGTTGATGGTTCTCCTCGAGTTTCAGAGAGGACGGGAGGCTGTTCCAGAGGGAGGCCCTAGCCGAAGAAAGAGATCTACCACCAACTCATTGCTTGGAGAAGCAACTGGCCCTGAGGGAGTTGGAGGAGCGAAGAGCTCAATTAGGAAGGTAATTACAAAGAGAGAGTTTGAGGTATTGAGGACCCAGGCCCAGAAGGTGGAAATGCAGAAGGCCTTGAACTTAATCCTTGCAACCAATGCAGAAATTTTAGTGCTGGAGAGATACGATCCCAGGGCTTGAGGCCAAGGACAAGTCCCGCAGTCCTGTTCTGGATGAGTTGCAGAGGGCAGAGAGTAGAAGTAGGCAGATTTAGAAAGAGGCTGTTGCGGCAGTCCAGCCTAGAGAGAACCAGATCTCTAGAGGCAGTGTGCTTCTACGGGTAGGAGAGGAAAGGAAGAATACCTTTGTTGAGGTGCAGTTGGTAGTTTGACTTCTTAGAGACATCAGAGATGGGAGGAGAAAAGGAGAATGTGGAGTTGAAGATGACCCTGATGTTCTTAGGCTCACAATTGGGAGCAGGAAGAGGGCAAAGGGAGGCCAGCCAGAGAGTTACAGGAAAGGAGTGTGTAGGTGTGCCAATGAGGAGAATCTCTGTCTTACTAGCATTAAGGTGGAGATTGTTGGTGGCAGACCACTCCTGGATAGCAGACAAACAGTCAGAGATGAGAGAGGGAGAAGAGGTGGCGGGGGAGCCTGACAACGAGCTGAGTCTCATCTGCATAGCACTGAAAGTTGGATCAGAGAGCTTCAATGTGGTGGGCGAGAAGTGCCAGGTATTGGCTGGACAGCCAGGGAGCGTGGGTAGACCCCTTGGAAACACCACAGGTAGAGTGTGAGATAGAAGAATGAAAGGACCCAAGTTGGACCTGGGAGAGTCGATCAGAGAGGAATGAGGTCAGCCAGGCCAGGGCCTGATCAGTGATACCCAGGTCATCATGGAGAGGATTGAGCAGGATAGCATGGTTGACCGTGTCAATGACAGAAGAGAGATTGAGTACGATGAGGGCAAAGGGGAGGTTAGAATCCAGGTTAGAGAGCAGGTCTTCACAGTTGTTCAGGAGAGCAGTTTCCGTGCTCTGGCTGCTCTGGAGCCAGACTGATGGTCATGGAGACAACCAACATATTCAGTGTGAAGATTACGTTGGGAGATGGCCAACTTTCCCAAGGTGCAGGAAAGGAGTGATGGAGATCAGGCAATAGTTAACCGAGCAGGAGGGGTTGGCTGAGGGTTTCTTGAGATGAGGGTGCACAAGAGAGTGCTTCAGGGGGGAAGGGAAGGCTCCAGTGGCAAAGGTGTGGTTGCAGAAGTCAGCCAGGGCAAGAGTGAAGAGATGAGGCCATTGATGGTTTTTGAAGAACAAGGAATAACATGTTTAGACAAGACATTCAAAGATTGGACTTGTCTCAAAACCTCGTCAGGGGAGAACAGTGGAAAGGAAAAGAAAGAGGGAAGAGAGGTGGCCACAGGGGGGCCGGAGGTAGAGGAGTGAGCAGAGGGTGGAGGAGAAGAGGACAAGAGGGTGGACAGGATGTCCTGGGTTTTAGAGATGAAATGAGAAGCCAGGGCCATGCAGAGGGCCTGGGAAGGGACAGGTGAGTTAGAGACTGCAGCAGGATTGGCCAGCTCCTTACAGATTTTCAGGAGTTCGAATGAGTTGTTAGATGCCACAGAGCCACAGGCTTGGATGTGGGCTCTCTTCTGGACAGAGAGCTGGTATTGCCTTTGGAGCAGGCGGCAGTCCAGTTTGTCAGAGGATGAGCAAGAAGCTAGCCATTTCCTCTCAGCCACCCTGCACTTGCGTTTAAGGGTGACGAGGTCAGAGATATGCCAGGAGTTGCACTTGTTTTTGGCCTTCAAGTGGATCCTCATGACAGGGACAAGAACATCAAGAGTATCAGAGATAGAAGAGTGGTGCATGGAAAGGGTCGTGCCAGGATGTGAGGAGGGGGGAGAGAAAGTGGCGGAGAAAGCCTCAACTGACACACGCATCATGTGTCGGATGATTGAGAAGGTAGGTGGCAGTGCTGGAGTTGGCTTGGCCGGAGAGGTAGAGAGGGAGATATGGGAGAAAAGGAGAATGTGATCACACCAGGAGAAAGGAGTTGTTAGGGGGATAGAGAGGGGGGGGTCTGAGGAGATCAGAACATCCAGAGTGTGCCTGCAGAGTAAGTCGGACCAGAGCGGAGAATAGAAAGATGGAAGAGAGTCGCAGAGGTTGTGAAAGAGTCCAGAGGAGGGTCAGGAAGCATCCAGGTTAATGTTAAAGTCTCCAAGTAGGAGCAGTTGAGTGTTCGAGGCCAGGAGGCAGGAGGACAGGTCCGCCCGCTCAGAGAGGAAGGAGGTGATCTGACCAGATTACTGATAGATTGTAGCCACAGTAAGAGAGTGGCCAGGAGAGAGAGAGAGCCTGCAGACAAGGCATTCGAAAGAGGAGTAGGCCTGCATAGGAAAGACAGAGGCAGGAATCCACTCCATGAAGATCAAGGCTACACCCTCTATGGAATGGTTGGATCTGGTAGCGGAGAGGATCTTGTAGCCATCAGGGAGGAGAGTGTCAAAGCTTGTGACAGAGCTGGCTGTGAACCATGTCTCAGTGAGACCGAGGACATAGAGATCAAGTTCTTCCAGGAGGTGGCAGATGCCAGAGAAGTGTTTGACAGCTGAGCCAGAGTTGAGGGTGGCAATATGGAGAAGTTTGCCAACCTTGAAAGACTTCTGAGGAGAGTTACAAATCAGCGGTACACCCTGCAGAGGTGCAGAAGCAGACCGATGGGGGGCAGAAGAGGAAGGAGGAGAGGACAAGGTAGCCAAGGAGGAGGCAGAGGGGGGAGGCAAGGAGGCATAAGAAGGGAGAGAAGGGACAGCAGGAGAAGAAAGGAAATTGATGAGGCGCTGGAAGCAACTATCAAAGAGGAGAAGGTTATGGACTGGCCACCAGGGGGCGCACGGTTGAGGAGCACCTCCGTGTGAGCTCCAAACCCACGGACCCCAAAAGTGACATGAGCCCCCACTTTTGACCGCCCCATGTACAACAACGCCAGCCCAGGCAGTGCGACCCGGTCCCCCACCAGCTGAGCGAAATTCTGGCGAGAAACGGTGGAACGAGTCAGGAGAAAAGGCTGACGGCGAGTGCCTCCCCCACCCGGCCACATACGCAGCAGTTGGAGCATCAGTGGAGCCAGTACGAGCGCCAAGGTACCATCCCCCCGCCGAGAGTGCAGGCCACACTACGGCTCCCCTGGGCAGTTTCCAGCTTACTGCCTGCCCCAAAAATCCCGGTGGTGTTGGTGGGTGCCCTGCAGTGGCACCCGTGCACACGCCTCCCATCTGGCCGCTGCGCCTGCATTGGCTTCCAGGACCCCCGCCGAGTGAAACAGCGCTCCAGGGAGGGTAGGTGCCCCCCCGGAATACTTAGAAGTGCCGACGGCACACTGAGGGCCTCACCCCCTTCCGAGGTGCCTCCAACGAGGGTCCTGTGGCCTGTTGGCATGACCCCGATCACGGAGGAGGGACCTCTCCCGCTCTCCACCCCCGGCCCGAGGGCCGGAACGAAGTTGTAGCCACAGGCGGTGCGCAGGCCGGCGTAGCCCCCCTCCTGAGCCCGCCATCGCCTGAGACAACAATCGCAGCACGAGCCCCCTGGGGGGGCACCTGCACGCTAATCTTTCCTTACACCCCCACCTCGGAAAGCCTACACAAACAGAATACTGCTAGCTTGAAGGGAGAGGCTTCAGTCCCTGGATGAGAGCACCCCCCCTGTTGCTGCCCTGACACCTCTCAGTGACTCCAGCAAAGGCTGAAATAAATACACCCCCAACTGAAGCTACACAATACGCCCTGCGCCACACTTCCCTTTCACTTTAAGGGTGTAGTGAGCTTTCCCCCACCATCTTCGCAAGAGAGCCCACAGCCATCACTCAACAGCCACCCCCCGGAGGGAGACAACAAGCACAGAGCCAACCAATTCTCCCCAGCTTCTAGGTGAGGTGCTCTCCCCCTGAGACCACCCCACGCCAGGTCCAGTTTGCCTCCACTTGACCCAACAATAAAACCTGCAACCGAGGACCCAACGCAAGTGACCGTGGACCCACTCACGGAAGCCCCCTTGGACGCAATACTAGAAACCATGTCTCATAAGGCAAGGGGATAGTCCCTGAACTGAAGGCAATTCAGAGGGTTGGGCCCCCACCACAGGGGCGTGAGCCCTCCTCAGCATAAATGCCAGTCAGTTGCCCCCCAAGAGCTACGCATGTGGGCCAACAATGAAATGAAACAGAATACCCATCTGGGTCCCCCCCTGAGCCTTCACTAGAGTCTAACCCCCCCGCAACAGAGCCCGCCCCCATGCAACCCCACTAGGGCCTACAAATGTGCCCGCAATAATGCTGGAATACCCTCGACATCGCATAAGACCCGAGGACTGAAGCCAACGCAAACGGAGGGTAGGGCCCCTGGACCCAGGGCGTGTGCCTCCTCCCACCATCACGCCCCTGATCTCCGGGACACCTTGGACAACGTCCCACAACACACTCCAAGATTGGTAAATCACATCAGTGCAGAAGGAAGGGCTCCCACTCCCGGGGCGTGTGTCTCCTCACACTCAAGCATCATATGAGCACCAAAAGCAAGTTGGCCAGATACGCCTACACACCGCCGCATTCCGGCCCGGATATAAAATGCAAAATGTCAGTCGAAGCCTCGGAGACGGGGGCAGCAGCCACCAAGGGAGACATAGCCGCTCTCCTGAGTGAAATCTGAAACATGGGGGCTAATCTTGGCGGTAAAATTGACAAGATGACCCAGAGTGTAGATAACATCGAGGAGAGACTAGAGGGCGCCGAGAATAATCAAGCCTCGATAGATACACTGGAAGCCCAATTGGACCTCAGAATGTGCAACATAGAGAAAGGGGGGGACGACATCTGTCTGAAGATAGACGATTTAGAAAACAGAGAAAGACGAAATAACCTGAGATTTTTCGGAATTCCGGAACGGGAAGGCGAAACAGAAGAAGACCTCAAACAAACGATACGTGATATCATCAGAATCCTAGCCGCAGATGAGAACATCGACAAACCCACACTAGAAAGAATACATAGAGCCGGTGGCCCATCAGGTGGCCCGAGATCTGTCCTGGCCAGATTTCAAAGATACCAAGACAGAACAAGGATACTTGCGAAGGCCCGGTCAGGTGGCACCCTCACCCTCGGGGGAGCCCAAATAACCATCTTTCAGGACTTATCCTCGCTCACCCTGGCCTTGCGACGTCTCTGTAGCCCCCTAACGAGATGGCTCAAGGATCAAGGCACGAGATATAGGTGGGGATACCCCTTCTTATTCACGTTTGAGCACGGAAGCAGGAAGATAATACTCCGCTCTGAAGACGAAATTCTTGAGTCCATCGCTGACCTCCTTGGGACTGGCCCAAAAGAAGGATCACAAGAGGAACCAGCACAAGATAGAGCGAGATGGGGGCCCAGGGCCCGAGAAGGAAAAAAGTCAAGGGATCCAGAAAGTACCGACGACCCAATGATACACCGGACAGTAACAAATGATACTGTACACACAGGTTCCTCATCTTGGCGACGTCCACCTAGATATCATTGTTCGGAAATTCACTGGCACGCTGGAGTCCGGGAACATCGCAGCTGCCAGGCCCGGCTAACAACGAACTTGCCATCTGAACTACAGGGACGACCAGCTGGCGGACGATGAACCCGGAAACTGCATGTACCATTACATTTACTATTTAACAATAACAGTTGTTGTTGCATGTTAAGATGTTATTTAAGTTGATTTTCAAAGAATTGAGGGGGTGGGGGCTCAAAATGTTAAGAAGATGATATTTGTGGTCGGAGTCATGCGGTTACGACCCTTACTGGTGGTCCGAGAGTAAACCGGCTGTACGCACCTGGTCCAACTCAGACGCCATCAATTCAGGACTCAGACCCTCATGAGGAAAACGATGGCCGAAAAGCTAGAACTGAGGGCAACAGGTGTTATGCTTAATACCTTGAAGGGGAGGGAGGAGGGAGGGATGCACAAAATGCCAAAACCTTAGTTGGCTGGAGACAGTTATCAGACTACTTCCACTGCGGCGACTTCCTGCGATGGGCAATGTGACGTGACTAGCGAATCCATAGGACTCACCACTGATCAACGGTCAAGACGAATCAAGTGACAGGCATGGCACACTCAAGATTGGCACGCTTAATGTTAAGGGGCTTAATTCCCTCACCAAAAGGTCGCTAGTCTCCAGAGAGTTTAAAAGAGCGAACCTAGATGTACTTTTCCTACAAGAAACCCGATACAGCAAAGGAGATGAACAGAAGGTATTATACGCCAAACTAGGCACCGAATATTGGGGCTCAGGCCCACTAAAGAAAGCCGGAGTCGGCATTCTAGTCAACAAAACAATCCGATTCGAGCTCTTGAAGTCCTGGACCGACGTGAGTGGCAGAGCACTTGTACTGGTCGGCAAGATACAGGGCACTATCATCACACTTGCGTCCATATATGCACCCAATACCGGACAGTCCAGGTTCCTACAACAAACAATCCCCAAAGTCATGAATGAAGCGGAGGGGGAAGTGATCTTAGGAGGCGACCTCAACACGTGGATGGATCCAGATCAGGACAGGCAAGCAGGCAACCCATCCGCGACCTTCCCATCTGGCTCCGGACGCTCGCGTATTGCGGACATGATGGACGCCTACAATCTCAGATATGCATGGAGACACATGAACCCAAATCGAACAGGCTTCACCTTCTACTCCACACCGCATGCCACGTACTCCAGAATCGACTATATATACCTAACCTCAGAACTTGTCGCGGCAATGTCCGAATCCAGCAGATCACCTGTTACCTGGTCGGACCATGGTTACGGTCACTCTCGATCAGATGGCTCTCACCCGGAGGAGCTCCAAATGGCGATGCAATGAGACTCTCTTTAAGGATCCAATCTTTCGGGACAAGCTTGAGCGGGACATCACCCAATACTTTGAACAAAACAATACAGGCAAAATGTCCACAAATATAGTGTGGGAAGCAGGCAAAGCCACGTGGAGGGGAGTACTCATCAGGGAGGGGGCAGCGAAGAAAAGAGAACGCCAACTCATAGAAAGTAGACTCTTAAATGAAATCACCCAACTTGACCTCATGGCCCAATCTCCGGACCCTGATAGATTACAGAAGATCAAGCAAGCCAACGACAAGAGGGAGGAACTACGGCAACTAGAAACAGGTAGCATTGTGCGCAAACTCCAATGTCTGGAGCAAAAGCAATATGAACATGGGGACAAGGCTGGTGCCTTACTCGCCGCAAGACTTCGCGGTCAACGCCGAGAGCAATGGGTACCTACGATACACAACGCAGAAACATCCCATGACCATCGCCCCCCCAATATCCCCGAAGCCTTTGCCAACTTCTATGACAAATGATACACTTTGCATGCCGCACCGCACCCAGAGGCGATTACAGACTACATGACCAAAGTATCCATGCCGACCCTCCCATTGGACATAGTACAAGCCAAGGAAGCTCCCATCACAGGAGAAGAAATTGAGGAGGCGATCAAAAGGGAAGGCTCCCGGAAATGATGGATACACGGCAGGACTCTACAAGACCTTCAAGCACGCCCTCCTCCCATTTATGATTGATCTCTTTAACAACATTCTCCAATCTGGTGTGGTGCCCGAATCCTTCTCGGAAGCACTAATAACAGTCATTGCCAAGGAAGGAAAGGATCCCAAGCAGTGTGCCTCCTATCGCCCAATATCCCTTCTAAACACCGACGCCAAAATCTATACAAGGATTCTCACTGCACGGCTGGAATTACACATGCCCACAATAACCCACAATGACCAAGTGGTAGACCTAGTTCATCCTAGGTAGACAAGGCGCAGACTCTACCCGCAAGACCCTTCACCTAATACATGAAGCCAAAAATCATCAAACATGCCAGCAATATTTTCAATCGATGCCGAGAAGGTGTTTGATAGAGTTGAATGGCACTTCCTGGAGGCCATGTTATAGCAAATAGGCCTGGGCCCCACTCTCTGACGAGGGATCAAAGTTGTCTATACGGCGCCAAAAACATCTGTGGTAGTGAACTCCTAATTCTCCCGCTGGTTCCCTTTGAGTAGAGGAACGAGACAAGGTTGCCCCATTTCGGCAATACTTTTCACACTATCCCTTGAGCCACTCGCCTGGACACTTCGAGCAGATGCCGCCGTGGAGGGAATGCAAGTAAACGGCAGAGAATACAAGCTGGCCTTGTATGCAGATGACATCCTGCACCATGTATTGAATCCAATGTCATCAATCCCGCAGGCGATACGCCTCATAGAGGAATATGGTACACTCTCAGGCTTCAAAATGAACAAAACCAAATCTATCCTCTTTCCACTCCATGAACCTTCACCGGAGCAGCAAATAGAGCTTGAGCGCCTTGGCCTGATTATCGGGGGCCTCACACTGAGATATCTGGGGATCAATCTAACGAGGGATCTGGGACATCTCTACAAAGCAAACTTCCCAGAGCTCCTTAACGCCCTCAAAGCTGATCTCATAAAATGGAAATCACTCACAATCTCTTGGATGGGGCGCCTAAACGCAATCAAGATGGTGAGCCTCCCACGCTTCCCATATCCCTTCCAGGTCCTGCCCATTACAATGCCGGACCACTTTTTCAGACAGGTTAAGAGGGTCATATTGGAATTCCTGTGTAATGGAAAGAGACCCAGGATACCGTACGACACCTTGATACTGCCAAAGGAACTGGGAGGAGTAGGACTCCCGGATATAGAACGATGCTACCAGGCAACACAACTCAGAATCCTGATCCCACACCTGCGCGATAGAAAGGATCTCCAATGGGTTCAGTTAGATAACAATAATCTGATCCACGTAACCCTCTCAGAATGGCCATGGGTCCCAAGACCGAAGCTCACAAGACGCCTGCAAGATCACCCAATACTAGGAACAGTGTGAAACATATGGAAGAAAGGGAAAGGAATGTCCGGAATCACCACATGGCCTTCCCCTCTGAGCCATCTCTGATCCCCCGGGATCCGAGAAGAAATCCCTGAACATGCCAGATATCAAGCCTGGTTTGATGCCGGACTTGAGAGAGTCGGCCAACTGTGGAGAAAAGGGAAATTCATTTCAATCACAGAACTAGAAGAAGCCCTCCAACTTCACCCGATTCCCATTTTCTTGTATTTGCTATTGAAAGGCGTGCTATCGAGGAGAGAATGGAAGGCCAGCACGCAAAGAGAGCTCACGCCCTTTGAGACAATCTTGGACACGACTAACACAACTAAAGGCTTAATAACATGCATGTACAGGGCCCTAATCACTAAGGACCAAACTCCGAGTCTCCACCTCAAAGAGAGATGGGAAAAGGATTTCAGCAGAGAATTTGACCAGCAGGCTTGGGACAGAATTTGTGAAACACCAGCCAAAATATCAATTGCTGCCAAGTACAAATGACACGCTATAAAATTACTCCACAGGTGGCAGTACGATCCACACAGGCTGTCTAAAATGTTTCAAACCACCAGCCCGAGGTGCTGGCGACAATGTGGTATGGACGCCGATTATTGGCACATATGGTGGAAATGCCCCAAAGTTCGCATGTATTGGCAAGAGGTCCTGGGATGGATTGAACAGTTAGACGGCATAGAAAGGGAACCATCCCCCCTTCTGATTCTTTTCAGTCTTGAAGAAGAGGACGAAGAATTGACTAGGGTAAAAGGACTAGTGTCTCCCCTACTACTGGCAGCGAGAGCAGCCCTAGTTATCAAGTGGAAATCCCCACGCCTGCCAGATAAAGAGGAATGGATACAAATTGTCATGAACATATACACAATGGAGAAAATAACAGCAGCCCTCCACGACAAGGCCCCACGACACAAGGAAGCCTGGAGCGACATTACCGGGCACTACATCACAGGCACAGTCACGAATGACACAACACACCAAGGAAAGCAGCAACCACTCTGCCCTACCATGAACTGAACATCCCACGACACACTGCCTACTAACCATGCCTGTCACAAACCTCACCTGCGATTCACGTCTCCAACGATGACCAGCGATAAACGTCACACCGCCCACTACAGTTTACCACAGCAAATGCCAAAGACCTGGAAGTTCTACGAGCAAGGGCAAGGGGAGGGAGGGAGAGAGTCAGGGACTTAACATTTTCTTTCGTTAGAACGGGACGTGTATTTGCTGTTAAAATATTGTACGGGTGGAACAAAGTAATCCTGAGATGTAAGTATGTATGCTTAACTATGCATCCACCCATATGTTAATTTCTAATATTGGAAATCAATAACATTAAATGTAAAAAAAAAAGAGGAGAAGGTTGGCCTGAGAGCCTTGCCCCAAGACGGTGCCATTCAGGTAAACATTAATAATTAGAGGAGTGGAAGGGCAAGGAGGGCCTCCCACTGGGTGCCACCGTTAATGGGAGAAGAAGAGAAAGGAGAGAGCACAGGGACTATATGATGTGTCCATATGTCTGACAAGGGAACGACAAAGAGGATGTCAGTGAGGGTCTGTCTGGAGGAAGCACTGGTATAGGTGTCAACGATAGGGAGGCCTGGGTTGGAGACCAGGATATCCTTTTTGAACTTCTTCCTACCAGACCTAGTGAGGAGAGCAGGATAGTCGATAGAGAAGCAGTTTGAAAAGATGAGAGAAACAGAGAGCATCATAGAGTAGGTGGGGGAAGAGGAGTGGAGGGGAAAAGTGGGGGGACACTAAGGGAGGACACAAGGAGGAGGACAGAAAGGGACAAGACAATAGTGACCGATTGGCTAAGTAGACAAGAACTCAGATGGAAGAGCAGGCAGAAAACAAGGAAGTCCGGTAAGCAAATCAGGTTTCCAGGGCATCAGGAACAGAGCCGTCATTAAAAAGAGAACCTAGAGGAGGGTGGAGCACAGCAGAACACAGAACAATATACAAAAGAACAAAGCAGTCGACAAATGTAAACCTAGAAGAAGGAAGAATGCAGCAGAACACAAAGCAATACAATACAAAACAGGGCAGTCAATGAGGAAGAGAGAAGGGGCACGTGGGTGCAGGAGGCTGGAGTGGCAAATTCAAAAGGGAGCTGCGAGGGACCAAGCAGTCAGGGAGGCGATGCTGCGAGCAAACCATACACATGCTGCAGCGCGAGAATATAACCTTTACAAATACACAACTTACTGTGCCACGGAGCACCTGTCCTCCGCCCCAGCACCGGAGAAGTTGACGTTGGCGTTGCCTGATGATGGTGGGGATGACCTCTAGGGGACAGAGGGAGTAAGCACATGTTGGTGGCATGCCTACCTGCTGTCTGGGCAGAGGTTTGGGTCCTAGGTCCTCCTGGTCTGAACAGGTCCCAACAGGAATTGCCCTTTTCTTCATCTGCCCTTTACTTCGGACACCTGGGCGAGAGACACCCTTGATCTAAGAGTTAAGAGCAGAAAGGAAGAGGCAGGGCTAAGAAGGTGGGTGGTGTTTAGACCAGATGACCTAGATCCAATTGCACCTGCAAAGGAAAAGAGGCTGGAGGGCTCCTTAAGTAGGGAGAAAGAGCGACAACCAGAAAGGCACCAGGTGGGGGGCTTAGGCCAGGTGACCTAGATGCACTTGCACCTGCTCCCCATCTGCAAAGGAAAAAAGACTGGGGGGCTCCTTAAGTAGGGAAACAGAGCGTCAACCAGGAAGTCACCAGGTGGGTGGGGCTTAGGCCAGAAGGGCTCCTTAAGTAGGGAAAAAGAGCAGCAACCAGGAAGGCACCAGTGGCAAAGTAAATTACCACAGGTGGTAATACAAGCTCACCATTAGTCCCAGTGCCCTGTGTTACCATCACAGATCAAAACACATAATAAATATTCTGAGATGATTCAAGTTTTGAATTGTTATTATTGATCAGAAGTTGGAGATAGGTAAGATACACAGACTTAATATACAATGCAGAAGGTTCACATGGCCCTTAAATCAGTGAATCAGGAATCGAAAATAAAAATGTCTAATTGCAATTTGCTTACGGTTATTTTTCTCTGCAATGAAACGGCCTTGCTAAAATAAATTTCAAAGTGTTCTTTGCGATAAAATGAGCCTTGCCCACAATGGGCTTCAAAGCAGTGGGCCTCATTACGACCCTGGCGGTAGCCGTGCCGGTAAATACCGACACGGCTGCCACCGGAGTAGTTTTTTATCTGACACCTGGCAATGGGGTATTACCGGGGCATTACAGCCTCGGTGGACCCGGTAGTTCCCCATAGCCAAGCGCTGGTAAAAATTCATCCCCATTCCCATTCGAGTCCCATAGGACTCAATGGGAATGGGGAAGACGGTAGCCCCGGCACCATACATGGCAGTGCTGGTGCTACCTTCAAAGTCTGTGAGTGGGTACCTTTCCGGCCACCAGGTGAGACCTGGAGGCTGGAAAGGCATCCGCTCGCTCAACTCGGAGCATGCTGGTCCGGTAGCAACGGTGCTGGTAGCTTACCGGCATCGTTGTTACCGGACCGGCATACTTGTAATGAAGCCCAGTTTATTTTGGTAACTACCCAGAGGTATGTGGAAATTGACCTTGAGCTTCTAACCAATCCTTGAAGAAACTAAACTTCTATTACATTTGAATTTTGTCACATGAATAAAAAAATATAAACACGGTTATACACGTTTAAGATTTCACTGTTCGGAACCTAAAATGAATTAATCACATTTGACAAGTTTATAATGATATTCGCCACCCTACACATTTCCTGTTCCACAAAGTGAACATAGAGCCTTCTTAGAGATTGCCTGCCAAAGATAATTTTCCACATTTATTTGCTTGCATTTCGAATTAACCCTGCATACCACGCTCAAATAGTGCACATTCAATTCATCAAATGACACAGAAACTTGCATATAAGAGCCATGGACTGATTTGCCCAGAATATAGCAAATGCATGTAACAAGTTAGAAGGATAAAGATTAGTAATCATTAGTAGTTAATGCTTGTTAGTATATTCCCCACTGCAACCCAGTCCAAGAGCAAAACACATATTGCTCAGAAGCAATCTCAAATTCAGCATTTAGCTGACATGTGCTTTATGCTTTAGAAACTGACATACGCTCTCACTCAGAATACGATCAATTCTCAAACTGTTGAAATGCGGTGCCCTAGTTGAAATTCAGTCCTTTGCTAAAATGTGGATGTTGAAATGTTGAGTCCTAGATGAAATTCAAAATATAGTTCCCGACCTTTAGACATTTTAAGTCCCAAAACAAGAAAGAGGTTCAGACTACATAAATTTACTAGGCCATGGTGTGGCTGGGGTAGATGTGATGTTGCAACTAAAAATGTGTTCAATGAAGTTAGAAGGATTAAAATGAGTGTTGCATTGTGTTTTAGTTTGTTAGTACAATTTAAGTCACAGTACAGAGCAACATGAGTAGCAGTAGCATGGATACAATGTATTGTGCAATGTACAATTTGTAGCGCTGGGAAGTATGTAGTGGGGAGCTTTATGCCCGTGATAGAGGAGTTCATTGAAGGGGGAACTAACGTGTGGGAATTCAACACTGGTTTAGATTGCAGACACATTTAGGCTACTGGGAAATATGGGTTCATTGTGGGTACATGGAGACATCACAGAATGCAGTTTTCACCTACTTGGAGTTTTAGTAGGCCGCAGAGTCCCTCGATTCACAGGAATGGGTTTTTGCTTGATTTGGAGATCTGGATGACCGAGGTCATGGAAGGGGGTAGGAAGCAAACTGCATATGGGCAGTTGTGATAACATCGCAAAGGGCTGAAGGCAAGAACAGAATGGAAAGACATTTGTTAGATTTTTATGGCTAGATTGGCTTCTGAGATGCAAAGTGTAATTTCCCTGGGAACACAAAGGATGCTTTTTTGGTGACTAGAAAGGTCCGGTTACATGGAAGGTTACGTTGAGAGCTGATGGTGTATGGGCTTTCAGAGAAATAACTACAATTTATGCCAAAAGCTACATGACTTGAGATGGCAGTCGCAAATAGGATTACATGACGGGATGCAGGTAAAATAGTATGGGATGTGACAGCATCTGGGATGATAAGGATTTACTGCTGCTTCAAAGGAGTGCTTATTTATTTCTCTCCCTCCCCTTGCCTTGAAGTGTTCCTGGAAAGCCTTGGACCACCACTATCTTGGTTAAGGGGTTTCTGTCACACGGTCTGAACAATAAACTGAGATATTCATGAATGATAAATGCATTATGTGGAGTATGTCATAATTGTCTATGTGTCATGGTCATGAAGTCAGGGGCACAGGCATCCAGGGGTCGCATGCACAGGAGACCTGGGTGAACACTGTCCTGGCACCTTTGGCGCCAGGCTCATGAACAAAGGTAAACAAGTACATCCATTTGACACCAAAAGCCTTTAATATGGACATAGCACTCCAGATGCATTAACCTTCAACATTCCATCCATTAAGCAAATGCATTAACCTTGAACATTCCATCCATTAAGCAGAATGTATTAACCTGAACATTCTATTCATTAAGAAAGTGTATTCTTGGGGGTGACTGCTAATGGGTTGCCTTCGGGTGTGGAAGTCAGGCTGAACCTGGTGGGTGTGGCTTCAGAAGCTCAGCTATATAAGCTGCTCATCCTTAAGGCCAGTGCTTCGCGTTATTCTGCACTTGCAAGCAGTGTAACACTCACTGTCCCATGAGGACAGACTTACCTTTGAAGTTCCTGCTTCCTGGACATCCTGCTTCCTGCCAGCATACTTACCAACTGGAGAAGCAGTTCTTACCGGTACATCTCTTCAGCGAGCCAAATATTCATCTTTACACTTTCTGGAATGCCGCAATCTTCATCTTGGCACCACAGCACGACACGCTCCATTGTCGACAGCAGCGCCTGCAAGGAGAAACAGAAGACAAGGTTAAACATTGAAAAAACAGTCAGTTTAAGGTTGCGCTTCGCCATACTCACGCTTTACCTTAAAGCTTGGCTTACCTGCTGTCGAACATTGCGGTAGCCTCCATCTTCCCTCCGGCCGTGTCTGACGTCTCACAGCTGCATCTAGGCCGCGTTTCCATCTAAGGGAGAAAACAGAAGAGAGACATCATTGCAGGCATAATTAGGAGCAACATATAATGACATTAAACAGAACGAACAGAATCACAACAGCTCAAGAAAGACTTGCCAATCTTAAGGAGAAGCATAGTCGCAACTGGAGTGGACTTATCCTTATCAGGGATCAGTGAAGGAACTAGATCTAATTCAACGAGTCCCTGCCAGAAGTAGCAGGATGGAGAGCTTATCTTCCATGATTCACAGGTGAGTTTTATGGGCCAGTGTATGCTCACAGAAACCATACTTCTTTGTGAAGGGTTCGAGAGGAACAACAATCATAGATTGGCACACTCACACACTCTTAAATCCACACAGGAGCAGTCTCACCACGTACCACCACTCACAACTTTTCTACCGAGGGAGAGGCCTGAAGGGAGGTGATTCAAGTCCAGGGAGGGCTGCAACCGTGCCCCAACGCCTCCGCAGAGACCAGGTGAGCGTAACAGAATGCAAAGCCTCTAATACTCTCTGCCTGGGCGTTATGGAAACTTCAAAAACAGATCAGTTAGCCCTCTTACTAGGGGAATTACGGGCTGGAGTACATGCTTCAAGACAGGTAACCAATGCATTACAGAGGGATCTTATTGTAACTTGAGGAAGAACTGATGAATTGTCAAGACAAATGCTACAAGCACAAGCAGGAAATGTTCCACTGCCTGGAATGAACCAATCTTCTCATTCTTCCACACCACAACAATCTACACCAGTTCAGGTGGTTCTTCCAGGAGCAGTGGCTCTAGCTCCTCCTGAACGCTTCATCAGTGACCCAAACCAGGAACATTTCCTAATGACCAAGCCAAAGTGGCATTTGTACTCTCGTATTGAGGAGGTAGTGCGGCAGATTGGTCTATACTTTTGGTAAATCAAGATGACCCTTTACTCCGGAACTTTGGGAATTTCCAACATGAGATGGATAAATTGTTTGCCCGCCATACACAAGGACAAGCTCCGGAGAAAGAATTGTTGTCACTCAGACAAGGGAATCAAGATCTATTAATTAACCTCTATTGCAACCTTCAATCATCTCATAGCCCAGATCAACTGGCCAGAAGAGAAGAGGACTACACTATTTTACCAAGGGTTATGTGGAGAATTTAAGGATGTGTTGGCGCAAGTGGTGAATCCCCCTGAGAGGTGTGCGACTACATAGACCTGACGGTGCAACTCGATCATAGGTTGCAGAATCGGAAAATGGATAGAGCTAGATCAGAGGGACGGTCAGTTTACGTACGATCTTGTGAGAATCAGACTAAACCACATGAACAGTCTAAGCCAATGCAACTTGGTGGATTACTAAGTCCCCTTACCAAAGCAGAAATGCAAAAAAGAAGACAACAACAGCTTTGCTCATACTGTGGACAGGCAGGTCACTTCCTCCGAGACTGTCCGGTAAAACCACCCAAGAAAACGGTTGGGGCAACAGACAAAACTGAGGAAGAAGAACAGAACTCGGGAAACGTCAATGCCTGGCAAGTGTAGGGGTCTGCTTGTCAAGCCTGAAAAAGGAATCCGTACAGACCTCAGATCTAGTCCTTCCAGTGCTTTTGGTGAATCACAAGCAACCATCAAGAATACATGCCTTGGAGGCATATATTGATTGCAGAGCTGTGGGTAACTACATTGACTAAGATCTGTCTCTCCGAATAGGTCTTCCTCTCTGACAGAAGCAGAAATCAGAAAATGTCACTGCTGTGGATGGTTCTTAGCTAACATCCGGCCCAGTGACACAATACACCGAGAAAATCCAGCTTTTATGTCAGGACGGGCATCAAGAGGAAATTACTTTTGATCTCATTGGTGCTCCTCAGCTGCAGATGATATTGGGAATGCCCTGGCTGGAGACCCACAATCCTAGGACCGACTGGCGAAAATGAGTTCTGACATTTCCTCATGATTGTGCCAACACATGTTACAAAAAATATGACCGCAATCTGAAACCGAAGAAAGGAATCGTGTCGGGCCTCACCAGCTCCTTACCGCTTCAATACCAAGATTACCAGCATGTCTACAAAAAAGAGCATGCCAACATTCTGCCCCGCACAGACCCTACGATTGTCAAATAGTTCTTGTACTTGGAGCCCAGATCCCTTGCAGCCGAATTTACGCTCTGACAGAAAAAGAAAATCAGCATCTTAGAACTTACTTGGATCAGTACCTGGCGAACGGTTTCATTCGCCCGTCCAAATAACCTGCCTCCTCGCCCTTATTCTTCGTGCCTAAAAAGGAGGGGGACTTAAGAACTTGCATCGACTATAGAGCCATCAATCAGATCACAGTAAAAAAATCGATATCCTTTACTGCTTATACCAGAGCTCCTAGACCAGTCGAAACATGCCCAAATCTACACTAAACTGGATTTAAGAGGAGCATACCATCTTGTAAGAGTAAAAGAGGGAGACGAGTGGAAAACAGCCTTCCGCACGAAGTACGGCCTCTTTGAATACAAGGTCATGCCCTTCGGGCTATGCAATGCCCTGCGGCGTTCCAATTCTTTATGAATGATGTACTTCATGAACTACTGGATGTTTGAGCTCTTGTTTACATTGACAACATTCTTATCTACTCAAACTCCATGGAAGAACATGTAGGCCATGTCCGGGCAGTCTTAGAGAAGCTTCGACAACACCAATTGTATGCCAAGTTGGAAAACTGTTTTTTCCATGTAACCAAGGTCGAGTTTCTCGGTTTCATGCTCACACCACAAGGCATACATATGGATACACGAAAGGTGGATGCAATCCTCCACTGGCCCTCACCAACATCTACGAAAGGAAGGAAAAGCGTGATCGGGTTCGCCAACTTTTACCGTCAGTTTATACCTGGCTTTTCACAAGTTGTACATCCAATTACCTCCCTGTTAAAGAAAAATCAAAAGTTCCATTGGTCGACAGAAGCTGAAGAAGCCTTCCAGAAGTTGAAACTAGCATTCACTACAGCACCAGTCCTTCGATATCCACGATCAGTCCTACCTTATATAGTTGAGACAGATGCTTCAAAAATCGCCATGGGAGCAGTATTGTCACAACGAGATCCCGAGACAGGACAACTACACCCAGTCGCATTCTGGTTACACACATTTTCAGCCCCCCGAGTTGAACTACCCAATCACAGACAAGGAATTAATGGTGATTTAGGCAGCATTCAAGGCCTGGAGACATTACTTTCTAGGGGTGAGACATTCAGTCATTGTCATCACGGACCATCTTAACTTGCAATACTTGAAAACCGCCAAAGCACAATCCTTGCGCCAAGTGCGTTGGGCTCTATTCTTTGCGGAATATGATTGCATTATCACCTAATGACCTGGAGTACGCAATGGGAAAGCAGACCTCTATCACGCATGAGTGAGGAGAAAGAGGCTTTTACAACATCCGACCCGTGGCCATAATTCCTGAGGAAAGAATTCAAACCAGAATAGCTGCCACAACGTGTATGGATGACCAGAGAACCTGTTTGCAATCACTGATGGATCAATCAACACAACAGAAATGGCTGTTAAAAGGTGACCAGTACAGCATCACAGACAATCTACCATATTTCCAAGGACTATTATATGTCCAAGACCAAGAACTGCAAATGCAAATCATCACAAATCACCACGATTCATTAATGGAAGGACACCCAGGAATAGCCAAAACTCAGGCTAAGGTGAAACAAAACTACTGGTGGTCAACCTGGCGAAAGTACATTGCTCAATTTATTGAAACCTGCAGAGTCTGTGCACAACACACGTCTCAGAAACAGAACCCCGCTGGCTTACTACATCCCCTAACAGTACCGCCAGCACCCTGGCATACCCTGTCGATGGACTTCATGACGGATCTTCCAAACTGCAAGGGATACAACACCATATTAGTTGTGGATTTATTCTTCAAAATGGCCCATTTCATCCCTCTGAAGGGACTCCCAACTGCGTCAACTCTCGCTTCTGTGTTCCTAGAGCAAATTGTTCAATTGCATGGATTTCCATCAATATTAGTGTCTGATCGCGGAACTCAATTTGTTTGTGCCTTTTGGAGAAAGTGTTGTACGATTGCCAAGATCGATCTCCGTTTGTCCACAAACCATCACCCTCAAACTAATGGGCAAACTGAACGAACCAACAAAACTTTAGAGCAATATTTCGGGTGTATGTTGCAGCAGTCTGAGGACTCATGGAAAAATATACTCTGGATAGCTGAGTATGCATACAACAACTCAGTTTACACAAATTCCATTCTACACTGTGCACGGAAGACATCTGAGGACATCAGTATTTGATCCACCCGATACCCTGAAAATGCCAGCCATAAAAAACTTGCATAAAACCATCACTCAAGATTTTAAGGAGGCGACAGAACATCTGATCAAGGCTAAAGAAAGACAAAAACTGTTTGCTGATCGACATCAGAAGGAAGTTCCCGCCTACCAGATTGGCAAAAAGGTGTGGTTAGCATCCACATATATTCCCCTGAAGGGGCCAAGAGCTTTCCGCCCAAGATACCTGGGCCCCTATACCATAAAGTCCATAATCAATCCTGTTGCCATGAAATTGGAGTTACCATCTAACATGAAAATTCACCCCGTATTTCATGTCTCCCTCCTCAAACCAATGAAACTCAATACACAGCTTAGTTCTCCACCAGAGCCCGAAGTGATAGCTGGAGAACCAGAATATGAAGTCAAATCCATCGTGGATCCCAAGGTGGTTCGATCAAAATTGTATTACCTAATTGACTGGAAAGGTTATGGCCCTCAAGACCGAACTTGGGAACCCAGTGAACACGTCCATGGTCCACGTTTAATCAGACAGTTCCATCGCAATAATCCCACCAAACCAAGAACGGGAGGAGAACCACCCTTGAGAGGGGCTTTGAGGGGGAGAGCTGTCATGGCCATGAAGTCAGGGGCACAGGCATGAAAGGGGTCGCATGCACAGGAGACCTGTGTGGAAACTGTCCTGGCGCCTTTGGCACCAGGCTCATGAACAAAGGTAAACAAGAACATCTAACACCAAAAGCCTTTATTATGGACATAACACTCCAGATGCATTAACCTTGAACATTCTATCCATCAAGCATATGCATTAACCTTGAACATTCCATCCATTAAGCAGATGCATTAACCTTCAACATTCCATCCATTAAGTAGAATGCATTAACCTGCACATTCTATTCGTTAAGCAGCCCCACGGGTATTATTGGGTGTGGCTGCTAATGAATTGCCTTCGGTGTGGCAGGCAGGCTGAACCTGGTGGGCGTGGCTTCAGAGGCTCAGCTATATAAGCTACTCATCCTTAAGGCAGTGCTTTGTGTTACTCTGCACTTACAAGCAGCGTAACACTCACCGTCGCCTGAGGTCAGATTTACCTTTGAAGATCCTGCTTCCTGGACATCCTGCTTCCTGCCAGCATACTTACAAACTGGGGGAATCTGTTCTTACCGGTACATCTCTTCGGCGAGCCAAGTATTCATCTTTACACTTTCCAGAACGCCGAAATCTGCATCTTGGCACCTGCAGCATGACACGCTCCATTGTCGACAGATGCGCCTGCAAGGAGAAACAGAAGACAAAGTTAGACATTGAAAAAACAGTCAGTTTAAGGTTGCGCTTCGTCATACCTCGCGCTTTACCTTAAACCTTCGCTTACCTGCTGTCGAACATTGCAGTAGCCTCCATCTTCCCTCCAGCCGCGTCTGACGTCTCACAGCTGCATCTAGGCCGTGTTTCCATGTAAGGGAGAAAACAGAAGAGAGACATCATTGTGGGCATAATTAGGAGCAACATATAACGACATTAAACAGAATGAACTGAATCACAAGAGCTCAAGAAAGACTTACCAATCTTAAGGAGAAGCATAGTCGCAGCTGGACTGGACTATTCCTTATCAGGAATCAGTGAAGGAACTAGATCCCATTCGACGCGCCCCTGCCAGAAGTAGCAGGACGGAGAGCTTATTTTCCATAATTCACAGGTGAGCTTTATGGGCCAGCATATGCTCACAGAAACCGTACTTCGGGGTGAAGGGTTCGAGAGGAACAACAATCATAGATTGGCGCACTCACACACTCTTATCTCCATGCAGGAGCAGTCTCACCACATACCACCGCTCACAGCTTTTCTACTGAGGGAGAGGCCTAAAGGGAGGTGATTCTAGTACAGGGAGGGCTGCAACCATGCCCCAACGCCTCCGCAGAGACCAGGTGAGCGTAACACTATGACAGAAGATCACATGTCAGAGGGGTTGTACCTTGTGAATGTATCCAATGGGGCTTTAGAGCTTGGGAAATTCAATTACTTTGTATTAGTGTTAGCCAAGGGAGGGTTGGAGAACAACTTTGTAAAAAAATATGTGTGATTATGTAAATTGTCTAACTTTGTATACAAGCTGCAACCTTGTTGATATTCTGAGATAATCAGATCAGTTTTCAGCTCCAAGGAACTTACTAGCCCCTCCTGATTGTTAGCATGCAATACACTATCTTTTCTGACACAGGACATTAATTTCTTTGTGTAAGCCGTTCTTTCGCATTTAAATCTTTGAGTCACTTCCTTACACACCTTAAATAAATGAAAGGGAGCATGGATAGAGGCAAATCTGATGGATCATACAGAAATGGATGCATTGTAATAATGAGGCTGGTTTCCAGAATGTGCAAACGGTGAAAGGGTTAAACACAGGTGTCTGTTAATGAACAGACTTCTGCCTCTCCACTAGTACCTCATGTCCATACCATGTGTAGTGCAGTCCTTTATTATTTGGTTTTTTTAGAGGATCTGAGACTTCACCGCAAGAAGTGGCTGATTCATTGTGACCCAGTTTGTGTGTCAGTGGTGAGAGGCTGGTGCGCCATCCACGACTCTTCCCTCTTTCAATGCATAAGTTGAGGTCACAAGGTAGTACGATATCATTGATTTCGGGGTAGAAACAGATGTTTTGACGTTGTGGCCTCTTATGTTTGCTTGTGGTGTTTATGGGCAGGAAGACTGACTTGCATGTTGTGATGCATGATCTTGTAATCCCTCCTGTGACTTAATACACAGAGTGAAGCATACAATTAGAGACTACGGCATCCATCTAGACTACTATTTCCAGACCAGGCTTGGGCCTTAATGTTAGCACTAATATTGATTCTAGTTTCTGCTTAAACGAGACCAATGCATGCGATGCTAGACTATGAAAGCATGCTTTTGTATGTTTCTAATGAGATTTTTAGCCTCAAAACTCAAGCCATGACACCAATTTCTAGAAATATGCTTCGACTGAAAATATATTTTCTCCATATCGTGTTTTCTACAACACACAATACAATCAGTCCTATCCCTTCCATCTGTTGTAATAGTCCATTTGCAGCTAGCGACCCATCCTTCTACCTTATATGCAGGATTGCACACTCTAGTAAATATCCATTCTGCAGTAAAACACGGACCTGAAACCAACCAGCTTGATGCCGTCATTTATCTCTACTTCGTGAAGCACCAGCATTTGTGCTCCACGTTCCAGACTTGCTACTGGTAGGATATATAATTGTTACCAGAACCTGCTAAAAAACAAAGACTGTGGGCTCACACGTATCTTAAATTAGCGATCAAAGAGGTAGCCACTCCATTGTGACTCCTTAGACAGTAGTGAGCTGTAACTCATTAAATTCCCTACTCACACTCAATATTTTTTGATATTGCATACTGAAAGTACTCAGACTTGCATTGCCCCAGATGCTGGTTCTATAACTGCACCAAATTATCCCTACATGACGTTCCATCAGTTCTCTTACATTGGTGCATTTGCTTCGATTTTGCTCCTTCCTTTTACAAGCAGCAAGTTGTATAGAGGTAATACAAGGGTAAGGGGGCACAGATCAAACACAGGGAGAGCAGCATGCAGTGTTGTCCCCCAATTCTAAAGGCAAAAAAAGCAAATGTGCCAATGTAAATGTGCCAAAGGAAAGCGGTATAGATTTTACTCCTTTTTCAGGGCACACGCAATGCAAGGGTAAACGGTAAGGGGCCTTGGATTTACAGAACAGGAGAGGTACTCGGGGGCTTTTACGCATATGCACACCCCCAAAAAAAGGGAAGCAACTTCACTGATGTAAGTGCAAAGATGCCTAGGTATATTTTGTGATGGAAAGACATGGGCCATCCTCCCCTGCCTACTTAGCTGATTTTCCATCCTTGCTGTCAGTGGACCCTTTTACATCTAATACTGTCTCTCCTGGCCAGTGTAATATACAGGCTGATACCAGACTGTCCTTCCATGCAAGTCTTTTCAATCTTGAAAGGGCTATATTTGAATGACTCGTAATCGAGCCTACTCACTGGGCCTACTCACCGTACGGGCCACACCCTCCACTCGAGTTCAAGTTTAATTGAGGCAAGATAACTGCTAGCCAACCTAACCTATTCCTAGAGCACTGCTGGGGCCTTATGTGGTTTTTGGTACCAGCTCGACTTACTGTATTTCTGTTTTTGTTGATGTTCATTATTACGCATCATTATTTTGATGGTGAGAAGGTACAGCAAGAGTGCGAATACATTGGGAGGACATTAGAGTGTCGTCTGTGAATTCCCCAGAAAAAAGGAATGACAAGACGTGAGACGGAGTAACCACCCTGTGAATTGACAAAAAGCAAGCAGGTCATGTAAATTGGGGACATGCAGCGAACAGAATAGAGGCTGTCTGTGGAGACATGAGCAGCAGTAGGATCAGCACTGGCCAATGGCCCAACTCCAGCCGGATTGGAGATCCGGCATCAGATCTCTAGCCAGATCTCGGGATTCAGCTTGCCTCTGCTTCGCCCTGGCAAACAACCCACACAAAGCTCTGTGCAAGGTTCCATGTGTTAATATCCCTGCAAAAATATCGCCATACAAAAATATTGGCATATTTTTGCTGCGATATTAAGGCATGGAACCTGCAGGGGACACCCCTGCAAACCCCACATTATTTTTAAAGGAGCAGGGGGCACCCCCACAACCCCTGCTCCCAAAAAGGACAAAAATTAACCCCCCCAAAAATATCACCTATGGTGTTCCAAACGACATAGGTGGGGATAATATGTAGTAATACCCTGTGAAAGATGTTTAGGTGCGCCCCCATCCCCGGGGCTGAGGACACACTGAAAAATATTGTCAATTAGTGAACCGAAGGACAGGGAGAAATGTTTGACATTCTTGGCCACACACAATACAAGGACAACAGGGGTCTCAGTTGCTGAGTATGTTTGTTTGTGTCAATTGAGCCCCCAGCTGTTCCTGTATTGTGTGTGGCTGGCACGCCGCCCTTGACCAGATAGCAAATAAAAGGCACTTTGCCTTCAGCTCACTCTCATGCAAACTTAAGTATCCGTCTGACACTTAAGTTTGCATGATAGTGTGCTGGAGTTAAAGCACCCTTTATTTGCTGCATCTGGGGTGGGGGCTGGAGGGGTCCTATAAGGAACGCCCAGAACTTTTGAATGAGATATTATTTGTACATAATCAAAAGTATATTTTGGATACTGTTGATGGGATGTTGGTGACCCCCGTCCCACCCCCCTAAGCACTTTAGAGTAAGGCGAGCAGCATTTGAAGCACTATGATCAGCCAGGGGGAGGGTGAACAGTGCTAGAACCCCACCCTAATATAATCAACCCACATAGTGTAGCCCAAGGCATGAGCAAGACTGCCATTTTTTATAGATGCTAGTGCATTCTGTGTAGCTGTTAATAACCATAGTTTCAAGACAAAGCATCCACAGTGAATGCAGAATTTCATGCACTATGCCTTAATTACGAGACAAGGGAAATATCCAGCCATGCCCAAGCTCCCATGAGGACTACCCACACCCCAAGCCACCATAAAGCTCATTCATTGCTCTAACAGTGTTGCAAAGATGTTTTTCTTTCCACAAGGTATGGGCCCTGCATGGCCGCAATCATAGAATGGTGCCTGATGTGCATGTTATCTCACACTGGCCAAAGCATGATATGACCCATCCCCAGGCGACCACGAGTTATAGCCCATATAACTGACTAAATCTCATGTTCTCTGAATTACATGGCACCATGTGCCCTTTGATCACCAACCCCAAAGTAATAAGTCCTCGAATGTTCAAAGAGGACAGACATTCCACATCTTTGAGCTAAATCATATGATTTGTATTGCGAGGTGCTGGGGAGATAAATTATAGTTCAAAATGAGGGTGGAGACCTTGGAGCCGGATGGTGTGAAAGGGAGTGAGTGAACTGTGTGTGTGTGGAGGTTAGAGTGCCCCAAAACCTTCTTTGTGCCAGTCTTAAAGCCTGCCAGATGCACAGTATAATGATAAAGTGGTTAATGGAATGTAGTTAATTTGTTCTTTGACCTTCGTCAGTGGCAAGAAGATGATCTCTGCAGCACCCACGTGATTGGAAGACAGACGGAATGGGCTGCAACCAATGACCTGCCATCCCTTACGGGGCAGGCGGATCCTGTAGATGCACACACCAACCAACCGCGCTGGTTTTACTGTAGGAATTGTGTCACAATGACGATGTGTCTCCTCTTAAGCCTCTGCTTGTACCCTTTTTGAGCAGAAAGTTCTTAGCAGCAGAGTTCTTTGCTGTTACTCTCATCTGTGTGTGAGATTAAAACGTGCTATCCTTACAAGATCAACTTGGGCATTTATCCATAGCTGGTTGTATTCTCTCTGGTGTGAGCATTCAGGGATGTGCCTTCACTGTCATATGTACTTTTCTTCTCCCATCGCTGTGGCGGAGGGGAAGACCAAACGTTTTCTAATAAAGACTAAGCACTAAGAAAATGTAAACACTTGCATACTTGTGAGTGGTCCCTGTGGTGCAGAGATGATTAGGGAAGAGTGGTGCTTGACCAAGGCTGTTTCTGCTCTGCAAAGAGTGGATAACGAGTGTCTGTGCAGACTGTTTGTGTCGTTGGGGCATATTTGGAGCATTATTGTGTAGATATTTTCATAAAGGGTTCTGTGCATATTTTGGCCATTATCCTATGCATATTTGCTATTTGATTATTCTGGGTATTGCACTAAGCATATTGACTATCTGTACATCAGCTAGCCATCATGGTGAGAAAAATGGAAAGGATTACAATTAGATAGCCATGCTCTGATGCTATAACTCCTGCTGTGGCCACCAATGATCGCCTTTTCAGTCATTATTTATATGTCTCTCCAGAGATGACTTTATAACTTTACTGAACCTTACAAAGTACTGGTTCTTCTTCAGATAAGACTGTGCCCCAAACAAGTATTCAAAAGCCTTTGCCGTCCTTAGCTACCGTTATACCAAATGCCTCCTTTGCATGGCCGTATCTCTCAGAGTGACCACAATCCTAAAAACCTATCCAACTTTCCACCAATCTTATAGCATCTGATGGTCACAAATAATAATAATACAATTAATGTATTTCTTATATAGCACTGCACACCCATAGGTCTCAGGGCACTGAAATAACAGAAGACATTATTATCCCACAGAGTAGTGCAAACAGCCTAAAAGAAGTGGCGGGCAAGCAGTTGAGCTTCGTCATTGAGTCATCAAGCTGAGTTGATCACTTAGGAGCAGGTCGTTGTGCGAAACAAATGAATGGAATCATTATTGATTACCATTGTATGTGATATCTGTAGAGCAAGGGATGATGGCAGTGCTGTGATCCTGTATTTATTAGACGTGTTGGTAGCATGTACCATCATCAATATCTATTGCATGCACCAGGTCAATGTCCGTGGCCTCATTGCCTGCTAACATATTTCCAAGTTTATAAAAGATGCCTTGAAAAGTACACAAACTTACTATGGTAAGATGCTGAACCATTTTTGAACTATTATTTCAAACATTTCCTTTGATCGCAGCTCACCTGCCAGCTCCCTTTCAGAGCTCTTCCTCCTCGCAACACTGCCTCCACCTCCAGCCCCTGTGGGATCCCCCTTCAAATGTTTTCCATTTTCACCACTGGGTAGGATGACCCAAAATGGCAGTTGTCATCCACAATCCACTGCCCCATTGTTAAGCCAACACTGAGTGCAACTCTACTCCAGACAATATATTCCGAAGGGTCCGTGACCACTAGATTCTTATTAACTATCCAACTAGCAGGTGGGGAGTTCCTGCTCCCTCATCCTCTTCATCAATGCTTTTTTGGCTTCTTTTGCCTTTCAACCGCTTTGACAATGCCCAGATATTCCGAGACTAGCTATGAAAGAACTTAAACTCAATTTCTCTTAGTGCATGTTATGTTCTATCATTTTTACTACTGAAGGTGCATCAACAGGCACCTGCAAAGCAAAAGGGTGCAAGCGTAGTGGAAGAGGAAACCGGAAAAGCAAAGCGTATTTCTTTTACGCTGCCGTTCAACTCTCCAGCTCATTTTTGTGCCTTTCCAAGGAGTCAGAGAGCAGCAAAGTGAAGTTTGCATCTCGGCTTTGCTTTCCTCCTCCTTCTCAAAAAAGCTCTTGGTTTGAAAATGTCATGCAGGCCGGCATAAAGCCAAAGGCTTGCTATGGACTATCCCTTGATTTAGCACCTTATAAAGACCAGGCAGATTCCATAGGCATCCAGAGTAAAACGCTGCTGGCAAAGCATGATCTGCAGGCAGCATTTTATTTTTTACTCTTCATTTAAAAAATGAAGAGTAAAGGCAATTTCACCCGGTTTTACTCTTCCACTGTGCACTGCGCTTTGTAAATGTTGACAATTGCATGCAAGGGACCCAACAGCATGCAAATGCAAAAGTTGAAAGATCCCTGCACGCAATATGCATTTACTTAAAAAGGATCCAAGTGCTGTGTCTCTCTAATATCTTCAATCCTACATAATTGCTGCAACAATGGAGTTCATGCCGCGTTCCGAGATCACACTGACACTTTGGTCTTATATTTTGCAGGTAAATGTTTATGGGCCTCATTACGACCCAGGCGGTAAGGGGTTTACGGCAGCGTAAACAGTGCCGACCCTTACCGCCTGAGTACGAGGTCCCTTAGCGCAATGGCGGATTTAACACCTGCTTTTAGCAGGTGTTAAAATCCATGGCGCTAAGGGACCATGGAGTTAATTACGCCACCGTAATTTACGGTGGCGTAATTAACGCCTTCCCCACTCCCATTATGCCCTATGGGGCAAAAATGGGAATGGGGAAGGGTAAATGGGGATTGGGGACTTACCGCCCCGCCAAGGTCGGAATGGGGCGGTAAGTCCGCCAACCACCATGGCGTAAACGTAGTTTACGTCATGGTGGTAAAGTCACGGCCCAGGCGGTAACTTACCGCCTGGGTCGTAATGAGGCCCTATGTCTTTAAATATGGATCAGTGCATGCCAAGACACCTATTTCTTCTATTCTGGTACTCATTTATTTTCCATTTATAAAGAGCGCTCAGCCCTCAGGCATCAAGGCACTGTTACGTTACATGTTACACATAGAAGGTTCAAGGGGGGGTTTCCCCTTCAGCTTTATGCAACAGGTCATGTTTTCAGTGCTCTCCTGAAGGCCCAGTAGGATTGTTCAGATCGCAAGGCTGGGGGCAAAGAGTTCCATTGCTTCACTGCAATTGCTGGGAAGCTTGGCCCTCCTGCTTTAGATCTTCTAAATTTCGGTTGGAGTCGGTGTGCATAGTCTGTCCTGGTTGATTGTACTTTTTGAAACTTCTCTACGAGATACGGGGGCACAACGTTGGAGAGCCATCTGTGAATTATTGAGAGGGACTTGAAGACAATCGGTTCCCGGATTGGGAGCCAGTGAGCCTTTCTTCTTGCCGATGAGATGTGCTTGGGGATGTTAAGTGCCGCTGGCAGAGCATTGTTTTGGATCACTGCATCTTCTGGATGTTGTGAGACGTGGTGCCTGCAAACAGCGGTATGGTCCACATGATTTATGAAAACATATACTGGATTATACAGTTTAATGATATTCAACTGATGGTCATTATTTGCTCAATGTATCGTCAGGAACCAGTAGAATAAGTCACTGAGCCTTCTTTTCACAGATAAGGAAAGCCAGGATGGAGCAGAGAGATTACAAACCTACGCTTATACCTCAGGTATAACTACTGGCACCACATTTTTAACTACAATGAATATGTACAAAGTACACTGGTTTGGCAGAGCATCCTTTCATAGAGAAAAGAAAATATACACCTCCATTCTGTGTTAGAAAAAAGGAAAAGGTTCAGGAGAGTTCATCTTCGCAGATGGCATTTTGTTACAGGCTCTTGTATGATTGTCCCCCTGGGTTGTGCTTTACAAAGCAAGCAGTGCATGTTGCACAGTTCACTCATCCCCAGGTGTTAGTTGGGGCAAACTCAAACGAAGAGGCCTTCATCAGGGGGCTGTATGGTAACAATCCTCGAGTGGTTGAGTCAAGCCGCCTCGTTACGAGGTGGGCAGTAAGAGATTACCGGCACCGGTAAGGGCACCGGTGCTGGTAATCCCTTACTGCCCTACTACGAGTTCCCTTTGCGGGTCCTTCCTTAATGCCTGTTTTTTTCATGCGTTAAGGACGGGTCCCACAAAGGGACTCTAGAGCTAATAACGGTACCGCAATTTGCAGTACCGTTATTAGCGCCTTCCCCGTTCCCATTGAGCCCTATGGGGGCTCAAATGGGAATGGGGAATGGGCCTGGTGAATGGGGAATTAGCGGTCCCTCTGACCTCGGAATGGACCGTTAATTGCTCCATTCACCAGGGCGGAGTCGGAAGGGTTTTGGAGGCAGCTATGGAGCTAATACCTCCATGGCTACCTCCAACCTCGTAATGAGGCCCAATGGCTAGATCTAAGGTCTATGCTCAGGATTTCTAAAGACATACTAGCCCTAATAACATATCATATGCCAATTTAGTACTCTCCCCTCTCTCTCTAGCTCTCTATTCCTCTCACTCTCACTTTCTTTCATGTTTCGCTCTCTGTCTCTCTCTCGCTCTCTCTCGTTGTGTCACTCTTTGTCCATCTCTCATTGGATGATACTCGTGTTATGAGGTGTGCATTTGCTTCAGTCACCACAGCAGTTACTGATAGCGCAACCAGAGAAAAGGTATAGATCTCAGGAAAGGGCCACTGCAACATTTTATGGTTACAAGTAGAACGACAGCAGCAGAGGGATCTGTCAAGGTGACCATCATTCCATCAATCTGAGGCTGGATTGTCCATACAAGGGGAGGAGAGAGGACATGGATAGACTGCAGGGGATGCTGCAGTTCTAACTGACCATGTAAGGCACTAGCGGACTAGGCTTCCAGGTCTGCAACTTTATTTTCTGTTTTTTTTCATATTAGTATTTTTGCATACTGTAACAAACACGTCAGCAGCACCACCGAACAATCAGTGATCAGCAAACACAATTAAATATTGCCTTGGTGTTCCCAGAAGAAAGCAATTATAGGTTTTAATTTGAACATGACTCTTTCCAAGAAGGAATAACATTTTGACAGATAAAACAGTGTATATTTGCTGCAAAAATGGTATTAAAGAAAAGGAAATTAATTACGTGCACTAACATTTTAAATTGATTTTTAAATGTTACATTGTTTATTTATTTTGAATATGAGTATATATTGAGATCATAATAAATGGATCACACCACTCTTACCGAGAAAAGCAAATAATCAAAACCTAGAATAAACATAAGTGTTATTTTTTGTTGGATTGGTAAAGTGCACATTAAGGGGTGAAGACAAGGGAGAACAGAACGATCTCCAGGCAGGGCTGACTACAGATCGTGCTAGTGAGGGAAGGGAAAGGGAGTGGCTGGGGATCAAGTGCACCCAGTTGGTAGAGACTGGTGAAGTGCTGAGAAAGAAGCTCTCAAGGTTGTATTACAGTGAAGTGAGGGTGGAGGGCCCTAAGGCAAGTGCAGAAAGGACTGGCAGGGTTGTCTGGGACCTGTGAGACACAAGAGACGCATGATCTGTATTTTCAAATTTGAAAGGAGCATTTTGGTTGATGTCATTATAATGATGAAAGAATAAGTGACATTGAATTGTGAATTGTGTGTTAAAAGAAACACTGATCAGTACAATTTTTAAAATGAAATATATTCAAAATCCCAAATAATTGTGGTACCCCAAATCAATCCAATGCGTCATTTTTGCACCCTGACATCACCTTGTCTTTCTTATTATTGGTAATTGTGCCTTCACATCTTGTGTTTTTGTTTCATCTCGCCTTTGGACGCTGAAATGAAATTATGGTAACATATTTGGAGGCTGAGTAGGATACACAGGTTGTCAGAACATGTTAACATATAACAGATTTCTAATCCCCAAGACATATGAACTGCTGCCACTGTTTACATTTTCACAAAAGGGAGAAGCAGCATGAGATTGCATCCAGATGTTTTGTGAATATTTGGAAAGGTGACTCTTTTTGATTACTCAGGCGTTTGGAAAATTAAAATCTATTTCAGTTAAATAGATGCCAAGTCAGTTACTATTCAACCGTGAGACAGCTTCTCCTTCACACATTGCATGTTTTAGAAAGTTTTAAGGTAATTCATGTGTCCCCTGTACCTCATAAGCTTTAACAACAGGCCTCTGAGCTTTGGGAGTATTTTCTCTCTTTAATGCTTGCCTGGCATTTTTCCGCCATGGTATCTTAGTAGGACTATTTCCACATGTATAACATCATTGGGCAGCGAGCCCCTACTACCCTGTCTTGTAGTCTGAAAAATGAGCAGCATCTCCTGGGACATGTTCTTTGAGTTTGCAAGAGATGCCTCTCTGAGAGAGATGCACTGTCATTTGAGGGAGCCTTTTACGGTGTGAGTGGAATGCCTCTTCACTTGGCGCTACATAGCCTCTACCCGGACAGTTTCTGAGCATGAGTCTACCATGGGGTAAATTCTGACTTGAATACACTTGTTCTTGAATTGAATGGCATACATCTGCTGAGAGGTTCATCTACCTTACAGTGGAACTGGTGAAACGCTACCGAGGATAAACATAGGTCCAGCTGCATATGTATTTTCAAACAAAGCTCAAATCACTCTACACAAAAGTCACCACGTTTTTTGAAGAAAAATAATCTAATATGTCAAACCCAATCAACAAATCATGATAAAAATTCATTAGTTGTGTTTCCTAAAATGTATCTATCTATCTGTCTATCTATCTATCTATCTATCTATCTATCTATCTATCTATCTATCTATCTATCTATCTATCTATCTATATTATTTTTTATATCGTGCCACTCGCCAGACAAACACAAAACATAAAAAAGGTAGGTATTGCGAAAGGTGTTTCAATAGCAACAGGATGTAAAGTGGCATTAACTAGACTGTTCCTCCATCAAACAGCATTGTCTTCAATTGTTTTTTGAAGACAGTAATGGAGACACAGCTCTTAAGATCAAGGGGGAGAGAATTCCAAGTAGTTGGTGCCCAAGCATTGAAACTGGCACCACCAATATTCTTGAGGATCACACGCGGCTGATGCAACAGCTGTTTACCATTTGAACAGAGGGCCCTTCTTACAGGAGCTGTTTTCATCCGGGTTGAGAGGTAGCGGGGTGCATTACCCGAGAGACATTTATACACCAGAACAGCACCTTTAAATTGTATTTGCTGCTCAATTGTAAGCCAATGCAATGTCCTCCTAGCAAACAAAATCTTGGAGCACTGGCCTAGTCCATAGAATGCTCGGACAGCTCCATTCTGAGCTACTTGCAGCTATTTATTGTTGGTCATATATATACCCATCAAGAGGCTACTACAGTAGTCCAACATTGTGTTCATGATTGCAGCTGCAATCATGACTCTGTTAGCCTCTGATAGGTACAGACAAATTTGCAGAAGTAGATTTGTGTAGCTACTGCCTATTTTGGATCACAGAATGTCATACCTAGACTGGAAGAAGGGGCATTATGGAGTATACATGGAACACTAAATCATACGACTACACATCAATTTTATAATTTTATTGTGCCACCATTTATATGATCGCTCCATTTTTACAGGTGACCCTGATATCTAATGGCACTTTTGGTTGGGTAAAAACTCCCTGCCACTTCAATCGAAATCCCAAATATGGTAAAGACAAGTTACCACACTTTAATATTATTTCCATTTACAGCAATCTTTAAAATTTCAGAAAACAACCTGCTACAAGACTCCAACTTAGCTTCTGCATGAGGACCGACGTAGATTGACTCGACTGACCAGACGCAGAGAGTCCAGCACGGGCAATCACAGCATATTGAACTTCACATATTACCACATCCCAGTGGCAACATCCCTAACCCTAATACCTGTAAATGAGAAACATAAATGCAACTATGCCGTCTGATTATGTATTGGCCTAAGCACACTCGTATCACTTATGCATTATAAAACAATGTTGCAACATGTGAACCTGAAACCATTGCTTGAGAAGCCATTTTGTGTAAGAAGGCTGTTTTGAGTTTTTGTTCTGCGCTCTGCTCATCGCATATATATATTCTGATTTTCAGTTTGAGAACAGTAACCAACCACTGCTTGAACTTTGAGTTGCTTACATAGTTTGGAATGCCAGGCTTCCACATGAATTGTTTTGTCTTATAATGAGAGAAGCTTGAAGCCGTACATAAGCACGTGTAATCAGCAAACCCAGGTGCCGTCCTGTCTAGTTAGGCCATTATAGCAGGCAGCTAGAAAGAATTATACATGGCTGTATGTGTGCTCCTCCACAGGAGTTGCTATTAATTTCTGCTGCAGAACTGTCTGACCTTAGCACAGAAAGATAACATTAGCTGGTAAAGCAAGGAATCCCACCTCGTTATAGGTAACATGATATGTCTTTCTCCGACCAGATGCACCAGTTCTCAAATAGTAAATTGTCTTGGCACTGGCAGCAAGAATGTATGATGTCTTATTGTAATGAATTACACAGTAACCCCTTGAACCCTATCCTGATGATGTCTGAACAAAGGGGCCGGGCAATAACTTCTAATGCTGTGAAATTTGCTATATATGTGTGTGTTGTACTGATGCTCACTCTCTCTCTCCTCACGGTGTCCTGACACATCGTGGGGCTCTGAGATCCATTTGATCAAATGCTGTTTGTTGAATACATTTATTTGACTTCAAATCTTTGTGGCTGGTGAGTCATTAGTACATGGTTGGATGCCTTAATTCCGGTCTTTGATCAATCAAGCTGGTGCCCGAATAGGGACCCTCCCACTGATGCCCCATCGCAGAGACGAGCAAGGATGAGGTGACCAGACTGAGATCGGCGTGTGCCTCAGGGGCGCCCCTATGCAAAGTGAGAAGTGATTAGTCCGCAGATCTGCATAGAGCCCTTCTCTGGCCGGCAGACCACGTCTTGCGAGCACGGCGGCAAGGGTCCTGGAATCAAGGCCGTTTAAGCCAGACACGAAGACTGCATCTTTCAGGACGATTGTGGAAATCAGGTGAGTCATGCCCCGATACCCGATATCCCTAATATCTATTGTTGAGAGTTGCCTTGCAAGAGCAAACGGCCAGTTAAAGAGAGTACGGGTTGTAACTATGCCTGGGAAATTAACATCCTGCTTAGCCAGATTTTTGCATTGCGGTAGTCGGTCTTTGGAATATGGCCAACCGGCGGCACCCGAAGTGTCGCCGGCATATGAAATGTACGTAAAGTACGGACTGGGAGCAACAGTTTTTAATACGATTTGGCACAGACAAACTAGGCATGAACCCAAACTTCAATGGCTAGATTATGGCAGTTTTTAGCAAGCCCGCATAGAACACTTAGAAAGTGCATTGTTACGCAAAAAGGCTCGGCCTGCTGCATTTGACACTATCAGGGACTGGAGGAAGGAAGCGACACAGCGCTTGCAAAGTACAGAGAAACATGCATGCAAACACAAGACTAACGCTGAGAAAGCACTAGAACATGACCAACAGACACAGAAAGATCAAATTAGGGGTTTTGGACAGGGATTCCAGCTAGAGGTACAGAAAATATATCCCTCTCAGGATATGCATGCAACAGATGAGTTGATAAACAAAATATTGAATGAGCGAATGTCTGACCCAGTTGATGATTCCACTGCACCGCCTCCCTATGTACCACTTCCACCTGCTCCTCCGCTTGCACCCCTTCCTGTATTATGATATGATATGATATGGCATTTATAATGCGCCTATACACAAGAGTTTCAAGGCGTGAAACTGTTGCAATTGCTACTGCCTCGCTCCCATCTGCGCCGCCGGCGTCATTTCCTCTGCCGCCTAGCGAGACAGATTTGCATGCTGAGTCTTGCCCGTGTGGTTCTGCTACGTTGTCGGAGGTTTATAATGATTATAGGGAAACCCATAGTACGGTTAGCAAAGAAAGGAAGATGGAATTGCACTGGTGGGATGAAACATATGTTGAAGGGGCGATGAATGTGCCACTTTGTCCTCTTTATCCAAACATGGGGATTTCACTAACCAAAGGGTACTGATTGAAAGAATGGCTTCATATTTGGTTGAGATATGGGGTGATTTAACGGATGAAGTTGCGCCGCAAGATTTGCATGATCAGGTGGTCCTTGACCAGACTTGTAGTAATGGTGCAAAGATGCAAGAATAAGTGAGTAAAATATTTGTGTTCAAGAGAGAACTTGACAGTTTGCACAAATGAATTGTAGATAAACATAAGACACAAGCATCGTATGTCCAGAAGCGGTATTTCCCTCCTTCGAAACTGGTTAGTAAAGAGATGCATAATTGCATAAGAGAGGCCCTAAGGTAGATTTCAGATGCTACTATTTGCCCAATTGAAATTCATGATACGTTTTGCCAGTACACAGCTGCGATGCAGAGAAAGGAGTTGCAAGTGATGATTGAGTATTTACAGGATGATTGTATGAAACGAAACGCATGTTGTCCAGCTGATTTAATGTTGATTTACAAAAGAGTTTTTTCACCAGAAATTGCATTGACCGCATTTTCTCTTGATTTGGCCCTATTGTTGAATAGACGTATAGATCATCCCCTGATTGACCCGCCCACTATGCAGTTACTGATGAGAGAGGTTCCGCCAACATTTGTCCCCAAGGTAGAGGTCCCAGCCGTTGATGGAGGTTCTGCACGCACAATTGAATCACATTACATTTCCCAGTTTGTCCATGTCCCATTCTCCCGTCAAGAAGTACATACCATTAAACAATCGATCCCAGATATTAGAAAGAATCCCCCTGGTAAACCAGTAATTTGCCCGGTTTCAAAGCCGGTGCCCATTACATTGGGTCCTTTCACTGAGCAGTGTCTATTCCTACTGACCAAGAATTGTGGTGAGAATTTGTTGGGATTAAATTTGTTGAAGAAATTGAATGCTGTGGTTAACTGTTCTCCGGATGGAGTGTATTTGAAAATGTCACCACAACAAAATCCCGTTTTGCAGTTTGTATCCATTCCATTGCCAACTGAATTAAGTACAGTCCCAGCATGTCTATGGGCCGTGAATGATAATGATGTCGGTGTTTCGCAAGTAGATCCAGCCACATTACTTTGCAACCATGTGTTGACTTGCCACATATTCTGCAGTATAGAATCTCGGTTGAAGATGAGCAGGCCTTGAAAAGCAATATCTCTGATTTGGTGCATAGAGGAGTAATTGAAGAAATTTCAGGGAGTGTGTGTAATAGTCGAATTCTTCCTGTGTACAAGAAAGGGGATAATGCGATCCTGTTCCGTTTTATTTGTGTGTGATTAACAAGATTGTTGCTCCACAGTTCCCCATTGTCCCAGATGTTACTACGATTCTAACTATAAACCCGGCTACCGCCACTCATTTTAGCATGATTGATTTGAAGAATGCTTTCTTTAGCATTCCAGTGCATGCTGATAGCAGATATTTGTTCACTTTCACATTAGGTGGGCGCTCCTTCACTTTTACACGAGTACCACAAGGCGATTCAGAAAGTCTGGGCATCTACACCAGGGCCCTGTAAGAACAGTTGGACCCATTAGGACTACCCTCCACATGCACATTATAACAATACATTGATGACTTGCTGATAGCCGCAGATTCAGAGGACACTTGCAAGGAAGGGACTGTATTGTTATTGACACACTTAGCAGAACACGGCCATAAAGCGTCAGTTAAGAAATTCCAGTATTGTCGGCAGGAGGTGGCCTATCTGCGCTACCTCTTGTCGAAAGAGGGCAGACGCTTGACGCCAGAATGAATTTGGAGCATATCTGATATGTCTGTCCCAAATACACAGAAAGAGGTCAGAGCTTTAATTGGCATGGCCTCATATTGTAGACAGTGGATCCTGAACTTTTCTTTGATGATTAAGCCTATGTTGGAATTGACGAAGAAGGATATTCCTTCGCCCTTGCCATGGAACATGGACTGACAGATAACATTCGATTGTCAAAGCTGCATTGTGTTCAGCTCAATTTTTGGGCACACCGAATTATGAAAAATGTTATGTCCTGTACGTGCATGAAAGGGATGGTTGCGCTTTGGCTGTGTTGACACAGGACCAATGGGGGGAAGAATAGACTTTGCGGTTATTTCTTCTCCACACTGAATCCTGTAGCATGAGCTCTGCCGCATTGTTTGAGAGCTGGCGCTGCTGCGTCAGTAAAGCAAAGTGAGGGGATGGTTCTGGCTCACTCTTTAACCATCATGGTACCTCACTCAGTAGACGTTCTATTGAATAGAACGCAGACACAACATCTCACGCCGGCTCGACTAACAAGGTACAAGCTGATTCTCTTTGCTCCACATATCCAAATTAAGAGATGTTGTGCTTTGAATCCGGCTGAATTACTACCTCCTCCACAGGAGACAGAAAACTGTGACATTGATTCACATGATTGCCTTTTTGTAACTGAACAAGATACTAAGATAAGGGTTGACCTCACTGACACACCCTTGAGAGAACCAGATGGAGAGCTATTTTGTGGTGGCTCCTGTTTCAAATTGCCAGACGGCACATCCTCTGTTGCCTATGCAATCACCACCTTAACTACATTGTAGAGAGCAAACGAATCCCACATAACTTGACCCAAGCGGCAGAAATAATCACCTTGACTAGAGCCTGTGAAATATCTGAAGGTCTTAGTGGAAAACATATTTACCGACAGTCAATATGTGTTCGGGGTAGTTCATAACTTTGGACATCTGTGGGCTGAGAGGGGTTTCTGGACATCACATGGTACGAAGATCCAGCATGGCACTTTGATAGTGCAGTTGTTGTCGCCACTCACGCTCCCAACCAAGCTAGCAATATTGAAATGCGCCGCACACTAAAAAGTGACAGACGACGTAGGAAAAGGGAATGCTTTTGCCGATAGAATTGTTAAGCAAACTGCAAATGACGAATACTCCAAAATGTACATTGTAGATTCAGCAAGATGGGTCACTGATACTTGCATGAAGGTAGAAGGGATTGATAGTGTAAAAGAAATTCAGACAGAGGCTACTCCTGAAGAAATCAAACAATGGTCAGAGGGTCCCGCAAGATTAGACAATGAGGGTTGTTGGGTTGATCATGATAAGCAGAGGTGGATGTTACCCAATGCATATGTTACCACCCTGGTCACCATGGCACATGGCCCAACGCATATATGTGTGAAAAAGATATCTGCCAACTGTTAGACCCTGTCTGGTATAATGAGAATATCCCAAAGGTTGCCGAGCGTCTTGTTCAGAATTGTATGGTCTGCTTACAACATAACCCTGGGAAGGGAAAACCGACAACAAAGGGTAGTTTTGGTCCTCCCCCCATGCCATTTGAAGTAATTCATTTCGACTTCATTGAAATGGAACGCTGCCAGAACTACAAATATGTCCTGGTGGTGATCTGTGCCTTTAGTAAATGGGTTGAGGCCTACCCACTGAAAGATTGTACGGCTATGTCAACGGCCAAATCTATGTTAAAAGAGTATTTCCCCAGGTTTGGATTGCCTAGAGTAATTTGGTCCGACAATGGCCCCCATTTTGTTGCAGCTGTAATACTGAAAATATGCGCAGTCTTGCAATTGACAAACGTTTTCAGTCAGTGAGGCATGCTCAGAGTTCTGGACTTGTGGAACGCCATAAATGTATCCTGAAGAATAAGTTAGCGAAGATATGTGCACACAGCAAATTGAAATGGCCAGATGCCTTGCCCTTAGCCTTACTCTCAATGCCGACAACAGCACAGTCAAGAACAAGTCTCTCCGCCTATGAAATTCTCGTGGGGAGGCCAGCGAACATATGGAATGCATCCAGGCCCAAGAAGTTGAGTGACATAGAATACCCTCTTTTGGCTGATTACTGTTATCTGTTGACTCAAAACTTGCATTTAATTCATCAGCAGGTGGTAGAGGCTCTTCCTGCCAAATACAAAGGGCCAGGTCATCGAAGAAAATTTTGCCGAAGAAAATTTTGATCGAAGAAACTGCTGAGAACCTCGCTGGAAGGGTATCTTCCAGGTCCTCCTGGCCACGCAGACTGCAGTACGTGTCAAAGGCTGAAAGCACTGAATCCATGCCATGCATGGTAAGCGGATCCCACTTCCTCTGCCCTATGACAAGTGGGACAACAAAGACGTTGCTGACTCCATCTCCCAGAATGCATCAGCACTGATCAACACGCAGAATGCCAAGCCTGAGTTGAGCCTACTTCCTGAGCCTAAAGGGCCTGGGGAGCTTTCAGCGCCATCTTTGCTGCCTTCCCCATCTCTTAAATCATCTTCTGCCAGCACTGTCTCTGCATCTGTACCTGTTCCCGGAGACAGCAGCATTTTGTTTCCTGACCACTCTCTGCCTGGTGTGACCAGGTACAATCTGCGACCAAGTGACAAATCGGAGTGCTACAAATTTGCAGTAGCCTTTACCTTCGGCCCTGCCACTTGAAGGGCCGGAGGGAGGGGTTAGGGAAAGGGAGTGTAAGAAGCTGAGATAAGGCACTGACACACGCTTTCCCGGTGTTTTTGTGAGGGAACGGTCTTTGGTCCTTGTGGGGACAAGCAAGGTAATTGTTCCAACACCTCTGTTCTTTTTCTATGTTCTTTCTGGATCTACGGATTGGAGGACCTCTGTGTTACGCCAGCCCCCCATTAGTCCTCTGCTGGAAGCTTGAGAGAGAGAGAGTGGGCGGGGGTTGGCAAGGACAGACACGCCTCCTACAGACAAGAATAGCTGTGCAATCAGGTGCTGCCTACAGATAAACTGAAAAAGCTCGACAGCAAGGCTTCATAACGGACGCTGAGAAACTTTTAGAGAACTCTGCATGTGTTTGGGTCCCCTCATACAGACAATGCTGATGACCAGTTTGATGAAGTTAGACATATGCAAATGAAACAATGGTCCTTGAAGGCCAAATTTATATTGATCACAGTATTTGCCTGTGTTGCAATATCTCTGATAATCCTGTTATGATATTTGGAGCACTTACATCCGCTTGATGCTATGTTACCAACTATGAGCACTACCACGATGGTTACCCCACATGTCCTTTCTCATACTCTGCATCCTCGGAAAATTAACCATAGATGGGGTTATGACAACAACACCCTCTTGCTGATAATGAACGCTACACATGCCATCCGGAACAAAACCAACTGTTGGGTATGTTCACATTAGCCACAGCATGGGGAAAGGGGGCTGGGTTGGTAGATACATCCTCTCCCTCTGACTATTGCCTATTATGCCTCTCTTAGGGTGCTATTTTTTGAAAGATGGAATGATAGTGCTACAGGGAACTTCGATGGTACTAACATTAATGTTTTTTAGACCATTGGGTGGTTTGATATTCACAGATAAAAGCAAACCAAACATTGCATCCACCAGACCTGTCGATAGGCTTTCCAGACCCTATCAATCTATGATCACTTTCAAGATGACTCCTGTGGGCAACAGGGATGCCATACCAGCCTCCTACACAATCAAGCAGAGCCCACACTCTGTTCCGTTTTGTATGCAAAAAAATGGCACTTGCCAAATGGGTAAATTTGATAGGTGCATAAATACTACTGTCTTAGGGCATGAAGACAGAACATTGCACATAGGGGGTCCCATCTATTGTGTATGCAGAGATGAGGCATACCCATGGTTACCCAGGGATTGGGGAGGTACCTGCTACTTGGGGATACTCTTGCCAGGAGTATATCTTGCAACGACTTCCGAAATTTCCAAACCACACCCCAGGCAACAGGCAGATGGTGATACAACCTGGGAGATTTTCGGGGATGTGGCGAAATCTTTTGTACCCTTCTGGGGACAGGTAATCAACTCATACAACATTAGATTAGCTAGAGTCCTGGAGAAAACAATTAACGCAACAACAGACATAGGGCCTGATTACGACTTTGGCGGTAACGCCGGCGGTTAGCCTTACCGCCGAACTCCCCGGCGCTAATAGCGCCGGATCACGAGTTTGGCGGTAATGTAATTCCCCATTCCCCATTGAGCCCATTCGGGAATGCCCCATTCCCCATTGGCTCAATGGGGAAAATTCGCCCACATTTTCAGCGGATTTCCCCCCAGCTCAGATCTGGGGCAAAATCCGCCAAAGTCCTGATTTGGTGGACCAAATAGCGCTACCACCGGATTTAAGGGTTACCGCCAAAGTCATGATCAGGCCCATAATGTATAATATGACATTGGAGCATAAAGCAATCCGATTGGTGGCCCTTCAAAATAGGATGGTGCTTGACTTCATCCTGGCAGAACGTGGCGGTGTATGCTAATTAGCGGGATCCGCGTGCTGTCTTTTCGCACCGGACTCCTCCCCCACAATATTCAAAGCAATAAAAAGATTGCATCTACTAAGTACAGTTATTCATGTCCCCAAGGGTAATTGGAACATTGGTGGTTGGTTCTGGGACATGCTAAGATCCTGGGGGTGGAAGATATTCTCATTCCTACCTATAATACTCATTATCGTACTATTCTGTTGTTGCTGCGTGCAGTGTCTACCCGCCATTTGCACCATGATTGTGCGCAGGCTGTCACAAAAATCAAGCTAAAACCCGAACTGTCCAACAATGCAATGGTAGCACAAGATGCCACGATTAAAGAATTAATGTTCATTGACATTTTCGATGAGAATGATTCGGGTTGTTCCGATGACAACAGCTCAGACACCTGGTCTGAGGAAGATGCAGTTTTTGGGTGATTCTCTTGGCTTAGGCCAAAAGGAGGCTTTGTATAAATGCAACTATGCTGTCTGATTATGTATTGGCCTAAGCACACTTCTATCACTTTTGCATCATGAAACAATGTCGCAACATGTGAACCTGAAACCATTGCTTGAGAAGCCATTTTGTCTAAGGAGGCCATTTTGAGTTTGTGTTCTGCTCTCTGTTCATTGCATATATATATTCTGGTTTTCAAACGTTGCTTGAACTTTGAGTTGCTTACATAGCATGGAATGCCAGGCTGCCTCATGAATTGTTTTATCTTATAATGAGAGAACCTTGAAGCTGTACATAAGCACGAGTAATCAGCAAACCCAGGTGCCGTCCTGTCTAGTTAGGCCATTATAGCAGGCAACTAGAAAGAATTATACATGGCTGTATTTGCTCCTCCACGGGAGTTGTTATTCATTTCTGCTGCAGAACTGTCCGACCTTAGCACAGAAAGATAACATTAGCTGGTAAAGCAAGGAATGCCACCTCGTTATAGGGAACATGATATGTCTTTCTCTGACCATATGCACCCGGTTCTCAGATAGTAAATTGTCTTGGCACTGGCGGCAAGAATGTATGATGTCTTATTGTAATGAATTATGCAATAACCCCTTGAACCCTAGCCTGATGATGTCTGAACAAAAGGGGCCGGGCAATACCTTCCAATGCTGTGAAGTTTGCTATAAATGTGTGTGTTGTACTGATGCTCACTCTCTCTCTCCTCACGGTGTCCTTACACATCGTGGGGCGCTGAGATACATTTGATCAAATGCTGGTTGCTGAATAAATATATTTGACTTCGAATCTTCGTGGCTGGCGAGTCATTAGTTCATGATTGTATGCCTTCATTTTGTTCTTTGATCCATCAGCACTCTGCCCATTTCTTGACTTTGCCTTTTGCACAGTCACAAAGTACACATTCATTGTATCCATGCACTTTTTGATCACTACCCCAAAAGCCAGTCGTTGTATGCACATTTAAATGCCTAGTCACAGGAAAATTACACCTGGTCCATGAAATTTGACAACATTTATATGTTGAAAATATAAACAATGTGTTTGCTTGATGTCCCTTGTGAAATATTTACACTATTATGTTAATTCTTTTGCTGTTCGTTCTGATGTCCCAATAATAAGACCTCTTTCAGTATCCCTCTACCATGACCTACTCTATCCATTGTCATCTAAGATAAAGGAAACCACAGAGCTGTCACACCTCCCTTGTGTGCAGACATATGTGATGTAAAACACACACATACTGTGACATCCCTGGAGATATTTATTTTCCTAAGTATCCCAGTACTGAGATATTCATAGATCTTATATAATATACCTCTAGATTGATTTTTGGTGCACCTACTTATTACAGTATTAAGACAACAGGACCATTGCAAAGCACTTTGCAGTGTGCATTTGTATCACACTTGCTGGGGCAAGCACTGTGCTCTCTAAAACTGCGTGTGGTGCGCTGGTGTTCGAGTACTGAGACAAAACAGAGCTCTCTCAATGCACTTGATTTGAAGTTTGTACTGATATCTCAGTATTGGGAAGTAAGACAAGATTTCAAAATGTACCTCTAGTATGTCCTGCATATTGAACAATATGTTAATATTGAGGCCTGCACCAAGCTCTCACAATGTACCTTTTGCAACACGTTTAGGGTGCAGTTGTACCTGAGTACCAATTAATCTTTGGGTGTCTCACAATGCACAGCTAGCCTGACAAGCGGTGTGCCCTAATTTCTCAGCACAGAGACATCCGCCTTTTAAAATGCAATGCTAGTCTAACTTGTAGTTTGCACTAGCAAACTAGTATTCAAATATTCATAGAGCCAGTAATGAATCGCTATCCTGCCTTTCACCATGCACCATTCTGCCAGGACTGACCATTCCTCTTTCCAAATTTGCAATGATCACTGAGGCGGGGCCTGTGGGGGAGCACTAGAGCATGCAGGGTGTACAATAGAAGAATACATGCATGTTACTCATATGGCAGGAAAGAGTACTTGCTGCAAGCATCCTAGAGAAGGACAGTGAGATAGTTCCTGTCTGGGTGGCGGCAGTTGCAGGGGAGGAAGTGCTATACACCCAATCTGGTGCAGAGGAAATGGAGGCCCCTGTGGAGTAGCATCAAGTTGAGGGCAGTTTCTTGGGCAGGGTCATACCACACCACCCTCATTCTGCCATTGCAGAGGTAGAATGGCAAGCACGGGTGTATCATGGAGAAAACACCTCTCCCCCTTTCCTGCAGCCCCCTGGATGTTTGGGGTGGCAATACTTTCACCTGCCTCCAGGGAATACCTTCAAGGGCGATGATTGTTTGATCTTCTGCTAGGTGTAGGTCTCTGGCAAGAAAATAATGGAAGGACAGAGAAAAAATTGTGGTATCTATCCAGTGATTTCATTGTTGGAAATAAACATCGAGGGGGAAACGATATATTTATTAAGCCATGTCCAACCCTTTCCCGGCAAATTCAAGGACTGGAGTTTGTTTATTTCATTTCACTAGTCCTTATATGTGTTGGGAAGGGTGGTTTAAAAAAATATATTTTTTCCACTCGATATTTATTTCCAGCGATGAGATCACATGCAACCGAAAAGGGCTGCACCCTGAGACGGACAGCTATGTGCAACCACATTCACCAATGGCTTACAGGGATTCATAGAACAAATAAGTCCTGTACCACCACCAACCATACCAGTGACATGGCTACTACCAGAGCCCCTCCCAGCAGTAGTGACAATGTGGATGATAATACCTCTCCGGGCCAGAGTGCAGCACAGCATCTTTGGACATGCTGTGTCAAGCCATAGGGAATCTCTTCACCAAGCCTGCTCAATCAGTGCTCATGGCACCAGTGACTGCAGGCAGCAGCAGGCCCATTATTCTGGCACTGCACTCCCAGGTGTCTCTCAGCCATAGGAGCTGGACTCCATTGCATTTTTGGCTGCTGTGAAGAGTCATTTGCTGAAGTAACATCCTTCCTTTTAGTAGGTAGTAAGGCATGTCCAAAGGAATGAGGCAGTAATGAGGGACAACTGTTCTCTCAATGGGAATCCCCACATGTAAGAGAGGCAGTACTCTCTGGGTGAGCCAGTGAATTTTTTGGGTCGGCAGCTATCTGTGGCCGTTCCCATGAACATTAGGGGGTGGTTGCACTATGTGAGGGAGCCTGTGAAGACTGAGGGTGTGGATGAACTCTGTGGGAGAGCAAAGACACATTTGACAAGTGGTGGTTGTGAGTGTCACAGTAGTAGGGCTCAAATAAACAGTCTATGCACAAAAGGCAATGACAGATTTCCACGAGAAAATCAGCAACTGGTTAGCAGCTCTCAGTCACTACTACTGTTATCTATTTTGCAATCATTTGGTCTAATCTTGGAGGGATGTTGTTGGGTGTGGTGGTGTTCCATGTAATGATGTGATGTACATTTGGACCTTTGTCAGAAAGGCTGCTTCTCAAAGAGAGTGTACACAAGTGGGGGCAGAGTTATATTACTACTACATCCCTGTTGCTGTGGTGTATTTCTCATCCCCTTCACCTTCACTGCTTTCCCAAAGCAATGCAAGATCCTGCCTGGACCTTGATGGTTCATACGCTCTACTTTGATAATAATCTATGTCATTGTCCTCATCAAACTTGCCAGATTTATCATTGGATGGGTTGCTGGAGATAGAAACCTGAATATTCACAGTGTTTTAATATCCTGATCCTCCGTGGTTAATATCTGCACCCTACCCCTTTCTACCCATTAGATATTAGATGGAGCTGAAAGTTCCAACTCCTCTGTCAGTCAAAGTAGAAGTTCATCATCATGGTGAAATACCTGTGCAGGTATATGTACTAGTGCATGTTCTTAAGGGCAAGTTGTGACTGGGTTTGGAATGTAGTTTAGATAGTACTTACAGTTTTCCATGTGTAATTCTAGCATCACCAGTGCATACAGCAAGTGCTTCTGCAGATTTGTAAATACCTCAAACAACATGTCTACATCTGATTCTGACTTGTTTGGGTACTCCATTTTATCCAAATGTGTTCTTCACTCACTGAATTGGACATGCTGCATCCCTGATTTTGCTACTTTCAACAGAAATGAAACAAGTATGATTCTAGTACAGCCTGACCTAAGGGATTCACTACTACTCCTGTCCCGTAATACACAACTGCATGCTTCTCATTTATACAATTCAAGGGTCAGACACTATATAGCATCTTTCACCTCCGTGAATCCCTACTAGATTTTCCCACACAAATCACAATAGTGTGTGTCTCACCCAAGAAGAACTTAGGGATTCCCTGCTCTTCTGCTCCTCCTCCCAAGTGCCACCCAATGAAACATGTGTCATCAGTTTACTCCAAACGTCGTATGCTGAGTCTCTACTACTTTTGCGCAAGATAATCATATGTGCCTCAATCTCACATAACCCGTCTTCAGGGATTCTCTGGGCCTCTTACCCCTCCTCCCAAGTATCACATTCTGACACGTGTGTCATTTTTTCACTTCAAGATAAGGTCATTAAATTATATCTACTGCCTTCCTGATGTTCTGCTACTGTCTTCCAAAAATATTCACTTGAGCATGCGTGCCACACAAGCTAACATAAGTGATTCTTTGTCACACCTGCTCCTCTTCCCAAATATCACTGCTGGCACATGTTATTTGTTCATTTTAAGAGGTGGACACTGAATGTTATCTCCCACCTCCCTGAATCTCTGCTACTTTTGTCAACAAACATCACACAGGCATGCATCTTGCACAAGTTGCCCTCAGTGATTCTATGCCCCTCCCTCTCCTCCTCCTAAGTGTCAGCCAAACCAATGCCACTTGTCTAGTTCACTCATTCTCACGAATACCCTGTACCCAAACTCAACAGATGCACCTGTTTTGTTCAAACACTTCAAATCATGGGATATGCCACAGAGTATGAACAAAACTTATCATATTTTTTTTTTATTGTGTAATGGTTTATTGAAAACCTTTCACAGATAATGGGAACGAAAGACAAATACAAAAATCCACATGAATACAATTACACATAATACACACAAGTAAAATTCATCAGTAAACATTCTAAATCATTTGTCATACAGCTTTCACAAAACATCATCCTATAAAGCTTAAAAGTACATTAAATATAATCATTACATATATCTAATAACTGCAATGGTTAGTGCAACAGAGGTTCAGGATAACAGTCTAGTCCAGAAGGAATCTTTCTCCACTTAGCCATGTATATGAATAAACCTTTCAAAAAACAATACACTGCTGCTGTATAAAGCTGAACAATCTGTTATAAAATGTTTCAAAGTTTCTGTCATGGCCACTGGTCATGGGCCAGTTACTTCACATCATGCAGGGTCCCAATGGACCCAGTCTTTGCGCCTTTGGCACCAAGCTCATTATAAAGTGTGCTTTGCACACAAACTGTTGAAGGCACGTGCATCTGGACAGGGCGGGGCCCTAGCAATGCATGGAAGGCACGTGCATAAGGCAGAAGGAGTGGCAAGGTGAGGCCTCAGGGCGGGGCCTAAGGGGAGTGGTTGGGGCCAGGCTATATAAGCTGGCCCCACCTGCATGCTGGCACTTCGCGTTAGTCTGCTAGAGCAGCGTAACGCTTACCACCGCTCAGAAGACCTTACCTGTTTCAGCACGTGTATCATTAGACTCCACAACCCTCCAGAATCTTACCTTGAGTCAGCCACGCCATTGCTAGAAGCACTGCTATCGCTTCACTTCTGCAACTACGCGCGCCTCTTACCTGAGTCAGCCGCGCCATCGCTGGAAGCATTGCCACTACTTCACTTCTGCAGCAACGCGCGCATCTTACGTGGGTCAGCCGCATCATCGATGGGAGCACTGCTATCACTTCACTTCTGCAACTACGCGTGCCTCTTACCTGAGTCAGCTGCACCATCGCTGGAAGCATTGCTATCGCTTCCCCTTCTGCAGACATGCGCATATCTTACCTGGATCTGCAGCCCCTCGAGGGTGCCAACCGGCATCCTTACCAGTCCCGAACTTCCATCAACACGGGATCTTCCTCCGACGCACCATCATCGAGGATCTTCATCTCCGGTTGCCTGTAGGAGTTCGGAAACCGCCCATCACGCACCGATCAGCTGCACCTGCAAAGGGAAAGGAAACACAAGGTTAGCACTTGCATAGACTTTCATACTCTAGGCAGCAAGCTTCAGGTAGAGGCCATTTACCTCTGGTAGCTCCTCCGGAGTAGACTTTGCCATGACACGTTCCTGGGTCATCTTCATACCTAAGGGAGTAAGAAAGAACAATATAGGGTTTACGGACAATAATCATGAGGAAGATTAACAAAATCAATACAAACAATAATCATAGTTACAAAACTTACCTTCAAGACGGAATGGTCACAGCCGGTCTGGGCCTTCACGCCAAGAACCAGTGACGCAACTGGGTCCATCTACAGTGCCCCTGCTTGAAGAAAGCAGGATGGAGAGCTCATCTTTCAATCAAAACAGGAGCAGAACCAGTATCCTGGGTCCTCGATAATGCAGTGGCTGGGGGAGAGAGCTGGTCTACGGGAGCCAGGTCCAGGGAGGGCTCCAACTGTGCCCCAACGCCCCCGCAGAGACCAGGCGAGCGTAACAGAATGCGAAGCCTCTCCGAATCTCTGCCTGGGCGTTATGTATGTTTCAGAAACTGACCAGTTGGTCCAATTTTTGTGGGAACTACACAAAGTACATGCCTCCAGACAAGAGACTCATTTGTTAAGAAGGGATCTCATCGTTGCCCGAGAAAGAACCGACGAACTGGCAAGGCAGCTACTTCAAACACATGCGGGGCAAGTCCCGTTACCTGGAATCGCCCCAACCCCTTTGCTACCATCACCACCAGTGCAAGTGGTGCTCCCACGATCTGTACCGTTGGCTCCAACCGAACGGTTTACCGGCGACCCCAACAAATATGCAATAATTATAAATCAGTGTCGCCTGCACATTATGTGCCGTCCAGGGACTTTCCCGAACAACAGTTCCAGAGTGGCCTTCGTACTTTAGTATTTATGAGGCAGTGCTGCAGACTGGTCAATACCATTGGTCGATCAGGATGACCCAGTACTCCACAACTTTGGGGGGTTCCAACAGGAAATGGAAAAGTTGTTTGCGAGACACACCCCAGGACAAGCTCTGGATAATTAACTATTGTCTCTAAGACAGGGAAATCAGGAATTATTGACATATATAGCCACCTTTAATCACCTCATTGCACAAACCAACTGGCCTGAAGAAAAAAGGACCACATTATTCTATCAAGGACTGCGTGGGGAATTAAAGGATGTGCTAGCCCAAGTGGTCAATCCTCCTGAAGGTTGTACGGAGTACATTAATCTGACGTTGCAACTGGATCATAGATTACAAGACTGGAAATTAGATCACACGAGAACTGAAGGGAGAAGAGTCTACACGTGAACCAGGGATAACCATGTCAAGGCCCATGAAGCGGCTGAACCCATGCAAATCGGGGGGTTAGGGACCCCCATATCTAAAGCAGTGAAGGAAAAAGAGGCAACAACAGATTTGTTTATATTGTGGCAAGGCTGGACACTTTCTGCGAGATTGCCCAACAAAACCTCCCAGGAAAACTGTAGGTGCAACGGACAATAACGATAATGAGCAAGACCAGGCTTTGGCTCCAGAAAACTCCAGCGCCCCACAAGGGTAGGGGTCCCCTTGTCGAGCGGAATAAAGAAAGCAGTTCAGACCTCACACCTAGTCATTCCGGTACTTATAGTCCACCCTCAGCAACCATCAAGGGTACACGCCTTGGAGGTGTATATCGACAGTGGAGCAGTTGGTAACTATATTGATCAGGATCTAGCCACATGAATAGGCCTTCCTCTTCAGCATAAATCGCAGGCGGAAAACGTAACTGCAGCAGATGGCTCTCAAATATCCTCTGGAACAACACACCGAAAAAGTTATGCTGATATGTTTGGACGGTCATCAAGAAGACATCTCTTTTGATCTTATTGGAGCACCACAGTTCCAGATGATCCTAGGAATGTTGTGGCTGGAGGCCCATAATCCCAGAATAGACTGGAAAACACGAGTGCTGACCTTTCCACAAGAATGCACCAAAACCTGGTATCCTAAGAACTTGCAGAAACCCAAATCCAAAGCAAAGGCACATCTGGCTCTTGCGAGCACCTTACCCCCGGAATATCTGGACTATCAGAACGTATTCCAAAAGGAACAAGTGAATACGTTGCCCCCACATGGACCCTATGACTGCCAGATCGACCTGATACCCGGGGCCCAAATCCCATGCAGTCGAATATATGCCTTGACAGAGCAAGAAAATCAACACCTACGAACCTACCCAGATCAGTACCTGGCAAACGGATTTATTCATCCATCTAAGTCCCCTGCATCCTCAGCGCTCTTCTTCATACCCAAGAAGGAAGGAGACCTCAGAACGTGCATCGATTACAGGGCTTTGAACCAATTTATGGTTAAAAATAGGTGTTCTCTACCACTCATCCCAGAACTACTCGACGAGGTAAAGAGCGCTCATATCTACACGAAATTAGACCTCCGGGGGGGCTTATCACCTTGTATGAGTTAAAACAGCATTTCGGACCAAATATGGACTTTTTGAGTATCAGGTGATGTCCTTCGGGTTATGCAATGCACCAGCGGAATTTCAGTTCTTTATGAACGATGTACTCCACAAACTATTGGATGTCTGTGTTCTTGTTTACATCAACAATATCCTCATCTATTCGCAGTCCAAGGAAGCTCATGTGGGCCATGTAAGAGATGTGCTGGAAAAGCTCTGTCAACACTGATTGTTTGCCAAACTGGAAAAATGCTCCTTCCACATCATGGAAGTTGAATTTTTGGGATTTATGCTTGCTCCACAGGGTGTTCGAATGGACACATGCAAGGTTGAGGCTATCCTTAAATGTCCTTCCCCGACCTCAATCAAAGGGGTACAAAGCGTGTTGGGATTTGCTAATTTTTACAGACGGTTTATACCACAATTCTCTCAGATCGTCCATCCGATCACATTCCTTCCAAAGAAGAATAAGAAATTCTTATGGTCCACCGAAGCAGAGAGCACTTTTCAGGAATTGAAACAAGCCTTCACTTCGGCGCCTGTACTTCGCCATCCTCCATCTACCCTATGTGGTTGAAACGGACGCTTCCAGTATTGCCATGGGAGCCGTGCTATCGCAAAAGGACCCTGAGATGGGGCAACTCCATCCCATAGCATTTTGCTCTCACATATTTTCAGCACCCGAAAAGATCTATGCAATTACCGACAAAGAACTCTTGCCAATCAAAGGAGCCTTCAAGACCTGGAGACACTACCTGTTAGGGGCCAAACACACAGTTACTGTTATTACTGATCACCGTAATCTACAATATTTAAAAACAGCTAAAGCTCAGTCCTCACGTCAACTCCGCTGGGCTTTATTCTTTGCGGAGTATGTTTTATAATAACCTATCGACCAGGAGTGCGTAACGGAAAAGCACACACCCTATCGAGAATGGGAGAGGACCAAGACGCCTTCAATCCAGTCGACCCCAATGCCATTATTCCTGAAGAACGGATTCAACACCAGATCGCTGTAACTACCTGCTGGGAAGACTTAAAAATTGATCTCCAAAGTCAGATGTACCAGACTGCCCAAAAGGAATGGTTGAGTAAGGGGGATCAATATTCTATCAAAAATAATCTGCCATACTTCCAGGGGAGACTATATGTTCAAGACAAGGAAACACGCAACAAAATAATAGCAAACTATCACGAGTCATTGGTGGAAGGACACCCTGGAATTGCCAAGACTAGAGCCAAAATCCATGCCAATTATTGGTGGCCCTCTTGGAGGAAGGATGTAACCCAGTTTGTTACCACTTGCACTGTCTGTGCACAAACCAAAGCCCAAAAACGAAACCCTGCAGATCTATTGAGACCATTAGGAGTACCACTGACCCCATGGCATACTTTGTCACTGGACTTCATTACCGATCTGCCACCCTGTGATGGGTTTAATACGGTATTGGTCGTGGTAGACCTATTTTCCAAGATGGCGCATTTTATCCCACTGAAAGGACTTCCCACCGCTGCTACTCTGGCCACAGTATTTCTGAAGCAAATTGTTCGACGTCATGGCTTCCCATCTGTACTGATTTCTGACTGGGGAACTCAGTTTGTTTTGGCCTTTTGGAAAAGATGTTGTAAGATAGCCCAAATTGACCTCTTTCTTTCCATGAGTCATCACCCCCAAACCGATGGTCAAACAGAAAGGACGAAACAGACGTTGGAACAATACCTGAGATGTATGTTGCAACAAACAGGAGAGTCCTTGAAAAACATTCTCTGGTTAAGCAAATTCGCATACAACAACTCTATCCACACCAGCACCGGGCAGACCCCATTTTACACAATGAATGTTCGATACCCAAGAACATCCTCTTTTGATCCCCTTGATGAGTTGGAGATGCCGGCTGTTACCTCATTACATAGGATAATCACTCAATCCCTTAAAGAAGCCACTGAAAATTTGAACCGTACTAAGGAGCAACAAAAGAAATTTGCAGACTGACATAGGGGAGAGGCTCCACAATATCACGTCGGGGATAAAGTGTGTTTGGCATCCAAACACATTCCCTTAAAAGGCCCCCATGCCTTTCGGCCATGATACCTGGGACCATATCCGATTAAGGCCATCATAAACCTTGCGGCCATGAAATTGGATTTACCAGCCAACATGCGAATCCACCCAGTTTTCCATGTCTCTCTTCTAAAGCCAGTGAAACCAGAAACAAGAATTTCAACACCACCTGAACCGGAAGTTTTCGCAGGGGAACCTGAGTATGAGGTAAAAAACTCCCTGGACTCCAAAAAAGTATGCTCAAAACTTTATTGTCTCATTGATTGGGAGGGCTATGGGCCCCAGGATCGTACTTGGGAACCAGCCGAATTTGTCCATGCTCCACGACTCATCAAACAATTTCACTGGGACAATCCCACCAAACCGGACCCAGAGGGAAGGACAACCCTGAGAGGGGCCCTGAGGAGGAGTGCTGTCATGGCCACTGGTCATGGGCCATTTACTTCACATCCTGCAGGGTCCCAGTGGACCCAATCTTGGCGCCTTTGGCACCAAGCTCATTACAAAGTTTGCTTTGCACACAGACTGTTGAAGGCACGTGCATCTGGACAGGGCGGGCCCTAGCAATGCATGGAAGGCACGTGCAGAAGGCAGGAGGAGTGGCAAGGTGGGGCCTCAGGGCGGGTTCTAAGGGAGTGGTTGGGGCCAGGCTATATAAGCTAGCCCCACCTGCATGCTGGCGCTTCACATTAGTCTGCTAGAGCAGTGTAACGCTTACCACCGTTCAGAAGACCTTACCTGTTACAGCACGTGTATCCTCAGACTCCGGAACACTCTACCATCTTACCTTGAGTTAGCCACGCCATCGCTGGAAGCACTGCTATCGCTTCACTTCTGCAACCACGCATGCCTCTTACCTGAGTCAGCCACGCCATTGCTGGAAGCACTGCCACCGCTTCACTTCTGCAGCTACACGCGCATCTTACCTGAGTCAGTTGCATCATCGCTGGGAGCGCTGCTATCGCTTCAATTCTGCAACTACGCATGCCTCTTACCTGAGTCAGCCACACCATTGCTGGAAGCACTGCTATCGCTTCCCCTTCTGCAGCCATGCACATATCTTACCTGGATCTGCAGCCCCTCGAGGGTGCCGCCCGGCATCCTTACCAGTCCCGAACTTCCATCAACACAGGATCTTCTTCCGACGCACAGTCATCAAGGATATTCATCTCCGGTCACCTGTGGGAGTTAGGAAACCGCCCATCAAGCACCGATCAGATGCACCTGCAAAGGGAAAGGAAAAACAAGGTTAGCACTTGCATAGACTTTCATACTTTATGCAGCAAGCTTCAGGTAGAGGCCACTTACCTCTGGTAGCTCCTCCGGAGTAGACTTTGTCATAACACATTCCTGGGTCATCTTTATACTAAAGGAGTAAGAAAGGACAATATAGGGTATGGACAATAATCATGGAGGAAGATTAACACAATCAATACGAACAATAATCATAGTTACAAAACTTACCTTCAAGACGGAATGGTCACAGCCGGTCTGGACCTTCACGGCAAGGACCAGTGACGCAACTGGGTCCATCTACAGCGCCCCTGCTGGAAGAAAGCAGGACGGAAAGCTCATCTTTCAATCAAAACAGGAGCAGAACCAGTATCCTGGGCCCTCGATAACACAGTGGCTTGGGGAGAGAGCTGATCTACGGGAGCCAGTTCCAGGGAGGGCTCCACCCGTGCCCCAACACCCCCCCAGAGTCCAGTTGAGCGTAACAGTTTCTCTTTTACTTAGCAATGTACATACAAGAGATAAGACTGTGTCCTTACTATGGATGTGCAAAACTTCCTGTGTGGGTAGCAGATTTAATCTGGATATAAAAAAAAATATATCATTATTTTCCATTCAAAAATCTTTATGAGTGTGGAGGAAGCACACCCACTTACTTTGTTTCCATTTGTATCTGTTTATATAATTTCAAATTTGCTGTTATTGAACAGTTTTTCACCATTACATCTCCCACAGGCGTTTCTTCTCCATATTAGGATAACAATTCAAAATGACAATTTTAAGATTCATATTGTCAAGTAATTTTAACATCTTGATTGCCACACTTTTACATAAAGACATTTTTCATTCAATACAACAATATTAAGTTCTGTATACAATGAGTCACCAAGTGGACTTAAAATCTTCTGAAATTCTCTCAGCTGATTCCACTGGCTTCTACACTTTAATGAAAGAAGTCTCAACTGAAATCTAATAGCCTCTTGTGGCACACATTTAGGTAATCACAGAACATTCTGTCAAAATATAGCTTGAAAGATATTTAGATCATTTAATTTGAACAAGTTTACTATCCCTCGACCATAGGTTTTTTTCAAGTTTAACCTTTAGTTTGTAAAATTGTAATAATGTTAATAATGAGAAGCATCACATTTGTTGTTAATTTGTTTTTATCTTAGGTATCAGGGAGTTTTCCTTTGCCCATAACAAGGCAAAACCCTGCTGTCCTATTATGTTTGGCAGAAATTGAGAATCCAAACTATACAAAGATACTCATGCTTTCCAGGTGCACTTTATTAATAAACCATTTAAACCCTATTTCTTTTTTCACATTCACCACCCCAATTGTCTTGGTTGTGTCTTTGTTAATTACCAAATTCATTTGGCCATAGTTTGACATGCCTGTCTACAAAATCTGCAATCCAATTTGTGTATGCTCTATCAGTAAAACATCATCCATATACGTGAGCCAGAAAAGACATGCATTTCCTAGACGTGGAGAAACTAAAGAGATTGCTGGCAGAAAAACTGCTTAAACAGAAGACAAGGTGCCAACACACAACCTTGCTGTAATCCAGCACAATATTAATTATAGATCATAATTAATCTTCTGAATTCGGTCTAACAAAAAGATGGTATCAAAGTGCAAGTGGACTAAAATACTTAAGAGAACCTTTGGAATACCACAAATGAACAGTTTGGACCATAGATGATGATGATTTACTTTGTCGAAGGCAGATGAAAATTCTGCAAATACAATGTATATATAGGCGGTGTCTCTGGTTCCCAAGTCATCCTCTGAACGTAATCCATTATATGAAATGTTAATGTCATCCCTACTGACCTGCAAAAGCAATTTTGAAAGTAGCTTTGATGGCCTGATTCCAGGGCCCACATATCTAGCTCATTAAGGGCCAAAGAAGCAAACATCTTACTCTCAACGTCTAATAAAGTCATTGGTCTATAACTTTTGGGATCAAGATGACTTCTCTTTAATGTGTAAATTGGTACTATGCATGCCTCTTTCCTAGATGCAGGGGTACTCCTTGTGTCAACAATTTTCCTAAATAGGAAGAAAAGAACTGAAGCACTTAAAGTAGGTAACTGTTTCATAAATTGGTTTGTTGAACCATTTCGGCTCATAGCATGGAAGTTACTCACTTTACTGATGAGATCTGTAATGTCTTCTATACTAAAGCTTGAATGCCATCCATGAATAGTTACATCCTGTTGCACACATTTTCAGGCAGTGGAAGTGGCATGAAGTTATTTAAAGTGTCTCGCCTATGTATCCTCTCAGAAGGGGCTAATTTGTCACCCCATTAAAGAAATAAAATGTTTAATTGTTTTCTTTTAACAAGCTTAATACCTGAGTTTGGTTTCTAAGCGCGGATCCGGGATTCCATCCTCAGTTGCTCGCGTTGTCTTGCTTGCAAGACCAGCACATTGCCCTTGTGCTATCCTCCATTCATTTGGTTATTTTCTCTATTATTAATTAAGAACAAAAACCTTGGGGGTCATTACAAGTTTGGTGCTATCCTGCTGGTATTAGCAGTGGGATCCCACCAAATGGACTCACCATTCGCATTTCTCAGTCTGCTGGAATTTCCTGCAGATTGATTGCGAGTGCCAGTAAGGTAAGTAATTCCCCATTCCATGGAGTCCCAACGGACTCCATGGAGGGGATTGACGAAATTACTGGCACTGGAATTACTGGTGCTGATAATTCAGAGATTATTTTGCAGGTGGAGGCATAATTTACCTCCAGCTCTTGGCTGTCGGTAAATCAGTGCCCACACCGGCAAACTTGTGGTTTGCCAGTGCGGTAAAAGTTCTTTGCCAGAATTACTGGCAGTTTTACTGGCACTTTTACTGTACTGGCAAAACTGTAATGAGTCCCCTTGACTCGTGTTTCTTCAATAGAACTGTTAGCATAAATTCGCTATTCCGCTATAGCATGCCATGCTTATTTAGTTTTTATTCAATTTTTTCATTTTACCTTGTTCTCTTTATCAAATTTAATTTAGTCGACCAGTCTTCCTCACATCTTTTTATGTTTTGAATTTCTTTTCTCTGCTCTCTTTTCTTTTGCTGGACCATTTTCTGAAATGCATGAGCATGTAAACGTTTCTCTTTGTTACTTTTGGAACCCAAACTCTTAACACTGTGGGGGTCATTATGAGTTAGGGGGTAACCATGCCTCTATTATCGGCATGGCTATCCCCTTACCGGGTACCGGGTTCAAATTCCTTAAATGAGGAATTATTGGGCCATTCCAACTTTGGAACAACCGGTAATTCTTCATTTAAGGAACCCGGACCTGGTATCTCCCCATTCCCATTCAAGCTCCCATAGGGCTCCATGGGAATGTGGAGGGTGCTAATGACAGTTGCTAGCACCCTGGTCTGCTCGCGGGACTCACTAAGGGTGACTGGTAAAACCAGGCTGCCTAAGCGGGTTCCTGCGAGCAGACTCGTTATGAGGAATTAAGGGGTTGACGGTACCAGCACCTTTACCAGCGCCGTTAACCCCTTAACGCCTAACTCATAATGACCCCCTGTCTCTGAGAAACAATGTGAATAAATTGGGAGAGTAAATTATGTACATCAATTCCTGGAAGGTTTTCTTCTAATAAATGATTTAACAGGTTCGCACTTTGATTATTGCAGTTAACACTGTTCCCTGCTACGTTTCCAATTAGTTGAGTGGGAGTTGTTACTTTACTCTTAATTGCAAAATAAGCACTTAGGAGATAATGATCACTCTAATTTGTCTCCTCTTTTTTTAAAGCTGTGCATTTATGCAAGGGATCTAGTGTAGTATCCCCATCCACATTCCCATTTAGGTTGTTAACACCATACGCATGCAAAAAGGAGGCCCACTCAGGACCATTTGGGTGCTTACTTCTAGCACACACATATCCAGCCTCATCCTCTTCAACAGCTATATTGGGACAATATGAATACAAATGACCCACTGTCAACACGAATAATAAACCATTCTTCCAGTACAGTACGCAAATCCCTTAGACAGTGTTTGAGTAGTCACTTTACACTGTTCCAATAAATATTTATAGTGACAAATTCACAGCTTCCACTGCCAAATATGCTTATAGCTAAAATGCCATCACTATTTAGATGCATCTTTTCAATCAAAAAGGGAGAAGAGTTATTTAAGGCAAGAAACTCCCATTTTGGATGGTTTCTCGACAGCTTTCCAGCTGGCAACAAGAGATGAAAAGTGAGACGATGCCACCAAGTCTCTCGTCGCATAATGATAGAATACTTGGGCAGAAGAGGACAGAAGTTCAGGTTTTTTAGCAAGTGGGGAGGACCACTTGTCTCCCACAGCAGAATTTAAGTAGAACAGTCATACCAAAGACATGTATTCAATCGTCCAGTGTTTTAGTTTGGATGTGGGAGAACAGATGGCAACCAGGATCAATCAGAGCTGTCCTTACAGATTTCTGGAAACTCTTCGGTCGTTATGACTTTTCTCATGTAAGCAGGACCATCCTGACATGTAATTGTTTAATCATACATATCTCTCTGAAGCAGTACTTTTACTGTGGACTTGTGTGCCTATCCCTGGCCTATAAATCATTTCATCAGTGTGAGTATTGAAACAGGAATGCAGTGCTAGATACTAATCAGAATGCTTCTGACATAAAGTATTATAAATCTGAACATCTTGCTTGTCATCTTGATCTCGAAAATGAGATGCCTGTTGCTATTCAGTGCTCCTTACTAGGACCTCTTTCTCCTAAATGGGAGGACACGCTCACAGTAATACATTGGGCCTCATTGCGACTTTGAAGGCAGCCATGCCCTTAATAATAAGGGCATGGCTGCCTCCAAAGTCGGGTCCGGGTTCCTTGAATGAGGAATTACAAAGCCATTCCAACCTTGGAGGACCTGGTAATTCCTCATTCAATTTACCCATCCCCATTCCCATTTGAGCCCGCATAGAGCTCAATGGGAATGGGGAGGGAGCTAATAATGGGCCCGTTGTTAGCTCCCTGGTCCCCTCGCGGAACCCGTAAAGGACGTCTGGTCTGACCAGACGTCCAGAGCAGGTCCCACAAGGGGACCTCGTAATAGGGCGGAATGGGTTTAACGGCTCCGGCACCTTTACCGGCGCCGTTAAACCCATTCCGCCAGCCTCCTAATGAGGCCCATTGTGTTTAAATACCAGTATCTTTTTTACTTCTTGCCACTAAGATTGTGCACTGCATGAGTTCTGAGGTTGACTGACTTTCTGTATTCACTTCTACTTGCTCAGTCCCAAAACAAAACGTGATCTTGTTCTTTTTTTTTATCTTCTCCCTTTGATTATAATACATTCAGTGATTTTCATTTGCATTGCTTCCTTGGGAGGGACATCATCTTGCTGTTTTTCTTTCAGGGATATCGCACACAGAAGTTTCACAAAGAATTTGTTATTGTTAGCCCTTTTTGTTTTTAGACTTCTTTCCTTGGAGTAGGATACTGGTTCTCTTTTAAGGATGCTCTGTCAGTTTGTTGTAATCCAATTTAGAGCTGTCCATTTTTATAGCCAGTTGTCTACTGGGCTAACCAAGTTACAATTCCTCAGATTGTATGTGAGATGGCATACCCCTTTGTCGACTCTTTTTTTTACAGATCTGTTATCTCTCTGATGATAGGGACTGTTTCGTTCGTGCAGGGTTTTAGACAATTCAGTGCCACCAAGCACAGAATCCAACTGGGATTTAATCAATGTAAGCATAGTGGTTTGCTGTTTTACCCCTATGTGTATATTAACATAGAGATGTACAATGGAGGGATTACCATATAAGGGCCTCTATCAATGACAGACCCAACTTAGTCGCATTAACAAGTTCTGGTACATCGATATTTGCAAACATAGGGCTTTGTGTATAGGATCAGCTACTGGATTCAAGTGACAATTTCATTAAGTGATCCATAAAAATAGAGGGAGTTTTAGCTAGTGAGCCACAAGAGGCTTGGCACTTAGGTTCTTTCCTGTTATTAAGGGGGGGTGTTGAATGCATAGTCTCTTCATGTGTCCAGGAATTGTTCCTGAGGCAAATCACTTTTACTTGCTCAGTCCCAAAACAAAACGTGATCTTGTTCTTTTTTATTATCTTCTCCCTTTGATTATAATACATTCAGTGATTTTCATTTGCATTGCTTCCTTGGGACAGACATCATCTTGCTGTTTTTCTTTCAGGGATATCGTACACAGAAGTTTCATGAAGAATGTGTTATTGTTAGCCCTTTTTGTTTTTAGACTTCTTTCCTTGGAGTAGGATACTGGTTCTCTTTTAAGGATGCTCTGTCAGTTTGTTGTAATCCAATTTAGAGCTGTCCATTTTTATAGCCAGTTGTCTACTGGGCTTAAGTGTGTCTCTTGCAATGACAAGCTGCCTTCAACTGTAAACAAAATTCTGACTGCATGTGCCCCATTATAGAATGGAAGTCAAACTTGGCCAACCTCTTAAAACCTCTTCAAATGTTCAACTGAAGTTCAATCTGGTCCAATTACCCAAAATGAAGGTGATTGAATATTCTACTGAGAAGCCTAATTCTGACGTTCAGTGTGTGCCGACATCATAGTAGCCGATACATTCAAGCATGCATAAAAGTGCATCTGCCTCAAAACAGTTGAAGCACATACCTCTATTGATTGCTATGATGGAGATAATTATCCGGCATAAATCCATACAGGGAATTATTTCCCTCCCCAATCAAAAGTACCACACCAAAAAGCCCTGTCTGTGACTCATACATAACCATGTAGATCTCTCACCCCTGTGCCATAGAAAATCCAGAAATCCGAACTGTGTGTAGAAAGAATATATATTTATTAATGTATTGGAAAATTGATATTTGTACAAATCACAAGACACACCACTTTCTCAGTGGCACAAAGCAAAGCTTCAGTACCACAAACTCCGTTTTGTGAATGGACGCTAAGAAAAGATCTAGAATTACACGATCTGTGCGCTTTCACTTTTCATGCTTCATGTAAATAAAACACAGGTTAAATAATCAGTTCAAACCTTCTATCACACACACAAATCCCTTAATACCAACAAGGATGCAGCACCTTCGATCATGGCAAGATCATAAGCTTGGCTTTATACTTTACAGGAAGTTTAATTTAAATACAATTTCACACATGCATAACTCTGTATTTGTAATCTCCCCGCATGTGATATTGTTGATTTTGAACTTCAATAAAATCACCCCATGTTAGTTGGCTATAGGGGAGTTAATTAAATTATTATTTAGTAAAAATACTACACATCTACTTAGTCTACCCACCCAATCCACGAGGGAAGATATAAATCAAACAGATCCCCACAAGACGTTGGTTGGGTTACTTGCATAGAATCTCTCTGGGGTCCTTGCTCAGGAAAAGGACAGGTATTTGGTCCAATTATTAAAATTAGGATGTGACAGCTTATTGGCTATTGATTTGGATTGGACCTCTATTGTGACTCCCATTGCAATGATTGGTTCCTGAAGTTATAAGGCATCATCTCTCTGAATTTGTGGCTCCACCCATCCCGTATAGTATTTTCACACATTTCAGTTTTGCACCTAAGACTACAATGTGGCGAATTTCTCTAATTTCTAAATGAACCTGACAATAAATATATTTGGTTTCGGTCTTATCATGCCAGAGTTAGTGAAATGAATCTCGTTTTGGCACAATGTTGCACGTTCAGATGACAGATTTTCATGATTTATTCAAAAATGATGAAGGTCAGTGTCACACAATTTTACAAACAGCTAAATAATTCACTACGCTACTATCTCACACAATTTCTGCTTCTTGACATTTCCAGGGAAGCCATAATCGTATTTATTTATTTAATATAATAATGTGAGACAGTTTAAATATAAACTTTACACATGATTAAAATAACGCATTCAAAATAAAAATGAAAATGAAAAATAAAAATGAAAATAATAGAATGAAATAGGAAAATAGATAAAATAGAATAACCTCATTCTAAGCTGATTATTCTATACGTAGAGTTTCCCAAGATATCAATACACATACAGGTAAAGAATACAAATTCTCTCTAACAGAAAGTTCCATCGACAGTTCAGTTCAATTCGTGATACGTGGGTACATTTCAATTCGTTATTCAGTGTCCAAGCCATCCCTTTGCCCAACCATGAGAATTTGAGCTAAGTGAAATCCGCTTAGCCGAATCTTAACTCATGCACAGGTAGCCCCCCAAGATATTGTTCACTACGGATCGTATTAGAGGGCCCACCCCACTTGACACAGTACACTGCTGCGGCATTAAGAAATTAAACAGGCTAGATGGCAATGCCCAGAGATTTTCAATGTTCAGTCATATGCTATACATAGCTATGTGAGTCTTTATGCTGGTTGAGTTTAAGCTACGGTACCAAAACCAAAGGTCATCTATGTGCTCCAGGTTGTGGACCAGGTTCCCAAAGCAGAGTTCATAGATTTTAGCCAAGACCGGACAAGCTGTAAGTAAGTGTATGGCAGTTTCGTTAATAGAAGTGTTTTTGCACATGCAACAGTATCTTTCTTGTGAAAGCAAGTGGATGTCAATCCATTTATTGGCTAGCACCGGTAGACAATCGAGTCGCAACAAGAGAAGAAAACGTTTCAGTCTGCTGGAGTGACTCAAGTTCATGTACATCTGTGGTTTCAAGAATGTATAAAGTCTATACCGTACAAATTGGTACTTTTTTGAGTTTGCTCAGATGTTCGTAGTTCTCCAGCCAGTCCCATAGGTCTATCTATTTCGACAGACCTTTCTTCGATATGTCGTAAGTGCCAATCAATGCGGGGATCCAACCAATCTCTTTAAAAAGGCTTTCCATTTGGTCTTTTAGATGGTAGATCGACGACTCCCTAGAAATTTCTTGATACAAGGATCTCAATAATAAATTCAGAGGTTGGTTGGTCATCTTCAAATACATCTCCGCTCTTCCTTTTAGTACAATAGCTTTTAGGGAGGTTAGCCCCAGTTCCAGTCTAAGGATCACCACAGGGATGCATTTGGGAAGGCCCAATATCCTCCTCCAAAATGTGCCCTCTATGACTTGGAGCCAGCTTAAGTTAATGTTCAATAGTGCCTCCAGGCCATAGGTAACCATAGTTACCAATATCTGCATGTAGAGCTGGCGCACACCCCACATGGTATAACCATAATTCTTAATGGCAAATCGGTGTATTAATGCTGTTAATTGTGCAGCTCTGGTAATTCGTGTTTGTATGCAGGTAGGATATTCTCCTATAACATCAACCTCCACGCCCAGATATTTGTATGTGGGTGTGTATTTTATGTCGATCCCCTGCATGACTAATTTTGGCCTAGAGAATTTTTTAGCCGAAAAAAACATTCATTTAGTTTTTTCACTATTAATGACCAAATCATTATTAATGGCATATTCCCAGAGCGCGCAAGCCGATCTGGATAAGCCACTAAATGTGTGGTCCATGATGATCAGATCGTCGGCATATGCTAGCACTGAGCAGTGCTCTGATCTGATCAATAGTGGGCAGTTATGTACAGCAGAGACTGCTATTGGAAGGTCATAAGTAAATACATTGTACAGGAAAGGAGTTATGACACAGCCCTGTTTTACTCCTCTGTTCTGTGATACTGGGGCGGTCATATGGCCTTGAGAGTCCAATTTCAGTTTAGCCGTAATATTTAGATGTAAAGCTCTCAAATAGTAGAGGAGTTCACTGGGGCAACCAAGTAGTTTTAATTTTAGTCGAAGTTTGTCTCGGGGGACAGTATCAAAGGCCGCTCGGAAATCTCTGAAGAGGGCGTACAGAGGAGGTTTCCCACAGTTCTTAGCTCTCGACCTCAGCAGATCAACACTCATCAGGTTCATGGTGGTAGTATATCCTTTCCTGAATCCACTTTGGAACTGATTGAAAATTCCAGCTTTATCAGCCCATGCCTCCAATTTTTCCAAAAGCAGTGACGCAAATAGCTACCCTGTACAGTCCAACATCGATAAAAGTCTGTAGTTTCCTGGTTCCAATCTGTATCCTCTCTTAAAGATTGGAATAAGTATAGAGGTTTGCCATGAGGCTGGGATATTACAAGTCTCCAATATGTTTTCGAATAGGATCTTAATTAAGCTGGCCCAGAAATTGGGATTGCTCTTCAGAACAGCATTGGCTAGGCCATTGGGTCCTGGAGCTCTTGATGATTTTAAGGATTTTATTTTGGCAAGGAGTTGCTCATTAGTCACCGTAAATGGTTTCTCGGGAGGGACCAATTCAGCACTACGTTGATCGCCGAGCACTGTTGGCGTATTACGATTAGACAGAAATTCGGTCCATTGCTGAGCACCTATTGGGTTAACCATTATGTAAATAATAGGGCCCCTCACTTCGTTCAGGACACCCCAGATGTTTCTTGTGTTTTTTGAGCATACAACTTGAACTATTTGTTGCCAACGACTTAGCTTCTCTGCTCTTCTCTTCATCTTAATCCAGGCGCGGTATTTGTTCTTAAGCGTTCTTCGCTGAACTGCAAAGGATTCAAATGTGGCAGCGGCACTTTTCGCTTTTTGAATGGAAGCTCTTAGGCCTCGCTTAGCATCTCTAATGCTTTTGTCAAAAGGTGTGGTCTGGCTTCCTTCTTGAATCATCATATTAGTAATGGAAGTAGCATGTGACGACACAAAGACAGCAATCCATTCTTCAATATCATTAGCAGTAAATCTGATAAAAGCTTGAATAGTCATAATCATATCTCAGGTTGTTAATCTTGTTTCCAAGGTCGAATTTTTATGAAAGTTGAACCACCGGATAGGTATCTTCTGCAGCTTCCTAATGATACTCCATTATTGTACGACCTATGGTTCCTGAGAAAATGAACACAATATGACCATCCGTCTAAACCTATGGCAGTCTCTTAATTACACATATTATGAGTTCCATATACAGTACATGTAGATCCAGCCAACTGTTTCTTTTGGTTGCCCCAGGCTGGTATAAATCCATTAACATTCTTGCAAAGTCAAAGGCCTGCAGAAGTGACCTTATCTTCCACGCAATCTATCTCACATCAGGCTATCAATGTCCAACTTTAATCCTGATATATTCACATTATTCTGGCAATGGAGATTTGTTTTCCATGTGTTCATTGTTCTAAGCTGCAAAATGCACACCTTTCTATGGTAACTGTTTCGACTTTTGCAAAGTTACACTTTAGGCCCCATTCACATTTAATGCAAAGTAGGCCTCTGGTTTTGGGCCTTATGTTTGTTTGTTTGTTTGTTATCATTCCGCACAGGGCCAATTTAATTTTGTTTGTATTCTTTCTTGATCTGTAACAGCATTTTGATGTGTGGCAGTTGAGAATGAAGGACAGCCATTTTTGTTTGACAGTCACACCTTGCCTTACATATTCCTGCACCTTTTGGGCCAAACATGGTCAGGGCAGTTAATGGTCTTACTGCTGAAACTACCCCACAGCTATCATAACACCCAATCTTTAGAGAAAGCTGCACACACAAGCTATGTATACCAACCCATGGAAGGATCATATCTGGAAACACTGGTCAAAAAGTGAGCTAACACCAAACTCATGTGTGGCACCATAGTCCTGCCAAGATGAAATACTGGCTGTAACCATGCTTATTTTGCAATACCGTAACCAAGTTGTAAAGATCGTTTTTAAGACTCATAAATTGCAAAACATTGATGAGCTCCCTATTTCACTTGATTCTCCATTAATAGGGCCAAATCAGTTTTGAAACTGGACTAGGAAAAAATATATATTTATGCCTTCATGGGCAGAGCCATTACAATTGACAGGCTTCTGGCCAGAGAAGCAGGACTAGAGCTTGTTTGCCTCTCCTGGCTCATGGGTTGTGCTGATCATCCCTTTTCCTGCAATCACCTACGTTCTGCAGTTGTTAGATCTACATATTGATTAGTTAATGACAGGTCATGGCTCGTAGGTATGTATGACTCTAAGAACATTTCCATAAGAATGAAGAAGGGTGAAACTTGATTTAAGGAACAGGTACTACTTTCCATAAAGTGTTAACAAGTAAAACAAGCTTTTTTGTTTGCTTTTTAAGTGTGGGATATTCACCTTGAACACTGAAAACCATTACTTCCAATGTGTTGTGTGTGTGTGTGTGTCTTACTGCTAGAGTGTTTGCTTTTAGCATCTGTCAGTTTGGGTTATTAATGTGTATCTTTAGACAAATGGTACTCACGCACCTTTTCTAGAGGGCTACCAGGTCTTCTTCAGTGGTAGGCCAATGGCAAGATTGATGATTGACATTGGCAAACACAGTGGGTTTCATTATGAGTGTGGTGGTCATTCCAGAGGTGTTTTGTTGTTATTGCCATTAAAACTTGAAGAGTTACAGCATGTTTACTGTGGGATAAAGGTGGTGTTATTCTCCATTTTTTGAAGTCTATAGAACTCCATGAGAATTTTAGAGCCTTTAATGTGAGTGGTAATGCTCAAACTGTAAATCTTCCATTTTCTGGAGGTAAAGAGGAGAATTTGCCTTCAGCAGGAATACTGGTTGAAAATCCACCACTCCCAGCAGCATTCTGGAAGTTGAAATTTGACAGTGCAGTAAATGTGGAGAAATGCAGTAAAATGCATTAAAAGACAGTCCCTATTATTACATTTTAATCAATCTTACACTCTGCAGTCCGGATTATTTTTTAATTCACTTATTCTGATCACTTGCAATGGCTCCCCATCTCTTTTAGATTTCGTTCTCATTACATATATATTATTTTTAAGTGTGTACATCGTCTGGCTCCTTCGTATTTATCTGATCTGATTACATTTGATCAACCATCCAGATAATTGTGGACGCCGACTCATTTTTTGTTGACCCTCTCTCAGTTCTGTTTCTTGCAATTAGTGTTCCCGAAATTGTGGCATGATTTACTTTTAAATATTCGTTCATGTACTACCCTGAGTTTGTTTCAGAAATGTATGAAACAACACCCTTTAGGCCTAGCGTTTGTTAACAAACAATGCATGCTTTATCCTGATTGTATTTGCTTCATGATTTGTCTTCTCGTGTTGAAAACATCCAATTGTAACCACTTTATATTGTACTAGCATAATCATTATGTACAGTGCTTGGTTAAAGGTGCTATATAGATATAGATGCAATTATGAATAATTAGTGCTCTTCTGTGTCTCTAATTCTTGTTAATTTAAGTGGCCATATGGGGTAATAAATCACATGTGACACGTTTGTGGCTGTATCATTTTTAAAATGTTCTTTTATTTATGTTTTCTGTATATCCCCTATCCAACATTTGGCTGCTTCAGGACACTTCAGGGAAGTGAGTTTTAATACAATGGGATGGGTGAGAGGGGTTGAAGGCAGCAAGAGGTATATGCTAAGTCAAGACAAGACCATATGATTTGTGGAAAATAAATATTGTGACTTGCTGAAGTCATTCCAGGAGCATGAACTAAGAGAGTTAGACTTACAATGAATTGAGTACTGTGTGGGAAAGTCTTTCTCAAACATATGTTTATGCCGACCTTAGGTATGTGGTCGGTTCCTAAAGTAGAAATACCCTACTACGGTAGACATTTAAGCGATTGTGAAGGGTCATGCGTTTTCTCAATTGAACTTAGCTTGACTCATCTCCAATGTGATGACTTTAAAGCAGGCGAAACTAGTGCCTGGTAATACAAATCAATACGAACAAAACATTAAATTACATTATGCTATAATAATGACATTTTGAGATATCATTCGTGTTTCGAATCTGGTCATATTTAAACCTTTGCACCCTTAGCAGTGAGCAACATCTGCCATGATGTTTCTAGGAGCCCGATTTCACCTTTTCGGGTGAAACATGTCAAGTTATTGAGTGATCCGTGCACCAACTGTGCAGCATTGTCTCCAACTGGAGACCTTCACACAATTAACACCCGTCTAGCTGCATGAATGTCCTCCTAAAATGGAGATTGTCCAAAAAATAAGCCTGTGTCTATCCCAGTGTGCTCTGTTGTCATTGCGACAAATGTGCAACAAGAGAAGGCTTCTCCTACAGCAGAGGCTGTGAGAGGCAGGGCCACTGAGGCAAAATTGTCCTTGAATGGTACAAGCCTTTACCTATGTAGTACAGCAGCAGTGCACAGTAGGCTCTGTATTTACCAGGGGAAGCCAGGGTCTGCTGATAGTTGTGCTGGGTGAATTCATGTGTTCCGACTTCAGACTACCTGGATTTCAGGTGGTTTGAAAAGTTTGAGCAAAAGTCGAACTTCTGAAAATTTGAACTAAAAATTCAAACTTGTTGGCTATATAGGGAACCACGTGTTTGAAGGCTGGGGAGTCTTGAGCAACTTTCATAGAGACTGGAGCTGTGTGCAGCAGCAGTCTTTAGACAAAACATGTATAGAAAAATAAATAAAAATAACACAATAACTCAAAATAATACTAAAATAATATAAATAATAAGAAATAATACAATCTAAAAATAAAACAATTATGATATCAAATATGTAATATATGTATATATATTATAAAGGTGTTGTTTGCTATTTGTTCTGGTTGCTCAGAAAACAAATGTTTTGTGTGGAAATTTTATACTTTTTCTAAGATTATTTACAACTAAATATAATAGTGTAAGCAGACTGGAGTTTGGGGTGGGAATTAGAACTTGGATTTACTTTAATAGGTCGCTCAGATTCAAGGTTGTAGGTGCCTTTGGGCTTGGAGAATCTCAACTGCGACCAAACCACGTCAGTATACAAAGTGTACTACCCACTGTGTAAATGCTCAAGCCGATTCAAAACACTCAGAATCAATGTATGGTGCTATTGATTCATATCATTTTGAGTTGGCTCGAAATTCGAGCCATGGCTTGACCCCATAGAAAACCCTGTGTTCTGTGTCACTTCAAATCACTATAAAGTTTAGAAAAGGTTTGGCCAGGCTCAGCTGAAAGATGGACTAGCAGGTGATTGGGGGAGGGGAAGCAGGCTGCAAAGACTCTAGGGAATCTCAGGACAGGTTAGCCCCAGGGAAAGAGACCTTGCTGGTTTACTACCTGAGACTAGTGGCTGGAATTTCTCAATCCTGACGGCATGATCCCCTGAAAGTTCTAAATGGGGGGCTAAATGAACATCCTGCCCTCTGTATGGCAGGGGTCTCCAACCCGTGACTGTCCAGATGTTTTGGACTATGACTCCCATAATCCCTCACTATAGTTTATGATGGTTTATGGTGGTGGGAGTCCGAAACATCTGGAGAGCCATGTGTTTCAGACTCCTGATGTATGGAGTAGGCTAATAAATGACTCTGGCGGCCCTGTGACCTAGTGTGTGAAATTGGAAACAAATACATAAATTGATTCAAATTAGAACAGATTACTTTTGGAAACAGCAAATGAACTGCACAGAACTTCGACTTTGAATGGCACACATACTATTTGGGAAAAGGCCGACACGTATGGGCTTTTTTCCAAGTATTCCATACCATAGCTCTGAAAGAACAACACATGAATTAATTTCCAGGCTAAGTTACGCTGCAAATCTAAATATTGGACGGGGTTGTACAATGAAAGCATTAACATTGCAGCTGCTAATGGGGAGGATGGAGCAGACGTCTCCTTGTTCCCTTTGTAAAACGCCTCTACTACCAAAGGTACTGCCTTCCCTGGAGCAGCGAAGAAAGTCCATAGGGCGTGCAACTCAATATGGATGGCTTTTCCAAAGTGAGATATTTTTCATGCCTTTCGTTTGACTTCTTTTATTAGACGCATAGACTACAAACTGTTTTTAAGGCACTTTTAGAAAAGCTCAAACCCGCTCTTTCTGAGCCTCTTCAAGGATAATGTGGAAGAGGTTCGGCGGGATGGGACGATAATTCCGTGCTCTGAAAGCCCGAACGCGCGCATGAATAGCTGCTGCACGCGGCCGTTTAACGGCCGTGGCCGAGATAAGAAACCCTTTCTGAAGAGCAAGAAGCACATTCGCAAAGGTGAATGGTCTGCTGATTCTTTCTTCTTCTAAAGGCTGCAAGAAAAATTGACTTTTCGTTTTACCTTTTATTCTGGCTTTAACAACAGTTTTGCTGCGTGATGTAACAGGACATTTGTTAATAAGCATAATATAATGTAAGACTCATAGCCAGCCGAAATAACATGGTTGTGGTGACCTCAATGAGCACAGGACACTGGATTAGGGTTTAGTTGTTGATTGGGAAACCGTACACAAACAAGTTGCCTCATTACGACCCATGCGGAATGGGTTAACGGGTTCTGCTAATGGATGCGGACCCGTTAACACCATTCTGAACGATTACGAGGTCCCGTCGCGGGACCCTGTAAGGACGCCTGGCAAAACCAGGCGTCGTTACCGGGTCCTGCGAGGGGACCAGGGAGCTAACAACGGGCTGGTCGTAATCGGCCCATTGTTAGCTCCCTCTCCCATTCCCATTGAGCCCTATGGGGGCTCAAATGGGAATGGGGAAGGTCCGGGCCCAGGTTCCCTGAGGGAGGAATTACCGGGCCCTCCGAACTCGGAATGGCCTGGTAAATCCCCATTCAGGGAACCCGGTAAAGGCAAGATCAACAGAGCACAGTGGGGGAGCCCAATCCAAACAAAGGGTGCTTGAGAGGGGTTCTCACTCCCAAGAAAACATTTGAAACATTTGTTTAAAATGGTGCATTGTACAGCACTTTCTTAGAAAAATGGGGTAGAAAGCCAGACCATTTGCAAATGGTTTTTTATGGTAGCACATGGTAAAACCCAATAGTTGCATGTCACCAACGATGCCCAGGAACATTTCAATGCATTTCATGCTGCCTTTGCCCACACCATATGCCAGTATATGCCAGTATAAAAATATATTCATGCTGGCTGTTCACATGTATGTCCATGCAGGCTCCACCAACATATGCCATTATTGCCATATAAGGATACCAAGCCAGTAAAAATGCCATGCCACAGAAAGTGTACCCACACTGGCAGTGCACCATAAGTGTTGTTACTGGCTACACTGGTCTACATTCAATGTGGTCCAGTTTAGCCACTTAGTAACATTTATTTTTGCTTTACCCTTGATGCATAGTCCTGTGCATCAAGGCTAAAGCAAAACAAGCATTAGTAATGCTAACAGTTTGTGCTTTTGTGAAGGCATGGGCAAGACACTGCTGTATTAACTTGCTCTTGATGGTAGCAGGTGCAAATTGGTTTGTGTACCTGTGCCTCTAATAATGCCTGGAAAATGCCTAATACTTATGCACAAGCCAAAACTGCTGGCTTTGACAATGCGTGTTTTTAACATGGCTTCAGTGAAGGACACACATAGTGCTTTTGAATTGAGTGGCTGAAGGCAGACTCGGTGAACACATTTTTATTACTCCAGTGGCATATTTACAACTCAAAATAAGTAATTACCTCTCAGACGCCTCCTTTGAGAAAAAAATATGCAGGCACTTGGAGTGCAAAGGTTGATGGTAAGGCTTGATGGTAAGGATTACAGCTAGGCTAGTTCAAAGCATTCCCATGAGGAGATATTTTGGGTGGTGGTAGTCAGGAACTGGGTGGGAATTGCCATAGGGATTTGCATAGCCATGGCCAGTCAATGGGTGGGCAAACAACCAAACCACACCTACAAGTTTTGTGCCCCACCTCATTTGCCTTTTCTCCCTATCTGTACTCAGTGCTGTCATTGGGCGTGACCTTCCCGGATCTAAGATCTGGAAAAAAATATCTCCCCAGATTTCAGAGCTGGCTGGCTCTACTGTGCTCTATAGATTTATTTTAGAATGCTGTGGTGCATTCATATATTGTCGGACAGGGATATGAACCGTGGTCTCTAGGGTCAGAAGTGAGACATTGTGCCACAAGACCACTTGAAGGTCTGAGCAGGATCCCTGTGGAATCCCTTGCCAATGTTGCAAATGTACTGGAAATATTGATGTGCATTTTAAGGGGTGCAGATTTTGTACTTTGCTGACAAACATTATATGAAATGGGGATATTTTCCAGGTGTTCATGATAAATATGATAAGGGGCTAAAAGGCAAATGTTTATGGGGGTGACTAAAAATACCTGTCCTACACCCTCCCTTTCAGGGACAGCATCAGTGCCTTTCAACCATTTCAAATGAAAGGGCCCTTATGGGGGCCCCAGCAACTACCACATATTGCCAGCCTAGTAGTCTTTGTAACACAGCATATATTCCTTTTTCTGTGTTCGTTCTGGGGCTTAAAATGTGCTGGATTTCCTGGAGCCCTTCCAGCTGTAGCGTCCTATGCAATTTACAGAAGTGTTATCACCTCATTGCCTCCTAACACTGGATACTACACATCAGCCGCTTGCTGACAAAGAAGGGGTTATTGTTCTTCAGTGGGCATTTTGTATTTAAGCTTCTTGCTGGATGGCCTTCTCGTGATAATCAGTTACTATTAACCGTATCTTTGTCGCAAATGTAATGTATGCACCCCAGAGGTGCCTCAGATTGTTTTTGCTCTAAGCAGAGGGCCCCCCAACCATCATGTTGAAATGGTCCACAATGCATCTTCAACCATGCCTGCTCCCAATACTCTCCTCGCTGGACCTGCACCCTTCCCTTGTGCTTCCACAGTAAAAAAAAAAAAAAAAAAAAAATATCTACCACTGTCTATGCTCCAATGCAAGAGTTTTGGCTTATTGGTCGCACTTCCACCTAATATCCCAAACTAAAAAGAGTACGATGCCCCACCCCTAAATTTAGTGGCTACAAGGATGCTAAATTTAGGGGTGGGGACTGTCACACACACTCACATACAGCACTTTCACCCCTGCATTCATCCAGCAGTCACTCAACTCCTTTCATGCACACATACATAAAACCAAACACAGCACTGACACAAAGATACACAGCATCATACATGTGCGCTTTCATATATATATGCATACACATTTAATGTACATACACACATATACACATTTAATTTAAAATAAATAAAAAAAACACTTACCATACCCTTTAAAAGTGCCTGAGCAGCCAAGGAAGGACAGGATGGCTCTCCCTTCACTACGAGACATTGAAACGCTGCCTGCCATAGAGGACTCCTCTCCAGTCAGTCAGTGCATACACATTGCGTGTTTCTGCAAAGTGAACACGTTGACTGACAGGAGAGGAGTCCTCTCTTGTCATGTTGAATAATGGGAGGCGGCAGAGCACACTTATGAGCCCCGCTGTCTCCTATTATTTTTCTGTTTATTGCGAAACCAAACAGCTCTGCAACAAACATCAAAATCATTGCAGGGGCTGACCGCAGGCAGTACAGTCTCCCGTGTGAATAAAGAATATGGGAGGACTGTTCTGCCTTCTACTCATGGGAGGGCACTGCAAGGTCCATCCCAAGTGCGAGGCCTGGGGCAGTTTGCCCCTTCTGCACCATCCGCGTGACGGCCCTGTATGGTAATTACAACCTCTCACTTGCTAGCACTCCCACAAGGTTTACTCTCAGCCATGGCATTACGCTCTCGAAGTAGAGTGAACCCTTATGGACCCTTTAAATTAAGTTAACACATTGTACGATGGATGGGATGGAGAATAAGTCTCACACCAACCAATAAGACCGACTCAGGCAGTTGGCAAAATGTCTGTTTTATTCTCAATTATCTAAAACAGGGAGTACAACGGACATCAACGGACGCCGAACAGCATAATCTAAAAGCATTTAATAAAAAACGGTGCTTATATAGCAAAAACTCATCATACGTGATGTCATAATATGTGGCAAACTAAGAAAACCTACATGGGATTGTGGTTGGTTCAAGGGGAACATCTAGGTATACTTTATGGAAGGAATTGGATTGGGATTGGATCTCTATAATCAGGTGACCAACTTATGCCCTCCCTTAGTGCAAGTCACCTTCAACAGTTATTAGAAACACAATACATCATTGGCTCTCAAACTATAAGGCCCTTCGTTATATGGCCCTCTACAATTGGTTGGCATGCTTGTACCCTTCTGGAACATTCAATTCTCTAGCATCACGTAAACTGTTACCACAGGTGCTGGTGGGTGGACTTGACCGCACCTACCCACCCAATTCGCCCAACATCTCTCATCACTCATTCCATCTGCCATTCAAATTGTCTTTGAACTTGGCCTTCTAGTCGCTTCGCGTCTCTGTGAATATAAGGGAGTGTGAGCATGTTCTTATCAAGGTTCAGGTCTGCATGTCAACTTCTATTTCCATCCTGGACTCATGTGATCAGAGACTGTGAATCGACTCATTTTATAGCATTTAATTGTCTCGAGTAAAGGAACTTGGCACTCATGTTGTTCTCTCTTTGCAACTTAACAAGAGATGCCTCAGCGTCTCACGTTCACTGTTCTTCAAGGACTGATAACCAGTTTTGGCAACCTTAGCCTTTGACACCAGGTCAAGCAGCATTCCTTTGGTCCATCTTCAAGTTTTGGCTTATTTCTTTGCTGCGACACACACAGAGCTATCAATCCTCCTTTCTCCACGGGTTGAGCTTACTAAAGTTGTGACATTGAATATCCATATATATATTGGCGGCAACGCCTACAGCCTATTCACTACGTATAGCCAGCCTTTACGATTACTTAGTCTACTTGCGTTATGGCATCTGTACAGTTATAAAACAACTTGCATTTTCAGCAGTGCTTCTTACACATGCAATCTTCATTCCACTCATGAAAGTCTTCTCAATTCTTTACTTCACCATCAGATTCTATATGGTCTATACCTTTTCTTCTTTGGTCATCCTTCTCAGTGCATCACTCTCACTTCTTGTGACATCACCAGCCTCTCCTTTTCACATCTTCACACTTCTTCGGGGTCCTCCCTCAGGAGACTGTCATCTCTTCGGGGATACATCACATAGGGATTTCTCAGTGGATACCTTTTCTCAAAGGTTCTTCGTGTAATAGGTACCATTACTGGCATTGCACATGTCATAATTTCCGGTCTCCAACATATAGGCAGAATAGGAGCGGGACTTCCAGAAGAGGCATTCAGCTGCTCCTTGACAGGAAGAGCGCTTGGACACAACCGTCCTCCTGGTCCCTCTCTCTGAGTCTGCCATGCTTCCGGCTCGTTGCGCGCTTCTCGCACATGATCTTGTGAGATCTCGGGGTCCCTGAGATCTCGCTTGATGAGTCCTCACAATGGTCTCCCGTTGGTTCCATGCCTTTTTTTAAATTATAGGGGAAAACACCACACATCCCACTACACCTCCACTCAACCTCCCACTCCTCCTCTCTCTCTCCCTAGGCCATATTGCATCACCCAAACCTAGAACCAGGCTGAAATTTGATAAGAAATGTGCGATAAAAATCTGTGACAAGTTTTGCTAGTTTTAAAGAGTAGATTACTATCCAGGTCTGTGCAAGGTGTGCAGGTGTAGAGTCATTGTTATAGATTAAATCTGCATACACAAACTATGAGTGCACCTTGCACTGACATGTCATTCTAAATCGCCAGACCCCCAGAAGCTCGGTTACACCCCAAATTGGGGATTTCCTCTGAAATGGGCCAGTCTTTCACAACTTGCTTAATGCATTAAGGGCCTGATTTACAAAAATGTTTTCACATTGGAAAGGTCCATTGAAACTTTTTTTGAAAATCAGGCCCTAACAGTGTCAGGCATCCACTCACTACACGCCTGTTACTCCTGTTACTGATATAAAGCTGCTTGTTTTGATTTATTAACATATTCGTAATGTGCATTACAGCCATGGAGATGTGTGTATAGATTTCATGAAAGAGGGGCACATTATCCCAGTGTGACAAAATGACTACTGCTATGCAGGAGTACAGGGATGATTAGTAGCCCAACACTACTACTAAACGAGTAGTGATCTCAGTCATAAAGTTGACTCATGCACAGTCTGACTGGTGGGAATTCCTTCGCTGCTTATGGTAGTGCAGGCCTATTCCCCAGGAGGGGGTCTAAATTAGAACAGGAGCAAGCTAAGCATTATTTCCGTTGGGGTTCCAAAATAAAAGAATGCCCAACCAAAATTCTATAATTTAATTAAAAATACATATACACTAATCAAAACCACTATAACCCACCTGTCTAAAGGAAAACAGAGAATGAATACTTTGGAATAAAAGCGTACACTTTGGGTTCTGAAGACCAACATGTACAATACATCAGCAGTAATATCAAAGTTAATGAAGATATCTTTAAAAAGGTAGAGGGTAGGGTTTTTATATTCACTAGGGTCCTTTAACGTGGGGAGGTAGACAGAACCACTTCAAATGCATTTAGTAGTTGTTCCTGTAGATCAACAGAGTTTGGCCCGAATTCTAGGCACTTTAAAGTCAGCATCAATATGTATTGATTTGGTGGTGCCTATTCGATAGAGGCAGTCGAGTTTGCTCAAGATGGTCCGACGATGCAGTGTGATCCTGTAGCAGTGATCGTCTCAAATCGAATGAAGAGCAGGAAGACGTTGGGTTGAGTTAGCATCTCAAGTAGATGGGGTTAATTCAAAGAGGTACAATGATGCGGTGCTGTGCTACATTTTCAATTGGCTCGAAGACTCTGGAGCTTATGCAGGCAATTATTCATATCAGTGACTCAATGGCTCCAAAAGCATATAAAAAAAGAAGTGAGTGTCAAAGGCATCAGCAATGCTTGCAGTGGCTTGAGAATTGTCTTAAAACAGTTGAGCCCGCTGGAAAATGGATCAAAGCTGGAAAAGAAAGCTCTTTTGTGACTTCTGGATGGCTTTGGGGACCCGTTCAGGGTCTGCAGCGGTCAAGCAAATTTCTTCATCTGCACTCCCCAACTGGGAAGGCTTTAGAGAGTCTTGCAGGATTTTGTTTCCTCCAGTGAGCAGGTTCCTGCATACCAGTGGTCTCAACTGCAGTAGGTCAGGTCCATCCAGTAAATCATCCAAAAAGTTCCTTTGATATGGTTGGGGGGAAAAGGATTGCCTTTTTATTGGAGTTTCCTGTCTTCACTTTAATGGCTGATTGCTTTGAAATAGACTTCCTTCCCAAAAGAGTTCCAGATGTAAAACGTATTCAGATTTTCAAGAAGCTGCATACGTAAGGGGTTAGTTTGCCCTCCCTACATAACATCGCAATCTTGTGCGAAGCCTATAGGTTTTATATTCTTTGAATTTCAAAGTGTTTTCTTAACATCCTCCCCTGAAGAATTTCAAAGGTTGTTAGGGATTTTGCTCCGACTGGAAATGCAGGTCAATTTAAGGTCAGCACAGTGCCGACTGAATTGAATACAGTGTTATCCAAACCAATAGAACTAGTGTTTGTTTATTTTTTTCATTTATAAATGTATCATGTTTATATTCAACATTATTTCACATTGCAGGAGGATGCAATTCACTAATCAATTATTTGTGCTCCATTATAAAGCAAAAAATAAGTTAATTGAGAAAATCAGAAATGAAGACGACTGGCACATTGGTTGACATTCACATTTCCACAGTACAGACTGGGTTTATTTCCTTGCTGGTTCAAATTGGCACACTTGAGCTATGGGAATTTTGTTTGGGCAGTTCCATTTCAGCAGACACAGCTCTCCATGAAAGCAGAATGAAAGTAAAGTATTGCGTGAACTATGCTCAACAGCGCAATATGTGAGTTCTATCTTTAAGGTGCGCAGTTGATTACCCGCTTCCAGCAGGTGCACCCTTGTCATGGTGGCAAGTAAGAGGCAGAAATCATAACTCAAATGTTGTATTTATTTACAGGTGCCTCTCTCACTTAAACATGAAGCATTTTCCATTGGTCTTTTGTTCTCCCTAAACTTTAACCATCTCCCTCACACTTATAAGGAGCATGATAGTTTGCAGTGTTTGGCATCAGTTTGCTTTTTTGAAAATAGTCTTTGGTTCCATTTATTTGAACAATTCATACTGGAGGACTTGTCATTATAGCACTAACCAGGTAAGAGGTGGGATAAATGAGTGAACTAAATAACGTAAAAGGAAAAAGTCTCCAGTAATCTGCAAAATGTCAAGTTATCAGACACGGATCGAAGGAGAGAGGGAAGATGATTACACAGCTGTGGACCTGGAACACATGAGGAACGTAGGGCCTTTGGGGCTTTAGCAGCTTTAGTGATGATCAACAGGTTATGAATCCAGAATGCAATAAATGACTACATAGAAATATTTTGGATGGAAAGCTGGGACACAAGTCATGCAGTTAACAATGCACAGAGCCTGCAAATCTATGCTCTATTCCGGCATAGACGGAGGCCATAGGATCTAAGTGTAAAAGGGTCCAAGCCATGGCATTTTGGACAAGTTGCTGACTGGGTATGGAAGGTTTGGGGCAGCTGGCATAGACAATGTTGCATTTATGCATACAGGAACTAGGCTTTAGTTTAAATGACTTGCCATGGAAAAGTAAAAAGGTGCTTACAAAGAAGAAACTATGTTTAATTGGGATGTAAAAGGAAGCTCATTGTAAAAAAACAAGTCTATCTTTTACACTTGTATGACTGGGAAACAAATTTGACCCAGCGTAACTGTCCAGGGAGATTTTATCGAGAGGGACACAAACAAACATGCATAATCCCAGTTAAAGTGACATTTTATTTGATATTTGAATTAGATGTTTGAAACTCACAAAGCTTTTGCCTTCTGCTTCAAGTGCTGGAATCCAGGGAGGACCTGCTGGGAACATTTTCAGTTAGTGCAAAGATTCTAAATAAATCACTGATTTTGAAAGAATCATCTTCAGTGCAAACAAGCGCTTTCAAGGGGTATGCAAGCAGACGGCAGACTTCTTTAAATGTGGGATACCTGCCTCAGGTAAGCAGGACACAGTACCAGAAGAACGACCAGCACTAATAATTACTTTTTTAAAGAATCAACTGTGCTGATGAATCATACTTGCTTTTAATTGGAGCTTTGTGGAACATTGGATACATTGGCCGATTGTTACAGTACCATAGATTCCATATAATTTTACAATTGTAAGGCAGACATAAGTAAGGATTAACTCTTCTTTATTCAGTTACAAGGTAATTTATCTCATATGGAGAAAGACCCCACCTTCTCACTGTGCACTCTCTTCATTAAAATGCCACTCCAAGAGCTGGAATCCAGAACTAGAAACAGTACTACACATTCCACTCACACATTCACAACATACCTTCCTTCCTTCACACTCACACCAGAGCCAACCTTCACTATCAAATTAATGTTACACACTTGTCCTCCCTGTAGGCCCAGAGCACCTCTCAATACCCTTACACTTGCATTGAAGCACTCCATAAACACTCAGATTAATGCCTTACCCCGGCCTTCCTCACACGTATCCATTTGCCTACATTAAACTCGCATCACTTCACTCCCTTCCTGCTATCATTCCCCAACTTCACACACTCTTTCCTCCATAAATATCTCATGCTTATGTCTACCCTCTTCACCTCCTCGACCACCAAGGACACACCATGATATTTCCCTTTTTGGCCCCTCATCAACACAAACAGGGCCTCCACTGTCACTGAATGCAGAGTTTCTCACCACTCTCACCATCTCCTCTATATGCCTCTCTATTTCCTTTCTCAAACACCTCAGTCATTCTTACAGTCTCCATGAAAGAGCTGTTTACCCTGTCCCTGCACCTATTTGTCTGTTGACAGAAGAAGATCTCTTGTTTTTGATCCCATGAGTTTATAGGTACTCTTCCATCTTCCTACTCACACACTGCACTCCATTGGCTGCGAGTGTGCTACTCGGATACCCGCCCCTTCCAAACACAATCTCCATGAAGTTGATAATAGACTCCATGTTCACCACTCTCGCAAACTTCACCTCAATCCATCTGGACAACAAATCCACAATGATTCATGTACCGCCTGATGTAGCCCCCCGTAACTTGAGGTGAGGCTTTGCCAGTCTGTCTAACCATACCTGCTTGACTCATAGGCTGCTTGATGTAGCCCCCCGTAACTTGAGGTGAGGCCTTTCCATTCTGTGTAACCATACCTGTTTGACTCATATGCTACCATATGTAGCACCCCATAACCTGAGGCGAGGCTTTACCAGTCTGTGTACACACACCATTTTATGAAATACCCTCTGCATTGTCCACAAGGCTTTCTGGGGCCTGGGACCTACCTATCTGCAATGATGCCTACCTAAATACTGCCCTTCCCGAGCCCTCCACTCAGGTACCTCCAACCTTCTGCGAGTGAGCCGGTTCTCAAAGCAGAGATTTGGAGGGAGATATTTATTCTCAGCATGGGCCTCCCTCCGGAACAGCCTCCCTGACGCCCTCCATCTTGCTCCTGATCTCATTAAGTTCCGTAAACTCTTCAAGACATTTCCCTTCTCCTTTTCCTTCACTTTCCCTGCTACCCTGCTAACCTATCCCCCTGTTATTTCCCTCTCTCCCTCCTTCTTCTGTACATCCTGCTGACAAGCTGCCTGGTGCACCTCAGAGTCTCACAGGTCCCTGGCACCCCGCCAGTCCTCTTGCACTCACCTCCTGGCCCTGCAATCGCCTCACCATCACTGCACTTGAGCAAGGAACCAAGAGAGTGACTGTCTCTGCACTTACCCCAGTCTCCACCGACCGGGTGCACTTGGACCCCCTCCCACCCTCAGGACATGTCTCCCCCTATCCACCCCCCCTTCTCCTGTAACCGTCTGTTCACTAGCGCGATCCGAATGCACCTTGCCTGAAGAGCGACTGCCTGTTCCCCGCTGTCTTCACCCATTATTTGCACTTGGATAAACTACAGAATTGTCATCAGACCTATCTGCTGTTTCCTCAACTGTTAATTGTATTATATACAATTACTCTGCCTGTGCAGACTATTATCATTTCAGAATTTGAAGGGCTATGACTGACTGTTGTTTTTCCTCATGTTCCCACCCCCGCCCCCTTGAGCACTTTGAAACACTTGCCTTGTGTACAGACGCTTTACAAATAAACATTACCATTAACAAACATTACCATGTCTGTAACCATATGCTCATTCATGCACTTCCCAATGTACCATGCACTTTTTGTAACTAGCACCTAGATGCCTGAGGTTTTTTTGCACTGAAATAAATGCAAAAAATTAAAAATAAAAAATTAATAAGATAAGCAATCTTCTACAGCAGATTGAGTTCCTTTTAGCCTTCTGTATGGGTCCAACCCACCTGCTTTTTTCAGAATCGTTTGCCTGGCGACTACATACCCATAGTACTTTGTCTGCAGCAGGTTAGGAGGGGGTTTCAGGAGGTTTGGAAGCCCTAAGAATATTCAAGATGCTGGGACCTTTCTGTGGACTGATGCTTCTCTCTTGGCTACTTTAACTCTGCCACTTGCTCTGCCCACCTACATTAAGGACTAGTGTAGAGGAGCAGCTGAATGCCTCTACAGGAAGTTCTGCCCCTATTCTGCCTATATGCTGGAAACCGGAAATTGCAACATGTGCAACGCCAGTAATGGTACCTATACCACGAAGAGCCTTTGAGACAGGTATCCACTGAGAAGACCTTGTATGATGTATCCACGAAGAGATGACGGCCTCTAAAGGGAACCCCCCCAAAGAAGTGTGGAGATGTGAAAAAGAGATGCCGGTAATGTCACAAGAAATGAGCGTGATGCACTGAGAAGGATGACCGAAGAAGAGAATGCATAGACATTATAGAATCTGATGGAAAAGTAAAGAATCAAGAATACTTCCATGTGTGGAATGAAGATTGCATATGTGAAAAGCACGGCAGAACATGCAAACTATTTTATAACTGTACAGATGCCGTAACGCAAGTAGACTAAGTAATCATGAAGGCTGGCTATTCGTAGTGAATAGACTGCAGGCGGTGCCGCCAATATATTTATGTATATAGAATCTGGACATTCAATGTCACAATTTTAGTAAGCTCAATCTGTAGAGAAAGGAGAATTGATAGCTGTGTCTGTCTAGAAAAGAAATAAGCAGAGGCTCGAAGATGGACCAAAGGAAGACTGTTTGGCCTGGTGTCAAAGGCTAAGCCAGCCAAAACTGGTTATCAGTCCTTAAAGAACAGTAAATGTGAGACACCGAAGCATCCCTTGTTAAGTTGCAAAGAGAGAACACCATGAGCGCCAAGTTTCTTTATTCAATGTAATTAAAAGCTATAAAATGGACAAATTCACTGTCTTCTATCACGTGAGTCCAGGATGGAAATAGAAGTGGGCATGTAGACCTGAACATTGATAAGAGCATGCTCACACTCTCCTATATTTCCAGAGAAGAAAAGGAACTACAAGGCCAAGTTCAAAGACAATCTGAATGGCAGAAGGCACGAGCGATGAGAGATGATGGGCTAATTCAGTGGGGAGGTACGGTCAAGTCCAGCCACCAGCACCTGGGGTACCAGCTTACGTGTTGCTAGAGAATCGAATGTTCCAGAAGAGTACAAGTGTGCCAACCAATTTTAGGTTAGAGCATACATTCAATCCTTGCTAACAATCAGGGTAAGGACTCTGTTCTCACATGTTTTTCTATAAGTGCAATCCTAGTATTAGATTCATTCTAGCCTATTAAATTCTGAAAACAATCCTAAAATTAATTTTCTATGTGTCTGCCCCCACACAGGGTAAAGTTCTCTCCTTTTTTTCGCCCAGATGTAGACTTCCATCAAAATGTTTTGCCCAGCAGGGGGCGCTTTCGCCGAAATGTGACATGGATGTTATCTCAACAAAAACATCTCACAGTTCCCTTGGACTTTTCTTTGATTAAACTCCACATCGTATAGAGGTGTCCTATCTGAACTAAGTTTTTTGGAGTCTATTTCTGGATTCGGATTCTCACTTGACACTAGCACGTCGGCAGACATGCATATAACTAATTAAGTTTGTCTATACAAACAACAATTGGGCACTGTGGGACTCTGAATATTAACAGAGGCCACAGTTTTCCCATCTTTTCTTTTGTTTTTTGATTTATGATCCAACTTTGATTCATCTTGCATTAGATTTCATTTGATTTATGTTCATATCAAAGCTTGTTATTTGTCTTATTCCTTGATGTTGTTTGATTCTCTCTTTACTTCATGATTTGAACACTGCACAATTATGACAAAGTTTCTCTTTGTTTTTAAAATTTGATTCTATATATGTTTGTCGCTTTTTGATCTTTTTCTTTTTTCAGCTAAACATTTTTCATTAAATTTGTTTAACAACAAGGACTGTTTCCAGCATCTATAGAGGCTTAAAATAACTGTGGTATCTGTTTTAGATACACACCAGTTGGAATTGTTTAAATGTATTATACATTTATTCTAGCATAATGGATACCATTGGTTACATATTTTTTCTTAATGTCCCAATCCACTTTTTGCTTTAGGGACGCTCCCTAATTTACTTTTGGTATGCACCAATTTTAGAGGGCCATGTAACTAAGGGCCTTATAGTTTGAGAGCCAATGGTGTATTGTGTTTCTAATAAATGTTTAAGATGACTTGCACTAAGGGAGATGTCATGGCCACAGGCCCCAGAACACAAAAACCACACCATCTCGTGATGGGGGCAATAGGTCACTTGACTCACTTATGTCTCTTTGGGACCCATAAACATATGAAGTTTACAGCAACTGGCTTGCTAAGAGAGTTATTTAAGCATGAGGTTTTTTTAAAAATGTTAAAAAAAATCAAACCCGATGTTCATTTTCTGATTGCATGGGGCTACTTGCATGTGTTGGACCCCTTTGAGATGAGGCGCGCATACGAAACTTTGGGGCTTTACGGGTTCTTCTCTCCAAACTGGCAATGGCAGAAAGTCAAACCTTCAGTTATTCATTAGAACAAACAGCAGACATTATTAAAGGGCCATCTATTTTGGACCCCAGTGGGTCTAATCCGGGGGTAGTTCAAACAACGTGTAATGACGACCTGTCACTTTTTACGCAAATATTTACAAGCAGATATCATTCCGACAGGCCTAATTTTCAGGAATGAGCCCTGTCTTTTTCTTACAGACAGGTAAAACACCACCAGATTCAGTCATATTGCAATCAAATGCAGTCGTGACCTTATGGTACTGACTATCATAACAGTTCAACGTCTAAGCACTGAGATTCAAAAAGAATTGGAAATTGAAGAAAACAAGTTTCTTGAAAATCAGGCAATTACCAATGCTAAAGAAAAATTGAGAGAAATTAATAAACTATTTGATGATTTCAAAACATCAACCATTGCAAAAAAGACTAAAAAACTGAATAAAGATATTCAGGATTTCAAATTGGAAAATATTTTCCCTTATACAACAGCTGAATTTTCAGAAGCTGCTAAAAAACAAACAGCATCACAACCACAAAACAAGGGCGACGCCGATGGGTGTCTTTCTCTAACTGAAGCAGCAGTAGCTCAGATGACCAGCTGAGGTATAACCAACAACAACAACAACAGTTTGCCAACTTTCCACCCCCGCCTCTGCCCCTTTTTTAGGCAGAGGAGGGCAAGGAGCACCATACTGGGGGCAACCATGGTTTCCTCAATATGCCCTACTGCGACGCCAATCACGAGGGAGGAGACGTCAGACCCGATGAGCACGAATGCCCAAAACATCCTGATTTTCAATTTAGCTAAATTCGACCTGACACCCCCACAAATTTCGGTTCTAACTAAGGGACTATCATTTGTGCCCCCACAAATGACTGACTGGTTCTCAACCAAAATAGAAATTTGTTGTTTTTTCAGAACAATCCGTCTGAAAGCTTTCTTTGTGGGCATCCCAGAAGAGACCTCAGACACAGACTCTGGTTTACATATCCTGTCTACTTTTAGACCCCAAGACAACGAAGTCCCAAAAGAAATTATCACATTTGAAAAATGTATTCTAAAGGACCTAGAAAAATTGAAAGTGGAAGAAAAATCTTTCAAACACAACCTTTCCAGGGCTGAACATAATGCTCTGATTGAATCCAAAAATCGTGATAAAACCAGCCGACAAAGGCGGTTGGATAGTGATTACGTCCAACGATCAATATCTCACAATGATGAATGATATATTTCAAGATCAGGAGAGTTATAAAAAACTTAGAAAAGATCCCGCCAGTGAAATAAAATCAGAAATAGAGAGTGCAGCACAATATGCTTATGAACGGCAATGGATCAGTGACAAAGAATTAACATTTCTGACTACAAGTCAAGGTCGTACACCATCACTGTACGCACTACCGAAAATACACAATAACCTAGAGAAACCACAGGGAAGACCCATTGTCTCGGGATGTGGTTCCATTTTGGAACCAGTTGTCACAAATGTCGGTGATGTCCTCTTCGTCGGACGAAAAGGCAGACTCTCCCCCTTCCCCCAACTCCTCACCTTCCACTTTCCTCTTGGGTTTCCCTTCCTTGCTTCTTGGAGGCTTCTCTTTTTTTTTGTGTAGATAAGGACGCCCTCGATAGGATGCCACCGTGCCTCTAATATAGGGGCACGGGGGCTATCCCACCGGGAGTGCCACTCAGGGGAAAAAAGCCAAGAGGCACAAAAAAACCCTAGAAGGTGTCCTTCTTGTAGGATGAGCGAAGATGGCAGAGTGCGCTGGAGGATGATAGGTAATGGGAGAGCAATCAGGTGGGCAGGCCCAGGTCTGGTGGACAGCAGGTCAATAAAGTACCAGGGATAGGCACAGGCAGTCCGGTAAGCAGGCAAGGGTCTGGAAGTAGTTCAATCAGGTACAAGGGAAAGACAAGGAAGAGAAAAGTGAGGGAAAAGGCAGACTAGCAGGGAAAGGAAAAGGAAGGAAGGCACTAGGCTAAGAAGCACAGCGCGAGGGCAAGAAGCAAAGGAGGAAAAATACAGAAAAGCACGGGGACAGAAGGCAAAAACAGACGGCGGAGAAAACACCAGTAGCGGGAGCGGCAGCAACACAGGAGGGAACCCGGAAACGTTGCAACGCGTACGTGACCCGGAAGCGGAGTAATTTATCGACTAGAACGGTGCAGTGAATGGCTGTGAAGGGAAACACTATGGCGGACAAAAATGCCAGCGATTCCATGCCCGCCAACCCTGCCGCGGCATGACAGTATGCCCCCTTCTAGGGCCCCCCCCCAGGTTTGCCAGGGTGAAAGTGACAGAACCTGCGGACTAAAAGCGGGGCATGGACATGAGAGGCTGGTTCCCAAGAGTCTTCCGACCAGTGATATCCCTTCCATCGCACCAGGTATTCCAGCCTTCCCCGGCGGTACCGGGAATCACAAATTTGAGCCACTTCAAATTGCTCCTGGGTCGAAGTAGCGGGCAAGGGGGCTTTTATCTTTTTGCGGGACCAGATATCTTCATGGAAAGGTTTTAGTTGTGAAGCATGAAACACAGGGTGAACCCTATGAAGGCTTTTGGGTAGTTTTAAACGAAAAGCCACCAGGTTGCTAGCTTGTGTGATCTCGTAAGGTCCCAGAAATCTAGGAGAAAGTTTGGAAGGGTGTGCCCATCGAGGTAAGTATCTTGTGGACAACATGACCTTAGAACCTACCCCCCAATCAGGGACTGGCTTGCGATGTTTGTCAGCCTGAACCTTGTATCTCATTTGTGCTTCGCTAAGGTTTTGTTTAGCCTGAAGGTGAACATCTCGCAATAAGGCGAGAGCGGAATCAACAGTTGGTAAGCCGGTGGTGATGCCAGAGACGGGCAGTATGGACCGTGGATGGTAACCATAGTTACAGAAAAAAGGGGTGAGACCGAGAGTAGAGTGAAAGGAATTATTATAAGAGAACTCAGCCAAGGGAAGTAGAGAGACCCAATTGTCCTGTTGGAGATTCACATAGCATCGTAGGTATTGTTCCAAGGTGGCATTTAGGCGTTCCGTCTGCCCATTGGACTGGGGATGAAACCCGGACGTTAAGGCTCTCTCAATGCCTAAATGGTTCCATAGATTCATCCAAAATCGAGAGGTGTACTGGCTACCTCGATCAGATATGATCTTCTTAGTAACTCCGTGGATGCAGAAGATGTCCTTGATAAAGGTCTCGGCCATACCTGCCGCTGTTGGAACCCCTGGTAACGGAGAGAAGTGAGCCATTTTTGTGAAGAAATCGATTACCACCATTATACACGTGAACCCTTGGGAAGGAGGTAAATCTACGATGAAATCCGTAGAAACGACTTCCCAAGGACCATCGGGAACAGAATTTGGTTCCAAAAGTCCTAACGGTCTGATACAGGAACCCTTGCTGTGAAGGCACGTAGTGCAGGATTGTACATAACAGTCCACATCTCGTTTCATTTCTGGCCAATAGAAGTGTCTCTGCAGATAGTCCAAAGTGCCCTTGGTGCCTCTATGACCTGCCAACTTGGAGTCGTGACACCAGTTTAATGCCAATTTCCGGAACTCAGGGGTAGGTAGATACAACTTGCCTTCCACAAAGTAGAGCCCTTCCTTGATGTCGTAGATGATGTCTTGAGGATGGTTCTCGGATTTGAAACTGCCTTCAGAAGCCCCTTTCACCTGCCCTAGAAAGGTGGACAGAACACCTATTCGTCTAGGTAATGGAAACATCAGATCGTGTGATTCGTCTGGTCCGGACATGTAGTCTCCTCTGCGAGATAGAGAGTCTGCAACAAGATTTTGTTGCCCTGGGATGTAGGGAACATCGAAATCAAACTGGGCAAAGAAATGGGCCCAACGTGCTTGACATGTGTTGTAGCACTCGAATTGTCGTAGGACCTGTAGGTTCTTGTGATCTGTTCTTATGGAGAATGGGTGTTTGCCTCCCTGAAGAAGGTGGCGCCACTCCAAACAGGCTGACTTCATGGCCAACAGCTCACGCTCTATGACTGAGTAGTTCTTTTGGCTGGTATTGAGGGTTTTGGAAAAATATGAAACAGGATGTTCCACTCCTTGACGTTTTTGTAAAAGCACTGCCCCAATGGCCGATGAAGAAGCATCTGTCTCGACAATGAAAGGTCGATCTTGATCTGGCTGTTGAAGGATGGGAGCGGTACAGAAAGCTTCCTTAAGATTGCGAAAACTGTCTTCAGCTTCGTTGGACCAGGAAAACAGATTGGAAGACTTCTTGAGTAAGGTGGTAATGGGTGTTATTCGGTGGGAGAAGTTGGAGATGAACTTCCGATAAAAGTTCGCCAGTCCCAGGAATCTTTGTACATCTTTGATGGATTTAGGAGAGGGCCATTCTAGGATGGTGGACACCTTGCGGGGATCCATGGCTATACCCCGACTGGATAGTATGAATCCCAGGTATGGGATAGACGTAGCGGAAAACACACATTTGTCCAATTTGACTGAGAGGTGGTTGTCTCTAAGTCTCTGGAAAACTTCTTTTACATGGACTTCGTGTTCTTCCGGAGTCCTTGAGTACACCAATATGTCGTCAAGATAGACTATTGTGGCCTGACATAGCAGGTCTGAAAAAAGCCGGTCCATAAATCGCTGAAATACTGACGGGGCATTCACAAGCCCAAAGGGCATCACCTGGTATTCGTATAACCCATAGGGGGTCCTGAAAGCTGTCTTCCATTCATCCCCCTTTTGAATCCGGAGAAGGTGGTAGGCGTTTCGAAGATCCAATTTCATAAAAATCTTGGCGCCATGAACGGCTTGAATGATTTCAGTTATAAGTGGCATTGGGTATCTGTCCTTAATGGTCACCTTATTCAGATCCCTGTAGTCAATACAGGGTCTCAGCTCTTGTGAGTCCTTCTTAGGGATGAAAACAGGGAAGCCCCAGCCAGTGTTTTCAAAGGTTTTATGAGCCCATTGGCCAGATTGTTATCCAGGTATTCCCGGAGGAAGTGTTTCTCCCTGAGAGATAAAGGGAACATCCTACAAAATGGTACTAGTGCACCTGGAACGAGATCCAGGCAGCAGTCGTCTGGTCGGTGAGGAGGAAGGTCGCTAGGTGTTTTTTCTGTCACCACTTCGGCGTATTCCTGAAGATGATGAGGAAGACAATGGATGAGTCTGGAATCGAAAACACTGGTGGTCTGAACTGTCTCGAAACTTGGTTCTGGCAAACATTCTGCCTTACAAAAGGCGGACTGAAAACTGAGCACGTTCTTTGCCCAGTCAATGTTAGGGTTGTGTTTTCTGAGCCAGCCTATCCCGAGTATGATATGGAAGTGGGATGCCCGAATGATATCAAATGAAATTCTTTCTGAATGCTGCTGAATGCTTAGTTTCAGTTCTTCGGTGGTGTGGGTAATCATACCGGAACTCAAAGGCTCTCGACCTTCTGATCCTCCTGTTTAGCCAGACGACGGATACCCTTCTGTTCTGCCCACAAGGTATCGATGAAGTTGCCGGCTGTGCCGCAGTCGAGTAAGGCCTGGGTTAAGATATCAATCATGCCCAAAGTAAGAGTAACTGTGAGAACCATCAACCTGGAGTCCTCCGGTATACCTGAAGACGACACTGATAGAGTTGCGTAAGGACTTGGAACGGCCCCTCGGGAGTGCGTCCTGACACTCACCGAGGGCGCTCGTTTCCAGAACGCCTCGGAGGGACATCAAGACAGTCCCGAAGCAGGTGGTTAGAGGCTCCGCAGTACATGCACATATTGCCATCCCGTCGTCTCTTACGTTCCTCTGGGGTGAGCGGCGCGCGAGCAGTTCCGATTTGCATCGGTTCCTCTTTGCCTTGACGAGGAGGTGGTTGAGAGGAAGGTGACTGAGCCTCTAGGGGAGGGAGACTGTAGAATTTGTTCTTTTTTCATTCTGACCGCCGTTCCGAGAGCCGAAAATCAATCCGAAGAGTGGCCGTTATGAGATCCGAAAAGGATGTTGGACGGGCAATATGTGCCAACTCATCCTTAAGATCCTCTCTCAATCCTCAACGGAAAATGGCATATTGAGCCTGTCCCTGCCAGCCCGCTTCTGCAGCTATCTGTTTGAAGGTAGTGATGTAGGTGAGTAAGTCTGAGCTTCCTTGGCGGATGTCCAAGAGGTCCTCACATGCCAGAAAGGTACTTTCTGTGTGTAGAAATGTCTGCTGTAACAGAGTCTTGAAATCCTCATAGTTTTGCAGCACAGGATCAGGTTGGTTAACCAAAGGGGTGGCCCACGCCAGAGCGTTACCCGTCATGTGGGTAATCATAAATCCTACCTTGGCATGATCTGAGGTGAATGTCTGTGGGCGGAAGGAAAAGTGGAGATTGCATGCGTCTAAGAACTCCTTCACTCGCTTAGGTGATCCATCAAATTTGCCTGACACCAAAGGGAGCGAGGGTAGGTCTGCAGAGGGCCGCTCTCGTTCAGTCATTCTTAGCTGCAAGGCTGCTTTGGCTGTCTTGAGGTTCTGGACCTCCATGTTAAGATTTTGGACGGCAGCTACAAGTTCCTGTACTTGCTGGGGTGTTGCCATCTCAGTTTCCTGCTGGCGTTGCAAACTGTCACAAATGTCGGTGATGTCCTCTTCGTCGGACGAAAAGGCAGACTCTCCCCCTTCCCCCAACCCCTCACCTTCCACTTTCCTCTTGGGTTTCCCTTCCTTGCTTCTTGGAGGCTTCTCTTTTTTTTTGTGTAGATAAGGACACCCTCGATAGGATGCCACCGTGCCTCTAATATAGGGGCACGGGGGTTATCCCACCGGGAGTGCCACTCAGCGGAAAAAAGCCAAGAGGCACAAAAAAAACCCTAGAAGGTGTCCTTCTTGTAGGATGAGCGAAGATGGCAGAGTGCGCTGGAGGATGATAGGTAATGGGAGAGCAATCCGGTGGGCAGGCACGGGTCTGGTAGACAGCAGGTCAATAAAGTACCAGGGATAGGCACAGCCAGTCCGGTAAGCAGGCAAGGGTCTGGAAGGCAGTAGTTCAATCAGGTACAAGGGAAAGACAAGGAAGAGAAGAGTGAGGGAAAAGGCAGACTAGCAGGGAAAGGAAGAAGAAGGAAGGCACTAGGCTAAGAAGCACAGCGCGAGGGCAAGAAGCAAAGGAGGAAAAAAAACAGAAAAGCACGGGGACAGAAGGCGAAAACAGACGGCGGAGAAAACACCAGTAGCGAGAGCGGCAGCAACACAGGAGGGAACCCGGAAACGTTGCAACGCGTCCGTGACCCGGAAGCGGAGTAATTTATACTTCCGGTCACGTTCGCGTGCAACGACTAGAACGGTGCGGTGAATGGCTGTGAAGGGAAACACTATGGCGGTCAAAAATGCCAGCGATTCCACGCCCGCCAACCCTGCCGCAGCATGACACCAGTATGCAAATGTATTGACATATTTTTGAAACCTTTAAGTATCAAAACAGCAACCTATTTACGGGACACTACGCATACTATACAAATATTTGAAAACTTACCTTTTCGATCCCCGTACCCAAAAACTGGTGACAATGGATATAAAATCATTGTACACAAGCATCCCTCAACACGAGGCCATCGAGTGTATACACCAAATACTCACCCATTCGGATCAACAGGATCGGTTCCCCCACAACTTCATTTTAGAATTAATGACACTGGCTCTATGCAATAACTTTTTTGAGTTCAATGGTCAATTCTATCTACAGATCAACCAAGGGAACCAAAATGGGTGCAACATTTGCCCCAAGCCTTGCGATTCTCTACATGTCCAACTTTGAATCCAATAACATTTTGTGTGATAACAACCCATACAAGAACTGTATTACAAATTGGAGACGATACATAGATGATATCGTCTTCATATGGAGTGGCTCTGAAACTGATCTCGATCTTTTTTTGATCTGGCTTAACAACATTGACAGCAACATTCAGTTCACTATGGAACAAAGCAATGAAGAAATTGCTTTCCTAGATCTAAAGATCAAGCATGACGATGGCAGCTTAAAATGCTGTCTTTATCGCAAAACAACTGCAAAAAACACTCTACTACATTTTTCAAGCAATCATCCACGACATTTGAGAGAAAATTTGCCATATTGACTATTTCTCCATATTAGGAGAAATTGTACCAATACTTGTGACTTCTACCAACATCCGAAGACCTGGCCAACCTTTTAATGGAAAGAGGCTATCCGAAGAAGCTTATCTCTGGAGCCAAAAAGAGATTTACTGACCGAGAAATCTTATTGACCTAAAATATCATACCCAAACACAATTTGGAACCAAACAAAATGACCTGTGTCCCTTTGGAAACCATGACTCAGCTCTCGGAGTGACGGTTTCCTCTGCATCGCCTCCGTTATCACACTCACAGCGGGGATGCCACGCACAGTACTCAGAGACAACAATTTTGACACCAGCAGCAATGTCAGGTACACGATCGGTCGCCATCTAGGGCGCTCACTAGCACAGAAAGAAAGCTTGCAGTAGAAAGTTTTGTGCAACACTACTTGCAGTTTTCCGACCTTACAGTGAGTCCCCTTTAACCATTAGGAAACTTTGATTTATTTATTATTTCAGAACTACCACGCCTGTTGTGGGATTTGAGCCTGTCTGCCTTCCTGTCCGTGGTGCGCACCTTGAATCAGTGGGTGACCCAGCCCCTTCCCATTGAGCATACATTCAGTCCTAGCTAATGACCTGGGTAAGGACTATGTTCTCACTTGTTTTTCTATAAGTGCAATCCTAGTATTAGATTCATTATAGCCTATTAGATTCTGAAAACAATCCTAAAATTCATTTTCTATGTGCCTGCCTCCACACAGGGTAAAGTTTTTTCCTTTTTTCACCCTGATGAAGGCTTCCATCAAAATATTTTGCTCAGCAGGGGGCACTTTCGCCGAAACCTGACATGGATGTTATCGCAACAAAAACATCTCAGAGTTCCCTTGGACTTTTCTTTGATTAAACTCCACATCGGATAGGGGTGTCCTATCTGAACAAAGTTTTTTGGAGTCCATTTCTGTTTTCGGATTCTCACTTGACACCAGCACGTCGGCAGACCTGCATATAACTAATTAAGTTTGTCTATACAAACAACAGGTGGGCACTGTGGGACTCTGAATATTAACAGAGGCCACGGTTTTCCCATCTTTTCTTTTGTTTTTTGTTTATTGTTTTTTGTTTTTTGTTTTTTAATTTATGATCCAAATTTGATTAATCTTGCATTAGATTTCATATGATTTATGTACATATCAAATCTTATTTGTCTTATTCCTTGATGTTGTTTGATTCTCTCTTTACTTCACGATTTGAACACTGCACAATTATGACAAAGTTTCTCTTTGCTTTTAAAATTTGATTCTATATACGTTTGTCACTTTTTGATCTTTGTCTTTTTTCAACTAAATATGTTTTATTACATTTATTTAACAACAGGACTGTTTCCAACATCAATAGAGGCTTAAAATAACTGTGATATCTGTTTTAGATACACACCAGTTGGAATTGCTTAAATGTATTATACATGTATTCTAACATAATGGATACCATTGGTTACATATTTTTTCTTAATGTCCCAATCCACTTTTTGATTTAAGGACTCTCCCTAATTTACTTTTGGTATGAACCAATTTTAGAGGGCCATGTAACTAAGGGCCTTATAGTTTGAGAGCCAATGGTGTATTGTGTTTCTAATAAACATTGAAGATGACTTGCACTAAGGGAGATGTCATGACCACAGGCCCCAGAACACAAAAACCACAACATCTAGTGATGGGGGCAATGGGTCACTTGACTCACTTATGTCTCTTTGGGACCCATAAACACAGGGGCCTTGGATGGACTCAGTCCTGGTGCCTGTGGCACCAGGCTCATATAGAGATGTGAGCAGAACACTTTATTTTGGTGCAGGAGTGCTTTTACTTTATTTCAGTGCAGGAGTGCTTTTATTTTACAAGAACTGTCCAGGAGCTGAAAGCCTTTATTCCAGAGAACATCCTCATGTGCTGACTCATTGGGTGTGGCAGGGTGTGGCAAGCAGGCTGAACCTGGTGGGCGTGGCTTCAGAAGCTCAGCTATATAAGCTGCTCCATCCTTAAGGCCGGTGCTTCGCGTTACTGGGCACTCGCATGCAACTTGACGCTCACCGCCACTTGGACCAGTTTACTTACCTTTGAAACCAGGCATTCTTCTGCATACCCACCTCCAGGAAACCGGTGCTTCATCGCTTCATCTTCAGACTCATCTCCTGACATCCAGTGATCTTGATCCCGATGGCGCAGCACCGCACTGCGCATCCATGAACTCGGACCCTGTGAAGAAGAAGAAAGACAAGGTTAGAACATCCGTCATAGGGCAGCGCCACATTTGAACCCAGCACTCCCCCTAGTTAACAATTTACCAGCTACTGTACCACTGCAGCTTCGTTCCTCATTCCCTCCGGCTGCCGTCTCGAGCTACGCAGCATCTGCCGGGCCGGCAACATCACCTGCAAGGGAAGAAAGCAAAAGAGCAAACATCAAAAGAGGAACGGGCAGCAATACAAGACAACAAACTTTACAATACAACAAAAACAGACAAGGAAAGACAGAGGCAAACAGGAACACTTACCTGAAGTATAGTGGCTTAGTCGCAGTAGGACTGGACTACCACGTGCAAGAGACCAGTGAAGGAACTCGGTCCAGATCATACAAGCGCCACTGCCAGAAGCAGCAGGACGGAGTGCTCGCCAAAACTAATCAACAGATGAGCTTTCCAGGGACAGTGCATCCCACAGGTACCACGGTTTGGGAGATGGGTCTGGAAGGGGATTAGGTGCACAAGCTGGCATACTCACACCCCCTATTCTCCATGCAGGAGCAGTCCCGAGAAGCATCACCTATTACCACCAGTCACCACATAAGAGCAGACGGTGAAGTCGGACCTGAGCGACCTCAACCGCGGAAGGGCGGCAACCTTACCCCAACGCCTCCGCAGAGACCAGGTGAGCGTACCAGGAGGGCATAAGTTGCCCACCTGACTATAGAGACCCAATCACAGTCCAATCTCTTATAGAAAATATATTTAGATACTCCGCTTGAGCCTATCATAATCCCACGCAGGCTTTCATAGCTTGCCACGTAGTATGTTGTCACGTATGATGAGTTTTTGCTATAAAAGTACTGTTTTTTATGAAATGATTCGAGACCATGCTGTGCGACGTCTGTTGATGTCCGTTGTAACTCCCTGTTTTAGATCATTGCAAATAAAATAGACAATATGCCAGCTTCCCAAGTTGGTCTTCTTATTGATGTAAGAGTTATTCTGCATCCTGTCCATCGTTTGATGTATTACCTTAATTAAAAGGACCATAAGGGTTCACTCTCTATCAATTATCAGCCTGGTGTGAATTCCTTTGACCTAGTAGTTCTAGTCTTCCATGAAGGTGGCAACCCTTTCTCAAGGAAGACAAAGGCTTTTGCTGGGGACGAGCCCAAATGGTTTGTTTTGGGTCAACTCAGTCCCAGACAGTGAATACCAGGAAGCCTAAACCAGGAAGTTCACTAGAAACCAAGCTGGTAACAAAATGACACCAACCAGTTTTGGCCAATATAATTGTGGTGTCTTAGAGAACACCATGTCATAACCTGGCATGGCTTATATTTGAAGTTGTCATGTGCCAGCAGGTCCTGGGGCCCACAATTATATAATGTCATTTAGAGGCAGGGCTACCCATGGTTAAAGTAAATTCTGGCAGCTGGACTTTTGGTCCTAATAGTTGCTGGCAGAAATGCACATGTCCTCTTGTGACTGCCATGTTGCAAAATCATGAGGCTGCTGCTGAGAGGTGACTGCATGAAAGCTCAGCATAGGTACATGTGTGTACTCGCTTTACAGCATGGAACATTTTGAAAGGGGTTTCTGATTAGCATTTTGTTGTTCCTATAAATAAGAAAAAATAAAGGATTTTTCCATCCTCACAGATGGCATCCTGCCACACCTAGCATTAAGGGTTGAGTTAGCCTAATCAACATTCAAACCTGTGAATCTAGGTTGCATGGTTCTATGTCTAATGGTTGCCCATTTGAAGTCACCTTTATAGGTGTGGAACCTTATCTTTGCCCCTTTAACCAAATTATGCCCACCTCTAGAATTAGTAAATGCACTTTTTGTCCATAAAGCAAGTTTATTGTACATCCGGCCGGGAGGGGCTTGGATGGCATCTAACAGTCACACTAACCCTGGCCTCCCTGAACCACACAAAGAACACACCTGATATACTGTTTACAACAGTTAATACACTCAACCAGATACCATTACAAAGGCATCCCACAAGCATGATTGGTTGCCCTGCACAGAGAAATCTAAAACCCACACAGTTCATTGGACACAGACATCATAATACAATCCCCTAAAAACTTATAATTGCAATGTTTACATTTCCAACACACGCCTTCCCAAAAACCTCTCCATATTTGGTGGCAGACTTGCCTCTTAGTTACACAACAAAAATATTCCTATTAATGATACACACGGACCTGCCCCAAAAATACATAGGCACATGAAGACGAGAGAAAGACACGCAGATTCGCGTTTGACCTATTCATGTTTGCTAATCGCATTGCTCAATTCTGTCCGGTGTCCGATTTTTATGACTTCTATGTGAGTGATCTTTCCCATTCAAATGAGTTCTGCCCACTCTCTGACAACACAATTGCTCTCCTGAAATGTATTATTACTGATCTCCGCAAGTGCCCTGGTAGAGGCCACCTGTTCCAAAAAACCATGCATGTTCACAAAATGCCTATCCCTTTTAACAATGAGCTCACCTGTTTACCAGAGATCATATCTTCCCTTCGCCATCCAGCACTTGAGCCATCTGCAAACTGACTGCAGTCACTCCGTTGACCAACTTACAAAACCTGTTCCCTGACTGCTGACGGGGCCTTTGCAATTCTTTGCCACGATTGTGAAAACACCCTTCTAATTAATCCGCAATACGAAGACCCATGATACACAAAGCAACCACATCACATATCTTTTACTAAATTCAAAAAATACTTCCAATGCATGTACACCATTTTGTGTGCATTTTTTTACCTATTGTGATCTCCTCTCAGGACCGCAATCATACAGCTATACTCCACGTGCACATATGAACGCCTGCCTCACCTAAGTGTGGACTGGCCTTCCGTGGGCTAATATTTCATCATTATGTTTCTGCGTGCATGCAAATTTATAAATGTATCGCCTCTATACAAAATAACACAAAGTAACCTAGATGTAACACTTATCCAATTTACCATAAATATTGTAATATTTGTAGCAATTTGCAAAAGTGAAAGAAATGACAATGATGATGTGCCCACCCCCAGTCAGTAGTATGGCGTGCAAAGTTCAAACTTTTCCAATTTCCCAACATTCCCCCCTTTAGTTAATCCATCAACTAACAAACTAATTTCTAAATCATCAATCAAATCTTCATGGAACAAATCTTCACAACCATTTTTCCCCTACTCCTCCACTAGACTACCCCAATTTGACTCATCAGTAGTTCTGCAAGCTACACATTGTTCTACACATTCCTGGGGAAGGATGGAAACTGCCCCATCAATCATTCCAAAATCAATTTGAGTGCCCATTTGAAGATAATTGGTCCTATACCTAACCTTAGATGGGTTACAAGAAACATGGCAGTACTCCTAGGCTTCTCAGTCGAGCAGCATCAAAGACATAACTGACAAGAACAAAAAAGTACTAGAGAAGAAATCAAAACAGGTGAAAGTACTTTTAAGATTATGTTCATCCATGACGTCATACAAAAGTAAAGAGAGCGCAAAAAAGTATTTTCAGTAATTCCCGCCTCCCTCTCCATGGCCCCCTTCAGATTTTGCAATTCAGTAATTGTTTGAGCCAAAGTTCTGTTATCCGAGTCATTAGGAGGCTCATATGTGCAGCAAGTTTTGCCCAATTTATGGCACACCCCACCCGCCATAGCTTTTAGGAGGTCCAAAATGAAGTGATTCTGCAATTCTTCTTTGATGGCACTGAACGCCAACACAGAGGAATTCACAAATAATAGCAACTCGTAACGTGTGATTTGAAGCCATTTTGCATTGACAGAGGATTGCACGCGTGGGGGCAATATAGAGGAGAAAAAAGTTACAGTACGGCTAAACAAACAAAAACGATCAGGAATGTTCCTTAGAGCCTCAGAAGATGCTGCTGACAAATAGTTGGATTTCTTTGATCTCCTCAGAAAGATTCTCCAGAGTCCTGCAAAGTTTGTAGATTGTCCATGTCTAATGACACATGGGTTGTAAGAGGCACAGAGGACAAGCAGGGCACACATGGGGACTCAGACAGTGTCAGGTGGTTCTGCGGAATAACAAGGATGGGCACATGCAAAGTGGTGATGGTGCATACACCTCTCCAGGCCGGAGGTCATTATTTGTATGAAAAGAGCCCACGTAACAAGAATAAATTGAGAATTGCTGCTGTTTCTCCTACTAAATCAGGAATATGCAAAGTGGTGTTGCAGTTTTGATTTGTGCCCACAAGCACTGTGCACAGAACAGAAGAACACATGCAAATAACTGGATCTTAACAGGTTTCTAAGGCTCCTTGAGCCATGTCAAGAAATTCACATATTTCCACCAACCTTTTCCACATACTAAATTAGTTTGTGCCACTACTTCTTCAGAGAGTCCCACCATCCCTCCAGCCTTGCAACTCATTACCCCTTGCTCCCATTTGTTGCTCACGATAATCAGACCATCATGGTTAAACTGCACTCTTTGTGTACAACCTACATCTTTACAATTTTCCCATTTGAAATTGAACATTCTTCATCGATCGGAAGGCAGAAGCTGCTACAGATTTCCCCTGAAACTGCCCTCGAACCCTGCACAGGGATAGGTGCACCAGACAACGTGCATCTGCCACTTCTACATCATTAGGAATACATCATCTAGGGACACCAGTGGCATGGGGAATGAGGGAACAAATATAACATGACTCAGTTACTCTCTCCCCACTCTCTTCATGTGCTGGAGCCATATTTTATCAGCTGCAAAACTGTGTTCGTCATTTACAATTTCTAAAGTCCCATCAGAATCATCAGATACAAAATCAATTTTGAAACTTTGTTGCATTTCTGTGTATCCTGTGTACCCAAATAACCAAATGTTTCCTCTCCTGTACACATTTTTTGTCCAACACATATGACCCAAAAAGAAAAAAGAAAATAACTCTATATTGCTGAACACATTGTCAATTTAATTCCTTATGTTTGTCATGAAAAACAAAATAGTCCTAAATAATACTTATCCCATTGAGACAATTCAAAATTTTAAGACAATCATTAAAAAATTCTCAGGTTTTGTACACTTTCCTCCCCCCTGTCAGCTGGAATGAACCGTGATTCCTTAGGTTACACTTAACTTAATTATTAGTAGACTGCTTTTCCTCAGGCTTCAGTGGGGGCATACAGGTGTCCTTTGGAGCATCATGGAGACACACCCACATTTTAATTCCCTCCACTTTTACTGCGATAGGAGTAGAGAAGATGACCCTATGGGGACCGTGGAATTTATGGTCTTTCCAACGATGGACAAAAGAGCGGATGAAGACCCTCTCCTTGGGAGTAACAATGGATGCTGATGCTTTATTGTCCCACTCCGCATTTGATCTTGTTTTGCTGATGAGATGCAGTAACCTGTGAAGACACAATTTTAACGCTCCTGGTTAAAGCCTTAAAATAGTCCCCAAATTAATTTCCCAGCAGTTCTGCTGACGTATGTGCAATAGTACTTATGCGTGTGGGTGAGAGAGGTGTGAACATTCTACGACCTGTCACCACCTAATGGGGACTAAGGTGGTGAACCTTTCCAGCCTTTTTCTGCAGACAAAGGTCCCATTATTGGACATTAACACTTCACAAATATCCCACTGTGGAAATACCTTCCTCACCAAGAATCTGGCCACTGATTTGGCAGCGGAGTTCATGCAAGGTCCAGCCTCAAGCCATTGGGAAAATGGACACACAACAACAATTAAATAACGATAGGTGCCACACCTCTCTACCATGTCAAGAAAGTCAACATGCAATTCCCTAAAAAGAACTGAAGATTGGGGGTACAACCCCTCTTACTGCCCTCATAGTATTTCCTGGATTTAATTCCTTACGGAGTGTGCAATTACCAATAAACCTACTCACCTGCTCAGAGAGGTTGGGCACAAACCAATCCTCCTGAAGTTCTGCTACAATTTGTTTCAGAGGAGTAATGGCCAGGAAAAGCAGTTGTTCCAAAGCCCCAAGAAGCAACTCTACGTGCATCACTACCTTCCCTGTCAGGTCCTGCCTCCACAACAAATCTCTGGGCAAGAGCGTACACCCCCAATTCACCCAAAGCTCCTTTTCCCCCTGTGGTGCTTCCCCTGCACTTGAACAATTTGTAACAAAGGGACTGCAGTATACAGGACCAGCAACTGTGCCGGGTGGGACATCATTTCAATTTTTGGGATATCCGGGAGGGACAAAGATGCTACTGCCTTTGCATATCGGTCTGCACCATCATTACCAAGTGCTAAAAACTCTGTTTTATTAGTATGCACAGTGCATTTAACAACCCCTACCTCCACAGGCCATGTTAACGCATCAAGTAATCGTGAAAGCAGCGTAGCATGCTGGACAGGGGTCCCATCAGATCTTCTAAACCCTCTTCTTTGCCATCTAGAAAACCCAGAATGTATTGCTGTGGTGAAATGCGCAGAGTCAGAGTAGATAGTGACGCATTCCCCTTACTTATTTCTATCGCCTCAATAAGCGCCACCAATTTGGCTGCTTGCACAGAGTAATATGAAAGCAATAGCTTCTCCACCTCTACCTGGTAATTACCATCCACAAGACTTACAACTGCTGATCCTTTATGTCTCTCACCAGTGTTCTGATCATATATTGATGATCCATCAACAAAAAGAGTTCCTCTTGTCTCCAAAGCATCTTCTTTAACACTTGTATTTTTTCCCTCATCTTCCTCATAGGTCACACAATCATGGACATTATCACCAAGTTGCACTATGTCAGCCAAAAAAGTAGCTGGGTTTACTAAGTGACACCTCACTGGTCGTACAGAAGCATTTGACAAAATAACCTCATACCCTGAAACTCTCTGAGTAGTCAAAGTTGATTTTGATTTTTTCAAAATTGCAAAAAATACATACTCCATGTACAGTGTCACTGGACAGCCCATGGTAATGGCTGAGGACTTTTGTATTGCAAAGGCCACTACCATAAGAGATTTCTCACATGGAAACTGACCCTGCATAAGTCGAACAACCCACTATAATCCGCCAAGGGTTTGTGACGTAACGATTCTTTCTGTGTACGGACTGCTGTCATTACCTTCCCATCTGTATGTAAAAAAAGAAAAAGCGACTTTTAGTAATCCGGAGTCGCCAAAACTGGAGATTACTGATTGTAGTCTTGATCTCCTGAAAACAAGTTCTCATTTCATCTGACCACTCGATCGGACTCTTCTCTTTCTCTGCTTCTTTGAGAGCTTGCAGAAGGTGCCTTGTGTAACTAGAGTAGTTGAATATCCAAGACCTACAATAGTTACAGAGCCCCAAAAACGGTTGCATCTGTTTTACTCAGGCATTACCCATCTCCCTGCAGATGATAGTAGCTGTCCCAAATACATTACTATTTTACAATATTGCAGTTTTTTTTTATCCACTTTGTACCCCTACTCTGCAAGCAGGGTGAGGAACCTGACTGAGTCTCCTCGACACTGCCCCTCGAAGCACTACAAACAAGTAAAGCACCAATGTACGGAATTACAGTGCTGGACATTTGTAAGTTCCCCAAATCTTTATTTATTCATTTATTTGTTTAACATATGCATAGCAAACTTGGCTTTGTATATACAATACACAATGATAAACACAATGTGCATCCATATAAAACACCCCAATATTACATAAAAAACAAAGTATACCATTAAAATACAGTTAAGATCATGACCAATTCATTACCTTAAAATATCCTCAGAGATGACTCACTTACAATTTCATTCCATTTCCAATAAAATGTCACCACATAGAATATAAAATGTAAATCTTTTGCTTCCAAAAACATTTGCCACAAGGCTGTCCTATCAAGACAATTAATTTCATTATTGTAGGATTTGAAGTATAAGTAACTAAGCTGTTCCAGACTCTCACACTGGACCATAATGTGTTCTAGCGACTCTGTAACATTGTTTCCACATAATTGACATTTTTTTTTTAATGTTTTATTGGTTAAATATAATTAAACCTTCAACATTACATCCTTGTGACTTTGGTAAGTTCATTATTTCTTCATTAAAAAGTCCAATCCAAATTTTCTTCACACAGTGATTACAGATTCCTTACCCCCAGTTACCTTATGGTCCACTGTTCCGTTTTTAACCAATTAGGTAACTCGAGCATTTAATACATAAGGCAACTCATGCCCTTTTCTTATAGTTCTGGCCCCTCCTCCTCCTGGTTCAGGTTTAGCATTTCAACAAATTTTAATGCATCAAACGTTTTCCCGATTTTTTCAACAGTGAGGAGTCGTTCCCAATAGTTTTCTTCCGTCTCCTCAGTAATATTCGTTACGTAACTTCCCATAAAGGTCTCTCTTTTAGATTTTAAAGATGGGCAAGCTAACATAACATGCCTTATTGTTTCCAGTTGATCCTTCCTTTTGCAGAATCGGCAAAAGGCTGCTGTATCTTCAATTTGCTTTCTTTTCCATTTAACTTCTCTGCAGTTCCAGATATTAAGTCTGCAGCGCAGCAACAGATCCCGATAGTGCTCAGTCGGGAATTTCAACAGGCAAGACAGTAGGATATTCAAGGCTTTTTTTCCCACACAATGTTATAGCATAAGTTTCTTTTCAATCTTTGTTCCTGTGTTTCCTCCCAGTCTTTTTCCCAATTTACTCTTTTTGCTTTATCCGGGTTATTCTTTAAGGTGTCTTCTAAAAGAACTAATTTCAGCAAGTGAGCCTTACAACTGCTTTTCCACTCCATAAACATTTTGTCTTCATTCAAAACATTCGTTTGAGCTAAAATTTCAAATGGTTTTGGTGGATCATCCAGAATACACTTCCTATACAATGATATGGATTTCCACAGAGCGACAGAGGTCACTGATTGCAGCCTAAGCTCAGTTCTTATGAGTTCAACTGGTAGTGAAGTTGGGAGGTGTAAGATTTTGCACCAGAAATACGCCTCACAAAGATTCCAAACCTCCCATTTTAGGGCCAAGAGTGCTTCCGTACCATAGGTGATGACCGCCACCACTTTCTGCTTGAAGAAGGTGACAATAGGGGTTAGCGAAAACTTCCCATATCTGCGATTTATGCAGACTCCTTGATTTGTTAGAGCCACTAATTTTTCCCGGATCAGAGAATAGTGTGCTTGTTCATTGCAATTTTTGTTGATCAATATCCCCAGTTAAAGTTACGTTTCCACTTCCTCCAGTTTTTGCTTTTCCAATGACCACATCGCAGTTTTTCCAGCCTGCTTCCTCCCCCCGGGTAGATTTCATAGTTAAGATCATAGATTTTTTGACATTCGTCTTCATGCTATTTTCCTTTAGATAGTTATTAAAGGTCTCAATCCTTCTTTGTAGGCTTATAGGAGTTTGATCTATGAATACCGCGTCATCCGCGTACAGCATCCAAGGTATCTCTTTTCCGTTTATCTTCGGCGTGAATGCACGGATCTTCTCCTGAGCGATTTTCATATCGGCCAGATATAGAACAAAGAGGAATGGCGCTACTGTGCAGCCCTGTTTAATTCCTCTGGAGGTTCCAATCCTCCTAGAAAGTCCTCCATTACTTGTTATTTGGATCTTGATGGAGGTATCAGTATATAATGCTTTGACAGCTTCAAGTAGGTCCTTAGGGCATCCCCAGTTTCGCATCTTCAACTACAAGCGCTCTCCGTTGATACCGTCGAAAGCTTGTTCGAGGTCGATAAAAGCCAGGTAAAGCTTTTTTTTCCTGGCTAGTGTATTTGCCTTCAACAGATTGATCAAGAATAGATTCAAGGCGGTGCCGACTCCACTTACAAAAGCTGTCTGTCTTTCATCTAGGATTTTCACCTCCGAGGCCCATTTCTTTAGGTCTATCAGTAGTAAAGATGCAAATAGCTTGCCAATTGAATCTAAGAGAGCTATAGGCCTGTAGTTCCTAGGGTTTTCGCAGTCTCCTTTTTATAGATCGGTACTATACAAGCCTCCGTCCATGTAGATGGTATTTGTTTAGTTTTCATAATTTGTTGGAATAGTGTATAGATTAACTCCGTCCAGGTCTCACAGTTTTCTTTAAGAAGTTTGTTGGAAATGCCGTCTGGCCCGGCAGCTCTTGAGGTACTAAGTTTTTTTTATTAGGATTCTGATATCATCTTTGTCGAATTTCAAGTCCCAAGGAATTGTGTCAGGGATTTCTTTTGTGGTTTTTTCCTCACTATCTCCTTTAGAAAGAGTAGTGTAATGTTCGAACCATTTGTCTTCCGCGACTTGATTGATGCCTACGGCAGATTGACTTTGCTTTCTGTCGTTAAGTAGGTCCCAAGTACCTCTGGCATTGTTTGTTGATATTGCTGAGATCATTTTTTCAGCATCATTCTGCATTCTTAGATTTTGAGTTTGTCTCAGCAAGTTTTTATATGTTTGTTGGCATTTTCTCTGGGGATCATATTGACCTGGGCCCTTTTTCTTTTGTATAGATCTCAAGTCTGACCTATATTGTTTTCTTCTTGTCACAAGTTGTTCGTCATACACATGTTTTTTTTTAGTGTTCCCTTTTTTTTGAGTTGGATCATACTTAATTTCATAGGCTTCCAGTAGCCATTTGTAGTCAACCATCCCCTCATCGATGTTAATCGCTTCTTTGTATCCTTGAACTAAATTCGGAATTGCCTGATTTTTAATTCTCAAACGATTTCTTCCTCCAGTGACCTCAGTTGCCATTACTCTTTCGGTCCCTCTGTTAGTACTTAGTTCCCACGCAAGAGCAGTAGCTAACAGACAGTGATCACTACTCGTTTGTTTTATTATTTTGAAGGATAGCACCCGCTCCAAAGTGTTTCCTCCTGCAAAGCAGTAGTCTAAGCAGGCGCCTGATTCCCCACTGTGCCAAGTGTTGGCACCCTGGAGGTCTCCCTTAGTCTGACCATTTAACATCTTCATCTCACAAATTCTCATTTCTTTCATCCAGACTTTTTCCTTTCCTAACAAATGATCAGTGACTTTGATCTTTCCATCTTTATCCAGTAATTTGATGTTCAAGTCACCATTTAATATTGTCAACTGATCATTCCCCTCCGTCATGGATTGATCAATTACCTCCGTGATTGACGTTAGAAAGTTCTCCTGGGTTAACATATTCTCGCTCCAGTAGACGTTTATCAGGATCATTTGTTTCGGGTTTGTCTGGCCATCTAGTTCAGACGTAACTTTGAGAATTTGAACATATGGGTTTGGTGTTAGATGTTCTTTTACTTTTAGGGGACATTCCAGTTTCTTAAGTATCATGAGGCCTCCAAACGGTCTTCCCTTTGGCCCCTTTCTCGCTGGATTGATATAGACCTCATAGCCCTCACACACGGGGGGCTCATGTAACCAAGATTCTTGGATTGAAATGAAATCATATTGAGTCAGGAAATGGCTTGTGTTTGAGAGCAGATGTTTAAATCCTCTTGTGTTCCATGATGCACACAGGATTGAGTTCTGCTCATACTCCGTACTCTATTGTTTCTTCTTTGAGTTCAGAGCATTGGCCATCCAAGCCCAGTCCTTGCTCTGATTATTTGCTTTAGTGGGATTGTTCTTATTCCTCCTTGAATTTTCTACTGTGAACCTCAGGGTTTTCAATAACTCTTTGCTTTTTTCGAATATTGAAGACTCTTCCTCCTGCGACTCTTTCTCTTCTTCGCTTTTTCCATTATTTTTCTTCAGTTTTTCGGCATCAATTCTGTCTTTTGCCAATTTTCCCCCCGTAGTTGAGGATCTAGTTTTTACTGATGCCTCCTTTTTTGTATCCTTTCTTAATTCCATTTGAGATTTTTCTTTTAGTTTTCTGGATTCATCGTCCACGTCCTCCAGCAAGAAACCTCTTTTTCTTAAGGTATCTGACACTTCCAAGAGTTTCCGCTTTACATTTTTGGACGTCAAATGCAAGATAACTTGGTCTAGCCTCTGTTCCTTTGGGAATTCGACTACTTTTATATTTTAAATTTCTCTTGGTGACAGAACTTGCTAACAAAGCTCCACCACATATCTGCTATTTAAGATTGCCCTTCTTGGTCCATTCGCAGCTGTTTCTAGTTTTAAGTAGCATCCTTTAAATAGAATTGATTTGATCGGGGGTGACCTTAGCGGTATCTCTTTCCTTTTTGTTTCAATGTCCTTATTTTTTTTTCCCCTTATTTATTATTTCTTTAGGACAGTGGCTGTCACAGCCCTTTTGATCTGTCCTCTCTTTGTTCACCGTATCTTTTCTTTTTTGCTCCAGAGTCTTAAATCTGTTGGGCTCATGATCTAGTTCTAAGCCAACTTCCTTTCCACAATCTCGTCTTTCTTTTTCCTGATTATATTCCTGGGCACTTTTTTTATGAGGCTTCGGTTTCTGAGCTTCCTTTGATTTTGCAGTTAGATCGATTGTTTCCCAATTATCAAGTGTTTGTTCGTCCGAGTCACTTATGCTGTCCCAAGCTTCTTTCTCACTATCGGATTCCATCAGATCTATGAGATCAGTCAGATTTGCTTACTGTTCTAAGTCCTCTCTACTGTCTTCCATTAGCATCTTTTCTTGATCTTTTCGCCCCCCAGTCTCTATGTGGTCACTCATATTCACCTCTCTGCGAGATTTCTTTGCACATTGTGAGTTCTCTCTTCTGGGTGGCGTTCTTAAGTTTCTTAAAAAGGCTCTTGAACCATTTACTTTTCGTTTGACAGATTCATTCTTGGTTTTTTCCCCTTTTCATTCGCTGCACTTATGTTTTCCCTCCTTTTTTCATCATTCAAATCTTTTGGCACTGTTCCAGCAAAGATTGCAAAAGAAGATTGTTCTGGTTTTCCAGATGTGTCTTTTTTAGTTTCCTTTATCCCAGGTGGGATCACGGTCACGTTTTCCTGATGGTGCTCCTTTTGATTGGGGGGCCAGCTGCATCCTGTTTCAATTTCATTGGTCCCTTTCCTTCCTTAGGAGTTATATTCGGCCGATCCTCCTTTTCCCTTGGACTGTCATGTTTATGGATAGATCGCATCCATTTACAGTCTTCCAATACCGCTTCCATTAACACAGATTTGTCCGTCACATCCCGTCTAGCTAAATCACTAAGGCGAGATTGCCAGGTATGGGTTAATTAAGCTTCTTTATTTGTTTGTTCATTTAAGCTTTGCAAAGCCGAGGCCATGTTAACGTGTGTCTCTTTTATTTGTGCATTGCTGGTAGTTACCTCTTGTACTGAGTCTTTGATTGCCTCATAAAGCTTGAGGAAAGGGGCCATTGTTATAGTTAGGGAGGCCAGTACCACTTTTTCAAAGTGGCCCAAATCTTTTTCCCTTTCAGTCTTGCAGACCTCACTGATAGTCTTTATGATTTGCTGATTCCATATTTCTCCTATAGGTCTGCTTTCAATTTCCAAGATTTGGGAGCTGGCAATATTATTTCTTGTTTGTTCCAAACCGGGTACTGCCTTACCCATACACTGTTCCATTATTTTCGCTGGCAAGTTTTTATTTCTCCCATCCTCAAATGGCAGTTGAGTCTCTTTTAGGGCTGGCCTATTTCCGCTCTGCCCAATCGGCGGTGTAGCAATATCATCAGCCTTTTCTTTATCCAGAGCGGCCATTTTCTCATTAATCAGACTGAAACTTCTTCTTTTTTCTCTTTCTATTTTATCCGTCAGTGTAGAAATGTCTTGCATTATCTTGTTTGCAAGACATAAGCTACTCAGACTTGCTGGAGGATTGACTTTAACAATCTTCATATTCGATTTTTCCAAAGGTCCCTGCCCCCCCAGATTGCGCCTAGTAGGTTCTGCATCATGCTCATCCATATGGATTCCTTTATTCGATTCAATTGTGTAGTTTATAGATCGATATCCATTCCCTTTTTTGTGGGATTTGCAATTGGGGGCAGTTCTTCAAAATGGGACTAATCCTCTCTTCCCTATATGGTTGAAAAATATCAATAGGCTCTTGGGCTATCCTTATCGGCCCTCTGTAATCAATCTTTTCCTTTTGATTGATTGAGTCATGAAGTGCCTCTTCGATGTGTCCTAATTCGAACACATCCCATTTGTCTTCCTGGTCCCACGATATATCTGTTGATTGTCGATTATTTGTATCTGGTGATTGTATAGAGTTCTCCAGATTTATAACCGAACTTTCTTTAATTATTGGTTCACTCAAGTCTAGTCCGTTTCCATGATTGGATATTGTTCCAATATCCTCATCTCCTAATTGCACAACCTTCTGATTACATGAGAAGTCATCATATGGATTAGTTGGTAATACTTCCAACTTTGATTTTTCAATTTCTTGGACGGGGATATCATCCTTTCCTACTGCTACTTCATCAGATGGATCCACTTTCTCCTTGCAGATCCCATCAATTCCCGATTTTTCTACTTCAATAGATTCCAAAGGGGTTAGACCATATAATTTCCCCTTGTCAATGTTCTCAAGTAACGTCTCCACTTGGCCAACGTTAGCTTTTATTAGTGGTAGCAAGGTTTTTACAGCTTCTCTTTCCATAGGGGTAAATGGCATAGATAATTCTGGAGAATTAGGGGTCTGACACTTTGAGTTTTCCTTTTCTTGTACAAGGATATAATCCTTGCCTACTACTACTTTATCAAATGAAACCATGTTCTCCTTACAGATGTCATCCCTTGTTAAATCATCCACTTCATCGGACTTCAAGGAGATTAGCCCATCTGATTTGCCCTTGAAAGGATCCTCAAGTATCGTCTCTACTAGGCCGCCATTTGTAAGTGGTAAAGGGGTTTTTGCAATTTCTCTTTCCATGGGGATCGTACATGGCATAGGTAATTCAGGGGATTTCGGTGCCAGGCACAGATTTTTGTCTATGTCCTTCAACTGTGTGGGATTGAATTTTTCCATATTTGATTGCGTTTCTCCCACTGATAGACTTTTTCTATTTCCAATACAAAATGGTAAGCGACTTTGTTTTAACGTCGTGGTTCTAGAGGTTTGCTCTGGACTCCCAGTTGTCTCAGGGAGTGAACCAAATCTCTGTCTTACCTGCAGGCGTGTTCTTAAACCTGTACTTTGTGTGTCCTTTGATGCCGGGATAGATTTCATTCTTTCTGAGGCTTCTTCGTGCAGCTTCACCACCGTATCCTCCGGTAGCTGGTAGTGAGATTGTCCCTGTCCAGCCACAGCAAGCAGCCAAACAGCCTAACAGCTCCTGTAGTCCACAATTTCCGATGCCCTTTGCGCGCGCAGGGCTTAGCGCCGCAAGGGTGTCTGGGGGCAGCTTTTGTTTCACTTCCTGATTTCGTCACAGGGGGTGGGCAGGGGGCGGAGCCAACCAGTGCTACGGCGCTCAGTCCTGCACGCCGTTTTCACACGGTCTCAAGCTGCGTGTCAGCGGACCCACAGCAGTACCTCAAATCCTCCGGATGATGAGAGAGGGCAGGTAAGAGGGGGTCGCAGCCACAGCCTAACAGCTCCTGTAGTCCACAATTTCTGATGCCCTTTGCGCGCGCCGGGCTTAGCGCTGCAAGGGTGTCTGGGGGCAGCTTTTGTTTCACTTCCTGATTTCGTCACAGGGAGCGGGCAGGGGGCGGAGCCAACCAGCGCTACGGCGCTCAGTCCTGCACGCCGTTTTCACACGGTCTCAAGCTGCGTGTCAGCGAACCCACAGCAGTACCTCAAATCCTCCGGATGATGAGAGAGGGCAGGTAAGAGGGTGTCGCAGCCACAGCCTAACACCTCCTGTAGTCCACAATTTCCGATGCCCTTTGTGCGCGCCGGGCTAGCGACATTGGCAATCTGATCTATCAATCCCAATAAAGGAAATTTAGTTTCTAGCACTTGGCTAGCATTCCATTTTAACACTAAATATTGTCTTACCACATAACTATTGGGGTAGGCCAAGATATATTTTGGTAAGTTGGTCCATGTAATTCTATATTGAATGAATGGTCTGCTATTAGTTTTCATTGCCAATTGTGCTAGATCAGTTTCTAAACTATAGTCAACCAGTTTTCGTTTGAGCCAACATTTTCATACCTTCAACTGCGGGCCATTTGATCTCTTCACAAATCCTACAAACCATTTTCGATGAAGCGTCATAATCTTTCTCAGCGTGCCTATATCTACAGGTCAGTGCAAGCTGACAAATGCTTTGCCATAATTAACCACAATGATATCGTTATCAAGGTGTAGTATTCTTTCATACCACATGACCACCTTGCCTATAAATTCCACCCAGGTGCCTTTGGGATCAAGCTCTAGTCTGATAAATTCAATGGATAGCATCTTTGGCATGTGTAAGAGAATGATGGGAATTTTAGATTCAAATTTTGACAATTCAGTTTTACAATTGTGACCCCCACACTTCCACGCCATACATCAAAACAGGAACTATCTTGGCCGTGTATAATAGCAGGATTGTTTTCACCAAACAACCACCATTTTTCCCAAGTAATTAGCTTATTCCTGTGCCCCATGTTCATGCACTTACTTTTAGTTTCATTCCAATGGTCATTCCAATTTAATTTCTCATTGATTATGACCCCCAGATATTTATAGTTCTTTACATACTCAACCAGTACTTCATCACACTTCCACACAAAACTGGGTCTGTTTTTCTTCCCATTACCGGTAAATGTCATGATCTTCATTTTGCTAATGTTTACTTTAAGGCCATTCAATTTCGCATAGGTTGAAAGGGCGTCAAGCCTGCTTTGAAGTCCATTTGGTGTGTGGTCTACCAGGAGCAGGTTGACGTCATAACCTAGCCAACTGATTTTCAGTGGGTCCACTTTCACTGGGTGATGATTCAAGCTATCAAATACAGCTGCCCAATCACCGAGGTATAGGTTAAACAGTATGGCTGCCACTATACATTCCTGTTTAATGCCCCTGCATGTGGGAATAGATTCGGATACCATTCCCCAACCATCCAGGCATACCCTAATGCTGGTATTTTTATGAAGTAGCAAATTTATTTGCACCAGGCCACTGGGGATTTTCAGTGTAGTTAGTTTACTCTATAATCTGTTTCTCATCACGGTATCAAATACTGCACTAATGTCGATGTAAGAACCGTACACAGATGTTTGGCCTCTCACCCGGGAATATTCGATGGCAGATACTAAGATCAGGAGATTATAGTTTTGGAATTTACACGAAACCCAATTTTATTTGGTGGTAATATTCTGTTGTCATGAATCCACTTTGTCAGTTCACACAGCAAGATCTTTGCAAATATTTTGCCCGTGATGTCTAGCATTGCAAGCGACCTGTAGTTAGATGGATTGGCCTTCTTATGGACCGGAAGAATGTTGCTCTGACTACAAGACGTAGGAAGTATTCCACATTCTCCAATATGATTAAACTGGATGAATAGGGCCTAAGCCCACATCCCGGGAACATGTTTAATCATACTATTACACGCTCCGTCAGGACTGGCTGCAGAGGAATTATTAGTTTCTCTATGACCTTAGTGATATCGGCAATTGACGATTTACATACCCATTTTTCAAACTGTATCACTGTTTCAAGATCTATAGGTTGCATGGCACCAAGTGTTAACTGGATATGTTTCTGCCACTCACTTTCTTGGACACTATTAATGGGGAAGCCTCTTTTGTTCGTACCTCTGATTAGCGTCCATATTCTTGTTGAATTACCCATTCTAGCATGCTTAGCGATTTGGAGCCATACCTCCATTTCACACTTCCGTTTGTGTGCTCTAAGCCATCTACGATATTCATTTCTCATTTTTTTGATACAGACATTGATTTCAGTCACAGAGTAAACACTCAGAACAGGATAAATCACATTAGCTATGTTTGACCTTAATTGTTGTTTTGCAGCCATAATCCTTTTGTCATCACTCTTCCCTGTCTTATAAACATGATTCCAGCCTTCATGTGGGCTTATGTACTTTCTTCTTTGTTGTACAGAAGCTCTAATATCCTGGGTGATATTCATAAAATCTTGAGCCAAAACAGATCCATGGCTAAGTATAGCGCTGTATATAAATTGGTAATAGTGCCTCAGTGACCTGCTTGGCTTTACCAAGGTTAACCACATACCACAAAATGCGGTTTGATCCATTATTCACAAAAATATCACCATTTTGGTCATATATTTCAGGAGTATCACAGTTAAATGCTGATTTAAGTAGGACACACAGTGGCATGTGGTCACTCTCCTCACATGCTATGGCAGCCATGTATTTTCACTATATCCAATGCCCCCCATTCACTAAACACATAATCAATGATGGAGGCACTGTTAGCTCTCACTCTCGTGAAGGCATTATGGGCATCACCAGGACAATATCCATTTAGCTTTAACATTTGATAGGATTGCTGGTCCATAAAATGGGCCAGCACTTTCTCCAAATCCTCGTTCCACTATGGCAATGTTTTTCACATGATGAGCATGGTGTGTGGTTCCTCCATTTGCTCCACCATTACCTGACAAGGCACCCCAATCTCAAAGACCATTTTTCCTGAGTCTTCCACATCCTCGAACAATTGCTCATCGGACACGTCTCTAAACGATGAGGTCGGATCAATACACAACACTGTGTACCTTTTGCCTCCTTCCTCATTGGTGCCTGAAAGAACCACCCTGTCCTTCACAACCACGCTTCTAGAAAAATGGTAACAATAGTGCCCGGTGCAATCTCCTGTGACTCGGCAGGCCAGAACAAAAATTCTAGGGGTATCTGTCATGTCCGATCTCTTATTCCAGGTACCCAACTTAATACTATCATTACCCCATACAAGAATAATGCAGAATGCACTGGCACCCACCTAATCGCACTGTCACTGCAATACGCAGGGAAAATCCCTGCTTCTCTTAATGTATACAATCCTGGAGTTGAGCGCACTATGCCGTCCTCTGAAAAAGTGATCGACATATTAAGCTTGCTCATGAGGTACCTTCCCAAAAGGTCCGCCAGAGTATCTTTGCAGTATAACAAAGGAACAGATACAGTTTGATTGCCTATATTGATATGCAAATCTTCAGTGTATGGAACTGATAAGACAGCCCAGAAAATACCTGCGTGTCCATTGCTTTGCCTGATAGGGGAAATCCGCCTTCCTTAATACAGGATTTTGTGGCCCCTGTGTTGACCATGAAAGAGAATGTCTGTTTACCTACCTTTACACCTATCTGGGGTTCCTCTTCCGGATCTGTAGTAACCAATCGATTTGGACACGTCAGAGATACCTGTGGGCTGGCCTATTTCTGGTACATTTGAGCACTAGGATGTGAAAAAGGATTTCCTCCAAGTTCACTTGCTCCAGTATAATATGTAACTGTCCCATTCGGTAGAGGATTCTCCTCTAAAGCCTGTACTGGCTCCTGGGCTGACATGGTCAGTGCATGAGTCTGTGTCATTCCAATTCCCAGGTTCTGATCAATCTGAACTTACTGCAATGGCACAGAGTTTGGGGCATAGGGCGATATTTAGGCATTCATCTGGCGGGGACCTGCGTTAAAATACTGTGGTCAATTTCGACAATCCTGTGACAAATGCCCCATTCTTCGACACACCCAACACTGCACTCCATATATTCCTCCATACTCCCCTCCCATAGGCCCATTGAATGGGGGCCCCATTCTTCCAAATCAGCTGAATGGCTCGACACCTCATGAAAATCCTCTTCTACCCAGTGGAAATGTGCTCATCGGTTTTAGTCCAGGTACATACCCATCCGTCCATACTTTTCCCATTCCAGGGTCTATTTGTCCTTGTTGTCCCTGTTGTCCCTCTGTGGGGCTGGTTATCATTGCACCCTCTAAACAAATCTTTGCTAGTTTTCTTCTTGACCAGCTTGGCCTCAGCCTGGTCCGTACTTGCCTTTTCCTTTTCCTGTGACCTCTTACAAAAATGCACAATGTGCGCCTGTATCTCCTGCAAACTCTTTGCCTCTATCCCTACGACCTTGTCGAAGTCCCTTTGTCAACATATGATCAAAAATAGCCACATTTTTGTCCCATGCTTCTCCCGTCTCTGCCCTCGACATCTCCTGAATCAACTGAATGTGGGCAGTGGGTTCTTTGTCTAACTTCATTGTTTTTGACAAAATGGAATTTAGTCTGGCGTATCGGGATAAATTATCCTCGGGGCTCCCCAAACGTGTGCCCTATAGTTATTGAAAGCTGCTCCATTGTGGGTGTTCGTGTCTATAATTGAATTCCTGGATATCTCGCTTTCTTCCACAACTCGCCTGCCCATTCCCCCATCAAGGCCGTGAAAAGGTTTTCCATGTCCCCAATTGCCAAAATGACATCAGCCGTTTGTTTTTCTAGAGCACAAAACAACTTCCCTGCCCCTGCAGTGAGTGAAGGAAGTGTCTTCATTAAGTTATTCTGGTCCAATTGTGACCAGAGGACCTTATGCACCCTCCCCTGACCCTTCTGGAGTAGGGGGTATTTCAGTCACTTTTGCCTTTACTAGGGCTTCCCCTATCTGTCCTTCCCCTTCAGCCATGCAGGCTCCATTGCGCGTGGAAGACCCCATGGCATACTTTGCAGAGTCATTACAAGAGCGGGAGGCATAGCCTCTGCTTCTTGTCCTCATTGCTCATTGTCTGTCTCCCAGTCAAACTCCTCTTCCTCCTTCGTGCCTTCTATCACATTTCCTGACAAACACACCCTCGGTGTTGCTGTAGCAGGCTGCCTCTTTTCCCCTTAGTTCTAATTCCGCATTTGTAGCAGCGCTTCCCTTTTTCATGTTCACACTAACTCCCTTTATGACAGATTTATCTAGCCGTATGAGAATCTTACCATGTCTGATTTTTACTCCTATCCTGTTGTACCTATGCCACTTCGCTCTCTACTGTCATGATCTCTGCTTCCAAAAGGTCAGGGTTTTCCCAACTCCCTTGGAAGCAGATCCATAACCCAGGTTCCGAGTGCCAACCAGTCCCAATTGGGACCTTTTGGACCCAGTCCTGGCGCCAGTGGCACCAGGCTCATAAATATGCCCAGTCCCAGCGCTGGAAGCGCCAGGCTCATAATGCTTGGGTGGACTTACCTTCAGCAGACCATGCTGCTTACTTGCCTGCCAGTTGAGCCTCTGATCCTCTTCTGTTTGGAACTACTTTTCCTGTTGGGTGGGGCTGGAGCCACTCCCTAGATTCAGAACACTGGAACTCTTCTGGAAGGCAGGAACTCTTTTCTTACCAGGAACTCTTTTCTTACTTAGGCGTGGCTGTGGAAGGAGACACCTAAGCACTACAGGAGGCTATTTAAACCACACCCGGTGGATGAATCTTGCTTTGCGTTATTCTGCAACCTCTGCAGCAGAACGCTCATCGTGTCTTCTGCATCCGGTCCTGGGCCTAAGGAAAAAGGCTTACCATCCTGAATCCAGTCTTCAGCAACACCTATAAAGACAAGAAAGAACAGGTTAGCATTCCGGCATCTGAAAGGCAAAGGCTTACCATCCTGAATCCAGTCTTCAGCAACACCTATAAAGACAAGAAAGAACAGGTTAGCATTCCGGCATCTGAAAGGCAAAGGCTTACCTACTCTTCGTACGCTCCGGAGGCCTTCGGCGCTGCATCCCGCATCTGAAAGACAAAACAAGGTGCGTTTAAAGACATTGGGGAACTTTAATACTCACGTGCCATTACTCCTTTCCACATCTAATCCAGTGGGTATTCCGGCACCCTGCAGCCGCTCCGAACTCGTACCTGCAAAATAAAAAGACAGTTAGAGCGCATAGTGAAGCAGGCAACAAGCGCTTACTTACGTGCTTCCAGGCACTTCTATTCATCACACGGGCTCCATCTTCAACTCACTTCAGCCCGTCATCCGCCATCGCCGGAACCCTGCAAAACAAGAGACATCATTACTAAAGACTTTAAAGACATTTGAATGACTCGAAACTTACCGTTCGTGCAGTAAACGACGGACAGCAGTCCTCTGAAGTCAAGAGGCCTGCGCTACCTATCCAGTGAAGAAACTGGTTACAGCACCCTGCCCGAGGCAGATGGAGAGCTCGGCATTCACTTACCTAAGACATCTTACTCTACACGTCAGGCATACAGTGCACAGAGGTCCAGCCCAAAGAGCCAACCGGGTGCTACACATCACCTTTGAAGATACGGTAGTCGCCCAGTCAAGACCGGCGCCTCTGCGAGAATCAGGTGAGCGTTACAGAACGCAAAGCCTACCGCAAAACTCTCGCCCAGGCGCTATGGAAACCTCGGATACTGACCCCCTAGCCCGGTTACTTGGGGAACTAAGGGCAGAAGTGCATGCAGCTCGTCAGGAAACGAATGCTCTAAGAAGGGAACTAATTATTTCCAAGGAGAGAACAGACAATCTTGCTAGACAAGTGCTACAGTCACAAGCCGGACAGACCCCGTTACCCGCATCAGGGGCAAATCTTCCTTCAACATCCTCTATGAATCCAGTGCAGATCAACCTACCTGGGAATGTACCTCTGGCTCCGCCCGAACGATTTTCTGGTGACCCAAAGAGGTTTGCAGTATTTATCAATCAGTGCCGGTTGCACTTCTTATGCCGGCCAGCAGCCTTTCCAACTGATCAAGCAAAAGTAGCTTTTGTACTTTCGTACCTTAGTGGCAATGCGGCAGACTGGTCGATCCCTCTAGTTAATCAAGATGATCCGGTTCTCCATGATTTTCAAGCCTTTCAGCTTAGTATGGAAAAACTGTTCGCAAGACATTCACAGGGGCAGGCCTTGGACAATGAGCTTCTTTCGTTGCGACAGGGTAATCAAGACCTTTTGGCTTACATTGCATCTTTCAATAGACTAATAGTGGAAACTCAATGGCCTGAGGACAAAAGGATTACGCTGTTTTATAGAGGTCTACGTGGAGAGCTCAAAGACGTTTTAGCCCAAGTAGTGAATCCCCCACAAGACTGTTCGGATTATATAGACTTGGTCGTTCAAATAGATCACAGGCTGCAGAACAGGAAGGCCGATCATTCCAAGTTTGATGCTCGAGTATTTTCCAAACCGCCAACTCCTTCCAAAGGAGTAGACTCCGGGGAACCCATGCAAATAGGGGGTCTGAAAGGTCCTCTAACACAAAGGGAGCGGGAAAGGAGGAAACAGTTGCAATTATGCCTATATTGCGGAAACTCAGGGCACTTTCTTCGAGACTGTCCGGTGAAACCTGCCAAGAAGGCAGTAGGAGCTGCAGTTACCAAAGTTACAAACTCTGAGCAGGGAAACGACCTCGCCCGACAAGAATAGAGGTCCTCTTGCCGAGCGTGAAAACCAGTTCCGTGACCTCGCATTTCGTGATACCTATGGTCCTCATTAGCCCTGATAATCCGGATCGATTACATGCAATTGAAGCTTACGTCGACAGCGGTGCCATCGGCAATTATGTGGATCATGAAATGGTTTTGAGGATGAATCTAACTCTTTGTCCCAAGGCTGTAAAGGACGTCATTACTACGGTGGATGGTACGGAGATAGCCTCCGGGCCAGTAACGCATACCACTCAAGAGGTGACGCTAGTAAGTCAAGATGGACACCATGAGAAGATCGTGTTCGATGTGATCAAGGCCCCTCAGTTTCAGATTATTCTAGGAATACCTTGGTTAGAGAAACACAATCCTCTGATCGATTGGCGAGCAAGAACGGTCCAGTTTCCAGAATGTGTCTCTACTTGTCACCCTCCACCTGGTGTTGCACTGGCCGCAATTTCTTCAGAGACTCCCCAGTTACCTCCCGAATACCTAGAATACCAAGATGTTTTCCGGAAGGATCAGGCTAACTCTCTACCTCCTCATAGGTCTTATGACTGCCAGATAGACCTGATACCTGGATCTACTCCTCCTTGTAGTAGAATTTATGCCCTCACCGAGCCTGAGAACCTTCACCTTCGACAATACCTGGATCAATACCTGGCAAATGGGTTTATTCGTCCTTCCAAGTCCCCTGCTTCTTCAGCTTTGTTCTTCGTTCCAAAAAAGGAAGGAGACCTTAGAACTTGTATCGATTATCGCTCCCTTAACCAGATCACCGTTAAGAATAGATATCCGTTACCTTTGATCCCTGAACTCCTGGACCAAGTCAGAAAAGCATGCATATATACAAAGCTGGATCTTAGAGGAGCTTACCACTTGGTACGAGTAAAAGAGGGCGATGAATGGAAGACGGCCTTCCGCACCAAGTATGGGCTATTTGAATATCAGGTCATGCCCTTCGGACTTTGCAATGCCCCGGCCGCCTTTCAATATTTTATGAACGATGTCCTCAGAGAGCTCATAGATGTATGTGTTGTTGTTTACATTGACGACATCCTCGTTTATTCTTCATCGGAATCTGAACATCGGAAACACGTGAAAATGGTCCTCGAAAGATTGCGTCAACACAAACTTTTCGCTAAGTTGGAAAAATGTGTTTTCAACGTGACTGAAGTTGAATTCTTGGGATTCATATTATCACCTGGCGGAGTGCGTATGGATTCAAAGAAGGTCGATGCAGTTCTCAAATGGCCATCACCATCCTCCGTAAAAGGTGTGCAAAGCATGTTAGGCTTCGCTAACTTTTACCGCAGGTTTATCCCCGAATTCTCTCGATTAATCCAGCCCATCACTGCCTTGTTAAAGAAAAACAAACGTTTTGAATGGTCTACCGAGGCGGAACAAGCTTTCCAGGATTTGAAGACTAAATTTATCTCTGCACCAATCTTAAAACACCCTCGCCCCGAACTCCCCTACATCGTGGAAACTGATGCTTCAAGCCTTTCCATGGGGGCAGTTCTATCACAAAAGGACCCGGTAACCAATCAGTTGCATCCCGTGGCATTTTGGTCCCGCAAATTCTCGCCTCCTGAAATCAATTACACGATTACTGACAAGGAACTGCTGGCTATCAAGTCTGCCTTTAAGGCTTGGCGGCATTATCTGCTGGGGGCCCGACACACCGTTACTGTGATTACGGATCACCGAAACCTGCAATATTTGAAGACCGCAAAAGCCCAATCCTCTAGACAACTCCGTTGGGCATTATTCTTTGCCGAGTTTGACTTCATAATTACCTATCGACCTGGTACAAAGAACGGTAAAGCCGATGCCCTTTCTCGGATGGGAGTGGAAGAACACTTGGTCAACCCTAAACCTGTACCAATCATTCCCGAACAAAGAATTCTGGGTGTAATCGCCACAGAATCCATAGAGGAAGTTAAGGATAAAGCCAGGCAACTTGTAACTCCAGCAGACATACAGAATTGGCATCTGCAGGGAAAGGACTTTGCAGTAAAGGACAACTTATTGTATTTCCAAGAACGATTATACCTACCCAGCACAGATTTACAGAAAAAAGTAATCTCTTGTTATCACGACTCTTTAATGGAAGGTCATCCCGGTATAGCCAAGACCTCAGAAAAGATCAAGCGCTACTTCTGGTGGCCGTCTTAGAAAAAAGATATCAGAGACTTTATAATGTCCTGTGGAGTATGCGCCCAAAACAAGAGTCAAAAGGAAAGACCAGCAGGCCTCTTACGCCCTATTGACATCCCACCTCGCCCTTGGCATACGCTTTCTATGGACTTCATCACCGATCTACCTCCATGCTCCGGATACAATACGATTCTAGTAATCGTGGACTTATTCTCCAAGATGGCGCATTTCATTCCGCTCAAAGGCTTGCCAACAGCAGCAACTCTGGCCCGAGAATTTCTCAAAAACATCGTCCGACTGCACGGTTTTCCTTCGGTTCTAATTTCGGATCGAGGTAGTCAATTTATTTCTCATTTTTGGCGAAGTTGCTGTCGGTCGGCTCAAATTGATGTGAGACTATCGACCAGTCGCCACCCTCAGACCGACGGACAAAACCGAGAGGACCAATCAAACTCTGGAACAGTATTTACGCTGCATGCTGCAACAAACTGAAAAAAACTTGGAAAGATATCCTTTGGATAGCCGAGTATGCCTACAATAACTCTGTCCATTCGGGAACTGGGAAAATCCCGTTTTTTCTTTTGTACGGCAGTCACCCTCGAACCTCGGAGTTGGATCCCCTCCAAGATCTTGAAACACCAGCAGTAGACTACCTGCATTCTACAATCACCCAAGCCTTTAAGGAAGCTGTTTCTCACCTTCAAAGGGCTAAAGAACAATACAAGAAAGGAGCAGATCAACATCGGAAGGAAGCCCCTCACTATCAAGTAGGGGATCAAGTCTGGTTATCCACCAAATATCTATCTCTAAAAGGGCCACGCACATTCAACCCAAGATACCTTGGTCCCTATTCCATCACTACCATAGTAAACCCAGTAGCGGTCAAGTTGGACTTGCCCCCGCACATGAAGATACATCCGGTCTTCCACGTCTCTCTATTAAAACCCGTGCAACCTCAAACCCGACTAACCAAATCTCCAAAACCTATCCTAGTGGATGGAGAACTCGAGTTTGAAGTCAAAAGCATTCTGGACTCCAAGATCTCCAAATCTAAACTATTCTACCTAATTGACTGGAAAGGCTACGGCCCCCAAGAGAGATCCTGGGAACCTGCTGAATATGTCCACGCTCCTCGCCTAATCAAAAGATTTCACCGAACATTTCCTGACAAGCCAAAACCCCCAGAGAAGCCCGGTTTGGGAGGGGCCTTGAGGGGGGGTACTGTCATGATCTCTGCTTCCAAAAGGTCAGGGTTTTCCCAACTCCCTTGGAAGCAGATCCATAACCCAGGTTCCGAGTGCCAACCAGTCCCAATTGGGACCTTTTGGACCCAGTCCTGGCGCCAGTGGCACCAGGCTCATAAATATGCCCAGTCCCAGCGCTGGAAGCGCCAGGCTCATAATGCTTGGGTGGACTTACCTTCAGCAGACCATGCTGCTTACTTGCCTGCCAGTTGAGCCTCTGATCCTCTTCTGTTTGGAACTACTTTTCCTGTTGGGTGGGGCTGGAGCCACTCCCTAGATTCAGAACACTGGAACTCTTCTGGAAGGCAGGAACTCTTTTCTTACCAGGAACTCTTTTCTTACTTAGGCGTGGCTGTGGAAGGAGACACCTAAGCACTACAGGAGGCTATTTAAACCACACCCAGTGGATGAATCTTGCTTTGCGTTATTCTGCAACCTCTGCAGCAGAACGCTCATCGTGTCTTCTGCATCCGGTCCTGGGCCTAAGGAAAAAGGCTTACCATCCTGAATCCAGTCTTCAGCAACACCTATAAAGACAAGAAAGAACAGGTTAGCATTCCGGCATCTGAAAGGCAAAGGCTTACCATCCTGAATCCAGTCTTCAGCAACACCTATAAAGACAAGAAAGAACAGGTTAGCATTCCGGCATCTGAAAGGCAAAGGCTTACCTACTCTTCGTACGCTCCGGAGGCCTTCGGCGCTGCATCCCGCATCTGAAAGACAAAACAAGGTGCGTTTAAAGACATTGGGGAACTTTAATACTCACGTGCCATTACTCCTTTCCACATCTAATCCAGTGGGTATTCCGGCACCCTGCAGCCGCTCCGAACTCGTACCTGCAAAATAAAAAGACAGTTAGAGCGCATAGTGAAGCAGGCAACAAGCGCTTACTTACGTGCTTCCAGGCACTTCTATTCATCACACGGGCTCCATCTTCAACTCACTTCAGCCCGTCATCCGCCATCGCCGGAACCCTGCAAAACAAGAGACATCATTACTAAAGACTTTAAAGACATTTGAATGACTCGAAACTTACCGTTCGTGCAGTAAACGACGGACAGCAGTCCTCTGAAGTCAAGAGGCCTGCGCTACCTATCCAGTGAATAAACTGGTTACAGCACCCTGCCCCGAGGCAGATGGAGAGCTCGGCATTCACTTACCTAAGACATCTTACTCTACACGTCAGGCATACAGTGCACAGAGGTCCAGCCCAAAGAGCCAACCGGGTGCTACACATCACCTTTGAAGATACGGTAGTCGCCCAGTCAAGACCGGCGCCTCTGCGAGAATCAGGTGAGCGTTACATCTACTAACCTTGCTGCTTCCTCCTGATTCTGTCGTTCTTGTCTTTCCACTGCTCTCTGTAAACTATCCTCTATGCTGCAACCGCGGGGGCAGTTCTCCCCTCGCTTACTCTCCTTCACGCCTACTCCTTACAACCCTCTATTACTTTCGCTCTTCTAGTCCAAAGGTTAACACTGATTTATCCTTTAAACAGACTTTTCTTCTTTCCTCTTCCATTTGGGGCCCGCCAACAAACTTTACTAAAGAAGGCGTTACCCTTCTGATTCCTTCATACTCCAGTCTCTCAAAAAGTGGTGCTGACGGAGGTGTTACTCCTGACTGTTTTATAGCCACCAGAGTAGTCACTTGTCAATATGGAGGTTCAAACTCTGGATTTGTATACCCTTCTGAGGGCGACAAAGGATAGCACCCAAATGGGGGCGTTGCAACAAAGATTCCTACACCTTCCTTCCCTGCCCCTTTTTCCATAGCAACAACCTTCTGGGCCTTCCCGCCCTTCTCATATAACCTCCATAGCCCCAAGATATTCAGTCTATTGTCCAGTTTCAACGGCTTATATTTGGTCCCTAAGAAAGTACGCAGATTTTCCAATATATATTTATCATAGGACCCCTCACTAAGCCACGGTTTGGATATCTTGCCATTTGTTTCCCTCAACCATTCCCCATGATATTTCAAAATGTGTATTTTTGTACGGGGACCATTTGACATAAATGACTCAATGGAGTTTCCATGTTTCAACAAAAATCCCCAAGAATCTCGAAAACCCAACCCTTTAACACACACATTACTACCCAAAAAAATCATTTTCTGTCCCTTAAAATATTTTCCCCACACTCACTCTCTGCACTCACTTCTTTATTATAACGACCTCAATAACTGTGTATTCCTCAACTTCGCACAAAAGACATCTTATTAAAACATGCCCAAATCCTTTGCATTCCTTGAGATTTCACCTTCAATCGAGCATAGAAGGATCATAATGTTTTCCACTACAACATGACTGTATCTCTTCCTCTTTTCACTAGTATGGCCCTTTCTACTACAGAGACATCTTTCCCGAAACAACCAGAGGAGACCCACACTACGTTAGACTAACCAAGAAACTCGAGGTGCGGGGTCTGGCTGCGCAATTTGTAGAAGTAAGGCCTTACCAAGATATGCGTCAGAAAGGTATTTACGGGTGGTCTTACCACAAGATGCCACCTCACTCTAAAGTGAGGGCTCCAGCCAGCCAGACAAGCAACCTGAAAGGTATAGAGACTATCCCCATGGGTAACACACTGTGCTGAAAGACTACACTTCTAAAATAACATACTGGATAATAATAAAAATGTAACAACTTTAAACGATTCATAATCTTCTGAAACACATTCACTCTTCAACCTGCTTAGTCCCTTCTAATCCCACAAACACATCTCTTGCCCTACCTAAAAAAAAAAATGAAAAACCCTGTTTCCTTTTTCTCCTACTATACCCCACTTGATTTACCTGACAAAGATGCACTTACATGGATGTCGAAACCTCAAACAGCTCCGAACTGGTGCTCACACAATCGGTCCTGCTTCACAGCTGGCCTGCGAACTTACACGCCGGGGACCAGACAGGCCTCTTGGTGCCTGTAGACCACTTCTTTTTCATGCAAAAGCTGGTCCCTGCAAAGAAGGACAACAGTCGAGGTGGACGAACAGAAGACCCTCAGTATTTATGGAGAGCCTAAGGCTTCTACCTGGCTTGCCAAATTGTAGGCGTGGATCCTTATCTCTGCCCCTTTTATGCAAATTAGGCCCACCTCTAGAATTAGTAAGTGCGTTTTTTGTCTATAAAACAAGTTTACTGTGCAGACGGCCGGGAGGGGCTTAGATGACATCTAACAGTCACACTAACCCTGGTCTTCCTCAATCACACAAAGGACACACATTATATACAGTTTGTAACAGTTAATACACCCCCCCAGATACTGTTACAAAGGCATCAACCCAAACATGATTGGTTGCCCTGTACAGAGAAATCTAAAACCCACACTGTTCATTAGACACAATCATAACACAATTCCTTAAAAACGTATAATTACAAGGTTTACACACCCCTTTCCAAAAACCTCTCCATATTTGGTGCAGACTTGCCTCTTATTTACACAACAGAATTCTTAAAGTGCCAGGCTATTATGCAAGTCTATGCAAAAAGGATGAGCATACTCGTCCTTGGCATTTAAGGGGTTAATGAGGCACATGGACCTGCCCCGAAAATACCTAAGCAAATGAAGACGAAAGAAATGTAGATTCCCTTTTGACCTATTCGTGTTTGCTAATCGCCTTGACCAAATGTGTCCGGTGTCCGATTTTTAGGACTTCTACGTGACTGACTTTTCCCATTCACATGAGTTCCACCCACTCTCTGACATCACAATCGCTCTCCTGAAATCTATTACTACTGATCTCTGCAAGTGCCCTGGGAGAGGCCACCTGTTCCAAACAACCCTGCCGGTTCACAACATGCCTATCCCTTACAACAATGAGCTCTCCTGTTTACCAGAGATCATATCTTCCCTTTGCCATCCAGCACTTGAGCCATATGCAAAGTGACAACAGCCACTCCATTGACCAACTTACAAAATCTGTTCCCTGACTGCTGACGGGCCTTTACAATCCTTTGCCAATATTGCAAAAACACCCTTCTAATTAAACCACAATATGAAGACCCATGATACACAGTGCACCCACACGTCAAATATTTAATATCTTTTACTAAATAAAATAAAAACTTCCCATGCATAAATACTTTTATGTGTGCATTTTTATACCTATTATGATCTCCTCTCATTACTGCCATTCATACAGCTAAACTCCATGTGCACATATTGATCGCCTGCTTCACCTTAGTGGGGAGGGGCCCTCCGTGTGATAATGTTTCATCATTATGTTTCTGCACGCATGCAAATCTATAAATGTATCACCGCTGCACAAAATAACACAAAGTAACCTAAATGTAACACATATCCCATTTAACATAAATATTGTAATATTGTCGCAATTTGTAAAAGTGACAGCAATGACGACGATGGTGTGTCCACCCTCCAGGCAGTGGTATGGTGTGCAAAGTTTGAACTTTTCCAATTTCCCAACACTATTTTCGGCCGGACTAGAGCTTTCTCATATGGGCCATGCATAAGAGTTGGCATTCATAGGGATTTTCAATTCTGAATCCCCTATTCCAAGCATTCCCACTGCACTCCAGCATGTCCTCTTCAGCATACAGTCTCAACTAACCCTGCCTGACAAAACAGTACAGGTATGGATTTCCCACTTATTGATGCCCCCAATCACTCACTGCACCCTCCAAGTACCTCAAATGCTTTAGAAAACATTTACCTGCATGCCCCTCTTTCAGTATTACTCTCCTCTCTCATCTTTTATCCTGCTTGCACCCGACCTTGCAGCCTCCTCTTCCATTAGCAGGCTTCTGTGGGTAGTGTTACCTGAGCAGCTACTTTTGTAGATGTCTTTAGATGTCTGCTGCAGGTTTCTTAACCCACTAAGTAGTCTTAACAAAGAGTAATATGAAGGAAGGTTATGTTACTAAAGCAAATATTACTCACATTGTGCATGTGGAGTCTAATCTGAAATCTATGTCTTTGGGAATGTGAAAGAGGGCACATGTGCAATGAGAGTTTGTTTATATTGTGCAGCTGGACATGCACAAACCAGTGATATAGTGTACTATAGTCATACTGAGAACTACATGTGACAATAGAATTGGGACCAATATGAAACATTTCACCCCTCAGCCAGAAACCAGGAAGGAGGAGACTGCCCCCTCACTAGGCACTTATATATTATATCACTGTGGTATGTTAAAGTGTATTCCTCCAGAGTGAGTCTTGCTCAAACAGTGACAGAGTTCTACCCACACACAACAGGCCCACACCCCTTCCTAAAACCCTCCTGGGTGTGTGGGTTCTAAACTCAGTGTCCCAGTGAGCAGGGACTCTGACAGCCTCACTGATAGGGACATGGTACCTAATGCAGGGGTCGATTATTAGCCAGGGAGAAGAGTTATAGAATGCAAGATTGGCTGTTGAGATTCAGCTATTCTTGAGAAAAAAATCTGACTGCAGTAGGGGAACGGATTTATTTTGATTGTAAAAGGTTTAACCACCATAGATTTAAAAGACGTTTGCCTAATACAAAATGTACCTACAACATTTTTTAAAGCAGTAACTTATTAAACCAAGTCATTTCCGCTAAAACACACTTGAGCTCCATTAAAGCCTGTTTATTAATTATGTATGCCGCCTGTTGATCATGTATTGTGCTTTATGGTTTTCCTTATCCCCTTTCTCTTTCTGACAGCTTTCTCAATCAGGTTTACTATTTGTTCAAATTCATTCACATAAAGATCACATTATTACTAAGAAAGTTTACCACCCTTTAGCACATATTTAATTGCCTTTGTTGCATACCTGGTTGATTGTTTTTTGGATTAAGGGGATCAATATTCTCCTATTCTCCAATAAGAACGGACAGCTGAACAATACAGGCTGCAAGGTTCCTTTAATTGACTTGGATGTCTCGCATATTGACTGTTTTTTGTATGGTTCTCATATCTTGCTTCCTAGAGAAGTTCCCAAAGATGCCAGGCCTACGCTCAGCAATACACATCTTCTCTATAGCTCAAACTGGGGTGTCAGAGATATTTATGGGGCAAAAAATAATGGAGGGAGTTCGTTCTCCACCTCCAATCAAAAGCACCACACCAATGTCAAAATATTTTTGGGTTGTTCACTAACACGGTTTTTGACTCATTTAACACTAATCGTATCCCTCACCCCTTTGCAAAAGGCAAGCCAACAATCAGGCCGGTGTGTAGAAAGAATATATGTTTATTATTTGGTAGACAAAATCAGTATTGCACACAAATGATCACTAGACACACGACCTCATTTATTTATTTATTATTATTATTTTCAGTTGTAAAGCGTCTGAGCCCAGGGGCATCAGAGCGCTGTTGCGACACCAGGTACGCACAAAAACAAAAAGTACTGAAACAGTTCCTTAAAGAATCCAAAGTCATACAACCAGTAAAACAAGAGTCAAGGACTTAAATATATCAAGTATCTTCATCATATTCTGAGAGACAGTCAGGCAGTCTTTAGGCAAATAGCCAAGTTTTTAAGGCCTTTCAAAATGGCTAGTAAGAGGCTTCTGCTCTTATGGCATGTGGGAGGGCATTCCAATGGTTCGTTGCCATGGTTAGGAAGCTGGAGCCTCCTCCTCTGGCTCTTATAATTTTGGTAGGGTCAATCGATGAGCGTGGAAGCACCTTACCAATTTATTAGATTTGGTTCTCCCAATTTTCTGTGATAGGTATAGTGGGGCAGTGTTGGAGAAACATTTGTGGGTGATTGAAAGCGTTTTGAAGATAATCCTTTTGCAAATAGGAAGCCAGTGAATTTTTTTTCTTTCAGCTGAGATGTGGTCTCTTTTCAGGATGTTAAGTGCAGCCCGTAGAGCGTTGTTTTGGATTATCTGCAATTAAAATTCTGCTTTGACATCCCTGTGGTGGAGTGTTGCCGTTACACTGTGTAGCCAGGCGACTGTTCCAGATGGAGGGGTTAGTTTTGCGTGGCAGCTCAGAGGGAAGGGTAGGCATTGCGCGTTTTTTCTCCTTCTGTGTATCTGCTCGGGGTTGGTGTAGGCAAGAAGCTTAGTGCCTCGCTGAGGCGCCTTTCAAGTAAGGTATGTTTGAAGGCTTATTGTGACTGTGAGGTTCAAGAGTAGGTTGGTGTGGCATGCCATGGGGCAGGCTTAAGGTATGGGTAATGGTCATAATGCGTGTGTGCAGGTCGGCACCCTCTGGGAGGCTGCATGTTTTCATGGCTGTACGGCTAGCGTTGTAAGAGCTGCGTTCATTGCAGGCTAGTTGGAATCTGCTTGGGGGGTGCTGGACATGGCCTGGTCTGCGTCCTTTGCGGTGAGCTGCAGAGAGTCTCGATGGCCTTAAGACACAGCCTTTAGTAGCAGCTGGCTCTGCCATCCGGCTTCGGTCGGGCTTACTCTTTCAGGTACTCCTGAACCATCATCTTGCTCCACAATGCCATGTACATTGTAGTGGCTGTTTGTTGGTCCTGAGGCGGCCATCTTGACGGTCCTTGACCAAATGCCTTTCTTTGCTGACAATTCACTTTTTATACAAATTGAGAACACCAGTTGGTTTAGGATAACAAAATATCACAAACTCTTTACCCAAACAACATGTATAGTTTTTCTTTTTGGTTTCTTTTCCACCCTGGTTACATATGAAGAGAAACACCAGTCTATAGAATAGTTCAAATGCTTGGGTCACTCCCAATACTCTTCATATCAAGTTAATTTAGGCAACACCCAAGGACATGACATAACAGTGCTACTTTACCATAGGGATTGTAAATGGTCTGACTTTGAATGAAATGCAATGTTTTTCTATATGGTAACAGAATAGGCATGCACAGTGCTCTTTATTTTGGTCCTCCCTGCACAGTTGTCAGTCCTAGCAAGATTCTGGCACAACATTAATCAACAATCTTGTTTCTCAATAAATAATTAACCTTTGTTCTTTATACCATGGCATTGAACAAGCTCTCATCTAATTTGGAGTCTCTCTCTCATTCTAATTATAGAGTGTGCTTTTAAATCAATTTGATCACTTTCCCTAAACTAGAAAACACTTTCCTGAACAGCACAGACTTGGATATTCAATTGCTTTTAGCACCCTGTCTGCTTTAATGCAAGACACAGGGAGTGTTCAACAGTTTGAAATGTCTTTTTGCACGCCCCCCTTTCCTTAAGGGAAATTTTGAGGTTTGCAACAGAGATACAGGTGGGCTCAAACTACTTTATGGGACTATATCATTATTCACACTGGGAGAGAGATTGGAGATTTCAAACTTCTACAAGATCACCCCGTGTCATTTGGCTATGTGGGAAACAATACATTATTAATAAATTACAATGGCTAGAGATCTACTCTTGGATGCCCTGCCCACAAATGTCTATATGGGAAAATATTCCAATTTAATAAGTCCCTCACCAATGGTTTGTTCTTTTGGGATTTGGTACGTACATTGAATATTTCTCTGGATGTATTTGTATTTGTATTTTTGTATTTTAATTACATTCATGCCTTTCGCAAAAGCCGCTGAACAATGCATTGAATTAAAAAAAAAAACACATTCAAATTATACAAATGGATCCAAATTACATCAGCAGAGGAGACAAAACAGAAAGAAGTGTACTTCTAGAAGGTAAGAGACGAAAGAAGATAGAGTTTAAGATTATTTTGAAAAATGAGCAGAGATGAAGAAGAGCGAAGCAGGAGAGGAAGGGCATTCCAATGTTTTGGAACCAGCAAAGAAAAAGAACAGAAATGAGATGAAGCACAAGGAGGCTTACGAGCAGTTAGAAGAAATAGATTAATTTTACATTTTGATATGGTGGGATATGGGGTTATGGTATGAAATTCTGCTGTATTGCTTCCTGCTATTGTATATTTTGCAGTTCAATGACTTATGATGATGATACTTCTTGTTGAATATTGTTGAAAATGAGAAATAAAGAGTTGAAAAAAAAAAAAAAAGAAGAAATAGATTGTGAGATCATAAAGAATGTGAGGGAACATGAAAAGAAAGTAAACAAGAAAGATAAGGCAGAGCCAGACCGTGAGTACATTTGAAAACAATTGAAAGAAAGTGATTCAAGAGATGAGATTCAAAAGGGAGTAGTGAGATTGAAAGCAGGGAAGATATAATAGAAGATCTAGGGGGCAAATGAAAAAGAAGACGAACAGAAGAAATATAGATGAACAAAGAGAAAAAGATGACAAGCAGGAAGACCAAGCAGAAACAAGCCATAATCAATGTGGGAAAAAACAAGAGAAAAAAGAAGTTTAGTGGCATAAAAAAAAGAGTGAGCACAGCAAATGTTAAACAAGGCATAGCGACAGGAACGAGCAATATAAGAAATATGAAGACAGAGGAAAGAGAAGGGTCAAAGATAACGCCAAGATTGCATCCTGAAGGTGAAAAGGGGCGAAAGGATGGAGGAAAAGAGACAGAGGGGGCTGTTAAAGTAGGAGAAATTGTAGAAGAAAGAAAAAACAGAACCTCCATTTTTGAGGGATGAAGATGCAGAAAGTGAGAGGACATCCAGTTCTGAACAGCTAAAAGTCAGTTTGAAACAGTACAGTGCAATGTAGAGACAAAAGAAGAGAAAAAGAGAATGATCTGGGTGTCATCAGCATAAAGATGAAAAGAAAGATGGAAAAAGGAAATAAGGGTGGAAAGAGGAGCAGAATAGAGAGAAAAAAGAAGAGGACTAAGTACCAAGCCGTGGGGATGCCCTAAAGAAGAGGTAGTGAAGGAGAAGTGTGTCCAGCCCAGGTGACAGAGTAGATTTGTTGTGTGCGGTATGAATGAAACCATTCGAGAACAGACCCAGAAATACCTAAAGTGGAAAGAAAAGGAAAAAAAAGAGAGTGAGCCACAGTATCAAAAGCCACTGATAGATCAAGAAGAATAAGAATAGAAGAAAGCTTTGAGTGGTGGGCGGAAAGAAGAGAATTAGAAACATGAAGAAGGGCAGTTTCAGTGGAATGAGATGGGTGGAAGCCGGACTGCAAAGGTGGAAAAAGTGACTAAAGACTTAAATAACAATCTACCTAAGTATAAGCAGCCCATTCAAGAATTTTGGAGAGAAAAGGAGGAAGCGAATTAGGACAGAAATTAGTTGGGGAAGATGGGTCAAGAGAAGGTTTTTTCAGAATAGGAAGAATATATGCATGCTTCAAAGCCGCAGGGAAACAAGAATGTGCAAAAGAAGAGTTCATAAGAGAAGTAAGATAAGGAAGAAGATGGGGATATACTTGAGAAATTAGAGAAGAAGGGAAAGGGTCAGAAGGAGACACAGAAGGATGAACATGGGTCAGAAGAGCAGATGTATCAAGATCCATAAGAAGAGAAAAAGATGCAAAGGAATACGGTAATGGAGAAAGAAGAGAACGAACAGAGGCAGAGGAGGAAGGTGTAAAAGCAAGACAGAAATTAGCTACTTTAGATGTAAAGTAGTTTGCAAAATCAAAAGAAGAAAGGGATGAGAGCGGAGAAGGATCTGGGGATTTTGGAGAGAGGATGTTGTGCAAAAGTTGATAAAGACGACAAGGATTTTGAGATAAGGTTCCAAAGCCGCTCGGCTTTACACAAACTATGGCAGAGGAAAATACGACTTGAAGTAAGCCAGGGCTGTGAAGTTTTACCAGTCGGGGAAAAATAATGTAAAGGAAAGGTAGAATCCAGTACAGATTGTACAGAGTAATGTAGAGTACTAGCAGCTAAATCAATAGAAAATTTAAAAAAGCGAAGTTGGGGGGAGAGAAGAACACAGTGAGAAAAAAAATTGGAGTCAAAGGAAGAAAGGCTATGACATATTAAGGTAGTTGAAGGAGGAACAATCAGAATAGAGGGAGAAAGGGAAGAAGAAAGAAGTAAATGATCTGAAGCATAAAAAGCAAGAGAGGAAACAAGAGGAAGAGGGGGAAAAAGAAGAGAGAATTAAATCAAGGCAGGAATCAGACTGATGAGACGAGGGAGAAGAAAGAAAATGCAAGTGGTATGAATCAGTAAGAGAAAGCTGCAACAAAAGTGAAGAGTTAAAAGCAGGTGACTTAAAATCCACAAGAAGAAAGAAGGGGAAGAGGGCGGAAAAAGATGTGGAAGAAGAAGATCAAGTTGTTCACGAAAATCTATAGCTGGGTCAGGCGGATGATAAACAACAAGAAGAGATGGGGAACGGGTTGGAACACGATGAAAAATGATATTCAAAGGGCGGAAAACTAGGAGGATTAGAACAGGGTGACAAAATGGTCCAAGAGGAATTAAAGAGAATTCCAGAGACCCCCCCTTGCCTAAATGGTCAGGGAGTATGAGAGAAATAAGTGGACGAAGTGGGAAGACAAGCAAGAATTACACAATTATCAGTAGTGACCCAGGTTTCAGTTAGACAAAGAAAGTGGAAATTAGAGTGAAGAAAAAGATCAAGAATGGAATGTGATTTGTTACAAATAGAACAAACCTTTAGAAGACCAAAGTGGAATTGCAGAAGAGCATCAGGAGAGATAAGAGGACACGACAGTTTAGAAACATTACGTATCCAAGCAGAAGGTAGCACTAAAGAAGAGTGGTAGGTTATCATAGACATGATAGAACAAGACATAGAAGTAGCAAAAGGGATAAAAAGAGAAGAAATAGACAGGTAAGTGACTAATTAGCACATAATTTGCCACAAACAGGAATAAATAATGAAAAACAAAGCTGTTCAAGAAGGGTCACCCAAAGAAAGGGGTGACCAAGGCTGAAGATGTCCAAGGCAACTCCTCAAATTGTATGCCCAGGAAAATCAACAAGCTCCAGGGTTATGTCAGGGAAAAACAAGGGGATCTGGTAAGGCTGCCCCTGCAGACTCAGTTTGGGATAGCCTCCAGCATCGATTCCTCTGTCCTGGTTCCTAATTGTAGTCTTTTTCCTGTCTCATCCACTTCATGTCTCCCTTCCAATAGTTGTATAGAGCTCCAGTCAGATTAGACAGCTCAGATCATTTCAGACAGCTCTCCTCGTTTTAGTCAGCTCTTCATTCTGTACAGACAATCCTCATTTTAGCAAGAGATCCACTTTTCCCATTGTGACTCTCTTTTTAAACCCATATGGCACCCCAAAATATCTAAATCACGAGGTGGCAGCTTATTGACTCATAATTTGAATAGGACAACTATGTGTACTCCCCCTTTATCAAAGCCTAGCCCATTTTCCTGATGTGTTCCTTTTTGCTAGTAGACTTAATTTCTGGGAGGTATGACCCCACCCATTTGAAATTGCATTTTCGAACACTCCAGTTGTGGACCTAAAATCTTCCAAATGACAACTTTTTCCAAATTACAAATAAAAATTACAAACTATATATTTTTTAATTGGTTTTATCATACCAGACACAATGCCCTGTCTCCCATGCCGGCACGTGGTTGCATTTTGTGTGATATCTTCAAAAAGTATAGCAATTATCATCACCAGATTTTCATACACAGGGTATCAAATTTAATAAGCTACTATCTTCCTGACTCTCGGTTCCATGACTTTTCCTGTGAAGCTATAATCACATTTTACCTTGTAACTCTTGTTCCCAATTTCGAATTTCCAGGGGTGGGGGGTTCATAGGTTATCAGATGAGACTTTTCATAAGCTTATCAGGGATATTTGAACAATTTCTGTAAGTGTCACATTTCTCAAGTTAATAGACAAATATTACCCTCCATATAAACCTGTGCCATTCTATTAATTACATACATATTATTAGTTCAATCAAAGAGCACATTATCTTCCCATGACCTGCCTTTGTTGACCCAAACCTACAATAAAGTGATTTATAATTCTTTCAAGGCTAATGAACTGGGCATGCAATTCCTTTTCTACTTCAAACAGAATTTACAACTCCTCCCCCTACTCCAATAACATTCTCCTGCAACGTGTCAATTGTCATTGTGCTCGGTGAGAGACCATAAATCGAATTGTAATTCAGACTTCTATTCAGGGTTCAAGTCCATAAAATGGGTCTTTGTTGACTAAGTAGCCCTGTGTTCATCACAATAAAACGTTTGTCAGGCACAAGTCCTGGCCCTTTCCTGTCTCTTTTGAGTTTCAATGGAATTCACAGATGGCCTCTAAGTGTAGGGGGAAGGTCACTGCTTGGTCTTTCAATCTGATGAGGGAAAGATCTCTAGACTTGAACACAAGATTTTAAATCTGCTCTGATGAAAAAACATGGTGCTTTTGAATGCATTGCATTCCACAAGATGCATTTGGATTACATCTTCATTTACAAAGCTTCTTTTTTTCCTGTAGCCACCAGTTTCCTTAATGTGTGCCTTTGAATTTATTTCTGCAGTGGAGTTTCATCTGTACATGTTCATGCCCATGCTGCAAAATGCTGTTGTTGTATAATCCTTTATATGACTTAGAGTCTTAAGGAGGAATACAAAATACACAAAACACAATATGATATAACATTCCCAATGGAAATTTCGGCACAAGGTTAAAAGGTCATGTCTTAAAATGACCATAAACAATGTATTGCCATGTGTACCACCTTGAGCATGCCCGATAATATACCGTAACAGAAAAAAAACACATCCGAATTGCCCTTAGATTAGCAGATTGTTCACAATTGCCCATTGTGCAAGTTCCATATAATGCATTTCTACATAAAACAAGAATATCTAAAACAAATATCATATTGTGATTATTATCAGCAGCAGTAGGAATTGTCCTCATAAGCAGATAACTACTTAGGGTTTGGCTGAGTGCAGCCTCCTTCTCCAGGTCTGATAAATGAAGTTTGAGACGAAATAAACGTATCCCAATTGTGTGTTACTTTTCAGAAAGCCATGGCCTCGTTCAGTGTCCGGATCCCATGCAATGTAAGCAATGGCTTGAGATACATGATCCTCAAGTGTCTCAGACCATCACACATAAACATAAAGTGCATCATGGACTCATCCTCAGCCCCACAGATAGGACATTTTCTGTTGGTCAAATTGGCTCAGTTCTTTATGAATTTCGGAACTTTTAGGCAACCCAAACTGATCTCTATAGATAGTGCCCATGCATATGGGTGGTTATGATATGGAGGCAACCCTCATAACCATAGTCCCCCTTGTGTGCCAGATAGTCAGTGCCCAGAGATAGAGATTGACAAAAATGTTGCAGGTTGGCACAATTCTGATAATTGACAGCCACATTTACCCTTGCATTGGCCTCCCTTGTGATTGCCTGTGGGTCGTCCCTGTATTGTCTCATGCCCAAAGCAATCAAACATTGTTTAATATGAGCCAGCCAGGGGATATGATGGCCACCATCTAATGTGGTTACATGGCTCATGGCTCCATGGCACTTAGCTTTAGGGCAGCCCAAATTCACAGCCAATAAAAGACTGGTCTGAACACAGCTTCCTCGTCAATCGGGACCATTTTGCATTCAGTGTGCACAAGTGCATTGGGGGCACTTTGTGGGAGCATCAAGATAGACTACACCATTTTTTTCAGCAGTATGCATATTGGAGCAACCCCAGATCTTGGAGCCATACAGTGCTGAAGCCTTGGCCTGTGCCCTATAGACTTCGAATGCTGGTTTTATCGGGCTACCCCCATGCTCCAGACATTTTTATTAAGAGAGCCACTACATTTCTCCGGGCTAGTGATGGCCTTAAGCAATTGTAGACCCCAGCTGGTGTTACCTGAAGTAGTCATACCAAGGGCCCTGTTCCAGTTTCTTGACACTGATTCTTACATGAAGAGCTTATTTCCTCTATGGCAGGCAAAATACCATAACCTTGTTTTTGGTGGTGTTGATTTCTAGGACCAGCTCACCACATTTATTTTTGAAGCACTGAAGAAATGTGGATAAGCCTGCAGGGGTTGTCGACAGGAGTACGGCATCATCTGCATAGAACAGGGCCGGGATCCTGTTGTCCCCAAGACGGGGTATATCTTCATCAAATGCAATGAGTTCCTCAATGATGCTGTTGATGTAAATGCAGAAAAGTATAGGGCCAGAACACAACTTTGTCTGAACCATCTAGCTACATCAAGAGTTCTAGTTACATCACCTGCTAGGCTCCCGGGTATGACCGCTGCATTATTATTATATAAATGTTGGAGTGGTACCAGGAGTTTATGCGGATGGCAGAATGTACAGATTTCTCCATGTTAGCTCTCTGTGTTAGCAAAGCTGCACTTTCAGGAATCAGGCTTTGTCATGCCCACACAAGGCCCATTTAATTTAATTTAACCTTTTATTTCCCTGACAACACTAGTGGGATCTTTGCAGTTGAAATCTGCATGCTGGCTTTTCGTTCGGCCAGCCAACAGCGTGCTCTCAATATTTCTGCAGTCCATTTGGGTCTTGGGTTTGAATTTAAACCCCACAGGGGCATATCTCACAGATATCTTTGCATCAGACCCTAATGTCCCAATTATTGCGTAACAGTTATTGATGACAGTGAATTTGCATGGCCTTGATCATTTTCCATGCTCCAACTCTTCTTTGACTTTTTGGATAGCTTTTTAAGTTCAGGTTGTGTCCGGCTCGTTGTCGCAGACAGAGCAGGAATATGATAAATCCAAGTCCATTGCGTCTTTTACTATTTTCCAATCCACCCGCTCATCCACTCTTTCGACTTCAGGTTTTACTCTTACGCTGATGACACAGAAATCATTGTGCAGCTGGATTCTACCGAGCCGGGCATCGCGTCTCAGTTTAGGAGTTGGCTGTTGGCCGTGAGTAAGTGGATGGCCAGTATCTGGCTGAAACTGAACAGGGACAAGACTGAGGTCCTGGTGGCCTATCCCCCATATGTCCCATGGGCAATTGGTCCTATGTCCACCTTGACCTGGTCCCTGACTTTTTGGCCTGTGGAGCTTGGGCCATGCCCTTATCCAGTGTCAGGGGTAAATAATCTAGGAGTGATTCTCCCTGCCTCCCTTTCGATGGATGGCCAAGATGGGGCCGTTTCTTTTTGAAGTCACTCCGACTTCATAAAGAAATTGTTTCCATTATGGACTGAACCATAATGGAAATCATTTCTTTATGAAGGCAGAGTACCTACAAAAAGGAAAAAAAAATGTCTTTTATATAAGTCCAAGGGGGGCCTCCCTCTGAGGACATGAGGTGGCGCCCCCCCCCCCCCCCGCACTGCAGGGGCAGCAGACCCCCGTTACACCAGTGCTTACACCCCTTTCACTTGTAAACCATCAATAAATCAGGATCCCGCCTTTATTTTTGAACGAAGTACATCTTCGTTTTTTCTTTCTTTATCCTCAAGTTGTTAGCAATGTAGTACACCACCATTTTCATCCATGCCACTCTGGAGGCTGACGGGGGTCTGATCTAACAGCAGGGTGCCTGGAGACCATGAAAATGGCAGCAGTGCGGGTACAAATCACACTAACATACCACATTATCTTCTGGATATAGCATTATGTGCCGGTTATGCAATTTGGTAGGAAAGGCCTTTACTTTGTCAAGAGCAGACATTAGATGTGACAGGAAGAGATATGACAGTATCAGGGCTGAGATCCTATCTTTATGTATATAATCCATACAATCATCTACCTGCCTGTTTTTATGGACCCACCTGTCAGTGTGCAAAATACAGTCACATTCGCAAAGAGCCGAATACCTGCAGGCTAAATTCCCTCGCACCACCCACCCGTGCCCTCCGCTCTCAAGGGACCTGCCGATTAATGGTCCCCCATTTCAGATTTGCGCGCAAAGGTGGCCGTGCTTTCTCGGTAGCGGCCACTAAAGGATAGAATAATCTGCCTATCCCCTTGCCTGAGACCACCGACTATCTCACCTTTCGGCACAATATAATAACTCTGCTGTTTTAAAAAAAAAAAACTATTCTCTGTCCTATGTCTGCTCTCTTTATCTTCCTCCCTCTCTCCTAGTGCCATGATACCTCTGGGTGTGCGTGCGCTTAACAAATCTCAATAACATAACATGATATAAGATAACATTTGACAGTTCCGCCGGAAGCCTCCCTCTCTGTACCCTCTGTAACTGTGCAGAAGCTGGGCAAGGTGAGCGTCCCCCAGAATCCTGCCCCAGATGCCAACCAACTACCTTAAATGCTGTAAAAAGTGTTTAAAAACAGCATTTCTCCTGCGCACTCGGCGTTCCAGTCCCCTTCCTCTTTCCCCCTCCTTCCCCGGCCCAATCCCGCCTCCCAACCTGCCCCTCGCTCCCTGATTGGTCCATGGGCCACACATCACAAACCCTCCCAGGGCAGCCCTCTGCCCGGCAGCCCCCTGCGGCGAAGGGCCACCAAGGCCAAGGGCGGCTCCTACAATGGCGGCTCCAGAGAGTGTCTGCAGGTGTCAGCAGGGGAAGCCATTGAAGCAATGAAGCCACCAGACACCGACAAAACTGTAAGTGTTGGCATGGGTGGGGAGTAGAGCAATTACTCTACTCCAGAAAGCCCCTGCCACTCTAACTTACCTTTCAATGGCCGGCAGTATAATGTTAACCAGTACCATACCCCGAGCGAACCAGAAAGATTAGTCTGCGCCAAATCTAGACAGTAATGTGATTGTTAGCATATGTGATCCTTAGCATGCACCACACACGGAATTCTGAACATGAACTTACTTGTCAATTTTAGCTAGTACCACACATGTAGGGAACTGAACTTTAGCCTGCGTCGGATCTAGATAGAAATCTTTATTCTTAACATGCACCACACTTAGAACTCTGAACCCTAGCTTGCATTGCATCTAGACAGAAATGTGATTGTCAGCATGTGCCACACTTAGATGGAATTCTTAAGTTAGTCTGCCCAAATCTAGACAGAACTGTGATTGTTAGCATGTGCTACACTTAGATGGAATTCTTAATTTAGTTTACGCCAAATCTAGACAGAAATGTGATTGTTAGCATATGCCACACTTAGATGGCATTTCTCAAGTTTAGTCTTCGCCGAATCGAGGCAGAAATATGACTGTTAGCATATGCCACACCTAGATGGAATTTCAGAAATGTGATTGTTAGCATATGTGATTCTTAGCATGCACCACATTTAGAATTATGAACCTAGCATGCGTCAGATCTAGATAGAAATGTGACTGCTAGCATGTGCCTCACTCAGGTTTCTTAACCTTAGCCTGCGTCGCTTCTAGATAGAAATCTTTATTCTTAACATGCACCACACTTAGAATTCTGAACCCTAGCTGGCGTTGCATCTAGATAGAGATGTGATTGCTCGCATGTGCAACACACAGGATTCTTAACTTTAGCTCGCTCCGCATCTAGATGGAATTGTGATTGCTAGCATGTGCAACACACAGGATTCTTAACTTTAGCTCGCCCCGCATCTAGATAGAAATGTGATTGTTAGCATGTGCAACACACAGGATTCTTAACTTTAGCTCGCTCCGCATCTAGATATAAATGTGATTGTTAGCATGTGCAACACACAGGATTCTTAACTTTAGCTCGCTCCGCATCTAGACAGAATTGTGATTGCTAGCATGTGCAACACACAGGATTCTCAACTTTAGCTCGCCCCGTATTTAGATAGAAATGTGATTGTTAGCATATGCCACACTTAGAGGGAATTCTCAAGTTTCGTCTGTGCTAATAGCGGGCCCTGGCTGAATGTAGAAGTGTGCCTAATATCCTCTCTTGGTAAAGTTGAATTTGGGACTGTACCTAATAGCCTCTCTGTGTAAAGTTGAATTTAGAAGTGCGCCTCATAGCGTGCCCAACTTGAATCTAGAACTCTGCCTAATAGCCTCTCTGTGTAGAGTTGACTTTAGAAGTGCACCTATTAGCGTGCCCTGGATAAATTTAGAAGTGTGCCTAATAGCGTGCCCTGGTGGAATTTAGAAGTGTGCCTAATAGCGTGCCCTGGTGGAATTTAGAAGTGTGCCTAATAGCGGGCCCTGGTGGAATTTAGAAGTGCGCCTAAATTGCGTGCCCTGGTTGAACTTAGAACTGTGCCTAATATCATCTGTGTGTGCCTAATAGCATGTGCTGGTTGAATTTAGAAGTGTGCCTAATAACGTGCCTTGGTTGAATTTAGAAGTGTGCCTAAGTATCCTCTGTGTGCCTAATAGCGTGCCCTTGTGAAAATCGAATTTAGAAGCGTGCCCAATAACCGCTCATTGAAAGTTGTATTTAGAAATGCGCCCAATAGCCTCCTGTGAAAATCAAATTTAGAAGTGTGCCCAATAGCCCCTCTGTGTAACACCTCTGTGCAAAGTTGAATTTAGAAGTGTGCCCAATACCATCCCTGTGAAAGTTGAATCTAGAAGTATGACCAATAGCCTCTCTGTGAAAGCTGAATTTAAAGTCTGACCAATGGCCTCTCTGTCGAAAGTTGAATTCAGAAGTGCATTTAGAAGTCGAATTTAGAAGTGCGCCCAATAGACTCTCTGTGAGAGTTGATATTAGAAGTGCATTAGTAGTTGAATTTGTGAAGTGTGCCCAATAGCCTCTAGGCGAAAGTTGGATTTAGAAGCGTACTTAGAAGTTGAATTTAGAAGTGTGCCCAATAACCTCTCTGTGAAAGTTGCATTTAGAAGTGTGCCTAATAGCCTCTCTGTGAAAGTTGCATTTAGAAGTGTGCCCAATAGCCTCTCTGTGAAAGTTGCATTTAGAAGTGTGCCCAATAGCCTCTGTGAAAGCTGAACTTAGAAGTGTGCCAAATAACTCCTGTGAAAGTTGCATTTAGAAGTGTGCCCAATAGCCTCTCGGTGAAAAGTTGCATTTAGAAGTGTGCCCAATAACTTCTGTGAAAGTTGAATTTAGAAGTGTGCCCAATAGCCTCTCGGTGAAAAGTTGAATTTAAAGTATGCCCAATAGCCTATCTGTGAAAAGTTGAATTTAGAAGTGTGGCCAATAGCCTCTGTGAAAGTTTCATATCTCACCAACACGCTTACTCTCTCCTTACATCACCACTCAACTAGAACATAGAGATACTATGACACCATTCGGTATAACTGTTCTCATATCAACATCCGCCGCTCACTCCACATCACTCTAAGTAATCACTGCTGGTTACACACCCCCCAGTGAGGCGTTCTCCTCAGGCCTAACGCAGCCACATCCGATCTGGATAAATCCTGCCAGAACGAACACATACTCCTGACCTCCCAACCATCACACCTACCGCTAGAAAGCAGCTATTACACGGATACCGCATGAGCTGCACACATACCCGGTGCTCACACGCACCTTTTGACTCTCTCGACTCTCTCTACTGATATGAACTTCGGTTGTTCAACCTACCAGCGCCTTCAGACCATACCAATGGTATATAAGGCGCTATATAAATGCAAAATAACATAACATACCATATTAACAGTGTAAAATGCCATGCTACAATTAATAAGGCATACATGGAGCACAGTTCATGTTACTTTTAGTGTGTTTATTGCCAAATGATGCAAAGCAAGGCAGTTATCTATCATTGAACCCTGTTTAGAAGGCGGGAGGAACATTTTGGCTGTCTGCCCAGGCTTATGCTTCCTGTAAGGGAATCTTTGCCAATATTTTCCCCATACCTAGGAATCGAAATATTCAATAATCTTCTTTCTTTCACTTTTTATATCCCAGAATCAGTGCATGACCATACCAGCTAGATCGGATGACTTTATACAAAAGAGCTGATTCTATCACTATTTCTAGTACTGGTGCCCCATTTCCTGGAGAGTTTCAAGACTGCAGCTCCCAGGACATCTGGCCTTGGGGCCCATGATGCCTTAGGATATTTAATTGCTGCTAATGCTCATTTCAATAGTTCTATCCAAAATGGATGGGCTATTGGATGAAACCTGATCCTGGCCATTCAAATGTTCTTTTTATGTTTATGTTGTTTTTGTTCTCTAGTTCCCTACCATCCTCAAAAAAGAAAATGAAAAAGACCTCTTATTTAAGAATATATATATAAAAAAAAAGACAAGTTAAACTTGTATTGGAGAATGAGCGTCAAATAAGGGTAGATGTTTTTAGAGCAGGTGTCGTACTTCAGGAAATTGGTATTATTTCGTTATGGATAGGAATGATTAATCTTTGAGGCTTTTTGTAGTCTTTCCAACTTCTTTTAAATATTCAGTGCACCATTCACATGTCTATGTCTTTGGGCAGTTTTCTTCAAATGCAACAACACCGTGGGTGGAGGGCCAACCCTGCAGGTATCAGGCCCCTGCATACATTAAAAGCCTGAGCAAAGCGAGGGTCCCTTAAAAAGGGCAAAGGTGCCATTACTGTCAGAGCTGGTCCACTGCCCTGGGAAATCACATCACTGGCACCAATGAATACTGGGTGTTGCTGATAAGTCTTTTTGAATAAAAAAGAAATATCTTTTTTCATCTGAATATCTGTTTGCATCATCCTAAGTCTATGTTCTGTGTTGATTAGGGGCAGGGGAGTTGCTAGGTCTGGAAAAGACCCGGGGCTAAGCTGATGTCGGAACTGTTGGGACTGGGGGCTAGCTAGTCTTTTGGCTGTAGCTCCTGAGATTCTATCCGGGGCTACAACCAAAAGATCAGGGGCTATAGCCCCCTTAGCCCCCCCCCTAGCAACGCCCCTGATTAGGGGTAACGTGTCAGCACAAAAGCAGACTCTAGTAGAGCGGAGCCGCTATGATGACACAAATGGTATGTTTTCTTTCTTTTTTGTGTTACTCAAAGGCTTAGCAGGCACCTGGAAGGGTAATGGGAAAGAACATCATCATGATGAAAAGATGGCTTCCACCTCCTGACCTGACTGAGGGAAATGCATTAGTACTTAAATGCTCCTTCCTATTGCATCCCAAACCTGGGGCTCGCAATCCCAGTGCCACAGAGAAGGAAGACAGTGGCATCATTTTCCATCATTAGCCCAGGAGAGATTAACAAGTGACTGTGGGAAACAAGAGCAGCTCCTCAAGTATTATGGAACACCTCTGTTGCAGTGCCCGATACTGTACTCCCAGGCAACAGTGCAATGTTCCTTGTTGAGCGTTGAGAATTATATTTTTCTAAGGGCCCCGCCATGGGAAGGCACTCAGCTCAGGCTTGGGAGTGGATTGTTGAAGCAACTCATCAAGCCACTCGAGCACATGTCTTCGGAGAAAGAAGTGCCCACTGTGTGCGTGTGCCCCTTCCCTGATGGAGGGCAGCAGAAACTGTGTGCACAGACCTTCCTTGAAGGATGGCGGTATACATTATGTGTTTGTCCCTCCCGTATTCCCTGTGAAGCAAACACCATTTGTGCACCACCTTCCCCCCTGAAGTGCAGCAGAAATCGAGTGTGTGGCCACTTTCTTGCTGTGGTGCAGCAAAAACTGTATTTATGTGCGCGCGCACGCCCCCTTCCCTGCAAAAATACAGTAACATTACTATGGCATTCCAATTATTATGAGAAAGCACCAGAAATCCTGTGCATACCCCCTTCCCTGTGGAAGTGCAGCCACAATTGTGTATGCGCCTCCTGCACTGCTGGGGTGCAGGACACATTTTGTGGGCATCCCTTTCGCTGTGGTAAAACTGCAAACAACGTGTGTTTGCCTCCCTCTGCAGCTGTACAAGATAAATGGGAACGCAGCAGAAATTATGTGCATGCACCCTGTGCCTGCAGGAGTGCAGCAAGAGATGCTTGTGGTACCCCCTTTACCTGCAGGATTGCAGCACACATTTCTTTGTGGAAGTATACCCAACATTGTCTGTGAACCCCCTTCACTGGGGGTGGGGCGCAATAAGCTTGGATGCATAGGCACACTTCCTTGTGGGAATGTGGAAGGAAATGTGGGTGTGCCCCTTTGCAGCATGAGTGCAACAAAACTAGATGAGCTCCCCATTCCAGTGGGAGTGCAGCAAAATATTATGTTCAGACTGCAACAGTATGTCTGCTCTCTGCGAGATAAAAAGGCAGTGTCCGTTGTTAATCCAGAGCTGGCTTCAAGCTCCACCCACGGGTATGAAACATAATAACTATCATTCATATAATAGATACATGTATACGTCTGCTGTCCACACACACGCCATCAGCTGAAATGTGAATTTGACACTCGGGGAGGATAGCTCAGGGGCAACGTGCTCACCTTAGAAGCAAAACTACAACACGAGCAACACAGGCTCCATCTCCGGGTCCAACCGCATTTTAAATGACCTTTCAAGTCAGACACAAACATATCATGTTCTTCATGTGCACGTTCAGAAACTGGCTAACAGAACAACTTCATATCATACAGCGGTCTAATGACACATCTTACTCTCTTCTTATACAGTAAGGCATTGCATGGTATGGGTTTTAAACAGTCTGTCAACTAAATTAATGTTTCTATACATTGGACTGCCTTTTTAAAAATGGAGCCACACATGAATCTTGCTAATTTACATGTAAACAATATTTACTTTAGTCGTACCTGCAAGGAATTCGAATTGGGGGACAGGAGGGTAGATATCCGACCATGCAAGCAAGGTTTCATCCAAAGGATGTGTCTGTAATGCCTGTGTACAGAAACAAAGCTATGCCAAATATCACATTTCCCTTATCTTAGGTTTTTGAATTCAAGATAATCTATATTATACCCACATATCGAGTGTTATTAAATGAGCAGATGTTGTGACTAGTACACATTTGTTGCTTGAACAGTTGTCTGTGCATTCTATCTTTCCATTCATTGGCAGAGCAGATGAAAGAGACATTCATTGGGAGTTTTTTTCTTTCTGTGTTGAACTGTAAACAAATGGTCTAACCGGCTCCCAGGATATTATATATGCCTCGTGTGAGAATCTTGATACCTCACCCACAAAGGAAGTGATAGTTTCCTGCCCAAGACTGGCAATGTCCATTAAAACAAAAGTCCTACTCACAGGGGGTGGGCGCGCATAGAGGAGAACATTTCTAAGGAGACTCTTTGATCTGCCAGAGATGCAGGGGGTCGGAGAGTACAGAAGAGGGGGGATGAAAGAACACTGCCATCCTGGATAATACTTGTGCACCATTTTGTTGCATTGCACATGATTTCCTGCAGACTTAGGAGCCCGGGTACAACACATAAAAGAATAGATTAGGTGTTAAACTAATTATAGTTGGCTTCTGACAGGAGGCTTATGAATGGATGAAACCTCTTTCTAGATATGAGTACCCCTCGTTTCTTGAGAACATCATTTGAATTAATCAATTTGAATGAGCCATTCAACAAGGCTGCAGATAATCACTCTAGAAGGGGGAAAACCCTTTTTCAAGCCATTTTGTGGGACATGAGAGGTGACCAACTAGAAGATAAAGAGCCTGCCACCTGCTACCCATGAGATGCACTGCCTTTTGTGTAGCAACCTTTTACTTTTACTTTACTTTAAGTTATTTATATAGCGCAGCCATGGACCCTTCGGCATTAGGGCGCAGACAAAAAAGAAAACATAAAACAAACTAATCAATCCAACGTAGCAGTGAGAATCAAAGACATCAGTCAGCTCAGTATGAAAACACGCATTCAAGAAAACAGCCATGTTTTCAGTTCTTTCTTAAAGAGAACTAATGAGACCTAACCTTGCAACAACGGCATCAACAGGTTACAGGCCTTAGGGGCGGCTGTAAAGAAGGCTCCATTGTGTGTGCTAATAAACAAAGTTTAAAAAAAAAAGGCTCCATTCTCTACCTTCTTAGTCCTGCAGAAACAAATAATTCTGATTACTAGACCAGAGGGTCCTTGTGTTGATCTTCTCCTTAATAAGGTCTTGCAAACAGGGGGCACAAGACCCTGTCTGCCTTTAAAGGTAATAACCAAAAGTCTAAACCTAGCACAAGCGTCCGCAGGGATCCAGTGCAGGGAGCAGCTGGACGCCGAGACATGGCCAAGGCAAGATAATCCAATGACCACTCTAGCTGCTCCATTTTGTACGACTTGGAGTCTGTTGGTATCCGCTTTGCAGAGACCGACCAAGAGACTACCACAATAATCCAACTTTGCCCCAATAATTGCTCTCTCAAGGGTCTCAGCAATGACCTGGGATATAAAATGTCTGAGATGCGCAAGCAATTTAACATAGTCGACTGCTGCCGAAACAATGCCACCCAGATGAGCCTTCATGTTCCGCAGCCCGTCCAAAACCACTCCCAAGATTTCCACTTTCTATATCGGGGCGATTTTGACCTCCCCTAGTGAAAAACATTTGTATGCATGGCCCAGCTTTGCTAGCTTCGCTGGGGTGCCAATTATCATCAACTCCATTTTTTCTCTATTCAAGGCAAGGTTGTTGCACACCATGCAATTCTCCATCAGAGAGTAAACTCTATTGATTTCATCTTTGTCTTGTGAATGAATGCCTAAGATGAGGCCGACACACTGAGTGTTGTCAGCATAGTTAGAGAACCCCATTCTGCTCCAACAGTGCAAAGAATGGAGCCATGAAGATGTTGTAACGGCAGGGAGAGGTGCATGCTCCCTGCGGTACTCCAAAGCTGATGGAGACTGGCGAGGCCTCTGCCTCCTCCACAAAGACTCTACTTTGTCTATTTTCCAGAAAGGAAGCAATCCAATGAGCCACAGAAGGAGAAACATTGGTCACCTCTACCATGCTGTTAATCAGGATGGCGTGGTCAACCAAATCAAATGCGGGTGACAAGTCGAGAGAAATTAAGAGAGAGGATAGGCCTTTGTCAGTACACCCCAGAATCCTTGACTTCAGCTCCAAGAGCGAGGACACAGTTCCGAACCCTTGTCTGAAACTTGATTGGTACCGATATAAAATGGGGAACTTATTCAAGTGTTGAGAGATCTGATTATAAGCAACACAATCAAGAATTTCCAACAAAAAAGGCGTGTTTGTTATAGGCCTATAATTAAGTGGCACATCAGTAGCCAGTCCAGGTTTTTTTCAGGATGGGAGTAACCCAGGCTTGTGTTATATAAACTAGAACATAACCCTCATGCACAGAAGATTTCACACATTTTTATAAATAGACTCCAGAAGAGCAGGGGGGGCATGTTTTAATTATGATGAGGAACAAGGATCACCCTTGCATCTGGTGACCTTCAGTTCAACATCCATAATCGTTTGACATTTATAAAGGGGGATCAAGAAACATTACTAGGTTTTGAGGGTTGGTTCCTCAACAAACCAGGATCCAGGCTGCTGGTCAGATTCGGCAACAAGAAGAGAGGAGGTGCGCAGAAGAAAGGGAGTCCCGCCACGATCAACTCCACCTTTGCTAAAACTAGGTATTGAGGGTAATTGGTCTTTTCTAAGAGCAATGTCTGGCTTAGTACCTTTAAAATTAGTTTGCATTGCATCTTGAATTTCCTGACACCAGGAAGCATCCTTTATAAGAGAGTGCGCCACAGCCTGCAGGGTGTTCTGTTGTTCCTTCAATATTTTAAAAAGTTACTTAACCTCACAATCAGCATTCTGAATTCTCGAGTTATGGAAATCTTTCTTTGCCTCCACAATCGCTGATTCATAAGATTTAGCAGCTGCTTTGTAGGCAGGCCACGATGTGGCACAAGAATTTACTTTCCAGGCATAAACATATCAAGGGTGGAAGATTTAAGTCTTTGAAGATCTGCCGAAAACCATGGTTTTCTTTCCTTACCATCAATATTTTTTCTCTGTTTCACGGGGCAAGCGAGTTACTAATAGCATCCAGGTTGGCTACCAGACAATGAGACATTGAGGCCACTGGGACAGAGTCAGTAAAATTAAGATCTTGATCAAGAAGAGGTTCTGTTTTTTCTCGAGTATGATGCTTCCTGTTCTGAGCCAAAGTGACACACAAGCTCCTATTCTTCAATTTCGTAGGAAAAACTGATAGAATGGAAAAATGCACAAATGCATGATTGGAGCAAGGGCAGGGTAGGACCTGATAGGCTTGGCTGATAACATTAGATGTTGAAACCCAGTCCAAGGTATCACCCAGAAGGTGAGTAGGAGCATACATTTTTTGTTCAAACCCTCAATCAGAAAGGGCCTGCTCTAAATCTGCTGCCAAAACATTGCCTACATGTCCCAACCAATAATTAAAATCTCCTAGGAGAACAAAGCATGAGTTAGGCTTGGTAGTGACTAACACATAATTGGAGAGTGCTGCAATAAAATGTTCAGTCTACCTCCTGCTGGTAACTTCTGCATTCCTCTCCAGTGTGGGGAAAGGGGTTCTAGCTTTTCAAGTGGACTGGCAGAATGATGTGCAGCCACAGTCAACGGTCATTACACCTGGCACATGCTGTTGCTCAGCATTATAACTAGAAGCCCAAAAAGAGGTTTAACCTGCCTTAAAACTGCAAAGCCACCTTCAGACTCCTGATTGAACTGTCCTATGCTTCACGCAACTGGCTTCCTGTTGTACCCAAGCCACATGATGCATCAAGGACCAGTTCTACAGGTTCAGCTCAAAGGAGGAGCACCAAGAAGCCTGCTTGATTCTACTCAGCCTGCCTAAAAAGACTAAGGTAGTGAGTGTGTGAACTAGATGAACAATTCCGAGGCATTCTAAGTACTTTGACTCCCTTTCATTTTACATGGGGCACTAGAGACTGGTTAGGTTCCACTTCCGTACTTTACACAAAGACATGTTTAAAAGTAACCAATTATGTTGTATATTTTCACAGTTTTATCCATTCTTGCCTGCAGTACTTTCCCTAATGTACAGTCTACATATCTTTTGCCTGCATTATCTGTGTTCTACTCTTGCAGGGCTAGAGTTTTAGTGCATTTTCTGTATTTCCATAAAGCTCCCCTCCAATCAATCCACCCACCTCAGAATGGTGGTGTTGGAAACTGGAGGGAAGAATGTTGACTTTCGGCTTCAGTTTTTTCACAGGTCAAAATCGGGTCTTTAGTCTCTTACAACCGCACCATCAGCTGCTACTAGAGCTTACAGATTTTAGCGCTCCAGCCTCTCCTATACCTGAAAGTGTGGCTCTTGCAAGACTGTAACTGGAAGCCCTTATGTCAACAGGACATAGTGCATTTGTCTACTCTTTATCATGCTACTCTTGCTACCCGATTCAGCCAAATGATATATAGTCCCTTAAAGAGGCTGTATCATATGTATTCTAATATTGCACCCTCTGCCTGCTCGGCAGATTGATGCAATCCTTAAAAGTGGCCGTAATGTATGTATGGTTGTTGGCTTGTGCCAGCGGGCCACGCTAGCACCAACGCAGCATCACTCCGGCCTCTCACACATGCACACAGAGGAAAGACACAAGACAGGTCACTGGATACAACTTTCTTTATTTAAAATCACACGTGAAACTGAAACTTCTTTCTCCCTTCCCTTGAACCGCCCCTCCCTAGTCCAACGTCACTTCCCTTCACCCTTGTGGACCAAACATGGAACTACCCACATAACAATGTCAGAGGGTGCGAGTTCGTCACTTCACGACGTGACATCTCCCCCTTTTTAACATATAGCGTCACTGACACCTTTACCCCATTTCCTCAATGAGCCTCTGGGGTTTCATGCAGGATCATTGAGGTCTTGTGTGCCGACAGGGTTCTTCTCCTCTCACAGCGACGCTCCCGTCACTCTCTATGCCTTCCAAAGGCTACCCATCTTATAGTTGGTTGTCCAGGAAGTTTTGCGACCTTTTCCATGCCTGTGGCAGGTTGCCCATGAGCCTCTTAACGTGAGAAGCATTCTGTGTAATGGAGTGGTGGTGTTCTCCACTGGACGTCAACATTGAGCCCTTCCTGCTGGTCACCAGCAATCGTTCTGGCGTGAATGTTGGATCTTCCTTTATCACTTTTGGTTGACATACCACCACTTGATCTCCTGGTTGAATGTCACATTCCGTTGCCCCTTGCCGAGCGTCCGCCCTCTCTTTCATCCTGTCTTTCTGTTCATGATCCAGAACTTTGGCTCTTTTTTCTTGAGGGGTGGTATTGGTGACAACGGGGCTTCTGGCAGTCTCGTTCTGATGACTCACCGAAACATGAGGTCAGATAGGCTGATACCCGTGGTGCTGTGTGGCGCATGTCGAAATTCCCAAAGAAGATGATACACGGCCTATTCAAACGGTTTGTTTACCAGATTGGTTGTTTGCAGTGTTGTTTGATGTTGGCCTTGAATTGCTCCACAACCATGTTGGCTTGGGGCCACTGTGGGGGTATCTTGCAGTGTTGCAACCCCATGTATCGTGCAAAGTTCTCAAACTCCGGTCCCATGAACGGTGGACCATTGTCTGACTTCAGTATCTTCAGGATGTTGTAAGTTGACAGCATACGGTCTAGTTCTGGGATGACACATGACGCCACGGTACAGTTGATCATTTGTGCATCAGGGAAGCGAGAGTGTTCATGGATCAATACCACCACATACATCGCATTGCATAGCGGTCTAAAAAAGTCCACCGCAACTTCTTCCCAAGCGCCCTCCGGGAGAAGGGACATCTGTAGTGGATTGGGGTGTGGCGGGGGAGCTACCAGAGCACATGTGGTGCATCTGGCCACAATCTCCTCCACCTGAGCATCCAGTTTGGGGAACCACACCTTTGCGCAGAAGGCGTTTCATGGAGACTACCCCCCGGTGGCCTTCATTCGCCAGCATGACCGTCTGCTCTCTCAGCGAAGATGGGATAGTGACTTTGTAGCCCTTAGGATGATGTGGTCATCCACCACCGTCAGCTCGTCTTTCACTAGCTCCAGGGAATTGATGTCTTCCTTCACAGCATCCAGTTCTAATCTGGCTTGGTGTTTGATGTGGCCATTTTGCCAGTTTGCAAGCAGTGAGTCACTATCGCCAGGGCTGGGTCGCATTTTGACTCTCTCGTCAGGGTGGCCCACTCCACTGGCAGGGGTTGCAGGTGATGGATGACATCATTAATGTATGCATCCGCGATGGAAGGGCCAGCCTGCGTGGAGTCTGTGGGGTGCCAGGACACGTAGTATGCCACATTATGTGCCTTGTGATATATGTGATATATGATCTCAAATTTATAATCTTGTAGTCACAACCCCCACCTGGCGATTCTGGGGGCATCCTTGCCTTGAGGTCACCGAATATCGTCAACAGGGCCTGATGGTCAGTAATGATAGTGAACGCCTTCCCATACAGGAAGAGGTGGAAATATTCACAGGACCACACCACCGCAATGCTTTCTTTCTCTGTCTGAGAGTACGCCTGTGCCATGGTTGTGAGGCTTTGGCTTGAATACACTATGATGAACTTGCCATCCGGGTTCGTGGGGTCCCTTTGCGTCAGAATGGCGCAAAAGCCAACTGGGCTGGCATCGACGATGACCTCAGTCCGTCTGTCCGCATCGAAGTAGGCCATGTCTTCAGCCTTGGAAATGTCGTTCCTGATTATCTGAAATGCGCGCTGGCAGTCCGGTGACCATACAAAAGGCTGGTCTTTCCGAGTCAGTTGGCGGAGGGGATTGCTAACGGCGGCGTAGTCCCGCAGGTACTTCGAGCAGTAGCTCTCTAGTCCCAGGAATGACCGTAGCTCTGAGACATTTTGAGGTGGTTTGCCCCTGTTCAGGGCCACCACCATGTCAGGATCTGGTGCATGCCCTTCTCCGAGAATATGTGCCCAAAAAATCTGAAAAAGCCTTTGCTGAATTTGCACTTTGTCCTGTTGAGTGTTTGCACTGCTGATTCTAGTGCTGAGCAGACCCTGTACAGCGCAGTGTCGTGTTCCTCTATTGTCTTACCAATGACCAGCACATCATCAGAGTAGTTCAAGCAGTTCGGGACATGGCGGATGACTTTGTGTACTTCTTTCTGAAAGATCTCTGCTGCAGATGAGATGCCAAAACTGAGTGACTTGTATTGAAAGAGACCCATGTGAGTAACAAACGTGGTGAAATATTGTGACTCCGGCGCTATCTCGATCTGGTGGTATCTTTTGTGAGGTCCAATTTTTAAAAGAACCTGGCACCATGTATGTGTCCGTTATTCTGAGTGCCTGGTGCCGTTCCCTTTCTATCGCAACATTCGCCCTCCCCATGTCTACAAACAGTCTGATAGAGCTGTCCGGGGATTTTTTTGGGTCGGGTACTATGAGGGATACCCATGGGGTGGGTCCTGTCATGGGCTCGATGACATGCTGCTTTGAAGTTTGATGATTTACTCCTCCACCTGCCGCTGAATACTGATGGGTATACCCTGTAGTATTGGGCGACGGTCTTGACATCCGGGTTAATGTGGAGCTGGACTTTGCAGCTACTCAATTTGCCCAGCCCTTGAAAGAGATTAGGGGAACGCCTCTTCAATGTCCTCAGGCCTTGCGAAGTACTTGTGGGTCATCAGCTTGTACAAAATATGCACGAGCCCTATGTCCACCGCTGTCTTAAAGCTGAGTATAGCCGCTGTTAGCTTTCATCTTGAGGACCTGTAGCTGGACTTTGGCCACATGAACCTTGTGCGTACACACGGTCGAGATAACATCTTTGCAGGGAAGTGCTGTGGTAGAGCCATGGGGGTAGATGTCTACTGTGGCCTTCCTGAGCTTCGGAGAGTTGGGGAGGGTGTTGTATGCCTCGTCACTAATTATATTAACTATAGCTCCGGTGTCTATCAGGAAGTCCACCGGTGTGCCATTTACTTCGAGATCCAACACCACACTGTGTTGAGTGGCGGCACTGTTGTTTAGGGCCCAGACATATCCTTTCTTCCTTTGGTCCTCGGCTGAGGCCGGGGAGTCACTGCTGGATGGCAACCACATTTTGCTGTTGCGGACGTAGCATCTGCGGCCGCTCCTTCTGGGAATTTCGGCGGGCCGGTACTCCTCACGGTTTTGTAGACATTCCTGCGGTCACATTACTCCCGTCGTTGCCATCTAGGTTCTTGGTCCGGACCACACTCCTGGGGGCTCATTGGTGCTGTCCTCCTGCATTCCCTCATGCTCCTCCAACTGCTCAGGGGAGCCTGCCATTTTTCCAGACTGCCCTGAAGTGACCCTCACCACCACACACGGCGCATTTCTGTCCTAAGGCGGGCAGTCGCCCATGTGGGGGTATTTGCATCCACACCTGTAGCACGTGGCATCCGTGCATCTGGGCAGAATGTTGAGCAGTCTGGTGACAAGTTTGTTTATGCTGTCTGGGTCAGAAACCTTTGGTTGTAGCGTGACTTTGCCCAGATTGTCCAGTTGGGACTCAACTGCTGCTTCCATGTGCGCCAGGGTAAGGTTCTCATCCAGCGACCTCTGTTTCTGCAGACGTTTCTTGCAAAATGACTGGGTGTCACACCCAGCTGTGACCTGCAATGGTATGGCTTCTTTGTTAGAGTAGCAATGAAATTTGCAGTGTTTTATTTGATGCACAGTCTCATTACGTAGTTGTTGAGGGACTCCCCTTTGTCTTGACGTGTGATATGAAAGAGGTGTCTCTCATAGTTGACATTGGTGTGGGGTTTGAAGTATTCGGTCAGTTTGGTATTCAGGTCGTGATAGGTCGCAGTATCAAGGTTCACAAGCTCCCCTGCAATGTCTCGAACTGCCGGTCCGATGGGCATAGATAACGTGTTTTTGAGCCTGACATCATCCTCAAGTCCTATGGCACCCAAATAAAATGTAAAATCACGTAGCCATGATGACCATCTGGGACCGCGATTGTTTGTGTCACGCACATCGGAAACATGGGGCAGGTGAAGTACTTGGGAGCCCCCACCCGTGAAAGGCGGCTGTCCTGAGGGTCCGGCTCCTGACGTGGATGAGGCCTCTCCATCAGACATGAGTATGCCTTGAATGGCCGCAGCTGAGCACTCCCTACTGGTTCACAGTTGGTATGTGGGTGGAGGAGAGAAAAGCTCAGCCTTTGATTGGGGCAAGGAGGCCAGGGTTGTGCCCTCGTTACCAAACTGGGGGGTGGTTTATGGGCCCAGGTAAAGTCCTGCAATGTATCTGCAGGCCATGCCTTTCTGAGCCGTCTGGAAAGGGCTTGATTGGGACTGGTGTGCTGCTTATGAATGCTGCTGTCCTTGCAGATGCCTTGTCTGCTTGTTTCCTGCCTGCAGCCTGTGTCTGTGGCTGTTGTGGACCAGAGTTGCCCTGTAGGCACGTGCGGTGGCATGGCTTGATGGTGCCGGGCCTCCGGTCTGGATTAACAGTATGAAGTGTCTACAGTGCTTACTGCGCTGCTTTATTCACAGCCTGTTTCTGTGGCTGGTGTGACACCGTGGAGCTCTGCAGGCGTGTGGGGGGGCATGGCATAATGCTGCTGGGCCTCTGGCCTGGATGGGAAATGCTGGGATCACAGCGCGTACTGCGCGAGAATGGGGTGGGGCTTAACGGTGCTGGGCCCCTTGTGGTACTGTCCGTTTCCTGCAGAGTTGTAGAGCCGGCCTGCGCGGGTTCACTGATGAGCGAGCAGTGTCTTTAGTAGACCTGGCGGGGCACACAGGCCTCTTGCCTCCATAATGACGGGCCTCTCCTGCGCAGCGGAACCTCCTGGCCGGCACTGTTCATGGCATGGGGTTGTCAGCCCTACATCGCCAGTGTCGGCTTGGTCTAGCGGGCCACGCTCGCACCAACACAGGTTCACTCCGGCATCTCACACATGCACACGGAGCAAAGACACGAACAGGTTGCTGGATACAATTTTCTTTATTTTAAATCACACGTGAAACTGAAACTCCTTTCTCTCTTCCCTTGACCCACCCCCTCCCTATCCAAACGTCACTTCGCTTCACCCTTGTGGCCCAAACATGGAACTATCCACACAACGATGTGGGAGGAGGGTGCGAGCCCGTCCCTTCACGACGTGACAGTTGTGTTGCATTGTGTTCCCGCTCAGCAGATAGATACAATCCCTAAAAAGGGACAAGGTTATAGTTGTCCTCATGATGCACGGTATAGACTCGAGGATTGGCAACGACTGATGTGGTGTCAAGGGAAATGTGATTTCCCCACCTAGGTCACAACCATCTCCTGTTTAAATGCGTTTTCTGACAATATGGCGTGTGTATGTATATCTTGAGATGGTGATGTCCACTGTTTTATTGTTTACTTCATATATTAATGTATTTAATACCTGGGGTGTCCAGCAACATTTTAACATGATCCATCTCTCTCTACCCTGTGTTAATGCCCCTCCTGACGCGTAGCATGTTGAAGGGGTACCAGGTTCCTTTTTAAGGGGGTTGAAGAATATTCATTTTTCTGCTTTGAGTAACACTGGCTAGTCCAGTGACTTGAAAAGTCATCGTTGGTATCCAGAACTGCAAACATAGTGCTGACGAGTTGCCCACTCTCCTCTGCTGAAAATGAGACCCGGCCTCCCTTGATGGATTCCCCTCACTTTCCTTCATATATTGTGGCTACATCACAATATGATATTCCCGTTTTATAGTATAAAGGGGCACAGGTGTGGCTAAGTGCCTCCCCCAATCTTATAAAGGGGTGCTTCCCGATGTCATTGCCTCAATATTTGGCCCACAATGAGCACTGTTGTCATTACAGTTTCCAGCCGGTGTACATTCGCCTCTCAGTGATGAGCTTTCAGAATCTGACACCCTTCTGTGCTGCCTTTCCGAGGCATTGCCTGCTTTGGACCGAACGCACTGTGAACTCTGCCATGGGACAGTAATCGACCTTCTAGCTCATCTCACTACGGTACCAATGGGGTGTGGGGAGGACATTACACTGCAATAAATTAAGCCCTGACTCAGAAAATATTCTGCATATATATTAAAAATAAAACACCACCACTCAAATGTAGTTCTCCAGTTACCCAAAGAATAGGGTGGCAGATTCACCTAATTTATTTTCTTTGCGGGAGAATAGTTCATTGGTGCCAAGTGCCTTCATGCAATGATCATTTACTCCCTTCCATTACCAATCGCTTACGTCTTTTCCCGCCATATGATGATGTAGTTGGGTTCTGTTGGACTCAAACATTTTAGTTTTATCCCAGCAAAAGGTTATCCGGCTTCTCTCTTCCCATATGTGCACTGCTCTGCTTGACACTGTCAACTGCTTCATGTAGATGGATTTTCATCAGCAATATGGAACGCGTTTCTTCTCCTTTCCGCTTGGCATGCCCAGACCTAGACGGTAGAAACAGGCATGTACAGGTGTCCAATAACTTGCCTTTCACCTCGTCTTGACTTTCTGCGTGTGTATTCAGTGAAGCGGCCACATCCACAATTCTATAGCATTCAGGGTGTCCTTTCCCCAACTATCACAGGTGGGCACAGATTACAAATATTTGCTTAAAATAGATTGAATACTCTGGTAGCAGATGAGTCACAAACATGTTCCTTGTGGTACTCTATGGTTTACACACCCAACAGGTAGCAAATGACATTAACATATGGCTTTAAAACTGCATTATAGGAAGCATACTGGCTTGGTGTATGACTAATGCCCCTCACTATTACGCCTGGAAGTTTAGAATTTATTAAAGACGAGGAGACTAGTATTATCGCCCCCTCCCCGGCTGACACCAGCATTTTCTGTCTCATACCCTGACTGTACCTTCCATTGAAACCAACTCAGCCTCACTCCCCTTTCAAACTAGATGAGTTAGGCAGTGCTTGGATTCATATCTACTTCCTAAGGTATCCTTGCACTACTGTCATGGTGAGAGTAGCCATGCGTCTCCTTGGGCACCCTGTTCTGAATAATGATTCTGAGAAGCCCTCATGAGCATGACCTTGCAGTTGTCCCTATAAATTAGGAACAAACAAACACTTCCATCTGGAGGCGTGGAACTTTCTTTCTAACCTTTAACAATTATACCTCTGTCTAGACATTTATTGTACCAAAGTAGTTACACTCTGCCATGTATTCATGCCCACCCGGGCCTCCTCTGCTACTACAAATGGTCTGTCAAGAAGAGGCTATGGTCCCCTATTTAGTTAATGTGAGTGGCCCTCTTTGACTGTACACGAGGGCGCTGGGGAGTTCTCCTGACAGACATTTAAGTTATGTTATGCTATGTTATGTTAAGTTCTCCTGTACCGCGCACCTTTACCATTAGTATGGTTTCCAGGCGTTCTCGTGGTTCTGCGAGAGAAAAGGTTGGGTAGGTTAGTGGGAGTAGAGGGAGTAGGACAGAAATTGTGCTTTTCTGTTGGTGCAGAGGACCTGCTGTCTAGTGTGTGTCAGATTTCTGGGTGTGTTTGGGTTGTTGTAATGGGGCTATTATGTCCAGAAGGGCAACGTCCAATAGTTGGGTGTTTGTTTACGACCATTGATTTCATGGTGCATGGATGAGTTGTGTGTTTCAGTGCAGACTAAGTAGATCCTGAGGATCGTGTTATGCTGGAGAGGATATTGATATTTTAATTATATCGCGCTCGTACACAAGTGTTTCAGAGCGTGACAAGGCAAGAGAGGCGAACAGGGGAGAACAAAAACAACGATTTTACTAGGCCCAGTGACATTGAGAACGTGCAACTGCATGGGAAAGGGAAAGAGGGGAAACGTGCACGGAGGGGGAGAAATGGAAAGTGTGAAACAGAGGAGAAAGCAGATACATTATACTAAATAATATAAATAGATAAATAAAGGCGATAAACAGTGGTAGTGCAGCCAGCAAGTGGCAAGTTCTGGGTTTAGCCGACAGCCAAGTTTCCAGTCGTGTACTGAAGTTGCGAGATGGGCTTCTATGGTCCTGATGTCCTTTGCAATTGTGTTCCATAGACTGGCAATTAGGAGTGAGAATGTTGTTCCTCCGAATTTCCTTTTTTCATATTGTTTCCTTTCGATTTGAAGGTCGTCACTGAAGTGTAGGTCTCAAACTCTTCCTTTTCATCATCCCAGTCAAGGTTCTGTTCATTGTGAGTCCCCCATCTTTCCCTCTTTAAGCAGCAGTCACCGGTTTTCATAAAGCACAACGAGGTCTAAGTCAGGGTGCTCAGATGCATAGCTTCAAGAGTGTTTGCCATTTACATTTTGTTTGATTTGAAAAACTGATCTTTTTTTCCCTGTATCACGTTATTATCAGTGCTCCACTTGTGTCAACATGAAATATAGTTTCATGCATAATTCATTTTTAGAAAATCAAGATTTTCCAGTCACACAAAGTCCTAATTTTTATGACACTGACCCTAATATATTTATTAAAACAGTGTCTTCTTTGAGCTGATACTAATAACCTCTCTGAAATTGGAGTGCAAACACATTTTACCAAGATGCGTTGCTTAATTAGCCCGCACACATCTTTTCATATTAGAGCACTCGTAGCCCCCAAACATAATGTAAGTGGTAGACTGCACACATGCGCACCTCCAAACAATGCAAGAAATTATACATGTTATAGTATTTATTGAGCATGGACCTCGCTTCGAGAGGCAATAGAGAGCTTTACAGAGGTATACAACAATACAGATACATAACAGAGCCCTTCACAGATGTATACAACAGTACAGATGCGTGTAGGAGCACTTGTCAGAGGTAACAACATAACAGATATACAGTGGGGGTGAGATACAGAGGGGCACAGAGGGAGAGGGTACAGCTGTACTGGGTGGTAGGGAGGAGAGGGGCGGGCAGCGTCTAGTGAGTCTGGTCGCGGGAAGGGCGAAGTGATTGCTTAGGTGTTGAGGTCGAGAGAGTCCTTGAAGAGGTGGGTCTTCAGTTTTTGTCTGAATTGCATGTGGGTGCGAGTCTCATGCTGACGGGGAGGAGGTTCCATAGTCTTGGGGCGTATGCAGAGAAGGCTTGTTTTCTGGTCTTTCCTTTTTGCAGCGGCGCATTTCGAATCTGCACGTGCCCTGGCTTCTGGTGGTGGGGCGCTGTCCGCCAGAGATGCTGAGTTTTTCCGCAAGGTAGCTGGGTGACTTGAGGGTAACTGCCGTATAGATGTCGATCAAGACTTGAAGGTTATTCATGCATGCAGTGGGAGCCAGTGAAGGTTGATGAGGGCCAGAATGATCTGGTTGTGTCTGTGTAGACCCTTGATTAGGCGTGCAGTAGCATGTAGAACACTTCTCAGGGTATAGCGTTCTTTTATCGACAAACAATTTTACGACGGGTGTTTAGCCGCTGGAGTTTTTCTGAAATACTCCTTAGAAATGTTTTGCTTTTGGGTGGGAAAGGACAAATAAAAGGTTGGGGGGTCGAAATTAAAAACAATAGTTAAATGAGGGGGTGCTTGGTGGACAACCCCCCAATAATAAAGATTTTTAAAAATCGATGTTTTTCAGAAAAAGTCCTGCGACAAAACACCTGTCGTAAAAACGGGTGTCGGTAAAATGACATAGAACCCTTCTCAGGGGCACAAGGTAGGACGATGGGAGACCTTCGAGCATTGCCCCCATCCAGGTGGGATAGGGCCAGTGCTTGAGCAGTGGATCTAAATCTGTCCAGAGGGAGGGCTTAGCTTTCCGCAGGAGGGAGAGCTGATTCCAAGCTGTCTTGAGTTTCCTAAGCTATTTGTGTCTTGATGGAGAGGTGTTTGTCGATGTGGAACCCGAGGGACTTCGCGCAGGAGGTGAGCTCAGCTGTGAAGCCCTCAGCTTTAGGTTAAAGATGAACTTTGAACTACACATACTGTAAACAGCAGCAAGCCATGGCAGGAGTAGTATTCACCTTATATCACCTCTTCAATAATACTGGGCTAAACCTTAATTCATTACCGCATCACTCATTGCCCTATTTAATCAATGCAGCGGATGATAATCTTAATAGCTTAATAGCAACCATTAATCACTATTGAAAGGGAAACGATTTTAACCTATCAGAAGATTGGATCAGGGGGCTGCAAATCTCAGTGCCGAGGTCAGCAAACAGATACCAGGTCAGATACTGGCAGATATGTGGGGGCCACAGGCACTCCATAAGGTACGAAAATGCAGCTGGCGCCTACGCAACGGCATATCCTGCAGTGAGCCGTTCCAGGGCAGTCAGATTGATCGTGTATTCACAGACCTTCAGCAAGACACTAGGATTAGGAAATAATAAAAGCGACAGCATTTGTAATAATTCTTGTTGCCTTTCCAATGCTTCCTGATAAACAGCAGTTCTCTTCTTTGAGTCGCTTATCAGGCTTGTCAGACAAGCATGACTATTACTCTATGATTCCCGCCTTTCCCACGAGGATCAAAACAGGTTTTTCAGGAAGCACTTTAAGCCTGATTTAGAAACGCGTTTTGTTTTATTTACTTGTGTACAATCACAGGAAATGATTTTTACAAGAAGTAGTCATGAAATGTTCAAAGGTTGTTTCCGAAATGTTTCCCATTGAAACACATCTGTGAACCAGATCCAAAGCCTTCATGATTGCAAGGTCTCCGATTGTTTCGTAATATCTGATCTCCATCTAATATAAAATAATGATCCTTCTCGTTCTCCAACAGTAAAATAATCTGCACTGAGGACTGTCACAAGGTGTGTTGAGGCCCTTGGCAAAAAATGTGGTGAAGCTTCCTTATGATATTTATACTGTGGGACAGCTGCAGCACTATCTCAGCAAACAGGAAATGGCAGAAATCTCCCCTTCAGTTTATGAGTGGAGGAACCCAAATATGGTTTATTACAACTGCAAATCAACTACAGCAAAGTCCTGTTTCTCTACTAAAGAAAGGTCTATTCCAGAGCAACTCTTGTTTAATTTTTATAAATATATAGGATGACATGAAGGCATGTGGTGCGTGATGCCAGTATTAAGCAGCGCCATGTCCCTGTGTTAGTTTAAAACACACATCATACAACGTGACGGGTAGACGATGTTAAGTGACGGCTGGTGAATTTTTGAACAAGAGAGGCTTAACTGTTTGCACCAATTACGCGGGGATCGATAGAGATATGATATGAAATTGCATTTATAACGCATCTGTAAATAAGTGTTTCTAGGCGCGACAAGATAAGGAGGGGGAAACAGAGTGAAGACAAAACAACGATCTTACTAAGCCCTGTGTCATTCAGATCCCGCAAGTGCAGGTAAGTGGAAGGGGTGAAGTGCTGAGGTGCAAAGGGAGGGAGAAGTGCAGGCAACTCAAAAGTGCAGCCAGCAGGTGGCTCAGTGCAGGTAAATCAGAAAGTGCAGCCAACGCGTGGCCCATAAGTGCAGAGAAAAGGGACTGTGGGTTACAGATAGAGACCACAAGTGCTGAAGGGGCCAAGAGGCAGTGTGAGGTGCAACTGGACATCCAGAGACCTGGGCCCAAGTTCAGAGGGTGGCCAGGTGACCAGTGCGTGAGCAGTCAGGACATCAGCAGGGGAGAAGAAGAGAGAAAGCAGAAGCAAAGAAGAAGGTCTTGAATTGCTTCTGGGACCGGAAGTGGTTCTGCTCAAGTTTGAGAGAGGCAGGGAGGCTGTTCCAGAGAGAGGCCCCAGGCGAAGACAGTGCTCTGCTCCCAACTCGCTGCTTGGAAAAGTGACTGACCCTCAGAGAGTTGGAGGTGGATGAGCGGAAAGCTCGAGAAGGGAGATTTTTTGGAAGAGAGAGTTGGAGGTAGTGCAATCCCATGCCCCAGAAAGCCTTGTGGATGATGAGGAGGGTCTTGAACTTGATCCGTGCTGCCACTGGGAGCCAATGAAGAGATTTCAGAGCTGGAGAGATGCAATCCTGGGCTTGAGGCCAAGGACAAGTATCAAAGTCCTGTTCTGGATACGTTGTAGAGGACGGAGAATAGAGGCAGGAAGATTTAGAAAGAGGCTGTTGCAGTAATCCAGCCTAGAGAAGAGCTCAGAAGACAGTGAGCTAATGGGGGAAGGTGAGGAAAGGAAGAATACCTCTGAGGAGGTGCAGCTGATAGTCTGACTTCTTAGAGATGTCGGAGATGTGAGGAGAGAAGGAGAGGGTGGAGTTGAAGATGACCCCAAGATTCTTAGCCTCACAGGTAGGAGCAGGAAGAGGGCCCAGAGTGTGCAGCCAGAGAGAGAGAGGAAAGGATGGAGCTGGTGTTATGATGAGGAGGATCTCTGTCTTGCTGGCATTAAGGCAGAGATCATTGGCGGTAAACCATTCCTGAATTGCAGACAGACAGTCTGGAATGAGAGAAGGAGAAGAGGCGGCCGAGGGGAGCAGAAAGAGAGCTGTGTGTCATCTGCATAACACTGAAAGTTGGAGCAGAGAGCAGCAATGCAGTGGGCAAGGGTTGCCAGGTATTGGTTGAACAGCCAGGGAGACAGGTTAGACCCCTGGGGAACACCACCGTTAGAGAGAGAGATGGAAGAGAGGAAGGACCCCAGATGGAACTGAGAGGGTTGATCAGTGAGTAAGGAGGTCAGCTTGGCCAGGGCCTGATTAGTGATACCCAGGTTATCACGGAGGTGTTTGAGCAGGATTGCATAGTTGACCATGTCAGAGGCAGAAGAAAGATCAAGAAGAATTAGGGCAGAAGAAAGGTTAGAGTCAAGATTAGAGAACAGGTCTTCATGGATGTTCAGGTGAGCAGTTTTTATGCTTCTGGCCGCTCTGAAGCCAGACTGGTGGTCAAGGGGAGAACCAACAGATTGAGTGTGCAGATTAAGCTGGGAGATGCACAGTTTTTCCAAGATTTTTCAGAGGAAAGAAGTAATGGAGCACAGTCAGGGAGCGCTAACCACACAAGGGGTGATTGAGAGGGTTTCTCGCCCCTGAATTTCGAAACAATGGGTTGAAATGGTGCATTTTACAGCACTTCCTTTAAAACTGTGTTAAAAAGCCATACAGTTTGAATTTTGTGTTTTGTTTGGAAGCAGATACAAAAACCCAATCGATGCAAGTCACCAACCGTGCACTGTAGCATTTTCCATGCCGTCTTTGACAACAGCACATGACAGTATAAAAACATTGTCATGCTGGCTGTTCCCATACATGCCCATGTCGTCTGCAGCAATACGTGCCAGTATTTCCATATAAGGACTCCCAGTAAAAAGTTCCATGCCACAGAATGTATATCCAGACTGGCTGTGCACCATAAGTGCTATTATTGGCTAGACTGGTGGGGTGCATACATTATAATGGAGACAAGAAATATAGCCAGGGTTAGTGCTGTTTTAGTGTTTTGTGCAAAGTCAAATCTAGGTGTGCTTTTTAAATTGTCACAACCACTGCTTTTGTGCTATTTTAGTGCTTTTCTGCAAAGTTAAGTCTAGGTGTGTTTTTTTAACTACCCACCACCCACGGTAGCTAGGCCACCTGGGGAGCTGGTGCAGTATCTACTCCTGTCCCACTCCCCTCTTTAACTCCCTCTATGTTGCTCTCTCTTTCCATCCCTCCCATCTACTCGAACTGCTATTCCATCTCACTAAGTCTGAAAGGGAAAGGCTCAAACAAGATCTCCTTTCTTGTAATCCTGGATTACCTATTGCAGACAACTATGTCAGTGCCACGTCCAGACAAATTGTCACTGACATCCTCTTCTCTGTCCCCTCTCCAAACCTATGGACACCACATCTGATTTCCACACTCTCCCCTTCCTCTTCCTCACCCATTATTGGAGCCACTAGATGAGAAGTTCTCTTGGCTTTCTTCTCATACTTGAGGTGCATCATCAATGTCTATCACAATGGCATTATCATGGCCCAGGGTTCTCAACCCAATCTCATCCTCTTTGACCGGCGACTGCCGTCTCTCATCAACTTCCTTGCTGCTCCTGCTACTCCTCCTTCTTGTTTCTCAGCACCTCCTTCACCACCTCCGATGGGTGTACCACCCCTTGAACCCCTTTGGGAAACCTTTAAGCGTGGTGACCGGCTTCACTTAGCCACACTTAATGCTTGTTCTGCTATCTAACATTCGTCTGACATTTGCCTCCTCCTTGAAGACTTTGATCTCAAGGTCCTCGCTGTCACCGTAACCTGGTTCAATGCCAGCTCAGTCACTGCTTTTGACTCCCTTCTCCCTGATGGCTAGAAGACTATCTCAAAGCCTCTTCTCAGCCACACTGCTGGTGGTGTAGCGTTGATCTTCCCTGAGTGGGTCCCTTCTTCCCTCATTGCCCTCAATTGGCTCTTAACTCTCCCCTTCCTCTGAGACCAGAAATCTGGGAGTTATCTTCGACTCCTCTCTCTCTTTCATTCCTGTCATCGTGGGTCTTGCCAAGAAGGCCCATTGACAACTGTACCTCCTCAGGGGCATCCTCCCTTTCCTCACTTTCCCCCAGAAGCTCAATGTCACCAATTCTATGGTACCCTTGTTCCCTTCCCTTTGCCCTGTGGGCACTTTGAAACACAATTTTCATGATGTATATGTTTCTTACAAAGGCCCAATAAAATAAAAATAAATGTATATATTGTGCTTAACAGAATTGTGTTGGTTACAGCATGTATTGCTCTTAGAATAACTGCATATAAAGTAGCTAGTGCATTGAATCTAGGTGAATGTAAATTTTATTCAGTGCATTGACTCCAAGTCAATGTAGAATGTAGCCAGTGCATTGAATCTAGTTAAATGCAGATTTGAGCAGGTGCATTGAATTTAGGTGAATGTAGAATGTAGCTAGTGCACTGAGGCAAACATTAGAGTATAGCTAATGTATATAAACCTGTCACACTCCATTCTCATGGAACTTTAACCGCAGGCGTGGCCACACTCCTGCACACATTCACCTGCATAGGCTAAACGCAAAGCACAACACCTCTGCCATCAGAATGCTGCTACAATTTACTGCAAAAAAAACAGTCTACCCGGACCCACCCAACTCCATATTTAGGCCAAATGCACACACTCATTCTTATCCATCTTATAATTTTCCCATACGATGGACTCCTATCCCAGAGGGTGTTCTTACCAAAAAGTGCATTGAGGCCATATTAATGGGATAAAGGCGCTACATTGACAAACTACTACTACTTATCCTTGATGCATGATTCTGTGCATCAAGGGTAAAGTAACCCAGCAGCCCCACCCCTAAATCTAGTGGCCAATGGGGCCGCTAAATTTAGGGTTAGAGGCTGACACACACTCACAGTCAACAATTTTAACCACTCATTCCCCCACCATTCACACAACTCCTTGCATGCATGTAAACATAACAACAAACACATCATTGACACCAACATAAACACCAACATACACGTGAAAATACATACACATGTACATAAATAGTCAATTTAAATACACATATATGTATGCACATTTATTTTAAAAAACAAAACACCTTGCATCCATATACCCTTCATACACACCCACGCAGCCATGGATGACTGGATGGCCCTCTCTCTTCTGTGGCACAAAGACTTCTCCTGTCTGTCAGCATCTTCACGTTGTGGATCTCCGCAACGTGAACATGCTGACTGACAGGAAAGGAATCGTCTCCTGTCATTCAGAATGTCTACACTTTTATTGCAATAACGAGAGGTGGCAGAGCTCACTTCTGAACCCTGCTGTCTCTTATTATCTCACTGTTGGTTGCGTAACTGTGCTCTAGATACAAACAAAACAATAAATAATTGCAGGGGACGTGCCTCTGCTGAAAGGCAGGCAGCACAGTCCCCAATGTTCTTCCTTCCACTAGAGCGAGGGGAGGGTGCTGCGATGTCCCTCCCAAGCACTAGCCCCAAAGCAGAGATCAGTGCCCTCTTCACTGCCCTTGTGATAGCCCTGACTGTGCTGAGAGGTCATACTTAACAAGACCTAAAACGAGCACACAAGTACTTTCATTGAGCAGAGCGCTCTGACTCAACCCCATTATCTACTCTCCAGAAAGGAATGATATTATATGAGATTTTATTTATATCGCGCTCATACACATGTGTTTCAGAGCACGACCAAGCAAACGGAGGGGGCCAAGGGAGAACAAAAACAACGATCTTACTAGGACCCGTTGACATTAAGAACGAGCAAGTGCATGGAAAAGGGAATAGGGGGAAAGTGCGTGTAAGTGGGAGAAGTGAAAAGTGCAGAACAGAGGAGAGAAAGAAATAACAATAAAACGTGAAATTAATAAATAAATACATGCAATGAAAAAGTGGTAGTGCAGCCAGCAAGTGGCAAGTGCATGATTAGTCAGATAGGGTATATTTGATAAGTGCAGAAGAAAAGTGGGGGACTGTATCGGTACAGATCCCAGTGCAAGGGGTGGCCCGAAGGCAGTGCAGGAGGGAGGCAGGGTGAGCAGGTATCTGGGCCCGAAGAACAGAGGGTTGCCAGGTGCACAGTGCCAAGAGAGAAAACTGATCAGCAGGGGAGAAGAGGGACAGAGGTACAAGAGAAGAGGAAGGTCTTGAATGCTTAGTTATGCCTTTTCCAAGCACATAATTAACTGTCTAATTTGGATTAAAAGAGATTTTGCTGTTAAGGTGCTGAATAAAAGCACATCTTGAGCTTCATCATAATATTTTATCATTGTCCTCACAACAATACTGTATGTTCCATAACAGAAAAGCTATTGCCTCTTGTCATTTCTTTCATCCGATTTCCATGTATGGTATCGTCCACAGACTACGTGAGGCTAGTCAGCCTACTTTCTCCTATTCTGTGTATGGTGTTCCTACTTTCTTGCTACTGTCAAATGCACACCTTTAGTATTACTTCTAGTGAAAAGAAAGATTTGGAAATGTGTTAGTCACGTTTTGAAATCACACAAGATGCAGGTTTTGATACCTTAAATTATACTCAGTGGACATACTAAGCAGAGATGTAACAGTGCATTAGAATTCAAAAGACCAACAGACTTCTTATTTAAATGGTGCAGAGTGAACTTATTGGTAAAGAAACACCCACAAGACAATTCCTTCTCTAAAAGAACAAAAGAGCATTGTAAGATTCATTGCTGACGGAACATTATGCATGGAATGAATGTCCGGAGATGCTGTCTGATCTAAAAGACCACTAAAATTCTAGAATGCAGGGAACACAGATAAAGGTTTGAAAACAGTCCACTTTTCTAGCTGAGAGTTGCATTCAAAGAAAACAAATTAATTTCACATGTAACTGTTGAGTGTAACATGTTTTCAAAAGTTAATCAAAGTAATCCTTAAAATGAGTCCCAGAAATGTCCTAAAATTACTGATGCTATTTTCAAAATTTCCATTTGAGAGTTGCATTTTCATGTGTGGTGAAACTTTGATGGGAGGTTGGGGTCTTATTGCGAGTTGCACGCTTACATACATTATTAAGCACTTCTTGCAAGTTACATTGCTACCAGATGCTTTGCAAAACAACACGGTAGAGTGCTCCATCAATCTTCTGATGGACAAATATCAGCCAGACAGTACATGAAGAAAGTGGGCAATTCTTACAGATGTTGCCAACACGTTTTTGAAATTCTTGTCTCCTTATTTGTACCATGGTACATGGAAAGAAGCACATAGCATCCATAATTTTGTTGACCAACATTTGGCCTGGTCCGAGATTCCCCTAGAAATAAGCCTTTTGATGCCCACTCTCATACCTTCATTCCCTAACCTACAATCCAACCCAAAAGGTATTTCAACATCCTGGTGGTAACAGGATCCCGTCACCTCATGGCATGGAAAATATCAAGCTGCAATGAATCCCTGTTGAAGTTTTGCAAATGGCTCCAGTCTTTTTGCTGGAATTCTGTCATACAAGTATGAGAAAGGCATATATTTCCACATGGACCCGGCTTTGCTGATGCTAGCCAAGACCCTTGGATCATTTAATCTTTGCGAAAACAAGGAGTCGGGCGCTGCTATTTTATGCTAATCTTGTCCCTTGCCGCATCGCACTAAGGTTGAGTGCCCCTGCAGCACTAAATCACATCCCCAGCCCCTGAAGCTGACATCAGACAACGCTTATGCCCCTTCTCACAAAGCCAATGCACGTCTTGTGTCAAGGTTCTCTGTGCGCAAGCTATGGACGTGTCTCCATGGAAATGGCTAGGCGCCTCTTTCCTCAATAAGACATCAGAGTTGCTTTTTCAATCGTTTCACTGTCTTTTTTTTTTTATTGCTTGTGACTCGGTTCTTCTCTGTTCAGCTACTTTCTTAGCACAAAGCCCATGCACACAGATACTTGGACTAGCATTACTATTGATTTCAATCGTTACTTACATTTTATTTGAAAATGTATCATATAATGGCAGCAATACAGCCCTACCAGTGCGAGCCTGAGTATTCTGAGGAGGAAGTAATTGAAAGAGAAAGATGCGGAAACAATGGGGAATCGAATGATAGTTGGGAAGATGAATCACCGGAGCATGGGCCTGAGCCTAGTCACATGGAAGACATTTCCACCTGGTGTACCTGCAATCGCTGCAAGGTCATGCCAACCGAGGTGGAGAACTGCTACTGCAAAGGAAACTCTGGATGCTATGCCTACATATCAGAAGATGACACACCTCTGCTATGCGTTACCGAGCTGCATGACTTCAAGGCAGCCTGCCTCACAAGGTCCGTATTCAGGATTATGATGGTGCTTATGCACGAACTTCGCGCAACAGTTCGCCCTCGCAATCCAAGTAACGAGTAAGTGTACTCTAGGTGTGATGTCATTTTGACCACTGAGACAAATATGAATTAATGTTTGTACCCTACATTATCGTCACTTTGATCGATCACCGATGAATGAATTTAGTCTTCAAATTTGATATATAGTCTCTCGCTTTTTGCAAAGCGGAATGTTCATCGCTTACGTGTGTTTCACTTTCAACCAAGAAACAATATTTCTCTGTGGCCCAAACCGTTATGGATTGAATGGCTGTTCACTCTTGCAATGTGTCTAGACTGCAAAGGCCAAGTTCATTTATCAATAAAGTGACGTTTGTAAGGGCAACTATGTCATAGAATTCAGGATGAATTTTCAAGTAAGGCTGGAACATTTATATGGTTAATTCAATTACAGTATTTATGTTTCTCTTCCAAAGGTGGTACAGGCTAGTGGCCTACCGTTAATTTACATGGTTGCTTTCTTGGAGGCTTGGATTTCGCGTTCGACGAGTAATACCATGCCTTTGTCGTTGGAGCCATTTACGCAAAATTCCCCAGTGACAGTGGACAGTACAGGGGATTTTCACACCCTGTGCTGCAACCTCAAGTATGGAATTTGTAGTTTGTTTGTGCAATCAACATCACCAAACTAAATAATATACAAATGAGCATATACCAATGGTTGTTTCAATTTTTCAATGAATCAAGAACACGCTCACTCGTTTCTGAGGTGCATGCAATAATGGTTGGTGCCTTTTTGTGCTCACATAGCCTGCAACAAGCCATCCCCCCTCCATTGTACCCCACTCGTGTACTGAGTGGGCGGGAACAGCCAAGGTGCCAAACACCATGTACACTACAAAAGGGATCTTCTGCACAGTGACCATTGGTCTCAATGCCTTCCCAGACCCAGTGTCTCCAGACTCCCCTCTGCAAGACCCCACCCTTGCAATCCACATACGTGTGTCTCCCTTCAGCAGTGTTCTGGGCCTTTTGCGCTTGCCTCATGCCCATCCATCCACCCTCCAGTATCAATGTACCAGCATCACTGATGACATCATGAATATGGTGCACATTCTAGCATTGCATCACGAGCAGCCTACATAAAAATTGACACTATATGGACAACAAGCTGATAATTGGCCGCTGTCTCTCCATTGCTCTTGGCACATGTGGGCCCGCTGGGCTCATCTCCATGGTCTGAAGTTCAGGGCAAGGAAGCACACATCTTTCTAACTAAAACAAACAACAGAATCTGATAATGCAGAAATAATAGCACACATAAATTCTAGCATGAATAGGTCTATTGTGGTCAAATGAGCTAATATATTGGCATTCTAACCTTTAACTTTTTGGATTCTCTTTGATACTGAAAACTCTTCACCCAGGTGCCGGCCCCAAAGGTTTGATCTGCCATCTGGCCCGCTTGGGTCCTCATAAGATAGATAGACGTTTGTTGTTCTTTGGGAAAACATATTGCCACACAGGATTAGGGCTATGTTGGGGGTCCGTGAGTGATCGGGGCGCTGGAGGGTAGGATGGGTATCACCATCAAAGGAACTGGGGGGTGTCAGAGATGCAGGGCTCTGCACAGTCGGGGTGGTGGTTGGGAGGGTACAGGAAGTTTAGTGGTGATGAATGGGCACTTGGTTTATGACTTCTCGCCGTCTCATGCTCTTCGCAGAGCACATTTTTTCGGAAATCATACCACAGGATTGTAGCAAGGCATGGCTGGCTTCCGTGAGAACAGGGCTTGCGCAGAGCTGGCAAAGGGGAGGCAATGGTGTGGGCTGGCTGTGTGAGGTGCTGCGGATGATGGATGAGAGCCTAATTTCTACATAGACATTGTTTTTCTGGCCTGGTAGAAAAGATGGCGTTGGGACTAGTTCAAAATGGTTTCTTATGGCTGAGCTGGGGACTATAAAGTATGGGTTATTTTCTATGAGCTGTGGTGCAACAGAATGCTGTGGGGGGTGGCCATGCCTCCCCCCTTGGTTATTACATATGGTATGTTTCTAGAGTGATGCGAATGTGGGGGGGCAAGGATCATCTCCTTACCAACAACGATGACCATTGTTCTCATGGCCTCCCCAGACCCAATGTCTCCAGTGTCTCCAGTGTCTCCAAGCTCCCCTCTTCAAGACCCCGCCCTGGCAATACACATAAGTGTGTCTCCCTTCTGCGGTGTTCCAGGCCTTTTGCGCTCGCCCCATGTCCATCCGTTCCCCCTACAATATCAATGGCATTTTGCACCTGTGGCCATGTGCAAGCAAGGGGGCTGGGTGGGTGTGAACGGCCAAGGTGCCAAACATCATGTTCACTTCAAAAGGGATCTTCTGCACGGTGACCATTGTTCTCATGGCCTCCCCAGACCGAGTGTCTCCAAGCTCCCCTCATCAAGACCGCGCCCCAGCAAGCCACATAAGTGTGTCTTCCTTCTGAAGTGTTCCGGGCCTTTTGCGCTCGCCCTTTGCCAATCCATCCCCACTCCAGTATCAATGGCATTTAGCATTTGTGGCCATGTGCTAGCAAGGGTGCTGGGTGGGTGTGAACGGCCTATGTGCTAAACACCATGTACACTTCAAAAGGAATCTTCTGCACGGTGATCATTGTTCTCATGGCCTCCCCAGACTCAGTGTCTCCAAGCTCCCCTCTTCAAGACCCCGCCCCTGCAATCCACATAAGTGTGTCTCCCTTTTGCAGTGTTCCGCCCCTTTTTGTGCTCGCCCCATGCCCATCCATCCCGCCTCCAGTATCAATGGCATTTCGCACCTGTGGCCATGAGCAAGCAAGGGGGCTGGATGGGTGTGAACGGCCAAGATGCCAAACACCATGTACACTTCAAAAGGAACTTCTGTACAGTGACCATTGTTCTCCTGGCCTCCCCAGACCCAGTGTCTCCAAGCTCTCCTCTTCAAGACCCCGCAACAAACATGTCACACATTCACATACACACCCACTTTTCTAATCCCTTACAATCACCTTGACATTTAACAGGAGAACATATCTGTGCTCAGTAAGGTATCTGTTTGTCGTGCAACTTGTTCCCTGTATAGTTGCTCTCCTGCTTGCTGAATCGGCTTGTTTGTTCATCCAGGTAAGGGTGGAAGATCACCAAATGTCCTCCTCTATATTCATAGACTGCCGATTTCAATTTGTTTTACTATTTCCATCAATTGTACCGGCCATTGTAATGTTCATTCAGCCCAATGACTTCACCATTGTCTAATGTTTCAAGTATTTTCATCTCGAAAAATACCACATTGCATCTTTTTCCATTGTAATAGAATCGAATATTTCATGGGACATGTTTGTAAGCATGTTCCCTTTTGATGCATGAAAGTACATGCAATGGACGAGTACCACGTTACGAATAGCGGTATACCAATCATATCTGTAAAACAGTTAGCACTTTGTTCATTCGCCAACGCTAAACATGTTTTCCCTCTTTGAAAAAAACTAATGTTGCATAGAAAGCTGTAATACAATCACATCAATCACTTGCTATATATTTTTATAGAGGTCTAAGAGACAATTGAAGAATGCCGGCCTGTATGGTACTCGGTTGCCCTTCTAATAGCCATTGAAAAAGTCCAGGCAAGGTCCTGGATACATTCCTGAAGTATATTGATTTAATAAGAGACTGGGTTAAATACTGTGGTTTTTGGGTGGACGAAATAGAAAGTAGAGCTTAGGCTGTCTTGACCGACGTGAGGGCCAATGGATTCGGTATCTGCATCCATACCGAATATATACAAACAATCTGAGTACACTAAAAAGTGTTGACTCCGAATTCTTCGTAAATTGCTTCCACATGCAATTCCAACCAAATGTATGCACATGCTGCCTCCGGTGAATCCTGCGTGATGAACTAGCTGTGTTTGTTGTTAAGTTGGACGGTGGGCTGCCTAAATAAGTACTATCAATGATCTCTCTATGTAAATCTGATATGGAGCTGAAATGGTATTTTCATGAATGGATTTGAGATTCGGTGTAAACTTACTTAAAAAATGTCTTACTAAGGTTTCCATTGCTACAAGATAGTATTGAATTTTTACTATACTATATTTCACTACCCTACAGCAGTCCCCGCTTTCTTGAGCCTCTAACAAATCTAACAATTATGACCATTATAAAACAATGTCATTGTGCCCTTTAAAAGTCGCATTGTGTTTTCGTAATCGGTTGCTTGACATGCCCCTTTTTTGGTGTAGAGCACAGTGATGGATGCACAGACCCTCACAAGTGAAGAAACCACTGACACGTCCAGTGTCCCAATGGTGAGTCCTACCAGCATGCACAAAGTGATATTCTCGAGCGTTGGATCTGCCCACACATCTCATACAACTTTGTTTTTCCCTTGGCCCACTTTATGACAATGCTCGGAAAATGAAGGAAGAAGATTCTGCATCAATTTCATTTCCAGAGTCAACACAAATTTTGCACGCCTATCAAGTAATTTTATTGTACTTGTCCTTTACCAAAATGTGTTATGCTTGCAATTTAAAATTAAATGAAAATGTTTGTTTTTGCTATCGGTTAGTAACACTAAGTGGCATGTATAGGTGTCCCTCTATATGTACAATTGTTTGAATGTCATTGTCACAGTTCCATTTCGCTGTTTTCACCCATACTAAAACAAGTACTATGTTACAGGTGGATGCTGGAACTTCAGCCACAATCACTTCATCCTTTGCAACTGGTCCAGAGTATGAGGTATGCGTACTTCCTCCCTAATGCAGAATACATTACAAAATGTTTGAGGGCAAGATTACAATCAGTATGTTTTGCCCGGTTATCTCTGATGAAGCACATGTGTCATCTCTGAACCTTATCAGGTGCAATGTGAAAGTTATATTTTGACTGTTTAGGAAGGTATGTTCATACAAATGTTCTCTTAGTGTTGCAAGAACAAACCTTGTTAGCATGCTGGTCTCCTCACGAGACCTGCAAAGGACGTCTGGTCTAACCAGAGTCCAGAGCGGGTCCAGCGAGTGAACCTCGTAATGAGGCGGTATGGGTTTAATGGTGCTGGCACCTTTACCAGCGCCGTTAAACCCATACCCAAGGGTTGTAATGTGGCCCAATGTCTGGAAATAGAAGAGGAGGCACATGGACCAGAGGTGAGCATAACCTAATATTGAATACAAATGGACATCACATTGCATTTGGAATACATTTTAATGTTGTAATTTTTCCTATTCAATTAGGTTGGTTCTGTTTGTAGATATGTACAGATGTTGGTTTATGATAAAAAGAAATGTGATGGATGCACACCATATAAAAACGCAATTCATTTCAGCTTGCTGGTGCAGTGAAAAAAGAGAAGGCCGCGGTTTCCAAAAAAACAAAGAAAACAGGGATAACGAACAAACAAGTTTGATTTGTAGAACTTTTTAAGCTGTTGATTTATTCATATCATGTTTTTGTTTATAAAGTGGTATCTGCTGTCTGTGTGCTATACATTGAGCATGTTTCTCAACACATCTTTTAGAGGCCCAGAAGGAAGCGAAGTATAAAAACACAGACAGCTAAGGAAACAAAAGATGTTGCTTGCCAAACAGATTTAACAATGGAGCAACTATTATTTGGGGCACAGCGTGGACCTGTCACTGAGCATACTTGCATACTTATAATGCTTATGCCCAATAGCCGGAAACTGAATGTAATGTGACCGGCGATCCGTGCAAAGTGTCCATGGACCATTGCTACCATGTGACAACTGATGAGACTGAAGAAAATGAAGATGCATTCCAATTCCTCGCATACCCCTTGACACAATCTACACCCGCCAGAAATGTTGCACCAAATAAACATTTGATTACATCTGTTTCTCCATTTCACGTGCAAATATCACAACCTGAAATAACAGCTTCAATGGAACTGACAGAGGAACTTGCTAAAGATTTCGACTTCAGTTTGCCTAGTTTTCTCAATTTGTCCACCACAGCCGAATCACAAACCACATTCATGCCGGACGATTGGCTGATAAAGGAGCAAAAATACATTGTATTTGACAGCTTCCTGCTAGAGATTGTACAGATGCTGAAATGTGTCCATACATTAAGGGGGAACATATGCGGTGAGCCATTGGCGAATGTATCTTGTGTATTACAAGGCACTAACCTGAAAGTCACAGCCAGCTGTGTCCACATCCATAGTACATTTTCATGGTCCGCTCAACCGATGCTGAGCAAAGTGCCAGCTGGAAATCTACTATGTTAAGCAGCTTTATTTTTCAGTGTGTCTACTTTCGGTAAGATTTCCAGTTTCTGTACATTTGTAGGAGTTGATTTCCTTGCAAAAACCCAGTACTTCAAATATCAAAGGCAATTCTTATTCCCAGCCATTGGTGAATCCTGGAAAGTTGAACAGATGTCAATCGAAAGGACATTCTCTGGCAAAAGTTTTTTGGCTAGCTGGCGAAGGACAGTGTGACAGCCCATGATTTTCAGCAAAGTACTGCACATACCACTTTCAAGCCATGGAAAGCAAAAAAATTGTTCGGAGATAGTGCAGGTGTCCGAATGTACATATTCTGTGGCCATGGAGAAACGTGGTTTCATCAAACCCATTGAATTTCTTCAATTGAGGGGTATGCAAATAGAGCTGATAGCCACTGACAGACATGTTTTGATAGCCAAGGCCATACGTGAGCAGTTTCCACACATTCATCATCAATTCGATGTATGGCACGTTGCCAAATCAGTCCAAAAAAAAATTCTGCTGGTGGTAGAAAAAAGGGTTCTGAAGAAATCCTAAAGTGGTGTCAGTCTATCAGCAACCATCTTTGGTGGAGCTCCAAAAATTGTAATTGGTCTGTAGAAATTCTACCTGAGAAATGGAATTCATTGATGCACCATTTTTCCAACATACGCTCATGCACAGAAAAAAAAACATTTTCACGTATGTGCACATGGACCTGGAGCAGAAACGAAAAAATAAGTGGTTGGTGCCATGTTCACTTCCACACAAAAGCTCTTGAGAAGATTGTGTATGATAAAACGCTTTCCAGAGACATGAAGGGCCTCACAGAATTCTGCCAGACTGGAGATTTGGAGGTATTCCACAATATGTGCCTAAAGTACAGGCCCAAAATGTTGCATTTCGGCATATATGGTATGGAGGCCAGAGCACGACTAGCTGTACTTGCACACAACGAGAATGTTGGGAGGGAACGAGCAAAAAACGCAGGACATTTCAGGATGCATCGTTACCTCAAGGTGTTCACAAAACGAACCAAACAATGGGTGGTTAAGCCAATATACCAGGATATAGAATTTGAATATGTGAAAGATTTGACATTGAATGTGTTGGCCATGCATACTCATGGAATCGATCCGGATTTTGTTTATAGGACACATACAGTGCCACAAAACATTGCAAATGAGCCCTGTCCACCTAAAGAGGTACATGTAGAACAGTTGACTTCCCTATATAAATAATTAGTAGCTATCTTCACTATCTGCTTACAATAACATTTTCAATATGTTAGATATGTTCCCCAATGTTTGTACATTGTACATGAACAATTGAATTCTATTACACTAACTTTTGATTCTACAGACAGTATTAAAAAAATATTTTATTATGCAGATTAAATTTGGTGTATGATTCATTAATGTATTTCATTCACCTTCCCTTCATTGATATTTAAGATCCCCAAACGATAAGACACATGCTTGTGATTGCTATTCGTGATATATTTCAAAATGGAATTGCCCTAGCACATCAGTGCTGCACTGCCCATTTCAGTTGCTGAAATAATGATGGGCAAATTGGATATTAGCCATCAGTCAACGGGACACTGAGACTTGGTGTATGTCAAACCCTTAATTCTTGACCCAACCCACATACACATATGCAGTGCTTGGCACTGGCACTGAAAGCCTATGGTGGGTATGATTTCATAGCAATGATCAATCGACTGACCTGTGTCAACCCCCTAACTTCCAGAACGTTCTGCCTTAGCAGTTTTGTTTATTTTTTTAAGCACCTTTTGACTCTCTCTGATACTATTTCAGTATTTTGATGTGTGAATTTTTTGGGTTTCTCCATAGCTCTACATAGCACACCATTGCATCCAAAATATCATTTTCAAAAGTATCGTCTTTGCCAACATTTTGGCTATAAGTGCCTGCTTTTGCTAGCTTTCCATACAGTGTGACTCTGTGTTTTGCTTTGCATGCACCCCTCCTTGTGTCCTTCCCTTGTGTTTTTCAAAGCCCCCTCCAACACCATTCCTCTTCTTCCCTCTGCCTACCAATTCCCTGGTGCTCTCTGTCTCTCCTATCTCTGATACCTATACCTGTGCTACGTCCAGGCAAACCCTCAGCGACATCCTCTTTGTCATTCCCTTGCCACATCTGTGGACTCTATATTTGGTCTCTGTCATCTCTCCTTTCTCTTCTTCTCACATTAATGGTGGCACCCGGCGGGAAGCCCTCTTGGCCTCCTTCCACTCTGTGCAAGATCATCACTAATGTTTACTTAATGCCTCTTAATTAAGTAGTCTCCTTGTATGGGGAATACTCCTTGTAAGGAGTTAAATTCTCCTTCTTAGAGATTTTAACATCCAACTGGATGCTTCATGTACTTCCTCAGGACAGACAGAAAACTGCTCTCCTGAACATCCCTGAGGAGATGGTTTCCAACCTTGATTCTTTCACCCCCTGTGTCCTCATCTTACTCAATCACTACTCTGCCTTTGACATGGTGAACCCTAGCATCCTTTTCAACCATCTCCATGATAACTGGGGTTATCACTGATCATGCCCTGGCTTGACTGACTTCTTTCCTCTCCAATCGACCCTCCCTGTTCCAACTTGGGTCCTTCCTCTATTTTATCTCTATCTGCTTTATCTCCCCCAATCCCCCTGCTTTCCTGCTGACTGAAACTGTGCTGGTTGCCAGGATACCGTCTGACCTGGCTACCCTTTGATCTTGGGGCCAGGTCCCCTCCCCGCCAGTTGCCCACCTGCACTGCCCCCAGACAACACTTGCACTCAGGGACTGTTTCTGTATCCCTACAGCACCCTAACAGCAATTGACACATGTTGTCTGAACTTTCTACCTGTTGCCCATGCTTTTTATTTATCGGATTCCTTATTTTTTTTTTACTGTTTATCCTATGCACTCCACTGGCCCCTCCACCTTTCCAATGGCACTTTTACCCTTGCCCTCCCTTCCTTTTGCACTTTCGCAATATCAATGTCACCTGGACTAGTAAGATGTTTGTCTTTGTCTTCCCTCTGTCTCCCCTCCCTTGCCTCGTCACGCCTTGAAGCACTTGTGCATATGTGCGTTATAAATGCAATATCAAATCATCATATGATATTGTGGTCTGTTTTGTACAGACACAAAAGGAATCCTAGGTTACACAAAGCTTTCAGTGCCTTGTACTATCGGTTTTACGTACCTTCAGTGTAACCATGGTCATAAACTACTTTGAAGTCATGGCTTCCCCTGCTCTGTGAAATAAAAAGCAACTGTCAATGAATATTATGCCCCAAGGTCCAACTCTCCTCGAAGGACAGTTATACAGAATACAATTCATAGTTCTATACCAATTCATAGTTCTATTCCAATGCCAATTATAGACTATGTGATTTCTTGCTGAGATTCACAGTTCAAAGGATAGAGTCTAGCTAAGGAATTCTATTTTGGCTGCTTTGGGCTGCACTCACCAGCCGTTTTCAGATTTTGAAAACTGATCTGCACCGAAGGGCACACCCTGCTGCAATAGTGGGAACCAATTCTTCATCGCCTCAGTCCCCTTCCTGAACTGCTACGGCCTTCCCAAGAAGATAAGCTTTTCGCTTGACCGTCCGTCGCAATTGCGTTACTTTGCGCACTACTGCAATGTTGAGCACAAGGCTACAGACTTCTCAGGTCCGCATTTGAAAATAAGGTGAAAGAATCTGAAAAATTGGCTAACTCTCCTCCACACTTAACCTATGCACACGCACTGCCGATTGAGACAAGGCATAGTCGGATCATAAATACAACTAATCAGGTATGGTTCCATGTGTTAATATCCACGCAAAAATATTGCCTTACAAAAATATCGCCATATTTTTGCGCCGATATTAACGCATGGAACCTGCGGGGGACATCCTCGCAACCCCCACATTATTTTTAAAGGAGCGGGAGACACCCGCTCCCAAAAACCCCCAAAATTATCCACATCAAAATATCACCTGTGGCCGTTCCAGATGACCATATATACAGCGATATTTTTGGTGGGGATAATACTTAGTGATACCCTGGGTATAGGCAAGCAATGTGACCTGTCTCGCTTGAACCTAGACAGGGTTGCCTCAGGTGGGATAGATAGTGTAAACGGCTGTCCCATGTTATGCTCAGAATCTAATGAATACAAACCTCTCATGAAAGAAGCAAAGAGATAGGTTGCAGGGTTTAACAAGATTAACTTTATTCCGAAATGAAATAATAATGAACAAAGGTAGATGCAGTTCATGAATGTTGAGACTCCATATCATTTGCTTTTGCCTACTGAAAGGCCAAAGCGTCATGAATAAAATCACTTCTAGCTTCATAACCCGTACTAGTGATGGGTAAGGCAGTATTCAAGATCTTGCGGCATTGGTGGATGCCAACAATTTGTTTATTTTTCTTGTGTTTTTTGAATGCCATGTACACCTTCTGTGCTCAGTGCTCCATGGAGTGAAGGTCACTTCATGGGATGATGCTTGTGGGTAAAGAAGAAATGTATCAGTTCACACTGCGGCATCTTCTCCGATATGTTTTAATATTGTGGCATTCATTCACAAAAACAAAACCTACCAAACATAAGCGCTGAAAAAAAGTTTCAATTGTTATGTGACCTTGAACCGAAGGGAGTGATTGCCGGGCTAGAAGGACAGAGACTGTTTAATACCCACAAAAATTATAACATTTATTGTTATTAAAGTGGACATTGGAATATTTAGTTTCAATTTATGCAAACCGTTGTTTAGAGGTTGACACTGCGAGTTACGGCAAGATAATGGAACAACCACACATAATGTAACAAGAAAAACAGAAAACTCCAGGACTCAGCGCCAGTTTAAGACTTGATTGTTTAATTGCACAATCTGTTACAAAGCCCTCTGCTTGGTTACGCGTTTCGGCTCCCACGAGCCTTTGTCAAATCAGGGCCAATAATAGACTATTCCATGTTCCCCATTCCAATAGAGTCCTATGTGACTTTATGGGAATGGGGAAGCACAATTAACCGGCGCCTGGCTTTCTGGACTGCCGGTGTTGTAATCCCTTGGTGTTACCGGCAAGTCAGTCGCTGGTAAATATTTACCAACCAGCAACCCGCCGGTAGTACCGGCATGGTTATCGCCGGACCTTTAATGAGCCCCATAGCCTTTCCTTAGTTTCCTTACATAAGGAAAATCCCACCATAGTTATAGGGCAAGTTAGGCGTTCTAGCATCCTGACATCATAATAAAGGTTTCGGAAACTATCAGTTCTGTTGTCCGTGTCATCTCTCTTGAAACCATGCCTGTCTCACAACTAATGTTAGCCAGGTAAGAGAGCATTAGTGTTTTAGCCCCACGTTCCAGAGTCCAAGCTTTGGTTGGAAGTGTGGCACGTGGTCAAGCTAAAGGGAGTCATCATGTAGTAGTGTTGCAATCAATGTTTTGTGCTGGAATCTGCAACCTCTGCAGGTAAAGTTGAGTGAGTGGGCAGATTGAGCCCATACTAAGTCTACTATGACTAAAATGTAGGAACATTCCTGTATGGTTTAGTGAAGTGTAACTTCTACCGGAGTGACAAGTTAGGGATCTGGAGTTGTGAAATCCTGGGCTTGGTCATGGAATTTTTATATGAAAGGGCTACTGAAAGAAATCCCTAAAATGTTGGGCAAGCCAAATGAAAATGTCAAGTTGTCGTCTCCCTCATTTATGTATTTATTGGACATTTGGATGGTGCCTATGAACCAGTGTTTTCAGGCGCCACTAGACAAGATGGGGATAGGAAACAAAGGAGGAAAGTAGAGCAACACAAAAATTGTTATATTGGTCTTGTGACAATTCTACCGTGCAAGTGCGAGGCAAGGTGGTAAGTGCAGGGGCAGGGGTAGAGGGAGAAGTGCAGGATTGGGATGCCCAAAGGGAGGTAGGTAGGCAAGTGCTTGGGGGGCAGGACTGCAAGTGCCAGGGGGCGAGAGGGGGAAGGAAGGATGAGTGCAGTGGACAGGGTGGCCTAGGTTTAAGGCTAGTCCAGGGAAGAGGGCCCGCAGGCAAGTGTTGGTGCAGGATGCTGGGGGGAATGGTAGGTGGGTTGTCTGGTCCCTGTGTGACTCTGAGGGGACCATGCCGCAGTCGCAGCAGCCAATGGAAATATTTGCATGGAAGGGGGATAGGGAAGGAAGAGGAGAAAGGAAAGTCTTGAGAAGTATCCAGAACTTAAGACGGTCTGGCTCAAGTCTGGGGGGGCAGAGAGGCCGTTGCAGAGGGAAGAGCCTGCTGAGGAAATTGATCGACCTCCCACTTTCTGCTTGGAGAAACGTTTGATAGGCAGACAGTTGGAGCCAGAGGACTGAAGGACTCTGGCAGGGAGGTATTTAGGGAGGGAAAGCTGGATATAGAGAGGTCCCAGGCCCCAGACAGCCTTGTGGATGATGCCGAGGGTCTTGAATTTTATCCTTGATGTCAACGGGAGCCAGTGGAGACATTTTAGGGCTGGAGAGATTCCCTCCCTGGGCTTGAGGCCAAGGATAAGTCTTGTAGTCCTATTCTAGATTATTTGAAAGGGCCGAAGGGAGGAACGATGTAGATTGCAGAAGAGGCTGTTTCAGTAGTCCAGCCTAGAGAGAACCAGGGCTCTGGAGATGTTGAGCTTTCGGGGAAGGTGAGGAAAGGTAGAATCCCCATGAGCAGGTGGCGCTGAAAGTTGGACTTCTTGGCAAGGTCTGTGATGTGTGGGGGAAAGAGAGAGAGGAGTCAAAGAAGATCCCACGGTTTTGTGCCTCTGAAGTGGTTGAGGCGGAGGTGACCCAATGAGTCTGGCCAGAGAGTGGGGGTGGATGGGTAAAGAAGCTGACTGGCATTAAGGCAGAGATCATTGGCAGAGCATGTAAAGATATATTTGGGGATGTTACTGGCAGTATGCAGTATGGAAATGCAGCCATTTCGAAATAGGTGCCAAGCACAGTTTTTCATCAGGCATTATTTTTAAAAGCATTTAGTTTATTGGCAGTCTGCAGTATACAGTATGGAAATGCAGCCATTTCGAAATAGGTGGCAGGCACAGTTTTTCAGAAAGCATTATTTTTTAAAAAAAAAGCATTTAGCAAAACATTTTAGGAACATGCCAGTCATTTTAAAGTGCAGAAGTGCATATAATAATTGTATTACTAATATAATAACTGCCCCACTCCCTCTAACATTGTTATGCAGTTTTTGAGCACAGTGAAATGCATTCCATTTTTCATGAAGAACAGAAATATGTGCGGCAGGAAGGCGAATGGAAACATTTGCCTGAAGCTTTCATTATTCTGGAGAAGAGAGAGTTTTTTACAAAACATTCTTGCACGAGGATTAGTAGGAAGGGAGAGATGGTACAGCTGGTGTAACTGCAGTTGATAGACAGGGAGAGTTTTTTTAATGGGCAAAGTGAGATGAAGAGTTCAGAGCTGTTCGGGACTTGAGTGAGAATGGTGACTTCCAGAGATGGGAGATCCGTGGATGCAGTCTTGAAGATAAAAGGGAGTGGGAGAGCTGCCTGACTTTAAAGCATTTTGGGGCAGTACAAGACTGTGTTCCCGGGAGTTGCGTGAGGGAGGTTCGCATAGATAAGACTCAGGGGACAAGTGCTTCAGAATTCGCCCATTTCAGTGAGTCAGTTCAAAGATGAGGCGCGTGGGCATGTATGAGATGCATTATATTTATTAAAAGACAGTGTAGTGAGGTAACTTTAAAAAAGAAAAATATCATGTTTCTCTAAGCATGTTTGCACTGGCTAAAAAAATTATGCACACTGAGTTCATTTGTGATATGTTTTATTTTGATATCTTTTTGGTGCATTTATTCTAAAAATAATTGAATACAAGATTTTTATTTCTTCCGTGTTGCTATATACATGTTTTCTTCACTGTGTTTTGTTTTAGGAGACAAGGTTATGCTCGCTGTTGGTAAGCTGAATTGTGTATAACATAAAAAATATTATAACAGAAAGCAAAGCTGGAACAATTTTGTTGGTTTTATTTTATGTCTCCCATGTTTACTGTGTTAGAGGAAAGAGTCAATGGTAATTATAGTGTTATACCAATGTGGTAAATAATTTTGCTTCCCCATTTCCCATATGGGACAAGTTTAGAATAAGAGTAAACGTATACAAATAAGCAAGACAGAAGGGTGTGTGAGTGTGAATGAGTCCTTCTTTGCATGCGGAAAAGAAGGCAGTGTCAGAAAAGACACATAGGTTACTGGATGTAAATAAGCCAGTAATACAAGCCACATACAAGCCACATACAATAGGTGGCATTCTGAATAAACTCATTGTGTTCCCTGAAAGTGCGATAGGTCTGGGGAGTTCTGTACAGGCGAATAAGAGATATTTGACTAAGAGGAAAGGTTTGTTTTTTATAATGGGGCGGTGTTATAAAAAAGATATCCTCACCACTATACCACAAAAATAAGGTAATTCTGAAAATACCACAAAAGCAAGATACCACTAAAACAGTAAAAACAATTACTGCCAACACAAGCTAACACTATATTATCACCAAAATAGGGAAATACTGAACTATCTCTAATGGTAAAGCCAGTTTACGGCCAGTTTACCACCAAAATATCAAGGTAAGAAAATACCGCCAAATTCTGAATTTGCCCCAAAAAGACAAAAACTCCAACAAGCACCATGTCTGAATAGCAGTCAGACAGTCAGGCATGAGGGAGGAGGTAGTAGAGGATGGCAGCTTGGAGGAGAGCTGTGTGTCATCTGCATAACACTGGAAATGAGGAGAGAAGGTGGAGATCAGATGGGCAAAAGGGGTCAGGTAGATGTTTACTACCCCTCTCTTCTGGCCCAATCGCCAGGTAGATGTTGAAGAGCCATGTGAGGGACCACACAGAAAGAGAGTGAGGTGGAGGAGAGAAAAGGGCTCATTTGAACTTGGGAGGGTCTGTTTGAAAGGATCCTTTGCCAGTGCCCAGTCAGTGATGCCTAGTGTATCATGGAGACAGTTTATGAGGATGGAATGGTTGCCCGTGTCAAAGGCAGAAGAAAGATCAAGGAGGATCAGAGCAGGGGGAGTGTTTGAGTCCAGGTTAGAGAGCAGGTCATCACAGGTGTTCTGGAGAGCAGTTTCCGTACCTCTGAAGGCCCTGAAACTGGCTGGTAGTCATGGAGGCAGCCAGCCATTTCGGTGTGATGGGTCAATTGGGGGATGACCAGCCTCTCCATGAGCGTGCTCGAGAAATGGGTGCTAGAGGTAGGGTGATAGCACGGCAAGAAGGGTCAGCAGACAGCGATTTTAGGGGAGGGTGCACAAGAGAGTGCTTAAGGGGTCGTGGGGGAGGCCCAGTGGCAAATGAGTGATTGCAGAGGTCAGCCAAGGCTGTGGTGAGAGAGGCAATGTTGTCCTTGATGGTTTTGGAGGAGCAGGGATGCATCTGTTTAGAGGAGACTTTCATAGAGTTGACACATCTAGAGATATCATCTGCTGCAATTGGAGAGAAGGAGGAGAGTAAGGGGGAGAGGAGGACTGAGAGAGGCAAGAGAAGGGGGGTGGAGGAGTGAGTAGATGACAGAGAGGACAGCATGTCAGGGTGCTGGAGGAGAAGTGGGCAGCCAGTGCAGTGCAGAGGGCCTGCGAGTGAGGCAGAGAGGAGGAGACAGAAGTAGGATTGGCGAGTTCCTTGCAGATTTTAAACAGTTCAGCAGTATTATTGGTGCCTCCAGAGATGCAGGCTTGGACATGAGCCCTATTCTTGGAGCACATGGTGAGACAATATTGCCGTTGGAGTAGGCGAAAGGCCATTTTGTCAAAGGATGAGCTAGTTGTCTGCCATTACTGCTCTGCAGCTTTGCACTTGTGTTTCAAAGCTGCTAAATTAGAGTCATACCGAGAGTTACATTTGGAGGCTGGCTTAATGCTGATCCTCATGACAGGGACAAGGATGTCCGGGGTGTTAGAGATAGAGAGATGGAGATTAGCTCGAACAGAGTCAGAAGGAGAGTCAAAAGAAGGGGGGAGTGAAGGAAGAGGCAAATGCAGTGACTGACACACGCTTCATCGGCTGAATGACAGAGAAGGAGGTTGGCAGTGCAGGCAAAGGCATCCTCAGTGGACAGGGGAGGTCAGGGTAGGAAGAAAGGAGAGAGCGATTGGGCCAGAAGAGAGGGGTAGTAAAAGGATTGGAGAGTGGGATGCCAGTTGAGATGAGAGCATCCAGGGTGTGTCGTGCAGAGTGGGTTGGGCCAGAGGGAAGGATAGTGAGGGAAAGATAGTCGCAGAGGCCACAAAAGAATACAGTAGCCACATCTGAAGAGTTGAGGTGGATGTTAAAGTCACCAAGGAAGATGGGTTTGGGGGAGGAGGCAAGAAGAGTGCAGGACCAGTCTGTCCTTTCCGATTGGAAGAGGGGGTTCGGTGCAGGGGACCTGTAGATGGTAGTGATATTAAGAGAGAAGGTAGGTGAGACAGATAGCCTGCAGAATAGGCTTTCATAGGATGAGTAGGTTTGAGTGGGGATGATGCAGGCAGGAACCCACTCAGGGAAGATCGGAGCTACTCCACTACCAGGCCGGGAGGGCCTGGGATTGGACAGGATCTTGTAAACCACAGAGAGAAAAGTGTCAAAAGATGTGTCATGAGCACTGCTCCCGAGAAGCCAAGTCAAGCCCAGCATCCCCGGAAGCAGGCTCACGACCCTCGTCCCCGGCTCCAGCAAACCCCTATTGGGGCCCTTTGGACCATGTCCTGGCGCCTCTGGCGCCAGGCTCATAAGGAACCTCAGTCCCGGCGCCAGGGGCGCCGGGCTCATAATTCTTGCAAAGGTGCTTGGGTGGACCTACCTGTAGCAGACCATGCTGCATACTCACCTTTGCAAATGCTGGCAGGATGAAGTCCCCAGCCTTCTGCTGGGAGGAACTATTCCCTGAACTGGGACTACTTTCTTACCTGGGTGGGGCTGGTGCCACTCCTTAGCTCTGGAACACAGGAACTCTTTTGCCTGGGCGAGGCTGAGGAAGAAGACACCCAATCACTCCAACACTATTTAAACCACACCCGATTGGGAAAACGTGCTTCTCGTTATTCTGCATCTGCAGCAGGACGCTCACTGAGTCAGCTCCAGCATTCCAGTGACATCTCCAGCTTCAGCTCAGCAACCTGTGGAAGAAAGACACGAGAACTATACTTACCATCCAGGAATCCAGACACCGGCAGAACCTGCAAGCAAAAGAAACATAAGGTTAGCAAGTTGCAACACGTTCGCAGCCGCGCTCGCTTACCTGATCCATCTGTGCTTTCACGGATTCTTTGCGGCCTTCTCTTCAGCAGCCTAACGGCACCTGTAAAGACAAAGAACATTGTTAAGTAGGAATCGGGTGGAGGCGGCCACATTTACTTTTCTTACCTGCTTTTGTGCGCGTATTACGATCTCTTCAACCGCAGCAGCCCGGCACCTGAAAACAAGGAAAGACATTATTTAAGTGCCATTAAAGACTGCAAGAAAGCCTAACACTTACGTGTTACCCCACGTGCATCCGCGACTGGGAAAATGCCCGCAAGGTCCCGACACCTGCAAATAAGAAAAGAACATTGTTAGAGGTGCTATAATAAGGTCACAGATCATTATACTCACGTACTTCGCACGTGCAACGGCAACGGACGAACAACGCCCGCAACATCTCAAGACCTGAAAACAGAAAACAAGGGACATTATTGAGGTGTCATTGAAATTCCCATACCTACTTACAACCGCACGTGTCGTGCTCTCAGTGACCACGCCCTCAGCATCCAGGCACCTGAAAAAGACAATGCAAAGACTTCATTAAAGGTGCCCATCTCTTCAAGACTATAAACTCTTTATACCTACTGGCATCCGCACGTGCAGTAACGGCGGCATCACCTTTTGGCATCTCAGCACCTGTGCCACTTCTAAGGCCACAAAAGACTTTGAGGACCTCCAGTGACGTAACTGGAACCCACGCACCCCTGCATAAGTCGCAGGATGGAGAGCCCAGCATTTATACGCCTAAGGTGAGAGCTCACCAGGACATTGGACTTTCGGAGAGTTGGAGATTAGTGAGGAGGAAGTCCAGCCAAACGGTCATTAACCATTTTTTTCTTCCGCCTGCAGAAACCTTACCCTGCAAGTCAGACGGTCAATAAGAGGAAGCCCAGTCCAGAGAGTCATCCGAGCTCTACGCTTCTCAATTGAAGAGACTATAACAGTTCAGCCGGGACCAGCGCCTCCGTGGGAATCAGGTGAGCGTTACAGAACGCGAAGCCCTCCAATAACCTCCTACCCAGGCGCTATGGAAAATTCCGACACTGATCAACTGGCCCAGTTACTAGGGGAATTAAGAGCTGAAGTACATGCTGCCCGCCAGGAAACGAATGCCCTGAGGAGGGAATTGATTATGTCCAAAGAACGAACTGATGACCTCGCCAGACAGTTATTACAAACACAAGCGGGGCAAACCCCTCTACCTAATTCAGGAGGGACCTATACCCCGGCGGCTTCAGCCAATCCTGTTCAAATCAATCTGCCCAGAAATGTGCCTTTGGCTCCGCCCTAACGCTTCTCTGGTGACCCTAAGAGGTTTGCGGTGTTCATAAATCAATGCCGATTGCACTTTCTTTGTAGACCAGCTGCTTTTCCGACTGATCAGACTAAAGTAGCCTTTGTGCTTTCGTATCTTAGCGGCAGCGCCGCTGATTGGTCGATCCCTCTGGTTACACAGGATGACCCGATTCTTCGCAATTTCCAGGCCTTCCAGGCCAATATGGAAAGACTTTTCGCAAGACATTCCCAGGGGCAGGCCCTGGACAACAAACTCCTTTCCCTACGGCAGGGCAATCAGGATCTTCTGGCTTATATTGCATCATTTAACAGACTAATCGTAGAAACCAGATGGCCCGAGGACAAGAGGATCACGCTTTTCCACAGGGGTTTGCGTGGCGAACTCAAAGACGTCCTAGCCCAGGTCGTGAATCCCCCTCAAGATTGTTCAGAGTACATTGATTTAGTGGTCCAATTGGATCACAGACTGCAAAACAGAAAGGCAGACCGCTCCAGGTTTGAAACTCGAGTATTCTCTAAGCCACTAACTCACACCAAAGGAGTTGAAGCCGTAGAACCTATGCAAATAGGGGTCGTAAAGGGTCCCCTAACCCAGAAAGAACGCGACAGGAGACGACAATTGCAGCTATGTCTCTATTGTGGAAATTCAGGACATTTCCTCAGAGATTGCCCGGTGAAACCTCCGAAGAAGACAGTGGGAGCTTCTGATAAGAATTCCGAAAAGCCCGAGCCGGGAAACGACCTCGCCCGACAAGTGTAGAGGTCCGCTTGCCGAGCGTAAAAACCAGTTCTTTGACCTCGCACTTCATAATGTCAATGGTCCTCATAAATCCAGAACGACCGGATCGTTTGCATGCCGTTAAAGCATACATTGATAGCGGAGCGATTGGAAATTATGTAGACCGCGAGATGGCTTCCAGGATGAACCTACCCCTTTGTCCTAAGGTAATTAAAGACGTCATTACCACAGTGGATGGTACGGAAATAGCCTCCGGACCGGTAACCCATACCACCACAGAAGTGACGTTATTAGGCCAAGATGGACATCGGGAGGTAATCGTGTTCGATGTGATCAAGGCCCCTCAGTTCCAAATAATTCTGGAGATCCCTTGGTTGGAGAAACACAATCCTCAAATTGATTGGCGAGCAAAGACGATACAGTTCCCAGAGTGTGCACCTACTTGTTATCCTCGACCCAGTATTGGCCTAGCGGTAGCAACATCCGAAGGACCGCAATTGCCTCCAGAGTATCAAGAATTCCAAGATGTCTTTCAGAAGGAACAGGCTAATACCCTGCCACCCCACAGATCTTACGACTGTCAAATAGACCTGATACCCGGAGCCACTCCCCCTTGTAGTAGAATTTACACCCTTACCGAGCCTGAAAATCTTCATTTGCGACAGTATCTGGACCAGTACCTGGCCAATGGATTTATCCGCCCATCAAAGTCTCCTGCATCCTCGGCTCTGTTCTTCGTACCTAAAAAAGAAGGTGACCTTAGAACCTGTATTGATTATCGTGCCCTGAACCAGATAACGGTAAAGAACAGATACCCCCTACCTCTGATCCTGGAACTCCTTGACCAAGTTAAGAACGCCTGCATTTATACAAAGCTAGATCTCCGGGGAGCCTACCACTTGGTACGGATTAAAGAAGGCGATGAATGGAAGACGGCATTTCGCACCAAGTATGGACTATTTGAATACCAAGTGATGCCCTTCGGACTATGCAATGCACCAGCCGCTTTTCAGTATTTTATGGATGATGTCCTCAGAGAACTCATAGATGTTTGCGTAGTCGTCTACATAGATGACATCCTTGTGTACTCATCTTCAGAAGCAGATCATCGGAAACATGTTAGAGCCGTCCTTGAAAAACTCCGCCAACATAAGCTTTTTGCTAAGCTCGAAAAATGTGTTTTTCACGTCACGAAGGTCGAATTTCTAGGCTTTATTCTGACACCCAAAGGAGTCCACATGGACTCGAGAAAGGTGGACGCTATCATCAAGTGGCCATCACCTACTTCCGTGAAAGGTGTCCAAAGCATGTTAGGTTTCGCCAACTTTTACCGCAGGTTTATTCCAGAGTTTTCACGAGTGGTGCAGCCCATCACCGCCCTCTTAAGAAAAAACAAACGTTTCGAGTGGTCAACAGAAGCAGAACAGTCCTTTCAAGAGCTAAAAGCCAAGTTCACCTCAGCACCCATACTGAAACACCCACGCCCAGACCTCCCTTACATCGTTGAGACCGACGCCTCCAGCTTAGCAATGGGGGCGGTTCTATCACAGAGAGATCCGGAAACTAACCAATTGCACCCAGTAGCATTCTGGTCTCGCAAGTTCTTGGCGCCTGAAATTAACTACACCATCACAGATAAAGAGCTTTTAGCAATTAAGTCCGCTTTCAAGGCCTGGCGGCACTATCTCCTTGGAGCCAAACACACTGTCACGGTAATCACCGATCATCGAAACCTACAATACCTGAAAACCGCCAAAGCTCAGTCCTCCAGACAGCTTCGCTGGGCACTTTTCTTTGCCGAATTTGACTTTGTAATTACTTATCGCCCCGGCAACAAAAATGGCAAAGCGGATGCCCTTTCCCGGATTGGAATGGGAGATAATATTGTCAATCCTGAACCTGTGCCAATAATTCCAGAACAGAGAATCCTGGGCCTGATTTCTTCACAATCCATCGAAGATATCGAAGCAAAAGTTAAACAACTTGTGACCCCTTTGGATTTACAAAACTGGCAACTGAAGGGAAAGGACTTCATCATAAAAAAAGACCTGCCTTATTTTCAGGGACGACTATTCCTACCACATGCCGATTTACAAAAACAGGTAATCTCTTGCTACCATGATTCCTTGATGGAGGGCCACCCAGGCATTGCCAAAACCTCGGAAAAAGTCAAGAGACACTTCTGGTGGCCGTCATGGAGAAAAGACATAAAGAAGTTTGTGATGTCCTGTGGTGTGTGTGCCCAAAACAAAGGTCAGAAGGAAAGACCAGCGGGTCTCCTGCATCCGCTAGACATCCCGCCACATCCCTGGCATACCCTCTCCATGGACTTCATCACCGATTTACCCTCCTGTTCCGGATACAACACTATTCTAGTAATTGTAGATTTGTTTTCTAAAATGGCCCACTTTGTTCCACTAAAGGGCTTACCTTCAGCTTCAGTTCTAGCACGGGAATTCCTTGAAAATATTGTAAGATTGCACGGCTTCCCCTCGGTTTTGATCTCAGATAGGGGAAGCAAGTTTATCTCTCACTTTTGGCGAAGTTGCTGTCGTTTAGCTCAAATCGATGTGAGACTTTCAACCAGCCATCATCCCCAGACCGACAGACAAACTGAGGGGACAAACCAAACTCTGGAACAATATTTATGTTGTATGCTACAGCAGTCGGAAAGTAATTGGAAAGATATCCTTTGGATAGCCGAATATGCTTACAACAACTCGATCCATTCAGGAACCGGAAAAAGTCCCTTTTACATTTTATATGGGATTCATCCTCGAACCTCCAATCTCGACCCGCCCCAAGATCTTGGAACGCCTGCCGTGGATCAACTTCACAATGCTATCACTCAAGCTTTCAAAGAAGCGACAATCCACCTACAACAGGCTAAAGAACGGTACAAAAGGGAAGCAGACCAACACCGAAGAGACGCCCCTCAATACCAGGTTGGAGATCAAGTTTGGTTATCCACCAAACATTTATCACTTAAAGGCCCTCACACCTTCAACCCAAAATATCTGGGACCATATCCAATTACAGCCATAATAAACCCAGTGGCTGTCAAATTGGGTTTGCCATCCCACATGAAAATACATCCGGTGTTTCACGTATCTCTACTAAAACCTATGCAACCTGGAACCAGACTGAATAAACCTCCAGAGCCTATTCAAGTAAATGGAGAACCTGAATCTGAGGTTAAAAACATCCTGGACTCCAAGATCATCAAGTCAAAATTATACTATCTGATCGACTGGAAGGGTTACGGACCTCAAGAACGATCATGGGAACACTCTGACCACGTCCATGCTCCTCGTCTAGTCAGATAATTCCACCAAACTTTTCCCAATAGGCCAAAACCTCCGGGGAAGACAAGTTTGGGAGGGGCCTTGAGAGGGGGTGCTGTCATGAGCACTGCTCCCGAGAAGCCAAGTCAAGCCCAGCATCCCCGGAAGCAGGCTCACGACCCTCATCCCCGGCTCCAGCAAACCCCTATTGGGGTCCTTTGGACCATGTCCTGGCGCCTCTGGTGCCAGGCTCATAAGGAACCTCAGTCCCGGCGCCAGGGGCGCCGGGCTCATAATTCTTGCAAAGGTGCTTGGGTGGACCTACCTGTAGCAGACCATGCTGCATACTCACCTTTGCAAATGCTGGCAGGATGAAGTCCCCAGCCTTCTGCTGGGAGGAACTATTGCCTGAACTGGGACTACTTTCTTACCTGGGTGGGGCTGGTGCCACTCCTTAGCTCTGGAACACAGGAACTCTTTTGCCTGTGCGAGGCTGAGGAAGAAGACACCCAATCACTCCAAGACTATTTAAACCACACCCGATTGGGAAAACGTGCTTCGCGTTATTCTGCATCTGCAGCAGGACGCTCACCGAGTCAGCTCCAGCATTCCAGTGACATCTCCAGCTTCAGCTCAGCAACCTGTGGAAGAAAGACACGAGAACTATACTTACCATCCAGGAATCCAGACACCGGCAGAACCTGCAAGCAAAAGAAACATAAGGTTAGCAAGTTGCAACACGTTCGCAGCCGCGCTCGCTTACCTGATCCATCTGTGCTTTCACGGATTCTTCGCGGCCTTCTCTTCAGCAGCCTAACGGCACCTGTAAAGACAAAGAACATTGTTAAGTAGGAATCGGGTGGAGGTGGCCGCATTTACTTTTCTTACCTGCTTTTGTGCGTGTATTACGATCTCTTCAACCGCAGCAGCCCGGCACCTGAAAACAAGGAAAGACATTATTTAAGTGCAATTAAAGACTGCAAGAAAGCCTAACACTTACGTGTTACCCCACGTGCATCCGCGACTGGGAAAACGCCCGCAAGGTCCCGACACCTGCAAATAAGAAAAGAACATTGTTAGAGGTGCTATAATAAGGTCACAGATCATTATACTCACGTACTTCGCACGTGCAACGGCAACGGACGAACAACGCCCGCAACATCTCAAGACCTGAAAACAGAAAACAAGGGACATTATTGAGGTGTCATTGAAATTCCCATACCTACGTACAACCGCACGTGTCGTGCTCTCAGTGACCACGCCCTCAGCATCCAGGCACCTGAAAAAGACAATGCAAAGACTTCATTAAAGGTGCCCATCTCTTCAAGACTATAAACTCTTTATACCTACTGGAATCCGCTCGTGCAGTAACGGCGGCATCACCTTTTGGCATCTCAGCACCTGTGCCACTTCTAAGGCCACAAAAGACTTTGAGGACCTCCAGTGACGTAACTGGAACCCACGCACCCCAGCATAAGTCGCAGGATGGAGAGCCCAGCATTTATACGCCTAAGGTGAGAGCTCACCAGGACATTGGACTTTCGGAGAGTTGGCGATTAGTGAGGAGGAAGTCCAGCCAAATGGTCATTAACCCTTTTTTTCTTCCGCCTGCAGAAACCTTACCCTGCAAGTCAGACGGTCAATAAGAGGAAGCCCAGTCCAGAGAGTCATCCGAGCTCTACGCTTCTCAATTGAAGAGACTATAACAGTTCAGCCGGGACCAGCGCCTCCGTGGGAATCAGGTGAGCGTTACAAGATGTGACGGAGCTGGCCTTGAACCACGTCTCAGTGAGAGCAAGGAAGTCAAGGTCTTCAAGGAGGAGACAGATGTCAGAGAAGTGTTTGATAGCAGAGCGAGAATTGATGGGAGCTAAGTGAAGCTGGTTGCCTTCTGTGAAAGATTTGTGAGGGGGGCACAGGGGTGGTGTACAACCATTGCCAGAGAGCAGAAAGTGGAGAGGAAGGATGGAGGAGTGGCAGGAGAGGGGAGGAAGTTGAAGAGAGATGGGAGATAGCTGTTAAGAAGGAAGAGGTTGGGCTGAGAGCCCTGGGCCATGATAGTGCCATTGTGATAGACATTAATGGTGCACTTCGAAGATGTAAAGTGAGCCAAGAGCATTTCCCATTTCGTGCCACCAGTAATGGGTGAAAAAGAAAAAAGGGAGAGGACAGATAGCATATGGGGAGTCCATAAATCAGAGGAAGGAACAGCAAAGAGAATGTTAGTGATAGTCTGTTTGGAGGAAGCATTGATGTAGGTGTCTGCAATAGGCAGACCAGGGTTGGAACCCAGGAGTGCCTTTTTACATTTCTGTCTTCTAGACTTAGTGAGATAAGGAGAATAGGTGATGGAGAAACAATTAGAATAGATATGGAAGAGGGAGAGCACCAGGGGGCAGAGACAAACAAAGGGCTGTGGGGGGATATACCTCCAAACTCTGAATTTTCCCCAAAAAGACAAAACCTCCAACAAGCACCGTGTCTGAATAGCAGTCAGACAGTCAGGTACGAGGGAGGAGGAAGTAGAGGATGACAGCTTGGAGGAGAGCTGTGTGTCATCTGCATAACACTGGAAATGAGGGGAGAAGGTGGAGATCAGGTGGGCAAAAGGGGTCAGGTAGATGTTGAAGAGTCATGTGAGGGACACCACAGAAAGAGAGTGAGGTGGAGGAGAGAAAAGGGCTCATTTGAACTTGGGAGGGTCTGTCTGAAAGGAAGGAGGTCAGCCACGCCAGTGCCCAGTCAGTGATGCCTAGTGTATCATGGAGACAGTTTATGAGGATGGAATGGTTGCCTGTGTCAAAGGCAGAAGAAAGATCGAGGAGGATCAGAGCAGGGGGAGTGTTTGAGTCCAGGTTAGAGAGCAGGTCATCGCAGGTGTTCTGGAGAGCAGTTTATGTGCCTCTGAAGGCCCTGAAACCGGACTGGTAGTCATGGAGGCAGCCAGCCATTTCGGTGTGATGGGTCAATTGGGGGATGACCAGCCTCTCCATGAGCTTGCTCGAGAAATGGGTGATAGAGGTAGGGCGATAGTTAGCACGGCAAGAAGGGTCAGCAGACAGCAATTTTAGGAGAGGGAGCACACGAGAGTGCTTAAGGGGTTGTGGGGAAGGCCCAGTGGCAAATGAGTGATTGCAGAGGTCAGCCAAGGTTGTGGTGAGAGAGGCAATGTTGTCCTTGATGGTTTTGAAGGAGCAGGGAAGCACCTGTTTAGAGGAGACTTTCATAGAGTTGACACATCTAGAGATCTCATCTGCTGCAATTGGAGAGAAGGAGGAGAGTAAGGGGGGTAGGAGGACTGAGAGAAGCAAGAGAAGGGGTGGAGGGGTGAGTAGATGACAGAGAGGACAGCATGTCAGGGTGCTGGAGGAGAAGTGGGCAGCAAGTGCAGTGCAGAGGGCCTGAGAGTGAGGCAGAGAGGAGGAGACAGAAGTAGGATTGGCAAGTTCCTTGCAGATTTTAAACAGTTCAGCTGTGTTATTGGTGCCTCCAGAGATGCAGGCCTGGACATGAGCCCTCTTCTTGGAGCACATGGTGATACAATATTGCCCATAGAGTCCATAAATCAGAGGAAGGAACAGCAAAGAGAATGTTAGTGATAGTCTGTTTGGAGGAAGCATTGATGTAGGTGTCTGCAATAGGCAGACCAGGGTTGGAACTCAGGAGTGCCTTTTTACATTTCTTCCTTCTGGACATAGTGAGATAAGGAGAATAGGTGATGGAGAAACAATTAGAATAGATAGGGAAGAGGGAGAGCACCATGGGGCAGAGACAAACAAACGGCTCTGGGGGGATCAGAGAATAGCAGGAGAGGGGTTAGGCCTATGCACAATAGAATCTCACCAGGGGGCCCAGCAGACAAGAAACAATGAGCAGCCTAAAAATGCCCAAGATGCAGAAAATCAAATGACAAATTGGATAGCATACCTACATTCGAATTTGCCAGACATCACTAAAAAGCAGTACAAAATGATTTGTGCACAGTTGGAAAAACACACCTAAATTTGAATTTGCCTGAAAACACTAAAAAGCAGTGCCAAATGTGTGTTGCACAGTTGGAAAAACACACCTAAATTCGAATTTGCCAGAAAGCACTAAAATTCAGTACACAATGGATGATGCACAGCTGGAAAATCACTCCCAAATTCGAATTTGCCAGAAAGCACTAAAATCAGTACAGCATGGGTGATACACAGTTGGAAAAACACACCTAAATTCGATTTGCCAGAAAGCACAATAAAGCAGTACGAACCTAGGTCCTTCTTTTCGCAACACATTCCAACATCACACAGAAACTATAGACTAGGTTCCCGCACATCCGTCTCCCACAACCTTATGGCCAGGATTCCTCACATCCTCACACCGTGTACTAGCCTCACACCCACTCCTAAACCATCCATCCCATCCAACCACAAGCAGAAAAAACAAACAAAACAGCAGCCTCCCAACAGAAGTCAGGTAGCGCCAATACTCAAATGCGCACTACTTAACACTCGATCGCTCACTGCCCATGCCTTAGAAATCAATGAGCTCATCTCCAGTCTCGACCTAGACCTGCTAGCCATCACAGAGACCTGGCGACATGAAGCTTCAGGCCCCGCCATTACTTTAGCTGTGCCAGTAGGCTACTCCATCCTTAGGCAAGACAGACCTACAAAATCAGGGGGGGGGGGTTGCCCTAATCTATAAAGACATCCATCACATCAGACCCACACCCCGCACATGGGAAGGGAATGCAGAAATACTATCGGCCAAACTACCCCTCTCTCACAACAACACCATTAACATTCATGTCATCTACCAGGCCCCAGGACTCCCAGCCGATTTTCAAGGGCAAATCACGCACATTCTCAGTGAAAACTTTAAAAAATCCACCAAAACCTTACTCCTAGGTGATCCTAATCTAGGCTATAACGATCCCAAGGACAAAACAGCAACCTCCTTCCTCAAGGACCTCTCCAACCTAGACTTCACACAAAAAATCGTGTCACCCACCCACACCAAAGGCAGAACTCTAGATTGGCTGGCCGACCATAACTGCAGCTCCTCTATCACATCCAATACATTCCTCCCTTGGACAGATCACAGCTGCCTACAATTCTCTATCCCCACGATACCTACCAAAAAAACCAAAAAAACCAAAAAAACACTAGTACATAAATCTGCCACCTTAGCCAGAAGCTCCAAAAAATTAACTGCAGACAACTTACGCCCCCTTCTCAACACCCCATGCCTCGCCCCACCTTTCCCACAAGATCCTAACATCCTAGCAGACATACTCAAGGATACGCTCACCAATGCTATAAACTCCATTGCTCCTCTAGAAGAGAAAAAAGGAAAAAAAGTCTTTCCATTCAAACGCATGGTTCACAGAGGACCTCCAAGCTCTGCGTAACAAAAAGCGCCAAGCACTTAAAAATTGGCAGGCCAACTATTGCGACATCACCAAAGACTTATTCAAAGATACCGCAGAAAAATACAAAACCGCCATCCTCAATGCCAAATCTGAATCATACAACCGTCGAATATCAGACTCGAAGTGCCACTCAAGAGAACTCTTCTCCATCTTTAAAGAGCTCAAAGTGCCTCCCACTTCCACTGACGAGATCATTAAGGATGAAGGCTGGTGCAACAGTATCCAAGCCACCATGCTCAACAAAATAGACCTCCTACAAAACAAAATCCGTGACCACTACAATACCCTGCCGAAACAGAGTCGGCACTCAGATTCTCAATCGTCTAGCAAAACCATTAACATCCCCAAATTTGCCTTTAACGAAGTTTCAGAACTAGAAGTCCTGGACATTCTGAAACATTTGAAACCATCGACTTGCAAAGCCGATACATGCCCTCCAAAGTTAATCAAGGACTGCGCTGAACCACTTGCCCCACTCATTACCGCATTCATTAATGCCTCATTCAAGACCTGCTCTGTCCCAGACAGTCTTAAAGAAGCTTGGGTGCACCCACTTCTAAAAAAGCCCACTCTCGACCCCACGGTGCCTAACAACTACAGACCTATGACAACAGTCCCTTTCCTTCTCAAGATTCTAGATAAAGTGGCACACAGCCAAATCCAACTATACCTTGAAACTAACTCCATCCTAGGTACCAGACAGTCAGGCTTCCGCAAAGGTCATGGAACAGAGACTGCTCTGCTGGACCTTAAAAACCAAATAACCAAGATACTGGACACAGATAAACCCGCCATTTTACTTCTCCTCGACCTCTCAGCGGCATTCGACCTAGTGGACCACAAGACCCTCACCTCACACCCTGCCACTCTGCACACTTCTCTGACCAAGCCACCTCCTGGATAACATCATTTCTTGAAGGGAGGGCCATGAAAGTCTTTTCTAACACTTCTAACGCAACACCATCCATAATACACTGCGGTGTCCCTCAAGGCTCTTGTACAGCACCTACGCTACACAACCTATTCACTAAGCCCCTTTTCGATAAACTGGATGCACTCGGGATTGCCTACACCAACTATGCAGACGACACCCAAGTGCTCCCCCCACTAACAGGCTCATACCACAAAGACGCTCTGGCTCTAAAACACATATACGCCACCATTCAAGCCTGGATGGCCACTAACGGCCTATGTCTTAACGGGGATAAGACTGAAATCCTTATCCTCAGCCAAAAATCCACACTGGCCAGGCTAGATAGTCGCTATGCCAATTTGAACATCGACAACTGCACTATCCCAGTCCTATCTTCTGTGAAAACGCTAGGGGTCTACATTGATGCAACCTTGTCTATGGACAAACAAGTTAGTGCCATTGTCTCCGCATCTGCACTAATCACTAAATTCATCAACGCCATCAAACCATTCCTCTCCAAAGAAAACTGCCTATCAATAGCAAGAGCTACCATAGGCGCTAAACATGACTATTGCAATGCACTCCTAGCCGGCACCTCTGAAAAAAACCTAAACAAACTTCAGGTCACTCAAAATAACGCTCTAAGAGCAGCCTTAAGCATCTCCAAAAGGGACCACATCTCACTGGCAAGACAATCTGTTCACTGGCTCCCTGTCAAAGAACGCATCACCTTCAAGGTACTGACTACTACCCACAAATGTATCCACCACACTGCACCATCATATCTCTCAGACACTATGCTCAGACCGACCTCATCCAGACCTACCAGACTGTGCTACACTAACCAACTCACTGTACCACGCATCAATAACACTACAGCAGGAGGGCGGGGTTTCTCCTACATAGCACCAAAACTCTGGAACAATCTCCCCCACGCTCTAAGAGCAGAATGCTCACTCACAGCGTTTAGAAAAAAACTCAAAACCTCTCTCTTTAACAACATTTCCTCTACCTACAGCCAAACAGGCACACATTGCTAAATATTGTTATTGTCTAAACCTGTATGCTTGTATGCCTCTATGCTGTAACTAAGTTGCGCTATTCCTGTAACCAGCACTATCTCTGTAACCAGCGCCACGATGCCTCAGGGCTGATTCTGTGTGCTTAACAAATACGAATAAATAAATAAATAAATAAATAAATAAATGTGTTCAAATCGCCGCAAAAATGCCTGTGGACACAAAATATCACAGCAAAAAGGCAGTAGTTTTGCCACCACAATCCATGTAAAGGATGTGGGGGACACCCCCACAATCCCCGGACCCATTATACCATTTAAGGGGAGTGGGGAAAACCCGCGCAACCCCCGCTCCTCTTAAATGGTGTAATGGGGTACACCTTTAACGGGTCAAACCACAGCATTTTTGCCGCAATTTTTTGTACAGGTGACTTTTATGCCACGATTTTATCACAGCATACCACAGATAAATGTGGACATTTTAGAGTCAATGGACAAGCAATCAGACAACACTGGAACTAAGGTGACAAGCATGGATGTCGGTTTATGAAGTCTTTGCATGTGCATCCAACGCGTCTAACAGCTAGTGAAAGCAAATGAACACATTATTGGTAATCTGAAATCTTTTCTCAAATCTATCTAAACACCAGGGTAAACAACCTTACAACCTCCGAATGTTTTGGCCTACAAATCCAAGAATCTCCCAGCATTAACTTTGCTGGCTGGGGCTAATGGGAGTTGTAGGGAAAAGATTTGAAGGTGAAATGTTGTCTACCCCTACTATACACAGCCAATGCAGGGAAAATTCTGATAGAGTAAGTGCATAGAAGAAAGTAAGGGGAGGAGGGGATGAGATAGGAAAAGGGAGAAGGGAGAGGCGGAGAGAACAGAGAGTAAGCAGTCAAAAAGAGTGAAGAAGCAGGAGGGGAGAGTAAATACAATTTCAGAAGTCAGTAGTAACACATAATGTTGCAAGCCAGGATACAAGGTGAAGATGGGAACAGCATGATTCAGGGCCACCATGAGTACAGGATGCAAATGAAGTCCAGCATGAGAGTTGAGAACGGGTGACACACCGTGAATCAATGAAGTCCATAAAAGTCAAATTCAGCATTGGCCACAAGAAAGTGATGGTGAAACCCGAATATATCAGGACAGACTCCTGCAGAAGTAGGCTGCAGGGTGGGGAGGGAAATCAGCGTAGAAGAATCAAGCAAAACAGGCAACACCTATGTGCGAGAAGGGAGGGGGGCACAGGGGAACCTCACAGGGGGGGATGGCCTGTGGGGACAGAGGGAGTAAACACATGTTGGTGCATGTTTATAAAGAAGGGATAATTGTATTTTGCGCCAACCCAAGTCTTTAAAGTAATAAGGCCAGTTGCTAATAAAGAAATGCCTTTCCAATCTTTGTTAGATATTTGTTTAAAAAGACAGATGTTTATTTTCAGTCTCTCAACACGTGTTTCACCATCCAATGTTCAAAATGGCTCATCAGGAAAGATTTATCAATTGTGTCCATCAATATAGTGATCCTAAGGGAATTTAAACAATGAGTTATATACTCATAAAAAATGCTCTCTGAGTCAGACAAAAAATGTTTTCAATTGAAATGACATGCTTAAATTAAAAGCTTACCCATAGCTTAAGTCTTCCTGTAGGGATATTTCTTGTTTAAACCGGCAAAGCTACCTCCAAACTTGCAAGAAAGTCTGGCACCCACGAATGGGCAATTACCGGGGTGTTCTGGCCCCGCTGGACCCGGTAATTGCCCTTTGATGGGTGCCGGAATGGGGATGCCTGTAGCACCGACATGGTTCATTACTGTGCCGGTGCTGCAGGCAAGCTGTGCTTGTGGGTGCCTTTCATTCTGCCAGGTGAGACCTTGCGGAATGAAAGCTTACCGGTACCGTTATATCCGGACCGGCAAACTCGTAATGAGGCCCAGTGTCTTCTTATGTCTTGTAAAGTATTGTTTGAAATGGTTTGGGGCAAATGTTTGTCTCTCGAATCTGAAATCTGAAGTCTGAAATCTGTTCTGATTATCCAAGTATACAGGAGGGAAGGTACCATGCCTATAGAACTGTTTTTCTGAATAAGAGAAAATAAAAGCGGATGGCCACCACATATTAGAATAAAAAATTTAAAAGCAGCACATTCATTCTGCCTACTAACGTATGGCTTAAGAGAACATGAGACTGCTGCACTGGTCATGATACTGTGGTATAGATTAGGGACTAGGGGCAAATGTGTTCTGTATGAGTGTGAAGAAAATATTTGGATGAGAGCCCTGTTGTTATCTTGTCTAAAACCTATACCTTGATACTTGAAACCCTAAATGTGCAACTCATTTGTGAGCCTGCTTTATAGTTCACACTCTTATTTGTTCTAGTATGGGAGCTGTAACAGGCTTTGTTTCTTCAGATTATGGGCCTCATTACACGGATAACGATAAGGGAATAACGATGCCAGTAAGGGAATACCGGTATCGTTAAAAACCCTTGCCAATTACGACCCAGCCAACCGCTATTAGCGACACCTCATCCTGTAAATAGCGGCATGGCGCTATTAGCACACCATCACAAGCCATGCGGACATGCTAATAGCGGCATGGAATAGCCCCAAAAAGCCCATACCGGCATGGTGTAAATACCGGCATCGCGAACCACCCGTTAAGAGAAATGAGCAGTGTTCCCACCTGCCAGTGGTGGACACAATCAGCACAGGTGGAGGCAATGGAGACTGTGGCAGCACAAAAGGAGCACACCACACCCCTTCCCACACCAAGATGGTTCCAGTGCTAGCAGCATTACAGGCTGGAGGACATGATTGCATTGCAGCACCAACAACAACAGGCAGCACAGAGGAGACGGAGGAGGAGGAGGGCGAGACAGGCGCAGCAAGCCCCGCCAGGGCACCTAGTAATACCACAGAGGCAGCCACCAATCCCCAGGATCCGAGCCAGTCCATTCAACCTAAACCCTGAGCAGATACACACCCTGTACCGTCTGGACTGGGATACCATCACCATCATCGTGGACATGATACATGACAACATTGTGAGCCTCATAGACATCCGAACTGCCATCCCCCCTCTACTAAAGGTGGTAACTGTGCTCCACTTCCTGGCCACAGGCACCTACCAGCATACAGTAGGGCAGATGCATGGCATCTCACAACCAGTATTCTCATGCACGCTGACCCAGGTGCTCGATGCCCTCCTGAAGCACACAAGTGAACACATGTCCCTGCCACGGACTGCCCAGGAGATCTCCCACACCAAAGTTGGCTTCTATTCACTGGCAGGCATCCCTAGTTGCATCGGGGCCATCGACTGTACCCATGTGGAATTGGTGGTCCCACATCACAATGAAGCAGTCTACCGAAACAGAAAGCGATTCCACTCCATCAATGTCCAAATGGTATGTGACTCAAACAAGATAATCACACATTGTTGTGCCCGATTTCCCAGATCAACCCATGATTCAATGGTCCTGCGGAACTCAATGATACCACGCTACATGGAGCGACAAGCCGGACAACGTTCGTGGCTACTTGGTGAGTAGCAGGGCAAGCACATGGCAGTGTGATGTGGGGTGTGATTGGAGGGGGGGAGAGATGCATACTCCAACTGGGTGTGATTGGGGGGAGAGATGCATACTCCAACTGGGTGTGATGGGGGGGAGAGATGCATACTCCAACTGGGTGTGATTGGGGGGGATGCATACTCCAACTGGGTGTGATTGGGGGGGCATGCATACTGGGGGGGATGCATACTCCAACTGGGTGTGATGGGGGGGGGAGATGCATACTCCAACTGGGTGTGGACTGTCGTCCGTAGAACAAATGGACATACAGATGTATGCCAATGTCCACCAAGGCAGGCCACAATTGACCGGAAACAAAACCACATGCAATTTGAAGCTGCACAACATTGAAAACAATCCAAGATGCCAAACATGACACATCCATCCACATGCACATTGCACATCATACCACACCCCATATGACACAAATCAGCAACATGGCACCAATATGCGAATAGAAAATTTGCGCTGCACAACATCACTACAGCTATGCACCCTTGAGTGCATGCAAAGGGATCACCTCTAGCCATTGTACTGAACCACACCCCTACACCACTACTGAAGTGACGCTTCACAGCATGGCGACATCGATTTCAGAATGGCAGTACATTAGCAGTGTGGTACCAAATTTGACTGGGCCCAGGAACACCTAAGACCTGTTCTCACCCAGGACATGGCAATAACTGCCAGAGGCATGCATGGTGCATGTCCACTTGCAGATACTAGCCCACCTTCTCACATTGCAGTTACACAGATCTTCTCCATGCATGCTGGGATTCAAGGATGCCAATCATAATGCAAAGTTGATTAGTGTGATATGTACTGGTTGCACTTGAGGTGAACAGTAACAAGTCCCCATTGTTCCACCCATGCAGGTGATGCTGGCTATCCCCTGAAGAGGTGGCTCCTTACCCCTGTACGGAACCCACAGAACAGGCATGAAGAGGAATACAATCGTGCACATACCCATACCCACGTCGTGATTGAGCAGACATTTGGCCTTTTGAAGACACGGTTCCGGTGCCTAAGCAGGTCGGGTGGGGCTCTCCTGTACGGCCATGAGAGGTGGCCAAGATCACCATGGCATGTGTCATGCTGCACAATATGTGTGTCAGACGGAATGTGCCACTGCCCCCTGACGTTGAAATGCAACCACCTGATGAGGATGATGATGGTGATGAGGAGGGAGGGGATGAGGCTGCAGGTCATGCAAGAGGCGATGCCCAGGGGGGACGCGATGTGCGTCAGCATCTGATCAACCAAATATTCTGAATCACATGGTTCAACTCTGTTGGATGGATGTGGGTATTAGTGCACTGGTGTTTGTGGTGAAGCGCACAATGGGCCCTGTCCCCCAATAAAGTTCACATACACAATGATGAAGTCCAAGCCTGTGTTTTAACTTGTCACCAGTGTATTAAACATATTTTGAGAAGAAAAAGTGCATGGCCCCAACTATGCAACCACCCTTTCCCCCCTCCCCCCACAACACTCCTAAAACACCCTTTCCCACTTCCCCCACAACACTCCCAAAACACCCTTTCCCCCCTCCCCCCACAACACTCCCAAAACACCATTTCCTCCATCCCCCCACAACACTCCCAAAACACCCTTTCCCCCCTCCCCCCACAACACTCCCAAAACACCCTTTACCCCCTCCCCCCACAACACCCCCATGTGTGGCTGGTACAACGTTGCTGTCCTGCTGTACATGTGCCAGCTACATCTTGCTGGCCCTACTTCCCATCCCCACCACCACCATTAGGAGGTTGGGAGGGTGTGCGCCTCGTGGTGTGCAAGGAGCGGCGGCAGGGGCTCGTCTGCCTCGAGCTTGCAGAGGAGGAGGTGCCTGGTTGTTCCTGTGGTGGTGGGGGGTACTGTTGGTCCATAGCGTCCGCTATGCGGGTGAGGACCTGCCTCAGTTGTGCCATCTCCTCACAGAGCCTGTTGGTGCAGGCTTCCATGCCCTGTCTCGTCTGCCTTGCATTCTCCATTAACTCCTCCCTCAGACGGGCTGCCTCATCTACATGCTGGCCAACTAGCACTGTGATCTCCTCCTGCCACTGTCTGATGGTGGCCAGGTCATGGCCACTGTGTCCTGCTCGTGGGGTGGGTGCCGCACCTTGATCTATGGCTCGGCCATCAGGTGAGGGCAGATGTGGGCTCCAGCACCCTGCCATGGTCTCGTCGCCAGACTGGCCATGGGTGCTGGATCGTGACCTTGGCCGTGGGATTGCTTCTCTGGATTGGGTGGGGCTGAGGGTGTGCTTTTGCATGGGCAAGTCATAGGCCTCCTCCACGTCGGACATCGGCGCGGTTGCTGGTGCCTCACCGTTCGAACTGTTGGCAGTAGACAGTGGGCCCTCCATGGGTGTTTCCTGTGTTGGGGGGATCACTGCAGTGGGTGCAGCAATTGTTGCAGCCGTAGTTTCACGTCTTGGTGACATGGTTGGCTTGCTTTGATTGCCCCTCTGCAGGAACGCACTCCTCCCTGTGCCCCTTGATGTGCCTGCGGTGTTCCCTGGCTCCTGTGCCCTGGCTTGTTTCTTGGCAGGGGGAGCCTGTGTTGCAGTGTCCGGCTCATCGCTGTCGGTCTGTGAGCCTATGGGGGACAAAGAGGGGGATGGCATTGGTGATGGATCAACGTGCTTCATGCAGATGTTGTTCATCATGCTGTTCTATGCATTGGGACTTCATTAGTGGGCATTCAGGTCATGGGACTGTCGGGTGGGTCATTCATGCATGGGTCTGGGTGGCACGTGTCTGTGGTGATGCGTGCATGTGTGTGTGTTGGGCTGTGACTCTCACATGGGCAGGGGTGTGTGCATGTATGTTTCTGGCCGCATCCAGGAGCTCATTCTGGGCTCACATTTGGGGGGGGGTGCCTCACCTTTCATAGTGCATTGTTTTATGTGGACACTCACCTCCATCTGATGTCGCCAACTCCCTCTATGCATTCAACGCCAATTGTGCTAGCGCAGGTCTCTTCCCACTCCCTCAGTTTGATGGGTGAATCTCCGCCACCTCCTGTGGCCATGGCCAGGTTCTGATTTGCAGCCAGTATGCTGCGGACCCGGAGGCGGAGCTCGTCCCACCGCTTCCTGCAGTCTTTCACAGTGCAGGTGATGGTGCCCACCGCATTGACTTTCTGGGCCACCTCTGCCCAGATGGCCTTTTTTTTTATCAGGGTCTCAGGCCTCATGTCATTCACGAAGACCACATTCGCATTTGCAGCAAGCGTCTCCGTAAGCATGATGAGCTCCTCATTTGTAAATTTCTGTTTCCGCTGCCGATTCGCACCTTTCTTAATCGCCTTGGGCATTGTCAGGGGATCCTTGATGGTTTGGTATGGCACTGGTGTGGAAGCACGTCCTGGGGGCAGAGGATGCCAATGGATTGTGTTTTTAAAGATGGCCGCCATGCTCTTTCCCGTTCCTGTGCGATGACGCTATTTCCGTTTCCACAATTTTACGGTGACCGCTAATAGCGGTGACTGCTAATAGCGGTCACCGCCAGTTGCGGAGACCGCTATTTGTGTGTTGCTGGAGGTCGGAAGTTCTATCAGCGCTTTTGTCGGTGCCGCTAAGGGTCTTTACGGGGTCTTTAGCGGCATGGCGGTAGGATCATTACAGGCATGGCGCTATGCTCGTGTCCGTGTACTCGTAATGGCACGCAATTAGCGGCCTCTTGCCAAGGCAGACACGTTAATAGCGCCATGCAGGTAAGGGCAGTATCTTACCGCAACCTGTGTAATGAGGCCCTATGTGTCTTGTCTTTGACCCTTACCTAACCAAGTCTCTGAAACAAGCTGAAATACCACTCTGCATTGTGGGTAGCACAATGGGGGATGTAAGCTGTGAAAACAAAGAGGTGTTGGCTGGAAGGTTTAGAATGAAACTTAACCACTGGCAATGCTCTGGGCAACCCTCCAGACCACCGTTCTTCGCCTGCCAAGCCATTACAGAAGGGGAAAGACCATATGCAAATCAGGCTTAGCCCCACCCAAAAAGGGGCAGTCCAGCCCAAACTGCTAGGCCACATCCCTTCTGCACAAGACCACAAGAATCCCCAAACATGTTTCGCCCTTATCGGGGCTCATCAGTGAGGAGTAGCTTGGGTCTCTAGGCCCAGCAGGCACGGGACCCACGTCTGGGCATACCCGTCCCACTCGGGGTGACAAAGTAAAAACAAAGAGGTGATGGCTGGAAGGTTTAGAATGAATCTTAACCACTGGCAATGCTCTGGGCAACCCTCCAGACCACCGTTCTTTGCCTGCCAAGCCATTACAGAAGGGGAAAGACCATATGCAAATCAGGCTTGGCCCCACCCCAAAAGGGGCAGTCCAGCCCGAACTGCTAGGCCACATCCCTTCTGCACGAGACCACAAGCATCCCTAAATATGTTTCGCCCTTGTTGGGGCTCATCAGTGAGGAGTAGCTTGGGTCTCTAGGCCCAGCAGGCACGGGATGTAGGCTGTGAACCAGCAGTCATCTGAAATCTGACCAACACTTGCAAGTTTCACAAAAATGTCTATACTGAGGGAGGAACAGACGCCAGGTGGTAGTACCTGTGCCTCTGATTAGACTGGCAGTTATGAGCCATACCCATATCGCAGCCCATAGGAAAATATAGCGTCCCAGTGCAGACCGAGTTAGTAAAGAACCTTAATCTCTAATAAATCATACCTCGTTTTACCCCGTGAGAATTGGTGCAAGTGAGTTTAGACAATTGCCACTTCCTGCAAAAGAAATTCCAGCACACTTCATGTTTACTCACTATTCGATTAAAGCATGTAAGTACCTGGATAAATGGCACAAATATACACAGAATGAGTCACCTAGACACTTCCCCCCAGGAAGGCACATTCAACTTAAACAGAATAATGAATCTACGCAAGGCGTTAGAAAAGAAAGGGACACCTGTACACCAAAGGTAATGGGACAGTTATGTAGATGTTTCTACAGAAGCTACTAAGAGACCGACTGAATCCAAGACCTGACGATTGAAAGACTCTCAAGAAAAGCGCCAGGAGCAAGTTAAGTCTTTGAAAACCAAGTACCACAACCTGCAGATACTGGCTCATAAAGCTGGGCACAAATGATTGTATCTCATGATCCAAAGGAGCCTTCGCTAAAGGAAATTCCCAAAGATGTCCTGGACACTTATACCCCTGCCATTTTAAATGTTGAGACCGATCATCCACTGGCCAGCCCAGACTCTAACCAACTGCTAACTTATCATCAGTGTACCCCAATAAATCCTATGGCTGGTCCGTTAACTCCTGAAATACGACCTCAGATCGCCCCCACAAATGTGTTGCTTTCCTCCACCACATTTGAAGCGTTCCCGAATTCAATAGTCAATACCAGTACTGCTCCATTCTCCCATAGACAGTTACGTGGAGGAGGTGATACTTACTGGACATGCCAACTAGAGCACTTCTGATTTGTTTAATATTGTTCATAGATTTCCAAAGATACGAGAAGATCCCAATAAATTCCAGGACAATCTTAAGGTCATAGTGGATTGCTATCACCCTCTTGTGTAAAGTTGAATCAATTGCTGCCCACCGATTCATTTACCTTGCTCAAAGTGTGCGCCAATTGGGCAGTTGAAAAACCTGACACCTCTAGGGATTTGAAAACTTTTACTGATATGCTGGTACAAACTATCACTGAAGTGTGTCCTCGAAAGACTGATTGGTCTAAAATAAATGCATGTAAGCAAGCCAAGGGAGAAAATCCTGCAGAATATCTCCAGCGTTCCAAACAATGCTTTGAAATATGTTCTGGAATTGTTGATGCAGCCCTTATAGCGCCTCAAGCCACGGTGGCTCAGTTTCTTATCGGTTTGCAACCTAAGGTATCTGAAGGAATTAAGGCAGTTTGTAACTAAACAAGAAGGCAAATTATATCAAGTTAACAGTTTATTACCGTTAGTCAATTTACGTTCACACAAAAAACAGGCAAAACATATCGGTGTTATGAGCTATTAGCAGCCAATTTGAACCAGAAGTAGCTCCAGCTGGCGAAGCCAGAAACTGTGGTCTGGACTGGAGTAAAGCTATTTCTAGCTAGGATAGAATCAAGGCTGTGAAGGAAGACAGTAGGATAGAGCGAAATATGAACTATCCCTAGCTAGTGTGCACTCTCAACTAGGTTGCGGTGTTAAAACGCCTGTCTAATAGTGATAGAATAAGAGTGAAAATAACAACTTCTATAGTACGTGATACATTCAGCCTTGTAAGTCCTGTACCACTCTCTTCTGTTTGGGTATATATAGATTGGAAGAGACTATAGTAAAAAAGAGAGCGCACCAGGGAAGGAAAAGAGTTTTTTTTTTCTCTTTAAACACTCGTGGGGCATTAATGGGATAATAAAGTCTTTAATGACCCATAGATTGTCTCATTTGTATATAGCATCCCTTTTGGTACTAAAAGGAAGAGGGATGGCTTAGAGGTGTGTCACATGATTTTTAGCAGAGATCCAAAATGATGTATAGTTACTTGCAATACACTCCATTGCTAAATTACCAAGGGTGTGTGTGTACACAGTAGAATCTGACCTCACATGTCATCACACAGTCAACAGCTGCCCCAGTGGTTATATAATTTCGTAAGTTACATAAAATGATTGAAGAAATAAGTGGTGTTCTTGCAGTCTTTGACTGTATATATGAATGACATGGATTTATGTGCCTATTCATAACCCAGTGCATGGAATTTAGCAGCCTCTCAGTGACTGTGGTACATTTTGTTTGATTCCACAGGCTCCCTCCCAGACTGTTCCAGTTCTTTGACACCTACAGCAAGGTGGTAAAGTACTATGCCATCTACCGTATTCTGTTTCTCACAAACTGGTTTCTAAATCACAAATTACACCAGCCCTGAGGAACTTAAGACTGTCCTGATGAAAGTGGCTTTATCAAAGTTATGCCACTGAAACCGGTAGAAGGTTTTTGCTACACTTAAAAGCCGTAATTTGGCCTAATGTTGAGAGTTTGAGCAAACCTTTTTACATAGTCCTACTTTCCTTCAGCTTAAATCACTCATAGAAAAGGAAATCTCCTTCTTCCTTGGACTTTGTTTATTTGTGTGTTTTTAATCCCCAGCAATCCAGGGTCAGTGCGACAATCTATGGGTCATTAAAGACTTTATTATCCCATTAGATGACCCACGAGTGTTTAAATAGAAAAAAACTCTTTTCCTTCCCTGGTGCGCTCTCTTTTTTACTATAGTCTCTTCCAATCTATATATACCTAAATGGAAGAGAGTGGTACAGGACTTACAAGGCTGAATGCATTACATACTATAGAAGTTGTTATTTTCACTCTTATTCTATCACTATTAGACAGGCATTGTAACACTGCAACCTAGTTGAGAGTGCACACTAGGTAAGGATAGTTCACATTTTGCTCTATCCTGCTGTCTTCCTTCACAGCCTTGATTCTATCCTAGCTAGAAATAGCTTTGCTCCAGTCCATACCACAGTTTCTGGCTTCGCCAGCTGGAGCTACCTCTGGTTCAAATTGGCTGCTTATAGCTCATAACACAGATGTGTTTTGCCTGTTTTTTGTGTGAACGGAATTAAGGCAGTACCAATAGGATGGGAAGGAAAGGGTTTGGTAGAAGTCTTGTTAGATGCACAGCATTTTCATGAAAAAACTGCAAGACTGAAAGAAGCTACAAAACCAAAAACAAAGAATGCTGCAGATACAGAGTTTACAAGCTCCACAATGAAGGGCAGGGTTTTCCCCTTCACCAGGTGGGCGAGGACAGGGAAGAATGAGAGTAGCACCACAATCATTTGAGCCAGGACAAAATGCTGAAAGATATTACACGAACACATACAGTGATCAGTGTAATTACTGTAAAGAGTTTGGACACTGGAAAGTTGAGTCTCCACACCGGCCTCTGTATGATGGTCGAGACAGACGGACAGCCAACTATGTCAAGTGGAATGACAAGGTCCAGCCTCCACCAGCACCTCTTCAGAACAATGGTTAGGATTGACAAGGGGTCTCTGAATGTGTTGCACCAGCTCTATTGATTGATCCTACTGCCATGTATGTTGATTGTGTTATTGATGGTGAAAGGATTTAATGTTTGGCTGACACTTGAGCATCACACGCCAGACTAAAAGCTTCAGAGTTTTCACGAACGATGCATTCTGATGAAGATGTCAATTCTGTAGGTAAAGATGGTACTCCAATACCTCATACTGTGTGTATTTCACTTATGGTCACAATAAGTCCAATTTCTGACTCACATGCTTGCTTGCTGGGTCCCTGCTCTCCTGTGAATTTGTTTGTATTAGATTTAATGTGCAAGCTAAATTGCTCTATATTTACTACACTCCTGATGGTGTATACCTTGATATTCCTGGTCATAGAGAGCATGAGGTATTGGCAGTATTACTGGAAATGAACCATTCAAATCCTGGAGACTAGGCTGGCACTCCATGCTCACGGCAGAAACTGTTGGATCGAGTCCCAATCAAATTATATTAATCCATGCAAATAACAATGATTGTAGGGTTAATACTGAGCCAGTCAAAAGTACTCTAAATCCTGCCAAGCTCCTGCCAGGCCCCTGCCATGTGTACCTCAGAATCCTATTTCCCGACAGGCTGGAGAAGGTATTTGCTCGATAGGTATTCTCCCCGGGATTCGCCTATGTACTGCATTGCCCTCCACAAGGGCAGTGCAGTACATAGGTGATCTGCTCCTACCCTCCACCTCCTTGGATGCTTGGGAGAAAGAGAATGACTCTCTTATTTTGTTGAAAGCATTTGCTAAAAATGGGCACAATGCATCTAAAGACAAATTACATTTGTATCTGCCCTGTGTGCTATACCTGGGACATGAGATATCTGCTGGGGAAAGACATTTGTCCCAGGATCGGTTTGCAGTAATGCAGTAAGTCCCAAAGCCCCAGACCAGAAAGCAGATTAGAGGGTTCCTTGGGATGGTCATTTCTGTAGATAGTGGGACTTTGGATATTTATCCCTAGTTAAGCCCCTTCAGAACTTCACACATGATTTGGCCTCTGAGATCCTGCCATGGCATCAGGAAGGAGAAGATGCCTTTGTCATCATTAAGCAAGCACTCACAATGCCTACGGCTTTAGGTTCGCAGAGATTACAGTAAGCCCTGTTTGCTGTTCTGCAATGAGTGCAACAGGTTCGCTCAAGGTGTGCTGACTCAGTTACACAGTAGTAAGCACCGGCCTGTATCCAAATAAAGCATAGCTATAGATCCAATAACCATGGGACTCCCAGCTTGTCTGTGAGCTGTCACCACTGCTGCCCCTTTGATAGAAAAGACTTACTCCCTAAGGCAGGGGCATCCTGTCACAATTGGTGTTCCCCATGCTGTATTATCATTATTGCTTAGAGGGAAGATACAGCATGTGCAAATTCCTGTCCCACTTGATATCAGAAGTTGCTTATTTCTGCCACCAATGTAATTTTGAATCGATATCCAGTTCTGAATCCTGCTTCTTTGCTACCAATCCCAGAGGATGGTGAGCCACATGCCTGTCAGATTGTTGTGGAGAGACTCTTGTCACCCTGTTGATTTATCCGATCTACCTTTGTAGAATCTGACCTGATTTATTTTTGTAGATGGGTCTTGTATCCATGTCCCAGAAACTGGAGAATTGGTCTCTGGTTACTCTGTATGGACAACCCATGCGGTTCTAGATGCATATCAATGACCTACGGTAAAATCAGCACAGGTCACCGAACTTGTGACACTCACGGTGCTAATGCTCTGGCCCGAGATAGATCGGTTATGATCTGTACAGACTCCAGGTACACCCACAGGGTGGTCCATGACTTCAAAATCCTCTGCAAGCAGTGTGGATATTTAACATCCGTGGGCTTCCCAATATTAAAAGGAAAATATGTATCAGCTTTATTGAATGCATTGTTACTTCCTGCAGCTCTACCTGTTGTAGAATGCAAGGGAAATTATCCCTCACAGTCATTCACAGCTCAAAGAATTACATTAGCAGATGGTGCAGCTCACTCAGCACCCTTAAATGTGCCCCTGGCTCCTAATGAATTTCTTGTTTGTGTTGTAGTTCCATGGTCACCAATCTTACCTTCCAGTCTGGCAATCCTCCAAGATCAAGTCCCAGAAGCCAAAATGGTGACCTGGACACAACCGTATTGTATAGTAGGAGTAGATTCCTTCTTGCACTCTCCAGATAACCACCTGATGGCACCTAAGATATGTCTGCCATACCTGGTCCATTAAGCTCACGGTTTTCCCCATTTAGGTAAAAATGCTATGATCACTTTATTGCATCGTGATTGGATGGCTCCCGGGTTTGCCTCTATGGCTCAGTGATTTTGTGATACTTGTGTTATATATTTAACATATAATGTTGGGAGAGTGGTACCCACAAGGATGTCTTCATGTCCTTTACCAGATGGTCCATTCTTGCACATGCATACAGATTTTATACAACTCCCTGTCTGCATACATTTTGTGTTTTTGTCTATTGCTTGGTTCTGGTTGATGCTTTGTCTGGATGGGTGGAGGCATACCCATGAAGAAAAGCAGATACTGTCACTGTGGCTAAAATGTCGTTAGCAGAGTTTATACCTTGGTTTAGACTGCCTCTCAGTATAGACAGTGACTGAGGTATGCATTTTGTGCAAATCGTTAGGAATAGCTCAACAGTTCCATTGCGATTATCACCAGAAGTCTAAAATACATGTTGAACATCAGAATTGGACAGCGACTGAAGGACCTTAAGTTAAAGCTCTCCAAAGTGTGTGAAGAAACAGGGTTGAAATGGCCCCAAGCCTTTCCCCATGTTCTGTTTGAACAATAATCCACAGCATAAATACAAACGTTTTGCCCATGAAATCCTCACTGGTCACCCTATGAGAATGAGAACTGCACACCCATTAGTTCCCCACATTCAAAGTCTGCTGTTAGATGATGATACATTGCTCAAATATTATTGCATGTTGCGCAGGTGCATCAAGCCCTCCCTGAACCGGCTACCGAATCCTGTGGAAATCTACGCTCCAGCCTAAGTGGTATGGCCCGTTCTAGGCCTTCTTGACCACAAACTCTGCATTGAAGAGCTCTGGAATTCCGGCTTGGATCCCACGTTCTTAGAGCCCATGTTCTTCACTACATATGAATATCTTGTGGGGGGCACCAAATAGAGAGGGGCACAGGTTGCTTTGAACCATAGTACATACCAGTCTCTTGGGGCCCAACACAATGACCTCCTTCTTTGATGGATTCAGCTGGAGCTCGTTCTCCAGCATCAATCTTATTACTACATGACAAGACCAAATCTATCACTTCTCGTGGTTGATTGAGTCGCACATAGATTTGCATCTGCATATGAGTGATACGACAGACCGAATTCAGTGAATATATTAAGCAGTGTTTGGATGTAAATATTAAACAGCAATGGCAAGAGCATCCCAGGATTATCCCAGGTCTGCCTACCTAAGAGAGGTGGTAACATTGAACTTAAACTCAGACAGCTTGAAGCTAGACTTATTTGTAAACATAGACTGGTCACCAGGGGCCTTAACTCAGATCATGAGTTTCTTGTATTTCTGTGAATTTGACTGTCTGATAGAGACGATGTTGTGTCTTCCCCCCTTTTCTTTGGAAATTTGTTGCATTATCAATTGATTGACCTATGGATAGGTTTATTTGATATCACTACGTAATTACTGTCAAACTGGAACGCTTTCTGAACAAATGTTTGTTTTTAATCATGCCTTGCCAGTGATACGTTGGAATTGCAAGATTCTTTTGCAGTATATGTAGGTTTCAGCTAGACCTATCATGTGCGATACAGTTAAGTGGTTAGGCACTCGTGGCGATTCCTGTGGCAATGATTATCGTCCTTCTTAAAGCTAACTCATTTCCTAACACATAATAGTACCTTTATGCGCAAATACTGGCAGTGGGTTTCAAATGTCCGCCACTTCCCATCTTCCCTTCAACTAATCTTCAATATGTATATAAATATTGCATAATTTACTTTATTTCAGCACCAATTCGGTTTTAATTACATTACAACTAAAGTCACCACAATTAGTCTATTTAATGAGTGGTAAAGGGAAAACTCAGCGGCATCATCTTCTTATCGAGATCGGGAGCTATGCGCTTGTAATTTTGCTTACCTAAAATGGCGGCCTTGTAATACCGCCGCGTGCGTTACAGCCAACACTCCAGCGGCTGGTTATAATCATTGGGAGACGCGGCAGCGCATCCTCCCTTTGATTCATTTTGAGCCGGAAGGCAGGTAAGCAGGACGTCTGCACTACGCAGATGATGCCTGACTCCACTTAATAACTGCAATTGAGAGCAATTGAGAACCCTACCTAACGCGGGATTGCCTGTTACTTCTTTTTGTTTTTATAATGGCGCACAATAGATTGGCTAATCTCTTGCTTGATGGCTTCGCACACGAATTGTTGATAAATAAATTCCTTGATGACGGTGGCACTTTGGAACCTCTGCAGCTCCTACAATTATTGTGCATCTGCAACTGCAGGATAATTAAGGTATAAACAATTAATCATTGGCTTTTATATATAGGTAATAAGTCTCCAAACTTTGTAGATAGTGCAACTTTTGCATATGCAATCTTTCTGTTTTAGACATGTTCTGACTCTGGATTCGGAGCATATATCACTGCATAATCCACATACTTGGTAAGTGCATACTAATGGTTTTAGGTTTCAATATTAATGCCCATTATCAGGCTATGGTTTAGTTATGGCTCACAATTACTTATCATTTTTTTGTTCACGGTACAGTGGTTCAATTTGGACAAGACTTTGTGGTAAATATGGTTCCTTTTGGTACTATTAATTATAATATTGACTAATTGTTATTGCCACAGACTTTGTCCATGATTGCCTATCTACCAATCTTGCTAACCGTTGGTTATTGCTATATCTTTTTCTCCTTTCTCTATATTTGGACTGCCTTGATGCCACTTCTTGATTCGGTAAAATGAATAATTTCTTATTTTCATCAAGATGTATGTACACTCTTGCTAAATGCATCTCTACACAATTTTATTCATTGGTGGCATCGATGTATGATAACTGTATGCTGGCTGATCATATACTTATGTTGTAAACCCGAATGTCATTCTAATCTGGCCCATCTATCTTGAATGGTGATGCTACTCATAATGTACAACTTTACATTTTGTATTGTCACACCAATTGTAACAGCCTCAGAGGAAGAGCTATGCTCGAAACACATGTCAGGTTGTTCAGTGCATGAATTAAAAAATAGTACACTTGTACTTTCTGTACTTTGTGGTGTGGCGCAGTTTGACTGTTTACAATTGTTCTAGCTAGGTTTCACTGTCGGGTGCTGGGCAAGGCACTCACAATTTAACTGTTGACCGCTGCCGCACACTTTCCTTTGAATTTACGGCGTCAGCGCTAGCATTCTCTGGCCTTTCTTGCCCAAATCTCCTTGTTCTTATTTTTTCCTATACCTCAGGGATTGGGAGCCTTTTCCCACACTCACAGACCCTTTCACTCTTTTTATGGGTGTCATTGTTAAGACTCTCCATAGTGTCCTTTTAATTTTATCCTCTTTGACAACTTTTGGTATACACCTTTTTATTGTTACACAGTTGCCCTTTGGGCTCCCCTTTTACTTTCTCTGGCTAACCTTGTGAGAACTACATTTTGTTAGGTGAAAACCAGCACACCCCACTTTATGTGGAGTGCTGGGGAGATACAATATATCCCCTTTCTCACTGGCACCGTAACCATTCTGTTACAGGGAAAAGCTTACCTTAAATGGCTGGTGGCAGTAAACCTTTTTACAAATTCAGTGCACCTTCACCGCTGCCTGTTTTCACAGTGGCGTAAATGCACCCATATGTGCCCATTTTATCAAAATGGACGCAGTCTTCTTGTAACGCTCACCTGATTCCCGTAGAGGCGCCGGTCTTGACTGGGCGTATACCGTATCTTCAAAGGTGATGTGTACCACACGGCTGGCTCTTTGGGCTGGACCTCTGTGCACTGTATGTCTGACTCGAAGGGTAAGATGTCTACAGATAGAAAATATGGGATTAATGAACTGGGTTATTAAATGTCTCTCTCTTCTTCCCTTTCTCTTCTCCTGTAGAACCCCGAAGGTTAACGCTCTCACCTTAGGTAAGTGAACGCCGTGCTCTCCATCTGCCTCGGGGCAGGGTGCTGTAACCAGTTTCTTCACTGGATCAGGGGAGCAGGCCTCTTGACTTCAGAGGACTGCTGTCCGTCGTTTACTGCACGAACGGTAAGTTTCGAGTACTTCTAATGTCTTTAAAGTCTTGAGTAATGATGTCTCTTGTTTTGCAGGGTTCCGGCGATGGTGGATGACGGGCTGAAGTGAGTTGAAGATCGAGCCCGTGTGATGAATAGAAGCGCCTGGAAGCACGTAAGTAAGCGCTTGTTGCCTGCTTCACGATGCGCTCTAACTGTCTTTTTATTTTGCAGGTACAAGTTCGGAGCGGCTGCAGGGTGCCGGAATACCCACTGGGTTAGATGTGGAAAGGAGTAATGGCACGTGAGTATTAAAGTTCCCCAATGTCTTTAAACGCACCTTGTTTTGTCTTTCAGATGCGGGATGCAGCGCCGAAGGCCTCCGGAGCGTGCGAAGAGTTGGTAAGCTTTTGTCTTTCAGATGCCGGAATGCAGTGTGAAGACCTCCGGAGCGCACGAAGAGTAGGTAAGCCTTTGTCTTGCAGATGCCGGAATGCAGCGCGAGGCGTTGGTGACAGCCGATGGACCAGGTTAGTGAAGAGCTGTCACTGAAGACCGTAATGCTAACCTGTTCTTTCTTGTCTTTATAGGTGTTGCTGAAGACTGGATTCAGGATGGTAAGCCTTTTTCCTTAGGCCCAGGATCAGATGCAGAAGACACGATGAGCGTTCTGCTGCAGAGGATGCAGAATAACGCAAAGCAAGAGTTCCAGTGTTCTGAATCTAGGGAGTGGCTCCTGCCCCACCCAACAGGAAAAGTAGTTCCAAACAGAAGAGGATCAGAGGCTCAACTGGCAGGCAAGTAAGCAGCATGGTCTGCTGCAGGTAAGTCCACCCAAGCATTATGAGCCCGGCGCTTCCAGCGCTGGGACTGGGCATATTTATGAGCCTGGTGCCACTGGCGCCAGGACTGGGTCCAAAAGGTCCCAATTGGGACTGGTTGGCACTCGGAACCTGGGTTATGGATCTGCTTCCAAGGGAGTTGGGAAAACCCTGACCTTTTGGAAGCAGAGATCATGACAGTACCCCCCCTCAAGGCCCCTCCCAAACCGGGCTTCTCCGGGGGTTTTGGCTTGTCAGGAAATGTTCGGTGAAATCTTTTGATTAGGCGAGGAGCGTGGACATATTCAGCAGGTTCCCAGGATCTTTCTTGGGGGCCGTAGCCTTTCCAGTCAATTAGGTAAAATAGTTTAGATTTGGAGATCTTGGAGTCCAGAATGCTTTTGACTTCAAACTCGAGTTCTCCATCAACTAGGATAGGTTTTGGAGATTTAGTTAGTCAGGTTTGAGGTTGCACGGGTTTTAATAGAGAGACGTGGAAGACCGGATGTATCTTCATGTGCGGGGGCAAGTCCAACTTGACCGCTACTGGGTTTACTATGGTAGTGATGGAATAGGGACCAAGGTATCTTGGGTTGAATGTGCGTGGCCCTTTTAGAGGTAGATATTTGGTGGATAACCAGACTTGATCCCCTACTTGATATTGAGGGGCTTCCTTCCGATGTTGATCTGCTCCTTTCTTGTATTGTTCTTTAGCCCTTTGAAGGTGAGAAACAGCTTCCTTAAAGGCTTGGGTGATTGTAGAATGCAGGTAGTCTACTGCTGGTGTTTCAAGATCTTGGAGGGGATCCAACTCCGAGGTTCGAGGGTGACTGCCGTACAAAAGAAAAAACAGGGTTTTCCCAGTTCCCGAATGGACAGAGTTATTGTAGGCATATTCGGCTATCCAAAGGATGTCTTTCCAAGTTTTTTCAGTTTGTTGCAGCATGCAGCGTAAATACTGTTCCAGAGTTTGATTGGTCCTCTCGGTTTGTCCGTCGGTCTGAGGGTGGTGACTGGTCGATAGTCTCACATCAATTTGAGCTGACCGACAGCAACTTCGCCAAAAATGAGAAATAAATTGACTACCTCGATCCGAAATTAGAACCGAAGGAAAACCGTGCAGTCGGACGATGTTTTCGAGAAATTCTCGGGCCAGAGTTGCTGCTGTTGGCAAGCCTTTGAGCGGAATGAAATGCGCCATCTTGGAGAATAAGTCCACGATTACTAGAATCGTATTGTATCCGGAGCATGGAGGTAGATCGGTGATGAAGTCCATAGAAAGCGTATGCCAAGGGCGAGGTGGGATGTCAATAGGGCGTAAGAGGCCTGCTGGTCTTTCCTTTTGACTCTTGTATTGGGCGCATACTCCACAGGACATTATAAAGTCTCTGATATCTTTTTTCCAAGACGGCCACCAGAAGTAGCGCTTGATCTTTTCTGAGGTCTTGGCCATACCGGGATGTCCTTCCATTAAAGAATCGTGATAACAAGAGATTACTTTTTTCTGTAAATCTGTGCTGGGTAGGTATAATCGTTCTTGGAAATACAATAAGTTGTCCTTTACTGCAAAGTCCTTTCCCTGCAGATGCCAATTCTGTATGTCTGCTGGAGTTACAAGTTGCCTGGCTTTATCCTTAACTTCCTCTATGGATTCTGTGGCGATTACACCCAGAATTCTTTGTTCGGGAATGATTGGTACAGGTTTAGGGTTGATCAAGTGTTCTTCCACTCCCATCCGAGAAAGGGCATCAGCTTTACCGTTCTTTGTACCAGGTCGATAGGTAATTATGAAGTCAAACTCGGCAAAGAATAATGCCCAACGGAGTTGTCTAGAGGATTGGGCTTTTGCGGTTTTCAAATATTGCAGGTTTCGGTGATCCGTAATCACAGTAACGGTGTGTCGGGCCCCCAGCAGATAATGTCGCCAAGCCTTAAAGGCAGACTTGATAGCCAGAAGTTCCTTGTCAGTAATCGTGTAATTGATTTCAGGAGGCGAGAATTTGCGGGACCAAAATGCCACGGGATGCAACTGATTGGTTACCGGGTCCTTTTGTGATAGAACTGCCCCCATGGCAAGGCTTGAAGCATCAGTTTCCACGATGTAGGGGAGTTCGGGGCGAGGGTGTTTTAAGATTGGTGCAGAGATAAATTTAGTCTTCAAATCCTGGAAAGCTTGTTCCGCCTCGGTAGACCATTCAAAACGTTTGTTTTTCTTTAACAAGGCAGTGATGGGCTGGACTATTCGAGAGAATTCGGGGATAAACCTGCGGTAAAAGTTAGCGAAGCCTAACATGCTTTGCACACCTTTTACGGAGGATGGTGATGGCCATTTGAGAACTGCATCGACCTTCTTTGAATCCATACGCACTCCGCCAGGTGATAATATGAATCCCAAGAATTCAACTTCAGTCACGTTGAAAACACATTTTTCCAACTTAGCGAAAAGTTTGTGTTGACGCAATCTTTCGAGGACCATTTTCACGTGTTTCCGATGTTCAGATTCCGATGAAGAATAAACGAGGATGTCGTCAATGTAAACAACAACACACACATCTATGAGCTCTCTGAGGACATCGTTCATAAAATATTGAAAGGCGGCCGGGGCATTGCAAAGTCCGAAGGGCATGACCTGATATTAAAATAGCCCATACTTGGTGCGGAAGGCCGTCTTCCATTCATCGCCCTCTTTTACTCGTACCAAGTGGTAAGCTCCTCTAAGATCCAGCTTTGTATATATGCATGCTTTTCTGACTTGGTCCAGGAGTTCAGGGATCAAAGGTAACGGATATCTATTCTTAACGGTGATCTGGTTCAGGGAGCGATAATCTATACAAGTTCTAAGGTCTCCTTCCTTTTTTGGAACGAAGAACAAAGCTGAAGAAGCAGGGGACTTGGAAGGACGAATAAACCCATTTGCCAGGTATTGATCCAGGTATTGTCGAAGGTGAAGGTTCTCAGGCTCGGTGAGGGCATAAATTCTACTACAAGGAGGAGTAGATCCAGGTATCAGGTCTATCTGGCAGTCATAAAACCTATGAGGAGGTAGAGAGTTAGCCTGATCCTTCCGGAAAACATCTTGGTATTCTAGGTATTCGGGAGGTAACTGGGGAGTCTCTGAAGAAATTGCTGCCAGTGCAACACCAGGTGGAGGGTGACAAGTAGAGACACATTCTGGAAACTGGACCGTTCTTGCTCACCAATCGATCAGAGGATTGTGTTTCTCTAACCAAGGTATTCCTAGAATAATCTGAAACTGAGGGGCCTTGATCACATCGAACACGATCTTCTCATGGTGTCCATCTTGACTTACTAGCGTCACCTCTTGAGTGGTATGCGTTACTGGCCCGGAGGCTATCTCCGTACCATCCACCGTAGTAATGACGTCCTTTACAGCCTTGGGACAAAGAGTTAGATTCATCCTCAAAACCATTTCATGATCCACATAATTGCCGATGGCACCGCTGTCGACGTAAGCTTCAATTGCATGTAATCGATCCGGATTATCAGGGCTAATGAGGACCATAGGTATCACGAAATGCGAGGTCACAGAACTGGTTTTCACGCTCGGCAAGAGGACCTCTATTCTTGTCGGGCGAGGTCGTTTCCCTGCTCAGAGTTTGTAACTTTGGTAACTGCAGCTCCTACTGCCTTCTTGGCAGGTTTCACCGGACAGTCTCGAAGAAAGTGCCCTGAGTTTCCGCAATAGAGGCATAATTGCAACTGTTTTCTCCTTTCCCGCTCCTTTTGTGTTAGAGGACCTTTCAGACCCCCTATTTGCATGGGTTCCCCGGAGTCTACTCCTTTGGAAGGAGTTGGCGGTTTGGAAAATACTCGAGCATCAAACTTGGAACGATCGGCCTTCCTGTTCTGCAGTCTGTGATCTATTTGAACGACTAAGTCTATATAGTCCGAACAATCTTGTGGGGGATTCACTACTTGGGCTAACACATCTTTGAGCTCTCCACGTAGACCTCTATAAAACAGCGTAATCCTTTTGTCCTCAGGCCATTGAGTTTCCACTATCAGTCTGTTGAAAGACGCAATATAAGCCAAAAGGTCTTGATTACCTTGTCGCAACGAAAGAAGCTCATTGTCCAAGGCCTGCCCCTGTGAATGTCTTGCGAACAGTTTTTCCATACTGAGCTGAAAAGCTTGAAAATCATGGAGGACCGGATCATCTTGATTTACTAAAGGGATCGACCAGTCTGCCGCATTGCCACTAAGGTACGAAAGCACGAAAGCTACTTTAGCTTGATCAGTTGGAAAGGCTGCTGGCCGGCATAAGAAATGCAACCGGCACTGATTGATAAATACTGCAAACCTCTTTGGGTCACCAGAAAATCGTTCGGGCGGAGCCAGAGGTACATTCCCAGGTAGGTTGATCTGCACTGGATTCATAGAGGATGTAGAAGGAAGATTTCCCCCAGATGCGGGTAACAGGGTCTGTCCGGCTTGTGACTGTAGCAATCGTCTAGCGAGATCATCTGTTCGCTCCTTGGAAATAATCAGTTCCCTTCTTAGAGCGTTCGTTTCCTGACGGGCTGCATGCACTTCTGCCCTTAGTTCCCCAAGTAACTGGGCTAGTTGGTCGGTATCCGAGGTTTCCATAGCGCCTTGACGGGAGTTTTGTGGTAGGCTTTGCGTTCTGTAACGCTCACCTGATTCCCGTAGAGGCGCCGGTCTTGACTGGGCGTATACCGTATCTTCAAAGGTGATGTGTACCACACGGCTGGCTCTTTGGGCTGGACCTCTGTGCACTGTATGTCTGACTCGAAGGGTAAGATGTCTGCAGATAGAAAATATGGGATTAATGAACTGGGTTATTAAATGTCTCTCTCTTCTTCCCTTTCTCTTCTCCTGTAGAACCCCGAAGGTTAACGCTCTCACCTTAGGTAAGTAAACGCCGTGCTCTCCATCTGCCTCGGGGCAGGGTGCTGTAACCAGTTTCTTCACTGGATAAGGGGAGCAGGCCTCTTGACTTCAGAGGACTGCTGTCCGTCGTTTACTGCACGAACGGTAAGTTTCGAGTACTTCTAATGTCTTTAAAGTCTTGAGTAATGATGTCTCTTGTTTTGCAGGGTTCCGGCGATGGTGGATGACGGGCTGAAGTGAGTTGAAGATGGAGCCCGTGTGATGAATAGGAGCGCCTGGAAGCACGTAAGTAAGCGCTTGTTGCCTGCTTCACGGTGCGCTCTAACTGTCTTTTTATTTTGCAGGTACAAGTTCGGAGCGGCTGCAGGGTGCCGGAATACCCACTGGGTTAGATGTGGAAAGGAGTAATGGCACGTGAGTATTAAAGTTCCCCAATGTCTTTAAACGCACCTTGTTTTGTCTTTCAGATGCGGGATGCAGCGCCGAAGGCCTCCGGAGCGTGCGAAGAGTTGGTAAGCTTTTGTCTTTCAGATGCCGGAATGCAGTATGAAGACCTCCGGAGCGCACGAAGAGTAGGTAAGCCTTTGTCTTGCAGATGTCGGAATGCAGCGCGAGGCGTTGATGACAGCCGATGAACCAGGTTAGTGAAGAGCTGTCACTGAAGACCGTAATGCTAACCTGTTCTTTCTTGTCTTTATAGGTGTTGCTGAAGACTGGATTCAGGATGGTAAGCCTTTTTCCTTAGGCCCAGGATCAGATGCAGAAGACACGATGAGCGTTCTGCTGCAGAGGATGCAGAATAACGCAAAGCAAGAGTTCCAGTGTTCTTAATCTAGGGAGTGGCTCCTGCCCCACCCAACAGGAAAAGTAGTTCCAAACAGAAGAGGATCAGAGGCTCAACTGGCAGGCAAGTAAGCAGCATGGTCTGCTGCAGGTAAGTCCACCCAAGCATTATGAGCCCGGCGCTTCCAGCGCTGGGACTGGGCATATTTATGAGCCTGGTGCCACTGGCGCCAGGACTGGGTCCAAAAGGTCCCAATTGGGACTGGTTGGCACTCGGAACCTGGGTTATGGATCTGCTTCCAAGGGAGTTGGGAAAACCCTGACCTTTTGGAAGCAGAGATCATGACACTTCTTTTTTGCCATGTTTGTGCTTCTTGTACCTTCTTGGACCTTCCCCTGCCCTCCAGGGTGGGAAATTTCTTTGTGTGATTGTTATCTTCGGCGGGAGACTTCAGTGAAGCCTGCCCATGCTCCAGAGTGTCTGTGAAGGCAGGAAGTGGGGGAGGAGTTAAAAAATGTGCACTCCTTTGTGTTTTGTCCTAGCTGCAAGAATCCAGTTCAAACTAGGGGGCTGGCTGTCCCGAAAGAACCGCCATCCCCTCAAGTTTGAATGTTGCAATTCTGTTTGATTGGCTGGGTTTCTGCATAAAAGTCTGATCCTGTAAACTGAAGAGATAGTCATCCACTGGAACCAAATCTAAAGAGGAAGATAAAGAAAACACGGCTAAGACGATTTGCAGTGACCAGAGAGCCTGCTGTGTAACCAGAGCCTACTGTTAACCATACTTCCAAGCGACCTGACAGACCTCAAGCCAGAGCCTAGTGAGATCCACTAGAATAAAGAAGACCTGCATTTTGAGCTATTCCACATTTGGCTGCATCCTTGCAGGGCTGCAATTCCCTGGGAACTCAAGCCATTGTGTGGTGCACAGTCTTCCGAATTCCGAATCGAGCTGAACGTTTGGTAGCATCCTGATGCCATTACAGAGACACGGGTTGAGTCCTAAAAGTCCCCTCATCAGAGTCCTGGAGCTTGCAAATGATGAGAATCCAGCCAGCAACATTGAGTCTTTTTCTGGCTCCTGAAAAGAGTGCCACAACCACAAAACTTCATCCAGCTGCAAAGAAACTCTTGCCTGGAGCCTTCCCCATTGATCCTGCTGCAAAATCCTTTATAAAGTCCTGTCTGCCGTCTTCATAACGAAGGAATCCATCGACCGGGTATTAGCTGCAGATACTGAAGCCTCATTTGCTGCAACTCTTCTCCCATGCTGAGGTACTGTGTCGGCTGGGGTATTTACCTACCTTAAGCCTTTGTGATTCCTGTGTAGCTTTGGGGTGTTTCTTGTGATTGGGAGTCCTCTCATTCAGTACACCTAGGCCCAAGCTGTAATCCTCTTAGGGTTTTTTTGCAACTGAAACCTATATCACCCTGCCTACAGCTGGCACCTAGACCACTAGGGTCCCTCTTCTGCCTCTGACTGAACTGATGTAATAGACTAGGGAAGGACTGGATAAGTAAAGGATTATGTCTTGAAAAGAATGACAAGTATTTGAAAAGTACTTTCTTGTGAAATATGTTAGTTGGCAACTGTAACTCTGAGAGTGGACAGTTCCAAAACATCTTACTTACCTTGAATTTGTGTTGTGCATTCTGAAAAGTATATAGGAGGTTATTTTACTCACCTGTGCATTGGTTGTGCCTCTTTCCCAAAAGTAATGCTGTTGGCTTCACTATTTCTTTCAGAAAATAGGTACATAAGTGTGCACCTCTTCTACAGCAAAACTGAGATGGTTGGCCATTTGTCCAAAATTCAAGAGGAGAGTCACTGCCTGTTTTATTTATCAGATGCACATTGACACCTTTTATGGGTAGCATGGGTACAAACTTTAACCCTAAGCTTCAGCTTGGTGCCCCAGGGGCATTGCTTGTATCCCTTGCGCCTCTATAAGTATGATGTTAAGAATGTGGGCCAGAGTGTTCATCACAAGATATACATTAGAATACACACCTCACTAATTATTTAAATTGAATTACTTTTACACCTTGGCTAATAACTATGCATTTTTCTATTGCAACACTGTTCATTGGAATGTGTGGCCTGGTTGACGGAAAGTGCGAGGTGGAAAATACAACCTTTACATTTATTGAGAATCATACAATAACCTGCTGTGATATCTTATCTTGGATGCTAACAGTGTACAATAAAATCTGCCTTAAAATATTGCAAAGTTGGCAACTAAATAAGATATAACCTGGTGTTTGCAGTGTCACACATGTCTGGATAAACTCTATTGGGTATAGCCTTACATGATGCACTCTGCAGCAGCACCCTTAGGCACATGCAAACATTGGAAATGCGGACTGTATGTTCTAACATATTCACAGTATATAAATTGATTCAATCAGGTGTCTTGCACCTTTGGTTCTCCAGATGTTTTGGACTACAACTCCCAATAACCGCAGAGTCAATGGTGTCGCAGAGGACAAGCCATTAGAAACAGTTACGTTTTCGGGGAATAGTCGGGACACAATGCATTCCACCAAGATGAATTGTCATGCAAGGAACAAGAAAGCCCACATGTAGAAGGCATCAGATTTACTGTAGTGGTATTACTTCCTTTGTTGTTACTAGGACTAAAGGTTATGTAATGTCTCTTGTTGTGATGTCCTTGGAGAAGCGGGTCAAAGGCCATGTGACATCATGTCAGCTACTCCTGAATATTAATTAATTGACACTCTACTAGATGAGCATGATAATGGCTGATTACTTACCATTAATCTTCATTACTCCAAGTTCACGTCTTCGCAGTCGCAGTCCGTGACATCCCTCCCTGAAGCGACCCATTATGGTTTTAAGCCACTTGATCATCAAACAGGAAGTCTTAGGGCTTCAGAGGTGCTTTCATACACAGCTTGGGGATGAATTTTAAAAAACGGGGAAAGTAAATGGAAAGAGGAAACATTTTTTGTGGGTTTGTGAAACACTTGTGTGAGGGCTCACCTCATAGAATAAGGACTGTGACAAGGAAGAAACAACAGAATGTAATGGTAGAGCGAAGTGTGAAGCCAAGTGTTTTGTGTATGTGACACAAAGACACAGAGCGTTTTACTTCCAGGAGCAGACTGCAGCGAATGGCACAACTGTCTTTACAATTTTCTGAGAACTCTTCAAAATCCCTAGCCTGCACAAAGTATGAGTGTGAAGTGTAGAGCCAAGTGTTTTGTGTTTGCCATTTGGAGAAGGGAGAGGGGAGTTACTGGCATAGACTGCCTGAGGACTGGTGATTGGTGAGTCTTTTTTGCTTCACAATACCACAATCCCCCAACTCTTGTGACTTTGACTCTGTACTTCCTCACGGAGAGTCTGTAACAAATGTATACAGCTAAGTCAGTAGTTTCAACATTAAGTGGAATAGTGCAGCGTGTAGAAATCTTGCGTCTCAATAACATGGACACAGTGAACTAACATAATTAAATAAATTGCCGATGGAAGTCGACCCTTCCTCTCCCCCATAAAATCTGCTCCACTAGTGTAAACACAGATACAGGGGGTCGTTAGTAGTGACTGGGGGCCACAGAGCCTTTGAGCTGCTCCCTGATCAAGAGCTCCAGATCTCTTGAGCAACTGTCTGGATCGCCTCCATAAAGCCTGTGTTTCATACTTCTCTTTTCTCCCTCTGTGGAAATGACTGAAGTTGTAAAAGGCGGGGCACGGTGACTGCTGGTTGAAGAGCCTTTGAACCATTCTCCCAATCCTGCCAATGCGAGCCTCACATCTGGGGACTCCCTTACTTAATCTTTCAGGATTGACAGGTCAGAGAGATTTCGATTTTGACCAGAGGAGGTTGGGTAGGTCTAGTCACAGCTCATAACAATATTATCAAATCAAAAACTTTTACATATCCCAAAGGCCGGCGCTGAATCAAAATCATCAAAAGGTTTCGCCCAGCGACGCAGCAGAGAGCCAAAGCAAAGCCCAGGAGTGTGAAGCAAATTGAACTGCATGATTAGTCTTATTATACTGTCACAATAAAACTACAGGAGTTTCAAAGGTGACCGGAAAATCTGCAACTCTGGGTGTATGCTGAATCCTAAGAACTCGAATCCCTGGAAGGACTTGTCACCATGTTGGGTGATATTTTGGATTTAAATGGAGCTCAACAAAATGTCAAGGATGAGAGAAAACCAGATTCTTGACACAATCTCGCTGGTATCTAGTCAATTCATCTAAACCCCATTCCATCAAATACAATTCCATCGAACTTTTTCCATCTAAATCTAAAAAATGGCCATCTAATGCATGTTTTTGGGGGTAAAGGGTTATTTTTTGTTCAGGTGCATTTTAAAGGGTAAAAAAAAAGAGATGTGGGGGTGGGACCCCCCCAAAAAGAAGAAAAAAGAAAAAGAAAATGCATTAGATGGAAAACATTTCAGATGGAATAATTTCGATGGAATGGCATTAGATGCAATGGTTTTAGATGAAATGACCATAAACCGATTTCGCCAAGTGCTTAGATGAAGGAACACTAATTTTTCAATCAATACATATTTACATATGTACGACCTGAGATGTGCTCAATTAATAAGCGAAAGAAATAAATTACATACAAATAAAACTGTGAGAATGCAAACATTGACAGAAGTGACTCCAGCCCCTGCCTGTGGGAAGTCACACAGGGGACAAATGCGACATTTGATAAACAAGACGATATTAACTAACTGAATTTAGGTGAGGGAGAAGCAATTAAAGATATATTTGCTCCTCCCATCACTGGTCCTCTATTAGCTCAGAGTGCCGAGGATTGCGCCTCAGCACTATCTCTCACAACAGTTACAACAATAACAAACATGATTACAAATTCTGCTGGGGTTGTGGCTAAGAGCCGTATGGATGGACACATTCCCTCTGAGAGGACCTCCACACCCAAAGTACAAATGATGAGGAATCTCGCCAGCAGGGATTCAAGGAAATCACATGGGCAAAGCACGATAACAGACCAGCTGAAGGATAGACTCACCATTGTGACAGACGTGGAAGTATGTGTTAATCCGTCAACTTCCAGTGTCGCAGCAATCGGCAAACAAAAATGCCTGAAAGACTTTTTCCAAAGGTGAGTACAAGTAAGGTCACACAAGTCAACAGGGAACAGTGCGGGGAGCTTGCAGTTCACCCAATGAGTGACGGAAGTATCCTAGAGACAGTAACTCACTCACCTGGATGAAGAAGGGGATTCAATGATAATCCCCAATATAAAATCAAATGTGGCACAGCTGGACGCAGAGCAAATAGATGAAGAGTTGCAAATGAATTTAGAGGGGATCGCTTCAATACTCACTGTACATCTGACACTGACTTTTCCTCTCCAGGACCAGAGATAAATCAAGGCCTAAATGATACTCTACGAGAAATGGATGAAAGGGTAAAATTAACAGCTCCCTCTATTTTGGTATTGCATTTGGTGTTAACCTTGTTTGTTATCCTATATGAAATTATTAAGGTTAAACTCCCAGCAAACACCCACAATTAAGTGAGATAGAGATCACTCCATTTATGTTAAAAGACTCACTAGAAGAAAAGAAAGTGAGACTGACAAGACCGAAAAATAAACCAGCTAAGCTCACAGCAAGAGTAAATTAAAGAATTGTGGAGAATGCTGAGGAAAACATGGACTCCCTTAAATCAGTGACTAGTAAAGACTCGAGTGTGGTCCTCAATGACAGATTGCTGATAATCAGTGGAGAAGGATTTCAATACAATGAGGTCAACATGCAAGCGATACTTGGAGTGCCCACCCCATCAGATCTAGTAAAGAGGTTGCGGAAGCCCAAACCGCAGTAACACAGCTCTCGGTATGCGCGATGGGGCGAACCCCAACATTGATACAATCCAAAACATGTACATCTTGACACAGCCTTTTGTGCAAAAAGGCAGGTCAAGGAAGGCAGAGTGGAAAACAAAAAAAAGGAGAAAGCAATCGAGGAGAAATTCAAGAATTCTTTGACAAATCTCAATCTCGATGAGGGTATGTCTATTTTTACAGAACCTACCCATAATACAGTTGAACTAGACCCAAGGTCTTCTAGGGACCTCTGTGTTACTTTGATCACACAGCAGGGAAAAAAGATGGCAGCACACAAACTAAAATAATTGATAAAGACTCACTCTGATGAAGACTATTGCTCTGCTCTGATATCAATTGTCAAAGCACTGATTTGCTGTCGATGGAACAAACTGCTTGGGAACTAATAATGAGCTAATATCTAAAAGACCAAGAACTAAAGATGCTGATCAGCAACACATTTCTCTGAGGGCTCCATGCTAATGAATGCCATCTCAAATACCAATGATATGCCTAAGAGTAATTCTGTTGCCGAAGCCCTCTGAAATGTCAACTCATCAGAAAGATCCTTGGGTGCATCACAAACGGGGAAGAGAATTCCCTGGGAAGATCTGAGACAATATTTTACTGTGGGAAAAGAGGTCTATAAAAGCCCACAGCGGAAACAACCGCAACGTGTGTCCAATTACAGATGATGTCAACACCTATGGTTTTATAATCCATAGTCCGGTAACGGATATAAAATTTAGCCTAATATCATCAGTCCCAGTAATCCTGGGGTCTTCAGACCTATCATCTAGGGGCAGGAGGATAGAGCCAGGTGAACGTCTCATAGAACAGAACCCACCAGAGAACAATACCAAGTTATTTGCTTTCCCAAGTGTTTGGATAGAAAAAATATCATCAGCGAGAGATCACCTGGTACTGAACAGAAACGCAATGCTACAAACTACAAAAGAAATCCGAGACCTCTATCTGCTTTCAACCCACAAAATTGATTACATCCACTTCTCCTATGAAGACTATACGAATATCATTGAGGTTGGTCTAAAGTCACTAATAAGGGTCAATGCGCTTCTAGCAGCAGGAGCCCAATTTCAGAAATTGGGATATGCAATCTCAAACAATATTCCCAAAGAAAAAAGAAGGAACCCAATACAAGGCAGAAATCATGGGTGGGCTAGAAATGATTTTCTAGAGACTGCTCAATGAACTGAAAATAAAGTCATGAAAAGCAAAGGAAAGGGAGAGGGTGAAGTAAATCAAAATGGTTCTCTGTTTGACAGTTAAAGTAAAGCATGGTCACTGCTACCTGACATTCTATCACAGGTCTTTCAGAAATTAGGGGAGAGTAATGTGTCCCTCTAGTCAACCAAGACATTTCTTTGCTAAGCTGGAACATGAGGGGCCATAGGAGTTTCACCAATAAAATCACAGATCAGAAATATTTGTAACGCTCAATCTAATTTTGTTGCAGGAAACCTGGTTAATGTCGAGATTCAAAAAAGATGTTTTTTCCATATTGGAACAAAGGTCCCCACATCATAATGGGGGCCGCCCTCCAAGAGGATTGATAATCACCTTCTGCATTTCGGTAATAAAGAAATCAGAAATATTATCTATGAATTCCCAAGGTATCCTAGCAGCCAAACTTCATTATCAGGCAGGTGAACCTATGAGAAGACTAATGATAGAGAACCTCTATTGGAACCCCTCATGCTCCAGCTTGGAGGACTTCATGGACAATTTACCTGTCATATTGATGAATGTAGCATCCTCGAATGGCTCACTGGGTACGATAACAACAGGTGATTTAAAATCGTATTGCCTACTACCTCATTCAATAGCACGTAAAATCTCAGTGGCCTGTGAGAAAGGGAAAAAAATGGCAATTTGTTTTGAAGAGAGGGTCTTGCTACTGGCAAATGGAAGCATTGAAGGATATCAAAAATCTGCACGCACATCGAAAAGCGGCTTGTCTGGCTCGATTATAGACTACCTGTCGAGAGATATGTTTGATCAATGGCAAATCATGGAAATCAGGGACACTATCCATAGCGACCACAACATGGTGACTGCACATTTCTCTCTGACAGAAACAAGATCTGAGGTGGTTATCAGGAAATGTTAGTTGTCAATGCGCGTGGAAACTGAGTGTCGAAGTTCATAGGTGGAGGACTTAGGCTGAATATAAATCTAGGTGCCTTGGTGACTTCTATGACGACCCACCAAATGGATAGAGCATGCTCGCCTTCCTATTTTTTAGATTTCATCTCGGAACAGGATAAACCAACACATATTGGGCATAGAACCAGTGTCACTCATAAATATGCCATTGACCAAGAAACATGGACCCAATAAAAGTGAACTGAGAAAACATATTTGGGCCAGCAATAAAGGCCATTTAGTAAAAACAGAGATCCAGGAGTGTATATATAAGAATTGGGCTACAGCACATTGCTTCCTCGAGAGCCAATGACAGGGTGAACTAATGCAAAGTACTCTTGTAAAAAATAAATGCACAGACCTTCTGGCCCTTAGTAAATCATGAGGGTGGTACACAAGGCCAGTGGCAGAGTAATTTTGTGACTGAAAGTGCCTGGACTAGTCTCTTCCAGGAATTATATAGGAATCTGGCAGGTGATGAGTGGGAGTGGAATGATAATGGGCCTTGGACCTTGGATCTTGCATCTGGCTAGAGAGGATATAGCTGGATAAATACTAAAATCCTCCTCCTCAAGAGCTGCAGAGCCGAATGGTCTAACAAATATAATTTCAAAGCAGATATAGCTTTATGGTCATCAGTACTCCCGTCCCGTTTTAACAGTGTGATCCATCTAAAATGGTGCCCCCCTAGTTGGGGAAGTGCAATTATAATTCCAATCTATAAGAAGGCTGATTGGGCAGATCCAGTCAACTATCGCCCAATCCTCCTTCTAGACGCAGACAGTAAGCTGTTCGCAGAATGATTCTCTGAGAATTCGAACTGTGGGCTAGGACAAATCACAAATGGGCTTCAAAAAATGAATGTCAACTTCCTTCAATGGTTTGATCATGAACATTATTGCGTGGAAAGACTTGGATGAAGGGCAGCCCCCCCCCCATGGTGCTCTAATTGACTTATCAAAGCATTCCATACCATCAATAGAGGGTGCCTTTGGAATAAGTTAAGACAATGGGGACCCCCTTTGAATTTGTTATCAATAATAGCCCACCTACATGATAAATCGACCATTCAAGTCAGACTAGATGGCCATGGTCATCTCACCAAGTCAATAAATATGGAAAGAGGTGTGAGGCAGGGGTGCATCTTTGCCCCCTGCCTCTTCAACCTCTATGTCGAGGATTTAAATGAGGCCCTGCATTTTTTATTTAATTTAATTGTTTTACATTTATAGAGCGCACAAAGCAGCCCTTGGGCATCGTGGCCCTGTTGCAGGCAACTGTTGCAGGCAAAACTTGCTTAGTTAGATGACAACAAAATGGGGACAACATAGGACATGTGTTTCGTGGTTACAGTGAACCAATAAAAGACAGGTGACATTGAGGAGAGTGAGAGAAACACGGACAGAAAATATACGAAGTGTGCCTTGAGGTTGGGGGTAATGTGGTTAAGAGTTAGCAGAGAGCCAAGTGTTAGAACTCATTGGTTTTGGGATGATTGCCAACTTGAACAGAAAAGCGCGAGCCGGGCTAATTAAAGAGAATGGTTTTGAGGGTTTTCCAGATGGCAAAGTGAGAGGTCTGGTTCCTGAGGGTGATTGGGAGAGCGTTCCATTTTTGTATTTGTATTTGTGTATTTTTATCGTATTTTATATATAGCACCTTAATCGAAAGCGCTGAACACAATTTAAAAGCAAACGGTGCAGAATAATGAACAATGGTACATGTCAACATCAGTTCTGGTAGCGAACAATCAGGGACAATGAAGGAGATGCGTTTTCAGAGACACGAAAGAGAGAGTAGGCAGTGATAGATCAAAGTGAAAAAGGGAGCGCGTTCTGATGAAGAAGGGCAAGCAGCTGAAAAGATTTTTTTTTAGGCGCAATGAAGGGGAAACTGGCACTGCCTGCTTAGGCCCTTTTAACGGTGGAGATGTTCATTTGGTTGGCGTAGTTCGATCTTTTTGGTCTGGCAGAGTTATTTCTGTCAATTTTGTTTGAAAGATAAAAGAGGGCTGTGAGCACGAGACATTTGTGATTTATGGCTAACGTCTTGAATGTGATACGCTCTTTGATGTGAAGCCTGTGGGCATTGTGCCTGGCCTGAGAGATGTGCTCTCTTTTAGGAATGTTTAATGTAGCCGTGAGCGCATTATATTGAATAACTTGGAGTCGATGCAGGTTTTTAGAGGATGAGCCAGAAAAGAGAACGTTGCAATAATCGAGTTTGACCCCAATAGTGGCTCTGGCTATTGAGAGGCAGTTTTGTTTGGACAGGTATGGCTTGACTGCATTGATGAGTTTAGTTGTGAATGCAGCAGAGGAGACAATGATGCTGACCTGGCGTGTCATGGAGAGTGTGGAGTCAAGGTATACCCCCAAAGTCTTTTCTGAAGGCGAGACAGAGATTATTGTGTTGTCTATCGTGTAAGCGCTACATTGATTATCAAGTTTGCTGACAGTTTCCCTAAGGCCAACTGTGAGAATTTCTTTTTTAATCCCATTGAGGCATAGCCCATCGGCTGCCATCCAAGCTTGGATGGTGGAATAAACCAGCTGCAGTGTCATGGCATCTTGTTCATATGAGCCAGAGAGAGGAAGGAGGACCTGAGTGTCATCAGCATAGTTTGTGTAAGATATGCCACGTGTGTCAAGTTTGTCAAAAAGCAGTTTGGTAAAAATATTGTACAGGGTGGGCGATATGGTGGAGCCTTGGGGGTCACCGAAATGGATGGTGGTGGGTGTTGCACATGGCTGTTCTGAGAAGACTTTCATGGCTCTCCCATCAAGGAAGGAGGTGATCCAAGTAGTGGCTTGAGGGGTGAATTGTGCTGACTTAGTGAGATGTCTGCAGAGGATCTTATGGTCCACGAGATGAAATGCTGCAGATAGATCAAGAAGGAGGAGAAGAGCGGGTTTGCCATCATCCATTATCTCAGCAAGTTGGTTTTCTAGATCCAGTAGGGCACATTCAGTTCCATGACCCGGGCGAAAGCCTGAGTGCCACTTTCCTAAAATGCTGTTGTATTCAAGGAAGTGCTGGATTTGGGTATAGGCTGCTTTATCAAGGATTTTTAACAGAAATGGTACTGTGGTAATGGGATGGTAGTTGTTAGGGGGGGAGGGTTCTAGAGTTGGCTTTTTCAAGAGCTGGCACACCCAGGCTTCTTTAAGGCAGGATGGAATTATGCCCGAAGCAAAGGAGGCATTAATGAATGTTGTCAGAAAAGGTGCAAGGATGTCAGCGCATTTTTTGACCATTTTGGCTGGACAGATGTCCCTATTGCAGTTAGATAGTTTTAGATGTTTGAGCAGGGCTACTACTTCAGAATTAGCAAGGGCTTTATGTTGGGCTCCAATTGTTGTCTGCAGGAGGTCCATTTTGTTCAGCATCGCTGATTGGATACTTGAGCACCAGGCTTCATTTTTATCATTGTCTTGGGCACTGGTGAGGGGAGCAGCTAGTTCTCTAAACATGGCGCACATTTCTTTAGATTTGGATGTGGCATTCGATATTCTGGTGTTATGAGAGTTAGCTTTGGCAGTGATAATAGCTTTTTTTGCATTGATTTGATAGTTTTTTTTAATTCTTCCTTCAGGGAGTCTTGTGGATGCCATGCATTTGTTAGCCCGAAGGTGGGAGACCTAAAAGTTAGTTGGATCGCCTATGTGAATGATATCATGCTCCTAGATTACACTCCGCTAGGCCTTCAGTGCCTGTTGAGCGTATTCGGGAATTACACTGTGGGCAACAACCGACTTATTAACCCCTTTAAATCTAATATCATCCGCTTTTCTAATCCAATAAAAAAAGCTGTCTGTGCCAAATGGATCCTGAAAGGCCAGGAGATCAATCAGACCAAAGAAGCATTATATCTTGAGTTTAAAATCACGTCACATCCAAATATTGTCCGTGTGGAATCGATATTGGAAGGAAAAATGTATTAATTCATTTGTCAAATGAAGAAATTACAGGGTGAATATTGCAGATTTTCCATCACCATGCTAGTCAACTTCTACAAGGGCAAAGTAATTCCATCACTTTTGTATGGGATGGACAAAGTGTCCCAATCTTGGAATTTAGGCTGAGCACGACTTGAAGACAAGCGGTAGAAAAAAGTTGTAAATCTACCACAGTCCTTCCCGATGGCAAGCCTGTGCTATGAACTCGGCTTGAACTTGGTCAGGTCCAGCCTAGACTGAAAGTTGGTGTCACTATATCGGTCAATCAGGGTACCATATAAACAGTCCTTATATGAAGATGTAAAATCCATACTACATGAAGGCTATAGTCAACTCCTATGCATGATAGAGGGAACAGTTGTTTAAATCTTGGTTTGGAACAGGGGGTCGTCCTACCATCAATATTTTGATATTTGCAACAACTTTAATGCAAGCATTATTTCTTAATTGTACGTCACTACGACAAGAAGAAATCTTTGTCTCACTAATGACCTAGGCGTAACATCGAGAAACACATTTGAGCTAATCAATATTCACACAGCTTTTATTCTTTAGCTGTTGGTATTTTTTACTTTTTTATATATATATGCATTCTCTACTAATAAGGACTTTTTAGGGTCCACTAAAAGATACTGTATGACTCTTTCAATGTAATGCAATGTGCAAATGAAACAGTAATAAAAAACAAGTGAAAAAATAATAACAAACAAAAATAGTGCAAATTGTAATGTGTTTAACCAAGGGTAGTTAGTAGCTTAACACTGTACATGTATTCATTGTGCATGTGTAAAGAATTCTCCATTATTAAACATACAGTCATTGTACAGTGCACACTTAAACTTGGAAGTGGGGTTAAACTGGGCTTGGAAGCAGGTCAGAGCCCTGTTAGTGCAGCCAAATTGCATGCGTATCAATAGTCCCTAGGGCTGTGTGGGGTGTCATGTCACACTCCTTTATAGAGACCTCATTAAGGTCTAAGAAATGCCAGGCAGAAGGGTGACCTTGTGGTAGGTCGAGGTCAAGATTTTGAATCAAAGATTAATGTTCTTGGTGAGGACTTTGAGGGCACACAGGATGCAGCGTCCAATGACGTTTCGGCTTGTTGGAATGGTAGCCTTCTTCTAGGGCCTGGACAGGGTCTCCTTGTATAAGGGACATATAAAGGGTAATGAATAAGAGGAAATGCTATGAAGCGCTAAGGTGCATAGTTGTGAAAACATAAAGACTTAAAAACATATAAAATGGCGTGTGGCTAGCACAAGTTCCAGTAATGCACTGACATTGAATGTGTTCCTCAGTGTCTGCTGCCACAGGTGGGGGAGGAAATAGGGCTAGGTGGACAAAATGAAGTGTCCCACGCAAAGTAGGAGGAGGATATAACTGCTGGACAAAGGAAACAGGAAGTGTTTCAGTGTAAAACTGCCAAACAAGATGGTCTGTGCGCAAATCGAATGGGACAACAAGGTGCTATTTACCTGTTCCCTTGGAGTGCCAGTATCATCAAACTTGAAGAGGCAACCATGGACTCCTAATGCGGGGAAAAAGGAGAAGCATTGTTCTGGAAGCAAAGGAATGGCCGTGTTAGACTAAAGCCCACGTGTGGTTGAGCAGGATAAAGCGCGACATGCAGCACATACTCAGGCTAGCAAATGCGGTTACCTGAAAATGAGTCAACACAGCGTGATTGTGGGACTCTCTGAAAGGGAGAGTGAAGCCGTTGCAACGGATGGCGTGGGGAATGCCGGAGCTGTGTAGCCATGCATTGCGTGCATGCCCGGGGGAGTAGTGTTATTGGGCTGGGCGCATGCGCAAAGGGAGCCACGTTCTGTAGTTTTGGAAACGGACCGGCAGGACGTGCAGTGATATGGTGCTAGTATTTCGGAGCCCTGTGGTGCCCAGTGAAGCCTGCACCGGGCTGTAATCTAGTATGAAATCAAATAAGGACAGTTGGAAGCCCTCCCAGGTGGGTGATTGATATGGAAGGGTAGATGATACACATGTGAAAAGCAAACAGGTCTGGCATTTCTTTAACCTTAATGAGGTCTCTACAAGCAAACCAGCAGCAAACCAGGAACGCTCTGGAAGAAACAGATGGAAATGGGTGTCATTTTCAGACACATCCAGTTCAGACTCCTCCGCAGACTACCAATCTCTAACTAGAGGAAGAAACGCAAATTGAGGACAATTTCAGCCATGCCGCTGGTCTGTTTCTTGGAGCAAGGGAGTCCCAGAGGAGGCTACTGGGGCCCACCACAACCCATGCCATATTACAACTACCTGCAATGGAGACAACACAACAGGGGACGCAGGAACAATTGGAGGTACTAAAAGAAGTTCCCATCTTCAACCTTTCAGGCACCTCACTGACCAAAGAAGAAACATCATTGCTAGTGAAAGGTCTATCATTCGTACCCACCAGTCCTGCTGACTGGTTTAAGTTAGATTTGGAACTTTCCAACTTTTTCAGAACAATCAGAAGAAAAGTGTATTTCAAGTATAATGACTTTATTACAGAGCAAGAAGACTCAGGCCTCAGAACTAAATCCAACTTCAACCCAAGAGACAACGAGACACGTCCATCCATTCTGTCTTTTGAGCAGTGCATCAAGCAGGAAATAAAATATAAAACGACAAGAAATTCCTCATCAGCTAAGACATATCTTAACTACGGGAGAACAGGAGGCCCTTAAAAATCTCTTTGAAAAAAAAATATTTGGTGATAAAAGCAGCAGATAAGGGAGGAGACATTGTGGTCCAGAGTATCAATCAATACAATATAATGGTCATGGCTCTCCTTAATGAAGAAGGCAATTACAAAAAATGAAAAAAGATCCCTCTGCAGAAATCAAAATCAAAATACAAGAGATGACCAGGTTTGCGTTAGAGCATAATTGGATTTCTGACAAAGAGACCTTCTTGAACACCTCAGAGGGCAAAACACCTGCATTCTATGCCCTCCCCAAGCTTCACAAAAACAACACAACCCCTCCTGGGAGACCCATTGTTTTGGGTTGCATTTCTATCTTAGAACCATTGGAAAATGTAGTGATCACTTCCTTAAACCACTTAGCCAACAAACTCAAACCTACCTCAGGGACACCATGTCTACTATCGTCAAATTCGAACACCAACCATTTAACCAAGAGGAAGACCTGCTGGTCACAATGGATATTAAAAGCCTCTACATATGTATCCCACAAGATGCAGCAGTTGAATGCATAAGACACCATCTCACGCATCATATGACACAGAGGAGGGTCCCAACCAACTTCATTGTCGCATTGCTGGATTTAGCCCTCAATAACAACTTCTTCTCATTTGATGATGTTTTCTACCTTCAAACCTGTGGGACTGCCATGGGGGCTGCCTTCGTACCCAGAATGGCAGTGATCTACATGACGGAATACGAACACAGCCATGTATTAAACATCTCCAACCCATTTCTTGCCAACATTTTCCTATGGCATCGATACATAGATGATAATATCTTCATCTGGAAAGGGCAAAGTGATGCCCTAAAGAGCTTTTTTAATTGGTTTGACCAACAAACAAAGGAGATTAAGTTCACCAGGAGCAACAGTAAGCTTGAGATCAACTTCTTGGACCTTTCCATCAGGCCTAAAAACAGCCTACTGGAATGCACTATATTTAAGAAAGATACAGACAGAAACACCATCCTGCATTACAGAAGCCATCACCCAAACAATTTACGAGATAACCTCCCCTACGGGCAATTTCTAAGGGTTTGTAGAAATTGCACTGATGTGGAACAACTTAAGATACACATGACGGTTCTGCAGAATAAACTTGCATCCAGTGGATGCCCCAAGAAACTCCTCAAGAATACTAAAAAAGAGCATGATATACACCAAGAGAATCTTTACTCTCACCCAGAGTACACAATACAACTAATGAAGACTTTATGACATGTGTCTCCACGTTTGTACCTATGACCACCAAACTTAAGGGACTCCTGAAAAAGTTCTGGCCCCTGGTAGAATTGAGCCTGCCGGATGAGCCGATAACTAGAATGGCTTTAAAGCGCTCCAAAAATCTCAAAGACATGCTTACACACACCAGAACAGGGAAGAAGACCACTAGATGTGAAATGTGGAACATGAGAGAGATTTGTGGGCATCATCCATGTGGCACTTGCACAGTTTGCAGAATGACTAAAAAAATGACCTCATTTCTTATAGAGAGCAAAGAATGGCATCTTAGACACTTTTCCAAATGCAAAACATCCGATGTCATTTATGTCATTGAGTGCCCTTGTGGCCTACGTTACGTGGGCCAGACGAAAAGACAGATCAACAAACAAATTGGAGAGCATAGTTCGAGGATCCCCTGTAGAACACACACAGCACCATTAGTATCCCACTTCCTTGAATTCCAACATGGCACAGTCGATTTTGTGTGGTGGGTGGTAGATAAAGTGCTTAATACCACCAATGCAACAAGCGCTCTCAATCACAAAGAGTCCTGGTGGATCTTTAAGCTTAAATCCACCACCAAAGGTCTGAATGAGGCAACACCCAGTCGGCCCTACACACAATCACCATTCTGATTTTGAATGGGGGCACTTTGCCTTCATTACGAATTCTTTGCAGCCCCGGATATTTCTTTATGCCTTTAGTTCCCCCCCCTTCCTTCCTGTCCCCCAGCACTTGCCTATACCTATGAATAGCTGTGTCAGGTATTGGGGTTAGCCTTTGTTTACTTGCCAGCCCTGTTCGCTTTTCACATGTGTATCAGCTACCCTTCCATATCAATCACCCACCTGGGAGGGCTTCCAACTGTCCTTATTTGATTTCATACTAGATTACAGCCCTGTGCTGGCTCCAATGGGCACCACGGGGCTCTGAGATACTAGCACCATATCACAGCACATCCTGCCGGTCCGTTTCCATAACGACGGCACGCGGCTCCCTTTGCGCATGCGCCCAGCCCAATACCACTACTCCTCCTGGCATGCACGCTATACATGGCTACACAGCTCTGGCTTTCTCCATGCCAACCGCTGCAACAGCTTCACTCTCCACTTCAGAGAGTCCCCCAATCACGCTGTGTTGACTCACCTGTAGGTAACCGCATTTGCTAGCCTGAGTATGTGCTGCACGTCGCCCTTTACCCTGGTCCACCACACGTGGGCTTCAGTCTAACACGGCCATTCCTTTGCTTTCAGAACAATGCTTGTTCTCCATTTTCCCTGCATTGGGAGTCCATGGTTGCTTCTTCAAGTTTCATGATACTCCCACTCCAAGGGAGTAGGTAAATAGCATCTTGTTGTCCCATTCGATTTCCACACAGACCATCCTTTTTGGCAGTTTTACGCTGAAACACTTCCTGTTTCCTTTATCCAGCAGTTATATCCTCCTCCCACTTTGCTTGGCACACTTCATTTTGTCCACCTAGCCTTATTTCCTCCCCCACCTGTGGGAGCAGACCCCAAGAAACGCATTCAAGGTCAGTGCCTTCCTGGAACGTGTGCTAGCCACATGCCATGTTATATGTTTTTAAGCCTTTATGTATTCACAACTATGCACCTTAGCGCTTCAAAGCATGTCCTCTTTTTCATTACCCTTTATATGTCCCTTACACAGGGAGACCCTGTCCTGGTCCTAGAAGAAGGCTACCATTCCAACAAGCCGAAACGTCATTGGTCGCTGCACCCTGTGTGCCCTCAAAGTCCTCACCAAGAACGTTATCCTTTGATTCAAAATCTTGACGTCGACCTACCACTAGGTCACCCTTCTGCCTGGCATTTCTTAGACCTTAATGAGGTCTCTACAAAGGAGTGTGACACCCCACAGACCCCTAGGGACTATTGATACGCATGCAATTTTGCTGCACTACCAGGGCTCTGACTTGCTTCCAAGCCCAATTTAGCCCACTTCCAGGTTTATGTTTGCACTGTACAATTACTGTATTTTAAATAATTGGTATTTATTTTCACATGAATACATGTACAGTGTTCAGCTACTAACTACCCTTGGTTGAACACATTACAATTTGCACTATTTTTATTTGTTTTTATTGTTTCACTTGTTTTTTATTACTGTTTCATTTGCACATTGCATTACATTGAAAGAGTAATACAGTATTTTTTTTTGGTCCCTAAAACGTTCTTATTAGTACAGTATGTATACAAATAAAAAGGTGAAAGTGCTAAAGAATAAAAGCTGTGTGAATATTGATTAGCTCAAATGTGTTTCTCTATGTTACGCCTAGGTCATTAGTGAGACAAAGATTTCTTCTTGTCGTAGTGACGTACGATAAAGAAATAATGCTTGCATTAAAGTTGTTGCAGACATCAAAATTATTGATGGTAGGACGCGCCTTTGTTCCAATTCATGTTTAGCCCATAGTCCTGCCAGTCTGAGGGATGTCCCTTCAGTTAACAATGTTTAAATCTTGGTTAACTGTTCCCGAATAGTTGAGAGGTTGTTATTAAACCCCATAGGTGTTAAACATGCAATCATGAGAACAGATTGGGCACTGACAATAGATTAGATGTGAAGTTACAAACTACACGATTCTTTCTCCTTCCTGCCTAAACCAAGAGGTGTTTTACCATCTTTCCTGAAACAATTTCCCAACTCCTGATGGGGAGTAGAATTTCTGAGGTTTCACCTCAATTCATTACCAACGGGAGATATCTTGGCAGCACGGGATAAAGAGCATAAAGTAACAAGTGAATGTTTTCTAGTGGAGTACCAGCTGAGTGCCTCTTTGTCTGACTGACTGCCTCTGCGCTCCTGCTATGTGCTTGGACTTTGTGCTTGGAAGACTTTCTAACACGAAAGAAAGAAATCGCAATTTTGTTTAGCCAATATAGACCATGCCCCTTTTTTGGCATGAGGACCCAAATACAGGCACCCGCGTACACCAGCGCGCGCACACCGAATGGAGTACCAGCTGAGTGCCTATTCACCTGACTGATTGCCTCTGCGCTCCTGCTACGTGCTTGGAAGACTTTCTAACACGGTATTTCCTGAACTGGATACTCTGCCTTGCCACCATAGTGCTTTTAGTAATAGTAAAACAGCTATTACATCTACTGTTTTTCCTTTCCAGAAAGAAAGAAATCACAATTTTGTTTTGCCAAAAAAGGCCATGCCCCCTTTTTCAGCACGAGGACCCAAATACAGGCACCCGTGCGCGCATCGAGCGTAGTACCAGCTGAGTGCCTCTTTGCCTCTTCACTGAGTGCGGTGAGGCGGGGAGAGACACCAGCGGGTCCGCCACGGCTTTGAAGGTGCTGAGGAGGGTTACCTTGGATTGTCACTTGTGGTGTGCCGTACAGCCTTCTGTAACCCTAAAGAGTCACAGGCACTAAGTGAGGCCCGTCTCCTAAAGTACGATGCAATTCAATGTACCTTCTTTAAAAACAGGCATGCCCTTAGCACCTATGCCGCCTGGCAATGCTGAGAGAGTTTGCTCGCAATCGGTGAGCGTACTCAAACGAGTTCTAAATATAACAACTTCTACACCAACGGGCAGAACACTTTCCAAATTGAAAAAGATGGCCTGTAAGGAAGACTTAATGTCTGATATCCGCAAATACTGTAAGGACATTCGAATTCGTGTGACAGCAGCGAACTCACAAAAAAAACAGCAACAAGCACTGAGACGGAGTCGGTGTCAAGAGAAGTGGTCCCTGACTCTCTCCCAGTGAATATCACGGTCCCGAAGCTTGGGCCGTCTATATTACCTGAGCTGTCCTCCGCACAGGCTTCACCTACAGACAGCATGCTCCTAAGTACGGCGGCACTCATAGTTAAAAACATAGCTCAACCACACACGCCACAGTTAAGGACTGAAGAAGAGGTTGTGATTGATATTGATTTGCCGAATTTGAGTTTCTCTGGGGAATCTATGCATGATAATTTGTCGAGATCTCCGGTTTTGTTCATTGACGCAAGTCAATCAAATATAAGCTCTATAGCCTCGTACGTCACCCCTACTCCAAGAAAAAAAAGAGAAAACCCAAAGTCGCCCCACAGGACGGCACAATCTGATCCGATGACCAAAGTATTGGAAGTTACTTTTACCACCATGAATTTAGCCCTTCAAACCATGACCACGCTGTTTGACACATTAGAGGATAAAATGAACATACAACACACCCAAATGGAATTTATTTTTAAAATGGCAGGCAGAAACCACTACTCTCCTCCAGAACCAAGTGATGTGTCTGAATAGGGAAGGGGACATCATCTGGAAGAGCATCTCCCAGGGTACTCAGATGAGTGATGGTCATTTGAAAATGCCACCTCAAGGTGCCATCCCAATGATCAATGGCATCATTCAAGATGTGAGCTCTAAACCACACACATCTAATGCGGGGATGGTTCTAGTAGAAGACACTCAGTATGTCTTGCCCTTTGCACAATTTGTGGCTCCAATTGTAGTAGAGGACACTCAGCAGCCTCTTCCAAAACCTCCTAAGAATAAGAAAGTTGCTTATACCATTTTTGACAATGTTAAAACAGCCTCATATGAAACAGCCGCTCATTGTAAATCGTCGAAAAATCAGACATCTTTAACCAAAAGTACCACATCAAAAACAAAACAGTTTTTCAAAGCCCTTACACTACCAAAGCCAAAGAACAATTCTATCATAACATCTAAGGCGATAACAAAAAAATATATTCGCCAGGAACTAGAGAAAGCAGGTTGTGGCACAAAAATGAATGCCTTACTGACGTTGCCATACGCTCCATTGGATAATCTGGTCAAAGCGGTAACCTTGCAACAATCGAATGACAATCTTGCTGAGGCAAGGAACTCTCAAGGTATGGTGGTAGATACAAACCAGCGCAAGGAGATTCGCAAAGCGGTGGATGCCTTTATGGATGAGCATAGAGTAATCCCAGCCCAAGCTAGTACAACCAACGGGAAGGGAATGGTGAATGCACATCCGCACCCCCTCCCCGTGTCCCACAAAGAGTCCTTGTGGGCCCATCAGGAGGAAGCTGCTCCCGACTCAATTCACAGCAATCCACAGAGAGTAGATCATGGGAATTCCTCTGCTTCAGTCTCCAAATTGGTGGTTCCGCTGAGTATGTCGATAGCGAAAGTCAATGATGTGCCTGCCCCCCAAGCACCCAATCATATCCCAGAAATGGCCTCAATCCCGGCCCAAGCTTTACAGCTGATACAGTCAGCTCTTGCCAATATAATGGGTTCAAGTGAGAGAAAAGATGCTGACCTGACCAACAAGAATGTTTTCTGTGTAAAAGGAGTAGTGCAGACGTTACACCATATGTTATTTCTGTGCCAAGCTGTCCAAACCTTGAGAGTGCTTCATCTGAAATGTTTTGTTGATGAGATTGGATGGTTGAACATCAACGATTTTTGGGGAAGACTATCCGCAGGTCATGTCCCGGGAGGATAGCTCAGCGGCAGCGTACACGTCTTGGAAGCAAGACGACACGAAGCAACACAGGTTCGATCCCCGGGTCCGCGCTTAGATACCTCTGGGTGTTTAAGCGCGTTATAAATACGTAACTAAGACAAAAAAAAAAACAATTACGCAACTAAGAAGAAAAAAAACAATTCCTGTAACAGCGCCTCGATGCCCACGGGCTGTGTGAGCGCTTTATAAATGTAAAAATAAATAAATAAATGAAAAATTTGTAACCGTGGAAGGTTTGAAATTATTGAATTGTTTGGATTTTATTATGTTGGAAAATCTAAAAAATACATATGGAAGGAGTTGTAAATCTTTGTCAAAGCAATGTTTCTGACCTGAGGATTGATTAGGTAAACGAATTGTATTTTATGCCTTTTTATGTTCTTACTTTCTTCGTTTTCTGTATATGTAAAAAGTCATATCTTTTGACTGTAGCACATAATAATAAAATATAAATAAATACATGGGAGACCAGAAGACCAAAACAGAAAAGTAAATCAGAGAGATGTGTAAGAAAACTACATGCCAATAGTCCCGCAGTTACCCGGTAATTCAGATTTCTCCATGCCGGGTTAAATTTGTTGTCGTTATATCCAGTCAGTTTCTGGCTTCATATTGTCAGGATTGCACAGCTGGTTTGCAAATTCCAATTTTGCCTGTCCTGCTTGATTAAATTACTAAATCACAGACGTGCCAAGTGAGTCAGCGAGGCTGAATTTGTGTCCGACAATCTCGGAATTTATTATCCGACCCACATGTTTCCGTTTACAGCGAGTTTGCATAAACACATTTTATGTCACAATACATTTGTTATTCTATAATTTGTTCTGCAAAAAACAGTGCAATAGCATGTGTGGCAAAATAATTGTTTACCGTGCAATACGATCTCAAATTAAGTTTTTCTTTTGCCCTTTGATGTCAATCTCACTCTCATTATAGCTACCTTTTTAAACGTGGGAAAAATCCATTACTGCTTATGTGACTAAACTGGTTAGGAAGATGTTAGTTAGTAGTGAACTCAATAAACTCGATGTAAAAAAACAGTGCCGTAAAAAGCATGAGATATGACAACAGATTGAACATTGACAAATACTGCAACATTGCAGGTTTAAAAAGTCACCTAAAACACATGGCACTACCTCATTGGCGAAGTGAATAAGTGACAGGTGTACAGCAATCACTAGGAAAGGCTCCAAAAGTCACACCACGCCATAAAGAGCACACTTCAGACTGCCGGAACAATGGATATTGGCAGCCACGGACTACACATGAAGAAGTAAGGCAGGGTGAAGGAAGTATGTATGGAGGCAAGCAGTGGCGTAACAAAAAATGTGGGGGCCCCCCTGCGAGCCATGCTGAGGGGGCACCCCCAACTCAGCAACAAATCAAGGGTCACGCCACACTCTGTGCCGGCCTAGATTATCACACTTGTGCAATACGCACAAACGTGCTGCTGAAGGAATATGCTGCACACTGCACTAGGAGAAAGATATAAATATGTGTTTTAATATAATATACAGCTCACTTTCTGAGAAAAATTGGCTAAAAAGCAGGCGTGTTTGCAATTGTTTTGTAGGGTAACACCAATCCAAAACAAGCAAGTCACCAACAGTGCACAGGAACATTAATGCTTTGTATTAAAAATGCCATGCCACAATGAAAACATGTCCCACTGGCTGCACAATGTAGACCAGTCTAGACAAGTAATCACAATATAGTAAAGCTTGCCAGGCCACATTTAGACATATCTAGACTGGTTTCACCAAAATGCCAGTCGAAGCAATAACACACATCAAGAAGAGAACACACATTCAAGCCCATGTCTCTGTGGCCTCTAACAACATGGCCAAACTCTTTAAAATCTGAAAGGAACTGGTCAATCCTTTTGCGGTCTTTACCTCTCCTGTTCCCTCCCAGGCCATCTGTATGGCTCTGTCATCTCACTTCTCTGCTAAAACTCAGAACATCCTGTCCTCCATTTCCTCTTCCTCTCCCTCTTCCTCTCTCGGCCCCCCTTTGGCCATCTCTACCTCTCTTCCTCCTTTCTTCTCTTTCTCTCTGACAACACCTGACGAGGTTTCTAGACAAGTCAGATCTATGAAAGTGTCATCGAAACAGATGCTCTCCTGCTCTACCAGAACCGTCAAGAACCCTATTGACACACTCGCTCCAGTCTTGACCAAGTTCTGTAATCACTCTTTCACCACTGGAACGTTCCTCTCTTCCCTTAAGCACTCCCTTATGCACCCACTCCTCAAGAAGCCGTCTGCCGATCCTGCCTGCCGGGCAAATTATCGTCCAATCTCCATCACCCCTTTCCTGGGCAAACTGTTGGAAAAGCTGGCCATCTCCCTGCTTACTCTCCACATGGAATCTGTTGGTTGTCTCTATGACCATCAGTCTGGCTTCAGAGCTGCCAGAGGCACGGAAACTGCTGTCCTGAACACCTGTGAAGATCTGCTTTCTAGCCTTGATTCCAGCATTCCTACTGTCTTCATCCTCCTTCCTCTTTCCTCTGCTTTCCACACGGTCAAACATGCCATCCTGATCAATCGACTACATGAGAACCTGGGCATCACGGATCAGGCCCTTGAGTGGCTGACCTCCTTCTTCTTGGACTGCCCCTCCCAGGTCCAACTTGGTCCCTTTCTCTCCGCTCCATCCTCTCAACCTCTACGTGGTCCCTTTGGCCCACGTGATCTCTACATTCTCCTCTAACTTTCAGTGTTATGCGGATGACACTCTGCTTTCCTTCAGGCTCCCCTCAGACTCCTCTCCTCTCTCGCTCATTCACGACTGTCTATCCGCGATTCAGGATTGGTGCGCCTCCAACAATCTCTGCCTTAATGTCAGTAAGATGGAGATCCTTCTCATTTGGACTCCTGCCCTTGCTTTCCTTCTCTCACTCTGGCCGCCCGTTTTGGGCCCTCTTCCTTCACCTTCCTGTGTGGAAAACAACCCTGGTGTCATCTTTGACATCACTCTCTCTTTCTCACCTTACATCTTGGACGTCGTCAAGAAGTCCCACTACCAGCTGCTCCTCCTCAAAGGGACTCTTCCCTTTCTCACTTTCCCCCAGAAGCTCACTGTCTCCAGAGCCGTGGTTCTCTCTAGGCTGGACTACTGCAACAGCCTCTTTCTCAATCTGCCTTCCTCTACTATCCAGCATCTGCAACTAATCCAGAACAGGACTGCAAGACTTATCCTTGGCCTCAAGCCCAGGGATTGTATCTCTCCAGCCCTGAAATCTCTCCACTGGCTCCTAGTTGCTGCAAGTATCAAGTTCAAGACCCTTTGCACTGTCCACTAGGCTTTGTGGGCGGGACCCGCACTACATCCAACGCTCCCTTCCAAAATATCTTCCTTCTCAAGCCCTTTGCTCAGCTACCTTCAACTCTCTAAGGGGTTAGACACTTCTTCAGGCAGAGAGTGGGGGTACATCTCTCTCCTCTGCAGGTGACTCCTTCAGCAATAGCCTCCCTGCCCCTCTCAAACTTGAGCCGGACCACCTGAAGTTCCGGAAGCAGCTCAAAACTTTCCTCTTCTCCTATGCTTTCTCTCTCTCCCTCCCCTGCTGGACTACCTGACCCACCTGTCTGCTGTACCGACTGGTTGCTTGGCTACCATCAGAGTCTCACTGAGTCCAGACTCTTTCTTGTTCAGTCACCCGTGCACTGCCTCTGGGCCTCCCATGCACTTAGGGGCTGTAACTGTAACCCTACAGTCCCTTGTTCTCCTTGCACTACCCAGAGCCATGCCGCCCTGGCCGCATTTACTCATAGCATTGCTGCCCTGTTTTTCCCTCCCCTCTGCCTTGCACTTCTCCCCTCCCTTTCCACTTGCACTTCTCGTTCTCGCATTTGCACGATCTGAATGACACAAGGCCTAGTAAGATTGTTTGTCTTGTCCTCCCTCTATCTTCCCTCCCTTGTCTTGTCGCACTTAGAAACACTTGTGTGCAGGCGCGTTATAAATTACTTATATCATATCATTTGATCACAGATGCCCAGAAAAATATACAGTGCCGCAGTAAGAAACGGCTAGACTGGCAGCACCCAAATAGCAGTTTAGCCAGGTAATTCACTTAGCAGGACTGCTTTATCAAAAATGCCCAGTTAAAAAAAGTCATACCAAACTGAGGAATGACCAGACTGGCTGCACCAAAATGCCTCTCTAGCCACTAATACCACATATCATGCCTGCTTAGACTGGACATGGACAGCCATTATGATTTGTCGTACAATCCTGCCCCCCCACACATTCCATCTTCCTCCCACCCCTACCCAACCTCTAAAATCAGCCCCTTGGCCCAGAATTACCTCCACGTCCCTCTTCCTTGCCCCAGAGCTTACGGTTGAGGCTCCTTGCCTCATAGTTAAGTACTGGGATGAGGAAGAATGGGACTAGGAGTAATGAGGATTACAACTAGCTAAGTCAGGCATTACCTCCATGTACCTCTACCTCATCCCAGTACTTGTGTATGAGGCAGAGTGCCTTATAAACAAGTACTGTCTCATACACACGGGGACGAGGAAGAATAGGGATAGGAGTAAAGAAGATTACCAATAAGTAATCCAGGCATTAAACACAAGTATTGGTGCAACACCATTGAGTTGACTGGTATTCAGCACTTCCCCTCCACCCTCCTGCAATGTTGGGCTATGTTGACTTGACCTGGCTGACCTTCAGAGCAGTTGCCAGACAGAACAGGACACAGTTGTTAAACAGCATCTGGGTTTCGCTGTTAACAAGAACCCAGCAATTAATAACATAACGCATTTCACTTTTAGTACCTGCATTGAAATGCCAAATTTTTTAGGCAATTGAAATCGTGATTTGGGTTTAATACTTGCATGCCAGGGGATTGATTGGAAGGGTAGAGAAGGAACAGGAGACCACTCATTCTCAGAGCAGTACATTAGTGGGTGCTTTCAACCTTAAATGAGAGAGTTAACTGCTTGTAACATTGAAGCTGCACTAGAATAGTCTCATTAAATGCATCCATACATTTAAATGTGCACCCTTTCACCATATAGGCACGCCCAGGCAGCCACCCATACATTTACATGTGCATCCTTTCACCATACAAGCACACACACCCAGGCACCCACCCATACATTTAAGTGTGCACCCTTTCACCATACACTCACACACGCACACGTCCATGGGGTTGAGGGGAGCCCTAACACTTCAAAAAGAAAGTGGGCCTCATTACAACTATGCCGAACTGGAATCAACAGTGCCGGTAAGCTTACCAGCACCGTTGTTTCTGGGTCGGCATATTACAGCTCTGCGGGCGGTTGCCGTCCTGCCCGGCAGGTCAGACCTGCCAGGCAGAAAGGCACCCACCCGCATAGTTTTCACTGAAGCACCGGCACCGTTATTAACGGTGCCGGTGCTTCTGTGGTCCCCATTCCCATAGAGTCCGATAGGACATTATGGAAATGGGGACTTACCATTTGCCAGCGCCTGACTTCCCAGACTGCCGGGGTTGTAATACCCTGGTGTTACCGGGAAGTCGGGTGCCAGTAAATCATTACGGGTCCGGCAGTAACCTGCTGGTATCACCGGCACGGTTACCGCCAAACCTGTAATGAGGCCCATCGTTTCTTTTTGAAGTCATTCTGACTTCATAAAGAAATTATTTCCGTCAAGGACCGAACCATAACCAAAATAATTTCTTTGTGAAGGCAGAGTGATTTCAAAAATAAACTATTTATCTTTGAAGTCATAAGGCTCCCCAACCCCATGACATGGAGGCCTCCAGCATAGGGTCTTCCATGGCATGTGGAGGGCGCAGCCCTTAGACTTCAAAAGGAAAGTTTCTTTTTGTAGTCACTCTGCCTTCATAAAGAAAATTATTTCTGTTACAGAAATTATTTCTTTATGAATGCAGAGTGAAAAAAAAATTGTGAAAAAGAAAATATATATTTTATTTTTTTACAAGTGGAGCCCCCTCCGAGGACATGTGCTGGCGGGGCGCCCCGCACCGTGGGGGTTGCGGGGCGCCTGTTACGCCAGTGGAGGTAGGAGGCCCAGGACGTGTAAATGAAGAGCCACATCCATCTGATATAGTGTTATCCCATCAGCACTCAGTGCCCAGCGGATCGTCCTAGACCCGCGTCCACATCAATAGTGCAACTGATGTAAGAGAACATGGAGACCATATCCTCCCTCACCTGTGCACTGAAGATGGTGTCTATGGGCCTCATTACGACCCAGGCGGTAAGTTACCGCCTGGGCCGTGACTTTACCACCATGGCGTAAACTACGTTTACGCCATGGTGGTTGGCGGACTTACCGCCCCATTCCGAGGTTGGCGGGGCGGTAAGTCCCCAATCCCCATTTACCCTTCCCCATTCCCATTTTTGCCCCATAGGGCATAATGGGAGTGGGGAAGGCGTTAATTACGCCACCGTAAATTACGGTGGCGTAATTAACTCCATGGTCCCTTAGCGCCATGGATTTTAACACCCGCTAAAAGCGGGTGTTAAAAGCTCCATGGCGCTAAGGGACCTCGTAATTGGCGGTAAGGGGTCGGCGCAGCTAACGCTGGCGTAAACCCCTTACCGCCAGGGTCGTAATGAGGCCCAATGTCACCTATTTCGTTCCCACTGGGTGCTTCCAATAGTGTATTTGATGTATGAACAGCTAACACCTGTTTTGTAATTGTATTGTTTAACCCTGACCTCCTTGCCCAATATGTATTTTAGGGAGACCTTATTGGCAAAGGTTTTTTCCAATGCTTTTTTTTATTTTTTTACATATTACCACATATATCAGCATGTGCAATATTCCCTTATCCTCCCTTCATAAAATACACATGTAAATATAGCCAACAGTTTTATGTGCTGGCTGTCAACACAGGTATAATATATTAATAACGGAGTCCGAACACGGAGGTCACATTACAAATGTCTTCTTTATTCTTTATCTCATCTCTACTTTTTACTCCTCCCCTTCCCCTAAAACCTGCGCAGGCTAAGGGTGCATTGTTGTGCGATGCAGAATGGCAGGAGACCCTGGAGATCAGATCCTCGGTGGCAAAGCCTCCGAAGGCTAAGGGCGCATTGTTGTGTGATGCAGGACCTCAGGAGACGTTGGCCATTTGATTGCGTAGCACATTCCACTATGTTCACGCTCCGGATCCTTTTAGAATTGAGGACCGGACCATCTGCGGCAAAGCCTGCTCAGGCCAAGGGCGCGTTGTTGTTTGACATAGGACCACAGGAGACACTGGCCGTTTGATTGCGTGGAATGTTGAGCTACGTACACACTTTGGATCCTTTAAGAAACGAGGATCGGACCCTCTGTGGCAAAGCCCACGAAGGCTAAGGGAGTGTTGTTGTGCAACGCAGTTGTTTGGCGAGAAAGGTGTGGGGCGTAGTGGTGAGAAAGTTGTGCAGTTGTCGACCGTGAGCGACTGAAAGGTAAGAAAGGTTGCAGGAAGTGGAAGCAGCCACTACTGCTCTCTACTAAATTTCCTGGCCTTTCGCTTATTTCACCTGCACCGTCTGACTGTGGTACTCTGTCTCTGCACAATCTTAGGCTCCTCCCTGTAGCGATTAGCCATACCTTGTGGTTTGTACTTCTCTAGGTCCCCATTGTGGTTACTGTCTACTGTGTATTATTGTCCCATTAGGCTCTCTCCCACTTCTAGGTTATCATCCACTGTGGTTATTGCTGTACTGTTTATTGTATCCCATTAGGCTTCACTCCCACTTCTAAGTTCCCATCCACTGTGGTTATTACTGTACTGTGTATTGTGTCCCCTTAGGCTTCTTTCCCACATCTAGGGTCCCATCCACTATGGTCTTTGCTGTATTGTGTATTGTGTCCCATTAGGCTCTCTCCCACTTCTAGGTTCCCATCCACTGTGGTTATTGCTGTACTGTGTATTGTGTCCCTTTTTATGCTCTCTCCCACTTCTAGGTTTGTATCCACTGTGATTATTGTTGTACTGTGTCCCTTTAGGCTCCGTCCCAATCTCTACGTCCCCACCACGCAAAGGGTGCCATTGTTCTGTTGTGAGTCACTTGTTTTCTCCTCCTGTGTTTTCCCTATTGTTGTGACCCACGCCCTTCCCCATCTCTCCCTCTGCGCATCCTGCATTGTGTGGCGCTGGGCTGTGCATCTCTCTCTCTTCTCTCGTGCCCTTCTCCTCCCACCTTCGTCCTTCATACCCTCTATGGTGCTCTCTGATTCTCCCATCTTCTCTAACTGCAACTCTATCTCCTATCCTATCCCTCTCATTATGTCTGGAAGGAAGAAGTTGATACCTACATCAGTGCTTCCTCCAGACAGGCCCTCACTGACATCCTCTTTGTCGTTCCCTCACCGGACCTATGGACCCCTCATATGGTCTTGGCACTCTCTCCTATCTCCTCCTCTCCCATTAATAGTGACAGTCGGTGGGAGGTCCTCTTGGCCTTCTTCCATTCCTCCAAGACTATCATAAATGTCTGCCTGAATGGCAACGTCTTGATCCAGGGCCCTCAGCCCAATCTCCTCTTTTTTGATAGGTGTCTCCTGCATCTTATCAACTTTCTTATTTCTCCTGCTACTCATACTAGCACATCTCTGGCGCCTCTGCCACATCCTTCTACTGTCTTCTCTCTTGCACCTTCTGCCTCCTCTCCGGCATCTTCTTCCTCCTCTCTGGCCCCTCTACCACCTATGTCTTCGGCCTCCTTTCTGGCACCTTTGGCCTACTCTCTGGCTTCCTTGCCACTTCCTGCTATCACCTCCACCCATTCTCGGAACCTTCTACTACTTCCGCCGTGTGTAGCTCAAGCCTGCACCCCTCCCCAGAAGTCTTTCAGATGTGGCAACCTGCTCCACGTTGCCACTCTCAACTCTTGCTCTGCTGTCAAACACTCCTCTGACATCTGCCACCTACCTTCTCTGCTCCTTTTTCTCTTGTGGCTGACTCATTCCCTGACATAGTCCTCTCTAATTTGCATCTTGCCATTTCCAACACTCTGGACCTACTTTCCCCTGCCATGGGAATCCATCTTAAGCCTACCTCCAAGTGCAATTCTTGGTATGACTCCAACCTTGCTTCCCTGAAATGCAAGTGCAGGGCGACTGAGAGGAAGTGGAGGGCTTCAGGTGCATCCTCTGACAAACTGGCCTGCCGCCTGCTCCAAAGGCAATACAGACTCTCTGTCCTGTCCAAGAAGAGAGTCCACATCCAAGGACGTGTCTCTGCGGCTTCTAACAACATGGCCAAACTCGATAAAATCTGCAAGGAGCTGGCAGTCCTTCTGCAGTCTCCACCTCTCCTGTTCCCTCCCAGTCCCTCTGTATGGCCCTGGCTTCTCACTTCATCACTAAAACTCAGGACATAGTGTCCTCTCTCTCCTCTTCCTCTCTCCCTACCGCTCTTGGCCCCCCTCCAGCTGCATCTCCATCTACTCCTACTTTCTCCTCTTTCTCTCTGATAACACCTGATGATGTTTCTAGACAAGTCCAATCTATGAAAGTGTCATCCAAACAGGTGCTCCCCTGCTCCTCCATAACCATCAAGGAGCACATTGACACCCTTGCCCAGTCTTGGCTCATTTCTGCAGTCACTCTTTCACCACTGGTGCTTCCACCTCTCTCCTCAAGCACTTCCTTGTGCACCCCCTCTTTAAAAAGCCTTCTGCCGATCCTACCTGTCCTGCTAACTATTGCCTGATCTCTATCACTCCTTTCCTGGGCAAACCTCTGGAAAAGCTGGCCATCTCCCAGCTTACTCTCCACACCAAAACTGTTGGTTGTCTCCATGGCCACCAGTCTGGCTTCAGAGCAGCCATAGGCCTGGAAACATTTCTCCTAAATACCTGTGAAGATCTGCACTCCAATCCTGACACCGGCACCCCTTCTGCCCTCATCCTCCTTGACCTTTCCTCTACTTTAGAGCCGGTCAATCACACCATCCTGATAAACGGACTCCAGGAGAACCTGGGCATCACAGATCAGGTCCTGGAGTAGCTGACCTTTTTTCTCCTGGACTGACCCTTCCAGGTCCAACTTGGGTCCTTTCTCTCCACCACCTCTCTCTCCACATGTGGTGTTCCCCAGGGTTCTAGCCTCTTACCCTGGCTCTTCCACCTCTATGTGGCCCCTTTGGCTGACCTAATCTCTACCTTCTTCTCTAACTTTCAGTGTTATCCGGATGACACACAGCTCTCTTTCAGGCTCTGTACAGCCTCCTTTACTCTCTCGCTCATTCCTGAATGTCAAGCCATGATTCAGGATTGGTGTGCCTCCAACGAATTCTCTGTCTTAATGCCAGTAATACTGAAATCCTTCTCATTGTGACCCCTGCTCTCGATTTCTCTCTCTCACTCTGGCAGCCCTCCTTGGGCCCTCTACCCTCACCTTCCTGTGAGGCAAAAAACCTTGTTGTCATCTTCAACTCCACTCCCTCTTTCTCCCATCACATCATGGACTCTGCCAAGAAGGCCCACTTCCAACTGCATCTCCTCAGAGGTATTCTACCTTTTCTCACGTACCCTCAGAAGCTCACTGTCTCCAGAGCTGTGGTTCCCTCTAGGCTGGATAACTGCAACAGCCTTTTTCTCAATCTGCCTAACTCTACTCTTCGCACCCTGCAACTAATCCAGAACAAGACTGCAAGACTTATCCTTGGCGTCAGGCCCAGGGACCACATCTCTCCAGCCCCGAAATCTCTCCACTGGCTCCCGGCGGCTGCAAGGATCATGTTCAAAACCCTCTGCATTGTCCACAAGGCCTTCTTGGGCCAGGGTCCTCACTATATCCAACTCTCTCTGCCTAAATACCTTCCTTCCAGAGCCCTTCACTCAGTTATCTCTAACGCTCTAAGGGCCATACGTTTCTGCAAGCAGAGAGTGGAGGATAGGTCTCCCTGCTCTGCAGGTGCCTCCCTCTGGACCAGCCTCCCTGCTCCTCTCAGACTTGAGCCGGACCACCTGCAGTTCCGGAAGCTGCTCAAGACCTTCCTTTTCTCCTCTGCTTTCTCTCTATTGCTTCCTTGCTAACCTACCTATCTGCTGCCCTGACTGGTTGCTTGATATCCTCAGAACATCACAGGGCACCAGGCTCCTCCATGACCAGTCATCCTTGCACTGCCTTCTAGCCTGCCACACACTTAGCGGCTGTAACTGTAACCTCCTACAACACCCCTGTCTCCTTTTACTTACCCAGAGTCGTGCTGTCCTGGCTGCACTTACTCAGAGCCATGCTGCCCTGACTGCACTTCCCCCTACCCTCTCCTCTGGACTTCACCCCCCCCTCTTCCCCTTGCTCTTCTCGTTGTCACACTTGCAATATCCGAACGGCACAAAACCTAGTAGGATTGTTTGTCTTGTCTTCTCTCTGTTTCCCCTCCCTGTCTTGTGGGGCTAGAAACACTTGTGTATAGGTGAGTTGTAAATATCATATCATAACCCCATCCCCCCCCACATATATTTGCCTCAAAATTTGTGGTAAAAATTCGATGATTTCTACCACGACGAAATATGCTGCTGTAAAACCTCCCTGTCCCCTGTTTATGCTTCCCAAATACTTCATTTAAAAAAATGGAGCCACTTTGTCATCAAACTCCATGTTCCCTCCCGCTAAGTCAAAACAATTGTTTTCGAAAAGAAAAAGTTACATATTTTTTAGAAGGATTCACTGTGAATACAGGCTTTGTTAGAACAGCTTGGAGAATTCCAGAAGAACCTTGAGAAACAGTGCTGCTGGTGAGTGAAACCGTAGTGCATGCAAAATGATGGACTAAAAGGATGTTCAGGGAAAGATGCCATGTACTATAAAAACGATGAGACAGTTCCCAGCGGGTCTTGAACAAAGAATACAGGTTAAAGCGTTAATTTAAAAACAAAACTTGCTGATTCAATGCTTTTGTTAACTACTTACATAATGCTGTCAAGCACAATACAGACGCATTTTGAAGCATTTTCAAGGCCATTTGCCAAATGTGTTGCCATTTTTACGTGATTCGTTTAAAATCCCTTTTTTCGAACAAAAATGAATAAGTATTCAGTATTTAAAATTGAATATTGCTTTATTATAGTCTTGTTGATGGAGTTACAAAGCTCAGAGGAAAAAAGAAGGGTTGTTCCATAAAGACTGCAGAGAGAATTGCCAAGGTTTAGTGGACTATAGCAAAAGAAAAGCCTTTCCAGATCCAAGATTATAAAAAACATGCAGTGATATTTCAAGATTGAAACTGGAATGAGGATGCAATAAACACCCGTGGATGAGGGGAAGAGATTTTGGAATCAAAATGTGCATTTTGCTGTGTTTCAGTTGAACACCCATCTATTAAAGCATGCATTTGGTAGAAGCACTTATGATTCAACATGTGTTTGAAAAAGCACAAGAAACATGTTTTGAGAAGTCTGCACTTTCTGGCGCCGTATTAGGGCCAATCAGGACAATTGTATCGGCCCAAATCCAAAATGGCTACCAGTCTGTGGTGACTCACCCTCTCACATCTCCATCAGACCAGAAAAAATGTTACCATAGATTTGTTCCCACAACATTTTCCCTTACCCCATGGACCACAACTCACCTTTGAGCCAGACAAACTTTTGACCACACTCCACAGGGTTATCTACATAGCTATCAGCTTGTGTCGAAAAGGTCACTAACTAAAACATTTAAATCTGCAAAGAAAGCAAATTACACATGATTTGATTGCTAATTACCTGACCACAAAATAGGAAAGATTGCAATCTTGAGCTGGTCTAGAAAATATCAGGAGATATGTGGCATGGTAGTACCACAAAGACACACTCCAAAAGAAAATGAGCGCTTATTTCCACCAGCACATTCAGTCTGCCTCAAACACAACGATAGAGATTTCCCACATTTACAAAAATGAAAAAAAAACTCTGCCGAGAAGTTAAAGTTAGAACACAACACCACAGCACTCATATAACCCCAAAGGAAACGTTTCTTTAAATTTGGAAACACAACATTGTCTGCAGTCTTTGAATTTACCCTAGTGCTACAGGAAGATACTTAAAAGAAATCATCGAAATATGAAACCTTCAAAACACAAACCTTCCCCATCTCTTGGCATCTAGCAAATCCCTGATATCCTTCTTTTTACCCAATGACAAACCTTTTTCAATAGATCCCTTCTGAGAAGCCTTATTGTTCTTTGCCAGGCGATCATAGCTCAATGTGCCCTCTCGCCACGTACAGCTCCTACAACACCCATGATATTTCAACGTGGGTGCTAAAAGGTTGGTAAAACTAAAAAAAAACATAAAAGAAAATGCATCTTTCATCCGGTTTGCACAACATTGCTCTTCTTAGAGTCAGTCTTTTTCCGTGTTCTATATTTCTCTGACATCAACTGGACTCACTTTGTGGATATCCATGCCACGGGAAGAAGTGTATGTTTTCTTTGCCCTTTTCATTTAAACCATCTTTTAGCATTGCTGTATCATGGGTGTTAATTGTCAGGGTAGCTCGGGAGGATAGCCCAGGGACAACGTGCTCGCCTTGGAAGTAAGATGACACGGAACAACACATGTTCGATCCCGAGGGGCCGCACTTAGAAACCTCTGGCTATTAAGCGTGTTATAAATAACCTGTCATATCATTAGTGTGGCAGGGCCTGTGCCATCAGAGATGGTTCACCCTGCCAGGAAAGAGCACCTCAATATGCCCACCTTTTAAGGTAAACTTGGTAGATTTAAAGAAAGCTGCTCAGGAAGGCCCAATTATTACTGAACCAGTTTTTTGGTTTTTGGTTTATCTTTGGTTATATTTAATTGCCACTTTTATGATTGAATTGCTCATGAATGGTTATGACTGAAGACAGTATTCGTTTGATCCTTTGTATGAATGTAACATTTAATTGTTCTACTATAAGGCATTATGGAGTGAAGAATGTGTCAATACTTTGTAAATCTAAAAACAGAACAAGATGGATGAACACACTGTTAAATGTATTCCTATTACTATTAGAAAATTATGCAAAATTTAAAATAGTATATCTAGGAAATGTACAATTGATAGCATGTGAGGCACATTTAAAAAAGTTTAACATTCTTTAAAAAAAAGCTATAAAATATATGGAACAAGATATATTAATGAAAGCTGGTATGACAATCATAGAAATTAAGACAGACATACAATGTATTAAATATTAAAAGCGGTTACTTACGTCAGAAAATTGGGAATAATGTATAGGACAATTCCAAAATGCTTTCCCATTTTTTATGAGAGAACTGGGCATGATCACATTAAGGTAACGGAAGAAAACTGGAGTAGCTGAATTCATAAAAATGCATGCGTGACAGATTTTGTACCAAATGACATTCCTCTCATAGTGACCGCAAATTGAACATAAGTTCAAATAGAATATTATTATTTTAAAAAAATTGTATATTCAAACGCATCAGGAGGCTGGATTTTGTACCTGTGAAACTTCTCCAGAAAGACCCAATGTCAAGACTGAAATGTTGATTTCAATCTTTAAGCGATTTCTGACAATAAATAAAGTGATATCTACATAGCAAAGAAGCAGAAGAACACTTTTGTCTAATTTGACAAGATGGGTTATTTCTCAGTACCAGATCCAACACTTTACTGCATAAAAATACCTTGATATACATACTGTTAATATCTTTAGGGGTCTAACCTGACAAATCTGGACTCATAAAGACCTGAAAGAAGATTGGTTGTGAGCACCCACCGATTGTGATCTATACTCTGTAGATTTGGTGGCCGTCCCACATGCTAAAATGGCTTTATCACCTTGATAGCATTGATAGCCTACTAAATAATTTCCAGAAAACAAAAAATAATAGTTTTAAGGGTCAGAGGAGGAAATGATATAATGTTTACTTAATAATACTAATTATTTCTCGCACCTATTAGCCCTGTAATATTTGGTGTTTCTAGTACCCTTATTTGTAAAGTAATCATACTTAGGTTATCAACATTAGAGGGGTTAAGAGTGGAGCCTGTCCTGCCGCACACACAAACGCACATACACAAACCCGCACACACACTATTCTGAGGCAGACACCCAACATGTTGAGCTATTTTACTGCGTCCCAATGGATTTGAATCTATATTGTTATTCATTTAAGGACCTTTGTTGGCATATCTGCAAAAATAATGAAAAGTGCACTTGGCACATATTGAAAAATAGCTATTGATGTAACTAAGAATCTTTTGCTTCTGGATACATATTGGGCCTCATTACAAGTATGCTGGTCCGGAAATAGCATTGCCAGTAGCTCTCTAGTGGCACCTTTTTCTGGATGGGCCTAGTATGAGTTGTGATGGGGTAACACCGCCATCACGAGTGACCCATCGCATCTAGCAACACCGTTGCCGGAATCTGCAGAGAGACGCAGCAGCCGTGCCTGAGCTACCGGCATGGCGTTAGTAAGTGCACATTTCCAAGCTGCACGGACATGCAATTACAGGCATGAACATGCAGGTAGCAATGTGAAGACACTGCCGGAAACACTGGCATCGCGGACCGGGAATTAAGTAGACTCAGGTGTGTAGAAACATGCCATAGGTGCCCAATATCAGCACAGGTGGTTCCAATGAGCAGTGTTACAGCACAAAAGGATCAGTCCCACACCCCACACTCCTTACAAAACTACCATGCTAGCAGTACTGGAGCTGGAGGCTCTGCCTGTAGGCCTACTACTTGAAGAGGCAGGGAGGCAGAGGATGCACCGGATGCGCTTGAAGTGAAGGAGAACCATCATGGCCCAGCAAAATCTCAATGTCCAGCAGGTTGCAGCCCGCAGGCAGCCACCAATTCCATGGTTAAGGGCCACACTTTTCAACCTGAGCCAAAGCCAGATCCACACCATGTACTGGCTAGACAGGGACACCATCACTTCAATAGTGGACCTGATCCATGACGACCTGGTCAGCCTCATAAATATCTGCACTGCCACCTCCCCCCCTGCTCAATGTAGTGCCTGTGCTACACTTCCTAGCCACAGGCACATACCATCACACACTGAGGGTGAGCTGCATGGGATATCGCAACCCTGTTTTTCACGTGTCCTGTTCCAGGTCATTGATGTTCTCCTGCGTCACTTTGGAGACCACATCAGCCTACCCAGGACTGCTGACCAGGTCAATGGCACAAAAATAGCCTTACATGCCCTTGCAGGCATGCCAAACGTCATCAGTGCTTTGGACTGCACACATTTGGAGTTGGTGGCCAGGCATGCTGTGGAGGCAGTATACCACAACAGAAAACTGTATCACTCACTGAATGTGCAGATGGTGTGTTATGACCGCCACCTCATCACCCATTGCTGTACCAGATTTCCCGGTTCAACCTATGACTCCATGGTGCTGCGCAACTCCACGCTGCCTCGGTACATGGCACATCACACTGGACAGTGTAACTGGCTGCTGGATGAGTCTAACTACAAGGGCATTTCCACTGTTGGGTTGGGGGGGGGCAGAAAACACCATAGTTTACCTGGCTGCTGGGTGAGTCTAACTACAGGGGCATGTGCACTGTTGGATCATGGGCATGTATAACACCGATCAGCAGTGGCTGTGCACAGTGTATGCATCAATTCATTATTTGGCCAACTTGTATGCAATGCACTTATACAATTAGCAAAACACCCTGAAAGTGCAGATAGGCCAGATAGGGTGGTTAAAAGGAAAGGTAGACCATGAATAATAGCAAGGATCAGTAATTGCTAGAATAGTAGTACTTTGTGTTGTGAGTGCATTAAATGTGCAAGTGTACATGTGTCATTCAAGGTCCAACACAGTAATAGCATGCCTGAGTGCAAGGCCTTGAAAGCCGTATCTCAATTCAAGATAATGATCCAGTGTATGCACAACAAAATCAACTCCGTATAACAATACAACATGAACTACATGTACCAGAATGACACACACCTAAGTGACAAAAATAAACACAAACATAGTTAAGCAAAGCACACCTGATGCACAGACAGAGAATACGTATGCTCCCACCCACATAACACCATTGGCCTGCACACGAATTAGCCAGGGCCCCTGTCTGTTAGAAGTGCACAATTACACTTGCATCTGATTTGAAATCTAAATGTTTTTCTAGTACATATATCTGATTTAGTGTCCTGAACATATTGGTATTATTGCATTGTAACACCATAATGACACATACACCAGTTCCATTTGTGTTAGTTGTGCTAAAGGGTCGGAGGTCACGTTGGCTGTGAATGGGCCATGTCAAAGCAACTGCACACCACACACGCACCACGGTTTCTCACAGTCTCCATATCTGGTACCCGAAATAGGGCATATGCTAGCTAAACGGCATTTTGCATGTGCTGTTTTGTCTTCTCAAGTGAACACTATACGGTCTGCACCAACATGATATGGGCAGAAGTATGACATTGTACACTTTCTGTTGCTCCTGTGCAGGTGATGCTGGTTATCCCCTGATGCTATGGTTGATGACCCCCGTTAGGGAACCACACAACATTCGTGAGCAGGCATACAACCGTGCCCATGTACGTACTCGGTGCACAATAGAACAGACATTTGGCCTGTTAAAGGCGAGGTTCCGCTGCCTGAGCAGATCTGGGGGAACACTAATGTACAGCCCTGTAAAGGTGGGGAAGATCGTCCTTGCCTGTCCCATGTTGCACACAACATGCCACTACCCCCCGACATGGACATGCACCCACCAGAGGCGGAGGAGGACAGTGATCAGGAGATGCCAATTGTGCAGCGCTGTGATGGCATGGATGGACGTGTCGCACAAGATGAACTTATACACCACTACTTCTAATCACTTGTCACACACGTGGCAGAGGCCAGCTAGCGCACAGGCCAATGGGCACTGTACATAAATAAAATCACTCACATTGAAAAATCAATGTCCAGCCATGATTTGTTTGCAACACCAACTGTATTTTGTGATAAGAACATATATACAAGGTATTCTGCTAGTTGATGGTGCGGGGGGTAGTGCCATGGGCCATCCGTCCAGGAAAGCCTGGAGGAACATGGCCATTGTTTTTGCAATGGACAACATCACGCTGTTCCCCTCCCGTACCCTGTGTGACATCTGTACTATGGCACGTGTGCAGCAACCAAGTGCACATGCATTACGTCGTCCACTGGTATGGATGCTCTTGCACATGAGCTGCGCCTCCTGAAGGTACTGCTGTGCCAGGGATGTCAGTGCATCCTGCGGTTGTTCCATCCTGGTGAGCCGTCCTTCAATATCCCTCACACTGGAGAAGGGGGGACGTGGTGGGCTAATTGGGCCCATGGGGCTGAAGAGCAGGGGTTCCTCAATGCCGTGGTCTGTCATGTCTCCGGTTTCCACACCACCCTCATCCGCTGTGTCATCTACAAAGCACGCATGTGCACAGCCTTGTGACAGTGGTGGTGGTGGCAGAACTGCTGCATCTGGGGCTGCCTGAGTAGGTGCAGCTTGTGGGGCCTGAGGTGGCAATGCAGGTGGCACCACGGGGGCCTGAGGTGGCAATGCAGGAGGCACCATGGGGGCCTGAGGTGGCAATGCATGAGGCACCTCAGGGGCCTGAGATGGCAATGCAGGAGGTACCACGGGTGCCAGCAGTGGCAGTGCAGGAGGCACCATGGGGACTGAAGTGGCAATGCAGGAGGCACCATGGGGGTGTGAGGTGGCAGTGCAGGAGGCACCACGGGGGCCTGAGGTTGCTGGATGGATGGAGCTGGGGTTGCAGTTGCAGGTCTGCCTGTTGAGGCTGTGGAGTCCTGGGTTGAAGTGGTGGTGATCCTATGTGTCTCTCCGCGTTGATGCCTGGTGCCCCTTGATGTGGTGCGATGGGCATCCTCATTGCCAGATGATGTGCCTGAGGGATTCCGAAAGTCAGGTCGTCAGTGATGAGTGTGGATTGATGAGGCAGACATTAATGCTTTTGCTTTTTGATGACAGTGCTGTGTCAGAGATATGGCAGAGACATGACATGGCCCACACATGCTTGTGACATGCACACTGTGCAGGTGGATGTGTGATGTACGTGGTGTGTGGTGTGCCGGAGATACTGTTGTGGTGTACTGGACATTTCTGGGTAGGGTGTTAGGGGTGTGGCACACATGCTGTGTGATGTTGTGTTGGGGAGGGTTGTGCCATGGATGGGGTCCCCATGTGCCTGCTGCCTGTAGCACTTACAGGGATAGGTGTAAATGTGTGCTCATGGGTCAGGCTGGCTGGGACAAGGGAGTCACATGTTTCCTTGGTCTGTGACGCTGGTGTTTGTGGATGGTGTAGTTGCTCGCCACTGATGTGACTTTGTGCCAGGGCTAGCACGGCGGACACACACCAAACTTGCTGTGGCAGGGAGATGAGTGTCTGAGTGGCATTAGGAGCATGGTATGTTGGCAATACAGGGTGCCTTTGCTATGTTCTATATGTGACTGGGGTATGAATGAGGTTTTGGGTGAAGGTGTATGTCGTTGTGCACAATGCACTTGACATATTCTGCAGCTGTAGTGGGTGCAGGGTGGACAGGGATGTTGAAGTGACATTGGGGTTACGTGTCCTCACCAGCTTCCTCAGGTGTCATGGCTCTGGCCTCCACAGCACCAACACCTTCTATGTACTCGAGGTGCAGCACACTGCTGCATGTCTCCTCCCAGGGCTGTTAGTGGATAGGGGATGCGTTGCTGCCACCCGTGGCCATACCTATCTGTGCTGGGCCGACAGGAGGTTGCGCACCCTCAAGCGCAGGTCATCCCACCTCTTGTGGCAGTCACGAACAGTGCGGGGGGTTGTGGCAACTGCTGTCACTTTCTTGGCAGCTACTCCCAGATGGTCTTCTTACGAGCTGTGCCTACCTGCCTGGTCGGTGGAGAACAGTTTTTCTGCATGTTGGACAATGGTGTCCACCAACATGTTTAGCTCCTGATGTCATGGTGTATTATCAAAATCTGTGCTCAGGATTTATGTATGTGTCATGTGCTCCTAGGATTGCAATGGATTGTGTTTTAGTAATGGCTGTCGGTCGATTTCCTGTTCCGGCGATCACTGTATTTCCGGTCACGGTAATTGGGGCAGCGATGTTACTTGTGCGAGTGGGTCTGGGAGCGTTATACTGGATTTGGAGTCACTGGCATCGAGGGTGCCAGTGTTGGCATTTCGGGGTGGGGGAGGGTTGTTGGAATTGCTGGCATGCCGGAGCCACCAGATCAGGCATGCCGGAATGCGCATGCATGCCAAAATGGAATCATCTGGTGTTTCCGGCAGCAGGAGTTCACGGACACAATGGCACCGGCATGCCTATTATTAGGATGTCTTATCGGCAACATCATAATGAGGACCATTGTGTCTCTGCTATATGTTTATCATTGTGTACATCATGTTGCACCAAGTTATTTCTGCTCTGTCTCTTCCAAACAGAATTCTTTATTCTAATTCTGACTGTTGCAACAAAATCAGACGAATCAAAATCAACAAAATCAAAAGTAAAATTTGAAAATATTGCTAGGAATTCGGAAATCTGATAAAATGTAAGCAGCCTCTATACACTTCTCATAATTCCTTTAAAAAAAAAGGTATTTCATGTTTTATGGTTCGCAATCAAACCTTTAACATGTTGCACATAATTCAATTTCATAATACAAAAATACAATAATGCGATCTTAATATGGCTAATTCTTAAATATCCATATATAAAATACATAATCAGAAATAGGAACATTTCATTTTATCATACCTTTTGAAAAAGCACATCCAAAGCTTAAAATCACATACATTTCATACGCTTAATTCTTTCAATATTTCTTTCCATAAATTGAACACAGTACTGGAAACTATTATTGATCATGCAGAAGTTAGATATGACTAAAAGGTATCATCCCCTATAGAACCTAGGTCATGTTCATCCAGAAAAGGACTGCAGGACTTGTCCTTGGCCTCAAGCCCAGGGATCATATATCTCAGGCACTGAAATCTCTGCACTGGCTCCCAGTGGCTGCAACGATTAAGTTCAAGCCCCTCTGCATTGTCAAGGTGGCCTTCTGGGGCCTGGGGCCTCAATACCTCCAACTCTCTTTTCATAAATATCTTCCAACTCTAGCTCTTCGTTCATCCGCCTCCAACTCCCTCAGGGTCAATCGCTTCTCCAAGCAATGAGTTGGTGGTAGATCTCTTTTTCCGGCTGGGTCCTTCCTCTGGAACAGACTCCCTGACTCTCTGAAACTTGAGGAGAACCATCTCTGGTTCCGGAAGCACCTCAAGACTTTCCTCTTTGCTTCTGCCTCCTCTCTTCCTCTCCCTTGCTGAATTCCTGGCTGAAACTGAAACTGCACTGGCCACCTGGCTACCCTCTGATCTCGGGCCCGGGTCCCCTCCCCACCAGTTGCACACCAGCACTAGCCCACTGGAAGCCCTTGCACTTAGGTCTGTATCTGCAATCTCTACAGTCCCCCTACCTTCAATTTGGGCACCTGCAATCTCAATGTCAACTGGCCTAGCAAGATCGTTGTCTTTGTCTTCCCTTTGTTCCCCCTCCCCTGCCTTGTTGCGCCTTGAAACACTTGTGTATAGGTGCGTCATAAATGCCATATCATATCATGTCATGCACATATTTACTGTATGATAATTCATATTGCAGCTTAAGTTTTGGGCAAGATGGTAAGAAATGGCGAGTGCTTTCTGAGGACCTAGAACAAAGACTATACATTCTCTTAATTCTGGGTAAACCAATCCAAGCGTCATTTATTATTAACACTGGTAAGGAGTTCAATCTCAGCTGCATTATGAAAAGGCACTATTTTTTGTTTTGGGTAAGTTTCACATAGTTTACTGGAGTCATAGGATTGCTTCGAAAATTCTTTCAAATTCAAATTCTCCAGTAATGATAAATGGGTAATGTTGTTCGACCAGTCCCATTCATATGCTTTTTTGTATAGTGACTTTTTATTGGTCCAATACTTTTTTTCTAAATGAGGTGACCAATTTATTAGATTATGGAAATATTTGACAGCTTTCACAAATTAACGTAAAACGGTGGTATATCTAGTTGTCTCAGTGCCGGATTACCAAATAGGCAAAGTAGGCACTGGCCTATGGGTCCACTCCTTATAAGGACTCCGCCAGTGATTTGTGCCAGTGTTTGCCGGGACTGGACACAGCACTTTTTGTTCAGCACTTGTCAGCTGAGCAGGCCAGCTATTGCCAGCAGCTGCAAGGTAACATTCCTTTTTTCCCCCTTCAAATCACATCAGTTTCCCACTGCGTCCATGTGGCTGCACCCTCCTGACAAATTGCATTTCAGGGTTTCTTTTATGTACGTGCCCGTGCGATCCAGCCAGGGCCCAAGCGCAGACTCAGTGAATCTAAGACACAGCCTGGCTGGTGAGCATGGGCAGGCAGGAGCAGGACAAGTAGTCATTAGAGGCTCAGCGCGACGCCAGCGGCATCAAAAGGGAACCTTTTTTTCTGTCCTCCCCCCTCCTCTTTGTGTTGGAGTCGCTATGCTTGCTTGAAGTAGGTAATAATGAAACCAATTGTCAATTGACTATTTAGTTTGTGGTGTGCCATAAATATGATTAGTTGCATTTTTCACACAAGACATTTTCCAAGTAGCTGTTGTACATATGGCAATAATGCAGATGGAGGAGGCATTCTGTGAGCAAAATGACGTTGTTTATATTGATGAGGGCGGGCCTGGAGCAGAGGGGCAATGCGTCGGTGCATAGGTGGGGGAGGAATGCTGTCAATGAGGCATAAACAAGATATGGTGTTCACGTCACCAAGGAATTAACTTTCTATTCATAAATGAGGATGTTTCTCGTCAGGGTAGGTAAGGTATGGGAAGGTGAAAGCCCCCGTAGGTGGTCAAGGGTGCCCGGTTAGTGCTACTACCCCCATGCTAGCTTTTGTATCGTATCATACAGGGAAGGGAACACCACCTACCAGAAATGCCTTCAACTCAGCCTGTGCAGGGCTACAGTAATCTAAGAGTGAATGCTTGTTTTAAGCAACACATCATCAAAACCTATTAAAATTGTTGGTTGGTAAAATTAAACACATATTAGGAGATCATTTGCGAGGGCCCCCCAAAGGTTAGACTGCCTAGGGGCCTCCACAGGGTTTGTCCGGCACTGAGTAGCCTCTGTGGCCAACATGTGACCAAAATCATCCAATATTGAGTTAGGATTGCTAGTCATTATTTTCCCCAGCCTTAAACTCTGCTTGCTTTTGTAGCTAATATCTAAAGCAGGTAATCTAAATTCTAATCTGATGGTTTTAATAGGGATGCCATTACTTAGCCCTAACACCCTATGCCATAAATTAGCCTCTAGCTTATCCAGCCATTTGAATTTTTTTCTGGGTACAGTTCTAGGCTTTAAATTATGATTGGACTAAACAAGTTGCAATTGGCTTTCACCCCCTCTTTGGGGGGGTGGCCATGGGCGGTAATGGCCTGGCAGCCTGAGCCAAGCCTGAGCCAAGCTAGTCTGAGCCAAGGTAGGCCCAAGTGAAGAGGTGGAGAAGCAACAAGGAGAGGCTTCCTGTTTCCTCCTCCACATTAAAAAAAGAAACAAAAAATGGCACCATCTGGGGAGGAGCGTTGGGTGGCTGTAACAGCGGGAAGATAATGTGTATTCTCCCCTGCTGTTCCAGCCACCTGATTGACTGAGCGTCCTTCCCTGGGTACGGATATAGTTTTGATAAGCCCTCTAGTGAACCCCCGCATGATTTTTTTATGCGTTCACTACAAGCATGATCTTGCTGCTGATATTTTTTTCTACATAGTCTCTCAGCAATGCAGAGCAGTTACGAGCACTTAATAGGGCACCTAAATAAACAAAGCTAGAAACCTATTGTACCATATGACCTTCAAGTTTCCATACAATTCTGCCGCGTTGAATTTTCTCTCTAATAGTCATACTGTTAGACCAATAGGTTTCACCAAATGTGGAACATGCTCCATGTGTGGATATGCAGAAAAAACACAAACCGCCAAATTCAAAAACTTTAATGATTTCACTAGAAGGGAACATATCAATTGTTCTACCAAATATATTGTTTATTGCATCATATGCACCTGTGAACAAATCTATGGAGGTAGCACGGTGAGAGAAGTCCGGACCAGAATCAGCAAACACCTGAAGACCATATGACCAAAATTACCAATGGCAACCCACTGGCAGACAACACACCAACAAGATGACAAGAGGAACATATGATTTATTGGACTACAAACAGCAAGTTGTGGTGCAAGAGGTGGAGATCTGGAATGTAAACTGAGACAACAGGAAGTCCAAATGATTTGTCGATTCCGATGTGCAACCAATGGTTTGAATTTAGATCATGAATTCAATGTTTTTCTGTAAATGAGCAAACATGACAAGACCATGAAAAATGTTGTAGATATGTTAAGCATGTTTTAGAACTCAGATCAAGGAAGTGCTCATGTCTTCCTGACAAAAACCCAACATACAAGACAAGAGTATGCAAATATAGTAATTCTGGCAGTTCCAGTACCAATACCCTGACACGGTATTCCCTACTTAAACAGCAGGCAATTTCATTCCATAAGGCCCTGTACACATGCTGCAATGCCAAGGAGGGGCATGACAACGCACTCCAACCCATTCTAGAGGCCCAAACATTCCATCCAATAGGGGATCTGACAATAGGACACCCAAACCTGTGCATCTCCTACAATTTCAATGGACTTAGGCTAACATTTCCTAGCTAATGTTAGCACAGTTCATCGCAACTTAGACATTCACAACCAAACCACACACCACATGCTCCACAGCGCCACATGATACAGGCACCATGTGTGCAGGATAGCTATATATCAGAGATACTGCACAGCCGCATAAGTGCAGCAGATTCATCACACATACATGAGATATTAGCCTCACCATAGAGAAACACCTCCCCTAGCATGCACACACATGCATGAAAAACGCATCGCACAAGGGCCCCAGGCAAAGCACCTGACCAAATTCAACCATCACCATTAATTCGGGTGTAATCAACCAATTGCCATGGAATTGACATCCATCTTGTGAAATCACTGGGTCCAACATCTCAACCCGGGGAGCAGTTGTCCCTCAAACTAACTACAATGATCCATTCAAATCATGCATGCACAAAAACAAAGAGTCGTACCTCTCCTCTAACATACAGTGTCTGCACACGTTCACAATTATGGAGTGCACACGCGCAATGAGTAGTGGCTTCACAGTGTGGGCTTTCAGACCATGCATGCGCATAGGACTAGTACATCTCTAACATGTAGTGTTCGCACACGTTCACATTTATGGAGTGCACATGTGCAATGATTAGTGGCTCTGCAGCCTGGATCCCATTGGACAATGTAAACTCAAAACCATGGACCACCTCCAACCCAACACATCCACCTGGATGAGACTGCAGTATATGCCAGAGACTGACTGAAACAGGTAAGACCAACCCAGACAAGCACTGTCTATATTCTGACAAGGATCTCCTTATTGTTCTCCATGGGTCTCAGTCACCCTCGGACACACTGGCCCTTCCTCTATGTCACAGGTCACAGCATGCACCAGGCCATCCATGGCTCTGGTCACCCCAGCTCACCCACTCTTAATATGCACTGAGGATCGAGACAGCACCTGACCCAGATGGCCACCACCCCCTCAGAACTTGCAACAGTGCCTCCTGTTAAGAATTGGCTACAGCCACACGTAAAATTGAATCCTAGTCATCCACCCCCCAATTTTTAATGGGGCAATATATTGGCAACAGTGACACGCACATCAACTCTGATTCACCCCACTGTTGCAACCCTGGAGCTGGCAGCCCACCCAGGCTCGCACCCCTATATGGAGCCATAAATAAACAGAGCACAAGACCAGAACACTGGCCATACACCTGTCTTCAACTGGTGCCCCCCTCGCGATGACAAACACATCCAGGCATTAATCACACAGAATTGGGAATATTATCACACTCATAAGCAGCTTCTAGGACACTAGCCCTGGACCCAACGCATGCGCACAGCTCTCCGGGCATCGCATAACAGATTACCCCTCAACTTTTTTGCAGACAAAAGGTGAGCGCAGTTCCTGAGACTCCTACAGGGATACCATTTCTGGCACTGCCAACCAGCACACATACACCCTTGCTTTAGGTAAGGCATATCGTGTCAAGCTATTCCTAACAAAAACCCAACAAATACATATAGCTGCTCAAGGAACTAACTTTCTTTCTTTCTCCCTCTCCTCTTCCTCTCCCTATTTTCATGTCCATTTATGACATGTAATCAACCATGACAACAATGTAAATGAAATGCAATTACTCACAAAAATGTACTTTCCCATTTGTGTTAAATCACAATCACAACTACATCCTTCACAATGTATCACAATTGTCACCAATGCACCAAAATGTATGTAATCTAGTCTTGATTAAGACCCTGAGAGGTCGGAACACTTGTCAGTTGATCACCAATGAGCACTATTAAATGGGCATAACTGTACTTTGTGTACTCTTTGATTCTATTCATCATCCTCAAGGTATCTGGGTACAAACTAACTTTAGTCATAATCTTATTCTGATTCAAATTTATTTGGAGATTATTCATTTTTGAAAAAGTGGACAGTGCAGCAAGTGATATCTGAAGACCAATGGCAGTTTTATCCATAATTCCAATGACATTAGCGTAGCTGAGCTTCGTTAGATATTTATTATTGATTTTTGGTGGGTAGTTGTTTACTCAGTTGACAACATTTTCAAAATTGGAAATATATAGATGAAATGATAGGAGTGCCAATACACACCCCTGTTTCAAACTGCTGTTGGTGTGTATTGTTAAATCGGTCATTTGTTAGCTATAAGTCCTTGCAGTCGGCCATCCTTGGAAATATACACAAAGTGCAAGAAGCAGAAGTCTTTATTCTTTACAACCAGCTGGGAGCATTTCCCATGCCACAGATGTCCAGTTAGCACAGAAAGACTCACAGTTCAGTCCATCTTGAACCCACTTTTACAGAATTAAGCTATTACACAATAGTTATGTTCTAAAATGAACCTTATAATATGATAGGCCACATGTCTAGAAGCAAAGTGTATTGGATTGTTTCATTGGGCATAGAAACGTCCTGAAACACATGATTTCTTCTTTCGTGCAATGACCTCATCTTATGCTAACTAGAATGACTGGTTGTTTTCCACATTCACTGAATCACAAGGCATATGTTGTTTAAAACTAGAAAAAAAAACAGATTCTGTGATGACACACACTTGAGCAAGAGTCTAGCACACTCTGCCAATGACATGGGATTAGCTGCCATGTTTCTATTGTTCACCTTGCTCTTATCTGCTTTCAGCCTACTGCTACATTTTAGTCTGAAACCACCTTTCTGCCCTCATACTGCTAACATTGTATTTTCCTACCATTTAATACCGCAAAGTTCCTGCACCTGGCTTTCTGAACAGGCCCTCCCTTGTTCTCAAATAACCTTGGCTTGAACTGTTATTTGTCTGAGCTTTCACACAGCCCCCCAATTCTGCTTGTTCAGCATATTTAAATGTCCCTAAGGCTTAAGGCCTGTTGCCATTTGTAATACATACTCTGGTGTCCATTTTAAAAAGAATGGCCTTTTGTTGCTGTTAGATTTCTTATGCCTCAGAGCTACATTCTGCATGCATTTGAGCACTACATTTTCTGATGTCTAGTGTATATTGAGTATGGGTAATATCCTTCATATCTAAACACAGTTTGGCCTAATGTCTGTGTTACTTTGTAATAAATACAGATTTGCCTTGTCTCTTATGCAGCTACATGTGTCATAGGTAAGATGGTATCACTTACTTCTGTCATCCTTGGCTCACACAGCATTTATCCTCACTGTTTCTGTTTAGGGTATGGATAATACAGTTGTTTGAGTGCATATCTATACTCATATTTGCAAAATTGGACAAGGGGGCAGGACACGGGCCCTGAATGGCATGTTTACTTGTCTGTCACCAGCGGGAGAGAGGGTCTACCCCTCTTCAAAATGTGTACAGATAATTCAACACCTTCATTAAGGGGGACCCTAACATATGTTTCACAAAAAAACTGGTTTGTAAATGATAGCAGCCGGTCCGACAGCACAGCAGTAGAGGGCTCGCTTTGACATCTGTGCAGAGCCTGCTGACGCAGGTTCGAATCCTGCCAGGGCCAAACTCAGCCTTTCATCCTTCCGAGGTTGATAAATGAGCACCACACACCGTGGATAATAAGCAGCGCTCAGATACCTGAGGGTTCGTAGCGCTATATAAATGCTAAATTATTATAACAGATGATGTGGAATTCTCCAGGATTCCAACTTTCCCTCATTCTGCTTTTGTCCACAGTAACAAAAGCGGTTTTGTAATCTACAAATGCTAGATACAATTTATCACTAGGATTCAATTGTACCTTGGATGTCAAACATTTCTGAGTCTAGATAGTGTGTTGAGTCCAGCATCTTGGGAGGATAGCTCAGGGGCAACGTGCTCGCCTTGGAAGCAAGCCGACATGGAGCAACACAGGTTCGATCCCCGGGTCCGTGCTTAGAAACCTCTAGGTATTAAGCGTGTTATAAATAACCTATTATATCATGTCTCGCTTTCCAGCCTGTCTGATATAAAGGTAGCAATTGCTTTTCTTCCAGCCATTTCCAAATTTCATGAAAGATCACATTTCCAAAAATTGTTCCAATTACGTCTTTTAATGCTAGCAATCTATAATTGTTTGGGTCTGTTCTTAGGCCCTTCTTATAAATGGGTATAATGCAAGATAATTTCCAGGCATTTGGTATCATGACAACTGTATGTATCAGTTTATATCATGTATTTAAGAAACCTGCCCACCTCCTGGGGCTACTCTTTAATACTTTTTCTGATCATCCATCTGGACTAGGGGCACCTGATGAACGGAGGTCCATAATACATTTATAAATGTCCTCCTCCTCAAATGGATACAGACTTTGTATTTTTGCATCAATATCACAGTTTACTTCAGAGCTGTTGTGGGTGTGATATAAACCATCAATAGGTTAGTCCCAATGATTTACACTTATTGAACTGATCATTGGTTTATCACTGTGATTCCGATAAATATTTACCAGTTTCCAGAATTTAGTACCATCATTGCTTGTTAGTGTATGATACATAATTTGGCAGTGCATATTACTTAAATAGTTTTTGTGACACTGCAGCCAATTTGTCATTTTTGGTTTTTAAGTGAGTGTTGGTTTTCTACTTCACTTCTTTAGCCATAATTCGATCTCCATGGAGTATACAAATACTTTTTCGAAGTTCTCTTTTCTTAATTGCTACTAGATGGTCATAGATTTTGTATTTAGCTTTTATTTTGCCAGTTGATCACCTCATATTTCTTTTACCAGTTGATTGCACCAGCTCAGGCCATCTATTTATCGTTACATTTCATTTCATTCACCCATAATCACTTAATACTACTGGATCAGTAGTGATAAATTCATTGATCTCTTGGATTTTACCATAGCTCCATCTCAGCCTATTGCCATGGGAATTAATCTGTAAGTGACCCTCTAGTATACAATTAGCTCCACAATGATTTAGGTTAAAGCCAAAGGAAATACAGAGTGATCACTCCTTGCATTGACAATTAGTTTAGATGTTTTTATTGAGTTTCAGATACTAAAGAACATAAATACAGAGTCAATATTACTATGGCTATTGTTGTTATTCCAAAAATACATTCATGATGAGCCATTCATATAGATATCCTTCCGCATTAAGAGATCAAAATTATCTGCCAAGCATAGCCACTGAAATACTTGTTCAATCTTTGATTTATGGTAGCAGTTTAAGGTTGCAGCATTAATATTTCTTCATGTTAAGTCATAACTCATGTCACAATATACATTTAAGTCACTGTACAGAATGATGTCTCCTTTGTTATTGTTCGACGTCCAATTATGTATAACGGTTGATATATATATAACATGATAGAATTTGTCTGCACCCCTCGTGGGGGGTCATATACTGTGATCATTAGAACTTGCAATGAGGAATCAAGATTAATGCCTGAAGCTATATTAAGTATAATTTCTCGGCATAGTACATTTGAATGCCTGTAATCAATTTAATATTCATGCAAGGAAACATGAGTTTTGGCACCCAAAATCAGGCCTCCCTTGGGGCGACCAACAGACCTCTTTGGGCACACCCCATGATCAAACTAAATCCATCCAGAACCATCTCATCCATCAACCACGTTTCTTGCAGCAAACAAATATCATATTGGATCAAGTATGAGGCCCCCTCTCTGCATTCGCTAAAGTGCCTATGGCCTCTTGTTTTCCAAAAGAGGAGGCTGAGGGACTCTAATTGATTGTTAGGAATGTTTCTTTCGATACGTTTGTAAAGCTGCCGGTAAGCATTCCCATGATGTTATACGGTTAAGTTGATCTGATAAGGTTTATCTATTTGTTTCATAATATACTTTGTCGCCTCTATCATTGCATGATATCATGATATTACCAAATGATTCATCATGAGGATAGCCCTTGACCATAATATCCTTTTCAAATGTGTACCACAAGTCTAAGAAAGACAAGCTTCAGCTAATTATGATGTTGATAGGATGAGCTGATACAAAATGGATGTGAGCCAAGTTTCTAGATTGCACCTTTTCATCAGGCAAAGTAACTAGATCAACACTCATAATTGCAGTATTGGGTGCAATAAATTCAAAATAAAATATCTATTTAAATAATTCCTTATTAGCACCTGGAAATAAAGCTATTGAGGTCAAAACATTTGAGGGATTTTCATCAGCTCTATCCTCGGTCAACAGACTAGACTTTTCTTTTCCATATCCAAAGTTAGGTATATGATTTAACATCCCATATTTTATGCTTTTAGTTTTTCTCTCTGTTTTGAATTCTGATTCTGAGATATTATATATAGACTCTTTGTCCGGTTCCAGTGGCAGAACTTGAGCATTACCAGGTTGATCATAATCCTGGCAATTAATAGACATAACAATCTCACTTGGCTCATCCCTGCCTTTAGTCCTTGTCACCCAATTGTCCAGAGTCGATGGGCCTTTTTTATGGTCTTTACTCAGCTTTTCTTTTTCTTTTCTGGCTGTGTTTTGTCATGTAGAACAAATTTCCCTTCAGTCTGTATCATTGTCATTTCCTCACCAGTCTTCGCAAAGGATAATTGAGCAGGTGGTTTTCGACTCTCCAAAGCTTTTTTAGAGGGTTTACTAACTTTTGTATTCCTTTTCCTTCCTATCCTCCTATTACCTTTTCCTATTTCACTTTTGGGATTGAACTTTACTGATCATCAATATCACAGTATTAGTCCATTAGTGGTTTCAAGGATATTGTGATTTGGTCAGTGTTTGGAGTGATAGCTGTTGATGATGTGTCAATTATTTCACTGCTTGTTGTTCGTGCAGTTTTTGCAATTTTCTCCAAGTCTGGTGATCTTGATAAATTAGAGTTTGACATGTTAATTAGTCTTTTATCAGGTACCTCCTTAGATGTAAGGCTCCTTACAGCATTTCGTTCCTTTTTGTGTTCTATGCACATGTCCAATAGTGAGTTACTATCAATAAGCATAATTTCATTGATTTACTATTTCAGTAGTAGCTTCCCCAACCCCAACTCAAGCACACGTCTCATTTTACCTAGATGTAATGCTGCTTCTTGTACATAGACAGGGCATATCCAGGTTTAGAGCCCCAATTAAAGGCGTGGTGATGTGGCTCAATGATCCTGCCAGCCTATGGAAATTGTATCTCATAATAAGATTGCAGGCTTTCCAAGAAAAGCAAGCGATATTGGCAGCGCGTTTAGTTAAGTCTCAAATTAAAAATAAACGACTCAAGTCCTACCTTGGTGCTGCAGCTAGCTTATGTGAAGTCTCCTTCAGGGCAAGTTACTAATGAATATCTTCACTTTAAAACTTCATTTAAGCATCCGGCAGCCGTTAGCTGACTGCCGACTGCACTTATCTCGCACTTCCCCGCATGGCGGAAGCATTGCCATCATATGTAGGCATTGCCATCATATCTAGATCTAGCCTATCTTTGAGACTAGCCCACACACAAAGCATACAATTGTGTGAAGTCCTCACTGCTAAACTCCCTCTAACTAATTCCCAGTCACTCACGATCCACCTAATCTACAGACCGCCTGGTCCACTTGGGACATTCGAGGAAGATATCTACAGCCTACTATCTAACAACTTGAAAACAACTACCCAATTACTATTACTAGGTGACTTCAATCTAGGATTTAACTATCCAGTGGATAAGCATACCTTCAAAATAGCCAATATCCTTTCAGAATTAGGCCTGTCACAAAAAATCAAAGAACCTACCCACAATAAAGGGAGAACCTTAGACTGGTTAGCTGATTATAATTGCACTGCCACCATCACCTCTATGATACCACAACTGTGGACAGACCATTCCCTTGTGCGTTTCACACTATCAACTATTAGACCACCCCCGACAGCTATACCTACTGCCCCACCTTGCCCAACAAGGAACAAAAAGAACATCACAGTGGGCAATGTGATCCCTGCCATTCTCCCTACCTTAAACCCATTGGCAGATAGCGTAGACCCTGGTACATTGGTCCACAAATACAATAAAATTATTCTTACCACACTAGACAAAATTGCTCCACTTAAACTTAGACCTAGTAAATCTAAAGCTCATCTAAATAAGTGGTTCACCCCCCAGTTAAAGGACCTACGTCTTCTTAAAAGGAAATGTGAAACCACTTGGAGACTACTCCCTTCCAATGATAACAAATCTAAGCTAACTAAAATACCCTCGCTATACAAAAATGAAATCTGCCTGGCAAAAAGAAACTCCTATAATGAACTATTGCCAAAATAAACTCCAGTATTAAGGAATTATTCACCATACTAAAAGAACTAGAGTCCCCGATTCCTAAAACTGACATTTGCATTAAAAGTAAGACATGGTGTTCAGATATTCAACATGCACTATCTAATAAAATAATCACTCTTCAAAATAAAATTGCCCAAAAAAAAGATACCTTGAATTTACCACCACAATCTAACAATCTCCCCCTTTCTAGCGAAATACGTACTGACCAAATTGCCAGATTCCACTTCACTAAAACCTTCATATTAGAGTTAGAAAAAGTTATCCTATCTCTCAAGCCATCTAACTGTAAAGGCGATCTTTGCCCAGCTGAGATTATAAAAGATGCATCTGGAAATCTTGCACTTTTTATTTCTAAACTGATCAACGCCCCTTCTATTCTGGTACCATTCCATCTAATTGGAAACAATCTTGGGTACTCCCACTTCTAAAGAAGCAAACCTTGGACCCACTTATTCCTACCAATTACCATCCCATCACGACGGTACCATTCGTACTTAAAATACTTACCACGGTCGCATAAACCCAGATTCAAAAATATCTAGAACTGCATAATCTCCTGGGAGCAAGAGAATCTGGTTTCCGCCCATTACATGGGACGGAAACTGCCCATATCGATTTAAAAACACAGGCTGATGAGCTAAGAGATAAAGGTAAAACAGCCCTCCTCGACATTCGACATCGTGGATAATACAGTCCTGTGTAATCACTTGGACTCAGCAGCTAACTTTTCTACGGGGACCATCAGATGGATAAAATCATTCCTGAGTGACAGAACTATGAGGGTCTTCTCGACATCAGCAGCTGCGGACCCTGTCCCTATCACATGTGGTGTACCACAGGGCTCTTGTGTCTCCCCCACACTATACGATATATTCACCAAGCCTTTGTTCGATGATCTGGACCATCTGGGAATCACCTACACTAACCATGCAGATGATACTCTGATTCTCCTCCCACTTTCTGGGGATTAGGGCAAGGATTTAGCATTGGTGAATAGAGTGTATCTCATTATTCAGGCATGGATGGCCACCCACGGTCTATGCCTGAATGTTGATAAAACAGAGTTTATTATCCTGGGTACCCACAATAACCTCAAGAAATTAGGCCTTGAATAATCATCATTTAGCATCAATGGAAACATCATTAGGGTAGCCAAGGAGATAAAAACCCTTGGCTTTTTCCTTGACTCTACCATGTCCTTTTACAAACAAGTGAAATCGTTGGACTCTACCACCGTTTACACCTGTAAGCTCATCAGGGCAGGCAGACCATTCCTCTCAAGTTATAGCTATATGGTCCTGGCCAGAGCACTAATACTCTCTAGGCTAGATTACTGTAATGCCCTCTACAGTGGTGCCAATAAGGTCATTATCCAGAGGCTACAAACACTCAAAAATAACGCCTTAAGAGCTGCACTAGGCATGAATAAAAGAGAACACATCTCAGCAACTGGACGCCAATTCAATTGGCTCTCTACTCATAACAAAATTATTCTAAAACTGGTCTCCCTTACCCACAAAGCACTAAACAATGCTGCCCCCAGTTACCTTGTAGACAGACTACATACAAGAACGTCTAGTAGACCCATGAGAACCAGTAACGGAAACTGCCTCACTGTACCTAGATTCAGACTCACTAAGATTGATGGTAGTAGCTTTTCCTGTGAAAGCATCCAAACTCTGGAACTCCTTGCCACATTGGCTTAGAGCAGATCAACTGTTCCTATAATTTAAAAGTAACTACATTAACATGCTCAATTCTACTGACCACTAGCTGCTGCATTATCCTCACCTAAACTGCCTTAGACTATCCCCCACCAACTGACTTTGTGCCTACTTTATCCTTCCTGTTCATAACCTGCTTAGAACTTGTATATTTCTTTATATTTCTTACTATTTGACTTACTGTGAACATACCTGTAACTATATATTTCTTACTGTGACCATACTTGTCACTATGTAACTATGTAAGCTTTTCATTTTCTTACTGCTGTGCCCTGTTACCCTTGGGTTTGGTGCGCATTAGAAATAAATTAACAAACAAACAAACGTACGCTAATCATGGCGAAAGGCTAATTAACTCCTTTGGGGCCGGAGTCGAATGACGAGATCCCAGCAGCACCAAATGTTATCCACAGGTAGGACTTTGGAGCAAATACAAACAGCAGTGCAGTCTCATCTGCTGACTGCACTTATGCTGCACTTGCCAGAGTGGTCAAAAATAAATTTACTGTGTTGCAGCAGAGGTTATCCAAAGGTAGGACTTTGGAGGACAAACTATTACTCTCATAAATGACAAAGTGGCTACACGATTCATAGAAATAGGACATTTACTAGCTAGTGCAAATAACAGCTCCTCAAAAAATACATCTATGATGAGATTAACTATCATAATAACTCAAGAGCTAAGGATTTACAGCTCTTCGTTAACATAACTTAAACAATGTATTGAAAGTGTGTACAAATCTAAATAGCATTACTTACATCTAAAGGCATGTGTTCATATATTGTACATATATTTATTATGAATTCCTCCAAACTATGTCTATTCTTTGATTTCAATTACAATGAGACAGTGTACTTTAAAACAATCTAAGTTTCTCTCTTTTCTGGAAATTGAAGAGACAAGCTATACAAATACACTTATATCTGATAACATAAAATCTCTTAGATTTGTAATGTGTCCTATTCTCAAGGTTCATTAAATAAAGCTATTAAATGAGTATCTGGTGTTATTTGTAGAGATTGTGCATAGACGAAAGTGCATTCTTTGATTGAGTTGAGGACACTCATATATAACAGACGTTTAGCTTTCTATAAACATTATGATGAGCTTTTTTAAAATCAATAAAGAATGTATGTATTTTTAATGATCTCGTTTGTGTGTTATTTCAAAACTCCTTAAGAATATAGCAATGTCAATATGAACACAATTAGAGGTATTCATTTTAATTGCAAAATTCGCTGTAGGAAGGCCCACCACTTTGCCACAGTGGATTTTGCAGGGCAGAAAACTTTCAAACAAGCATTAAACCCATCGCTGGATGAACCAACATAGTCCTAGTTGATACTCAAGGCAAGGCACAAGAATGTTAGGAACTTGCCAAGTTGGAAGAAGCCATTAGGAACATGACACTGATGGCCTCTGATGACCTCACCTCGGGTGAATAATCAGGGCTCCCAAGACCCAAGTGAAATGGCAGACTCCTGGTCCCTGAATACCGTCACATCAAAGGAGTTCTTTGAAGGAGAAACTCTGAGGCAAAATGGGTGACCTACAAACTCCCAATATCAACCCACAGGATTACTCAAATTACGCTACTGACTCAAGTCACACCATTATAATTGGTTATTTATAAAGCACTTAATACCCAGAGGTTTCTAATTGTGGACCCGGGGATCGAACCTGTGTTGCTCTGCATCATCTTGCCTCAAAGGTGAGGGTGTTGCCCCTGAGCTATCCTCCCGATTCAATTCACAGGTACTGTAAACACAAGAAAGGCCCAAGTAGCTGTCAGTGGAGGGTACACAAGCAAGTCCTTAAACTAAATCATGACAAGGACTCCCTGTGTCCTGAATTTGTTTGTGTCTTCCCAAAGTGTTCCCCACCTTCATCTTGCAATTTGTGGGATTCCAAAATCACTTCAGACTGAAGCCCAGAGCTGCTCCAGTCAGTTATTTCATGCACAGGGTTCCCCTGTTCCTTCACAATCATTTCAGAGAACTGGTTGACCAAATCAGTAGTGCTGGTTTCATTGAGGTTGTTGAATTGACTGATTCATCATGATAGTCATGGCTCACAAAGTTTAGTCTCTGCATTGATCTAAGCGGCCTGAACAATTGCATACTGGTAAATGACCATACCCTCTTGAGTAGATGATCAGATGGGCTTGAGTATTCTACAAATTGTAACCAAAGAGAGCTCCAATGAACTTAGTGCATTTGCACATTCAATGTGGCTAACCAATTTCCCTGAATGCCATTCGGATTGGCCTTATCTGCTTCTGTTTTTCAGTGCTCCAAGAACTATGTCTTCTTCAGCAGGAAATATGTCAAGTAATGCCAAATGACTCCTTGGCTACGGAGAGTGAGGCAAGATAAGTGTTATTTCTTCTGCAGAAATGTTGAATAATTAGGGTATACAATATCCATTGTCGGATCTCACATAGATGTTCCATTGTGTACCGACTCCAACCAATAAGGAAGAGCTGCTGTTGTTTCTGGGCTCGATGCATTTTATGGTAGGTTCCTCAAGGGGTTACCATCCTTAGTTGAACCTTTGCAATGACTTTTCAAGAGCAGTGTGAGGTAAGTCTGGATTGTAAAACATCAAGAAGCATTTGAGTCTGCCAAATACCATTGCAAACACCAATGCACTACACCCCTTCTCAATTGAGAGGCCTTCAAACATCTTATATAACACAAGCAACAGAGGTTGATGATCTGTCCTTATATGGATGGATGGGGAGAGGGAACGTATTGTAGCACACGGATAGCAAAATGTAAGGACTGCAGAAACTAATCACTCAGTCATTGAGGGGAAAGCTCTTGCATGAGCACGGGGGGTCAAAAATTTAAGGGAGCATGTCTTGGAAGCATCATTCCCACTCAGGACGTAGCATCATCTTGTGGTGCAATTTGTTGCAGTGAAGGGGTACTACCATTGCCTTCACGAGACTCACACTCATTTTGTGCCACCGCCAGAAATACACCTTTACCTTGGGAGCCACAGTGTTACTGCTGATTGCCTTTCTCACAGTCTGCATTTGGATGCCACCAACCAAGTAGAGGAGGTGGAGGTTGTGGCATCCCAGGCTGGGATTTATAAAAACAGTAGGGATGCTTCTGAGGAAACATGTGCTTTACATGAGTAGGTAGGAAATGTACTCCGATGAGTCAGAAACATGGTGAGAGTGGGATGGCTCCAAGCCCACTCCAAACTTGAAGACTGACACTGATTTAGTGCCTTCACCAGGGGTGATTGAAAATATCATCCATAGTACACATGCAGGTCAGATCGACAGTCCGAGCATTGTAGTTTCAAAAGAGTGGTCACTGACAATTTATGGAGGCCCAGGTTTGATCGCCAATTTGATATGTGAGTAAGGGTTTTGAACATTGACAACGTTCTCAACCTCTCCAAAGCTCCCCTTCAGCCCATTGAAGTAACAAACCCTCCCTAGGCCAGGGAGGCTTGGGAAATCATAGGCCCATTTGACACTGTTCCCCTTAATTTCCACTATGTGGCCATAGACAAACTCCCAAAATGGCCAGAGGTGAAACTAGTGGACAAAGCACACATGGCAGCTGTCACTACCTCTGACGTGGAGATATTTCCATGATAGGGGCACTCAGAAGGGCTGGTTATACTGGCACGAGGGTGCGACAGGCATTAGATGAAATGGTATCTTTAACAAAGGTCCTGGGGGTAGCCCATTGTGCCATGGCGCTATACCATCTCCAACACAATGTCCTCTTCAGGTGTTTCAATTGCGTGCTGACTTTAGGGAGAAAGTCAGTATGCTCAGTTCTGCTTTGTGCCTCACTCATTCTTTAACAAAGACTCTGCCTACCATTTCATGAGGTGGTGCAGGCCGCAAGGCCCATGTGGGAAACTGCTTTGATTGGTTGAAAAGTCAAAACCTCAAACGTGAAGTGATAGTGCCAATATCCATATTCAGTTACCTGCTGCCAAGGTCTGGTATAATTTGAGAAAGGGAGTCCGGCCCCCATTCTGCAACATGTGTGATGTCATCAAAGATAAGGTGCTGGGCCACACGAAAGGGTGAGTCAAACTATGGTTCTCATTTTAGAAGCATTGCGGTTCTTAAGGACTTCTTTATGAACTTAAAATGTCTGGGTCTGGAATGTGGAGAGGGCAGCAAAGTAAATTTGTCCACCCTACAGATGGTTGACTACCTTTAAACACAATCATATTGATCATCTTGACTGTCTATGCACACTACCTGAGCTAGATTAAAGTCTGCAGGCTGTCCCCACCTGCTTGCACTCCTGCAATACCAGACTGCCAGTGGTCATCCACTCAATCAATTCCTGAATTAAGGACAATAAGAGGGAAGCACACACTCCCTTGATATTCTTGGATTGGTGGATGAGTTCAATTGTTCCTCTATATCCTTTTTGCCTTCTTCCCATCCCTAACAACTCTGCCTACTTCTCCCTGTCCCGCCTTTTTTCCTCAATCCCCTCAATCTTCAACTAATCACCACCACAAACCTAGAGCTATATCCTATCCTACTGTCTTTCTTCCAATTGTTCTCCCTTAGTGTCTTCCCTGTTGTAGAGAATAACCATTTACTGCTCCCCATGCATTCTATGTTGAACGTTCTCTCTCCCCTTAATTTAATTCCATGTCAATTGATTTGGATGTTAGAGACAGTAGTCTGGCGTTGTAATTAAAGAGTTCCCACTTGGCACAAGCTTACAATACCTTTCTTTACCACATGGCAACTTTTCTTTCTACCTGTGATTGATAGAGGTGCCTCCACCTGAGGTGATTCAGTGTTCATTAGGAAGCCTTATGACAATCAGAAAGGTTAAGCAGATGTATGTATTTTGTTTACATTTTCTTTATTAGTGTATACAACAATAAACCAAGTCAGCATTTCCCAACAGTTTGTGACCATAATAGCACACCAATAATAATATTCCAGTAAGATACACTTTTGCACACACTATCAGGCTAGCTGTCTGAGTGCACAGATGAAGTCCTCTGTTTCCTAAGAAGATAATGTTTATAGGGAACCCCTATATCTTTGAGTCTCGCACTTGCGTGTGTTGTGAGCCTATTGTCAGATTCCATATCAAAACAATGGGCCTCATTACGAGTCCGGCGGTAACCGAGGCGGTAAAACCGCCTGGTTAACGCCGGACTCGTATTACCATTCCGCCTCCGTGATTCCCGGAATTACCGGGGCATAACAACCCCGGTTTTCCAGGAATCGCAGAGGCGGAATGGTGTTAATCCCCATTCCCATTGAGTCCTGTTGGACTCAATGGGAATGGGGATCATGGAAATACCGGCAGCATCTCGTAATGCTGCCGGTGTTTCCTCGTCCGCCTGCAGGCGGACGGTGTTAAACCCGCCAGGTCAGACCTGGCGGGAACATCACCTCCCACCTGCAGGAGTTGTGATCGCCCGGCATGGAAACAACGGTGGCGGCCGGTTTACCACCACCGTTGTTTCCATACCGGACGATTTGTAATGAGGCCCAATATGTTATATCTTTCAAACAGATACTTTTCACTGGAGAAGACCACACCCCAACACTTCATTGATACTTGCCTTTTGGCTAGGGCTAACAGTAACCCTGCAAAGCATCTCACTTGTCCAGGAAAATCTTTTGTGTATCCCAGTAGTGCCACCAGTGGTGTATGTTCTGATCTCCTCAGACCTCCCGTTCTCTAACCCTCTCACCACTCCTCTCCCTTGGAGTGATCACTTTCTCATTTCTTTCCACCTCTCTCTCTCCTCCCCACAGGTCAAGCCGACTCCAGCACTGCCACCTACCTTCTCAATCATCCGAACCATGAAGCATGTGTGAGTTGAGGCATTTGCTGCTACTTTCTCTTCTTCTCCTACACCTTTGGCTGACTCATACCCTGAAACAGCTCTCTCTAACCTTCATCTCTCTATCTCTAACACTCTGGATAAGCCTGCCCCTGTCATGAGGATCCGCTTGAAGCCCAAATGCAAGTGAAACTCTTGGTACGATTCCGACCCTGTCGCCCTTAAACTCAAGTGTAGGGTGGCAGAGAGGAAGTGGATGGAGGGTTTCAGGTGCACCCCCTAACAAAATGACCTGCCACCTGCTCCAAAGACAGTGTAGACTCTCTGTCCTTTCTAAAAAGAGAGGATACATCCAAGCCCGTATCTCTGCGGCATCTAACAACTCAGCCGATCCTTTCAAAATCTGCAAGGAGCTTCCCACTCCTTCTGCAGTCTCTACCTCTCCTGTTCACTCCCAGGCCTCTGCACGGCCTTGTCCAATCATTTCACTACTAAAGCTCAGGACAACCTGTCCACGATTTCTTCCCCTACCTCCTCTTCCTCCTCCTCTACAACTCATGGCCTGTCTGAGGCCATCTCTCCTCCTCCTTTCTCCAGCTTTCACCTGTTCACCCATAATGATGTTTGTGGACAAGTCTGATCGCTGAAAGTCTCATCAAGGCAGGTTCTCCCCTGCTCATCAAAAACTATCAAGCACCACTTCGACACCCTTGCTCCAGCCTTGGCTTATTTCTGAAATCACTCCTTTGCCACTGGAATTTTCCCCTCCCCTTAAGCACTCTCTTGTTCACCCCTTCTAAAGAAGCCCTCGGCCGATCCTTCCTCTACGGCTAACTATCGCCTGATCTCCATTACTCCTTTCATGGGCAAATGGTTCGAAAAGCTAGCCATCTCCAAGCTTAATCTACATACTTAATCTGTTGGTTGCCTCCATGATCACCAGTCTGGCTTCAGAGCTTTCAGAAGCATGGAAACTCCTCTCCTGAACACCCGTGAAGATTTGTTCTCCAAGCTTAACTATAATCTCCAGTCGGTCCTCATTCTCCTTGATGTATCCGCTGCTTTTGACACGTAGAGCGGTCCCAGGTCCCAGAAAGTCTTGTGGACAATGCAGAGCGTCTTGAAGTTTGATCCTTTATAATATCCGATGGTAAGGTGCCCCCTAACCCTTTAAACCCTTCCAGTGTAGTAGTAATAATAATAATAATAATAATAATAATAATAATAATAATAATAATAATAATAATAATAATAATTATAATAATACTGTTATGACACTGATCCTGGGGGAATAGGTCCTGAAACGTGCCTAGTCCCAGTTTCTCCATGCATTGTGTGTAGGCCTTTTTGCTACTAAGCGCAACCTCAGTTATGTGTACAATGGGAAAAAGGGAGGACTATATGACACCAAAACCCAATTTTCGTTCTAACTTTTGCCATGCCATACATGTGCATTCCATAATATTGCTTGTTCTAGTTGAGCAAGGAGGAGTTTTGAGCACTACTGCCCTTAAAAGTGACGACACAGCAAGGGCCATTTTAATTTGGACATGTGGTCTGTCAAGAACGGGGGCATACCAGCAGGGGCGTTGCTAGGGGGGGCTAAGGGGGCTATAGCCCCTCATCTTTTGGTTGTAGCCCCGGATAGAATCTCAGGAGCTACAGCCAAAAGACTAGCTAGCCCCCAGTCCCAACAGTTCCGACATCAGTGTAGCCCCGGGTCTTTTCCAGACCTAGCAACTCCCCTGCATACCAGTATGACAAGTGCATGAGCTGCCAGGTAATAGGACTCAAAGTCAGGAAGTGCAAACCCCTCTTTGTCCAGTGGAGCAGTTAGTTTCTCCCATCGCACCCGGGCATGTTTGCCTGCCAAAATAGACTTAGAGATGATAGCATTCAGGCCCTGAAAGAATGATCTCGGAACAACCAGGGGAACATTGAGGAAAATATATAGAAATCTAGGTTATAGTGCCATCTTGACCATAGAAATCCTTCCAAATAAAGAAAGTGGAAGCTAAATCCATCGATCTACTACACTCCGCACTGGTTTGATATTTTACCATGCTTTTCATTCCTAGGGACTTCAGATGTTTGAGCCAGCTCTATTCACAGATATTGTGTATTTGTCATGTGCCATTGAAACCTCAGCCCATCTGGGAATTCCACTACTTGTTCAGTAAGCGGAAATAGGACAGATTTCTTTTAGGGTTGATCTTAAGGCCTGAGAATCAACCAAAATCCAGTATATCTGAAACAACAGGCTTCAAATTAACTGTCTAGGCACCGGAAGCATGCCTTCAGCAATCCAAATGCCATTTCCACACAGATGCATGTACGCCTATTTTCCATGTTATATGCCAGCTCTGCTGGAGTTTGTGGATTACGCACAGGGGTCATGAGCCATGTGTACGGCGGGTATCCAGAATCACCTGCAGGGGACAAAACATACTAGGCCTAGGTTGGTTATGTGTATGTGCAAGGGTTACACTTCAATTCACTGAGCACTATGTTCATACGTGTGTGCAACAGGTACATGCTATCTTATTGCAATATTGGTATGCATCCATCATCTCTAGGGTCAAGCAAGTGTTGGGGAGGGTGTGTGGGCCATGGGTGGCTCTTGTGTAGGCCTCTTTTGTGCACTGTTTCCAACTGGGCCCTTATTGCTGTCTCATGTGTTATTTTACCTCCAGCATTTGGCCAGCTGTATTTTCAGCGGTATGTGCGCCAACGCTGTACTTGTGATAGGTCTCTAATAGCGTGTTATGTTGCAGGCGCTATTATGGCCGGCGCTATCACAGCCGCCTGCATTTTCTGCTGGCTGAAATAGCACCAGCAGGTTTTACAGTCGTGATCCGGAGGAGCGGTTTTGTCGGCACTAATACCATTTCCTCTGGATTTAAGGGTTACCGGCACAATGTATGTAATGTATCATTTGACCATCTGTGTGCCTGCCCTTGGCGTTACAGATTCAGGCTTTCTATTGTTTCAGCCCCGGACATTGAGGAAATACAGTTTTGCTAGTGTATCCTGAACTAGGCAGCTTATTCTTTTCTCACCTTTTTATTACTTTTTTTTAACCAATCTGCATTTTTGGTCGTTTCAGCAGTGCTAATGTTTATTAGAACATCTTAAATACACTTAGGGCCTCATTACACGTAGTGTGGTAAGGGTTTACTACGAGGTCCCTTTGCGGGTTGGAGACTTTAACGCCTGCTTTTTGCAGGCGTTAAAAACCAACCCGCAAAGGGACCAAGGTGCTAATTACGGTACCGCAGTTTGCGGTACCGTAATTAGCGCCTTCCCCATTCCCATAGAGCCCTATGGGGCAAAAATGGGAATGGGGAAGGGCAATGGAAGAAGGCGGAATTGCCGCTTTCCCAACCTCGGACTTAGGCGGTAATTCCCCTTTCTTCAAAGGCGGTGCTGGTAATTTACCGGCATGGACCAAGGTGCTAATAGCACCTTGGTCCTCCGCCTAACATGTAATGAGGCCCAGTCATCAACAGCTCCAATAAAGAGCTCTGCAGTGACACACAGAAATATGCATGTTTCGAACAACATTTGAAATTCTACAAAGACACAACTTTCTTTTTTTTTGTCAAAAATACAGACTTCATCATAGAAAGTAAACTTTAAAAACGGTTTATTTTGTGATTAACATTTTTCAATTGTTTTCAGAATGGAGTCAGAGGGCAATTTCACGGCCCTTCATGGCTCTCACACCTCCATGCTCTGAATCGTCCTAATTCTACCAACAATGTCCACGTTTAGATGTATACCCTGTTTACTTGCACAACAAGGCTGCAGAAAACATTACAAATAGAATGTGGATTTCAAGTTTCTCTTCTACCGATGACTCACAGGTGATATAATGATCAGCAGACACTAACCTGTGCATCTACAGATCATTTGCACTATACATCCCATGATCCCTTACGATTGATTATACTGGCTAAGGCTGATGGGAGTTGTAGTCTCAAGCATCTGGAGCACAAAATGCTGCATACTTTTAAATTCTATCTGTAATTGCAAGGTCCTCAAAGCTATCTCCAGGATTCTTGAGCACACTTCACTCTGAAGTTCCTGTGTCCTTTCATGCAACATTGAAAAAGCAGTTTAGATATTTTTTTTAATGTTTTAACAATGGAATGTTAAATAGGATCCATGCATGTTCAATTAACATCATTGTCGCCTCGCATTTTCAAAAGTTTATGACCAGGGAATAACATGTTTTTTTAACAGTTACTGCGTGCCAGTGATGAAGCAACCTCACTTTGATAAATAAATAAAAAAAGCCTATGAAACGCTGGTTTTCTCAGCAGTTGTTGTGTCGTGGTGAAAGCAACCTCACTTTCAAGAAAAACACACACATTTCTGCAGACTGAATTGTTCAGAGCATTACAGGTGTGTACTAGAGTTCAAAGTTGCCGGTTGGAGTCCTCCAGCTGTACTGTCTACATTATTACTATTCTTTGATGGGGGCAGAGGGTGGAAGGAGGCTTGGTGGAGGTCTGAGGATTATTTTCCCTTGTTGCGATGTTTTTTCTTATTTTATGTTTCTTTCTTTATAGAATGTTTAGGGGCGGGGGCCTCTGGCCTTTTCTGTGTTTTGAGCTCCCAATTCCTCTGGGGAGGAGGCTGGCCAGCGTGGCTTCCATTCCACTTCTGTGCGCACAAGTGAGCAGCACAGCAAGGCTGACTACTAGTGCTTACAGAGGGTTGGGCGTCATGGGAACAGAATAAACATCGTAAAACCAGAGTAGCTCGATCGAAGCAAAATGCATGCACCCTTTTGCTCGGAGCTGTTCGGTTTGTGTCCCACAACTCGCCTTGGTAAACCCTTTTTATATTTTGGGTAGAGCAAATCGTTTCCCTGTGCTATTGCCTTATTCTTTAAAAATAAAAAAATAAAAAAGATACATCTTACTTTTTGGCTGTTGGATCGGGGGTTTAAGCTCTTCCATGTTTCCATGTTTTGGCACCCACTGCTGTAGGTCAGAGGCTGGCTGCTGTCATGAATCCTTCGGAGTGCTCACAAAATCCCTGCCTAAAGTCTCCTCCCAGGTGGCCGGGGGAAGGCAGCCACTACCTGATCCTAACCCTGGGTTTGGTATTATCCGGTTGGCTCACTGAGGAGGAGAAGGGCCCCAAGGGAACAAAAAGGATTCCATTAGGAAAGATGCAGTATTTGTGTTCCTCACAGAAGGAGATTTTGATATTATTTCTTTATCGTTTGTAAGGCGCTTTATAGAACAGGATTGTGTTTCAAAGCGCCACAAGGCTAAATGAGAAGGGAGCAGAGTATATAATAACAGTGGTAAGAAACAAAAAAGCAATAATAATATATATGCAGTCGTGGTCCTACTGGGCTGTGTGACATTCGGATGTGCAATGCATTGATGAGAAGTGCAGGGGAGAAGTGCTGGGGAGGGGGATGGATAAGGGGAACAGAGGAGTGGACAAGTGCTGGAGGAGGACTCAAGATGAAAGTGCTAAGTGGAGCCAGCAGGAGCACCTCAGGCTAAGGGTTAGTACAGGTAGATCTCAAGGGTGGTAGGTGTAGCCACCAGCCAGGAGCCCGCAGGGATGGAGGTGCTGGTAATGACTGGGAGAAAGGGCCTGAGAGCCTGCAGGGTTCATGACGATCAGGCCACCGGTCACACCGGCAGCTGGGTGATTAGCAAGGAAGGGGAAGAGGGAAAGAGGTAGAGAAAAGCAGAGTTTTGAGCAGTTTCCAGAACTTAAGGCGTTCCGGCTCCAATCTGAGAGGGGTAGGGATGATGTTCCAAAGGGAGGCACCACCGCGTAGAGAGATCTGCTCCCCACTCTCTGCTTAGAGAAACGTTTAACAGAACGATGGAATTAGAGGAGCAAAGGGATCTAGCTTGGGAGTATTTAGGGAGGGTAAGTTGAAGATAGCGTGGTCCCAGGCCTCAGAAGGCCTTGTGGATGATGCAGAGGGTCTTGAATTTGATCCTTGCAACCACTGGGAGCAAGTGGAGGAATTTTAGGTGCTGGAGAGATATGGTCCATGGGCTTGAGGTCAAGGATAAGTCTTGCAGCCTTATTCTGGATTAGCTGGAGGGGGTGAAGATAGCAGAGAGGGAGAATGAGAAAGAGGCTTTTGCAGTAGTCCAGCCTGGAAAGGACCAGAGCTCTGGAGACATTGAGCTTCTGGGGTAACAAAGAATTCCGCTGAGAAGGTGGAGCTGGAAGTGGGACTTTTTGTTAAGGTCCATGATGTGAGGGGTGAAAGGAGAGAGCGGAGTCGAAGACACCCCAAGGTTTTTGGCCTGACAGGATGGTGGGAGTCCAAAGAGGGTGGCCAAATGGTAGGAGGAAAATAGTGCACATCTGTCCCAATGAGGAGGATCTTTGCAGTCAGGCTGTGAAGCAAGGGAGGCAGGATTCAGCAGGCAACTTGATAGAGGGTTGTGGGCCAGGAGCAGGTGATCCTGTGTGCAAACCGGTGCACAGTGGTGACACATTTTCCATGGTCCAGAATGGCAGGGATAAAGTAAGCCTGATTTGTGTGCAGCATGCGTTGAGGGAAAGTTGCAATGGAAGTGGCATCATGGAGAGGGGCTCCCTCCAGCTCCAGACAGGTCCAGACAGGGATCTTAATGTGGGCTTTGGAGGGGGCCAGCATTTGCCTGTTGGCTCTCTTGATTAGGCAGAGGTGAGTGATGCGGTGGCCAATCATTAGTGAGGATGGTGGGGCACAGCAGGCACTCCAGTGCTTCCCTCAGGCTGCGGCCATGCTGCAAAGATGAAGATTGCCCAGAAAACACAGCCCATCTGGCTATGCAGTGAAACAAAAGGCAGGTGGACAAGATGGTTGGTGCAACTTTGCCGCGTTGTTGCCCAGGCAGTGCAGGTAGTTTGCAGGCACAGAAAGCATGTGCCACTCTGAAGGCATGACAAAAGCACTGGTGTGTTCACAATGCCCATCTATAATACCAGAATATTTAATGGCTTCTTGTCAGAGTCAACATTTCTTTCCCAAAGGTATACACATTTAAGGTAGGGAAAACACTTATGGCTATCCAAGAAATAATAAATGTGGGAATCAAAACACTAATACCTTGACTTCTGGTCAATATAATTATCCCTTAAAATTGAAACAAACATCACTACCTCTAAAGCACTTCCCTAACAATTTATTTAATAAACAGAATATATCTCATAATGTTAAAGTTTGTAGTTTGGAAGAAAGAAATAGTTAGAACATTGGGGACTTCAAGTCCCACAATGATCTAAGTACTGGGACCAGGAAGAGGGACTCAGAAGTGCAGTCTAGTGGTTCTAATGACCCACACCTTAGCAGGACATTTGAATATATAAGGCCCTCTCAGATGCAGGCCATTAGATCAAGAGGGTGGAGTTTCCGAGATCACCCATTGCAGTTGCAGGAGAAGCAGAAGTGGAGGAAGAAAGGAGATGCTATTGTTAAAGTGGGTATCAGTCCTGAGAGGGTTTCCCAGGTTCATAACCTGAATTACAGAGGTTGCACAGTGGCAAGCAGCACTGCAGAAAGCTTTCCCCCTAGAGAGAGAGGCCCGCCTGCTGGCGTGCAGTGTCCCGGTGGCTAGTGAGCACCAGTGTTCACTAGTAGCGAGGAAAGCTCCTTTTCTGTTCGTCTGGAGCCGCAGGACTTGAAAAGCAGCCTGCTGTGCAGATGGAGGTAGAAGAAGAAGAAGCAAAGCAAGCAGTGGCAGCAGTTGGCACAGATGCTTATATAGAGGCTGGTGAGTTTACCAGTAAAGTGTAATCCCAGTACACTCTGTATGCAACTGCTGACCACTGACAATCATTTTTGTAATTGGTTATTTATAATGTGCTTAATACCCAGGGGTTTCTAAGCGCGGACCCGGGGATCGAACCTGTGTTGCTCCATGTCGTCTTGCTTCCAAGGTGAGCATGTTGCCTCTGGGCTTTCCTACTGATGCCAAACTAATATAAAGAAAGCATGTTGACGAAATCCAAACTTTGCAAACAAGCAAGAAGAGAAAGATTACAATCATTTTTATAAAAGTCAGCACCAATGCCAAAGAAGGGGCAATACAGAAGAAAGCTAATCATAACCATCATTGCCAAACTAAAGAGGGGTTAATCCCGTACAGAGCCTATACATTATGTAGGCTGAATAACAAGAGAACATAGTTGCAGGAAGATTGTATATGTTATTGCCGAAGTAAAGAAGAGGCAATAAGTAAACTAGCTAACAAGCATTGCCTAAGCCAAACAGAAGCAAGAGTAAGAAAGAAACATTATCAGCAGTTTGTTGATATTAAAGTTGGAAAACAGAAGTGTCAGGAGAGAATCCCTTCTGGTATAAAGTGTTCAGGAGGAAAGCAGCATAACTTGCTTTGCCTGTGGCAAAACCAAGAGTGGAATCAACAACACCATTGTGCAAAATGTTTTCTTTAAAGAAGTTGTGAATGTTAATGGGGTTGAAATTTAAGGACTTTACTAAATAATTGAAGTAGATCTCACCACAAAGTATTTGTAATAGTGTTTGGAGCTTTTGTCATGGCAGGAGAGTATACCAGAATAAGGACCTTTCAGTGGTAGTCCTGGCAGGTTACTGGACCAGGAAGCAATTATTGAAGTACCGAAATATGTTGTAAGTATTGGCAGATAACTAAAGACAAAGCCTGGTGCGCTAGCATTCAGTCCGCCATGCTCAACAAAATAAAACTCCTCCAGAATAAAATCCAAAACCACTGCAAAGCCCTCCCAAACCAAAAAGCTAACTGCCATATGTAACAATGATGGATTGTCAGTACTCCAAGTAAGATGCAAGGTTCTTTATTGTCCTTGTCCTGTACTCCTCCACAAGACACGGGGATGGTAGGGGACACAAGATGACACGGGAAACACCGGGTTCACCCCCACACCCATCTTCTCTGCTCACAGCTTCACTCCTTCTCACCAACCATCACCAGCAGAACACTTCCACACAAACATTCCACTGCAGATGACCTCACACTCACTGCTCATCTGTAAGCCAGATTACTACACTTCTCCTCCCCTAGGAAACACAGAAGCCAGTTACTACACTTCTCCATCCCTGGGAAAACAAAAAAATGATAAGGTAATATGACCAGCACTAGACCTTAGCATCCCAACACAACACACTACCAGAAATTCTGCAACACAGCGGCCACCTATGTACAGAACCCCTGGTAACTCAAATAATGGGAACCACACAAAAGGAAAGCATTTTCAGGACAACCCCGGACCAAGTAGAAAATGCCAACGGCATGCAACCGCAAAAAAATACAACTCACCACTCCCTCAGTCTACACTTGGAGGCCTCAAAAATAACAAACAGAGCACTTATGCCTGTCCCGAGCTGCCCCTCAGGACCTAGGGCTGCCACCCCTAGCCAAGCTATTGGTAGCTAACACTAACACAACTACTACCTAACCAGCTTACCCTCCATAACACAAAACACCTTACACTCCGGTCTGCCACCCCGAAGTTTCAGAGCTGCCCCTCTGAGTACTAACCAACCGCCCGCCCCCAAAGGAAGCAGCAACAAATGCCCAACAATAACCGAGGAACCACACACACACCCTGACCGCAGTGTAAGGAAGAACCACAACCCAATACTGCTACACAACACAACCGTTGGCCATTTCATCTTTCTAACATAACCCCAATTCACAGCACACCAGTAAGACCACCTAAATCACACAAACACAGAATTAACTTAACTTAACAAAACCCAGATGTAGCGACAGACTGAAGTCAAACACGCTATGACAATGCAGCAGCAAAACAACTGCCCTGGGGAACTATGCCTATGCCAAAAGTGACCAACCCTGACAAAGCTTAGGCACTAATGACGGAACACCTACACCAAAGTTGACCAACTCTGCAACCTTCGGCACCAAAAACCACACACTTGGGCTAATAGCGACCTACCCTGACAACCTTCAGACACTAAAGACCATAACACACAAACACCATAGCCACCTAACCTGGGACCATACCAGGCAGAATGAAACTTAAGATCAAGAGATCAACACCCCCTGAAAGACCAATGAAATAGCGACCAACCCTGGCCTAAACCAGACACTACATAAAAGACATAAATCCAAAGAGGATATTCACTCCTGACACTCTAAACACGAAACATGGGCACACAACTCAGCCCATGACCACATATACACGCGACCAACGCCACACATACACGGCGCTAAACTGCTAATGCAGAACAACAAGGACCACTGGTGCGCCCAACCTCTTCCATGTACCCGTACACCACACTCACACCCAAACACTAATACATCCAGCATGCACAAATGACATTTGATAACAATGGATAATAAAGATGAAAGTTGAATGCAAACATTATGAAAAGCACATGTTCAAAGCTGAAAACATTGTCTAATAAATGTGAAAAACGTGGAAGATGATGACCTCCAGCAGAGTCCTCAAATGCGCCGGCATGAACTCCTGGGCCGACCCAATGTCAAATGTGTTTGAAAGTCAGTGTTCAGGTGACGGAAATCAACTGATGCATTTTCCTCCATAAGTAAATTCACTCCCCAATCCGCACTCCCTGGGGTTAAGGTCAACCTGAAACAACGTCCCATGGCCCAGACAAAACTGCACAATAGCATTGACCATTTATAATTGCAGTGTAGCAGTAACAACTAGCCTAAATTTACATGACTGCAATAAAGGGCACTAACTCCACGGAAGGCCACAACAAACACCTCACAGGGCCAAGACAACGGCCTTCAATTACATACCCCTGACCCACCCGGGGCATAAGGCTGGAACACCACATACCCAACCCTCTAATACGGGCCACAACATATATTCACTCATGCCCACACATACGGCCCAAACACTGACCTGAAATGAAATGCCATGAAATGCCATGGCCAGGCTGCCAGCAGGCAATCTGGCCCTGTACAGAGTTAGAGAACGCTACGAAAATTGCTCGGGCTGCCGCAGCTCCAAAACATAACAGGCATAAGCTGGTCATTCTACAAAACCAGTCCAAGCCAGTGGTTGGCTCTCGATGCATGCTCTGTTCCCATGGTACAATCCATTCACGAATTACTGCAACTTTCCAAAACCGAAAACGAGGCTAGAAACGCAGGAACAAACAGTCACGGATCACGCAACCCACGTGAAATCAACAGTCACCACTCACGTGACACCTTGGGACCACTTCTCCCAGCTGTGACGTCACCAGTAGGACAGAGAAGCTGGCCCAGAAGGATCAAGGAACTGCTACCAAACTTCTTACAGACAGACATCAACCCCGGCACTCGTTTCCTCTGAGCACTGAGGAAGACAAACGGAATGCTCTCCCAGCGGTCCTCTCCGGCGTCTCCATGCAGCAGAAGGGATGGAGATGGAAATCTCTCCCAAAACTCCAACACAGGAGGGGTCACCGGATAGTCAGCCCCCATCCCGAACGAGGCATCACACAGCTTGGACCTTGCCGTGAGCCACACCAGTCCGCTCCTCAACTCCGCACATGGGAGTGCATCATTCCCTTAAGCAGCCTCCGTGCCCGGGAACCAGGCACAAGTCTGTTCCAAAACTGCTCCCGACTAGGAGCGCGGGGCACAGGTCCGCCTTACAATGGTGAAGAACAAGCCGGGCAGCTTGCTGGACTGCCCTCAGTCTGGAACACCGGCCGCACAAATAAACAGCCAGTCCACAACAGATTCACAGCGCCGGTCCCCTGTTGAAGAACTGCAGACATGGCCCAATGGAGTGGGACAGCATACACTGCCCCACAAAGCACATGAGGCACCACGGTCACAGAAGACTCAGCCGGTAAAGCCTAACACGGCGGCCAACTCGACACAGACCGGCCTGGGTGTGGGGAGACCTCTGGAGGTGGTGTTCCAGGAGTGCTGCACCCCCCCAGCAGCGCCAAATGAAAGGCAGTCCACCTACCATCCCATCCTCGTCGCCAGTGTAACAATGATGGATCATCAGTACTCCAGGTAAGATGTAAGGTTCTTTATTGTCCTTGTCCTGTAGGACTCCACAAAACACGGAGATGGTAGGGGACACAAGATGACACGGGAAACACCGGGCTCACCCCCCACACCCATCTTCTCTGTTCACAGCTTCATTCTTTCTCACCAACCGTCACCAGCAGCACACTTCCACACAAACATTCCACTGCAGATGACCTCACACTCACTGCTAATCTGTAAGTGAGATTACTACACTTCTCCTCCCCTAGAAAACACAAAAGCCAGTTACTACACAAGACAAGTGTAGTAATCTCAATCACGCTCAATTCGCCTTCAGAGCCGTCTCTGAACCTTAATCTCATCAAAAACCTCAAACCATCTCTCTGCAAAGCGGACATCTGCCCTCCCAAAATCATCAAGGAATGTGCTAATGATCTAGCACCATTGATTACTGCCTTCATTAACGTATCATTCCAAACAGGAACTGTCCCCAACAATCTCAAGGAAGCATGTGTACGGCCACTTCTAAAAAAGGCCACACTTGACTCAGCTTAACCCAACAACTACAGACCGATAATGACAGTCCCGTTCCTCTTGAAAATCCTGAACAAAGCAGCTCACAACCAGATCCAATCATACATAGAAGCTAATTCCATACTAGGCAAAAGGCAATCTGGCTTCCGCATAGGGCATGGAGCGGAATCTGCCTTATGAGACCTAAAAAATAAAATCTCACAGATCATGGACAAAGGCAAACCTGCCCTGCTCCTCCTACTCGATCTAAGTGGGTGGTCACTTACCACCCACCTCACTCAGGCAGCCCATTTCTCTAAACAAGCAGCATCTGGATCACATCCTTCCTCGAAGGAAGAGCCATGAAGGTCTACTCCGACACAGCTAATGCAGATCCTACCACCATAAACTGCGTTGTCCCCCAAGGATCATGTACAGCCCCCCCTCTCTGTAACCTATTCACAAAACCCCTTTTCGACCTACTTGACTCCATGGGTGTTGCATATACAAACTATGCAGACGACACTCAAGTACTCACACCTCTATCTGGAATCTATCACCAAGATGCTGCTGCACTTCACAACATCTATGCTACTATCCAAGCACGGATGGCTTTCAATTGCCTCTGTCTTAACGGGGATAAGACTGAAATTCTCATCCGTGGGCAGAAAAACACAATAACGGAGCTCAGCCCCCGATACGCCAACTTCAACATAGACAACTCAACCAGCTCTGTTTCATCCTCGGTCAAGACCCTAGGTGTTCACATTGACGCTAATCTATCGATGAACAAACAAGTCAGCGCCATAGCCTCTGCATCAGTGCTCAGCACCAAACTCCTCAATGCCATTAAACCCTACCTATCCACCCCTAACCGATTGGCCATAGGTAGAGCAACTATAGGTGCTAAACCCGATTATTGAAACACCCTCTTAGCTGGCACCTCCGCCAAGAACATTCACAGCCTGCAAACCACATAAAACAATGCCCTCAGAGCCGATATGAGCATCCCTAGGAGAGACCATATATCCCATGCCAGACATGCAGCACGGTGGCTTCAGGTCAAACACCAAATTACTCTGAAAATCCTCACCATCACACACAGATGCATCAACAACACGGCTCCCACATACCTATCTGAAGCAATATCAAGGACCACTTCCACACGCCCCACCAGGGCTCAGTACACCAACCAGCTACACTCACCACGCATCAAGAGAGCCACAGCTGGAGGTCTAGGCTTCTCCTATATTGCACCGAAATTCTGGAACTCACTCCCTGTCACCCTTAGAGCTGAAATTTCCATCTCTGTCTTCCGCAACAACCTCAAGACCACCCTCCTCAACTAGCACTGCGACCCCCTCCTCTGCTTCTGTTATGTATATTGTAATATAAACAGAAATGTAATATAACTATATGGTAACCTTGTATATATACTTTGCATTACTATGTAACTAAGCTTTGTACTGTAACAAGTGCCACAATGTCCTCGGGCTGATGTGCGCTATATAAATACGAATAAAACAAACACAACAAAACAAAGAAGTGGTACAAATTACCCAAGTGTTTTATGAACTGTTCAGTTGTGGAATTATCCTGATAAAACCTTTGCTATTTGAGAAGAAGAAGTGGCAACTCCACTAATGTGTCTCATTAATCCTTATGAAATCATCCTGACAAACCTTGTTGATACAGAAGAATTGTAGAAGTGTTTAGTTGCTCTAGAAGAAGAAGTTGTGTTGAACTTCTGCTATAAGCAGACAGACAAAGACCTGTCACCTAAATGAACTATTGGTTAAAGTCCAAGTGGAAGACCTTTGGAGCAAGAAGAACAGTAGGATCCAAACTTGGTTACAAAAAGGAACTTACTTATTTTTTTATTGTTTTATTGTTATTTGGTTAAAATAATCTTTAATAAACCATACAAACAAATACATTTCATTTGTTAATTACAAAGTATAAAATAGAATTTTTTCTTAAAACAAAAATCAAGCAAGCATGTCATAAAATACAAATAAAATGAACAGCAAGAACTCAAGTCCAAAAATCATAGTATACAATTCATAATTGCACACTACTGTGATTTTAGGAATTCTTTTGCAGCCAGCCACCAACCAGTAATTTCGACCAAGAGACGCCACAACGAATGTCCACACTCTTTCAGAAAATAGGGAATTAGGACCTTCCAAAAAGTGGGCAAAGTAAGGAAGGTGCATATTATTTAAGATGTGACAGTGTAGTAAGATGTGCCGTAGGGATTCCACTTGGGCTGACTCCAGGCAAAACGACATAAACTTTCTACCCTGGGGATATTAGTCCTGGCACCCATTATTTCATTAGTAGAAAGTTGATGAAGCCTCAGCCTCATGACCAACACTCGCCAGGTATTACTCATTGACCTTCTCAGATAAACTGGATACACTCCCACTGGCCTTATGTCGATTAACAGATTTACATATAGCTTGTATGATCTTACTTTTTCGATCATCTGAACCCAGTCCATTTTTTTCAGTTTTATTTATTGCTTTAACAGGATGACTCATTTTCATTTCTCTCGAAGTACAACAGTCCCTCCAAACGTTCTCACATTGCTTCTCCCACTCATTAAAAGAATGCCAATACTTCTTATCCAGTAAGAGTTTTAACTCCCACCATATTGAGCCTTCCTCAGCCCCCCAGATGCTCCTAAGCAGGGAAAGAGTTTTAGAGCTGCTCAGTGCCTCCCAATCTAGGGATACTGGAAGAACCAAATTTCCCCTCCATAGTTTATTACTGGAACCACTTTGAGTTTATAGCAATCAAGGACACGTACCAGTGAGAAATGACCAAATCTGTGACCTATCGCAGTAGCTTGAGCTGCTAGGGCCATCGTTTTGTAGCAATAATGTTTCTGCAGCTCGATCTTTTTCTGAAGCGCAAATAACTGAACAGCCAAATACACAAAGCTGGGGACTCTCTATAAGGCCTATCCATTCAGGCACTAGCAAAGCCTTGTAAACCTTTGCTTCTGACCAGGCCTTAGAAGCAGAATGTTCGTCTTTACTCTATTGATCTTTAATTTGTTAGACATGGCGTACCAACCCAATGCATCCCATTTGCACTGCAGCCCAAATGGAATATAAACAAATAGGGCCAGGTCATCTGCGTAAAGCAAATAATCTGAGCATGATTTTGTGAGCTGCAGAGAAAAACTCAGAACGTCCCTAAAAAGCCTTGCTGATGTCTGAAATGAATCGTCTAAAGAGCATCAGGACCAATGCACAACCTTGCTTAAGCCACACGTGGTCCCAATCACTCTAGACAGCCTGTCATGGCCATTGAGCCTCAACCTAATCGATGTACTCGAGAGGAGAGCCACCAACATCCCCAGAAGAGCTCCCAGGCAGCCCCAGAGCAGCACCTTACTCCATAGCCGCTGTCTGTCGACACTATCAAATGCCATGGAGAAATCAACAAATGCACATAGACCGGTCTTATTTGAACCTTTGAGTGAAAATGTTGCTTTGAATCTGGGGAAGAGGAACACATCCAGTTATAAGGATATACAGTTATTAGGTTGATGTTGAAATTAACTATTATTTCTGTTACATTTGAATTGCCATACATTTCCTTTATGAGTTTGATGTGTGTATAAGTGCTAGAGACAGATTCCTTTTGTTAGAGTGTTTTCCTTTATTTTGATAGGTAGGTAAAATTCTTGTTAGGTTAGGCTAATGATAGTGAGGTGTTTATCCAAACTTTTTGAGTTAATAAAATGGCTTCTTGTGAAAAACCTTTTACCAAGTTGTCCGACACACATTTCTGACACCTCACAATGGCCATGCTTTCAGTTTCGTGTGCAAGCTGCCCCAAAATGCGAATACACACAGGGACTCACTGCTGGTGCTTCCCTCTGCGTGCTGAGTCCTTGGGTACAACGTCAAACGCTGAAATGTCACTGACATCTCATGACATCTTGTGTCAGACAGCCCAATTCCGAGAATCAGACCTAGTCAATGCTAGAGGTAGAGTTATGGACCACTGATCGGAATGTGAACCCTGTCTCGCCTTTCTTTCCAAACATCTGTTAATCCATGTACTGAGCAAAGCTGCTGTAATTCTTTTGTAGTTTTGGAGATCGGCCTAGGTATCACACTTAAGTCTGTGTCCAACACAACATTGAAATCACTGGTCAACATGATCATATTGTCAGTGTGCCCGAGTATACCGAGGAGGAACTACTGGAAAGGGAAACATGCGAAAACGATGGGTCTTCGGACGGCAGTTGGGACGGCGATTCAACAGCTGAAGAGCCTGGACCTAGTCGCATGGACAGTGTTTCCACCTGGTGCACATGCAATCGGTGCAAGCTAATGCCAACCGAGGACGAGAACTGCTGCTGCTGCTGTGAAAACTCGGGATGCGTGGCCTACGTTTCGGAAGGCGAGCCACGACTGCAATGCATCACCGAGCTGCCAGACTTCAGGGCAGCCTGCCTCACACGGTCTGTGTTGAGGATAACGATGGTGCTTATGCACGAACTTCACGCAACTGTTCATCCTCATAATCCGAGTAATGAGTAAGTATACTCTGCTTGTCATGCCACTCCTATTTCATGGTCTTCTACTATATCCAAAATTACATATACATATCATTGTAACGCATGAAAGTCGTTCAATAGTGTGCAGTGTCTAGATAGCATTTGTCCAAGCAGAATGCCATTAGTTACAAGAATTGTCATTGACAACAAATGTTTATTAAACTTATTTTGGTCATTTAAAAACAGTTTGTTTCATTCCTTTTCACAGGTGGTGCAGGCTGGTGGCCTATCGTTCCTTTACATGGAGGCTTCACGGGAGGCTTGGACACCGCGTTCGAAGAGTAATACCCGCCTGTGCCGTTCGTGCCATAAGAGAAACTTTCCCAAGTGACAGCGGTCAGTACAAAATAAGATACAAAATAAAACACCACATATATTTTAACAACGGTTGTTTCGATTTTTTTAATGAATCAAGTGTGTCTCCATTCAAGGATGGACGTCAGACATCTGTGCTCTGAATGGGTGAAGGTCAGGTCGCTGTGAAGCAGGGTGGTGACTATCTAAGCTAACATAATATATTCTCAGTAATGCATGCACTAAATAACACTTGTTCAAAGTCTTTCTGTCGGTTATGTCTCTATAAAAGTCACACATATATCTATACTATCAATCAACATTGGATTATACAGGCCTTAGTTTAAGGGTCTTGACCACTATAATACACTGTTTGAAGTGTGGGTCTGTGCTCACAAGAATCTCTGGTATGTGGCATTTGTTATTGATAGGCAACAATATACTGCAGTAGGGGTCTAATGTTAGTTGGGGATCTGCTAGGTGGGCATCATGGCGTGGTCTGGCACATGAAGAGAACACCTTGCAGGGACACAGGGTGAGAATGGCAGTAAGTTTCCACTGGCGACGGTGCGTGGGCAAGGACACGTTTGTGGAGATGAACGAGCTATGTGCTTAGTTCAGGCTATTTCACATGCAGGACAGTTATCTCAGAGGAAGGGTGATGTGTTACATTTATTACCTGTTACAAATACCTCTGGAGTTTTCCAGTCAGAGTGGGAACGAGGGTGGGGGCCATGTGCTCTGTGCAGTGAGGCCTGGTCACCAAGATGGAGTGGAAAGGGAGTACAAAAATGGATGCCCCATGTCCTGCTCAGTGGTCCCATCTACGCCAATGTCAACCAAAGTTAACGTCACATAAGGGAAAGGGGCGAACCCACTACTGGAGGCACTTGGTCCGAGTTTCTACTGAGAAGTAAAGGATGAGAGGGGCCTGATGGCCCCTCGCTCCCACACACTTGCCTGCATACCACCCCCCTCTATCAAAGGCGGTTCGCACCCGGGGATGAGCGCTGGCATGGGGGGCTGTCACGGGCGCAAACGGCCAAGGTGCCAAACAGCACGTACACTTCAAAAGGTATCCCACGCCCAGGGGCCATCGCTCACATGGCCTCGTCAGACCCCGTGTCTCCAGACAGGCCTCCCCTGAGGCAGGCCGCCCCCCTGCAATCCACATAAGTGTGTCTCCATTCAGCAGTCTTCCTGTGCCTTATCTACACGCCCACCGGCCCATCCATCCCACCCCCTCTATCAAAGGCGGTTCGCACCCGAGGATGAGCGCTGGCATGGGGGGCTGTCACGGGCGCAAACGGCCTAGGTGCCAAACAGCATGTACACTTCAAAAGGTATCCCACGCCCAGGGGCCATCGCTCACATGGCCTGCTCAGACCCTGTGTCTCCAGGCAAGCCTCCCCTGAGGCAGGCCGCCCCCCTGCAATAAGTGTGTCTCCATTCAGCAGTCTTCCTGTGCCTTATCTGCACGCCCACTGGCCCATCCATCCCACCCCCCTCTATCAAAGGCGGTTCGCACCCGGGGATGAGTGCTGGCATGGGGGGGCTGTCACGGGCGCAAACGGCTAAGGTGCCAAACAGCATGTACACTTCAAAAGGTATCCCACGCTCAGGGGCCATCGCTCACATGGCCTCCTCAGACCCCGTGACTCCAGGCAGACCTCCCCTGAGGCAGCCTGCCCCCCTGCAATCCACATAAGTGTGTCTCCATTCAGCAGTCTTCCTGTGCCTTATCTGCACGCCCCCCGGCCCATCCATCCCACCCCCCTCTATCAAAGGCGGTTCACACCCGGGGATGAACGCTGGCACGGGGGGCTGTCACGGGCGCAAACGGCCAAGGTGCCAAACAGCATGTACACTTCAAAAGGTATCCCAAGCCCAGGGGCCATCGCTCACATGGCCTCCTCAGACCCTGTGTCTCCAGGTAGTCCTCCCCTGAGGCAGGCCGCCCCCCTGCAAACCACATAATACCACGACATACACACGTCATTCATTCACAAACACACCCCTGTTTCTAATACATTATAAACCATTTGATATGTCTCATGAGAACATCTTTGTGCTTTGCAAGTCAACTCTGAACCTTCTACCTGAGAAGCACTGAGATCTATGCTAATCTGCTCGTCGTCGTGCTATCTGTGACCGCTTCGAGCAAACTCGTCAGTGTGCTACCTGTGGCCATCTACCTGTTCTCCTGCAACATACAACTCGGCCTGCTGTATCCAACTGTTTGTTGGTCAAGTTAAGGCCATGTATCCTAGTCATATTTCGGTCATTTTTACATTTCTATTTATTTGCGATTACAGTACCCAATAGTGCTATGGTCATTGGTCTCATTGCTATTGACTTGAGTTTCAATTGTTATGCTATCAATAGATCTATTTATTTTCATCTGTGTCAATTGTCATCGAATTGTATCCTTCGGGGGTCCAGTCTATAATGTAAGCATGTTTCCTTCTCGTGCAAGACAGAACATCCAAGGGACGAGTCACATGTTCAGAGTTTAGTCACATCATTTAAAAAATTTCTGTAACTACTAAGCCACACACGATGAACTGGTGTAGTTCCGGCGACCAAAACAAACCTTGCATTGAACATGGTATGGTTCATTTACTTTTTTATGACATTTTTATTCATCAAGGTTTTATAATAATCTTGATATTTACTTTTCAGAATTTTCAACAGTGCCTGCCTGTTCGATTAGCGGTTGCCCTTCGAAGACCCATGCTAAATCTGAAGGTACTACAATGCATGTATTCCCCAAAACTGTTGATCGAATAAGAGAATTGGTCAGACATTGCAGATATCCACCGGACGAGCTTGAAAGTAAAGTCCAGCAAGTCTTTGAGGACAAGAGGGGTGATCGATACCGCATCTGCAGCCGGCACCTTTCCTCGAACATGTACGCCATATCTTGGCTAACAAAGAAGAATAAACGGCGAACGACACAAAAATTGCTTGCAAATGCTATTCCAACTCTACTCGTCCACATTCCGCCACTGGTGAGTCAAGTGTCCGGATTTAGCTTTAGGCCTTGGGGTAGTGTGTAGGTAGCCAAATGGATTAATTGATATTTTAGGTGTTGTGTCCCTTGTAATACTTTCGATATTGATATGCGTGTACAGCTTTTTGAATAATGACATTTGTCAATAAATTATTTTTCGATTTTATAACCCCCAAAGGAAATCTATTTATGGGCACAGGGAACTGTGCTATATTGCACATTTTCAATAGCATTATTCTCAAGTATTCTGTCGGTTTACATGGCAATTTTTTATATTTGCATTTCATTATTAAACAATAATTTACCTTTACAACTGCTTGACTATCCACTGTATCTGAAGCAAGAACATTCTACATCCGTGACGTGCCCGCAGTTATCAACCACTTCTAGCGCGTATCAGGTAATCATACTTGGCTATTCCGCTACAGACTTGTCTTATGCATGTCAAGTAATAGTTTTTATGTATCGTGTGATTATATTACCAATTGTTTGGTTAGTGCTTTCCAATTGATATACACCTTAGTTGTCGTCCCCTGGTGTTTGTTTTCAGTTATAATTAGTGTTATCCATACTAATGCAAGTACTGTCTTTCGGGGAGATGCTGAAGCGTCCACCACATTGACAACAGCCCTAGATGTTCTTCAGCAGCACGAGGTATGGATACTGACAGCTCCATCGACCGTGATCATCAGGACTGGAACACTTGTCGTTTGATTGTTCTACACCATGTTTCATTCGTGGTTAGCCATTGTTATGTACCTGTGCGGTCGACCCCAAGTGTGTGTTGTGTTTCAATATTGTAATCCTTACTAATGCAAATACTATGTTTCAGGCAGTTGTTGAAGTGTCAACCCACGCACTTGATGCAGAGCCTGACATTCAAGTAATTCCAGGGGAAGTGGAAGCGGGACCATGCGGATACGAATCGGCGCAACAACCTTCGGAAGTACGCACCACATTTACAACATCCATCGATATTCTTCAGCAGCACGAGGTATGGATACTGACAGCTCCATCGATCGTGATCATATAACATGATTCCATTTGCTGTACTTTCTTCCCTATTAACGCAAGTACTGCGTTTCAGGGAGACAATGGAGCTTCCACTACAATCACAAGATCCCATTTAGATGATGCAGATGTAAAGAAATCGGAGAAATAAGTCAATTAAAACTGATCATATTTAAATATTCCTTGATTCTTTTAGACAAAGCATCATTTGTGGTTATCTCTTTATATGTACCTGTGCCGTCAACCCCAAGTGTGTGTTGTAAGTACTGTGTTTCAGGGAGTTGCTGATGCCTCCTTTCCAATACAATCATTCATGGCAGTCCATGCAGAGCCAGGGGTATGGATACTGACAGTTCCATGGAACTAGGTCATCAGAGCTCGAATACTTGTCGTTTGATTGTTCTACACAATGTTTATTTCGTGTTGAGCTATTGAGATGTACCTGTGTGTTCGTCCTCACGTGTGTTTTATGTTATCAATATTGTGATACATAGTAATGAAAGTACTATGTTTCAGGGAGTCGATGGAGCCTCATTCTGTTCGGTCTATGCGGATACAGAAAATATAGTCGTTGCAGCGCAAGAGGAAGGGAAAAGATGCGGAAACAAATCAGAGCTACAGCGTGCAGATGTTGAAGGTCGAGTCAAGGAAGTTGCAAAGAAAAGATACAAAAATAAGGTTAGTTACAAACAGTTCATAACTTTAGAATTTCTTTGTGCTGGGGACTATTTTATGTTTTTTCCAGTCAATTGTACTATACTTTATCTTGTGTTTAAACTGAACATCCCTTTTCCAATCTGTCCTGTAGTTACCCGTGGGTCTATGAACTATACATACACAGACAGTGAAGCGAATGAGAGATGTTGCTTGCCAGACCATTTACACTATGGAGGTGTTGAGACTAGAGATGCTCATATCCAATGGCCAGAACATGAAATGAATGTGTCTGGAGAATCCAGTAAAGTTGTAATGGACCATTGCTACAGTGCGACTGCACCACCACAAGAAGATGATACTGAATGTATTGAGGATAGCTCGGAAGTAGTCGCAGATCAATTCACACAATCTACACCCACCAAAAAATTGCCACCAAAAGAGCTGTCGACAATGTTGTGTTCTCCCATCAATGTTGAAGTAACAGATGTTAAAATGACAGAGAATGAACCAGCAGCAGCATTCACCGACGCATCAGAACCTGATATGGGCGATATTTCTTTTAGTTGTGGTGAAATGTCCTCAACGATGCAGTCCGAAACAAGTGTGACACCGGATGACAGTCTAATGAAAGAGGGCAAATACATAGTATTCAACATTTGTTTGATGGATATTATAAGTATGCTGAAATGTGGGCATTCCGTCAGAGGGAAAGTATGTCGGAGGCCATTCATTCATGTGACTCGTCAAAAACAAGGCAGTAACGTCAAAATACATGCCGCCTGTAGATTAAATCATGCGTTCTCATGGTCTGCACAATTGATGCTGGGGAAGCTGCCAGCAGGCAATCTACTGTGTGCAGCTGCATCACTTTTTAGTGGGTCCAGTTTTAGAAAGTTTGAGTCTTTCTTTCAGTTTGTGGGACTTCATTTCATTTCTAAAATGCAGTACTACAAATACCAACATGATTATCTGTTTCCGGCCATTAGTGATGCTTGGAAAATTGAACAATTGTCTCTAGCAAGTACATTCGAAGGGAAACGATTCAGGCTAGCTGGCGATGGACAGTGCGACAGCCCTGGATTTTCTGCCAAGTACTGCACCTACCACTTTCAGGACATGGATAGTAAGAAAATTGTGAGTTCGGTGGCCGTGCAGGTAACACAATGTACATCCTCAGTGGCCGTGGAGAAACTAGGATTTATAAAATCAGTGGAATATCTACAATCGAGGGGAATGCACATCGACCTCATAGCCACGGACAGACACGTTTCAATTGCCAAGACAATGAGAGAGCAGTTCCCACATATTAAACATCAATTTGATGTATGGCATCCTGCTAAATCAATCAATAAGAAAATCTCGGCTGCAGGGAAAAAAAAGGTTTGGAAAGTATTTCACAGTCGTCCCAGTCTATCAGCAAACATGTTTGGTGGAGCTCCAAAACTTGTGAAGGGTAAGTGGAAATTCTTCTTGAAAAATGTTCACCGCTGGTCAGAAAACCTACATTTCCACCAATGTGAACATTGCCCTTTGTCCTCAGAGGAGGCAAGGAAGAAGAAGTGGTTGATTCCATCTTCAAAGACACACAAAGCCATTGAGAAGATTGTTTTTGTTAAAACTCTATCAAGAGATTTGAGGGGATTGACAGAATTCTGTCACACAGGAGGTTTGGAGGTGTTCCACAATATGTGCCTAAAGTACAGGCCAAAGCGCTTGCATTTCAGCATACAGGGCATGAAACATAGGACTCCACTTGTGGTCTTGGCCAATAACGAGAATCTCAGCCGTGAACAATCTAGGACTACGGGTAATGTAAGGATGCCTCGCTACACTAAGGTGTTTTCTAAAAGAAGTAAGCAATGGGTCATCAAACCAGTCTATGAGGAAATGGAGTTCGACTTTGTAAAAAGCCTTATTGTTGCTGTACTCGAGAAGCACAGATATGGAATTTTGAACGTTTCTGTGCAGAGCACTGATGCATTGCCACCGAACATTGCCACTGTGTCATGTCCACCCAAAGCAGAGCTGGTTGTGAAGTACAAATCCCGGTTTAAATAATTGTAATATGATTGTCTTTTTGTAAATAAATGTTATTGTACAGTGTACATACAAAGTATGCTAACCCTAACCCCTCCCTTCACCATCCTGTGTGGCGAACAACCTGGGTGTCATGTTTGACTTCTCTCTCTCTATTCACCTCATATCGCTGACCTTGTCAATATGTGTATGTATATATTTTTGTATCTGTAACTAAGTTTCGCAAGGCTTGCGTATTGCAAATAATAAAACAAACAATAAATCTCACTTTCAACTCAACTCCTCAGGTACGTTATACTTTCCCTGACCTTCCCCCAAAAAGTCAATGGGCCTCATTACACGGTAGGCGGTAAGGGTGTACCGGTACCAGTATTTTACCGGTACCGGTAAGCCCTTACCGCCTTACTACGAGGTCCCTTTGCGGGTTGGGGAATTTAACGCCTGCTTTTTGCAGGCGTTAAAAAACGGTCCTGCAAAGGGACCGGGGTGCTAATTACGGTACCGCAATTTGCGGTACCGTAATTAGCGCCTTCCCCATTCCCATTATGCCCTATGGGGCAAAAATGGGAATGGGGAAGGGCAATGGAGGAAGGAGGAATTTCCGCCTTCCCCACCTTGGAATAGGGCGGTAATTCCCCTTTCCTCCAAGGCGGTACCGGTAAATTACCGGCATGAACCATGGCGCTAATAGCGCCATGGTTTACCGCCTACCGTGTAATGAGGCCCAATGTCTCCATAGTTATGGTTCTCTAGGGCTGCAAAGCTCGCGGACAACGAGGACGAAATTGGGGGCCTCAGAACGCGCCAAGCGAGCCGTTGCAGATGGGAGAGAAGCCAGTTCACATTTGCACATTGAGGCCTAGTACATAGATGGATTTGAAAATTCAAGTTCTCACAGATGGTTTTACTACGGGATGTTGCAAAGTAAGAATGTATGCTCCTTTAGAGTGAAGGTCAGCGGCTTTGATTTTCAGCTGGCGGCCTAAAGAGGCCCACAACTCACACTGGCAGTATAAGGTATAAGGTTCTATTGTTTTTTGACCTTGAGAGGCAGGGACCATGCCGAAAGGACTTCATTTGAAGGAGGGGTGCAATAACATAAAAGACGATAAGGCAGAAAATTCTGAAACTAGACCGAGTTTCATGTTAGTTCAGTATACGAAAAATCGTTGTCAAGAGCACAGTGGGATTTACGGACTGCATTACACAGAGACACAATGGAAATTGCACATATAATGTAAGTAACTCTTTAGACGCTTTTATACCGCAATGAAGAATTAATGAATGGATGAATGAATGAATGAATTAATGAATGAATGAAGAGCAAGTAAAACGCTTGTGGGATCGTCTTTGTACCAGGCACATGGGCATGCAGGTCCACATTCCACACGCATGTAGACAAACAGTCGTTTCTCATTGTATGTTAACCTCGATTTATTTCGTTAGTTTTCGCATTGATTTTAGAGCCGAACATACTCCATTGCACTATCCTTGAAAGCAAATAGTTTCAGATCAGCCGTAATAAATAAAATGAATAATATTAATAAAGATCGACTGGCGAGACTAATTATAATTTTTATGTTTTCAAAACAGGTATATCCTAACCTACTGCTACTACCACCAGTTTCAGACCCAGGCAGATGGTTTCTTCAACCGCCAGCTGCAGCTTATCGTAAACAACGGCACCACTTTGTCGATCTTATGGGACGATCGCCAAGGGCTCATATGCCCTTAGGCGGTACTAGCGGCTAGAAGCAACATATCAACCTTTGCGCTGTCCTAGTGCCTAGTTGATGGAACAGCCTTGCGGCTCACCGTGCGACCAAAGGGCTTCTTTTAACGAAAACCAACACCCTTTGTACCATAAAGTAACAGCTCATGACTCACGATAAAACGGAACAGGATTTGCGGATAGAGAGAAAAGAAAAAAAATGACATTCCGATTTAATATGCCAATTGCTAAATATTCTATAAACATTTAATGTTAAATAAATGTACTTTACCAAATGTACTGTGTTGCTGTTTGATTTGAAAGTACAGTTTCATATTCCGAATTGTGGTGCGCTGTGTTGTGAGTTGATCTGTGTTGGTTTCCGGGTTCTGTGTGAAGTCGCGTAGAAGACGACTGGGCGCGTTTGCCTACGCAGCACAGTAACGTCACGTAGGGAGGTGGGGAATATGAATGTTTTGATAATGTCAGGCTCAGGGGAGGGGGATATGATTTAGTGCCGCAAAAGGAGGTCAGCCAGGGCGATGACGCAAGTGATAGGATTATCACAAAATGGCAGCGCCCTGATGCCTATTTTCGCGTGCGTTTAATGTACAAAAACTCGGGTAAGGTCCATAGGAAATTTTTCTAAAATCCAGCGATTTAGGATTAAAAACACATGGCTGGCCCGTAGGGACAATAAACATTTTTGACCAAACCATTCCTTTAATTGCCTACTGAATGGTCCTACTGAGAGTTCACACCCACTCACCAGTAGCACACCCAGTTCACTAGTCAGTCCAGTGTAAAGAATCTGCATTATAACAATCACATTTGTTGTCATAAACCAAAAAAACATGAAACATCTCTATAACAAGATCAATCCCTCCAGCACTTGTAACTTCAACCTGATGTTTGTTCCACAACCCCAATCAGCTAAGCCAATCATATGCATTCGCCTTGAAGGCACTTGGGTCCCAGTTGACCCTCATTTAATATCAACATCAGCCATTGGAGTATATATATTAGTTAATCTAGCCCTGGATTGTCCAGGGACGTCATTTCACCAAAGTGGCAGGGGTAGCGGAAGTGACATCACACGACCCTTGACCCCCCGATGACATCAAAGGAAGTGATGTCATTTGACCCCACCCGAATTGATATCACAGGTAGCGATGGAACACGCCATTGCGCCAGTTGACAAAACAGGAAGTGGCATCACATAGCATTGTACACTACGAAAAATATAGTTACGATATCACTATGTGATGTACATTTCATACAAGAATGGATCGACATATGTATCATTAAGATCAGTGTGTATAGGACCATATTACCAAATTACTGTGTATGCAAGCAGACGTCCGTGACCAAATGATAATGATGTGTTATTATATAGCACTTACGCTTAAGCGCTTTATATAGAAAAAAATATCACCCAACTTGTGTTGGTACTCATTTATCAACCTCAGAAGAATGAAAGGCAGAGTGAGGCGCTTAAGAACAGACTAAATTAGTGACTCACCCCCTGAAGTGCGCCTGAAATAAACATTTAATTAGCCTAGCAATTATTGTATAGAATTCCCGAAAGACTCATTATTTGGTATTCCTATTCTTTCTTATTTAGGGTCAGTGCTGAAAGAGTTAGACTTGTGGCACTACTGTTCTTATTTTTCTTCTTTTTTTAAGGGGCCTGAACAAGAAAGACAGCCACCCCAGAAGTAAAGAGCCACAGGCCAGGAGCTTGCATTACAACATTTTTTTAGAGGTCGCAAGGGAGCTCCCAGAGGTCACAAGGGAGACCTCAGAGGTCGCAGTTGCTACCTCTGGCGACCCCTAAATGACGTCCCTGGGCTTGTCCAACATACGGCCAGCGGGCCACAATGCAGCCCCCCAAGCCGTTTTCTGTAGCCCACTGCTCAATGGCTTTACCTTTAAAAAACATTTTCTTGTTTAAATTACAAAATTCTTTTGTGCCGTCGTTCACTCATCCTTCATTTATTCATTTGCTATGCATTCATTACCGCTCTGTGGTGCAGACAGAAGTGGCAGGCATGCTGCTGCATTCAGAGGGGCACACATCCCGGGCCCAGCGTTCATATGCACGCTATGCTGAAATGCGCCCTTGGCCTGCTTTAAGATGCCTCTCGCTTTCTGCAAACTGTAATTGGCCATAATAAAAAAGACAAAGGGCCCAATGTCATGCTCGCTGGACAGGTGCGTGCCTCGCTTTCATTTGTTTAAGTCCCACTGTGACTGGCAGCAGAAGGCCCCCTAGCAAGTGCCCTAATTGGACCTTCCCCGTGGTAATGTTAAACTTTCCTTCAATACAAACATGAATAATTCATTATTCCCACCTAACTTGCCTTCACTTTCTTTCATGACAGGCGAAATGTAAGACACTTGGCAATGCCGTTCTTTTTAAAATTAAAATATCATGGCTGCCATGACATTTTAATAATATTGTTAGTCTTTTTTATGACAATTTATGCAGTACTGCTTGCATTGTAAATTAAGCGTACATATTATGTTCTCTGGGTTAGTTCTCTGATCAGAATGCATATTTTAAGCATGATTTTGTGTAAATGACTTTATAGTGCTGTGCCTTACTTTATAACTGTACTTTATATAAATATGTACAAAGAAATAGGGAGTGTGGTTTCGTATTTTCACCCTTACATGTCTCTCCCGGTCCATCAACATCTGTTTTTTGTGATATGGTCCAAGCTGGACTACATTTACCTTACTTCATCTAGCTAGTAGTAGTGTGTCACTTGTATAGCGCCTTTCACCATTAGTATGGCACAATGAGCTGTAGGTTGAACACCTTCTGGCTATGCGTGTAATATGAACAGAGCGACGCAAGGACACTATCTAACATGTTGATATTGTGGAAACCGTGTGTTAAAAGGAGAAGATCAACCGATGCATGGTCGTGTGACTATGTAAGGTACACCTATGGAGCCGGATTAGTGTTGCGCTGGAAGCAAAAGGACAAGGTGCAACTGGTCTGGCTGCCTGGAATGTGCAGCATGATTTTGCAATATATTTTGTATGGTTGCACATGAAAAAACGCATTAGATGCAAGTTACCGACAGGACCACTTTCCAGCGCATTTTCATTATGCCATTTCCCATAACATATGCCAGTATATAACACTTTCATGCTGGCTGTGCGTGTTGTTCTGCTGTAAAATGAACCTTTTCAACCCTATATTTGAGAAAAATATTTTGTGGTGGGGGAAGGGAACCCCCACCCACATCCCCTCTCTGGATCCTTACAGCTCCCTTGCTATGCTCGATCACTCCCTCTATTTCTGGAGAACATCAACACCTAAACACACTGAAAGAAATCACAAGCCACTGATCTTTGATCATGTATGATGGCGCGGCCCCCTTAAGCACTCATTGCCCCTGACACCACAGGCCATCTTTGGGACTGGATGGCACATCACTGTCTGTGATGCTGTTGTGCCAAAGGTCACACAATATTGCTTTCTAGTGTGATTGTCTTGAGAGTATAGCTGAGGGACAACGTACTTGCCTTGGAAACAAGACGACATGGAGCAACACAGGTTCGATCCCCGGGTCCCCGCTTAGAGCCCTCTGGGTATTAAGCATGTTATAAATAACCAATCCTATCATATCATACTGCTTTCGGTGAGGTCGTTGAATTTTGGCTTGCTGGCCCACTGATTGCCAAAAAGTTTATGCTTCGGCCCCACATTCAAAAAGGTTGGTCAACGGGACCTCTCAACGGGAGACACGTGCCAATTCAGTCATTGTTGTGGAACTGAGATGTGGCAAGCCCTAGTGCGCTAGATGACGATGGAGTTCCTCGAGGCAATGAGCCCAGGAAGTCTCCAACTTCCTCAGGTCTTTGGAAGAATAGTGCTTTCCCTTTGTGTTCCACCCGGAGCTTCGCAGGAAAGAGCGTTGCATATTTTATTCCTCTTTCTCGCAGCCGCTTTTTCAGGCCAAAATTTGTTTTCCTAAAGGCCTGTACGTTATTGTAAACATCAGGAAATATTTGTATCTTTGCCCTTTTCTAACTTAATTAACCCCTTTCATGAGTACACTGAAGAGCAAGATCTCTGTAGTTAAGCATGCAAGTCATTATTGGTCTTGCCAGTGCTTCAGGAACAGGCCTTTTTACTCGTATACAGTGTGCACAATCCACAACAAAGGCTGAGGAGAAGCCCTCCATCCCCAGAGCTTCCTGAAGTATAGAATCCACTAGTAGTTCCATTGATCCCACCTCAGCTGAAATTCCAACTATTCTCAGATTGTTGCACCGTGACCTAGATTCCAGGTCTTCTTGTTTGTCCATTGTTAAGAAGGATTTCCATTTATGGGTAATTGTCTCTCCAGTTCTGAACCCCCCATCTTTTTGCTGTTGTCTGACCATCCTAGCTTGACTTTTGCCAGTGGAGCTCAGCCTTCTGCTGTACTCCACTGGGCTTTTCTTCATTTTCTTATGGGAAAACTGACATGCCCTTAAGACTGTCAGTACTGGGAGACTTTGTTTCCCTTATTCTTTCACTATTGCTATTCTTTAGTAACATTTTATCAGTGCACAAAGTACCTTACAGTACAGTGCACTGGGGTCCCTTTTTAATTTTAAAGGCCCTAGACACCCTCAAAGGATTTTTGGTGAATGTACAAGTATGCCTTGGACAGAGCTGGTGGCAGCTGTTACTTTTTATGTATGTTCAACTCTTTTCAATGGTCCATACTACGTTGACCACATTTGGCCCAGGAGAGTGGCCAGTGCCTAAAATGGTAATGCCACAAGGTCCTTTGTTTTATCCATTGGCCATCTTGTCCCTTTGCCTTCCCCAGGTTGAGCAGACCTGGGAAATTCCTTATTTGGTCATGCAGAACCCCTGTGCCAACTGAAACCTTTGCAGGCTTCTGCATGCCTTGTGTGTGTGCCTCGGGGATGTGGGCTGGAGCTCTCTAGTTGCAAGACACATGGTGGGAGCCAACATGCCTGGTGTACTAGGATGACTGGGGTCACTGTGGTCCATTATTGGTCCATGTCTGCGATGGTTGTATGTGAGCAGATCTCTCATTGGTTTTGCTTTGTTTTGGCGCAAAAGAGATTTTGGATAAGGGAAGGCATCTTACACTCATTCCAAGTTGATCTTCTGATTTCACACTGAACTCGGTAAAGGAGCCAAGTATCCTAAATCAAAGAAGCAGATCCATGGAACCGCTGGTGACCCACTGGTAGGTTTGGCACCCTGAACCCACTGTTGTCCCGTCTGTCCCCCTGTTTCTGATCAAACCTAGAAGGCCTGCAAGGGCCCTTCGAGCATTGGAATAGTGGGACCAACTTTTCTCGACACCTCCAACTAAACCTGTAAGCGAGCCTTTTCGGAAGTGTTCCTGGACTGCCCAGTGAACTGACCAGCTCGTACTGGACATTTGCCCCAGAACTGCCACTGTGTCTAGTTTCAACTTGAGCCTTTGGAGACTCTAAGTATAAGGCATTCTCCCTTTGAGTTTCGTATACCTAGCAGTCCTAGGTCTGGAATTAGGAGAGTATGCCTGAACCTGAGCATACGCAGTCACTGTGTCACCCAGCAATGGTGATGAACTTTGTGGGTGCCTTCCTGCTGTGCCCCCCTGTGCCCTCAGTCTCGCTGCAGTGGAACTGGCCTGATCCCTTCACCAGGAGCAGAGAAATCTCTGCTGTCCTGCCATTGAATCATTCCTGCAACGCAGCCCTTGAAGGCTGCAGGATTTGAACTTGCGATAGAAGTGGACTTTACAGCCGAAATTTGTTCCGGAGTGTGCCGAGGGTCAGTGAGTACTTTCAACCCTTACCGGTGGCCCCTGGTGCATCCATCCATTTTTACGCACAAGTGTCCCCTGAGGGCCACTCTGCTTTATCGAAGTAGCCTGTGCTACCAAGCTATTCCCAACTCTTGGATCCTGTTCTGCCCTCCTTGGGAGACCCTCCTCAAATAGTGGGAACTTATTCTTCACTACCTCAACCACCTTCCTGAGTCAATAAAGCCTCTTGAAGATACCCCGTTTTGACTTAACCACATGATTGCGTGCACCAGCACAAAAAGCACTTTTGAGCTCAAGGCTACACTCATCTTTGGGACTGGACTGCCTCTTAGCTGGTGTGTGAACTGTGAAGGACTGCCACAAGGATATTAGCACTGTATAACCCCTTTCTTTGCAGGTTGTGGCACTGTACTGAGAAATGTCCATGTTGGCCCTTGGTTACTGTATATATGTTTGCTAGATTACTTTTGTGTTGTTTTTTTTAATACTTGTGAATAATTACTTTGTGTTTGACTTAAAAGAAAGGCCTTTAATTAATGTATATATATGTTTGATATACACCTGACAGAGTAATTTGGGGTGTTATTCACTGTGTGTGCTCATTGTGAAGTTTCAATCACCCTCACCCCTCCTGAGACCTAGGGCCTCATTACAAGTGAGGCAGTAAGGGGTTAGTGGCACCGGTAAAGGTGCCGGTGCCGATAACCCCGTACTGCGTCATTACGAGGTCCCCTCGCGGGACCCGCTCTGGACGTCTGGTCAGACCAGATGTCCTTTGCGGGTCCCGCGAGGGGACCAGCATGCTAACAACGGGCCCGTCATTAACGGGCCCATTGTTAGCATGCTCCCCATTCCCATTGAGATCTATGGGGGCTCAAATGTGAATGGGGATGGTCCTGGTTAGGGTTCCCTGAATGGGGAAATACCGGGCCCTCCAAAGTCGGAATGTCTCGGTATTTCCCCATTCAGGGAACACGGACCCTGGTTTGGAGGCAGCCATGCCCTTATTAAGAGCATGGATGCCTCCAAACTCGTAATGAGGCCCTATGGGGGTCATTCTGAGTATGGAGGTAACCATCCCGCTATTAGCGGCATGGCTAACCCCATACCGGGTACCGGGTCCGGGTTCCTTTAATGAGGAATTACTGGGCCATTCCGACCTTGGAGGGCACGGTAATTCCTCATTCAAGGAACCCGGACCCGGTACATCCCCATTCCCATTCGAGCCCCCATAGGGCTCAATGGGAATGGGGATGATGCTAACAACGGGCCCGTTAATAACGGGCCCGTTGTTAGCATGCTGGCCCACTCGCGGGACCCGCAAAGGGCACCTAGTTTTAACAGGCGTCCTTACCGGGTCCTGCAAGCGGACCTTGTAAGGAGGTGGTAGGGGTTTAACGGGGCCGGCAGCTCTACCGGCCCAGTTAACCCCCTACCGCTGAGGTCGTAATGACCTCCATAGTGACCTCAGTAGTAACTTAACAGTAAAGGCTAACGACCTATCTTAAAACATGGAAGTAATAATCAAAATAACCTTGAATGCTTCCAAGCCAGAAACGCTGAGAATGATGTTTTAAGGAAGGTACACAGAGTGAAATGATGCAAAGGATCATAGTTCAGGAAAAGGTGCACCTCGATGTCATTACCTCGGATTAGAGTGCAGAAGGTGGTGGGGCTGCTCTCACTGACAGCTCTAGAAGAGCTGTCGCTGCGCTCATCCATGGGGTCCATGAATATAGGGATAAGGTAGATTCCTAAATTATAGCTGTCAGCTCTGATGCTGAAGCCATGCTTGAATTCAAGAAACAAGAACTGCAGTTTAAGCAGAAAGAGCTTGAGTTCAAAATGGCAAAGCTGAGTTGAAAAGGCAGAAAAGCAAAAGGACAGGGATCACCAGTTGGAGCTGGCCAAGATTCAGGCTACAACTAGCTCCTCCAAGGGATCTGGACATGGGTCTGGGTCCTCCTCTCATCCAAGAATTCCTAAAGATCTGCTCAGTATGTATGTTGAGAAGAATGACATTATGGGCTGGCTAAATGCATTTGAGTATGCACGTGAGTTCCAATGGGTTGTGGATGCTGATAAGATTGCATGGCTGCTCAGTCGACTACCCCATTGTGGCTGCAGTGCCATTATGGAAATGTCTAAGGCTGATAGAATAGATTTTGCAAAATGTAAGCAAACTTTCATCTTAAAGTTTGGGAAGACTCCTGCTCAATACGTAGAGAGATTTAGAGAGAACAAAAATAAAGAAGGTAACGCTTGGGTGTCCTATGTTACTGATTCCTTGAAAAGCTTGACTGGCTGGGTTGAAGACTATAAGGTCACCACCTTTGAGGGTATGATATGTTTCGTCATGCTTGAACATATTTTTGCATCTTCTTCCCCTGAGTTTAAGCAGCGTTTGGCTGAGTCAAAGGAGATAGATCCTAACAAAATGGCTAGTGCAGCAGATGTGTGGGTATTACACAGAGTGTCCTGTAAGGACAAGACTGCTTCTGGTAAGCAGGAGCTTTACAGGATAAATGGTCAGGCCTTTACTCAATAGTGAAGCCACTGGGTAGGGTCAAATATTTAGTGGACCTTGGAAGGGCTGTACAGGCTCCAAACATTTTCCATGTGAATAGGCTGAAGGCTTTCACCCCTAGGGTTGAAATAGCTGTAATGCTGTTGACTTCAGATGAAGAGTCAGAACCTCTTCCTGATCTGTTCCAGGGCTGTCCTTCAGTCACTCAATTGAAGGTGTCAAAGTGGCCCCTCACCTGACTTCTGGTCAGCAAGATGAAGTGAGAGGTTTGCTGAGGCAATTCTCCCCCTTGTTTTTCCTAGCTCCTGGTTTGACACCTTGTTGCAAACATGATATTGACAAGGGAGATCGTGTCCCTACCAAAAGTAGGGGATACAGGATGTCAGATAAGGTGAGATCTTACATCAAGACAGAGGTCAACAAGATGTTAGCTCTCTGGGTGATTGAACCCTCCAGTAGTCCTTGGTCCCGTCCTGTGGTTCTGGTTCCAAAAGCAGGTTCCTCTGAGTTGAGGTTCTATGTGGATTACAGGGCTGTGAATGCTGTCACCAAGACAGATGCACACACCTTGCCTAGAACCAATGAGCTGGTAGATACCTTGGGTGCCTCCAACACCTCAACACATTTGACCTCGCTGCAGGGTATTGGCAAATAGCCCAAGCAGCACATGCCAAAGAGAAGACAGCATTCTCAAATCCAGCAGGACTTAACCATTTCAGGGTAATGCCATTTTGGTTAAAGAATGCACCTGCCACTTTTCAGAGGCTTGTGAATGATGTCCTTAATGGGTTGGATGAATTCTGTCTTGCACATCTGAATGATGTAGCAGTTTTCAGTGGCAACTTGGAGGATTATGTGAAACACCTCAGAATTGTGTTGCAGGCTCTTCAGAAGGCCCACTTGGCCATAAAGGCCAGCAAGTGCCAGATTGTTCACGGTTCAGTGGTCTCCGTTGGGTTTCAAGTAGGTGGAGGGAGAATTTTGCCTCTACCCTGTAAAGTACAAGCAGTACAAGACTGGCCTACCCTGACTACACAAACCCAGGTGAGAGCCTTTTTAGGTCTCACTTCGTATTACAGAAACTTCATGGCAGACTATGGCACCATTGCTGCCCCTCAAACTGCTTTCACAACTCCTAAGAAATACAAGAAGGTCGCTTGGTCTGAGGAGTGTCCGAAGGTCTTCAATGGCTTAAAATACTCCTTGTGCCAGGCCTCTGTTCTCAGGGCCCCTGACTACAAAATACATTTTATTGTGCAGACAGATGCCTCTAACACTGGGGTATGTGCTGTACTATCACAGGTTGATGAGAAAGGCAAGGAACACTGAATTGGATTCATAAATCACCTGCCCTTGTTCTGGGAGGGGCAAGTGTTAGGAAAGATTTCCATTTATGGGTCATTTTCCCTCCAGTTGTGAACCTCCAACTTTTTTGTCACAGAGATATTCACACTCTATAACCTCTTTCTTTGCAGGTTGTGGAACTGTACTGAGTAATATTCTTGTTGGCCATTGGTTTCTGTATATATGTTTGCTAGATTAGTGTTGTGTTAGTTTTGTTAATACTGCGGAATAAGTACTTTGTGTTTGACTTAAAAAGAAAGGCCTTTAATAAATGTATATATATGTTTGATATACACCTGACTGAGAGTAATTTGCGGTGTTGTTTACTGTGTATGTTCATTGTGGGCTTTCGTTCACCCTCACCCCTGGTGAAACCTAGTCTTGACTGCCGCCAATACTACCTTGTATGGTCTGGCTTGTCCAGAAGGTTATGCTTTTCCAAGAAACTAGGCTGGCCTTCTGAACCTCTGCCCACCAGGGCAGAGTTCAGAAATTCGTCTTAATATCTTTTTTAATTCCTTTCTGACCTGAGCCATCTCGACAGACTTCATCTTGGTCTCGTCCTCCACCACCAAGATCCTTGTTTCTGCTTTATCAAGGCGGTCCCCATGATTGTCCAGCCTGACCTTTGCATGTTAAAGTGTCCAATATGTTATCCAGTGACTGTATGCCAGTTTGTAATTGTGTGAAGATGTCTTTAATATCATTCAGCGTGCTTGGCTCATTGTCAGGCTGCCCAACTCATAGTTCTGGGAAGGCATTCCTATCACTTTCCCCTTTCTACATGGTTTAGGAGCTTCAAAGGGAAGCCTTGTCTGGTGTTTCTCTGTTTTTACAATACTGAAACATATTTGTGTAGGACCAGAAAGAATTGGCAGTGTAGGTGTCATCCGTGCACTGCCTATAGTGTTTCAGCAATTGAGAATTGTGCCAATAAGTGAGCAGAACAGACCTCCCCCCGGGGCCAGCAGTGAGTGTAGGAGGTTCAATCCACTTTTATAATAGTGGGGGGACTCAGTGTAGGTTAGGGCCTGGCAGTTGGTCCAGTCGTACATATAATATCACAGAGGTGGCATCAGGTTGCACGTAATATGTCCTGTTTGCTAATCGATTCATGCATGTGCACCTTTGTATCTCTTAATCATCCACTGACAGTCTTTGGTGTCCAGGATTGAGCACAGCAGTGACGCAGTTCTGTTCCCAATCTAAGTGGCTCATGTAGTAGTAATCAGGCTTAAGCAACCAGGGTTGTCAATAGATTCTGAATCCGAATATATAGTTTAAAGTCCCTGTGCTCTGTTGGAATGCTTACCCCCTGTGCAATGTGTTCCCCCGTCCCAGACTAGCCAATGTATGTTAACCGCAGAGGTCAGTATAAAGCTGCTAAAGAGTCTTTGGATGATCAGATACTTTACATGTATTATCTCTGGTCACAGGAGTCCACCAGAAGCCCTTCACGGTGTAGCAATATTATCCCTTATTCTGCAACCTTGTACTGGTGTGTTCGCTTTCTTACCTCTGGATTGTTGAACAAACAGCCATGCTACAGTCGCCTCCTCACATAGGGTGTTTTCTGTCTCAGCTATGTCTCATTTGCTGGTGTGGTTCACACTGGCAGGCCCACCGCTTTCCCTCTATTATGGCAACATCCACACTGTGGTAGAATGCCCCGGGTTTAGCAATGCTGGCACACCTCAATGTATTGCAGAGCGGGAGCTACCTTTGCTTCCCTTCCAAGAAAGATAGTGTTTCTAGTGGGCCTGAGTCTCTGCGCTCCAGTTCGATCTCAACTATGGCATTCTAGAAGGGTTATGCAGGTTCACACAGGCTCCTTGTAGGGAGAAGACAGAGTCATCCAACACCAATTGCAATCCTTCCGTAGAGAGCGGATCCATTGCGTCCGCTCGTCTTTCTGCTCCGGCACCCCCTGACTTCAGTGATCGCTGTGGTTGTCCAGACCGGGCTTCCCCAGGATCTCAGGACTCACACCCTTACTGCCTGTTGAGCCCAGCACCCTGTGTCTTTTCAGGGCTTACTTTGACCCGCAGTGCTTAATGTTCTTGGTGTCAGGCCCCCTGCTCGCCTACCAATGTCACTGCATCTGTACCGCTGATGCCTCCTCCAGTCCACCGCTGTGGGTGCAACCACTGGTCCCTTGCTGTTGTCCCACCGATATTGAGTTGGAAAACACACCACGGGTTCCCAGTGATGTCTGCTATCATTCTCCCTCAAGAGTATGTTGTTTTACAGCTGATGACAGGAGAGATGTTCTGGACGTATGAGGGCCGTTTTGGAGCCACTTCAGGAGTGCCCTCCTGCAGCAAATACATACCAATGGCAAGTGCTTTGTGTTCTAATGTCACTGCAGTGGGAAATAATCTGTGCAAGAATTGAGTAGCTTTGTGTTGAGATTAAACTCCAGATAGGTTTGAGGGCTACTAGGAGTTTGCAGACCCAGAACTCATGGAAGGCTCAACTCCTTCCTGTCCCAAAAGTAACACAGGCTCAGACATACAGCAAGTTCAAGCTGTGGTTTATTACAGCCAAAACCAAAGGCATCATTACATGGACAGAAAAAATCCAGGGACATCTGAGTGAGCTCTGGCTCGCATTCCAGTTTTGATAGATACTTGCGTCACGAAAACGTCACAACCTGGGCCCATCTACAGAAAACCTATCATCACTCGGGATTGGGTATTGAGTGGTAGTTCACCTATATTGGACCCTAAACATGTTAGTTTACTGGCTCTACCATGTCAGATGTCAGGCCTGGCCTGTCCCAATAGTGCTGCTACTAAACAATGCGCTTCCTGGACAGTAGTTCCTGTTAGTGCAGACTGTTCGACTTCCCAGTCTGTTGGATTGCTGGATCGTTGGATTTTTAAGTCATCACTGCAATCACCACCTTTGTTACATGGCAAACTTGGCAAGGCTCTGCTGACTTTCCCAGAAAGCCATAAAACATCTTGTCTGTACACTTCCAGCGCGTGCACTTCCTGGAGAGTGCTTCCTTGAGAGTGCTTCCTGAGAGTGTTGACTGTTCGTCTGTTCAGCTGTGCAGCGGGGCACCCGAACAGTCGGCACTCTCCTGTGTTTGGTGTTCTTGTAATTCATTGGGTCCAGGTTGGTCACTTTGACAGAGTGTCTTGTGGTAAAATCGAAATTAGTAGAAGATTATTGTAAATTGTCTGCGTGGTACATGTTTACAATTAAATCAGACATGCCCAACAGTGTAAGGGATGCATTGAAATTTGCGAGGACTCCCCTGTCCTTACCAGTGCCACCACCTTCCCCACTTTCTGAACAACCAAAACTTTTACAATCCGATTGCATTTCATTAGACCAACTACAAAAACGAAAGGAACGCTTTGCACAAAATCGGTTGGAGCTGACTTGAGGAAACTGTGTCTCCTGACCGAAAGGACTGCAAAGGTCATGTCGGAGAACATTGTTTTTTCAACTCACGCCATAGAGAAAGAGACTTTAGGTGAGTTCCATGTGGATTTAAATACAAAGGAGTCTATGCATGTCACGGACGAAGAAATATTGGAGAATAACTCCCAAATTTGTCAAACTGTTGTTAATACTCGAAATCCGTTGTCCGCTTGTGTTGAATCATGTGAAAAATGTAGTCCGATGTCAATTAGATCTAACGTTCTACAAATAGAGATTAATGCAAATGAAAGCTTGGAAGTTCTGAAACTTTTCTCCCAAGCTCTCTCTGGTCATGGGAATTGTGAATATATAGGATCTAATGGCACTGGGGAGGATCTGATGCTCGGCCAGATGTGTCAAATATAAAGGAGGGGAGATTTCTAATGCAGTCACATGAATTAAGCCCAAAACACAAAAAGCAATATTTAGATGACAAGATAGCTTCAACTGGTTCTCGTGAGTATTCAAATACTCGCGAGGGCACCCTCGACTATTGAAGATGATCTCACTTCGAGGATAGGCAGTAAAGAGGTACAGGAGCAGCAGATTTATGTACCGGAAACCCAAATACATAATGATAATTCAGCTGAAATGGTAGTTCAAGAGATAGAAGATGCAAATCTTTCAGCCTCTCCGTTATTTATTCTGAGACCTCCAACGCAAATAATGAATTCTACAAAATGTCGTATATTAGACCTAATCCCAGACCCTCCTTTGGGTTAAAGATCCCCAATATCCTGGCATGCGATATTGCATATGCGGCTATAAATACAGGTATTTATAGACTGATAAAAATATATGAACATCTGGAAAACAAGACTGAGAAAAGTGTGTAGTCCATAAATGCCTTTCATTCCAGCTTTGAAAACATGTTTCAGAACTTAATCAAGTAAATGTAAGTATGACTGACATAAAAAAAAGCTATACTCAATGAGTTGGTAACTCTGAAAGCAACTTGTGAACCCAATAGTGACTTGTTAAACCCCAAAGAGATATGCAGGGTGAGTCTGAATGGTGGTGAGAGGCTCTCAGCTGAGAGTAACTTAATACATTTTGATACACAAGAGGAGGAAATACAGGGTGTCGAAATATCTCAGAGAACTGAAATCGCAATTGTAGTACAACGTGTAACAGATCATGAAATAGGTAATGCACCTCAGATTGAAGATGAAGCGAGTTCAAGTAACATAGATCATAAAAACTCCCTAGAGGAGGAACAGGTATCGGATGTCAGGAATAAGGGCCTGTGGTGCAGAAGGAAGCAGCTACGGCATATCTAAAAACTACACTTCCCAGCAGGCATGGGGAAATGTGTAGTTCCTTGGGTCTGTCGGTAGTCAGCTGCCGGCACTTTGCAATTAGGGATTGGGCTCTTAACGGCCGCCCGCCCGTGCTCATGTGCTGTTGATTAATGTTGGAGAGCATGGGCGGCGGCGGCGATGGCGGCAGGAGCGAAGCAGGAACGCTGAAGGTGTAAGCGAGTGGCGGGAAGGAATCACGCCGGTTATGTCGCAAGGCATCGTTATATCCCGGGGTGCGGCGGCACACGCTCCTTAATCTGCTCCAGAGCTACAGGTCCGGGTCAGCCGCAGTAGGCTCCCGGACCATCAGTTAAGTGTTTCTATGTTTGTTTACTTGGCCGGTGTACGGCATTTACATGGAGTAAAGCAAAAGCTTCAAGTATTTATGTCCGGACGTCTGAGGAAGAACGTCCAGACCAAAAGTTAAGTTCAGGCACATAAATCCTTGTTTTTTTGGGCAAGATAAATGCCAGTCTGGTAGCCGACACATTGCTTACCTCATGTTCTAAGCACCAGGGAAAATTCAACTCTTCTAATCCGCATTTTCCAGTTTTTTCTATGTGCAATGTATTATGTTAATCCATGTTTTGTGAGGCATGTGAACGTCTCAATGTTCTCTGTTCATTATCAGTGCATTATGGTTTTAAGTCGTTTTCTAGTTATTCGCTTTTCCCAGAATGGAGAAAAGCGCCTTTCTATGTGCATTATGTTGTGCTAATCCATGTTTGCTCACTATTTGTGTAGGGTGGCGTGTTATGTGGTAATTAATTACTGAAGATAGAGTCAGGTCAGGTTGCAGGAGTATTAAGCTATCTAGTCAGGAATTGCAGGGGTCTTCTGTTGTTTTATGTCTTGTTGTCTTCCCTTCCTTCCCTTTATTGGTCCATCCCCTTTCCCTAACTCCTTCTTCCCCCCATTGGCTGCCACGTGGCTACCTGTAATTCGAACATCCAGGCGCCCGTGCCAACCACGACGGGAGGGGTCGATCCATTCGGCTTCTGTGGTTCGGGAGAGGGGATTGAAATCCTCCTCCCTTAAGTTCAGTTGTGACAGAATCAACAGCCCACGATTTCGGGATTACTGAACCACCCAGGCCAAATGGATAACCCCCCCTCGTTAGCGGAAGTGCTAAAAGCACTTCAGGAGATTCAGGTGGAATTGATACATGTTAGACAGGAATCTAGTACTCTGAAGAATCAAGTACAAGGATTGGTAGCACAAGGGACTCCTTTGGAGGAAGCAGGGTCTTCTACCAGTAGAGCAGTAACAAGAATGCCCACTGTTGTGGTTCAAGCTCCCAGTAGTGTACCATTGACTGCGCCTGAAAGATTTTCTGGGGATCCAAAAAAATACATGACGTTCTTGACCCAGTGTAGGTTACATTTCCTGTGTAAACCATCGGCCTTTGAGACTGTTCAAGCAAGAACTGCCTTTGTGATTCATATCTAACAGGAGATGTGGCCGCTTGGGCAATGCCATTGGTACAGAAAGATGATCCATTATTGTATAATTGGGATAATTTCTTGGCAGAATTTGGTCGATTATTTGACCGTAGGGAAGTGTCATTGGCACAAGACAAGGAGTTATTGGCACTAAAACAGGGTACCAGGGATTTGGTTTCTTATGTGACACACTTCAATAGACTGGTAATTGAAACAGATTGGCCAGAAAATAAACAGACAGTTTTATTCTATCAGGGATTGAAAGAATAATTAAAAGACGCTATGGCACAGGTGGAGCCTCAGCCCAACACATGTACAGCTGTGAATGATTTGGCATTAAGGTTGCACCATAGGATGAATGAACGAAAAGGAGATAGGAAAAAAACAGAGGTGGTACCTTTTGTGCGATTGGATAGAGGAAGGGTGAACAGAAAGGGTGAAGGGGAACCTATGCAGATTGGAGGGGTGAGGGGACCTTTATCGGCTATAGAAAAGGAGCAGAGGAAGGTTAATAATTTGTGTTTGTACTGTGGTCAACCTGGACATTATATTCGTACTTGTCCAAATACCCCCAAGAAGATAGGTGGTGGAGATAAGAGCAAAAGTGAGTCGGGAAAAGGATTGGGCCGGCCTTAGGGGGAACACAGGTGTCAGGCTCAGTGGTTGAAAAGTTCCCCACTTGGGTAGCAAATACTTCACGAAAAGGTAATTCTCATTTGTATATCTTGGTAACTTTATTTTTTGCTTGTACAAAACAGATGGTGTCAGCCATGATAGATTCAGGGGCAACTGGAAACTTTATTGACATTGATTTGGCCAAAAGACTGGGGTTACCATTGCGAGAAAATACTCAGGTGGAAGGGGTGCAGTCGGTGTATGGGTCGCCTTTAATTTCAGGACCCATTTGTCAACAAACTCAACCCATAGAAATGAGGTGTCAGTCTGGACATGTGGAGGACATTGTACTGGATCTAATTTCAGCTCCCCAATTTGGTCTTATTTTAGGAATTCCTTGGTTAACTCAGCATAATCCAAGAATTGATTGGGTAGCTAGAGAGATTTTTTTTGAGAATCCAGAATGCATTGGTCATATTGAGGAGGAGGTGAGTCCTGCATTGTTTTTGGCAGATCAGCCACGGGCAGTGCAAGTGGTGGGGGCTGTGGGGTTACAGGTTCCGGCTCAATATTAAGAGTTTGCAAATGTGTTTGACAAAGGAGGAGCAGAACAATTGCCTCCCCATAGACCATATGACTGTGTTATAGAGTTAGAACCCGGGGCTAAACTGCCATGTAGCAGAATCTATGCATTAACAGAAACCGAAAACCAACATCTGAGAGAGTATTTGGATGATATGTTAAAGAAAGGATTCATTCGACATTCCACATCACCAGTCTCATCTCCATTGTTTTTGTGCCTAAAAAAGAAGGTACGTTGAGGACATGTATTGATTATTGTGCCTTGAACAAAGTGACAGTAAAAAACAGATATCCACTCCCTTTAATTTCTGGATTGCTGGATCAAGTGAAAACAGCAGTGGTGTACACAAAACTTGATTAACGTGGAGCTCATCATTTGATTCGTGTCAAAAAAGGTGATGAGTGGAAAACTGCATTTAGAACTAAGTTTGGACTGTTTGAGTATTTGGTTATGCCTTTTGGTTTGTGTAATGCTCCTGCGGCATTTCAATTTTTTATGCAGGAGGTTTTGAGTGAGTTTTTGGACATTTTTGTTATTGTATATATTGATGACATTCTAATTTATTCTAATTCACAAGAACAGCATGTGAACCATGTAAGGGCAGTGTTAAAGAAATTACAAGAACATCAGTTATATGTGAAATTGGAAAAATGTGCCTTTCATGTGAAAAGAGTGGAGTTTTTGGGTTTCATTTTGACCCCGGAAGGGATAATTATGGACAAAAGCAAGGTGCAAGCAGTCCTGGACTGGCCCAAACCCCAGTGTGTCAAAGATATTAAATCTTTTTTGGGGTTCGCCAATTTCTATAGACGATTCATTACTAATTTCTCTCAGATTGTGGCACCAATAACAAGGTTATTAAGAAAAGCAACAAGTTTTTGTTTGGATGTGGGGGCGGAAAAGGCTTTTCAAGAACTAAAAATGGCATTTACCACAGCTCCGGTATTACGACATCCAGATTTGGATAGGATGTTTCAAGTAGAAACTGATGCGTCCAATGTGGCCATAGGAGCAGTATTATCGCAGAAGGACCCAGAAGGGAGTTGGCATCCAGTAGCCTATTATTCACGAAAGCTCACTCAATGTAAACAAAATTATTCCATCACTGATAAAGAATTGTTAGCTATCAGGGCAGCTTTCTTGGAATGGAGACATTATTTACTGGGGGCTAAACATCAGGTGGTGGTAGTGACAGACCATAAAAACCTACAGTACTTTAAGACGGCTCAAACATTGAGTCCTAGACAACTGCCGTGGTCTCAATTTTTCAACAAATTTGATTTTGTGGTGACCTTCCGCCCGGGAAAAAGAAATGGAAAAGCAGATGCCTTATCACGTCAACAAAACATGGACAACATGGTATCGGAAACTAAATCTATAATTCCGGCAGAGAAGGTGGTAGGAGCCGTAGTCTCTAAGTTGATGAAGCAGGTGAAACAGGCAATGAGGAATCAAAAGAATCAGAGTTGGGGAGTGAATAACCCTTTGGAAACATTTAAAGAGAATCTCCCTTATTATGATGGCAGATTATATTTGCCCACTTTGGAACTCCAAACGAAGGCTATGCATTGGTGCCCTAATTCCCCTCTGGCTGGACATTCAGGGAGTAAAAAGACACAGGGCCTCATTACGACCCAGGCGGTAAGTTACCGCCTGGGCCGTGACTTTACCACCATGGCGTAAACTACGTTTACGCCATGGTGGTTGGCGGACTTACCGCCCCATTCCGACCTTGGCTGGGCGGTAAGTCCCCAATCCCCATTTACCCTTCCCCATTCCCATTTTTGCCCCATAGGGCATAATGGGAGTGGGGAAGGCGTTAATTACGCCACCGTAAATTACGGTGGCGTAATTAACTCCATGGTCCCTTAGCGCCATGGATTTTAACACCCGCTAAAAGCGGGTGTTAAAACCTCCATGGCGCTAAGGGACCTCGTAATCAGGCGGTAAGGGTCGGCGCTGTTAACGCTGCCGTTAACCCCTTACCGCCTGGGTCGTAATGAGGCCCACAGACTTTAGTGGAAAGATACTTTTGGTGGCCCAATTTGAAACAAGAGGTAATCAAGTACGTGAAGGAATGTGAAACATGCATACGAAGTAAAGCTGATCACACCAAGAAGTCAGGGTTACTTAAAACCTTGCCCACTCCCACCAAAATATGGACACATATATCAATGGACTTTATTACAGACTTACCACCGGATGATCAGTATGATACGATTTGGGTGGTAGTAGATTACTTGTCTAAACAGGCTCACTTTGTGCCTTGTAGAGGCATTCCAGGAGCAGGGGAATTGGCAGAATTGTTTTTGCAGCATGTGGTTCGCCTGCACGGACTACCACGTACTATTGTGTCTGATAGGGGACCGCAGTTTACATCAAGGTTTTGGCGCGCTTTCTGTCAGATGCTAGGAATCAATTGTGCCCTGTCTACTAGTTACCATCCCCAGACAGATGGACAAACTGAAAGAGTTAACCAGACGCTGGAGCAATATTTGCGCTGTTATTTACATGAAGGCATGGAGTCGTGGGTTCAAGCCTTATGGTTAGCGGAATTCACTTATAATAACGCGGAACATGCTTCCCTGGGGATGGCTCCCAATGAGTGCTTGTATGGGCAGGTACAGGAAATGTTACCAGAACAGCTACCAAATGTTGAGAATTTTCCAACACTCCAAAACAGAAAACAATTGCTTCTAACCATCAGACAGAAGGCGCGAGATAATTTGGAATATGCAAAAACTCAATATAAGTTGTACGCAGACAGAAAGAGAAGGGAGGCTCCGCAGTACAAAGTGGGGGATAAGGTATGGCTATCCACACGCAATTTGCCTCTGATTGGATCGCGAAAATTTGCTCCCAAATTTATTGGACCCTATGAAATAGTAAAGATTGTGTCAGAAGTTGCTGTGAAATTGTGTTTGCCTAAATCTCTGAGAATCCACCCGGTATTCCATGTGTGTCTGCTTAAACCCGCAGCGCCTGGAACACGTGTGCAGAGACCTCCAGCTATCCACAAAGAGGGTCATGCGGAATATGAAGTAAAGCAGATCTTGGACTCAAAAAGGAGGAGACAAGTGTTATGGTATTTGATCCGGTGGGCTGGTTATGGACTGGAAGATTGCTCCTGGGAACCTGCTAGTGCAGTGCATGTACCTCGTCTGGTAAGAATGTTTCATGCAAAGTACCCGGAAAAGGCAGGTCCTGGGAAGAGCCCTGGAAGGGGAGGTAATGTCAGGAATAAGGGCCTGTGGTGCAGAAGGAAGCAGGTACGGCATATCTAAAAACTACACTTCCCAGCAGGCATGGGGAAATGTGTAGTTCCTTGGGTCGGTACTCAGCTGCCGGCACTTTGCAATTAGGGATTGGGCTCTTAACGGCCACCCGCCCGTGCTCATGTGCTGTTGATTAATGTTGGAGAGCATGGGCGGCGGCGGCGACGGCGGCAGGAGCGAAGCAGGAACGCTGAAGGTGTAAGCGAGTGGCGGGAAGGAATCACGCCCGTTATGTCGCAAGCCATCGTTATAGCCCGGGGTGCGGCGGCACACACTCCTTAATCTGCTCCAGAGCTACAGGTCTGGGTCAGCCGCAGTAGGCTCCCGGACCATCAGTTAAGTGTTTCTATGTTTGTTTACTTGGCGGGTGTACGGCATTTACATGGAGTAAAGCAAAAGCTTCAAGTATTTATGTCCGGACGTCTGAGGAAGAACGTCCGGACCAAAAGTTAAGTGCAGGCACATAAATCCTTGTTTTTTTGGGCAAGATAAATGCCAGTCTGGTAGCCGGCACATTGCTTACCTCACGTTCTAAGCACCAGGGAAAATTCAACTCTTCTAATCTGCATTTTCCAGTTTTTTCTATGTGCAATGTATTATGTTAATCCATGTTTTGTGAGGCATGTGAACGTCTCAATGTTCTCTGTTCATTATCAGTGCATTATGGTTTTAAGTCGTTTTCTAGTTATTCGCTTTTCCCAGAATGGAGAAAAGCACCTTTCTATGTGCATTATGTTGTGCTAATCCATGTTTGCTCACTATTTGTGTAGGGTGGCGTGTTATGTGGTAATTAATTACTGAAGATAGAGTCAGGTCAGGTTGCAGGAATATTAAGCTATATAGTCAGGAATTGTAGGGGTCTTCTGTTGTTTTATGTCTTGTTGTCTTCCCTTCCTTCCCTTTATTGGTCCATCCCCTTTCCCTAACTCCTTCTTCCCCCCATTGGCTGCCACGTGGCTACCTGTAATTCGAACATCCAGGCGCCCGTGCCAACCACGGTGGGAGGGGTCGATCCATTCGGCTTCTGTGGTTCGGGAGAGGGGATTGAAATCCTCCTCCCTTAAGTTCAGTTGTGACATCGGATACGTTTTACCAACGAAAAGTGGAAAATACACGACAAGAGTTAAGCAAACAAAGAAAACAAAAAATCAGACAGATTTCAAAAACAAAAATCCAACTATGGAGAAAAGAAAGGTCTTAAAGGTCCTTATTACGCCTCCACATATCCGCATAGAAGGAGATCTAAAGAAGTAAAAAATAAACCACAAAAATGGCAGGAATCTGAAAAAGCGAATTGCGATGAACAACAGCATGAAACTGTACATATTATGAGTATGTTATCAGATAAGAGTGAGATGCAAATATGAGTATACTTTTCAATGTAAGTAACTACACACTCCATAACCACTGTACACACTGATATAGAACTGGAGCAAGAAGAACAGGCTGTCAGTCAAAATTTTGATGTTCTGAATCCAAATATGGGGCCACAGGTGGTCAAATTCCAAACAATGGAAGAAAACAGGTGTACAATCAGAAACAATGAAAGGGAGAGGGAGCTGAAAAGAGAAAGAACAGGGAAATAAATAAGTATCCCAGAGAGGCATCTGAAAATGAAGAAAGAGATTTTAATAGAAATAAACAACAAACTGATGAGGCAGTCCCACAATTAAACAGTGAGATTTGATATAATGAGTACTTTACTATAAAATGGTAGACAGAAGATACAGAGATCCCTCTCCAAACAAGTCCTCGCTGCTAGCTCTATTTAAGACTATCAGATCCCTGAATGCGATAAGAACACAAGATATAGAGACTGTTATCATTATCAGAAATTAAAGAGTGGATACTGCTGATATACATGTTCCGTCCTTGATAGTGATAAAACTGATATTGTCAGAAAGAGATAACATTGATGCACAGGGTTTTAAGATTCAAAGTAAAAAAACAAACAACGGAACAAAGGAAGCAGGATAGACGATATATTGACAGGGACAACTGGGATGACCTGAAATATTACAAGGAGAAAATGGACACATTATTGATACATTTTCAAGGACCCATGTGTAATTTGCAGAGAGAGGTGTACAACAACAATGACAAACCTAAAACAATTGAGGCAAAAAATGCTATATGGATATGGTTAACAAAATCAAAAACAGAGACAAATCACAACATACACAATTAGCATATAGATAAAAGTGCAACCTCTTTTTTAAAAAACTGGCATCTGGAACACTACAGAACATTTCCATTTGATGCTACTGGGAAAAGTGAACATACTAAAGAAGTATGATTTAATATTATTGCAGGAGACGTGTATAACCGTTGAACCTGTCTGGCCAAAGCGCCAGATTTGCTGGGTACTGGCCATAAAACAGTCCAAAGGTAGACCCATGATGGGACTACTTGCGGCTTTAAAAATGACATCGCCAGGGAAAATAACAGATTGGAGAAATCCTCATCCTGGCCTCCAACTTCTTAAATATGAAACCCACAATCCGCCTACTGCAATGGCTATTATAAACGCCTACTCGAATCCTGTAAAGATCACAGACGACAAATTCTTAGTATTAGTTACAAGATTACTAGATGAAATAGATACAGATCCAACCATTTCCATGACAACAGTTGCAGGTGACTTAAACACACATCGTGTGAATAACAGAAAAAACTTTTAACAAAGAGAGCAGAGAAATGGCTTAGTTTTATGAAAGAACGAAATATGGTTGTGTTTAATGATTTTACACAAGGAGATGTCCCACCTCGACTGAAAGAAATTAAAACTTGCAGGATGCCCGGGATATCTGCTCAATGCAATACAACAGCTATATATGGGGACATCTGTTAGAATAAAATTGAATAGCAACCAGAGCAATAGAAAACAACGTAGGGCTGAAACAGGGATGCCTGTTAGCATCCACTCTCTTCAACGTTTATATTTGAGGTATAAACAACTATTTTAACAAACTACATGCTTTATGCTGATTATTTGATTATTATAGATCAAACACTAATAGGGCTGAGTAGAATGCTACATGCATTGGAAAAACATGCAAAAGATAATAATCTTCAAATCAAGTCAATAAAGTCTAACATTCTAATTTTAGGCAATAACCAAGTTCTTAAAAATGAACTAAGAAAGATATGGCAAATCACTGGTGAGACAGTCAAAGTCGTTAAACATTATAAATATCTGGGATTAAATATTAACAACAGTCTTACGGACGTGCCATAAAAAGAAGAACTCAAGGAAAAAATGTCTATGCTCCGTTCTCAAGCCAAATTGATCCAACAAAAATATGGAACATTTACCAGCAAAGCCATTATTATGTACTACCGACAGAAAGTAGTTCCCACAATAACATATGGAGCCACAAGCAAATTGGCCAAGAAACAGCCGAATTTGGTATACCTCGAGGGTTTGTATTGGAAGACAATTTCGAGACTACCAAAAAGCTTTCCTATGTCGGTAATACATTATGTATTGGGTTTGACATCTCTTCAAGCCATTGTTGATTGGAGCTCAATGAATCTATACAACATGTAAAATGGTAGAACATTACAAAAACACAGTGGACCTCATTACAAGTAGCCCGGTAAAAATGGGTTCATTACCGGCATGCCGGTAAGAGCGGGTCCGTGCTCGTATGAACCTGCCAATAGCGGGTGATTACGAGTGCGCGAGCACGTGCAAACCCCCATGCCGGTAATGGCAATACCAGCTAAAGGCCCTCCAACCCCCCCTATAGCGGCATCACGGGACCCGCCGATACCGGCACCGCCTCGGAGCAACCCCTAAATACCGGCACGATAATACCACCATGCTAATACCGGGTTCGCAAAACCAGACCCGGAAATTACGTCATCACACAAGAACTGGAAATGGGCGTGCGGCCATCTTTAAAAACACAATCCTTTGCCATCCTGCCTAACCACCAGTCTTTTCGTGTCGTGCTGTGTCAAGAACCCTGAGGATGTCCAAGGCCACCCGGAAGGCGACCCCCCCCCCCAGAAGTGGAAACAGCGTTTCTCTGACACTGAGCTAAACATGCAGGCGGACACTCTGGCTACACATGCAGACATAATCAAGTCAAATGACATGAAGCATGCTGCCCAGATGAAGAAAAAGCAAATCTGGCAGGAGGTTGCCCAGAGGGTGTCGGCCGTGGGGACCACCCCACGTACAGTGCGGGACTGCCGCAAGAGGTGGGACGACCTCTGCTTGAGGGTGAGGAACATCCTGGCAGCCAACAGGAGAGCGGCCATGGCGACAGGCGGGGGGCCACACTCACCAGCAAAGCTGATGCCCTGGGAGGAGACTGCCAACTCATTCATTGATCCCGAGTCAATAGAGGGATTTGGAGAGATGGAGATCGGCGCTGCATCATCCCCAGAAGGAGGTGAGTGACCATGCACATCCCTGTAGGGGAAACCATGATGTAGCACAATTGACGTGGAAGTGAGACTAGGCAAACCAATGCATGTCCCAGACACACATCAACATATCCAGTCAAGAATGCGTGCCACACCCTGCCACACACAAATGCATGCTGAATGCCAATCACAATACCAACACACAGGCAACATAACATGACCGTGCCCCTGTAACCCAACACACAGACCCCATATCAATGGCATGCCACCTGCCATGCATTGATAGCCTAAATGCCCCCTCAGAACACCAATTGCCACACCCCTGTAATAAATGGCTGCATGAATGTATGAATACATCACAGCGCAATAGTATGTCGCTGGCATGTGACACCATCACTGATGACCTGCATCTCTTCTATCCCCTAGGCACCAATGATGAAGATGCCAGTCAGGAGAGGGGCGCAAGGGCATCCACATCACGCCATAGGACAAGGTCCACCGCCACCACCACCCCCAGCCAGAGAAAGAGGCCAGACCAACAGGCAGTGTGCCAGACCGGGTTGAAACCCAGCAAAAAACACCTGCTGCCAGTGTGGGCCACACACATCAAGACCAGCAGCAGCCACCCACAATAGCGGGAGGGGTTTCCGTTCCTGCACCACCAACCACTGTGATTCCGACATGTGCCTCTTCGAGGAGGACATCACCCTGTATGTGGGCCCCATGCATGCACCATCCACCACCCCGGCTACCACCACCCCAGCTACCACCACCCTGGCTACCACCACCCTGGCTACCAACACTCCAACGACCACCACTCCAGCCACCAGCACTCCAGCTACCACCAACCCCTTTGAGGCGTGCCTGTCGAGGGTAGAGGCACGACAGGAGTCAATGCTTGATCTCATGCAGCAGTATATTGCTGATGGGGAGGACAATAGGAGGGCCATTGCTACTGCCGTTGGGGAGACCACAGCGGCCATCGCTGCGAACACTGCTGCCGTTAACGCGTCTGTAATCCTCATGAGGGACTGTCTGGGGGCAGTAACGCAAGTCCTAACGTCCATCCTGCTCTATATGCAGCGGCCACGCCTTGAAGCAGGCGTGGAACCTGCCTCTGACACGTCCTCCTCTACAACACCTGCAACCTCTGCCCCCACAAGCCCTGTGCGGATGACCCGGAGGAGTGCACGGCAATCGGATATGCCACCCCCGGATATCGAAAAGGCCAAGAAGTAGAGTGGCCAGACAATGGGAGTGCGACACATGGTTGTTGGTGAAGGGAACTATCATTTGAGTACATTTTGGGACATTTGGGGTTTGTAGGGTGGGTTAGGGAGTTCACTGGGGCTTGGGGGGGAGTGTTCACATTTTTGCCTGTTTGAAAAATACACCCGTTGTGTGCCAAAAATTCAATGGCTGGACATTCTTCATTTTGTGCATGTTCATTTAATGTGTGATGGTGTTCAGTGGCCAACTCCCAACAATACAAGTGTGCATGTCCACATGGAGCCAGTGTGTTACTGACACATGTCTATCATAGTCCCTGTGTTTCAGAAGTATTTGTGAATTAGATCTTGGCATACAGCATGGCCATCTCGTGCATGACGTACTGGCAGGGGGGCTACTTCACCTCCGTCTCCATCCTCATCATCCTCACCCGGGCCATGCATGTCAATGTCAGGTGGCAGTGGTACATTTCTCCGGACGCACATGTTGTGCAGCATGACACAGGCCATGGTGATCTTTGCCACCTTCTCAGGCCTATATAGGAGTGCCCCACCAGACCTGCTGAGGCAGCGGAACCACGCCTTCAACAGGCCAGAGGTCTGCTCAATCACAACACGGGTACAGGTGTGCACACAATTGTACTCCTATTCATGGCTGTTCTGCGGGTTCCGCACAGGGGTAAGGAGCCACGGCCTCAAGGGATATCCTCCATCACCTGCAAGCAGATACAAATAGGTGTGTGTCACTCTGAACTGCCACCTTCAGGGAGCAGTCATGGCGGCAGCTATGTGGTGTGGGCATGCACATGTCCCTGTACGTATGCAAAAATGTCACCTAGATGCAATCTATACTGTCATGAGGTGTGGTAGTCTGGATGGGGTTCAATAGATGATGCAGGGTGTAATCATGCATGCTGAGGCAGATGTGCTGTGGTAGTGCAACAATGTTTAGCCTCCTATTCATGCTGTTCATTCTTCACTGTGCATGGTCACACTGACCACATTTCAACAGTTGCCATCCTGTTCATTCATGCATTGCTTGCCATCACCATGGTGGCCTGGTTGTGCCTCTTACTTGTTGTCATCGATATGCATAATTTGTGAAATGTTGCCCAGTGATGTGTCATGTTCCGTTTGGCTGGTTCAGGTCAGTAGTGTTTAGCTCTGCATTCATTCTCCAATCACCGTCAATTGCCACCTAGGTGGAGTATGCCCCCCCTTTCCCACCCAGGTTTAGTAGCCCCCCTTATGCATCCCTACACATCAGTACCCCAAAGCACTGCCATGGGACAATTGTGCAACTCACCAAGCAGTCAGGCCCGTGGTCCAGCATGTCGCTCCATGTGACGGGGTAGCGTGGAGTTGCGCAGTACCATGGCATCATGTGTTGATCCGGGAAATCGGGCGCAGCAATGTGTGATGATCTTGCTGGAGTCACATACCATTTGCACATTGATGGAGTGGTATTGCTTGCGGTTGCGATACTCCGCCTCTATGGCATGGGGGACTATTGATTCCACATGGGTGCAGTCGAGGGCACCAACACAATTGGGCATGCCTGCCAGTGCATGGAAGCCTATTTTGGTGTCGGCTATCTCCTGGGCAGTCCGTGGTAGGGATATTTGGCTGCTTGCGTGCTTCAGGAGGGCATCCCGCACTTGGTCCAAAATGCGTGAAAATAGTGGCTGTGTAATGCCATGCAGCTGGCCCACTGTGTGTTGGTAGGTGCCTGTGGCCAGGAAGTGGAGCACAGACACCACCTTTAGCAGCGGGGGGATGGCAGTGCGTATTTCTATGAGGCTGGCAATGTCGTTCTGTATCATGTCCACTATGGTAGTGATGGTGTCATGGTCCAACCGGTACAGGGTGTGGATCTGCTCAGGGGTTTGGTTAAAAGGGCTGGGTCTGGTGCGAGGGATTGGTGGTTGCCTACGAGGCACTGCTGGCTGTGCTGGTGGTAATTGCTGGGCCTGTCTCACCCTCCTTCTCCTCCTGCGTCTCCTCTGTCCTGCCTTTTGTTGCTGCTGTAGTTGTTGTTGTTGTTGCTGTAGTTGTATCAGTATGGGCATTTCCTCCAGTGCCATGATTGCAACAGCTAGTGGTAGCATTTTGGTGTTGGAAGGGGTGTGGTGTGTGGGTGGGATCATTTTATACTGGCCCAGCCTCCATTGACTCCACCTGTGGGGATTGTGTGCACCTGTGGCAGTTGCCCTGTATCCTGAATGCTGTTTGCGGGTGGTCCGCGATGCCTGTATGGGCAGCATCGTGCAGCCCGTGTATACCGGCTTTGTGATGCCGGTATTTGCATGTCCGCGTAGGTTGGGATTACCTCCTATTACCGGCATGCCGGTATTTGCTCCCCCGAGGGGTACATGTACGCGACCATGCCGCTATTAGTGGCACCGTTATTTAGGGTGCCGCTAATAGCGGGTTGACAGGTGGTGATACACCAGAGTGGTAAGCGATGCCGGTAATCCATTACCGGCATCATTTTTCGCTTACCGGCAACCTCGTACTGAGGCCCAGTGATTGGTATTATTTCTCTGATGTTTGATGAGGATGGTACAGACACAATAAACATCTGGACCGAACCACGTAGAGAAAACATGACAGAAGTCGTAATTTGTGAAATCCTGTTGATAGAAAATCTATTGAGAGCAAAAGAGAAGTATTGGAGGCTGGATTTGATAAAACAAGAAATGATTGTGAAAAATATAAATGTTACAAAAATGATTTTTTTCTGCATAAAAAGCTTCTGAAATTCCAATGTATATGCAATAACATACAAATCTACAGTACAGAATAGATGTGATGAGATTCAGGTTCAATCTGGTACCGACTAGAGCGGTTAAAGCTGACTGAGACATAGGCAAGCCATTGTATATATTGTAAGAATGACAAAGATCCAGAAACATTACAGCATATTTATGAAATATTTTAACGACTACATTTTAATCAGGTAAGTATTTGGGCGATAATGGGTAATGCACGACAGATATCTCTGAACATAGCTATTATTGGATACTTGACAAAACTGGGAATCATTGAGCCTGTTAAAAGGTTTTTGGCTTAATGATTATAAGAGTCAAAGAGAAGAAACGTTAGATACAATGATAGAAGTGAAAGAACTAATCTATGGATATAAGTTGAACATCTATTGTTTTAAGAGTAGAAATAATAAAATGTATGATACGTGCTTAGGTATATGTATTGTTGATATGCGTCTTTGTCTCATTTGTATTCCTTGATTTTGATGAATGATTATATGTCTGTTGTTTTGCATTTTATTATTAAGGTCATTTTCGCAGAATTGTGTGCTTTTATGGAGAAATTGAATTTTTATATTTGTAAAGTTGAATTGCAACTAAATAAAAAATGTATAAAAAATAAACAATGTTACAGTGTGAGGGTCCGATCATTGGTTCTCACCCATTGCTACCAACCCGTAAGGGTCCTGGGCTGTGATTGGCTAGAGCAGGAGTGCCCAGGCCTGGAATCCGAAATGATTCCCAGCTGCGGTGTACCTCTTCAAGGTAATAAGAACAACAATATGTCTGCATTGTAACATGTGTGCACCACCAAAATCTATGCGTGTTAACATCATGCAAATCTTGTATCTGGCTGTAGCAACTTTGTTTCAAGCTTCCGTCTGGAGGCATGAGACTGTTCCCCTTTCCCAGTGTCGGTTTCGGTTCATCATTTTTGCTGTGGAGTCATGTGTTCAGAGACTGTGTTCTGAGTTTCTGGAGCTCTGAATGACTTTGATTTATGTGGATTTATTTGTATTATTGTAGCTGGTGTTACTGCTGTTCAGGGAATGAAATGTCACTCGTATCCTGGTGGCCTTGGCAGTTGGCCCTGCCCCACACGGTTGCTCTCCTGTTCAATCTGAATTCAGCTCAGCTCAGCTCTTCCTAAAATGGTTGTGGCCTACTGTGATTCTCCTAAGCCATGGCATGGCTTCTACGTATTCATCTTATTCTATGGTTCTCTGTTCATTAGTACTACATATTGGTTCTGTAAGGTCCTTTAGGTGCTCCTGCAGTTCCATAGGTTAGTTTGCATGTAAGCATCTGCAAGCTTGCACAGGATCTCTTGCTTCTTGCGGTTTTCTGCGTTACTGTGGTTGAGCTAATGACAAAATAATAAAGGTAAAGACAGTATGTATATGTATCTGTCCTCTAACTTATAGGACTGTTGCCCATATGTTCTTCATGTATTCGGGTGTGTGTTTTGTGTCCCGATATGCAAATGGCACGTGTGTTTCATGCCTGCTGCTGCTAGGTCGTGGTGTCACTACCAATGTCATGCACAGCTTCTTGGCGCTTAGTGTCGAGACTGTCAATTGAGGTCTATTTAGTGGCATCCTGATGCTCTTCATCCACTCGGGGTAGAGTTTGCACGCCTCCTGGGCTGTATGGTTGGCTGAGTGGGTACCTTTCAACATACTTGTCGATCATAGGAGCACTAAGAATCAGTCTGAAATTGTATGGGCGATCATGGTGTCTTTGGCTCTTCGTCTGGGCTATATGCTTATGGGAAGGGGCGGGGTTAAGATTCGAGCGCCCCTCTTCAGTCCCCCCTCTGGTCTACATGTCGACTACATCTTGAAATGTCCAATTATCTCCTCTGGGTCACCATATCTTTGTTACTGCTCCAAGGTGCCCATAATAGTTTGTGTGCTCATCAAGTGACCAATACACTCCTTCAGGGTTGCACCAAACGCACTTCCCTTCATACTTCCTTGGGTCACAGGGATTGTCCAGCTTTATTGCTCTTGTCAAAAACAAGTCACACATTGTGATTCTCTCCCTTAGTGTGTCTCTCTCTCGCAAAATGTCATCCATCACTCCTCCCATCTTCACATCCATCAGGATCTGCATTCCTATTGTTTCTTCTGTTTTCTTAAACCTTGAAATGCATATCTTCACTCCTCATACTGATGCTGCTCCAGCTATCTCCTTCAGCCCATCTGCCAGCCATGATAGCATCCATGACCAGATTTACGCCAGCCAGCTCTTGTCCATCCCAGTCCCTTGTGCTTCTTTGCATGCATTTGTGTTAATTGTGTAACTGCATCTGAGAGAGTTCTGTTATCTTCATCGCTAGCAGTTATGAATATGCAACATGAACTTCCTAGGTTTTTGCAAACTCCTCCTTCAATTGCTGTGAGGAGATCCAGAACCTACCTATTCTGGAGTGCCACCAACCTTATTGCTCTGACCTCTTCCTTTATGGTGTTGAACCCATTCACTGTCAAATGTATTGTCACCATCAGCTCCCAACGAGTTAACTATATTCCTGGTATCAGTGATGCAAAGAACATCTGTGTTCTACTGAATAGTCTGTGCTCTGCCTGTACTTCGCCCAATGCTGCTTCTGATTTGTCTGAGAAGTAATTCCCCACTCTTTTTACTCTGCTCAGTACCTTTTGCTTGTCAGTCTTCTCTATTTGGACAGGTGGTGCTATCTCTAGTGATCTCTTCATCCGCTTGCTGTACATTTTCGGAAAATCATCAAGCTTCACATCTTTCTTGGGTACCACCAATGAAGGCATGTTGATGTGCGATAGAGAGCATACCCCCCGTCAGTCAGGTGGCAGTTTCTCATATGCTCTAGACCCGCATGTCCAATAGTGATCCATCAGCACTGCCGTACCTGCTCCCAATGTTAGGATATTCTCAATCATCTTGCATCCCACATATCTCACCAATGTCCACATTGCCATTGTACTGGTAGCAAAGAGCTGGTGTCTTCAGGGAAATTATTGGCATTGTTCCAACTTCATTCTCTACTCAACTTTGCACTTCTGTCCCATTCCTTCGGGCACTTTTCATTCTCTTCTTGTACCTTGTTCACTGCCAACTTGGCTAGGGTCAGAGCCTTGCTTCCCACCACTCCATCTTCAGTTGTGGATATGCTTGGGCCAGATACTCTATGAATATGAGGAAGTATACTTCGGGGGATTGGGCTCTGAACTACCTGGGTCTTCTTATGTAGTGCACAAATTGGTTGGACAATGCTTCAGGGTGATCAATGGGAGGTAACATCAGGAGAATTCCCGATGCAATTCTAACAACATTCACATCAACCTGCATGTGCGGAAGAAGAGGAGAAAACAAACAGACAGTGGTTCAGCTGTCAAAGTACACAAGTATTTCAGTTGCTACTTCTGCTGCTTGGAAGAGTCGGACCATACGATGACCAGGCTTCCCTAATTCGTGATGTCTGCATGAACTTATAGTTCATCAAGATCCTCAACATTGGCCCTGTCGATTACTGTTGCTCTGTTACAAGGAGAGGCCATAGCTTTGTAGGACTTGATGTCCTGGATATGATTTCACACTGTTTTGCCATCAAGTCTTACAGCTCTGTCTGGCACAGCCTCCACAACATGAGGTCCCATGAACCGAGGCGCATTCCAGCACTGAATAACGTTTTTTTAGGAGGACTAAGTCGTCCACCTGCACTAAATGTTTTCTTTCAGTACTTGGTTCTGTGTGGTCAGAATCTGATTGTTCATTGTCTTCAGGCCTTCCCTGGGTCCCCTGTATTTGGCGAGAGATAAAAGAAGCACTGGAAACAAATGAATTTATGTATTCAAACATTTCTTTCCCTAAAACATCTGCACTGTTCTCACAATCCTTCAATGGCCTAGTTGGAGGAGCCAAGGGAAGATGCAGGCGCTGTCCTGTCACCACCTTCTGGGCGTTAAATGGTGTCAGACCCTGGCTTGGTGTGCATTTCAAACAGTGCCAAAGACAAACAGTGAAGCCAGTTTTTCTTGGTGCTCTGCAGAGTTTTGGCAATGCACTCCTTCAGGAGTCCATTGAGGCGTTCACGCATCCTGTTTGCTTGTGGGTGGTACACACAGGCAAATTTGTGTTTGATTCCTAGCAGGGTTGTGATGTGTTGAAAAAGTTCATTGGCGAAGTGAGAGTCATTGGCCTTCATTCCGACTCAGGCGTTAAGGGGTTTACGGCGCCGTAAACGGCGCCGACCCTTAACGCCTGATTACAAGGTTCCCTTTGCGGGATGGCTTTTTACGGCTGTTTTTTGCAGCCGTTAAAAGCCATGCCGCAAAGGGACCTTGGTGATAATTACGGCACCGTAATTTACGGTGCCGTAATTATCGCCTTTCCCCATTCCCATTATGCCCTATGGGGCAAAAATGGGAATGGGGAAGGGTAAAATGGGAAATGGGGATTTACCGCCCCACTCACCTTGGAATGGGGCGGCAAATCCGCCAACCACCATGGCGCAAACGTAGTTTATGCCATGGTGGTAAGGGTACGACCCAGGCGGAAACTTACCGCCTGAGTCGTAATGAGGCCCATTGTTAGACTGCAGGACTTCATACATGCCCCATCTTGTGAAAACTTCTCGGACCAGATATTTTGCGGCCCTGAGGGCGTCAGCATGTGAACAGGCCAGGCCTCTATCCACCTTGAGAATGGGCAGACAACCACTATCATGTAGCGGTACTGTTGACAGACTTGGATCATGTACACGTAATCCATGTGGAGATGCAGGAATGGGCCTTCATGTTGTAGTATGGCTCCTCTCACAACTCTCAGAGTATGTCCTGCTGTGAAATGCTGACAAGTCAAGCAGTAACTAATAAAGTTGGCTACATGTTCATTCAAATTTGGGCAAAACCATTATTCTCCAATGTGTGCAGCAATTACCTCCTTTCCTGTGCATGCTGGATAATGCAATCATGCAAGTGCTGTTTTGAACAAGGCTAGCGGTATAACCACTTTCCCTGTGTTGTTCTGTCATGATAGAGCATATGTTGGAGACATAGAACATCCCCTTTTCACCCATAGATCCCTCTCCTCCTGTGGTGCCACTCCCTGCAACTCTATAATCTGAGTTTCTGGTATGCTGTTGTACTCCTCCCTCAACACCATGTTTCTCACTTCTCCCGAGGCTTTTGGTCTTTCCTTCAGTTCCCATAGCTCCAAAATGTATGCTGTGCAGTTTTCCTCATATTATGCTGCCTCATTTCCCCTTGAGATGGCGTCCTTCCCATTTGTGTGGGCCTGGCACTACTCCAGTGCCAGCTCTCGTGGGTATGCAATCACATCGATCAATTTGCCTAACAGGAGTGCATGCTGCACAGGGGTCCCATCTGCTCTCCTGAACCCCCTTCTTAGCCAACGTGTCAATCCTGAATGTACTGTTGCTGTGACGTAAGCACTGTCAGAGTAGATCATCATGATTTTGTCTACACTGTGTTCTAGTGCTAATATGTGAGCCACTAGTTCTGCTGCTTGTGCTGAATAATGGGATGGTAATTATGCACTCACACCCATTTCACTTGCCCAGTCCTCTTTCAGTCTTACTACAGCAGTTCCAGTCCATCTGATCCCATTGGTCTGGTCAATAGTCAATGAACCATCAATGTACAGCACATCTTCCCCCTTAAGTGCATCTTCCTCCACCTTGTGTGTCTCACAGAACCGCTCTATGTTCTTTGTGGACAGTCCCCTGGCTTGAGGACGTCTGCCAAAAATAGTGCCGTGTTCACTGCTCTGCATCATACTATCCTCAGTCCTACATTTCATAGTATGACCTCGCACCCTGATGCCATCTGTGTAGTCAGTGTGCTTTTTGGCTTGTGCGGTATCGCAAACAGGGCGTGCTCCACGTAAATAGTGGTGGTGCACCACATTGTCACTGCAGATGATTTTTCCACTGTGAAGGTGGCAGCAGCAAATGATTGTTCACATAGATATTGTCCTCTCATCACTGGGTCAAGCAAGCTGTCCACAGTGATAAGCAATTGGCTTATGGCCCATCCCATGCTTGTTTTCTGAGTCAGTACTGCTTTCATCACTACGCAGTCAGTGTGTGAGAAAAGGAAGAATTCCTTTTTGTAATCTGGGGTGCCATTCACTGGTGCTGTGCCTGTTTCTTGTTTATAATTCCACAAAAGCCTCAATAATCTCTGTTGTCCATGCCAGTGTCTTTGTTCCCTTCTGTGCTTCTTTCAATGCAGTCAAGAGTGGCCTTGGTTATGTGCTGTAGTCAAAGACCCATACCCTGCAACAATTGCACAACCCCAAGAACTGTTGCATCTCCCTCACTGTTTGGGCTGTGGTGTGTCACACATTGTCTCTGCTCTCTTTGGGGCAATGTGCCTGCCATCCTTAGATATCATCTGTCCAATGTAAAGCACTTCCTCCTGACAGTACTGTAGCTTTGTCTTGTCTACCTTGTACCCCTTGTTAGCTAACACTGTCTGCATGTGCACTGAGTCCCTTCTGCACTCGTTTTCTGTCTCACTGCACATCAAAATGTCATCAACATACTGTAGAACCGTGCTTTCGGTCTCTATGTTGCTTAGATCCATCTGGATCGCTCTGTTGAAGATAGAAGGTGACTCACAGTACCTCTGTGGCAAACAAGTGTTTCCACTTCTGATTTCGGTACATAAAACTGGTTAGATCTTGCAGCGGTACTGAAAAGAATGTTTTTTTTAAAATCAATGACTGTGAAGCATGTAGCTTCTTCTGGAATGCCACACAAAATGGTCGCTGAATTCGCTGCTACTGGATATTCAGCTTCTACAATATGGTTAAGGGGTCTTAGGTCCTAAATGAAATGCCACAACCCCCCGTTGGCCTTGCACATGGGGACACTGCTGTGCTGCATGGAGATTCTAATGTAACAAGATGCCTCTCTCAATCAGGGCATTGATTGTTTAATAAATGCACTCATCTGCTTCTTTGGTTAGCGGTTCAATTTGATCTTCACTCTCCTTATGCTCTTGATGCACCTCACGTCATAAGTACTCATGACCCATAATCTGTCAGGTACCTTGGCCATGTCCTCCTCCCAGAATGAGGACGGCGCCTCCGGCGCCATTGCCTTTCTCTGTGGCACCTCTCTGTAATGGAGCTGTAACCAGAACATTACACTAATTTCAAACATCATTTCCATCTCCAGCCTCTCTTCTTCAAAAAGCTCCTCATCTGTCACTGTTGTTAGGCTGTGCACCTCTGCAACTGCAATGATTGCTCTCCATGCCCTCCCAGTGTCATCGGTTGCATGCACTGCAATCCAATCCTCCCTTGCCAACACTGCCTCGATCTTAATGGACACTATTGTTCCTTCTGGCTCATCCAATGGTGTCTCTGGCCTGAACAGGTACTTGTTTGGTACTCGCCACACCTTCCCTGAGATGCCAGGCATCCATGCAATGCTGATGTATGTCCCATGTTGAAACATCTCGGGGTCCACTGGCACCCCCTCTGTACTGTGTGCCCACAATAGGCCTGAACAATTTGCCTTACATTCAACATGTGTATGCCTGGTGTTGAGCATAGTATGCCTTTGTCTGTGAATGAGATTGTCATATTTAGTCTGCTCATGATGTCACGACCCAATATGTTTCCAGGTGTCTGTCGAGAGTAAAGTAAGGGTAGTGATAAGTTGGGATCTCCTATAGATAGTGAGATGTTATCAGTAAAAGGAACCACTTCACGAGCCCCAGAGAATCCTTGAGTGTTCATGGCATTGCCTAACAATGTCAATGTCCCTTTCCGGATACATGACCTAGTTGCCCCAGTGTCAACAAGAAAGGAAAAAGTGTTGTCACCTATTACCACCCCTATGTGAGGTTCCTCCACTGGATTGAGTGTGACTGAAAGGATGGGACACATCAAGTTCGTCTGTCGGCTGTCTTATCGGGGGTACAGTGATAACCGTTCCCTGTAAAGGGGTTGTTCCCCACCTTGGTAACCCCTCCCAATTGCCTAACTGGTACTGTCGCCATTGTGTCCATGGGTTCTGCTGTGCCATCATCCTGTAGTTATGCTAGCTGTTGTGTGTTCCCTCTGATTTGGGGTGCTTGCAAATATTGTGGTACTGGTGCTGCCATTTTTGGTGCTTGTGTCTGTACCTATGATGGTGCTGGTGCTTGCGTTTGTGCTTGTGGAATCTGTTGGTAGGTGCCTTGTATCTATCCTTGTTGCTGTTGACCCTGAGCATAATAATCCACTTGTCCCCCTTAATAGTTCTGCTGCCTCTGATCTCCCCATTGTTGCTGTGCACCTCTGAATCGACACGCTCTTGAAATGTGTCCTAACTGCCTGCAGGTCCAGCACTGTGGTGGTTCCCTCCCTTGTCCTTAGAAACCCCCTGAAAAGTCTCCTGGTCCCTGCTGCATCTGTTAGCCATAACCCCCCCCCTTGATTGCGATGCGTTGGGTGGTGCATATTGTTGTGGCTGTTTACACAGTTACTGTGGTGCTGGTGCTTGTGGGGTGGGGCTGGTTATAACCGCCCCTTCCATGGCATACTTCGATAGCTTCTTTTGCACTAGTTTGGCCTCATCTGTTATTTATTTATTTGCATTTGTTAAGCGCACTTGCAGCCCATGAGGCATCGAGGCGCTGTTACAGAGGATACACAGATTTAAGATTACATTCGGGTGCAGGAGGCTCTTAGTTACAGGTTAGCAGGCATATAGGCAGAAACAGGTTGAAGTCATACAAAGAGTCTGGTTTTGATAGCCTTGCGAAAGGCTAGGTGTGACTCGATGAGTCTGAGGTGAGGTGGCAGGGCATTCCAGTGCGTGGCTGCTAGGGTGGGGAAACTGGAGCCACCAGCACGCACTTTCCGCGAGGTAGGCCTGACAATGGTGTTGGCGTAGAAAGATCTAAGCGGTCTTGTGGCGGAGTGCCTGGTGATTCTGTTCGTCAGGTAGGGGGGGGCAAGCTCGTGAATGCATTTGTGGGTGATGGCAAGAGTTTTAAAGACAATTCTTTCTTTAACAGGGAGCCAGTGCACTTGCCTTCTGATTTCGGAGATGTGGTCTCTCCTTGCGGTGCCGGTGGCTGCCCTTAGAGCATTGTTTTGGGCTAGCTGAAGTTTGGCGATGTTTTTGTTGGAAGTCCCGACGAGAAGGGCATTACAGTAGTCAAGTCTTGATCCGATGATGGCCCTGGCAATCGTGAGGCTGCTTTGACGGGCCAGGAAAGGCCTGGTTGCGTTGATGACTTTGGTGTAGTAGGCTGAGGAGGCGGCGATGGCATTGACCTGTCTGTCCATCGACAGGTCGGTGTCAAGGTAGACTCCGAGTGTCTTAACATGGTTAGAGACTTTAATTGGAATATTATCAATGGTGAAAGAGGTGTACTGTTCTCCGAGATTGCCGATGGTGAAAGGTGAGCCAATAAGGAGGAGTTCGGTTTTTTCACCGTTGAGGCAAAGCCAATTCTCCGCCATCCAGGATTGGATGGTAGAGTAGATAGAGGAGAGGGTGTTAGAGTCCGCTAGGTAGTCGCCTGTGAGTGGGATGAGTACCTGCGTATCGTCCGCATAATTGGTGTATGAGATACCCAGGGAGTCCAAGATGCTGAACAGTGGCCTCGTGAAGAGGTTGTAGAGAGTAGGTGCGATACAGGAGCCCTGGGGGACACCGCAGGTGAGGAGGCTGGGGGTGGCAGCAGCAACTTCAGAAAAGACTTTCATGGCCCTTTCTTTGAGAAAGGAGGTGATCCATTGGCAGGCTTTAGGGGAGAAGTTGGCTTGTGTGGCTAGGTGGTGACACAGGGTATTGTGGTCGACCAGATCGAACGCAGCAGAGAGGTCAAGGAGCAGTAGAAGGGCCGGTTTGCCTGCGTCTCTGAGATCGTCCATTTGGTTTTTCAGGTCTAGGAGGGCCGTTTCAGTGCCATGGCGAGGGCGGAAGCCAGATTGTCGTAGACCGAGGAGGCGGTTGTCCTCTAGGAACTTCTGGACTTGCAGGTAAGCTGCTTTGTCCAAGATTTTGAGAAGGAACGGTACAGTCGTAATGGGCCTGTAGTTCCCCGGGACGGTTGGGTCAAGAGAAGGTTTCTTGAGAAGCGGGCGAACCCAGGCTTCCTTAAGTCCTGGTGGAACATGGCCTGATTGGAAGGATGAGTTGATAAAGGCTGTGAGGAAGGGGGCTAGGCTGGGTGCGGAATCCTTGATGAGGCTGGCGGGGCATGCATCCCCTTTACAGTTGGAAGGTTTAATGGAGTTGAGCAGGGTGATGACCTCTTGCTCTGTGATATTTTTAAATTCGAACAGCGGGGCGGACGTGGTCTTGGTGGGTGGTTTAGCATGCATGTTCGCTATAATCTCGGAGAGGGCTTTTTGGTGGCCACGAATTTTGTTTGGAGAGTGTTGAGCTTCTCAAGCATGGCAGATTGAATGTTGTTACACCATTTGTCATCTTTGATGATAGAGGAGGGGGGGCAGATGGTTTTTCGAGTTCCCTGAAGATGGTGAAAAGTTCCTTGGAGCCTGACTTAGCGTCAGCAATCCTGGTGTTAAAGGAGGCAGCCTTTGCTCGAGTGATGTTGGTCTTATATAGTTTGGAAATGGCTTTGAATTTTTGTTTAGTGGCTTCAGACGGGTTTGCTTTCCATGTGGAGAGAGCAACCCTCTTCTGTGCACGTTGATCAAGGAGTTCTTTGGAGAACCAGGAGTTGGCATGTTTGGCTTTTTTGGCTTTTTTGAGAGTTAGGGGGGCAATGGCATCCACAGCTGATGTGATGATATCCTTAAAGGTGTTAGCTAAGGTATCGGGGTTGTTCGAAGAGGGGGTTTGAAGGGCTGGGTTAAGGAGGTAGGGTGCCAGGTTTTCGGCTGTGAGAAGGCGTGAACTTCTGGAGTACGTGTCGGGGCAGGGTGGTGGCGGGGAGAAGGCAGCTTTGTTAGTTCCGAGGTTGAATTGGATGTAGTGGTGGTCGGACCAAGGAATAGGGTTGTTGTCCTTGATGAGAAGGGTGCAGTTGTGATGGCTGACCCAGTCAAGGGTGCGTCCTTTGATGTGTGTAGGCTGGGAGATGGAGTGCATGAAGCCTAGGTTGGAGAGTGCCTTCTTGAGGTGTTTTGCAGGGGAGTCCTTGGGGTCGTTCAACCCTAAATTAAGGTCACCGAGGAGTAGGACCTGTGAGGTCTTTTTGATGTTATGAGAGAGTGCAGAGATGAGTGTGTCGTGGAAGTCGGTGCACGGTCCTGGTGGTCTGTAGACAATGTGCATGGATATGGTGCAGTTAGCTGATGCGTTAATTTTTAGAGGGAGGTAGTCGCTATTGCTGTCAAGGATGCCTTCTACTTCTCTGATGGAGAGGGTGTCTTTGGCGATGAGGGCAACGCCTCCACCTCTCTGCGAGGTGCGGTCTTTCCTGTAGATGGAGTAACCAGGTGGGATGGCCAGTGATAGGGCAGGGCCCGAACTTTCATTGAGCCAGGTTTCAGTGAGGATGAGGAGGTCTAGTTCGTCTTTTATGAGCAGGTCATTGATGTCGAGGGCGTGGGCTGGTACAGAGCGGGCATTGAGCAGGGCGCACAAGAGCGTGCGGCTGGGGGGAGGCAGGGGGAGTGGGAGGCTGGTAGCTGAAGGAGGATCAAAGGAGCTAGGTGGGGTGGTCAGGGGGGAGTCAGCGGTAAGATTAGGGGGCACAAAGGTGTCATTGGGCAGCACACAATCAAGGGGGGTACCAGCAGTGGGTTCAGAAAACATATGAACATCATTAGGCCGCAAACAGTCAATGGAGGCACCAGCAGTGGGTTCAGAAAACATATGAACATCATTAGGCCGCACACAGTCAATGGAGGCACCAGCAGTGGGTTCAGAAAACATATGAACATCATTAGGCCACACACAGTCAATGGAGGCACCAGTAGTGGGTTCAGAGAACATATGAACATCATTAGGCCGCACACAGTCAATGGAGGCACCAGCAGTGGGTTCAGAAAACATATGAACATCATTAGGCCGCACACAGTCAATGGAGGCACCAGCAGTGGGTTCAGAAAACATATGAACATCATTAGGCCGCACACAGTCAATGGAGGCACCAGCAGAGGGACCAGAAAACATATGAACATCATTAGGCCGCACACAGTCAATGGAGGCACCAGCAGAGGGACCAGAAAACATATGAACATCATTAGGCCGCAAACAGTCAATGGAGGCACCAGCAGTGGGACCAGAAAACATATGAACATCATTAGGCCGCACACAGTCAATGGAGGCACCAGCAGTGGGACCAGAAAACATATGAACATCATTAGGCCGCAAACAGTCAATGGAGGCACCAGCAGTGGGTTCAGAAAACAAATGAACATCATTGGGCCGTACACACTCCAGAGTGGCAGAGTGGGCGATAGCGGTAATTTCATTGAGGCCAAGGGGCGGAGGTAGGGATAGAGAGTTAGTGTTAATGGAGGGGTAGCGATTGTACGTACAGGCCTTGAAGACTTGTTGCGTCGTGGCGGGAAACTGCGAGGTGACCCTGTGGCCCAGGGTGCATTTGGTGGCAGCGCTCAAGAGTACTGGCAGCTGGCTTCTTATGGCCAACCTGGCGTTGCGGTAGCCGATGGTAGGAGTATAGCTGTGGAGGTTGGTAAGCAGGGTGCGGGAGCGTAGGCGCGCATTCCTACTGTTGTGCAACGGAGGGCATGCGGGTAAAGCGTGAGACAAAGGGGCAGAGGGGATGTTGGCCTTACCTTGGCCTGGATTGGCAGAGATTTTGTGCGCCATCAGCGACGTCGAGCAGCGGAGAGCTGCAGAGAGTGGCGTTGGCCTTGTCCTGTGGCCTTCGCCTTGATGCGGCTTCGCCTGCCGGTCCGCCTCCTCTCCCTTTAAAGCGGGAGTGGAGGGGCTGGTAGGCTGAACAGCTGATCTTGCATCAGCTGCTGTACGGCGGCGCTGTGTGTGGGCGGTGCGCTGCTCCGTGTTGCAGCTGGCTGCGGGCTTCGAGGCCGCGTGTGCCTCAATGGCGGCGGCAGGGGGGGCGAGCTCCATGGTGGCCGAGTGGGGCATGAGGGATCCTGGAGTAGGCTCTCGCAGCGGAGCTGCAGAGAGCGGCGTTGGCCTTGTCCTGTGGCCTTCGCCTTGATGCGGCTTCGCCTGCCGGTCCGCCTCCTCTCCCTTTAAAGCGGGAGAGGAGGGGCTGGTAGGCTGAACAGCTGATCTTGCATCAGCTGCTGTACGGCGGCGCTGTGTGTGGGCGGGGTGCTGCTCCGTGTTGCAGCTGGCTGCGGGCTTCGAGGCCGCGTGTGCCTCAATGGCGGCGGCAGGGGGGGCGAGCTCCATGGTGGCCGAGTGGGGCATGAGGGATCCTGGAGTAGGCTCTCGCAGCGGAGCTGCAGAGAGCGGCGTTGGCCTTGTCCTGTGGCCTTCGCCTTGATGCGGCTTCGCCTGCCGGTCCGCCTCTGCCTTTCTCTCTTCTGCCTATTGTTTTACTTTCTCCTGCCACAATCTGCAATGGTGCACTATTGTGAGCTGTATCTCTGGCCATCCCTTTGCTTCAATCCCCACCAATTTTTTCAAACTCTTCTGTGCTGGGTCTGGAAGGCCCTGTACTAAATTGTGATATAATATAGCTATAGGTTTGTCACAAGACTCTCGAGTTTCAAGAAGCCAAAGCTCTTGAATCTCCAGAATGTATTGTAAATGGTCTTAGTCTTCACACATTTTGCCTGACATAATCGCCCGCTGTCTGACGTGACTGGGTATTGTGTTCGTAGTGCTTGCCAAACTGCTGCTCTTCAGTTTGCAAATGGCGACCCATCATGCGCCGTGTTCTGTATCATCACCCCTGGGAACCCTACCCTCTTCCATATGTCATCCGCTGCGTCACCCAGTATCGAAACCAACAATCCTTTTACATCACCCACTGCCAGGCTGTGACCCGCTGTCAGATTCTCCATCTCATAAATCAATTTCCCAGCCCCAGCACTTAGGGATGGTAACCTGCATTTGACATTTTCCTTGTCAGTGTGTTTCCAGGGCACATACTGAGGCCTTGCCCCTCCCATCCCTAGTAATGGCATCTGTGAATATGCTGCCATCTCTTCCAGGGTCCATCGGTACTGCATAAGTTATATGGGCCAACTCTCATCTTCATGTCTTTACATATGTCTACTGGTACTAGGGTAGGTACTCGTTGGCTTTCGTCATAAACCCTTGATAGTCGTCTCCGTGAACATGCTCATGCTGTGTCGTCCCTCATACGTCCTGTGAGGTCCCTAAGTCTGTTGGCATATGTGTTGTGTGTGGTGCACCTGTTGTTTGCTTGTTGTGCTCACTCTTCTGCATCAGCCCCTCCTTCTACCTGTCCAGGAGAGCTACATTCCCATGAGGCCCACTGATCGATCCCAGTGGATGGTGACCTGCATCTCTCTCCCCTCTCATCTCCACTGTGTTTGTCATCATTGTCAGACCCTGTGTCCATGTTGCTACAGAACCCATCAGAACAGGTTAATCTCCTTGATGTTGAGTCTGCGTTAGGTTTTACGCTGAGGTCAATGTCTGTTATATTGTATCTACTGCCTCCTGCCCAATCCCCTAGTCAGGCCTCGCTGCTTCCTGCCGCGCTCCTATTTTTTGCTTGCCTTTCATCCTCATGTTTATTCCTCTCCCAGTCCATTGCTAGCTGTGTATTTACTGCCCTTATTGCTCGCTCCTCTTCCTCTTTCCGTTCTCGTTCTCTTGCCAGTCTATCCAGTTGCAACTTTCTCTGCTCCCTCTCTGCTAACTTGCGTTTTTCTTGCTCTGCTGTCTACCTCCTCCTCTCTGCCTTCTCCATCTCTCTCTCTTCTTCTCCCTCATATCCCTTTCCAGTCTCTTCCTTTCCTTCAGATCCCTCTCTATTCTTTCTTCACGCTCCCTTTTCAACTGTTCCCTTTGCTCTTCCCTTCTTCGCTCTGTCTTCCCATTCCATTTCTCCTCTCTTCTCCTTTCTCTGTCTTCACGCTCTAACCTCAGCTCCCTGTCTTTCTCCCTTTGGTCCACCTCCTCCATTATGTCTGCCCAGACGTATCTCAATCCTTTTCCAGGCTCTTAATTGCCCTAGTTGCCCCTTGTGCTTTCCCTTTGGGTATCTGTGCTGCTATCCATTCATCCGTGCCTATTCCCTTGAACTCTGCTTTTGCGCACTGCAGCCCCTCCTGACTCGCTCCCACGCTAATAGCTGGCTGCCCTGCACCTTTTGGTTTCTCTTCTCTTGGAAGCAAGACAATGCAGCGCAACACGAGTTCGAATCACGATCCCGAAAAAGACAATCATTATTATTATTCCAGAAATCCAGTAATGACTCATCTCGACTCGATTTTCCTCATATGGTCTGGCATTTATTATGATGCCAGTGGAAAAGTACATCCACAGAAGAGTATCATTTTTCTGCAGTCATTGGTAAAAGGGTAACAAAAAGTATGTTTGCTTTGCATTGAATTCATTGGACTAAATGGAACACTGAATAATGTATGCTTTATGTATTTATTGTGCATTTGTGAGGCGCTTATACATCAAGGAATTGTGTTTCAAAGTGTCCACAGGGCAATGGGGAGGGAACATAGGAACAAAAGTCAAGTATAATTACAATGAAGAGAAAGACAGAGGCGGTCCGATTAAGCCTTGTGAGCATTCAGAGCGTGCAAGTGCAGGGAGAGGGAAGGGACGAGGGAGGAGGAGGGCAAGTGCTGGGAGTTCCACAGAGGGGAAGTGCAAGGGGGGTCTGTTGCAAGCAACAGTTACGTGCCTGGCAAAGATCACTTGGTAAGAGTGGTCACCTGCCAATACATAAGTGCAGGCCTATGAGACCACAGGCCACTGGAAGCCCAAAGGCAAGTGCCGGGAGTGGGCAGGAACTGAAGTTGATGGCGGGGAGGTCAGGACCCAGGAGGAGACATAAGGGCCCTGATCCTCAATCTCAGCAACTGTGTGGTTTAGCATGAGAGGAAACAGGGGAAGGAGGAGGTGAAGAGGAAAGTCTTGAGATGTTTCCAGAATTTGAGTAGATCCGGCTCAAGATGGAGAGCAAGGGGGGGGGGGCTATTCCAGAGGAGGGAACCAGCTGAGGAAAGAGATCGGCCACCAGCTTGCTGTTTAGAGAAGCACTTGATGCTTAGAGAGTTGGCACCGGAGGAGCATAAAGATCTGGAGATAGAGTATTTGGTGAGAACAGTGCTTTCTGCTTGAAAGCACAGTGTAGATATGTGTGCAAACATTTTCTGATACAATGCATACCGTATAATATAATAGCTGTCAGTGCCTTCTGTACGTATCACTTTCTATTGTCCGAGATGCATTAGCCACAGATCTTAGCACTGGTTTGGCACCAGTCTAACTTTGATAATGATCACGGTCAGCCTTTCAAGATGCTGTACATGTCTTCAATGTATCTCTCTCTTTCTCTGTGTCTTTCTCCACATCATCTCTCTCATTCTTCTGCTTTGCCTTTCCCTATACCTTGTGTTTATCCTCCATTGTCTTTCTCTCATCCTTTCTTTTGTTACTTACAGTAATGCAATGTTTTCCTGGGTGCTTCTGGGGAGGAAGAATAGTTCAGAAGCAATGTGTTATTCTTGGAAGCAAGACAAGGCAGCACAACACAGGTTCAAATCCCTGAGAAAAGACTTGCTGGTTTTAAGCGCGTTATAAAAGAATAATTATGTTATGTGACTATATGTTACTTAAGTGTTACCACCCAATCCGGCGTGCCAGATCTGGTTTTATTAGCCCAGTGCCTGAGTTAAAGGCCAAAGTGATGCAAGGGTGTTTAACAAGGGTCTCCGGGCCGATAACACCTGATCCGGCACGCCAGAGAGGGTGTTAACGCTATTAGCACCATGGGTTGTCAATTTGGTAAGCCAGAGTGCTTAGAGCAGTGTATTTTTTCTTTTATGAACAGGACCACGCATTGCGTCCTGTTCTTTCAAACAAAGTACTGTCCTAAAATGGCTGCCACAGAGATGGAAGGCAGAGCTTCTTATGGAGACCCTCTTCCATTTCCGTGGAGGCCTGGAGGGACTGTAGCGGTAGAAACAGAGAGGGTATCACTGTGCCGCTGCCACAACAGGAGATAAGTGGGGGAAGGGGAGGGAGGAAGTTAAAAAAAAGAAGGGAAGGGAGGATGGGGGCAAGATGGCAGTGCAGGTGGGGGAAGCAGCCAGCAGGCTGCTTGGACGTGGGCTGAGATTAGCAGTTTCTGCCTGCGTTCAGAGCAACCTGATTGGTTGGCTCCCCTGTCCTGGGTGCTAATGTACAGTGCATAACACATATTGTTTACAATGCCTATTGTTTCCAGTGCATGTCCCTCACTGCCTGTATGCCTTGCCTTTCTCTCTCGCTTTCCTTTCTCTATCTTTCTCCCTTTGTATTATTATTAATTTGAAGAATAGGAGTTAGTTTATGAGGGTGTAAAAATAAAGAGGGCATATACCAGTGGCAAAACGAACAAAAAAAGATATATTAGAGAACAGGTGACTTACAAAGCTAACATTAGTCTAAGGGAGCAAGTTCTTCAAACTAAAGGGAAGTGCTATATAAATATACATTACATCATTCATTGTTACGAGAGGCAGTGGTGGTGTAAGGTAGGGGGAGCTCACTCCTTATCAAGTAAGTTAATGTTTAAATGAACTTTGAAGAGATCCACAGTAGGGCTGGCATTGAATTGTATGGGCGGTGGGTTCAAGTGGAGTGGGGCAAGTAGGGAGAAAGAGGCAAAGCGAGAGGAGGCACAGGGAGGGTATGAGGCAGTGAGGTTGAGTGCAGAAGAGGATCAGAGGAAACGAGATGGTAAGTAAAGTGAGATACAATCAGACAGGCACTGAGGAGAAATGTGGGGAGCAGAAAGGGTCTGCCAAAGATAACATGCACCATTCATGCATTTTTGCAGCATTTTGCACTATAATTTTCCATCTTTTGTCACTTTGATCTGTCTTTCTGTTGAGCAGCGTGTTCTCCCTCTGCCCTGCATCTTCCATCTCTTTCTTTTTGCATGATCAGTGAGGCTTCCTATTTCCCTGCCTTGAATATTACATTCCTCTGCTATTGCCCGTCTCGAAAAACACATGTTACTCCTGCCTGAAAGACAAACTAGCCTTGCGCTGTCTGGTCATCTCATTATGTGACTTGTGGTCTGGAAGCAGTGCTTCGAGAGAGCTGTTATCACCTCATCTAGTATGTAATTATCTGAATAAAGGGAGAGGTGCTGATCTGTCCAATGCAGTAGGCGACTGGACGTGTGTGCTTGCTTGTAACTGGACCCCTCTGTATACCTGTGCATCTGTCTGGTGTGTGTCCTATTATTTCTGGCCTCGCAGGGCAAGATGTGCTGGTAGAAATCTGGTAAAGAGGCCTGAACAAGCATTCCAGTCCTTGTCACAAGACCATTGATAGCTTTGTAGACTAGGAGAATGAACTTGAAAAGAGAGTGGTTCATGGAGAGACAATCAGCATGTTGAAAGAAGGTAGAAGTTGAGCAGGATCTGGGTAGGTTGTAGAGTGTGGGTAGCAACATTGATGACTTTGTTTAGAGGGAGGAAGTAGTAGAGAGGAAGGCCAATGAGCAGCCTTGAACAGTAGTCAAGATTTGTGAGCAAGAGAGTTGAGATTCAAGTTTTTTTTAGAATGGTTAGTAAGAAAATTAAACATTTACGGTTAATATGAACAACAGAGGCAGTGTTAGAAATTAATTGTTGAAGTCGATGGTCCCTGTCAAGTACCCTTTCTCTCTGTTCATAACGGGCTCACTATTAATGCGGAGAAGACACAAGTGATGAGATACACAAGTAAAAGATCTGCACGTGTACTGCTTCACATGGATAGTGTTGTAATCACATATGCCCCGGTATATAAATATCTTGGGATAGAGCTAGAACCCAAAGGTGACTATAACACATGTAAACATCACCGGAAAACAAGAGCAGCACAAATTACTGCCCTCTTCAAAAGCTTCACAACTAAACAGGGAGGTTTCACTCTATGGGGAACCCGCCATCTTTATATCCAGGTTTTTTCCCCCATGATAATCTATGGCCTTGAATCCCTGATTAAAATGGATCTAGACTGGCTACAAATTGTGGAGGGAAAATTCTGGCGAAGGATCCTAGGACTCCCGGCTTGTATACCCATGTCGCTATTGAGACTGGAGCTGGGGCTTATATCGTTAAAAGCGCAGGTACTAAAAAAAAGGATGGGATTCTATTTAAAAATGGTGTACGGCAAGGGTAATGCCTTACTAATGTCATTCCCTTTGAAAAGTAACACTGAGGGTCCCATTAGAGAATTTAAAGACCAAATGGAACATCTACTCAATGACATTTGTTGGAGACATCGTGAAGGATCATATACTGAAGCGATGCAATCTCTTATGGGGAGAAGGCTAGAGCTGTGGGACTGGCTTGAAAATTTTGACCATTTAAGCAAGCTAAAAAGATATAGCTTTGTGCAAAATAGACTATACACTTATAAGAAACCGCAGACATATCTGTTGCTATGCCCATCCCTTAGGCTCAGGAGATTTATATTGCTATTAAGAATTGAATATCTTCCCATAAGGATGAACACAGGGGTAATAGATAAGCTACCCAAAGATCAACGCTACTGCCGTCTCTGCAGGAATTTGGAACATCTTGAGACAGCTAAGCATGTACTCACAGAATGTTTGGCAATGACAGATGATATAATTAGGCATCTGGGAAAGCATGTACATAACATGGAAACCATAGGTGACATGCTTTTCTGGAATCATTGTATCAACACCAACAGCATAAGATTGTTAAAAACACTCTACTCTATCTGGCTACGGGTAGAAGCTAAGTTGGGCATATCTATATAATGCTTGTTGGGAATTGGTCAGGTTGCGCTCCTATATGGAAACTGAGATATTGTTAAGGGTAGCATAAAATAGTTGATCATATACATGACTAGGAGGCAAAAGATTAGTACCTATGGTTTATTTGGCAGACGATGAATTACAGAGACAGTGAACAAATCATTATAACTTTGCATTATTTGAAGTTGAATTTTTTAATGTATATATATTGTATTGTATTGGAATTTTACTCAATGTATGGTTTTAGTATATTGATGAATATGTGTAAAGTTTATTATTTAAACTATGTCACATTAAAAAATTATTATTATTTCTCTCTGTTCCTTTCTTTTGTAACTTCCTTCATTATGTTCTCCTACAGTATGTACTTGGAAATGTGTCAACATTCTCTAAATAAAATAAATAAATAATCAACTAAATTAATCAATATAAAAACAATATTCTAACATACTTTTTTCTTAACATACAATAGTCATTGCTCTCCCTCCTGCAGAAAAAAAACCTTGGCTGCAGCATTCCACTTGTAGGCTCTGCAACTAGTACAGCACAGCCTGCCTTCCTTATTTTCTATGACTGTTCAGCTTTTTACTGTGGATTATAGTGCACCTGCCTCTTTCACTCCCTCAATTTCTGCCTTTCTTCTGTGTCATTCAGTAACTCCTCGCAATGTGTTCTGCTACAGTATGTGATGATGTGCCCCAATATTCCAACATTTATGACATTTTCCATAACAGAGTTCCCCTCTGCCCACGAGAAGCTCTACAATTCACGAAGGAAGAAGAGAAGGAGGCACTAGAATGCTGTATGCAGTGGGAGGCAAGTTCACCAAAGATCAAAATGTTCTTCACATGCGCATGGCAGGTATGTGAGCATGTTCTCAGAACTGGAGCTTCAAGGAGGTTTTTACAAAGTCTTCTCTAGAATGTGCATCAGAGGCAATTTTGACATGTGGGCGGAGAGGTAAATGGGGGTGCCTGCTCTCACCTTTGAAATAGAATTTAGAGGGGACCAACAAGAGGGTCAGGTTGGAATCCCCACTCTTGCACCCCTTACCCTTTTTAAAAAGCCCCAGCACATGTTTCCCTGTTTCTTCTCCCGCACGCCCACCCTTCAAGTTCCTGTTCACTACACACTCACCCAGTTTCTATGAGCTCCTTTGGGACAACTGACTTCTACCCCTTTTCCTGTGTTCTGCCCTGTGTAGCATGTGCCCCTGCCACCAACTTGTGGTTTAGAGGAAGAAGAGAGTTGGTCCCATTACAAACTGAAAACCATTTTAGCAGATGATGAGCAAGTGGTTATTAATAGGAACTGAATCTGTATTCCTATTTTGCACAAGGAACACCTTTTGAGTTAATGATTCAATATAGTTTAAAGGCTGATTAGTGGGGTGCAGGTGCAAAAAACAACCTTGACACTGGGTTGTGTTAATCAACGTGAAACCAACAGATGTCCACACTCTTGCGGAACTCTCCCATCCCCTGCACACCCTTTGTACTGTAAATACAATCAGAATATAATGTTTATTTGAAAAAAGTCTTTAGAAACCAATTTCTTTAAAAAGTAATTCTAGTTTTACTTCAATTCTGCATTAATGTTTTCATAAATACATAGGGTTTTTTTCTTCTCATGTTTCAATAGTACATGCATTGTTCACAGTTTAGAAATCTTAGTTGAATTGTGGGAAAGTTCCCCCAGAGCATAACATTTCAATTTATCATAAAGTTGTTCCTGGGCAAACAATATCTGCAACACACAGTCCTCCCATATGTATAGAAGTTCATAAATCATACATCATTATTGGAAAATGTCGATGTTTGTTTCTCGACGCGTTTCGGGGTCAATTATCCCCCCTTCCTCAGGATTTGTTCACCCTCTTGTCTTTTATCCTTGTTCACCTATGATACATAATATAACATTCAGAGGGTATTCTCCATATTTCTAGTTTCTGTTATGTTTTCATCAATCACTATTTCATAATAATCACCAGGATGTTCAATTCAATCTCCACTGTAAATATCTTCCTATATTCAGGTATGTTCTGTATCAAGTCAACAAAAAGGTTTTCGTGTTCTTTATGGATGAGTATCCTAAAAAATCAATGAGATGAGCTAATTGTGAAAAAAAGTTTGTGTAGAACTTACACCTACATTTAAAAAATGCCTGTAGAATAAGATAATTCTACTATTGGAAAGAAACATAATTTTACCTTATAGTATGCAAAGATTGACTCAATCATTGTGTTGATAATGTAACCATTGGGTCAATAATGTCTTGTATTCTTTAATGGATAAAGAAAACTCATTGATAGCTTAACAGCTATGTATATCCTTATACTTCATCTAAGGAAGAATATATATATATATATATGTATGTATATATAGAAAAGTTGCTGATAGTAAAACAACCCTAATAAGAAAAACTCCTAGTTAGTAAACATGGAATTCTCACCATTATCTTCTTCAGATTGTTGACAATGGTCACTTGTGGTCTCAAGTATGGTGCTAAAACTCAGGTGTTATCTCACATGTAGTTTCCAATGGCATTAACGGCCAAGACACCTGTTAGAAAAAGTAGTGCTTTAAGAATAGAAGTGTTTGAATCCTATTGAGTTGGAGTGCCTAGTCCTCCTACTCGGTATCAGTTGTCCTCTTACCTCAAATAATCTTTGCCTTCGTTTAGTCCGGGTCCTGATCCTCGCGGTAATGGATTTAACAGTACAAAATGGCCGCTATTTATCTGGTGATGTCATCACGAATTGGCGTGATGACGTCACGGGGCTGTAGCGTCTGCGTATGACGAGTGTAAATACTACACAACATCATCACGTCTCTTATTGCTATCGATCGATTTTTGTGAACAATTTACTAGGTCTGTCTATAAACTTGTTCGAAATCCCTTGTCAAGGATGTACAATCTGACCAAAAAATGATTACATTCTTTTTATTATTGAATAAAAGTGTGTAGTTTTATACACGTGCGGCGATCAAAGTCATGTAAAGAAGTTATTATACATGTATGTTTATAATACCTAATTCCTTGATTGTCTAAATGGATCTGTGTCACTATCAGAGCTCTAAGGGATAGGAACATCCATGTGCTTATTCTTTAGATGGAAATGAAAACATGCTCACATTCTAGCATTAGTTTCTCAATTTTTTCTTGTGTACCAATATTTAACATAACACCCTATACTCTAGGAGCTAGAGTCATCCATATGTTTATTATTTTGATAAAAATTGAAAACATGCTCATATTCTAACACAGATTTTTCCACTTTCACTCGTGTATAATATTCAACATCTCCCCCTATGGTGAACAATTGAAAAAATGCCCTTATTCTAACACAGGTTTTACCACTTTCTCTTGTGTATAATATTCAACATCTCCCCCTATGGTGGCAGTCCCTTGTTGGTGACTAACTTTTGAAGAGTAATCTGTTGTTATTGGTATTCAGCTGGCTTGGCATACCCATGTCCATGATCATTATAGAAAGGAGGCCAGACTGTACTCCTCATTTAGCCCTTTTGGTGCCAAGCTGTTCAATTTTTCTATTCAGAAGACTTCTCTCTGGTTCATCAATCTCTCATGATTGCCTCCTCTTTGCGATTTTTCAACAACTTCTAGTATGATGCCTTTTAGTTGCGCAATGCTGTGTTTCTTCATTGAAAAATGTCTAGCCACTGGTGAGTGTATATTATTTGTCCTTATATTACTTTTATGCTTATTTCCAGCATCCCTTGGCTTTTCTCTTTGTTTGTCCAACATAATAGATGCCACAAGGGCAACTAAGTCCATAGATAATTGATTTTGTGTCCCATGTTGAATAATCGTGAAGTGGGATTTTATTCCCATTGTCTGGGTGTCTCTTGTAGTTGCCTTTCATGATGTTATTACAATTGCAGCAGTTAAGGCATGCAAATGTTCCTGTTTTTCTCTTTTTCAGTGTACGTTGATTATCCACCTGTGTTCTTTCTGCCTTTACAAGTTAGTTCCTAAAATTGTGTCCCTCTTGTACGCGATTATGGATGGGTCAGGGAACAGTCTGTTTTAGTTGGCGATCTAATCCAATTATTCTCCAATTCTTCTTAATCATACGTGTTATGTGGTGACTTTGGGCTAAGTATCTCAGTGCAACTCAATATAAAGATTTGAAAACTTCTATTCTTCAACCACTACTTTTTCTAACAGGTATCCTGGCCGTTCGTGCCATTGGAAACTACAAGTGAGATAATACCTGAGTTTTAGCACCATACTTGAGACCACAAACGACCATTGTCAACATTCTTAAGAAGATGATGGTGAGAATTCCATGTTTACTAACTAGGAGTTTTTCTTATTAGGGTTGTTTTACTATCAGCAACTTTTCTATGTATACATACATACATATATATATTGTCTTCCTTAGATGAAGTATAAGGATATACATAGGTGTTAAGCTATCAAGGAGTTTTCTTTATCCATCAAAGAATACGAGACATTATTGACCCAATGGTTACATTACCAACACAAGGATTGGAGTAAACCTTTGCATACTATAAGGTAAAATTCTGTTTCTTTCCAATAGTGGAATTATCTCATTCTACAGGTATTTTTTAAATGTAGGTGTAAGTTCTACACAAACATTTTTTACAATTAGCTCATCTCATTGATTTTTTAGGATGCTCATCCATAAAAAACATGAAAACCTTTTTGTTGACTTGATACAGAACATACCTGAATATAGGAAGACATTTACAGTGGAGATTGAATTGAACATTCAGGTGATTATTATGAAATAGCGATTAATGAAAACATGACAGAAACTAGAAATATGGAGAATACCCTCTGAATGTTATATTATGTATTATAGGTGAACGAGGATAAAAGACAAGAGGGTGAACAACTCCTGAGGAAGGGGGGATAATTGACCCCGAAATGCGTCGAGAAACAAACATCGACATTTTCCAATAATGATGTATGATTTATGAACTTCTATACATATGGGGGGACTGTGTCTTGTAGCTATTGTTTGCCCAGGAATAACTTTATGATAAATTGAAATTCTATGCTCTGAGGGAACTTTCCCACAATTCACCTAAGATTTCTAAACTGTGAACAATGCATGTACTATTGAAAGATGAGAAGAAAAGAACCCTATGTATTTATGAAAACATCAATGCAGAATTGAAGTAAAACTAGAATTCGTTTTTACAAAAAATTGGTTTCAAAAGACTTTTTTCAAACAAACATTATATTTTGATTGTATTTACAATGCAAAGGGTGTGCAGGGGACGGGAGAGTTCCGCAAGAGTGCGGACATCTGTTGGTTTCATATTAATAGGAACTGTCCAGGTGATATGCCACACACACATACACACACAAACATTTGGTCACTTTTGAGCTGTAAGAGTACTGGTACAAGAGAGTGAGATTTGATGAATAGGCAACAATGTGGGCATTTGTGCATTCACTGTTTGAGTGTGACACCACCACGCTTTGTAGGAATAATCTAAACCAATTCTTGTAAATGCAAAGTATGAAACCATGGCTCCTCCTGCAACCATCTTCTCCTGCTATTCCCATTTAGACCAGCTGCAAGCTTCCCTTTTTGTTTCCCTCCAGTGCTCCTGCCCAGGTATTGACAGTACTGGCAGATATCCTTCCCCACTGTTCCCCACCCATCACTCTTGACCTTGGCCCCCAAACACTAATGGCAGCTGTCAACCTTCCTCCCCTGCTGGTTCTGACTGTTCATTCACCTTCACCTCCTTCAGTTACACTAACTAGGCAACACTTTGCTTTTACAAAACACATACCCATGCTGTGCTGCATTTGTTTTCTTGCTTCCAATTACTATTCTAGCAACACTTCTTCTATTGTATGAGCGTCTTTATTTTACTGCAGCTACTGCGTCACTCGCCTAGTAGAAACACTCAATAACCTAATCCTATGAGCATTAAGAAGTAGGTATTATACAATGCATTAACATAATGGTTGCTGTCCCATTTCACTCCATGACCCTGAGGTTTTTAATGTTTGATCATCTTTTCACAGGTATCTCAGGTGAAGACCTGCCTCGAAAACTTTGAGATGCCCTCCAAGAGTTCTGCCTTGTTGATGATCTTGTGCATGTGATTGAGGTAAGCTGTGTCCAGATCAATTCATTTGGACTTAGGTCAGGCGGTTCTGGTTGGTTTTCATACTCCAATTCCAACATAAAGACAGATCCATAGAAGTGCTTGGAGTCATTGTTCTGCTCAAAGCTTATTTTCTGGGTGTTCTAAGGGTACTTCTCCCTCACATATGTTAACATCCCTTCATAAATATGATATCTTTAAAGAAGGCCCAGACCATTAGGCCCTCAAAATAAATCAAAGTTCCTGGTCATTCGTAGATGCTCCCCCCCCCTGACGTGCACCTTGATTCGATGCTTCAGAGCAGGTTTACTTGAAAAGTGTTCTTTACTCCAGAATGCCAACCTGTTGAATATTTTCAGGGCATTTGAAGTCTCATCGGGGAATAGGACATCCTTGAAGTCTTTCATTGTCTCCACCCAGACGTTTTTGTGGGCCATGTGATTTTAATGTGAAGAATGAGCAAGGCATGTGTTATGACAGGTTCTCAGGTATTTATACATTAAAAGGTATGCTGTCAAGTTGTGAAGTAATCTTCAGTCTCTTTATTCAAGTGCTTCAGTTACAGAAGACGTAGTCAGGTTCACCAGGAGATTAGGAAGTACTCATAACAGGAACCCACTGGCTCCGACCACCCAGGCTCACATCACTCAACTGCCTAGGGGGGAATTGTATTCAGACCCAAACATTCCAGGCTTACAGCAAACATTCCACAAGTGACATCACTCCATACATACCTCATCCAAGCAGGAAGAATACACAAGAAGAAAGGCCAATCACAACACCTCCTTCCCTTACTACATCAAGCACACCAGAACGTACACAATGCATCACACCTAACTATCAGTAACACCTCAACATCCTATGCCCAATGCATCCATACCTCATCCAAGACACCTCAACACCTCCTTCTGTTACACCACAAACATACATACATCACTATCAGACAACAAACCGCACCCAACACTAGCACAACTAAGACACCAAGATCACTCTAGATAACTAAGAAAGAGAATGGCTGGACAAACAGGCTTAACTAACTATCCAGTAATGGCACCCCACTAACATGACAACAAACTTCTACCCTCAAACAAAAACTCTACACCTTCCACCCGCCACCAGCGGATCACCAGCCTGCCACACTGGAGAACAAACCTGCCCCTCTGGGCTGCTAACCATAAAACCAAACACAACCTGCGAAAACTGAACACTTCCCCTGGCAAACCTCAGAGCTGACACACCCAAGCGCAAACGGCCACCTATATGGGCTGGCACGAGGCCCACTACAACACCTACAAGAAACGTATATAATTTACTGATCCAGACCATACCATCAAGCCAACTAATGTATCAGGCGCATAAATGCAAAATACCTAACAAACACACTCACCTGACCTATTCCCAACACTCATACCCAACACTCACTCTCATAGGCAACCTGCTGACACACCCGTCAACCAAACCACCAAAACTCAGCCTCAAAGTGTTGGCCAGACACCCGAGCCCCCATAACTACACTAAACTAAACCAGGTGGACACAACCACAAAGATGTTGGGTTGCCATACTCCCAGAACCATCCAAGAATCTAATCTAGGATGACCCCAGAAGCAACACTTCAGTTAAAACAAACATAGCTAATGAGAGGCAGGCACACCTGCATCACCAGAGTCTCCTCAGAAACTCTTGACCAAAATTCAGACTGGTTTCAACACAACCAGACTATGGGCCTCATTACGCGGTAGGCGGTAGCCATGGCGCTATTAGCACCATGGCTACCCCCTTACCGCATTCCGGGTCCGTATTCCCGGAATAGGGACTTACCGGGTCATTCCGACCTTGGAGGACCCGGTAAATCCCCATTCCAGGAACCATTCCCCATTCCCATTTGAGCCCCCATAGTAAAACCAGGCATTAGGGAAGGGACCCGCTAAGGGACCTCGTAGTAGGGCGGTAAGGGATTACGGGCACTGGTGCCCTTACTGGTGCTGGTAATCCCTTACCACCTACCGTGTAATGAGGCCCTATAACTAGTCACATAAATCATGGCTCACAGGGCCTCTTGACCAGACTACCAATAATCCTATGACTCTGCAGAGTCGTTTGATCAGAAATATACTGATCACACCACAGCATGACTCCGCAGAGCCCCATAACCAGACTCCCACTGGTAACACAAATCATATCATGTCTCTGCAGAGCCTCCTGACCAGACACACTGATCATGTACACCATGACTCTGCAGAGCCTCTAACACACACACAGCTCCATAGCTGCGTACACTCAGCAACCATTGACTCTACCCATGAGTCATCTTGACTAGCCGCAACTAATCACTCCCCAAAAACAACTCGTGTGGCTTCATGCACACCTAATCCACAACCCCTACACCAGGATCTCTCACTCTGCTAATAAGGGCTGCAGTCGCCCAAACAGAAACTTTGCGGTGTGGGCAGGGCCCTTCCCACACCTTAAACCCAAAAAAATGTGCAGTATAATCACCAACCAACCTTATAAAATCTCAGCTTAAACAAGACTCTAAGCATAGTTATAAATGTCAAACCCAAAAGTTCATGTTGCAATTTTGCAGGAAGCAACGCTAACACATGTAAATCCTCAAAATGTGTTAGAACTACATGTTGGAAGCATTAACACGTAAAACTTTACATGCAACAGTAGCCTCAATAGTCCCCACACATCCCGTGCATAAACATGTACGACACATAACCATTTTGACCTCTTTATGGAATCCTTAAATTGGTTAAAAACAACATGTTAAACAGAGGTTATAAATGTTAAACCTAAAAGTCCACGTTGCCACATTGCAACTTTAAGAACCTGTTAAGCCTCAGAAATTGTTAATACTAGCTCACTCTTAAACTAGTTAACACTAACTCACACATGCTCATCCTCATCGCCATTACAGGCACACATCAAGCACTTCCACATGTAACCCTCTAAACATAACAGGGTTCTCATAACGTCCATAAGGGTCCATTGCAACCTACAAATCCTCAAATAGGTTTACCTAAACATCTCTCACACACAGGCTTTTATGTATTCCTCTTATATATTCCATAATGCACTAATCTCGCATGCCAGCCATGTTCAAACAGTAGTACGTCATACTTCTCGACCTCCGTACAATTTATCTATGTGCATTCTACCTTAACATAAATCGGTTCTCTACCCATACTTATTCATACATTATGTTAAAAACCTTGTCTGCATCACACTTTAACCTCTTTCCCTCATAGGTGATAAGGCATGTGCACATGCTACTTAAAAAGGATTCATCCCACTGCCACATCTCGGCATCTACCAAAAGTCTTCTGCTCTCAGGGATCTTTGCGTCCTGTTTCCTCTCCCCCGGTAAAACTTCTAACTAGCAGAGTCCAGCATTCTCCTAAATGACTCCATTAGCTCTAACCAACCAGTTACATTCCGCTTCAAATTGCACAAGATCTTCGCAAGAACACAGTCAATCTTCCCTTTCCAGTGTATCCTCGGAACTATCGCTTCATTGCGATCATGCTCCACAGTCCCCTTTTCCACAGTAATTCCAGTAGCAAATCAGATCACTCAATGGGTTTCACTTCATAGCGATCTTCCTTGCCTCTGCAGATCGCTTCCTGTGGACACAAACGTTTTCTCCTTTCTGCCATCTTCCGACGTTTACAGCACCTCAGGTATGAAGGTCCTTTCCTCATATCACGTAGACCTTCATGTTCTCCTACATTAGAGCCGTTAGATTACTTCTTTACCCACTGCTGTTGGATCAGAACGCCAGCTGATCAGCATTGTACCTGATCGCCATCTCCCCACCAACCTGCTGTGAAGTCATCAGTCACTTTCTTGCAACAGAGGGACGCTGATTTCACGCTACCAACGGTCACTGAACCGTAGCATCACACCATCACTGTCTGACATTGCTACAGTCTGTAATAGCTCCGTACCATTCAGCATACGGTACACGATAACTTCAAACGCACGTTATCCTTTTATTTAAATATTTTTTCTCATGCGCACTGAACATTAAAACGTACTCTTCCCGGAACTTCTTTTTGCTTACTGGGCTAATGCAGGGATAGAACCTGTTCAATGTCTCCCATAACTCTGCAGATCACAGGCGCTCTTGGCTGAAGACAGGCACAGTCTCTGGCACCCATAGTAACACCTTGGCCTCTTTGAATCTCCAACAACATCACACACAGTCTCATATTCCCTGCTGAGGCAGTCTTCCTTACTTCTCCTTGGGTGTTCACCAGAGCATCCTCAGTATGCTTCCCTGGATGCCTACCAGGACAAACTGCTCCAAACTGTGGTCTGCTACTGACTGTGATGATATGTCATGCCCACGAGGACTGTTTGTGTTTTAGGGGTAGGAGTTGTCAAAGTGAGGTTTGTGTGGCAGTTTGCATATAATGTAAGTGTTCTTTGCTTCGGGGAGTGGGCAAATAACGAGATGAAGTGTGTTAAATTGGCATATTGCCTGGGCTTTTAAACACATTCTGGGCATTTTGCAGGTCAGAGACATATTAGTATTCTAACTGTGGAACTCCCAAAGACAGGCACAGCTGAAAGTGAGGTGCAAACAGGTGGGGAGTGAGGGGGTCGAAGTGCGCGATTAGAAGCTTTTTCTTTGCTTGTGGGAGATGAGTGAAGACAGTGGCTTCTGTTCTGTTATGTATTTTGTCTAATCTGAGGGGTTATATTAAGGCATTGCTTGCATTTAACTGTGCAGGACATGCGGCTTGTGTTTACAATACCTTAGGTTGGATATGCTGTTATGCCTGTTGCTTGATCAGCATAAAAATGCTGTGTACACTACTTTTTATTTTGCATATCTCAGCTCAGGAATCACAAAACGCATGCATTCCTTTTATCTCTCACCTCGCTGTGTGGACTGTACAATAAGCACATATCATAATAATTAAACTTGAGGTATGGGACATGGACCTCTGTGGATAGCCTGCATTATGTCTCTCATCCCTCTTCACCTTTAGCTATGCTGGCTGGCACTGATGTGAGCTGTACTAAAAAAATATCGGACAAGCCCAAAGTTGAATATTTTAAGTACGGTTTTGCCAAGAAAGCCATTCCCCAAAGCTAAGGTATGTTTGTGATGATTTCAGGTATTCTCTTCCAGAAATGTGAATGATGCAGTGTGGTGACACTGAATAGTGGCATAGTCACCTGTGTGGACCATAAAACGGACATTTGAAATAACCATACTTGTCTTATCCTTTTATGGACAGACACTGTGTGTCTGAGAGCACTAAATGTCATAGTCACAGAATCTGTGGTTTCCAACCCTTCGTTTTTCATTGTTCATTGTAATAAAGACCGATTTACAGAAGAAGAAAAAACTCTAGTCTATAACTGTTCAATTTCTAATGTTCTATTGAATGTATTTGAAAACCTTGCCTGCCCCCGCACCCCACCTCCGTCCATGACTACAGCCTCTGGCTGGGAGCTGCCCCCAACTGTGCATTGAGTTGACTGGCAATCACATCACCTTTTTTGTCTTGGGGGCAAGGGGCACAGCAGTAGTAGTAATGTTAATGATCACTTTCATGGCACACCAAAGTGAAAGGCCAGAGGGTAGAGGCAGAACATATGCTGCCTGACACACACTGGACCGCCAACTAGTGCCCTGTTACAGGGCTATTACCAAAGTTGATGGCATGGGAGCTGCTTAAAGTCAGGTGCAAGTGTACTATACTGTTGTAAGAGCAGTCAGAGACGTGTAGCCAACAGAAATAAAGTGTTGTGCTGGTAGGTGGGTCAGGTCAGCAAGAGACAAAACGAGTATTCTGCCTCCTCAGCTGTGCTGTGATTCGGCACGGCTCTTGAACAGTATGCTTAATGTGCTGCTGTTGTGGGGATATGGGGAGTGCACACTGTATACTGTGCCAATACATGGATCACGGAAAGGTGATTGGCAGTTTGTAGCTGTGTGGGCATGCTTCTCCAGGCTTCAGTGGCACGGTGGTAGTTTTGAAGCAGTGGACCCAGCTCCGGCTTTGCATTTAGGAGATGCCATTTTTTGGGTCTTTTTTGTGTGCTTTTGTTTTGATGTCTTCAACCAAATCCAATACAAAAAGCAATATGAATATAATAATCGTTATAATAATCCTGCAAGGCATCAATATATGGGGGATGGAAGGTCAGCGAGGGTGAAACAGTGTGGGCCTAACATTGCTTTTGAGTGAGGTAATGTAGCCTTCATCGTGATATCTACGCAGAGTTGATTTATTTTTTTCAGCTTGTAAATCAAAAACAAACATTATAAATATATACCTCATCAATGTTGCAGGTGTAAAATGCACACGTTCATAGATGCCTCTTTTTAAAACTTATGCTGATGCTTTTGTTTTGGTGTCATCCAGCCATTGCTATACAAAAACAATAAGTAAATAATAATACCTATATTATAATTACATGAAAAATCCAGGAGCAAATCAAACAGGGAATCATGAATACAATACATAATAAATGCCAAAGGCAAGGGCCAGTGCATGAAGGAGTAGGTACTAGCAGCCCCTTGGCATGGCAGTGGTGTAATGCTAAACAGGGCATCATCACTATTCAAGATAGATTGCATGGAGAATATAACATGGAGATCTGTGGATAATGAGGCCAAATCAGACAATAGAACAATGGATACGAGAACATGCAGACAGGTGTGTTATGTTACCTTCGGCTTCTTATCTGGAGTTGCATAGTGCAAATCCTATGCTCATTTATCCGTTAAGTGCCAAGGGCGAGTATGCTCGTCCTTTTTTCCATAGACTTGCATAAACCTGCACCATCTCATGATATGACTATCCCTTCCAGATAACAGCAAAGCATTCTGATAGCTAATGTATTATCTCCCGAGAGTGAATCTGAGTGATGTAAGTAAGGGTTTACCAGTCGTGGTGAAGCTAAGAGGAAAGGAGTCTCATTGCAGTTATGAGCAGCTAAACTTTCCCAAAGCCCCCTTATGTGTAGATTCTTCAATGCAGCACACAAGGGCAGTAGGACCCTCACTATGAAGGCAGAAGATGTGACTTCGGAGCACTTTGATTATGATGCATTGGGCTGTCGCACCTATGTCAGTATCAAAGATTGCATCTTTTGCTGAAGTCAACATAGGGTGCTACTTCTGCCACCGTTGGGCATATACCCCTCATAAACTGTTCATTAATTAACTAATTCCTTCTGATCAGTACTGCCATTGTGAACCAGACATTGACACCCTCCTGCACATGTTAGTTAGATGCCAATTGATTTCGCTATTCTTATAAAGTTTGGGATGGACTACAGGATATACAAATCAACATTAATCTATGGATATGGGCCTCCCTCCTAGAGTTCAAAATCTTCCCTAGCCTCACTGGCAAGATGATTGACAGTGTTCTGCCTTGCAGAATTGTCATTTCAATTGAAAAAGAGCACTACAGATGTGATGCACATATCACGCTCTACCCTATTAAACTTTGTGTTGTGTATATTGCTTTGCTTTCCTTCTAGGAACTCTTAATGAATCACCAAAACATTGATTTGTATATAGACATTCAGTATTTAGTCATTATTGTTTTTAATGTTGTGGTTGCTTGTCAGCCAAAACTTCCCCTGGCCATTCACTGGCAAACTAAACACCAAACCAGCAATAAGGAAGATATCCGTTTTATAGGTCTAAAGAAAATACAAAAGTGGAAGAGGGGTTGAGATGTAGTTCTTCAATTGAGACGACTGGAAGCCAAAAGTATATGCCTTTTCCGCTGTACACATGATGGGCTCAACTCAGATAATGAGATGCATGTATTTCTATAGGGGATTTTGGTAACTGTGGTGTCAGCAACTCTGTAAAAAATTGTATACTCTGAGCTCAGTCTAGAATTTGTAACCATGTATGCATCCAATAATGTGTTTGGTTTGGCAAATGATTAAGTTCATGATGACTCGTAAAAATTATCCAAAACATGGTCCGGACAACGTGCAAGTTGCTTTATGAGACAAAGGGCCTCATTACACGGTAGGCGGTGAGCCATGGCGCTATTAGCACCATGGCTCATGCCGGTAAAATACCGGCACCGCCTTGGTGGAAAGGGGATTTACCGCCCCATTCCAAGGTTCGAGGGCGCTAAATCCCCTTTCCACCATTGCCCTTCCCCATTCCCATTTCTGCCCCATAGGGCTCTATGGGAATGGGAAAGGCGCTAATTACGGCACCGCAATTTTGCGGTGCCGTAATTAGCTCCGAGGTCCCTTAGCGGGTTGGATTTTAACGCCTGCAAAAAGCAGGCGTTAAATCCCCCAACCCGCAAAGGGACCTCGTAGTAAGGCGGTAAGGATTTACCGGTACCGGTAAATCCTTACCGCCATCCGTGTAATGAGGCCCAAAGACTGTAAATCAAACTTGCATCAGTGTTCCACTTTAAAGCTAGAGTATTGTGCAAATATTAATAATACATTATAATACAGAGTTAAATTAATGTAAAATACTGCAAACATTACAATACTTCTAGTGTTGGGGCGTGATGGTGGCGACCGAAGTGACAACAAATAGTGTCTAAATATATAAAAACATATTTTAATAAACTGATACACAACACATTTCAAATTTATACTAATTCTAAACATTTATTTTTTTATGCTATTCAACATGTAAGTTAATGTGCATGGTCACTTGTATAGCGTCTTACGTTTTAACAAACACGCATGTGCCAGGCAGCAGTGTTTAGAGCTACCGGGCATGCGTACAAGATTAGTGGCTGGCAGTATGAGCGTGCGCAGCTGCATTCATCACGAATGCCAATGAGGGAATCACACGCACAATATAGCAGGCTTTATTAAGAGGCGATCAGCACCCGCGGTCAGAACAGCAGCAAAAAAGTACCGACCAGGGATTGAGCCCTTCACACTAGGTGAGTGGGTAAACATTTGAATGTATCTAGCACACGGACGCAATGTTCCACCATTAAAGTGCAGGCAGTTAAAACCATTTTTTATTGATAGGTTTTCTTCATCGATAATCTGCCCAACGTAAATTCGACAATTTTTGATACAGTACGCCAATAAACAGTGATGTTGCTTGTTTAGAGCACATCCTTAAGACCGTATGGATTTGTCGCCATTGGAGAGTTGTTAATATATACCAGCATAATGTCAAGAGACATTGTACATCAGATCCAGCAATTCCATAGATCATGTCCCTTTACATTTACATTAGATACAGGACCCGACATCAGCCACAGTATTACCAAGAGTTATTTGAAAGAACTGTGCATCACTAATAGTGCGCACATTTGAAAGAAGATAGGTGAGCTATGATCCTGTTCAAATGGTAATATTTAACTCAGCACGGAGCGAGAATACTCAGCACTTTTAACTTTACATTATTAATAGCCACGGGTGCCTGCGGATTGGAGGCCCGCAAGCTTCTGCCAACTAAGTTCATTTTCACAACCAGATCAGTATGGTAACACATTCTATAATTGTAGATATATATGCCACAGTGGTCAGCCATCGCATGAAGGTGGGGCTGTATAGGTATGTTGTCACTTTGGGTTGCTTTCCACACAAGCCCAATCACTCAGTCATTTGATATACAATTGCAACATTATCAGTTTATAATTCTTTTCAATAATTTTCTTGTCTGCCCTCTCCTGGATTTCCCTCCGCACCTCCTGTACACCTTTATGCAATTTCGGTATGTAAATCACTTATGTTCAATTTGTTTATTTACAATTTTGGTGCATTCATTTCTGTTAACATGTGAATCAAATATGATATATTTTGTGATACACTATATTTATTACTTTATCTTACGATGTCAGCCTTGATAACGACATTTTGTCGAAACATTTGTCCCCTATGGATTTGTCGCCATTGATACAGGACCCAACATCAGCCACAGTTTTACCAAGAGTTATTTGGGAGAACTGCGCATCACTAATTGTGTGCACATTTGAAAGAAGATAGCCTTGATAACGACTTTTTGGCGAAACATGTGTCGGCTGACAAGCAACCACAACATTAAAAACAATAATGACGAAATACTGAATGTATATACAATTCAATGTTTTGGTGATTCATTAAGAGTTCCTAGAAGGAAAGCAAAGAAATATATACAACAAAAAGTTTAATAGGGTAGAGCGCGATAAGTGCATCACATCTGTAGTGCATTTTCTCATTACCAGGTTTAAGTGGGTATGCCTGGCTCCTGATGATAGCAACACAGCTCATTCCCACACATACTCTAGATGTAGGCAGAGCGCATTCACAGGCCCTTTACCGACCACTACACTGTTTCAATTGAAAAGGACAATACTTCCAAAATCCTTGTTTGATTTGACCTGTTTGGCATGCCACATTCAGAATGCCACTGCACACATTTCTGTTATACTGCAATCAGCTAGAAATGTGACCCAGGCCTGTGTGTGATGGCGCTCATCGTATCTGCATTAGTGTCCTTCATTACCTCTGGCTCACATCCACCGCCCCATGGATCATTCTCTCTCCTTCTCAGCTTCGCATACATTATACACAATGTTTCATTTTAGTATTTTATTGGTGATGCTCTATCTGTGCCGAGCAGAGGTTGATTTCCTTTATTGAAATTTAATATATGTGTATTAAACCACAAAATGCAATTTCTGGCTTGAAATGCACGATCAGCTGCAGTTAACATGAGTAACCAACTGTTCAATAACTTGATATTTCAAATGGAAGCAACTTGGCGATAGCAGATAGGAATGTTGATAATCGATGTCATTAGCACATAAGGTTAGTGATTAATCATTTATTTTCTTTATTTTTTGCGTTTTAGAATGACTATTATGAATGCAAATATAGGCACGAGAAACACCCCGCAACCTTTGCAACTCCCCCTATATTATTTATTACCCCAAACCCACCACACACATATATTTGCAGTCAAAACTGCTGCAAACATTTCTGCCAAATCGGTCACTGGAAAATCGGCACCGGTCAACTTGGGTAATATCGGCAGAACAGGAGCAAGTGAAGAAAGGGTCGACTTCCATTGGAGTAAAATAAAAATGCAAATCCCAGTTGCCAGAAACATATTATCAAGTGCTAACAGAGAAGATTGTGTAAATAGAACAGAGGAATACACAGATGTGTGTGTTTTTACTACATGTTGTAGAACCGTAGAAACAACCGAGGGTAGCACAGCCCGACTGAGAGATCTAGGACCATATCATAGAAACCTTGCACTGGTGCAAGTGCAAGACTGCACGAGATTAGCACTAGGGCACACATTCCACAAAAGCAACAAACTAGAGGGTCCCTTAGAGGTTGGCAGTATTTCCACATTATTTCACAAGAAATATCACCAAAATCAGTTACTGCAACCTCCATTTCGTCTGGTGCATTTACCACTGCATTATGAGTGATGACATGGCAGTGTTAATCTCCGGTTTACATAGGATTTGGGATTTACTGCAGGCAGTTATTCTGGCACCAATGTGGGGGATTTAGCTCCAGCTCTTTGCTGGAGGTAAATCTTCCACTTCAAGGTCATAGTCGGAATTTAGATGTGTGGTAAAATGTAAGTAATTCTGTTAGTACCCAGAAAATGACAATGAGGGTGTGATTCATTAAAAATCTCCCTTCAAGCCACCCTGGATGGCGGGCTATGCCCAGATGCGGGGTCCAACTTGCCAGGCTGAGAGACCTTATTGACAATGCCCTACGAGAGTGGAACTTGTATGGGCTGCTTGCAGAAGGAATCAGTCCTAGCAGTATGGGCTGTATTGGGCTGAATGGCTCCATTTGGGGCGGGACTAAGCCTCATTTGCATGTGGTCATTCTCATTCTGTAATGGGGTGGACGGCTGGAAAACAATGGCCGGGATGGTTGCCCGGAACAATGACAGATTTTATGATTCTTTCAAAACCATCCATCCATCCGTTTTCTCTTTGGGTAATGGGATTGTTACCATTAGGTACTGCACCTCTGACCTAACAATGAATCCCATAGTCTTTTAATGTACTTTTGCAGCAAGCAAAAATGTGTACTAGTTTGTTCCGCATTAACAGTAGGGCAAACATTGAAGGAAAGTTTTTTTTTTCCATTCAGGGGCGTTTTTGACCTACTGCTAATAATGTTCAAAATTGTACTTTCACTGATGCAAGCCAACGGCATTACAGCTCCTGAATGAAAGGATATTATAGTAAGTGAATATTAGGAACGTACACGTTTTTATATATTCTACACAGTGTCGAAATGCACAGTTTGAATGCACCAAAAGGTTTCTGTACTTAATTTGGATTTGGGCAATTTAATTAGCTCTCTGAGCAGTTCATAGACTGCACAGTCAGCCATCACACTCAACTTCAACCAATTTCAAGTGGTAGCACTTGCTATGCCTTGGAACGCTCAGGGTTGGATTTTATTATTGGCATGAAGGCCAAATGTTAAGGTCTCAGCGGCGAAGCCGCATACCCCAGATACGCCAAACTAATATTGTATATTTGCTTTTGAAATCCTGTTAGATTGGTTGTCATGGTAAAAACACACATGTCACTGTGATAAATTATACATTTTGTGGTGTATGTTGTGATGTTTTTAGAGAAATATAATTCCTCTGTATCATCCCAGACTGTGTTGATTCAGGCCTTTGGACAATTCTCAGGGTACATAAAATCCAAATGTTCAGAGCAGGGCCAGTAGAAGAAAAGTACATTGTGCAACCCACCTCCATTACAATTGTGCCCGATTGTGTGGCTTAGTTCTAAAATGGACTCCTGGATGTCCATCAACTGTGGCACCCTAGACAGCTGCCTAGAGTGCTACTTACTTATTATATAACATGTGCCCTGGTACTAACAATTACAATTCTACCAATCTTACAGGAAACAAAAGACCTCTCACACATCTACCCATATAAGCTTACTCTATGCTTCCTTTACCCAAATATGTCTCTGTAAAGAACCTTTAAACAATCATTGGCAGTGCCATTGCCTGGGCTTTGCCTATGCATTTGCCACTGGCTTCCATAATAGTTCTTCCTCAATATTAGATGGTAACAGATTTAAAAGGATATGATTACCTGGGCAAATAACAGTGTCTGGCAAAAACCTATCCAATACCTAGCACAATCTAAAACTGTTGGCTTCTCCAGTAAATGTTTTTTAATGTTTAATACATTTTAGTAGGCAAATTCATTAACAGGTAAATGTATAAACAAATGTATGATGTAGTCAATTTAACATGTATGCTCTCTTGGAGCGTTATAACTATAAAGTTAGATGAAACAAGTTAATGAAGTAAATGTGATACCATTGTTTTCGTGAATATATATTGAGACAAAGGGGAAACAAGCCCAAAAACAATAGGAAAGGAAAGGGAGAATGGCACCATTGATGAAGATTTGACTTATTCAGAATAATTAAGATATTGTGTAAACACATTCAATTTCTTGTTAAATTTACATAAACAGTCACCAGAGTATGCATAACATATTTCAATCTGATGAGTGGAGCAGATAGAATTCCACCAAATATTAAAGGATAAATTAGATGTATTCTTTCAGTTATAAGTATTATTATGGAAGGAAATGCTGACAAATAAATTAAACAATGTCGGAGATTCAACTTGTCGTATAACCGGGTTAACAATAGAGCCAATTATAAGATTAGAGTGTGATAATGGTTCTGTGAAATGAAAGATCTTTTGTAGGCATGACCAGATCTTTGTCCAAAAAGCAAAAAAAAAAATTACAATTGAAAATTAAATGAAGAAAATCAATGTTAGGTTCATGGCAGGACCAGCAATTAATGGGTGAGTTATCCGCAATGTTGGCAATTCTGAGGGGAGTAAGGAAGGCACGATGCAGAATTAAGAAGTAGGTTTGGGTAAGACTGGCAGCTATAGCTGTTGAGTGATACAATTTACAGATTTGGGACCACACTTCAATTTGAAGATTCCAATTGTTCTCCCATTGCCTGATAATACTAACATCCACATGATTAGGAGGGAGGTCATTTAGGAATGTACACAATTTGGTAGCTTTAATGGAGGCATTACTGATGAGAAAAGTCAGGAATGGGGTCAGGATTTTTGAGTTAGTGAGGGTAGGGATTTAACTAATGATTTGAGGATGGATGTGTAGAAGGGGCGATTTGAATCTGGGATATTGTATTGTAAATGGATCTGTGTAAATGGGATTTCAGCAGGATTGTGAATTAATTCTTTAACAAATGTAATTCCTGTCACATACCATCTTTGAACAATAGTGGGGTTAGGATTGTTATAACATTGTTTATTAAACCAAAAGAAGACGTTTTCTGAATCAGTTTCGGAGAAGGAATTGGTAGGGAGTTTGTTCCAGATAGATTTGAAAAGTGCAGTGAAGAGAATAAAGTGATATTAGGCCCAGAGGATGTAGTTAAGAAGTTAGAAAGAGAGAGCAGGGCAATAATGCTGGCTTCTATATCGATCCATCAAGGGGTGTTTTCAGTATGAGTTTCATAGTGTTTAAAAGTAGATTATTGTTTTAGGACGAAGGCTTTATGATACAAATGAAAGCTGGGAAATGTGACTCCCCCTAAGAGCTCAGGGAGTCGTAGTTTGTTCATGGCTATTCTAGGTGTTTTTTGATTCCACAAGAATTTAAGAAGTAAGTAGTCAAGCTTTTTAAAGAATTTGATGTGAATTAATACAGGGATCATGGATAATGAGTAGAACATAATGGGGCTGATCATCATTTTAATGGTGTCAAGACAACCCCACCAAGATAAGAAAAGAGGTGACCATCCTGAGATCATTTTCATTACTTTTTGTAGTATAAAGTTGCTGTTCAGGTAAATGGTGGTATGAATATACTTAGCAATAAGAAGTCCAAAATATTTAATATGCAAAAGTTGCCAAGACATACCAAATAATGAGGTATTGGTAGGATTACATGCGTTAGTGAGGGGCTTAACCACAGATTTATCAAGATTTAACTTACAACCTGAATGGAAACATTATGTATAGTAGATATTAAATGTTGGATGGAAGAGGTTGGGTTTGAAAGGAAGATTACAATGGCATCTGCATAAGCAGATAGGTTTATTTCAATGTTGTTAATGGAGATACATTCGATGTTAGAATTGGTTCTGATACTCTGTAAAAGAGGTTCAAGTACCAGATTAAATAATAGAGGTGAGAGGGGGCAGCCTTGATGCGTACCTCTTTTAATTTGGAAGGAAGGGGAAAGGGAATTATTAATGAGAATTCATGTGGTGGGAGAGTAATATAAGACTCGGATCAAATTAATAAAATAAGGAGAGAATCTGTGCCATTTTAAGGAATGGAACATGAAGGTCCACAATACGTGTTCGAAAGCTTACTCAGCATCAATGGCCAAGAGGGCTAAAGGGTCATTAGATTTGAGACAGAGTATTAAACAAAAGTCTAGTGTTAGTTGAGGCATAAAGATCTTTGATAAAACCGGATTAGTCTATGTGGATACGTTTAGTGAGGTATTTTTCTAAATGCTTAGCCAGATGTTTAGCATATATTTTGGAGTCAGAGTTGATAAGAGAAATAGGTCTATAGTTTTTGACCAAAGAGGGATCCTTATTTGGTTTGGGAAATAATACAAGAAGTGCCTCACCAAAGGAGCCAGTGCTTTGACCAGTTTCAGCAAAATACAAGTATAATTGTAGTAGTCTTGAGGCAATGAAACCACTGAACGTTTTATAAAAATTAACAGAACACTGTAGGGTCCTGGGGCTTTATTGAGTTTAAGATCTGACATTGCTTGCTTAATTTCAGCTAGGGATATAGGTGTGTTAAGAGGGGATTAGTCAACAGGATTTATATAGTTTTTTTTAAAAATGTTCCATAAAGAAGGAGAGTATTTCAGAAAACTTGATAGAGGAGTGTAGATTAGAGTAAAAGTATAGGAAGGCTCCATTTATGTCTTTTTGATTGGTTAATCTATTTCCGTCGGGAGAGATGATATGGGTGATGAGTGAGTTTTCTTTCTTCTATTTGAGATAGTATGCTAACATTTTACCCGCTTTATTGATTTCATTGTAAGATTGGACTGGGATCAGTGCATAATTTGTTAAATTCAATGGCCCTCATTACGACCTTGGCGGAGAACCATGGTGCTATTAGCACCATGGTCCATGGCGCTAAGTTGCCAACTCCGCCATGGTGGTTGGCGGACTTACCGCCCCATTCCGACCTTGGCGGGGCGGTAAGTCCCCAATCCCCATTTACCCTTCCTCATTCCCATTTTTGCCCCATAGGGCATAATGGGAGTGGGGAAGGCGTTAATTACGCCACCGTAAATTACGGTGGCGTAATTAACAACAAGTCCCTTAGCGCCATGGATTTTACCGCCTGCAAAAAGCAGGCGTAAAAATCACCATGGCGCTACGGGAACTCGTACTCAGGCGGTAAGGGTCGGCGAAGTTTACGCCGGCGTAAACCCCTTACCGCCTGGGTCGTAATGAGGGCCAATGTGTTTATTCATGAGAGCTTTTGCAACATTAGGATCAGGGTTTGCATAATACGATCTTTCAAGATCTCTGATTGAGATTAATAGCGTGTTATGAAAAGATTTGGATTGTTGTTTTTTGGCAGCAGAAAATTGATTTATAAATCCACTGAGGGAGGCTTTGAAGGCAGGCAAATTGTTATGCATGTTATGCATGGAGGAATGCTCAGGACGGTTGTAGAGTAAGAATTCTTTGATATAAGAGTTGGTCTTTTCAATGAAGGATCTGTCTTTAAGAAGGAAAGAGTTAAATTTCCATCTGGGGAGAGTTTAGGAATGGGGATCCATTCTAGAGTAGTAGTGACAGGTGTGTGATCAGAAATGGTAATGAGTCCAATCTCAGAGTTAATAATAGCCGGGATTAGTGAAGGGTTAACAAAAATAATAATCCAGTCTGGAGAAGGATTGGTGAGGGGGAGAGTGGAAAGTATAATCCTTTTCATCTGGGTGACAAAAGCACCAGGAATCAATTAAATTGAGATTTTGCAATAAGTTGTGGAAACTATTGTGAGATTTGGAATTTACAAAATTTGAAGTGGATTTACGATCAAGGTTAAAGTCAAAAAACTACATCACCACATAAAATGAGTATATCTGGGCTCTTTTGGGCAAGCTTTATATTAAAGTTAGACCAGAAAAGGGGGTCAGGGGCATTAGGACCATAGACATTGAATATAGTTACTGGCAGGTTATTAATGATCGCATCTATAATGATCCATCGACCTTCAGGATCTTTTTATTCACTCATTAATGTGAAGTTCAAGTGTTTATTGATCAATATAGAAAGACCGCCTTTTTTGTCAACAGCATTGCATTGGAGAACAGTGTATGGCTGACCAAGGGGCTCTAATTTTGAGGTTTTCGGTGTCAGAGCACACATCTCTTGAAGACATGCAATATCTACTTTCATTTTGGTAAATTGGGTGATTATCTTGTTGCGCTTAATGGGGTGATTCATTCCAAGTAACAAACTTCATAGACATTTGGAGTAAAAAGCTTGATATTGACAAAAGCAATCAGTGCAGTGAAAATTGAAACAAAAATGTGTTTGAATAAATTAAATTTTACAATACGTACTGAACCAATGAAACAATAGTTTCCATAATTCATGGCATCATCGGGATCAAAGGGGAGGAACAAGAGGGAGAGATTATGACACTAATGGAAGAAACAAATAACAGTAAATACTTAAATGATTAGTGTTGATACTAGCAAGTGTAAAGGAAAAAGAGATGAAATGAGATTAGTGTGAATGAAAGTAAGATAGAGTATCATGGAGGATACCAGAGAACAGAGAAGAGCAGAGCATCAACAAAGGGGAGTCATGAACAGTAGATGTGAGCATAGTCAAAATAAGTTATCAGAACATGAACAGATAAAATAACAGATGGCACAATTATGTAATATTATCATTGATAAACATGAGGTGAATTGAATATTTGATGGAATAATGACAAAGAGCAGTAAAAGTGTTAGATCAAGTTTGGAGAGCTGAAAGAGTAGGATCAGTAGATTTGATGGGAGATCTTGATGTATCTCTTTGGTGAGATCTGCTACGTTTAGGCGTGAACTTGATGTGTTGATTCTTTGGTTTCTGAAAAGAGGTATTTGAAGTTGAGAGTCCAGTTTTTGGGAACTAGGCGAATAGTCTAATGGAGTTGTATCCATCGGCACAGCTTGAAGGGATTGAAGCAAATTGAAGAGGTCATTTGGTTCTGTAAATTCTTTGGTAGGACAATCTGGAATGGTAATTATCATCTTTGCAGGATCCAGCAGACCATATCTGATATTGAGGGACTTCAAAAGGGGTCTCATACCGAGGATTTTTTTCCTCTTGGCTTGAGTGATTTTGAAAAGTCAGAAGAGATGAAGATTGTATTGCCCGGGATCAGAATGGGGGAATTTTTTCTGCCAGCTAGTAAAGTTTGGCGTGCTTCTTGATGTTTTAGTAAGCATGCAATGAAAGTTCTAGATGAAGAGTTGTTGTTAGAAAAGCGAGGCCTAATACGAAGAGCATGTTGCAGTTCCAAAGGAGGTGTAAAAGTGATGCCTAAAGCAGAGGATATCCATTTAGTAAAAAGATGTATGGGGTCTTCTCCTTCAAATTCCTCAAGGATCCCATAGAAGCGTGCATTGTCTCTATGATTTATGTCTTCTAAATCGGTGACTTCACCTTCTAGTTGAGTAAGTCTCCGTCGCATGTTTTCAAGGCCTTCCACCCTATCTTCAACAATAGCTACTCTTTCCTCAGCTTCATCAAGTCTGCCAGAGAATATTTTAATATCCTCCTTGAAGTCTTTAATTAAATTGTGTATGCTGGAGGACCGGGAGTCAAGTGTAGTGATGGAGGAAGGAATGTTTCTCTAAAATCTTTTCCATACAGGAATTAAAAGGTACATTTTCTGACAGGGGTGCCGTTTTGGTAATATCATTCATAATTTAAGACAAAGGTGATTGTTGTAAGGCAGAAACTGATTACAGTTGAATATAAATTCAGTTAAGGATTATACAATGTGATATCAAGTTTAGCCACCCAGCGTCAGTATTGAGTAGGCCTTATTGCGTAATTGCATCCTAGCAGTGAAGTGATTGATGGGCCGGGCGATGTGAGGTAAGTTCCGGCATGAGAGGAACAAGTAAGGTGGCTCCTACGAAGAACACATGAGGCCAGCTGATTTAAACATACTCTGCTCCGCAGAAATGTTGGAACCCAGAGCGCTCCCGAATGAGGTGAGGCTGAAAGGAGACCAAAGGCCACAATTAGCGAGCAATGTCACACTAAAAGGAGGGACTTAACTCCTGAGGAAAGCGCAGTTTTCAACTTCACAACCAGCACAACGTAGTCGAGTTGGGCATGGAGGAGCTCTCCCCTGGTGTCCACCCGGTAGCCTCAGCACCCGATTTCAGGAAGAAATTGTGTTAGAGGACGGCCGAGGAGTAGTAGGTGGGATGCTGACACTTACCGACGTTACTGATAATACAATAAGGGTATTCATTGCGGTTTGGACCACTGGAAAGCTTTAGTAATAGTGCCCCTCAGATGTAAAACACTATAGCAAGTGTTTAATAGTTGAACAAGTTAATGTTGCAGGTGCATAGGCTATCTCACTGTTCACAGAGCTCCGCGTTCATGCAGACATCACCGATGCGCGCTGGCTAAGCCCACACCAGTGCTTTCATTTACAGAATTCCAATGCATACTGCTTATACATCAAGTAACAGAAGGCATGCTTGGTTAGGACATTTTTATTAAACCAGTAGAGCATTTGTAGCTGCAATTAAGTCACTCTCAGAAGACTGCTTTGAAATAAAACTGGCAGAAACTCGCAGCACAAAATCTGAAGATAGTGCTTGACAAAGTTAGCTCAAAGAGAGGACACAAGATGTGTTTTGGGCGTGGAGGGGCAGCTAGTGGATGGGAATGCCGTACCGATTAGTATGGCCATCGGCCATGGTGTTTGGGTAAATACTAAACAAGGCCCAGAAGCTGTGAGCCCCTCATCACATCCCATCTCCATCCTAGCTGTACTTTAATGCAATAGTTTGCGATTAAAGTTGCACTTGACTGCCCCCTGATAGCTAATCCTAAGAATACATCTTCACAGCAATGTTCGTGTCATGATTAAGCACCTCTTATAAGCAAAATAACGGATTCAGTCTCAAACTTAATATAGTGATCGTCCGTGAATTTGGTGGCTGGCACGGCCGGTAACGGCTCAACAGTGCACGCTTAATGCATGGCCAATTTCCCTAACAAATATTACCAAATAAGTTGGCTGTCATGAGGGATCTTGTAACTTTACTGTTTCCGTGGCGAGGAGGACAGCTTCCGGGAAGATTAGTAACTGACTGCTGCCCAGAGGGAAGCAGGTAACAGGGTGTTGGATTCCCTTGGTTAAGGAGGGACACTCCTGTGGGGGGGCTGCAAGGGACGGAGAATGGTCTGCTGGTTAGCGAGGGCAGTGGCTGACAAAAAAGCTGGTGGACACAGGGAAGGGGTGCCAAAGACCAGGCTAGAACTCCAGTAGTCAATGGTGTATTCCACCCAAGTTCCCGGCCTCCTGATTGGTTGGCGCCTCTGGACAGGCTGCAAATATTTGAATGTTACAATGCTTGAACAGATAATAGACACACCCATGACCATAAGATGTAACGGATGTGCAATCATTTGCTTAGGCATATAAATATGTTTTAACACGTTTTAAAGTTTCACCTTCTTTTTCCAAGGATGCGTAGGGTGGCTTGCTTTTGTAATTACGGAACACAAAATAATATGTGTCCATTTCAGACTTGTGTTTTATGAAGATTGGCCACACATTAGACGTGTACACTGTGAAACGGATATGATGAGGCGAATTCAAGACTAAGCATATTCATAATAATGATGGGGGCAATACAGCGAGGGATGGAGAGGCAGGCGGTATGCATCCTTTAATTGAAACACAGAGGGAACTGCTCTGTCATAACCATGCAAGCAGCCGGAACGCTGCAAAGCAGGGAGATTGGAGTGACAAGTCATTCTCTGTAAAGTGATTTTCCCCTTGTAATACGCTCCGAAAATGCACCACTTACAGTATATGTTCAATTCTTTCCTACTGGATCGATCAGATGTGATTAAAAAGGGTGCAATAAAGGTCAAATTAACTACTACGTGGTTTGACGGGTAAGAAGCACCGCCAGGAGAGATTTGCTTCACTCAACATGTTCAGGGAAGGGAGGAGGCAGAATGGATCAGCAGTGAGAATTCTTGCCACTGATGGGGAAGCGTACACCGATCGATCGGTTTTGCATTAACAGATGAGAAATGTGCATGCTACAAAGACACAATGTTAGGTTTTCAGCAGAATTTTGCACACATGTATGTCCTTGAGTATAGTTTATCTATAAAAAATGACCGAAAAAATGGCATCATGCATGCAAAGGAAATTCATGTTATGTCATGTTATCATATTTCTATAGCGCCAAAGCCCTAGGGCATCCAGGCGCTGTCACATATAGAGAAATCAAAAGGAAAACTTGCCGAAGCACAGGTAGTACTCGAACAGTATGGTCTTTAGCAATTTCCTAAAAATCAGATGGTCCTCCTCCTTACGGAGAGCCTCTGGCAGCTCGTTCCGGGCCCTAGCCGACAAGACTGAACATGCACAGTCATTTCCCCTGAGCCCGTTTTATACAATCTACTTTTAGGCAGCAAGCCTTTCCGGATCAGAGATTTCTTTTAGGGTGATAGATGGCCACCTTTTCTTTGAGGTAGTGGGGAGCAGATCCAACAAAACATTTATGGCATATTGTCAGCAGTTTAAACAAAATCCTTGCAAAGGCTACCCTGATTCTGAATACGTCCCTTAGAGAAGCTATGCAGTGTAAACAATGCACAAAACTGCATTGTGTTTGCACAAGCATGTCACACTTTATTTAGATGAGTACCAGCTAAGGTGCAGTACCAGTGTGATTCACAAGAAGCAGGCGTGGATAATATCTGCCCACTCACTGCGTCTGTTTCGCCGCATTTGGTAAATGCCTGGTTTACTGCATTTTTCCTACATTTTGTTGGGGGGGCTGCAGTGTAAGGGTATAGTTTTAATTGGATTTTGGGGTAGTTGGAATGCAAGGGCTGTAAAAGGAGTTGTGACTAATTGGATTCTGCTTCACAGGAGTACAAGCGTGAGTAGGGGCAAAATGGCCCACACAGCCCTCACACTTCTACAAACCAAAACACAATGCAATCATAAAGGTAAAACAGGGACAATTAAAAGATATACCTGCTTGGCCCTTTGTGGTAATGCGGCTGAAGGAAGACTATACTCTCAAGAGAGGTGTGAAGGTGAACGAGCAGTGATCCAAACAACATGGTATCACAGTCCAAAATAAAGGGACTGTCCAATCAAGGTTGTACACAAATATAACTACTTTAATAAAATACACCATCTGCAAGTAGAACAAAAGATTTCTTTACAAAACCACCCTAAAGGAAAGAACAGAGAAGATGTGACAGACTGGAGAAAGAAGCACTCTGAGTGTAGATCAAGGGGTGGTAGGTAAGATACTACCATAAAAATGATGTTGGGTTGAAAACAGGAGTGATCGTGACCCAACCAGTTTCTAGGGCCCAAGTGAACCATGGGGGTAGTTCAGTGTCACAGTGCCTCTATTCAGTTCTTGATGGGCTGACGCATCAGACCTTGGTTCAAACGTTAATGCAAGCTAATCAGGCCCAGTCGGGCATGTAGGATCGTGGAGACCTTAGCAGCAAGAGGCATAGAGTAGGGTCAATTTTGAGTGCTCTTTGTGCTTAACGGCAGTGGTTCAATGATGCAGGTTGGGTGGTCCCTAAAATGCTTCATAGTTGGTGATGCCACGTTGGGCTTTGGACGCGGGCAGAGGTCAGTGAGTGACACTCAAGGGTTCAAGTTAGAGTGCACTGGCTGTTGAAGTGGTGAGCAAGGGTGCGTTGATGTGCAGTCAATGAAGTGGTGGTTCTCGGGCTAACTTTACTGAGCCATGGTTGTAACTCCTGAGTCGGCAAGTGACCCTCCAGAGATTCCATTTGGTTTCCGATGTTGAGCAGTCAGCTCGGGTCAAAGAAGTGACATGCTTGGCTATGACAAAATGCTGTGTCAAGCTGGTTTAGATGCAGTGCAATAGTTCAGCTGTTGGAGGGATGCATACACCAGCACCAGAGCCTTCCCTATTTTTCAGGATGCAGGGAACTCGGAGTGACCAGTTTGGTGCGGGAGAACAGCAAGCTTTGTTTGTTGTGAGGCCTCTGCAAAGCACTTGAGGGGAGGACATTCCAGTTCAGAATCTGCTCTTTTGGCACAGAAGATCTGTTGCAGAATGGTTGGTCCTGGTCCACAGCACTGGTCAGTCCTGATGTTCCCTGGGAGTGGTTAGAGGACAGATCTTCTTTCGGTCTTGGACAGCTCCTTCTTCACCTCAGGTGGAGGGCTTTGAACAGTGCAACTCTCCCAAAGGAAGTCTAGGTCTCTTCAGCCTTAAAGCATCCTTGAGGAACTGAGGGAATTCTTCTGAAATGGTGCGAGACTCCTTCTTTTAAAGGCACAAGTCCTCAGGTGATTGGTCTAAAGCTAGTCTGCTTTAGGGGACCAATCCCTGCTCCTGGCTAGAATGGACTTTACCCTGTTGATCTTACACCCAAAGTGCTTTTTTCTAGAGGAAGGGGAAGAGACAGAAAAGGGAAAGAGTGACCGTGAGAAAAAAGATGGTTGAAGGCTTCGTCCAGTGTCCAGAGCACTCCTGCTTATCTTACTCCTGCCCCCTTCCCTCCTACCAACAACAAAGACCTTTGGATATGCGGCACCCTGGTGTGAGGCTAGTCCTCCTGAATTGGTGCGCTCCTTTGATACCATGGCCCAGTACAGCTCCCTGCTCTGTGGCTAGCTCTTCAGGATGGGGTTATTGGCCCTCCAAAAGAGAATCAAAGAGAGACTGGGTTCTCTGGGTTTCTGGCACACCATGTAGCAGTATCGCCCTGTTTTACCCGAATACACATTCCCTTCCACAGCAGAGCTGACTCATAGGAGCTGACATTTATGTGCAGTATCAATGGGGATGTGGTGGCCATGATCAGACATATGGCCATGCACTATGCCTAAACTCAGGCAAAGATTATTCTTATAAATTACCCTGCCAGCAGCATGGGGTACTCACGGTAATCGTAGCTTAGGTACAGGGCGCATATCCTAAATGTCTCCCCTGTGCTGGAGTGACTTTGCTGTCTCTTCAGCAGTCGACTGGGCATCTTTTGACCATTGAACCTGCTCTGTGCCACGAGCAGAGTGGGTGCTGCAGATCTGGCTACTGATGCAGCAGGGCACAAGTGCACTATGATTTTGGAATGGAGTTGTGACAAAGGCAACTCTGCTTAGCAGATTATCCCTTTGGAGAAGTAATCACCAGCATTATTGTATATACTAATAGAAATTAAAAAAGCCAGAGCTTTGCACCCTTGCCAGATGGCAATTCCTCACAGGGGTTTATGGGGAGCGACCCAACAAAAGAACTTCTGTGGACAAATGTGGTAAAAAGGCCACTGCAGTGAGTTGTATCAGATCCAGAAAAGACATCACAAGAGAACTCTGCGCTATGGGCTTCTTCCAACTGCTTTATGTTGTATAGACTCTCATGGCTTTCCCATCACTAGTACATAGATTTACTGGTGTGGTGGAAAAAGAGAAGGGAATATTGCAATTGTATGGACTATGTGAGTTGTTAACTGCAGGGTCCCCTCCACAGGACATCTAAGTCCGTTGAACAGCCTCACATGATATGTAAGGCCTGGGATAGAACTCTTAACCTCCCAAAACATTAAACCCCCAACATCCATGTGCCCTTCCTCACATGGACACATCAGTCTCTGAAGCAGCTGTATGTACACTACATGACACAAAAGGCCCAACCTCTTTCTTTACGAGTAGCATTCCAGCACATGTGTGCAGTAGCTGGTTTGATGTATATTATTGTCTGAGGTGCTGAACTATCTACTGAATCTATTAGCTTCAGAAATAGATAGCAATTAGTATTAAGAAACACCTACCTTTTATTTTCATTCTTAAAAATGCTGAAATGTTTACCAATGATGCAACATCTTGTTGCATAGTAGGTTCTGGTGCAATACCTAAATGGGAACTAGACTGCAAATGTGGCACAAAAGCTAAAATAGGGCTGCTTTGCAAGTAGGCAACTACAATGTAATCTCAAAAGAAGTGAAAAGGAATGTTGCACCACTTCTTTATTGTTAGGTCCTGATCCAAATCGAGACAATGACGTGAAACTTTAAATTACACATATGTATATAGTCAAAGGAAAAACGCTCTAAACCAACCATAACTGCACACCCACCATCCGAAAACAACCACAAATCGGCCACCGACATGCCCTGCTCATAACATTGCCTCTTATGCAGATTTACCTACACAATTGTGTCTTCGAATAATTTTGTTCATGTGATTACATTTTTGTTGTGCATTGAACATCACTTAAATATTAAAATGATCCTTTCCAGTGACACATACTCATCTTTTTCTTCAGCTCTTTTTCTTTCTTGCTCAAGTGCATGGTGGTTGCCATTCCATGACTGTTTTGCAAATGCAAACTTCGTTGTCTCTTGTGCTTCAAACATAATTTCCTTTTCAGAAAACATTTGATCGAATTTGGATTTATTTTAATGGATATTCCTGTTGCCAAATCTTTGCTGGGCTTATTTGGGAAATCTTGAAAACCTGGGTAAAAACATGAGGATTGCTGCCTCCTTTCCCGATGGGATTCAAACAAGGCCCATAACATCTGGGCTCTGAATTACATAATGGCTGAAACTAAACGTCATTCTGGTTGGAGGCTCTATCTATGCTTCATATATTGCTCATGCGCGTTTGACAGTCTCCAGTCCTATTCTCTGGGATCAACTGGAATCTTGGGGAATTGAACCCTATCTTTTCTACTTCATAAAATCCCTGTACACGGATAATACGGTCGCTGTGAAGTTGGACTCAGAAGGCTCCCTCTCGCCTTCTAGTAAAGTAAATACCAGATTGAAACAAAGATGTGTCCTTACACCATTATTATTCGACCTCTACATGGCAGACCTAGATGAGGCTATAAAAATAGCACAACAATTTTCCACCTCGAATAGGTAAAACCTATAATACCATGGATGGCATATGCTGCCGATACTATCCTATTGGATTATACACCAATAGAACTTCAACCACAGGCGTTGCTGGGGGGGGGGGGCTATAGCCCTTGGTCTTTTGGTTGTAGCCCCGGATAGAATCTCAAGAGCTACAGCCAAAAGGCTAGTTAGCCCCCAGTCGCGACAGTTCCAACATTAGCGTAGCCCCAGGTCTTTTCCAGACTTAGCAACACCCCTGACTTCAACATTCAATCACAACACTTGCCACCTATGATTCTTGTAAAAATATGAAAATGAATACCTCTAAATCGAAGGTTATGCCATTCAACATAAGATATCAAGATACTCAATTTTGCTGGATGTTAGAAACAGACAGTCCATCACTAAATGCGAGGCAAATCTCCTCTGAACAAGAGTACCCTCCACAACCCCATACACGTATTTCAGCCTAGTCAGACGCCTTGCTCACTGTGTCTTAGAGAGGCTTAGCTTCACCTCACTGATGAGGCCCGACTAGGCGAAAACACGTGTCCGGGGTAACTGATGGTACTTTTGTTCAGAGGAGATTTGCCTAGCATTTCAGTGCTGGACTGCCCTTGTGGGTGGGACAAAGACTGATATGCAAATGGATATTCCTCCTCTGTGAAGGATCCATTAAACTAAGACTTGGTTTTAGACCCTCCTGAGTGAAAGGAATTCCATAGCACACAATATTTGTCCGTAGTTAGCTCTCAGCAGAGGGGCTCCCACACTCCTTTGTAACTTTGTAAAACTTGAGGTCTCATGCTAAATAACCCTGGGTAATCCAGATGTGGACCCCTTGTTCACTGTGCCTTAGAGAGGCTCAGATTCACCTCAATGATGAGGCCGGACTAGGCCGAAAACATGCGTCTGGCGTTACTGATAATTCTCTTGTTTAGATGAGATTTGCATAGCATTTCAGTGCTGGACTGCCCTGTGGATGGGACAAAGAATGATATGCAAATGGTTATTTCTCCTCTGTGCAGGGTGCAGTGAGCTAAAAGGTGGTTGTAGACCCTCCTGAGTGGAAGACATTCCATGGAACAAGGTTTTTGTCCCAGGTTCATTCTCAGTAGAGGGGCTCCCGCACCCCTTTGTAAGAGGGTATATTATTACGCTCGATTTTGTGAGTTCCCCACACGGTGCTGGTGGAGGCATTACTTTGTGATCTAGGCACCACATCTTTGTGGACCTCGTGGTTGATACGTAGAACAGAATTGTATATTACCCTTAGGAGGGCAGGCACTGAAGAGACATCTTGTATGCACATGTTAACCAAGGAGAGTGGTCAATGCACTCAGAATGTATTATATCAAGACTTGGAAAACACAGTGATTAGCTTCCTGACCAGAATGGATAGGTTTCCACATACAGAGAAAATGTATCCATTCTTTTCCAAAGATTTGAATAAGAAAGAACTAATATGGGATCGTGCACAAACATAGATAAATTAGGATCCAAGAAGAGATGCAAATAATTTTCCACCCAGGACTTCTGCCCTGGTTTACCATGTTCCTAATTATTAAAGCTAAGATGCAGAGAAGAAAGACGCTTCATTAGCTACATGCGCCTTAACATCCTCCCTACTCTAGGTAATATTGGAGAAGGGAAGGCCATGAAAATGGAAACTAGATTTTGTTGACTCTGTGGCCATGAAATCGAGACAAGTAGATTTATTCTTACTCGATGCAATAAGTTATATGAAAAATATAGGGCTTGTTGTGGAATATTTGTTTCTACCTCTTTAGAATATGAATTGGACGAGTTGTGGAGTACCTTGTTTGGAGCAGCGTTACAGTTTATCACTATAGCAACATTTCATGTTTGGATGGAATTCACTAAAATTATTGCGAATGCGATATGAAATTTGTTGAATTTGTTGGACTGATGTCGGTCTTGTTTCCTTCGGTGGAGAAGGTGTATGTAAATCGTTAAGTGTAATTGGAAAATTATTTGTTTTTTACTATTTAATATGTAATTATGAATTTTATGTACACTAATATTAAATTGATATATTGTGAAATGATGCTTATTTTTCTATGTAAAGTGTTTAAGTTTAGAAATGACTAACCAATATAACACTAAATAAAAAAATAAAAATTAAAAAAAAAATGTCATGGATATTTAGCCAGAGTGCCAAAATATTTTTACTGAATTTCATTGTTCTTTTTAAATAATGTAAAATATAAAACCTACAGTAGACACTGGCCGTGACCTGGGCACCTTGACCGGAGCAGAACCTTTGACCCCATGCCAGGTTCACCTCTTTGTCCCTGCTCAGGTCACTCTTAAGCAATCCGATGGGACCAATGGGCATGACCTGTGACTGTGCCCAGTGGAACCTTTGACCGGGTAGTGCATTAACCCTGCTCTTGGATCTCCCAAAGCAGTGGTCAAAATGTGTGGCAGTGGTTGGCAGCTGTGTTCCTATACTTTTTTTAATTACGTTTTACCGTTCATATACTTTTATTTTAAAAAGAAACCGTTCCGGAATGGCTTCGTTTTAAAATAAATGTAGGAAGAAGTTGAAACTTTCACTTCAGTGCACTGCACTCAACGTTCCCTTAAACAGCAGGCATGTTTGTTTGGGCGTTTGGATTGCGTGTGGGAGGGGCACAATGGGATTTGAGGAGAGCTTGGCCAGGCCAACATGGAACATAGTACCACTACTTCTTTTAGTACACTTCGACCACTGCCCCCAGAGGGACCTACTGGGCCCACATGATCCTGTGACTGAGCAGGAACCTAGTTTTTCTTTTAATGCTGCATAAAAGGATGTGTGGCTGATGCATCTGTCCACTGAACTGCCACATGCAACTATCAGAACCTAGCAATGTAAGCCACTAAATCCATGGAACACTGTCTTAATGTAAGCAGTTCTCTATGAACTGTTTGTGGTAACATTTTCTGCTCAAATATGTGCAAATATGTGCATCATAATCAAAGGCGCATCTAACACTAAAGTACCTTTGCATAGAAAGGATAGCATGAATGCTGCTTTGCCCTCAGTGAAATTGATCTGGTCTGGTTTGGCCATAAATACCAGCTTGCATTGGGTTAAGAAGCTGTTAAATGTCCTAGGATCTACTGAAAACATCTTTGGATTGGCCAACTCAGATTCTATTAAATCATCTTCAAAAGGTCCAGAATGCAGCAGTGAGACTTATATGTAAACAACCTAAATATGGTTCAGTATCAGGCTTATGCCGCGTCCTACACTAGCTCCCGGTTACCCAACGTATCATCTTTAAAATTCTCTTTGTTTTTAAATGTCCACAATACCAAGCAAATTAAATTCATAATTACAACCCCAAATCTATTAAGATCCTCTAGTTTGAATCTCCTGTCAATCACTTCTTCAAAATGCACAAGAGGTCATCGTCGTTTTTCAGTTGCTGCACCTCAGCTCTGGAATTCATTAGCTCACCATCTTCTTAACGCAAACACTTTATCCAGGATCAGCAAAGAACTGAACACGTGGCTCTTCATTTAGATCTTTCCTTCTTTGTCTGCTTATACTTGTGATCAGCTGCACCCAGATGAAATGTGCCACTGCCAAGTTACATTAATAAGGTATATGGTTATTGGAAAAATACAAAAAATTTAAAAATCTAATGTCTAGGGAGGAAGGTTTACTCCTGGTGTCATTTTGCTTCCAGATATCCGAGCATTACCTGCTGCCTGCTGTTGCCTAAGGGATGCCCTGATTTTAATGTTGTTGATCCTGTGTAATTGGATCCCTCATTCTGCTTGTGCTGTTCTTAAGTTCGTTCTTTATATCTTGAATAGCCTGATCTATTCCCAGCAAGCAGTTGCATTCCAAGTTAATTTTATTTGAGGCTTGGCAAACTGTCACTGCAAGAGTCTTTAAAATTCAGACACCATCCTCTTACTTCGTACTGAATCCTAGTGGTGCACAGCAAGTGCTGCACCCATCAGTCCCACTGGCCAGGGGAAAAGTGGAAGACAGAACAAGAGAAGGTCAGAAGCAGGTTCTTCACAGGATGCCTGTTATTTGTAAAAGGACATACATTAGTTGTCAGCACAAAAAAGCAATGTATCTAGTAGAGGCAAAGGATATGGAAGACTTACCTAGGAGAGAACTTCCACCTCCCTTGCCTCACCACCATCTACATAGCCCTTCCTATACCATGTAGTGTAGTCTATGCGAGATAGCAGATCAAAACCCTGAGGATTCAGGGAAAAGATGCACACACATTCATACAACAAATCAGGTTTGTTAAATGTACAATTAGGCACTGACCACAATGCATGGCATCAATTGACAAGCAGATACAGTGGTCAGAAAGATTATGCCGGCATCATGCCATAGACTTCAACTCCCATGATGCTTACACCTCATCGCTTATGGGTAGGGATCATGGGAGTTGCAGTCCACAACATGACAAAAAAAAGGTTTCCACCCCCTGATGTAGGATGTTCAGCAGATCCTAGACATGGCAAAGCCACAGTGACTTACCAGGTCATGTATACATGTATGACTGTGAGGAAATACCATCTAGTAAAGGTGTGAAAGCCCTGACTATTTAGTAAATGTTTATTAAATGATAAAATGATGCAGGTAATTCCAACTAAAACAGGGTCATTTGCTCATTAAACCTCTTCTTCAGAAGGTTCCAATCCAAAAGCAGAATTACCTGTGCTCTGCTGCATCCATTTCCTGATCTGCAGCTCCTGCTCTCTAGTGTCACTGAGCAGATTCAGAGGTCAAAGATGCCCTATTTGAAAGCTGCTTTGACAGCAAAGTCACTGCTGTGCAGAGGTTGCATTTTAATCTGCATCTCTGTTCTAAAACCGTAATAATGATGTCCATCTACCAGCTGGCGGTAGACTCATAGTAGTGCAAACATATACCTTTCATAAACTGACAGGGGGAAGACCCTCCCCTACCGGATGTCCTGCCCTAGCAGAAGGTCCCTGCTAGTGAAAGTCCTACCCTACGGGATGTCCCGGTATGGAAGTGACGTCTTGCGGGGTGTTCTGCAAGTGCCGCCCTATGAAAGGACAATGCCTGGAAGTGAGGCAGTGAGGGTGAGCCATTATTTTTTGCCTAGGTGCAGCGCAGCAGGAGATGTTATGTCACAGCTGTGTCCATAGGTCCCCCTAACTCCTACCCTATTAGTGACCTCATGGGGATCCCCTGGAAGTTATGTATGGTTGGAAGGCCTAGCCCGGATGGGGGCAAGAGGTGTTGTAACTGGAAGGCCCAACTGTAGGTTGTGGGTGAAGGGTGTGACTGTTTGGACCTGTAGTAATCTGTGTCAAGCCCTGTTGGCACCAGTGTATGGGTTGTGAAGATAAGGCGGCAAGGGCATAGAAGGGTGTGTTGGACCATCCCCAGGTAGGTGCAAGACCCAGGAAGTGGAGATAAGGCATAGGGCGCTGAGAGATGATGCAGGTATTAACCTGTGATATTAGGGGGTGTTGTGGGGCAAGCAAGGGGCGCTGTGGGGATGATATAGTCATGTGCCCTCCCGTACTTGCAGAGTGAAGTATATATATATATAGAGAAGGTGTTCTGGAGAGAGGTGTTCGGCCCTCCTGGAGACAGGCTGTACTATTTGCATAACACTAGCAATACCTTGAATTATGAAGTGTTACAGCTACTACTCTTAGAATACCTTAGGCAATGATGATTGCAACACTACTGAAAAGTACGATCATCTGAGAAGCCCAACAACAACAATTCCTGTAGCTGATGAGGAATCGCGACGGCCCACCAGTAGTGGGATGGAGTATGAGGATGAGTTGAGCCAGGCTGTTTTTTTAATGAATCTTGGTAATATGTCGCATCCTGATTCCCACCCTTTGAAAGCTGCTGTTGAATGCTGTGATGGTTTAGAGGTGGTTATAACGGACACAGACTTCACATAGGCAGATCTCAAGGCTATGGATGAGTCTATGAAGACTCCTGAAGCGCCCTTGTACAAGGACCTGGACGTCCTGGATAAGCTGTTTCCAGAACCGGCAATGACACCCGAGTTGGAAGCAAGTTCAGCTGAGGATAGGCTGTTTATGGATTCCGATGATGTTGTGGAGGCCGGGTTGGTTATGGATGCCGAAAATGCTATGGAGGCGGTAGCTGAGGGGCCTGCCCCGTCCAATCTGCTATGTAGAAAAGTGTGTGTTTGTGTGAACTATGTGTAAAAAAATATATATTGAAGAGTTAAACTTCTTTATTATTTTAATTGCAGAAAACGTCAGATAAAGTTGATGGCACTGAAAGTCAGTGGTCTTCATTCAATACCGTGAATTATTACTGTGTGTGCTGTTAAAAAATTATCGAAAGTCCAGCAACCCAAGCCAGTAACAAGTGGAAGAAGTGTGTCTGCTTAAAACGCTTTGAAAATTCATATGAAGAAGAAGAGATAACTATGACCTTTTTGTAAACCTCAACTGTTCAGGCTTTTGCAGCCTGTGTAATGAAAATATGCTTGAAGCGTGATTATTACCGATGGTTCTATGGGCATAATTGCAATGACCCACAACAGGATGCTTATGACTGTTTACTTCTGAATTATCATGCTAGAGCAATACGGCAGATATTTTTTTTGTTGAATTCATCTAAAGCTTTTCAGTTGCTTAAAGCTGTCTATAAAGGCATGGGCATGTGTGTACATGCTAGTGTGGAGAGTGTTTCATCAAAAGTATTTATAGAAATATACCATTGCCTGGATCTAGAGAAAAAAATGAGATCTTTTCAAATGACTGGTCCCGTGGTTATTAGAAACAGGGTAGCCCGGTTAATGGAAAAAGATTTTTGTGACATATACACTTATGGGAAGACCCTCAAGCCTTGTGCAGCATGCCAGAAACAGTTTTAAAGAGAATGAAATATCAAGAGTTTGCTCCTTATATGTGTACATTTGTTTCTAGGGTAACATTTCTGAAAGTCCAGCAATGCGTGTGGATCGTAAACTGAAGCCTGGACGTGTATGTGTGGAAAAACTGTTATACGCTATGCTGAAAGAGAGAATATCGGAAATCACCCCAGATACTCTGAAATATCTACAAATACCTGCACCTCGACCAGAGCCATTTTGTAAAAGTGTGATGTTTATAGGTTACATATGTACCAACACCTGGCTACCGGTATTGAATGAATACTGGCGTCTCTACAAATATGATATGGGTTCTCTATACCTACATCCTAGAGCAGTTTTATTGCATGAACATGACTTTAGCATTAAAGGATACTGTAAGAACACACTGGACCGGGTTTTAATAGTAATCAAAAATTGTCTTTATTGACTAAATAAAAATTCTTGTGAGTGAGAAAATAAATATCAGGATAATTCTAACAGTAGTCCAAAAATAGGCTTTCATTTAGGGCTTTTCTGAGGATAAGGACAGAACCTTGAGTTAATACTTGTATGCCCAGCGCAGTTCTGTTTCAGAACAGAGAGAAGGGCGAAGAAGCAGCAACACAAGTTAGAAAAACACATCAGTCCTTCTTTCCTTTCTGGGTTATATAGGGGCTGTACACACTCCAACCAATCAGGAGTCTTCATACTACGTGGCTTAGAAAAGCCCCTCCATGCCCCACCCTTTTCTTCCCAGAGTGAAGGCTGCCATAATGGAGGAGATACAGCAGCCGCGTGTAAGCTGATAGGGACAGCGTTCTGTACCGGATTATAAGGTAAGTATAATCCAGCGTTCTCATTGTACTATTTGTTGGCTGGCCTCATACTTTTTTCTAAGGTGTTACGGGCCTCTCCTCTTACTGTTGTTTTCCCACATACAAGTTTTCTGCGGTCTCGGTTTGTTGAGAGAGACACATGCTTTTGGCTCCTAATCCCGATGTGCCCAGGCGTCTTTGTTTCTCCCCGTCAGCCGCCTCTTGTCCGTGCCTCCTCAGCTTCTTTGTTTGCTGCGGTCTGTCCGCCACCCGACCCACGGCATTCCATCCTCATTGTTTCATTGCATGCAAAGTGTCCCGACCCCAGAGCGTCCTTTCCCTACCAGGCGTCGTCTGTTGCGTCAGTGACCTCCCGCCAGGTTTCTGGGTTAAACCCGTCATCCTTGTGAAAGTGCTCCATCGAGAGACCCTGTGACCCAGGAAGGGGCTCAGAGATACATTTTACAGGACCGTGAATTGTATGAACTTTTAAATGCTTTAAGTCTTTTATGCATACAGAGTTATATGCAGGGGGAGCAGGAGGTTTTGTATAATGCCATTTATAATGCTGCAGAAAAAATATCACAAATGGTAACGTTGTGTCAGACTCTACATCTTTCGCCCTTTATGCCTCTGATTCATTTTTGAAGTGCTTCAGCGCTGAACAGCTCTCATTTAAGCATGCACAAAAGCTATTATGATAAAAGCGGAATTGGCAGTTATGGGGGCATTGACGCTCTTTATAAAAAACTACAACATGACAAGCAACCCATCACACGCGGAGCTGTTAAGGAATGCTTATCTGGTTCAGAGGCATATAGCCTTCATAAAAATGCTAGGAAACGTTTTAAAAGAAGAAGAACCATTGTAGCTCATAAAGATCAGCAGAGGCAGGCTGATTTACTGGATATGCACTACTTTGAAAAGCAGAACAATGGGGCGCGGTTCATCCTGACGGTAATTGATATTTCATCAAAATACATCTTTGCTGAGGTTTTGAGTGATAAGACCGGATCAAGAGTGACAGCCACTTTCAAACATGTTTTCAGCAAAGGACCGGTGCCTGTAAAATTACAAACGGATGCTGGTAAGAAATTCTTAAATAGGCCCCTCCAAAATCTTCTAAAACAACATAACGTGCATCATTCTTTTAACATATAATGAGGTTAAGGCTGCTATTGTTGAACGCTTTACTAGAACCTTAAAATCTAAGCTTTGGAGATTTTTTACAGCAAACAATACACATCGATATGTGGACATATTATAACGTTTTATAGAGGTGTGCAACAATAGCTATCACTGGTCTATAAAAAAGACTCCAAATTCTGTAATACCTGAAAATTAACTAACTGTGTGGAGAAACTTGTATGAGGATATGTTATCAAAGAAAGTCAAGAAACCATTATTTTGAGTCGGGGACCACGTCTGAGTTTCCAAGCTAAAAGGTGTCTTTACAAAGGGGTATCAGCATTCATTTACTGATGACATTTTTATAGTGACCAACGTGTCTGCTTAAGAGGGGGTCTACATCTACCAGCTGGTTGATTATGATGGCGATGGTGTGAGCGGTAATTTTTACACCGAAGAGTTACAGAAGGTGACAAATGAGCCCCAATGTTTTATAGGGTTGAAAAAATTGTTCACAGTAAAGGTAAAGGAATTAAGAAACAAAGCCTGGTAAAATGGACAGGGTGGCCTAAGAAATGTAACAGTTGGATCAGCTTTTCATCTCATACTCCCGACGTCATGGTTGGTTTTAATGAAGTGTGTTTATTTGAAGATTACTTTGGGGTGCCAATCAAAATTCTGTATAACGAAGACCGGATTTGGAAACACTTTCCCCCAGATGGCACCTCTAATAAAAGTACTGTCTATATTCTACATCATGAGAAACACAATTACGGTATTTTAAATCTACAAGGTTTGCTAGGGGCACAGAATGTATGCCCTTTTAGTTGTCATATATACAGCAATCGCATGGCGTACAAATGTAGATTTCATTGTCACCTGTGTCAAAGAGACGGGTGTGTTGTGATGAATGAATCAGAGTTTAAATGCTGCAAGTGTAAAACCTTTGCAAGGTCTAAAGAATGCCTTGAAAAACACATTGAGAAAGCCGCAAAGGGTTTAGCACAATGCTATTTGAAAACCGACTGTCTCTCATGTTGTCACATTATAAAGGCTAATCATGACTGCCATGGTAAGATTTGTCGTAGGTGTAAAATTTAAGTTGTTTCATTGAAGGACCATGTGTGTTACATGACCGCTCCGAAAAATGTGCCTAAAACAGAGGATTACATTTTCTTTGATATTGTGTATATGCAAGAGACAGGCATCCATATTCCAAACTATGTTTACGCCCAACATCTGACTAGGGAGAAGACTTGTTCATTTGAGGGTACAGAATGCATTAACCTTTTTATCCCCACATTTTTGTACCATCAAGGTTTTCATTCTTTTTTCCTGATACGTGAAATGATTAAAGAACGAGTAGCCATCAGGCTGATAAAGCATGGTGCAAAATGAAAGCTTCTAGAGGTAATAGACTTTAAAATTTGCTTTATTGACAGTTTGAATTTCTTACCTATGAAGTTAAGTAAGTTGCCTAAAGCTTTTGGATTTCCAGGGTCAAAAGGTTATTTTCCACATTTTTTTTTAACAACCAGCAGAATCAAAATTATGTAGGACCTATACCCCTGTGGAGTTTTATGGTTTAGAATACATGATATCTGAAGAAAAGAATGCATTTCTTAAATGGTACTCAGAGGCCTGTAAAAGGTTTTTTTGATTTTAAGAGGGAGCTAAAAAGCTATTGTTGGGAAAATGTCAATATTTTGAGAACAGCCTGTAACATTTTTAGAAATGGTATCATTGAGCCGACCCGAAAGGAGCACATTTTGAATCCCGGTACTTTTGAGGTGTTAAACATGTGACCTCTGTAGATCCATTTACTTTTATCACGTTAGCTAGCATGTGTATGCATATATACAAATAACTGTTTCTAGAGCCTGAAACAATAGCCCTCGTGCCAGCAGACCTGTACCATGGGAAACAAAAACTCTTTTCCACACCTTCTTTACAGCGGTTGATGTATGTGTCCAATCAGAACAGTATACCAATACAACATGCCCTGCGTGGAGGGGAGAAAAGGTTTGGGCTATAATTTTCAGATGGTTATGCTTCTTTGAATGGGGAAGAACTGGCCTATGAATGTAATGGCTGTTTTTTTCATGGGTGCCCCGCTTCTATAAGGAAGATGACTATAACAGGCTAACGGCCTGTATTTATGACCATCTACATAGAAGAACACTTCTAAAAAATAATTTTCTTGAAAACTGTGGTTTGCGCGTTATTACGCTTTGGGAGCATGAATGGAAAGATATGCTAAAAAATGGCGAAGGGCTAAACAGTTTTTTCAAATAGACAAATCTACCAGAACCCCTAAAACTGTGTGATGCTGTTTTTGGGGGAGGACTAATGATGTTAAACTTTACCATGAGACAGGCCCCAGTGAAATAATACATTATTATGACTTTACCAGTCTAACCGTACCCGCTAGGGCATCCTCAAATCATCTATGAAGATTTTGGGGATGTTAAACAATATTTTGGTTTTTTCAAATGTCAGGTATACCCACCTAAGAAATGTTATTTTCCACTGCTCCCTCAGAGTTTCTGGAAAACTAATGTTCCCGCGATGTATGACCTGTGCCACAACAAAACAAACTGAAAAATGCACACACAGTGAAAAGGAGCGATCTATTACTGGTATCTCGTGCACGGTTGAGCTACAAGTCGCCTTGCAGAAAGGATACCGGTTGGCCAGGATTAATGAAATATGGCACTTTGGGAAGGCTGTGTTACAACTGTTAATGCAATACATTTGTCTCTTTCTTCATGACAATCAAGAAGCATCGAGATACCCCGAGCTTTGTAAGGATGCTGCATCCCGACAACATTATATAGACAAGTATTACAAACACCAGGGCATACAGTTAAGACCTGATTTCATTGAAAACAATCACTCCAGACGACAGTTAGCTAAACTGTGTTTAAATTCCTTGTGGGGTAAATCTGCGCAAAGAACCAACCTTCCAAACACAACAATTATAACCAACCCTGATGAGCTAAACGCTTAACTTTATGACATGGACTATGACATTTTAAGCTTACAGTTTATAAATGAGGAAACAGCCTGTCTTTGTTGGAAGTACACTGAAGAGTATCCATCGTGCTCAAACAATGTAAACATTTTCATTGCATGTTTTACAACCGCCCATGCACGTTTGGAGCTGTATAACTTAATGGACGCCCTCCAAGAATGTTGTTTGTAGCACAATACTGACTCTGTTATTTTTGTCAGCTCTGCCGGTCAGGAGAGCCCGCCCCTGGGGGATTAGCTGGCTAATTTAACAAGCAAACTAACTCCAGGTGAACACATTGTAGAATTTGTTTCTGCAGGGTCCAAAACCTATTCATATCGGACATCCAACTGTGTTGTCTGTATGAAAGTAAACGGTATCACATTAAATGTCAGCAACAGTATGAACATCAATTTTGATAGCTTAAAGGAGCTAGTGCAGGAGTAGTCTTTAAATAACACAACCAGAAATATCATGGTCCAGCAACCATAAATAGTGCACTAGAAGAAATGATGGGATATTAATAGTCAAACACTGCAAAACACCTTGAGGGTATTATTTGATAAGTGTGTGCTCACCGATGATTACAAGATATTACCCTAAGGTTATTGAAAAGGGAACATCATGTACGATGGATACCCGGTTACAACACCTTTTTTCATGTGTGTTAGCGGGCCCTTCTAGCTGCGGTAATCGCTATTTTATTAGAAATCTTTTAGAAAATGCACCTATGGTTATGACTGCAGTGCCCGGAAATCTTGTCTGGTTTGAGTCTTGCTGGCAACCCCTGTATAAGGATCTGGCTGCTAAACTACCTTATTTTAAAATTGTGGAAGGTTTGCCTGATTCTCTGAATGACAATCGTTTGCTCCTTCCGAACCTTGCAAATATGATCATTGTAGATGATTTGGTGATGGAGGGTGGACATAGTTCTAAACTGAAAAATGCATTCACTCAATATTCCCACACATAACTTCAGAATGTGTTACATTGTTCAAAATGTATTCTACCGTGGAAAGAGCAACCGCTCAATAACATTAAATTCCAGTTAAATAGTGCTGTTCTTGAATCCTAGAGATAAACACCAACTAACAGTCCTAGCAAGACAAATGTACTTGGGTAACACCCGATTTTTTATGGAGACTTTTGAAGGCACTACCTTGAAACCTTACTCTTACCTTCTGGTGGATCTGAAAACAAACACTTAGAGGACTACAGATTGAGGGCCGGTCTTTTCCCACCTGATCTACCGGTGGTTTACGTACAAAAGACTTCTAAAGGGTAAAATTCTGTTATCCACCCAGCAGTTAGGAGCCTTAAAAAAGAAGAAACACCCCCTTAAGAAACTGGGTAACAAGAGGGCATCCACAAAAACCAAAAGAAAACATTTAAAACAATCTGGGGGCCGCATAGGCGCACTACTAGGTTTTGCATTGCCTCTGATCACTAGGCTTTTAGGGGGTGGTTAATGAAGTACGGCCAAAAGATGTATTTGCTTGACAAATGCCAACTGGAGGGTTTAAGTACCCAGAACCAGTAAGGACCAGATATCTGAAAATCAGCTACTTTAAGGCTTGACTCTGAGATGCAGGTCCTAAAACGGCATGATTTATCAGACTACGATAAGGTGGGCCGCTATTCAAATATTCTACAAAAATACTTAGCATACTTCAGACATGGGTGCTGAAAATAAGAAGAATAAACTAGTGTTATACAAGCCCCCCGAAAACCAGGCAAATAGCGCTAATTCACCTGTATCTACCCCTGCTTCAGATCCTATTGTGATGGAAGTACTGGACACCATTAACCCCTGTTATCGGAAAAATGCAGAACTCTTGCTGAACAAAATGGGGGTGAAAAGAACATGGCAACGTGGAACAACAGGGGGAGTTTGTTTATAAAGGAACAGTTGTTAAAGGATCAAATGTTTACGATTCAGTTCACAGCATTACCAACACTCAGGCTTTTGGAAGACAAAGAAAACCTCCACGGTGGGAGTTGTTTATGCAAGCAGCAACTGATTTAAACCTGCCCGCCACCTTAGTTGGAAATATATCGTGAACTGCTGGAAACTTTAAAAGACTCTGAGGTTAAACCCCTGACAACTGATGTTGAACCTTTGGAGATGTTAATACAAAAATAATAATAATAAATCCAGCAAACTCTCCTCATGGTTTAGCATGTAGCCTGTTTTTTTTTCTTTAAATTCTTCAACCATTGTAATATATGTATATACATGTATAGGTCTACAACATCTGGCCCGCTCTCTCCTGTCTACCACTCCTTCCACTCAAATGGCCTACATAAGAAGAAATATCAAGTAATGAACTAAACGATGCCACCAGCATGCAAGAAGGCAAACCTCACAGAAGACAGCACAGTAATGCAAAAGATATTATATGATTTGACCAGGATAGAAGCATGAACACTTTGCTTCCACAGTCTTGAATTTGGATACTTATTCACCTCTTGGACTAATAGTTTATGCTCATCTTTTTAGGGGATTACCTAGGATTTAGAACGCCCCATCTGAACAAACAAATTTCTAGACCTTCACCATACGAATGACATGTTAGTTTTTATAGCAACCCCTTTCTGGTGCAGGAACATTGCTGATAATAGCACCTCTTATGCTGCAAAACAAAGTACATATGCAGGTAGGTTTATAAACTTCAAACATAGGAAAGGTTCAGCCAGCCTTGCTGGAATGTGCTCTTCTAATCTTTCATATGAACATATATCTATGCAATCAGTGCTTGAGACACTGAGCTAACTTCTGAACCATTGTGGCACTCAATTTTTCAATATGGATTTCAACTTTTGCACATGATCAACATAATTCCCACAGGCAGGAAAGAATGCTACATAAATTGTGCCACACAAACTATGCATTCCACAGTGAAGACAGAAAGCATTACATGATTAATTAATCAAGGCAGAATGTATTTGTCAAAACAGACAAGCAATAGGTTTAGTGCCTCAGCACATGCCATAAAATCTCCTGGCGTGTCCTATTTATGTCTGGTGAACAATGGCATCTTACTTTAGATCATGCAGCCTTGTGGGTGCTCCCTCCAAGCTGGGGGCCCTGGGCAAGTGCCCCCTTTTGCCCTCCCATAAAAACATCTCTGTTTGGGAAATACCCCAGGCTACCAAAGACGGTTATTGAATCCTTGCTTACGGGTTGCTCATTAGTTATACCTCTTGGAAGGTTATAACATGAATACACACCCCTAAATGTTTTCTTAGCAAGTTTGTCTTTACTTAGGAAACTTTTGATCTGGCAGGTATCCATTACATGTCATACAATACTTGTCATTGATTATTGAGTTCCATGACCGAGTCTAATAAAGCCATAATAATTAGATTAACAGTGTTGGGTAAATTTGCAGCAAAACGTACCTCAATGCGCAGATTACCATTCCTAATCAGATTATAATGGCCAGTTAATGTATTATCAGGTCTCAAATCAAAAGCCAACAGGGTGTAACCCCCATCATAATCGTCACAGGGTGTCACAAAACCTTTATCACACAAGTGTTCAGCGCTGATGTAGACAAGGCCCAGATTCTCCCTAATTGTATTTTTATGTTGAAAACTGGGGCTGTAGGCTTTGGACGGTATAACAACCCCGTCTTTAAAAAGAGATGCATAGCTAATGCTGTAATTTTTAAAATTAGAAGGGTTGCCTGGCGTAAGCCCCAGAAAAAGCAGTGTTGTCCACAAAACCAACCATAATTATTTTCAGTAACTGCCCCAGGAATAAGTTATTTGACTGGCGAGATGGCTACCTGCTGGAACACTGAAAATGTTCAAGGATGTCCGCACCACTGGATGTTTTAAATTAGATACTTGCAGAGCATCATCGTGAGCTAATCTGACCATGGGGGACACATTGACCCTTTTAATAAATAAACTTGCTGATAGGATGATCAGCTTGTAGGCTTCAGCATCATCGCTGTTAAGGCAAAAGGTGTCTTTATTTCTAGAAAGTTTAATTTTAGATCAATGCCGTTTATCACTTGTTTCTCCTGGAAAAATATATTGGAGTGTAGACCACCTAGGAAATCAAAATTCCTACTGCCTGTTGCATGTGTCGCTCTTTTTATAAATCCAGCGTTACCCCCATCTAGAGCATAATCCTCCATATGTCCGGCTGTGTCCTTATAAAAAAGTCCTGCTGTAAGTTGAGTGCCCAAAGCGTCATTGCTGTAGTTCAAAATGCTTTCTATGTAGGCTCTAAAGGCGTACATGTTGTCACTCTGCGTGATGAGGCGGTCGCCTAAAGTGATGTCAACCTGATTAAAGAGGGTGGCCATGGGGTAATCAATCATAGCTACTTTAGCCGCTGCAGGGATAGCTGACCCATCCGCCTTTGTTATTTTACAGGTGAGGTAAAGTAACATGTCATTTAGATCCAGGTATATCTCTGTTGAGCCCGATATGTAAAACTCAATGGGTGCTAGTGGAGATAGTGCCGCGAGGGCAGCCATGTCCATGAAAAAGCTGTTTTTGATGCTGGTTTGTGTCGGGGGTACGGCAAACAGATTGAGTTCAGATCTGATACATTCCACTGATGCACAATGGATAAAGGCAATCTTTTGAAAATGATTGATGCCGGGGCTGGTTTTATTTTTCTTGGTCGATGTGGTCTTGCAAATTCGTTTTCTCTTCTGAGCGGTTTTCGTTGCTGATCCTGGTTTTTTATGCAGCCTGGGAGGCCGCCACTTGTGCAATGTTTTCCTTGTTATTTTGTTTGTTTTTTATTTTCTGATAAACCAGACCAGAACCCCCTTGCGGTGGCTGGTTAAAACGATTTGCGATGGAGGTTATTGCCATAGACACCACATCCTTAGCAATATTTGCAGCTGCTGTTTTCACATGTGGTTTGGCTAATTCAAACCCTTTTGGTAAAAATGGCATAGCCCTTCGAAAGAGACTTCTAAAAATACTTCCTAAACCTGCACCATACATAACGTGTGACCTTTGAAAGTAAGGATGATTACCATAACCGGCTTGGTGACGGTAATAATCCCTATAAATGTACAGATTCCCATAGTTCTTCATGAATACCATGTTTTAATAGTGTTTTTCCCTTCTAGGATGCACATGTAGTTTCACTAGGACCTTCCCGTATTTAAATGAGACCAGTTCCCCATGATCATCCCTTATCTGTATATTAATGGTGTCAAAATGGGTTCATAGTGATAATCACGAATGGCAAAATCTCAAAAGTCAAAATGTCGAAAAAAAAATCTCAAAAAAAAAAAGTCGAATTTTTTTAATGACGTTTTTTGTTTGAAAATGGGGGGGTTCCCCCCTAACCCCCTCTTTTTTTTACCTATTTTATATATATATACTAGAGCCAAAAAAAAATATAGAAAAAAAAATAATTCGACATTTTTTTTTTCAACATTTTTTTTTCGACATTTTTGTCTTTCGACATTTTATTTTCGAGATTATCACTGACCACCGTCAAAATGGCTCTTGGAAACCGGGATATAATCAGGCTCAATATATTGTATATTAACAATGTCTGTATTTTCACCTTTCACTTGGGCTGTTCTCATTAGGGGGGCATAGGAGTCACCGACCCTTTGATATTCTACTATATCACTGTATATCTTCAGGCTATAAAATCCCCCATCAATATCAGCACATGTTCTGTCCAAAGCTTTAGTACTTTTTACATGTTGAACGGTTCCCAACACCCTAAGAAGTTTCCCAGTACATATAAACTCTGTGGTAGGATCAGTCAATTTTAGAAATACTTTTCTCTGCGCCTTATCCAGCAACAACTGTATAACCGAATAGCATTCAATGTTTGCGAGAGCCTTGTTGATAGCCTCTAGCAAGGTTTGTATACTGATGTAAAATCCCAGAGGAAAGCCGGCGTGTAACAGTTCAATTGGACCTTCACGCTTGATAGTAAATTTAGCCTCTCTTCTATCCACCGTGACCCATGTATGGTGGTATTGAATCGCCACTGGACCCGCTTCCCACAATCTTTGTAAATCAATGGGTTTGGCCATTTTAACACAATAATTTGATATTTCGTTGTTAGGGAATGTATCTAAAGAAGCGTTACTGGGTAAGGTGATATATAAGCCACTGCTTTCCATCTTCTCAGGGAGTGCCTTTGCTTTCTAGATCCTTTAGAGATGAAGAGTTGACCCGACTGTTACATTTCTCAGGCCACCCTACCCATTTTACCAGGATTTGTTTCTTAATTCCTTTTCCTTTACCTTTACTGTGAAGACTTTTCTCAACCCTATAAAACTTTGGTTCTTTTGTGACCTTCTGTAACTCTTTGGTGTAAAAATGACGGCTCACATCATCGCCATCATAATCAACCAGCTGGTAGATGTAGAACCCCTCTTTCGCAGACACTTTGGACACTATAAAAATGTAATTGTTTAATGATTACTGATACCCCTTTGTAAAGACACCTTTTAGCTTGGAAACTCAGACATCGTCCCCTACTTGAAATAATGGTTTCTTGACCTTCTTCAATAACATATCAGCATACAAGTTCATTCACACAGTTAGTGAATTTTCAGGGGTTACACAATTTTGAGTCATTTTTATAGACCAGTGATAGCTATTGTTGTACACTTCTATAAAACATTGTAATACGTCCACATAATGATGTGTATTGTTTGCTGTTACGCTCATCTGGTATCCACGGGGACGTCATCCATCCAGTTGGTCGCTGGTGTCCTTCTCTGTGATTCCCTGGTGTGGTTGTCGGTGGAAGTTCCGCCTGGAAATACAGGAGGACGGTGTTTAGGACTGACCGACCAAGGCAGTTTTCCCCCCACCTCCTGTATGACTTCAGCCCCCTTTGGGCCCTCTTCTCACCTTGTTTTAGAGGTTGACAAGCTCTCCGTCCTGCTTTCTGGGCAGGGGCGCGTTGTCTTTCATGGGCGAGCACGATCCAGTTACTTCACTGACAGCGGCGCAAGTAATCTCTTTCAGGTAGGTCTTATTGCTGTTTATTGTGTTGTTATTCTTGCATGCCTTTTCTCTGTTTGTTAATGTCTCTTTTGGTCTCCCTTAGATGTGTGGAACATCCGCGTGGTGTACTGGCTAAGCTGGCCTCGCCGGTAAATGATGGTGCCCAATAAGCGCTATGAGGCGGTAAGTAAGCGCTTTGCGCAACGCTGCGATGTCTTGTCTTCGCTGACCTGTTTTCTCCTTTTTTCATAGGTCGCAGTGTATTCCCAGCTCGTGTGGATTTCCGGAGCGAAGCCGGCCGAAAGGCGATCAGCCAGGTAAGTCTTTTAGCAATTTGTGGTTGAAATGTCTCTAATACCGCCTCTAATGATGTCTTTTCTTCCTTTTCAGGTCCTTTGGTCTGGGCGACGCGCAGATCCAACTGAGCTTCCCAGGAGCTGCGAGCAGTGAAGGATGGAGATTGCAGGTAAGATGCTGCTGCTAATGCTGTCTTTTGTCTTTCTGCAGGTCCTGATGTCCCAGGCTCATGAGTAAGCTGGACACGGTGAGCGTCACGCTGCTAGCTGCAAAGTAACGCAAAGTGTGTTATCTTGTTCGGGTGTGGTTTAAAAAGCCTCTACAAAGTAGTCCAGGTAAAGTAATCCCTAGGCCACCACACCCAAAACACTATACAGACCCCAGTGCAAGGGATGGCCTGGAGGCAGTGTGGGAGGGAGGCAGGGTGAGCAAGTACCTGGGTCCGGAGGACAGAGGGTGGCCATGTGCACGGTGCCAAGAGAGAACAGATCAACAGGGGAGAGGGGGATTGAAGGTAGAAGAAGAGAGGAAGGTCTTGAGGTGCTTCTGGAACCGGAAATGGTTCTCCTCAAGTTTTAGAGTGGCAGGGAGGCTGTTCCAGAGGGAGACCCCAGCCAAAGACAGAGATCTACCCTCAGCTTGTTTCTTTGAAAAACGACTGACCCTGAGGGAGTTAGAGGTAGAGGAGAGAAGAGCTCGAGAGCGGAGGTATTTGCGGAGGGATGGCTGAAGGTATTTTGGACCCAGGCCCCAGAAAGCCTTGTGGACAATGCAGAGGTTTTTGAATTTAATCCTTGCATCCACTGGGAGCCAATTGAGGGATTTCACAGCTGGAGAGATACGATCCCAGGGCTTGAGGCCAAGGACAAGTCTTGTAGTCCTCTTCTGGATTAGTTGCAGAGGGCGGAGAGTAGAGGCAGGTCGATTTAGAAAGAGGCTGTTACAATAGTCCAACCTAGAGAGAACCAGAGCTTGGGATACCATGAGCTTCTGGAGGAAGGAGAAGAAAGGCAGAGTACCTCTGAGGAGGGGCAATAGGAAGTTTGACTTATTAGAGACCTCAGAGATGTGGGCGGAGAAAGAAAAGGTGGAGACAAAGATGACCCGAGGTTCTTAGCCTCTCAGGTAGGGGGAGGGCCAAGGGAAGCCGGCCAGAGAGTGAGGGGAAAGGTGGTGAAGGTGTGCCAATGAGGAGGATCTCCGTCTTGCTGGCATTCAGACAAAGATCATTGGCTGCACACCAATCTTGAATGGCAGTTAGGCAATCAGAGATGAGAGAGGGAGAGGAAGTGGCCGAGGACCGCCTGAAAATGAGTTCAGCACAGCATAGCACTGGAAATTTGAGCAGAAAATGGCAATGCACTGGGCAAGAGTTGCCAGGTATTGGTTGAAAAGCCAGGGCGAGAGGTTAGAACCCTGGGGAACACCACTGGCAGAGAGGAAGATAGATGATAGGAAGGACCCAAGTTGGACCTGGGAGGGTCGATCAGAGAGGAAAGAGGTCAGCCAGGCCAGAGCCAGATCAGTGTTATGCAGGTTTTCACAGAGACAGTTGAGCAGGATGGTATGGTTGACTGTGTCGAAGTCAGAAGAGAGATCGAGGAGGATGAGGACAGGGAATGTTAGAGTCAAGGTTTGAGAGCAGATCTTCACAGATGCTCAGTAGAGCAGTTTCCATGCTTCTGGAAGCTCTGAAGCCAGACTGTTGGTCATGGAGACAGCCAACAGAATTGGAATGAAAGTTAAACTGAGAGATGGCCAACTTTTCCAGGAGTTTGCCCAGAAAGGAAGTAATGGAAATTGAGCGACAGTTAGCTGGACAAGAAGGATCAGCTGTGGCTTTCTTGAGAAAAGGATGCACAAGGTGTGCTTCAGAGGGGAGGGGAAGGATCCTGAGGCAAAGGAGTGGTTGCAAAAATCAGCAGGGTGTCAATGTGGTCCTTGATGGTTTTAGAGAAACGGGGATGAACCTGCTTTGACGAGACTTTCATAGATCGGACTTGTCTAGCGACCTTGTCAGGGGAGAAAAGAGTAAAGGGTGAGAGTATGGTGGGGTGGTGGCTAAAGGAGGATCAGCAAACATAGATGGAGAGGGGAGTGGATGGGTGGGGGTGGAGAGGGTGGACAGAATGCCCTGGGTTTTTTAAATGAAGTGAGAGGCAAGGGCATTGAAAAGAGACTGCGAGGCAACAAGAGTGGTAGAGACAGCAGCAGGGTTGGCCAGCTCCCTGCAGATTTTAAAGAGTTCGACTGAGTTGTTTGATGCAGCAGAGACACAAGCTTGAATGTGGACTCTCTTCAAGGTGAGGACGGAGAGTCGACAGAGAGTATGTCACAAAAATATTTTTCCATTAACGGGGCTACCCTATTTCTAAAAACCATTGGACCAGCCATTTGAAAAGATCTTATTTTTTTTTCTGGATCGCGGCAATGGTATATTTCAATAAATGCTTTTGATAAAACACTCTCCAAACTAGCATGTGCACGCAAGCCCATGCCTTTATAGACAGTTTAAGCAACTGAAAAGCTTTAGATGAATTCAACAAAAAACATCCGCCGTATTGCTCTAGCATGATAATTCAGAAGTAAACAGTCATGAGCATCCTGTTGCAGGTCATCACAATTATGCATATAGCACCATTGGTAATAATCACGCTTCAAACATATTTTCACTAAACAGGCTGCAAAAGACTGAACAGTTGAGGTTTCCAAAAAGGACATAGTTTCCTTTTCTTCTTCATCAGAACTTTCAAAGCGTTTTAAGCAGACAAACTTCTTGCTCTTACTACTGGCTTGGGTTGCTGGACTTTCGATAATTTTTGAAAAGCACACACATTAAAAATGTATGGTATCGAATGAAGACCGCTGACTTTCAGCGCTGTCAACTTTATCTGCTGTTTTCTGCAATTCAAAAAAGAAAGAAGTTTAACTCTTCAATATATATATACATATATTTTTACACATAGTTCACACAAACACGCACTTTTCTACATACCAGATTACACAGGGCCCTCTGGAAACAGCTTGTCCAGGATGCCCAGGTCCTCATGCAAGGGTGCTTCAGGAGTCTTTATAGACTCGTCCATAGCATTGAGATCTGCCTCTGTGTAGTCTGCGTCCGTTATAACCACCTCTACACCATCACAGCATTCAACAGCAGCTTTCAAAGGGTGGCAATCAGGAGGCGACATATCACCAAGTTTCATAAACAAATGGCCTGGCTCAAGTGAAAAAACTTTGTTAAAGGGACGTTATGGTTAAGTTGTGCTACTAAAACCTATGAAATTCAGTGAAAAAAACTTTGTTAAGGGACGTTATGGTTCCAAGTATAACCGAAAAACCCTTGAAATTCGCCAGTTATGGTAGCTAAGCAACCATAACTCGCGCCACCACCGTGCACTGCTAAGACTAACACCCAGGACATCAAAGATGACATCACAAATGTCACTGATGACATCACTGATGACATCCCATGTCTGGCTCTCCCTTTTTCCCTTTAATGACATATCTAGGCCACATGGTTTTCTTCAGTAACAGTCAGGAATTAAACGTGGAAAAGGTAGTATATTTGTAGACTTATTCTTCAAGTATGTTTTTACAATAATTCCCTTAAGATCCAGTCATATCATATGAAACATATACATGGGAGAAGACACAAGCTTGAAAGACAGCAATCCTTTCTGTGCATTAAAATAATCAGTAGAGTTGTCAGCACTTCCTGATAGTTCTGTTGTTTTTTTATTACTGTACTTTCCCTGTATATGCTCCTATATTTATATCTTGTATTCACACTACTTTCCTTAGAGTCCAGGGACATCATGTGATATATATATATATATATAGGGTAAGTAGCAGCTTTGAAACAGAGCAATCATTTTTCTGCATAAAGGTAATCAGTTAGGTTATGAACACTTTTTGCTACTAGTGCTGTTTTTTTCTTACTTCAATTTACTTGTATATACTCATTTTTGTATGTGGTGTTATCTCTTTGTGTTTTGTCTATAATAATGCAATTATGTAGTAAGTGGGTTTTATTATCTACTTATCACATGTTTCACAGTATGCAAAAGTCTAATAAGAAAACAGTTATCATTTCTCTATTCAACATGGCAAGCTTATGAATATTGCACCTCCATCATGTATGCTGCACACAATGCCTATGTTTCTACATAAGCACCTTAGTATACTGGTTGGACTAATTAGCCCTTGATATTTATTCCAATGATCATTGACACTTTTTTTAATTAAAATTACAATAAGAAACCCTTGTACAGACTTTTCATGAAAGGTAAATGCACATATGATGTCATCAGTGATGTCATCAATGGCCCTCATTACGACCCTGGCGGAGGTCCATGGTGCAATTTGCACCATGGACCATGGCGCAGAGCTGCCAACTCCGCCATGGGGGTTGGCGGACTTACCGCCCCATTCCGACCTTGGCGGGGCGGTTAGTCCCCAATCCCCATTTACCCTTCCCCATTCCCATTTTTGCCCCATAGGGTATAATGGGAGTGGGGAAGGCGTTAATTACGCCACCGTAGATTACGGTGGCGTAATTAACAAGAGGTCCCGTAGCGCCATGGATTTTTCCGCCCGGAAAATCCGGGCGGAAAAATCACCATGGCGCTACGGAAAGTCTTAATCTGGCGGAGAGGTACGCCATGCATTACGCTGGCGTATACCCCTCTCCGCCAGGGTCGTAATGAGGGCCAATGACATTTGTGATGTCATCTTTGATGTCCTGGGTGTTAGTCTTAGCAGTGCACGGCGATGGCGCGAGTTATGGTTGCTTAGCTTACCATAACTGGTGAATTTCAAGGGTTTTTCGGTTTTACTTGGAACCATAACGTCCCTTTAACAAAGGTTTGTTCACTGAATTTCATAGGTTTTTAGTAGCGCAACTTAATCATAACGTCCCTTTAACAAAGTTTTTTCACTGAATTTCATAGGTTTTTAGTAGCGCAACTTAACCATAACGTCCCTTTAACAAAGTTTTTTCACTGAATTTCATAGGTTTTTAGTAGCACAATTTAACCATAACATCCCTTTAACAAAGGTTTTTCACTGCCTTTCATAGGTTTTTAGTAGTGCAACGTAACAATAATAACTTTAACTTTATGTACATGCAATATGGAACATACTGAACCTCTTCTACTGAACTTGATGTCGGCAAACTCTTTTAATGTCCGCGGACATGTTCGGAGAACAGTACCACTACCTAAAAACTCTGGGGGCGTATGTTTGATTGTTATATCATAACATAGGAACATTTAACAAATTCAAAAAGCAACACACATACACATTATATGTAGTAATACATAAGAAATGTAACCCATATATGTAACACACTAACCATTCATTTAAATACAATGGGCCTCATTACGACCCTGGCGGTAAGTTACCGCCAGGGCCGTGACTTTACCGCCATGGCGCAAACTACGTTTACGCCATGGCGGTAAGGGGATTTACCGCCCCATTCCGACCTTGGCGGGGCGGTAAATCCCCAATCCCCATTTACCCTTCCCCATTCCCATTTTTGCCCCATAGGGCATAATGGGAGTGGGGAAGGCGTTAATTACGCCACCGTAAATTACGGTGGCGTAATTAACACCAAGTTCCCTTACCGCCATGGTTTTTTACACCTGCTAAAAGCAGGTGTAAAAACCGCCATGGCGGAAAGGGAACTCGTAATTGGCGGAAAGGGGTTGGCGCAGCTAACGCTGCCGCAAACCCCTTTCCGCCAGGGTCGTAATGAGGCCCAATATGTTCTAAAATGGAATATACCAGAAGAAGATAAATTGGCTTCCAACATAATTACCTCACAGACACTACAGAACTAAGAACAACACCAGACCTACACAGTACTTAGAACATATTTTACCTGAAATAGTAAGTGTACTTCATTTTACTCATCTATTTATAAACTTTCTGTATTAGATAAAAAAATATATAATATCTTTTTTTTTCTCACAGAAATGTCTATTACTCTGGAATGGCTAGAGGACCATTTCCCACATGAGGAAATGTCACAAGATAGTGAAACTAATGGTAAACACTTTACAATATAAACCATTTAATTATTATTATTTTATATAAATTTAACATATATATATTTTTTTTGTACAGAGCATACCAAAATAGAAAATACCTCTGAAGAAGCTGTTATGGAAAACACGCTTGACAGCATAAAAGAAAAAATGGATTTATTGTTGACCAATTTAATAATTTGAAAACTTTTGTTGAAGATCATTTTAAAACAAAAACGTCATACCATTGCCCACATGTACTTTCCCCCTCACCATATCCTCACCATATCCCAGTCAATTATCCCAAACCCTCTCCATAACCCAACACATTTTGATGAGGCTTCCATCCCTTCTTCACCTGATACCAGTCATGTTGAAACCCCTAATTCTCCTGTTTTATTTTCCGTTTCTGCCTCACCTTCTCTGTCATAAATTATGTAGGTGTCCGCGGACAGCGCGGGTGTTCTGAAATGTTCGTAAATAAATGAAAATGAAGCTGTCCTGAAGAACACTATACCTGTCCGTACTGTTCGCTAGCAAGTTGAAACTGTTCAGAGAACACAATTGGTGTCCTGAAATGTTCGTAATTAAACAAAAATGAAGGTGTCCTGAAGAACACTATACCTGTCCGTACTGTTCGCTAGCAAGTTGAAACTGTTCTAAGAACACACGCGGTGTCCTGAAATGTTGGTAAATAAACGAGAATGGAGGGGTCCTGAAGAACACTATACCTGTCCGTACTGTTCGCTAGCAAGTTGAAACTGTTCTAAGAACACATGCGGTGTCCTGAAATGTTCGTAAATAAATGAAAATGGAGGTGTCCTGAAGAACACTATACCTGTCGGTACTGTTCGTTAGCAAGTTGAAACTGTTCTAAGAACAAAATTGGTGTTCTGAAATGTTGGTAAATAAACAAAAATGGAGGTGTCCTGAAGAACACTATACCTGTCTGTACTGTTCGTTAGCTAGTTGAAACTGTTCTAAGAACACAATTGGTGTTCTGAAATGTTCGTAAATAAACGAAAATGGAGGTGTCCTGAAGAACACTATACCTGTCTGTACTGTTCGTTAGCAAGTTGAAACTGTTCTAAGAACACACGCGGTGTCCTGAAATGTTCGTAAAGAAACAAAAATGGAGGTGTTCTGAGGACGCTATTTCTGTCTGTATTGTTCGCAAGCAAGTTGACACTGTTCTAAGAACAAACGCCTGTCCATAACTGTTCGTTTGACGTCTGACGCACTTTTAATTACTTCAGGACCCAAACAGTGTCCGTAGAACATCAACGCGCATGCGCAAACCAATGCCCGTGCATTTGGTGTCCTGCGGACAGCAGCTTCCTTCGCGAAGCGACCATGTGACCGCACCCACGCTGATTGCGTGTTCTGAATGCAGACACTGTTTGTGTCCCCGAACAATTTAAAAGTGCATTTTCAAGTAATCCACAATATTTTCCAATAAAAACTCACCATAGCACAAGTCCCACAAACTAATTATAAGTTTATACATACTTTTTGAAACCTTTTGAACCTTTTTTTTTTTCGATCTGTCCGCGGGCAGCGCGCCTGTCCGTGGACCGTGCACAAGCACCCCTATAAAAGACCACGCCCTAGAGCTTATTCTCATTGTGTTTCTGGCTATTCTACAGAGCACAGAGATTTTTGCTGCAACCTGCAGATTTCCATCTTCAACCTGATGGCTTCTGTGGCTCCACTGCGGCCACCTGGTGCTGTGTCTGCCTCAGCACCACCCCCACCCCCTCCACCACCACCACCTCCCCAAGGGCCTGAAAAGGGTAACAGGAGTGAGGATGCAGAGGAGGAAGAAGAGGATGAGGAGAATGAGGTAGAGGAAATCCCTACTACCCGCACTAGGCATGAGCCTTGGGTGTGGCGGTTGTTTACCCTTCATGGGAATGTTCCTAAGGCTTGTGTGAACCGTGTCACCTACTATGAGTGCAAAATGATACTCAGTCGCGGGAGGCACGGTTCGTACAGCTTTGGGACCACTACCATGAAGCGACACCTGAGGTCATTTCACTCTGGGGCTATTTGCAAGGTTGTACCTTGCGAAGAACGTAGTAGGTTGATTTCCTCTACTTCATCCTCTGTTTCTGATCCTGTCACCACAAGGACCACCTCTGTGGGACAGCGTCTTCCTCAAGCTGCCTCACAGGCCATACAGAATTCCGATGACCCTTACCTTTAGAGGGTCACAGTTGTATGTATGTACTGTGACACAGTACTCTGCAGGGGGGAGCGACTTTGCAGTGCTTTTGAGACTATCGTCTCAGAGCATGAGAAGACCTGCTCACTACCCAAATAAAACCCACTCTACATCTTCCTCTCTCAGCTCGCCCTTTCTTATCCCTGTGGTTGGTGTCCCCCCTTACCCTCCTTTCCCCTCCTCTCCTAGTGTGTCGTGTATAAAAAACCAAAATAAATCCAAAATTACAAAAATCAAAAAAAAAATAAGGCTCTTTTCAGAGCCGCCTTTCACAGTTAAAAAATAGAAGTGAAAATAAATAAAGCAGGGCCCTTTGTATTTTTTAGAAGTCTGCAGACAGTCCGCAGACATCTAAAAAATTGGGTTGCTACCCTATCATAACCATTGCAGTTTTCTCTGGTAGGAAGTGGTAGCTCTGAAAAGAGCCTTTGGGAGGTGTTTGTATGTCAAAAATTATAAATAATTAACACCTACTTCAAAATGGATGCTGTAATTCTAAAAAAGGTCGTAATGCATTTTGTATATTTCTCAAAAAAATCTGATTGCCAGCATAAGTAAGATGGACTCAATCTCTGCAAAAGATTTATGTATTACGAAACATAATATTTTCATTGTGAAAAGAGGACATGCCAAAATCTCTTAGAAAGGCACAAACAGCCTTATTAACATTGCGCCTTGCTTTTTCCATTTGACCAAATGAAGAAGAACGAAGCCACATTTGTCTCTTTGCAATCCGTGAAAATATTACTTGAGAATTAGGGAACATGTCCATGACCTTCCCAAGTCCTTCTTTCATGGAAAATTGCAAAGAAATTCCAGACACATGTCCTAAACTGTTCCCTCCACAATGAATTACAATTATGTCTGGATGTTGCTCTGGCTCCAAACTAGCACAAAGAGGTAGCAAGTCCAACCACTTCATTCCACGTACTCCATGCCAGTGTACTTCCACATGTGGAAATCCAAGATCTACAGCTACTCCACAGCTTTCTGCATGCACCTTCAACCAATGTATCCATGAATCTCCCAAAATCCAAACAATCTGTTTTCTGAAACACACAGCCATAACTATCTGTTGTTATCTCAGCAAAAAGAGTATCTGAGAAACTCTCTCCTGGCACAACACACCCACTAAACTTTCCTGACCAATCCCTTTCAGTGCTCATTCTCATGTGCATGACTTCTGAACCAAAAAATCCCCGGATGTAACACCTGATGTCCGCGAACTACCGCCAATTAATCTTAGAAGCTTTGATAGACAGTGTTAAACAAAATGAAACCACTAACAAAACTAATAACTAAATTACAAAAAAGACTTCTCAATAAACGAAATGTCAACAGAAAGAACTTCTTAAGTATATGCGGAGGTGAATGGAATCACACTACGAGCAGAGAACCATACTTTAATGAAGAAGCGTACAAACAAAAGCAAACAAATACAATTGCCATACATAGCAGTGGTCGAGGTTATTAAAAGGTGAATAATACCATAATGGAACAAGAAGTACTCCTTACAAAAATATGCCCTGAAAACTTAGAATTACCCCTCCATTCAACTGAATCAGAACATCTAGTGTACAAATGGCCATGCGCGTCAATGTGTAACATTCCCAAACAATTTTTCAAGTCTTTACGCCAATTCCTCAATCAATATGTAAAAAGCAAAGACAAAATCAAAATTAAACTACTGCAAAATATGGATACCTGTCCAGTCCGCAAGTACACAGGACTATAAGGACATTTATTGGCCTGCATTACAGGACCTACTTGTAAAACCACCTTCCATGATATCAAAAGGATATTAACACATCATTGAACTATAAGAAATCTAGTCTATAAACTGTACTATGCTAAAAGTCCTGCTTTAGCACTAACACATTTAAATAACATTCCTCTACATGGTACAGCAAAAGACCTACTTGAAGAAATTGACTATATCCAGAAAAAATATTTTGGTAGTGAAAGCCACTTACAGAATGAAATAGCTTTAAACCAAATTAGCAACAAATCTACACATGGCAAACTTTTACTAAACACATACAAAAAAGAAATAATAAAATTTAAAAGTACATCAGCTGAAGTACCAAACCATGTGTGTGTATGTTGCCGCATGAACTTTTTATAAAAGTAACACAAAAACTGTAGACCTATCATACAAAATAGAAGACACTGAAAATTCTAAATGGTTTGAATTAGCTCACTTGTAGCAGAAAACAAATACGAAATAACTGACCCCTTAATACTTTGCAGTTACTGCACTACAAAACTTGACGACAACCAAACTCCTTCACGTGCTATCACAAATAATCTGGAATTATACCGACTACCAAAACCCCTACAACAACTTAATTTATATGAGAGCATCATAATTCAAACAGTGCACCCATTTCAAGCAATAATACGCCTTCAACCAAAAACAGCAAAATTACCTCCCTCTGAATTGGTAAAAGGCATTCGTGGAAAAGTAGTTTATTTACCATCAGATCTAAAAGAAAATGTGCATACTCTAAGAGTGCAACATCCAATGCAGCAATCTTTAATTATCTTAGTTAATGGAGCACCTACAAAAGACAAAAAAATATGGCAACAACTGGTAGATTTACATAAAGTTAGACAAGCCTTGCAATATCTAAAAGAGAATAATGAATATTACAAAGAAATTAATATTGAAGAAAACTTGAAGGATACAACTAAAATAATTCAAGAAACACAAGAAACTGGTCAATTTGAGCTCCTAGATCCTGCTACAATATCAAATACTTCAGACCATTATACAATTCATCCTTTGCACTCTAATGACACCATAGAAGATGCACTGGAAACGTACCAAATGCTTCAAGCAAAAGGATCACCAATCAGCATATGGGAAAAAAGTATAGAAGCACGTGCTTTTCCTCTACTCTTTCCTACTGGCAAAGGAGGAAGGTACAATGATAGACCTATTCAAATATCAGCATCAGAATACCGCTCATTACGGATGTATTCTGAAGATCCCAGATTTAGACAAAATGTGGAATACATATTCCACCTACTCTTTAAAAGTGAACTAGCAACTTTATGTTACGGAGTTGCACACATATTAAAATCAGGCTCACACTTTCAAAATATGACAGCTACACAATTATTACAAAAAGTGCAACAAAAGGATGAGGTTTTACAAACAAATCTATTAGCAAATATGTGTGGTACTAAAGAGTACTGGTTTCGACGTCATGGAGATGTAAGTTGTATGATCAGAAACCTTGGCCCACCCACTTGGTTTGTTACATTAAGTTGTGCAGAATATGCATGGGAAGATTAACATGATTTCCTACGCATATCAAACAAAAACAAAACAAACATAGATATACCAACACCTGGAGAACTTTGCTCTTTGGATCCTGTTAATGTTTCAAGATATTTTCACCATCGCTTCATTGCTATGCTACATTTTATTTGTAATAAAACTGCTCCTCCCCTTGGAGAAGTGCAACACTTCTTTTGGAGAAAAGAATACCAAGCCAGAGGAGCACCACATATCAACATGCTTTTATGGATTAAAGATGCTCCTAAATTTGGTCAAGACAGTGATGCCACTGTTTTACAGTTTATTGAAGAATACGTCACTTGTGAAATTCCATCAGAAACCACAAATAGTGATCTTCATGTACACATTTTACAATTTCAAAGACACAAATGTGGAAAATATTGTCGTTGCAAATACAAAAACAAAGTGAAATACTACACCAAATGCCGATTTGATTTCCCTAGACCAGTTACAAATACAGGTCAAGTGAACAACCTCATGTCTTCAGTTAGAGATAGTGTTAAAGGTAAGTCACCTAAAAATACATATTACATAAAAAGAAAAGAAGAAGAAAAATATATCAATGATTATAATGCAATCATTGCTCACTTATGGAATGTAAACATAGATGTGCAGTACATTGCAGACAATTCTACTGCAGTTGCTCGATATGTCACAGCATACTTAACCAAAGCAGAAAAGACAGAGCTCCAAGACTTCTGGAATGACCTGTCATCAGATAAAACAGTGTCTCAGAAATTATACAGCTTAAGCATAAAATGCTCTCCCATAGAGAATGTGGATCATATGAAACAGCTGATTGTTTAAATTGTACTGCATTGTATGGTAAATCTGAAAATATATTATGGCTAAGTCTTGGTCCAGCTAAATCTAGAAAAAGAGTTCTAAAATAATACGAAGATATAGAAACAATAGCCAAACGTGATCCCAACAGCCAAGACATTTTAAAAAACAATTTATTAGACACATACTACCCAAACAGAAGTAATACTTTGGAAACCATGTGTCTGTACCACATAGCCCAAAACTACACATACAAAAATAATATAAAACCTGATGAAAAAAAAGGTAAATACAGAGTGATAAACTGTGAAGGCAGCTTAGTTAAAATCACTAAACCAAATTTAATTAATCATATCAAATTGTCATTAAAGACTCCTCAACATAAAGAAGTATATTACATGTCCCTGCTACAACTCTTTAAACCATGGAGAAAAGAAGAAGAAATACTAGATAACTATGACTCATATGAAGATGCTTTCAAAGCAAATGAAAGCACTATAACTGATGTAAACTTTACACAGTACAAAACAATGTTGCACAATGAACAGCAACATGAAGAAGAATTCCATGCCCAACTAGATAAAGAAACTCCTGACAGTAGTCAACCTTCTGTAACAGGAAGCCAAGAACCATTGGGAGAACCACTAATAATAAATGAGGCAGAATTAGCTATGATAGAAGTAGACAACACATGTGTCAGTATGAAGATAAAGAAGACTTAACTATACTACAATCAAAACTAAACAATGAGCAACGTAGCATTTTTCAAGAAGTAACAAAATAAATTGCACATGGTGTACAACATGAAAATGAAGAATGTTCCTGCCATAATTATAAACCTATACTACTGTACGTCAGTGGTGAAGCTGGTTCTGGCAAAACATTCCTAATCAAAATCATCAATAAGTTCCTTCAACAATTGACAAATAACAAACTGTCAGCTGTTGTCACTGCCCCCACAGGTTTAGCTGCCTACAACATAGGTGGTGTCACGTTACACCAATTACTACTATTGCCAGTAGAACACCAGAACAAATTAGACTATTACAAACTTTCTGCAGAAGCTGCAATGGAACTACGCAGAGTATTGAAACAAATGAAAATGCTACTATTAGATGAAGTGAGCATGGTCTCCAACCTAATGTCGGCTTTGATTCACCTCAGATTACAAGAAGTACTCAAAACAAACTATGAAGGGCTCTTTGCAGGAAAACACATTATTGTTTTCGGAGATCTTCTTCAATTGACACCAGTAAAAGGTGAGCCTATTTTTAAAACATTAGGACACAAACTCTGCCATAAAACTGTTGGCAGCATTGGAAATGTCAACCTTTGGCAACATTTCCAATACAGAGAATTAACAGAAAACATACGGCAATCTGCAGATCTCACTTATGCCAAGATCTTAAAAAGTATCAGAGTTGGTATACTATCTAAAGAAGCAGAAACAATATTGAAAACCCGGCACATTAATGCACTTTATGGCGATAATGCATGTGCTACAGATGTTATGGAACAATTACCCACAAAAATGTCAATTGTATGGGCTTAATGGCAACTCTTGCAAGCTGTTTCAAATTCAATGAAATAATGTTAAGTAAAGAAATGCAACCGATAATGGATTAGCAGCACAGACAAACTAGATGTACATGGTATGACACTACCTATGTGTGACCAAGCCACAACAAGACTAAATAGTTTAGAAAAATCAATCAATCTCAAACACAGGAGGCTTAGAAAAGATATTAAAATTATCCGTAAATTGCAGAGTACTGCTTAAACGTAACCTTGACGTGGACCAAGGACTAGTTAATGGAGCACTGGGTACAGCTGTTGGCTTTCAACCATACCCACGTGACAACAAAATTCAGTTTGTCAATATACTCTTTGACAAACTTTCAGAAGTAAAAAGGATAGGACACTCAACAGCTCGATTCCTTCTCTTCAAAGACATGTATGTACGCAGAGAACAATTTTCTTTAACTCTTGCATACGCAGTCACAATTCATAAACCACAACGTCTTACCGTAGACAAAGCAATGATAGATATTGGTAACACAGTATTTAAAGAAGGCATGAGCTGCGTAGCACTATCACGCTTACGTACACTTGACAGTCTATTTCTAATCAACTTTGATGCAAGTAAAGTAAACACTGATATTCCTTGCATTTTAGAATACAATAGACTTCGCTCACTATACACCCCCCATCTAAACACATATTCTGTTCCAGAAAAAGTAAAACGTTATAAAGAAAAATAAATCAAACAGAAATTCAACAGGATGTCACTGCAAATCCTCCAAAGAAAGTAAAAGAAAGTAATAGTTCATCAAGTACCACAAGCAAAAAAGAATCAATTAGGGAAAGTAAACCAGGTACTTCTTCAAAGAAGGAAGACAAGCTCCAAAAACAGCAGTCAGATACAGAACTACCTGGTCCATTTAAACTCTGAAATATAGTTGGTGTAAGTTGCTACGCAAATGTAGCAATGAATATTCTATTTCAATTACCACCAATTGTTGACAACATTTACTTACACAGTACAGACCCATTTTGTATGCAAATGTTAGTACTTCACAGAAATGCAGCAAACAATCCTGACAACACGTATAGTGTTTATGGTATAAAACAACAATTGGACTACTGTGCTGGAATGGTAAAATTCATTATAAACTCACAGGAAGATCCACAAGAATGTCTAATGTACTTACCACAAGTACTGGAAAACAAAAACATACCTATAAATGAAATCTTCCAGATTTCATACATGTGGAAACATACATGCACTCTCTGCAACAATGTGACAGAAGAACAAATCCCCAATGAACGCTTTGTATATATATCAATACCTAATTGTGAATCCATTCCATTTCAGCAACTTGTACAAAATGCAAACCATGGTAGATTATGTTCTACCTACAATTCAGATAATCGCTCCACGTTAGTAATACAAACACATAGTAAATACGTAATACTAATGCTTCTATGTTACAATGCAGATGGTACCAAAAACAACTGCAAGCTGACTGGATTCACACATGGTCAAATATCACTTGGTAAGAAAACCTTCACAACAATAGGTATAATCTACCACGCAGGAGCCACAACCAATTCAGGGCACTACACTGCATATATAAAAAAGAAATGTGGATGGTTTCAATGTAATGTTAGTACCATTACTCTAAAGCAGAGATTAGCAGCAAATCTTACAAACGCTTATTTAATGTTCTTAAAACCAAAATTTGATAACTAAACTGTACTTAAACCCTAAGTAAACTTGTAGTAAAAACATATAAACTGTTAGAATATTCCAAAAGCTATCTAACTGCCCAAAGATTCTACAACAACTAATCAGATAAATGAATACCAGCAAATTAGAGCACAAAATAGACAGTTAGAATATGCCAATTGGCTTCTAACTGTCCCAAAATTTAACAATATCCAAACAGATAAATCCATACCACTAAAATATATCAAAAAATAGGCAGTTAGAATACACCTACTGGTATCTAACTGCTCCAAAATTTTATAATATCCAAACAAATAAATAATATGTTACTGCTCCAAAAAAATGCAACAACCCAATGTATAAAGCATTAGCCAGAAGCAACAAGTGAACACTGAAAACAAACAAACAAACAAACAAATAAACTGTAGCATAACAGAAAAAGATTTTTTTTTTAATCCAACATGGATTTTTTTTTTCTCCCACAGACCCAATGATTTTAGCAACGAACACAGAAACTGAGCTAATTGCACAGTACTCTGGTTTGTAATCTACTGAATATGAGGGTCCAAAAAAATAAAATAAATGTTGATTATACAATGTAATAAGTCATTACAAAATACTAATACTAACATGCTATTTTCTTTTATCAGAGAAATTAACAAGAAATACATGTACTCCAGTTACTAAACCAAATAGTAAGAATATTATACACTCTATGCCATGGCCACAACCATCGCAGCATATCACACCCATATAATATCTTATAACTTTGTTCCTTATCAATTTGTTTTTGACCCAAAGTTGTAAGCAACTATAAGTGTTATATGCTGCGGTGGTTGTGGCCAGGGCATAGAGTGTTGGGTGCATGACCAAATGGTCATGCACCCAAGAGTCTATGCCCTGGCCACAACCACCGCAGCATATCACACCCATAGAGTCAAACATTTCAACTATGGCCTATGGAAACTTTTAATGTCCGCTGACATTACCAGTGTTCTTAGAACACTTTCAACTTGCCATCGAACAATACGGACAGCGTCTTCAGGACACCCCCTATGAACATTTCAGCACACCACGAGTGTTCTTAGAACACATTCAACTTGACAACGAACAATACGGATAGCGTCCTCAGAACATCCCTATTTTGTTTATTTGCAAACATTTCAGGACACCACGAGTGTTCTTAGAACACATTCAACTTGACAAAGAACAATACGGACACCGCGTGTGTTCTTAGAACACTTTCACCTTGCCAGCGAACAATACGGACAGCGTCTTCAGGACACCACCTACGAACATTTCAGGACCATGCGTGAGTTCTTAGAACACACCCCCATTTTGTCTATCAGCGAACATTGCAGGACACAGCGAGAGTTCTTAGAACATTTTCAACTTGTCAACGAACAATACGGACTGCGTCTTCAGGACACCCCCTACGAAAATTTCAGGAAACCACTAGTGTTCTTAAAACACATTCAACATACCATCGAACAATACGGACAGTGTCCTCAGAACACCCCCATTTTGTTTATTTGCGAACATTTCAGGACACCACAAGTGTTCTTAGAACACATTCAACTTGACAAAGAACAATACGGACAGCGTCCTCAGAACACCCCCATTTTGTTTATTTACGAACATTTTAGGACACCGCGAGTGTTCTTAGAACACATTCAACTTTACAAAGAACAATGCGGACACCGCGTGTGTTCTTAGAACACTTTCAACTTGCCAGTGAACAATACGGACAGCGTCTTCAGGACATCCCCTACGAACATTTCAAGCCAACGCGAGGGTTCTTAGAACACTTTCAACTTGACAACGAACAATACGGACAGCATCCTCAGAACACCCCCATTTTGTTTGTTTGCGAACATTTCAGGACACCGCGAGTGTTCTGAGAACACATTCAACTTGCCAGCGAACAATACGAACAGCGTCTTCAGGACACCCCCTACGAACATTTAAGGAAACCGTGAGAGTTCTTAGAACATTTTCAACTTGACAACGAACAATACGGACAGCGTCTTCAGGACACCCCCTACGAACATTTTAGGACACAATGAGTGTTCTTAGAACACAATCAACTTGACAAAGAACAATACGGACAGCATCTTCAGGACACACCCTACGAACATTTCAGGACAACGTGAGAGTTCTTGGAACATTTTCAACTTGACAACGAACAATACGGACAGCATCCTCAGAACACCCCCATTTTGTTAATTTGCGAACATTTCAGGACACCGCGAGTGTTCTTAGAACACATTCAGCTTGCCACAGAACAATATGGACAGCGTCCTCAGAACACCCCCATTTTGTTTATTTGCGAACATTTCAGGACACCGCAAGTGTTCTTAGAACAGTTTCAGCTTGCTTGCGAACAAAACGGACACATATTGAGTCCTCAGAAAACCCCCTATTCAGTTTATTTAGAACATTTCAGAACACCTGTGATGTCCGCAGACAAATCGAACACAAAGCGAAACTGTTCTAAGAACACTCGCGGTGTCCGGGGAGTGTTCGTAGGGGGTGTCCTGAGGACGCTGTCCGTATTGTTCTCTGTCAAGTTGAATGTGTTCTAAGAACACCCGCGGTGTCCTGAAATATTCGCAAATAAACAAAATGGGGGTGTTCTGAAGACGTTTTTGAGAACACTCCCAGTGTCCTGAAATGTTCGTAGGGGGTGTCCTGAGGACGCTGTCCGTATTGTTCTCTGTTAAGTTGAATGTGTTCTAAGAACACTTGCGGTGTCCTGAAATGTTCGCAAATAAACAAAATGGGGGTGTTCTGAAGACGCTTCTAAGAACACTCGCGGTGTCTGGGGAGTGTTCGTAGGGGGTGTCCTGAGGACGCTGTCCGTATTGTTCTCTGTCAAGTTGAATGTGTTCTAAGAACACCCGTGGTGTCCTGAAATGTTCGCAAATAAACAAAATGGGGTGTTCTGAAGACGCTTCTAAGAACACTCGCGGTGTCCTGGAATGTTCGTAGGGGGTGTCCTGACGACGCTGTCCGTATTGTTCTCTGTCAAGTTGAATGTGTCCTAAGAACACTCGCGGTGTCCTGAAATGTTCGCAAATAAACAAGATGGTGGTGTTCTGAAGACGCTTCTAAGAACACTCGCGGTGTCCGGGGAGTGTTCGTAGGGGGTGTCCTGAGGACGCTGTCCGTATTGTTCTCTTTCAAGTTGAATGTGTCCTAAGAACACTCGCGGTGTCCTGAAATGTTCGCAAATAAACAAGATCGTGGTGTTCTGAAGAAGCATCTAAGAACACTCCCGGTGTCCTGAAATGTTCGTAGGGGGTGTCCTGAGGACGCTGTCCGTATTGTTCTCTGTCAAGTTGAATGTGTCCTAAGAACAATCGCGGTGTCCTGAAATGTTCGCAAATAAACAAGATGGTGGTGTTCTGAAGACGCTTCTAAGAACACTCGCGGTGTCCGGGGAGTGTTCGTAGGGGGTGTCCTGAGGACGCTGCCCATATTGTTCTCTGTCAAGTTGAATGTGTTCTAAGAACACCCGCGGTGTCCTGAAATGTTCGCAAATAAACAAAATGGGGGTGTTCTGAAGACGTTTTTGAGAACACTCCCGTTGTCCTGGAATGTTCGTAGGGGGTGTCCTTAGGACGCTGTCCGTATTGTTCGTTGTTAAGTTGAAAGTGTTCTAAGAACTATCGCGTTGTTCTGAAATGTTCGCAAATAAACAAAATGGGGGTGTTCTGAAGACGTTTTTGAGAACACTCCCGGTGTCCTGGAATGTTCGTAGGGGGTGTCCTTAGGACGCTGTCCGTATTGTTCGTTGTTAAGTTGAAAGTGTTCTAAGAACTATCACGTTGTTCTGAAATGTTCGTAGGGGGTGTCCTGAAAACGGTGTCCGTATTGTTCGCTGGCAAGTTCAAAGTGTTCTAATAACACTCACATTGTTCGCGGACATTAAACGTTTCCCATAGATCATAGTTGAAATGTTTGACTCTATGGATGTGATATGCTGCAGTGGTTCTTGCCAGGGCATAGAGTCTTGGGTGCATGGCCATTTGGCCAAATGGCCATGCAACCAAGACTCTATGCCCTGGCAACAACCACCGCAGCATATCACATTCATATTTGCTTATAACTTTGGGTGAAAAACAAATGTATAAGGAACAAAGGTATTAGATACTATGGATGTGATATGCTGCTATGGTTGTCCTTATTATTGTATACTTACTGTTTGGTCTAGTAATGGGAGTCCATCTTTTTCTTCTTCATTTCTGTGATAAAAGAAAATAGCATGTTAGTATTAGTATTTTGTAATGACTTATTACATTGTATAAGCAATATACTTTTATTTTTTGTCGACCCTCATATTTAGTAGAGTACAAATCAGAGTACTGTGCAATTTGCTCAGTTTCTGTATTTGTTGCTAAAATCATTGGGTCTGTGGGAGAAAAAAAAATCCATGTTGGATTAAAAAAAAAAACCTTTTCTGTCATGCTACAGTTTATTTGTTTGTTTGTTTTCAGTGTTCACTTGTTGTTTCTGGCTAATGCTTTGTTGTATTTTTTTGGAGCAGTACAGATTCTTCATTTGTTTTGATATTATAAAATTTTGGAGCAGTTAGATACCAATTGGCGTATTCCAACTGTCTATTTTTTAAATATATTTTAGTGGTTTTGATTTATCTATTTGGATATTGTTAAATTTTGGGACAGTTAGATACCAATTGGCGTATTCTAACTGTGTATTTTTTGGCCTAATTCAGTGGTATTCATTTATCTGATTAGTTGTTGTAGAATCTTTGAGCTGTTAGATAGCTTTTGGAGTATTCTAACAGTTTATATTATTTTAACACAAATTTACTTAAAGGTTTAAATACAGTTTATTTATCAAATTTTGGTTTTAAGAACATCAAATAAGTGTTTGTAAGATTTGCTGGTAATCTCTGCTTCAGAGTAATGGTACTATCATTACATTCAAACCATCCACATTTCTTTTTTATATATGCAGTGTAGTGCCCTGAATTGGTTGTGGCTCCTGCGTGGTAGATTATACCTATTGTTGTGAAGGTTTTCTTACCAAGTGATATTTGACCATGTGTGAATCCAGTCAGCTTGCAGTTGTTTTTGGTACCATCTACATTGTGACGTAGAAGCATTAGTATTATGTATTTACTATGTGTTTGTATTACTAACGTGGAGCGATTATCTGAATTGCAGGTAGAGCATAATCTACCATGCTTTGCATTTTGTAGAAGGTGCTGAAATGGAATGGATTCACAATTTGGTATTGATATATATATGAAGCGTTCATTGGGGATTTCTTCTTGTGTCACATTGTTGCAGAGAGTGCATATATGTTTCCACATGTATGAAATCTGAAAGATTTCATTTATAGGTATGTTTTTGTTTTCCAGTACTTGTAGTAAGTACATTAGAAATTCTTGTGGATCTTCCTGTGAGTTTATAGTGAATTTCACCATTCCAGCACAGTAGTCCAATTGTCGTCTTATTCCAAAAACACTATATGTGTTGTCAGGATTGTTTGCTGCATTTCTGTGAAGTACTAACATTTGCAAACACAATGGGTCTGTACTGTGTAAGTAAATGTTGTCAACAATTGGTGGTAATTGAAATAGAATATTCATTGCTACATTCGCATAGCAATTTACACCAACTATATTTGAGAATTTAAATGGTCCAGGTAGTTCTGTATCTAACTGCTTTTTTTGGAGTTTGTCTTCCTTCTTTAAAGAAGTACCTGGTTTACTTTCTCTAATTGATTCTTTTTTGTTTGTGGTACTTGATGAAGTATTAGTTTCTTTTACTCTCTTTGGAGGATTTGCAGTGACGTCCTGTTGCATTTCTGTTTGATTTAGTTTTCTTTTACAACGTTTTAGTTTTTGTGGAACAGAATATCTGTTTAGATGGGGAGTGTATAGTGAGCGAAGTCTATTATATTCTAAAATGCAAGGAATATCAGCGTTTACTTTACTTGCATCAATGTTGATTAGAAATAGACCGTCAGGTGTACGTAAGCGTGATAGTGCTACGTAGCTCTTGCCTTCTTTAAAGACTGTGTTACCAATATCTATCATTGCTTTGTCTAGGGTAAGACCTTGTGATTTATGAATCGTGACTGCGTATGCAAGAGTTAGAGAAAATTGTTCTCTGCGTACATACATATCTTTGAAGAGAAGGAATCTAGCTGTTGAGCGTCCTATCCGTTTTACTTCTGAAAGTTTGTCAAAGAGTATATTGACAAACTGAATTTTGTTGTCACGTGGGTATGTTTGAAAGCCAACAACTGTACCCAGTGCTCCATTAACTAGTCCTTGGTCCATGTCAAGGTTACGTTTAAGCATTACTCTGCAATTGAAGGATAATTTTAACATCTTTTCTAAGCCTGCTGTTTTTGAGATTGATTTTTCTAAATTATTTAGTCTTGTTGTGGCTTGGTCACACATGGGTAGTGTCATACCATGTCCATCTAGTTTGTCTGTGGCGCTAATTTCCATTATTGGTTGCATTTCTTTACTTAACATTATTTCATTGAATTTGAGACAGCTTGCAAGAGTTGGCATTAAGGCCATACAATTGACATTTTTGTGGGCTAATTGTTCCATAACATCTGTAGCACATGCATTATCGCCATAAAGTGCATTAATGTGCCGGGTTTTCAATGTTGCTTCTGCTTCTTTAGAAAGTATACCAACTTTCAAACTTTTTAAAATGTTGGCATAAGTTAGATCTGCAGATTGGCGCATGTTTTCTGTTAATTCTCTGTATTGGAAATGTTGCCAAAGGTTGAAATTTCCAATGCTGCCAACAGTTTTACAGCAGAGTTTGTGCCCTAATGTTTTAAAAATAGGTTCACCTTTTACTGGTGTTAATTGAAGCAGATCTCCAAAAACAATAATGTGTTTTCCTGCAAAGAGCTCTTCATAGTCTGTTTTGAGTACTTCTTGTAATCTGAGGTGAATCAAAGCTAACATCAGGTTGGAGACCATGCTCACTTCATCTATTAGTAGCATTTTCATTTGTTTCAATACTCTGCGTAATTCCATTGCAGCTTCTGCAGAAAGTTTGTAATAGTCTAATGTTCTGGTGTTCTACTGGTAATAGTAGTAATCAGTGTAATGTAACACCACCTATGTTGTAGGCAGCTAAACCTGTGGGGGCAGTGACAACAGATGACAGTTTGTTGTTTGTCAATTGTTGAAGGAACTTACTAATGATTTTGATTAGGAATGTTTTGCCAGAACCAGCTTCACCACTGACGTACAGTAGTATAGGTTTATAATTATGGCAGGAACATTCTTTATTTTCATGTTTTACACCATGTGCAATTTGTTTTGTTACTTCTTGAAAAATGCTACTTTGCTCATTGTTTAGTTTTGATTGTAGTATAGTTAAGTCTTCCTTATCTTCATACTGACACATGGTGTTTTCTACTTCTATCATAGCTAATTCTGCCTCATTTGTTATTAGTGGTTCTCCCAGTGGTTCTTGGCTTCCTGTTACAGAAGGTTGACTACTGTCAGGAGTATCCTTATCTAGTTGCGCTTGGAGTTCTTCTTCATGTTGCTGTTCATTGTGCAACATTGTTTTGTACTGTGTAAAGTTTACATCAGTTATAGTGCTTTCATTTGCTTTGAAAGCATCCTCATATGAGTCATAGTTATCTAGTAATTGTTCTTCTTTTCTCCATGGTTTGAAGAGTTGTAGCAGGGACATGTAATATACTTCTTTATGTTGAGGAGTCTTCAATGACAATTTGATATGATTAATTAAATTTGGTTTAGTGAGTTTAACTAAGCTGCCTTCACAGTCTGTCACTCTATATTTACCTTTTTTCATCAGGTTTCATATTATTTTTGTATGTGTAGTTTTGGGCTATTTGGTATATACACATGTTTTCCAAAGTATTACTTCTGTTTGGGTAGTATGTGTCCAATAAATTGTTTTTTAAAATGTCTTGGCTGTTGGGATCATGTTTGGCTATTGTTTCTATATCTTCATATGATTTTAGAACTCTTTTTCTAGATTTAGCTGGACCAAGACTTAGCCATACTATATTTTCAGATTTACCATACAATGAAGTACCAGTTAAACAATCAGCTGCTTCATAAGATCCACATTCTCTATGGGTGAGCATTTTTATGCCCAAGCTGTATAATTTCTGAGATACTGTTTTATCTGATGACAGGTCATTCCAGAGGTCTTGGAGCTCTGTCTTTTCTGCTTTAGTTAAGTATGCTGTGACATATTGTGCAACTGCAGTAGAATTGTCTGCAATGTACTGCACATCTATGTTTGCATTCCATAAGTGGGCAATGATTGCATTATAATCATTGATATATTTTTCTTCTTCTTTTCTTTTTATGTAATATGTATTTTTAGGTGACTTGCCTTTAACACTATGTCTAACTGAAGACATGACGTTGTTTACATGACCTGTATTTGTAACTGGTCTAGGGAAACCAAATTGGCATTTGGTGTAGTATTTGCCTTTGTTTTTGTATTTGCGACGACAATATTTTCCTCATTTGTGTCTTTCAAATTGTAAAATTTGTGCACAAAGATCACTATTTGTGGCTTCTGATGGAATTTCACAAGTGACATATTTTTCAATAAACTGTAAAACAGTGTCATCACTGTCTTGACCAAATATAGGAGCATCTTTAATCCATAAAAGCATGTGGATATGTGGTGCTCCTCTGGCTTGGTATTCTTTTCTCCAAAAGAAGTGTTGCACTTCTCCAAGGGGAGGAACAGTTTTATTACAAATAAAATGTAGCATAGCAATGAAGCGATGGTGAAAATATCTTGAAACATTAACAGGATCCAAAGAACAAAGTTCTCCAGGTGTTAGAATATCTATGTTTGTTTTGTTTTTATTTGATATGCGTAGGAAATCATGTAAATCTTCCCTTGCATATTCTGCACAACTTAATGTAACAAACCAAGTGGGCGGGCCAAGGTTTCTGGTCATACAACGTACATCTCCATGAGGTCGAAACCAGTACTCTTTAGTACCACGCATATTTGCTAATAGATTTGTAATATTTGATTGTAAATCCTCATCCTTTTGTTGCACTTTCTCTAATAATTGTGTAGCTGTCATATTTTGAAAGTGTGATCCTGATTGTAATATGTTTGCAACTCTGTAACATAAAGTTGCTAGTTCACTTTCAAAGAGTAGGTGGAATATGTATTTCACATTTTGTTTAAATCTGGGATCTTCAGAATACATCCGTAATGAGCGGTATTCTGAAGCTGATATTTGAATAGGTCTATCACCATACCTTCCTCCTTTGCCAGTAGGAAAGAGTAGAGGAAAAGCACGTGCTTCTATACTTTTTTCCCATATACTGATTGGCGATCCTTTTGTTTGACGCATTTGGTAAGTTTCCAGTACATCTTGTACGGTGTCATTACAGTGCAAAGGATGAATTGTATAATGGTCTAAAGTATTTGATATTGTAGCAGGATCTAGTAGCTCAAATTGACCAGCTTCTTGTGTTTCTTGAATTATTCCAGTTGTATCTTTCAAGTTTTCTTCAATATTAATTTCTTTGTAATATTCATTATTCTCTTTAAGATATTGGAAGGCTTGTCTAACTTTATATAAATCTACCAGCTGTTGCCATATTTTTTTGTCTTTTGTAGGTACTCCTTTTACTAATATAATTAAAGATTGCTGCATTGGACGTTGCACTCCTAGAGTATGTACATTTTCTTTTAGATTTAATGGTAAATAAACTACTTTTCCACGAATGCCTTTTACCAATTCAGAGGAAGGTAATTTTGCTGTTTTTGGTTGAAGGCGTATTATTGCTTGAAATCAGTGTTCTGTTTGAATTATGATGCTCTCATATAAATTAAGTTGTTGTAGAGGTTTTGGTACTGGGTATAATTCCAAATTATTTGTGATAGAATGTGTAGGAGTTTGGTTGTTGTCAAGTTTTGTAGTGCAATAACTGCAAAGTATTAAGGGCTCAGTTATTTCATATTTGTTTTCTGCTACAAGGTAGAGAGGTAATTCAAACCATTTAGAATCTTCATTGTCTTCTATTTTGTATGATAGGTCCACAGTTTTTGTGTTACTTTTATAAAAAAAATCTACGGCAACATACACATACATGGTTTGGTACTTCAGCTGATGTACTTTTAAATTTTAGTATTTCTTTTTTGTATGTGTTTAGCAAAAGGTTGCCATGTGTAGAATTGTTGCTTAATTGGTTTAAAGCTATTTCATTCTGTAAATGGCTTTCACTTCCAAAATATTTTTTCTGGATATAGTGAATTTCTTCAAGTAGGTCTTTTGCTGTACCATGTAGAAGGATGTTATTTAACTTTGCTAGTGCTAAAGCAGGGCATTTAGCATAGTACAGTTTATAGACTAGATTTCTTAGTTTTAGATTATAGTTGAATGATGTGTTGATATCCTTTTGATATCATGGAAAGTGGTTTTACAAGTCGGTCCTGTAATGCAGGCCAATGAATGTCCTTGTAGTCCTGTGTACTTGCACACTGGACAGGTATCTATATTTGCAGTAATTTAATTTTGATTTTGTCTTTGCTTTTTACATATTTATTGAGGAATTGGCGTAAAGATTTGAAACATTGTTTGGGAATGTTACACATTGACATGCATGGCCATTTGTACACTAGACGTTCTGATTCAGTTGAATGGAGGGGTAATTCCAAGTTTTCAGGGCATATTTTTGTAAGGAGTATTTCTTGTTCCATTATGGTATTATTCACTTTTTCATAACCTCGACCATTGCTATTTATGGCAATTTTATTTGTTTGCTTTTGTTTGTACGCTTCTTCATTAAAATATGGTTCTGTGCTCGTAGTGTGATTCCATTCACCTCCACAGATACTTAAGAAGTTCTTTCTGTTGACATTTCGCTTATTGAGAAGTCTTTTTTGTAATTTAGTTATTAGTTTTGTTAGTGGTTTCATTTTGTTTAACAGTAAAATAAATACATTTGTTTTGAGAAGAATTGCACTGTCCATCAATGCTTCTAAGATTACTTTCCTACGATAGGTTTTAATCTTTGAACCTGATTTCTCTCCTGTTTTTATAAGATTTTGAAGGACTTTGTGACGGTATATTTTGGCTAAAATACTTTTCTTGGTATGCTTACTTTGCACTATATTAATATTTGAAGAAGTAGATTTATCTGTACTGATAGCTGATTTTCTGTTAATTGTTTTTGGTTTGTTTTACATTTTGATAGAGGAAGCGAAGTTGTTGTACTTGAAACTTCTTGTGTTTCACTAAATGATTGTATTAGCTGTTTTGTTTCAACTTTTTTAGAAATTCTGCTAGAGATGGATGCTTATGTTGGACACCTTTATTTTCATTTGCTCTACTTTTGCATTGCTTTCTACGGACTTGACTTTTGGTAGGCATTCTTTAGGGTCTGTTGAAAAAAATAAAGAAGATATGGGTTGGGGTGTTCTGGAATGTATGTGTGCTGTGTGCATGAGTGTTTGAGTAAGATGATAAAGATGTATGTAATGGTGTGTGATTGTGCATTGGCAACTAAAACTAGTAGGGATAGGTATTCTTGAATTTATGTGTTACTAAACTGGGGTTCAGATGACAAAAAAAAGTAAGCTAGTGGTGTGGAAAAGTACAAATAGTAAATCTAATGTATACAACTAAAACAGTTGTTTGTTCTATAATATGAAAATTGTAATGGTTCAATTGGGTAATTTGTGTGTCCAAAAATAGAAATTTGTGGGCCATTCTGGCTGTAAATCGCTGTTTAAGACATGGAAATTTTTGGACAAAATGGTACAAAATCTCTAATTTTAGAAACCAAAATAGCTCGTATTAATGTTATAGTATATTTCATTAATAATACAAATATTATGGTGATATTTACTTACTTTTTTTTTAAATTAACAGGTAACTTCTTAGTTTTTCTTTCTTCTTCGAATTGGGCTGCTTCTTTTCAGGAAACTGGTCTTCACTGAAATTGTAAAAGCTTCAAATTAGTAACTTTGTTTGTATATAGCACTATTTGTAATTTAGATATTGATTTTTTTAATTGAAATCCTCAGTGCCTTCTGTAAAACCATTAAACTAATTTATTTACATAAGATACATTGCATCAGTTCAGTACATATGATATGTTCTTAATGAACAAATTGTATTGAATGACTAACTGTAGCAACAAAAAAAATATCTTTACTATGTCTTGTGAAATTTAAAATATATTAGTGAATACCACTATTTCTGTAAGTAAACTGTTCTAGGTAATAGCGCCTCAATGTCATGTCTAATTTAAAGTAATTAAGTAAATAAATAAATAAAAACAAAAAATATGAAATTGTATAAGTATTTTTATAAAGGTTTAAACATAGATTCTGTTTGCATGCAATTTTGTTTGAATATATGTAGTCTGTATATTTCATTTATAAAATGTTAGTTTAACATGATTTGAGTGTGTGTGTATAAAGAAAGTAAAAAGTATAAAGGTTTATAAGTGATAGTTGATTTTAGGAAATTGAAAAAAGTACAGTAAATTCATTTTACAGATTTTACAAGGTAAAAGTCTGTTTGAAAATGTGTTCATCTACTATACAGAAAATATGCATACCTGAAGTTTGTGTTCATGCATATGGATATGCATGGAGCTGCAAGTAGAAATCTTGAAGACTTGCACAGTATTTCTGGTAGATGCTGCTTGCCAATGATATGACACTTGTACTCAGAGAGATTCAGAGTACATTTGCAGTGCTGATCTATGATGATGCAGTTAGATGTAGAGGTCTTGAATGTGATTGGTGCATGGTCATGTGATTTTTGAGGTACATCCAATGAGGGAATGGCAGAGAGAGTGTAGTGGAAATGGTAGAAGGGCTGTTCATGGTACGATATGTCCGCGAACATAGCGGTAGTTGGCGGACATCGGCAGTTACATCCGGGGATTTTTGGGTTCAGAAGTCATGCAAATGAGAATAAGCACTGAAAGGGATTGGTCAGGAAAGTTTGGTGGGTGTGTTGTGCCAGGAGAGATTTTCTCAGATACTCTTTTTGCTGAGAGAACAAAAGATAGCTATGGCTTTGTGTTTCAGAAAACAGATTGTTTAGATTTTAGGAGATTTGTGGATACATTGGTTGAAGGTGCATGCAGAAAGCTGTGGAGTAGCTGTAGATCTTGGATTCCCACATGTGGAAGTACACTGGCATGGAGTACGTGGAATGAAGTGGTTGGACTTGCTACCTCTCTGTGCTACTTTGGAGACAGAGCAACATCCAGACATAATTGTAATTCATTGTGGAGGGAACAGTTTAGGACATGTGACTGGAATTTTTTTGCAATTTGCTATGAAAGAAGGACTTAGGAAGGTTATGGACATGTTTCCTAATTCTCAAGTGATATTTTCACGGATTGCGCAGAGACAAATGTGGCTTTGTTCTTCTTCATTTGGTCCACAAATGGAAAAAGCAAGGCGCAATGTTAATAAGGCTGTTTGTGGCTTTCTAAGAGATTTTGGCATGTCTTCTTTTCACAATGAAAATATTATGTTTTGTAGTACATACATTTTTCGCGGAGATGGAGTCCATCTTACTTATGCTGGCAATCAGATTTTTCAGAGAAATGTACAAAATGCATTGCAACCTTTTTTGGAATTACAACAACGATTTTGAAGTAGATGTTAAGCATTTACAATTTTTGACTTACAAACACCACCCAAAGGCTCTTTTCAGAGCCACCACTTCTTTCCAGAGAAAATTACAATGTTTGTGATGGAGTAGCAACCCAATTTTTTTAATGTTCGCAAACTCTCCGCGGACTTCTAAAAAATACAAAGAGCACTGCTTCATTTATTTTCACTTCTATTTTTTAACTGGGAAAACTCTAACTCTAACTATAGTAACTCTGAAAAGAGCCTTATTTTTTTTTATTTGTGTAATTTTGTATTTTTTTTGGTTTTTCAGACACGACACACTAGGAGAGGAGGGTAAAGGAGGGGGACACCAACCACAGGGATAACAAAGGGCGAGCTGAGAGAGGAAGATGTAGAGTGGGTTTTATTTGGGTAATGAGCAGGTCTTCTCGTGCACTGAGACGATAGTCTCAAAAGCACTCTGAAGTCGCTCCCCCCTGCAGAGTACTGTGTCACAGTACATACATACAACTGTGACCCTCGAAAGGTAAGGGTCATCAGCATTCTGTATGGCCTGTGAGGCAGCTTGAGAAAGACGCTGTCCCACAGAGGTGGTCCTTGTGGTGACAGGATCAGAAACAGAGGATGAAGTAGAGGAAATCAACCTGCTACATTCTTCGCAAGGTACAACCCTGCGAATAGCCCCAGAGTGAAATGACCTCAGGTGTCGCTTCATAGTAGTGGTCCCAAAGCTGTACTTACCGTGCTTCCCGCGACTGAGTATCATTTTGACTCATTGCAGGTAACACGGTTCGCACGAGCCTTAGGACCATTCCCATGAAGGGTAAATAACCGCCACACCCAAGACTCACGCCTAGTGCGGGTAGTAGGGATTTCCTCTACCTCATTCTCATCATCCTCTTCTTCCTCCTCCGCATCCTCACTCCTGTTCCCCTCTTCAGGCCCTTGGGGAGGTGGTGGTGGTGGAGGGGGTGGGGGTGGTGCTGAAGCAGGTGCAGCACCAAGTGGCAGTTCAGCAGCCAAGGATGCCATCTCGATGATGGTGTAGTCTGCAGGTGGCAGCAAAAATCACTGTGTTCTGAAGAATAGCCAGAAACACAATGGGAATAAGCTCTTGGGCGTGGTCTTTTATAGGGGTGCTTGTGCGCAGTCCGCAGACATGCGCACTGTCCGCGGACAGATCGAACACAAAAAAAGGATCGGAAAGTTTCAAAAGGTATATAGAAACTCAAGATTGCTTTGTGGGACTTGTGCCATGGTGAGATTTTATTGAAAAAGATTATGGATTAACTGAAAATGTACTTTTAAATTGATCGCGGACACGAACAGTGTCCGCATTTCAGGACACACGATGAGCGTGGGCGCGGTCATATGATCCATTCGCGAACTAGTCCGCGAAGGAAGCGCCTGTCCGCAGGACACCAAGTGCACGGAGATTGGTTAGCGCATGCGCATTGATGTCCTACGGACACTGTTCGGGTTCTGAAGTAATTAAAAGTGCGTCACACGTGAAACGAACATTTCAGGACACCGCGTGTGTTCTTAGAACATTTTAAACTTGGTAGCGAACAGTAAGGACAGTTACAGGGGTCGATTCATGGAATTAATGTGCGCCGAAAAATCCCGCACAGAGGTACCAAAACGTGCGAATCGCAGGAAAAGTGCGAAAATCGCAGTGCAAGTGCGAAAATCGCAGGAAAACCAGCGCACAGCGATTCATGGAAGTCCGTGCACGAGAAAAACATTGGATGTGCGCTAAAAATGTGGTCATCCAACAGCCTGCGCTACGGCCACTGCGAAATCACACATAGCGCGGCGCACATCACAAAAGTAGGCGGAACACGGGGCGTAACACTCGGAATGGGGAACAATGCGTGAAAATATGGGCGTCACGGGGGAAGTACAGGAGGCAAGTGCGCAGAACGCCCACACGCTTGCCTACAACCCGTATTCATGGAATCGAATAGGGCAAACCAGCGCACGGTCAAAGACGCGCACAGAGCCAAACAAGTACGCCACAAGAAAGTAGGCGGTAGCGCCCCTGCGACTGAAAAAAATGTGCGCCAAAATGTGCGCTAACAAAAAGCACCCATATACAGCCATGATGAATGGCCCATACAGTGGCACTCTAGGACAAATGAGGTGCAAAGGGGCACCGACAAACACGGAGACCCACTGTGTGAAAAATAGCGTGTGCGCGTGTTCCTGGGTGCGCGGGAAGTTCCACACGCGATTAGCCTGGGTACGTGTACTTCGGGGTGCGCGGGAAGTTCCACACGCGATTGGCCTGGGTAGGTGGGGGTGCGTGGGAAGTTCCACACACGATTGGCCTGGGTACGTGTACTACGGGGTACGCGGGAAGTTCCACACGCGATTGGCCTGGCTAGGTGGGGGTGCGCGGGAAGTTCCACACGCGATTGGCCTGGGTACGTGTATTCCGATGTGCGCGGAAGATTCACATGCGATTTCTGCAGGGTATGTGTATTTCGGTGGTGCCGGGGAATGCTACACGTGATTTGGCCATGTGGGTCCCCCCAGGTGTTCCCTCTACACCCTCCACGGCCCCTGCAGGCAGCCCACACCACAGGGTACTACCCTGCACCCCTGCTCATGACCCACAGGCAACCCATCCACCATGGCCATGCACACCAGCCAACCCACATGTCACCTTGCACTACTGATCACCAACACATGTCTCCCACCACCCCCACCCCCCAGCCACCAGGGGCAGCCTCCACCAGGCCCCCACTCATGTCTCCCACCACCCCCACCCCCCAGCAGTGCAGGGGCAGCCTCCACCAGGCCCCCACTCATGTCCCCCTGCCCCCCACCCCCCAGCAGTGCAGGGGCAGCCTCCACCAGCCCCCCACTCATGTCTCCCACCACCCCCACCCCCCAGCCACCAGGGGCAGCCTCCACCAGGCCCCCACTCATGTCTCCCACCACCCCCACCCCCCAGCAGTGCAGGGGCAGACTCCACCAGGCCCCCACTCATGTCTCCCACCACCCCCACCCCCCAGCAGTGCAGGGGCAGCCTCCACCAGGCCCCCACTCATGTCTCCCACCACCCCCACCCCCCAGCAGTGCAGGGGCAGCCTCCACCAGGCCCCCACTCATGTCCCCTATTACCCCTACCCCCCAGCAGTGCAGGGGCAGACTCCACCAGGCCCCCACCCATGTCTACCGCCACCCCTACCCCCCAGCAGTGCAGGGGCAGCCTCCACCAGGCCCCCACTCATGTCTACCACCACCCCCACCCCCCAGCCACCAGGGGCAGCCTCCACCAGGCCCCCACTCATGTCTACCACCACCCCCACCCCCCAGCCACCAGCCACCAGGGGCAGCCTCCACAGGCCCCCACTCATGTCCCCTATTACCCCCACCCCCAGCAGTGCAGGGGCAGCCTCCACCAGGCCCCCACTCATGTCTCCCACCACCCCCATCCCACAGCCACCAGGGGCAGCCTCCACCAGGCCCCCACTCATGTCTCCCACCACCCCCCAGCAGTGCAGGGGCAGCCTCCACCAGGCCCCCACTCATGTCTCCCACCACCCCCACCCCCCAGCAGTGCAGGGGCACCCTCCACAAGGCCCCCACTCATGTCTCCCACCACCCCCACCCCCCAGCAGTGCAGGGGCAGCCTCCACCAGGCCCCCACCCATGTCTACCACCACCCCCACCCCCCAGCAGTGCAGGGGCAGCCTCCACCAGGCCCCCACTCATGTCTCCCACCACCCCCACCCCCCAGCAGTGCAGGGGCAGCCTCCACCAGGCCCCCACTCATGTCCCCTATTACCCCCACCCCCCAGCAGTGCAGGGGCAGCCTCCACCAGCCCCCCCATGTCTACCACCACCCCCACCCCCCAGCAGTGCAGGGGCAGCCTCCACCAGGCCCCCACTCATGTCTACCACCACCCCCACCCCCCAGCCACCAGGGGCAGCCTCCACCAGGCCCCCACTCATGTCTACCACCACCCCCACCCCCCAGCCCCCAGGGGCAGCCTCCACCAGGCCCCCACTCACGTCCCCTATTACCCCCACCCCCAGCAGTGCAGGGGCAGCCTCCACCAGGCCTCCACTCATGTCTCCCACCACCCCCACCCCCAACCCCAGCAGTGCAGGGGCAGCCTCCACCAGGCCCCAACTCATGTCTACCACCACCCCCACCCCCCAGCAGTGCAGGGGCAGCCTCCATCAGGCCCCCACTCATGTCTCCCACCAACCCCACCCCCCAGCAGTGCAGGGGCAGCCTCCACCAGGCCCCCACTCATGTCTCCCAACATCCCCACCCCCCAGCAGTGCAGGGGCAGCCTCCACCAGGCCCCAACTCATGTCCCCTATTACCCCCACCCCCCAGCAGTGCAGGGGCAGCCTCCACCAGGCCCCCACCCATGTCTACCACCACCCCCACCCCCCAGCAGTGCAGGGGCAGCCTCCACCAGGCCCCCACTCATGTCTCCCACCACCCCCACCCCCCAGCCACCAGGGGCCGCCTCCACCAGGCCCCCACTCATGTCTACCACCACCCCCACCCCCCAGCCACCAGGGGCAGCCTCCACCAGGCCCCCACTCATGTCCCCTATTACCCCCACCCCCCAGCAGTGCAGGGGCAGCCTCCACCAGGCCCCCACTCATGTCTCCCACCACCCCCATCCCACAGCCACCAGGGGCAGCCTCCACCAGGCCCCCACTCATGTCTCCCACCACCCCCACCCCCCAGCAGTGCAGGGGCAGCCTCCACCAGGCCCCCACTCATGTCTCCCACCACCGCCACCCCCCAGCAGTGCAGGGGCAGCCTTCACCAGGCCCCCACTCATGTCTCCCACCACCCCCTACCCTCCAGCAGTCAGGGGCACCCTCCACCAGGCCCCCACTCATGTCTCCCACCACCCCCACCCCCAGCAGTGCAGGGGCAGCCTCCACCAGGCCCCCACCCATGTCTACCACCACCCCCACCCCCCAGCCACCAGGGGCTGCCTCCACCAGGCCCCCACTCATGTCCCCTATTACCCCCACCCCCCAGCAGTGCAGGGGCAGCCTCCACCAGGCCCCCACTCATGTCTACCACCACCCCCACCCCCCAGCCACCAGGGGCAGCCTCCACCAGGCCCCCACTCATGTCCCACTGCACCCCCACCACCCAGCAGTGCAGGGGCAGCCTCCACCAGGGCCCCACTCATGTCACCCACCACCCCCCACCCCCCAGCAGTCAGGGGCAGCCTCCACCAGGCCCCCACTCATGTCTACCACCACCCCCACCCCCCAGCCACCAGGGGCAGCCTCCACCAGGCCCCCACTCATGTCCCACTGCACCCCCACCACCCAGCAGTGCAGGGGCAGCCTCCACCAGGCCCCCACTCATGTCCAACTCATGTCTTCCACCACCCCCACCCCCCAGCCGTGCGATTTGCCTGGGTACGTGTACTTCGGGGTGCGCGGGAAGTTCCACACGCAATTGGCCTGGGTATGTGTACCTCGGGGTGCGCGGGAAGTTCCACACGCGATTAGCCTGGGTACGTGTACTTCGGGGTGCGCGTGAACTTCCACACGCGATTTGCCTGGGTACGTGTACTATGGGGTGCGCGGGAAGTTCCACACGCGATTAGCCCGGGTACATGTTCTTCGGGGTGCGCGTGAACTTCCACACGCGATTTGCCTGGGTACGTGTACTTCGGGGTGCGCGTGAACTTCCACACGCGATTGGGCCTGTGAGAGTGGGTTACATGTATTCCATGGGTGGGCGGGAATATTTACCCGCGACTGTGCCTGTGAGAGCGTGCTACGTGTATTCCTGGGGTGGGCGGGAAGATTCACACGTTCGCCTACGACGTGCCGAAAAATGGTCCAATCCTGAGACACGTACGCTAGCATGAAGCAGGCGTACGTCGACCCGTGCAGCATAAAAGTGCGCGCAAACAACAAACAAGCTCATACGCCAGGATGAATATACCATTCCTAGCAGCAGTGGCCGTGGGTTACCAAAGGAGGAGGAGGAGGATAGTGATGGCCCGAATTTTCACTCCCAGAACCAGCCTTTTTGGGATGCCTGATGACCAGGTGTATGGGAGGTACAGGTTTCCCCCACACATAATACTGGACCTGGTCAGTGAGTGGGAGGATGACCTCACATCACCCACCCTGTGCTCCGAAGCACTCAGCCCCCTGGAGAAGGTCCTCAATGTACTGCACTTCTTGGCCACAGGATCATTTCAGCGGACAAGTGCCATAGTGGGTGGGGTGTCACAGGCCATGCAGTCACGCTGCCTACACCAGGTCTTGAACATCATCACTGCACGCCCATCAGTCCGTAGGTACATATACCTGCCCAGGACACCTGCAGAAAAGCAGGCTGCCACCCTCGATTTCTACGGTGTGGCACAATTCCCAAAAGTGCTAGGTGCCATTGACTGCACCCATGTGGCACTACGTCCCCCCAGGGCATCTGAGCAAATCTATAGGAACCGCAAGCACTGGCATTCCATCAACGTGCAGGTAGTATGTAATGCTAAGGGAATCATCACCTCAGTATATGCCAACTATCCAGGGTCCACCCACGACAGCTTCATTTACCGAATGTCTACCCTAAGCCGGGACCTAGAAGCTGGGCGGCATGGCGATACATGGCTGCTTGGTGAGTATGAATGCCACTGCACAGGCATGCATGTCAGATGCAGAGTTATGTCACTACCCCACTAATGATACCCATCACCTCCTCACCAGGGGACAGTGCCTACCCTCTGAGCACCCACATGATGACACCAATTCGGAACCCCATCACGCCTCCAGAGGTAAGATACAACACAGCCCATATTGCTACCTGGGGCATAGTGGAGCGCACATTCGGAGTGCTCAAGTCACGCTTTCGCTCCCTTGACCGTTCTGGCGGGCAGCTGTTATATGCGCCCCCCAGTAGTGTGCAGGATCATAGTGGCAGCATGTGTCCTGCATAATGTTGCAACACGCCGGGGCCTGGCCGTGGACATGGTGGTGCCCCCACATCCCCAACCACATGCACGCCCGCTGCGCATGGGAGGGGAGAGGGCACGGGGTGAGGCAGCCCGTACGCAGCTGGTGGCTAATTACTTCACATAGAAATCACACCCCAGTGGAGTGCACACAGGCCTGGCACATACCATCTGATAAGCAATGATGACTCGACCTGACAATTAAGACGAACAAAGGGACTGTCAACTGTCAGAACCATAGCAGCCTGAGATTGTTCATGTGGAAGTGTCACAATGTGTGCATCCCTACCTACACAAACACCACCAATGCAGTGTCATGAAAAGACACTTCCATGCTGCAGAAATGAATACCCACTTGCAAAATACTACATGAAAACAGTGCCATGTCACCCACCCCCTCCCCGGCACGGCCACACAACACACCATGGCATGTCATGCAATGTGAGAGGAAAGAAATGAATCCCCACAACATGCCCCAAGTGTCAGCAGCTACAGTGTCCCTAATGGAAACATGTCCACACATGAAATGCTCACAGTAATGCAGGACCTACAACCCACATTACCAATTACTTACCAAGAATACCAATCACCTACACAACCTCCAACTTACCTTAAACATGACATTACAGACTTAAAAATTAGCTAGCCTCACCACCTGATGATGACAGCCCTCCGAACACTTCCAAGTATACAGTGTTAGCGCCACGCAAGAGTGTAGGTCCACTGCTTACAACATGGACTCCAGTTCCAAGGTGGACCGCATTGTGAAGACATGAGGAATGGACCTGCAAATATGGAGGATGAGATGGATGCAGAGGCACATATCAATACACCACGCAGTGTACAATACAACAACAATATGCACTATGAATGTATACACAGTATTGACTACAGACTGCCCACACAGCTCATGGGAGTCCAATGTCACCATGTACGTCAATGTCACTTGGGCACACCCTTTGAAAGCCCATGGAAACGGGAAGCAGGAGGGGTGTGTGTGACAAAAACCCAAGCATCTGAACCAAATCCATGACAAGCCTGCATGTGCCCAGCCACAATGCAGCGTATGCCCACGGGAGCCACACAAGGCAACACACTGTCCCAACAAAAAATAAAAAAATAATAAAAAATAAAAAATAAAAAAATAAAAAAAATGCCCATTAATGGGCCCGGGGGGGTTGGGGAGGCCACCCAGGAGGTCCGAGGACAGGGTGCACACCAAAACCCATCTATGTGGATCTTGCGAAAAAAAAACACCTCCATGGGCTCATTGCCTACACGGCTACCCTATTGTGGGAGTATCACTGCTGTCGCTATCCTCACCCTCTGCAGCTGCATCCAGAGGTGGTGGCACTATGGGAGGCAGACCACGCAAAGCCCTAGTCTGTTCCTCCATGGCTGCAAGCATGCGGGTGTGGTAGGTCTCGATCTGGAGGATAAGTGTGCGGAGGTCCCCATGCAACAACTCACGGGATGCCCGGACCTCCGCCCTAGTTGCCTGCATCTCAGATGAGAGCGTACGGGTGAGACGCTCCAGCTGCTGTTCTGTCCTTCGGTTTGTTGAAGCCTCAAGCTCAACAAGAGTCGTCCTGAGGTGAAGGAGTTCCAGCCTCAGGGCTTCCCTGTGGCCCTGGGACTCTATGGAGATGGCTTCCTGCAGAGTCGCCAGTGCCGCCCGCCTGTCCCTGTCGGATGCCAACCTGTCCTCCCTGTGTGACTGGCAGATGGAGTCGGTTGCCTGCTGTAGTCGCACCATCAGCCTTTCGGGGGGGACAATGGAAGTGGCCACCCTATCCATGGCTTGAGCCATCATCTCTGATGATGCTGTCTGTTGGGTTGCCATACCGTAAATGGATTGCTCCCATGCGGTATTGCCAGGTGACACCTGTCTGGGGCAAGGAGAACTGCGCCTTGCTGTGTCGGCACTGCCTGAGGCTGCAGGACTGCATTCCCCCTCTGATCTGCTGGCCCAGGTACAGGATCAGATGTCGAGGAGTGTGACCCTGCATCCATAACCACCAAAGGCGTACCTGCCAACACTGACATCCCCATTGAGGGTTCTAACCCTGGTGCAGGTGGGTCGGACAGAACAGAATCCCTCCCAGGAACACTCACCTTCGATGGCACGTAGGTCTCATCATCCGAATCAACACCTGAGTACAGCTCGGGGGAGGTGCAGCCAGAGACACCCCTTGAGAGCACGACCTGCAGCAGTTGTGGGTTCTCACCCACCACCACACCACATCCCTCACTGGTGGTCGGTCGGCCCTCAGACCCCTCCTGGGTCTGCACCATCTCCACAACCCCAGCAGTATCAGGTGCGTCTTCCCCTGCAAAGACATAAAAGAAAACAAATAGAAACAGGCATTAGCATTATGGCACACAATGAGGGCTAAGAGGCTACAGAAACAGTACTTGATTGACACATGTCCCACATGACTAAAACACTCCCATGCATGCACCGTCACTGCGTGTGATGGGGAGGCAGATGGCACACATTGATGACACCAAGATGGAAGATGAACACATTTGCTGCATGCTGCCTAGCAGTGGCATAACACATTGGCCAGTGATTGGCAGGTCAAATACACATGCCATCACACAGATGGCATGTACCCTAGCCATGAAGTGAAGAGGGAGAGGAGGTCACCAATTGTTCATTCAGTCCAGTTTGTTCATATGATTGATTATTTTCATTGTAATGGTTCAAATGATTAACATGCAGCTGCCAGTCAAAAATGGTCCTATAGCACAGTGACATGTCCAAACTAATCATGTCCACGAAACTGAGCCAGTCCACTGTACCATAGCCATGTCAGACATGTGACAATAGGACTGAGAAATCCCGAGTAAAAGTGGTGGTATGCAAACAATCTGCCTGAATAAACAGAGGTAAATAAGCAACAGTGTAGTGGCAAGATGACACTCCAAGGGCAACTGGTGTGGTGTTGGGCTGGATGTCTAATGTTGGCCGAAGGGATGCTGCTATACCCAAATGCTGTTGCCAAGAATGTTTAGGAAGAGGCACATGGGTGAGCCGGACCACTCAGGCACACACACCCTCCCCTGGCACCCAAACAGAAGCCCTCCCACACACACCATGCACATGGATGACACACACATGCATGTGCACTCACCAGACAATGCCTCGTAATCTGCCACTTCTCCCACGCCTTGGATCTGTTCCTCCATGACGTAGGTCCCAGCAACCTGCTCATGTGGAGTGAGTACTATGTCGTCTGCTGGAGACCCACCTCCAGTCACTAGAGTTGCGGCATGACTTGAGGCCAGCTTATTCTTTGCCCTGCGCTTCAGGTCATTCCAGCGCTTGTAGCATTCATTAGCTGTGCGCCTCATGATTCCAAGGGCACTTATGATGTCCGCAAAGGTCTGCCAGTGTGCCTGACGTTGTGCAGGTGTGGTCTTGGATCCTGCAACAATCACCATTTCGCTGTCATGTGCGGACACATACTCTACAAGTGCATTCAGTTTGGCCTCATTGAAGCTGGGCTTCCTTGACGGGCCGGACTGTGTAGCCGTGTCTGGGGCATCAGCCTCTACTGGACGAGCACTCTTCCTCTTCCGCTTGGAAGGTGGTGGGGATCCGGAGTGTCCTGCGCCGCTCTGGACTCTAGGGGCAGGAGCGTGGGATTGCACACTCAGCATGGGAGTTGGTGCAGGCATTATCTCAAGTGTGATGGTGTCAGGGGGAATGTCAGCATGATGGACTTGGACCGACACTGTCCTGGAAGGGTGTGTGAGAGGTGGGGTGGATGGAGCCGCAGCTGCCCCTGCAGCCTCCCCAGCCTGCCTACGCGGGGCAGCAGATGACTTAGCTGCCCCTGATCCACGTGGCCTGATGACACCAACGTTCAACGGCGCACGTGGCCTAGACCTGCTGACCTGGAAGTCAGCCATGGAGTCACCCTGTGCCAGGTCTGGTTCCACAGTTGGCTGGTCCAACAAGGGCTGAGCATGGATGGTGTCAGCCACGGTAACCTCAACCAGGGTGGGGGGGCATGGGTGTCCCTGACTGCTCCTCCACACATGGGGGGCTAGGGGCACCCTGCAAGTCACGGCCACGTCCCCTACTGGATCCACCACGGCCACCACTTGGGGCTCGGCCACTTTTGCCACCCTTACCGCTTGTTCGCCTCCCAGCCATGGCACTGATGTTATTGTGCGTATGGGAATCGATGTGAACTATTGTCCTGGGCAATTGGGGGTCAAAGGGGTTGGGTACCAGATGGTAATCATTCCCTAGTGCTCTAGCAAGGCTGTATGTCACCCCTGGGGAAAGATGACGGGTCACGCAACGCACAGGCACCCCAAAAAAGCGAAGTAAGGTGCACGCAACCCCTCCTAGACCACGTGCGTGGAAAAATAAACCTGCACTACGCTGTGGAACCCAGGAACACAAGAATGAACGTATGCGTGTCACACGCAGCCTAGAATGACCTCTGAAGGGGTACGCAACACACGGGGCAAGTACAGATGTTAAATACGTGTGCGACTCACCGTCCGCCAGGAACAAAAGCGTGAAAAATATGCACGTGTGCGTGTTGGCAACACCCCCGCCAAAAGAAGAATTGTACGCTGTCTGAGGAGACAGGACAACAGTAGTAGGGAACGCTGTTTGAGGAAACAGGCCCAGGAAAAAGAGGAAAAGAGAAAAAGCTGTCAGAGGTAACAGGGAGTACAAACTGGAAACGCTGTGAAGTAAATCGCGTGTGAACCGACAAGAAGTACAGATTTCACCCACTCGCTCTCCACGAAAAGCACGTACAAGGAAATGGCGTTCTACATGTACCTTTTATACACACGTCACAGACGCGCATACGCATTGAGGCCATTTCCACCAATTACGCGCTTTGACACTCGGACGTGTATCTCTTCATTTTTACACGCGCCATTCTCTACGGCCATGCGCGTGACGTCACAGCTGCGCATGGTGGCCTTTGGGCCAATGAAATCGCATATGCGAGCACACGTGGTAAAACTGCACGTCCGAGTATCATCGCGTGTAATCGGAGGGAAGTGAGCGTACACGCGATTGGCCTGGGTACGTGTATTTCTCGGGTGCGCAGGAAGTTCCACATGCGATTGGTGGAAATCCACGTGTGCTCTGTCATCACGTGTAATCAGGGAAACACCCGCGTGCCTCACGTCACAGACGCGCTCACGCGCTAAGGGCCTTTGGTCCAATGAAATTGCATATGCGTGCTGACGTGCATACGCGCTAAGGGCCTTTCCTCGATTTACATGCAGACGTGCAGGATTTTCACGTGCCAAATCACTCCGTATCAAGCTGGCCACGCGTAAGCACACAGAAGACCACGCTCCTGCCCAAACGGCCGAATTACTGCCCCCCAGAGCCCCGAGCAGCCTCCCACGAGCCATCTGCTGCTGCCTGCCTGCCTGCCTGCCTGCTGCCACCGTGCCCTGCCATTTGGTGCCTGCACATCAGCCATCTGCAGGGGTCCATTTGCTGTGTCCACCCCTGCTGGAACAGAAGACTCCCGACTGGGATACCATCGCTCCACAGCCCAGCGCCAGGAGCCAGTTGCCCACCCACTCCTGCCTCTGGGGTTGCCATGTCAGGCACTGCAACATCTGGCATCACTGGCAACCCCCGGCCAGAGAGGCAGAGGGGCACCAGCTTCACTGCCACCGAAGTTGGTGTCCTGGTGGAGCAAGTCCTGGGGCAGTATGATGCCCTCTTTTGGAAGTAAGCGCGCCAACAAGGAAGGACGGACTCGGATCTGGACGGACATCATGACTGCCATCAACGCGGAGGGGGTGGCAGTCCGCGACTACCAACATGTCAAGAAGCGCTGGGATGACTGCAGGTCCAGGACCCTCTTGAAGGCCCGGCGCCTCATGGGGGGGCCGGGGCCGCATGAGTACCATCCAGATGAGGTTCCTGGAACGCGTAGGCCCAGCGCTCCACACCCAGATCCTTGAGAGGCAGACCCATCTGGAGTTGAGCAGTAAGTGGCCAAGCATTGCTGTGTGAGACAGGGCATGTCGCAGTGTGCTGGTTGTCTGATTCTTGCCTGTATGTGTGACATAGGCCATGTATGCATGTGTGTGTGCAGGGACGTCATGCATGTGAGACCAGTAATGTGTGAACCACATGGTTGGTGCATGTGTTCAAATGCAACATGGGTTGCCCTATGCGGAATGGCCACATGAAAGCATGCCAGTCTCTGTTCCTGGACATGGGTGAGGGATGGGTGCTGATGCCATGTACATGTATGCTGTCCATGTCTGTGTGTCTGACCTGCGTGTCTGTGACTTGTGAATGCCAGGGATGCATGACACATGTCTGTCGCAATGTTCCGGTTCACTGATGCAGCCTAGTCATCCTTGTATCCACTGTGTCTGTGGTGTACGAGGCCAGATGGATGAAATGAGGGTGAAGTGTGTGCATGTGATAGGCATGGCACATGATGCATGTGAGTTCCAAAACAACAGTGTATGTTTCAAGAATCACTTGGACATGTATGCTAATGTCCATAGCATGCGCCATGCCTGTTACCGCATGTGTTTTACCTGCACTGAGCCATGTGTTGTGGAGGGACATGATGGAAGTGATCTTTGACAGTGCCACTCATCTGCTATTGCTTCCTGTCTAGGGGACCATTGTACAGTACCCTGATGCTTGTGTTCTATGTCTCCCTCTGCACAGCGCCACGTGAAGAAGAGGGCGGAGACGGCTCTGTGGAGCAAAGCGGCGGGGATGCCCCCACGGCTGCAGCGGAAGGGGTGGGTGAGCCCCCACAGGGGCTTGCAACGGCGGAAGACGGGGTGGAGCCATCCAGGTTGGTGGTTTCCACAGAGGAGGAGGAGGCCGCTACTGAGGCGCACATGGGGCCTGGTGGGGGCATCCCTTCTGGTGCAAGTGTTGCAGTCCAGGGGCAGTGGCAGGAGGCAGCACAGGTCTCCGTGGAGGGGCCTGTGCATGTCACTGGCCCTGACACTGTGACTGCACCACCATGCACCAGCAGGGATGCCCCATCCCAGGCCCATCCGCAGGTAGGGGGGATGTCCATGTCATCTCACTCCCCTCCACCTGCGTACGAGGGGACCCCTGGCCGTATGGAGAAGGTCCTGATTGGTGTCGCATTGCGCACAGGTGCAATTCGTGATGAGGTGCGTGTTTCCCAGGAGGAGCATGCACGTCATCACGGAGAGCACCGTGCCGACGTGGCCCAGTTGGGAACGGCCATGGTCGGGGGTTTCCTACATGTGTCGGCCAATCTGGCGACCCTCTCCTCCTCTGTGGAGTCTATCCACCAGTCGTTCTCCATGCCATCAGGGCATGGAGAACGACTGGTGGATAGATGCCACCAGGGCCCCCTGTGGACCTGCCCCGACCAATGCAGCCGGCTCGATTGGGATCCCATCCCTGCCACAGTCGGGAGTCGGAGGTCCAGCAGGGATGGACACACCAGCAACTGGACCCCAGCAGATGGATGATGTGACGGCATCATCGGGCAGGGCAAGTGCACGACGGCGTTGGTGGATACCATCAGCCTGGATGCCGTCGTGCTGGCACAGGCAGTTGCATCGGAGCAGCGGCAGGCTCGACGTGGGAGGCATCATGGCTCGGGGCCATCAACATCAGGGGTGCAGGCCTCGGCCAGAGGGCAGGAGAACCCTGGAATGGGAGCGGCTTCCGTGTGGGAGCGGTTGGGCCAGCAGATAGGTGCGGAGCGGCAGCGGGCAGAGGAGGAACGGCTCACAATGGTCAGGGCGGAGAACTCCATGCGGAGGGCGCTGAGGCGGGCTGAGTGCCTCGAGGCTCTTCGCAGGGAGTTGGAGCTGGACACTGCTTTATCCCTGCGAGACCTCGGGGCCAGGGAACATGCCCGCCTCCAAGCCATTGAACAGGAGTTCGATGATGCCCTTGCCCATGACAACATCCAGTGAGCCGTTGGACTAGCCCGCTGCCCATGTAAATAGTTATCTAGTTAGTGTTAGGTTTCCTTTGTTTTTGCATTTTCTTTGGACCTTTTGGACAATGGGCCACATTTTTGTATATAGTTATTTTTTATTAGGTAGTGTTGTTAGATAGGTTTCATTTCTTTTGTTGGGATCATGGACCCTGGCTTGTTCACCTGTACATAGTTCACTGTTGGATTTTCTTTTCTTTTTACTATTTACCCATGGAGCAATGGCTTTCAATTATAATTTCCCATTGGATTTTCTTTTCTGGACTGTGACTTTGGACACCATTCCTTTGGATTCTGATTTTTGGTTTTGCATTTTTTCATGGACATGCTTCTTTTTACTTTTTTTACATTCCCATTTCTGTTAGTTTATTTTTGATTCAATTCATGTTTTCTTTAATACATATTTTTTGATCAAACTTCAATGTGCAGTATCATCTCATTGGTTTCATGCATATCATGATATGGGTTTTGAGATTCACTGACACCCATTGGGTGTATGTGAGGGATATGTGTTCGTTTCCAAACTTGCAATTGCAGTTCTATCATGTTATTGCCATTTCTGAGTGGGTGGATGCAATACTCGGGTGGATGTTTTGCATTTGGAGGCTGACCATAGGGACCGGGGATCTAGATTGTGATGACATGTTGGCTGTGGAACATGAGTTGGACATGAGTGGGGACCTGCTGGCAGGTGCCCCACAGTGCTGGGGGGTGGGGGTGCAGGGGAACATGAGTTGGACATGAGTGGGGGCCTGCTGGCAGGTGCCCCACGGTGCTGGGGGGTGGGGGTGCAGGGGAACATGAGTTGGACATGAGTGGGGGCCTGCTGGCAGGTGCCCCACGGTGCTGGGGGGGTGGGGGTGCAGGGGAACATGAGTTGGACATGAGTGGGGCCTGCTGGCAGGTGCCCCACAGTGCTGGGGGTGGGGGTGCAGGGGAACATGAGTTGGACATGAGTGGGGGCCTGCTGGCAGGTGCCCCACAGTGCTGGGGGGTGGGGGTGCAGGGGAACATGAGTTGGACATGAGTGGGGGCCTGCTGGCAGGTGCCCCACAGTGCTGTGGGGTGGGGGTGCAGGGGAACATGAGTGGGGGCCTGGTGGAGGCTGCCCCTGCACTGTTGGGGGGGTGAGGGTGGTGGGAGACATGAGTTGGACATGAGTGGGGGCCTGGTGGAGGGTGCCCCTGCACTGCTGGGGGGTGGGGGTGGTGGGAGACATGAGTGGGGGCCTGGTGGAGGCTGCCCCTGCACTGCTGGGGGGTGGGGGTGGTGGGAGACATGAGTGGGGGCCTGGTGGAGGCTGCCCCTGCACTTCAGGGGGATGGGAGACATGAGTGGGGGCCTGGTGGAGGCTGCCCCTGGTGGCTGGGGGGTGGGGGTGGTGGTAGACATGGGTGGGGGCCTGGTGGAGGCTGCCCCTGCACTGCTGGGGTGTGGGGGTGCAGGGGGACATGAGTGGGGGCCTGGTGGAGGCTGCCCCTGGTGGCTGGGGGGTGGGGGTGGTGGGAGACATGAGTGGGGGCCTGGTGGAGGCTGCCCCTGCACTGCTGGGGGGGTGGGGGTGGTGGGAGACATGAGTGGGGACCTGGTGGAGGCTGCCCCTGGTGGCTGGGGGGTGAGGGTGGTGGGAGACATGAGTTGATCATGAGTGGGGGCCTGGTGGAGGCTGCCCCTGGTTGCTGGGGGGTGGGGGTGGTGGTAGACATGGGTGGGGGCCTGGTGGAGGCTGCCCCTGTTGGCTGGGGGGTGGGGGTGGTGGTAGACATGGGTGGGGGCCTGGTGGAGGCTGCCCCTGCACTGCTGGGGGGTGGGGGTGGTGGGAGACATGAGTGGGGGCCTGGTGGAGGCTGCCCCTGCACTGCTGGGGGGTGGGGGTGGTGGGAGACATGAGTGGGGGCCTGGTGGCGGCTGCCCCTGCACTGCTGGGGGGTGGGGGGTGGTGGGAGACATGAGTGGGGGCCTGGTGGAGGCTGCCCCTGCACTGCTGGGGGGTGGGGGTGGTGGGAGACATGAGTGGGGGCCTGGTGGAGGCTGCCCCTGGTGGCTGGGGGTGGTGGTAGACATTGGTGGGGGCCTGGTGGAGGCTGCCCCTGCACTGCTGGGGGGTGGGGGTGCAGGGGGACATGAGTGGGGGCCTGGTGGACGCTGCCCCTGGTGGCTGGGGGGTGGGGGTGGTGGTAGACATGAGTGGGGGCCTGGTGGAGGCTGCCCCTACACTGCTGGGGGGTGGGGGTGTAGGGGGACATGAGTGGGGGCCTGGTGGAGGCTGCCCCTGCACTGCTGGGGGCTGGGGGTGGTGGGAGACATGAGTGGGGGCCTGGTGGAGGCTGCCCCTGCACTGCTGGTGGGTGGGGGTGGTGGGAGACATGAGTGGGGGCCTGGTGGAGGCTGCCCTTGGTGGCTGGGGGGTGGGGGTGGTGGGAGACATGAGTGGGGGCCTGGTGGAGGCTGCCACTGCACTGCTGGGGGGTGGGGGCGCAGGGGGACATAAGTGGGGGCCTGGTGGAGGCTGCCCCTGCACTGCTGGGGGGTGGGGATGGTGGGAGACATGAGTGGGGGCCTGGTGGAATCTGCCCCTGGTGGCTGGAGGGTGGGGGTGGTGGGAGACATGAGTGGGGGCCTGGTGGAATCTGCCCCTGGTGGCTGGAGGGTGGGGGTGGTGGTAGACATGAGTGGGGGGCTGGTGGAGGGTGCCCCTGCACTGCTGGGGGGTGGGGGTAATAGTGGACATGAGTGGGGGGCTGGTGGAGGCTGCCCCTGCACTGCTGGGGGGTGGGGGTGGTGGGAGACATGAGTGGGGGCCTGGTGGAGGCTGCCCCTGCACTGCTGGGGGGTGGGAGACATGAGTGGGGGCCTGGTGGAGGCTGCCCCTGGTGGCTGGGGGGTGGGGGTGGTGGTAGACATGGGTGGGGGCCTGGTGGAGGCTGCCCCGGCACTTCTGGGGGTAGGGGTGCAGGGGGACATGAGTGGGGGCCTGGTGGAGGTTGCCACTGGTGGCTGGGGGGTGGGGGTGGTGGGAGACATGAGTGGGGGCCTGGTGGAGGCTGCCCTTGCACTGCTGGGGGGGTGGAGGTGGTGGGAGACATGAGTGGGGGCCTGGTGGAGGCTGCCCCTGGTGGCTGGGGGGTGAGGGTGGTGGGAGACATGAGTTGGACATGAGTGGGGGCCTGGTGGAGGCTGCCCCTGGTGGCTGGGGGGTGGGGGTGGTGGTAGACATGGGTGGGGGCCTGGTGGAAGCTGCCCCTGGTGGCTGGGGGGTGGGGGTGGTGGTAGACATGGGGGGGGGCCTGGTGGAGGCTGCCCCTGCACTGCTGGGGGGTGGGGGTGGTGGGAGACATGAGTGGGGGCCTGGTGGAGGCTGCCCCTGCACTGCTGGGGGGTGGGGGTGTTGGGAGACATGAGTGGGGGCCTGGTGGAGGCTGGCCCTGGTGGCTGGGGGGTGGGGGTGGTGGTAGACATGGGTGGGGGCCTGGTGGAGGCTGCCCCTGCACTGCTGGGGGGTGGGGGTGGTGGGAGACATGCATTGTTGATCAGTAGTGTAAGGTGACATGTGGGTTGGCTGGGGGGCATGCCCATGGTGGATGGGCTGCCTGCGGGACATGAGCAGGGGTGCAGGGTAGTCCCTCGTGGTGTGGGCTGCCTACAGGGGCCGTGGAGGTTGTAGAGCGAACACCTGGGAGGACCCACACGGCCAATTCACGTGTAGTACTCCCCAGAACCCCTGAAATACACGTACCCTGCTGAAATCGCGTGTGGAACTTCCCGCGCACCCCCGAAATACACGTACCCTGCTCGCACGGGGCCAATCGCGTGTGGATTTTCCCGCGCACCCATGAAATACGCGAAATACACGTACCCTGCTGAAATCACATGTGGAACTTCCCGTGCACCCCTGAAATACACGTACCCTGCTCGCACGGGGCCAATCGCGTGTGGAACTTCCCGCGCTCCCCTGAAATACACGTACCCTGCTCGCACGGGGCCAATCGCGTGTGGAACTTCCCGCGCACCCCTGAAATACACGTACCCTGCTGAAATCGAGTGTGGAACTTCCCGCGCACCCCTGGAATACACGTACCCTGCTTGCACGGGGCCAATCGCGTGTGGAACTTCCCACGCACCCCTGAAATACATGTACCCTGCTCGCACGGGGCCAATCGCGTGTGGAAATTCCCGCGCACCACTGAAATACATGTACCCTGCTGAAATCGCGTGTGGAACTTCCCGCGCACCCCTGTAATACACGTACCCTGCTGGAATCGCGTGTGATACATCCCGCGCACCCCTGAAATACATGTACCCTGCTGAAATCACGTGTGGAACTTCACGCGCACCCCTGTAATACACGTACCCTGCTGGAATCGCGTGTGATACTTCCCACGCACCCCTGAAATACACGTACCATGCTGGAATCATGTGTGATACTTCCCGCGCACCCCTGAAATACACGTACCCTGCTGATTTTGCGTGTGATACTTCCCGCGCACCCCTGATGCACACGTACACAGGACAATCGCGTGTGGAACTTCCCGCGAACCACTGAAATACACGTTCCCCGCTTGGCGTTTGCTGTTTGCCAGCCCTGTGAACTGGTCCAGGGTTAGCGCAGCCCTTTGCGATTATTTGGGGATTTTGAAGGCTTTTCCTTGCGCGAGGGCGTTCTTGGGGGCGTAACTGGCGCTGCTGCAGGGTCGCTGCGCCACGCTGCGCCACGGCTGGTTTTGGATGCGAAAATCCATGAATATGCTGTGCGCGGAAATCGATTTTAGCGCACGCGGCTGGCGCAGACATTCGCACGGGCATGCTGTGCGCCAGTCGCGTGCGCCACTTTTGTGCGAATTTCTATGAATTACCCTGATAGTGTTCTTCAGGACACGTGTAATTTAGTTTATGTACAAACATTTCAGGACACCAATTGTGTTCTTAGAACAGTTTCAATTGGGTAGCGAACACTACGAACAGGTATAGTGTTCTTCAGGACACCTCCATTTTCGTTTACGTACGAACATTTCAGGACACCAATAGCGTTCTTAGAACAGTTTGAACTTGCTAGCGAACAGTACCGGACAGGTATAGTGTTCTTTAGGACACTTTAATTTTTGTTTGTTTACGAACAATTCAGGACACCGCGTGTGTTCTTAGTACAGTTTCATGTTGCTAGCGAACACTACGAACAGTTGTACTGTTGTTCAGGACACATCATTTTCGTTTATTTACGAACATTTCAGGACACCAATTGTGTTCTTAGGACAGTTTTAAGTTGATAGCGAACATTACGGACAGATATAGTGTTCTTTAGAACACTTTAATTTTTGTTTCTTTACGAACATTTCAGGACACCACGTGTGTTCTTAGAACAGTTTCAACTTGCTAGCGAACAGTACGAACAGGTGTGGTGTTCTTCAGGACACCTCCATTTTCGTTTATGTACGAACATTTCAGGACACTCGCACTGTCCGCGGACACTTTTATTGTTTTGTAAAAAAAAAACGGAAACTATTCACAATACAATATAAAAATTTAACTTTATTTAACATATATTAATAATTTATGACAGAGAAGGTGAGGCAGAAACAGAAACAAAAACAGGAGAATTTGGGGTTTCAACATGATTGGTATTAGGTGAAGAAGGGATGGAAATCTCATCAAAACGTTTTGGATTATGGAGAGGGTTTGGGGATAATTGACTGGGATATGGTGAGGAGGGACAAGTACATGTGGGGCAATGGTACGAGGTTTTTGGTTTGAAATGATTTTCTACAAAAGTTTTTAAATTATTAAAATTAGCCAACAATACATCCATGTTTTGTTCTATATTGTGAAGACTGTTATCCATAACAGGGTTTTCTGAAGTTTTTTCTATTCTGGTATGCTCTGTACAAAAAAATAATATATATGTTAAATGTATATAAGAAAAATAATAAATAAATGATGTATATTATAAAGTGTTTACCATTAGTTTCACTATCTTGTGACATTTCTTCATGCGGGAAATTGTCCTCTAGCCATTCCAGAGTACTAGACATTTCTGTGAGAAAAAAAAAAAAAAAACAGATAATATATTTTTTAATCTAATACAGAAAGTTTATAAATATATGAGTAAAATGAAGTACACTTACTATTTCTGGTAAGATAAGTCCTATGTATTCAGTGGGTCTGGTCTTGTTCTCAGTTCTGTTGTGTCTGTGAGGTAATTATGTTGGAAGCCAATTTATCTTCTTGTGGTATATTCCATTTCAGAACATATTGTATTTAAATGAATGGTTAGTGTGTTACATATATGGGTTACATTTCTTATGTATTACTATATATAATGTGTTTGTGTGCTGCTTTTTGAATTTGTTAAATGTTCCTATATTATGATATAACAATCAAACATACCCCACCACCCCCACACAGTTTTTAGGTAGTGGTACTGTTCTCCGAACATGTCCGCGAACATTAAATAAGTTCGCGGACATCAAGTTCATAAGAAGAGATCTAGTCAGTTCCATATGACATGTATATAAAGTCAAAGTCATTATTGTTAAGTTGTGCTACTAAAAAACTATGAAATTCAGTGAAAAAACTTTGTTAAAGGGACGTTATGGTTAAGTTGCGCTACTAAAAACCTATGAAATTCAGTGAAAAAACTTTGTTAAAGGGACGTTATGGTTCCAAGTAAAACCGAAAAACCCTTGAAATTCGCCAGTTATGGTAAGCTAAGCAACCATAACTCGCGCCACCACCGTGCACTGCTAAGACTAACACCCAGGACATCAAAGATGACATCACAAATGTCATTGATGACATCACTGATGACATCACATGTGTATGTACTTCTCATGAAATATGTGTAGAAGGGATTCTTACTATGTTGCGAAAAAAGTGTCAAGAATCATTGCAAGAAATATACCCTAATAAGTGCATTGAACGATGCATTGATATAAATAGCATCCTATTATGGGGTTCTATCTAGTATACTAAGCTGCTCATACAGAAACATAACATTGTGTGCAGCGTACAAGATGAAGGTATGATATTCGTAATGTTAATATGTTGAATAATGAAATGATAATTGTTTTCTTAATAGATTTTTGTGTACTGTGAAATATGTAATAAGTAGCTAATAAAACCCATGTATTACATAATTGCATTACTATAGACAAAACACAAAGACACAAGAACACATACCAATATGGGTATATACAGGGAAAGTGAAGTTAGCAAAAAAGCACAAGTAGTAGCAGAAACAATTCATAACTTAACTGATTAGTTTCATGCAAATAAATGATTGCTCTGTTTCAAAGCTGCTATTTACCCTATGTATATGTATCACTTGATGTGATTGGACCCTAAGGAAAGTAGTGTGAGTACAATGTATACAAATATGACCATATACAGGGAAAGTACAGCCATAAAAAAAAACAACAGAACTATCAGAAAGTGCTCATAAGTCTAGTGATTATCTTTATGCACAAAAAGGATTGCTGTCTTTCAAGCTTGTGTTTTCCCATATGTATATGTTTCATATGATGTGACTGTACTCTAAGGGAATTATTGTAAGAACCTACTAGAAGGATATGTCTACAAATAAAATAAAATTCTTAGTTTCTGACTGTTACTGAAGAAAACCATGTGGCCTAGATATGTCAGCAAAAGAAAAAATAGTGAGCCAGACATGTGATGTCATCAGTGATGTCATCAATGACATTTGTGATGTCATCTTTGATGTCCTGGGTGTTAGTCTTAGCAGTGCACGGTGGTGGCGCGAGTTATGGTTGCTTACCACAACTGGTGAATTTCAAGGGTTTTACGGTTTTACTTGGAACCATAACGTCCCTTTAACAAAGTTTTTTCACTGAATTTCATAGGTTTTTAGGAGCGCAACTTAACCATAACGTCCTTTTAACAAAGTTTTTTTCACTGAATATATATATATATATATATAGATATATATATATATATATATATACATCTCACTCCACCCCTATGGTGGGGCGCATGACTACATCATCCCCACAGCGACTGCGGCCTGCCCCAGATCGCCCCCTAATATCACAGGTTAATAACTGCATCATCTCTCAGTGCCTTGTGCCTTACCTCCACTTACTTGGTCTTGCACCTACCTTGGGACGGTCCAACACACCCCCTATGCCCTTTCCGCCTTCTCTTCACAATCCATACACCAGTGCCAACAGGGTTTCACACAGATTATTACCTGGCCCAAACAGTCACACCCTTCACCCAAAACCTACTGGTGGGCCTTCCAGTTACAACACCTCTTGCCCCCATCTGGGCTAAGCCTTCCAACAATACATAACTCCTGGGGGATCCCCATTAGGTCACTATTAGGGTAGGAGCTAGGGGGGACTTCCAGAACACAGCTGTAATGTCACATCCCCTGCAGCGCTACACCTAGGCCCAAAATAATGGCTCAACCCCACTGCGTCACTTCCGGGCATGGGCCTTTGATAGGGCGGCACTTCCAGAACACCCTGCATTACGTCACTTCCGCACCGGAACATCCCATAGGGTGGGACTTTCGCTAGTAGGGACCTTCCGCTAGGGCGGGACATCCGGTAGGGGCAAGGCTTCCACCCGTCAGTTGATGAAAGGTATATGCTTGTACCTTTCAGTTGCTGCACCTCGGCTCTGGAATACATTACCACACCATCTTCTTAACGTGAACACTATATCCAGGATCAGCATAGAACTGAAAACGTGGCTCTTCATTTAGACCTTTCCTTATCTATCTGCTTATACTTGTGATCAGCTGCACCCAGATGAAGTGTGCCACTGCCCAGTTACGTTAATAAGGTATATGTGTGTTAGATTAGAACAATACAAAAAAACAAAACATCTAACGTCTAGGGAGGAAAGTTTACTCCCGTTGTCATGTTGCGTCCACATATCCCAGCATTACCTGCTGCCTGCTGTTGCCTAAGGTATTTCATGATTTGAATGTTGTTGATCCTGTGTAATAGGATCCCTCATTCTGCATGTGCTGTTCTTAAGTTCGTTCTTTATATCTTGAATATCCTGACCTATTCCCAGCAAGCAGTTGCATTCCAAGTTAATTTGATTGAGTCTTGGCAAACTGTCACTACTTGTGCAAGAGTCTTTAAAATTCAGTACTGACTTCTAGTGTTTTGCAGCAAGTGCTGCACCCATAAGTCCCACTGTCCAGGAGAAAAGTGGGAGACAAAACATGAGAAGTTCAGAAGCAGGTTCTTCACAGGATGCATGTTGAGTGTAAAAGGACATACTTTAGGTGTCAGCACAAAAAACAATGTATCTAGTAGAGGCAAAGGATATTGAAGACTTACCTCGGAGAGAACCTCTGCCTCCCCTGTCTCACCAACATCTACTTAGCCCTTCCTATACCATGTAATGTAGTCTATGAGAGATACAAACCTAACCCCTGAGGATTCAGGGAAAAGATACACACACATTCATACAACGAATCAGGGGAACTGGTTTGTTAAATGGACAATTAGTCACTGGCCACAATGCATGGCATCAATTGACAAGCAGATACAGTGGTCAGAAATGTTATGCCGGCATTATGCCACTGACTTCAACTCCCATGATGCTTACACCTCATTGTCCATGGTTAGGGATCATGGGAGTTGCAGTCCAGAAAATGACAATAAAAAAGGTTCTTAGCCCCCTGATGTCGGATGTTCAGCAAATCCTAGACACGGCAAAGCCACAGTGACTTACCAGGTCATGTGTACATGTATGACAGTGAGGAAATGCCATCTAGTACAGGTGTGAAAGCCCTGGCTATTTAGCACATGTTTAGTAAATGATAAAAAATGATGTGGGTAATTCCATCTAAAACAGGGCAATCTGCTCATTAGAATCCTTCTTCAGAAGGTTCCAATCCAAAAGCAGAGTTACTTGTGCTCTGCTGCATCCATTTCCTGATCTGCAGCTCCTGCTCTCTAGTGTCACCGAGCAGGTTCAGAGGTCAAATATGCCTTATTTGAAAGCTTCTCTGACAGCATATTCACTGCTGTGCGGAGGTTGCATTTTAATCTGCATCTCTGTTCTAAAACCATAATAATGATGTTCATCTACCAGCTGGTGGTAGATTAATTTTGAAATGTAAGCTATACATAGGTTTTGGTATGGTGGATGGTATGTAACATAATTAAGAAATCCACATCTGATGTACAGCATACCAGTGTCAACTTTGTGACAGACCATCTTAAGAGGCAATGTTGATCCCAGTAATCCTGACTGCATTCCAGTGAATGAGACAAAAGACAGAATGCCTTCCTCTGTTGACTCCGTGGGAGGAAGTGTAACTCCTCACTGTCTGGACCAGTGTCTCTCACCAGGAGATCTCCTGCGAACATGGCTTCAAAGAGGCAATTCCCCATTAAAGGTGTCTCACAATATGCTGTAGCACACCAGAGAACCATTGAAGTTGCAGGCTGAGAAAATGGCAGAGTTAGGGGAGTCACAGAGGACAAGTGGGCTTGAGGATGTGTTCCTCCATCTTGCTTTTCTGTGCACTTGTATTTCCTTCTGGTCCCCTCCACTTCTGACATGTGATTTGTCCCAGTCTACCCAGAAGGAATGGTAATGAGCACATGGGGTGCCATTGCTATGGACCATCCCCTCATCTTGAAACTAGCCAGGCTTGGAAGTTTCTAATGAAAGACAATGGTGTCTAAGCTTTTGCTACACAAATATGATTTATGCTGTCAAATCCTTTAAGCACTTGAATGAGTAGGGATTACAGAAAAGTCATCTGAATGAGTAGTCTATACTTTAGTAACATAACCTTCCGGTGGGTTATGTGCCCTTAAACTCCATTTTGGAAATAGCTTAGTTTAAGTAAAATCATGTGTAGAGCAAGCCATGCAGGCAGAAACCAGTGACTGGAAAAACAATTCATTTGAATTCCTTCTAAAAAGGGATCTTTACAGTGGCTCACAGGGATGTTACCTTGTCCTTGCACTCTGCAGAGAGTAAAAATTAGTGGGGATGTGATAACATGTGCCACCTAAAATCACCCATAGAAATCTCTTCAGGGGCATGACAAAGCACATTCCCTGTTGGTGAAAGTCTCTTCTTTGCAGGCAGGGCTTGCGTCAGCTAAAGTGACATCAGTAAGAGAATCATGCAACAACAGTATAAACTGGGTGAACAAATTACAACGATTAACGGCATGACGATTTTAACAGGGCAGGGTGTCGAAACCCTTGACTCACAGGATTGCTTTGCACAGACAGCTATCCATCACTGCCCATCAACTGAAGAGTTTTGGGGGACTTCTATCAGGAAGGTATACAAAAGGCCAGCAGCCACACTGAGCAGGCTGTAAAGCGAGCTGATTAGAAGATGACTGTCTTGATGGGGGAGAAGCGGTCGTGAGCTGAAGAGTTTGTAATTTCGTGACAGAACCCCATCATTTTGACAGGAGGTGTTTCTGCTGAAAGAGCAGGTAACATTCATGAATTGATACAGGCTCTTGAATTGATCAATGGCTCATACAATGTCCAATATGTTCATATTTTTCCATTCTGGAATTGTATTCTAGCATGGTTGATCTGAATGCATTCATTTCGTTTGCATTATGAACCTGCATTTCTGAAAAGCACATGGATGAAATAGAGAGTGGTACTTCCAATTTCCATTGCGAATGCTTTGGGTTTATTAGGTTCATTATTTAGTGAATGCATTTTCTTTACATGTTGAATGCTTTTGCATTATTCTTCATTGTTTATTTGCTGCACATTTTTTAAAATAGAGTTAAGTGTACTGCACACTGCTGGTTTGCATTGCAGTTGCATTTCTGCCTTATAAGACATGCTATTTGAAGATTGTGTTCTTTAGCATTGTGTTTAACATTGTGAAAGAGATACGTAGTTTAGGATCAATTCACCATATAGAATAAACAAGCATCCTGGTGTGTTGTCTTTATTCTCACTTGGTAATTCCAAAATGTTGTGATGTGCCCTTTGTGGGCATTTGCGAGAGAACTGTGTTAATATGAAAAGGCTCCTTTTATTTTTTAGCGCCTGCTCTGAAAGTGATGAGAAAGGTATATGCAAAAGAATTGTGGTTAAAACACTGTGAAATGTTTCAATTGAATTAGAAAACATTCTTTCACTCTTTGTCAATTTTCTTAAGGTGAAGGCTGAGAAGAGGCTTTTATTTTCATAATAAAATGTATTAAAATACAGTGTTAATAGTCAGCACATCTATTTGAAATGATAAATTGAAATGGCATTTTATCTGTCTTCGTCTTACTCAATGAAGTGCTCAGTAATTGAGGTACCTCAATGAGAGGCCTGTCATAAACTCACAGTGCCGATTTAGGGTTGGATGTTCTAAAGGTAAATGGAGGGATGAAAAGACAGTCCTTACTATGAGTCATATAAGATAGAATTCTGACGGGACTCACAAACTCGAATATAAATATTTAGTTGTTGTAAGCATAGAAATAGTTATGGTCACAGGCCAACAAAGTCGTCTGTTTGAATCTGTGCCCTATAATCTATGCTGCCTGTTGTAATAAAAAGGATGCCAGAATCCTTCTGTTACAGATGGGATTAGCTTCCCGTAGGATTCGACATTCTTCGGGTAGCCGGAATTTCCCAGGGAAGGAACACACGACAGCTTTGGTGCCCGCAGGTGGTCTCGGGTAAAGTCAGCTTACTTTGGTACACGTACAACAACAATACTAGGCTCCAACAGGTAAATATCTCATCCCACCTTTATTGCCTTAGCTGTCAAAGCCGTGTGCTAGCGAGCTAAAGGGCAATACAGTATGCAGATAAATGCTTCAGCTGTCCCAAAAGCATGCAGCCCTGAAAGCGCTTATTTTTATGGAGTCAGCCGATTAATTCTCTGTTAGCAAAAAGCAATGTCTAGATAGTGACTATCAGATAAGGCTCCATTGAGGCTACTGGATCCCCAGTCAGTGGAGAGTGGCTGGGTTAATAATGGCCACATATTAAACACTGAGGTGTTTAATTTATGTCCTCCCCTTGGCTTAGTGAAGAGCAGGTCAGCAGGGTTTCTTAATAATAGTTTGTTTAACAAACACTAGATTGTTGACAGATACATGTAGATAGGACTGCTGTGGCAGAGTAATACCCTTATCCATAGCTAGGATGAAAGCACTGCTTACAATCTAGTACATCTCCACTGCAGAAGTTGGAAGGATGAATTGCAGAGATGCATATGCAAAAAACACTTACTGGAATGAGCTACTGAATCCTAGTGCACTTCACACACAGTAATACAGACACATACCTGCTATAAATACTGTTTTTCAAAATGATTGCTTTAAGAAAACGTGCAGATGCAGGCACAGATGTACCCTCTGAACCTGGTGCATTGAAGGGGAAATTGATAAATGGGGCAATTAATACAACTGATGTAGCAAATGCTACATCAATACTTGAGGATGTATACATACCATTGCCCCGTGTCGAGCAGGTGAATTATTGGTTATCTAGTTTTGAGGTACGTAAGGTTAAACAAAGCTTTATCATTACCCAAGACTCTCTTCCCTAAGAAATTCTCTATGCATATGTTCAAACTCCTTCAATCTAATTGAAGTGAATGTTCCAATTTCTTGTGTATCATGGGTCACCAATGTCACATTAACTACATTGAAAACACACAGCCTGAGATATGGCTTTCTCAGGAGCGCTATTTAAAATGGTTCCCTAGTGGTCTTCATTAGCCAACTGGACTAGCGAAGCATGGCTACAAGTAACAGAGTCTGTGGAGCTTTAATAAATCTCTAGAATTCCATCCGGGGAGCGAGATTTCTGCCAAAGTTGATATAGGGGAATGTTTCCTTCTCAAATTCCACTTTGATAAGCTGAGAGTGTGGGTTCTCAAGAACAAGGCAGAAGCAGAAGCAAGTGAGATACAGGCAACCATTCAGGAGCAAGAACTGACCTTTCAGGGAATACAGGCGGTGCTAAGCATACTAAGCCAATCAGGGAGTAGGCAGAAGGAAACCCCAAAGAGGGTTTCCTCTAGAACTGAAAGTAGCACAGGCTATAGTGTCCAGTATTGTAAAGAATTTGATAAAAGCTGCTACAAAACAAAGCGCAGACCCGGTACCAGGTCCCTTTAAATTATCCAGCATTAAGACAGTGAATGAGAGAGATACTCTCCTTCCATATCGCAAATACAGATTCATTGAAAGATTTCCATACAAGGCATTTGATCGATAAAGTCCTCCAGATCTAGACAGTGTTCTTATGGATGTGGTACCACTGCAGATTAAACCAGGGTTTTCAGACTCAGTAAGTGCTCTAATTCAGATTAGATGCTTCCCTTTTAGCAGTGACAGTTTGTAATTACAGTCTCACCATAACATGAGACAGCTAATTCTGCTAAAAGCTGAGGAAACAAAGCACACAATTCAGACTTGTAGTCTTAGTCACATTTTGCACTTTTAATAATATGTTTGGTGTGTGCAATAAACATATTCTTAACGCCCAATTAGTGTAACATAAGAATCCCTATTAGCTGTGAAATCGTGCAAACTGAAAGCCTAAAATACAGTGAAAAGTGTAATATCCTTGTCCAATAACCTTAGACAGGTCACAATGGAGTGCTGAGCCAGCGCCACGCTTTAGTAAACAGAAAAGCTTAAGCAAAATGCCTTAAAACATGGTCAAGCTATGACTCTAAATTGTCTCTGGAAAGATAAAGAAGCTGATTCATGGAATTAATGTGCGCTGAAATTTTCAGCGCAAGCGTGCGAAAGCGTGCGAATCGCAGTGCCAGTGCAAAAATCGCAGCGAAACCCGCGCACAGCGATTCATGGAAGTCCGTGCACGTGTAAATCCCAGGATGTGCGCCAGAATTCTGCGTGGCACATGCTGGCGCACACGTCTCCGAACAGCGTGCGCTAAGCGCACTGCGAAATCGCACATAGCGCGGCGCACACAACAAAAGTAGGAGGAACAGGGGGCGTGACACGCGGAATGGGGAACAACTCGTGAAAATGTGGGCATCACGGGGGAAGTACAGGAGGCAAGTGCGCGGAACGCCCACACGCACGTTCAAAACACGTATTCATGGAATCGAACGGGGCTAAAGGGTGGGCCAAAAAAGACACGCTAATCAGGAAACACGTACGCCAGCAGGAAGCAGGCGTATGTGGACCCGCGCAGCATAAAAGTGAGTGCAAACAACAAACAAGCACAGATGCCAGGATGAATATACCGTTCCTAGCAGCAGTGGTCGTGGGATACCGCAGGAGGAGGAGGAGGAGGATAGTCAGGCCCAGAATTTTTACACCCAGAACCAGCCTTTTTGGGATGCCTGATGACCAGGTGTATGGGAAGTACAGGTTTCCACCTCACATAATACTCGACCTGGTCAGTGAGTGGGAGGATGACCTCACATCACCCACCCTGTGCTCCCAAGCACTCAGCCCCCTGCATAAGGTCCTCAATGTACTGCACTTCTTGGCCACTGGATCATTTCAGCAGACAACTGCTATCGTGGGGGGGTGTCACAGGCCACGCAGTCATGCTGCTTACACCAGGTCTTGGCCATCATGACTGCACGCCCATCAGTCCGCAGGCACATATACCTGCCCAGAACACCTGCAGAAAGGCAGGCTGTCGTCCAGGATTTTTACAGGGTGGCACACTTCCCCAAAGTGCTAGGTGCCATTGACTGTACCCATGTGGCTCTACGTCCCCCCAGGGCATCAGGGCACATCTATAGAATCCGCAAGCACTGGCATTCCATCAACGTCCAGGTAGTATGTGATGCCAAGGGAATCATCACCTCAGTATATGCAAACTATCCAGGGTCCACCCACGACAGTTTCATTTACAGAATGTCAACCCTAAACCGGGACCTCGAAGCTGGGCGGCATGGCGATACATGGCTGCTCGGTGAGTATGTCAGGAGTGGCACTCTATTAAGAGTGGCACAGGACACCCAGAAAGGGTTTGGGTGGTTGTGCCAAATAAAGTGGACAGATAAGAACACACACAGCGGAAAGGAAAGAGAACGAAGAGTAAGCAAGAGTAGCAAGGGAAAAGATACAGAATGAATACCCTCTTGGGGTGTATGCAGATATAGGAAAAGAGTATTCCACGAACCTTGGAAATACTCTAGCCTTCTGCACAGTTTGCTATAACAGAGGCCCACGCTGATTGCTCATGACTTGGAACAGCAGCTCTGGGTGTCTGTAATGTAGAAACAGGACAAGGGAAGGGGCAGAGGTTGACTGATGGGAACCAACAGACAAGCTCTGTACAAAAGGGTCTACAAACAGTACAAGAGACGATACTACAGACAAATCCAGTAAATGAGGTGATAGCAAACTAGCAGAAGGAAATGAAAGGAAAGTCGTGTAACAGGATAGGATAGCAGAGGACAGTAAGGAACAAGGTTGAGAGCTCAGAGGAGCAGGAAAGCAATGAGTAAGCCCACAGGGGTAGGACTGTAAGGTAGAACGCCCGGAGGAAAAGGGCTTAGGGCAGCAAAGTAAAGCAGACTGCACGCAAGGATCCCGTAAGGGCCGGGCAGTAAGGAGTGAACCCTGAGGGACAGGGCCGATGAACGTAGAAGGTAGCAGAGGACTGTAGAGAGCTGCTAGGCCGAGAACACAGCGGAAAAGGTAGGTAGTAGGCAGCGAAGCGGGATAAGCTGCAAAGTAGGTAGGCTGCAGAGCAGGGAGCCCCAGAGGACAAGGGCTGAAGGCAGCTGGAGTGAGGCAGGCTGCAGGGCAGGGAGCCCAGAGGACAAGAGCTGAGGCAGGAAAGCAGCAGAGCGTGATCAGCTGCAATGTAGAGGGTACGGAGGGCAAGGGCGGAGGCTGGAAGGCAGCAGAGCGTGATCGGCTGCAATGTGGAGAGCCCGACAGGGCAAGGGCGGAGGCTGGAAGGCAGCAGAGCGTGATCGGCTGCAATGTGGAGAGCCCGGCAGGGCAAGGGCGAAGGCTGGAAGGCAGCAGAGCATGATCCGCTGCAATGTGGAGAGCCCGGCAGGGCAAGGGCGAAGGCTGGAAGGCAGCAGAGCGTGATCAGCTGCTATGTGGAGAGCCCGGCAGGGCAAGGGCGAAGGCTGGAAGGCAGCAGAGCGTGATCGGCTGCAATGTGGAGAGCCCGGTAGGGCAAGGGCGAAGGCTGGAAGGCAGCAGAGCGTGATCCGCTGCAATGTGGAGAGCCCGGCAGGACAAGGGCGGAGACTGGAAGACAGCAGAGCGTGATCCGCTGTAATGTGGAGAGCCCGGCAGGGCAAGGGTGAAGGCTGGAAGGCAGCAGAGTGTGATCCGCTGCAGTGTGGAGAGCCCGGCAGGGCAAGGGCGAAGGCTGGAAGGCAGCAGAGCGTGATCCGCTGCAATGTGGAGAGCCCGGCAGGGCAAGGGCGGAGACTGGAAGGCAGCAGAGCGTGATCAGCTGCAGTGTGGAGAGCCCAGAGGAGCAGGGCTGTGAGGCAGAGAGCCTGGAAGGCTATGGCTGGAGGCAGCAGGGTGGAGCAAGCAACAAGGCAGGGTCCAAGCAGGAGTGAAGGTAAGCAGCATACAAGATCCGTAGAAAGAAGCAAAAGGTGGAGGAAGAACTCTCAGATGCAAGAGGCTGAGCCACTGCAGGCAGCAGCCTTTATACTGCCTAGCCCAGCACAGAGGCAGGCTAATTGGTTGCACCTGGCTAAACACACCTGCAGGCAATCGGCCACCTCCTTTTCTGTTCCTGGGCTGGTGGAAGCAGGGCAAGTCTCTAGGGCTTCTGGGGGGTGTAGTTCCATTGATAACCAATAGGAACAGCCAGGAAACAATGCTTGTAGCCAGGTGCATTATGGTATGCATAGTTTGTTGGAAATAATAATTAAGCAGCAAAGTCTCGCAAATGGGAAATAAAGTTTCCAAAGTAAATATAGATAGATCCAAGAGTCTGTTGTAAATAAATGATAAACATATAGTCAAAATTGAGCGTAAATGGATGCGCCCATAGCGCAGGCATGACAGTATGCCCCTCTCCAGGCCCCTCTCCAGGCCCCTCTCCAGGTTCCCTGAAGACCGACCTATAGGAAGAATGTCTGTCACACCGTACAAGAGTCTTACTCCAAAAAGGCAAAACATGAAGCACCAGAAACGGGTTGCAAGGTGAGAGTCTTGAATGGCTGTAGAGAGTATCAAGGCGGTAGCAACTGGGTGTGTGGGTGTCATGAGAGAGCCAGCGGGCTGGAACGCACCTGAGACTGGTAGAGTAGAGTCTGGCAGTCTTAGTGCTATAGATACACCAGCAGAAACGACTGGAGCAGTAGTCTTAACAGGAAAACCCTTCGCTGACCCTGCAACAGTTAGCATGGCGGATGTAGGATCAGGAAGAGAAGGTGCTGAGGGATCAGGTTGTGTAGCAGAGGATTCTGCTGCAGCGAGCACAGCTGCGAAGGAAGTAGAAATCTGGGCATCGGGAGCATCAGAATTAGCAGTAGCTTCAGGAATCACAGTAGCTATAGCAACCTCAAGATTTGCAGCAGAGACTTCAGGAGTCTCAAATGTGGCAGGGAGTTTAGGAACCACAGCAGCAGGAAGATCATGGATTGCAGTTGGAAGTTCGGGTGCTGTAGCAGCGACAGATAGTTCAGGTGTTGCAACTACTGGTAGATCGGGTACCACAACCACTGGCGATTCAGGGGGTATCGAAGAAACTGAAGATGTTGATTGCTCAAGAGTGTTGTCTGATAGCACAGCCACACTTTGGCAAGCCCCGCTTGCCAACTCAGCATGCTCGGTGTGAACTGTGCCAGTCTCTTCAGCTGCCATTGTCATTTCAGAAGAGGTTGTAAGTGTGAGTACTGGACAATAGGCAAGGGTGAGGGCGGAACCATCCTTTGACTCAGAGGGATTTCCAATCAGAAGACCACCCTTGTTTTGTGGTGTAATGGCTGTGTGCGTGATTTGACCCACCGGAGGAGTTAATTCTTTTCTGTCAGTACAACAACCTGAGTTTCTGTGGCTGGAAGGTGAAAGAGCTGTGTCAGTCTTTAGAAGGGATACATATGCTATATTTAGGTCTTCCATCTGCTTGGTATAAGTCTGTATACTTTTCTGTATGGCAATTCCAGGCCTTATCATGTCGATCTCTAAAGATAAGATGTCAGGTGTTGGACATAGTGTCAGATGGTCTGGTGACTTGTGTCCCTTCATAAGATTCTTATAATGCAAATAAACAAAGTCATCATAGAGGTCTTCGGTCTTTCTTTTAAGGCGTAGGAGTTGTTCGTGTAGCAGGTAAGTATCATTAGTTTGATCTAAAGCTTCAGAAGCTGGTGTGGCAGAAAATTCGGTTGTAGCAATGGGAAGACTGACCTTAGGGTTATTGTGGTTAGTAGATACTGTGGAAGCATTAAGACAACCGATGGTTAGAATAGGTCTTTTGTACCCAGGACCAGATGCACAAACCTCAGGATAATGACTGCCTTGTCCTGTCAAATAAGGGTTTCCAGCATTCTGGGGAGCTTGCCAAGCTGATCTTGCGCATATCACTCTGGCAACAGCGTATTCTGGTTTAGAGTCTCCCACAATGAGTGCTATATCCTTGGCTGTTGCGGTGTTAGAAGGCTTGTCAGAAGACGCAGGAGTGTCTTTCACTGTTTGGTTTAACAAGATCTGTAAGAATTCATTATCTTGCTGTAGCTCTGCAACAGATAAGGACTGCGGGTCATAGTCGCAGATGTCATAATAATTGTACATGGAAGAAGGGTCAGCTAGCCAGTGAGTATAGTACCGTGTTTGTAAATCTTTGTTTACTGAGGCGAGACTGTCCTTTAGACTAAGGTTCTTGTTTGCTGTCTTTAGGGAAACCATAGGTTTATGCAAAGGTTTCTTTACCCGAAAGGAAAGCATCTTTGTTCTGTGTGTGCCTTTCCGGCCTATGGAACAAGACATTTTTGGCTCTTGCATTCTGTCAGGAGTGGCACTCTATTAAGAGTGGCACAGGACACCCAGAAAGGGTTTGGGTGGTTGTGCCAAATAAAGTGGACAGATAAGAACACACACAGCGGAAAGGAAAGAGAACGAAGAGTAAGCAAGAGTAGCAAGGGAAAAGATACAGAATGAATACCCTCTTGGGGTGTATGCAGATATAGGAAAAGAGTATTCCACGAACCTTAGAAATACTCTAGCCTTCTGCACAGTTTGCTATAACAGAGGCCCACGCTGATTGCTCATGACTTGGAACAGCAGCTCTGGGTGTCTGTAATGTAGAAACAGGACAAGGGAAGGGGCAGAGGTTGACTGATGGGAACCAACAGACAAGCTCTGTACAAAAGGGTCTACAAACAGTACAAGAGAAGATACTACAGACAAATACAGTAAATGAGGTGATAGCAAACTAGCAGAAGGAAATGAAAGGAAAGTCGTGTAACAGGATAGGATAGCAGAGGACAGTAAGGAACAAGGTTGAGAGCTCAGAGGAGCAGGAAAGCAATGAGTAAGCCCACAGGGGTAGGACTGTAAGGTAGAACGCCCAGAGGAAAAGGGCTTAGGGCAGCAGAGTAAAGCAGACTGCACGCAAGGATCCCGTAAGGGCCGGGCAGTAAGGAGTGAACCCTGAGGGACAGGGCCGATGAACGTAGAAGGTAGCAGAGGACTGTAGAGAGCTGCTAGGCCGAGAACACAGCGGAAAAGGTAGGTAGTAGGCAGCGAAGCGGGATAAGCTGCAAAGTAGGAAGGCCCAGAGGACAAGGGCTGTAGGTAGCCAGAGAGAGGTAGGCTGCAGAGCAGGGAGCCCCAGAGGACAAGGGCTGAAGGCAGCCGGAGTGAGGCAGGTTGCAGGGCAGGGAGCCCAGAGGACAAGGGCTGAGGCAGGAAAGCAGCAGAGCGTGATCAGCTGCAATGTAGAGGGTACGCAGGGCAAGGGCGGAGGCTGGAAGGCAGCAGAGCGTGATCGGCTGCAATGTGGAGAGCCCGACAGGGCAAGGGCGGAGGCTGGAAGGCAGCAGAGCGTGATCGGCTGCAATGTGGAGAGCCCGGCAGGGCAAGGGCGAAGGCTGGAAGGCAGCAGAGCGTGATCCGCTGCAATGTGGAGAGCCCGGCAGGGCAAGGGCGAAGGCTGGAAGGCAGCAGAGCGTGATCAGCTGCTATGTGGAGAGCCCGGCAGGGCAAGGGCGAAGGCTGGAAGGCAGCAGAGCATGATCGGCTGCAATGTGGAGAGCCCGGTAGGGCAAGGGCGAAGGCTGGAAGGCAGCAGAGCGTGATCCGCTGTAATGTGGAGAGCCCGGCAGGGCAAGGGCGGAGACTGGAAGACAGCAGAGCATGATCCGCTGTAATGTGGAGAGCCCGGCAGGGCAAGGGCGAAGGCTGGAAGGCAGCAGAGTGTGATCCACTGCAGTGTGGAGAGCCCGGCAGGGCAAGGGCGAAGGCTGGAAGGCAGCAGAGCGTGATCCGCTGCAATGTGGAGAGCCCGGCAGGGCAAGGGCGGAGACTGGAAGGCAGCAGAGCGTGATCAGCTGCAGTGTGGAGAGCCCAGAGGAGCAGGGCTGTGAGGCAGGGAGCCTGGAAGGCTATGGCTGAAGGCAGCAGGGTGGAGCAAGCAACAAGTCAGGGTCCAAGCAGGAGTGAAGGTAAGCAGCATACAAGATCCGTAGAAAGAAGCAAAAGGTGGAGGAAGAACTCTCAGATGCAAGAGGCTGAGCCACTGCAGGCAGCAGCCTTTATACTGCCTAGCCCAGCACAGAGGCAGGCTAATTGGTTGCACCTGGCTAAACACACCTGCAGGCAATCGGCCACCTCCCTTTCTGTTCCTGGGCTGGTGGAAGCAGGGCAAGTCTCTAGGGCTTCTGGGGGGTGTAGTTCCATTGATAACCAATAGGAACAGCCAGGAATCAATGCTTGTAGCCAGGTGCATTATGGTATGCATAGTTTGTTGGAAATAATAATTAAGCAGCAAAGTCTCGCAAATGGGAAATAAAGTTTCCAAAGTAAATATAGATAGATCCAAGAGTCTGTTGTAAATAAATGATAAACATATAGTCAAAATTGAGCGTAAATGGATGCGCCCATAGCGCAGGCATGACAGAGTATAAATACCACATCACATGCATGCATGTCAGATACTGAGTAATGTCACAACCCTACTAATGATACCCATCACCACCTCCCCAGGGGACAGTGCCTACCCTCTGAGCACCCACATGATGATGCCAATTCGGAACCCCACCACGCCACCCGAGGTAAGATACAACACAGTCCACATTGCAACCCGGGGCATAGTGGAGCGCACATTCGGAGTGCTCAAGTCACGCTTTCGCTCCCTTGACCTTTCTGGCGGGCAGCTGTTATACGCTCCCCCAGTAGTGTGCAGGATCATAGTGGCAGCATGTGTCCTGCACAACGTTGCAACATGCCGGGGCCTGCCCGTGGACATGCTGGTGCCCCCACATCCCCAAACCCATGCACGCCTGCTGCGCATGGGAGGGGAAAGGGCACGGGGTGAGGCAGCCCGTACGCAGCTGGTGGCTAATTACTTCACCTAAAATCACACCCCTGTGGAGTGCACACAGCCCTGGCACATACCATCTGACAATCAATGATGATGACACAAGGGACAGTCAACTGTCACAACCATACCAGCCTGAGATTGGTCACCTGGAAGTGTTACATTGGGCCTCATTAGGACCCAGGCGGTAAGGGGTTTACGGCGGCGTAAACAGCGCCGACCCTTACCGCCTGATTCCGAGGTCCCTTAGCGCCATGGAGGACTTAACACCTGCTTTTAGCAGGTGTTAAAATCCATGGTGCTAAGGGACCTTGTTGTTTATTACGCCACCGTAATTTACGGTGGCGTAATTAACGCCTTCCCCACTCCCATTATGCCCTATGGGGCAAAAATGGGAATGGGGAAGGGTAAATGGGGATTGGGGACTTACCGCCCCGCCAACCTCGGAATGGGGCGGTAAGTCCGCCAACCACCATGGCGTAAACGTAGTTTACGCCATGGTGGTAAAGGTACGACCCAGGCGGTAACTTACCGCCTGGGTCGTAATGAGGCCCACTGTGTGCATCCCTATCTACACAAACACCACCAATGCTGTGTCATCAAAAGACACACTTCTATGCTGCAAAAATCCTTACCCCCTTGAAAAATACAACATGACAACAGTGCCATGTCACCCAACCCCTCCCCAGCACGCCACCCAACACACCATGGCATGTCATGCTATGTGAGAGCAAACAAAGCAATCTCCAAAACATGACACAAGTGTCAAAGTACAGTGTCCCTAATGGAAACTGCCCACACACAATATGCTCCCAGTAATGTAGAACTAACAACACACATGACCAAATACTTACCAACAATACAATGCAGCTACACAACCTCAAACATAGCATAAACATGACAGTACTAAGTTAAAGTAGTGGTAGTCTTACAAGCTGATCATGCCAGCACATCGGCCACTTCCAACTGTACAGTGCTGCTGCCACGCAAATGTCCAAGTGCACTGCTTACAAAATGAACTCCATCTCCAAAGTAGACGGCCTTGTGAAGACATGAGGAATTAACCTGCAAATTAGGTGAAAGACATGAATGCACAAGCACATAGCAATACACCATGCAGTGTACAATTCAACAACAATATCCACTAGGAATGTATACACAGTGTTGACTACAGACTGCCCACACAGCTCATGGGAGTCCTACGTCACCGTGTAAGTCAATGTCACTTGGTCACACCCTTTGCAAGCCCATGGAAACAGGAAGCAGGAGGGGTGTGTGTCTCACAAACCCAAGAATCTAACCCAAACTCAGGACAAGCCTGCATGTGCCCAGCTGGAATACAGTGGATGCCCACGGGAGCCAAACAAGGCAACACACTGTAAAAAAAAAAAATCAAAAATGGCCATGTGGGGGATGATGGGGGGAGAGGCCACCCAGGAGGTCCGAGGACAGGATGCGTACCAACACCCACCTGTGTGGATGTTGGAAAAAAAAAACACCTCCATGGGCTCATGGCCTGCACGGCTATGCCAATGTGGGAGAACTGCTGCTGTTGCTCTCATCACCCTCTGCTGCTGCCACAGGAGGTGGTGCTGCCACAGGAGGTGGTGGTGCTATGGGAGGCAGCCCACGCAAAGCCCTGGTATGGTCCTCCATGGCAGCAAGCATGTGGGTGTGGAAGGTCTCATTCTGGAGGATTATAGTGCGGAGATCCCCATGCAGCACCTGACGTGATGCCCGGATCTCCTCTCGAGTTGCCTGCATCTCATCTGAGAGCGAACGTGTGAGCCGCTCCAGCTGCTGTTCTGTCCTCAAGTTAGTGGAAGCCTCAAGGTCAACAATAGTCTCCCTGAGGTGATGGAGTTCTACCCTCAGGGCTTCCCTGTGGCCCTGGGACTCTATTGATATCGATTGGCGTAGAGTCTCCAGTGCCACCCGTCTGTCCCTGTTGGACGCCAACATGTCCTCTCTGTGTGATTGGCAAATGGAGTCTGTTACCTGCTGTAGTTGCTCCATCTGCCTTTCAGGGGGGACAATGGAAGTGGCCACCCTCTTCATTGCTTGAGCCATCATCTCAACTGATGCTGCCTGTTGGGTTGCCATACCGTACATGGATTGTTCCCATGCGGTATTGCCTGGTGGCGTACGGCCACCACGTCGGCAGGCACCACACCTGTTTGGGGAAAGGCAATCTGCGCCTTGCTGTTCCAGCACTGCCTGAGGCTCCAGGACTGCATTCACCCTCTGATCTGCTGGCCCAGGAACAGGATCAGATGTTGTGGAGTGTGACCCTACATCCGTAACCGCCAAAGGCGGATTTACCAACACTGACATCCCCATAGAGGGTTCTACCCCTGGAACAGGTGGGTGGAACAGAACAGAATCCCTGCCAGAAACACTTAGCTGTGACGCCACATAGGTCTCATCATCCAAATCAGCACCTGAATAGAGGTCTGGGGAGGTGCACCCAGCGGCACCCCTCGACAGAATGGTCTGCAGCAAGATTGGGTTCTCACCCACCACCACACCATGTCCCCCATGCATGCACTGACACTGAGTTGGAAGGGGAGGCAAAAGGCAGACACTGATGACACCAACATGGAAGAGCAACACATTTGCTGCATGCTGGGTAGCACTGCCCTCACACATTGGCCTGTGAGTGGCATGTCCAATACACATACATGACACATGCCATCACACAGATGGCATGTACCATAGCCATGGTACATTCCACAAGTACATCCATGTCAGTGAATGAATATTGTCAGCCATCCATGTGAGATGGACATGATGAGATCAAAAATGCTACATAGTGTGACAAAATAGGCATGTGCCACACACTGCAACACATCCAGTGTTCAAAAATACAGTGATTGCAGGCCGATGTACACATCAATGGTTGGTCACTTCAACATGACAGGAAAGAACTATCATGTTCCACATTCAAACAGGCCCCAAAAATTCCTGTGATCAGGACAATACTCAATTAGCCTGAATAGTCAAATCATTCATCTAACAAGGTAACACATGTGGGCAAATGTGGGGTTCATCAATGACAGAAGCATGTCACAAATGTGACAACAGGGCTGAGGAATGCGTAGCAAAAGTGGGAAAATTGAAACAATCAGCCTGAACGAACACTGAAAAATACAAACAATATTGTTGCAAGATGCCACTTCAAGGGCAACTGCCGTAATGCATCCAGCAAGCAAGCCAATCAGCATCCAGCCAGCTGACCAGAACAGCTCAGCATGGCTTTGCTTCAGATGGTCCAGTAGACATCCCAAGCACCAGTGAAAAGGTCTTCCATCATCATGAATGACAAGTGAACCAGATGAACCAGTGAAGGGGCAACATATTCTCCTATGGTCTTCATCAAAGAAAGTAAACCTTAAATTGTCATGCAAAGCTGTTTTCACGACAGAGCATCACCAGTGAACACTGAAATCTGCAGTCGAATACACACAGAATCCTTGTGCGTCGACAAAGCATCCTTGCAGTGTGGAACGACTTTCCCATGTAAACTCTGCAGCAGTGACATTGGTAGTGGTCCAGAGAAGAAGATTACAGCATGGACCAGGAAGTGAGACAAAAAAGCCTATAATCCATCCTGCCTGCCTGCTGAATAACACAACTAACCATTATGGGTGAAGAAAAGCTGAACTAACTGATGTTCAAATGTCCTGAAAGGAAAAAGGAAAATCTCAAGTCGTTTCATCTTCAGTTCCGTGTCAAAGCATTTGGCATCCTTTTCCTGCTGACAGTAACAAAGCTGCAATAAAATGAGAAGCTTCCAGAGAGGAAGAATGAACATAACTGTCTGATCCTAACATTGAGTCCTGCCATTAAGGCTTCAAAACCACTAAAGAGTAGAACCTTGGTCTGTGGGCTACGGATCTTCATTGTTTCCCCGGATTGAGCAGCGGTAACATCCAGATATTTGATCTCACACAGAAGACAAACTTGCAAAGCCACACAGGCTTGTCTAGCCTGTCTGAATGAACTCATGGCATGAATATGCAAGAAGGGATCCTGAACAACACTGCAATAGCCAGATGGAGCAGGTGAACACAGGATTGGCAATGTCCGTAAACTGCATTGGGTGGAGACAAGATGGAAAGGTTCATAACCCATTATAGAATGGCTCTGGAACCAAGCAATTCCAGAGGTTCCTTTGATGGGAAGATGATCTGCAAGAGATGCCCCTTTAAGATGACTATTCTGATAAGACTACCGGCCTACACCTTTCCAAAGAGAGGGAGTAGGACCCATGACAGGAACAGATGGAACTTTGATCTGGAATTTCACGTCCATGTCCATTTCCATTTCCATCATGGGCCTCACCAGTTCACTTACAACATGGTGCTTGAGTTGCAAGACCTCCAACCTCACACATTCAATGTGTTTGTGGTTGTTCCAGAATTTCGCCCGCAATGGAAAGACCAGCTCAGTAGGAGTGAAGATAGTGTTCCTATGGCTCGAGGTCAATGGACTGATCCTGACACTGTATTTTCTGATTTAGATGTCATTGAAGCCATGTTTTCTGAAGAAGACACCTTCATAGATGCGTCCAATATCGTCAACGTTAATGTGATATTGGCTAGTGCTGGCAGTAATGATCAAGATGAAGACTCAATAACTATTGCATAAATCCACCAGCAGAATGATGGCCCTTCATTACAGAGCATGGATGCCGTAAATACGATAGAGGACTCAGATGTTCTGTCAGTCCCTGCCATAGCTGATTCATCCAACATTGTTGTCATGAATAAGCTATCTTTTTTTAATGTTGAAGATATTAACCTACATTTGATTTTCTCAGGAACAAGGTAAGAACATCTCTTAGAAGAAGACAATGACTTAGGAGAGGATGTGAATGTAATTTATTATGTTTTAGGTCATGAGACAGAACAGCTAGCACATGTTCCAAGAGAGTAACATGATACACTTTCTGTAAACCACAATTGATACATAATAGTGAAAATGTGTGATGAATGTGAATTTAGTGAATGCACACACAACACATTATGTAGTGACTAGATATATTTCATTTTTTGGTACAGCTGAACGCCTGCTGGATACAATTAGATTTAGGTTTTTGTATAGATAGACACCTGACTGGATACAATTATATTTTTGGTATAGCTACACTCCCTAAGAGGTTATGTAGAACAATGTGCTGAATAGTAAGTCATGCAAGGAGAGTTGTTAAAAGTGATATTTTAAAATGGATGTAGTTAAGTAGATATGGTTCTGGTCACTCCTCCATTAATAACCCCTCAAGATGATATTACATGTAATATGACCCAGTCTGCTGTGAGGGTTGGAAATGAAAGCCAGGCACAAATTTGTCATGTTTTTGACTAAAGGATTTTATTAACTTAAACAGGTTGGGGAAATGCCTTTCTGACCCTGCTCTAAAGAGGTGTTTCCCTACCTAAAAACCTAAAACTAAGGATTTGTCTGTGTCAGGATGTCAGAAATAAAAAGCTGTCCTTGTGTCCAAATGTTCTATCCTGACCCTTACACTACAAACAAAATAATAAAGTGAGAAGGGAAATGTGTTTAACCTGGCATTAACAAAAAGTGTTCATAAATGAAAAACAGAACAGCTCCAATGATAATGTTTCCAAGATGAAAAGACCTTGGTTCCAGAGGGTGATTCCCTTGCCCTGGCTTCATGAACTGGATGGCAATCTCTCTTGTTCTAATAGTGCTTTGTGTCTATCTTTGGCCCACAACAATCCTACCAGGCAAAGTGCTTTTTAGCCTTGTAAGTCTTTGTTAAAAAAACACTGTAATTTCTGGATATTTCTGGCAGGTTTGCAATTTGCCTGGTATACTCACCTGCCAGGACTCTTTATGGACTTACAACCTCCTGGTATACTCCCCTGCCAGGACTTCTTATGCACTTGCAACTCCGGCATACTCTCCTGCCAGGACTGTTCTTGTACTTTCAACTGTCTGGTTTATTCTTTCCAGGACTTCTCTTCTTCTTCTACAGTTCCTCTTTATATCCACAACTACATATAGCATTCTTGCTTCAGTATATCTTACTATTTCAATGTTCATTTAAGCTTTCCCCAATGATTCCATATGAAAGATCAGTTTTATATGAAGGGGAATTAGAAATGAAAAGGGCTTTCTTGGAGTTTTTTATAAATGGGAAAGAGTGTTGGGAAAAGGTTCTTTGTTTTCCCTAAAGGCAGTAACAAACGCATGGCAACTGGAGAATATCACGCCTCATCCAAAGAAGCCATGACATCTCCCCGGTAGTTGTTTCCTTCCATGTGATCCTCCCTCATATAGTCGCCCCCAGGGTCAGCATCAAGTAGGAGCTGCCGTCCCCTGGCCACATGGGACGAGGTCACTGCCGGGGAATCCATTGGATTCATCACACTACACAGAAAGAGGGGTAATGAGCGCATGAGGTGACATTACAGGGGGATTAGAGAAAGGTAATCTGAATGAGTATTCTATACTTTAGTAAAATAACCTTCCAGTGGGTTATGTGCCCTTAAACTTCATTTTACAAAACAGCTTAGTTAAAGTAAAATCACGTGTAGAGCAAACCATGCAGCCAAACGCCAGTGACGTGAAAAACAATTCATTTTAATTCCTTCCAGAAAGGGATCTTTACAGTGGCTTGCAGGGATGTTACCTTGTCCTTGCACTCTGCACAGAGTAAAGAATTAGTGGGGATTGTTTTTCTAAAATTGCCCATAGAAATATCTTCAGGGGCATGAAAAGGCACATTCCCTGTTGGCGAAGTCTCTTCATTGCAGACAGGGCTTGTGTCAGCTAAAGTGACATCAGTAAGAGAATCATGCAACAAAACTATACATTGGGTGAACAAATTACAAGGATTAGGGGCGAGACAATTTCAACAGGGCAGAGTGTTAGAACCCTTGATTCACAGGATTGCATTGCACAGACAGCTATCCATCACTGCCCATCAAATAAATAGTTTTTCGGGAACTTCTATGAAGGAGGCATAAAAACAACAAGCAGCCTCATTCAGCAGGCTGGCAGGTGAGCTGTTTAGAAGATGACTGTCTTGATTGGGGGGAAGCAGTCCTGAGCTGAAGAGTTTGCCATTTCCTTGACAGAACACCATCATTTTGACAGGGGTGTTTCTGCTAAAAGAGCAGGGTACACTCAGTAAGTGATATGCTGGGTATAGGCTCTTGAATTGATCAATGGTGTATCCAATGTCCAATATTTGTATACTTTTCCATTCCAGTATTTAAAGGTTGAACTGCATGCATTCATTTCATTTGCATTATGAACCTGCATTTCTGAATAGCACATGTCTGAAATAGAGAGACCTAGGATTGGTCACCATTTGACTGCAGCCAGACCCTAATTAGGGTTTCTTTGAGGACACACATTTTTTAACATTTATTTTCTTCTTGTATTACTGTTACCAAGTGTATTTGTTTTTGTCCGCAACCTTGTTAAATAATGTTTTGCACTACTCTCTGTTTAAAAAATGATGTACTCAACTGTGGAGTTATGATTTTATGTTTGTTTAATATGTTGTGTATTGAACATACAAGTCTCAAGTTTAACAGTAGCTATTGGGTTGTATTACCTTAATGTCTTACAATTATCACAGAAAAAAACAAGGAATTAAGCCAGTGGTACAGCCAATTTAATAAGGTGTTCCCTGGACACCTGTGTTACAGTCTACTTAAATTGTATCTGTAACCATGTTTACTCAATCTCTGACTGCGGATGGGTCTAAATGGCGAATCCTTTCTTACGCTAAAACAATGTATTTAAAAATTAAAATCATACACAAATAGAAGTATGACCAACTGATTGTTGGCGCTATCCCCCTCTTAAATTACACTAAAATAGAGAGTGGTGCTTCCAATTTCCATTGTGGTTGCTTTGGGTTTATTAGGTTCCTTATTTAGTTAATGCATTTGCCTTACAAATTGAATAATTTTGCATTATTCTGCACAGTTTATTTGATGAGTATTTATGAAATAGAGTGCAGTGTAATGTACACTATTGGTTTTCATTGCACGTGCATTTCTGCCTTATAAGTCATGGCATTTGAAGATTGCTTTATTTAGAATTGTGTTTAGCATTGTGAAAGAGATACAAGGTTTAGGATCAATTCACCATATGGGTTAGACAAGCGTCTTGCAAGCATCCTGGGGCTTTTGACTTTACTATGACTTGCTAATTCCAAAAGGTTGTGATTTGCCCATTGTGGGCATTTGTGGGAGAGCACCTACTAATGTGGTAATATAAAAGGACTCCTTTTATTTTTTAGCACCTGCTGTGAAAGTGATGAGAAAGGTATATGCCCAATAATTGTGGTTAATACTCTGTGAAATATTGCAACTGAATTAGAAAACATTCTAACTTTGGCAATTTTCTTAAAGAGTAGGCCAAGAAGTGGCTTTTATTTTCTTTAAAAAATGTATTGAAAACAGTGTTAGTAGTCAGCACATTTGAGTCCATACTCATTTCTTGTTATGCTGAAATGATACATTGAAATGCCATTGTATCTGTGAATGCTGCTTTGCCAATGCACTAGACAGTAATTGAGGTACCTCAATGAGGCCTGTCATAAAATGACAGTGCCCAATTAGGGTTGGATGTGTTTAACGTGGGATGAGGGATGAAAAGGAAATCCTTACTATGAGTCATATGAGATCAATTTCTGACTGGACTCCTAAACTCACGTAATACCAATAATTAGCTGTTGTAAGCATAGCAAGGGATATGGTCACAGGCCAACGGAGATGTCAATTTGAATCTGTGGCCTATAACATATGCTGTCTGTCACATTACAGAGAATGCCAGGATCCTTCCATTACAGATAGTTACAGTACCTGGCAGGAAAATAAACCAGGTCTAAGGCTCCAAGGCAACATACATACACAGGTTTGGGACCCTCACTCATAAGACTGGGAACTCATGTAAATTGGGGACTTTGAAGTGCAAAGCAAGCCTGGGGAAAGGAAGGCAGCCCCCCCATAATACTGAATTGTGAATTGTGAAATGTTGAAGGGGGCTTGGGAGGAACGCATTCATTCCGCCTCGCCCTTGTGAACTGGAACTTTGTTTATCTCCTCCGAAAGGAACGGAGACCGGGAGAAGGGAGTTATTCTGACAGGCAAAATATCGCCTACATTGGAAACTGTCGCTCATTTTCCAAAAGAAGGAAGATGCTCTTCTGGACCAAGAAGATCCACAACCCTTTTCTTTTTAGTTACAAGTCTGAGGGATAGAAGAAGGAATTTTGACACAAGAGTGAATTCTATTGTATTTACTTGGACATTTTGACCGACTTCTTATTTCCTTTTTAGAGGCAGGGAAACCCCTCTTAGAGTAGGGGAGAGATAGGTTTCCTTTTAATTTTTGGTCCAATAAAAGTTTTTGCCAATCACCAGGCCACCATTGTGTCAGACGCATACTTCTGCAACCTTACACCGCTCATCACTTTATGTTAAACAAATTTCGAACAGTGAAATTACTATTTTGGTCACGATTCAGATGCGTTCATAAGCATCATTTGTGTGTGAAGCTCTCATATGTCTGTTGTTCGTTGTGAATGTTCGCTATCTTCTATTTGTCCATAATAAGGATTACATAGTAGCCCAATTCTTTATTGGACTTTACACCACCCTGTGGTGGATTTAGTCACATGCATGCTTGTATTTTTTGGCTGCTTTGTGTGATTGGACAGTGGCGGCTGGGACCATATCCTGGGACCCCTTATTTTCAAGAGAGCTCTTCTATGGGTGAACAATATTGCAGTACCTAGATTTTGGAAGTGTCCTTCAATAGTCTTGCAAGTATCATTCATGGTTTTTGGTCAATGTTGGACCCACACCTGCAGGGATTTTCTTGCACAGATGCTTTTTGTTGCACGTGAGCCCTGACAAGCAAAGTTAACTATGAGCGTGGTATGCACACCGTTAATTTGTGGTACACAGTATGTTTGCTATGGTAGGATATGTTGCTCATCAGGTGGGCAGTGGCAGATGTGACAGAGCGAATGTGTTGTCTTTGATGAGTGTGATGGGTAAAAAGGGTAAATGGGGAGGGGATATTTGGCTTGGTCTATAATGGGGCATAACGCAAGGGATAAGGCGTGATTGTAGATGCTTCAGAACATTTGCCTGTGTAAGCAGCAAAGGGAGGGGATGTTGGAATGTATGAGTGTGCACACAAAGATTTTTTACAGTGCATGATTATGTGGTGTAAGGCATCAGGGGCACATGGGGTCCTCTAATAAGGCATTCTAATGTGTGTGAGTAGCAGGCAGAGGAGAGTTTGGGAGTTTGCTGAGATGAGAGCAGGTCGGGGCAGTGGAGCATAGAGAGTGCAGTAAGTTGCCTTTTATGGCTCTGATCAGGGACATGGCACATATTTATGGTAGCGTATCAAGTGATACAGGCTCATGGCTGGAACATTGGGTGGGCAGCACTAGATGGATGTTGTCCTAAAACCGATCATCAGCTGCATTGCACATTTAGTCTCCCAGTGCTAATGGTGGTTTGTGTGGCAGTGAGGGTGGCTCTGACTTGGACCCATGTGGTGGAGGTGCTACAGGAGTGTGCTCCACTAGTACAGTGACAGTGTTATTTCAGACTTGGCAAAGCAGTGTGTGGGCAATTATGAATCGGTAGTAGGCCTAGGCCACTCTGTGCCCTTTGGTGTCTGTGCTCTGTGTGTTTTTCCTGCTACCCAATCATTCAGGGTTGTCAGTGGAAAGGGTCATGGAAGCTAAAATACATATCCTTTGCATTATGTGTGCTACTCGACCAACCCTAAAGTGATTTTAGCATGCTGCATGGGTTATGGAGCCTCTTATTTAACCTCAGGATTCCGATGTTTGGCTGAACAGATTTCTGACTGGTAATGTAACATTGTTAATGTGCCCACTATCAAGCAATGTGTATTTCTGTACCCCAGTTGGACCATACATCTAATGTCATTGCTTATAACCTGCACCTGCTGTGCAGGTGTGGGTCACAGGGATTTTTCTGTTTGGGACCCTTGGGACCCTCAGGACGGTATTGCACAATCCATTGGCCTCGCCAGTTCCCATGTTGTGGAAGGTAGTGCATGGGCATACTGTGCGGGAGGAGGAGGCAAAGCACAACGACGAGTAGGAGCAGAGTATGAGTGAAGAAATCTGATTTTTGGCTCATGGGCTGGCATGCTCTGCGTCTGTTTAACTTTGTCAGGCTAGTCAGCGAGCAAAAAGAAGCAAATCAAGTTAAAACACAATAAAAAAGTAAGTACAAAAAATGTATTTGAAATGCGAGACGTGAAGTTAGTCGAGAAAAAGCCACGGGTGGGGTAGTGGGGCGAGCGAGTGGCTGCAGTGGCTACAAGTGACTGAGTGATCCGAAGAGCTGGGAAAGCATGTGTTGATTAATCGCCAAGTAGAAGGCTTGATTTTGTAGGACATTTGCGTTGTCTGACAATGATGTGTACTCACATTCCCAGGGGTAAGCTAGCCCTCTTGCTAGATAAAGAAGCTTGGCAGCTAGCCCACACGGGGGGGGGGCTGCCTTCTCATGTCTGCACAAGCAGGATTTACTTTTGCTTTGCCATATGGTACTGGAACTGTGTTCTTTTAATTCTGAGATTTTGTGGTGGTGGCGCCTTGTCTAAATGATGCCTACCACCATAAAACCATAACATTAATGGACACACACACCGTAAAACTTGCTCGGGGTCCCTGTGCTTCCTGTCCCTCGTGACAGGGGCAGCCCCATTTATTTGCCTAATTATGTGACCGCCTACGTCACGGTATGCTTAAAGGAATACACACCACACGCCTCCTTTTTCATAATTAAACACAACTAATCACATAACTTGCACTGAGCCACAACAGGTGGAAATAAACAATATCCCATATAACCATCAATAATCACAAACAACATTTCGGACTGATGTTCAAGTTATGGGAGGCCAGTCTCAAAGTCTTGCAGCTAGGATGGCTGCTTGCGGCTTTCTCTCACAGGATAGCAGCTTTCTCCAACAAGATCCTCTTCTCTCATAGACGTGCCTCATCCTTGTTCTGTTGGCCCATCTTCATCACTGCTGTGCACCAGTTCTTGCTGATTAGAATCATCACTATTCAGCCTTGGCCATCGTGGAGGATCTCCAGTCCTTCTGCTCTCACTGCCAACTTCTGGTGACCCTGTAATTTTCCAGAAGAAACTGGAGTTCCTTGTTACTGTCACTTGACCATCCGATGCAGTGCTTCCAGGTGTTGTTCTCACAGTCTCCTCCTGATGTTCTCCCTCTCGTTTGCCATCCTCCTTCTTTTGAAAACTAAGTCATCATCAATCAACCTCTGGATGCACGGTGAATGGTCCAGCAATAGCCCTCTCGGACATCACTGGAGGAGGGCTTCCACGGATGGGACACCAGTTGAGCACTGGGGAGTGACCCGATACTCTGACAAGAATTGGTACACAGCGCTACGTTCACAGTCTCCCTGTCCGTGTGCAATGTAAAACACTTTATTGAGGGTACGCATCATCCTTTCTGCTTCACCATTTGCCTGGGCCACACGGGTGTTACCTTTCTGTGTTTTACTGCAAGGCCCTGTGGGTATTCAGAGAACCCTCTACTTTGGAAGGGTGGGCCATTGTGGGTGCATAGCTCAGCAGAAAGCCAATGGGTGGTGAAAATCTTTTCTAGGATGGGCACTACATCTTCGAGTGAGTTGGATTATATGAATTCTATCTCTGGATACCATGACCATTGGTACGCAAGGAACAGAAAGTGTGTGTCCCGGAAGGTGGACCCAAAGTCCATGTGTACGATCTCCCAGGGTATGCTGCTCTGGTCCATAGATTAGATACAGTGTTCCTTCTGGTGGCTCATTGCTGCTTGGCACCGCACACATGTGCGGACATATTCCTCTTCTTTGTCCTCAAGGCCTGGGAACCAGAATTTCATCCAGAGTCGTGCTTTGGTCTTGGCTACCCCTTGATGGCCTCTGTGGGCGAGCTCTAAAACCCGCAGCACTAGCCTTGCAAGGATAACCATCTTGGACCCCATTAGGACCAACCCGCTGTTCATAAATTTGTGTTCAGACCACACAGGTCAAATCCGTTCAAGCACCAGCCTCACGTCATGTGTGCGCCAATCCAGCTTCTCAAGGACTCTCTGCCATTCCCCTCAGGTCCAGGCTGATTGTAAGATTTGGAAGCACCCATTGCTCGCCGATGCCTCACTTATGTCTTCAATAGACATGGCAATGGGTGTCGCAGTTGATATCAGGATATGTAGGAATTATTCAGTTTCCCCCTCCCCATTGTTTCCCTCTTTCGATCCCGCCTCCACGGGGTGGCGGCATAGGTAGTCTGCAGCGTTGGCATTCCCTGGGTGGAATACTAATTCGAGGTCATACTCTTGTAGGGCGTGCATCCGATCAGGAGGTTTGGAGGAGGAAACAACCATTATTGCGATCAGGGATTTGTAGTCAATGACCATTGGCACCGATTTACCATACATGTAGAGGTGGAAGTGTTTGCAGCCCCAGAGTACAGCTAAGGATTTGAGCTCTATTTGTGAGTATCTCTGTTCTGTAACATAGAGGCCCTCTGTGCAAAGGCTACTGGGTGGGGATTACCCTGGTCATCCGTTTACATCAGTACAGTCCCAAGACCAAACAAGCTGGCATCTACAATGACCTCGGCTTTCCTACCTGAATCGAAAAAAAACATAGTATCCTCTGCCGTAAGCACATTCATGATTTCTTTGAAGGCACTCTGCTCCAGGCGGTCCATATCGGCATGCAGTCCTTTTTCGTGATATTTTGGTGGGGCTCAGACAGAGTGGCTAGGTTACGTATAAATCTCCTGCAGTACGTGACCATACCAAGAAAGCTACACACTTCGGGTGCGTTCATGGGGGCCCCCGCATTCTGCATGCCTTTTCCCTTTGTAGGTTCAGGAGAAATCCCTCCTTCTTGGAACACAAACTCAAAGAATTCAATTTTCTTTGGCAGGAACACACATTTGTCCTTGTGTAGTGTAAGTCCCAGTTGTTGGATGCATTTCAGGACATTCCCTAATCTTTCCAAATGCTCCTTTTCTGAACTTGCATAGATCATAATGTCGTTGCTTATGTTGATGGCCCCTTTTAGTCCTGATAGGGCTTCATGGATCGTGTTTTGAAATACCGGCCGAGGATATGCCAAAGTTGAGATGCCTATATCTATATAGCCTACGGTGCGCGGTGAACATCATAATGTAGCAGGAAGCTCGGTTTAACACCAATTGGTACTTTGCCCCCTGTAGATCGGCGATAATGTTATAAAGCGTTGGTCTGATGTGCCTTTCCTATTTTATTGCTCTGCTTGAGAGACGCATGTCTACACATATGCAAATGGAGTCTGGTTGTTTGGGTCTTCTGTCAATTACAGTCGGAGAGACACATTGGGTTGACCCTTCGAATTCTTCGATTATTCCCATTTTTACGATGTTGTTTTTTGACCATCCCCCTTAGGTGGAATGGCACTCACCAGTGTTTCAGCGCTGTTGGTTGGATGCTGAAATCAATGTGAAGGCAGATTGGTTTGTCTGTGAGCTTCCCTATGCCTGTGAATACACTCTCATACTGAGCCAGTAGGGATTGAATATCTTGCAAGTAGACGCCAAAAGCAACATTCACTATGTGCAGTGCCTCTGCAGCAGAGCTTCCCAGTAGCATTACATTGCTCAATTTGGTGGCAAAGAATCTGGCTCTGATGGTGGTGTCATCATGTCAAACAGATGCTACAAAGACACCTTCTAGCAGCAGTGGCTGTTTCCCCCCGAAAGTATATATCCTTGCCTGTGTGTCCTTCAGGGGTGGAGTATCTGTCAATTTGCGATAATGATCATCCACCATGATGCTAACGGTAGCTCCAATGTTGTTCAACACTGGGAAATGATATTCTCAGATGGCTACTACAGTTTTCGACTGTTGTCTTTTTGATATGAAGAACATGCCTTCATCAACTGTTTCCTCCTCTACAGGCTGGTCCTCATCTGGGGGGTCTTGTCCGACCTGAGCTACCTTCCTTGTTTGTCTCTGAAATGACTGTCTTGGAGCAGCTTGTCCTCGCAAGTGTTAAGATGACGCTGGTGCTCGGCAGACTCGGGCGAAATGGTTTGATATGCCACATTTCCCACAGGTTTGACCCTTTGCCAGATAGTACTTGGAGTGGGGAAGGTCATATCCACAGTTGGGGCGTGGGGTCACGTCATTGCCTCGCCCCCTTCCTTCTTGTTCCACAACGCTTGTTTGTCTGTCTTGCGGAATTGTCTTCCTAGACCGCACGCTTACTCTAGCTTGGTTGATTTCATGGAAGCACACATTTTGTCTGCACTGACATCTGCTAATTCTTGGGATCATCCTAGTTCTATGCTTACTAAGGTTATACCTGGTTCGCCCAGTATTAGTCATCTCAATTTAATGGACGAGCACCCTTGTATTAGCTGTTGTCACATTTCATGCTCTTCATCTGGCGATGCACACTTTGTGGCTATTCCCAGAAGCCTGCTGTGGAAGGAATCAAGGAACTCCCCTTCCCTTTGCAAAGAGGTCCTCATGAGGAACCTCTCGTAGTCCAGGTTCACCATAATTGCAAAGTACTCTTGGAGTGCCGTCTTGTCTGTGTTGAAAGTGCTGTCGGACAGTTGTAGGGTTTCAAAAATGTTATCTGATAAATGGCAGGGCCAGCCGTGTAAAGCATGACCGATTTCTTCCTAGCGTCGTTGCCTTCACCTGTGGCTGCTAGGAACATCTCTAGGCGCTTCACCCATGTGGACCACCTTGGTCCTAGAGCTGACAGGGCTCTGGAGACATTGAATTCTTGCAGGGGCGTAAGGTACATTGATGGGCGTTGCACCTTAGCACCTGCAAGGGCATCCACAACCTCATCTGCCATTTTTTACTATTAAAGGGCATGTGGGGGTGCAATACTACCACTTCTACAGTGGCTAGAGGGGCACCCTTGGACCTCAGTTTAGCCATCAGGTACTTGTCACCCAAGGCATTCGTGGAAACTGGGGTTTGAGGGGAGAGGCAGGGTGCACAATCACTCCTGGCAGGAGCTGCAACCCTGTTTGGTGTTTGTGTTGCTCGTTGGTTCTATGTATGTAGTTCGCCCTCTGTGGCTCAGAAGGCTTAATAACGGTGGGGTACACAAGCACTCCGCGTGGGAGCTGCAACCACTTCTCTGTCCAGACTGATGGGGATCCCATAGACTAATTGTGTACCAACTTTGTGATTTTGTGCACAAGGGTCTGAGGCCCCACACGATTGTGTAAAATGCTGTATCGAGCTCAGCAGCGAGTGGAAAGATATATGCGTTTGTCTCCTTCTTTTATCTTTGTTTTTTGAATATTTCTATTTGGTTCCCCCTACACTAGCAACATCTTATGAAAGGCTATTCATTGTAGTGGTCCACATTTTAGTTGAAAGAAGTCATGCCGTGCTCCACATAAGAGCCTTGCCTTCTCAGTGAAGCAGGTGATTGCTTACCTTCCCCTCCTTTCGCAGGACAGCTGAAAATCTGGATGAGTAAAGTTAAATCCATGGTCATCGTTTGTGGCTTGAGGATAATGTTTGCTGTTTATTAATCAGACTGTATTGCATCTGCCTTCTTTTGTTTTATGAACAGCTCATCGGATGTGGTTTGCTGGTATTGAATTTGAAATTGACAACCACAGTGTGCTAGACATAGAATTGCACACACAGGTACCACTCTGTATGACAGGCTGCCTCATTCTGAGGCCACGGTGCACACATTCAAGGTGCCGTAAATTATCACAGCCTTCAGACACATGGTTTTGTGGAATTCAACTGGCATGATCATCATTGCGTCTTCCTTTGTGGTTGATGTTTGTGCCTAGGTATTTTTCTACTGACTTCAAGGTATGGGATATACAAGCCTGGCAATAGTCCGAAGCCAGTTATGTGCGATTAATGGATCTGTGGCTTGAACCCCCTCCCAAAACTATGAGGGTACTGTAGATAAAGGAACACCTGGAACACACAATGCCACAGGAAAGAGGCTGCATGTTTTCAAGTCCCCAGTTATGTGGGCTTGTGGGGTGATGGGTAATCAGTGGAAGGCAATGAGGCTGTAGGGTGACTGCCTCTTGCTTAGATATATTTTGTAGTTGGGACAAAGTGCTAGGCCCTTTTGATAGCATCACCAGAAGCTGACAATTGTATTGGATTGCCACAGGGTGCCTTGTGGGGCAACACCTCTGACCTGAGTTGCTGGAGGGTAGCCTGTGCAAACCTCAAGGCACTGAAAAGATAAGGGCCACCCTGTACTATACCTTTCACTTGGGAATGAGAACCTATATTAAACAAGCAAAACACAAAAACCTTCAACCTGAATCTGCATATCAAGCCAAGCAGACCATAAGAAGCCTAGTGCCATCAGAGATAATGACAATTCCGGACCCAGGAAATACACTGCATTGTTTTCTGTATCGATCAACCCTGTATGTGCTTTCCTGTTCCTTGTTTTTTCACCAAAATGCAAAGTGAGTGGTTGTTCAAAGTGTTGTTGCTGTTTTGCAATATGTCTGTTATATAGAAGACCTACCCCTTTCGAGCAAGAATCCCACATACATGTTCTTTTTACATGAGTAGAGGTCTCACCAGTTGATTGGGGCGATTGCCCAACCAATGCATTTAAGGTAAAGACTATGCAATCTTTAGCAGAGTCTTTGCTGTAATACAGGACACCAAAATGTTGTACATGGTCTTAGTACTGTCAACAGTGCAAAGCCTGAGTAATTAGACTCTGAGTTTTAAAATGATGCCACTGAAGAGGGATGTGACAACTTCAGTACCCAGGCTCACAGCTTTGCAAAATGCAAAATCTCTGTTTAAAGAGACCATAGCACTACGTACATTTCTGTCTTGGTGACCCACCACTAGGTCCCTTTATTGAGAGTCAACAGAAATGTTAGCGATTTGATACGTCGCTGTTAATGATTTAACTGAGAAACGTGTCCATCTGCCTCATTACAAGTGAGGCGGTAAGGGGTTTACAGCACCAGTAAAGGTGCCGGCGCCGTTAACCCCATACCACCTCATTACGAGGTTTCCTAGCGGGGCCCACCTTAGAAGTCTAGTCAGACGAGACGTCATTTGTGGGTCCCGCAAGGGGACCAGGGAGCTAACAACGGGCCCGTCATTAACAGGCCCGTTGTTAGCATGATCTCCATTCCCATTTCAGCCCTATTGGGGCTCAAATGGGGATGGTCCGGGTTCCCTGAATGGGGAAATACCGGGCCCTCCAAAGTCAGAATGGCCCGGTATTTCCCCATTCAGGGACCCTGTACCCTTAATAAGGGCATGGCTGCCTCCAAACTCGTAATGAGGCCCAATGTGTGATGTCGGAGCAGGAAGCTTGTTTCCATAGACAAATCATCCTCAATGACACTTTGCAGTGTACAATTCATTGTGCTGAGGAAGAGCCTTTAGGAATAATCTGAATCGAAAAATGTATGTCTTGATGTCCTCTGCTATTTCTTAAGGTGCCTTAAGAGCTTGTTTAACCACTGGAGAAAATAGTATGCTTGTGCCACCTGTTAGTCAAACCTGAACTACCATCACAGCATAGAAGGCTATCTGGACAGACTGAAGGTGCCTTATATCAACACAGATCAAGACAGGTAAGCAGCTGAAAGGGATATCGCCATTCCCTATTTATTTATTTATTTATTTATTTATTGTAAAACTTCAGTTCAATATATTCTATTGAACTTTTGTTACATTAATTTCAGAAAAAATGAACTCTCCACTCCATACCAATAAATTGTAAACCAAGATCGATGTTATCAAAAGAGATAAAAGATACAGAAGAAATGGAAGTAAGATCAGAAGCAGACCATAACAAAAAGAAAGTAAACAAAGGAAAAGAACAGCCTCAGCAGGTTCATAAGAACGTATTTGTAGCTCTGGTTGAAACTAGCTGTAAAGATGAGTCGAGAAAATTAATTAGACCACAAGAGAGCTTTATATTCTGGCCTGCTACAACATGCTCCCACCAGTCATCAGGCATATAAAGTTGAGGTTTAAATTCACTTAAATGAAGTTCGCGCAGGTTAGTCAACATCGGGCATGCGGTCACTAGATGTTTTAGTGACTCGACTTCGTATGATTTACAGAATCGACAGGTGTTGCTTGTTGTCTCTTTGATCTTACGTAGCCAAAGCATTTCTTTGGTGTTTAAGGCGTTCAATATGAGTCTGAGGAACTGTGACCTGTGGTGACAAGATGGACAGTTCGTAAGATATTTGGGTTGCAGATGTAGTTTCACCAAACCTCTGATGGTCGGCAGACTGGATTTGAGTGCTAGGCGATTATTATAAGTTGTTATCGAGTCCCATGCAGCTAGCTTCTTTTTGGCATGTTGGGGACGACAAAGTAGCTCTTCTTCGGATATGCGAGCATCTTCCATAATTACATGTAATTTGAATTTCCATGATAGTATTAAGGAGCAGTCAGGACCATCTTCTTCATTCTGAAAGATTTTATATGCAGGAACGGAGGAACCAAGCAACATTATGCGTAAGTGGATAATGATTTCCACACGATTGTCATGTAGATTGAATTTAAGGCTAGCTCATATCTCAGAGCTGACATTGAAATATAATTAGGAAGGCCTAGCAAACGCCTCCAGAACATGCCTTCCAATTTTTGCCACAGGTTATGGTTGACATTCCAGACTAAATCTCCACCGAAGGTAAGAGTTGGAATTACCTTCTGGAGGTAAAACATTATTACATGAGTTGTTGAAAATTTCCCGTAATCCTAGTTAATTTTTGCGCCTTGGATACTCAGATTTTTTGTTTTGTTTACCAGGTCGCTAATCCAGGCAGCTTCACAGATTGAGTCATTTACCATTACACCCAAGTAGCGAATTGACTTTACAACAGTTAGGGCTTTTTTTTCGATAAACCATCTGTAGCTCTTATCCTTCTTTGACATGGTTCGGCCAATACTCATGATCTTAGTTTTTTTCAGTATTTAACAGCAAATCATTAGCAGTTAGGAACTTGTGTAGACGGAGAATTAGGTGTTGTAATCCAATTTGGGTTTGGTCAACCAACACTATGTCGTCTGCATAGACCAAATATTTAACAAAGGATCCATTCAGCTTTGGCAGGAAGCAATGGACAGAATCTAGCCACTTTGGCAAATCAGCAAGAAAAAGTTTGAACAAATTTGCTGCTAGTGGGCATCCTTGTTTGGCCCCTTTAAATGTTCTTATTGATTCATTGAGATCGCCTTGTGAGTTCACTCTTATTTGGATGGAAGTATTAGAGTGCAGGGCGATTATGGGGTCTAGCAGCTTTTCTGGGCAACGCCAAGATCGTAATTTGGCCCATAATTTGGTGCGATTGACAGTATCAAACGCTTGGCGGAGATCAACAAAGGCAAAGAATTTTTTTTTCTTGGCCTCCAACGCTGACAATTTTAAGATGGACAAAATTGTGAGGTTTACCTCAACGGCCACTTGGCTCGTGAAGCCCGTTTGGCGACAATCAACTATGCCCGCAGAGAGCGCCCAATTCACCAGACGTTGTCGCAGGATGGAACCAAAGATTTTCCCGATTGTATCAAGAAAGGCGATCGGGCGATAGTTCGCTGGATCAGCCCGACAGCCCTTCTTGTATATTGGCACCACAATTGCTTTTGACCAGGAGGATGGAAGTTCCTCGCTGTTTGTGATCTGAAGAAATAGCCCGTTGATGAATTTGGCCCACAGTACTTTGTGCTTTTTAAGCATAAGGTTTGAAATGTGGTCGGGACCAGCGGCTCGCGAGTTCTTTAGTTTAGAGATCAGGCTTTCAAGCTCTTCGCAGGAGGGTGTTATGTCCCAAACAGCAGGAGTCACTATAATCTGCTTCAGGTCTTCATACACCGGCTCTTCATAAATGGCGGTAAAATAATCTGGCCATTTACTGCATGGGATTTCATTAGAAATTGCTGAAATAGATTCAGAGGAGCCCTTGTTCAGGATTGCTCAAATTTCACGTGTGTTCTTGGTGACAAGGAGTTTTAACATTGTTTCTGCTCGACTTTGGTCAATTGCAACTGAATGCAATCTTAGCCAGTTACGATAGATCTTACGCCGATCCTTGACTTTCTTTGCCTTGGCACAAGAATTGCTGAGCTCTCTTTTGATTTGCCGTAGGTCCTTCCTTAGTGATTTTTTTGCTGATGCTATTTCAGCACTGTAAAGATGTTTTGGAGAAGACCCAAGCAGTCTTGAATTCGAGATTTTCAAGATGTAATCACTCAGCAATGGGGCGTATTCAATGGTGTGCAGCGCTTTTAAACTCTGGCTTAAAGATGCTTTGCCGTTTGTGACTAACCTATTGCCTGCGGCATTTGTTTGTAATTGAAAAGGATATTTTTCTGACACACAGGAGCGATCTTCTTGCCAAACAAGCCGTAGCAGATCATGGTCGCTGTGTGACATTGGCTGCACATTAAGAGAAATAGCTTTGTCAAAAAGGTCCATCGAAGCCCAGATATAATCTAGGGTATTTGAACTGCACGTACTATGGCAAGTCGGTTTAGGAGGATAGTCGCCATTTATAGATCCATTCATCATTTGACAATTGCGTTGAAGGAGATCGCGGAACCAAATTTGACCTCTACAAATTACTTCATTATCGGGAAGCCGAGCATTTGTCATCATGGCTGGATCATATCTAAACCAACTACAATTAAGATCGCCACATATAAGCACAGAAACGTTGTGATAGGCTAGAAAAGTTTCATCGATTTCTGTCAATACTGCATCAATGAAAGATGAAGCTGAAATCATCGCAGGATTGCAGTATCCATTGATTATCAGCAGGTTTGAAGTGGTGTTAGACAGTGATAGTTTAACCAATGTACTTTGAACAAATGGATTAGGATTGGAAGAAGCTACTAATGAGCACCAGTTCTGTATTTTTAGAAGTATTATCAGGCCGGCAAAGGGGCGACCTTTGGTATTTTTACCGGCTGGATTTATCAGAATGGTGAATCCATCACAGGACGGTGGGTCGCGTAGCCAAGTTTCCTGTAAGCAGATAACAAACACATTTTCCAGAGGTTCTTGAAAGGTGTTAAAAAGATGCTTGAATCCGCGCGTGTTCCATGAAAGTAAAATTAATTCCTGCTGAGCGGAGTTGGCTCATGGTTACTTTCTGGGTCCATTGGGGAATCTTCGCTCATTTATGGCCTTTCTTTCAAATGCTTGATGTATTGTGGCGTTGCGAATGTCTGAAGAGGGCGCTAGAGATTGGCGCAGGGCAGATCGTTGGTCGATCTGGCGAAGCTCTTCATTATCATGATTTGCCCTGAAGGGTGAAGGGGATCTCCTAAGAGAGGGTTCAACAGTAAGATCAAAACCATAGAGCAAAAGATCCTCATTTGCCTGTAGTATCAAGTTTTTCACAGCTGCAGATGGTATATGGAGAAGAACTTGGTCAGATTATAATTCCGTTATGTATTCCACGATTTTAATATCATCTGAAGAGATTGCTCGTAGTGGTGGAATACATGCAAAAAGTTTCAGAATGTTTGCTCGATTCAGATTGACTTTGTTGCCGTCCGAGTGAATATTTTGAAGACAGAGTTTCCACCGGCAAGATGTTTTTGAGGAGTTTGAGGGTACAGAAGCTCGAAGAGCTTGCAACGAGCTAGATTTCGACTGATTCAAAGTTTGTTTAGGATTTAACTTTGAACTTAGAATTTGTTGAGGAGCCTTCTTGATGGTGGTGGTAGGCTTACTTACATTGGACCCAGAATGCAACTTTCTCGGGATTCCAGTGGAAACTGATCTTTCCATCACCAGGGGCTCAATTAGGGTAACCCCAGGGGGCACACCAGAGACATCATTGGTATCATCAAGGTCGACCGACTAGGTCGATAAATTGCATAAATCAATGGAAGAGACAGGCGTGACATTGTTGGTGGAAATATCACTTGATCCTACTCGCCGGCGTTTAGCAGAAGTCTTTGCAGGCTCCGGTAGATCTCCTGTGCCTCTCAGTGGACAATTGGAAGCAGTAGAGACTGCATGAATTGGGTTAACTTTCCGATCAAACAAACTTGTCTTCTTAGGGGTTGTGATGTTTCTTATACATTTTTTCACATGTTGCTGTACTTGTTTCAGTGGTAGACTTTTTTTCTTAAGTTGCTTGGCTTGTTTTACAGAAGCTCTTTGTAGCTTGATTTCAAGGCTCAATGTAATAGTTTTTGCGGGGCCTTTAAATATGTCAAAGGAATTCACTGAAGAGGAGACATGGTCGGATGTTTGGGCTTGAACTGGGATCTCAATTGTTGTTGGATTGATGATTTGAGCCACAGCGAGTTCTGGTTCATGGTAGAGTCTGTGCCACCATGGTCGACTGCTAAATTACTCGCCATGGGGCCAGACTGGACCGTGTTTTTAGCAAGCACGGCCGGAACCTCCGAACCATGTAGATGTTGAGCTCCAAGCAGATTGTCACGTTTATTGGAAGTTTCCAATAGAAAAGAATTAGAGTTCTTTCGCATCCATTTCACTGATTCAAGCAAGCCATCCATCAGGGAGTCATTTTGACAATGATGGCGAGCTGCTAAATCGCTCAACCTGTCTTGCCATCTCGCTGAGTTTTCGGCGTTAGACTCCATTTGGTCTTGCAAAAAGCCTGAAAATTGCTCAAGTTTCTCAATTTTTGTTGTTAGGTTGAAAATAGCAGCTCCTTGGTCACTTATTGTCCCTGTCAGTGATTCAAGGAGTTTTGAAAATGGAGCTAGTGCGACAGCAGAGGCAGCAAGGACATTGTTATGTATTTGCGTAAGGGCTTCGATGGAAATGCCCAGTGATTGGGGGATAAAGTCATGAGACTTTAAAGAACACACTGAGCTTTCAAGGTTATATTGCGGATTTGAGGAACTAAGATTTCCAGCATGGATTGGCTCGTGAGAGTCATTTCTGGAGTGAGCCAACAAAGCTTGAGGAGTACTTGCGTTCATCAGAGAATTCACACCCATGGACGAAGTTGAAGAGGTACCCCTTGCTTTTAGCTCAGCAACTCGTTGCAAGAGACTAGCACGAGCAATCGCGCTCCGCTCAAGATTGGTGTGGGGTAATTGGGATTCCTGGACAAGGGACTGAACTGCACAGGGAGGACGAACCTCCAAAGATGGTTCGTTTAAGCTCAACATGGATGGTCGACCAGGCTCTGGTGCTTGGCAAGCTAAAGTACTGTCGTTGCCAAATTCAAAGTCATCGATCGCAGACTCTGAAGAAGCTCGACCAGCTGTCTTCATCACAATAGGATTGATTAGGGAGCTAGGAAGAGTAGAGAAGGACGAGGAACATAGAGCAGGTTCAAGGGGCCTCGATAGGTTTTTACTTACAGATGATGAGAACTGAGTTGAAGACAAGATTCCAGAGACAGGAGCAGAGATCGTGCTTGTTGCAGGAGAGAAGAGGGCTCCCATCATTGTGAGCAAAGGTTTTGACAAAGGACAGCTTGAAGACTTCATCTGCTGCAAGATGGCCCTATCAAAAGGAGGGCAATTTGAAACAGAGTTGGGCATAGAAGGCAGAGGAGCCGTCAAAGGTTGTTTGGAACTCAGTGAAGAGGCCAAGTGAATATTCAGCACAGAGTTCGAAATCCTCAAGAGTTCCTCGTCGCTGATAGAGTGTCAGGGTCCTTTTATCAGAAGCCAGAGCAATATTTTGGATAGGTTCATTTATTTTAACAGCGTCAGGCGCTGTGGAGGCAAATGAAGCCAACTCAAAGGAAATTGCAGAGCTGATGGGGGATGAGGGCTGTTCCGACGCCACAATGTCGGATGAAAGACAGGGAATGAGCATGGAGTGGATAAGGGGACTGTCCATGAAATGTTGCTGATTGAAGACCTGATTGTCTAACAGGCAAACCGAGGGAACAATAGAAGCGCTTGCAGGAACAGCATTGATGGCGCCACAGGTGATAGCATTGGCTTCCACAGCATGCGTTCTAGAGGACTGTTCGTGAATAGCGGCTCGATTAGGGTTGGTGTTAGTAGACAAAGAAGAATTGACTTGGACTGCGTAAACAGCAGAACATGTGGATAAAGATGGAATTAGGGGCGCAGATACTTGACACTGTGCGCCAGCTTGCAACGCTGATGAGGACTGCAACGAAGAGGCACCCAAAGTCAATGTTGGAACATTAGTGGAATGTAAAGCCAATAGAGCCCGTCCAGTGGCTTTGCTTACCTTGATCCCCGGCGGCTGCCTTCATCGTGGACCAGGGATTTGGCAGACGGTGCAGCTTGGCAGACTTTTTCCGCGTCTGGGGTCCCTCTGCAGACAGAGTCATTCCGCACGTTATCCGGGCAGGAAAGGTAAACGGAAAAAAATCAAAGCGAGTGCAGCGGCCTAAAAGCGGGCTGGGACTTTGCCAACCAGAGCCAAACAGCAGCTCAACAGCGCTGTAGCAGACACGCCGTAGTATCACAAAGCACAGCCCTTTCCTCCGCACTGGGCATTCCCTTTTATGGCAGTGCTGTTAACCTGTAACTATAAATAATAGCAAAATATGCTGGTCTATCACTTTCCAATATCAGCAACACTCTAATTGACGTTGAATTGTAATCCTGACTTTTCCCAATAATTATCCAAAGCATCTTTTTCAATAAGCACAGATGTGTGCAGCTCCACCAATTCACCACCGTTGGTGTTGTGGATAGAATAGACTTATATTGCTTTAATGAATGAATGTGGTTCACTTTATTTGCGTACTGGGCCACTTTATCTTTGGCTACACTGGCTTATTTGTTCTCCCAGTATGACCCCTTTAGTAAAGATGTCTTGCTCTGGGGGGGGAATTGCCTCTGGAGTGGAGTCTGCAGGTCCAGCTTGTTCTTTTGTGGCTAGAATCCTGATTTGTATCAACCTCACATGTATAAATCGACATTACGGAGCGGTCAGAAACCAGCCACCATTTCCTTTTTTGTACAAAAGATATTTTTGTTAATGTGGGGGCTTGCTTTGTGTTGATAGTGGTGGGGACAGAATTCAGGGTAGAACAGGTTTCCTGGAAGGGAGACTTTGGTTATTTGAGGAGATCCAGCAAGCGCTATTTTTACTTCTTTCATTTCCATTAGAATAGGATTGAAGAATTTAGGGTCACCTAAGGTTTATTTTGAAGAAATTCAAAAATATACTGAATCTGACATGTCACCAAGTCCGTCTTTTGATTATGACTTATCATATTATTTAATTTGATATGCCAATAAGTGGTAAGCAAGATGCATATAAAAAAAAAGAGTAATCTATTATATTAATTGATACTGGGTATTAGTGCAGTCTTGTGATTTCGTTAACAATTTAGAACATTCAATCCATCAGGGGTGTGTACTCTTGAAAGTGCAATGCTGCCCATGAACACTGTATGTCCATCATCAGCTACCCGTTGTGATGTATGTAAAATGGCAACACAAGTTGGTGTCACTGGAAATAGTTTTCCAGTGGCATACATCAATTGAAAACATACAGTTTATTTGAATTAGTTGCACATCTTCAATTATGTCAAATTTCTTTTTTAAGAAAAAATTGCTGAAATGATTTTTGGATTCTACTCTATAACCCATTACACCGTACACTAATTGTCATGCTACATTTACCTTTTCTCTGCAACATGACTTGAGCTTTGATGCACATCTATTCAAGCAGTTCTAGAAACAGAGGATTCCAATTATTTTAAAATGTTCTGCCTGTTTATTCATTGGACAACTGCAGGCCTCGAGGGCCGGATCCATTATCAGATTTTCAGGATAACATGCATTAATATTCATGAGATAAATGTGCATACAATGATACTAAATGTATGCACATTTGTTCTCATGAATATTAATGAGAGATATCCTGACAACATGTCTGGTTTACAGCCCTCGAGGCCTGGAGTTCGACAACCCTGAGTTAGAGCATGATGTTCAGTTTGGTCTTAACCTTTTTAAATGTTAAATGTTGTTTTTCTCTATATATTAAAGTCAGTTTCATAGTCTGCTAATGTGGACATTAGTGATACTGTTTTCACCTTGCCCAGTGAGTTCACTCTGTAGAGATGTTAGAATTGATCCCTTCAATCGGACAACAAGTATCTTTTGGTGGTGCCTCATTCTCGATTTCACGCTCAGGGAGAAAGACGGTTTGCAGTGGCAGGTCCAAAATGGGTGGGGCAAGCATCAGGGGATTGTGTATTTCAAGCAATAGAAAAGGCTTGATTGGTAATATAGAGACTAAAGTACCTAGGAAATACAATTTTGCAATTAGAGAGGGGTAGTCAACAGTGTCAAAGGCTGAGTGATCCATGTGATTCCGGCTAGAGAAGAGTTGGGAACTGTGATGGGCAGTGAGGAAGTTAAACACAGGGCTAATAACTTTTCATTAACACCCTGGAAGGAGGTGCTAGCTAATCAGGATGCTCGGATTGCGGGCTGCATTGTATGGTACAAGCCTGTGTTCAGAGCAGCCTTGGTGCTGCTAGCCAGTGCCCCCTTCCCTTCCCCGCTCCTTTTTCCCTTCCCCCTCACATCCTCACCACTTAGTACCTGTGTAGAACCTATGCGGGTGCTAAGTGTGTTTAAAAAAAAAAAAAAGAAAACCCACCTTGTGGAGCAGCGCAGCAATGCTCTGTAATTCCCGAGGTCCATTTCCAAGTTGATGACATCACGGTCATTAAAATATAAAACGGACCTCGGGTACTACGGAGCGTCGCTGCGTCACACCACAAGGTACATTTTCTCTAAAAAAAAGAAAAACACCATTAGCACCTGTGTAGGATCTGCATGACAGCTAATGGTGATTTAACCCCTGGCGGGCTGATACCGGCTGGGTCGGCCAGCCACCTTGGGCTATTTCACCCCAGGAGAGTCCCACCATTTGAACCCTGTTGGGAGAGGTTTGATGTAAGATAGTTAGAGAGGCAATTTAATTCAAACCATTTCAGACTTTTAAAGCAGTGGGGATAGGTTGCTAGTTTATTTGAACACTGGGCTTTTCAGCTGGCTTCATAAGGATGTGCCCAAATTGGCAATTTTAGAGCAGACTGGAAATATCCCAAAGGAAAGTGGCAGGTTAAAGGGGTAGGAGTGAACGGATCTAGAAGGGCATATGAGACATGGACATTTTGGAGAATCAGAGTCAGCTGAGAAGATGAGGTAGGGGAGAAGGAGCTAGGGTTCGTAAGAGAGCTGAGAATTGGAACAGAGAAGAACCACAACATATCTGTGGTATTGTCTAGGATCTTAGATATCTTAAGGGAGAAGTAGAGGGGAAGTCATTGGATAAAAGGGAGGAGGAGGTTGAGCGAGGTTGATGAGACATAATATAGTTTGGAGGTTAGAAGTACATTTTCACAGTGGAAGAACAATTTCTAAAGTAATCTGACCTTGTGGCACCTAGGGCTGTAGTAAATCCAGAAATGCATCTTTATAGATGGTGAGGTGACTGAAAAAGGGACTTGTGCCTACAATGCAGACGGTGATCTATTTCAGTATTAAGAAGATAGATTGTGGTAGTGATTCATGGTTGGGGGTTAGGTTTGTCTGGAGTGAAGGTGGGTTCTACATTATTACAAATAATTAAATCACTTGCCTCAAATTCCCCCTTCACCACTACCCTTATCCCTACCCCAACATCCCCAACCCCATGTACACCCTTTAACTCTTAAATATAAATATACAATTCTAAGTTATTTGAAGTAATTGTAACTGTCTGAGATTTCAAGGCAGCAACATGCCCACACAGCCAAGATGAGAAAAGTGAACAAGAGACAGGAGTGTTAGGATTCCTGCAGTCAAGAAAGGATAGGCAATAATTACAGACAGCCAACAAAGGTAGTGAACAGAAAGGGTCCGGGAGTCCAAGTAAGACCAACACATTAGGTATCCAATTGTGGTGTTCACGGAATCCAGGAAGAGTTTCCCATAGGGTCAGGGGAAACTCTAGCGTTCTGAGCTGGTTAATAATACTGGGCCCCACTCTGAATGCTCATGGAAAGGAGCAGCAGGAGTGGGTGTCTGTATCTGGACCTTAAGGTACAAACAAGAAAACATTGCTCACAAGACTGTAGGGGTCCATCCGGAATTGAACAGTGACTGCCTTCTGAAACAGGAACCAGCACACTGTCAAAAATATGGCAGAAGGTACACTACTGAAACACGACAAAGGAAAGGTGCATCGATTGCCTGCTCTGAAGCCCAGCAGCATAACCAAGGATTTACACAAGCCTAAGAACAATATCAGAAATATCCAGAAAAAGAATGGGAAGTCAAAGGTATCATGGTTCAGGACTGTACAGGAGGGAAGAGGAAAAGCAAGAAGACGAGCATCTAAATTCATGGGTACAGGATACTGGAACTGCAGACTAGAAACTAAGGACCAGAATCAAGGAACAGCAGACTATACTATGGACCAGGAACAAGACAACTCAGGACCTGAAATCTGGACTGGGATAACAAGGACTGAATTGCAGACTGGTAACAAGGAATTCAAGGAACTGTAATTCTGGACTGCAATAACAAGGGCAAGACTGCAGACACATAACAAGGGAACTCAGGACTGGAATCTAGGAAGCTAAAGCAAGGTAACATGCACTAGGGCTGCAGTGCAGAAAGCACAGAGGTGCAGGGCAAAAGACAGGGGAGTGAAGGCAAAGTAGCAGAGCTGCAAGGCAGGGAGCACAGAGAGCACTCGACCAGGAACATGTTCTGGAAGCAACAGGACACAGCAGAAATACAAGGGTCAGAACACAAGGGACTGGGAGCAAACCCAATGCAAGAGCCATGTGTTCCTGGTCGCAGCTGCTTAAATACTGACCTGTCCTGTGCTGAAGCAGGCTCATAAGCAGGTATTGTCCGGGGAGGATTATGGTGATGAATGTGTCCCAAATAGTCCACAATGGGTACGAATTGCTGCTCCAGTGGAACAGTCGTGACAATAACAAAGTAACTTACTGCAAAGTAATTTACTTTTTTTTAAAAAAAACAATGGGTAACCTGAGGGTGTGTGCAGGGCCATGATGTTCAAATGGGGGGAGATAAGAGTTAGGGTTAAGTCTTTGACTGCTTTTTCGATGGATGATGCTGAGGCAGAGATAAAGTAAGGAGATATGATTGGATTACAACCAGCACAGGGCTATAGAGTCTGGCTTGAATGTATGTTTTGGAGTGGATAAACTGACTTGAGTAGAGACAAGGGCACTGTGCATTGAAGTGAAGAAGGTAGTCAATAGGGAGGTTGGCTGTATAGAGGAAGGTTGATAGGAATGCAAGTTCAAGAGAGTTACCTTCAATGTGAATGTTGCAAAAGGAGGAAAGGGAGTGAGCAGGTAAGAGAACATTAAGGAACGAACATTCAATCCAATGGTGGGACATGCAAAGTCTACAAACACTGTGAACAAAAATGCTAATGTACAAACACTCAATCCATATAAATAATGTCTTTAATAGCAACAAGGTCTATCACACTGTACATGAAATCTTAACTCACACTACATCACTACTTTACAAGATTCACTTTAACTTTAGATTTATATAAGCTGCCTAACCTTTTAAGCAAGTGTTTTGAAGTATTGGTGTAGGCACAATTGTGCTGATGTCTGCAGCCTGAACCACTGAGAGATTTGCTTCAATCTTTGGAAAGACATTGGTGTCTGGTCCAGAAAGGGCGCTTTTTCTTGTTTGGTACATATACATTCAGCAGTTCATTTTTACTTACAAAACTGTTAAAGCCATCTTATCCTCCTGAAACCTGTCCATGTACCCACAGGGCTATTTTCAGGGTCTGGATTGGCCAATTTGCATTTGGGGACTGGTTGGTGTTTGCAGATTTGTGCATGAAGTCACCAGATTGGCTGGTTGAACAACAGCCAATCGGATTGCTTAGGAGCCCAGAAAATGTTTCCAAATGGCAGCTAAGATATTCATAGACTTAGTGCTGGTTCCAGAGGACTCCCTGATGCAAAACCTTTTAAAATGGGCATGCTTCAGACACCTTTCCTGCCCCTGATGCTAAGCAATGCCATCAGGGTCACCATGAGGTATCATATCCCCTATAATGTCACCAAAAGTCTGTTCTTTTCACAGGTCTCATTGGGCTGACCCACTGTGCATTCTAGTAGCCTTTGGGCCGGTTCCATGGGTTGGCCTGAAGCCCAGGGAACAGTTCCCAGAGCTTTGCTGGGTCCTAGACATATCAGAGTCATGCTCAGATCCACAAACCTAGCTCAGACCCACCTTCTGGGTCTGAGGGCTAGTAGCCTGTGGATGTGCCAGAGCCCTGGCAGTGCCCAAGACAAAGTTGGAGGCCACTTTGGGTAGGTGACAGGGTCTGCCGGGTTAGTGGTAGCCTGCTGACTCACCATGGCCATTGGGTGCACCTAGCAATTTGGTCACTGGGCATATCTACAGACCATGCCCAATGGCCACTTCAGAATCTTGACTAGATCCATGGTGCTACTGGAAACCTGCAAACTTCCTGGGGCTACTGAGGGTGGCAGAGACATGGCAAGTCCATACACTAGCAAAGTGGACATGCATTATGGCTACTGTGTATTGCTTGGACATTTTTCTTTAGAAAATGATTTTGTTTAGAGATGTCCACAGGTTCAGGAGATTCGATATTTGATGCCAACAGCAGGTAGGCCCAGTCTTATGGCACCTTGCCTGGGATGATGGTTTGGCAGAAGCAAAACCTTTATGCAATGCTGATTTCTTGCATTTGGACAGCTCACCACCTTCAGCTGTTCTATCCTCTTCCACCACCCATTCCCTTTCACAGCATCCCCCAGGTGGTATATCTACTGTGGTAGGGTGGAAGATCGCTGCATGAAAGTAGCAATCACCCACAAATGTACACTGGGCCTCATTATGATACTGTCGGTACAGTGATAACGGCGCTGGTAGTGATGCCAGCGCCGTTATCACTGTACCGCCACATTAAGAGTTCTGCTTGCGGGTGCCGCTCTGCATGCCCGGCCTGATAGATGGTCGAAACCTGAGCTTCACTGGATAAAGAAGCAGAGATCTTCCCCCCAAAGACCTACAAAGACCTACAAAGAATACAGGGACTTGGGATGGAGCAGCAGCAAGTGCAAGTGCCCTAAAAGCCAGAGTCCAAAGAGTGGAAACAGAAGGGGGGGCAACCATCAGGGTCTCAGTCTTGCCCCATTTAGCTTTGTCGCTCGTCCAATGGCCAACGTCCTCCAAGCAACTCCTAAATTGTGACACTGTATCGGGCTGAGATGAAAATAGCCGTACAATAATGTGCATATCATCAGCATAGGAGTAGCAAAGGAGGCCATGGAAGTGGATGAGCTTTATTAAATGTTCGATATAGATTTTAAACAAACTGGGGGACAAGTATCAGCCCTGGGGATACCACAAGTAAGAGAAACAGGTTGTGAACAAAAGAAAAGAGAATGACTGAGTCCAATCTGTCAAAAAGGACTTAAACCAAGCAAGGACCTGGCCAGATAGCCCAGCACATACGAGCACAGACAAGTCTATGGACCAGGATGGAGTGGTCAACAGTGTCAAATGATGCAGATAAATCTAATTGTATCAGAGCCCCAAAACCCACCCCACCCTAGTCAGAGCAAGGTCATCCACAACAGACACCAGCACTGTCTCTGTGCCTCATCCCGGACAAAAGCAAGACTGAAAAGGGTCAAAGAAGTCTGACTCTTCAAGAAAAGCACTGATCATAGGAAATATTAGTGATTCAAAAAGTTTTGTGAAAAAGGTAATAGCAAAATGGGGCTAAGTTTGGCTGGAACAGTGGGATCTAAAGATGTTTTCTTAAGAAGGGGGTCACAAGGGCATGTTTAAGTTCAGCCAGAATATTCGATTTGAGCAGGAATGAATAATCGTCTGCGCTAACCAGGGGTCAATGTCCCATATGATGTCTTTCAGAAAAGCCATGGGGGTAGGATCTAAAGGTGAAGCAGATTTCAGTTTTCAAGTAACCAGAATAATGTCATCAAGTGAAAACGTGGGGAAGTGAGACCATCGGTGAACAGGCACAGCCCTAGGAAGGGCAGAAATCATTCTACCAATTTGTAAAGCAGATTCTGCGATTTGGTAATGGATAACACACATTTTCTGAGTGAAGAATCTAGACAGAGAGTCACATAAACTTTGGGAGGGAATAACTATCATATGTGAGGAATGTGCAGATGATAATGGACAATGACAAGGCCAAACAACCCTTTACATTGATTTAAAGCATGTTCTACTTTGCTGGTAAAGTAGACATGTTTGGCCATGTGGATCACATTATGATATGTAGTATTTGCAAGACGCAACAGAGCCCTATCTGGCTGGCAGTAGACTTTTCTCCATTGGCATTCAGCCCACCTATGCATAAGTCAGAGTGCTTTGAGATCTTCATTAAACCAACTGACCATGCTGTTTACAGCCTTTCAACGGAGCAAGACTGTTAGTAGTCCCCTTTAGGGTTTTTATCAGGATTGAGAGATCTATGTGATGAGAAGATGAGCAGGAGGTGTTGATTGAGGCTGAGATGTCGCCATCTGAGATTTGACACCACCTGTTTCATTACATTAGGCATTCTTTAAATACTCGGGCAGGATGTTGTTTCCAACAGAAAAGGAATGATAAAATGGTCTGCCCATTCAACTTTAAAACCAGAACAGGATGTGGTGGCAGAATCATAACCAAATGTCATGTCATGGCTATTTCCTAACAAATGGGTAGGCTCTTGAATAAGATGGTCAAACTCCAAATCATTCATAGCAGCCAGGAAATGAGCTACCAACAAATCCTTTGTGTCCCTAAATCTCATCTTAAAATCATCAACTATCAGTAGGCGAAAAGACTTAACATGCAAGACAGTGACTAATTCCAATAAGGAATTGACAAATAATGCATCAAAGTGAGGGGGGCGATAATTCATGAAAACATGGAAAGTCGTGGAAGCAGAGATTGCTAGCCGCACTAATAAGGCTTCCATGTGCATGTTATGAGTAAGTGGCAAGGCTGTGACCCCCATACAGGTATTGTGGATCAAAGCGACACCACCTCCAAGGTGTTTTGATCCCCGGTCATTACAAATAATATTATAAATTAGGGGGGAGAGCAGGGACCACAGCTGTGCCAGAAGACTCCACAAGCCACATTTCAGTCATGCAGGCAATATCAGGAGAATGGTCTTGAAGTAGATCATAGCAAAAAGAGGCATTTGCAACAAGAGAGCAGGCGTTTAATAAAAGACAACGATAATTATAGTCAATGTGGTCATTCCTACCTTGCACATTGGAAAGAACCCTGTAGGCCATCATGTAGTATCAGCAGGAGCCAAGTGAATCAGCATGTTACGAGAAAATATATGGGACGAATCTGCAACATGACTAGCTGTAGTCCACACTCTGTCCTATTCCCCCGGACGGCCATAGACAAGCTTGAAATCCTCTCTGATAAGGCCCAACAAGGCCAAAATATGTTTGGGGAGGCTTGTGGTCTCGTGCAGAAGGGATGTGACCAAGCAGTTCAGGCTGGACTGTGTGGTCTCGTGCAGAAGTGATGTGGCCAAGCAGTTTGGGCTGGACTGCGCATTTTGAGGTGGGACCAAGCCTGATTTGCATATGATGTTTCCCCTTTTGTAATGGCTTGGCAGGCGAAGAACAATAGTGTGGAGTGTTGCCTGGAGTAATGCCAGAGGATACCATTTATCCTAAACCTTCCAGCCATCACCTTTTTTGTTTTGCTCATGAAGTGATCTGCCATCTGTCCAGGGTCAGTCCTCATGCCCTGCAATCTCCAGTATGTCTTCTTTCTTAATCTCCATCCCTCATATTCCTTAATTCCTTTGTGTCTCCCATTATATCCCCCACTAACCTGACACCTGCCTTGTCAGAGGTCTGGTTTTCCAGCCACATGATTAGCAACGGTGGGAAGGAATAAACTGTTCATGTTGAAAAGATGCTAATTTCGTTTATGGGCATTATTCTTTATTACCAGGTTGCAAAATCAACATATATGTTAAAACATTTATTTTAATTTTCTGTAAGTCAGGACGAACATTTAGAGACTTTTAATGATTACAATCTGGCCATTTTTGCTGGTTTTATGCATTTCTATCACTTTTGTCCAATTTGTGTAGTGGCCACATATCGTTTTAAATATCGTATTAAGAATTCTGATAGGTATTACTATCTACGACATATCCCAATTTGGAGTAAATCGGAGTTTGCATGGCGATGCACCGATTACTTTTGTGATTACACATGTAATGTGAGATTTTCTTCACCAGATTAAATGAATTGTTTTCTAGTGTATACTTTCAGCTGTTTTCCACCAAAGAGCATTGACAATACGTTTCCTAAATATTCCCTTTTCATGTTATCACTAACCAAGGTGAATGTACCTGGGTGTGCCTATTTCTCATGGTCTTTTACCTTCACCAATTCAAAGAGGATGTCTGTTTGTATTGCACCGAGAGTTCAGTCACCTCCCTCCTTGGCATCTTGAGTTAATTCACTTTATGAGCCTATCTGAACTGAATTATTTGGCAAATTCTATTTAAAGCTAAAGCCTTGTGTCCATTAGTGAATGCCTTAAGATAATGTATACGCCACATCTCCTTTAAGAACTAGCCTTTAATAAAAATGGATAGCAGATCGGGATGGGCACCGATGTTTCTGTTGCCTGCCGGGCAGGAAACAGCAGTGTCGGTCAGCTTACTGGCACTGTTGTTTCCGGACCGGCATACTACAACTCTGCAGGGTGTGCCGTCCAGCCCAGCAGGTCAGAGCTGCCGGGCGGGACGTCACCCACCTGCAGACTTTTCCCGGAAGCACTGGCACCTTTATTAATGGTGCCAGTGCTTCCGTGGTCCCCACCCACATAGAGTCCTATGGGAATAGGGATTTACAATTTACTGGCGCCTGACTTTCCGGTCCACCGGAGTTGTAATCCCCTGGTGTTACCGGGAAGTCAGGTGCTGGTAAATCATTACGGGTCCAGCAGCAACCCGCCAGTATCACCGGCATTGCTTACCACCAGACTCCTAATGAGGCCCATTGTCTTTTAGATTTCCTGGGCTTTATATTTTGGGCTCAGGCACTCATACACAACAGATTTGCTTTACCAATGTTAATCTGTGTATTCCAAACCACAAATTAAAGATGGGCATTTATCGGATATACATTTCCAATACAATTTCTCTGGGTTGTTGTATTCCTTGGGAACTTAATGCACTCTAATATAATGTGGCAATGCTCTTGTTGAACCACCAGATTCATCCTTTGAGGTTCTTACAATAGGTGAAGGAAAACATATGACTGCACATTTTTACTATGAAGTTCAATTTAGAAAATAAAGGCAGTTCAAAAGCTATTTTCCAACTTTTAGGTGTGTGCAGATTTCCTTGAATTTTTACAGTTTTCTATCTGAGGATGACAGCGAGCAAATGTGCAGTTTGACTGGCTTCCTTTTAATTGTGACAGCAAGCAAGAGGCAGCAATCTCCAATAAATGACAGAATCTTTAAATTATGTTTCTCTTTCTCTGCCAGGATGGCCTTGCACAGTATACATTATTTTAGGCTTCATCTTTACTGTAAAACCTCTGACAGAGACCACTGGATCCAGGAAGAAAGTTATAAGGTCTTAAATGGTATCAGACTACCAATCTGAAGACAGTGAAGTTGATGAATGACTTGCAAGATATGATTAACACGAGCAGCCACTGTCCACAGGCAACAGCATTCTTGACCATACATCAAATGGGATGTTTAGGACAGCCCTGGTAGAAGGGACTATCATAGTCTGAAGGTAGAAGGGACTATCATAGTCTGAATAGGTAGAAAAGGTAGTTGAGGCTAGGGGAAGACGTCTCTTCGAAGGCATGAAAGGAAGAATATTCCACAACACATTTACATCGAAAAAAACAGGCACTAACCATGAAGATAACCTAGGAGGAAATGGACAAGAACATATACTCATTAACCCCCCAAATTATTACCCATAAGAGAGAGTGAACTGGGCCCCGTGGTCGAGGGCTGACAAGATTCTTTACAGAGTTCATTTGGGCCTTTGAATGAGTGGTCCTGGGTTGTATTCTATGATGGATGTGTCTATTCCAGAAGACTTGTTCCTTGTCCTTAATTGGTATAAGGACCACCTTTGTACGGTCATTGGCCACAATCATGTTAGAACTTCTGTCTGTTTCAATAAGTGAGCCTTCATGGCACTTAGAGTAATTAGGTCACTTGGGAAACTGATAACTGCTATAAGGGCTACACCATTTCATTCAGAACCAGAATGAGGATTATGAAAAACATGGCTGTGTGATGCCATTGGCATCTGCAATGGTGCCATGTGATGAGCTAATTCAGATGAGGCAATTGCGCAAAAGCAAAACACTGTGATTTTCATGAACAGGGCCGTTCTGGCCGGTGGCTTTGGTTCTAGTTAATCCTCATTGTCCCCCAAGATTGAGTGAATTGTCGGCATGCCCAGCTGATTAGTGCAGAGTACTTGCTAGTCTCTAAGAACTAATGGTAACAACCTGGACCTGAACAACCATAGTGAACTGCTCCTGGACTGTCCTCCAGGCTTGCAGCTGGGTTCACTTCTGGCCAGGTTGCTAGGCCGCCTGCAAGGCCGCCTACTAGACTGCCAGCTGACTCTCTAGTGGGGCAGCTGTAATTAGTAGGTCTCAATGTAATTAAGTCACTTGCCGGTCCCCATGCTGCCTGGTTTGGTTGTGAGCAGGTATGTTGCCCTCTGAATAGGGCATCCATACCTGATTTGCACCTGCTTTCATGGAGGAGTTTACACTGGACTATGTTTATCATTTCTTACTAAATTAGCATCTTACCACACAGATTTTGTGCATCTTTTTTCCGTTGCATGAGGTTGGACAATATAAACATCTTCTCTGTGTTTTTTTCTATGTTCATTCAGTTAGAAAATGTTTGCAGATAATCTGTATGGAGCCATTCTCTGTCCCCTCCACTCCCTGAACATCTTTTACCTGCTTCTACGTCCATCAGAAGGAGGTTGCTTGTTCCTCTACCTTACTAGCATGACAATCAAAATAAAATAAGTTAACATAGTACTTAGTTCCAGATTCCACTATGCCTAAGCACTGTAATTAAAGGGACTGTTATTATCTACTTCAATAATACTCAGTTTGACTTTGACCCAATAAAAGGTCAGCCTTTATTCGATTCAAACCTCTCATGGCAAGTTGCACATCGATTTCTAGGTGAGAACTTGGCTCACTGCACTATCTCAATCTGGCAAGTGAAAACCCTCAGTCATACCGTGATCCCAATATTTTTTGCTCATTCGAGCATTATTATGTGTTTGGACAATTTGTCCAGAATTACCTTTTGCAGTAGGGGTTATTGCATATGGTAATTCTGGGAATTCACCTTATTTCAACATTAATGCTGCTACTTGGGTAATGGATGGAGATTTACAGAACTATTGAGTGATATATTTCCAGAAATATGTCTTCTTTTGTTTGCATTTTACCCATTTCACCTTTGTTTTATTGATGGAAATGAATTGGGCGCAGTCATGGATAATACTGCTTATATATCATGTTTAATAAAGTGCTTAAAAGTTACTATTGACCATTGTGTGCCTTACATTGTACAGGTGGTAAGACGATGGCCATCAATCGTTTCTTATTTTTGAACCCTTTAGATTTCCCCTTGCAGATTTATTTTTCCCTAAGGTGATGCATTGCCAAACACATGTGTTTGTTACAGGAGGGTGCTCTAGGGTGCATGGGAGGTGTTGAAATGTATCCCTTTTTGGAGAAGGAGAAACACTGGAGGACTTTTTTCAGGTATTTGACCTAATCAAGTGGTATTTACCGAACACGCCCACCTCGTCAAAACCGGTTCCCTGTGTCCGTTTTTGCTGTGGTTTTCCTGGCACATGTATCATGGATTTCTAGGAGAGTGGGGGCTAGAGATTGGGCAGGAGCCATGGGAGAGGGTATGGATGCTTGCCCCCCACAATTAAAAATGCAACCAAATGGCTGATACAATGGTGTGTGCCATATTCCTGTTTCCCCAAGCTGTTTTCCGACCCCTGATGAGGCAGGCAATAAAAAACAGGCAATAAGACCAGAGCCATGGGGGATACATTACTGCATCAGATAATGCCCATGGGGCCGATAGTACCCCCCAACGAAGGGTACCTGAAGCAGTAATGCCCCCAGCGATGGGCTTATTGCCATTAGTACCCTGTTGCGTTATACCGGGGTACTAATGGTGTATTTATTCAGTTGCAAGACACTGCGCATTTCGCGACCATAGAAAAAAATGCCCAATGCGACCTCGTAAATGTTGTCCCTATTCCCTTTCCGTGGGGGCCATAGTAAACAGAGAAAATGGCCACCATGGAACGGGAGAAGGCACTACATGTAGTTCCCTCTCCCTTTCCATGGCAGCCATTAAAACAAATGAAAAAAAGTAAACAAAAAAATGGCTGCCATGTAACAAGGAGACGGGATTACAGGCCCTTCGCACTTTCCATGGTGGCAAAACGGGAGAATACGATATGCAGAGGACCAGCGTGAGGAACACGCCTCAACGTAAGAGGGATTACCAGCAGCAAAGTCTCGAAAAAGCACCAATCGATGCATGGATAAGAAGGTAAGTATGGCGCGCCGGATACTAATTAAAACACCTGTTTGTACAGTTACTTCCAACCTAATAATGAGGACCTAACAGTATTATGGATCTATGGCAACAAACAAAATGATTTGGGAGAAAATAATGTAGTTATGGTTTGCTTATGTTAGGATACTTTTCTTGCTTTCAAGAGCACGAATTGTATAAACTAGGGCAGCCGAAACCAGGCTTGTTTTTACTAAATCCAATAAATAAATCCATCTGCAGTTAAAATACAGTACAAAAGTGAATCAAGCACATCAGTTTCCGTTCTTCCTCTGACCTAGAAACGTAGCTTCACTTTGACTTTTCTTACACATGTCTCCAGTTTTTGTCTCTAATGAATTAATTCTTTCTGAACAGTGCACTGCGAGGGCAACGCCTGCTTCCTTGGTGTGGCGACCGCTCCTTTGCTGCCTGTGTCCTGGCTCAGCTCCACCTGCCTCTGTGTGATCACAGACCACCACCACATTCAGCACTCAAGAGAATGACTTTGGAACCCGGCCACAGATGCTCCACTAGAATGAGAGAAACGTCCTTTCTTCTTCATAGACGGGCTTCAGAAATCAGCTGCGAATACATAGACTGAATACAGAGTCATAAAGCATTTATAAATCCGTCTTTTGCTTGCAGCGTGTTTAGAATTGAAGGTTTCTGCTTTCTGTCCTATGCAGTTTGCAATATTCTTTCAAAACAAAAAAGTCTTGAAATGCGTGCACGCATTATTTTGTGGGGGGATGCTGATGCAAGATTTTTTTTAAAGTACTTTTGCAGTGAAATGTCTCTAATCATTGCATGCTTTTTATTAAATATTGTTGCTAATTCATGGTTACGGTCTTACAGATAAAGGAAGTTAATGATCATATGATAACGGCCCACACTCAAAGTATTGCCCAAGGCAAATAATCGAAGAACTATACATTGAGAAAGGATCAATATTCAAAGCGATCAGGATCCCTCCCGAGGTCTGCAAGGCTATTAATATCTGCTTTACCCACGTTTTACGCCTCTGAGCACCCTGTGCAATGGACACCCGTGAGGATCAAAAAAGCATTAAATGCAGTTTCATGTTGGCTGCCGCACCAATGATGCTTGGCACCATGGCAATAGAAAATTACCCTTAAAGATGGTCGAGGAGTAAGTGATCCAAGGCAGCCATGGCATTTTCATCTTTGTGAAAGGAACTGATGGCTGCAAAGACGCTGAAGAGTAATGGCAGAGAGTATCACAGTTAGGACTTGCCACATATTACAATAGCTAGATAAACCCACGTGGTCAGATATTGCAGTACCCCTGAGACTTTCCCCAGACATCCATTTACTTATGGGTGTCAAGCCCCAATCCATATCCAGCTTGATGAGCTGCTTGGCCACATTCCCACCTCCCAACCCGCTAGAATGAAAATGGGCTGCAAATTCTGAAACATAGCTGGTTAGGGCTCATGGACAGATAAGCAGTGGCATAGGACACGTGAACATGCAAAGCCAGAAGCCGGATCACATGTCGAACCATGTCAGAAACAGTCAGGGAGGCACTCTAGGCTTGTTGGGGGAGACACCTGCTTGTGGCTCATGCTCGCAGAGAGTGAGGAGCTTTTGCCAAATGGCTAGTAAGGATTTACACAGACACCTGTGAGGTGTTCGGGGTGCCTACATGTCCAGGGTGAGGTTATTGTGTACAGCAGATGTACAGATGGTGTGATGGGCACAGATTACTGTTAAAACCATCAGCTTGGGGCATGAGGACGTGCTACTTGCATAGATGGACACAACATGTGAGGGGTTTTGGCTAAATGACACACTTGTATGAGGTGCTTGTAAAGTCGATGACCTTCAACCTATTTCTTTCAAATGTTTGCTGTGAAATGCCCCATTTCACCTCACCTTTATTTAGGGTTGGCGAAGAATCCTTGTCCCCTTTTGGGGGCTAGTGGTTTCAGGCTCTTGACAAGAAATTATCCATTTATGAATTATGAGGGTGGTCTTTATAGCCTGCCTGTTTGAAGGATTACCATCTGCCACTGTTTATGTGTTAAGATGGGCAGGTTCCATGTATCCATAGAAATGCATTGTGGGTCTCCAATCATCGATCCGTAGAACATAAATAAAATAGGCTTTCGGAGTGGACAATACATATGCTTGGTCTCCATTTACATTTCTGCAATGGACATTTTCCTCACGTCTATTCATTGTGGATATCATAAGAACCTGAATAGATTTTAATATTCAGTAGAAGGACAACCTCATCACCTGGGCCAAACACGATTTTATCAGAAATGAAAAATAGCATTGTGCAATAAATTACCACTGATATATTCCTAAAATCTGGACCATTCCACCCCAAGAAGATAAGACTGAAGTAACACAAACTGTAATGCTTTAACAGGAGGCTAGACAACAATAAATCTATCACTTTTGGATCCAGACATGCAAGATAGTGTTTAAACCTTGGTTGTCACCAGCCAAATGCTCAGTTCCTTATGTAGTAAAACCTTCTCTGATCTCCACTATGAAAGATCTCCGAAAGTCAGACTTTAGACTAGAAAGGCCCCAAAACACCACCACTCTTCTCTAGTTCTCACTCCAGTACTCCAAAATAACCACAGCTCACATTCCACGACAAAGTGCCAGCCATAGGGCACCCTGAAATGGCTGGGCCTGCATCGCACAGAAGCCTTGTCGCTATCTGACCGATAAGCTCAACATAATGTTCCATTGGCTGGATCTCGGACCCGCAAAAAAAGAAAAAAGAAAAACACTCAACACCCCCAGCACAAATGCACAGGTTAAAGGGAATTAACATTCTACAGGTCCTCTGAGATTGCAAAACACATCACATGCAGACCATTACTATGGATAACTGCTGATCGTCCCACTAACAAATAATTTTTCTAACTAAAAACTTATTAGTCTGCCCTTCTTCAGCCATCAATGTTATAGTCATGTAAGCACACCCTCCCTTTGTAGCAAGAACACACAAGCTACCCAGACACAGCAGCATTAGGCACAGAGAAGGTTATAAAGTGCTACACAGTTTAATATGCCAATTGATCCATCATTCAAACAACGTTGCTATAATGTTTAATATTCTTCAATTGATGTATTTCGTAATTGTAAGGGAATGCAAAGCAGAAGTTCCTCCCTCACACATCTCTCAAACAAGGAAGCCAATGAGACACTGGCTTAGACCAGACATCTTTACCATTATCATCATCATTGGAACAGTCATGACAAAGTGGCACGCAAAACATGTTAATTGTTTTCACTGTGACCTTCTGGAATTTCATATAGGTCCATGCACAATCTTATTTTCATTTGGAAAGCTTACCAGCACCGTTGGTTCCAGATGGGCAAAACTTGTAATGACCCCCTATATCATGTTGAATAAATTTGCTAAATGCTTATCCTAATCTTTTTCAGGTTTCACTGCTGCTAAAACACTTTCCATGTAGACTTGTGGTGCACAGTGCTCCAGAGTAGGAGAAATAAAGTTCTGGCTACCCACAAGACCAAACACTTTACTTTTGGATGGCAAGCGAGCAAAGGAAATCTCTCTGAACCCTAGCAATGATATTTAAATATACACTTGCCGTTTCCTAAAGACAGGACAACTAGCTGCTTGTTCAGTGACTCAATTATCTCAAATGCCTGTCTTCCCGCAGACCACAGAACCTCATATAAGCCTCACTTCCTGGCTCGGCCTGGCTCCTCCTGGCTGGGCACCTGACTATGGCTACGTCCTGCCTCTGGCTGGGTCTTGATCCTATCCAGATTCCTCAGCAATTTCAGTGCAAACTGGCACAGACTGGGACAGGTGTTACGCTGAATCCCGCACGTTCTCACTGAACCAAGAAGTAGGTTGTTTTGTGAAGTTAAAAGATTTATTTGATGAATTGAACAATATATATATATATATATATATATATATATATATATAACACTTTTATGAATATGAAAAATATCTAGATATCACACTTATTAATATTTATACACTGATCAGCAATGGGTGATATCACAACAATCAACAATCTCTTTAATCAATAGGAGTATGGATGAGTAGAATAATGTAGCAGAGAATAACTTTGTGTGGGTTCAATGAAATGCAATGATATGAAATTAATGCAGCACAGAAATAAAACTTGATATGAATTCAATCAAAGACAATGTAATCACTCTTTCCCCCTGTTACTACTCAATCCCCCCTAATATGCAATATGAAGAGATGGAATGAGGGCGAACAGGTTTCAGGAATATACAATCAACAATGCAGTTCAATCCCAATTCCCCAGCAAGTTTAGAGAGAACAGGAATGATTTCAAACAGGTCAAATGCTTTTGAATGTTGTTTGAAATTAATGGGAAAAATGCTAAAAATGGATTTTAATTCGCTAAATGGAATTCAAAACTAGTGGGAGTCGCTTTGGATAGGTTCAGGTAGACACTAGCAATGATGTTTGAATGACTAATAGATAGAAAACTGAATTCAGAGATTGCATGCAAGAAATAGCAATTTAATATGGAATGAAATTGAGCCAAATGCATAGTTGCGGAAAACTTTTAAGTGCGCGAGAAATGCAATTACAGAAAAACGATAGGGAGTTGGAGTATGCTTCTTGGTTCGGTAGGAAGCTGGGGATGTTAGCTTCAATTTGACATTTAAATTTTGGTCCTAGCATGTACGGTACACAAGTTACAGAGGTTTTAGTAAAGGTTGATTTTTCTCAAAAGAGTCAAGATTACAAATGAGATATGCGCTGTTGAAGATTACAAACAAGGATTTCTTAACACTAAGGGAGGCTATGACGATGTGAGATATCAACGGTACAGCTACCAGTCCAGAGGCGCCTCTGTCTGATCTTTGTCCGCTGTGACACTTGCCTTCTACAGCAACTATATTAGCGCAAAGATGATTTATCACTACAATTATCACAGGATGATGTGGATGAGAGAAGGATTCAGGATAGACAAAAGAGATTCTACAATACAATCAGGATATGTTGGAATGGGTTGGGTGGGATTACTTAAGACTAATAGATGGCTATGGACAGTTCTATGCTAAATACTCACAACTATGGTTTTGGAATGGAATGGGCCCGTCAGGATCTGGTCAAGGGCTAAGGACTGGAATCTGATAGCCACCGGACATGATTCAGGTGCTTGGTTCTGCTCCCAGCAAGACACTTTGGTCTGCACGGCCTCCTGGACTGGATCTGATGTTTTGGTTCTGGGTACAGCTCTGCTCTACTGGTTTGCGTCTCTGGGTTCTAGCAAAGGTTCTTGGCAAGAAGCAGCCAAAACAGCATAGCCAGGCTGTTGGATTTGTGATGCCCCTTGGAAGTTTGGGGTTCAAATCAAGTTGCAAGATTTTAAAGGCCAAGGGTTCAGCTTTTTGGATTGGGCCTTTTGCTTCAGGGTTCTGGAGTCGGGATAGTTCTGGAGTCTGGATAGTTCTGGATCTGGATTCTCCTTCAGAGCACTTCACCAGCAGATCAGTGATGGGTGAATGTGTGTGTGTCTGTGTGTGTGTCTTCTGTGCCCTCAACAGTCCCTATTTATGTATTTCTCAAGGGGGTGGATAGGCTGATTATACTATGCCCAACCCTCTAAGAAGCTGATAGGTCAGAGAACTTCCTCTCCCCTGATTTGAGAAGCAACATTGTGTCATGGTGTGTCATGATGTGTCATGTTTATGGTCCAGGGAGAAAACCCTCCCCTTTGTTTCTGTACAGTATATCTTATTTTTCATAAAAAACATATTTATAATATAACTAATTTACTAATACTACATATTTACATCCCAAATTAAATAAGGCACGCATCCGTCAAAGTCCCATCTTCTGGAGAGCTTCGGTTCAAAAATTACTGTTTTTTGTGATTTTAGTTGGTTGCTCAGTGTCAGTTCTGTACCAAATTTTTCACAAAAATGCACATACCATCTGGGCATATTCTTGTAAAGTTTCATATTTTTAACATTATCACAACTGCTACAAAGTCCAACCCTCTAAGAAGCCGATAGGTCAGAGAACTTCCTCTCCCCTGATTTGAGAAGCAACATTGTGTCATGATGTGTCATGATGTGTCATGTTTATGGTCCAGGGAGAAAACCCTCCCCCTTGTTTCTGTACAGTATATCTTATTTTTCACAAAAAACATATTTATAATATAACTAATTTACTAATACTACATATTTACATCCCAAATTAAATAAGGCACGCATCCGTCAAAGTCCCATCTTCTGGAGAGCTTCGGATCAAAAATTACCGTTTTTTGTGATTTTAGTCGGTTGCTCAGAGTCAGTTCTGTACCAATTCTTTTACAAAAATGCACATACCATCTGGGCATATTCTTGTAAAGTTTCATATTTTTAACATTATCACAACTGCTACAAAGTCCACATTTTGATCATTCTGTCTCTGAATATCGCACAAGTTCCAGAGTAGTTTCTACTTGTGAGCAACATTTTCATTTTAATAAGCTCTAAATTCCATATTTTTACCAGTTCGGCACAATTTCCTATAAGTCTTTTTCTCAAACATATATTTTTTGTGCTTTCTGAATACACACATTGCTTTTCACCACCTCCAAGGTCTTGACTGGGCTAGAGAGCAGTCCCAGGCCTCTCTGACTTTGGCATCTGGTTTCAGCCTACACCCGAATTAGCATTTCCTTTGATTCAAAGTGAGTCTTTTGTCTCATAGCAGAGCAACAGGCAAAAGTGCTCCTCCCTTTTCCTTTCACACCTCCCTGCCAGTTCCTTAGCAGAGAGCAAGGGAAAAGATTCCTTTGTTTGGGAGAAGGTGTGGAACGTCTTTGAAGCCCAGTGTAGCTGGCTTTAACTTTTAACACAATATTTAAAATAGTCTTATCCTAAAATACAAATTACATTTTTAACAAATATATCCACCAATCTCTTAATTCCAGCCTTTTTAAAATGTAGAACTGTATCCACCTCTTTTGCTTCTGATAGCAAGTCTTTCCTTTTCATACTTTGATTTCATGTATCAGTTTAACTTGACAGGTTAAGTAATCGCCAGCTTCTGACACAAGCAAGTAGTGGTACTGTGCCCATTTTTGACATATTCTTCCAAGCAAGCATCTTTAAATGTGGATTTTCTTCTGATCAAATATGTTTCTGCTGACATTGTGCTTAGGTGAATTCTTCATATACAGTGATGTTTAACACCGAACAGGGATGTTGGATATTTTGTGATGTTTGAGAACCAAGATTTTTGTACTTTCCACAGCCACAGAAAAACGATTTTTAAACAGCTCTGTGTTTCTCTTGCAATGCAGGACTGCTTTTTCAAATAGTTTCATTTTCCTCTGTGGGCAGCCAAATGATGGGTTTTGGCAGTGGTCTCCTGTGTTACCACGGACATAGGCAAACGTGGATTGGCGGCCTATTTTTCGGGTTTTCCTGCGCACTTCTGAGTAATTTTAGCACGCATAATGCTTTCCAGCGGCCATTCTGAGGTTTCTGATGCAAGCAGTGCACAGTAATGTTGCAGGGCATGGACTAGTGGGTTAAAACATCCCACAAGCCCCCCTCTTGCGATTTGGCATTGATCGTCCATCAATGGGAATTCGCAAGACTGGGATGTCAGTCTCATCTCTTCTGGTTCCAAAAATGGCTAAGTTCATCATCTTTTCCTCCATCAGGGGTGGATCGACCAGTTCTCCTCGCCCAGTCCTGATGTGAGTATTGAGCGATACTTCGGGCCCCTCGGATCTTTGCTCCCGGTCCTTGGGTAGTCCTCCTTGGTTTGATTCTCCATGGTTTCCAATCAACTAGGATGACAAAGCAAAAACATATTTGTAGACATTTCCCCACCACTATTAATGTAGTGGGGCGGACACATACATTTTGATAAATCAGGACACTTTTTTTATTTTTGTAAATTATGGACTATAATATTTTATAGATGGAGTTTTATTGAGCTGGAGTGACCCCCTCTGGGGTTCCAGAAGACTCCTCCAGTTGCTGCAGAGTGTGCCTAGGATGGCAACACATTAGTTGGTAAATATGGACCCACTTATCTTCCCCATTTGCCAAACTGCCTTTGGAGATGCAGATTTTGTAGGCGACTGGTGAGATTTTGTCTACAATTTCAAACGGACCCCTCCAGGTAGGCAAACATTTGCGCTGTTTGGCCTGGTTCCTTTGGAATTTGTATAAGTAGACTCGGCCTCCTACATTGTATTCCTTTCTGGTAGTCTTTAAGTCATAGTGGGTCTTCATGCTGTCTGCAGATCTCTCTAGATTTCACTGAGCATAGGCAAAAGCATGTTGAAGGTGTTTTCTGAGACTTTCAATATACTCATGAGTTGTGGAGGCATTGATCAATGTCTGCTCTTGGGTTCTGTAGAGCAGATGCTGGGGTAACACCATCCTGCATCCAGTCATCAGCTCAAACGGTGACATTTTAGTTGCAGATGAAGGGGTAGATCTGATGGCCATTAGGACAAGAGGTAATCGAATATCCCAACTTGGCCCAGAATCTGCAACAAACTTTTTTTAATATGCTCACAATCGTTTTGTTGTATCTCTCTACTGAACCACTAGAAGCTAGCCTGTAAGAAATGCATAGCTTCCTTTTTACCCCAAGTATCTCCCACATCTTTGTCATTACTTCGCTGGTGAAATGGCTACCTCAGTTTGACTCGATCCTTTGGGGTAGTCCAAAACGCGAAAAGATGTGGTTATTCATCGGGGCAGCTGCTGTTTCTGCCTTGCAGTTTGGAGCTGGGAGACATTCCACCCATTTAGTAAACAAGCATGTCACGGTCAACATGTACTTGTTTCCCCTAGAGGAGCGAATCACGGGCCCAATGAAATCGACTTGTAAATCTGACCATGGCAGTGTCATCCCCCTCTTTTGGAGAGGCGCACAGTGTGTGAGGGATGTTGGCTGAAATTGTGCACACACAAGACACCCCTTCAAGTATTGGTCGAGGTCCTGCCCCATGTGTGGCCAGAATGCAACCTCTCTTAAGATTTCAAGTGTGGTATGAAACCCCCTATGACCGGCTGTGGCCGCATCATGGGCGTGACTTAACATCAGGCTTCGGAATGAGGTAGGGACCACCCACTGATCATGGCCAGCTAGGGATCTCCTTACCAACAAACCGTCTTGGATTCGGAACATTTTTGGAAATGTCATCAACACTCTGAGGTCCTCTTTTCCAATGTAATCGGTATCCGTCAGCGGAAAGTTCTCAGGCTCCTCAATGTGTTGATAAAACTTACCAATTATTGGATCCCCTTTTTGAGCTGTAATCAAATCAGCATCTGGGATCTCCTTACTCCATTGTACAGTTGAGAGTTCATTGTGAGCATTTGTCTGGGACCTAGTGATAGCAGTGACCTCGATCTCCCCCAAATGGGACTCGATCTCAAGTAGATCCCCTTGGATGGCTCTGGTTTGGCCAGCTGATCAGCTAGGTCATTTCCAGTTTTGTCTGGTCCCTCTACTTTAGAATGACCCTTGATCTTTTTCCAGTAGATTGTCATTCCATTTGAGGTGACCAGATCATCAATATTTTGAATTAATTTCCCATGTTTCAAGGGTTTGTTATGCTTGATGCACAGCCATCAACTCTGCCACTTGACTACTTTGGCGAACAATCTTGTACCCAGCGGAGGGTTCTGGGATCTAATTCACCCATGCATTCCCTACGCCAGCCACAAGTTATTTGTCCCTGTTGTTGTCAACATGGTAAGAGAATCCATCCACAGAGACAGTGGGCATTCCCTCACACTTGTCTTCTTCAAAGACTTTGTGTGGGGAATTGAGGTATGCCTCCATGTTGTCCTTGATTTTTAGACTCTCGTCCTCGAGACAGTTTTCTCTGGCACAATCATGCAAGTCAGCTAGACCTTGCGCGAGGGGACTCTTCTTGTTTTGGCCATATCTGACCTCCACAGGAAAGCCTTCCATTGACAGAATCCAGGAAGTAATTTGAGAATTACTCACATTTCCGGCCCGGATTCTGTTACTTTGGAGATATTGCAGAGGCTGGTGTGGAGTCTCTACTATGATGTTTTCCACCTGGATAAAGGGGCGGTAATTCGTTAATGCCCACACCGTTGCCAGGAGTGCCTTCTCACAATCGTTGAATTTTTCCTCCACAGAGGATAAAGTTTTACTCGCATAGGAGATCGCTTTATTGACCTTGTCATGTTTTTGATATAATACTGCAGTCAAGCATGTATTAGAGAACCTTGTTTTTGACTGGGTAAGCTAGGCAAGGCGCTTGTGAGAGGCTTCTTTTGAGTTGTTTTACTGCCTCGGCTTGTTCTGGACCCCACTCCCACTTGACCCCCCCTTTAAAAGATGAATCAGGGGTCTTGTGATCTCTGTGTAGTCCTCAATGAACTTTCTACTGTAATTAGTCAGTCCCAGGAGGCTCCTTAGTTCCTGCAGAGCTGTGGGGTCTTTCAATTTCTGGAGTGCTTCCACTTTCTTTTCCTGGGGACAGAGACCATAAGGAGTAATCTCATGCCCCAAGAAATTGACACGGCTTCTACACTACTGTGCCTTTTGAACATAACTGATCTCCGCTGTGTGTTCCTCCACAGTTGATGAGAACATACCCCTCTCACCCAGGTCAGGCATGGCCTTATGTAGAAAAATGTTGAATTCATTGCCGGAGTTGATGTATCCAAAGGGAGTCCAGGTCCATGTGTACTGCTGCCCCCCAAAGGTAAAGGCCAGCTTGTATTGGCACTCCCTACTGACAGGTACGGTCCAGTATCCATTGGTCAAGTCTATTGCAGTGAATACCTGTGACCCCTGGATCTGGGCCAGCCCTTGGTCAATGTAGGGATGTAGGGAAGAGGCCATCGGGAAGTATGGACCCGTTTGTTGAGCTCCCTAAGGTTGGCGCAGAGTCTCCACTGGCCGTTTTGCTTCAATATCCCCATCACCGTATTATTGAAGGTGCTGTGGATTGGACGGATTATCCCACAGGACTCAAGGTTCTTAATTATTTCAGTAAGGGACTCCATGGATGCGAGAGGCAAGCAATATTGCTTCACAAACACTGGAGTCATGCCAGGGTACATGGGAATTGTTGTTGTGTGGATGTCGGTGCGACCACAGTCATATGAGTCCACCACAAAGAGATCTTGAAAATCCAAGAAAACTTGTTTCAGCTTTTGCTTCTGCTCCAGAGTCTCACAGGCATCAGCTAGGTTGACTCTCTCTTCAACCATCTGCCTGAAGCCTGGAAAGACTTGTGGTTTTGCTATCTCAGCGGCCTCCTCCAGCTTCGTGGAGAAGTCCCTGGTGACAGTGCTGATTTGGACTGGTGGCTTCAGGTGGGGAAGGCAGCCCTCATGGACCTTGAAAATCACCTCATCCCTCCTGAAGTCACAGGTCACATCTTCCTTACCATAAGGGCAGGAAATGTACACCAGGAAGTTCCCCCCATGCCGGGTAAAGATCCTGTCTGGTGTTGTGTTGTCATCACTATCACTGTCAAAACAGTCCTTGGGGATTGGTCCTAACAGTTCATTGCCTAAATCAATGGAAAAATGTCGGTCATCAACCGCCATTCCAATAATGGTGCCTGCGGCTAGAGTGATACTCTTTAAGTCGCTGTTATCCACTTCTATTGGAATGGTGTCATGTTCTTTGTTGTCTAATGGTGTTGGGTTTACCACCAACCCTTGCTTTTGGAGAGAAGCATTTAAATGAATATAGGCATCAGGGTTTTTCAATTTCTGTCCTCTTTTAACTCGCACTTCCAGGGAGAATTGTCGGGTCCTTTCTGGGATGGTGACTGTCTCTTCAATCTAAATTTCAACTGCATAAGGCAGCAGTTGAGCTGACCTAAATGCTTTCTCTGGGTCATCAAAGCCCATGGGATTATCCGCTAATCGGGACCAAGCTTTGAAGTTTATTAGGTCCAAACTAATGGCAAAGCGATTGAGAATGTCACTGCCTAAGTAAAAGGCGGCTGTGACGTCTCGCACGACCCAACAATTATGGACTATGCTCTTGTTGCCTATGGAGATTTTGAGCATACACATGCTTGGCAGGAGAGGTTTGGAATTGGGTGTTTCCAGATCCATTTCCCATTTCACATCAGTTTGAATGTGGGAATGGCTGAATCTTTTGGGAGTTGGCAGAACATGACTTTGCTGATGAAGCTCTTACCGTTGTTCACACACACTCAGGCGAGAACAGAGTCCTTCCCTTCATTTAACTGAACAGGGATGAACAACTGCTATCCAATTTGCTGAATATCATCCAGGCTCTGAGCTGATTTCTCATCTTTCTGGACTATAGGAGTGGGAATGTCTGTGGATTGGTGAAGAATTTCAGAGTGTTTCCTGTGGAATGCCACCTTAAACTGGAAGGAAGGTTGATTTTCAGAAATAGAGAGGACCCCCCCCATCACCAGTTTGTTGTCCTACTGCTATTACTGTCTTGTCTGGAATTTGTTTGTTCTGGAAGCGAAATTCTACTTGGTCAGATTTTTGTTCAACCATGTGGCAGGTGCCGTTTAAACTAACATGGTTGACACTCTGTTTTAATTTTATCGGTCGGCTAATCTGGGTCCAGAGGACCTTGCTTACACAATCTATTAGGGGTGACAACCTTCGCAGGAGGTCATTCCCTAGTAAACAAGGGGTGCCCTCTGGAGTCACAACTATGACCGGGTGCTTCACCTTGTGTTGCCCAATTTTAATGTCCAAATCCGCAGTCCCCTCGACAGGAATTTTCCTTCCTTTCAAAGCTCTGAAGTTGTCCAGGAAGAAGGGTGAGAGGAATTTGGTAATTCTCCCCCCTTCCTGAATTCAGTTTATCAAAGGCTTTTTTGGACAGAAGGGTAGCTTGGGATCCAGTGTCCAGCAGTGCCAAAATTGTACCCTGCCCCTGTACTTGAACCGGGGCATAGTATCTTCCCTCCTTCTCCGCAAGGGGGCACAGTTAATGCACATTTGTGGACAACTGGTGGGTTAGTTTCCTAGTTTTGGACACTGAGACAGAAGAGATTTTGGCAGAAATCTGTGGGGAGTCTTGGGAATCTGAAAAGAAAAGGTGGCAACTAGAGATGGGAGAAGTTTTGAGTTCCCCTGGTTCTGGTGCTGGCCCGGCCCCCCCCCTTTTTGGAGGCAGTCACCAGGATGGGTTTGAACCAGGGGATTTTCATGTTGTTGGTTCTGGGGTTGGATGATGGGCGGCACTAGCTCAGTCCCCACATCTACCCAGTCTGGATTTGAATCCCTTGGACCCATTTTTCTTTGGGAGGAGGTCCCCCATCTCTGAAGGAGACAATCCTTTTCCCAGGATCCTCTGAGGATCCCTCTCCTTTAAATTGGAATACTCATACCTCCTCCTCAAAATTGGTCTTTTTGGGTTCTTTGTTTCTCCTACTCCCCCCTCTGCTCCTTGGGTGGCATACTTTCAGGAGCAGGAGATTTTGGTTCCAGTTCCTGGGTTTCCAGGGGCTTTTTACAAGTGAGGAAGGAAGCTTCCTCCAAGGCTTTACACCCCCTTCCCCTTGTGCCTCCTCCCTGGGATCTGGTGGATTGTCGGGGTTCTGCCCCCGTCATTGTTCTGGAGCACCAGGTCCGGAGTTTGAGGCATTCTGTGCTGGCATGCTCATCTGAGGGTTCTGCTGAGCCCTCTGCATGCAACCCAGATCATGTGCCATGGTTTGGACCTGGCACTCTAGCTGTGATACCCGCTCAGGCTGATGCAGGGTTCTCATTTCTCCCCTGGGCTGATCCCGGAAAGGGTAACTATCCCTTCTCTGGAAATACCCCGGGTTTGGAAGATTTGGGTACCCCTCCACCCTTGGCCTCCCCTCTCCCGGATTAGGTTGTCTGGGCTCAGGAAAATGGTGAAAGAAGGATGGATTGTTCTGGGGTTGGAAATGTTGTGGATACCTGGGGAAAAAGCTCTGCCCAGGATTTGGGGAATTCCTGCCCTCCTGGGGGAAGTGAGGAGGGAAGTTCCCTGGGTTAGGTGCTGCTTGGTTGGATCCCCCCCTTGTGCTGGAGGAGTCCACACATAACCCAGGATGGGTCTATTTCCCTTGTAGCAGGGACTTATGAAGTCAGGGGAGTGAGGGATCCCATTTGTGGGACTACCTCCTTGGCTCCCTGTCTGTGACTGGCCCGAGGGCCTTCTGGGCTTGGGATTATTCTGCTGTGCAGGCAGGTTTTTAGGCACCCCAGTCTAAAATGGAGGTAACCTTCACCTCTGCCACCTTAGCAGCAGCAGGGGTTTTGGTTGGTTTGGGGCTTTTAGGATTATTCTTGTTTTCTATGGGCTTTTGCACCTCATAGATTCGGGTGGCCTGTTCAATGACCCAGTCTAGTGATCTTTTCTCATGAAAATCTCTCACTAGCTGGGTCATGATGTACTTTTCTAGAGCGTAGAAAAAAGTATTGACCAATTCTTTGCTCTCTGTGCGCACCCTTTTGGTGGTCTGCACAAAGGCACGCTTTAGTTCCTGCACAAATTCTTGTGGGGCCTGATCCTCCCCACATTGCAAGTTGTAGGCTGCCTTGCGAGCCTCTTGGGGATTTCTGTGAACAGAAAAATGCTTCAAGATGGCCGCCCTATATGTGGACCATCTAGAATGATTTTGGTCCTCCAGCCCCGCAAAGAAGCTGGAGTATTCTGGTGAGAAGGTCCATTTCACATACTGAATGCAGCTACTGCTGTCTTTCAAATGGAAAGTTTCCATCATCTGCTCAAAGAGCTCTAAGTGCTCCCAAACAGAATATTTGGCGTTCTTATGATAAGGTGTGATGACGCTCCTTATCGCCTTGATTTGTTTTAAGGGGTCCTAAGCCAGGCCCTTTTTGCCTTATTGGCCTTCTTGGTTCGGGTAACCCTGGTCCAATCCTCCTCTGACTCAGAGGCACTGCTCCCAGATGTGCCCGTCTGGTGTTCTAGGTTTTCCCAGAATCTGCAAGCCTGTGAATGGCTGGCAGAATGTGGGGACCTAGTCTCCTGTGTCCTGGGGCGCTCAGAGGAGTCTTCTGATTCCTCCTTGCTCCCAAGGTTTGCTTGGTACCCCCCCCCACTGTCCTAGCTGGGCAGAGGTTTTCAGGATGCCCTTAGTGGGCCTACTCTCCTGGAGTTCCCCACTAAATTTCACCGTACTTGGGTACCCATACCCAGATGCCCGCCCATCCATTCCTGGGAGGTGCTGGTCTATGAGCCCCATATTTCTGATTGGATTGAAATCCGCCATCCCTGTGGCCCTGGGCTCATATGGGAGGGATGAGGGCCTCTGGTACTAGGGTTCCTGAGGTTATGCTCAGGTGTTTCCCTTTCCCAGCGAACCTCATCTCTATCAGCCCCTGCTCCCTGTTGCCATGCAAGAACCTGAGCTTTCTGTTCCTCAATCAAGGCCTTACTAGTCTCTATCAGCCTCTCTTGCATGGCTACCTGCCTGTCGAGCCTGTCATTGTTCTCACAGAGAGGCTAATTTTCTCTCTGTGCTTCCTGGGTTGTTTTTGAGTGCTGGGCCAGTCTTTGCTGCAGGAGGGTTACCTCCTGAGTCCTGTCCAGACTGGCCTGTTCCTTCCTTGCCAGAGCATCTTCCACCCTCCTGGTGTACTCTAACAATCTTTCATGCTCTTTTTGGAGGTCACCCAGTCCCTGAAGGGCCAGGTGATTTTCTTCTACTTTCCCTTTTAAGTGACAGACTTCCTGGTCTAAGGTGTCCCTTTCCTGAGCAAGAGCCTTCCTCTCTGCCGCCAGGTCATCCCTCTGTCTTTGAAGGGCACCAGCTTTCTGGCGCTCTTCATCAAACTTTGCCTGGGTACCCAGGTCTTTCAGGATTCATGTATTGCTTTCCTCTTTCTCTCTGTCTAGTTGGATTTGCAGGGTGGCTACCTGCTATGTGCATGCCCCGTTGAAATTGATCTGTTGCTCCAGCTTTTTCTGGCTCTGCAGTAGGGAGTCCAAACTGTCTTGGTACTCCTTCTGCAAGGCCAGAATTCTGGTATCCTGTTCTGCCTTTTCCTGCTGCAGGATACCCATGTCCTCTTTTATTTTGACTATATACTGCCTGCTTTCATTTTCAGACTCCTGGCTCCTCTGTAGCCTCTGCTCTGAAGAGTCCAGATCAGATTGGGCCTTTTCTAATGCCATCAGTTGCCTACTTGCCAGATCTTGGCCTTCAGCATATTTATCCTGTATGGCTCCAATAGATAAATATAGATATGCCGCAATCTTGGCAATCTTATTTTGCTCATCCTTGGACTTAGGGGCCATATATAGTTCACTCAGGGCCACATGTATGGGACCCTGGTCTTTCCATTTATCTAATCCTGTTGCAGTGATCTGTTGTGTGATTGCCTGCAACCACACATTCTGATCCTGCTCTGTCCATTCACCTCTCACAAATAACTTATGCAAAAGTGTTCTCCAGCCATATTGATGTCTACCAATGTCGCCATTCTGGAAATATTGATTTCCTTCCTGACTTACAGAAGTTTATTTTATTTTTGCAAAACAGACCGTTTCCTTAGAGCATTCCCTTTTGAGGGGTGCTTTTACAGTGTAACACAGCGTGGTAGCCCTACAGCATTTATGTATCCTATTAGTTAGCACACTGTATTAAGCTGTCACAAGTGGTATATCTAATCCAGAAATCCCGCGACGAGCCCCCAATCTGTAAGTGGTTTTAACCCAGCACTCCAACTAAGTCAATGCCTAGCGTGAGATGCCCAGCTGGAACCCTTAACTTATATATTTTAATGTCAAAAGTTCTTTTATTTCTGGATGATGTACCCTTATATAACGCCACTCTCTTTGAATCCCTCCCGGTCTAACTGAACCAAGAAGTAGGTTGTTTTGCAAAGTTAAAATATTTATTTGATGAATCGAACAATATATATATATATATATATATATATATATATATATATATATATATATATATATATATATCACACTTTTATGAATATGAACAATATCTAGATATCACACTTATTAATATTTATACACTGAGAAATGGGTGATATCACAACAATCAACAATCTCTTTAATCAATAGGAGTATGGGTGAGAAGAATAATGTATCAGAGAATAACTTTGTGTGTGTTCAATGAAATGCAATGATATGAAATTAATGCAGCACAGAAATAAAACTTGATATGAATTCAATCAAAGACAATGTAATCACTCTTTCCCCCTGTTACTACTCAATCCCCCCTAACATGCAATATGAAGAGATGGAATGAGGGCGCACAGGTTTCAGGAATATACAATCAACAATGCAGTTCAATCCCAATTCCCCAGCAAGCTTAGAGAGAACAGGAATGATTTCAAACAGGTCAAATGCTTTTGAATGTGGTTTGAAATGAATGGGAAAAATGCTAAAAATTGATTTTAATTCGCTAAATGGAATTCAAAACTAGTGGGAGTCGCTTTGGATAGGTTCAGGTAGACACTAGCAATGATGTTTGAATGACTAATAGATAGGAAACTGAATTCAGAGATTGCATGCAAGAAATAGCAATTTAATATAGAATGAAATTGAGCCAAATGCAGAATCGCAGCAAACTTTTCAGCACGCGAGAAATTCGATTACAGAAAAACTATAAGGAGTTGGAATTCCTAGGTCGTTTGAAAGCTGAGGATGTTAGCTTCAATTTGACATTTAAATTTAGTTCCTAGGATGTACGGTTCAAAGGTTACAGAGGATTTAGTAAAGGTCGATTTCTCTGAAAAGAGTCAAGATTTCAAATGAGATATGCGCTGTTGAAGATTACAAACAAGGATTTCTTAACACTAAGGGAGGCTATGAAGATGCGAGATACCAACGGTTCAGCTTTTTGGATTGGGCCTTTTGCTTCAGGGTTCTGGAGTCTGGATAGTTCTGGAGTCTGGATAGTTCTGGATCTGGATTCTCCTTCAGAGCGCTTCGCCAGCAGATCAGTGATGGGTGAATGTGTGTGTGTCTTCTGTGCCCTCAACAGTCCCTATTTATGTATTTCTCAAGGGGGTGGGTAGGCTGATTATACTATGCCCAACCCTCTAAGAAGCCACTAGGTGAGTGAACTTCCTCTTCCCTGATTTGAGAAGCAACAGTGTGTCATGATGTGTCATGATGTGTCATGTTTATGGTCCAGGGAGAAAACCCTCCCCTTTGTTTCTGTATAGTATATCTTATTTTTCACAAAAAGTATATTTATAATATCACTAATTTACTAATACTACATATTTACATCCCAAATTAAACAAGGCACGCATCCGTCAAAGTGCCATCTTCTGGAGAGCTTTGGTTACAAAATGACAGTTTTTTTGCGCTTTTAGTCGGTTACTCAGTGTCAGTTCTGTACCAATTTTTTCTCATACATGCACATACCATCTGGGCATATTCCTGTAAAGTTTCATATTTTTAACATTATCACAACTGCTACAAAGTCCACATTTTGATAATTCTGTCTCTGAATATCGCACAAGTTCCAGAGTTGTGTCTACTTGTGAGCAACATTTTCATTTTAATAACCTCTAAATTCCATATTTTTACCAGTTCGGCACAATTTTCTATAAGTCTTTTTCTTAAATATATATTTTCTGTGCTTTTGAAATACACACATTGCTTGTCTCCGCCTCCAAGGTCTTGGCTGGGCTAGAGAGCAGTCCATCCCAGGCCTCTCTGACTTTGGCATCTGGCTTCAGCCTATACCCGAATTAGCATTTCCTTTGAGTCAAAGGGAGTCTTTTGTCTCCTAGAAGAACAGCAGGCCAAAGTGCTCCTCCCTTTTCCTTTCACACCTCCCTGCCAGTTCCTTAGCAGAGAGGAGGTGAAAAGATTCCTTTGTTTGGGAGAAGGTGTGGAATGTCTTTGAAGCCCAGTGTAGCTGGCTTTAAATTTTAACACAATCTTTAAAATAGTTTTATCCTAAAATAAAAATTACATTTTTAACAAATATATCCACCAATCTCTTAATTCCAGCCTTTTTAAAATATAGTTTTGAATTGTATCCTCCTCTATTGCTTCAGATAGCAAGTCTTTCCTTTTGATTCTTTGATTTCATGTATCAGTTTAACTTGACAGGTTAAGTAATCGCCAGCTTCTGACACAGGCGAGTAGCGGTACTGTACCCATTTTTGACATATTCTTCCAAGCAAGCATCTTTAAATGTGGATTTTCTTCTGATCAAATATGTTTTCTGCTGACATTGTGCTTAGGTGAATTATTTATATACAGTGATGTTTAACAACCAACAGGGATGTTGGATCTTTTGTGATGTTTGAGAACCAAGATTTTTGTACTTTCCACTGAGGAAAACAGATTTTTAAACAGCTCTGTGTTTCTCTTGCAATGCAAGACTGCTTTTTCAAATAGTTTCATTTTCCCCTGTGGACAGCCAAATGATGGGTTTTGGCAGTGGTCTCCTGTGTTACCACAGACATAGGCAAAAGTGGATTGGCGGCCTATTTTTTGGGTTTTCCTGCACACTTCTGGGTGATTTTAGCATGCATAATGCTTTCCAGCGGCCATTCTGAGGTTTCTGATGCAAGCAGTGCACAGAAATGTTACAGGGGCGGGAGTAGTGGGTTAAAACATCCCACAGGATGGGCGTGGCTGAAGACTAGACTGGAGCTGCAGGCACAGTGAGCATTACGCTGCAGGAGTAGTCCCTTCAACCAACCTCAAGGAGAGCTGTACATGGTTTCATCACTTGATAACCTGACTTGCCTGAAAAGGCAATAAGAGCCTGGTGCCAACGCACCGGGACTGAGTCCAGGAAGCCCTTAGGCAATCCTTTGGGGCCTTACCGGTCCCCATGGATGCCAGTACTCTGGGCAGACTGGTCTGCTCCTGATGTCTGGGGGCAGGCACCGTGACAGAACTCCCCCCTAAGGCCCCTCCCAAGGTGGTTCTTCTTGCTGGTCCAGGCTTGTTTGGGAAGTTCTGGTGGAACCGGTTTATCAGTCGTGGTGCATGAATATAGTCACTTGGATCCCATGATCTTTCTTGTGGATCATAGCCTTTCCAGTCAACAAGATGGAAGAGTCTCGATTTGACCAACTTTGAGTCCAAAATGTTTTTTACCTCAAATTCTGGTTCACCACCTACTAGGATGGGGCTTGGTGGTTTTATTATTCTAGTTCCTGGTTGTACTGGTTTCAAAAGCGAAACGTGAAATACTGGGTGGACTCGCATGTTCGGAGGTAACTCCAATTTTACTGCCACTGGATTGATGATGGCTTTAATGGTGTAAGGTCCCAAATATCTGGGATTAAATGTGTGGGTTACTTTTAGCGGTATGTGTCTTGAGGCTAGCCAAACCTTGTCTCCGATCTGGTATTTTGGGGCTTCACTCCGACGTTGATCGGCTGTTTTCTTCTACCTTTCTTTTGCTTGTTTTAAATGTTCTGTCGCCTTTTTGAAGGCCTGTGTTATGGTAGCGTGTAAACTGCTTACGGCAGGCATTTCCAAGTGTTGAGGTGGGTCGAGTTCAGAGGTACGTGGATGCCTTCCACATATAGTGTAGAATGGACTTTGTCCAGTGCTGGAGTGTAAAGAGTTGTTGTAGGCATACTCGGTTATCCCTAAAATGTCCTTTCAGTTACCTTCTGTTTGGTGTAACATGCACCGTAGATATTGTTATAACGTTTGGTTGGTTCTCTCGGTTTGACCATCGGTTTGAGGATGGTGGCTGGTCGAAAGTCTCACGTCAGTTTGGGCCAATTGCCAACTTTTTCTCCAAAACTGCGAGAAAAAATGACTGCCCCGATCAAAAACTAGGACTGAAGGGAATCCGTGTATTCGGACGACTTCCTCGAGGAACTCTTTGGCCATGGTCGAAGCTGAGGGTAAGCCTTTTAATGGAATGAAGTGGGCCATTTTGGAAAATAGGTCCACTATTACTAAAATAGTGTTGAATCCATTACAGGGGGGAAGATGCGTGATAAAATCAAGGGATAATGTTTGCCAGGGTGTAGGTGGAATGTCTAGGGGTTGTAATAAACCTGCTGGTTTCTTCTTCTGGGCCTTGTTCTGAGCACAAATGTCACAAGATAGCACAAATTGCTTAATGTCTTTCCACCAATTGGGCCACCAAAATTGTTTCTTGATCTTAGCTTCGGTTTTTGCAATTCCAGTGTGGCCTTCTACCAAGGACTCATGGTAATTGGAAATAAACTGTTTCTGCAGTTCCTTACTAGGTAAATAAAGGCGTCCTTGGAAGTAAGGCAAATGATTAGTGACTGAATGATTTTTGCTTTTGTTCGACCATTCTTGTAAAGCTGTGGAGTCGAGAAGATGCAGAATTTTCTCATGGATGTCGTCTAGAGTTAGCGAGGTAGTTATTCCCAGGATTCTTCCTCCAGGGATTATGGGCACTGGTTCCGGATTTGAGTATGCCCTTCCATTCCTATGCGGGATAGAGCATCTGCCGTGCCGTTTCGACAACCTGGCCGGTAAGTAATTACGAACTCGTATTCCGCAAAAAATAATGCCCATCCTTGTAGCCAATTCTTGATCCATATGGGTGCCAGTACTCTGGACAGACTGGTCTGCTCCTGATTTCTGGGGGCAGGCACCGTGACAACAGGTGACAGCAGGGCAGGCTGCCCAATCAATTAACCCCATGTCAGTGCACTGTTCAGCGCATGCGCTGGCTGAAGGAGGACACGTGCGCCCAGGCCTGGCGCCTGGCTGGCACCACCCGGGGAAGTGAAATGAAGCAAGCAACAAAAGTTGCTATTTGCTAATTGCTGCCCTGAACTGAGGCTGCAGTTCTAGCAACAATATACATTATAAAAATCAACATGGTGTACATTTACCAGCACAGCAGAACCCCCCAACATCACAAAACTGTATTTTCAGCAGTTACAAGTAGAATGGCAGCACTGGCTCTGCTGAGCGCTATTCCCTTGCATAATAACTGCTTTTTGCAGCTACAAAAATGATGGCTGCACTGTCTTTGCCAGGTACATATGGGGCGAGATGAAACATAGCACACCCCGAAAATTGCTGCAAGATATTTCCTTCATGTGCACCAGAGAAAAGAATTCAAAGGCAGCGCTGCTATGCTGCCAGCTTAAAACTACCAAAAAAAACAAAAAAAACAAAAATGTTCTGCATTTAAAATGCACTGGTGCCATTTTCCATCCTTCAACATTGCACAGTTGACTCCAGATAAGACACATTCATGCCCATCTACCTTCAGGCTACACATCAGCAGAAGAGTGCATTCCTCTCTGAAAGGCATTTTATGTCAAAGGAAATCTGTGAACTAGCAGAGAAACTCACTCCAGGCCGTACAGCATGCATTTAACTTTTTGCAACAAAATAACGCAGGCAAACTCTTCACAAGAAGACCACTCTCTGTCTTTTTTTATGTCTGTTTCAAAGAACCCTTTACTTGAACAGATCCCTGTGTTTTAGAAATTGACTAGGGCTATGGAAGGGTTCAGAATGTGGATGCAAGGAAATAGCACATCTGTAAAAGTGACATCCAAGAAGAATTAACCCACGTATGAAATGGTGCTTTTGCCAAGCAAGAAAATCTCTTTTTAAAAGTAAAATGTTAACATGAGGCTCGGTGCTTGCATAGAAATGTGATGGGAGATGGGGGGTTGCTGGGTTTTGTGAAAGAAAGTGAGAAAAAAAAGAAAAAAATGTGTTTCAAAACAGCAGAACAAAGGGGCATGGCAAGGCTATTCAAAGGCACTAAACATTCCGAAGACAGGAATCTCCCCCATTAACTATGAATGGGCCCAGTGGGAGAATCTAGCAGCCTCGTCAGACTTTCTGGCATTTCTCCAGCCAAGAACAATGGATATGGGGAACTGGCCTTGTCACAGGCAAGTGTGAATTCCTGGTGACACCTCTCTTCAGCTGCATCTGCCAGAATGAAAGGTTGCAATGGTAAACCCTGCTGTCGAGAGCTGACACAGAGGGTAGGATGACTGGGGAAATCTTAAGGACCGCCCTCCAGTGACAGATGCCATCCATTTGATTTAAAGGACTTTTTGATATAAAAGTATTTATTTCAGTAACCTAAAGAAACAGTAATGTGACATTATGACTGCTTAAATGTCATTTTTGCGCCATTAAAATAAGACATTGTAGGTTCTTCTGACATGTTGTGGACGCAAATGCCAGGAAAATGTTATTTCTGGGAAAAGCGTACATGGTACGTTTTGTGAATTAATGATAACATGCCCTGTGATAATATGTATATATGGACACAATTGTAGAATTTTAGGTGGGATATTTTCCAGGGAAATGGCGAAAGATTGCCAGAATGACTAAACAGCATTGCACCGTCTTTGGAGTTGGATCTGCATGTCTCTTATAAAATATGGAGTCTGCCCATCAAATTTTCCTGATGATGACATGTGTAAAAATAAGTGATTTGCTCCATAACTTATTTTGGCAAAATTAACTTGGTGAGACAAAAGTACATAATAAAACACCACCCTAAAAACTGAGTCCCCTCCTTCAGTCCAATCTGCTTCCAGGGAGGAGGCGACATTACAGCTTGATCTATCTGATTTAGAGGTATGTCTAGCTTAGTTCAGCCCACTTAGTGATAATACTCTGATGTCACCCGGCCTATAAAGAGGGAGACATTCGAAGCTCATGACACACAGATTCTAGACACACACAGATTCCAGAAAGACAGTCATTCAAGAAATTGAGTATTCATAAATCAACATCCAGACATCCAGATATTCCACATTCACCCTTGAAAGATTCCAGAAGCCAGGCTAGAGCTAGCTGACCCTATCCAGGCAGAACCACTGATCCAGAATTAAAACCCTACTAAAATCCTTATAATTCAGGGAGGAAGGGGGAAAGGCTGTGGTACTCTTTTGGGATTGTCCTGTGACCAGACCGGCTTTGCCCCACTGCCAGCTTGCCCAGCTGATGCACCTCACTGTCTACCATGACTAGACTAGGCCCAGCTGTCCCATTCTAGGAGAGCCAGCTGCTGCGGAGAGACCAGATCCTGCCTCAATGTCCAGAAACCTGGTTCGCTGTCCAAGCTACCCCACTCAAGTGCTTGTTGTGATTATTTCCCTTCTCCAGTAACCACAAATTGCATCTCTTGCTTCGTTACCTTGTATTAGGTCCAATCCCTAAAAAATCCTATAAGTATCCCAGTAAATTCTTAAAATTGTCAGAAAATTTTGTGTATCCTGTCCAGTAATCTCCATGTGTTAGAGCCATTCTTTCCAATCATTTCAGTCCTTTGTATAACTCCTTGGTATTATTTGAAATAAATTAATTAATTCCCACATAAAGAGACTCACGGCGTGAGGGGGCTAAAACTGCAGCTTAATCCTTTTCACGGGCGGCGTTCCTCTTTTCTAGCCACAAAAATGTAGTCTCAGTAAAAACTTGTCATTTCCTTTCCAAACCGATTTTCGCTGTGCAGCTGCTTGCATTTTAAAACCGATTTTTCCTTCCCCTCTAAGAATTCCATACAGTTATCCACCCAGAGTTACCCTTTCCCTTTCATATTATACCTGTAATGTGCTTTTGTACCTTAGCATAAAAACCGCATTCCGATTTTGTCTGTTTAGCACATTTTTCGAGCCATTTTGCTATTTTTAAACTGTGAAACTAAGCAAATGCTATTTCTCCATGTGTGATTTTGCTGCACTGTGTTTTTCCTTCCAAGTGGATTTCCTGAACTATTCCTGCTGTTAGTACATTGCCTTGTAGCTTGCTAGTGTTCTTATTTCGTTGATAAAGCCATACTAATTTCTACCTTATTCATTCAGCCGCACATGTCAAATAACTGTTTAGTAATTCTGAGTGCTATTTTGCTGAATTTCAAGGGTTTTCAATCCAATTTTGCCTACCAATTCAGAGGGGGAAGGTCAGATTTTCGTTATGTTTGTTGTCTAGCATACCTAACTCCTTGCTACTCCTTTCTACCCACACACAATTTGGTTAACAGGGGTTTGAGGGAGTGTTGCAGGTGGAAATACTAACTGTGGTGCAATCTGCAAATAATCCCTGAAAGGTAACCTTGCTTTTATTCAATTGTGCATTGTTTATCTGATATTAAAAGGTCAAACTAAGTGTGTTCTATCATTTTACAGTGTAATTATCACCACACTGGTGATTGCTGCCCTTTATTAAATGTATTTGATTTTTATTCCAAATTCAAATAAATAAATATTTCATTATCACACGCCGGCCTGGTTCATGGTCCATTGTGACACAGGGTGTACATTAAGGGGGGTGTGAGACGGATTGGCTGCATTCTGAAAGCAGAATCCAAATTCATAAATTTAAAAGTGTTTTAATTGTGCGCTGCATCCGGGACCAGTATCAAGAGTCCTGGTCTGGAGTGTGACGCCTCTTTAAAATCCTTAACAGTGGCTGGTGCGGCCTGGCTTTGAAGTAGCTCTGTGTGCACAGCAGGAGATGAAATGCAGAGACAGACTGCTGTCTGCTTGCATGCTCTGCCACTCAGTCAGACTGGCCCTGCAGCGCAGTGTCAATTATTAAAAACGTACAGAGGGTTCTACAAAACAGTGAATGATTATTTTTTCAATACATTGTTTTAACTTTTTTATGACATGCAGACTCTCTGCAGACTGCTGGTATGGCGCCACCCTAGAGCCTGACTTTTTACTGACATCATGCACCAGCCTGATCTGCCTAACACAAAGACCGGCCCTGTGCATTGTCTGAAAAGTCAAAGACTATGCAGCAATACGAAGACCTAGATGTAGATGCCGCAAATGAGTCTATAATACTGCTTTGAAAAAACGTTATGGTGTAGAGTACATCAGTGAAAAACATCAACTTCTTCCTCGAGTTGAGCATAGACATCTTGCAAATACAGGAAGGTTTTATGTTGTCATTTGGTTAGTTGAAGTGCTGCTCGGTGGTAGTCGTTAATTTCTCACCCTTTACAAATATGATTGGCTGTAACAGAGGCAATGGGTCTGATTTGCAGACCATTTTGTTCCACTTATGTGTGCCCTGTTTTGAGTACAGAATAAAAAAATAAACACGTCAGGTGGGTGGGACTATGCTCATAAGTGATTCTGCCCAATGGCAGAATGCAGGCGAGAGGCCTGCCTCAGGAGCGACTGTCTCAGATCAAAGTTCATCCCAAATCACAGTGGAATACACTTTGACCTGCTTCAGGCCTGCAGCTCTTTTTCCTGTGCCTGATCTCCCCTGGTGCAGGCCAGGTGCAGAGAAAATGCAACAAGGCCAGGATTTTCCTTTCAGATACCAGGTAGCATTGATCTGGCCAAGGTGGACAACATCATGCAAAGCATTAGTATTGCCGTATTTGTAATACAATGCCAGTCTTGAAGAAGATGTGGACATTCTGCACCCACTTCAGATGGGCTGACTCATGGGGGTGTCAGACCTTTTGGATTGAGAGACTGGATGCTTTGACTCCCAGCGGGATCAACAAAGTAATTCATTACATGTGTTTTGTCTGATTGTCTCTGTGGTATCGACCTCTAACTCTATTGAATATCTTTGTGGATATATGTACAAGAGGCGTTTGCCTAAATATGATTTTGAAGTTGGTTCTCACTTATGTGTAATCTGTTTTAGGGGCTGCCATAAAATGACCATTAGACATGTATACTCCGCCATTAGACTCAGTCATATCTTTTACTTTCAAATCTTTGTGAACTCTAAAAAATGTTTTGATAAAGGGCATTTCTTCTAGCTCCTAATTCAGTGATCCGTACCTTTGTTAAGTATTATTTATGTATGTATTCTAAGCCATGGACAACACAGATTAAACACATTTTAAAGTCATACCTTTACATTGATGGCTACAATACATCTTGCGGGAAGAATATGTACTGACTAGCCACACTCCCTTGGGTATAATGACTGGTACACGAGACTCTATTTTAATGTTCGACCTAGTTGCTATTTGTTTGTGAGAATCCTGTTCCAGCGCGTGGTACGTTTCCTATTTAGAGGTTACATACCCAATAGAGATTGTATTGTCACATTTTGTGCTTCCTGATATTCAGGCGTCTTAAACGGTTACTCAAGTGGTAAGGCCCTAACTATTTTTTGAATGTGTGCTACTTCGTCTAAACGTACATAACATTCTATTTTTGTGCCGGTTACTGGCACATTTGCAAGATTTTCCGCACACACAATTACTCGCATAAACCCGCTCTGGTTATTTGAGTAACATTCTAGTATGACACATGGTGTTGTGTTATATGGCAACATTAACTTGGGCAAAGAAAGCAATATTTCGGAGGGAAGTCACACTTTTGAGTGCTTCAGACATAATAGTGCCACACTGATGTTGATAAACATCCAGTGCATGACGTGACACGGCTGTGACTTAACAATGTGCTCACGTGGGTGACATCACACTGCCCCCCGCCGCACACAACAATAGGCACAGATAAGGCGTGACCGTGTCTGGACACAAGGGGCTTCAATACGACCCTGACGGAATGGGTTAACGGGTGGCACTAATGGATGCGGACCCGTTAAACCCATTCCGCCTGATTACGAGGTCCCCTCGCGGGACCCGGTAAGGACGCCTGGTAAAACCAGGCGTCCTTACCGGGTCCCGCGAGGGGACCCGGGAGCTAACAACGGGCTGGTCGTAATCGCCCCATTGTTAGCTCCCTGCACCCATTGAGCCCTATGGGGGCTCGAATGGGCATGGGGAAGGTCCGGGCCCGGGTTCCCTGAGGGAGGAATTACCAGACCCTCCAAACTCGGAATGGCCCGGTAATTCCCCATTCAGGGAACCCGGACCCGGCCAATAGCGGCATGGCTACCGCCAAAGCCGTAATGAGGCCCAAAGTCTCGCAATTCCGAGTATCACACTCGTATGAGTTGTTACACAGTATTGCGGGTAAGCAAACTTTTGTGCAATAGTGAGTGCCCATGAATGGATTGATTTTGCCATTCACTTGCCATGAAGCCACCGTGAGGGGCTCCTTAACAGCATCACTTGACAGTACATTCTGCTTTTCCATTTTGTCTTGATCCATTACAAGTTGCCTTTTTGTCAACCGTACACTGGTCGGGAAAATTACTCAGTTACACACCATCCTCCTACATGCGCTTGCAGGTAAAATATATGCAGATGCTTTTGTTGCTTATGAGACTCATTAGGTCTGTTAAGAACAGACACTAGTAATCTTCATTAATTCTGTATTTTTTTTTGTTTTTTTCCTTCTGTTTTCATTTACACTTTGGTTTAACTGTTCTGTTTGGTTGCCCATTTATGGTTTCCTTTGTGATGGATCTGTTTTTCCGTATGGTTTATGATATGGCTAATGATGTGATGTATGATTTAAACTTATAGAACACTGTTTTTGTATTTCGGAGGTAGTGTTCTTAACCCCGACGACGGACCTGGTTCCAAAATGCATTGGTTATATAACACGTTTTAGTGCTCACTGCCTTTTATGATGGAATAAGCTACTAAATTGGATTTGGAATATGTAATTTGTGAATGACATTAACTACATTGGGCCTCATTACATGTTAGGCAGCTGCGTAATGAACGGTGCCGGTAAGGGACTGGCATCGTTCATTATAGGCCGCCACATTATGGGTCTGCTCGTGGGTGGAGGTAAGCACGTCTGGTCCAGACCAGACTTCTTTACCGCCACCCGCGAGCAGACCAGGATGCTAACAAAGGGTCCGTCATTAACAGGCCCGTTGTTAGCATCCTCCCTATTCCCATTGAGCCCTGTGGGGCCCAATGGGAATGGGGATGTAACGGGTCTCGGTCCCGAGAATGGGAACTACTGGGCCCGCCTATGTCAGCATGGCCCTGTAATTGTCTATTTTCGGGACCCGGACCCAGTACCCGGTTTTGGGGTAGCCATGCCGCTAAAAGTGTCATGGCTACCTCCAAACTCGTAGTGAGGCGCATTGACATGATTCACATTATATAAATATATAGGAATGAGAATGTAATTTTATTGAATTGAAGGATGAAAGCATTTGGTTGGATCAGGGGAAACTTTTCAGTGTTTCCGATTTAACCACACATGCAATACTTGATCTGGTAAAACAATAATTTAACTGGAAATTCCACATTACTAGAAAAGAACACACATCTGTGTCCCCTCATTGCTACACAATTGTAAGTGACTTCAATGCAGCACTCCAAATAAGTCAATGCCTAGTCTGGGATGCCCAATGGAAGCCCTTATTTATATATTTTTATGTCAAAGTTCTTTAAATCTGGATGATGAACCCTTGTATAACGCCCCTCTCTTTGAATCCCCATGACCTTACTGAGCCAAGAAGTAGGTTTGTTTTGCAAGTTAAAAAGTTTATTTGAAGAATTAAACAATATGTATATATCACACTTTTATGAACAAAATAATATCTGAATAGTACACTTATGAATATGGACGGTAATCAACAAGGGGTACATTTACAAAATCAACAATCTCTTTAATCACTTAGGAGTATGAATATGGAGAATATGGTAGCAGAGAATACTTTATGTGATTCTAGGAAATGCAATAATGGGAAAGAATGCAACACGGAAATAAACTTGATATGATTTCAACAAAAGACCATATGATCACTCTTTCCCCTGTGACTACTCACTGCCCCCTATGCAATATGAAGAGATGGAAATGAGGGCACACAGGGTTCAGGAATACAATCAAGAAGGCAGTTCAATTCCTGTTCCCCCAGCAAGCTTAGAGAAACAGGTATGATTTTAAAACAGGCAAAAATACTTTTGAATGTGATTGCAATGAACGGGAAAATATGCCAAATTGATTTTAATTCACTAAAGGAGACTCAGCACTAGTGAAAATTACTTTAGATGGGTTCAGGTCAACACTAGCAATGATTCATGAATGATTATCAAATTGAAAAACGAAATTCAGCAGTTGCAACCAAGAAACAGCTATTCTTACATGTGTTGAAATTGAGCTAAATTGCAATTCGCGGCACTTTTTCAGCGTGCGTACATCGCAATTATGGAAAAACTGTAATGAAATGTAATGTGTTGGGTTTTTTGGAAATCTTAGGATCTTAGCTTCAAAGTGATAGTTAAATTTCGGTTCTAGGACGTATGGTTCAAAAGTTACGGAGGTTTTTGTGGAGGTAGATTTTCAGAAATAAAGTCAAGATTTCAAAATGACAGATCGTGCTTTACAGATTTGGAATCAACAGGATGGACACAAGATTCTATAATGCAGTTCTGGACAGGTTAAAATGGATGGAAGAGGATTATTTTAAACTAAGAGCTTGGTTAAGGACAGTTCTAGACTAGATACTCACTCCTAGGCTTTGGAAAGGAATGCGCCTCATCAAAGATCTGGTCAAGTGTTTGGACTTCACTGTCGCCACCGGAAGTTCTCAGGCACTGGTTCTGCTCACAGCACGGCCTCTGGTCTGCTTGGTCTGGCGGGTTCTGGATACAGCACTGCTTTCTGGGTCTGTATCTGGGTTCTAGCACAGGGTTCTTAGCTAGAAGCAAACAGCACAGCTCGGCTGTTGAAGGTGAGAATCAGGGGTGCTAGATTCTGAAGCCTGCTGAAAAGAGTTCAGCTTTTGGGATTGTTCCTTTGCTTCAGGGTTCTAGAGCTTGGTTCTAGAATCTGGTCTCTGGATCTATCTGGATTCTGGAGTCTTCCGGCAGAGTGCTTCACAAGAAATCGGTTGAAGAGTGGAAAGAGTGTGTCCTATCTGGGTCTCAGCAGTCCCTATTTATGTGTTTCCAAAGTGGGTGGGTAGGCTGATTCTGTATGCCCAACCCTCTAAGGATTTGATAGGTTAGAGAATTCCCTGTCCCCTGACTGGAGAAAGGATCAGCGTGTCAGAATGAGTCAGAGTGATGCTGTGTTTATGGCTTAACTGAAATCCCTCCCCTTTGCTTTTTCATAGAAACTCTATTTTTCCCAAAAAAACATATTTCCCAGATACACAAGTTGTTCATAATACATATACACATCACAGATTAATTAAGGCATGTCTCTGTTCAAGTCCCATGTTCCTACGAGCTTGGGGTCAGAAATGACCACTTATTTGCGCTTTTGGTGGGTTTCCCAATATTGGTTCTGCACCAAATTTTACACAAACATACACACCCTCTCTGAGCATATTACTTTAAGTTCTTATGTTCATAGCCAAAACACGGCAGCTGCGATAATAATAAATTCCGGGGTTTGGTCTCAGAACATCACACAGCATCCAGCTTAGTGTTAAATTGTGAGTGAATTTTTCATTTTAACCGTCTCAAAGTTTTATATTTTTGTCAGCTTGGTACACTTTGTTATAAGCAATTTTATAAAACATATATTTGCTGGGCTCCTGAATCCACAATGGTTTGTCTTCGCCCCCAGAGCTGTCTGACTCAGAGGTCACATGTCTCTCTTTCCTGCCAGGAGTTGTTGACCAGTCACACCCAAATCAGCATGTTCCTATTCATCCCAAAGAATCCATTGTCTTGACTGAGAGCAACATGCCAGGGTGCCTTGGCTAGTTCCTGTTCACACCAGTCTGTCAATCTCTTGGCCAAGGGCAGGGGAAGTCTCCTTTGTCCAGGGGAAGGTGTGGAATCTGTTTGATCCCAGTGTGGGAATTTTTTTAACTCTGCAGCCAATGTCTACAAATTGTCTTTTCTTACAATATAATCCACCTTTTTAACACACACATTAAACAATTTCTTCCTTCAAGCCATTTCAGAATATAGTTTTAAATTTTCTCCACCCCTTAGGCTTCTGATAGCAAGTATTTCTTTGGCATAGTTTGGGGTTCCATTGTTTAACTTTAAAAAAATGGTTTTAAAACGCCAGCTTCTTGGTAGAGGCGAGTACCGGTATTGCACCCATTTTGACAGCTTTCTTCCCTCAAGTATCTTTAAAAGTGGATTTTGTTCTAATAACATATGATTCTTGCTGACATTGTATTTGTTTGTTTGTTTGTTTATTTATTTGGTAATGCGCGCCAAACCCTTGGGTAGCCAGGCGCAACAGTGTACAAGAAATCTTAAGCTTATTACAGTATTTGGCATGAATATATAACACATATAGGCAAAAAATATATACAAGAATATATACAAACATATCTACAAGTACAGGGCATATCTAGAGGTGTCCAAGGCACTCTAGCAAGTTACCTAAGCAGACAGATATATAATCAGGTTTATAAGTCAGACTCATAAGTCTAAGTATCATATATGGGCTAGGTAGGTAGGTGGTAAAGCATGCTCAGCTGTCTCGAGTACGGGATAGTTCATGGAAGCAGAAAGGTTCGGTATGGGCCAGGTAGAAGTAGGCTGGGTGTCAGTCAAGTTATGTGTCATTAGCACGCAGCCATTTAAGTATCTTGTGTCTGAATTTAGGGCACGGTTGTTCAGTTCTGAGGTCGAGTGGTAACTTGTTCCAGCAGTGGGCCGCTTTGATGGGAAAACTAGTTCCTCCCGCCGTCGAGCGTTTGAACCTAGGGGTCTCTAATTTGAAGGTGTTAGCAGATCTCTTTGAGCGCATGGATGTTTTCCTCATGATTATTTCCACTAGGTACGGGGGAGCTAGGTTGTTTAAACATTTAGAGGTGAGGGAAGCTGTTTTGAGTAGGATTCTGTCTGTTATCTTTAACCAGTTAACCTCTTTCCTGTATTTGGTGATGTGCTCTCTATGAGGGATGTTTAATGCTGCCCTCAAGGCATTGTTCTGCAGACTTTGAATTTTGTCTGTGATGTTTTTATTGGCTCCTGAGTACAAGGCATTGCAGTAGTCTAACCTAGACATGATAAGAATATTGGCTAGAGTGATACAGCTAGCACTGGAAAGGTACGGTCTGGATACACGGATGAGTTTGCAGGTATAGGTGGTAGAGGAGGCAAGGGAGTTGACTTTCTTCTTGAGCGTAAGGGAGGAGTCCAGATAGAATCCAAGGGTTTTAACCACAGACATCACCTTGATAGGGTTGTTATCAATGTTGAAGGATGTGTAGTTTGGCCTTAGTTTTTGGATGTTAGCTTCAGAGCCTAGGATTAGTATCTGCGTTTTATCGTCGTTCAGGCAGAGGCCATGGGAGGCCATCCATGCCTGAATGATGGTGTATATCTTGTTCCCCAAGGCTGAGTCTACCTCGAAGTTGCCCAAAAGGGGAATGAGGATCTGGGTGTCGTCTGCATAGTTCGTATAGGTGACACCCAGTCTGTCCAACTTGTCAAACAAAGGCTTGGTGAAGATGTTGTACATGGTGGGGGAGACACAAGATCCCTGTGGGACACCACACGTTATTTTAATAGGGTCAGCAGAGTCGGACGTGGAGAAGACTTGCATGGTGTGATTAGCTAAGAAGGATTGGACCCAAGCTATGGCATCTCCAGTGAAGTTGGCGGCAGATCTGAGGTGGTTGCATAAGACTGCATGGTCCACCAAGTCGAAAGCTGCCGACAAATCCAGTAGAAGTAGCAGGGCTGTTTTTCCATTATCCTTTAGTTCCTCAATTTGTGTCTTGAGGTCTAGCAGAGCTGTTTCCGTGCCATGGAGTGGGCGGAAGCCAGATTGCCGTGAGCCAAGAAGGTGGTTAGCTTCCAGGTAGTCCTGGATTTGTATGTAGACAGCTCTGTCTAGGATTTTAAGTAAGAATGGCACGGTGGTGATTGGTCTATAGTTAGTCGGGATTGTGGGGTCCAAGGTTTGTTTTTTAAGTCATGGGAGGACCCATGATTCTTTGAGGTTGGTTGGTACCGTGTTCGATTTAAAGGAGGAGTTTATAAGCTTGGAGATAAAGGGAGCTAGGTCCCTCACTGCGTCCTTTATTATTTGTGCAGGGCAGGAATTGCCCTTGCAGTTTAAGGGTTTGAGGGAGAGTATTATTTTTTCTGTGTCGATTATGGAGATGATCTTGAATCTGAAGGGTGTGGTAGTCATATTCTCCTGAGGTTGAGGTGTTTGTAGGTCCAACGGTGATAGTGTGGCCTTTTCTTTTGCAATTTTGCATTGAAGAGAGAAGATTTTGTTAGAAAGGGCATTTTGTATGTTGGTACACCATACTTTGTTTTTAGGGGCATTGTCTATGGGTTGAATTGGGGATTCCAGTTCACGGAGGATGGCGAATAGCTCTTTAGTATTAGAGTTAGCTTTCGCAATCCTATCATTAAAGGTGTTCTTCTTGGTTTTGATTATTTCTTTTTTGTAAAATTTGGCAAATTCAGTTAGGTTGTTTTTGTTGTTTTCAGTGGGTGAGTGGCGCCAGGTGGATTGGAGCTTTCTTTTTTGCAATCTTATTGATTTAAGATGAGGCGTAAACCAGGCATTTAAGTGGGTTTCCTGTTTAGCTTTGCGCAGTTTGATTGGAGCAATTACGTCTAGTGTTTTGGTCATAGCATCGTTGAAAGTATTTACTAAGGAGTCAGGGTTGTTACTTTCCAATCCAGATATAACTGGAAGGAGGAGGGGGATATATTTTCAGCAGTTATATCCTTCTTACTTCTGGTCGGGAGAGGGGGTACCATGTTGTTGGTGTTAGGGCTAAGGAGATCTAGTGTGGTGGAGAAGGTTATTAAATATGATCGGTCCATGTTTGTGGAGCAATGTCAGTAATGCTGATGTTACAATTCAGTTCAGATACCCAGTCAAGGGTCCTGCCTTTGATGTGGGTTGGGGAGAGGACTTTTTGATTAAGACCGTGGTCCTTTAGCAGGGCTGCAACTGACTCTACATGTTTATTGTCGGTCTCATTGAAACCGAGATTGAAGTCTCCCAGCAGTAAAGTTTGGGAGTGGTCTTTGGTGTTGTTGGCTATAATGCTAGTTAGGTCGTCTTCAAAGGTGCCTAATGGCCCTGGGGGTCTGTATATCAAGTGGATTAAGAGCGTGCGATTATTGGAGAGGGACATTTTGGCTGAAAGAATTTCACAAGATCAGTAAGCGACTGACGTGGCAGGTCTAATGGGATGGGTGGATTTGAAGATGATGGCTAGTCCACCGCCTCTGGCATTTGGCCTGTCAGCTCTGAGGATTTGGTAACTATCGGGCACTGCTAGCATTAGAGTTGGTCCTGCAGCCTCGTGAAGCCAAGTCTCAGTTATAGCCAATAGGTCCAAGTTATCATTATTTAGGATGTCCGCAATTTCTGAGGCGTGGGCTACCACTGATATAGCGTTAATGAGGGATCCTGTTAGTCTTAAGGAGCTATTAGGTTTGGTTGTTTGAGGAGTATTGGGTGATGAGGTATCTTAAGTTGTCTGCATTTTAGTAGGAGTTAGAGCGCAGGTAAAGGTGGGCTGCTTGACTAATCGAGGCAAGTTTTTTGGCTGGATGATGGAGCGTCTGTTGGCATTATTAGAATGGTTTCTTACAGGTTCGTAGATGCTAGGCAATCTGGACCTGAGTCTCAGGTTTCTGTCCTTAGGGGGGCTGGTTTTGATAGTAAAGGCCATTGTACTAAGTATAGCAGTGGTAAGTATTAGGGTCTGAGTGACTTTGATAAGGTAGGCGAGGGACATTTTCTGTCTATGCCAGGAGCATGCTGTGTGCTGGCGTCTAGGTGTTTACAGTCTGGGTAGCAAGTACATTACTGTATTAAGTCTAAAGGGTGCTATTAGCTGAAATCTAGGTTTGATTTTTGCACGGGGGCTTGAGACACTAGAGATAGGAGGCACTAGCATTTGCTAACACACTAGCAAGAACTAACTTTCAATACATGCTAATATTCAGTACATTAGCTGGTATCTAGATTCGATTTTTGCACGGGGGCTTGAGACACTGGTGATTGGAGGCACTAATATTTGCTAACACTCTAGCAAGAACTAACTTTCAATACATGCTAACATTCAGTACATTAGCTGATATCTAGATTCGATTTTTGCACGGGGGCTTGAGACACTGGTGATTGGAGGCACTAATATTTGCTAACACACTAGCAAGAACTAACTTTCAATAGATGCTAACATTCAGTACATTAGCTGATATCTAGATTCGATTTTTGCACGGGGGCTTGAGACACTGGTGATTGGAGGCACTAATATTTGCTAACACACTAGCAAGAACTAACTTTCAATAGATGCTAACATTCAGTACATTAGCTGATATCTAGATTCAATTTTTGCACGGGGGCTTGAGACACTGGTGATTGGAGGCACTAATATTTGCTAACACACTAACAAGAGCTAACTTTCAATACATGCTAACATTCAGTACATTAGTATTGTGGAGGTGCAATGAGGAAGTTCAAACATGCAGGACCTGGATGTACTGACATCTAGATTAGATTCTTACACAGGGGCTTGAAACATTGGTTATTGGAGGCACTAATATTTACTAACACACTAACAAGAGCTAACTTTCAGTGCATGCTAGCATTCAGTACAGTAGTATTGTAAAGGTGCCATGAGGAAGTTCAAACATACTGGGCTTGGATGAGCTGTATGCAAGTATACAGAGTACTCTAGGACAGATCAGACTTTAAGAGGGTGGGCCTGTAGCATAGTATGCACGTATACAGTCACTCTAGGATAGATCACAGTAGGCTGATTTGGTTTTAGCTGAATAGGCCTGTAGCGCCATATGCAAATGCACAAAGTGCTCTGATACAAATCACCACGGGCATAATCAACTTTAGCAAGGTAAACCTGTAACGCCGTATGCAGGTGCACAGAATGCTCTAGAACAGAATGCTCACCGTAGGCAGAATCGACTTTAGGTGCAGGGGAGCATCAACATGGGGTGTATGAGGTGGGCAGAGGCAATTCAGTAGCATGATAGGGGGGGCTAACTATAGCCAGCAGTAACTATAGCTGTATTTCAGTGGAGGTAGCAACAAAGTGATCAAATGGCGTATTTGTACAAGTAAGCAATAGAGTGAGGGCGCAGATTAGGTAGGAGGGAAGGAATAACACAGTAATAGCAGGGAGATGCTTAACATGTCTGGTAAAGGAGTTATCCACGCACAGACGGTAACCGAGATACCCAGGAAGGTACATTAAGCATACTAATCATGCAATGTATAGCAGCCAATGTCAGGAATATAGCGCGAGAAAACAGTGTGCCAGAGCCTGTTGTAGTATGTGCAGGTTGTGAGGTTTGTGTTTGATTCTTGTGTGGATTCTTGCAGTAAATGATATGGAACACCCAACAAAGAGGTTGGATCTTTTAGGGTGGTTTGTGAGCCATGATTTTAGCAATTTGACACCGAAGAAAACGGATTTTTGAAACTAGCTCTTTTTCTTTTTCAATCAGCATTGCTATTTCCAAGTGGTTTCAGGCTGCTTTGTGGGTAGCCCAATGGTGGTTTTAGGCAGTGATCTCCTGTGCTCACTAAGATAGGCAAAAGTAGATGGCAGCCTATTTTTTAGGTTTTCACTGCGCATTTTTTGGTGATTTCTGGCGAGCAAAATGCTTTCCAGTGGCCATTCTGATGTTTCTGCTGCCAGCAATGCACAGTGATGTTGCAGGGCTTGAAAGAGTGGGTTGATACATCCCACAAGCCCCCCTCTTGCGATGGCCATTGAGATTTCATCGATGGAACTTCGCAAGACTGGGATGTCAGCCTCATCTCTCCGGATTCCACAATGGCACAGTTCATTGTCTTTTCCTCCATCAGGGGTGGATCGCTTGGTTCTCCTCGCCAGTCCTGATGGGAGTATTGAGCGATAGCCTGGGCCCCTCGGATCTTTTCTCCCAGTCCCCGGGTCATCCTCCGTGGTCAGTCTCCATGGTTTCTCTCTCCTAGGATGACAAAGCAAAAATGCCAAAACATATTTGTAGACATTTCCCCACCACTATTAATGAAGTGGGGTGGACATATACATTTTATAAATCAGGAGACATTTGCATTATTGTATTTTATAGACTATGTGTGGAATGGTTTTAGAGTTGGAATTTTATTGATCTGCTGCACAGTGTGCCTGTGATGGCAACACTTTAGCTGATTAATATGGACCCACTTATCTTCCCCCTCTGCCAAACTGCCTTTGGAGATGCAGATCTTGTAGGCGACTGGTGAGATCTTATCTACAATTTCAAAAGGTCCCTTGCAGGTAGGCAGAAATTTCCACTGTTTGGCCTGGTTCCTTTGGAAATTGTATAGATAGACCCGGTCTCCTACATTGTATTCTTTTCTGGTAGTCTTCAAGTCATAGTGGGTCTTCATGCTGTTGGCTGATCTTTCTAGATTTCGCTGAGCATAGGCAAAAGCATGTTGACTGTGTTTTCTTAAATTTTCAACATATTCATGAGTTGTGGAGGCATTGATCAAGATGAAGCTGAGTGTTACCAGTGTTCCTTGGACTGCGGATTGTGCAGGCTATCTACCTCATTGTGCCCGGAAGGTGCATTTCTTGCTAAATACTCAGCCCCGGTCGCGGAGTGAAGCTGAGTGTTACCAGTGTTTCCAGTGTAACCAGTGTGGCTGTGTGGCTGTGGGAGTACACGGGTCCTGCCGACTAAGACCACGTTCTTAATGGATCGGCTGGAGCCTGGACCCTCAGGGCTCCACATGACTGAAGCCGTTGTGCTCACTCAGTCCAGCGGTGAAGACGGAGGAGTACACCAGCTCACTCGACGGCAGCGACGCTTTCTGGCTGCCGGAGGGATCGAGCCCGTCGAACTTTTGTCAACATCTCTGGTAAGTGGCTGCAAAACTCGCAAAAGAACTTGTACTTCAATTTCATCTTCTAGTTCTGATCATTTTTATGACTGTCAGGCCATAAATTCACCTACATTTAATGTCACTGTGACTTCAGCAATAGGATCAGTTTCCTATCCTTCCTACGATACGATTCGAGAAGAAGTGAATACAAAGAACAGAAGTCAAGCTGAGATGCTCTCGGAAACCCAACCGGCGGCACTCTCGGAAAAAGACTTATCTATCATTAAGCAAGACACAAATTCAAACCCAAACAGCCTAAACACTCAGCAAACGATCGACTCCCATCAATATGGAGTGGCAGAGCCGCTGTTGAATGAACCCTTATCAGCCTCAGCGGGCTGCACGCTGGGGCACGATAATGTCCACACAAAATCTAATGAGAGTAATCAATTGGACACAGTGGGCACCCCGGCTCGGTTACCCAGCAGCTATGATTTATATCTGTCCAATAACAGCTTCTTGGCCCAAGTCGAGAAAAATGTTCTGGCAGAAGTTAAGGGAAATACGTTAGCAGACGTTGAGTCCAATGGCTATAACGATGATGAAATGCTAATACAGAAATCGCAAGCCATTTCTGCAAAGAATCCGAGAAGTCCTAATCGGCGGAGCTCGCTTGCCATAGCGGACCAAGTACTTAAAGACTTAACTAAAATAAACACGATACTAGCAAGCCAGCAAACCTCTTACAACGAGGCAGACGCACTGTCCATAGATTTGCCACTGTCTCAGATGCTGGTTGTTGAGGCAAATATGTCTTTACCGTCAAATACCCCAAAGCAGGCATCAGATACATGGGAGGTTGTGGAAAAACGCAAAACATGGCTAAATCCTATGGTAAAAAGGAAAAGAACCAACTCTATAAATGAAGACTCTATTGATCTAATGTTTGTATCGCAAAAAAGACACACAAAAGAAGGATATGTAATTGAGCGCGATGAAAATCAGGACGAGTCAGCATTACTGAAAGCTGGCTTAAACAGAGATGAAAGACGTTCCAAAGAAAATAACCTCAGGAAGCTTAAGTTAACAACACATAGTATGAGATCAAAGATCGCCAAGAAAACAAAAATTCAAACTAAAAGAATGGCAGGATGCTTATCAAAGGAAATCACTAATGAATTAAACACACTAATAATGGCTGCTCACACGATTTCGTTGTCACCTTATATGAAATTATATGAACAGCTGAATGACAACATAAAGGATCAAACAACACTTTTGGCGATGTTGAACACCAAATTGAGAACAGTGGAGCAAGAGCTGATGAAAACTCAACAAACTCTATTAAATGAAAATCTAAAATCTGAGACAAATGTGAAGATCATTCTAGAGCATACTATGAACAGCGCAAGTGATAAACGTCTGTTTGCTGAAGTAGCTCGCGAAGCGATAGCTCTACTAAAACACCAAAAGTTGAACTTTAATTCCATGGAACAGCCAGTAAAATTGATTGCTGAGTGCCCTGACAGTTGTGTTCAGGGAACAACTGAAATCAACACATCACAGTACACTGAACACACTGTGGAACCTTTGACCGACAAGGAACTAAACCCAAACACCCAAAAACCACGCCATGGGAACGGAGGTATGTTTGATCTCCCGTCTAAATGTAAACAAAAACTGAAAAGGACAAAGGAAGCTCAAGGGTGTAGCATTACTGGCGGTGACAGCGAACTACATCCAGCTCACAGTCCTGCAGCCTTGATGGAAAATGAGATGAAAGCCACGTTGGATCAACCAGTGGGTGTTAGCCCCAATGTGAAAATAGACCAGATTCAGCCCAAAAAAGACCCATTATTTGCAAAACTGCCGAATCTTAAAGATATCGTGACAGTCCATGATCACCGAAAACCAAGTACTGATGGTGACCTAAACAACCCCGAAGTAGTCTTGGAAAAACAACCCACATTGACCGCAAAGGAGGTGTTCTCAATTTTCGAACCTAAAAATTCGGAGATTCAAAAAAAAAATAATAATAACCAAGAGGGGCTGATAACCCTGAAAAAAACTAAGAACAGGAGAAAGAGTAAAAACCAAAAAAGATCTAGTGTGCGCTCTTTCCTAAGAAATATAAAAGGCTTCAGCATCACAACAACTACCAAGCAACCCTCCGAAGCTATCACTAACGATCATCCCAGTACACAAATGCCAAACCAACCAACTAGGCAACAGACCAGCCAAGAAGTCGAAAAAGGTACAATTATTGGAAAGGAGAGCTCTATAGAAGATCTATTAGATCTCTCGACATACGAGCAGAGCGAAAGCGACAAAAGTGGCTGGACCGAGACTCCAGATCTAACAACGAATGAAGACGGTCTACTGGCAGAAGCTGTGATCAATATTGACCTTAGTTCCCCCTTGCAGGAAGTGAAATTATCAGAGGTCAAGAAAACCTGCATGCAGCAGCCTATCTCTCACGATACTCCTTTGGGTAAAACTAGCGAGTTGGCAACCAAAGAATCTGAGCATCAGCAACGATGCATCACCATGGAGCATTTAAGGCAAGACATTCTCCTCCCAAAACCGGCAGGTAAAATTTCAACGACCTGTATAACGCTAGAGGAGAAAAGAGCGCTAACAATAGCAAGTAGAAATTGTGAGCACTCCAATGATAAACGTATATGGCGAAACTTGGATTTGTGGAAATACGAACAAGAATTTGAAGCTCTGGAAGCCAAAATGGCCTTGATGGACTTGGGATTAATCCCAGCTAAGATCTCCGATGAAACAAAGCCCAGAAAGAAAGATGCAAATCCAACTGAGCTAACTCCTTTGCAACAAGCCCATGAACAGATGAGGCATCCAAAGATACCGCCTAATCTACAACAAGGAATGTTTGAAAAATCCAAATCTAATATAACAACGATCACAACCGACAGTAAAATGCCTGGTCTCCAAACTCGAAATCTTACGAAACCAGGGAAGTATCTCGTACGTGTGGAGCGAATAGTAAGAGAAAAAGATGGCCTCTTACTAAATAGGAAAAACGTAATGAGATTAATACACCACATCCCGCAACTTAGAACAGTGGTCTCTGAAGACATACAAGTAGTCGAATTTGAGGATGAAAAAAACAATGACTGTGTGATACTTCATATAGCCTCCAAACTCATTCGAGATTCTCTCTTACAGGCTGGCTCAATCTTTAACTCCCTAGGGTTCGACATAAACGAGATCCGATACACAAAGGAGAAACAATTATCAAAGGAAAACGACTCAAAATCTACGTATAACAAAGGAGACGTAAAGGAGATAGAAGCAAAGACCCCGAAGAACAAACACGCCTCGCCTGAGAGAGAAATCCCTGGGAATAAGGAAACAAAGACAGTCTCAATTGGAATTAGGACAGGAAATACTAACATCAAAAGCCAGAAGAACGCCCCCATGAGTAACGAAGACCATGATTGGACGTGGGTTGCGAAAACCATTAACAACATTAATAATAGTTAATGCCAAAAGGCCGATGAGGCCGGCAAGATATGCATAGCCTCATGGAACACAAGAGGCTACCTGCATCTGCTTGGAGAAATCCCAAATGAACTAAAAGATGTTGACTTATTATGCTTACAAGAGACATGGTTAATTGACACTCCAATTGTAAATGGGTTTGAGATTGCATTTAACGAGGCACTAAAAGGGAAAAAGGGACGGCCCATGTCAGGAATGATGACCCTTGAAAAATCAAAAGTGGCATACGTATCTTATCCTCAATTAACATTTCATCATACATACAAGTCTCTAAAATCAAACTATCGATGAGTACAAGGAAAAATGAGAATCTACTAATGCTGATAAATATTTATTGGCAACATGCTGCAACAAAAGCAGAGCTGTTTATTGAAACCATCTCAGAAATCATCTGCAATATTAAGAGGACGGAAAAAAACGTAAACATCTTAATATGCGGTGATCTTAACATAAACTGTCTACCAAGCAGAAAGGATGGGAAAGAAGAAGAGAGAGATCAAGTGGCCAAGCTATGGTTGAACGAAATGAAATCTTGGAATCTACAGATGATGAATGGGGAAATCATAGGGGACATCCCGCCACAACCAACATGGCGGAGAAATGCGCTAAAATCAACCATAGATTATATGTTTTCAAATGAAAAATTGAAAAGTGAAGTTACACAGCTAAAAATTATCGAAATGAAACAAAGCGACCACAGTCTAGTAAAACTGTACTGGAAGCCAGAACATATGGAAAGCCGAGTTGAAATTGCTAAAAATGATTTAATGATAGAACCCGGTCGCAATCGATTACGTTTAAATGCGATCAAAGTGAACTCATTGCTAAAATCCTTGGAAGAAACATCAGAGGCAGATAAAATTGAATATACATGCCTTTTAGAGATATATCGAGAGAAGAAATCCTGTAAAGCCAGATCGGACTTCAGAAACCAACATGTATGGGATGAAGAACTAAATGAAAGGAAAAAAAAATTGAACAAAGAACTAAGAATGCTCAAAAAAAAGAAAACAGACTTGAGCAACAAAAGTACAGTGAAACATCTTAAACAAAGCTATAAGAACTGGCTCATTAGCCATAAACACATAATGCTGCAACGGGATGCGGAAAGCATGATGGTAACATTAGCTAAAAGAAACACAAGTGAGTTTTGGTCCTACCTGAATAACATCTCGACTCCTCAAGGTGCCATAATGAAAAACATAATACCAGAAGAATTATGGGTGAAACATTACGCAGGAATATTCTATAATAACGATATTAAAACAGAAGTGTGCACTACACCGGAGAGTGAGTGGTCAATCGTCATAAAAAAAGAAGATATCTCTCAAAATATCATGAGACTAAGTACATCAAGAGCCCCAGGACCCGATGGGTTAACTAATTACTTGCTAAAACAACAGCTTGAACTATGGACAGAATTCTGTTATCTGTTATTTTCAAATATCTTAGAGAACCGAAAAATTCCTACATCTTGGAAGAGCGCTATTGTTATACCAATTTTTAAAAAAGGGAAGCGTGATGATCCAAGCAATTATCGGCCGATAGCGCTCCTCGACGTGGTGGGAAAAATCTTTGCTTCCCAGCTGCAAACCCAATTAACAAACTGGATTAATGACTCCAAACGATATGATCTGCGGCAATCAGGATTTGTAAAAGGGGTCGGATGTGGACTAAACCTAACGATCCTGAATTTCCTAAAAATGGAAGCCATCCGCCAAAATAGGAAAATTTATGTAGCGCTTGTGGATCTATCCAGTGCCTTCGACACAATTGATCGAGAGCTACTTTGGAGTAAGATGAAAAAATGGAAATGTCCTGAAAATCTACTCCAACCAATAAAAGAACTACATACAGATACAGAAATTAAGGTCAGACTGGACTCCAACGGAACTTTAAGTAAGGCAATACGCACAAACCAAGGCGTGAAACAAGGCTGTCCCCTAGCAGCCACGCTGTTCGCCTTGTTCGTGTCTGACATTGGTGAAAGTCTAGAATCCATAATTTCTTTCCCACCCAAAATTAATGGCTCACGGGTAAACTGGATGCTATATGCTGATGACATCGCTTTGCTAGACTTAACCCCAATTGGTCTGACAAGAAAATTAAGAGCCTTAGAAAGCTATGTGGAGAAAAATAAATTAAAAATCAACTCCGCAAAATCAGAAATAATAACTTTTCAAGACCTCACAAGAAATAATAAGCAAAATAAAAACTGTGCACCCACATGGAGCCTATATAAAGACAACTTAAGATGTGTGAAAAAAGCAAAATACTTAGGAATGTGGATCAACAGTAACATAAATGACTCACCATGGGCAGACAATGCAAAACAGAAATGCAGACAGTTAGCATGTCAAGGAGTTATTATAAACAAAAAGTTCAGGAAATTCTCTCTCCTACCTGTTCTAGCCCACTATAATCAAAATGTTATACCAACACTGATATATAGCGCAGAAAGTGCACTAGGAGTATCTGCAACCCAATGGCCAGAAATGGAAAATCAATACTGGAGGCGAGTTCTTCACCTACAAAAGGGAATCTCGAGTGCCTGCATTCGATATGAACTTAATCTAATATCTATGCAGGCCCGAGTCCTATGGAACATGCTATCCATGTATAGGAAGATAACTATAACTGACTGCTTACCTCAGTATAAAATATTACAGGACGCTCTGAAGGGAAATCCGGAATCAGTCATATCGAAATGGGCAACTGGTTGTAAAAACAAGCTAGCGGAGATGGGCACTGATCAAAACACCTTGGAAACCAATCCAAATTCTGTTAAGCAAAAGTTATGGGAGTTGGATTGGTGCTTAACAGTTGATGAGCGAAATCGGCATAAACTAATGAAAGATGCCGCAATAGAGGCTAAAGACCGGAACGTAATGTTACAATACTTGATGAAATCACCGAGTACTAGACATCGAGCGACGTACATGAAATTCCGAATGAATCTAATTAACACAAGAGTAAGTTATGCCGTAAGAACTCGAAATGCGCTAGCACCACTAAGTTGTCGCTTTTGTACGAAACAGCAAGAGACGCTCAAACATCTTGTACTGTACTGCGAAAACCTGAAAGACATAAGATCTGTGCATTTAGGAAACTTAGTAAAACAATACTCTACCCTGTGTGGAGATGAGTTGTGGCGCACATTTTTCAATCCACGAGAAAAGGACATTTTTGGATTGACTAACTTTCTACAAAATCTGGAGCTTGCGCTAAAAAATCTAAATTAACCTGTTTAACAAAGCAGGGTAAGAAATGCTATATGTGCTACAGAAGCAGAGTCCAAATAGGTGAAAATAAGGAAAACCGGATAACCCATTCACGGAAACAAGCAGAATCTGCAAATCAAAATATGGATCGGAAAACAGGATTTGGAAGGCTAGCAACAAAGGACACTAAAATTGTTGCAAAAACCAACGTGACTGAGATGTATTCTGCTTAAAATCTGCTTCTCGGGCACATTGTAGTACGGAAACTTTTCTCTTTCTTTTTCTTTTGTCTTCTCTTACCTTTCATGTTTCAAAAAGTTTGTATAAACTAAACGAAATAAAGAAAAAAAAAAAAAAAAAAAAAGATCTGCTCTTGGGTCCTGTAAAGCAGATGCTGGGGAAGCACCATCCTGCGTCCAGTCATCAGCTCAAACAATGACATTTTAGTTGCAGATGAAGGGGTAGATCTGATTGCCATTAGGACAAGAGGTAATCGGATATCCCAATTTGGCACAGAATCTGCCACAAATGTATTTAATATACTCACAATGGTTTTGTTGTAACGTTCTACTGCACCACTAGAGGCTAGCCGGTAAGCAATATGTAGCTTCCTTTTAACCCCAAGTATCTCCCACATCTTTGTCATTACTTCGCTGGTGAAATGGCTACCTCTGTCTGACTCAATCCTTTGGGGTAGTCCAAAACGCGAAAAGATGTGATTGATCATCAGGGCAGCTGCTGTTTCTGCCTTGCAGTTTGCGGCTGGGAGACATTCCACCCATTTAGTAAATAAGCATGTCACAGTCAACATGTAGTTATTCCCCCTAGTGGAACAAATCACGAGCCCAATGAAATCTACTTGCAAATCTGACCATGGCAGTGTCATCCCCCTCTTTTGGAGAGGCGCACGGTGTGTGAGGGATGTTGGCTGAAATTGTGCACACACAAGACACCCCTTCAAGTACTGGTCGAGGTCCTGCCCCATGTGTGGCCAGTATGAAACCTCTCTTAAGATCTCAAGTGTTGTATGAAACCCCGTATAACCGGCTGTGGCCGCATCATGAGCGTGACATAACATCAGGCTTCGGAATGAGGTAGGAACCACCCACGGATCTTGGCCAGCTTGGGCTTTCCTTACCAACAAACCATCTTGGATTCGGAACATTTTTGGACATTTCATCAACACTCTGAGGTCCTCTTTCCCAATGTAATCAGTATCCGTCAGGGGAAAGTTCTCAGGGTCCTCAATGTGTTAATAAAACTTACCAATTATTGGATCCCCTTTCTGAGCCATAATCAAATCAGCATCTGGGGTCTCCTTACTCCATTGAGCAGTTGAAAGATAATTGTGAGCATTTGTATGGGACCTAGCGATAGCAGTGACCTGAATTTCCCCCAACAGGCACTCTATCTCTATTAGATCCCCTTGGATGGCCCCGGTTTTGGCCAGCTGATCAGCTAAGTCATTTCCAGTTTTGTCTGGTCCCTCTACTTTGGAATGACCCTTGATCTTTTTCCAGTAGATGGTCATCCCATTCGAGGTGACCAGGTCATCAATATTTTGAGTTAACTTCCCATGTTTCAAGGGTTTGTTATTAGCACATAACATGCCTCTGGTTTTCCAATTAACCAGGTGCTCCACGAACCCGTTCCGTACATAATCCAAATCTGTGATTAGGACCAATTCGTGGAGTTGATGTTGGATAGCAGTGAGGATGGCCTGATGCACAGCCATCAACTCTGCCACTTGACTACTTCGGGGGCCAATCTTGTACCCAGCGGAGGGTTCTGGGGACTCATTCACCCATGCATTCCCTACGCCGGCCAGAAGTTCTTTTTCCCCGTTGTTGTCAACATGGTAAGAGCATCCATCCACATAGACCGTGGGCATTCCCTCACACTTGTCTTCTTCAAAGACTTTGTGTGGGGAATTGAGGTATGCCTCCATGTTGTCCTTTGATTTTTAGACTTTCGTCCTCGAGACAGTTTTCTCTGGGACAATCATGCAAGTCAGCCAGACCTTGCGCGAGGGAACTCTTCCTGTTTTGGCCATATCTGACCTCCACAGGAAAGCCTTGCATTGACAGAATCCAGGAAGTAATTCGGAAATTACTCACATTTCCGGCCCGGATTCTGTAACCGGGGGAGATATTGCAGAGGCTGGTGTGGAGTATCCACTATGATGTGTTCCCCCTGTATAAACGGGTGGTAATTCTTCAATGCCCACACCGTTGCCAGGTGTGCTTTCTTACATGCTTTTGGTATAATACTGCAGTCAAGCATGTATTAGAGAACCCTGTCTCCAAGAAGAACTCCTTGTTTCTGACAGGGTAAGCTAGGCAAGGCGCTTGTGAGAGGCTTCTTTTGAGCTGTTTTACTGCCTCGGATGGTTCTGGACCCCATTCCCACTTGACACCCCCTTCAAGAGATGAATCAGGGGTCTGGTGATCTCTGCGTAGCCCTCAATGAACTTTCTGCTGTAATTAGTCAGTCCAATGAGGCTCCTTAGTTCCCGCAGAGTTGTGGGGTCCTTCAATTTCTGGAGTGCTTCCACCTTCTTTTCCTGGGGACAGATACCCTGAGGAGTAATCTCATGCCCCAAGAAATTAATACGGGTTCTACACCACTGTGCTTTTTGGAAGGAAAGTTTTGCTCCGGCGGCCCTCAACTGTGTCAGAACATAATGGATCTCCGCTATGTGTTCCTCCACAGTTGAGCTTTTGATGAGGACATCATCTACATAGGCCAGGTTACCCCTCTCACCCAGGTCGGCATGGCCTTATGCAGAAAAATGTGAACTCATTACCGTAGTTGAGGTATCCTAAGGGAGTCCAGGTCCATGTGTACTGCTGGCCCCCAAAGGTAAAAGCCAGCTTGTATTGGTCCTCCCTACTGACAGGTACAGTCCAGTATCCATTGGTCAGGTCTATTGCAGTGAATACCTGTGACCCCTGATTCTGGGCCTGCCCTTGGTCAATGTAGGGAAGAGGCCATCGGGAAGTATGGACCCGTTTGTTGAGCTCCCTAAGGTCGGCGCAGAGTCTCCACTGGCCGTTTGGCTTCCATATCCCCAGCACCAGATTATTGAAGGTGCTGTAGACTGGACGGATTATCCCACGGGACTCAAGGTTCTTAATTATTTCAGTCAGGGACTCCATTGATGCGAGAGGCAAGCGATATTGCTTCACAAATACTGGAGTCATGCCAGGGTCCGTGGGAATTGTTGTGTGTGGGGGTCGGTGCGACCACAGTCATATGAGTCCACCGCAAAGAAATCTTGAAAATCCAAGAAAACTTGTTTCAGCTTTTGCTTCTGCTCCAGAGTCACACAGGTATCAGCTAGGTTGACTCTCTCTTCAACCATCTGCCTGAAGCCGGGAAAGACTTCTGGTTTCGCTATCTCAGAGGCCTCCTCCAGCTGGGTGGAGATGTCCCTGGTCAGAGTGCTGATTTGGAATGGTGGCTTCAAGTGGGAAAGGCAGCCCTCATGGACCTGAAAAATCACCTCATTCCTCCTGAAGTCCCAAGTCACATCTTCCTTGCCATAAGGGCAGGAAGTGTACACCAGGAAGTTCCCCCCATGCCGGGTAAAGATCCTGTCTGGTGTTGTGTTGTCATTACTGTCACTGTCAAAACAGTCCTTGGGGATCGGTCCTAACAGTTCATTCCCTAAATCAATGGAAAAATGTCGGTCATCAACCTCCATTCCAATAATCGATCGTGCAGCTAGAGTGATCCTCTTTAAGTTGCTGTTATTCACCTCTATTGGAATGGTGTCATGTTCTATATTGACTAATGGTGTTGGGTTTACCCCCAACCCTTGCTGTTGGAGAGAAGAATTTAGATGAATATAAGCATCAGGGTTTTTCAATTTTTGTCCTCTTTTAACTTTCACTTCCAGGGAGAATTGTCGGGTCCTTTCTGGGATGTTGACTTCCTCTCCAATCTGAATTTCAACTGCATAAGGCAGCAGTTGAGCTTACCTAAATGCTTTCTCTTGGTCATCAAAGCCCATGGCATTATCCGCTAATCCGGACCAAGCTTTGAAGTTTATTAGGTCCAAACTAATGGCAAAGCGATTGAGAATGTCACTGCCTAAGTAAAAGGCGGCAGTGACGTCTCGCACGACGCAACAATTATGGACTATGCTCTTGTTGCCAATCGAGATTTTGAGCATACACCTGCTTGGCAGGGGATGTTTGGAATTGGGTGCTTCCAGATCCATTTCCCATTTGTCTATAAGTCTAAATGTGGGAATAGCTGGATCTTTTGGGAGTTGGCGGAACATGGCTTCGCTGATGAAGCTCTTACTGTTTTTCACACACACTCGGCCAAGAACAGAGTCCTTCCCTTCATTTAACTGAATTGGGATGAACAAATGCTCTCCAATTTGCTGAATATCAGCCAGGCTCTGAGCTGATTTCATATCTTTCTGGACTACAGGAGTGGGACTGTCTGATTGTGGATTGGTAAAGAATTTCAGAGTGTTTACTTCCAGTGTGGAATACCACCTTAAACTGGAAGGAAGGTTGATTTTCAGAAATAGAGAGGACCCCCCATCACCAGTCTGTTGTACTACTGCTATTACTGTCACGTCTGGAATTTGGTTGTTATGGAAGTGAAATTCTACTTGGTCAGATTTTTATTCAACCATGTGGCATGTGCTGTTTAAACTAACATGGTTGACACTCTGTTTCAATTTTATTGGTCGGCTAGTCTGGGTCCAGAGGACCTTGTTTACACAATCTATTAGGCGTGACAACCTTCTCAGGAGGTCATTCCCTAGTAAACAAGGGTTGCCCTCTGGAGTCACTACTATGACCGGATGTTTCACCTTATGTCTCCCAATTTTAATGTCCAAATCCGCAGTCCCCTCGACGGGAATTTCCAAAGTTTCCAAGTCCAGGAAGAGGGGTGAGAGGAATTTGGTATTTCACCCCCATACCTGAATTCAGTTCATCAAAGGCCTTTTTGGACAGAAGGGTAGCTTGGGATCCAGTGTCCACCAGTGCCAAAATTGTACCCTGCCCCTGTACTTGAACCGGGGCATAGTATCTTCACTCCTTCTCCGCAAGTGGGCACAGATAATGCACGTTTTTGGACAACTGGTGGGCTATTTTTTAGTTTTGGACATGGAGAGAGAAGAGATTTGGGCAGAATTCTGTGGGGAGTCTTGGGAATCTGAAAGAAAAAGTTGGCAACTGGAGATAGGAGAAGTTTTGAGTTCCCCTGGTTCCGGTTCTGGGCCGCATCCCCCCTTTTTGGAGGCAGTCAGCAGAATGGGTTTGAACCAGGGGATTTTGATGTTGTTGGTTCTGGGATGGGATGATGGGTGGCGCGCTAGGAATTGACATCCCTTGGGACCCATTTTTCTTTGGGAGGAGTTCCCCCATCTCTGAAGGAGAAGATCCTTTTCCCAGGATCTTCTGAGGATCCCTCTCCTTCAAATTGGAAGATCTGTACCTCCTCCACAAAATGGGTCTGTTTGGATCCTTTGTTTCTCCCCCCCCCCCCCTCTGCTCCTTGGGTGGCAGGCTTTCAGGGGCAGGAGATTTTGTTTCCGGTTCCTGGGTTTCCAGGGGCTGTTTACAAGTGGGGAAGGAAGCTTCCTCCACAGCTTTACACTCCCTTCCCCTTGTGCCTCCTTCCTGGGAACCGGTGAGTTATCGGGGTGCTGCCCCCGTCATTGTTCTGGAGCACCAGGTCCAGAGTTTGGGGCATTCTGCCCCGGCATGCCCATCTGAGGGTTCAGCTGAGCCCTCAGCATGCGACCCAGATCCTGTGCCATATTTTGGACCTGCCGCTCTAACTGTGAAACCCGCTCAGGCTGATACGGGGTTCGGTTTTCTCCCCTGGGCTGATCCCGGGAAGGGTAGCTATCCCTTCTCTGGTAGTACCCCGTGTTGGGAACATTTGGGTACCCCTCCACCCTTGGCCTCCCCTCTCCCAGATTAGGTGGTCTGGGCTCAGGGAAGTGGGGAAAGAAGGATGGATGATTTTGGGGTTCGACATTTTGTGGATACCTGGGGAAAAAGTTCTGCCCAGGATTTGGTGAATTTCTGCCCTCCTGGGGGAAGTTAGGAGGGAAGTTCCCTGGGTTAGGTGCTTGGTTGGATCCCCCCCTTGGGCTGGAGGAGTCCACACATAACCCAGGATGGGTCGGTTTCCCTTGTAGCGGGGACTTACATAGTCAGGGGAGTGAGGGACCCCATTTGTGGGACTTCCTCCTTGTCTCCCTATCTGTGACTGGCCCAAGGGCATTCTGGGCTTAGAATTATTCTGTGCAGGCAGGTTTTTAGGACCCCCATCTCCAAATCTAAAATGGGGCAACCTTTACCTCTGCCACCTTAGCAGCGGCAGGGGTGCTGGTAGGTTTGGGGCTTTTCTGAGCATTATTTTTAATTTCTATGGGCTTCTGCACCTCATAGATTCGGGTGGCCTGTTCAATGACCCAGTCTAGTGACCTTTTCTCATGAAAATCTCTCACTAGCTGGGTCATGATGTATTTGGGTAAGGCATGGAAAACCGTTTTTACAAATTCTTTACTGTCCGTGCGCACCCTTTTGGTAGTCTGTGCAAAGGCACGCTTCAACTCCTGCACAAATTCTTGTGGGGCCTGATCCTCCCCACATTGCAAATTGTAGGCTGCCTTGCGAGCCTCTTGGGGATTTCTATGAACAGAAAAGTGCTTTAGGATGGCCGCCCTATATTTGGACCATCTTGAATGGTTTTGGTCCTCCAGCCCCGGGAGTATTCTGGGGAGAATGTCCATTTTACGTACTGAATGCAGCTACTGCTGTCTTTCAAATGGAAAGTCTCCATCATTTGCTCAAAGAGCTCCAAGTGTTCCCAAACAGAATACTTGGAGTTCTTATGATAAGGAGTGATGACGCTCCTTATTGCTTTGATCTGTTTTAAGTGGTCCTTAAGCAAGGCCCTTTTTTACCTTATTGGCCTTCTTGATTCGGGTAACCCTGGTCCATTCATCCTATGACTCAGAAGCACTGCTCCCAGAGGTGCCCGTCTGATCTTCCAGGTTTTCCCGGATTCTGCAAGCCTGGGAATGGCTGGCAGAATGTGGGGACCTAGTCTCCTGTGTCCTGGGACGCTAATAGGAATCTTCTGATTCCTCCTTGCTGCCAGGATTTGATGGGTACCCCCCCCCACTGACCTAACTAGGCAGAGGTTTTCAGTATGCCCTTAGTGGGCCTACTCTCCTGGGGTTCCCCACTAAACTTCACAGTACTTGGGTGCCCATACCCAGATGCCCGCCCATCCGTGCCTGGGAGGTACTGGTCCATGAATCCCATATTTCTGAATGGATAGTAATCTGCCATCTCCGTGGCCCTGGGCTCATGCGGGCCAGGGGACATGGGGGTGGCAGAGTCCAGGGACTGGGAGAGATGGAGGCCTCTGGTACTAGGGCTCCTGAGGTTATGCTCGGGTGTTTTCCTTTCCCAGCGGCCTCATCTCTATCAGTCCCTGCTTCCTGTTGACCTGCAAGAGCCTGTGCTTTCAGTTCCTCAATCAAGGCCTTACTAGACTCTATCAGTCTCTCCTGCATGGCTACCTGTTGCTGGACCCTATCATTGTGCTGGCAGAGAGCCTCATTCTCTCCCTGCCTTCCTGGTTAGTCTTGGAGTACTGGGCCAGTCTTTGCTGCAGGAGGGTTACCTCCTGTGTCCCGTCCCTACTGGCCTGCTCCTTTCTTGCCAGAGCATCTTCCACCCTCCTGGTGTGCTCTAACAAGTTTTGATGCTCTTTTTGGAGGTCACCTAGTCCCTGGAGGGCCAGGTGATTTTCTTCCAGCTTGCCTTTTAATTGGCAGACTTCCTGGCCTAAGGTATCCCTTTCCTGAGGAAGAGCGTGCCTCTGTGCCGCCAGGTTGTCCCTCTGCCTTTGAAGGGCACCAGCTTTCTGGCGTTCTTCCTCAAATTCTGCCTGGGTATCCAGGTCTTTCAGAAATAATTTGTTGCACTCTGTCTTCTCTCTATCCAGGTGGCTTTGCAGGGTGACTACCTGCTCTGCGCATGTCCTATTGAAATCCAGCTGTTGCTCCAGCTTTTTCTGGCTCTGCAGTAGGGAGTCCAAACCTTCTTGATACTCCTTCTGCAAGGCCAGAATTCTGGTATCCTGGTCTGCCCTTTCCTGTTGCAGGATACCATTATCCTCTTTGATTTTAAACAAATGCTACCTACTTTCGTTTTCTGACTCCTGGCTCCTCTGCAGCTTCTGCTCAGAAGATTACAGATCAGATTGGACTTCTCCAATGCCATCAGTTGCCTACTTGCCAGATCTTGGCCTTCAGCACATTTGTCCTGTATGGCTCCCATATATAAATATAAATATGCTGCTACCCTGGCAATCTTGTTGTGCTCATCCTTGGCCTTAGGGGCCATATATAATTCACTCAAGGCCACATGTAAGGGACCCTGATCTCTCCAGATATCTAACCCTGTTGCGGTGACCTGTTGTGTGATCCCTGCAACCACACATTCTGGTCCTGCTCAGTCCACTCACCTCTCACAAATAGCTTATATAAAAGTTGCTCTCTAGCTATCTTGATGTCTACCAATGTCGCCATTCTCGAAATTGATTTCCTTCCTGACTCACAGAAGTTTATTATTTTATTTTGCAAAACAGACCGTTTCCTGAGAGCGTTCCTTTTTGAGGGGTGATTTTACAGCATAACACAGCGTGGTAGCCCAACAGAATTTATGTATCCTATTAGTTAGCACACTGTATTAAGCTGCACAAGTTGTAGATCTAATCCAGAAGTCCCGCGACGAGCCCCCAATCTGTAAGTGACTTCAATGCAGCACTCCAACTAAGTCAATGCCTAGTCTGGGATGCCCAATGGAAGCCCTTATTTATATATTTTTATGTCAAAGTTCTTCAAATCTGGTTGATGAACCCATTTATAACGCCCCTCTCTTTGAATCCCCTGACCTCCCTGAGCCAAGAAGTAGGTTTGTTTTGCAAATTAAAAGGTTTATTTGAAGAATTAAACAATATATATATATCACACTTTTATGAAAAAAATAATATCTGAATAGGACACTTATGAATATGGACGGTAATCAACAAGGCCTAATATTACAAACCAACAATCTCTTTAATCACTTAGGAGTATGAATATGGAGGATACGGTAGCAGAGAATACTTTATGTGATTGCAGGAAATGCAATAATGGGAAAGAATGCAACACGGAAATAAACTTGATATGATTTCAACAAAAGACCATGTGATCACTCTTTCCCCTGTGACTACTCACTCCCCCCTATGCAATATGAAGAGATGGAAATGAGGGCACACAGGTTTCAGGAATACAATCAAGAAGGTAGTTCAATTCCAGTTGAGTCCCATCAAGCTTAGAGAAACAGGTATGATTTTAAAACAGGCAAAAATACTTTTGAATGTGATTGCAATGAATGGGAAAAAATGCCAAATTGATTTTAATTCACTAAAGGAGATTCAGCACTAATGAGAATTACTTTAGATGGGTTCAGGTCAACACTAGCAATGATTCATGAATGATTATCAAATTGAAAACGAAATTCAGTAGTTGCAAACAAGAAACAGCTATTCTGACATGTGTTGAAATTGAGCTAAACTGCAATTCATAGCACATTTTGCGCATGTGTAAATTGCGATTACGGAAAAAGTGTAATGAATTGGGTTTGTTGGAAAGTTTAGGATCTTAGCTTCAAAATGACTGTTAAATTCGGTTCTAGGACGTATGGTTCAAAAGTTACGGAGGTTTTTGTGGGGGTAGATTTTCAGAAATAAAGTCAAGATTTCAAAATGACAGATTGCGCTTTACAGATTTGGAATCAACAGGATGGACACAAGATACTATAATGCAGTTCTGGACAGGTTAATATTGATGGAAGAGGATTACTTTAAACTAAGAGCTTGTTTAAGGACAGTTCTAGACTAGATACTCACTCCTAGGCTTTGGAATGGAATGCTCCTCGTCAAAGATCTGGTCGAAGGTTTGGACTTCACTCTCGCCACCGGACGGTCTCAGGCACTGGTTCTGCTCACAGCACGGCCTCTGGTCTGGCGGGTTCTGGATACAGTGCTGCTTTCTGGGTCTGGATCTGGGTTCTAGCACAGGGTTCTTAGCTAGAAGCAAACAGCACAGCCCGGCTGTTGAAGGTGAGAATCAGGTTGCTAGATTCTGAAGCCTGCTGAGAAGAGTTCAGCTTTTGGGATTGCGCCTTTGCTTTAGGGTTCTAGAGCTTGGTTCTAGAGTCTGGTCTCTGGATCTATCTGGATTCTGGAGTCTTCCGGCAGAGTGCTTCGCAAGAAATTGGTTGACGAGTGGAAAGAGTGTGTCCTATCTGGGTCTCAGCAGTCCCTATTTATGCGTTTCCAAAGTGGGTGGGTAGGCTGATTCTCTATGCCCAACCCTCTAAGGATTTGATAGGTTAGAGAATTCCCTGTCCCCTGACTGGAGAAAGGATCAGCGTGTCAGAATGAGTCAGAGTGATGCTGTGTTTATGGCTTAACTGAAATCCCTCCCCTTTGCTTTTTCATAGAAACTCTAATTTTCCCAAAAAAGATATTTCCCAGATACACAAGTTGTTCATAATACATATACACATCACAGATTAATTAAGGCATGTCTCTGTTCAAGTCCCATGTTCCTACGAACTTGGGTTCAGAAATGACCACTTGTTGGCACTTTTGGTGGGTTTCCCAATATTGCTTCTGCACCAAATTTTACACAAACATACACAGCCTCTCTGAGCATATTACTGTAAGTTCTTATGTTCATAGCCAAAACACGGCAGCTGCGATATTAATAAATTCCAGGGTTTGGTCTCAGAACATCAAACGGCGTCCAGCTTAGTCTTAAATTGTGAGTGAATTTTTCATTTAACTGTCTCAAAGTTTTATATTTTTGTCAGCTTTGTACACTTTGTTATAAACAATTTTATAAAACATATATTTGCTGGGCTCCTGAATCCACAATGGTTTGTCTCCACCCCCAGAGCTGTCTGACTCAGAGGTCACATGTCTCTCTTTCCTGCCAGGAGTTGTTGACCAGTCACACCCAAATCAGCATATTCCTATTCATCCCAAAGAATCCATTGTATTGACTGAGCGCAACATGCCAGGGTGCCTTGGCTAGTTCCTATTCACACCAGTCTGTCAATCTCTTGGCCATGGGCAGGGGAAGTCTCCTTTGTCCAGGAGAAGGTGTGGAATCTGTTTGATCGCAGTGTGGGAAACTTTTTAACTCTGCACAGGTACACAGATTCCCCAGGAGGGGTTGATAGTCACCCCTGGCTCTGGTTGTAGCAGTTCTGGAGGGGAGAACATCTGAAGCCAACAGGAGGGAACGGACAACTGGGGGTCCTCAAGCCTAACCCTGGCTTAGTAGCCACTTAAGGACTATTTGCTGCACTATTGGTCCCACGTTATTGGAGGTAGAGAACGGATCGGATGAAGATATCTATGTGAATCCTTTCCATCATCGGGCCAGTCTCTCGGTGGTGGGACACAAGCTGCCCCGTGGAGAGAGTTGAAGTGGGCCCTGGCACCTGGTACTCAGAATAGCACTTCTTCTGGACTTTACAGACTGACTGGCTGCCTGCAGGCATGGCAAAGTGGCCCCTAATGTGGAGGGCTCCTGATGATGCACACCACTTCTGAATGCTTGGGAGGCCCTGCTAACCTACTCATCTAATGAGTGGAGTCTCTTCTTGCATCAAGCCACCCACCCTGTTTATTCGGCGACTTGGGACGTCTTTCACCTGACTTGTCTGCAACTGTCTTGCTACTAGACCACCTGGTGAGTTCATTGTGCACACTGCAGTTTCTTCATGCTTTGTGCAGTTTCTCTGTCTCCCTCTCCCTCTTTCCATCTCTCTCCCTCTCCCTCCATGGTGCTCTCCATCTCTCCTATATACTCTATCACCTATCCTACCTCTCTCTTGAAGCAAGGAACAAATAATGTTCTCCAATCCAGGCCTGCCCATTGCTGACACATATGTCAACGCTTCTTCCGGGCAGACTGCCACAGACATCCTCTTTGTCGCTCCCTCTTCATACCTTTGGACTCCACACCTGGTCTCTGTCCTTTCTCCTTACTCTTCGTTGCCCATTAATGGTGGCACCAGATTGCAAGTACTCTTGGCAGGCTTCTCATCCTCTAGGTGCATCATTCATGTATAAGAATGGCACTGTCATGGCCCAGGGCTCTCAGCCCTCCCTGCTCCTTCTTGATAGACATTCCGTCTCTCTTCAACCTCCTCCCCTTTCCTGACACTCCTCTGTCTGCCACCCCTCTTGCCCCTTCACCACAGATGCGCAAACCACATCCATGTACACCTCCTCGGAAGACCTTCAAAGGGTGAAAACAGCTTCACATAGCTACCCTCAACTCTCGCTCTGCTGTAAAACACTCCTCTATCTGTATCCTTCTTGAAGACTTTGACCTTGACGTGCTCGCTCTCACTGAGATGTGGTTCGCTGCCAGCTCTGTCACTGACTTTGACACACTCCTCCCTGAGGGTTACAAGATCCTCTCTAAGACCAGTCCTACCCGGTCTGGTGGCGGAGTGGCCTTGATCTTCCCTGAATGGGTCCCTGCTACTATCATTAACATTCATACCTACTCTTCCTCCGAATGCCTTGTTTGCAGTCTTGGCATCACTCCAACCCTCTTGTTGACTCCTGACACCATCTACAGGACCCCTGGTCCGATCTCTGCCTTCTTCTCAGGGTGGTCTGAGCTCACCTCCTCCCTTGTTGCCTCCACATTGATGCTTCACCTCCTCTCAGACTTCAATATTCACCTTGAATCTCCTAATTTATTCACTGGACTCTTTTGCAATCTCTGCGACTTTCTTTCACTCACCTTCATCCCTCCGGTCCAACGCACTCAGTCAGACATACCTTGGATGATCTCATCTCAGCAGACATCCCCATCTCCAACCCTCTCACTATACCTCTCTCCTGGACTGACCATGCTCTCCTGTCCTCTCACCTGGATCTCTTAGGTCCCCCCACTCTGCCTCTGCCTGCACTACCAGTCTCCTTCTCTGTCATTCAACCGATGAAGTGAGTGTCAGTTGCTGCTTTTTCTGCCACTTTCATTCCTCCTCCCACTCCTGCCACGGATGCCCACACTGACTCTGCCATTGCTAATCTTCACCTCTATATCACCAACACCCTGGACATTCTCCCCTCTGCCATGAGGATCTGCATGAAGCCTGCCTCCAAGCGTAACACCTGGTATGACTCCGACCTAGCCTCTCTGAAACACATGCACAGAGATGCTGAACGGAAGTTTCGGACATCAGGCACATCCTCTGACAGACTGGCCTTCCGCCTACTCCAAAGTCAATACAGACTCTATTCACTCAGAGAAGAGGGCCCATATCCAATCCCACATCTCTGGGGTCTCTAACAACTCAGGCAAACTTTACAAAATCTGCAAGGAACTTGCCTATCCTACTGCAGTCTCAACTTCTCCCCTCCCATCCCTGACACTCTGTACTTCACTGGCCACCCACTTCGTAACAAAAACTCAGGAAATCCTGTCCTTGCTCTCCCCACTACCATACCTCTTTCCTCCCTGGCTCTCAGTCCTCCCTTGGCCCCCCTCTCCCTTTACCTTCTACTCTCCTCTTCCTCACCCATACACCGGATGAGGTCTCTAAACAAGTACTCTCTATGAAATTCTCCTGCAAACAGGTGCTCCCTTGCTCCTCCAGATCTACCAAGGACAACATTTCCTCCCTTGCCCATCCTTGGCTAATTTATGTAATCACTTCTGGGCCATTGACTCCTTCCCGCGAACACCCATGAACACTTGCTCTCAAATCTAGATTCCAACTCTCCATCCGTTCTTATCCTTCTGGATCTTTTATCTGCCTTTGACATGGTTAAGCATGCCACCCTGACAAATCGAATCTCTGATACTCACGGGCCTGGCACTGGATTAGTTAACCTCTTTCTTCTCCAGCCGACCTTCCCAGGTTCAACTCAGCCCTTTTCTCTCCCCTATCACACTTTCTACCTGTGGCGTCCCTCAAGACTCTATCCTCTCACTGTGGCTCTTCAACATCTACTTTGCCCCTCTGGCCCACCAGATCTCTTCCTTCTCTACTCACTTCCAGTGTATGCAATTGACACTCAGCTCTCCCTCAAGCTTTACTCTACTTCCTCCACTTCCTCCTCTCTCATACCTGACTGTCTGACTGCTATTCAGGCATGATGTGCTGCCAATGATCTCTGCCTTAATGTCAGTAAGACTGAGATCCTTCTCATTGGGAACCCAGCTCCATCCTTCTCTCTTGCCCTCTGGCCACCCTCTATGAGCCCCCTCCCCTCACCCTCTTGTAAGGCAAAAAACCTTGGTGTCATCTTTGTCCCCTCTCTTCTTCTTCCCTTCTCACATCGCAGACCTTGCCAAGAAGACACACTATCAGCTGCACCTCCTCAGAGGCATTCTCCCTTTCCTGACCTTTCCTCAGAAACTCCTTGTCTCCAGAGCTCTGGTCCTCTCTAGGCTGGACTACTGCAACAATCTCTTCCTCAATCATCATTTATCCTCATTTCGCTCCTTTCAACTACTTCAGCATGATACTCTAAGACTTATCCTTGGCCTCAAGCCCGGGGACTGCATCTCGCCAGCCCTAAAATCTTTCCACTGGCTCCCGGATGCTGTTAGGATCAAGTTGAAGACCATCTGCATCATCCACAAGGCTTTCTGGGGCATGGGACCCTGCTACATCCAACTATTTCTCCCTAAATGCATCCCTGCTAGAGCCCTTCGGTCTTCTAGCTCCAACTCTCTGCTGGTCAGACGCTTCTCTAAGCAGAGAATGAGGGATAGATCTCTCTCCTCTGCAGAAGCCTCCCTCTGGAATTGCCTCCCTGCCCCTCTCAGGCTTGAGATGGATCGGCCTTAAGAGCCGGCAGCTCTTCAAGACACTCCTTTTCTCTTCTTCATTCCCTCTCCCCCTCCCCTACTAATACCTCCATCTGCCGCAGTGACTGGCTGCCTGGTTCCCTCTAGGTTCTACAGGGCACCAGCCCCACTCCCCCATCCCACCCCCCTCCTTGCACTTAGCATGTGAACACTCTCCCCCTTCCACCATGCAATCCCTGGCACTTGCCACCTTGGTCTCCCCATTGCACTTGCCTAAGCCCATTGTTCCTTCTTCCCCCCTTTCACTTGCACCATCTACTCTTAAACTGCACTTCCCTTCCCACCCTAGCACTTCGCATTTTGCGCAGACCAACACTATTCCACCCCTCCCTTGCACTTCTTGTTACTGCAATTGCAGGACCTGAATGACACATGGCCTAGTACAACCATTATTGTTATATTGTCCCTTGTCACCCTCGCGCCCCTTTTTGTCTTGTGGCACCTTTAGACACATTTGCTGTATAGGTGCCTTATAAATAACCAATGCATGAAATAAAATAAATATTCAGGGTATGCTATTGCTTCCTGTAAACTTGTTCTATCACATGGGGGCACTAGTGGTACCTATGTGCATTTCAGGGCACCAATTATATTTGGGAACTAAGCAAAATCATAGACACATCCTTTCATGGCTTTCATGGACTTTTGGATTGTTGGAAGGAGTATTCTTGAATACATGTGCTGGTCCATGCCAGGCTTCATGCCAACAGTGCAATGATAGCTGCAGTTTGCAGGAAAACTGAATATAGCTCCTCACTTTAGTAGAGAAGAGATGGCAGTGTATATGTCAGTTAGGCTCGCCAAGTCACTCAACATGAACTGGAGAACATGGATTACGTTTGTCCAGGCCAGCTGACAAGTTCTCAGGATATGTGTTTCTTTAGTGTTCATGGAGTGATTATTATCTTGGGTTTCAGGGGCCTCCACCTCCTCCTCAATCCTTGATGGGCCATGTGCCATATGCAACATTCCTTTAAACATAAAATAGCAGGGGCAGCTGCCCTAGCTATATTGGCAGTGCACCACTGAGTTGCATGTTACTGTTGGTCTTGGAAGTGATTTGGATAAAACGTTTTTATTGGGGTGGTGAATATGTGGATTTGTGATTGATTTACCTACACTTACACCCCATTACTGCCTGCTTTGTCATGCCAGTAATTTCGTGTGGTGTTTCACGTGGTGTTTCATTCATCACATGACACCATCCACAGACCTTTCCAGGAAGGAGTTCTGCTGGCCATTCCATTGCCCCCCATTGACTTAGACTTACCTACCTCCAACCATGCCTCTGCAGGTGGGTGCCCACTGTGTGAGCCCTTGTCCACACCTGGCCCCTCCCTCCTGCACCACCCGACAAAGAGTGTGTCCCCTACTTAATATTGACTTCTGGGCTTCCTCACCATGGGCCTCCTCACTTAAATGCTGTCTTCTTCTGAAGGGAACCTCTCCCGCTGTTTGCTTCTGTTTGTGACTGAATGTGATTGATTGTCATGCCATTCAATCCACGCTAACGTTCTCATCCATCATCATATTCTCCCTCTACTCTCGCTTACGGCAGCTGCATTCCTCCTGAGCCACAGTCTGCCGTCTTTCATCAAGGCTTTGTGCATTTGATCATCAGTCTTTGGACAACTTAATATGCACTCCTTTATCCATGTTACCGCTTTGCCTTTCTATTCTTCGCTCTCATTGTCATGTTTGCTACTATCCCAATACACTGCCTCATACATAATTCAAGACATCCTACCTTCGGTTTGCATAATTCATCTAATTTAATCTAGATCCCTCTTCTTTCCCATCGATCCTCTCACTGCTCTTTCCTCTCTATTTCTGTCGGGCTCCTAAATGCTGATTCAGTCTACAATAAAACTCACATAATTCTAGACACTTTTTCCTCATCTCAATCTGCACTTGCTTTGCATAGCTGAACTGAAACCTGCATTCCCACCTGTGACCTCATCTCCTCCACTTCCATCACCAGCTATCTCTCCAAATTCTTTCACTCCCCACATCCCTCCAGTAGAGGTGTCAGAATTGGTATCCTCTGCCTCTCATCCTATAGCGTACGTCCACAACCCACTCTCTTTCCTCTTTCCCCTTCTACATCTGTCTGCAACGATCCAGATTATCTTCTCTTTCCTTCCTCCCTCCTCTCCTTGTTTTTCTCCTTGGTGATTTGAATCTACATCTTCTTACTACTCATGCTTCTTCTCCCTTCCTCCGCTTGCCCGATTCCTACAACTTTATCCAGTATGTCTCCCCTCCCTCTCATATCTCTGGTTCATTTGATCTTATCTTCACCCCTGTCTGTTTTACCATTACTGTTACAGCTATCCCGTTCTCTACTTCTGATCACGTTCTATTATCTTTCTCTATGTCTCTTCCTCCTTCTGAATCTCCCATTCCATTTCACTGCATTACCCATTGTGATCTCCGATGTAAACACTTCCACCTTTATCACCTCCGTCGTAGCCTCCATCTCTGCAGAATGCAATGAGTCTTGCCTTTCCGTAAACTTTACCCTCTCACCACCTTTAGTCTTATGGCAACTGTGGACTCTCTCACCTCACTTGCCCCTTTCTCCTTTCTCCTTTCCTGGAAAACCTCCTTAGCCCTGGTTCCATTCCAACCTTCACTTTCTTCAGTCCTCACTTCATCCTGCTGAACAGCATTGGACAAAATCCCATTCCTCTGATGCTCTGGCTCTACTCTCTTCTCTCTGTTCCTCTTCGATGTCAGTTGTTAGAAACTCTACTTCTCTAATCTCATTATTTCCTGCTCACCATATCCTCGTCACTTGTGTTGGCTTCTCAATCAAATCTTTACCACCCACCACATGACCCCTAACTTTCCTCCCCGTATCCCTTATGAACTTACCAATGTTTTCTAGCAAAGTCTCACAACTATGCTCTGCTCTGTCTGCTGCTAGCAATCCACCTGCCTCCTTCCCTACTTTGATTTCCTCTTCCGGTCCGGTTCTCTTCTATCTGCCCGACATTCCAAGCTGTCTTCTATACTTATTCTTCTTGACATTTCTGCTGATATTGACATGGTTGATCATCACATTCTTCTCTCTATTCTCACCTTCATTGGTTCCAGTCTTAATTTGACAACCTCTCGTTCTCTACTTCCTGTGCTGGCAAACATTTCCCTACCTTTCGCTTACTACATGGGGTTCGCGGGGACCTCTTCTTTTCACCTCCCCTCTTTCTTCTATCATATCTTCATTTGGTCTCTATTTCCATTTTTATGCTGATGACGCTCAAATCTCGTCTCTTTTGCTTATTTCTCTAACTACCTGCATACACAATTGTCCTCCTGTCTTCTTGCAGTACAAAGCTGAATTCACTCCCATTTTTTCCAACTGAACGCCTTCAAAAATGAGAACATTTTCTTTCCCTCCTACTCTGCCCACCTACTTCCCCCTCTAGCTCATCTCCTCCTTCCACTGTCCCACTATCCTCTACAGCACATGACGTAGGAGCATCCTTTGACCCTGTACCTTCCTTCTTTACCCACATCTCTAACCCTGCTCGCCTGTCGTTTGCAAATATACATTTGTAAAGCTCAACCTTTCCTCACTTTCCATGACACCAAACTGCATATATTTACTCTCATCTTTTATTGCCTGGACTATTGGTCTGTACGTGATTTTGGTCTGCCTGCCTATAAACATGTCCCAGTCCGCTATATCTTTAATTTCTCTTCTGTCTTTTCACTCACACCACGATTACACCTTCACTTTGTTCCCTCGGTTGCCTTTCATTTGAATCCCATCTACTCTTACATTTTCTCTGTATAGTTTTGAAATACATATTTGGCCTTCCCCCTTTTTGCCTTTCTTCTCCTGTCTCTCTCTATGTTCACACTCACTCCCTTGACTCTCAGTCCCCATATCTACTTGCTCTTCCCAAACCCTCATGCACCAAATCTCACGTGCACTCTTTCACACTTCTTGTATATTAGCACAGGAAGTCTCTTCCTCTTCCTATTTCTTCACCACTTCCGCTCTCTCCATGAACACGTTCTGCTCACTTTTAACTAGTAATCCTCCTGTTGGCGATCTCATTGATTGCCTTACCCTGTCTATCCAAATTATTTTGTACCGTATACAATTCTTTTGCAGCACTTTGGCAAAAGCACTATATTAATTAAATAAAATACAAATGGGTTATTTTTCCCTGTAACAGTGTTCTAAACTGCGCACTGAATAGTGCATCCGGTGTCGGGCACTCTTCCCAACTCTTACTGGGCAGGTGTGGGAAGCCACGTTATTTTTGGAAGCATTGCTTCTGCTATTATCACTTGTGGTCTGTGACTCGTTCTTGTATGGAGTGTTCAGTCGTCTGGTATTTACAGTTTTACTGTTACTACCAAACTCGTAATTAGGGCCTAACCATTCTTCAGGGTTTTCTGAAACATTCTGTGCTGCATTGGATCTCACAGCTTAGCGGGTCTTGCAATATTGTTTTCGGTCAAATGCATTGCATGTGTGGGATAAAATAAACATTGAATGAAAGGTGCAATGATTTGTCTTCACAGAATTGTTTTGACAGCCAAATGGATTAATCTCATATGCTGCATTAACTACATGAATATGCAAATGTAAGATAATTACATTAATTAATTAGAGAACGCTGCTGACACAGCTCAAGAGTTGACATTTTAAGAAGAAATTAACTTCATCTGTTTGTGCAATATACCATGGCATTCATCTGTAGTAGCTAATAGCTAAAGAAGCTAAATAAGGCACATCATGTTTTCACAATTTCACAATTTCACAATCTCCTACCAACTACCTCTCTATAGTGACTATTTGATCATTGTATTTTCCCTGCTTGCCTTTAAGGGAGCCAATGTGATTATTCTAGGCATTGTTAACTCGTGGTGCTACTTTCCCTTTTCCCACCTCATCTTGCAGGATATTCCATTGGTTCACCTCAGCCTCTATGAGGAAAGATATCCTGGTCCTTTTGTGCGGTCATGAGCATGGTCAATGTCATATAACTCTTTACTATTTTACAATGGAAAACAGACAATAGAGCAATTTCATTTTAAGTATTTTGTAGGTCTGTGTGAAGGGGTTTGCCATCGCACACCGGTCAAGTGGCACTGCGAGTAGAGCGCAGGTTCGAATCCCGGATAGGCCAAACTCAGGCTTTCATCCTTCCGAGGTCAATAAATGAGCACCACACACCGTGGGTAATAATAAGCAGCACTCAGATACCTGAGGGTTCGTAGCGCTATATAAATAATTCCACTAAAGTTACCCAATGAACCAAGGCATTGAGTGTGGAGAAGTATTCCTTACCGGCACCGTTCATTCCGCGGCCGCCAGCCTCCTAATGAGGCCCAATTAGTTAATTATTTACAACATTGAAAACATGTATTACTTTTTGGCATTGGATCGATGTTGGGGGCGTGGGGGAGGCCGGAACACAAAAACGTTTGTTTCATTTTGTGTGTTGTTGCTGCTTACTGTACAGGACAACAGAGTAGACAGAGGGGCAATAAGAGACAGGGCAAGCTTAAGGATGGCACTGGCAGGCAGAAGACATTGAAGGTGCTGGACCTTAATCTCTGATAGAAGCTACATAAACAAAAACCCAACATGGTCATAGTCCTCCCTTTGCTACTCCTATGGAGGGTAGTCAATTTCTCTGGGAGATTTCCTCTTTCCCAGGCATTTGGTAGAAATGTGTCAAAATGCTCAGATGAAAGCCGGCCCAGATGTATACAGGATTGGGGTTGGAATTACAGCATCCAAGGGTGGACTGACCTATAGGTAAATCTGGAGAGTTCCCGGTAGGCCTTTATACCCTGGGCCTCTTTCGTGTGGTAACCTATTTTATTTCCACATTTTCTCATAGGAAAAGGATTAGTCTTGCTGAAAATGTGTAACATGGGGCCACTTTGAACATATTTCCATGGCCTTTTTTGGTTCCCGGTCCACCCCTGACAGCAACAGTTCCTTTTGCATGGTACTCTCAGAATGAGCAACAGGATTTTGTCACAAGGCCATTTTATCCACTCCCAAATACATTGGGCCTCATTACGAGGCTGGCGGTAGCAGTGCCTGTAGTACAGGCAAGGCTGCCACCGGTATCCATTTTTTCCGGCACCCGCAAATGGGCAATTACCGGGTCATGCCAAGTTTGGCGGACCCAGTAATTGCCCATTCGCGGGTGCGCTAATAAGGAACTCCCCATCCCCATTCGGCCCCATAGGGCTGAATGGGAATGGGACGTCGGATGCACCGGCACCATTCAGAATGGTGCCGGTGCATCCAACGTGCTGTGCTCGCGGGTGCCGCTCTGACAGGCGCCCGCGAGCACAGCTCGTAGTGTGGCGGTCTGGGAACTACAGTACCGGCATGCTTGCCGGTACCGTTGTTCCCAGACCGCCAGGGTCGTAATGAGGCCCATTGTTTTCTTAATGTGGCCATCATGCTGTCCTTCTGCTCCACTAGGTTGGGGATGATAACCTCAATTGAAATACTAAGAGATATTTAAAGCCTTGCAAATATGTCTAACCACCTGGCTTGTGAAATGCGTTCCTCTGGCACTGTCTATGCCTGCAGGAAGACCAAACTCAGGTATAAACTCTATGAGGAGCTTCTTTGTGACAGAGGTTACAGTCAGCCTCTCTGCATGAACAAAATTCTATCCACCCAAAAATAATCCACTATCACACCTAGCACAACTAGACATAATTAAACATTAAGATATTTAAACAAATGCAAAAAGTTTATTTGCACCTTCAAATATGAGTCTTTCGGTACTGATTGTGCAGAAGTCAAAGTCTTTGCAACTTGTGCCACGATATGGCCCAGTCACACCATCCATGACTGCTGTAGTTCTGTGCAGTAGGTGGAAAATACGGTGCACATCAGTCCCAATGCATTGCAGCAATTGTAGCACCTTTACAGTAATGGCCTTCTTATTGGGCCAGTCTGACAAGATAAGGCATAACCAGGTGATCATCTGGACAGCACCACAAAGTGATGAAGTGCCTGTTACAGTTGTTCCTAGACCAGTATTCTTTTTCTCTTTCATGGCGCTAGATGCTGCAGCATAGCCACACTAGAAAGAGTTGGAATTGATGATTGTTCAGCTGAACACAGATACGGACATCATTAGGACACAGGGGCACCTTTTAAGGCCACATGTCATGCTAAATAATCAGCTAACTCATTTCCCATCACCGAACTAGAAACATTATGCCAATTGCACTTCACTTTTGCCAGCGCAGAGGGTAGCATTAGGGCTTTCAGTAAAGTAGAAACATAAGGACCATTACATATAGGAGTATGGGTGAGAGCAATGAGTTCAACAACCTGAGCAGAATGAGCTGAGTTGAAATTGCTCTTCTCTTTTTTTGCAACACCCTACTCAGTAAAATAAGCAAACTTCTCTGCTCATTCGTCTTTAGTAACATTTGATACTGTTCACCATTCTATTGTCTTGTGCGCCCTTTCGTGTCTTGGTTTCAGTGGTTCTGTACTTGATTGGCTTCTCTCCTGTCTCTCTAAATGTGTGTACTCGGTTTCTTGTGCTGATCAATCTTCTTCTATTCTTCCTCTACAATATGGCATTCCACAAGGCTTGGTTTTGGGACCTCTTCTCTTCTCTCTTTAGATTATTCCTCCCACTATTACGATGACCTCCAATGGTCTCTCACACCATTTCTATGCAGATGATTCTCAGATCTATCTTTTTTCTCTTCATTCTCTGACACCATCCACTCTACTCTGTCAGCCTGCCTATTGGCCGTTCAATCTTGGATGTCTGCTCATTATTTACATCTTAATCCATCCAAATGAAGGTTCTCTTTTTACCTGCTTGTATCATTTCCCTGGCTTAATTGACTTTTTCTATCTCTTTTCACCTATCTTTTCTTCTAATTACTTCTTGTGTGTGTAATCTTGGAGCCAACCTCAATACTACTCTTTTTCTTCTTCCAATGCTTCCACAACTGCTTGTTCTTACCATTTTCATTTATTTAACATCCAGAGACCATGTTGCTTCATTTCCTTTTATGGCACTAAAGCTCTTGTCTCATCTCTTTTTTCTTCTTGAGTTTCTACTGTTCCAGTCTTCCTGCCTATCAGCTAGCCCCTCTTTGTTCCATCTATAATTTTTCTATTCATCTTTTGTTTCTATCGTCCCATTAAAACTGCATGTCTATCCCTTTGCATTCTTTGCTTTAAATCTCATCTTCAGTTTACCTTTCTCTGTGCTGTGTTTAAATGCCTCCATGGCATGGCATGGCTCCTTCTTACCTTTCTTCCCTGATCTCTTTCTAATCCCCTTCCTGTTCTCTTTGCTCACAGTCCAATGTCCTTCTATCTGTTCCACACCCTCCATGCACTCAATCCCGCATTTGCTCATTTCCACAGCTTGAAACCAAATATTCCAACAAACTTCCTTTTGCTCTCTTTATTTTCTTTATTGCTGTTCTTGTCTTAAATACTACTTGCTATCCACTTGATTGTTCATATAATTAATTCACTATCATATGGTATGTAGTGATTTTTGTTGTTAAGCACTTTGGCTTTTAGAGCTATACAAATACAATACAATAAAACAAAACATTAAGATAAGCTTCCAAATCTCAAATTGTCTAAAGACTGCATAACCCAAAGAAATCGCTTGCAGAATATATCATAAAGAATATCCACAACAAACAGAATAATCTTCAAGTGCTGCAATTGTGCATCTTTTAAATCAATTTTGGGAGTCAAAAGGTATTTGGTTATCAGTACAATCATGTATATCCCCATCAGAGGGTAATGGGGTATATAAACAGTATTCAAAATAGAACAGCTGGCTATAGCTACATTAGCTGCAGAGATCAACAATTGCTTATATTTGGTTAATAATGAGTTATACATGTGTTGAATGTTCCCTTTATGTCCTTACAAGGCAATCATTCTCAATAGATCCAGGGAATATTGTTAGCAAGCTTTCAATGAGGGAGATGCCATTCGATGTTGATCAAGATACTGCATCAAAATGGACAAACTTTGAGCACCAGCAAATTAAGACCTTGCTTTTAAATCTGAGAAAAGATAATCAGACTTTCAACATATCCCTACGATAAACAAGAACATTGGTATTGTAAGGATTTATATGTAAAAGTGAATGCATGTTGACTGGCAGGATGTACAGGTATAGAACATAATGTAGTCCGTAGATCTACTACTGTAGAATGTGTGGTGGTTTCAGGAACGCAGGATAAAATAGTTACAGGATTAGGCATGACAGGAAAAGCAGGAAAAACCATAGCATTGACAGCTCAGAGATCAATGCATGTCCTCTGAGCATTGACAGCTCAGAGATCAATTCACGACCTCTGAGCATTGACAGCTCAGAGGTCATGGATTGATATGTTACTTTCCCAGGTTTTTTTGCTGGTAAAATGAGAGTACTGTGAGAAATATAATATGATATGATATGATATGATATGGCATTTATAACGCGCCTATACACAAGTGTTTCAAGGCGCGACGAGGCAAGAGAGGGAGACAAAGGGAGGACGGACAACAATCCTACTGGGCCAGGTGTCATTCAGATCATTCAAGTGCATGGGGAGGGGGCAGGGATAGTGCAGTACATGGGAAAAGATGATAACAATAAGTAAGTACAAAGAGGTGGGCGTTCCTAAAAGTGTTATCTAGGAACTCCCGTCCCCTGCACACTATCCAGTATTTGAAAACAGATCAGTAATTTGATAAAGTAATCAAAGGTTCTTTTATGCAATTTAGTATAAACACTTAGTAAACAAGAACATTTTCCATATGACCATTTTTGTAGAACATAGAAATCGTCCTTTATTATTGTACAATGTTTAGGCCCAAAGCGTTTCGAGTTTACACTCTTCTTCAGGGGCAATATCACAATTCTTTCAAAACATTTCTAAAAAGAATAGAAAAAGGTACAATTTAGCATATTGTTTGTTAACTGTGCTTCCCTAAGTAGGGGAGCCCAATTTTTCAATCAAAATCAACAGACAAAGGGCCTCATTACGAGTCAGCCGGTCCGGAAAGAATGGTGGTGGTAAATCCGCCACCACCGTTCTTCCGGAAAAGCTGATTAAGAGTCCTGCAGGCGGGAGGTGTCACTCCCGCCAGGTCTGACCTGGCGGGTGTAAAACCACCCGCCTGCAGGCGGACATGGAAACATCGGCACCATTACAGCATGGTGCCGGTGTTTCCACTTCCCCATTCCCATGGAGTCCTACGGGACTCCATGGGAATGGGGATTAACAGAATTCCGCCTCCGGAATTACCGGATTACCGGGGTTGTAATGCCCCAGTGATTCCGGCAATCATGGAGGCGAAATGGTAATACGAGTTTGCCGGTAACCTGCCGGAATTTCCAGCACAGTTACCGCCGGACTCGTAATGAGGCCCATAGTTTTGTAATCTCCACTTCCATTACTTCATTTCCAACATTGGTTTAGACAGTTGTGAGAGAACTTGTTATACTTAATTAATTTGAACAAATAGTAATTATCAAAACCCCTTAGCAGCAATCAAGTCAAAAAAAGTAAGGATGGTCATGCCCTCATGTACTAAATCATAACTCAAGAAATAAGATTGTCGGGTAGGTAAGTCACTTACCACAAGATGTGAGAGTATTTTGAAAAAATAATAATTCGAAATGGTGCAACCACACGTTTCTGGGGTAGTCAGTCCAATCACTGGTATAGATTAAGGCTATAAATCAGAGAGAGTGTCAAATGGTAAGACAAAATGTCCTATATAGCGAAAGCTCATACGGAAGAGAAAAAATATTCAAGTGAACACTTACAATTTAGTCAGAAAGTGATGCACTGTGGTAGACCCCGAAATAAAGGGAGAATGCTGAAAGTACTCCTTCTGGTGATTGAGCTGAAAGATTGAGTAAGAAAAATGGGAAAAATAATATAAGTACGGTTTGGAACCGGGAGTTAGAGCAAAGCCGACCCATGGCTGTCTATTACTTATATTTCAACAGGTCAGAGTGAGGGAGTTATGGTGGTGCTCATCGCCCAATCAGGATGTGTTGCCTTCATGAACGGTCCCTCTTTTATACTTCCGCAATAGAGATACATCAGAGCATTGACGGCATATTGCTGCGCGCGCATGCGTGTGGCGAGTGTTGTCCATCGGCATGGCTATGACATCACCACCGTGCATGCGCGGTTGACTGTAAACATACAGTTCAATCAATTTAAGAACTACAAGTGAGTAAGTTGAGAAGTCCTGTGAGACAAAGGACTTACGAGAAGCTCAAGGGAAGTGAGTAAGTCAGCCTCTATGGACCCCCCGCGGGTGCGTGAAGTCAAGGGGCGAAAAAACAAATAACTATAAAAAGCGCAGAGATGCCGTGCAAGAAATAATCCGATAGCTGCAAGGAATAACCCAGAGGAGAGGAATAAGTTCTGTATGCTATTTTTCAGAAGGAATGTAGCTAGAATAAGAAGAATACATAAATAAATAAATAAATAATGTATAAAATACCATTATTTATTTAAAAAAGGGAGGATAAAAAAGTATTAGTGAAATAACAGATAGAATAAAATAGAAGTAATAAATAATTATGTATTAAAATATACAATTATTTATTAAAATTGAGAAGGAATCTGAATCAGTCAGAATTGGTCCAAGGTGTAGTAGTCACGAGTAGAAGTTAGTCCAAGGGTGGAGTAGTCACAAGTTGTAGTATCCAGAAGTCCCTGTCACCATAGGGATTTACAATCTATTAACCCATATATTATGCTCAGCAGTATATTCAATCAGGAAACAACAAAATAAATACAGTGAATGAGCCATATAAATGATCGCGGAAATAGCAATAATTGTCAGAAAGTCATTGATCAAGACAAAATGTGTTTAGACAAATATATCCTTTACAAGTACCTAACCCATGTTTATCAAAATCAGTTAGGTGTATTTCATAGGTAAGGACCCAGGTAATAATCCTCATTCATGCCTAGGGGGGAAAGAGAATCAAGGCAGTGTATCCAAAACAGTTCTCTCTGGGATAGTAATTTCTGTAAATCTCCTCCTTTAGGGAGTGGGTGTATAACCTCCAGAATTACCATTCTCATTTGTGCTACTGTGTGTTGATGGTCTCTAAAGTGCCTATATGCTGGTGATTTTATATTCTTTGTGGGGATTTTGGATTTGTGCTCCGTCCATCTCTCCTTGGCTTTTCTGATAGTTTTTCCAACATGATATTTCCCGCAAGGGCAGTGTAAGGCATAAATCACGTTTTTGGAGTCACAGGTCGCAAATATTTTCAGTTGGATCTTTTTTGCAGTGTTTCCATATCGAATGTGATCACCCTTTATTATGTTAGAGCAATGTTGGCAGTTCAAACATGGGTAGGTACCATTTTGTGGTTTGTTCAACACAGTTTGTTGGGTAATTTTCTGTTTTTCTGCTTTAATAAGTCTGTCGCGAAAGTTCTTCCCCCTCTTATACGCTAGCATCGGTGGTTCGGGAAAACAGACGGTTCAGTTGGGGGTCTGTTTTGATGATGTCCCAGTTTTTGTGAATTATCCTCTTTATCTGAAAACTTTGGCTGGAGTATTTCAATGAGTGGATAAGTCCTGTTTTTTCATTTTTGATCTTTAAATCTAGAAGGTCCTCCCGACTCTGTTGTTCCGTTCTTAAAATAGCTTTGTCAATAAGATCTGTAGGAAAATGTCTGTCTTTAAATCTAGATTTCATAATGGTGTATTCTTCCTGTAGTTTGTCAGCTTCTGAAGTAATTCTTTTGACTCTGAGAAGTTGGCTATAAGGTAGGTTTTCTTTTAGATGTTTTGGGTGGAAACTCCGAAAGTGCAGGGTGCTGTTCACATCAGTAGTTTTCCTGTAGATCTGTGTCTTTAGTCCATCGTAGGTAATCTCGATCATTACATCCAGAAAGTTCACTGATGGTTTCCCTATGTCAATTGTGAATTTAATTCTGTCATTGCATTTGTTCAGATTTTCCCAAAAAAGTAATAGTTCTGATTCAGTCCATTTCCATATGCCAAACACATCGTCAATGTATCTGAACCAACTTTTGATTTTGTCTTTCCACATGGCATTGTCCAAGACGTGGGTATGTTAAAAAAAATACATGAATATATTTGCATAGGCTGGTGCCACTGAGGACCCCATAGAGGTACCTGAGGTTTGCAGAAAGAATTGCCCATTAAATCTGAAGTAGTTATTAAAAAGAATGATGTTCATGAGTTCTATTGAGAATACTTTGTGTATACTGACGTCTCCATGTCTTAAGAGGAACCATTCAAAAGCATCAATTCCTTGGTCTTAGGCATCCACACGAACACCAGAACTTAGCTAACGTTCCCACAACACCTCCCTCCTGTTTGCACAATACTCCACGGTTACGAGACTCACATGATTTGGTTGTCCCACAGGACCGGTTACGCCTCACCAGGTGGCATGTTCGTACCCGGTTGCAGCCTTTCCTGCATTGGCAGTTGCCATGGAGAACACACGCCAGAAGGATCGGCAGAACGCTCCCACATCGCGTAGCTGTCCGATCATGTGATCCAGCGCAGCGTCCGTCATGTGGTGGCAGAGCGCGTCACATGACTGTCAGGCGCTCGTTACAAAACGATTGACGAGCAAAGCAATCACCGCTTCTCAGCTGTCTCTTGGACACTGTTTGGCGCTACGTTTGGGTCTTGCTCTTGTTGGTATACCTTGACTTCGGAACTCTCACCTGGACTCCCTTGGATTGCCCTTCTGTCCCTCTGCTTGGAACTGTTTACTCATCGCTGAACCTCTGACCGTCCCTCACTTGCAATCGGATTTTGCCCTTTGGAACTTTGTGCGCTCCCTCTACGTACCTGTCTCCTGATTCCCACGTTACGCACACAGTCCTTGGCTCAGGTGGGCCGTCCTGCTTCCACGTACGACTCTGGTCCCTGCTCTTCTGGGGACTACCTTTCATCTGAGTCTCGAACCTCCTGCACTTAGGTATCCTGTGCCTTCCTACCACCGGATAGGTAAGACCTCTCAGATTTTGTGATTCGTGTTATACTGTCATTGCCTGGTACTTAATCCGGTTCCCGCAGCATCGGTGTTCTTGAGGCTCCGTGGATCCGTGAAACAGACATCTCCCACCTGTGGCCTCAAAGGTCGCACAGGGGGTTCTTCAGGGGGTTCTTCAGGTACCTCTGTGCGTCACTTGGGGACGGAGGTATCAACGGTCTACACGACACTCAAGTCAGAACACTTGGTTGTGTGGAATTGAGGTATACAAACTACTCACATCCATTGTGAAGAGTTATTGGATTTTAGTTGATTAGAAAATGGCTTGTGTTTTCGGATATCCAATCCAAATGTTCAGCTTTGTCAATGGTTTTTTTGATAGTTTCTTTGATTCTGTTCACCGGATCGCTGTCCAATGTAAGGTAGGTACCCTGGTCTGCTAGTAATTTCTGGCAGCCCTCATTATAGAATGAGGTATCCATAATCACTAGAGCACCCCCTTTATCAGCTTTTTTTAATCGTGATGCTGTTGTCCTCGGCTAGATCTTTAATAATTTTCAGCTGGTGTTTCTTAATGTTCTGTTTATTTGAGGTGGTGTTTTTGAGGCATTTGAGAGCTCTGGTAGTCTTAGTTTTAATTAGATGAATTAGAGGATGATTAATCTGGGGATGAAAGTGGCTTTTGTTTTCATTTCTAGATATGGACATTTTTCTTTTGCTTCTGTTTCCATCGTCAGATTGTCAAAAAAGACGTTTAGCTCCATCCTACAAATGAGTTTGAAGAGGTTAACCTCTTCCTCAAATAAACTAGTATTGTTAGTTGGTATATAAGAGATCCCTAGATTCAAATGTCCAGTTGGGTTGAAGAAAGTGGTTTGGAGGAAATGTTAATTATTATTGCTTCCTTTAGTGTTTGTTCTTCTGGCAAGGTTTTCTTTTTCCCTCTCCTTGCTTTTCTCCTCCTCCTAAAAAATGTTCCGGTGTTGGTGTAGGTACAGTTCCAGTTGGTGAAGCAGTTACTATTCCTTCCGTAGGTACTGAAGTAACGGCCAACAAATGGCAAGTGCAAGAGTAAGTGCATAGATCAGGTGTGTGTCAAGGGCTGGTACGGGGCCTGTAGGGATACAGAAACAGTCCTCAAGTGCGGGGGTTGCCAGGTGAGCAGTGCAGGTGTGTGACGCTGGCGGGGGAGGGTCCTGGGCCCGAGATCAGAGGGTGTCCAGGTAGCCAGTGCAGTTCCGGTTAAAGCCAGGAGGTCAGCAGCGGAGAAGAGGAGAAAACACAGAAGCAAAGAGAAAGGTTTTCAGGTGCTTTCGGAACAAGAGATGGTTCTCCTCAAGTTTAAGGGAGGCAGGGAGGCTGTTCCAGAGGGAGGCACCAGCCGAGGAAAGAGATCAACCACCAACTCGTTGCTTTGAGAAGCAACTGACCCTGAGGGAGTTGGAGGCGGATGAGCCCCAGAAGGCCTTGTGGACAATGCAGAGGGTTTTGAACTTAATCCTCGCAGCCACTAGGAGCCAGTGCAGAGATTTCAGCCCTGGAGAGATACGATCCCTGGGCTTGAAGCCAAGGACAAGTCTTGCAGTCCTATTATGGATAAATTGCAGAGGGCGGAGAGTAGAAGCTGGCAGAGTTTAGAAAGAGGCTTTTGCAATAATCCAGCCTAGAGAGAACCAGAGCTCTGGAGACTGTGAGCTTCTGGGGGAAGGAGTGGAAAGGAAGGATACCTCTGAGGAGGTGCAGCTGGTAGTGTGACTTCTTTGAGACAGGCAGAGAAGAAGGGAGGAGAGGTGGCTGCAGAAGGTCCAGAGGGAAAGCAGGGAGTAGCAGAGGGGGGATAGGAGCAGAGTGAGGACAGGGTGTCCTGATTTTTAGAAATGAAGTGAGAAGCCAGTGCCGTGCAGAGGGCCTGGGAAGGGGCAGGAGAGGTAGAGACTGCGGCAGGATTGGCCAGTTCCTTGCAGATTTTAAAGAGTTCAGCCGAGTTGTTAGATGCCGCAGAGATCCAGGCTTGGATATGTGCTCTCTTCTTGGTAAGAACAGAGAGCCAGTATTGCCTTTGCAGCAGGTGGCAGGCTGGTTTGTCAGAGGATGTACATGAACCATGCCATTTCCTCTCGGCCACCGTGCACTTGCATTTCAGGGTAACGAAGTCTGAGTCATACCAGGATTTGCACTTGACTTTGGGCTTCAGGCCGATTCTCATGACAGGAGCAAGGATATCAAGAGTATCGGATATAGCAGAGTGGAGCGTGGAGAGGGCTGTGTCAGGGTGAGAGTCAGCCAAAGGGGGAGTGGGGTGAGAAGGTTGTGGCGAAAGCCTCAGCTGACACGTGCTTCATGGGTCAGATGACCGAGAAGGTGGGAGGCAGTGATGTGAGTGGCTTGGCCTGAGGGGTAGGGAGGGTGAGGTGGGAGGAGAAGAAAAAGTGATCACTGCAGGAGGGAGGAGTGGTGAGAGGGATATAAAGAGGAAGGTCTGATGAGATCAGAACATCCAGAGTGTGCCCTGCAGAGTGAGTCGGGCCAGAGAGGAGGATAGGTTGTGAAAGAGTCCAGAGGGAGGACAGGAGGCATCCAGGTGGATGTTGAAGTCTCCAAGAAGGAGGAGTTGAGTGGTGGAGGCCAGGAGTGAGGAGGAGCGGTCCGCCCACTCAGAGAGGATGGAGGAGATCTGACCAGGTGGTCGATAGATAGTAGCCACAATAAGGGATTGGCTAGGGGAGAGAGAGAGTGTTAAGTTATGGGGCAGCCACAGTTCTTGATTAAGTAGTTATTGTTAAAGTATAAAGAACTCAAAAGACAGCAGGCGTCCTCCAGAGAGGCTGGCTCCAACTGCCCTCCCATTACAAAACATAACAATGAACATTCTAAATAGAACTAAACACACATGAACTCCATATGGAATGATGTTACATCATAAAGAGAATACATAATATGATGTTACGTTACAGTAACACTTTGCTCATTAATAAGACCAATCTCAACACATCTCCTTCCTTTAATAAACAAGTTTTAACCCACATAGTAATCATTGAATTTGGTCGGTCTGTTCCTGACTCTACTCACTTTCAGACCAATATCAATGCTACTATTTTTGTCACACTCAGTATTCACCACTCTATCAGCATGTGGTCCAAAAACTGGAGCTTCTTCTGTCTCCTGATACAACTCCTGTTCCCACTCTTCCCTATCTTCAGCAGTATCCTTGTTGCTTTTAGCTAACCTAGACATTGCCCAGCATTCACCACCCTCCATAATAACTACATTTCCCCTTATACTTGCAATTCTTTTGGGACCAATAAACTTACTAGTGATGCATTTGGGAGATGCTCTAGGGTTTTTGATGTAAACCCAGTCCCCAACAGACCAACTCATTCCTCGAACAGATCTCTTGTTATCAAAACGAATTTTGTACTCATTTTGAGTTTCCTTAACTAAATCCATAATTTTCTTTCTGTCAATATTCACACTCCTAGCCAGATTCATCCAACCCGGACATAGTTTTGTCCCCGGGTGTCTACCCTTGAGAGATGAGAAAGGTGAAACACCAGTAATGGAGTGTGGGGTCACACAGTAACTCCAGACCATTTCTCTCAGAACTGTCTGCCACTTCAGTCCCGATGCCATGGCCAACTGCAGACCACCCTTGAGAAATCTATTCATCCTTTCCACTAAGCCATTCGCTCTAGGTTGATACAACGCTGTCCTATAATGTCTGATTCCGTATCTATTAAAAAATTCCACCATTCTGTCCGAACAAAATTGGACTCCATTATCTGAGACAAGCTCCGAAGGAAACCCTTCCCTGTAGAACACTTCCTCAAAGAAAGTGATCATTTGAGACGTGGTTGCCTCCCTTATAGGTTTCCACTCGACCCATTTTGAGTGATAATCTACAAGTACAATGATATATTTGAAATCTTCACCCAACTCCTGAATGAGTCCCATCAAATCCACTGCCAACTTCCTCCAAGGCTCTGCCGGGACACTAACCGGCCTTAAAGGTGTTTCCCTAACACTTTTAGTTTTATCACTTCTTTCACATTCTTTACATTTCCTGACAACTCTCTCCACTTCACCATCTATACCTGGCCACCAAAACGATTGCCTTATGTGTCTTTTGGTGCCCCCCATACACAGGTGACCCTGGTGAGCTATCTCCACAAGTTTGGGTCTAACTACAGAGGGAGGTATAATCCTCAACCCCTTCCTAAGTTGAGACCCATTCCCCGACAAATTCAATTCCTCTTTGATATTATGGAATGCATCAAATTTCTTCTCAACAAGATCCTTCCTAGGCCAACCCGTTTTGACCCACACTTTCACTTGGCCTAAAACATCATCAAGATTGTCAGCAGACACCCATTCTTCTTCATTTATTGCATTCTGCACCATTTCGCAAATACCAACAGGAGACTCCACATTCACATTATTGAAATCTTCGGTCTGGATAGGTAGTCTGGAAAGACAGTCAGCAATGACATTCTCACCACCAGGAACATAGACCATTCTGAAATCGTATGCCAACAAATCAATCATCCACCGGGATATCCTGGGCGAACCCTTGGCCCAGTCGGTACTGCCCAACAGCTGAACCAAAGGCTTGTGATCAGTTTTTACAAGAAAAGATTGGCCCCAAAGGAAAAATTTAAAATGACTTACTGCCCATGAGACGGCTAACGCTTCTCTCTCCACTACAGAGTAGTTGTTCTCTGCCCCCCTCAGTGGGCGGGAGGCAAAAGCTATAACATGTTCAATGCTCCCTTCATACTGAAAAAGAGCAGCTCCAAGTCCGAAAATGCTCGCGTCTACAGCCAACACAGTCTTCCTTCCAGATACAAACCCACCCAAGGAAGGAGCCTCAACTATGCCCTGTTTAATTTTAACAAAGGCTTCCTGGCATTGATCCGACCACACATATCTAGAGCCCTTTTTCAATAAATCTCTCAAAGGAGACGATATATTTGCAAACCCATCAACAAATTTGTGATAATATTCTGCCAACCCCATGAACGATCGTAACTGATCCTTATCACAGGGTTGAGGAGCACTCACAATGCTGTCCACCAAAGACTTCCTGGGAGAGATACCCTTGCTAGATATGTTGTGTCCCAAATAATCAACCTTTGTCATGGCAATTCTGCATTTTTCTCTTTGTACCGTTAAACCAGCATTCTTAAGTCTAGCAAAAACAGATCTTAACACATTGTCATGTTCAACAATATTCTTAGCAAAAATGAGAATGTCATCTTGAAACACAGTCACATTGTTAAGCCCCTTGAGAACTGTTTCCATCACTCTCTGGAAAACAGATGCCGCCGAAGCCAAACCAAAGGGCATACGCTTATACATAAAAACACCTTCTGGAGTGATAAAAGCTGTTAACTGTTGACATTTCTCAGACAACGGCACCTGATGGTACGCAGACGACAGATCAATAATAGAGAACAGTTTAGGCTCTCCTAGGGTGGACAGAATTTCTGAAATATTAGGCAATGGATGTCTCTCCACCACAATGTTCCTGTTCAGACTGCGCAAGTCTACACACAACCTCAATTTGCCATTGGCCTTGGTAACTAACACGATAGGGGACAGCCATTCCGTGGCTACTACTGGTTCAATAACCCCCTTTTCCATCAGACTGTCAAGTTCTTCCTTGAGTTGTGCCCTCATCTTCAAAGGAACTTGACGAACCTTATGCACTACAGGTTGAGCATTATTTCTCAATTTAATGTGATGCTCAAAATCTTTAAGTTTGCCAAGGCCCTCCGTAAACACCTCAGGAAATTCCTTGGTCCAGCAATCTTCCACCTCAGCAATAGATACTGGAACAGGTGCACTGGCTTGCACTATTATTCCCAATTTCTTCTGTTCCTCCCAACCCAGTAAAGAGGCTCCCTTCTCCGCCACAAGAAACATGGCTTGACAGATTCTTCCTTTGTAGCACACTTCTGAAGAGAATTGGCCGACAATGTTTATATCAGAGTTGGCATATCCACATACTCTAATACTGGTGGGAAGAATAACAGCATCATCCTTCTTGAGAACATTTCTTAAAGTGTCTCTGGATATGATGGACCACGGTGAGCAAGAGTCTACCTTCATTGAGAGTTCAACACCATCAATGCTGAATATGTCGACGGGGCCTTTGGCATCAGTGGATACTTCCGATACTTGAAACACATGTTTAGGGGTCATCTCCTGAATGGCAGAAGTTTGATGAACATAGAATCCTGTCTTACTGTCAAACTCCTCAATATTCTCCATTTTGGGTTCCACACAGTTGATTGACTTACTTCTGCAAACATTTGCAAAATGACCCCTGCCTTTACACTTGAAGCAGTCCGCATTCTTGGCCGGACATGAGGGATAACTCATTCCATGTCTGAGGCTGCCACAACGAGAGCACATACCCTTTACGTTCCAGGCCCCTCTCTTCATTGTGGTGTAATTAGTCCTCTTCTTTTGATCCACCACACATACAGAGGATTGATCGGCATTTGATTTGTCAATCTTAAGTTCCTTCACTTACTCAGAGGTTTGTTCAATGCTTCTCGCCATCTCGATCGCCTCATGAAGAACCATGTCTTTTGCCAGCAGCTTCTCTTGAATTCTAGGATTGTTTGTGCATCTGACTAGCTGGTCTCTGATGAGTGAATCTGTTAATTGCTCAAACTCACACGTATAACTTAATGATCTGAGACAGGCAACATATGATTCAACAGATTCCGATTTCTCTTGGACTCTCTGAAAGAACTTGTGCCTCTCAAAACTGACATTCTTTTTCGGCTCAAAGTGGTCTCGAAGTTGTTTGAGGGCAAATGAGTATTCATCCATGTCACCATCTCCCAGGTCGCGATTCCTTGGGAGTCCATCATAAATCCTGCGCCCCTCGGTGCCTAGATTATGAAGAAGTAGAGCTTTCTTTCGTGCGGCAGGAAATCTGTCTCCACCCATGGCCACCAAATAATTCTCAAATATATCTTTCCACCGATCCCATGGGATGACAGGGCGGCCTGGCTCGCTGACAAACGGAAGAGGAGGTGGTATAGAGGTCATGTTTGTACCAGAAACAGCAACACTGTATTCCCAACAGAAAACAGGGAGTTGAACTGTGTAATTGCTTTGCAACTGCTGTGGTTCCCTTGATTAGCAGTGAAATTTATATATATATATATATAAACACAGTTATATGCTGGTGAATGGGCACCCAAATCACAGTTCGGCACTTGTAACTCTTTCTTCTTATTATTTTTTTTTTTTTTAAGGCTCACGTTACGCTGATAAGCCGTAACGCCCGCACAGCTGATTTCTCAGTGTGCGCATGCGCATAGACGGCACTCGTCCTCCACTTGCGCGGGCCGACACGGCGCTGCTCTTCGCTCGCGAGCTCTCACTCTGCTCGCGAGCCTCGGCGCTGCTCTCCGCTCGCGAGCTCTTACTCTGCTCGCGAGCCTTCTTCCTGCTCGAGCAGGGGCTCGCGCCCTGGACCAGACGGCGCCTGTTCCCCGCTCGCGATCGGGAGCGCACACGGCTCTCCCCCACAGGCACCTCTCCCCCAAACAGGCTCCACACATACGCCTGACCTGCTCCAGATGTCACGTCTCTCCAGCCTCGTTTCTCTCGTTTCCCTTAGCGGCACAAACTTCACAAGCCTGCTGTCACGGCCGCAGGGAAGAAACACAGATCCAGCAACTGAACACTCTGGGGTCGTCTCACCACAGGTTGAAGTGATCCTCGTCGCCAATGTTAAGTTATGGGGCAGCCACAGTTCTTGATTAAGTATTTATTGTTAAAGTATAAAGAACTCAAAAGACAGCAGGCGTCCTCCAGAGAGGCTGGCTCCAACTGCCCTCCCATTACAAAACATAACAATGAACATTCTAAATAGAACTAAACACACATGAACTCCATATGGAATGATGTTACATCATAAAGAGAATACATAATATGATGTTACGTTACAGTAACACTTTGCTCATTAATAAGACCAATCTCAACAGAGAACCTACAGACAAGGCCTTCTAAAGAGGTGTAGGCCTGCACAGGTGTGACAGAGGCAGGAATCCACTCTGGGAAGATCAGGGCTACACCACCACTAGAGCAGTTGGACCTGGGCGGGTAGAGGATCTTGTAGCTGTCAGGTAGGAGCGTGTCAAAGCTACTGACAGAGCTAGCCATGAACCATGTCTCTGAGAGACCGAGGACATCCAGGTCAATGTCTTCCAGAAGGCGGCAGATATCAGAAGAGTGTTTGACGGCAGAGCGAGATTTAAGAGTGGCAATATGGAGACGGTTGCCATCCTTGAAGGACTTCCGGGGAGGGGTACAGATCAGATGTATGCCCTGCAGAGGTGTAGAAGGAGCCCGAGAAGAGGCAGAGAGGGAAATGAAGGGCAAGGTAGCCAAGAAGCAGGTAGATGGGGGAGGCGTGGTAGTCACGGAGAGGGGAGAGGGGACAGCAGGTGAAGAAAGGAAGTTGATGAGGCGCCGGAAGCATCTATCAAAGAGGAGAAGGTTGGCCTGAAAGCCTTGGACCAAGACGGTCCCATTAGAGTAAACATTAATGATGACCTTAGAGGAATGGAAGGAGGCCAGGAGGGCGTCCCAACGGGTGCCATCATTATTGGGAGAAGAGGAGAACGGAGAGAGCACAGAGACCATATGAAGGGTCCATAGGTCTGGCGAAACCACGGCAAAGAGGATGTCAGTGAGAGTTTCCTTGGAGGAGGCACTGGTGTAAGTGTCAGCAATAGGGAGGCCTGGGTTGGTGACCAGGATGTCCTTTTTAAACTTCTTCCTACCAGATTTAGTGAGGAGAGCAGGATAGTCAATAGAGAAGCAGTTAGAAAAGATAGGAGAGACAGAGAGCACCATAGAGTAGGTGGGAGAGGAGAGAGGTGGAAAGGATAGTGGGAGACACTAGCAAAGGACACTAGGGTAGGTAGACAGGACGCGAGAGGCAGGCAAATTGAGCAGTAGGGCAAGACGATGACACTCAGGATTAAAGAGCTCACAAAATGCACATTTTAAGACAGGTGAGAAGACACACTTAAGTTTGAGAATCCTGAATGGGGGAGAAAGGGCCTAGTTTTCACAATACAATAAAGTGCATATTATAATATCACAGCGACAAACACGCCTAATCTTGAGAGTCATGAATAGGGGAGAAAGAGCCTAGTTTTCCCAATGCAATTTTTAAATACTGATACAGTGCATATTATAACATCATACATGTATGCACAATAATTCCCTGCTGAAGCACTAACTCAGTGACATACTTTATACTCTACTCCACTTGTTTGGAAATTAGGTATTGTGGGATACACAAACAAGGCTTTGTTTGCAGAGGGTCTCAGTCAAACAATCCCTCTTGCAACAAGGGATCGTTGTTACATGGCTCCTTATTTGAATTTGGAGACTATTGTAACACAGCCAAACATTCAATTCTCTATGTATCAGAATATCAAAATAAATGCCAACGGAAGATCAATATATCCAAACATAATAAATGTACTGGTGTAGGAGATCTCAATAGAAAAACATGATGCTCAGTGAAAGAACACAATGTGACTAATATCTTGTAACCAAATGTGGTATCAGTCAACCTCCAATGCCCACTCCATTTACCACATCGTCTGAACATGGAAGGTTTTCAAGGTTGACCATACCACTCCAGTATCAGGCAGATAAGAAGCACTCTTCCTGCTGACAGCAGAGTTTACATAAGGAGCAAAAGGATCAAGCAGAACCAGTGGTGTGACTATATTTCCGACCCCCTGGCTGTCCTATTGTTTATATACTTAACAGGTGGTGGCCAAAATGACTGTGGAAATGAAGGATTGAGCCACATTGCTCGAGCTGAATTCTGCACTGGTCACTGGTTCCTTTACAATAATTACACATTTTGTTGCCCACATTTGACACCTGCCTTTCTTGCACTCCTGCTTGTCCTAAATTAACGAGAACTCCTCTTCATCTGCACATTCTTCTTTCCCAGGAGTTCGGTCCTGTTCGGTGACCCACCCTTCCTTGTGAAGGTTGCAGTTTCTGAAATTGTAACACTATTGTTAATCTAGTGTCAGTAGTTTATTTCTGTCTCTCTGCCTTTTCATTTAAATGCTGAATAGCTTACAATAACCAATTTTGATTGTTGCCTTCCGAGCCAATGAGTACTCCCTTAAATCCTTATGTAGCCTTGGGCTTCAGCTCAATTACGAATGCTGAAACCGCAGCTTGCTGTGCAGTCATCGTCACATTGGAATCCCCCAAAAAACATTGCTTAAGTCTCTTGAGATAGTTGTCCTTGTTATCCAGCTTATTTTGTTTGCATGCGTTTATTCAAGTACACTCTGTCCTCTTGTGGCAAATCTGTATAAAGGGGCTGAGTAAAGTGGCAGTCAACTCTTTTATATTATGTCTAAGGGAGTTTTGCAATGTTCAATTATTTCTTTTTTTCAATAAATTAGCCTGCCAGGAGGAATGGCAGCTCATAACAACTGATAGAGGTCCGCACAATTAGTATTCTAACAGTCAATAATAATTTGCAAATCTTTCTGAAACTTTACACTATCTTCACAGATGTTAGGAAATCTCTCTACAGTGTTCATCAGATCAGTGGATCGCCATTGTGCATGCAAAATCACTACCTACAGATGGAACAACTTCACTGTTTTGTTGCACTCAATGCCTCAACAAAATCTCTTAACTCACTTTCAATAGTTGATTAGATTCAATGGGCCTCTTACGAGTTTGGAGTAGCCATGCCGTTTTTAGCAGCACCGGGTCAGGGTCCTGCAAAAGGGGACTTACCGGGCCATTCCGACCTTGGAGGGCCCGGTAATTCCCTTTCGCGGGACCGGGATCCGGTACATCCCCATTCCCATTTGAGCCCCTATAGGGCTCAAATGGGAATGGGGAGGATGCTAACAACAGGCCCGTTAATGACGGGCCCATTGTTAGCATCCTGGTCTGCTAGCGGGTTCCGCTCTGCATGTCTGGCTTCCAGAGCGGGACCCACTGCAGAACTCGTAATGTGGCGGCCCGGAATGAATAGTGCCACTCCCTTATCGGCACTGTTGATTCCGCGGCCACCTACGTTGTAATGAGGCCCAATGTATTGGTTGCTCCTTTACCATTTTGTTATCTGCATCTATTATTTAATGCCAATACACATATTTCATATTTCATACTCATATGAACATGTTGTTTTTATCATATGTCACCTGGTATTTGTCAATTTTTCAAACCATAGGGGCTGCATTCACATTTACAAATATACAAACAATTATATCATGGGCTCTAAATGTTGTTTACACAGTCACCATCACCTCGTTAGCTAGAACCCACTAATAACCCATGAAAACACTTATTCAATTGCAATCAGGTCTACGTCTTGTGTGGAAACATTATTCAACTAGTTCTGTTCCTTTATTAGTGAATGGGCATTTTGGCAGATCCGCGGTTCTACCATCTTCCTCAGGACTGTGTCTTGTGTGGGGACCCTGGAAAGCAACAACTATTGTGCATAAGCCTAATGTGTCATTAAAACTTTAAAATCTAGATCAACTAAAAAAGTCAATGAGTTAGAGCTTTTAATGCTCTGGGACCTAAACACCATAATACTGAACTTGCTCAGTACGTTATATCCTCCTGTTTATAATTAGCAGTGGACTTGGTGCTTCCTGCCTCTGGTCTGTGACCTATTAACAATCATCATCATATAGAATTGATTAATATTCTGGTTACATTGTGCAGTGTGGCTCTGTTGTTTTTCTTTCCCTGTGATGGGTTCCTTGTGGGATTTTGCTTTGGATAATGCAAGGGTCTTCAAGGAGGTAGAGACTTGCATCAATCTCTTTCCTCTGCCGGAAAGGTGCAGCTGTGGCTGCTAGGCCTTGGATCTATAAAATAGACAAGTATCTATTTGAGTTAATATGCACTGTCAAGACTCATATCTCTATTGTGTATATACTTAATTGACCTCGGTGGATCAGGTACTGGTGCCACACAAGAGAATATTATAGTAGTACCTGGTATTTATTTTGCCTGCAGGAATGCATTGGTAACTGTTTCTCCTTACTCGAATACAATTCCCCTCTCATATTCAAAAGGCTTGCATCATGCTATTCTTCGAGCTGTAGCCGAGTTAGAGAAAAAAATAAAAAAGGTACGTTGCAAGGGCTCCAACATCATTCTTAACTAGTCAAACGTTGTCTGGTGTAAGTGATTGATTGATTGATATTTTATTTCTATCGCGCTCGTACACAAGTGTTTCAGAGTGTGACAAGGCAAGGGAGGGGAACAAGAGAGAACAAAACAACGATCTTACTAGGCCCAGTGACATGGAGAACGTGCTAGTGCATGGGCGAGGGGGAGGGGAAAAGTGCATGGAAGGGGGGAGAAGTGGAAAGTGCGACCGCATTGTAACATACTTTTCAATTGATGTCTGTGTTGTCCAGAGAAGCGCGTCCTTGCATTGGCTCGCTTGTGCTTCCAACTAGGAAGCAGCGCTGCAAGGTGCATGTGTCTGCTTTTGTTATTTGTGCCGTGACACTTTGCCATTGGCAAAGTTGGGACTGCGCATGTGAAATGCACATGTCGCGTCACATTGCCTAGCAACCTGAGTTGCTCACTGCGCTGGAAGTTGACAGCGTGCTGCTGTTCCCAAACTCATGTGGACATTGGGTGCCTGACTGCTAAAGCACGGGTGTGTTATTATATCCTGATTCTTTTTGCAAAATTGAAAAAGTGTAGAGTGTCTGGTGTCTTGAGGGGATACTACTGTGTTGTGCTTTTTCAACTTTCTACCTTTTGCCAAGTGATCTCTGTCGCATTTGAAGCCACTGTACCCAGTCTTTCCTTCATTCGAAGCTAGTGTATCCAGTCTTTCCCTTAGCTTCACTACGGAGCCAGTCCCCGCCTCCTGCTAACGTCACATTCAAAAACATTCTGCCAAGTGGAGCATAGCAGAGCGTGTAGAGTCTCTGGTGTCCGGTGGTCCGGCGGACCGCAGACACATGGATTAAGGAAGAACATTACAGAGTTCAAAAAAACAAAAAAGACAGGGACTTTGCCGTCCCAGCCACATGCAACACATCAGCAGCTGAGACGCCATCTCACCTGAAGGTCTTCACTCCACCTTCACCCGGTAAGCACGCACGTAAATCAACGTCCCTAAACATTGCACTTGCGGCTTCCCCAACTACACAAGGACACAAGTCGCTCAGTGTCAGCCCACAGACACTGGTTCCTTCTGCTTTGAAAGTGGGGGATGAACCTGGCTCAACTTACTTACACATGTTGGGCACGAACATAGACAACATATTAAGCTGTGCGACGTTGCACCACAGGCCTCCGATGTTGACTTAGCCGGTCGTAGGTATGATATTGTATCTGCGCCTCATGAGTCTCAGAGCCGTTGGGAAGAGACGCGTGAGAAAGATGTGATGGCACTGGGTGCTCACAGGTGCACGTCCCAAAAATAACCCACCTTGCCTACTTTATTGGCAGCTGAGAGCTCAGTGTGGTCCAAGGAACACGTGGTGAAAGCCATGATGCACACCGAGCCCTGCAAGCAACATGGGTATTTTCCCTGCGAGTCACCCCAGAAAAATCTGAATGACGTTGCAGTAGGTGGAACATATAAGAACATGGCCACGAACATTCATGAATCTGACACCAATCGATCACAGCCTGACACAGTGGGCCATTCAAAATGTATTGCTCCTCTGAAACATTTCTCCTGCTTTAACTTGAAGAAAAGCACAAAAGAACCAACTGAACGGGGTGGGCATTTCAGAATCTACAAGAAGGCTCAAATGAGGGATTGTGGTCCAGGGATCAGCCGTTCAACCTCCAATACCTTCAAAGAAGGACATGCCTCAAGGATTGAAGCTCCAATAGACCTATCTGATTCAGAAATTCTAGAAAGTACCAAAAACTCCATGCCATTAGAAAAAGACACTCAAATCCATCAGGAAGCAATTGCTCCCTCTAAAAAAACAAGCCCATCATTTAAGATTGATGCCTCCAAAAACACAGCCAACAACAGAGACACCTTCAGTTCACCAATATCGCAGGTTGTTCAGAACCACCCTGGCGATCATGACAGACGATGATCTGAATCATAGATTCCAGTTAAGGGTGAACTATGTCATGGAAGCACTTGACATTCAATAAAAAAGCCAAATGTCGAGTACAGTGGAATCAACACTAATAAAAGAATTTTAGAATTGGTGGCGTTGAGTTTCAACAGATTTCACCGAGACCAGATGAGGCTCTTTCACAGAAATTGTTAATGGAGGAGAGGCACCCAATCTCAAGAGAGTCAGTAGCAAATACTTCAAGATACAATGTTGACAAATTGATCCATGAAAAAATGAAAGAATCGGCCAATGAACAACAACCTCAGTCTTCGTGTCGATCGAATTCGAGAAACACACAACCAACTGGCCAAAACATTTCAATGAGGAGTTCTAACAGCACCCTTTCAAATGAACTCCTGCAATGAGTATGACGACACTCACAGCGAGAAGAGTGCTGAAATAAAGAAAAACAAACCAGATCTCCTTGACTTGATGTCCACCATTACTATAGCCTTAGCACATTTATGAAACTGTACGAGAACCTGAACAAAACTCTGAAAGATCACACCACATTAGTAGCCATGATGCACTCTAAACTTGTTTTCTTGGAGCGCTATGTAACAGCCCTCTATCATCGCATCTCAGTTGATCAGTTGCAAAGAAAACTAAGAAGCAAAACATCCAAGCTCCCAGTCAACCAACAACTTAATTGTTCCAGAGGGTTGCAGACAACTATGGTAGCACAACAAGTAGACCTAATAATGGAGCCTGTGAACCAAATTGACCTTTGTTTTGTCTCCACGGATGATGTATCAAAAATGCTGGTGCCGCAGCTACAACCAGGGACTCCAAATAAGCAGCACCTCACAAGTAACATCAACCTGCCTGTCGTCATAAGTCATCATACCCTGGTTAAAAGGGCAGAACCGTGTGTTTTATCCGAGCACGTCTCCAACGTTATCAAGTCTAACACTGTTGGTTCAAGTGAAATGCAGAATTCTGCTTTTGGCATCTTTGGAGTACAAAAAACGCAGAAAGTACATCAAGCGAAACGAAAGTCTAAGGTTACACACTCCATCAACGTTCCAGTCCTACTTCTACCGCAAACAAAAGCTAAGAGAGGAACGTCCAATCCGGTGCCTAGGAAGCTTCCTCTAAAGAACCTAAAAAACATGACAACTGACTGTGTCAACAATGTCAAATACCAATGAGCAGCTGTGCATACCCATTATCACTGGAAAAAAAGATGAGTCCCACATCGCAAACATTATTGGATATTTCAACATACTATCTAGACCACTCATCTAGCGACCTGGATGAAGTGCGAGACCTGCAGGAACAATCGGCTGCTCAAGATGATGGAGCATCACATCCAAGATTGAAAGAACAAAGAAATACTGAGGCCGAGTACCACAAATGAAATACACCAAACACGGGCTATAAAGATTCACAGATCTTTATTTTACTGTACAGTTTACAAAGAAACAGATAGCTATCTGGCTCTCAACACCCCACAATGTGTACCAGCCCGACAAAGAAAGGTGAGAGAGTACTGGACGTCTAAACATTCGTGCTGTTATACAATTTTGAATAATATTGTCCAGCCTCTCTTCATGTTAATAATTTGTGGTCTAGAGTTTGTGCCTAGTTCACATAGGGCTTATACAACAATATGCAAAAGGATTACACAGGTTTGCATTTCCATGAAAGCACAATGATGGTGTATGTTCTCGGATCCCGTGGTAAGCCTTGTTCTACATTTCTGCACAATGCAGTTCGGCCTGAGTATACACTCGAGGTTTGTTCTTCATTGTCCCAACGTTTATGCAAGGATGAGTCTTATGTGCGCAGACAATACTTTGATGACAGTTCATATAGAGCGCAAGGTCTCTTTATCTAGTGTAAACAGTCGGCTCTCGGACAGCCTAAACATTAACAGGACTCAAAGGTCTGGAGGCCTAAGCCAACAGCTCACTAAATGTATTTGCTTTACTCACAACTCCACGCTCCAATGTCCATACATCCTAAATCATATTCATCAGACATTTTGTTTGTCATTGGATCTTTAATAGTGATATCTTCTTCGCCACAAATGAAATAACGTAATCATCTACATACCGAGGTCTGTCCCCACTAATCAAATTCACAAAATTGGTACAACCCTTAAAAGTACCCATTGACTAAGAACCATCCCTTTGTATGCAGAAGAAAAACAAAGTAGGGGCTGTGATTGATAGTGCAAGGAGGAGACGTGGCATCCCGGTTGCCTACCGGTGTCATTTTGAAAAGAAACTAATCATTAGGAAGGTTTAGAAATCTACCAAGAAAAGGCCTAAATGAAGCAACATTAAGTTTGCTCCTATTTACGAAACGAGGGCATCCCAGTGGAGTCAGAACTTGCCTTTAAATTCGTTCAAGTTAGTGCCATCAAAAATTCCCTGAGATGCTATCTTTCACATAACCAAAGAATAGTGCCCTTAGAGAGGCGTAGCATACAGTAGTTTTAAAGCAAAGGATCAATATACCTGTCTCACCCTTTTCCCCCTATAATAACAAATGCAGACATATCCATTAATTAATTCTAGTCAAAATTATGTGACTTACATTCATAATAAACAGAAGTATCTTGTTATAATAACCCTGTCTGTGTTGGCAATCCCTAGAGGATAGAGTGTGCAGATGCACGAAAGAAGAAGACATAATAGAAACATTTATCAACGGATATCAAAGTTTCAAGTGGATGCACCCCCTTTCAATATACCAAAACCTAAATGCAATCAATAATGTAAGACTGGTTAACACAATTATAAGAAAACAATACGTCCTCGCGAACTATGTATTTGATCGTCCGATGTGCTTGCTAGCCATACAATCAAACAATTGCTCCGTACGAGTAGAGATAACGACAGGGATTGTTCCTTAAAACTCTTCTCCAAAAAGATTCTTGTGAAAAACTCTGTAGTCCGTTTGCTGGTGCTCTCCTGATCACGCGGTTTCTTAGTCTTTCCCTATCCCCGGCCACCAAATTTTTCCTTCGGTGCAAAAGGTGTGGCGGAGGACAAGCTCTGTAGTTATTCCCCTGTGGGCATAGCCGTGCAGTGCAGTAGTCTAGCTTCGTGGACGCAGATTGTACCTTGTGACTCCTGGTTTCCATGTGATCTGCGAACAGAGTGTTGTTGCTTCCTGATGGAAGTGATGAAAACAGGGGAAAGATTGCTCAAGAGTGTAGAGAGATCCAAAGAAAGTTCCAAAGACAACACAGCTGTCTCCCCAGGCACCACAGGCTCAGGAAGTTTCCCCGACGCACCCTTGATGTTATTCAAGATTGCTTGATCCTCAGAAACAGGGCAAGTAGTTTTTCTTCTTTTCCTTCTCCGTCAGATGACAAAAAGAGCAAGGCATTTTCCTGATGTGTGTCGATCCAGTGTCTTTTTTCCTATCTACTTGTACCGCTGTCTGGAGCGGTCCTCTTGTGTGGTGCAAGACTGGATGCTCTCTTAAAAGACTTCGGGAGCACCCATCTATCTGGTCGAAATTCTGTGACCTGGCCCCTCGTACTTAACTGAGAGGGCTTCTCACACCTGTTAATAAATCAAATGCATGTTTTGAGTGAACTGGTTACAGCATTTAGTAAGAAGCAAATACTCCACACATTTTTAACACTCTAGGTTTTTTGGCATAATTCAAATATTAACTGGCCTCTCCTCCATGGTTTCATTCAGGGGGGGTTCCAGTTCTAATCTGTGGGGTCATTCATATGGACAATAGAGCTGTAAGTTAGTGTCCAATTACTTCAAATTACTGAGATGTCTTGCGTTTGCCCAGATAGGTTTTAATGTTTTAATATTTTACGAATATTTCTAACACATGTGTAAATGGAACCACAAGCCATTGTGATCATGGAGGTGATATTTGTATTGGGTAGTGTCCTACTTCCCTTTTGCACTGCCTACACAACAGCTTTCCTCATCCAAACTCGCTAAAACCAATAGCCCAGTGTCTAAATTCTCTTGAAGTGGCATCAGCTTGACTATTCCTTGCCAAATCAATCCCTTCATCTACTATACATATATTTGTGGTTTCTTTCCTGACATTCGTTTCTAAGTATAAAGCAATAGAAGTCTGTTCAGCTATCCTGTCAGCAAAAAGCGTTTCCTCTCCCTACATCATCTACTACCTTTTGATGTGTTATGCACTTCATGATTGCTAATTGAGTAGGAAGTGCAAGTGCTGAGAGTAGCTGAACTATCGGGGTGCCATGTTGGATATTTTTTTTTTCCTTGCGAGGTCAAGAAACCTCGTTCTACCCTTTGTCAACCCCAAGTTATGAACCACCCCAAAGGTATACCAATTATCTGTAAATATATTCACTGTAAATCTTTCTAGAAGTTCACAAGCTTAGATCGGTGCAATAATCTCTGCGGCCTGCGTGAAGTTATGCAAAAGTTCTCCTGGTTTCCACAATCTTGCTTAGTGTAATGATGGCATAAGCAACAATGGAGGTACCATCCGAAAGTTTTAAAACAAGAGCCATCGAAAAACAGTTCCCCTTGTAGATCGTTCAAAGGTGCATCATTTAAATCAATCCCGTCTTCAATTTCTTATTCTACGGTATAAAAGGCGGTCATGTGACATTTCGTTACTGCAAGCAATATCTTGCAGAAGAGAAATCAATTCAGCCAAATTCAATACGCAACACCTTATAATTTGGATATGTGGTACAAATAAGATCAGTTCATATTATGTTGATCGTGCGGAAGTAAGGTTTTGCGTTTTTGCATTTTACTTCATAGAACGTCTACAGAGTGAGGGGTCATGCCAGGTAAAATATGGCCTAGAACCATTCCCTCACTCTGCTTCACGAACGCAGCAGCGGCAGTGACAGCTCTCAGATATCACAGCAAAGCGCATGCAACAGGATCAAGTATGGAGGAAAAAATAACCGCACGGCCTATTCTTTCCCCCCTTCATACTCCTGTATTAACACAGCCAAAGCACATTCATGCACATACAACACAAAGGCCTTATCATACTTTGGTGTGACCAAAACTAGTACTGAACACAGTGCAGTGTTGAGCAGATAAAAAAAAATTCTGGTGTTCCAAGTTCTACGGTAGTGACAAAGAAATGCCCTTCTTTGTCAATGCCAACATTGGTTTTGGGATCCACTATCTACAGTAAGAAGCCATTCCTATCAAGGCTCTAACTTCTTTCTGTGTATTTGGGACATACATGATAGAAATGCTTTTTATACCTTTATATTTAATTTATTCAGGCGTCATCAATCTTTTACCCTCCTTTGACAGGAGATAGCCTAAATAGGTGACCTCCTGTCAATAGTACTAAACTTTTTCAAATGAAACTTTATGTTCATGTTCTACTAGATGAATACTTAATAACACAGTACTCTCTTTGCAAACACTTTCCAAGTCTGTAGCTAAGAGAAGGTTGTCAATATACTACAAAAATGTACAAGCAAAAGCCAACTCAAATTTATCAAACTGCCCTTTCAAAGCCCTACTATAAATGCTCGGACACTCCGTGTACCCTTGTGGTGCACGGGTGAATGTAAACGGGCGTCCCCCTATGGTGAACACAAACAAATATCTACTATCCATGTATATGAGAATGCTAAAGAAGATATTCTTAAGATCCACAATACTTAAAGGAGTAGCAAAAGATGAAATCATTGTCAGTATCATCGTTACATCAGGCACAATTGGAATTTGCAGAGCTACAAGGTTATTGATAGCGCGTAAATCGAAAATGAAACGGAATAGAATCACATTATCCCCTTTTCTTGTACTCTGGTGAAATCAGGCTATTGCACAAACTTCCTGCAATTTCCTCAAACATTCCACGATGTACAGAATCAGAAATTATACTCTTCAAAACTTGCTCACCATCAACAGAAATCTTATACTATGGAATTTGTGGCAGCTTAACTCTGACCTTAAAAACCATTTTAACAGGCTAAGACCATAAAATACCGACATCATTATTGTCAACCACCTAAAAATACATCGGAACTTCGTTAAATGCTGGCGGTAAAGTTTTAGTCAGAAACTGTGAGGCAGAAAATTGCTGAGGTGAAATCGTCAAACGCACTCCATCCGAAGAACAATGAAATTACTGCATTTTAATTCCTTCAACAGGTTTAACCCCAACAAATTCTCTCCACGGTTTGTTATCAGAAGGAACTGACAGTAATCCGCGAATGGACCCAGTAAAATCAGTACCGGAAAAGAAATCACACTAACCACTAGCGTACCAGAAAATTCTAAAAACGTTATTCTGCCCTTGCAGTAAAATGTCTGGAACCCGTGAATGATCAATGGAACACTTCTGTGCCCCCATATCTATGAAAAATAGATGCTCCCTATTCCCCACCTTTATCTCATCATAGAGACTTCTTTGATTAACGGGAACAGGCATCGGTCACAGACCCTCCTCGGGCTATCCTAACAGAACAATATACCTTCGAAGGGAAGATCCTCAGAAAAATAGGCAGTAGAAGGGTTATCAAAAATATTTTTGCAATCTACATTAGATTGCTGGTTACCTTGCGAAAAAGATTGGGAATTTTGAGCAAACTGGTTTCTACCAAGACCCTCTACCCCAGGGCAGCCTCTGGGTCGTTTACCCATGACACCATATGTTTTATTCAACCTCTGCTGGAGGATCGGGCATTGTGCTCACCAATGACCCTCTTGTCTGCAATGGGCACATTGGTTCATGTGTACAGGACCCAATGGCACATTACCCTGTGGAACATACTGTCTCCGAGATTGTATACTACCCCCTCTAGGTCCTCTAACTATCTGTTGCAACCACACCTTAGTTTTTGTTCAAATCTCCCTTCTTTTCTATCCTTTCCTTTTCATTATTGACTCGGTTCTCATAATACCGAGCCATATGCAACACTTCTGACTGTGACTTAACTTGCTATACACTCTCTGAAGTCATAATTTGTGCTTGGATATCAGGCAACAATCCACCCACAAATTTGTCCACAAATAATCTTTTCCCAGACTCGGTGCTTAAATCCTGTCCGCTAAAATCTAAAAATACCTGTTCAAATTGATCAGAGAATTCGGTGGCACCCTTAGATTTTCCTTGGATACAAGCAGTAAGTTTGTCCCAAACTATCCTTCTCTCAGGGATTAAGGTTTTTAATTTTTCCGCTATTCTATCAGACAAAGTCATTATCACTTGTGGAGGTTTCTCACCAACTTCCCTTTCGCTATCTTGACTGACCAAACTATCCCATGTGTCACCCAACCCCGCTACATCGTCTACAGTCCTAATCTGTTTCTGCAAGTCAGCAGGTAGGAGCTCGGGAAACAACAAATCTATATCACCCAAAGTGAAAACTGACAACTGCAGAACAGATTCTATTTCTTTATAGAACCCTGTCGGATTCTACCTCATATCTGGAATGGACTGTCTAATGGTATTCACTTCCTGTCTTGAGAACGGGAGGTGACCAAACTATGATACATAATGTGCGTCAATATCATAGGGGGCAACGCCTGTTGCGGCATTAGCTGGAACCTCAACTTTAGGGACAAATGTCGGAGGAACCTCTCTCACAGGCAACGGAGAAGTACATTAGTTAAGGAATAAAATAGTTAGTTAAGCAATAAAATAAAATCAAACGCTAAAAAAGTGATAGGAATAGTATTGGATGCAAGAAAGGGCTCCCTTATAGACAATCTTCAATTCCGCGGGACAACAAATCTCATTTTTATACACTCATCCTTCAGGTATTCTACCATTACCTGTAACACTTACCTCTGCATTTCTGGAGTATACTGACTATACGTAGCATACACATCTGTGGGAGACATCAACACATAAAAAAAAATCCATCTAAGCGCATCCCTTGTGCAAATTCGCATTTCTTCACTCATTGGCTTACAAGGAAGAAGGAACCGTTTCTGCGCATAAAAAGCATCCAAACTATCATCATCAATTGCATCATTCTGTAACCATTCTAACTCCCTTCTTAACTCAAAACCTTCTGGACATGCTCATGTACTTTCTCCACAGAATCCCTTGACTAGCCTAAAACATTCAAATCCCTCAATCCTTGTGGGACGTCTGCGTCTGTCGATCTATTCCATATTTCAACTAAATGTATGTCCATCCCCTCAATAAAGACATCCTGATCGGGAATACTTTCTTGAAAAGAGTTTTAGCTAAGACAGTGCATTTTTCACTTTTCTCTATATATTGCTTAGCCCATGCATTCAAATCTTTTTTTCTTCCTTTGTTTTGGAATCCATATCCTATGTAACAACTTTTGATTCAGTGCTCGCCCCTGTATCGGCTATAAGCGGAGCAAAACAGCTTGGGAAAGAAAGAGAGTAGACAAATCCTGTACAATAAACAGTGAAAATACTACTACTAGCAACAAAAGACACACTTTCTGGAACAGTAACAGTTGGAAAAGGTGGAGGTACAGGTAGAGAAACGACACTTGAAAACAAAGCAACAACTAATGATGGAGGAACAACAGAAAGAACAGGAATCGCTGTGGGAGAAGGAGCAACAGCAAGAAGAGGTAAGACAGCAGGAATAGGTACATAAGAAGATGGTGCAGTGGCACCAGGCCTTCGTTCAGTTAGGAGTTTATCAATTAGTTCATCTAAGACATACTATTCTTTAGACAGATATATTTTCTACACATCAAGTTTAAAGCACCCTATCTATGTTCCTAACATACTCTGACTGTTTTTGTTGGCCATAAAATGATAATTTTCTTCAGAATTTTAACATATGATGACATGCATACTTCTATTTACTCTTAAGTTGCTACATTGCTTCTCTTTTCTAATTCTGTATTACATCAAAACACTGCAGGTCTAGCATTTTTTTCTTTCTTTAAAAATATGGTTTCTAAATACTCTATTCAGGTAATCTCAAAACTACCATTGACTGACCACTAAAATTCGGAAACATGTCTAGTTTGTCTGTGCCAAATATTATCGAATACTCTACTACCAAATGCTGTTCTTACAGTTCATAGACATGCCGGCGACCCCTCCTGTGGCGCCGGTCAGCCAAATATCAAAGATTGTCTGTCTCTGGCAGACAATTTCTCAGGCATATCAAATTACTGGTGTTACCTGGCAATAATTATGCTTGCGAGGACAATGCTCCAAATCAAATATCAGGATACTTAGGAATCGGGGCACGACTCACCTGATTCAAAGGACTAAGGGAGGACAGATCAGATTACTAAGGACAACAAAGGACCCTTGTTGTTGGTGATTTCGGCAAAACTGCCCGCCTCGATATATGGACCCTCGTCAAGATGCCGTCTCCGATCGCACGCTCACTGACCAGGGATCGGATTGTGCAGTACTGTTGAGGTATTGCATCTCATCCAAAAGGGGCCCCTTTTTCTCACCATCCGATCCCGGTCTGATAGCCGCAGCAACTCTTCAATGAGGTGGCATCAATCTTGAGGGTCCCTATTCGGGCGCCATCTGAAAGAACAAAGAAATATCAAGGCTGAGTACCACAAATGAAATACACCAAACACGGGCTATAAAGATTCACGGATCTTTATTTTACTGTACAGTTTACAAAGAAACATAAAGCTATCTGGCTCTCAACACCCCACAATGTGTACCAGCCCGACAGAGAAAGGTGAGAGAGTGCTGGACGTCTAAACATTTGTGCCTTTATACAATTTCGAATAATATTGTCCAGCCTCTCTTTGTGCCTAATTCACATACAGCTTATGCAACAATATGCAAAAGGATTACACAGGTTTGCATTTCCATGAAGGCACAATGGTGGTGTATGTTCTCGGATCCAACGGTAAGATTTTTTCTACATTTCTGCACAATGCAGTTTGGCCTGAGAATACACTCGAGGTTTGTTCTTCATTGTCCCAACGTTTATACAAGGATGAGTCTTATGTGCGCAGACAATACTTAGATGACAGTTCATATAGAGCACAAGGTCTCTTTACCTAGTCTAAACAGTCGGCTCTCAGACAGCCTAAACATTAACAGGACTCAAAGGTCAGGAGGCTTGGTTGCAAGCTGAAAACACAGTCTACCATTTTAGAACAGAGAATCGTACGAACAGAAATCAAAATGACGGATGAATCTTAAAATTGTGGCAAAGTCGATCCAATACAGAGTGTGAAAGTGGGTCACAAACCAGATAAAACTAGATCAACCACAACTGATCCACAAATGTTGTCTTTCGTGCAGAGAAACTGAATGGTAACTTACCGTCATGTACTGTCCATATCTGATGTGAGTCACAAACCCACAAAGCCATCAATCAGCTGGATGGCAGAGAGACCAGTTCCAAGTCCACAATGGTTCAGACAAGCAAGGACCGAAGATCCCCTCTACGAATATCTGACCAGAGAACAGTTAAACTGGAACGAATATTAGACACTGAAGACTCTCCAATTCTGAACAGAAGAGCAGTATTAGAAGTCTTTCACCACATCCCCAACTTGCAGCATCTGACCTCAAGAGACCTCAAAACCATTGAGTTTGGTGACAACCGAAGAACAGACCAAATATACTTACACATCACAACTCTAGTAATCAAAACTATGCTCATCAACGCAATTGAAAGCTTCCTAATGTTAGGCTTTGATTTGACTATGGTCATGACATCGGAGGGTGACAAAGTAATGTCTGACAAAAGATCCACACAAACTGACCGCAAGTCAAACCATGGCATGAGAACTGGCTCAAATGGAGCCGAGCAGATTGCTAATGGAAGCGTTGAGTACTCAGATATGTTGCATGTTGGGCGAGTTCCAATTGGCCCGAGACAGAAATTAAATGTAACTTTCCAAATGAACACCTCCACTCGCAACATCAATATTACTAATACTCACTTGATCGCAAGAGCTCTCATCGAGAAACAACAAGATTGGTCTTGGTTATCAAGAGCATTAACAGCTCAGAATGAACTTTAGCAATCCAACAATCCACCAATGCCCGAAACTCCAACACCCTGCGCAACAAATGAAGAACCCTATCGATTAAAATTAGCCTCATGGGACACTCATGGCCATATCCACCTCACCAAAAACAGTGATATAAACCTAGGTGTTTTTGATGTGCTCTTTTTACAAGAGAAATGGCTTTGCACCAAACCGACTCTGGACGGCTTTGAGAGTGCAGCGATCAAGGGCCAAAAAGGGCGACCGTCATCAGGTTTGTTGACGGCAATAAAATCAGGAAGTCCGTTTACCCTAATGCAATGTGTATCGAAGAGTGCCTTGTCTCAGGAAATTGTAATCAAATTGGAAGTGAACATGAACTCCCAAGCTTCTGAGACTCAGAAAACATGGTACTGCTCAATGCATACTGGAATCCAGTACTGCCATCAAACAAAAAGTGAATTGACCACATAGCTGATTTAATTGACGATGCATACATAAACTAGAAACCAGGTTACGTGATTGTCTGTGGAGATCTGAACACCTCATGCATAGCTAACAGTGCAGTCTCTCAAAACACAGCCCATAACCTTTCCAGAGAATCTAGAGCCACAATGGGGAATCATTTGATGGCCAACAAAGACATGCACATGCTAAATGGGAACACAATACAAGAAAAACCACCCCAAATAACATGGGAAGGCATGGTCTCCTCTTCCATCATAGAAAATGTCAACTCTTTTTACCGCTTGTAACATCATTCAAGGTAATAAAAACCAGAGAAAGCAACCACCACTTGCTCTGTATGGAATGGTTGGGAACCATGAATAAGGCTCGAAAACGTATGCCGGCTGACATACTCATGAACAATGATGGACTCAGACTGAAGCTAATGAACAAGAACATCATAAAACTGCTAACAGATCTTGAAGATGAGAGATTGATGGTGGACTATACTCCACTCTTAGAACCACATCCCGTTAACGTATTCAACAGCCGCCAGTCACCAAGTCACCAAGTCACCATCTTGATACTTACAAACCAGAGCTAGTAAACCAGAGGAAAAGGGTACAGGAATTAGAAAGAGCGGCTAAAATAATGAGACTACCAAGTGACCTTGAACATTTTCAACTGGAAATGAGAAATTTCAGAAATTGCCTGAGATGTGCGATATACCAATTTGACTCGGAAGCCATGCTCAAGACCCTGGTAAGCAGGGAAACCAGGATAATTTTTGGGCATTCATAAAATCACTCACAGTGCAACCAATGGAAGAACTATCAAACCCTATTGTTGAAGCCTTTGGATGCAGCACTTTGAGAAATTATACATGCCGCCTCACCCAATCATTACGAGAGACGTGACGACTCAAGGTCTGGAGCCGGTGCGTTATTCCGTCAAGCCATCACAAGATAAGCAAGTTTCGAATGTGGATAATAGAAACATTTTTAATCACCCTTCTGCTGCGTACCTCTCTGAAGAGCTTCCTTTTGATAATATTCTGTATCGCTAGGATTACCTGAAGCAGGTTTTGGAACCGACGCCTATTCCCGTTCATCAGAAAGGCCCCTACGTTGAGATGGCAGTGGGAAATAGGAAGCATCTATTTTTAGTAGATACGGGAGCACAGAAATGTTCCATTGACCATTCACGGGTTCCAAATATTCCCCTGTCAGGGCAGTCCAACTTTTCTGTAGGGTTTTCAGGCACACCTGTAGTTTGTCCGGTCTCTTTGCCAGTACTGATAACACTGGGTCCCTTCACGGAACAGTGTCCATTTCTACTTACCACAAACTGTGGGGAGAACTTGCTGGGGTTAACTTTGTTGAAGGCATTGCATGTAGTAATACTTTGTTCTCCGGACGGAGTTCGGTTAACAATTTCACCTCAGCAATCACTTGAGTTTTTGACTCGACCTTTACCGCCAGAATTCAGTAATGTTCCGGATTGCTTATGGGCAATTGATGATAATGATGTGGGCATTCTTCAAATTGAACCTGTTAAAATTATTCTGAAACATGGAGCCACCAAAATCAATCAGTTAAACAACTCCCGAGCACCAGGACCGGACATTCTCACTAATCTCATGTTAAAAGGACACCCAGCAGAATAGGCAGCCTTCATACACACCCTGTTAATGCAAATTTCCATCACACACCAAATACCATCTTCCTGGAAAAAAGCGAATATTGTCCCCATTTTCAAAAAGGGTGACAGGGACGATCCAAAAAACTATTGCCCCATTGCACTCCTAGATGTTATAGGCAAATTATACTGTGTGATTATTTTAGATAATTTTTGCTCATGCTGCGTGAAAACGGGTTATCGACCCACTCCAAACGGGATTTGTCAGGGGTGTTGGAACTACAGCTAACATTTTCATCATCAACACGCTAAAGAGTTGTGCCCAAAGCAAATAAGCCAAATTCTTTATGCCATTGATCTATCTGGTACAAGCTTTTCACCAGATCGATCGTCAAAAATTGTGGGACAACCTGAAAAAAAGAAATGCCCAAAATCCATTCTTGAACCAATAACAGCTATGCATCAAGATACTTTGTTTGTTGTTTGACTGAACAGAACTGGTATGCTGTCTGAAGAAATATCTACAGCCAGGGGAGTCAAACAAGGCTGTCCCATGGCCTCAGCTCTATTTCATTTTTTCTTAGCTGACATGAAGCACGTGCACCCCAACATAACAACTTTCCCACTAACGATTAGCGGAGCTCCCCTACCTTGTCTACTTTATGCCAATGACATTGGCTTGGTGGATCAAATGCTGGTGGGGCTGCAACAGCAATTAAACAGCTTGCAAACATTCATTAGTGACAACAACCTTGAAATCAACAAATCAAAGACCAACATTCTGATGTTTGGGAACTCCATCAGAGGGAAAAACACACACTCCTGAAGACTTGATGGCGAACATACCAAGCAAGTCACCACATTCAAGTACCTATGGGTGTGGCTGACTTATACTGTATCAGAGGATCCCATGGTGTGTCGTTTGAAAGCCACTACCAAGACCTTGTCAAGTCAGGTATGTGCTGTGAATCAGTCTCATGGGCTGTTCTCCATTTTACCCATCCTCATGTCCTACTGGTCAAAAGTAGTTCTCTTATGGAGCAGAAGCAATGTCACGCTTTCCAGAAAGGACGAGGGCCTTTTTGGAGAGTCTTTTCTGGAAGTTAGGTCTTTCTTCATTAAAATCAATTGTGCTTCGGAAGAGTTTCACTTTGTTCAGAAAATGTTTTGCTCCTGCCCGTCCTGAGATCTTGGAAATGCTACGCAAGGAAATCATGACATCCCAGATCCAAATGCTACAACACTGGTGTGAGAAAATTTGCTCTGCATTGAAAGAAATTGGGAGTTCCCTTGAAGTGCTGATTGCCAACCCCAAGCGGTGCAAGATTAAATTAAGAGAACTTGATTGGATCCAAACCGTGCAGTCTGCAGGAGGATACCAATATGTCGCACACATTTCTGGAGGGTCACACAGAATGGACACCACCTGTGAATATATGAAACAATTTCCAGATAAAGAACAATTCCTGTGTACACGATTCAATCGCCAACCGACGAACAAAGTAGGATACATCTGAGGGCTCTGTGTGAGTAACAGCTTTCGCTTTTGCAGAAATGCATCTGAAATAGAAACCCTGAAGCATTGGGTTACTTCTTGTCCAGCCCTCACTGTGAGGTGCAACCATCTTCTTTCATCATCTACTCACTGACTTCCAAAACAGGATATGGATGCATGTTGGTTGACACTGATTGCAGGGAACAAAACGACTCACGTCATTGCAATGATAAAATTCTTAAAGCCCTTGTTTGTTGATTCATAACGGTGTAGATGCCATCCTAGGTATTAGAGCCTGGTTTGTTTTGAAAACACTTTGAGCATTTAAGAAACAGTTGATAATGGAAATTGTGCTCCACCACACCTTGGCTCCTTGCGTGGAATGCGATTTTACTTTGACTTGACTTTACCAGATCATTTGTGTTTTTTTTGTTCTGATTTAGTTTGTTTGGTTTTGTTGGTTTTTTTGCTTGTTTTTATGTACCGTTGTTATGTCTTTTTACTAAAAAACATGTTGTTTCAATTTATATGCAAATAAAATTAAAATAAAAAATTGAAAAATGTTCTTGTCGTAGACTTTGGCATCCCAGCCAATATGGTATTAGACATATGCGCATGTTTGAGCTCAAAGCAGCATCAGACTGCCTAGCAACCAGTGTCGTGCTAGATGCAGAGGAGCAATCTATGCAGATGGGTCATATCGGCAATGAGGGGCCACTCCTGGTATTCAAAGGACATTTGTTGGGCACCATCTGGTAAAGGGATATATACTTTTCTCCTTGTCATATGTTACTGATTACCTGATGTAGTTGGTAATTGTTATCATAGATCTTAGTGAGAATGTATGACACTCCCTTTGTAGTGCAGCTGTCAGCTGCTACTGGATATTTTTGATACCATGTTCTGTGAGAGCTAATTTGTCTGACGCTGAAATGAATAGTTACAAACAACCACATTTACGCTTTAGTACATCCGTGCGGTGCATATATATCACCACAGGGAAGAAATGCAAGGTTGCTGTAATTGTCCATGGTGTCAAACTCTGCTATGGGTGCTTTGAGAAACCAGAAGGTGTCTCACCCACTAGTCCCCGGGGATCTGTCATCCAGGTGGCCAGGACACGGCCATCACTTTTTGATCCAGTTCCTGGGAGTGGGTCAGTGAGAGAGGATCACCTGGTTGAGGGGTCTTCGGGGAGTGGGAGTGGGACACTGGATGGTGAGATGCAGTATCTCTTTCTCTATAGCACCTTTACCCCATCCTACCAAGTAGGATATTTAGGAACTCTACCCCCCCTTAACAACATGAACACTGTCTCACGGACAGCCTGCTATGAGAAAAAATAGACTAACAGCCGAGCTGTTTACCTGATGTGTCCCAATACAATGGTCAGGCAAGGTCAGGCAATTACTGACCATCACACACCTGACTTCCATTCAGCTTAAAAGGCGGAGCATGTGAGCACACTCTCAGCGAGGCAGGCACACGAGGAAACATCAGTTCTAAGATGGCAGTTTAACAAGAGGAGAAAGACGGCAAAACGGAAGGGGATCGCAAGCAGGGAAGTTCCCTTGACCTTTTCGACAAGGAACCGTTGCTTTCATGAGCCCTCGAGATTGGAAAGAGTAAGACTAGGAAAACAGGCTGAAGAATCCTGCATTGTGTGTTGGAGATACGGTCGGCCCTCCCCCGTCAATAATCAAGGTGGCTAGAATCAGCAGCTGCTGTGGTACTGTCCTTGTCTCCAAGAACAAAGCAGCATCAGTAAAATCAACACAGCCGGTGACTTGGGGAGACTGATACAAGACTGGTCTGTGTTGACGGTAAGGTTGAAAGCAGCAACATTGTATGGCAAGCACTGGAACAAACATTGTTTGAAATACGTGTGATAAAAGTTGAACTGCTGATGAGTGATTGGACTTTGAAACCAAGATATAATACCTTTGACAGAGTGATCCGGCACTGTGTGTATGCTCAATCGAAGGTTTCTGTAAGGTATTCAGCTGAAAAGTGAAAGAGTTGTAGAGAATTGTGAATCGAAGTGGTCCTGTGATGGGTCAAGCTAAATCCTGCTCACAATCAAAAGTCTTCGATCTTGATACAGTAACGAATGTTGGTCCGAACCGGGCAGAGGGAGATCAATTGAAAGCTTTGTGTTAAAGTGGGTCTGAGTCCAGTGGAGGGGGACCCAGGGTGAAGCAAAAATCACAGAGAAGGTGTTGTGTTAAATTGGGTCTCAGCCCGGCAGAGGGGGACCTGGTGTGAACAGAAAATCACCCGAGAATTTGTACGTGTAAAATTCTAAGAAGAAAGGAACTTTTAAAAAATATATATATTAGATTTTTACAACAATATGCATTTCCAATACATACGGATTTCAGTGTAATTCTTTAACTATGTGATGTATAAACATATAAAAATTCCATACTACCACAACAACAACACCGTCTGACAATATCTTACAATCTTATGTAATGATCCAATAACCCCACAGTGATAGTTGATCTAATATCCCATGTAAAAAGTGAAGAAACGGAATATAATAAATTAACACACATAAACAACACAGCACAACACAGAACAAACACAAAAAAACAGCCCCTAGATTATTCACTCATATAGGTTATTGAAATGATTCCATAATGAAAAATATATGTCCTCACAACCCTTATTTACTAAAGATACTTTCTCATATTTTGACAATATTTGCATTTCTAACAACCAATCTTCCATAACAGGTTTTTTGCTACTTTTCCAAACTCTAAGAATTAACTTGACAGCAACCACCAGGGCCTTATCAATACATGCATTATATTCCCTTGTAATTAAACATCTTCCTCTATGCAGTAGCAAAATCACATTTGCAGATGACCTAGGAATAGTTATATTAATAAACCATAACTTTTCTGTCTAAAACCTCTTTCCAAAAAGTTTGTACCCGTGGGCAGCTCCAGAGTAATTGTAATAAAATTCCCCTATCCCTACCACAACTCCAACACCCATCATCATTCGTCATCTTTAGCTTGTATATTTTCTCTTGAGTCCAGTAAATTCTTCCAATAACTTTTTGTCTTACAAACTGTAAACACGTGTCCATTCTTGCGTTAGATCCTACTCTAAGAAGATCATACCATTCTTCCTCTGATATTGTCAAATTAATGTAATTTGACCAAACTTCAGGTATCCACGCTGATATAAAAGCCTATCTCCAAACATGCGAAATATGCCCAAAAACCAGCACACACATTCCATTGCCTGCCCCACTGAATCCGTTGCCGATCATAGAAGTTCCCTTTTCAAGAATCGGTATGGACATAATCGGACCTTTAGAAACATCCAGGTTAGGCAATAAATATGTCCTTGTGATTGTAGATTATGCGACACGATATCTCGAGGCATTCCCAATGCGAAATAATACCACACAGCAGATCTTTAAGCACATTCTACCGTACATCTGCAGGGTTGGCTTTCACAAGGAAATATTGACAGACCAGGGTTTGAATTTTATGGGCCTCATCACGACTTGGGTGGCAACGGTAACGCTATTAGCGCGGGCGGTATTAGCCCTACCGCCAAAAGCACCGGATCACGAGTTGGTCGGTAATGTAAGTCCCGATTACCCACTGAGCCCATTCGGGAATGCCCCATTCCCCATTGGGCTCAATGGGGAATCTTCGCGCTAATACCGCCGGCGGATTTCCCGCTGGCGGTAATAGCGTGAATTAGGGGCGAAATCCGCCGAAGCCCTGATTCAGTGGACCCTTAAATCCGGCGGTAATAGCGCTACCGCCGAATTTAAGGGTTACCGCCGAAGTCATGATGAGGCCCTATGACTGAACTTATGGCCGAAGTCAAAGAGCTACTCCACATTTCCACCCTGCAAACCTCAGTCTATCATCCCCAAACCGATGGCTTGGTGGAGAGATTCAATAAAACCCTGAACCTAATTTTTACAAAAGTTGGTAGATAAGGATGGGAAAGACTGGGACCGAATGATACCTGTGGCACTATTTGCAGTGAGAAACCGCCCCCCCCACCCAAGCTTCCAAAGGTTTATCTCTGTTTGAGCTGCTCTATGGTAGAGAACCCAGAGATGTCCTGGACATGCTATGGGAAACCTGAGAAGAATGAGAGGAGGCCCCTGTTCCCAATCTTGCAAACCGCCACCAGAATGCGAGAACTTATGAAGTTGGTTTGATACTTAATTTGTAGGCATATCGAAAAGGCCCAGAGCCAACAAAAAACGCTTATTATAAAAAGGTCAATTTAAGATCATTCTCCATAGGACAAAAAGAACTGGTCCTCTTACCGACCTCAGTAAACAAACTTGTCTCCAAATTGCACGGGCCTTATGAGATAGTAGAATGAGTGGGAACCTGCACTTATAAAGCAGCCCAACCAGACAGAAATCAGAATATCCACCTATATCACATCGATCTCTTGAAAGAGTGGAAAGAGAACCCGCCAGCCACGCATGACTGGTCCCCGAAGCGGTAGATAACTTTGAATTAATTCCTCCAGAGCTCTCTATCCAACAAGAAGATTTAAAAGATGTAGTAGTCCCATTTCCTGATGTATTCTCAGAAAAACCAGGAAGAGTTAAAGGCACATACCACTATATTAGAACACCTAAAGGTAAAGTGGTTCAAGAAACCCGTAAACAGATAGTGATCGAGCAAGTCAACAAAATGTTGAAAGCCAATATTATTGGACCATCTTCCAGCCCCTGGTCCTCTCCTATCATGTTGGTCACTAAACCTGACCGCTCTGGTAGATTCTGTATAGATTTCTGTCAAGTTAATGCCATCCCAGACTTCAATGCACATCCCATGCCCCGCATCAATTACCTAATTGATAAATTCGGAGCAGCCACCTTTCTATCTACCCTAGACTTAACCAAAGGGCACTGTCAGATAAAGAAAAAACTATGTTCTCAACACCTCTAGGATTATTTCAAGTCCTGCCTTTTGGTTTACACAGCGTCAGCCACTTTCCAACACCTCATGGGTCAAATTGTACAACCCTACTCTTATTTCTGTGGAGCTTACATTGACAATATCATAATTCATAGTAAAACCTGGGAGGACCATCTCTTTCATCTTTATTCCATCATTAATGTCCTCAGAAAAGCTACCCTTACTGCAAATCCTTCTAAGTGCAGATTGGCCTAGTCAGACGTAAAATACCTAGGCTTCTTCGTAAGGAATGGGAATGTACAGCCCCAACATGAGAAGCTAAAAGATATACCAAAACCCAGAACCAAAAGAGATCTTAGAGCTTTTTTCAGTTTAATAGGGTATTACCGTAGGTTTATCCCCAACTTTTCAGATAAAACAGTCCAGCTAACCGATAAACGTAAGAGTGCTGAACCCCAGAAACTTTGTTGGAATGACGCGGAATAGATATGCTATGATACCTTGAAACAGACTCTGTGCCAGACCCAATCCTAAAGCTAGTCGACTTCTTCAAAGAATTTGTTTTACAAACGGATGCTTCCCCTACAGTGTTAGGAGCAGTACTGTCCCAGGTTTGCGATGGATTGGAACACCCCATATTATACACCAGCCGCAAACTGTTTCCACGTGAAAAAATATTACTCTGTGTTGGAACTCAAGGCCCTGGTCACCAAGTGGGCCATAATCCATCTTAGATACTACCGATTGGTACGAAAGCTCAAACTAGACACAGATCACTCGCCCCTAATTTGGATTAGCCAATGCAAAGACTCCAACTCTCGGGTCATGCAATGGTTTCTAGACCTACAACCCTATTGTTTCACAGTGGAACACCGAAAAGGAAAAGACCAGGGAAATGTAGATTTTCTTTCCCGGTTCCCCCGTGAAACAAATGTGGCTACATCGCATGGAGGAAGGGTATGTGAGAAAACTGACAGTGTCTCCCTTACTGGTCCCCAGAATCTATCAACCAGGTGGCCAGGGCACAGCCACCGCTATTAGATTCAGTTCCTGGGGTCAGACCGGTGAGGGAGAATCCCCTGTATGGGGGGTCCTTGGGGAGGGGAAGTGGGACACCAATGGGTGAGACACGGTATCCCCTTCTTATAACACTTTTTCCCCATCCTACCCCGTAGGATATTCAAACACTCTACCTCCTCCTTTTCCAACTGTAACTCTTTCGCACATGAAAGAAGACAGACAAACACCAGAGCTGTTTACCTGATGTGTCCATACACAAGGATCCGTCAAAGTCAGGAAATTGATCAGAATCACACACACCTGACGGCCCTTTCCCATCCACGCCGGGATAAAAGGTGGAGCACGAGAGCACCATATGAGCAAGGCAGACCGCACAATGAGACAGCTATCCAGGCATAGCAATTCAAGAGGAAGAGAAAGACGGCGCAAACCAAAAGGGTGACAAGGAGAGAAGCAACCTTGCCCTTTCCGACCAAGGCCCATGAATGAGACCTCCGTGGAAGGAATTGTAAGACCATGAACAATAGCCCAAGTCTGTTGCAGCAGATGTCAATAGTACACAGAGTGGACCTACACTGATAAGCAGGACAGAGGGTACCGACTTCACTCCCGATACGAAGAAAGCCAAGCGGTTCATAACAGCTAGTGAGTCGAGGGGAGGACCAATAAAGAAACCAAACTGTGTTGAAGTAGCAAACAGCTGATAGCAGAATGTTAAAAGCATTGTTGACTTAAAAGGGGAAAGCAAGCTGCAAATGAGCCAGGCCCCACATGGGCCCTCACTCTAGAAACTCTGGGCAATTACCCGATTGTTGAAACTACTATCACCAGAAGGCCTTGGGAAAGGCGAGAAGAGGGTCAAAGTGGTCATACGGGTGTCTATTAAAATCCTTTGTACAGTTGAAAGTCTTTGACTGGCAGGTGATCGTGAATGAGGGAAGTGAATCCCACATTGTAAGGAAGTAGAAGGAATTGTGAGATTGGCAAGAGTGAACCCGCAAGAGGGATGATGATGGAAAGGGGCAAAGCCTGAAGTCACAAAGCTCAGTGTGTTGACAACAGTGAACCAGGCAGAGGTTTGTGGACACTGCTTTATTTCTTATGAGCCCTATCCCACACTTTTGTGTTCAGCATAGGGATTCGCAATAGATTTCTCTTAGTATAGGCCTTTTTATTTGACAAGATGCCAATAGGACTGCCTTATTTTGATGTGATGGTCGTAGCATGCTCACATCTTTGATTTAGGTTTAAATTAGGTGTTTTTCTACCCTACCTATACAGTTTAATAAACACCTTTGAACTGTGATCACTTGTGTCTGTCTATTTTTGATACCATGCCTTCCTTACAGCCAGCAAGTTCAATAGTCTGATGGAGTCCGCTCTACACTGCTGTTAGCTCACTCTGCACACCAACAAATCATCAACATATTGAATTATGATACTGGGCATGAGTATTTTCCCTAAATCGGCGTGGAGTACCCTATTAAAAATGTTGGGGGCCTCCAACATTACCACAGTAACCCTGTGGTAGCCGAGTGTGTTTGAACCTCAACCTGGGATAGGTGAACACAGTGAGGTATTGGGAGTCGAGGTGCAGAAGAATGGAAAAAAAGGCATTTTTTAAGACAAGGGGCCTCATTACGAGTAGGGCGGTAAGGGATACCGGGCACCGGTAAGGAGACCGGTGCAGGTAATCCCTTACCGCCCTACTACGAGTTCCCTTAGCGGGTCCCTCCTTTAACGCCTGGTCTGACCAGGCGTTATGGACGGGACCCGTTAAGGGAAATCAGAGCCAATAACGGTACTGCAAATTGCGGTACCATTATTAGCTACTTCCCCATTCCCATTGAGCCCTATGGGGGATTTACCGGTCCCGCAAAGGTCGGACTACACCGGTAAGTCCCCATTGAACGAGACCGGTGCCGGTGACTACCTCCAATCTCGGAATGAGGCCCAATGACAGTGAAATGGGTTGCTGTCGAAGGTATGTCACAAAGTATTGTTGATGGGTTTGGTGCAATGGGGAATTTGTGTTGCACTATGCTGTTTAAAGGTGGTAGATCCCGACTCGTCCTCCAACTAGACCCATTTGATTTCTTGACAGGGTATATGGCTGTGCTACATGGGGACTCTAAGGGCACTATAATGCCCTGGTGTAATAGGGTTGTAATTGTGTCAAATATACTCTCATCTGCCTCTTTGGATACTTGGTACTGTTTTACGCTGGGTAATATTGCTTCCAGTTTGAGGGTAATGTGCACTGCCACTACACTCTTTAACAGTCGTGCATCATGGTAGGTTAAATGTCCACAAATAATCTGGTACTTTTGCCAAGTCTTCTTAGGTAAATGATGGGATACTTTCAGCTATCATGAAGGGACATTGCGATATTGAAACATTATTTTGCATGCAACATACACTTCCAAAATCACTTCCCCATCATTTTCAGCATCCCCAAACAGTTGGACATCATACACTCCCCTGGATGGTTGGGATGGTTTAATGCACTGGACAATGCACCACTCTCCTACTTTTGCCTCGACCCATTTCAGCACAATTTTGTCTCTTGCAACCACTGCCCTTCCAAGTCTACTGTGAGAACCATCCCTGCTTCATGGTCTTGGGGCAGGGCTGGTCAGAACAAGAATGTGGATGGTACTTTCAACTGCCTTTTTGCCACTCCTGACACTGCATTGAGCAAAACTGAAACCTCATACATGAATAAATCTGGGTGCACAGGAACTCCTTGGGTTGCACCCTCACTTTCCAATGTGTGCAAAGTGACCATTGCCCTTATACAACATAAACCTGGGGTCAAATACACTACACCTTCCTCCGTGATGATATTGTCATGTTTAATTTGCTTAGCACATCCCTGCCCAGCAAATTCACAGGGGATGTGGTTGAAATGCATAATTCCTCTGTAAATGGAACTGATTGTATTGCCCCAGAGAACCCTTGCATGGCCATTACCTCACTGATGAGGAAAATGCTCTTCCCTAATACATGACTTGGTTTCATCTGTGCTTACCATAAAACAAATGATTTATTTCCTACCTTCACACCCACCAATGGTTCCTCTTCTGGGTCAGTGACTGACATGACTGGGCACACTAAAGCTCTCTGTGGGCTGCCCTAATCTGGATGTGTGTTTGTCCCTGGAAATGTAAAGGGATTCCCCCACCACACTTGCCCCCTGGTAATTAGTGACCATGCCATTGGGTACCACATTGTTGTTTTGCACCTGAGGGGCCTGAAGCAGTGCCATATGTGTAACATAAGCTGGCGTGTTGTTAGATGCTGGTGTGGGAATCTGTGGATATTGGGGCTGGGCAGCCGTTGGGGCCTTGGCCGGTACAACATAGGGAACATTTATAGATGTGATGGTTGTGGATAAAGGGCAGGTGATCCTTGCATGTATGGGGGCATGCACGGTTCATATGCAACCCCTAGTCTGCTCCTACACTCTCATGAAAAAGGACCTTTCCTCCAGCTGGTCCAACATTGCCCCATATTTCCTCCCCTTGAGCCCAATCCTCTGAATCCTCCTCTGGCCCCCTAAATCCTGCAAATCCCTGCTTCCTCTGGGGTACCCTCCCTGGTCCTCCCTGATATTGCCCCTGATATTCAACGTCCAATCATGCCCTCCTCACCACATAGGGGCTGGGGGCTGTTTGTACCTCTCTGGGTATCACCCTCTGTTCTGTCTGTCCTCCCAGTAGGACAATTACTACCGCCCCTTCCACCATCAGCTTTGATAATTTCTTCTGTACTAGTTTTGCTTCTTCTGTCTGTGCCCCCTGTGCCCTTTCTGCCGTTTCCTTTGCTTTCTCTCTCAATCTCTTACAATGATGTACAATTATAGACTGTGGGCCTCATTACACGTTAGGCGGTAAGGGTTTACTGGTACCGGTAAGGGCACCGGTACTGGTAAACCCTTACCGCCTTACTACGAGGTCCCTTTGCGGTACCCGACATTAACGGCTGGTGTAGACCAGCCGTTAAAGTTGGGACCCGCAAAGGGACCTTGGTGCTAATTACAGTACCGCAATTTGCGGTACCATAATTAGCCCCTTCCCCATTCCCATTGAGCCCTATGGGGCAAAAATGGGAATGGGGAAGGCCATGGAGAAAGGGAGAATTACCGCCCCGCCAACCTTGGAATGGGGTGGTAATTCCCCTTTTCTCCATGGTGGTACCGGTATGGTACCGGCGGCAACCATGGTGCTAATAGCACTATGGTTTACCGCATAACATGTAATGAGGCCCTGTATCTCCACCCACCCCTTTGCGTCAATGCCCACCACCTTATCTAACACCTTTTGCACTTCCTTGGGGAGGCCTTTCTTTACCATGGAATAGAAGAACAGTGTAGAATTGTCTCACGGTTCCCCCGTTTCTGCCTGTCACATCTCCTGAGTTTTGCAAAATATACTGTGCTGGATCCTCATAATCTCACTTAGTTTGCGCCATTAACAACAGTAAATTTGCCATGTCGGGGTTTGTGCATCGTAGTGCTGCAAAAGATCGGGCCCTACAGTCAATGAAATTGGCCCCATCGTGATTATTGTCCCCTATCCATACCCCAGGATACCCTGCCTTAACCCAAGTGTCATCTGCCTTGTCCTAGTACTGCGGCGAACAAACAGTTTGTGTCCCCCATGGCTAGGTTAATACCTGCTGTCTGCTTCTCAAAGGCATATATCCACTTGCCTGTGCCCACAGTGAATGACTATAAAATCGTAATCAAATTGTTCCTGTTCATGTGTGGCCACAGTACATACGGTGCCCTCCCAGGGCCCTTATGCAACAATGTGAACTGTGCCCCCACCGGCCTTCCTGCCACCCTCCCCCCAGTTTCCCTTCATTACTTCATTATATGGGGCACTATCAATCTGGGCCCCAACAAGCTTTCAACCCCCGGTCATATCATGGGAGGGGTTTCTTCTTCCCCCTGCTCCTCTTCCATGTCTCACTATTTCTCCTCCGCAACTGCAGCAATATCAGCATTGGACTGATCCGTAATCCAAACTCCCGGCCTGTGGCCTTCCTCTACGCTGCCCATCAGAATACTGTCCGCTACCTTCTGTCTACAAATGCACATCCCTAATTGCCATACTGTCAATTCTAAACAGGATGTCCCTTGCTCGCCATTCATCCGTTCCAACTGGGTCTCTCTGCCCGTCTCCTCTGTCCAGCTTCCATTCTTTTGTCTTCCTTAAAGCCTCCTCTAAATCTTTCTGTGGTCTCTGCTCTGGTTACACGATTGAGCTTGAGTGGCTGCAGATGCTATGGGGTTCGGCATATTCTCATACTGTTCAGGCATTGAAGGAGGAGGAGTGGTAGAGGGCAATTGGACATATGTTGGATTTGTGTATACTGTTGCTGCGCATGTGGGATAACATCCTACTGCGGGAGGCTGCATTGTGGGTACTGCGTTCGGTAGGACAGGGCACTCCTTGATATTCGAGACAGTGGATGCAGGTGAAGCTGGGACACAAATCACTGGCAGCCTGCTTGCTGTTTTTCAGTGGATCGGGGGGAACATTCTCCAAATCCTCCAAGTTCTAGAACACCTTTCTGTTCTTTAATTTCTTGCCCTCATATTCGGCAGCTAAAAGTGTATACATATGAAATAAGAACTCCTTGTTGTTTTTTCCCTGTTCTGGCAATGGCATTTACATTCCCCCTCTCATTTCAGCCACCAACTCCCGATGATATTTCATAATTTTCTCTCAATACAAAAGGACGGCCGTACACATATAATCCAATGGGGTTGACGGCTCCATTTGATGGTCCACATTCACCTGTAACATTCCCAATAAACCTATAAAACCCTTGTCCCCACCCCTTTTCCGTTTCTGTCCCCCCTCCCCTCTCGTCACTCTTCACATACCCCTTATTTTCCCCACATCACTACAAGCCATGCACTCTTACACTATCCACACACACCTTACTGTCATTCCCTAAACCTATTTACAACACCAGACCCCCCACCTTGGTTCAGACCACTACAATAAAGACACCAATAAAAACACAAAAAATTACTATTCACCCTCACGCCCCCTTTATATCGGGTGGAGGAATGCCAGGCACTCTCAATATATGGGGCCTCTACCCTTATTCGCCTTTTTTCTCCTTAAATCCGCAGCACAGCCTTCTCCCCCCAAATCGAAGGGAATTCTGTTACTCTCTTATCCTTTCACTTTATATAATAAAAACCAAAACTATATAATGCCATGTGGTCTTTCCACTCCACATCCACTCCAACGTCACACACTCCGTAAATGCTCTCACACCCTGTCCCCTTATTGTTTTCTCCCGCAAATGGTGCACTTACATATACGCTCTCTGCCGAGTTCCTCCATCATGGGTTCCCATCAGCGACCTGCGCAATCCGGGAGCGGCGCCCCACTCCAAAGAGCAGACAGGAGTTCAGGCAATACAGCTACTGTATCCCTCTCCAGTTCATGCACAGAGGACTGGTCATTGCAGGTGGGCGCAGCCCCTCCAGATGTATGCCCAGCACTCCTCAGTCAATGCAGAGAATCTGGTGTCATGTTGGAGTCACCAAATTTGTAAGGCAAGACCTCCAGAGAACCAGACAATATAAACACTAATTTGGGGAAAAAGGCTTGGTGCACCTCTTTGCAAGGAAAACAAGATTTATTTTGAATGGAAATAGGTGGCAGAGAGTCCTGTAGAACCAATCTGACACGGAGCTCTCAGTTCAAACCAGGTATGTGTTTTTAAGGAAAGAAATCATAATTTGTGATACAAACAATATACAGTGTTAACCTCCACACCCTCATTGGCTAACACCTATATACATACTAGTCCCCTAAAGTACTTTAATCGCTTGGCCACATCCTTATCTACACCAGCCCTCTAACACGCACTTTCCCTAGTCCGTCACCTTGGTGCTCAGGCACTGGATTGGCAAGTTACCTTCAGCCATTGCCCGCCCCATTTGCCCAATGACGTGGTGTGCACCTGGTCCATAGCATGAGCTCAGTGGACAACTTTGAGGTCAAATGGGCCCTTAGAAGTAATAATGCCCTTCTTTTGATACCAGACACACGGGCACCCCAACCAATGCTCCCTGCACAGGACTAGATTTGTTGGCATTACCTCTTGCTCCTCGTATCACAAATTACAGACTGGCCTGCTCCTCGCTCCCCCTTATCAGTTGCCCACCCATGGTACACCTCCTTTTTCTCTCAAGGACCACATAAATTGGCCTAATTGTGATGGATTTAGGTAGTCTAATTCCCAGCCATCTGGCAGTTCAAATGGGATAACCATTATTCTGGGGGGCACTAGTGTCCTAAATCTAGACCAAGCCTTTTTACAGCTCGAGACCTCTAACCTGACTCCCCTGGGTTAGTCCTTCAGGACGGTCGCAGCCCTGCCCTTGCTCTGTCATTCCGTTGCATTCTGGTCTGGCAGACCTACAGGTTTATACAATTAAACCACTATCTGCTTAGCATGAAGACCATTATTCTCAGCTTTATAACTGGGGCACAGGAAAGGGAAAATGATGCAGCTCATCATTAGATCACACTGCTACACTTGCACCAGGGAATCCAAAATGTTAGGGCTCACTGCCAATATGGCGATGCTTCAGTACTTTGAAACTGTCATTAGGTGAGTTGACCCAAGGTTTTGGAAGGACCTCTTGTGTAATAACACATGGAAATGTATCTCACTGATTTAATAACTCTTCAAAATGTTCATTCAAATAACTGACAACTGTTTTCCATCATAAAATACATAGTCAAATACATTTTTCTAAAAATCTTGTTTTCTGTAAAATAATTTTTTAATCCAAAGACACAGGCAAATTATGTTGTTCTATGCACATTATATTTCACTACTGCTACCCAATGTCACCCGTGGCCTATATCTGGGATTACCTATGCTTCTATAACTACTATAAAACAAATGAATCTGTTATTCCCATCTACATTTCCCACCCCCCTTGCAGCCACGTACCATCACTTACTCGTGCGCTAATAGATGTTTCTGAGTCTGAATCGTTTAGGGGGGCATGGGAGCTGTAAGTGCATCCCAAAACAAGGTAGGCAGGTGTGTGAGCGGTGGTTGACCTGTAAGTAATGCAAGCATTTCTGAAGCGTAATCGGATGGAATGGAGAGCCAGTGCAGCTTCTTTTTGATGGGAGAAATGTGATTGAAATTCTTGTTTCCCATTTTGAGTCATGCTGTGGTGTGTTGGGCAGCAAAGAAGCGCTACCAGAACGCCAGTGAGGAAGGTGTTTCCCCCATCGATAAGGAATTTTGACGAGTCTTGGACTGTGATCCTGAAGTCTTCGGGTAGAAGAAAGTGTTTTATCTTCCAGAGGAGGATTAGCTGGTACCATGAAGTGTGGGCCTGGAACCATCTAACCCATGACTTTAGACAGTGCTTAGTTACTCTACAGTTCTACATATTTTGGGGTATTTAGCAAGGCACTGCAAATCAGGTCATGTGTGACACAAAATCAGAACATCGTTAGTGTTTCCAGGCCACTGCAATTCGTTTACTCCCAATTTGGGAGGAAAGTGGTACCCAGGTTAGGTGTATTTGCTTAAAAAAGGGCACTATTTATTTCGGGAGGGAACATTTTATCAGCCCATATGTTTTATCTTATACAAAAGTAAAATGGTATGCAAGATAAACTTCAACCAAGATTATTGTCGGAAAATACATGAAAGTATGCTACTGTTGAGCAACATAAAGCAATATCGTGGCGTTGGGCCACAGTATGTAAGAGGTGTCTCTTTATAGCGTCCGGAAGACCAGTATTTGGTTTCCATAAAAATGGCTCATTCAGATTCTGTTGGAAATATCAGACATTGGTTCATAGAAATGTTAAGCTTGCTGACACAAGAGGGCCCGCGTGGGAGACCTCTGATGATCGTTTTGGGTCCTTTGCTGGATGTTCCTATGCCTCCGCTCTGGCTGTCTGTTGTCAAGGTGAAAAGGGGATACAATGGGCCTCATTACCACGAGTTCTGCTTGCGGTGCCCTTGCAGCCACCATGTCTGACCTGGTGGCCGTACCGGCACTCGCGAGCAGAACATGATGGTAGCACTTGTACCCTTATTAACGGTACCGGTGCTACCACCCTCTACATTCCCATTCAGCCCTATGGGGCCGAATGGTGATTGGGATTCCCTTATTACCGGCACCTGCAAAATGGGCAATTACCGGATCCGCCAAACTCGGCATAACTGCCCATTCGCAGATGCCAGATTTCTTTGCAAGTTTGGAGGTAGCCTGCCTGTATTACAGGCATCGCTAACTCCAAACTAGTAATGAGGCCAGATGCCTTCTTGAACTATTTTAAGTTCCTTGCCTTGTGAAGGCCATCAGAGCTCTCTTTTCGTAGGTCGAGTAACGACAAACAGAACCTGTTGAGGGACCCTGCCATTCTCTCAGACCTGGTGACTGGGCCCACGTGCGAGTACATCAAAGTAAGTCTGTGCTGCAATCTCATAGTTGGGGGCCATATCAGATTCTTCGCATCACCCACACTACTATCAAATGTGAGGGTTGTCCAACATGGGTTCATGACTCCAACTGCTGAAAGCAGAAGCCTCCGTTTGAAGTATCAGAAGCGACTACTGCATCTCCAAATACCCCTGCATCACTCACTTCTGGAGAGATTCGGCCTCATTACACGCTAGGCGGAGGAGCAAGGTGCTGTTAGCACCTTGGTCCATGCCAGTAAAATACCGGCACCGCCTTGGTGGAAAGGGGAATTACCGCCCTATTCCAAGGTTGGCGGGGCGGTAATTCCCCCTTCCCCCATTGCCCTTCCCCATTCCCATTTTTGCCCCATAGGGCTCTATGGGAATGGGGAAGGTGCTAATTACGGTGCCGCAAATCGCGGTACCGTAATTAGCACCCTGGTCCCTTTGCGGGTAGGTTTTTAACGCCTGCTAAACAGCAGGCGTTAAAGTACCTACCCGCAAAGGGACCTCGTAGTAAGGCGGTAAGGGTTAACGGTCACCGGTACCATTACCGGTGACCGTTAACCCTTACCGCGTTCCGTGTAATGAGGCCCATTGTCTCATCAGGATCATCCACATCAGAATCTGATTCTGTATGCAATTCTACCTCGATGAGTACCATGTCTGCAGCTACACTTGATAGTGGAGTACCATCATCGGGGAGCGCTGATAAAGAAAAGGAAGAGCAGCAAATGGCTGTTTCTGCTCTCCAAAGTACTTAATCTGTCTTCCATAATGTGAAAGTATATTTTCCGTCCATGCAAAGGATGGATCAGTAATTAAGTGACTTGTTGAAAATAATTCTTATCTGACCGCACTATACCAATGAATAACCCAAAGTTAAGGTGCGATGTTACCCTTTGAGCAGAAGGATCATAAGAGAAATGATCAACAAAGGGGACTATTTTGATGAAGGATATTTATTTACTGAATTTGATTGTGCCATCTATCATTGGCCATACTTTATTTGTGGAGCCTCAGCTTATAACTCATTACCTATGAAATGGGATTGAAGTTGTAATATGAGATATGTGGTACCTGCTGTTCAACACTTTCCCAAACTGCCATCACCTCTAAGAGAAAGAGTATGGCAGGGAAACCTTTGATAAAGGCATATGTTATTTGAGGCTTGGAATAGGTATATAGCTGCATCATGGTACATTTCTCAAATGTTCGCTACTACTGTTGAAAGTGGCAAATGACACATCACTGTCCCTCTCACTGATTACTCATGAGCAAGTGCAAAATCAAAAAGCACTAGACACTATTCTTGCTTTGAAAGGAGGTATCTGTGCCTTAATTGGACCACCAGGATGCTTACATTTAATCAAAATTAAGAAGACAATTCTACTGACAGTGATACTGATTTTAGAACAATTCCGGCAATATTTCACGAATAGAGAACATATAAAGCATGGTCCCTTTGATCCTGACTAAACAATGTATTGGCTCACTAGGGAGGGGCTTCTATAATCCATGGGAACTCGTTGGGTTTTGCTATCCTTTTGAGAAAGTATTGCTTGTATTTGCTAATAAAATTATTTGGAGTGGAAAACAGTTCATGCTTTGAGAATTGATGAGCAGATAATGTCAACGAAAGCAACCAACGAGATTTTTCAACATGAACCTGGTGTCCTGAAATTGATCATTCAAAGTGTTTGAAAATGTGAGGCTACAGGAAATTAGCCTCAAAGGGGTGCATATGCAGAAGAAAAAATCTGACGTATGCAAATGAATGCATCATAGCATGTTTATGGTAAATGGAATCGTAAGCGAATCTAAATGTAAGTCAAAGAAGTATACTGATTTGAGAAAGAATTCTCCTCTATATTCTGTAAAAGGCATCATGTACCTTAAAAAGCAAGACATGCTAGGTGAAAAAAACACCTAGAACTAAGGTGCATTCTGGTAAGGCGAAGGCTTTCAAATGGGTATCCAAACAAATCTCGAGAGACGCGCTCATAACACACAACAGTTTTTAATGTTTATCATGCATATAGTTCCACTAAGTCAATTTGCAGCAAAGGAGTGGGCTAAACACTTTAAGAACATGCCCAACAGGTTTAACTGCATTTCCATCAGCAGGGGCTTCTTTTTCTCTAAAAAATAAACACAACAGGGAATCAGAACAAGCTGAAGCAGAAAATGAATTTTCCTACCTACTGAGCAGAGTAGCAAAGTCCAACTTACATGTAAAAGAGCAAATCCCCAAGCATACAGAGTGCAGCCGGCAACAGGAACAAGAGTGGTGTCAGTGCAAAGGAGGGTTATGGCATGTGTTAGTGGAGTCATGTAACAATAAACACTGAAAACAAACTACAAAGAACATGGGGCTATACAAATAAAAAAGACTATTAAAAAACTCTGGCATGTAAAGAAAACTATACTAAAATGACAGAAACATATGTAAACAGACAAAATATTTCGAAACAAGGGATACATACTGTAATATAGAGAAAACAAGACGATATGTGTGAATAAAATAGACTAAAAAAGAAAAAAAAATGTACGAATGTAAAAATGAACGAGGAGGGAAACAGACTAGGCAGGGTCCCACCAGCCCAACTGGGTGCAGAAGTGCAACTGGAGGTGGGATAACGGCAGGACCCAAGCCCTGCACCCCCAATGTAAAAGAGAGATAGAAAAAGGTCAACAATGGAAAAACTGTAATGTGTGCATTCTCATCAAAAAACCTGTTAAAGCTTACTTCTTCATTTCGGCCCCACATAGACAATGCCCATTACCGATCCATCCAGATAGTCTCTGTAGAAGTGGGTCATTTTTTCTCCACCAGAAAATAGTTTTGTGAGGACCTCCTCCTGTCAAGTACCTTGTCATGTTGAATCCGTGTTCGTGGTTGTGTTAATTCACTTCTGGTTCTTCTCTTGTCCTCTAGAGTTCCAACCAGCGGGAAGTACAGCACAGGGGTCAACCACAGCCCCCCTCTGGGATGTGAAAAAACAGAAAAGGTTCCTGGAGTTCGAGCACTCCATTGTATGCAACGAGGCACTGTTCCCAGATTAACGTTGCATAGAGACAGCACAAAACGCTGGCCGGGAACGCTGGTAACAGCTGTACAGATGTTGAAGATGAAGCACCAGGAGGCACTCACAGAGGCAGCACGAGAGCGCCTCAAGGCAAGATGGGACAAAGAATGGGAGAAGGGGTAGGAGCCGAATGTGACATGTGGCACATGCCACAGCGTGCCACAGCATGCCACCAATCTCTGGACTGGCTGATGGAAAATGTGCAGTTTTAAGGAGTTCAAACACATTCTACAAGTGAAAAATACCCTCTCAATCATTGTGGGATTGTTTTATATTGAAACACTTTCAGCAAATGCATAGTTTAGGCACTTATCATGCCACAGCATGTCACCCCTCTTGGGACTAGCTGATGTCAAATTTAATGTTTAAATGACTTCAGAGACATTAAACAAGTGAGTAAAAAGCCTCACAATCATTGGGAGATGTTATAAATCAAATTTAGAAAAAAAGAAAAATTTGATTTCTGACAGCTCCATAAAACTTTCAACCTCATGCACAGCAGTCTGAAGTTCTACCATTGCACCAATGCTTTAGGGGGGCGCATGTTTGGTGCTAGTTTTTATGACCTTTTCAAATAGCAGGGCCTGAAAGTCCCTTTTCAGTGTCAATTCTAACGTGGCATGCCACCTAGATATTTCTTTATATCTGCTTCAAATCAGTGTTTTCATTGCTTCAAAATTACTTCAGGCTTCTCACCTCTTAGTCTCTTGTCTTATGTTTCATACCTTTCAGCAATTGAATGTTTCAAAGCACTTGGAACTCCAGCATGCCACAGCATGTCACCCCTCTCGGGACTAGCTGATGTCAAATTTACTGTTTAAATGACTTCAAAGACATTAAACAAGTGAATGAAAAGCCTCACAATCATTGTGAGATGTTATAAATCAAATAAAAAAAAATGTATTTGAATAGCTTCCTAGAACTTTCAAACTCGTGCACTGTAGTCTGAAGTTCTACCATTGCACCAATGCTTTAAATAGTAAACGGCTGATGCTAGTTCATATGACCTATTCAAACAGCAGGGCCTGAAAGTCCCTTTTCAGTGTCAATTCTAACGTTGCATGCCACCTAGATATTTCTTTATATCTGCTACAAATCACTGTTTTCATTGCTTCAAAATTACTTCAGGCATCTCAGCTCTTAGTCTCTTGACTTATGTGTCATACCTTTCAGCAATTGAATGTTTGAAAGCACTTGGAACTCCAGCATGCCACAGCATGTCACCCCTCTCGGGACTAGCTGATGCCAAATTTACTGTTTAAATGACTTTAAAGACATTAAACAAGTGCGTAAAAAGCCTCACAATCATTGGGAGATGTTATAAATCAAATTTTTAAAAAAAGAAAAATGTGATTTCTGACAGCTTCATAAAACTTTCAACCTCATGCACAGCAGTCTGAAGTTCTACCATTGCACCAATGCTTTAGATGGAAAATATCTTGTGTTAGTTCTTATGACCTCTTAGTCTCTTGTCTTATGTTTCATACCTTTCAGCAATTGAATGTTTCAAAGCACTTGGAACTCCAGCATGCCACAGCATGTCACCCCTCTTGGGACTAGCTGATGTCAAATTTACTGTTTAAATGACTTCAAAGACATTAAACAAGTGAATGAAAAGCCTCACAATCATTGTGAGATGTTATAAATCAAACAAAAAAAAATGTATTTGAACAGCTTCTAAGAACTTTCAAACTCGTGCACTGTAGTCTGAAGTTCTACCATTGCACCAATGCTTTAAATAGTAAATGGCTGATGCTAGTTCATATGACCTATTCAAACAGCAGGGCTTGAAAGTCCCTTTTCAGTGTCAATTCTAACATGGCATGCCACCTAGATATTTCTTTATATCTGCTTCAAATCAGTGTTTCATTGCTTCAAAATTACTTCAGGCATCTCAGCTCTTAGTCTCTTGACTTATGTGTCATACCTTTCAGCAAATGAATGTTTGAAAGCACTTGGAACTCCAGCATGCCACAGCATGTCACCCCTCTTGGGACTAACTGATGTCAAATTTACTGTTTAAATGACTTCAAAGACATTAAACAAGTGAATGAAAAGCCTCACAATCATTGTGAGATGTTATAAATCAAATAAAAAAAATAAAAAAAAATGTATTTGGACAGCTTCTGAGAACTTTCAAACTCGTGCACTGTAGTCTGAAGTTCTACCATTGCACCAATGCTTTAGGTGGTAGCATGTCTGGTGCTAGTTTTTATGACCTTTTCAAATAGCAGGGCCTGAAAGTCCCTTTTCAGTGTCAATTCTAATGTGGCATGCCACCTAAATATTTCCTTATATCTGCTTGAAATCAGTTTTTTCCTTGCTTCAAAATTACTTCAGGCATCTTACCTCTTAGCCTCTTGTGTTATATTTCATAACTTTCAGCCACTTGGAACTCCAGATGGCACAGCATGTCACCAATCTCTGGACTAGCAGATGTAAAATGTACTGTTTAAATGACTTAAAAGACATTAAACAAGTGAAGAAATAGCCTCACGACCATTGAGTGATGTTATAAATTAAATTTAATAATAAAAAGCCTGTACGTCACCTTGCGGCTGCTAGCTGTCTGTCTCCTGTGCATTACACAGAATGGCCTGGGTATAAGTAGAATCCTCTGACAGCGAGTAAAGCAGAGAAGGGCCTTCAAACATTCTGCAGGACCACTCTCTGCGACAGATGATGGACAAAGCAGCATGGGCAGGCCTAGGGCCGCTATCCCATAAACTGGACTGTCTCCTGGGCTGGGTCGCCTTCTCGCAAGGGCCGACAGCTGTGAGGCCCAGAGCCTGCAAGAGACAATGGCAGGAGGAACATAAGGCCAGTGGCGAACCACTGTCCGAATGACGCAAAGGACACACAAAAGAGAGGCATGCTAAGGGAAAGGCGTGATGGAAGGGACAAGGTGAAATACCCCTTAGCCCACTGGAAGACCAAGAGGGCACTGAATGGGATTCCAGCAGCACTGAGAGTTCTCACCTTTCTGTGAGCTTGGCCACTCCTCAGGAAGGAGAACCATGCAAAAGGCACAATAAGAGCGTTTGGAAATGCAGAGATAGTTCCCTGGTTGACCCCTTTCATCCAGACCTGCTACTCCACCCGAGATCCTCGGAGGGGAAGCCCCCACTTAAGGCCAAAAGGTACTTGAGCAAGTGACTGCGCCCACCTCTAAATAAGGAGGTGAGAGACTAATTGAAGGCACAATATCCCAGACATTCTCTGCTGGATAAAGTAGCGGACACTCTGGAGGTGGACTCATTCATGGTGTTCCATAGGTCCATTGGCCAAGATCATTAAAATGGTGGAAGAGACCAAAGAGGCCCTGCCTATGGATGTGCATATTCTGATACTAACTGTACAATAGCAGCGGAGTGCAGACGATCGATTGTAGTAAAGATCGACCTGAAGCTTGGGGAGTTGGCATCCTCTGAGGCCACTGCAGCAGCTAAAGGGCTTTTGTTTGGAAACGCTTTTGTCAAAGACATGTCCAGATTTGTATACACCTTTGCTGCTCTGGACAAAGGTCAGACATCGTTAAAAAGGATGTTTGTGCCCTGTGTATCGGCCAGGGCGGCAGAAGCAGATGCGTCCCCGCCAGCCACTGAGGAGGCCAGAGGCCCTATAGAGGAAACAACTGGTGACAGCAGGAAGACAGAAGGCTGAATCCTTCCTTCCCCTCCCGTGGAAGAGGCAGGGGTCGGGGTTGGCACTGCAGCAGCAGGTGAGAGTACAGTCGTATGCACACAGCGCAGTAGCAAGCAATGCAATTCCCACGATAGTTGGTAGGCTAGCGATGCACCTAAGCACTTGGGAGGAGCTTACCGTAGACTCTTGGGTCGCAGAGACTGTGCAGGGGTGTTTTCTGTAATTTTTAAAGAGCACAAACTAAACTTCAGCACCCTTTCGCAATTTCAGAGTGTTAGGCAGAATCACATGCAGTATCCTTTGGGAACACTACATGCAATTAAGATTACAAGTGTCAGTACAATTTCACCTTTGGCACAAGCCTGTACTACACAGTAATGTGGTAGCATTGGCTGAGCAGCCAGACTTATCTCAAGAGTTGAAGTGAGCAGTAGAACAAGTTACACAAAGGGACCAACAAATACAGTGGTTCAACTCAAGGTTTCTTGGTAAAAGAATGCACATTTTTTTACACAGTCAATTAGAAAACATTACACTAGCAAAAGCAGATTAATATCATACACTAATACACCACAATATACAACTAATAAGTTACTGAACAAGTTCAGCTCCCCTGAAGTGGGAGCAAAATGGCACTTCAGTTACTTTAAAAAGGGGTAAAAAGACAAGGTTATAAGAAATGCAGCCCAAATACATTCATAGGTAGGGCAAAGGGTTTCAGTTACTACAACCAGCAATTCAATTCGATAGACCTGGGTCAAAGTCAATGGTTCAGAGTCTTTGTATAGGATAGCACAATTCTGGCAGATCACGGTTAAGTCTTTGCCACGGTTTTTAGAAGAATTTGGCTAGGTGAAAAGTTAGACAAATGTTTAGAGGAGGACCGGCCTTCAAAGAGGGGAAAGTTTCACAAACTTTCTCTCTGGTCGAAAAGATTTCCGGACCGTGTTTGCACAGTACCTTTAATGTGAAGAAGAGCTGTAGCTGAGGCAGTTGTTCCTGGCAGTTCGAGCAGACCTCGCTGTTCCTGTGCTTCAGTCGTGGGGACAAGAAGGAGGACGTCGGGAGGTTCCTGCACTGCCCAGGGACGAGGCCACAAGCTTGGCTAAACGTCGGTTTAAGGTATGAGTGCCTTAAAGAACACAAACTGGTATCCTTCCCACTGGCTTCCCGGTTTTCCACAGCACTCTGTAGAAAATTCGACCAGGAGGGGACGGTTTCCAGGTGGCTTGTGAGTTGGTTGGTCCCACCAAATTCGAGGGAAGAAGTTAACCTTGAAGGTCTTCTCTGTCGATGGAGTTTCAGGCAATTCAAACCTGCAGCAGGGCTTCACCGGTCATCCAGGAGTTGCAGCAGTCCTCTTCCTTCAGCTTGTCTTCGGTTCTTTCGTTCCAGTGGTCGACTCTGCTTTCTAAGTCCCATAGACCTGCTTTTAAACAGTTTTCCCCCATTCATTCCAGCCTGGCTGTCACTCACACAGCAGGGTGGCTGTCGTTGCTGGACAGCCAGCCAGCCAATCACGTCAGAGTGCATTCAGGTCTCCTAGGAGACTAAGCACAAGGAGTTATGGGCACCTCCCTCACATCCTGTCCACCCCAGACACTGAGGCGCCAGAAGAGGGCTTGAGCACTGAAACCCGCCAAAGGACAACGAACAAAGGGACCAAACCTGGTTGAACACAAGAAGGACCTTTCCTAAAAGAAACGGCAAAAAATGTCGACCGGAGTCTGTTTTTACAGATAGGTCTTGGGCGCCATCTTGAAAAACATGGCTGACCTGATTTTTTGCTACCGTTGTTCATGGTCTGGTAAACTCATGATAGTTTGATCTAAACCACTGCCACCAGCCATTTAAAGTAGGAAAGGGTAACATTTGACTGTTACATGAGTGTTTTGACTCAGGGGATGCTAGGCAACCCCTCCAGCACTCTATAGGAAGATTATGGGTCAGTAAATATAAAGAGACTAGTAAAGTCAATTTAACTTTACATGCTCTGGGAGACATTAGTCAGTCCCAGAGAAAGTGTTTAAACCCTGGGGAGTCTGAAAGACACCCCTTTGCCACTGCACTGAAGGTGTTGTGTGCCACAAAGAAAAATATGATGCCTATGGAGTTGTTTTAAAACACCATAACCAAAGAACACAAAAGTAAAACACACATCAAAATACATGGAAGAGTGGGAAAAAAGGCTCACACTCTTCCCAGGTAGAAAAATCAAATCCTAGAAATCCAGCAAAGTTGCTGAGGGTCTCAAAAGGTAAGGGAACTGAGCACATTTTGCGAATTCTCTCTAACAAAACCTCATGGACAAGGAAGTAGGAGAGTTTCTAAAGAAAATGGCGATAATGCCAGTGCAGCAGGTGGTGCAACACTTCCTAAGCAATGTCTTACTGGTGAAACAGAAGCAAAAGGTCAGGCCGGTGATAATCTCAGACAATTTAACGCCTTTCTCGTGTACCGACACTGCAAGATGGAGGAAATCCATCTCTTCAGGGACATTTTGCAGAAAGGGCACTGGCTAACCTGCATAGATTTGAGGAATACCTATCTAGCAGTACCCATTCCTGAGATGCACCAGCAATTTTTAGAATTCCTCTGGTGATCGCAAAAGTGAGAGTTTATGCGTCTCCCTTTTCGGACTAACTTCAGCACAGTGGTGCTTCACAAAGATACTCAGGAGTCAGACTGATTTTATACATCGAGGATATTTGTCTCATGGCTCAGGATCCGATGCGGCTGCCAGAGCAAATGGTCCCAATGACGGGTCTCCTAGAGAAACTGGGGTTTCTCATCAATTGGGCGAAATCCGAGACCAGGCCACAGCAGAGAATGGAGTTCCTGCGGTTTATCACAGACTCAAAGCTGGGGCACTGTCTCTGCCCCTGTAGAAAATGAACGACCCTTTGAAACATCACAGTATTGACTTTCCATTAAAGACTAAACTTTACTTGACAGTCTTATGTTTTCTCAATCACCTCTTCTGTTTAAAAGTTCTTTTAACTAACTGATCAATTTCCCATCAATCATATGTCATAACAAGTTGCATTCGTCAGTATATTTACAGTCACTTATCTAAGAAGGAATCTGCTGAACCTCCAAGGGAACCTGACAGCAGGTGCGGACACTAAACAGGCAGACAACACACGGCGGATCCCTGCTGGAGTTGGAAGCGGTTCATTATAGGTTTTGTTCTTCGCTATATCCTGTTCGAGATGGAGTCAATCATTAGGAAGCTACAGCGAGACAGTGAAAGAAAGAGGAATTGGGGATGAGGAATTGTGAGGTGATAGGACCGTAACATCGTGATTCATGGACTAGGACAAGTGTCATGCCTGTGGGCAATAGAGTTTCAAACTGCAAAGACTACATTGACACAGAAAATGTTTTTTCTTTGATGTTTGTTTAATGTTTTTTTTCTTTTTAAGATTGCTGCTTGAGTTTTAATAAAGAAGAGTATGCATAATACGAGCCTCTGTGCCTTTAATAGAATCATGACTTTCCTGAAAGAAAGTATTGACAATCTGGACTCTACCACAGTACCAACTGCCTCAATGGAGTTTACCATTAGACAGCATTTCTGGCTAGTCCCTTTTTTCTGGCAATGTATTCCATACCGTGTCATGGAGTGCCCCCTACATTTCTCTGTCAACAGAGCTGCCAAGTGTCCCTAAACTCATGGGAGTCTCTAGCAAAAGGAGACAGACACCTGCAGTCTCGTATTTGAGCAGGATTTTCTTTCTACATCTGCAAAGATCTTCAGCTGTGCCTCAGACAGTTGCTTTGTTTGTGGCAACACTGGGTTGAAGTAAGTAACAAACTGCTGAACACAGCACTCAACAGCACATGCTGGCCTGACTGGGGCTAAGCTGTGTCCTGTGCACCTCGACTGCTGAATCTCCATCTGATCTCAGTGGCAACTTTGGATAAAGAGGGATAAATGGGATAGATAAGATGATCATGTGTGTTATTTCAGCACAGGTGGTGTGCGAGAGGCTACACAACCCATGTGATGGTCTGACATGTATATTCTGGCACACAAACATGACTGTAGTGTATGACAGGACATATTCTTGCTTTGCTTCTAAATATGATTAGAAACCACATCCTGCAGTCTCATATGAAGCACAGTTTAAGGTTTCTAAGCCAGACCTTTCGTTTTTTAATGTTACATCAGGAAAGGAGAGGACCTTGCAATTCTCTTATTGATTTCATGTGCAAGTTCATCACTACCAGGTCGGTGCTGCAGACCCCAGTCAATGTCAAGGGATAGGATTCACGGAGGGACTACTTCACCTTAATGTCTACTTTCCTTAAGACTCAGCCCGAGGAAAATCCAGACACTTCCCAACAGACTGGTCGCTGTGGCTCATATGTCTCACACTCTGCCCAACCTCTATTGTCCTTCAAAGGCATGCATGAAATGGACAACTGCCCTCAGGGCCACAGCTTTATGGAAGAAATGGCAGCAATTATATGGTTTTTCCCCTAGTCCATGTTGGCAAGAGAGTAACAATATTCTTATACTGCAGGCCCATGTGAAATATAGCTTTCTCTTAAAATCTATGTATCATATGTTTGTCTTTCTGTAGGCTGTTGATTTCTTGGAGTCATAGATGTGTGTGATGTGTTGCATTTTGATAAGTTGTTAATTTTGTGAGGCCCATTGCTTCCGAGTCACATTTTACATGTTACTGTGTGGGATCTCAGCAGTGGGTCAAAGAATAGAAGAAAAGCATGACAGGGTTTAGTTAAAAGCAATATTTCCAGAGACACATGGGCTAGATGGAGCCTGGGGTCCCCTGTTATATTAAACAGGCCAGGCATTTCAGGAGCCACATAAGGAAAGAAGGAAGGCCCTTTACCCTGGAATAGGGGGTGCAGAGAGTGGGGGCTCCCAAAGCATTGATACGAACAGAAATGCGACATTCACAAATAGAGTGTGAGGTGTTTCTTGGTCTGTTGTAGTGTCGTCATGTCCACCTTTACATTTTTCATCACACTATCATGATCGTGATGGACCCAAAACCCCTACTCCCAATTTCTACGCACACCACTCCCATTAGAGCACTTGATTGCAACTGTCAGATTACATGGTCACTGTCCATTTCAATGCAGTGGCTGGCAACCCCATGGACTACCTGCTGGGTTATCCAGGTCTTCGGGCGTCGACATCGGAGGCAGTGGAAGTTGAGGCGAAAGCTCTGGTTAGCATGGTCAGATCGATGACTCCTCGTGATTGTCCTGCTGGTGTTTAAATTCATTTTCAGCTATGTGCACATCTTGATTGTCCTGCTGTTGTTTAAATTCGCTTTTAGCAGTGTGCACATCTTGATTGTCCTGCTGCTTTTTAAATGTGTTTTCAGCTGTGTGCCCATCTTGATTGTCCTGCTCCTGTTTACATTTGTTTTTAGCTGTGTGCATAACCTTCTTTTCATGAGAATGTGTTAACAAGTCCACCCCTCTGTACTCTGTCTAGTCTGCTACCTGTTCCCTCACCCTTCCTCAGTCCCATTGTCCCTATGTGCTGTTATTCCCCTCAGCCATAAACCCACTACGTCCCCTTCCTCTGCGTGTTCACTGTTTTTCTGTGCATATTACCTCCCCCAGCTCCCATTGTTTTTCTCCCAGTCTTGTTCCCTGTCTCCCCCCCTCTACCTTCTGCTCTCGCTGCGCCTCTCTGGCCTCAGCCTGGTTAAGTGTACCTCACTTTCTGCAGTTTGCTATGGCGCTATATATCCTCCTATCTTCTCAAACTGCTTCTCTATCTCTTATCCTTCACCCCTTACTAAGTCTGTCAGGAAGAACCTCAAGAAGGACATACTGGGCCTCATTACGACTCAGGCGGTAAGGGTTTTACGGCGGCGTAAACAGTGCCGACCCTTACCGCCTGAGTACGAGGTCCCTTAGCGCCATGGCGGATTTAACACCTGCTTTTAGCAGGTGTTAAAATCCATGGCGCTAAGGGACCATGGAGTTAATTACGCCACCGTAATTTACGGTGGCGTAATTAACGCCTTCCCCACTCCCATTATGCCCTATGGGGCAAAATGGGAATGGGGAAGGGAAAATGGGAAAATGGGGATTTACCGCCCCGCCAAGGTTGGAATGGGGCGGTAAGTCTGCCTACCACCATGGCGTAAACGTAGTTACGTAGTTTACGCCATGGTGGTAAAGTCACGGCCCAGGCGGTAACTTACCGCCTGGGTCGTAATGAGGCCCACTGAGCTCTAACCCAGGCCTTCCAATTGCAGTCACCTACGTCATTGCCTCTGTCAGAGAGACTCTCACAGACATACTCTGTCGTTCCCTCACCTGTCCTATGGACTCTCCATATGATTGCTCTTCTCTCTCCTTTCTCTTCTTTGCCCATCAATGGTGGCACCCTCTTCAAGGTCTTTCTTGCCCTCTCCACCTCAAGGGTCATCATCAATGTCTACTGCAATGGTACCATCATGGTCCAGGGTCCTCAAACCAACCTTCTACTCTTTCATAGTCTCCTCCCCCGCCTTATCAACCTCCCTCCGCCTTTTGCACCAGCTCCTTCAGCTGCCCTGGCTCCCATGCCAGCTGTGCCCACCTTGGCTCCCTTGCCACCTCCTAACCACCCTTCTACCCTCGCCATGGCTTTCTTGCCACCACCCCACACATTGACAACCCCATCTGCCTTCTCCTCTTGGGTGAACCAGTCACCCACTAACACTGTATCTGGGGCTCCCTTGCCCCCTGTGGTGCCTCCCGCACTGGCTCCCGCCTCATCCATTATGGTCCTGGCTCCCTTACCGGCCTTGGCTCTTCTGCCCCCTTCTACCTCTGTCCCTCATGTACTATCATCACTTAGGGGGGCCCACTGTCCTCTGCTCCCCCCGTAAGTCTTTCACTGATTGCAATCTGCTCCACATTGCAATGTTAAGCACTCGCTCAGCTGTCAAACACTTCTCTGACATCTGCAACCTCCTTGAACTCCTGGATTGTGATGTTCTTGCCATCACTGAAACCTGGTTCAAGGATTGCTCTGTCACAAGTTTTGACACACTTCTCCCAGAAGGCTACACAATACTCTCTCTTCCTAGACCAAACAGACCAGGTGGGGGAGTAGCATTGATCTTCCCTGAGTGTATTCCTGTGTCTGTCATTCCCACTCAGGCCTACTCATCCTTTGAGTGCCTGATCTGCAGGCTGTCCCTCACTCCAAGCTCTTCACTGCTGCTGTCCACCTTGTATTGGCCACCTGGTCAGCCCTCCCTCTTCCTTTCGTAATGGGCTGACCTGGCCTCCTCTCTCCTTTCCTCCTCTTCTCATCTCCTCCTACTGGGTGATCCCAACATCCATCTCGAATCACCTGATTCCTTAAGACCTTTATGCAACCTTTGGGACTCTCCCTTTCTTTCCATCTTACCGTCTGGCCCAACGCACAGCGCTGGCCACACCTTGGATGCTCTCTTCTCAACTGACATTCCGCTATCTAGCCCTCTCACTACTTCTCTCTCCTGGACTGATCATTTTCTCCTCTCTTCTCACTTGAAGCTCTCTTCTCCCGTTGCATAGGTAAGCCCGGCACTGCCTCCCGTCTACAAGGTCATCTGACCGATGAAAAGAGTCTCAGTAGCTGCCTTTGCCTCCACCTATTATACTCCTTCCACTCCTGTGACTGACTCCCACCCTGCCATAGCCCTCACAAACTTTAACCTCTCTGTTTCCAATACTCTTTATATTCTTGCCTCTGTCATGAGAGTACAATTGAAGCCTACCAAAAAGTGCAACTCTTGGTATGACTCCAAATCAGCTTCCGTTAAACACAAGTGCAGGGCAGCCAACTAGAAATGGGGTTCCTCTGGCGCACCCTCTGACAAACTGGCCTGCCGCCTCCTCCAAAGGCAGTATAGGCTCTGCATCTGCTCCCAGAAAAGAGTCTTTATACAAGCCCGCATCTCTGCGGTATCCAATAACACGGGCACACTTTTCAAAGTCTGTAAGGAATTAGCCAACCCTACCGCAGCCTCCTCCACCACCTCGCACCACCACCTCGCACCATCCGCCACACATGACACAAAGTCAGGCACGCACACAGTGTCAATGAAAGGGAAGGGGTGCCTGAAAGCAGACATGGATGCGTGTCAAAGGCCAAAATAACACATATACTGCATAGCACCTGCATCACACACAAGCATGTGACTGGAATAGTCCTTCCACAAACATGACTGATGCCAATACACAGATGGCACGTAGTATAGCCATACCAGAATTGTCAACCAGCCTCAGATGGAAGTTGAATACTACTGACCATGGGCCATGTACAATGCATGTCAGATGACATTTCATGGAATTCACTATTAGAAAACACACATGTGTCACAGGGTGCAACAACGCTAGGGTGTTGTAATACAGTGAGGGCAGGCATACGGATTCAATAATGCTAGGTCACATTGACATCACGCAAGTGAATAGGCATATTGAAGGGGATAACAGGGTTTAGAAGTGTGTGGGTGCAGTGCAGTACATGGATACAGCCTCAACTACGAATAAAAACACAGATCCAGTAATGTCAATGTCGTGGCCTGATGGCAGTTTAAGGGTAAGTGCCGTCATCATGTGTAAAGTGTTGGTAGTGGGCTGTAGGGATACAGTAAACCCCACCCCCAAGGGTGGGGGGTGGCTGGGAGGCAGTGCATGGGTTTAAATGGTTGCTCAGAGTACTGTGTCTTAGCAGACAGTGTGGGCAGGTGGCAAGTGCATTCTCTCAGTCATCTGGGACTACAGCAGGGGAGAGGAGGACAGAAAGCACAACACATGAGGAAGCATCAGAAGTGCCTGCAGACCCGGAGGAGCTACACCTCCAGTTACATAGAGGCAGGGAGGCTGTACCAGAGGGAGGCCCCAGCTCAACACAGATGTGAACCACAAACTAATTTCCTTGAGGAGCAACTGACCCTGAGGGAGTAAGAAAGTGATGATCAAAGACCATGAGAATGAAATAAATACTGGAGGTGGAGTTGAAGGAATTACTGGCCCAGGACCCATAGGGACTTGCTAAGAATGCACAGAGTTCAGGAACGAACACTCATAGCCACTGTGAGCCTGTGCCATCATCACAGTCCTAGGGAGATACCTTGCACCAAGCCTAAAGGACTTTTCACACAGTCCAGGACTGGCAGAGTTGCAGAGGGAAGAGTGTAGAATCATAGAAATCCTGGTAAAGCCGGTTGCAGTAGTCCATAATAGGAATTACCAGTCCTCTGGAGACAGTGAGCTTCTGGGGGATGGAGAGGAAAGGATGAATGCCTCTGAGGATGAGCAACTTGCAGGGTGACCTCACAGAGATGTCAGTCATGTGATGATAGAAGGCGACTGTTGAGTGGAAGATCATCACAGGCTATCCGCGACCACAGGTTGGAGCAAGAAAGAGAGGCTGGACAGAGAGTGTCATGGAAGGAGGGAGCAGGTGTGGTGATGAGGATTGCCTCTGTGTGCAGCATATGGTTTGTATGCAGTCTGCATGACAACAAGCACGTATCAGTCCAACATCACATGGGTCACACATGGCAGTCATTACAATGTAGCTTGAACTGGCAGACAATCATAACACATCACCCAAGCAACATACACATGGCCTGTACACACACGCATCACCACTCACCGGACATTCCCTCATATATTGGCAGGTCTCCCAAGCCTTGGATCTGCTCCACTGCAATGAAATCACTAGCAATCTCCTCATGTCCAGTGAGTTCATCGTCCTCTGGTGGTGACCCACTGCCAGTCACCAGAGTAGAGGCAAACTTTGTAGCCAGCTTGTCTTTTGCTCAGTGTTGGAAGTCATTCCAACACTTCACAACATCACCAGCTGTGCGCCTCTCATAGCCCAAGATGCTAATACGGTCAGCGAGGCACTGCCAGTGGGTCATACGCTGAGCAGGTGTATGTGTGCTCCCTGCCTGCACCAGCATGTCACAGCCATGTTCCAACATGTAGTCCACGAGCATCTCCAGTTCCTCATCACAAACTCCTCTTTCTCGACGTGTGGGACTCCTTTGCTGTGTCTGGGGTCTTAGCCTGTACTGCTGGGGCATGCTTCTGCTTCTTGTGAGGTGGTGCAGACCCTGAGTGGCGTGTACCGCTCAGGTCAGTAGGGGCTGGAGTACAGGTGGACTGGCCTATGGAATCAGCCACCAATGTAACTACAGAAGGTCAGCTTGCAGGTATCAGTAGCTGGGTGCTGTTGCCAGGACTCTGCGCCACACGTGTCTTGGCCTTAGTGACAAGGGACTTGGCCCCTGAGTCACACTAGGCCGGGACCAATCCATTCCTGGCTGGGTGACCCTAAGACATGGTTGCGGTTGCTACAGCTGCCCCTGCAGCTTCCAGACCCTGGCCGGTGTGAACAGCAGATGACACTGCTGCTCCAGATCCCCGGGTGCCGGTGCCTGGAACTTGCACAGCACGTGTCTTGGCCTTCGGGACATGGAAATCGGCCATTGAGTCACCCTGTCCCTATGCCGGGACCACTACCGTCTGGGCTGGCTGACCCTGAGCCTGGGTAGTGGTAGCTGCAGCTGCCCCTGCAGCTTCCACACTCTGGCTGCTCTGGATAGCAGATGGCACTGCTTGTCCAGGACCACGGGTGCTGGGTATGTCAGCAGCTGCTGCATCTCCCTGGCCCGGTTGGGTGTGGGGCATAGTTCTCCCTGCATGGTCCTGCACACCTTGCCCACGTGGACCACCTTGGCCACCTTGGCCACCCTGGCCACGTCGCCCACCTTGGCCAGCTTGACCACCCTGGCCACGTCGCCCACCTTGGCCACCTCTGGCAAGTCGCCCACCTTTGCCTCCCTTCCCACTTGTTGCCCTCCCAGTCATGGCACTGATGGACTAGCGCAATGGGAGGTCCAGCCAACAATTGTCCTGGGCAATTGGAGTGAGGGGCCAGGGTACGTGATGAAAAACGTACCACTGTGCTCCAGAAAGGCTCTATGTGACCCCTGGTGAAAAAATAACGGGTTGCGCAATGCTCAGGCACCCGAAAAACAAAAATCAATGTGTACGTGACCCCTCGGTAACCCACGTTGAGTAAAAAACATCCTGCAGTACACTGTGTCACCCAGCAACACAAAAAATGTGTACGCGAGGAACACATAGGCTACTATGACCTCGAAAATGGGGTACGCGTCACACAGGGGCAACCATAGTGGGAAAAATGTGTGCACGACTCACCGTCTGTCTCGTAGAATGAAAAAAATCACACATGTGTGTGCACGTAGGCAACTCACGCGCCAAAACAAGAAGTATGCACTGCCACAATAGTGAACTATTTGCGTGTGAACCCACCAAAATATGAAGTTCACGCATCCGTCCCCACGAAAAGCATGTACAGTGCACTGTTGTCCTACGCAGACCTTTAACCCGATACTGATTGACAACGCTCAACGTCAAGCGCATGTCACGTAACTTATGCGCTTAAGGCCTTTCCTCTGATTACACGCTAACGCGCGCTCTTTACGCATGTGTGGAGTCACTCTGTTTACGGCTGGCCACGCGAAAGAATATGGAAAAACCACGCTCCTGCCTACAAGGCCATTTACCTGCCTCCAACTGCCCAAGCGGCCTCCTACGAGCCATCTGCTAATGCCAGCCCACTCTGTGTGCCTGCTGCCCACATGCCCTGCATTTTGGTGCCTGCTCATCAGCCATTGCCAGTGATCCTGTCGTTGTGACCACCTCTGCTGATCCTGAAGACTCCTGACTGCCGTACCACCGCTCCACAGCCCAGCCCCAGGACCACCTTGCCCACCCACACCTACCTCAGGGGTTGCCATGTCTGACACCACACCATCTGAGGCAAGTGGCAACCCCCAGCAGAGAGGCAGAGGGCTGTCAGCTTCTCACCCAGGGAAGTTGGCATCCTGGTAGAGCAAGTCCTAGGGCATCATGATGCCCTCTACCACGGCCCATCGCAAGTTGGCAAAGAAGGACGGAAGAAGATCTAAGGGTACATCGTGGGTGCCATCAATGTAGAGGGGCTGGCACCCCGCGACTACCATCATGTCCACAAGTGCTGGGAAGACTTCAAGTCCAGGACCCACAACAAGGCCCGGTGCCTCATTAAGGCTGGTCATGATCGAGTGAGGTGCCGGGGCCGGTTGACCGCCGACGAGATGAGGGTCCTGGAGCCTACCCAGTGCTGTACCCCCAGGTCTTGGAGTTGGGGCTCCATCTGGAGTCGAATGGTTCATGTGTTCTTGTCCACCATTGAGCATGTGTATGTTGACATGTGGCTAGAGTGTGCACCTTGGCCTTATGTCTGGCATGCCTCCTGTACAGATATCTGTGTGTATGTCCCTGACAGTGCTGCATGAGAGTCCATTCAAGCGTGTCCCACATCAATGGTGTCTATGTTGCGCACCGGCATGTAACGATGCACACATGTTTGCATACCTGTGTCTGGTCTGGGGCATGCGAGAGGTGTGACACATAGGTGCTTATGTCATCATCATGGACATGCATGGTGTACATGTGCGTGTGTCTGAGTAGTGAGTGTGTAACTGCCCAACACTCCGCACGTATGTTACTTGAGTTCTTGATTTGTGATTGTCTCACGCTGCCAATTTGCCCTTGAGTGCACTGTGACGTGATAGCTCCATGGCCTGCCTCATGACTGTCAGGTGATGTGTGTGAATGAGATGTGTATGTCCCATGATGTGTGTGAGCTGAATACAGAATTATTATCTTGTGTCAGTGCCTTCCATGGATATGAATGTCTGTTGTGAATGATAGACATGTTTGTGAATGTGTGTGAATGGCACTTCCCTGTGTGTAGTGGAGGGTGATGATGGTTGTGATCTTTGACAGTGATACTGATGTACATTTGCATTGTGACAAACACACATACACACATATGATCAGTAGCCTGATGTTTGTGTTCTATGTTTCCCTATCCACAGTGACGATGGAAGAAGAGGGCGGAGATGGCGCTGTGGAGCACCGCAGCAGGGATGCCTCCACCAGGCACAGACGCAGGGCCCAGTCCTCCTCCCAGGTACTGTCATCTTCTGGGAGCGAGGATACTGGTACTGCGTCCATGACAATGGCCTCAGCTGCTGAGGGGAGGCCCAAGAGGGTGAAGTTGGTCGTGGGCACCTCAGCAGTGGGAGGGACAGGTGAGCCCACACAAGGGCAATCCTATGCAGAAGACAGTGGGGAGTGGTGGAGGAGGAGGAGGCCATATCAGCCCAGCACATGGGGCCCGGCTGGGGTGATGAGGTAGGTGTGAGTGGTGCAGTCCAGGATCAGGGGCCGGAGGCAGTGCAGGTCACCGTGGAGGGGCCTGTGACTGATCTTGTCCCTGGAACTGAGACTGCACCAGTATGCACCTGCGGGCATGCCTCAGGCCGGACCCCTCCACAGGTGGCGGATGTATCCATGCAAACAGATTGTCTACTACCTGCGGATGAAGCAATTTGTCACAGGGTGGATCCGTTGCTAGCCGTTGCTAGCCGGTATTGCGAGGCGTACGGGCACCATTCGTGATGATGTGCAGGCTTCCAATCAGGGGCTTGCACATCATCACAATGAGGTCTTTCACCTCATTAACTAGTTAGCTCAGTTCCTGGTCACAAATCAGGTACATGTGCTGGCCACTGCTGCAACCCCCTCTTCCTTTTCCTCCTCTGTGCGCCAGTGTCCTCCCTGCCGTCTTCCAGCCCAGATACCACCAGGGCCCCCTGTGTACCTGTCCCAACCCTAGTGGCCAGTCTGGTGGAGATCACATCCCTGCCACAGTCGTGAGTCGAAGGAGGATCAGCAGAGGTTGTCACTGCAGCGACAGGCGCTATGGCAAGGGAGGAAGTGCAGGCACCAAGAAGGAGGGCGCGTGCACGACAACCCCGTGTTGTGTCATCTTCCCGGAGGCTGTCCTTGTGGCGAAGGCACAGGGCATTTTGGCAGCAGCAGGCTCAGGAAAGGAGGCAACAGGACTCGGGGCGTTCATCATCAGAGGGGCAGGTATCGGCCATCGGGCAGGAGACAAACTTGGACCTTACGACAAGGATGTCTTCCGTGTTGGAGCGTTTGGACCGCCAAAACGGGGAAGAGTGGCAGCTGGCACAGGAGAAGCAACTCACCATGGCCAGGGAGGAGAATTCACTGCGTCGGGCAGAGAGGCGGACGGAGGTCCTCGAGGAGACTCTCAGGGAGTTCGAGAGGAGCATGAAGGAGTCCCTGCAATCCCTCGAGGGGGAAGCCGAGGCCCGCCTACTGGAAGTGGACGCAGTGTTCGATGACGCCCTGGCGGAGAATATGAGAGAGCATGGTGAGGAGATGGACTAGCCTGCTACCTTTGTATATAGTTCTTTAGGAGTAGATTTCATTTGTTTTTTTCTTTTTATTTGGAATTCCTGGACTTTGCTCCGCATCTTGTATATAGTTATTTTTGTATTGTATTTTTAGGATTTTTCTACATGTTTTGGGACCATGGACCCTGGATCTTTGTAAATATTTGGATTTTAATTTGGAATGGTTTTCACGTGATATGTGATTTCATTTGCACATACATTAATGGACAAGGACCACATTTTTGACTCTTTCATTTTTTACATCACATTGATTTTGGTTTTCACTTTATTTTGATTTTTCTTTTGGTTCATGCATGTTTAATTTGTTGTTTTTACTGTGTGTGACCTAGGTACATGTTCTTTAATATAATTTTTTGACATTGAAATCGAAGTGGTATCTGGTCTCAACGGTTTAGTGCATGTTTCACTCCTCCTTGACGCATTTGCGTGTCCCTGCTGTTCACCAATGTTGTTTCATGTGTGTGCACATGCATGCATGTGTGATGTTAGGATTCACATGACATAGGGAGCATGACTAATGGATGGGTGTTGAGGTGCACCAGGGGGATGCAGTGTGTGGTGGCATTTTAGTTGGCATGTGCTGCGTGGTTGTATGTTGGTTCAATGTGTTTTGGGGTGGGGGGCGGGGACATGTGGCAGGGCCTGCCTGCCGGTTGCCGTCACTGGTGGGGGTTAGGGACATGAGGCGGGGCCTGCCTGCAGGTTGCCGTCACTGGTGGGGGGTAGGGACATGAGGCGGGGCCTGCCTGCAGGTTGCTGTCACTGGTGGGGACATGTGGCGGGGCCTGCCTGCAGGTTGCCGTCTCTGTTGGGGGGTGGGGACATGAGGCGGGGCCTGCCTGCAGGTTGCCGTCACTGGTGGGGGGTGGGGGTGGGGACATGAGGCGAGGCATGCCTGCAGGTTGCCGTCACAGGTGGGGACATGAGGCGGGGCCTGCCTGCAGGGTATGGTCACGGGTGATGGGGTGCCCGTGTGGTGTGGGCTGCCTGCAGGGTATGTTCACGGGTGATGGTGGTGTCCCATGTGGTGTGGGCTGCCTGCGGAGTATGTTCACTGGTGATGGTGTGGGTCCCATGTAGTGTGGACTGCCTGCGGGGTATGGTCACGGGTGATGGTGGGGCTCCCATGTGGTGTGGGCTGTCTGCAGGGTGTGGTCACGGGTGATGGGGGAGCCATGTGGTGTGGGCTGCCTGCGGGGTATGTTCACGGGTGATGGTGCGGGTCCCATGTGGTGTGGGCTGCCTGCAGGGTATGTTCACAGGTGATGGTGGGGGTCCCATGTGGTGTGGGCTGCCTGCGGGGTATGGTCGTGGGTGATGGTGGGGGTTCCATGTGGTGTGGGCTGCCTGCAGGGTGTGGTCACAGGTGATGGGGTGGCCATGTGGTGTGGGCTGCCTGCAGGATATGTTCACGGGTGATGGTGGAGATCCCATTTGGTGTAGGCTGCCTGCGGGGTGTGGTCACGATGATGGGGGCCATGTGGTATGGGCTGCCTGCGGGGTATGGTCAACTGCTGGGGTCTGGATGTCCCATGAGGAGGCGTCTGCTTCCAGGGGAGTTGTGCATGTATCACAGGGTACACGCAGGCCTTTCCACATGATTTGGCTGGTGCGAGCGGGGTACGCAATTTCGCTGGGGCGCGGACGGGGTACACCTGGGCCTTCCCACATGATTTCGCGAGTGGGGTACAAGATTTTGCTGGGGTGTGGATGGGGTACGCGCGGGACTTCCCACGCGATTTGGCTGGTGCGAGCAGGGTACGCGATTTTGCTGGGGTGGGGACGGGGTACGCATGGGCCTTTTCACGCGATTTGGCTGGTGCGAGCGGGTTACGCTCTGATTTTTCACGTAATTACAATGGGGGGGATGTGTGCTGGGTCACGGATGGTGCGGGGCGTTGCGCCGTATTGGGCATTTCACTGTCTTTTGCCTGCATGGGGGTGTGTTGGGGGCGTTGCTGGCGCTACTTGATGTTCATTGCGCCGCGGTTACTAATGCCTCCAAAAATCCATGAATACGCGTGCCGCGCAATTGCTGGTTTGTGCCACAGCTGGTGCATGCATGGCACATGCTCCTTCTCGGCGTGCAGCACTTGTGCTGCTTCTGAGCTGGAGTCTATGAATTGGGCCCTAAATCTGAAGATTTAGCAACATTTGTAAATTATGTTTTCATGATCGTGTATATACTCTGATATATAAGTTATACATATTATCAGTAGGATATGGTTGTACTGTATTTATCACAGTTCGTACAGTCAAGTGTGAAACGCATGAATTAATGTAAAAATACACACACTTTAATATTGCGACCATACTGTTTTGGAAAACATGTACACAATACATGTTTGACATTTAAAGCATTACACAGTAACAGGTTTTGGATTGAACTGTTTTTTACATTTAGTATTATGCAAGAAAAGCACAAGATGCAAAAACTTTCAGTAAATTGTTTCTATCCTACAAACTTTCAGAATTGTACATGCAGTTTGTTTTAAGATGTAACTTAAAATAAGAAAAGGAGCAGCTTTGAACCATGTAAGAGTTCACATTAGAGGCAGAATTTGAACCTTTAACGTTGTAAGAAGTAATGGTACAGTGGTTAAAGGAGCTAGGCTCATCACAGGAGGTCATTGGTTTGAATCTTCTGTAGAGCCTTTAAAATTTACAAAAAAGGAATAAAATTGCCGTTTCGTATTTTTATTTTTAAAAAGGAGGATTATAATTTGAAAAACGAAGAGACAGACTTACCGTGACACGTGAGACCTTTTTTTGGGGCATGGCATGTGACACCTGCTAGTGGCACGTGTCACTTGTAGTGGTGACATGCAGTGGCACGTGTCACTGGCATATGACACATGCCATATTCGGCTCCAACCCCTACTGAAGAATGGAGGCCAGCGGCAGGCTGTCCCCAAAGCAAACAGAGGATGGGAAGAGCAGCATTAGCAAGCACAGAGTAACGGTAAGTATACAGAGAGAGAGCAGGCAGGAAACAAAGATAAATAAGGGCAGTCCAGAATGCAGTGATTCAAGAGCAAACAAGGGAAACGTACAGGGCGCATTGAGATGTGTCCGTACCAGGGCAAGGTGTGATTAAATAGCCCACTGCTTCCGCAATGCTATCATTGCAGCGGGCGCGTTGCATAGCAATGAAAGACGCCATGCGCGTAGCTCAGGCGTGAGGAGGCAGCGTCCAAGCCTTGGTGCATGCGCACTATATATATTCATGGGGGCGCCCATGTATGGTGTCCTGCCGGGATGCCTGCCTCTGACTTGAGGTCTAAACCGCAGCCCTCTGCCTCCAGCCTGACGGCTGGTGCCTGCATTCCACATCCTCCAGCGTCGATACAGCCCTCAAGTGAAAAGTCCCGGATCCCTGTGGTGGCGGGCCCAGGGCATAAAACCTACACATTTTGAAAACTCATTATGTGACTATACCATAAAATGTCCAGCAATGATTTAGAGTCTTTTCAACCTTTTCTCGCCTTGTGTTCATTCCATCAAATACGTACTTCTTGGTTGGTCTTGCCAATATATAAACGTTTGCAAGGTATTTTATGGAGTACGTGACGTGACTTGTCATGCAGGTTGAGTATTTTTTAGGTTTTCTCTTTGCCCCTTTTTGGGAATAGGTTACTGGAGCTCATGTAATCATAGAATTACAGTTCTGACTGTAAAGTTAAGGAAGCGTACCCACTTTTGAGGTCCCTAAGAATTGTTGCGGGTCATGTTTGTGTTATCGATATGAACCAATCATTCTTATAGTTTGCTGCTTCTGGAATATGTCAAAATTGCTTTTTTGGAAAGATTTTAATATTTTTGGAGTATCAACTAACAATGTTCCATGTATTGAGCACAATATTGATTTTGGACCTCCCGCTGTTTCCGCAAAAAATTCCAGTGCTGCTCGTACCTAAATACATTATTTGCTAGATCAGCCAAGGAGACATTCACCCAGCCTTACTCAATAATTAATTTATAAGGTTATCAAATGACTCTGGGTCAGCAGGCGCCCAATACCCTACCCCTACATGGGAGAAAGACATAGGGCCTCATTACACGGTAGGCGGTGAACCATGGCGCAATTAGCGCCATGGTTCATGCCGGTAAAATACCGGCACTGCCTTGGTGGAAAGGGGAATTACCGCCCCATTCCAAGGTTGGAGGGGCGGTAATTCCCCCTTCCACCATTGCCCTTCCCCATTCCCATTTTTGCTCCAAAAGGGCATAATGGGAATGGGGAAGGCGCTAATTACGGCACTGCAAATTGCGGTACCGTAATTAGCTCCCTGGGTCCCTTTGCGGGTTGGATTTTAACGCCTGCAAAAAGCAGGCGTTAAAATCCCCAACCCGCAAAGGGAACTCGTAGTAAGGTGGTAAGGATTTACCGGTACCGGTAAAATACCGGTACCGGTAAACCCTTACCGCCTACCATGTAATGAGGCCCAATGGCCCTTATTCCGAGTTTAGCGGTAGGGGATACTGTAAGCGGATTCAATTCAACACTACAGCTAAGTCAATGCCTAGTCTGGGATGCTGAGGGGAACCCTTATTGATATATTTATATGTCCAGTTTGTTTACTCTGGATGACAACCCTTATATAACACCCCTCTCTTAGAATCCCCCTGACCCCACTGAGCCAAGAAGTAGGTTTGTTTTGCAAATTAAAAGGTTTATTTGAAAATTAAACAATATATATATATATATATATATATCACACTTTTAAAATAAATTAATGTTTGATAGCACACTTGTGAAGATGATAGTGATCAACAATGGATAATGTTACAGTGGTACACTCTTTTTGATGGCTTAGAAGTGATATAGAGAGGATAAAATAGCTGAGAATGTTTTTATGGCTTCAGGGACAATGCAATGATGAATGAAAATGCAGTACAGAAAATAAACTTGATATGACTTCAACAAAAGTCAATGTAATCACTTTTCTTTGACAACTCCCACCCCCCCCTCTATGCAGGGTAAAGAGATGGGAGGAAAGCACACAGTTCTCAGGAATGCAATCAAATATAATTCAGTTCCCCCCTAGCAAGCTTAGAGGAAAACAGGTAGGAGTTTTAAACACAGGCAAGATACTTTGATGTAGTTGCAATTAAGTGAAAAATATGCTAAAATGCTTTTCATTCCCTATAGGAGGTTCAGGGTAGGTGATAGATACTTTGAATCAGTTCAGGCCAGCCCTATGAATGATTCAGGGATGGTTATTAGGTTGAAAACAGATGTCAGGGATGGAACCAAAGACAAATATTTTTACACATGGCTGAAATTAAGCAAAATGTAAAAATCGCTGCAAATTTAGTCGCATGCGTCTAGCACAATTACAGAGGCGTTGGAAAGCTTAGAATCTTAGCTTTAAGATGACAGTTAAAACTCGCTCCTAGCACAAACAGTTCCGGAGATACGGCCAATTTAGTAAAGGTCGTTTTTCGGATTTGAAATTTTAAAGCTCAGAATGACAGATGACAGTTTTCAGTTTTAAAAATGACATAATGACACGATTTTAGGAGGCAGTTCTAATAGGCTAAAATAGTTTGGATTAGATTATTTTAAACTAAGAGATTGGTTTTGGCACAGTGCTAGCTGGGTACTCACACTAGATTTTGGACAGGAATGCGACTTCGTCACTGATCGGGTCAGGATTGGCTGGACTTCGGCTAGCAGTTCTTCACAGTGATCTGGTCTCTGGTTCTCTCTGGTTCCGGATACAGCACTGCTTTCTGGATACTGCTACAGGTTCTTGCAAAAGTTCTTGGCAAAGAATTCAAACAGCTCGCCCGGCTGTTGAATAGTTTGGTTGGTTTTGAGGCCTGCTGAAGAGGATTCAGCTTGTGGATTCAGGCCTCTCTGCTACAAATTCTGGAGTTAATTTCTGGTCTCTGGAGATTGATGGATTTGAAGTCTGGATCTCTGGATGTGAAGTCTGAAGTCTCCCGGCAAAGCGTCCCGCAAGAAAGGGAACAGTGAATGTCTCTACCTGGGTTTCAATGTTCCTTTTATGTGTTTTGAAAATGGGTGTGTGCCTGGGCCTAGCTAAGCCTGCCCCTCTCACTTATCATTGGCCAAACTTTCCTCTCTCCCTTGATTGGGGGAAAGAAATGGAGTGTCAGAGTGAAGCTGTAGGTTTTATGGTCAGAGGAACCTCCCCTTGTCAAATTGCACACAATCTATTTCTGACCCAAATACATATTTATCTATGTACCGTTTTTCTAATATTATAGGTCCAGTTAACATATTTTCTGTAGCACCAAACCATCCGATCCCTGTCTTTGTACGATGTTGTGTCCACTTATGACAGAATTCTCCCCTTTTCATCCAGATAGCGACCTCTAAACCTTTCCAGATTTTACACAAATGTGCACCAGGGATATGGGTTTCAGATGATAAAGTGTCAGATTTTTAACATGCATGCATTTGGAGTAACAACCTTTTTTCCGCTACTATCCCCAAGAGCATACCACAGGGTCCTAACACCTCTTAAAATGTGCACAGAAAAATCACAAGCATGATGATGTTATTTATATAATTTTTACAAGTCCGCACTATGAATTATCCATCTTTTTAAAATCATGCTCTGGCCCCAAAGGGGTGTGGTTTTCCAAAGCACATGGTGGAATTTCTGGTTTATCCAGTTCCCCCAAGCTCAGCTTGCTCTCACTGGCACTGCCCCTCCCAGTTTCTCCCAAGAGGAAGCCATTTTACGACCCCCCTAATATAACATTTGGCTGAGCCAGGGACAGTGCTTTGTTTAGTTTCCTGTAGTCCCCAGGTGCTCCTCCCCTAATCCAATCAGAGAGGTGTCATCTCCTTTTGGCAGGGGCAGCAGAATGCAGCCAGGCCTGGGAAGAGTTGTTGAGCCAGTTCAACTCCTGTCGGGGGTAGTTGTCAGGCAGAATTCAGCTAAATGTCACTTTAGTTCGCAGTTTTCTACATTCAAATCCTACTTACAATTTTTGCACATGCAGCTAGAATGCTGATTCTAAGTTCAAAACTATGACATTTAAACAATTGCAACCTATGTGACACTCACAAGTAGGTCACTCATTTATTCTAAACATTTCGATTTTAGTGGCTTTAAACCCAAATTCACTTAAGCTGCTGACATCCCCAGCTATTTTTTATATATACATTAAATAATTACTTCCTTCAAGTCATTTCAGAATATAGTTTTACATTGTATCCACCTTTAGCAAGTCTTTCCTTGGCCTGGTTTGGGTTCATTTGTTCAGTTTTACACAAAAGTCTGGTGGTTTTAAAACGCTGGCTTTCTGATAGTGGTGAGCACCAGTATTGCATCCAGTTCTGGGTTGCTTTTGGCAATCAACATTGCCATTCCCAATGGTTTCAGGCTACTGTGTGTGTAGCGCAATGGTGGTTTTAGGCAGTGCCCTCCTGTGCTCACAACATAGGCAAAAATGGGTGGCAGCCTATTCTTCATGTTTTCCCTGTGCACTCTCTGGGGAGTTCTGGCCATCATGATGTTTTCAATGCCAGTAATGCACAGTTTTATGGTAGGGCTTGGATGCATGGGTAAAAACATCCCACAATACTGGGCACCAGTAAGGAGACCGGTGCCGGTAATCCCCTACCGCCCGATTCTGAGGTCCCATATCGGGACCCGTAAGGTACGTTTGGTCGGACCAAACGTACCTTACGGGTCCCGTTAGGGGACGAGGGCGCAAATAACGGGCTTGCCATTCGCGAGCCCGTTATTTGTGCCCTCCCCATTCCCATTGAGCCCTATGGGGGCTCAAATGTTAATGGGGAATGGCATTTTCAATGGGGACTTACCGGTCCCTCCAGGGTCGTAATGGACCGGTAAGTCCCCATTGAACATCGCTAGAGGCGGTACCGGTATGGGAGGCAGCCATGGAGCTAATTGCTCCATGGCTATCACCATACTCGGAATGAGGCCCATAATTGCATTGCCGCCTCCCTCTGATTGCACATCAGTGTGACCAATTATGGCAGAGGTACCCAGGGCATCCATTGGAGTGTTTGCTGTATAGATTGCAATTCGCATCCAGTTTAGGTAAACACTACAGTACTTATCACACATTTTGTATAGAGTATGCATAGCATGTGGAAATGATTGATAGGAGCTGAGGTACATCCACCAGTATATCCCATACTCTCAACCTACAGTGCATATTCATTTTGTTCTGTACAGTCATATTACCTATACAAAACCTCTTTATTTCATTTTTGAACATCCCTGCCCAAACAAAAGGTGAAAACAAAAAAATACAGCAATGGTGGAGAATTTGAACCCACCTTGCACGGCTGATACCTTTTCAAAGTTGAGTGTCCAAGTCACTGCACTACCAATGCTCTTCTCGCAAAAAAAGTAATGAATGAATGAGAGCTTACAAACAGAATGGGGTTTCCGAGTGTGTCCCAGTACCATTTTGCTTTGCCATTCACTACTTGTGCTCAGGTCTAAAGTAAGGTGACATGCTGGGTATGGGTCAACCTATGCACATGTGTGATGTGATACGTGTCTAGCACCACGCATAACGAGAGTGGGGTTGTGCCATAAGTTTACTTGTGCACATATTGATGATAGGGAAAAACGTATAGATGCTGAAAAGGACATTGCAGCAAAAGACACACCATATGCCACCCCCCAAGATTACAGACGCACATATGAAATACTGCATATCAAACCTACAATCCACTCATGACCAATGCTCGGTCTATTACAGAATTACAGAACTATATATTACTCCTCACAATCTTAGATCTTATTCCCTCCACTTCATCAGGCTTCCACTTTCTGATCCTTTCATGGTGGTTGCGAAGCTCCCTCTATGTTGGGAGCTCCTTTCTAGGGCTGCTTTTTATTGGTTACTGGATCACATCCAACCGCATGACCTTCCACATGCTCCTAAAGGCCCACTTTTTTAATAAAGTGTTGTAATTCAATTCAGATTTATTAAAAATAGTCATTTCTTTCAGCCACTAAAAAAGCATATACCTTTAAAGAGACGCAATAATTGAAACAATGTTACATTTCGTCGTTTGTTGAAAGACAATTACTTAACACAGAGGTCTGCAAAATGTGACTCTCCATATGTTTTGGGCCAAGATTCCCATTCCCCACCATTGATTATGCTGGTTAAGGCTGATGGGAGTTTTATTTTAAAAACAGTTTGTGAGCTGAAGTTTACAGACCTGGCTTAACACATGAAAGCACAATTTGACAACAAAGAGGCAAGAATTCAGACATCACCCAGGATATGTGCATGTCTTGTTTGAGTTCGCAGTAGTAGCAGTTGCCATTTGGTACAATATTCCATTTCGTTCATCTAAGAAGAAATTAATAAAATGTGTATAAAAAAGATACCACCGAGGGTGGAAGAATTCTAGCATCACTAGAAATAATTGCTTTTGGCAGTCACATTTTGTATTCGCTAGTGCATTTCTCTTATGCCAACTCTATGGGCCTCATTACGAGTCAGGCGGAATGGGTTAACGGGGTCTGCTAATGGATGCAGACCCGTTATTCCCATTCCGCCTGATTACGAGGTCCCCTCGCGGGACCCGGTAAGGACGCCTGGTAAAACCAGGCGTCCTTACCGGGTCCCGCGAGGTGACCAGGGAGCTAACAATGGGCCGGTCGTAATTGGCCTGTTGTTAGCTCCCTGCACCCATTCCCATTGAGCTCTATGGGGGCTCGAATGGGAATGGGGAAGGTCCGGGCCCGGGTTCCCTGAGAGAGGAATTAGTGGGCCCTCTTAACTTGGGCCCTCTTAAATCGGAATGGCCCGGTAATTCCCCATTCAGGGAACCCGGACCCGGTTTTGGTGGCAGCCATGCCGCCAATAGCGGCATGGCTACCGCGAAAGCCGTAATGAGGCCCTATGTATGTTGCAAGTATACATTTCACCCATTCCATCCCTGTAGATTTACACTCCACAATAGCTTTCCTGAAAGTACGCATCACTAGTGCCCTCAGGACTGTTAAAAGCCAATCCCGCCTATGTTTAGCAAAGAGGAAGAGCTTTTTTCATTTGAACTCATTGCTGTTATGCGCAGGTAACCTTATTATTAAGTGGTAGGAATATGCACTGCCCAACCCCCTTGCATACATTAGTGTAGGGAGCAGGCTCCCAACACTAATTAATGACAGGTTCGAGCGCATTTCACAGAGACGGGTCCATAGAGGACCCCCATCTGTGAAATTATCTGAAAAAAAATGTCCATCCCTGTTTGAGGGGTGGAAATGCAAGTGTGACAGCTGTGGTTTAAACAGGTCAGACCACCCGAGAGGCACTGGACCATACATCGTTTCCAGCAGCCATCTAACTAGGGGCATGGCAGTGAGAGTACTTTTAAAACTATATTCGCTTCTTATAATGGAAATTAAAGGTTTCCCATATGTTCTAAAAAGAGAGGAGAGATGGGCAAAAGGTGGAGGTCTATTGCAAAGGATTTCCAGAATAAAGGAGATAGTATGAGAAAGCCTGCTGTTAGGTTTTTCCCTTTTTAGCCTTAGGAACATAAAATCTCATTACATCAGTGCTGCGAGAAATACACAATTTGTCTGCAAGTTACACAGACTTCCCAAACGAATACTTTGCTGATCATAAAAGCTGCTTTACAAAACAATACTTGCATAAAATGGGAAGCAATGGAGAGAAGTCAGGACGTGTCACATGGTCACATGTTCGCTTGCAGGCTGTCAGCCTGGCTGCTCCATGAAACACTGTAAGGGATCAGCACAGTTTTGAGACACTCATTAAAAGTGCGTTGCCCCCCCCCCCCCCCAATAAGTGGAGTTAAATGTAGGTAACCTGTGTTTTTTTCTCTCTGCATAGTTTACATTTTTGCCGAGGACCCAAACTGAAGCCCATTGCTGTAGCAAATACGCATAGCTTACGGTATGCAGCGCATCGTGCATAGATACATATATGATATACACTGACTTTTTTTGCAAAATTTGTACACTTTTAGGCCCCTTTTGCCATTTGTTCAAAACACATGTAAGCAAAGTTAGATGCAAACAGAAAAAAACAAATGAGTACTTTTACTGGGTGGCATTTTAAACACAGCAAACATAAACTTGATGAAATATTGACATTTGTCCTAAATATCATTCCAACATTTCTATCATGTGTCCATGTAACTTACACGAAAGCCTTGCTATTAAAAGCAAAACAGTTAATTTGGCACAAAATAGTAGGAGGGAACCACATTTTTGACTGCCTGTAGGCCTGGATAGATCATAATTCTTTTTGTCCAGGGATAACATGCAGTCACATTATCCATAAATCCTCTATCATTCCGCAAGGGTGGTATCTGTAAACAGGATGAATAAAGCACATTGCAAAACATGTTATCTGTATTCATTCATTGGTAACATACACACAATGGGCCTCATTACACGGAAGGCGGTAATCCAGGGTGCTATTAGCACCCTGGACCATGCCGGTAAATTACCGGCACCGCCTTGGCGGAAAGGGGATTTACCGCCCCATTCCAAGGTTGGAGGGGCGGTAAATCCCCCTTCCGCCATTGCCCTTCCCCATTCCCATTTCTGCCCCATAGGGCTCTATGGGAATGGGGAAGGCGCTAATTACGGCACCGCAATTTTGCGGTGCCGTAATTAGCTCCGAGGTCCCTTAGCGGGTTGGTACTTAACGCCTGCAAGAAGCAGGCGTTAATTCCTCCAACCCGCAAAGGGACCTCGTAGTACGGCGGTAAGGGTTAACGGTCACCGTTGCCATTAACGGTGACCGTTAACCCTTACCGCCGTCCGTGTAATGAGGCCCAATGGATCTTTTGGCATAGATATGTTGGCATGCAAATCAGACAGGCCTCTCTGTCTTTTATATTCCTCATGTCAAAAACTAAGGGCCTCATTACAACTCTGGCGGTAGCCGTGCCGTTAAAAACGGAGTTGCATTTTTTCCGGCACCCCGAATGGGCGAGATGGTAATTGCCCATTTGCGGGTGCCGGAATCAACGGCATCCCGATCCCCATTCTGCCCCACAGGGCTGAATGGGGATGGGGATGTCAGATGCACCGGCACATTCAGAATTGTGCTAGTGCATCCGACGTGCTCTGCTCGCGGGTGCCGTTACACCCGCCAGGTTGCACGTAGTATGGCGGTCCGGGAGCTACAGTACCGGCATGCTTACCGGTACCTTAGTTCCCAGACCGCCATGGTTGTAATGAGGCCCTAAATCATGCATATTAGACTTTATCACCAAGTATCATGTACCGCAGGATGACCACAACCTGAGTTGTCTGTCTTCCATTTTCCACAAGGGCTGGCAAGCAGGATCTGAAAAGGAGGACATGAAAAAGTCTGGGATGTCAGGTGGCGGAAAGTGTAAGTCCCCATTCCCATGGAGTCCTATAGGACTCCATGGGAATGGGGACCTGGAAGCACCGGCACCGTTGTGAACGGTTTTGGTGCTTTGCGTGAAGACAATGATAGTAGGGGCCAGGATTCCCGGCAGGTCAGATCTGCTGGGGGATCCGTGGCCCCTACCAGCATTGTCGTAGTCTGGCGGCCTGGAAAGGGTGCTGGTACGTTGCTACCGGCACCCTTATTTCCAGACTGCCAGACTTGTAATAAAGCCCAATGAGTACTCGGAGGATTTCAACAACATTGTACTACTTTAGTGATCTGGGATAACAGTGTCATTTTACTGTTGAATGGGAATCCAAGAATACTGATAGTGTCTACATACATGAATCAGGGCGGAGGTCAATCAGTCTTAGTAGGAATCAAATGAGCTGATTAGTTTCCATCCAGCTGTGAAAACGCGAGGAGCATTGCCTGAAGATGTCAGGTTTGGTTCCATTGTTCCATTGTTCCTTGCAACCTAATACAAATACAAATACAAACCTGAGTAGTAGTTGTGTGTTATCCGCATAGTTAAGAAAGGCCAGTCCACATAAGCTGATCATTTGGACTACACAGTGTAGGGCAGACTACACAGGTAAAGGGCAGACAATTGGGGGACCCATAAAATAAGGCAGAATGTTTCAAACTAAAAGGTAGAAGAGATACAAACTGAAATGAGTCTGTCAAAAAGTCCCATGCACTGCTTTCGTGCCAAGTCTGTAACCCCAATTTCTTCTAACTTTTCTTTGCATGGTGGTATATCAAAGACCAATGAGGGATAAAATAAGATCATGCTGTCAGGTCCCCAATGGTCCATATGCAGCCAGTCATACTCTACCACTGCAGAAAGCAATGCCTCTATCCCTCAGCACTGGCAAAGGCCCAACTGCAGGGCTACATAGCAAGTAATTGCCATCAACACAAATCTGAAATTGTTGTTGCATGATTAGTGGAGTTCGGAAATTGGCTCATAGTGAAAACCTCTGAATTTAAACCAGCTTTCTTAAGAAGAGGAGTTATAAAAGCTGTTCATTGCTGGGGGAATGCACCCCTACTTATGGTGTTAATAGCAGACATACATGTGGAAGCTACCACACGTAGAGATAGACGAAGTTTAGATATATTTGGAGGATTGAGTCCAGGCTCATATTTTAGTTTAGGTTTGTAGCGAAGACAGAGACAGCTTTATATGTCATTCAATACAAATAACAGACATCTTTACAACACTGGAACACACTGTAACAACCTTACCGACCCTTCTGAACTCTGCTGTTATAGGCCAACATGAAGTGACAGATATGAAACCTACCGGGAAACCTTTAGAATTCCTAGTCTTAGGCCTACACAGTGGGAAGAGAGTTTCCAAACCTAATGGTTCCCTTCAAATCTTCTCACAGTATTCGGTCATTGAAGTAGGGGACAGATTACATGATGAATCCCTCTACGTGCTCCCACAAGAGGGGCCTGTAGACTCTGCCTCTCACAACACACCCTCGCATTCCCTCACACAGTCCAGTCGCTTTGTGCATTCTGGTTTGTACTAGCTCCTAGTTCCTATTGTCCCATGCTCTAAAACGTCCTTGAAGCAGAAAAGTGCCAGACAGCAGCTTTTCAGTTCTAGTCTGTGCATTTCAAAAAGCACACTAGAAATATGTACACGCATTGTCATTACCAAATACTTGGATTATACAAAATGCAATCGAATGAGTCGTCTGTTAAAAGAAAGACTGTTAGAAAAGGAATCCTACAATGCCGCATTCAGAAATGCACTGTGAACTTTAGGCACAATCTGTCTAGGAACATAAGAGAACCATTTTTCACCAGCAGGTTAATAGGGTGAACCTAGGTTTTTGATGGCTGAAACCAGATCTGCAAAGGTCCCCAAGGATACAGAGTCAAATGCTCGAGGAAGAGATCTGCCTTCAGGAGATAGAACAGAAGAATCGCTGAAAAGAGGTATGTGGGTCAGAAAGCTATTCAGGTTCCACTTTTCTCACAGACTACATTGAATAGACTGAAGTTTTGCCACAAAGAATAACACACGTTACTTTAGTGATAGTATCATGTAATCGATTCAACTCAGTGGCCAGATACGCAACATGACATTGTGGTGAAACTTGGATGAGAATTGTGGTATACTGTAGATTTTTCAATTTTCGAATTTTGATATAGGACTATTCCGGATAGATAACTGTATGCAGAATTAGGGACAGAATAGAACAATAATTCAAGCAGGATGGTCAAAACAAATCAGGGGATTATATCGAATGGCAGGAAGAGAACAATCGTTTAATAAAGACCAAGCCAAGGGTGTGTTTCCTGCATTATGCAGCAATTGCCAAATGCACACAAGAAGTTCATGGCCTCCATGTTAGTGTTAAAACTCGGTTGGGCACTAAAGGTTTCATCATCCACACGGAGGTCAAAGTCTCCTGGAGACAGCCCCATTCATAATCAGTGGTTGATGTCGTAATCTCTATTGGGGTTCCAGAGTTAGTTGCTATGTCTTTCATATGTTTTCTCCTGTATATATATTCTGTACATAGTTCGGTCATGATGGAATGTTTCCCCTGTAAGGTTCTGTGTGGAATTGTTTGTGGTTGTTTTACATTCTCGCCATTGATAGACTCTGGCTAGTCTTGCCACAGCCTGTAATGTATGTTTCTGAATACATGATCATTCCTGCATATCAGTGTCAGGTTTATTAGCACGGATCAACTTCACAACAGTGGGTATCTCTTAAGGGGCAGCTAAAGCCTCCAGAATCCAGGCATGGGTCATGGCAAATAAGTTAAAAGGCCCAAGGGCTAGTGGGGAATGATGAGCACATTATTGGCAGTGCTTAAAAGGAGGGTTTGATATTCATAGGTATCTGCTTGCATCTGAAAATGTCAGTATAAATGACAAGAACTCTTCCTCCTCTTTTATGTTGGCAGTTCATAGGTGACCCTTATAGATGGGTGGTAGCAAATCATGGGTGGTGGACTCTCTGAGTCGTATTTCACTAAGAAAACAATACGGATTGGAGTTGGTTTCTGATAAAAGATGAATTTTAATAGAATACTTGATGAGAAAGTAAGCACTGATTAGAATAGCAGGACGCACCAAAGCAGGCATCTGCCACCGTTGGCTCTCCAGCTGTTGGTGCGGGGCCATGGGGGCAATAGTCCTCAACACCTGGAGAGACAAATGTTGCAGACCTCTGTGCTAAGGAAAGGCAGTGGCATGAGCTAATGAAGGCAGAGGTGGGCAGATGAGCAGGAGGGTGTCGCAAAATGCCCACTTCTGCAATCAGTGGGGGTTGGGTCATGGAGGAAGAGTAAACACACACGAGAATGCAAATGACACCAAATAAAACCAGTCTTATTTCTTTTGGCGCAATTTGTTAGCCTTACTGCTAGGTATACTCAAAATGAGCCCAATATTTGTGATAATGCAACTTGTAACAAGCCTAAATGTGAACTCATGAATAGTTAAGGCTCGCGAATTTCCCTTAAACGAGCTCTATCACCGTATCACACTATATCACCATGCCACTGCACCGAAGGAATAACTAATCCATCCGTTAAGTGTTAATAGCATTTTTTTACTTAATGGGGCCTCATTACGAGTTTGGACGTAGCCATGGTGCTATTAGCGCCATGGCTGCCTCCAAACTCGGGTCCGGGTTCCTTGAATGAGGAATCACCAGGTCATTCCAACCTTGGAGGACCCGGTTATTCCTCATTCAAAAACCCATCCTCATTCCCATTTGAGCCCCCGTAGGGCTCAATGGGAATGGGGATGGGGAGGGAGCTAATAACGGGCTAATAACGGGCGCACGCGAGCAGCGCAGAGAGGTAGCGTGCGCCAGCGTGCGCCAGCCGTGTGCGCTAAACAGCATTCTAGTGCAGCTCGTATTCATGGAATATCAAAGCCATTTTGAGCGCTGGCGCGGAGAACATCCCGCAGCGCCAGTTACGCCCCCGAGAAAGCCCCTTTTGCAAGGATAAGGCATTGAAATCCCCAATGCAGCGCAAAGGGCCGCGTTAACCCTGCATCACAGGGCCGGGACAGTGCATTTGGGGGGTGCGCGGGAAGTTTCACAAGCGATAGGCCTTGGGCGAGCGGGGTACGTGTATTCTGAGGGGTGCGCAGGGAATATCACACGCGATAGGCCTTGTGCGAGCGGGGTACATGTATTTTGGGGGTGCGTGGGGAGTATTACATGCGATTTCGCTGGGCGAGCGGGGTACGTGTATATAAACGGGTCTGTTATTGGGACCCGCAAAGGACGTCTAATCTGACCATATGTTCTGAACGGGTCCCACAAGGGAACCTCGTAATAGGGCGGAATGGGTTTACCGGCACCGGCACCATTACCGGCGCCGTTAACCCCATTCCGCCCAACTCGTAATGAGGCCCAATGGACTTGTTCTGTGAGGTTTCAAAGAATTCCCCAACTCCGATAACATGTCGAGGGGAGCGTTATGTGTTTTTAGACTCAGTTATAAACATATGCACCCCCAAAACACGCTTGTCCTCTTCAATGTCACTATTCTGCCAAAGCACTTGTGTTAACTAAGAAGCTGCCTATGTTGCACCTGCCCACCCTGACACTTTCCACCCAGCCTATTCTGATGGCAGTAACTAGCAGTGGCATATGTTGCTATAACTGCCTTATTCTATATTCATGAGGCATAGAAATGCAATTCATATTCTTTCCGGGTGATAGATTGGAGCTACCAGTCAGCTAAAAATAAGCCAACTATTTTTCTTGTGCCCCTCTTCACCACACAAATACAGACACATATTAATTGCGGCATTTGAGAAAGGGATACATTTAGTATCTGCTCCCTGCAGGCAAAGTTGAATCCTTGCCTTTTGTCTGGGGGCTCACAGTAAGCCAATCCCAATTTCTACTTCTGAGCGCTGGAGCACTAGAAATTGGTCTCTAATACCGTGCAATAACCTTCTATGTTCTTCGGCGTGGCATGCTAACAAGGGCTTGCTTCATTCGGCAGGTGTCGGGCAGAGCAGCTATGCGTGGCTTTCTGTTCTTCCAGTCCTGGCTCTCAGCATCAGAGGGATCTATGTGATGACTGCGACTTAAAAATACTGAACACAAAAATGCCGATTCTTCCAGTCATACGCTCGAGTTGACCCCTCGCAGCCCCCCTTAAACTCCTTCCTTAATGAATTACCCTTACCCACCTCAGAGTACTGGCAAGCCTGAAAAGACTGTACAAATACGAAGGGCAGATCTGTAATTCACCACTTGCCCCGCCCTGTCATTCTCTCTCCCTCCCGGCTTTCTCAGCCTAGTGGTTCATGCTGTATGAATCCCACTGAATACACTCATTCCCCACTGGCAAAATAGCTCAACTACTTGGGTGCTCGCTTCAGAAATCTGCCTGCAGCCTACAGTCACATGTTCAAATGGCAGTAGCGCAGCAACTTCATCCCTTCCTCCTTCTGAGGTTGGTACATTGGGCCTCATTACACGGTAGGCGGTAAGGGTTTACCGGTACAGGTATTTTACCGGTACCGGTAAACCCTTACCGCCTTACTACGAGGTCCCTTTGCGGGTTGGGGAATTTAACGCCTGCTTTTTGCAGGCGTAAAAAACCAACCCGCAAAGGGACCAGGGAGCTAATTACGGTACCGCTATTTGTGGTGCCGTAATTAGCACCTTCCACATTCCCATTATGCCCTATGGGGCAAAAATGGGAATGGGGAAGGGCAATGGGGGAAGGGGGAATTACCGCCCCACCAACCTTGGAATAGGGCGGTAATTCCCCTTTCCACCAAGGCGGTGCCGGTATTTTACCAGCATGGACCAAGGTCTAATAGCACCTTGGTCCACTGCCATCCGTGTAATGAGGCCCATTGTCTCTGAATATAATAATTGGGTGCATAGAGGCACAGGCTAGCAGAAAGAACTTGTGCTGTTTTTGGATTGAAACATTATTGGGCCTCATTTGTGCGGGTTAAAAAGTGGCAGTAATTCCTTTACCAGCCCTTTTTCCCAAACCGACAAATTATATTTATAGGTAGATTTACTGTGCGGTATATCCACCGGCGGTAAATCTGGCGAAAAACCCCATGGTGTCCTATGGACTGCAAAAATGGGGAATTACCACCACTTGTAATCCAGTGGTAACTGCACGGGACCAAGTGGCAGTAACAGTAATTGAATTTGGTGCTATTTCAGCAGATTTACTGCCGGAATAATGCCAAACTTGTAATGCGGCCCAATGATGGAACTTAAAAAATGTATTATTATCCCCCAACACGCAATAAGAGTTGGTTAGCGATTGCATCCTCACAGCACCCAAAAATGCGATGATGTTTATGGTCCGGATCCATTAAGAGCTGTTGAAAGGAAAGGTCATAGTTAAGACAATTATTTTCATATTTGTAGTACGTATCATTCTCTCAGATGACCACTTCCAAGCTCGGAAAATAGGAAAAGAATTGTATCTGAAGGAACAACATACAATAAGCGTGAAAAGGGAGACCGTCTTATGACCATGTAATGCCAAGTAATAGAGATTTATGCTGCACCGGTTACCTACATAGTGGTCTCCGGACGCTGAAGCTTGTCCAAGTCGATATTATGTGTTGTGACCATTCCTGGGTTCCCAGGCTATCCTTAGAGCAGAGCTCAGAGCAGGAAGTGCTTTGGAGCTGAATCAGTTGCTTATGTGACAATGGAGTATTTGTTCACTGGCCATTATCAAACTCTACTATGTCACAGGTGAGTACAGCGAAAGAAAAGGCTACAAGGACAGGAACAAGGTGATGGCCACTACATGCCACAACATGGTTGGGGAGGACAACACCTTACATACAGAAATCACTGTTGATGTGGGTCAGTGAGCTTGCCAAATAGCCTACTCGCTGTTGTGTGTTCATATAACACTGATGCATAGGACAGAGAAACAAGGTCATCAAATGACACGCTCACACATGTTCAGTAGGGCTTGAGGCAGCATATCAGTCCTTGCATTACACGTGTGGGCAGATGCGTGTTGTGCTTCAACCCTCTTCTTTTGGACATTCTCTTCTATCTCTAACAAATATAATTCAGGGCATCAAAAGGAACTGACCTTGTTTTGGGATGTGGAGTGTGGATGACAATGTTTTATCCAAGACTTCAAAAACTGCCTTCGTAATAACAAATAACCTATCTGTTCATAAAAAGGGAGTTTGTTTGTTTATTTATTTGGAGTGAAGTGAAATCTCACCTGAATTAGAGTGCAAGGTTTTGAAAAGAAAGAGCTTCTCAGAAAGGTCAGTAATCAGTACTCTTTCATGTTCTGAAAGAGAGTGTGCCTCGGAAAGGTCAGCAATCACTACTCTTTCATGTAGCGTGCTCATCACTCACCCAAGAAAGAAGTGGGCATTTAAAGGTAGATCCCATACTTTTGCGGTCCGCTTCTGTAGCCATTGTTGCATTCTTTTTTGAAGGGGATTAGCTCGGACTGTGAAAGGATTCAGTCCAATTATAGGCACAAAGGAGAAAAGGTCAGTCCGTAAATGGTAGCAGTCCCACGATGTGGTGTCTGCGCCTAAAGATAACAAGGTTGAAACATTCTTTTGAAAAAGGACAACCCTTATCATCTGATATTCCGTTTAAGAAATGCCCATCATCGACAAGCTCATACCACCTTAAAAAAAATGTATCATTTTTTAACCAACTTTATTTCATTAAAATGTTATGAAAAATGGGTTTGTGTGTCCATTGGCTAAATTTGAATGATCAATCAAGCTGAACAATTACATTAGTGAACCAATCTTTTGCACATTGGTCTTTACCCCACCCTTTACAGGAACAGTCCAACCCAAAATAAAGGCCAGACTCATCTGCAGTGGGATACAAAAAATAGAGCACAGGAAAGGGTCTGCAATTCCTCCTGTACATGTTGTGTTAAGTGTACTTATACCGTGCACCGCTGCCTTTTTCGTGGTCTCTAGGCGGTCATCAAAGCCCTTACTCAATTGAGGCTTTCCACCCTCCAGACATAAACCTCTGGATGGAACCAGAACGGACTAGGAATTTAGCCTGGTCCCATACTTACAGATAAAATCCTACCTTCCCAGGATATTTCCTGTATATCGGCATGTGCATTTCTGTCTCCAACAGTTCCTGGTGGTCTTACACCAGACTGCAGCCATTGCCAGCATAACCCTCTTGCCAAATTGCATGTTAGGCTTGTCACTTTTATGCACATATTGCAATGCTGTTGTGGATCTTGTTATACGATCATATTCACTTATTGATAATAACATTTGCAATATGGAGCGTTGTTGATGCATGTTTCTCCATAAGCACCCTGGGAGGGGGAGACGTCCAATCAGGAAGTTCAGATCGTGGGCTGAATTTACCGATCCAAGCCTGCATTCTGAGCTGCCTGATGGCTGCTTCCTCCACCCACAATTGGACCCCCTCACCATCCCTTCGCTTGTTTTCTATTGCCCCCCCTCTGCACTGACCTGCACTGACCTGCGCAGCTGCTGCTGCTTCGGCTCCCGGTCCGTTGTGGCCACCATGGAAACAACCTGTTCCATGGTGGCCATTTTGGAAAGTATTTTCATTCAATGAATGGGACGCAGGGTAACCCAGAACTCAGTGCCAAAAAGAACCCTCAACTCTGTTTGACCAGGAATAATCTTGCATGGCAACAGCCTCAAGGCTGTATGATATACCGGGCACAAAACACTGTCTACACAGCATGATGATACCAGTTATGCAGTATTCGGCAAAGCTTTTTGCGAACTAGCAGGTTTGGAGAGTCAGTTGTTTTAACGCAACAGCTTTTGTTGTTAATGATATGGCTGTAATCAGCAACACCGTTAGTTTTTAGGCCCAAATAGGAATAGGAGAATACATAGTAGATGGTTCCAAACAAAGTATCCATCCTAGTCCTATTAACCTTTTTCCTGGAGACCAGCATGGTCTTCTCCAGGTTTATGGCCAGTCCTCATTGTTGCGCAGAGTCTGCAAGTTCATTTAGCATGTTCTTCATGCCAGTATAGGTCCGGTCAACCAGGACCAAGTTGTCCACATACAGCATACCCACCATTGGCATGTCACCTATTTTCGGAGGGCAATTTGCTTTGCCAAGCAATCGTGGAGAAGGCTGGCTAAATATAAGTTAAACAGTAATGGTGCCACTACACACCCCTGTTTAATCCCCATATTTATGGAGATGCATGTAGTGACCCTCCCCTCGTTGTCCAGCCTAACTCTAGTACTATTATCACTATGTAGAAGAATCAAGATATGTACTAACCAATCCGGACATTCCAACTTCCTAAGCTTGGTCCAGAGTATGTCCCTGTTCATCAAAAGCACTTCGAAAGTCCACAAATGCTATATACAGTATGGTGTCTGCCCTGCTACGGGTAGTCTGTATCAGGTAGTCCAGGGCTCTGATGCCGGAGCCAGGAAAAAAGCCGGTCTGTGCAGAATTAAGTATATTATTTGCCAATGCCCAGCTCTGTAGCTCTTTTCAGAACTAGAGATGCAAATAGTGAGATGTAACGTCCAGCATGGACAGCAGCCTGTAGTTGTTAGGATTAACTCTGTCCCCTTTTTTGTGAACCGGTATAAGAACAGACTGCTGCCATGATGACAGTATCTTGCATTCTCTACATACTCATGAAAATAGGCTGAACAATATCTGTGACCAGTTGTCGGGGTCCTTTTTTAACATAACATTTGCTAGGCCATTTGGACCAGGCGCATTAGAGGTCTTAAGATTTATAATTGCTTCTAAATCCCATTGATTGTGCTCTGTGGAATGGCAACTATTAACACAATAGTGTTGGTGCATGACATAGCATAACTTACAGTCATGAAGATGCTATCGTAGATTTATAGAACTGTTAACTCAGTAAAGAACTATGTAACATAAGAATAACGGAAGTATCATTTTAGCGATGTTTTGCGTTTTGCTATCAAAGCAGCATGTCTGAACCTCTGTCCCATGTTTTTCTGTTTCTTGTGTTTTTTTGCCTACCATGCTGATCACAAATTCATATGGTATGTAATGATAAATTGTGTTGTGCACTGATATGTGTTTGCTTCCTATATTAATACAATATGCTTTTATGTGATAACGCAATCTACATAAAAAGTATGTTTGGAATGGCAACCTTGAGAACAACCTATGGTCGAAACAGGTGTCGGCTGCAAGCAGTCAACTACCACATGTATTTGAATAAATCAGGCAGTTGAGAAAATTGAGCTCTCTTTGGATGAACTTGTACAGCAAATGATATTATCACAACTTTTTATTGAAACACAATTTCCCTCATTACAAGTTTGCCGGTCCGGTAACTACGATACCAGTAAGCTTGCCAGTACCGTAGTTACCGGACAAGCAAACTACGAGTTCTGCTCGTGGGAGCCTTTTTTCGCCTGCCAGGTCGGACCTGGTGGGCTGACCAGCACCCGCAAGCAGAGCATGTCGGATGCACCGGCACCACTTGTAATGGTGCCGGTGCATCCGGATCCCCATTCCCATTGAGCCTTACGGGGCTCAAATGGCAATGCAGAGCATTTTTTACCGGCGCCCGGAAATGGGCAAATACTGGGTCCGGCGGGGCAGTAATGACTCAGTAATTGCCCATTCTCAGGTGCCGGTAAAATTTGCAAGTTTGGCGGCAGCCAGCCAGTTTTACCGGCAAATCTACTGCCAAACTTGTAATGAAGCCCAATGACTTTGTTTGACCTGCTTACTTATTTTTCTATGGAAGCCTTGGATAGAGCTTCCAGGCATTGGTGACGCTGCGGGCGACGTTATATATATTTGAAATGCAATTTTGAGAGCCAACACGCACCCACCTGCGTTTCTATCCCACCCAGTACCTACATCTTCTAAACGTGGTTGGTAAAGAAGGATGCTTCACGTCAATGAAATCAAAGGAATGCAGTAGTTTAGATTCCCTTCTCAAAGTGTCCAAATGATTATATCTGCTTTCTCTGCTTGGTGAAGAAACTTTTAGGGGTTTCTACCATTCTTCAATCTAAAGTAAGTACATTTTGTTTTGTCCAACAGTCCTTTCATAACACAACCCCCCTTATCGGGTTACTAGTTCCTTCTATCCTGACAATTGGTTAGCCTCTGTAAATCTAGAGGATTCATTTATCCCATCCCCATCTGATAATGGCACCAGATGTACCTTTATTTCCATCAGTCAGTGTATCAATTGTGTCCATTCCTTTGTGTATGTCTTGTGCCTCTCAATCGTTTGAAAAGATATTACCACCCATTGTTCAGCTCATACATGAGGCTGGAATCAAGGCTCTGTCCTACCAGAAACACTGGTTGGTGCAAGCAGCTTCTGCAGAGACATGCCTCAAATACACAAGGAGAGTTTGTGGTAGTCTTTAGTAGCACAGTTGTTGCACAAGTTGAAAAGAAATACTGCTTAGATGCACCCCACCTGTTTCAGTTCGTAATAGTCGAGTTTCATATAAATCTGGGAAAGCGCTCCTTTTGTTATTTCTGGTATAGACTTTACATCAGTAATTGGAACAGCTACCGCACCCCAATCCCCTTTGCCGTAAGGGACACATAACATATTATATTACCACAGTCTCATGGGCCCCTGACACCTTTACAAGCATTGGTCTCCAAGGCCCAGGATTTTTGATCTGCCAGTCCCCGTCACATCGGACACTTGCAATAACCTTTCCTGGTGAGTGTAACATTTAAATCTGGCCATAATTAGGGGGCTGGACTCAGAGAATCATGTGATAAAAACTCTAGATAGAAAGAGTAAAAGATGGGGTTGACAATATGGAGCTCCTGCAACAAAGAGCCATATGTGCAGCTGGGTGGTAGACGTGTGGTGACCATGTGGGCTAGATGCCAGCACGCGATCTGTGATGTAGGTCCCGAAGGAGGTAATGGGAGCATCCCCCAGGTGCACAAGTCCATCACAAGTCTAAGAGAAATGTCCATGTCACTAAGCCCTAGGGGACATAGAGACAGGGGAGGAAAGGACCCTGCAAGGGATGGAGAACCCAGAGTACGGAATACTGGAGATCAGTCTGAGGGAGTCCAGGGTCAGACTGAAGGTTAAACTCTTTTAGGAATGGAAGCAATGCCCACCTTTCTAGGAACTGCTCAAAATGGGGGCACATGGCTAGACCCCAATTTACCAAGGTGGGTACACAATTATATAGTAACGCAATAATCAGGGTGAGTGAGACTGCACACATTCATGGTTATATTCCTGCGTACAGAAAACACATTATTCTCAAATGCTACGAGGGTCAGAAAAGTTTTGGCCCCATGATTTTAATGCACATCTGTTTGTCAAAAAAAAGGAAGCCGGAGTCTGTGAAAATACCTCAGTAACCTTGGGAATAACAGATTAACCTTTAAGTCACATAACACTAAAGAGTGAGGAGTTTATACCCTATAATTAATAGTCCGCTTAACCCATCACTGAGATGTTTATAAATACTCCCTAACTCTAGTCTACGGTTTACACTTGCAGAACACATACACCTGACCCAGACCTGTGATACCACTCTTCCTAACATGCATGATTGTAATTAGGCTTCATTTATGCAAAGGTGGTTACTAACAGACACTTTACCCAATAAACAAGAAATCTACCTGGAGGACTTTGCATATGGGACTCCCTGCCAGAGGCATGTCAGTGAGAGTTATGCCAACAACAGGGATTTGAACTGGCAGATAATTGCAGCATGAAGAAGTAAATATATAGTCCCATAGCTAAAGCAATGAAAGAATGCAGCAATGTTTCAATAAACAGAACAGCCAGTGGGCAATTACCAAATACACGTGCATAATCATTCGTATGTCAATAGGGTCCTCACAGGCACATGTTGGAAATCACTTTTGAGGGTTTGGTCTGTGGCTCTGCGCATATGATATGATATGCTATTTTATTTGTATTGTGCTCATACAAAAGTGTTTCATAGCGCGATGAGGCAAGGGAGGGAAACAGGGGAGGACAAAACAACGATCTTACTAGGCCTAGTGACATTGTGAACGCCCGAGTACAGGGGAGAGGGAAGGGGGAAAGTGCAAGGGAGAGAGGAGAAATGGAAAGTGCTGAATAAGGGATAAAAACAACTGGTATTGCAGACATCAAGGTGGCAAGTGCAGGCTTAGAGCGCAGACAAGGGGTGTCTGATAAGTGCAGGTAAGGGGATTGTAGGGTTACAGATACAGACCCAAGTGCAGGGGTTGCCAGGAGGCTGTGCGGGTGTGTGGCTTGGTGGGCAGGGACCTGGCCCCAAAATCAGAGGGTAATCAGGTGCAAGGTGCCAAAGCAGCCAGATCAGCAGGGGAGAGGAAGAGCAAAGGCAGAAGCAAAGAGGAAGGTCTTGAGGTGCTTCCGGAAACAGAGAGGGTTCTCCTCAAGTTTCAGAGTGGCAGGGGGGCTGTTCCAGAGGGAGGCCCCAGCCAAGGAAAGAGATCTACCTCCAACTTGTTGCTTGGAGAAGCAACTGACTCTGAGGGAGTTGGAGGGGCAGGAGTGAAGGGCTTGCGTGGGAAGGTATTTACGGCGGGCGAGTTGAGGGTGTTTTGGACATAGGCCCAGAAAACCTTGTGGACAATGCAAAGGATCTTGAATTTAATCCTTGCAGCCACTGGGAGCCAATGAAGAGATTTCAGGGCTGCAGAAATGCGATCCCAGGGCTTGAGGCCAAGGATAAGTCTTGCAGTCCTGTTCTGGATGAGCTGCAGATGGTGGAGAGTAGAAGCAGGCAGATTTGGAAAGAGGCTGTTGCAGTAGTCCAGCCTGGAGAGAAACAGAGCTCTAGAGACAGTAAGCTTCTGGGGGAAGCTTCTGCTTCATAGTTGCATGGATAAAGATGGAGCATCTGAGAAGTAAAGCTTGAATCTGGAGAATCAGTCCCCACACACAGGTCAATGAGCTGCATAATGTGATTCAGTGTTCAAGGGACCCAGGGAAGGACCCACAGCGGTATAAATAGGCTTGGTGTTCTACACATCAGTGAGGGTGACAGTGGATGGAGGTACAGCTGAAAAGAGGAGGCAATTTGGAGCAGGAAAGAGGTGGTGGCATTGAGAGAGAGAAGGGCTGGCAGGAGGGGAGGAAAAGCAGTGGTGGTAGAGCAGTGGTAGGAGAGAAGAGGAGGAAGAGAGAGTGCGAAGAGGAGATTATAGATAGATATATAGATATAGGAGCAGTGGGGAGATGCAAGGAGAAATACAAGAAGAGGGGGATGTAGGGAAATAAATTTTGCAGCAGGATGAGGAGGGAGTTAAAGTTGGGATGGAAGGTGCATGTGAGGACAATACAGAAGTAAAATCAGGAAATAAGTTGTTTGGGAAGTAAGTGTTGGATTGAAAGGAGGAGGTGTGAAAGAAAAGATAAATAATAAGCACATAACATTTTGGTGCAGAACCCCTAGAGCAGAAAGAGGAAGAGGAGGGAGAAAGAGCTTTAAGTGTCAGATCTGGGGAAACTGGATCTTGAAGAAGAACATGAAGAAGAGAGAGGAAAAAAAAGAAAGGATAACTTGGAAGAAAGTAAATATTGAGAGGTGAGGCAGAGATCAAAATAAAAAAAGCAGAGAAAGGCGAGAGGGCTTGACGTTTAGATGGGAGGTAGAGGGTGAAGACGTTCTTCAGAGCATTGGGGAAGTGCAAGGAGAAAGCATAACATTATAGGAGACAGTACAAAACAAGGGTGGCCAGGAGAAGTATGACTGGTCCAGTTGAAGAGACACCTGCCTTGAAGGACACCTGCCAGCCGAGTGGATGCATAGACTGTTGCAAAGTCAGCGAATGGTAAAGGATACATGTGCCTTGCCATACCCATTGACCACTGATGAGACACACATTTGACCAAGTGATGAAAGAGGGTCCACTAAGGCAAATCAAGCAAAATGTGTCAGCGACACTTGAAACCCCAGAGACTGTGAGCAACATTTTCCTTTACCACCAAGAAGTGGAAGGAAGAGGGGAATGTTCTAAAGGACCATGGCCTCTAATCAAGCTGAACCTGCTCATGCTTGGTTCCTTTAAATATTCCACATTCTTACTTTATGTCCACCTTAACTCCTTGGCATAATTTCGCTGTAAAATCAACCTATTTCAGATTTCAGATGTCTGTGGATCCCATAGCCTTGTCACTCCTCAGCCCAAGCACTTTCTTCCTCTAGTCACGGAAGTCATTGTTGTGATTGAAAGGAGTTGATGACAGTATTCATGGCCCTTGCAATCCTTCCAGACTTTCTTAGGGGGCAAATAATTCTTAGTCTGCAAAGTCAAACAAGCCACCAAAGATTACATAAACAGACACATCAGAACAAGCTTGCCCTTCTGAGTGTCTAGGTGGAACATAGGGATATTTGGTCAGGCACAATAAGCAGCATATTTCCAAGGCAAGTGTATTTTAATAAATTATTTCCAAAGCAAAATGTTCCAGCTATTGGAACAGCTTCATTGTTTTCATCAATAATGAATGCGGGCCAACATAATTCTTTTTCCGCCAAATAATTTTCATCTAAAAATGGGATTGCATAAATTTAGTAAGCACTATGATGATTGGGAGGAGTCATGCTGATTAACACAGATAAACAAAAAAATGTAGGTTCAATAAGTGTAATGTACCTGTAGTACTTATATCCATGTCTCTAGCTTAGTAAAAATAAATAGCATCACAACCATAATCCTTAGTTATTATTCTGCAATACATTTGAAGCCAGATATTCATCACCCCTTCACAAAGAAATGAAAGCCGCAGGGTAAAGTGGTCCTTTATAGAGACCTTCTGTGATTTTGGCGGCTTTTACGTGCAAGGCTATTTAAGAAAATGGGAGGAGGGTTAGTAGTGGGAAAGAGACAGATTCGCAACCTGCAGTGTTGATGGGCGCAGTAGACAACTAGGGGAGATCCCAGGGACTGGTTACCCCTGGAAACCTTACATTTTATTACAATTCGAAACCTGCCTGGACTGCTGGCGTGGGACTCAAATCCAAAATGTGTTGTAATAGAAAACGTAATAGTCGGTTAATACAACTATTTGGGTTACTATTCCTGAACTAGCAGTCCAGGCAGGTTTAGAGTTGTAGTAAAGTTGATGGGTGCACGTCAGAAGTATCCAACCATTGAGCCCTGTTCTTCTTGTATGTGTTTGTTGGTGATACCTGCTAATGTGTATATCCAGAGCTGAAAGCCCAAGATCTGATAAGTTGTAGCGCTCTGGGTCTGGGTTAAAAGCTGTTTTGGGTCAGGGGTGATACGGTTAAGAGGTAAGGTTACTCATAGCTCAATTGGTGTTGATGTGGGAATAGATAGGCCTGAGGCAGCCATGGGAGAGGGGGTAGGACAATTTAGAATTGGTGTCATTAGTTAGGAAGAAGAGGGAAATAGATAAGCAGTATCTGTAGTCAGCAAAACGTCCATTGGGCATGATCTGGAAATAGGTTAATTGGCACCATTTTGTTGGTCTTTCGGATGTCTGTGGTAGTATTTACGTGTATCCTTTTTTCTTTGTTGGAGTCTGACCCATGTGAGTGTGTTTTACAAATCTATGTCTGTGATTTGCATTTGAGCTCCTGGTATGTTCCAATAGTTTTAGGGGGCTACTTCCAATGGGTAGAAATGTATTTTATTAGGTGTATATTAGTTTAGATTTCAGTGCTGGTCTCATGCAAGAGTAAGTTGAATTGCCAGGTTGTTAGTTTGTTTCCAGAAGGCCAGATGGTTTCCATCTAGGCAGAGGTGTTTGGGCAAAGAGTTAGAGAGAGTTTGTTTAAGAGAAAGGAGTTGGAAAAACATCTATGCCATTTTTGGTTGTTACTAATAATCATTGCTAGATTGAAGCACTCTTTGTGACTGGAAGTGCGGCAAATGTCTTTGTGAAGGATTTTGAGATCCTGCCGTGAAATCCATAGTGGTTTATTGTAGAGTTTCTAAATGAATCCTCTGTTTCATCAGGAGCCCTTCCAGTGAACGTAAGGCTGGGGTGATGTGATCATATATTCTCAGTCTTAGGAGCAGTCTAGTTGATGCATTGTCTACTCTTTGTAGTCTGTTAAGTACATTTTATGGGAGCCTAAGGTCTACGCTTTTGGCGTAGTACAGTCTTGTTTACAAGTAAATAACATCATGTTCCTCTGCATGAAAGATGGGTAAGGCATTTAACGCTGGATTCCACTAAGCTGCAGGAAACAGGTGCTTATGATAGGATTGACCTGTCGCTCCAGTTTAACATCACTGTTCCTTATGATTCTGAGTTTTCTGAAAGCCGTCCCAGGTACCCATGTCCCCAATCATGGGATTAGCATTGGGTTCAGTGGTATTTTGCCAAAGGTTTAAGCTCTGTTTGTAGTCTGTAAGGAACCAGGACATCCTCACCTCTTTTCCACTGGTATCCTCCTCTCGGGTGGCCATGGAAAGGCCATCACGTTTGGATCCTGACCCTGGGGGTGGATATAAGAGGGAGGATCACCTAGTTGGAGAATAATTTGGCAGTGGGGAGAGGACACCACCATTTCCCTCTCACAATGGACCCGCCATCCCTCAAGCCTTTATAGGCTTTTGTCAGCCCTTTCCATGTGCTTCCCCTAAAACCTTCCCCAAAACACACTGGTATGCTACTGGCACAAAGAAGAGGACATCTAGAACAACACATCCTCATTTTGTTAATGCAGACAAATATCGACCGCAGCAAGGAACTGAGACGAGGAGGAGGACAACAAGAGTAAAGCAGGACTACCGCTTTATTGGTGGGCGGTCTAGTCCTTTTTGGAATAATCATGGAGGCGGGAACCTTAAAAGCCAGAATCAAGATGGAAAGAGAGTCAGCTGTGGGAGAACACCCACAAAGTGATTGATGCAGGCAGATCTCTCCGGTGTAGCAGTGTGACAGGAGGAGCACTCGAGGCCCGTGGAGAAGTACAGAGCTTATGCAGCAGGAAGCGAAGGTACAGGATGCTGGAGGCCGGTGGCAAGCTGCAAGTAGGAGATCGGCATGACTGAGGGAAGCGGTTGTGTGAGTCCTGAGTCACAGAGGAAGCACTGCTGTGTAAGTAAGAGCCACCGAGGACCACTGGGAGAAGACGCGAGGTACCACACATGAAGAAAAAAACCTGTGGCAGCGGATGGCCCTCGCAAGAAGCTGTAAGTTCCAACCGGTGAGTACAACCAGAAGGGGGTACATCGGGCTGGCAGGCGGACAAAGAAACCAAGTAATGGACATTGATTTAAACGGAAGCAGGTATTGCTATTTGAATGAAAGCAGATACAAGGTATTTTGGATAACCAACAAAATGAAGGCAAGTTGTGAACATTCTTGAATCTTGAGAGGAGTGAAAGAAAGATTGTGAATCTTACTGAAGGGAAATTTGTGAACTGTATTGAAACAATGAGCTGCATTATATGAGAAACCAAGCATTGGCAATAGTCAACATACCAGGAACTGTATTACTGCAGAGCTAAGTGCTGGCAAAGCCAAGAGAAGACAAAGAGTTGTATGATATAAAAGGATCAGCATTGAGCAAAGCCACGAGAAGTCAAGGAACTGTATGTTATAAGGACACACACATTGGCAAGGGTCAAGGCAACAGAAGAAAGTGTAACAAGTGCTTAGTGGCCAACCAAGCTACGATACAGTGTCAGTCGAGTGGGACACATGTGATTGAAGCAAGCAACACTGCCAAGGAGAAGCAGTGGACTGGTGGAAATGGAAAAGCCGTCAAGAAGGGGCTACTGGTTGAGTGAACTGTGATGGGTGGACCATGTGGCCTGACAACTGCACCTAGACCAGTTGCCCACTGAATAAGGAAGTCACAGAAAACACCAATATAGAGGCTTGTGTTATGCAATAAGCTTTTTCTGATTTTGAAGTCAAGTGCTGTTTTGAAAGCTGAACGATTTGAACTCTTGGGGAAGGAAACCCCTTTGTTGTTTTGAAAAGCTGGAAGATTTGAACTCTTGGGGAAGGAAACCCCTGTGTTGTTTTGAAAGCTGAATGATTTGAACACTTGAGGAAGGAAACCCCTGTGGTGTTTTGAAAAGCTGGATGATTTGAACTCTTGGGGAAGTATACCCCAGTGTTGTTTTGAAAAGCTGGAAGATTTGAACTCTCGGGGAAGGGAACCCTGGTGTTGTATGAACTATTTGAACTTGGGGAAGGGGAAGCTGACTACAAGTCAAGAGCTAAAAGACGCTCTGACATTTATTTCTGTACATTTTGATGCTGACATCCCTACGCATTGTATGCAGTTAGTTATGAGGGCAAGTATAGGTTTTGCACACAGACAGATGTTTTATTTTGGACTTCCTGGTTCAGACTATCCTTAGTTTTCTTTAGGTAGGGAAATCCCACCTAATAGGGCAAGTAGGGCATTACGCCATCCTGCCTTCTTGAGTTGAGAAAACCTTGTTAAACAAACTTGAACATGTAGTCTGTGCCTGACTCATCATGCTTTCACAAATGGAGCCAGAAGTGGGGTGCAGCTCAACTGATACAAGTTGGCAAACCCAAAAGTTTGAGAAGTTAAGTACCAGAGCATCAGACCCCTTGGTAGCCATAAAGGGCTCTATTGGGTTTGATATCTGCAGCAGCAAGGAAGAGATTATTCCCCCAGGTGAAAGAAGACTAATACCCACTGATCTGATTCTGATTCCACACCCAACTACCTACATTAGATTAGGTCCCCATTCAGGACTAGCATGGAAGTTCAGAATTGATGTGCTAGCAGGGGTTATAGATCCAGACTTCAGGGGTGACATCAAAGTGTTATTACAGAATCATGGAAAGAACCCCTTCCAGAGCCATCAGGGGGTTAACATTGTACAAGGGGTGCTCGAGAGAGCAGTGTTCCCTATGGTAAGGAAGAGTCCAGGAAGCAAGTGACAGATCAAGGTACTCAGGGTTTCGGAGAGGCTGATGATACACCTGTTACTCCTCAAAACCCAGAAACCAGAGTGACCAGGGAAGATGAAACAGAAACTCTTCCTGACCTAGCCTTCACCCAAAGGATTGACCGATGGTTGACTGAAGCCTTCCTGCAAATTACACCTGAACAAGAGGGCAGTGAAAGAGGAGGGCATTTTTTTTTCTGAAACATGTGTTAACGTAGTGGGGAGACACTACTTCAGAGGGCATAGTAAAAACCCAGTTTGTCGGCCCTAAAAGTCATACGCAGGTAGTCCCGTAAATAGCCCATTCCCATCTGACAGGAGGCCATCTAGAACATACAAAAACTCAGGCTCAAATCCTGAATAAGATTTACTGGCCTGGAATGTATGCTGGCATTAAGATCTTTATTCAGTCTTGTGCAATCTGCCAAAATACTAGTACACTCATACCACCACCAGTCCCCTTACACCCACTTCCAATCATTGAAGTTCCATTCTCAAGAATTGACATGGACATTTTGGGCCCTCTGGAAACATAAAAGTTAGGGAACAACTACATCTTGCTGATAGTTGATTATGCCACCCGGTATCCAGAGCTAACCCCTAAGAGCTAACACCACCCGACAGATCTTGAAACACCTATTCCCTTTCTTTTTGCAAGTTGGTTTTCCCAAAGAAATCTTGACAGATCAGGGCTCTACATTTATGGCAAACTCATGGGGGAAGTGAAAGAACTGTTACAGATCACCACTTTAAGAACCTCAGTATATCACCCACAAACAGATGGCTCTGTCGAAATGTTTAACAAGACTGTGAAAACCATGGTATGAAAACTAGTAGAACAGGATGGCAGAAATTGGGATTAAATGATACCTTGGGCTCTCTTTGCTGTTAGGAAAACTCACCAGGCTTCTACAGGATTCTCCCTGTTCAAATTACTTTATGAATAGGAACCTCGAGATATGCTGGATATGTTGAGTGAAACCTGGGAAGAAAGGGATGAAGCCCCAATCCCACTCTCCCAAACTTCAAACCAACTAAACAAACATGTGAAGATAGTTAGGTCCTGAGTTCAAACCCACATGACCAAGGCACAGGAACAGTTGAAAACCTCATATGACAAAAAGGTTATATTAATATCCTTTTCAATAGGCCAAAAAGTCTTGGTATTGCTGGCAACTTCAGAAAATAATTTAATATCTAAGTGGCACGGACCTTATGAGGTAGTAGAACAAACAGGACCTTGTAAATACAAAATATCCCAACCTGACCGCCGATTAAAGACCCAGGTTTATTATGTTAATCTTTTAGAAGAATGGACGGAAAATCCAACAGAGTCTACTGCCCCTATTCTATAATTATAATTAAAACAGCTTTTTTTATAATGCGCTTAATATTGCAGAAGTTCCTACGTGGAGACCCGGGATTCAAACCTGTGTTTTTCTGAATTGTTTTGCTTCAAAGATGAGCGCGATTGCCACTGAGCTATACTACCCATACACTATTCTGTTTGTTGCCTGAAGGCTCTGATAGCAAAGTCCTGATTCTGCCCAACCTTAGCAATAACCAGAAGCAAGATCTATGTGATGTTTTTAGATAGGAACCAGGGAGAGTGAAGTCTATCATATCAGCACTCCTGAAGGCAAAGTGGTGCATTTAAAACCATACAGATTACCTGAATCTACAAACATCGTTTTAGTGGCAAAACCCGATGGGATCTGGAGGTTTTGAATTGACTTCAGGAAAGTCAACGCCATCTCTGAATTTGGTGCGTAACCGATGCCTCGTATTGATGACCTAATTGACTGGCTGGGCAATGCTGTCTATATCTCTACCATAGACCTTACGAAAGGCTATTGACAGGTTCCTTTATACAGTCCTGAAGGAAAAAACTGCCTTTGCTACACCCATAGGTCTGTTTCAGTTTAAAGTCCGACCCTTCAGACTACATGGGGCCCCCGCCACATTCCAATGGTTGATGGATAAGATCTTACAACCATACTCTGATTTTTGTGGGGCATATATATACAATATTGTTATACAGAGTAAAACTTGAGAAGATCACGTCTATCATCTTTACATCGTCATGCAAGTTTTGAGAAAGTCAGGCTTAACAGCCAATCCAAAAAAACGTAAATTGGCTCAGTCAGCAGTCAAATATCTAGTTTTTTTTGTATGGCACTGTTCAACCCCACCAGGAAAAAGTTAAAACCGTCCTTGAAACCTCCCCCCCTCACACCAAGAACAAAGAAAGAGCTTACAGCCTTTTCAGGATTGATTGGCTACTATCGCCGATTTATCCTAAACCTCTCAAGCAAAACTGCAAGTCTTACAGAAAAATTGAAAGATTCTGTGGGATGAGGAAGATCAAAATTGTTATACCATTTTAAAGGAAACTCTTTGTCAGTACCCCGTTTTAAAGGTAGCAGATTTCTCAAAAGAGTTAATCCTGCAAATGGATGCCTCTTTAATTAGATTAGGAGCTGTCCTCTCTCAAGATCATGATGGACAGTAGAAAGTTATTTCCCAGAGAAAATAATTATTCCGTTATTGAACTGGTTGCCCTGGCAATTTGTGGGCCATACTCCATCTGAAATATGACATGTTGGTACGCAAATTCAGATTATTTACAGATCATTCCTCTCTAGTAAGGATAAGCCAATGAAAAGAAACAAAAGCAAGAATTATGCAATGGTTCTTGGATCTTCAGCCACATGTTTCACAGTGGAACACCGGAAGGGATGAGACCAGGGAAATGTCAACTTCCTCTCTCGGTTTCCCTGTGAAACATCCAGGTCCAACACACATAGGGCAAAGGGTATGTGAGGAACCTTCACTTATTTTCCCCCTGTAGCCTTCTCTCGTGTGGCCAGGGAAAGGCCATGACTTTTGGAACCTAACCCTGGGGGTGGACATGCAAGGGAGGATCCCCTGGGTGGACACGACTTGGGCAGTGGGGAGAGGAGATCCTTAGGTGACACATGGTATCCCCCATTTCCCTTTCAAAATGAATTTGGAGGCGTTTTTGAATGCCTCCCTTAGTTCCGAGACACAGGCCAACTGCATTTCGAGAAACTAATTACTTTCTGAGACTTCTTAGGAATATCAAGCCCTACATCTCTGAGGGAAACTGTGCCTCCATTGGCAGGGCGATCATTTAGTCTTGGCTGGGTTATTGAAACACTCTTTTTTTGGGGACTACCAAAAAATGCTTACATCAACTGCAAATGCTGCAAAACGAGGCAGTTCGAATCATCAATGGTGTCCCCAGAAGGGAACACATTTCCTCAGGGCTGGGTATCCCTTCACTGGCGGTTTATAGTGGCCCGTATTCACTTTAAAACTGCCACGTTAATACATAAGTCCCTTTACGGATTCACTCCAGTATATATGAAGGCCTGCATTTTTTCTTTATAACCCGAAGCGCATTTTAAGATCTACCAGTATGGGTACGATTTGTTCATGTAGGTACAAAAGGGCAGGCGGGCTAGGCAGATCTTTTCCTACGAGAGCAGAACAAATGTGGAATTCCCTCCCAAGTTCGATTGGAAATAAATGTTAACAACTTTTCAAATGAATCCTTGGGTTGAACTGGAATAAAACAGGTACGGAACCTGTAATGATGATGTGTGTCCCGTTCTCCTTATGTCTTTTTGTGTTTATGTGAGGTGCAGCATAAATAAATTAATAAGTACAAGTATTTAAATACCTGGTTACTGCACCTTATCCATTTTTAGTATCATTTTCGTCATTACCATTTCTTTCACTGTTTGAATGTGGATACTAGATTGTTTGTGTTGCCTGAACCGTGCCATTGCTTTCTTCCAGTTTGCAAATCTCCTTGTTTTGGATCCGAAAATGCCGGCGCACAGCCTTTGTCATGGCATTTTGAAAAAAAACAAGAAGAATAGCAGAAGGCACATTTATTTGCGGGAGAATATGCCAGCCAATTCCTGTGAAGTGCCGCACCATTTTTTAGTGTGTCCTTGTACCATTCACGCATACTAAAGTTTCGGTCTCCAACTTTTTTTTGGGGAAAAACAAATTGGTCATTCAAACCCAGCTGGCACGGGCCAAGAGCTAACAATTCTCACACTTCGGTGGCATTAAGAAGGACATCACCAAAAAGAGCTGGATCTGTAGGATATGCCAACATAGTATTGATTGTAAATGTGTGCATGCCAGTTGGAAAAGTACAATTCAGTTGCAATTTCACTTCTTGCAACATGTGTGTGGCACTTTATTCTTCGCTTATGAGTTCTGGGATGGTATCATGGCTTGAATGGATTCTCTTCTGGCAACCTGCACTTTCTCAGAAAGAAAAATGTGTTTCTGATTGATGACCTGCTTCAGAGGAATGTAAGTCCCCATCTGCCTGCTTTTTTGGAGGAATAGCGATGTCTTGTTGCACAGGTTCAATACTTTCCTTATTCATGGTTTCTTTTGTCAGATAAAATGTAGCTAGAGGCTCCTTATCACCTTTCAACATATAATTTCTGTTTTCTACTGCTTTAGCATGAAATATAGAAAATACAACTCTCCAGGCCTTCTCTTTAACCATCTGTCCTGTATGTTTGATGCTTGTATGTGCGGGTAACCTATCTCGCTTATAGTAGTATTGCAGTAGTAGCACACAACTTTTTTTATTTGACCACAACAGCTTCTTTTCAGTTGCAAGCATTGCAAACACTGATGTGTGATGAACCTGCTACCCCCCTCAAACAGCAAAATACTACAGATGTTTCACTACCTATATTTGTAAAGAGCAATGGCTATGAATGATTTGGCCTGTTGTTGCTGAAGTATCACCCGAGGCCACAATCTAAGGTTTAGATTTAAAATAAAAGTGAAAGGCTTGTCCGAGGCTATTTGATAAATTTTGTTTTGCACTTCAAAAAAATAACACAAAGACCGATGCTAAGTAGCATAGTCACGTATAAATAATTATCACTGCTTTCTGTAAATTCCACTAAGAACTGTTTCTGCTATCATTTTGAGAAGCTTATTTCACCACTTTACTACCAGTAGACAACAATTGATAGTTTAAAGACAGTCTGCAGTGTAGTGGAGAGAAGTGGGAAGGGAGTGCAGTTGGAGGAGATTGTAGTAGAGAGAATGGACAGTAGTGGTAAAGGGAGTGGAGAGACATAGAGAGAGGGTTACTGATTGCTAGCCTCTGCCTCGGGGTTTGAAGAGGCCTTGGATTGAGACATTAATGTCCACCGGAGACGTGAGAGTGTGTAGCCCTTAGTGAGATCCATCACAAACATTTTAATAAAAACCCTTGTACTGTCTTCTAGAGTTGATGTATTCAAGAGGCCATTTGTGACTATATATGTACCAGTCAGGCAGCCATCAGAAAACATAAATATGTCAATCTGTGTTGCCACTCTGGCTCTCTTGCTACTCTGCAACAAGAGACCCCAACAATGCAGGCATACATGGGTGTACTTAGTAGGTCTCTGAACACTGTTCCACTGTTAGTACAGGTCGCATCTGGAGCAAAGAAAGAGCTTGGCACAATGTTCATTTTGCTGCATCAGGCACAGGAGTGAGCATGCATTTACAATAGCAATGTAAAAATAAATATGCCAGAAATAAAGTGCCAAATGAGGCTTCTTTGCCACTTTTCCAACAACAATCTTCCAGAAGAAACCAACTATTTCTAACTTTACAGTACATTTTTCATTTTTACAGCTATGGACAGTAAACAACCCAAACTGCCAACAAACCCCCCCACACCCAGCCCCAAAATCACTTACATTTAAATTGATGGTGTGGCGTCATACTTTAGTACTGGTCAGCATTCCTACTCATTCATATGCTGCCACACCAAACACCCTCCCGAGCTTACATATGCTCTTCTCTGACTAAAACAAGCATTGGCAATGCCAACAGTTTGAGCTTTTGTGTAGACATGGGAAAGGCACTTGCCAGGCACTGCCATAGTGGTATTAACAGGCAATTGATGATAGCAGGTGCATAATGGTGTGAGTACCTGTGCATCTAATAGCAGTGCCAGACAAATGCCTAATACGTATACACAAGCCACAACATTTGGCTTTGACAAAGCTTGTTTTTAACAGGACTTCAGTGAAGCACATGCATAGTGTTAATAAATTGAGTGGTTGATGGCAGTAGCACATTTAGCGCTCCAATTAAGTAATTAACTCTCAGAAGACTGCTTTGAAAAAAAACACTAGCAGGCACTTTGAGAGCAAACTTTGATGGTGAGGCTTATTTAAAGCCAGCTGAAAGAGTTCCCATGAGTAGGTTGATTGGGTGGGCAGGGGCAGGAACTGTGTATGAATGGCAATACGGATTAGAATGGCCTTGGGCAGTCAAATAACCAATCAACACCTACAAGCTGTATATCCTTCCTCATATGTCATTTCTCCATATCTCCCTATCTGTACTCTAATGCAATAGTTTTGGTTTGCAGGTGTTGCAAGTGACAAACTCCCCACTGTACATCAATTCCACTTTAAATCACTTCCATGTCAGCGGTGCACCGAAAATACTCTTAATAATGCAATGAGTTTTAGCACATTAAGGGATCCACAGACAGACTCTACAGTAGAAGGCTACCAGGGTAGCTCAGTAGGTTGAGAGCACAATGCTGAGATGTTATATATTAAAAACTGGTTGTTAATTTTATGACTTTTTGCAATTCCTTATAAAAAAACAAGTGCTATAAAATGTGTTTAACCAGGGCATGTGTTAGGCTGGTTGCTTGCTTATATTCAGGGCAGATGTGGGGTATTTCTGCCTGTGTAGTCGAAATCAAAGGTTCCCACTGATGAACCCACAGTTTAATTTACTAATCACTGCTGTCAGTACAAACTAGGGCTGTACCGAACTTCGGCTTCGAGTCCCTATTCTGCCGAAGTTCGGCTGAAATACAGCTATCCGGCTTCGGCAGAATAGTTTCTGTTTAGGGACTCGAAGCCGAAGTCCACTTTCTATGATTAGCTGCCCTCTCCCTGTTTGGGAGATGACAGCCAATCATAGAATGTTTGACAGTGTTCAGGCTGCAGAAGCCAAACAAGCTGTTTGCCTATTGGCTTCTGCAGTCTGACCACAGAGGAACCAGCCTAACGTGTTGAAATAGGAAGCGAGGGAAGGGAACAGTTCTTCCCTTCCCTCACTTCCTATGCCAGCACCCGGACCCAATCACCAGGTAAGTGACCCGACTCCCCCCCCCCCATACCCCCTCATCACGGTGAGGCTGCGGGGCCTCAGGGAACCCCCGCGGCCTCACCGCAATAATGTTCTGTTTGTCGGGCCACCGGCAGGAGCGGCCCCCCCAGACTCATGAGGCCGCCGGGGCCCTTTGCCGACCCCGGCGGCCTCGGTGCCCCCCATCCCCCTCACCACGGTGAGGCCGCGGGGCCTCAGGGAACCCCCGCGGCCTCACCGCAATTATGTTCAATTTGTCGGGCCACCGGTGCAAAGCCGGTGGCCCGACGTTTATTTTGCATTGGGGGGCCGCTCCTACAGGAGCGGCCCCCCCAGACTCATGAGGCCGCCGGGGCACTTTGCCGACCCCGGCGGCCTCGGTGCCCCCCATCCCCCTCACCACAGTGAGGCCGCGGGGCCTCAGGGAACCCCCGCGGCCTCACCGCAATAATGTTCAATTTGTCGGGCCACCGGTGCAAAGCCGGTGGCCCGACGTTTATTTTGCATTGGGGGGCCGCTCCTACAGGAGCGGCCCCCCCAGACTCATGAGGCCGCCGGGGCACTTTGCCGACCCCGGCGGCCTCGGTGCCCCCCATCCCCCTCACCACGGTGAGGCCGCGGGGCCTCAGGGAACCCCCGCGGCCTCACCGCAATTATGTTCAATTTGTCGGGCCACCGGTGCAAAGCCGGTGGCCCGACGTTTATTTTGCATTGGGGGGCCGCTCCTACAGGAGCGGCCCCCCCAGACTCATGAGGCCGCCGGGGCACTTTGCCGACCCCGGCGGCCTCGGTGCCCCCCATCCCCCTCACCACGGTGAGGCCGCGGGGCCTCAGGGAACCCCCGCGGCCTCACCGCAATAATGTTCAATTTGTCGGGCCACCGGTGCAAAGCCGGTGGCCCGACGTTTATTTTGCATTGGGGGGCCGCTCCTACAGGAGCGGCCCCCCCAGACTCATGAGGCCGCCGGGGCCCTTTGCCGACCCCGGCGGCCTCGCTGTGAAAAGTGCTCACCCCTTGAGCACGGTGAGGCCGCGGGGCCACAGGGAACCCCCGCGGCCTCACCGCAATAATGTTCTGTTTGTTGGGCCACCGGTGCAAAGCCGGTGGCCCGACGTTTATTTTGCATTGGGGGGCCGCTCCTAAAGGAGCGCCCCCCCCAGACTCATGAGGCCGCCGGGGCCCTTTGCCGACCCCGGCGGCCTCGCTGTGAAATGTGCCCCCCCCTCACCCCTTGAGCACGGTGAGGCCGCGGGGCCACAGGGAACCCCCGCGGCCTCACCGCAATAATGTTGTGTTTGTCAGGCCACCGGGCCAAAGCCGGTGGCCCGAGATTGTATTGCATAGGGGGGCCTAAAAAAAAAAAAACTATTCGGCTCACTATTCGGCTCCGGCCGAATAGTTGACAAACTATTCGGTATCCGGCCGAATACTAAATATGCTATTCGGTACAGCCCTAGTACAAACGAAATGTGTTTTAGTAATTGAGCAGTTTCACAAGCATATAACATCTGTTTAAATATGACATGTGATAAAACACAAAGGAAGGGGCACAGAAATTACAGGGTATTTGTGAGGTAGTCCGGCAAAAAAAGAAACACATTTCAAAGAAAACGAGTGAATGCAAGTTTAAGCAGCATTTATGAGTTTCGAAATGACTTTTTCTCTTCTATGAAAGTGTATCTAAGATGCGCCTGCCTTTAATAGTGATGGTCCCCAACCCTGTGATTGTCATGGCCCATTGATTCACGTGGTGTCCTTTTCAGGCAGGAAGAAAGAAAATAGGCTGGAGCCTGCAAATGTGTGAATGACGGCTGGAGAAAGGAGCACAGAGTAGATTAGATCACTGAGGCTCCAGCTTCCCTCGGCAAAGCCAGGGGCTTGGTAAAGCCGTGTCAGGGCTGTGGCGGGCTGGGTCCGAGATCCGGGGATACAGCTGATGCCGGATCTCATAACCGGCACGAGCTGGCCCATTGACCAGCACTGGACATGCCTATATTAAGACGAAATTGATTACTTATTGGGTGGAGGCAGGGAGAGGCTGTGACAGTGGAGAGATGGAAGGTGGAACAGAGGCTGCATTACAGCCATGGGAGAAATGTACCGGAAGCAGATCACTGGAGCAGCAGCAGGTATCACGCAGCAGGGGGACTTTGAGCAGTAGATAGATTTATTTACTGCCAAGCCACCTAACCTACTACCAGGAAGTACCTCTTTGCCTCAGCACGCTTGTTGTTAAACCTTGTAATCCTGCATCTCCCATTGAGTGGACCCTGGCCTTCCTAGCATATTTGGTTGGACTATTTTGTGGACTAACTTGTTGCAACGTTGAAGCCATGCCCACCAATTGCACTACCCATATAATCGGCTTCCTGCGCGCACCAGCGCGCGCGCACCGAGCGAAGTACCAGGAAGTACCTCTTTGCCTCGACACGCTCGTTGTTAAACCTTGGAATCCTGCATCTCCCATTGTGTGGAGCCTGGACTTCCTGGCATATTCTGTTGGACTATTGTGTGGACTAACGGTAAATGGCCATACATACATGAACTAACTACTTAAATTGAGATTTAAAACACACTAATATCTATCTATTTGTACTTTCTAACGTTGCAACGCTGAAGCCACGTCCACCAATTGCTACCGCCCATATATTTGGCTTCTCGCGCGCACCAAGCGAAGTACCAGGAAGTACCTCTTTGCCTCTTCACTTCGTCGCTGAGGTGGGAGGTACTTCCTGTGAACTCTGTTCCTTCAGCGTGGCCCACTGTAAATGAGTGTGGGCGGCGCGGTTTAGCAAATAGTTGACACGCCATTATCATGAGGGTGCTCACTTTAAAAACGGCAATGCCGCCGTCCCTCAGCACAACAAACGCCACAGAAAATCTTGCACGTCTACCGCAAACTTCTACGCATCTGAATTCCACGCCAATTAGAAGCAAAGGTATTAAAGGGAGGGCGTCCAATATGGACATATGTTTGTTTTGCAGCGGATCGCTCTCAGCACATAGGGCGAAGTCCAGGCTAGAGAGAGGTCAGCCCATAGAGGAAAAGGAGATACCTGGTAGTGTATCATCTGATTCTATGCCCAAAAAAAGTGTTTATGTTTCCAACTGCTCTGGAAAGCATGCAACAGGAGCAGCCTTTGAAACCCCTGTCTTGCCATTCCATTTCTGACACAGCCATACTTGATAACATACCTGCCACTGCTCAACCAATTGCACCTATTTATTTAAACCCGTCTGCGAAAGATGAAGCCGTGATTGACTTGGATCTTAACGATTCTGTTTTCTCTAATAAGATGCTGTCTGAAAACTTGTCCAAGTACCCCATGATGTTCTCTGAGGTGACTCACACCTCAATAGAAACCGTTTCCTCTATTTCTACATCGGAAGCTAGCGGCATACAGACTAATTTGCAGGGTATAAACACGTCATTCTGTACACAAAATATTGAGTCGTCATTAGATGTTACACTACGAGCCATGAACCTAGCCATTCAGGCACTAGGGATACCATTTCATAGATGATCGACTGTCAATGCAAGAAGTGTCTATGCAGAAAATGCTGGTGCTACATAAGCTACCAAAGCGCAAGGCTCGGCAGCACTTGGCCCTCAATACCTCAGCTTTGTCACTGAAGGCAGCTGTCCATTCTATAGCGTGCCAGACTGACTATGCCTCTGAACAGGGGACCCTTGGTGTCGCCTCTGTAGCGAATGGTGAATGCGGAGGAACACCTTGTGCTCTTCTATATATTGACTCAATCATATATGATCTGTCAGCAAATGCTCTCCGTTTGTCTAAAGAGATGAACGTGGCTCCATCAATTAAACCATCTGCAACTCCTCAAGGTGCACTGTATCTCATGTTCACTCCGGTGGTCCCCGGCTCCCAAAAACAAAAAAATACAAAAACAATTACTCCCAGTTCCGTGATACCACAACAATCATTGGGTAAGGGAATCAAGAACACTAGAAAACCAGACCTAAAATTATCCAAAAACGAAGCCTCTGCAAAACATACGGCAGGCTCCTCAACCAAACAGTTTTTGAAAGCAATCTCGCTCCCAAAAAAGAATCACATGCTTGCCTCTCCGACTATCAAAAAAAAGTATGCCCAGCAAATGTATATCAAGAAGAAAATGGAAAACTTCCAACCTGCACATGCATTAAATTATCCTCCTCTGAATGAGTTTATGCAGGTGATAAGGTCACAAGACACAACCTGCCCCTCCTTACCTTGCGGCTCTGTAGACTCCAATAGTCAAGAACCAAATTCGGGCAAGAATTCTAAAACAAAGAAAGCACTAAGTGTTAATCACGATAGAACCGAAATAAGAAAGGCGGTCGATGCATGCAGGTAGGATCTCACTCAACCTCAAATAGAGATGCCCAAGAAAGCTTGTGAATGCGCCCAGAAAAATACAGCCACTCGAGACCCAATATATGAACAGGATCCATCTTCAATGACAGACAAGATGAGCACACCTGCACATCCCTCTAAAGTAGCTCATGAGACACCTAAAATAGGAAATGGTGAGCCCTGCCCGAATAAATGCTCTTCAGCAGGTTCAACTGACGTACGAGTGAGTGACTTGCCCCCCATGAATGACCTGTCTGGTGCTATCATTCACCTAATTGAGAGTGCACTGGGGAATCTGCAACCCGCCTCCATTTCGGTGAAAGAAGCAGCAGAAGTTAAAAACCCTAGTAAAAAGGCTTCGACAGAGAAAAACATCTCCATTAAGATGAAGCCAGCTCTGCATTCTTTAATTCTGGCCTGTAAACCTTTCCCATCTATCCAATATGCCCTAAACCGAAGGGCTGTGATGGCAATATTGTCTGATATCCAACAGCTAGAAGATATTGTATCTGTGGATTTAGCATTGGTGGAATTTGTGGAAAATAGGAATTTAAACGTAGTGAGACTCTGGATACAGTCCAGGGTGTTGCAAAACCTTATTTGGCAGTCGAAGGACTCTCTGGCTGCACTGGGTTTTGATCTCAGCATTGATCACCCTTCCCCTCAAGTGGTCCCACCTGAGCATAGCCAGCCTTCTCAAGCGGCCCTATCTCAGATACACCAAGCTCACCTGGCCCAATTAAAACCTCCAATGCCCAATAAAACAAAAGGTAATGTCACTTTCAGCATGCCTTGCACTTGTTTGCATAACGCCGAGCGAAAATAGCTAAGCCAGAAAACAAACTCACAATCACTCACTCTCATCAGCTGGAATACCAGGAGCTATAAGCATCTTGTGAATAATGATCTGCATCAGTTAAATAGCTATGTGTTGGTACTCTTACAAGAGACTTGGCTGACAGCACCCGCGATCTGGGACAGCCATGAAGAGTTCCTGAACCCTGCCATTAAATGATCAATGGGCAGGACAATGTCAGGACTTATCACGGCAGTCAAGAAGAGTAATGATCTTTCTTCGCAGCTGTGGGCCATACCGAATGAATTCATGATGCTGGTTAGAGTTAGCACGTCTGTTGATGTTTATGCTGTGTTCAACTTATATTGGAATCCCGCTGCAATAAGCGATGATTATTTCTTTTAGAGATCTAAACAGCCTATGGCTATGGTGACTAATGATCAACATACAAGATTCTTAATTCTCGCTGGCGACTTAAATCTAAGGTGTATAGAGAGCGTGAATAGGCAAACTAGCCAAAGGCATCTATGCTGGAGAGCCGTAGTCCAACATAGAGGTCTGCATGTTTTGAATGGGGCATTTGCAACTGACATACCACCGGCTCCGACTTGGCACAAAGGCACTGTGTCATCAGTTATTGATTATATTTATGTAAATGCAGCTCTGTGGCCAACTGTGCAAACATTTACTGTTATCACTTCTGAGGCCAGTGATCATAACTTGCTGCTGACTGACCTTGGTGTCCAGATGAAATGTGACTCTGTCGGAAGGGAACCTGTTAAGGGTTGCTTGGTGGTGAACTCAGGCTGGTGCCACCTCTGATGGTCGGAGGATGCTTTGATACACTTCAAATAACTCCTTAAAGAGTCAAATTCGAGCAATGGTAATGTGCCAGATAATGTTGGCATCAAATATAGCAACACACTTCAAGCATTCCAGCAAACTAAAATAATTGCCAACACACAACAAAGTCATTTGCACATTTTTGACAACTTGTACGTTTAAGAAAAACTGCCTATCGGGCGGAATTAAGGAAACTCGCTATGCATCCTCCTGCGGTTAGAACGACTCTGTCAAGAAAGCTACACAACACCTATAGAAACTGGGTAAAGGGACATCGGGGACTGGTCTATTAGAAAGATGGAGCAGAAATGTTAAACATACTTTCTAGCAGGAATATTTCTAAGATGTGGGCTGCACTGAACCAAGCATTGGGGCAACATCAGATTTGTGCTCAGTCTTCTGCTGTTGACACACATACATGGGTCACGCATTTTAGTGAAAATCACTAGCACAATATACGTGCGAAGTGGGAAATAAGCTGCAATCCTTCGTGTCTCAATCTAGAATTCTTCTCAGAAAGTTTGGAAAGTTTTAAGTGAAACACATTATCATGTTTTACAAGATGAAAGTAACACCTATCTTATTATATGGTTTAGAAGCCTGTTTACCGAAAGATCGCACATTTTGGGATGGCATAGAGTCTTCCTACTGGAAACAAGTAATGCAACTACCAAATGGCACACCCACAGCTTTGATTCGCTTTGAGCTAGGCCTCACATCACTCTATTCACAGGTGGTGTGGAAACAATGTGCTTTTCTTCGGAAAGCACTAGTTGGCCTAGAGAAATCGACCATTCGAAAGGTTGTAGCGCATAATCTACTCACGTCAAAGAACAACTTCCCACGGAGATGGCGCGAGCACACCTTAGATGCTCTCAGTGATGCAGCTATAACCATACACTTACTCATTTCAAACCCTGATCAGGCTAAAGTGAACATTTTCCAGCATGACTGGACGGAAAACAAAAATGTTCAACACACAAAGACTTTGATGCCTTCCTGTTTGAGATGAAGAAACACGGGACAATAGCGACCTACCTTGTAAAACACCCATGCCCCATCACCAGGAGGAAGTATCTGAGGTTTAAGTTAAACTTGTATATCACCCATGACATACTAAACAGGAGAAGAATCATCTCGAGTGAGAAAAATTATTGCCGGTATTGCCAGAATATAAATCAAATAGAAACTGTACAACATCTATTGGTAGACTGTGAAGCAGTGAGTGGGGCACGAAGCAGATGCTTCAAAGATAAACTAGTGTTTCAGAACCACTTAACCCAGTACCAAAAATGACAAACAATTTTTTCTAACCCAAGAATTTCTATACAAATAGCAATTGTCCAATTTTTAGATATGGTTCAGCGGAACCCTCTCCCCACAGAGCAAGATAACCCAGATCCTTGTCAACTGTAAAAATAAAACAATTGGGGTCTTGCTTCCTTGGGTAAATTGATTCGTTTTTATTCATTTTTGTTGTTGTTTCCACATCTCAATTAAGTTGTTGTACAAGAAAATAATTGTATTACTGTATTTTATTATTTTCTATTGTTATTATTACTATTATTGTATGTAATCTTTCCTTTTTACTTTGCTCTAATCTTGTTTGATGAAATAATGTGTAAGAAGAATCCAATGATTTTAACTGTAAAACAAATGTGTTCTGTATAAATAATTTGAAAAGTTTGTGTTTCAACTGAACACATTAAATATATAAAAATAAATACTAATTGGTGCAGCCATCCAGGACAGTGTCAGCAACAGTCCACCAGTCACAACCCCCCATGTCAGGAGCCTGGAGCAGCCAGTCAGCAGCCTGAGATTGACCTAAAAAGCAGGGGCAGGCCAATCTTCCACAAAGCAGCAATCTGTTGCCAGCCACTACCTCCTGCTGCCAACTTTGAATGGACCGGCAAGACTCAGAGAGTCACGAGCAAGCTTTCCAGTGTGTAGCCATGTGTGCGGTGCAATGCGGGCAAAACTGTTCCAATTTAGCTACAATCTGCGCTGTGCCCGCACCATACACCCATGCCACCTGCACTTAGCAGAGCAGCTCCATGAAAGCTACTCTGAGATTGAGAAAACCTCAGGCTACATGAGTCCAACACAGTGCAGCTCAGCTACACACATTCTGTGTGCTGAACGGCCCTGGTTTCTGCTCGGCAGGCACCCTCGTTGTCCTGGCAGCAGGACACCGCTCCTGTTCGGCACCCTCATTCACAATGAGGTTGGGTGCTGAACGGGAATGGTATCCTGCTGGCAAGACAATGACAAGATGAAGAGTCATTGTGCCTGCAGCATATGTTCCAGTCGGACTCACAAAAAAGCCACTGGTGGGCAAGCTTCCCCCCTAGCCACCCTGCTTGGTACGCTACTGCCAACAGGTTTTAACTAATGGGCTTGAATTTAATACCCTCTCTTCCAAAGAGTACTGATTTATCTTTTCCAAGTTGTTTATTTATTGTATTTTATGCATTTTACACTATGCACATGTGACTCCAGGTCGCAAAGCACATACTACAAAAAAAGTGGCAATGACAAATGGCAAAAGTGGCAATGATAAAAACTAGATTTCAGGCCAAAAGACTTCCCATCATTTTATTTAAGCAGATGAACTCAAAATCCCCTATTTGGGGAACAGAAATGTGTTATACCTTTTACTGAATTACATACATGATGGGCCTGATGCAATTGCAGAGGCAGAGAATTACAGTATCAGGGAAGGATTACAAATCTGTGATTTGTGAACCTTTGCAATATTAAAGCATCAAAGATGTTTACTTCTAGTAGAACTTGAGCCACCAGTGATCTGCAAACTGTACAAGGGCTGATATAAAACTGCTGCTTTAAAACCTACTTAATCAAATATGGGCTTCAAATGGGAACAAATGAAGCTTGGGCAAAACAAAAGAGGTGATGTCTGGAAGGTTTAGAATACATCTTAACCTCTGACAATGCTCTGGGCAACCCTCCTGGCCATTGTTCTTCGCCTGCCAAGCCATTACAAAAGGGGAAAGACCATATGCAAATCAGGCTTGGTGCCACCCCCAAAGGGGGTTTGAATCTATCAAACCCTCAAACTGCAAAGGAGACGCCTGTCCTGCCCAACTCGTCAAAGATTCGGCACAAATCCTAGTGCCCTTCCTTACTGTATTCATTAATTCATCCTTTCAGTCTAGACACGTTCCATCTGGTCTCAAGGAAGCATGGGTTTGCCCACTCCTTAAGAAACCATCCCTTGACCCAACAGTTCCAGGGAACTATAGGCCCATTACCACCGTCCCATTTTTACTTACAATTCTCGAAAAAAAAGCAGCCTAGCTGCAAGTCCAACATTTTTGGAAGAAAATCGTCTCCTTGGCCTGTGGCAATCTGGTTTCCGCCCACGTCATGGTACTGAGACGGCCCTCTTAGACTTAAAGAACCAAATGGATGATATCAGAGACACAGGCAAACCTGTGCTCCTTCTGCTCTTAGACCTGTCAGCAGCCTTTGATTTGGTCGATCACAACACTCTGTGTCGCCAGTTAGCTACTGAGGCCAACTTCTCCCCAAAGGCATGTGATTGGATCACCTCCTTTCTTCAGCAGAGAGTCATGAAAGTATTCTCTGACTCGGCCTGTGCCACCCCCAGCCACATTAAATGTGGCGTTCCACAGGGATCGTGCATCACACCTACCCTCTACAACCTTTTTACAAGGCCCTTGTTCAGCATCCTTGACGCCACGAACATCTCATATACTAACTATGCGGACGACACGCAGGTGCTCATCCCACTCACAGGGGACTATGATGCATATATGAACACACTCACCACCATTTACTCCGCCATCCAATCCCGGATGGCAGACAATTGGCTCTGCCTCAATAGTGAAAAAACTGAGCTCCTGCTCATAGGGTCACCCACCAACCTGGGCAACCTCGATAAGCAGGACTCATCCTTTACCATTGATAACATTCCTATCAAAGTCTCTAACAATGTCAAGACACTAGGAGTCTACTTGGACGCCGACTTGACAATGGATAGACAGGTCAATGCCATTGCCTCATCATCTGCATACTACACTAAAGTGCTCAACGCAGCCAGACCTTTCCTATCTCGTCAGAACTGCCTTACCATCTCTAGGGCTATAATCGGCTCAAGGCTTGATTATTGCAATGCTAAAGTCTCAAAAAAACCTCAACAAACATCAGCTGGTGCAAAACAACACACTCAGGGCAGCCACAGGAACTTCTAGAAGAGACCACATCTCTGAAGTGAGAGGACAGGTTCACTGGCTCCCAGTTAAAGAAACAATTGTCTTTAAAACCCTTGCCCTCACCCACAAATGCCTCCATGAGCTCGCACCCCCATACCTATCCCAGAGAATCACGAGGCACACTGCCATGAGGCCTCTCAGAGAAGGCTATTCCAACACGATTCTCACGCCAAAAATTCAAAAAGCCTGAAGAGGCGGCTCCAGCTTTCCTACACTGGCCGCCACTCACTGGAACGCACTCCCCTCTCACCTAAGACAGATCGAATCCCACCAAGTATTCCGCAAAGCCATCAAAACTAAGCTCTTTAACTGAAAGCTAAATGCCTAGTACAACCCTTCACAGCTATAATTGTCATATTGTTACTCTCTCTATGCCTGCAACGTTGATCATTTTGTATGTCATGTAATTTGTAACTAACTAAGAAGCCCAAGGGCGCATGAACCTGTATTTCAAACTTCCTACATATTCTTGTAACAGCGCCTCGATGCCTCCGGGCTGCAAGTTGCGCGATACAAATGCAAATAAATAAATAAATAAATAAATACAAGATAGAGATAATGCAAGACAACTATTGGGCAACTGAGACTAAGACTGAGATTGTGGCTGAGCATTTGTGATTGGCAGATTGCTACTAAAACTGTTACCGGCATTACATTACTAAGACTTAGAGACTAAGACAGAGACTGAGGCTGCCAGTGTGACTGAGAGTCTGTGACTGTCACCAAACACTTGAGACTTAAACTGTGACTGAGACAAGGTTAGTGTGGCTGAGAGATTGAGAGTATGACAGGGATAATGAGTAGGCCACTGTGACTGAGTGACTAGGCGTATGTGACTGAGAGACTGTGACTGAGGCTGAGACTGACTGAGAGTGTGATTGACTGAAACTGAGAATCTGTGACTGAAACACCATGAATGAGACTGAAACTAATGGGCATTGAAACTGTTAGTGATATGTTGTCTGAGAGACTGTGATTGAGACTTTGGGACTGTGACAACAGACTGTTACTGAGAGACTGGGAGTGGGAGGCCATCTTTGAGATAGTGATAGAGAGCTTGTGACTATAGCTGAGAGACGTACAGCCTTATTACAAGTTTTGCAGTGCGGGAAAACTGCTGATAAAGGGGTATTACCCAAATTTACCTTTTACAATTGACCATTTGCACAATTGACCTAATTATAGTGGTCCTAATTGACCTTCTGAACAATTGACCTTTATATTATTTTAGTTATTTTGTATATGTATTGGGTTGGTTTTGGATTATAAATAATATAAACGGAATGGGTAGGTGCTTGCGAGGGGTTTTGGATTGGTTGAGGGTTTCCCCCCGCATAAATGTCCTAATTGACCTTCTAAATTAGGTCAATTCTCCCGAGCTAAATTCTCCAGAGGTCAATTGTGAAAAGGTCAATTAGTGTACAACCGGTAAAAGTGCCTGTAATTCCGCGGCTGGTATTTTTAGCGCACCGCAAAGCTACAAGCTTTCCGTGGGGTTCACTGATTTACCTCCAGCCAAGATCTGGAGGGAAATCAGGCCCACACTGGCAGAAAACTGGCAGTATTAAAGTCACCAGTAATACCAGTGCTGGTGATACTGGCAATCCCTTCCATGGAGTTCTACGGGAATCCATGGAATGGGGATTTACTGCCCTTTCTGCCTCCTGTAATATCCCGGAAATTCTTAAACTGAGAAACAGTGATTGATACTGAGTGCATTTGACTCAGCAACAGTGACTGTGATTGAGAGAGTGTGATTGAGACAGAAACTTGGGGTTTTTGACTGAGAGACTGTGACAGAAATACATTAGCTGAGAGCCTGTAACCAAGAGAAAGTGACTGAGAGACTGGATTGACTGATAGTCTCGGATGCCTTAAATTACAGGCACACATCAGCATTTTCACTATGTCACGGCTGTTTAGACTGCAGAGCAGGACACAGATTCACTGGGGCATGTCCTTCAATCTCCTCCCGCTTGGCCACCATCCTTCATAGAGGACTTAGAAGGAGGAATGCTTTCTCTGCAGTCTGCAGACCAGGCAGTTGTATACAGCCTGAAATGCAGTGTTCATTCATTGGTTTATAGAGAGACATGTAGTTTGACAAATGAATGATATAACTTATTTGGTCATGCCAACTAAATGTTCTTCCTCTCAACAGCCCTTTTCTCCTTCTATGAATGTTTCGACCAACCACATCAAAACCAAAAAAAGGGAGGGTAGTAGGAAGTTTGTGATAAAAATTAAGTTGTCCTATACCAGCCCAGAGTAATGTGTGTGTGATTTTGTTTCCTACAAACTTTGTGAGTGAAAGTAATGTGTGATGGGCATTGGCTCAAAAATATGCATGTTAAGGCTGTTAATCCAGCTTTTTGGAACTGATGCATCTTATTTTGGAGGAATTCAAGCACTCCCCAAGATCTGACACATCTCATCTTGTCAGACTGCATGCCTTCACCTTTCTCATGTTCTCCGCCCCTAGACAAAAAGAAGATGCAACACATTGTAAGACAAATATTCTACAATGTAGTTAAGACATTATTCTTTATATTGTTGCATTCACTGCAACTTGCAATTCCCATTAGGCTTCATTTGTCTCACTCATGGCCTAACAAAAATGCTGCCCAGGCTAACTGAAAAACAACTGAACGCACTGAACGAAAATAAACAAAGCAACATTTGAATCTTTGCATAAGAAAGCATGTTATTCTTACCACTTTTCAATAATATAGACTGTCGGGTTATTTAATATAATGTTGGATTAGAGGAAATAATGGATCAATCCTTGCCCAATTGAAAAATTATCCTATTAAAAAAGTAAAAATTGATCAATGAAATACAGAAAATATGTTGAATGTGCAATGAAGAAAAACAGAACATGATCTGCACGAGTGATACTAATGCAAAAAAGTGTACTCTTTCCAGAAAACTATATGCAATGGCCATCACAGATGTTAAAAAGACCCTGGTATTAAAATATAGTCTCCAAAGCTGCAAGGTAAACTAAAGATATATTTAAATCACACACAGGTTAGTGAAGGAAATAGTTGTTTGCCACCATATGACAACCTCACAACGTATCAGTTATCCATCATATGCCTAAAAAAGACAGTATTTGCTGAGATAGGACCACACATGGGTCAGTACTGCCATCATATGAAGAACAGCCTGGAACGGCGCAATAATGCTGTCATATGCCGTTTGTCACATGATTTCCTGTAAAGCCCCATACGTCCACCAATATGCCAGTTGCAGCCACACATGTCCCAATAATGCAATCATATGCCTAGTAAGTAACTGTGTAAAGTATAGGCTAACATGTACTTCCTTCTGATTTCATTACTGACACTTTGCTGCACTAGGAAGTTCTAAGTTTGACATTGAAGTGAAGTATGTACATCCAGCACTATGCTATAGGTAAATCCTCCATGTGAAAGCCAACAATCAGCAGAATTACTGCAGCAACATTACTGCTTGTGTTCATTCTGCCAAATTCCCTACAGAGTCTTATGGACTGCAGGAATGTGGATTAACACCGTCTTTCCACCACTCACAATGCCATGGCAAACCCATGGGACAGAGTGGTGGTAAGGGTAAATGAGTTTGGCAGTAACTTGGTGCCAAATTACCACCAAACTCGTAACAAGGCCCAATAGGCCTCATTGCAAATGCGGCATTGTGGTAAAAATTGGCTGTAATGCGGCAGTAATACCGTTACCACCGCATTACCACACTGCCCAAACAGGAGTTTGGCGAGAGAGGTAGAGGATTCACCTCCAGCTCAGAGCTGGAGGAAAATCCACCACTTTTCTTCCAAAAAAAGGCAAGAAACAGTGAAACTTACACTGGATGAAATAACGCCAGTAGTAATTCCACTGAAATCCCCATGGAGTCTTATGAACTCCAATTAATAGGGAATAACACTGCCTACTACCACTTGAAATCTGGCGGTAATTTCGCCGAACTGAATGGCGGTAACAGTAATTCTGTTCAGTGGTATCTTGGCAGATTTACCACAGAGATACCACCAAACCTGTGATGAGGCCCAATGCCTGTTACTAACTACATGTAGGAGGAAATCATGAAATGCCCATTATACTGTGTTTTTTATGTAGATACCTCTACGTTACTTCAAACACTTAAAAAAGCATGCATCTAAACATGGGGAATTTGCTTGCTGCTATGTCCTTTTATTTGGGTCCTCTTTGGCTACAATCCCAGACTTAGTGCAGTGCTGGTCACACACTTTTTCCCAATGACGATATCTGAAACACCAGGCTTTACACTCTATGCACCACAAAATAAACAGAGCACACAATGACAGGCCACACAGGTTTATTTACAACAACGCTCTGTTTTTTATCTGAATTTGTTAAAAATAGGACAGAGCCCAAATATGGTTTATCAAAATGTAGTTAAATAATCTTAGTACATCATGAAACACTCATGTACAACAGACATTAGTAAAATGCAAACGTGGATATCTCTTGGGTACCAAGAAGAAAATAGAGCATTTCACATCTCAGTATTGCGAAGACACTGTGAAGCCCTTTTTTTTAAACACCAAACCTCCCACAAGAAACTTAGCAGGTGATTCAGCGTTATCTGTGCAACTTTGGAATTTAATGGACAATTTTGCAATCCCGCCAGTGACTAACCACACACAGAAAAACAACCTTTATATTCTATTCCATGAAAAGAGCATGATGTTCTTTTTAAATATTTTTCTAATTGTGTTACTTATGCTTACCAAGATCTTCAGAAGTGCTCTGTCTGTGCCACTGACTGCAAGACCCCTTTTCCGAAGCACAAAGGCTCTCTGCCACCATAATCTACTGCAGTTCAGCGAAGGACACCAGGCACCCTCCTTCTGATCACTCTCCCTTGGTAGCTCAGCTCAGTCTCAGCTCAGCACACACACAGCTTACCACCAGCAATTCTGGAAAATGTCTCCAATTTGTCCACTTCTTTATCAAATCTCCTGCTTCTTCCACTTTCTATTGACAGCAACCTCCTTACCACTCTCTCTTCCTTTTAAAAACCTTTACTGCAGTCTCACTTTGCTTATACCTTCATAAAGAAAGTATATCATTTGACCACCCCTTGCTGTGAGGTCACCTATCAATCACACCTCTTCCACTATGTCCAGCCATTCAGTACGTTTCCAGAAGCCTTTCAGTTTGTTAACAGTCACCTTTGTATAGCGTTGATTCTCCAGGCCCGGATGAACATGCAACCTTTTTATCCTCTGTTACCTGCAAAAACAAAGACCTTTTACAAAATGCATTCTGCTGCCTGCACGCACACTGCAGTTCAGCTTAAACATTTAAATGTTCTGCATTTATTTCTAATCCCACATCACTGTTTGTATTATTGCTATTATATTTGTTAGTTCAGATTAACGGTTATTGCTTAGTTAGTCAGGTTAATTGTTAGACCCTAATCTAACACTACGCTGTCATGCTATGCTATTCTATTAATTATTTTCATCAGTGTCTGTACAACCTTAGTCTCGATTGCCCTCCAGTACTGAGCCCAAGAAAAAGAAAAATGAGGCAACAAATAGAAGAGATGATTTTTATGAGCACAATGCGTCCCTCTATCTGAAAAGATAGAGAGCATTTCTTTGATTGTTTTGTCGACACAATACCCACACCCTGGAACTTGCAAAAGGGTAGTTGGCGTGTTGAAGTGGACACTAAAAACTAAGGTCCACGGTTTGAGATCCGGAGCATCCAAATCATGACCTGCAGTGGAATAATACATTTTGTAATAAATTCGCAGCAGCAAAACTGTACAAATGGAGAACAAGGAAAATAAATAGAATTAACGTTTTTCACTTGCAACGCATGTGATACAGATGAGGAGGAACCCCATGGTCTAATCCAATACAGAGGGGTTCACTGAATAGCCCTGGAGGGCAATTGTGACTAAGGTTGCACAAAATGCATAAATACCTACAAAATATTGAAAAAATGTTTGACCTGTGCCTGGTTTCATAGGGGAATGCACAGGTTGTCCCCCTATAAGTCCTCACGGAGTGTTTATTTCTCATCAGTGTCTAACATCAGTGCTAAGCCACCCACCGGCTGTAACATCATCATCATATTTAAACTGGCATACACTTTCTATAGTAGCCTGAGGTCACCTTAAAATTCTTGCATGGTTGAAATCGCTCTATTTATTCCTACATGTATCCTCCTATGTTATTGTTAAGGTCCTAAATAAATAAGGGCCTATAGAGAAAAAAAAAAACTGTAAGGATTTAAACCAACATGAATCTCAGCTGCACTTAAGGTGATAATTTGGGGAACAAAATTGTTTTTGACAATTAGCAATAATTATCTAAATAATCAACCATTCCCCAATCTTCATGGCACTAAACTTGTTAATACACATTTTGTTTATCTGATTTGCATATGAAGGTTTTCAAATTTTCTTTTCTTTCTTTTTAAATTTGTTTTCTCCAAGCTTAACAACTCATATTCATATACAAAAATGCGGTCTGTCAAATATTACAGCAACCATTTGTTTTTTTTAAATATCCAACCCTACTTGATCATTAATTTCAAAACGTGCAAAAAATAGTCTGTAAAGTCAGTAAATGCCAAGAGAAATTACAATAAATGTCCAATCCTAGGAAAACATTTAAATAATTGACTAAACCTTTTAATACATTGCAATATATGTTCATATCTCAATGGCAGAGGATAAGGAAAGGAAAAAATAGTCAAGAGAGGTCTGGACTGAGAACTCCTTCAAACTGGCGGTGGCATATCTGCCACCATGCCCAATGCTGATGCCGGCAGTTTTGCAAAATGCACATGTTTGCCGGAAAGGCTTGTGTCCATCCTACACATTTTCTCACAACATGGATGCAGGTTTCCATCCCCTCCATCTGGGCTCCTCATTTACGCTTGCCAGTTTTTCACCATTTTCTCCCTTCTTATCCAGTCCGGTGGACTCGATCCCATGGACTCCTCCAAAGGTCCCTTCCGTTGACACCCAGCTCTAGGAGCACTGATGAAAGAAACGAGTGAGCAACTTAACTCAGAAGATTTCTCTTCAGAAGCTGGAAAAAAATGTGTGCATTATACAGCATACAAACACAAAATCTACCACCCAATTTCACTTGCCCCACCTGGAAAGAAATAGCATGTGTTCACAGCATATAATATATACAGCACTTACAACCACAACTCCCTTTGCCACCACCTGAACATTTTTTATGGATTAAACATAATAAAAACATATAACTCAATCACATCCCCCTTTGTTTCAACTATTTGGAAACCAAAATGTATACTACATATCATTAACCTAGAAATACATTATTACAAGCCCACACTTTTAATGTATTATTCTCCATTTCTTTTTTCTTATATTTACACACCTTGCATCCATGCTCTCTCGCACACCTACTCACCTGTGTTATCCCCCTTTTACAATTTATATTCATACTTCCATGCAGACCAACTTACCTGTTGCATCCCCTTTTTTACAATTTTCAGTCATAATTTCATGCCCTCCGATTTACCTGCTTTAATGAATCCCTTCAAACTGAATGCTAGTTTGCAGAAACAACTCATTGTTTATTTTGTTTTACTCACCTTGACTTTGATGGAACAGGTGCACCTTCAACTCCGGACTAGTCTGCCCAGCCTGTTCTAACCCTTTAAACTCATGGTTTGGGTAGAATGGCTTGATTTGGTTCAAATGGATAAATTGTCACAAATCCAAATCACCTTTCTTCACCATGATCCTGTAGACAACAGGTGAAACCTTGTCCACAATTATGTACGGGCAGCACCATGATGCGAGAAATTTGGCATTCTTTTGTTTCCCTATTGTGGAATTCAACTTGAATACTCGGTCCCCTATTTCATATTACCTCAAATATGTTGTTTTATCACAGTAATATTTGGCACTCTCAGCTGCTCTTTCCAAATTCCGCTGCACAAATGCAAACACATGCTGCAAGTGCTTTCTCAAATGTTCCACATACTCATGAATTGCACATGCATTTACCAAGATTTGCTCATTTGTCCTGTATAATAAATATTGTGGCAAAACCATTTTTCTGCCTTTCATAATTTCTTGTGAGCTGAGGCTTGTGGATTTTTATGGTGTTGACCTAATAGCCATTAGTACTCGGCGGGATGTGGGTGCGTGGCAGACTCCCAGCCAATGAGAGGGCTCAGAATGGGGGAACAACCACATGGTAATACCCCTGCTCCAAGCCACCTCAAGGCTGTAGGCCACCATCTTTCCATGCTGTGGAATCAGGTAAATGCTCCGCCCCCTCCCTCTGTTCCAACTCCACCTCCACAGATTTCACTTCCCTCCCCTGCTTCCATGCACATACCTGCTTTTTCGCTCCTCTTCAGTAGCGGATGCGCTTGGAACACTTATGTCTCCAGTGTGTCCTCTGCAGATCTGTGACACGCTGCCATGGAAAGGAAGAAGGGACTACGTAGTCCCTTCTTCCTTTCCATGGTAGTGATTTTTTTGTTTACTTTTGGAGAAGGGACTACATTCATCTCTCCTCGGTGGCTATTTTTGTTGCGAAACCCCAGAACTTTTTGTAACAGAACATAAATGGTTTTAGTAGCCCTGTCTTATGGGCCAGGGAAATAATAGCAATAAGCCCCTTTCAGGGGGGGCATTACCACTTCATGTAATGCCCAGGGGCTGTCGTTAAGGCCTGAGCGAATGCACCCTCTGCTCAGGACTTATTGATTAATTACCACGAGAGGGAGTTGCAGATCCCAGCTGGACCCTGCTTCAGCTACAAATGTTTTCAAAAAGTCAATGGTTGATCTATTGTAATGTTCAACACCACCAGAAGAAGAAGGCAATAGGAAATATGCTGTCTCCTTTTCACTCCAAATATGTGCCACATCTTAGTCATCACTGCACTATTACAATGACTTTGACTGTCTGATGCTATTCTTTAAGGCAAACTAAACCTTGCAAATATATGATTCACTAGCAATGAGGCCACTGTTTGCGTACTGCAGTCAGGTGCTGGAATGCAAAACATCCAGTTATACATCATCCAGGTTACTGTCAGCATATATCTGTTTCCCTGTGCTGATCTTTGGATCAGGCCATACCAAGGTAGTGTGAGACATCTTTACAATAATGGTGCCCCATGTGTTGGAGAGCCACTTTGAAATTGAGCACACACCAAACATCCCCGAGATACAACTCTACATCTTGGGACGTATGTGGCCATATTTTTTCAAATCGTCCAATGCTTTTTGTGACCCGCAGTTTTTGCATCATGGGCATGATGTGTCATCAACCCCCTAAATGACAAAGGTACCACCCACTAGATTTGACCCGATACAGACTTCCGGATCATCAGTCCATCTTGCAACCTAATTCTTTTTCTGTTTTTTAACAATGCCCTTAACTCTTCTCTCCCTTTACAGTTCTACTCTTTCAGATGACTTTGCTCTTCATCTAAAAAATGGTTGCAAAGCAGACCTAAAATGGAATCTTCTTTTTGTGCGTTGACCAAGTCCTGATCAAGGGTATCAAAACTTAATTGCACCAGAGGATGATCAACTGTTCCGTGAGATTTGGAGTGTGTTATTGCATCAACCTGGATTTCACCAAGTAGGTGCTGAATAGGAAATAATTCCTCCATCATTGCCCCAATCCTGGCTAACTGATCTGCCTTGTCATTCCCCTCTTTGTCTTCCCCTGGTCAAATGGCTTTGTATTGTTCTCCAGTGAATATGACACAAGAGTATCTATGACTTGAATCATTTTACCATGTTTGAGTGGCTTCTTGTTATATGTGATCATTTCCACCCCGGTAAGTATTCCACAAAACTATTTCGGGCATAATCAGAATCAGTAACTAAAACTTTTTTGTTGAATTTATTTTCTTCTGCTGTGGATATTGCCTTATAGATAGCAGCCAATTCTGCAATTTTACTCATTTTGGAACCTAAATTCATAGTCAATATGGCGATATTGTTACTTCTAAACCACACATTCCCTACTCCTTGCACCAATTATTTTTCAGAATCACATTTCACGTGGTATGCAAATCCATTTACATGCACGGTTGGGAAATCCTTATACGTCCCTTCATCGAATGCCTTGTCTGGAGATTGTTCAAATTCTGCCAAATCTTTTTCTAACTGCATCATCAATGGCACTCACATCTTCACAATCATGTAAGTCTGCCAGCCCTTAAGCAACTGGGCTCTTTTTATCCTGTCAATATCTTACTTTCACCGGGAATCCCTGCAATGCCAATGCCCATGATGCGATTCTTGAATGAGCTAAGTGCCCTGATCTTATTCTATCACTTGCTCCCCGGAAAAATGGTGTGAATAATGGTGTGAGTGTGCAGACCGTGGTGAACAGTGCCTTTTCACCTTCACTAAATTTATTTTCTAACTGTGACAATGCTTTGCTTGCATACACAATGGTTTTGTTATTTGAATCATATTTTTGAAATAAGAATGCTGATATGCACTCATCTGTGAACCCTATCTCTCTACAGATGTCTTGGTTCGTTTTTGGATAAGCTAAACATGGAGCTTTTATCAGACAGTTCTTCAACTTGGCTACTGCCTCACATTGCTCCTTTCCCCAATTTCAGGGAACTCCCTGCTTCAGTAATGTAGTCAATAGTTGTGTTATTTCTGCATAATCTTCAATAAATGTCCTGCTGTAACTTGTCAACCCCAACAAATGCCTGTCAGAATGGTGGGATCTTTTTATTTCTGAATGGCTTCAATCTTTTTCTTTTGTGGGTTTAACTCTTGCTCTGTAACTACATGCCCCAGGCAGTTTACCCTTTTTCTACACCACTGCACTTTTTGTAATGATACCTTTGCCCCAGCCTTTTGCAACTGGCTGAGTATAGTCTAATTTCATTGAAGTGACTTTTTATGTATTCACTCTTGATCAGGACATCATCCATATAGATCACAGTTCCACTTGCGGCTGCATCTGGGAGTGTTTTGATCAGAAATATCCCATCTCACTCCCACTGTTGATTTACCGGAATGGGGTATGATTTGATGCATACTGTAGTCGGTTAAATTTAAAAGCAGATAGATTTGTATGTCTTCAGCTAGGGGCACACACCAATACCCTGCTGTAAGATTGAAAGTGGTAAATATCTTTGACCCTTGAATCTGTGCAAGATATTGATCAATAAATGGAAGCGACCACCTTGACACAGGAACCCTCTTATTGAACTCTCTCAAGTCTGCACTCAAGCACCATTGACCAATGGGCTTAAGCGCACTTAATATGGGTGTACTGTGGCTAGGTCTAAGGAATCCTGTGGACTCTAAGTTTGTTATTATTTCTGCTAGGGATTCCAGATAGGCCAAGGGTAGCTTATATTGTCACACAAATACAGGCTCCCTATCATATCCTGTCAGTGTAGCAACATGCAAATCAGTAAGCCCGCAATCATAGGCGTCTTTGCCAAATAACTATTTGTACTCCATGAATATTTTTTTAATCTGGTCCCTCTCTTCTTCATTAGTGCAAGCATCTGCAGCTTAAATTTGTTCCTCAACCATTTTAGAGAATTCTAGGAAATCCTGTAAAGGAGGGATGTCTGTGCTTTCTTCCAGTTGTGTGGCAGTGTCTCTTTGGAGAGACGCCACCCGCAAATATCTTAGCACCTTAGCTTTCATTTCAATTTGCTGTATTTGAATTTTCTGTTTTTCTTTTTCATATTCACCCACCTTAAATAGAATGCAATCATCCTGATGACAACAAACCTGTGGGATGTATTGACCCTATCCGCTATGCTATGCGGCATCACCCTGCTAGTTATGGTGAAAGAAATGGCAACAATGGCGGCAAAACCCTTGTGCATGCCAAAAACCTACAAAAACCTACAAAAAATGCATTCTCAAGCCCACAAAAAGATGGATGCCCAACCAGCCACCCATGGGGCATGTGTGGTGGAATAGAGCACACTCTGCAGAAAATGTGCCAGTGGGCTCCATGACCAGCAGACAGAGTGCAGAGAGAGAATCAGCACTTTGCAAGTGAAACCCCAAAATGTGCCTACAAGTGACATTTGCTTTGTTGCTAAAAACTCCAAAAAGCCTACAACACAACACCTTTCAACATTCAAAATCTTGTTTGGTGCTAAAATTCATTTAATCTAAGGAAGCATTGCGAACATACAAAGTCCTAATGTGAAGAGCAAAACATTCATCAGACAAACTGGATTGTATGTAAACTGACAGCCTCTGTCAAAATCTGGGTGTAGTACACTGGGCTACCTGAATGACAGCTGTCAGATGAGTTACTGATGAAACGTTAAAATAATCTAAAACTGAAAAGTCTGCTGGATTAGCAAAAATAAAAAGGATTTTTGCTAAAAGGAATAGAGATCTAAGTTTCTTTTTATCCCACAGATTTTGAGGCCAAGAAAGTAATGTATTTATGTTTGATGCGACAAGTTTGGGTTTTGCTGGGTTTAAGAAGTTAATTAGCCTGGCTGAGCTGCAAGAACTGGAAAAGCAGGTTTCTGCCAGGAGGAGGGCCTTCCTCTCAGCAGAAACTCACTGGCAGATGTTATTTGCAGGTTAGCCCAGACTTTTGTCTATAGAAAGAGAAGGAACAATGACAGCGCTTCAGCCCAGGAAACTGGAGGTGTGAAGGTGGTTGCAAATGACTCCTGGAAGGAACACACAAGGAGTTGGATGCCCCTGGACTGCAGGGAGGCAAAAAGGGGCGGACCATCTGTTACTAAACATGATCAAAGAACAATTCTTAAAAGACTCATAACTTGTCATCCAAAAAGGTGAAAAATATACCAAGGACAAAGTTGTGAATTTAATTTTTGGCTGCATGTTTTAAGAGGCGGCAAAACCGTGTGACTTGTTCTGGCCAGGAATGGCAATAAATGTGGTTTTATGCAAAATGTATTAATGTTAGAATTGTGAAAATGTACACACACATACCTATGTTAAACACACACATTTGTGGAAAGTTGCATACAATTTGGAAATTGTGTTCATAGCAAAAAGGACAACATTCTGTAGAAAGTTGAAACAAGACCCCACAGCTACAGGATTTTGAGCAACTGATGCCACATAAAATATGGCATCTTTGTGTGTGATTTGTGTAAAGGTGACCAATGTAGAAATGTGTATTAAGTATAAATCTGATGTTATGACCAGTGGCTAAGTGGTCTCTGAGGACTGTAAAGCAAACCATAAAATGTGACATCGTCTGGCCTTGATCCAATCCCTCAAATGCAAGGTGGAGATGAATTCTTGATCCAATCCCAGCTCACAGGGGCTGGCTTAATTAAGCCGGCTCATACACCCACTTTGTGATGTCATTTTAAAGCATAAATAGAGACAGCTGACAACACATAGGGACTCACAGATCCACTCACTTTCCTGATTCCGGCAAAGCACTCTGATTCAGCATTCTACATCCAGCTTTCACATTGTTCCAGATCCAGATGCCAAGACTCTTGCCAGCAATAGAGAACTATTGATTTCAGCAAGGCCCAAATTCTACAATTTGTTCTCTCCACCCGGTGAAGCGCTGTATGGTGTGAGAAGGCCTTTTAAACCTGTATCCTGAAATTCTCTGGCTTGCCACCACTAGGCTCGCCTGAGGAACTTGCTATCAAGCTGATTGAAATATCCAGAAACAAGAAGGACAGATCCTGTGCAAAACCGGTGACCGGCCTAGCTGATCCAATCCCGTGCCTGAGGTGCTGTTCTTCCTAGACCAGATCCAATCCTTGACCAGAACTGACGGACCAATTTAATAACTTATTCTGTAAGTATTAATAGTAAGAAAAGTGACCCTAATATATCTGCATAGTCTTATCCTAATCTAAACCCATCCTATCTTTTAAATCAGAATTATAGTCTTGTCAGAACCTTTCCTGCGCTGATTTTTCTCATTTGTTTGATAAAATCATAAGTCATTAGTGATTTGAGTAAGAAAAGTAAATCCCAGAAACTAGAGTATCACACGTGAAGGGTTACGCTGGCCACGTAACTGTGGAAATTCCCGTGTGACATTCTCTTTTTCATAGTCATAATCTAGTCTAAGCAAACCCATCTTTCATTTTCAAAGTGCATTTGTGTTTTCCATCCTCACGCCTATTTTACAAAAACGACCTTCACTAAAACCACTATAACTCACTCAGTTTTTGTGATAGAAACAAAATTTCAACTCCCACGTGTACCTAATATCTGTAGCTATCCATATAACAGTGTGATTCTCCTGTTATCGCGAAAATCATGCAAGGAAAAGTTTGCAAATGAATTACAATTCTGAAAGATTTTTACACGTGTGAAACAGCTTTAAATTGTTTCCGACTTGGACTTTGAGATTTCAAATGTTTTCTTTGAAGTAAATCATTGCTTGTGATTGTTTGCACCTATTCAAATGGCTCCCATATGAATTTATAACAATTTAAGTAATTTTGACTACATTTGGTGTGTTTGCCCAGTCAATTCTAAAGACAATTTTTAAGCCAATCTGACAGCTGAAAAGTAAATTCCGTTTTTCTCTTGTGTTGAAGGGGGAAGGTGGGACTGATATTCTGTTTGATTTGTGCTATTCCTGAATACCTGTTCTCTCCTCCCTTCTCTTTACATTTCCTATTGGGGTTGAGGGGTGTTGCAGGGGGAACCTCTAACCATAGTGCCATCTATACCAAACCTACACAAAAGTATTACTTTCTGTGCTGCATTTGTTTAATGCGCATTCCTTGATTCCCAGTGTATTAAAGAGACTATTCAGTGTTGTAACACCCCATTGGTGATTGTTGTTTACCAAGGACAAGTCTTGCAGTCCTGTTCTGGATATGTTGCAGAGGACGTAGAGTAGAGACGGGCAGATATAAAATGAGGCTGTTACAGTAGTTGAGCCTAGAGAGAACCAGAGCTCTAGAAACAGTGCGTTTCTGGGGGAAGGAGAGGAAAGGAAGAATACCTCTGAGGAGGTGCAGTTGGTAGTTTGACTTATTAGAGATGTCAGAGATGTGAGGGGAGAAAGAGAGTGAGGAGTCAAAGATAACTCAGAGGTTCTTAGCCTCACAGGTGGGAGCAGGAGGGCCAAGGGAGGCCGGCCAGAGAGTCAGGGAAAGAGGGGTGCAGGTGTGCCGATGAGGAGGTTGTCTGTCTTGCCGGCATTCAGACAGAGATCATTAGTGGCGCACCACTCAAGGATTGCAGACAGACAATCCGGGATGAGAGAAGGAGAAGAGGCAGCAGTGGGGAGCCTGAAAGCAAGCTGGGTGTCATTCACACATCACTGGAAGTTAGACGTGCCAGGTATTGGTTGAGCAACCAGGGAGAAAGGTTAGACCCCTGGGGAACACTGCAGGTGGAGAGAGAGATAGAGGAGAGGAAGGACCCAAGTTGGACCTGGGAGGGTCGGTCAGAGAGGAAAGAGGTCAGCCAGGGTAGAGCCTGATCAGTGGTACCCAGGTTATCACGGAGCCAGTTGAGCAGGATGGCATGGCTGACCGTATCAAAGGCAGAGGAGAGATCAAGTAGGATGAGGAAAGAGGGGAGTTTCGAATCAAGGTTAGAGAGCAGGTCTTCATGGATGTTCAGGAGAGCAGTTTCCATGCTTCTGGCTGCTCTGAAGCCAGACTGATGGTCATGGAGACAATCAACATATTCAGTGTGAAGATTAAACTGGGAGATGGCCAGCCTTTCTAGGAGTTTACCCAGGAAAGGAGTGATGGAGATCGGGCGATAATTAGCCGGAAGGGAGGGGTCGGCTGAGGGCATCTTGAGAAGAGGGAGCACAAGAGAGTGGTTCAGTGGGGAGGGGAAGGTTCCAGAGCCAAAAGAGTGGTTGGAAGAACAGGGAAGAACCTGCTTTGATGAGGTATTAATAGAGCGGACTTGCCTAGAAACCTTGTCAGGGGAGAAGAGAGAAAAGGAGGCGAATGGGGGAGTGGATGCAGGGGGGCCAGAGGAAGAGGAGCGACTGGAGGGAGAATCAGGACAAGCCAAGAGGGTGAACAGGATGTCCTGGATATCCTGGATGTCCTGGGCCCTGCTGTCTCATGAATTCATTGAGACACACAAATGCATCGGGTCCTTTCATCTGTTGTCCTTTTCTGTACTTTAATGCTATTGCGACTTGCCTTGTGAAAGCAGAAATAATAACATCCTTCTTACTTGAAGCTCAAATGCATACAGCATCATTTGTGCACAATGATAAGCTTGTCTTCTGTTCTAAAATTCAGCTTCTGCTCCACCCAGTCTAAACCAAACCTTTTGATTCAAGAAGTCTAAAACCATACAGTCTAAACCAAACCTTTTGATTCAAGAAGTCTAAAACCATACACATTATGTGCATGATCTCATTTCCTAGATAGAAATTAGTTTTGGTTCCACTTACAAGCCATACGTTGTGATGAATGCTTTTGGACCCTATTGTGATTCTCAACATGCATTTTCCCACAATTCTTGACCCCAAATCAGGGCCATCTAGACAAAAATGTGTTGATTTGTTTATTTTAAAACTGGGTATCTCTTTTCTATCAAACATGTGTTTAAACACATTTTCATTAATGAAACTCCTTTCCTGCTCTAGGGCCGACAGTGCTTCAACCATTTCCGTGATCTTTGCCACCTTCTCAGGCCTATATAGGAGTGCCCCACCAGACCTGCTGAGGCAGCGGAACCGCCCCTTCAACAGGCCAAAGGTCTGCTCAATCACAACACGGGTACGGGTGTGCACACGATTGTACTCCTCCTCATGGCTGTTCTGCGGGTTACGCACAGGGGTGAGTAGCCACAGCCTCAAGGGATATCCTCCATCACCTGCAAGCAGATTCAAATAGGTGTGTGTCACTCTGAACTGCCACATTCAGGGAGCACAGTCACGGCGGCAGCTATTTGGTGTGGCCATGCACATGTCCCTATAAGCATGAAAAAATGTCATCTAGGTGCAATCTATACTGTCATGAGGTGTGGTAGTCTGGATGGCGTTCAATAGATGATGCAGGGTGTAATCATGCATGCTGAGGCAGATATGCTGTGGTAGTGCAACAATGTTTAGCCTCCAATTCATGCTGTTCATTCTTTACTATGCATGGTCACACTGCCCACATTGCCACACTTGCCATCCTGTTCATTCATGCATTGCTTGCCATCACCATGGTGGCCAGGTTGTGCCTCTTACTTGTTCTCATCGATATGCATTATTTGTGATATGTGGCCCAGTGAAGTGTCATGTACCATTTGACTGGTTCAGGTCAGGAGTGTTTGGCTCTGCATGCATTCTCCAATCGCCGGCTATTCCCACCCAGGTGCAGTATTCCCCCCCCCATGCATCCCTGCACATCAGTACCCCAAAGCACTGCCATGGGAAGGTTGTGCAACTCACCAAGCAGCCAGGCACGTGGGCCGGCATGTCGCTCCATGTGATAGGGTAGCATGGAATTACCCAGTAACATGGCATCATGTGTTGATCCAGGAAATCGGGCGCAGCAATGGGTGATGATCTTCCTGGAGTCACATACCATTTGCACATTGATGGAGTGGTATTGCTTGCGATTGCAGTACACCGCCTCTATGGCATGGGGGACTACGAATTCCACATGGGTGCAGTCGATGGCACCGACACAATTGGGCATGCCTGCCAGTGCATGGAAGCCTACTTTGGTTTCGGCTATCTCCTGGGCAATCTGTGGTAGGGATATGTGGGTGCTTGCATGCTTCAGGAGGGCATCCAGCACTTGGTTCAGCATGCGTGAAAATAATGGTTTTGAAATGCCATTCAGCTGGCCCACTGTGTGTTGGTAGGTGCCTGTGGCCAGGAAGTGTAGCACAGACACCACCTTTAGTAGTGGGGGGATGGCAGTGCGTATTCCTATGTGGCTGGAAATGTCGTTCTGTATCATGTCCACTATGGTGGTGATGGTGTCACGGTCCAACCGGTACAGGGTGTGGATCTGCTCAGGGGTTAGGTTGAATGGGCTGGGTCTGGTGTGAGGGATTGGTGGCTGCCTACGAGACACTGGTGGCTGCGCTGGTGGTAATTGCTGGGCCTGTCTCACCCTCCTTCTCCTCCTGCGTCTCCTCTGTGCTGCCTGTTGTTGCTGCTGTAGTTGTTGTTGTTGCTGCTGTTGTTGCTGTAGTTGTAGCAGTATGGCATGTCCTCCAGTGCCATGATTGCAACTGCTAATGTTAGCATTTTGGTGTAGGAAGGGGTGTGGTGTGTAGGTGTGCTCCTTTTGTTTTGGACCACTCTACATTGCCTACACCTGTGGGGGGGTTGTGGTGTGTGGGTGTGCTCAGTTTATACTGGCACAGCCTCCATTGACTCCACCTGTGGGGATTGTGTGCACCTGTGGCAGCTGCCTTGTATCCTGCATGCTGTTTGCGGGTCGTCTGAGATGCCTGTATGTCTGGCATCGTGCAGGCCGTTATTACCGGCTTCGCGATGCCGGTATTTGCTCCCTGAAGGGGCACATGTACGCGCCTATGTCGCTATTAGCGGCACCGTAGTTTAGTGTGCCGCTAATACCGGGTTTGCGGGTCGGAATGCAACGGGACAGTAAGCGATGCCGGTATTACCACACCGGCATCGTTTTTGCCTTACCGGCATACCTCGTAATGAGGCCCAATGTGTTTGTTTACCACAATGGACACCATGTACTTTCATGTATATATAAAAACCTAAAATCTTTGTATAAAGAAAAATGCATCAGCAAACTAATAACTAAAAGCTTAAATTCTTATATGAGTTTGAGATATGTGTTTGTCAACAGCAAGCATGTTGTTTCCAACAGTGGTTGCCCAAATTTTATGGGCACCCAAAAGGGTCTAAAAACCAGAGTGCATTTGATTAATTTAGTGCACGCCTTAGATTCATAGAGGGTAGGACAACCCCCTTGTTATAACCTGTGATGTTGATGGCCATGTGCCCTGCCTGTCGATGCCTGCATGTCCTCCTCCTGCTGGGGTCCAGTTGTTGGGGTGGCCACCCCTGCTGGACCTCTGACTCCCAACTGTGGCAGGGATGTGTCCTCCACCAGCCTGGCCGATATGTTTGGGGCAGCTTCACAGGGTTCCCAGGTGATATGTGGACAGGAAGATGGCACACAGGATGACTAGCGCATAGGGGGTTCAGTTGAGGATGGGGTCGGTAGAAGGTCCAGCACACGGAGGAACCCAGCACTGGTGACCCGTCCTAGTTGGTTGACGCGGTCAATGAGGCATCCGAAATAACATGCATTGTCCACACGGGAACCCTGCACGTCACCCTGAATGCCACCTTGACGCAACGCCACCCCAGCCAGGACAGGCTCAACATGGTCTTGGATTGCCACGTCCGCAGGGAGAGGAAGGCCAGTTGTTGTGTGCGCTTCCCCTCCCTGAAAACCGGTCTGGACGAAGGCATCCCTGCTGGTGCCGGATGATGCAGTCACAGGATCGGGGACAGGATTATACACAGGCACCTCCGCGGCCGCCTGTGCTGCCTCCTGCCTCTGCCCCTGGACTGCGCCACTAGCACCAGTGGAATCTCCCCTCCAGGCCCTGTGCGTGGGCCTTCCATGGCCTCCTCCTCAACCAAACCCCCCAACAACCTGGATGACTCTGTGCCATCTTCCTCCATAGGCCCCTGTGGGGTCTCAGCTGCCCCTTCTGCTGCCGAGGAGTCCACCTCCTCCTCTTGGACCTACCCTCAGCAGCTGCAGGCGTGGCACCAGACTCCTCACTTCCCGAAGAGATGACAACCCGGGAGGGGAGCTGGGCCTTGCGTCTCCAGCTGGCGGTGGGATCCCAGCCGCTGTGCTCCACAGCACCGCCTCCGCCCTCTTCATCAGTTGACGCTGTAGACAGGGAGAGACAGAACACAGGCATCAGGGCACTGTACAATGGTCTGATACACACATGACAGTTGCACATGAGTGGCAGTGTCAAACTTCACAGATGGCATCACACTCCCCAACACACATATCATTCAAACCCACACACATACGCAATTTAACAGGAATGTTGCAGCAGGCAGCAACATCCATACATATACAACAGCATGAGCATCCGAAGGTTAGCCTGATGTCACATGCAACACGAGGAGTGCCGAACACATGCAGACACGCCACCAGACATACATGCATCTCCACATCTCCACCACCTATCACAGTGAACTCTTCAGCAACTATGTCACATCTGCCAATCAGACTCCTACATGTCTGTGTCACATGCATCCATGGTGTATCACATTCTCACACATGTCAAACACACACACACATGTATGCGGTGCACGTACATGAAGGTGGAACCAGCATCCATGTGTCACACCACAACCATGCCACAGTACATACACAGAAATGCAAACAGGTGTGCATCCCCACATGCATCCGTGCATCATGCATTTGAACACATACACCATTGATGTGACTCACACATGACTGGACTCACATGTGGTAGACTCATGTCCCTTCACATACACAGCCATACATGGGGCTTTCCAGACATATGTCCAAGCTGCACACTCCTGGCACACCTCAACATGCACTGCATCCAATCAGTACCCATAGACACTTACCGCTCGACTCCAGACCGGTCTGCCTCTGAAGGACCTCGAGGTGGAGCGTTGGCAGTAAACGTTCCAGGACCCTCATCTGGTTGTTGGTAAGGCGGACCCGGCAACCCTCTGCATGCGCTGGCTCCAAGAGGCGCCGGGCCTTGCTGAGGGTCCTGGACCTGAAGTCCTCCCAGCGCTTCCGGACATGTGCCATGTTGTGGGCTGCCACCCCCTCCATGTTGATGGCAGGCACAATGTCCTTCCAGATCCTCTTCTGTCCTTCATTGTCGGCGCGTGCTCTTCCAAAGAGGGCATCATAATGCACCAGGACTTGCTCCACCAGGATACCAGCGTCTGCGGCACTGAAGCTGGTAGCCCTCTGCCTCTCTCGCTGGGGGTTGCCAGTGGTCTCTGATGGTGGTTCCCCCGACATGGCAACCCCTGGGGCAGGTGTGGGTGGGCAACTGGGTTCTGGTGCTGGGTTGTGGAACGATGGAACTTCAGTCGGGAGCCTACTGTTCCATCAGGGGTGGTCACAGCAACTGGACCCCTGCAGATGGCTGACGTGCAGCACCAAATCGCAGGGCACATGGCCAGCTGGCAGGCAGGCAGCAGCAGATGGCAGGTGGGAGCAGGCTCGGGGATCTGGGGGGCAGGTAAATGGCCTTCTGGGCAGGAGCGTGGTCTTCCGTGTGTTGCCTCGTGCCCAGCTTGATACAGAGTGATTTGGCACGTAAAATAAATGCACGTCAGCGTGTAATTCAAGGAAAGGCCATTAGCGCATAAGCGCGTCTGTGACATAACGCGCACGGGTGTTTCCCTCCACACGGGTGCATGTTGATTGTACACATGCAAAAACTGCACGTCTGGGTGTCACTGCGTGTAATTGGAGGAAAGGCCCTTATGGCGTACGCGCGTAAGTGATGTCGCACGTGTGGGCTGGGTTAAAAGGTACGCGTAGGATGCCATTTTCTTGTATGTGCTTTTTGTGGAGAGCGAGCGGGTGATTCTTGTACTTCTTGTCGGTTCACACATGATTACTTCACAACGGTTCCAGTTTGTGCTCCTTGTATACTCAGTGTTCAATTCTTCTTTAGGCAGGGGTGTTGCCAACGTGCACACGTGCGTCTTTTTCATGTTCTTTTTCCAGGCAGACGGTGCGTCGCGCACATATTTTTCAACTATGGTTGCCCCCGTGTGTCGCGTACCCATTCAGAGGTCATTGCAGCCTGCGTGTACCACGCGTACGCTTATTTTTGTGTTTCTGGGTGCCACAGCATAGTGCGGGTTCTTTATTCCACACACGTGGGCTACCAGGGGTCGCGTGCATGTTAAATTTTATTTTTGGGGTGCCTGAGCATTGCGTGACCCATCATCTTCCCCACAGACAGCCTTGCTAGAGCACTAGGTATGTATTTCATCTAGTACCCTGCCCCTTTCACCCCAATTGCCCAGGACAATTGTTTACTGCACCTCCCATTCGCACAAGAACATCACTGCCATGGTTGGGAGGCGACCAAGTGGAAAGGGAAGCAAAGGTGGCCGACCTCCAAGAGGTGTCTGTGGTAGGGGACGTGGCCAGGATGTGCAGGGTGGCCCAAGAGGACAGTGCGTGGAGGACCAATCAAGGACACTTATGCCCCCCCCCAATGGGTCGGGGAGATGCAGCTGACACCATCCCAGCTCAGGCCTTGTTAACCCGGCCCATATTGTTGACTGAACCGGCACAGGATGACTCACAGGCCGACTTCCGTGTCACCAAGTCAAAGCCACGTGTGGCGGTGAAAGTTGCTGTCACCAGGCCTCGTGGATCTAGGGCAGCAATGTCATCTGCTGCCCCAAGTAGCCAGGGTGAGGAGGCTGCAGGGGCAGCTGCAGCTCATTCCACCCCAGCTCCGAGTCACCCAGCTGGGACAGTGTTGGTCCAAGACCATCACACCAAGGTTGGTCCTGCCAACATCACCCAGCAGCCAGTGCCTGCAGTGAGACCTTTGGTCATCGTGCCTTTGGCTACTTCCAGTGCCCAGTCCACCTGCGCTTCAGCCCCTACCAACCAGAGTGCCGTAAGCCCCTCAGGGTCTGCACCACCTCTCAAGAGGAAGAAGGGTGCTCTTGCGGTACAGGCTGGAACCCCAGACACGGCTCACCCCTCTGGCACGTCAAGGAAGCAGAGTTTCAATGATGTGGAACTAGACGCACTTGTGGGCTACGTGTCTGCACATGGCCGCGAAATGCTGGTGACTGCAGGGTGCAAGACTATGACTGCTCAACGTAGGGCCCACTGGCAGTGCATCGCGGACCTGATTAGTTCCCTTGGATTTGTGAGGTGCACAGCTGATGATTGCTCTAAGCGGTGGAATGACCTCAATTGCAGAGCAAAAAACAAGCTGGCTTCCAATCATGCCTCTACTCTGGTGACTGGCAGTGGGTCTCCACCAGAGGAGGAAATACTCACAGAACATGAGTCAATCGCTGGAGGCTTCATCACAGAGGATCATATCTAAGGCGTGGGAGACCTATCAGATCTTGAGGCAATGTCCGGTGAGTGGGCATGCATGTGTGTGCAAACCATGTGTGTGTTGCTTGGGTGATGTGTTTGGATTGAGTGCCAGGTGAGGCTGTGTAGTCATGAATGCTATGGGTCACCTATGTGGTACCTCCAAACCATCCCCCAGCCTTGGTTTTGGGTTTTACAGTATCCCTTCTAACCGCAGTTAACAATTTGCACCTGGTTACTGCACTTGCCCTTCAACTGCCATCATGCCACAACATTGTTCATACTGTTTTCCTGTTCATTCTGCCTGATTGATGGAATCCTTTGCATGTTTAACACACATTTTTGTGCCGTTCTGCCCCAAATGTAACATACTTCAGACATAGATTACTCCCCACAATGCCCCACATTTGTTTACTTATTATGGGAATGATTTCATCAATCAGGCTGATTGAGTATTGTGCACCTACACATGCCCTGCACACAATCACTTTGGGGCCCTGTTTGAATGTTCAACATGACAATTGTCTTCTGTCATGTCCAAGTGACCAACCATTGATGTATCCATGTGCCTGCCATCACTGCATTAGTGAACACTGGCTTTGTTACAGCGTGTGGCACATGCATGTTTTGTCACACTCTTTTGCATGTTCTATTTCATGATGTCCATCTCACATGGATGGGTGACAATACTGATTTGCTACCATCTGGGTGTCCTTGTCAAATCTGCCATTTCTATGCTATGTGCTATCTGTGTGCTGGTATGTGTCATGTATGTGGATTGTCCATGCCATTCACAGGCTAATGTGTGATGCAGGTGCTATGTAGCATGCAGCACATGTGTTGCTTTTCCATCTTGGAGTCCTCAGTGTCTGCTTTTCGGCTCCCCTTCCACTTCATTGCCAGTGCATGCATGCGAGAGTTATTGTCATGTGTGACATGTGTCATTTATGTATTCAATGTGCACCTCGTGATGCCTATGTGTGTGGGCTATACTGCTCATGCCTGTCTTCATTACTTTTCTTTTATGTTTTTGCAGGTGATGAGGCACTAGATGCTGTTGAGGAGGAGGAGATGGCTCAGAGGCAGGAGTACTCACAGCCACAACAAGGCACCAGTGGAGGACGTGGGGTGGTGGTGGGTGAAAATCCATTACTCCTACAGACCATCCTGTCCACTGTGTCTCTGGGTACACCTCCGAAGACCTCTATGGCTCAGGTGCTGAATCTGACATTTAGACAAATGTCCCATTGCAAGTGAGTGTTTCTGGCAGGGATGCTGTTCTGTCCAACCCACCTGCACTGGGGGTAGACCCCTCTATGGGGCATTCAGTGTTGGAAAGTCCGCCTGTGGCAGTTACGGATGCAGGGTCACGCTCCACTATATTTGCTCCTGTTACTGGGCCAGCAGATCAAAGGAGGAATGCAGTCCTGCAGCCTCAGGCAGTGCCAGCACAGCAAGGTGCACATCACCTTGCCCCAAACAGGTGTGGTGCCCGCACACGTGGTGGCCGTGCGCCACCAGGCAATACTGTGTGGGAGAACTCCATGTATACTATTGCAGCATAGCAGGGGGCATCGTGTGAGATGATGGCTCAGGCTGTGGATAGGGTGGCCACTTTCATTCTCCCCCCTAAAAGGCAGGTGGAGCTCCAGCAGCAGGCCACAGAGTCCATGTGCCGCTCACACAGGGAGGACATGTTGGCGTCCAACAGGGACTGACGGGCTGGACTGGACACTCTGCGCACAGCCATATCTGCAGAGTCACAGGCCCACAGGGATGCCCTGAGGTTAGAACACAGGTCCCTCAGAGATACTCTGGGTGCACTTGAGGTGTCCCAGAGTACAAGGTCAGAACAGCAGCTGGAGCAGCTAACACGCACACTCTGAGCTGAGCTCCAGGCAACCCGTGAGAAGATCCGGGCATCACGCAAGGCCTTGCAGGCAGAAATGCGTGCTACCCATGAGGTGCTGCATGGGGATCTCCGTACCATCATCCTGCAGAACCAAATCTTTCGGACCTGCATGCTTGCTGCCATGGAAGAGCATGCCAGGGCTTTGCGTGGTCTGCCTCTCATATCACGTGCACCTTCTAATGTACCACCAGAGGGTGATGACAGCGACGGCAGTTCTCCCACTGTAGGGTAGCCGTGCAGGCCATGAGCCCATGAATGTTTTTTTTTCTCAACATCCACGCATGTGGGTGTTGGGGTGCACCCTGTAACTCCTCCCTCCTGGGTGGCCTCCCCCCCGGTCGACACATGGCCATTTTTTATTTTTTTTATTTATTTTTTCTTTTGCTTTTTTCATGTTTCATTCAGAATTTCAATTAAGAATTAGAATTTATTTTATCTATTATCTTTTTGCTTCTTCTTTTTTCTATTTATTATTTTCAATTTCTTTTCATTTTTAATTTGTTTTTTTAGTTTCATTTAATTATTTTAATTTAAATTGTATTCTGATTTTTACTTTATTATTTTATTTATTTGGTTTACTTTTCATTTACTTTTTCTTTTTCTTTATTTAATTTGCATTTTTTTTTATTCATAACCATTTTCTTTCAGATTGTGAATTCACGTTACAGTGTGTTGTTTTGTGTGGCTCCCGTAGGCATCCACTGTGTATTCCAGCTGGGGACATGCAGGCTTGTCCTGTCTTTGGGTTAGAAACGTGGGTTCCTGACACACACGCCCCTCCTGCTTCCCCTTTCCATGGGCTCGTAAAGGGTGTGACCAAGTGACAGTAATTTACACAGAGGCATTGGGCTCCCATAAGTTGTGTGGGCAGTCTGTAGTCCAAACTGTGTATCCATCCCTAGTGGGGGTTGGTGTTGATCTCTCCATGGTTGATTTGTATATAGTATTACATACAGGAATTTTTGCATATATACATGTAGCTTCTTCGTGTCTTAACGAGCCCGTCTCCATTACAGATGCAGTTCATGTTGTATGCAGTGCACTGCCACATTTGCCTACCAGCAACACACTGCAGTTGGAAGGGGTTGATGTGCTGCCTTTTCAGGTTGTAACACTTACACTACTTTCTTTTTTTACAGTCACACGTTGCCACTGTTGGATTCTGTACTAATGTTTTGTCTTGCTGGTAAGTATTTGTTTATGTGTGCCATTTTTTTTCTCATTAGTGAGAGGAAATTGTCTCTGGCCTGTTTCCATTTGGGACAGTGCACTTTGTGACACTTGTGTCATGTGTTGTGGATTCACTTGGTTGCTTTCACATAGCATGCCATGCCATGGTGTGTTGGGTAGCTGAGATGGGGTTAGGGAGGGCTTGGGTGACATGCCACTATTTGGTTGTAGTATTTTGCAAGGGAGTAGTCCTTCATGCTGCATGAATGTGTGCCTTTTACTGACATAGCATTGGGTGTGTTTAAGTAGCTAGGGATGCACACAATGTAGCACTTCCAGGTAAACAATCTCAGGGTGGTATGGTTGTGACAGTTGACTGTCCCCTTTGTCATCATCATAAATTGTCAGCTGGTATGTGCCAGGCCTGTGTGCACTCCGCAGGGGTGGAATTTTAGGTGAAGTAATTTGCCATAAACTGGGTACGGGCAGCCTCACCACATGCCCTTTCACCTCCCATGCGCAGCGGGCGTGCATGTGGTTGGGGCTGTGGGGGCACCACCATGTCCACCGGCACGCCCCGCCGGGTTGCAAATTTGTGCAGGACACATGCTGCCAGTGTGATCCTGCACACTACTGGGGGCGCATATAGCAGCTGCCCACCAGAGCGATCAAGGGAGCGAAAGCGTGACTTCAGCACTCCAAATGTGCGCTCCACTATGCCCTGGGTTGCAATATGGGCTGTGTTGTATCTTACCTCGGGTGGTGTGGTGGGGTTCTGTATTGACGTCATCATGTAGGTGCTCAGAGGGTAGGCACTGTCCACATGGGGAGGTGATAATGGTTGTCATTAGTTGGGTTTTCCCATTTCTCAGTGTCTGACATGCATGCAGGTGCAGAGGCATTTGTACTCACCAATTAGCCATGTGTCGCCATGCCTCCCAGCTACCAGGTCCCGGTTTAGGGGTGACATTCGGAATATGAAACTATAATGGCTGGACCCCTGAAAGTTTGCATATACTGAGGTGATGATTCACTTGGCATCACATACAACCTGCACGTTGATGGAATGCCAGTGCTTGCGGTTTCGATAGATGTGCTCAGTGGCCCTGGGAGGACGTAGAGCCACATGGGTGCAATCAATGGCACCTAGCACTTTGGGGAAGTGTGCCACCCCATAAAAGTCCTGGACGACGGCCTGCCTTTCTGCAGGTGTTCTGGGCATGTATATGTGCCTGTGGACTGATAGGCGTGCAGTCATGATCGCCAACACCTGATGAAGGCAGCGTGACTGCGTGGCCTGTGAGACACCCCCAACTATGGCACTTGTCCGCTGAAATGACCCAGGAGCCAAGAAATGCAGTACATTGAGCACCTTTTCCAAAGGGCTCAGTGCTTGGGAGCACAGGGTGGGTGATGTTAGGTCATCCTCCCACTCCCTGACCAGTTCTAGGATTATTAGTGGTGGGAACCTGTACCTCCCACAGACCTGGTCATCAGGCATCCCAAAAAGGCTGGTCCTGGGTATCCTCCTTCTGCGGTGTCCCACGACCACTGCTGCGAGGAACGGTATATTCATCGTAGCGTATGAGCTTGTTTGTTGTTTGCGCGCACTTTTATGCTGCGCAGGGCCGCTTATGTCTGCTTCCTGCTGGCACACGTGTTTATGGATTAGCTTGTCTTTTTTGTCGCACGGGTTTCCCCTGTTCGATTCCATGAATACGTGTTGTTAGCGTGCGTGTGGGCGTTGTGAGCATTTACCTCTGGTACTTCCCCCGTAATGCCCACCTTTTCACGTGTTGTTCCTCATTCCATGTGTTACGCCCCGTGTTCCACCACTTTTTCTTGTGTGCGCTACAGGTTGTGCGCTTTCGCTGTGCGCGTCGCACACAACGTTTAGTGACGTGTGCACCCGTGTGCGCCACCCACGGATTTGGTGCACATACCAGGGTTTACACGCACAGCGCATTCCTTGAATAGACGAACGGCTGCATGCGCGGCTTTAGCACGCGTGCGTTGCGATTTTCACACTTGCGCTCCCCTTTTCGGCACACATTTATTCCATGAATTACCCTGTCAAGAGTGTCAGTGGGATTCTATGTTCTAATCCTTTAGATGGTTATCTATATAATATGTGTATTTACCTTCTTTCTTCTACACCATCCACACACCTTAGTCTTCATCTCTTGTTTACTTTTCCTTTCTAATTATGTTATTTGTGGCTAATTACACAGGAAGAGATACATCTAGTCTGCCAAACAAGAGATGTTCACTACCTGCATCCAGGAGTATTCCAGGAATGGGTGTGCACTATTTAAAGCCATTCAAACCGTAGATTCTCCACCATTTCTCTTAACCCCTCTTCTGATTCTCCTGAGCACTGTAAAATTCCTCCTGTTAGAAAAAAAAGCCCACTTTTTATCACATGAGGTAGCCCGACCTTTACCTTTTGTTAGCTTCTCCTGGTTTGACTTTATTTTTTCTTCCAGTTAGGCTTATTACTAGGCCTGACTGTGGGTGTGGCTCTGTTCATATGGACTCTGCATTAAACGTCCTTGTGACTTCTTAGGCTCCCAAAAGTACATCATAGTGTCCCATAGAATATACACCTTCTCTGTATCATGTGGCTAGACTGGTGGTGACTTTGTTTGCCTATGAAAATTTGCGCAACCTGGTGGAATCCATTTTACATGTATGCATCCTTTTGAACCACATCCTTAATTTCATGAAAATTGAGGTAGTCATTGTTTGCCTCAAAGACCGGAGGAGTCATTTGACTATCTCTTGTCTCTCATCTCTTGTCTCTCGTTTTGAGTAAGAGAGGACGTGGCCAGCTTCTGACACTGGATGCATGTATCCCAGGACTGGGGGCTATAGTCAACCTGAAACCAGTTATGAATAGCATATGCAGTAGGCTGTCTGGGATTCGTGTGAGCTCTTACTGTGTGAATTGGTTGCTTGTCAGATGGATTGCCATTGGATGACCACCAATCTGTTTGAATTATAGTTGGTACATAATTGGGTGCTGTTTTCATTCACTGTTCCTGAAGGGATGAATGAAGACGCCCTTACTCACCTTGTCTACTGCTGTAAATCTGTACCTGTACGCTGGAAGGTCTGCTGCTCAAGGAAGAATCTAAGCTCTAAATAATCTGATGGCAAAGCTCTACAAGTCCAGGAGGACCAGTAGGAAACCACTGCAGTGCTCATTTGCCATGATCTAGTGGGACATTTGAACCCAGCTCCTGCCTGAAAACCTCATCTTCCTGAAGCTGCTGACTAAACCTGTATCATCAGACCCAGAAGCTGGTGCCCCTTTATGGCCAGGACTCTGAAGACTTTCAGTACCACATTTACTAGAGAATATTCATCCCAGGACATCAGGCAAGTGCCCTGTTCCATCTCCCTTACCTGGGAAGCTCCATGGGCCTGTGTTGCCTTTGTTCCTGTAACTGCACCACTAAACTCACCTTCCGGTCATTCCTTCATGGCTGGCTCCTCTCTGGTGTAACTTCTTTAACTTATCTTCAATATTCATTCTTCCTTTGTTTCTCTCCAAACTGACTCCATCTTTAGAGGACAAATTCTGTGCCTGTGGATGACATTGAACGTCTGCTTCTATGGCTGCAGCCTACCGCATCTCCTCGCACTTCAACTCCTCTGGCGCTGACCCTTAAACTGGGAATCACTGAATCATGAAAATATTTTTCCCCAAGGGCCTTGCGCTCCATTTTGCAAGTTCCACGCTAAACAAATAGGCCTGTGGCAAACAACTTACATTTCTAAACAATCTGTCAGTTTCATGCATACAACACCATCATCCACTCTACTTCGCATACAGCTCTGTCTTTGATTTGAGGTTATAACGTTTTGAGTCTTTGGCAAAGGGACCACTTCTGTGGAGGGAGATGGTAGCATGAGATTGTAGGTGCTCAGTAAAATGTGTGGCCCCACATGGCCTGGTTTTCCTCCCCCAGGTGATGCATTTCTCCATGAGTACCTTGTGACAATGACATATCCACTTAGCTGAACATCCCAGGGAATGTAACCCATCTAATGGCAAGGCAAAGGATACCTGTGGATATCACTAGCGCCTTGGCCTGCTTTCTAATTTCTTTCCTCATACCTTCTCTTATTACCCTCTTGTTACCCTGCTCAAGCTAGCACTGAGCAGTGCTGTTGGATAAGTCATTCTATCCCCGTATCTACACTGAAGCTAATTACTAGCCCACTAGCCTCTTAGACAACTTCATCCTATCCTGCCTCTGACAATTACGCTGGTGATATCCACAGGATTTGGATCTTACAAATCAGGAAATACTTATCTTACGCGGGCCCCGTAAACCGCTTTGAACAAAGGTCACACGGGAGCCGGGATATATGCGACCTCTTTATTTGTCGCTCTCACAGGAACTCCCCAACATTTCCCCGCCCCCTCCCTAGCCCAACGTCACTTCCCCTTGTCTGGGGAACTAAGACCGCAACGGCGGTCTGCCCACACAACGATGTGGGCGGGCTGCAGAGCCCTCACTAACAACCTGACATCTCCCCCTTTTTTAGCAACCAAGTTGCTCTCTCCTCCTTACTCCATTTCTTCTATGAGTCTGTGAGGCTTGAAGCGGCTTCTCTGGGGTCGACCACTGTGGCCAGGCGTTTGCTCGTCCAGGCCCTGGGGTGATGAGATGTCCTCACCTTCTGAGGTCTCGCTCTCCTCCACGTAATAGCTGTCCTGATAGTGGTCATCCTCACTGTCTGCTTCTTGGTCCGGTGCGTCCTCCATGTAATACCTCTTGGGTTTGAAGTACGACACATTTCTAGTGACGGAGGACTGGTCGGTTCTCTGGGCCGTAATCATCGTCCCTTTCTTGTGCATGACCGTCAGCGGTTCCGGTGCAAACGTGGCATCCTCCTTGCGTTGCTTGGGTTGCCGCAACCACACTTGGTTTCCCAGTTCCACGTTCGACTCCTGTGCCTTTCTTTTGTGATCAGCCTTGTCCTTCATTTTGGCTTTAGCTGTGTCGTCCCTGTTTCTGGCCTCTTGTTCCAGGGGCATGGCCTCTGCGACATGATTGTCTTCCGGCAATCGTGTCTGTACTGGTCTGCGGAACATCAAGTCGGCTGGGCATAGGCCAGTCGTGCTATGGGGGGTGTGAAGATAGTCCCTGAGGAACTGATAGAGTGCTTGTTCGAATGGTTTATGGAGGATGGTCGCTATTTGCAGGGTTCTTTTGATGTTGGCCATGAACCTCTCGACCATCCCGTTGGCCTGTGGCATCTCGGAGTTATCTTCCGATGGTGGAAGCCCATATACCTTACGAAGTTCTCGAAGTCTGTGCTCATGAACGGCGCTCCGTTGTCGGATTTTATGATCCTGGGTATTCCATATGTGGACAACATGCGGTCCAGTACCGGGATGACACTGGAGGCTGCCGTGCTGTCTACAATTTGTGCGTCCGGGAATCTGGAGTGTTCATCTATTAGTACTAACACATAGGTGCCATTTCTGAGAGGTCCAAAGAAGTCCACCGCCAGTTCTTCCCATACGTGTTTCGGTAGTGGCGACATGTGGAGTGGGTTTGGGTGCGGAGGCGGTGCTACCTGTGCACACGTCGTGCATTGTCCTATAATTTCCTCCACCATCATGTCCAGCTTGGGGAACCACACTTTTTCCCTTAGTAGTCTCTTGGTGGCAACCACTCCTCGGTGGCTTTCGTGTGCTACCTGGATTGTTCTGGTGCGCAGTGACTTTGGGAGGAGTACTTTGCACCCTTTTAATATTACGTGATCGTCGACAATGGAGAGTTCGTCCCGGACATGGTCTATTAGTTTTATGTCCTCTTGGATCTCTTCCGATTCGTGCTGCGCCTGTTGACGCATGTGTGCCCTTCTGTCTTCCTGTATGCAGTGTCGTACAATTCGTAGAGCCGGGTCTTGTTCTGAGTGTGCTATGATGTCTGCCCACCCCACTGGTAACGGTTGTAAGTGGTGAACCACATAATTGAGGTATTCATCGGCGATGGATGGTTGGGAGTTGGCGGGGCCAGTCGGGTGGCGCGACAGATAGTCCGCTGGATTGTCTTCTTTTCCAGGCCGATGCTTGATGATGAACTTGTAGTCCTGCAGTCGTAGACCCCATCTGGCTATTCTGGGCGGCATCCTTGACTTGGGGTCTCCGTAGATTGTAAGCAGTGCCTGGTGGTCTGTGATGATGGTGAACTCCTTGCCATACACGAACAGGTGAAAGTACTCGCATGCCCATACCACCGCTAGGCTCTCCTTTTCAGCCTGGGAATAGGCTTGTTCTGTCGGGGTTAGGCTCCTGCTGGCGTATGCGACAATGTATATTTTCGCGGGTTCCAGTGGGTCAATTTGTGTTAATATGGCGCCCAGACCGACGGGGCTGGCGTCCACTATTACCTCGGTGTGCCTTTGGCGTCATAGTAAGCCATGTCCTCTGCCTTTGGAATGGCATCTCATATCACCTCAAACGCTTTTTGGCAGTCTGTGGACCATGTGTAGGGTTGCTGATATTGTTCCTTTGCACGGGAGCGGGGTTGTAGCTCCATAGGGGTATATGTCCACTGACGCCTTTCGGATCTTTGGGGGGTTGGTGAGTGAGCTGTACGCCTGTTCACTTATTATGTTAACTGTCGCCCCCGTATCTATGAGGAATTCCAAAGGTGTGTTGTTGACTTGTAACAGGAGCGTCGGACTGTGTTGGGTGGCTGTGGCGTTGTTGAGTGCCCACACGTAACCTTTTTTCCATTGATCGTCCTCTGACGACTGGGATTCGCTGCCTGACGGGGATCTCATCTCAATGTACCGGACGAACCGTCTTCTTTGCGATCGCCTTGATCCGTCAGATGGCCTTCTGTTGTCTCTGGCGTAGGAGCTCCTATGAGGTTTTTCTTCTCTCCGGGGTCCCGTCTGGTCTTCTTCTCCTCTGCCTGCTGGTGGGCTGTGTCGCGAGCTTCTCCTTCTCTCCTGTTGTCTCGGTCTGCTGGGTCCCTGTCCCGGTGGATTCTTGCAGACAGCTCTGTAGTGGTCCATCCCGCCACAGGCGGTGCACTTTTGTCCTACTGCTGGGCAGTCACCCACGTGCGGGTACTCGAACCCGCATCTGTAGCACGTGGCGTCTGTTCCTTTCCCTCCCGGTGAGGGTGCGGTATGCAGTCTGTTAATAGCATCTGCATTCGGTGTCGGGTGTTGAATGGTGACCTTGCCTAGGCTGTCGAGCTGCGACTCAACTGCGGCTTCCATCCTGGCAAGTGCGAGGATTTCCTCGAGGGACCTTTGTTTTTGGAGCAGCTGCTTCCTGAAAGGCTGCGAGATGCAGCCGGCTATGACTTGGGATCTTAGCGCCTCGTCATTTGAGTACCTATGGAATTCACAGTACTTTAACTTGATGCGTAGGCGCATCACAAAGTTATCAAGGGACTCTCCTTTTTCCTGTCTAGTAGTATGAAAGACATGGCGCTCGTAGTCAATGTTTGTATGGGGCGTGAAGTATTCTGAAAGCTTCCCATGTAGTTCTCCATAGGTGACCGTGTCTACGTTCATCAGTTCACCTGCGATGTCCCTGGCAGCGGGGCCTACTGTCATGAATAGGGTGTTTTTCAGCATCGCGTCATCGGTCAAGCCGATTGCCCCCGTGTAAAATTTTAAATCCCTGAGCCATATGACCCATCTGGGTCCTACCGTGTAAAATTTAAAATCCCTGAGCCATATGACCCATCTGGGTCCTAGGTTGGATGTGTCTCTAACATCAAAAGGGCCCGGTAAGGGTAAGTTGTGAGCGGTGGTACCTGATGTTGGTGCCTGTTGGGGGCCATCAGCCACGGCTCCAGATCCGTCCGATGAGGAGGCTACGGGGCTCGCTGGGGCCGACATGTCTGCTGTAGCTGTGGTGGACACTAGGCACACCTGTGCAGACCTCTGCCGTGCTGTGCAGTAGCCCTCAGCACGTGTTGGTGGTGTGCAGCCTCTTCACGGGCTGTTGCGTGTCCTTTGAGCTGTCCCCTGGGTCCCTGGCACTTCTTGGGGCTCCCGCCGATTGCGGGTTGATGTGAGAGGGGGGGGCGGGACCAACGCCAGCACCTGCCAGCGGGCCCGCGTTCGCCTCACAGAGCGCGAACGCGCCCGCTCCCACGCAGTGTTTGTGAGGGGCCGCTTCCCTCCTTGGCACTCCGTGCCTGCGGCAGATCCGGCGGGTCCCTGTGCCTGTGAGGTGCGCCGACGCGCCACGCCGCTCGACCGCGGACCTCCGTGGCACCCCCGGGCCTTCGGAGCGGAGGTGCGCCGACGCGCTGCACCCGCTCGCCTGCGGGCCTCCTGTGGGTGCGAGTGGGTACGATGTACCCCTCGTCGCCAAATGTAGGGTTTTACGCGGGCCCTGTAAACCGCTTTGAACAAAGGTCACACGGGAGCCGGGATATATGCGACCTCTTTATCTGTCGCTCTCACAGGAACTGCCCAACGTTTCCCCGCCCCCTCCCTAGCCCAACGTCACTTCCCCTTGTCCGGGGAACTAAGACCGCAACGGCGGTCTGCCCACACAACGATGTGGGCGGGCTGCAGAGCCCTCACTAACAACCTGACAGTCACTGATGTCTTTATGTATAGTGTACCTTGTCCCCAGACGTTAATGCCTCTTCGACAATACGGACCTTCAGCCAATCTGGTACGTTTTCGCAGATTAAAATTCCAACATTGGGATTTAATCCTATCATTAAATATATACTTTTGGACATCTCACTATGTGGTTATGTAGTGGATGGCAACCACACCGGCATATTTACGCTTAACAGATCATTCAGATAACAGTAACCAGTTCAGTCCCACACCAAGATGGTGGACTGTCAACGTGGCACTGGCGCGCATGCGCGCGGGTGCCATAGCAACGTTATATACAACTTTAGATCCGAGCCGCGCGTCTTCTGGGCGGTCGGCTGGACTCTATGTTTGCATCACATCTGTAAGTGTTTGAAAGTATCACTTTACCTCTTGCCACTTTTAGGCTATGAATTGAATGTTCCCTTTCACCACTGTATATCTATCAGAGGGTTTAAATGCCACGTGTTATACGTGGTACTCACAGAATATATAGCCGCTACTGGCAAAGCATTCCTGCTGTTTAACTATGTATATGTAGCATTCCGGTATACAAGAGCGTGTAAGCTCCATATAGATGGCACGCTGTCTGAGGCTGTCACCCTTTCTACATATATATATATATATATAGATATATATATATATATATATATCTATATATATATATATATCTATATATATATATATATATATATATGAGACTGACAAAGACGTGTGTCTTCCCGCTCTTGTTCAGCAACCATGCATGAAATGGCTTAGCGGTGATGGCACCTTCGGCATGGAGGGAGCTAGTATTCCCAACTCCACATACTTATTTCAACTCGAATTTTCCCTTCTTTCCCTTTTTTGTCATCTTATGTACACCAACAAACCTTGTGCCCACATGACGGCCCCGTTGTCATAGCCCAGCTGCTACTCCTTCTATCTTTACAGCTGGGTGAGTTTGTTTAAAATGTTAATCCACAACAGTTTTAATGTAATAGATATATCTCCACTACCTTGTTGGGCTGACCCCTAGAATACTTACATAGAGTCAACATTTTTCATTAACAGGCATGACCCGCTGCCTAAAACCATTGGCTGGGTCTGAAGGTTAGTACAACCTGTTATATCTTGACACAGCTGCATATATTACTCATATACTTACCCATACTGAGTATCGATATCTATAATCGTCTAGGCAGTGCTGGTCATTGGGCCGGCTCTCGGCGGATCCGAGATCCGGCACCAGATGTGTAGCCGGATCTCGGGATCCGGCCAGAGTCAGCTGCCCAAGCCCATTAACCGCGCTGGAAAAAAGAAAGAAGAAAAAAAAAAAGCGTCCGCGACGGCAGCATTGTCGTTTGCTGCGGCTTTGGCACTGATGTGTAATGCACAATGCTCACTACATGTACAACTGAAAGGAATCAGTTGTACATGTAGCGAGCATTGTGCTTTACACGCCACAGCCGCGTAAAAGGCAATGCTGCCCTCACGGGCGTTTTTTTTTTTGGCACAACAAAATGAGCCAGGGCTCATCAAGGGGGCCTGGCCTAACTGCAGGCGTCCTGCTGGCCCATTAGGCCACGCCCCCCTGAAGAGCCCCGGCTCAATGGGCTACTGGCACCCCTGTCAGGCAGCCTTTTGTAGTGATCAACACCCTCTCCCCAGGGGAGAGGGTGTTGATCTCTGCATTTATTTTCTATTGGGTTGCCTGGCAGTGGACAGCACCTCGCCTATTCAGCCTTAATGGTGGCACTTCCCCTCGGCAGCTGGGGAGGGGCAGCGTCGCCATTAAGGCTGAAGGGGTGAGGCCGCTGGAAGCTGAGGCCGTTTTCCTGAAGACTGAAACTCACGTTTCTCTCCACAATGGTGGCACTGGCCCGCGGGCATCTCCTGCTTAAAGGTATGCCTCGCAGGTGCGGCGCCACCATTATGGCTGAAAGGCATTTTTTTCTGGAGCCTGAAGCTTTCGCACACGAGCGAGAGCTTCAGGCTTCGGAAAAAAATCCTTTTCTTGTAGTGGCCAGGGCTGGCAGGGGAGATTAGTGGGCCCCACAGGGCCCCGCCTCAGATTGAAATTTCGGAGCCTGCCCCACTTAAAGCCCTGGCCGGTGGTAAAAGGCAATGTTGCCTTTGTGGGCACTTTTTTTTTTAAAGTATTTATCTGATCGGATGGCCACTACCAACCCCGCCCCCTCTAGACCACGCCCCCTCCTCCCCCAACTCCTCCCCCACCTGCACTTGTGGGATCCCCCACCACATTTTTTCCATTTCCACCACTGCTTCTAGGTATCTACAAACAAAACACCATGCTTCATAGGAACTTATAGCTCAATTGTCCTGTATATGGATCATTAGAAATCCGAAACACGTCGGCTGTTACATTCTGAAATTAGCTATTTTGGATGAACTTTGAACTTATTGGTGCACATACTGTTCACTTGTGTGAATGTTGTAAACACACGTTTCCGAACTTTGACACTGACTATATTCTGAGATGTTTTCATATGTGTTGTAACGTATTCAAACTAACAGTACGATTCCATGTCTAGAACTCTATGCATTTGCAATCCTAGCATGTTATGTATTGGTATCTCCTTAATACTGGTGAGATAAAGATTTTACTTTTGCAAAACTACGGGTATTACATTATTGAATTTGAATCACTTATGAATGTATAAATACTGGATATGAACAGGGTTTTATTACATGTCTGAATAGTAACTTCTGACTCTTTACACAAAGTAATTGGGAAAGACACTGGTCTATGGTGGGTTTTCTCATCTTGGTCAACCCAGAATTGAGACCATTTACATACCACTGGGATTTTGTGTCCCACCAAGGAGTGCATTATAGGGCTACCGTGTGGCAACACTGGGTTTCATTTTTGAATTGTCCTTTTCTTCCTCAAGTGGCCTTGAGGCATTCCCCTTTTTGCACCTGAAATCTTTTTTAACTCTATCTTTATCATTTTTAAGATTGTATGTTTTTTGCACTTTACTATATTTATCAGTTGGTGCCTACCTCTCCCTCTTCGCACATCCATGGGATTCCCAGCTTCTATCCCCTAGAGAGTGGGCCACTCCTGCATCACCTTGAAACATGCTCACATTTTGCATGACTGTTTGAATAATGTGGTGTACTCTTGTATGACTCACATATGTCCATCCCCATTCTACAAAATATTCTGGAGTGTGTCTGACCTCACAATGACATTTAAAGACATGATTTCACATTGGGCGAGTCAGAGAAGTTTCTCTAGTCCCTTTTTGGCACATTCACCAGTGAGTGCCTGCACCTGACATTATGTGTCGCTCACCCAGAGCCACAAACCAACTTTCTTTTGTCATATTGTCTAGGGGAGTAGATTGGCAGCTTCCCTGATCTATACAGTTAGTGCTGCAGTAGAGCTCACCCCTTGTGCCCCCCTTGTGCCCGTTGTTATAGCCCAGCTGCTACTCCTTCTACCTTTACAGCTGGGTGAGTTTGTTTAAAATGTTAATCCACAACAGTTTTAATGTAATAGATATATCTCCACTACCTTGTTGGGCTGACCCCTAGAATACTTACATAGAGTCAACATTTTTTATTAACAGGCATGACCCGCAAAATCGTTTCCAAATGCCTAATTCAAGATGTTAGGATGGTTGCAGACACTTTGATTGTCGTTGTTCCCCAACACTGTACACATTTTCGACTTTTTTCAAAGTCTTTAGGTTCAAGCATACATGCGTCTCTAAGATTAAACAAAACATCTCTTGAGTTCCAAACAAATGTCTCTGAGTCTCAAATACATTTTCTGGGATCTGTTATCCTCAATTCATATAACATTTCCCTTAATATTCCCTTTTCTTCATTGTTCACTCCCCATTCTTCTTTCTTGGCTCCTCAGTGAGCTCCTTAGCTACCTTGAGAAATGCCTTTGCATCAGTATTGGATCCTACATGCAATGACATGGTATGCCTTGGAAATAGCAGGAGTGGGCAGTGTTACGCCAGGGGATGGCCACCAGAACTGCTCCATTGACCGGGTCTGCTTTTCCTCGCCACCTCCCTGTCTGAAGGTACTGACTTCAGTTCTCACCCCCCTCTCCTCATCTACATCCTCAATGATTCACAATGGTCTTGTCCCTTTAGGGACCACTTCTATCACCTGTTGACTTTCCTTTTCTTTCTTTCTCCTTACTACTACCTCCATGCTCAGGTACATGCATGTACTGTCACCAAAACCACTGTCAGACCCCTTTAACCAAGGGTGTAACTGCATCTTTCTAACAATCTTCTTCCTTAAGTCCTATTCCAACCTCCTTCTTGACACACTCGTATCTCTCATCTGATGTCTCTCGCCACCTCCAGAACACACACTATTCCTCAAATCACCTTCCAACTCCTCTATACAACAATCCTTAACACTCGCCTGCCCCTCTCCTCAGTTGTTAAGACCAAACTCCATCTGAACACACTCCTGCTCCTGTCCCTTGATGTCACCTCCAAACTCCTTCTTAATATACTCTCTATACTCTCTGAATCTGTCAGTCTCCTCAGCTCTACCTCTTCCTCCCTCAGCTCGCTCCACTATTGCCTAACTCCTTCTGTTTTTCCTCCTACCCCCTCCTTTTTCTTCATCACCTATGTACCTTCTATCACCTCCAGACTCCACTCCTGCATCCCAGCAATCACGCTCCAGACTCCTTGCTGATGCTTTATCTCCATTTTCTCTTGATTACAGTCTTATCAATGCTCAATCTCAGACACCAAATGTGCAGCTCCAAATTCCATTTCATATGCTTTGCCGGGAGATGGCTCTTGAAATCAGCCTTTTTTGACTGTAGTCTGATTAGCTGGAGTAGTGATGTGATGGGTATGAGCATGCTCAGTGGCATAGGAACTGTGTAGATCTGGCCAAATGGAAGAGGTATTTAAAAAGTACAGCTGCCATCTTGGATCACAGACCATAATGTTCTCTCTTCTGGATCACTGGGAGCTGCTGCTGTCTCTTCTGGTCTGCTCTTGCAAGCTTCCTTTAATTGGCACATCAATGTAGCTGACTCCTGTTAATCACAGGTTAGTGCCTGAGTCTTCCGTTTGAAGGCTGGTTCAATGTAGACCCGACTCTACTGCTGTGGCTCAGTGGGATGTTTCCCAAATGGTTGCCCTGCTAGGAGCGGTTCACTTGCTTGTGCCACAATGAGTATTAACTGAGGGAGGGACATGGATTTCCAACTAAAGCCATTGTAAGTGATTTCAATCTGGCACACACCCAAGTCAAGCCCGGCATGTAGTGCACAATTTGAACCCTTATTTATTTGTGTCCATAAGTTCAATATTCTGAACGATATAGCACGCATATTACACCCTTCTCCTGGACACCCCCCCCCCAGTCACACTGAACCAGGAATCAGGCTGGTTTGGAAAGGTAAATATTTATTTATGTATTTAAAATGTTATCACAATATATTTTAATAGGTAACAACAATCACCAATGGGGTGACAGAACACTGAATAATATCTTTAATACACTGGGAATCAATGAATGAGCATAAAATAAATGCTGCACAGAAAATAATACTTTTGTGTTGGTTTGGTATAGATGGCACTATGGTTACAGGTTGCCCCTGCAACACCCCTCAATTCCCCCCCCCAATAGACAATGTAAAGAGATGGAAGGAGAGAGCAGGTATTCAGGAATTGCACAAATCAAACAGAATATCAGTCCCACCTTTCCCCTTCAAACACAAGAGAAAATCGGAATTGCCTTTTCAGCTGTCTGGATGGCTTTGAAATTATCTTTAGAATTGACTGGGCAAAAACACCAAATGTGGTCAAAAATACTTAAATTGTTATAAATTCTTATGGGAGCCAGTTTGAACGGTTGCACACAAGCACAGGCAATGATTTAGTCAGCAGAAAACAATTGAAATCTTAAAGTCCAAGTCTGAAAACAAATTAAAGCTATTTCACACGTGTAAAAATCTTTCAGAATTGTAATTCCTTTTTCAAACTTTTCGCTGCAAACTTACCTTGCGCGATATTCGTGATAACGGGAGTTATAGAGGTTTTAGTAAAGGTCGTTTTTGTAAATTAGGCGCAAGAATGAAAAACAGGAATGCACTTTGAAAATGAAAGATGAGTTTGCTTACACTATATTATGACTATGGAAAAGAGAATGTCACATGTGAATTCCCACAGTTACGTGACCAGCGTAACCCTTCACGTGTGATACTCTAGCTTTCGTTCTGGGACTTACTTTTCTTACTCAAAATAACTAATGACTTATGATTTTATAAAACAAATGAGAAAAATCAGGGCAGGAAAGGTCCTGACAATACTATGATTCTGAATTTGCAGATAGGATGAATTGAGATTGGGATGAGACTATGCAGAGATATTAGGGTCACTTTTCTTCCTATTAATACAAATAAGTTATTAAATTGGACCGTCAATTCTGGTCAAGGATTGGATCTGGTCTAAGAAGAACAGCACCTCGGGCACAGGATTGAATCAGCTAGGCCGGTCACCGGTTTTGCACAGGATCTGTCCTTCTTGTTTCTGGATATTTCAATAAGCTGGATAGCGAGTTCCTCAGGCAAGCCTACTGGTGGCAAGCCAGAGAATTTTAGGATAAAGGTTCAAAAGGCCTTCTCCCACCACACAGAGCTTCACTGGGTGGAGAGAATGAATTGGAGAATTTGGGCCTTGCTGAAATCAATAGTTCTCTATTGCTGGCAAGAGTCTTGGCATCTGGATCTGGAAGGATGTGAAAGCTGGATGTAGAATGCTGGATCAGAGTGCTTTGCTGGAATCAGGAAAGTGAATGGATTTGTGAGTCCCTATGTGTTGTCAGCTGTCTCTATTTATGCTTTAAAATGACATCACAAAGTCGGTGTATGGGCCGGCTTAACTAAGCCAGCCCCTGTGAGCTGGGATTGGATCAAAACTTCATCTCCGCCTTGCATTTGAGAGATCGGATCAAGGCCGGATGATGTCACATTTTATGGTTTGCTTTACAGTCCTTTGAGACCTCCCTTTAGCCAGTGGTCTCAAAATCGGATTTTATACTGAATACATATTTCTACATTGGTCACCTTTATACAAATCACACACAACAATGTCATATTTTATGTAGCATCTGTTGCTCAAAATCCTGTAGCTGTGGGATCTTGTTTCAGCTTTCTACAGAATTTTGCCCTTTTTGCTATGAACACAATTTCCAAACTTTATGTAACTTTCTACAGTGTGTGTGTTTTACATAGGGATGTGTTTGTACATTTTCACAATTCTAACATTAATACATTTCACATAAAACCACTTATATTGCCATTCTTGTCCTGAACATGTTACACGGTTTTAGATTTAGATTAGATTCACAACTCTGCCCTTGGCGTATTTTCACCCTTTTGGATGAAAAGTTATGAGTCTTTTAAGAATTGTTCTTTGTTCATGTTTAGCAACAGATGGTCTGCCCCTTTTTGTCTCCCTGCAGTCCAGGGGCATCGCCCTCCTTGTTTGTTCCTTCCAGGAGCCATTTACAACCACCTTCACACCTCCAGTTTCCTGGGCTGAAGTTCTGTCATTGTTCCTTCTCTTTCTGTAGAGAAAAGTCTGGGCTAACCAGCAATTAACCAGAAATTAACATCTCCCAGTGAGTTTCTGCCGAGAGGATATCCCTCCCCCTGGGAGAACCTGCTTTTCCAGTTCTTGCAGCTCAGCCAGGCATCAAACATAAATACATTACTTTCTTAGCCTTAAAATCTGTGGGATAAAAACACAACTAAGATCTATATTCCTTTTAGCAAAAATCCTTTTTATGTTTGCTAATCCAGCAGACTTTTTAGTTTTAGATCACTTTAAAGTTTCATCAGTAACTCATCTGACAGCTGTCATTCAGGTAGCCCAGGGTACTGCACCCAGATTTTGTCAGAGGCTGTCAGTTTACAGATAATCCAGTTTGTCTGATGAATGTTTTGCTCTTGACATTAGGACTTTGTATGTACGCAATGCTTCATTAGATTGCATGAATTTTAGCACCAGGCAAGCTTTTGAATGTTGAGAAGTGTTGTGTTATAGGCATTTTGGAGTTTTTAGCAACAAAACAAATGTCATTTGTAGGCACATTTTGGGGTTTCATTTGAAAAGTGCTGCTTCTCTCTCTCTGCACTCTGTCTGCTGGCCATGGAGCCCACTGGCACATTTTCTGCAGTGTGTGCTCTATTCCACCACACATGCACCATGGGTGGCTAGTTATGCATCTATCTTTTTGTGGGCTTGAGAAAGCATTTTTTTGTAGGTTTTTGGCACGCAAAAGTGTTTTGCCGCCATTGTTGCAGTTTCTTTCATCATAACTGGCAGGGTAACGCCGACCCAGCATAGTGGAGTGGGTTAATACATCCCACAGAGCCCGCCCTCCTGATTTGATTTTGACCTCCCGTGAAGGGGAAGTCGGGAGATTGGGATGTTCTTTTTCTGTCCGTGTGGAGAACTTCAGTCGCTTCTCCCGTCAGTGCTGAAGCGACATGCTCTCCTCGCCAGTTCTGGTCAGGAGTATTGCTGGTTCTGGTTGGGAGTATGGAGCGGCACTCCGGGCTCCTTGGGTCTTTCCTCCCTGGTCCCCGAGTGGTCCTCCTTGGTAATCCTTGGGATGATTCTTATTCCAGATGCTAGAAGATAGAATATAGCATGGTTATGGAAATATTCCCACTACTGTGTCCACACGTCCTCTGGGGATGTCAGCAGTGGGAAGACACTTGCATTGATTACAATTGGCACTTTTCCCCATCTATGTTCACTAATGGTCTTAACACTCTTCTCACACATACACAGTGAACATTTAGTGATCCTTTTATGTTTCCGGATTTTCCCCCTCTGGGTTTCCGGTTGGCTCCTCTATTTGCTGCAAAGTATGCCTGGGATGGCAACTCTTCAGCTGGTTTATGTGGACCCACTTGTCTTCCCCTTCTGCCAAACTGCCCTTGGGTATGCAGCTTCTGTAGGCGACTGGTAAGATTCTGTCCACAATTTCAGAGGACCCCGCCAAGTTGGGAGGAATTTGCACTCTTTGGCTTGGTTCCTTTGGAAATTGTACAAGTAGACTCGGTCTCCTACTTGATATTCCTTTTTAGTTGTCTTAAGGTCATAGTGGGTCTTCATACTGTCTGCAGATCTTTCGAGATTCCGCTGAGCATAGGCAAAAGCATGTTGAAGGTGTTTTCTCAGATTCTCAGAATACTCATGAGTTGTGTAAGCATTTATCAAGGTCTGCTCTTGGGTTCTGTAGATCAGATGCTGGGGTAGCACCATCCTTCTTCCAGTCATTAGCTCAAATGGAGACATTTTTGTTGCAGAAGAAGGGGTAGATCTGATGGCCTACAGGACAAGGGGTAATCGAATGTCCCAACTTTGCCCAGAATCTGCCACAAATGTTTTTAATATGCTCACAATAGTTTTATTGTACGTCTCAACTCCACCACTAGAGGACCGCCGGTAGGCAATGTGTAGTTTCCTTTTGATCCCAAATATCTCCCACATCTTTGTCATCACTTCGCTAGTGAAGTGAATACATCGTTCTGACTCAATCCTTTGGGGTAGTCCAAAATGCGAGAAGATGTGATTGATCATCAGGGCAGCTGCTGTTTCTGCCTTGCAATTTGGGGCCGGGAGATATTCCACCCATTTAGTGAACAAGCATGTTACGGTCAACATGTACTTGTTCCCCCTAGAAGAGCGAATCACGGGCCCGATGAAATCGACTTGCAAATCTCACCAAGGCAGTGTCATCCCCTTCCTTTGGAAGGGAGCACGGTGTGTGAGTGATGTTGGCTGAAATTGTGCAAACACAAGACACCCCTTCAAGTATTGGTCGAGGTCCTGCCCCATGTGTGGCCAGTGTGCAACCTCTCGCAAGATTTCTAATGTCATATGAAATCCCCGATGACCGACTGTGGCTGCAAAATGGGCGTGACTTAGCATCAGGCTTCGGAATGAGGTAGGGATCACCCACTGATCATGGCCAGATTTGGATTTCGTCACGATCACACCATCTTGGATTCGGAACATTTTTGGACATTTCATCAACACTCTGAGGTCCTCTTTCCCAATGTAATCGGTATCCGTCAGGGGAAAGTTCTCAGGGTCCTCAATGTGTTGATAAAACGTACCAATTATTGGATCCCCTTTTTGAGCCATAATCAAATCAGCATCTGGGGTTTCCTTACTCCATTGTGCAGTCGAGAGTTCAGTGTGAGCATTTGTCTGGGGTCTAGTGATAGCAGTGACCTGGATTTCCCCCAACAGCGACTCGATCTCAGGTAGATCCCCTTGGATGGCTCTGGTTTTGGCCAGCTGATCAGCTAGTTCATTTCCAGTTTTGTCTGGTCCCTCTACTTTAGAATGACCCTTAATCTTTTTCCAGTAGATGGTCATCCCATTTGCGGTGACCAGATCATCAATATTTTGTGTACATTTTCTGTGTTTTAAAGGTTTATTATTAGCACATAGCATGCCTCTGGTTTTCCAGTTACCCAGGTGCTCCACGAACCCATTCCGTACATAATCTGAATCAGTGATTATGACCAGTTTGTGGAGTTGGTGTTGGACAGCAGTGAGGATGGCTTGATGCCTGACGATTTTGTACCCAGCGGCGGGTTCTGGGGCATCATTCACCCATGCATTCCCTAGGACAGCCACAAGTTCCTTTTCCCCATTGTTGTCAACATGGTAGGAGCACCCATCCCCATAGACAGTGGGCATTCCCTCACACTTGTCTTCTTCATAGACTTTGTGTGGGGAATTAAGGTATGCCTCCATGTTTTCATTGATTTTAAGACTTTCGTCCTCGAGACAGTTTTCTCTGGCACAATCGTGCAAATCAGCCAGACCTTGTGCGAGTGGACTCTTCTTGTTTTTGCCATATCTGACCTCCACAGGAAAGCCTAGCATTGACAGAATCCAGGAAGTAATTCAGGAATTACTCACATTTCCAGCCTGGATTCTATCACTTGTAAGATATTGCAAAGGTTGGTGTGGAGTCTCCACTATGATGTGTTCCCCCTGGATAAACGGGTGGTAATTTTTCAATGCCCACAACGTTGCCAGGATTGCCTTCTCACAATCGTTGGATTTTTCCTCCACAGAGGATAAAGTCTTCCTCGCATAGGAAAAAGGGAACTAACCATTGATGATGGTGGGGTTGTAACTGAAGGTTTCAAGCGTGACTCGTCAGTCCCCCATTTCAACTTTCATTCAATCACAGAAAGTGAGCTGGTAAAAATCATAGAGCATATGAAACCATCTCACTGTAGAGGCAATGCCTACTCCTCTATGATCATAAAAACATGTCCACCGCAGCTCATTAAAGCAGTTTGTAACTTTGTAAATGCCTCTCTTAGGGCAAGTAGCGTTCCAAACGAATTAAAAGCAACCATAGTCACCCCCATCTTAAAAAAAACAGGACTGCCTATGGATAATCCATTAAATTTCTGACCTATTTCCAACACTTCCTTCTTACTTAAGATTCTGGATAGAGTTGCCTATAATCAACTTGCAGAGCATTTAGACTTGCATCATATCCTCCATCCTAATCAGTCGGGTTTTAGGAAGAAGTATGGAATGGAAACCTCTCTTGGAACTGAAAACTAAACTAATGGGGGAAATGGATAGAAGTGGACTATCACTGATAATCTCATTAGATCAATCAGCGGCTTTCGATTTAGTCTAGCACTCTATCTTAATTCCAAGGCTACAGGAGGTGGCTAATCTCTCAGAATCAGCAGCCCTGTGGATCGCCTCTTTTTTGGAGAACAGAGCAAGCAGAGTCTGCTCGGCCACCGCTGAAGCTAGCCCACTTTCGGTTCTCTATGGAGTTCCACAAGGGGCAAGCTTGTCCTCTTGTCTGTACAATCTGTTCATGGCCCCTTTCTTCTTTATGTTACAGGAGGAGGGGGTCGTGTTCTCTAATTATGCAGACGACACCCAATGTGTTATTAAGTTATCGGGACATCACAAAAAGGATGAGGCAGAGGTGAACAGAGTTTTTGCCCTCATTGAAAAATGGATGTTGAATAACTTCTTGAATCTCAATCGCAGTAAGACTAAGCTGATGATAGTCAACAGTCCAAAGGCAATCAGCAAGCTAAGTCAAGACTATAGCACCTTCAAATTGGGGGAGGACATTATTATTCCCTTATCTAAAACAAAAAATGTGGGTGTAATTCTGGACTCGACATTAAGCATGAAAGCACATGTCTCATCAGTGGTGGCAGGGATAGTCTATTATATCAGACTTTTGGCTCATCTGAGGCCCATGATTTCGCAGGAAAGCACTGAGACCATAGCCAGGGCAATTATAGGAGCAAAATTGGACTATTGTTGCAGCCTCCTGCTGGGCCTTAACCAAAGAGAGCTGCACAGATTGCAGGTAGCCCAGAATTGGGCGGTCAGAGTTGTTCTTAGACTTCCAAGGCATAGTCATGTAACTGGGGCCAGACACTCATTACAGTGGCTACCGATTGAAGCCAGGATTAATTTTAGAGTCTTGGTTATAGTCTTCAAATGCCAGTCTCAAGTAATGCCTGAGTATCTACAACAATACATAATCTCAAAGAGTAATGTTAGATCTCTTAGATCTGATCTCTCTAATCAAATCATACAGCCAAGATGTAAAACTATGAAGGCGGAAAAGGGAGCATTCAAGGTGAAGGCCCCTCGCTGTGGAACATTCTTCCTTTTAGCTTGAGAAGTCACTCCTCTCTCGTATCTTTTCAAAAAGGAATTGAAGACTTTCCTATTCGTCTGACCTATTGAATATAAGGATGCCTCCATTGGTGAGGCTTCATACGTCAGCGGTTATTGGAACAATTTTGTTGAGGAGTCTGATGATCTTCTATCTCTAAGCCTGTCCTCATCTGTGCTGTATGTCTTCTCTGTTGTCTGCGCCTTTATGCCCAAGGGTCAATAGTGTGCATAACAAATGAAATGTAATGTAATGTAATGTAAGGAGATTACTTTATTGACCTTGTCATGCTTTTGATATAATACTGCAGTCAAGCATGTATTTGAAAACCCTGTCTCCAAGAAGAACTCCTTGTTTTTGACAGGGTAAGCTAGGCAAGACGCTTGTGAGAGGCTTCTTTTGAGTTGTCTTATTGCCTCAGTTTGTTCTGGACCCCACTCCCACTTGACCACCCCCTTCAACAGATAGATCAGCGGTCTCATGATCTCTGCGTAGTCCTCAATGAACTTTCTGCTGTAATTAGTCAGTCCAAGGAGGCTCCTTAGTTCCTGCAGAGTTGTGGGGTCTTTTATTTTCTGGAGTGTTTCAACTTTCTTTTCCTGGGGACAGAGACCCTCAGGATTTATCTCATGCCCCAAGAAATTGACACGGGTCCTGCACCACTGTGCCTTTTGGAAAGAGAGTTTTCCTCTAGCAGCCCTCAACTGTGTCAGAACATAACGAATCTCTGCTATGTGTTCCTCCACAGTTGAGATTTTAATTAAAACATCATCTACATAGGCCATGTTACCGCTTTCACCCAAGTTGGGCATGGCCTTATGCAGAAAGATGTTAAATTCATTGCCGGAGTTGATGTATCCGAAGGGAGTCCGGGTCCAAGTGTACTGCTGCCCCCCGAAGGTAAAGGCCAGCTTGTATTGGTCCTCCCTACTGACAGGTATGGTCCAGTACCCATTGGTCAGGTCAATGGCAGTGTATTCCTTTGATCCCTGGATCTGGGCCAGCCCTTGGTCAATGTAGGGAAGAGGCCATCGGTAAGTATGGACCCGTTTGTTGAGCTCCCTTAGGTCAGCACAGAGTCTCCACTGGCCATTTGGTTTCAAAATTCCCAGCACTGGATTATTGAAGGTGCTGTGGACTGGATGAATTATCACATGGGACTCAAGATTCTTAATTATTTCAGTAAGGGACTCCATTGATGCGAGAGGCAAGCGATATTGCTTCACAAACACTGGAGTAATGCCAGGGTCTGTGGGAATTGTTGTTGTGTGGATGTCGGTGCGACCACAGTCATATGAGTCCACCGCAAAGAGATCTTGAAAATCTAAGAACACTTGTTTCAATTTTTGCTTTTGCTCTGGAGTCTCACAGGCATCGGCTAGGTTGACTCTCTCTTCAACCATCTGCCTGAAGCCTGGAAAGACTTCGGGTTTGGCTACCTCAGCGGCCTCCTCGAGCTGGGTGGAGAAGTCCCTGGTCAAAGTACTGACTTGGACTGATGGCTTCAGGTGGGGAAGGCAGTCCTGATGGACGTGAAAAATATCCTCAACCCTCCTGAAGTCACAGGTCACATATTCCTTACCATAAGGGCAGGAAGAGTACAACAGGAAATTCCCCCCATGCCGGGTGAAGATCCTGTCTGGTGTTGTGTTATTGTCGCTATCACTGTCAAAACAGTGCTTGGGGATTGGTCCTAACAGTTTGTTACCTAAATCTATAGAAAAATGTCGGTCATCAACCGCCATTCCAATAATGATGCCTGCGCCCAGAGTGATACTCTTTGGGTCGCTGTTATCCACCTCTATTGGAATGGTGTTGTGTTCTGTATTGACTAGTGGTGTTGGGTTTACCCCCAACCCTTGCTGTTGAAATTGAGCATTGAGATTAACATAGGCGTCAGGATTTTTCAGTTTCTGTCCTCTTTTAACCTTTACTTCAAGTGATAATCGTCAGGTCCGTTCTGGGATTGTGACTTCCTCTCCAATCTGAATTTCAACTGTATATGGCAGCAGTTGAGCTGACCGAAATGCTTTCCCTGGGTCATCAAAGTCCATGGGATTACCCGCTAATTGGGACCAGGCTTTGAAGTTTATTAGGTCCAAACTAATGGCAAAGCGATTGAGAATGTCACTGCCTAAATAAAATGCAGCAGGGACATCTCGCACGACCCAACAATTATGGACTTTGCTCTTGTTGCCTATGGAAAGTTTGAGCATACACCTGCTAGGCAGGAGATGTTTGGAATTGGGTGTTTCCAGGTCCATTTCCCATTTGTCTAACAGTTTAAATGTGGGAATGGCTGGATTTTTTGGGAGTTTGAGGAACATGGCCTCGCTGATGAAGCTCTTACTGTTGTTCATGCATACTCGGGCTAGAACAGAGCCCTTCCCTTCATTTAACTGAATAGGCATGAACAACTGCTCTCCAATTTTCTAAATATCAGCCAAGCTTGGAGCTGATTTCTCATCATTTTGGACTATAGGTGTAGGATTTTCTGATTGTGAATTTGTATAGAATTTCAGAGTGTTCCCTTACAGTGTGGAATGCCACCTTAGGCTGGAAGGAAGGTTGATTTTCAGAAATAGAGAGGACTCCCCATCACCAGTTTGTTGTCCTACTGCAATTACTGTCACGTCAGGGATTTGGTTATTTTGGAAGGGGAATTCAATTTGGTCAGGTTTCTGTTCAACCATGTGGCATGTGCCATTTAAACTAACATGGTTGACACTATGTTTCAATTTTATTGGTCGGTTAGTCTCAGTCGAGAGGACCTTGTTTACACAATCTATGAGGGAGACAATCTACGCAGGATGTGATTCCACTCCTTTTCCGCAAGGGGGCAAAGATAATGTGCATTTTTAGCCAATTGGTAGGATAATTTCTTTGCTTTGGATTCTGACAAAGGCGTGATTTGGGCAGGATTTTGTTTGGGATCTTGGGAACCTGTAAGAAAAAGGTGGCAATTGGATATGGGGGAAGTTTTGGGCTCCCCTGGTTCTGATTCTGGGCTGCCCCCCCCCCTTTTTGGAGGCAGTCACCAGAATTGGTTTGAACAAGAGGATGTTCTTCTTGGTCATTCTGGGGTTTGATGATGGGCGGTTTTGACTCGGTCCCCACATCTACCTCGTCTTGATCAGGATCTCTTTGGACCCATTTTTCTGTGGGATGAGTTCCCCCATCCCTGAAGGAGAATATCCTTTTCCCAGAGTCCTCTGAGGACGCCTATCCTTCAAATTGGAAGATTTGCACCTCCTCAGCAAAATGGGCCTTTTTAAGCTCTTTATTTCTCCTACCCGCCCTCTGTTCCTTGGGTTGCAGGTTTTCGAGGACAGGAGATCTTGTTCCAGTTCCTGGGTTTCCAGGGGCTTTTCACAATAGGGGAAGGAAGCTTCCTCTAAGACTTTACACCCCCCTTCCCCCTGTGCCTCCTCCCTGGGAACCAGTGGGTTGTCGGGGTCCTCTCCCCGTCATTGCTCTTGAGCACCAGACCTTTGATTTGAGGTGTTCTGAGTTGCCATGTGCATTGGAGGGTACTGCTGAGCCCTCAACATGCGACCCAGATCCTGTGCCAAGTTCTTGACCTGGCGCTCCATTTGGGACACCCGCTCTGGTTGGTACGGGGTTCTCTAGTCTACCCTTGGTTGATCACGGGAAGGGTAACTATGCCTTCTCCCATAATACCCCTGGTTGGGATAGTTTTGGTACCCCTCCACCCTTGGCATCCGCTCTCACGGATTGGGCTGTCTGGGCTCAGGAAAGAGGGGAAAGAAGGATGGGTTGTTTTGGGGGTTGAGGTTTGGCGGGTACCGGGGAAAGAAACTCAACCCGGCGTTTGGGGGATTACTGCCCTCCTGGGGAAAGTGAGGAGGGAGGGTTCCTGGGTTGGCAGCTCCCTGGTTGGATTCCCTGCCCCTTGGGCTGGAGGAGTCCACACATAGCCCAGGATGGGTCTGTTGCCCTTGTAAGAGGGGCTGATGTAGTCAGGGGAGTTAGGGGTCCCATTTGTGGGGTTACCTCCCTGACTCCCTGTTTGGGATTGGCCTGAGGGACTTCTGGGTCTTGGGTTGGTAGGATTCTGCGCAGGAATGTTTTTAGCCCCCCCATCTCCAGATCTAAAATGCGGGCAACCTTCACCTCCACCACCTTAGCATCAGCAGGGTTGTTGGTTGGTTTTGGGTTTTTATTAGCACTTTTACTTTCTACTGGTTTATGTACTTCGTAGATGTGAGTTGCTTGTTCAATTACCCAGTCTAGTGATCTTTTCTCATGAAAGTCCCTCACCAGCTAGGTCATAATGTATTTAGGGATGGCATGAAAGAAGGTATTAATAAATTCCCTACTGTCTGTGCGCACCCTCCTGGTGGTCTGCGCAAAGGCACGTTTCAGCTCTTGGACAAATTCTTGTGGAGCCTGGTCTTCCCCAAATTGCAGGTTGTAGGTTGCCTTGCGGGCCTCTTGAGGGTTTTTGTGGATTGAAAAATGCTTTAAGATGGCTGCCCTATATGTGGACCATCTTAAGTGGTTCTGATCCTCCAGCCCTGCAAAGAAGCTGGAGTACTCGGGTGAAAATGTCCACTTGACATACTGAATACAACTTTGGCTATCCTTCAGGTGGAAAGTCTCCATCATTTGCTCAAACAGCTCAAGGTGCTCCCAAACAGAATATTTGGCATTTTTATGGTAGGGTGTGATGACGCTCCTAATAGCCTTTGTTTGCTTCAGGTGATCTTTCAGTAAGACTCTCTTAACTTGGTTGGCCTTTTTAGTTTTGGTCACCCTTGTCCACTCATCCTCTGACTCAGAGGCACTGTTACCTGAGGTGGCTGTTTGATCCTCTAGTCTCTCCTTGATTCTGCGAGCTTGGGAATGGCTGGCAGAATGTGGGGGCCTAGTCTCTTGAGACATGTGGCACTCAGAAGAGTCTTCTGGCTCTCCCTTGCTCCCAGGATTGGCTGAGTACCCCACCCCACCCCCACTGTCCTAGCTGGGAAGAGATTTTTAAAATGCTCTTAGTGGGCCTATTTTCATGGAATTCCCCATCAAATTTGACTGACTGATCTCTAGGTAGGTGATATTTCTGAGGATCCAGTTCTCTGATTCTCCCCTCACTGGAGTCTCCCTGATCAGAGAGGCTGGCCCTAATATTTGGGAACCTGTACATAGATGCCCGCCTATCCATTTCTGGGAGGTGTTGATCCATCAGTCCCATATTTCCCATTGTGTTGAAGTCTACCATCCCCATGGCCCTTGGTTCATATGAGCCAGTGGACATGGTGGTGGCAGAGTCCATGGAACTGAAGGGATTAAAGTCCCTGATGCCAGGGTTCCTGAGGTTATGCTCAGGGGTTTCTCTCTCATCTTACCTCATATTTTTCAACCGCTATTTCCTGATGACATGCCAAAATCTGACCTTTCTGCTCCTCCATTAAGGCCTTACTGGACTCTGTGAGTTGTTCTTGCATGGCTATCTGTTGGTGGAGCCTGTAATTCTTTTCACGGAGAGCCTCATTGTCTCTCTGTGCTTCCTGCCTAAATTGGGAGTATTGGACCAATTTTTGCTGCAAGAGACTCACCTCCTGAGTTTGGTACTTACTGGTCTGATTATTCTTTGCCAGAGCCTCCTCCACCTGCCTGGTGTGCTCTAGTAGTTTTTTGTAATCCATTTTGATTTCACCAAGTTCCCGAAGGGCCAGGTGATTTTCTTCTAACTTTGTTTTTAAATGGCTGACTTCCTGGCCTAGGGCGTCCCTCTCTTGACTTAGAGTGTCCCGCTGCTCAGCCAGGTCATCTCTCTGTTTTTTGAATGCACCAGCTTTCTGGCGCTCCTCATCAAACTCTGCTTTGGATTCTAGGTCTTTAATGATTAATTTATCACTTTCCTCTTTTAATGTGTCTATCCAGTCCTGTATGATGACCACCTGTTCTGTGCAAACTCTATTAAAAGTTAATTGTTGCACCAGTTTTTGTTGACTCAGTTTTAAAGAGTCCAGCCTTTCCTGACACTCTTTTTGCAGTGTCTGTACCTGGGCATCTTGCTCTGCATTCTTTTGCAGTAAGAGCGTCAGTTCTTCTTGGAGTTTGGTGGCATACTGCCTAGCCTCTGTTTCAGATTCTTTGCTATCTTGGAGCCTTTACTATGCAGAGTCCAGATTGCTCTGGATTTTCTGCAGTGCTTCCCCTTGCCTCTTTGTAAAATCTACATGGTCTGCATACTTTTCCTGTATGACTCCTATGTGGAGGTACAGGTAGGCTGCTATTTTGGCAATTTTGCATTGCTCCTCTTTTATTTTAGGGGTCATATACAATTTGCTTAGTGCTTGATGTAATGGCTCTATATTAAGGTTGATTTCAGTGATTTCTTGTTTTATTCCCTGCAGCCATACCTGTTCGTCCTTTTCTAGCCATTCAACCCTGACAAACAATTTGTGCAGTAGGTGTTCCCTTGCAATATTGATTTCCACTGGGGTCTCCATTACGGAGATATTAATTTCCTTCTGGCTTATCTCAGGGTTACTTTACTTTTGCAAACAGGCCCAACTCCTTTGAGTATTTCTTTTGAGGGGTGATTATACAGTGTAGCACAGTATGGCATCCCAAAAATTAATACCGACCCGGTAATAACAACATGCTAATACTGGGCACGTAATACCGGACCCGGAAGTAACGTCATCGCGTCGGAACGGGAAATGCGCCGGCGGCCATCTTTAAAAACAAAATCCATTAAAATCCTCCCAAACCACCAGTTGTTTTCAGGAGAGACCAGTGGCAATCATTACACCATATAGAAGGCTACCCGGAAAACCATCCCCCGCCTGCGCAAAAAGCGTTTTTCGGATGCAGAACTTAACATGCTGGCAGACACCCTTGCCGCACATGCTGACGAGATAAATCAGCATAACATGAAGCGTGAGGCACAGCAGCGCAAAAAGGAGATCTGGGAGGAGGTAGCCCGCAAGGTCTCGGGTGTCAGAACCACCCCACAGACAGTGAAGGATTGCAAAAAGAGGTGGGATGACCTCCGCCTCAGGGTTCGTCATATCCGGGCAAGCAACAGGAGGGAGGCCATGGCTACAGGTGGGGGTCCCGGAACAACAGGGAGAGCTTATAAAGCTAAGCACGGTACAACCGTGTTTTTCCTTTTAACCGTTAACAAAATCACATAGGGTAACACAAAAACAACGGATTTATAGGAAAAAATGGTATTCAAGGTGCATCAAATGTATGCCAAACAAATAAGTGAGTTGAAGTGCTCACACTCAATTACATGAAAAGAAGGGCCACCCGACTTGGCGTACCTAGCCCTAAGGAAGAACACCCTGACCCTGACGGGGTGCCTTTCCCTGGGTTACGCGTGATGTATCGCCTACTAAAAAGATATATATTGGTGTCTCCTCTTCGCCGAAAAACCGTTGTTTTTGTGTTACCCTACAGGTGGGGGTCCCCACTCTCCTGCCAAACTGACCAGCTGGGAGGAGACGGCAAGCACGTTCATCCAGATGGAGTCCATCGAGGGAATTGGGCAGATGAAGATGGGTGCGGCAACATCTGCAGAGGGAGGTGAGTGATCCTGCAGATCCCTGTAGGGGAAACCATGAGGTAGCAAAGTGATATGGAAGAGAGTCTAGGAAAGGCAATGCATGCCCCAACACACATATTAACATATTACACAAAACACCCAGTGCGCCTGACACCGTGGACACTGAGCTGCCTACACGTACACCAGTGGAAGGCAAGGCCGTAGAACCACTGACCAACACCGATGATGCAGTTGAGGAGGATGTGGACCTGACAGGACTGACGCATGTGGTATGTTCACACTCCCCAAGCCCGTGCCCACCCCTCCACCCCACATTCAGCACTCACCCACCTGCAGCAGTGCAGATCCCTGCCTGCACGATTCAGACCTAAGCAGCATCCCCGAGAACAGCACTGCCATTGAAGGCCCTGTCACAGCACCCTCGACCACTGCTGCTCCCACCATCAGCCTTGAGGCACGGCTGTCGAGGGTGGAGGCCAGACAGGACTCTATGTTTGACCTGCTCTGGCAATATATCACAGATGGGGAGGACACAAGGTGTGGGATAGCCCAGGCCATAGTGGGGACCACAGCCGCCATAGCGACGAACACAGCCTCCATAGCGGCCCACAAAGCCGCTGTCAATACCTCAGCATTGCTGATGAGAGACTGTCCGGGGGCCATCACGCAGGTCCTCACATCCATCCTGCTGCATATGCAGCAGCCACAACCTGCACCAGGCGTGCAAATGACCACAGCTTCCTCCCCATCCACCACACCCGCTTCTTCTGGACCCTCCAGCCCTGTTCGTCAAACACGGCGGAGTGCGGGGCACACTGAAATGCCGCCCCGGACAGCAAGAAGTCCCAGAAATAGTGTGCGAGAACTATGGGAGTGGGTCAGATGGTTTTGGCGGTGAATGAGAGTATTAGGGGGAGTACATTGGGGTGTTTTGGGAGTACATTGGGGGTTCTGGGGGTTCACTGGGGGGTTATGGGTGTTCACTGGGGGATTTTGGGAGTTCACTGGGGGGTTTTGGGAGTTCACTGGGGGTTTGGGGGTTGGGGGGTTGCACTTTCTTCAGTTGATATAAATACACCCGATGTGTTAAAAAAAATCAATGGCTGGACATTCCTCTTTTCGTGTGTATCAATTTAATGTATGATGGTGTACAGTGGCCAACTCCCCTCATTCCCTGTGTGCATGTCCACATGGACATAGTGTACAATGTGTCACTGACACATATCTATCAAGGTCCCTGTGGGTCAGAGGTATTCACCAATCAGTAATTGGCGTACTGCACGGCCATCCTGTGCATCACGTACTGGCAGGGGTGCTGCTTCTCCTCCATCTTCATCCTCATCATCCTCAACCGGTGCATGCATGTCAATGTCAGGTGGCAGTGGTACATTTCTCCAGACGCACATGTTGTGCAGCATGACACAGGCCATGGTTATCTTTGCCACCTTCACAGGTGCATAAAGGAGTGCTCCACCAGACCTGCTTAGGCAGCAGAACCGCGCCTTCAACAGGCCAAAGGTCTGCTCAATCACAACACGGTATGGATATGTACCCGATTGTACTCCTCTTCATGGCTGTTCCGCAGGTTCCGCACAGGGGTAAGTAGCCACGGCTTCAAGGGAAATTCCTCCATCACCTGCAAGAGAATACAGATAGGTCGATGTGAGTCACTCTGAGCTGCCACCTTCAGGATACACAGTCATGGCGTAGCTATTTGCTGTGGACCTGCACATGGCCCTGTACGTAGGCACCAATATTGTTTAGATGCATTCGATACTGCAATATGGTGTGGTAGTCTGGATGGCATTGTACAGATGATGCAGGGTGATAAAATGAATGCTGATGCGGATGTACTGTGATTGTACGACAATATTTTGCCTCCCATTTTTGCTGTATATACTACACTGTGCATGGTCACACTAGCCACATTGGCACAGTTGCTATCCTGTTTAGTCATGCATTGCTTGACATACACATGGTGGCCAGGTTGTGCGTCTTACATGTGGTCATTGATATACGTAATTGGTGAAATGTGTGCCAGTGATATGTCATGTTGGGGTTGGGAGGTTCAGGTCAGGGATCATTAGCTCTGCATGCATTCTCCACTGACCGTCCATTCCCACCCAGGTGGAGTATGCATCCCCCCATTCCCACCCAGGTGGAGTATGCGTCCCCCCCATTCACACCCAGGTGGAGTATGCATCCCCCCCATTCCCACCCAGGTGGAGTATCCACCCCCCCCCCATTCCCACCCAGGTGGAGTATGCATCCCACCCAGGTGGAGTATGCATCCCCCCATCCCAGTACATCACTACCCTGAAGCACTGCCATGGGCCAGTCAGGCAACTCACCAAGCATCCAGGCATGTGGTCCAACATGTTGCTCCATGTGACGGTGTAGCGTGGAGTTACGCAGCACCATGGCATCATGTGTTGATCCGGGAAATCTGGCGCAGCAATGTGTGATGATCTTGTTGGAGTCACATACCATCTGCACATTGATGGAGTGGTATTGCTTGCGATTGCAGTACACCGCCTCTATGGCATGGGAGACTACCAATTCTACATGGGTGCAGTCCAGGGCACCAACACAACTGGGCATGCCTGCCCGTGCATGGAAGCCTACTTTGGTGTCGGCTATATCCTGGGCAGTCCGTGGTAGGGATATGTGGGTGCTAGCATGCTTCAGGAGGGCATCCAGGACTTGGGTCAGCATGCGTGAAAATAGTGGTTGTGAAATGCCATGCAGCTGGCCCACTGTGTGCTAGTAGGTGCCTGTGGCCAGGAAGTGGAGCATAGACACCACCTTTAGCAATGGGGGGGATGGCAGTGCGTATTTCTATGAGGCTGGCAATGTCGTTGCCTATCATGTCCACTATGGTGGTGATGGTGTCCCGGTCCAACCGGTACAGGGTGTGGATCTGGTCAGGGGTTAGATTGAATGGCCTGGGTCTGATGCAAGGGATTGGTGGCTGCCTACGAGGTACAACTGGCTGCACTGGTGGTAATTGCTGGCCCTGTCTCACCCTCCTTCTCCTCCTGTGTCTCTTTTGTGCTGCCTGTTGTTGCTGCTGTAGTTGTTGTTGTAGTTGCTGTTGTTGCTTTAGTTGTAGCAGGATAGGTATGTCCTCCAGCGCCATGATTGCAACAGCTAGTGGTATCATTTTGGTGTAAGCAGGGGTGTGGTGTGTGGGTGTACTCCTTCTATTCTGGACCAAGCTCCATTGACTCCACCTGTGGTGATTGTGTGCATTTGTGGCAGTTGGCTTGATTGCTGATTGCTGTTTACGGGTGGTCCGCGATGCCTGCATGGCCGCCATTGTGCAGGCCCTATTTACCACCTTAGGGATGCCGGTATTTGCATGCCTGCGTGGGTTGTGATGTCCTCCTATTACTGGCATCCCGTTATCTACTGCCCCGAAGGGGCGTGTGTACGCGCCCATGCTGGTGTGAGGTGGCCCGGTACAGGCAATGGCGGTATTGGCGGGTTGTCGAGTCGTAATGCACCGGACCCGTTAACGATGCCGGTATTACCATTCCGCCTTCCTTTTTTCATTACCTCCATTCCCGTAATGAGGCCCAATATATTTTAATAGGTAACAAAAATCACCAATGGGGTGACAGAACACTGAATATTATCTTTAATACACTGGGAATCATGGAATTAGCATAAAACAAATGCGGCACAGAAAATAATACTTTTGTGTTGGTTTGGTATAGATGGCACTATGGTTAGAGGTGTCCCCCTGCAACACCCCTCAAACCACCAATAGGCAATGTAAAGAGATGGGAGGAGAGAGCAGGTATTCAGGAATTGCACAAATCAAACAGAATATAAGTCCCACCTTCCCCCTTCAAACACAAGAGAAAAACGGAATTGACTTTTCAGCTGTCAGGATGGCTTTGAAATTATCTTTAGAATTGACTGGGCAAAAACACCAAGGGGGTAATTCATAGAAATCAGCGCACAAGTGGCCCACGCGGCTGGTGCACAGTGTCCGCGTGCGGCAGTCTGCGCCAGCCCCGTGCGCCAAAACCCATTTCAGCACACAGCATATTCATGGATTTCAACATCCATAACCAGCCGTGGCGCAGAGTGGCGCAGCGACCCTGCAGCAGCGCCAGTTACACCCCCAACCCTGCCCCATGCGGCATGAACAGTGCAGAAATCCAGTACATGGCGCAAAGGCCAGTGGACCAGCATACAGCCCCCTGACAACGAAAATGCGTGTAAAACTCCCCACGCATGCCCCAGAATACACGTACCCCACTCGCGCCAGCGAAAACGCGTGAACAACTCCTCGCGCACGCCCTAGAATACATGTACCCCACTCGCGCCAGGTAAATTATGTAGAAAAAGCACCCCCCTGTGGCGTGGGCTGCCTGTGGGGCATGCCCAGGGTGGATGAGGTGCCTGTGTGTATTTGGTGGGTGCATGGGAAGTTTGACATGCGATAGGCCTTGTGTGAGCGGGGTACATGTATTTGGAGGGTGCGCGGGAAGTTTCACACGCGATAGGCCTTGAGTGAGCGGGGTGTGTGTATTTGGGGTGTGTGTGGGAAGTTTCACGTGCAATAGGCCTTGTGCGAGTGGGGTATGTGTTTTTGGGGGGTGCGCGGGAAGTTTCACACGCGATAGGCCCTGTGTGAGCGGGGTACGTGTATTTGGGAGGTGCGCTGGAAGTTTCACACGCGAAAGGCCTTGTGCGAGCGTGGTACATGTATTTGGGGGGTGCGCAGTAAGTTTCACATGCGATAGGCCCTGTGCGAGCGGGGTACGTGTATTTGGGGGGGTGCGCAGGAAGTTTCACACACGATAGGCCCTGTGCGAGCAGGTTACGTTTATTTGGGGTGTGCTTGGGAAGTTTCACACGCGATAGGCCTTGTGCGAGCGGGGTATGTGTATTTGGGGGGTGCGCGGGAAGTTTCACACGCAATAGGCCTTGTGTGAGCAGGGTACGTGTATTTGGGGGGTGCGTGGGAAGTATCACACGCGATAGGCCCTGTGCGAGCAGAGTACGTGTATTTGGGGGGTGCGTGGGAAGTTTCACACGCGATAGGCCCTTTGGGAGCGGGGTACGTGTATTTGGGGGGTGCGAAGGAAGTATCACCCATGATATGCCCTGTGCGAGAGGGGTACATGTATTTGGGGGGTGCGCAGTAAGTGTCACCCACGATAGGCCCATTGCGAGCGGGGTATGTGTATTTGGGGGGTGTGCGGGAAGTCTCACAGCGATAGGCCTTGTGTGAACGGGGTACGTGTATTTGGGGGGTACGCAGGAAGTTTCACACGCGATAGGCCTTGTGCAAGTGGGGTACATGTATTTGGGGGGTGCGCAGGAAGTATCACACGCAATAGGCCCTGTGCGAGCAGGGAACATGTATTTGGGGGTGCGCAGGAAGTATCACACGCGATAGGCCCTGTGCGAGAGGGGTATGTGTATTTGGGGGTGCGTGGGAAGTTTCACACACAATAGGCCCTGTGCGAGCGGGGTACATGTATTTGGGGGTGCGCAAGAAGTATCACACGCGATAGGCCCTGTGCGAGAGGGGTACGTGTATTTGGGGGGTGCGCGGGAAGTTTCACATGCGATAGGCCTTGTGTGAGCAGGGTACGTGCATTTCGGGGGTGCGTGGGAACTCATACACGCATTTTCACTATCGCGAGAGGGGTATATTTATTCTGAGGGGTGTGCAGGGAGTTTCACACACGATTAGTCAGTGTGGGTCCTCCCGAGTGTGCCCCCTTCCCCCTCCCCAGGCCATACAAGCAGCCGACACCACAGGGGACTACCCTACATCCTTGGCCATGCCCTGCAGGCAGACCATCCACCCTGGCCATGCCCCACAGGCAGCCCATCCATCCTGGGCATGCCCAGCTGGCAGCCCACATGGCACCATGCACTCGTGAGCCCCAACACATGTCCCACCCACCATTGACGGGCACCTGCCAGCAGGCCCGACACATGTCCCCCTGCACCCCCACCCACCCAGCATTGATGGGCACCTGCCAGCAGGCCCCGACACATGTCCCCCTGTTCCCCCACCCACCCAGCATTGACGGGCACCTGCCAGCAGGCCCTGACTCATGTCCCCCTGCACCCCCACCCACCCAGCATTGACAGGCACCTGCCAGCAGGGCCCGACACATGTCCCCCTGAACCCCCACCCACCCAGCATTGACGGGCACCTGCCAGCAGGCCCCGACACATATCCCCCTGCACCCCACTCACCCAGCATTGATGGGCACCTGCCAGTAGGGCCCGACACATGTCCCGCTGCACCCCTACCCACCATTGATGGGCACCTGCCAGCAGGCCCCAACTCATGTTCTCCTGTACCCCCACCCACCCAGCATTGACGGGCACCTGCCAGAAGGCCCGACACATGTCCCCCTGCACCCCCACCCACCCAGCATTGACGGGCACCTGCCAGCAGGCCCCGACACATGTCCCCCTGCAACCCCACCCACCCAGCATAGGCGGGCACCTGCCAGCAGGCCCCAACATATGTCCCCCTGCACCCCCACCCACCCAGCATTGACGGGCACCTGCCAGCAGGTCCCGACACATGTCCCCCTGCACCCCCACCCACCCAGTGTTGACAGGCATCTGCCAGCAGGCCCCGATTATGTCCCCCTGCACCCCCACCCACCCAGCATTGACAGGCACCTGCCAGCAGGCCCTTACACATGTCCCCCTGCACCCTCACCCACCCATCTTTGACGGGCACCTGCCAGCAGGCCCCGACTCATGTCCTCCTGCACCCCCACCCACCCAGCATTGGCAGGGCCTGACACATGTCCACCTGCACCCCCACCTAACCAGCATTGGCAGGGCCTGACACATGTCCCCCTGCACCCCCACCTACCCAGCATTGACGGGCACCTGCCAGCATGCCCCGACTCATGTCCCCCTGCACCCCCACCCACCCAGCATTGACGGGCATCTGCCAGCAGGCCCCGACTCATGTCCCCCTGCACCCACACCCACCCAGCATTGACGGGCACCTGCCAGCAGTGCCCGACACATGTCCCCTTGCACCCTCACCCACCCAGCATTGACGGGTACCTGCCAGCAGGCCCCGACTCATGTCCCCCAGCACCCCCACCCACCCAGCATTGACGGGCACCTTCCAGCAGGCCCCGACTCATGTCCCCCTGCACCCCCACCCACCCAGCATTGACGGGCACCTGCCAGCAGAGCCCGACACATGTCCCCCTGCACCCCCACCCACCCAGCATTGACGGGCACCTGCCAGCAGGCCCCGACTCATGTCCCCCTGCACCTCTACCCACCCAGCATTGATGGGCACAATCATGGCCCTTATGGCCAGCCAAATCCCACCCCACGCCACCCCAGTCCAAACCCCGAACCAAGTATTCTATCCACCCCACATTGAAATCCCCATTACATGAAGCATTCCAAATGGCAAGTATGCACATCAATACATGTCCGTCACACACACACAATGGGTGCAAGTGAATGCGAAAACCCACATCGTGACATGCATGAAACCAATGAGAGAATACCACACAATTGAAGTATGAAACCAAAATGTATTAAATGAAAAATCAATGGAATAAAAGAAAATCACACAAGAGAAAATGATAACAAACAAAAGGCTGGATGTCCCAAAAAAATCTAAAAAATATATTAATGCAGAATCCAAATAAAATCAAATGAAAATGGCTCCAAAGTGTCTGTCCATCAACCCAAATCCAAAGGATGAAAAAAGATAAATCCATTGCTCCATGGTAAAAAAAAAAATAGAGGTCAAATCCATTCTTCAACTATATACAATGTACAAATCCAGGGTCCATGAGCCCAACAATTCAAAGGAAACCTACTAAAAACACTACCTAATAACCAACTATATACAAAAAGGTGGGGCATAGTCCATGCGCCCCAAATGAAAGAAAAATATAAAGGAAACCTAACACTAATTAACTATTTACAATGGTGGCGGACAAGTCCTACGGCTCACTCTGTGATGTTCTGGGCCAGGGCATCATCAAACTCCACGTCGATGTCCCGGAGGCGGGCCTCTCCACCTGTGCCCAAAGTCTTGCAGGGATGCAGTCATGGCCTGTTCCAGCTCCCTGCGAGTTGCCTTGAGGCACTCAGCCCGCCTCAACACCCTGTGCATGGAGTTCTCCGCCCTGACCATAGTGAGCCGTGCCTCTTCCGCCCGCCACTCCGCATCTATCCGCTGGCCCAACCGCTGCCACACGGAAGACACTCCCATTCCATGGTCCTCCTACCCTCCGGCCGATGCCTGCCCCTCTGATGTTGATGGCCCCGAGCCATGATGCCTCCCACGCTGAGCCTGCCGCTGAGTCCGACACAATTGTCTCTGCCAGCACGACGGCATCCGGGCTGATGGAATCCACTGGTGCCGTCATTCACGTGCCCTGCCCGATGATGCCAGCACATCCTCCATCTGCTGGGCTCCAGTTGGTGGGGTGTCCACCCCTGCTGGACCTCCAACTCCGAACTGTGGCAGGGATGGGATCTCCACCGAGCTGGCTGTGTTGGTCGGGGCAGGTCCAAAGGGGGCCTTGGTGGAATCTGGGCCAGAAGACGGCACGGAGAACAACTGGTGCATAGTCTGCACAGAGGAGGAGAGGGCCAACAGAGTGCCCGACACATGTACGAACCCTCCAACCAGGGCCACTCCCAACTGGGCCACGTTGGCACGCAGCTCTTCGTGATGACGTGCGTGCTCCTCCCAGGAAGCACGCACGTCATCACGAATGTCACACGTGCGCAATGCAACACCAATCAGGACAGACTCCATAAGGTCACGGGTCTCCTCGTCTGCAGGTAGTGGAGTGCCAGATGACATGGGCCTCCCCCATACCTGCGGACGGGCCAAGGATGGGGCATCCCTGCTGGTGCATGGTGGTGCAGTCACAGGGTCAGGGACAGTGACATGCACAGGCCCCTACACAGCGACCTGTGCTGCCTCCTGCCCCTGGCCCTGAACTGCACCACTTGCACCAGTGGTACCACCCCCACCAGGCCCCATGTGCGGCTCAGTAGCAGTCTCCACCTCCTCTGTGTACACCTCCAACCTGGATGGCTCTGCACCATCTTCCGGCATTGCAAGCCCCTGTGGGGGCTTACCTGCCCCTTCCGCTGCAGCCGTAGTGGCAGACGCGGCACCAGTCCCCTCGCTCCCGTGTGATGGTAATTCCTGGGAGGGTGACTGGGCTTGCTTCGCCAGCCAGTGGAGGCTTCCCCGCCGCCTTGCTCCACAGTGCCATCTCCACCCTCTTCTTCACTCGCTGCTGTGTAGAGGGAGACATAGAACACAAGCATCAGGGTACTGTACAATAGTCCCCTAGACAGGAAGCAATAGCACATGAGTGGCACTGTGAAATGTCACTTCCATCATGTCCCTCCACAACACATGGGTCAATGCAGGCAACAAACATGCAGAAACAGGCCCGGCGCATGCAATCAACATTTGCATCCATGTCCAAGGGACTCTATTAACATACAATGTTCGGTTTAAACTCACATGCATCATGGGTCATACTGATCACATGCACACACATCACCGGAGGATCATGCATCTGGCCTCGTACACCACAGACACAATGCATACAAGGATGACTAGACTGCATCAGTGATTCAACACATCGTCACGGACTTGTGTCATACATCCATGGCGTTTCAAAGTCACACACTTGCTACTCAGACACACAGACATGTACACCATACCTGTCCATGACAGCAGTACCCATCTCTCACACCCCATCCATGTCCAAGAACAGAGACAGGCATGCATGCATGTGTGCATTCTGCATGCTGCTCCGCATGTTGCATTGTAACACATGCACCATCCATGTGGTTCACGCATGACTGGTCTCACATGCAGCACCATGATGTCCCTGCACACACACATCCATACATGGCCTATGTCAGACATACAGGCAAGTAGCTGACTACCAGCACACTGCTACATGCCCTGTTTCACACAGCAATGCATGACCACTTGCGCTCGACTCCAGACGGGTCTGCCTCTGAAGGATCTGGACGTGGAGTGCCTGGTTTATGCGTTCCAGGACCCTCGTCTGGATGTTGGTCAGACGGACCCGGCACCCCTCTGCATCCTCTGCCTTCAAGAGGTGCCGGGCCTTGCTGAGGGTCCTGGACCTGAAGTCCTCCCAGCGCTTCTGGACGTGTTGAATGTTGCAGGCTGCCACCCCCTCCACGTTGATGGCAGCCATGATGTCCTTCCAGATTCCCTTCCGTCCTTCATAGTCGGCGCTGAACTTCCAAAGTGGGAATCATAATGCCCCAGAACTTGCTCCACCAGGATGCTTCTTTGTCACTGAAGCTGTCAACCCTCTGCCTCTCTGCTGGGGTGTTGCCACTGGTGCCAGATGGTGTTGTGTTGGACATGGCGACCCCTGAGGCAGGTGTGCTAGGCAATTGGGTCCTGGGGCTGGGCTGAGGAGCGATGGTATACCAGTCGGGAGTCTTCTGTTCCAGCAGGGGTGGTCACAGCAACTGGACCCCTGCAGATGGCTGACATGCAGGCACCAAATAGCAGGGCACATGGCCAGCATGCAGGCAGGCAGGCAGCAGCAGATGTCAGGTGGGAGCATGCTCGGGGGTCTGGGGGGCAGGAAAATGGCCTTCGGGCAGGATTGTGGTCTTCCGTGTGTTGTCGCACGGCCAGCTTGATACGGAGTGATTTGGCACGTGAAAAAACTGCACATCAGTGTGTAATTCGAGGAAAGGCCCTTAGTGATAAGCGCGTCTGTGAAGTTACGTGCGCGGGCGTATCCCTCGTGACGGGTGCATAGTGATTCAGCATGTGAAAATACAGCACGTCCGCGTGTTAATGCGTGTAATCCGAGGAAACGGCCTAAGCGCGTAAGTGACGTGACGCGCCTCAGGCGTTTCCCTCAGCACGGGTTAAAGGTGAGTGGGGCTAGCAGTTCACTGTACGTGCTTTTCGTGGAGACCGACGTGTGTGTTGCTACTTTGTGTTGTTTCGCGCACCATCATAACTTCACAGCGGATCAAGGACGTATCTCTTCTTTTGGCGGGGCTATTTGCTACGCGTGTTTTTCATTATCACGCTAATCTGACAGTGAATCGTGCATGCTATTTTTCCCCCTGCGAGTGCCCTTGTGTATCGCGTACCCATTTTCGAGGTCCTTGTAGCCTGGGTGTCCCACACATACGTGTTTTTGGTGCCACTGCGTACTGCGGGAGGTTAATTCCACACACGTGGGCTACCGGGGGTTGCGTGCACGGTTTTACTGCAGTTTTGAGGTGCCTGAGCATTGCATGACCCATCACTTCATCACAGGGGTCACATACAGCCTTGCAGGTGCAGGGGTGCTGTTAACATCTTGTATTCCACCCCCTTCACCCCAATTGCCCAGGACAATTGTCGTGTACACCTCCCATTGGCAATACTACATCTGTGCCGGCACTAGTCCATCTGTGCCATGGCTTTGAGGCCACGAAAGGTGAGGGGCACCTCAGCTGGGCATACTCCACGTGGCGGGCGTGTTCAGGGGCGTGGCCGGGGTGACCAGGGAGTAGGGGGACTCCAGAGTGTCCAGGGTGTCTGCAGAGGGGGAAGAGACACGGGTGCGCCAGCTCGGGACGATGTTGTGCCACGTGTTGGTGCAGTCATGCCACCACACCCTGCGGCTCTGGGAGCTGCAGTTCTTGCATCTGGCACTGGCGGCAATGTCACCCGGCAGTCTGTTTCATCGTCTGCCACGGGCCCAAGGGTAGTGGTAGCTGCAGGTGCAGCTGTGGACACCACCACCCAGGCTCAGGGCCTGCCAGCGCAGGCTGCGTTGGCACTTGAAGAGTCCATGGAAGATTTCCAGGAGGTCAGGAGGCACACCGTAGGTGCACGCAGAGCTGCCCTGACTGAGGCACGTGTCCATGGGGCAGTAATATCATCTGCTGCCCCGTCCAGCCGGATGTTGGTAAGTGCAGGGGCAGATGCAGCCAACAACACCCCGGTTGTGAGTCTACCAACCAGGACAGTCCCGCTCAATGACCATGGCACACCGGATGTTTCTGCGCAGGGTCCTTTCTAGGGCACCCAGCAGCCACTGACGCAATTCAGGGCTCCCCTACATGTTCCACCTGCCACTCCCTCGGCTCATTCCACCAGCACCACTGCCCATAGTGATTAGGGCGGCATTCACCAGCCAGGGTCCGGACCTGCGTCCAAGAGGAGGAAGGTTGCACCTGCAGCACAGGCTGGGACCCCAGACACAGCTACGACCTCCAGCACGTCAAGGAAGAAGCCTTTCTGTGCGCAGGAACTGGACTTCCTTGTGGACTACGTGCGGGACCACAACCGTGACATGCTAGTGGGGCCGAATTGTCAAACTACGGCTGCATAGCGTGATACCCACTGGAAGCATGTTGCGGATGATGTGAGTGCATTCGGCCATGAGGTGCGCACAGCTGCCGAGTGCAAGAAGCATTGGAATGACCACAAACGTAGCACTAAGGCGAAGCGTGCCTCTTATTACAAGATGACTCTTGTGACTGGCAGTGGGCCAGCACCTGAGGAGGAACACCTCACTCCGCACGAGTCCGTCGTTGCGGGGTTCATACCAACAGAATTGGTTGAAGGAATGGGAGAGGTGCAGGACTTTGATGCCCCATCCAGTGAGTGTTGTCGCGTGTTTTTTGGGGCCATGTGTGTTTTACTTGTGTGATGTGTTGTGCTTGACTGCCACTACATGTCATGTGTACATGGTTCTCATGTGCAATTCATGCAATGCTTCACTGATGAGTGCCTGCTGTGCAGGATGGTGGACATGTATAGCAGACGAGGACTGTCCTCATCACCACACTTGCACCCTACTCACATGCTAGTCACCTGGATGCCCCTCCGGTCCATGTTCCAGCTCACTGGCCCTTCTGCATCTAGCCTGGGGTGTCTTTCCTTTCAGCACTGGGACTATGTCATTGCATGACTGATGTGCATGTGTCCTCTGCCTGCATGTGGGTACTCCACCTAGGCATGCTCCCTTACCCCTCCACCCCCCCTGCACCCCAATTTCACCATTGCACTGGTGTGCATCATTTTGCGGTACTGCCATGGCCTGTTCAAGCCTCCTGTGTACATGCAAACTTCCACCAGCCAACCTGCCAGACACATGCAGTGGGGTGCATTCTCTGTCCTTGATGCAGGGTGTCTCACTTGGACTGTGCAGATGGCAGATGCTCCGCAGGGACATGAGTGCCCATTCATGCTCCATGTGCATTCCATGCATGCCCCTATGTGTCCTTGACTGGATGATCATTGTACTACGTGTCCATGGTGACCTACATTTCATGGCATTTCATCAGCCATCCCATGCCCACTCTGGCTCAGTCCTGCATCACACACATGTTTAGGGTGTCACAGTCTGTGTGGGGCACAGGCTTCCCCCTGTTTCACGCCCACTGACTCTGTCCAACTGGTGTAGTGGCTTCTGCACACATGGGTGTACTACTGAGGGTTCATCATGTGTCCTGCTTACTGTCCCATCATCATCTGCTGTGTGGTCAGTTGACTCAGATGTTGCAATTGATGTTAGTCAACACTGTCTGCCAATACACAGGTCTCTGGTCACCCTTTCGCTACCATGCAAAGCATCCCTGCATTTTCACTTAGGGGGTGGGGGGTTTGCTTGTAGCCATGCAACACATTGCATGCACATTGCACGTGATGCCTGAATTTGCCCTTGCACTGCCTTTACGTTTTTTGATACACATCATGATATACTTGTTCATGTAGATAGTGGGTAACGTACACATGTTCTGCACTGCATCAACCCACTTCTGAGCCGTGTTACACCGTTCTACATGCCTACTCACTGATGCAATGTCAAAGTGACCTGGCATGCATGGCGGGTTCTCATTTGTGTGTCACATGTCTGCTTCATGTGTCTGTGTGATGTCTATGTGTGTGTGTGTTATATGCTTCTGACATGTGTACTAATGTTATGTTTTCTCCACTTTTCAGATGATGACGCAATGGAGCCAGAGGATGGTGTTGTCATGCCAGGCACAGGGTTGTTATCACAACAGCAACCCGGCACAAGTGGGGGTCGTGGGGTGGTAGGCCACGAGAACCCACATGTGCTACAGACCATCTTGTCTATGGCTGGCAATGAGTGCAGCCCAGATGACCACTCTGACGTCCATGTCGAGGTGGATGTGCATCAGGTCCATTTGTCAGGCGTGAGTGATTCTGATGTGGACGCTCCTCTGTCCGCGACACCTGCACTGAAGGGCCAGACGGTGGTGGGACCTCCGCCTGTGGTGGATCGGGACACAGGGTCACCCTCCACACCAGTCGCTGATGTGCCTGGGCCATCACGTCGATGGGGGAATATAGTCCTGCAGCCACCAGCAGTGCCAACCCGACACGGACGGCCGGTCCTTGCGCCCCGCAGGTGTCAAGCACAGCAACATGGCGGGCGTGCGCCAACGAGGTATACTGATTGGGAGCAAGACATGGCTGCCAATTCAGAACGCCAGGGGGAAGCAATTGATAACATTGCTGTGAGCATGGAACGTGTGGCCCAATCCGTGCTCCCCTGCTAGGCAGGTGCTTCTCCAGAGCAGGCGGCACAGTCCATGGCCCGCTCGCTCAGGCTGGGCATGGCGGCCTCAGACAGGGCACGCCAGGCTGAAATGGTGTCTTTGTGTCAAGCAATTGCTGCTCACGCAGAGGCACACATGGAGGCCCTGAGGGTTGAGTATGAATCCCTCAGATCCACTCTGGTTGTGCTCTTGATGTCCCAGAGGGAGCGGTCAGAGGAGAGGTTTGCGCAGCTTGAGAGTACCATCTCGGCTGAGCTACGTGCTTGCCAGGAGATGCATCAGTTGTCCAACCAGGCCACGCAGGAAGAACTCTGTATTACACGTGTTACCTTGCAAGAGGAAGCACGCGTATCACGGGAGGTTCTGCATGCTGACCTACGTGTCATCGCCGCACAGAACCAGGTTCATTCGTCCAGCAGACTTGCTGCCAACGAGGGGCAAGCTGCGCCTAGGTGTGGTCAGGCTCCTGTGCCACGTCAACCTTTTCAGGAAGAGGCTGACTCGGATGACAAGATATCTCTCACACAGGTCGGGCTATGCAGGCGTTGAGCCCATGGAGGTTTTTTTTTTGTTGTCTTAACATCATCGCATGTGGGTGTTGAGGTGCACCCTGTACCTCCCCTCTCCTGGGTGCCTCATCCCCTGACCCCCGGGTCATATGTGGGGCCATTTTTGATTTTTCCTTTCAGTTTAGTTAGTTAATATTGTTTTTGATAGTTTTAATTAGGTAATATAGGTTTTTCATTGTTAGTTTAATTAGTTAATATAGTTTAAAATTGCTTGTCTATTGTGCATTCATGTGATGGTGTGGTGCTTTGTGGCTTTCGAAAGCATCCACTGTCTCTTCCATCTGGGCCCATCAAGCTTTTCTCGTGTATGTGTTTGCAGCTTGGGGTCCTGATTCACATAGGCCACTCCTGCTTCCCTTATGCATGGGCTCGCTAGGATGGTTCGGTGTAACACAATCTTACACAAGGGCTTTGGACTTTCCTCATAACTGTGGCCTGTCTGCTGCTGTACTACTTGTGTTAACACCCCTAGTGGGGATTGGTTGCATTTTAGCCACGCCATTTCTGTAATCAATTTGGGTGGGTACATGATTGATATCTCCTTTAATTTATGTGGATTGTGATATGTTATTTTCTTGCTTGTATATGTGCTTGATTCACATCATGCTGTAGATGGTAGCCTGCACCCTTTGCATGTCAAAGTCACACTGATGAAGGGAGGAGTTTGGATGTAGGTCTGTAACCTGGCCCAGCGACAACCAGCATGAAGACACACACACAGGGAACTTTCCAGCCTTATTAACATCTTTTATGCCCTTTCTGCAGGAAAATGAGCCTCCAGACTACCTTTGCCAGCAGACACAGGGCCAAGAAATACTGAAACCTGGCCACGTTCGGTGGTTTTGACGTGAGCATGTGTTTCCAAGCAGAAGTACAGGGCTTGTGCTCAGACGTCCGACAGAAGCAAACGTGTTTCCAGGAGCTCCAAGCAAGGTGAGCAGCACAAGGGGCCATACCGCAGACAACCTTCCACCAGGCCACTTGCACATGCATGCTAAGTAGCACCAGTGCTAGGAGCTTTGCCAGGCATTGTTGGAGAAGCGCACAGTACAGCTAACATGCGTTGGGGGCCAAATGCCAAGTAGCTTTCCAAGTTGTCAGGGGCACACACAGGGGCCATCGAACATATCCTCGGGTCCCCCCTGCTCCATTGAAGCACAGTTATTAGCGCAGTAGTGTTTTCCTAGCCAGAAACTGATACAGTGCACAGGGACACCCAGGCACAGACTCGTGTACAGTGCATATCATTTGCATGTGCAAATTGGCAAATTGGCACGTGCACTACCTATTGAAATCCGCAGCTGCCAGAACACGACTTGTACTGAAGTTGCACCTCGCTATACGCATCTAGCAGCTCACCCAGGGACCATTGTATCATGTGTGATTATTGACGCACTGGTCTTCCATTTCCCGCGTGCCCATGTGCGCCTGCCTTGCAGCATTGACAGTGTATGAACCATCACGGGGGCAAGCTAACGTATGGGTACAAAGCCGCAGACAAGAGTGTTTGTTTGTGGAGAAGTCACTTACTTTGGGGCATGAATGGTGTTGTGTGTGTGTGTTGTAAACACACACAGATTAGTAACTTGCGCTCTCTTTGCAGCATTGAACTGCTCCTGTTACCGGACCTGAGAGTGCGCAGGCAGGAGGCCAGCAATCACCCCAGAGATAAGTGTCTCTTTGGCTTGCATTTGACTCGTTTGGTACAATGTCCATGATGAACATGTTTTCTCTGATTGAGCATGTGTTATTGTCAATAGTTGTTTTTTGTATTTTGCCTACTTTCCCTTGTCAATCCTACTCCCCTCTCCTGCCCCTCTTTCCGGTTATCCTGAATACCAATGCCTGTCCCAACAACATATCCCTGACCCTGCTTCCCCGCCGGGGTCTCAGAGGCCTTTGTAAGTTTGACCTTGCAGGCTCCCAGGCCACGGAGGGGGTGGTTGGTTTGTGCCACTTCTGCGCCTGGACACCGAAGCTGTATTGTTCAACTGTGCTACCTTGGTTGTTCCATCATTGTGCTTGGACATGTGCTTGGACATTTTCTGCTATTTCAAGTCATCTACTGGTGACTCTTCCAGGGTTTTTTGGTGCCTACAGGCTTTTTCCCTGGTTTGTGGGTTTGGCTCCTTGGAGTTCTCTGCGATTTGGTATTTTTACCAGTCAAGGTGGCCTCTGAGGGGGCTGGACCCTATTTACACGCAAGGTGGAACATGGAGACCAAGGGGTAGGGTGATCCTGTAGCCAGTTAGACTTGAAGGAAGAAGGCACTTTATACCAGACACGGTTGTTCAGAAGGTCATGGTGATGTGTAAATGAGGGAGGGCCTTTTGGTGATGCATGTGTTCTGCTGGTCAATGCCTGTTCCTGTGTTGTCTTTACTTTTCAGGTGTCAAGGGATTGGTGTCGTTTGACCTGCTGGGGTGTACACATGGGCAATGTTCACATGTGATGTGACAGGACACTGAGGGTCACTTGAATTCACATGCATATATTGAGTGCATGTCCCTACTGACACACACAGTTGCACAATGATCCATCACACGTACAACCACCCTTCCATGGCCACAGGTGCACACAGATTGCCTTCTCGGGCCCGCTGTGTCCCTGCAGCACATGATCTATGACCATTTGGGGATCCTGTACATGCGTCAATTGGTTATTTATTTAATTTGTCATTTTCATGTGATGCTCAAGGTGTATCTGCAACACAATGGCTGCTCACTGTGCTGCGTGCTGAGCAGTGTGTTGCAGGAGACACACATAGCACACAGGTTCCGGAGTAGGGAGTTTACCTTGCCCAATGTCCATGTGAACAGGCATTCAGTGTTGTGTTCATGCTACGACTGGTGGAAAGCATTTGTGTATGACTTGGTATGTGTGGGAGGTTGTTGGTCAGTCATTTCATCTGATTCCATGTCAGGCGTCATTGTCTCGGGCCATTTTCCATTTATCACATGTCACTTTGTATCTTATTTGGTTATGTGTTGGACTTTTGCTATTGCATGCCATGTCATTGTGTGGCAGACAAGGGTGATGTGGGTTGGGAGGGTTTGGGTGACATACCAGGGATTGTATCTAGGGATGCACACAATGTAGCACTTCAATGTCAACATTCTTAGGGTGGTAAGGTTGTGACAGTTGACTGTCTCTTTGTCATCATCGATTGTCACCTGGTATGTGCCAGGCTTGTGTGCACTCCGCAGGGGTGGGAGTTTAGGTGAATAATTTGGCCACAAGCTGGGTTCGGGCTGCCTCGCCACATGCCCTATCCCCTCCCATGGGCAGCACCTGTGCCTGTGGTTGGGGATGTGGGGGCACCACCATGTCCACCGATCCACCCTGCCGTGTTGCAGCATTGTGCAGGACACATGCTGCCACAATGATCCTGCACACTACTGGGGGTGCGTATAGTAGCTGCCCGCCAGAGCGGTCAAGGGAGCGGAAGCGTGACTTGAGCACTCCGAATGTGCGCTCCACTATGTCCCTGGTTGCAATATGGGCAGCATTGTATCTTACCTGGGGTGGTGTGGTGGGGTTACGGATTGGCGTCATCTTGTGGTTGCTCAGAGGGTAGGCACTGTCCCCTGGGGAGGTGATAATGGTTGTGATTATTAGGGTTTGTGTATTTGTCTGTGTGTGACATGCATGCAGGTGCACAGGCATTTGTACTCACCTAGGAGCCATATGTCGCCATGCTGCCCAGCTTCCAGGGCCCGGCTCAGCGCGGACATTCTGTATATGAAACTGTCATGGGTGGTGCCAGGGTAGTTTGCACAGATAGAGGTGATGATTCCCTTTGCATCGCATATGACCTGCACGTTAGTGGAATGCCAGTGCTTGGGGTTTCAATAGATGTTCTCAGTGGCCCTAGGTGGATGTAGGTCCACATGGGTGCAATCTATGGCACCGAGCACTTTGGGGAAGTGTGCCACCTTGTAAAAGTCCTGGACCACGGCCTGCCTTTCTGCGGGTGTTTTGGGCATGTATATGTGCCTGCGGACTGAGGGGCGTGCAGTCATGATTGCCAACACCTGGTGTTGACCCCCCTTCACTATGACAGTTGTCCGCTGAAATGACCCAGTGGGCAAAAAATGCAGGACATTGAGCACCTTCTCCAAGGGGCTCAATGCCTGGGAGCACAGGGTGGGGGATGTAAGGTCATCTTCCCACTCCCTGACCAGGTCTAGAATGATACGAGGTGGAAACCTATACCTGCCATAGACCTGGTCGTCAGGCATCCCAAAAAGGTTAGTCCGGGGGGAAAAAATGCAGGCCCTGGCTATTCTCCTCCTCATGCGGTGTCACACGATCAGTGCTGCGAAAAATGGGGCATTCATCGTAGCTGTATATACGTGTTTGTTGTTTGAGCACACTTTTATATGTGCCCGGGGACGCTTCCGCCTGCCTTTGTGTGGCGGACGTGTTGACGACTGTGTGCGTCTTTTAGTGTGCGCGGGTTTCCCGTATTCGAGTCCATGAATACGTGTTGTTTACGTGCGTGTGGGCGTTCCGTGTATTTCCCTGCAGTACTTCCCCAGTTACGCCTTCTTTTTCACACGTTGTTCCCCATTCTGCGTGTTACGCCCCGTGTCCCGCCCCCTTTTTGGTGTGTGCGCCAACGTTGTGTGCTTTCCCTGTGCGTGTCACGCACGGCGTTCGGGATCTTGCAAAGACATGTGCGCCCGTGTGCACCACGCGCGGATTTGGCGCACATCCACGGGAAAACACGCGCAGGCGCTTCCATGAATGCTTTTTCACGCTATCGCCAGCTTGCGCCATGATTTTTGGCGCACATTTGTTCCATGAATCGGCCCCGAAATGTGGTCAGAAATAGTTAAGTGGTTTTAAATTCTTATGGGAGCCGCTTTGAACAGTTGTACACAAGCACAAGCAATGATTTAGTCAGCAGAATACAATTGAAATTTTAAAGTCCAAGTCGGAAACAAGTTGAAGCTATTTCCCACATGTAAAATTTCTCTGAATTGTAATTCGCGGCAAACTTTTCCTTGCACGAAATTCGCGATAACGGGAGAATCAAAATGCAATGCAGTTTTGGGTTCTATGGATAGCTATGGATGTTGAGTACAAGTAGGAGTTGAAATTACGTTTCTATCACAAAAACTGAGGGAGTTAATGAGGTTTTAGTAAAGGTTGTTTTTGTAAATTAGGCGCACGAATGGAAAACAGAAATACAATTTGAAAATGAAAGATGAGTTTGCTTACACTATATTATGACTATGGAAAAGAGAATGTCACACGTGAATTCCCACCGTTACTTGGCCAGCGTAAACCTTTGCTTGTGATACTCTAGTTTCCATTCTGGGATTTACTTTTAATACTCAAAATCTCTAATGACTTATGATTTTATAAAACAAATGAGAAAAATCAGCGCAGGAAAGGTACTGACAATACTATGATTCTGGATTTGCAGATAGGATGAATTGAGATTAGGATGAGAATATGCTGAGATATTAGGATCACCTTTCTTCCTATTAATACTTACAAAATAAGTTATTAAATTGGACTGTCAGTTCTGGTCAAGCATTGGATCTGGTCTAGGAAGAACAGCACCTCAGGCACAGGATTGCATCAGCTAGGCCGGTCACCGGTTTTGCACAGGACCTGTCTTTCTTGTTTGTGGATATTTCCATCAGCTGGATACAGAGTTCCTCAGGCAAGCCTAGTGGTGGCAAGCCAGAGAATTTCAGGATACAGGTTCAAAAGGCCTTCTCCCACCCATAGCACTTCACTGGGTGGAGAGAATGATTTGGAGTATTTGGGCCTTGCTGAAATCAATAGTTCTCTATTGCTGTCAAGAGTCTTGGCATCTGGATCTGGAAGGATGTGAAAGCTGGATGTAGAATGCTGGATTAGAGTGCTTTGCCGGAATCAGGAAAGTGAGTGGATCTGTGAGTCCCTATGCGTTCTCAGCTGTCTCTATTTATGCTTTAAAATGACATCACAAAGTGGGTGTATGGGCCGGCTTAACTAAGCCAGCCGCTGTGAGCTGGGATTGGATCAAAACTTCATCTCCGCCTTGCATTTGAGAGATTGGATCAAGGCCGGATGATGTCACATTTTATGGTTTGCTTTACAGTCCTTCGAGACCTTCCTTTAGCCACTTGTCTCAAAATCAGATTTTATACTGAATACATATTTCTACATTGGTCACCTTTATACAAATCACACACAACAATGTCATATTTTATGTAGCATCTGTTGCTCAAAATCCTGTAGCTGTGGGATCTTGTTTCAACTTTCTACAGAATTTTGCCCTTTTTGCTATGAACACAATTTCCAAACTTTATGTAACCTTCCACAAATGTGTGTGTTTAACATAGGGATGTGTGTGTACATTTTCACAATTCTAACATGAATACATTTTGCATAAAACCACATATATTGCCATTCCTGTCCAGAACAAGTTACACGGTTTTGCCACCTCTTAAAATGTGCAGCCAAAAATTAGATTCACAACTCTGTCCTTGGTGTATTTTTCACCCTTTTACAAGTTATGCGTCTTTTAAGAATTGTTCTTTGTTCATGTTTAGCAACAGATGGTCTGCCCCTTTTTGTCTCCCTGCAGTCCAGGGGCATCCCCCTCCAGGAGCCATTTACAACCACCTTCACACCTCCAGTTTCCTGGGCTGAAGTTCTGTCATTGTTCCTTCTCTTTCTATAGACAAAAGTCTGGGATAACCAGCAATTAAAATCTCCCAGTGAGTTTCTGCTGAGAGGATATCCCTCCCCCTTGGAGAACCTGCTTTTCCAGTTCTTGCAGCTCACCCAGGCTAATTAACTTCTTAAACCCAGAAAAAAACAAATTTGTTGCATCAAACATAAATACATTACTTTCTTAGCCTTAAAATCTGTGGGATTAAAACACAACTAAGATCTATATTCCTTTCAGCAAAAATCCTTGTTATGTTTGCTAACCCAGCAGACTTTTTAGTTTTCAATCACTTTAAAGTTTCATCAGTATCTCATCTGACAGCTGTCATTCAGGTAGCCCAGGGCACTGCACGCAGATTTTGACAGAGGCTGTCAGTTTACAGATAATCCAGTTTGTCTGATGAATGTTTTGCTCTTCGCATTAGGACTTTGTATGTTCGCAATGCTTCATTAGATAACATGATTTTTAGCGCGAGGCAAGATTTTGAATTTTGAGAAGTGTTGTGTTACAGGCATTTTGAAGCTTTTAGCAACAAAGCAAATGTCATTTGTAGGCACATTTTGGGGTTTCACTTGCAAAGTGCTGCTTCTCTCTCTGCACTCTATCTGCTGGTCATGGAGCCCACTGGTACATTTTCTGCACTGTGTGCTCTATTCCACCACACATCCACCATGGGTGGCTGGTTATGCATCTGTCTTTTTGTGGGCTTTGCCGCCATTGTTGCAGTTTATTTCATCATAACTGGCAGGGTAACGCCGCCTATCATAGTGGAGTGGGTCAATACATCCAACACGATCTCTGCAGGTCATATGGTACTCCTGGGGGGTATGTTTGCTTTCCTCTGAAAAAGCCACAGAATGTACCCTTTCAGTCTGGTCCTGGCTTTACTTCAATTGGATTGGGAGATTGTGGGAGACATAGTCCTTCTCTTTCCAGTCTACTGAAAAAGTCTGTGGTCTGATTTAAGCATGGGTTCTCTTGTGTCCCTCCTTAGCCTAGGGAATCATGTGGGAACTTTTCACAGGATTCTTCTTCCCTTATCCTCAAGTGGCTCACCCAGATCCGGCCAATACTTTCCTACTGGCTATGAGCTGAATTCTGGGAGTTGTAGTTTTTATATGCTTGTCCTTCTGCGCTAGGTGACATGGCTTGTGGATAACGCTGGTCTTGAGAACTTGGGCATAGCATCTCCAGATCCATGTAAGGATGACTGTAAAGGTATTTTCGTGTCACTTCACTACCATGTATAATATCGCTGTTGTGATTTCATGGCTAACCGTGTAAGCCATACAAGTGAAGGATCCTCTAAGACGTATGTCATGTCCTTGATTTCTGTTACGATGAAGACCCTAACCTAATTCTACCACATTAAACAATTCCCTAAGTAAAGTTGGAGGCTCCCATTTTCTGATGTACACATGTCCAGTTGCAACTAGCATTTTCCAGCGTCTGACTCATGCATAGGTTTCTCCTTTAGCAACATTATAAAAGGGAAACAATCATTGGGCCTCATTATAACTCAGGCGGTCCGGAAATAACGGTGCGGTAAACCCGCCGCCACCGTTGTTTCCCACCCGCCTGATCCCGACTCCTGCAGGTGGGAGGTGATGTTCCCGCCAGGTCTGACCTGGCGGGTTTAACACCGCCCGCCTGCAGGCGGACGAGGAAAAACCGGCAGCATTACGAGATGCTGCCGGTGTTTCCATGATCCCCATTCCCATTGAGTCCGTCAGGACTCGATGGGAATGGGGATTAACACCATTCCTCCTCCGTGATTCCCGAAAAACCGGGGTTGTAATGCCCCGGTAATTCCGGGAATCACGGAGGCGGAATGGTAATACGAGTCCGGCGGTAACCAGGCGGTTTTACCACTGCGGTTACCGCCGGACTCGTAATGGGGCCCATTGTGTTTTGTGCCTCACACAGTCTACACATTTACTTTAGCTGAACCCCTCTTTACTCCAGAAGTATTCATTTGGTTAGCTGCATGCTCTGCTTTCTCGTCACAGGCTTTCAGCTGCAACACAATACGTCTTTTTTTTCTCTTGCTTTTTGCTCTATTCGTTACTCTCCTCATGCTGCTCTTCCAGTTTCTGCCATTTCTCGTTCCCTGTTCTCTTACATTGTGTTACTTTTTGGGAAGAAATTGAATGCCATCTGAAACTTGAAGCCGGTCAAATTTAGAGGACTTGCGGCAATGTATTATATGCTTTGTAGCTTTTCTGACAAATATACATTAAAGTCAAAACTTACTGCTGAATCTACACCTTTTCACTAGCTAGTTCTAAGCTATACCACTAACATCGGAATTGCACCCTAAGCCATTCAAAAACTGCCATGATTCAGATAGTTCTAGAAAATGTAGCATTCACACTCAAACCATGATTAGCACTTGGAAAACTTTCCCCAAAAGTTATGAGAGACACGTTTGAAACATAACTGATAGAAACAAGAGCAAGGTAAACTACCGAGAAGATGGTTAGTAAATGTGCATATTACTATCTTGTACATGCCACATTTGGCCATTTTACATATTTTACCATGCATATTAAAATACACTTAAATCATTGGCAAGCTCCCAGAACTGCAAACATAAGACTCTGTTTACCCAACAGGGACAGAGAGGGGGCATTGAATATGCAAGCGCAAAGTGAACAGCTTAAAAATGCAGATGCTTGAGAGTTGAAATAACATTTTATGGACCGCGCTTTTGAAATCATTCCAGTTCTTTTTTTTATCATAATGCAATCTCCACAGTTATCTTGTATTTTTCCACTGATTAAGTGAAAAGTTGTCTTGGATGAATTTCAGCAACTGGTATTGTGATTTATGTGTTCCCATTCCTCTCCAAACGCAACCCTCTTCTGCATTTTAAAATGAACTCACGGTCAGTTTGTATTTTTGTTTTGAAAGTTTAAGTTGGTCCTACTTTTGAAAAGAGAAGGCGTTAATTTAATCAATATATTTCAGAATGTCAGGGTCTGCCGAAGATAACATTTCCATCATAGTTTTACCATGTGGGGACATGCTATGGTATGCATTGCATATATTTTCCTTAAGTAAATTACCATTTAATCATTATATCTAAATATACGAAGGACTGGTTATTATTACAGGAAATTGACCACCCCTAGTTATGGCAAAGTGGTAATGACCCCTCCTGACTCCCGAGGTCTATAAGGGAACTGGCATGTAGCAGTAATAGCACTGCCTGTTTTGGAGTTTTGGTGACAAAGTAAAAACGTTAGTTTAACAGCGAGCAAAGTAAATGCACAAACTGAATTAGTAAATTAAGCGTGGTTTTGCTTTGTAATATTTAAATTACATGGTTGTCTTCTTAAGTTAAGCATTTCAATTACAAACTTGATTGAACTGGAGCGGTTTTAACATAAGCATACCTTAGGCTTCATAGAGAAGGAGCTAAGTACCCCCACCTCAATCACCTCATCCATCATGCCTAGGGGCCTCATTACGACCCTGGCGGAAAGTTACCGCCAGGGCCGTGACTTTACCGCCATGGTGCTAACTACGTTAACACCATGGCGGTAAGGGGATTTACCGCCCCATTCCGACCTTGGCGGGGCGGTAAATCCCCAATCCCCATTTACCCTTCCCCATTCCCATTTTTGCCCCATAGGGCATAATGGGAGTGGGGAAGGCGTTAATTACGCCACCGTAAATTACGGTGGCGTAATTAACACCAAGTTCCCTTACCGCCATGGATTTTTACACCCGCTAAAAGCAGGTGTAAAATCCGCCATGGCGGAAAGGGAACTCGTGATTGGCGGTAAGGGGTCGGCGCAGCTAACGATGGCGCTAACCCCTTACCGCCAGGGTCGTAATGAGGCCCTATGTGTTTGGAAGCAGAGTGTGAGACACGTGCGGTACCAGTGAAAATACCTATACCAAGGAGAATCCTAGAAGCAAGGTTCCCATTGAGAAAACCATACCTGCATGCGAGACAGTACGATGGCCATTTGAATGAAATCTCTGAAGAAGCAGGACCAATGAATGGCCAAGACGAATGGTGACGTCACTCAGAGCCGAGCTGACATACAAGAGATGCAGAGGCTAGAGAATGCAGATATTCTATAAGGCATAAGTGGCATCTAGGCATCAAGATGAAGAAACATATGCTACAGGATGGATGAAGATGGATGAAGATGTAAAGCTGTTTTACAAGTGTACATATGCAAAGAAACGCAAACAGACGAGTATTCTTAAGGCTAGTTTTATAGTGAATAGATTGAGGCATGCATCAACATATATATATATATACCGATATATATATATATATATATATATATATATATATATATATATACATATATATATGTGTATATGTGAATAAAACATATACATATACATATTACATGGCCACGGTAGTGGCCATGTAGTTATGGTCAAGTTGGTGTTTCCATAGGAAGAGCACTTTTTGGGCGGCTTATAACTTCGCTCCCCCTGGACGAATCCTCACCAAACTTTGCAAAAAAAGTATATGGCCCACTCTGAATTTTTTTGCAAAATTTGGTGAGGATTCGTCCAGGGGGGGGAAAAGTTATAGGGGGGTCCCAAAACTTTTTTTTTCCCATAGACTGAATGGGAAAAAACTTTGCGCACGGCTGCAGCCCGAACCGCTGGACGGATTTACACGAAATTTGCGGCAGGAGCGGCGGCCTGGTCCCGAAAGCGTGCTGTTGCAAATTTGGTGTAAATCTGTCCAGTAGTTTTTTTAAAAATTACCAAAATGTAAGGCAAAAAAAATAGTGATATCTGTGTTCGTTTCGCGGACGGACTTCCCTGTTCGCTCCGCGGACAGCACCCCGATTGGCCCATGGCCTTGCGTCATGTCCGCGGACATGTGATATGTTCGCTGATTGGACGGCGAGGGGCGTGCAGCACGTCAGATTTTCTGTGGCGCCCGCCATCTTGTATTCGCCATCGACCGCGTACAGCGCGGTGAAACATGGATAAAAAATTGTATTTAGTGCCCTGTATTGGTGTGTAAGAGTGTTTGGGGAAGGTGGGGGAGTATGAGATAGGTTCAATGTTTTGTTTTTTTATGTGCTAGACATTTTTGTTGCGTTCAATTTGTCCGCGGAGAACACGGCTGTTCTGACATTTTGTAAATAAACTAAATGGTGGGGTGTTTAGAGGACGGAGTATGTGTCATTTTTGTTCGCAAGGAAGGTAAAAATTAGCTATGAAAACTCGCGGTGTACTTAATTGCTCATAAATACACAAACTGGGGGTGTCCTCAAGACGCTGTCCGTATTGTAATCTGTCTAGTTGAATGTGTTCTAAGAACACTCGCGGTGTCCCGAAATGGTTGCAATTACACAAAATGGGGGTGTTCTGAGAACGTTGTTTGTATTGTTCGTTGCCAGGGTGAAAGTGTTTTAAGACCACTCCTTTTGTCCGCTAATAGTACAATTTCCTATGGGCGTCAACCGACTTTTTGTCCACTAAAGAAATGATAAAGCCGGCTGGTGTGCGCCGACATTATGTGATAATCCTATGACTGGCGCTATTGACCTGGCTGACTTGCTTTTGCGACACTAAATCATATCTCCCGCCCCTAAGCATGATATTATCAAAGCATTCATATTCCCTGCCTCTCTCCGTGACGTTACAGGGTGTGTCATCAAACGCGCCCAGTCCTCTCCAGTCCTAAGTGACTTTACACAGAACCCGGAAGACAACACATATTATGTCACAACACAGTGCGCCACAATTCGGAATATGAAACAGTGATTTAAAAGCAAACAGCAAGATTGTACATTTTGTAAAGTACATTTATTTGACATCAAATATTTAGAGAATATTCAGCAATTTGCATTTGTCTTTGTTGTCGATCCGCAAAAGTTCATGTTGAGGCATGCGATGTTCCTTTGCGGTACAGAGGATGTTAGATCAGCTTACAACTCAGTGCGCCACAATTCGGAATATGAAACTGTGGTTTAAAAGTAAACAGCAGGATTGTACATTTGGTAAAGTACATTTATTTCACATGAAATGTTTAGTGAATATTCAGCGATTTGCTATTGTCTCTGCTGTCGATCAGCAAAAGTTTATTTGGAGCCATGCGTTGTTCCTTTGCGGTAGATAGGCTGTTGGTTTATAATAAAAGCAGTAAATGGTCGCTCTGATAATCGGAAGGTTGCTCCAAAAACGAGCCATTAGACCACCCTATTGGTCGGTATGTTGTTTGTAGCCGCTAGTACTGCCGAAGGGCATATTGGTCCTTGGCGATTGTCCCATAAAATGGTGAGGGTCATGAAGTTGGATATTTGGACCTGCACCTGGCAGTTGAAGACCCCATCCGCTGGAGTCTGTAAATCGTGACATAGGCAAAATGGGGCCACATACCTGTTTTAAAAAACATAAATTAGTCTCACCAGCCGATCTTCATTAAAAATCATCATTTTATTTATTAGGGCGTGAAACTATTTGCTATCGAAGATAGTGCAACGGAGTATGTTAATAATAAAATAATAATATTTTCCCATTCATATAGCGCTAAGAACCGTGAGGTATCTAAGCGGTGCTTATTATTAACCACGGTGTGTGGTGCTCATTTATCGATCACGGAAGGATGAAAGGCTGAGTTTGGCCTTGCCGGGATTCGAACTTGCATTAGCAAGCTGTGCACGGATGTCAAAGCGAGCGTTGTACTCGCTGTGCCATTTGACAGGCTACAGTGAAGTGGCACAGCGAGTAGAGCGCTTGACCGCCTATAGACCGGTTACATTATTTCTATTAACCCACCCTGTGTCGTCTGCCTTTTTCAGAGCCCTCTAAACAACAGGGGATCAATTTCGCGGTGATAGTGCGCGGTAGAAGACATTATGCCACTTTCAATGAACAAGTTCAACTTGAGCGGTCTTTAATGCTACGCTATTGTAATTATATTTGGTATAAAATAATCTAAAGGGTTACTTACAGTACAATTGCAATTTCCATTGTCTACGAGTGGTGCAGTCCCAAAATACGACTCTGCGTGTGCCAACGATCTTTCAATAATGATATAATATATAAAAGTGGTTTTGTTTCATACATTTCATCCTTATCTTCTCTTACGTTTTAGCAACACTCTTTCAAGAGAAGTCTTTCATCACAATCTCTGTCTGTCAAGGTCAAAACACAATACAACCTTATAGTCCGCTTTGTGAGCTTCTCCGGGGCCCGAGAAAAAAATGGAAGCAGCTGACCTTCACTGTGAACGAGCATAAATTCTTACTTTGCAACATTCTGTGTAAAACCATCTGTGAGAAGTTGGTTTTTGCACGCCATGTTTGTATATTTTTTGTGTGATATTAAAAAAAGTTTGTTTAAGGGACGTTATGGTTCTAAGTACAGCCGAAAGACCCCTGAAAATCGCAAGTTATGGTAAGCTATGAAAAATAACTCGCGCCACCACCGTGCACTGCTAAGACTAACACCCAGGACATCAAAGATGACATCGCAAATGTCATTGATGAAATCACTGATGACATCACATGTGTATGTACTTTTCATGGAATTTGTGTACTAGGGATTTTTATTATAATGTTGCGAAAAAAGTGTCAAGGATATTGCAATAAATATCATGCCGTTATTAGTGCTGTGAACAATGCATTGATATAAATAGCATTGTATTATGGGATTCTATCTAGTATACTGAGCTACTAATGGAGAAACATAGCATTGTGTGCAGAGTACAAGATGAAAGTATAATATTTGTAATGTTAATATGTTGAATAATGAAATGATAATTGTCCTGAAATGTTCGAAAATTCACAAAATGGGGGTGTTCTGAGGACGTTATTCATATTGTGTGATTGCTTAGCTGTATGCAATGAGGGAATGGCTGTTCGTGGACAGGATGTGCTACATCCGGGTTTTTCCAGGAAATCCAACATGGAAAGAAGACTGTACGGATCAGCCAATCAGATGTCGAGGTTGTGGATTTGTGTTGAAAGAGACTGTGTGTGGTGAAGATGGCAGAAGTGGAGAAAGTCAGGGTGTTGGTGCTCGGAGATATGTTTGTGCATGGTTTACAGCAGTATGCTGAATGCAGGCATGTTGCAAAGAACTTTGATGTGAAAGGAGTGGAGGTGGTGTGGAGCACTGTGCTTGATTGCAATGTACAGGGAATTGTACAAGTTTGTGAGGATATGGCCACGATGAACAGTCCGCATGTGGTAGTTTTGCACCATGGTGCTTTCCATTTGGGCAACGTCAGTGCCCCTACTTTGTTGGCTGATTTGGAACGCTTGATTCAAGCCGTAATGAAGATCCTTCCAAATGCGAAAGTAATTTTTCTGGATTACTACCTAGGGCAATATGGGACAATAGTTCAGTTTTTTGTCCTCAGCAAAACATTGCTAGGTGTGTCATCAACCGAGGAATGTGTGCCTTCATGCTTAGAGCTGGTATGTTCTTCTGTAACCATGAGAATATTGATGCCAGTAATGCTGTTAATTTTAAAGAAGATGGCATTTCTTTATCTTTTACGGGAAATGCCTTTCTATTTTGGAATGTAAGGGTGGCTTTGGAGAAGGTTATGTAAAGATTTTGGAAGTAAAGTAAGAAAAAAAAACCAAGAAAAAAAATACAAAATAACAGGTGTCTGTCAAAAAAAAGCAGCCGTTAAAATCGGAATCAGGCGTTAAGGGTTAACAACGGCGTTAACCCTTAACGCCTGAGTTGTACAACCACACTGAACAAACCCTAAAGTCTCAAATAGTGAGTCGCAAACAGTTCAATCACAATTCATGACTACCTCTTACAATACAAATACATATAAACAAACAGTGTGGAAATATCAACACAAAATTGAAAACAAAAAGTTGACAATTACAAATACATTATTTTAAATGAAAAAAACACGTATAACCAAAGAGAGGTGGTGACCCTATTCAAACTTCCATCTTCAGGTTACATATAACAATCACCGACCCGGTTTCGAGGTAAAGATTTCGTTTTTGAACGTCTTCTTCAGGGACAGTTATTACTAAAAAAACAGACATATATGTAATTAACATATTGTAAAAATGTGTTCCTCTGTATCATATAGCCAAGGGCAAACAAACGAAGCCAAGAACAATGGATGGCCTGTGGAGAATGGAAGCCAATATTTCATGAAGGAATCCTTCTAAATACATGAAGCATATTGTCGACACATAACTGTTTGAGCGCGATATCTCTTAAAACCAACACACTTGTGCGTAGGCATAAATGCATACTGAAAGGAACCTGCATTGCTGTCATATAGCCAGGAATCTATGTGCTAGAAGGTGAGAGCTGGTATTAAGCCTTGATTCTCAATCGGGAAGACACACACCAGAGAGTTAGTTTTCATAGATATAAACAAGGGCGCAGGATGCTGCCCCTGTGGGCCAAAACTCGGCAGACATATTGGAATGGACCAAATATCACCATGACTCATTCTATAGCTAAGCCTGTATGTTCAAGGTGGAGAAATGCATGCAGACGAACCAGAAGAAAAAGAAAGCAACTCAATGCCATCAAATTGCATATATCAATATGGTCAAATACATGTTTCCATTCTTCTAGAGAATTAAGGCCTTGTTCAATGGTCTTCAAATAAAAAATCCACTTTTGTTCTTTATGGGAGAGTTTTCTAATGACCCCCTCAGTACTGGAGTCACAGATGTTGTTAATACAGAACCAGAGTAAGTCTTCCACTTTATGTCTAAACTCAATAAGGTGCATCATCAAGAGTGCATTTAAAGTTTGAGTTCTGATTTTGGAACAATGCTTGTTGATCCTTAAATCTACTGCTCAGTTTGTTATAGTAGCAGCCAACGGCATTGATCAAATTTTTACTTTTACAAGGGGTAAGTGAGCATACATCCCATGTTCTGTCTTGGCTTACCACTGATTGTGTTATCCCTGAAAACCGACAGGCTGCCCCACCATGGGTTTGTTGAAATCCAGCTGAGGTGGTAATTCTTCTAACCTGTGTAAGTTTTTATTTGAGGCTTTTTCATCTTTCAACACAAAAATGGATTTTGCAATTTTAAATGGTAGTACATTCAATACCATCCAATTATTTTAAATAATACCACCAATGGGTTCACTAAACTGGAGGTGGCATATACTGCTTGATCAGTGTGTCGATCCATTTGTTGAGGAGTAAGGAGGGTATCACGATTTACATATCTTGTTTGTTTGCAACATTAACACACTTCTCTTGGGATACATTTTCGTGATCACTCTATCATAACCCTGTCATGTTTTCAGGAGAACAATTCCATTACTGCGCAGGAAGTGCCCTTGTTGTGAAGTTGTTGACCCTGCTTTTTGCACTGTTTCATTGGTGTACGCAGCTCTGCTTTGTCTCCAGACTTACCTCAGAACTATTTTAATATGGGTACAGATGAAGCTAATCTGGGACCAGTAGACCTTCTCTGGAGGTCTTTTTTAATTAATGGCTATATAAAACATTGACATCATATGAGAGTTGTGTGTAGAATAACTATGGCTTCAACAAACCAATAAAAGCCCCGATTTACAAAAATGTTTTAACGTGGGAAAGTCCCATTGAAAACATGTTTGTAAATCAGGATCAATGTCTTTTGGATTAGGGATCTCTATTTCACCTTACTGGCTTTGTGAATATGAAGTCACCACTGTGGGTATGTTTTAGCACCTTCTGTGTCTTTGCAGAGGTTTGTAGTTCCATCATACATTTGTGAATGGAAAGAATTTTATTTCCAGAATTCATTGTAGTGACTATCAAGCATATATCATCATCTCCAGCAAAATAACGGTATTCATCCGAAAGCCATCAAAGAGCAAATTAAAACATGCATCATAATATATCAATATATATTAAAATATGCAATAAAAACATTATAAAATACAGTCATTCAAAACATACATTCATCTTATAGAAGAAAAGCTAAACACTATACCAAATAAATTCTCCTAACATTGGTTGCTCTCTTATGAAAAGAGAATAGAACCCATGCAATATAACATGACTCTGCCTTCAATAAAAAGTACAACGCTGGGTGACATTGCCTAAACGAGAAATATCTTAAAAGAGGCATAAGTGTCTGCCTTCGGATTGTTTTATAAGCTGGGCAAAGAAAATTAAGCAAATCTTCTCTCTGAGCCTGACAAGCAGGGAACCTTGTACCCACCAAAGAATACTGCCATTTAACAGTATTACACTTTAGGTCCAATGAATTGAACCTGGCCCTCGTGATCAGCCATGGATCAGGAGAATGATTGCTGAAGATAAGGTATGGCTGTAACTTTGCAGGTGTATTAATAAAGCAATACATTCTATTAAAGTTTGACCTAGATCCACTGAGCTCTCTTATTGCCTTGATCCTGTCCTTAAAATGGGCCCTAACTGATCGGCTAAGGGCCTTGGAATCTAAAGCCACCTGTGAAAAGAGTGAATGTACATTAGCTTTGGTTAAACTCATTTTTATGTGATGAAGTCACGGAACACGATCGGCTCCCGCCAATTTTAAAACTTCCCAAATTAGAAATTTAGTTAAAAAGGCTTTGGGATTAGACTCGTGACCAGTGCAAAAGGCCATTTGTCTTCTTTAAAACCAACCCCAAGCCCCTCATAAACTGCAAAGTTAGCGGCTGCGCTGGGTAGGCCTAATAGAGATTTGAGGAGCTTGTTTTAACCCACCTGCAGATCTGAAACATTTTGAAAAGCCCTCAATGTGGCTCCATAGTATGTCACGGCCAAGCTCCCGTTTTTATAAATAAATCTCTGCCATTTTGAGCTGCCTAAGTCCAGTTTCCTAAAGACATTCATTGATTGTGTCCTAATATAGGGAGGCTTTAGAATGAACTCAAATCTTATGGCACATTATGAGTGGTCTTAGCCTGATCCGGTCACCACGGTCTGAGGCTGCTACTGCTCCAGTGGTCTAATATTCCTGCCCCTTCCACCCCGATCTCCTTCTGAAGTGGATGACAAGGTAGACAACATAATCGACTTCCACGAGGTTCACACCTCACATGTAGAATGAGCCCTGATATTTAGCTTTAATCTCTGACTATAGGATAGTTGATTCATTAAAGACAAGCTGTCTGTTCTGGCAGAATATCTCCACATTAGACAGTAATCTATGGAGACTAGAACACGTGCTAGTAATTAGGCAGGCGCCATCTGCAAACATCAGGACTGAGCTCTCCATTCTCCCAATTTTTATTACTTCTGCCCCGAACTCTCCCAAATCCCTACTAGAGCAAGGCTATTTAGATTAAGGGTGGGGTTAATTATCACAATTGCTTCACTCCTCTTCTTATATATAATAGTATGATAGTTCAGCGGGTAGAGCGCTCACTGCTGCAATCTATGTCGGATCTTTGAATCCTGCCAAGGCCAACTCAGCCTTTCATCCTTCCGAGGTTGATAAATGAGTACTAGCTTCGGTTGGGATGATTAATGGATGTAAATAAGTTCTATTTTATTTATTCACATTTATAAAGCGCTCACACAGCCCGCAGGCATCGAGGCGCTGTTACAGGAATTGTTTTTCATAGTTGCGTAATTGTGTGTTTTTTTATTTTTTATTTTTGTCTTAGTTACGTATTTATAACGCGCTTAAACACCCAGAGGTTTCTAAGAGCGGACCCGGGGATCGAACCTGTTGTTGCTTCGTGTCGTCTTGCTTCCAAGACGCGCACGCTGCCGCTGAGCTATCCTCCCGGGACAAATGTACAGCACTTAGGCCTAAGAGCTATATAAATAACCAATCATTATCATATACATGGGTTGTGTTAGTTCTCCAATGCTCCCGTACCATAGAAATGGATATGGGGCCATTCCCTATAGCCCCCATTTGATTTGCTTCTCAACATCCCTCTTCCTCAAAATATACTCTGGATGAATGGGCTGCCTATAGCCCTTGGAACTCGCGAGCTTCTGTATGTGTGTGACCCATGGAGTCACCTGTATTAATTATCCCCAAAAAGATTTTACATCCTTGGCAGCCACTGCCTTTGCTAAATGTTGCCTCATCATTCACCTAACTTCCTCTTAACTTTCCTCCACTATTGTACAATACTTTACCTTGATAGCCAGGGCAGTACCATGGATACTGCAATTGGCAGCTTGCAGTTCCCTTGCAAGTTCTCTTTTGGTTTGCTTAAATTCCAAGCTGAATCAGTCATGTATTCCCCCTCCACCATGCATTTTCCTGTGCACTGTTAGATGAGGGATGGCCTTCCCAGTTCATCCACCAAAAGCTTCAACCACTTCCACATCATTGACACTCTCTGAGAGAATGGCTTGGGTCTCTACGCTACTATCATTCATAAAACCCCCAATGATACACATATGGATGCTCTATTTCTAAATCACTCGCTTCTTTGAGGGCAGCCACACTGGGAAGTCCATGACCTAGGTCTCTACCTGCCCTGATTCCTAAAGTGAGACAAAGTGGGTTTGACCTGTTTCTACTCTCTGATCCACATTAAAATCCATCACATGCCTATATGGATTGACGGGGATCAGAACATAGTCTATATATCCTAAGCTCACTGGCATCCAGTAAAAGTGTGATCTGCCGGGATAACACATGCGTATTTAAACACTACCTGGGCCAGTGAATTTGCCATTACGTTCTGTTTCATATTTATTTCTAAATCTTCCTAGCAGACACTTCATTCCTCCTATTCTCACACCCCAGCTGGCTATGCTTGAGACCCTCTAAATTGGGAATTAAAGTACCCCATTCCCACTGCTACTATCTTTGCCTCATCCCCTTTTTCTGGAGCCTCCCCACTTAAAACCCCAAAATAGCGAGTACTTGGAGGGGCCATTCTTTTTTCCATCTGTGGGAGATAAACATTTAGTATGACCAGATTTGTGGGGACTCTCATCTTTTCAATTATCTCCTGGTTGTTGTGATTCTTCATCTTGCATTCTTCTCCATCCACTATCTTGTCCGTCTTCAGTAAAACTGCATGGCCCCCTTTGGTCCTCCCCTCCCTACCTTGACCCCTGGCACTGAAAAGAACACCACCTCTGGGGCTTCATGATGGGAAGTCAGCCAAGGTCCCTGAGTGTGACTGCATCACAGATGGCAATATACTATTTCCAATCAGTATCTACTATTTTGTTTGCTATGCCAGCCACATTCCAGACCCCTATGTGTAACACCTCCTCCTTTACCTCTGCCTCAGTGAGCACACTCAGGGTGGAAGGTCTGACAACCTTTCTATTCCCCCAACCATCAACCTGTAATTTTATACCTGCTCTACCTGCCCCACCATTGCAAGGCTGAGCTGCTGGCTCGGCTGCACAACTACAACTTCCTCCGTTTTCCCAAAAGGGGCAATCGTCAATCCAGGTAATCAAGTCTGCCATCCCTCTCTTCCCCCAATATCTGCTCATTCCCGTGGAATCTAAATGCATATAATTGACAACGGTGAAAAGCCTTTCCTGCACCCCCCATTGTTACCAGTCTGCCACTCCTAACACATAGCCATATACCTGGACCATGTCTTCACATGGCGAAAAAACTGGAATGGGATAAACTGCAATGTAGCACACCTCACCCAACATAAAACGAAAAAGTAAGAAAAACACAGACCTCCCCCACACCTTTTCTTTTGTCTGACCCACCTATTCCACCCTTCAGTCATCAGATGGTTTGCTTAAAGAAGACTTGTCTGGCACCACACATCTAATGGATACATTGGGGATACTCATGACAAAACAACATAATATGGTACTGCTGCCGGTGGCAGGTTTCAGTCTTTTACGAAACAATATACTATACAAAGAGCTGAGAAACAGGTGTTTGACAGAAAAGTGAGCTTGTCCAGGCCCTAATTCCTTCCTATATATTTTTTGTGATTGATCATAATACTTATACCATATAAATGTGCACTATATATTTGGTAATTGCAACATTAATGTCCTGGATACAAATACAAAATGAAATATAAGGATAAAATAAAAGAAGGCAATACATGGGAGACAAGTAAACAATGTAGAAGCAATTCAAAAGAAAAAGGAAATGAGGAATAATTAGTATGAATGTATATCATATTTGTTTAACACAGACAAGAATGTTCTTAATTTCTCATGGACCGTAGTTCCTCACATATTAATGTATATGTTTTGAGAAGAGGATTTTAGAAAATCTATACCCTTAGTCTTCTTGTATAGTCATCGTTTTTAGTTAGTTGTAAATAGTGTTATTTCAAAAAAGTCAGCATCTCTTTCTTGGGTAAAACATGGAAGTGCTCCTTTAAATTAAAACAATAAGGCAAAACATGTTTGCCATTGAGTGAAACGTAACTTTAATGGCCAATGAACAACTAGGGTATTAATCCCAACACACAGGTCTATTAACCTCTTAGTAGGAGGGTGACTAAAATGTATTTAATTTATTACGCACCTAATACTTGTTTCTAAGCGTAGTTCCGCGTTTCGAACTTCAGTTGCCCTGCGTGATTTTGTTTCCAAGACCACTGCGTTGCCCCCTGTTCTATGCTCCGTTCACAAGGTCCTCCCTGATACATCAGGTTGTTTTTAGTAGTAATACTTGTCCCACTCTTCCAGGGGTTTGCAGTAATCTCAATATGTCTCAAAAGGGACATTTGCGGATATGTGTCTGTGCAAAATGTTCAGCATACTTCCCAACATGCTACAAACCTGAACATGTGGCATGTGTGTAGGTTCCATGGTGTAGACAATGTAAAAAGTCAAAAATATAAATGTTTACAATTTTTGTTTTTTAAGCACTTTGGATGTGTGTGTGTGTCTGTTCAAAATGTTCAGCATTCTTCCCAAAATGCTACAAACCTGAGATCTGGTATGTGGGTAGGTCCCATGGTTTAGACAATGTAGAAAGGATAAAATATACATTTTGCCAATGTTTGCAGTCTACAATGCTTGGAGATGTGTGTGTGTCTGTGTGTCTGTTTGAAATGTTCAGCATACTTCCCAATCTGCCACAAAACCTGAAATTTGGCATGTGGGTAGGTTTGATGGTGACAATGTAACAAGTATAACATATACCTTTTTTGCACGCTCCAACTCAAAGTCGCTGGAACCAATTTACAGTATTCATGCTGTTCTCATGGCCAGCTTAATGTGGCTTGCTCCAAAGTTGGAAACAAAGACAGTTTGTTCACACTACTTCCTACAGGAAAGACAAGCAATAATGTCTAAAATGAAGCATTGGTTTAGTTAATTAAATATACTTCAAACTAGGACTCAAGCAGAAATTACTGTGCGAAGCCTGGGTACCCCTGCTAGTTATTCTATAAAGTTAAAAAACCTACAGAGGGAGTTACACTTTACATATCTTTGTGTTTTTTGGATGGTAGAAAATTATTTATTTATTATTGTAACATCTTATAGAATTGGTGTTCCCAAGAATTAAAATCTAGATAACAGTCTTGAGTTTCCAGTAGAGTGACAACATGGGCACTGGATACACCGCCAATAATAGATCATACGTTATGTAAGGTTATCCAATATGTATATTGCACCCATCACCACGGTAGTGGTATGTGATGAAAATAGAATTGTACTTACCAAAGGAACTGGTAGGTTTCTTTACAGCATGCAAGTGGTCTTTTGACCTCTTAATTTCAGCAGGGCGTGTTTGCATAGAGCAGCTATGTTTACTCTTCTGTGCGTTGTGATGTCATTGAACGTCAGACCAAAATGAACATTCTCAGTCTCATCTGACGTGTGCCATTTTTAAATGGCTCCCTCCAGCCAATGCCCTTTGAATTAGCTCGTACTCTAATCCCAACCGTGAATACATTGAACAATACAATATTCCATAACATTATTTGTAAATTAACTTTGTGTTTTTTTATTTAAATTCTGGGCATAATTCACCTTTATTCTTAACCTTGCCTAGTATAGTAGCCCCCTCATGTTAACATGTATTATCAGAACATCCTTTGTGAATAACGAGGCAACGGGTGTATATGTTAAAGGAGAGTTCCGGGACTTTTTTTTTATTGTCCCTACGGTTCGGCCATGTGTTTTTAAGCATAACTCGGTAGATCGTAGAAAAGTTTCCTATGGACCTTACCCAACTTTTCGTCCATTAACGCACTCGAAATCAGCCGCCATTTTCTGATAATCCTATCACTTGCCGCATCGCCCTGGCTCACCTGCTTTTGCGGCACTAAATCAAATCCCCCGCCCCTGAAACAGACTTTATCAAAACATTCATATTCCCCGCCTCTATCCGTGACGTGACTGAGCTGCGTAGGCAAACGCGCCCAGGCGTCTTCTACGCGACTCCACACAGAACCCGGAAATCAACACAGATCAGCTCACACAACACAGCGCGCCACAATTCGCAATATGAAACTGTACTTTTAAATCAAACCGCAAGATTGTAAATTTGGTAAAGTACATTTATTTGACATCAAATGTTTAGAGAATATTCAGCGATTTTCTTTTTTATTTGCTCACGTTCCAAAAAGTTCGTTTTGAGGCACGCGATGTTCCTTTGCTGTACACAGGGTCTTAGATCATCTCACAATACAGCGCCACAATTCGGAATATGAAACTGTGGTTTAAAAGCAAACTGCAAGATTGTACATTTGGCAAAGTACATTTATTGGACATCAAATGTTTAGAGAATATTCAGCGATTTTCATTTTTATTTGCTCTCGATCCAAAATAGTTCGTCTTGAGGCAAGCGATGTTCGTGTGCAGTAAACAGGGTGTTGGTTTACGATAAAATAAGCTCTTTGGTCGCACTGATAATCGCATGGCTGTTCCAACAACGAGGCACTAGGCCACCACAACGGTCTGTATGTTGCATCTAGCCGTTAGTACCGCGTAAGGGCATACTTGTACTTGGCGATCGTCCCATAAAATGGTCAGGGTGGTAACGTTGTTCACGCGGAGAAGCAACTGGCGATTAAAAAAGCCGTCCGCCGGTGTCTGGTACTCGTGACACATGCAGTAATGCATGATGTACCTGTTTGAAAAACATATAAACAATGAAATTAGTCTCACCATCAGATCTTTATTAAAATTATTCATTTTATATATTCGGTCGGGAAATTATTTCATAGCTAGGACAGTGCAACTGGGTTTTAAACGTCAAGGGGGGGCTGTAGGATACTGAGACAGTCCCTCAGTGCAGGGGTTGACAGGGAGTGCAGGTGGAGAGTGGAAGGGCCCAGGACCGAGATCGCAGACAGTGGACCAGTTGTAGCAGGGGAGAGGGAGAGAGAAAGCAGAAGCAAAGGTTTTGAGGTGCTTCCGTAAAAGTAGACGGTTCTCCCCAAGATAGTGCGCGGTACAAAACAATATGCCACATAGAACGAACAAGTACAACTTAACCCGTCTTTAAAGCTACTGTATAGTAATTAAATTGCGGTATAAACTCATCTAAAGAGTTACTTACATTATATTTGCATTTTCCATTGTGTCTGTGCGTAGGGCAGCCCCGAAATACCACTCCTTCTATGCCGACGTTATTTCTTCTAATGAACGAACATGAAATGGCTTTCGTTTCTGAAATTATATTCATTATCGTTTCTTACGTGGTCCCGGCCTGTCAAGGTCAAAATACAATAGAACCTTATACTGAGTCGTGGGCCATTCTGGCACCCGAGAAAAAATCAAAGCAGCTGACCTTCACTTTGAACGAGCACACATTCCTAGTTAGCTACATTCAGTGTAAGGCATTCTCACAGGACTTGAAATTTACACTCCATCTTTGCATTTTGTCTGCGTGCTTTGCAGCCCCACAGAACCATAAATACGGAGACATTCTATATTTTTTGAAAAATGATTTATATTACTGTTTGGTTTAATTTAATGCGCAAATGAACAAGGTTGGATAGATACACATATTCAATGGGCCTGCGACATGAGGAGACTCGAGAGAACAGACAATCAAATTACAATCATTTAAACCGTGATGTGTATTTCTCAATGAGCTCTGCTTTAGGTGGACATGGAACAGAGGCAATGTTGGGTGGCAATGCAGTTGTCCCCTGCACAGGTTCGTTCACAACTCCATTTATGTGCCTATCTAGGACGTCAACAATAAGTTTCTCAATAAACTCATATTGCATATCCTCAAACACTGGTTTGATCACCCATTGTTTACTTCTTTTAGTGAAGGCCTTATTGTAGCGAAGCGTCCCTAAAGTTCCGGTCGTCCTACTTTGTTGACGGCCAACATTATGGTTATGTGCCAAGACCGCTAAAAGAGTCCGATTTATCATGCCCTCCATGCCAAAATGCAATCGTTTTGGCCTGTACTTGAGGCACATATTGTGGAACACCTCCAAATCTCCTGTGTGGCAGAATTCCGTGAGTCCCCTCAAAGCTTTTGTTATAGTTTTATCAAATACAATCTTTTCAATGGCTTTGTGAGTGGGTGATGAAGGAATCAACCACTTCTTCTTCCGTGCCTCCTCTGTGGACAAATGTCCATGTTCACAATTGTGGAAATGTTGGTTCGTGTTCCATCGGTGAACGTTTGTACAGTGTGGCATTACTGACCGCCATTTTTCCAGTAGAATTTCCAACGACCCTCCACATGTTTTTGAGCTCCACCAAAGATGGTTGCTGATTGACTTGGACCACTGTGAAATACCTTGCAATTCTTTTTTTTTACCTGCAGCCGACAATTTTTTATTGATTGATTTTGCAAGATGCCAAACGTCAAATTGGTGATTTATATTTTTGTACTGTTCTCTCATTGTCTTGGCAATTGAAACGTGTCTGTCCGTGGCTATCAGGTCGATCACCATTCCCCGCGATTGTAGTTCTTGCAATGATGCTACAAAGCCAACTTTCTCCATGGCCACTGAGGATGTACTTTGTGACACCTGCACGACCACCGAACTCACAATTTTCTTACTTTCCATGTCCTGAAAGTGGTAGGTGCAGTACTTGGCTGAAAATCCTGAGCTGTCGCACTGTCCATCACCGGCTAGCCTGAACCGTTTGCCCGCGAATGTACTATCAATAGACATTTTTTCCATTCTCCAAGCTTCGCTAATGGCTGGAAATAGATAATCGGTTTGGTATTTGTAGAACTGAGTTTTCGCAATGAAATGGATTCCCACAAACTGAAAGAAAGACTCTAATTTTTTAAAACTTGAACCACTAAAAAGTGCAGCCGCTGCACAAAGTAGATTGCCTGCTGGCAGTTGTCCCAGCATAGGTTGTGCAGACCATGAGAAAGGATGATATTTTGTACAGGTGGCATGTATTTTAAGGTTAGTGCCTCGAATTGCACGAGTCACATTAATGAATGGCTCCCCACATACTTCCCCACCTACCAAATGCCCACATTTAATCCGAATAATAATATCAATCAAACAACTATCGAATACAATGAATTTGGCCTCTTTCCTTATACTGTCACTCTGCATCCCAGCTGGTTCGGCCTGTAACGTTGAGGACATGTCACTCACATGAAAGGTAGAATCTCTGATATCGTCTTCCGCTATGTTCAGTGATATTGATGGTGTTTCATTGTCGTCTACTTCATTCTCTTCCATTGCAACATCTGTTCCTTCTCCGGCGATGGGTGAATAAAACAATTTCTTCAACTTTCTCGCGGTCTTAGTTTTTGCGGGTGTGGATTCTGTGAATTGATCTCCGACTGCATCCGAACTACCAGGAGGACATTCACTATCAATGGCTGGTGGTGGTATAGCTCCGTTGTCAATCACTTCATATTCTTCCCATTGGCACGATGCTTCTCCAGTCTCAAGTCCCTGCCAAAAGGTTTGACAAGCAACATCTCTCGTTCGCTTCACTGTCTGTGTAGATCTAGTTCGTACACCCACTCGCAACTAGAGGACAGATTGGAAAAGGGGTGTTCAGTTTAAACACAACTTACAGTATTGAACTATTAACAGTGAAAAACAACATAATATAGTGACCAGGACACTAACCTTCTTTTGCTTTCTTTTCTTTGAAACTTTCTTGCCTCGAACTTCAACATCAGGACGCTGTTGCTCCGACTCGTGTGTGCATGTCTCCACTTCCTCTTGCGCTGCAACGACTATGTTTTCCTGATAAGCACATCCATCACGCACTGACGCTCCATCGACTCCCTGAAACATAGAACTTTCATTAGTATGTATAATAATATCGAAAACACAAAATGTACTTGGGGACCAATACCCACGTACATCTCAATAGCAAAACACGAATGAACGCTTTGTGTAGAACATTCAAACGACAATTATTCACGCATAGTTGATCTAGTTAGATGGAACTGTCAAGATCCATACCTCGGGCTCCTCATAGACTTCCATTGATGATATTATTGAAGATGATGCTTCAGTGACTCCCTGAAACACAGTAATTGCATTAGTATGGTTTTCTATTTTGATAAAAAGAACAGAAAGTTTGTGCAGGCGTGAACGGCTCATCTAAATAGACCTGCACAAATGATCAGTTGTCTAAAATAAATAATGGATATGTAAATATGATTCGATTTGCTCGATCGTTGGAAGTGTCACCACCCAGAGATCTGCATCAACTACTAGGGGTGATGTTCTTGTAGAAGAAGCTCCGTCATCTCCCTGAAACATAGTACTTGCGTTAATAAGGAAGTATAGCGGATGTAATCACGTCATATGATTTCGCTTGATTGAACTGTCAGTATCCATACCTCGAAATGCATAAGAACATCAAGGGACGATGTAACTGCGGTGCACACTTCTGCAAGCTGTTGCGCCGACCCGTAACTGCACGCTCCCCCTTCTTCTTGGACTAATGCTCCATCGACTCCCTGAAACATAGGACTTTCATTAGTAATGAACACAATATTGAAAAAAGAAGACACATAGGAGGGCGACGACAGAAGGACATATCAATGGCTAAAAACGAAAGAAACATTGTGTGTAACAATCACGCTACAAGAATGCAAGATCTGATGATCTCCATCGATGGAACTGTCCTGAAACGTACCTCGAGCATCTGAGTGACATCAACGGTAGTCGTCAACACGTTGGACTCCTCAGCATCTCCCTGAAAGACAGTACTTGAATTATTTTGGATAACAATAATTATAACTGAAAACAAAGACTAGAGGACGAGTACAAGGGTGTACCATTAGGTAAAATAATTACACGATAAATTAAAACTATTGATTTACATGCCTAAAACAAGTCAGTGGCAGAATAGCCAAGTAAGATTACCCGATAGGCGCTTGAAGTGGCTGATGACTGCAATAACGACACGGATGGAGAATCTTCCGCCTTCATATTGAGTGGATACATAAATGGGGAAATTATTGTTAGCTAATGCTACACACTACCGCAAGGCCGAGAGATAAATACGTAAACTTGACTCACCAGTGGAGGGATGTGGACGAATAGAGTGGGAATAGCGTTTGAGAGCAATTTTCGCCTCGCTCGCGGTGTGTTCTTCTTTATTAGCAATGATGTGGAGTACATGTCTGAGCTAAAGTGCCTGCTGCAGATGCGGTATCGATCACCCCTCTTGTCCGCAAAGACTTCTAGGACTCTACTTTCAAGCTCAGAGGGTGGATATCCGCAATATCGGACCCATTCTCTTATCTGATCTATTGTCTTAGGGAAAACATGCATTATAGTACCTTCAGATTTATTAGGGGTCTTCGAAGGGCAACCGCCAATGGAACAGGCAGGCATTGTGGAAAGTTCTGAAAAGTAAAGATCAACAATTCTCTATGAATACCAATGTGTTAAAAAATTAAATGACACATAAAAGGTTCAATGCAAGGTATGTTTTGGTTCTTGGAACTATACACGTTATTCACATGCGGATACGTATTTGAATAACTTTAAAAAAATAGAAAAATAATTTGACTAAACTCAGAACATGTGACTAGTTCCTTGCATGTACTGTCTTGAACGAAAAGAAATTGGACGCAAAATGAGTATGGTACATGGCCTTACCTTGACGAGCAAACAGTTAGATGCAGGGATCAGAGTAGTTTCTTGTCGTTCACAGGTTGCAAACTGACGAGTTTCCTCGAAGTGGTCACGGAAGTTCACCGAGACGAAGAGCAGATAACCAGCACCTTCACGGGTTGACTAGCAAAGTGCAAAGAAGTTCTCATTAGAAATATGAAGTGGGTTATAAAGAATTCGAAACAGGGGTGTGTTTGTGAATGAATGACGTGTATATGTCGTGGCATTATGCGGTTTGCAGGGGGCCGTCCAGCGTGAGGGGGGATGCTTGGCAGGAGACACGGGGTCTGGCGGTAGACATGGGAACAACAACCCATGCTCTATAGACCACTTTGAAGTGTACATGGTCTTTGGCACCTCTTGGCCTTTATCGCTCCCTGACAGCTCCACTTGCCAGCACAAGTACCCCGGTGCGAACTGCCTTTGATAGGGCGGGGGGTGGATTGGGGCGGTGGTCCTGCAGACAAGACACAGGAAGACTCGTGAATGGAGACACACTTATGTGGATTGCAGGGGGCCGTCCAGCGTGAGGGGGGATGCTTGGCAGGAGACACGGGGTCTGGCGGTAGACATGGGAACAACAACCCATGCTCTATAGACCACTTTGAAGTGTACATGGTCTTTGGCACCTCTTGGCCTTTATCGCTCCCTGACAGCTCCACTTGCCAGCACAAGTACCCCGGTGCGAACTGCCTTTGATAGGGCGGGGGGTGGATTGGGGCGGTGGTCCTGCAGACAAGACACAGGAAGACTCGTGAATGGAGACACACTTATGTGGATTGCAGGGGGCCGTCCAGCGTGAGGGGGGATGCTGGCCGGAAACATGTGGTGTGACAAGACAAGGCACAGGAAGACTATTCAATGGAGACACACTAGATTCATTTAAAAAATCAAAACAACCATTGTTAAAATATATGTTGGGTTTTATTTTAGATCTTAATTTCAATTGAACATAAATAATAAACATTACACATTGTAAAGTTGCGGTTGCAGCACATCCAGGGAAAATCCGCGGTATTGTCCACTGTCGCTGGGGAAATGTTGTCTAATGGCAAGTACCGCACAGGCAGGTATTACTCTCCGAACGCGGTGTCCGAGCCTCCCGTGAAGCCACCAAGTGAAGCAACGATAGGCCACCAGCCTGTACCACCTGTGAAAATGAAAGATGCAAACTGTATTAAAATGACAACTTTCTTATCACTGTCGATTCAGGTAAAAAATGTCATTTTGCTTTGAAAAAAATTCTATCTAGAAAATGCACAACATGGAACCAATTTACATGCATTCGAATGATGAGACGACCATGAAATAGTAGTGGCATCACTGACATCACAACCAGAGTATACTTACTCGTTACTCGGATTACGCGGACGAACAGTGCCGCAAAGTTCGTGCATAAGCACCATCATCATCCTCAACACGGTCCGTGAGAGGCAGGCTTCCCTGAACTCTGGCAGCTCGGTGATGCATTGCGGACTTGGCTCGCCTTCCGAAATGTAGGCCAAGCACCCGGAATTTTCACGGCAGCAGCAGTTCTCCTCCTCAGTTGGCATTAGCTCGCACCGATTGCACGTGCACCAGGTGGAGACGCCGTCCATGCGACATGGTCCAGGCTCTTCATCCGTTGACTGGTCCTCCCAACTGCCGTCCGAATCCCCATCGTTTTCGCGTGCTTGCCTTTCCAGTAGTTCTTCCTCGGTGTACTCGGGCTCGTACATATACGGCATTATTGTAGCCATTGTGTGGTAAAGAAAGTAAAATAATTTATAGCGGTGGTACTGGTATCTGTTCACACGGGCTACAATCAACGAAGGTAGCTGCCCAGAGCACAGAAACGAGTCACAGAATACTCAAAGTAACACACAGAGAGTAATGGAATCGAAAATCTGCTGCTGTGTGTTGTGAAACGGTGTGTTTATACTTATTGAGGAAAGAGGCGTCCTGCCATTTCCATGGCGACACTTCATTAGCTGAGGCGCAGCGATTGTTGACACGAAACGTGCTTTGGCGTTGGGAAATGGGCGGTACGCGTCTGCTGATGTCAGGCTCAGGGGCGGGGGATTTGATTTAGTGCCGCAAAAGCAGGTGAGCCAGGGCGATGGGGGGAAATGATAGGATTATCAGAAAATGGCGGCTGATTTCGAGTGCGTTAATGGACGAAAAGTCGTGTAAGGTCCATAGGAAACTTTTCTACGATCTACCGAGTTATGCTTAAAAACACATGGCCGAACCGTAGGGACAATAAAAAAAAAGTCCCGGAACTCTCCTTTAATGTATCAGATCTGTTAAAATGGCTTGCTGTGATAAACCCAATTCTAAATGGTCGACCAAATAATTAAGAATATGAATAAGTCAAAGGGATATTGAAGCAGATGTTATGAACGATTGAAATTCTCTTATTTGGTTGGACAGCAGTTAAAATAATATGTTATATGCATTGAGCATGTTACTCGAAACTATAGCCACGGCTCTAAGCATGTGGAGAGTGTGGAAACATCTGGGCACGAGCATGCACATTACAAAACTGGATGTAATTTACACAAAACCACAATTGGGAATAGAAAAGGTTATGACCCTGTGCTGGTATGCTAATCTCGTACAGTGGGATTAGCTGCTGGGTATCACAGATCAAGACACTGCTACCCTGGGTGTCAAAGCTAGCATGCTTGCACAACACTCATCATGTGACCTGCGGTGCTGATTCCCAAGTGTAGTGTCATTCTATATGTCCGAATGTAATCCTAAAAGCTATGCTGATCAATTAATTCCATCAAGATTCCCCTCATTCCAACATATTATGGTGTACTCAAAGTACGTATCCATCATTGTGTATTGTGCTTGAAGTTAAGTTGTATTTCAAAGAGTATCAACTACGCCCTCAGAGTTAAGGCATGCTATTAGTGTGTACCGCCAATTTGTCATTGTGCATTTCAATATCAACTTCCTTGGAATTGGTTTGCTCTTGCCATTTTGCTGGTTGCTGCTATGTGCGAGTCACAGCAGTAAACCGCATAGCTTTTCTTTAATCACTGTTTACATATGTTAACTCACTGTTTACATTTAATGTACTGCAATGATACTCTGCTGGATTGTGGGGTTACTCTGTGTGCTTTCAACCAGTTTTATACTGATTTTTTTAACTTGTGTGATATGGTTTTATCTGATTTTTAAGGGCCCTTATGTCTTGTCTCATCAGCCTCTTCTTATTCTGGATTAGCAGATCACAGGGGTGCTGGTCGGATACTGTAAATGGTGGCAGCGGGACTGAGTTCCTACCAGTGATCATGATAATGCAAAAAAGTAATGATACTTGATAATGATATTAATGATAGTAAGGAACAAGTCATAAAGCTTTGACAATTTTCTGAAAATGTTTACAAAATATTTTTGAAAATTTGAAGTATAAAACATAAAACATGAAAGTGTGCTGGTTCCTTGGTTATTTAGACATTAATAATAAACACATGCAATTTGTTATGGACGGCCACATAAGTTATGGGAAGGATACTCATTAATCTCTAGCAAATCATTGTTTTGCTCTAATAACAACCCCATTCCTGTAAGGCTATTATCATATGGTGCTAATAGCCTTATAAATCGGTAAGAAATCTCAGCGGGTTGAGTGCTCGCTACTGCAATCTGTGTGATCTGTAGGTCACAGGTCCAAATCCCTGCAAGGCCAACTCAGTCTTTCATCCTTCTGAGGTTGATAAATGAGCACTGACTTCAGTTGGGTGATACTGTATGTAAATATGTTCTATGTAAAGCGCTTTGGCAAAAGTGCTAAGTAAATCATACATCATAGACCATAGGAAGATCAATTATTGCTCAGGATTATTGTCCTTCCCCAACCTATGGCCCAAAACTAGAGTGAATAAGTAAAACAAATTGTGAGTGGGGTGAAAAAACGTGGTAAGCCACCGGGATTTACAAAGAGTGGTGGGTCAGAGTCCACATCAGTCATGTTGCTTGCTGCTGTTTTAGGCGGTAAAAGGAAACATGTTGCAAATATATGTTTCAGCCCATATGCCCAAATGATGACCACTAACTGAACTCTTATGAACAAAGGCAGACGCATCAAGGGGTTAGAAGTATGATGGCAGAGCAGGTGAGGGATAGAGATAACAAACCAGAAGGCGAGGTAGCATGGCAAACTACAAACGTTGAAATATCTCTGGCAGTAAAGTCCTGCAGATGCCATGATGTCATGGGATTATGGATTGGAAGCACGCCTACTCTACACTACCATGGAAGTCCATGATGTGTGAACAGCCTAGATGGTAGCATCAGCAGGATCAGCTAAGGTGGTTGGAGGCAGGGTCGGACTGGGACAAGAAATAGGCCCAGACACCCAAAAAAAAGTGGCCCACCCTCGCCTCAAAAAAGTGGCCCAGCCTTCAAGGTCACATCAAAAAGTGGCCCACCCCTTGCATCAAGAAAAGTGGCCCTCAAACCATCGTCATCGTCAATGCAAGCAGACGTCCAAGGCCAAATGATAATATGTCATTGTATAGCACTTACTCTTAAGCTCTTTTTTATAGAACAAATATGCATACAATATCACCCAACCTGTGTTGGTATTCATTTATCGACCTCAGAAGGATGAAAGGCTGAGATGGCCTACATCGCAGTAGCAAGCGCTCAACCCACTGAGCTATCAAATCAGCAATAGTAAACTGAGCAATTATTATGTAGTGGATACCATTAAACTGGTAACTGAGATTTAACAGCAGACCAGTTAAGTTCATTTGCAGGTCTGTGCAAATTTGGCCGCATTTCAAGACTGCGTGCATCTACTTTTCAGGCTTCGGATCAGAGGTTGGCAAAATAGGGAAAGCAGCGCACTCACAGGACATCCCATACTCTGAGCACTAGTTACCTCATAGATGCAAACAAACATCCTGAACAGCATGCTAGTGAGATGGGGAAAAATAGACGCATTACAACAAGGCATTCATTGCGGCACAATGAAGACTAGTCAATGGCCACTTGATGTGCATGGTCAAATATTTCTACACTGAGCACAAGCTTTTAGGCACAAGGATTTCCACATTTCCAAGAGGCAGGCAGCATTTGAAGAAGGTGCATCCGTTGCACCTTTTTTTAATTCTTTCTGTAATGGGGCAATGGAAGCAAAGTGTTTTGCATAGGTTCAATCACACTGACATGTAAGCTGGAGTATGAACTCGGGCATCCTGGCTTCACGGGACTACAGCTAAAGAGGCAGTGGACTGCTTGATTACCGAGCATCAGGTATTCCCCTCATATTCTATTCCGGGGAATATGGTTTGCGGTGATACTGCATTACAAATCTGACTGTGCATTATTCTAAATAATAAGATGTGCTACTTCCATTCCCATCCCCCACACTGACTGGGATGGAAGTTTTGTTGGTTAGCTAATAGCTACACATGGCATGATTTCTGAAAAATCAGCACATTTTAGCAGTGGCAGTTGGGCAGCAATCCGTAAGACTGCAGCAGGCCCTCATGTATTCCGTATGGTGTATACTGTATGTCATCAGTTATCATTACATTCTCTAATTTAAAATATGTAAAATGCATGTTTTTTACAAAAATGTGAGCCGTTTTTCCAAGGTATGTTTCTTGCTTGGGCCCAATTATACTGGAGTGTGTTTACTATTTATAGTTCACAAACCACATACATGAAGATCTCATCTGTTGGACACATGTGTGCCCTCAATGATTCATTCAGCAAATCCTCTGTGCGTCTCGTGTTAGTGTTAAGTGGATGTAAAAATCAGGAAACTGGAGCTTGTCTGTCTAAGCAACAGGGAGGCGAAAGGGTGAGGACTCAGGAGCCTTTGTAATAAATCACGCTTTTTATGGATGACACACACTAACCCACTGACCGACCACCCCGGCGAGCGAACGAACACCGAAGAAGGCAGAGCTGCTAGGGTGTTGCAAAAAATAACAATTAAGGGCACCTTAGGCTTCGAACACAAAAACCCCCAGTAAGGAAAATCCAGGAGTGTCTCCTAATGTTACACTCAGACTAGAGCGTAGGGCAGCCCCCTCCCTCCACCCAACAGCAACACACAGGCCCCCTTTGTGCCTGCGCGGTGCTAATCCACCCCGTCGATTCATCGAACAACAAACATGAATGCATGTGACCGCAGTGGTCCTGTCAGCTTCGGCCTTTTATGGGACAGTCTGACAGCCAATGACCCAAAACATTTTCTCGAAATGAGTTCACACACAGGCGCTTTCCAAATGCGGCGAAATTTGTGATAAGAGTATTTTTTTAATAAACTACTAAACAGTCAACATGAGCAAGCAAAGGTGTGCCAAAGCAACGTGGAACATTTGCTTTGAGATGTAAATGGCCCCACCCCCAGTCCACTGCTAATTATCCCAAGCATTCCCTCGTGTGTATGATGTAGACCACACTAGATGTTTTTCCATTGCAGGCCATCATCAAGTGGAGGGGTCTGCAAAGTTTATGAGCCAACTCGTAGACCGGCAGCTACTGCCATCCAGCACTGCAAATACATGGGGCTCGAGTCTGAGCATAAAAAAAGGAAGTGCCCGTCTCCACAATCATGCGGAGCGCAGTGTGAAATGCAGCGTGGAAAACATGCCACAGTCTGTCGCTCTACTTATCACGCAGAGTTGCGATGCCCTGTGGTGCATACCTCAATTCACTCTCTTTGGGTGGGTGTCACCAGCCCTGGACAATGTACACCCTCACGTCAAACCCAAGACCCCTCCATAGATTTCAATGTGCCTAAATCATCAACAACAAAAAAACATCCGATTTCATCTGCATTGTCCATTAACCAGATTTAGAGGCCAACCATAGTAGTCTTTCCTTGCTCCTAGCTGCCAGTCACAACTCTCCACAGCAACGCCCAATTGCTGTGCAAGCTAGCCACTGGCTTGCCACTGGCAAGCAGTGAGTAGGAGCGCCCCCTGCGGGGTCGCTATCTCATGTTTTTGCCCCACATGCATGGCAGGAATGTTCCTCTTTCACCCCAAAAGCATAGCTTGCTGCTCCTGGGATCTAATGCTGCAGTGGTGGGCACTGGTGGAGAGGGAGTTGTAAGAGTAGTGAGCAAAAAGGGTGAAGGGGAGGCAGTGGGAGAAAACGGAAGGGCAACAAAGAATGGAGCTTTGGTTATCAGGGTGTGGAGCTAAGAGAGACAAAGTGAGACAGGTGGGGGGGGAATTAATGATAATGATGTCTTATTTATATAGCGCCTTAATCCAAAGCGCTACAGAGCACATATTTACATACAATATCACCCAACCGAAATTGGTACTCATTTATCGACCTCGGAAGTATGAAAGGCTGAGTTGGCCTTGCCGGGATTCAAACCTGCGACCTGCTGATTCAGAAAAGTGTATGCAAAATGTATCCCATGTTTTAAATGACATTTTACAAGTCTCAGTTTGGTTGTGCACTTTTGGTCGAATCGACCAATTACATATACACATATATGTGTATGTGGGGGAAGGGGGGTATGAGGGTGGGGTGGTAGGGGCGAGGGTAGTGAAGGGACATTGGGGGACCTCCCATAACAAACAACAAAAAATGTGTCAAATTCAGGTGGTCCAAAAGTGCACAAGCAAAGGCTTTGTACAGCCGCATAGACATATTTGAGTCAGTCTACCCAAAGAATGCGTGCAGGTGGGATGCTGTAGGAGCTGCGGTTGAAGATCAAAGTGCATCCTGGGCTGAAATGGGAAGGCGCTTTGATCGGGGCATCTCGGTGCCTCCCTCCCATGTGGCTCATCCGCACTGTGGGAAGACTCATGGGAACATGCAACTCTGCTAGAGGTCGTTTTCGATAACAGGAATCTGAACTGTCTGACCAAAACAGACATGTCCATGGTTGGCATGAGCATTTCTAATTATTTTTCACATTAACTTCAGTCTAACTTGAGGAAATACAAAAACTAAATCCACCGTGATAAGCTCTTTAAAACCCATCACTGCAAATGTACTTCCTGAAACCACAGGGTTGCAGGGTGACACCTGCTCACACGCTGATGGGGGTGGCAAGCCTCCGCATACTTAGGTGCCAGGAATGTATATGACACATCATGGAATTGCATAGGTGGGCTTCTTGTGGGTCACAGGCACTCGCAGCAAGTCCTCCACCTGCATGTAAATCCCTGGTGTGAATGAGGTATTTCCTTGCACGGAATACCCGGGACATCCAACCAACGCCGCAGATCAAGCTCAGATCACAGCAGCGAGCGCTCAACCCGCTGAGCTATCTTACCGGCCATAACCGCATTTACGGCCGGTGACTCTTACCTCCTCAGCTCAGCCAAGGGTGTCTCTCCATCTCCGCTGCCACTGTGGGTAGGTGACTGTGTGGGTAGGGGCGGGGGGTTGCCCGTGCCCGGGTGCCTGTGTGCCCTCCTGTGCTGGCCTCTGCAGCACTGCTGGAGACGAGTCGACGGACTTGCTATGGTGTGGAGACAGGGGCTTTGTCGACCTCGCCCATGGCACTGGTCAGGTCCTCCTTTGTGCACAGCTTCCTGCAGGCTGCAGCTCCAGTCCTGAGCTGGGGCTGGGAGTGAGGGCTGGTGGCGGCACAGAGTCTCGCCGCATTTTCATTGGCCATGGCCAATATTAGTTGCTTTCAATTTTGCAAAGTGGCGTGCAACAAATGTGTTGCTTGCTTCCTGCAAAGTTGAAAGCAACTTTTCGCGCCTCTGGCCAAGCCCAGCCCTAGGCGGCCTCCAGGCTCCTCCATCAGACTGCCTGCTGCTGCCCCAGGTCCTTCAAGGGTAAGCAGTTTCAGGAATATGTTACTTTTTTACAAAACACTGGTAGCGGGCCGGGCTGAGTCCAGCCCGACCCACTACCAGTGTTTTGTAAAAAAGTAACACTTCCTTCACAATCACCTAGCGCGGTAGCACCATGGTGTCAGTCTCGCGCCGACTTGCTGCCCGCAGGCCCTGATCATGCAGAGCAGATCAGCACTGCAGACAGCCCTGAGCCAGCGTGAGACCGGCCCAGGCATGGGCTTGAAAACCGGCCCCTCGCCAGCCTCTAAGGATTTCATATCGGCTTACGGGCCAATCCGACACTGGTTGGAGGCCATGTTAAGTAGGATGTAGGGCCAGGGAGCAGTCACAAAGTCTTCCAGGCACTCCTAGTATGATATCACAATTGCATGTTCAAACCACACTCGCCACGAATGATATGATATGATGGGTTATTTATAACGCACTTAATACCCCGAGGTTTCTAATCACGGACCCGGGACTCGAACCTGTGTTGCTCTGTGTGGTCTTGGTTTCAAGGCGAGCACGTTGCTGCTGAGCTATCCTCCCGAATGCAAAAGTCAGAAAAATGACACATTGATACCAAACACAGTGTGAGATATACATCCACCAACAAAAACTTACAAATGCATTGTAATGATGTGTATGTCTAACAACCAGGCCACACAATTAAACATGCTCTGGTTGGCTGATGCTGGGTAGAAGACAAATAACAATTAAAACTCATTCACGGTGTGGCCGTCTCTATTCCTAGATGTTTGTAATATTTTGTTGTGTTAAATGACAGGGTGGCAAAGCAACAACCTCCCCCTTGCACTTCGGTCCATGGACCATGTAGGTTGCCGCAGTGGCAGCGCTATATGTAGATAGAGAGTCTTCTGTTTGGACAGGGCTGAGACGGCAGAAACCTCGCAGCAAGGAGCATTTTCGCCTCCGTTTGCAGCCTTTCCTTTAATGACACGGGCAATTAAGCGCATGCCACCGCGTATTGCCACTCGGCAGCGCGCATGCAAAGTGGCAGCTTTTGTCTTGGCTCTTAAATAAGTTAAGTCTCTGTCAGAGCAGATTAAGGAGTTGGTGTTAAATCCATCAGGTCATTGCTGCCGAGGCGGCTGCAGCGATTTCAGAAAGCTTTCTAAATGCAGGAGGAAAGCGCGCAATCAGTGGCGCATTAATGCACACGTGCGGAGGAATCCCATGATGTTCCATGGAATATCGGAGCCTGTGATGAAATTGTGATGAGAGGGTTCTCTCTGGCACTATGTGATATTCCCCATCCAATGTGCAACCGAGAATAGTAACTAAGCATCCATCTTGCATAGCAGCTCTTCAGGGCAAACATTAACTCAAATGGGCCTCATTACAAGTATGGCGGAAAGGCAACAACCCGTTACTACCATACCTCCATACTAGGCGTTCAACTCGTGGGTGCCCTTGCAGCCACCAGGTCTGACCTGGTGGCCGTACCGGCACCCGTGAGCAGAACATGATGGTAGCACCGGTACCTTTATCAACGGTACCAGTACTACCACCCTCCCCATTCCAATTGAGACCTATGGGGACAAATGGGGATGTACCGGGCCCGGCACCCTCAAAGGGGCAATTACCGGGTCCGGATGGCCCGGAATAGCCCGGTAATAGCACATTTGCAGGTGCCGGGTCCGGATGCGAGTTTGGAGGTAGCCATGCCAGCTACCGGCAAGGCTACCTCCATTTCCTTACCCTCCAGTAGAGCTGCTTGGAGAAGCATCCTTCCCATACCCAGAGACCATGGTAATACCTAATACGTATGGCTGCTGTGGTGAGTGAGCACGCCCGTTGTACTTTCATTCGGGCTTTTCAGAACAGACACTAATCCTAGTGTATGTATGACATCAATTTGCCTTTTTACTATCAGTTCTGCTGACAGTGCCGGAGTTAGTAAATGCAAAGTCCCATGTCTCAACACACCAACGAGACATCGCAACACCCTGTTTGCTGCAAGGCTGAAATTAAACGGTTTTATTCATGCAAAGTCCCAGGTCTCAGTGCACTGACGAGACATCACAACTCCCTGTTTGCTGCAAGGCTGAAATTAAACGGGTTTATTCAAGCAAAATCCCAGGTCTCAATGTATCGACGAAATATAACAACCCCTTTTTGGTCGTTATACTGAAATTCACTGGTTTTGTAAATGGAATGTCACAGGTCTCAATGGACAATGCACATAGCAACCCTTTCTTTGTCACACTACTCAAAGTGACTGGTTTCGTGAATGAAAAGTTCCAGGTCACCATGCACAGATGAGACATTGCAACCCCTTGTTTGTTGCAATGCTGATGCAAAGTCCCAAGTCTCAACGCATAAACAAGACTTAGAAATCTTTGTTTTGTGACAATGCTCAAGGGGATTGGTTTTGTGAAAGGAAAGCCCCAGGGCTCAACGTACAGGCGAGACATATCAACACCTTGTTTGTTGCAAAACTGAAATTAAAAGGCTTTTGTTAATGCAAAATCCCAGGTCTCAATGCACAGATAAAATACTGAAAGTGACAGGTTTTGTGAATGATTAGTCCCAGGTCTCCAAGCGCAATGCACACAGCAACCTATTTTTTGTCATAACACTACCAGTGACTGGTTTCATTCATGCAAAATCCCAGGTCTCAATGCGCAGAAGAAATATAACAACCCCTTTTTGGTAATACTGAAATTGACTGGTTTTCTGTATCCCAGGTCTCAACGCACAGACAAGACTAAGAAACCCTTGTTTTGTGACAATGCTCAAGGGGATTGGTTTTGTAAGTAAAATACTGAAAGTGACAGGTTTTGTGAATGATTAGTCCCAGGTCTCAATGCACAATGCACATAGCAACCTATTTTTTGTCATAACACTAAAAATGACTGGCTTTGTGAATAAAAAGTCATAGGTCTCAAAGCACAATGCAGATAGCAAGCCTGCGTTTGTCGGAATACTAAAAGTAACTCGTTTACTGATTGAAAATACTCAGGTCACAATTCAGAGATGAGACATAGCAACCTCTTGTTTTTCGCAAGGCTGAAAATTACTGGTTGTGTGAATTCAGAATCTCAGGTCTCAATGCACAGAAGAGACTTTGCAAACCTGTGTTTGTCACAATGCTGAAAATAAGTTGCTCTGTGAATGTAAAGTCCCAAGTCTCAATGCACTGAAGAGACATAGCAATCCCGTTTTTGTCACAATGTTGAAAGTGAATGGTTTTGTGACCGCAAAGTCTCGGGTCTCAATGCACAGAATTGTCGTAGCAACCCCTTGTTTGCCATAATTCTGAAAGTGACTGGTTTTGTGAATTAAAGGTCCCAGGTCTCAAGACACAGACAAGACATGGAAGGCCCGTGTTTGTCAAAATACTCAAGTGGACTGGTTTTGTGAAAGCAAAGTCTCAGGGCTCAATGCACAGATGGGACACAGCAACCCCTTGTTTGATGCAAGGCTGAAATTAAAAGGTTTTGTGAATGCATAGTCCCAGGTCTCAATGCACAGACAAAATATAGCAACCCCTCGTTTGTCGTAATATTGAAAGTGACAGGTTTTGTGAATGAAAAGACCCAGGTCTCAACACAGAGACGAGACTTCGTAACCCCTTATGTGTTGTAATTGTGAAAGGGACTGGTTTTGGAATGACAAGTCATGGCAACCCTCTGTTTGTCACAGTGCTCGAGGGGACTGGTTTTGTGAAAGCGAAGTCCAATGGCTGAACACACAAATCAGATATAGCAACCCCTTGTTTGTTGCAAAGCTGAAATTAAATGTTTTTGTGACTGTGAAGTCGCCGTCTCAATGCACAGACGAGACATAGCAACCTCTTGCTTGTCATAATTCGGAAAGTGACTGGTGTTGGGAATGGAAGGTCCCACGTCTCAATGCACAGACAAGATCTAGCAACCCCATTTTTGTCGCAATACTGGAAGTGAATGGTTTTGTGAATGCAAAGTCCAGGCTTCAATGCGCCAACAAGATATTTTATCTATTTGATTTAGTGAGCATGTGTATGGCGCCTATACAGTAGAAAGTGCAGGCACCACAAGACATGGGGGAGAGGGGAACAAGAAGGATGACCAGCAATAATGATCCTACTAGGACTTAAGACATTTGGTTTGTGCAAGTGCAGCAACAAGAGGTGGAGGGGGAGGCCAGGGGGAAGGGAAAGGTAAGGGGATGGGGGATGCAGGAGGGAGGTTGAGTCCTGGGGGTTAAGTGCTGGGAGGAAGCTAAGAGGGCAAGTGGGGGAGGAGTAAGGGTGGGCTAGTGCAAGGAGGGGGGTGAGTCTGGGGAGCATGCCCAGAGACAAGTGCTGAAAGGGCTGCAGAGTCTGGGTGGGTGCTGGGGTAAGTTCTAGGGGGGAGCACAAGGCCAAGTGCGCAGGGGGACAGGCTATGGGTGGGTAAGTGAGAGGAGGATGGGTGGTGAACCAGACTCAGTAGTCTAGTCAGGGAAGGTTGCCCAAAGGCAAGTGCTGAGGCAGATTGGTCGGTGGAGGGTCTGTCCCCTGTATGACTCAGAAGGGAGCAGGCAGCCAGTCCTAGCAGAAGGTCATTAGCAGGGAAGGAAGAGGAAAAAAGAAAGGTCTTGAGAAGCTTCTGAATTTAAGAACATCTGGCTCAAGTCTGATTGGGACAGGGAGGCCATTCCAGAGGGAGATTCCTGCCAAAGAAAGAGATGTAACCCCACTCTCTGCTTGGAGAAACGTCTGACCTGCAGAGAGTTAGAGCTAGAGGACCAAAGGACTTAAGCAATGAGGTATTTAGGGAGAGAGAGTTGGATGTAGCATGATTAGAGACCCAGAACACCTTGTGGATGATGCAGAGGGTCTTGAATTTGATACTTGCAGACACCGGGAACCAGTGGAGAGATTTTAGGGCTGGAGAGATGCACCCCCTGGGCTGGAGGCCAGGGATATGTCTTCTAGTCCTCTTCTGAATTAGTTGAAGAGGGTGGAGGGAGGAAAGAGGCAGATTGAGGAATAGGCTGTTCCAGTAATCCAACCTAGTGAGAATCAGAGCTCTAGAGACATCGAGTTTCTGGGGGAAGGTGAGGAAAGGGAGAATGCCTCTGAGGAGGTGAAGCTGAAAGAGAGCCCTCTTGGCAAGGTCAGCGATATGAGGTGAGAAGGAGAGAGAGGAGTCGAAGATGATACACAGGTTTTTTGCCTCACAAGACAGTGAGTGGGGGCCGAAGGAGGGGGCCAGAGAGTAAGGGGGAAGGAAGGGTGGGTGTTCAAATGGGAAGGATCCCAGTCTTGCTGGCATTAAGAAAGAGATCGTTAGCAGAACACCATGCCTGAATAGCAGTCAGGCAATCAGGAATGAGAGAGGAAAGGGAGGCGGTAGATGAGGGAAGCTTAAAGGAAAGCTGAGCATCATCCGCATAACACTGGAAGTGCCGAGAGAAGGGGGAAATCAAGTGGGCAAGAGGGGCAAGGTAGATGTTCAAAAGCCACATCAAGAGAAAAGAGCGCTGAGGGACGCTGCAAGTAGAGAGGGAAGGACAGGAGAGAAAAGGGCCCAGTTGAACCTGGCATGGCGATTCGAAAGGAAAGAGGTCAACCAAGCCTGTTCCTGGTCTGTGATGCCCAGAGTATCACAGAGTCGATTAAGGAGGGTGGCATGATTGACAGTGTCAAAGGCAGAGGACGAAAAGAGAAGTAGAATTGGAGTCAAAGTTTGAGATCAGGTCTTCACGTGTGTTCAGAAGAGCAGTTACCATGCCTTTGGCTGCTCTGAAGCCAGACTGGTGGATATATAGACAGCCAAAAGATTTAGTGTGGTGGATTAGTTTGGAGATGACTAACTTCTTCAAAATCTCCCCAAGAAGGGGGCATACCACCCCATGTTTATCTCAATGCTGAAAGTGATTGGTTATGTGAATGAAGGTGTAGAGGAGCAGGTGGATGTGTTCTCCCTTGCTCCGACCCCCTCACCACCATCATATTGGAACAGCAGGAGAAGAGCTCTAGTGGGACTCCATGTGTTGTCCCTATTCTACATCGAGTGTATGAGAGACTATTTGCACTCAGGCAACCATACTGAATGTATCCTCACACTAAGAGAGCGGAAGGATGTCAACCCGCACCCATGGACATCGTGGAGTGCTGAGTGAAATCTGATGAGAGCAGAGTGATGCCATGAAGAATAAATACATGGATATACTGAAATTATATGAAAAGAATGAAGAGTAACAATGTAACTGCAGTGAAAAGAGAAACATGTACAAAATGATAAAGTAATCATATATATAGAGAAGATAAAGTAATTTGCTGATCAATTAGTGTGAATATGCAGTAACGCAAAGTAGATGGGACATATAGAAGCTTGCTATAGAGGAAAATATAATGTGACTAGGACGGCCATGATAGTAAGATGGACGTCACCTCATGTTAAGACTTAATCCACCTACCTCAGAGACAGACCAGGGTTGCAGGGTCAGGAGATATTGGAGAAATAACTTCATGTGCAGAATAAAGAGGAGTCTATGTTGGCCTGGGATGATTGGTGCTATTTTAAGGAATAATTGCAAGGCACAAAGGGAGGCAGATGGATAAGCCATGTCTGTAAAATATATTTCTCTTAGATTAAAGAAGAAGAAAACATTTGCAAGAGCCAAGTATTGGACAATGAACAGTAATTAAGGTCTGTACACAATGGAGTGAGCAGGTCTCGAGATGCAAAGAAGAGCAAGAACACCCAGTATAAGTAAATCAAATAGCAGTAAATAAGAGGTTGAAAAGGACAAATTTGCGATCTCCTCCCATGTGATTCAGAAGTCGAAAACAAGAGCTATTCATTAAGCTTCAGATGAAGATAGTAATGTGTGTACATTACCTCAAATGTCCGATAACAGAGAACACACTACAAGCTCAACTACAGACAGGAAACTTTGGCATATGGCTGGACTGATTAGAGATGATGGGTTAATTGCGAAAGTGGGGAGTAACCTGATGTGAACCGAGCACCTGGGTTTCGTTTTGCTTGCGTGCTGCTAACGAGCTAAAAGTCCAAGTTTGGGTGAGCATGCCAACCAATCAAAGGGTCTATGGGGAAATGTGCTATACAATGTTGCATAGAACAATCCACTGCCATTTTCGATGCTATAATCAGTATTATACGTATTTAGAGGTAGTTCAAGGTATGCCCTACAGATAAGGGGCAGCTAATGAAGTACTAACCCCTATGTATAGCACAGGTAGATATGTTCCCTTAACCAGTCCTTCCCTTCAATAGGTTTTGCATTTTTCCATGTAGGATGACATCATAAATGACACATATTGTGGTATACACCCTCTGTATAATCAGGTCAGTGTTGTGTGTGAGTGTGAACATTAGTCCGTTGTTCACCAATGTACCCTGCTTTATTAAATTGAGAACAAAGTAGCATTTTGCCATATTTTCAGAGTCTGTCTGGTTATTTGGTCTGAGAACTTTATTGGTAATTCCATCTAGCACAAGAGACCCTTCAAGGTGCTAGAGCACAAAAGGTCCCATATCTCAATGCACAAACAATACATAGCAACCCCTCCTTTGTCACAGTGGTGGAGGGGACTGGTTTTGTGAATGCAGAGTCTGGCGTCTAAATGTACAGACAAGACATACCAGCTCCTGGTTTATCACAATCCTGAAAGTGATTGGTTTAGAGAATGAAAGGTCCTATGTCTCAATGCCCAGACAAGTCATACCAACCCATTGTTTGACGTAATGATGAAAGTGACCGTTTTCTTTTAAATTCCATGTGCCAGGTGTCACTGCACAAATGAGTCATAGCAACCCGTTGTTTGTCGCAATACTGACAGGGCCAGTTTTGTAAAAGAAATGTCCAGGTCAAAATGCACAATTGAGACATAGCAATCCCTTATTTGCTGCAATATTGAAATTGAATGATTTTGTGAATGCAAACTCACAGGTCTCAATGCACAGATGGGACAAAGCAACCCCTTGTTTGTCCTAATTCTGAATGTGACTGATTTTGTGAATTAAATGTCCCAGGTCTCAATGCACTGACAAGGCATAACGACCCCTTGTTTATCGCAATGTTAAAAGTGAATGGTTTTGTGAATGCAAAGTCCCAGGTCTAAATTCACAGACGAGACATAGCAGCACCTTGTTTGTCACTAAGCTGAAAGTAATTGGTTTTGTGTAAGCAAAGTCTCCGGTCTCAATGCACAGACCTGACACAGCAAACCCTTTTTTGTCTTAACTATAAAGTGACTGGTTTTGAGATTGACAAAATTCCAAATCTCTATGAACAGATAAGACATGTCAACCCCGTGTTTGTCACAATGCTGGAGATGACTGCCTTTGTAAATGCAAAGCCCAAGTTATCAATGACCTGACAAGGTATAGCATTGTCCGTAGCAAAAATGAGAGTGACTGTTTTTTTTTAATGCAAATTCCCAGGTGTCAACACACAAATGAGGCATATTAACCCCTTGTTTGTCGCAATACAGAAAGGGACGGTTTTGTGAAAGAAAAGTTCAGGTCACAATGCACAGATGAGTCATAGCAATCTCTTGTTTCTTGCAATGTTGAAAGTGAGTTTTTTGTGAATGTAAAGTCCCAGGAGACAAAGCAACCCCTTGTTTGTCATAATTCTGAATGTGAATGATTTTTGTGAATGATTTTGTGTATTAAAAGTCCCAGGTCTCAAAGCACAGTGCACATAGTAACCCCTTGTTTATTGTAATTTTGAAAAGGGACCAGATTTGTGAATGAAAAGTCCCAGTTCTCAGTGCACACGAGACATAGCAACCCCGTGTTTGTCACAATGCTGAAAGTGAATTGTTTTGTGAATACAAAAATCCTAATTCTTAAAGGAAAGAATAGACATGGCAGCAACCTGTCGCATTGCTGGAGGTTACTGGTTGTGTGAATGCAAATCCTCAGGTATCAATGCAAAACAAGGCAAGACAAGGCAAAACACTCCTTGTTTGTCACAATAATGAAACTGTTTGCTTAATGCAAAGGCTCAGGTCTCAATGCACAGAACATACATAGCAAGCCCCTGTTTGATGCCATGATGAAAGTGAGTTTTTGAGAATTTATAGCCTCAGTTCTCAACTCACAGAAGAGACATAGCAATCCCCGTTTGTCGCAATGTTGAAAGAGAATGGTTTTGTGAATTCAAATTCCAAGGTCTCAAAGCACAGAAAATACTTAGTAATCCATTGTGTGTCGCACTGTTGAGTGTGAACGGTTTTGAGAATGCAAAATCCCAGGTCTCAATGCACAGACAAGACATAGCAACCCTGTGTGTGTCGCAATGCTGGATGAAACTGGCTTTGTGATGCAAAGTCCCAGGTCTCAATGCCCTGACAAGGCATAACAGCCCCGTGTTTGTCACAATGATGAAAGTGACTGGCTTTGTGAATGTAAAGTCCAAGGTGTCAACCCACAAATGAGACTTAGCATCCCCTTGTTTGTAGCAATGTTGAAAGCAACTGGTGATGTGAATGCAGAGTCCCAGGTCTCAATGCACAGATGAAGCGTTGCAAGCCCCTGTTTGTTGCGATGCAAGTTAAAGGCGATCTAAACTGGGTGTGTATTATTGGGAATATCCTTACAACTTGCAGGGTCAAACGTATGCAGCAATTCTGTGTGATTGTTTGTGCAATCCTAAATGATTCGTTCTAAACTGTAACCATTACCACAGTGACTCGTTTACCTTTTAAGGGGCAGGACATGGAGTATTGATGCATTGAGAAGCTGTAAGGAGGGACACATATTTGCTGTCTCTTGCAGGCCTCTGTTCCTGAGTTTATTGGTTTCTGAAATTTGGCACACAACAAAATCCCATGTCATCAATATTCATAAGTGGGATGTGAGTAACATATTGCCCAGAGGTGCTCTGCTCTGTGGCTGATTATCACAAAGGTCTACGCCTTGGCACATCACAGGGATATGCAAACTCAGCACTGCTCTGTGCCCTTGCTACTTTGCACATCTGGCCTCTGATAGTATCAGACCTTACCATTAAAGCCTTTAGATAGTTTTAATTCTGAGAAGATTTTGCAAAGATTAATGCATGTATCAAACCACTCGAATAAACATGCATGCACGCAATCCTTTGTTTAAAAAATACAGGTACCAGTTTCTGTTTGAAAGGGGATATTTGTATAATATGTAACCAGGACTCCTTTCGGACTTCCGTGAGTATAGCCTGTAATCCTGCACAAAGTTACCAAATCATTTTTTTAAACAAGCATTGGCAAAGTCAACAGTTTGTGCTATTGTCTAGATGATGCAGATGCATTTGCTAGGTAATGATGTAAAGATACAAACTGGCCATAAGATTGCAACAGCTGGAAGATGGAGTGATTACCAAAACCTTATCAGTGCATGGCAAATGCCATAAACCAAAACTCTTCCTAAGCAACAGATTTGAGGACACACATATTGATTATAAATCAAGTTCATGCAGCAGACTTGATTGAGACGTTTTATTACACCACAAGCTGATCTATAATTGTAACTATGCCATTACCTTACAGGAGACTTCTTGGAAATAACATAGGCTTCCCCTTAAAAGCACAGAGCTAGCACAAAGATATCCTTGGGGGAGGGGGTTTAGATGGAGTGGGGCAGGTAGTGAGTGAAGTGGGTGAGAATGTTCATAGGCACTAGTATGGTCATGGGTTTTCAATGGGTGGATACAAATCCAAACAATGCCCATGGCATGTCTGTCCCCCACTCACATCCCATCTCTCCCTTACCTGCATTTCCCATGTCAATAGTTGTGACTTATAGGCAGCATGTAATGTACCACTTAATTGCCAACTTCTGAATCCAGAGCTTTCTGGTTTTAAGTGGCCATTTGTCAGAAGGCCAACCAGTCTGGTGTTTTCTCTTTGGATCCCAGGACTTGTAGTTTATTCTTCCCAGTTAATATATTGGAAAACTACAACTCACAAATTCCAAGCAAATATAGGACTGGATGGCCTTCTCACACATCACACATGACCATGGGATATGTGGGAGCACTGTGATTCTGGCCTCCATGCCACTTTAAGAGAGTTAAACATCTGTGTACGGACTGCAATATCAGTGAGCTCAAATGTACTTCACGAAAGCATTTTGATGTGTCTCTGTCTGCAAATCAGTGGTTAGTGTGGCAGTTGAAATGTTCATCTCTAGCCACACGCTGCAGTCTCTAAAACAGGAAATTCTAAATCTAAAGAGTTGCTGTAAATATTTCAGGAAGGGTTATAGGAAATGAAAGGATATGACCTGTGGCCACTCAAAAAGCAGTCACTGAGAATGGTGCGTATAGGCTAAGACAAACTAGAAATTGAGCGCACAGCACACAGAAAACACACATTCAACTACGAAACAATGAAGAATGTGGAAGTATTTACCTTTTGAAACCTGCACCTGTGATTAGATTTAAAGGATACATTCACTCAATAAACTATAATGATGGTGTACAATCGGCATCGACGGTTTAAAGCTGCTCATAAACAATCACAACATTTTCCTGTACTTAGAAACGTTTTCTGAATCAGCACATTTTAAGGTGGGGAATCTGCCTTGTGTAGTAGTCAAATTATATCACATTACTTTACAGGTCGCATAATGCCCCATGTCAAGAGTGAGTAGCATGAGAACAAGTCAGATAAAACCGTTGGCTTTATCATCGCATGCTTTTTCACCAGACTACTGTAGAGGAGTAGCTGCATACCTCTGCTGGAAACCCTGCCTGCTTTCCTCCTTTATATTGGAGACATGGGAACGTGCAGTGTATGACACCAGCCGGTGTGCCAATTCCGCAACGTGTGCTCGAAAGAAGATACCCGTTGAGACAACCCTACTGAATGTATCCCTGAAGTGATGACAACCTAAGGAAGGAACTGAAGGAATATGAGAAAGAGCAAATAATAGAAGCTAATGACATCACAAAAAGTATGCATTACTTCCCAAGATACTGACTGACGAGGATCTATAGATCCTAAAGAAACTAATGCCGAAGTAGAGAATCAAGTGAACTTTTAAATACGGAAAAGAAGATTACACGTGCACAAAGCACTGCAGAAAATCAACTGTTCGATAAATGTACACATGCTGAAACGCAAGGTAGACCGTGTCTTCATAGAAGCTGGTTATACGTAGTGAATAGAAGGCAGGCTAATCCACCATTACATAGAGGCTGGACATCGGTATCAGTAAACCAGGACCCATGAAGTGGGAAGGGAAAACTGTTTCGCAGCAAGGGTAAGCAGAATCGTGGAGCTGCATGATGAGGCTGTCCGGTCTGGAGTCAAGACTGTAGCAGCCAAGGTCAGTTATCTATTCTGGAAATTTAAAAGCTCCAAAATGGACTAAATCGTTGTCTCCTGTCACGTGAGCCAAGGATGAAGATAAAGGTCAAACTTGGAGTCCCAGAACACAATAGCGAGTGCTCTCACTCCCATGTATTCTAAAAGACAAGGATACTTTGCAAGGCCAAGTTCAAAGACAATCTTCATGGCAGAAGGCATGGGCGATGAGAGATGCTGGGCTAATTGGGTGGTACAGTAGTGTCATGCCCTATCTCCTTGCACCTGGATCTGGGCTTACGTGTTGCTAAGTGAACCGAATGTTCCAGACCTAGCACAAGCATGCCAACCAATTGCATTAGTCTATATAATGAAGGACCTAATAGTTTGGAGGCCAATGAGAAACTGTGTATCTAATGTTTCCGAAGATAACATGTTTTAGTGGACAGTCATTCACAATCCTAGTTCCTATAGAAAGTATACTTCGAAGATTCCCTTAGCCAATCCCGACCCTTAATAGGTTTTCATTATTGCCATGTAGTATAACGTCACCTTTGATGTATTCCTGGTATAAATCTATGCTTTGTGAAAAGATCACTGAGAGACTGAGCGTCCGTCCGTTGATGTTTGTTGTAAACTCCCTGTTTTAGATAATTGTTAATAAAAAAGTACTTTGCCATCTTCCTGAGTTGGTTCAGTTATTTGGATTCAGCATTATTCTGTATGATCCAATCCATTACATATGCACTTTCCTAAAGGACCCTACACTCACTTCAGTGCAAGGGACATATATAAATCAAGGGACTGAAGTCACACTTACTTAAGACAATTTTATAACATCAGTAGCCCACTTTTCAGCTGCACCTAAGCCATTAAAGCTCAGCAGACAGCTAAGAAACAATACGTGCAGGCCAACATTTTGGACTACTGCTTGATAAAGATAGCTCAAAGAAATCCCAAGGAAATGTGTTTTGGGTGGGCAGAGGCAGGTACTGGCTGGAAATCGCCACAGGAATTAGTATGGCTGTAGGCAGTTAGTGAGTGGGTAAATTACCAAACCGTTCTTTGATGATTTCCTTCCATTTTCAATGAAACCCAGTTCCCGGGCCTGGTTTTGGCACTGCAGGGAAACTACATTACTTTGCTGTGCCCCTTTTTTTACTGCACCCAATGCAAGGGGCACCACAGCAACCCCAGTTCCCTCCCACCCCCTGCACCCCTTATGGTATTTTGCTTGTTCATCAGGGGACATCCCTGCCAGCCTATGACACCTGACCCGCCCCCCTTTCCAAACATGAAATCCAATCATACACAAACATGCACCCACACAACTACACATATATACACATATACACATTCCCCTACCCATCCTCAAATCCCCTCCTTACCTCATTTTTTGCACCTCTGCCCCCGCTGCCTGATCCATTTTGGGTTGCGCAGTAAGATTATGGTTATTCCCATAAACAAGGTAAAGAAAATGGGTAATACCTCTCTGGCTGCTTGCCACTTCATCCATGGCATGTTCGACACTCCCCCAGCAGAGAGACAAACCAATCTTGTTCAAGTAAGAGACATCGCCCCAATTGCAATTTTATTCTGTAATCTTGTCCTAGCAGTGCCCCATGTTGATCTCGCTTCTATATTTACCCCATTTTAATTCTACTCTCCATTGTGACATTGCTCCTAGGTGTGACCCATTGTGATCTTTTACTAGGTGTGCCCAATTTTACTGTTATTCTGCTCCCAACTGTGATCCTGCTACTTGGTTTACCCCATTGTAATTCTACTCCCCACTGTGATTGTGCTCCTACGTGTGCCCCATTTTAATTATGCTCCCAATTGTGACATTGCTCATAGGTATGCCCTATTGTGATCTTGTTACTAGCTGTGCCAATTGTACTTTTATTCTGCTCCCAACTGTGATCTTACTACTAGGTGTACTCCATTGTAATTCTACTACCCAGTGTAATCTTGTTCCTAGGCGTTCCCCATTTTAATTCTGCTCCCCATTGTGACATTTGTCAAATGTGTACCCCATTGTGAACCTGTTGCTTGTTGTTCCCAAATGTAATGTTATTCTTCTCCCAACAGTGATATTGCTATTATTAGGTGTACCCCATTATTATTCTGCTCTCCACTGTCAACTTGTTCCTAGGTGTGCCCCATTTTAATTCTGTTCCCCTTGTGACAATGGTCATATGTGTGCCCCATTGTGATCTTGTTACAAGGTGTTCCCAATTGTACTGTTATTGCGCGCCCAACTGTGATCTTGTTACTAGGTGTACCTCTTATAATTCTACTCCCACTGTGTTCTTGATCCTAGGTCTGCACCTCTATTATTCATCAAGTTATGAAACTGTGATCCTGTTCCTAAGTTTGTTGCGTTGTGCCCCACTGTGTTATTGATTCTAGATATGCCCTTTTAAAGTATTCTCCCAGTGGCATCTTGCTCTTAACTGTGCTCTTTTGCATTCAGATTTTGTTCTTAGGTCTACCCAGAGTAGCTCTGCTCTTATTTTGACTTATCTCCCAGTTGTGCCCTTATTCTTATCTTGTTCCTAGTTGCGCACCATCTTGAATGCTCTCCCAAGCACTCCATCCCGGTGACTCCCCCCTTAGGTTCTCCCAAGTGGTAACCGCTAACTATCCTGTGTTCATTCTTAAAGTGCAGTGGGTTCTAAGTGGTGTCTGTTCTCTACTTCCCTCGGCACCTGAACCCCACAGTCAGCTATCTTGCTTTCTAACCCCTCTTAAACTCTATTTTATTTAGAACAGCCTGACATACCCTTTAGAGAATCATCATTGGGAGTCGATCAACCTGACCAATGGACACAAAATCAACAGAACACATTTAGAGGAAAGCTACGAAATTCAAAGACATCTTAATTTAGACACCAACCAACCAATCAACTAGAACCCTCAATGTCTGCTGCATCAACCAAAGTACAAGATCTTTGAAAACCTATTTATTAAGATACTTCATTAGATGCTTGCCAACCTCAGGATTAGAGAAGCCTACATCACAATTGAACCTCTCTGCACACAGACAACATAACCAAGTGAAAGAAGAAACACCTATGCCCAAGCTTGTGCTTTTGCCTGTCAATCATCAGTAGACTGTATTGGAATGACTCAGGGATGCACCACACCTTGAATCACCAGGATCATACAGTTCTTCTCATAACACTACCAGATAACCAACCTCCACGGGAGCCAAGAAGACAGCCCATATCTTAACAAGAACATGTTCAACCTCTTTGAAGTGAAAGCAGCACACTTCAAAGTGTGTCATTGAATATGACCCTGTTATACCTTAAAAGATTCCCGAGCGTAAAAAAACAGAAACCTTATCCTTAGGTTTTGGTTAGATATCCTACACACACAGACCACATTATGTAGATACGGTCTGACCTCAGGAGGCGTAAATTGTAGACTGTGCAACGCTAAAGTGGAATCTTTGAATCGCCTAATTTTGTTCTGTCCCTCCTTGAGATCACATAGAACTTTGTACTTCTATAACCGGATGGTTGCAAAATCCGGTTTTGACGCGGAAGCCTGGTGGGAGGCCCTCTATGGTGGAGAAAATGTAAGTCTAACACATTCATTAGTGACATTTCTGGAGATTTCATTTTTAAAGAAATTCAAAGAATTTGAATGTTAACTTTGAACTGTTTGGTGATCTGTGACTGTGATAGGCAAAAGTTTGTAATTAACTAAATGCCAAGAAGAAAAAAAAAAAGAAAGTAACACACTTGGAAAAACAGAATATCCACACTGAAGCCAACACACAACCCTCACAAACTTTAGGAGACATAGGAGTAGAAAGGAAACAACATCATACATCAGGATCGACTCCTGAAAATTCCACAGACATATATTACCAGTTTATCGATAGCAAAATGGATCTATCATAAACGTCTGGGTGCTTGGTGGCCTCTGTGCAAAATTATGCAGTTAGGAGGCTGCTGAATAAAGTCAGGTACCAATATTATGTGCACAGTTTGTAGATTGTGTGCCCACATTTTCATATTGTGCAAAACCTGCATTTTCATATTCATATTTTAATTGCAGATCAAAAATCACAATACGGACATGCATAGACTACAGACTAGCGGCATAACCTGTTCATATTTTGATCCATGCTAGTTTAGCGCAGCAACACAAGAACCGTTGCATGGTTTTTTGATTCGTGTTCGGTTTGTGCATCAACACAAGAGTGCACTTTTCCCCAACACGTGCTTGTTTTGTGCAGTGGCACAAGACACTTTGTGCAACTTTTTTGTTCCATTCGTGGTAGGTTTGCACTGCGGCATGAAAAACTTCTCACAGGTTTTTCGAACCATGCTAAGTTTCGCACAGCGGCATGTGAAACTTTGCATGATTTTTGTTCAATTTGTGGTAGGTTCTTACAGCGGCACTAGAAGTTTTGTGCTGCTGTTTTCGATTCACAGCAGGTCTGGATAGTGGCACATGGAACTTCATGCAGCTTTTGTTTGATTCAGTTCACACAGTGGCACGAGAAGCTTCCTGCCACTCTTTTTGATTTGTAGTAGGTTCATGCAGCGACACAAGAAACTTTGCACGGTTTTTTGATTCATGATCGGTTTGTGCAGCGACACAAGAACATTCATGCAGGTCTTTCATTGATCTGTGCTAGGTTAGCAGCATGAGAAACTTTGCACACTTTTCCAAGATCCGTGCTAGTTTCGTGCATTGGCACAAGTAACTTTGCACAGCTTTTTTATTCGATTTATATTAGGTTCAAGCAGTGGCACAAGATACTTTGGTGGCTAATTTTTGGTCACTATCTGGCATGAGCAACTTTGGCCCACTCTTTCTGATATGCATGGGTCGCGGAATAGCAGATTTCGGTGAAACGGGTCAAAATCTTTCAGATTTCGCTTCTGCAGTGAGCAGAACAGAATTTCACAATTTGGCACAGCCCAAGTCACCACTAGCATGCAGGTAACAAACCCAATTCATAAACATGATGTTATCTACTAACTTAAAAGATTATATAAAGAAAAAGGGAACAGTTACTTGAAGCTAATATAAATAACCATGCTATTAACACAAAGTACTATAATGGGGCGATATGACCCGAGGTGCTGGGCCTCGCTCGGGCCCTTAACTTAGGCGGTGGGCCGTTACCAATAAGTTTGGCCCATCGCTGAGGGTTTTATCGCCATTAGCACCCATGTAGTTCCCAAGGCAGGTGCTAATGATGTGTATTTTCTTTTTTTTAAATTGTATTGCCTTGCTGTGCTGCCCATCGCCACACTGTGGTTCCCAAGTCCATTTTCAATGTTGATGACTGTGACATTATCAACATTGAAAATGGACTTGGGAAACGGCCGCAAGGAGTAAGGCCATGCACCAAGGTACATTTCTTCTTTAAAAACTATACACTCTTAGCACCTGCCTAGGAAGCTACACAGGTGTTAAGCAATGAAGGGATCTGGGGAAGGGAAGGAGGAGTGGGTAAGCGAAGAGGCTGCTGGCCAGCAGCCGCCAGGCTTCTAGAAACAGAGGTTTGTACCAGACAGTACAACCCACGTTCCGCGCATCCTTATTCGCTATCCCCCATCCCCCCTTTTCAGGGTGCTAATGAATGTAAATAGTTGCTCAAATGATTTTCCAGATGAAGCGCTGGGTACGAATACAAATAAATACAACCAAAATTATTGACGGGTTATATCAGGTTATATCAGTTTTAGGATATTTAATCTGAAAGTATGTTATTGTATATGCAAATATATTTTAATGCTTAATCGCAGGAACATTTCCATAAAATTTACCAAGAAGACGTGTAGCTATAGAAAAGCAGGTTTTCAACATTTTTTTTATTTTTTGCAAAATGTTAAACAACTATTCATCAAATAAATTTGGTTTACAAACAATCAATCAGTCATTACACATTGGGCCATCCTTTCAGCCTACAAGATTAAACCCACCAACAGTGTTGGTAACAGAGGATGAGGCATTACACTGTTACTAAAGACATAAAGTTGGGATGTGAGCATAAAACTGTAGGCAAATTAACTAAGTGGTTAAGGCCAATGGTGGTTGATGAATTTTTTAAGTGGAGTGGCATAAATATTTCTTTCAGATATGCCATAGCGAAGGACCGTAGCGAGGGAGCCCAAACCAATCAAATACAAACATTCATGCCACAGTAAGAATAATACCACTGATCATGCTTTCTTTATCAACGATGCCCAATACAAAATGTCATGCCACAGTGAGAAATGGCTAGACTGGTTGCATAAAAATTCCAGTCTAGCGCCGTAATACCACTTATTATGCTTGCTCTATCAAAGCTGCTGAATACAAAATGTCATACTACAAAAAGAAATGGCTAGAATGGCTGTATTAAAATGCCAGTCTAGCTACATAATAACACTCAACATTCTTGCTTTATCATTCATGTACATTACAAAATGCCATGCCTGCCCCCGGGTGCACCAGCGCTTCACACTCAGACATACAGACATGATAATGTCTGAGTGCGAGGTGCTGGGGGAGCAGGGGGCAGATGTTTGTTAGGTGCTGGAGTCCGAAGGTATAGTCATGGTATTTTGTATTGGACACAAACTGCAATGCCTGCCCGCTGGGCCACCGATCGCCTTGACAATCAATTGTGTGCATGCAAGGTACTGGGGGGGTCGACGCATGGCATTTCTTTACTTGGAATCCATCACAGATGCCCATTAATAAATGGCATGCCTTCCCACTGGGCTCTCCAGCACCTCACATGTACATCTAACCAATTATGTTTGCATGCAAGGCGTTGAGGGTTTAGAGAACAGGCGTGACATGTGAAGTGCTAGAAATCCCAGCAGACTTGGCTGGCATTCTTTACTGGGCATACCCAGTAAAAAATGTCATGTCTGCTCCCTGGGCCCCAGTGCCTCACATACACACAATGATCAGGCATAATACTTTTTACTAGACATCTATTGTAGATGTCCAATATAAAAATACCATCCCTGTCCCCTGGGCCCTGCAACATCTCACACACACACACAATCAATGTGATTATGTGTGTATGGCAGGCTTTGGGGCTCAAGGGGGCAGGTATGGTATTTCCTACTAGACATCTGTCATATATGTCCGTTAAAAAATACCATTCCGGTCCCCTGGGTCCCACAGCGCCTAACACAGACACACATTTGAAATATTTATGTGTGTATGCGAGGCGCTGGGAGGGCCAGAGGGCAGGCATTGTACTTTTTACTAGACATCTATAATTGATGTCCAATTAAAAAATACCATCCCTGTCCCCTGGCCCCCACAGCACCTAATACACACACACACAATCAAAGTGATTATCTGTGTATGTAAAGCACTGGGGTCCCCAGGGAAAAGCATGGTAAGTTTAAGTAGACAACTATCAATGTGTGGACTGTAAGTAAGATTAACAAAACAAATACCATCTCTTCCATTCATTCGCTGAATCTAAAAGCAATGCTGAGTAGCTTGCCTGTCCTTTCACTACAAATATTGCGAGATAGCATTGGCACTCTGGTCTCATATACTATTTGACCTATAGTTAAGGTGAGACAGACCTCCATTGGAATCTCGAAAATCCTATTGCTAATCATGTTTTACTTGTGTGACAGATGTGGTTGAAATATTGAAGTTAATTAGGGACACTTAGCCCCCACCCCACCCAGAGTGCAAAGTGTGGTAAAGATTTGTTGAAAAATAAAAACATTATTAAGAATACAAAATATAACAAAGTTGCAGCTTACTTCCCTTTCATTTTCTCATAGACAAACAAGATAAATTGTTGCCGGACTGCACAGTCCAAACCACAGGACGGATTTGGACCAGTGAAACAATTTAGGCACAAAGCGGTTACTGGAGGCCTTTTTGTGGTTTGGGGTTATTCCATGAAGTCAATTTTTTAAAATATTTGATGGAGAAGGGCGTGCCCCCTTCTCAAAAATAGATAGCTATATCTCGTGTAAATTGCGAAAACCAGGTTTTTTTTAGAGATGAATCAGCCGTCATCTTTTTTTTTCTCAATGCAAGAGATAGCCCAGCTTTAGCCGAGGATATCGGAAAATGAAAAAAGGAAAAAAGCCATTAGAAGGTCAAAATACAAGGAAATGGTATCAGTCTAGAGGTGGGGGTTTTAGAGGACAACAAGTGAAATTTGGGAGTTTGAGGGGTTCTAGGGACTGAGCTTGCAACAAAAAGCTTTATGTAGCCTCGGCTGTAGCCGCAAATAGCCGACATTTGCATTGAAACTGTGTCATGGAAACAACATGTGTGAGGTTAGGAGAGGAAGCCATCAATGTTGTGTGGGGAGCTGGTAGTGGATGGGGGAACACTTGGTGAGGGCTTGGGGGGACAGGGAGGCATTTTGTTTGCACCATCATTTTTCACGTTAACCACGGTTATAAAAGACTACAGATAGCTGAGGGTATGTGTAGTTCCGTATTCGTGGATATATTTATTTTTTTAAAGTATTGGGCATCATTATGAGACCGGCGGTAGCCATGCCGGTAAAAGCGGCACGGCTACCCCGGTATCATTTCATTTTCGAATGGGCAATTACCGGGTCATTACGGGCCCGCCGGACTGGTAATTGCCCATTCACGGGTGCCAGAATTAAATGCTCCCAATTCCCATTTGAGCCCCATGTGGCTCAATGGGAATGGGGAGGTTGGATGCACTGGCACCATTCGTGAATGGTGCTGGTGCATCTGACATGCTCTGCTCGGGGGTGCCGGTACAGGTACAGGTACAGATGAGACCTGGCCGGCGGTAAGGCACCCGCGAGCAGAACTCGTAGTTTGCCAGTCCGGTAACAATGGTACTGGCAAGCTTATCGGTACCATTGTTACCGGACAGGCAAACTTATAATGAGGCCCATTGTTTCAGTGATATAGTGACGTGGATGGTGAAAAATCACTGGCCTTGGCCAAAGCCTAAATCCACTGACACTGTAGGCATCAGGGACTCTTATCCATTCAGTAAGTGTGACTGACTCCTCCGTGATTTAATCGAATCCGAAATGTCCGAAATAATTTTTGTTACCTCCCCTGGACATTTCGGACTACACCCTTGCTCGCCAACAACTTAATAACCTATGGGCAGCACAGCTCCTTGTGTGCTGCCATCTGCGGCATCCCTTGCGACGGCTGTGCCCTTCACTTGCGTGGATGGGAATAGATGCTGCAGGGGCCTCATTTTTTTTTTACTTTATACTGACGGCTGCAGGGGACACACCAGCAACCCCCACTGACATTACACTGAACATGGGCATAGGGGTCACCTCCAAAGCCCCCGCTGCACTTGTTTACTGTAATGCTACCGAATGGGGGACCTGGTCAAAATGTATCTGCCATTTGTTTTTTTCTTTGTTTTTTTGTACGGAACCTGACTGACTATGCCTATTTGTGAGGAAGCTGCTGACTCCCTTAGGGTAGGCTGTCTAATAAATTAGCACAAGTTACTTTAGAGCTAGACTTTGTATTACATCATTTATGTTTAAGTATTGACCTTTTTGTGCACAGTTGACTGAGGGTAAAGGTTTATTTGTCTGCACTAGTTCTCAACTTTCAGTGCAACATTTCAATGGAGTATGTCCACTTATCAGGGCCAAAAAAAATACACAGCTTTGTAGAAGTGTAATTAATTGTGAATTATAAAGTATATTGTCTAGGTAATTATATTTTCTTTTACCTAAAGCTGTAAAGCTGCACATATTAGTGTGGACATGGCTAGTCTTTGTATCCCTCTGCATATTCGTTTTGTACATTCACTTTATGTCCCCTCATCCTTACTACCTGAACTACAAGTTATACTTGCTGTCTCTTTATTCTCTGTATTGTTACCTAACTGTGATTGTCCCCATGTACTCACCCTACTTACAGCTTTAATATTACTATGGTACCCCTAGTATGTCTGTGTCTATCTATACACTATATCCACACAATCTGTACTCTTATGTAGCCTACCTCCACCCTGTTAACCACTTTTCATCATATGTATTAAGTATCCATAGATTATTTGACATCCTCTCATTTTACCTAAGTTGGAGTACCACCACTCACTGATCTGGTTTACAGTCGACGTACATTGCATACATTCTATATACATCTATATTTCTATGCAGGTTATCTCCACCCTGTTGAACTCTATTCATCCTGTGGCCACAGAATGTATTCATGGTGCTACAATCGACTCACATCATCAGGTTACAGTCTATATATTTTAAAATGTATCTTAAACAGAGTACTGATGCATATATATATAGCGACCATGTAGTTATGGTAAGTTGCTAAACCCATAGGAAGAGCACTTTTTGGGCGGCTTATAACTTTGATCCCCCTGGACGAATCCTCACCAACCTTTGCAAAACAAGTATATGGCCCACTCTGAATTTGTTTGCAAAGTTTGGTGATGTTTGGTCAAGGGGGAACAAAGTTATACGGGGAGTCCAAAAATTATTTTTTTTCCCATAGATGTAATGGGAAAAGACTTTGCTCACGCCTACAGCCCAAACCACTGGAAGGATTTCCACCAAATGTGTGGGAGAAGCGGTGGCTTGGTCCCAAAAGCGTGCTTTTGTTAATTTGGTGTAAAACCGTCCAGTAGTTTGTTTTTAAACGACCAAAATGTAAGTAAAAAAAGTTAGTGATATCTATGTCCGTTCCGTGGACTCACTTTCCTATTCGGTCCGTGGACTGGCCTCTGATTAGCCCATAAAATGCGTAGACTTTGCGTGGTCCGTGGACATCGGGACGCAGCCGATGATTGGGTGGTGAGAAAACATGAAATGCGTCGGTTTCAACGGAACGCCCGCCATGTTGGATTCGCAGACTTTTTTGAGGTCCGCGGACAGCGCAGCAAAAAGAAAAAAAAGAAAAGCAACATTGCACTTGTCAAACTCAACAAACAATCTCTGGGGATGTGGGGGGATGAGGATCGGGTGGGATACGGCCATGAGAAGCCAAAAAGCAGGTTGTTTCACCCCGACAGTCCCCGAACACTCCAGATGTCCTGGGGCAGTCCTGTGGTGTCTGCGGACACTTCAGATGTCCTAGGACATCTGCACCTATTTCTGCATTACAGGGTTGGGGAAAAGCAGTTTTTGGATGGCTTATAACTTTAGCGCCACTCAATGAAACTGCATGTAATTTTGCAATTCCATTCTAGACCTAATCCTGAATGGTTTTGCAAAGTGGGATTTTGTCAAGAGGGGTGCAAAATTAGAGGGGGGTCCCAAAATATTGTAAAGGAATATAAATGTGGTGTCATTTGACCAATCTGCACAACATTTGGCAAAACGATTTTGGATCCAGATATAAATGGTTTTCTAAAGTTTGGTGGGATTTTCTCAAGAGGGGGCAAAATTAGAGGGGGGTCTCAACATTTTTAGATGGCTTATAACTTTGTTGCTATTTGACGAATGTGGACAAACGTTTTGAGAACGATTATGGACCCAACCTTCAATGTTTGTGTAAAGACTGAATGGATTTTGTCAAGTGGGGGCTAAGTTATATGACTATTGTATGTACATACATTTTGACACTTTTAAAACATGGGCGGATTTCGAGCAAACTCGTGAGGAGCATTGGCAAGGGCATTAAGGCGTTGTTTTGCAAATGTGCCTGTGTTTTATTTTTTGACAAGTGTCATAATTTAGGTACAAAAAATAGTCATATACCTTTGGTGACTGAGGTATAGCCTGTGGCCATGTCCACCTGGGACCGGCTGTGTGGTAAAGTTATTCGAAATTAGGATAGGTTTGAAAGGGAAAAAATGTGCTCATGGTAATATGGTCAGAGGGTTCTGCAGGCTGCCATAGAAAGGGAAGAGAGGCTCTGTACGGAGCCCCGTCTTCTCTTTCCATGGTGGCCATCTTGGAAAAGGATTGTCCTTCCTACAGCGGGATGCCGGAGGTGTCCCGCTGTAGGAAGACATTTTTTTAGCAGCCCGGGTTCCCGCTTTGTGCTTTTCACTTTGGTATTTAAATCTTGGGTACACTTCCAACAGTAGTAAAGAACTGCCACACCCAAGATTCTCTCTGGGTGCTAGAGGTAGGCACGTCCTCTATCTCATCTTTTTGGTCCTCTCCATTGTTTTTGGACGTACTGTGCTTTTTCTGTTGTGTAGGTCCTCCAGCTGGTGATGGTGGTGGTGGCTCTTGGGGAGAAGGGAGGACAATATCTGATGCCATTTTTAAGAGAAATATCAGTTTTACTAATATTCTTCGAAGTAGGTACTTTGCACTAGATTGTTAATGGATAATGAGTAAGTATAGGCATAGGAGCTGTGCAAGGGTACGTTTTGAGCTTGAAAGTTCCTAGATCAGTCGAAAAATGCAGTTCCAAACAGTCTTCTAAGCATGGATCCGATACTGACGCGCGACGTCTTCGCAGACACGTCATCAAGCAGCGTGCGAGCACATGGTCATGTGGCACTGTCTGGAAGTTCTGTGATGATATCAGATGTTTGCAGACGTTGACAGATGAAAATCAGTGGAGAAAGTTGCAAAAAGTATATAGAAGAGTTCAAAACGATGCTAGAAGGTGAGAAATAGCTGAGTTTTAAGGTGAAGCACTGTAAATTGGACAGAAGTGTTGCTATATTGGGGTATGATATGATATGATATTTTATTTGTATAGCGCTCGTACACAAGTGTTACAGAGCGCGACTAGGCAAGGGAGGGGAACAAGGGAGAACACAACACAACAACAACAACAACAACGATCTTACTAGGTCCAGTGACATTGAGAACGCGCAAATGCATGGGAATGGGAAAAGGGAAAAAGTGCATGAAGGGGGAGAGTGGAAAGTGCTGAGCAGAGGAGAGCAGATAAATAATAATAAATAAAAATAAATAGAAAATGGGGGTAAGTATGATATTAGTAAGTTGGTGGAAAATAGCATGCACTGGTAAAAACCCATAAAATTCAGTGAAAAAACTTTGTTAAAGGGACGTTATGGTTAAGTTGCACTGATAAAAACCTATGAAATTCAATGAAAAAACGTTGTTAAAGGGACGTTATGGTTAAGTTGCACTAATAAAGACCTATGAAATTCTTAAAGGGACGTTATTTGTGATGTCATCTTCGATGTCCTGGGTATTAGTCTTAGCAGTGCACAGTGGTGGCGTGAGTAATGGTTGCTTAGCTTACCATAACCAGCGAATTTCTGTGGTTTTTCAGTTTTACTTGTAACCATAACGCCCCTTTAACAAGGTTTTTTCATTGAATATATATTACACGGCCACTAGCGTGGCCGTGTTGTTATGGTTAATTTGCTGTTTCCATTGGAAGAGCACTTTTTGGGCACTTTTTGGGCGGCCTATAACTCCACTCCCCGTCGACGAATCCTCACCAAACTTTGGAAAAAAAGTATATGGGCCACTCTGAATTATTTTGCAAAGTTTGGTGATGTTTGGTCCAGAGGGGGAAAAGTTAGAGGGGGGGTCCCAAAACATCTTTTTTCCCAAAGACTGAATGGGGGAAAAACTTCCTACAGGTCAAACCGTTGGACAGATTTTCACCAAATTTGCGGCAGGGGCAGGGGATTGGTCCCGAAAGCGTGCTTTAGTAAATTTGGTGACAATCTGTCCAGTACTTTCCTTTAAAACCAAAAAATATGTCTCAATAAATTAGTGATATCTATGTCCGCTCCGCGGTCACATTTCCCTGTTCGCTCCGTGGACATGATAACAATTGGCCATCACCGCGAACACGCGAAATCTTCGCTGATTGGCTACAGCGAGCCGTGATGTGCGTCAGAATTTGTGGATGCACCCGACATCTTGGATATGAAGACAGCACGCTATCTTCCAGAGGCTAAATGCTGTTTTGGAAACTGTTTTGCTCTCCTACAGTGCGCGGGGAGGATCACATAGTAAGAGATGGGTTAAATACTGTACTTGTTTGGCCGGTAGATGTTAAAGATGCGTTTGCCATGCGAAATGGTGTTTGGGAAATGATTTTGATTTTCTACAGTGCTTGGGGAGGTTTAAAGAGTAAGAGACGGATGAAATACTCACTTTGTTTGGGCGGCAACTGTCACTTACGTATTCTGCATTGGCGGGTTCTTCAGGATGTTTGCACGTGCAGAAAATGAGGGATCTAATAAGGATACTATTTGAGTCTGTGCTGTGTACAGGCACCTTGAAAATGTTTGCAGGACACGCTTGGTGTTAGTGACCATAGGCCGTAGACCAAAGGCCATACTTCCAAGACTGAAGGCCCTGCCCACAACCACCGCAGCATCTCACGACAATGGATACACATGTAGTATTGATTATCGATTACATGGTTGAGGGGAGAGTGCAGTGTTGGGTGCATGGCCGAAGGCCATGCATGCAAAAACAAAGTTGTAAGAGTTGGAGGTATAAGCCAGTGCACATCCACACATTGCAATAATATCTATGGACATACAGCTAGGAGTGCAGTCTCTGGTCAGAACAAGTGCAACATACCATACCTATCAATACACACATAATACTGTACATCAATGAGGTGGTTGTGGGCAGGATGTAGAGTTTTGCTTCCATGGCTGCAGCCCGTAGCCCATATGTCATACTCGTAAAAACCCTAGGCACTGGCCAGATACACCACATCATATTACTGCAATGCATACACTCGTCCTATAGGTTAGCATGTCAGATGGTTCTGGGGAGGGTGTACAGTCTTGGGTGCATGGCCGAAATGCATGCACCTAGAAACAACCATGTTAGCGGTGGAGGTATACACCACTGTACACCTATACATTCAAAAATATGTGGACATATATCGAAATCTCTAGGTCCTGCCATCACCGACTGCGGCACAATAGACAGGCACGTTAGTGACTGTGTTGCTTTGGTGGAGTGGGTGTTTCCATACAAAGAACACTTTTTGGCTGCCTTGTAACTGTCCAACCCTTGGACGAATCGTCGCCAAACTTTGCAAAAAAAAAATATATCGGACACTCTGATTTTGTTTGGAAAGTTTGGAGATGTTTGGTGCAGGGGGGGCGAAAGTTATAAGGCGGAGGGGTTCTCAAAACGTCTCTTTTCCCCTTACAGTGAATGGGGGGAAAAGGTCGTTCTCACGAACATGTGGCTCTTTCCTTCATTGGTTGAAGAACAGCGTGAATTACGTCAGCTTTCTTCGGTGCCACCCTATCTTTTATTAATGTTTTCGTGTGCGCGGATATCGCCAGAAACACGTCCAAAACAAGAGAGCATTGGACTTCGCACACTCAAGTAATAGTACTTCAGAAGGTGAACTTTGAGGGGGCCCAATGAGCTGTGGAAGCACAAACTGAACAAGTGGATTTTTCTTGTCTCCAAAATGATACGTTTAAATGGAAGTTTGTGCTCACTGCGTCACAACCAATTACAGCGTGTGGGATAAAATGTTTTTTGGAATAATATTTCCCTCACATTGGCCTCTTAGGTTTTGAAAACTAATCATCTGCAGTGTTTGCTGGAAACAGGCTTCAGCAGGTGTATGGGAGTAGTGGTTCTCATAATTTAATTTCAATATGTTGTTTCAAAGAGAGGATGTATTTGGCTTCAGAGTGAAGGCCACATGAGTTGCTTTTTTGGGTGACCGCTCAATACGCCCGCGCATCCGAGTGAATGTAAAGGGGCAATTGTTTTTTGACCTTGAGCGAAAGAGAAACTTACTAGCTATTCACGGAATGAAAGGGCCGAAAAAAATAGCAATTGATAAGGTTATGTTTTAAAATGTTTGTAAGGGACATGCAATATCAGTCAACAAAGATTCTTCGCTGCAAACTATTCGTGTCTGATTTGCAGAAAAAGAATGGAGGCAGTAAATATTTTGTAAGTTTACTTTTGGCCACTCTACAGGGAACCGTGCTTTACTTTTACATAACAGCACATGTAATTGTGCTAATATAATTGACGTATTATTTTTCTGCCCTATTACATTTTTCCTGTAATGTTGTAAAGTGCACAGGTTGCTCATTTGTACGGTATGACTGCACATAACCTTTTTTAACGTTAATATTTCTTCTTTAAACCTTTACTTTGTCCACATAGCTTTGTGTATAACTTTGCACGTTTTTTAAATCTTTTTTCAAATGACGAGATGTAATTTATTTTTTAGTTTGTCCACTCTTTTTCATTTTATAACTAAAATATCGTCTTTCTGTATACTTGCCATTTTTTTTTCTGTTACGGTGCATTCAAAATATCGGCGTTTGTACTCTGCAACTATAGGTACACATGGACATTAGTAACATATTCCTAAAATGTCAACTTTGAGCACATACTTTTGTGTAGCACTGTGCATATTTTCTGTGTGTTGTTTTAAACATTTTTGGTACAGGTTGGTTACTGACACGTATTTTCTGTAACTTTTCCCGCCTAGGTATATATTGCCGTAATGTGCGTGTCATGACTTTCAAATCCCGAGTAAGGGCTTCTTCGGACGGCAAATACAACTGCTGGTGAGCGGTTGCCTGTCCATAAGAATAATGTGGAATGAGACTGTAAACCCGCTTTGTCCGTTCGCTGAACTCGCTATTCGGATCAACGTGACATCATTTATGGTGCTGTAGGGTCAAGGTCATGACGAGTTTTGGGAAATCACTGTGGACACAAAGCGACTGCTTCAACGAAGACCCCAACATTTTTGTATGCGCAAAAAAAAACGGCCTCCTCATCTTCAACATTTGCAATGCCTCCCTTGCAAGCATTGTAATCATTGCATTGACTATGGGATTATTCTGATGGTCTCTTCAAGTTTGTTGTTAAATAAACCTACTTTGTAACCTGTAAAATGTTCATGTGTTCTTTTACGTTCCACTGTATTATTTCCACACGTAAGTTATTAGGTTGTACTTCACTGAATGTTTACTTACAAGTTGTGCGTCACACCACGTACTTGTGTTTTTTGCAACCTGCCATGAAAAGGGAAGAGGGCCTATGGTGGCCATCTTGAAAGAGGATTTTGTTTTGTGATCCGCACTGCCAAAGTCACCTCGGATTACAACAAGTTAACGTCTTTTTTAGTAGCACACGTTACTGCTTTACTAATTTAGTCTATTACTGGCAAAGATTATTGCGTCTATGTACTTTACTGAGAAATATGCAGTACGTGGAGTGTATGCAATTTTTTCTTTTTCTTTTTCTTTTTCATTATACTGTGCAAGGTCGTTAGTAACGCAGTATTATCTTTGTTTATGGGTGGCTTTATTTTTTGGCACGGCAGGCAATACGGCAATATGCGAACGGCATTGAGCAAAAAGGCATAAAACGGTAATATATGTGGATGTATGTATGGCAACAAAATGTATCCGTCTGTTATGTGCAAGGTAGCGACACAGTTTCTTATGCTTTTACATTACACCACTGCTGCTGTTTCTTTGAGAGGAAGGATGCTTTTAGCTGATGTCTTTTTCAGATAAGTACAAATTTCACTACCTATATATAATGTGTAGTGCATTGGCAATCGCTGCATACCAATCCGTATTGCCGTTGTGTAAGGCAAACTTTGAAGGTGCACGTTCCTACATGAATATAAACTCTATTTCCACATTGCCCACCAGGCATAGTTCGTTCAGGTAAGTGTGTACTGATTCCGGGACATGTGACGGTGCTGTACGACAGTATACATTCATGTGGCATTCTTCGCAAGGTGTATACTGTTTAGCACCTCAGCGCTTTGGCGTAAGGCGCTTAATAAATCAATAAATACAAATACAAATACAAATGACCCTTCTTACGTTTTGGTTATGTTGCCCTACTGAAAATCTGTGACATGTGGTACAACATCTCTTAACTACACCTTATACTTAAACTGTCCTACTAAAATCCTGTACAATTCACTAAAAAAAATGTACACACACGACATAATACAAACATTCCATTATGGTTCACAGTAAAACCGAAAAACCTCGGAAGTTTGCCAGTTATGGTAAGCTAAGCAACCATAACTCGTGCCACCACCGTGCACTGCTAAGGTGAGTACAAATGCCCTTGCACATGCATGCATGTCACACACACACACACACACAAATACACAAACCCGAATAATCACAACCATTTACACCTCCCCAGGGGACAGTGCCTACCCTCTGAGCAACCACATGATGACGCCAATCTGGAACCCCACCACACCACCCCAGGTAAGATACAACGCCGCCCATATTGCATCACGTTTCCGCTCCCTTGACCGCTCTGGCGGGCAGCTACTCTATGCACCCCCAGTAGTGTGCAGGATCATTGTGGCAGCATGTGTCCTGCACAATGTTGCAACACGGCAGGGAGTACCGGTGGACATGGTGGTGCCCCCACATCCCCAACCACAGGCACAGGCACTGCCCATGGGAGGGGACAGGGCACGTGGCGAGGAAGCCCGGACCCAGCTTGTGGCCACATTTTTCACCTAAACTCCCACCCCTGCGGAGTGCACACAGGCCTGGCACATACCAGGTGACAATCGATGATGACAAAGAGACAGTCAACTGTCACAACCCTACCACCCTGAGATAGTTGCCATGGAAGTGCCACATTGTCTGCATCCCTAGCTACTTAAACACAAGCTATCCTGTGTGACCAAAAGGCACACATATGACATGACATGATATGGCCTATACACAAGTATTTCAAGGTGCGATGAGGCAGGGAGGGGGGAACAAGGGAAGACAGACAACGATACTACTAGGCCAGGTGTCATTTAGATTGTGCAAGTGCAGGGGTAGGGGGAAGGGAAAACTGCAAGGGGAAGGGGAGGGGGGAGTGCAGTACAGGGTAAGTAGACTAAAAAACAAATAAATAGGCCAGCTGGTGGCAACTGCAAAGGTAAGTGCAGACAAGTGCTGGGAAGGGGGGGCTGTAGGGATAGAGAGACAGTCCCGCAGTGCAGGGGTTGCCAGGGAGGCAGTGCAAGTGGAGAGTGGCTGGGCCAGGGACCGAGGTCGGTGAGAGTGGCCCAGTTGCAGATCCAGTGCAGTTCCAGTGAAGAATTTTGCAAGGGAGAGGCAGAGAGAAAGCCGAAGCAAAGAGGAAGGTCTTGAGGTGCTTCCGGAACCGGAGATGGTTCTCCTCAAGTTCCAGTGAGGCAGGAAGGCTGTTCCAGAGGGAGGCCCCTGCCGCGGAGAGAGATCTACCCCCAGCTAGTTGCTTTGAGAAGCGGATGACCCTGACATGGAAGGTGTGAATCACACACACCTGCAAAATAGGCCATGGCCATCACTGTTATGTCACTCAAACCCTCCCAAACCACAACATGACATGGCAAGCAATACCCATACACCAACACAGTAAGAATAAGGTACACATTGCCATGTCAAAAATGTACAGTGGCATCAGACAATGATGCCTGACATGGAATCAGATTAAATGACTGACCAACAACCTCCCACCCAAAATAAGTCATTTCCAAATGCATTACAAGAGTTGTAGACGTAACATAACAATGAATGCCTGTCTACATGCACATTGTGCATTGCAAAATCAACACTGCAGCTTCTGTGTGCTGTGTCCAACTCCTGCAACACACTGCTCAGAGCACAGCACAGCGAACAGCCATTGTGTGTGATGCACACCCTGAGCATCACATCTAAGCGACAGACCACATCAAAAAGCAAATTAGGCATGTACAGGATCCATAATTGGTCACAGAACATGTGCTGCAGGGACACAGTGGGCACCAGAAGGCAAACAGTGTACACGTGGATATGCAAGGGTGGTTGTACATGTAGTGCATCATAGTGCAAGTGTGTGGGTCAGTAAGGACATGCACTCAACATATGCATGTGCAATCAAGTGACCATCAGTGTTCTCTACACATCACATGTGAACATTCACCATGTGTACACCCCAGCATGTCAAACCACAACTATCCCCTCACACCTGAAAGGTAAACACAACACATGAACAGGCATTGATCAGCAGAACACAACATGTACATAGGATACCACCATTACAATGTCAGGGTTCCCATCACACTGCAGGGCAAGGCAACTATCAACAACAACCCCCCCCTCCCTCACAAATGACCATGACCCACTGAACAACTGCACCTGGGTCATGGAGCCTTCAACCCTCAATTTCACCTGGCCACAGGATCACCTTTCCCCTTCGTCACCATCTCCCACCTTGTGTGTAAAAAGGTGCCTGCACCCTCAGAGTCCACCCTCATTTGCAAAATCACAAAATCCAAGCCAGAAAAACAACCAGAACACCCTCCAGTAGATGACTTGACGTAGCAGTACCTCACAAAGGCCAAGTACTACCACAATTATGTAACAACCAAGGTAGCACAGTAAAACAATGTCACAACAGGATGTGAACCATGTGTGGTACATAACATAGAATGATGCACCATGAACGGATGTATACTGTCACAGGTCCCGTGTACAGGCGCGGGAGTGTCACGAAACAACCACCCCCACCGTGTCCCGGGTGCCTGCAAGGTCAAACTCACACAGGCCTCTGAGACCCTGGTGGGGAAGGAGGGTCAGGGATATGCAGTCGCGACAGGTGTTGGCACACTGGATAACTGGAATGAGTGGCAGGAGAGGGGAGGAGGAATGACACATGAAAGTAGGGAATGCACGAAAATGTACTACCTGCATGAACACATACACAATCCAAACAAACTTGGACATCATTGTCATGGCCTGCTGTAGTCCAGGCTTAGGAGTGGCACGAACCAACCACCCCCTCTAGGGTTTTGGCGCCTGCAAGTTTGGGGCTTACACAGGCATCCGCAACCCCAGCGGGGAAAGAGGGTTAGGGAACGTTGCTTGGATAGGTACGGGAAGCAGGAACACCGGGTAGAGGGTACAGGGTTTAAAAATGGATAGGACTCCGGGTGATTAGGGGGAAAAAAACATACCAAATTGAATTACACATTCATCCATGCATTAGTGCACCCCCCAGCAAGCCTATGCAGAGCAGTTTGAAAGAAAAACAAGACACTGAGCTCTGGTTTTGAGTGCTGGCCTCCTGCCTGCGCACTCTTAGGTCCGGTTACAGGAGCACTGCAATGCTGCAAAGGCTGCCACAGTCAATAATGTGTACGTGCCCATTACACAAAAACACACCACCAAACATGCCCCATAGCAACAAACTACTCTACAAACAGACAATCTGGTGAAGATGCTTCGTACCCATATATAACATTACCCCTGTGATGGGTCATACACAGTCAATGCAGTAAGTCAGCCGCCGGTGGGTGCGTGGCAAATGGTACACCAATGTGTCACAATTCACACAACATGCAATGTTCCCTGGGTAAGCAGGCAGACCCATATAGCAAGGCATGACTTCAGAACAAGTGTTCCACCATGACCGAAACAAAGTTGGCAGTGCATGTATCAAAATGTACATGGAAATGAAATGCACTGCACCCGAGTATGTCCCTTGCTGTATGTCCCTGTGAGCTGCCCCTTTCCATGTCTCGGAAGGCTACATGGTTGATACAAGTGCCTCAATGGACCTTGGTGTACCGGAGGGTATGTGCCACTGCCCCTGCAGGTGTCCCAGACAACCTTACAATCAACAGCCATCAGTCCACCAACACATCTGAGCTGCATTTTGTGCTTCAACACCAACATTCGTCCAAGCTCACCCTCAGTGCTGTGACTAAGCCTGCATGTGCAACTCGCCTGGTGCAAGCTTTGCTGTGTTGTGGCCCCCCTGTGCTGCTCACCTTGCCTGGAGTTCCTTGGAACACGTCAGCAGTTCTAGGATGTAGGTCTGCAATCCCTGTGCCTCTGCTTGTGCCCACATGTGCATGTGGGCACCAACAAACGTGTCCAGAATTCAGACGTCCAATGGGCCATTTCCCTGTTCGCTCCGTGGACATGATAACAATTGGCCATCACCGCGAACACGCGAAATCTTCGCTGATTGGCTACAGCGAGCCGTGATGTGCGTCAGAATTTGTGGATGCACCCGACATCTTGGATATGAAGACAGCACGCTATCTTCCAGAGGCTAAATGCTGTTTTGGAAACTGTTTTGCTCTCCTACAGTGCGCGGGGAGGATCACATAGTAAGAGATGGGTTAAATACTGTACTTGTTTGGCCGGTAGATGTTAAAGATGCGTTTGCCATGCGAAATGGTGTTTGGGAAATGATTTTGATTTTCTACAGTGCTTGGGGAGGTTTAAAGAGTAAGAGACGGATGAAATACTCACTTTGTTTGGGCGGCAACTGTCACTTACGTATTCTGCATTGGCGGGTTCTTCAGGATGTTTGCACGTGCAGAAAATGAGGGATCTAATAAGGATACTATTTGAGTCTGTGCTGTGTACAGGCACCTTGAAAATGTTTGCAGGACACGCTTGGTGTTAGTGACCATAGGCCGTAGACCAAAGGCCATACTTCCAAGACTGAAGGCCCTGCCCACAACCACCGCAGCATCTCACGACAATGGATACACATGTAGTATTGATTATCGATTACATGGTTGAGGGGAGAGTGCAGTGTTGGGTGCATGGCCGAAGGCCATGCATGCAAAAACAAAGTTGTAAGAGTTGGAGGTATAAGCCAGTGCACATCCACACATTGCAATAATATCTATGGACATACAGCTAGGAGTGCAGTCTCTGGTCAGAACAAGTGCAACATACCATACCTATCAATACACACATAATACTGTACATCAATGAGGTGGTTGTGGGCAGGATGTAGAGTTTTGCTTCCATGGCTGCAGCCCGTAGCCCATATGTCATACTCGTAAAAACCCTAGGCACTGGCCAGATACACCACATCATATTACTGCAATGCATACACTCGTCCTATAGGTTAGCATGTCAGATGGTTCTGGGGAGGGTGTACAGTCTTGGGTGCATGGCCGAAATGCATGCACCTAGAAACAACCATGTTAGCGGTGGAGGTATACACCATGTACACCTATACATTCAAAAATATGTGGACATATATCGAAATCTCTAGGTCCTGCCATCACCGACTGCGGCACAATAGACAGGCACGTTAGTGACTGTGTTGCTTTGGTGGAGTGGGTGTTTCCATACAAAGAACACTTTTTGGCTGCCTTGTAACTGTCCAACCCTTGGACGAATCGTCGCCAAACTTTGCAAAAAAAAAATATATCGGACACTCTGATTTTGTTTGGAAAGTTTGGAGATGTTTGGTGCAGGGGGGGCGAAAGTTATAAGGCGGAGGGGTTCTCAAAACGTCTCTTTTCCCCTTACAGTGAATGGGGGGAAAAGGTCGTTCTCACGAACATGTGGCTCTTTCCTTCATTGGTTGAAGAACAGCGTGAATTACGTCAGCTTTCTTCGGTGCCACCCTATCTTTTATTAATGTTTTCGTGTGCGCGGATATCGCCAGAAACACGTCCAAAACAAGAGAGCATTGGACTTCGCACACTCAAGTAATAGTACTTCAGAAGGTGAACTTTGAGGGGGCCCAATGAGCTGTGGAAGCACAAACTGAACAAGTGGATTTTTCTTGTCTCCAAAATGATACGTTTAAATGGAAGTTTGTGCTCACTGCGTCACAACCAATTACAGCGTGTGGGATAAAATGTTTTTTGGAATAATATTTCCCTCACATTGGCCTCTTAGGTTTTGAAAACTAATCATCTGCAGTGTTTGCTGGAAACAGGCTTCAGCAGGTGTATGGGAGTAGTGGTTCTCATAATTTAATTTCAATATGTTGTTTCAAAGAGAGGATGTATTTGGCTTCAGAGTGAAGGCCACATGAGTTGCTTTTTTGGGTGACCGCTCAATACGCCCGCGCATCCGAGTGAATGTAAAGGGGCAATTGTTTTTTGACCTTGAGCGAAAGAGAAACTTACTAGCTATTCACGGAATGAAAGGGCCGAAAAAAATAGCAATTGATAAGGTTATGTTTTAAAATGTTTGTAAGGGACATGCAATATCAGTCAACAAAGATTCTTCGCTGCAAACTATTCGTGTCTGATTTGCAGAAAAAGAATGGAGGCAGTAAATATTTTGTAAGTTTACTTTTGGCCACTCTACAGGGAACCGTGCTTTACTTTTACATAACAGCACATGTAATTGTGCTAATATAATTGACGTATTATTTTTCTGCCCTATTACATTTTTCCTGTAATGTTGTAAAGTGCACAGGTTGCTCATTTGTACGGTATGACTGCACATAACCTTTTTTAACGTTAATATTTCTTCTTTAAACCTTTACTTTGTCCACATAGCTTTGTGTATAACTTTGCACGTTTTTTAAATCTTTTTTCAAATGACGAGATGTAATTTATTTTTTAGTTTGTCCACTCTTTTTCATTTTATAACTAAAATATCGTCTTTCTGTATACTTGCCATTTTTTTTTCTGTTACGGTGCATTCAAAATATCGGCGTTTGTACTCTGCAACTATAGGTACACATGGACATTAGTAACATATTCCTAAAATGTCAACTTTGAGCACATACTTTTGTGTAGCACTGTGCATATTTTCTGTGTGTTGTTTTAAACATTTTTGGTACAGGTTGGTTACTGACACGTATTTTCTGTAACTTTTCCCGCCTAGGTATATATTGCCGTAATGTGCGTGTCATGACTTTCAAATCCCGAGTAAGGGCTTCTTCGGACGGCAAATACAACTGCTGGTGAGCGGTTGCCTGTCCATAAGAATAATGTGGAATGAGACTGTAAACCCGCTTTGTCCGTTCGCTGAACTCGCTATTCGGATCAACGTGACATCATTTATGGTGCTGTAGGGTCAAGGTCATGACGAGTTTTGGGAAATCACTGTGGACACAAAGCGACTGCTTCAACGAAGACCCCAAAATTTTTGTATGCGCAAAAAAAAACGGCCTCCTCATCTTCAACATTTGCAATGCCTCCCTTGCAAGCATTGTAATCATTGCATTGACTATGGGATTATTCTGATGGTCTCTTCAAGTTTGTTGTTAAATAAACCTACTTTGTAACCTGTAAAATGTTCATGTGTTCTTTTACGTTCCACTGTATTATTTCCACACGTAAGTTATTAGGTTGTACTTCACTGAATGTTTACTTACAAGTTGTGCGTCACACCATGTACTTGTGTTTTTTGCAACCTGCCATGAAAAGGGAAGAGGGCCTATGTATGCAATAACTGACTTCCCTTTCTATGGTGGCCATCTTGAAAGAGGATTTTGTTTTGTGATCCGCACTGCCAAAGTCACCTCGGATTACAACAAGTTAACGTCTTTTTTAGTAGCACACGTTACTGCTTTACTAATTTAGTCTATTACTGGCAAAGATTATTGCGTCTATGTACTTTACTGAGAAATATGCAGTACGTGGAGTGTATGCAATTTTTTCTTTTTCTTTTTCTTTTTCATTATACTGTGCAAGGTCGTTAGTAACGCAGTATTATCTTTGTTTATGGGTGGCTTTATTTTTTGGCACGGCAGGCAATACGGCAATATGCGAACGGCATTGAGCAAAAAGGCATAAAACGGTAATATATGTGGATGTATGTATGGCAACAAAATGTATCCGTCTGTTATGTGCAAGGTAGCGACACAGTTTCTTATGCTTTTACATTACACCACTGCTGCTGTTTCTTTGAGAGGAAGGATGCTTTTAGCTGATGTCTTTTTCAGATAAGTACAAATTTCACTACCTATATATAATGTGTAGTGCATTGGCAATCGCTGCATACCAATCCGTATTGCCGTTGTGTAAGGCAAACTTTGAAGGTGCACGTTCCTACATGAATATAAACTCTATTTCCACATTGCCCACCAGGCATAGTTCGTTCAGGTAAGTGTGTACTGATTCCGGGACATGTGACGGTGCTGTACGACAGTATACATTCATGTGGCATTCTTCGCAAGGTGTATACTGTTTAGCACCTCAGCGCTTTGGCGTAAGGCGCTTAATAAATCAATAAATACAAATACAAATGACCCTTCTTACGTTTTGGTTATGTTGCCCTACTGAAAATCTGTGACATGTGGTACAACATCTCTTAACTACACCTTATACTTAAACTGTCCTACTAAAATCCTGTACAATTCACTAAAAAAAATGTACACACACGACATAATACAAACATTCCATTATGGTTCACAGTAAAACCGAAAAACCTCGGAAGTTTGCCAGTTATGGTAAGCTAAGCAACCATAACTCGTGCCACCACCGTGCACTGCTAAGGTGAGTACAAATGCCCTTGCACATGCATGCATGTCACACACACACACACACAAATACACAAACCCCAATAATCACAACCATTTACACCTCCCCAGGGGACAGTGCCTACCCTCTGAGCAACCACATGATGACACCAATCTGGAACCCCACCACACCACCCCAGGTAAGATACAACGCCGCCCATATTGCATCACGTTTCCGCTCCCTTGACCGCTCTGGCGGGCAGCTACTCTATGCACCCCCAGTAGTGTGCAGGATCATTGTGGCAGCATGTGTCCTGCACAATGTTGCAACACGGCAGGGAGTACCGGTGGACATGGTGGTGCCCCCACATCCCCAACCACAGGCACAGGCACTGCCCATGGGAGGGGACAGGGCACGTGGCGAGGAAGCCCGGACCCAGCTTGTGGCCACATTTTTCACCTAAACTCCCACCCCTGCGGAGTGCACACAGGCCTGGCACATACCAGGTGACAATCGATGATGACAAAGAGACAGTCAACTGTCACAACCCTACCACCCTGAGATAGTTGCCATGGAAGTGCCACATTGTCTGCATCCCTAGCTACTTAAACACAAGCTATCCTGTGTGACCAAAAGGCACACATATGACATGACATGATATGGCCTATACACAAGTATTTCAAGGTGCGATGAGGCAGGGAGGGGGGAACAAGGGAAGACAGACAACGATACTACTAGGCCAGGTGTCATTTAGATTGTGCAAGTGCAGGGGTAGGGGGAAGGGAAAACTGCAAGGGGAAGGGGAGGGGGGAGTGCAGTACAGGGTAAGTAGACTAAAAAACAAATAAATAGGCCAGCTGGTGGCAACTGCAAAGGTAAGTGCAGACAAGTGCTGGGAAGGGGGGGCTGTAGGGATAGAGAGACAGTCCCGCAGTGCAGGGGTTGCCAGGGAGGCAGTGCAAGTGGAGAGTGGCTGGGCCAGGGACCGAGGTCGGTGAGAGTGGCCCAGTTGCAGATCCAGTGCAGTTCCAGTGAAGAATTTTGCAAGGGAGAGGCAGAGAGAAAGCCGAAGCAAAGAGGAAGGTCTTGAGGTGCTTCCGGAACCGGAGATGGTTCTCCTCAAGTTCCAGTGAGGCAGGAAGGCTGTTCCAGAGGGAGGCCCCTGCCGCGGAGAGAGATCTACCCCCAGCTAGTTGCTTTGAGAAGCGGATGACCCTGACATGGAAGGTGTGAATCACACACACCTGCAAAATAGGCCATGGCCATCACTGTTATGTCACTCAAACCCTCCCAAACCACAACATGACATGGCAAGCAATACCCATACACCAACACAGTAAGAATAAGGTACACATTGCCATGTCAAAAATGTACAGTGGCATCAGACAATGATGCCTGACATGGAATCAGATTAAATGACTGACCAACAACCTCCCACCCAAAATAAGTCATTTCCAAATGCATTACAAGAGTTGTAGACGTAACATAACAATGAATGCCTGTCTACATGCACATTGTGCATTGCAAAATCAACACTGCAGCTTCTGTGTGCTGTGTCCAACTCCTGCAACACACTGCTCAGAGCACAGCACAGCGAACAGCCATTGTGTGTGATGCACACCCTGAGCATCACATCTAAGCGACAGACCACATCAAAAAGCAAATTAGGCATGTACAGGATCCATAATTGGTCACAGAACATGTGCTGCAGGGACACAGTGGGCACCAGAAGGCAAACAGTGTACACGTGGATATGCAAGGGTGGTTGTACATGTAGTGCATCATAGTGCAAGTGTGTGGGTCAGTAAGGACATGCACTCAACATATGCATGTGCAATCAAGTGACCATCAGTGTTCTCTACACATCACATGTGAACATTCACCATGTGTACACCCCAGCATGTCAAACCACAACTATCCCCTCACACCTGAAAGGTAAACACAACACATGAACAGGCATTGATCAGCAGAACACAACATGTACATAGGATACCACCATTACAATGTCAGGGTTCCCATCACACTGCAGGGCAAGGCAACTATCAACAACAACCCCCCCCTCCCTCACAAATGACCATGACCCACTGAACAACTGCACCTGGGTCATGGAGCCTTCAACCCTCAATTTCACCTGGCCACAGGATCACCTTTCCCCTTCGTCACCATCTCCCACCTTGTGTGTAAAAAGGTGCCTGCACCCTCAGAGTCCACCCTCATTTGCAAAATCACAAAATCCAAGCCAGAAAAACAACCAGAACACCCTCCAGTAGATGACTTGACGTAGCAGTACCTCACAAAGGCCAAGTACTACCACAATTATGTAACAACCAAGGTAGCACAGTAAAACAATGTCACAACAGGATGTGAACCATGTGTGGTACATAACATAGAATGATGCACCATGAACGGATGTATACTGTCACAGGTCCCGTGTACAGGCGCGGGAGTGTCACGAAACAACCACCCCCACCGTGTCCCGGGTGCCTGCAAGGTCAAACTCACACAGGCCTCTGAGACCCTGGTGGGGAAGGAGGGTCAGGGATATGCAGTCGCGACAGGTGTTGGCACACTGGATAACTGGAATGAGTGGCAGGAGAGGGGAGGAGGAATGACACATGAAAGTAGGGAATGCACGAAAATGTACTACCTGCATGAACACATACACAATCCAAACAAACTTGGACATCATTGTCATGGCCTGCTGTAGTCCAGGCTTAGGAGTGGCACGAACCAACCACCCCCTCTAGGGTTTTGGCGCCTGCAAGTTTGGGGCTTACACAGGCATCCGCAACCCCAGCGGGGAAAGAGGGTTAGGGAACGTTGCTTGGATAGGTACGGGAAGCAGGAACACCGGGTAGAGGGTACAGGGTTTAAAAATGGATAGGACTCCGGGTGATTAGGGGGAAAAAAACATACCAAATTGAATTACACATTCATCCATGCATTAGTGCACCCCCCAGCAAGCCTATGCAGAGCAGTTTGAAAGAAAAACAAGACACTGAGCTCTGGTTTTGAGTGCTGGCCTCCTGCCTGCGCACTCTTAGGTCCGGTTACAGGAGCACTGCAATGCTGCAAAGGCTGCCACAGTCAATAATGTGTACGTGCCCATTACACAAAAACACACCACCAAACATGCCCCATAGCAACAAACTACTCTACAAACAGACAATCTGGTGAAGATGCTTCGTACCCATATATAACATTACCCCTGTGATGGGTCATACACAGTCAATGCAGTAAGTCAGCCGCCGGTGGGTGCGTGGCAAATGGTACACCAATGTGTCACAATTCACACAACATGCAATGTTCCCTGGGTAAGCAGACAGACCCATATAGCAAGGCATGACTTCAGAACAAGTGTTCCACCATGACCGAAACAAAGTTGGCAGTGCATGTATCAAAATGTACATGGAAATGAAATGCACTGCACCCGAGTATGTCCCTTGCTGTATGTCCCTGTGAGCTGCCCCTTTCCATGTCTCGGAAGGCTACATGGTTGATACAAGTGCCTCAATGGACCTTGGTGTACCGGAGGGTATGTGCCACTGCCCCTGCAGGTGTCCCAGACAACCTTACAATCAACAGCCATCAGTCCACCAACACATCTGAGCTGCATTTTGTGCTTCAACACCAACATTCGTCCAAGCTCACCCTCAGTGCTGTGACTAAGCCTGCATGTGCAACTCGCCTGGTGCAAGCTTTGCTGTGTTGTGGCCCCCCTGTGCTGCTCACCTTGCCTGGAGTTCCTTGGAACACGTCAGCAGTTCTAGGATGTAGGTCTGCAATCCCTGTGCCTCTGCTTGTGCACACATGTGCATGTGGGCACCAACAAACGTGTCCAGAATTCAGACGTCCAATGGGCCATGTCTGCTGGCAAAGGTGCTCTGGAGGCTCATCCCCCTGCAGAAAGGGCATGAAACACATGATTAATGCTTTAAAGTCATCTGTGTGTGTCTCTTCAGGCATCTCATTACTTGACCATGTCAGAGACTTACATCAGAAATCACACCATCAGTCCGTCTTTCACATCCAAAGTGTGGAACACACTATCTACGGCATGAATTGCAACAAGCACGTGTACAGTAAAGATAAGAAACATACTACACAATGCATAGCAATGAATGTACACATTAATCATGAAACACCCCATCTAGCAAAAGCTGAACAGTGGACAGTAACACCGCAATCATCCCCACTAGGGGTGTCAACACAAGCCACACAGCACCAGACATGCCACAGATATGACAGTCCAAAGCCCTTGTGTAATAGGTTGTCACACCGAACCATCCTTGCGAGCCCATGGATAAGGGAGGCAGGAGTGGCATATGTTAGTCAAGGACCCCAAGCAGCAAACACATAAACAAGACAAGCCTGAAGGGCCCAGCTGGAACAGACAGTGGATGCCTTCAAAAGCCACAAAGCACCGCACCGTCACATGAAAGCACAATAGACAAGCAATTTTAAACTATATTAACTAATTACACTAACTATGGAAAACCTACATTACCTAATTAAACTAACTATCAAACAGAAACTTAACTAACTAAACTAAAAGAAAAATCAAAAATGGCCACATACGACCCGGGGGGAGGGGAGGCACCCAGGAGGGGGGAGGTACAGGGTGCTGCTCAACACCCACATGCGATGATGCTGAGCCAAAAAAAAAAACTCCATGGGCTCAACGCCTGCACAGCCCGACCTAAGTGGGAGATAGATGGTCGTCCGAGTCTGGCTCATCCTGGAAAGGAGGACGTGGCACAGTAGCCTGGCCACGCCTAGCCGCAGCTTGCCCCTCGTCGGCAGCAAGTCTGCCGGATGGGTGAGCCTGGTTCTGTGTGGCGATGTGACGTAGGTCTGCATGCAGAAACTCACGTGATACACGTGCTTCCTCTTGCAAGGTAGCACGTGTAACACGGAGTTCCTTCTGCAAGGCCTGGATGGACAACCGCTGCACCTCCCGGCAAGCCTGTAGCTCAGCCAAGATGGTACGCTCAAGCTGTGCAAACCTCTCCTCTGCCCGCTGCCTCTGGGACATTATAAGGACATCCAGAGTAGATTTGAGGGAAGCATACTCCTCCCTCAGGGCATCCATGTGCGCCTCTGCGTGAGCAGCAATTGCTTGATACAGAGACGACATTTCAACCTGGCGTGCCCTGTCTGAGGCCGCCATGCCCAACCTGAGCAAGCGGGCCTTTGACCGTGCCGCCTGCTGCTGGAGAAGCACCTGCCTAGCAGGGGGGAGCACAGATCGGGCCACACGCTCCATGCTCTCAGCAATGTTCTCCCTTGCTGCCCCCTGCCATTCTGAATTGGCAGTCATGTCTTGCTCCCACTCAGTATACTGCGGTTGCGCGCGGCGACCGCGTTGCCGGGCTTGACCCCTGCGGGACCCAAGGATCGGGGGTCCTCGCTGTGTTGGCACCGCCCACGGCTGCACAACTACATGCCCCCTTCGACGTGATGTCCCAGGCACATCAGTGACTGGTGTGGAGGGTGACCCTGCGTCCCGATCCACCACGGGTGGAGGAACCAAGACTGTCTGATCCCTCAGTGCAGGTGTCGCAGACAGAGGAGTGTCCACATCAGAATCACTCACCCCTGACACATGGACTTGATGCTCATCCAACTCAACATGGACGTCAGAGTCGTCACCAAGGCTGGACTCATAGGCAGCCAGAGACAAGATGGACTGTAGCACTTGGGGGTTTTCGTGGCCTACCACCCCACGACCCCCACTTGTGCCGGGTTGATGTAGTTGTAACAACCCTGTGTCTGGCATGACAACACCATCCTCTGCCTCCATTGCATCATCACCTGAAAAATAGAGAGAAAAAAGGTCACTACACATGTCAGAAGCACACAACACACACACACACCGACAACAAACGCATCAGGCAGACATGTGACACACAACATATAACCTGGCATGCATGCTGGGTCAACTTTGAATTGCTTCTGTGATCAGACCTGTTGAAAGGTGGCAGTTTCCATGGAAGTGGGTCTATGCAGTGCAGAAACTGTGTACGCCACTCACTACCTACATGTACAAGGACTCCATGGTGTGTGCCAGGAAATGTGAAGGCAGTGCAAGGTCAAATTCAGGCATCACGTGCATTGTGCATTCAATGTGTACCATATCTAGAAGCCAAGCACCCCTCCACCCCAGTACCAAAGCAGGGATGCCTAGCATGGTATCAAAAGGCTGACTATACACCTGTGTATTGACAGGCAGTGTTGACTGACATCAACAGCTTAATGTGATTCAAGTGACAACACTGCAAATGATGATGGGACAGTAAGCAGGACACATGATGAAAACTCTGGAGGCCGCCCACGTGTGAAGAAGACACAACAACAGTTGGACAGAGTCATTGGCCATTGAACAGGCTGAGGCCTGTGAGCCACACAGATTGTTAGACCCTAAACATGTGTGCAACGCAGTACTGAGCCACAGTTGACATGGGAAGGCTGATGAGATGCCATGCAATGTATGTCACCCAGGACTTGTATTACAGTGATCATCCAGTCAAGGACACATAGGGGCATGCGTGCAATGCACATGGAGCATGAATGGGCACTCATGTCCCTGCGGGACATCTGACCTATGCACAGTACAAGTGAGATACCCTGCATCAAGTACTAAGGCTGTACCACACGGCATATGTCTGGCAGATTCTACGCTGGAAGTTAGCATCTACACAGGACGCATGAACAGGAAAGTACACATTGCCAAGATTGAAGCAGACCAGTGCAAAGGTGGAACTAGGGTGCAGAGTGGCCGAGGAGGGGCAAGGGAGCATGCCTACATGGAGTCCCCGCATGCAGGAAGAGGAGACATGCATCACGGAAGCATTGCATTACTTACACATCAGAACCATGTACACGTCACATGTAGTGGCAATCATGCACAACACATCCCACAAGTGAAACACACACGTCCTCAACAAACACGCATCAACACTCACTGGACTGGGCATCAACGTCCAGCCTCTCTCCCACTCCTTCGACCAATTCAGGTGGTATGAACTCCCTCATGCGGAGTGAGCTCTTCCTCCTCTGGTGCAGGCCCACCGCCAGTCACCAGAGTCAAGTTGTAATTAGAGGCACGCTTAGCCTTAGTGCTGCGTTTGATGTCATTCCAACGCTTTTTGCACTCTTGCGCCGTGCGCACCTCATGGCCGAATGAACTGACATGTTCCGCAACATGCTTCCAGTGGGTGTCACGTTGGGCAGCCGTAGTCTGACTATTGGCACCCACTAGCATGTCACGGCTGTGGCCCCGCACGTAGCCCACGAGGAAGTCCAGTTCCTGCTTGCAGAAAGGCTTCTTCCTCGACATGCAAGAGGTCGTGGCTGTGTGTGGGGTCCCGGCCTGTGCTGCAGGTGCAACCTTCCTCCTCTTGGACTGTGGCGCAGACCCTGGCTGGCTAATGCCGCCCTGACCAGTATGGCCAGTGGGTTCTGTGGATTGAGCCAAGGGAGTGGCAGGTGGAGGGACGACCAAAGGCCTGACTTGTGTCAGTGGCAGCTGGGTGCCCTCTAATGGACCCTGCACAGCAACATCAGCTGTGGCAGGGACATTGACCGCAACGGTCCTGGTTGGCAGACTCACAACCGGGGTGTTGTTGGGTGCATCTGCCCCTGCACTTGCCAACACCCGGCTGTTCGGGGCAGCAGATGACATAACTGCCCCAGGGACACGTGTCTTGGTCTGAGCAGCCCGGCCTGCCCCTATGGTTTCCCTCCTGGCCTGTTGGAAATCTATCAAGGGCTCCTCAAGTGCCAACGCAGCCTGCGCTGACAGACGCTGAGCCTGGGTGGCGGTGTCCACAGCTGCACCTGCAGCTACCACTAGCCTTGGGCCCCTGGCAGTCGATGGAATGGACTGCCGGGTCACACGGGCGCCAGTGCCAGATGCAGAAGCTGCATCCCCCGGAACCACAGGGGGTGGTGGCATGACTGCACCGACACATGGCACAACATTGTGCTCAAGTGGCGCACCCCTGCCTCTTCCACCCTGTGGCCGCCCTGGACACCCTGGAGTCCCCCTACTCCCTGGTCACCACGGCCACGTCCCCGACCATGCCCGCCACTAGGAGTACGCCCAGCTGAGGCGCCCCTCACCTTTGGTGGCCTCCCAACCATGGCACAGATGTAGTAGTGCCGGCACAGATGGAGTAGTGCCAATGGGAGGTGTACACCACAATTGACCTGGGCAATTGGGGTGAAGGGGGTGGGAAGCAAGATGTTAACAGCCCCCCTGCACCTGCAAGGCTGTATGTGACCCCGGTGATGTAGTGACGGGTCACGCAATGCTCAGGCACCCCAAAACTGCAGTAAAACCGTGCACACAACCCTGCAGCCTACGTGCGTGGATTCAACCTCCCGCAGTACGCGGTGGCACCCAGTAACACGAATAACGCGTACGCGTGGGACACGCAGGCTACTATGACATCGAAAATGGGTGCGATACACAGGGGCACCCGCAGTGGGAAAAAGAGCGTGTGCAACTCACCGTCTGACTAGCGCGATGCAGAAAAACACGCATAGCCAATACCCCCGCCAAAAGAAGAGATACGTCCTTGATAGCTGTGAAGTTGTGATGGCGTGCGAAACAACAGGAAGCAGCAATACACGTCGGTCTCCACGAAAGGCACGTACAGCGAACTGCTGGCCCCGCTCACCTTTAACCCGTGCTGAGGGAAACGCCCGTGCGCGTCACGTCACTTACGCGCATGGGCCGTTTCCTCGGATTACACGCGGACGTGCAGTTTTTCACGCGCGCTGAAACGCCCATGCACGCCTGCGCGCGTCACGTCACAGAGGCGCTTGCGCTTGAAGGGCCTTCTGTCCAATGAAATTGCGTATGCGTGCAGACACGCTTACCTGCTAAGGGCCTTTCCTCGAATTACACGCTGACGTGCAGAATTTTCACGTGCCAAATCACTCCATATCAAGCTGGCCACGCGTAAGCACACGGAAGACCACGCTCCTGCCCAGAAGGCCGAATTACTGCCCCCCAGAGCCCCGAGCACGCTCCCACCTGCCATCTGCTGTTGCCTGACTGCCTGCTGCCCACGTGCCCTGCCATTTGCTGCCTGCACATCAGCCAGGGGTGCTGTTGCTGTGAACACCCCTGCTGGAACCGAAGACTCCCGACTGGGATTCCATCGCTCCACAGCCCAGCCCCAGGACCCAGTTGCCCACTCACTCCTGCCTCTGGGGTTGTCATGTCGGGCACTGCAACATCTGGCACCACTGACAACCCCCGGCCAGAGAGGCAGAGGGGCACCAGCTTCAGTGCCAGGGAAATTGGTGTCCTGGTGGAGCAAGTCCTGGGGCAGTAGGATGCCCTCTACGGAAGTTCCCGCGCCGACAAGGAAGGACGGACTCGGATCTGGACAGACATTGTGACTGCCATCAACGCGGAGGGGGTGGCAGTCCGCGACTTCCAACATGTCAAGAAGCGCTGGGAGGACTTCAGGTCCAGGACCCTCAACAAGGCCCGGCGCCTCTTGAAGGCAGCGGATGCTAAGGGGCGCCGGGGCCACTTGTCAGAAGATCAGATGAGGGTCCTGGAATGCATATCCCCAGCGCTCCACGTCCAGGTCCCTGAGAGGCAGACCCGTCTGGAGTCGAGCGGTAAGTGTACATGCATCCTGATTGTAAGCTGTGCGTGTGGTGATGTTTCAGTAGTGTGCAGGTTGCACATCTGTTTGTATGGGGCCGAGTATGGGGGGGTGTACAGGGCCGTGAGGCTAACACATGCGAGGGCTGTCATGTGTGAGACATGGATGGTGCTTGTGTGTGTAGGCTTGCATGCCAAATGCAGTTGTGTGGGCACACATGTTTGGGTGAATGTGTATGTAAGTAGGCATGTTCGTGATGTCACGCATGTATGCTGTTTTCAGCTGCATGTATGAGCACTGTGTACATGTGCATGTGTGTGTATTTGATAAGGGTGTAACAGTGATGCAACATGGATGCATGTGACAGCGGGATGTGGAAGCCTGATTGGCAGATGTGACATGGATGCCCATCTGAACACTGCGACAGTTGGCAGAGGTGTACACATGCATGCAAGTGTGGTGGTGTGTGTACATGTGTAGTGCACTCCCTGTGTTTCATGTGATGTCTGGCTCACCTTTGCCTGCTCATGCAGTTGTATGTGTATGGATGGTTCTGGCAGTTGCGATATGGCTGTGGTATGGCTCATGTGTGCAAGTTGAAATGACATGTGTGTTGGGGATTGTGATGGCATGTCTGAGGTATGCCAATGCCACTCATGTACAACTGTCATGTGTGTATGTGTCCATTGTACAGTGCCCTGATGCCTGTGTTTTATTTCTCCCTGTCTGCAGCGTCAACTGATGAAGAGGGCGGAGAAGGTGCTGTGGAGCACAGCGGCGGGGATCCCACCGCCAGCCGTAGACGCAAGGCCCAGCTCCCCTCCCAGGGTGTGATCTCGTCAGGGAGTGAGGAGTCCGGTGCCGCGTCCCAGGCTGCAGCTGCCTGGGGGAGGTCCAAGAGGCGGAGGTTGGAGTTGGACTCCTCGGCAGCAGAAGGGGCAGCTGGGACGCCACAGGGCCCAACGGGGGAAGATGGCACAGGGTCATCCAGGTTGGTGGGGGGTTTGGTGGAGGAAGAGGCCGTGCAAGCAACAGAGACAGGGTCTGGAGGTGGGGATTCCACTGGTGCTAGTGGTGCAGTGCAGGACCAGGGACAGGAGGCAGTACAGGCCGCCACGGAGGTGCCTGTGTGCAATCCTGTCCCTGATCCTGTCACTGCATCATCTTGCACCAGCAGGGATTCCTACGTCCAGACCCGTTTTCAGGCAGGGGATGAGCTCACGACAACTGGCCTTCCTCTGCCTGCGGATGTGGCAATCCGGGTCCGGGTTGAGCCTGTCCTGACTGGTGTGGCGTTGCGTCAACGGGCCATGCGAGGTGACCTGCAGTCTTTTCATGAGGAGACTGCACGTCATCTCGAATGGCTCGTTGACCGCGTCGGCTTACTGGGACAGGTCACCCAGGCTGGATTCCTCCGTTTGATGGGGCTTGCTACGACCCCCTCCTCAACTGAACCCCCTATGCGCCAGTCATCCTCCGTGCCATCTTCCCACCCATCAGTCACCTGGGTGCCCTGTGGGGCTGCCTCTGACGGTGCGGCCAGGCTGGTGGAGGAGGCATCCCTGCCACAGTCGGGAGTCGGACGTCCAGCAGGGGTGGCCACATCAACGACTGCACCCCAGCCAGCGGAGGATGTGCAGGCAGCAGGAGGCAGTGCACGGGCAGAGGCACAGCAGCAGCAGCAGCAACGTGGTGGGAGCCATGATGGCTCGGGGCCTTCGACATCGGAGGGGCAGGCATCGGCCGGAGGGCAGGAGGACCCAGGACGGGAAGTGTCTTCCGTGTGGCAGCGGTTGGGCCACGCCATAGATGCGGAGCGGCAGCAGGCGGAAGTGGCACGGCTCACGATGGTCAGGGCGGAGAACTCCATGCGGAGGGCCCTGAGGCGGGCCGAGTGCCTCGAGGCAATCCGCAGGGGGTTGGAGGTAGACACGTCGACGGCCCTGCGACCCTCGGGGCCATGGAGGAGGACCGCCTCCGGGACATTGAGCAGGAGTTCGATGATGCCCTGGCCCAGGACATCCAAAAGTGAGCCGTCGGACTAGCCCGCTGCCCTTGTAAATAGTTCTGTAGTTAGTGTTAGGTTTCCTTTGGTTTTGCATTTTTTTTGGACCTTTTGGACAATGGGCCACATTTTTGTATATAGTTTTTTTTTATAAGTATTGTTATTAGATAGGTTTCATTTCTTCTGTTGGGATCATGGACCCTGGATTGTTTATCTGTACATATTTGTTGGATTTTCATTTTTTTTTACAATTTACCCATGGAGCAATGGTTTTCAATTTAATGTTTCCATTGGATTTACTTTTGTGGACTGTGACTTTGGACACCTTTCCTTTGGATTATGATGTGTGGTTTTGCATTATTTCACGGACATGCTGGTTTTTATTATTTTTGAATTCCCATTTTTGTTTGTTAATTTTTTATTCAATTTATGTTTCTTTTAATACATATTTTTTGTTCAAACTTCAATGTGTAGTATCATCTCATTGGTTTCATGCATATCATGATATGGGTTTTGAGATTCACTGACACCCATTGGGTGTATGTGAGGGACATGTGTTCATTTCCAAACTTGCAATTGGGGTTCTATCATGTTATTGCCATTTCTAAGTGGGTGGATGCAATATTCGGGTGGGTGTTTGGCATTTGGAGGCTGACCATAAGGGCCAGGGATCTAGATTGTGATGACATGCTGGCTGGGGGACATGTGTGGGGGCCTGCTGGCAGGTGCCCCACGGTGCTGGGGGGTGGGGGTGCAGGGGGACATGAGTTGGGCGCCTGGTGGAGGGTGCCCCACAGTGCTGGGGGGTGGGGGTGCAGGGGGACATGAGTTGGACATGAGTGGGGGCCTGCTGGCAGGTGCCTCACAGTGCTGGGGGGTGGGGGTGCAGGGGGACATGAGTTGGGGGCCTGGTGGAGGGTGCCCTGCACTGCTGGGGGGTGGAGGTGCAGGGGGACATGTGTGGGGGCCTGGTGGAGGGTGCCCCACAGTGCTGGGGGGTGTGGGTGCAGGGGGACATGAGTTGGACATGAGTGGGGGCCTGCTGGCAGGTGCCCCACAGTGCTGGGGGGTGGGGGTGCAGGGGGACATGAGTTGGGGGCCTGGTGGAGGGTGCCCCACAGTCCTGGGGGTTGGGGGTGCAGGGAGACATGAGTTGGACAGGAGTGGGGGCCTACTGGCAGGTGCCCCACAGTGCTGGGGGTGGGAGTGCAGGGGGACATGAGTTGGGGGCCTGGTGGAGGGTGTCCCACAGTGCTGGGGGGTGGGGGTGCAGGGGGACATGAGTTGGACATGAGTGGGGGCCTGCTGGCAGGTGCCCCACAGTGCTGGGGTGTGGGGGTGCAGGGGGACATGAGTTGGGGGCCTGGTGGAGGGTGCCCTGCACTGCTGGGGTGTGGGGGTGCAGAGGGGCATGTGTGGGGGCCTGGTGGAAGGTGCCCCACAGTGCTGGGGGGTGGGGGTGCAGGGGGACATGAGTTGGACATGAGTGGGGGCCTGCTGGCAGGTGCCCCACAGTGCTGGGGGGTGGGGGTGCAGGGGGACATGGTTGGGGGCCTGGTGGAGGGTGCCCTGCACTGCTGGGGGGTGGGAGTGCAGGGGGACATGTGTGGGGGCCTGGTGGAGGGTGCCCCACAGTGCTGGGGGGTGGGGGTGCAGGGGGACATGAGTTGGGGGCCTGGTGGAGGGTGCCCCACAGTGCTGGGGGGTAGGGGTGCAGGGGGACATGGGTTGGGGGCCTGGTGGAGGGTGCCCTGAACTGCTGGGGGGTGGGGGTGCAGGGGGACATGTGTGGGGGCCTGGTGGAGGGTGCCCCACAGTGCTGGGGGGTGGGGGTGCAGGGGGACATGAGTTGGGGGCCTGGTGGAGGGTGCCCCACAGTGCTGGGGGGTGGGGTGCAGGGGGACATGAGTTGGGGGCCTGGTGGAGGGTGCCCCACAGTGCTGGGGGGGTGGGGGTGCTGGGGGACATGAGTGGGGGTGCAGGGTAGTCCCCCATGGTGTGGGCTGCCTGCAGGGGCCGTGGAGGTTGTGGAGCGAACACCTGGGAGGACCCACACGGCCAATTCACGTGTAGTACTCCACGGAACCCCCGAAATACACGTACCCAGTTGAAATCGCGTGTGAAACTTCCCACGCACCCCAGTAATACACGTACCACGCTCGCACAAGGCCAATCGCGTGTGAAACTTCCCGCGCACCCCTGAAATACACGTACCCTGCTGAATTCACGTGTGTAACTTTCCGCGCACCCCGAAATACACGTACCCAGGACATTCGCGTGTGGAACTTCCAGCGCACCCCTGATATACACCTACCCTGATGGAATCGCGTGTAGAACTTTCCATGCACCCCTGAAATACACGTACCCTGCTGAATTCACGTGTGTAACTTCCCGCGCACCCCGAAATACACCTACCCAGGACATTCGCGTCTGGAACTTCCAGCGCACCCCTGATATACACGTACCCTGATGGAATTGCGTGTAGAACATTCCGCGCACCCCTGAAATATACGTACCCTGCTGAATTCACGTGTGTAACTTCCCGTGCACCCCGAAATACACGTACCCAGGACATTCGCGTGTGGAACTTCCAGCGCACCCCTGATATACACGTATCCAGCTGAAATCGCGTGTGAAACTTCCCGCGCACCCCTGAAATACACGTACCCTGCTGGATTCACGTGTGTAACTTCCTGCGCACCCTGAAATACACGTACCCAGGACATTCGCGTGTGAAACTTCCAGCGCACCCCTGATATACACGTACCCAGCTGAAATTGCGTGTGAAACTTCCCACGCACCCCTGAAATACACGTACCCTGCTGGATTCACGTGTGTAACTTCCCGCGCACCCCGAAATACACGTACCCAGGACATTCGCGTGTGGAACTTCCAGCGCACCCCTGATATACACGTACCCAGCTGAAATCGCGTGTGAAACTTCCCGCGCACCCCTGAAATACACGTACCCTGCTGAATTCACGTGTGTAACTTCCCGCGCACCCCAAAATACACGTACCCTGATGGAATCGCGTGTGGAACTTCCAGCGCACCCCTGATATACACGTACCCAGCTGAAATCGCGTGTGAAACTTCCCGCGCACCCCTGAAATACACGTACCCTGCTGAATTCACGTGTGAAACTTCCCGCATACCCCTTATGTACACGTACCCTGATGGAATCGCGTGTGGAACTTCCCGCGCACCCCTAATGTACACGTACCCAACTGAAATAACGTGAGGAACTTCCCGCGCACCCCAGTGATACACGTACCCCGCTTGCCGTGCTGGTACAGGGTTAGCGCAGCCCTTTGCGCTGGATTGGGGATTTTGATGGCTTTTCCCTGCGCAAGGGGCGTTCTTGGGGGCGTAACTGGCGCTGCTGCAGGGTCGCTGCGCCACTGTGCGCCACAGCTGGTTTTGGTGGCTGGAACCCATGAATACGCTGTGCGCGGAAATGTATTTTGGCGCACGCGGCTGGCGCAGGGATTCGCACGCGCACACTGTGCGCCAGCCACGTGCGCCACTTGTGCGCTGAATTCTATGAATTACCCCCTTAAAGGTTTATTAGCCGTGTAGTTATGGTTAAGTTGCTTGCTCATCTCATAGGAAGAGCACTTTTTGGGTGGCTCATTACTTCGCTCCTCCTGGAGGAATGCTTACCAAACTTTGCAAACAAAGTATATGGCCCACTCTGAATTTTCTCAGTAAGTCTGGTGAGGATTCGTGAAGGGTGGGGGCAAAGTTATAGGGGCATCCCAAATCTTTTTTTTTTCACAGACTGAATGGAAAAAATATTTGATCACACCAGTGGCTGAAACCGCTTTATGAATTTTCACCGAATTTGTGGCAGGAGTGGGGGCTTGGTCCCAAAAGCGTGCTTTGTATATTTGGTGAAAATCCATCAAGTATTTTTTTTGAAACAGGCAAAATGTATGTCCACCAAAAATTAGTGATATCTGGCTCAGCTGACCCATTTCCCTATTCACTCGGCAGGCCCGGACTTCGATTGGCCTGGAGGCGCACCTCATGCCCGCGGATGCCCATCGTGCCCGCTGATTGGCTGGAGAGTATTTGTTGATTCTTGGGTGTCTACCTTTTGAAGTAGCTGTGTAGCAGACATGTTTAGAAAATTGGAACCTGTTTTTATTGTGTGTGCAGCTCCATAACATAGAGTTGCTAGTTCACTTTCAAAGAGGAGGTGGAATATTCAACATTTTGTCTGAATCTGGAGTCTTCAGAATACATTTGTAAAGAGCGGCATTCTGATGCTGTTATTTGTGTGCATCTTTCATCATACCCTCCACCTTTTCCAGTAGGAAACAGTAGAGGAAAGGCACGTGCTTCTACACTTTTTTCCCATATGCTGATTGGAGATCCATTGGCTTGCCGCATTTGATATGTTTCTAGTACATCGTCTATGGTACCCTTGGAGTGTAGTGGGTGAATTGTATACTGATCTAAAATATTGGAGGCTGTCATAGGATCTACAAGTTCAAAATGGCCAGTTGATGAAGAATCCTGAATTATTTCAGTGGTTTCTCTCAGGTTTTCTTCAATGTTTATTTCTCCGTAGTATTCATTGTTGTCTTTAAGATATTGCAGGGCTTCTCTAACTTTGTTTAAGTCTACTAGTTGCTGGTAATTTCTTTTGTCTTTTGTAGGTACACCATTTACTAGGATAATCAAGGATTGATCTATTGGCCATTGCACTCTTAGAGTGTCTATATTTTCTAATGGCAAATTAACTACTTTTCCATGAATGCCTTTCAGTAAGTCAGAGGGAAGAAATGTTGCTGTTTTGGTTGAAGGCGTATTATCACTTGAAATGAATGCACTGTTTTGGCTTGTAATGCTCTCATACAAATTAAGCTGTTGGAGTGGTTGTGGCAGTGGGAACATTTCCAAGTTATTATTGATAGCCCATGAAGGCATTTAGTTATTGTCAAGTTTTGCAGTGCAGTATGTGCAATGCTTTGAGGGGTTAGTAATTATGTATTTGTTTTCTGCTTTAAGATAGAGAGCTAATTGGAACCATTGGGATTGCTCATTGTCTTCTATTTTCTACGTTATATCTACAGATTTGATGCTCTTTGTATAAAAAGTTCTGCTGCAACACACACATGCTTGGTTTGGTACTTCAGCAGGTGTGCATTTGAACTTTGCTATTTCTTTTTTGTATGTGTGTAATAGAAGGTTGACATCTGCAAGGGTGTTGCTACTCTTTTCTAAAGTTACTGGAGTTTGGAAGTACTCTTCAGTTCCAAAACATTTGCTTTCATTTGCTTTGAATGTGGTCTATTTCTTGAGCAGGTCTTTGGCTGTACTTTATAGGAGAATGTAATTTAAAAGGTCCAGTGCTAAAGCTGGACTTTTTGCATAGTACAGTCTCTGAATGAGAATTCGTACAGTAAAATGGTCTGTTGCTAACATTTTGATGTTGTGGAAGGTGCTTTTGCAAGCAAGTCCAGAAATGCAGGCTAATGAATGTCCTCGTAGTCCTATGTATGTGCGCACTGGACAGGAGTCCATACTTTCTAATATTTTAATTTTTAATTTGTCTTTGGCTTTCACATACTGATTGACGAACTGCTGTAAAGATTTGATAGATTGTTTCGCACATTACACATTGATGTGCACGGCCATTTGTAGAGGGGACGTATTGTTTCGGTGGAATACAGAGTTGATTGTACGTTTTCTGGTAATATTCTTGCAATCAGTGTTTCTTCTTCCATAATGGTACTGTCTACCTTTTCATACCCTCGCCCACTTCCATGTATGGCAATTGGGTTAGCTAGCTCTTGTTTGTATGCCTCTTCATTGAAATATGGCCCTGTGCTGGTGGTGTGAATCCACTCACCTACACAGACGTTTGTAAAGATATCTATGCTGATATTGCATCTGTTGTGAAGAGCTTTTTGTAGTTTACTAATTAATTTTGTTAGTGGTTTCATTCTGTTTAAAACTAATATACATAATTTCCTTTTGAGGAGCATTACACTGTCTATGAGAGCTTCAAGGTCAGTTTTCTGCTGTAAGATTTAAGGGTGGATTGTAATGTATCCCCTGTTTTTAGAAGGTTCTGAAGGATTCTAGGGTGGACCATTTTTTGTAAAATACATTTTTCGGAATGCTTACTTGTGGCTATGTTACCGTTGGTAGATGTAGTGTTTGCACCACTGGTAGTTCCATTCTTCTTAATACATTTACTTTTAGTTTTACATTTTGAAAGTGAAGTCACACTTTTTTCCCTGCTACCTGGTTCCATTTTGCTTAGTGACTGTATTAGCTGTTTTGTTTGAACTTCTTGTAGAGAGTTTGCTAGAGGTGCATGGGTATTTTGAATGGCTTGAGTTTTATCTGCTCTATTTCTGTGTTGCTTTCGTATTTATGTGTACTGTGCATGAGTGTCTGAATATAAGGTAAGGTATACATAGAGGAGTGTGATTGTACATAGGACTGTTAGTTTTGGTTGGGAAGGCTGTAGTGATGTGTGTGTGTGTTCCTGTGGGAAAGGTTTGTTTCAGTGTGCATGAAAGTATAATGTGCTTGAAGTAGTAAGGGCATTGCAAGGTTTTCGTAAAGCTAGTGGGTGTCTACATACTGGTGTTCTGATGACAATAGAAACAGTGGACCTGGCAAGGTGCAAAGACTAAAGTTGAAGTGAGTGCTTTAGCCTTGGATCACATTGTCTAGGCTGCAATACAACCACACTGCACTGTCTGAGTAACAGGGTGAACTCTACAACAGTGCTGCACTTACTTTTTTGAATGTGAAGAATACGTTTCTTCTGGGTTTTATCTTCCAGTAGAGACGTCACTAGGTTTTAGCAGGCAGTGTTTCACTGCAATTGCAAAAGAAGGAAGTTAATGGGTATGTGGGTTAATGGTACAGTTTTACTTGTACTAACCATACTATGGAAAGGTTGTTATTAGTGCAAAGTAACTATAACGACCCTTTAACAAAGTTCTTGCACTGAATTTGATAGGTTTTTCTTAGGGCAACTGAACCATAACGTTCCTTTAACAATGTTTTTTCACTGAATTTGATAGATTTTTAGTAGCACAACAAAGTTTTTTCACTGAATATATATGTAAACATATATATTGCTTTAAAACATTAATCCATAACTGCAGCTACTGCACCAGCATTTCTTCATTCTGCATATTTTTTGAAGGGGGGGACGGATGCTTTGTTCATCCTCCCACCCCACCACCACTCTTCGTATCCTTACCCATATATTTTATGGTCACCTTCTGTATAGCTGTGCACTATACTGTCACTCTTTATATCCTATCCATCCTATCAGAGTTGGCCCAAGGCATGGATAGTCAGTGCCGTGGCCCAAGACCCCACTGTCAGAAGCTGCCAGAGCCTGCCTCAACCATACCAATAATATTCTTTTAAGCAGGGCTGTGTGGCTTCCATGTACTAAGCCTGCGTGAGGCCACAGTGTCGCCTCCCAAGCCAGTGGCCCCTTAATGACTACTTATCACTTTCTTTCTTCGAGGCAGAGCATTTACAGTGATAGCCCATTAAAGAGACAATTGTTTTGGAGGAAATGTTTGTACTGTTTCTGTGTTAAGAAAAGAAAATAGGCATTTCCATTCTAAAAGCGCACACAAAGCATCAGTTACTTGCCTAAATCTACGCTCTCCTCCTGGTCAATTACGATATATCTCACACAAAACTGTTTTAAATTAGCCACATTATTTGCAGATGTTCATCTTTAATGTACAAAAAAAGTGTTTATTTTTGGGTAGAATGTGATATTTGCACCACATCATATTTGAACCCTGCATTTATCAAACAGTCAACCTTTTCACCCATTACATGTTGTTATACATGTTAAGAATACAAGGGCCATTTTTTTTGCCTTTTGCTGAATTGCATTCTGGTATTTGTAGTCTGCCAGTCAAGATGGGCGTTTTTAAGCCACAATTGTACACTTGTTGCATTATATATTTCTGCCAGGATGTATATATATTTGAGTGGGTACCTTACTATGGTATGTGTACTTTTCAAGTCATCTTCATAAAGCAGAATATTGTTGAAAGCCAGACATGGGGTTGAGGAGGGGAAATGAGAGGGCAAGTGAGTCCTGAATATTTGCCCAGGACGTGACAAGAGGGGCTGCAATCCTGAAGACTGGGGAAGTTATTTTTCCCTGATTGTGGCCATGTGCTGCTTTTCAGGGCACAAGTAAAGGATGCATTTGGGTGGACACTGACATTTTTCAGAGGGCGGGCGCAACCCCTTTCTTCGTGTTTAAGATCGGCAAGCGTGGCTCCCAGGATTTCACACAGGGTGTAATGTTTACAGTGCAGACACATAACATTTTTATCAAAGCACATGCTCGTATTGGGATTTTGTTTTCGGGGGAATTTTTCACTACACATTGCTACGTTTAAAAGGTGAGCACCTTTTGTACTTTGCCAGCGTATTTATTGGAAAAGGTCCTATCTCAGGTTATTTTTCTGTTGTTGATTACTTTTTTTGAAAGGCCATCGCTCTTTTGTCTAGTGCACTGTCTTCTAAGGGGAAAGATCAATTGAACTAAATTTTTATCTTTCTCTTTAAGATATTCACTTACTGTGCGTATATTCTAGGGTGCCAGATTTAGATTTTTGCTGTGAGGGCAAAAATTCCCACTCTAAGTTAAGCATGGAGCCGTACTCATCCCCATGTCAAAACACCACATTTTACAGCACATGCTGCTGCAGTAATAGGAAAGAAAACATATGATTTACAGGAAGGTCGAAACGCATAACATCTCAGCAACAGTCCCCTAACCCGCTCAATTGCCTTTGCAACTTTCTGCTATAGGATCCTCTGCTATCCTACACGAGCATACTGTTTTTCCCTGCTCACCCCCTCCAGTCAAGTCTCGGGGGGTACATTAATGAGGCTCCTTTCTCATTTGTATAATGAGCAGCACTTGATAAATCTAGTTATTATTTGCTATTATTAAGTTTTTTGACTGTCAAAATAATCCTTATTTGTAGCTTTTGAAATAAAAGCATATTGCTAATTTTTAAAACATTTATTTTGTATTGATTTATTTTTACATTTGCAAAGTGCACTAAACCCGTAGGAATCTGGCGCTTGCATTGCCCAAATATACACAAAATAAAAATAAAAACAATTGTGAAACTTCTGCAAAAACAGCAGTTTGTTTCAGTTAGCAAAACACAATCATCATATTTTTGAAATGCCTTCTACAGATAGTGTTTTCAAACCAAAGTTTCAAAAATACCTTTTGCAATCAGCATTTCTACCAATTACATCTGGGAAGAGATGTGTTCAAGTTCCTGAATAGCAGACTGCTCTTAAATCTGAGCTTCGTCACTTAACCAAAGTGAGTGTTCCCGGGCAAATCCTTTAATCACACTAACCCAGATCTGCCAAATATTAAAAGTCTGTACAATGTAGTCAGCTGTCTGCTACTTTAAAAAAGCCTCACTCCTGATATTTCCCTGATATTGATATTTCATATACTGGACGTGCCAGTATATTTGTCTCCTACATTATGCATGATATGATATGATATGATAGTTTATTTATAAAGCGTCTATAAACAATGTGTTTCAAAGCGCTTCAAGGCAAGGGAGGGAACAAGGGAAAATACAACGACATTCTTACAGGCCATGAACAGTAAGGATGTGAAATTAACTATTGTACTCGGCCTGACGACATTCCAGATAGTGCAAGAGCTAAGACATAGATAAGGAAGGGAGGGGAAGAGTGAGTAAATGGAAACAGACAAGCGACTACTGTACTAGGCCTGACGACATTTCTGGTAGAGCCGGACAAAAACAAAAGGTGAGGGAGAGGGGTGAAGAAAGGGAGGGGAGGAACAAAACAAGCAACTATCGCACTAGGCCTCACAATGTTTCAGATAGTGCTGGAGGAAGGGGGGCAGTAAGGGGATGGGGGAGTGACAGATGAGGTTGCTATCATACTAGGTCCAGGGACAATTCTGATAGAGTAAGTGCAAAGAAGAAAGTAAGGGGAGGAGGGGAGGAGATAGGAAAAGGGAGAAGCAAGTGGGGAGAGCGAATACAATTGCAGAAGTCAGTAGTAACACATAATGTTGCAAGCCATGATACAAGATGAAGATGGGAACAGCATGATTCAGGGCCACCATGAGTACAAGATGCAAAGGAAGTCCAGCATGAGAGTTGGGAAAGGGTGACACACCGCGAATCAATGAAGTCCCAAAAAGTAAAATCCAGCATTGGCCACAAGACGGTCATAGTGAAACCAGAATGTATCAGGACAGATTCCTGTGTGCGGGAAGGTGGGGCACAAGGGAACAACACAGGGAGACCAGAGAGGGTGGAGATGGCCCGTGGGGACAGAGGATGTAAACACGTGTTGGTGCATGCTTACCTGCTGTGTTAGCAGGGGGTCGGACCTTGGATCCTCCTTGTCCGAACAGGTCTAAACCGGAATTGCCCTTTTCTTTGACTGCCCTTCATTTTGGACGCCCGGGTGAGAGATGACCTTGATCTAAGAGTTAAGAGCAGGAAGGAAGAGGCAGGGCTAAGAAGGTGGGTGGTGCTTAGGTGAGGTGACCTAGATCCACTTACACCTGCTCCCCAGCTGCAAAGGAAAAGAGGCTGGAGGACTCCTTAAGTAGGGGAAAGAGCAGCAAGCAGGAAGGCACCAGGTGGGTGGGGATTGCTAAGTGGTGAAAAAGAGCGGCAACCAGGAAAGCACCATATGGGCGGGGCTTAGGCCAGGTGACCTAGATCCACTTACACCTGCTCGCCATGGCATCATGTTTCTAATTTACCTTCCAATGATACCTTTGAGTACTAAAGACTCATTCTGTGATATTACTGATGCCACTATTTATGCAAATTAGGGGGGCTCAGACATCTTTTGCCACCCAGGGCCCCACAAATCCTAGAGTCAGCCCTGCATCCTATCCCCTCTTCTTGAACCTGAGCCACCAAGCCTCTGTACTCTCACCCACCCTACTGCATCCTTTGCAGCCATACCTATTCAGTGTATCTCCACCTGCTAAACTCCCACCCATGTACCTTATTGATTTGATAGTGTATGGGTTTTTTTAATCCACCATGGATGTTTCCCAATGAGTACCGTATGGGAAGAGAACAACAGTGTACTATGCACAAATGTTGTTTCAAACATAGCCCATATAATGCATTACATATGAGGGACAAACAAAAGAAACGTATGTGTACAACTATAACTAATTTTATTTCATAAAGTAGGTTCTCTAACTAATTATGTTTTCTTTTTTGTTTTTATAGACAGATATTACTCTGGCCATGGCGTGGAATGGCAGCAGGTTGATTTGAGGTATCGGTAGGAGAGGTTGTGGCTTTGATGTTGGTTGGAGGTGTTTTGATGGTGGATGGAGGTGTTGATGGAGGAGGTGCAGATACTTGCTGATGTAATGAATGAGGCGGACACTTCCTCAGGTTATGGTGCTTAGGGGCCTATCTGTATGCATACATTTTCAAAATTATTCTTGTAGACCTGTAGTCGATTATTGATAATGCCAGTTGAGCCCAATCTCTGTGCCAAGGTTTGTTATGTAGTCAATACATGCTTTTTGCGAATGGGATGAGTTGAAATGTGTAGTTGCTCATTAAATGATGGTTCTTTTTTTTTGTATTGTGGGAGCTGTGGCTCCATCATATGCATTAGAAAAGGTGCATTGCAAGTCCCAGAATGCAGATAAAATTGATGAGCCAATAAGCACGTACAGATTACAAAGTGGAATGTTTGCAAGTATGCATGTGCGGAAAAGTTAAAGAAATTGCACACACTGAGTGTTATTGCAATATGTTGGTGAAATTGTTTCCATTTTCTTTCATTTACTTATTACAAATTACACCTAGCACTGTTGTAAGTGTATACATGCATTTATTTGTTTTACTTGAAATGGTGCTGAAATAATAATTTGAAAACGCATTGCATTTTGCCATTTTTTGTACATGCCATGCTTTGGTAACATACATGCTAACATACATGCAGTTTTTGTTTTCAGTTTGCATTGCGGGAATTTTAGTGTAAGTTTGTTAGTGGGAGAAGTGGTGTTAAAAGTGACAGAACAAATGAAATAAATAACACTTGGTAGATTATAATGGGTCATATTGGCAAGTATTCGTGTACTGGTAATATATTGAACTTTGACACAGGATCTGGCACTTAATCATGCTGTGAAAATGTTTTAAACATGGTTTTCTTTCTGAAACAAAGACACAGAGAGTGCTGAAATTGCAAATATGTGTTTTGAAACTGTAATGAAAATCCTCATTAAAAGAAAACTTTGCAACCACACAGCATTGTAAGTAACTGCCACTTGATGTCAGCGGGTGGGACAAATTGAGTAAATTAATGCAGGGTAAGTGGTAGGAACCCTGTATATATTCATTTATAAAAGTTAGAAATGTAATTTAAAAAATATTGGCATACCTTTACTTTGTTTTGATAGATGCAGATGTGGTTGAATCTGCAAATAGAAATCTTGGAGACGTTTACAGTAGTTTTTGATGCAGGTGCTTGGGAGTAACTGGAGACATGTACTCTGAGTGTTCAACAGTACATCTGAAGTGTTGAACTGAGGTGACAGAGTTAGATGTACAGTTTTTGGATGTGATTGTTGGATGGTTGTGTGAATGCTTGAAAGTAGCCAATGAGGGAGTGCTACAAAGATTAAAGTGGAAAGGAAAGAAGGGCTGTCCTGTGTTACGGTGTCCATGACATGAAAAGGGCACTGTGGGGATTAGCCAATGAGGTCTTCTGATTGTGCTTATAAGAAGAGATGGTAAGATTTTTTTTATTTTTTTTATTTGTGTTTAATCCCAAAAAAGATTTTTACAAAAAAAAGAAGATAAGACGGGTCATGTCTTTTGTTCAAAACAGTCAAACCATCCGATATATATTAGCATTTGCAATCTCTTTGGTTTGCCTCATTGTATTAATGTGTCTAGACTTTCAGGGATTAGTTTGTAGCTGAAACTGCTAAGTCAAAAGATACGATGGAAGCATCACTTTGACAATGTGTTGCATAATGTTCTCCGTGGCCAGTAGCCATGAAGGTCTATCGCCTCCTGTCAATTTTTGCCAGCAGGCGTCCTCATCCATGAGAGAAAAGTTGGATATGGTACCAATTAGGTATTTGAAACGAATCTCACGTGTCGCCGGACAAACCAAAAACAGGTGGCGGATAGTTTCTTTCTCCAGAGTAGACTTGCAAAGGCGGCAAGTGTTCGTGAGGGCTAGACCTCTGATAGGCAGTATTTCATTTGCTTTGAGCAGGTTCAGACGGATTCTCATGAAGAAGTTGCGCGCTGCTCTATTCGTAAATCGATTGATGTAAGTTTGAAGAGTGTAAGAGGGCCACATTTTCTGTTTTCCATCTGGTCAGCATGGTACAGGAACGAGCCAACAGTTCTTGGTTTAGCAATCAGTATACGTATGGGGTGTCTTTTAGTATACATTTCCTGTATAGCATTATGCTGTTGCAATTTACTGATGTTTTTAGCAATAAAAGGCTGAGTGCTCATCTAAAGAGTGCTACTGGAGTAGACTTCGGAAGGCCTAGCACGGATCTCCAGAAAATCGCTTCCAGCTTAGGCCACAGCTCAGAAGGAAGGTTGGGCATGGCATCTGAGTCATAAGTTAAGGATGCCATTACCTTCTTTTTACAGAATTCTCTGACCGGAATTCACGAGAATCGACCATATTTGATGTTGATTGCTTTCCCCTGGGCTGCAAGCTTTTTCGTTTTGTCGTAGAGGACCCCCTGCATAGCTTTTTCTTTCCCAGAGCTGTCCAGGGTAACACCCAAGTACTTGAAATCGCTAGCTCTTTCGATTATGGCAGTACCCCGGGGGAGGATGGTCTTTTCATTTCTCTTGATTGTTTTTTTCAATTATCATCATTTTCGTTTTTCCTTTGTTGATGTTCAGGTTATTTTCTGCCATGTACTGCTGCAAATTATTCAATTGGCACTGCAGGCCTATTGGAGTGTGATCTAAAATAATCAAGTCGTCTGCATACAACAGACGACTGATCTTTTTGCCGCCAATCTTTGGTGGAAAGGATCGTATTGACTTTTCTGAGTCTTGAAAATCACCTAAGTATGCCCAGAACAGTGCCGGAGCAAGAGGGCAGCCCTGTTTCATACCTCTCGCTGTGGTGATCTCTGCAGAGAGGGTCCCTTGCTGATTCAAGCGAACATGCATTGTGGTATTGGAGAACAGGGCTCTGATTGGCTCCAATATTTCGTTACGGCACTTCCAGGATGTAAGTTTCCACCATAATCTGGAACGATCCACTCGGTCGAATGCCTGATTAAGGTCATTAAAGGCGATTAATATTCTAGGACTTCCTTCAAGGACCTTGCTTTTCAAAGTACTCAAACTGAGTATATTTGCGTTAGTGCCCATGTTTTTTTTACCCTGTTTGGAGATGATCCTGACAAGGAGCATTGCTTGCACATGATGTGAAGTGTTGAAGAAGAAGGGATCCAAAAACTTTGCCTATCAGGTCCAAAAGAGCAATTGGGCGATAGTTGGCTGGGTCTGCCCTGTTGACCTTTTTGTAGATTGGAACTACATTTGCTGTGTTCCATGATGGTGGGATAGTTCTTAGATCTGCACAGCATCTGAAGATTGTGCTTAGAAGAGATGACCAGGCTTCTGGGTGAGTTTTCGCGTGAGACTTTTAGTTTTTTTATTAAATCGAGAATATCTTCTTTGTTGTCCAACCGTATCCATGGAGAGTCAGGCTTACCTTTGTCCTCTAGGGAAGATTTTGGTGGTTGGAAAAGGTTCTTAAAGTAATTTTCCCATATCGATTCACCTATTCCATTTTGTTGGGATGGTAGGGCTCCGACCGATATTAAATGGAGTAGGGACCAGAAGTCTCTGGCATGGTTGCCATTGATGGCTTTGAGGATATTTTCGGCATCTTGTTGATATAATGTGGCACGATGGGCCCTCAGCCATGCTTTGTAGGATCCTAGTGCCTTGGAGATGGCAATTGAGGCAGTCTTCCAGTCTAATTTTTTCTCATGTCTTCTGATCTTCCTTAATTCACACCTTTTGTCTGCCACCAGCTTGTCAAAGACATGTTTTACTTGTGGATTTGATGTCGTCTTCTTCCGTGATGGAGCTTTGTAAGTAGTTAGTAGCGGAGCATAATCTACCTGAATGTGATTTTCCCTATTTTTTAGGGCACTATATTTGCCTGTCAGAGATCTGATAGCCCTTTCAGTCATTCTAAGTCTTGTTCCTTGGTTGTTTAGCTCGAGATGGGGTATAATTTTTTCATGAGTTGGAGTTCTTGAAGAACAAGTGGTTTGCAAGAGGTTATGATCACTGGCAGGCGTCCTCACCATGTCAAAGGCTGTTATTAATTGCAATAGTGGCCGTGTCACAAAAATGTGATCAATCGTGGATTGTGATCCTGCTCGTTCCCAGGAGGGTATTCTATTAAGATCTGGGAAAAGTGAATCTAGATGTAGAAAGTCTCTTGATTTCATCAGTTTCATCCATTCAATAGCTCTCAAATCAGTAGGTGTTTTCTTGGTGTTCCTTTGCTTTCATCGCCTTTCTTTTGGCAGTTGATGTTTAGATCACCACATATTACAATGTTGTCTGCCTGATAGGTTACTTGGATCCAATCAATTTCGGTCTCTATCATGCTAAGGAATTTTGCTGATTCAGTTGTGGCAGGATTCAAATAGGCGTTAATGATGATAACCATCTTTGTTGTGGTCTTCTTTTGCTTAACACTGGCTGTAGTCTAGTTTAGCTTTACCACCAACATGAATTGATTTTCTTTGAGTTTTTGTACGCAGGTAAGACCACTTCCATTACGAATTGCTGTTAGTAGCCCTGAAGTAGGGTGTCCTGCAGTGCCTTTTTTGGCTGGTGCTGTATTGATTTCATAGCCATCCAGGGTGAGGCTTTGGGTAAGCCATGTCTCTTGGAGGCATATGATATCGTAGTCGCCCAGCTTTGTGACTCCTGGGACCGTTAAGTGCAGAAATCCCTGTGTATTCCATGAGCACATCTTGATTAATTCTTGGTCGGTTGTCAGGCGAGGGTCATTCTCAAGATTGTGTTCTTTGGTCTCGGGTGGCTATCTTTGACGTTGAAGGGTCATGGCTTTCAGGAGCCATGACCACATAGCCTGGAGGGAAAGGCCTGTTTGCAGTCTTGCCGTTGAAGAGCAAATATCATTCTGCACATTTCTTGAAATTTTCGGAATTGTTTTAATGTTTGAGTCCTGGGTTTGAATGATTTGCTTTTGGATTGCTGTTCTCAGCAAGATTGGAGGACTGAATAGGTTCCTTGAGACTTGTTACTATAGTCTTTCAGTGGTCATTGGTGGTATAGGTCTAGCTGCCCGATGGTGGGTTTTCCGTTTTTCGATAGTCAGGAGCAACCGGTTTAGACCATTTGTCATCTTGATGTATTTCAAAATCTTTCCTCCTTTCAGTTCGTCTGGTTCCCCTGATTTTCCTATATGATTCAATTAGGTCGTATCCCATGATTAAGAGGTCTTCAGCTGCTGCTCTTAAAAGGTTGTTCACGGTGGATGACGTAATGTACAGATGGGAAATTGCCTTTTGGTGCCGATGGCTGGGGTCGACAATTTGCAAATCTGATGACTTTAATGAGCAGAGTTTTGGGATGTGATGAAATAGTTCAATTACCGCTCTTCTGTTGAGAACGGCATCATCGTAGTTTCCAGAGATCTGTTCCAACTTAAGTATCCATCTGTTTTTTTGCATTCTTTGGGGCTTTTGTGGTAGATGTCCGTTCTTGACTTATAGTGGGCGCGTCGAGGCCCCTTATCTTGTACTGGCTGGTGGGTCCTTCTATTTGACTCAACTACTGGATGAGCTTGATTTTGTCTGCAACGCCTGTTGTGGGTAGTCTCCTCAGATCGATGTCTAATAGTGTGTTGCTTTTCAGTGTCTAAGTTTCGATGAGTCTTTGGTGATTTGGAAGAATTAGTTGAGGAATATGTCCGATCTTTGGCCTTTTTATTATATTTCTACACCAAATACAGTCTCCTTTCCTCAAGGGTGAGGAAAGGTGACTCTGTTGCGCCAGAGCCATCTTTGTTAGATTGCAGAGATTGTATGGTCGTGTTTTGAATTGCTAGATCTTCCCTAGACTCCAGGTGGAAACAGTGTGTGACTTCACTTATGTGTTGCGTAATGTTCATCATCTCGTCATTGCCGAGAAAGTCTTCTATCTGTCTAGGAAATTGAATGGTTATATCTTTGCCCTTTGTTTGAATAACTTGGGCTTCTTTAAGAGTTGTTTTTAGTGTTGTCTGGGCCATTGGAACTTTTAGAAGCAGTGTTGGTAAAGTCATTTTACATTTTACTGTCCCCAACTGATGAAAAATGGGCCCCGGCGCTGGTTTTTCGCAAGGTATATGTTTAGCTCCTTTCGTGAAATTACTGGTTAGAATGTTTGCACTTGGTGAAGCTACAGTGGCCGTTAGGTCAATGAAAGGGAGGGTTTGTGTTCCTTCGTACTTGAAGGTTTTCTTTGCATTGGACAAGGCCCTTAGGTCTGGTGGAACTTCTTGTAGGTTGGCGGCCAAAGAAGGTTGGTGGCCCAAAGATTAATCGAAAGACTTTAATTTTGACTCTACCGCCATTATATACACTTCAAGGAAGATAAGTTTGCTTAACATCATTGCTTGGATCGATGTATGGTCTTTGAGTGAATCACCAATTGTCTTGTATAATTTAGTAAAGGGTGTTGGGGCGATTGTTATTGCCGAAATCAATGTGCGCATGTCCAGTTTTTTGGATGGCGTTTCTCTAGTTGCAGTTAAATCTTGGGAAGTTGGTCTAGCCTTTGATGGAGATAGCGTCCGAGAAGTTGATGATGGTCTTTCTAGATAGGGTATTGCATTGGATAAGTCTGTTGATAGTCTTTGAGGTGAGCTGTAATGGTCAGAATTTCAACATAGAGATTCTAATGGTTTCTCAAATAAGTGTTTGTTTCTCTTTTTCTGAGTACAGTTGCTGGCACAAAGGCTTGCTGGGCTGTCGTCATGAGGCTTGTTTGTCCTTTCTGAGACAAGATCTACTGAATTGCCAGCAGAGTCAAGAAGGGTATAATGGATGTTTTGACTTTGTCTCAGTTTCCTTTCATATGTTGAGATCTTCTGCACAAGAGTTTTGGAACCCTGGTGTTATCCGTTGGCGGGTTGGCGTCTTGTGAACGTCTTTTATCAAGATGCTCGTCGTGACTATCGAAGACTCCTTGGTCATTTTGGATTTGGCCCAAGTTACTTTCATGTATTAAGGTCGACTGTAAGTGGGATTTGGTTCCAGGGCTCGTCAACTTGGGAGTTGTGATGACATCAATTTGCAGGTTGTCATCAAAGGAGGATCTCATTTCTTGTGTTTCGTGTTGTATGTCAATGATGCTATGATTAGCTTCTTCTATTTTAGATCCAACAAGGAGGCGTTGGTCCCCTTCCTCTTTTATGATCTTTGGGGATATTGAAAGCTTCACAGGGTTATGGCTACGGGACAATTCTTCCCCAGAGGGTGAGGAGGCCCTCATAGGGGGTTGGGGGGGGCAAAAGTTGTTGCAGTTTCTCTAGTGAACTGCCATTTGACCTTGTTTATTGTCCGGTTAAGGTGGTCAAGCCCTTGATGTGGTTGTAAAATGGCCTTCTGGGTTATTACACCGAGTTTAAGCTGCTTGCATGATGGCATGCTGTCGTTCACTGCTTCAAGCATCTCGGCGTCCATGAGTTCTTGACATTTTCCTTGAATAACTTTTGAGTGCTTACAAAAGAAATCCGATAAAAGTTTGAGCGGCAGTTGAGTTTTTTATTGTGTGCTTTTTCTAGCTAGATTTAACCCAAAACAGCGGGTTCTTTTGTTGTTAACAGACTTTTGGGTGGACCCTTAACGCAAGGAAAGTTTAGCTGATTTTTTGAAATTTCGGTGCATTGAGTTGGATTCTTGCAAAGGATCTGTAACGTTTTTTAATCTTTTTTTAAAAAAATTTAAGGAATCGCTTAGTTCGTCCACTTCATAGTTAAGGTCCAAGGTAACTTTGTCATCACTTATGACTGAGCCATTGGACTCAGTAGGATGCATGCTCGTTGGTTTTTCGTGAATCAGGGCCTTCACTGATAGTAAGGCGGTGGGCGGGGCCAAGAGCTGCAGACTCCGCGTTTCCTGAGCTGCCTCTGTGCACGTTTTTCTAGAGGTCAGCTGCTAGTCAAATCGAGCCCCACATCAGTGGGGATCCCCTCCTGCCCCCCCGAGCCTCCGACTGAAGTCAAGTCTCAGCCACACCGCCAGCGAGGACAGGGCAGCGGAGCGTAGAGTGGGGAGTCAATTTCACTCCCATCAGACATCGCGGCCTCCGGCCGAGCCATGGAACCCAACGCCAATCCCCCCTCCGGAGGACGACAGAGTGCCCAGCTGGGTAGGACAGGCAGGAGTCTGAGTGGGGGTAGAGAAAGACTGCGCCCCTGAGCTAGGTGTTTTATCACAGAGTTCGAGGGGGGCTAGCCTTTGCTAAAGGTACTGTTCATTGTTGCCGTGAATAAGATCTTCGTTACACTGTGTTAAATCAATGTGACTTTCGCTTTCACTTAGGGCTGCGGGGAGAGCTAGCTTCGTGCATTCTGTACTCACATGTCTCGTGAAGCTCTCCTCAGCAGAAGTAGTGCGATTGGAGATTCTGGGTGCTTGCTGTTACTCCGCTACTTCTTCCAAGCGGGGGCGAGAGCTCCTTAGATAACGGCTTGCATCTTCTTCTGAAAGTAGAGTCGGAGCAGGCAGGGGGGCCGTCCTTTCAGTCTTGCCTGGCATGACTGCAAGACTGTCACTCTCTGCCACTCTGTGTCCTCTTCACAGACTGAATGAGGCTTTGTAGGAGTCTCTAGCACACAACTCCTCTGCAGCTAAAAGTGTAGATAGGGACAACAGACTTGGAATAACGGGCAGCAAGACTGCAAGGACGAAGACTGCCACTCTCCGAGGGTAATAGTTCTTTTCATTGCTGTGTGTAGGGAAGATGGCTGTGGTTGTAGAGATGAGAAGGCTTAATGTGTGGATGGTGGGAGATTCTTTCATATTGAATTTGAAAAGGTACACAGAAATGTGTGGCATTTATGCTAACCTTGGATTGAAGGGAGTGGAGGCTTTTTGGTGTGGTGTGCCTGGGCAAAACTGGAAGAGTTTATTTGCAGATTGCAAAAATATGTCTCTTTTTAAATGGCCAGATTTCATTGTGGTGCATTGTGGAGGACATAGTTTGGGGTATATCAGTCCAATAAGTGTGCAGATTGCAGTGAAAGAATTGTTGAAGGCACTAATGTAACTATTTCCATGTCGAATGGTAATCTTTTCATGTATGCCTCCAAGGGCACTATGGAGATGACCCAATCTCTTTTGCACTCATCAAGACGCAGGAAGGTGCCTCGTGAACTAAGGGGTATGTTCATTTCTGTATGGTGTTGGGATGACATCCTTCCCAAAAGAGAACAGTCTGGTGGATGGTGGACATACTTTGTTCAGTGATGGCATCACTTTTGACAATATTCAACATGCACTCACGAAGTTCTTGTGAAAATTATGCAGAATACATATGAGTAGGTACAGGATAAAAATCTGAAAATCCGCCCCCCCCCAAAACAAAATCCAAAGAAAAAGAAGAAAAGGTTCTTTTTGGAGCCAGCACTAAAGAGTAAATAACTTACATTGCATTTAATTTCTCTCCACACTCCCTTCAATTGGACGATCTGTCCCGGACACTGCGGTAGTCTGTGGATGGCACGTGCCACATCCAGGTCTTTTGATGATGCCAAGCATAGAAATGAGACTGTGCAGCCCAGAGGATTAGCCAATAAGGTTTGCTGGGTGTGGTATTCAAGGAGAAAGACTGGCAGAAGGTCTGTTTGCTAAGAGGAGTACAGATGGCTATGGCTATCTATATGTCTTTCAGGAGGCAGAGTGTGTGGATTTTGGGGGACTCGTGGATCCATTGGTTGAAGGTGTATGCAGAGCAGTGTGGAGTGGCTGAACATTTTTGGATTTCTTAATGTCCATGTTAATGGTATGGAGTGTGCAGCATGAGGTGGGTGGACTGGCTCCCATATTGTGTCAATTTGGTCACATTGCAACATCCGGACATTATCATTGTTCATTGTGGAGAGAACGGTTTAGGGCATGTAACTGGAATTTCACTGCAGTTTGCAATGAATGAGACATTTCTCAAATTGATGGAAATGTTCCCGAATTCTCGACTCATTTTTTCTCGCATTGCCCAAAGACAGATATGGATGCACATGAGTTCTTTTGGTCGGCAAATGGAGAAAGTGAGGCACAATATCAACAAGGCTGTGTGTGCATTTTTGGGAGATGTTGGCATGACATCTTTCCATAATGGAAATATTAAATTTGACATTGCCAATATTTTCCGCAGAGATGGAGTACATCTTACTGATACCGGTAATCAGCTTTTTCTGCAAAACATAAATAATGCTTTGAAGCACTTTTTGTAAATATAGAAAGCATTTTCCAGTAGGGGAAAAAATATGAATGGAATCACAGTGAAAAGAAAATGCTAACTGTTTTGCAGAGTGAAAGGAAAAGTTTAGTAGAATGTTACTTAGTTTACTTTAAAACTTGAAAAAAACATTCAAAAACAAAAAATACAAAAAAAGGTTATTTTCAGAGCCAGCACTTTTCCACGCAAAAGAGTTCAATGTTTTTATGCCACCACCACCCACATGTATTTAGATATCCACGGACTATGGCACTGTCTGTGGACTTCACAGGCTGCGTAGGGGCCTGTAACTTCTTTTGGTACTTCTATTTCTGAACTGTGAAAGGTGGCTCTGAAAAGAACCTTTTTTATTGTTTGTGTTTTATATTTTGTTGGGCTTTTGTTCACAGGAGAGACAAGGGAGGGGAGGGAGGGAAAGGGCATCAACCACAGGGACAAAGGGGCAGGTGGAGAAAGAAAGATGTTGGGTGGGCCTTAATCGGGTAGGGGACAGTGTTTCTCATGCTCCTTGACCTCAGCCTCAAAAGCACTCTGAAACTGCTCCCCCCTACAGAGAAGTGTGTCACAGTACACACAGAGCACTGTTACCCTCAAAAACAAGGGCCGACTGTGTCATGTATGGTCTGCAAGGCTTCTGCAGGGATCCTCTGCCCCACAGGAGTGACCTTTGTGGTGGCATGACCGGATGATGAAGGTGTGGTAGTGCCCATCAGCCTACTCGTTCCTCCGAAAGATACCACCTTTTGCACTGCTCCCTTATGATTTTATCTGAGGTGGTGCCGCATGGAGGTGGTCCCGTAGCGGTACAGACCCAGTTTTCCACGACTTAGTACAACCTTCCACTCAGTGCATCTAACCTTGTCCTCGCAAGCCTTAGGTACACCCCAACGGTGGTAAAAAGTTGCCACACCCAAGAGTCACGTCGTGAGCTGGACAGAGGGACTTCCAGTACCTCGTTCTCATCCCCCTCTTGATTCACCTCTGTACCACCATACCTGTTCCCCTCTCCAGGCCCTCCAGATGGTGGTGATGGATCAGATGCAGTAGCCATGTTAGCCATTCTCTGAAGAAGCAGAAAGCAGAGATAGCAATAGCCCAAATCAGCAGCAGGTGCTTTTTCTTGGACTGCCAGAAACACAATGAAAAGCAATAATGGGTGGGTCCCTTTTGAGGGGCTGTCCGCGGATTAAGCGACTGTCCATGGACAGTCGATCCACAGACATGTCTTATAAAGTTATATAAAGTTGCCAGATCAACTAAGAAAGGGTCTAGGAGCTATGCAAGGGTGATGTTTCGGCTTCAAACACCCTGGATTGGCCAAAAATATAGTTTCTAATTGTCTGGGGGTACGGACAGTGTCTGTGGATACTCCCGACACCCAGCATGGGTGCGGTCACATGATGACGTCCCCGGAAGGTCATGGACAGGATGGCTGGCCTGCGGACACCTATTGCAAGGGAGACAGTGTGTGCATGTGTGCTAGGGTCTGTAGGACAGGGGTGGAGTCCCCAAACTAATGAAAAATGTGACACATGTGAGCAGACAGGTTCAGACAGGCGAGGTGTCCGGGAGCACAGTGGGATCCAGTGCACATGTGTGCCAGTGTCCGTAGGACAGGGGTGGAGTCCCCAAACTAATCAAAAGTGCGACACGTGCGAGCGTACATGTGCAGATAGGCAAGGTGTCCGGGGGCACAATGGGATCAGGTGTGCATGTGTGTCAGTGTCCATAGGACATGGGTACAGTCCCCGAACTAATTGAAAGTACAACACGTGCGAGCGGATAGTTCCAGAGAGGCACAGTGTCTGGGGCCACAATGGGATCAGGGGCGCATGCGTGCAAGTGTCCGTAGGACATGGCTGGAGTCCCTGAACCAATTAAAAGTGAGACACGTGCCAGCGGACATGTCCAGACAGGCGCGGTGTCTGAGGGCAGAGCGAGATCAGGTACGCATATCTCCCAATGTCCACATATGGGAGAATTGGGGTTTTCTATGCACTGTTCCTGAGGGGAAGAAGGGATTGAGGTTTCATCGTAGCATCTTTGATTTCAGGAATTTGGTGGGGATGATTGGTTGAGACTGGCTAAGTGAGCACAGGTACAAGTCGAGCAGTGATATCGGATATTTTCCTTTACATGATTTTTAACAAACCTCATCAACTGTACAAAATTGTTATTTAGTTCATCCATTTTTGCAGATAATTGTATTAATTAATTTTGTGCATTTTCAGTTAGGGGCTGTCAGTGGCCATCTTCTATTTAATGTAATTGTAATTCGGGACCACCTTCTTCATTCACACTATGTACTGCTGAAAAGAGAACCATATTTTAGTGACATCTCAACAAATTACATCACTTTTTCTGCTGAATTTGATATGTTAAGTAGTTTTGCATAGATCTCCCAATCACCCCTAACACCTTGTTACCAACATTATAAACAGAACCCCTTGTAAGGACCTGAAAATTGTGATGTCATCTTTGATATCCTGGGTGTTAGCCTTAGTAGTGCACAGTGGTGGCGCGTGTTATGGTTGCTTACCTTAACATAACTGGCACATTTCTGGGGGTTTTCGGTTTTACATGTAACAATAACATCCCTGTAACAAAGTTTTTTCACTGAAACAAATAAATATATACATATATATACAATGGAGTAATACATGCAGTGCTTATGTTTCTCACACTGAAGTAATAAATGACATGCTGCTATCATTATTCCCATTATCATTTCTTCTCCGGTACTCGCTACTTTGCACATTAACATGTTTTCTTGAAATGTTGCACTATCGTAATCAAGATATGCCTGTTCAATCTATTGTGATTTTAAAAATGATTACCTATTATAGAATCATTTTTATAGCACACTAGCTGATATAATCGGCATTGCACATGCTTTCATTCCCTCATTAATTTCCCTCGGTAACTGCAAAGTTTGGTGTAGATTGGTGAAACTGTGCGGATTTGTATAAGGGACAACGCTTTGCCAATCCAAAAACCCACAAATATTGACTTCTTTTTTAATCTGGGGAGAGGGACGGGGTGTCCAAATGTCATGTAGCCAGTAATGGATGGAGGGTCCTAACAGGTGACTGTGCAAAAGTTGGTGCACATTGGTGAAACGGTGTGGAATTGTGTAGGGAACATGCGTGAAGCCACAAACCCACCGACACATTTTCACTTTTGCTGAAATCAGGGGAAAAGGGTGGGGTGTTGAAATGTCATGTTGCCATAATGTTCGGAGGGTCCTAACAGGTGACTGTGCAATATGAGGTGTGGTGCAGATTGGTGAAACAGTGTGGAATTTTATAGGGAACATATGCAAAGCCACAAATCCACAAACCCACACCCACATTTTCACTTTTTCTGAAATCCGGGGGAAAGGGGTGGGGTGTTCAGATGTCATGTAGCCAGTAATGTCCAGAGGGTCATAACAGGTGACTGTGCACGATTTGGTGCACATTGGTGAAAATGTGTGGAATTGTATAGGGAACATAAGCCGCAAACCAACATCCAAATTTGCACTTTTGCTGAAATCTGGAGAAAGGGGCGGGGTTTCCAGATGTCATTTAGCCAGGAATGCCCAGAGGATCCTAACAGGTGACTGTGCAACATTTGGTGCAGATTGGTGAAACAATGTGGAATTGTATATGGAACATACACGAAGCCACAAACCCACACTCACATTTTCACTTTTGCTGTAATCCAAGGAAAAGGGTGGAGTGTCCAGATGTCATGTAGCCAGTAATGACCAGATGGTCCTAACAGGTGATTGTGCAAAATCTGGTCCAGATTGATGAAACAGTGTGACATTGTATAGGGAACATATGTAAAGCCACAAACCCACAAATCCGCAAATGTTCACTTTTATATGTATAAAGCATATCGTGTTACATACAAATTATGACGATATCATGATACCAAGAAGGGAGAATAAAGTATAATTTAAACTCAATTGCTGGGTATGAAGTCTGAGTGCATCATTCTGAGAGTTTCCAATTAAGAAAATATGGGAATACAAAACTTCCCTCCATACATTTTTGTGGCGAATGCAGGCCTTTCTCAACTAGCGTGTGCATTGGTCGAGCAGGTTATAACGTTTTAATAGTGTGCCTACAAGACTGAAGTTCAGAAAGGCACTTTGGGAGGCTGTCTGTCACGTTTAATGTCTTGTGCTGTCAGAAGTTAACTGGGGACTGGTCCAAATTGTAATGTAAAAACAGGAAACAGGTGAGATGGATCAAATCAATGCAAAATCCCGGGGTGATTTATTAATTATTGGAAGAATATTGCATAGTTGTTTAGTTACGATTTGTGAACTCTGTGTTATCTTGGATTGTTTGATAATAAGCAGGCCACAGGATTTGAAAGGAAATGTGGCATGCCAGACTGAATTGAGACAATTGCAGGAGATCATTACACAATTGGAGCATCATTTGGTGTCATAGAAAAGAGACTGGGGTTAGCTGAAGAATCCGATTTGACAGAATTGCAAGGGAAAGGCAACATATTATTGAGGGAAATAACCTATCTACGCACAAGCCACGACAGCAGAAGGCATTCACCAAAAACCGTGGAAAAACTTTTGAACCATACAGAACATTTTTGTGAGTTATTATAGATCTAAGGAGAGGGAAAAAACATACAGTTTTTCCTTGGACTGTCGTTCCAAGTAGCCAGGGCTGGCCCACAGTTTAGCTGAACAGAATGTTACAACATAGGATAAATACGAAGATGAAGTCACGAAGTATTCCTCACCATTAGGCTCTCTGCAAGATATGGAGTGGGCCACATATTCATTATCAGCAGGTACAGAGCAATGCACTAGGGCATGTTTGCAGTCCTTAAGAACGGCATGCTTTAGAGTTGTCCCAGACCTATATGCAGAATCCAAAGACTTTAAGTGCATACTTCGAAGGCTTGCAGCTACAAATTATTTCACAGCTTGCCACATTAAATAAGTCTCCAATGGGTGATTAATCAGGTGACAAAGGTATGGGACATTGTGGCACACCCAGTACCAAAAGGAAAGAACCAGAAAGGAAAAACCAAAGAACAAACAACCAGCCCAAATGAATCAGAGATTACGTCAGAGAAGACCCTGGAATTAGATGCAGGAAATGCAAAAGGTAGTGCCCCTCGGAATCAGAAGGAGCAATTAATGTGTGAAAAAGCCCCAGTGGAAAGTGATTCACCACCTGCATCCACATTCCAATGGACTGATCCAAGTAATCGGTCCACTTATGTGAGTCCCAATTCATGGCTGCATAATTCTGAGCCAGGATTCCCCCCAACCCACCAAACCAGGAAGCTGCATGAGCCAATGCACTTAGGCCAATGCACTTAGGCCTTGGGAGTAGCTTTGGGTCTGCAGTAGATTTGACTCTATGCAATGGCATATGGTCCTAGTAATCAGAGAGATCCAAGGTATGTGGGTATACCTCTGCCTCCCAGTAGTCAGCAAGTGCAATGGTATACCCAATACTGCATATAGCACTGAATCCTACCCCCAGGACATAGCACGGGGTGTCTATGGGCCAGGTGCAACACCCCAATCGCCCCCACCATTAACAGAGCTATGTAGGGGGGAACACCAACCAAATTAATTTACTAGGACACTAGGATAGATGCAATGCAAGCAGTGAGCAAATGATTAGCTGGCCAGGCGTTCTAATCAGGACAACAAGGGCAGGGGGCTGGGGGGTGGATAAAGTCAGAGATGCCCTATGCCTCTGACCCTGAGTTAGCCTTTGAAGAAAATAGGAATACACAACGCAGCACTGCAAATTAAAGCATGGACAAAAAAGAGGTGTGGTTTAACTTAGAGCGTAATGAATTGATTCTATTAATGTGTCTGAGTACAGTGAGACAGAAAGAATAGTGAGTCATGACCGCACATGTATATGTCTTTAGCCCCAAAACCAGTAGAAAGAAAGACAACCCAAAAGGAAACATAGTGTTAACACTGGCGTTTATGGTGCAAGATACAAAATGTGTACACACAGTGAAGACACAGAGCAGGAATATCCCAGCGATTTCGATGAGGATGTTGGTGTTTTGTCCTTGTGATTAAGGGTGGGTGAAAAACCTGCTGGCGAAGCAGAATTGGTGAAATTTACCAAATTGTTTGTTCTGTCGACTGGGCGGTTTTCCTCCATTTCTACCACATTTTTGGCACTTTTATTTTTCTATGGAAATTTGATTTTCTTCCATAATGTGTTGTATTTGTGGGCATGAAATGTTAAAGGGCAAAACACCAGTTTCCTACCACAAACTTTGTGTAAAAAAATACATTTTGCAAAATTTAAATTTTGGGTGAGAAATGTCCTCAATCTGCTAATTCCGCTCCAGAGGTGAGATTGGCAGATTTGGCGCATTTTGCCTGGAATCTGCGATTCTGCAGCAAAACGGAATTACCATTTTCATCCACCCCTACTTGTGATGAGCCTCTGGGCTCTCTCATTCCTATGCCCTCGCCTGTCATACCACCATTAATCCTTACAACGCAACAACCATTACCAGAAAGGGTGGCCAGACAGTTTGCTGGTGAACAATCGTAATGAAATACAAAAAGGCAAAGGATGTTTGTGAAAAATACTTCTTTGCAAAGGAAATCTAGTAACATTCATATTTGCACAGAGAAAGATCCCATAAAGAGGTGCATATGATAGCGGAGGCCCCTGAGGATTTTTTCTAGCCCCTAATATTCAATGAGGTTCTCATAACAGGTGATGTACAAGAGCAAGTTAAGTCACAGACACCAGATGCATTCTTTTTGCAGCATGAAAAAAACATTCCCGGGCTCCCGGAGAACTCGGGAAAGGTTGTTACCACTGCTGACAGCAAGGTACGAGCAAGTGAGGGCTCAGGTACACAGTGAGCAGGTCTAGAACCCAGTGGAGGCCAATCAATAGCCTAGTTGCAGGTGGGCCCCCAAATGAAACAATGAATAGTAACCATGGAAGAGCCACTAGTGTAAAACGAGGGTAGGACCTCATTCCACATGCACAATGCTTAGTGAAGAGTAAGATGGGATAAGTCAAATCAGTCCTGAGATGAGTAACAACCCACACTTCCTATGCATCCTAGAGGAGTGTGAAGTTGGTATTGTGCTCCCATACCAGTGCAAGCACAATGCTATGTGTTTGCAATGGTGGACGCAGCTGCACAAACTACTGTCATGTCTAAGAAATTACTAGACAGCGTAAACAAGGGGAAGTAAGAGGAGCAGACTATAAGATGACATATGGTGGGGGGCCCTGTGCATAATTTAAATAGTGAGTTGATACCGGTTGGAGGAGTGCCTGAGGTTGACAATAAAGTGGGAAACACAAGTTGAGACATGCCGTGGTCATACCCACTATGGATGAGACACTCTTCTTAAAAAGCACACATTGTTTGAAAATATTGTCCACACTAATTGATGGAGTCAATGGTGCCCACTGGTCTTTAGCCAAGGGGCTGCTGAACCTCCAAAAGGTGACACATTCATATAACACTGTGCAGGAGTGTCACGCTGAAGCCAGGTCTCATAACACAGTGGAAGTATATCTACAGCATGAATGTGTCCATTGTGTCAATATCATTTTGTTTTGTGAAGCCAGGTCAGGTGGCAAAGAGTCAGAATAACACTTTTAGATCCACTTAGACCCCTCAAAAGTTGACAGTCCCAAATATATGAAAACCCACTGAGGTTTTGTTGATATCAGTAAGGATACTGCATGGGAAATGGAATGTAGAATCATGTGAAGAGTGGTGCATGGATGTGCACAATGACTTCTCTGGGGGTTTCATTTCAGTCAGTTTATATTTAGATGGCTGAAAGATTGAAATTCTGTTCTCTGTCTACCAAACTACATATAGCAGATGTCTTAACTTAATATGTTAACATGAACCTGAAATTAAGAAGACTACCCTCACACAAGTGACTCCTGAGAGTTTGTTCTCTAGAGACAGAGGGCATTTCAGCTTCTCTTGACATCGGAGATGATGTCACACATGACATCACTGTTATCTTCACCAAGTGCACTCAATCTTTCTCTCTCTATCTCTCTCGCTCTTTCACTCTCTCACTCCCTCTCCCTCTCTCTCTCTCTTTCTGTCTCTACCCCTCTCCCTTTCTTTGTGACTCGTTCTCGATCTCTCAATCCCTCTCTTTCGCTCCATGTCTTATTCTACGTCTCTGACTATCAGTGGTGGAGAGCGATATTGTCAAGTGTGTGTTTGCTCAGACTGACCCCAGCCATTGTTGTCAGCAGTGCAATCAAATATTATACAGAAATAACCTGTGAAAGGTTGTGTTGTTTTTTATTTACAGTTACAAGTACAATGAGAGGAGTAGCAACAGGGGCATCTTCCGAAGCAAAGACTGGCCTGGTATTTGGAGAAAAACATTGCCATCATCACACTGAGATAGCAGTGTCTAAATGAAAAGGTAAAGGGTATGTGAATACATTCTGTGGGGATGCTAGTGTTCTGACAGGGACCCTGTAAGAGATCAGAGGCCAAGACTGCAGGGTCTACAATTGCATTTGTTATTTTCTATTATTTGTAATTTATTAGAGTTTGTCCACACTGTATCATATCTACAGTATTATGAGATATATTTTAGACAATCTAGGATTCTTACATCAAGTGGACCCCTTGATGTAAGACCCCCTATTAACCATTCCCAACCCAGATTCTGGGCAAGAAACAGGCTGTGTTCTCTAAGCTGAAATGTAAATTCAAGATGGAATAAAAGCAAAGATGGTCCCCAGACATTATGTAGAGAAACCGCCATAAGACATCAAATGTACAATTGAACTGGGTCTGCCTGCGGAATTCACGCTAAGTATAATACACCCATTCCATCACACAACAGCACCATTAATTATCGTGCTAATTTTTCTAATGCTAAATGACACAAGGCCACCTCTAAATGGCATTCAATGCTATGACCACAATGCCACTTATTGGCCACTGAATTAAAAGTCTTCAATAACCATTTACCAAAACCAACATCCGTCATAAAATAGTAAATGCAGTGCATTTTGTTTTCCCCAATATCAGAAACAAATGTTGGTACCAATGAAAAATGACATAGACAAATGACACATATTTGCTTCGTTTTGCCCCAGACATGAATGTGAGATTGTGAATTTCCACGCTATTTGCAAGCAATATAAATGTAGGCTCAAATGAATTGTATCAGACTTCTGTAGGTTGGAATTGGGAGAATGGCACTTAGAATAGAGAGGGTACCGAATGTAAGCTCACCCAGCCCAAACAGATGAATGGGTTTCAGAAGTTGATTAAACAAGGATGACTACGCTTTCACTTTCATTTGGCAAATCATTGGGATTCATAGAGTATCCTTTTCTATGTAGTGGGAAGTGACATCATACTAGTCTCCCCACTATTTCATATTGTATTAACATATCTATTCCTTTCACAGGGCAAGGTTCTTTGTCAGGCTATGAAGCTTCTGCATTGATTCATGTCAACTAGGCCTGCAAAAACCCATTGTGTACAAGTTTAATAGGACTTACTTACAGAAATTGCACTTTATCTGTGCAGAAATGCAGCCAGTGGCACACTGTGCACAACATAGAAATGCAACAGTTTTTGTTTTTCTTGCAATGAAATCTCACTTGGCACATATTTAGTAAGAAGCACCCTTGCAATTCGCATTAAAGTGCCGCTGCTTTCTATTGGAGTCTAGCGTACTCCTATACTCCCAGACCACCTACTACACGGACTTGGCATGGAAAGAACTAAAAGGCAATTTATATTCACATTGGGGATTTCTGTACTCACTTCAAATGATGATTCCAATCTTGACAATCAGCCTGGGCCCTCTCAGATTGGAATCTCTCAGTCAGCGAAGCATGCTAGCTGATCTGCACAGGTACCCATAGGGACTGGAGTCATCTGTTTAGAATAGGAAGAATCCTTTCTGCAGCCTCAATGGAATCGTGGATCTTCAGTTGGTGTCTGTGATCAATCCATCCATAATAATCATAATTCTTGTCTGCTGCCTATTTTATCATCAAAACACCCCCCCCCCCGGGCATCACAATGCTCCTTATTCTCATTGAATTGTTCCCTAATCACATGCTCCTATTAAAGAAAACACCCATAGTCTTTCATTGGTTTATCACAACCTCTATATGTTTTACATGAGCAGAAGTAATTTAGTTTGTGTAGTATAATTTCCCACAGTGACATGCCAAACCATTGAAACCAAGACCATAAGGATCTATCCCCCAAGACATATGCAGAGACATGCAGCATGACTTTGTTCCATATTTGGTCATAAATGCATACAACAGTAATGATTGTATTAATTATTAAAAATTGTAGACCAGTCGAATTTGGTGTCTACATGAAGAGTAGTCTTTAATCTTTGCAAGACACTAGGTCCCATGCTTACCTACTGCAGTCTCTTATTTAATGTAGTACATTTTTAAATGTAAAATCAACAATGAATCATATTGCTTGGTTGACTTGACCTAAGATTTTCACTCAAATTATCTACTCTGTTTTTCCACTTGGGGGAGCAAGTGTTGCAGAACAGTTACACAAGGCTTGTAGTTGGTTTCGACAAGTCCAGATATGTCTAGTTCTTGTGAAGCAGCTCTATGACTCAAATAAACAAACATGTATGAGGGGCTCAGGGGAAGATTGATGTGAGAAGCCCCTTTGTCATCTGCATTAGTTGGACATCTGGCAAAGTTTTTTGGGTCCTGCAAGTTTCAAAATGTTATTTATAATAGGCAATATGTTCTTTGAACCTCACAATTAAATAGGTCTTGTTCAAACTACCAGATCCAAAACTCCTGGATGCTGATGATTCTGCCTTAGTTTTAAAACTTTTGAAAGATGTTATTGTTTCATTCTCCTTAGAGCACACTGTTTCATGTGTGCAGTGCTGTCTCTCAAGGAAGCAAATGATGGATGAAAATGTATGTTTATTTATAATGATGAGTTATTTTAGTGCATCTAGCTGTATATTTGAGGCAGACACCATGTGCTGTGTTAGGTGCAACTCATTATAACAGTTGAATCAGATGTGTCACACTTGAAAGAGTTCAAAGGTTTTCAGCTCTCACTTTATGTGCTCAGAAGAAACAGATCATTGATTTTAATCTTAGTCTTAATCTCAGTGCCACCCTTTCCAGTTGCAAGAGGTAGGACATTTTCAGAGACAGCATGAGCTTAATTTTCAGCAAAAGAACCAAATTAAAACGGAAATAGTTACATGTACTAACATTTTAAAATATGTTTTAAGAAATGCACACTGTACTGCAGTGAGATTAATTTGTGGCATGCTGTGCTCTTGTGTGGGTTTAAATGCTACTGTGCAGAGGTAATAGAGGGAATTAACCTGGTGCTACATTATGACTTACCCAGGGATGATCCTATTCACTTGCATGAAAGGCTGAGGAATTTAAAAGCGTTCATGGATCTGCTTTATGAGGGATGGGAGGATTGCCTGGATAGTCCTGAAATCTTGGTTGGGCACATTAACTCCACTCTCTAGGATGGAAAAGGTGCAATATGTGAAGGATGGACATTTTGTGGTGTGTGAGTCCATATGGGGTCCCTGATTTATGCTGCTGAATTGGCTATGGAAGGCCATTTGGTGACCAATGTCAACCAAAACGAGGCAGCATGGACCAGTCTCTGTGTTGACACCTCCGGTCCCTTCCCCCTGCGTATCTGCCACATCCCCTCCCACACATATTAATAAATAGTAAACCTGATCAGGCTGTCGAATTGTATTAGTCTTGAAACTAAGAATTGTGCACTATTTTTCTTCGTATGTGCTTTGACTCTGTGCATATTCTGGTGTATGCACTCTTTTAATAAAACATTACAGATGTATATGCCATGTTTCGAATTTTAACAGATTTAATGTTAATTGAATCCATTTATTTTCCATTATGCATGGAGGAGGATTTGATTTAATTAGAGGGATGTTAATTCTGGTTTATGATGCCTGTGTTAAAAGTTATTTGTTTAACTGTATGACACACAAATAAAAAATTATTAAAAATACATTACAATACAACATAAATACAATCTTCATTTCTAATAATCACTTTCAGAATATATTGGAGTTATACCCAGCACCCGGCCCCACCATCCATACCCACCACCCAGCCCCCTGTTTCTGTCTCCAAGCCCCCCCGCCCACCCCCAGCCTCATGTGATGTCTCCATCCCCCCTACCCCACCAGCCCCCCTTGAGTGTCTCCAAGCCCCCCAGTCCCCTGTTTCTGTCTACAAGCCCCCTCACACTCCCCCAGCCCCCCGTGAGTGTCTCCAAGCCCACCCTCCCGCAGGCCCCGTTAGTGTGTCTCCAAGCCCCCCCAAACCCTGTGATGTCTCCAAGCTGACCCACCCCCCCAGCCCCTGTGATATCCCAAGCCCCCCATCCACCGCCCAGCCCCCCTTGAGTGTCTCAAATCAGCCCCACCCACCCCCAGCCCCCTGTGATGCCTCCAAGCCCCCCACCCCTTCCAGCTCCCAGTGTGTGTCTCCAAGCCCCCCCCAAGCCCAGCCACCGTTTCTGGCTCCAAGCCCCCCCACCCTCCCCCAGCCCCCTGTGAAAGTCTCCGAGCCCCCTGCCCTCTGTGATGTCTCCAAGACCCCCACCCACCCCCAGCCCCAGTGAGTGTCTCCAAGCCCCCTAATCCCACCCCAGCCCCCCATGAGTGTCTCCAAGGCCCCTCCCCTCCCCATCCCCCTGTGAGGGTCTCCAAGCAACACACACCCACCCCTTGCCACCCCCTCAGTGTCTCCTGACACCCCACCCACCCCCATCCAACAATCAATCAATAATAAGAATGCTACACACCTCTTACTGATAAAAGCACATTATGAAAACCTAGAATACCGAGATAATGTATTTTCTGCTAGAAGGATATCATTCCAAGGTGGAATGTCTTGTACACTTCTATTGTACTCTTTTGAAATACCTGTATAGTTAATATTATTTATTTTATTTGTTTAATTCCAAAGGAATACCTGTATTGTGGGGTACATTTACCAGCCCCAACAGAAATTCCCTTCATCACAAGACTGCATTTCAAAATTCACCCAAAAACGGCTATGCTTTTGGCTGCTTAGCACATGTGGGGCGAGAACTAAACACAGCCACTACAAGAATGGCTGCATTATGTTTTGCTTCGCGTGAATCCAGGGAAAATAACTGACATTCAGAACGGCTCTGCAATGCTGTTCTGTCATTTAAAGACTCCATGATGCACAAGAAAATGACCTGCATTCAAGAATTTGCTCTTGAGTTCATTTTAAAAACATCACAAAGTCATGCCTTCATGGAAACCCACCGTGGCATGTTTTATTTCTACTGAGCATCAAGAAATGAGGCAAATACATTTCCAGAACAGCTGATGTACTAGGAAATTACTTGAAAGGCAAAGAGTGCAGTTTTCCAATGAACACGGCTTGTGTTTTCTTTTGCTATCAACCGTCGCGCACAAACCGCAGTAAATTAAAGAAATGATGCAGTGTTTCTTTTTCCCATGTCAGTTTCAAAGAGATGCTTGGAAATATATCTCTCTGTGTTCAGAAACTAACCGTATCTGTAAAAGCCTTCCAGAAGATTGAGTGAAGTGAAACTGTGTGCAGCAAAAACCACATTTGAAAAGTGACATACAAGAGAAATTAACCCATTCAAAATGAAAGTCAATTACAGCCTGTGCTAACACAGAAATGGGATTAAATATGTGGGGATAGGGGTCTTGTTCTAAAATGTACATTATATTTAAGCCCAAAAAGTCTTGGTTTCTGTTGAAAGAAAGAAAAGAAAAAAAAGAAAAAAAAACTTGGGAAACTAACAGAACGGGTTTGGCAGGCACTTACTTTAAAGGTGCCCTGCCTCCCATGAGAACAGAATTACCTCCACTAGTGAACCCGCCCCCCATGGGTACATGAAAGGTCCAGAGGTGTGCAAGTTTGCGACCTTATCAGACTGGTTGGCAGCCCTGCCAGAATGAAGAAAGGAGGCCAGTTGGGCTGGGCATAACAGTGAGGTGTGATTTCCTCAAGCATCCCTCTGAAAGGGGAACTGGAAACAACTTCAAAAGACATCATACAAGTTATTTGTTGCCAACCAAGCTTGGCAGAGACAGTTGCTGTGGGGATTTGTAGTACCGCCCACATCAAGGGCAAATCTACCTCATTGACAATAAAGGACATTATACTTTAAGACATTTTTCCCACCATCTGAATAAGCAACAATGTGTTATTATGCCAGTATTTCATGTGATTTTTAAGCAAGCAAAAGGAGACCCAGGGCATCTTGCTGGCACCTTGGGAACTGTAATGGCAGAAAACATGCATTTCTGGGTGAAGTATAAATGGCACAGACATTAAACTTAGGGAAAATATGCCAAATACTGGTATGCATATGTGTAGCCATTTGCAGAATTGTAATTATATTTTTCCTAAAAATGACGAAATTGTGCCCAAATGCGATGCTACTTTGCACAGAGTTGGCGATCAGACAATTTGATTCCCTGTGAAATATGAGATCTGCCTATCTGATTTTTATGATGATGACTGGTGTAAATGTGGAATTTTCATTCCATAACTCATTTTTGTTCAAAATAGGTTTATGAGACAAAGGGAGTCATGAATTGCACCCACATAAAGTGATGTCACTTCTCTTGCACCAATCAGCCCGGAGGGAGGGAGGGACACCCGCAGCCCTGCCTATCCCATTTGAGGGGGAAGTCCCTGATGTCACATTGCCTATATAAGGGGGAGACAGGGAAACACCAGGGACAAGCAGCTGAAAACCATACCCAAAGATTCAGGAAAGCAGAGATACATCCCACTATCCAGATCCAGACAGAACCACCAATTCAGATCCAGGCATAACCAATAATCCAGGGAGAAAGGAGAAAAGGCAGCTGGTACCCTTTAGGAGAATCCAGTGACCAGACCTTTTGCCCGGCTGACCCATCCCGCTGTCCACAGTGACCAGAACTTGCCCATCTGTTCCCATCCAGGAGAGCCCAGCTGACCCAGTAACCAGATCTCTTAACCCCGCTGCCCGTGACCATATCCTTGGCCCGGCTATCCAGAGACCTAGTTGGCTGCCCAAATTACAAAACTTAAGCTTGCCTGTAAGTATCCAATCACCCAGTACCCAAAAACTGCATATCCTGTTCTTTTTACTTTGCAGCCTGTTCGAATCCAATTAAAATCCCATAAAAACCCTAGTCAGATGCCAAATTGCCAGTATCCTCTGTGTAATCTTTCCTTAGGATAATCTGTGATAGTCTATATCTGTTCTATTTTTCTCAGTAATTTGTGTAAGTACTTAGTATAATTTGAATCAAGTAAATTAATTCCCCTATAAAGAGATTCACTGTGAGCTGGTTGCAATTCAGACCCAACCACTTCATGACAAGTGCCTTTCTTTAACAATTATAGTCCTTAAAATAAAGTCTCAGTATAACTAATCATTGTGCTAACAAAACTGATTGTGCCCGTGTATTTTGGTTTTCTTTAAAAGTCCGACTTGCATTTCCTATTTTAAAAAAAAACATAAGAGTCATCCCTTCCCCTCAGTATCCCATCTGTTCTGTGCCTGTGTTCCTCATCCAAAAAAATGATTTCCGATTTCGACTGCTAAACCCATTTTCTTAGCTATTTGCCAGTTTAAAGCCTGTGTGAAATAAGAAATTGCAATCCTGCCGTGTGTGTTTTCCTGTGCATTGTTGCCCTCCAAAAGTCGATTTTCTCACCTGTGTTCATGTTGCTTTAATGCCCTACTCAGTAGCCTGTAAGCTTCTGTGTCTCTTTAGTTCAGCCACACACATGTTTGTCATATCTATCCTACCGCAATTGTAAACTGAGATACATGTAACAAGTGAAATCTTAGTATGATATTTTTCTCATTTAGAAGGTTTTCATTTTCTTCTTTGGCCTCCTATCTTGGGGTGGAGGGCTGTACTTCAAATATGATTTTTCCCTCTTCATTCTGACTCCTTGCCACTGCTTTCTATCCACAATGAATTTAGCTAGCAGGAGTTTGGGGAAAGTGTTGCAGGGGGAGTGATTAACTTGTGTGCAATCTGTCATTTTGAAGAAAAGTAATTTGGTTTCTGCTTCCATTAAATGTTTATGTATCTTATGTTAGGAGTGTGAAATAACTGTATTGTGGGAATCTTTGCATTGTTGTCACCACACTGGAGATTGCTGCCCTAATTTTGATTTGCTTGATTTTATTTGAATTCTAAAAATTAATAAATATTTCATTGCTACACACCAGCCTGGTTCTTAGTACATTGCGACACAGGGTATTTGTTAAGGTGGGTGTGAGACGGGTTGGATGCCTTCTCAAAGTAGAATCCGAAAGCAATAAAGAAAAAAAGGTATTTTTATTGTGCACCATCTTTTTTGCCAGGGGAAAGAGTCCGTATCTGGAGTGTGCCATGTCATAAATCCGTTATAGTATATGAAAGAGACATATCACAGATGAGTGTTGCTCACCACTGCCAGACAGCTTGGAGCTCATTTAATTTTGTACAGCTCTCTCCCTCACATTAAAATGTTTGTAACATGTACCATATATGCTGATTGACAGACAGATTTATGGTCTGGAGGTGAGGATTAAATCGATGTGACATATGTCACTCAAAGGCCGCCCGACTTTGGTTTCTGCGGTAATATTCTCTTTCTCAAGGTTTTGGACCCTCACAAAATTGTAAGCGTGTATCATATGACTAGTACCTATTGCACAGACTTCCTTAGAGAAAAATACATCCATAGAGAAGATATGGCAATCCTCAATCTGAAATTACGGTCCACAAATTCTTAACTAAATAAACCAATACTGTAAGATTAGCTGTTGCACGTATCATTTATCAATTATAATGAAAGAGATGTAGTTGGCAAATTCATCAATATTCACAATACATGGGAGCATGGAGCACCCGCTATCCTAGAGCAGTTTCCAGATCTCAGATGCACTGGAATGGCAATTTAATCCACCTGCAATGTCAGTGTGCTCTGCGTCTGATTAAAGCTGGCACAGTAGTTCCTGGTAATACATCACGGATTATTTCCCATTTTTCATTTACATATTGCATTAATTTGTAGCCTTTAGTTCCCCGGATTGCATTTATACACGATTTGTCCACAATGCATTGCCGCAGCCATAGTTGTACGCATATACAGGCAAAAACCCTGGCTCTTACTCTCTGCATCCCTGCCAATGCGATACCGCCCAGATGCAGCACACAGAAGCCAAGCAAATGGCTGCAACATTATTGAAGGGATGCTGTGTGACAAGCGTCTGCCTGGAAGCTTTGAACATGCGGATGTATCCGGATGTTCTGCCCAGTCGGGTTAGCTAATGACATTTAGAAATACTCAGTGCCTGTTTCACGGTGTTTTTCAATGGTATTTTCGCTTTGAAAAAATGCCTTGTGGATCAGGCACTCAGTGTATTTCCATGGAAGCAGAGTAACTTTTCAGAGTTCACGCCGAGTGACCCCTAGGACCTGCCCATCTGCACAGGGAATGGGACAGGGTCACATCATACAGGTCCGACAATTCCAGCCATTGCACTAGTGAACGATAATTGTGCACCAAAGTGTGAATGTTTTGCCTCAGCTTTTTGGAGTCAAGGGCCATGTCACTGGAACTTTTCCTCAGTGCAAGTGCTTTTTGCACTAGGGAAAATCATTTTCCCATTCCCCAAAAACATATATTTCCATACATTGTTCACTTTTCACTTGTGCTAGGCATAGGGATAACATGCCCGTGGTGCAAAAATCCAATACGTTTTTTGAATGTGGGAAATATGTCAACTAGTGCTAATTTCATTTTCACTTTACCACCTTTAGTGACAGCACTTTCCAATTTAAAATATTAAGTGGGAGAAACAATATCAAAAGCTGAGAAAGGGGCACATACAGGCAAGTGTGTTCTTTCCAATCTCTGAGTCCCCGTCCCAGGGCTTGAATTAAACATGCACACTCCAGCCGTGCCAATGAATATTTTATTTTCTGGAGGTGATGCCTAGAATGGGAAGTGTGGGCTTAGGAGCTGGCAGGTTCCAGGGAGAGGAAGAGGAGGATGGGAAAAAGCACAAGCGCTTGACATTCTCGAGACGTATACAGAAGTGACTGGCGAAGACTTGAGGACTTTGACAAATGTATGAAGCCTTTCAAAAAGGCCCACCAGATGATTGACGGGGTGTCAGAAAGGGCAGCAGAGAGCTCCGCAGGGCGAGATGCGCCAGGGAGCTGTCATTACTTATTGTAACAGTGTGGCGGTGAGGGACGTCTCACACAGCACCCTTCTGACGAAGCAGAACACCCCTCTCAGCTCTGTGAGTCCTGGAAAACGAGAGTTGTTACGAATAATTAGCGCTAAAACAAAAGCTGCGACTGAGTTTTGCACCGTGAGCGCATGTTTGGAAAGCTGATTTCAGAGAGGCTGGAAGGGGCAAGACAATAAAGAGCAATTTCTTGCAAGAATATGTAAATAGTTTTAATGGTTAGTTCAGAGGTTCAGCAAGAATACAAGCCCAGGAGGTTTGTAGATGCTTACCCGGGACTGCAGTTATAAAGAGTTGGTAAACAAGATAAAAGAAATGAGTTTTATATTTCTCAATGCAACAGTTCAGGCAAATTCGGGGTTAACATGTGCAGTTAGAAAGGAATGGCAGATCATGGAAACCTCGCCAAATGCCTGGACAATGTTAGCGTTTGTAGTAACTTTACATAAAATATGAGACAACATTCCGTGGCAGACAATTGAATGAAAGTTGAAATTAATTTATAATATGCATTAGTACCAGGCGGACGTGCGTCCACGGGATACACTTAACTTGAATGGCTCGTTTCCGAGCCATACCAAGGTGTAATCCCGTGGACGCACGTACGTGCATGGGTTTGTTCCCGGCGGGGGCGTGGCAGCCCCTTAGCCTCCCCATGGCTGGATGCTGCCTTCATCCCACTCTGGAAATCGGGTAAGTTATTTTTTTTTTCCTCCACCCCCCTCCCCTGCAAATTATCCCCTCCCCTCCCTCCCAACCCCACTTACCTTCTTTTTTCTTCTTTTCTCGGGAGTGAAAGCGCTAGTAACACTTCAGTTCCCAGCGCGTCCGCTCCCGATGGCCGCTATGGAAAGGGAAAACAGACTACATTTTCCCTTTCCTGGCAGCCATTTTATTTGACTTTTACGAACGCGCAGAGTTTGGAACAGAAAAAAATGGCATTTTACACCCCGGTCTAACGGTCTGGGTTAGTAATGGCAATAAGCCCTTCGACGGCCGCGGTAATGCCCCTGTGGCCTTGTTAACTATAGGCTCCAGAGGCATTACCTGGGGCGGTATTGGCCCGCCGTCTTGTGGCTTATTGCCACAGCGTAATATGCTATGTTATTCAGAATGTGATCATTAATGTGTTAATCCTGCCACAAAGAAAGGAGATCATGGCACAATCAGCGTAGGTTATTTGTGCAAAGGAGAGAGCCTCCGCAGCAGGGATTTGGTTCACATCGAGTGGCTTTCTTTTCACCTACATACCATCATCGGTTTTCCAACATCCCTCAGGCAAAACTTTAAAGCTCAGGCTGAAAATGGTTAAATTAACTAAGGGAACTACGTGTTTCACTAACTCTAGTTGGAAGTTTGAAGTATATATATCCGAGGACAGGAAGTAGCCATGTTGTGTAGAGCTGATAACACAAGCTGTATCAGAGGAGATTTTTTTATTGTGAGGTTAAATGTTTCAAGAAATACATCAGTTTAAGTATTCTGTAATGGATTTAAAAAATGTGGATACTGTCACATCTCTTCCAATGCAAACAGACTTTCAAAGCCAGTAGAAAGAATGCCACCATGTCAAGCACTAACAACACAAATCACTAAACACCCATGAACATATTCACCAATGGAGTACAATGTCAACCTCAGCATACATGTGTCACACACCCATCCACACCATGCACACAATTGAACATCATGCCTGTACTGCAAAGCACAGAAGTAGGCGATGTGCACCACAAAGCTGTCAAGCACGTGAATCCCAAAGCATGTCACCTCCGTTCATTTAAAATAGACCACCCATGTTCATCAAGCATGGATGCAACATCCATCACACACACTGACCATGCAAACATGTCACCCCAGCAAACATCACAGTAACAACATGGCAACAGAGTGAGGCCCTAACCAATATGACAGCAATAGGACATATGCACTTGTAGAAAATGAACAAACTATGTTCACATTGACAAACACGTCACAAGCAGTGTTGTAGAAACATTATAAAAACTTGTTTTAAAATACAAACTATGTACAAAAAAAATAAGTCGAAGGGAATAATTGTCCAACAGATGCCTGTGGGCCCATGAGGTTGTGACTGCCTCAAGCCAACCATCCAAGGTCCTGATCTTAACCCTCCAACACTGCGCTGGGGGCCGCTAGTGGCATAAGACCATCTGCAGGTTGAGCTCGATCAGAAAGACTTGTGCCCCCTGAGCAATGCTGAGGAGTCGACCACTGTATGCCACATTCCCCACGTCCTCTGGTGGACAGGGATTCTACACTGGGCACTCACTCAATGTTACTGAGGAAATCCTGATAATTTACTTTCCCTCCATGCAGTAACATAGATAAAACCAATGGCTTGCCACATCTGATCTGAGTTTCTAGTCAGGTAACAGAGGCTCAGGTGGCTAGCCTCGAGATGACCTTCGCAACCTCAGGCCTGTCGGTAGGACTTGAGCATCAGAGCATGCCTCAACACTGCAGGTTGTGGAGCCAGGTCAGTCACTCTGCATCAACGGCACAGCTGGACGGGTGGGATTGGAAGGTTGGAACCAGGCACAACTTGTGTGAGAGGGGGCTGGTAGCTTCACATGCCGCCACACTGTTGTGGGGAAGGGTGGGGCACTATTATTTCAAAAAAGGTAGCAGGCGTTCCTCTCCAGAAAGAACATGGCATGATAACCTGTTCTGAGATGAGAGTTTGGAGCACACGCTTTTTGCTCACTGTACCTTTCACAGAGAGGCACACCTTCACCTCACTGATGAGGCCCAACAAGGCTGAAACACGTGTATGGGGTTGCTGTTGGTACTCTTGTTCAGAGAGGAATTGCCATAGTATTTCGGTGCTGGACCTCCCATGTGGGCGGGACAAAGACTGATATGCACATGGATATTTTTCCCATCTGTGAAAGGTTCAGTGAGCAAAAAGCAGATGGCTGTGAACTCTCAAAGTGGTTAATAATCACTGAACAGGTTATCATGCCGTGTTCTTTCGAGAGAGGGGCGCCTGCTACTTTTTTTGTATTTTTGGAAGGAACTTGGGGTTGGTCACCCTAAGTTACCTGGGGGCAACCAGGTGTGGACTCCCTGCTTACTGTGCTCAGAGAGGCACAGCTTCACCTCACTGATGAGGCCCAACAAGGCTGAAACACATGTATGGGGTTGCTGTTGGTACTCTTGTTCAGAGAGGAATTGCCATAGCATTTCGGTGCTGGTCTGCCCATGTGTCCGGGACAAAGACTGATATGCAAATGGATTTTCCCATCTGTGGAAGGTACAGTGAGCAAAAAGCAGATGGCTGCAAACTCTCAAAGTGGTTAATAACCACTGAACAGGTTATCATGCTGAGTTCTTTCGAGAGAGGGGTGCCTGCTACCTTTTTTGTATTTAAGGGTGGGGCACTACCCTGTGGAACGGCCGTCATCATGGGCTGCTGTGCAAAAAACAGCTCAGTGGAGAAGTAAATGGGCATGGCTCACGTGGAACTGCCCCAAATTTGCAGTGGACATGCCCTGTGGCCAGCCAAACCCCTACTTCTCTGACATGACAACTGAGGAATTGCCAGGCTACTCTGCCTTTGCTCTGTTTGGAGGGGGGAGACACCCTTGTAAGGGGGCACTCCCCAAGGGGGCATGCTCTCGAGTCAACACTGTCCCAAGGTGTATGGAAGGTAATTGCCTGTAACAACATCTGTGGCTGGCCAAGCAGTCCAAACCTAGATGGATCAAGTGTACCAAACAATCCTGTGGATGGCAGGGAGGCATGTGGACAGGCTGCACTGCTGTTAAGGTGCAAGTCATCTGAGGTTCTCTTTTCGGCCAGCATCCTGCTGTCCTGGAAATTAAGTTGGCCTCTCAGAAGAGCAGCCCAGCAGACAAAGTGCTGCTGGCGCATTGTCTGCGGCACGGCCCTTGGCCTTCTTGGAGTTGTACGGAGCCTGGGTGTTGAAATGAGAACCACGTGGAGCACAGACAGGACTCACACCCACTGTCTATAGTAGGCCAGAGGAAGGCAGCTATGCTTACTTGAAATATATGTACCCTGGGTGACAGAGGAGGAGGAGGAGGAGGTTTGTCCAAAATTATCCTGCCACCTCATAGACCCATCAGGAGTATATTTCAGATTGGAGCCTATGCAGACATCCACAGCTGGCCAAATATCTGGACCTTCCATACATTCATATGCTAAACAACCAAATGGCTGGGCATGGAGACCAGCCAACTTTTAGTTCAAAGCATTATAATGGGCCAAGGTGGGGTGTGACGCTGGTCTTCTGGCAAATAACCCCCCCCCCCAACCACAGCATGCCCTGGGAGGCAATACACAGGGTTAGGGGGACAGTGGGGCAAAGGTATGGGAATATAGTTCGTCCCGCGTTTTCTGCTTGGTGCACCATAGCTGTCAACTTACTGTGTTCCATGCAGGACCCTTCAAGCCAGTCCTAATTTGATTCCTCACAGCATGGCCATGCAAGCAGGCAGAGAGGTTTTATGAGACTTGCTTGGGCACTTAGCCATCCAATTACATCTAGCAACATGCACCCCTAACAGTCTGACCTCAAATCATGCAATACATATAGGCACCCATTGCTGAGGATCAAGCAGCAATGCTGTTGCTCCTAGCCCCAACAAATGCCATGATGACATGCCATGTCTGGCCCCTGATCCAGTGGACTGACAGATCACACATCCATCCCTGACAGTCAAATGCATCAACGTGTCATTACCAGACATCCATTCACTTGTGTCAGTCTCAGCTGCCGAGAGTGGATGATGCAATCATCATTTGCCCATAGAGGTGCCATGCATCATTGTCACTCACAGGCCCCCAACATCTCAATCTGGAAAGTGTATCTGTCTGGGTACTTGCTGGCAGCTACTCGCATTGCATACACACAAGTGCACGTTCTCACCAAGAACTGACAGTGGGCATCTCTACACCTATCTACTTCATAGATTTTTGCCATCACATACGTCATGTGCAGAAGAGATTACCTAAAATCATGCATACAAATGCAAAAAACACAAACACTTTAGAGCAGAAAACCCTGTGAGTACTCACCAGCAGCTTGGATCCATGCCTAAAGGTGAAGGATTTGGGTGTGGACAGCTGGTTTCACCATCTCCAAGAACCAGAAGTGAAGGGGTGACATCCGATGGCAGCATGCGTGGTGCACTTCTACGGTGACACCTGTGTCGAGGGCCATGTTCGTCTGGCTACGGAGCCTTAGCTTGTTCCAGTGCTTCTTCGTATGGTCCAGGGTGCATACTGCCACCCCCTCAGTGTTGATGGCAGTCGTGATCTTCTACCAGATCTTCTAATATCCGCACACCACACACTGTGTCTGCAGGTTGCAGAGGGCAATATAGTTTGCCAGGACCCGCTCACCCATATTGCCAACTTCGTTGGTAGCGAAGTTGGCAGCCCTCAGCCTCGCCTTCGGGTGCTGGTTGCTGGAGTGGAAAGGGCTCCTCCTGAGACTTGTGGTGTGAAGCTGGGTCCTGATGATAAGTGCTCTGGAGCCATGGAGGTGGAACAGAGAGGTGGAAGTCCAAAAATGGCAGATGAGGTGGTCACAGAGCCTGAGAGGTGAGCCACAGGAGAACAGGCAATGGGAGAATAGCAGATACTCCAAGGGAGTGCTGGTGGTCAGCACTCACTGACACACTACCAGGCATCAGCAGAAGGTGAGGTTTGGAAGCAATCCAGGGCAGGAGGAGTCATACAATGGCACGAGGCAGGAGGAACTGGTGTCTACCATGGATTCATGAGGCAGCACTGTGAAGATCAGAGGAAGGGACCTAATCACGCAATTTATGTGATGTACGCAGCACACCTATGTGTCTGATGCTGTGCTGGAGACATTTAAGGGGTGCAATGTGCATTTCCTGCTGTGCAAGGAGATGGAGTGCATGAGTTGGAGACATTTAGGGAGTTAAATACGTACATGTATCTCACAGAGATAGTTAGGGGTGCAATGCTCATTTCACAGTGACTATTTTTTGTGTGTGCCTTGAGGAACCTCTTTTTTTCATGTGCCACACAGAGCCTATTTTTATAAGGAGTGCCATGTGGATTTTGAGGCTAGATTTCAGGCTACCTTGTCCTGACTGCACCATGCGTGGGAGGGCTACAGAGAAAGGGAGAGGACAAGGACAGGGAACCACCAAGTTCCGCTAGGGGCAAAAGCAGCCAGCCTGCAGAGCGCGAAGGGTCAGCACCCCATGAAGAGGCACAGGTGAAGGAGAAAGGGCCACCAAGGACAAAGTGGTTCACAGGGTCGGTCCTGGGCATAAAATTCTCTCGGGATGCAATGAAAAAGTGGCCCACAGTTGCAAATTGCAATTAATTCTTTTTGTGACAGACTGTTTGAGTAGTACCCAAAGGGGAGGTTTTTGATAAAATGTGAAGATATGCTAATTGTGCATTTATTCAGTAACACTGCTCAAAACTACTAGGTGCATGGTGAAGTAACTAATCAAACTTGCCCACTTTGACCAAATTAATGGGCCTGCACTAGCATTTTGCATTTTTGGTTCAGGCATTGCCCTATTAGACTATAGGCCAGTCCGAGCATGGTGGTTCACCGATGAGGAGTTGTAAATCCTCACGGATTATGTTGACCAACACCATGTCAACCTGTACCTTTGTGCTGGCTCCACTTTCTCAGAGCCAGCAGTGGAGGATGTAGCGGGAGGTCACAGACCCAATCAATGCCTGTTGCATGGAGAGGCACACTGCATCACAGGTCCACAAGAGGATGGGGGACCTCACTCAACGGACCAAGGAGAAGCTTGGTGGCAACCTGTCTACTCGAGGTGGATCACCACAGGAGGAGAACCTGACTCCATTTGAAGAGGTCATTAGTGGACTCATCAGCAGCGTGCAGGTGGTTGGCATGGGATGCATGGACACCTATGTAGCCACATCAGGTAAGTGCCATGTTTGCATGTCATGTGGGCTTCCATTTTTGCATGATATGCTGTCAAATGTTGTGGTATATTTGGCTGTGGTCCTCCTCACTGTGAGAAACCTTAAGGCATCCACACTTCTCTGAGAATCCTCTACTCAGGTGGCCAGGGAAAGGCCATCGCTTTTAGATCCTGACCCTGGGGGTGGATATGCGAGGGAGGATCACCTGGGTGGAGGAGACTTGGGGAATGGAAGGAAGGTGTCTTTAGGTGAGACACAGTATGCCCCATTTCCAATACAAAATCAACCCTCAGTCCATGAAGCCTTTAGAGGGTATTGTCAACCCCCCTCCCTTCCTTCTTTGCCAAACAAACCTCAGGTAAAGCATCACTATAAAGGAACAGGGAAAAGAACAAGAAGCAAAACAAAAGGGGGACACAGAAGCTTCCACTTCGCTGCAGGACACAGCATGAATGTCAGGAAGAGGAGAGCATGGCTTGTCAGTGCTCCCGCTGTGAAGGAAGGGAGCGAGCAAAAGTAGAAGAGAATCGCGCAAGCGCCCGGAGGAGCTGCCGCATACCTATGAGTGGCATGGAGAGAGCACTCGCACCGGGGGGCTCTGGGGTTTAATCTGGGCCAAAGAAAGGCCCGAACAAATTAATGCATATAATGAAGGGGTCTGGCAACCCGATGGACATTAAGGGTTCAGAGAATTACCAAGTATTGAATATCGAACTAAACAAAAGTTATGCACAAGTGAAATGAATGTACCGCACAAATGGAGACAAAGTGATGTGTATTTACGAAGAGAGACATTAAGGAAAAAGCATTCATGAGCAATGTGAAAGTGAAAAGCCAAGTGAAAACGGTATCAGGCAATATTATCCCCATATATATGGTCGCCGTAAATAATATCGCCAGGAAAAGGTTGTGGCGATATTATTTGGGTTCCAAATAATTCCATGCAATAATGTTGCCACAAAAAACGGCCATTTTTCGGCGATATTTTTGTATGGCAATATTTTTGTGGCGACATTATTACATGGAACCGTGAAAACCAGTCATGAGAATTGGTGAAATATGTGAAAAGCAAATAAGAAGCACTATTTGTTAGCATGAATGCAAGGTGATAGGAGTAAACACAACAAAGAGAAGTGTGTGAAAGGCACGTGCTGGCAGAGTCAAGAGACTGCCAAGAAGAAACCGGAGTGCAAATGGACTAATATCACAAGTTCAGAAAGAAACATATGGTGGCCAAGTAATCCAGTGATAATCAGTGAACATTATAAAGTGCCATGGGTTATCGGTTGTGTGACCTGTGATGGGTGGACCGTGTGGTCTGAAAACTGTGCCTAGACCGAGTAGCACATACTTGAAGTGAGCTAAAGAAAGCAGGGGGATTGAAGATATTTTGTTTTGATTCATTAGTCTGGAAGTGACTAAAAGGGAAAGAAGAGCCAAGTGAATGGTGAGGAAGCCTAAAAGAATACAATTCATATGGAAAACTGATAGAGTTGAATTAACAATTAACTGTGCTGAACTTGGGGAAGGGAACCCTGAGGATATTTGGAACTATGTTGAACTTGGGAAGGGAACCCCAAGGTTATTTGGAATTGTGTTGAACTTGGGTAAGTGGACCTTGAGGTTATTTGGAACTGTGTTGAACTTGGGGAAGGGAACCCCAAGATTATTTGGAACTGTGTTGAACTTGGGTAAAGGAACCCAAGGTTATTTGGAATGGTGTCGAACTAGGGAAAGGTAGCTTCAAGACCTTTGTGTGGAACAGTTTTGAATCTAAGGAAAAAGAAGTGTAGAGGAGCAGATGGACAGGTCAACTCTAGCTCTGCCCCCTCACCTCCATCATATTGGAACAGCAGGAGAAGAGCCCTATGTGGGACACAAGGTATTGTCCTAATATCCCATCTAGTGTGTGAGAGATGATATGCACTCAGACAACCATATTGAATGTACCCCCGTACTGAAAGGGTGGAAGGGTGCTTTCACACACCATTGGACATTGAAGAGCTATAAGTGAAATTTGACAAGAGCAGAGTGACGTCATGAGGGATAGATGTGAAGAGGCACTGAAACAATATGCAAACACTTAAAGTATGAAGATGTAACTGAAGTAACAAGAGAAATCATATGCACCAAAGAAATAAGTGAGGAGAGATGAAGTGAATGTACATATGCAGAAACGCAAGGTAGATTAAACATATAGAAGCTTGCTGAAGACGAAAACATAATGTGGTAACATGGCCATGAGCAAAATATAGACACCGGGCTCATGTTGAAACCAATCAAGCTACCTCAGATACAGACCAGGGCTGCAGAGTGGGAGATGCTGGAAAAACAACTTTATTCGACGAATAAAGAGGAGTCTATTGCCCTGGGCAGGGATGTCAATTCAAAGGATAATTGCAAGGCACAAAGGGAGTTAAGAGGATAGGTCATGTAGGTTAGACATATTTCTCTTAGATTAAGCAAAGAAGAAAACATCTGCAAGTGCCAAGCATTGGACAATCGAAGATGTGAAATGCCAATGTAAGGTGCAGTGAGCAAGTCTCCAGAATCCAAGAGGAGTAATGACACCTAGCACAATTAAATCAAATAACAGTGGCACAATTAAATCAAATAACAGTAAATAAAAGGTTGAAATAGACAAATCGTGGTCTCCTCACACGTGACTCAGAAGTTGAAAACAAGGGCTATTCATTAAGCTTCGGACAAAGACAATGGTGTACCTACACTCCCTTGAAAGTCCCAGAACAGAGAACAGGCTGCAAGATCAACTATAAAGAAGAAGCTTGAGGCCTGACTGATGAGACATGATGGACTAATTGGGCAAGTGGGTAGTAGTCTGACGTTGCTCTCTGCACCTGAGTATCATTTTGTCTACGTGCTGCTAACGAGCCAAAAGTCCAAGGTTGGGAGAGAATGCCAACCAATCAGAGGGTCCATGTAGCAACATGCTATATAATGTTGCACAGGCCAACCCACTGCTGTTATTCTGCTATAATCTGTATTATGCGTATTTAGAGGTGGTTCAAGGCATGCCTACTAGATAAGGGGCATCCAGTAACATTACTAATCCTTATATGATATATAGGTACATATGTATTGTAAATATATGTATATAAGTAACAGGATTTTGGGGGATTCGAAAGAAGAGAAATAGATACCTCGATTCTTGGTTCAGAAAGGGGCAGAAGTGTACACACTAAAACTCCAAATATGGGTATTATTTAAGGATTCCTGAAGCAAGGCCAAAAAGAAGAGTGTGCATCAAACTCCAAAATGGGGTAAAAAGGGAGATGAGATGCATTGACTAGAGATAGTAAAGGAAGGCGGACGTAAAAAATTAAAAGTGCACATGTGTATGGGGTTATAAATATGTAAGAGTAAAACTTTTATTGTGTCTAGATTAGGAGATATAAAATGATAGTAAAACATTAAGGTGATTGACATCAATGAGGAGGATACAAATCAAAGGAGGATAATAAATAAATCAAGAAGAGATTCTTAAAGTGTCAATAATAAAATAACAAGACAGTAAGAGCTGCTAGAAATTGTAAATGAAGGAATAAAAAGAACACCATTGCATAGATTTTTAAAATTGGTTAAAACAAACATTTTTGGTTTATTGGTAATGGGAGGCGGTTGATGGTGCTTGCTCAAATCAATCAGTGTGGTATATTTTAAGTAAATAAAAGAATAAAAGAACTGGTAAGTACTGACCGTCGGAATTGACTTGTTACCATGGCGGACACTCCCCTTTAACATATATGTAGTACACTGCCAAGATATATACCCAAAATAAGGAAGCAGCACACGGAGTGGGTAAAGGACACGACTAATAAAACACTTATGCCATAGCTCCAAGACGGCTCATTGTCAAAAACAGTATTGTGACACATGACAACATATTACAGAAGTTACAGAAAAGGTTGGCCATTTTAGAGATGTACAAAGGTACGAAAGAAGATCTGCCTGAGAAGAAGTGGATGTTTAATCCGCAAAAAGGGGAGGATGTAACTCCTTCAGTGCCTTTTTCCCTTTCTGAATACAAGAGCATAGATACTGAGAAGCAGGGATTTTATTCTTTAAAGGAATTGAATGCAGCCGCAGGTATATGAATCCTACATACGAGCCCCCACCTATAATAGTGAGGACAATATAGAACAGAGTAAAAGTAGAGAACGCAAATATATGTCAACACGCAATGAAAGTAAATAGCGTGATTAGAGAAAGGACAGACAGGACAGACAGAGATAGAGGAAGAAGCAAAGAGACAAAGAGAAGTGAAGGGCAAGGCTAAGGGAATGACGATAGTAAAGAACAAATGGATAGGAGGACAGCTATTACTCAAAGTAGATGACAAGGGCATTGATGGGGTTAGAGAAAGAGAAGAAAGAGAAGAGCAGCAAAAGAAAGAAAGAGAACAAAAGAAAACATACAAAGAAGAGAAGGAACAAGGGAGGAAGCAAAAGGAAGAACAAATAAGGTACAGGGCAAGGAAAGAAAAGGAGAGACCAGAAGAGAACAACCGAGAGGAGCTAGAAACACAGATATTGAAAGTACGTAGGTTGCAAAGAAGCCAAGAGAAAGAAGAAGTGAGAGAGATGAGTAGAAGCGAAGAAGAGATGACCAAAAGTAGGGGACTAGGGGATAGTGAAATAGTTAATCTATTTAATAGAAGCATGGTGCTGATCGAAGCACAAGAACTATCTGAGGAAGAGAGAGGGTTAACACACCCCGAGGGGAGCTGCAAGTGATAAAGAGAACACAAACATGGGCTGACAAGCATTCAAACAGAAACCATAGGGAAAGGGATTGGGGATTTATATAGGAAAATAAGGGATAGAAACAAGAGGATGGTCACATGATGTATTAGCAGACAAATATAGAACACTGTCTTTAAGTAGACTAGATCTTGATGATGTGGAAGGAGACAAATGTCATACAAGCTGGGGCATAATGATGTCCGATGAAGAACTGGAAGAAAGAGAGAAAGGACGAAGCATGGGCGCATGCAGTTCTTCGAAAGACACAAGTGTAGACAAAGGGGTAAAATTGTCAAACTTAAAGGACCCTAATGAAAAAGCACTGGAACCGACATCATACACTGAGCGACAACAAGTATGATCGTGCAGTACAAGGGATATATCCCCACCATATGTAAGCAGATAAAGGTCACTGCCAGGACGGAAACAAGCAAGCGAGACTAGCCTCACCTGGAAAACAAGAAGTGTAGGTGGGTATGATTACGGATCAGGTTTTTCACAATTACAATTATTAGAGAAAAGGGGATGACAACCATGATATATACTGTGGCCACAAATGGATAAGGACAATTTGAAATGTAAATTACTTCGTTTGACTTGAGGTGCAGGAAAATGGATTTATGAGTTGGAGAGAATGACCTCAGGAATGACGTTAGCATTAGGTATCATAAAAGTCCTGCTGGCAGCCATTCTAGGGGAGAGGGCTGCTGACATTTGGAAACAAGCAGGGTATGCGAGTGTCACTGCACAAAAAACAGCACACAATGGAGCGCCATTTAAAAATTGCAGAGCAGATGTATGGCGGGTGCTTAGAGTACAATATCCCGATACATCAGACATGGGTGTGATTATGACTAGGAAAATGGGTAAGGATGAAGATCATGTTGCCTTTATTCAAGATATTCAAGAGAGTACCGTGGGATAAACCAGAGGTATTACTTTACCACTTTTTATGTCGGGGACTGCCAGAGCCAGGGCAACAGCAGTTGAAAAAACAGGTAGGGATGGAAGCAAAGCCATGGCCAGAAATACAGCTGACTATCGTACATTTTTGTTGATTGTTACAGGAAAAGAATAAGAAGAAAGCTTAGAGTAGAAAGCAGGAGGAAGCGAAATTAGTACAGAACAAATTGTCAAAATTACCGATAGAGGAAGCGGTATTGACGAGTGGTGAAGGAAATGCGACCAGCGCAACAACGCAATGTAGTATATCCCATGGATCAGAGTGGATACAATATTTGGCCAAGAGGGAGAGGGAATCGACCTAGAGGAGGAGGAGGTGGATTTCAAATTCCTCAGGGAGGAGGAAGATTTAATGGCGGACAGCCGCAACAATGTTGGAATTGTGGGAGGATGAGACATATAGCCAGTAAATGCAGAAGTAGAGGGGGGAATGCAGCAAAATTGGCAAACTCCAAGAGGGGGGGTGGGCTATGTTCCACAATACAATACAGAACCACAGGAGTATTATGCCAAAGATCACACGCAGAATCAGACATGTGTAAAGCAACCACAGTAAATACAGCAAACTCCTTTACAAATGCAATTGCTACAAGGGCAACCACAGCAAGTGCATATGAAAACACAACAGATACAAGACCAGCAAGTGCAGACACAACAGGCCAAGGTACCACAATCAAATACAAATGCAGAAGTCCCACAAGCACCCACACCTAGAATAGGGAGTGTGACCATGGCAGGAGGAAATCCTTTCACAGGTACAGGGATTAATGTATGTCCACAGTAGGATAGTCCACAGAACAACCAGATGTGTTCAGTACTATCAGTGACACAGGACCCTCAAGAGGAACCAAAGGTCAAGGTAACGATAGGAGGCAAGATATTTTCATTCCTTGTAGACACTGGAGGAACTCATTCATGTGCCTGTGAGGGAACATATCCAATGTCAGGCATTGCCATGAATGCACAGGGATTCTCTGGGGCAATGAGCTTAGTTCATTTTACAGACGATTTACCAATCTCTATAGTAGAACATGACACACCTATGCCATTACTATATTCTCCGCAGACACCAGTTAACATATTAGGGCGTGACTTGATGACAAAACTTAACATGACAACATCTCTTACTGACGAAGGAATAGTGTGCTCCACTCCAGGAATACATTATATGAATGTGAAAGTGTTTATATTAGCTTTTACAGCCAGAAGTTATTACGAGGAGTCCCTTTAGATCCAGAGGTATTTTTGTATGGAATGACTGTTTTATTAATGTGGTTACACATGTTGGTAGATAAAATGTTGAGAATACCAGAAGAGTTTTTGTTTAGACCAGAAATACCTATGGATGATGAAGAAGGACAGGTTATGCCCTTAGAGTTAGAAACAGCAGTAGTCAGAGTAGAAAGGGTGGTAGTCAATTAGACAGATGATGAGGGAAGAGGATGGAGAGAAGTGATAGCCCTCGGTGAAGGATATTGGTTGACAGATTGACAGACTTGACAAACAAGGAGCTTTTCAGGGATGATTATTCAGATAAATTAGTAAGTCTCACTTATTGGAATTAACTGGAAAATAGAGATATACCGCAGAGAATGGCAATGGTAAAAATGAAGTTGTAATTTTTCCAGGAAGATTTAGAGAAAGTGCCAAATATTTGATGGACTACCACTCCATATGACGTGGGTCTATTCAAAGGAGTAGGAGCATTTAAAAACAAACTTAAACAGGAGCAATTTTGCCATGAACAAAGCAATATCCTATGTCTAGAGAAACAGATGAAGGTATATTTGAGACTATTTCTGCTTTATTGAAGCAGGGAATATCAGTGCCATCTGAATCCCCATGTAACATGGCTGTGTATCCTGTGAAGATATCAACTGGGGGATTTGTGGAGTTTTATTCAGGATCTCTGACCCCTAAACAATGTTGAAGCAAAGTTTCCTTTAGTTTCAAATCCAACTACAATATTATGCATGATCCCATCTAAGGCCAAATATTTTACAGTTATAGATTGAAAAATCACGTTCTTCTCAATTCCCCTTCACGAGGACTCACAAGATTTGACTTTATTTTTGTATAGAAATACGCACCTGAAACATATATATTTGCCTCAGGGGTACTGTTAGGCCGCCTCCATCTTCAACAGGGTCCTCCAGATGGACCTAGGTAATGTACAACTTAAGAGTGCAATAATTCAGAACGTAGATGACATGTTAGTGTGCAGTGAGATAGAAGAAAGATGCAGAGAAGACTTAGTTCGACTCATGACCATACTAGCAGAAAAAGGATACAAGGTAGGTAAGAAAAAGCTGCAATATTGTCAGGAGGCGGTCCTGTTTATAGGACAGTTAATCCCTCAAGGAGGGAGAAAAGTGACACCTGAAAGAGCAGAAGCAATTATGAAGACTTCAGAACCTAAAACAGTAAGGGAAATGCATCATTTTTTAGGCCTATGTAATTATTGCAGTTTCTGGGATTTTGATTACAGCACATGCATTTCGACCACTTGTAAAAGGACTTAAAGAAGCACCGGTAGACAAATGTAAGATAACATGGACAGATGAAATGACTGAAGGATTTGAAGAATTAAACATGGCAATCAGTACAGCCCCTGTGCTAGGAATTCCATACTATCATGAAGAACTGAGAAGTTGCGATAGCAGTCCTCAAACAGAAAACAACATCAGGACATGGAAACAAACCATTGGCTTTGTATAGTGGGATTTTAGATCCAGTAAAGAAAGAGCATTAGCTGCTGCTGCATTTGCTATTGAAAAAGCCTCAAGTAATACAATGGGGTGGGGGGCGCTGTTGAGCAGCCCAAGATGGCTGCCTAGCTCCAGAGCTCCGTGTGGACCTGACAACAATCTGCCCACATCTGCGGTTTGCCACTTCGCCATCTCCCAATCTTCCATGAAGCTGTATCTTATACCCTGCTGCACGCATACTGGTACACGCATACTGTGAAACCGGGCTCCAGAAACCAGTCTGCACCATCTGAAGCGGCAGCCCGGCCACGCGTATACTCCCGATTCGGATACGCACCCAGCTTCCTGCACCTGTTCCCCCGCGGCCGTGGAGACCGCTGCGGCCAGCTGGCGGGGCGCCTAAAATCTGTGCCCTCTGTGTCCCTCATTGACAGCCCCACGGGACTGCGGTGGCTGTGATCGTACCATTGCGGCCAACTGGTGCGCTGTGCGCCAACATGGGGGGCGGGGCGGTGACTTGGGACGGTGTCAGCGACCTCTCAGACGGGGCCCGCACTGGAGGTGCGCTTTGGCTCCTCCGCTCAGGAGGCTGTGCTTGTCTACTGTTGGGAGGCGGCCCCAGAGGCCGCCCCCTCGGGCTGGAATCCCTACAGACCCGGTGGATCCCCACCAAACCGTCGTGGCCCGGAGGCACCCACGCACTGCGGAGCGGGAGCCTTGTTACTTTCCCGGAGCCGCCCACTGCGAGCCTGGACTGGCGTGCTCGCAGGACAGGTGAGGAGTGGGGGAGGTTTATTATCAGGTGCCACTCCTGTCTGCATGCTCAGCCTCTCGTAGGAATTACTCAGCGCACATTCAGCGCTCTACAGACCTTTGCCCAATATCCCTTCAAAGGGTGCCTAAACACAACATTAGACTAGGATTGGGCCATATGAGCTCCTATTTGCCCAACTGGTGACACTTGCCCATATCTGCCTGTCTCTTTAAAAAGTAGGGGAAATCAGATATAATAATAGGCTAAGGGGGAGCAAACCTGAACTGTATATAATTAGAACAACAAAGCTCCCACACCTAAATTAGGTTTATGGCATGTAGTTCACTGGATGAATTAGGGATCCACACATTAGTGAACGACAATTCAAACAAAGACAAGTAGAAGTTCAAGGAAAATACAACTTGACTTCATAGAACAATATTATAATAACATAAACAGTTTTTAATAAATAGAGTTGTTAAAATCATCACATAAAACATAAAGTGTCCAGTGCTTGTTGGGTGTCCTGACCCACGTTTAAGCTATCATGCTGCAACATTTGGTGCTGTGGGCTTAGAAAGTTCAAGATGGCGGAAAACCCACATGTGCGCCGAAATCCAGGAAAGCTGCGCAGTTTGTGCGCACACCAAAATGGTTGCCTCACTTGCCACCCACCAGTGCGAGAATGATAGGCCGGGTTGCCATGAGGGAAATGGGTTGCCAAAGGAAAAACAGTAGCGCCGGTTAGCTTCAAAGCGCTTTAAAACCACCCTGTGTTTCTCTGAAGGCAGGCTCAAAATGTCTATTTTAAACATTGCAACACATCTAAAAACTCACTGGACACCAGCAGACATTTGGTAGAATGGAGTGTTGTGTGCCTACAAAATCTGGGAAATGAAGAGCCCAAAACAATGCTTATAACAAAACTGCTATGGAGTCAGCAGTTTAAGTTGCACTGGATTTAAAGACACTAAAATCGAAAATGTTTAGATTAAATGAGTGACCTATGTTTGGTGTCACATGCCTTTGTAACTGTTGAAATGTCATAGTTTTGCACTTAGAATCAGCATTCTAGCTGCATGTGTAAAATTGCAAGTTAATTTAAAAAGCAACAAAAAAACATGACAGTTAGCTGAAAGTCTGGCTTAAGGAACTTGATTTTGCTTGACAGCTACCCCCATCAGGAGTGAAACTTGAGTCACAACTGTGTTCCCAGGCCTATCTGCCTTTTGCTGGCCACACTAAGGATATACCATCTCTCTGATAATTGAATTAAGGGGAGCCCCCTACAGAATACAGGAGCTTTGAACAATGTAACCCCCTTCACCCAGGCAGATGGTTTATGACGGGAGTCGTAACTGGTCGTAAAGTGGCTTCCTCCTGAAGGAAAGGGGAGGAGCACTGCCTGTGAGAGCAAGCTGGCTTGGCAGAACTGGAAAAAACAGAAATTCAACCTTGTGCTGGAGGAAAACCACACCCCTTTGGAGCCAGAACATAACTTTAAAAAGATGGATCATTCATAGAGCGGACATGTGAAAATTTTATAAATGATACCATAATTCTTGTGATTTTTCTGCCCACAGTTTAAGACGTGGTAGGACCCGGTGGTATGTTCAGGGGGGTTTTAGCGGAAAAGTGGATATTACTCTAAATGTATGCATGTTAAAAATCTGAAACTTCATCAATTAATGTCCATACTCCCTGCGCACATGTGTGTAAAATGGGGTCAATGTCAGAAATTGAAAAATCAGTTAAAAAGTCAATTATCTGCCATTTCTGAATGCAAGCTCTTAGAAACAGCAGATTTGGACAGAGACATGGCTAAATTCAGCCACACCATGTATATGTAATTTCAAACAACTGTGTAACTCTGAAATATGTATTTTGATCATATATAGATTTGGGTGCACAGATGACAGGGGAGTTTTTTCAAGAGATCATAAATGGCTGACATCACTCTGACACAACTTAGCTCCCCCAATCAGGGGAGGAATGAAAGCTGGACCAATGACAAGTGAGAGGGGCAAGTTTAGTTATGACCAACACACACACCCACTTGCAGAACATATAAATGGACCACTGAAACTTAGGTAGGGACCTTCATTTCCATCTGCAGCTGGAAGCTCTGCCGGAAAAATCCATACTTACCTCCATCAACTTTCAAAGAGCCAACACTTAGACTCCAAGATAAACAGAGACTTCAAATCCCTCAATCTCCAGAATCCAGAAGCAGTGCTGTACCCAGAGAGAGAGCAGAGCTGACCCAGACCCATGTTAGCAGTTCCAGAGACCAGACGCTGTGCCCAGAGACCGTCCGCAGTCCAGACCTGTTGACCAGATCGTGACAAAGCCGCCTTCCTGTTTAAAATCTCTTGTGAGTACTCAGCAAAACTCAGCACACATCTCTTAGTTAAAATCATATAATTCAATCCATTTTTAATCTAAGTAGAACTGCAGCTTAGCAATTGTGTTATCCTGCCATCATTTTTAAAACTGAAAAAGTGCTGCGTTTAAAATCTGCAAAACCAAAAACGACCTTTACTAAATCGCTCATATCTCCGCGACCGTTTGTCTTAGAGACTTGCAGTAACTTTCATCTGGAAGCTGAGATCCTAGGCTTTCTTAGGACCCCAAAACGATAGTGATAGTCCTTGTAGTTCCTCTGTAATAGCGCTCGGCGCATTCGCGAATTTTACCGCGATTTGCAAATTTCTTCACGTGTAAAAATCAGCTGCTGCTTGCCTTCCATTTGCCAGAAAATCGTTTGCCTCATAAAAACTATCCCTGAATCATTGCAAGTGTGAGCCTGGACTAATATTAACTAGATAACACTCACCCTGAACCTCTGAAAGGGAATTAAAAGCATTTCCAGCATATTTCTCATCCATTGCTAGCACATATAAAAGCATTTGGGCCTGTGTTTTCAAAACTCCTATCTGTTTTCTTTAAGCGTGCTTGGGGGGGATTGAACTGAATTACATTGATTGCATTTCTGAGAACTGTGTGCTTTCCTCCCATTTCCTTGCATTGCATAAAGAGGGGGGGAGTGAATAGCCAGAGAAAAGTGATTACATTGTTTGGTTGAAATCATATTGAGTATTTTCTGTACTGCATTCATTGAATATTGCATCCACCTGAGCTTACATAAAGCATTCTGTATCACCTTCTTCTTTTGTTCCTATTCACCTGTGTGCTACCTTATCCATTTCATGTCAACTCCTTAGTGATTATAAAGAAGTGTGCTAGTGCCAGATTCTCCGTTGTTAATCTTTATCATATCAGATTAAGTGTGCTATTCAATTATTAATTTATTCTAAAGTGTGATATATATACCTATTGTTTAAATTATCAAATAAACCTTTAACTTGCAAAACAGAACTACTTCTTGGCTCAGTGGGGTCAGGAGGATTCCAAGAGAGGGGTGTTATATAAGGGTAGTCATCCAGAACGCATGAACTGGACATAAAGATATATTAATAAGGGTTTCCATTCAGTATTCCAGACTAGGCGTTGACTTAGCTGTAGTGTTGAATTGAATCCTCTTACAAATTGGGGGCTCGGGCCGGACGTTTGGGTTAGATCTATCACTTGTGCAGATTAATACAGTGTGCCAGCTGACGAGATACACATATCCGGTCGGAGCACACGCTGTGTTACGCTGTAAAGCACTTCTCAAAGGAACGCTCCAAGAAAAGTTCTGTTCTGCAAAAATAAAATACAAACTTCTGTAAGTCAGGACAGAGACCAATCTCTAGAATGACGACCTTAGTAGACATGAAAATAGCCAGAGAGCACCTCTTGCATAAGCTATTTGTGAGAGGTGAAGGGACTGAACAGGGCCAGGATGCGTGGTTGCAGGCCATCACACAACAGGTCACTGAAACAGGGTCAGATATATATAGAGATCAGGGTCCCTTACATGTGGCCCTGAGTGAACTATATATGGCTCCTAAAGCCAAAGAGGAACACAATAAGATTGCCAGGATAGCAGCATACCTGTACCTATACATGGGAGACATGCAGGATAGATGTGCTGAAAGCCAAAATCTGGCAAATAGGCAACAGATGGCATTACAGAAGGCCCAATCTGATCTGGACTCTTCTGAGCAGAGGCTGCAGAGGAGCCAGGAGTCAGAAAATGACAGCAGACGGTACATCACTAAAATAAAGGAGGATATGGATATACTGCAACAGGAAAAGGCTGACCAGGATACTAGATTTCTGGCCCTGCAGAAGGAGCACCAAGACAGTTTGGACTCCTTACTGCAGAGCCAGAAAAAGCTGGAGCAACAATTAGACTTTAACAGGGCATGCACGGAGCAGGTAGCCACCCTGCAAAGTCATCTAGATAGAGTGAAGGTAGAGAGCAACAAGCTGATTTTGAAAGACCTGGATACCCAGGCAGAGTTTGATGAAGAGCGCCGGAAAGCTGGTGCCCTTCAAAGGCAGAGGGACGACCTGGCAGCACAGATGCAGGCTCTCAGTCAGGAAAGAGACACTTTAGGCCAGGAAGTCTGCCACTTAAAAAAGGAAATTGAAGAAAATCACCTGGCCCTCCAGGGGCTGGGTGACCTCCAAAAAGAAAACCAGAACTTGGTAGAGCACACCAGAAGGGTGGAAGATGCTCTGGCAAGAAAGGAGCAGGCCGGTAGGGATGGGACTCAGGAGGTAAACCTCCTGCAGCAAAGACTGGCCCAGTTCTCCAGGACCAACCAGGAAGCACAGAGGGAAAATGAGGCCCTCTGTCAACACAATGATAGGCTCCAACAACAGGTAGCGATGCAGGAGAGACTGATAGAGTCTAGTAAGGCCTTGACTGAGGAACTGAAAGCACAAATGCAGGCTCTTGCATTGCAACAGGGAGCAGGGGCGGATAGAGATGAGGTCCGCTGGGAAAGAGAGACTCCTGACCATAACCTCAGGAGCCCTAACACCAGGGGCCTTCATCTCTCCCAGTCCCTGGACTCTACCACCCCCATGTCCCCTGGCGCACATGAGCACAGGGCCACAGGGATGGCAGATTACTATCCAGCTAAAAGTATGGGGCTCATAGGCCAGTACCACTCAGGAATGGAGGGGTGGGCATCCGGGTATGGGCACCCAAGTACAGTACAGTTCAGTGGGGAACCCCAGGAGAGTAGGCCCCTTAAGGGCATCCTGAAAACCTCTGCCCAGTTAGGTCAGTGGGGGGGGGTACCCAGCAAATCCTGGCAGCAAGGAGGGATCTGAAGACTCCTCTGAGCGGTACAGGAAACAGGAGACCAGGTCCCCACATTCTGCCAGCCATTCCCAGGCTCGCAGAATCCGGGAAAACCTGGAAGATCTGACGGGAACCTCTGGGAGCAGTGCCTCTGAGTCAGAGGACGAATGGACAAGGGTTACCCGAACCAAAAAGGCCAATAAGGCAAAAAGGGCCTTGCTTAAGGACCCCTTAAAACAGATTAAGGCAATCAGGAGCGTCATCACGCCTTACCATAAGAACGCTAAGTATTCTGTTTGGGAGCACTTAGAGCTGTTTGAGCAAATGATGGAGACTTTCCATTTGAAGGACGGCCAAAGCTGCATTCAATATGTAAAGTGGACCTTCTCCCCGGAATACTCCAGTTTCTTTGCGGGGCTGGAGGACCAAAATCATTTAAGATGGTCCACCTATAAGGCGGCCATCTTGAAACATTTTTCTGTTCACAGAAATCCTCAAGAGGCTCGCAAGGCAGCCTACAATTTGCAATGTGGGGAGGATCAGGCCCCACAAGAATTTGTGCAGGAGTTAAAGCGTGCTTTTGCACAGACCACAAGAAGGGTGCGCACGGATAGCAGAGAATTTATAAATACGTTTTTCCATGCCTTGCCCAAATATATCATGACCCAGCTCGTGAGGGATTTTCACGAGAAAAGATCTTTAGACTGGGTCATTGAACAGGCTACCCGGATCTATGAGGTGCAGAAACCGATAGATAGCAAAAGTAATGCCCAGAAAAACCCCAAAGCCAACAGCACCCCTGCTGCTGCCAAGGTGGCAGAGGTAAAGGTCACCCCCGTTTTGGATTTGGAGATGGGGGGGCCTAAAAACCTACCTGCACCTAATAATGCTAGGCCCAGAAGGTCCTCGGGCCAGTCACAGACAGGGAGCCAGGGAGGCAGCCCCACAAATGGGGTCCCTCGCTCTCCTGATTATGTAAGCCCCCGTTACAAGGGAAACAGACCCATCCTGGGTTATGTGTGGACTCCTCCAGCCCAAGGGGGGAGATCCAGCCAAGAACCTAACCCAGGGAACTTCCCTCCAAACTTCCCACAGGAGGGCAGAAATTTACCAAACCCTGGGCAGAACTTTTTCCCCAGATATCCACCCGACTTTCAGCCCCAAAACCATCCATCCTTCTTTCCCCAATTCCCTGAGCCCAGACCACTGAATCCGGGAGAGGGGAGGCCAAGGGTGGAGGGGTACCCAAATCTTCCCAACCAGGGGTACTACCAAAGAAGGGATAGCTACCCTTCCCGGGATCAGCCCAGGGGAGAAAACAGGGCCCCCTATCAGCCTGAGCGGGTTTCCCAGTTAGAGCGCCAGGTTCAAAACATGGCGCGGGATCTGGGTCACATACTGAGGGCTCAGCAGAACCCTCAGATCGGCATGCCGGCGCAGAACGCACCCAACTCTGGACCTGGTGCTCCAGAACAATGACGGGGGCAGCACCCCGATAACTCACCGGTTCCCAGGGAGGAGGCACGAAGGGAAGGGGGGTGTAAAGCCTTGGAGGAAGCTTCCTTCCTCACTTGTAAACAGCCCCTGGAAACCCAGGAACCGGAAACAAAATCTCTTGCCCCTGAAAGTCTGTCTCCTAAGGAGCAGAGGGGGGGTAAGAGAAACAAAAGACCCAAACAGACTCAGTTTGAGGAGGAGGTACAGGTCTTCCAATTTGAGGGAGAGGGATCCTCAGAGGATCCTGGGAAAAGGATCTTCTCCTTCAGAGAGGGGGGAACTCCTCCCAAAGAAAAATGGGTCCCTAGGGATGCAAATCCAGACTGGGGAGATGTGGAGACTGAGCTACCGCCGCCCACCATCTCATCCCAGAACCAACAGCAAGAAAATCCCCTGGTTCAAACCCATCCTGGTGACTGCCTCCAAAAAGGGGGGGGCGGCCCAGAACCGGAGCCAGGGGAACCCACAATGGCTCTGATCTCCAGTTGCCAAATTTTTCTTTCAGATTCCCAAGGCTCTCCACAGAATTCTGCCCAAATCTCTTCGCTAGCGATGTCCAAAACCAGAAAATTAGCCCACCAGTTGTCCAAAAATGTACATTATCTGTGCCCCCTTGAGGAGAAGGAGGGAAGATATTATGCCCCGGTACAAGTACAGGGGCAGGGTACAATTTTGGCACTGGTGGACACTGGATCTCAAGCTACTCTTCTGTCCAGAAGGGCCTTTGACGAACTGAATGCAGGAAGGGGAGAGAATTACCAAATTCCTCTCACCTCACTTCCTGGACAACTCCAGAACTTTGACGGGAAGGAAATTCCCGTTGAGGGGACTGCAGACTTGGACATTAAAATTGGGCGACACAAGTTGAAACACCCGGTCATAGTTGTGACCCCAGAGGGCACCCCTTGTTTACTAGGGAATGACCTCCTGAGAAGGTTGTCACCCCTAATAGATTGCGTAAACAAGGTCCTCTGGACCCAGACTAGCCGACCAATAAAATTAAAACAGAGTGTTAACCATGTTAGTTTAAACGGCACCTGCCACATGGTTGAACAAAAATCTGACCAAGTAGAATTTCACTTCCAGAACAACCAGATTCCAGACGTGACAGTAATAGCAGTAGGACAACAGACTGGTGATGGGGGGTCCTCTCTATTTCTGAAAATCAACCTTCCTTCCAGTTTAAGGTGGTATTCCACGCTGGAAGGAAACACTCTGAAATTCTATACTAATCCACAATCAGAAACTCCCACTCCTATAGTCCAGAAAGATGTGAAATCAGCTCAGAGCCTGGCTGATATTCAGCAAATTGGAGAGCAGTTGTTCATCCCTGTTCAGTTAAATGATGGGAAGGACTCTGTTCTCGCTCGAGTGTGTGTGAGCAACGGTAAGAGCTTCATCAGCGAAGCCATGTTTCGCCAACTCCCAAAAGATCCAGCCATTCCCACCTTCAAACTGATAGACAAATGGGAAATGGACCTGGAAGCACCTGATTCCAAACATCTCCTGCCAAGCAGGTGTATGCTCAAAATCTCCATTGGCAACAAGAGCATAGTCCACAATTGTTGGGTCGTGCGAGACGTCCCTGCCACCTTTTACTTAGGCAGTGACATTCTCAATCGCTTTGCCATTAGTTTGGACCTAATAAACTTCAAAGCTTGGTCCCGATTAGCGGATAATCCCATGAGCTTTGATGATCCAGAAAAAGCATTTAGGTCAGCTCAATTGCTACCTTATGCAGTTGAAATTCAGGTTAAAGAGGAAGTCACCATCCCAGAAAGGACCCGACAATTCTCCCTGGAAGTGAAAGTCAAAAGGGGACAAGAGTTGAAAAACCCTGATGCTTACATACATCTAAATGCTTCTCTCCAACAGCAAGGGTTGGGGGTAAACCCAACTCCATTAGTCAACATAGAACATGACACCATTCCAATAGAGCTGGATAACAGCGACTTAAAGAGTATTACTCTAGCCGCAGGCACCATTATTGGAATGGCGGTTGATGACCGACATTTTTCCATCGACTTATTAAATGAACTGTTAGGACCAATCCCCAAGGACTGTTTTGACAGTGACAGTGAGGACAATACAACACCAGACAGGATTTTTACCCGGCATGGGGGGAACTTCCTGGTGTACACTTCCTGCCCCTATGGTAAGGAAGATGTGACTTGTGACTTCAGGAGGGATGAGGTGATTTTCCAGGTCATTGAGGGCTGCCTTTCCCACCTGAAGCCTCCAGTCCAAATCAGCACTCTGACCAGGGACTTCTCCACCCAGCTGGAGGAGGCCGCGGAGATAGCCAGACCAGAAGTCTTTCCAGGCTTCAGGCAGATGGTGGAAGAGAGAGTCAACCTAGCTGATGCCTGTGTGACTCTGGAACAAAAGCAAAAGTTGAAACGAGTTTTCTTGGATTTCCAAGATCTCTTTGCGGTAGACTCATATGACTGTGGTCGCACTGACATCCACACAACAACAATCCCCACGGACCCTGGCATGACTCCTGTATTTGTGAAGCAATATCGTTTGCCTCTCGCATCCATGGAGTCCCTTACTGAAATAATTAAGAACCTTGAGTCCAGGGGAATAATCCGTCCAGTCCACAGCACCTTCAATAATCCGGTGCTGGGAATATTGAAGCCGAACGGCCAGTGGAGACTCTGCGCTGACCTTAGGGAGCTCAACAAACGGGTCCATACTTCCCGATGGCCTCTGCCCTACATTGACCAAGGGCTGGCCCAGATCCAGGGGTCACAGGTATTCACTGCAATAGACCTGACCAATGGATACTGGACCGTGCCTGTCAGTAGGGAGGACCAATACAAGCTGGCTTTTACCTTTGGGGGCCAGCAGTACACATGGACCCGGACTCCCTTCGGATACCTTAACTCCGGTAATGAATTCAACATTTTCCTACATAAGGCCATGCCCGACCTGGGTGCGAGGGGTAACTTGGCTTATGTAGATGATGTCCTCATCAAAAGTTCATCTGTGGAGGAACACATAGCGGAGATCCGTTATGTTCTGACACAGTTGAGGGCCGCCGGAGCAAAACTTTCCTTTCAGAAAGCACAGTGGTGTAGAACCCGTGTTAATTTCTTGGGGCATGAGATTACTCCTCAGGGTCTCTGTCCCCAGGAAAAGAAAGTGGAAGCACTTCAGAAACTGAAAGACCCCACAACTCTGCGGGAACTAAGGAGCCTCCTTGGACTGACCAATTACAGCAGAAAGTTCATCGAGGGCTACGCAGAGATCACTAGACCCCTGATTCATCTCCTGAAGGGGGGGGTCAAGTGGGAATGGGGTCCAGAACAAGCCGAGGCAGTAAGACAACTCAAAAGAAGCCTCTCACAAGCGCCCTGCCTAGCTTACCCTGTCAGAAACAAGGAGTTCTTCCTGGAGACGGGGTTCTCTAATACGTGCTTGACGGCAGTATTATACCAAAAGCATGACAAGGTCAATAAAGTAATATCCTATGCGAGCAAAACTTTATCCTCTGTGGAGGAAAAATTCAACGATTGTGAGAAGGCACTCCTGGCAACGGTGTGGGCATTGAAGAATTACCGCCCGTTTATCCAGGGGGAACACATCATAGTGGAGACTCCACACCAGCCTCTGCAATATCTCCAAAGTGATAGAATCCGGGCCGGAAATGTGAGTAATTCCCGAATTACTTCCTGGATTCTGTCAATGCAAGGCTTTCCTGTGGAGGTCAGATATGGCCAAAACAAGAAGAGTCCCCTCGCGCAAGGTCTGGCTGACTTGCATGATTGTGCCAGAGAAAACTGTCTCGAGGACGAAAGTCTAAAAATCAAGGACAACATGGAGGCATACCTTAATTCCCCACACAAAGTCTTTGAAGAGGACAAGTGTGAGGGAATGCCCACTGTCTATGTGGATGGATGCTCTTACCATGTTGACAACGACGGGGAGAAAGAACTGGTGGCCGGCGTAGGGAATGCATGGGTGAATGAGTCCCCAGAACCCTCCGCTGGATACAAAATTGGTCCCCGAAGTAGTCAGGTGGCAGAATTGATGGCTGTGCATCAGGCCATCCTCACTGCTGTCCAACATCAACTCCGCGAACTGGTCATAATCACAGATTCGGATTATGTACGGAACGGTTTCGTGGAGCACCTGGTTAATTGGAAAACCAGAGGCATGTTATGTGCTAACAACAAACCCTTGAAACATGGGAAGTTGATCCAAAACATTGATGACCTGGTCACCTCGAATGAGATGACCATCTATTGGAAGAAGATCAAGGGTCATTCCAAAGTAGAGGGACCAGACAAAACTGGAAATGACTTAGCTGATCAGCTGGCCAAAACCGGGGCCATCCAAGGGGATCTAATTGAGATTGAGTCCCTGTTGGGGGAAATCCAGGTCACTGCTATCACTAGGTCCCAGACAAATGCTCACAACGATCTTTCAATTGCACAATGGAGTAAGGAGACCCCTGATGCTGATTTGATTACTGCTCAGAAGGGGGATCCAATAATTGGTAAATTTTACCAGCACCTTGAGGACCCTGAGAACTTTCCCCTGACGGATACCGATTATATTGGGAAAGAGGACCTAAGAGTGTTGATGAAATGTCCAAAAATGTTCCGAATCCAAGACGGTTTGCTGGTAAGGAAATCCAAAGCTGGCCACGATCAGTGGGTGGTTCCTACCTCATTCCGAAGCCTGATGTTAAGTCACGCCCATGATGCGGCCACTGCCGGTCACAGGGGGTTTCACACAACATTGGAAATCTTAAGAGAGGTTGCATACTGGCCACACATGGGGCAGGACCTCGACCAATACTTGAAGGGGTGTCTTGTGTGTGCACAATTTCAGCCATCATCCCTCACGCACCGTGCGCCTCTCCAAAAGCGGGGGATGACCCTGCCATGGTCAGATTTACAAATCGACTTTGTAGGCCCTGTGATTCGCTCTGCTAGGGGGAATAAGTACATGTTGACTGTGACATGCTTGTTTACCAAGTGGGTGGAATGTCTCCCAGCCCCAAATTGCAAGGCAGAAACTGCAGCTGCCTTGATGATTAACCACATCTTTTCCCGTTTTGGTCTACCTCAAAGGATTGAGTCAGACAGAGGTAGCCACTTCACCAGTGAAGTAATGACAAAGATGTGGGAGATACTGGGGGTCAAGAGAAAGCTGCATATTGCTTATAGACGAGCTTCTTCTGGGGCAGTAGAGAGATATAACCGAACCATTGTGAGCATATTAAAGAAGTTTGTGGCAGATTCTGGGCCAAGTTGGGATATCCGATTACCTCTGGTCCTAATGGCCATCAGATCTACCCCTTCATCTGCAACCAAAATGTCACCATTTGAGTTGATGACTGGGCGCAAGATGGTGCTTCCTCAGCATTTGCTCTACAGGACCCAAGAGCAGACACTGATAAATGCCTCCACTACTCATGAGTATGTGGAGAATTTAAGGAAACACCTTCAACATGCTTTTGCTTACGCTCAGCGGAATCTAGAAAGATCAGCTGATAGCATGAAGACCCACTATGACCTGAAAACTTCCAGGAAGGAATATCAGGTGGGGGACCGGGTCTATCTATACAACTTCCAAAGGAACCAGGCAAAACAGCGGAAATTCTTGCCTACATGGAAGGGACCCTTTGAGATCATCGACAAAATCTCCCCTGTGGCCTACAAAATCCACATCCCCAAAGGTCCTTTGGCAGCGGGGGAAGACAAGTGGGTCCACATAAACCAGTTGAAGTGTTGCCATCCCAGGCACGCTCTGCAACAACTGGAGGAATCCTCTGGAATCCTAGCGGGTACTGTCTCGGACTAATTCAGTTCCAATCATAAAACATACCACATCTAGTCTCTAAAATATTGTGATTTGCATGAAACTGTCTCTTAGTTATACTGTTTTTTTTTCAAAATAAGAATGTAATGTTTCGTGATGATGAAATGCATATGCTGCCCCACTATCTCAACAGTGGTGGAAAAACGTCTATGAGTAGGTATTGCCGCTCTTCCTTTGTCGTCCTAGGAGAAAGAAAACCTGGAGACGGGCCAAGGAGGACGATCCAGAGACCGGGAGCAGAGACGCGATGGGCCCTGTGTACCGCCCAATACTCCCATCAGGACCGGCGAGGAGAACCGATCGATCAGTACCGGATGGAGAAGAAGATGCTGAGCTGTGCCATTTGCAGAATTGGAAGAAGATTATGCGGACAGACCGGTGCGTGGGTCAAAACCCTTGTGCACCCGACTCCCCATCGACTCAAATTCAAAGTGCAGTCGCGTGGGGGGGCTTGTTGGGTGTCCTGACCCACGTTTAAGCTATCATGCTGCAACATTTGGTGCTGTGGGCTTAGAAAGTTCAAGATGGCGGAAAACCCACATGTGCGCCGAAATCCAGGAAAGCTGCGCAGTTTGTGCGCACACCAAAATGGTTGCCTCACTTGCCACCCACCAGTGCGAGAATGATAGGCCGGGTTGCCATGAGGGAAATGGGTTGCCAAAGGAAAAACAGTAGCGCCGGTTAGCTTCAAAGCGCTTTAAAACCACCCTGTGTTTCTCTGAAGGCAGGCTCAAAATGTCTATTTTAAACATTGCAACACATCTAAAAACTCACTGGACACCAGCAGACATTTGGTAGAATGGAGTGTTGTGTGCCTACAAAATCTGGGAAATGAAGAGCCCAAAACAATGCTTATAACAAAACTGCTATGGAGTCAGCAGTTTAAGTTGCACTGGATTTAAAGACACTAAAATCGAAAATGTTTAGATTAAATGAGTGACCTATGTTTGGTGTCACATGCCTTTGTAAATGTTGAAATGTCATAGTTTTGCACTTAGAATCAGCATTCTAGCTGCATGTGTAAAATTGCAAGTTAATTTAAAAAGCAACAAAAAAACATGACAGTTAGCTGAAAGTCTGGCTTAAGGAACTTGATTTTGCTTGACAGCTACCCCCATCAGGAGTGAAACTTGAGTCACAACTGTGTTCCCAGGCCTATCTGCCTTTTGCTGGCCACACTAAGGATATACCATCTCTCTGATAATTGAATTAAGGGGAGCCCCCTACAGAATACAGGAGCTTTGAACAATGTAACCCCCTTCACCCAGGCAGATGGTTTATGACGGGAGTCGTAACTGGTCGTAAAGTGGCTTCCTCCTGAAGGAAAGGGGAGGAGCACTGCCTGTGAGAGCAAGCTGGCTTGGCAGAACTGGAAAAACCAGAAATTCAACCTTGTGCTGGAGGAAAACCACACCCCTTTGGAGCCAGAACATAACTTTAAAAAGATGGATCATTCATAGAGCGGACATGTGAAAATTTTATAAATGATACCATAATTCTTGTGATTTTTCTGCCCACAGTTTAAGACGTGGTAGGACCCGGTGGTATATTCAGGGGGGTTTTAGCGGAAAAGTGGATATTACTCTAAATGTATGCATGTTAAAAATCTGAAACTTCATCAATTAATGTCCATACTCCCTGCGCACATGTGTGTAAAATGGGGTCAATGTCAGAAATTGAAAAATCAGTTAAAAAGTCAATTATCTGCCATTTCTGAATGCAAGCTCTTAGAAACAGCAGATTTGGACAGAGACATGGCTAAATTCAGCCACACCATGTATATGTAATTTCAAACAACTGTGTAACTCTGAAATATGTATTTTGATCATATATAGATTTGGGTGCACAGATGACAGGGGAGTTTTTTCAAGAGATCATAAATGGCTGACATCACTCTGACACAATTTAGCTCCCCCAATCAGGGGAGGAATGAAAGCTGGACCAATGACAAGTGAGAGGGGCAAGTTTAGTTATGACCAACACACACACCCACTTGCAGAACATATAAATGGACCACTGAAACTTAGGTAGGGACCTTCATTTCCATCTGCAGCTGGAAGCTCTGCCGGAAAAATCCATACTTACCTCCATCAACTTTCAAAGAGCCAACACTTAGACTCCAAGATAAACAGAGACTTCAAATCCCTCAATCTCCAGAATCCAGAAGCAGTGCTGTACCCAGAGAGAGAGCAGAGCTGACCCAGACCCATGTTAGCAGTTCCAGAGACCAGACGCTGTGCCCAGAGACCGTCCGAAGTCCAGACCTGTTGACCAGATGGTGACAAAGCCGCCTTCCTGTTTAAAATCTCTTGTGAGTACTCAGCAAAACTCAGCACACATCTCTTAGTTAAAATCATATAATTCAATCCATTTTTAATCTAAGTAGAACTGCAGCTTAGCAATTGTGTTATCCTGCCATCATTTTTAAAACTGAAAAAGTGCTGTGTTTAAAATCTGCAAAACCAAAAACGACCTTTACTAAATCGCTCATATCTCCGCGACCGTTTGTCTTAGAGACTTGCAGTAACTTTCATCTGGAAGCTGAGATCCTAGGCTTTCTTAGGACCCCAAAACGATAGTGATAGTCCTTGTAGTTCCTCTGTAATAGCGCTCGGCGCATTCGCGAATTTTACCGCGATTTGCAAATTTCTTCACGTGTAAAAATCAGCTGCTGCTTGCCTTCCATTTGCCAGAAAATCGTTTGCCTCATAAAAACTATCCCTGAATCATTGCAAGTGTGAGCCTGGACTAATATTAACTAGATATCACTCACCCTGAACCTCTGAAAGGGAATTAAAAGCATTTCCAGCATATTTCTCATCCATTGCTAGCACATATAAAAGCATTTGGGCCTGTGTTTTCAAAACTCCTATCTGTTTTCTTTAAGCGTGCTTGGGGGGGATTGAACTGAATTACATTGATTGCATTTCTGAGAACTGTGTGCTTTCCTCCCATTTCCTTGCATTGCATAAAGAGGGGGGGAGTGAATAGCCAGAGAAAAGTGATTACATTGTTTGGTTGAAATCATATTGAGTATTTTCTGTACTGCATTCATTGAATATTGCATCCACCTGAGCTTACATAAAGCATTCTGTATCACCTTCTTCTTTTGTTCCTATTCACCTGTGTGCTACCTTATCCATTTCATGTCAACTCCTTAGTGATTATAAAGAAGTGTGCTAGTGCCAGATTCTCCGTTGTTAATCTTTATCATATCAGATTAAGTGTGCTATTCAATTATTAATTTATTCTAAAGTGTGATATATATACCTATTGTTTAAATTATCAAATAAACCTTTAACTTGCAAAACAGAACTACTTCTTGGCTCAGTGGGGTCAGGAGGATTCCAAGAGAGGGGTGTTATATAAGGGTAGTCATCCAGAACGCATGAACTGGACATAAAGATATATTAATAAGGGTTTCCATTCAGTATTCCAGACTAGGCGTTGACTTAGCTGTAGTGTTGAATTGAATCCTCTTACATGCTCTAAAGTGCATAGCGATGTTCGTCACATCAATACTAATGTGCAAAATGTGCTTCAATTGTACAAAAAACGCAATTTCACAGTATCTCTCCTTTAGAGATCTCAATTCAAATGTGCATAAAAATATGAACAGCTTTCAGTTATTCAAGTCTCCATTTTTACAATAGGATTGAACCACTTGATATTACAACAGGTGATACTGTGTTGTTGACAATGAGTACCTCCTGTCTAGATGTCTGGGTTGGTCAATACCTGAGTTTCACCTATTCGAGATTCTTAAGCTTTTATTGATGCTTTATATTAGTATCTCAAGTTTCTCAAGTGTGCCAGCTGTGAATGGGACTCTAATACCTGGCACTACTAAGCCCATACAAAGACTGAAGCACTTCCTCTCCGGCGCGGCTCGGGGGCCTCTTGGTCTCTACATTTACTGGGCAGGGTGCACCTAACCCCCTCCTTCGACGGCTGAGAACAGCGGGACACGCGTTCACCTCGCCTCAATAAGTGCAGCATTTACTACCTCTGCATAGGAGTGAGGCATCACACCACAATTCTGATAAATCAATACTGGGTCCGGGTGGCTGCTGCCTGCCCCCTCCTGGCCTCTTTGTGGCCCCTACCGCTGCCTCTCCCTGAAGCCCCGCCACTACTACCTTCTGCAGCCCTCGCTCAGCCCCCCCCACTGTCACTGGCTATATTGTCTGGAGACCACCAATCTGATCGGCACCTCAACTATCTATACCGCCTCCAGTTCCACATGCGTGGCCATTACCGCGCCCGGACCTACGCCTGAAATGTCTGATCGAGCTTGAGGAACTGGCAAGGGGAGAGCTATGGATAAGTTTATTAAGGCTGTGCCAATTGCTGAGGTGGGACAAACATCATCTGTCCAGGAAGAACCCGAGACCAATCCCCATCCTGGCGCACTTGTGCCAGATCTCACCACGATGATGGAATCCATGGCAAAGAACTTCGCCCCCTTTCACGAGAAGCTAGAAAACATTAATGCCAACGTCGCCTCACTCAAATCCCAGGTTGACCAAACAGGGACTAGGATCACTGATGCGGAAAATAGAATTGGCGTGAATGAAGATGAAATACACACACTTCAGGACATGTTGCCACCTTGACTCGAGACATGAAGAGCATAAAGGCGAAGTGCAACGACTTGGAGTCCCGCTCACGCAAGAATAACCTGCACATTGTCGGGGTTCCGCAGAACGCCCTCAAAGGGCGTATGGAGGACGCGGTTGAGAACCTACTCAAATAACTGCTGGGCAATCCTGCCTTGTCACCATACTTCACGGTTGAGCGAGCCCAACGGGCCTTATCACCACGCCCTTAGCCGGGCGACTTTCCCAGGCCCATCATCGCCATAATTCTCAATTATCGGGACAGGGACCTCATTCTTCCCCTATCACATGAGAAGGGGGACTTGTGCATTGAAGCTCACACCATCAGGATCTTCCCTGACTTCTCAGTGGGGGTGCAACAGGAAAGGCATCAGGTCCTTGGTGTCACAAAACTGCTGAGAGAATGCAATGTCCCTTATGCAATACTGTTCCTGGCAGGACTCAAGATCACCTATAAAGAAAAACTGTACTTTTTTACCATCCCGGACAAAGCGGTGAAGTTTATTGAGTCGCAAATACCTCTCCATAATCCAGGAGGGGGACACGCAGATAATGACTGACCACAAACTGGCTTAACTTCCTGGTGTCCAATCTGTCTGATAATTTTTGATTCATAATGCGATGATGGCAATAATGTTTCATTAACTCAACCAAACATGGCTCCCTGATACAAGAAACTGGGCGTCTAGTCGGCTCCCACTCCGCTGACACTAGCTACCCCTCCTCCCAGTACCGGGAGCCGACTACATAGGCCGCCCAATTCTCCGATCAAACCCTGCTCTGCTATGCTTACTGGTATCAGGTGCCATGCTATTGATATATGTACCGCAGACACTTGTGCTGCCTAGAGCACTTGTTGTCTCTTCCTTTGTCTAATGTCAACCACACAGCAACAGTGCGCCCCACTGCGGTTGCAATGGTTATCTTCATTTGGTTGTTGGTGGTTATTGGCCCCTGTTGAGCCGGTAACGAGGTGAACCCACGTTGGGTACTGTCCACCGACCCCTGTTTCAAGGGGAGTTTTGGTTTATTGGGGTGGGGGGGACGAGAACACTTACCATTTGGGGAATGTGGTGAGGGAGAGGGGTAGACAAGGGTGGGGGAGTTATGTTAAAAATGGCAGAGGCAGGCTGGCACACCACATTACACCGGGCTACCTCCGGATTGATAGCACTGACTGCAGACACGGGCCACGACGCCAAAGCTGGGATGTGCCCTAGACCTCTGAAATGCCCACTACCATAATTTCCTGGAATGTCCGGGCCTGGGCAATCACACCAAAGCCAGCAGAATCATGGCATATGCTCAAAGACACGGTTACAAGATACTACTCCTACAGGAAACACACTCCGAGCAAAGAACATGGCGACATCCTTGGGACCTAACAGATATTACCCTCTTACTCCACTCGGGCCAGGGGTGTTCTAACAATGATTCACAAAACCGTCAAATTCGTACTGAACAAGAGTTATATTGACCCTGAGGGCAGATACGTTGTATTGCACTGCACAATCCTTAACAGAGAATATCTCCTGATAAACACATATGGTCCCAACGTGGATACCCCTGACTTTGTGGACAGGGTGGTGTCTATACTTCTGGAATACGTGGGAATCCAAATCATCTGGGGGGAGACAAGAACTTCATACTAGATACAAATCTGGACAGAACTGGGACGGCGCCCAGGTCCCTGTCTGGTGCGGCGCGCAGGCTGCAGACACATTGTCTAACACTCAACATTTGGGACGCCTGGAGAGTTTTGCATCCACAGTCATGCAAATACACACATTATTCCTCTGTTCATGATAGCTCCTCTAGAATCGACCTATTCCTGGTGTCAAGTGAAGTAATGGGGAGGATTGGGGAGCGCAAATACTGACCCGTACCCTTTCGGATCATGCCCCGATCACCCTAGCAGTGGAATTGGGAATGCCTGCTCCAACATTCAACACTTGGCGATTCAAATCAGCTGCGCTTCGAGACATTGTGTTTAAGGCTGATATCCTAGCGGACATCGAGTCCTCTTTGAGCACAATGCCCCCCAGCCCTCCACCATTGGGGTCCGATGGGACGCCTTGAAGGCCTATATTAGATGAATGTCCAAATCTAACGAGGCCGGGGTACTGAAGACTATTAGAGCTGACCTCAGCCGCTCCGAGTCCAGATTGCGCGAACTAGAGCAGAAATGTGTAACATCGGCCGACCCTGCTACCCTCACCCTCATTAGCGAGGAACTCCAGTTATTTAACATGCACGCTACTAGGGAAGTTCAATACTTCAGCCACCCACTAGCGGCGCGGAATTATGGAGAGGGCAAGAGACCTGGCAGAACACTGGCTATCCTGACAAGGGGGCAATGGGGACAGGCCCAGATCGCCTGCATTAAAGATGAACAAGGCAACACACAATGGTTGCACTGGCATATACTTGACATCTTCACCAAGTTCTACATGAACCTCTACTCCCAGCCCCCCGAGCACAGCGAACAGCATATGAGGGATCTCCTTGCTCAATACCCACAACATGTATCTCTCCGGCAACTAGGGACCAACTACACGCCCCACTCCGACTCAACGAGATAGTTACTGCCATCTCAGATCTTCCAAAGGGCAAGGCTCCTGGTCCTGAGAGCCGAATTCTATCAGGAACACATAGCCATATTGGCCCCCAAGTTATTGGAGGTGTGGGAGGAGTCGCTCCGCGTATCTGCCCTCCCCCAACCTTGCGCAAAGCTGTAATAACGGTGTTACTTAAACCCGGCAAGCCCAGTGAGGAATGCGGTTCCTATAGGCCCCTCTTACTTATGAACCTAGACACAAAGATCTTTGCCAAAGTAATAACGAACCGCTTCCTTTCAGTGATGACATACATGGTTCATGAGGATCAGGCAGTTTTCGTACCTGGGAGATCCACCTCTCACAACATCAGGTGGCTACTTAACATTATGTCACGGATAGACCAGGGCTCAAATGCGGTTGCGGTTACATTAGACGCTCAAAAGGCATTTGACATGGTACCCTGGAAATGCATGTGGGTGGTCCTGGAAACAATGGGCATCGGCCCCAACATGATTAAATGCATCAAATTACTATACACCTCCCCAGTGGCCACGGTACGAGTCAACTCCCTAATGTCGACTCTGATCCCGCTCCCCAGAGGAACCCGCCAGGGCTACTCATTCTCCCCTATCCTTTTAGCCCTAGCAATAGAACCCATGGCAGACCACATTAGAACACGCCACTCCCACAGGGGGATTTGATTAAAAGACACTCCCGATATCATACCCCTCTATGCGGACGATGTATTATTGTACGTCAGGGATACCTCCGCCCACCTAGATCTAATATTACGTTACATCACACGTATTGGCACCCACTCGGGATTCACAATTAACTATACCAAATCTGAGATCTTCCCGCTCACCAGTTCCACCCAACAACCGGCCACCGAATATCCACTTCGCTGGTCGCCCACTGGGATAAAATACCTGGGGGTTAATGTATCCCTCACCAAAGACACTATGCTCGCCGACAATTACATGGGAGTAGCACAGCTTGCTGAAACCAAAATGTCACTCGCTGGGAAGCTTTCACTCATCAAGATGGTGCTACTCCCTAAGTTTTTATACACATTCTCCAACATACCCATCTGGGCAGGGGGGACATACTTTGTGAAACTACCCAAAATGTGCATGTAGTTTTTGTGGCATTCCGGCGCGCTACGCAAGAAATGGTCAGCCATGACCCTCCCATATGAGAGAGGGGGATTTACCGCCCCTGATATGACACTATATTGGTTGGCGGCAGAGGTCCAATAAGCCTCCCACTGGTATCCCGGCACCCCCCCCCACCCGCATGTCAAGCTGAACACCCTTGCGGCAGCCAGTGTTAATGTAATGACACTAATTTTGCACTGGCAATACATATCAGACTTGCACATAGATCCAGTCGGCACCACCATACATGCATGGGGCCATTTGTTTGGATTGACAGCAGATCAGCACCCGTATTACAAGTGGCTCCCTGTGTGGGGGTTCCCCTGGCTAGAGCCTACACATGATGTAGCCTTCTCAAAACACTGGAGCACTCTGGGTTACCAGGCTCTGACTGACTTCTATCCTGACGGGCAGTTTATAAACCCACAGACATGGAAGCCGAACCACTCCGGGTCGGCGCTAGAATTTCTCCAATACTACAGACTCTGTGCTGCTTTCCGCCCTGCATGGCCCGACTTCCCCGACGAGCCCCCCGACTCCCCAGGGATTGCATACATCACTAATTCGGGAGGTGCCCGCGGCATCGTCTCCTCATTGTATAAGTTATTACTGGCAAAACTCCTAGCTCAGCCCTCCAGGGCACGGGACGAATGGGCAGAAGAGCTGGGCCTTGAAGTTTCTGACCACCTATGGGGGCAAATGTGCTCACACACCAACAGAGTCTCCCGCGCCATGCAATTCAAGCTGCTGAATAGGCTGTATTACACCCCTCTCAGGATCTCCAAATTTGCTCATACTGGCTTACACTCCTGCCCCCGCTGTAAGGTGGAGAATGCAGACCATCTACACATGTTCTGGACATGCCATAAACTGGGAGAATTTTGGGAGAGAATACTAGCGACATTGTCGGAGATCATTGAAAGTGTCATTGACCCGGACCCTTTGGGGGTGCTGTATGGGGTGTGGAAAGACAAGAATCTTAAGGGCATGGCTGCCACCTCCCCAGCCAAACTTGACTCCTCCGAGTGTGGTGCCTCAGCTGATTCCTCTGGCAGTGCAATAGGCGTTGGGGCTTCTGCATCTACGGCCCTTGGGAGCACCGGTGCACTGGCAACCTGGGGTGTCTTCACTGGTGGTGCACGGTGGCCCCTGGGCTGGCCCTTCGATGTTGAAGGGCGGTTGGTGTCATCCAGGGACCTCTTCTGGGGTATGATTTTTGTGGGGGTTGAGTCCTGGCCATCGCTGTCATGGTCAGAGCCTGTGGGGGTAGAAGAGAGGGACGGCATGAGTGATGTTTTGATCATACATACATTTGGACAATTGATCATCCAAGCAATCGAGGGTAATAGGCATTTGAGTTTGGATGATCACGTTGTTTGATACTTGGGTGGGTTATGAAGGCATACGTTGGGGTCACTCATGTTGGCCATGACCTATGCTATGTGACATGCATATTTGTTGGGGCCTGCATGCTGTGTGACTTATGGCATTTACATTTTGTGTGGTATGTGCCAAGTACGGCATTGCCTTGCTGCAGGCATCGGCATGTGTCTGTGATGCGTCTGGCTACTTTGCTGGGAGTGTGTGTGTATTGGGTCATGGCCTCTTTGGATGGACATATTGGTTGACTTTCATCAGACTCTGCATTACAGTGTTTTCTTAGGACACTCACCTCCATCGGCCGATGTTGTGGTGCCACACTCCATGTCACTGACACCTTCTATCCCCTCCATGCCAATCATGCTGGCGGAGATGTCCTCCCATGGGGTCAGCTTGATGGAGGAGCTGGCATCTCTGCCTGTTGACATTGCCTGGCTCCTGTAGACAGAGAGTATGTTCCTTACTCGGAGCCGCAAGTCATCCCAGCGCATCCGGCGGTCTTTAATGGTGCGTGGGGTGTTTCCGACTGCACTCACTTTCTGTGCCACAAGTGCCCAGATCTCTTTTTTCTTTATGATGGCCTCCCTCTTCATGCTGTTGGCGAACATAATCTCAGCATGTTCCTGCAGTGTCCCGGCTAGCATCTTACTAGTCCTCGTTGAAGCACTCCTTGCACTGGCAGGCAGCTCCCTTCTTAAGGGCCTTGGGCATTGTGGTGTGTTGGATGAAGGTTTTCAAACAAACAGCAGAGTCCCACAGGTCCTGTGTGCTGAGGTTGGCAATGGATTTTGATTTTAAAGATGGCCGCTGTGCTCCTTCCCGTTCCTGTGCGATGACGCTACTTCCGGTTCCGCTTATTTACGGTGACCGTTATTAGCGGTGACTGCTAATAGTGGTGAACACTAATAGCAGTAACCGCTATTGCCGTATTGGTTCATGCCAGTAGTGCTATCTGCGCAATGCATGATGCAGCTAAGGTCATTTTTCGTGCCTTTAACGGCATGGCGGTAATTCCCTTACCGGCATGGTGCAAAGCTTGTGCACACGAAGTCGTAATAGCCCTCTATTAGCGGGCTATTGACTACACGGATATGCTATTTGCGCCATGCCGGTAAGGGCCGTTACTTACCTCCAACCTCGGAATGACCCATTGACTTTACAAAGAGCATCACGATATGGGGTAATTATTTCGAACCCTGCAAGCAAAATTGTTAGATGCAGAATAGTGAACCCAGCAAAATTCAAAGTGGAACCAGTAGGAAAGGATGACTATGAACATGACTGCACAATATATTCCCTGTGTTAGAGAAAATGCTTTCGGAATGGGGGGTGGTATTATCTTTATTGACCGTTTTTTAAAAAATGACCGAACGACTGGCGAAAGTCATATTGGATCAGCAGTAGTGAAGCTGAACCCTGAGGGTGAATTTGAAGTAGAAACAAGTGTGAGATTGCCTTCACATTGTTCAGCACAGGGTGTAGAATTAGTGGCGCTTATCGCCACACTTCAAAGATATGAGGATGAGGAAGTTATGGTGTACTCTGACTCCGCCTATGTGACGTCAACTGTACATGCAGGTTTGTAATGCTGGAAAAGGATGGGCATCATCGACGCAGACGACACTCCAGTACAACATGTGTCCCTACTGAATAAGCTTATTAAGGCACTAAGACTCCTTTTTGCTATCACAGTCATGAAATGTGCAGCCCACACTAAAAGAACAGACATGGGGCCTCATTATGAGTTTGCCGGTTCAGAAACAAGGGTGCCGGTAAGCTCACTAGCCCCCTTGTTTCCAGATTGGCAAACTCTGAGTCTGCCTGCCGTGGCCGATGTACCCAACAGGTCTGACCCTGCCGGGTGCAGTGGCCACAGTAGGCAGACAGGTCACAGAAGCGACAGCACCATTAGCAACGGTGCCAGCACTTCCATGTCTCCACTCCCATAGAGTCCTATGGGATTCTATGGGATTGGGGACTTATATTTTACCGGTTCCTGACTTCTAGGGCTGCCAGACTCGTAATCAGCCGGTGGCACTGGTAAAATATTACGAGTCCGGTGGCAACCCGGCGGTAGCACCGGCAGGGTTACCGTTGAACTCGAAATTAGGTCCCATTTCTTGTGGCAACAAAGCTGCAGATTTAGAAGCCAAAAAGGCAACATGTTCCCCAAATGTTTCTGATTTGAAGTAAAAAGTGTTAAACAGATTCTAGGACGGTGTATGATGGTAAAGGAGGATTTTAACATGTTGTCAATTGTTCAGTTAATTGAGTTACTAGTTCTGGCCCCACAGGAAGAGCAAGATTCATGGAGAAAGTGGGGGGTGTTCTTTATCCCGGACTGAGTCATTATGGAGGCAGGATAGCACTGGAAAGCCGGTTATGCCTCTAGCATTGGTGAGGTTGCGGTGGAGCAGCTTCACTACTGCACACATACGTCTCAAGAGAGTCTTGCTGCTATGATTGCAGAAGACCAGTCCTCACTAAATGTATTAGAATATGTGGCACAGTTTATTGTAAAATGCATCGTGTGCCAGAAGTTTACAGCAGGGCACACTTTGCAAACAGTGAGAGGAGCAATGCCTAGACCCAATGGCCCATGTCAACATCTACATATAGATTATGTGGATATGTTGCAGACATGCAACAGCTATAGGTACATGCTGTTTGTCCCTATTCCAGAAGGATTGAGGCAGGTCCATGTACACTCCCTGATGCCACATGCACTGCCAAGTTCCTCGCACGTGTGGTTTTCCCAAGATGGGGTGTGTGCGAGGTCCTGCGGTCTGACAATGGACCGTATTTTGTAAATGAACTATTTGAGTAGGTTATTTTTTTATTAGGTATAAAGCACAAGTTCTCTTCTGCCTATCAACCCCAGGCGAATGGGATTTGTAAATGTTTAAACTGACTCCTTAAAGAGAGGATAGCAAAAATAAAGAACATTTTAAAGAAGGGGTGGTTATATTGCCTACCCCTTGCATTATATGCTCTGTGAAATCGTCAAGACTCAGATCACCACCTAACTCCCCATGAGTTGGTGATGGGACTCTGTATGAGAATACCTCTACTAGGTTAGAAACTGATGCCTGCATTGTAGAAAAGACATTAGATGATGAGATGCATGATTATTTGACAACTTTTACCGCTAGTCTCTCTTTTATTTCTCAACAGACCAAGAACAGGAGGGAGGGGTCAAAGAGAATTTAAGAAGACAGCCAACCAATTGATCTCAACAATCTACTGAAGCAACTTAGTTTATATCCAGGAGACAAGGGGCCTCATTATGACTCTGGCAGTAGCCATGCTGGTAAATACCGGCAGAGCTGCCGCCGGAGTTATTTTCTTTCCGGCGCCGGAAGGAAAAAGAAAATCCCCATTCCCATCGAGTCCCATTGGACTCAATGGGAAGGGGGATGATGGATGCACCAGCACTGTGTGCAACAGTTCCAATGCATCCGCAAGGTCTGCGAGCGGGTACCGTTCCGCCCACCAGGTCAGACCTGGCAGGCTGAAAGTCACCCGCTCGCAGACCTCGTAGTTTGCAGATCCGGAAATAATGGTACCGCAAGCTTACCGGTACTATTGTTTCCAGTCCAGCAAACTCGTAATGAGGCCCATTGTGTAGATTTAGTTGTGAGGGCAAGCATAGGTTTTGGATACAGACAGACTTTTAAGTTGACCTTTACTACACAGACTATCCTTAGTTTCTTTAGGAAGGGGAATCCCACTTTAACATGGGGCAATTTATGCCTTACTCTATCCTGACATTTGAGAAATAAAAGCTCTATTTTAGAAAAGTTAATTTGTTGTCTGTGTCTTATTCATGATGCCCTTAGATCACCCATCCATGGCTGCTGCTGTAATGCTACCACTTCCATCCCATTTTCTGTATTCAGGGAGGTGGATGCATGGTGTACGTGTGCGGTTGACATTGATCTCACAATACTCATCGCTGTATGCAGGATATTACTGCTACACCAATTCACTTATGTGTGGCAATAGCATGCAAGACACATCTTATTGGACACATTCACAGCGTGAAGTGTGTGGATAGTGCATTGTTAATGCAAATCATGACTCACACAGAATTGCACCAAGGTGTATTCATCCTCTGGCCCTAGCTGCCGATGGACATGAATGAGCGACATTGTCAGTGCAAAGGTGCATGAGGCCGTGTTTCAAACAGGAGTTAAAGTGGCTGGCCAATATATGTTTGAGTGTTGTACATTTGTAGTGTCAATGGACCAGTGGCCATGCAAGTGTGAACTTGTCATGTCCATGTCGCACCCTCCTTCTACATGGTTGAGATGCATGTGAGCGTGACTAACCACAGATCTGGCCGAGAGAAATGTGGCGATGAAGGTTATGGAGATTATGGCAACACATATGCCTTCATGCAGGTTAGGTCAGCAGAAGTACAAGTCCAACTTCCGCATGTTGCAAGAAGACAACAAACCTAATTCAGAGTTTACTGGTCTGTAATTAACATGCCAGTAATTCCATTTACCGGCATGTTTCCAGACGAGATAATTACAAGTTTTCCGGTGATGTGGCCAGAATTACCTCCAGCCAAGCAATTCCGCCACCCCACCAGCAAAAAATGCAGGTATTACCAACACCAGTATAACCAGTGTCAGTAATACCGGCCACTTCCCGATGGAGTCCTAACTGACTCCAGGGAATGTGGATTAACTGCCCTTACTGGCACTTGGAATTTGCTAGTAATTCCGGCAAACCGAGTGCCGGTAACGCTAATTCCATTTGGTGGTATAACTCCGGATTTAACGGCAGTATACCGCAAATCTTATAATGAGGCCCAAGGTTGGAGTAGAGTAGGAGCTCAGTAATGATGCACGTACCACCATCCATCCACTGGTGGGAATTCCACTCTCATTCATGTCTGTATGTATGTATGTTCTCCTAATCCGCCAAATCATGGCATGTCACATGGCCTAATATGCACTGACATGATTGTACAGGTCATCTAATGTCAGTTATCTGTTCCTTACAGGTCACAATTTTCTCATTTCCAATGCGTGATGTATGTGTGGCTGGCCATATTGTGTCTGTATGCATTTGAATCCACAAATGCATCTTCTACCAGGTACTCATGCCTCTGTATATTGTTGTCTGTCTTTGTGCAGGTGATGACAGCAGATGAGGAGGAGGAGGAGGAGGAAGAGGATGAGGAGGATGCACAACCATTCACCAGTGCAGCCCAGGGTGCTGTGCCTGGTGAAAATCCCAGGTTGCTGCAGAGCACCATCAGCTCGCCTGCTGGCTCGTCAGATGATGCTGCTGAATCTGATTTACAGGGCATACTGAGGGACATGGAGGGTGCACCAGTGAGTAGTCCAGATTCCATGGAGCTCCAATAGTTCCTTCAGGCCGCTGAGTCTGAGGAGGAGAGCCAGGAGGCCCTGGGCCGGGCAATGGTAAGCCCTGCTCCAATGGTGGAATCAGTGTTTGCAAGATTGCCTTCACCCACAATGGACAGCAGCAGAGGCTGGTGTTGAACGACGGTTGCAGACCGCAAACCAATGACAGTGCACTCACTGCAACAGGCCTGGGCTTTGGCATCCCGGTTTGGTAGGCCCTGCATCCGTGGTGGACGTTTGGCTGCCGGACACTCAGAGTGGGAAGAGGAGTTGCTGTGTGCAAGTGCCCTGCGGGGCTAAATCCTGATGAAGATGGATAGGGACATCCATCGCCTGACTGAAAATGTCATCTCCTCAACTACTGTATGTACTACTGAACAGCACCTATCAGGCCAGTAGCGGAGAGAGGACATGCGGCTGATGGACACATGAAGGGAAACACTGCATGCAGAGATGCAGGCCTTAAGGGTCTTCCAACATCAAGACTCGGAAGCCCATATCAAATGCCTGCAGGCAGAGATGTTATCTTTGAGGGAATCCATACATCAAGACGCTGTAGCCCAGAGCAAATGCCTGCAGGCTGAGATGTTGGCATCAAGGCAATCCCACCTTCAAGACACAGAGACCTTGAGGCAGTCTCTGCACGATGAAATATTTGCCCTCCACCACATTGGAATGAAACAAGGACTGGCTCGAGGAATCCTGCATGGAACTTCAGAACTTGACAGCTATGGCCTATCCAGCAGCGCACTCCGGCCGTCAGCCCTGCAAAGCTCAAATCGTTTAGAGGTTCTCTGCCCTGCCAAGTGCCTGCAGCCTCCCTCCCCACTAAACCTCCTTGGTGTTTTTTACCAGGGCCATGCAGCAGCGGGAGGGGTCGTTTTGCCAGGTTTCTATGTGCCCTTCCAACCTCGACCCATTGCATTCCATTGTATTATAAGATGCCGCTGTCTGAGCCTGGCTATCTGGTTGTGGCCCATGTGAATTGATGGAAGGACCGGATCTACGTGACAAAATTGAGGCGAGAAAGATCTCGGCAGAATAGCTTGAAGTTAAAATGTTCTAATTACCCAAAATGTCAAGTACCACTTTTTGTATTCCTGACCAGCAACCCCCACTTCCTACTTACCTTCTCTCCCTCATACTTGCCTTCACTCCATGACTAGTGATCCACTCGCCCTGCCGTACCTCTGTCACATCAGTCTCCTACCCCTAAAGTGGGATGGGACTTCTGTCGCAGAGTACCTTTTTCTTTTTTTTGTTTTTACTTTATTATTCCCCGCGCCCCACTCTCCCATCTGAAGCAGGGGAGACCCCTGCAGCCCCCGATCCCATTATACCAAACATGGGGAGAATACCCCTACAACCCCTGTTCGGTACAATGGGATTTGACTTTTTCAATCATACCGAATGCACATTTTCAAAATCTACAGATATTTTGGGAAAGACCAGATGGCCGGCCAGCTCTGGAAGTCCAGATGTGCACCAATTTGATTTTGTCTCCATTTGGGTGTATATGGAGGTTGGACACATTTGCCAAGACCTCCCCCTCTGTCACCCAGGGTACACAGACAACAAGAAATATTCCCTGGAGTACCGTCCACAGTGTATATGGGTCTTGGCTGCACTCCACTTGGTTCTCGCTGCCCAACCCGAGCCCCATGTCAAAACCACAGCACCCCCTGCCCCAAGCTGGACAAGGGTCACGCCCCACACTGTGAACCCACGGCAGAGAGAAAAATGAAGCCTCTGGTGCTTTTCCGAGAGTCCAACATTTTTCAGGCCAGAATGGTGCCTGGCAGAAAGAAGAACCTCAGCTGACTGCACGTGGATGGCAGGTTGGCCTGCCTGCGTGCCTCCCTGCACTCCACGGGATGATGTGGAACACTTGGAACGTCTTGGGTTGGACTGCTGTCCCAGCCTTCACTTCTGTTTTAAGCAGTTGGCTTCCACCTGCCTTGGGACCTTGTGAAGGGTATTCCCCCTCATGGAGTGCCCTCTTATTTGGGTGGCTAGCCCCACCAAGCAGAGCGAGGCAGAGATGCCTGGCAGTTCACTAGTGGTCAGATCAGAGTGGATGAGGTCCACTGGAGAAAGTCCCAGTGCTGGCCCTTAAAGCCATGCTGTTACCCCCTCTCCAGCAAGCATTTTCTCTACAGCAGTTTAGAACAACCGTTCTGTGGGGTGCCAACCCCCACCCCTCACCACACCAGTGGTTCTGCGTGGAGTGACCCCTGCTGCTTTGAGTTGTGCCTGGGCCCAGCCCCTCCCCCCACCAATCACGCTGGGTCGTCAGTGCCCATGTGGTTGACCTGTCCATCCCCCCAATGTTGGTGGAGGGTACGCTCTCTTGCTTGTGTCCCAGAGACACACCCGAGGCCGTGAAAGTCAGCCTGAGGCAGGCGCAAGGTTCCCTATTGTAATTGTAATTGGTTATTTATAACGCGCTTAATACCCAGAGGTTTCTAAGCACTGACCTGGGGATTGAACCTGTGTTGCTCGACGTCATCTTGCTTCCAAGGTGAGCATGTTGCCCCTTAGCTATCCTCCCGGCCTTGTTGCCACCCCTTCCCCATGTTACCAACCTCCAGCAGGTGTGGCTACCGCATTGATCCTGCCAGTGGCATACACTTGTCTTTAAGATTGAGTCATATACGTGTGAGTACACACGGCCGGTACAGTGACACTGTGAAAGGCTCATTGAATTAGTGACGGTTGCTTTGATGGCTCCATCTATTACTTGGATAACTGTGGTAAATCTACAGTGAATACATGCCAACAAACGCAGACCTCCCAGAATGCGCACAGCAGCTTTTGTGAGTCTAGATAAGCTTGGTCAGATCGCACCACCACCCCCTGATGGCAACAATAGATTCTGATGTCTGTCCTATCAACTTCCGATGTTACTTCCTGTGCCTACCAAGGTGATCACAGGTAAGGGGGAATCAGGATTCAATTCCAGAGAGATAGCATCAGAAATGAAGGCAGCAGGCATGAAAATTACCCACTCCCAATTTGGAGGTAGTGATGTAAATCAATAATACAGGCTCGTTCGAGGTCCTGTAATTGGAATGTTTACACTTAAATCCTTAACATGGATTCATTGAAGGTCAAGTCTGATGCCAGCAGCCACAGTAAATCCAGCTCCAATAGCGCATATTAAAGTTGATCATGTGATTGAGTTGACGGTCCGGGAAGAGGTGGGCTAACTTCTGTCCCAGCTCCTGCTTCCGTCACCATAAAAGGCCTTTTCACACTGCCACAAAGGACAGCGAGTGTTCTTCACAGGCTGAGAACCTGCAACCCGTTTGTTTTAACCAGAATGGTCTAGGCTGACTACCAGGTAAGAAAGTTAGATAGGGCACGGGTCTGTCTCGCCATGCAGGCAGAACGGGTGGCGCTGCCTCCCCCAAGATTCTCCTGCACCAGTAGGATCAGGTCGATGTCTGGATAAATCAAAGTTGTCTGTGACTCTTGTTGGTGGATCACTCGGCAGGCGTGTTAATGAAGAATGCAGCTAGCTGTGATGATTAGTGTGATTTGCAGGACACATTGATCATCAAGACTTTGAACTCGCCTTCCAGCCCCAGGTTCCTCCTGGGCCTATGACTATCTGAGGGTGGCTTGAACATCAGTCGCCCCGGGACCCTCCCCGGGGTGATACTGGGGCTGTCGCAGTGACCCCATTCCCTTTGTCCCCCTGTCAGACCCTGATCAGCACTGTCGCTCGATCCATGGACTTGACACATAGGCTTGTGGCAGCTCATACAGGCCTCCAAATTTCCACCCTCATGGGTCAGGAGAACCAGATGCACAGCATGCACCTCGTAGTGGCCTGAACACTTAAATTCACATTCACCTACCCCGGGGCAGGTGGATGTGCCATGTGTGGCTGTCTGGTTTTCCATGGTTGCCTGCATGGGCCGGGCCTGGGTCGCAGGCCGCCCAACCACGTCCGTCAGGCAATCTCTCCCCTTGTGGGCACTGTGTAGTGTTTGGGTTCATAGGTGGGTCAGGAAGGACGCTGGAGCCATGAGTATATAAAAAGCAAAGTAGCTTTATTTGTTACAGGGTCAGGATACAAAGGGAGGTAAGGAGCTAGTACAGTATCATCCTTTCAGGTTTATCTCCCATCCTGTGTGTCCCCAACTGCCACAGCTGGAACCCTGAGTGAACACCAGGTTCCAGCCCAGGCAACATTCCATGGCTTGCATTGCTATGCCAATGCAAGCCCAATACTACACATCTCCTTCAATTACCAAAAGACGCACCATTACCATGACACAGCCAACCACTACCAAATAGACTCACCATCAAACATATTTACATATCAAGCATCGCCATCAAACATATCATACATATCAAGCATCACCATCAAGCCTATCATTCATATCCAACATCACCATCAAACATATCCACATTTCACACCTCACCATCCACCTATACTCACAACAAAAGACCAGCCAACTACGCCATCACATTCACAATCCACTAACCTCCAGAGAACATATAAAAGTAGGAAAATGAAAGTAAAGAAACACACAACATAAAGATCACATGGAAACAAACGACTGCACAGACACAGTACGTTAAACAACACTGCGACAGGAGGTTGATCAGACCCCTGTCCAAGTGAACAGATCAAAATAAGCATGCAATAAAATAATCAATGCACGTGCATCAAACATAGGCCTAAACTCATATCGGGTCACTACTCTCATATAAGTGCACCCTAAAGATTTCACGGGTCACTATCCACAAAGTGCACCCTTTACACATCACTGCACTCAACACGGGTCACTATCCTCAAAGTGCACCCCTTACTATCACAGGTCATTACACCACAAGTGCACCCAAAACTCACCATACTATTACAAGTGCACCCTATACATACATGGGTCACTTAAATACATATCACATCTCTATCCCTCTCACCTAAAAGCTCCGGAAGCCAGACACCAGGTGCGCTACTACCCTGCCTGCATAACTGCCAATAGATAAGGTGATAACATCAAACACTTCACTTAATAATCATAACAACCTCACTTACAATAAGCACCTCGCATTTCATTCTCCTCATGAACATACAGTGCATCATACATAACTCTCACTGCAGTGGACCAACACTTCCTATCATGGCACCTCGCATTTCACCCACACATGAACATACAGCACCACAATCCATGAAGTCTCACATCTCATCCCTCCACACACACTCAACATGCTATACATGTCGTGCATACTTTCCTAAATATCCATGTAACCTCTGTGCACACATTCACATGGTATACATGTAATGCATACATTTCCTAAATAACCGTGTAACCACATCCACGATGTGACATGTAATTGCCCACCACCTTGCTAACCAGGGCTTGTAAAATACCTCAGTTTTCACCAATAATAACCTTTAAACATTGTAATTCAATATCTTATTACATTAAACTCTGCAATATACAAAACTCTAAAAGTCCAAATTTCTTCTTGTGACCCGAAAAATCCTAAAAAAAAATAAGATTAGCCCACTCACTCAGGCTGACACACAACACATGCACTTTCCCTATTATTTAGATAAAGTCCATCTGCAAATAAACACTGCATTAACTTCAAAAAATGTCAGTGGCATTTCACTCACTCAAACAACAAGCATACAATACAAACATCATATAATTTCCATAGTATTATAATAAAGTCCATCTGCAATTAAAACAGGTTAAATGCCAACTTTTTTGACATACATAACTAACAACCACATTTACTATAGAGCACCTTTACTAAACATTACAGGCATTCCTTCCTCACTTGAATAATGCCTGCCCAGCCAGGCACAGAGAAGTGAGTGAAACCATTCCTGGCTGACCTCTACCCTTCTTATCAGTACATAAGTGCTCAAATGCTGTGCAAACATCAACTTTTGACATCATTAGGCCAACTTTAAAAAAGACAGCGTATCAGTCGATCTGTCCAAGCTGCACTCAACATTACTTATCCAAAGTTCCATTACTTATTGTTGCAGATGCTGCACAAAAACAAGTAAAACGTTTCCACAGATGCCGCCTGCATCTTCTCTTCCAGCTTATCATTATTTTTTTCACTTGACAAGCTCCTTTACTATGGTGCCGCATTTCCAGTCAGCTCACCGCAGCTTCTCTCCTTACAGTAGCAACTGTAACCATCCAAACACACGGAAGGCAGAGACCCAAGCCTTTCCGCATGTGTCATCACGCAGGCCACGTTCATAAGGCCTTTCCTCTTCTGTTTTCCTTCTCTGCCAAGGAGAAACAATCGTCCAGAATTCTGAAGCACAGTTCAGAACGCATGGCTGAAGCATTCCATGCTTCGCTGTGCTCTTCAGCAGGCACTGTTACGTTCTGGCTCCGCGTGGAGGCAGAACGTTGTAGGCCTCTGAAGTAGGCTGCAGTGGCGCAGCTCCAGCCGGAGCGAAATGAAACACGCCACACGTTGGTAGAGTCTGTGCCCGGAACTGCCTCCCTTGCGCGGGGGCGGGGCTTTAATTCAGACGCCCTGCGTCACCGCGTTGCGGGGCGTAGGGCGGATCTAACATTCCTCCTTTATTATAAATAAACATAACAACTAACCACGCCCACACGAATATGCCCATGCTTATGAACACAACAACACAGGCACTTTCCACTTTCACAGTTCTCGTGGTGCAAGCTACCACACATAGTCCTTGAGCCGAGCTGGTGGCTGGGTGGCGGTTCTTAGTCCATATATCCCACCCCGGGAGCTGGGCTCCACCGTCTCATCTGATCTCTCACCTTCCACCTCCGGCTCACCCAGGTCCGGTTCACTCCACTGCTCCCACGTTCTGTCACCTGCATTTTCTTCGCCCTGAAGATTGGCAGGTTCGTCTCCAATCAGCGGGGAGTCCTCATCTTCTTGGGGACATTCCCCATCAGTCCAAAGGTTGCGCGGCACCGCCTTGAACCCCGACACATTGCGTGTCACCTGACGGTGCCCTCTTTGCACGGTTATCATGGTCCCTTGTGTCTCGCGGACCGTCCATGGGAGAGTCTCATAGCGGGAGTCCATCTTGGACTTTGTCGGGTTCCGTAACATGACCACCTGGTCGCCCACCTGGTGGTTGGATGGTTTCGACCTCCTCTTGGCATTCATGTGGGCATTGGCATCTGTTCTCCTTCTTTCGGTGCGCCCATCGTCGAGCTCATCCGGTCTTCTGCTGGGATGATGTGGAATGGACGACTTAATGACGGTGCCGAACATGAGATCAGCTGGGGGGACACCAGTTGTGCAGTGAGGGGTGACCTCAGGAAACGATAGAGGTCGACTTTCCACGGAGTGTCATTAGCTTTTGATAACCTCAACACTTTGTTGATGGTTCTTATGAACCGTTCGACATCCCCATTCGCCTGGGCCCACCTTGGCATGATGTGGGGATACCGGATGTTCAGGTCGTGCAGGTATTGTTTGAACTCCTCCCCTTGGAAGGGTTCGCCGTTGTCACTTTTGATCGTGGTGAGTAGTCCATGTGTCGCGAACATCTTCTCAATGGCCGGGATGACCACTTCCGCCGCCGTGGATTCGACCACCTTGACTTCGGGGTATCGGGAGTGATCATCGATGGCCACCAGGAGGTACAGGCCCTCTCGTAGTTTGCAGAAGTCAATGCGTATTGCGTCCCACCTGCCAGAGCCTCGTTCCGCTGACTGGATAGGTTCTGGATCAGGTGAGGCTCCGGTTATCAGGCATGGTAGACAGGTGTTGACTAGTTGTAATAAACACTGTCAAGATGAGGACACGGCACAGCGATCTGGCAGTACCTTACCGGGCTCCTTCCGGTATCATGGCGAATTGCAGTACTGCAGGCAGCGGTCTAGTGTTGCAAGCAGCGACCAACCTTTCCATGGCCACGCCCCTCTACGCACGCAACGCTTATCACGAGACGGCGACGGCAGTTCAGTGCGTTGCTACTCTCCACAGAGTTCTGAGACGCTTCGTGAGTTCGAACACTAACTATTTACTATTGTTCTTCCCCATACTTAGAATTACCTTTTTAGCTCCTCTGTCCTGATAGGCACTTTAACCCTTGTTCTGGCTTTCGTCCCTATATGTTTTTCTAGCTTTCGGCAGAAGAATCCCTTCCTCACTTCCGAATCCCTCTGCCTCCTTTAACCACCAACGCTCACTGAGCGGGTACGTCTCTTCATATTTTTTTCCCTCTGCTCTCTCATTGTATAGTGGGGAGAGATCTTGTACCTTCACAGGTATCTCATTCCTTGTTTTCCTTCAGGCAAAAGCTACATCTCATCTCTCGTGATTATATACTCCGACCCACGTTCGGAGCTGAGCCTTACTCACCATCTTATTCCGAGGGTAAGATTCCTTACGAATATCTTTAGGAAGTCAGTTCAACTCCCTCTTCTACCAGGTTCATATTTTTCTGTTTTGTTCACAGTTTTCTGGTTAGTTCCTACTAACATCCCGGGTCTAAAATCGGGGGACACTCCTTTCCTCACTCAATGCTTATCTCTGGCTAGTTTTGGGTAAGCCTCCATTTCTTCTTTCTTAAACTCCATTTCTCAGTTTATGAATGTGTGGTGGGTAAATCTTAAATGTCCCCTTATATTATTATCCAGTTCCAGTAGTCCTTACTGATTGCACGAAGATCATTTACTACATTGAGAAGTAACATCCCGATCATCTGGAACCTCCCCGGGGAGCAGCTATCTGGACGCCTCGAACCCCAGCAGCTCTTCTCGGCACAGGGTTTTTTCCCCTACGGGGGTTTTCCCTGGAGGGCTCACCCCTGGCCTGGACTTTTTCGTTCCGGCCAGTGGAGGGACTTCTAGGTATTTCCTCATTTTCGCCATAAATCGCAGGGAAAGGACTCAGGTAGGTGTTTTCTGTGTACTTTCTGGCCGTGTTAGAATATTTATGTGATAATTATTACACTAGTTTTTCTACTTTTTCGTCTATCCGTGGAAACCACACTCGGTGTCGAATTCGAGCCTTCGTTCGAGCCATCCCTTGGTGGCCCTCATGGGCGAGGGCCACTATTCGGTCGTGCAGGCCTGGCGGGATGATGATGCGATTTCCGTGGAGCAGCAGACCTTGCTCTGTTATCGACAGATCCTGGCGGACGGTGAACATCCCTGTGAGGAACGCCTTTGCTTCTTCCGTCCTGTTGTGCATGTTTTTCATGAAGGACCTCCAGTCACCTGAAATGATGGCATCCTTTACCAAATTACAACAGGGGTCATTGCATGTTTCTTCTGCGATGTCATCAATGCTGACCACAATACGTGGCCGTCCCCTGGAAGCTGCGGATGTCGGTGGGGGTCATGGGCGGACTCGCTGCCTGTATGTCAGCGACCTTCTGGGGGTCCGGTGAGATGCCAGTACTGCTAAACTTGTAGCCAAAGAACGATATCTCTGCCTTGAAAAACTCACATTTTTCCTTATGGATGGTTAGGCCCGCATCCTCTAATCGGCCCAGAAGCAACTGTAGTCTTCTTGAGTGTTCAACTTTGTCCTGGGCATGGATCAGGATGTTGTCACTCACATTCAGGACACCTGGTATGCCCCGGATGACTTCTTGAATGGTCTGTTGGAAGACTTCGGCCGAGCTTAGCCGCTTGTATCTTCGCAGACCCAAATGTGTAGAAAATGTGGTTATGTACCGAGAGTCCCTGTGCAGCTTCAGCTGGTGGTATCCTGCTTTCAAGTCAACCTTCGAGAAGACTCTCGATCCCGTGAGGTCAGCCACAATTTCGTCGAGGGTTGGCGTGATGTGGCGCTCCCTCTTGATGGCAGTGTTCGGGAGGCGCATGTCTATGCAAATGCGGACCTTCCCCGGCTGTTTAGGTTTCTTTGTGACCACCATTGGGGACACCCATGGTGTCGGCCCCCGTCACCTCTTCTATAATGCCTGCTTCTTCCAACGCTTTAAGTTCTATCTCCACCAGTTCGCGCATGTAGAATGGGGTCCTCTGGTGTCTGACAGCCTTTGGCTGGACCGACTTATCAATATGGAGCTTGACCGTCTTTCCTTTCAGACACCCAATCCCGTTTTGCAGGTTGGGATACTGTGCAAGGATGTTCTCGACCTCTTGGGCTTCCTTGACTTGACTGACGAACTGTACCAGCCCTAGATCCTCAGCCGCATCACCACTCAGAAGGCATTCAATCCCCGCATTCACTACGTATATTTTGGATGGTAGCCAGTTTTCACCATGGCTGAGGGTGGTGCGGAATCTGCCAACCACCGGTAACGGCTTTCTGCAGCCATATGCAAACAGGAAAGTGTCTGTGTTCTTGAGGGCTGGTCGTGGTTGCAGTGTTTGGAAGGTGCTCGTGGGCATGACGTTCACCGAGGCTCCCGTGTCTATGGTCATCCATACCTGCTGGTTTTGGAGGGTGACCTGGCATTTGCACCTCCGGAGCCCTTTCTTCTGCTTAGCATGCCCACGATCCAGGGCTGACACCAGGTAGACTTTCCTCCCTTTGGTCCGCTGCTCTCTACCGGGGTCCTGTTGAGTCCCTGTGATGTCATCTCCTTCTTTCTCGGTCGACAAGTTGGTCGTTTCGACTCGCCTTGTGATCGGCTGCTTCTTTTTCTTTGTTCCACTCTTCTCCTGGGGGTTCTGCGGAGGCAGTAGTGGAGCGCCCGATGATCGGCACACCTTGGCATAGTGGTCCTTTCTGCCACATGCCCCACACATTGCGCCTTGCGCAGGGCAATTTCGCCATCCATGACGAGATCCACCACACCATCCACACTCCGTGGGTCCCGGGATCCGTGGCTGCCATCTGGCAGGTGAGTAGTTGCCGCCAGATTCATCTCTAGTGGACTGTCTATTGGTGACATGGGCCACCATGGATGACGCAAGGGCAGGTTGTAGTTTTTGCAGAGTCATGCCCATGTTGGCGGCCCTGGCATGTGCCAGCTCCCTTTGACGACCCAGATCCAGAATGCGCGTTAGGGAGATGCCCCTCTCACCCAGCACCATCCAGCGGGGGTGGGGCTTTTATTCAGATGCCCTGCATCACTGCGTTGCGGGGCACAGGGCGGATCTAACAGGCACACCTACGTCATCACAACAACAAAGCTAGACGAACATACAGAGCTCCTGTCACCCAACTGTATTAACGGTAACAGAGCTTCAACTGCATCTACCAGTCACAATTGCAGCACTTTACTTTTACGCCCATACAGTATTGAAACACTGAATATTCCACTCCACACATAGACTCTCCTGACCTCTTCTGTTTTTTTACAGTACTTTAAAGGAGCAGAAGTTTACTACAGACTTCCTTCCTTTATCCCTCCATTAGTAACATGCTGATTTCTCTTCAGCACTCCCATTAGTTTAATATGGGGCCAGCACCTTCACTCTCCAGTATGCAGGGTCAAAAATAAACGTTGACAAAAATAAACACTGACAAAGATCGGGACAGCGCACACTCAACCGTGCTAGAGGTGCCATGCTGGGGCAACACCCCACTGGCCCCGGGCCTGAGGCCAGCCGCCCGAGCTTCGACTCCCTGACTGCAGCCTCAGATCAGATGTGACAACCCTCTGAATGTAAGTATCTCACTAAGCAGAGGTAAAGAAACTAACCAGGATTCCCTCAGTAATGGCAAAAGAGGAGCCCAGCGCTGAATGCACATCCAGCAGCAGGTGGAAGAAATGTGGTGTGCAGAAGACTGGCTTGCCATCATCACCTTGAGGGCCCAATTCCTTCTGTTCAGTGCCCACCACTTGGATGGTGTTAGGCTGGTAGCGTCCGCCGGCACGCAGGGATCGGGTCTTCTCTGAGTCGGGTGCTTGGGAATGCAGCTCAAAGTGGATGGTAAACTCAATCTAAGGCTAGGTATGATGCAAGACTGATAGCCAACAAGTACCATAAAGGAAAGTTGAAAAGTACTTTGAAGAAAGATTTTAAGAGGCCATGAAATCATTGAGCAGAAAATGGGTGGGGATTAAACACAGTTGGCAGGTTGTTCACCCGGAACAGCAAATCCTGCTGCGGGACCATCACCGGGGCACATCCAGCCCCACAGGGCACATTTCCTCTGTGTCAGTACACAGCAATTGGCTCCAGGTCAGCTGGGAATGCTCTAGGGGTAGATGGCTATCCGCTCTGGCGAAGAGTGTTACAGCCCCCTGGCTACAGTTTCCCCATGTCCATGAGGGAGAGGGAGAGTGACCACTGATGCACCCTCCTCCAGCCACCATCCTGGCCCCTCTTGGGGGTCATCAGGGCAGAGACAGGGGATGGGCCCCGTGCTCACGATGCGACTGTTGACTGGGGTGGGCTGTCCTCAATGTATCTCGACTACAATGCACCACCGGGCGAGAAGGCCCACGAAGGGCGACAGGTGTCTGCAGTGATGTCAGTTACCCACCTGACCCGTCCTGAAACACAGACCAAGGAGTCTATCAAGTGCACGAGTCAGAGAGCCAAACAAAACCGTGTGACACAATGAAGGTGAGGGCTGGTGCACGTCGGCTGAGGTGGAATCCCATTGCACCGTGCACATCACTTCATCTCTCAGGCCGCTCTCTTGAGGAGGCGGAGCATCAGCATGTGATGTATCCCTGCGCAAAGCAAAATCAGAGGGCACTCTGGTGGAGTTTGGTACCAGTCCTGTAATGTAAATCGGTTGTCCGAACTGAGTATAGGGGCAGAAGACTAATCAAACCATCTTTTAGTTGGATCGCTCTTGTGTTTCTCTAAAGATAGCTGGCGCCCAGATGTATCTGGTGAGGAAAATGATTGGAGGTGGTGGGGCAAAAACATTCTCAATCTATTCTCATACTTTATATGGGTGAGGAGTCAGTTTCGCTTTCAATACCCAGTGTGCCACTTTTGGTACACTGAACTAGCACTTCAGGAAGAACGCCAGGTTAAGGCACATTGACAACGCTCATCAGGCCTCAGAAAATGAAATGTGTTGGTTGATATAGACAACAAAACAGTGGCCATGGAAGTCTGCATCTGCCAAGGAGTGTGTAACTACTTACCTGCAAAATCAACTTGGCATTGGATGGTGAAGGAGCGTTGGGCCCATACCCAGCCACTGCTGCCTCTGAGAGACGCAGGGGATATGCCGTGACAAGTAGGAGGGCTGCTGAAGTGTGCATGGTAGCCCGAGGCGAGTGCCCGGGTGGAGCCACCACAGGTGCAGATCTTGCTGGTAGTAGCAAATGTCCAAACAAGAACTTTGAAGGCTCTAGTGGAAGAGGGTACCATGTGAACAGCTGTTGAACATGGGTGAGTCATTCCTAAGAGATGAGTGAGCACCGTTCGGCGGGGTGGGCAATGACCTCCATTGCCCTAAGTCAATCGAAAGTGAGTCGTTTCAGATCCCTGAACACAGAGTGACATAGACAGACACCCTCGCAGCATTCATTGCAGTAACGCAAATGGTCCCGGTGAATCTGGCGTGCGCCCTGGGGAGAGTTCTATTTTCTTTGTGAAGGGCAGGGCACGTTGGAATGGGTTTGCTTCAAGAGAGGAGCATGAGTCTTCGAAACTATTGTGGTTTTTGTGGCATGCAGTGATCTCACATTGGTCCTTGTTAACCTGGGGGAGATGGTGTAAATCTCACACAAGCCCATACCCATATTCACAGCAGGACTCCAAGGTGAACAACCTCTGGCATGTTGGAACAATGTAGGTAAGGGAATTCAGCAAGTCAGATCTGTAACTTTGTTGATGGGAATTGGCTCCAAGGGCTGATTGAGTCAGGCTGGAGCATGTAGCCGGGCTGGCTGGGCACCATGGCTGGAGGAGGCATATCCACCCCTGGGGACCCCTGAATGTGAGCCAGGCCCTTCCTGCAGATCACCCTAGCTAGGTTGATGCCTCTCTCGATTCCCCTACCAGGGTTCGAGGCCAGCATTCTGCCTTAGCCGACACATAGCAGCTTACTTAGAAATGGTGCGGACAAGGGTAACCTGATGGTTTAATTGAAACAAGGCATCACAAAGGCCTGCAGTGGTTGTTGAGACAATACAATTTCTGAATGTCAAAGTGAATGAACTCATTGAAGGACGGGTAAATGACGGGAGTAACTATGACTCTCTGAAGTTGGCCAAATGCTATGTCATCTCATTGGTGGCATGCATGAATGGATAAACAGGATTCCCACTGTCCCGACCTACTGCGAGTAAACCACAGCCAAGGGAAGGGGCTTGGTCGAATTAGCGGGGATAGGAGACCCTGTTGAGCTTGAGTCTAGCCTGGCAGTGTGAGGAGACATGAAAAGTGTTGGATAGGTGGGAGGACCTCAGGCCAGCGGTGAAATACTACTGCTATAATTTTCACTTGCCCCATGTGGGGGGGTGGCATTCCCCGTGGCGCTGTCACTTCTGGCTCCAAGCACCCAGCTCCAGTCATCAGCGACCCGCTCCAGGGATATTGTCAGGTGGGGAGCTTGACTGGGGCAGCACACCTGTCCTACAATAATGCAGGTGCCCTAAGGCAACTGCAGGGAGGAGAGAAATATCCTGCAAAGACGAAGGGAAAAAGCCTACTGGATCTCAATTTTACATATGAATACAGACTGTGTAAGCAGGGTCTCATGATCCTTCTAACTTTTTGTGTTTCCAGCAGGAGGTGTCAGAATATGACCACAAGGATAATTGTCTTGTGGTGGCAAAGCATTCATAGTGACTTCGCATTTTGATCCTTCCATGTCCCGGGAGGATAGCTCAGCGGCAGCGTGCGCGTCTTGGAAGCAAGACGACACGAAGCAACAACAGGTTCGATCCTCGGGTCCGCGCTTAGAAACCTCTGTGTGTTTAAGCGCGTTATAAACACGTAACTAAGACAACCAAACAAAAAATACGCAACTAAGAAAAACAAACAATTCCTGCAACAGCGCCTCGATGCCTGCGGGCTGTGTGAGCGCTTTATAAATATAAAATAAAAAAAATAAAAAAATAAAAATGTCGGCTCTTCCTATCATTGTGAAGCAGGATTCTGCAAATGTTAGATTCTTCACCCACTAATGGGGAACGTAAGCTGGGTTAGATCGTCTTGTGACAGGTTAGTTTTACTGTACTGATGATGTGTTGCACTAGTTATACTGTTCAGCATGGGAGGAACCTCACATTCAGATATTTGGTGTATGTGCTTGGATGAGGGTCCAATTGGGAGAAGCTGCCATCTGTGGGATTATGACTGGATGCCTCTAAATCAGAATACCTCATAAACTGTAAAGGTAACATAGCACTGTGGAATCTCCAATGGCCTAGGAAGGCCAGTCTCTGGGCCAGTGCAAAGAGCTGTGTGAGAAACCTGAAGGTGTCTTACTCGCTAGTCCCTGGGGATCTGTCATCCAGGTGGCTAACTTGAATGAACAAAACACAATTTTTCAGGGTGAGAGGTCCCTCTACTCCCAAATCTCAGAATGTATACATGTGACTACATATACATTGTTTCACAATGGTATATTTGAATAATCTTAAAATAGAGTACCAAGGGGTATTCTGAAGAAACAATACAAATGAGTATGATCCACGCGAAAAGAGGATCTTAATGTACAAACATACAACAGCACAAAATTATTATCGGAGCAGTTGTGCAATGAAGACAGAAATCAACAATCATTAACATAATATAAAAAGATCACAATAACAACAGTGTTTGAACTGTACACTGTTCATGTGAAGTTGTCGACACAACAGTGTTTCGGCCTAAAACAGCTGTAAAGTGCAGCTAGGTGAGCAGGCCTTCATCAGGACGTGTGGTGAAATGATAGTAGTCCCGGGGTATCTATCTATGAAGAAACAAATGGAGTACAGTGAGTGGGAGAGGACCTCAAAGTAAAATGATGATTCAGAAAGCTCCATATGGATGCTATAAGATATACAAACAAGCTCTCCCCAGGGGAAAACTTTTATCTTCCCAAGGGTTAATCCATAGCCAAGGTAAGACCGGTCCATACTGAATACAGGAACCGAACAGCCATTTTGCTGTGCTGTAGAAAACCAATGAGTGTCTGTGGACCCTGCAAGGACACATAGGACACTGTCAGAGTGCCATCCGGGTTGTAAAGCGTTGAAAAATGTCTGTTTACATAAGGTGCAACGCTTACCTCAAGTGGTAATGAGTGTCATTTGCGTGACCTGGAGAAATGGAATCAATCAGCATAGGTTGTCCTCCTGGTGTGTCAATGCACGACCTGTGTGCAAAACATATGATGCACAGTTACAACCTTTCTATACTTGTTTGATACATCCAGTAACGAGCCCGTGCCGGCTCAGAACATTAGCAGTGTGGATTAAAGCAAGTGAACTTGCTAGGGAGCTACCCAAAGCATATGCACCCGATCTAGAACTGCCATGTGCTTTAAAGCATTGCGGAACGCCAGTAAATTAAAGGATTAATGGCCGCGATACGGCTCTGTCAATAAACGTGCAAGATACCACCAAATGCTACGTTCGGTACTAAATCCTGTCAGAATCATTAGCTCAGTTAGTGTTAACAAGGCAAGAAGTGCCGCTGTGTCCCTTCGCACGTTAAGTATAAAGTAATGCCGTGCGGGGTCAGTCGAACCATGACTAATGGCCGCGAAGCGGCGCGTGCAGAAGGCACCTCAGTGATGCAGAGGGTACGAATGCCTGCGCACGAGAAATCTTTGAATTAGTAGAGCGTGAAACTGACACGCTTCAAAAACAGGCTGAACTTACTTTCACAGGAGTCGCTGTTGCTAGCGTCGGCAAGCGTCTCCTCGGCAATGAGAATGGTGAAAGAGAAACCGTTGTCAAGGCGACCAAGGGTAATCAAACCATCAGGTCACACTGATAGGCCCAACGGTCGCGCGCCCCTGGTGGCGTCATAATTGGTGGTGCTCGTCCGGGGTGAGGGGAAGGGGGAGGTGCCTTCAATGGGAATGCACCTAGCCCTACCTACATGTAGTATTAAGACCGGCAAAAGCCGAGGAAAAGTGAAAGATTGTGTGCCAAGAGAGTGCCAAAATTCACAGCCAAGCATTTGGGAGAACTAGAGTGTGGACTGCACATGTGAGCCACTACTTACAACTCACGTGAGGATTCTCGTTGCGAGTACTATACATTCTACCTAAGATACACAAAAATCCTACACAACCTCCTGGCAGACCAATTGTTTCAGTGTGTGATTCGCTTTTGGAACCACTATCTCTGTACAAAGATTATTTTCTCTAACCATTCATAAACTAAAATGTACATTAAGGATTCCACTGCTGTCATTCTGCTTCTACAAGACCTTGTTTTACCACAACACTGTATCATGGCGACAATGGATGTGGAAGCACTGTATACATCAATTCCACAACGTGAAGGACTTGAAGCTTTGAAGACCTGCCTCAACCTTAGGAATGATGTCACGACCACACCAACAGATTTCATCTTGGAGTGTGTTAGACTTGCAATGTCAGAGAACTTTTTTCTGTTCAAGGACAATTTGTATCAACAGATAAAGGGTGTAAGCATGGGGGCCACTTTTGCCCCCGATGTAGCCAATTTGTATATGGCACAGTACGAATTGGATCATATACACCATGATTCTAACCCATACAGATCACAAGTACTGTTATGGAGACGGTACATTGACGATGTACTACTCATTTGGACAGGTACAGAAGCCAGCTTACTCCTTTTCCATCAATGGATCAATACATGCAATGAGCACATTCGTTTTACCATCAATTGGAGCTACCAGGCTGTGGTTTTCCTGGACCTACATATCTACAGGTCAGGCAACACCCTCCACACAGAATTATACAGAAAACCCACTGACCGTAATAGTCTTTTGCACTTTACCAGCTATCATCCTCAGGGCCTAAGATACAATTTACCTTATGGCCAATTTCTGAGGATTAGACGCAATTGCTCCAACAAAGATAAATATAAACTACACGCTAACGACTTACAAAATCGTTTGAAAGAGAGGCGGTACCCGAAAAAATCGATCAAACAAGCAAAGAAAAGGGCATTGAACATGGACAGAACAATTTGACTGACACCCAGGGTGAAAAAAGAGATGAACAGACTAGTATGTGTCACTACATATAGCCCGTTGAGCAATCTTACCAAACAAACGATCAACAAACATTAGCATATGATAAAAAACAAGGGCACCCTTGACAAGAAACCTATGTTTGCGTTTAAAAAGAACAGGAGCCTAAGGGACACTTTGGTGCACACGTACATTGAGGCCAACAAGACTCCAAACACACTGTGGGATTTAACAAGTGTGGTGGGACATTATCCATGTGGGAATTGTGTGGCTTGTCTCTACACTATCCCAATGAAGACTTTTGATCATAAGGATTTTCATTGCACCCTCAACACTCACACCAACTGCAATAGTAAGTGTGTCATTTATGGAATACGCTGTCCTTGTCTGCTACTATACAGTGGCAAGACCTCCAGGCCTATTAAACAACGGATCTCAGAGCATCGATCCTGTATCAAAAACAAAGTACCAGATAAGCCCCTTGTCGAGCATTTCAACCGTATGGGACACACCAATGAGGAAATTCATGGACCATCATACAACAACTGTCCCCACAGAAAAGAGGTCGAGATAGGGACAAAGCACTAACTAGACTCGAACAACAGCTAGTGCACAAACTGGACACAGTCAAAACAGGGTTAAATATCTCAGTAGAATGGAAACATTTTTATGCCAATTGAGTTTCCACATATAGGTAATCGGGTAATATTCTCCATTGGTCACCACCTCTACCCATCACCAACACTTACCCAGCGACTCCTGTCCATTAGTGGGATGACTATTCACGACTGTATTTGAATGCTTGTAATAATCATCATTTGTGATGGTATCATTCTCTATAGACTGCAATGTAATGCTTTACCCATGAAGGGCAACATGTTTTGTTATATTGACTAACAGCTGAGCATTAATTTAAGTTGTTTTGACCTTCGTATTTTTTGTGGTGTACCCCGATGTTGATGGCATTATTGCTATGAAGACTGTAATGCATTTAAAATGAATGGTTCACTTCTGTGAAGTGAATGCAGCCAAGCATTATTTCCCTCTATGTTGCTGCACCTATCTGTAATCATACAACCCTGAGTGTTCATTAGTATTTGTCCACACCCCATTAGCCCCGCTCTGAGCAGGTATCTCCACCGGGGGGGGTTTCTGTGAACACGGGGCCACAAATCATTTGCCGGCACCCAGTCCGAGATGTTGCTTTTTACTTGCAGGTTAATCATTAGTACTCGCAACGAGAATCCTCACGTGAGTTGTAAGTAGTGGCTCACACGTGCAGTCCACACTCTAGTTCTCCCAATTGCTTGGCTGTGAATTTTGGCACTCTCTTGGCACACGATCTTTCACTTTTCCCCGGCTTTTGCCAGTCTTAATACTACGTGTAGGTAGGGCTAGGTGCACTGCCATTGAAGGCACCTCCCCCTTCCCCTCGCCCCGGACGAGGACCACCAATTATGACTGGCTACTCGGTCCATGACGCGTCACCAGGGGCGCGCGACCGTTGGGCCTATCAGTGTGACCTGATGGTTTGATTACCCTTGGTCGCCTTGACAACGGTTTCTCTTTCACCGTTCTCATTGCCGAGGAGACGCTTGCCGACGCTAGCAACAGCGACTCCTGTGAAAGTAAGTTCAGCCTGTGTTTGAAGCGTGTCAGTTTCATGCTCTACTAATTCAAAGATTTCTCGTGCGCAGGCATTCGTACCCTCTGCATCACTGAGGTGCCTTCTGCACGCGCCGCTTCGCGGCCATTAGTCATGGTTCAAGTTACCCCGCACGGCATTACTGTATACTTAGCGTGCAAAGGGACACAGCGGCACTTCTTGCCTTGTTAACACTAACTGAGCTAATGATTCCTGACAGGATTTAGTACCGAACGTAGCATTTGGTGGTATCTTGCACGTTTATTGACAGAGCCGCATCGCGGCCATTAATCCTTTGATTTACTGGCGTTCCGCAACGCTTTAAAGCACATGCCAGTTCTAGATCGGGTGCATATGCTTTGGGTAGCTCCCTAGCATGTTCACTTGTTTTAATCCACACCGCTAATGTTCTGAGCTGGCACAGGCTCGTTACTGGATGTATCAAACAAGTATAGAAAGGTTGTAACTGTGCATCATATGTTTTGCACACAGGTCGTGCATTGACACACCAGGAGGACAACCTATGCTGATTGATTCCATTTCTCCAGTGTCACGCAAATGACACTCATTACCACTTGAGGTAAGCGTTGCACCTTATGTAAACAGACATTTTTCAACGCTTTACAACCCGGATGGCACTCTGACAGTGTCCTATGTGTCCTTCCAGGGTCCACAGACACTCATTGGTTTTCTACAGCACAGCAAAATGGCTGTTCGGTTCCTGTATTCAGTATGGACCGGTCTTACCTTGGCTATGGATTAACCCTTGGGAAGATACAAGTTTTCCCCTGGGGAGAGCTTGTTTGTATATCTTATAGCATCCACATGGAGCTTTCTGAATCATCATTTTACTTTGAGGTCCTCTCCCACTCACTGTACTCCGTTTGTTTCTTCATAGATAGATACCCCGGGACTACTATCATTTCACCACACGTCCTGATGAAGGCCTGCTCACCTAGCTGCACTTTACAGCTGTTTTAGGCCGAAACACTGTTGTGTCGACGACTTCACATGAACAGTGTACAGTTCAAACACTGTTGTTATTGTGATCTTTTTATATTTTGTTAATGATTGTTGATTTCTGTCTTCATTGCACAACTGCTCCGATAATAATTTTGTGCTGTTGTATGTTTGTACATTAAGATCCTCTTTTCGCGTGGATCATACTCATTTGTATTGTTTCTTCAGAATACCCCTTGGTACTCTATCTCAAGATTATTCAAATACACCATTGTGAAACAATGTATATGTAGACACGTGTATACATTCTGAGATTTGGGAGTAGAGGGACCTCTCACCCTGAAAAATTGTGTTTTGTTCATTCAAGTTTACCTACCTGGGTCTTTCAGGGCTTTGCCAGGTACCCTTACATTTAAATCATCCAGGTGGTTAAGACATGGCTATTGCTTTTGGATCCAGTTCCTGGGTGTGGACCAGTGCGGGAGGAACACCTGGATGGAGCGGTCCTTGGGAGGGTGGGAGTGGGACACCGGATGTCGAGACACAGTATCCCCTTGCCTGTAAGACTTTTCCCAATCCTACAAGGTAGGGTACTTAGGAACTCAACCCATCCCCACCCCTTTCCCACACAAACAATTTCTTACGGACAACTCACTGTGAAATGAAATGGACTAACACCCAAGCCGTATACCTGGTCATGCAGAGTCGGGCAATTACTAGTCATTACACACATCTGACTTCCGTCACACATTTCCACATGGATAAAAGGCGGAGCACAAAAGTACACTCTGAGCAAGGCAAAGCAAACGAGAAAGCAGCAGTTCCAAGATGGCAGCTTAATGCGAGGTGGGAAGTGCCCTTGACCTTTTTAGAGAAAAAACTTTACTTTCACAAGCGTTCGAGAATAAGAAACATAAGACCTGGAATTGAAGCTGAAGAAACCTGCATTATGTGGCAGAGCTACCCGGGGATCTTCTGTGTAGATAGCAAAGGCGGGGAGGAGCACTTGTCGCTGTGGTACTGTCCTTGGCTCCTAAAACAAAGCAGCACCAGTAAAGCCAGGACAGCCAGTGAATCGGGGAGACTGATACCTGACCGGTCTGTGTTAGAACCAAGATGGCAGTACTGGAGCTGGCTTGGGCTGCGGGCTAGAGAGGGAGAGATGGGGGGAAAGGAGAAAGTGATTGCTCCAGTAGAGAGGAAAGGTGAAAGGGTTAGAGAGGGGAAGGTCAGAGGAGCTGAGAACAACTAGAGGTGGCCCAGCAGAGTGAGTCGGGCCAGAGGTTAAGAATAGAAAGAGAGAGAGAGTCGTAGAGGTCGCAAAAGAGTCCAGAGGAGGTACAGGAAGCATCCAGGTGGATGTTGAGGTCTCCAAAGAGGAGGAGTTGAGTGGTCAAGGCCAGGAGGGAGGAAGAGAGGTTCACCCACTCGGAGAGGAAGGAGATGATCTGACCAGGTGGCCAGTAGATAGTAGCCACTGTGAGAGAGTGGCCAGAAGAGGGAGAAAGCCTACAGGCAAGGCATTCAAAGGAGGTGTAGGCCCGCACAGGAATGATAAAGGCAGGAATCCACTCAGGGAAGATCAAGGCTACAGCCCCACCAGAAGTTCACTGGATGCATTATTATTATTTGATGGTCATATCTTGCTCCCATCTGTAGATTTAGGATTAGATAGGCGTTTATCATACCCATTTTGAAGTTAAACACCCTTGAACTGTGGTCACTAGTGTCTGTCTTCCTGTTGATACCATGCCTTCCTTACAGCTCCCCTGGTATTTACAGCTGCTTGCCTCAGGACTCGAGTGTGGATAGAAGGGGGCAACTTCTCTCCCCCGTAGTGCACCACATGTTTGTGGGGAATGTGGTGCATTATCATTTGTAGACAATCTGTTTCTGAATCAAGGTATTGTAAGTAGCAGAGCAGCTGCCTCACTGCAATCTATTGGAAGTCATCCTCTGAGCCAAGTTTTGGCAAAGGTGCTGCCGCGGTGCTGGTGTCGCAAGGGTCTCTGTCCTTCCTCCTCCTGCTGTGCAACTGGGTGCATGGGAAAGTCCCACCCACCCTGGGTGTACCTCCGGGGAGTGCTCTTCTCTCTTTCCGGGTCAGCCTAGTAGACCAGATAGCCTTGTACCAGCCAGCAGCAGAGTGGCAAGACCCAGACTGTGGGAGTCAGGGAAGAGAGGCTGGGCCTTGGTTGTGCATGGCAGTGAACTGGATAACCCAGTCCTTTAAGATGAGTTGCAATTACCCTGGAGATGGACGGGGATGCAGATTTTTATTCATATTAATCAATAATCAAAATGACTCAGGTAGTTGGCAAAAGGAAGACTGTTTTAATATCAATTATCTAAAACAGGGAGCATAACAAACATCAACAAATTCGCTTGATCCTCTTACTCAATGCATTTAAGAAAAAACAAAGAATGTATACACAAAACTCAACATCACTGACGTTGACCTGCGTCACTACCAACATCATCCTACGTGGCAAACTACAGAAACCTATGAGTATGGGTGATTGGCTCTGGGTGAACATCTAAGTATACAATCCATACTAGTCTAAAAAATATGATTGGTCAATGAACATCAGGTGGGGCAACTAAGCCCTCCCCTAAAAATGACTACTATGAACGTCACTAAATACACAACATCCCATTGGTTTACACAACTATAGGACCCCTAAATACGCAGTCCTCTACAATTGGTTGGCACTCTAACCTCCGTCAGTACTTTTCCACCTACGTCTAGCAGCATGCACGTTGGCCATCCAGGTGCTGGTGAGTTTGCCTTAACCATTGCTTCCCACCAATTAGCATATCAATCCATCATCACCTCAGTGGTCTACTGTCAATTAGGCTTTGAAGCTCAGCCTTGAGAGTGTTCTTAGCTCTGAGAAATTCAGGGAGTGAAAACACGCTCTGCCCTCATGCGTAGGTGTGAGCATCTTGTTAGTCCAACTTCATGATTCCATGTGACTAGAGACCATGGAATTGAGCTGCTAGTGCATTTAATACTATTTTTGAATAGACCTCTGATGTCTTCCTTGTTTTGTTCATGCCTTCTGAACAGGAGTTCTGTTCTTTCACACGATTTGTATCCAATGTCAGTTTACTCAAGCTTGATAAAACCTTGGCTTCTTTGGCTCATCCAGCCTTATCTGCTGATATTCACTTTATAATTCAATTTGCTTTTTAACTGCGACATACTAGAAATTAGGCCTTCTTGCTACTGTCCTATAATTCTTAGTGGAAACATCCATCCTTTACTTGTCCATATGCATATATATACTGGCACTTGGCGTAAAACTATTCATTATAAAGCTAGCCTCAAGATTACTACATATGCTTGCCTTTCTTTTGCATCTGTACATGTGTAAATGACTTAATGTCTTCATCTGCTTCTGTGGCATAAGCCTTATCCTTGGTACTTTCGTGATGCCTTATAGAATATCTGCATTCTCTAGTCTATGTCACATACTCTGGTTTCCAACATACAGGCAATAGGGGCGGACCGGTTGAGGTGGGGGTAATTGGCTCCTCCTCTACACTACCCCCCCTGGGTGATTCATCGACCACTCTCTCATCATCCTTCACATCCAGGCATCCTCTTCTGAAAAAGAGCTTTTTTGGGATAAATATCTTTATGACACCCTTCAGGCATCCTGCTGATTTGACGTGCTCATCTTTGTTCCATGTCATGAGACTGCATTGTCCACTTTGACTGCAATAGATCCATCTTCCTACATACTTCTTAAGATTCTTTGGATACAGGAACGTTGTTCCCTCAGGTGCATGGATACTGGCCTTCACAAAGTCTCTGATCTCTTCATCTGTTAAGTCTCAGGCTTTCCATCCTGATTCGACAACGATCATGATCTTTATCCCTATGGCTTTCTTTGATGCCTTCTTGCATTGTGAGATTATTATCTTGATCACATGGAATCCAAGCAACACCAACACGATCAGGGCTCCAAGAAACTTCAACATGTCTGCCATCCATTGAGTAATCCAAGAAAAGAGCGATCCAAACCAGCTGTCATCAGCAATGTCTTCTACTTCATCTATCATCTTACTATGGAGCTTTGTCAGCATGTCTATGGCCTCTGTCAAGGTTCCATTCTCGTCATAATGAGAAGGTATAAATGTGCGACATGATTCTTCAATTTTCTGCACAAACACCTCCATCAAATGCTGTAATCATATCCAAGGCATATCTTTTCTGAAGCGTCATCAGTCGTATGGCTCTCATCTCTTCTCTGATAGCATTGATTCCCTTTATAGTTGTATTGATCGTCTCTAGCAGTTCCCATCTGTTGATATGCAGCCACTTGGATTTTGCTCCAACCTGGATTCTCGGCATAGAAATTAAGGTAAACTCTGATAAGGTCTGGCTGAACAGCCGGTGCTCATATGGAATAGAGTCAAAAGCTTCTATTGACTTAGCTGAAAAATAGTTCCCCCTCCTCATCCTCCTTATCAGTTCCACAGATCTCCTCTTCCTCAGGTGAGCATCTGCTTTTGGAAAACTGTCACGCTGGAACATGGACATTCACTAATGAGCATCGCCCTCCCCAATCCTCAGATAGCTTCATGTATGCCCTGGATCCACAAGCCCAATAACGATCCATGATTACTGCTGTTCCATGTATCATCCTGGTACATCAAATATTCAACCACAGTTCTGGTTCTTTCCAACTTTCCCTGTGCCATAATTTCTGAAGCACAGCTTTGAACTTTCCAAGGGGACTGTCTGCAAGGGTACTCCTCTGTCTTTGACCCAAGTCAGTAGCTTAGCAAGTCTTGGCCATAATGGCTTACTGCCATTCTGTACAATGTCAATGGCAGGTTTGTAACATCCAATGACCACCCAGGCTCTGCAGATTACCACTCATTCTTTCCATTCATCTGGTGATAACACTGATCCCCAGATCTGCACCTGTCCTCTGTTCTTCCATCCTTGAGTGTCTTCTGCAGATTTTCCTGGACTCTCCAGTCTTTTGTTTACTTCCCATCTGATTCCAGCTCCTTTCACTCCCGGCTTCTCGTGTCTGATCACATGATTCTTTAAATGAACTCTGTTTCTTGTCTTTGTATCTTGGATATAGTCATCTTCATCTGGATCCGTCCATTCAGTTGCCCATATTAGGTAGGCATCTCGGCCCATGAACTGGCCTCTTGTTTTGCAAAGTGCTATGCACGAAAGAAAATGAGCTGTCTGGACATCTATTTCGATAGCTATGAAGATCTTGGATTTTTCCATACTGTAAGGCAGGATTGCACACACAAAGCATTCCTCCTTCGAAGGACCTCTTCCCACTTCCTTCATATGTTGATACCATATATTGTTTCCCAGGTGAGCTCTACTGGCCAGGTAATCATTTAGTTTGAAATCAACCTCTCTGGTGCTTCTTTTAGGTCTCATTATTCTAATATGACCTTCCATAATCATTTAATGAAGAGTGTTAGCATATTTTCTTCTTGCTGGGTTGATCATAGGTGCACTTACATGTGTTATCCAAGTAGGAGAAGGTTCCGAAAGTTTCACTCTCTCAACATATCATTTAGGCATGAAAATGTCTCGCAAAATCTCCATGTGTGACTGTCTCTTAGGAATCACCTTTGGGTAATTTATCACAGGACCAGTGTCACGACCCTCGCCCAAAAACTCCTCAGGCAAACCCATTGGCCAGGTGGAGTCAGGACTCGGGCCTCTAGAGCCTGGCATCCTCTTCAAAAGCCCTCATGGGACCGGTCCTGGCACCTATGGCGCCAGGCTCATACACCATGAACAACAATGTGCTTGGGAACTACTTTATTGTATTATCAGCCAACATGGAGGCATCCACATATCTTGGTTCCTAAGAACCAAGCTATGCGGTCTAGTGTTTTGGGTGTGGCAGGCCTGGAACTACTTTCCCTGGTAATACTCTACCTGGGTTATATAAACCACACCATGACTGCAGAACATGCTTCGTGTTACTTTGCAGCTTGCAACGTGACGCTCACCGTGTCCAGCTATTCCCTCAAACCTCAGAGAAGCAGAACCTGCAAGGAGACAAAAGGAACATCATTAGCGCACCATCTTACCTGCAGTCTTCATCTTTAAACACTCGCAGCTACTGAGAACAGCTTCCTCGAATCTGCACGCCTCCCGGACAGAATGACCTGAAAGAGGAAGATAGAGGCAACATTAAAGAAAGCTGTAGAGACATTTACAAATTATGAACTGCTCAAAAGGCTTACCTGGCTGGTCGCCTCTCGGCTGGCACCACTCCGGACATTCCACTCGTGCTGAAGAACACAGCGACCTACAAGGAAGGAAAACACAGGTTAGCAAAGGCAAGACTTTGCAGCGCTGCGCATAGCGCTTACCTACCGCATCATAGCGCTCTTAATGCGCCATCATTTACCAGCGGGGCTCAACCAAGCCAGTTCCCCGCGCTGAAGCTCCGCATACCTAAGGGAGAAAAAAGAGACATTTTAAACAAAGAAAGGCATGCAGGATAGCAACAAAACTAAAGAACAGCAATAAGACCGACCTGAACAATATCAAAAGGGCCGGCGTCAGTGAAGTAACTGGACCGCACTCGCCCATGAAAGACAACGTGCCCCTGCAAAGAAGGCATGACGGAGAGCACGCCTAATTCTACCACAAGGTGAGGAGAGGGCACCAGAGGGACTGAAAGCATATGGGGGTCTCAGGAGGATACTTACCCCATTCGGTCATGCTTGAAAACAGTCCTCCTGTATTTTTAGGCAGAACCTTCCCTGCAGACCACATCAGGGCAAAGCTGAGAAGCATACCAGCGAGTAACCCAGCTGGGTGGCGTCCCTGTGGATACCAGGTGAGCATTACAACCAAGTGTAATTGCATGCATTACCGGTATAGGCTCACTGTCCAACAACCTCTTTTCCTGCCTGTCTTGCCAAGCCTGTCTTTTGTGTTCTAAAAGGGTTTTTAAGACACTTGTTGCATGTGAATGATTGTTAGTGACACTTATCTCAGATTCAGGTAATGTGTCATCTTTCTTTGGAACAGGAATGACTACATAGGGTCTTGGGTGCCTAGTAGTTGCCACGATTGTACCTTTCTTCTGCTCAGGAACATTCACAGGAGTCTTAGCTCCATGTACATTAATGCGATATGACGCACATACTGTGAGAGAGAGCAGTATTATTATGAAAAAGATACAAGCATAAATGATGCATAAGTATGACCATTTACAGCAACGACTTCTTTCACATCATGGACGTCTCCCAGAATCTGGCATAACAATGTTACTACTAACACTTCCCATCTTTATTGCCTAAAGAAGGAAAAAGTAACTTTAATACATCAAAATTATGTACTGCTTCTTTAAGCTGCTATCTTGACTCAACAATTTGTCCTCAATCAGCTGTCTGCTTACAGGATACAAAAAACAAACGCTTGATGTGTCCTTAGAACCAGTTTTTAACCAGACGAAATGTGGATGCCTCTCTAGCAAGACGAAAACCGACTTCGGTAAGTCTAAACAAGTTCAACGACATACACCAGTTCCCAGTCGATTCTTTGAATCTGCCTTAGACCAGATAACATGATGAATTTTTTTTAGTATGAAACAACATTTCTGTCTGAAAGTTTAATTTGTACCTCAAAGTTCTCGCAGAATAAGCGTTTACTTGCAGTATGACGCCTCTCAAGATTTCATTTAGTGCTGCATCGTTTCTCGGATCCCTTAGGAATGTGTGCACATCAGTGTGTCTTCCAACAAGTTGCGGGCATTCTTCAATCTGACAATATAAAACCACACTGACCAGTCTGTGAGCATCATTTGCGGATAGGGGCATTTGTCCTTTCCTCACTATACTATGGAAACTACAAAATTTGCAAAACTTGCTCGATGATTGCTGTGAGCAACCTTCTTACGATGGGACCATTCTTAGGATCTTGCAGAAAAACTTGTACGCTAGTAGTTCTCCCCACGATAGCCGAATAAGTTCGCAGCATGAAGAGAAAAACTTCAAATATGATCTCTGAAACGTTGTCATTGGGAATCACCATGGGCAAATCCAAACAGAAACTCAGTGAGAAATGAATCAGAGTACTGCACCCTCTTCCAATTGTCAAACAATTAACTCTGAATTTGGCATATTTCTCTTCTCATCAAGGCTTAAAGCATGCCTATGTCCAAAGTTTAATAAGCTCCTGTGGCTTTAAGAACAAAAGATCTTCCCTTAACCCTGAAGTGACCGCACAGAGTGTTCGAATCAGTTTCCCTTAACTCTTTCAGAAGTGGCTATAAGAGTGTCCTGAACCAAGCCACAGTCCAATTAAGTCTTTTCGACAGCCTCTGTGTCCTTCTTCCTCATCATAGACCTTGTCTGCATTTGCTGAGGTTCTTCCCCGATGCTTGCTTCCAAAGGGGGTGGGGGCAGGGGGGTTTCTCCAGCATAAACTTTTATGTTTCCTACAAAAGTTCAAGCACGTCTACCTTGCATTCTGACTGCAAACGGCGTGACATCTTCCACACTGAAAGGGCCGTTAAATCTGAGCTTTTACCACTTTCTTGTGAAATTGCGGATTAGGACTGCATCTCCGGAAAATAATTTGGGAAGACAAAGTTCTTGAATTCTACTTGTTGAATCATCTCCTTCTGTGTTCTGTACTGCCCAGCACCCTTTTCACCATAGCTGACCTGAAATGACAGAGATACTTGAAGTCGTACACATAAGATATTCAAGTACCTCCATTTCTAACAGTTCTGCTGTAGGCTGAGCATCACTTCTAACTCTGGATGGAGGCGTGAGGGGTGTCCTCATCCGTCTCCCTGTCACTATCTCATGGGGGGTGATATGGTGGTCGGAACCTGGTTGGTTCTTCAATGTATATTGCAACCACCCTTTCTTCAAGGTAAGCTTCAACTTGGCTATCCTCTCTTTAAGCAAGCCGTTGAGCTGTTCACAGATTCCATTTCTTTGTGGATGATAGGCTGAAGAAAACTCATGCTTTATACCAAGCAACAAGCTAATTTGCTCAAATGTTTGATTCACATAATGTGGGCCATTGTCTGATCTCATTACTTCACAGACTCCCCATCTCGGAAACACTTCCCGCACTAAGAATTTGGCTGCACAGGTAGAGTCTGGGTGTATACATGGACCAGCCTCAATCCATCTTGAAAAGGGGCAAACTACTACAATCATATAACTATATCCATTGCATACTTGCAGCATGTCGACATAGTCGATATGCGAATGCTGAAAGGGGCCAGTAGGTCTCGGAATAACTCCCGTAACTGTGTGCAGCGTGTCCCCAGCCGTACATTTTTGAGACACAATGAAGTTCACTACATAGAATGCAACATGCTCTAACAAATTTGGTACAAACCAATCCTCTGCAATAGTTACAGCGAGGTTCTCTATAGTTGTGTGCGCAGGTTAGTGTAGCTGTTCCAGCACCACCCTTAATAAGGCTACAGGCATCACCGGTTTACCAGTGCTGTCTTGTCACCACAATGCCTTAGAGTGGTTTAAGGAACACTCCCTTCACGTCTACAAATCTTGAGGTGCTTCCCACTGGATCTCCATTAATTGTGTCTTTGACAAATCACTATATCTTTCAGACACATTCATCTTTACAACCATTTTCTCATTTACATCAGGCGTATCAAATGTCATTACATTTTCTGAACATGCAGCAAGTTTCGCTTCATCGTCTGCTGCTTGGTGTCCACGTGAGATAAAGTCTGCCCTTTTAGTATGTGCTGCGCATTTAACGACTACGATGGCTACTGGGAGTTGCAGTGCCTTAATAAGCCTGTACAATAAGGCAGCGTGCTGCACTGGCGTGCCATTCACTCGGAGGTAGCCCCTCCTTTTCCAACATGCTAACCCTGCATGCACCGTTGACATGACATAGGCGAAGTCACTGTACACTGTTACTTCCTGGTCGGCATGATTCTCGAGCACGACAATCAGCGCCACTAATTCTGCAGCCTGTGCTGAATAGTGAGACGTAGTCGAGCACTTACCAATGTCTGAAACTCCCCATTGGGTGTATGTTTTACTACAGCAGCACCTGTATATCTCTGCCCATCCTTCTGATTGATTCTTGAAGAACCATCAATAAAAACAATTTCTCCTCCTGCTAAAGCATTTTCTTTTATCCAAGGTATTTCATCATAGAACTCTTCATAGTTTGAACAGTCATGAACATGCTCGTCCTCTGCCAGTGGTTCAGCTACAAACATGGCAGGATTCACTATTCAGCATCAAACTATTTTGATCGCTGGATTCGCCCTTTGAGAAGTCAACGTGCCTTTTGGTTTCTCTAAAATGGCAAACAATGCATGTTCAACAAATAACATCATAGAGCATCCCATCACTATGCTTGCATCCTTCTCTAAGCCGAACGTGGTGGCTGCCAGCGATTGTTTGCACAGAAAATTACCCCTCATCACTGGGTCTAAAATCCCACTGTAATATGCAAGGGGCTTGTACCCCAATGTAGTTCTTTGCGTAAGGACTGCTGTCATAACAGTGCCATCTGTGTGCAAAAACACAAAGAATTCCTCAGCATAATTAGGAATCCCTAAAACTGGAGCTGTGCAAACTGCTTTTTTCAACTCTTCAAACCCTTGTTCCATTTCCTCAGTCCACACAATGTTTTCCTGTGTTACCTGTGCTTTCTTTACAGCCTGCAATAAAGGCCTTATATATGAGCTGTAGTCAAAAACCCATGCTCTCACATAGTTACACAATCCCAGAAATCTCTGCATGTTCTCTATCGTGTGTGGCTTTGTGGTTTTCAAAATAGCATCAGCTCTCTCAGGAGTAACCTTGTTTCCTTCATGTGAAATCAATTGACCTATATATAACACTTCCTGTTGACAATACTGTAACTTCTCTTTGTCAACCTTATATGCTTTGTCAGCAAGTGTAATCATATGCTGAACAGAATTGCGTCTGCAGTTTTCCTCTGAAGTGCTGCACACTAAAATTTCATCTACGTATTGCAACACAACACTTTCAAAATCGATATTGCTTAAGTCCATCTGCAGTACTCTATTGAAAATCGATGGAGACTCACAATACCCCTGAGATAATCTGGTACTTTTTAACTTAGTCTGTCTGAACGTGAATAACGTCAGATCATGCAAGTCTTTGTGCAATGGGATTGAGAAAAACGAATTTTTCAAATCAATCACAGTGAAATATTGCGCTTCAACAGGTATATTACACAAGATTGTAGCCGGATTAGGAACTAGAGGGAACTCTCCCTCCATCATCTGGTTTATCGTAAATCTTGAATTAGTCTCCAAGAGCCCCCTTTTTTTGATAGGGTACACTGCAGTATTACATGGTGACTCTGACGTCACTAAGATACCCTGATCCATCATGGCGGAAATCATCTTAAAAATACCTTCATCTGCCTCTCAAGACATGGGATGCTGTCGTGCTCAAGGTAAAATTGCTCCTGGTTTTAATTTAATGTTCACTTTTCCGACCCCCTTCAACAGGGGTATGTCAGAGGGGCCTGTAGTCCATAATGAAACTGTCACTTTCACCATATCTTCGTCAAACTACTCAGGATGTTTTCGTGCTAACATCATTTTCTGAGGAACCTCTCGTTTGATTGCTCTCACCCCATAAGTAATACTCATGTCAAATATTACTTCGCCATCAGATGGATGATCTCCAAATAGCTTGTCACCAGTGACATCAGTCAATCTGTATAATACAAAAGCAGAACAGCAGGTCACACGGATAGATACAATTATTCAAAAAATTAATTGACTCAGGAGAGTGAAGGGGTGATAAGAGTCATAGGGCCTCATTACACGTAGTGCGGTAAGGGTTTACCGGTACCGGTAAGGGCACCGGTACCGGTAAACCCTTATCGCCTTACTATGAGGTCCCTTTGCGGATTAGTACTTTAACGCCTGCTGTTTAGCAGGCATTAAAAACCAACCCGCAAAGGGACCAGGGTGCTAATTACGGTACTGCAATTTGCGTCACCGTAATTAGCGCCTTCCCCATTCCCATAGAGCCCCTTGGAATAGGGCGGTAATTCCCCTTTCCTCCAAGGCGGTGCCGGTATTTTACCGGCATGGTCCAAGGTGCTAATAGCTAATAGCACCTTGGTCCTCCGCCTACCATGTAATGAGGCCCATAGTCAGGTAAATAATCAAAATCACATATTTTATTAGTTATACAAAGATCACAATAGGATTTAAAAAGTTTAATCCACACAATAGCATTTTTAAAATGTATATAAACACATATTATTTATCAAAAAAGTTCTAGAAAATATCTAAAAAACTGTCTGATAGGGCACTGCTAAGTATAATACATTTTAACCACTGTATATCAAAACAGTGGATGGAGGTCAGTGCAAAAAAGGGTTTTTTTTTATCAAAAAGTGCTAAGTACCGTCCCCGATGGCAATTACTGCACACCATCACCTGCTCTCATCCTCATTTCCATCAAGCAAAGCCATTTCACCTTGCACTATGGCTGTGTGTAGCCCTAAGGGAAAAATGTATCCCCTTTCTTCACGCATAGGTATTTTTGCCTAAACAAAAATTCATCAGGTATTCTCATAGTTCCACCTACTAGGCATGGTAGCCGTTGTCAACAGAATGCGTACTCCATAATGGAAACACCCCTGGTTCTAAAGGCGTTGCCCGCATGGCCATTTGTTGTGCAAATGCCATAATAAATTTGCTCATGTTTAAATAATGCATTCCTGGTGTTGAACACACTATGCCTTCATCGGTAAACAAAACTGTCATATTCACCTTTTTCATTAAATCTCGAACCAACATATTGACAGGTGTCTGCCTTTAATATGGCAATGGCACTGTCATGTCACACCCTCCTCTAGAGACTAGTAATTCTTCTGTAAAAGGAACTCTAATTGTAGCTCCTGTGAAACCCTGAGAATTCAAGGCATTGTCAGACATTGAAAACATTCCCTCTCGTATACATGAGTGTGTTGCACCCGTGTCTAATAAAAATAAACAACCTTTGCCTCCTATATTGACGTCTACACTCGGTTTCTCGTGAGGATTTGGTGTCACAGATAGTATTGAACACATCAAGTCTCCCAGTGAGCTGTCCTATTGTGTGTGCAGCCTCATTCCGTTACCTGTAAAAGGATTCCCTCCATCGACAGAGACACCCCCTACTCTAGGAATCATTAGCTGTCCTCTGCTTGTGCTCTGCTGAATTTGCATGGGCGAATGCTGCGACTGCTCTTGTGGTGGATCGACTGCTACCTGCTGTGTTTTCAAGCCTTGCTGCACTCTCTGCGCTTGCTGTTGCTGCTGCATTGTTTGATTCTGAGCAAACCCATTTCCACTCTGCTGTGAATACACAGGCAAGTTTGTAGTCCCCCTCTTAAAAATTCGCCGTTTTGCACAATCCCTTGACTTGTACACATATTAGCAAACGTGCTCTGTCATCCCACATGTCCAACATGTAGGAGGCCTCCTAGTCTGCCCATCCTGCCATCATTCTGCGTATTTTTAAACCCGCCTTGATTATTCTGAAAACCTCTTCCTCGAAATCCTCCCCTTCCTCGTGGAGCAAATCCATTATTGCCCTGATCAAACTTCCTTTGGTTAGTCAACTGTGACATATTTGCAGTCTTCTGTAAATTTGATCCATCTACACTAGTCAATATTGCCCTTTCAATGGCATATTTGGACAATTTCTTCTGCATTAACTTTGCTTCTTCTCTTTTCCGAGCATCGTCTTTCTTGCGATTCTTTTCCTGCAAGAGTCTACAATAATGCGCAATGGTCAGCTGAATCTCCGACCACGGTTTAGCTTCTATACCCACTAACCTCTTGAGCTGCTTCTGTACATGGTCAGGCAGTCCTTGGAACAATATATGATAGAACACAGGTATAGACTTTTGCTGAGATTCGTGCGTCTCCAAGCTCCACGGCTCTTGAAAATTCTGAATGTAAACAAGCGAGTCATCCCCATCTTGCATCTTTTTCGTCATTATAGCTCGCACATCAGACGTGTCTGGATACAGTACTCTAAGTGCTTTCCAGACTGCTGCTCTACAGTTATTGAATGGTGCTCGTTCATGAGCAGTGTTAACTGTAGTAACACCAGCATATCCTGCCCTTGTCCACACGTCATCAGCTCTCTCACCGAGTATGGCGATCAGGAGAAAATGAATGTCCACTATAGCCAATGTGTTTCCTCCCATGATTTTCTCGAACTCATGTATCCATTTCCCAGCGCCAGAATTTAAACTCAGGGGTTTACACCTTAAATTATCCTTGTCCATCTGGGGCCACGGTATATACTTGGTCTGGCCCCCCCTTTCTCTAGCAAGGGAAACTGTGAAGCCCCAAACACATTCAAATCTCTCATCATTTGTCTGTCCAGTGCAGGGACAATATTCCCACATCGCCTTCTTCCTCACAGCGATCTTAATCCGCTCACATATGGTGGCGACTCCCCCCTCTCACCATGGAGTTGCCTTTTAGGTCAGTCTGACTGTGGTAATGGTTCTGATGCCCTAGGTATAGGTGCGTTTAACTCTGACCATCTTACGTCCTTATCCATTGAAAAATATCCCTCAGGACCACATACATCCCCTCTCTCTCTTCCCCACGGAAGGTGTCTCTGACTTCGTCTAACAGTTCCTGTGCCCAACTCGTGCAACTTCTCTCCTCCTCTTCTCTGTTCAGAGTCAGTCTATCTAAAGACAAATCTTTCTGCCTCATACTACATGAGGCTCCCTCTGTATCATACAACTGTGTACTCACGAGTTGATCATTTTTTCCCTTCCCCTTTGATTCTTTCTGGGCTTTCATTTCATGGTATACTTTATCGATCGCTTCCCCAATGCTCCTAGAGTCAAACTCGTCCTCTAGATTTACTCTAGAAGGGCCTGGTAAGGACTCGTATTCTGGGAAGAATTCCTCTATATCCTCCCATCCTACTTCAGGATTAGGATTCCTTACTCCCTTCTCCAAGCGATCGAGATCGCATGCTCTCTGTCTTCTTTTACGTTCTATGTTGTCATCAAGCTGTCTATGCTTTCTTACTTCCTCTCTTACCCTGTCCTCCTCTTTTTTCTTCATATCCCTTCTCTTTTTTGCCCTGCGTATCTCCTCATCCTTTCATCTTTGTATTCTCCTGTCCATTAACTTCTGTTTTTCCTCTTCTATTCTTTTTCGTTCCAGCCTTTCCTGCTCATCAATTGGTCTTTGTCTGTTATCACGTTTTCTTTGCTCTTCTGCTCTCTCTTGTTTTCTCAATTCCTCCTCTTGATATAACTGCTCTCGTCTTTGTCTATCATTCCGTTTCGCTACTTCGTCTTTTAATCGTTCCTCTCTTTCTTTTTCTTTTTTATCTTTCTCATCTTGATCTTCGCTTTGCCTCTCATCTTCGATGCCTTTACCATTGAGTTCAAGCAAAATCTGGCCACCCATCGATTTGTTCTGTAACATCGCAATCTCATCAGCTTTGTCACTTTCTCCATTCCATCTCTTTATTTCTCTTCCTATATCTAGAGATGTGCTTGCTCGATCACTTCTCTCCATGTCGCGTCTCTCCTTGTCACGCGGGACCTTAGAGACATCTCTCTCAGTATTTTTCTCTTGGCCCTCGTCACTGATTTGCGTAGGCACTCATATTCCGGGTTGCTATACCCTGTTGCCTCCTTAAGCTCTCTCAATGGGTATAAGCCATTGTCTTTCTTATTTTAGCTTTCTATTTCAGCCGGGGGCGGGGGGAGCGTAGGGCTCCTCACCCCCTCTTTGCATACGTTAAGTATCCAATCTACAGGAGGTGGCTCATCTCGCTCCACTTGGTATATCTTACAAAGTTCTAAGCTAGCTAGTCGCTTATATAGCTTTTTCCCTGTATATGCTGCAGGCAAATATGTCATCATATGCTGCAGGACTGCTTTCGGTAGTGACCCTCCTTGTGGCCACGGCATAAACGTTTTGTCCACTGTCCCTTTAACCCATTCCGCACTTTACTGTCTAATCTTGGGTGCATGTTTCGGCAATTGCTTGCAGAGGTGCACAATCTTCCATTCTCAACTTGTTTTACTCTTAATCTGTTTGGCACTCACTTGCTTTAGTTATAGATTTTAAAAAGTATGTTTCAGAAAAATAACATAAGCATGAGCATGCACCACTCGACGCAGGCTCAAATCTCTTTAATCACACTTTTTACTTTAATCTTGCTAAAAAACAACTACCAAGTTCAATTTAAAAACAACCAATTCGTTTTTTTCCACTTATGACATCATCATTTTGATAATCACATAAAACAAACAAACAAACTCGACCGGTCACATATATCTCCTATGATCTTCTCTTTAAGGCTCGTCTTGCCCTATTAAATACGCCATACAGAGTGTACATTAACCTCTTTAGATTACCTTTAATCATATCCGTCTTCTACGTCATCTGCTAAGGGACTCTAGGTTCAAATTTCTTTTGTTACATTCTTTAAAACACAGGCCAGGGCGTATTCTCTTATCGTGGCCAATTTCACAATACTTTATTGCTTGGCCACACTCAAGTCAATATCTATTCACTGTATATATATATAAAACTCTCTTATTCTCATGTTACGTTTTATTACACCTCCCTCCGTTACTCACTTTTTTGTTCACTCATCACCCATACCTTTTGCCAATTCTCTCAGTTTTTACTAACCACTCTAATATTCATCTTCAGTCTCTCGGGATCGTATGCCTCTTTTACTGGTTCTTCAACCTTTCGTCCAATCAGCTTCTCGTAGATGAGGGAGCGGATTCTGTCTGAAACCTGTGGACCCGTCACACCTGCACTTGCAAGCTATTTCAAATTAAACTAACCACTATCTACTGGAGCTTCACGTTCTTTCAGCCGAATGGCAAAGGTCGTTCGATATTACCGGGACTCTAAAGTTTACTAATGTTGATGGCTCTAAACCATCCTCTCCGCTACCAAGTGAACTGGATAACCAAGCCCTTTCAGATGAGTAGCAATTACCCTGGAGATGGACGGGGATGCAGATTTTTATTCATACATCAATAATCAAAACGACTCAGGTAGTTGGCAAAATGAAGACTGTTTTAATATCAATTATCTAAAACAGGGAGAATAACGAACATCAGCGAATTCAGTCGATCCTCTTACTCAATGCATTTAAGAAAAAACAGAGAATTTATATACAAAACCCGTCATCACTGACGTTGACCTGCGTCACTACCAACATCATACGATGTGGCAAACTACAAAAACCTATGAGTATGGGTGATTGGCTCTGAGTGAACATTTAAGTATACGATCCATACTAGTCTAAAAAAGTGTGAATATATGATTGGTCACTTAACATCAGGTGGGGCAACTAAGCCCTCCCCCTAAAAATGAAAACTATGAATGTCACTAAATGCACGACATCCCATTGGTTTCCACAACTATAGGACCCTTAAATACGCAGTCCTCTACAATTGGTTGACACTCTAACCTCTGTCAGTACTTTTCCACCTACACCTAGCAGCATGCAGGCTGGCCATCTAGGTGCTGGTGAGCTCGCCTTAACCATTTCTTCCCACCAGTTAGCATATTAATCCATCATCACCTCAGTGGTCTACTGTCAATTAGGCCTTGAAGCTCAGCCTTGAGAGTGTTCTTAGCTTTGAGAAATTCAGGGATTGAAAGCACACTCTGCCCTCGTGCATAGGTGTGACCGTCTCGTTCGTCCAACTTGATGCTTCTATGTGACTGGAGACCATGGAATCGAGCTTCTAGTGCATTTAATACTATTTTTTAATAGACTTCTGACGTCTTCCTTGTTTTGTTCATGCCTTCTGAACAGGAGTTCTGTGCATCCACACGATTTGTATCCAATGTCAGTTTACTCCAGTTTTATATGACCTTGGCTTCTTTGGCTCATCCAGCCTTATCTGCTGAGATTCACTTTATATTTCTAGCATAGGTGGAGTTTTTGAAAGGCGGGACTCCCTCACTCCTCTGCACTTTTTATTCGTTTGTTTGATGTATCAGACCTGCAGCCTGAGTCCTGGTTTTTCTAGGGACCAACTACGAGGTTCCTGATTGTTAAGACGATTTGTGGGGTTTGACAAACTATGGACCTGTAAGGCGCTTGTAGAATTGGGTAGTCTGGTGATATCTGTTAGGCAGCTTGACTCAACGACCCCAAGCACCGTAACTGCCGACCCGGCCACAGAACAGCTATCCAGCCCCCTGGCACCCTTACATGGGTAGGACCAGCCCATTGCACCAAATAACTCAATTGGCCTTGAAAAAGACTCAGCTCGAAACGCGTGTCGGCTGTGTAACGTATCAACATGTTAAAACTGTCACCTCTATGCCCAATGGTGTTTTTGTAATGGTGCTGATTAACTAAGGAATAAAACAAACCTCTTGTTTGACAAAAAATCTGACTCATCCATTACCTGAGCAAGCTGCCTAACAGCTATCACCGGACTACCCAATCCTACCAGCGCCTTACAGGTCCATAATTTGTCAAATCCCACAGATCACTTTATATTTCAATTTGCTTTTTAACTGTGACATACTAGAAATGAGGCCTTCTTGCTACTGTCCAGCACTGTAATAATGTGTAGTGGAAACATCCATCCTTTGCTTGTCCATATATATATATATATTTGCGCTTGCCACAATCTATTCACTATAAAGCTAGCCTCAAGATTACTTCATCTTCTTGTGTTTCTTTTGCATCTATACACATGGAAAATGACTTAATGTCTTCATCTGCTTCTGTGGCATAAGCTTCTTCACCTTGATCCCAAGATGTCACTTATCCTTGGTATTTTCTTGATGCCTTATAGAATATCTGGTTCTCTAGTCTCTGCATCTCTTCTAGGTACATCAGCTCAGCTCTGTGTGACATCACCATTAATATTGACCCTTCATCTGCTCTGCCTCTTCAGGAATCTCATTTAAACAACCATCATATCTCGTTGTGTGCAGCTATGGTTTCCTCAATGGGAATCTTGCCTCTAGGATTCCCTTTAGCCTTTGTTGTTTCAACTGCTCCGTTTATATCACATATTCTGGTTTCCAACATACAGGCAATAGGGGCGGAACAGTTGAGGTGGGGTACTTGGCTCCTCCTCTACGGTGCCTTAAGCCCAGGACCCAGGGCCCAGAGGTGGTGGCTTGAGCTCCGGACCCTAGATGGTGGCCTTACAGCAGGCACAACCTCATGGCCGCACAGCCACGTGGTCGGGGAGGACTGTCCCAAGCCATCTAGGCCGTCGGCATGGCCCTACTAACAATCCGGCCTCGATGGTCGGACCAAATGGACTGAATCACGGCTTGCTCAGCTGTCTACTACATTTGTCTGTGGCCATGCGCCATAATAATTGGTGGGAAGTGTCTCCCTGTAGGACAGATGTGTGACGCGGGAGCTGGATCGGCTCCTCCATTCTCCAACTGGTGCCCCAGAGCAGGTAGAGACAGGGTTTGAAGGACAAAGGTCCAACACAATCCTACTCGAAGTGAAGTCCCCAAAAGAACAAAGAGAAATCCCCAAACTCTAGATCAAATGTGCACACGGAAAAGAAGACTGCAGGCACCCTTAACACTGGGACGCCTGTGTTCTCACCACCAAAAGGTTGTTTCGTGTGTAAGGAGCTGGACCGAGGGAAGGGGATCCTGCTGGCAAGGACTTACCCAAGCAAGCCACAGAGAATGTTGGACTTGTGGAAGAGGCCATCATTAGTATGATGGCCTCTTAGAGGAGGACTTACCACTAGGTCAAGGAGTGACCGAATGTGTATGGGTTACACTGAGTGGGAACGGTACCGGGTATCCAGAAGAGATCCGAGTTCCCAATAATACTCAACTGTATCTAGAACATGTGTATATCAATGGAAAAAAACTCCAGTGGTCCGAGACACCGCGGCTAGCGTCACTGCTGTCACACGGCCATGGGTATAGCCAGGCCAGTATATTGATGAGCTTGATTGTAGCATAAGTGGGTTTGATGGAAAGAGTAAGTGCCCCTTGGCAGTAGAGTTCACCTGGTCAGGTGAAACGACATAGCACTGTCTCATAGTGGAAGACTCCATTGCTGTCCCATGTCTGTTGGGTAATGATCTTACTGATCCTGAAATAGTTGCAGCGGCTACCCGATCGAGGTCCAAAGAGATCACTAGATTGAACCATCTAAAAGCCTTAGGGCCTGGAGTACTTCCTGAGTGCTTGTTGTGAGGACTGGCATGGCCGATAGCCCATAGCCCAGTTCCACAGACTGCTGAGTCACCTTCTCCTGTGAAAGAGTGGCCGGTAGCCACTGAGGGCCCTACTTAGTAGCAGGGGACTCAGTGACTTCAGAGTTGCCTGGCATTGCGCAGGAACCTGAAGTGGAGGACAAAGTGAGGGCAGATCTGAAGGGCCTGTCCAAGCTGGCTGAGTTTGCATCAACTGGAGGCCCATATCTCTGGACTACATAATGCTAAATCTAATATAGCATCTGAAGAGTGTCACCACTAATAGGCGCATTGAAAAATATTATAGGTCCATCACAACTGGTCCCCCAAAAACAAAAAATTGGGAAGTGCCCATTAATAACACACTCATGTACAGTGAGCCAAAAGACTCTGAGGGTGAGGGTACTAGGAGGTTGGTGATTCCCCAATGCCACAGAAAGTTCCTTTTGGATTTGGATCAGCAACTTCCTTTAGTGGGTCACTTGGGGGTGACTAAGACATCAGAACAGTTGTCTGTGCACTTTTACTGGATGTAGTTTGGTGTATAGTCTTAGGCATTTGTCCAGTCCTGCTCGACTTGTCAAGCTTATGGCAAGTCAGGTGGTGCCACATAGGCCCCCTATTTTCCACTGCCCATGTTTTGGCAGCCTTTCGAGAGAATAGGCATGGATATTGTGGGTCCTTTGGATCCTCAAACCAGCTCATGGAACTGATATATCTTGGTGGTGGTAGAGCATGCCACAAGATACCCACAGGCTGTCCTGCTGAGGAGCATCAAAGCCCCCGTGGTTGCGAAGGCTTTGAATGGGATATTCTCCCATGTTGGATTCCCCAAGGAAGTTGTTTCTGACAGGGGATCAAACTTCATATCAGTGTATATAAGGGCTTTGTGGGAAAAGTGTGGAGTCACCTATGGATTCTCTACATCCCTCCATCCACAAACAAATGGGCTTGTTGAGCAGTTCATTAAGAACCTGAAAGGCATGATAGGTGGCTTGGAAGAGCACCTGATGAGGAAATGGGATATTCTTGTGCCATGCCTTCTGTTTGTCTACAGGGAGGGGCCACAGAATGGAGTAGGGTTGGTTTAGCCCATTTGAGCTTTTATTTGGACACCCTGTACTAGGTCCCCTCAGTAAATTGAAAGAGGGATGTGATAGCAAACCCTCATCCCCTACACGAGATGCAGTGGACTATGTACTCAGCCTTTGGTCTAGAATGGCAAAGTACATGGAACAGTCGACAAAGAGCCTAAAGGCCAGTCAGGAGCTGATGAAAAACTTGCCACAACCAGAAGGCCACATTGACAGTCTATTCTCCAAGCCAGTGGGTGTGGATTATGGAGCCTCTCAAACCCAGTGCTCTTTAGGACAAGTGGACTGGGCCTTATGTGTGCTGGAAAAAGTCAGTGAGGAGAATTATCTCATTGACATGAAAGGACATAAACAGATGTGCAGGGTCTTTCACGTCAAACGGCTAAAACCCCATTATAGCCGGGATGACTTGGCCATGGCATTAGAGACTGATGGAGGAACTGAGGAGGAGACCTATCCCCTCACAGACCTCTTGCACACTGAAGCCACAGATGGGTCAGTTGAAGGTGTCAACCTTGCAACGGACTTGTCAGAACAGCAACTGAGAGACTGTTGCCGATTACTGGGACAGTTTGCCTGTCTGTTTTCTCTGACTCCAGTTTGCACAGATTGGTGCACCCATGATGTGGACACTGGAGACAGTAAGCCAGTGAAGAGTCAGACTCGCTGGATGTCCGATAAGGTCAGGGACACCATTAAGGAGGATGTTTCCAAGTTGTTGTCCATGGAAGTGATTGAGCTATCCCACAGCCCCAGGGCTAGCCCAGTGGTACTGCTCCCTAAAAAGACCAATGGTGGGAAAACTGAAGTATGCTTTTTTGTGGACTACAGGGGGCTCAATTCTGTCACAAAGGCAGATGCTCATCCCATTCCTCAGGCAGATGAGCTCATTGACAAGCTTGGTGCTGCCAAGTACATGAGTACCTTGGACCTCATAGCAGGGAATTGGTAGGTCGGATTGACAGATGGGGCGAGAGAGAGGTCAGCATTCTCAACCCCGGAAGGACATTATCAGTTCACTGTGATGCCCTTCGGATTGAAGGATGTGCCTGCCACTTTTCAGCGGATGGTTATCCAGGTTTTGTCTGATCTGGAAAACTTCAGTGTCACCTATTTAGATGACATTTCTGTCTTCAGCCAGACCTGGGAGGATATGGAACCATTGCCATGCACCTGAATGATGTAACTTCCAAGAAGATGCCGGAGAAGGTAACTTGGACCACCGCCTGTGAAGCCTCTTTTCAGGATTTAAAGGATGGATTGTTCAGGGCCCCAGTTTTGAAAGTGCCATACTATGGTCAGGAGTTCATTATCCAGACAGGCGCCTATGATTTTGGGATTAGAGCAATGTTAGGGCAGCTGAACTCTGAAGTTGTAGAGCAACCTGTCGCCTATGTTAGCAGGTGGTTGACAAATAGGGAAAGGAACTGGGCTGTCATAGAAAAAGAGGCGTACATTGTTGTGTGGGCCATAAAGATGCTGAAACCCTACATATTTGGGTCTCACTTTACGATCCAGACAGATCACCGGCTACTGCAATGGTGCATGGCCATGCAAGGGGAGAACCCTAAGCTTTTGCGTTGGGCCATATCCCTACAAGGATTAGATATGGACATCCAGCACAAGCCAGGCTACCAGCATGGATGTGCAGATGGACTCAGCTTCTACCTTCGCCTTGGTGACGAACCAGACCCTCCATAGGGTTGTGATTCACATGCTGAGGCTGGGGGTATGTGAGGAATTCGACCATCCGCACAGCGAGTGTGCACTCGCCTGGGCTTTTGTGATTTTTATGAAATTGAATGATGGAAGATCAACCTCAGAAAATGTATGGGGCTAATGTGCACACATTTTTTCTATGCTCGCTGCACAACAAACACGTAGTCAAGTGTACTCTGGGGGGACACAGCCTAGAGGTCATGTTCAACTGGAATGTGACAGCAACGGGTATATCAAAGCATCTCAGGAAGGGGGACGGCAGCACCTTCCTACTGCCAGGGCCAGCCTAATTAAATACCAAAAGGCTCCATGGATCCTCCCTGTTCTATTGTCAAAGTTCTGTATGGTGGCAGCACATACTGATGAGAGTTAAATAAAAGCAGGCCTGCGGAGAGGTGTGGTTAAAAAACTAACAAAAGGGACAGGAAACCAACAACTCTTTCATATGCAATGTGTCAACTTGAAGCTAGCTCCCACCCCTCTGTATGAAGGGCATTGGATGTCATGTCTGGGACAACTGTTAATAGTAGGCAACCACTGCATGGAACCCCCTTTCAGAGGGAAGAAGTATGTGATTTGATAGAGACAGAAAGTCTGTTCTTGCCACAAACTTCAAGGGAGACCGGCGCTTTGATCAGGAGTCACAGAGAGCTCAATTAACCAGAGTGACACTTTGATCCACAACAGACAGGAAGATGGGTGGGAGTAGTACATATTGTCACCCTTTAACTTTCCTGTTGCAAAGCACTCTGGTTATGACCTCACACAAAACAGAAGATTGTTGGTGGGGACCCAAGATCGGTCCATTAGGGTAGGCTTAGCCTGCACCATTGGGGCCCACTTGGCTTTAAAAGAGGGCTGAGTTCCTCTCTAAGCAGTTCATCTGACGACTTCAAAAGGAGTAAGAAGAAGGACTCATTTGAGCCCTGGCTGAAGGTACAGTCTGCCTTACAGCTTCCACCAGTGAAGGAAGGCCAGGATTTCCAAGAGGGAAGCAATATCCCTCACCTAAACATTTCCCAAGGAACAGAGGGAGATACCAACCTCAGAGGACCCATTGTTACACTCACCTGGTATCCACAGGGACGCCACCCAGCCCTGGTTGGATGATTTGCCCTCTCGAACCCTCTCTCGGTCCCTTGGTAAGGCCTCTGGTTAAAAATGGGTCTGCAACATAGGAGAGCTGGATTCAATACCAGATTGTCTTTATATTTCCCCACCTCCCTTGGCCTCAACTCCTTCCTCCCCCTTGGGCCTTCTCCTCACCATAATATTGTAAAAGGTGGATTCTCCGTCCTGCTCCTCATGGCAGGGGCGCGTAGATGTGGGGGGTGAGCAGCGACCAAGTTACTTTACTGGTGCAAGCCCCTGTGGGAATCCAGGCCTGCTGCGACTCTGTAGGTTTGCTGCTTTACAGTCTTTGTATGCAGTTCTTATGTTCCTCTTAGTTCGAATAATAATGTCCTGCTTCTTTCCTTTTAGGTATGGAAAGGTATTTTGGTGTTGTCATGCAGTTTGAAGATGAGCATGGGCCGGTAGTCGAAAGCGCAGTGTGCGCGATGCTGTCCAGTGAGTAATGCGCGATGTGCGGCGCTGTTTCGCCTTTTATATTGCTAACCTGTGTCTTTTCTCCCCTTGCAGGTCGCGATGTTCCTCGCCAAGCGCCGTGATGTTCCAGCAATGATACTGACAAGTAGATGACTACCCAGGTAAGAATTGTGTGGCTTACTTCGTTTGGGAGGAAACGTGAGTAAACGCTTATTAATGCTGTCTTTTTTCCTCCTCTTTCCAGGTTATGGTATTCCAGGATGCATGTGGTGCCGGATGATGGAGTTCGTACCTTCAGGTGAGTGGAACTGAAGTCGACGATGGATTGAAGACAGGATACTATTCTAGGTAAGTTTCATAGTGTTATTTCTCTCTCTGCAGGTCCTTGGTTTCAGGTAAGCTGGCATCAAAGAACTGGACATGATGAGCGCTATGCTGCCCACAGCAGAATAACACGGAGCGTGTTCTGCTGTTTGGGTGTGGTTTAAATAGTCTCAGGTAAAGTAGTCCAGGTAAAATCGTCCCAGGCCTGCCACACCCAAGGTAGTCCAGGTAAAGTAGTCCCAGGCCTGCCACACCCAATAGACTAGACCGCATACCTCAGTCCCTTGTAACTGAGCTATGTGTGTGCCTCCATGTTGGCTGAACCCCCCAAGTTAAATAGTCCCAAGTAAATAGTCCCATTCTAATGTTGGTCTTCATGATGGTAATGAGCCTGGCGCCAAAGGCGCCAGGACTGACTCCAAGAGAGTCTTGGATAAGGTTTTAAGGCCTTTGACCTGACCCTAACTGGAAGGCTGACTTGCCAGTGAGGGCCAGGGTTATGGGTCATGACACCCATCCAGCAGCTCCAGAACCAGTACCCAGCCAGAACACAATGTTCCCTGCTAGGCTAAGCTTCTTGGGTGGGTAGTTCCAGGGAATCACTGAACAAAGGACAAGGGCATTGCCTTTAAACACTCTCCTCTGCTTTGGGCCATCTGCCTTAAAGGACAACACGTGCCCAGCGAAGAAGCTAGGAGGAGTGCCACAACAAACATCAATCAGGGCCCCTCTTTTAAGGACATTTTCAAGGCAGTCAAGCCCTCGAACCACGACCGCCTGCACCACTGACTGTTGCCACGCTGCAGTCACTAAAGCCATCTGAGACACCTCGACCAGCATTCCAGATCCGCCAACCATCACAGAGACAATGATTCTTGACCCTGAGCTGCTGTGTAGGCCAGCCTGCAGCCATCCATCCAGCCTCGCTCTCTGAACTGCCTGCCACCTGATACCCACAGTTGTCTTTCATCTTGAGCTCTGTTGCAGGAGCTGAAAGTCATCCTGGAACCCATTCCACACTGTCAAGCATCAAGATCATCTCACGCAGCAGGTACATTTTTGTTTCTTTCCCCCGGGTCCTTCTCCTAAGTCCCCTAGTGACATGTATGACCCCTTGCTCCATTGGTGCTGAAACCAAATAACCTTGAACAGTTAAGACGGATTGCTTTACCGACTTTCCCCCTGTCAGTATCCAGAGTGCATCCCTTTACTTTGTGAAACTCTCTGTCCTCTCTGTTCCTTTAAAGGGTGGGTTGTATTTTGTAGTGTGCTCGGACTGTCTGTTGTAGTCATAATGAAGTAGGTATGATTATTCAACCTTGACTGGACAGACCCTTTTATCATTGGGTAATAATTGTATTTTTGCTGTGTTGCAACTAACCAACGATTCACCAGCTTTTGGAGATAAGCCTGCATTCCATCCACGTTACCAAAATTGGACAAGGAGGTTTATAATTGACTTGTGTTTCCAATCTGTTCTGATCCCTTGTGGTGTACTAGAAGTGTGGGCCAGATTGATGGTTTAAAAACCGATATTCATCCCTCGACCACTGGTGCCCTGGAAGTTGATTTGTCACATCGTCACACACAGGTGCCTAAAAACACACTCCAGGTGTACAAGGTGTACCTTACCCATGGGTGCCAGAGGATTATCCCATGGGTTTTGCTCCCCAACAATAATAATGAGGAGCTGCACGGACAGGGGTCCAACTTGAGCGATCTGAATGACACTTGGCCTAGTAGGATCGCTGTCTTTCCTCTGTTTCCTCCCCCCTTGTCAACACTTGTGTATAGGCACGTTATAAATGCCATATGATATCATATCACATCATATCATAACAAGAAAGTAACAGTATTTCGCAGGCAGTATGAGATTGGGGCAAATGGAATACTGTTCAATGGCCACTAGATATAGGAGCAGGAAAATTATACGAGCGGGCACATGAGGTGGTAAGAGATGACACCATGAGTAGGTGGGGAAACATAAAGAAAATGTACAAAGGGGCATATAGAGGAGGCGCAGATAAATGAAGTGTTCAAATAGGGGCGAAAGGGGGAAGTGGGGTGCTCTCTCTGACTGTGTCTATTTGAAGGACTTCTGGGATGCTGGTCTGTGTGGCTGGAGTCGGGGCTGGCTGATAGCTGTGTAAGAAGGATGGGCTCAGGCACACCTAGCTGCAGGAAAGGGGTTGCTGGCCGTGGGCGTGGGTGCAGAAAGTTCCAAGGACTAGACGGCAGGCCACTCTATGTGGAATGAAGAAGAGGCCCAAAAACTGTTGATAATTAGCATTTTACTGTACCAAAGCTCCTCGTGCACAAATATAGGGATAGAGGGAGTTGAACAAAACTAAAAGACTTCAGGGAAAGCAGCAAAATGTGCATTGCATAACACAGTGCTGATAATTTGTATTTCACTGTAACAACATTTCAGAGTCCAGAATGACACAGGTTGTAAAAAAGAAATATTTATTTGCAACATAGAAGGCCCTATTGCTTTCTCGCTAAATCAACACAGTGTTCCGACATCGTTGGAATCTTCAAACAATTCTCCATTTGTCTTCTAATTGCACATAGAATTCAAGCACATGTGTTTGGTAGGTAACAAGTCTCACATCGCTTGGATTCAAACCAAGCTACATCAATACTCTAATCATGGAGCTTCTAACACAAGTCCAACACATAAAGCCCTGTCCAACCCTACATGACGTTTAAATTAACTTTCCACTGGCAAAATGCCCTGTCTAGCCTTATCCTTTCTGCTTAAGGAAAATCAAAGCTAAAAAACACTGCTAAATTCACTTAGAGCAACACTACATTAAGACATTCAAAACCTACTCTATTATTGAAGTGATATTGTATAAAGTGGCATCACATGTATAAAGGCAAATCACAAAGTTTACATCTTTATAGGCACTTCAAACCAGTGTTTTAAGTGGGCTGGGGCTAGCCAAGGCCGAGCCCCAGCAGTCTCCAGAAAAGGGTTCCGATCCAGGGCCCTGCCGGGCCCAGCCCCGACTAGCCCCAGCCATGCTGACACCTGAGGCAGTTCGTGTAGCGGCTGCATGGCTGCACGGTTACACAAGCTGCTTGTAGGTGTCAGCACTTTGGATGAGAAGAAAAGCCATTGCCTTTTCTTTTTTTCTAAACCGAAGTGCGGACACCCGCAAACAGCAGGTGCAACCATGCAGTGTGGGCTGCCAGATGGCTATGTACTGTGAAACAGGAGGAGAGCTGGACTGCCCAGTCCTCCTTTTGTATCTGAGTAAATAGCCATCACCCAGCATGATGCCCTTTGGGCTCCTTATTCTCGCTGATGGCTACTCTGAAACAAAAGGAGGTTTGGGCAGTCCAGCCCTCCTCCTGTTTCAGAGTACATAGCCATCAGCAGCAGGCAGTACTTTCATTCAAGGAGCCTCTGGTAAAGCATTGAACCACGTGGCTCCTTGAATAAAAAGGCTTCCTGATGGGCCAGAGCTAGGGCACACTGGTGTCATACTTTTGGTGCGCCCAGCCCCTTCTTTTGTTTAAAATTAGGGGCTGGGCGCATCAAAGGTAACAATGCCAGTGCTCCCCAGCTCTGCTTCTTTTAGCACCCCCCCCTCCTCGGGCGAGGGGTCTCTCGATAGTGGGCATGGCCTAAGAACACCCAGCATTAAACCACACCCCCTAACGAGAGCCCCCCTCAATTTCGAATCCCACTTAAAGCACTGCTTCAAACATATTCTATGGCAAATCACAATAGAGCAATCAATGCATTACAATATATGTTATAATATGCAATGCAAAACACGCATTCACTGCATCAATCAAAAAGAGTAAAATTCCTGCACATTATTCAGTCAAGGAAACCCCATTGCAAGATGGCTTTAAGGTGCAGCTAAGAGCATGCACCCCCTGTAATCTCTGTCAGGATCTCAGCATAATACTGCCACAGCAAGCCAGCCAGGTAAAGTAGTTATAGGTTCTCTAGCTTGGAAATCCCTTTAACATAAAATGCTGTTATTCGGTGGGTAGAGCCTCAGCTTCTGATTGTAACCTTTAGAACTTGAGAAGTTCCTCAATTCCTTTGTGTGATGTATGTAAATAATTTGAGAAGTACATCACTTTAGCAACTTGGCAGAATCATCAGTTCTTATCAACTTGCTCTGAAGCATCTTGCTGAAATATCTATCTATGCCCTAATCAAGGACTTTACGTCATGCTTGTATTTGTCCTGGCTCTTAAGCAGGCTACCGTTTATTGCCTTAACATGGAGAATAAAGTGGATTTGATTCCATGGCCTAATGGTGTATGCATTTGGGGTTCATACATTGACCTGCTCAAAACTACATATCAAAACATGTTTGTATGCATGTGTGATATGAGTAAGATTTTCAGCTGCTAAGCGCTTTGCTATTATACATGGTTACATTAATCAATGAAGGTAAGGTAACAGAAAAACTCACATCTTACTATGTTGCTACTTTTGCAAATACTAGGCTAATGCAAGCATCTAAGAGAATAAAGCACTTTGATTATACTTCTGCTGGTGTGTAGCATTACTGTTGCTATTCAGTGTAGACTGCCCTTTAATCATGTATCACAATGCTTGCTCTTTCTTCAAGGCACTATATTCTACTCTGCCTTGTCAAGCTAATGCTGGTATGCTAATGTGAGGGGAATTCTGACATGAAATGGATTCTCACTTGTTGCTCTTATCCCACAGGGCAGAATGGGCAAATTCCCATGACAATCAGTGAGAGGTTGACAAGAGATAGCTCTTTCTACAAAGCACCATAACGTGTAATGCATTTATCGACAGTGTGGCTCATTTATCAATACTTTTTCAAATAGACATCTCACAGAGACATGGTTATCCGATAGTTCCGCACCCACCTTTTAGGAAGCACACCCTGACGACTATAAATTAATCCATCTTGATTGGATCGCTCTTCTTCCAGGCGGTTGAATAGCCATTGTGTTTGAACGCAATTTAGCTTGCACTGCTATCTCATTACCACACAATTTGAAAAGTGAAGCTCTTTTAGTACGTTTAACAGTGGATGCATCATACTCCATACATTTTTTGATTGTTTACCGACCTCCGGGTCCCCATTCTGCCTTCCAGACCTCGTTTCTGGAGCTGGTAGCCTCAATTAAAATTAGGTTCTCTAACCTAGTGTTGTTAGGAGATTTGTAACATCAGATACAATGCTCCGTTAGTTCCCGCACTGACTCATTTCTTTGACTCCTTTATTGACCTTGGCCTTCAGCAATTTGTACTGGAAGCCACCCATAGGTTGGGTGGTATTCTTGATCTTATTTCTCAGCAGATTCCGCTATTGCTGTGGCTCCAGTTAGAAATGTGCTGTGGTCTGATCACCGCCTAGTACCTTTTGAAATCTTTTATCCATGTTCACTACTCAAACACAGCCCCACCATTGGCATGAAACGTAATTGGCAAATCTGACCCACATGAGATCTTTATTAATGACACATGTCGGAATACCCCAGTACTGGATCTATTCTCTCTATCTGAAACCTTGCGGGATGCTGCTTATCTGGCAGCCCCCTTAAAGAGGATCCAGCTCAGGAAACGTCCACCTGCACCATGGTTCTGTGAGGAACGTAGAATAACCCATTTGAAAGTAAATGGCGCCTGACCTACAGTCACGATGAGAAGGCGGCCTGTCAGCATCTTACTCGTGAATATCATGCAGCCATTTTGGGTTGCGAAACAGTCTTGTTTTACACACAAAATGGAATCAGCACTTAATCAATTGAAATATCTGTTTTTGGTAGTTAAATCCTTTTCTTCTGCCACTCGCTTCACCCCCAGTGTGAAGCCTACTCAACCTCTCTGTGATTCACTGAGTCTTTTTAAACTAAGATTATTGACATCCGTAAATTAATTAGAATTAATGCTTTGTGCATTCCTGATCCCATTGTAGCTGACCCCACAACCCCAGGTTCCCAGCTATGGGTCTCACTTCCCTCTATTTTCCACGGAATTAGTATTGAGGGCGGTAAGCCAACTGAAGTCGGCTGCTCCGTCTGATTCAGTTCCTCTTACGGTACTTCAGGGTATTATTCCCTGGGTTACTGCAGTTGTTAACCTCCTTGCCAATGTGACTTTATGTCCAAGGAACTTAAGCAGGCCCTGTGATTCCTCTCTTAAAAGAAACATCACGGGATGCTGCTATTTTTGCTAACTATCGTCCCATCTATCTTCTCCTGTTTCTTATAAAATTGGTAAAATCATCAGTCTCTCCTTTTCTTTCTTCCTTTCTTGAAACTTCCTGCTTCTCTGACCTCTTCCAGTCAGGGTTCCGGCCTGGATAGAGAACAGAGTGTGTCCTGGTACTAGTGGGTGACGATCTCGCCATGCTGGTTGATCAGGGTGGAGTGGGTGCCCTGACATTGTTAGACCTTTCAGCAGCTTTCAACACGGTCGATCACTCCACCCTTATGTCCCGCATGGCATCTGCCGGGCTCCCTGGTTCAGTCCTGGATTGGTTCTCCTCTTTTCTGACTGATAGGGCTCAATAACTCTCTCTCCCTCCTTTTGGTTCCTCTTCCCGTTCACTTTCCTGTGGTGTCTCTCAGGGATCCACCTTGTCCCCAATGTTATTTAACATCTATGTTCAGCCGTGGATAAGTGTCATCTTCTCCCACGGCTTCCGGTGCTACTCATATGCCGATGACACCCAGATCCTGGTCCGATTAGATCTTGAACGGTTTGAGGTGTCCTTGCGGTTGTATGGGTGCCTAGCGGCTGTGAGGGACTGGATGAGCAGCAACTGGCTGAAACTTAACGAGGACAAGATGGAGGTCTTGGTAGTGGGGTCCTCATCTGATTCAGCACTCCGGTCTCCTTTTTGACCCACTGTTTTAGGGGATATTCCAGCTCCAGTGACGGTGGTAAAAAAACTAGGAGTCTATCTCTCTGCCTCACTTTCCATGACGGCTCAGGTGAGTATAGTATGCAAAACTGGTTGCTTTTTATTATGTGTACATTGGGGGGGGGTGCTACCCTATCTACGTACTCACTTGCACTCTCTGGTCGTTCCTTCGGCTGTGATCAGCCGTATCGAGTATTGTAACGCTCTGTTTTTGGCTCAACTACTTGAGCTGATACATCAGTTGCAGTTTCTCCTAAATATGGCTGCCAGGGTGGCTACTTCCACACCCTACGGTTCTCATATTAGTCCAGTACTTCGGTCTCTCCACTGGCTCCCCGTAGCCAAGGGGATTCATTTTAAACCTCTTTGCTTGGTTCATCAAGCCTTCTACTGTCAGTGAGCCGACTATGTACAAGCAACATTTCAGCCTTATGTTCTGCGTCGGGACCGCCACTCTGTAAGTGCACTCTTAGTGGTTATCCCTAAATTCTGCTTTTCTAGGATCAGAGGTCATGCCTTCTCAATCGCTGCAGCTAAGCTGTGGAACGACTTGTTTATTGCCCTCAGTGCATAGAGAATCACTTTCAGTTTTGCCGTCTTCTGCACACCTGGATATTCTAGGCTGGCTGCAACATCCTTTCGTTAGCCTACTATGTGTATTCCTTGTGCCATGATGCCCTTGGGTGACCGTGCATGTTATACGTTTTGATAACATAACATGCAAAGAAATGTACCACAGTGGTGTCATCTGGTTCTTATTGATGCCATGGTGTGAATGTTTACCAGTCTATGTGGTCTTTTCATTAGTATGCATTCTTCTTCTGTACTATGTACTAATGACTCTTCCCTCCAGCTGCATTTTCTAGGTTTGTCCTTATTATCTTCTCACCCGCCCCCCCTGCCATTTCTTCCCACACCATTCCGAGCTTCCTGGTGCATAGTGTTGTAAATAGCATTGGTAGTTCCACTAACAGTAGTGCACGGTAATATTGTAGAACATCTTAAACAGTAGCCTCTGCTCTGCGGTGATGGACACTTTCCATCAGTGTCTCTCACATCCAGGAACATTGCATCATTAGCGCTGATTAGGTTTGTTTCATCCGCAGCATGCTTTCCCTGTAGCATTCCCAGACCTTGAGTTTGTGATTTGTCTGTATCGCCAATGAGCAGCAGCTCCGTGTCCTCTGTATTTTCAGCAATTTTAAAAGGCAAGAAGAACAACAGTGATTTTAGATATTTATAGCTTACAACCATAAATATTTCAATATCTGCCAAAAGGAAATAGGAACATAAATGCAATGGAAACATTTACAGTTCATTTCTTGTATTGCATTCATGAGGTGCACACAGTTGTATATTGTAAATATCTTACTACATTGTATATAGTTCACCTTTGCTTTGCAGGTGGAATTCTGCCATCAATATGTGAGGTCATAGAATGGCATTGGGTGTGGAATGTTATGCTGTGAAGTATTAGCAGTTAGAGGCTGGCAGAGGATGAAGGGAGTCTGCAGCTCTTTACATGGTGTAATATAATAAACCTTTTACCAGTTATGAAGTCTCCTCAAACCTCTTTGTATTGGCGACGAGCTACCTGCTACCTGAGGCAGCAGTGAGGTAGCAGTGCGGACCCATCGTGACACGTGGTTCCTACCATGCAGAACCTGCCCTGATCAACGGATTGTAGGCTCCTAGGAATTATATTATTGTCAGAAGCCTGCCGCAACTGCACTTGAAGGTAGGCAGCACAAGAAAGCCGCGTTGGATTGGACATTCATCTGCACTGCATAGGTATGACGTCAGAGTGCTTCTGGTCCTCTCTGGGTGTAAGAGAGCAGCTGCCTCTAAATGTAATCTTACTGCACTTGTAACATTGCGCACTGGATTATGAAAGTGGAAAAGAAATAGGCAGTGGTGAGAAGGGAACCTGCCAATATACTTTAAGGCAGATGCCCCAGTGCAGGCATAGAAGTGGCACGCGTAAGGGCACGTGGACACTCAATGTGATTGTTGTTGTAGAGCCAGCTACGAGCACGACTGCTCCAGCGAGCGTAGAGGGAGGACCCGTGTGTACGATATTGCATGGAGGCCATTTTGTTGAAGTCCATTTCCAATGCGACCGGGCCTTGTGAAATGCAACATTCAAAGCATCCTCCACCATCCCTGACTCTCTCCATTAATGAGATTAGCCCCACGGGAAGCACCCAGAAGTACAGCTTTGCCGCATATTCTGCATCCCCTGGACTAACTTGTGTAGCCATCTATTTAGTTGTATTTCTCTGGAAACATTGTTGAGGCCACGCCCCTGCTGACGTTGGCTACTTCCATCGAACCTGCACGCAGCAGCGCACGCGCACCACAGGATGTACCCTGAAGTACCGCTTGGCCGCGTATACTGCACCCCCTGGACTTACTTGTGTAGCGGTACGCGATAACTCTTTATCCCTTGCAGATCGATTTTGCCAGAGGATTTTTAGTGTAACAGTATCACTAAGCTGATATGTATACAATTTTTATGTTTTTTTTAGATCTATTTCGTTGTATTTCTCTGGAAACACTGTTGAGGCCACGCACCCTGCTGACATTGCCTACTTCAACAAACCCGCGCGCACCAGCACACGCGCACCACGAGAAGTACCCAGAAGTAGTGCTTTGCCGCTTAGCCACAAGGCAAGCAGCAAGCGTTACCTCCGACTTCTGCTACATCAAATCCCGGTTAATCCTTACGCATTTTACTTTCCATTTTCTCCTTGGAACACAATTAGGGTTTCCTTTATATTCATCCCATGCCCATAACGTTCTACACACTTCAAACCAACATGCTGATAACTATTACGACTCCCAAGAGCCTTGTTCGCTCACGTCATTCTCCTGCAAGAAACAACCCCGGAGGTCCTCCAAATAAGAAAATAGGCACAATGTCAGCGGCTTCATTGATTCGAAATAAAATGCCCACAGCTGACATTCGAGGCTTTTGCCAACCGCGAGTCTCAAATGAAATAATTACAAGTGGAAGCAACTTTGCTGTGAATATGTCACCTGATATACCTGATTCTAACTTAACACATGTCCCGATTAATACCAACAGCGAAAATATTGACATTCCAGACTCTCTAATAACAGCAGGCTTTTGCAATACGCCCTCTCCCTCTTCCTATTCTGCCATTATTCTAAGTGAAATTATGCACAGCTGTCTTGAAAATGTGAATGCTGTGACCCCTGATATACATGTAAAATTGCATAAACAATCAGATGCATCGACCAAATGGCTGTCCGCAGCTCTGTGTAGGTCAGCACTCACAGATATAGAAAAACAATGCTCTGCACCTAACAAAACCAACGTGAATTCTATCAGGAACTGCAGCAGCGAATGTGTATCAGATATTTCCTTGCATGCGAGTTTTCAAGCAATGGATGCCTCCCAAAACTTGTCACAATCACCTATCATGTTCGATAATTTGGAACATGAGTTGTCTAACATTTCTCTCTCCTTTGTTAATCCCACATCCCGCAAACCACTCCTGCCAAACAAGTTACATGAGGAAAACAAACAAACAACAATGCTAGAAATTACCTTGTCCGCAATGAATATGACCATTGCAAGTCTTACAAAATTATTTGAATCATTAGATGTGAAAATTGTATTTGAATCCAAGCAGATACAACAGGTTGTAGACTGGATGACCAAGGAGACCTTTGAAAAGCAGACCAATGTGCTGTCATTAGCATGTCAAACCCAAATTCCTCATTGTAGCCAGTGGAATAATCTTTCACAATTAGAAAATCAAACCAACAACTTCGTACAGTCTGCTTTACCACTCTTTGACCAAATCAAACCGCCTCACGAGGAGAATATCTCTGACCTGCCTCTAATAGAGGCTGATGACACACAAACGAATAATAATAAGGAATTATTGAAAACAACAATGATAGAGGAGCAACAGTCATATGACTTTTTGCCCAAACAAGGTAAAGAAGAACAATTCAGATAAAGTGGAAAAAGCACCAATGGTAAACCAAAAAAAGAAATACAAAAATATCAAATCAATCCATTCTGTCATGAACACAAACTGGAAACAGTTTATTCTAGCTATTACTGCTTCTCAAAAGCAAATTGTTAATGCTACCTTTGCTGTAGTCAAAAAATAAGAAAGAAATCGCACACAAAAACGATGTGAGCACCCTAACGCATCCTCCTTTAGACAGCCTTATCTCAGTGCTAGCAGAACAACCAAACCCAGATCTGGCAGAAACATTGATACTAAAAAGGACAGTTAGAGAAAAATGACATTTCTGATAAGAAAGAAAGCCCATCATGCTGTTCAGATCTAAAGTCCAACGAACAGAGATGTATGGAAATCAGAAAAGCTGTAGACCTTTATTTGGCGACTCAATTTGGTGAAACTACTCTACCTCGAAGCGACGACAGAACACTGAAACAAATGAGCACACGCGATGCTGAGAATAAAATCTTAAAACATCTGCAACGAGACAACAAAAATGCTCATACTTTACAATTAGAAAATAGAACTGTTGACAAATTAAGAACTACGCCACAAGCCATAAATACTGACCAACAAGACCATCTCCCATCCAGAAACACATCACAATTGTATCATCATCATCTAATAATGAAATTCCACCCTTCGCCACATGTTGCATACGACCTTTGCAGATCAAGTATCCTTAGCATTTTGGGAGATATTCCTTCTCTACAAGATATAACTTCAACAGACTTGGATCAGGTAGAGTTCTTGGATGAAAATGATTTAACATTTGTTAGATTGTGGATTCCTTCCGGTGTATTATTAAATGCTATATGGAAGGCCAAAATGGACCTGTTTGCCTTAGGCTTTATAATTGAGCAAGATCTCAGCAGCATTGACTGTATAAAGCAACAAAGAGCACTCAGAGACACTGGAAAATATCAATCATCGTGAGCCCTAAGAGTCGGGACCCCAAACCAGCCACAATCATGCTTCAAATGCACACATCAGTAGCCTCAAGGGACTAGACCCATGGCATAAAAGTCCAAGAAAAATGCCTATATAAAAGGGAGCCTAGTAAGTTGGAACACGCGTGGCCATGTGCACTTAATGAACTCCATCACAAATCAGATAAATAACTTTGACATCATAGCTCTAGAGGAGACATGGCTCACCGAAACGCCGGCCTGGGATGATCATAATATTATTATGAGCCCAGCCAAGCCATTGCACAAGGTCAGACCTAATTCAGTCTTATTGATTGCAGTAAAGATAAGCTATGGCCTTACAATCCACTCCTGGGAAACGCTGAATGACTTCTCACAACTGGCCAAGATCTTCCACCTAGATAGAGAAATTGCTTTTCTTAACATATATAGAAATCCAGCAGGCATTTCAGATGACTGTTTTTTTAGGAACCTTGAAGGACTCTTAGACACAATAGCTGCATAATTTAATATTACAAACACCATTGTTGTAGGAGATCTAAACTTACATTGTTTATCTCCTAGGAAGTCTGATAAAACTCAATCGCCTTAAAAGGGGCTAAGCTCATGACTGAAAGACTCCTTACAATGGCCAATGGTGCACTCCCAGGTGATCTACCACCACAGAACACCTGTTGTAGAGGATCTCAAAAAGGAATAATTGATTACATCTATGTTGATGAACAACTCTTTTTTAAAAAATCTTTATTTAAATTACGCTTGACGTTACAACGAAGGGTAAGCAGTGGATGACAATCTTCAGTTACAGCAAAGGTATACATGAACAGTGTAGGACAACATCAGATAGGATCGGGAGGGTTACATAAAAGTAGCTAGTCGCTAAGCATGCATGGCGCAGCACTCAGAGCAATCTTTCAAGTAGGGTTACTGCACAGAGGAGGAGCCATCAGCCTATGAGAGATAGGAGCGAAACCGGGGCCACACATCCCTAGGTCTGGTTGTTGGCGGCAATTGAGTTGCCCACACCTCTTCTGTGTCGGAGGCCTAGGTAACAGCAGATAGCCACTGCACATGTGTGGGTACTCGGGGACAGAGACAACACATCAGAATACAACGTACAGCAAATAACATACATAAACCAGCAAGCTTCTGTGAGTCACGGTGTTGGCCAGCAAAGTCGTCAAAAATGCACTTCAATGGGGAGGGGGTGAATTAATGGTCTAGGATAGAAGTGTGGGGAACAAACCTCAACCCAGAATTGGGTAAGGCGGGGGCAGGTCCAGATCATGTGGATATAGGTCACATCATCAGATTTACATCTGGGGCAACAGGGAGAGTGGTCCGGGAGCATTCGGTTTAAACGGATTGGTGTGTAATGGTACAGAAGGGCGACCTCCGGCATAGGGCTATCGGTAAGTCCACCCATTCGATAAAGTTATCCTGGTCAAAAACATCACGGATGGTCTCAAAACCTGCCTCCGCCCAGCTGTGCATCACTGACTGGGGAACGCAGGGGACCCCAGGAAGGAAATTCCAGAGGGGCAGACAGCTATGGAATGGATAGGGGTGGCTCATGAGTGACCATAATCTAGCGAGTGCCTTGAATGTGACGTCTACCGGGTCCAGAGGATTACCATTATAGCTGGGGTGGGGGAGTGCTAAAGGCCGGATCTCACGGTCACCAACTGCACAGCGTTCAAGTCGTACATTTGAGGGGGGGGTTCGTAGTGGTGAACCAATACGATGCAAATTAAGCTTGGGCGACCAGCCAGTATTTCTCAAAGTTGGGGGCACCAAAGCCACCATGTTCCACTGGGGTAGCTAGGATGAACAACTCTTTAACTCAGCAAACACTTTTTAAATTATCCGGCAAGCCCAAAGCAACCATGAAATACTTACTGTCTTATGGTCTTGGGACTGCGAATGCCCTTGCGTCCCTAAACAAAGGCACAATATGCAACTTATAGGCAACAAGGCTAGGACTCGATTCAGATAAGGGCTGATCCTAAACTTCAACAACTGAACGCCTACATTTTGCAAAATCAAGTGCTCACTCAGGCCTCCAGTCAAAACAAGTTGCACTTCTTTGCAGCTTCTAAAGCTACGTATAAAAACACACACTGTTTTGATCTGGAAGTAAAGCAAAAAAAAGCCAATCTTCGACATATCAAGAAACGAACTTACCACCTAGCACCTGCAGAAAGAATAGTTGCATTAAAATCAATAAAATGTAAATACAGAAACTGGGCATGAGGCAGAAAAGCACTCTTCCACCAACGAGATGGAGACAATATGCTCAAAACACTAACAACTAAGAACTCTGCACAGACATGGAGCCTGCTAAATCAAGCCATTCATTTGACCCAGCTACCAATACAAATTACTGGCCTCACAAAACACCAATGGCTAGCATATTTTTCCACTCTATATGCGAATCTCATACCCGAGTACTGGAAACATGCCATTTCTATGTGAAAACTGGAAACTAGAAATCACAGAAGAAGAAATCAAGTGGATCAAGATCTCCCAGGCCCGATGGCTTAAACAATGCAATGTTTAAAGCCCATCCCAAAATCTGGTCTAGTATTCTTAAAAACATCTTTGCGCATGTGATAAGAACCCGCTCCATGCCAGACTCATGGTGCCAATCAGTGATTGTCCCTATATTTAAAAAGGGAGACCGCTCTCTCCCCTCAAACTACAGACCAATAGCACTTCAAGACGCACCTGGGAAAATATTGGATTTTATTCGAGACTTCAATAAATAGACAAAACAAAAGCAGAAGCGTGACCCTAATCAAACAGGATTCATAGCTGACAAGAGAACATCAATAAACCTAATGACCTTCAGTGCTATCAAAAATCACTTTATTTGGCGTTTGTTGATTTTCGCGCCGCTTTTGATTCTATCTCCCGAGAGCTTCTCATGATAAACTTATATAAAGCAGACAGTCCAGCAACACTGAGCACTATTATACAGTTATAGCATTCAAACACTTCAATCCAGATTGACAGTTGATGGTTTCCTTTCTGCTCCCATCCGAACCTATAGAGGGCTGAAGCAAGGTTACATACTTGCTTAGGCCCTCTTTAACTTCTTTATATCTGATATGAGGGAAGCCTTTGAGCAGATAATTACAGATGCTCGGAAATTGGGATCACAGCCAATACCTGCCTTATTATACGCGGAGGACTTGGTTTTGCTTTCAAATACTCCTAAGGGACCTCAAAGACTGCTTGATTCATTAGAAGAAAAAAAATCAGTTAACAGTAAACTTAGACAAAACCAAAGTCATGGTTTACAATACCAAGCGTGAACCAAAAAAAAAAAAAAAAATGGACACTGCAAAATACAGACCTAGAGGTGGTCCAGTGCTACAGATATCCGAGTGTCACTGTTTCCAATGAACTCCATGATAGAAATCATCTGACAGTTTTAGAGAGCAAATTGTCAACTGCCATATCCCGATGAGAATCATACTGACAAAATATGGCAAGTTCTCTACTTGTCCAGCAGTGACTTACTATCGCCAAAAAGGTACTCCAATACTTTGGTATGGCATAGTAGCAGGGGAAGCTCTTTTTGAGATCTTTTTGCAAAAAACGGAAGGAAAATATTTTAGGCAGGTCTTAAATTGACCTCAGTGCTGCCCGGGGGCATGTATCAGAAACAAATTGGGCCTAACCTCTTTAAAAGGATTGTACCAGTGGCAATTATGTGCACTTTTCCAAAAATGCATTTTGGCTTTCAATGCAATTACATTGCTTAAGACACTATCCAAACATACATTCACATCAGATCACACTTTTGTGAATAAATGGAAGGCCATTGTTATTCAAATCCTGGCACACGCTGATATATCATTAGATCTATTGTTGAGCAATCCAAACAGAGCCAAAGTGAAACTCCTCCTTACGGATTGGATAGCTACACAAGCACAATGCTTGTTGTACAAAGATTTCAGAAATAACCCCTTTGCCAAAAAGAAGCTCTATGCCATGGAAGTGTATTTAGCGAAACATCCATCACCGTTTTTCCGGTCTGCAATACTCCCACTGAGACTCAACCTGTGGCCAACCAAAGAGATTTTGGCAAAATGCAAATTCATCGGGAAAGATCAGAACATCTAATCATAGAATGCCCCAAACATTTCTTGAAAAGACATACATACTTTGCAAATCAGCTTGACCAATTTAGGCTTCTCAATCCTGACAAATTGTGGTCACATATTCTATCTACCAACTGCAAAGAATTGCCTTGTCCTTTTTACAGGTGTTTTCACTTGACCAAGATATTCGAATTGACAATTAATCACTCTTAGAAAACAACCCACATAACTTGAAAATGATGATGTGATGACAACAATGGTTGCCAGTTATATGGTCGAAAACAAAAGGATCGAATGCCTTTTGATCGACAGTAAAATGATCGAAAAAAAGGGTTGATTATTCTATTTATTTTTTTTATTTTTTATTTTTTATGGGGGGTTCCCCATCAACCCCACGTTTTCTTTATTAAAAACATTTTTTTACCAACCCAAACTAAAAAATATATATAAATAAATAAATAAAAAATTCGACCTTTTTTTCGATCATTTGACTGTCGATCAAATGGTCATTCGATCCTTTGTTTTCGACCATTTGACTGGACACCGACAACAATGTATATATACATGATTATGTGATGAGTCAGCTTGCAATTCAGCTATTCATATTGTGAATCACACTATGACCATCTGTATTTACATATAGTCATATTCACTTTTTCATAGACTGAAAAGTCATGTATTGAATGAAAATATTATTTGAAATATATTTTATGTAAATAATTGTTGATAATCACAAGGAATTTCTTTATTCACTTCAATACTATTTGCTGAGCAATGAAACTTTACTATATTATTTGTTTAACAATTTGTAAATTGTATCGATTATTTTACTTATTAGGATAATGTTGTTTGACTAACAGATGAACAATTTCATTGTTTTGCCTTCATTTAATGTATTATTCGATTGACTGAATAACCTTTTTTATCGATTTTATCGATTTGTATTACTAAATGCAATATTGAAAAGTTGATTAAGTTCAGCTGTATCAATAAAAAAATAAGATTAGCAAGGCACTACTGTATCAGCAGGCACGCACAAATAGACGCCAAGTGAAATGCAGTTTTGGGCAATTGACACTACGGAATTCACCAAGGGACAGACCTTTAGTGCAAAATATGGTGCCACCAAGTGTACATTGAATAAAAGTCACAAGAGTGCAACACAAAAAAAGGAAAACAAGTCAGTGGGCCTCATTACAAGTCTGGCGGTAGCCGTGGAGGTAAAAAAGAATTCCAGCGCATGGCTTCACGGAAACACTGGGGGAATACGACTCCAGTTTTCTTAGAAGTCATGTGCCGGAAAATCATTAATCCCCATTCCCATTTCAGTCCGGTAGGACGCAATAGGAATGGGGATGACGGAAGCACCAGACCCGTTAATAATGGTGCTGGTGCTTCCGTGAAAGTCTCTTGAAAGATATCACTTTGTGGGGTGCATTTAAGGTCCTGAATGGAAATCCCCATTCACTTAAACATTGCCACCAAAAACAGCTGGGCTTTGCTTTCCCTGACACCTGTGTGGCAAGCATTTGAACATTTCACCAAGAACGACTCTGCATTTGATTTTCTTTCATCTGAATACCAAAACGTTATGCACTACATCCAAAAACGGCCTTGTCTTACTGTTAATTCACATGAGGGCAAGGATTTCAACATTGCAACCCGACACGGCTCTTGTTTCCCCTTCATGTGGACAGCAGCGCTCTAAAACACTGTAAATGAAAAAACGACTTATTTTTTGCTTTTTATTCCGTGTCAAATCAAAGAACCTCCAGTGACATGGAGGGCCTACTCCTCCGTGTCAATGGACCAACAGCAGATGAAAACTCACACAAAAGGGACAAATTAAAGAATCCCATGACCTACAGAACAGCATTTCAAACCTTAGATGAAAAAACGACTTCCACACATGTGAAAAATGAAAAGAAATGATTTCAAGAGGATAGCTTGGCTCGCACAAAAATGTCAGTGAAAAACGCTGTGGGTTGGGTGTCGACCAAAGCCATGTACATTATGTTTCCCCCCATAAGACTTCAATCACATTGGAAGAGGACCGGAAAAACTGTTTTATGGCTCAGGCAGGAAACCTCTCAATTGAAAGCCTGGCCTCCTACTGGAAGTCACACCTATAAGTGAACTATTCCGCAATGACATGTGAGGTGGCTGAGTGCGTTATAATTCCCTGCTCTGCCAGAGAGGAAGGCAGTACTAGCAGGGAGGACAAAGAAAGAAGTGTGGCTAGAGCTTGACCAAGAAGTGTGAGTTCCTTCTGCACCCACTACCAAGGACAAACTGACAAACTTCAAAGGGTATCATAAAAATCTTTGGTAGTGGCTGAGCCAGGGGGAGAAAATTGGCTGCGGGGGATGAAGCACTGCCCTCTCATATGTGACAGATTGTCAGGTTTCTTGATTGTCGTGAAGAGTATGAAACCTCCGTCCACAAGTATTGCAGAGAGAGAATATAAAAACACTCCCTATGCAATAATTGAGGCCACAGGTGGGTGATCCTCGAAGCCCGGAACCACGGAGCGATGATGACCCCAAGGCTGCTGCAAAGGAAAGCTTTGATTAGCACCAAATGAGCACAGTACAAGCAGAGAGACTGAAATAAGTGGGTGCTTACCTAAGCAGCAAAGGTGATGTGACGAGTACCAAGGGTCTAGTGTTGGTTCCGTGGAAGGGGCACGTGAGCTAGTTCCCCGATGACAGAGGGGCGAGGAACAGCGGTCTGGGTGCGAAGCCCAGACTACCCGCCTGTATTGATTGCAGAAGAACCGGAGTCAATGACTTGAAACTTGATGTAGCAAAATGAAACGCCAAATCCTATAAGGGCAAAACAAGGGAGTCCGCAATACAATCTGAGGTCAGGTGATCTATCGAGGTCGAAGAGCCAAAGAGCGTAACCAGAGCAAGTCCGTGAAGAAATCGTAGTTCCTTGAAAGCAAGTAAGTCCTGAGTGCAGTACAGAGTCCTCCAAAGTGAACAGCTGTGAAGCAAGGATTCGCAGGCAGTTCAAGGTTTAAATAGCGGCCGTCTGCATGTCACATGACTCGCTAGAGAAACGGGCAAGCGTGTCATGTGACCCGCAAACAAGGCACGTGATCGCGGGTTCCGCCTCACTGATCGCAGAAGCGGTTTTCTGCAAGCACCATCCTGCAGACGCCATGGGAGGCGCCAAGAAAGAAACAGGGGACTCCCGTACCTGCATGCCTGCATATGAATGCAGTGGCCCCAGGGGTGAACCCGTTCACATGACACCCTCCCACCGTGAGTGACAGAGCGTGAGGCTGTGGGTAGTGTGCCTGTAGTGTGATTGCTGCATGACCTAGGTGCTTGTGCATGGTGTGGAGAGGGAAGTGAAGCGGGCGTGACACAGATCCTCCAAATTGACATTAAAGGATTTATTCATTTTAGGCATTTTTTCCAGCACTCAGAATAAGAAATAATTTTATTTTATGCTATTTTTCCATGTGCTTTCCAAGGGGTTCTGAAGAGACTAAGTGCATGTTCCTCAGACTTTGTGGACTGAAATGGCCAGTAAATACTTCTTTCTGGCTGATTGAAAAATGGGAAGAATATGAAAATTGGTGTAAAGATGGAAAATGAGATTATGAACATGCTTAATCATTTGCAGAGTTATTTATGTGATGCATTTCATGAAAAGGACAAAAAGGTGGCAAAGGGCCATGCTACCTCGCACGGAATTGGCAATCGGCTTGCCTAATTCCTGATGACACACTGAAACCGCCTAGCTATTCTTATGGCTGTGGCTAGTATACGTTTGAAGTTATAATACATAACTCAGTTTTTCTAAAAAGTTGACCTAAGAACAAAAAACTATAATAAATGAAAAAACAGACAGATCATTCTCTCTCCCCTTGAACCAATAAGGCCAGGGGGCGGAGAGAGGAATGGTAAACTGTCCTATCCTAACTGTACTCCCCCTAGATTTTGAAGTGAATGATGTCATTTGGGCTATATAAGGGGGGACTGTACTAGACAGAGGGACACACAGAGACACACAAGCATCCGGGGAGACAGGAGAAGGAGGACGGAGAGGAGTTTGCTGAACCTTACCATCTTGCAGAGTGCAGAGACCAGACCCCTTGCCTAGCTGATCCCATCCAAGAGAGTCCGGAAACCAGACCCTTGCCTATCTGTCCAGGGTGCCCTGAGATCCAGCTAGCTGTCCAGAATCACATCCAGGAGAGTGCAGTGACCAGATCCCATGTCCTAGCAGTCCAGAGTGTCCTGATATCCAGCTGGCTTTCCAGAATCCCAAACCAAGGCTTACATTGTAAGTGGCAAATAACCCCAACCCTAAATTGCATAAACCCATCCTTTTATAGCATTGCATCCGATTGAAACCCCATTGAAATCCCATTGAAAGTCCCAAATTGCCAGTATAATTAATTCACCTTCCCATAGTAGAATCTGTATTAGCCTGTGTATGTTAGCATATTCTTTTGATGACTCTCTCAGTTCTCTGTATAAATTCCCAGCCTTATTTTGAAGTAAATCAATTAATTCCCCATTGAAATTCACGGTATGAGTTGGTTAAAATTCATAATTATCCCCCTTGTGCCTAGTGTCTTTCTTTAATAACTATAGTCATTAAAGTATAGCCTCAACAGAATTAGTCTCTGTGTAACTGAAAACCGAATTTGCCTGTGTATTGTGTGCATTACCCCACAAACCCCTAACTTGCATCTGTCCTGTAAAACACAAATTGTGGTCTCATTGAGAGCAACCCCTTTTGTCCAGAATCCTATCTGATATTTGCCTCTGTCCTTGTCCTTGAAAAATTATTTTGAAAGCTAAGCCCCTTTCCTTAGCGACCTATCATTGCAAATCCTGTGTAAATCAAATTTGCATTAGCCGTTTGATTTTTTTCCTTTTGCATTTGCTTTCACCCCAAAAACTGATTTTCCTACCTTATTTCCACATTGTTCTGTGTACTGATTAGTAGTCTCTAGGCGTCCCTATCTCCTGAAGTGTAGCAACATGAATTTCCTTTTATTCTCTCCAATCAGTGTCTCTGAAGCCACTGCTTCCCTTTTGGTAAGGCAGTTTGCTCATCAGTGTGTCTTTTCACACTAAACTGGTTTCTGACTGTTCCATACTTTCTTCATGCCATCCACAGAAGTCTTTTTTCTTTTGGACAACTCTCTGATGCAGGATGAGGTGTCCTCCACTTGTTTTTCTATTTCTATTGCTCTCCGGAGATCTGGATCCTTTACTGACCACACTTCTTCACACACCTTATCCTCAAAACATTTAATCATTAATTGATCTCTTAAGTGTTCCTCACTGCAACAGGGTTTGAAATTACATTTTACAGCCAAACACCTCAAAGCTGTGAGGAATTCTTCTATGCTGTCATTTCTCCTTTGCTCCGTGGTGGTGAAGTTGTCACGGTTTATAACACGGCACACTCCAGCCAGGGAATCCTTCCCAGACAATGAATGTTGCGCACAATAAAATGCTTTTTATCTTTAATATCCTACAGATTCTTTCTGAGTAGGCCTCCAACCCATCTCGCACCCAACCTTCACAGACCCCTTGTGTCACAATGGACTAGGAACCAGGCCGGTGTGTATTAATAAGATATTTCTTAATTTATGGTTTAAAGAAAATGGAAAATCAAACAATTTTACAACAGCCACCAATATTGTGGCAACACAAATGCAATGATTCCTACAGAACAATTGGTTCAGAAATCCTATCACAGTTTACTCAGATCTTTAATGGCAAAACAGGAAAAAGAACAGTTTTAAAGCAAGTGATAGCACAAAGGTTAAGCACTCCCTCCTGCAACGCTCACCCCCAAACATCAGCTAATTTAAGTCCTTTGAATGGAAGTCAGTGGCAAGGAGTAAGGCTAGAAAGAGAAAATCGGATTTGGAATAAAGTCCAGCACCCCAAGATGGGAAGCCAGAAAAGAAAGTGAAAACCTGTTTTTGGAGCAAAATGACAGAATCAGAATTTCATTATTACTCACACGGCTATGGGAGAGCTACTGTGGGACAGAAAAGGGAAAGGATTTTTCCTGCGTATTGCAGAGTAATAAGTAAGGAATCCTGGGAAAAAGAGTTTTCCAGTTGTATGTTGAAGGAGGCGAGTGTGAGAGTGAATGCATATGGTGAGAATCCCATAACAATTATTGGTGAATTGAACGCAAAGTTATCTTTTCAAGAAAAATGCACCATGAGCAAAGTGTATTTCATGAGTGTTGGGGGAACCTATTATGATGGAGTTGTCCGGCCGCTTTAGGAATGAAGCTCGACCCGAATGATAGAGAGTAAGTTCATGGTGGCTGTGATCTAATTATATCAGAATCCGAGGAATTTAAGGAATGTGAAGTAGCCATGTAGGCTCCAAATGTATTTCAAAATGAAGTGGGATGCCCTAAAGGTTTTCTACATAAGATCAAACTTAAGGAGTCATCAGTACCATATGCTGACAAACTCAGATCAGTTCCTTTAGCATGTAGGAAGGAGGTTGAAGTTAAGTTGAATAGAATGCTAAAGGAAGGTATTATCAAGAGATGTGAAGCGTCTGAATGGGTGAGCTCCATTGCTAATGATACAAAACCAAATGGTTCGATGAGACTATGTATAGACTTGAGTGAGGTCAACAAAAATGTAGTTACTGAGAGGTTTCCACTGCCAGAGAGTGATGAAATAACAGATGTGTGTGGTTCAAAAATGTATTCCTTTTAGATCTCATAGCTGTTCATCATCAAGTATGCATGCATCCAATGTCACATGACATACTTACTTTTATCACACATGTTGGCCTCTTAGAATGCTGTTTGCTCTCATTTCAGATGCCAGTGTGTTCCAAAGAGTAATGCATAGCATATTGGGTAGAGTATGTGGAGTGAAATTTTACCAAGATGATATATTGGTATGGGGAAAAGACAGGAATGAACATGATGTGAGCTTGAGAGAAGTACTGAACAATCTGGAAGACTCTGGATTGATGTTGACCCTTGAGAAATGTAGGTTTGCCAAGACACAAGTGGATTATCTAGGGTACAGCATTTCAGGACAATCTGTCCGTCTCATGTTGCGCACGGTCAAGGTCATTGTTGATATGGCATCACCAGAAAACAAATCAGATGTTACTTTATTTCTTTGCATGATTGACTATTACACTAAATTTGTTAAGGGTCTTGCCAACAAGACCATCAATATGAGGAAGCTTACCAGGAAAGGGGTGAAGTTTTAATGATATTACTTGTGTGAGAGGGAATTTGTGAATGTTAAAAGAGATAACACAAGAGTGCCAGGCTTGCAGGGATTCAAAGAAGGATCCCAGACATTTTTATACAAGATTGAATCGGAGTGTGGTTTGGGTGCAGTATTAATTCAGGATTGTGGTTGTGGTTTGAGGATGATAGCACATGCCTCGTAAGCCCTTAAGGAGGTTGAAAGCCACTTTTCAGTCATAGAGCAGGAAGCGTTGGCGGTTTTGTGGGCCATACTGAAATTCAAGGTATTCAAGGTATTTCCACCACCTATGGATCTCATATTAGTCTAGTACTTCAGTCCCTCCACTGGTTCCCAGTAGCCAAGAGGATTAATTTTAAATCTCTATGCTTGGTTCATAGAACCTTCTACTGCGAGGGAGCCGATGATTTACAAGAAAAATGTCAGCCTTATGTTCTGGGTCGGGACCTCCACTCTGGAAGTGCACTCCTAGTAGTTATCCCTAAATTCTGTTTTTCTAGGATCAGAGGTCATGCCTTCACAGTCGCTGCAGCTAAGCAGTGGAACAACTTGCCTATTTCCCTTAGGCGCATAGAGAATCACTTTCAGTTTCGCCGTCTTCTGAAAAGCTGGATATTCTAGGCTGGCTGCAATATCCTTTCATTAGCCTACTATGGGCCCGATTCATAGTATCCAGCGCAGAAGCAGCGCTAGCGCCGCGTGCCGAGAAGTAGCGTGCACCACGCGTGTACCAGCCATGGTGCAAACCAGCAATTGCGTGGCATGCGTATTCATGGATTTCCTGAGGCATCAGTAGCCGTGGCGCAATGAACACCAAGCTGTGCCAGTAACGCCCCCAACACCGCCCCATGCGCAGGAAAATGTCAGTGAAATGCTGAATATGGTGCAAGGCCCCTCGCCATCCATGAGCCAGCACAGAGCCCCCTTCCATCGTAATCGTGTGAAAAATCAGTGTACCCCGCTCGCGCCAGCCAAATCGCATGGAAAGTGCCATGCATACCCCTGCAAAATCGCATCCCCAGTTTGCACCAGCCAAATCACATACCCCGCTCCCACCAGCCAAATCACGTGGAAAGGGCTGCGCCTACTCACGCGAATTCACGTACCCTGCTCACACCAGCCAAATTGCATGGAAAGGGCAATGCGTACTCCTGCGAATTCGCGTACCCCGCTCACGCCAACCAAATTGCGTGGAAAGGGCCAGCCGTACCCCCACAAAATTGCAAACCCTGATCGTGCCAGCCAAATCGCGTGTCAAGGGATGCACGTACTCCCGCAAATTCGTGTAATCCGCTAGCACCAGCCAAATCGCGTGGAAAGGGCTGAGCGTACGCCCATGAATTTGCATACCCCGCTTGCGCCAGCCAAATTGCATGGAAACGGCTGCTCGTACGCCCACAAATTCGCGTTCCCTGCTTGCGCCAACCAAATCGCGTGAAAGGGCTGCGTGTACTCCCGCGAATTTGCATACCCTGCTCACACCAGCCAAATCGCATGGAAACGGCCGCGCAAACTCCGGCAAATTCGCGTACCCTGCCCGCCCCAACCAAATCGCGTGGAAAGGGCCACGTGTACCCCATGAAATTGCATACCCCACTGGCGCCAGCCAAATGGCATGTAAAGGGCCACACGTACTTGCGCAAATTTGCATACCCCACTCGCGCCAGCCCAATCGCATGGAAAGGGCTCTGCATACTCCCGCAAATTCGCATACCCCGCTCGCGCCAGCCAAATCGTGTGGAAACGGCCGCTCGGACTCCTGCAAATTTGCGTACCCCACTCGCGCCAGCCAAATCACGTGTAAAGGGCCGCCCGTGTTGCCATCAGCTGTGAACATACCCCGCAGGCAGCCCACACCACAAGGGACCCCCCCATCACCCGTGACCTTAACCCGCAGGCAGCCCACCTCACAAGAGATCCCCCCATTACCCATGACCATACCCCGCAGGAAGCCCACCCAACATGAGACCCCCCATCACCCGTGACCATAACTAGCAGGCAGCCCACACCACAAGAGACCCCCCATCACCCATGACCATACACTGCAGGCAGCCCACCCGTGACCATACACCGCAGGCAGCTCACACCACAAGGGACCCTCCATCACCCGTGACCATACCCCGCAGGCAGTCCACCCCACAAGAGACCCCCACATCACCCGTGACCATACCCCACATGCAGCTCACACCACAAGGGACCCCCCATCACCCATGACCATACCCTGCAGGCAGCCCACCCACAAGAGACCCCCTCATCACCTGTGACCATACCCTGCAGACAGCCCACCCCACAAGAGACCCCCCCATCACCTGTGACCATACCCTGCAGGCAGCCCACCCCTGACCATACCCCGCAGGCAGCCCACACCACAAGAGACCCCCCCGTCGGCCGTGACCATATCCTGCAGGCAGCCCACCCATGACCATACCCTGCAGGCAGCCCACACCACAAGGGACCCCATCATCACACGTGACCATACCCTGCAGGCAGCCCACCCCACAAGAGACCGCCCCATCACCTGTGACCATACACTGCAGGCAGCCCACCCCACAAGAGACCGCCCCATCACCTGTGACCATACCCTTCAGGCAGCCCACACCACAGCGGACCCCCACATCACCCGTGACCATACCCCACAGGCAGCCCACCCCACAATAGACCCCCCATCACCCATGACCATACGCCGCAGGCAGCCCACCTGTGACCATAACCCGCAGGCAGCCAACACCACAAGAGACCCCCCATCAGCCTTGACCATAACCCGCAGGCAGCCCACCCCACAAGAGAACCCCCATCACCCGTGACCATACCCCGCAGGCAGCCCACACCACAAGTGACCCCCCCCATCACCCATGGCCATACCCCACAGGCAGCCCACCCCACGAGAGACCCCCATCACCCGTGACCATACCCCACAGGCAGCCCACCCCACAAGAGACCCCCCCATCACCCATGACCATACGCCGCAGGCAGCCCACCTGTGACCATAACCCGCAGGCAGCCAACACCACAAGAGACCCCCCATCAGCCTTGACCATACCCCGCAGGCAGCCCACCCCACAAGAGAACCCCCATCACCCGTGACCATACCCCGCAGGCAGCCCACACCACAAGTGACCCCCCCGTCGGCCGTGACCATATCCCGCAGGCAGCCCACCCATGACCATACCCTGCAGGCAGGCCACACCACAAGGGACCCCATCATCACCCGTGACCATAACCTGCAGGCAGCCCACCCCACAAGAGACCGCCCCATCACCCGTGACCATACACTGCAGGCAGCCCACCCCACAAGAGACTGCCCCATCACCCGTGACCATACCCTTCAGGCAGCCCACACCACAACAGACCCCCACATCACCCGTGACCATACCCCACAGGCAGCCGACCCCACAATAGACCCCCATCACCCATGACCATACGCCGCAGGCAGCCCACCTGTGACCATAACCCGCAGGCAGCTAACACCACAAGAGACCCCCCATCAGCCTTGACCATACCCCGCAGGCAGCCCACCCCACAAGAGAACCCCCATCACCCGTGACCATACCCCACAGGCAGCCCACACCACAAGTGACCCCCCCATCACCCGTGGCCATACCCCACAGGCAGCCCACCCCACGAGAGACCCCCATCACCCGTGACCATACCGCACAGGCAGCCCACCCCACAAGAGACCCCCCATCACCCATGACCATACCCCACAGGCAGCCCACCCATGACCATACCCCACAGGCAGCCCACACCACAAGTGACCCCCCCATCACCCGTGGCCATACCCCACAGGCAGCCCACCCCACGAGACACCCTCCATCACCCGTGACCATACCCCGCAGGCAGCCCACCCCACAAGAGACCCCCATCACCTGTGACCATACCCCGCAGGCAGCCCACCCCACAATAGAGCCCCCATTACCCATGACCATTCGCCGCAGGCAGCCCACCCGTGACCATACCCCGCAGGCAGCCCTCCCATCACATACACACACATCACCTGACAGTCAGGCATCAGGCCATGTTCACCTCCCGTCACAGTGCACTTGGGGACAACTGGGCCACATGTGTCAATCACGCTTTAAGATGCTCATGTGTCATGCATCCATGAGGTTGGCCAATCACACACACACTACTCAGACACACGCACATGTACACCATGCATGTCCACGATGGTGACATGAGCACCCATGTGTCACACCTCTTGCATGCCCCAGTCCAGACACAGGTATGAAAACATGTGCACCTCGTAACATGCTGGTGCGCATCACGCATTTCAACACAGACACCATTGATGTGGCACATGCCTGAATGGACTCGCATGCAGCACTGTCAGGGACATGCACACAGACATCTGTACAGGAGGCATGCCAGATATAAGGGCAAGGTGCACACTCCAGCCACACCTCAACATGCACATGCACTATGGTGGACAAGAACACATGAACACTTACCAGTCGACTCCAGACGGAGCACCAACTCCAAGACTTGGGGGTACAGCGCTGGGTATAAGCGCTCCAGGACCATCATCTCGTTGGTGGTCAACCGGCCCCGGCGCCTCGCTCGATCATCAACTGCCTTGTTGTGTGTCATGGACTTGAAGTCTTCCCAGCACTTATGGACATGTTGGTAGTTGCGGGGTGCGACCCCCTCTGCGTTGATGGCACCCACGATGTCTGCCCAGATGTTCCTCTGTCCTTTCTTGTCTACTCGCGATAGTCCAGGAAAGAGGGCATCATGATGCCCCAGGACTTGCTCCACCAGGATGCCAACTTCTGTGGAGGAGAAGCTGACAACCCCCTGCCTCTCTGCCGGAGGGTTGCCACTTGCCTCAGATGGTTTTGGGTCGGACATGACTACCCACGAGGCAGGTGTGGGTGGGAAAGGTGGTACTGGGGCTGGGCTGTGGGCTGTGGAGCGGTGGTATGGCAGTCGGGAATCTTCAGGATCAGCAGAGATGGTCACAACAACAGGATCACTGGCAATGGCTTCAGAGCAGGCACCAAAATGCAGGGCAGGTGGGCTGCGGGCACACAGAAGGCTCTAGGAGGCACTCGGGGCAGTTGGAGGCAGGTAAATGCCTGGTAGGCAGAAGCGTGGGTCTTCCGTGTTCTTTCGTGTGACCAGTTGGAAACAGAGTGATTCTGCACGTGCGGAAACAGCATGTTAGCGTGTAATCGGAGGAAAGGCCTTAAGCGCTGGACGTTGGGCGTTGCCGTTCAGTATCGAGATAAAGGTCTGCATAGGAAAACAGTGCACTGTATGTGCTTTTCGTGAGAAAGGACACATTAACTTTACTTATTTGTGGGTTTGCACACAAATAGTTCACTACTGTGCATACTTTTTGTTTTGGCATGGGAGTTGCATATGCGCATGTTTTTTTTCTTTCTAAGGGGCAGATGGTGTGTCGAGCACGCATTTTTCATTCTGTGGTTGCCCCCGTGTATCGCGTACCCCATTTTTGGGCGCATAGTAGCCTACATGTTCCCCGCTGACGCATTTTTTGTGTTGCTGGGTGCCACAGCATACTGCTGGACGTTTTTTCATCACACATGGGCTGCCAAGGGGTCACGTACACATTGATTTTTGTTTTTGGGGTGCCTGAGCGTTGTGCAACCCATCCATTTTCTACCAGATGTCACACTGAGCCTTCCTGGCGCATGCATGTACGTTTAACATCACGTACCCTGCCCACTCACTCCAATTACCCAGGTCAATTGTCTGCTGCATCCCCCCCATTGCACCATTCCATCTGTGCCATGACTGGGAGGAGAAAAGGTGGGAAGGGAGGCAAAGGTGGCCGAGGGGGCCGAGGTGCTGGAGCTGGGAGAGGTAGCCAAGGGGGCTGAGGTGCTGGAGCTGGCAGAGGTAGCCAAGGGGGCCGAGGTACTGGAGCTGGCAGAGGGGCTGAGGGATCTGGGGTTACCAGGTCCATGCAGGGAGGGACATGTCCCCCTCTCAACAGGGTCTGGTAGTTGCAGGGGCAGCTGCAGCGTCGGCGACCCAGGCCTGTTGTGGTACGGCCCGGCACAGGGAGACCAAGGGCCACATGTCCATGTCCGAAAGGCCAAGAGGCATGTGGTGCAGGGACCTGCCACCAGCGCCAGCAAACCAGGGCCAGCAATTCCTTTAGCTGTCCTGACAAGCCAGGGTCCGGTAGAACCAGGGGCAGCTGCAGCGCTGGCCACCCTGGCTCAGGGCCCTCCTGCCATGCCTGTGGTGGTCCTGGTCCCGGCCCATGGAGACCAAGGGGCACATGTCCCAAAGGCCAGAGGCGTGTGGTGCAGGGACCTGCCACCAGCGCCAGCGAACCAGGGCCAGCAATTCCATCTGCTGTCCTGACGAGCCAGGGTCCGGTAGCTGCAGGAGCAGCTGCAAGCCCGGCTACCCAGGCTCAGGATCCTCTTTCCATGCCTGTTGTGGTCCCGGCCCCGGCCCAGTGAGACCAAGGGGCACATGTCCATGTCACCAAGGCCAAGAGGTGTGTGCTGCAGGGACCTGCCAACAGCACACAGGGACACATGCCTGCAGGGCCACCTCCACTCACAGCATCAGTGGCTGATGCCTCAACCCCGGCCACCAGTGCTCGAGCCCCTAATGACCCAAGTGGTCCAGCTACACAGGGACTGCACAACCCTGCAGCAAGGGTAAGCAGGCAGAAGGCAAACAGGCTTAGTCCCGAGGCATGGCACAGGGGACTCATACGGTGAGGAAGAGGAGCTTCAGTGATGTGGAGATCCAGATCTTCTTCGGAAATGTGCAGGAACACGAGGCTGACATGCTTGTGCGGGCAGGTAGCACTTGTACGTATGCCCAGTGTATGGCCCACTGGAATTGTGTTGCCAATCACATCAGCGCCCTCGGCATTGAGAGGCCCACAGCTTCTGAGGCAATGAAGCACTGGAATGACCGAGCCAAGGGTAAGATGGGTGCCAACTACTCCTCCACTCTGGTGACTGGAGGTGGACCAGCAGCGGAGGAAGAAGTACTCACTCTACATGAGGACATCGCTGGTCAGATTGATGTGGAGTTGATCCAGGGTGTGGGGGACCTTCCAAATTATGAGGCAATGCCTGGTGAGTGATGATGGGTGTGTGTCAAGGACATTTGTATGTTGCGTCATGGCCGTGTGTTGATTGTCTGGCATTGTCTGATTGTCTGGCATTTCTGCATGCATTCACATGACTACCATGGGTGTACCATGTCATGGTGGTCTGACACGTACTTGTTGTCCTGCAGCCTACACATGCACGATGTGCTGCACTCTCTGACAATGGACATCTGCACACATGCTCAATCCTCCAGTTACACCCTCTGTCCGGGACCTCTTGGCCCTCTTCCTGATCAAACCCATGATGGCCTGTGACCATATGCCACTCAACGTTGTCCCTCTCTCTGCTCATCTCTGACGTCTCTGATTGTTCACCCTGCCAGCCGAACCTCCGCTGGGGTGACCTCCCTTTCCCCACCTCCCTATGGCGGCCCACAGTCTCCAGGGGACTGGTCATACATGAGGTGTGGTACTGCAAAGTCCTCTAGCAATATATTTGTGCTCCTACTCACTGTGCTCGGACACTCATCCTGAGCTGAACTGTGTGGGTTGTTCTTTTGTCTTGGGGGCAGGTGTTCCATCTCCATAGGACTGTGATATTGGCATTGGGTCACAGAGGCTACGGCTATTGATTTCCTTCACGGTGCACTGTCCACAGGGACATTTGGGAGCTGTGGGCACAGTTACTTCGAATACATCTTCCGCATTGGCTTACCTGTCATGGACTGTGATCATGCCTTCACTGTCACTCAGGGTCAATCACTTCTCACATTGCAATCAGTTGGTGGTGAGGGTCTCTCTTTGGCAGTGGCCTCCCTCTGGTATGGGCTCTGTGCGTGATTTGGACTGGAGGGGATCCTTATCCAGGTCAGGTCCCTCTTATGGTGATTGGACATGTGTTGTGCTTTCACTACTCCTCACCCCTGCTGATGTCCACGATAAATGATGGAATGCACTAGTCACTTGCCCAAACTCTGTCCTCATGCACAGGCTTCTGAACCGACAGTTTTTCATGTGCACTGCATCCACGCCATACACCACACTCGGAGGAGGTTGGATGTACACCTACAACCCTCTTCACGCTATTGACACATGTTGTATGCACTTGCAGTTCCACCTGGCCGCTACATTCCCTTGGGTTTTCAGTGTGTCGTGTTTGATTCATGTGACGTTCACCTGTGGTACACGGACCACTCCCACTTACATCCACTGCGATCACCTCCAAAGTGTATCTTACTTGACTGGTGTCGATGTGACATGGACGCATGAGATGTGTGTGTCCACATTCAACATTTCACTGCAGCATTGCATCTTACCACCTTGTTTGACTTGTGTGTATGGAGTGTTTGTGTTACATGTCATGTCATGTCACATCCCTCATTCATGGCTCTTTGACAGTGGTATGCATGTTACATCTGTTGCAGTTCACAGATCAAGGCAAGGCTATTGTACGTGGCATATGTGTGTTTACATCATGGATGTTAGTGTATGGACTATGCCATTCAGGTGCTCCATGGTTGGAACAGGTGCTGGGCACCATGCACCAAATGTGTTTTTGCCTTTCCCACACATGTACTGTCTTCTTTCATGCTGTCCATCACTTGCATTGACACTGCATACGTGTGTGAGATTATCACAGGACAGGTTGATGTCTTGCATGTCGACCTGGTGGTGGCTATGTGTATGGTCTACACTGTTTCCATGACTAATAATTTGTTTTTCTGTCTATGTGCAGGTGATGAGGCACTGGAGGCAGAGGAGGAGGTGGAGGAGGTACAGGATAGTGAGCCCCAACCAACCACCAGTAGAGGACGTGGGGTGGTAGCCCATGACAATCCACTGGTTTTTCAAGCCATCCGTGACCTGACTCAATCTGAGTCAGCCTCTGAAGATTTCTATGACTCCGGTGGTGAAACAGACATGGGTGCCTCTGTAATGTCGCAGGTGAGTGCATGGAGTGTGGATCCTGTTTCATCCCAAGCGTCTGAAGGGGGGAAAACCGCTCACAGGGCCAGTGTGTGTTGGCGCGTCTGTCTGTGGTGGTTACGACTGCAGGGCCATGCTCCACAGTCTTGACTCCTGGGCCTTAGCCAGCAAATCAGGGAAGGGATGCAGTCCTGCAGCCACAGGCAGCACCATCACATGAAGGGCCAGGGCGGGCATGGGGTCCGCCAACGCGGTGGACGTGCATCAACTGGCTTTACTGTGTGGGAGCAGTCCATGTATGCTGTTCCATGACAACAGGCTGCTTCACAGGAAATGTTGGCTCAGGGCATGGATAGGGGTGCCAATTTCATGATCCCCCCCAGCTACACAGGTGGAGCACCAGCAGCAGGCATTGCGGTCCACATGCTGCTCACACAGGCTGAACATGCTGGCCAGCAACAGGAGCCGACGGGCAGACCTGAGGGATCTGCACGCACCCTTGACTGCAGAGGGTCGGGCCCAAAGGGAAGCCCTGAGGTTGGAGTATAGGTCCCTCAGGACAACACTGGCTGCACTCGAGGCATCCAGCAGTAGGCGGTCTGAACTGCAGTTGCAACTGATGACTTGTGCCATCGTAGAGGAACTGCTCACATCCCGTGAGGTTTTGCATGGAGACCTCCGAGCCATCAGGTTGCAGCTGCATGCATCTCAGTCCCGCGTGGCCACTGCCATCGAGGACCAGACCAGGACCATACGTGGTCTACCTCCCGTGACACTTCCACATTCAGATGCACCACCAGAGTATGACAACAGCAGCGACAGGTCTCCTGATCCCTGATAGCCGTGCAGCCCATTAACCCATGGAGTGTTTTCTTTTTCGCACATCATCCACACATGTGGGTGTTGGTGTGTACCCTGCACTCCCTCCCTCCTGTATCCCCCCGCCCCATGTCCCACATGGGCAATTTTGATTTTTCTCTTTTTTTTTCTTTTCCTGCCTATTGTGCATTTATGTGACAGTGTGTTGCTTTGTGTGGCATCCAAAGGCATTCAATGTGGTTTTCAGCTAGGCCCATGCAGTCTTGTCTCTTGTCTCATGTTGATACCCTCCTTGTTTGTGCCTTGGGGTCCAGACACATGTGCGCCTCCTGCTTCCCCTTTCCTTGGGCTTGTAAGGAGTGCATCGTGTGAAAGTAACTTACACATTGTGAAAGTAACTTGCACATTGGCAATGGGCTTCCATGATATCTGTGGGCAGTCTGAAGTCCAACATGTGTATACACCCCTAGTAGGAATCATGATTGTTTGTCCCTTTTGGTTTGTGCATTTAGTCCCATACTTTGTTGGTGTGTTAACTTCATTTATTTGCTTGTCTGTCTTCATTGGTGTTGGTTTTACGGCTGTATACAATTTGATGATCTCTTTGGTTGTCTGGAACACACGTATGTCCAAGGGTGACAAGCGCAAGTCGCTGCACATTGTAGCACAAGTGCAGTTGTGTCTGGTCACGGGAGGAGGGCTTCACTGTTGGGTGCTGTGTGTCTGGTATGTTGTACTGGCCAATTGTTGTTCCTGTGTACAATGTTGGGGTTGGTTGACATGGTGGGTTGATTCATGGACTTGGTCCATTGATTGTTCATCACTTTGTGGCAATGGTGTTATGTGTAGGCCATGTGTTTCTCTGCTTGGAAATTGCATGCCATGGAATGTTGTGTGGGACAGGTGACATGAATTGTGTGGGGGGTTGGGTGACATACCAGCATTTAGATGGTTGCTTTGGCATGGTGGTGGTTGGAAGCTCCTTCTTCCATGAGTCCCTTTTATACACGCCAGAATGTGTTGCTTTTAGTGGTAGGGAATGCACACAATGTGGCACTTCCGAGACCACATTCTCAGGGTGGTAAGGCTTGGACAGATGCTTGTCCCTTTGTCTTCATCGATTGTGGCCTGGCATGTGTGAGGGCTGTGTGCACTCCGCAGGGATTGGATTTTAGGTGGAAAATGGTGCCACAAGCTGAGTATAGGCAGCCTCACCACATGCCCTTTCCCCTCCCATGCGCATCCACTGTGTATGTGGTTGGGGATGTGGGGGCACCACCATGTCCACCGGTATGCCCTGCCATGTTGCAACATTGTGCAGGACACATGCTGCCCCAATGATTCTGCACACTACTGGTGGTGCATATAGTAGCTGTCCACCAGAGTGGTCAAAGGAGCAGAAGCGTGACTTTAGCACTCCGAATGTGCGCTCCACTATGGCCCTAGTTGCAATATGGGATGCGTTGTATCTTACCTGGGGTGGTGTGGTGGGGTTCCGTATTTGCGTCATCATGTAGGTGCTCAGAGGGTAGGCACTGTCCCCTGTGGAGGTCAGATGGGTTGTCAGTGATGTGGTTTAGTCTGCGTGAGACATGCATGCAATTGGTGGGCCATTTGTACTCACCAATGAGCCATGTGTTGCCATGCCTCCCACCTTCCTGGGCCCGGTGCAGGGGTGATATTCTGTAGATGAAACTATCATGGGTGGACCATGGATAGTTAGCATATACAGAGGTGATGAGTCCCTTGGCATCACATACATCCTGCATGTTGATGGAATGCCAGTGCTTACGATTGCGATAGATGTGCTCTGTGGCCCTAGGTGGTTGTAGGGCCACATGGGTGCAATCAATGGCACCAATCACTTTGGGGAAGTGTGCTACCCCATAGAAGCCCTGGACCACGGCCTGCCTTTCTGCAGGTGTTCTGGGCCTGTATATCTGCCTGCAGACTGAGGGCCGTGCAGTCATGATTGCCACACCTGGTGTAGGCAGCGTGGCCAGTTGTCTGCTGAAATGACTCAGTGGCCAAAAATGCAGTACATTGAGCACCTTTTCCAAGGGGCTCAGTGCTTGGGAGCACAGGGTGGGTGATGTGAGGTCATCCTCCCACTCAGTGACCAGGTTTAGGATGATATGAGGTAGAAACCCTACCTGCCATAGACCTGGTCATCAGGCATCCCAAAAAGGCTGGTCCTGGGTAAAAATATGCAGGGCCTGGCTATCATCCTCCTTCTGCGGTGTCCCACGATCACTGCTGCGAGGAATGGTTTATTCATCGTAGCTGTATACGTGCATTTGTGTTCGCGCACGCTTTTTATGCATTGTTTTAGGTGCGCTGTGATGCTTATGCCTGCTTTCGCTTGGCGGACATGTTTCCGGATTAGCGCATCTTTTCCCGCACGCAGGAGAGCCCAGTTCAATTCCATGAATACATGTTGGTAGCGCGCATGTGGGCGTTGCAAGTATTTTACTGTGGTACTTCCAACGTAACGCCCACATTTACGCTTGTTGTTCCCCATTCCACGTGTTCTGCCCCCTCTTTAGGTGTGTGCGTTGGACGGTGTGCGCCTTCAGTGGGCGTCTCGCGCAAGGCGTTCGTAGTGTCACAGTGACATGTTGGACCCGCGCGGATTCAACGCAGGTCTCAGTTAAGTCAGCGCAATGTGTTCCGTGAATCAGAAAACGGGCGCATTATAAGATTCAATAACATAACATAAGATGCAAAGAAATATTCCACAGTTGTGTCATCTGATTCTTATTGATGCCATGGTGTGATTGTTTAACAGTCTATGTGGTATTTTCATTAGAGTTCATCCTTCTTCTGTACTATGGACTAACAACGCTTCCCTCCAGGTGCATTTTCTAGGTTTGTCCTTATTATCTCCCCCCCCCCACCCTGTCATTTCTTCCCACACCATTCCAAGCTTCCTGGTGCATGGTTTTGTCAATAGCATTGGTAGTTCCTCTAACAGTAGTGCACGGTAATATTCTAGAACATCTTAAACAGTAGCCTCTGCTCTGCGGTGATGGACACTTTCCATCAGTGTCTCTCACATCCAGGAACATTGCATCATTAGCGCTGATTAGGTTTGTTTCATCCACAGCATGCTTTCCCTGTGGCATTCCCAGACCTTGAGTTTGTGATTTGTCTGTATCGCCAGTGAGCAGCAGCTCTGTGTCCTCTGTATTTTCAGCAATTTTAAAAGGCAAGAAGAACAACAGTGATTTTAGATATTTATAGCTTACACCCATAAATATTTCAATATCTGCCAAAAGGAAATAGGAACATAAATGCAATGAAAACATTTACAGTTTATTTCATGTATTGCATTCATGAGGTGCACACAGTCGTATATTGTAAATATCTTACAACATTGTATATAGTTCACCTTTGCTTTGCAGGTGGAATTCTGCCATCAATATGTGAGGTCATAGAATGGCATTGGGTGTGGAATGTTATGCTGTGAAGTATTAGCAGTTAGAGGCTGGCAGAGGATGAAGGGAGACTGCAGCTCTTTACATGGTGTAACTTAACAAACCTTTTACCAGTTATGAAGTCTCCTCCAACCTCTTTGTATTGGCGACGATCTACCTGCTACCTGAGGCTGAAGTGAGGTAGCAGTGCGGACCCATCGTGAAACTTGGTTCCTCCCATGCAGAACCTGCCCTGATCAACGGATTGTAGGCTCCTAGGAATTATATTATTGTCAGAAGCCTGCCGCAACTGCACTTGAAGGTAGGCAGCACAAGAAAGCCGCGTTGGATTGGACATTCATCTGCACTGCATAGGTATGACGTCATAGCGCTACCGGGGCTCTCTGGGTTTGAGAGAGCGGCTGCCTCTCCATTTAAGCTTGCTGCATTTGTAACATTGTGCACTGGATTATGAAAGTGGAAAATAAATAGGCAGTGAAGCGAAGGGAACCTGCTAATATACATTAAGGCAGAAGCCCCGGTGCAGGGATAGAAGTGGTGCATGCAAAGTCGCAAGGACATTCACTGTGATTGCTGTTGTAGAGCCAGCTATGAGCGTGACTGCTCAAGCGAGCTTAGAGGAAAGAACCCTTCTGCCCGATAGTCGATTTCCAAGGCAACCAGGCCTTTGCGAAATGCAACGTTCAAAGCGTCCTCCGCGATCACTGACTCTCTCCATTAATAAGATTAGCCAGGCACTAATGTATACGGAGGCATGTGCATAGGTCTAGTGAAATGCAGTTTTGTATAATTCACACTATGAGATTCACCAATGGACAGACCTTTAGTGCAAAATATGGCACAACCAAGTGTACATTGATAAAAAGTCACAAGAGCGCAACAAAAAAAAAGGAAAACAAGTCAGTGACTTAGGAAACACAAGACGCTTGACAGGTTGGCTTAATTGAAATAAAACACATCCACAGTAACACGTTATTTCATATTTTATTTACCAAAAATCACCTATAGTGAAGTGGTAATGGCTAACACAACTGCCCCAGCACTTTGTTTGCCACAAGCTGCTGAAGGACCTTCTATTAAATGGAAGGACTGGAAAGAGGACTTCTTAAAGTTTGTGTTGGCCATTAATGATCCTAATTATTGTGCAGAGAGAAAAGATGCTCTCCTATATCATTGCCTTGGCCACAGTGGATGAGAAGTATTCAAAAGACTGCCGGATCCTAGTGCCGAAGATGGAGTGACTCCAGGTTCATTTGAGAACCGCATAATGAAACTAGATAAACACTTCAAAACAAAAGAGGATACGATTCTTGCCAGATATCACTACGCCACCAGGGACCAAAGAAAATTTGAGAGCATCGAAGAATTCCTCACAGCTTTGAGGGGTTTGGCAGTAAAATGTCATTTCAAACCCTTCTGTAGTGAGGAACACTTGAGAGATCAATTAATGATAAAACGTTTTGACGATAATGAGCGTGAAGAATTTTGGAGAGAAAAGGATCCAGATCTCGAGAGAGCCATAGAAATAGCCAAACAAGTAGCGCACACCTCATGCTGCATCAGAGAGTTGTCCAAAAGAAACAAGACTACTGGGGATGGCATGAAGAAAGTAATTGAACAGGCAGAAACCAGTTTAGTGTGAAAAGACAAACTGATGATCCAACTGCCGTACACAAAAGAAGGCGGTGGCCCCAGAGACACTGGGCCTCATTACAAGTCCGGCGGTAATCGCGGCAGTAAAACCGCCTGGTTACCGCCGGACTAGTATTACCATTCCGCCTCTGTGACTCCCGGAATTACCAGCGCATTACAGCCCCGGTGTCCCGGGAGTCACGGAGGCAGAATAGTGTTAATCCCCATTCCCATTGAGTCCCATTGAACTCAATGGGAATGGGGAAGTGGAAACACTGGCACCATATCGTGATGGTGCTGGTATTTCCACGTCCGCCTGCAGGCGGGAGGTGTTCAACCCGCCAGGTCAGACCTGGCGGGAAGATCACCTCCCGCCTGCAGGACTCGGGATTGGGCGGTCCGGAATTAACAGTGGCGGCGGGTTTACCGCCACTGTTAAATCCGGACCGCCCGACCCGTAATGAGGCCGACTGATTGGAGAGAAAATGGAAAGGATTTTGATTGGAGATCCAGAGGAAGAGGAATTCCAAGTGGACAGAGAGACACAACCTTCAGCCGTGATGCTTTTTGACCCTTCACTTGCTACTACAGATGTGGCAGCAATGAACACTTTGCAAGGAATAAGGAATGCATGGCCATTCATGTGGAATGCAGACGATGTTGAAAAAAGGGACACCTCTCAAAGTGCTGTCGTTTCGGGGTGGGAATGTAGAAATGATGGGGTAGGATGTGTACAATTGTCAAGATGTGTATGAGGGTTTAGATATCGTACAGGTCATAAATGCTGTTTGTGAGGATAAAGTTAAAAAAAACAAGACCATCATTGGGGTAAATGGAGTAGGAATTGAGTTGCTAGTTGACAGTGGTGCAGATTATGCATTAATAAGTAAGGCTGTAGAGGAGGCCTCAAATATGGCCTGCCCCCCACTGACCATTTTGAAGTTCCAGGAACAGTCACACCGAGATATGTGACGTACGATGAGCAAATAAAACAGCAGAGAGCCACAATGCGACTCTGCCTGGTACCTATCAGACGGACAGTACCTATTGAAGGACCTACATTTAAGAAACCTTGGACAGTAAGGTACCCATTGAGAAAACCGCATCGACAAGTGAGACAGAATGACGATTGTCAAAACGTAATGCCTGAAGAAGCCACGAAAGTCCTAAAAGAGGACGAAGAGTGGCAACACAAGAACTCAGACTGACTCGCAGATAAAGAAAATGATGACCTGTGAAGGACGAGAAGAAGAGACGAGAAGAGACGAAACACTAAGGATAAGCGACACCCTGAGTTGAAGTAAAAGGACGATGTCAAGTATAAGAAGCTTATGCCATAAGAGCGATGAAGATATGCAACCAGTTTATATTTGCACATATGCTTGGAAATGCAAGAAAGCTGACGAAATCGTGCAGCTTGCTATGCTTAGTAGGAAATTAGATGCGGCAAGTGCCACATATACATATCTACCTCTAAATGAGCACTTTATATGACGTATATGTCTACTTTGCAAAAGGGCAGAACCAACCGCAAGTTACCAGAGGCCCCAGGAGAGAAGGCCCTCAAACACGGGAATCGAAAGCCAAAGACAGAAACTAAACTCAGATGCATGAGACCCGTGCAAAGAAACCAAGGTCATTTTAGCTGACACAGGCTAATACAATTTATGACGCCAAGAGCTGAGTATTCTGTTGAAAGGAGTCGAGATAAGCGGCAGAAGGCATTTGGTGGACAGAAAGCAAAAACCAAATACACAAATTACATGGAGATGGAGACGATTTCACGGTGCCTAAATTACGTTACCTGCCAAGCTAGAAGAGTTGGGGCCTTCACACCTACACGCAGCCTTGAGCCATGCACAGATATTCAAGTTCTCCCAGACAGAGAGACAGCATCGAGGCCTACAAATTAGAAACTAATTGACACATGGCCAATGGGTCAGTGATGGATGGTGGTACTGGTTGGTGGGAGGCTAGGTTTGTTTGTTTGTTTGTTTGTTTGTTTGTTTGTTTATTTTATTTAGTATAGCGCTCCAGACCCAGGGGTAAATGGGCGCTTAGGACAAGTTACAAAGTTACAGTATACAAGCGGTTATACAAATGTGGCGGGAATATGCCATATATAGTATGTACAGGCAGGTAGTAAGAAGCATTTCAGAGTATGTACAATATATACAATAAGAACTAAGCTTAATCTAACTAAGGGTTACCTTCTCCAGTAGCCAGCTGATGACTAGTTTTCTAAACAATTGGAAGGATTTCCTGAGCTGACGGGCACCCTGCACCTGGCCGACCATTCTGCATGCTGCTAAGCAAAGTGGAAAAGTACAAGGTGACGTGGTGTCAATCCAATCACAATGTACCAAGTAATCTAGGATCCTATAGTCCTTAGAACCAATGAGACGTCATACTTTTAGTGTCGTCCACAGTAGTCATTCTGAAGGAAGGGCTTAGATGCCCCACCTGACACTAGTTATCCAATCCTTTTACTCCACTATCATATACAGATATAGTACCTATAGTAAAGTTACCTTCCTATAACCAATAGAAATGCATGCAAAATGTTTAGCGTTTCACATCAGCGATGATGAGTTTTTAGTATAAAGGATGTGATTCTTGTGAAGTTCATCGGAGTTGAAGCGAGAAGGAAGATCCAGCAACTGCTGATATTCATAACTCCCCATTTTTTGCACTTGCCATTAAATGGACTACCTTTGCCAAACCATTGAGTTGTCATTATTGATTTGATGCTTGAGTACTAATCTGCATCCCCATCCATCTCGCGGGTGCTGCTATTCCATCTTAAAGTGCCGTTTGGGAAAACCCCAGTCCTATGGGCCGGCTGGGGTCCCTCCTGCACAAGGCGTCATGGAAAAAAGAGCTTTCCAGTTGTATGTTGAAGGAGGCGAGTGTGAGAGCATATGGTGAGAATCCCATAACAACTATTGGTGAATTGAACAAAAATATATCCTTTAAAGACAAATGCACTGTGAGCAAAATGTATGTAATGAGTATTGGGGGAAACCTGTTACCCTGGAGTTGTAGTTGTAGTTGGAGTTGTAGTTGGAGTTGGAGTTGTCAGGCCGCTTTAGGGATGAAGCTCGACCCAAATGGTAGAGAGCAAGTTCATGGTGGCTGTTATCTAATTATATCAGAGTCCGAAGAGTTTAAGGAATGTGAAGTAGCCATATGGGCTACAAATGTATTTCAAAATGAAGTGGGATACCTTAAAGGTTTTATACATAAGATCAAACTTAAGGAGTCATCAGTACCATATGCTGGCAAACTCAGATCAGTTTCTTTAGCATGTGGGAAGGAGGTTGAAGTTCAGTTGAATAGAATGCTAAAGGAAGGTATCGAGAGATGTGAAGCGTCTAAATGGGTAAGACCCATTATTGTTGTTAAAAAAAAACAATAGTTTGATCAGACTATGTATACACCTGAGGGAGCACAACAAAAATATAGTTACTGAGCGGTTTCCCCTACCAGAAATGGATGAGATAACAGATGTGTATGGTTCAAAGGTGTATTCCTTATTAGATCACAAATCTGCTCATCATCAAGTATGCATGCTTCCAATGTCTACTTTTATCACACATGTTGCCCTCTTCAAAAGCATTAGAATGCTGTTTGGTCTCATTCCGGCTGCCAGTGTGTTCCAAAGAATAATACATAACATATTGGGTTGAGTATGTGGAGTGAAATGTTACCAAGATTATATATTGGTATGGGGAAGAGACAGGAATTAACATGATGTGAGGTTGAGCAAAGTACTGAAAAAGCTGGAAGACTCTAGATTAACGTTGACCTCTGAGAAATGTCAGTTTGCCAAGACACAAGTGGATTATCTAGGGTGCAGCATTTCAGGAGAATGGTTCCGTCCCAAGTTGCGCATGGCCAAAGCCATTGTTGATATGGAATCACCAGAAAACAAATCAGAAGTGTCTTTATTTCTAGCGATGTTTGAATATTACGCTATATTTGTCAAGGGTCTTGCCAGCAAGACCATGAATATGAGCAAAGGGGTGAAGTTTGAATGGAGTGACATGTGTGAGAGGTAGTTCGATAATGTTAAAAGAGATCTCACAAGAGCGCCAGTCTTCCAGGGGTTCGACTATTTTGTACACTGATGCATCAGAGTATGCTTTGGGTGCAGCGTTATGCAGGATGATGGTTTGAGGACAATAGCGCATGCCTCGAAAGCCCTTAAGGAGGTGGAAACTGGCTATTTGGCCATAAAGCAAGACATTTTGATGGTTTTGTGGGCCACATTGATATTGATATTTTATTTCTGTAGTGCTCATACACAAGTGTTTCAGAGCACGACGAGGTAAGGAAGGGGAACAGGGGAGAACAAAACAGCGATCTTACTACGCCCAGTGACATTGAGAACACACAAGTGGAGGGGAAAAGTGCATGGAAGGGGGAGAAGTGGAAAGTGCAAAGCAGAGGAGAAACAGATGAATAATAATAAATAAATAAATAATAAAGGCAACAAACAGTGGTAGTGCAGCCAGCATTTTGCAAGTGCTAGGTTTAAGGCAGCAGACAGGGTAGGTCTGATAAGTGCAGGAAGAACAAGGAGGTTTGAAAGGGTACAGATACAGACCCCAGTGCAAGGGGTGGCCCGGAGGCAGTGCGGGAGGGAGCCAGGGTGAGCAGGTACCTGGGCCCGGAGGACAGGGGGTGGCTAGGTGCACGGTGCCAAGAGAGAATAGATCAGCAGGGGAGAGGGGGAGCGAAGGCAGAAGAAAAGAGGAAGGTATTGAGGTGCTTCCGGAACCAGAGATGGTTCTCCTCAAGTTTTAGAGTGGCAGGGAGGCTGTCCCAGAGGGAGGCCCCATCCGAAGACATAGATCTACCCCCAGCTTGTTTCTATGAATAACGACTGACCCTGAGGGAGTTAGAGGTAGAAGAGCGGAGCGCTCGAGAGGGGAGGTATTTGCGGAGGGATAGCTGAAGGCATTTTGGACCCAGGTCCCAGAAAGCCTTGTGGACAATACAGAGGGTTTTGAATTGAATCCTTGCATCCACTGGGAGCCAATGGATAGATTTCAGAGCTGGAGAGATACGATCCCAGGGCTTGAGGCCAAGGACAAGTCTCGTAGTCCTGTTCTGGATTAGTTGCAGATGGTGGAGAGTGGAGGCAGGAAGATTTAGAAGGAGGCTGTTACAATAGTCCAACCTAGAGAGGACCAGAGCTTGCGATACCATGAGCTTCTGGGGGAAGGAGAGGAAAAGCAGAGTACCTCTGAGGAGGTGCCGTAGCAAGTTTTACCTTTTAGATACCTCAGAGATGTGGGCGAAGAAGGAAAGGGTGGAGTCAAAGATAAACCCTGAGGTTCTTAGCCTTACAGGTAGGGGTAGGAGGAGGGCCAAGGGAAGCCAGCCAGAGAGTGAGGGGAAAGGATGGTGAAGGTGTGCCGATGAGGAGGATCTCCGTCTTGCTGGCATTCAGACAAAGACCATTGGCGGCACCCCAATCTTGAATGGCAATTAGGCAATCAGAGATGAGAGAGGGAGAGGGGATGCCCGAGGGAAGCCTGAAAATTAGTTGAGTGTCGTCAGCGTAGCACTGGAAATTTGAGCAGAAAATGGCAATGCAGTGTGAAATTCAAGGTATTCTTTTATGGAAGAGCATTTGTTGTGCCGACTGACCACACACCAATAGTAGCAATTTTCAATAAAAAGGCCTTAATGTGGTATCAAGGAGGATATCCAGGTGGATCAACAGATTACAAGGTATTGAGTTTTTAGTAGAACATATTCATGGAAAGGATAATGTGATAGCCAATGCACTTTCTAGAAGACCACAATTGGAGTATGAGGAATCTAACACCCCTATGGATGATGGGGTGAAAGACATATTTGTAGTGTAGGAATGTCAGCAGGAAAGTGAGTGGTTGATGTTAGGACTGATTTTCTATACTGTGGCCTGGTGGGCAGATGTATAGAAGGCCAACCTATATTGTGAATGGGACAAATCTGGGGAGCTGTAGCCAATCCAGTTCAAGGTAGCAAGATGAGTGGTCTAGGCTAAGTCTCAAGAGGTGGTAAACTTGAAAGGGGTCCACAATGAGCACACACAGCAAAGCAGCCAAGGAACAAACTTAGACCAAAGGGTATACCAATACGTCTTTACATGTGGTCAAATAACGCAATGAAAAATGACTACAAACCGATAATATTATCACTCAATACTAAAAATTAGATACATATATACAATTACTGGAGCAGGGAAAAATACATATCAAACCCATAAATAGAAATGTACTGATTAGTATTAGCACTGCCAGTCCACAAAGATTAAATACTAAATTCAGAAGTCCTTCCCTAAAATATATGGGGCCTTGTGCCAAAAAGTTCAGCAAAGTTCCATACAGTTTTGTGAAGCTGGAAAAAATGAAGGTAGGGTCTCTGGGGTCCAGTGAACAGTTCTAAGTGTCAGGGGACAAGTTAAACTAGCTAACAAACATATTCCCAACTTTTGGAGCATGCAGCATAACTTGATGCAGGGTCCCTCTCAGGACAAGAATGGATGCAGGTAAGCAGTTTTGGACGACAGCCACCAATGCACATTGACGCAAAGGGATTCACTTGCCGCGCTCAGACGTTCCCTCCTATCTCGGGTCGCCTTGATGCTAGGATCATAACATTTCGCAGAGGTAAGTCCTGTTGCACAAGATAAGGATACCCCAAGTTCCAGGCCTCAACTCAGAACGGCAACGTCTGCAGCATTCTAGCCCAAACTCAGAGCTGGTCAGCAACAGGGCAGTCATGGGACACTTCCAAAGACTCTTGTTAGTAGGACTCTGAGCTGGTGTCAAATATGGATGTTCTGTCCACTCCAAGGGTCGCAGCTCCATTGCATGCCTTCTGGAGATCTTCCACAGGATAGGGCTCTAACAGGGCAGCAGCAGAGGTTGGTGACCAAGCCTTCTTCTGACAGGTCCATGTTCTCCTTGTCAGTCATGTAGCTGGACAGGAGTCTTGGCTCCTTTGGTTCCTTACTTTCGGGATCCCTCCAGAGTGAGTGCAGGGATCCTCTTCTTATCCTAAAAGCCAGGTAAGGGTAGCAGCTCCCACTAGCCAATGACAGGTCTTACCCACACATGCACCCCAGCAATGGTCCAATCAGGACCACTGGTGGCAAAACTCATGCATACCACTCAGGCACACTGGAACCAGTTTGTGAATTGGGACCAGACAGTCCCAGACCACTTATTGGCAGCAAACACCCATAGCCCTCCAGTAGCCTGTCAAAAGCTTCTGCTTTCCAGGGCAGTGGAAGTCCATATAAGTATTTTCCAGGCCTCACAGGCCAGAAAGAAGGCTGACAGACAATATGGCCAAAGGACAAGCAACAAAGGACATTCTTGTGGAATGGCCATGTTTGACCACTAGCCACAGTTAGGGGCCAAACAGTATAAAGCAGTAAGGCTAACACTAATTGCACCAGAAAATGAAGGTCCCTGCTGCCACCAGCTTGTCCATTCAGCACACCTAAAGTGACCAAAAATCCTCTGAGTGTTAGTCTTGGGCAAAACAAAATGTGTACCAAATGTGTATTCCATTGTACTGCATTGTAAGATGCATTGTGCAATAAAAAGTTACCACAAGTGATAAAAAGTTACTAAAAGTAGTAACTGAATAGCAAGAGTAAGGGAAGCAATGTTTCTCAGTACTGACAGCCTGAAGGACTTGTCAGTTTCCCCATAACATCGGAGCAACAACCATTGCTAAATTTGGGATCTGGCCTAAGCCCAATAGTGAAGTTCAAGGCCTGTAGACTCATGTACCATCTGAGCCACTTTGGATTCTCTCCCTTAATATCCACCAACCACTTCAAAGGCTTAGGGTAAGCATACACAGTGAAGTGAGTCCCACAGAGGTAGGACCTCAAGTTCCTAAGGCACCATATAATGGAAAAGCATCTCTTCTCCACTTAGGGCCACCTGAGCTCTCCACTCCTAAACTGGTAGCTGATATGATATATAGGTTGTTTCTCACCTTTGCCATCAAGCTGGGAATGTTTTCCAACTATTCCAGTGTCATATACATCTGTCTGCACTATTAAAGATCTCTTCCAATCAGATGCCCTTAAACCAGGGGCCTGGCCTAAGGATTATTTCAGGCCAGTGAAGCCCTTCTCACACTCAAGGGTTCAAAATAATTATTTAGGTCCCCTTGAAGTAGTGAGTGCAGTCGGAGGGACAGCTATATTTCTATAGTCTGCCACTTTACTCCTGTGTTTCCCAGTAGGTCCAGAAGCGTCCTCAACTGGGCTTGGGTAGTGGAGGTTTCCCATCATGTACTTTACTGACAAGAGGGTGCATCTTGCCTCCACTTACACCAACGTTATGCTGAAGGAAGGCCAATGGCTCCTGTTCAGGTTGACACTTGGTTGTCCCCCAGAACAAGTTGGCCTGATGAAGGTCCTGACACCCACTCTCTTTAGCTATTCCCAGTTCTTTCCAAGTGGGGTTTGAATCTGCCATCTCATCCAAACATGTATTACTGTGATCCCTTTTCCCATTAATAACAAGGTCCACCAATGTGTTACCTCTTAGAGGGGAGTGTGTATCTGTCTTGGGAACAGCATAGGTGTGACTGTGAAAGCTGTATGACTCCTTTCTCTTCCCTTCCCTCCACACTCTCCTCACCTGAGTCCTCAGAGTCGCCTGCGTTCTGTAGATTCCGCCGGCTCAGGTAGTCCCGTTCTTTTTTAGGTAGTACTTGTCTGTCTCGGTGAGAAGCCACAGTGACCGCTGACTGTACAGCCGTCCTGGGACCCCTTGACCGGGAACAGGCCGGACAAAGGGGAAAAAACCCACAAGTGGGAAAAACCCTTAGGATGTTCTGGCAATGAGGTAGGTGACGATCGAACTGGAATACAGTAGGAACTGGAAGCTGATGCGTGGTCCACCGGGTAGAAACTCAGGAGGGAAGTCCAATACTCCAAAGAGAGGTGGAGGAAACCAGGCCCAAGGATATGATAGGCGCGGTGATAAAAAGAGAAATACAGAAGAGAAAACAATGGACAGAGAAAAAAAAGGGAAAAACTGGAGAGCCGCGAGAGAAAAGAGCGGCAAAGCGGGAGGACAAAAAACGCCCGCCGCCGGAGCGGCGAGACTAGAAAGAGAAAGCGAAGAAGTGCCGAGTGATCGGCAAGGAAAACGCTGCAGAAAGAAAAGGCCGCCGCTGTATCCTACAGCAGACAGGTAAGAAGAAAAGAACTCCTATCCCAAAGAGGAGGGACGAGCAAGCAAGGCAGACCCGCTGCAAGGCGAGGCTAGCAGAGGGCAAACGCTGGTGAGCGCAAAAACCAGAGCCGCTGGAGCGAGTACCAGCAACGGTTGAAAGGCAGCGACTGCCGGGCTTGAATGGCAGATAAACTACCGGCATTGCTGTGATTGGTCGTGGCTTGGTACTAGACACAAAGAGGGGACTAAATCGCTCTACCTGCCGGAGAGCCTCCAACGTGGAAGGAGCCGCCACCCGCGGTAGCGGTTGCGGATGACAGTATGACCCCCTCCCCACCTAACCGCCCCAGGCTTCCCCGGATAGCGGCGGTGAAAGGTAGCCAACAACCTTGGTGCATGAACCTGAGAAGCCGGTTCCCATGAGTCCTCCGACTCCGGGTATCCCTTCCAGGACAGAAGGTACTCAAGACGTCCGCGATAATACCTGGAATCACGGATCTTAGATACCTCATATTCATCAGGCTCCGAGGACCGTGCTAGGATAGATCTGGGAATGGTTCTCTGGTGAAGATCGGGGTGGTAAGGTTTGAGAAGAGAGGAATGAAAGACCGGGTGAATGCGGTGAAGAGAGGAGGGAAGCCGAAGGCGAAAAGCTACAGGATTTACTTTAGAGAGAATAGTGAAAGGTCCCAGAAAACGAGGAGACAGTTTAGAAGGCCTTGCCATCTAGGCAGAAACTTGGTGGACAACCACACCTGATCCCCTGGCTTCCAAACTGGACATTCTTTCCGATGTTGATCGGCACTGGATTTCGTCCGTCTTCTGCTAATCTCTAAACTCCGCATAGCAGAAGTCTGGTCCTCCTTAATATTCCCTAATACCTCTTCCACCATCGGGGAGTTGGTATAACTGGGAACCTCTGGAAATACGGCACGAGGGTGAACCCCGTAAGTGCAGTAGAAAGGAGAGAGTTCTGTGGCGGAATGTCTAGTATTGTTGTATGAGAATTCCGCCGTGGGAAGCAGCGAGACCCAGTTGTCTTGATGCTGAGATATATAACACCTTAGGTATTGTTCCAGTGTTGCATTAAGGCGTTCCGTCTGACCATTGGTCTCTGGGTGAAACCCTGAAGACAGAGCTCTTTCAATGCCCAAACGGTAGCAGAAGGCGGTCCAAAACTTCGAGACATACTGACTTCCCCGATCCGAGATTATCTTATCGGGAAGACCATGTAGCTTGAATATATCTCGAGAGAAAACCTCCGCCATCTTCGCAGCAGTGGGCAGACCCGGAAGGGGAGAAAAATGTGCCAACTTGGAAAAGGCGTCTACCGTGACCATAATGCAGGTACAGGATTCCGATACCGGCAGATCAACAATGAAATCGGTAGATATGAGACCCCAGGGGCGCGTTGGAAGTTCGACCTGAGTGAGCAGACCCAACGGTTTTCCCAGGCGGTACTTGGCTCTGGCACAAATTGGACAAGAGTTGACATACTCGTATGTCTCCTTTCTAGCATTTGGCCAAAGAAATGTTCTAGAGAGAAGCTCCAGGGTATTCTCGGGTCCTCTATGGCCGGCCGAGCGAGAGTCGTGACTCCACTTCAGAATTCTAGAACGAAGAGGACCTTTGGGAATGTACAATTTCTGTTTGTAGAAAAACCAGTCACCTCTTTGTTGAAAAGGAGAGGTATTACATAGGGGTAGTTGAAGTTTTTCCTGAGTGAGGGCAGTTTTCACCTCTTTGAGGAAGGAACCAACAAAGGCCAGGATTTGGTTGCGTTTGAACATGGACTCCCTCTTTATTTCCAGGTGTTCCTTGGTGAAGTCTTTGCGGGATAAGGCATCCGCCAGACTATTCTGGGATCCCGGGATATACGAGACTTGGAATTCAAACTGTGCAAAGTGATGTGCCCATCTGGCCTGTCTGGAATTTGAACACTCCAATTCTTGTAGTACCTTGAGGTTCTTATGATCGGTCCTAATCAGAAAAGGATGTCTGGCTCCTAGTAGGAGATGGCGCCACTCTTCACAGGCTAGTTTCATGGCCAGAAGTTCTTTCTCCAGTACCGAATAGTTGAGCTGGCTAGGAGAAAGAGTCTTTGACATGTAGGCTACGGGGTGTTCCGCTCCTTGGATAAGCTGGAGCAATACCGCTCCTACAGCTACCGCAGAAGCGTCAGTTTCCAGAACAAATGGTTGTGATTGATCAGGATGCTGGAGAATGGGAGCAGTGCAGAACAATCTTTTGAGAAAATCGAAACTTTTCTCTGCTTCATCAGACCAGAAAAAAGGAATAGCCTCCTTCTTGAGTAGGCGCGTAATCGGGTATACTACCTCCGAAAAGTTTGAGATAAATCTGCGGTAGTAGTTAGCTAATCCTAAGAATCTCTGGACTTCTCGGACTGAAGTAGGAGCTGGCCAATCCAGAATCGCATCCACCTTGGTTTGGTCCATGGCCACCCCTTCCTCTGAAAGAATGAATCCGAGATAGTGAACTGAGGATACTGCAAATTTACACTTCCCGCCCTTGACCAGCAACTGATTTTCCTGAAGGCGAGACAGTACCTGTGTGACATGTTGAACATGTTCCTCCATGTTAGGGGAGAAAACCAGAATGTCATCGAGGTATATTATGACCGAGACCGACAGCAGATCAGAGAATAGCCTATCCATGAATCTCTGGAATGCAGCTGGTGCATTCACTAAGCCGAACGGCATCACTCTGTACTCAAACAGACCGTATGGAGTTCGAAAAGCCGTCTTCCATTCATCCCCCTCAGTGATGCGAAGCAAATGATATGCGTTTCGGAGATCCAATTTGGTAAAAATTCGAGCCCCTTGTACCGCCTCAATAATGTCGGTTATGAGTGGCATGGGATACCGATCACGGATTGTAACCTTATTGAGGCCCCGGTAATCGATACAGGGTCGAAGATCAGTCGTGTCTTTTATCTTGATGAAGAACAGGGAGGCGCCAGCTGGTGACTTCGAAGGTCGAATAAGACCATTCTCCAAGTTGGTATCTAGATAGACTCTTAATACCTTCTTCTCAGCCTGAGAGAGAGAGAACATGCGCCCAAATGGCACCAGTGCATTAGGTTCGAGATCGATTGAACAGTCTTCTGGCCGATGAGGAGGTAGCTGCGCGTGAAGGTTCTCTTGGAATACCCCGAAGTATCTAGCACAGAAATTAGGAAGCGCGTGAACACCTATAAGATCCTTGGAGAGAACTCTGACTGACTGTTGATCTTCCCTGGTATCGGGAGGAAGACAGTTGACCGAACAGTACGTAGAGCAAAAGCTTAGTCGATTTTCCGTCCAGTCGATATACGGGTTATGCCTGCGCAGCCAGGGAATGCCTAAGATTATGGGGAAATGTGCGGCGCTAATGATGTCGAACTGCAGGGTTTCTGTGTGTTGGTTGATGACCATGGAGAGTTGTTCAGTGGTATGAGTGATTAATCCGGACGACAAAGGTGTACCGTCCACTCCTTCCACCTTCTGACCCACCTTCCGAACTATCCGTGTGAGCCCCATCTTGTCTGCCCACAGAGTGTCCACAAAGTTCCCGGCCGCTCCACAATCCAATAAGGCTAATGTTTCCACCAGTCTTCCATTCAGATTCAAGGTAACAGATAGTACCATCAGTCTGGAATCCTCTTGGGATTCTGACGCCGATACTGAAAGTGTGACATAGGGACGCTGAAAAAGATCTGAATACCCCCGGCTGCCCGTCCCTATTGGCGCCGAGGGTAATCGTTTCCCGCCTTCTTCTCCGGTACCTCAGAGCAATCCTTCAGTACATGTTGATCGGAACCACAATAGGCGCACAACCCTTTTTCTCTTCTTCGCCTTCTCTCCGCTGACGACAGAGGTGCTCTAGTAGCTCCGATTTGCATCGGTTCTTCGCTCTGAGTAGAGGTGAATCGTCCAGAAGGAGAGTGTGAAGGAGGGTTCATGGGATTTCCTGATCCTCTTTGCTTCCTGCGTTCTGTCCTTCTCTCTTGGAGACGGTACTCAATGTGGAGAGCGGCAGCAAGTAAGTCTGGAAATGTGGGAGAGCGCGGAGATCTGGCTAGCTCATCTTTGATCTCCTCTCTCAACCCTCTCCGGAATACAGCGTATTGTGCTTGTTCGGACCATCCTGCTCCTGCCGCCAGTGTCTTAAAAGAGGAGATGTATGACAGCACGTCCAGAGCACCCTGTCGTGCATCCAGCAGGTCCTCACCTGCAGTAAAAGATAGTTTGGGTCGCTCGAAAGTCTGTTTCAGTAGGTTCTGGAACCCTGAGAAATCCTGTAGAATGGCATTACTGCTCGTAACTAGCGGAGTAGCCCAGGCTAAAGCATTCCCTGTCATATTTGAGATCATAAACCCTACTCTGGCTTGGTCCGTGGAGAAGGTGTGTGGTCTGAAAGTGAAATATACATTGCAGGCTTCCAGGAATTCCTTCACCCTCTTTGGTGAGCCATCAAATCTTCCTGACGAAAGAGTCATAGGAGGCAATTCCGGGGGATGTGAGGGTTCCCGGACCGCTACCATCTGTTTTAGAAGGGCATTCTCCGATTTTACCCCCTGTAATTCCAGTGACATGGCCTGAAAAGCCTTCCATAATTCTTGGACTTGTTCTTCGGCTGACATCTTGGTCCTTATTGGCCTTTCAATCTGTGACTGTGAAAGCTGTATGACTCCTTTCTCTTCCCTTCCCTCCACACTCTCCTCACCTGAGTCCTCAGAGTCGCCTGCGTTCTGTAGATTCCGCCGGCTCAGGTAGTCCCGTTCTTTTTTAGGTAGCACTTGTCTGTCTCGGTGAGAAGCCACAGTGACCGCTGACTGTACAGCCGTCCTGGGACCCCTTGACCGGGAACAGGCCGGACAAAGGGGAAAAAACCCACAAGTGGGAAAAACCCTTAGGATGTTCTGGCAATGAGGTAGGTGACGATCGAACTGGAATACAGTAGGAACTGGAAGCTGATGCGTGGTCCACCGGGTAGAAACTCAGGAGGGAAGTCCAATACTCCAAAGAGAGGTGGAGGAAACCAGGCCCAAGGATATGATAGGCGCGGTGATAAAAAGAGAAATACAGAAGAGAAAACAATGGACAGAGAAAAAAAAGGGAAAAACTGGAGAGCCGCGAGAGAAAAGAGCGGCAAAGCGGGAGGACAAAAAACGCCCGCCGCCAGAGCGGCGAGACTAGAAAGAGAAAGCGAAGAAGTGCCGAGTGATCGGCAAGGAAAACGCTGCAGAAAGAAAAGGCCGCCGCTGTATCCTATAGCAGACAGGTAAGAAGAAAAGAACTCCTATCCCAAAGAGGAGGGACGAGCAAGCAAGGCAGACCCGCTGCAAGGCGAGGCTAGCAGAGGGCAAACGCTGGTGAGCGCAAAAACCAGAGCCGCTGGAGCGAGTACCAGCAACGGTTGAAAGGCAGCGACTGCCGGGCTTGAATGGCAGATAAACTACCGGCATTGCTGTGATTGGTCGTGGCTTGGTACTAGACACAAAGAGGGGACTAAATCGCTCTACCTGCCGGAGAGCCTCCAACGTGGAAGGAGCCGCCACCCGCGGTAGCGGTTGCGGATGACAATAGGGCTCTAGTGTCTATAGAGAATCCCAAACTGGCATTACCTGTATGTTCCTCCAGATCCTCAGAACTGGATTCTAGATTTCTAGAGGGCTCAAACACCCCTTTTTACAAAATGGGGATGATCCCACACCAACTGTCAGAACTTCTTGTTTGGTCTGAATCACCACAACACCCAAACTTGGCGGATTCACCCACTCCCATAGTACAGTCTGGTTTGCCCCAACCTTCTAGCAGGGGTCTCAGTGACAACAAGGAGGTAGATTGCGTCTGCAAAATCTCCAGCTTATCTTGTTGATGTGGGATAGGTGAGGAGACACTAGGTCATCCTCACTGAAGCCAGTAGAAAGGCTGCTGTGGCACAGGGCAGGGAGACACACAGGTTTTTTTTCTGGCTCCCTCTCTGTAGCCTTCAGCAGGGCTCCAAGTCTATCTCTCAAGATAGAATCCTCCACACTATTCACAGGAAACGTTATGGTAACCTTCCCAGGACCACCAAGGCCTACTGAATAGTTTGCCTTGCCAAGCAGTGAAATATGTCAAGGCCCAGCCCACTCACATTTGTTCAGGTATTTACAAAGTAGGTTTGACAGAAGAAGCTCACACCTGCTTTTCCGGGCTCACTGAAGCCTCCAATCAAACTTAAGAGAGCTTTAACAACCCTCTTTTTCAGATTATCCTGCGGTGGATGACAGTTCAGTGACACATGGCAGGTCACTTCATCTTCCTTGCACTGGGTCTGATCACCACTGAGCACAGCAGAGGAGCTACATCTGGGACTGCCATTCAGTAAGGTGTCAATGACTGACTTGGCAGTCATTCTCTGTGGGGTGGCACAGAGACATATGGGATTGTGATCAACAATTACCAATTGTAGCCTATTCCCTGAGGTCTCCAGGATGAAAGGGCTAATCAAAATAGGCCTGACTTCTGGTAAAAATGAGATCACTCCTAAAAGTGAATTCAGGAGTAACTGAATTTCTGTCTCACACCTGTCAACCTGGTGACAAATAGTGAGACTCAAATATTGGTTTTTATCTGGCACCCCATCATGCGCCAGGGAGAATGTGTGTTAGACTACTCTGGTTTATACTAGGATGAGCATCAAGGAGAAACACGAGGATGAGGCACAAGGGGATTGTCACACACCAACTGCAGGAGGAAGGGTCTCACAACCTGAGAAACCTCCAACCTCTCAAGGCTTTCTCTGGTGGACTCTGTGAGCTTACTTTTCAGTAACCCATCTTCCTGTTGAATTCCTTGTTTCACTGGATGGGATTCATCCCATTCGAAGTAGGCCTTTCTCCATAGGCCTATCCAGGATGGTTTTCTTTTCTCTTGGCCAATACTTCTCTCTCTCCTAGGGATCTGCTCTACTAGCATGCTAGCTATCTCAGGAGTCCTATAGGATCCAGGATTTTCAGGGGTCCTTCTTCCAAACTTGGAATAGGGACTCTACCAACAACCTCGACAGATGTTGAAGGTAGGTGTGGGATATTTTGACCCACTCAGCTATGCTTCACTACATCACTTTGCTGCATTGGTGCAAGAGACAGCACAAAATGGCCACGCTGACTCTGGTGCGTGCCAAAATCTTGAAACTGTGATTTGTAATAACCAGAAAATGGCTGCACCGCCCTGCTAACACACATTTCAGGTGGGGTGTAACAGAGTACTCACTGCAGGAATGTGCCAGTGTGCTCAGCAACATTTTACATGGAGCAAAGGAAAGAAGCAGCATTACTTTGCTGTAAACCCAAAATGCCTCTTTAAAATGTCATCTTTTCAAACTTCAAAGTGCTGTTTGGCGCTAAATTCATCAATTCCTCCTGAACCACTATGATCAAAAAGGCCCTACAATGCCCACGATCAGTCTTGAATCTCAGAGGAACCGGGCCTCATTTGACTAACAGCCCCTATCAAAAGTATCTTTGAAAAAGCAAACCAGGGACTGTGTTTTCATTTTTCCACAGGAAACGCTGCTATTTCTTTGCAACAAGTATCAAGAATCAGCTGTCCAGAGAAATACTCTAAACAGATGCATGATACATGTATCCATGCTGCAAACAACTCCAGCACTCAAGAAAAGAAATAGAGCTACCCAAAGAGTGTATTTGCAGCAGATGAAAACCGAATTTAAAAGAATTAAGTTACATGTGCTTTTTCCTGAATCAAGAGCAAACTCGCCTATTTAAAAGTACATTTTGGTGTAAAGACATGCTCACTTAGAAATGTAAAAATATTTCGTACTGGTAAAAGTACTCCTATAAACTGTTTTGATTCCTAGGTTTCAGGCAAGATTTAAAATGAGAAAAGAAAAGCTAAACCCAGGATAAGTTGGTAAACTAAATATAAGAGAAAAACCTGCTCTGCAAGTGCTAGAACTGAGAAAGTGTGACTTCTCAAACTGCTGGCACAGGAAAGGTTAATTGCTAGCTTGGAGGCTTTGAATACCCAGGACAATGGAGCTTTCCAAGTTACATTAGACATGTGTCTTTTCCCCAGGCTAAGACAATAGCAGGCTAAGACTTTCACCTTTCAAGTGGGAGGGGCATGAAACTTCAGTCAAGGGAGAGGCCCCTCATTCTGCTTCAAAGGGATTGACATTTGCTTACACATGGAAAAGAAAAAAAAGTGACATTTGGTGTTTAAAAAGCCTGTTTTGCAACTGAACTTTCAAGACATTTAACTTTGCCACAAGAATGAGGAAAAATCTGAAAGTGGGTAGTTTTAAATCTAATGTTATGCTATTCATTTGAAGACTTGGTAGGACTCAGTACTGCATAAGGAACATAAATTATAAAGAATGACAGATTATGCGGAAAGTATTAATGTTGCAAACATAACATTGTGTACACATATCCCAGGGGTAAATGCGCATCTATGTACAAAATTGGGAAATGTTAGGCCAAATTTGTCATGGTTAAAATTGCCAAAATGTAGCAGAAAGGCAAAACCAGGTCCCACAGACTTGGGATTTGGATTGAAATGTGACCCACACAATATGTAACCTGTGTATCTGATTTTCTCAGAGGTTCTAAATGCATAAATATGTATTTGTGGGAAAGTTATAGTTTGGTTGCAGTGGCTAGGGGAGGTTTCTGGATATTGTAAAAATCATCCCGTAAACATGACATCCTTTTCTGTCATCCAATCAGCAAAAAGCAAGGCGGAAACTGTGCGCCTGCCCAATCCTACCATTAGGGATGTGGACCGTAAGCCTTCCCCTGGCATATAATTTAGTGATGTCATTTGGCATGATAAATAAGGGAACCTGACAACACAAAGAGAGACTGATTCCTGGCTTCTACCTGATTTTCTGCATGGCGTCCTGTTCCTGTTTTCTTCATCTTTGTTCCTGATTCCTGATTCCTTACAAAGCCAAGGCCTAGGCATTGCTGACTCTATTTCCAGCTAGGCCTCAATTTCCCAAAAAATCCCAAAAACCCAAGGGAAGCATTTAGATTCAGTCTGGCTTGCTGCGACTAAATGCATGCCGGCTGCAAACTCGCCATCCCACTGATCTCCAGTTTCCAGTAACCAGAAGTGCCAATCCAGTCCAGTGCCGTCCGGGTGACCTAGAACCGCCCAGCAGACCATATCCCGCCAGATGTGCCCTGCTTTCCTTGGTTAGACCCGATCCGTGTGATGACCAGAACCCTTGACAGTCCAAAATCCTAAATGAAAGTGGACTGTAAGTATTAATAGGAAGCATAGAAAATCATAGCATACCTTGCCTTGTTTTGTCCCATCCCAATCTCTAAACCATCCTATCCTTACCTTACGAACTTGTAACATTGTCAGAACCATTCTTGAAACCTTGTCTTTGATTCTTTACGCTAGTGCTAACTTATTTAAATAATTTGTCTTGTGAAATCCTAAACCCTTAATCCTCCTTCGGGTAAGAAGACTGGGTCTGCCAGTTCAGTCGCGGAAGTGCTGGGGTTGGTTCCGCGCATCAACTCTAGAGCTTACGGTGTTTCAATCTGGTAACCAAACCCGAATGCCCTAGTGGAGAGTATAACTATCCTTGTATTTTTCGGGCCTTTATTTTTCAAAAACGCCTCGCATTCAACATTGCATAACTCACTCAATTTAATAGTTAGAGACTTCATTTCAACTCTGGATTATGCCTAAGACCTATAACATTCCAAACTAAAACCACACACCAAATCAGTGTATTTCATCCATTTTCCTTAAAAACCGTTTGGTTAAATTTAGGCGGGAATCTGCATTTCTGCAAAGTTTTACACGTGTGATTTTTGTTTTAAATTATTTTCAAACTTCCATTTGGATTCAAAGTGTTTACGGTTGCTCAAACTATAGCTCAGGATTGTTAGCATCTTTTCAATGTTGCTCCCATAGAAATGTTTATTGATTTTAAAAAAATGTGCACACATTCATTGTTTTACCCAGCCATTTTTGAATGTCATTTTAAAAAGTGTAAGATTTAGAACCCGTTTTTCTCTCTTGTTTGGGGAGGGAAGGTTGTATTCAAATTCTGTTTACTGTACTTTATTCCTGATTACTTGCTGCTTCCTCACATCTGTTTAGAATTGCTTATTTGTGGGTTGAGGAATATTGCAGGGAGAAATCTTAACTGAAGTGCTATCCTTCCAAACAAGCCAAACGTGTTCTTTTCTCTGTGTTTTATATTTGTGTTGCTAAAGAGTGAATTTAACTGTCTTACTCAACCTTCTTATCTGTTATTGTCACCAGATTGGGGATTTCTGCTCCCTATTACAAAGTATATGTTTGATTTGAATTTTAAATAAATAAATAAATATTACCTTTACCTACCACTCTGATTCCTGGTCCACCATGACCTAGGGTATTTTGGGAAGGGGGGGGGTAATATGAGTGGTATATCACTCAGAATATTGAACCTATAGACAAAATAAAATAAGCATTTCCGCTGTGCGCTGCATACTAGGCTGAGACCAGGGTATCTCACCTGATTGAATTACTTAGCATAGGACAGTGGGAATAATCTCCTACCCTCTGACTTGGTTTCTGAATCCTTTGGCCATGGGATTGGTATGATTCCTTCCCCTCATGTCCCCAGCCTTCCAAGATATCAGGCTGGAGCCAGGCCACGATCACCTACATGGCCCTCAAGCGCCTCTCCATCCCTCCAAAGACCCACTTGGAGTCAGACTTGGTGCTTGTGGTGCCAGACTCACTCACTCCCATAGGATAACATTGTGGATTGGACGTGTAGTGCATTGATGGGGACAAGATGGATGCCCCCACATATTTTGGTTCCCAGAACAGCATGTGCAGTCTAGTCTTTTGGGTGTGGTTTAGCCCAGAGACACCTGGGATACCCAGAGACTATTTAAGCCATGCCCAGGCTGAGAAACATGCTTTGTGTTTTCTGCACCTGCAGCGTGACACTCACCGTGTTCAGATAGGTCTCCAGTAGGCCTGCATCTTTCTTCTGTGCTCAGCTCCTGCAAGAACAAGATTACTGTTAGGAACAGCCTTACCTTGCAGCACTTCTGCCCATCATTCATCGCTTCTTCTGTTCTGCGGGCATCTTCGGCGGGGTCATTCCCATCCCGGCACGCCTCTTTCTAAGGAAAAGGGAAAAAACAGAAAAAAGGCATTAGTAAGCATTCAGCAAATCTTCGCTTATTTTTAAAGACTGTACGAGCTTCAAACGCTTACCTGAATCCTAGCGCTCTGGGGACACTCTATCTCCGGAACTTCGCATCCATCTGCAAGAGGGAAAAGACACTCCAGGTTAGCGTGGAAACATCTAGAGGCGCCGCATACTGCGCTTACTCACCGCATTTCTTCTTCATAACCGGCATCCACACTGAAAACGTCGCGGCACCTAAAAGACACAGAAAAAGAACTCAGTTCAATACAAATACGAAAGGGTCGCATCGCGCATCGCACTCTCACTCACCTTCAGCGCTACTCATCTCAGCAGCATGTCGCCATTCCCGGATGCCGGCCATCATCTAAGGAAGGAAAGGAACGAAGTTAGAGAACTGTTCAAAAGACTCATTATACTTACCTGTCGGACTCTTGCCAGTGAAGTAACTGGGCAGCAACGAGCCTGCATCAATCAACACGCCCCTGCGCTGAAAGCAGGATGGAGAGCACACTTTCCAAGAAAACAAGGTGAGCTGTGGATCAAAGGGAAGGGTTGGACCCCGGGGAAGAAGGGGTTCAAGCACACAGAGACAATAGGGAGTTAAACTCTACCAATCCTTTTTTTCAAGCCCAGTCTCCAGTCGAGTAGACTGCAGTGAAGGGTTTGAGGTCATTAGAAGTCAGAACAGGCTGAATGACGTCCCCGTGGATACCAGGTGAGCGTTACAGAACACAAAGCCTCACATCAAAATCCACCTGGGCGTCATGGAAACATCAGAAACCAACCAGTTAGCCCACATGTTGGGGCAGCTACGTTCCGAAGTACATGCAGCCAGGCAGGAGACCAACAACCTGAGGAGAGAGCTGATAGTAGTCAAAGAACGCACTGATGATTTAAGCCGGCAACTTCTCCAGTCACAAGCAGGGCATGCACCATTGCCGGGAAGCGTGCCCTCGATGCCAGCACCATCAGCCAATCCCGTTCAGATAATTCATTCTGGGGCAGTTCCCTTGGCCCCGCCTGAACGATTTACGGGGGATCCCAAGAGGTTTGCAATGTTCATGAACCAGTGCCGCCTGCAATTCCTTTGTAGACCAGGGGCCTTCCCGAATGACCAATCACGGCTCGCTTTTGTGCTATCCTACCTGAGTGGTAGCACCGCGGACTGGTCTGTACCCTTTGTGGCTCAAGACAATCCTTTGCTGCATGACTTCAGGGGCTTTCAGCGGGAGATGGAAAAGCTGTTCGCCCGTCATACTAATGGGCAGGCATTAGACAACAAACTTCTGTCCCTACGCCAAGGGAATCAATACCTATTAACAGACATAGGGCCTCATTCCGAGTACGGCGCTAACCAATGGCGCTATTAACGCCTTGGTTGACGCCGTACCCGGACCGGCAGCGCCTTGGTGGATGGCGGAATTACCGCCCCATTCCAAGGTCGGCGGGGCGGTAATTCCCCATTCACCAAGGCTCTTCCCCATTCCCAAATGAGCCCCCATAGGGCTCAATGGGAATGGGGAAAATGCAAATAACGGTGACCGTTCATTACGGTCACCGTTATTGGCTTGGAGGCCCCTTTGCGCCCTCGACTTTAACACCTGCCTAAAGCAGGCGTTAAGGGCGAGGGCGCAAAGGGAACTCGGAGTATGGCGGTAAGGGATTACCGCCACCGGTCTCGTTACCGGTGGCCGCTATCCCTTACCGCCATACTCGGAATGAGGCCCATAGCCACGTTCAATAGAATCGTAGTTGAAGCAGAATGGCCAGTGGAGAAGAGAACCACGTTTTTCATCAGGGGTTGCGGGGGAGCTCAAGGATGTTCTCGCACAAGTAGTGAACCCCCCAAAAGACTCCTCAGAATTCATTGACCTTTTGTTCAACTGGATCATAGGTTGCAGGACCGAAGAGCAGATCGAACCAGACCGGACCCTCGCCCTATGTATGTGCGTTCAAAGGACAATATTGCCCGCACAACGGAAGGTTCAGGAGAACCAATGCAAATCGGGGGGGGTCAGATCCCCCTTGACTAAAGCAGAAAGGGATAAAAGGAGACAGCAGCAGTTATGTCTGTACTGTGGAAGTTCAGGTCATTTCCTTAAAGAGTGCCCTGTGAAGCCACCAAGGAGGACGGTAGGGGCCACGGAAAAGGAAGATACCATCAAGGAATTGGAAAACTCCCCAGCCTGGCAAGTGTAGGGGTCCACTTGGCGAGCGAAGAAAGTGAACTACAGACCTCCCATTTTGCACTGTAGTCTTGATCAATCACCAACAACTATCTCGGATGCATGCAGTAAGAGCGTACATTGACAGTGAACCCTTTGGGAATTACATCGACCAGGATCTTGCAGCAAAGAAGGGGCTTCCGTTACGCCCTAAATCAACCACAGACACTGTTACTACTGTCGACGGCACGGAAATAGCTTCTGGTCCAGTGTCCCAATGCACTGCAGCCTTAACCCTTCTGTGCCAGAATGGACACCAAGAATCTATCGTTTCCGACTTCATTAAGGCACCACAGTTCTGGTTGATTTTGGGAATGCTGTGGTTGGTAGCTCACAATCCTCGAATCGATTGGCGAGCAAATGAATTGGCCTTTCCCGAGACTTGCGTCTACACATGTTATATCCAAGAGAAACAACCAATAGACACCAGAACCACCACGCTTGCGACTCTGGCAATCAGCACCCTACCAAGTGAATACCAGGACTTTCAAGATGTCTTTCAGAAAGAACAGGCTAATACCCTGCCACCGCATAGACCATACGATTGCCAAATCGACCTGATACCGGGCGCACAAATCCCTTGTGGGCAAATTTATGCACTCACGGAACCAGAAAACCAGCACCTGAAGGCCTATCTTGACCAATACCTGGCCAACGGGTTCATCCGTCCCTCGAAGTCTCCAGCAGCCAGTCCTCTATTCTTCGTACCGAAAAAGGAGGGGGACTTGAGAACGTGCATCGACTATCGTGCACTGAACCAGATTACCGTAAAAAACCACTACCCCGTGTCACTGATCCCTGAATTGCTTGATCAAGTCAAAGATGCCCAAATCTACACAAAACAAGACCTGAGGGGGCATATCACCTTGTTCGCGTAAAACAGGGGGACGAATAGAAAACTGCTTTTCGCACCAAATACGGCTTGTACGAATATCAAGTAATGCCCTTTGGCCATTGCAACGTGCCTGGAGCATTTCAATACTTCATGAACGATGCCCTACTGGAATTGATTGATGTCTGTGCTCTAGTGTACATCGACGATATTCTAGTATATTCCGCATCAAAGCAGGACCACGTTAAACACGTCCGATCCGTATTGGAGAAACTCCGTCAACACCAGCTCTACGCAAAGCTGGAAAAGTGCTCATTCCACGTCTCCGAGGTGGGATTCCTGAGCTTTATTCTCAGCCCAAATGGAATCCAAATGGATGTATACAAGGTAGATGCTATCCTGAACTGGCCATCCCCAAATTCATTCAAGGAGGTTCAAAGTATGCTGGGTTTTGGTAACTTCTACCGCCAGTTCATCCCAGGATTTTTGCAAATCGTACATCCCATCACGTCATTGCTAAGGAAAAGCAACAAAAAGTTCCAGTGGACAACAGAAGTCGAGGAAGCTTTCCAGGAACTAAAAGCAAGACTCACATCTTCCCCAATCTTACGCCACCCTTGCCCTGATCTCCCATACCTGGTGGAAATGGACGCCTCAAGCATGGCTATGGGAGCTGTCCTCTCACAAAAGGACCCCGAAACGGGCCAGTTACAACCTGTTGCCTTCCGGTCGCGTAAATTCACACCCCCTGAACTCAATTACGCTATCACAGACAAAGAACTCCTGGCCATTAAGTCTGCCTTTAAGGCATGGCAGCACTACCTCTTGGGTGCCAGACACACAATCACCGTAATAACTGACCACCGGAACCTCCAGTGCAAGGCCCAATCCTTACGACAACTACGTTGGGCTCTTTTTTTGCTGAATATGACTACGTGATTACATTTCGAGCAAGGGTGAAAAACGGGATGGCTGATGCTGTTTCCCGTATGGGGGTGGAAGAGCAAGGGTATCAGACCCCTGACCCAATAGCAATCATCCCGAGTGACAAGCTCCTAGGAATCACAGTACCCATAATGCAGAAAGAATTACATGAAGAAACCCAAAACCTGATGAGTCCGGAGCAATTACAAGCATGGAGTTCCCAAGGAGAACATTACATGATAAAAGATCAGTTGCCCTACTTCAGGAATCGGTTATTCTTACCAAACCAAGAACTACGAGAACAAGTCATGTCCGGTTATCATGATTCCTTGATCGAGGGCCACCCCGGAATCGCTAAAACCCTAGCCAAGGTAAAACAAAATTATTGGTGGCCCACGTGGCGTAAAGACATTATCCAATTCATCCTATCTTGTGGAGTCTGTGCTCAAAACAAGTCATCCAAGCAGAAACCGGCTGGGCTATTACAACCATTGGAAATCCCACCAGCACCCTGGCACACGTTTTCCCTCAATTTTATTACTGACTTACCACCCAGTTAGGGGTTTAACACTATTCTTGTGGTCGTGGACCTGTTTTCAAAAATGGCACATTTATTTCCTCTTAATAGGCTCCCAAATGCTCCCACTCTGGCAAAGGTATTTCTTGAAGGCATCGTACGGCTCCATGGGTTTCCTTCAGTTTTAGTCTCAGACCGAGGTACTCAATTTGTGTCTAACTTCTGGAGAAAATGCTGCTCTATGGCCCAGATCGACATCCGGCTAGCCACCAGTCACTATCCCCAAATGGCTGGTCAAACTGAGAGGACAAATCAGACGCTCGAGCAGTATCTGCGTTGCATGTTACACCAAGCTGAAGGAAGCTGGTTCGACCTATTATGGATAGCTGAATATGCTTATAATAATTCCCTACACACCAGCACTGGGCAGACACCCTTTTATACCATGTATGGCAGGCACCCACGTGCTTCTGAGCTGGACGCTCCTACAACCCTGGAAATGCCAGCAGTCAAAACCTTGCACACGACCATTTCTCAAACCTTTTAAAGGGCAGCTGAACACCTACTTCAAGCTAAGAATCGCCAAAAGAAGTTTGCTGATCAACACCGAGCAAAGGCCCCAAACTACCAAGTGGAAGACAAAGTCTGGCTGGCGTCTAAACACGTGTCCATTAAAGGAACCGGAACTTTCCGTCCAAGATACCTGGGTTCATTCACTGTCACCTCCGTGATAAATCCTGTGGCGGTCAGACTAGCTTTGCCGTCAAACATGCAGATTCATCCTGTGTTCCACTTGTCTCTCCTTAAACCTGTTCAACCTGGGACCCGGGTAGCAATGCCACCGCAGCCAGTAGTAGTCGCCGGCGAGCCAGAATTCAAAGTCAAGGACATCCTGGATTCAAAGTTCGTCAGATCCAAATTATACTACTTAGTAGACTGGAAGGGGTATGGTCCACAAGATAGGACATGGGAGCCTTGTGAGTACATCCATGCACCTCGCTTGCTTAGACGATTTCATCAAAACCATCCAAACAAACCAGGACCAGACAGAAGAGCCACCTTGAGAGGAGCCTTGTGGGAGAGTGCTGTCATGATTCCTGCCCCTCATGTCCCCAGCCCTCCAAGATGTCAGGCTGGAGCCAGGCCACGATCACCTACATGGCCTTCAAGGGCCTCTCCATCCCTCCAAAGACCCACTTGGAGTCAGACTTGGTGCTTGTGGCACCAGACTCACTCACTCCCATAGGATAACATTGGGGATTGGACTTGTAGTGCTATTGATGGGGACAAGATGGATGCCCCCACATATTTCCGTTCCCATAACTGCATGTGCAGTGTAGTCTTTTGGGTGTGGTTCAGCCCGGAGACACCTGGGATACCTAGAGACTATTTAAGCCACGCCCAGGCTGAGAAACATGCTTTGTGTTTTCTGCACCTGCAGCGTGACACTCACCGTGTTCTGATTGGTCTTCAGTAGGCCTGCATCTTTCTTCTGCGCTCAGCTCCTGCAAGAACAAGAACACTGTTAGGAACAGCCTTACCTTGCAGCGCTTCTGCCCATCATTCATCGCTTCTTCTGGTTTGTGGGCATCTTCGGCGGGGTCATTCCCATCCCGGCACGCCTCTTTCTAAGGAAAAGGGAAAAAAACAGAAAAAAGGCATTAGTAAGCATTCAGCAAATCTTCGCTTATTTTTTAAGACTGTACAAGCTTCAAACGCTTACCTGAATCCTAGCGCTCTGGGGACACTCTATCTTCGGAACTTCGCATCCATCTGCAAGAGGGAAAAGACACTCCAGGTTAGCGTGGAAACATCTAGAGACGCAGCATACCGCGCTTACTCACCGCATTTCTTCTTCATAACCGGCATCCACGCTGAAAACATTGCGGCACCTAAAAGACACAGAAAAAGAACTCAGTTCAATACAAATACGAAAGGGTCGCATCGTGCATCGCGCTCTCACTCACCTTCAGCGCTACTCATCTCAGCAGCATGTCGCCATCCCCGGATGCCAGCCATCATCTATGGAAGGGAAGGAACGAAGTTAGAGAAATGTTCAAAAGACTCATTATACTTACCTGTCAGACTCTTGCCAGTGAAGCAACTAGGCAGCAACAAGCCTGCATCAATCAACACGCCCCTGCACTGAAAGCAGGATGGAGAGCACACTTTCCAAGAAAACACGGTGAGCTGTGGGTCAAAGGGAAGGGTTGGACCCCGGGAAGAAGGGGTTCAAGCACACAGAGACAATAGGGAGTTAAACTCTACCAATCCTGTGTTTCAGGCCCATTCTCCAGTCGAGTAGACTCTAGGGAAGGGTTCAAGGTCGTAAGAGGTCAGAACAGGCTGAGTGACGTCCCCGTGGATACCAGTTGAGCATTACAGGATTCCTCTTAGGCCTAGGCTTTCCCTTAGACTTGGCTAAGGCAGCCTGCTTTTGAGACCAAGGGCCTCATTCCGAGTGCGGTGGTAAGGGGTTAACACCGCATTACGAGGTCCCTTAGTGGGTCCCGCTAAAGGACCACGGAGCTAATAACAGGCCCGTTATTAACGGGCTCTTTATTAGCTCCCTCCCCATTCCCATTGAGCCCTATCGGGGCTCGAATGGGAATGGGGATGGCTTCCCTGAGTGGGGAAATACCGGTTCCTCCAAGGTTGGAATGACCCGGTAAGTCCCCATTCAGGGAACCCAGACCCGGTATGCGGTAAGGGGGTAGCCATGGTGCTAACAGCACCATGGCTACCTCCAACCTCGGAATGAGGCCCCAAGTGTTTCAAGGGCCGGGTGAGTGTCAATCAGGACCTAAGTCTTGAAGACTAAGCTCACCCATAACTCTTCTAGGAACCACTCTCCTAACATTTACAGATGTCCTGACCATTTTTTTATTCACATCTCTAATGAGAGGTGCTACTGGAGCATTGAGGGAGGGATACCAGCCAGCTGAGTATCCCCCACAGGATCTCTGGCAAGAACCTGTGGGTTTACCATGGAGGAAGCTACTTCAGTAGGAGTGGGTTGAGTGTTCCTAACAGTAGAGATACTTACACCTGCTACCTGAACACTATCCTCCGAAGAATTATGACTAAGGGACAGGACTAGGAGGGGAGCAGATGCTTCAGCACTAATAGTTTCCAAGGAATCTAGTCTATCCTCAGACTCATCACATCCGGGGAAGGAATCTCAAGGGAAGGACACCCCTTAATTCTCTTCTTCCTCATACTGAGAGAAGGCCAGACTTGCAGAGTGGACCTCCAAGGTCTTACCCTTACACCTGGAGTCTCCCTTTTTGAGGCCACTGGCTCCCTTATTAAGCGTTTTGTGGGCCTTCTTGGACAGCGTTTATCAGTACCCCATCCTCTTTCTCTTTCTGCTTCTTTCCGTGCTCCTGCTTACCTGAAGCAGGCTTGTCTTTATGGGACAATTATGTGAGGCCCATAACCCAGCACCAATGGAAAGAGGCAAAAATATGCTCAAGCGTGACCAGATGAATCATGCCCTCAAAGATGGTTACCTGATAACCTCTACCCAGCCACACAAGTTTTTCAAAGAATCTGTAACAAAGGTAATATGCATCATACATTCTTTTGTCTTGTACTCTCTAAGTCTACTCAAGTATTGGCTAGGAGACTGCCCAAACTTTAAGATTAGAGTTTGCTTAAGTTTAGCAAAATCATGCCTCTCAGATATTGCAAATTCCATAAGGGCACTGCAGCCAGAATGGGGCAGTCTACTGAACAACTGTGCAATCCTTTCAGCATCACTCACTCCGTGTACTCCACATGCATACTCAAAGTTACAAGCCAATCAATTACATCATTCTTCTCATCATACGCCTTGAGCAGATCATTTGGTAATCTTGGATGTGAAGAGCACCCAGAACCATCTCCAGACCCTCTGGAGGAACCTTGTGAAGCCTGAAGCTTGGCAAGGTCCATCTGGTGATCTATGTCCTTCTGCCTCTCAATTCTTTCAAAGTCTTACCTATCCCAGTTAAATTCAAGCTCTTTTTCTTTGAGCCTGAGCTTCTCCTTTATTAAGTCAAAATTGCCTCAGCCTCTGAGGTTGTGACAGAATATAGTCCAGAGGATTTACCCTCATAATCCTCATCCTCAACAAATGAGGCTGCAGTGGCAGCAACTCCATTATTGTTGCTGGGTCCAGCCCCAGCTCCACTATCAGTATCTTTAGTTAGGGTGGTACACCCTTGCTCTTCTCAAAATCAAGAAGGTTTACAATTAGTTCTGCTTTAGTTCCAGAGACTGTCAGGCCTCTGTCACAGTAATAAATTAAGGGTCTCCTGGCACTTCCCTGATCAGTCTAAATAAAGTTAAAACAAAAACGAATGATCAGGGCGAGCCCAAATACATTTTGTCCCAGAAGGATTTTTTAATGAGTTTACCTCATTTGAAATAGTAAACATCACAATTCAATTCATGAGTCTAATGCAAGACATTCAAATACAATTATTGAGCAAAGTGCAACACATTGTTTCTGCTGGATTAATTAGCTGGGTGAGCAGTATGAACAGTCAACACTGTATGGAAATGTGTTTTCAACACAACTGTGTTTCGACCACAGGGAGCAGTTGAAATGTGCTGTGGATGGAACAGCCTTCCTCAGGAAGGGCAAATTAGTGGGTATTCACTAAATGGGTACTCCTGTGCACGTATACAATAAGCAAAGACATGTCTGTGGGTGTAGAGGGTCTATATTCGAGTAACTGTTTTTAGAGGAAAAATATCTAGTAAGCTTTCAGTGATTATTGATATTTCAAAAGAATGTGCCCCAGATGGGCTTACCGTGCATGGAAGTTCATGCACGACAGACGATTATTCACTACTGCTTATTTAATGAGGATCTGTGGACATATATAAGCACTTTACAAAGGGTGTCAGTTTCAATCTGGCTGGACTTAAAGTAGTGAAAGTAATTGTTTTCATATCTGCCAATATAGTAAGTGACTGTCAACTACAAGGTAATCAAAGATCAAAGTGTACTGTGTATGTGTTATCCAGACACTCCACCAGTGTGCAACAATGAGGTACCCAATACTGATCCTCACCCACTGTACACCTAGATGTTAAGTGGAGAGGGTCATCCCACCGCTGTACACCACTTTGTTAGGACTGATTTTCTATACTCTGGCCTGGTGGACAGATGTATAAAAGGCCAACCTATATTGTGACGGGGACAGCTGTGGGGAGCTGTAGCCAAACCAATTCAAGGCAGCAAGGTGAGTAGCCTAGGGTAAGTCTCAAGAGGTGGTGAGCTTGTAAAGGGTCCACAATGAGCACACAGAGCAAAGCAGTCAAGGACCACATTAGACAAACAGGTATAAAAAAATACGTATTTACTTATGGCCAAATAACACAATGAAAAATGACTACAAACAGATAAATCATCACTCAATATTAAACATTACAAACATTTATACAATTGCTGGAGTAGGGCAAAGTACATATCAAATCCCTGAAAAGAAAGATGCAGATTAGTATTAGCACTGCCATTCCACATAGATTAAATCCTAACTTCAGAAGTCCATCCCTAAAATGTACGGGGCCTTGTGCCCAAAAGTTCAGCAAAGTTCCATACAGTTTTGTGAAGCTGGAAAACATGAAGGTAGGACCTCTGGAGTCCAGGGAACAGTTCCAAGTGTCAGGGGACGAGTTAAACTAGCTAACACATGTATTCCCAACTTTCGGAGTACCTGTGATAACCAGCAATGGCAAAGCCAAAGTAATCTAAGAGTTTCTAAAGTTAACATACTTTTAAAAGGGAGTTTAGGGGTCAGGTGAGTATTGCTACAACTCATCCCCATACTCCGATTCTCCACAGGACTTGGCAGGTGGATTGGAGAAGGTCCAAGGTCACTTTTCCTGCCATCAGTCTAAGCCCTTGATTGCCAGGGATTGCAGGTTCGAGCAGCTCTCCGGTCGGCATGGAATGCTGGTGCAAGGTCTCCCAGTTGAAAAATGCAGCAGAACTCGATTCAGGACCCCTCTCAGGACAGGAATGGATGCAGGTAGGCAGTTTTGGATGACGACCACTGATGCATGGTGACGTAAAGGGATTCACTTGCTGCAGTCAGACTTTCCCTGCTATCTCGGGTCCCCTTGATGCTAGACCACGGCATTGCACAGAGATAACTCTTGTTGCACAAGCTGAGGATCCCTGAAGTTCCAGGCCTCAACTCAGAACAGTGACGCCTGCAGCACGGTAGCCCAAACTCAGAGCTGGTCAGCCACATGGTGGTCCTGGGGCACTTCCGAAGGGTCTTCTTCGTAGGACTCTGAGCTGACGTCGAGCAAGGATGTTCCCTTCACTCCAAGGGTTGCAGCTCCTTCGCAGGACTGCTGGAGATCTTCCACAGGAAAGGGCCCTACCAGGGCAGCAGCAGAAGTTGGTCGCCAAGACTTCTTCCGACAGGTTCATGGTCTCCTTGCAAGTCTTACAACTGGAAAGGAGTCTTGGTTCCTTTGGTTTCTTCCAGGATCTCCCCAGAGTGGGTGCAGGGGTCATCTTCTTATACTAAAAACCAGTTAAGAGCAGCAGATCCCACTAGCCAATGACAGATCTGCCCACCACACACACACACCAGCAGTGGTCCAATCAGGACCACTGGTCACAAAACTCATGCATACCACTCAGGCACACTGGCACCAGTTTGTGGATTGGGACCAGACAGTCCCAGCCCAATTCCTGGCAGCAAACACACATAGCCCACCAGTAGCCCGCTAAAAGCCTCTGCTTTGCCGGGCACTGGAAGTCCATATGAGGATTTTCCTGGCCTCACAAGCCAGGAAGAAGGCTCAAAGACAAGATGGCCAAAGGAAATGCAAATAATCGCAGGGAATGACCATGTTTGACCACAGAGAAACATAGCCATAATCCCTATGATAAATAGGCAGAATATGGGTGTTTGACAAGGCAATTTAGTAACAAAAATGTTTTTTATCAGACTTGCTTTATATAGACTTTATATCGCTGTTTCATGCAGTATGAAATTGAAATGTCTTTTAGAACTTTCATATTTTTGTACAAATTTCATGATTAACATCTTGGCCCTCATTACGACCCTGGCGGAAAGTGACTGACCGGACCGCCACAGCGTAAATAGCGTTTCCGCCATTGCACGAAGGAGCAAAGTGCGGCCCATTCCGACCCATCGGGCACGAGCACCACGGCATGGCGGAAGTGCAAAGTCCGCGATGGCGGAAATGACCCCAAAACGGCCCACACCGCCGCCGTACGGCGCCCTAGGTGCAATACCGCCACCCATCACAGCGGACACCGCAGTGTGCGCCTACCGGAAAGTACGGTGACCGGAAATATACGGAAACGGAAGTTAAAACATGGGCCCGGAACGGGAAACATCCCGCCGTACACCTATAAAACCACTAAAACCACACAACCACTAAAAACACTACCCTGAGACACACCCCAACCCGTCATCCACCCTAGCGAAACCAAGAAAAATGGGAAAAGTAGCGAAGAAAGCGTGCGACCGCAAGCGGCAGGTCCACTTCTCCCGTGAGGAACTCACCGTGCTAACAGAGACCCTCCAGGAGAATGCTGCCGTCGTCTTCTGCACACAAATGACCAGGACGGCACTTGCAAACAAGAAGGCCATATGGGCTCTGGTGGCACAGCGGGTAAGTGCGGTGGGGACCGCACCCCGCACCCCACAGCAATGCCGAAAGCGATGGGACGACCTGCGGATACGCGTCCGCAGCATACTCTCTGCCAACCGCAACATTGCCACAGCCACCGGGGGAGGTCCTGAATCACCCATCAAGTTGACCCCCTGGGAAGAAATCTGTGCCTCCACCATCGGAATGGAGAGCATAGAGGGAGTCGGAGGGATGGAGAAAGGAGTGCAGACATCCGAAGATTCAGGTAGGTGGGCCAGATAAAACAATGCCAAATCCACAAAGTCCAACCATGTGAAGTACCATGTGTCCACATAGTGCAACAGAAACACATGTCCAGGAGAACGTCCACACACATCGGCCTGATAGCGCACGTTAAAACCCACAATAAATACATAAATAATTAAAAACCCCTAAAACACGCACTACACGTGCAGCAGGCACACCCTAACTGCAGGCTGCCAAACAACTGCACCCTCACTCCACACACAAATGAAAGCACCTCCAAGGCCCCGACCCAAATCACCCTCAGGTACCACCCCAATGCATGTGATACAATGCCATTCCAATTCCCACAGACCCATCAATAACCCTCGCCCTCCTTTACTCCACCACAGGGTCCGATCCAAACGACGAGCTTCAGGACACCCCTACCAGCACACCTGCAAAGAGGGCCAAGACCAACGGCCAAAGACCCTCCACCTCAGCTGCACGCATCAAGACACGGCAGCAGCACAAATCAGGTGGCAGCACAGAGGAGGGAACATCAACAGGCACCCCAGCAGCCAGCATGCCCACACCACCACCACCACAGGTCCCCCCAACGGATGCCACAGAAGGCACTGCCTCTGGTGGCAGCAGCACTATAGGTGACACCCCATTGATGGCAGCATGCTCCGACACAGAAGACAGGGATGTCGAAGACAGATCCATCCATAACCTGTCCCAATCCCCCTGTCTGTCCCATCCCGTACAACATGAGGATACCACGCAGGGGCACCCACAAGACGACGACTGGCCATCCCCCACAAGCCCTGTGGCAAGGCAACATGAGGTCAACAGCCCCTCTGTGACACCCCCGCAAATGGCCATGGCCCAGCAGAGGCAACAGTCCCTCGACCAGTTAATCGTTCAACAGCAGCAACTGGCCACGCTCCTCAAGGACCATGCCGATGAATGTGGGGGCACTAAGGCAGACATAGAAACATCAACTGAGACACTTAGGGCAGAAATGGAGAGAGGTACAGAGACACTAAGGGCACAAATGGAGAGTAGCACCGAGAGCCTGGGAGTCCAAATGGAGAGAAGCACCGAGAGCCTGAGGGGGGAACTGCATGCGACGTCCAAGGACGTATGTGCCGAACTTGCCGCAGTGCGCCGTGTGCTCACTGAGCTCTCGCAAACCCTTAGGGACATGCATGGACGTGAGCAGGCAGAGACATCATCCGTTGCAAGTTCCGTCCAGGGCAGCCCCCAACGTAGATCTGGGAGGAACCTGCGCTCCACAGGCAGGGGTGCCCCTGATACCCGCAGAGGGGGCTTGCAATAGCGACTGCCCACTGACAACGAGCATCTGTGGACACTGGTGTTCGGGGGGGAGGTAGGAGGGTGGAGGGGGTGTGTTGGGCTCACTTGGGTGGCGGGTCGATAGGGTGTACAACATGATATCACATATGCCATAAACAGTGCACGATCAACCAATGAGATGTGTGGACATTGATATTTGTGTACTAGGCCATCATAGGCGTACAGTCCATATTGTGCATGTCCCAGACACACACAGTGCCACGAGTCCCGTGTCCATGTATCAGCCACCAGGCGTGAGTGCTAGAAGCATACATCAATGAGATGCTGACGAATGTCACGGCCCTCCGGTGCCTCGCAGACTCCTTGAGGTGCTGCCACATCCCCGCCCTCATCATGACCATCATCAGGTGCTTGCAGTTCTGCGTCAGGGGGCATGGGCACATTTCTACGTACGCACATGTTGTGGAGCATGACACATGCCATCACCATCTTTGCAACCTTCTCATGGCGGTACAGGAGTGCCCCGCCAGACCTGCTGAGGCAGCGGAAACGACCCTTCAGTAGGCCGAATGCCTGTTCAATGACTACACGGGTACGTGAGTGGGCATGGTTGTAGTCCTCCTCATGCTGGTCCCGTGGGTTCCGGACTGGTGTGAGGAGCCATCTCTTCAGTGGATATCCAGCATCACCTGTATGTGGACGAGAAACGTATGATGTGGAATGCCATTGCTACGTACGCACACCCCCCCCCCCCTTCCTGCCAGGTCATTGCCGAATCACATACCCCACATTATCATGCATGTAATGAGACTCACCGAGTAGCCAGGATCTGTTCCCTGCGTGTCGCTCCATGTAGCGTGGTATTGTAGAGTTCCTCAAGACCATAGAATCATGGGTTGATCCAGGGAATCTGGCACAACAATGTGTAATGATCCTGTTGGAGTCACACACCATTTGTACATTCAGAGAATGAAATTGTTTTCGGTTGCGGTACTGGGCCTCCATGGCATGTGGGACGACCAATTCCACATGGGTGCAGTCGATGGCACCAATGCAACCCGGTATGCCGGCAAGTGCATGGAATCCCACTTTTGTGTTGGTAATTTCCTGCTCCGAGCGTGGTAGGGAGATGTAGTCGTCTGCGTGCTGCAGGAGGGCATCGAGCACTTGCAATAGTGTCCGTGAGAACAGTGGCTGAGAAATGCCATGCAACTGTCCGACTGTGTGCTGGTAGGTGCCTGTGGCCAGGAAGTGGAGTACAGACACCACCTTCAGTAGGGGTGGGATGGCGGTTGGGCTATCTATCATGCTGACAAGGTCAGCCTGTGTCATGTCCACAATGGCGGCTATGGTGTCCCGGTCCAGACGGTAGAGGGTGTGGATCTGCTCATCAGTGAGGTTGAACGGATGTGCTCGGAGGCGTGGGATTGCGGGCTGCCTGCGTGGTGGTAGTGGCTGTGCTGGCGGCCCTTGCTGGCCCTGCCTTGCCCTCCTCCTCCTCCTGCGTCTCCTCCGTGTGGCCGGTTGTAGTTGGTGTTCGTCTTCTTCCTGGAGTTGGAGTACTTGCAGTGCTATCAGGTCCCCCAGGGCCAACATCGCGAGTCCTGCCGGTAGCATTTCGGTGTGGTTGTGGGAGGAGACTGGCTGTGCAATTTATGTGTTTTCAGGCTGTATGGCCTCCACCTGTGGTGATTCATTCCACCTGTGCAAACTGCTCTCCCCTTTGGCCGAGCACGTCCCGCACACAACGCTGCAATTCGGGGAATGGCATCTTGCTATTGCAATCATGTATTTGTACCCGATGGCCGTGTAACATTGGTTGATATGTTCATTCTGCTATGGTCCCATTGTTTCACATACTATCTGTGCAGTCGCGAACAGACTTGTGAAGGGTCAGTGGTACGTAGTACTCGAGTAACGGTGGGCCCTCATGCATCACTGTACCGAGTTGCAACGACGGGCGGGGCGTCCCATTTGTGGGTGAAGGCAGTTGCCATTTTCACACACAGCCGCACTAGATGGATTAATTAGTGATTTCAAACGGCCACAGATGCTTCTTCGACGTGATGTTGCAAATGAGGAATTCGAAGGGCGGCGCTTTCGGTTTTCAGCTAGCGGCGAGGAAATGCCCACAGGTCTGACTGCAAATATAACGTACTATTGTTCAATGTCCTTGGGACAGGGGCCATGGCGAGGATGCAATGATTGATATGAATGGTTTGGGATGCGCAATAGCGACGTGGGCGATGAGGCCGGACGTTCCCAAATACATGTTACTTCACAACACTGGCATTACGGGCTGGGGCACTGTGGATTTTGCAGGCTGCATAACGCACAGACTCAATGGATATTTCTAATGTTATGTGAGTAAATATTCTGGCGTTTTAATCCCGGGATGAGGGAATGATGAATGGATGCATGGGCAGGTGATTCGATACAGAGTTTGCCATGTACAGGGCTTCTTGGAATCTATACGCCTCCCCTACGCTATGTGATGCAGGGCTGCCATAGTGGGACCATCGTCTATCTGGCCTTGTTGAGCCCTCCCTGTCTCGACGCGCCCTCAGACACTTGTGTCCATGCACGTTACCAATCCCATCTGATGGATTCTGTTTTGACAGACGCATGCACAGGTACACTCGTTTGTGATGGTGTTTACACCTCGATATAGATAGTTATGAGTCGCAAGTGGTTTTTGGGTGGTGATGAACCTTTGGAGTGGGCTAGCATGCATATGGCTGTGGATTTAGTGTGATCATTGAAGTGAGTTGTTCGAATGTAGTTCTGATGGCCATTCTGTTCTTTTTCTTTTCTTTTGGTTGACAGGTATCTCCTCCCCTTTTGCCACTGCCATCTGTATGCCACTCCTGCAGATGGGTTTTACTCCCGACACCTGCTGCTTCGTGTTAATCAGTGGAGCAGCATTACGATCTTATGGGACGATCGCCAATGGGCCACATGCCCTTACGCAGTACTGGTGGCTCGGAGCAACATTTCGGCCTTTCAGCTGGACTAGTGCCTCCCCATTGGGACGGCCCTGCGGTTCTGTGCGCTTCCATGTTGCCTTTTCGTACGTGAATGTGGCTCTGTGTACCATGATGGAACAGGGCGTCACACAAGTAGTGGCTGGTCATTTCTTGCGGATGCAGCCCACAATGGTGAAATGTGTTTTGGAGTTCATGGCCTGATGGCTGTATGGGCTTGGTGATTTTGTTGTGCATTAAATTTCTATTCTGATTTGGCCCGTGTAGCGTTCTTCTTTGCAAGTGATGTGGCATATTCCTATTTGGGGAGCGATGTATTGTGAGGAGATCTGCATTGGGTTCCAGCTTCGGAGTTTAGTTGCGTGGTACTGTACTGGACGCGTTTGCCTACGAAGCCCGTGAGGTCAGGGATGGGGGCTGCCAATATGACTGTTTGAATGTTGTCATGCTCAGGGGCGGGGGATTGGGTTTTGTGTAACAGATGCCGGTCAGCCAGGTGGACTGGTGGAATGATGTGATTTTCGGAATATTGCTGGTCACAGGTGCCTGTGTTTGCGTGCGTTTCTTGGTGGGGGACTGTGGTCATGTCCATTGGGATGGCTTCTGTATTCGTGCCATCTGTGCCCTGCAGCTCCCATTGGCCCCTCTTGTGTTTCATTTGTTCGTTGGCATGCATGGGTGACTTGTACATTTCAATGGTTGCATTGTGACTTCATTGCACCTACGGGGAGTTGTACTTTGTGGGCAGGGAGCGGTGTACAGGCACTCAGTGGGGCCGTTTACGGTTGATTCGCGATGCCGTACTTCTCACCATGGCGGAATGGTTCATTCCGCCATGCTTGATGGCGTTAGGTACATGTCCGCTAGGGTCGGAATTAGCGTACCCTTGCGCCATGGTGGTGTTTACGGTTTGGCATGGCGCGCGCGCGCGTGCTTGGTGCAGTTAGCGTTGGCGTTCACTACGGTGTCGCTAATGGCTTCGTACTTTGCGGTGACGGGTCATAGTCGCACCGAGCGCTATTCGATGGCGGTATTGCATTTCCGCCATCGTTTTCCGAATTCCGCCAGGGTCGTAATGAGGGCCCTTGTCTATTTTTATACAATTGTGTTTACTATATTAATAGCATATGAATATATCATTTTCATCACTGAGCGAGCTTATCCCATCTTTCCGGCTACTTGAGTTGATTGTATTTATATTCTAAACCGAAATAATTTTTTCCGTGTGACTATTTCCCTTGGTTTCTTGAGCGTATATGTTCCCCAGGTCCACGATGAAGGGGATACCCATCCTTTTGCTGTCAAGTTTGACCACTAGCCACAGTTAGTATCCAAATGCAATAAACACAGTCAGGCTAAAACAAAATGCACCAAAAAAGGGTTACAAGTCACTGCTGCCACCAGCTTGTCCATTCAGCACACCTAGAGTAACCAAACATTCTCTGATTGTTAGACTAGGGCAAAACAAAATGTGTAACCCATTGTACTGCATTGTAAGATTAACTGTACAATGATAGAAAGTTACCACAAGTGATAACACGTTACCAAAAGTAGTAACAGAATAACAAGACTAAGGGAAACAATGTTTCCCAGTACTGACGGACTGGAGGACATGTCATTTTCCCCATAACAGATGTGCAAAAGCCAGTGTAGTGAAGCTTAATGCTTCACTTCACTGTAAAAAGAACAGGTCAGACACAAAAATAAAAGCAACACGTTTGTGGGACCATTGAAATGTAAGGAAAGGTGCAGTAAATGGGAATCTTTCCTAACAGTTGGTGGCCTGTCAGGAGGATCATGATTATCTGCAGGTAAGATAAATGATACAAAGGAAGTGGTATGGTAATAATGACCACATGTTGAGCGAACGCCTTAAAGAATACAGGAAGGTCAAAGAGGAGTTGAGTGTTGCTGATGATTGGTGTGCAGAGGACAGAGGTTGTTGGTTCCCCAAGGTATGCGCGAGGCTGTTGTGGAACTAGAACACAAGGCATACATATGTAGTTGCAGAACAAAATCCCATGAGGATGGATTTTTGGTGGCCATGGATGGATGACTTAATTGAGATGAGGATCAAGGAATGTGTAGAATGCAAAAATAGTGACAAGGTACTTGAACGGAGGGTGCTGCCCATACTGATTCCACGGGCTCCAAATGGGCCTTGAGTGATCATGGCAATAGATTTATTAAGTTCTTTGAACTTTCGAGGAGCCAAAGACAGTTATGTTGTGGTCATGGACTTTCTCTCCAAGTGGCCAGAAGCTGGTGTGATTAGACACATTACTGCCGGAAATATTATCAAGTTTCTTGGAGGAATATTATGGAGGGAAGATTGTCCCTCAGTGCTTGTCAGTATGATATGATATGATAGTTTATTTATATAGCGCCTATACACAATGTGTTTCAAAGCGCTTCAAGGAGGGAGGGGAACAAAGGAAAATACAGTTACATTCAGCAAAAGTCCTTGAAACAGTACAGAATGTGAAAATAACTATCATAATAGGCCTGTCGACATTTCTGATAGTGCAAGTGCATAGAACAAGTAAGGCAAGAGGTAATGGATAGAAGGAGAACAAAGCAAGCAGTAACATTACTATGTCTGATGACAATTTACGCAGTGCAGGTGGTACCAAGAGGAGGGGTGGGAGGGGGGGCAAGGGTAAGGAGGGGGAAGGAGAACAAGGCACGCTACTGAGCAAAAATGTCGGTGACAAATTTGAAAAGTAGGGGGGGAGGAAAAGAACAAGGGGGAGGAGGGGGGACAGACAAGCTGCTATCAAGAGTCACGGAACAGATGATAGGAGTAAGTGCTAGGAGGGGGAAGTCTGAGAGGAGGGAGAAAGAGGGGGGAGTAGGAAGGTAGTAGAAGAGGATGGAAGTGAGGAGGTGGGAAGGGAAGGAGGCAGGAAGGGGGGGATGGAACGCAGAGCAAAAGAGGGTGGAGCAAGCAGGGAGAGGGCGCAGAGGCACTCATGGAGGGTCAGGGGGGCACACAGGCACTCACGGAGGGTCAGGGGGGCACACAGGCACTCACAGAGGGGCAGGGGGGCACACAGGCACTCACGGAGGGGCAGGGGGGCACACAGGCACCCACGGAGGGTCAGGGGGGGCACACAGGCACTCACAGAGGGGTAGGGGGGCACACAGGCACTCACGAAGGGGCAGGGGGGCACACAGGCACTCACGGAGGGGCAGGGGGGCACACAGGCACTCACAGAGGGGCAGGGGGGCACACAGGCACTCACGGAGGGGCAGGGGGGCACACAGGCACTCACGGAGGGTCAGGGGGGGCACACAGGCACTCACAGAGGGGCACGGGGGCACACAGGCACTCATGGAGGGGCAGGGGGGCACACAGGCACTCACGAAGGGTCAGGGGGGGCACACAGGCACTCACAGAGGGGCAGGGGGGCACACAGGCACTCACGGAGGGGCAGGGGGGCACACAGGCACTCACGGAGGGTCAGGGGGGGCACACAGGCACTCACAGAGGGGCAGGGGGGCACACAGGCACTCACGGAGGGGCAGGGGGGCACACAGGCACTCACAGAGGGGCAGGGGGGCACACAGGCACTCACGGAGGGGCAGGGGGGCACACAGGCACTCACTGAGGGGCAGGGGGGCACACAGGCACTCACGGAGGGTCAGGGGGGGCACACAGGCACTCACGGAGGGGCAGGGGGGCACACAGGCACTCACGGAGGGGCAGGGGGGCACACAGGCACTCACGGAGGGGCAGGGGGGCACACAGGCACGCACGGAGGGGCCTGCTCCTGCGATCCGGCGTACTGCGGTGGACAGCGGTAGACAGGGCCTTAGGATCGGGCCTTTGGGGGAGGGCCGGCCAAGCCTGCCGGCCTCCTCATTGGCCAAGATGTAGAGGGCCATGGCCAATCCTGGGCCCCATGCACACACCAGCCCTAGCACTCCGGTGCATAGCAGGCGCACACAGCCATCTTGAAATGGCAAGTAAGCAAGAAAACAAAATAGCGCACACACAAACGGTGACAAAGCGGAGCGTTAACAGGCTCCAAAAGTAGCACAAAGTCAAATGTTGCTGAGCATCAGGTCCATTACTACAATTGTATACCTTAATTTCGTTTTTCTGCACAGGACGTGTGCCACTCGCCGAGGACCAGGGGATGCATGCCTGCAGCATGGAGGTGCACCCAGTGCACTGAGAGGCATCAGATGGTAGGAGGGAGAAAGGAGCAGCAGCCGCTCCGGCGGTCGTTGCAAGAGAAAGAGAGTAGAGATGGGGGAACACATTGCATGGGGCCAGGATCGGGCCTTTGGGGAGGGCCGGCCAAGCCTGCCGGCCTCCTCATTGGCCAAGATGTAGAGGGCCATGGCCAATCCTGGGCCCCATGCACACACCAGCCCTAGCACTCCGGTGCATAGCAGGCGCACACAGCCATCTTGAAATGGCAAGTAAGCAAGAAAACAAAATAGCGCACACACAAACGGTGACAAAGCGGAGCGTTAACAGGCTCCAAAAGTAGCACAAAGTCAAATGTTGCTGAGCATCAGGTCCATTACTACAATTGTATACCTTAATTTCGTTTTTCTGCACAGGACGTGTGCCACTCGCCGAGGACCAGGGGATGCATGCCTGCAGCATGGAGGTGCACCCAGTGCACTGAGAGGCATCAGATGGTAGGAGGGAGAAAGGAGCAGCAGCCGCTCCGGCGGTCGTTGCAAGAGAAAGAGAGTAGAGATGGGGGAACACATTGCATGGGGCCAGGATCGGGCCTTTGGGGGAGGGCCGGCCAAGCCTGCCGGCCTCCTCATTGGCCAAGATGTAGAGGGCCATGGCCAATCCTGGGCCCCATGCACACACCAGCCCTAGCACTCCGGTGCATAGCAGGCGCACACAGCCATCTTGAAATGGCAAGTAAGCAAGAAAACAAAATAGCGCACACCCAAACGGTGACAAAGCGGAGCGTTAACAGGCTCCAAAAGTAGCACAAAGTCAAATGTTGCTGAGCATCAGGTCCATTACTACCATTGTGTACCTTCATTTCGTTTTTCTGCACAGGACGTGTGCCACTCGCCGAGGACCAGGGGATGCATGCCTGCAGCATGGAGGTGCACCCAGTGCACTGCGAGGCATCAGATGGTAGGAGGGAGAAAGGAGCAGCAGCCGCTCCGGCGGTTGTTGCAAAAGAAAAAGTTCACAGTTTGTCTCAAGAGTGTTTCAAACTTGGTTATGTGAAAATGAGATTAAACACAGCAGGAGATCTCTTTATCATCCCCAAGGTAATGGATGTGTGGAACGTTTCAATAGAACGCTCATGGACGGCATCCACTTATCTGTATGTATTGGTGGTGAATGGCAGAGGGATTTGATATAGAGAGTTTTCCAATACAGGAGTACTCCTCATCCTGTAAATGGTGTTATTATTATTATTATTTGTTTATTTGTTTTGGTTTAGAAAAACCTTTACAAAAATATTCATTTTCATTACTAAGAATACAAAATAAGAACAAAATAGCGAAACAAAAAAAGAATAGAAAGCATATTCACATTTTCAAATAAATAGAGAACACAGTTGATTTCCTATATCTAGCATATTAACACTGTTTCCTAATTCATATCATTAATTTTCACAATATTACTTAACAAAGTCACCTAATAACGATCCAAAAGTTCATCTTCATTACTCTTACATAGTAAGAAAACCAAAGCCAAATTAAAATGAACGGAAATTAGAGAAAGCACAGAGGATTTAAAACAGAGCACACACATTTCTCAGAAATGTTGCTACTCTGATGTTCAAATTGCCTTTACTGTTGTGTAGCATTTTATACCAAATAAATTCTCTATTTACATCCGCCGTTTTGTGAACATATTGTGCAAAGTAAAGAATTATTTTCTCCCTCAGTGCCGGGCATACCAGCAATATGTGTTTCAGGTCCTCTACCGTACCTTCAATACCACAGAACCTACACCACGGCCATATAGGTTGAGCAATGAATCTAATTGAGAGTATTTGGTTAGTGGGCAATACGTTGAATATAAAACGCATAAAATCATTGCAGATTCTTTTATTTGGATACTTTGTTAGGTAACTTTCCATCCCTGGTAGCCATTTATTTACAGCACACACTTGTTGGTAGAGTTGGAGCCCAATATCGCGTCTTTGCTATAGATCCAATCGAAACCCAGCACACTTTCTTTCACCCTTCCCGGGTTGTTCCTAAGAAAAATCGTGGAAATACCCATTAACATCAAGTTTTTATTTATTTCTTCATTTAGTTCCACTATGAAAGGATTGCAAATATCCCGACCTGCATGATAATATAAAGTGTTAGTCTCTGCAGAATTGCCTTTTCTCCATAGCGTCATTCGTTTCCAAGTCACTAGCGCCTGAAGCGAATTTAGACCCATTTCATACTTGATTAAGTTATACGGGATATCTTTAGGTAAGTGATACATTACAGATTTCCAAATATAGCTTTCTATCGAGGCCCACTCACCTTCACACGTTGAGGAATGAAATTCGGCCCCATATATTAGGCGGGGAATTACTTTTTTGTATAAAATTCTCTAAGAGGGGACATAGAAAATTTCCCAAATTTTGCATCTAATGCCTGCATTTGAGAGATAGCAATATCAGCCATGAGTTTCAAATGTGTCCTAAGTAAGGGTCTTGACTGTGCCCCTGCTATTGAGAAGCCCAGATATTTAAACTCCGCTTTTGCTTTGAGATTGATATTTCCAGATACCAAAGATAGCATGTTAGATTTCTTGTTTTTCCTCCCCAAGCGCACAATTATTGTTTTGTCCGGGTTAACCTTAAGAGCAATTGAGATAATAAATCCCTCAAAAGCTCTAAGCATGCGTTGGAGTCCCACCTTAGTGGTGTCAATTAGGAGGAAACCGTCCGCATATGCCAACCAGGACATACAAGTATTCCCAATTCTAAGCGGTACTAATCCCCTATTTAATAACGCCTGGTTTGCACTGCTAACATAGAGGTTGAAGATTGTGGGAGCCAATCTACATCCTTGGCGCAATCCATTGTGGATAGTAAATTGCTCTGAAAGGGTACCTGCAGAGTCCAGTCTTACTTTCACGTCGGTCTGAGAGTATATTGCCCTCACTATGTCTAGCAAAATTGGCGGCATGTTTAGTGTTCTTAGTCTTGACCATAGTATATTCCTATCCACCAAGTCGAAAGCGGAACTCAGATCCATAGACTCTATAAAGACCGAGGTATCCACCTTTTTCATTGCTTCTGCTCTCAGGCAGGACAGAATAAGCCCCCCACATTCCGTCCCCATATTTTTCCTAAAACCAAAATGTCTCATATCCAAGATTTTGTTATCAATCCATTTCTGGATGTCTCTTAAGACAAGTGAAGAAAATAGCTTGGATTCCGGATCAGCAATGGCTATAGGCCGGTAGCTCTTGGGATATAATGGGGAACCTTTTTTGAATACCGGTATAATAATGGATACCCTCAAGGACAGAGGGAAGGGCTTGGTCAGTAGTATATTCGAAAACAAGTTAAACAGTATTTTTGCCCATAATTCAGGAGCGGTTTTGAGTATTTTGTTAGACAAGTTGTTAGGACCCGGCGCTCCCGAATTTTTTGATTTGACAATAAGGTTTTTTATGCCCCAAGCGGTAAAATTCAGGAGCCAATTTGTTTCCTGCATCCAAGGAGCGGCAGCCCCCTCCTTGTTAACAACAAACGTGTTCGAAAAATGACCCTGCCACGTTGCTTCGTTGATTGGGTTCACTAAGTGCTCTTTCTGTGGTTTTTCCCAATTGTTAAATACTAAACATTTCTTGATTTTGAGCCTCTTCATGCACTTAACATTTTTTCCCCCTCACTCTGACCTTTATTTATTCTATGTTGTATGGACCAATTTTTGTAGCTTTGTATGACTTTTTTTATTCTTTCAGCTGTATTTATTAGAGTAAGTCCCGATTTCTTAATTAGTCTGATCTCTTTTCTCATATCCCTCTTTTTTTCCCTGATTTCTATGTCAAAGTTATGGGATTTGTCGTTCTTCCATCGGTTGTCCCGCAAATTTGTGTTGCCCCATTTTGACACTGCACTGCCAATATAATCTGTGAAGTTGTTAGCCGCATAGGTCTTTTTTTTCTGGTTTTGAAAAATTCTCAAAATCTGCTACCATGGAAACAGTAAATTGTCTACTTTTTTTCCCCGTCCATGAAATTCTGTTCCCTGTTTGATTGACGTTTAGATTGTAATTATATACAGCTTTGGGTTCGATAAATCCAGTAGTACCTATTTCCAATGACAAAATGCAATGGTCACTAAGGAAAGTCTCAATGCACTCAAGTTTACCAGAACTATAGAACAAGTCCCCTGAACAGATAATGTAGTCAATTATTGAGTAGCAGCCTCTGGCTTTCCAAGTAGGAAGATGGTTTACCGAGATTTCCAAGCCCCACCTCTCCGCAAAGTGGGACCACAACCTCCCCCTGCAGATTGAATTATCAGGACCTATAGAGGCATCCCCCAGCCTGCTAATCAAAACATCCCCCATGAAAAAGTCCCCATGAATGACTGAATTGAGATCACCCGCGATCACAATCTGGCCTCCTATATTAATCAGCAACCAGTTCTGCAGAAGGGACCCTAAATTGCATAGTTCAGCCCATAATTGCCTGTTCCAAAGTTCCGCCGGATTCCAGTATATATTAACCAGCAAAAAAGGTGTGTCCCTATTATTGTACCACAAAGAGAGGCCCACCGCCAGAAAATGGTGTGCAATAGCCCATTCTCCCCTAACTTTCGGGTTCAAATGGTCTTTTGCCGCTATGAGGAGGCCACCTTTAGGACGACCTCTTCCTCCCCATTGTGCACAATGAGAGTATACCGTATAACCCTCCCAACATAAAGGAACCCTTGACCAAGTTTCTTGGATGAAGAGCAGGTCGTATTGTGCCAAGTCCCTCATTAAATTCACATTGTTTAGGAGATTAACCGACCCTCTCGAGTTCCATGTTAACACTTTCCACTTAGCCTTTACCTTAACTAAAGTGGCTTCCCTAGTTTCTTGAGGCTGTCAATTGACTCTCTCAGCGTCAATGCGAGCCATCTCCAGTCCTGACTCACATCTTTTTCCCTCTCCTCACCCCTGACTCCATCCTCTTTATTTGAAGGATCCTCCTTCTGTAATCTTCCTGTATTACGTGTTGTCTCAGTCAAATAAGAGAGAGTCTGAGCATACTCAAATATATCGAAACCCCTTCGATGAAATTCTTCAGCTTCTTTTATCATTAGGTTTCTGACCAAAGGAGAAGGTATAACTAAACGGACATAATCCAGCCTCTGCCTATGTATATAATCCACCAAGTAAATGTCCGTTGATTCAATCAGGCTTAAATTCGGAATCTGACCCAGTAAGGACAAAATGTATGGTCGATTAAGAGAACTATTGTTCTGATCTAAGAATAGTGTAGTAAGCACCAGGCCTGGTAGGTCTGGTCTCACCGGGTCCTTCAGATCAAGTGGCCGATATGAATGAAGCTGTTCCTTCTCCTTCATCTCATTTCCCCTCTCCAAGTCATCCTCCTTCCTTCGCTTGCAATATTCTTCATATGAATCTGCCCTCCTAAGGTTCTGTCGCCGTTCAAACCCACTTTTAGGAGCTTCCTGCTGCTGTTTGTCCCTTAACACTCTCAGGATGTTTAGGTACAGCGCCTCATCCTTTGCATTCTCATGTGTTTTCCCTCCCGGTATCTGATTGTCCTGATGCTCCCGGTTTCCCCTTGGGACCTCACTATTATCCTCTGAGTTCTGTTGACGTGGGTTGTATGCCCCCCAATCCGATCCCTGATCTAGGGTACAGGGATTTATAATGCCCCTGGTCAAATCCGGGTTGATTTCACTTTCATTACTCTGGGGAATTTTCCAATCCCTGCTGCTCTCACCCCTAATATCCGCTATGGGTATCATATTCCTTACCAATCCCTTATTAATAGGTGTTTCATTTCTCCCCTTCGGCATGCTTTTAGTCATAAGTCCCTCACTTCGTGCTACATGGTTTATCTCATTAGCTTTTACAGGGATCCCTATGGTAAATATCATTTCCTGTGGGGGCACTGCATTAAAGATTTCATATACCTCGTCCTTTTTTTTATTTTTCATTACTTCGCAAAGTTTCAGATTTCCCTGTATATAATCACTTTGAATAGCTTGCTCCTTCCCCTTATTGGTGGTCCCACCGTTCTCCATTAATGAGATTTTATTCTGCGGATGTAAATTTGCTCTGGGTGGAAATTCCTCATTCACAGACCCCTGAATTACATTTCTCAGGAATTTTCTAGAAGTTGTGGCCATTCCACCCTTTTTGTTCGTATTTTTTTTATTTTGTTTTGCCATTTTTTTACCTGTCTTTTAGACAGTTTAAATTCTGTCATTTGACCCCCTGACCCATTTGCCCCTGTACTTTCATCTAGACAATTTAGGTCAGTGTCTTCCAATGAAATAAGACCCCCCCCCTAATGAATCAGGTGCATGTTCTTGTGATGCGTCTACCAAAATAATCTCTTCACTAAGTGGAGCCTTGGTAAGATCCACCAACCTGTCCTCCCCTTCCTTTTCCTTTAGTCTCTTCTGAGACTTCAAAAATGTATCTGATAATATATCAGGTAACGCTCTGCAATCCGAGGTTAAGTTAGTCAAAGCCTTCGTAAGATCCCCCCACCTGTCTTCCCCTTCTATTTCCTTTGATCTCTTCTGAGAGTTGAGCAATGCATCTGTTAGTTTATCAGGTAGAGCTCTGAAATCAGAGGTTAAATTAGTCAGACACTCCGTTAGCTTACGCAGTTCCGATAAAATAAGTTGATTAAAGATTGTCATCATTACAGTAAATTCCGAGTCAATACTAGTTTTTGTGGAATTCTCCTTGGCAAAAGTAGTGCCATTGGAAAAGTCTAACAGTTTATCATAACTTGGATTGTCATGCAACTCATTATCATCAGGTTTGTGAGGATTCTTATTCTCCTTATTCCAATTGCTTCCCCTCCCTATAGGCAGATCAATATTCGCTATATCGTCATCACCAAACAGCAGTTGCGAGGGATCAATAATGTCCTCACTCTGTTTCTCGAGGAGAGAATGTTCTTGGGCAATTTTTAGAAATTCAGCCTCTTGAGAAGGATCAATATTATCCTCCTGCTCTTTTCCCAACAAGGAAGCGGGTTGAGCACATTGGAGAAAATCTGCCTCCTCCTCGTTTTGCTCCGGCAACGGTATAGCAGCTTCTTGGGCCAAACTCGCCCTTCGAGTGCTTACCGCAACAAGAAGTCTTCCCTTGCATCTTTACGGAGCGGGAGTTTGGCTTTCCCCATTATTCAATTGTTACAGACACAAATTAGTACCCACAAAATTTCAGATGGTTTGGACCCCACCAAAGTTCAGCAAATTGAACCCCACAACAGTTCCACAAATTGAAACCCACAAAAAGTTCAGCAGAATTAAACCCCACAACAGTTCCACAGATTGAACCCCGCAGAGGTTCAGCAAATTCAACCCCTCAAAGTTCAGCTGATTGAGCCCCACGACCGTTCCACCAATTAAGCCCCACAAAAGTTCAGCAAATTGAACCCCACCAAAGTTCAGCAAAATTGAACACCACAGCAGTTCAGAAAAATTGATCCCCACAACAGTTCCATAAATTGAACCTCACAACAGTTCAGTAAATTAAACCCCACAGCCGTTCAGTAAATTGAAGCGTACCACAGTTCCACAAATTGAAATCGGCAATGTGAAAAGCTCACAGGTTCACCACTTTACCCAGGCGTATCAAACAATGGAAAACACATGTGCGCTAACAATTTATAAAAATGTGCTTTAAGTGTGTTTTCACATACCTTCCTAAAACGCTCTTTTCATTAGGCAAGGTAACGATGGAGAAAAACACGTGAGCTAGCGATTTATATCAATGTGCTTTAAATGTGTTTTAGCATACCTTCCTAAAACGCTCTTTTCATTAGGAAAGGCAACGCCAGCATAGCATTCCGCCTAAAAGATTAATGAGTGCTTAATGCTGAGTTGAAATCACCCTAATACACGCTTGTACTAGTAATTCCCGCAAGACCAATTTCATGCAGCGTGTAGTACGCGGGTCATCGTCATTTTGACTTAATGAAAAAATGAAAAAAGAAAGAAATACCGATCTCCGGGGCGAGTTGCATTCTGTGCATACTAAGCCCCCGTAAGGAGAAGTAAGGCGTTACGTGTGTGCTGCTGTGCCGCGAGCAGCGGACAGCAGACAGCCCACTTCCGGCCCACTTCCTCAGAGCGCGCAGACAGCTCTTCTTATGGAATTTGAATTAAAGGGGGCGTGGCCTAGTAAAAAAATACAAATAGGTGTATATTAGGCACCTATATTTCGTAGTAATATTATATAATTATATTACATAGAATATAAAAGTCCATTTTGCGGATTCCTGCCGTAGTTAAGTATCTAAAATAAAGTCCAATATTGCACGTAGCAGGAGTAGAAGTCTTTCCCACAGCAGACAGCCCACTTCCGCCCCTCTTCCTCGGAGCGCACGCGCAGGAGCGTGCGGACAGCTCTTCTTATGGAATTTGCATTAAAGGGGGCGTGGCCTAAAATAAAGTCTAATATTCACGTAGCAGGAGTAGAAGTCTTTCCCACAGCAGACAGCCCACTTCCGGCCCACTACCTCGGAGAGAGTGCCCAGGAGCGCACGGACAGCTCTTCTTATGGAATTTGCATTAAAGGGAGCGTGGCCTAAAATAAAGTCCAATATTGTACGTAGCAGGAGTAGAAGTCTTTCCCACAGCAGACAGCCCACTTCCGGCCCATTTCCTCTTGCTTATGGTTCATTTTCACTTCATCTGTAGTTCAATATTTGTTTGTTCCGCTTTAATTGAATGGCTCAATGAACAGACACCTTAAAAAATGTGTTTCTTGACACACACCGGCTCAATGAACAGACACCTTCAAAAATGTGTTTCTTGACACACACCACCACTCCGATACAAAGTATTCCCATCTCCAAATGCCTGGGGTAAGAATACTCCAATGCCTGGGTGCACCCGGCCGTGAGACAACAACACGTCCAGTGAGAGGCGCAGTAAATGGTGTTATGCCTTTTGAACTTATGCAAGGACGCAAACCCAATACATTGTTAACTCAAAGTTGGAAGGCACATTCCTCAATTGTTGACTTGAATGTCAAGGCTGTTCGTGAGAGAATGAGAGTGTGTGGAGAAGCGTCCAAGAGATGGTATGATGAGAAGCATGGGTGTAGACTACAGGAGATGAGGAGAGGAGATGTTATGAAAGTTAAATTACCAAGATGGAGTCGAAAGGTGGACTCTAATTTTTCTGGGTGGAAGTGGGCGGTGGAGGACCTTGGAAATGCTGTGGATGTGGAAGGAGGAGAGGGGTGCTACAAAGAGAGCATGTTTCTAAATTCCATTTAGGCATCGCCACCACAACTGTCATGCCTTCCACTCTGTCAAACATTCTGGTACATGTTGCAAAATATAATTTTCACCCCCACCTCGTTTTTTATTATTATTTGGTTTGAAGGGAAGGAGGTGTGTTGTATATTGTAAATATCTTAGTACATTGTATATAGTTCACCTTTGCTTTGCATGTGGAATTCTGCCATCAATATGTGAGGTCATAGAAGGCCATTGGGAGTGGAATGTTATGCTATGAAGGACTGGCAACTGGAGGCTGGCAGAGGATGTTGGGACACTGCAGCCCTTTACATGCTGTAACTTAATAAACCGTTTACCAGTTATGAAGTCTCCAACGTCATTATGCACACCCATGGAAAAAATAGCCTCTTAGTGATTAAACAAACATTAAAAAGCATATATACGTAGTCATGTTGTGTTAATAGGATTTCACACTGTGACAAATCACCACTGTTAGCAGCGGGCGAAGTACGTTTTGTGATAGAATGAGTACATGTCAGTCATGTTCGGTGAACCATAGTTCATCATGAATTGAGATTGGGAATGTGTCCTTAGGTTTTGTGAACATTGTGTAGTGTTTCCAAGGCAGATTTAGAGAATTGTATACTAGAACACAAGTTTGATGCATACAAATACTCCCATGCCACTTTGCGATCCAGCAGCTTCTTGACAGACTGGATTCAGGACAGCAGTTGACTATGCAGGAGTTTACGGTAGCTGAATGGATTTGTTTGATCCAGTCAGCTACAGAATGCTAATGTTTTCATTGTCTTGGTGTCCAGACATTGCAGACTTTCCAAACCGGCTTGGTCTATCATCTTGAAGACCCTCATCTTTGCCTGACTGCAGTCAAGTTATATGAGGGGACCGCATCAGTGCCTTAAAGGTATTGTTTGGCAGTCTTGTGACCCCCCTTGACATTGTTATGTACTTCCTGCCCTCGTTTCTTGACATTAATAAAGGTGTGCCGTGTTCCAAACTTGTGCAATTGTTTGCATACTGCATTTTTGTATGCATGGAGAGGTGATAGGATGTTTGACCCAATTAAATGTCATAAAAAACACAGAGTACTCTAAAAATATGCATTGCCTCTCGTTAAGTAGTTCAGAAGAAGTTGTTCACTTCACGTGACAGACAGTGGATGCAGAATTCTAAGGCTTTTTAACGAACTATTGAAAAAAATGACCTCTGGCAACGGACTATCTTTTTTCTGGCAGTTACCATCGAGATGCAGTGAATTGAACAAACAAAATACTGAGGGGCCCATTTCAAGTTTGGGGGTGTGGGAAAATAGTGGTGGTAATTCCATCACAACCACTTGTTTTGACGGGACCGGAATTACCACTGCTTTTCTTGCACTGCCAAATTATAGGTTTTGGCGGATTTTGGGAGGAAAGGTGGTGGATTCCCCTACAGCATGTTGCTGGAGGTAAATCCTGCACTTTACCACAACAATCATTGGATTTACCCCATGTAATACCGCCGGCAGTAAATTCACCAAAAACTCCAATGGATTCCTATGGACTCCAAACATGGGGAATTACATCACCTTACAGCAAACAATTTTAGTGGTAATTTGATGTAATTACCGCCAAATTCCTGCCAAGCTCATAACGAGGCCCTAAAATGTTATGAACAGTCTTTAAAACGTGATGCTTGTGGCTATGAGGGCTGTCCTAAAACAATCTGTCAATGTCTGTCAGCAATAACTACTGCACTAACTTCAGTGGGCTCAGTCCCTAAATGTCTCAAAAAAAGTTTCATGACAAATACTAACAGACAGCAACATTTCTAAAGGACAAAACAAAACCAGAAAACCTAGGATCATGGATTCCTTTCATCCAAATAATCCCCAAATGTAAGTGCCAGAATTATAATAGATCGAAGAAGTCCACGACGACTTATACATTTATGCTATCAGTGAACATTCTACTAGTCAAATCAACACACCTCTTACATGAAAATAAAGCCCTGAATTGCTAATTTTGAAAGCACATACAATTCACTTATAAACATTTGATTTTTAAAATGGTTCTTTAATGGGGATTTCCTTAGCGTTACGATGAAGAAATTAACGGATTTGCTTTCAAATGCATCAGTTGCCTGTGCCCAATGTGCACACGCTCATTTCAAGTTTAATGTGGGGCGGTGTCGCGAAATATATCCGCCCCTGCACGGACTTTCCCCCCAAAACCCCAACACCCCTCGGAGATTTCAAATCCGTGCCCTCACGCTGATTGGTGGTTCACATTGCATCATTATACATACAGAATGTGTTCATATGGAAAGGTTACTTATTCTCTGCCTGCTGCGTTATGGCTGCTGGGGTAACATTTCTCTAGTTGAGGTTATTTGAAACCTCCTGCCTGGAAGGAGATAATTATATTACTCTCTGTTGGCACAGTTATTTTAAATCTCGCACCTTTCTATCTGGGGAATGAAATACTTCCATAGCAACAGTGCGCTTCATATCTTTTTGCTCTCTTGGGTACTATTATTCGCTCAGGTTATTTTAAACCTTGCATCTCCTGGTCTCATGTGTGCCATCTCTCTACCTGCAGATATTGTAAACTCCACATCTCTCAGCCGTTTGGGAACCCGTGCAATGCTGTCCGCTGCCTGGAAGGATGTCATTACATTTGATGGGTGACCTTTTTCTGGACTGAACATCCATGCAGTGCAACATAAACAAACCTTGTTGTGGTCTCGCAACTCAAGGCCTGATTTACAAAGCGTTTTTCAATGGGGTTTTCACATTGAAAAAGGCTTCTGTAAATCAGACCCAACTGCCTGCGAGTAACACCGTTTTCAAACTATGCTTCTGCGTTTTAGATTGCTTTCAACTAACCTACACTGGCTCAAAGAGGCAGTGCACACCACAATGCAGGCCTCTACCTCGCCAGTCAAGAACTTGTGGACCAATAGATAGAAAACTATTATGAATGCATTCATCCGTCCTTCTGCTGGGTGTTTCCGTTGGCAGCTCTGTGTTGAGAATGCGCAGGATTCATGAAGGGTAAATGTATGGTTGGCAGCTTTGTAAACAAAATGTATCCCGGCAGTATTACTGCTGGGACACCGCTGGGGCTAATAGCGTTACCAGCAAACCCCACAGCGCTATTAGTGCCGGATCACAGGTTTGGTGGAACGGTAATTCCCCACTGGGCCCATTCGGGAATTCCCCATTGGCCCCAATGTGGAATTTTCAGAGCAACTACCGTCAGCGGTATTACCATGTGGTAAGTGGATCAAAAATCAGCAAATTCCCGGCACATTTACAAGCTGGGGGTAAATACAGCCAAACCCGTGATTTGGCAGACTCTTAAAAGCATTGGTAATAGTGTTACCCCCGCATTTAAGGGTTACCGCCAAACTCGGGATTAGGCTGAATGAATGAAAAACACATGAATTGATGATTGAATGAATGAATGAATGAATGAAAGCATGACCAAATTTCCAAGGAAAGGCAAGACACATGGGACCTACAGAGGTTTAGAGTCCTAAACTGCAACTCAGGAGCAAGACCCCGCAGTGGAGACTCATCTCTGAAAGTGCTTCTGCCAGGTCTTAAACCGCTGAGGATTAGGCTGTCCAAAAGCTACCTTTTTGAGACTATGATTCTCCTTGCACGGAACTCTTTGTGTGCTCCCCTGATTGGCTGCAGCCCTCTTTGCGTATGATTCTAGTGTGGTTCAATCTCCTTGGTCCCAGAGTTGCCCCTACTGGGAACCGGTAAATCCACCATTGAATTAAACAGCCATATGTTGTGTCCCATGATTGGTGAATGTTGTCATGACTTCTTCCTGCCTGGAGAGCATGCTCTGCAGAGCCAAGACCAGATTAGGCAGGGTGACAAAATCAAGTCTTGATTCCGAGCTGGAAACATCTAAGCGAAAGACCAGAGAGGTGGCTGGCAACGTTCTAATGTGGGGCCCCACATGATTTGGTGGCTGATGCATGTTTGAATTGGTTCAACACTCAAAGCTCCTCTTTGTCACAGACTTGTTTTACCTGAGGATCTGCACCCATACTTTGCTAATCACAGGAACGAGTCCTAGAAAACAAAGAAGAAGCCACCTAAAGAGAATTCAGGCAGAACCTCTTCCTGAATGCATCCTTCCAAGACCTGTTCAGATGGGGCAGTTCTGCAAGAACAGGTCTTCTTCCTGAACCAAAGGAGGCCCCAGGAGGTTCTCGCTTCCCGTAAACCAGCCCCGCATTCACAGCCAAGTGGCCAGCTCATAACCAGTGGACCCACATGCGGACAGGAGAAAACAACCCAACCTAGATAAAACATCCTGTCTGCTCCCCCCATGTAATACACAAAACATTGGATGAGTGTTGGCAATAAAAAGGCCGTGGATTTTTATTGCACAAATTATGGTAATAAACATAATAATTACAGTAACCATAATATGCTGCACTTTTGGGCACCATGTCCTGGGGTTGCACCCTCTGGCCCGTGCCACCTTCCTTTTCCCATGACAGTGTGGCCACCGTACGGTGTCCTGTCTTCTTTCTCTTTCTTCTCTCCCTTTTTCAAGGGTGGGAGGGTTCTGGGAAAAAGAAGAGAGAGACTCTGCATGTGCAAAGTACTCTTTCGTTTGGGTCCCCGTGCAGGGTCCCAAACTGGTTTCTGTCTTTCTGCTGGAAAAGCAGCTCCTTATATTGGACCCAGGGGCTGGCCCTGGGTCTCGGTTGTGTATGTGTGAGAGGCTGTGTTGCCAGCCCCTCGGCTGGCTGGCGCCAACAGCATGTCACACCCCAAGGTGCTTTCTTTGTTGGTCGTTCCTGCTTATCCTGATTTAGGTGCTTAGCACCTCATTGGGAAGGGAGGGCAAGGTGTTGCTTCAACCTTCTCCTTTCTTCCTTCTTGTATCAAGCGTCATGGAGACTGCTGCCCTGTGAGAACATTAAATAGTGGATTGGGGAGAGGGGGAGCAGCCCCGTACTGTGTTCAGGGCCGTCCCCATCCTCACCCCGGCCTGTCAGCCATGGGGCACAGGCTACCTGCCCCCGCATGCTAGCTGTGTGGCGCTGGCTATAACAAGTGGACCCATATGCGGACAGGAGAAAAAACCCAAATCTAGATAAAACATCCTGTCTGCTCCTCTCATGTAATACACGAAACATTGGGTGAGTGTTGGCAATAAAAAGGCAGTGGATTTATATTGCACAAATTATGGTAATAAACAAACATAATCATAATTACAGTAACCATAATATGCTGTACTTTTGGGCACCAGGTCCTGGGGTTGCACCCTCTGGCCCATGCCACCACACCTGGATGGGTTACCGGCCATCCAGGTTCCCCCAGAAGTTTTCTCTTCTATCTTTACCGGAGGCCAAATTATCTGCCAATTCCAGGTGGGGCTTGTCCCTTCCCTGTGACCGATATGGCCCCTTGTGGGGGTTTTGCATTACCTGGTCTTGCTCTTGCAGGGTTGCATTTAACTGCTGTAATTATTCCTCCTGTTACTTGTCCAGCCCTTTGCTATGACTATAGCTGTCTGCTCTAATCGTTTCTGGTTTTACTCGGTTCTGAGCATCCTTCTATTTCATCCATTTTGCTGGAGTACTTACGACTCCACCAACATGGCCTCCTGGCCCATCTGTTGGGCCTATGACTCTCCTGGCCCTTCTCCCTGTGCCCATTCTGCATACACAGTGTTTGGGGTATGCTGCCATAGCTTGACTTTATACTGTAATCAGTGTGGGCTGGCCCTTGTGTTATCTTTATTCCATATTCTTTCTGGGAACCCCTTTTATTTTTTTTATTTTTTACAACCCGTTTTCAGGTTCCGTGCTACTTGTAGCCCTTTTTGGCCCCAGCCGTCCGACGTTGGCCTGCTATATTGAGTGGTGTTTGCCACATTTTTTTGGCAAAACCCGTTTTCAGGTTTCGTGCTACTTGTAGCCTTTTTGCCCCCGCCGTCTGGCGTTGGCCTGTTTGTTGCCTTATTTATTTCTTAACAGGTCTTCCACTGTAATTCTCCGATGACTTGCGGCTAATGCTGCCCTCTTTTCTACACTTCTAATCTCTTTATCTGACATGCTATTGTCTTTGCTTCATCTCCTTACTCATTTTACTTTTGTCTGTGATTTCCTGAAGTTCTTTGTCGATCCTTGTCGGTGTGAATTGGACTTCCATTGGACCCTGTTCCCTCGAATTCTGGCCATCATTATCTGGCTTGTGAAGCTGCTCCTTATTTGTTTACTTACCGTGTTGTTCTTATGTGTCAAACTGGGCCTGTGCTGGTTCAAGAAATGTGGGGTCGGGGGGGTGTCCTTATGTTATGCCCCATAGTTGAGTATTTCTGGGCGACCGTGTTGGCGCCGCGCTGGTCCGCCAGCCCTCTCGCACTGAGGTGTGTTTGGTTGTGGGGTGTTTTTGATTAGCATGGCTAATTTTGCCTCTCTTGCGCATAGGTTTTGGGTGGGGGCGTTTATGTATCTCTCCTGGAGGGGGTTGGTTGCAACCATCTGCCTTGTATAGCTCCCCATGCATAACTGTCTGCTTTCGGTGTATTCTTTGTATTATTCTTTCCCCTTTCCATCTTCCCCCGCTTTTTCCTCTCCAATGCTGTTTTTTAGTTTGTGTCTGTGCTGTGGGGACCCCTTACTCCCGCTGCCCCCTTTGGCTGCCCATTGGTGAAATGACTTGATCTCTTATTCAGGCCCAAATCTTGGTTACTTGTGCGCAGCTTTCTTAGTCTGTTTGGGTTGTGCCTCTTTCTTAACTCTGTAAACTGGGTAAGCTCAAAAAAATAGGGGGGCCTTTTAAAACACTGCTACATTATTTATCATGCTCTGACACCAAGCGTTCTACATGTTTATTTGTAATTATAAGCTAACCGGACTCAGTTCTCCTTTATTTTCCATGTGTGGATAAAAACTGCATTTGACTTTGACGGCATCTGCAACTGGAAACTGCGATCTCCATGTCACTCCACAACATGCAGCAAAAAACGGCAACTCAAACTGCTGTGCTGGTATGCCGGCTGCTTACCTCCTACTTAAACCTTTATCCTAAGTTTATACGGGAAACATCCGGTAGCAAAACGGGAACTCGAGCTACTGAACTAAATGTGCCGGCTCCTTACCCCTTACCTAAAATCTTTCTCTTGTGCTTATACGCGGAACGTCGCGATGTCTGGGCGCCGTTTGTTAATACGCTGGGGTGGAGGGATTGGGTCTGTTCTTGCCTGGCTCATATCTATCTGTGTCTCGTTCTCTGCCACCTGTTTCAGTGCTATACATGTATTCCTTGTTCTTCTGTTAGGATGAACCTTATTTTACGGTGGGGGCTTTCTATTCCCACCCCCGTTTGTTAGCAGCACCTTATTGTGCCCTTTGCCAGCTACCAGCCCTCGGCCAGGCTTGTTTTGTTTGCAGCTGTTTTTTTCTTTTCTTTTTGCTGCTCCGCTCCGGGTCCTAAACTGACTATATTCAAACCCTTCGTTATTCAGTTCCCATACTTTTTCAGAGCCTATCCGTGGCTTTAGTTGCCTTAGTGGGTGCTTTCCAGCGGCCTGCCGGCTGGCGCTGATGGCATTTTGCACATTTTGTGCCCCCCCCCACCCCTCGGGTGTTTTCATGCCTACCTTGACCTTAGTGTTTGGCGCCGTCTTCGGTTTTCCTCCTTGGTTCGTTACCGTCTTTCAGCTGCCAGTTGCCCTGCCGTTTTCTGTGTTTCTTTGCCGGGTTGTTGTCGGACTTGTGCCTACTTCTGTGCCTCCTGCCTGCTTTAAGTTGTACTCCTTATGGAGTGTTATGAGAGACTGGTTCGCCCGTGTAGGGGTTCTCCCTACAATTGCAGCAACATAACCCCTGCAGCCGTCCATTTGCCTTTACTGCCAATTATTCTTTGCGCATGCACCCCAATGCATTACTCCTTATCCCCACAAATTGGCATTACACAGAATTTCAAATGGCAAACTTGGCCGCAGTTTTATTTCCATGACAACAGAATTATTTGTACACATTTGTGAACTTCATTCTGTCCGTGTGGCGCTTGCTTGCCGGATTTCCTTTGCTTCCCCCTATACTTGGGATAGTAGGCCCCCAACTCCCCCGACCCATTGTACCTGTTCCAATCCTGCCCGTGCAGGTGTCCGTGGGTGGGGAGAGCGCCGTTTGTTTTTGGGGGAAGCTGAGCCTTATTTGTCCCTACCAGACGCCCCCGCCGTTTAGGCCCCCAAGAGGCGCTGGTCCGGAAGAGCGAAGACCCATTCCGTTTCCTTCTGGCTCGTCCGGAGTCTATCATTTGTGCTTGGTTGCCCAAACACCGCCAACTTGTCATATCCTGGCCTGGGTGTCCTGCGACAGCAACGTCCCCGGTCTCCTGATTCTTGCTTGTATTTCGTGGGTGGGTGGGTGGAAAACGAAATGTCTTCCACCTGCGAGGCGGCGACCGGGTCCCAGTGCAGGAGCGAGATGCCTGGCACCCCGGTCCCGCCTGCTTAAATCCTGATGGCCCCGCCCCTTTTCCTTTGTTCAGCCCTTCGCGGGCTTTTGGGCCATTAGGCCTTTGGCGCCGTTCCGCCCCTCGCCTTTTGACCCCCAGGGGAGGGTCCCAGGTCCTGGCGGCATGACCCCACAGGGGTTACCCTGCTGCCTCCTCCATCTTGAGCTGATTTTTCCGTCGTCAGCTCCATAACCCCTGCAGCCGTCCATTTGCCTTTACTGCCAATTATTCTTTGCGCATGCACCCCAATGCATTACTCCTTATCCCCACAAATTGGCATGACACAGAAGTTCAAATGGCAAACTTGGCCGCAGTTTTATTTCCATGACAACAGAATTATTTGTACACATTTGTGAACTTCATTCTGTCCGTGTGGCGCTTGCTTGCCGGATTTCCTTTGCTTCCCCCTATACTTGGTATAGTAGGCCCCCAACTCCCCCGACCCATTGTACCTGTTCCAATCCTGCCCGTGCAGGTGTCCGTGGGTGGGGAGAGCGCCGTTTGTTTTTGGGGGAAGCTGAGCCTTATTTGTCCCTACCAGACGCCCCCGCCGTTTAGGCCCCCAAGAGGCGCTGGTCCGGAAGAGTGAAGACCCATTCCGTTTCCTTCTGGCTCGTCCGGAGTCTATCATTTGTGCTTGGTTGCCCAAACACCGCCACGCCACTGAGTGGGTTCTCGCCCACTGTGGCTCCCCTTCTTCCTGTCTCCTTCTCCCATTCCAGTAATTTGGTAGAGATGTCCCAGAAAAAGAGCTCCGTTTCCTTCGTGGACAAGTTTTCATCCGTCCGTTTAGGAAGTACTCGGGTGTTTTCCCATCAATCAAGCCATGCCTGGTCTGATGGAAACCCCTGCCCCTGCAGAATTTTGCCACGGCCCCGTTCAGCTTCCTCCTTGACTTCTCAACTGCTGCATGGCTCTCTGCCCCCCTCCATTGCGCCCGGGGAATACCTTCCGACCATCCAATTTCAGTTTCACCCAACTCTGCTGCTATTTCCTGCAATGAGCTCGTAATGTCCCTCAGCCGGACACCCCTCCCCAGGCTGGTCAGGTCGTTCCCTCCCAAGTGTATTACCAACACCTCTGGCTTCTGCCGCCTACTCAGCAATTTCCATAGTTGCCCCTCTAGCTGAGCCCACTTCATCCCTGGCACCCCGTGCCACTCACTCTTGAGCTCGCCGTCCGTCAGCGCCTCCTGCTGCTGAGTCCAGCTCGCATTAGCCTTTGAGATGCATGAGTGCCCCACTACCTCCCCGGTACGTTTCCTCCTTCCTTGTGCTGCTGTGAAATGACCAAAAGGAGGGATCGGCATGGTTAACTTATATTTTTGCGGGCCTGATATATCGTTTGTAACATCCTGAAGACCATCTCCCCAATTTTTTGATGTCTTCCGGCCATGCCTGCTCGGGGACACTTCTGCCCCTACCACCTTTCCATCTTGCTCCACCTTAACCAGGGTGGGCCAGCTCTGGGACACTTCTGCCCCTGCCACCTTTCCACCTTGCTCCGCCTTAACCAGGGCGGGCCTGCTCTGGGACACTTGCCTCTGCCCTTGAGATGAATGAATGCCCCACTACCCACACTGTGCGTAGTTTCCTTTGGCGCACCGCTGGGAAATGAAACGGAGGGAACGCCATGGTTATCTTTACATTTTTTCTGGTCTGACATAACTTTTATAATATCCTGGAGACCATCTCCCCAGTTTCTTGATGTCCTCCGCCCCTAACCCCCCCGACCGCCGCGGAGGTGGCGGCCCCTATCCGAATGAATGCGTCCCAAACCGGCCCCCTGCCAGGCCCATGTTATCCAAACCTAGCGCCATCACTTTCCTGAGCTGAAAGCGGCTTAGTGCGGACCCATCCCTATGCGTGAGCCACAGCGCCTCTGCTCCTGATGGCCGCCGCTACTGCATAAAGTTTTCCGCCGCCGCCACTGGGCAAACCTTGCTTGCCTGAATTGCCTGTAAGGTCAACGCCGCCCCTTTTCCTTTCTGATCCGTTTTTGATCTCCTTACATAAATGACGACTTGAGCGCTTCCCACTTGGACGTCCCTGACGCGCAAGAACCCATTCCCTTTGCCGGCCTTGTTCTCCGGCACCAATTCGCTGATCCTGAGAGCCCCAGGAGCCCTTTCGCTTAATGTGCTAAGGCCGCCGGGTGGTAGTCCACCCACGCCCGGATCTTCCCTGTCTTCCAGCACCAGCCTATGAATGCCCTCACCGGGTTCTCCCCCCGGCCACCTGCCAACACCTCTTCCTGGAACTGTATGAAACGATCCCAACAAGCCCTGTACCTTTTGGCTGTACCTAAAGCCAGGGCAGTCTCTACCAGCGAGGTCAGATCGCCCCAATCCTCCCCCACCACTGTTCCTCGAATGGGGTCATCTCCTCCCTCGCTTCGGGGCAGCTGTCTCGGAACCGGTCCCACTGTAAGCGAGACAGAGAATCAGCGGCCGTGTTTTTCACTCCTGGAATGTGCCATGCCCTAACCTCAATGTTCAGCATTAACAGACTTCTGGTGAGTTCCCTGAGGAGCCTCAAAACCCTCAGATTGCTGGATGACCCTGCGTTAATAATCCGTACCATCGCCAAAATGTCTGACCATAGAGCGCAGCCTTTACCCCCTGGTCAACTAAAATATACCCTTTACAGAGAACACCAGTTTCTGCTCAACTATGGCCGCCTAAAAAGGTATCCATCTACCTCCGTGCCCTTATCACCACCCCAGGTGTGGGTGGAGCGAAGGAAGGGCCCTGAACGCAAAAGCACTAACCGAAACTTAACTGAACTCCATCGGTATCTGCTATGCTGCGTTAATTTTAACATGCTTAATACCCAGAAGTTTCACCGAGCTTATTCGGCGTCTGCACGTGTGCTGTTCCCTCTCCTCTTGCTCAAAGGGTGATCATGCTGCCAAGCCCCGACCCCTTCCAGCTACAATCTGCCCCCATCAATTGCGACATGCGTTCCTAAACATTTGGAACCTTGATAACCAGCCTGTGTCCTCCACTTGCCACTTTCTGAAATTGGGAGGCCAAGAACGGTAGTTGAGGTGTCCGGCTATCCTGTCCCGCCCCCATACAGGCAGCCGAGTGGCTCCCTAGCGCAACTGATTCTAGAATGCCACCACTGGGGGGCCCCGGCCCGCAAAGCAATGTGGAGATCTACCCTCCTTCCAGGTGTAGAGAGATTCTGAGTATCGGTCCCTTCCCACTCCACACCCGAGTGAGGTGTATGGGGGCACAGTTTGTCCAATTAGACTTGAGCTACCAAGCTGTATTCCCCACCCGCAGACCATCCCCACGCCTGCTTGCTTTAGGCCCGCTGCGGGTCCAACCTGAACTCTGCTCTTCCCCCCTCCTCAGTTAACAAGCTGCGGCTAACGACGGAAGCTGCACCATCGGCCCCCGGCAATGAATACATTGCCGTCCCGCAGGTACAACTCGTAACCTGTACCTCTGCGGCAAACATGCCCATTAAGTCCACCTGTCCTGGGCCTACCCCACCCAGATGGGACGATGTGTACGCCCTCAAAAACTCTAAATAAGCCGTAGCGCAACAGTACAACGAGGGGAGCCCCAAATGTTGCGCAACATCATAACAAGCGATATGTCTGCAGCTACCATTCCAGCAGATGGGTGATAATACCCACGCGCGCAAGGCTTTCGCTACCCATCCTTTCCCATGGCCTCTTATGGTGGGGGTCGCGCGCCGCTGTACAAGCTAAACCCCATCCCGGCTGCTCATACTTTCCAACCCAACTACCACCTCCTGCCCTTATTTACCAATACATTTCTTATGCCCCCGCTGCAAACAATGGAGTAATAAACCATAGAAATCCACATGGCTTACCCCCTTCGTTTACCAAAGCCTGCTAACTGCTTCCCAAGGGCGACTATTAATTCCTGGCAGCCCATGCCCTGCTGACTATAACCAAGCCTCAATTACACGTTCCCGTCCCATCGTTCTTCGCCTCTGAAATAAATCCACACATGTTTTCACCCCTTAGCAGTAGACAACCAAACGCTGGGCCGACCAGAGAAAATGCCATAGTCGAGCAATAGGACCAAGCAAACATAAATTACCAGCCTACTATCCTGTAGATACATCTTGTCACAACTGCACATTTACCGGTTTCGCCCCTTCAGTTTACTCCCTCAAACACAAATCGCAATGCCCCCTGTGCCAACTAACCCCTTATTAGTGACACACCCCACAAAAGGGCAGACCTCTATCTCCCCAGTGCCCCCAGGGACAATTTTGGCTAAGGGTGGAAGGCGGTGCAACCTGCTCGCGTTTGCAACATTATTGGTTCATCCTGAATCTTGCGCGCTTTCCGGCCACTGTAATAAACCCCGATCCTCGCTCTGACCTGCACCGCATACCCCTATAAAAACAGACTCTACTTGTGTTAACTCATTAACCAACCTTCCTCCTCATGCTGCTTCTCCCTGGAGTCACCCCATCCCGCGGGAACGATATGCCAGGCCCGATACCTGTTTGCTCGCATTGATCTCTCCTGTCCCCATTCCCTTAAAAAGGTCTCTCGTTTGGTGTGCGGTCAAACAACTAAACACTATAATAGGCAGCCATCCTTCTTATCCCCTCTTCAAAACTGCTCGCATTTACCACTACTTTACATGCACCTTTCCCGATATTGGTGATGCCCCATGCCATATTCTTTAACCCATGTACAAAATACTGTTTGCATTTACCACTACTCTATCATGTACATTTTCAATACTTTCCCTGCACCCGTGTCCCCAATGGCGCATTACCCAGTACTACTTGAACGAGGGCAAACCAGTTGTTTATGCATTTAGAGGCCCCTGGAATTGGCCGGCCATAGATTGCGGAATCAAAATGCATGCAGTACCCGAAAGTACCGCCTGTTACAGAATTCAGCTGCAATCCATGCAGCCGCAATCCAGTGCCGCACGGCAGCTGCATTACTCCTCCGAACTGCCTTTAACCGAGACGTCGTGCCCAAAACTGGCAACACGACCACTCTTACCCCACACTTCTCGCTGTGGCACGACAAAACAGAGGCCTTCTATTAATAATTTGGCATTTATATAGTGCTGCGAAACCTCAGGTACATAAGCGCTGCTTATTATTAACTCATACCAAGATGGCCGGTACACCAGCCTTAGCACGTGCCCCTAGAAATTACCCAACCGCTTGGGCCACATTTGTTCAGTGCCGAGCCCAGGACCTTAACCACGGTGCTTTGGCCCTGCGGGGATTCGAACCTGCGTTAGCAGGCTCTGCGCGGATGTTAAAGCTAGCGCCCTACTCCCTGTGCCACTTGACCAGCTGGTAATATTCGAACCGGTGCCCATACCCTAGGTGAGAGATGCCAACCCCGACTCACCCGTGTTTCTCGTCCACACACTTTTACTTGTGCAACGCGCCCGAAAGGAGACCCAGAACGATGCAACCGCAAACCCCCTTATCTATGCACGTGATCCAAAATTAAACCTCCATGCAGCCTCGACAAGCCCCGCCATCAAATCAACATTTCCACCGATTGCAACCCAAGGCGGTTCGGTCAAACTTCCGCGATACTCGCAGGAAGCCTACCGGCCCCGTTTTTAATCCCATTAAGCTTCCCACCTGGGCTAATACAGTGGTTAAATCCATCCTGCTTGCTACCCCCACGCGCTGATCTGCCTGGCCCCTCTATCACCTAATGCCGTGTGCATGCCGCCCATGCAAGGCTTGACCTCTTTGCTGCGCACTCGCAAGAGCGCATATCTCCACCCTCACTTGTCGCTCGTAGCTGCGACCATACCGCAAATTAATGCCCTTGCGCCCATACCTATTAACGTGAGGTAAGCAGAGGTAGGGTGGGTGATACCCGAGGGCCATAAGGGCCCGACCCGCCAAGGAAACTTTCTTATTCCTTGCCCCTCCCCCCCACGTACCTCTGACCGTGCATTTTTTCCTGCGCTCGTGGCTCCCTCTTCACTGAGACCCCGTTCCTTCAGCGCTGAAAACAGCCCTTTAACTGGAAACCCACCAGCAACCGGAGCACGCCATCAAACAGGAGCGGGAAGCCGAGCCCACGAAGTCCTCGCCATCAAAACGGGAAACAAAACGAAATTTCTTCCACCTGCGAGGCGGAATGGCAGATTGCTGTCTGCCATGGGGGAGCTGCGTTATTAATACAGCACCGGCAGAGCAGTTTTGGTCCCCCGCTCGCCTCCTCTCCTCCATGGGGCACGGAGGAGGAGAGGGGAGTAGGGGACTGAAACTGCCCTGCCGGTGTTTTTTACAACGCGGCTCCCCCATGGCAGATTGCTGGAGCCCAGCAATCTGCCATGGGGGGAGCCGCGTTATTAATGCAGCACCGGTCCCCCAGGCGCCCCTCTCCCTCTGCAACCCCCCACATTAGGGGGCATGGAGGCGAGGAGGTGAGCGGGGGACCAAAACTGCTCTGCCGGTGCTGTATTAATAACGCAGCTCCCCCATGGCAGGTCTGCCATGGGGGAGCTGCATTATTAATACAGCACCGGCAGAGCAGTTTTGGTCCCCCGCTCGCCTCCTCTCCTCCATGGGGCACGGAGGAGGAGAGGGGAGCAGGGGACTGAAACTGCCCTGCCGGTGTTTTTCACAACGCGGCTCCCCCATGGCAGATTGCTGGAGCCCAGCAATCTGCCATGGAGGGAGCTGCATTATTAATGCAGCACCTGTCCCCCCTGCGCCCCTCTCCCCTCTGCAACCCCCCACATTAGGAGGCATGGGGAGAGGAGGCGAGCAGGTTTTGGGATTCTGAAAAATTGAATAGTAATGCTGTTGATGAAGGCAACACTTTGAGCGGGAAAAGCAGAATAAATTCTGTTTCCTCTTGAAGCCCATCTACAAATCATTTGAAGCGCTAAGAAGTTGATTATTTACCTAAAAATCCTTACAAAATGTATGATATATTTAATTCAAATTTATCATATTGTGATGATCATTACCGCTCTGCTCTAATGATCCTTACCTCTTTCGAGAATTTACTCTGAAGAAGTATCCTAGTGTGCAGGGCACGGGAATATCTTTTATTCTTGGAGACCATTTCTTGTAGCAAAATCGGAATGCTTTGTTCACAAATATTTGTCCTCTAATCTGATTTGAATCATTGCAAGCAATGATTTTGAAACAACGTGGTGTTTGGCATTCACTTCTTCGTTAGGGGCACCATTCTACTCCAGCGCGCGATAACCGTTTGCAACAGAGTACAATTTTGGAGTCCATATTTATAGGGGGGGCCTGGGCCGGAGAAATTTTTCTTAGGGGGGGCTCGGGGTCAAAAAGTTTGAAGACCACTGGAATAGATACTGCATGAAGACACACAGGCATCTGCACCACAAGTGCCGATTATTAGCGGTGCATGTGGCCTTTAGTGACTAAAGAACTGACATCAGGTGTCTTGTGCTTGGTGCAGTCCAGAAGTCTGGCTTGCTTTGGTACTTGGTTAGCCCTGATAATGAAGACGTGAGTGCAAATAAGCAAGACATACAAGGTAAGTGGTCAAGTCTGATGAGGGCAGTTAAGTGCACATCCGTGTGGTGTAATCAATTACCCTGCAAAATGTGGAGAACATACTGCCCCAAGGAAATCTAGAACAAGTTGATTAATGTGAAAGGACCTTCCAAGACTTGTCGTATCCACACTTACCTTGCCCTTCTCCGGCAACACATTAAGGGCCCGATTCATGGATTTGTTTATGCACGGTTCAGAGTGACTTTGCACTGCTGAAAAGTGACTTTGCACTGCCGACAGAAACCCTGATTCATGGAACTGTGCAAAGTGTATTTTTGCAGTGCAAAGTCAGTACAAAGTCATTTTTGCAGTACAAAATGACTTTGCACTGACTTTGCACCGCACAGTGTCCTTTGCTGTATATGTAGTGGATACAGCCTTTTGTCACGGGGGGCTTCATTGGCATGCACTATGCACCAACACCTCCAATCCCCTACGGCCAACAATTTGGATTAACCCCCTGCACCACTTAGAAAGGCCAACAACTTGGGAGTAATCTTTGTTTCCAAGCTCTCTACCATCCTTCAAGTGAGTGCTTTATTCCACACAACTCACATCCTATACATATGCTTATAGCAACTTCCCTGTTTTCTATTTACCTCACAAGTTAGAACTCATCAGAGCCCTCTGCAACTTTTATGAACACAGCACTGTTAAGCGGCATCACTTCAACACTACAGCTAAGTCAATGCCTAGTCTGGGATGCTGAGGGAAACCCTTATTGATATATTTTTAGGTCCAGTTCATGTACTCTGGATGACAACCCTTATATAACACCCCTCTCTTAGAATCCCCCTGAACCCACTGAGCCAAGAAGTAGGTCTGTTTTGCAAATTTAAAAAGTTTATTTGAGAAATATAACAATATATATATCTATAACACTTTTATAATAAATTAATATTGGATATCACACTTAAAATATGACAGTGATCAACAATGGATAATGTTCTACTGGTAAACTGATTTGGTTACTTAGAAGTAGTATAGAGGATGAGGTAGCTGAAATGCTTTATGGTTTCAAGGAAATGCAAGGTGGAATAAATGCAGTACAGAAAATAAACTGATATGGTTTCACAAGAGATAATATGTTCACATTTCCCCTGGTGGCAATTAACCCCCCCCTATATGCAATGCAAGGAGATGGAAGTAACACACACAGTCTTCAGGAATACAATCAAATACAATACGGAATTCAGTTCCCCCCCAGCAAGCTTAGAGGAAACAGGTAGAAGTTTGAAACACAGGCCCAAAATGCTTTTAAATGTGATGGCAATGGATGGGAAAATGTGCTAACTGATTTTAATTCCCTCTAGAGATTCAGGGTGAGTGAGAGATGCTTGTTGGTATTAGTTCAGGCTCACTTTAGCAATGCTCTATGAGTTATTACCAGGTTGCAAACGGAGTTTAACAAAGGAAGGAATGGAGCTGCTATTTTGACAAGTGGAGAAATTGAGCCAAATCGCAAATCGCGGTAAATTTCGCGAGTGCGTAAATCGCGATTGTGGTAAAAGTATGAGGTAATAGTAGGAAGTCGGTTCTAGGCTTTTTGGAAAGCTTAGATTCTAAGCTTTCAGAGGAAAGTTAAATCTCGTTCCTAGGACAAACGGTTCCAGAGATACGGACGATTTAATAAAGGTAAATTTTCGGATTTAAAGTAAAACTCAAAATGACAGGTGACAGCTTGCAGCTGCAGAATCGACAGGTGACAGTTGTGCAGCTTTAAAAATGACAGATGACACGATTTCTAGGAGGCTGTTCTGTTCTAATTAGGTTAAAATAGTTTGGATTAGATTATTTTAAACTAAGAAATTGGTTTCTGCACAGTTCTGGCGGATACTCACTCCTAATTTTGAAATGAATGGGCCTCGTCATGGATCGGGTCAACACATCCAGCGGCAGTTCTCTCTGCTCGGCGGGTCAATCAGGCACCGGTTCTGCTCACAGCGATCCGGATCTCTGGTTCTGCTCACAGCGGTCTGGGTCTGGTCTGCAGTTCCGGCAAAAGTTCTTGGCAAAGAATTCAAACAGCTCGCCCGGCTGTTGAATAGTTTGCAAAAGATTTTGAGGCCTGCTGACAAATACTTTTGCTTGCAGTGGGCCTTCTTGGTTCAAAGTTCTGTAGTCTCTGTTTAGCTTGGAAGTCTAAGTGTTGGATATCTGGATGTGAAGTCGTCGGTCAGCATGCTCCGCAGCAAATGGAATTGAATGTCTCTACCTGTCCCAGCAGTCTCTTTTTATGTGTTTTGGAAAGTGGGTGTGTGCGTTGGTCATAACTAAACCTGCCCCTCTCACTTATCATTGGCCAATTCCTCCTCTCTCCCTTGATTGGGGGAAGGAAATGTGAGTCAGAGTGATGCTGTAGGTTTTATGGTCAGAGGAACCTCCCCTTGTCAGATTGCACACAAATCTATTTCTGACCCAAACACATATTTATCTATGTACCATTTTTCTAATATTATAGGTCCAGTTAACATATTTTCTGTAGCACCAAACCATCCGATCCCTGTCTTTGTACGATGTTGTGTCCACTGATGACAGAATTCTCCCCTTTTCATCCAGATAACGACCTCTAAACCTTTCCAGATTTTACACAAATGTGCACCAGGGATATGGGTTACAGATGATAACGTGCCAGATTTTTAACATGCATACATTTGGAGTAACAACCTTTTTTCCGCTACTATCCCCAGGAACATCCCACAGGGTCCTAACACCTTTTAAAATGTGCATGGAAAAATCACAAGAATAATATTATTTATATAATTTTGACCAGTCCGCACTATGAGTTATCTATCTTTTTAAAATTATGGTTTCTGCCTTGCAGTTTGGGGCCGGGAGACATTCCACCCACTTGGTAAACAAGCATGTAAAGGTCAACATGTACTTGTTTCCTCTAGACGAGCGAATTACAGGGCCTACAAAGTCGATTTGCAAATCTGACCATGGCAGTGTAATCCCCCTCTTTTGGAGAGGCGCACGGTGTGTGAGGGATGATGGCTGACATTGTGCACACACAAGACACCCCTTCAAGTATTGGTCGAGGTCCTGCCCCATGTGTGGCCAGTATGCAATCTCTCTTAAGATTTCCAGTGCTGTGTGAAACCCCCTATGACCGGCGGTGGCCGCATCATGGGCGTGACTTAACATCAGGCTTCAGAATGAGGTAGGAACCACCCACTGATCATGGCCAGCTTGGGATTTCCTTACCAACAAACCGTCTTGGATTCGGAACATCTTTGGACATTTCATCAACACTCTAAGGTCCTCCTTCCCAATGAAATCTGTATCCGTCAGGGGAAAGTTCTCAGGGTCCTCAATGTGTTGGTAAAACTTACCAATTATTGGATCCCCCTTCTGAGCTGTAATCAAATCAGCTTCAGGGGTCTCCTTACTCCATTGTGCAGTTGAAAGATCATTGTGAGCAGTTGTCTGGTACCTAGTAATGGCAGTGACCTGGATTTCCTCCAACAGGGACTCTATTTCTATTAGATCCCCTTGGATGGCCCCGGTTTAGCCAGCTGATCAGCTAAGTCATTTCCAGTTTTGTCTGGTCCCTCTACTTTGGAATGACCCTTGATATTTTTTCCAGTAGATGGTCATCCCATTCGATGTGACCAGATCATCAATATTTTGGATTAGCTTCCCATGTTTCAGGGGTTTGTTATTAGCACATAACATGCCTCTGGTTTTCCAATTGACCAGGTGCTCCACGAACCCGTTCCGTACATAATCTGAATCTGTGATTATGACCAGTTCGTGGAGTTGATGTTGGACAGCAGTGAGGATGGCCTGATGCACAGCCATCAATTCTGCCACCTGACTACTTCGGGGACCAATTTTGTATCCAGCGGAGGGTTCTGGAAACTCCTTCACCCATGCATTCCCTACGCTGGCCACCAGTTCTTTCTCCCCGTTGTTGTCAACATGGTACGAGCATCCATCCACATAGACAGTGGGCATTCCCTCACACTTGTCTCTTCTTCAAAGACTTTGTGTGGGGAATTAAGGTATGTTTCCATGTTGTCCTTGATTTTTAGACTTTCGTCCTCGAGACAGTTTTCTCTGGCACAATCATGCAAGTCAGCCAGATCTTGCGCGAGGGGACTCTTCTTGTTTTGGCCATATCTGACCTCCACAGGAAAGCCTTGCATTGACAGAATCCAGGAAGTAATTCGGAATTACTCACATTTCCGGCCCGGATTCTGTCACTCTGGAGATATTGCAGAGGCTGGTGTGGAGTCTCCACTATGATGTGTTCCCCCTGGATAAACGGGTGGTAATTCTTCAATGCCCACACCGTTGCCAGGAGTGCCTTCTCACAATCATTGAATTTTTCCTCCACAGAGGATAAAGTTTTGCTCGCATAGGAGATTACTTTATTCACCTTGTCATGCTTTTGGTATAATACTGCCGTCAAGCACGTATTAGAGAACCCTGTCTCCAGGAAGAACTCCTTGTTTCTAACAGGGTAAGCTAGGCAAGGCGCTTGTGAGACGCTTCTTTTGAGTTGTCTTACTGCCTTGGATTGTTCTGGACCCCATTTCCACTTGACCCCCCCCTTCAGGAGATGAATCAGGGGTCTAGTGATCTCTGCGTAGCCCTCAATGAACTTTCTGCTGTAATTAGTCAGTCCAAGGAGGCTCCTTAGTTCCCGCAGAGTTGTGGGATCCTTCAGTTTCTGGAGTGCTTCCACTTTCTTTTCTTGGGGACAGATACCCTGAGTAGTAATCTCATGCCCCAAGAAATTAACACGGGTTCTACACCACTGTGCTTTCTGAAAGGAAGGTTTTGCTCCGGCGGCCCTCAACTGTGTCAGAACATAACGGATCTCTGCTATGTGTGACTCCACAGATGAACTTTTGATGAGGACATCATCTACATAAGCCAGGTTACCCCTCGCACCCAGGTCGGGCATGCCTTATGTAGGAAAATGTTGAATTCATTGCCGGAGTTGAGGTATCCGAAGGGAGTCCGGGTCCATGTGTACTGCTGGCCCCCAAAGGTAAAAGCCAGTTTGTATTGATCCTCCCTACTGACAGGCAGGGTCCAGTATCCATTGGTCAGGTCTATTGCTGTGAATACCTGTGACCCCTGAATCTGGGCCAACCCTTGGTAAATGTAGGGCAGAGGCCATCGGGAAGTATGGACCCATTTGTTGAGCTCCCTAAGGTCGGCACAGAGTCTCCACTGGCCGTTTGGCTTCAATATTCCCAGCACCGGATTATTGAAGCTGCTGTGTACTGGACGTATTATTCCCCGGGACTCAAGGTTCTTAATTACTTCAGTAAGGGACTCCATGGATGTGAGAGGCAAGCGATATTGCTTCACAAACACTGGAGTCATGCCAGGGTCCGTGGGAATTGTTGTTGTGTGGATGTCGGTGCGACCACAGTCATATGAGTCTACCGCAAAGAGATCTTGGAAATCCAAGAAAACTTGTTTCAACTTTTGCTTCTGTTCCAGAGTCACACAGGCATCAGCTAGGTTGACTCTCTCTTCCACCATCTGCCTGAAGCCTGGAAAGACTTCTGGTTTTGCTTTCTCAGCGGCCTCCTCCAGCTGGGTGGAGAAGTCCCTGGTCAGAGTGCTGATTTGGACTGGAGGCTTCAGGTGGGAAAGGCAGCCCTCATGGACCCGGAAAATCACCTCATCCCTCCTGAAATCACAAGTCACGTCTTCCTTACCATAAGGGCAAGAAGTGAACACCAGGAAGTTCCCCCCCATGCCGGGTGAAAATCCTGTCTGGTGTTGTATTGTCATCACTGTCACTGCAAAACAGTCCTTGGGGATTTGTCCTAACAGTTCATTTCCTAGATCAATGGAAAAATGTCGGTCATCAACCTGCATTCCAATAATGGTGCCTGCGGCTAGAGTAATACTCTTTTAGTCGCTGTTATCCACCTCTATTGGAATGGTGTCATGTTCTATGTTGACTAATGGTGTTGGGTTTACCCCTAACCCTTGCTGTTGGAGAGAAGCATTTAGGTGAATATAAGCATCAGGGTTTTGCAATTTTTGTCCTCTTTTAACTTTCACTTCCAGGGAGAATTGTCGGGTCCTTTCTGGGATGGTGACTTCCTCTTTAAGCTGAAATTCAACTGCATAAGGTAGCAATTGAGCTGACCTAAATGCTTTTTCTTGATCATCAAAGCCCATGGGATTATCCGCTAATCGAGACCAAGCTTTGAAGTTTATTAGGTCCAAACTAATGGCAAAGCAATTGAGAATGTCACTGCCTAAGTAAAAGGCGGCAGTGACGTCTCGCACGACCCAACAATTATGGACTATGCTCTTGTTGCCAATGGAGATTTTGAGCATACACCTGTTTGGAATTAGGTGCTTCCCGGTCCATTTCCCATTTGTCTATCAGTTTGAATGTGGGAATGGTTGGATCTTTTCGGAGTTGGTGGAACATGGCTTTGCTGATGAAGCTCTTACCGTTGTTCACACACACTCGAGCGAGAACAGAGTCCTTCCCATCATTTAACTGAACAGGGATGAGCAACTGCTCTCCAATTTGCTGAATATCAGCCAGGCTCTGAGCTGATTTCACATTTTTCTGGACTATAGGAGTGGGAGTGTCTGGTTGTGGGTTGGTAAAGAATTTAAGAGTGTTTCCTTCCAGTGTGGAATACCACTTTAAACTGGAAGGAAGGTTTATTTTCAGAAATAGAGAGGACCCCCCATCACCAGTCTGTTGTCCTACTGCTATTACTGTTACGTCTGGAATCTGGTTGTTCGGGAAGTGAAATTTTACTTGGTCAGATTTTTGTTCAACCATGTGGCAGGTGCCATTTAAACTAACATGGTTGACACTCTGTTTTAATTTTATTGGTCGGCTAGTCTGGGTCCAGAGGACCTTGTTTACACAATCTATTAGGGGTGACAACCTTCTCAGGAGGTCATTCCCTAGTAAACAAGGGGTGCCCTCTGGAGTCACTACTATGACCGGGTGTTTCACCTTGTGTCGCCCAATTTTGATGTCCAAATCTGCAGTCCCCTCGACAGGAATTTCCTTCCCGTCAAAGTTCTGGAGTTGTCCAGGAAGAGAGGTGAGAGGAATACGATAATTCTCTCCCCTTCCTAAATTCAGTTCATCAAAGGCCCTTCTGGACAGAAGGGTAGCTTGAGATCCAGTGTCCACCAGCGCTGAAATTGTACCCTGCCCCTGTACTTGTACTGGGGCATAATATCTTCCCTCCTTCTCCTCAAGGGGGCACAGATAATGCACATTTTTGGACAACTGGTGGGCTAACTTTCTGGTTTTGGACATGGCGAGAGAAGAGATTTGGGCAGAATTCTGTGAAGAGCCTGGGGAATCTGAAAGAAAAAGTTGGCAACTGGAAATGGTTTCGGGTTCTCTGCCGCCCCCCACTTTTTGGAGGCAGTCATCAGGATGGGTTTGACCCATGGGATTTTGGTGTTGTCGGTTCTGGGATGAGATGATGGGCGGCGGTAGCTCAGTCTCCACATCTCCCCAGTCTGAATTGGCATCCCTTGGGACCCATTTTTCCTTGGGAGGAGTTCCCCCATCTCTGAAGGAGAAGATCCTTTTCCCAGGATCTTCTGAGGATCCCTCTCCCTCAAATTGGAAGACCTCTACCTCCTCCACAAAGTGGGTCTGTTTGGGTCCTTTGTTTCTCCTACCCCCCTCTGCTCCTTGGGAGGCAGGCTTTCAGGGGTAGGAGATTTTGTTTCCGGTTCCTGGTTTTCCAGGGGCTGTTTACAAGTTGGGAAGGAAGCTTCCTCCAAGGCTTTATACCCCCCTTCCCCTTGTGCCTCCTCCCTGAGAACCGGTGGGTTATCGGGGTGCTGCCCCCGTCATTGTTCTGGAGTACCAGGCCCAGAGTTTTGGGCATTCTGCGGTGGCATGCTCATCTGAGGGTTCTGTTGAGCCCTCAGTATGTGACCCAGATCCCGTGCCATATTTTGGACCTGGCGCTCAAGTTGTGAAACCCGCTCAGGCTGATACGGGGCTCTATTTTCTCCCTTGGGCTGATCCCGGGAAGTGTAGCTATCCCTTCTCTGGTAGTACCCCTGGTTGGGAAGATTTTGGTACCCCTCCACCCTTTGCCTCCCCTCTCCTGGATTAGGTTGTCTGGGCTCAGGGAATTGGGGAAAGAAGGATGGATGATTTTGGGGCTGGAAATTGGGCGGATACCTGGGGAAAAAGTTCTGCCCAGGATTTGGAGAATTTCTGCCCTCCTGTGGGAAGTTGGGAGGGAAGTTCCCTGGTTTAGGTGCTTGGCTGAATCCCCCTCCTTGGGCTGGAGGAGTCCACACATAACCCAGGATGGGTCGGTTTCCCTTGTAGCGGGGACTGACATAATCAGGGGAGTGAGTGACCCCATTTGTGGGACTACCTCCTTGGCTCCCTGTCTGTGACTGGGCCGAGGGCCTTCTGGGCTTGGCATTATTAGATGCAGGTAGGTTTTTAGGCCCCCCCATCTCCAAATCCAAAACGGCGGTGACCTTTACCTCTGCCACCTTGGCAGCAGCAGGGGTGCTGTTGGTTTTGGGGTTTTTCTGCGCATTATTTTTATTTTCGATGGGCTTCTGCACCTCATAGATCCGGGTAGCCTGTTCAATGACCCAGTCTAAAGATCTTTTCTCATGAAAATCTCTCACGAGCTGGGTCATTATGTATTTGGGTAAGGCATGGAAAAACGTATTGATAAATTCTCTGCTATCCGTGCGCACCCTTCTGGTGGTCTGCGCAAAAGCACGCTTTAATTCTTGCACAAACTCTTGTGGCGCCTGATCCTCCCCACATTGCACATTGTAGGCTGCCTTGCGAGCCTCTTGAGGATTTCTGTGCACAGAAAAATGTTTCAAGATGGCCGCCCTGTATGTGGACCACCTTGAATGGTTTTGATCCTCCAGCCCAGGAAAGAAACTGGAGTATTCTGGTGAGAAGATCCATTTGACGTACTGGATGCAGCTACTGCTGTCCTTCAAATGGAAAGTCCATCATTTGCTCATAGAGCTCCAAGTGTTCCCAAACAGAATACTTGGCGTTCTTATGATAAGGCGTGATGACACTCCTTATTGCCTTTATTTGTTTCAATGGGTCCTTAAGCAAGGCCCTTTTTGCCTTATTGGCCTTTTTGGTTCGGGTAACCCTGGTCCATTCATCCTCTGACTCAGAAGCACTGCTCCCAGAGATGCCTGTCTGATCTTCCAGGTTTTCCCGGATTCTGCGAGCCTGGGAATGGCTGGCAGAATGTGGGGACCTGGTCTCCTGTGTCCTGTAATGCTCAGAGGAGTCTTCAGATCCCTCCTTGCTGCCAGGATTTGATGGTATCCCCCACACTGACCTAACTGGGCAGAGGTTTTCAGGATGCCCTTAATGGGCCTACTCTCCTGGGGTTCCCCACTAAATTGCACTGTGCTTGGGTGCCCATACCCGGATGCCCGCCCATCCATTCCTGGGAGGTACTGGCCTATGAGCCCCATACTTCTAGCTGGATAGTAATCTGGAATCCCCGTGGCCCTGGGCTCATGTGCGCGAGGGGACATGGGGGTGGCAGAGTCCAGGGACTGGGAGAGATGAAGGCCTCTGGTACTAGGGCTCCTGAGGTTATGCTCAGGAGCTTCTCTTTCCCAGCGAACCTCATCTCTATCCGCCCCTGCTCACTGTTGCAATGCAAGAGCCTGCGCTTTCAGTTCCTCAGTTAAGGCCTTACTAGACTCTATCGGTCTCTCCTGCATCGCTACCTGTTACTGGAGCCTATCATTGTGCTGGCAGAGAGCCTCATTCTCTCTCTGTGCCTCCTGATTGGTCTTGGAGTACTGGGCCAGTCTCTGCTGCAGGAGGGTTACCTCCTGAGTCCCATCCCTACTGGCCTGCTCCTTTCTTGCCAGAGCCTCCTCCACCCTCCTGGTGTGCTCTAACAAGTTCTGGTGTTCTTTTTGAAGGTCACCCAGTCCCTGGAGGGCCAGGTGATTTTCTTCCATTTTCCTTTTTAAGTGGCAGACTTCCTGACCTAACGTATCCTTTTCCTGACTAAGAGCCTGCATCTGTGCCGCCAGGTCGTCCCTTTGCCTTTGGAAGGCACCAGCTTTCTGGCGCTCCTGATCAAACTCTGCCTGGGTATCCAGGTCTTTCAGAATCAATTTATTGCTTTCCTCTTTTTCCCTATCTAGGTGGCTTTGCAGGGTGACTACCTGCTCAGCACATGCCCTATTGAAATCTAATTGTTGCTCCAGCTTTTTCTGGCTCTGCAGTAGGGAGTCCAAACCTTCTTGGTACTCCCTCTGTAAGGCCAGAAATCTGGTATCCTGGTCAGCCTTTTCCTGTTGCAGCACATCCATATCCTCCTTTATTTTAGTGATGTACTGTCTGCTGTCATTTTCTGACTCCTGGCTCCTGAGCAGCCTCTGCTCAGAAGAGTCCAGATCAGATTGGGCCTTCTCTAACGCCATCTGTTGCCTATTTGCCAGATCTTGGCCTTCAGCACATTTGTCCTACATGGCTCCCATATATAGGTACAAATATGCCGCTATCCTGGCAATCTTATTATGTTCATCTTTGGCTTTAGGGGCCATATATAGTTCACTCAGGGCCACATGTAGGGGACCCTGATCTCTCCATGTATCTGACCCTGTTTCAGTGACCTGTTGCGCGATTGCCTGCAACCAGACCGTTTGGTCCTGATGAGTCCACTCACCTCTCACAAATAGCTTATGTAAGAAGTGCTCTCTGGCTATTTTGATGTCTACCAGTGTCGTCATTCTGGAATTTGAGTTCCTTCCTGACTTACAGAAGTTTGTATTTTATTTTTGCAAAACAGACCGTTTCCTTAGAGTGTTCCTTTGAGGAGTGCTTTACAGCGTAACACAGCATGGTGATCCGACCGGATGTATGTCTCCTGTCAGTTAGCACACCGTATTAATCTGCACAAGTGATAGATCTAACCCAGAATCTCCGGCTACGAGCCCCCACTTTGTTAAGCGGCTTCACTTCAACACTACAGCTAAGTCAATGCCTAGTCTGGGATGCTGAGGGAAACCCTTATTGATATATTTTGAGGTCCAGTTCATGTACTCTGGATGACAACCCTTATAAATCACCCCTCTCTTAGAATCCCCCTGACCCCACTGAGCCAAGAAGTAGGTCTGTTTTGCAAATTTAAAAGGTTTATTTGAGAAATATAACAATATATATCTATCACACTTTTATAATAAATTAATATTGGATATCACACTTAAAATATGACAGTGATCAACAATGGATAATGTTCTACTGGTAAACTGATTTGGTTACTTAGAAGTAGTATAGAGGATGAGGTAGCTGAAATGCTTTTTGGTTTCAAGGAAATGCAAGGTGGAATAAATGCAGTACAGAAAATAAACTGATATGGTTTCACAAGAGATAATATGTTCACCCCCCCCTATATGCAATGCAAGGAGATGGAAGTAACATACACAGTCTTCAGGAATACAATCAAATACAATATGGAATTCAGTTCCCCCCCAGCAAGCTTAGAGGAAACAGGTAGAAGTTTGAAACACAGGCCCAAAATGCTTTTAAATGTGATGGCAATGGATGGGAAAATGTGCTAACTGATTTTAATTCCCTCTAGAGATTCAGGGTGAGTTATTGTTGTTATTGTTATTGTTATTTTGCATTTATATAGCGCCTTATATACCATTGGTATGGTCTGAAGGCGCTGGTAGGTTGAACGCCCTTGGGAACCGAAGTTCATATCAGTAGAGAGAGTAGAGGGAGTCAAAAGGTGCGTGTGAGCACCGGGTATGTGTACAGCTCGTGCGGTATCAGTGAATAGCTGCTTTCTAGCGGTAGGTGTGGTGGTTGAGAGGTCAGGAGTATGTGTTCGTTCTGGCAGGATTTATCCAGATCGGATATGGCTGCGTTAGGCCTGAGGAGAACGCCTCGCTGGGGGGTGTGTAACCAGTAGTGATTTTTTAGAATGATGTGGAGTGAGCGGCGAATGTTGATATGAGAACAGTTATACCGAATGGTGTCATAGTATCTCTGTGTTCTAGTTGAGTGGTGATGTAAGGAGAGGGTAAGCGTGTTGGTGAGATATGATGGGTTGCATGCCCTTTCAGAGACTTCTAATTCCCGGAGAGGCTATTGGGCATATTTCTAAATTCAACTTTTACAGAGAGGCTATTGGGCTCACTTCTAAATTCAACTTTTCACAGAGAGGCTATTGGGCGCACTTCTAAATTCAACTTTTCACAGAGAGGCTATTGGGCACACTTCTAAATTCAACTTTCACAGAGAGGCTATTGGGCACATTTCTGAATTCAACTTTTCACAGAGAGGCTATTGGGTACACTTCTAAATGCAACTTTCTAAATGTACTTCTAAATTCAACTTTTCACAGAGAGGCTATTGAGCACACTTCTAAATGTAACTTTTCACAGAAAGGCTACTGGGTACACTTCTGAATTCAACTTTCTAAATGTACTTCTAAATTCAACTTTTCGCAGGGAGGCTATTGGGCACATTTCTAAATTCAACTTTCACAGAGAGGCTATTGGGCACACTTCTAAATTCAACTTTTCACAGAGAGGCTATTGGGCACACTTCTAAATGCAACTTTCTAAATGTACTTCTAAATTCAACTTTTCACAGAGAGGCTATTGGGCACATTTCTAAATTCAACTTTGACAGAGAGGCTATTGGGCACATTTCTAAATTCAACTTTTCAAAGAGAGGCTATTGGGTACACTTCTGAATGCAACTTTCTAAATGAGTGAGAGATGCTTGTTGGTATTTGTTCAGGCTCACTTTAGCAATGCTCTAAGAGTTATTACCAGGTTGCAAACGGATTTTAACAAAGGAAGGAATGGAGCTGCTATTTTGACAAGTAGAGAAATTGAGCCAAATCGCAAATCGCGGTAAATTTCGCAAGTGCGTAGATCGCGATTGCGGTAAAAGTATAAGGTAATAGTAGGAAGTCAGTTCTAGGCTTGTTGGAAAGCTTAGATTCTAAGCTTTCAGAGGAAAGTTAAACCACGTTCCTAGGACAAACGGTTCCAGAGATACGGACGATTTAATAAAGGTAGATTTCGGATTTAAAGTACAACTCAAAATGACAGGTGACAGCTTGCAGCTGCAGAATCGACAGGCGACAGTTGTGCAGCTTTAAAAATGACAGATGACACGATTTCTAGGAGGCTGTACTAATTAGGTTAAAATAGTTTGAATTAGATTATTTTAAACTAAGAAATTGGTTTCTGCACAGTTCTGGCGGATACTCACTCCTAATTTTAAAATGAATAGGCCTCGTCACGGATCGGGTCAACACGTCCAGCGGCGGTTCTCTCTGCTCGGCGGGTCAATCAGGCACCGGTTCTGCTCACAGCGATCCGGATCTCTGGTTCTGCTCACAGCGGTCTGGGTCTGGTCTGCGGTTCCGGGAAAAGTTCTTGGTAAAGAATCCAAACAGCTCGCCCGGCTGTTGAATAGTTTGCAAAAGATTTTGAGGCCTGCTGACAATTACTTTTGCTTGCAGTGGGCCTTCTTGGTTCAAAGTTCTGTAGTCTCTGTTTAGCTTGGAAGTCTAAGTGTTGGATCTCTGGATGTGAAGTCGTCGGTCAGCATGCTCCGCAGCAAATGGAATTGAATGTCTCTACCTGTCCCAGCAGTCTCTTTTTATGTGTTTTGAAAAGTGGGTGTGTGCGTTGGTCATAACTAAACCTGCCCCTCTCACTTACCATTGGCCAATTCCTCCTCTCTCCCTTGATTGGGGGAAGGAAATGTGAGTCAGAGTGATGCTGTAGGTTTTATGGTCAGAGGAACCTCCCCTTGTCAGATTGCACACAAATCTATTTCTGACCCAAACACATATTTATCTAAGTACCATTTTTCTAATATTATAGGTCCAGTTAACATATTTTCTGTAGCACCAAACCATCCGATCCCTGTCTTTGTACGATGTTGTGTCCACTGATGACAGAAATCTCCCCTTTTCATCCAGATAACGACCTCTAAACCTTTCCAGATTTTACACAAATGTGCACCAGGGATATGGGTTACAGATGATAGTGTCAGATTTTTAACATGCATACATTTGGAGTAACAACCTTTTTTCCGCTACTATCCCCAGGAACATCCCACAGGGTCCTAACACCTTTTAAATGTGCATGGAAAAATCACAAGAATAATGTTATTATTTATATAATTTTGACCAGTCCGCACTATGAGTTATCTATCTTTTTAAAATTATGCCCTGGTCAAAAAGGGGTGTGGCTGCCCACATCACAGGGTGGAATAACTGGTTTATCCACTTCCCCCAAGCTCAGCTGCTAGCAGAGGCACTGCCCCTCCCAGTTTCTCCCAAGAGGAAGCCACTTTACGACCCCCTCAATATAACATTTGCCTGAGCCCAGGACAGGGCTTTGTTCAACCTCCTGCAGGTGCCCCTCCCCTAATCTAATCAGAGAGGTGTCATCTCCTTTTGGTGGGGAAGCAGGATGCAGCTAGGCCTGGGAAGAGTGGCTGAGCAGGTTTCTCCTGTCGGGGGTAGTTGTCAGGCAGATGTCCCTTTAGTTCCCAGTGTAAATCAAACTTACAATTTTTACATATACATTAAATAATTACCTCCTTCAAGTCATTTCAGAATATAGTTTTACATTGTATCCACCTCTTAGCAAGTCTTTCCTTGGCCTGGTTCGGGTTCCTCTGTTCAGTGTTACACAAAAATCTGGTGGTTTTAAAACGCCGGCTTTCTGATAGTGGTGAGTACGGTATTGCATCCATTTTTGGGATCTGTCTTGAATTACTGCATTTCAATAGAGTGGTCTTTTGCTTGATAGTATAGGACCCTTGCTTAACATTGTTTTGATGGCATCCTTACAGTAGAGTGGTGATGTGGAACCCCCCACATGAAGGTTGTATCTTTGGAGTGGTCTTGTGCCAACTGCGCAGTTCTCCTGGATTCTGGCGTGAATGTGGGCGGCTATAGCTCATCCCCACATCTACCCAGTCTATTGATTCAGCATGGGTAAAAACCCTTCACAGCACCAAGGAAGACCTTGCAGTCAACAAATGCAACCACATCACACCAGCAATGAAGGCTTTCACCTGGCTTCCAGGGAAACAGAGAATTGTTCTTAAGTCGCTCAACTTGATTCACTAATTAGTCAAAGGAAACAACACAAAATCGCCATGCCAGCTCATTCAAAAGCACATGCTCTTAAGAACCTCAAGACTTGTTTCACTTGATGGGCTGTGCAACGTCAGGTTCCAAACACTATAACATGGAGGGAGATCCCACTCTGTTCAAGACTCCAGTCTTTGGAATAACTTGAGTCCAGCCCCAGGGCCATTTTAAGCACGTTTGGGGCCCTGGGCTCATACACCTTTGGGCCCCTCCTCCAACAAACCAAAGGAAGTAAGGGATCAAGAATACTGGTCATGCTGCCCGCCCCCACCCATAGCGCTCACAACCTATATGTTGATATGCTGTCTCGTAGTATAATAAGCAAGTTTACTCCCTTTATGTCCCCTCACCCACTTCATTCTTGCTCAAATCGGAATGATAAACAAGTACCATTTGAAGACCAAAGTTAGCAGTCTACGAAGAGGTTACTGTTCTAGTACATATAGGATACTTTTTATCAATAGCATCCAGGAAGCCATGCAGCCTGTAGCATTAATGCAGGACGTATGTAAAAGGTACATGTAACCCATAATCGACAGAGAACTCACATTAGCTGCCTCACAGAATGCAAAAGTGCTCATGCATGTATAGAGACCACCAATTGAAAGGAAGGAGAAAGCTACACATACTGTAAAATGGATAGTGGATGCAGATTAGAAGCTACCAGGAAGATGTCTTTATCTAGATAGACTGAGATTAGAAGTGAGATATGGTTTTCAAATATTGTTGCCATTAGATATCAAAAGAACACATACCTGTGGTGTGAGATATAAATATGCTCACTATTAAAGTGGAAACAACCCTATAGCCAGTGAAACCATGAATAAGGCTTTTATGAAGATCATACCATGAAAAGGAAATCCCTCTGAAGGGCTGACCATTTTGAAAGGTGTAGGGTCTGACAATATTTAGAGGTTAGGCAATACAAGATTAAATGAGATGACTAGGATCACAAATTTGTTAAGGGGTGAAGGGGTGAAGCTGGGATGTGTGCAAACTCTGCAATTACTGCATTTGAACACTTTCTTTTCCAGTTCATGAACTAAAACAATCAGACTCACAGACCGTTGCCAAGCCACCTTCCTGCCCGAGCACATGCTGAGTAGCTTTCCAGAAGCCATACGACCAGCATTTTCAGCAGATTGTACCCCACCCCATGGCATTACTGCCCATTGCTAGCAAACAGACCAAGCTAAGCTTAGTTAAATTGAACTCTGGATTTGAAGTTGGATTTGAAGTTGATCTTGAGCGGAGTTGGGAGGTGAGTTCAGGAGCAGTCTGCCGCAGTCCGCTGCAGACTCGTAGCAAGACTTTAATGGAGCCCGAAGTGCGCCCCAGGGCGAAATCAGTCAGGAAACCAAGTACGGCTTGCGCCCACTCCACACTCCCCTACATCTAGCAAAACGAAGAGCGATTATGTTGAGGCATGCCAAGAAAGCCTAAATATGTCAACCAAGCCTACAACAGAAACCGGGGAGATCCAGAGGACGACAAAACCTGCTTACCCTATGCTGCAAGCAAAAGAGAAACAAGCTCATGCGCTCGCTGACTCTCCAAACCAAAGAGAAATAAGAAAAAGCGCGGGCAGCCTCACCGAGACCAGTGAGGACTTTTTGCCCGCAAAACCGGCCGCGCTGTCAGATCACTCCCACGTGCCTGGGTCAGAGCCCGAGGGGTTTTTGGGACCCTTCACAGGTGAGGAGCATGAACGAAGGACCTGAAGAGTCCGGAATACCGGCTAACGAACCTTCCCTGCCCCCGCCGGTAGCCGCGAGCAATCCACCACCCGCCATCATGGTGAGCACCCTCGGTGCAGGTGCTGTCGGAGGACGGCTTGCGCCCAAGGCCGACTGGAATGCCGGAGGCGAGGCGGGGGCGGGGCACAGCGCAGCGATCAAAGGACCGCTTTACCAATACAGAGACGAAAGTCCTGGGCCCGAAAAACAAGACAGAGTACAGGAAGTACAAGGGTCATTGCCCCCGCGAGTCAGGGGTGAAGAAATCCTACTCATCGAGCCCCCCTCTCCAGTTAAACCTGCAGGAGGGCCAAAGAGCTGCAGCACCCAGAGTCCAAGAGAGGAAACTTCCTCCCACGAAATTAATGGAAAAATCGCAAACCCTGTCCTGAAACTGCATAGCACAGACAAACCTCGAACGGGCCAAACAACAAAAGCACTGTTTCACCGGCCGGAAAAAGTCAATGTCCCCATTGCACAGCCTGTACAACTACTATTCATCTTGCCCCTGATGCAGACAAAGCTAACGACCAGGCCCAAGGAGCAGGCCACTAACCCGTCCAACAACTGTGTGACCACAAGCGCATCGATAGAAGAGATTTCTCATCTAGAGTCATCTATCGAATCGGAACACTCCGCTAAAAACTCTGAGGAAGAACAGTCAAAGTCAACATTAAAAGGTTCAAATACAAAAAGAAAGCAAACGAAAACAAAAAAAGACGCTAAACTGACAAAAGCAAAAAAGCCAATACCAAAAAAAGGTTCGAGAAAGGGGGTGAATGAACCAAAGCCTACTCCTAACGAGTACGAACTGGTTAAAGTGATCAAAAGAAGGAGAAAGCCCAACAACACCTTACCAAACCCCTTTCTCTCATGCCCCTTAAAAGCCTTCTTTACACAGCAATACAGTGACAAAGAAAACTAATGATAATCTAGAAGCAATACAACCTCAACCTACAGCACATCCAGTACCAGAATGCATGTATAGAGACCACCAATTGAAAGGAAGGAGAAAGCTACACATACTGTAAAATGGATAGTGGATGCAGATTAGAAGCTACCAGGAAGATGTCTTTATCTAGATAGACTGAGATTAGAAGTGAGATATGGTTTTCAAATATTGTTGCCATTAGATATCAAAAGAACACATACCTGTGGTGTGAGATATAAATATGCTCACTATTAAAGTGGAAACAACCCTATAGCCAGTGAAACCATGAATAAGGCTTTTATGAAGATCATACCATGAAAAGGAAATCCCTCTGAAGGGCTGACCATTTTGAAAGGTGTAGGGTCTGACAATATTTAGAGGTTAGGCAATACAAGATTAAATGAGATGACTAGGATCACAAATTTGTTAAGGGGTGAAGGGGTGAAGCTGGGATGTGTGCAAACTCTGCAATTACTGCATTTGAACACTTTCTTTTCCAGTTCATGAACTAAAACAATCAGACTCACAGACCGTTGCCAAGCCACCTTCCTGCCCGAGCACATGCTGAGTAGCTTTCCAGAAGCCATACGACCAGCATTTTCAGCAGATTGTACCCCACCCCATGGCATTACTGCCCATTGCACACAAAAGTCAATGTCCCCATTGCACAGCCTGTACAACTACTATTCATCTCGCCCCTGATGCAGACAAAGCTAACGACCAGGCCCAAGGAGCAGGCCACTAACCCGTCCAACAACTGTGTGACCACAAGCGCATCGATAGAAGAGATTTCTCATCTAGAGTCATCTATCGAATCGGAACACTCCGCTAAAAACTCTGAGGAAGAACAGTCAAAGTCAACATTAAAAGGTTCAAATACAAAAAGAAAGCAAACGAAAACAAAAAAAGACGCTAAACTGACAAAAGCCCGCAGAGAAAGCCCAAGCAGCAGAAACCATTACCCAGCCTCCAAGCCCAAATAACGTCCCAGGTCAAAGCCTCAAAAAAAACGTTAATGAGTGAAGATATGAATGGACTAAACCACACCTGGCGATGGGCATTCTAAAGATGCCGCCATCAACGACTCCAGACAGAGAGGCATTCCAACATGGCCTCGAATTCCCAAAACAAAGACTTTCAAAAAGCCACAAAACGGCAGACCACGACCTGAGTGTGTCGAAGGAACATCCAAATCATGATCCAACGATAACACAAAAAAGACCTGATATTACCTACTCCACGCCAAAAAATCGTCGCCTCAGCGACATAGCAGCAGGAATGCAGAAAGCAAGTTCCAATGAGAAACCAGACATGATCACAATCATGTCAGCAATGTCAGTGGTATTAGCACCCTTCTGCAAATTATTTGAGGCAATAAAAGAAGAGATTTGTAACAATACGGCAATCCTGACAAACATGACTACAAACATTTCTCACGTCGATAGCTATCTAACGGCGATGGAAGACGTGATAAATGGGCAAGTACAAACACGAAACATAAGAATTGAAGAGTTGGAAAAAAAGATCACCAACTTGGAACGGCTGCTTGTTGCTCCGCCCAAGTGAAAAGCCACGCCGCTAACAACGCTTTCGGATCAGGACCAGCTTTAAAAAAAAATCAACACATCTAACATGAAAATCCCGCCAAAACAAAGCCAAGATAAAATGGTCCAAAACAAAAACAGAGACCATGAGAAAACAAGGACGGAAACGACACACTCAGTATTTACACCCAAGGAACCGACAATACGCCAGAGCGAGAACAAAACGGAAGAAATCATTGTAATCAGCTCCCCAAGAACAACAGAAGAGTTCATGCTAGACAGAGTCCTAATGAACCTATAACAACATATGAATCACAACGTCTCAAGCAGCATAGAAGAAGACCTCACGCCACCAAAAAAAAACAAAGAGTTACCCAAAAGGGACGACCGCACTAAAGTTGTGAAAGAGAAGGCTCCCCTAGAATCAAACACCGGAGCACCACAAACAAAACAACACACAAAGACGCCCAGGGAGAGGGAACAAAACGTAGACAATGAACATGAAAAAACGACTCCACGGAAAACCAGATGGAGAAGCAGGACAGAGTTTCAAACACAAAAAACAAAGAAAACAACCCGCCTCTTCAAACTCGAACAACTAGAAAGGGACAAAGAGTACCTCATTCTAAACCGCTCCACTGTCATCCAGTTAATTTGGAAAACCAAATCCCTAAGAAACATCGGAACCGAAGATGTAAAGCGAGTAGAGCCCTACCACAGCGGAACCGTAGCTAAAACATACCTACACGTAAAAGCAGAAGCCATTGAAAATATCGATAACCAAGCTTTTAAAGAAATCGAGCAGATGGGTTTCTCTCTAACAGAATTAAAATCCTCAGACAAACAGAAAGAGGTGAGAGAAAAACCGGACACAAGACCACAAGAACGAATAGGGTCTGAAAACTCACGACACGAAAGGCACTACATCCCTGATACGACGAGTCACCAAAGTAAAGAATCGACGTACTCGAATTCAACCAAATGATACGATCAGCAGAACTCCAAAGATAAAGAACCATCTGGAAACTCAGAAACACAAAGGATTAACAAAGAATCGCTGGAAATAGCAAAAGACAGACATCCACGAAACATCTGGTCGTGTCTACTCAAAATAGAACAACTAGACCCTAAGAAAGACCACGCTCCACTCAACCGACCGACCCTACTCCAGATAATGCACAGAGCCAAAATGCTAAGGCACCTGAAAACAGAAGACATCAAACTAGTAGAGCCATATCACAGCAACAAAAGAGCAAAAGCCTTTATCCACATAGAATCAGAGTGCGGGAAAAAAATCAATCAGCAAGCGTTCAAAGAATTAAAAGAGATGGGCCTTCTTTTGACAGTAATAAAAAAACAGGAAAGTCACAAAACGGAAATCTACCCGGCACCCAAGAAATCTCAGGAAATCAACCCCAAGGAACATGACCAAACCCGAGGTAAAAGCCCGATCAAGAACGAGCACCATCGCTACCCACGAGTAGAGACATCTGTGAAGCTCGACGAGATCAAACGTACAGAAAAATCTTTTGAATTGGGCAAACCACAAGGCCCCTGGAACGGGCTGAGATCAACGTGGAATGCTAAGAGCAGCAAATAGCAACGACCTCGGCCGGCCCTCACAAACAGCAACGCTTCACCATTTAAAGAGGAACGGCCCACCAACAAGCTTCTATGCCTGGGATCCTGGAACACCCGAGGCCACGCACACCTAACACAGCCAAGCGATGTGAACCTTGGCAGCTTTGACATATTATGTTTACAAGAAACATGGCTGATGGCCAAACCTACAATAGATGGCTTCACAGTCCACATCTCTCCAGCAGTAAAGGGTCTGCTGGGCAGACCATCAGCGGGACTTTTGACGGCGATCAAAACAGGACTGGGCCTGGAAGAACCAAAAAAGTGGAAAGAAGCGTACGAAATGTTGGTGACTCTGACTACCTGCCTCCAACGGGTCCCCAAACAGAACAGAGGTCACATTATCAGGCTAGCCATCACCAATTGTTACTGGAATCCTCAGCGGATGTCTACTGAAACGTTTTGCTCAAAGATGGGCAACACGATCGACAAGCTTTATGAGGACTTCGACGACATTGAAATCATCATCTGCGGAGACCTCAACGCAAGCTGTAGTCACCTCCAACAGACAATTCAAGCCAGCAATAAGCACCAGACAACTTCAGACCCCACCAGGAAACAAGGAAAAGCTTGGCAGGAGCTAATTGTAGGAAGAAACATGCAAAACATCGACACCTTGTTCCCGTACCAAACAAGCATCCCATCCTGGGAACGTGGAACGTCGAGCGTAACACTAGACCACATCTATATCTCGTCTGGTCTAATCAAATACATGACGAACTTTCAAGTTGTAAAAACCAGCAACACCGACCACAACCTGTTAACTTGCTCCTGGCAGGTATTGAAAAGCAAAAAATCAATATACCATTTAGAAAGAGAAGTCAGCACCCAGAGATCACGACTAAGGCTAACGAAACACGACATCTTGAAAATCAGGCTCGAATGGGAAAAGAAAGTGTGGTCCAACACGAAAAACAACATAAAAGAAAGACCAGACTACACACCGCTTCTACTACTCTACACCAAACCGTTGAAGAATAATAATAAAATAGTCCAACCGTCCCACGCTTTCAACAAAGAAGTGGTCGAACAAAGAAAAACGAGCCGCCGTCTGAAAAGAAGAGCAAAAAAATCTAACACCATAGAAGATTGGGAGATCTGGCACCAGGAGATGAAAAGGTATCGCAACTGGTTAAGACAATATAGGGCGCTGCAATATCAACATGACGCAGAGGACATGATGGAAAAACCTGCTTTTAAAAAATCGAGCAAATTCTGGTCTCTGATAAAAAAAGTCAGCCCACACACAGAATGCGCAAATGTGTAACGCAGTCGATGAGAAAAATGGATATCCTACTTAAGTAGAGACATCTGTGAAGCTCGACGAGATCAAACGCACAGAAAAATCTTTTGAATTGGGCAAACCACAAGGCCCCTGGAACGGGCTGAGATCAACGTGGAAGGCTAAGAGCAGCAAATAGCAACGACCTGGGCCGGCCCTCACAAACAGCAACGCTTCACCATTTAAAGAGGAACGGCCCACCAACGAGCTTCTATGCCTGGGATCCTGGAACACCCGAGGCCACGCACACCTAACACAGCCAAGCGATGTGAACCTTGGCAGCTTTGACATATTATGTTTACAAGAAACATGGCTGATGGCCAAACCTACAATAGATGGCTTCACAGTCCACATCTCTCCAGCAGTAAAGGGTCTGCTGGGCAGACCATCAGCGGGACTTTTGACGGCAATCAAAACAGGACTGGGCCTGGAAGAACCAAAAAAGTGGAAAGAAGCGTACAAAATGTTGGTGACTCTGACTACCTGCCCCCAACGGGTCCCCAAACAGTGTGGGATGTTTTTACCCATGCATCCGAGCCCTACCACAAAAACTGTGCAGTACTGGCATTGAAAACATCATGATGGCCAGAGCTTCCCAGAAAATGCCCAGGGAAATGCATGAAGAATAGGCTGCCACCCATTTTTGCCGATGTTATGGGCACAGAAGGGCACTGCCTAAAACCACCATTGGACTACCCACACAGTAGCCTGAAACCATTGGGAATGGCAATGCTGATTGCCAAAAGCAACCTAGAACTGTGGGGAATTCATTTCTTAAATCCCAAAAATGGTTGCATTACCAGTACTCACCACTATCAGAAAGCCGGCGTTTTAAAACAACACCAGACATTTGTGTAAAACTGAATAAATGAACCCAAAGCAGGCCAAAGAAAGACTTACTGAGAGGTGGATACAATGTAAAGTTATATTCTGAAGTGACTTGAATGTTCATAACAAGACTGGCTGAGCTCTGCAGGTCTGCAGCAGCCTAACTGAAACTGGATTTAAAACTACCAAAAATCGAAAATGTTTAAATTAACTGAGTGACCTACTTTTGAGTGTCACATAGTTTGTCACTGTTGAAATGTCATAGTTTTGAACTTAGAATCAGCATCCTAGCTGCATATGTAAAAATTGTCTTGACTTAAACTGGGGAACAAAAAGTGACATTTTATCTGAAACCTGGCTTAATGAAACTGAATTCTGCCCACCAGCTACTCCCGACAGGAGTTGAGACTTGCACAACAGCTGTGTTCCCAGGCCTAGCTGCCTTTTGCTGTTCCCACCAAAAGGGATATGACACTTCTCTGATTGAATTACCTGGGCTCTGCAGGAAATTGAACAAAGCCCTGTCCTGACTCAGGCAAATGTTTTATTATGGGGGTCGTAAAAGTGGCTTCCTCCTGGAAGGAAAGGGGAGGAGCACTGCCTGTGAGAGCAAGCTGGCTTGGCAGAACTGGAAAAACCAGAAATTCAACCTTGTGCTGGGGGGAAACCACACCCCTTTGGGGCCAGAACATAAATCTAAAAAGATGGATCATTCATAGAGCAGACTTGTGAACTTTTTATAAGTGATATCATTATTCTTCTGATTTTTCTGTGCACATTTGAAGACGTGTTAGGACCCGGTGGTATGTTCAGGGGGGTTTTTAGCGGAAAAGAGGATATTACTCTAAATGTATGTACGTTAAAAATCTGACACTCCACCACCTAATGCCCACACACCATGGGCACATCTGTGTAAATGCGGGGAAAAATCCAATATTGGTAACCCGACCAAAAAGTGAAATATGTTGCCATTTTTGAACCCAAGCTCCTAGAAACGACAGAATTGGAACAGGGGCTACCATCAGTAAATGCATGATGTGTGTATGCAATGCCAAACAACTGTCTATTGGGGAAGTATGTATTTGAATCAAATATAGATTTGTGGGCAAACTGACCAGGGGAGCATCCTCTGACCCATAAAACCTACAGCATCACTCTGACTCACAGTTCCTTCCCCAATCATGGGAGAGGGGAGAATTGGGCCAATGACAAGTTGAAAGAGGGGCTGGCTAGTGATGCTGCACACACACCCACTTTCAAAAGACATAAAAAGAGCCACTGGAAGCTAGAGAGGACATTCTATTCCATCTACTGCGGGACGCTCTGCCGGGAAAATCCATACTTTACCTCCATCAACCTCCAGAGAGCCAACATAGAGACTTCAATCTATCCACCTTCAGAGACCAATACTTTACTTTAGAATTTGTAGCAGAGAGGTCAACTACAAGCTAAATCCCTCTTTAGCAGGCCTCAAATCATTGCCACTATTCACAGCCAGGCGAGCTGTTTGAATTCTTTGCAAGAACTCTTGCCATTTGCCAGAGAGCAGTGTTGTATCCAGAGAGAGACCAGCTGAACCGGAGACCGCTGTTAGCAGAACCAGAGAGCTGTCCCAGATCACTGTGAAGTGCCGAGACCAGACCGGAGTCCAGTCCAAAACCTGACCAGATCCGTGGCGAGGCCTAATTCAAAAATATATTGTGAGTACCTAGCAGAACTGTGCAGAACCAATCTCTTAGTTAAAATAATATAATTCAATCTATTTTAATCTAACCAGAACTGCCTCCTAGAAGTTGTCACCTGTCATTTGCAAAGCTGTCACCTGTCATTTTCTAGCTGCAAGCTGTAACCTGTCGCTTTGAACTTTTAAAATTTCAAATCCGAAAAACTACCTTTATTTAATTGTCCGTATCTCTGGAACCGTAATCACGATTCTCGCACTCGCGAATTTTACCGCGATTTGCGATTTGGTTAAAAATCCAGCCACGTGTGAAAACAGCAGCTTCCTTGCTTTCCTTGCTAAAAATTCGTTTGCCTCTTCAGAACCATCCCTGAATCATTGCTAGAGTGAGCCTGGACTAATATTAACTAGATACCACTCACCCTGAACCTCTAGAGGGAATTAAAAGCATTTTAGCATATTTTTCACTTCATTGCCAGCACATATAAAAGCATTTTGGGCCTGTGTTTCAAACCTCTGTAGTCTAAGCTTGCTGGGGTGAACTGAATTACATTTGATTGCATTTCTGAGAACTGTGTGCTTTCCTTCCATTTCCTTGCATTGCATAAAGGGGGGAGTGGATTGCCAGAGAAAAGTGATTACATTGTTTTGTTGAAATCATATTGAGTATTTCTGTACTGCAATTTCATTCCACCTTGCATCCATTTGAAACCATAAAAGTATTGTTGCTATCTTATCCATCCTATAACCACTCATCATTGATTATAAAGAAGTTTGCTAGTGCCGGACTATCCATTATTGATTACTGCTCAGATTAAGTGTGATATTCAATTATTAATTTATTATAAAGTGTGATATATATATCTATTGTTTAAATTATCAAATAAACCTTTTAAACTTGCAAAACAGAACTTCTTCTTGGCTCAGTGGGGTCAGGGGGATTCCAAGAGAGGGGTGTTATATAGGGGTAGTCATCCAGAACGCATGAACTGGACGTAAAGATATATCAATAAGGGTTTCCATTCAGTATCCCAGACTAGGCATTGACTTAGCTGTAGTGTTGAATTGAATCCTCTTACAAATGAACAGAGGTCACATTATCAGGCTAGCCATCACCAATTGTTACTGGAATCCTCAGCGGATGTCTACTGAAACGTTTTGCTCAAAGATGGGCAACACGATCGACAAGCTTTATGAGGACTTCGACGACATTGAAATCATCATCTGCGGAGACCTCAACGCAAGCTGTAGTCACCTCCAACAGACAATTCAAGCCAGCAATAAGCACCAGACAACTTCAGACCCCACCAGGAAACAAGGAAAAGCTTGGCAGGAGCTAATTTTAGGAAGAAACATGCAAAACATCGACACCTTGTTCCCGTACCAAACAAGCATCCCATCCTGGGAACGTGGAACGTCGAGCGCAACACTAGACCACATCTATATCTCGTCTGGTCTAATCAAATACATGACGAACTTTCAAGTTGTAAAAACCAGCAACACCGACCACAACCTGTTAACTTGCTCCTGGCAGGTATTGAAAAGCAAAAAATCAATATACCATTTAGAAAGAGAAGTCAGCACCCAGAGATCATGACTAAGGCTAACGAAACACGACATCTTGAAAATCAGGCTCGAATGGGAAAAGAAAGTGTGGTCCAACACGAAAAACAACATAAAATAAAGACTAAACTAAACACCGCTTCTACTACTCTACACCAAACCGTTGAAGAATAATAACAAAATAGTCCAACCGTCCCACGCTTTCAACAAAGAAGTGGTCGAACAAAGAAAAACGAGCCGCCGTCTGAAAAGAAGAGCAAAAAAATCTAACACCATAGAAGATTGGGATGGCACCAGGAGATGAAAAGGTATTGCAACTGGTTAAGACAATATAGGGCGCTGCAATATCAACATGACGCAGAGGACATGATGGAAAAACTTGCTTCTAAAAAATCGAGCGAATTCTGGTCTCTGATAAAAAAAGTCAGCCCACACACAGAATGCGCAAATGTGTAACGCAGTCGATGAGAAAAAATGCTACTTAACGGCGGAATTTGAAGAGGTAAAAGATTCGCAACCCCAGGCACCAGGAAAAGAGAACAGAAGTTGGGTAAACCTAACTGATCAAGACGACATAGAAGCAAAAATCAAGAAACTAAAATCTTCCAGAGCTCCCGGCCCCGATGGCCTGACAAACATGACACTTAAGCAATTTCCCAAGCAGTGGTCAGGGATGATCAGCAAAATCTTTGCCGAATGCGAGAACAAACAACAAATCCCAGAGTCCTGGATGAAAGCAATAATCGTGCCCATTTACAAAAAGGGTTGCTGCGAAGATCCGGCTAACTACAGGCCAATCGCTTTACTCGATGTTATTGGCAAGATCTGCGCTTACCTTCTTTTCGACCACTTTAGAGCATGGGAAAAAAGCGGCCCATCGAAAGATAACCTTCAAACAGGTTTCCAAAAAAATGGATCCACCTCGCTTAATATCATGATCATCAACATTTTAAAGGCAAAGGTGAAAGAAGGGGCGCCAAAGATCCACCTAGCGTTCATTGACCTATCCAAGGCCTTTGACAAAATTGACCGTAACATGCTGTGGACCAAACTAGAGACCTGGAAGTGCCCCAAATCAGTTCTGGACCCGATCAAAGCACTCCACTCAGAAAACACTGTAAGAGTGAAACTAAGTCAGCAAGGAACCCTCTCTGAAGCGATTAAGGTAAACCGTGGGGTCAAACAAGGTTGCCCCCTCGCACCAGCTCTTTTCATCTCGTTCCTAGGCGACCTCCAACACTCTGAAAATGAAGTCAGGTGCTTCCCGCCAAAAATCGGCAAAACATCTATACCGAGACTCTTATACGCAGATGATATCATCTTAATCGATCAGACCAGAATCGGCCTACAGCGAAAACTAAACAATTTGGCTAAATACATCGCCCAAAACCACCTCGTAATCAATAAAAACAAAACCAAAGTCCTGACGATCGAGAAAGCACCAAACAAGCAATCAAAACAACCAGCATGATATCTGGAAAACGCACAAATTGCATCAGTAAAATCTATCAGATACCTTAGCATCGACCTGGATAGCTCGAGTACATCTTTGACGATGCAAACAACGCTATGGGACAAAGCCAAAAGACTAACAGCACAAATGCGCCACATCGACAAAAAATTCGGCAGGTTTTCCCTGATCCCGGCCATAAATTTCTACAAAGGCAAAGTGGTGCCAGCTTTGAACTATGGAATGGAAGTCTCACTCTGCATGCCACCCAAAATCTGGACCAGATTAGAAGGGCTTATCTGGAAGGCAGTTTTAGGAATTCCCATATCAACATCTATGGCGGCAATCAGGAGAGAGCTAGGCCTAGTATCCCTCGAAGCCATGGTAGACCAAGCCGCTATGGGCTTCTTCAGGAGAACCATCCTAGATGAGCCTTTGCCTGCCTTTACCATCATCAAAGAAGAGATCGACAACGCAAAATGCATAGCCCTGAAAAGATGGACGGAAAAGAGAAGAGAGAAACTCCAAGAAATAGCGTGTTCTGAAAAAGAGCTCAAAGAAAATCCTGACAGAATCAAGAAAAAATGGTAATGATGAACTGGATACGAACTCTCGAACTCGCTACAAATAACAAACTCCTCACACACCTTCCGCCGACTTTCAACACAGTAAAATCCCCGATTAAATACTGCAGAAAATTTCCCGACAAAAGAAAAAGAAAACTGCTCATGAAGGCAAGACTAAACTTACTACCGACTCAAGAAATTTTAAGCATCAGAGGCGCCCTAGACAATACAGAATGTCGCCTATGCAAAAACACAGAGAAAATGGAAATGCTGAAACACCTAATAATAGAGTGTCATAACAACAAACAAAACAGAACAGCCCACCTGCTACCATTGATTGAAAACCCATGGATTTTCCAAGAAAATGAATTATGGAACATATTAATATCAGGGGATTCTACTAGGTGGTCGGTGGCAATGGCAAACTTAATTGAGATAACCTTCAAACAGATAGGTGACAGACCTCCGCCCACATAAATGGTCTCGCAAAACGGGGTCACAATCAGTGACAAAGGCAGAGCATTGATGAAACCAGAAACGACACGAGGAACTTTAAATCTCGTCTTAAAATCACGAAAAGACGACAAGAGAGGTTTGAAATTCCAGTAAAGCACCAAAGCTTTCGATACATTTATCAGGGTTTCCGTGAATAAAAATAAATAAAAAAAATAAATAAAAATAAAATAAAAAAAACAATCTCATTTTATAGAAACAGACTTGGAAAGTACACAAATCACATTACCAAACATGACCATTTTTCAACAAAATAACATAGAAGGGTATTATGCAAAATGGGAATGATTCTAGCTTCATTCTCTCCATCATGAAGGGAAGTATATAAGTACCAGCATACCAATCAATGTGATTTAACACATTTAATCTGGGTTTGTCTTTTGTATTTTAAAGCTTTAAATACTTACAAAACAATGGCTTGTGACATTTTCATTTATAAACGTGCATGAAAACCTTTGACTTTTACCAAAAAGCAAACCGTGTTTTGTGTGAAACGAGCAGACCTTAAAATAGGCTTGCCCAAGGCCTGCAACATCTGGTCCACTCTCTTCTGTCTACCACCCCTTCCACTCAAATGGCCTCCATAAGAAGAAAGATTGAGTAATGGGCTAAACGGTGTGACCAGCATGCGAGAAAGCAAACCTCACAGAAGAGAGCACAGTAATGTAAGAGGTATTAGATGATTTGACTAGGATCCCTGTATTGTTTGTTGGCAAAGCCAGGATATAAGCATGAACACTCATGTTCCATAGTCTTGAATTTGGATACTTATTCACGTCTTGGACTAACAGTTTATGTCATTGTTGGAGGCAATTGCCTAGGTTTTACAACACCACATCTGAACAAACCAATTTCTAGACCTTCACCATATGGATGATAGGTTAGTTTTTACAGCAGCCCCTGTCTGGTGCAGGTTATTGCTGACAATAGCAGATATTGTTCTGCAAAACCAAGTACATATGCAGCCAGGTTTATAAGCTACAGACACAGGAAAGGCTCAACCAGCATTGCTGGAATGTGATATTCTAATTTTGCATACAAACACATAGCTCTGCAATGTTTGCTTCACACACTGAGCTAACTTCTGAACCATTGTGGCACTCAATTTATCAATATGCATATCACCATTGCCTATTGTACATGATCAATATAATTCCAACAGGAAGGAAATAATGCTACAGAGTTTGCCGTAAAGAACACACAAACTATGTATACCACAGTGAACACAGAAAGCAATACATGATGAATTGATCAAGGCAGAATGTACTTGTCAAAATAGAAAGGCAATGGGTTTAGAGCCTCAGCAGAACCCCATAAAATATCCTGATGTGTGCTATTTAAGACTAGTGAAGAATGTAATCTTACTTCTTCAGATCAGGCAGTCATGTGCCCCCCCCCCTCCAAGGTGGTGGCACTGGGCAAGTGCCCCTTTTGCCCTCCCATAAAAAGTCTCTGCTCAGCCTTCAGAAAGGACACTAAACGCAAACAATTCAGAACTTTCTCAACTTCAGCTGCATTTTCTAGGTCTGTGCTTACTAGCATGTCACACCCACCCTGACATTTCTAGCCCTGTGAGCACTTAGTAATCATAGAATCAATTACAAATGTGCACGAGGAGGATACATAGTCTGCCTGCTCAGCCACTTCACTTAAAGTAGAAGTGATGTGCTTATTAAGGTGAATGAGAGTGAACACAGTAACATGAGGGAAGCACCTGTGCACATCGTTGGAACAAGTCTAACACAGTATCTGAGAAGTTTCTGAGATTATACACAAAGCAGAGTGAGTGCCTGTTGGCAAACTTGGCTACCAGGATCGAAGATACATTTAAGTGGTTGGATTCGTGGGCACAAAAGTGGACAGTTGTAGTTGGCTTACAACCGCAGGATGTTGGAACACAATTTGTACACTTGTACCAGAGAGTTGTAGTGGCATCTAGTTAGCAACAAGGCAGTAGGCACAACGCTGCTAGCAATGGCTTCTGACCAATATGTTGCCTGCCTGATTAACTAGAAAAGGCACAGACCTCTTCGGAAACAGAAATATAATCAAGAACAGAATTCCCTAAGTAAGTGCCTACCAAGAGTGCCCCAAATAATAACAGAAAGGGACTTATATGCGGCATGCATGCCCTGGTGGAAGCACAAACACAGTTAGGCAACCTTGGTAAACGAGAAGAAAGACCAATAACCTCTGGCCATACAGCTTCTTACATCTAAAATGGAGGCCTGTGGTTTTATACACTTGCTTCCTGAGGATTATGGGAAATGAGGATTAGCAATGTTCCTTAGGGAGACCTGGCTTGTTAGGAGCACCATTTAGACCTGGCTTGTTAGGAGCCCTTTTACGCAATCGGGGCAGCCTGTAACTAAATGACACTCACTTAATCCAATGCTTCCCACCCATGCGTGGAACTCTCTATTAGTGTGGTGATGAGCATCCCACCTCACTGCATGCATGCATGCATGTGTAGCAAGCCGAAGTGGCAAATCGGGCATGACGGTGGTCCGGCAGTGTATCATTCTGTACTTCCGCACACCACAGCGCATTAGGTCAGTGAGACCATTAAAAACAGGTCATGGAACCCCCCACTAAGGTGGTGAATTTGTGAGAGGCATGAAAAGGTGAAGAGAAACAGAAGAAGGGAGAAGGTGTGGAAACCTGGTAGAGGCGACACAGAGGGGGTAGTTGTAGAAGCCCGGAGGAGAGAAGGCCCCGGGAGTGCTGTGAGCTGGATGAAGGGTGGGCTGTGCCCAGGGGGAAGACTTGTACCGGAGAGCCCTGGTTGTTGGATTGGTTCTGAGTACAGTATGCTGCATTAGAGAGCCAGCAGTGAATGCAGGGGAAAGAGGGTCCCAGGGTTTTCCGGAATATGGCATGACACTGCCACCTGTTCCATAAAAGATCCTGCAAGATGTGTCCAGCCATGATTGATGTTAATGAAGAACATCACTCACTGACAAGCCAGAGATTCCACTGGCTTTCAAATTCTGGAGGCAAACACAAAGCCGAAGGAAAAGAATTACAATGACCAGGGGAATAGAGTCCCTGGAGGTATGAGTACACGTGTTGCATGATGCAGCATGATGAGAAAGGTATCCAAAGTTACACAGTGTCCAATAAAGAGTGTGAGAAATGTAAAGCTCACACTCTGAATACTATGAATTGCAGTCAAAGTACCAATGCACCTAATATGGAATCTTATGGAAGGAACACTCCCACACGGAAATCTGGGAAATGTAAACAAAATACGGTTACCAATGAAGAATTTGCTAGAAGGGGAACTTAAACACTTGTAACAGATGGCCTCAATATAGCACGGGCAAACATGTAAGGTTCATCGTCCTTTTTAAAAATGTTTAATGAATTCTTCCCTGAGACTTAGGGGGTCCCGTATCCTCACATCCTTCACATGTACTCCCTCTACCGTAGCCCAGGTGTCCAGAGCATACACAATGCCATAGATGTATCCAAAAGCAAAACAAAAGAGATGATGGCCGGAAGGTTTAGCATTAATTGTAACCCCTGCATTGCTCTGGGAAAAAAGTTTTAATCACAGGCCCCCGGTGTAAACAGGAAGTCACAGAGCGGTCTCTACAGAATGGAAAGCGCTGCCATCTGGCAATGGCTTTACCACTTTAAACCGCAGATTTGAAAAGCATTGGAATCATGGAGATCTTCAGCCTGAAAGAGGGACCTTGGTGATAGAGGCGGCACAGCTAATCTTACAACTGGAGGAGGATCCCATGGGAGTCCCATCCGAGTTAGATCTAGTCTCCATGGCTATCTTGGAATAACACCAAGAGATAACGGATGAGATTCCGGTGAATATGAATTGATGTCTGCAAAGTGTGTTTCATAAGCGTCAGAGAACATCTGCATTTGGGTACATTGCAGCTATTATTGTTATAATTGCTCGCAGCTTTCAATCAAGCATAAGAGTTCCAGCACAGACTCAGTGACAACTTTATCACTCGGTTTGCACCATCCATGAGTTTTTTATTTTTTTATTTTTTTGCATTTTATATAGTGCTACGAACCCTCAGGCATCTGAGCACTGCTTATTTCTCACGGTGTGTGGTGCTCATTTATCGACCTCGGAAAGGTGAAAGGCTCAGTTTGGCCCTGCCGGGATTCGAACCTGCATTCGGCAGGCTCTGCACAGATGTCAAAACGAGCAGTCTACTCGATGCGCTATCTGACCGGCTTAAATAGAGTTAAACACCCATCCAGGTGGAATGACAGGATAGGGAAAGAGTAGACTGGGCTTCTGTCTGCAATTTTACTGAGGGCCCCAAGTACCATTGAACACACAGAATACCAAATCAAGAAACATTCTTCATGGACATTAACAGGTATTTCATGGTCAATAGCAGCTATACATAGTTATGCCCCTATGCAATGTCTCTCTTCAGTTAAGCCACTTCATCTAGAATCATTTCTGGGATAAGATGAGCTGATTTTTCATGTCCTTACAGGATACATTGTCTGCTACCCAGCACTAATGCTAGTATTTGAAAGAGGAACAAAAACGCAGAATGGATTAAAGCTATCTCCTATTGAGAAGCATTTGATCCTAGCCAATCCACGACTGAGTTCCATTTCTCTTCTCTCAACTGAGACGTGCAGCATTAATTTTAGAAGCCTATCATAGAGAGATACTTCACACCAGGAGGAGGTTCATTTTAGCAAGACTGAGAAGCATTGGATTTCAGTGTGACATTGTATTGTATTGCATTATCGTTGTCATTTATGTAGCACCTTTTAGCATTATTATAGTCTCAAGGTGCTGGTGGTGGGAATGCCATCTGGAGTCAAGAGTGTTGGCGGTCACAGAGTAGGATTAGAAGGCCTGTGTGCATTTAGCCAAATAAGGCTTAACAGGGCTGCCCAGGCTCTGCTAGAGAGCAACTCATGCCGCCAGGCATGTGGATTCGTGCTGAGAGGAGTCAGGAGATGCCGTGGGTGCTAGAGAGTCACTATGTGTCCAGCGTGCCCAAATTTGTCGCAGGTCATAGCTGCATTCTACTGTGAGTGTGTGGATAGCAGTGCCTGTGGTTGATGTCCACCAAAGTAGTGCATTTATACATAGCAAGAGCCCCAATGGAGCTTATTTTTGATGTTCCTGTTTTGTCAGACAGTCTGTGGATAAAGACCAGCTTCCCTCGTAGATTCTTCTAGGCGCTATGGGGGGCTACCCCCAAGTCTTCTATGCACAATATCCTGGCTGACCTGTAGCACACAATGCGTGTTTTGGGGTATTTGTATATTTCTTGAAAACATGGCTTGGGGAGTAATGAGCAATGGTTAGCAGTACCCCATGATATAACAAAAACTCTGGGTTTCTACCTGGACTCCACCCTCTCTTTCAACAAGCAGGTCAACGCGATGGCTTCTGCAACCGCCTACACCTGTAAATTGATAAGAGCAGGCAAACCTTTCCTATCGAAAAACAGCTGCATCACACTTGCGAGAGCACTCGTGTTATCAAAGCTGGACTACTGCAATTCGCTCTATATTGGAGCTAATAAGGAAGTTATCAAAAGAATTCAAATCTTGCAGAACAATGCGCTTAGAGCACCACTAGGTATTCCCAGGAGAGCCCACATCACCGAATTTAGACAAGTCAATAACTGGCTTTCTACTCAGGAGAAAATCCAACTAAAAGTTGCCTCATTGGTCTACAAATGCCTTAACAACGCCGCACCACGTTACCTTTCTGCGAGATTCACGAGAATAAAACCAACAAGACTCACCAGATCCGCTAACTCCAACAACATCTCTATACCTAGAGTTAAATGGACCAGAGTCGGTGGCTGCAGTTTTCAGGTGAAAGCAGCGCAACTCTGGAACTCCCTACCATCCACCCTGAAGACTGATCAACCCTACCTCACCTTCCGACATAACCTCATAATGTGTATCAAAAACGCAGACAAACAATAAGATCACCCACTGCCTGGACCTACTTAATCTCTAGTAGTTTCTGATTAGGACTGTAAATACGTGCATCCTTTTTCGCCTGTTGTATATTTTTGTATATTTCTGTTGTATATTTTTGTATATTTCTTGTTTCTTGTTTCTCTATTTGCCATGTGCTCTTGTAACTAAGCTTTAAGTTGTCTTATAAAATGCGCCCGGTTACCCCTGGGTCTGGTGCGCAATATAAGTAATAAAAACAAACAAACAAACAAACAAACAGTAATTGGACCTGTTTAAATACTTATGGTAGTGAAGTAGTGAGTGAGATGAATGTAACAGGGAACTGTGGGCACACACTTCTCCCACAGCTGTGGCATAAAAACCTTACCCACCTAACATAGAGACCATGAAAGCAACCATTGGCTTAGCTGATTTAAATCAGAATGAATCCGAGGTTTCTCGAAATTCAGAACATCTTGCTGAATCCATGGTTGACAACCAAACACACTGCCATAACATGACTGATGTGGCTTAATATTATTATTTATTATTTATTTATGTGTATTCAGTTCCAGAAGAACTTTTAAAAAACCACAAAAAATACACTTATAAAATCAATATTCATATTATACACATGTTGTCACACTTCATTTCATTTTTGTTTTTGTCTATAAACTCCTATCGAATTCTTGGCATCACATTTAATACCTCACGACTGGTGTGTCTAAAAACCCTCTAAAATCACAATAATCATTCATAAATGTACATTTCATACAATATGAATGTGTAAAATATGTGTACAAATATATATCCTGGATTGTTTTCACTGATCCCTCTATGGATGACAAGCCGCACTCACAGAATGATGATCAAAAGTCACAGTTCACTAAAGAAACAGCACCTCAGTCCAGCGTAGTAAAGTACTTAAAATGTCCTTTTATTGTTCAAACATTGTTAAAATCATCGTAGCTTGTGTTACAGTGCGCGGGCTGCCCAGGGCCCGTGCCAGCACTCACACAGTGACACACGCACACATATCACAGAGCACACGGGATGCGTGTTGCATGCTCAGGTCCCCGGAGGCAACTCCCGGGTTGACCGTCTTTATTAACAGTGCGCATGCGCGAGCCTCCCTCTGGGCCGCGCATGCGCAATACCGCGTACTTCACTACGCAACATTCCTCCTTTTTCCCCAAACAAGAAACAATTAAAACATGCGCACACAACAATAACAGTTCAACAGATCACAAACAGCCCTCCACCTTTTTGCGATGCACTGTCCATGATAAAGTCTTGGAACCTCTGCAGAGGCTTGCGCCACGCCCGGTTTGGGTACCTTCTGGGCTCCTCGTGTGGTATCTCTGGCATCCCTGGAGGCTCTGGCAGTCTCTTGTCCATTGGTGGAGATCCTGTCCCGGGCCCTGGTCCAGGCACGTCATGCGTTGCGGGGGTGGGCGCCGCCTCGATCCGCTTAAAGAATGACACATTCCTGGTGACCGTGCCTCTGGCATGGGCCGCTGTGATCATGGACCCCTTGACATGGGTCACTCCCAGTGGCTGACCTTCATACGGTAGTGACAGCTTCCCTTCTGGCCTGCGGTTCCGGACCAGCACCGTGTCCCCCACTGCAATTGCCTTATCCGTCAGGTTCCGCCTAGCACTTTCCCGCTCATTCTGGACAGCCCTTTCCGCTCTCACTCGGTTGTTGTCGATCACTCCCGGGCATCATCCTTCGACTTCCAGCAGTAGACCCCTGGGAGCTCGATTGAAAAGGGCCTCAGCGGGCACAACCCCAATGGACTGATGTGGGGTCGTGCGGTATTCACGCAGATATTCAAAGCGGTTGCGGCAGAGCTCTTCCACTCCATTCAGCGATATTCGAAAGATCTTATTCAGCGTCCACATGAAGCGTTCCACTTCCCCATTTGCTCTGGGCCAGAGAGGGGTAACCTTCCGGTGCTTGATCCCCCTTTCCTCACAGTAGTGAGCAAACTGTTGTCCCTGAAACGGTGCCCCGTTTTTCGAGCAAATCTCAATGGGGAACCCATGGGTGGCAAACATCTTCTCCAGGGCCAGGATGGTGTGGACGCTGGCCGTGGATTCCACCAGCTCCACCTCCGGATATCGCGACCACTGGTCCACCACTGCAAGAAAGTACATTCCTCGGCCCGTGGACCCGAAGTCCGCATGCACCGTCCCCCATGGTTGCTCACTTCTCTCCATGGCCTGGATGGGCGGCCCTCTCTCCACTGGGCTGGCCGCCTGGCATGGTATGCATGCCCACACAAATTCATCCACTCTGCTCTCCAGGTCTGGGAACCACACCTTCAACCTCAGGCATGCCTTTGTCTTCGCCGCCCCTGGGTGGCCTTTGTGGGCGAGCTGCAGCACCTTTCCACCAGTGTCCATGGAATGACCATCTGGCACCCCCTCAACAGGAGACCGTCGTCAGCAACTGACAGCTCGTGGCGTGCCCTCCAAAGCGCCTGTAGATCTTTCTGTGCTCCATAGTCTCTCCTGGCATTGTTCATTAACACTTTGCGCCACTCTCCACTGGCCACGGCCCCCTTTATTATCAGGAACACTTCGTCCACGTTCGACGCACCAGCTATATCTTGGCGCACCAGGGCCACTGGCAGCGCCAACTCCACCACTAGCTGCACCACCTCCACACAGTCCGCCACTTCATCCGAGTCTCGTGTGTGTCCAGCCCCCAGGTGACGGGACAGATAGTCCACTGGATTGTGTGTGCCTGGGTTATACTGCAGCTTGACCCCATATTCCATGAGCGAGAGCATCCATCTCTCGATGCACGGTGGGGGCTTGGACGAGGCCCCGGACATGATCGGGATCAAGGGCTTGTGGTCCGTTATGACGACTACCAGCTTGCCCACGATGTAGATCCGGAAATGCTTGCAACCCCACAGGATGGCTAGGGCCTCGCGCTCAATTTGCGAATATCGCTTTTCAGTCTCAGTGAGCGCCTTGCTGGCATAGGCGATGGGCGGCATGACCCCCTCCGGGTCTGCCTGCATGAGGACCGCTCCCAAACCCACCGGGCTGGCGTCCACCACTATTTCCGACTCCCTGTCCGGATTGAAATATGCCATAGTCTTCTGCCCCGACAGGGCATTCTTAATGTCGGCAAACGCCCTCTGTTCCTTCTCCGACCAGGCCCATGCCACTTCAGTCCTGGTCAGAGCCCGCAAGGGTTCCGACAGTGAGGCCAGGTCACGAATAAAACGTCTGCAGTAATTGACCATGCCTAGGAAGATCCTTATTTCAGTGGGAGACTCCGGCAGGGCTGCCTCTCGTATTTCCCGTACCTTCTCCGGATCAGGTGAGATGCCCCCGGCATGGAACACAAACCCAAAAAACTCCAACCGGTCCTTCAGAAATGCACACTTTTTCCGGTGTAGGGTCAGTCCCAGGCCTCGGAGTCTCTCCAGTGTCCGCTCCAGGCGCTTCAGATGTTCCGCCTCCGTTTGTGCAAACACCAGGATGTCGTCCGACATGTTGATCACCCCTTTCAGCCCTGCCAGTGCCCCCCTGGACGGCGTTCTGGAAGACTTCCGCTGCAGACGAGACCCCAAAGCTGAGCCTCTTAAACTGGTACAGTCCCTCGTGAGTCGTAAAGGTGGTGAGATATCTAGACTCCGGGTGCAGTTCCAGTTGATGGTAGCCGGACCTCAGATCCAGCTTGGAGAAGATTCTCGCTCCTTGTAGTTTGCCGACAATGTCATCCAGGGTGGGCGTGAGGTGTCGCTCCCTTTTGATCGCCATGTTCGGCAACCTCATGTCCACGTAGATGCGGACTGCTCTGGGTTGTTTGGGCTTTGGGGCGACAACATTTGGCGAGACCCACGGGGTCGGGCCTTTCACCCTCTCGATAATGTCTAAGTAAATGAGCGCTTGCAGCTCCTTCTCCACCTGTGCCCTCAGGTGGAACGGTATCCGGGGATGTGAGCTGTCTCACTGACCCATCTATGTGAAGCCTGATGGTATCCCCTTTTAGATTCCCCACTCCTTGGAAGACGGTGTCGAAGTGCTGTAGTAGGCGGTCTATATCGGTGTGGTAAACGGCCAGCTTGAAATGCACTATATTGAGGGCTTTGGGGGCGGCACAGCTCAGGAGGGAGTGTGGGCTTACACTTGACATGAAGAAACTCGCCTTGATCTTGTTCTGCCCATGGGACATGGGCGCCACAAACACTCCCTGGATCGGTAGCGGAGTATTTCCCCCAAAAGCATATATCAGCGCCTTGGACTCAGACAGCTCGGGAGGGCCTGGAAGGGCTTCATAGTGTTCAGTCGCCAGCACACAGACTGACGCGCCCGTGTCTATAAGAACAGGAGTGGGGACCTCCCCAATGTTCACCGTGCACGTCGGTTGCCGGCTTCCTCTGGGATCAGTAGCGATGCTCGAGATGAAGAAGATCTCCTCTTCCTCCTCTTCCTCCTCTGCTATGTCTAGATCCTGTATTCCTTGCTCAACCGACGACACACCCCTCACTCTCCGGGCGTTGTTCCCTCTGATTCTCGCTGGCCCCCTCGATGCCGTTACCGGGGTGGACGCCTTCTGCACACCCTCGCATAATGACCCGGCGTGCCGCACCGGCCACAGACTCGCGTCTTCGCCGGGCATTCCCCCACATGCGGCAGGTCATATCCGCAATACGGGCACGACTACACAGTGCCAGTCGCAGGAGGACCATCCACCCTCCTTGGTGTCCATCGTGCTCTCCCTGGGGCGGAGCGCCCTATCGCGAAAGCTTCTTCTCCTTGCCAGGGTGCATGGCCGCATCCATCTTCACCCCCCTGAACTCCGCCAGTTCATAAGCTCTCCCTGTGTCAAGGATCTGCTGTAGGGTCAGGCCTGGCTCTCTCAACACTTGCCTCCTTAGTTTCCTCAAATTGCACCCTTGCAGCAGCTGGTTCCGTACCATCTCCTCCGCATTAACCCACCTGCAGGTGCTAGCTAGGTGCCTCAGCCGTGCACAGAACTGGTCCAGCGACTCCCCATCCTGCTGTCTCTCTGCACACATAACAAACCTTTCGAAGACGACGTTCGCCATCGGAATAAAATGGTCCTGGAGAGCCTGTTTTACAGCATCATACGTGAGCACTGGGATGGTGAGAGAGTCATAAATCCTATGGACCTCTGAGCCCGCAGAGTACACCATGGTGGCAATCTTCGTGTCATCATCCACTTTCCCAGAAGCCCTAAAGTACATTTCTAGTTTCTTGACCCACAGAAGCCATTTCGGCCCCAGCTTAGATGCTGGGCCAGTGGTGTCAAATTCAGGCATGGCGGCCAATGTGCTGTGCATTATGCGTGGGACGGGCGCAGGGGCACCCTCTTCTTCTCCTCCCTCACCCATGTTGATTCCTGGGCGCAGTACTCACAGTCTGGCGCTCTACGATGGTGGCGTAAGCAGCCCAGCCACTGGATGAGAGTGCAGGTGATCAGCACTAAGGATGATACCAGATGGCCTTGTGGGAATGGATGGTTCCAGGTCTGGATGTGTTGTTTTCAACCAGGGAAAGACCTCCTGTTTCTCTCCCCTTTAGATTTTCTTTCTACATTTTTTTTAGATTCCACAGCCCATCAGCATGTCAGGGTTGTGGAAAGTTCCAAAAATGCACTTTCTAGGCAGGGGATCGCAGCCGGTGCACGAGCACCCTCTTAGGGCTGCAACCGCTGCAATCCGCGTAGTATTAAAGATGGCTGCCGGCCATGTACGTTGGTCCGTGCCAACACAGAAACAAGCCTCTCTCTCCGACGTACTCGGAGCGGTGGCTCAGAGCTCCGTTGTCGCCCTTGTCACCAGTGTTACGGTGCGCGGGCTGCTCAGGGCCTGCACCAGCACTCACGCAGTGACACACGTACACATATTACAGAGCACACGGGACGCGTGTTGCATGCTCAGGTCCCTGGCAGCAACTCCCGGGTGGACCGTCTTTATTAACAGTGCGCATGCGCAAACCTCCCTCTGGGCTGCGCATGCGCAATACTGCGTACTTCACTACGCAACATCTTGGTCACCTGATTATGCCCACACATCAGGCACGCATTATATTCCCACAGTGGTTCGATTTACATGCACATAGAAAAAGTATAGGGCATATTCCCGGTTAGATCAGGTGTTGCATGGAAACATTGGGTTTTATGGTAATATAATACTACACCACCTTAAAGTGCACTGTGCAGTTTCCTATGTCACGATGTATAAAATACCAAAGCATGATTATACAAAATGCGATGCCAGATACATAATGTAAATGCCCATATCATTAAATGCGATGTGAAATGCAGGATGCGATTGCTTGTGTAAAAGTATCCAACTTCGTATTTTCAATGTAGTGCTTGAAGCAGTTTTCATAGGCTATTTAATAAAATGCAAAATAAGGTTTCCTATTTTGTTTGTACTGTGACCAACGTCAAAACATATTTCAAGGTTTTAATACCAAATCCTGTTTCTTATAACATTACATGGTATAATAAAGTGCATAATGCTAATAAGATGCCTTTTCGATGTAATGCTTAATGCAGTTTTCATAGGCTGTTTGATAAAATGCAGAATAAGGTTTCTTATTTTGCACTGTGCAAAACATCAAAGTATGTTTCAAGTTTGAAATATAATGCCAAAACCTGTTTCCTATATCATTAGATGGGGGTCATAAACGGCATAATGCCAATAAGGTGCCTTGTAATCATAAAGTGCAATGTGCAACATTAAAGTATGTTTCAAGATTTAAATATAATGCCGAATCCTATATCATTATATGGTGTAATAAAGTGCATAATGTCAATAAGATGCCGCTTAATCATAAAGCGCAATGTGCAATTTTATATATCAAAATGTATAGTACGTGACCACATGTTTTCAAAGAAATTTGCCATACACTTTCTTTCTTGTCCATTAGGTGTTATACTGCATAGTGCTTAGAACATCCTTCCTAGGCATAACATTTTCAAATGAACCCACAATGTAACACATGTATCCAATACTATATAATTCAATTTCATAAATTATCATAAATTGCACGATATCAGTTGATTTTTAACAAATGTTGTTTTGCACCCTAATGTCACAGATGTATATAGTGACAGGAACTATGAAAACTCAACTTATTAGGCCTGTGTATGTGAATAGAATGTGTGTCGTTTGCGAAATCTAAAAGAAACCCATCAAATAACTTCAATGATGGGAGCCATTAAAACTTTAGAAATCATAAAGAAGACGATTAGCTTCATCAATATATTGATAGGCAATACCATACCAAATGAAAAACCAAAGAAAAAAGAAAAAAGAAAAAAGAAGAAAGAAGAAGAATAAGGTTTGCAGTTTATGAAGAATGATCAAGATAAAGCATGGGTTGCCATCTAGGACAACAGAGACTGGATAGACACCTGAAAAGTGAATGTCTATCCATATGAGACCTGTATGTTTTTATTCTCCCAGATAGGAATAAAGTTCCTCATCGTAATTGTGACCCGACGGGGTATTGCTCTCAAAATCGATGATGCAACGAGTCTCATGTTGTTTCAACAGTTTTTCCCTGTCCAGTGTTTATTTGTTGCAGTCCAAAGAAAGAAAAGTCACATAACTTCTCATCATGTTTCTCCCAAAAATGTTTGGCTATGGGGTATGCAGAGTATTTTTTCTTAATTGCTCTGACATGCTGCAATATCCATATTTTAAGTTTGTATTTTGTGCTCCCTATATACCATTTCTTACAAGTACATATACAATGTACTCCAATTCACAGAATCGGATGACGGTATGTCAAGCATTCTTCAGCAAATTTGTATATCTTGCACCTTGTGCATTTGAAAAAGCCCTTACTTCTTTGTCTGAGCCATGTCTGTTGGTTTTGACTTGCATTGGGTGCCATATTACTGCTCACTAACTTATCCTTAATGGATTTGCATTTCCTAAATGGAAAGTTTGGGTGGACGCCTAGTGCATTGTTTAAATCCTTATCGACCATAAGTAAGTGCCAATGTTTCCTGATTATGTTTTTAACTACCTTGGCTGATCCATATGTAAGCACCAGAGGTGTCAGTTCTTTTCCTTTTAAGGTCTCTTTTGTATCCTTCTGATCAAGTAGTAATGACGATCGATCGCATTGTCATGCTTTTACATAAGCCTGTTCTATAATTTGTTTGGGATAGCATTGCTTCTTGAAACCCTAGGCTGTAATCTTGCTTTCTTTGTCATACGTCTCGATCAAGGAGCAGTTTCTTTGTAACCAAATGAATTCCCCGTAGGGAATACACCAAATCAAATTATTGAAATGTTCACTTTTGGCATGCAGAATGGTGTTAACTCCCGTGGGGGTCCTGAAAAGTTGACTCTTAAGTTTGCCAATTTCTATGGAAACCGTTACATCCAAGAAAACCACTTCTTTCGAACTGTGTGTCTCTTGAACATGTTAATATTTAGTTGTTTCACAAATTCTGTCCATTCCACAGGAGTCCCTTTCCATATGATGAATAGGTCATCAATGTAACAATGCCACATTACAACCTTATTCGTATACCTATCGTTTTCTTCTTTCCAGGCCTCGTACTTTTCCCAGTATCCCATCGTTAAATTGGCATGGGAGGCAAAGATAGTGCACATCGCCGTTCCTTGTTTCTGTCTAAAGTATTTCTGATCAAATAGAAACACATTGTTTGTCAGGCATAGATGAATCATAGCCAAAATCATCTCAGAATGTCTGCTGTAATTCAAGGATCTGGTATTGAGATACTATGCACAAGCCTTCAGACCCTGCTTGTGTCTTATAGAGGTGTACAATGACACTACGTCCATTTTGGCCACAGGTTTTAATTAGGTTCACAGGGTAACTCATTTATTTTCAATAGAAAATCCTTTGTGTCTCTTAAATAGGATGGCAATGACAGTACCAAGGGAAAAAATGATTCATCAATATATTTAAACATGTTTTCCAAGAGGGATCCTGTGAGGGTGACAATCGTTCTACCTGGTGGTCTACTGGTACTTTTGTGAACTTTAGGCACGAAATACACCGTAGGAGTGGTTGAGTGTGGTTTGTAAAGGAATTTAATATCCTGATCTTCCAACATTCCCTTCTCTGTCCATTCATTAAGAAAGCCTTGTACGTTTAGCTCTAGATTCTTCATCAGATTATCTGTCAATTTCTCATAAAAGGCCTCATTTAGCTGTCTATTGGCCTCATAAATATACTGATCTCTGTCCATATGTAAAATATTTTGGCTTTCATCAGAGGCCGTTATAATGCACTGTGGCAAGAGACTCAATGCTCTGAGTGCCTTGGTGTGCTCATTCACCATATTTGGTTTGTACTTCTTAGATTGTCTTAGCCTTATTTTCTTCAAGTTGTCTGTGGCAAGGTTCTGAAAAGTCCCTCTAGAGCTAGCTATCATCATAGGTGGATTAATCTTTGATTTAGCCTTCAGTTTGCTTGCTTTGTAGCATTCCATATCTATTTCCAGATCTTTCAAATTGATCTAAATATCGAAGGTGGCTTCTCCACCTTCTTGTAGAAACATTAAGGTATATAATGTACTCAGATCTTCTTTACTTACATCTGTCCTCCCCCCTTGTTTTGCTTTAGGTTTCTCTTTGACGGGATTTGTGGCAAAGAATTTGATTAATTTGATTTTGTGACTATATTGATCCAGATCAATTCTAGTTTGTGGATAATCAAATTGAGGAGCCTGGTAAAAATTAAGGCCAAGACTCAGGAGTTGTTGCTGAGCATCAGCGAGGGTGTGTTTCGATAAGTTGATTATTGACATATTAGAACTAACTTGTAAAGCCTCATCATTTACTTCCCAGAGCGCAGGGATCTCCCGAAGGTGTTCTTTGCCGAGTCGTTTGCCTCTCTTACCCCTCCTCGTTTTTGTCTTCCTCCTCATCCTCCTCCACGTGTGTTACCCATTGCTTATATATAAATGTATATATATAAGCAATAAGTAAGTTACCTTTAAAAGTAGGCAATAATTAACCCATCAGCAACTGACCCCATCAATGTCAATTAGTTTTAGGCAGGCTTTTTAAAATAATACACCATAACCGATACAGGGCTATATGCACACTTTCAGTCTCAGTATTGAGGCAGTAATTCCAAAAAGCTTCCTGATTTATTGAGTCATAGTTGCGAACATATCTACCCAAAATAGTCCTGTATGCATTGCCCAATAATGTACATTCAGTGAAGAGGTGCTTTGCTGTCTCCATAATGCCAGGTAACTTACATATACAGCAAACCCTATCACGGAAGGGTATCCCAAGTTGTGCGACATGAAAAATCAACTGAGGCAACTGGTTTATCTGCAACCTCAGTAAAAAACTCTGCACTGCTGGGTTAGGGCACTGCCTCAGGTATCTTTGGGGTTGGAGGAACCGGTGCACCACACATGAGACATTGGTATAGGGACATAGAGAAGTCAAGTGGGCATAGCTGTTAGTCCAAACCCATTCCTTGTTTTAAACACTATGTACGTAATTCCTCCTTTAATATCAGAACACCATCCAATATTCTCATATAGCTTGGTGATCAATCTATTAAACTTCTCTTCCCGGTACCTGTGGCTTAGTCCATGGCCGGAACCCAACAGTGCGAGTAACTGACATTTCGTCCCAGAACTGATTTTCAAGTGCAATAATCCATGTCTGGTCAGCATCTGACCCTTAAGGGATACCAACCCCAGCTCTAATCTGAGGTATTCAACTGTGGTGGAAGAGCAAAATCTCAAAATTAGATCTCAAAATCTGTTTCCAAAAATAACCCTCAATTTTATCCAACCATTGGAAATCCCCCATGGCCAAAGCATCTAAGCCATACATTACCATGGGGCAGAAACACTGGCTGTAGAGGGTTATTATCCCCTCCAACGAAAATCCAGCAGTTTGTTTTGCGAAGACATCCTGCAAAGCATTGTTTACCATTTGGCCCGCAACAATCATATTTGGTTTTGGTATTTTGAATAGGCGAAAAAGATCTAATGTAGCAGACGTGTATTTTCAACTTGGAGAAGGAGTTCCTTACAATTACATGTTTTAACACAATGTGGTCAATCGTATAGGGTATGTGAAGTTGATATTATTTTACTAATTAGATGCCAATTAGCTGCATACTATTAATACTTGTGTCCTTAATTATTCAAATAGGTTAGCCTTGCACACAGAGAACAAATGGTTTGCAGTGGCTTGTCCACAATTAATTCATTCCTGTTTTACCCATACTATCTACCCTTAGATTGTAGTCTGATCACTGATGTTATAGATGTAGATTTAGTAACCATCCCATGGTGGTAGGTTATATCTACTCAATAGCTTGTCCATTCACCCAAGCAATATATTCAGAGTTTCCACTGGTTCTCTCACCTTTAATTAACCTAGTGGCACCATCAGGCTGCGCATGGTACAAGAGGGTTGGTACACATTGGAGCACCTTTTAATTCATTAACTATGTAGTACTACACATTTTAGGTTATCTTCACCACAGGTGAATCGCTCACTAATTCAGAAGTTGAATTTGCTATGTTTCTAATTAATTATTACCTGTGTCTCTGTTTCCCGCTCCTGTAATACCTCCCATGGACTACTATATAATGGGTATGTAACTACATTGCTACAACCTTATTTTGCATTACCTTTTGTATTTTATATATTATGTGGAGTTAATGTTCTTTCATGTATCAGACCATTGCAATTGTTATGCAACCTGTCATTTGTATATCTTTGTTGCAAACATATACTTTTTGGAACATGTCAAATATGTGTTAAATGACAGCCTTGAGGACAGCCTTAAGGGTCGAAACACGTGCCGGCTTATTTTGGAGATCAATAAAAAAAAAAAAATCTTGTAAAGATATCAGAAGTAGCAATGGACTGATTAACTACTAGACTAATATTTGGGGAGATCGCAGATATACCATACCCAACCATTATACACTGCTAAAAATTATTCCTAGGCCCATACGGGTGAGCTATGGGTTAAGTATACGCAGCCTCCAACTGCTATTATTTCATATGGGTCTGAGCGCATTCAGAACAGGATCGTGCCCGTATACATTTACAATTCAAAGTCCCCCAAGTAGTTACAAGCTTATGTGTCCTGCTAGCACACCACAAGCTCCTTTCAGTCTTTAAATACTTAAAGGCCTTGAGCTCCCCTGGCTTTGATGTCAAACAAAAAGTCCTGGTTTCTCAACATCAGAAGCCTTCTCATTGGCTCAATTTTAAAGTGAAGATGATCCCTCTTCGGTTTCCTTTGTGAAGGTTATGACTTATCCCACAACAGAATCCAGAGTATGGCTCCCGGCTACACTTATTATTATTTTTTTTCTCTTCTGATTTCCTTTTATCGCAATGGCTTTCTCTTGAGAAAGTATAATTTAGTAAACCCTCTGGCCTTCCAGTTTGGACTACGCCTAGACTACGCGTACTAGTTCCCTGCTTCATAGTGGTGTTGCACTGTGAGTTTCCTGGCCTATTACCATGAGGCTTACAACTTAATGGCCATGGACCATTGGTTGCATACTACTGGTCTCAATTTCAACCTCTCTTTACCCCTTCCAGCAATTGGCGTGCATGCCTTTGCCAAACCTGGTTTCTCAAAATGAGCCTTTCAGTCCACCTCCTGCACTTCTATTTTTCCATCCATTGCCCCTGCCTATGATAACGTTTGCTCGTTTCCTCCTCGCACTTTCCTTCCTTCAACTGGCATCCTTCATTCCCACCTCCAATGCATTCCTGTCCCTGATTCTTCATCCTTCCCTCTCTTTTCTGATGTTTCCTTTCTCCAATACTTTCCTTTCACTCTGCCTCCCTTCCTTCTGCTCTTGTCTGTCCTTTCCCCCTCCAGCACCTACATTTCTGTTACCCTCTCCCCATCTTAATGGTTATCATATCTGAGCAGATGGCCTTCCCAGGCACTCATGGTCCATCTCATGCCATTTTTCACCATCAGGGAAGGGATACCATCACAGTTGGCTATTACTTAAGTATTCTTGATTAAATGCATCCCAGGCAAGCTTATTCCTGCTGTCTTGAACAATGGGCATAGTCAAGGTTTCCTTAATCTAGTGTAGGGTCAGAGGAACAGGAGAATGTGAGCTTACATATCAATATTTCCAAAACATTGAAGACACTCCTCTTGCAGCTTACCTTCTTAACAGCCTACTATAGATGAGATGGGCAAGATAACACCCTGAAATCAAACTAAAGTGAGCTCATTCTTAGGCTATTAGCCTCGATAAATATCTTTAAAGCCCCGCCCTACCTGCCATCAAAATATGTTATGGACATTTAGCTTAAGGCTGCTTTAGAATACAAGGACGTTTTCCAATAGGCCTCATTGAAAGACCAAAGAAATATCGAGGCTTAGTACCACAGAATGAAATACGCCAATCACGGGTCAAAAAGATACAAGTATCTTTTATTCTGTACAGATTCAAAACAAACAGATAGCTATCTGGCTCCCAACACCTCACAGTGTGTACCAGCAGACACAGTGAGGGGTGAGAGTGCTGGACATTTAACACAGACCCTTTTATACAGTTTTTCAAACATTGTCCAGCCCCTCTCCAAACTAATAAGTTACATGCTAGGGTTCGTGCCCAGTTCACATGTTGAATATTGCAATATTGCACAACGGATTAAACAAGTTTTCATGTTCATGAAGTTACAATGATGTTGTTGGTTCTCTGATCCACAGTAAGCCATGTTTCAAGAATCGCTACAATGTAGTTCAGCAAAAGCACACAATCTGAGTTTGTTCTACATTGTCTCATTGTTTATATGAAGATGAGGCTTGTGAGCGCAGACAAAACTTGGATTGCAGTTCATTCGAGTCCCAAGGTTTGTTTGCGTAGAACAAACAGTCTGCTCTCGGTCAGCCTAAACATTAACAAAACTCAAAGGTCATTCGGCTCGGCTGCAAGTTGAAAACACAGTCCACCATTTTAGAACACAAAGCAGGAGTCGAAATCAAAATGGCAGATGATTCTTAAAATGGGGGCGAAGTAGATCGAAAATTGAAACATTTTAGAGGCGGTTTTTCATGCAATGCACATGGGCTTATGCCAATATTCATAACAAGGCAGTATTATATGAATACAGTTTAACACATCAGGCCTCATTATGACCCTGGCAGTAGAGTGATAACGGCGGCGCCGTTATCACTTTACCGCCACATTACGAGTTCTGCTTGCGGGGCCGCTCTTCACGCCTGGCCAGACCAGACGTGCATAGCGGCACCCGCTAGCAGAACAGGATGGTAGCAACGGTCCCATTACAAACAGGTCCGTTGTTATCATTCTCCACATTCCCATTGAGCCCTATGGGGGCTCAAATGGTAATGGGGACGTACAAGGTCCGGGTCCCGTGAATGGGAATTACCGGCCCACAAAGGTCGGAATGGCCCAGTTATTCCCATTTTGAGGGACCTGGACCCGAGTTTGGGGGTAGCCATGCCGGTAAAAACGGCATGGCTACCTCCAAACACGTAATGAGGCCCATTGACTTTTAGTTTGTCATAAGTTGTAATAGATTGCTTGTGCATGCAGAAGTCCTGCAGGCTGAAACTGAGAAACATAACATTGTCTGTCCTCAACCACGAGATATCCCCTTTCCTGCCCCTGGACATTAGTAAAGCTTATAAGTTTGCAAAGTAGTGAGCTGCAAAATGATTTAGTCTGCTATAGAAAAACAATCCCAATTCTGACCTTATTATGATCAGTGCCATGGGTTTTGATTTAGTTAGCAGTTTCCCAAAGAAAGTTATTTCTGCCTTGATAATACCCAATGCAGATGACACCATCCCACATCTGTGCCCCATTAAGAGTCCATGGCAAGCATGACATTTGAGCTCTCATTATTTAGAGTTCAGCATAGACCCCTCAGCCCATATGTAACACCCTACAACATTACTTGACTTTGTCACGGTTTATTGGACCACCACTCTAAACCCAGGGAGTTACCCCCAACCCAAGCAAGGTGCTGCAAAACAAAACGCTTAGTAGATTCAATATGCTGGTAAGGCCTCCAACCTATATAGTACAATTCAGCAAATACCCTCTTTACCACCAATAAGCTAGGAACCAGGCTGGTGTATAGTAATAACATATATATATCTATTTAAATGTGCACAAAGAATAATAAACCAATTACAAAAGCATCAGCCACCAATGCCGTGGCACTGCACAATATCACAACTTCACATTACTTGCACCAATTGACTGACATATATTTATAATACACTTTCAGTTACTACAATAACACAGGTAGAACTTTGAGATTTGCAGTTGCAACTTACATCAGATTTCTTTGTAAATCAACCAATAGAAAAATGTAAAACACATAGTGATTGCTTAGTTTGTCACAATATTCTTTTCTCTCAGCAACCCCTACCCTCCAGGCATCAATTAGATAGGACCCCTTTGGTTTGAAGGAAAGGTACAGGGAGTGGGAATACAGTGGAAAAATCATTTTGGCTTTTTATTAGAAAGGCAATGCCTAGGAAAAGGAACTCAATGGGATTTCAGAGTATTTCCCACAAGTGTTGAATGCCACTTAAAACTGGGCGGGAGGTTGAATTTCAAGAATGGAGAAGGGTTCCCTTCACCAGTTTGTTCTCCAGAGATGACGGGGATGTCTGGGACTCGATTGTTCCTGAAATGGAATTCTATTTTGTCGTATCGTTGTGTGCCATTCAAACTCACATAATTTGTGCTTTGTTTTAGTTTGATTGGCCAGTTAGTGTGGGTCCAGAGGACCTTATTCACACAGTCAATCAGGGGTGATAACCTCAGAAGGAGGTCATTCTCCAATAGACAAGGTGTGCCCTCAGGAGTCACGCCTATCACCGTGTGTTTCACCCTATGTCACCCAATTTTTATTTCCAGATCTGCAGTCCCTTTGATGGAAATATCATTACCATTGAAGTTTTGGAGTTGTCTGGGATGAGGTGTGTGGGGAATTTGATGACTCTCCCCCCTTCCTGAATTTAGTTGGTAGAAGGCCTTTTTGGACAGGAGTTTGGTTTGGGATCCAGTATCCACCAGCACTGGTAATGCACACCGACCCTGTACCTTGACAGGAGCATAAAATCTTCCTTCTCTCTCCTCAATGGGGCAAAGAAAATGTGCATTATGTTCCAGCCTGGCGGTTAGCTTTTTTATACTGAACTCTGACACTGTGTGATCTTGGACAGTTTTCTGTGTTGGAGTCCGGGAATTTGTTAAACAAAATGTGTACCCAGAAACAGATGGGGATTGGGAAGTCGCCTTTTTCCCCTGATTATTTGCTGTCCCCTTTTCCTGGAGACAGTTTCCCAGAACCTGGTTTGCGGGAGGATACCTCTGTGATTTCTGAGTCATTTGGGTGGCATTGTTTGTGTTTAAGAGCTTCTCGCCCTGGGTCAGTCTCCATACTTGCCCTGTCACAATCAGGCTCTTTTGGGACCCATTTTTCCTTGGGAGGGATCCCTCCATCCCTGAAAGAGAAGATTTTCTTCCATGAATCCCCCAGGGATTCTTCTCCCTCACAAGGTATGATGCAGACTTCCTCCACAAAGTGTGTTTTCCTTTGCTTTCTCCTACTTACCCTCTGTTCATTAGTTTCCAGAGGTTTTGTTCCGGTGGGAAAGGAAGTGTCCTCTAGGGCTTTGCATCTCCCTTCTACCCTGGCCCTCTCCTCGGGAACTTGTTGGTTGTCGGAATTTACTTCCCGTCATTGCCTCCCCAGGGCATCAGACCCAGGTGTTGGGTCATTCTGGGCAGCAGGTTTCATTTGAGGGTTTGGCTAAGTACTCAGCATGCGAGACCCAGGTCTTGGGTTAGTTGTTGGACTTGTCACTCCGGTTGTGACACTTTTTTGGGTTGGTAGGGGGATCTTGATTCATACATTTGCTGCTCCCAAGTTGCTGGGTATTGGAAGATTCCCAGATAACTTTCCATCCTAGGTCTCCCTTTCATGCCTTGAATCACTTCTGTATAGGCACATTATAAATGCCATATCATATCATATAATCCTCCTGGGTTCAGGAATCTATTATCCTGAAAGCAGGGAGAGAGAGGAGTATTGTTCTGGAAATTATGGTTCGGGGGATACCTGGGGAAAAAAGTTCAGGTTGGGAGGTGGAGTATTACTTCTCTGCTGAGGGAAGTTTGGAGGGAAATTTGGAGAGAAATTTGGAGAGAAATTTGGAGGGATGTTTCCCAGGGCAGTACTTACCTGGTCACCCCTCCCCCCCTCTGTACCGGGGGAGACTATACATCCCCAGGATTGGTCTTTTACCCTTGTATCTCTGGCTTATGTAGGTGGCAGGGTCAGCTGGAGAGTTGGGCTTGTATACTGCCTGACAACCACCCAATTGGGTTGGATCCAAAGGTCTCCTTTGCCTCTCGTTCTGCTTTTTGGTGGGAGGAATATTTTTAGGCCCCCGTCTCCAAGTCCGATGGAGGAGTATTTTTCACCTCCGCTACATTTGCAGCAACAGATGTATTGGATGGTTTAGGGGTTTTAGGGTTGTATTTATTTTCAGAGGGCTTTTGGACCCATAGATCCTGGTGGCCTGTTCAATCACCCAATCCAGGGTCCTACGCTCATGAAAATCCCTTACCAATTGGGTCATAATGTATTTTGTGAGCGTATGGAAGTATGTATTGGTGATCTCCCTGCTGTTGGGTACACCCGCTTAGAAGTCTGGGCAAATGCTCATTTCAACTCCTGCATGAACTCTCTAGGTGCCTGGTCTTCCCCACACTGCAGGTTGTATGCTGCCTTGTGGGCCTCCTGTGGATTTCTATGATAGGAGACGTGTTTTAAAATGGCCACCTTGTACGTGGACCCTTTATAGTGATCTTGGTCCTCCAGCCCTGAAAAGAAGCTGGAGTACTCAGGGGAGAATGTCCACTTGACAAACTCTGTGCAAAATTTATAATTTGTTATTCCAAATGATGTCATCATTTGCTCATAAAGCTATAGATGCTCCCACACAATATTTTGCATTCTTAGGATAGGGAATCTTGAAGCTCTTTATGGCCTTGATCTGCCGCATTGGGTCTTTCACAAGACCTTTCTTCTGTTTGGCAGACTTCCTTTTCCACCGGACCTGAGTCCACTCACCCTCTGACTCAGAGCTGCTACTGTTGGTGGTCCATTCCCTGTCCTCTAGGCGCTCCCTACCTCTATCGGACTGGGAAAACCTCCCTGAATGATGGGGTCTGAACTCTTCTCTCCTGTGGTGCTGTGAACTTTCAGGGTCATTTCCCTTGTAACCCCATTTTCACACAGGAGAGTACTTATCCTCCTCATCCCTCCTTCCAGGTATGCAGGGGAATTCCCCCATCTTCCTGAATGTGTGGAGGTTTTCAAAATACTCTTTGAGGCCTGAACTTGGACTCTTCTATCTGTCACGACTACTGGCCTTACCACTACTGGCCTTACTCCCTAACCCTGTTTCAATCCAGCAGCATACACAGGGACACACAGCACAGGGCCTCCTCGACCACATGCATCCCTAAAACATCACTGGGGACCCTGTGCCAATCTAAGAAAGAGCAAGAAGGGGAGTTGGGTTCAAGCTTGGTGAGCCTGGTGCCACATTCATCTCCCATTGGATTAATCGGAGCTCAGCTACTTCCTGTTCCTCCAACATGGAGGTGGACTAGTCTAAGCAGCATTAGCATGCTGCAGTCCTGCTTTTTGGGTGTGGCTGGGTGTGGCTGTCTATATAAGCCACACCCAGGCATGCAATCTCTGTTTCTTGTTATTCTGCTCATGCAGCGTAACGCTCACCGGCATCTCTCCTGTGACCTGCAAGGAAGAAACAAGAAAACAGCAATTACTTGGAATACTTTTACAAAGGACCCAACCCATGACCCCTGCAACACTCACCTTGCTTTGATCCTGTGATAATCCTGTTCAGCAACAGTCAGTGGACTTCCTCGTCGTCGTATGGACTCCCTCATCGCCGCAACTCACCCGATCCTATTAGAGAAACAAACAAGAAAGCTTAGTAAGTGAATCCATCAGTGCATGCAGGGAAAGCAGCGCTTAAAGAATTCCGGAAAGCACGAACCTAACGCATGCAATAAGGGCAGCATTCTACAGCAACGCATGCGGCCAGTGCACTTGTCCCAAGGAACCAACGCCTCTGAAAGAGCAATGCGCACGGAGAGGCACACAGATACAAAGCGCGAGAAGGACAGTGGGTGCGAAGCAACGGATTACTGAAACGCACACAATAGACTTTGCAGCAATTGAGCATAAACTGTACTCTTCATTCAAAAGACATAAATCCACACCGCAGCAGGTCTCGGGCGGGATACAGATCCTTCAACCAGTGATGCAACTGGTTCATGTTACTGCGCCCTTACTAGAGAGACAGTAGGATGGAGAGCTTCACTTCCATTCAAACAAGGTGAGCACAGCCCATGGGGGGTTGGGAGCCAGGGAAGGTATGGGGTGGAAGGAAGGACTTTGTCAACACCTTTCCATAATGCAGTTCTTACACTTCTCTTTCAGAATCACAACCGAGGCTCCAGATTTCCCCAAGAGAGCCCAACACCGCGGAGTCCCGACACCGGTTCCCGAGAGAGAAGGTTTCCAGGTGTTCCTGCAGAGCTAAGGTGAACGTAACACTCTCTCTGCAAAGCGGACCAGGTGGTCCCTTTGTAGCTTCATTTTCTGCCAGTCCAACTCCCTGACCTTTTCATCATAGGAGTCCTCCTGGTCAGAAGTACTCACTAGGTTATTTTTGATTTCCCAGAGCCCACTGGTCCAGCCACCTTCCCTTCTTCTTGTAACCCTGACCCCTCATCAATGTCAGTTAAGGATTGGGCTTCTGGATCAGTTCGACTAGGCCTGGGTGAGCCTGTTCTTGAGAAGTGGTATGCATGAAGTCAGCTGCACTCTGGACATATGAGGTGGTTAATTGGCTTGTGGTCCCTGGTAGAGAGGTCACCACTACTTGATCGGAGGGCGCTTTTCCATACCCTGACTGGTCAGGGTGCCTCAAAGTCTGTTTATATTTGGCTATTTCATTTGCCAACCTCTCACACCCATTTTCCTTGGTCCCTATCTCTTGGAGGGATGCAGAGACTTGAGGTTTTAATTCTGACACAAGTGCTTGAGTGACTTCCAGCACTTTACCATGGGCCATTAATCAGTCTTTTAGTCCCTTGTTTTCTTCATAATGGGACTAATTCTCCTTCTGTGAGGCTTGCATCATGTGTGCATATTCAGAGAGTTTCTTTTTCAGGAGACTAATCCCTTCCTCTTGAATAATTCTGCCCTGTGTTGCCTGCACTAGGTCAATCTCTGCTTGCCTCACACGTTCCATTAATAGTGCATTTTCCAGCCTAATGTCAGTCAGTTCCTGAGAATATGACTCACTTTTCTCCGTCTCCAACCTGGAGTCCTGGATGAGCTCACTGGGACACACAGTTCTCCTGCTATTAAGGAAAAAGGAGTCCAATGTTAATCAATAGCAATGCATGCATATGGAAGGTCATAGTTTCATATTCCCAACAAAGCCCCTCATGAGTTTAATTTCTCCCCAGTCACATGTGACCTGAACATCTGCTTATCATTAGATGCCTGTTTCTACACAGTGTTTGAAGATCCATTTAGGCTCAGAAATGCCATTTATTGGGGCCAAGTGTGCCCTAAAAGGTCATTTCTGTTGGCTGTCATATCTGCAACTTCCACAATTCTGATCTAATTCTTTATGTTTCTTTGTATTTTAAACTGAAAACCAAGCCTGTCCTCCCAGTGGGTCTCAGCCAAAGATCTGGAGGTCACAGTTCCAGATATACAGCAGTTCAGTGGGGGAAACAGCAGCAGCCAGTTACATGCATATTTCTGAGATAGATGGCGTTTTAAATTGAAAAGATGTGTTTACATGTAACATTTTACATTGCCTAGGGGGCTATTGTCTATCTGTTAATATATTTATTTAATCTGATGGTTGAAAAGGCATGAGTGTTCCTCTTGACTTGTCCAAACATAGGCTATCACTTAACATTGGAAACCAGTATCCTTTTTAAAACAAAGTTGGCCTTTCCATTTAAATGTCAGCTTATTTGTGGAAAGTACGTGTCTTTTTCCGTGTCAACTGAAATATGTCACTTGGCTTCACTTTTTAAATGTAAGGCACAATTCCTCCTTTTTATTTTTCACATGCACTGCATTTCAATATATCTTTTCCCTAGCGTATATTTTTGGGCACGTGTGTGTGGCCCAAAGAGCCCACTATGGGTTGGCGACAGCTCAATACTGAATTTGACAGGTTCTCTGAGTATTCTCCATTTTCGAATACCCAGGACCTGCCATTGGAATCAGTTGATTCCTGATGGGAGACAAGATGGCCTCTGTGGCCTCCTGCTTTCCATTGCCTGTTACCTTGTTTTCCCAAAGTCCTGGGAAGCCCTGACTCTGTCCCTTCCCCTGACTGGATGTATTGGGGAAGTTCCATATATGGTATAGTGGGGATGTCCATGCTACACTGGCTGGAGCCTTCCCAATGACTGTATGTTGTGGGTACACCCGTGGGGTAGGACCTGGGTGAATGGAGTGTGTGGCTAGTATGTACCTCATGTTATGGGTGTCTGGTTATGGTGTGTAACACAATGACTGAGACAGCCCTGCCCGATACTGGTATGAATGCAGTGTGGAGTGCTGAATGGCAGAGTGCTTGTCCCAATCCACATTCCTTGTTGTGAGTGTCTGGATGGAGAAGAATGGCCTGAATGCACTGTGAGCCTGATTGGCTGCATGCCTGCTGAATAACCTTCTGAATGATTGGTTGCCTGAGTGTGACCCAGCAGAGTGAATGAGAGATCAAACAGTATATTTGGGGACCCCTCGGTGATGGAAATCGTTCAGAAGCTGAAGTCGAAACGTGATGCTTACTCTCGAAGTTGAGCTACAAGAAGAAGGTTAACTGCTGTTCCCTTCGACACAATCTGAAAGCTGCTGTGCCTTCAAGAAACTGATCCAAGAGAGGACATGGCAGGAGACCTCTTACCGAGCTATGAAGGAACATCGTGCAGCAGCTAACCTTCGCCAAGCCTCCCTGGAAGTCAGTCCTCGAAAGGCTGCCAACCGAAGACGGGGACTTCTGAGGAATCTCGAAGCGAAGCACCCGAACATTGAAGTCCATCGCCATTGACGACCATCATCGTCGACTCGAGCTGCAACGCTCCATTGCCTAAGAACACTTTAAATCAAGAACTCCCTTGCTCATCACAGTCGACTGCTTTGTCCCGCCAGAGAAAGTCAAGGTCGCTGACAAACCGAGGAGAATCTGTCCGTGGGTTTCCCGCCACCCGAAGTACTCAAAGATGGCGACGAAGATTTGAAAGCCAGCCGTGGTCGAGTCCCGATCGCCGCCAGATGCCGACGACCGATGCCCTTACTGGGCCAACGTTGTTCATTGACTCTTTGCGGCAACAAACTATCGTCATCGAGGTGCACCGCATGCCTCATCTTCGCAGGACGTCCACGACTGATCGTCGTCAAGCACCTCCAGGACCGAAGATGCTACCACGATGCCATTGTTCACCCTTTTCTTCGAGGAAGCTCGACGAGCCATGGCTCCTGCCTTAAAGGGAGTTCACTCAAGAAGGATCCGTCGATGACCCGACGTCAAACTCTGCTAAATCAGGTACATTGGGGTAGTAGAACATTTGTTGAGGGAAATACGAATCTGCGGAGCAACATATGGACTGGGCTTGTTTATTATATTATTTACAGGTTGCCCAGGTGGGGGGATCCTTACACAGAATGGTGTCTATTGGTAGGGGCCAGTATTCTGCCAATTGTTTAACCATTTGTTTTCCTTCCAAAATCTATTGTTGATACCTTTTGCTAAGTGATTTGTATGCCATTTGAAACTGTCAGCAGTTAATGCATTTTTATGGAATCAAGAGTAATTATGTTACCACATAGCGACAGTATATATTTATCATTTTGAAATGGCCAGGGTGTTATTGTATGTGTGCATAATCAAAATCTTATCTATATATAAAGAACTGTGTTTTCACTAACATAGTGTGTGGAGATTCCTTTGTGGGTGTTTGGGGACTACACTGTACTTAAGAACCAGCCTGCATCACCTCCTGAGAGCTTAAGCCTTGATTGCTCGTTCAACGTTACCAAATAGAATATCTTGGCTGGGGTGCCCTGTGCTTCTTCTCTGCCGTATAGAGGGGGGGAGTACAGATACCGCCTCCAGTTTTTACACTTCCACCCATTGTGGTAGAAGACATCATACTGCATGAGGGAAATTCCAAAAGTTAAGACCCATTGCTGGATTTTTTAATGTCTGGAAAAAAAAGCTCCTCATCTTGGTATTGACATTACCTTAGGCATCGTGCACTAACAGAAAACTAGAGAGTACAGCAGCATTAAGTACAGTAGCTTGCCATTTGTAACGCACAAAGAAAGAAAGTGATCCTCAAATTATGCCATCTGAAGGTCTGATGGAGCCGCTGGATGGGGATCAAAAAGCACCTTGGTGTCTAGATTTTGATTATTTCATTGAGCAGCGACACAAGGTTAGGTACAGCAACCAAGGACTGGCGCCTCAATACTGAGGGCCATATGACTATGACATCCCGGTTAGGTGGTAATGTCCCATATTAAAGGTGCAAAACAGCACTTTACATGAGATCAGAGAAACCTGGCCACAGAACCTCCATGCAGTAATTTGCACTTTTCCGGGGGTTAAAACTCACATTTGCCCAAGATAATACATGACACAGAGTGATCATGCATTGCAGAGAACTAAACTACAACAGAATCAATAATCTAAGCCACACTGTATATTGACATTGAATAAGAAATAAGTCTGAAGTCAGCTATCCCCTGAAGAAGTTCCTGTGCATTTACAAGTAAGAGGAAAGAAATATGTTGGGCCAGTGTGTTTAAATTATAGACTGTATGGAGTTAAAACAAGGTTAACCAATCAGAGAATTTACTGTAGAGAGAACAAGAAAAATGGTAAAGTTAATGTTAGTTGTTGGCATAAAACAGAAATAATGTAATTGGAACATATGTTTTTGCATAACCATCATGTGCAACATATATATATATATATATATATATATATATATATATATATATATATATATATATATATGAATGAAATTAAATTAAGAAATGTGCAATAGTGCAGTTCTATGGATATTTAGAAAAAAGGGAAAACATTTTTAAAAATATATTTTTTGTATGTTTTTTATAAAATAATAAAACTATCTTTAACATATCCGCCTAGTGATTTCATTTAAGTATGGGCTTTTTTGGTTATGAATCTCATAACAGCGGGTATCAGAACTTAAACACGAAGGTTATGACCTACACATTGTAGAAAGGCAGTTCTTCTAGCACCACACCATGGTGAGAGTGGAGCGATGAAGGTATTTTCATTTCAGGCATACTGATGATGAAGAACAAATACAAAACAATATGCGGGAGGTCGTTTGCAGAGCAGCAGTGTATCATATCGCGGAAAAGATGATGTGGATCGTTGAGCGATATTACAAATGGCAATTACTGTAGATGTGACGTGAAGGAGGTTTTAGCTCTGGGTAAAAACCTATACTGCAATCTCATTCTCGATGTGGGGGTTATAGCTCAAATTCTTGTTCACTAAACACTTATGTGAAATAATATAGCTCAGGTTGTAAGAAGTTTCCGACTCCCCTCCTCCCACCCTCCACCCCCGCCTAGAGCTTGCAGGTCCAGAACTAAAGATGCTGTTTGAAGTATTATGGGCCCTCAAGATCGTTTTGTTCCATCTATGGTGCGTACCTCTACAATACATTGTTTCACCATAAGGGGACTTGTACTTTGTGGTTTGAATTTCCATAAGAGTCTTTGAGACCAGAATTTACCATACCAGAAACATTCCATAACATCTACTCCCGAAAAAAGGGATGTATGCAATGTCAGATGCAAGGTTGAAGTTTGCAGCATGTTGGGTGTTTTCATTGCTAATTATGTTTCCTGAACTAGGGGTTTGGGTCTGGTTAGAGAGTTATCGTGCCCCTTCTAGTACTTTTGGTGATTTTCTGTGCTGTCCCTAGCAATATGTCCTACGGCCTGGAAATAAAGGCATTGATTTTTGGTTCGACACTCCTCATTTTAGTCTTGGCTATTAGACACTTATACGCCAAAATTATTGCATTAGAGTACACATAGAGAGTATTGGAGTATGAGGAGGGACACACAGTCAGATGGTGTTTGATTATGTGACCTCTTATTGACTGGCCATTGCCATGCTAATTCCTATGGCCATTCCCACCCATTCCTGCCCCTCGCCGACCAAAACACCTCCGCGCAGGAACTCTTTGAGCTCACTTTAATCAAACCTTGACATCAAACTATAATACCAGCAGAATACTGGAAAACGTGTAATGATCCCCATTACTATACTACTAATGCCAGTGGGATAGCGGCTCACGGAATTTGGATTCCCGCTGCTTGATATCCTGGTATAACTAGGATATTACAGGTGGTGGGAATGCGGGTAGTTACCCATTCCATGGAGTCCCATAGGACACCATTGGGGGGGTTACCTGAATTACCGGCAACAGTATTACCGGCGCCGGTAAATCTGGCAGATTTTTGCCTGTAGTTTGCGGGGTGGTAAAAGTGGTGGTAACAGATTTAATACCATTTTTACCGCTCTGCCAAACTTGTAATGACCCCCAATTACTTAATTGGAGTTGTAAACCCCCTACTAGTGTAATAAAAATGTCTTATTAGGCCTGCCTTCAGCCACTCAATTTATAAGCACTCTATGTGTGCTTCACTGAAGTTGTGTTCAGAACAAGCATTTGCAAAGCCAACAAATTTGTCTTGTTTATAAGTACTAAGCTTTTGCCAGGCAATACTATTAGATGCCCAGGTACTCGCACCATTTCACACCTGCTACCATCAATGGCCAGTTTTCTTTCTGAGTGGGCTGACCTCTCCTCCTCCCTCCAGACCTTCGATTCCCCCTGTCCCTCATCTCTGCTCTTTCGCGACCTTTGCAGTTCCCTCTCCCTCTCTATCATCCCCTCTGGCCCGATGCACTCTGCAGGACACACACTCGACGTCCTGATCTCCTCTGTCCTCCCCCTCTCTATCCCCCTGATCACTGCACTCTCCTGGAGTGACCACTGCCTTCTCTCCTCTCATCTTTCACTCTCTTCCCGCCAAGCCAAGCTCACCCCAACACTGCCACCCACCTTCTTGGACGTCCGACCTATGAAGTGTGTGTCAGTTGAGGCTTTCGCTGCTACCTTCTCTCCCCCCTCTCGTCCTCTGGCTGACTCACACCCTGACACTACCCCATCCCTTCTCTACTCCTCCGTTTCTGATACTCCTGATGCTCTTGCTCCTGTCATGAGGATCCGCCTGAAGCCCAAATCCAAGTGCAATTCCTGGTATGACTCCGACCTAGCTACACTTAAACGTAAGTGTAGGGCGGCTGATAGGAAATGGTGGGCTTCGTGTTCATCCTCTGACAAACTGGCCTGTCGCTTGCTCCAAAGGCAATACCGACTCTCTGTCCGCACCAAGAAGAGAGTCCACATTCAAGCCCGTGTCTCTGCGGCATCTAACAACTCTGCTGAATTCTTCAAAATCTGCAAGGAGCTTGCCAACCCTGCTGCAGTCTCTACCCCTCATCTTACCTCCCAAGCTCTCTGTAATGATCTTGCCTCTCACTTTATCTCAAAAACCCAGGACATCTTGTCCACCCTCTCCTCCCCTCCCCTTCCTATTCCCCCTCAATCTGCACCATATAACCCCCCTTTACCCCCCTCCCTCCTTCTCTTCCTTTCCTCTCTTCTCCCCCGATGAGGTCGCTAGACAAGTCCGATCTATGAAGGCGTCGTCAAAACAGGTTCATCCCTGTTCCTCTAAAAACATCAAGGACCACATTGACACCCTCGCCCCTGCCCTTGCCGATTTTTGCAACCATTCCTTTGCTTCAGGATCCTTCCCCTCCCCTCTGAAACACTCCCTTGTGCATCCTCTTCTCAAGAAACCCACAGCTGATCCTTCCTGTCCGGCTACCTATTGCCCTATCTCCATTACTCGCTTTCTGGGCAAACTCTTGGAAAAGCTGGCCATCTCGTATCTTAACCTTCATTCTGATTCTATTGGCTGTCTACATGACAACCAGTTTGGTTTCAGAGCAGCCAGAAGCCCGGAAACTGCTCTCCTGAACATCCGTGAAGATCTGCTTTCCAACCTTGACTCTAACATTCGCTCTGTCCTCATCCTACTCGATCTCTCTTCTGCCTGCGACACAGTCAACCACACCATCCTGCTAAACCATCTCTGTGAGAACCTGGGAATCATGACCAGGCTCTGGCCTGGCTGGCCTCTTTCCTCTCTGATTGACCCTCCCAGGTCCAACTGGGGTCCTTCCTATCCTCTATCTTCCTCTCTACCTGTGGTCTTCCCCAGTGGTCTAGCCTCTCGCCCTGGCTTTTCAACAAATACCTGGCAACTCTCGCCCACTGCATTGCCACTCTATGCTCAAATTTCCAGTGCTACGCTGACGACACTCAACTCATTTTCAGGCTGCCCTCGACCACCTCCGCTTCCTCCCTCATCTCTGATTGCCTAACTGCCATTCAAGATTGGTGTGCAGCCAATGATCTTTGTATGAATGCCAGCAAGACAGAGATCCTCCTCAACGGCAACCCTTTTCCATTCTTTCCCCTCTCTCTCTGGCCAGCCTCACTTGGCCCTCCTCCTATCCCCACCTGTGAGGCTAACAACCTCGGGGTTACCTTTGACTCCACACTTTCCTTCTCTGCCTACATCTCGGAGGTCTCTAAAAAGTCAAACTTCCTACTGCACCTCCTCAGAGTTACTCTTCCTTTTCTCTTCTTCCCCCATAAGATCACCATCTCCCAAGCTCTGGTTCTCTCTAGGTTGGACTATTGTAACAGCCTCTTTCTAAATATACCTGTCTCTACTCTTGGCCCTCTACAACTAATCCAGAACAGGTCTGCGAGACTTGTCCTTGGCCTCAAGCCCTGGCATCATATCGCTCCAGCTCTGAAATCTCTCCATTGGCAACCAGTGGATGCAAGGATTACATTTAAAACCCTCTGCATTGTCTACAAAGCTTTCTGGGGCCTGGGTCCAAAATACCTTCAGCTATCCCTCCGCAAATACCTCCCCTCCCGAGCTCTTCGGTCCTCTACCTCTCACTCCCTCATGGTCAGTCGTTTCTCAAAGAAACCAGCTGGGGGTAGATCTCTGTCTTCGGCCGGGCCTCCCTCTGGAACAGCCTCCCTGCCACTCTAAAACTTGAGGAGAACCATCTCCGGTTCTGGAAGCACCTCAAGACCTTCCTCTTTGCATCTGCCTTTGCTCCCCCTCTCCCTTGCTGATCTGCTCTCTCTTGGCACTGTGCACCTGGCCACCCTCTGTTCCTTTGGCCCAGGTACCTGCTCACCTTACCACCCTTCTGTACTGCCTCCTGGCCACCCCTTGCACTGGGGACTGTAGCTGTACCCATATAGTCCCCCATATTCTTCTTCTATGCACTTATCAGACATACCCGTTCCACTGCCGTAAACACAGCACTTGCCACTTGCTTGCTGCACTACCCTTGTTTATGGCTCCACTATCTATTTTATTTGTATTTATTTTTACCTATCTGTTTATCGTCTGCTCCGCACTTTCCACTCTCCCCCTTCAATGTACTTTTACCCTTTCCCTTTCCCATGAACTTGCACGTTCTCAATGTCACTGGGCCTAGTAAGATCGTTGTTTGTTCTCCCCTTATCCTCTCCTTGCCTTGTCACGCTCTGAAACACTTGTGTACGAGCGCAATACAAATAAAATATCATATCATATCATACTACCACTATGGCTGTGACTGTCAAGTGCCTTTTCCAAGCCTACACAATAGCCCAAACGTGTGCCATTGCCAATGCTTGTTTAGCTTGCGATAGGGGTTGTCTAACATCCCTATTTGCATTTTCTTCAGAGCTGCAAGCTGCTTGCATTTTAAGAGGGAGTATATTTTCACATTTTTAATGTTCAAACCAAGCTGTAAATCTTTGCTGACCCCACCTTTCCACTTGAGGTACGGATCTATTTGTAAAGTAGTTCTCTGAGTACTTTAGATCAGTAGATCTGTCAGCCACCTCTGTGAATGTCTTTCAATTCATATTTTAACCCGCAATGAATGAGGAAGGCTCTTTTACATTTTGACAAGTTTGACTGTAGCATGTAGCAATTCAATTGGGTTAGTTATTTTAAGCATCTTTTGTTGTTTCATAGATGGAAATTACTGAGTGGCAAATTACTTTGCAGTAATTTCCTCGATGCAGTAAATAAGAAATTGCCATCTCATTCAATTCTTCATCATGTCTGTTTCTAGAAGAGCTCTTCTAGCTTGTGCTCAGTGGTGGATTCTTTCTTCTGCATCACCTCTGGTCACTTCCCAAACATCTGCATTGAACATTAAATGGCAGCGTTTCTCACAGTACTCTATTCTTCCCCCTGATTGCACCCACAATTTAGTCTACAGCTCTACTGCCCAAGCTCCCATATGCTTTATATTCTTCTGCATCCCACTGTATGTTTCTACCTCACATTCAACTACTCTGTGCACCTCCTAACTCTGCCTCTGCATAAACAACTGATTACAAATGTCCACTTCACAGCCTATATGTTGCCTGTAAGGCCAGACTCACTTAAAGCTCAAAGACATTTTGAGACCATTTTGTTTGGTTGTTTCAGAAAACTTTAGGGGGATGCAAAATGTGACTCGTATATGTTCTTCCAGACTTACTGATGAGAGAGGGGGCCTTTCAGTGATCCAGGTCCTCTCCCAATTGGATGGTGGCAATACCTTTCTGGAAAGCTTTATATTGACTTCCTTAGCACCCTGTGTGAACCTTGAAGGTGTCTCCCTAGCTAGTGACCGGGGATCTGTCATCCAGGTGGCCAGGATACGGCCATCGCTATTGGATCCAGATCCTGGGGGTGGACCAGTGAGAGAGGATCACCTGGATGGGCGTTCCTTGGGCATTGGGATTGGGACACTGACGGGTGAGACGCAGTAACCCCCTTCCTTCAATACCTCTTCCCCATCCTTCCGTGTAGGACATTCTGCTAGGGGTGGACCCCCAGGTCCGGCCGAGCCACTTTGGGGGCCGACAGGAGCAAGTCCGTGTAAGGCCTAACTCCTTCCCTTAGCCTTAATCAAAAATGTCAGAACCACACAAGAGGCAGGGAATACTGTGGTTTATAATAACAAACACGGCACAGGGTTCACATACATGGAGGGACATCCACAATTCTCTCAACGGACCCTGGCTTGCAGGCCAGTTTTGATAGCATCTGATGTCACGATTAGCAGCATCTTCGGGAACATCTCAAAAACCTATCCTAACTCGGGATAGGCTGTTGAGCAGTAGGTCCCATATGGAGACGTATAGAGGTTAGCCATTCCCCAAAAGTTGTTGCGGCAGAATTGCTACAGTGAGTTAGCCTTGTGATTGGTTGGTGACCCCCAATGTCCAGCCCGAGGGCCCTTGGCTATGATTGGATGAGCCAGAAGCCCCCGAGCCTCAGACTAACTACGTTCCCAGCCGCGGAACACCTGTGAATAGTGCCTTGTGTAATTATGAATCAGCAAGGTTTAACTATGTGTCAGCATCATGGCGGTGTGTAGCCCATAGCCATGATGAGCGCGCTCTGGTTCCCAACGCAGTATGGTAATGTGACTGTAACAATATTGTTGCAGCTATTGTCTGGACAACGGGATAGGTTGCTCTTCTCAGGCCATAATCTTGGCAGCCCCTCAACTCGGCCTGGTCACATGCCTGGAGACCATAGTTGTGTGCCCAGGAATTCCAAATTATTCTGTATTTTGTAGGAGAGCTTGCTTCTCCTGTGGCCAGTGTTCAGAGTAAAGAATGTCAGTTGCAACATTGCGACCTTGGTTGTGGATTCACTGCTGCCACAGTGGTCCTATGCATGATTCTGTGAGGCTTGGGGTCCCGTTTCTAGGCCGATCATGGCCTACTAGATTTATTGATCCGTGGTCTGGCTTCTACTATACATGTCTTCTAAATAGTCTATAGGCTAGTGCGTTATGGCTGTCAGGTCCCTTGGGTGCTCCTGCCACACTATGGGGTTATTAGCATATGAGCATCTACAAGCATGTACACAAACACTCTGGGTGTCTTGCGTTACCGTGGTGCTGTAACAGGCCTAATGGCAAAATGATAAACGTGCATACACTATGTATATGTCACTGTCCTCTAACTATAGAGCTGTATACCAGTATTCTTCGTGTAGTTGTGTGTGTGTCCAAAGTGTGCAGATGTGCAGATGGCGCATGTGCTTTATGTCTGACATGGCTAAGTCGTCAGGGCATCTCTAACGACAAGTGGCTTGGAGTCTTGCTGTTCAGTCGAGTCTGTCCATGTAACTGTCGCCAGCTCAGTCTTGTGTCTCTTCAGTTACTCTGGGCAGAATTCGCACTACTGCTGGATTATAAGGTCTGCTGGGTGGGTATCTCTCATGGTAATTGTCCATCGTAGGAGCAGTTGGAATAGGTGCAAGTTCATATGAGCAACGGCCATGTTGCTGCAGATTCTTCTTCCGGTTGAAGGGTCTTTCGGGACAGAGGGCACGTTCTGGTTCTCCCTCTTCAATTCTAAAACACTGCCACCCCCGTTACTAACACGAACACCTTCGCACAACGGACTAACACCAGAGCCATTTAACTGACATGTCCCAATACAAGGGTCAGGCTAGGTCACGCAATTGACAAGAATCACACACACCCGACGGCCCTTTCCCTTCCCCACAGGGATAAAAGGTGGAGCAAGCGAGCACAGTACAAGCAACGCAGACCACATGACAAGACAGCTATTGAGACCCGGCAGTTCAAGAGGAGGAGAAAGGCGGCAAATATCAAGAGGCTGACGAGGAGAGACACAACCTTGCCCTTTTCGACAAAACCCCATGAACCCTCCGCTGAAATCATCGCAATCCAGAGGACAATAGCCCAATGTCGGCGGTACACAGAGCGTATCGACACTGATAAGCCAGAGTGAGGGAGATTCCTGCTTCCGTGGCAATGGACTTGACTCCAGTAAAGAGGAAAGCCAAGTGGTTCATCAGAACCTTTGAGTCGAGGGGAGAACCGATAAGAGCTGGGATGTGGTGAATAAAAGTCGCAAAGTGAGAGAAGTTCAAAGAACTGTACAATTGTAAAGGGGAGGCCAGCTGCAGAAGGGGACCGGCACTACGTGGGTACTGCTCCGAGAAACCCTGGTCCATTCCCTTCTGAGTCAAACTACAGATACCAGATGGTGGTAGGAGAGCCACCAAATAGGTCAAAGTGGTCATACACGAGCTCAAGCAAAATCCCTGTACAGTCGAAAACCTTTAATTTAAGAACTATAACGAAAGCAAGGGAAGTGAATCCCGTGAACATTGAAAGTAAATGTGAATGTGAAGTTGGTAAGGGTGAACCCGGAAAAGGGATGCGGATGAGAAAAGGGCAAATCTCAAGTCCCAAGAATCAGTGTGTTGACAAGAGTGAACTTGACCGAGGGATGTCCACTGGAGCTGTTTAAAAAGACATTAAGATTTGTGAAGAAAGGAAAAGCCATAGCGAACCCAGTGGAGGGAGGCTAAAAGTAAAGATGGGTCAGAGCCTGGAAAGAGGGGAACACAGGGGTGAAGAATCGTCACTCTAAGTGAAACCAGGAAAATAACTTTCATTTTGTTGAAGGAACATTTGTTTTTGATATTTGAAGATGTCAGGCCCTCGAAGGCAAGAGACTTTTGATAAAAGAGAACTCTTGACTCGTGCTGGGAAAGCTTGAGTGTGTGCTGTACTCCAGGATTCCACCTTGTCTTGTGCTCAATACGTGGGGAAGGGAGACCCAAGCTGCCACCTCCTGACATATTATTTGTGAACACTTCTTTCTTTTCTTGAAAACTATCCAACACCCCTTTTTAGATTAGTTGTAAGGTTTTGCAATAGGTTTCTTAGTATAGGCCCTTTTTATTTGACATAATCGCACTAGGACTGCCTTAGTTTCATTTGATGGTCGACACTTGCTCCCATCATAAGATTTAGGTGTAGATTAGATGTTTATCCAACCTGTATTCAGTTTATTAAACACCCTTGAACTGTGATCACTTGTGTCTGTCTTTACTGTTGCCACCATGAGTTCCTTACCGCCCTGAGATGTGGCAACATGCTGCAGCATGACACATGAAAGGACTCCACAATCTTGACCATGCACTAGCTACTGCTCCAAGCATGTATCACCTTCAAATCCTTCTGCATTGTCTACAAGGCTGTCACCCTCAAGTCATGAAGCCACCTCACTGGCAAGCTAAGCATTTTAAGGGGGCATATGATCCACCAGAAAAAATGACATATGCATACTTGAACTCCAACGGTGCATGAAGAAAATAACCAGGAGACAGGCAGTCTATGCCCCCAGAATAATTAATGAATTTATTTATTTATCATATTTGTATACGGCACAGCAGCCCTTGGGCATCGAGGCAATGATCCTCCTCCCCGTCAACACTCGCCCTTGCACGTCTACATACCAGGAAGGAGCTCAAGACCCTCCTCTTCAAGAAATGGCTCTTCCCTAAAATCTAGGTCCAAACACACTCCCCACCTAACCTGAAAACTGGGTACCCTTCTCCTGGCAGTATTCTTCCATAGTGCTTGTCGACCTGATGCTGACAAATTACTGGTCCTCCCCGACCCCGGTGTTAGCTCCCACTCCCTTTTATCTCTGCGTCCCACACTGTACTCTTCCTTCCCCCTAAAGGGCTCTGTTGATTGTGCAAGCAAGGGTGATACTCACTAAATGCAATAATATAATAATTATAATAATAATAATAATAATAATAATAATAATAATAATAATAATAATAACGTCATGGACAACACATAAAACAGCATGAAACACTAATTTCAAAAGATTTAAAAAGAACTGTAAACCTAGGCTCTGCAAAATATTATGTGGAAAACAAAACTGATAATTTAGCCTCTCCATAGTAACACACAAGGGGCTTCATCCTGAGTGAGGAAAAGTGTGGATAATACCGTTAACACTACTTATTTTGTCAGTAATGGAATTACCTCCACTTTTCCCACACCGCCAAACTACAAGATAACCTCATGCAGGCGTGCAATGAAGCACACTAAGGAAATGAAGGAGACGAGCCCGGCAGAGACCATATCTCCGCGTCGTGCCCTTCCTCGGTCTTTTCAGTGAAGCAGAATGGGGTGGCTCGCTAGGGGCATACAGGCATTTTTACATCTTCATTTAACATGCCTCATTGACATTGAGCATGGATGTGAATGAACACTGTAAAATCAGTTACTATTTTTATATCAAACAATTTTAATATCCAATGGAAATTCAGAAAGATTATTTGATCAGTAGGATGATTGCCGTGTTTAGGGTCAATTGATCATAGTTCATGTCAGCCTGGTATTTTAGATCCCTGAGCATTCTTTGACACAGTGCACCACAAGGTCGTTCTGCAGAGGATCATTTATGTGAGCCTGCTGTCACCCTGACCTATTGGTGGTTTGACTCTTTTCTCACTAAGAAGTCCATGGAAGTGCAGAAGGGTCCAGTCACATTCCCATAATAAACCTTAACAGCTGTGCACCTTGTTTCCCCCCTATTCTATGTATCTATCTATTTATCTTTCTTTCATAATGTATGCATCTTTGGTGTTTGGTCATTCTGAATTTGAAGCTGAAGACACGCAGCTGTATATCATGTGTCAGACTATACATTACAGCTGCAGGCCTCTGCCAAGTGTTTGTCTCCTTTTGTAGAGGGACTATGGGCCTCATTACACGGTAGGCGTTAAGGGATTACCGGCACCGGTAAGGGCACCGGTGCCGGTAATCCCTTACCGCCCTACTATGAGGTCCCTTAGCGGGTCTCTTCCTTAACGCCAGGTCTGACCTGGTGTTATGGAAGGGACCTGTTGAGGGACTTCAGAGCTAATAACGGTACCGCAAATTGCGGTACCGTTATTAGCTACTTCCCCATTCCCATTGAGCCCTATGGGGGCTCAAATGGGAATGGGGAATGGTTCCCGGAATGGGGACTTACCGGCACCTCCAAGGTCGGAATGACCCGGTAATTCCCTATTCCGGGAACACGGACCCGGAATGCGGTAAGGGGGTAGCCATGGCGCTAATAGCGCCATGGCTACCGCCTACCGTGTAATGTGGCCCTATATATATTATTAGATATTGAAAATGGATGCACATTGAATGCAGGCGATCGCCAATGTCAGTACTTGCTTTTCGGTCCACTGCAATACACATTTCCAAAACATAGTGTAAATGTGAAGAGTAATACAAGGCAAACTTGCTTTAGTCTTCTCTGTTACTCTCAGCTTTGTAAACAAAAATATGCACTACCAGCAAAGTGTGCTTTGTAGCAATATTTACTAACAGATTCCTTTTTAATCTACTTCCTCATTAGCAGGTGCAAATGCAAAGTATATTCCATAGGACCCCATTGGTTTTGGAAAGCCTCGTGCAGGCATACGGTCTGGTGCTTTTTTAAGACAGTGTAGGAAAGTAAAGCAGAGATGTAAACTCTGCGTTGTACCCCTCCCATTACTTGGAAGGGCACAAATATATATGCTGGAATACAAAATCAAAGTATAAAGACAATACACCTTGCTTTTATGCCTTCATTTTGCAATCTGCTCCAATCAAAATTACCCCCTTAAAGTGTGTAACCTTTCTGAATTACCTTGCAGAACCTAAATTGCAATTGAATCAGAATAAAATATATACATGATTTTTTCAAGGCCCTGTCAGAATCACAGTTAACGATACACGTATACGTACACGTATAGATGTACACGTATAGACGTTGGTCTCAGGAGGATAGCTCAAGGGCAACATGCTTGCCTGGGAAGCAAGACCACACAGAGCAGCACAGGCTCGATCCCCGGGTCTGCACTGAGAAACCTCTGGGTATTAAGTGCGTTATAAATAACCTATTATATCATATTATACAAGTATATATAACACCAGTGAAGTTACATTCCATGAATGCTTCTATAACACATGACTATCACCTTGTGGGAGAGGCCCTGCAGGTTTGGTATGGGATTGTCCAACTATAATCCACATGCCATTCAGACATGAGGGACAAAAAGGGTTTTTGCCACCCTCACATAACTTTAATGGCTGAAATGCACACACACATAATAGCACCTCACATTTCTCCCAAATTTGGACTCCAGTCCCTCTGAGGGCGTTCAACCAACTAGCGCGCTGGGACCTTAATCATGGTGAAAGCTGCTATACAAATGATAAAATGAATGAAAGAGTATAATGTATTACCATATTCTAAACCAGTAAGGATAATAGCCCATACTGTGATGGAACGGTTTGACTGAAGCAACAATGGTAGGTCTGTTGATTTATGGCGCATGCGGCATAGTAGAGTACAGCCTCGGGAAGAACTAGGGGAAAGGAAGGACACGTGTATGGTTAACTGTAATTCTGGCATTTACTAGGGCTGTCCAGGTGTAATTCTGCACAGAAACCAAAACGAATTGTTCCAAGGTAAAGCGCTACCACATGAGACATTTTGTGATTTTGAATCAGCCGATCTACGGGTTGACCAGAGCTGCGGAAACACCATCACTTTCTGTATCTTTTGCAGACGCGCTTCGTCATTTATTCAAGAGATTGGACCTAACTCGAGGACCTTAATTGCATACGACCAGCTTGAACTGAGGTATTATTTTTGCACGTTGGAAGCAAACCTTATCTGCTGAATGTCAGCCGATACCCACATCCCCAAATTCTGATCACGCAGTACAGGTAAGTTTGTTCCTCGTAAACAGGAACCATACTGACACGCATCATACAATCAAGGTTTTATTCCCTGTTTTCGGTAATTGTTTCAGACACAACTGCATAGAAGCTCCAGTGTAGAGAACATGTCTTTATTTTGACTCTGAGGGACTGTTCTGATTCATTCTTTTCATCGACCTGTTCTGGTCTAACCTAACCAGGGATAGCTATTACGTATCACAAAGCCTTGCCTTGATAAAGACACAGGAAGGGTCGAAACACGTGTTGGCAATGTTGATCAAGTTGACCCATTTTTGATACATGTGATGCACAACTGTGATTAAAACACAGATTGTAGTAACTGCAATTTACACCTCCTTACTCAATATTTTGTCTCATGTGGTAGCGCTTTACCTTGGAACAATTGTTTTTGGTTTCAGTTTTATTGAGTAGGCTGGGGGAACCTACAGTTCCAAGGGTTTGCAGCAGCCACCATCTTATTTTACCTTGAACCAATAGCTGAGTAGATACATATACATGAGTGCTCTACTACTTGGTACCCCACTTCTTTTGTGTAATTCTGCACAGACCCTCACATTACCACAGTTGGTAAAAGCAACTGGAGTAGCAGAGGGCCAGGTGTAGAGTCAGGCCCCCTGACGTTGCTGGCCATTCACACTGCTGAGGGCTGTGCGATCTCTGCTATACAAGTAGTCCATAGTCCCATCACACATCAAACACATGTTGTTGGGCCTATTTCGTAGGGACGTTGTGCTTTCTTCCATGAGTAAGCACATTTGAATTCCATAAAGAAAAAGAACCAAAACACTTGTAAACCCACAACAATGGGTAATGGGTCACTATGATGCATATGTCAGGACTGGACATCTGATGAAGCTGCAAGAAAAAAGAAAAGAAAAGAAAGAACAACTAAAGACACATAAAACAACTGTGTTTGCAGGTATGTCTGAGTTCATAGCAGTATGTATGTGTGTCTTTGTCTGAGTGTGTCTGGCAGGAGGTCCGGGGAGTGACAACGCTTTCTTCAAAATCATTAAATGTCGGTATTGCGAATTCTGGTATAAGTGCTGGAAAGCGACATTTACTCTGGCAACCCACCTCTCCTTTGCAGTGGTCAGAGTAATGTGGGTTGCATGGAGGGGCAGTGCCACTGCCCAAAATGAGCAGCACCACCCTCTTCAAGGCAGCTGGGCATAGCCTGCAAGAAGGAATCTTGTCAGTTTGCAAAAAGCAAAGAACACATTTTGGGAACATACGAATGACCACAGAATTATTGAACATTTTTCTTTGTTAGTGATTCGAGCATGAAACCTCCTGAGTACATAGCGCCTGATTCATGGAAGTGTTTTATAATGGCACAATCCATAGAAAAACGTTCTGTGAATCATGCCCATGATGTTCATGTACACAGGGCTCTGCTCATTAAATCCATCACATGCTCACCCCAGCATTCAAATGTCTGTAAATCACATGCCATGAATAGTAATTTGAACACTGCTTGTTTGTGGATTTGATGAATGGGCTCTTCAAGCATCTAGTGTTCAATTTTCCTAAATGCTTATTCCTTCACTTACTGAGTACTCCCTGAAGTGTGACTCCTTCATGCACAGGAGAAATCAATTTGTGATAGAGTTTGGATCATAGACCATGCCCCTCCTTCATTCACAGCAGAAATTGCTTTGGCTGCTTTTGAGTGACAGAGTTTGGAGTTAATGCACAGGGTTTGGATGGGAGCAGTGATTCAGCAAGACACATTTGCCACAGTGTAGCTCCTTCTTTTTCCTGCCCAATTCCTCCCCTGTCTGCTATCGATTGTTTCTGCGGCTTCATGAAAGTGATTTACATTGATGGCTACGGGTACAGATTGTGGCTGCAGTTTCAGGAAAGTCATTTCCAGTGACCATACTGGCATTGATTGTGGCTGCAGCTTTGTGAACCTTTTTTACAGTGACCTTACTCGTATAGATTGTGGCCACAGCTTCATGAAACTGATTTAAAGTGTCCATACTGGCAAGTTTAGTGACCAGAGCTTCATGAAAGTAAAATACAGTGAGTGACCTTACTGGCATATATTGTGGCCACAGCTTCAAAAAGTGATTTACCGTAACCATACTGGCATTGATTGTGGGCAGGGCTGCATGAAAGAGACTTACAATGACAATTCTTTCACATGTTGTGGACACATGGATTATGAAAATGTTATAAAATAAGCAGGTATACTGTTGGTAAAATGGTATTTAGTGGATGCTTTCATGTGTTACTCAATAAAACAGATTGTATGTCTTCTTACCTTATATTTCTCAATAATTGTACTGTAAAATGCTCTTGTTCAACACATTACTTTAAGCATGTCCTCAGGAGAGAAACCCTGGTTCATGACTATTGTTTAATCATGCCAATTTGTAGGGAAATTAATGCCCCTCCACCAAAAATATTGATCTGCAATTAATCATTTGAAATGCTAGTACCCACTCACAAGCCACCCGTTCCCCCTGGCTCCAACAACTACTGCCACCAATGGCATGCAAACATTATTTTACTGACTGTGCACAAGTGGTGGCTGGTATGTTTGGGAGTCAGGTGTCACCCATTGTTTCTATTCTTGGTGATAGATGCACGGCTTGATTAAAACATGTATGTATATCTTTGCCCCAGTGCAGCAAGATGATCAGCATGTGCATTGTGCATGCATGTTGGCCCAGGCTGGTGTGAGAATGTGTGTGGCCTGCACTTCTTCAAGGAGCTTGTGCGGAGGTTCTTTGGCAGAGCTCCACTGGGGCCCAGATTTTTCGTTACACTACTGGTAACAGTAATTACTGTGCATGGTAATTCATGGGATACCTCTGCGCAACTCCTCACATATGAATTTCTACCCTTCAAGAAGAATTTGTTGGATACTGCTGTGAGAGCAGTCTTTTACAAAGTCCTCCAGTTGTGAGGTACAAGCAAGTGATTCAAGGCAGAGGCAAGGCAGAGGCAAGATCTGCTCCCTAACTATTGCCAGGGCACATTGGGGATGACCTGCTGCTGGAGCAAGACCTGCCTATCTGCAAGATACACTGGTATCCCGAACATCACTGGAGGTGTAGGACCATTGCAGATGTCTGGCAGCCTCGCCCATGTTTCGGAGAAAGGGAACAAGGAGCTGTCTTGCCCCTGAACCCTGAATTTGGACTCACATCAACTGAAGAAGCAGCTGGTCTCCTGCATTTCGGCCACATTCAAACACATTCAAAGCAACAGAGCTTATAGTGCTGCCTTTAGCACTTCTTCAAACTCTTCAGACCACTGTTTCTGCATCCTCGAAAAAAAATTGTCGTCAAACTTGTCCGCTGAGCATGTCATTGCCTGGGCTCGAATCAGAAACTAACTGTCCTGGAAGAATCTGAACTGCTCCATACCCCACTTTTAACCTGACTCGACCTCTTTTGTCACCTCTAGATTGCTGCGACTCGCTGCATCTGAACCAGATTTGAAACGGTTGCACAGTGCAAAGAAGCCTGGTCTGATACTTTTGAACCATCAAGAACATCAAGAAGGTTTTATTGGCAGCTAACTAGTACTTGGTCCATCTTTTGGTCCTAGATACTGGTTAGGACACCCTTAATCTCAAGAACATATCCTTCTACAGACATCAAGGATATTGATAGCCTTTCACCCTGTTTAATTACAGATTGCTGTCTCTTTCATTTAATGCATATTCTGTATTCATTCCATGGTGGTGGGCTTTTCTAGCATTTGTATGTAGCTATTATAGCATTTGATGTGTTTAATTAAAGTATATATATTTTTATATTAACTTGATTGGACATTCCTTTATTTTGGACTGTTGTACTTTGCTGATTTGGGTTGCTACTGTTTGAGAGTATAGCCTGCCCTCATCCCACGTTACCTCAAAAGGCAAAGAAAGTATATCTTTTACCTGTGCCTGATTCACCTTTATGATTGGGATCACTCTTGTTTTGCAGTAGTGTGAGGGCTGAGTAGGCGGTTTAGCCACTACTCATTCTTGCACTCCTGTGTAGCAGAAGTCATTTCGCCACACTGCCTATATAGCGGAGAAATCCATGTTCATATAAGCTCCCACCACTCGTAAAATCCACTGGCAACCTCTCTTCAGACCTTGATGAATTAAGTGCTCTAACGAGGAGGGAGGCATTTTGCAGTCTGTAATTGCCCCACAATTACACAAACTTCCATCATGCCTCCATATATAAACCAATCAACTCCACTCCAGAGGTTTGCCTAAAAACTGTTTATAATATCGTGAATTTGCTCCTGTCAGTGAAGACCAGTTTCAAGAGGCAGTTTAGCCCATTGCATGAAACTCATTGTGAATGTGATTGTACTACCTCGAGCAATACTGACTAAGGGATTTACTATTAACTCATGTGGTCATGGTAATTCACCGTTTGATTCTCTGTAACTGGCAATTGCAATTTCCAAGTGGACTTCAGTGGGGATGGGCAGAAATACTGAATACTTGTATTTCTGCTTGGTCAGATGCCACCGCTTTTCAAAGTGGTATTACTCCCATTTCAAAGCAGGCAGTTTGCCTCTTTGTGTGTTTCAAAACTCATAACCAGGCAAAACGGTAACACAGGTGGTATTTTGAAACAGTGGGGATCATTATAAAATTGCTGGTTTGGAAAAAAAGTGACGGAAATAACGTTTACCAGCACTTTTTTAGACTGGCAAACTACAGGTTTTCGGTGGGGGGGTACCTGATGCACCTTCAGCCAAAAGCTGGAGGTGAGTCCAGAGCCCATCGGCAAAGAACTGTCTGTATTTTTTCAATTTTATTTTTTTATTGTATTTAACTGTATTTAACAGTTTTTACAAAGATACGTTAGCCTCATGTGCTTTGTTTTATTTCATTGACTTTGAGAGGGTTAAATCCTTGGTTAGATTCCTTTTTAATGCAGTGAGTCCAAGACAAGGCTCTGCAAGAAATTCCCAATTGCGATACCGGCTTTCGATTTAATCAGGAAGGCCCACCAATAATCTTCATCCAACCTAGAAAACTGTGAGTATAGGTGGTCTAGGTGGGTTTTTCTGTTGGAGTCTAATGCTGGGCATTTGAGAATAAGGTGCTTCAGGCTTTCGATTGCCTTGGGATCGGTGCAGAAGCAACAGGAGTTTACGTCCGTTTTCCTTCGAGTTCCCACAATTTCATTTGTTTTTAAGATGTTTAATCTTGCTCTCAAAAAGGTTGAGTGGATATTCTTGTTTGGGAATTTCAGTAAATAGTTGATGGGCTCATTTAATTTCTGTGTGTAAGGAGGCAAGTGGGCAGTGGACTTATAACTCAGGCTTTTGTCTGTGTTTCACACCAGTATGTTTCCTTGAGTTTTCTAGCAGTTTTGGTTGGGTTTGTCAAAAGTTCATCTTCTGTGCTTCCTATCTCTTCTAGGATCGCCTGGTTTTTATCGATCCAGGCTTGAAGCATTTTTTTGGTACCTTTCTTCATTTCCTCGTGAATAAGGACGTAGATTTTTTCTTTGGAAGGTCTTGTTTTCCTATACAGCATCAGACTGTTGAGGGTCACTGTTCCTTTGAGAGAGGTGAGACTGAGCTCTCTTCTGATCAGAGCCATCGGCGTGGAGGAGGGAAGGCGTAGCAGTTTCCTCCACAGAAAGCCTTCAAGTTTGATCTAGATGTTTTCAGGGATCTTTGGCATGGCTTCCACTCCGTAAGTGAGTGCTGGAACCACCTTTGCCTTGTAAAATGTGATTGCCGCTTTGAGCGAGGAACAACCACATTTTTTGTCCATCAGGATAATTTGATTGGTCAGGGTTTTGTTTTTAAGAATCAAGGTTTCTTTCATCAGTGATTCTCGAATTTTGTTGCTGAAGGTGACTCCCAAGTATCTGAAAGTATCGACTTCTTCTAGTCGTTCTTTCGCTAGAAACCATGCACCGGGCTCTTTCCATTTTGATGGTTTGTCTAGGTCCATCACTTTGGTTTTAACCGTGTTGCTTTCTAGATCGTTGTTTTTGAGGTATTCATGCAGGTTGTCCAGTTTTCTCTGTAGCCCAATCTTGGTTTGCTCAATTAAAATAATATTATCTGTGTAAAGCAGCCTACTGACCTTTTCGGTACTCAGAGTAGGTGGAAAGGCTTTGACGTCTTTTTCTGAGTGTTGATAATCTCCTATGTAAGGATTGTACAATGCCGGAGCTAATGGACATCCTTGTTTGACTCCACAGCAAGTTGGAATGTTTGTTGAAAGTAGCCCTGTACCGGTGAGCCGGACTCTCATAGATGTCTGCGAGTATAGTTCTTTCATCGGTTCCAGCAGAGAATGTGGGCAGTTCCAGTTGAGGAGTTTCTTCCACAGTTTATCTCTATTGACTTTGTCAAATGCTTTAGAAAGGTTGATAAAGGCCAGGTACAGATGAGGTGTGCCTTCCAGTACTTTGGCCTTGAAGATGCTGAGTGTGAATATGTTGGCCATTGTGCCAAGGTTTTTTGTAAAGCCTGTTTGGAATGGGTCCGAACCTTCAGACGAGGAAACCCAGATTTTGAAGCTGTCCAAGAGAAAAGATCCAAAGAGCTTCCCAATGCTGTCGAGCAAAGCAATAGGGCGGTAGTTGTTTGGGTCACCTCTTTCACCTGATTTGTATATCGGCACCACGTTGGCAGTTTTCCAAGACATGGGTATCTATTTTGTTGATGAGCAGGATTCAAAGATTTCAGCCACCAGTATAGACCACCAGGTTTTGACTTCAGGTCCATGTTTGATAGACCGTCTGGACATGGGGCGCGAGATGGTTTGAGATTTCTGATTTTAATTTCGATGTTAGTTTTGTCGAGTTCAATGACCCATTTGTCGGCAGCCCCAAAGATGTTACAGTTGAGTGCAGTGGTGTACCAAAGAGGTCTGAGAAATGGGTAATCCAGGTCTCTTTTGGCACACTGCTTACTAAAGTGTCTTGTGTTGCGGCGCCTTTGGTTGATATTAGTGACCAAAAGGCCTTTGTTTGCTTGCCGTTGAGTGTTCTCAACATTGTCTCTGAGTATTCCTGATAGAGTTAAATTCTATAACCTTTTAGCCAGTTTTTATATTGAATGGTGGCCGTCACAGCTTCAGCACAGATGGAAGTAGAGCGAAATCGGAGGACTTTTCTTTTGGCTCGTCTCATGGTGAGTCTTTTTTCTCTAAGGACCAGATTGTTGCTATGGTGAGCCTTAGTTGATATTTTGCTTCCCTTTTTTTGCACTTGGTATGGTGGCAGGAGAGGACAATAGTCCGTAAGAGTTGCGGCCTCATTTTGCTTTTCTAGCTTCTTGGCTTGACAACAGCGGTTGGTTATATCATTGATTGCTGTGGATTTCAACCGCAGATGAGTTCCCTTGGCATTAGTCTCTATGTTGGCAGGCATTGAAGGACGTGGAGGATTGCTGATGTATGGAGTGGTCGCCCAAGCTGTTTTCAAAAGGTTATGATCGCTATGCAGAGTACGGATTATCTTAAAACAGGTTATGTGTGTCAGAAGTTCTCTAGAGATATATATGTGATCTAGAGTTGCCTGACGTCCTGCTAGTTCCCAAGTAGGGATATCCGGATCAGTGGTTTTCTTCAGACAGTGTAAGTTTTGCTTGTCGTAAGCCTCCAATAAAATTCACCCACTTCTTTCCTCTAAGCGAGGCCTTTTGGATCATCGGTCTCTGGTTTGCCTTTGCCATGGGGAGGTGTTTTTTCTGTGTATTTTCAGGTCTTTTTAAAGCAATTTTGCAATTCAAATCCCTGCGTATAATTGTGCTGTCAATTTTGTGGTTGATTCTCACCTTATCCAAGATCTCTTCGATCTTAGGGATAAATGTCTCTGCCGGGAGTTCCTTCGGGTTCCAGTAGACATTTATCAATAAGTATGTTGTTCTTTTCTGTTGGTTTCTAGCAGATTGGGGTGAGTATCGTCGGATCAAGGTAGCCAGAATATGGGGATCTTCTTTTAGAACTTTGACTAATTGAAGATTACAGCCTATTCGAATTGCTGTAAGTAGTCCAGCCCTTGGTCTGCCCTCAGGTCCTCGCAGGGCTGAAGAAAAGGCAATCTCGAAGCTGTCGATCATGGGTTTCTTTAGCATCCATACTTCTTGAAGACAGAGTATGCTGAATGTTCCTAGGTTAATGTCAGAGGCATTCGTTAAATGAGAGAAGCCTCGGGTATTCCATGAGCCCAGGGTCAGACAGGTAGCATCCTCCGTTTTCGGTAGCATGATGGTGTTGTGAGTGCTTCCCTGTCCTGCTGCTGGTTGCTAGAATCGTGCTTTTGCAGCTAGAGCTCCTGGAAGCCATGCCCATTGGTTTAGTTCTTCTTTTAAATGGATCTGTTTCTGATCATTCACTGAGTCCACGTGTCTCTGCTTGGATGAGTCCTGATCAATTTGAATGTTCCAGTTTTTTTGCGGGCCTGCCAGCACTCGTTTGGTTTCCAGTGAGCTAGGGCGATGATCGCTGTTTCGAGCCCTCGATGGAGGAGATTGTTTGTTCTTAGTGAGTCTCGATGGGGTTGCGTGGACAGTGGTTTGGCTCTTTCTTGTAGGTCTGTCTCTGATTCTACTGCGAGAAGTTCTTCTTTCAGTAGAATGGGTGAAGCGATGTTTGTACTTGTTCCACGAAGTGTGTCTCCTATTTGCATGTTCCTTGTTTTGTGGATTTTGCTTGTCATGGGTTGTGCGTCGTCGACCAGAGATAGATCTAGAAATTTCAGACCTATGATCATATAGTTTCGCTTTTGGAATACTCTGGTTACCAAGGGACGTCGACTTCCTCGAGTCGTTTGTCTCATATTCTTTTAAGTCGTATTCCAGGGATCTTAGTTTATTTTTGGCCTCGATTAGCAGGGACTTTGTGTCTGAGGATTGTATGTGGAGGTAGACACTGTCTACGCAGTCCATATCTGAAAATTCTACAACCGTGATCTCCTCTGATGTGAGGTGCTTGAGCGATGGAACAAGGTTAAAGATAGCCAGGATGGTTTTCCTGTTTAGGATGAAAGAGGAATCTTCTTTCCAAATGCATTCCAAGAGGAAGGTGCAGGTTTTTGTGGTTCTTTCAGAGCCAAGTAGCAATGCTCTTTTGTTTAGACGATCCTCGCCTTTCTCCATGTTAGTATGCTCATGGTTTGGCTTTCTTGACAGCCTTGTGCTGGCGGTGATGTGAGTTCTGGTAGACTTGGCTCTTCTTTCACTGCAATTAGTTTTAGGTCATGTTTCAGATGTAGGTCTGCGTGGAGTGTGGTGACTTTTTGATCTTCTGTTTAAGTGCATTCTGGAACTCCATTGTGGGGGATGCCTTTTTGGCGAGTCGAACTGCGACTTATGTTTTTCTTCTTTCGTCGGTGTCCCTCTGTTAAGAGGACGAAACTGGGACTTTGGCCGATCTTTTTTTGTTAGGTTTCTTGCTGAGGGGTATTTAGTTGGTCTTGGGTCTTTGTTCTTTGCAAGAAGGTTTAGTTTCTTTTCCTCTAAAGTGAGGAAGATTGGACTTCGGGAGTCTAAGACTAGAATCTTCTGGTCCGGTTCGTCATGACTCTGAGAGGGTGTGTCTCGATTTGCCTTTCTTTTACCTCTTGGTGGATCCTTGAGATCCAAGCCATCGATGCCCTTGAAGGCTGAGTCGGAGTTTAACGCGGATTCCATCAGTTCGCTTTCCGTAAGTGACATACTGTCGGTATTACTGGCACTGGTTATACGGTCAAATCCCCCCATGGAGTCCTATGGCGGTATTCCCACTGCCAGTAAAATGCCAGTATTACCGGTATATCAGGCAGCAGGGACGGTAATACCGTTTGCCGGTATCCCGCCGGCTTTACCGGCTGGATATCGGCAAACTTATAATGACCCCCCCATTGCCCGTTTGACCACTACCAGAAAATGTGTATAAATGACCAAACTCACTCACCTTGTCACTTATTGCCCGCAGTCCAAAGTGCAAAGATGCCTCCAGGCATAAAGTATGCTGCTCTACGGACTAACGTAGACCTTACAGCATAAACAAGATGGTTATTGTGTGACCTGCTCTGAAACAAAAGCAAATTAAATTCTGCACTCGAAGGGATGGGGAGATTAAGACCTCATATCTAAAAAGGGCAAACTTTTATCCTGTTCGAAGCTCGTAAGGCTACGACTTCTGACAATGTTCTTTTCTCAATGCTGAAATGTTTATATTTCCAACACATTAGGCAGGAGACTGATTCAGCAACTACTTAAAACAAACAGAAAATGCATTTGTTTTCCTAGTTTTAGACCAGTTTCAAAAATCAAGATACAAATGAAGAAAATAAAACGAATTCAGAATTCTAAATCACCTTGTACTTTTCTGATTGATGAGCTATCGGATATTTTTATCTTCCACTCAATCACTCAATTTTAAAATGTACAAACGCTCTTTGACAAGTTTGAACTTTCATTTAATCTATCTTTTTCTCACCATTCCTTTATGAGGGATTTTGGCACACTTTTCAAAGATAAATCATTGAAGCAGGGGCCAAGCTAGGTGATGTGCTTGCCTAGAGCTTGCCTATTGAGAATTGTATTTTTTATGTATTGATTGTATTTGTTATACGCTCAAACTCAGGGATATCACGGCGTAGGTTACAGAAAGTTTACATACCTGGTTATAGAGAAAGCAGTTACGTTACATGCATACAGTGTCTTGTGGTTAGATAAACAGGGACATCATGAATTGCATGCAAATGAATGCAGCAGTGCATCAGTGATGCCTCTGCGGCTGCATCATGTGTGCTATTTGCTCCATGCAGGCTACATGCACATCAAAGCAATGACACCACTGTCCTCGCTTCCCAGCTTGCGTGACCCTTATCTGCCAACAGCGCCTGTAGTCTACAAATTGGCTGGCCTAGTAGTGGCAGCCAGTGTCAGACCTCTCAACCTATCCTCATTCGGAGGACGTCAACTGCCCTGGACTCAGTTCACACTCACAAGAAGACCCATAGCCCTCCATATACCCCAAAGGGCTCTTGCGTGGCAAAAACAAAAGTATCAGATTTCACCCCTCTTGGAGTCTCAATAGGTTGAAAGGTATGCCAGTGTGTATGGCTGCTTCAACAAGCCGGCCTTGCAACTGGGGTGCTGCCTGTCCTTGTGCAGGCTTTTACTATTTGCTACCTAGGACGATGTCATAGCTAACGTATAGTGAGGTGTAGAGCCTTTGTGTAACTGAAATGTATTTGAGTGTGTGAGCTATGACGTGTTATGCTTGCCAGATTTCCCTACTTTATTGAACTGATGACAAAGTAGTACTTTGCCAGATTCTTTGAGTCTGTCTGGTTCTTTGGGCCTGAAATTAATCATTGTGGTAATCCCACCAGCACTTGATACACTTCAGGTGCTACTGCACATTTTGGTAGCAGTGCGGATGGTTCAAGATCCAGACCCTCGGCTTCTTGACATCTTCCACCAACAGCCGGAAGACTGCAGAGTTTCCTGTGGAGAGCTGGAGAAAAAACATGTGTAACCAGAGATGGTCGGCAGCCCATTTGAATAAATTCCTGTCCGTTACCTGCAGATGGAAAGAGAAGTGGTTGAATGGGGAAGAGTTGATACAGAAGAGCTCAAGCTGAATGAACGGATCTAAGTAGAAGCATCGAAAGTGGTGTATGTAAAGTGGGGAACGTAACTGGATTTGATTAAAGGAGAGGTGCCTCATTTCCTAGTACTTTGCCATATTCTTTGAGTCTGTCCAGTTATTTGGGCCTGAAATTAGTTATTGTGGTCATCCCGTCGAGCACTTGATATGCTTCAGATGCTACTGCACATCGGGCTTCCTGTATAGGGCCTAAGTGCTCGATATGGACAAAATACAAGAGTGAGTGACGTGCAGAAGACTAGAAGCTCTATGGTAAAAGGAGTAATAAGAGAGGTGCAATAGTTTACTAGGGAGCAGTAATGGCTGTTCCCCCCACCCGCAACTTGCTTACCTTGTCAGTCACTGCTGGATGATGGCTGGGCTGCAGGCTCCACCGGCGAACACTGTCGAACACAATCTGGAGCTGCTTCAGTAGGAGCTGCCCTTTGCCTCAGGGTCCTTCTCCGCAGGTAAGGCAGCTCTCCCAATCAGGGGTCAGGTGGGCTGGGCGGAGGGAGAGAAGGAGGAATAGGAAGCAACATCCCAAACAGACCGCGATGCAGCAAATCCAAAAGATTATTCTCCAACAAAAGATTTTACATTAAATAAGGGTGGGAGCTCAGAGATGGTGAAACACTCACCGCAAGCACATCCAGGCAAACAGATTGTTGCGCAGAGCGTCGGCTGATGTACTTCCATATCACCTGTTACACACAGGGCACCTCGCCCAATCAGTCATCTTAGGTGGGGTGGAGGAGGGAGGGAAGAAGGAACAGGAAGCAACAACGCAAAGAGGCTGCTATGCAGCAAATGCAAAAGATCATTCCCCAACAAAAGAAGTTACAATAAATACGAGTGGGAGCTCAGAGATGGTGAAACACTCACTGCAAGCACATCTAGTTAGAACGATTGCCGTGCCGAGCGTCGGCTAATGTACTTCCACACCAGTTGTTACACACAGGGCAGGTCACCCAATCAGGGGTCGGGCAGAGTGGAAGGAGGGAGGAAAGTAGGAACAGGAAGCAACGACCCAAATAGGCTGCGATGCGGCAAATGCAAAAGATTATTCTGCAACAAACAAAGTTACATTAAATAAGAGTAGGAGCTCAGAGATGGTGAAACACTCACCGCAAGCACATCCAGGCAAAGAGATTGTTGCGCAGTGCATCGGCTGATGTTCTTCCATATCAGCTATTACACACAGGGCAATTAGCCCAATCGGGGGTTAGAGTGGGTTGGGAGGAAGGTGGAAAGGAGGAACAGGAAGCAATGACCCAAACACGCTGCGATGCAGCAAATGCAAAATATTATTCTCCAACAAAAGAAGTTATATCAAATAAGAGCGGGACCTCAGAGATGGTGAAACACTTACCGCAAGCACATCCAGGTACAGACAGCCCTCCAGATAAGGTGTGTATAATGCCTATTTACGCATGTAATTATATCCAATATGGATAATTTCATTTTCTACTGCGTACCATGTACGCTGTATTTATTCATTATAAGACATACTTTCCACCACTAGATGGCACTGTAGCATTTCTTTTGTCATCAGCAGCATAGCCTTTTTATGCATGGTGAATTTCCAACTGAAAGACCACGAGTCCCCTTGCAAATCTGTGACAGTTAAAGCGAGCAACACAATAAAGTATGCACCTTTTTAAAATGCGTTCATACCCATAACGTCTAATAGCTCGATATGCTAAAAAGTAAAGTTTGCTTTGATGTCCTTAGTTGAATGTTCTTTAACCACACATAACCATACATAACAACACGCTGGAGGTTTGTGACTAATCTCCAAACCAAAGTGAGTTTATGGCACAAAGTACTTTTTGGTGTGTTTTTAAAGCGCTGAAAATAAAGTGGGTAAAATCAGGATAGTGTTCGATTCAGGATGTGGAAAATAAAGATACAGTGATATTGTTTTGGCCCAACATGCTGCTATAAGGATTTCCATGTTGTCATGATGCTTTACTATGTAATTTGTTTATTTTGCAAGTAAACTCTATAGGACAGTATTATTGTAGGTCTTGACACCCACAACTTAATTTTTTGTTCCAAGTAAAGCGCGGAACAAGGTGGCCGTGTCCAAGCTGAAAGAGTGGGTTAAAATCCCTGCTTCACTGTTTAGCGTAATTGTTTGATCCTGGGCAAATAATGTAATCTCACCCTGACTTCAATTGCAAAAAGTGGAGTGCTTATACATGATTAAATGTACATCCTTACAATAGGGCAGTTTTAATAAGTGTAGGGACACATTGGTGTACCCTGGTGTTCCTCTGCTAGTGGCTCCAATACTGGTGCATAGAACTGCATTATTGCTGCACTGGCCTTCCCCCACTCTTGTAACACTGGATTTGACAGGCAAACATAGTCTCACCAGCCAGTCATTGCTGCAGATATTCTAGTATAGTGGACTGTGGTAGAATCAACATTACATTTTCTTTGCTGTTGCTCCCAGCCACTGAAGTTGCTTGGGCCATCCCGAGTACTGCCCCACACTCTGCATTGTCCTTTTATGCTATGATATGGAATCTTCCATTGCACACCATCTGCCATTTTCACACTTTCTAGGACCTTCAGGATCTGCAAAAAGTGGGTGTTTTACACTCAAAGAAGAGAGCAGTTAACTGATTGTAACATTGAAGCTGAACTAGAATATTCTTATTACAATGAGTAATTAAGTTAGATGCCTCTACATAAGTAAGTTTGCCACTCCTCCACAGTTTCAGAAGTTAGTGTCTCTCCCAACATTTGAAGGGTTAGTCCCCACCTATATTTTAGCCCATAGGTGCACCCCTGGATGTGCGCACTTGCATTTTGTTAGGCAGAGAGGTGAGGGAAGCCTTTCCCCGAAACTGGCAGGGTTAAAGTTTTATTGTGTTTGTTCAGAAAAATGTACTTGAACAAACGCAGTAAAACGTTAAAGCTGTTACTTTCAAGAAAGTCTTCCATCACCTCTGTGCATATTGCGCTTTAAAATATACTATTCGATAGTTGGTCGCCACACCAGACCAACTGAACAGTGAGGGCAGAGCCTCCAAGTTTTCCCTGCCCATTTTTTGAATTGGCCCCGCCCATCACAACTTAATTCCCCCCCGCCCCCGAAATGTAGGTTTTGTTGCGCCCCTGCATGGGAGGGAGGTCAGGTAGGTCGGCTCACTCTCACAAGACACCACCCACCCCCACCTATCCCCTCACAGTGCTGAAATAAAGGGGCGGGAGCCAACACGTGTAATTATTCCTTTACTTGCTGCACTATGGACCATTGCAAAACTGCTCTGTAATGTATAATTTATAAAGTTATGCTGGCTGTAGTAAGACGTACGATTGCTTTTGGGCTAAACCTCGAGGGATGGGCCGTTACCCATGGAGGGATGAACGATTCCATTAGCCTGCACAAGAGATACAGGGCAGCCTGGGAACTGAATATATTTGCGTTTAGCACATGCAGGGAGGCCATGTGCCACTGGCACATGCAGAAAGGAGATGCTCAGTTAGCATGTGCAGAGAGGAGATGTGATGCTGCATGTGTATGGAGGCTATGCCAATAACATGTGGGAAGGGATTATGTATTCCTACATAGCTTTTTTAGCCAGATTCCTTCAGCTTTTAATCACTGTGGTAACAGTTATTATCCCATTTCAAATGGTACTTGATTTATTACAGCAAAACCAAGCAGAATGCCAGGGGAGCACAGTTGGGCATTGTGGTGGGGGCTGACGAGGACGTGTTTGAGTCAGGCTGAATAAGGAAAGGGGCGGTGGAAAATTGGGTACATTTGGCCCCATTACATTTTTTCAATTTCCAGCACTGATAGTAACTTCTATGAACTGTCATTCTTCATTATTGCATTTCTTGTAAGAAAGAAGCGACTCCACTGCGGTCTTCCCTCTGCGCCACACCCATCAAGGCTGCGTCAGCACTCCATGTAATTGAAACTTGGGAAGTGCAAGCCGCCCTCCTATCCGGTAGCTTTCCACCCTTTCTTTGGATGCAGCGTTAGCATGTGCTTTGCCAACATTAGCCTTTTCAGAAGGGAGCCCTGCTGTTAAGACTGCCAGAGAGGAGATGTGCTATTATAGCATAGGCGGAGGAGATGCTATTAGCACAAGCAGAGAAGGAATATCCCCATAGTACGTACTTAGTAAAGATGTGTCATTGGCACATGCCAAGAAGAGATGTGCCATTAGTATCGAACAGAAGTGCAATTAGCATGCAGAGCTGAGATGTGCCCGTCGCTGCACAGGATGTGCATTTAGTACGCGCAGGGATGGGAGGGTATGTCCCATTAGCATTTGTGTTGAGAAGGTGTGTCATTGGCATGCATATCTCCTCTGTGCACATGCACACAGTTAGCACACATGTACAGAGAGCTGTCCCACTATTATGTGCGCAGAGAAGATGCGCCATTAGCAGATGAGAAGAGATGTGCCAACAGCATGCACAGAAGAGATTTAAGGTCACTATGGGTAGAGATATGTCCTGTCAACCTGTGCAAATATCAGGCTTGCTAAACAGAACGTGTTCTATCAATATGTGAAAACAATGTCTACCATTAGCATATAGATATAGATGTGCTGTTAGCATGTGCACAGTGTAAAGGTGAAATATACACATGTAAATAACACACATTTGCTCTTCAAATGCTAACGGCCCATCTCTGAAAATGCTGAAAGGAGATGTGCCTTTAACATTGTGCCGTACTCGTTAGTATGTGTCAAGATTAGATGTGTAGCTAGCATGTTCAGAGAGGATATATGCCATTATCAAGTGGAGTGATGTGCTGTTACCATGTGCTCAGACGGGATGTGCCGTTTGCATGTGGAGTGAAGGGCTCTGTGCAAGCCAGACAACTTTGATTTACAACTCTTTTTTGGTCTATAGGTCTGATTTTACGTATGCATTGGGTGTATGTGTTGGATAATTTTTACTCTCTTGCAGAGGAGAAAACTCATTTTTACTCTCTTGAAATTGCATTTACTCTCTAATTTCAAAAATTTTGCGTAAAATACTCCCACCTCAAAATCTTATCTGGAGCACTGCGATTGCTGCGCCGAGCGCCGGCTATTGTACTTTCACAGCAGTTGTTACACACTGGGCAGCTTGCCCAATCAGGGGTCGGGCTAGTGGAAGGAGGAAGAGAAGTAGGAACAGGAAGCAGCGATCCAAAAATGCACAATGCGGCGAATGTCAAATGTTATTCCCCAACAAATGAAGTTACATTAAATAAGAGAGGTAGCTCATAGATGATGAAACACTAACTGCAAGCAGATCCAGGTAAAAAGGTATATTTAAATGTTAACACAAATTATAAATGTACATATAGTGCAGATCAGTAAACTACACATGCACATGTATGGAAAAATACTAATACAGAGAGACCAAAGACCGCCTTTCCTTCATCCTCGCAGTAACAGACATTCGACTACATTTCTAAAACCTAAAAAGGAAATATAATCAACAGTCTTTCAAGCAGTCGTAGTTAGCTTGAAGCATCTAGTTTTGTGATCCATAGAGAATGACGTAAAATGTCAATGCATTTCGGACATGTTGATCCATCATCAGGGCAAGGTCTGTAGATAATCAGGAGCCAAAGTAAGACTAATACATGAAAATATTAAACAATCTGAATTGTTCTTCATATGTGAATTAAACCAATCACGCACCTTGTTGTGATCTATACCTAATGATACGTGTGCTGATCAAACATAAATCATATAATTTAGTCAAAAAATGCAATTTAAAAAAGTGAAAAAATGAACCTGTTCATCCAGTGCTTGCTACTCCCAAAAATGTTGCTGAAGGTCAGAAAAACAGAATACATGTCTCTCGCTAACTGCCTTCAGGATGGATATTAACATTGACCCCCAGACTCACCTTTCCCCACCTTTTTGGAAACTCTCATCCACTAACCCTTCTCTACCTTCCAATCCACTTACAATCCTTGGTGGCAATCTGGACGGACATACGCCAGGACCATTGCTAGTAAACTAGCAGCATGCTTCTGACTGGTCTGTAATCGCTAACACTGAATTGAATCTCAACCACTCTTAAGGTCTGATTCACAGAAGTATTTTATAATGGTGCAATCCCAATGAAAAACGTTCTGTGAATCAGGCCCTTAGTCTCAGTAGTACATGAAGGTTATCCAGACCACCCCAACTAGGACCCCACATTACACAGGGGACAGTCACAGGAGCATATCAGCACACACAAATACTATCATAGTAGTGTCACTATCAGAGAGCCATTCCAGCGCTCTAGCCAGACACAAGGTTCTGTTCTTGCCCCTCTTCTTTTTTCCCTCTACAGGATTCCTTTATCTTCTATAATTACTTTGTTTTGGCTTTCATACGATTTCTACACAGATGACTCTCAAATCTTGTACTGCTTTCCCCCTTTTATTGATTCTATTCACTCCACTCTTGCTCCTTGTCTACTTGTCATTCAGTCCTGGATGTCAGACAACTTTAATCACCTTAACTCCTCCAAAACAGAGTTTTTTTCTCCCCTTCTTCAACCGTTCCACTACTTTTTCCATCTGTCCCTGGTTCTATCTCTCCTTTGCTTCTTTTATTAACATCGTCTGCACATAATCATGGGGTACTCTTTTACTCTTTGCTCTCTTTTACTTTTGATATCTCTGCTGTTGCCTGGTCTTGATACTTTCACTTGTTTAACATTCGGAAACCATGTCCTTATCTTTGCATGCAAGCTACTAAACTTCTGATTACTGCTCTAGTTTTATCTCCTCTTGATTATTATTCTGCTCTTCTTTTTGGACTGTCTGTTAATCAAGTTGCTCCTTTTTGCTTTAGTTACATTTGTCTGTTTGTTTCCTGTTTTGCATCTCTCCTTGCGAATCTGTACAACATGCACTGTTGAATTTCATTTATTATTCCACCTTTTTTGACTGAGTTTTTTCATGATGTGGTACCCCCTATATTTCTGCTTTGGTCTCTTTCTATTCTCCCTGTTTTACTCAAAGATAACAAACTCAATTTCTCTTGTCTGTCCTCCATCTTGTGCTCAATCCCGTTTCCGTTCTTACTTTCTTTTAGCCCATAAACCTTGGAACAAACTCCTAGTTGCTCTTAGATCACTTTTTAAAATGTTATATTTTATCTGTATCCTCTGATGAATACTCCATATGAAGCCGTCAAGTCTTAGTGTTCTAAAACAGGCAAGACACTGAAAAGAATGGTAGATTAATTTATAATCCTGACCTGCCTCTATTATTAAAGACTGTGGCAAGACCCTCACACCATTCCTGACCGCTTTCGTCAACGCCTCATTTGCCACTGGGAAAGTCCCCTCTTGCCTCAAGGAAGCCTGGGTCCGTCCCCTCTTGAAAAAACACTCTCTCGACGCTACCTCCCCCAATAATTACAGGCCGATCACCACCGTCCCCTTCTTGCTCAAGATACTGGACAAAGCAGCCTACCTGCAGGTGCAGCACTTCATTGAGGAAAACAAGCTCGTAGGGCTGCGCCAATCTGGTTTTCGCCCCAGGAACGGGACGGAAACCGCCTTACTTGACCTAAGGAATCAAATGGATGATGCCAGAGACCTAGTCAAACCAGCCCTTCTCCTACTCCTCGACCTCTCCACAGCATTTGACCTTGTAGACCACAATGTCCTATGTCATCACCTTTCCACCACAGCTAGATTCTCCCCCGATGCCACAACCTGGATCACCTCCTTCCTACAAGACCGAACCATGCATCATGCTCTGTGGAGTTCCATAAGGCTCCTGCCTCTCCCCCACCCTCTACAACATCTTTACTTGCCCACTATTTCTCATCCTCGACGCTATGGGTATCTCCTACACAATCTACGCGGATGATACCCAGATCCGCCTCACCCTCACGGGCAACTATGACACAGACTCCACTATGCTTAACGACATTTACAACACCATCCAGGCCTCGATGGCAGCAAACGGACTGTGCCTCAACTCTGACAAGACAGAACTCCTCCTGGTAGGTTCCCCCAACACATTAAAAAACCTCCATCAAAATTCCTTTATCAGACTCAGTCAAAACCTTTGGAGTCTACTTGGACTCCAACCTATCTATGAACAAACAAGTCAGTGCCATCGCCTCCTCAGCAGCCTACCATGGCAAACTGATTAACGCAGCTAAGCCATTTCTCTCCAAAGAAAACTGCACCAATTTAGCCAGAGCCATCACAGGCTCAAGGTTAGACTACTGCAATGTCCTCTTTCTTGGAACCTCCACCAAAAACCTGGACAGACTACAAATCATCCAGAACAACACACTCCGCGCAGCTCAAGGCATCTCGAAAAGAGAGCCAGGAAAACAGCCCACTGGCTTCCAATAAAAGAGAGAATCTTATTCAAAGCCCTGACACTGACCCACAAGTGCATCTACCACTCTGCACCCGAATACCTCTCACAAAGGATTCACCCCTCCTCCTCCACAAGGCCAATTAGAACACCCTACGCCAACATGCTCTGTGTGTTTATGGTAAGAAGAATTAGAGCAGGTGGCTCCAGCTTCCCCTACCTATCACCATCACTTTGGAATGCCCTAACTCCCACCATGCGAGGCAAGGCTTCCCTCATGACCTTTCGCAAAAACATGAAAATGGTGCTCTTCACCTGAAGTACGCCATAATCTACAGCCATAATCTACCTGTTTATCACATAAATGCACCATGCTTATATGTATATTATATGTATCCTGATGTATATATGCTCTTTTTTGCTCAATGTATAACTGTTTCTCCCCATGTGCCCTCTCCCTGTAACTAAGCTCCCCACAAGTAACAGTGCCTCGATGCCGAAGCTGTGCGCTATACAAATGTAATCAATAAATAAATATTCCAATAGAGTGGAAAATCATGTGTTGAAAGCACATGGGTGGCATATTAGTGGTGGTGCAATCAATGTCATTCTGATGAAGGCTGTCACATGGAAAAGAGCAATTTGAGAATTAGCTCTAAAAGGCAGAAACACATTGGGCCTCATTACGACCCTGGCGGAGTGGGTTTACGCCAGCGGTATTCGCGGCGGACCCGTCCGCCCCACTACGAGTTCCCGTAGCGCCATGGAGCGTTTTCCGCCTGGTTTTTCCGGGCGGAGAAATCCATGGCGCTACGGGACCTTGTTGTTAATTACGCCACCGTATTTTACGGTGGCGTAATTAACGCCTTCCCCACTCCCATTATACCCTATGGGGCAAAAATGGGAATGGGGAAGGGTAAAATGGGGAATGGGGATTTACCGCCCCGCCAAGGTCGGAATGGGGCGGTAAATCCGCCAACCCCCATGGCGCTATCGGCAGCTTTCCGCCGTGCTCCATGGTGCATTTGGCGCCACGATTTCCGCCAGGGTCGTAATGAGGCCCATTGTGTTGATGCTTCTGTACGTACTTTTTGATTGCAATCAATGAGATTCTGTTCAGAATGTTCTGCGATGATAAATGAGACCACAGGAATGACAGTGATATAATGAAAATGCAATTATGATGTAACGTTGATGAAATAAACACTGTGCCAATAGGATTTTCTATTGAATATGCCCATGTTATCCACTTTTTTCAGAGGTTTTTAAAACATTTTTGTATATTAATAAAGATTGTACATAGGATGTAAGTGTTTATGCCCTAATAACATTGTCATTTTGATGTAACAACCTGTAATGATCGGTGATTCATTCATGCACAATGTTTTAAAGGGCATTTTGGTCTCTTCTAAATGTTCCAGCCCCTGACAAATATTGTTTGATTGCTTTATGGACTCTGGGACCTTAGGGCTCCGTATTAGGTCCCCCATTAGTAGATTACTACTTGTCACAGATGTCAAGAACACATCATCTATAGTTCAATAGTTTGCATCGGTTTTATAGTCAAGGGGCTTTCTAAGGGCCATCCTTCTCCTGGGTCAGCAGGTTGAGCGCTCGCTGCTGTGATTTGAGCATGATCTGCCGGCCGCAGGCTTGAATCCAAGTAAGGCCAACTCAGCCTTTCATCCTTCCCGGTCGCAGGTTCGAATCCAGGCAAGGCCAACTCAGCCTTTCATCCTTCCGAGGTCGATAAATGAGTACCATTCGGTTGGGTGATATTGTATGTAAATATGTGCTCTGTAAAGCGCTTTGGATTAAGGAGCTATATAAATAACACATCATTATCGTTATAACCCAGGCATCCCTCAAACCCAGTTTGGTCACTATGGACCAGTAACCTCTACTATATGAAATCTGTCTTACCTAAGTGTGGGACACTAAAGGCATATTTTTGTTTACCTCAGGGCTTTATTAACCTAAACCTGCATAGCTGATTAACTGATATATGCATACTCGAAAGCGACGAGCACATTAGGCTTGATTAATAGTTTTGTTTGTTCAAGTGGGGGATATTCTGTGGAAGGTATGCGCCAGGCTTATAACATAAGCATTGTGTACAGCATTCTATATAGCCTAGAAGTATATACCGGTAGGGAATTGAAATGGTTGAAGGCGCTGGGTTAAGCTATGAGAAGTACATTAGGCTAATTTCAGTGTTTCCCCATGGAAGCTGTCAGGCAGGAGTTGGGTTTGGTGTCACTTGAGACCTACATTGAGGTGAAGCGAAGTATGTTATTATGTTATTCCTAAGGCTCTCTCAGAGAACAGTTTAGGTTGTCCCGACTCCAAGCTCCCCATAAATGACATACCGTAAGGATTTGTCTCTCTCTCTCTCTCTCTCTCTCTCTCTCTCTCTCTCTCTCTCTCTCTCTCTCTCTCTCTCTCTCTCTCTCTCTCTCCACCATCTATCCTCACTTTCCCTAACTGTTTCTACTCTGCCCCCCAATGTTCCTCTCTTTACTGTCTGCCTCCACCCTCTTATCTTATTACCAACTATTCTCTCTCCCCTCTCTACTACCGCTATTACCCTTACAATACTGCAACTCACTACACCAACACCTTCTCCATTAGTCACCCTCCTGTCACTTCCCCACTACTCCTTCTCTGACTCCCTACTCTCTCTCTATACCTCTCACTCACCCACCTTTCAGGCACACTCAAACACAAGTACCACTATCTCACACCAATCAATACCTTGCACACTCCTTAAACTATTCTGCTCCATGCTCCTCTGCTCTGTCCTTCCTCCACCTTGTCCCTGGTCCCCCTGCTCCTCCCTTGACCTCACCTGAACAAACCACACCTTCTTGTTTTCTCATCCCCATTTTTTTAATTGTTTATCCTTCCCTTCCCCCTACAATGGCTATCTTCTGCTGCTGTTGCTCCAGAACAACCACTGACTGCCATTTTCCCTGGAAGATGTTACAATCAGGGGGATGGTAAACCCCACCCCCTTTACATACATGGGTCTTCTACAATCGCAGTGTCAGTTTGTTCCAGGGGCTTCGAATGGCTGAAGCATGCCAGATTGCAGTGGAGCATAATGTCTTTGCTTGTGCAAGTCTCGTTGGGCATTCCGCGCCCTGGTTTGGATTGCTCTCTCCTGGTGAGTGGATTTTGTAGGAGAGTTTGGGCTCCATTCAGCTGCGTGATTCAGCCAGCCTCTTTTCTGTTTGTCTTGATCTCTCTCTGGGCGCTTGTTGACTATTCCATTTCGGCTGTCAATGTGACAGATCCTACAAGACAAAGAGAAAGACACTGGCCAGAATGGTGCTGAGCAGGTATAAGGTGATAGACAGTAGTACTTGGTCTTATAACCTGGTAAATGTGGAAGAGGTAGTGACTGGGGCTCTCCCAGCTCCCACACCCTGCCTCTTGAAGGGATGGCTCTAGCACCAATCCCGGTAGGCTTTTCACCTCCAGGCTAAGAGGGTGACCTACACCCCGCTTACAGGGTCCGATCCCTGAACCTGCCACACAATCCTGTTCCTGCCATCGCTATTTCTACTTTTGGATTCCATTGGAAAAATGTATTTTTTGTAAGTGCAGTGTCCCTGGTTCACGTAAGGAAGGATAAGTTATACCTTTCTGTGAAAAGAACCAGATGGAATCCAAGTAGTTATGCCAACTACTGCCCAGTTACATTCTTCGCTTTTTTAGGCAAATCATTTAAAAGGTTTGCAGCAGATCAGCTTTCCATTCCCTTATTGTATCCAAACACTCTTCCGGGATATAATTCCCCATTCCATCCCTGGAATGGCAGCAAAACATCTTCTTTTCAGGTGCTCTATGATTCCATGTACATACTGGATACTGGGGGACCTATTAACTCATATGGCTTGATCTCTCAGTGGTGTTTACACAGTCAACTATTAGGTCCTAATTAACAACTTATTCCCCCCTGTAAAGACTGCAGGGGGGTGTCTGTACTTCTGCTCTCTATATGGTAGAGGAGAGGCACAGAGGACCCCAGCCAAGATTCTCTACTCAGTAGCAATGGACGAGCAATCAAGGCCTAGCTTCTCAGAAGGTGATGCGGGCTGGTTCTTAAGTAAAGTGTAGTCCCCGAACCCCCACAAAGGAATGTCCACACACTGTATTACTGAAAACATAGTCTTTATATAATTAATATTCAAAGGTATGTACACAATCACAATAACACACTTTGCACTCGGAAATCAACAATGATAAATATATACAATTCTAAAGTGGTACCACTAATGTTATCAAATCTCATTAAAGTGCATCAACTGTACGGTTAAAATGTCACACAGATCAATAACGAGGAAACCAGCAATAGAGATAGGAAGGAAAGCAAGATGGTTGAAACAATAGGCAGAGTACTGGCCTCTACCCTTAAGCACAGTTCTGAGTGGAGATCCCCCCACCTGGGCAACCTGTAAAATAAAGATATATAGCACAAGCCCAGTCCATATATTGTTCAATAGCTTTATTTCCTCCTATTAAGGTTTTACCCCCCCAATGTACCTGGTGGAGTAGAGTTCTTCGAAGACGCGTCGAAGGATCCTTCTTGAGTGACTCCCTTTAAAGCAGGAGCCACGGATCGTCGAGAGGCGTCGAAGATGGTGAACTTGTCATCGACGGCAGCGATGAGAAGTTCAAGGGTGCCGAGACCACGACATCGATTCAGGCGGTGCTTGTCAGCGACGTCCTGCGAGGATGAGGTGTGCGGGGCACCTCGGCGATGGATTGTTCAGGACCGCAAAGAGTTTCAGAAGAACTGTGGCCCAACAAGGGCCTCGAGTCGTCGAAGTCTTTGTGGCCTTCAGGTGGTGGGAAATCCACCGGCGGATTCTCCTCGGTGCGTTGGTCGTCCTCGACTTTCTCCGGCGGGACAAAGCGGTCGACGTTGCGGACAAGGGAGTCCTTGGATTCAAATGTTCTTAGGCAAAGGAGCGGGCGGCTCCAGTCGTCGGCGGCACAGCGTCAAGTGGTCCCCACGGCTGGGCAACACAACTTCGACGGGCCTCCAGCGGTTACATAAACCTGCGAACCCTGGTCGACGGCAATAGACTTCGACAGCGGCGAAGTCTGGGTGCGTTGCTTCGTTCTCCTCAGTGGTCCCGTCTCGGGTCGGCAGCCTTTCATGGGTCTGACTTCCAGGGAGCTTTGGTGAAGGTTAGCAGTGCTCGATGGTGCCTCGGAGCACGGGAAGAGCGCGCCTTACCAGGTCCTCTCTCGGGTCAGTATTCGACAAATTCGGCAGCTTTCAGATCAGGTCGAAGCAAATGCAACAGCAAGTCTTCTTCTTCCAGCTGGGCGTCGAGGATCAGCAGTTCCAGTTACTCTTCAAGTGTAGACACAGCTTCTGAACAATTTCCAGTGGTGAGAGGTCCCCAGATATACTAGCTTGTCTCTCATCCACACTGCTGGGTCACTCTCACCAGCCAATCATACAGAAGGGCATTCATGCAGTCAGTCAGCCAATCAGGCACACAGTGCATTCAGGACCTCCTCCTCCCTCTCAGACACTCACAACAAGGAATGTGGATTGGGACAAGTACCCAGCCATTCAACACTACCCACTGCATTCAGGCCAGTTTCGGGCAGGGCTGTCTCAGTCTTTGTCTCTCATACCAGAAACCAGACAGCCACAACAAGAAGTGCATATTGGTCACACACTCCATTCACCCCGGTCCCACCCACAGGGCGTACCCACAACATACAGTCACTGGGAAGGCTCCAGTCAGTCCGGACTGGACTTCACAACAACACCATATATGGAACTTCCACCCAACAGCCAGTCAGGAGGAAGGGACAGAGTCAGGGCTTCCCAGGACATTGGGAAAACAAGGTAATAGGTAAAAGAAAGCAAGAGGCTACAGGGGCCATCTTGTTTTCCATCAGGAATCAACGGATTCCAATGGCAGGTCCTGAGTCTGCCAAAATGGAGGATACCCAGAGCACCTGTCAAATTCAGCATGGAGCTGCCACCAGCCCATACCGTGCTGTGCGGGCCACCCACAGGTGCCCAAAAACATACACTAGGGGCACAGGGTTGTACCCCCACCCATGGGTGCTGTAAGGGTATCCCATGGGTCTGTTCACCAAACCAAAAGAGAGAGAGCTGCACCGCCAGGAGTCCCACATGAACTCCTGCGCGGAAAACATGACAGAACACACAATAAAAAGGCAGTAAAGGACAAGGATACGGAGGCCCTGTCCCACCGATACATTTCCAGCAACACACCCCCCTCCCCCGCAACCCCCCCGGTATGGATTTCAGCGGCACTCTACTGGATTGGTTCTCTCCTATTTAAAACATAATACTCAATATGAGTAAGTGTGTTTCCTCGAGTCTGATTACCTGCTGATGCAGTGCAGAGTTGGATTCTGACACCATGTTTTCAACACCTACAGGGAATCTCTGGGGGATCTGATTTTGGCTTGGGGGTTACAACAGTATGCCACCAAACACCAACCTCTATCCGAAAGTGTTGTCTCCAGCAAATATCCACCACCTGAAGGGCTGTCTCTGCGCTATTGAGGATTGGATGTCCTTAATTTACTTAAATTTAATTCTACTAGAAGAGAGTGTTTTCTTAATTTCTCCTTCCCATTCCAGTTCACCTATTCTTGAGGGGCTTCCACCCGTCGTGTCTCTTGGTGTTGGTCTGACTCTGGTGTCCTCTGTCAAATCTTTGGTATCCACTTTGGATTCTAAATGTTAATTTATATCTCATGTTTCCTGCCTTGCTGAATCTTGTTTTTTATTCAATAAAATGAAATGTTGTTCCTGTGGGCTTTCCTTCATCCTCATTGCATTGACACCACCACAAACTATACTTCGGTATGTGGCCTGCCATATTTGTTACTTCCAGAACTCTCACTTCATCATTCCTACCCCAATATCACTATACTGGCTCCCAATTTACAGTCATAAGGAAGTCATTTTTGAACAACCCACCTGTCTTGCAGCGAATCCCAATCTAGACGGTGGTCTAAGACAGAAGTGCTGAGATTCTTAGGCTTACCGTTCCTCATTTTCACAATGCATGATATTCCACTGATCAATTCTCTGCAGAATCACATCACAGGTCTTATTGACAAACTCTGGCCTCCACCTTTTCTGTTGGACTTCAATAAAGCACTTGAAATTCGTTTTTTCACTCTAGAATATTCTTAATTGTCTTTATTTCTTTAGCTTTCTTCATTTCTTTAGTTCTTCATTTTCTTTGTTCAAGGTAATCAGTTGTTAAAACCAATGGCTTTAGCGTACAATTTTTGTTATCAGTTTTATTATTAATGTACCTTGGTGGTTTTGTACAGATCTCTGTTACTTTTGGGTTATGCTATGTCTTATAACATTTATTTTAAAATAAATAATACAAATTACCATAGCACCAGGATTGAATTTACATTTTCAAGGTTGCTGGTGAGTGCTGTGGACAGGTGGGAGGAATGTGTATGAATGTGCTTGGGTGTGTCTGTGTGTGTGTGAATTTGTGTGTGGAGGGGCCTCTGTATGATGGTATGCGGTTCTGCATGTTTATAGGATTTGTGTGTGGGTCTTTATGTGTGGAGGGTCTGTGCATGAGGCTGTGTGTGTACGGGTGGGTTTGGGTTTGAATGGTTGCTTCTGGGATCTGTACAGTAAGCCCAAACACTGATTGGAAAAAATCAATCCAAGGAACCAATAGTGGAGTGCATGATTTGCAAGAAAAACAGCATTAATATAATCAAATTGTGTCCGGGAGGACAAGAAAGCTCCTTAGAACTGAAAACTGAAAACACTCTCAACCCGCCCAAATTAAGTTACAGTGTTTAAAGACAAAATCAACAAAATTTGAATATCTTAAAAGTATCAAGTACATGTTAATACTGCATTCCCTATTGGCTTTCCCCATATAGAAATCTAAACACAATACATATTAGTACACTCTGTTGGTTAGTACATTACCCGTGACCATTCTAAGTGCAGCCCTCTATGAATGACATACTTTTGCAGTTAGCAGAAAATAATTCATCCTGATTGGCTAAAGTTACACATGTAAACTTTACTAAAACGGCATACACACTTGATAAAAACAAGTTCATGTAACTTCTGATGTGCAGTCCCAATGAAATGATCCAATTATGTAGTGAGTGTGAACAGTGAAGTCAGCAAATCAGACAGAGTAATATCCTCTCCTATCAGCTCAGCCAATTTGGCAATCCAGACAGTTCCCAGGCCTTGTAGCACTTTTTGCGACCCCCATTTTGAAACATGTTGCTATCCCTGGCATACATTCTTCTGACTTCCCTGGGGAACCAGGTTGCCTCATAAAAAACTTAACTGAGGCTCCACTCGTTGAAAATTAATTTCTCATATTTATTGCAGACCCAGCTGTCCCAACACTCTTTAGGGGTCAGTATAACCATGATCTAGTTTGACGCTTTGGCAACGTCTTCACTCAAGGCTTCGTTAACACCAATATATGTCCTTCACAACTATTGTTCTTATCTATCGTCAAGAACAAAAACCATTATTCTACATCAATCAAAGCTCCTGAGAAAAGGTAGGCCCTTCAACAATAACTAATACGTGTGCTGCACCTCACTCTTCAACCAAGGACCTTGGCATGCTGAACTCTTGCTGGGGAAAACAGGAATACAATTTAATGGAAAGACCGAGGCTTAGGACTGCAGCCTAGTACCCTAAATTACAGAAATCTAAACACTACGAAGGGGCCAGTTCAAAATGGCAGGACTCTGGCTAATGTGGCAAGAGGCCCTTATACTAATGGAAAACATAACAATATAGTGTGTTTTCCATCATTCCACCACATACACTGTAGCCTAGTGCTTTCTAAAATGTGACAGAACTAAATACAATTAGAAAGTGACTGGAAATGTTGCGACGAATGACAGAAACACTGACACTAAAAATGACTGAATAATAATGCTAATTTCTGCAGCTTGTACTTCCCTTCATGTTAAGGGTGTTGCACCTGAATCCTAACAGATCTGAATGTGGGCTTTGGTTTATCTGTATAGGGTCTGCATATCTGGGATTTTTAGTGTGGTGTGGTCTTTCTTATAGCCAGGTGGGATGTCTGTTTGTAAAGTCTCTCTGTGTGTTGGGAAGGTGCCTTTGTGTTGGGATGAGAATCTGGGATTGTGTGGTGCCTGAGCACTCTGCTGAAACAGAAACATATTTATGGAACATTACTTGTCCATCCTAAATCTTCACCCAGGGCAGTGCCATTCTGAATCCAGCACTAGTTAATCAGAATGCCCTATAATGGTACTTAGGACCAGCCTAGCACCCTATAGGCATGCTAACTGTTTTGACATGGAAACACAAAGAACTTTCATAAATCACTGTCCACACATCACATGATGTTTGTATAAGGTGAACAGGAGGACCCTCAGGCCTCCCTGAGCATTTGACTTCGGTAGACTAAGGCACTGGAGACTGGACATGGATATAGCAGGAAACCACACCCGTGCAGTTGGTTCAATGCCATCTTTAATACAGGTTCACAAGACTCTAGAAGCAGCAGTCCTGAGATCCCCAAAACATTGTGCTTTTATACACTTTTGAGACTGATGCAACATTACATAGAATACAAATATGATTGGTCCCTTCAACCAGAAATAAACCCCTACTTGTCTGTGATTGGCTGGCTTAACTGTCACTCACCAAGCCCTTATGACTTCCTTTAGGCAAGCATGGTTTGACTGGCACATAATCTGATATGCTTGCGTGAGATTCAGCCGGACCTCATTAAAAATCCTTTATCGCCTGCCATGAGCAGCCCCATATCTGATTGTCGAGACCTACCAAATTCACTTGGCAGGCTATACCGTGAAAACCCCTCATGAGTTCATCTTATTGGTTGCTAGTTAAGCAGCTGTGCCACCTAATTGGTAGCCTTCCCATTCTCTTTATCTGATCTCTATCAATCATTGTCAGTTTTTCCTGCAAAGAAATTCCAAATATACAATACCCAGTCATCTCAAAAAGAATATTCTAGGTCAGAATGAGTCAGACCTTCTGACACCTGTTTCTGAAGCCATTTTGCTTTTGGCATCCATCTTAGAAAATATCCGAGCCTGCTCAGCCTAGATGTTTGGCTACCAAATGGTAAACCAATTTACTTTTAAGCATAACTCATTTTCTGTACAGTTTTTAGACTACATGTTTACATAGTCATGATTTGCATGTATTACCTGAGACACTCTTTGCTTTATGGGTCATTCTGACCCCAAAATATATCTGTCATCCTATATGTACGTTTCATCTTACAAAAGCACTATAAATCTGATGTTTGCAATACTGGAACCATTGATCAGCCTGGCATGTTACCTGTATTCAGTTTGAGGGGGGTCTAGGAACTGCTCCACACTCCCCCCTCTCGTATGTATTTAGACACCTATTTAATACATGACCACTACACCCAATATACACCCTCCCCATATTCAGTGTACCTATGCATCCCTGTCCCAATCACCCCCCTCAGTGTGGTGATTTGTCTTAACATGAGAGGTATCATAAAAACATTTCTGCGAAGTCATTAATAATTTTAATTATATTGCATTCTCCTAATCTAAAACATGCATGTATACTTAAAGAAAACCTTTGTTTGCTTCTATCTGGATCCCATCTCTATTACTTAATTAAATATGAACTAATTATACACAACAGGCAGTTTCGGCCACTACGAGAAACAAGAGAAATCATTCCTTGAGGGAACCCACCAGTCCATTTCTTAATTAGTCATTGTGTGACTTTAACTGCACACTTTTTCCTTCCTTCCGCCCCACAACATTTCCTTGCTCCCTGCCCTCTCTTCATACACATTTCAATTTTTGTTTTCCTTTCATTTTTCTTCCATCGACAAATCTTCCACCCGATTCATCTTCTTTTAGCTTATTCTTCATCCACGTACCATTTTTGTGGTAAGTCTGTTCTGTATTCGTCCTTTTTTGCAGCAAGTTCTCACAGGCCTGTTAAAGGCATAGGCCAGTAGTTCATCGTTCTTTATCTCACAGAGTACTCAGACTCTTAGTCTTTTTGATTTGAAATAAAAAAATTGGGGGGGCGGAGTGATTTCGATTGGGGAACACAAGGATGGGGGTGTTTCGTAAGGAATATTTTGGAAAACAAAATTGCCGCCAATCAACTCGTCCACCTGTAATATAAAACTGAATGAGTCTCCTTTGAAAAATAAATGTGTCTTTATCGTCAATACTGTCTCCTCAAACCCAAACCTTTAGGAAGATATGTGTTTCTTTTAAACATTCCTGCCTCTTAAACAATCTCTACTGCATTTTCTCCATTTCTAATATGATAGGATGGCTGCTCTTTTTTTTCTTTTCGCACATCTTGATGTCAATTTATTTTTAGATTCATACTGGCTAATATGGGGACTTGGTGATGATCTGAGGTTATACATCTGCCTGTGGCTTGCATTGTCCTACTTTATCATGGGCTTTTTGTTCAATAACTGCATAGCGTACTTAAGGGACTCTTTTCCTCTATGGTCGACATTCTCAGACCAAAGAGTCACGCAGTCTCCCTCTTTATGATAAAATAATAACTGAAAAACCAGACAATATAACACATTCACACATATTATTTTTTCAAAAAAGGATATCTTCTTCTTTAACTGCTCTCTTTCTGTCTTCTTGGTGCATCCGTAGCTGAAGAAGATGACACTGGTATGGGTACTTGCTCTCTGTAGAAAACTGAAATAGGGGCAAAGTCATATTGGGACTGGCATTGGTGTCAGGTTCTTTTCCCTAGCATAGACCCTTGCTCCTTCCTATCAGTCAAAAAAGGTTAACTGTGGTAATTTCTTGACCCTTTCAGCCTACTCAAATATAGGCTCACTTTTCGGAAAATATTAAAGGACCTTGGTGCACATTTTAAAAAAAAATTCAAATGTTTTCCACACATCTAGTAAGATGCCTGTATTTGGTCTTTTTCTGCTGTGCTGACAATTTTCTCTGTGCTTCTGAAGTCCTCCTTCTGTTAGTGTGGAACCGCAGTCTTCTTCTTTACTGTGCTTTTATTCTGTTGATGACATAATTGAAATATTTCGCTGCTCGCCGCTTACCGCTCGCCGCTCCACCTACACTAATCTTACCTACCCCTGTTATTTGGACCCCAGCATTGATTGAACTAAGTGCATGCTAGTGTGACACATAAGAAATACATTGTTTTGCATATCCTAAATATTTCATATATTTTACTAAATGTACCCATTCAGCATCTCGTCATTTACCAGAATTTCAAAAGGTTACTACACCCTCTATCCAAAGTCTTCCTTGTCCTTGTCGTTAAATATGGCCATACTTGCATACACATGCTATTCTGTGCTCATACCTGTTTTGCACCCTTCTTGGGAGAATGCTGTCTATTTGAATGACTGTATCCCTTACTGCCTTTGTTCTGTACTTACCTGGGTCCTCTTACTCCTAATAATGATCAATAATTCGTTCCACACACTTGCTGTGTGAACTTGGTACTCACCTTTTCATTTTCTACTTGTTCATTAATACCTACCTTTGTCATAATGTAATGTTTCTTCCCATTATGTTTGCTATTCCCTGCTAAGGCCATGTTGATATTCTTCCCGTTCTCCAAAGATAATAATAATTGTCATCAGTAAAACATAAATCGCCCTCATGATATACATTTAAACAACATTTTGTTACTACTCTCATGTTCTTTAGTCTCAATCTATAAAAAATCCTCTCATATTATCAAATCAATCTCCGCCATCCATATCCCTTTGGCCCTTCATTAATCACATTGTCTCTTTTATTAAAATATACTATATTATTCAATTATAACCAGCACCATCCAGTGTGCTCTTTTGTTTACAAATCTGGATATCTTATCCACCTCTGTTTTTTGCTGTTTTAATATCCATTTATTTATTTATTTATGTATTTCACTAAATTGACGTAAATTTTTTGGTTTGAGTTTCTTACTCCTGTGCTTTTATCCCTATCTATTTATGATTAGCCTACATTAATTAGTCTAATTACAACGCAAACCCTCATATGTTTTGTATTATACTCCCTTACCTGAGTGTATCTTTATTTGGTTCCCCTAATTTTAATAGACCCATGTCAAAAGGGCTTTTCGTCCACAGGACACTTGGCACTCTTGCATTGCTTTCCTGAAATTATACTGAGTACTGCTGCATTTTTATCATTTGCTGTAGGATTTCCCCTTCTTTCTATTTTTATCCAGCATGTGGTGCTCCTAAAAAACACCACTTCATCATCTGTTGAGTCCTGTCTTAATATGTCATCATCAGTGATGTCAATCAACCTAGACCCTTCTTTGAGAACCATCCTGGTCCTCCATGGTCTACTCTCACTGTTCATTCCCTTGAGCATGGCCATTTTATTTTGCACTATGGCTGCTTTTAATTCCAGAGGGATAGTCTGTCCCCCATTTTGTCCTTAAATATCCATGGTCCAAACAAAAATGTGCCAGATATTCTCACCATTTTCTCCACTAGGAGAGATAGCCATGTTAATAGAATGTTATTCTCATAACTAAAAAAAAATAACAACTCAACTGGAACATCTCGCAGAACCACTTTCCCTGTGACTACCAGTATACATTTGCCACATTTAATTAGTGTATTCCAAAAGCAGAACCCACTGTCCCTTTGTCAATAAATATATTCATCATATTAAAGGTTGTCATCCAATGCCTTCCCAAAATATTAACTGGTGCTTGTCACAAATATAACAAATGTTCAGTCATATCACACTCTCCCATAAAGACTGATAATTCATCAATAAAAAGGAACTCAACCCATAGCTACAAAAACCCCTAATCACACATGATAATTCCCACCATTTGAACACCTTTCCTCCTTCATTCATCAACGTGCAGCCCGAGCGTCTACCAATAGAGCAAAGATTTTGCCTCCTACTGCCACATTAACCATTGGCTCCTCTTGGGGCATAGTGTCACTAATAATTCTGACCACATCAATTAATCCTGTGAGCTGCCCTGTTGTGGCGGCGCGCATACCCCTTTTCCTGTGAAAGGATTTCATCCTATCCTCCTATCCGTGGTGTCAATACCTGCCCTTGTTTCCATATCGCTAAATGTGCATGGGGCTCACTGCAATTGCCCCTGCAGTGAATTCGTTTTACACTTGCTCGAGTTGCTGTGTCTGTGGCGCTTGCATCTGAAACAATGTCTGATCCCAGTCCCTTTGCTAGCTTGTGAGCTATATACTGGAGGATAAGCTGACCCCTCTCTCGAAAATTGTCCATCTTGTGCATATCCTTGGCTCCTACAAGTATGCACAATGTGCTCTGTCATCCCGCATATTCAATATATTGGAGGAGCTCTTCTGACTAGCCCCCCTTGATTAAATCCTCCTTGCACATTTTGATTATCTTTCTGTATATTCTGAAAACTACCTTGGTTATTTTACAACTGACCTCTTCCTCTGTAGGCTATTCCTCTCTTGTGGCATAAACCCATTCCCTTCTTGATCCATTTGACGCTGATTATTCACCTGTGATGTACCTACTGCTTGCCACATTCACAATCCTTCACCACTTGTCAATATTGCCCCTTTCATGGCATGATTCGACAATTTTGTCTAAACTAACTTGATTTCCTCAATTTTCCTAACATCGTCTTTCTTCCTGTTTTGCAACAGCTGACAGTGAAGCACCATAGTCAACTGTACCCCAGATTACTATTTCACTTCGCTTCCCACTTGCTTACCAAGTGCCTCTGTACCTGCCCAAACAATCCCTGACAGAAAATGTGGTAAAATACTGCCATTGTTTTTCTCCTTGGCTCGTGTGTTTAAAGAGTTCAATGCTCCTAAATATAAGCAATCAGATGTTCACCCTCTTTTATTCATTTCCTTCAAAACACCAGCTACTCTTATATTCTGCTTCAAATAAAACATAATGTTCCCATCTAGTACTCTAAATATAAAATAAAGCATCTTCTGTGTATTTGTATGTCACAACCCCTCTTCTTGTAAATATATCATAACAAAGATTCTATCCTTGATCACTATATTTTTCCCCAATAATTGTGCCAAGCTTCCCTCATTCTTCTTTGTCAGTGCCTCAGCCTCAGCATGTTTACACTCTCCTTAAATACTTGAACAAACCTCTGCAAAAAAAAAAAAAACCTAAATAGTGGATTCCTTATTCTTAGAGGTCAGACCATCAAGGTGTTTACTTCTATAAAAAATACATTTTGTTTACCTAATGTTTTCTCAATCCAACAGTTTAAATGTATCATGCTCCTCATTTTGTGTGTGTCCTTAGACCCAGTGTGCTGTGTGAGCATTTTCCCTCATTGCCCATTACTTCCTCTTTCTAAATACACATTTTTGCATTTTTACATGCATTTCCAATATTTTCTCCAAAAAAGGTGTTTTTATCTCATTTATTCTTGCTATTCCCTGTAAATATTCACTGTGCTTGGTTCAATATCATCCACTAATACATTAACCTGCTTTTTCCTGTAATTTACACTCATAGTTACATTTTTACTCTCTGCAATACCTTTTTCAATGTATGTGATCCTGGACAAATGTTTTCCTTTTCTTCTCCAAATGCCCCTATATTGCATAGGTATAATGTAGGGTGAGGGAACCATTGTTCCCCTTCTTGGCACACCTCCAATGTGCTCTTACCTTAGTGCACATGCCTAAACCTGCATGTATAACACCTTATGACTCTACATTGTTTTGCAATACATATCCTATGCCTTTTCTCTATTCCCAGTTACCATTATGCTGACCATTCTAGTTACTTACAACACTCTTTTGTGCTTCCATTTGGCAATCTGTCTTTTTCCTTCATAGTGCACTGAAGACTTCTTTAACAAATATTTGTCCACTCTCCTTCTCATTTGCACAATTGGCCCATGCATGCTCCAGGACCTATGCTCTCCCAAAATGCCCCATCCCTCCTCAACAAGGGACGGCTAGCTGCCCAACAAATATCAACAACTCACGGGCGCTCTTAGTGTGTGCTCAACAATGAAGCATCCATCACCACCCCATTAAGTTACCAACTACCCCCTAAAATGGGAAGTGACTTTATGCAACCCTAAATAATGACTCAATGGGATCTCCCCAGTTCACACATATACAATAACTGGGGATAGCCTCCAATACACAAGTAATATATTGAACACAGGGTTCAACTCTATGTAACTCTTCTTGATAGAAACAACAATTCTTCGTAATATACACCCCTGCTTGACAAAACAACCAGGGGTTAAATTACCTCACAACATATCAATTCAATCCAACACTTCTCCCAACATCTGGTTTCCTAATTCACCCACAGCCTCGCTGAAAACATTTGTCAACCACATATTGCTGCTTCTTCTGCACAAACATTAACATTACCTCACAGAACTATTCCGGTTTGTTTTTTCCTGCAACCATAAATCAGTCTTGCCAACTGTTATCTCTTCAAACTTGAACAGACATCCTAGCCACTTCCCGCAGCACAGATTTTAACATATTTTACTGTGTGTGTCGGCGCTGGCTTTCCGCCAATCTATGCACATTTTTATAAATACAAATGGTCATATCTCTGGGAAATTTCACTTTTAAAATGTGTAATATATCTTATTCACTTTGCCTTAAGCTGGGTAGAACGATCCTAATGTCGGATTTTGCCTAAATTTGATTCAAGACCCCAAAATTCTTTCCTTTGTAACTGCATAGTTCCCTGTTTAAAGCAAGATAAATTTCTCTCCCATCTCATGACTTCTGTGCTCTTCGTTTACATTGAGTGCTGTGCAGGTGTTTACCGTATAAAGCTTCTTGTCTCATTAAGAATGTCAACTATGCAGGTATGTAAAAATTAACTCTCTGGCTACCATCCCTTGTCTGCCTCAAAAGGTACAAAATGGTAAATTTTGACTGTATTTCATTATTTTGCCTGGTTTTACATTTCAGAAAGCGCATATGAACACGCTCATAAATGATGTGCTCATGCGTCTGCCTTTTCACGGACCCCTGCCGTACTTTTGAATTGGTGCAAATCACCTATCTTGATTTTTATCTCAATTGTATACACTCATTGCCGCTTTTCAAAATCTTAATTTCACAACAGACACATAACAGACAGACAGAAAGACTAGTCAACTTCAACATGTATCTCCTCAGTGCTCCTTGCTGCTATTTCTTGCTCCTAAAATATACCCTGATAGGAGTTTAAATCATTTCCTCTCATGGACCTTGTCCATGTGCTGCCTAAGTACCCCTTGGGTTTTGAAATTACTTCTTCTAGACCCTCCTTGAGCATAGCACTCTGGGCTTATATATATATACTCTTGTCGTCTTGATGTTCTTCATCATACATGTTATACATTACTCAACCAACCCCCTGTTACTTCTTACTATTACCACATTACTTATCTTAAACTACCCCATTGCTCTTCTAAACTACCATGTTACTTTTTTAAACCTCTGATTACTGTTCTACATTACCACAAATGCCTTAATTCTATACATAATACATGTTTTTATTGTTTCCCCTTTATCCCTGTCTCCTATAATACATACCAAAATCCACAAATGTCAAAGTGCGCCATCCATTATTCATGCTGACAGTCATGGGGAGATGTCTTCTGGCAAGCTGGGGGCACACTGCAGATTCATTTACTCAACCTTCCATTTCCCTCTTCCCATCTCTGTCAGCATAAGTTTCTGGATTCTTGTTCCTGGAAAATGTTCAGGGTCCCTTCGCTGGTCGCCAAGTGAACAGGAGGACCCTCTGCCCTCCCTGAGCAGTTGACATCTGTAGACTCAGGCACTGGAGATTGTACATGGATAGAGCAGGAAATGGATGCCCGGGCATTTGATTCATTGCCATCTTTAATACAGGTTCACAAGACACCAGAAGGAGCAGCCCGGAGCTCCCAAAATCATTGTGCTCGTGCACACTTTTGAGAATGATGCAACATTACATACAATTGCACAATACACATCTGATTGGTCCCTTCAACCTGAAATAAGCCCATACTTGTCTGTGATTGGGTGGCTTAACTGTCACTCACCAATCCCACATGGCTTCATTTTGGCAAGCATGGACTGACTGACACGTAATCTGAAATGCTTGCATGCGATTCAGCCAGACCTCATTATAAATGTTTTATTGACTGCCAAAAGCAGCCCCATATCTGATTGTCGAGTGCTGCCAAATTCCCTTGGCAGGCTATACCGTGAAAATCCCTCATGAGTTCATCTTATGTGTTGCTAGTGAAGCAGCTGTTGCACCTAATTGGTAGCCTTTCCATGCTCCTTATCTGATTTTCTATCAATCATGTTTTTCCTGCCAAGAAATTTTAAATATACAATGCCCAGCCGTCTGCCAAAGAATATTTTAGTTCAGAATGAATAAGCCCTTCTGACACCTGTTTCTGAAGCCATTTTGATTTTGGCATCCATCTTAGAAAATATCTGAGCCTGCTCAGCCTAGATGTTCAGCTACCAAACAGTAAACCAATTTACTTTTAAGCATAACTCTTTTTCTGTCCAGTTTTCAGGCTACATTTTTACATATTCACGATGTGCGTGTATTACCATTGGCTTTCTAGCCATTCTGACCCCAAAAAATATATGTTGCCCTATATGTATTTTTTGTCTTAAAAAGGACTATAATTCTAATTTCTGCGACACTGGAACCATTGATCAACCTGGCATGTTACCTGTATTCATTTTGAGGGGGGAGGGGTCTATGACCTGCTCTACAAAGGGATGCATGCAGTACTGTGTTTTCTCTGTGTGATATGAAGGTGCTCTGCTGCTGGCCAAACCATACATGTACCAATTATGACAACCCCCAAAAAAATAAACTCATATAATAATCAGCATTACGAAAAACACAACCAAAAAACTGTGATGAAATACAAACTGAAGAAAACAGTACATTTTGATATTGGATGCTAAAAGGAGTAATTAAAGAGAATAAAGGAAAAGGTGAAATAGGAAGAAAAATAAAGAAGAGAGTGACACTCACAAAAACAGTAGAATGATCTTATCCCCTAGAGAGACACTGAGTTAGAATAAACAATGTAGACATCATGCAACAAATCTTGTAGAAGAAAGCAGATAAATGAAAAATAAACCTACACACTCACACACACACACACACACGCACACACACACACACGCAAGGACCTTAAGATTGCTCACAAAAAAGCACAGTCCATGCCTTGGCGGATCTCTTTGAATTTACTATTGAATATCAACTCCCCCTGGCAACCTTTCATATTCTCACTTTAACTGACTGTTCTGTATAATACATATATGTGCATTCCTTAGTGTCTGCATCTGCTAAAAGCTACTGCGTACAGCTGTATTGTTATGTGCTTAACCCTTAGTGCACATGACTTCAAATAATGATATGTCTCTGTCTATTTCATGTTGTCCTATCTGTTCCTTGTCAGTTGTTTGTATATCTGTGTCATTAAGGGTCGGTCCTATACAAAAAAGGGGGTGTTCCCATGTAAAGAAATTAGAAATTGTAAGTACAACTTATAGTATTTTCACAATGCCTTAAATGGTGATTTAATCACACATTTTTAAAAATTTTACAAATCTATGATACCTGTATACATGTTATGATGTTAACCGTATTAACATTAGAAGTCACAATAATGAAAAAAAGTCAAAGAATAAAGCAAAAAGAGTAGAAAAAATGTTGAAAAAAGGTTTATTTTTTATTTTTTAGAAAAGCAGAAATTGTCTTGAAATCATGAAATAGACATGCCGGTTTAGTATTGAAAGTGAGCGTCCCCCAAAAATGTATTTAAAACTCCCCAGTGAGAGTCAGTAAAGGACAAACCCAAGGAGGGAATGAGAACCAGACCAAGTGCGGGTGAAGGTAAAAGGAATAGTTTATCCAAAACCAAAATAGGGCAAGCAGAGAACTCTGCAAACTCCGAGAGTGCTCTGCCCAACAGTAGAATTACATTCATATTTATTACAAAGTTGCATCATCTTTGATGTAAGCTATAAGGGGCACATGAATCGTGGGGGTTGTGTGGTGAAGACTGGCTACTATGAGTTCTTTAGGTCCGGTACTCCAGGATTGGTGGAAGTCCACATGGTGGCAGTGTGGGGTGGACGGGTCAGCTGGGCTCCTCGGGGTGGGGATTGGGTGGTGAAGACAGGCTACTATAAGTTCCTTAGGTCCGGTGCTCCAGGATTGGCGGAAGTCCATGTACTGCCAGTGTGAGTGGACGGGTCAGCTGGGCTCCTCGGGGTGGAGTGCAGTGTCAGATGATGTTGAGCTGATACAAATGATCCATTTTGGCCACACATACTTTGACTTCTATCTATTCATATTGGCATATAAGAAATATATTGCTAAACATTTGACCTGAACAAAAAAAATGAGAGTTCATGAGTCCAGGTGCCTAACCCATTCACAAGACTATGTTGTCACATTCATCAGCCATTCTTTTAGATCTCATGAGACACTTATTTAGGGTTTGTTAGTATGTAGTGAATATATTGCTGCACATGGGTTCAGGGGTCTTCGGTGAGCTAGGGTGGTACGTTGATGGAGGGCATGTAATCTTACTTCAAAAGGCATTGGGGTGAAATGCTCACTGCCATATTTCTTTGACCAGAGTCTGGGGGTGCAAAGTAAGTTCATAGTGACCTCATGTGACAGAGAGCTGAGGGGAGGATGGATGCTTGGCGCAAGCTCAACAGAAGGGTGAAAGGTTACATTTGTAACATTAGGGCATCAGTGAGAAAAGGCCTTCAGCCATCAGCTCAGCGAGAGGGGGAGGATGGTGGGGGCTGAGTGTGCGGCACTGCAGGAGACGGGAGAGAAGGCCCTGTGGCCTGTTGAGCTGGATCTCAAACACTTTGTGGGGGTACATGTGAATCATTAGAACAAGATAGAACTAGGTCAGTGTGCGTGCAGGTACATCAAATAGTATGTGAATTCTGCTTATAATATAGGTTACGCGGTTCAGCGCTTTGAGATTATACCAATGATACATAAGGTGCAACATAAATGCCAAGTAACATAACATAACATAACATAACATGAGCATCGTGCTACAAAAACGAATCTCTCTATAATATCCTTGTGATTTTACCGTTTTGCATTTCACACATGAGAGGCGAATACCAATTAAACATGTTTGTGATCATACATAATATTAGAAAATCTTCGGACATCTGAATGTTATACATTGCATTGTGTTGAATAAGTAAATGTAGATGTCATACAACAGTGTGAGTCTGTGACAAAGAATAATACTTGACCAACAGTGGGAGGCCTAAATATGCAATCCATAGCCTTACGTGCAGTAGAAAATAGTTGAGGGTCGTCTTGTTTCATTACACACAATCAATCTCTCAATACACGACCACAGGAGGGGATTTTTAACCTTTCCAGAGGGATTAACAGTATAGGTGAGACAGAGTGGCACACAGGCATGGGGTACGTGTCTGGTACTTCAAACGTGGAGCAGTGTTTGGGGGTTATCCACAGCATATGTCATAAATGTATGGTCTGCAAGGGGACAGGACATGTTTATGGAGATAACTTGTTTTTCTCAAACCCCATCTTTGGCCCGGTCATTTGCAGGTCAGTGATGGACTGCAGAAGGTGAAAGATAAAAGCCTCATTACACGGATGGCGGTGAACCATGGCGCTATTAGCGCCATGGTTCATGCCGGTAAAATACTGGCACCGCCTTGGTGGAAAGGGGAATTACTGCCCTATTCCAAGGTTGGCGGGGCGGTAATTCCCCCTTCCACCATTGCCCTTCCCCATTCCCATTTTTGCCCCATAGGGCTCCATGGGAATGGGGAAGGCGCTAATTACGGTACCGCAAATTGCGGTACCGTAATTAGCTCCCTGGTCCCTTTGCGGGTTGGTTTTTTAACACCTGCAAAAAGCAGGCGTTAAATTCCCCAACCCGCAAAGGGACCTCGTAGTAAGGCGGTAAGGATTTACCGGTATCGGTAAAATACCGGTACCGGTAAACCCTTACTGCCATCCGTGTAATGAGGCCCACAATGTTTGTCTTGTAGCTTGTTCGTGCCTAGTCGCCCGTGAGAACAGGCCCACTGCAGGGACGCTGAGGGGAGGAGGGCGAGGGAAGTGACTGGACCACTGTGCACAATTTGGAGGGGAGAGCTGCAGTCCTGCAGGCTGCTTGTGTTCATGAAGACAAAATGGAGTCTGAGTGTGGCACAAAATGGAGTCTGGTACCATCCTTCTAGCTGAGTATTGCAGCCATATGGGTCTGCCGCAGCCATCCCGCATCCCTGGCCACAGGTGCATGGGTGGCTGCTGGACGCAAGTTGGTAAGAATGGTGGGAAGGGGGCCTGGAAGACCTTCCCTCCCATACATTCCCCCCTTTCATTACTTAAGTAACGTTTACTGTAGTTCACCTGACCGCTTTCATTCTTCCTCCTCGGCCACTGCCTTGTCCCATGCAGGTGTTCCCTTCTGTGGCATCCGTGCCCTACACACCCCCTGGAGACTCTCCCCAGCCCAGCATATTCATCAGTACAAGTCATGTATATACAACCCCCCATCTTCCCCCAGGTCCACCCACACCTCGTCGTACCAGGCTAGTGTAAGGGGTTATTTTATTGGTGTGTGGTATAAGTTATTTAAAATGTACCCATTGTAATACATTGCCACCAGCCTATATTTAGGCCCTGAGTAATCCCCCGTTGGCATCAGCACCACTCCTTTTGCATTTCCCATTGTCACCATCATCATTGCACTGTTAGGAAACGCATCGGTGCTGTACCTAAGTCCTAACTGACACACACAAAAAATCAGGAGCAAAAAAAACGATGGTGGGTACTAACATTTTGACAGCTATCCCGAGCCAGGAAGGTACCCAAGGAAAAATCTGATTGAACCAGGTGCTGGGCTGTACTCCGCCTTCTCCTTTCATCCACTCGCCAAGGTTGTGCACGGATGCTATTACATGCGACAGGGTTCCATTGTCTGCGTCCGCAGAAGGTACGAACGTGCAACTTGCGCTCCCATTTTTCCGGCAAACACCTCCATCCATGGCTGTCAACAGGTCTAGGACACACCTGTTCTGCATCATCATCAGCCGCAGGGCCCTTAGCTCCACTTTGATCACGTTAAATCCTTCCTCTGTGTCGTTAGCTAGCTGGATCAGCTCCCAGCGGGTTATCTGGAGCCATTTTGGGTTGGCTCGTGCCTGGATGCTTGGGATGAGGGAGGCGAAGAACGTTTTAGCCGAGTTAAACAACCGGAACCTGTCTGGGATTTGTGCCAAATGTTCTAAGGATGCGCTGGAAATGTAGTTTGAAGACCTTCTTTTCCTTCGAGACTGAACTTTGCATGTTTTCCGTGGATAGGGCATACACAGGGGCGTCTTTAGTTCGTTGTGGGGTTTCTGGGTCCTTCACGGCTGACAGCCCCTTCCCCCCTTGGATATTACTTTCAGGTACCACCACCAGGGCAGAATGCGGCATTGCTAGAGAGCATGTGCCCCTCGGTGACTGTGGGAGGTGCAAGTATGCCTGTTTGCCGCAAAACCAGTAAGTGTCCATTAGTGCAACAGTTCCTTTTTCATATCTGGGATGATGAGTGTTTAATTACAGTTCTTGCTTATCCCCACATTTACTTTTCCTTCTCCATGGAAGCACAGTTCGTAGGATATCTCTTTCTGTAGTTTAAATGGCTTTTCGAGGACCATGACCCACGTGAGCTTTGCAATGTGTTGGGTCCATATCGGGGCGCATGTTCTCTGGATCGATTGCAATTTTTCGGCTGACAACCCTTGTAGTGCTTCTGCTTTGCATGTTATCTGCTCATCTTGCCACTTATTGTGCAAATATAATGTTCCTTCAATGACTAAAAAAGGCTCTTTCAGGCATATTACTGCTTTTTGTTTCGAGTGGTATGTCTTTTCGTTTTGCAGCATTTTAAAAGAGACAGTGTGTGCTTGAAAAGTGTTTTTTATTCTGCATAATGCAAAAGACATTATGCAGAAGACAAATGCCCTCGAGATAAATGATCTACTATCCACACTTAATCTGGACTTACTTTGCATCACCGAATCCTGGCTCAATGATGCCTCCTGTCCAGCCTTCGCACTAGCCCTACCCACAGGCTACAGCATCCTTAGGCAAGATAGATGTGATAAGGTTGGAGGGGTAGTCACCCTTATCCAGAAAGACTCACTATCCATCAGATTAGCAGACCATAGTACATGGGGTGGTAATGCTGATATCATATCAGCCAAGCTTACGCTCTCCGCCAATAATCTAATCAACATCCACATCCTATACAGACCTCCCGGACTCCCAGCTGACTTCCAAGAGCACCTCTCCCATCGACTCAGCAGCAACATTAAAAAGTCCTCCAAAATCCTTCTATTAGGAGACTTAAATTTAGGATACAATGATCCTAAGGATAAATCTGCCGCAACCCTAGCTAAAGAACTCACAGACTTAGGTTTCTCCCAAAGAGTCCTCACCCCTACTCACTCCAAAAGCCGCACCCTTGACTGGGTCATGGATCACAACTGAACTCACTCCCTGCCACCCTTAGAGCTGAAACTTCCATCTCTGTCTTCCGCAACAACCTCAAGGCCACTCTCCTGAACTAGCAAGTGGAGGACTGCCTCCTCCACTTCTGCCATGTATATTGTAATATAACACAAATGTAATATAACTATATTGCAACCTGTATATATATTGCTAATGACCATGTAACTAAGTAACTAAGCTTTGTACTGTAACAAGTGCCACGATGTCCTCGGGCTGTTGTGCGCTATATCAATACGAATAAAACAGAACAAAACAAAACAAGATGAAGGAGACACTGGGCATCTGCAATAGGCAACTCTTGCGGTAACAGTACTTTAGGAGTACCGAGGTATGGGGTATTAGAGAGCACACATAACAGCTCTCATTAGTTGTCTGTTTTAAAGTGGAGCTTATGTCCGCGTACCATTTATTGGACTGATGTGGGTGTTGTGGGTCTTCTATTGTAGCTATACCGAGCCAGTGGTATTCATCATAGTTTCTCCGTCCCGCCCCCCTTTTCTGTCTCCTGTTGCCTGCAGGATGTTCTAGGGCTTTATCCTTTCCATGCTGTGTTAAGGGTGTTCCGCCCGCCCCCCGGTTTCCCACCCATTATATAGGTCAATAAACCATTTGATAGTTTTTTCATTGTCTTTCTCCACACTCTTAAGGGATACTGCATGTTGTTCAGTTGAATCAGGTAAAAATGCTACAGTTGGATCAGTATCATCGTAAACCCGGGGCAAATCAAAGGGATCTGGGTCGTTCATTTCATATACGTTGAACACAGAGGCATTATGTGGGGCTGTGGGGCGTGCTGATACAGGTATATTGGCTGTGCTGTTTGTGTGCTGTGTGCCACCTTTCTGTGTTCCATGTTCCCAGATGAGTTTAAACCCATCACATATGAGGTGAGTTCCCTTTTTTACCAGGTTGGTCTCATTCCCCCACCCCCCTCATTTAGATCTATAGATATAAATACAATGGCCCAGTATACCACTAAACCAAACAACATTGAAAAGAAAATCACTGCGCAGAAAAACAACCCACACTCATAGCTATATTTACGCAGATTAAAATTACTATTTCCATTTCTATCTATTCTAATGTTGTTGACATCTGGGACCCCCTCCATTGCCATGGTTGCTCCTACAGAATGAGACATAAAGGTGCATTAAGCAAACACATATATACATATTTTCTTATTCACATAACCTTTCCATTGTACACTTTATTCATCTTGTGTTGTGTTGTCATTGATTTTACTCTCTCTCTTATTAATCTCATTATTTATTGTTGGCTGTTAACACTATAAGGGAGAGGGCCATAGAGAGAGAGAGGGAGAGAGCGAGAGAGAGAGAGAGTCAAAGACCAATTAGTTGCTGTTGCACTTCATCTTTTGCAAACATCCTGTCACATTTATTTTTCATTATCATATCTCTTTTGCATCATATTCATCATGTGTCTAATTTTCCCTCTTATGTTTGGGTCATCTCTTGTGCCCTGCCTGTCTCTGTTTCTTGTGTTATACTGTCATATGTTTTTTGTACGTCGGACAAATGTATCCAATACCTAAGCCCTTTCACTTTTACAGGTGTGGGTGTGCAGTACATCACTTCATATGGGCCGTGAAATCTTGGGGTATTCCACCAACGTACGAAACTCCTCACGTACACCATCTCCCCTGGCATAAACTGACCTGTAGGGCTGTCTGTGGCCGGTGTTTCCGTATCATTTGCTGCTTCTTGGGTAAATGGGGGTGTAAGGTGCCTTGCAATCATGCGCACCGCTTTTGTGAGTTTTGTCAAATACTCATGGAATTTTTCCCCTAATACTGTAGCACTCCTGTGTGCATATGAGTGCCTGCGTAGTGGGGAGTGTGCTGTGGGCATGCGTCTACCTATCACTATCTCGTGGGGTGACAAATGGTGGTCCTTACTGGGTTGGTTTCTTAATTCAAACAGGGCTAGGAGTAGACAGTACACCCAATTTTTCTTTAGGGTGTAACATACTTTTGAAAGTCTACCTTTACGAGACCGTTTATTTTCTCAACAATGCCATTTGATTGCGGGTGATAAATCGTGCACAATTTGTGAGTTTTCCCTAACATTGCCGTTACTTCTTTAAACAGGTCATTGACGAAATGTGTCCCGTTGTCGGAGCGTGTTATGTCACATATTCCCCAGCACTAGGAACATCACTGCATACTTTGCATCTGGGTTGGCACATGGGCCCGCCTCTACCCATTTTGAGAAGGGACACACCACCACTATCATGTAGCGTGATCCGTTGCATCTCTCGCCCATATCAGCGTATTCTATGTGTAACTCTCTAAATGGCCCAATTGGTTTAGGCAGTGTTCCTCGTAGTGTTCTTAGTGTCATTTCTGAATTATATACCTGGCATGTTGAACATTCCATCGCCAGTTTTGATATTTGTTCTTGAAATGAAGCTGTTGGAAAGCTATTTCTAGTAGTTTCTGGGGCATCACTACCTTACCTGTATTACTTTGAGGCCAGAGGAGGTCAGTGGATGACTGGCTACACCCTCTTTTTTCCAATAACTCTTGTTCCTCTACTGCTGCTTCTTGCTGCAATTGTAATCTTTGAGAGACTGGCATGGAGTTATATCCATCATGGTGTCCTTCCTCTACGTGCTTTTGTAATATGTACTCACCTGTTGTTTCCTTAGATAAATATGATGCCTCTTTTGTGGCAGCATCCGCTGCCACGTTCCCTAATGAGATGACATCATCCTTGTTTGTATGAGCCTGGCATTTCACCAATGCCACAACTGTGGGCTCTTTCGGGGCTTCTATTAGTTCTGCTAATAGTTCACCATGTTGCACTGGTGATCCATCTGCTAATCGAAATCCTCACGTTCCCCACTGCGTCAACCCCCATGTACTGTTGTGGTTATGTATGCTGAGTCTATGTATATTGTTACTGCATATCCTTTTGCTGTATGCAGTGCTTCAATTAGTGCTGCTTATTCTGCTGCCTGTGCTGAGTAATGGGCGGGCAATCTTTTTTGGACAATTATTTCATATTCATCTTCTTCTAATCGCACCACAGCCACCCCCACATGCTTTTCCCCTGTTTCAGAGTTAATAGATGCTGACCCATCTATAGAATATACCTCTCCTTCAGTCAATGCATCTTTATTAGCCGTGGGTTTACCATCGTCCTCTCCACTATATGTGGAACAATTGTGTGTTTGTATGTCTTCCACTGTGCAGGCTTCTGTGAGAAATGTTGCTGGATTCACTGTTTTACATCTCACTATGTGTATATTTGCACTGGATAGTATTATCTTGTATGCAGTGGCTCTCTGCGTTGTCAATGTACTCTTTGATCTTTCTAGTATTGCGAACAATGAATGTTCCACGAACAACGTCACGGAGCATCCCAGTACAATCGTTGCACTTTTTTCAAAGGCAAATGCTGCAGCTGCGAGAGATTGTTCGCAAGTGAAGTGTCCCTGCATCACTGCGTCTAGTGTACCGCTGTAATACGCCAGAGGCGCGTGGCCTTATTATGTTTTTTGAGTGTCCCATCACAATGCGAGAATAAATAAAATTTGTGCTCATAATCCTGGTTTGCTAGGACTGGTGCGGTTGATATCAGTTATTTCAGTGTACTGAAGGCAGTGTGCATCTCTGCTGTCCATTGTATTGCTATGTTTTCTCTTTGTGCTTCTTTGAGTCCCTGTAATAGGGGTTTTGTGTATCCTGCATATTCTGATATCCAGGCACAGCAATAGTTGCACACGCCAAGAAATTTCTGCATTTCCTTCACTGTTTTAGGCTCACTCACAGCTCGTACTGCAGCGGCTATGTCTGGTATTATTCTTTTTCCATCTTTAGATATAAGCTGACCCAAGTACAACATTTCTGCCAGGCAATATTGTAGTTTTTCTCTGTCCACCTTGTAGCCCTTATGAGCCAACAATGTCAATAGTGTTACAGAGTCCTGTCTGCACTCATCCTCATTCTTCCCACAAATCAAGAGATCATCTACATATTGAATGATCGTGCTCTTTGTGTCAATGTTGCCGAGATCTTCATGTAAAATCCTGTTGAATATACTTGGGCTCTCACAGTATCCCTGCGGCAATCTGCAATGTTCATATCTTTTCCCTCCCACGGTGAGTGCTGTCAAGTACTGTTACTCGAGGTCCAGTGGAACTGAGAAGAATGCGTTCTTCAAATCTACCACTTTGAAACACAATGCATCTTTGGGTATACTACACAAAATTGATGCAGGGTTTTGACCAGAGGGAATTCCTTCTGTATGACGTCATTAAGGGGGCGTAGGTCCTGTATCATTCTCTACCCCCCTCCCTTTACTTTTTTTAATGGGGTAAATACAAGTGTTACAAGGACATTTTGAAGGCACTATAATCCCCTGCACTAGTAAGGCATATATTGTTTCTTTTATCCCTTCTTCTGCTTCTCAGGACAGGGGGTATTGCTTTACCCGGGGCAAAAATGCCCCTGGTTTGAGTTTTATTTTGACTGGTGTTACCTCACGCAACAATCCCACGTCATGTGGGCCTGTTGTCCATAATTCCTGTGGCACCGGTTGCATGTCATCATTGAAAAAAGGAGGAGGTGCACCCACTACCGCCATTAGCTGAACGGGCACCTGTCTTGTCTGAATCATTATGTCACAGGGAATTGCTGTCTCCATCACTATTTCTCCATCACTGTCTGAGTCAGTGAAGAGGTCTTCATCGGACAGATCTCGCAGGGCTATGTTAGCATTGATACACAGCACCGTTCGCCATTCACATCCATGTATGTCCATTCCGATCACTGCTATTCTTTGAGCGGATACCTGTACCGCATGTAAATCTAGGAACATCACTGTTCCTGGCATTATCTCTGGGCGTGCCACAGGGCAGAACACAAATTTTGCTGGCACTCTCCATTCTTGGCGCTTTAGCTCAGGCATAATCCGAGCTAGTGCGTTAACCCTTGAATGAACATATCTGGGTCAACCGGTATTCGACGCACCTCAGGTGCTGTGGCTCGTGTGTGTACTACTAGCATCGCTCGCATTGGACAGATCCCAGGGGTTGAACAAACTATCCCTCTTTCTGTAAAGGAAATGGTAATTTTGAGTTTACTAAGGAAGTGGCTCCCCAATAAATTTATGGGCGAATCTTCATAATACAGTAAAGGTGCTCGTACTGTCTTCCCGCCCACTGTTACATCCAATTCCTCTGTGTATGGAACCTCGACCACCGCCCCAGAGAACCCCTGCATCTCCATTTTAAGATTAGATAGCGGAAACCTGCCTTCTCGTAGGCATGATTTTTCAGCTCCAGAGTCTACCATAAAAATGAATTGTTTGTTTCCTATCTCCGCCCCCACCAGTGGTTCCTCCACCGCGTCAAGGGTCATTGATAGTACTGGACACGCAAGTGCTCTCTGCGGGCTGCCCTATGCTGAATATCTTGTGTTTCCGCCATTGCCGAAAACATTCCCGACACCACTGCCACCCTTCCAAAGGGCGCAGGGGCACCATTTGCCGTTGTAAGGAAAGGGCTACCTCGGACATGAGCCATGTGTTGGCAGGACTGTGGGTGCTGTTGTACATTATGTGGGGGTGATCTACGATCATCTGTGTACCTCTGATCAGATTGTTTTTCTCTCACCTCCACCACCCATTGGCAGCCCATGTGGGCTTCCTGCTTCCTGGGTGGGGGTGGCCATACTGCTGTTCATTTTGATAATTGTTCTTGTGTCTGCTACTACACTTGAGAAATGCCCCCACCTCCCGCAGTTCCAACAGTTCCCTTGTCCTCCTCTAGGGACCGGGCCGCCATACCCTCCATACCCGTATCCACCCCCTCTTGATCCTCTGTACCCACCTCGTCCTCCACGGGCACTCCTCATTGCCATTGTTGCCCTGCGTATTGTTCCTCACCATTCCACTGCTCCTGTCCATTTTCTGCGCAGTTGGCTGCCATTCTGGCTTGTATTGCTATTGACCCTTCCTCCTCCTCTCGTTCTCTGTCTGTGGGAGTGCGGCTACAGCTGCTGTGACCTTCACTAGTTATATCTGAATTAATGTAGCCTTGTCTGCCACTCTATTCTGTGCTATCCCTTTCTCTCTCTCTTTGATACTTTTGCAATGGTGTACTATAATGCTCTGTATTTCTGGCCAGCCTTTGGCTTCAATCGCAGCTATTTTATGAGGGCTTTCTGAACTTCCTTCGGGAGGCCTCTCTTGATATTGAAGTAGAACAGGGAGGTAGATTGATCCCAAGCCATGCCCGTCTCTGCCCTCCACATCTCCTGCACCCGTAAAATAAAGGCCATTGCATCTTCCTCATCACCCATTGTACACTGCACCACGGACTGTAAATCAGGTGTGTCAGGAAAAGTATCTCTCAGTGTGTCCCATATTCTTGCTCTTACTGTGTTGAAGGGGGCACCATCATGGCGGTCACAATCTAGTGTTTTTCTTGGGAAACCTGCTTTTGCACAAACCCTGTCAGCTTGGTCACCTACTGCGCATACTAATAAACTTTTAACATCCCCTACCGCCAGGGAAACTCCGGCAGTGTTTTTCTCAAATGCGTACATCCATTTACTTCCCCTCCTTAAAGTGGGGGCAATCATTTTAGTAAGTTTTACTTATCCATTTGGGCCCAGGGTATGTAGAGGCAATTGCAACTTCCCTTTGGTCACCTTCCCTGTACTTACCTTTGTTCCTTTTTTCCCTAGTATTGCCATCCGCCCCATTGTATTTCTTAACCTTCCGTTCCATTCTTCCTCCATCACCCCAAGGGTGTCTGTTCTATCCCTGCTGGTGCCCCTCCTGCTGCAATCTTGTTCATGCTTTTCTATGCCGCACCACAATTCCTCCTCTCTATATGAGGCCATGCCCCCTCCTGCGGTTTCCCCCTCGGTTGTATCCTGACCTATCTCTTTTATCCTATTAGGTGTGTCATTTATCCGGAATAGTATTTCCCCCTTCTTCCATCCTTCTTCTGTAGACCTGTCAAGAGACTGTGACATTTGAGGCTGTTCAGTTCTGGAGTTGCCAGGCCCCCCTTTTTCACATATGTCTCTTAATCAGGATAGTTCACTGAGGGCCATTGTAAATAAATCGTGCTAGATCTTGTGTGATTTTTTTAATGTCTATAGATGGGGTGCTTACCTGGCCACCTTGTCTTGGACACTCATATGGGGGAGGTGCTGTGGGTTGTGGTGCGGTCGGGGGTGTGAGTTTTGATACATACACAGGGTCACTGTATTCTTCAGCTGGCACTGGTTTTTATAGGAGGGGATATAACCATGAAACCTTTATTGGACCATCCTTCTCATCCCCCTCTTTCCCACTATCACCTACTGCCAGGGGATATGAGTTATGTTCTTTCGTTGGCTCTTTTCCCTTAATTGGAGGTACTTCTTCAAAGAGTCTCCATACATCTAGTATGTCTCTTCTATTGTGCTACTGTTTTCCTTTATATGTCATATACAGACATGTGGCTACTATGTCTAGGACATTTATGTCAAATTATCCTCCTTTGGGCCATACCTGAGGTAGGCCTTCCCCTTTTAACTCCGTGATCCATTGATCATGGTACTTGGTAATCCTCTCTGCGTAACCTGGCAAACTTTGGAAGATATGAGCCAATGGTGTTTCTGCACCCATTCTGTCCCCAACCCCTCCTTTTCACCTTACGAGTGTGTATTATATGAGACACAGTTCCCACTACTCTAGTACGTTATGTCTTTTGTGTACCACTTTTGCACCAAAATACTCAACCATTCTCCAAATTGTCACACTTACAATGACCAAAACTCATTAGATGATAATGCAATACTTTAGTTATCACCACTTATACATTAGGCCCAAAAAACATGACAAAACAAGTTCATAACATTAACCAATGGACAGATCACATATAACATTTAACATATATCCTCCCATATCTCCTCCCTTTCTATTCTCAGCACCCCGATGAACAACCCCCTTTTCCCAATACCTTTGGCCTTTTCCACCCTTAGTTGCTTATATATTTTCCTGTGGTCAGAAAAGAAAAAAGAATAAAGCGTTTCTAAATTGTATTCTGAGTCTTCTCCTTATGTGAGACTCCCACTGATTCCACTTATTTTCCACTTATTCCCATCACTAGTCGAGATAGAACTATGCAGCGCCGCCTTCCACCCCCTCGCGGAGCTATGTTCCTGTATTCCTCTTTCATCTTGTAATCTCCTTAACTTATCCTAATGGCCATATGCAGAAAAAGAAAAAGAATAAGAACATATATATTAAACCCACAAGAGTTCGCCTTTACTTCATCTGACTCCATACACTACACCTCTATCCCACCACTAGCTTCTTTTAGCGTCACTCGCACTTGATACTCACGTGTCTGTCTTGATCCAAGACCCTCTGGACCAGGTCTGTCCAGGCGCTGCCCCGCACTCAATGGCCGCCCCCGGCTCCGGTGAGCGGTATGGTGGGTTTTGCAAGTGGGACACGTACCCTCTCACCTTACTGCATGCGCACGTCTAGGTGTGCCGGTTACCATAGGCAGGCAGCTCTCTTGAGGGGGCATGCCAGGGGTCTCTGCTGTGGCCGGGGACGTCTCGTGCCAAAAGGAACTAATGGACAAAATCACGTCGGGGTCACCACTTGAAAGTGAACGTCCCCCAAAAACGTATTTAAAACGCCCCAGTGAGAGTCAGTAAAGGACACACCCTAGGAGGGAATGAGACCAAGACCAAATGCGGGTGAAGGTAAAAGGTAAAGTTTATCCAAAACTAAAATAGGGCAAGCAGAGAACTCTGCAAACTCTGAGAGCACTCTGCCCAACAGTAGAATTACATTCATATTTATTACAAAGTGCATCATCTTTGACGTAAGCTATAGGGGGCACATGAATCGTGGGGGTTGGGTGGCGAAGACTGGCTACTATAAGTTCCTTAGGTCCGGTGCTCCAGGATTGGCAGAAGTCCACGTGGATCCAGTGCAAGGTGGACGGGTCAGCTGGGCTCCTCGGGGTGGAGTGCAGTGTCAGATTATGTTGAGCTGACACAAATTATCCTATCTAGCGCTGCCCTTTTGCCACACATACTTTGACATTTATCTATTCATATTGGCGTATAAGAAATATATTGCTAAACATTTGACCTGAACAATAAAAATGAGAGTTCATGAGTCCAGGTGCCTAACCCCTTCACGAGATTATGTTGTCACATTCATCAGGCATTCTTTTAGATCTCATGAGGTGCTTATTTAGGGTTTGTTAGTATGTAGTGAATATATTGCTGCACATGGGTTCAGCGGTCTTGGGTGAGCTAGGGTGGTACGCTGATGGAGGGCATGTAATCTTACTTCAAAAGGCATTAGGGTGAAAGGCTCTCTGCCATATTTCTTTGACCAGAGTCTGGGGGTGCAAAGTAAGTTCATAGTGACCTCATGAGACAGAGAGCTGAGGGGAGGGCGGATGCTTGGTGCAAGCTCAACAGAAGTGTGAAAGGTTACATTTGTAACGTTAGGGCATCAGTGAGAAAAGGCCTTCAGCCATCAGCCCAGCGAGAGGGGGAGGATGGTGGGGGCTGAGTGCGCGGCACTGCAGGAGAGGGGAGAGAAGGCCCTGTTGCCTGTTCAGCTGTATCTCGTACACTTTGTGGGGGTACATGTGAATCATTAGAACGAGGTAGAACTAGGTCAGTGTGCGTGCAGGTCCATCAAATAGTATGTGAATTCTGCTTATAATATATGTTACGCGGTTCAGCGCTTTGAGATCATACTAATGATACATAAGGCGCTACATAAATGCCAAGTAACATAACATAACATAACACGAGCAACGTGATACAAAAATGAATCTCTCTATAATATCCTTGTGATATCACCGTTTTGCATTTCACACATGAGAGGCGTATACCAATTAAACATGTTTGTGATCATACATAATATTAGAAAAACATCAGGCATCTGAATGTTATACATTGCATTGTGTCGAATAAGTAAATGAACATGTCATACAACAGTGTGAGTCTGTGACAAAGAATAATTCTTGACCAACAATGGGAGGCCTAAATATGCAATCCATAGCCTTATGTGCAGTAGAAAATAGGTGAGGGTCGTCTTGTTTCATTACACACAATCAATCTCTCAATACATGACCACAGGAGGGGATTTATAACCTTTCCAGAGGGATTAACAGTATGGGTGAGACAGAGTGGCACACAGTTGAGCAGGGTTGGGGGGTTATCCACTGCATCTGTCATAAATGTAGGGTCTGCAAGGTCTGCAAGGGGACAGGACATGTTTATGGAGATAACTTGTTTTTCTCAGCTTCGGCCAAGTCATTTGCAGATCAGTGATGGACTGCGGAAGGTGAAAGAAACAGGGGGTAATTCATAGAATTCTGCGCACAAGTGGCACATGCGGCTGGCGCACAGTGTGCACGTGCGACTTTCTGCGCCAGCCGCGTGCGCTAAAATCCATTTCCGCTCACAGCGTATTCATTGATTTTAACATCCAAAACCATCCGTGGTGCAGAGTGGCGCAGCGACCCTGCAGCAGCGCCAGTTATGCCCACAAGCCCTCCCCGTGCACCATGTACAGGGCACAAATCCCGTACATGGCGCACAGGCTCACAACCACGAAAACTCCTGTAAAACTCCCCGCGCACCCCTCCGAATGTACCCCACTGCGCAGGTAGTCTCACACGCGATTGGGCCTGTGCGAGTGGGGTACGTGGATAACTGGGATGCGTGGGAAGTTTCACATGCGATTGGCCCCGTGGGTGCGGGCTACGTGGATTACTGGGGTGCGCGGGAAGTTTCACACCTGATTGGCCCTGTGCGAGCGGGGTACGTGGATTACTGGGTGCGCGGGAAGTTTCACACGTGATTGGCCCTGTGCGTGCGGGGTATGTGGATTTGGGGTGTGCACGGGAAGTTTCACAAGTGGCAGCACCTGTGCGTGCGGGCTATGTGGATTACTGGGGTGCGCGGGAAGTTTCACACGCGATTGGGCCTGTGCGAGCGGGGTACGTGGATTACTGGGGTGCGTGGGAAGTTTCACACTTGATTGGCCCTGTGCGTGCTGGGTACGTGGATTTGGGGGGTGCGCGGGAAGTATCACACATGGCAGGCCCTGTGCGTGCGGGCTACATGGATAACTGGGGTGCGCAAGAAGTTTCACATGCGATTGGCCCTGTGCGTGCGGGCTATGTGGATTACTGGGGTGCGCGCAAAGTTTTACACGCGATTGTCCCTGTGCGAGCGGGGTACGTGGATTACTGGGGTGCGCGGGAAGTTTCACACGCGATTGGCCCTGTGCGTGCGGGGTATGTGGATTTGGGGGGTGCGCGGGAAGTATCACACGTGGCAGGCCCTGTGCGTGTGGGCTACGTGGATAACTGGGGTGCGCGGGAAGTTTCACATGCGATTGGGCCTGTGCGAGCGGGGTACGTGGATTACTGGGGTGCGCGGGAAGTTTCACACGCGATTGGGCCTGTGCGAGCGGGGTACGTGGATTACTGGGGTGCGTGGGAAGTTTCACACTTGATTGGCCCTGTGCGTGCTGGGTACGTGGATTTGGGGGGTGCGCGGGAAGTATCACACATGGCAGGCCCTGTGCGTGCGGGCTACATGGATAACTGGGGTGCGCAAGAAGTTTCACATGCGATTGGCCCTGTGCGTGCGGGCTATGTGGATTACTGGGGTGCGCGCAAAGTTTTACACGCGATTGTCCCTGTGCGAGCGGGGTACGTGGATTACTGGGGTGCGCGGGAAGTTTCACACGCGATTGGCCCTGTGCGTGCAGGGTATGTGGATTTGGGGGGTGCGCGGGAAGTATCACACGTGGCAGGCCCTGTGCGTGTGGGCTACGTGGATAACTGGGGTGCGCGGGAAGTTTCACATGCGATTGGGCCTGTGCGAGCGGGGTACGTGTATAACGCGGTACGGGGGAAGTTCCACACGTGCTTTTGCTGTCAGAGCGGGGTATGTGTATCCAGGGGGTACGCGGGGAGTCCCACACGTCAATTGGCAGTGTGGGTTCTCACAGGTGTGCCCTCTACCCCCTCCACGGACCCCGCAGGCAACCCACACCACAGGGGACTACCCAGCACCCCTGGTCATGTCCCGCAGGCAATCCATCCACCATGGGCATGCCCCCAGCCAGGCCACATGTCACCTTGCACTAGTGATCACCAACTCATGTCCCCCAGCACCCCCACCCCCCAGCAGTGAGGGTCACCTGCCAGCATGACCCCACTCATGTCCCCCTGCACCCACACCCCCCACCTGCACCCCCACCCCCCAGCAGTGAGGGTCACCTGTCAGCAGGCCCCCACTCATGTCCCACTCATGTCCCTCTGCACCCCCACCCCCCAGCAGTGAGGGGCACCTGCCAGCAGGCCCCCACTCATGTCCCACTCATGTCCCCCAGCACCCCCACCCCCAGCAGTGAGGGGCACCTGCCAGCAGGCCCCCACTCATGTCCCACTCATGTCCCCCAGCACCCCCACCCGCCAGCAGTGAGGGGCACCTGCTAGCAGGCCCCCACTCATGTCCCACTCATTTCCCCCAGCACCCCCACCCCCTCAGCAATGAGGGGCACCTGCCAGCAGGCCCCCACTCATGTCCCCCTGCACCCCCACCCCCCAGCAGTGAGGGGCACCTGCCAGCAGGCCCCCACTCATGTCCCCCTGCACCTCCACCCCCCAGCAGTGAGGGTCACCTGCCAGCAGGCCCCCACTCATGTCCCACTCATGTCCCCCTGTACCCCCACCCCCCAGCAGTGTCGGTCACCTGCCGCAGGCCCCCACTCATGTCCCACTCATGTCCCCCTGTACCCCCACCCCCCAGCAGTGTCGGTCACCTGCCGCAGGCCCCCACTCATGTCCCACTCATGTCCCCCTGCACCCCCACCCCCCAGCAGTGACGGTCACCTGCCAGCAGGCCCCCACTCATGTCCCACTCATGTCCCCCAGCACCCCATCCCCCAGCAGTGAGGGGCACCTGCCAGCAGGCCCCCACTCATGTCCCACTCATGTCCCCCAGCACCCCCACCCCCCAGCAGTGAGGGGCACCTGCCAGCAGGCCCCCACTTATATCCCACTCATGTCCCCCAGCACCCCCACCCCCCAGCAGTGAGGGGCACCTGCCAGCAGGCCCCCACTCATGTCCCCCTGCACCCCCAACCCCCAGCAGTGAGGGTCACCTGCCAGCAGGCCCCCACTTATGTCCCCCAGCACCCCCTCCCCCCAGCAGTGAGGGGCACCTGCCAGCAGGCCCCCACTCATGTCCCACTCATGTCCCCCAGCACCCCCACCCCCAGCAGTGAGGGGCACCTGCCAGCAGGTCCCCACTCATGTCCCACTCATGTCCCCCAGCACCCCCACCCCCAGCAGTGAGGGGCACCTGCCAGCAGGCCCCCACTCATGTCCCACTCATGTCCCCCAGCACCCCCACCCCCCAGCAGTGAGGGGCACCTGCCAGCAGGCCCCCACTCATGTCCCACTCATTTCCCCCAGCACCCCCACCCCCCAGCAGTGAGGGGCACCTGCCAGCAGGCCCCCACTCATGCCCCCCTGCACCCCCCACCCCCCAGAAGTGAGGGGCACCTGCCAGCAGGCCCCCACTTATGTCCCACTCATGTCCCCCAGCACCCCCACCCCCCAGCAGTGAGGGGCACCTGCCAGCAGGCCCCCACTCATGTCCCCCTGCACCCCCAACCCCCAGCAGTGAGGGTCACCTGCCAGCAGGCCCCCACTTATGTCCCCCAGCACCCCCTCCCCCCAGCAGTGAGGGGCACCTGCCAGCAGGCCCCCACTCATGTCCCACTCATGTCCCCCAGCACCCCCACCCCCCAGCAGTGAGGGGCACCTGCCAGCAGGCCCCCACTCATGTCCCACTCATTTCCCCCAGCACCCCCACCCCCCAGCAGTGAGGGGCACCTGCCAGCAGGCCCCCACTCATGTCCCACTCATGTCCCCCAGCACCCCCACCCCCAGCAGTGAGGGGCACCTGCCAGCAGGCCCCCACTCATGTCCCACTCATGTCCCCCAGCACCCCCACCCCCCAGCAGTGAGGGGCACCTGCCAGCAGGCCCCCACTCATGTCCCACTCATTTCCCCCAGCACCCCCACCCCCCAGCAGTGAGGGGCACCTGCCAGCAGGCCCCCACTCATTCCCCCCTGCACCCCCACCCCCCAGCAGTGAGGGGCACCTGCCAGCAGGCCCCCACTCAAGGCCCCCTGCACCTCCACCCCCCAGCAGTGAGGGTCACCTGCCAGGAGGCCCCCACTCATGTCCCCCTGTACCCCCACCCCCCAGCAGTGTCGGTCACCTGCCGCAGGCCCCCACTCATGTCCCCCAGCACCCCACCCCCCAGCAGTGAGGGGCACCTGCCAGCAGGCCCCCACTTATGTCCCACTCATGTCCCCCTGCACCCCCACCCCCCAGCAGTGAGGGGCACCTGCCAGCAGGCCCCCAATCATGTCCCCCTGCACCCCAACCCCCCAGCAGTGAGGGTCACCTGCCAGCAGGCCCCCACTCATGTCCCCCAGCACCCCCTCCCCCCAGCAGTGAGGGGCACCTGCCAGCAGGCCCCCACTCATGTCCCACTCATGTCCCCCAGCACCCCCACCCCCAGCAGTGAGGGGCACCTGCCAGCAGGTCCCCACTCATGTTCCACTCATGTCCCCCAGCACCCCCACCCCCTAGCAGTGAGGGGCACCTGCCAGCAGGCCCCCATTCATGTCCCACTCATGTCCCCCAGCACCCCCACGCCTCAGCGGTGAGGGGCACCTGCCAGCAGGCCCCCACTCATGTACCACTCATGTCTCCCCACCCACTCACCCACCCAGCAGTGACATGCCCATCTCATGACACAAACCAAAAGTCAACTATGTACATCAACACAACAAAACAAATGAAACCTATCTAATAACCTACCTAACAAAAAAACTATATACAAAAGTGTGGGGAATAGTCCAAAAGCCCCAAAATAAAAAAAAAAAAGGAAACCTAACACTATAAACTATTTACAATGGCGACCGGCAAGTCCTGCGGCTCACTCAGTGATGTTTTCGGCCAGAGCATCATCGAACTCCATGTCTATTTGCTGGAGGCGGGCCTCTGCCCTGGCCCCGAGGTCTCGCAGGGAGGCACTCATGGCCTGTTCCAACTCCCTGCGAGTCGCCTCGAGGCATTCTGCCTGCCTCAACGCCCGACGAATGACAACTCCGCCCTGACCATGGTGAGCCGCGCCTCTTCCGCCCGCCGCCGCTCCGCACCTATATGCTGGCCCAACCGCAGCCACACGGAAGACACACCCATTCCAGGGTCCTACTGCCCTTTGGCCGATGCCTGCCCCCTGATGTCGATGGCCCCGAGCCATCATTGCTCCCACCTAGAGCCTGCTCCTGCTGCTGCTGCTGTCCATATGCCCCGTCCGATGATGCCTGCACATCCTCCATCAGCTGGTCTCCAGTTGTGCGGTCCACCCCTGCTGGACCGCCGACTCCCGACTGTGGCAGGGATGAGATCTCCACCAAGCTGGCTGTGTTGGTCAGGCCAGGTCCACAGTGGGCCCTGGTGGAATCTGGGCCGGAAGACGGCAGGGAGAATGACTGGCGCATAGTCTCCACAGAGGAGGAGAGGTCCGCACGAGTGCGCGTCACATGTAGGAACCCACTGACCAGGGCCCCTCCCAACAGTGCCACGTCACGACGCTGCTGTTCGTGATGGCGTGCGTTCTCCGCCCAGGAAGAGCGCAAGTCATCACGAATGTCACGCGTGCGCAACGGGACACCAATCAGGACGGAGCCCATACGTTCTTGGGACCCCTCGTCCGCAGGTAGTGGAGAGGCAGATGACAAGGCTCTGTCCCCTACCTGCGGACGGGCCTGGGACGGGGCATCCCTGCTGGTGCATGGTGGTGCAGTCACAGGGTCAAGGACAGTGACATGCACAGGCCCCTCCGTGGTGACCTGTGCTGCCTCCTGACCCTGGCCCTGGACTGCACCACTTGCACCAGTGGTACTACCCCCACCAGGCCCCATGTGCGGCTCAGTAGCGGGCTCCTCCTCCTCTGTGGAGACCACCAACCTGTATGTCTCCACACCGTCTTCCGCCATTGCAAGCCCCTGTGGGGGCTCACCCGGCCCTTCCGCCACAGCCGTAGTGGCAGATGCGGCACCAGCCCCTTCGCTCCCGGCTGATGGCAAGTCCTGGGAGGGTGGCTGGGCCTTGCGTTGCCACCCGGTGGAGGCATCCCCGCCGCTTGGCTCCACAGCGCCGTCTCCACCCTCTTCTTCACTTGACGCTGCGTAGAGGGAGACATAGAACACAAGCATCAGGGTACACTACAATATTCCCCTAGACAGGAAGCAATAACACATGAGTGGCAGTGTCAAACGTCACTTCCATCCTGTCCCTCCACAACACATGGGTGAATGCACGCAACACACATGCAGAAACAGGCACGGGGCCTGCAATCAACATCAGCATCCATGTACAAGGGCCTCTATTAACCAAAATGTTGCCTTCAAACTCACATGCATCATGGCTCACACTGATCCCATGCACACACATCACCGGAGGGTCATGCATCATGGCTTGTACACCACAGACACAGTGGATAGACACAGTGCATACAACGGTGACCGCACTGCATGAGTGAATGTACACATCATCACAGACATGTGTCATGCATCCATGGCGTTTCAAAGTCACACACACACTTCTCAGACACACACACATGTGCACCATACATGTACATGACAGCAGCACCCATCCCTCACACCCCCTCCATGTCCAAGAACAGAGACTGGCATGCTTTCATGTGTGCATTTGGCATACAGCTCCCCATGTTGCATTGTAACACATACACCAACCATGTGGTTCACACATTACTGGTCTCACATGCATGACCATGATGTCCCTGCACACACACATCCATACATGGCCTATGTCACACATACAGGCAAATATCAGACTACCAGAACACTGCAACATGCCCTGTCTCACACACCAATGCTTGGCCACTTACTGCTCAACTCCAGACGGGTCTTCCTCCGAAGGATCTGGGCATGGAGTGCTGGGCATACGCGTTCCAGGACCTTCATCTGGATGCCACTCATGCTGACCCGGCCCCCCTCCGCGAGGCGCCGTGCCTTGTAGAGGGTCCTGGACCTGAAGTCCTCCCAGCACTTCTTGACTTGCTTGATGTCACAGGTTGCCACCCCCTCCGCGTTGATGGCAACCACTACATCGTCCCACATCCTCTCCCATCCTTCCTTGTTGGTGCGTGATGTTCTGAAGAGGGCATCAAAATGCCCCAGGACATGCTCCACCAGGACACCAACTTCCTTCACACTGAAAACAAAGGGGGGGTCTGGGAATCTCTCTACCAGCACGAACACAGCCCAATGACCTGTTCTTGGGTGAATAACCCCTGGGAGAGACTCTACCAAGTCTTTAGCTCACTGTCCTTTTCACAGAGAAGAAATTTCCCCGCATATCAGCCTTTGTCCTGCCCAGGGGCAGTCCAGCGCCGAAATGCTAGGCAATTCTCCTCTGAACAAGAGTACCATCAGTAACCCCATACACGTGTTTCAGCATTGTTGGGCATCATCAGTGAAGTGAAACTGTTGCCTCTCTAAGAACAGTGAACAAGGGGTCCACGTCTGGATTGCCCTGTTAACTTAGGGTGAAACCCAAAGTTAATGTATGCAAACAAAGGGGGGGTCCGGGAATCTCTCTACCAGCACGAACACAGCCCAATGACCTGTTCTTGGGTGAATAACCCCTGGGAGGGACTCTACCAAGTCTTTAGCTCACTGTCCTTTTCACAGAGAAGAAATTTCCCCGCATATCAGCCTTTGTCCTGCCCAGGGGCAGTCCAGCGCCGAAATGCTAGGCAATTCTCCTCTGAACAAGAGTACCATCAGTAACCCCATACACGTGTTTCAGCCTTGTTGGGCATCATCAGTGAGGTGAAACTGTTGCCTCTCTAAGAACAGTGAGCAAGGGGTCCACGTCTGGATTGCCCTGTTAACTTAGGGTGAAACCCAAAGTTAATGTATGCAAACAAAGGGGGGGTCTGGGAATCTCTCTACCAGCACGAACACAGCCCAATGACCTGTTCTTGGGTGAATAACCCCTGGGAGATACTCTACCAAGTCTTTAGCTCACTGTCCTTTTCACAGAGAAGAAATTTCCCCGCATATCAGCCTTTGTCCTGCCCAGGGGCAGTCCAGCGCCGAAATGCTAGGCAATTCTCCTCTGAACAAGAGTACCATCAGTAACCCCATACACGTGTTTCAGCCTTGTTGGGCATCATCAGTGAGGTGAAACTGTTGCCTCTCTAAGAACAGTGAGCAAGGGGTCCACGTCTGGATTGCCCTGTTAACTTAGGGTGAAACCCAAAGTTAATGTATGCAAACAAAGGGGGGGTCTGGGAATCTCTCTACCAGCACGAACACAGCCCAATGACCTGTTCTTGGGTGAATAACCCCTGGGAGAGACTCTACCAAGTCTTTAGCTCACTGTCCTTTTCACAGAGAAGAAATTTCCCCGCATATCAGCCTTTGTCCTGCCCAGGGGCAGTCCAGCGCCGAAATGCTAGGCAATTCTCCTCTGAACAAGAGTACCATCAGTAACCCCATACACGTGTTTCAGCCTTGTTGGGCATCATCAGTGAGGTGAAACTGTTGCCTCTCTAAGAACAGTGAGCAAGGGGTCCACGTCTGGATTGCCCTGTTAACTTAGGGTGAAACCCAAAGTTAATGTATGCAAACAAAGGGGGGGGTCTGGGAATCTCTCTACCAGGACGAACACAGCCCAATGACCTGTTCTTGGGTGAATAACCCATGGGAGAGAGTCTACCAAGTCTTTAGCTCACTGTCCTTTTCACAGAGAAGAAATTTCCCCGCCTATCAGCCTTTGTCCTGCCCAGGGGCAGTCCAGCGCCGAAATGCTAGGCAATTCTCCTCTGAACAAGAGTACCATCAGTAACCCCATACACGTGTTTCAGCCTTGTTGGGCATCATCAGTGAGGTGAAACTGTTGCCTCTCTAAGAACAGTGAGCAAGGGGTCCACGTCTGGATTGCCCTGTTAACTTAGGGTGAAACCCAAAGTTAATGTATGCAAACAAAGGGGGGGTCTGGGAATCTCTCTACCAGCACGAACACAGCCCAATGACCTGTTCTTGGGTGAATAACCCCTGGGAGAGACTCTACCAAGTCTTTAGCTCACTGTCCTTTTCACAGAGAAGAAATTTCCCTGCATATCAGCCTTTGTCCTGCCCAGGGGCAGTCCAGCGCCGAAATGCTAGGCAATTCTCCTCTGAACAAGAGTACCATCAGTAACCCCATACACGTGTTTCAGCCTTGTTGGGCATCATCAGTGAGGTGAAACTGTTGCCTCTCTAAGAACAGTGAGCAAGGGGTCCACGTCTGGATTGCCCTGTTAACTTAGGGTGAAACCCAAAGTTAATGTATGCAAACAAAGGGGGGGTCTGGGAATCTCTCTACCAGCACGAACACAGCCCAATGACCTGTTCTTGGGTGAATAACCCCTGGGAGAGACTCTACCAAGTCTTTAGCTCACTGTCCTTTTCACAGAGAAGAAATTTCCCCGCATATCAGCCTTTGTCCTGCCCAGGGGCAGTCCAGCGCCGAAATGCTAGGCAATTCTCCTCTGAACAAGAGTACCATCAGTAACCCCATACACGTGTTTCAGCATTGTTGGGCATCATCAGTGAAGTGAAACTGTTGCCTCTCTAAGAACAGTGAGCAAGGGGTCCACGTCTGGATTGCCCTGTTAACTTAGAGTGAAACCCAAAGTTAATGTATGCAAACAAAGGGGGGTCTGGGAATCTCTCTACCAGCACGAACACAGCCCAATGACCTGTTCTTGGGTGAATAACCCATGGGAGAGACTCTACCAAGTCTTTAGCTCACTGTCCTTTTCACAGAGAAGAAATTTCCCCGCATATCAGCCTTTGTCCTGCCCAGGGGCAGTCCAGCGCCGAAATGCTAGGCAATTCTCCTCTGAACAAGAGTACCATCAGTAACCCCATACACGTGTTTCAGCCTTGTTGGGCATCATCAGTGAGGTGAAACTGTTGCCTCTCTAAGAACAGTGAGCAAGGGGTCCACGTCTGGATTGCCCTGTTAACTTAGGGTGAAACCCAAAGTTAATGTATGCCAACAAAGGGGGGGTCTGGGAATCTCTCTACCAGCACGAACCCAGCCCAATGACCTGTTCTTGGGTGAATAACCCCTGGGAGAGACTCTACCAAGTCTTTAGCTCACTGTCCTTTTCACAGAGAAGAAATTTCCCCGCATATCAGCCTTTGTCCTGCCCAGGGGCAGTCCAGCGCCGAAATGCTAGGCAATTCTCCTCTGAACAAGAGTACCATCAGTAACCCCATACACGTGTTTCAGCCTTGTTGGGCATCATCAGTGAGGTGAAACTGTTGCCTCTCTAAGAACAGTGAGCAAGGGGTCCACGTCTGGATTGCCCTGTTAACTTAGGGTGAAACCCAAAGTTAATGTATGCAAACAAAGGGGGGGTCTGGGAATCTCTCTACCAGCACGAACACAGCCCAATGACCTGTTCTTGGGTGAATAACCCCTGGGAGAGACTCTACCAAGTCTTTAGCTCACTGTCCTTTTCACAGAGAAGAAATGTCCCCGCATATCAGCCTTTGTCCTGCCCAGGGGCAGTCCAGCGCCGAAATGCTAGGCAATTCTCCTCTGAACAAGAGTACCATCAGTAACCCCATACACATGTTTCAGCCTTGTTGGGCATCATCAGTGAGGTAAAACTGTTGCCTCTCTAAGAACAGTGAGCAAGGGGTCCACGTCTGGATTGCCCTGTTAACTTAGGGTGAAACCCAAAGTTAATGTATGCAAACAAAGGGGGGTCTGGGAATCTCTCTACCAGCACGAACACAGCCCAATGACCTGTTCTTGGTTGAATAACCCCTGGGAGAGACTCTACCGAGTCTTTAGCTCACTGTCCTTTTCATAGAGAAGAAATTTCCCCGCATATCAGCCTTTGTCCTGCCCAGGGGCAGTCCAGCGCCGAAATGCTAGGCAATTCTCCTCTGAACAAGAGTACCATCAGTAACACCATACACGTGTTTCAGCCTTGTTGGGCATCATCAGTGAGGTGAAACTGTTGCCTCTCTAAGAACAGTGAGCAAGGGGTCACACTGAAGCTGGTGGGCCTCTGCCTCTCTGGCAGGGGGTCGCCAGTGGTCTCAGATGGTCCTTGCCTCGACATGGCGACCCCCGAGGCAGGCGTGGGTAGGCAACTGGGTCTTGGGGCTGGGTTGTGGAGCGATGGTATCCCAGTCGGGAGTCTTCTGTTCCAGCAGGGGTGGACACAGCAACTGGAACCCTGGCTGACGTGCAGGCACCAAATAGCAGGGCATGTGGGCAACAGGCAGGCAGGCAGCAGCAGATGGCAGGTGGGAGCGTGCTCGGGTCTCTGGGGGGCAGTAATTCGGCCTTCTCGGCAGGAGCGTGGTCTTCCATGTGTTGTTGCGTGGCCAGCTTGATACGGAGTGATTTGGCACGTGAAAATCTTGCATGTCTGCGTGTAATTCGAGGAAAGGCCCTTATCGCGTAAGCGCGTCTGTGACGTTACGCTCGCGGGCATTTCCCTCGTGACGTGGGCATAGTGGTTCAGGCCGCGTGAAAAAACTGCACATCCGCGTGTGAATGCATGTAATCCGAGGAAAGGGCCTATGCGTCTGTGACGTGACGCACAAGGGCGTTTCCCTAAACACAGGTGCATGTTCATCGTACACGTGCAAAAACTGCACGTCCGAGTGTCAGCTCGTGTAATTGGAGGAAAGGGCCTTAGTGCTTACACGCATAAGTGACGTTGTATGTGTGGGCCGGTTTAAAAGCTACATGTAGGATGCCATTTCCTTGTACGTGCTTTTTGTGGAGAGCGAGTGGGTGAATTCTGTACTTCTTGTCGGTTCACATGCGATTACTTCACAGCCTTTCAAGTTCGTACTCCCTGTTACCTCTGACAGCGTTCAATTTTTTTGTTGGGCCTGTTTCCTCAAACAGGATTCACTTCTTCTTTTGTCCTGTCTCCTCAGACAGCGTACAATTCTTCTTTTGGCGGGGGTGTTGCCAACATGCACACGCGCATCTTTTTCACGTTCATTTTCCAGGCAGACGGTGAGTCGCGCACGTATTTACCAACTGTGCTTGTCCCGTGTGTCGCGTACCCCTTCAGAGGTCATTGCAGGATGCGTGTATTACGCGTATGCTTAATTTTGTGTTTCTGGGTGCCACAGCGTAGTGCAGGTTCATTTTTCCACGCATGTGGTCTACGAGGGGTTGCGTGCACATTATTTTTTGTTTTCGGGGTGCCTGTGCGTTGCGTGACCTGTCATCTTCCCCCAGGGATCACAGACAGCCTTGCTAGAGCACTAGGGTACGAATTCCATCTAGTACCCTATCCCTTTAACCTCCAATTGCCCAGGATAATCGTTTACTGCTACTCCCATACGCACAAGAACATCAGTGCCATGGTTGGGAGGCGACCAAGCGGTAGGGGAGGCAAAGGTGGCCGACCTTCAAAAGGTGGGCGTGGTAGGCACGGTAGGGGACGTGGCCGGGATTTGCAGGGTGCCCCTATACCCCCATGTGTGAAGGAACAATCACAGACACCCATGCCCCCCCATGGTTGTGGGAAACGTAGCTGACACCATACCAGCTCAGCCCTTGTTGGAGCAGCACATTGTGGCACCTGAACTGGCACACAATGACTCCCAGGCTGACTTCCAGGTCTGCAAGTCAAAGCCACGTGTGGCGGTGCAAGTTGGTGTCACCAGGCCACGTGGATCTGGGGCAGCTATGTCATCTGCTGCCCCAAGTAGGCAGGGTGGGGAGGCTGCAGGGGCAGCTGCAGCTCGATCCACCCCAGCTCTGAGTCTCCCAGCCGGGACAGTGTCCGGTTCTGGCCCATCATACCGACGTTGCCCCTGCCAACATCACCCTCCAGCCAATGCCTGCACCAAGACCTATGGTCATTGTGCTTTTGCACACTCCTAGTACCTAGTCCACTGGCGTTTCTGCCCCTACTGACCAGAGCGGCGTAAGCCACTCAGGATTCGCACCACCTTTGAAAAAAGAGGAAGAAGGGTGCTTTGGCACTACAGGCTGAGACCCCAGACACAGCTACACACTCCAGCACATCAAGGAAGCCTAGCTTTAATGACGTCAAACTTGATGCACTTGTGGCCTATGTGTCGGCACATAGCCGCGAAATGGTGGTGACTACACCTGGTCAACGTAAGGCGCACTGGCAGACCATCGCAGACATCATTAGTGCCCTTGGATTTGTGAGGCGCACAGCTGATGATTGCTACAAGCGGTGGAATTACCTGAAACGCGGAGCAAAGAACAAGCTGGCCTCAAATCATGCTTCTACTCTGGTGACTGGCGGTGGGTCTCCACAAGAGGACAACCAACTCACTGAACATGAGTCTGTTGCTGGAACCTTCGTCACAGAGGAACAGCAGCATAATATGAAAGAGCTCTTTTGTATCTTAAAGGAACAGGAAAAAACTAACCATACCACCCCAGATAGATCTATCTCGGATGATGCCACTTGGTGCAATGTTATGCAACGAGCTCTGCATAAAAAACTCGATATTATAAAGGAAAACATACTAGAGAAAAGTATTGACCTAAAAGACACTAAGGCGTCTTCAACGGAATGGTCTTTTCATAGAGCATCAACAATTCCAACTTTTAATCTATACCCCATAACAGATAAAGATTTTGAAAATATTATCACTCAACTAAAGCCAACAAGATGTAAAAATGATATATATACTACTATGATAATTAAGACTTGTGCCCCCTCACTAATTACCCCCATTCGCCAATTCGTTAATACATCCATATCCACCGGCACGATTCCGCAGGATCTTAAGAAATGCTGGGTTATGCCAATTCTGAAAAAACTGGCCTATCTGTTGATAGGCCAAATAATTATCGCCCCATTACCAGCACTGCATTTCTACTTAAGATCTTGGACCGTGTGGCGTACATTCAAATTGCAGACCATTTAAAGTCATACCCCATCCTTAACAACCACCAGTCTGGTTTCCGAGTTGGAAATGGTACTGAAACAGCGCTTCTCGAACTCAAGTCTACACTGATGGCTCGTATGGATAAGAAGGAGGCATATTTACTCATGCTGTTGGATCTTTCCGCGGCCTTCGACCTGGTGGACCATGATATCATGGCCACCAGGTTGTCTGAAGTGGCCAACTTCTCCCCTCTAGCTTGCAAATGGGTTTTGTCCTTTCTCAGTAATCGTGACAGTAGAGTCTTTCATGGAAGTGCTGAATCGGAGCCTATTATCACATCTTGTGGTGTCCCTCAGGGTGCTTGTACTTCTCCCTGCCTCTACAATATTTTTACGGCCCCATTGTTTGCAATGCTTGACCACGAGAATACTATATTTACAACCACGTGGATGACACTCAATGTGTAATCCCGCTCTCTGGCTCTCACACTCTGGACGAACTGGCCATCTATAGAGTCTTCTCTCTAATTGAGACCTGGATGGTTCATAATAAGTTACCATTGAATAAATCAAAAACCGAACTGTTGGTCATTGGCTCCCCACACACTATCACTAAACTTGGTACACTGTATGATAATTTCCAACTGGGAGAAGAATCTATCAAACCACTAAAAAAAGTGAAAACCTCGGGAGTGACATTCGATCAACACATGACCATGAAACAACATGTTAGTAGCCTTGTTTCGTCATGTGCCTACTATATTAAACTCTTAGCACACTTAAGGCCTCTGATTTCCCAGGACAATGCAGAGACTATTGCAAGAGCTATTATAGGCTCTAAAATAGACTATTACTCTAGCCTTCTATGGGAATTAATAAGGCTGATTGCAATAGGCTACAAATCTGTCAAAACGGGGCTATTAGAGCCGTCATGAAACTTAAACATAGAGATCATGTTACACCAGCTAGACGTGAGCTCCATTGGCTACCTGTGGCCTCTAGATTCCTATTCCGCACTCTGACTATTGTACATAAGTGTAGATCGGGGAATATGCCTGGATACTTACAACAGCTACTATCCACAAGAACTAGCTCAAGATCACTGAGATCAAATAATCTACATCTCCTGTTCAAAACAAAGTGCCACACTGTTAGAGCAGCCAACTCAGCTTTCTTTGCCAATGGTCCTAGAGCTTAGAATGCTCTTCCGCTGGAGCTGAGATCCATGGACTCCTTAGAACTGTTTAAAAAACGGTTAAAGACCTATTTGTTCCATTAGACAACCCTGATGCTCTTGTTTTATTATCTGGTTGCCTGCTGTATGAAAATGCTTTATTTTTTGTTTGTTCTGTCTTGTAGTGCCCTCACGCCCTCGGGTTCATGGACGCGCTATACAAATGTATTAAAGTAAAAGTTAAAAAAAAAACAGATCCAAGGCGTGGGAGACCTACCAGATTATGACGCATTGTCCGGTGAGTGCCCATGCATGTGTGTGTAATCCATGTGTATGTTGTGTGTGTGACGGGTTCTGATTGAGTGCCAGGTGAGGGTGTGTGCACCTGAGTGGTATGGGTCACCTATGTGCTTCCTCCAAAACATTCACTGGCCTTGGATTTGGGTATGACAGTATCCCTTCTGCCCACAGTAGCCATTTAGCACCACATTACTGCAGTTGCCCTTGAACTGTCATCTTGCAACAACATTGTTCAGAATTTTTCAGTGTTCATGCAGGCTGATTGTTTCAATTCTCCCACTTTTGCAATGCATTTATCAGCCGTGTTGTCACATATGTGACATGCTTCTGTCATTGATTACATCCCACATTAACCCACATTTGTTACCTTGTTATGTGAATGATTAGACCATTCAGGCTAATTGAGTATTGGCCTGCTCACATTGATTTTTGGTGCCTGTTTGTATGTGGCACATGATAGTTGTTTCCTGTCAAGTTTAAGTGACCAACCATTGATGTGTACATCTGCCTGCAATCACTGTATTCTTGTACACTGGATGTGTTGCAGTGAGTGGCACATGAGTATTTTGTCACACTATGTAGCATTTTTCATCTCATCATGTCCATCTCACATGGATGGCTGACAGTACTCATTCACTGACATATGGCTGTACTTGTGGAATGTACCATGGATATGTAACATGCCATCTGTGTGATGGCATGTGTCATGTATGTGTATTGGACATGCCACTCACAGGCTAATGGGCCACATTTTGACAATTAAGTATTTGAACAAATAGGATTATTGTTGAGCAGTAAACACCAGTTTTCTTCTGCTTATCACCCGCAAGTGAACAGGATTGCCAAGCTTAAGTTGATGCTGAAAAAGGGATGGCTATATTGCCTGCCCTTAGCTTTATATGCCCTAAGGAATCAGACCGGTTTGTACCACCACCTCACCCCCCACAATCTAGTGACAGGAAAGTGAATGAGAATGCCTTGAACTCCTCCATCGAGGAGTAGAAGTGATGCCCAGAGTACATCAAAAAGGTTAGGAAATGAATTGAATGAATATTTGACATGTATGACCGTAGTATCTCTGTCATTTCAGATGAACTCAAGCGTCAGCGGGGTCGGTCTCAGAACACAGATGAAAACCATTCACTAACCGGATCTTCAGAATTATTATCAGCACTGAGACCATTTGTAGCAATGCCGTGCTGACCAGAAATTTTGCTTGGAAGTGGCATGAGCCAAGGTTTGACGGCCCTTATATAGTTGAGAATGTCAATCCCTCAGCAGTAAAGGTCCAATGCAAACAAGCTTGGATGCACTTAAACGATGTGAAGCTACACATCGGTGAGACCGCAGCACCCCTAACGATTGATCCAGAAGCAAGACAAGAAGAATTTCAGAGTGGGCAAACTCGATCGATGACAAAGAAAAAGGACGATAAACCAACTAGCTGATGAAATGCCGGAATCAGAAGGGAAGAAAACAAGATGCTAAATTGTCATGGCAAGAATAAAGAAGGGATACGGAGATGTAAGGAAAGAGGCCAACTACAAATGAAAGGAAGAGTGCTGACTCCAGAAGGATGGACTGAAGGCCTAATTATGTGTAAAGCAGCAGCATTAACAGGATATTTTGAGCCAGTTATAGACACGGCAGAGAATGAATGCAAGCACCACTGGCCGAAAATTGCAAAGTTGTTCACATGGGTCGATGCTAAATGAGGTCCATTGCAGATAGTACCTCTAGCAAGTGCATCCTTGTGTTTCAGAAAACAATGGTACAAGGAAAGTTGGAGTAAATCATCAGTATGGCAGAATTTTTGATATACCAGGCATGAAGGATGGAACAGTAGTTCTGATGGACCACTATTGGGTGTGTGGATTCAGATGCTTTATGAAGCTACCCAAACATTGGGGATGGATGCACACTAGTGTGCTTATTCATGTTCCAGCATTAGTGATTCCGAAGAGTGACCTGAACATTGGAGAGATTCCAAAAGCAGATGCCCATTTGAGGAGATCATTCGAATTTCTCAACCAAACAAAGAGGCAGAATTATTTCTCGGCTTAGTCGATAGAAGCCTTTGATTCTATTTCATATGAGCACAGTGTGTTCAGCCAAACTTCAGCAATATTTGCAAATATCTTTATGCCAGGAATCCAGACAATGGTGAATGCAAAGTGGTTACAGATCACTCGCTGGGAGCTCCTGCAGACAATCAACACTATCATAAAGGGATTTAATGCGATCAAAGAAGAATTAAGCGACATAAGACTGATGACCCTACAGAATAGATATCTTCTGTATATGATAACAGCGATGGATGGAGGAGTTTGAACCAAAATCGGGGAATGATTTTGCACGTTCCTACCTTCTCACGATGACGAGAATTGGACCTTGACATAGGCTATAATGTTGCTGACAAAGCTACATGATCAGATGGAAGATGAAACAGAAGACATTGCAGAAGATAGCTGGTTTGTGTCAATTTTCTCATGGGTCCCACAATGGATGACAAACATCTTCAAGTTCCTGGGAGCAGTATTAGTGATGGTGATGTTTGGATTCTGTGTGATCAGGATAATAATCACACAGTGCAAGAAGAAAGCAAAAAAGGTGGAAGGAATGAAGATCATGATTGATGTTGAATCAGGGTTTGCACCCAAGGAGTTCAAAGATGAAGAAATCAGAAAATATGTAGAAGCCAGCACCTTAGCACCGGAGGCAATGAAGTTCCTGCATCCGAGAAACCATAGGAAGTATGTGGGACCATGGATCTACTCTAATCCAAATGGACAATGTCGTCACATGACCTGGAACATTGATGAACAGGTAAAATCGGCAGGATCTTTGAAGGGAGTGGTAAAGATTTGGACTCCCAGAAGCACTTCTTCAAGAGAGGAACCAGGACGTGAAGACCGATGGAGGAGTGGTTGATAAATCAACCAGAGGGGGGAGTGTACAGGAGCAGCTGAATGCCTCTGCAGGAAGTCCTGCGCCCATTTTGCCTATATGCTGGAAACCGGAAATTGTGACATGCGCAATGCCGGTGATGGTGTCTATTCCACAAAAAGCCTTTGAGACAAGGTATCTATTGAGAAGACCCTATATGATGTATCCCCGTAGAGATGACAGTCACTTAGAGGAGATCCCCAAAGGAATATGAAGATAAGAGAAAGAGAGGCTGGTGACATCACAAGAAATGAGCGTGAGGCACTGAGAAGAGTGGCTGAAAAAGAGAAGACATAGACCTTATAGAAACTGATGGCGAAGTAAAGCATCAGGAAGACTTTCATATTCCGAATGAAAATTGCACTTGTGAAGAAGCACTGCAGAAAATGCAAGCTGTTTTATACCTGTACAGATGCAGCAACACAAGTAGAATAAGTAATCATAAGGATGGCTATATGTAGTGAATAGACGGCAAGGGGTGCCGCCATTATATAGAATTCTGAACATCAGTGTCACATATTTAGTAAGCTCAGACCCACGAGAAAGAAGGATCTGGAAGGCTGTGTGTTGAAGAAAGAAAACCATATGAAGATCGAGAAGAGGCCTGAAATACCTGTATGGCTCGATACCAAAGATGGAGCAGCCAAGGCCTGGTTATCTATCCTTGAAGAACAGTGGACGTGAAAAGCTGAATCAGCCATTGTGGAAGGAAAGAACACCATGGGTGCCAAGTTATGAATTCAAGAAAATTAAATGCTGCAAAACAGGCCAAAATACTGTCTCCAATCACGTGAACTGAGGATGAAAATTGGAGTGGATGTGCAGACCTTAACTACGATAAGGATGTGCCTATACTCCCTTTTATTCTCAGGAGCAATGCTACTTTGCAAGGCCAAGTACAAAGACAATCTGAATGGCAAACGGCATGAGTGATGAGAGATGGTGGGCGAATTGAGTGGGGAGACATGGTCAAGTCCACCCAGCATCACCTGGGGTACCGGCTTACATGCTGCTAGTGAGCTGAATGATCCAGAAGGGTATAAGCATGCCAACCAATTGTAGAAGGCCATATAACAAAGGGCCTTATGGTTTGAGAACCAATGATGTGCAGTGTACTTAATAACTGATGAAGATGACTTGCACTAGGGGTGGGCATAAGTTGTCCACCAGACTGTAGAGACACTATCACAATCCAATCCATTTTAGAAAGTATACCTAGATATTACCCTTGACCCAACCACAATCCCAAGTAGGTTTTCCTAGTTTGCCATGTAGTATAAGGTCACATATGGCAAGTTTCTGTTATAAAAGAAGTGCTTATTATATAGTGTGGCAAGACTATGCAGTGCGACATCCGTTGATGTCCGTTGTAGCTCCCTGTTTTAGACAATTGAAAATAAAACAGTCGAGAGAGACATTTTGTCAACTTCTTGAGTCGATCTTATTATTTAGTGTCAGAGTAATTCTACATCCCTATCCTTGTATGACGTGCTACTGATTTAAAGGGCCCCTCGTAGGTTCAGTATGTACATTTATCATCCATGCAGGGCCATCTCAAAGGGACTGCCAGTCAAAGGGGAAAACTGCCCTGGACCTTTCAGGGCAGGGCTGCTTCGCGGGGTGGGGTTTCCTCATGTGTTACAGGTTATTATTTGCATAGCACTTCTGGCATCTAAGGCCAAGTCAGAGTGATGATAAATTGGGATGTGTGGCCTAGTGTCCACATTACGCAGCTTGGCACATAGATGCTTCGATTTAAATACTAGCTTCAGTACCTGATCAGCACAGTGTTTTTCCTGGACCAATCTCTGCATCTCCCTGGGTCTAAAATTTCAATTATGTTGAATGTGATGTTAAACTGTAGCCACCAGCTGCTGTGCTGCCATGTGCTAATATGTTCCCATCGCTTCTAAGATTCTCTAATTTGGCCTACACAGCCCCAAGCTCAGATTGTTATGCGTGTGGTAACACATGTTTGAGGGGGCTCTTTTTCAAATATCAGCTTTTAGCTAGCAGGATACAGGAGATGGGCAGTAAAAGTTCACCTTTTATATTAAGTTGAATTTGTAATAACCTGCTCAGAGTACAAAAATATACACACAGTTACAGGAACAGGAAATGGGGCACTTAGCTCTGTTACCTGAACAACACAGTTTCTGAACACCATCAGGGCTGACTCAGCCTTTCATCCTTTCAGAGGTGGATGAGTAACATTTAGCTGAGCATTGAAACTCCTGATTACTTAAGCACTGTGTTAGTTTAAAGTGCCCAAAATATCATGACAAATAGATTTAAAAAAATGCTTTTCTGAGGAAGAAATGCGAGCATCACATTGGGGTAGGGAGCCTGAGGAGGGCATTGGCAGGTCCTTTAGTGGAAGGTATTTCTGGCGTGGGTATCCCCCTGAGCTCTAGATTCTGCAAGGCAACCCGTGAGGGGGCTCATCCATCCACGGGGTCTGTAAATAGGTGTTTGGTCTCAGAAAGAAGGGATGTACAGCCGAGAGGGCAAACATTCTCTAATCAGCTTCATATAGTTTTTGCACTGCATTTTGTAAGAGCTAAATTATGTCTTTTTCTTCTAATAGTTTTAATAGTGCCTTGTTCCACAGATAGGCTGGGAAAAGGCAATCTCAGTCATATACTTGGCCACTTCTAAGCCATGGCCCATTTGATTCACAGTCATTGTTGGCTGGGGTAGCCTCCCTGGAGCCTGTGTCTCAAAGAGAAAACAAAAGCAGGTGACAGATAGGCAGCATATCCAAATATAACCGAAAAGTAATAGAAATGGAAATGATGTTGACCCAATGCACAATAAATATGTTTTGGTATGTAAAAGCTTTTGTTGAGAATATTTTCTCTGGCAATTATTTGGTGTTGAACTGTTGTAGGAGGAGCTGTACAAATTAGAATAAACCAACATAGGTTGTAATCTCACCTTAGTCTCTGCCGCTCCAAGTTGACAATAATTTGGAAAAACAAAAATGCTAACATGCTTATTTCTCTGCACGTGTGCGCATTGCAGCATGCCTGTTACCATTCATCTTTGGTGCAGGGCTGTTATCCACACCGTACACATTAGGACTTTGTAAATCTCAATCAGTGCCTATCTAAGGTCATGACTGACAAAAGGAGGACAAGTTTGATTTATTTGTCTGCATATACTTAGATGTTTCACTGTGTGTCTAAATTCACTAGTTTGAGTCTACATTATCTGCAAACATTGGCACATCTTTAAGAAAACAGGGACACAAGTGGAGAGACCTATTTCTGTCTAAAGAAAAAGCACCTTTATTGGCAATAAAGTGAGCAGAGCAATATGAAAAAAGACAACATTGAGCTATCATCACTATTGAATGAGTGGGGGTTGAGCCCAATAACGGGACAACACCCATGTGGACAATTTGGAATAGTATTTTGATCACCAAAAACAATAGACATTGGATTGAACAAATCCTGGACACAACATAGATTTACGAATTACAATTCGAAACATGTTGTCTATTTAATAACCTGCCCTTGTGGATTGAGAAACATAGGCAAAATCAAAACACACATTTTTGAACCTTGCAGTTCATTAAAAAATAAAGTAGAGCAAGCTCCCATGGTAAAACAATTCATGGAAAAACAAAATTAGTGGGATGAGTTTCACTGGACAGTGATACAGAAGATCCAGGGTTCGAATAAAAAAGATACAGAGGAAAGGCTGTTTAGAAGAGAACAGGGACTCATTTTTTTGAAAGAAAGTGACACTCAACGGTTAAATGAAGAGTTAGAGTGGCACAAAATAATATGTGTAGAGTCAGTTAATTCGTCAAATTGTCTTTTTCCATCTAAGCAACATGATACGGAATAAACGGCTCCACCTTTAATTATTGAGCTTTTGAGCAGAGAACTACCTGTGTATACAATGGTAGCATCTGATGAATGGCCACACATTAAAAAAATCCCTTTTGGTAAAAATAAGCCACAGTAAATGCCTGTTTTAATCTCTATAATACGTATAGTCATAAAAGAGGATTGACATCTACGCTCCATCTCAGCAGATTCGGCTTCTTATTCGTATACATATTGGAGTGGAAATATGTAAAGAACTCAAGCATTGCAGTGCAGGGAATCACATTTTAGAGGCAATCCTGCCTTCTATTAGCAGTGGATACAATCCTAATCCCTGGATATCATAACAAGTAATACATAAGGAGAAGTAGTCCTGTGCTCCATTCTCATTAGAATTGGAGGCTTATCACGTGATGATCAAGTGTATTGTGGCAAGTGCATACATATTTCACCGGGGATTCAACCTCCTATGACCAGTGTCACTTACAGGTGGAGAGGACAATCCAGGAATGACATGCTGATGAAATAGTGGATAGGTTAACGTATACATCAGCATGGTGCTGATGTAGGTTGATAGTCTTTGAGGAATAGACATGAGGGCTAACATGTTTAATGATATTTAATGAGTCGACTATCAAAAAGTCAGACTTGTGAAGTGGGAGGCATGCAAAGTGATAACATACAGACCTGTGGGCGAGTTAGTTGTTTTGAATTGTGTAGCATTGTTGGACATGGAAGGTTGTGGATTTAATGTGGATATGGGTTCTGAAATACACATATTGCTTATTTTCACAGATGGTGATTTGGATGTTCGGACAGGCTACAATGTATATGCAGAGTCCAGAAGAAACTGCCAAAATATCCCCAGATGTATATGCTTAAGGCTCAATCCATTCCGTAAATTGATAGCTCTATTTATATTTTGGTCTTTGCAGATGGAGACTGTACGTGTCTCTCAAGAGGAAGTGGTGGTCAAGATTTGAATCAAAAATATGTGTTTGTGAAAAAATAAATTTATTGAACTGTGGTATTTGTGACTAGGAATATAGCGCCTGAGGAATGTTCAGCATTTAGTGGGCAGGTGAACAGAAAAATGTTGAGCATAAGGTTGTAGATTGTTCTATGTACCTAGTACACAATATTGGTCATTTGATCTGTAATTTGGTAAAAGATGTACCACTAAATGGAATAATGTAGTCACATGTGCATGTCAGAGATGAATAACACTCAAACAGTTTGCACAGTACTTTTGAATCTTTAGAAATAATTTTTTACTTTGTGATTTATCATGTTTGTGGACATTTTATAATGAAAAAAAATGTTTGTATGATAAAAGATGGCTCCAAACCATATATTAATGGTGTGTTTGCTTGAGGGAGGTGCGACATTCAATGACTACAATTTACCTAGATGTACTTGACCTATCTATTGTTGTTGATGTACTGTGGGAGGGGCCTTCACCTGGCAACCTGGCAAAGAAGCTGTTACACTTTTTTAAAAGACTTAAACACATCATGCTTATGCATAGTGTGCTGATGTGGTATTGTAACCAAGTTCAGATCAGACCAACTGAACCTCTAAATGCCCAATGTGTGAATTCACTACAACCTCTGTGTCAATTCCATCTTTCTTTGGGGAATATAGTAATTCAATGTAATAATCAAAGATGAAATGAATATTGATATGTTTGAGTTCCATCATGGTTAAGATAGCTCAGTGAGTTAAGCACTTGTTGCAGAGATGTGTGTATGTGCGCTGGGGTTCATATGTGTGTATATACATGTTGTTGATAGGAGCACTTACTGTGCTACTAAAGAACATGCCTGTAATAAAAATAACTAGTTATGTAAACTAAATTGGCATACTTATGGTGCTGGTCTTGTTAGTAGTGGTGTGTATCTTTACTCACACAAATATGTTATATAGCAAGAACAGCATTGCAAGATAAATTATAGCTGCAATATTTCTCAGTTTCACCCATCTGCTGGTTTATGCAAAATGTGCAATGGGTAGTGATGTTAGTGTTTCTCAAAGCCCCCTTGTAATTGCTCTCTACATCTCTTCTTTACTTTTATGTGTGCTTTCTTTGAGACATATCTTTCATATTATATGTTCCCTTTAACAAATGTTCTGTTTTTTAAATCAATTCCTAAGCATGATGTATGTCACATTTTAGAATTAACACAGTGTGAAGTATTGTCATCTGGCAAGGGTGCAGATCCCTGATTTTTCTTTATTTTTGTAAATACATATTATGATGCAGGCATTCCATCTCCAAAAGGGTACTCTGCCAACCAGATTCCCCTTTTTGTCAAGTCAATGGCAAAAGCATAGTGTTATAGTGCTGTGCTGTAGTAATAGCCTGATCCGCAGTGGCCACTGTGCTCATGGTTTAGAGCAGATTCAAAGGTCACAAGATGCCCACTCGAAAGCCACGGGCAATTTTCTGCCACGCAGGGACAGATATGCCCCCATTCCAAAAATACAATGATCATGAGTAACCCATGCTGGTGGCAGGGTAAACTCTAAATAAAGCTATGCCTGAGTTTAGGCATGGTGGATGGTACTACTTATTATCATCGCCACCACATCCCAATTGATATCACACATGTGTCAGCTCCTGTGAGTGATCTCTTTTGTGGAAGATGATGTGTATTCTGGCCAGCCGGGTGGAGGCTGCCAAATGGCAGGACAGGATCTGGAGGACCCAGCATCTTCTTTGATCTCTTTGTGAGGGCAGATAACACCCTCCGCCAGAGGGAGTTTCCCTGGGCCAGGCATCAAAGGATCACACACATTCAAAAGGAGTAACCTCACAACAGGGTGCTGCATCTCTAAGGGCCTTTGTTCTTAGTGGGAAGGGGCTGGATTAGAGTAGGCAGGAGGCCCTGGTCAATGGAAGGAGACTTCCATCTTGTTCTCTTCCTCTTTCCTGTCCCCTCCACATCCTCTGGAGCAAAGCACTTGGGGTGTGACATCAGAAGGGCAAAGTCCACTTGGTTCAAGAACAGGGATTGGACCATTACATCAGACTAGATTTAGTCCAATCACCTGGTGACTTTTGTGTTTAAAAGAAGGGGTCTCCCACTTCTTCTTTATATTCTCTCAGTTCCTCTTGGATCCTCTCAAGACATGAAGATTCACCTGAGAAGAACTCACAACTTCCTTTGGGAAAGTTGTGCTTTCCAAAGCCTTCAGCATGAGGTGAAGAAGAAGCCATCCAAGGCAGAATGAAGGACTCTCCTCTACCTACTCCTAGGGCACATCTAGAGTGACCTTTGCTGTTGACCAGGATCTACCACTTTGCACCAGAATCTCCTGAAGCTGGGTGAGCAGACCCTGAATGGAACCATCCTATCGATGATTTCCTCTGAGTGGGCATCACAGCAGCTGGATGGCTAAACCAGTCGAAGCTCTCTGTTCTATATAACGGGTCGCTCCACGTTTATTGCACTGTGAACGAGAGAGAATGCGCCGGCGCTGGCTTTTACGCTTCTCCACAAAGTCAGACTATTGCTTGCACTTTGAGCCAGCGTGATGGTGCCTCTTGCCCTAGCTAAACCCATCACTGGCTAGGCCCAAATTACTCATCCACGCTGGGACCCAATGCAAATCACTGGTGAGTCGCACTGACTCTGATCAGGGTTTACAACCATGGTTCTGCCGAGCTAGCCCTAGAATGGCCACTGCATCAACCTGCACAATGACACCCTCAAAGTGACAACTTTGACAAAAGTTGCCCGCTGACTCGAAGCAGGAGTGTCACTCATCGCCCCCCCACCTCCACCCGCAGCAGCTAAAGCTCAACTCGGTCTGGCTCAACTGTGAAGCAATCCCAGGATTGCTCTGAACTGCGTCATTGAGAGCACCCATTCTGCTGCACAAAACAACCACATTCAGCCCTACTCGGCACCAGTTAAAGAACTGACCCCAAGTAATGTTGACCCTGAACTGCCCCCTCAGTCCACTTGGGCCCTAGAGACTTGTATGTGTGCCTACAAGAGAGCACCAAACCTGAAAGAGCTAATAACTAAAAATGACATTGCCCTGAAATCTGGAGAACATAGGAGTATCACACACACCTGGGGTTTACCCACAGTGGTAGGTCATGCCCCATGTGGTAAATGCATTAATTGCAAATACACTCAGAGATCAAAGGAGGTGGATCTGGGACATTCGAAACCTTGGCAACAAACCCGATTCACCAATTGCAACTCCACACATGTAATATATGTAGTGTGGTGCCAATGCCGAAATTATACATAGGCATGACAGAGCGTAAAATCAGCACACGGATAGGTGAGCATAGGAGCTGCATTCGTAAACAGAATGTGTTTGCTCCTTTTGCAAGTCATTTTTCTATAATGGAACATGATGTGGAATTATTAAATAGGACTGTTTTGTGGCAACTAGAAAGGACCAACACAGTGAGGCAGATTTGAAGAAGCTGCTGTACAAAGAACAATGGCTTATTTTCCTAACAGGTTCTGCAATTAATGGGCTGAATGAACAGGTGAATTGGAAACATTAGCATCATTCAGTTATCTGTTTGAGTGATGTGGGTAGAGCTTCACTTGCTGTGTCTTTACTCTGTGGCGTGGTGACAGGGAATACAATTTGCATTAGTGACTCAACATTCTCTCATTTTTGTAAGGTGAATGCCATCAATTTAAGGCAACTGGACAGTCACTTGGGAAGTCTTCTGCTTACCGTGTCTTTACTCTGTTGCCTGGTGACAGGCATTACAAATTGCATGAGGAACTCGACATTCTCCCATTGTTATGACGCGGATGCCGACAATTTAAGGTAACTGGACCGTCACTTTTCTTCACGGCTCATAATGTAGGACGAATAGACTAAGTGGTGGAAGGAGGTGTGGCCATTTTTCACATGTCCGTTGAAAAACTAGTCATTATCCTATTAGCTCATGCGCACACGTCACGGCACGTTCATCACGTGACCGAGTTGCAGCGCATTTAGTCACGTGAGAGGGCTGGCTGAAACCACGCAGAGCCGCGGACGAGCTACAGCAAAAACGGTGTACGGACAGGCTGGGGTTTGGTGATCAACATGAGCAAGGTCAGTTAATATACTAGGCAGTCTACTTAGATTACTGCTGATATGGTGAATGGAAGAGGAAGCAATCGGTTCATTGGTGTGACAGTGCCTAACTTTCATTCATAGTAATTCTGTAGGCAACAGCAGTGCGAGTAGTGTGGCAGACCAAGATACACAGACCGCAGGATGACTGTCACAGGATCGTACTAATTGAGCTTTCTTATTGGGGACACACGTTTGGGTCCATACACCTGGATACACCACCGGTTATAATATCAAGGTAAAGAAAGTCTTGTCTGTACAAATGCATTTTTAAATATAAACAGTAGAGCTTTTCTACGAGCATATAACATGACCACTACTTATCGGTAAGAGTCATGCACTATGTTGACCCTCAGATTTTAAGTGGATGAACAGCACAGATGGCTTTATCTAAAATCTCAGAGGCAGCAATTAATAGTCGGAATTAGGGTTTAGCAGTAGCTAGAGCAGGAATGTCAACAAACATGACAAGATGACTGATCTTCACCGAGAAACTTACCCTCTTGTGTTTTCTCTTCTCTTGGTGATTTCAGATGTCGAGTGGTCTGACATAGTTGTTGTGACTCTCCCCTATATCGGTGGTCAAGATCCAATTATGCATTGAAGTACATGGTAAGCCTTAGATTGGTAGATAGAGGTACCTTCTAAGTAGAACAACAGTAGTACATATCATCTGACTGTTGTTTCATGTCTTTTTCTCACCTTTTTTTCCCTAGGTCTGATGCTGTGTTAGGTAAAGTTAGAGTTAACTAATTTTGCAGTGCATCGACTATGGTTTGAGAGGTGCTTATCCACCCTATCAATATGATTGATGTATGAAGGGTACTGATGCTCCCCCTGATGAAGTTCAAAATACTTGTTTGATACACTAAATTGTTGAACGAAACATGTTAGGTTTTTGAGATGAGGTATTGTAATAAGTAAACAATACAATAAAATAACATATTCAATTGGTATATGTCCCATGGTAGCAACAACGGGGATGGATTTTACTCAAACCACTAATAGAGGTTCATGAGGTATTCTGAAAGAAAAGAACCTCAGAGGCTACTGACCACTGTGTTACTTTATGCATTATTGATTTGGTGTTTATAAAGGTATCCTATATCATATAGTTTTGCATAGGCAGGGTGATAGAGGGTGTTGTATATAATGATTTTTTTGTTCACCCGTTATGATACTTTTTTCAAATCAATGTTTTTACAATATTTCAATTTTGTTATACTCTATTTTTGAATTGTGTATTAGGCTTGTTTTATAAGTGTACCAGGTTTTATATATTTTGTTTTACCTAGTTGTATGTTTTTTGATGAACTTGTGTTTAATTGTGATTGATAATACATTTGGAACATATATTATTGTTTTGATTATTTTGTGTCTACACAGTACCTATTTGGTCCATGGGCCAAGTTGTCATGACATAGGGGGTGATAAGGGGAAGGCAGATTGACGTTTTGATCCTGTTGTTAGTGATTGTCCTTTGTTGCACAGAAGGAGCTTGATCCTAAACGTTGATAATTAGCTCCCTTAGTCTCCTAGTGGTTGTTGTAAGGTCACAATCACACGTGTTTTCCTTTATTTTTTATTGTATTAGCTGAAATTAATCAGCTTTTCAATATACAAAATTCATCATTAAAATATATAAAAACAAAATTTAGTCACACCTGTTTTCAACATCAACATATCCTTTTTGTGGCTATTAATTCTCATACTACCCTTGAACCACTCTAAGAGTGCTAGTTTCTTCTTACATCTTCTATGTCTTACTTTGTGTTTTTTACAGTATTTTCTATATGTTCCATTACATGTGGTGTGTTTAATTAAAGTTTATATATATTTATAGAACCTTGATTGTACATTCCCTTTATTTTGCTTTATAATCGTTTGTTTGGGTCACTACTTGTTCACCTTCACACCCATTTTAGGAGCATAGCCTTCCCTCGGCCCACGTTACCACAAAAGGCGAAAGAGGTACGTCTCTTAACTGTCCATGTTTTACCTTTACGATTGAAGCCAGATTGAATTATTTGGCACTGTTAAGCATTGAGTCTGGAACAGTTCAAGAGATAGAATTTTCTATCTAATTAATGATTTTGCAATATGCAAATCTAGATGGAAATAGATCATTTAATCTTGGCAGTGTTTCAGGCACATCAGCCTTGGGCAGTAGAATGCATATACTCACTGGGTGCTTCTCATTTCATTCTTTCTATGATTACTTGAATGTGTCTGCTGTGTGGGCATGAACTGAAATGCTAAGTTGATTTTTATGTTTGTTGCATGCTTTTTTTCGTTTCTCAGATGCCTAGTCATGTAATGTTTTTCCAAGGGCATGTACGTTGGACACGTTTGTACAGAAATAAATGCTCAGATTGAACTGTTAGGTCATGATTTTATTAAATACATTCTTTCTTAAAAATAATTTTCCTTTATTTTTTTTAAAATTAATATATTATTTGAAAAACGAAGTGAAAATGTATTCCATATAACACCCTCTTGGGGAAATGGGTCATAGAGATATGTAATGTTTCTATTTTATTAACAACTGGATAATCAATTTAAAGCCTAGATGAGTTTCTGTTGAACTTGACTCAAGGTATGTAATCCCTTCATTTTGCGTATTGGGTGAGGTCATGGGTTCTGGGGGAGGATGACCTTTTGTTTCAGCAGGGTAGGAGGAGGGCATGGGTTTCAGTGGGGGAGGGACCAAGGCTGTCTGTGCCTTGGGACCCACAAACTGTTAAGATGACCTTGAACATGCCAGGACATGTTCAAGCCCATTATTTTGTTTCAAGGTAAACGCACAGAGCAAGACATGTTAGTGGATGCAAGGTTATATATTTCTAACACGAGTCTACCACGGGTTATCGCATCATAGTGGGTAGAGGGCCACCTATGAGGTCTACTCTTTGAAGCTGGAGGAAGTAGACGCAGAACCTGCTTTCTGCCAACATAGACAGCCCTAAAACCAGACATGCAAGTGACTCCTTTCCAGGCATATCCATGTCTTACTGTCAGAATGCTTTGACCATCATTTTTTACTTCAATGCTTTTCATTACAGTTCCGGCATCGATCAGCCTCTCCAATCGCTACTTTACTTCACAGAATGTTAAGCCCCATTGCATCATTATGAGGAATCTTCCAAAGGGTGTAGTACATTACACCTCCCCTACAGTCCCTCCCCCAGATCCCCTCTCCTTCCCCGTCTTTGTGACTTTCGGCCAGCCCTTTTCACTGTAATGGAGGGTCTCCTGCTCTACTCCGCTCTTGCATACCCTTCACAGGCCCTTCCGTATCCCAATAGATCAGGCATGTGGCACCACATCCCTGCGTAACCTTACAGCTTGCCACACGTCAGCTGTGATCCCACTTGCCTATGGGTCTCTGCCAACACAGCCATTACACAAAGGAGGAAATCTCCTAACGAGTGCACAAGTCTGACAAAGCATAGGACTTCCATTAGGAAGACCGCACCATTTATTCCCTTTCTCTACACACATTTACATGGACTGGTTTCATTGCTTATGGAGCATGTATGCCCATGTTAATGCACACTGATATTGCCTTACTGCAAGTGGTGTTGCTAGGTCTGGAAAAGATATGGGTCTACACTAATGTTGGAACTATGAGGACTCTGGGCTAGCTAGCCTTTGGTTGTAGCCCCCAAGCTTCTATCCGGGGCTAAAACCAAAAGACCCGTGGCTATAGCCCCTCAGGATCCCCCTCACATATCCTGATAGAGATGGCAGAAATGCAATCCTTTCCCGTTGAGTTTGGTGAACATATGTGGCATGGCAGAGTGGGGCCTGATTCCAGAACCTATTCATCACTGCATGATGAAATGGTGCTAACTCGAACTGCAATGCTCTTTCATGCTCTCATAGACCTTGTATGGGAGGACTGGTCCAGGAGACCCCCCTCCCATGCCTCTTCTCCCCCGGTGAGGTTCATGGCTCACCAGGTCTCCTTCCTGCCACCAGGGCCCAGGTGGTGGGTGGGACACTGGCTGAAGACATTGACCAAACTTGTTCAATTTAGCTAGGCCCTGGAAACCATTTTGTATAATAAAAATGGCTTGAGCCCTGCGCACCGCCGCATGGCCCCCACCCGTGGAGAGTATCACTTATCCCTGTGGCCACAGCTCCCTGGCAGATCCGCTAAGAGCCCGTTCCCACGAGCAGACGGACATGAGCTAGTGTTAGATACCAACACTTTAACATTTCACCTTCCGCAGTGTATCACTGTTTCCAGCATGACCCGGCCAGCAGGGCCTGGGTGGAAAAGAACTGTACTATGGTCCCCTGACGAAAGCAAAGTCCCCAAATACTAATGAGCAAACCACCTTTGATGAAAGCGTTCTCTCCACAACGTCTCTGACTAAAAAACCTGTAAAATATATGAAAATGGTAGGATGGGTGCTCATATAACATTAGGGATAAAGCACCCACATCCCTGTAGCTATGCGCAAATGGTAAAAGCGTCCCGGTGGTTTTTCATGTTATGTGTGTTATCGAAAAGACTGCACCCCACAGTCCCGCGCCAAAACTGAACTAATGCTGCTAGAGTGCAAGGGAAGACAAATGCAACCATACTGAGGGCTCATGTAAGGGGTGCACGAAAATGCACCATATTTGTGTCCGAGCCCACTATGTGCCACTGCCGCCAGTCGCAGTGGCGGGTTGTTCCTGCGTGCTCCACCAACCTTACTACTACCTCACTTACCGTGTATGTATAAGCATATAACAAAATGTTGTAGTTGCTAAAAATGTAGTGTACAAGTAATGTGGTCAAATTGGCCATATGGATGGCACTAGCAATGTCAAAAACGTGAGCTTTGGAAAGACTCAATGAGTATTGTATATTATATGAATGTTTATGTCTCTTCCTCCTAAAGTCTCCAACACACGAGGAAAATACCTTTGTGAGCACATGCAAGGCCATTCCCCCTCCCTCCCAGTGAAGCCTACCAGACGAAAAAGCAGAGGCCTGTGCCGCACTGCTCCACCTCCCCCAATTCGGCTGGAGCAGCTTCAAGCATTCGCATTCCCCCGCAGCACCCAAGGCCACAGCCTGCCACCTGAATTATTTACAACCCAGCAGTAAACCCCGGTCTTAAAACACAGATCCAAAGGCGCCCTTTCTTAGACTCCACGACCCGCTGGCCCACCCTAGGTTAATGGCCCCTGTAAAATGAGGACACCCAATATTATGGCAACATCACAAGAGCACATCCATAATGACTTCTAACAAGACATGATAACATAGACCGCCTGTCCCATGCCCCGAGACCCAACCCTACGACCTCTGATACCCGGTCAACAGGATGGTGGTAACCATGTATTGACGAACCGCCGACAGACCCCACTCCAGGTGCATTCCTCCTGTGTTGGATTAACCTGTAGAATAACCTATTGGAAGATTTACCAGGAAAGATAATATTGCAATGTTGAATGACTGCGGTGTGCGTGGCCCTAGGGCAGAAAGTCAGGAAAGACATTCATCTCTGACACTGGTCACGGTTGGCACAACAACACCGCCCGGATGAGCCCAGCTGACCTGCCAGGCCCAGCCCAACCCACGAGGGTTACCAGTGACGTCCTCCAGCCGCGGCAACCACATCGCAGCACCTATAGCTAGTCGCCGCCACCCAATCCCCACAAACTTGTGCCCCCTATAGCATGTAGGTTCTTATGACGTTTTTGTAAATATATACACCTGTCTTTGCTATTGTCTAACAGAGCGCTCTCAGAGTTTGCAGAGTTCTTTGCATGCCCTATTTTGATTGATAAACTCCCATTTAAGCTCACCCGCACTTTGTCCTGGCCTTATTCCCATCCTGGGAGAGTCCATTATTGTCTCTCATTGCGGGGAGGATCGTGCTATCTGGGGACGCTTGCCTTCAGTGGTGACCCCGAAAGCGTGATTTTAACTTCTCTCCTAATATATATATATATCCCTACCGTCCCCTTTGGCACGAAAATCTCCGGTCGAAAAGGGATACGCGCGGTGCGTCGGCTGCGGGAGGCTGCCCCCCAACGGCGACCGGTACGCTCAGAAGTGCGCACTCACCAGAGAGAGGGTACGGGATCCCGGTTGAAAAATCCCCTTTGAGTACCGCTCGCCGGAGCCGGGGCTGACCGTTGAGCAAACGGCTACACTGCCTGGACGGACCCAGTTTCGGAGACTCTCGGTTCAAGATGGGCACATGAGTATTGAGTGCGAGAGACCTTTAAGGGAGCAGGGGAGGAAATATAGGACGGGGAACGAGGCTGGTTGAAAGGGGGGCACTTTTGGTCTACTAAGGACCATCCTAAACTTTCTTTGCTTTTCCTTTGCATATGGCCATTAGGATTAAGAGGTGAACAGAGATAAAGAGACGGGAACCTAACTCCGCAAGGGGGTGGAAGGCGGCGCCGCATAGTGCTATCTTGACTAGTACTGGGAATATATGAAGAAGTGGAATATGAGATAAAGGTGTCTGGTAAAGGAAGACACGGAAAATACATTAGTGACTGCTACTATTTCTATTTTTCTCTCTGGGTTTACGGGTAAATAAAAGCGGGGTAGTACAAACAAAGATATAATATAAGTAGAAAAATAATTTTTACATCAAAACTAGAAAGACAAATATATATATATCTGATTAAGACGGACAGGGACAGTCGAAAAGGGAGGAAAGGGAGGACAAACTTGGCTGTGAATAGAGTGCTGCTTATGAGTGTGTATGCATCGTATATGTCAGAACATATTTGATATAATAAGTGTGTAAAGGTGGTCAGAAATACGTAATTATGGTATGGTTACGGTAAGTGTGACCAGGAGAAACATCAGAAAGAAGAGTGTAATGTGGTACAGTGAGTGTTCATTTCTTTGATCTGCTGGGTTCAATTGTCACAGTTATTGATGGTTTGCTCTTGTACGTGCCCCCTAAAGAGTATAGAATAGAGGCTGTGTGCAGCCATTCTCATACTGTACAGGTGACGGGAAAACGCGCCAATGCTCAATAAGACATAAGTACGAGAGTTCACATGGTGACACGCTCAAAGTAAGAGACAGACATACATAGAGAGGTACACTAGCATCCAGTAGGTATGAAGTATGGGGGCAGAAACACCCTTATCACATATTTGTAAGAGCCTACCTGGGTACGCAGAACGGATTAAGAAATATCATGACCAGTGGATCACAGAGTTGAAAGGAGAAGGGTTACCTCAGATATGGCCAGAAGGGGGGTCATTTGACAAAAGCGTCTTAGATATGGTAGCCACATGCATTTGTTTGAAATATAAGGGGAAGCAACTGCACAATAGAAGGGAAATATTAGACCTATGGAGACTGTTTGAAGAAATACCCCCTCCTAAGAAAAGGGAATCAGATACTGACCTACCATCTACTACTGACAACCCATTGCTGATACCAAAAGATGACAAGATACTTTCAGAAGAGAAGCCCCCAATTGAGGTAACTAGGTTGTACCCAATACTAAATAAGCCAGTGCCCGCAGAAGGATATAGCGACCCAATTTATGTACCCCCAACGACAACCACTACCACTCAAGGGCCAACTGCACCACCACCATATGAGAGTCATAGGGAACGAGAGCAGGTAAGTACGCCAAGGGTGGATATAGAGAAATTGACAGGGGATCTAGAATCCAGACTCTCTATAGCCAAAGATGAGCTCTCGAGAATGAAAAGTATATGTGAGCGGACAGCAATCAGCACCGCTAGATTAGAGCCTGCATCAGGAGCGCAGAGTGAGAATAGGACATTTGGAAAAGGATGGAAAAAAGGAGAGATACTGTTTAGGATAGAAGAAGAACGAACACGGATAATTGAACTAGAGGGAAGAGAGGGGTGTACTGGTGATGAGGTAAGGACCACAGGAGGCAGAGAGGAGCTATTGTGCGATATAGGGGATGACTTAGAAGAAGGTGAAAGGCTAAGTGTGGCAATGGGAGGGGGAAGCGAGGAGTTGGATGGCGCATGCTCAATGAGAACAATGGACGATGAGTGGACAGGGCGACTAAGGAACAGATTGGGAAAAATGGCGCCATTAGGAAAATCGGGAGTAAGGATGAGTACAGATACAACGACAAAGGGGAAGCTACAACTCCCATTGATACATAGAGGAGGAGGGAGGCCGAATTACATACCCTGGGCTCAGATGGACAAGGCCAATTTGCTAAAATTATTGTCCCCGCTATCAGGAGGGGCAAGCAAGTGGATATATGCCTTTGAGAAACACACAGCCGGGGTACCTCTAGCAATAGGTGACGTGAAGAGTTTGCTAGTATCAGCAGTTGGGGATCAAGCTGACAGAGTATGGGTAAAAGCTGGCTTCCCGGGAGTAACGTTAGACTGCGATCGTCATGATGGTGCCTCTTTCAATACAGTACGTGCCAGGGTGTGGGATGCCTTGCGGGAAACGTTCCCAGATACCCCAGATTTACAGTCAGTAATGCAACGTACAATGAATGACGGGTAAGATGCTATGGATTACATTTTTCGAGTCCAAGAGATGTGGAGAACCGAAACGGGCACGCCCTGGTATCAGTCAACATCATTATTTTATTTTATAATAAAGAGGGGGCTCCCAAAAGAGGTGCAAAAAGCACTTGACAAAATAGCAGGTATTAAAGCAAAAGGTTGGCCCGAAATTCAGAGTATAATAGTTCACCACTGTAAACGAATAAAAGAAAGGGAAAAGGAGGTGGCGCAGAGAAGATTGGCAGACAAAGCAAAACTAGTACAGACAAAACTGGTGAAGGTTGCCGCGGCAGTAGCCGCGCTCCCACACAGCAGGGAGGGAGATGATGAGGAGGAGGGGCTGGTAGCAATACAAGGGAGGATGGCAACGAATTGGACAGGAGCAGGACAGAGGCAGTGGAACGAGCAGGAGCAGAACGGAGGTCCGCAGTGGCAAGAGTGGGCCCCTCGAGGGGGACGAGGTGGGTACAGGGGTCGAAGAGGGGGTGGACAAGGGTATGGGGGAATGGGAGGAAACGGATGGCAGGGTGCCAGGGGTGCACAAGGAAGTTGTTGGAACTGCAGGAGGTGGGGGCACTTTTCAAGAGAGTGCAGAAGTAGACCAAACAACGGGTTTCCGGAGGTAGAACACTATGGCCATCCTCATCCGGGGAGCCCATATGGTCTCCCAATGGGACAACAACAAAGGGACCCAGGGCAGGGGTACCCTGAACAACGGCAAGGACACCAATACAGAACACAGAATCACCCGCAAAACAATGACACTATGCACTACACCCCAGGCAACCCTTTCGCGACAACAGCAAATGGAGCCCCAGCACCAGACTCCTATAGCGGTGTATCAGTAGTTTCAGGGAGTGTGTTCAACCAGGGGGGGGCTATGGGACACCCCGCATAGGACAGCCCACAGAGAACACTTGCGTGTCCTGTCCTATCTACCACCTACGATGCAGCAGAGGAACCATTGGTAGGGGCGCAGATAGGAGACAAGCAGTTCATATTCATGGTGGATTCGGGAGCGGAGAAATCATGTATTAGGGAGGGCCGGTTTCCGTTATCTAACCGGAAGTTAGAGACGCAGGGGTTCTCTGGGGCTGTAATTGAAGTTCCTTATACAGAAGCTTTGGACGTGACAGTGGGGGGTAAAACTGTAAAAACACCCTTACTGTATTACGAACAATCGCCAATAAACTTGCTAGGGAGGGATCATCTTAGCAAGCTTAACATGACAATATCATTCACAGAAAGAGGAATAGTGTGTTCAACACCAGGAATCTGCCCATTACGTGTAATGCTGGTAGTACAGGCTCAAACAACTGCTCCGGAAATACGTGGCCTGCCAGTGGATGAAAGAATGTTTATTGAAGGTTTGAAAACACTGGCCCAAGTAGTTCCTGAGCTAAAAGACCTGGATTGGAGAATACCCACCGAATTCATCTTCCGCCCAATAGTGCACCCAGACATAGCACCAGGGTCAGTGGTATCATTAGACTTGCATGCTGTACAGGTATCAGCAAAAAGGATTGCAGTAATTGGGATGGACATAGATGGATGTGAATGGCGCACTGTGCTGTGCGTCAACGCCAATATTGCCCTACGAGACTTATCTGATGAGGATCTCTTCTCTGATTCAGACAATGATGGTGAAATAATAATGGAAATAGCAATGCCCTGTGACATTTTGATTCAGGCTAGGCAAATTCCCGTTCAATTGATGGCAGTAGTGGGAACACCACCGTCGTTTTTTGACGATGACATGCGACTGGTGCCAGGAAATTTGTGGGCAACAGGCCCCCATGATGTGGGGTTGTTGCATGGAGTGACGCCAGTGGTCATAAAACTCAAACAAGGGGCAATCCTGCCCCGAGTAAAGCAATATCCATTGTCCCGTGAGGCGGAGGAAGGAATAAAAGAGACAATAAGTGCATTATTAGCTCAGGGAATAATAGTGCCTTCAAACTCACCATGCAACACCTGTATCTACCCAATTAAAAAAGCAAAGGGAGGGGCTTGGAGGATGATCCAGGATTTGCGCCCCTTAAATGACGTCATACAGAAAGAGTTACCTTTAGTCCCGAACCCTGCTTCAATATTGTGCAGTATCCCAAAAACGGCATCACATTTTACAGTGGTCGATTTGAAAAACGCATTCTTCTCCATCCCCTTGGCTGAAGAAAGCAGATACCTGACAGCATTCACCTTAGGGGGAAAGAGATACGAATATTGCAGATTACCACAGGGATACTGTGAGAGCCCAAGTATATTCAACCGCATACTACACGAAGACCTGGGTAATTTATCAGTTGAAAGCACAATCATTCAGTATGTAGACGATCTGCTTGTCTGCGCACAGGATGAAGAAACGTGCAGAAAAGACTCAGTAACACTCATGTCACTGCTGGCAAACAAGTGGTACAAAGTGGACAAGGAAAATCTACAATACTGTCAGAAAGAGGTCTTATACTTAGGGCAGCTGATATCAAAAGACGGAAAGAGAATCATCCCTGACAGGGTAGAAGCCATAAGATCAGTAAGGGAACCCACGACAGTGAAGGAGATGCAGAAATTCCTGGGAATGTGCAATTATTGCAGAGCATGGATATTAGATTATGCAGCCTACACAAGACCATTCCTGCAAGCACTCAAGGAGGCACAACACGAGAACAGGAAAATAGAATGGTCAGAAGAGATGAGTGACTCATTCAAGTCACTAAAAGAATTGATTTCAAGTGCTCCAGTACTCGCCAATCCTGATTATGAACGCGAGTTTTTCCTATATTCACATTGTAAGGGAACACTCATGACCGCTGTACTGACACAAAAGACTTCTCTGGGACACAAATCATTGGCTTACTATAGTGGCACCTTGGATGCGGTGATGCAAGGACACTTCGCGTGCAAGCAATCTCTCACCGCCGCCGCGTTCGCCATTGAGAAAAGTGCCACAATAGTAATGGGATGCCCTGTCACATTGTTTGTGGAACATTCATTATTTGCAATACTTGAAAGATCAAAAAGTACACTGACCTGCCTATGAGATAATATTGTCGAGCGCCAATATCAATGTGGTACAATGCAGGACAGTGAATCCAGCAACATTCATTACAGAAGCATGCACACTGGTGGACATGCAGGAACACAACTGTGCAACTTACACAGGGGAAACAGGGGAGGACACGGTGGTGTGCGAGAATGCCTTGAGCGAGGGGGAGGTATACTTTGTGGATGGGTCAGCATCAATTGACATGGACACGGGAGAGAAACATGTGGGGTTGGCAGTGGTCAGGTTAGAAGATGGTGAGTATGAGACACTAGTGCAGTATCGCCTTCCATCCCATCTCTCAGCACAGGCAGCGGAGCTCATTGCCTTAATAGAGGCACTACATGCCGCTAAAGGTTGTGCAGTAACAATATACACAGATTCAGCTTACATGACGACAACAGTACATGGAGGTCTGGCAAGATGGGGGCGGAGGGGGTTTCGAAGAGCAGATGGGACTCCAGTGCAGCATGCAGAATTGCTTAAGAAGTTAATTGAGGCCCTAAAAGACCCAACAGTGGTAGCAATAGTGAAGTGCCAAGCACATACGTCCAACACAGACGTCGTGTTTTTGGGGAACGCGGCAGCGGACGCTGCTGCCAAGGAAGCTTCATACTTTGGAAAACATGAAACAGGTGAGTACATGCTGCAGCACAAGACAAACGAAGAGCTCCAAGAAGGATACAATGTGATGCCCATATCACAAATACTAAAGTTACAGGAAGGAGGAAGTGGCGATGAAAAGATGATGTGGGAAAAACGAGGGTGCAGCCAATCGGCAACAGACTTACTCTGGCGACAAAATAACTCAGGAAAAGTGGTAATGCCAGTAAAACTATTAGAAATAGCGTTTCAACAATTACACTTCCCAGCACACAACACAAAACAACACATTGCAGCAGAGATACAAGAGGAGTGGTTTGTGCCCTGTCTTCAGGAGCACATATCTAGATTGACAATAGAGTGCACAACATGCCAGATATACAACTCTGGAATGACATTACGTACACTCAGGGGAACAATTCCAAAACCTATTGGGCCATTCAGAGAGCTACACATTGACTACGCAGACATGGGAGAAAGGTGCAATGGGGCACGCTACATGATTGTGGTTGTATGCCCATTTTCGAGGTGGGTGGAAGCAGGCCCATGTGCACGACCTGATGCTAAAAGCGCTGCAAAATTCCTAGTAAGGGAAGTATTCCCGCGCTGGGGGATTTGTGACGTAGTTCGCTCAGACAACGGCACTCATTTTGTGAACGAGCTCTTCAAAGAAGTAACGACACTATTGGGAATAAAACATAAATTGTGCTCGATTTATCATCCTCAAAGTAATGGCGTGGTAGAAAAGATGAACGGCCTGTTAAAAGGAAGATTATCGAAATTATGCTTCTCATTAAAGAAGAACTGGATTTACTGTTTGCCCCTTGCGCTGTTTGAGCTGAGAAATCAGCCAAGCAAGGACCACCATTTGTCTCCGCACGAAATAGTGACCGGGAGGCGAATGCACACAGCACATTCTCCACTGCGCCAACATTCAGACGCACACAGAAGCGCTGCGATATTGGGAGATGAGTTCACAGACTACCTAAAAAAGCTAACTAGGGCAGCGCACGCAATATCAAAGCAGCTCTCCCCACCATTCACAAGGGAAGAAGGGAACACAACGGAGTCCCTTACGGAACCTGAAACACCGGTACAACTGGTGCCGGGAGAGTTCATTTATGTCCGGAGCTTTGTGCGTCGGTGGAATGCACCACGGTTCCACAGGCCATACGAAGTGGTATTTTGTACTCTTACGGCTGTAAAAGTGAAGGGCCTTAAGTATTGGATACATTTGACGGATGTACGAAGGGCCTATAATAGTGTGCGGGAGGAGGTGGATGAGGGGGCACAGACAACAGCAAACAATACAAATGAAAATAATGAGTGAATGTGAACATGTGTGTGACGGAAATGCACCTGATTGAGAAAGTTGATGACGAGAACGATTACATTTAAGGGTATCTATAAAGATGAAAAGATTGAAAAAAATATATATATATGGACTTATGTGTAAATACTAATGTGATAAAAATGTATAGTGTCTGCTCCCTTGTCTGTACATCCCCACTCCCCTACCCACTTCCATTCCCCTTCCATGATATCTTGGCACTGGTAGTGCCAACAAAATGTTTACATGCATGCACTTAATGCACTTTTATATCTCAAACAGGAAACACCATGGCAACTAACGGGCAGCCTGCAACGGATAGATTTATTAGATATAGAGAATTTTTAGCTGAGGGATGTAGATATTCGTATGAGTGTGGATTGTCGATATGCATTACATTATTTTTTACAATGATGTTTGGCCTGGTTACGTATTGGTTCATAGCGTTCATCTCTATCGAGATGAACGAGGGGGGAGGGATCAACGGGACTAATGTGACAAATGAAACAGCAATTGTAAATACTAAAGAAGGTGATTTTTTGGTATGGGATGGAACTAAACTGGTATGGGGATATTACACGACACCATCCAATGTTGCTATCTCGCATAATGAAGGTCTGCAGGGAAAAATGCAAAACAGCACACTTTCCCCGCCAAAGGTATCTAATTACAATGCCCGCAGTCTAAATGATCGTAACCCCTCTGCTATATCCTGGTTATATAACACCCCCACCATCAGGCCCACTCCCGTAACCAAAAACACACTGCCAGATAGCATAAAGAAGGAGAATGAAGAAATGACAGCGAGATATGAACTATTATATGATAATTGGGCAAAGGGGGGGAGAGGGAGAAAGGGGGGCCCACACTGTCCATCGCCCATGAGGCCGGGAAATACCTTAGAAAAAGGAATAACAGGCGGAGAAGGGAGGCGGGGAGGAGGAAATATGATGAATATTATGGGTTAGGATTAGGACCCACGACACCCCCACCAGACAAATAAATGGTATGCGGATGTGAGTGCAACGGCTAAGCAAACAACGAACGAGAGCTGTTATGTCTGCTCCCTCATTCCCCATGCTTCAGGTACACCCAAAGTATTGTTACCGAAAGAGTTGCCTATTGTCGATGCCCAGTGTCTCCTTCATCTCACGTTGTGCAGAATTAAGAACACCTTCCAGGCACATGAGGTAACTTTCAGGGTGCTGCAGAACGAAAAGACCTGTTACCCAAAGGCAGTAGGAGTGGTCTGTTTGGAGGAGCCATTTTTTATAATACAAGGGATACTTTTTTCGGACAACAAGTGGAAGGACGAAGAAATACTGTGCAAGGCTGAAGCACTGCGGGGTGTGGCACCAGAGAAACTGCAATGGATAGAAGAGACATGCACACCCATATGGAAGGAACACATGTCAAAATTGACTTGGGTAACGGCCATCGAAAAACCCTTCAAGCTGCAGAAAGAAATAAACTATGAACTGTGTTTCAAGGGAGACGGGAGAACCACCATGGGGACAAACAAGAACTGTAACAAGACCCTCACCATCCCAGATATGAGAAAAGGGACAGCGGCCCTAATGGATACCTATTGGGTATGTGGCAACCAAGCATACCTGCACCTCCCACAATCCTGGGGTGGCAGCTATTCATTGGCCACCCTGCACTCCGCGCTAATGGTAATACCGGAAAGCCACATTGATGGGGGCAAGGAGACGCGAGGAAAATCTCAACAGAGCAGGGCCCCACCAACTGCAGAATCACAAGTATATGTCCTGTCCTCCGGAAACAAGGAAGGGGCGCTGTCCCGAAACAGACGGTCATCGAACTACATATCAAAAGCATCATCAGAACTGCTGGCACAGATCCCAGATAGATATCGATTATTCAGCTCTGCAGAAACGTTCTTCGCCTCACTCATCCCAAGCATCCAGGCGCGAGCAAACGCAAAGTGGCTCCAAATCACACGTTGGGAACTGATCCAATTGGCAAATGATACTGAAGAAGAGTTTAACGTAATAAAAGTAGAACTACGAGCACTGCGGCTAATGACCATGCAGAACAGGTATGTCTTGGACCTGTTGACAGCAATGGACGGAGGTGTTTGCCGAAAAATTGGAAGTGCCTGCTGCACTTTCGTACCTTCTGAAGACGCAGATAACGGCTCCCTGTCCCATGTGATCGAAGCAGTACATAGCCTAGGAGAAAGAATGAGAATGGAAGGTGGAGCAGAAGAAAGTACATGGTTCGACAATATCTTCTCCTGGGTCCCATCATGGTTGGGAATGACTGTCAAGCTTTTGATGCCGGCTGTAGTGTTCCTCCTTTTCATTTTCTGCCTATGCCATGTGGGTCTTCGATGTTGTGCCAACGCAGTGCCTAATGGTGCAATGATGATGGTGACAATGGGCAACGCACACGGTACAATACAAACTATGCAGGAAGCACAGGTACAAACGGGTACAGATTACACGTCAAGATTCCAGATGGAGCCCATGTACCAAGACAAGGATATAGTGGATAAGCTATGGCACACTACAATTAAAGAGCCCCGGGTACTCGAATGGTACGAGGAAGTATGGGTGGACCTAGAAGGGGATAGAGGTTGTATATACCTGACCTGTACCCCAGATGAATATGCTAGGAAAGGTGAAAGCCTGCGAGGGGTGTGCAGGGCATGGATGCCCATAAAAGGCACCCCTGCATGGGATGACGCTATAGCTGATGAGGAAGAGTGCAGGAGGTTGGAGGATTTAAAGTATTCGTTACATAAGTAACGAAAGGGGGGAAATGTATGAGAGGACTGGACCAGGAGACCCCCCTCCCATGCCTCTTCTCCCCCGGTGAGGTTCATGGCTCACCGGGTGTCCTTCCTGCCACCAGGGCCCAGGTGGTGGGTGGGGCACTTGCTGAAGACATTGACCAAACCTGTTCAATTTAGCTAGGCCCTGGAAACCATTTTGTATAATAAAAATGGCTTGAGCCCTGCGCACCGCCGCACGGCCCCCACCCATGGAGAGTATCACTTATCCCTGTGGCCACAGCTCCCTGGCAGATCCGCTAAGAGCCCATTCCCACGAGCAGACGGACATGAGCTAGTGTTAGATACCAACACTGTAACATTTCACCTTCCGCAGTGTATCACTGTTTCCAGCATGACCCGGCCAGCAGGGCCTGGGTGGAAAAGAACTGTACAATGGTCCCCTGACGAAAGCAAAGTCCCCAAATACTAATGAGCACACCACCTTTGATGAAAGCGTTCTCTCCACAACCTCTCTGACTAAAAAACCTGTAAAATATATGAAAATGGTAGGATGGGTGCTCATATAACATTAGGGATAAAGCACCCACATCCCTGTAGCTATGCGCAAATGGTAAAAGCGTCCCGGTGGTTTTTCATGTTATGTGTGTTATCGAAAAGACTGCACCCCACGGTCCCGCACCAAAACTGAACTAATGCTGCTAGAGTGCAAGGGAAGACAAATGCAACCATACTGAGGGCTCATGTAAGGGGTGCACGAAAATGCACCATATGTGTGTCCGAGCCCACTATGTGCCACTGCCGCCAGTCGCAGTGGCGCGTTGTTCCTGCGTGCTCCACCAACCTTACTACTACCTCACTTACCGTGTATGTATAAGCATATAACAAAATGTTGTAGTTGCTAAAAACGTAGTGTACAAGTAATGTGCTCAAATTGGCCATATGGATGGCACTAGCAATGTCAAAAACGTGAGCTTTGGAAAGACTCAATGAGTATTGTATATTATATGAATGTTTATGTCTCTTCCTCCTAAAGTCTGCAACACACGAGGAAAATACCTTTGTGAGCACATGCAAGGCCATTCCCCCTCCCTCCCAGTGAAGCCTACCAGACGAAAAAGCAGAGGCCTGTGCCGCACTGCTCCACCTCCCCCAATTCGGCTGGAGCCGCTTCAAGCATTCGCATTCCCCCGCAGCACCCAAGGCCACAGCCTGCAACCTGAATTATTTACAACCCAGCAGTAAACCCTGGCCTTAAAACACAGATCCAAAGGCGCCCTTTCTTAGACTCCATGACCCGCTGGCCCACCCTAGGTTAATGGCCCCTGTAAAATTAGGACACCCAATATTATGGCAACATCACAAGAGCACATCCATAATGACTTCTAACAAGACATGATAACATAGACCGCCTGTCCCATGCCCCGAGACCCAACCCCACGACCTCTGATACCCGGTCAACAGGATGGTGGTAACCATGTATTGACGAATCGCCGACAGACCCCACTCCAGGTGCATTCCTCCTGTGTTGCATTAACCTGTAGAATAACCTATTGGAAGATTTACCAGGAAAGATAATATTGCAATGTTGAATGACTGCGGTGTGCGTGGCCCTAGGGCAGAAAGTCAGGAAAGACATTCATCTCTGACACTGGTCACGGTTGGCACAACAACACCGCCCGGATGAGCCCAGCTGACCTGCCAGGCCCAGCACAACCCACGAGGGTAACCAGTGACGTCCTCCAGCCGCGGCAAACCACATCGCAGCAGCACCTATAGCTAGTCGTCGCCACCCAATCCCCACAAACTTGTGCCCCCTATAGCATGTAGGTTCTTATGACGTTTTTTGTAAATATATACGCCTGTCTTTGCTATTGTCAGACAGAGCGCTCTCAGAGTTTGCAGAGTTCTTTGCATGCCCTATTTTGATTGATAAACTCCCATTTAAGCTCACCCGCACTTTGTCCTGGCCTTATTCCCATCCTGGGAGAGTCCATTATTGTCTCTCATTGCGGGGAGGATCGTGCTATCTGGGGACGCTTGCCTTCAACCTGGAGGTTGCTGCCTGCTTGATTGTCTCTACTTCATGCTTCTTGTGCTTGCACGATTCAGTCCCACCCCATCCATTGCCCTTATGGATCGCAGGATTTTAGCCATGGGTAGGGAGATGAGGCTGGTAAAATGCTGATCACACGTGGGTGCCTCAAGGCTGGGACACTGCAGAAGCTGGCCTTTGTGTGTGATGGAGTCTAAGGCTGAAATTATGGGTGTGATCAAGATCCGCATAGTTCACTGTTTGCGTCCTTGTGGGTGTAATTGATTGTGTTGATTTTCTAACTTTTCATTCTTCTTACTTTGTGATGGTGTTTCTTCTGGCTGGTTGTGCTCTTTTTCTTTGAGATATGGAGCACTGTCCCTGCTTATTTAGATGAGAAACAATGGGGGTCATTACGAGTTTGGAGGTAACCATGGTGCTATTATCATTCCAACCTTGGAGGACCCAGTAAGTCCCCATTCAAAATACTCTTCCCCATTCCCATTGGAGCCCCCATAGGGCTCAATGGGAATGGGGAGGGAGCTCATAATGGGCCCGTAAATAACGGGCCCGTTATGAGCTCCCTGGTCCCTTAGCGGCTCCCGCTAAGGACGGCTGGTTTTACCAGCCGGCCTTAGTGGGACCCGCAAAGGGACCTCGGAATGCGGCGGTAAGGAGTTAACAGCACCGGAATCCTTACCAGCGCCATTAACCCCTTACTGCCAGCCTCATAATGAGGCCCAATGTCTTTGTCCTGTGGTGGTGCTTCTTTGGACGGGTGTTGAGCTCCCTTCCTTTGAAAAATTCATCAGACTTCCTGTTAATTTGTTTGAGGCCTGTGTGTCTACCTTTCGCTTTACTGTACCATTTCCATTCCTCCTCTCCAAGTGACTGTCTCATTCCTGGGAGGCTTCAGTGTGGTGTAGAACAGGATTCAGTATTTCTTGTACCCCAATATCTCTATTTTATAAGGAACTCTACACACAGGCCATTTCTTGTTGGCAAGAATGTTGTATGTAGCCGTCCTCACGAGTACAGCCACCTGTACGGAACAGGTGGCTATTTTGACGGCCTGTCCTTGCCCGAATACCATGGTGTCTCACCGTCCATCTGTTATTATATTCTGCTTCCCGCTTCACTGAGTCCTGCACACGTAAGCAAGTGCATGAAATATCCTTTTTATTGGTTTTCTTATTACCCAAATGGGGCTGGATATATGGCTAACAGATCTCTCATCAAATAAAAAGGGCTCTAGCACCACCCAGTAGCCAAATGTAAAGCAGAGATCGCAGCCCAGCACTCAAGAAAACCCGTATGAAAACAAACCAATAAACAAAATGGACAGCTGGGCCAAGTACAGGAAACTAGCTACAAGAAATATAATAGGTAAAAACAAAAAGAGGATACATTTGCACATCTGGAAACATTCCGAGAGCTAGACCGTTGGGCGAACCACCTAAAACAAACACCCTTCCTTCATCATTGCACTAACCAAGCACTCACACACAATTACCAAACCCACACTCACCGCAAAGTAAAGGGAACCCATGTGGCCTGCCTGACACCTTATGCTGGAAAAGGAGAACGCTACATTACAATGCAATCAGAAGTGAGACGTGTGTGTCTAGATCTGTTATCAAGTATTGCTTTCCCTTGCACTTGGCTGTGTCAAACTCTAGAACAATCGCAGTGCCACACCTCATCACACAACACTTAATTCCTAATAGTCCTGAATATACTATACTCTGAGTCATATCATGACTCAATTAACAGGCTATCTCACTCTGCGAAGGTAAATGTTATGCTACGCAAGCCTATGCTTCAATGAAGGATGCAATCACTGACCCCTGTCTGGTGCCTGGTGCAGTGTCCATAAACATTCTGCATCATGTTAATGTTAATGTTAATGTTAAAGGATATTTGTACCACACACTAATACCACAGGAGTGGTCCCCTGGCGCGCTGGTGGATCTGAAAAGGAAAGGGGGTGGAGGTTGAGTTAGTGGGAACGAGCAGGATAAGTGCAAGAGAGCAGTGATGTGCTTTTGGCAGCTTCAGTTTGGTTAACACTGTTTGCTGAGTGTGGGGGTGCTTTCCGGTCAGTAGCCATTGTGTGCTGTTGGGCAAAGCTATGTGTGTTTTGTTGTTGCAGTGTAGTGAAGTTTGTACGGTTTGTTGTGCTTTAGGGTTGTGGTTGTATTTGGTTAGAGTTTGAGAGGTGTATGCAGAGGGGTGAAATTGTTACTGGGTTGGTTATTGGCCTCGCTATCTAGAAGTGATATGTGTTAAATTTCCATGTTCTTTCTAGATGTGGCACGTGAATATCTTTGCATTTCTATCTGGATCCTGCACTGGCTAATACTCACAATCCTGTCTATATATGACGCACTCCAATATTCACAATTATATGCAAATGTGGTACTGGCCCACCTTCGAAATCCTGTATAGATGCGAAGCAAGGTAGCATTCACAATTCTATCTAAATGTGGCATTGGTAATATTCCCAATGCAGTCTATATGTAGCAATGGCTAATATTCGCTATTCTATCTAGATGTGGCACTTGTTGACATTCACAATCCTGTCTAGATGTGATGCAGGCTAATGTTCACAATTCTATCTAGGTGTGGCACTTGCTAACATTCACAGATCTATCTAAACGTGGAACTTGATAACATTCACAAATCTATCTAGATGCGATGCAAGCTAATGTTCACAATTCTATCTAAATGTGGTACTTGCTAACATTCACACATCTATCTAGATGTGTTACTTGCTAACAATCACAAATCTATCTAGATGCGACACAAGCTAATGTTCACAATTCTATTTAAATGTAGTACTTGCTAACATTCACAAATCTATCTAGATGCGACGCAAGCTAATGTTCACAATTCTATCTAAATGTGGTACTTGCTAACATTCACAAATCTACCTAAATGTGGCACTTGCTAACATTACAAATCTATCTAGATGCGATGCAAGCTAATGTTCACAATTCTATCTAAATGTGGTACTTGCTAGCATTCACAAATCTTTCTAAATGTGGAACCTACTAACATTCATAAATCTATAAAGTTGCGATGCAAGCTAATGGTTAAAGATGTGTTACCCATGCGTAGAGATGCTGGCTGTGCCTAGATTTGAGAGTCCTATATAGTGGGAGGAGGCCCAAGTTTCCTAGTGCAGCAGGTTACGGAACTTAATACAATAGGTTTACTATTAAAGCAAACACGGCAGGTTTGATAGACCTCTACTTGTGAGTAAATTTAAAATAGGCGATCGCTAGTGTTGGATATTAACTAGGAGTGATGCAGGTGAATACTGGCCTGTCATGCTATGTTCTACAGTAAAGTAATGTAGAGTGACAGGGCTTTCTGGAATAGAGTGATTGCTCTACTCGCCACCCATGCCACATTTACTTTTGAAGTTGCTGCTGATTGACGGCTGGCCGCTGGCCTCCCCTGCTGACACCTGCAGACAAAATCAGGAGCTGCCTCTGTGGGAACCGCCCTTTGCCTTGGGATCCTTAGCCGCAGGGGCTGCATGGGCAGAGGGATGCCCAGGGAAGGTCAGTTGTGACCAGGTGGACATACCAATCAGGGGAGGTGGGCGGGCTGGGAGGCGGGAGGGGAGGGTGGAACTGGGTCAAAAAGCCAGACACAAACAAAGGACTGCACCCCAGGCACTGCACACTCTACATGCAGGCCAGCACAGAAAAACAGGCTCAGAAGCTACACAACACAAGAGAACCCCATCACAATAGCACAAATTGGATAAAAAAAGATTGAAAATACACTCAAACCCCTCCACTACAGTACATGAAACAGGCCAAAAATGGATTACAGTGTACAACCACTCACTGACGATCAAACAGCCCCTAAAGCGGCTTGCCATTGGTTTCCCTACCAGATACTTCGAGCTTGCAGTCCACAAAGCAAGTGTAAAATGACTGCTGGGAGCAAGGCTGGGACACACCTGACTATTCCGGCCTATTGCAAGAGTGGAGGGCCGGACTGGGAAAAAGCCAGACACAAACAAAGGACTGAACCCCAGGTACTGCACGCTCTACATGCTGGCCAGTACAGAAAAACAGGCCCAGAAGCTACAAAAACACAAGACAACCCCATCACAATAGCACAAATTGGACAAAAAAATATTGAAAATGCTCTCAAACCCCTCCACTACAGTACATGCACCAGGCCAAAAATGGATTGCAGTGTACAACTACTCACTGAGGATCAACCAGCCCCTAAAGATGCTTCCCAAGTGGTTTCCCTACCAGATCCTTCGACATTGCAGTCCACAAAGCAAGTGTAAATGGCTGCTGGGAGCAAGGCTGGGACACACCTGACTATTCCAGCCTATTGCAAGAGTGGAGGGCTGGACTGGGAAAAAGCCGACACAAACAAAGGAATACACCCCAGGCACTGCACAATCTACAAGCAGTCCAGCACAGAAAAACAGGCTCAGAAGCTAGAAAAACACAAGAGAAACATATCACAATAGCTCACCTTGGACAAAAAAACGATTGGAAATACACTCAAACCCCTCCACTACAGAACATGAAACAGTCCAAAAAACGGATTACAATCAGTGTACAACTACTCACTGAGGATCAATTAGCCCCTAAAGCTGCTTCCCAAGTGGTTTCCCTACCGGATCCTTTGACATCGCAGTCCACAAGACACGTGTTAAATGGCTGCCGGGAGCAAGGCTGGGACATACCTGACTATTCCAGCCTATTGCAAGAGTGGAGGGCCGGACTGGGAAAAAGCCAGACACAAACAAGGGACTGCACCACAGGTACTGCACGCTCTACATGCAGGCCAGTACAGAAAAACAGGCTCAGAAGCTACAATAACACAAGAGAAACACATCACAATAGCTCACCTTGGACAAAAAAACAATTGAAAATACACTCAAACCCCTCCACTACAGAACATGAAACAGGCCAAAAACGGATGACAATCAGTGTACAACTACTCACTGAGGATCAACCAGCCCCTAAAGATGCTTCCCAAGTGGTTTCCCTACCAGATCATTCGATATTGCAGTCCAAAGAGCAAGTGTAAATGGCTGCTGGGAGCAAGGCTGGGACACACCAGAAGAGAGAGAAGCAGTTTCCACAGACAACTTTTTCATTTCAAGTTCATGATTAAGCTCTATTTCTCTGAGCTTCAACTCAGCTTGCTTCCGCTCAGCTTGTGCATTGATTCTCCTGAAATCTAACTCTTGATTCCGTTCAGATTGAGCAATAAAACGTTTGTATTCTAATTCCAGCTTCATTTTTCAAAATATTCAGGATTACATGTGGAACCTGGTATAGGTCCAGTAGGTACAGTTGGTAAGGCAGACAGAGGTTCAGGGTGGCTAACTGCATTAGGTTCACTTTCATCTTCTGACTCATTATCAAGATTATCAATACTTTGATACGGATCAATACCATCACTGTTATCTACATTTGCTGGGGGGGTAGATTCCTCTGTACCACCCAGACTTTGATTTTCTAACAATCTTTCTATAAGTTCGATTTTATTGCCCTTCCCAGAGAGGTTCTTATGTCTACACGATACTTTCAAGCAATCAGCAGTTTTGGCAGACAATGATTCTAGGGTATAACTTTCCATAGTAGACAGGTTTAGAAAATCAGCTTTTTAGTGCTAAGCTTTGTGGTTAGTTGTCCTAAAGTATCTACAAGCACACTAACTAAAGTGTATACTCAATACAAATCCCACTGCTGCCACCAGTGTTAGGCAGAAACCTGTGCAGTTCCCTTAGTGACCACTGCAAAAAGTTTAAGACTACAGGAGTTAGCAGTAAACCCAATTGGTAGCAGTCTGCACCACCCAGATTTACCTGGTAGCTGTGGCTGAGCAGTCAGACTTCTCTCAAGAAGAGTTAGGCAGTATACAGAGCATACACAATAGGGCAGGTACACACAGTAGAACAAGCAAACTCTGACCAGAGCTTTGGTGTAAAAGATATATAATTATTTATTTATTTTTTCTATTTTTTTTTTATTTGTTATAGCTGGTAAACCAACTTTTCAAATTTTTATACACATTATCATTTAGCATACTTAAACATCTTATACTTTACAACGAATATTTACACCCCATTATAGGCAAATATGAAACAAGTACACATAATAAAACCACATAAAACAAAATAAACAGAATAATACAAAGTGAAGTGAAAGCCCTCCTTAAAATTACTTAGAACTGACAATCACCATTCACTTTGAATTAATTTATGCAGAATTCGAGCCGGGGAAAATTATATTAAGAAATTGAACAATTGCAAGTTGTATAGTCATTCTTGGATTAGAAAACAGACAATTCCATATTTGCACAGAACTGGTGCCACTCTGAACCGACAACTTTCCCCCCGAAGCATTTCACTCTGATGTCATGTAATGTGGGGCATTCAATGATAAGATGTTGTAATGTTTCACATTGTCCATTAACATTACAGTGACGACAGAAATTCTGATTATTTATTTAAAAACACATCTAAGATACACACTCGCACTAATCTCAAGCAAGTTCAAAAACACAGTTACTAAAGTATATACACTCCCTTAAAAGAATATTAGACAAGTCTTCAGTAAAGCCCCACTTATTTTCAGACAGCGGTGAGCGCTTAACGAAGATGGCACTCTAATAATTTGGTTTAAAAGGGAGAGAAAGGCAGAGCATAAATTGAAACAGATCCCAACACTTTCAAAAGAACACAGCAAGGGAGGAAGGCAGAGTCAAACTGTGAAGTTAGAGTTCAGAAAGCAGGATCCACTTTAAGAGGATCAGAACGAAATGTGTCCAAGGTCACACGGTTGAAAAGTGCACAAAAGTCTCAAAAAGGTTCAGAAAGAAGTTGGACCAAAAGAAAGGGACCAGTTAGATGGTCAAGAGGCCAGCCCAGTTTAGAAGGTTAAGGATTTACTGTCACCTTGTAGCAATCTATAGAAAGGGAGGCCAGGCGGACACAGTACTTTGAAATGGTGCGAACACTCCAGTGGGGGCAGTTGTTCCTGGCAGCGGTTGTGAGTTGGTGCTTCGTCCGGCAGAAGAGAAGATCTCGTCGTGGAGGAAAGCAGGGGGTCGTTGTACTGCCAGGGAAGAAACCAGCCGTGGAGTTTCTCGATTCAAAGGAGTGGTCCTTTTATTCGCGGTTCAGTGGTAAGTGGCTATCCGGTTGCCGGGGTGCTTGGCACGGGCAATTCAACCACTAGACGTCCTGGTCGGCGAAAAGGAGAGTGAACTGGTTGTCCCCACCAGCTCAAGGGGAAGAGACTCTCTGGCAAGAAGATCTCCTCTGTCGTCGGGAAGTGGTGAGATGGATCAGCAGGGCTCCACCGGTGGTGTCGTCCTTGCAGGTCGGCTCAGCTTCTCCCTCTTTGGATTCTCATATCCTGTGGCGACTTCTGAAGTTCCAGTCCCAAAAGCCCTGCTTTTATGCAAGAAACCCCCATTCATTCAGCCTAGCTGTCAATCAAACATGGTAAGTGGTGAGCCGGCCGGCTCACCACTTGGGCCATTCACATAAGAGTGCGACTTGAGTTGCCAAGGCAACTCAGTCCAGGGTGCCTAAACCCCCTCCTACACCCCCTGTGGTACCCAGACAGAGTGGCAGCACTTTTGGAGGCTTCTGTAGAGAAGCCCGCCAAGAAGTGGAACAAAGGGCTCGAATTGGGTTGGAGTCACAGAAGAGAACACAAACACCATTTTAGAATCGAGTTCTGGCAAAAAATACCAACCGGTGAATTAATATTAAATAAATAACACGGCGATATGTTCGAGGCTATAGGAATTAAATATTTAAAGTTGGTAGCCTCGAACAATGGGAAAATCCCATAGAGATATATTTGCGGTCGAATATAAAAAGTAGTATCCACTGCCACCAGCCAAAACTCGATCAGGGGGGACGGAGACGTGCCCCCTCGAATAATAGACCCCGGGGCAATCGAATTGCCCCAACCAGTACGTCCACAATATGATGGTTTGTACTGGTTTCTGTTCATAATTTGGGACTAGTAAAGCCAATGGTGACTTTACATGCCCTGGGAGACAGTAGTCAGTCCCAGGGTATGGAGTCTATGGTGGGGTGTCACTATGACACCCCTGTATCACTGCACTGAGGGTGCTATGTAACACACATAGTAAAAACACATGAGACCCTATGGAGTAAAAGACCCCATAGCCCATAAAACACATTAACAGTCAAAGGAACCCCTCAAATCATGTCCAAGAGTGTGAGGAAAAGAGACTCACTCTTGGCATCAGAAAAAAACAAACTCCAGAAATCCAGCAAAGCTGCTGGGGAACTCACTAGGTTAGGAAATTCAGCCTAAACAGAGAATTCTCCCTAACACTGGGAAAAAGCCAGACACAAACAAAGGACTGCACCCCAGGCACTGTACACTCTACATGCAGTCCAGCACAGAAAAACAGGCTCAGAAGCCAGAAAAACACAAGTGAACCCCATCACAATAGCACACATTGGACGAAAAGACCATTGAAAATACACTCAAACCCCTGCACTACAGTACATGGAACAGGCCAAAAATGGATTACAATCAGTGTACAACTACTCATTGAGGATCAACCAGCCCCTAAAGCAGCTTCCCAAGTGGTTCCCTGCCAGATCCTTTGACATCGCAGTCCACAAGGCACGTGTTAAATGGCTGCCGGGAGCAAGGCTGGGACATACCTGACTATTCCCGCCTATTGCAAGAAGGGAGGGCGGGACTGGGAAAAAGCCAGATACAAAGGACTGCACCCCAGGTGCTGCACACTCTACATGCAGTCCAGTACAGAAAAACAGGCTCAGAAGCTACAAAAACACAAGAGAAACACATCGCAATCACACACATTGGACAAAAAGACGATTGAAAATACACTCAAACCCCTCCACTACAGTACATGAAACAGGCCAAAAACAGATTACAATCAGTGTACAACTACTCACACATCATGAAAGATTTGCAACTCCAATCTGTTGTTAACAGCTACCTCACACCCTCCTACCTTATCTAATGACAACCCAACTCTAAAATAGCACGTTCCATCTGGCTCGCTTGACATCAAGCTAAGCATCACACAAAACAGACACTGTTGGAACTTATCAACCCTAGCACCCTCATTTGCCATTTCCCCATACATGTACGTTAACTCCAAGAAAAAGATAACGAGCTCTGGCTTGCTGAACACTAACATTAAGCAAAACCCTAATCAAACCCTAACACAAAACACATTCATGCATGCGAGCAGGCAAGAAAAATGCATGGCCTGGCTCGCACAGACAATCTAAAACAACTTCTCCCTTTCTGCCTCTGCTCCCACTAACTCAATCAAAATCCTGCCTTTTTACTTATTGGACCCAAAGTGTCAAGGGTCTGTGCAAATGACAAAAGCTTCACTGCCGCAAGTCCAAGAACAATAACACAGCATCTTCCTGATGCAAACCTCTCATATGATCTAAAACCTACTACAAACTAAACACAACTCTCGAAAAAAGTGCAAGCATGGTGATTTACATCACACATTACATTATTTTAAGTTTTGGCTTTTAGCTAGCACTTAAGCCTCACCCATAAGCCACAACTATTGCACTGGAGAACAGCAAAGAGGGTGATGAGAAGTAAGGAGGGGGGGTGCAGCTTTTGTGTTTTTGTTTATTTGCCCACCCATTGGTTGCACATGGCCATGCTAATTACTATGGCTATTTTGACCCACAATCTCCCCCGCCCGCCCAAAACACATCCTCTCTGGATCTCTTTGAGCTGGCTTTCTCAAGAGTCACCTTTGTGGTGTTATGACCCACCCACGTGTGTTTCCCTTTTAATGTGATGTGTCCCTCCCATGTGTATTGCCCTTTTAAGATGGTCATGGCCCAAGCTAATAAAAGGAGCCCCTGCAGGCACGTGCATCAGAACGCCTGCAGACTCCCAAAGCAGAACGACCAAATCCGTCTCTCATTTAGGCCTGCAAGCCCACCCGTGAGAGCACAGGACTGCAAGCCATGTTGCCATGGGGGCCTCTCGCCAGCAAGGTGGCAAGGGTCTGCATGTGCTGGGTAGGGTCAGCCCTGCCCCCCATCTAAGACCGAGTGTTCCCTGGCAACCAGAGGCACTTGGCCTCCAAGATGCTGCTGACCCATAGCACAACGGGGGCCAGCTTGATGCCAATAGCGGCCCCCACAACAACCATCAAACTTTAGCAAGTCACTTATTTTCCAAGCAGTTTGCTGAGAGCTTATGGCTTCATTGCAGATGCAAAAGTGCCACTGGTGTAATAAAAAAGTCTTGACCAAGTGTGCCTTCAGCCATTTGATTTATGTCTGTTCCTTGGACTGAATGCCTGTTGAAAACAAGCATTGACAAAACCAAACGTTTTGGCTTATGCATATGTATTAGATTGGCGTTTTCTGGCCACTGCTTTCAAGTTGTCAGTTAATCGCACCGTTTTCCAGTTATTGTCATCTTATTGCCGAGGCTTTTGTTGTTGTTGTTGTTTGACTTGAGCTGGAATCATGTCACAGCACTTACAGCGACTCTACAGGTGTATTTTGCATACGAGTAAAATGCACCTGATTAACAAAAGGAAAGAAGTGAAAATGCCCCAAACATTTCCGAATTCACCCTTTCTTAGAGCGTATTATTTACAGCTGTACCAAATGACATGGTGTGGCAGGTAGCAGATATGATACCAACAGGTGTTGTTAGTAGTAAAACGGTCAGATAGCCACGTGTTCTTCGATGCTGGTCTTGCCAACACAGAGGTGGAAAGCAATGTACCTTTCTAAAAATATTTCTCCAGAGAAAACGCATTCGCAGTTTGCTGTCTGTAGCCACCAGCCAGCCATCCGTAACTGGGGCAGACTGCATGACTGACTTTTCCCTAAAACCCTGCGCCAATGAAATATTGCAATTATGATAGCGGGAGCTACTTTTTGCCAGCACTAGTTGGAGACACAGCTGCATCCGCTGACAGCTGTGCCGGCCTGATTTATCTGCTTGAGTTCCCTCAGGTCCCAGGGAGCACCCGGTGAAAGGAAACTGATGGGACTCTTAGAGCCGGGCCCACTAAGCGGAGATAATGACGGTGTCAGTAAAACTCGTGCTACGTCGGGGAGAGAGACAGAGAGGCAAATAAATCATGTCAGTGCTGTGGGCGGGCACGCCCAGTACAGCGCAGCAAGGCGCGCTGCTTAAGAAGTCCTGGTTCATTCATTTGGAGTTTGAAATCCCATCTTGGAAAGCTTTTTGATCAGTGAGATCCGTGGCATGGTGAAATAGTCCAGCGGGTTATGCGCTCGCAGCGGGTGTCTCAGAGTAACTTTCAAAACTAGCAAATCACAAGTTCAAAGCTTTGCAAGGCCATCTCAACCTTTCATTTGTTTTTTTTTCAGTTGATCCTATGAGTGCATTTAATTTAATTAGCACTGGATGAGGCGTCTCTTGGAGCCTCCCAGCCGAGAATGCAGGCTATACCTCATCATGTTGCCCAGGATACGAGCTTCTTCAGAAGTGGGAGGCTGCCATCTTCCCTCCTGAGATGGTAAGCTTTCACTGCTGTGCCCCTTTTCCTCACCCTCTTACCATTTCCACCTCCACCACCCACACCGCCCCCCACAACATGGCCCACTTACCTGCCACTGATTCGTCACTTAACGACAGGAACACTCACTGTTCTGGCACCGTTCCTCTGCCGAAATAGCTGCCGTGGAAAAGAAGACATGACTACATGTAGTTCCCATCTCTCTACATCCATGGTGGCCATTTGGGCTTCTCAACTTAAAAAAAACAAAACAACTATTAGCACCCCAGAAAGCACTTTAACTCAGGCCCTGGGTCATTACTTGACTGGTAATGCCCTCTCACAGAGGGGTTTATTGCTTAAGTGACTAGCCACTAGCATATATTGAAACATACACAACACATCCTATGATGATATATTTGGGAGTTGTGCAAGAAAGCACATGCATCCTCACAGTTTCTTCAATGCTGCAGCCCCTCATCTGTTTCCAATAGATCAGACGGACACACCTGTAAATATCTTTACAGAAATGTCATTAAGGATGATGGGTCCATACATCTTCCAGATTTTGGTTAGGAGAGCGGGTTGTTGGTGCCTATAAATATCTTTTTGTCAATGGCCTCCTGGTTGGTTGGTCGGCACTTCTTCCATGGTTACTCATTATTTGGCCCCCCAAACATTGTGGCCTACAACTCCCATGATACTTAACCAATGGCTAAGCCAGCTGGGGACATAACATCAGGAGGGCCACATAATGAGTAGCCATGTTCTAGATGGTGATCAGCACATTTGGTTTGATGAGATCAACTACTGCTTCAAGAGGGAAGTGATTAAATGTTGTCGCAGGGTTCCTACAGAGTGTGGAGAGTCCGGATGCCTTGTCTCAGCCAGTTGATTTCATATCCTGCTAGCTTGTAGTCACCTGGAAGGAGCAGGAATACAGATGTGGAATTATCTCGGGAGGATAGCTCAGGAGCAATGTGCTCGCCTTGGAAGCAAGACGACACGGAGCACCACAGGCTCAATCCCTGTGTCCACGCTTAGAAACCTCTGGGTATTAAGTCCGTTATAAATAACATATCATATTATATCAACATAGAGAGGAGCTTGCTCCAGCAGGGCAATTCGTGAGTGGCAGTCCATTCAGGAAAAAACTAATCTTTGGATTTACAGGATTTTCTGATACCTTCAAAAATACACGGTGACAGAAGCACGAGCATTTCACATTGTTGCAATTTTGGTGATGGCAATGTTTGGAGGTGGTATGATTTTCTATTGTGTCTTTTTGGGTGTGGCTCTGGGGTAATGCATCCAACTGAATGTGTCCAAGGGAGTGCTTACCCGTTCTCCAAGACATAAGGCATGCACACGGACTAAACGGGGTTCTGGGTTCATGGTGCGATGAATCACACAGTGCAGCCACGTCTGCACAGTTGCTCCAAGAGCTCGAGCTTCTCGCCTTCTTTCACCCACATTTCCAAAAGAAGGTGAATACCAACGTGGTTTAATTGAGGGGTTGAGGGGTTGAGGGGTTGTGGTGTGTTTGATGAATTTACTCCCAACAGGGACAGCAACGTGTAGTCCTTCCAGCAAAACGCACTGCCATGCAATAGGTTTGTATCTCCCGGGAGTCCGCAGTTGAAAGCTATGATGTTGCCTGGAGGAACTGTCAGCACAGACATATTCCAACCTTTCCCTTTTTAGTCTGTTGACATGATACAATGGCCAAACAGGAATAGTGATCTTCGTGTGCTGGTAAATTATCAGGCATCCATCCGGTCTAGCTGTGTCTTGTACATCCGTATGATTTTCTGCATGTGCGCAGGAAAGATGGAGAGAGAGGTGAGGTGTGTATTGCTTTGCATAATATAATTGGCTTGTTTCTGGCTTCTCCAGGACAGCAAGCGGTTAAATGGAAAACATGAAAGGGTGTGCGAACTAATTCCTGGCAGTGTGTAGAACAAAACTGAGGGACACATACACAATGCTTAATTGCCCTGTTGTCTCGGTTTTGAAACTGAGGGAGGAGGGAAGTAGATGGTGGGTGAAGAGCAAGGTATATGCCTACAGGAAGTAAGTGATCCTGCTAGGGTTTGGAATTAACCTGAATATTATTAAACCCCAAAATACCTGGTAATCAATGGGAATGGGGAGTGCAAATATGGAGGAAGATCAACATTTCTGTGTTATTATCCTGGAAATGTGGCTTACTGAAATATTTTGTGTGTGGAAGGGATTGGTACCATGTGTGACCCAGCTGCACAGCATCCTCAGTAATATGAGATAGCAGGATGTGTAGGAGCTCAAAGGACACATGGACGATGGGTAATTGAGCCTATGAAGGCCACCAAGTTGGTGTTGTCAATTTCCATGGCTTAGAAGGCATGAGGACAAATAAGGCTTTGTGTGGCCCTTCTTTGGCTTACAAAATGGCTAATCATGGAAGGGTTTCCTTTTCCTAATTTATTGATGAGCCTAATGGGTGAAGCTACAATCATTTTTACCATTAATTTGACATCAGCCTATCACCCATAAAAGGACTAGAAGCTTTCCTCACACCTCCTCTGTTCCACCGGCAGGTCTGGAAAAGAGTGGATTTTGATACTGCACCGTTTAAAAGGATAGAAATTATCAAACAGTAATTTAATTTCTTAGCAATTTTTACTCAATCGTATAAGTCATATGATAAACGTAAAGCAATTCGAACAATAATCACACTTTTTAGATTATCTCAACCAAGTATGCAGCAACTTAATACAATGGGCCTCATTATGAGTGTGGCGGAAAGGCAACAACGGCGCCGGTAGTGCTACCGGCGACCTTGTTACCTCTCCACCACACTACTGGTCTGACCAGGCGTGCATACCGGCACCTGCAAGCAGAACTCATAATTGCACCAGCACCGTTATAAACAGTGCCGGTGCAACCATGCTCCCGAGGGGCAGAATGGGGATCGGGAGGCCGGCCATAATGGCACCCGCGAATGGGCAATTACCGGGTCTGCCAAACTCGGCATGACCCGGTTACTGCCCATTCGCAGGTGCTGGAAAAAAAAACAACTCCGGCAGCAGCCGTGCCCTTAATAAGGGCACGGCTACCGCCAGAGTTATAGTGAGGGCCAATGTCTTTGCCTGTTTCACATTTCTTGAATTTTCTCTGCCTTTATGCCAAAACGTGCTTCAAGCAAGATGCTCTTGGTCAGGTTTGGCCGAGTGTCTTGGGCCGGATTAGTGGACAAATATGATAGAGATATTGTCAAGGTGCTGCTCTACGATCATGGCATGGCAAAGAAGTGTGTTTGGTTAAAGAAGTCCACTGTGTAGACGAAATTATATGCAAGATAAATTACAAGCCCCAACTACAAGATGTTGAAAACATAGAAGAGAGTGAAGGAGGGGAGAATGGGTTAGGCTCTTCACATCCAGGGTTGGTTTCGAGTATGAGAGTGGAGCTATCAGATCTCCTTTCCTTTGTCCAGAATTCGCCTTGCCTCAGGGTACACACCCTACCCTCCAATCCGCCTTCAAGCAAAACATCTTCTTAGAATAAGGCTGGAGCCAGGAGAAACAATACTTCTTACAGAGGTGGGGCCTGCTAAAACAAGATGACATGAACGGGATAGGATAGACCCATTACCAGCTCTTCATCACTCCTACGTTTAGTAAAATGATGTTGGCTTTTGCCCACAACCCTCTAAAAGCAGATCATCTGGATGACTGTTAGGAAAGCTTTCTCTTTTAGGTAACTTTCCCTCTATTTCTTTGGACCCTAGCCTTTTTTGCTGTTGTTTTGTACTCTGTCCTGACTTTTTCCAGTGAAGGGAAGTCTTCTGCTTCACTCCACTGCACCTTTGCTCATTGTTATCGGGAAACTGACTTGTCCTTAAGGCTGTCACTTCTGGGAAACTACGTTTCCATTTCCTTGTTACAAGTTATCTATTTTTTGGGTAACTTTGTATCATTGCACAATGCATACTACAATGCAGTGCAAAGTGGTTATAGTTATATGACCCTAGAATACACTCAAGTGGATGTTTGGTTACTTTTGATGTGCCTCAATACATGCTGGTGGAAGCAGTTGCATTTTGACTATTTTTGCAATACTTTTATTTAGCCCGACTGCATTTTTCCACTTTTGGCCACTAACTGTGGCTAGTATCCCAACATGGCAGTGCCACATGGTTTTTGCTTGTTCGTTTTTCCATCTTGTTCTTTGACCTTCTTTGTGCCCTGTCAGGTCAGGACCTTTCCTTTAAGATAATGCACTTCCCAGGAAAGCCTTGGTTTTCACGAGCTAGTGCAGGGCAATATGTGTCTGTTGCCAGGAGGGGGAATGGGACTGTCTGGTCCCAATTCACATACTGTTGGCTGCATGTCTCGTGTGCATGCTTGCATGAGACCCACAGTGGCCATTGATTGGACCACTGCTGGTATGAATGAGTGGGGCAGAAGTTGCCATTAGATGGCTGAGTCTGAGCAGTCACCTGTCTTTGAATAGGAATTTGAGTCCTACAGCCGTGCCCCAAAGATCCTTGGAGGAAGTCCTGCAAGCATCCAAGTGTCCAGCATTGCTGAAGATGAGTGAAGAGACTGTTGACCCACTTCAAGAAGACCTGGCAATCAATTTCTACTGCTGTCCTGGAAGAGCCATGTCTGGCAAGAGATCTTTAGTAGTCCTTCGTTGGAGCTTTGACCCTGGGAGTGGAAGGAAAAATCATTCAAAACGTCTGCTTGGTGTCCTGAGAACCAGAGCCTTTGGAAGTGCCCCTGAGCCAAGCTGTCGCTGACCAGCTCAAGGTTTTGGTGTTGGTGTGAAACCTGCAATACCAGAGATTTGGAATTGCTCTCCTGAGGGCCCAACACCCTCTCCCCAGAATAACGGAGGACTCAGCCAAGGGTAAGTCAAACTGTCATTTATTACAAAAAAACTGACAGGGATCATACATGACAATCACAATTCTCCAGTACTTCTGAACTCCGCAAGATGCGTTCCACAGTTTTTACTTCAAATGGAGTCATCACCTGGGCCCTACCCCAGAAACCTATCTCCCCTCCTGATTGGGAGCTTAGAGTGGTATCACCTATAGATATCCCATGTAGAGATTATCCTACTGGCCCTCACATGTCAGATGGCTGAGCTGCCCTGCCCCCAAAAAACGATCTATTACATTGTTGCAGGGTCATAGACTTACCATTGACCCTTGCCCTTTGTCATCTACCCCTGGATTTCCATCTCTTGATTGGTTAGATCTGGTCTCCCCACGCATGGGACCCAGTTTAGTTCTCAGCCCTCTGTGCACCTCTTCAAAGTAATGTGAAATTACTATGTGTCCCAATTGTATCTGATAGTAGCACAAACTTTGCCAATGAGAGTGTGCTCCCCATTTCAACATTTCATTCACATCTCGTCTGGGTTGCTGAGAACGGCTTGTCTTCCCACCATGGGAAAATGCCCATTGTCTAGTTCGGCTGCATCACGTGTTTATGGACCAAAAAATTGGGCTCTTTGGGTCTGCATTTATGAGGATTTATTCCGTTTTCCTGCAACTGGACCCTTGTCATTTGGAGTGCTTTGTTTATCACTGGCCATGGCTGTGAGCTCGGTCTTCACTTTGTGCAGCCTAAGCCTGCTTTCCTTGTCTGGTGTCCAGTAGCTTAAGGCCTTCTGTAATTTTCCTTAGACTTATAATGCAATTTCTACATGCTCATACAGTATGTTATCTATAAGTCAGTCATATGTGGTCCTACCAGGTTCCATATATACTCCTGTAGTCCCATAGAGTTAATTGCCATAAGCATCTGCATGCTTGCTCAGGATCTCTTGTTGCCTTGTGTTTCAGTGTTTCTGCACTTGGAAAATGAGAAAAATAATAAAAGCTTTGACAGTAGGTGTATGTATCTGTCCTCTATCTACAGAACAGTGTAAGCATGTGCTTCATGCATACAAGTGTGTGTTTGCGTAATGCTGTGCAGGGCTGCAAGTGTGCTTCATGACTAACAGTGTTACGTCATGGTGTCACTAGTGATGTCGGGCCAGTGTTTCCTTGGCATTTAATCAATGCAGTCCATTATAGTGTTTGAATCCACAATTACCGCTGAGTCCCCTGTATCTGAAAGGATCCTTCCTCTCTGACATCTTTTTCTCCACCTGTGGTGTTCCCCAGGGATCTAATCTCTCTCCCTGGCTGTTCAACCAGTATCTGGAACTCCTTGCCCACCGCATCGCCGCTCTCTGCCCCTACTTTCAGTGCTATGCGGACGACACCCAGCTCATTTTCAGGCTACCCTCGGCCTCCTCCTCTCCTTCCCTCATCTCTGACTGTCTGTCTGCCATCCAGGAATGGTGTGCCGCCAATGACCTCTGCCTTAATGCTAGTAACACTGAGATTCTACTCATCGGCACACCCACTCCCTCCATCCCTGTAGCTCTCTGGCCAGCCTCGCTTGGCCCTCCTCCTGCTCCTACCTGCAAGGCAAAATACCTCGGGGTCATCTTCGACTCCACACTCTCCTTCTCTCCTCATATATCTGACGTCTCTAAGAAGTCACACTACCAGCTGCACTTCCTCAGAGGTATTCTTCCCTTCCTCTCCTTCCCCCTGAAGCTCACTGTCTCCCGAGCCCTGGTTCTCTCGAAGCTGGACTACTGTAACAGCCTCTATCTTAATCTGTCTGCCTCCACTCTCCGCCCCCTGCAACTCATCCAGAACAGAACTGCGAGACTTGTCCTTGGCCTCAAGCCCAGGGACCGTATCTCTCCAGGACTGAAATCTCTACACTAGCTCCCAGTGGCTGCGAGGATTAAGTTCAAAACCCTCTGCATTGTCCACAAGGCCTTCTTGGGCCTGGGGCCTAAATACCTTCAACTCTCTCTTCCTAAATATCCCTTCCCGAGCCCTTCGCTCATCCATCTCCAACTCCCTTAGGGTCAGCCGCTTCTCGAAGCAGCGAGCTGGGGGTAGATCTCTCGCCGTGGCAGGGGCCTCCCTCTGGAACAGCCTTCCTGCCTCCCTGAAACTTGAGGAGAACCATCTCTGGTTCCGGAAGCACCTCAAAACCTTCCTCTTTGCTTCTGCTTTCTCTCTCCCTCTCCCCTGCTAAATTCTTGACTGAATCTGCACCGAATCTGCAACTGGGCCACTCTCACCAACCTCGGTCCTGGGCCCAGCCACTCTCCTCTTGCACTGCCTCCCTGGCAACCCCTGCACTGAGGGACTGTCTGTGTATCCCTACAGCTCCCCCTTTCCCAACACTTGTCTGCACTTACCTTGCACTTGCCACCAGCTGGCCCTATTTATTACTTATTCTACTTACTTGTACTGCACTTCCCCCCTCCCCTTCCCCTTGCACTTTTCCCTTCCCCCTACCCCTGCACTTGTGCGGTCTGAATGACACCTGGCCTAGTAGGATCGTTGTCTGTCTTCCCCTTGTTCCCCCCTCCCTGCCTCGTCGCGCCTTGAAACACTTGTGTATAGGCGCGTTACAAATGCCATATCATATATCATATCATATCATATCATATCATATCATATGAACTGGATATGGTTGGAATGGTTGTCTGAGGGGATACCTCTCAGCATAGGTGCCAGTCAGTTGTCCACTTGGGGGTTGTCCAAAAAATGAGTGACTTTGAGCATTCTTGACTCTTTGGGCTGTCATGGGGATGAGAGGGGGCATTCCTGAACCCTTGCTTCATTGGACACCACATTGCAGATGTCACTGTTGCACATTTTCATCCAGTTCTTTGAGGACTGCCACTTTGTCCTACAGAGGTTGACTGTGCCAGATTTCAGCAGTCCACCTTCTAGGGGAAATGAGATACAAGGCTGTCTTTGACCACCCTCTCCTGTCACCCTGCCTGCAATGTTGACTATCACCGGAAACTGCTTTCCCACATTCAGTTGTGTTCTGGGATGAGGCATGCAGCTGAGTTAGCTACATCTTTCAACTGGAACATGTTGCACCAGCCTATGTGACTGACTAGGGATTCACTCGAGCCTGAAACTCCTGTGTATCAAGGACTGGAAGAAATGGCGGAAAACCCATTTCTCCCATTTTAAAAGTTTTCCTCACTTTTAAAACTTTTATAATAGTTTGGCTTTGCCATTGCTCATTCGCGCAAGAACTCTGAAAGCTGGGTACAGTTTTATTATCTAGAATAGACATGTACCTGACTTCTAGAACTGCTTTGCCATCCTCAAGACACTTCACCTAACTTTTTCTCAGCTCCCAAAACTACTTGGAACTTGGTGACCTTTCAGGGCACAAGGCCCCAGTCAACATAGGGTTGGATTTATAAAGTTAGGGTTGTTATTTATGTGGGTTGCCAGTACAAATCTGACCATACCTTCCCTTTCAGTATTGTGGGGTGAGGATATTGTGGTTTTATTACATTTGCTACTGCAACTGTACATATGTATTTTATTATTAGTTTGTGTGATCTTACTACCTGCTTATAGTCATTTTTATAGTGTTTGCTTGGCCATAATAAGTATAGTATTTTTAAAACTACTTGTCTAATTGTAATCCTTGATAACTTCCCTGGTGGACTCATTGTGAACGCTTGACTGGGCTCACCCCTTCCTGAGACTTAACCTTGACCACTCCCCATGCTACCTTGATTGGTTTGGCTACAGCTCCCAAAACTGTCCCTGGTCACTAACTAGGTGGGCCTCCTATGCATCCATCCACACGGCCAGAGGATAGAAAACCAGCCTTAACAAATTGGTTTACAGAGGTGAGGATAAGGTTTTGGGTAACCCAGTGTTGTCCACTGGTCTACTATCTGGATTATATTTACGATAAGGACTGTAATTTGACTTATCCAATAGTATTAAGTAACCTATTGCAATTTAAACATGGAGGCAGTCTCTATGACCACTTTGAGAACTTACAAAGTTGATCACTTAAAGAAGTTATGCGTTGATAGAGGCATGGCAGTCTCTGGCAATAAAGCTGAAATTGTATGTACAATTCTGGATCATGAAAGGAATAGGATTATGCTTCTACACATGAATGGTGATGTTAGTGATGCTGGGGCTGGACCCGGCAGCACCAATGGGCTTACTGACACTGCTAAAATTATGGAATGTTAGGAGGAAGAGAAAGGTGACTCTTCAACCAATGTTTTAGTGACCACCTCAGAAGCTGAGGCCATCTTTGAGTTAAAGAAGAAGCTCAGGTTTAAGGAGAAAGAGCTTGAGGTTAATCTGGCCAAACTAGAATTGCAGAGGGTTGAGAGGCAGAAGGACAGAGATCATCAGTTGGAGCTAGCCAGGATGCAGGCACCATCAGGTTCTTCCATAGGATCTGGGAATGGTTCTAGGTCCTCTTCACATCCTAGGTTCCCAAAATATCTGCTCAGTCTGTATGATTAGAAGAATTATATCCTGGATTGGCTTGTAACTTGTGAGCATGCTTGCAAGTTGCAAGAAGTGGGTGATGCATGATTGATCAGTAGACAACACCATTCTGGCTGCAATGCCATTATGGAAATGTCTAAAAGCTGACAGAAAAGACTTTGCAAAATTGAAGCAAGCTCTGACCTTGAAGTTTGGGAAGACTCCTGTCTAATACTTGAAGAGATTCAGAAAACATAAGAACAATGAGAATGTTACTTGTCTTATGTGACAGACTCCCTTAAAAACTGGAGTGGGTGGGTTGTGGGTTACAAGGTAACCACCTTTGAGGGCATGGTCCATTTGGTCATGCTTGAACACATTTTTGGTTCATATTCCCCTGAGTTTAAACAGCATTTGGCAGATACTACGAAGTTAGATCTAAAGAAACTGGGCATTGCAGCTGACTAATTGGTGTTCTATAGAGTGTCCCGTAAGGACAAACCTGCTTCTGGTAAGCAGGAGGAGGGGAAGAAGCAGAAGGAGAAAGAGGGCGGGGAATCTGATGAAACATCATCCCAGAAGGTCCACACAATGTTTAAGGCTAGGTCACAATATACAGGAAAGGTTAGTGGGACGAACAATCCCAAGTACGAGGGTGATTTCTGTAAGTCTCCCTATGTATCAATGTCTAGTGGATTGTGTTTTGCTTGTGGTGACACTGACCATTTGGAGAGGGACCCCAAGTGTAAGGGTGTTTGAGGGTCCACTCTGTAAGTCTGGCCTTTCCTCATGATGTGGAAAATAGTCATACAGGTTTTTTTTTCTCTTTTAGATTCCTTCCCCACAGGTGAAGAATCTGAAGTAGTGTTAGTTTCCCTTGAATCTAGCAATGCTGCAGCTTCAGCCCACTTACCTGTTCTTCCCCAAATGTACTAGTACCTCTACTGTTAGGAACACTGGGTCCAGTCTTACTGGAGTAGCTTCCCTTGTGGTAAACCCTCAGGCTCCTGCCAGAGATCCTCTGGGGCATAGTCAGTTGGCTGAGAGGCCCCATCTCAACTTCGCAGAATTGCCTGTTATTAGAGCTGTGAGTAGTGCAATGGACATGGGATCTGTCAATGTTAGGAGAGTGGTTCCTAGAAGAGTCCTGGGTCTGATCAGTCTTCAGGATTTACATCCTAATTGTCACTCTTCAGGCCCTTCAAGCACTAGGTCTCAGGATCAGGCTGCGTATGCCATGTCTAAGGGTAGCTACAGGTGCTAAGAAAAAAACACAAATTAATACATTAATCTAACTGAAAGCATTCAGATTAATTCCTACCAGTCATTATGGCTAAGAACAAAACCTAAATGAATACATGTATTGAATGTGAGGTATTCAGATTCATTCCAATTCCTACAACTGGTCATAGCTAAGAAAGAAACCTAAATGAATACATGTATTTAACATGAGGTATTCAGCTTAATACCAATTCCTACTACTGGTCATAGCTAAGAAAAAACATGTATGAATACATGTATTGAATGTGAGATATTCAGATGAATTCCAATTTCTACTACTGGATATATCCCCCGAGGTAAGAAGGCAGCGTCTTTGAGAACCCATTAGAAATGTGCACCCAGCACAAATTGGCTCCTGAATTTCTGATCCAACACTCCTTAGAATATGTGAACTTGAGCTGGCGACCACGTGTGTAGATTGTCCAAAGTTTATATTGGTGATCCTGAGGTAGACCAATACGTGAGTCCCTCTGTCACCCACAGTGATCTTTAGGTAGATGTCATTCAATACGTACCTAAGACATGTGCTCAAACATGGGCCTTGAGGTATAATGCAGTATATGTTTAGTTCATTGGTGCCAGATTGCAATCCCAATAGTTGTGGATTCAGCAATATTTTAGGCTTTCTGAATTCGGGGTTTGCTACCAATCTTCTTTTGATGTGTATCAGGAAGCAAAATGGTGATGGAGACAGTATTAGCATTCCAGATTTCTGCAGGGACTTAGGCATTGGTTACGCCATGTATTCCTGGAACCAGAGTATCCATCGCCTGTCTTGAATCTGTCGGCTCCTTGGGGCTCAGGGCTAGAGAGGAAGCTGGTATCATCTTGCGTCTGGCTTGAATCAGGCTTTACGAGTGGGGCCCCATCTTTTCCACTTGCTACTGCGTTGGTCTCACAGGAGACATCTGAACATAATCCTCATTTCTGTCACCTGGGCAGTTTACTTTTCCCTGATGCAATCCCGTGGCAAGCCTTGGCAGCTGGAGGGATTTAGAAAGATCACAGTTGAACACTTGAGTGAAGACTCTCTGGATCCCACACATGTCTATGTGCTCAGACAGAGTTTCGGAGAGTCTATCTTGCCACGATGCGATTGTCTTTAGTGAGACTCTGACCCCCAGGTTTTTGGCGAGAAGCAACTCCTTGGTACACACCATGCATCTGGCAATGGCTGACACCGTCGGCTTTTTCCTGATCAAAGTAAAATGAAAATGCTTTTGAAATTTCACACGTTACTGGTACCCCAGGCGTATGCACAGTTCAGCTCTGAACTGAAAACGGGTTGCTTCAAAGTGCTGCATGTCGCAAACATACATGATTCATTGTCTAAAGCAGCATAGGAGAAAAAATACAAGTATTAGAAGCAGTCCAAACAGTGAACCAATTGGCTAATATGTCAGTGTTCTAATGAATATATTGAGTGTGGTAAGGCCTTTTCGCAGGGTTTTTGATGCAAACATAGCGACCGCAGTGAAAACAGTAGTTATTCCTTTTAACCATGAGCTGTCGATTAAAGAGTGAATGGCATCTTCCATTGTATCTTCAAAGGCTAGGAGAGATGCATTCTGTTTGACCACTGTGAAGTGTGCTTCGAGATAAGATTCTTCACTGCTGCACACTTCTAGATGAATGTTTCGTAGGTGTCCCAAATACAAGCTCAATTTTGATGCTTGGCGAGGGTACGAATCTGAATTTACTTGAGCAGCATGAGCACAAACTATGTAAGTGCAGCCGTGGCATTCACGCAATGAATATAGTGTTATTTCAGGAATTGCAGATGAAATACACACATGTGAATAAGGCACTACATAGCCCTTCCTAATCCAAGTGTTATTGTAGTTCCGGTACCCTGTACCCAGGCAGATAATGCCACAAAAATTCTTGTAAGTACAGTAAGCAACAAAAAGGTAGAGCCTGACATTGCCTGGCATATTGCATATTGAAACCCTGGACAAGTTAAGTACACTTATCTGTTCTGGCCATGGAATCACATTCCAATTTGGGACTCCTCCGCTGAGAGGGTTCAGGAAGTCTGCTACAACAGAAAGACCTACTGTTCGACAGGTCATTTTGTACCAATCCTACTAGATCTGTAATGACATCGCTTAGCACAAAGAAGCCCATCTGTATCGTTTGATCATTTGAATCTGATGCATGGAATCCTTGTGGCAATGCATCACTTTCAGTCTGCAGGATTTGCATTATTGCTTGCGACCAAGTGTACGGTCTACATGTTTCTGATGCTTGTCCCACTCCACAAGGTATTCAAGGGTCAGAAGTGGTGCAGGTAGCTGATCTCCTGACACGCCACAACTGTTTGCACCTCAGAACAGCAGCTTTCTGCATGATAGTTGTACTATTTGTTTCCTTTATAAGATTGTAATACAATCTAGAGATTGTATCACCTCATTCAGGTGAGATTGTGAAAGCATTCCTTGGAACAGCGTACCTATTGATAGAGCTTGTGTCAGGGAAGTGTGAAGGGAATTTCAAGCACAATATGGGCCCACTGTGGTTCCTGCTTTTCTATTATTGCATTCATTTGCTTGGAAAGACCACAAGACTTCCTGAATCATAGGTAATATGCTTTCCTTTGCATTCCTTTTCTTCTCTATATGACACACTCCTGGACTCACCTTCTCCCCTCTTCTACTCATGGTAGAAGCTCAAGTTATTATTACTCCAAGTGGCCTGGAACTGCTTATAATTCAAAAAATACATCAAATGTGGGGATCTACATGCCCTGTCTAACACCTTTGATTGCCAGATTTGCTGACCCCAAGCAGACCAAAGAGAGACAGTTTCCCGCCATGTTTGTTCAATCATGTTTGAAAAGTATCCTCTGTCAAAAACAACGGAATCTGCAACATAACATTTGCTGTGCATTTGCTTGCTCTGGAGGGAACCTATACTGATGTCCAAACTTGTAATCTCCTGCATGGTGAGGCACCAGTGAAATATATGGGAACTGTGTTTGGAATTTAGGACTATCGGGTTGGAACGGTAATGCACAGTGTTCCCAGAAAGTGTATTTGGGACACAGGATGGGCTCCCATTTGACATACAAAAGGGCATTGTAATAACTCACATAACACACATGGCACCCCAAATATGGAGCTCTTCATATCATCCAAAGAATCAAACAAAGCATTTTGCACAAATGTATGGAGCCTAGTTCTGAACAGTTCTCGATATGTTCTGGATACAGGATTACAAGGTGCAGTCTGGATTCCTCAGTCACAGAAAAAGTGTGAACTTGCAGCTGCTTGGCTGGGCCATTGAAAGGTTTAAACGATGGCATCCGCACGTGAGCCATAGCTAGAGGAAACATTTGTATTGTGGCTGGGGTTCCTGACTCCTGAAGCTCTCCTTTGTCTAGCGTGTGTGATGAACTCAAAGTCTTTAGAATAACTTATTTCCTTACAAGGCAAGTTGAAACCTTGCTCATAAAAGACCCCTAAATCAGAGAGATGAGAAACACAGTGATGCTCAACCACAGCAGAATGAAGTATACTTCCAGCATTATGTAAAACTGTTTCAGAAGGTCTGTCCAAAACAATTCTTTCATATTTTTAGAAATCAAAAAGGCTTTCTGCTTCCAAATTGGCAGAGCTGCTGTACTTCCCTGGATTGTGGAGTTCTAGTAAAGTGTTTCATATTCTTCATCATTTGGACACCAATCATCATCTGTCGAATCTATATGTCGTCTTATCCTTCAGGCTCCTCAACTCGAAGAGGATGCATGGAAACATTGCAGTAACCACCTGGAGCAGGTTTCAGGTGATCCACAGAAACTTGTCTAGTGCCCCTCTTTGGAGGTTTTGTGGGCAGGACCTCAGTTTGGGACCGTTCAGTTTAATTACTTGCACTGCTGGTCTATAGGAAGAACCAAACAGAGTTTACAATAGGATCTGCTTATTTCATAGGATTTGTGGCTACCGCTTTGTTATTTCCAATGCCATAAATGTAATTACTTGGGAAGTCTTTTAGCCTGGGTAGAATACCCAAACACGTTTCCTTTATTTCCTCATCCATTGAAGTTGCTGAGCGAGTTAAGGCTGCTACTGATTTTTTCGCTGCGTGCTTTTTGGCATATTTGTGTGCCAATGCATGGCCAATACTATGAATGTGCCCTTTGGTATGTGCTCCTGTGTGCATCACCCATACTAATGGGTGATTCTGTTTAAGGTCCCAAACAACCTGTTTCCAGAGCTGTCTGGAAGGAATAGTTTTGTGCTTGATGTCTCTAAAGTCATTTTGAATCCACCGATGCATACCATTGATATGAGGCCTAACAATGTAATCTGAATTTGCGAACTGAAGAGGGAAAATCCGAATGTCCCTTCCCTCCTGACAGGGCCCCAACCGGAAGAAGCACTCCCGACACAATAACTATCGACTATCCGAGATTGCACGCGTTCCCACCGCTCCCAGCATAAGCTCACATCACGAAAGACATCCAGCCATCTGCACATACATTCCCGCGAAGGCATGAGCCCTAGCCAACACAAACAATAACCAAGAGCGAGCTGTAGACGACTATATGGACCAAATCGATTGCCGTCCCCGCAAGCACTGCTGCAGGTCGTTAGAGACTTCATTATGACATAACCGCGTTCGACAGGAAGCACACATGCAGTCGGCACAATCGGGACACTCACACACCAATCCACACGAAGAACATATGCGTACAGTGCTTACGAGCTAGAGGACAGTGACACACATCCTGTCTGCACATTTGTTATGTTCCATATAGGCTCTGTACCGCACCACAGAAACGCAAGATGTCAGAGAGCATGTGTGTATGCTTGCAGATGCTACTCGCTATTAACCCTATGGATGGACAGGAATACTCCAGGGACCTGACTACACATTACATGCTTTTAACATATGAACAACCATATTGGAAGTATAGCCAGAACTGAAGTAGGCCTCAGACCAATCCAGCACACTAAACTCATTTCACCGAGATCCCTGAAGCTGAAAGCTGCTGAGTGAGCAGAACAGCCCTGGCAGGGACTGCCACCACCAAGGCCACAATGTTGCAAGTGACATTCCTCATTCACTGTGCCACAATGAGCCCAGCTACAGAAGAGAGTACCACAAGCTAAAATATCTAAGTAATTCGGCTGCACCAGCAGTCTCCTCACATGTGATCCGGCTGACCTGACATGATGCCAATGCCTGGAAGCTGGGAAGATGCAGCCATCTCACGTATGGGACTGAACCTTGCAACATAATTTAACAATTCATCGACAACATGTGATGGGACTGGGCTGCTCTCATGGCATTAGTAAAGACACCATTGTTACACACTGTCACATAGTCACACCTTGTCAATACACGTTGCACAAAAGCAGGTGTCTTGCGGGTTGGGAACAACGTGGTCCCAGGCTTGGGGGCTCGCAGCATGACCAGTCAGGACTCCGAGGGACAGGGGCTGGCGGCCGGAATCCCCAGCCAATCATCAGGGTCCCTAATGTAACATTTCTCAGGTAGCAATTTTTAGGGATGAACCAAGTGCACCACCTGACATGGGGGCCACCAATAGCCGTGCATCATATATGTCCCTATACTGGACCTACCAATCTGGGAGCCAATCCAGAGTGACGCTAGGTTCAGGGAAGGGTTTTGGTAAGTGACACTGATTGTGACGTCACAAGTTTACAAAAAGGGCCTGCGAGCCCAAAATCGATGAGATGCGCTTGGACTGGATTTGGCCCTTGTATGTTATCCCTGATTGTTTGTCATAATAAAACAGCAGTTACCCTTTGCTCCTTGTGTGGACCTCAACTTCTTTGGGACATTGGAAGGAGTTAGGGCCTTCCATGAGCTCGATGTCCGTGGACCCTAGGTACGGCTCTGCGGACCCCAGAATTTACCCTAACAGACCACTAGTGTTGGCTTCTCTGAGTCTGCTTGACACAATGCAAGCAGCAATCCATGCGATTTAGCAGTCTGGGTGGAAATGTCTTCCAGGTGCTTTGTTGCAATATCAGTGTGTATACATTTTTCGTCATGTGTAAAATGTCCTACTATGGCTGCACATGCAACTGCATACTTGGAACGTATTCTTTTATCTGGCATTGTGGAGTAATCACAATAAATTACTTGGAAATAATCAAACAATGGAATTTCAGGCAATTAAGTGTCTGGCTCTGTAGCCATTATCAACGTGAAATCACTCATTCTTTGCAATTCTCTTGTGGCAGCCTCAAGTTGAACTGAAGATGTATTTATGTGTATAGTACTGTTTGCCACTAGGGGGCGCTCTTTCTGGATAATAATTTGAACTAAGGAGAGAATCCTTTCCTCTGGTGTAAAACCTAATTCAGGTGTGGAATACACATGCAACCTATAAGCAATTGGTTCAGTTTCCCATAAATTACAAATTATATATGTGAAAGCATTATCTCCCACTAGAAGATTCATCTCTAGATCCTTTCCTGGCTTCCTGCCTTGCCAAGGACCAGTATGAGTCATCAATGAGTACAGATGGTACACAATGTGAGTGTGCTCTGGCAACCAATCAGCTGATTTGAAATGTTGTTTTATTTTGCATACAATGGTTTCACTAGCTCATAAAAATTAGACCCCTAAGATCTGCCAAAATTTAGGAGACCCCAAATGGCCTCCAATTTTCTAAGTGTATTAGGAGGTCGTATCCCGGCACGCTTCTCAAGAAAATCTGCTCACAAGCCTTTGCCCTCATCTGTAAGAGTAAGACCTAAGAAGGTAACCTCACAATGAGCTATTCTTGTTTTCTTGAAGTTGATCAGATATCCTTTTGCAGCCAATTTTTGAATGACCCCATCTACTTGTTACAAGTGTTCTTTGAGATTCTCATGGGCGATGTACATGTAGTCTAGATATTGCCAACAGTTAGGAATCTCTGCTCGAAAACTCTGCATTCTGCTTGAGAATGTGCTGGGCAAATTCTTTACCGCTGCATTATTCTATTGAATTAAAAATGCATTCCCTTAATAGTAAATGCTGTATATTTCTGGCTTTCTACACTTAAAGGTTGTGTAAACTATCCATTAGCTAGATAAGGTTTGTTTTGATTTTGTATCTGTGTAAGTTGGCTAGGTCTCCTGAGCTGTGCTGATTCGTACTGCCTCGGTCTTGTGGTGTGAATTAAAGATTCTATAATCTAAAACAAAATAATACGTACCATCCTGTTTTAAAACAGGCAGCACCAGAATGTTATGTTGGATTACTTTCTTTATAATTACCCCTTGGTGCATTCATTGGTCTTCTATGGTTTGTATGTGTGCCATTGCTTGTGGCTTAATGGAGTACTGTCTCTGTGCTGCAGGGGGTGTTAACAAATGGATTGCATGCGCTGGACATTCCAGATCATGTACGGCTGCGTTTTTAAACAGTTGCACCGCTCTGAGTGCTGCACATTCTTGTGCATATTTTTGTGCTAGTTCCCCACTCACTCCCTTTAAAAATGCAGGTATCACTACTTATCCACCCCTGGGTGCTTGTCTCACATACAATGCTCGCCAATCTTGAAATGCTAAAAGTCCTTTATATTGGATATGTAACTGTGGCCAATAAAGTTCTTCATTCTCTTTGGGATGTTCACCTTCCAGCTGAATGGTTACAAAATGCACTTCATTATTTGCTAATATCTGTTCAGTGGGCTTAGTTCTTTGTGCATTTCTAGGTGCCTCTGTATGCTCCAACAGTACCTTGTGGCTGCATTGAAATATAGAAATATCAGACCCAGAATCTAAAAGGACCTCTATCCAGTCAGTGCGTTGCTTAGTTCTGGGAATTATTCGATGAGTGTGTGGACTCTGCATACTGTCGAACTTAAAGGTCTGCAATGCGTTATTTTTTCAACTTCTGCATCCTTCCCCTCAGTTTTAGAACGATCTGGCATCTTCGCCTGTGAGGAATGAGGTGAGCCCTCCTCAGCAGCATATTACTGTGGACTTCTCATTTGTTTTCTGTCTCTGAAATCATAGCCTGTTGGTCTAAAATGGGACTGCTTCTTTAGTGTTTCCCCAAGGTGGTCTACCCCTGTGAGTGCGGTTTGGGTATAATTGACCCAAAAAGAATTGGTCAGAAAAAACTGTTCGGAAAAAAACAGACCGCATGCAACATCATGTGGTATGATGTTGCATGCGGTCAGCCTTGCGGGTTTCCCTCCAACGCAGGTCGGATCCGACGCTGCAAGGTCCTTTTTTTTCTTCCGGTGCCCTGCTTCCAATATTGAGGAAGCGGGGGACACCCCTTCAAAACCCAACGGCTAATATGTGCCAAACATATCGAACAAGGGACACCCCTGCAACCCCTGCTCCCTATGTTCTCCACTTATTAGCCTATTTGATTGGTTTTGATGTTACTGGCCAGATTTGGTCAAATGTAACATTCGGTCAAATAAAACTGAACAAATATACTAATACTGTGAGTGCCTTGCCATTGCGGGGCATCTCTGTTTCGTCTCCTGTAGTTTTCTCATACTTTGGTTCATGCTCTGGGTATTTTTCTTACTCTAATGGTGGAAGCTGCTCTGAAGAGTTTGCCACCACTTCTCCCTTGGCAAGATCCCCTGCCTCTTGGGGGTCTCCCTTGGTGATGTGTATCTTTGTCTGGTTTACTAGATTTTGTTATGTTATGTTATGTTATGTTATATTATAAGAATTTCTATAGTGCACTGTCACCCAGGGGTATCATAATGTTAGGACAGCATACAACAAACTGTAGCCAAGGCTAGAACAAAAGAGTCTTCAAAGAGTGTTGAGTGCCGGTGGCAGAGTATTCCAAAGTTTAGCTGCAGCCACTGAGAAGGCCCGATAACCAATCCCGACTCCCTGAGTCTTACGGACAGAAAGCAGATAGGAAGAGCCTTAAAATCAATGTGTTTGGTCACTGGGAGCGAGTGAAAGTACACAACAGAGGAGTAGTATGAGCTCCATAGGACGCCTTCAGAGCTACTCGAGCCGCAAGGTTCTGCAGGAGCTGTAAATGATACGGCAAACCCTTAGGCTGGGCCAGATAGAGAGTGTTGCAATAATCAATCCAGCTCAATGCTAGAGTGGCCACAACCGGAGGATGCAAATGACAAGGTAGCAGAAGCACTTTCTGCAAAATCTTAAGGTGGAAGTGCCTTATCCACCAGACCGAAGCAACCTGAAACCATATAGAGACGGGAAGAAAATAGAACACCAAGACTTTTTACCACCAGCGCTGGAATGGGAAGACTCCCCAGTGTGGGTAACCAAAATGTAGAATCCCATAGTGAAGGAATTTGAGGAGCAACCACCACCAGAACCTTCATTGTGTTTGAGTTAAGCTTCAGCCAATTGTGGTTCATCCAATCTCCTATGGCCACCAAGCACGGACAGAGGCCCAACGGCACCTCAGCCCGGTCAAGATCTAGATGAACCAGGATCAGTGTGTCGTCAGCATAAGAGTAGCACTGGAGGCCGAAGGAGCATATGAGACACACAATAGGCTGACTATAGATATTAAATTGCATTGGTGACAAGGCTGAGTCCTGGGGAACACCACCTAAAAGTGAGCAGGGTGAAAAAGAAAAAGGTGGAAAAAGAAGTGTTTGGCCGCTATCATCCAGGAAAGAAGTAAACCAGGCCAACAAGATGTTTTTAAAAAAAAAAAGCAGACAGGAAATCATTGCTTCTAACAGCTTCATAAAAAAGACCAACAAAGAGATAGGTTGAAAGTTAGGTGGGAGTGCAGGGTCCAAAGAGGTTTTTTTTCAAAAGTGGAATCACAGGAGCTTGTTTCAATTCTTTCGGAATATGGCCAGACTGGCAAGACAGATTGATGGCCTGAGTAATCCATGGCATAAAGCCTGGAGAAATACCTTTCAGAATAGGGTCAGAGAGTGTTGCAGATTTAAGACAGCCAACCGGATTACTTAGATCCTCTATGGAAAACAGAGGAAAAGTAGACCAATTAGTGCAGCAACCGTATTGTAGCGGAGCTGGAGAACTTGTCACCTGAGTGGCCAATCAGATGCCCGACTGAATAGTCTCAATCTTATTGACAAAATACCTAGAGAGTGAGTCACAAAGTTCCTGAGTCAAAACGACTGAGGTTGTGATCTTAGATGTAGATGAAAGCGATTTAACTATAGAAAATAATTCCCCTGGTTGATGTTGGCAATATTAATATTCTGAGCAAAAAAAAGCATGCTTGGCCGCCTGGATTTTAGCATGGTGCAGACTAGCACACATCCAGCAGGCTGTTCTTTCAGTGGCCTCATAGGAGCAGTGCCATCTACTTTCTGCCTGTCTGAGCTACAGATGGGTGGTCTTAAGCTCAGCCCAATACCATGGCTCGAAGGGACGACTCAACAATTTAGTTGCTTTGAGAGGACCCACCAAGTCAGCAGCCTTCTTCAGTGAATGGAGCCAGATTGACTTCACTATGCTTGTTCTACTTTTTGTGTGCCTCTCCAGGTCTCCTTTCTATGTGATCTCTGCCCAGTGATTGATAAGTGGATGTCACTATGTCCCCAATTGCACCCTTCTTTCTTGCTCATTCAATTGGGACAATTTTCTATATACTTGTAATCTTGCAGGTTCTCCTTTCAATAAAGGTAGTATTATGCTCTCAACCATTTGGTCACAGCTTGCTAAGGGGTGCAGCCAGAGGGAAGAAATATGGCAATGGCCCTGTGGATGTGCTGTGGTGTTACCTCTGGATATGCGGCTTGCAGCTCTCCTAGTTTTTCGGAATACCACTTAGGTATGTCCTCATTTTTAGAAGGGCATGACCCTAATATAAATCTCAATGTCTGTAGCTACACTCCTCCTGTGTCTGTCTGTCCTTGTGGTTGCTGGGCAGGCGTTATGGCATGCTGCACAGCATAATGTAATGCAAAGTCAAAATGGTCAGCCAGGAGTTCATAGTCTGAAAGCAAAAAGGAGCTCTGTGATTTGGATGGAAAGGGGCTAAAAATTCTAGTGACTGGTTGGGTGTGGCTAACGGTCTGTGCCTAGAATTTGTTTGTGGAAAAACTAGATCACCTCCAAACCAGTTGACATGATTTATATGTGTTAAATTCAATTCAGGAAACTGGTGTGGGCGATATTGGATGGCATTTAAATCTGTCCTTATCAGAAAAGTGGCATATACATTATTTACCCTATTGGCTTCAAATAAATGAATCATGACTTGGCGGGCACCATCTTCTGTGCCCACATAACCTCTTTAATAAAAAATCCATGGAAATGCCTAAATCATGGTCAATCACGTCAGATGGCGCCCAGTATAGGCCTTCTTAGAGATGACTGTAGCATTGCTAATAATAACCTCATGGCCCAGTCACCATAAACAGACTGGGCAAAAATATGTTTTCTAAAGAAGATTTTCTATTAAAGAGGTTATGTGGACACAGAAGATGGTGCATCAGGAAATCAATACTCCTATCTATTGCAAGGCGGCTGTTATTGATTGGCTAAGGCTATCACACTATGAGGGACCAAAAATAATCTTTACAGTAGCGGTTGGGCAATTGGGCGGTCGGACCCAGTGGAAGGAAGGTGAAGTGACATGACCTTGGTCACTCAACTGCCACTCATATAAAGGTGGTCTTTGGGAGAGACATTGTAGAACTCACACCAGTTGGTTTGGAGCACTTGGTGATCCCCAAGGAAGGCAGTGGGACCTTCTGATTCCAACCCTGTTCCTTAAACCCCAGATCATAGGTGAATGGCCTGGTGGGCCTTGGCAAGTCTTAGGACTAGGTAAAACAAATGGTTTGGAGTGCCTTGACAGATCTAGCAAGACTGACTGCCATTGAGTTTCCCATGAATAATGTGGAGGATTCTATCCAAGGGGCTAGAATTGGAGCCCTGCTCTTGTCAATTTCCACCAGATGATTAAATATGTTCTGAATGGGACAGATGAATTCTGCAGCCTATCTCTGTGTGAGATAGCATTCTTCAGCCCACTTGGGAAGAACAGATAAGAAATCTGAGGATTGTGTTGCAGGACATTCATCAGGCCTACATTTCTATGAAGGTAACCAAGTGCCAGATTAGATTGGGCTCAGTGTTTGAATTTTGAGCAGTGATGTACAAGTGGTACAGAACTGGACAATCCCCACTACCAAAAGGACTATCCTTAGCCTCACTGGGAAATACAGGAACTGTGTATCAGACTACTGCCATATAGCTGATCTTCTGACTGCCCTCACTTCTTACAGAAGGCCAGCACTAGTTTAATTTACCATGGAATGTAAAAAGGCCTTTCTAGACCTGGAGGGTTCACTTTGCCAGGTCCCTGTTCTCATAGCCCTTGACTTTAGGAGACCATTCATAATGCAGGCAGAGGCCTATGAAACTGTCATAGGAGCATAGCTATCACAGCCTGATGAGGAACTACCTATATGTCAGATCAGCTACCAGTTCAGGAGCAGAGAACTTGGGTGCCACATGTGGAAAATAAATGTTTTTCCATACTATGGAGTCTAAGGAAGATGAGGCCCTACCTCCAGGGGACTCTCTTCACTGTGTATACTGTCTCTAAGCCTTTAAAGTGGTTGATAGACATTAAGGAAGAGAATCCAAAGTTGCTCATGTGGTCCATGAATCTTCAGGACTTTGTTTTCAACATTGAGCATAGGCCAGGTCCCAAACATTGCAATGCTGATAGCCTGACCAACTGGGATAGCCGATGGGAACAAGAGAACCATCCAGGGATGGATTAGTTCCCCCTGTCCCTTAGTCTGTGGCGGCAGGGGGTGAGTTTTGGGAAATATTTCTCTTTTAGGCAACTTTCAATCCATTTCTATGGTCCCCCACACTTTTTGCTGTTGTTTTTGTACTTTGTCAGCTTCACTTCACTGCACTTTCACTCATTGTTATGGGGAAACCGACCAGTCCTTAAGGCTATCAGTACTGGGGAACTATGTTTCCCTTTTCTTGTTACAAGTTATTTATTTTTTGTGAAACTTTGTATCATTGCACAATGTATCTTACAATGCAGTGCAATGGGGGTATTTTCATATGGCCCAAGAATACACTCAAAAGGATTTATGGTTACTTTTGATTTGCCTAAAAGACAAGCTTGTGGAAGCAGTTGCATTTTGACAATTTTTGCAATACATTTCTTTAGCCCTTCTGCATTTACTGCGTTTAAATACTAACTGTGGCTAGTGACCCAACATGGCCCTGCCACATGAATTTAGCTTGTTATTTTTGCCATCTTGTTCTGTGATCTTCTTCCTGCCCTGCCAGTTAAGGAAATTCCTTTTACGATCATGCACTTAACCGGAAAAGCCTTGGCTTTTGCAGGCTAGTGCAGGTCCATGTGGGTGTGTTCACAGGAAGTGGGCTGGGCCTGTCTGATCCCAATCCACATACTGATGCCTGAATGTCTGGTGTACATGCTTGCATGAGACTCACAGTGGTCCTTGATTGGGCAACTGCTGATGTGCATGAGTGGGCAGATCTTGCCATTGGAGGCTGAGTCTTAGTACTCACCTGAATTTGGATAAGAAGAGGAGTCCAACATCCATGCCACAGAGATCCTGGAAGAAATCCTGCAAGGAGCCAAGTATCTAGCATTGCTGAAGATGAGTGAAGAGACCGTGGACCCATCCAAAGACGGCCTGGCGAACTGCCTTTGCTGCTGCCCTGGAAGAGCCCTGTCTGGCAAGAGATCTTTAGAAGTCCTTCACTGGAGCTTCAACCCTTGGTTGAAGAAAACATCAATTCCAGAAGTATGCTTGGAGTTCTGCGAACGAGAGCCTTCAGAAGTGCCCCTGAGCCAAGCTGTGACTGACCAGCTTGAGGTTTAGGCTTCTGTGCAGCAGCCGTCACCGTTCCACATTATGGCTTGAAACTCTGAAGACTTCCAGCTCCTCCTACAGAGGTTTTCTGTGCCAGATTTCGGCATTCCAACATCCAAGGAGCATGAGATATGAGGCTGAATTCGACCATGACAACTGTGTCCTCGCCTGTCATCCTGCAATGGTGACAATTGCCAGAAACAGCTTTCCCGTATCCAGTTGCGTGCTGAGGGGAGGCCTGCACTCGAGTGAGACGCATTCTTCAACTGGAACATATTGCACCAGCATCTGTGGTCGATCAGGGATTCACTCAAACCTGCAACTCCTGAGCACCAAGAACTGGTAGAAACAGTGGGAAACACAACCTCTGATGACCCTCTGAAGACCTAAGTCCCATGAGAAAGAAGAGTACAGGGGGCGAGTTACAGTGGTACTTACCTGAACCCCATATGTCCCCTTTTAAAAGTGTTTCAAGCTGCTTTAACTTTTATAATAGCTTGGCTTTGCCACTGTTTGTTTGTGCAAGAACTCTGATTGCTGGGAACAATTTTATTCATTATTAAAGACACTTGCCTGACTTTTGGAACAGTTTTGCATTCCTCAAGACACTTCACCTAACTTTTTCCCATTTCCCAAAACTACTTGTGAACTTTCAGGGCACAAGGCCCCAGGCAAGTTAGGGTTTGACTTATAAAGTTAGAGTTTTTATTCCTGTGGACTGCCAGTACAACTCTAACCATACCTTTTGTTTCAGTATTGTGGGGAGGGGCCCGGATATTGTGGTCTTATTACACTGGCTACTGTGTATATGTATTTTATAATTTGTTTGTGTGATATTACTACCTTTTTATAGTCATTTTAATAGAGTTTGCTTGGCAGCTATAAATAAATATAGTATTTCTGTAACTATTTGTCTAATTGTAATCCTTGATTGCACACCTTATAGACTCATTGAGGACCCTTGACGAGGATCACCCCTACCTGAGTCTTTACCTTGACCACTCTCCATGCTACCTTGATTGGTTTGGCTACAGCTCCAAGAGTTGTCACTTTTAACTAAGTAGGTTGGGCTCCTTTACATCTGTCCATGAGGCCAGAGTATATAAAAAACATTCCTAACAGTGACCAAGATACAGGGCATTGTGGTTGGCTAAATCATGTGGCCATGGATTTACCAAAGTAAAACAGTTCTATGAGAAGTGTGTTATAATCCAAAAAATCTCTTGGTTTGATTTGGTGTGTGTCATTTTAGTGCCATTATCCATTATAAATGTTCCCTTTCCCCGTATTGGGATGGATATCTTCAATCCTGATCATTATAGCATATGCTTCCTGTTATTCCAAAGACGCCCCCTACAACAACACCCAACAGTCTATAAAACCTCTTTCCCCCTATTTCTCCATGGTGGACTTTCTGCAGGAGAGGCTTGTGAAATGTCCAAACTCATGACCATGCTAAACCTTCTATACCTCGGTATACTTACCTCAGATATATGGCCTATCAAGCATTTTAATCAGACATTGAAAAACCTGGTAATCGAGAACTGCTATGAGATTTGAACTACCCGGGGAAAAAGGGACCACTGAAAGATGCCACTAGTGTATCACATGCACTGGCTCACAGAATGGAAAAACCCTAATATGGTTGCCTTAATGGTGAGCACAGTGTAAGAGGATTCAATTCAACACTACAGCTAAGTCAACGCCTAGTCTATAATACTGAATGAAAACCCTTATTGATATATCTTTATGTCCAGTTCATGCGTTCTGGATGACTACCCCTATATAACACCCCTCTCTTGGAATCCCCCTGACCCCACTGAGCCAAGAAGTAGTTCTGTTTTGCAAGTTTAAAAGGTTTATTTGATAATTTAAAATATATATATCACACTTTATAATAAATTAATAATTGAATAGCACACTTAATCTGATATGATAAAGATCAACAACGGAGAATCTGGCACTAGCACACTTCTTATAATCACTAATGAGTTGACATGAAATGGATAAGGTAGCACACTGGTAAATAGGAACAAAAGTATAATGTGGTAGAGGATGCTTTATGAAAGCTCAGGTGGATGCAATATTCAATGAATGCAGTACAGAAAATACTCAATATGATTTCAACCAAACAATGTAATCACTTTTCTCTGGCAATCCCCTCCCCCCCTTGATGCAAGGCAAGGAAATGGAAGGAAAACACACAGTTCTCAGAAATGCAATCAATGTAAATTAGTTCACCCCAGCAAGCTTACACTACAGAAAACAGATAGGAGTTTTGAAAACACAGGCAAAATGCTTTGATATGTGCTAGCAATGGATGAGAAATATGCTGGAAATGCTTTTAATTGCCTTTCAGAGGTTCAGGGTGAGTGGTATCTAGTTAATATTAGTCCAGGCTCACACTAGCAATGATGCAGGGATAGTTAGCAGGTTAAACGAATTTCTGGCAAATGGAAGGCAAGCAGCAGCAGTTTTTACATGTGAAGAAATTTGCAAATCGCGGTAAAATTCGCGGATGCGCCGAGCGCTATTACAGAGGAACCACAAGGACTATCTCTAGGGGAAAGCCTAGGATCTCATCTTCCAAATGAAAGTTACTGCAAGTCTCTAGCACAAACGGTTGCGGAGATATGAGCGATTAAATAAAGGTCGTTTTTCAGATTTGAAATTTTAAAGTTCAAAAAGACACGTGCAGCTTGCAACTAGAAAATGACAAGTGACAGCTTTGCAAATGAATGACAGTTAGGAGACAGTTCTACTTAGATTAAGCTAGATTGAATTATATTATTTTAACTAGGAGATTGGTTCTGCACAGTTTTCTAGGTACTCACACTATATTCTTGAGTGAAATGGGCCTCGTCACGGATCTGGTCAGGGTTTTAAACTGGACTCTGGTCTGGTCTGGTCTGGCCTCTGCACTTCACAGTGATCTGGGTCAGCTCTCTCTGCTGGTCTGGGTCTCTCTGGGTACAGCACTGCTTTCTCTCTGGTCTGGTCTGGTCTGGCCTCTGCACTTCACAGTGATCTGGGTCAGCTCTCTCTGCTGGTCTGGGTCTCTCTGGGTACAGCACTGCTTTCTCTCTAGTCTGGTCTCTTAGTTCTGGATAGATTGAAGTCTCTAGTTTGGCTTTCTGGAGGTTGATGGAGGTAAGTATGGATTTTTCCGGCAGAGCGTCCCACTGCAGATGGAATTGAAGGTCCCTATCTGTCCTGTCTGTCTGCTTTTATGTGTTTAGAATGTGGGTGTGTTCTAGCATCACTGACCCTACCTCTCTCTCAGCTTCTAATTGGTCAAACTTCCATTTATCATTTGATTGGGGAATGAACTGTGAGTCAGAGGGATGTCATTTTATGGCTTGCAGATAGGACACTCCTCTGTCAGATTGCACATATTCTATATTTGATAATAAAAGACATATTTCACAGTTACACAGTTGCTTGAAATTACATATACATGGTGTGGCTGAATTTAGCCATGTCTCTGTCCAAATCTGCTGTTTCTAAGAGCTTGCATTCAGAAATGGCACATAATTGACTTTTTAACTGATTTTTCAATTTCTGACATTGACCCAACTTTACATACATGTGCGCAGGGAGTATGGACATTAACTGATGAAGTTTCAGACTTTTAACATGCATACATTTAGAGTAATATCCACTTTTCCGCTGACACCCCCCTGAACATGCCACCGGGTCGAAAAACCTCTTAAAATGTGGGCAGAAAAATCACAAGAGTTATGGTGTCATTTATAAAATTTTCACATGTCCGCTCTATGAGTTATTCATCTTTTTAGAGTTATGTTCTGGCTCCAAAGGGGTGTGGTTTCCTCTCAGCACAAGGTAGAAATACTGGTTTTTCCAGTTCTGCCAAGCCAGCTTGCTCTCACAGGCAGTGCCCCTCCCCTTTCCTCAGGAGGAAGCCACTTTTTAGGACCATTTACGACTCCTGCCAATAAAACCTTTGCCTGAGCCAGGACAGGGCTTTGTTCACTTTCCTGCAGAGCACAGGTAATTCAATTATCAGATAGATGGCATATCCTTAGTGTGAGCAGCAAAAGGGCAGCTAGGCCTGGGAACACAGCTGTGACTCAAGTTTCACTCCTGATGGGGGTAGTTGCCAGGCAGAATTCAGTTCCTTAAGCCAGGTTTCAGATAAAATGTCACTTTTTGTTCCCCAGTTCCTGCATTCAAATAAAACTAAACATTTTTACATATGCAGCTAGAATGCTGATTCTAAGTGCAAAACTATGGCATTTCAACAGTTACAAAGGCATGTGACACCAACATAGGTCACTCATTTAATCTAAACATTTTCGATTTTAGTGTCTTTAATCCAGTGCAACTTAAACTGCTGCAATCCACAGCTCAGCCAGTCTTGTTATAAACCTTCAAGTCACTTCAGAATATCACTTTACATTGTATCCACCTCTCAGTAAGTCTTTCTTTGGCATGTTTTGGGTTCATTTATTCAGTTTTCTACAAAAAAGTAAAATCTGGTGTTGTTTTAAATTGCCGGCTTTTGGATAGTGGTGAGTACTGGTACTGCACCCATTTTTGGGATTGAAGAATGAATTCCCCACAATTCTAGTTGCATTTGGCAATCAGCATTGCCATTCCCAATGGTTTCAGACTACTGTGCGGGTAGTCCAATGGTGGTTTTAGGCAGTGTCCTTCTGTGCCCATAACATCGGCAAAAATGGGTGGCAGCCTATTCTTCCTGCATTTCCCTGTGCATTTTCTGGGAAGCTCTGGCCATCATGATGTTTTCATGTCAGTACTGCACAGTTTTGAGGTAGGGCTCGGATGCATGGGTAAATACATCCCACAAGCCCCCCTCTTGCGATGGCCATTCGGTTTCACTGATGGGACTCGCAAGATCTGGGATGTTTCCTCATCTTCTTCCAATAGATGGCACAGTTCAGCATCTTTTCCTCCATCCGGTCGGATCGATCGGTTCTCCTCGCCGGTCCTGATGGGAATATTGGGCGGTACCCCGAGCCCGTTGCGTCTCAGCTCCCGGTCTCCGGATCGTCCTCCTTGGCCCGTCTCAAGGTTTTCTTTCTCCTAGGACGACAAAGGAAGAGCGGCAATACCTATTCATAGACGTTTTTCCACCACCGTTGAGATAGTGGGGCAGCATATGCATTTCATCATCACGAAACATTACATTCTTATTTTGAAAAAAAAACAGTATAACTAAGAGACAGTTTCATGCAAATCACAATATTTTAGAGACTAGATGTGTTATGTTTTATGATTGGAACAGAATTAGTCTGAGACAGTACCCGCTAGGATTCCAGAGGATTCCTCCAGTTGTTGCAAAGTGTGCCTGGGAGGCAACATTTCAACTGGTTTATGTGGACCCACTTGTCTTCCCCCGCGGCCAAAGGACCTTTGGGGATGTGGATTTTGTAGGCCACAGGGGAGATCTTGTCGATGATCTCAAAGGGTCCCTTCCATGTAGGCAAAAATTTGCGCTGCTTGGCCTGGTTCCTTTGGAAGTTGTATAGATAGACCCGGTCTCCCACCTGATATTCCTTCCTGGAAGTTTTCAGGTCATAATGGGTCTTCATGCTATCAGCTGATCTTTCTATATTCCGCTGAGCATACGCAAAAGCATGTTGGAGGTGTTTCCTTAAATTCTCCACATACTCATGAGTTGTGGAGGCATTTATCAGTGTCTGCTCTTGGGTCCTGTAGAGCAAATGCTGAGGAAGCACCATCTTGCGCCCAGTCATCAACTCAAATGGTGACATTTTGGTTGCAGATGAAGGGGTAGATCTGATGGCCATTAGGACCAGAGGTAATCGGATATCCCAACTTGGCCCAGAATCTGCCACAAACTTCTTTAATATGCTCACAATTGTCCGGTTATATCTCTCTACTGCCCCAGAAGAAGCTGGTCTATAAGCAATATGCAGCTTTCTCTTGACCCCCAGTATCTCCCACATCTTTGTCATTACTTCACTGGTGAAGTGGCTACCTCTGTCTGACTCAATCCTTTGAGGTAGACCAAAACGGGAAAAGATGTGGTTAATCATCAAGGCAGCTGCAGTTTCTGCCTTGCAATTTGGGGCTGGGAGACATTCCACCCACTTGGTAAACAAGCATGTCACGGTCAACATGTACTTATTCCCCCTAGCCGAGCGAATCACAGGGCCTACAAAGTCGATTTGTAAATCTGACCATGGCAGGGTCATCCCCCTCTTTTGTAAAGGCGCCCGGTGTGTGAGGGATGTCGGCTGAAATTGTGCACACACAAGACAACCCTTCAAATATTGGTTGAGGTCCTGGCCCATGTGTGGCCAGTATGCAACCTCTCTTAAGATTTCCAGTGTTGTGTGAAACCCCCTATGACCGGCAGTGGCCGCATCATGGGCGTGACTTAACATCAGGCTTCGGAATGAGGTAGGAACCACCCACTGATCGTGGCCAGCTTTGGATTTCCTTACCAACAACCCGTCTTGGATTCGGAACATTTTTGGACATTTCATCAACACTCTTAGATCCTCTTTCCCATTGTAATCGGTATCCGTCAGGGGAAAGTTCTCAGGGTCCTCAAGGTGCTGGTAAAATTTACCAATAATTGGATCCCCCTTCTGAGCGGTAATCAAATCAGCATCAGGGGTCTCCTTACTCCATTGTGCAATTGAAAGGTCGTTGTGAGCATTTGTCTGGGACCTAGTGATAGCAGTGACCTGGATTTCCCCCAACAGGGACTCAATCTCAATTAGATCCCCTTGGATGGCCCCGGTTTTGGCCAGCTGATCAGCTAAGTCATTTCCAGTTCTGTCTGGTCCCTCTACTTTGGAATGACCCTTGATCTTTTTCCAGTAGATGATCATCCCATTCGATGTGACCAGATCATCAATGTTTTGGATCAACTTGCCATGTTTCAAGGGTTTGTTGTTAGCACATAACATGCCTCTGGTTTTCCAATTAACCAGGTGCTCCACGAACCCGTTCCGTACATAATCCGAATCTGTGATTATGACCAGTTCGTGGAGTTGATGCTGGACAGCAGTGAGGATGGCCTGATGCACAGCCATCAATTCTGCCACCTGACTACTTCAGGGACCAATTTTGTATCCAGCGGAGGGTTCTGGGGACTCATTCACCCATGCATTCCCTACGCCAGCCACCAGTTCTTTCTCCCCGTCGTTGTCAACATGGTAAGAGCATCCATCCACATAGACAGTGGGCATTCCCTCACACTTGTCTTCTTCAAAGACTTTGTGGGGGGAATTAAGGTATGCCTCCATGTTGTCCTTTATTTTTAGACTTTCGTCCTCGAGACAGTTTTCTCTGGCACAATCATGTAAGTCAGCCAGACCTTGCGCGAGGGGACTCTTCTTGTTTTGGCCATATCTGACCTCCACAGGAAAGCCTTGCATTGACAGAATCCAGGAAGTAATTCGGGAATTACTCACATTTCCGGCCCGGATTCTGTCACTTTGGAGATATTGCAGAGGCTGGTGTGGAGTCTCCACTATGATGTGTTCCCCCTGGATAAACGGGCGGTAATTCTTCAATGCCCACACCGTTGCCAGGAGTGCCTTCTCACAATCGTTGAATTTTTCCTCCACAGAGGATAAAGTTTTGCTCGCATAGGAGATTACTTTATTGACCCTGTCATGCTTTTGGTATAATACTGCCGTCAAGCACGTATTAGAGAACCCTGTCTCCAGGAAGAACTCCTTGTTTCTGACAGGGTAAGCTAGGCAAGGCGCTTGTGAGAGGCTTCTCTTGAGTTGTCTTACTGCCTCGGATTGTTCTGGACCCCATTCCCACTTGACCCCCCCCCTTTAGGAGATGAATCAGGGGTCTGGTGATCTCTGCGTAGCCCTCAATGAACGTTCTGCTGTAATTAGTCAGTCCAAGGAGGCTCCTTAGTTCTCGCAGAGTTGTGGGGTCTTTCAGTTTCTGAAGTGCTTCCACTTTCTTTTCCTGGGGACAGAGACCCTGAGGAGTAATCTCATGCCCCAAGAAATTAACACGGGTTCTACACCACTGTGCTTTCTGAAAGGAAAGTTTTGCTCCGGCGGCCCTCAACTGTGTCAGAACATAACGGATCTCCGCTATGTGTTCCTCCACAGATGAACTTTTGATGAGGACATCATCTACATAAGCCAGGTTACCCCTTGCACCCAAGTCAGGCATGGCCTTGTGTAGAAAAATGTTGAATTCATTGCCGGAGTTGAGGTATCCGAAGGGAGTCCGGGTCCAGGTGTACTGCTGGCCCCCAAAGGTAAAAGCCAGTTTGTATTGGTCCTCCCTACTGACAGGCACAGTCCAGTATCCATTGGTCAGGTCTATTGCGGTGAATACCTGTGACCCCTGAATCTGGGCCAGCCCTTGGTCAATGTAGGGCAGAGGCCATCGGGAAGTATGGACCCGTATGTTGAGCTCCCTGAGGTCAGCACATAGTCTCCACTGGCCGTTTGGCTTCAATATTCCCAGCACCGGATTATTGAAGGTGCTGTGGACTGGACGGATTATTCCCCGGGACTCAAGGTTCTTAATTATTTCAGTAAGGGACTCCATTGATGCGAGAGGCAAGCGATATTGCTTCACAAACACAGGAGTCATGCCAGGGTCCGTGGGGATTGTTGTTGTGTGGATGTCAGTGCGACCACAGTCATATGAGTCTACCGCAAAGAGATCTTGGAAATCCAAGAAAACTTGTTTCAACTTTTGCTTTTGTTCCAGAGTCACACAGGCATCAGCTAGGTTGACTCTCTCTTCCACCATCTGCCTGAAGCCTGGAAAGACTTCTGGTTTGGCTATTTCCGCGGCCTCCTCCAGCTGGGTGGAGAAGTCCCTGGTCAGAGTGCTGATTTGGACCGGAGGCTTCAGGTGGGAAAGGCAGCCCTCATGTACCTGGAAAATCACCTCCTCCCTCCTGAAGTCACACGTCACATCTTCCTTACCATAGGGGCAGGAAGTGTACACCAGGAAGTTCCCCCCATGCCGGGTGAAAATCCTGTCTGGTGTTGTATTGTCCTCACTGTCACTGTCAACACAGTCCTTGGGGATTGGTCCTAACAGTTCATTTACAAGATCAATGGAGAAATGTCGGTCATCAACCGCCATTCCAATAATGGTGCCTGCGGCTAGAGTAATACTCTTTAAGTCGCTGTTATCCACCTCTATTAGAATGGTGTCATGTTCTATGTTGACTAATGGAGTTGGGTTTACCCCCAACCCTTGCAGTTGGAGAGAAGCATTTAGATGTATGTAAGCATCAGGGTTTTGCAAATATTGTCCTCTTTTAACTTTCACTTCCAGGGAGAATTGTCGGGTCCTTTCTGGGATGGTGACTTCCTCTTTAACCTGAATTTCAACTGCATAAGGTAGCAATTGAGCTGACCTAAATGCTTTTTCTGGATCATCAAAGCCCATGGGATTATCTGCTAATCGGGACCAAGCTTTGAAGTTTATTAGGTCCAAACTAATGGCAAAGCGATTGACAATGTCACTGCCTAAGTAAAAGGCGGCAGTGACGTCTCGCACGACCCAACAATTATGGACTATGCTCTTGTTGCCAATGGAGATTTTGAGCATACACCTGCTTGGCAGGAGATGTTTTGAATTGGGCGCTTCCAGGTCCACTTCCCATTTGTCTATCAGTTTGAAGGTGGGAATGGCTGGATCTTTTGGGAGTTGGCGGAACATGGCTTCGCTGATGAAGCTCTTACCGTTGTTCACACACACTCGAGCGAGAACAGAGTCCTTCCCATCATTTAACTGGACAGGGATGAACAACTGCTCTCCAATTTGCTGAATATCAGCCAGGCTTTGAGCTGATTTCACATCTTTCTGGACTATAGGAGTGGGAGTTTCAGATTGTGGATTGGTATAGAATTTCAAAGTGTTTCCTTCCAGCGTGGAATACCACTTTAGACTGGAAGGAAGGTTGATTTTCAGAAATAGAGAGGACCCCCCATCACCGGTCTGTTGTCCTACTGCTATGACTGTCACGTCTGGAATTTGGTTGTTCTGGAAGTGAAATTCTACTTGGTCAGATTTTTGTTCAACCATGTGGCAGGTGCCGTTTAAACTAACATGGTTGACACTCTGTTTTAATTTTATTGGTCGGCTAGTCTGGGTCCAGAGGACCTTGTTTACACAATCTATTAGGGGTGACAACCTTCTCAGGAGGTCATTCCCTAGTAAACAAGGGGTGCCCTCCGGGGTCACAACTATGACCGGGTGTTTCAACTTGTGTCGCCCAATTTTAATGTCCAAGTCTGCCGTCCCCTCGACGGGAATTTCCTTCCCGTCAAAGTTCTGGAGTTGTCCAGGAAGTGAGGTGAGAGGAATTTGGTAATTCTCTCCCCTTCCTGCATTCAGTTCGTCAAAGGCCCTTCTGGACAGAAGGGTAGCTTGAGATCCCGTGTCCACCAGTGCCGAGATTGTACCCTGCCCCTGTACTTGTACCGGGGCATAATATCTTCCCTCCTTCTCCTCAAGGGGGCACAGATAATGCACATTTTTGGACAACTGGTGGGCTAATTTTCTGGTTTTGGACATCGCTAGCGAAGAGATTTGGGCAGAATTCTGTGGAGAGCCTTGGGAATCTGAAAGAAAAAGTTGGCAACTGGAGATCAGAGCCATTGTGGGTTCCCCTGGCTCCGGTTCTGGGCCGCCCCCCCCTTTTTGGAGGCAGTCACCAGGATGGGTTTGAACCAGGGGATTTTCTTGCTGTTGGTTCTGGGATGAGATGGTGGGTGGCGGTAGCTCAGTCTCCACATCTCCCCAGTCTGGATTTGCATCCCTAGGGACTTCCCCCCTCTCTGAAGGAGAAGATCCTTTTCTCAGGATCCTCTGAGGATCCCTCTCCCTCAAATTGGAAGATCTGTACCTCCTCCTCAAACTGAGTCTGTTTGGGTCTTTTGTTTCTCCTACCCCCCCCTCTGCTCCTTAGGAGGCAGACTTTCAGGGGCCAGAGATTTTGTTTCCAGTTCCTGGGTTTCCAGGGGCTGTTTACAAGTGAGGAAGGAAGCTTCCTCCAAGGCTTTACACCCCCCTTCCCCTTGTGCCTCCTCCCTGGGAACCGGTGAGTTATCGGGGTGCTGCCCCCGTCATTGTTCTGGAGCACCAGGTCCAGAGTTGGGTGCGTTCTGCGCCGGCATGCTGATCTGAGGGTTCTGCTGTGCCCCCTAATTTATGACCCATATCCCGCGCCATGTTTTGAACCTGGCGCTCTAACTGGGAAACCCGCTCAGGCTGATACGGGGCCCTGTTTTCTCCCCTGGGCTGATCCCGGGAAGGGTAGCTATCCCTCCTCTGGTAATACCCCGGGTTGGGAAGATTTGGGTACCCCTCCACCCTTGGCCTCCCCTCTCCCGGATTCAGTGGTCTGGGCTCAGGGAATTGGGGAAAGAAGGATGGATGGTTTTGGGGCTGAAAGTTGGGTGGATACCTGGGGAAAAAGTTCTGCCCAGGATTTGGAGAGTTTCTGCCCTCCGGTGGGAAGTTAGGAGGGAAGTTCCCTGGGTTAGGTGCTTGGCTGGATCCCCCCCCTTGGGCTGGAGGAGTCCACACATAACCCAGGATGGGTCTGTTTCCCTTGTAACGGGGACTTACATAATCAGGAGAGCGAGGGACCCCATTTGTGGGGCTGCCTCCCTGGCTCCCTGTCTGTGACTGGCCCGAGGACCTTCTGGGCCTAGCATTATTAGGTGCAGGTAGGTTTTTAGGCCCCCCCATCTCCAAATCTAAAACGGGGGTGACCTTTACCTCTGCCACCTTGGCAGCAGCAGGGGTGGTGTTGGCTTTGGGGTTTTTCTGGGCATTACTTTTGCTATCTATCGGTTTCTGCACCTCATAGATCCGGGTAGCCTGTTCAATGACCCAATCTAGGGATCTTTTCTCGTGAAAATCCCTCACGAGCTGGGTCATGATGTATTTGGGCAAGGCATGGAAAAACGTATTTATGAACTCTCTACTATCTGTGCGCACCCTTCTTGTGGTCTGTGCAAAAGCACGCTTTAACTCCTGCACAAATTCTTGTGGGGCCTGATCCTCCCCACATTGCAAATTGTAGGCTGCCTTGCGAGCCTCTTGAGGATTTCTGTGAACAGAAAAATGTTTCAGGATGGCCGCCTTATAGGTGGACCATCTTAAATGATTTTGGTCCTCCAGCCCCGCAAAGAAACTGGAGTATTCCGGGGAGAAGGTCCACTTTACATATTGAATACAGCTTTGGCTGTCCTTCAAATGGAAAGTCTCCATCATTTGTTCAAACAACTCTAAGTGCTCCCAAACAGAATACTTAGCGTTCTTATGGTAAGGCGTGATGACGCTCCTGATCGCCTTAATCTGCTTTAAGGGGTCCTTAAGCAAGGCCCTTTTTGCCTTATTGGCCTTTTTGGTTCGGGTAACCCTTGTCCATTCATCCTCGGACTCAGAGGCACTGCTCCCAGAGGTTCCCGTCTGATCTTCCAGGTTTTCCCGGATTCTGCGAGCCTGGGAATGGCTGGCAGAATGTGGGGACCTGGTCTCCTGTGTCCTGCGCAGTTCAGAGGAGTCTTCAGATTCCTCCTTGCTGCCAGGATTTGATGGGTACCCCCTCCACTGACCTAACTGGGCAGAGGTTTTCAGGATGCCCTTAATGGGCCTACTCTCCTGGGGTTCCCCACTGAACTGTACTGTACTTGGGTGCCCATACCCGGATGCCCACCCCTCCATTCCTGAGTGGTACTGGCCTATGAGCCCCATACTTTTAGCTGGATAGTAATCTGCCATCCCTGTGGCCCTGTGCTCATGTGCACCAGGGGACATGGGGGTGGCAGAGTCCAGGGACTGAGAGGTATGAGGGCCTCTGGTACTAGGGCTCCTGAGGTTATGCTCCGGAGTTTCCATTTCCCAGCGAACCTCATCTCTATCCGCCCCTGCTCCCTGTTGCAATGCAAGAGCCTGCATTTGTGCCTTCAGTTCCTCTGTTAAGGCCTTACTCGACTCTATCAGTTTCTCCTGCATCGCTACCTGTTGCTGGAGCCTATCATTGTGTTGACAGAGGGCCTCATTCTCCCTCTGTGCTTCCTGGTTGGTCCTGGAGAACTGGGCCAGTCTTTGCTGCAGGAGGTTTACCTCCTGAGGTGTCCCTATTGGCCTGCTCCTTTCTTGCTAGAGCATCCTCCACCCTCCTGGTGTGCTCTAACAAGTTCTGGTGTTCTTTTTGGAGGTCACCCAGTCCCTGGTGGGCCAGGTGATTTTCTTCCATTTTCCTTTTTAAATGGCAGACTTCCTGGCCTAAGGCGTCTCTTTCCTGACTAAGAGCCTGCATTTGTGCCGCCAGGTCGTCCCTCTGCCTTTGAAAGGCACCAGCTTTCTGGCGTTCTTCATCAAACTCTGCCTGGGTATCCAGGTCTTTCAAGATCAGCTTGTTGCTCTCTACCTTCACTCTATCTAGATGACTTTGCAGGGTGGCTACCTGCTCCGTGCATGCCCTGTTAAAGTCTAATTGTTGCTCCAGCTTTTTATGGCTCTGCAGTAAGGAGTCCAAACTGTCTTGGTGCTCCTTCTGCAGGGCCAGAAATCTAGTATCCTGTTCTACCTTTTCCTGTTGCAGCACATCCATATCCTTCTTTATTTTAATGATGTGCTGCCTACTATCATCTTCTGACTCCTGGCTCCTCTGCAGCCTCTGCTCAGAAGAGACCAGGTCAGATTGGGCCTTCTCTAATGCCATCTGTTGCCTATTTGCCAGATTTTGGCTTTCAGCACATCTATCCTGCATGTCTCCCACGTATAGGTACAGGTATGCTGCTATCCTGGCAATCTTATTGTGTTCCTCTTTGGCTTTAGGAGCCATATATAGTTCACTCAGGGCCACATGTAAGGGACCCTGATCTCTATATATATCTGACCCTGTTTCAGTGACATGTTGTGTGATGGCCTGCAACCACGCATCCTGGCCCTGTTCGGTCCATTCACCTCTCACAAATAGCTTATGCAAGAGGTGCTCTCTGGCTATTTTCATGTCTACTAAGGTCGTCATTCTAGAGATTGGTCTCTGTCCTGACTTACAGAAGTTTGTATTTTATTTTTGCAGAACAGAACTTTTCTTGGAGTGTCCCTTTTGAGGAGTGCTTTACAGCGTAATGCAGCGTGGTGATCCGACTGGATGTATGTATCCCGTCAGTTAGCACACTGTATTAAGCTGCACAAGTGGTATTCTAACCCAAACGTCCGGCCCGAGCCCCCAATCTGTAAGAGGATTCAATTCAACACTACAGCTAAGTCAACGCCTAGTCTATAATACTGAATGAAAACCCTTATTGATATATCTTTATGTCCAGTTCATGCGTTCTGGATGACTACCCCTATATAGCACCCCTCTCTTGGAATCCCCCTGACCCCACTGAGCCAAGAAGTAGTTCTGTTTTGCAAGTTTAAAAGGTTTATTTGATAATTTAAAATATATATATCACACTTTATAATAAATTAATAATTGAATAGCACACTTAATCTGATATGATAAAGATCAACAACGGAGAATCTGGCACTAGCACACTTCTTATAATCACTAATGAGTTGACATGAAATGGATAAGGTAGCACACTGGTAAATAGGAACAAAAGTATAATGTGGTAGAGGATGCTTTATGAAAGCTCAGGTGGATGCAATATTCAATGAATGCAGTACAGAAAATACTCAATATGATTTCAACCAAACAATGTAATCACTTTTCTCTGGCAATCCCCTCCCCCCCTTGATGCAAGGCAAGGAAATGGAAGGAAAACACAGTTCTCAGAAATGCAATCAATGTAAATTAGTTCACCCCAGCAAGCTTACACTACAGAAAACAGATAGGAGTTTTGAAAACACAGGCAAAATGCTTTGATATGTGCTTTGATATGTGCTAGCAATGGATGAGAAATATGCTGGAAATGCTTTTAATTCCCTTTCAGAGGTTCAGGGTGAGTGGTATCTAGTTAATATTAGTCCAGGCTCACACTAGCAATGATGCAGGGATAGTTAGCAGGTTAAACGAATTTCTGGCAAATGGAAGGCAAGCAGCAGCAGTTTTTACATGTGAAGAAATTTGCAAATCGCGGTAAAATTCGATATCTCTATCGTTTTGGGGTCCTAGGAAAGCCTAGGATCTCATCTTCCAAATGAAAGTTACTGCAAGTCTCTAGCACAAACGGTTGCGGAGATATGAGCGATTAAATAAAGGTCGTTTTTCAGATTTGAAATTTTAAAGTTCAAAAAGACACGTGCAGCTTGCAACTAGAAAATGACAAGTGACAGCTTTGCAAATGAATGACAGTTAGGAGACAGTTCTACTTAGATTAAGCTAGATTGAATTATATTATTTTAACTAGGAGATTGGTTCTGCACAGTTTTCTAGGTACTCACACTATATTCTTGAGTGAAATGGGCCTCGTCACGGATCTGGTCAGGGTTTTAAACTGGACTCTGGTCTGGTCTGGTCTGGCCTCTGCACTTCACAGTGATCTGGGTCAGCTCTCTCTGCTGGTCTGGGTCTCTCTGGGTACAGCACTGCTTTCTCTCTGGTCTGGTCTGGTCTGGCCTCTGCACTTCACAGTGATCTGGGTCAGCTCTCTCTGCTGGTCTGGGTCTCTCTGGGTACAGCACTGCTTTCTCTCTAGTCTGGTCTCTTAGTTCTGGATAGATTGAAGTCTCTAGTTTGGCTTTCTGGAGGTTGATGGAGGTAAGTATGGATTTTTCCGGCAGAGCGTCCCGCTGCAGATGGAATTGAAGGTCCCTATCTGTCCTGTCTGTCTGCTTTTATGTGTTTAGAATGTGGGTGTGTTCTAGCATCACTGACCCTACCTCTCTCTCAGCTTCTAATTGGTCAAACTTCCATTTATCATTTGATTGGGGAATGAACTGTGAGTCAGAGGGATGTCATTTTATGGCTTGCAGATAGGACACTCCTCTGTCAGATTGCACATATTCTATATTTGATAATAAAAGACATATTTCACAGTTACACAGTTGCTTGAAATTACATATACATGGTGTGGCTGAATTTAGCCATGTCTCTGTCCAAATCTGCTGTTTCTAAGAGCTTGCATTCAGAAATGGCACATAATTGACTTTTTAACTGATTTTTCAATTTCTGACATTGACCCAACTTTACATACATGTGCGCAGGGAGTATGGACATTAACTGATGAAGTTTCAGACTTTTAACATGCATACATTTAGAGTAATATCCACTTTTCCGCTGACACCCCCCTGAACATGCCACCGGGTCGAAAAACCTCTTAAAATGTGGGCAGAAAAATCACAAGAGTTATGGTGTCATTTATAAAATTTTCACATGTCCGCTCTATGAGTTATTCATCTTTTTAGAGTTATGTTCTGGCTCCAAAGGGGTGTGGTTTCCTCTCAGCACAAGGTAGAAATACTGGTTTTTCCAGTTCTGCCAAGCCAGCTTGCTCTCACAGGCAGTGCCCCTCCCCTTTCCTCAGGAGGAAGCCACTTTTTAGGACCATTTACGACTCCTGCCAATAAAACCTTTGCCTGAGCCAGGACAGGGCTTTGTTCACTTTCCTGCAGAGCACAGGTAATTCAATTATCAGATAGATGGCATATCCTTAGTGTGAGCAGCAAAAGGGCAGCTAGGCCTGGGAACACAGCTGTGACTCAAGTTTCACTCCTGATGGGGGTAGTTGCCAGGCAGAATTCAGTTCCTTAAGCCAGGTTTCAGATAAAATGTCACTTTTTGTTCCCCAGTTCCTGCATTCAAATAAAACTAAACATTTTTACATATGCAGCTAGAATGCTGATTCTAAGTGCAAAACTATGGCATTTCAACAGTTACAAAGGCATGTGACACCAACATAGGTCACTCATTTAATCTAAACATTTTCGATTTTAGTGTCTTTAATCCAGTGCAACTTAAACTGCTGCAATCCACAGCTCAGCCAGTCTTGTTATAAACCTTCAAGTCACTTCAGAATATCACTTTACATTGTATCCACCTCTCAGTAAGTCTTTCTTTGGCATGTTTTGGGTTCATTTATTCAGTTTTCTACAAAAAAGTAAAATCTGGTGTTGTTTTAAATTGCCGGCTTTTGGATAGTGGTGAGTACTGGTACTGCACCCATTTTTGGGATTGAAGAATGAATTCCCCACAATTCTAGTTGCATTTGGCAATCAGCATTGCCATTCCCAATGGTTTCAGACTACTGTGCGGGTAGTCCAATGGTGGTTTTAGGCAGTGTCCTTCTGTGCCCATAACATCGGCAAAAATGGGTGGCAGCCTATTCTTCCTGCATTTCCCTGTGCATTTTCTGGGAAGCTCTGGCCATCATGATGTTTTCATGTCAGTACTGCACAGTTTTGAGGTAGGGCTCGGATGCATGGGTAAATACATCCCACAACAGATATATAACAGAACGGCGACTTGAGCGCCAACCTTCTGACTATGATTCCAGAACTTGAAGGCAAACCCCAAGCCAATGATCTACAGGTTTACCTGACACATTTTGCAGAGGTCTTCATAGATAAACAATGAGGAGTCAAGACATTCATCCATTGAGTTAAAACTCTACTTGGGACATCTATATGGATCCCGCCCTGCCACCTACCAGAAGGTAGAAAAGGGCTCATTGAGCCATCTCTGAGACATTGGTCCTCCTTAGTAGTCTTAGTGGCCAGCCTGGATTAAACCTGGATATATTGCATTGATTTCTGGAAAACAAATGAAATGTAATGCTTGCCCAATATCTCAAATGAATAAAATGTTTGAAAGGATATGGTTCGCAAGCTACATCTCTATTCACAACCAAACAAAGAGAACCTGGAAAATCCATTTAGCCCTAAAACGCAGAGAGAAGACTGACATTTTCACTCCTTCATGGCTGTACAACTTCCCCATACTGCTCTTTGCCCTGCATGGAGCACTGCCTACCATTTAGTGACTGATGCACCAAGTGTTGCAACACCATAAAGAATATATGGCCAACTTGGATGATATCATAATACACAGGAAAGCATAGTCCAATCTTAGGCATCACCTACACCTCTACACTCAAAGCCTGTAAAAGGTGGGACTGAAGGGAAATGTAAACAAATGTCACCTTGCCATTCCACTAGTCAATTACCTGAGCTTCAAACTCAGACAGAACGGTCCAACCCCAGGTGGCCAAGGTTGGTTCTATTAAGAGAGCTCCATCACCTTCAACGAATAGAGTACTTTGGGCTGTCCTGGACTCACTGGATATTATAGATGTTTCATTACACACGTTTCATCTATTTCAGACCTCTTGCCAACCTTTTTAGGGGCTGAAGGTACAACACAATGGCTTGGGCACCACCCACAAAGGAGGATTTCAATCATTTTGAACACTGTGTCGACATCTGGCTACCTAGACCTCTGCACTCCTAGACGCATCTTCCCTTACCTCTACTACCCCCAAAGGGTTACTGCAATCTTGTCCATTGTCCTCACCTGCCTAGACTATGCCAACTCCCTCTGCCTGGGTGCCCCTGCTTATCAACTCAGAAAGTTTCAAAGGGTCCAGAATTCCACAGCTAGGCTCCTTCTTGCTCTGAGCTCATGACAGCACATTACCCCCGCCCCCCATAGCCTCCACTCAGGCACAGCACTGATTCCCACCTTGAAATTGACTATAATAGGAGGATACGCCTTCGCCATCTGAGACCCCATTATCTAGAATTCAATTCTGCTTAACATCCAATGCATGCAAGACTACCTGGCCTCCCACAGGGCCCCAAGACATGGCTATTCCCCATACCACCCTGACAAACCCTACCCTCTTGGGGTCTATGTGAAAAAGTTGCTGCAAATAAATACTGCCAAAATCTGTCTTTTTTTGCATTTTTTACTGCATTGATATGTGGGTAGACCCCCAGCACCACACCCATACTCCCCTTACTGTAACTTATCACTCTTACCCACTCCCCACATATCAATGCAGTAAAAAATGCATTTGAAAAAAATAGCTTTTTCGGCCATGACTTTTTTGCGGAAACCTTTTTCACTGGATACCCCCTCTTGAGCTAGTCAACCACCTCAAGTAGAATGGGGCAGCAACGAACTTCTATGAAATCACTTAATGATGGTAAGAATATTCTAACAATCTCCAGCAGAACACAACAGAGATTTCAGGCCACACATATGAAACCAGGAAGCCAGCCAGAGAGCACAGGTACATATCACAATCCATGCTTATGGAAGATAGCAAAGGGGGGAGGTGTGGCCTGCACGTATGCAGTAAGATGCAGCTACATTTTGCTCCCGCCGAGATCCTGATACGACCCTGCAAGCGGCAATCAACATAAATACATTTTGCTTCAAAATACACCTCAAGGTGGGGAAAACGTCCATCCACCCAACAAACCTTATCCCTGAGAAAATCAGAGCTTCACAGCCGGGAAAATCAACCAGGAAACTAGAGCCCCCCCCCTTGCCCTAAAATGCCCACTGTGGCGAGTGAGAGAGAGCTACAATGCAGCCTGTGAGGGACACCGGCCCCACCAGCTAACAGGTCGGCTCTCCCTTGCAGGCTACTGGCTGTTCGCTGCCACAGCACACCCCAGCTGCTTCATGAGGAGTGTTGCTGTGACCTGCAGTGGACCCCCACGGTCCAAATCCTGATGCCGGAACATCAAGGTGTGCGGGCTGGTCCTGGTGTGAATGGAGTGCAAGTGCAGTGAAGATGCTCCTCCTGACGCCTGGCAGTCTTGGAGGTGCAGAAAGACCCATAATCCCACCCCCACTATCAGCAGACTTCGATCTGACTCTCTGGACATGGGACCTGCATCACTCACCTTGCAAACAATGTGGTGAGTGGCTTTCAGACTGCTGCAATACCCGGGGCCCCATATATACACGGATCACTGTGGAGTTGGCTGTGGTACTAAGTACCCATGGGGGAGGGCTTGGACCAGGGTGTGGGGGCCCTAGGAGGAACGCATATCCCCTCTACCCCCCTCCTAAACACAAACTTCAGACTGCCCACTGAGCCCTGAGCCACTGCATATGGTTCCGGACCATACAACATCTGTGTCCCGCAGACACTGATCACAAGACCCGGGTAAATATGATACACCCCGGTCCTTGTCATAAAGGACCACTGGTAAACTTAACTGCCCAGTTGGATTGCTGAATGCACTGGCAAAAACCCAGGTATCCAAGTTTGGCATATGGACAGTGAACGCCTCCAGACTCAGAGCCTTTGACCATATATTACGCCCTACACGAGGCACCTTGAGATCTGGAAAAAAGGACACCAGTCTGCAGATCCCCTCACCACCTGGAGGCCATGTCCACCTGGTGGCCCACCTACCGCACACCTCCACCATCCTCCGGCGGCTCATGCAGGATCACTACGCCAACACCAGATTGAGTAGCACCTGGTAACATACTAAAGGTGTTAAAACAACAATCCTAAAAGTGGGATAGGTCGCTGTGTACATATCGTTCACACAAATACTCCACATAATGTCATCCACCAAAAGCAAGAACAAACCAATGACCATGGAATCATTCATGGTCCATGGCAAAAACAATGCCCCCATGCAAGCCGAAAGCACGGGCCAGCAGCAGGCCCCTGCACCTCCACTGGACCCACAAGAGAACCAGGTTCTTGCAGCTATAGCAGCCTTATGCCTGTCTCTGGAAACAAGGATAGACACCTGCTGCTTCAAGAGATTGGGCCATGCAACCTCTTGCAGGGATTCAATAATGAAAGGGTTTACCAATCTCTGAAAAAATCCCCTATCTGCGTCACACCCTCGACCAATGATCACCAGGATCCTCAACTTTCGTGACAGGGAAGTCATCCTTCAATACTCTAGAGACAGCAGCAAAATAACACGAGGCAACGCGAGGATCGCTATCTACCCGGACTATACGCCAACAGTCCAAAGAGACAGGAACTCATTCATACCTATAAAAGTGAGATTAAGACAACTGGGACTCAAATACATGCTCCTATATCCTGCAAGACCCAAATTCCTTTATGAAGGCAGAGCACAATTCATGTATAGCCAAGAAGCTGCAGCCAGGTGGATGTACCATAACAACCTGTCCAACAAGAACGATGCAGACTTATGATACACAAGATGCATAACAAGCTTGCCAAGGTGCCCAAACAAACCACAAGCTGGGAAACTACCAACTCTGAGCTCATAAGCAGCACCCCACCCACCTTGGACAGGTTACACCACTACCGTTTGGCACCCTGTGTCCCTAGTCTTGTGTGAAGCACTAACGATTGCTGCTGCTAAAGTCCCACACCATCAGTGGGAGAGGAACCCAGCCACCCACTGTTGGTCTTCACCACCCTCCCAAAGTTGTTAAAGAGTTCCAGTCCGTTGCTGAACCATAAACGTGTGTGATAACACATGGTGCTCATACAGCATTGATTCGTAAGTCTGTCACTAAACATTGGGCTTTGACCAGATTGTGCTTACCCAATGAACCCATACCACGATTTGCATACAAGCGGGGTAAAAACCTTAGGGTTCAATTGGTACATTCCAAATTCTCCAGCCCTGCCCCAAAATTGGGTCTGTGGAACTTAAGATCACCTGTGGGACATTTCCCCTGCGAGAATTGCACCTCATGCAAATTCACTAAAAAGTTCAAAGACTTTAAGATCAATGACAGACAGTGGATCTTGAAAAGCCTGACTAATTGCAAAACTAAAAATGCAATTTATATCATTGAATGCCCATGTGTCTTAAGATATGTCGGGCAAACTGAGAGACCTATTCACATCCGTATCTGTGAGCACCGTTCGAGAATAAGATGCAAACATGCAATTGCTCCATTGGTGAAACATTACATGGCAGCTAAACACACAGCAGACAACATTTTATGGTGGATAGTTGACACTGTCACATCCTTCACTAATCTTACAATGAATCTACTACAAAAAGAGGCACAATGGATCTACAGGATAGACTCTTTCCAACATGGCCTTAACGAAGAATACATTTGTCCCACATAACCTCTTCCCCTCCCACATGTCCCTGAATGTGTTGGCATCCAAAAATACTCTTTTGAGCTCTTGCTTCACTTCAGCCCTCATGGAACGTTACTTGGCGCATTTTTAGCCCAATGATTTTCGGCATATACTTGCTTCTTTCTTCCTACTTGCCGGGTAACTAGATTCCCTTGTTGTTTTTTCAAAGTGCGGCATCCACAGCAATGTTTCCTTGCTGACATCGCTAGACACGTCTACACAACAAGACCTAGGAATGCACCACATGCCTTCAGGGTCCGCCTCTTTTTGCTTTTTGCCTGTAGCTCTTTTTCGATTCACGGGAAGACTTCCCGTAACACACCGCATTCAAATATTCTCTCTAACCAGGTTTAGCTTACTTGACAAATGTTCATTGCCGGCATGACGGCACTTTCACATCTTATTTCTCATGACCGCGGCACTCCATCTCAGCGCCCACACCCCGCGGTACCATGAATGGTAGAGGCCTACCGCACGGCGTTATGGGGCGGACAACAACAGGGGTTCCCATGACGACCAGACGCCTTGCACACGGCGCATTTTCCTTCTGGTGCTTCGTGAACCCGGTTCTACTCGCTTCCCGTGGAAGTTTCTGTAAGTGTCTTTTTACGCTGTATCACGTTCAACGCAGTGAAAAACTTATCGTTTTCTTTGCAGGATTTGTTTCCTTATGCCTTGTTTTCTCCCACAGACACCTTATCGCTACCAATGGTCGAAACTAAATGTGAACCACAGGCGGGGTTTTTTCCTTGTTACCCTACATGAGCTTGGTCTCCACTTGGGACATTCTGCCCGGTAACCGCCACCTCCCAAAAGAGTGCCGTAGTCGACACCAACCCGGGACACTCTACTTCACGGGACCCAGGCTTTTTCATGCCGATGCCATTTTCTTAGCCAGGTATGCTAGGGCTTCACCTGCCCCCGTTCAGGTAATCTTTGTCCTAAGCTCCAAACTCGGTCATTTTCAATACTTTCCGTATGATATTTTGTCTTGTCTGTTTCTCGTAGAACTCTTCTTCAAGCAAATTGTGAATTAAGTTTTCCTCTGTTTTTCGCTCTGCTCTTTGAACTCTTTTCATCACTCAATTGTGAATCGATTTCTTTAAATTTCCCACAAATAGTGTTTCCATCTTTGGATTCCCAAGTGTTTCGGGTTCACCATTCGGAGACTCATCCCTCGCAGTCCCAGGGGTACAAGAATTTCTGCCACCCACAAATTGAAAAGGATGATATGTCTGCACATCCCTGTGGCATATACAGGGTGAGTTTAGTGCAGTCCCTTCACCTTTTTTTCTTTAGCTAGCAGTACTCTTATTCAACCAACAATGTGCTAATAGGAAATACTGTTGACAAACTGGGCTGATTTCATTCATTGCATTTACTGACCCTATACACCTGCCTTACCCCTCTCCATTTTTTGTCTTCTTGGATTCTATTTGGATCCAATTTGCCCTGAGGAAGGCTCTTCAATCAATGCCAAGAAAGATGGCAAAAGCTGAAACGTGCCTTTAGTACAGTGCATATCAAAACTGCAAGAATCAATGTTTCTGTATGCATGACTACTTACCCATAGTTTCAATACTGGCACGTAGGCAGTTTCACAAAGCACGATCATATCTTGATCATGAATATACACAAAGGATAGGAACCCTTGATAAAAGACAGTCTGGATAATACTGTACAAATACAAAATACTGAGTTGAAATTTGCAATCTGTATGCTAAATTGATTTTTTGTTCCTGTTTTGAACAGATCTCTCTCTCAGTATGTTTTAACCATTTACTTTTGACATTTTTGTTTTCACTGTTTCTGTCTCAGAACAATTTATGTACAAAATAACCTTTATTGCATTGTTCAGGATTATTTTCTTTCATTTTTGTTGTACACTGAGCCTTTTAACTTATTTACTTCTTGTTTTCATTAAAATGTATGGTCATTTACTTTTCAGCTCTATTGTTCTTCTTGGTTTTTTCCTATTTCTCTGACTCTCTAGGAGCAGAACACACATTGGTCTGGCAAATTTAGCACAAATTAGACCTTAACTCTTTGGTCAACTTACAGTGTGAGTTACATTTTCTATGTTTACTTTGAACCATATACTTAGAGCACAATGGCCAGACCACGCTTTGAAGATACAGGTTTGCCTGACCAACCCGGTGTTGTTCTGCATCAAGTTCTAGCTCAGTTACTGTTGGTCAGTTCTTTGTTGTTCCCTTCCTACAAAATCCATACAATCCGACTCTTAAGGGGACCCACCAGGCATTGGGGATCCTGATATAGGACGTCTATAATATCCAAGCTTCGACTGAAAACTGGGCATATTTCCTACAAGACTGGCAAGTGGCTAACAGATACATAGAACCTGCCCTGTACCACGAGATGAGTCACTTCAGCCACGTGAGGGCCAGCTGACACTTAAAGCAATGATGACCTGGAACGTATAGAGGCATGGGCTCCTACCTCCAGAGAAACAGGGTGAAATCCTATATACAATGCAAAAAGATATCATTAGTATTACTCCAGGAGACACATCTACTCCACAAAGGACAAAGGCATCCGGATAGGTGACTCCAAACACTTAATATTACTTTATGCAGACAACGCCCTACTCTACCTTTGTGAGCCCCGACATAATCTTCCCATAATACTGGAGGTACTGGACAGGTTTGCAGAACTATCTGGGATCTCGTTCAATAGACAGAAATCCCGTCTCTTCCTCCTGGCAGGTCCCCGAAGGGTGGACGAGAACATTTTGCCTGACCTGGGACTACCCTGGGAAACAAAATCGTACCTGGGCATCCAGATTGCACACACACGCACAGAAACACACAAATGCAACACACTCTGAGTGATGGAGGGCTTGAGAAATCAATTTCCTTCTGGTCCAGACTGCCACTGTCAACCATGGACAGAATAGCCATTGTTAGAATGAGTGTACTCCCGAGATTCCTCTAAGACTTTACAAATGTACATCACTATATAGGGGCAGCTTTCTTTTGTCACCTCGACTCAGCTTTATATGGGACACATGTCGCCACAAGCTAGCTCTCAATGTAATGCAACTACCTTACAAGGACAGAGGGGTACAATTACCTAACCTCAAACTTTACTATCTAGCTGCCCAACTAAGCTTCATTACAAAATGACTGGCAGACCCTCCCACATCAGAATTGAGACTATTGCAGCAACTGGTGGCTCCAGCAAGGCTCAACGAAATTCTATGGCTCCCGGTGAGCTGTGCGAACACATCACCATTGCTGGTGAGACTAGGGTAGCATATCTGGTGTAGGACAATGAAACTACTTAAAATATGTTACCCATACCCGCCTAATGTACCGATAATTACTGATGTGTGTAAAAACAGGACAGACCTGGGAGCTGCTAGCTGTTGGGAGGAGTGGGGGGTCTATGCATGGGGAGACATGTATGACAATGGCCAATTCAGGGATATAGACAGTTTATCACAACAGTTGGGCATACCCAAAGGACGGTTGGGAGTAAATTCATCAAACACACGACAACACCTCAGTTCAATCACGTTAGTGTTCACCTTCTTTTGGAAATGTGGATGAAAGAAAGTGAGACGCTCCAGCTCCTGAAGCCGCTGTGCAGATGTAGCTGCACTTTCTGACTCATCGCACCCCAGGGCTACCCGCTCTCACCCATATTGTATGTACTGGCTATGGAACCCATTGCAGTGTTCTTATGACAGGAGTACCTCTGTCTGTTCCATATTCCAGATATTTGTTTACCTGATTTCAGTCATGACACTGGGGAAGTGTAAAGGAGTTTAACCCAGTGGATAAACTCTAGGCTTAGCCCAAAGTTCTGTAGCGATGCACGCAGCCGCTCCCAGTAGACCGAGTTGAAGACCTTGGTGGCGTCCGAAGAGTCCACAACCTACTGTTCCTTGCAGGCATGTGTGTGGTTGATTATATGCTAGAATCTTCGGAGGTTTAGGACATGCTGCACCTGGGTATGAGCCATGTCTGATCTGCGTGCACTAATGTTGTGCTAAATCTACAGAAGTGTTTTGCTAGTACTATTGTGAGTTTCTTTATGTCACAGTATGGCTAGAGGTCTGCATGAGTCGCATCTGTCAAGTGGTTTCCTGAGTTTGGGGATGGGCATAACTAGAGTTTCCCTCATGCCTGCTGGTGCCGTAGGCCTCGGCAAATACTTTATGGAGCACTGGGGTCCGAGTGGTAGTGTATGCCTTGTAAAATTCTGAGGGGAGTTCATCTGTGCTTGGGGTTTTGCAGGTACGTAAGGAGGCTATGGCTTCACTTAGCTCTTCAGCAGTGATGGGCATATCTTGGGAATCTCATTGGCTGTCAGAGAGTCTCGGGATATGAATCTGGGAGAACACCTCATCCAGGTCTTTTTGGGGTCTACTGGGTTATCGTGTTTGTATAATTAGGTATGGAAATAAGTAAACATCTAGCTAATCATTAGTTGGGATCTCCATGGGTCCTGCACTCATTATAGAGCATTGTGGTTTAGGGTGTTCCCGTTTACAGAGCCATGCCAGTATTTTCCCAGGCCTATACCCTTCTGCGTGAGCCTGGGTTATCTGGGCAGTTTAGTCAAATTTGGAGAGTCTTTCCCAGGCATCGCAGCACTTGGAGCGTGCCTCTGTCAAATTTGTTTCCAGTGATTGCTGGCCTGGGTGTTGGGATTCTACCATTTTTATTTTGTCCTCTGTGGACTCTAGGAGCTCCCGTAATTTCCGCTGAATGCCCCCAGCACTGTCTATGACCACTTTCATAGTTTTCCAAATGGTGCTCCAACTGCTCACGCTCCCCACATTGTGTTCAAGTAAGTTGAGTAGAGAGTCTGATAGAGTCTTCTTAAAAGCCACATCAGGTAGCAGGTAGGGCCCCTGTAGGCAGGCACCATGTCAAAATAGGTGTCTAGGAAATGCCATGCACCACTTTATTACTAGCAGGGAGCGGTCTGACATTGTGCAACCCAGATGCACAGGTGAGTTCTGCAAGGTGACCGATCACGTAAAGAAGTAATCGATCCATGTGTGCAGTCTGTGGGGGGATAAATAATAAGAGTAACCTCTATTGTCAGGGTGTATTTCCTTCCAAACGTCTACCAGGTCAAGGTCTGTCAGCATCTCATTCAATGCCATAGAGGCTGGGAAGGGACTGGCATCTGGTGGAGTTGATCTGTCCATTGTGGGGTTTCTAACAAAGTTAAAATCTCTGCCTCATAAAATGAAACGCTCGCTTATGGCTGCTACAAGCTGGCTTAGAGTATGTGCATGTACTGGTATTGTGTGGTTTGGGAATGATGAGTTGGTTATACACATTTCCCTACGTTCAAGGTACCCCTTGCCGATTAGATATATCCCCTCTTTATCCATGAATACTTCCATTAGTCGGAAGGGCATTGAGCTGTCAAACCAGGTGAGTACTCCTCTGGTGAATCTAGAATAGGTATCCTCGTATCTCGTTCCACCCCAACAGGCCAGCAGCGCCTCTTGTCCTTTGACCTGTTACGTCCATCTGAGCTTCTAGTTCAGTGTTTAATACTCTTTATTTTCATTATTTTCAGTGGCGTTCCTGGCCCCTCCCCTTTTTTCTGGGAACTGCTGAACAGAACGGTTATGCGCGCACCAGTGAAGTGGCCCGGAAGTGGCTGATATGGCTGATAGGACTGTTGGGCTGCTCGGCTGCTCTGGATTGGACTTCAGTGAGGGCGTGGCCAGCTGAACTCCGATACCAATACTGAGGAATGAAGAAATGGTATCGTACTATCTACTTTGCTGGTACTAGTTTATTTTGGCGTTGCCACTCGTAATGCGAGTTGCCAGAGCGAGTTCTATTGTGTCACGTCATGTCATAGTCACTTGTATTTCTGTTGTGCGAGCTGCTGATGTGACTGTTCTTCTTGTAACCAATTGAAATTTTCCAACTGTGTTTGATGCCTCTTGGACTCAGAGGCCACCTTTGATAGTAAGGGACGTGGAGCTGTAGCGCCTCTATCAACTGGGCTTAGTAAGGCCCTCTGCTTAGTCTGTATCATCACTTGAGGCACTGTGACGCTGCTTCCGTATTCAAAATGAAGCAGACTTTACGTTCCATGTCAAGTAATCACGGAAGAAGAGGCATGTACAATGACATTCTCTCTGCTCCTTTGTCTTCACTCTGGTGAAAAACACTATGAGGATGGTGTTAGCCATGCCCTTGCCCCTCTCCCCTCCCCAGGTCACAGATGTTACTGTGTTGGAGGCTTTTGAGGGATATTTTTCTGCCCCTCTGATGGACGCCAAGTAGCCGCCTGGTCTTGGTGAGCGCATGGGAGGGAGCAGGAGTCCTGTTGGGGGGCTAGACTCTTCATTTCTCAACACTCCCCCCATATTTTCTGAGGGTGCAATTTCACTCATGGCTCTGTCCCTACACCCGTCAGATCCTGCTATTGTAGATGGGGACCATGTGCACTCTGCACAAGCGATAAGTGGGGCTGGTGTTGCAGAGGATGGAGAGGCGGGCATGGGTATTGCTTCAAAAATACTTTACGAACTATCTGAGCACACAATATGTCTACGTTCCATCCTGTCTGTCCCCCTTGAAGAACAGTCAATGGGGAGATTTTGCCTCAAGAGCATTGCTCAGTCAGGTCAGTCTAATGCAACAGAGGGCTCCTCTAGTTCTGCCGGGGTTTGTGCTTCTGCACTGGCTTCCGACATCCCAGTTGCTCCCTGCAGCCCTACACCAAATTTAAGTAAGGATAATGTTGATCCTGACTCACACACAAGGGGGGGCTGGGTGGAGAAAGGCCCGATAATAGTATGGAGGTCCCCAACTCCCCTAAGCTGTCTCCCTTAAAGAAAAAAAGGCAAAAACAAAAAAAAGCACTCCCAACTCCAGCAGTATGAGAAAGAGTCTAACCGACTCTCATGTAAAAACTGGAGAAACTTTATAAGGGGTGATGCTATGGCCTCTCAAGAACAGGAGGCTGATTCTCTGGCGGATGGTGTTGAATCCTCAGCTTTTACACCCGCTATTGACACACTATCTGCGGCTATGTCGCACAAAGGATCCAAAAATAAAAAAAATAAAACACTACTTCCATTAAGCTTCTTCTCGGTAACAAAGCGCCTATGGGTATGCCCTTACAAGCCAGCAATGGGATGGCCGTCTATGACCTTTTTAATAAAAAAAAACTCTCCCACAACCTGTGGAAGATGTTCAAGCTGAAATTCCCTCTCATGCTGCCATGAATGACAGTGTGCCCAGTTTTGAGGGGGGTGGCCCCTCGGACCCTCTGACTGATAGCCATTCTGCCGCCTTGCCTGGCTCTGTAGATTTAGGGGACAAGCCAACTGTGGATTTAGAGAAAGAGGTAATCCAGCTGCCTGCTACACCTATTGAACCCCCTTGTGTTCCCTCAGTGGTCATGGAGGAACTCTGTGGAGAGATTAAATGTATGGGTCTCTTGGGGACCATTCCCCCGTCTGGGAGTGAAGGTGGGCCCCCGGTCATGAAAGCGTCTATCCTGGTTGTGATTTGGACTCCATGATGCGTCAATCTTTATTCAATCTGCTACAAATTTCCTCACTGGCCCTCCCTCCTCCGCTTAACTTGCCACCTAAGTCTCTTTGGAAGGAAAATGTGGGAGTTAACTTGGAAAGCAGGACAATACCTCAGCTTGCCAATAGTAGGGCTATAGACCCACAAGATGGGGATCTGAGGTTCAAATCTGGTCAGAACAATGGCTGGGTGGCTTAGCTCCTAACACGGGTTCCGCTATCAGGGATAGTCAGAGGGAGGTGGGTGCAGGAGGTTTGCGCTCCTAGTAATAACCACTATAATCATTCTGAGTAACCACAGTTGAGGCCTTCTTATTTTCCCGATGACTCTGCTACACTTTGTGTTTCCCTATCGGGAGCCTCCTTCCCTTAATCAGTTGAGAATCCTTGCATTGTTCAACGGGATCCCTAGACTAAGTTTAATATCTTCAGGTGATTTAAAGTAAGTGGCCTTTGCTCACCCAGAACGCTTTGACTTTGTGAGGATCGTTTTCCATTCACGTAAAGTATACGAGGCTGTGCTGTAGGAGGTGGAGTCATTTGGTAAATTCGGTTAATGCCTCAGTAATTGCAGCACTGGCTTTTTAAACCCATGAGTGGAGAAACCACCTGTGGGACAAAGGGAAAGGGCTAGGGAAGTTCCCCAGGGAAGATACAGCAGGCAGCCAGGGAGGCGGGGTGGGGGGTTGAGCAATCCAAGTCTTCTGTGGCTGGCCATGAGTCTACATGAATCTATTTCACAACTCCAGGGGTTGAAACCCAGCCTTTAGCCTGGCGGGAGGCTTCTCCCTAGTGTCTTGGAATACCAGGGGTTCCTTGGTCTCTCATAAACTCAGCCAGCATCTGTTCCGTCTTAATAAAGTATTCTGTTGTGTGCCTCCAAGAAACTTGGTTAACCTATCTCTATGCACTTGATGGATATACTGTCTATTCCAAACTTGCTACGAAGGGTTTACAAGGGACACTTTCTGGAGGCCTCATATTATCCATCAGATTGGATTCGAATTTGAGTGTAACAAAAGTCTTTCACTTATCCAAATAGTATCTCACGGTATTGAGGCAGTTCACTAATGTGTCAGGCCTTTGTACCATCCTAGTTGTAAATATTTACTGGAGTCATGACTCTAACTTGGCAGCTTCCCTGGCAACATTGAACTGTTTACTTGATGAGTGCCATGAGTTGTTTTTCGGTCCGCTTATAATATTTGAGGGGAACCTAAATGCCTATGTGCCTGTGCAAAGATGTGGAGGCAAGGCATTGACGAAACTCTGCAACCTACCTGCTGGATCTCCGAACTCCATCAGTGAAAGCAGCTCGTTGGGTGGTTCACGTAAGATTGTAAAGAGGAATCAGTGACTCCATTTTTTTGAAGTTTTGGGACTTATTTGTGCTAATGACCAGCTAAGCCCTTTTACCGACTTGTCCACCTGGACGAATGGTAACATCTCGACCATCATTGACTACATTTTTCTTTCGAAACCTTTGATGGATCTAGTGGTGTCTTTCACTCTTAAACAATTCTATTGCAGTCATCATAAAATGTTGGACCTACTGCTTGCAGGGGATTTGGGTAATAGTCATTTTGAGAAATATCTCATTTCTTTGACAGTTAACACATCCCATACTGGCACAGGGACAACGTTTGTAAACTAAATGCTGTCTTTGTGTCTGATTTCATTACAACAGATTTTGAAAAGAAGTGGACTCGCTATAGTCACAAGACTTTTGGTCATTATATAAACTCCTCAATTAAGAAGGCTTCTATTATATCTAGAGCAAACATTGGGAAGGCCAAATACACACATATATACGTTGCTGATGTTAAATTCCTGAAAAAACTAACTAAGACTAAGAGAACTTAGGTATCTTCGAACTTTATTTATCACACAGAGCGAAAAGTCTGCACTACCGAAAAAGGTTAATAATAAATGGAAAAACAAAATTAAGAGACATTGGGCCATTCTCTCTCAAACTGACACTGAAAGTATGCTCCTCTGCTCTGAATGATTCCTCGTTGAGAACATTTTTGGATTTTCTAAATCAAAGGCTTTTTCTCAATGTGTGGTCCAATCTTCCACAATTGCAGAGGCAGTGTGGGAGGATCACTTTAGTCGTCTATATGCCTCTTTGAATAGTACTTGTCAACTACCTTCCTCTGTGAAAGATTCAGTGTGGAACTTTAATATAATGCAGGAGCACATCAAATCCCTCCTATGGAAGGCATATATGTCCCATGAACTTGGCCCAAAACGGCCTGGCCCATGTTATCCTCAAAAGTAACGTGGAACTTTGGTCCAAAATCCTCTTTATCCTTTTCCAAAACATTGTTATCACAAGGTCTATCCCAGAAACCTAGCATGTCTCTTACATCGTACCAAGACTGTGCCCATCCAATTAAAGGCCCATCACCCTCCTGGATGCAGATTCTAAAATCTTTGCCGGCCTCGTGCTGGGGCATATACAGGAGTGGTTAGAAAAGAATAACATCCTCTCCAGATTTCAATTTGGGTTCCGAAAACATATGGGGACCGACACTGAAGGGTTACTTCTAAAGATCCTGCAACATGAAGCTTGGCGGGCACATAGTATTCCCGTCTACGTGGCCTCAATAGATCTTTTAATGGCCTTTGATCTTTTGGATAGGAATACTCTTTTGTAAAAACTCCAACTGGCTGGACTCCCCTCCTTTCTCCTTTCTATCCTGTATCATCTTCATGAGGGGTCTAAACTTCAGGTGTGCCTTAATAACACTGGTATTATTTCCCATTCCATCAAAGCCTCTAATGGCTTACGTCAAGGGTGCAGATTCGCACCCACCATTTTCAATCTCTATGTGGGAGATGCCAGTGTTGTTTTGGAAAAGGCCGCCTTCGCATCCCCCATGGTGGAGGGGGTGAAGGTCAGTTGGACAGCTTATGCTGATGATTTTATGATTTTTTTACTGTATCCCTCGGGGTTTACAACATCTGTTAACTGTCTTCAGGGACTACACGCAGTCAAATTCACTCTGTATTAATTCTAAAATGACAGTTGCCATGCGGTTCTTCTCCAGATCAAGCCTATTAAAGTATACTAGGTTTTTGAAACACGAAAAATTGGTTGTCAGGAGCTTTATCTTTGGGGATAGGAGGAAATCACATTGTGGGCAATACCTTGAGGGGAAGTCTCTCAAATCGCACAACTTTAAAAAATAGATAACAATTTTCGGAAGATTTCTTTCCTCCCAGCCTTTACGTTACTACAAATGCAAAGTCATACTGTATTTTTGCTACGGTCTGTCGCTCTTACCAGCTTGGGCAAGAGGTGAATTGCACAAATACGAGGTGCAGATATTGCGGTCGATTTCTAAGATGTCTTCCCAAATGTGTCCCTCTGGCCGCAATTTGCTATGAGCTTGGTCTCATTTCCATGGAAAATGTGGTAATGTGGCGTAGGTTTTCCCTGTTTAGGAAGTTGATTACATGCCCTAAATCTACTCTATATGATCTGATGGGGAGTAGTTCACGTAATGGTTCTATCGTCTCTGGCTACTTGGCTGATTTAAAAAAAAAACTGAATGCATGGAATCCTTGGCAAAAATGGGCGTGTCCTATGAACTTTTCCTTTTCAATCCTGTGAAAGTCAAAACAATGTGGGAATACCTGGACTGAAGTGACACTACAGATTAGGTATTGGAAACCAAGCTGTATTTACATCTGGTCTCTCACACTAAAAAGGGGGGGCTGCTGGACCCTTATCTGATTCAATTCCCTGATAAAAGGTGGCGCCATGTATTTATGCACTTTAGATTTAATGTACTGATGACTGGAGAGATAATAGACCTTAGGGGATGAGGAATGTGTGAACCACCAGTGTGGAGATTTTGTAAAGTTAGTGGTCTCATTGAAACTTTAAGACATCTTGGCACTGCGCCCTCTTTGAGAACTGAGCATATAAGATGCTTTGAAAAATGTGTGACGAATTTGGACTGTGTAAATCTTGACAACCTGTGGTGGCAAATGCTACATGGTAACCAGTTGTCCCTACAGATTGCCATGGTCCGCTTTTTGATGCATTATTGTAAATTGTGTCCTTTTATTGATTGTACGGCTCCATCCAATTCTGCTGTGTAATTCCGTCCCAATCACTCATAGATGGTGGTGTCCTTTGTGATGCACCGTATTATCGTGAACTGTGTGTTTCTATTTAACGTACGGTTCTATTGGTCTCTTTGGCACAACTCGTTCCATGCCTACTGTGCCAGTGCGATAGAACTTCTCATTGAAGTTTTGTAGGGTTTCTGGGCGTTCAATGCTCGCACCTCTGCTAACTGCACTCTAGTACTGAATGCATTGTATCATCTATTCGGGGGGTGTATTCTGCTCAGGAATTAGTTTGCAGTAAGGGATTCTATCATGCACGTTGGACAGGACTTCTGTGTGCCCTTGCCTTATCTACGTTTCCTTAGCTCCAGAGCAGTGTAAGTAGACTTGCTGAGTAGCATATGTTTCGTGGATCGTTTAGAAATGCGGGAAAGTAGAATGTGCATAGAATCAAGATTTTATGTAAATGAAGTATAAAGGTTTAAGTCTTATTTTATGTAACTTATTTTAGTATTTGTACCTGCAATCTGTCATATTTGTCCGAGAAGACTGTTTGCTTGATTATTTTATCTTTGTATTATTTCGGTGATTTTTTTTTCTTTTAAACTCTTTTGTAAAGTTTTTTTGAAACCGAAACAAATACATAAATGAATGAATGCTAGGTGTAAAATATTGAGGGTCATTATATGTTTGCTGGTATCCTGTCGGTAATTCCGGGACCAATCGTTACTGGCACCTGAAATCCCGGAATTTGCAGAATATTACAGGTGCCGGCAATGAGGGTAATTCCCCATTCAATGGAGTCCCATAGGACTCCATGAATTGCCGGTATTCTTGGTACTGGGAATACCGGTGGTAGTAATATCGGCTGTTTTTTGCCGGTGGGAACCTGATTTACCTCCTGACTGGAGGTAAATCACTTAAATGCCACTAGGAAACTTGCAGTTTGCCGGTGCGGGAAAAGTGGTGGCAACGGAATTGCGGGCACTTTTTTCTATGACCAACAAACTTGTAATTAGACCCATTGGGCAGCATTACGAGGTTGGAGGTAGCCATGCCCTTAACAAGGAGGTAGCCATGCCCTTTACACCCAAACTCGGGTCCGGCTCCGGGTCCCACGAAAGGGGAATAACTGGGCCATTCCGACCTTTGCGGGCACGGTAATTCACCTTGCATGGGACCTGGAGCCGATACGTCCCCATTCCCATTTGAGCCCCAATAGGACTCAATGGGAATGGGGAGGATGGTAGCCGCGGTACCGTCCATAACGGTACCGTTACTACCATCCTGCTCTGCTCACGGGTGCCGTTCTGCATGAGTGGTCTGGCCAGAACTCGTAATGTGGCAGCATGGTAACAACGGCGCTGGTAGCACTACTGGCGCGGTTGTTGCCTTACGGCCACTGTTGTAACGAGGCCCATTGTGTTATAGCAGCACTAGTCGCTCCTCAAAACAGCATACCTTTTTATTTGCAAAAGCATAATTGATGTTTTGTGCTGGCTGTAATAAAATCGTATTCAAATGTCATCCCCTCAAATTCAATTTGTGAGGGAATTTGGAACAATTTCATGTACGCAGTAATAATGGTATACCAGGCAACGACTAGACAAACTATCAAGCACTGAATTGCCAAATACCCTTTGCACCTCGGCAGCACTTATAAATGCATAATGAAACGCTCCGATGAAGTATCCGTCACTGCACACAGCTTCCAGACTATTATTAGTTTCAAGCGAGAGTTAAATCACAAGCAGTAAATGGCAACTATCATAATATTTGCTGAGAACTGGAGAAGAAATATTTAGTTTTAACTGATTTTTAATTCACGCTCTTAAAACAGTTAAAAGGTAAAGTTGCCTGTTCATCTTACATTGGTATTCCAGGCATCTGCGGCTGTACTTTTAATGCCACATGAGCTGTCAGGCTTAATTCATGTGGCACAAAGGTTTTTTGTCACCTCGTGTAACATGTAATTTGCGTGTCGCCACTCCCTTTCAAAGGGGCCTAATTTGATGAGTGTAGGGCCAATGCGGGAGCAGGGTGTTGGTTATAAGAGGCATCTAGAAAAACAAGCAACTTTTGTGGAGGGGCGCCCCTCAAAGCCTGTGAGGATAAGAGCGTTGAAGAAGGCAAAGGTCCATTCCTGTGGGGACTAACCACTATATATATATATATATATATATATATATATATATATATATATATATATATATATATGACAGCGTATATTCACATCTTCAGAGAGGAAAGGTTTTGGGTGGAACAGTGAAGTGCTAGTTTGGGATGAAACTAGGAGAGGAAGGCAAAGTGATCCCCAGAACATGCAAAATGTGCTACAGGAGAAGAAGACCCTCCTTTCTCCTTGGGTCGCTGTGGAAATCTCGCTTATCTTTTCATTTCCACCTTCTCCACTCTCCCAGAATAAGATAAACCACGAGTGTGTCTTTTTTCTCTGTCTCTCTCTCCCTCTTTTTCCCCCTCTCCCTCTGTGTCTCTCTCCCTATCTTTAGTTCTCTCTGTCTCTCTGACTCTCTCTCTGTCTCTCTCTCTCTCTCTCTGTCCATGTTTTTTCGCTCTGCCTCTCGCTCGCCCCCTTCTTCCATGTTAACCTTCCTACCCCAATATTTTTTTTTCAAGTACAAGAACTGAATGCGAACTGAAACCAGTAGCACGCACAAAGGCTGCAGCCTAGTGTGCTGCCAGACAAAGGTGCAACCCGGGAAAGTGAGTAACAGAGCGTGTGCTTGCTGCTAGTTCTTCATCACTAGAACTCCCTGACAGAAAACAACCTCCAAAACTGAAGGTCACTCAGACTATCCACGGAATCGACTGCTAGGTTCAGGACTAACTTTTGATCAAGAACTTTATGGCTGGCATGTGATTGTTTACTTCCAGACAGTCTTGTATGCATGATGGCCTTAACATGTGGTTTCAACTGACATCATTGGTGATAGTCTGCATGGCCTGAACATGGATGAAATGTAATGCAATGTTGTCTTGTATAGCACACGTCTTGCTTTTTTGCAGCTTCCTTGCATAAGGCCTTCCAATGAAAGAGACAGATGTTTGTGGTTAGTTTGGAAAGAGGAAAGGCAGCTGAAAATACTGAGATGTTGACGCTTGAAGCTAATAGTGTATGAGTCTTGAGTGTCAGCGTGAGGATACATGGTTAGTGACTGCAACACTTAGGTGTGTGTCATCCAGAGAGGAGAGCCCAAGATCAACATTTGGAAGTCACCTGTGAGGCTGGGTTAGCCACTAAAGTTGGAGATGGGGTGTAATAGAACGAGAGAAATTAGTAGTTGTTCGATTAGTGTGGTATTTTTCTAGGCAGCTTGCTTGTGAGTAGTGTAAATTGTTAGGAGAATGGGCAGTGCGCAGGTATGTGGGGGAATGAAGAGGGAGGCTGAGTTCGTGAGGATGTCAAAGGCAATACCACTGGTGATGTAAGTTTTCGTTTTCATGAGTGATCTCATTTATGATGTAATTTGCGTTGCCCTATGTGATTTCTCCATACAGCTATGGGGGTGGAGAATTAAATGCAATTATAATAGCAAATTACTTATCTGTAATATTCCGTCCACCTAGTATTACTCTTCCTCGACCCAGTCTTCATGTGATGAGGTGAGTGCATCCAAGCAGACATGCAAAACCCCTTCAACTAATCATTGTTTTCTTGGAAATGACCACTTCCTCTAGAAACCTATGCAATGGCTCAGCTTCATATGTTCCTCTGGCCATCTTTAAACTCTATTGGGTACGAGGAAGTGATATGAGGACTGGGCTTGGGTCACGAAAGAATAGGAATATGTGTAATGATGATTATCCATATGTAACCTGTCATTACCATTCCATCTCACTTCCTAGGCCCAGCCTTCACGCAATGAGAAATTCCAAAGTAGCAGCACAGTTTTGAAGTCACAATCCCCTTAGTGAAAACTCTCAAAATAAGACCACAGTCAGCACGGTATCCATGTTAAAATACATTTACTTTAATGGAATGTAGCAAAGATAAATACAGCTGGCTAATTGGGCACAAAGAACACTGATCCCAAAGAATCCTTCAATATGCCTACATCTTCTAGCCTATAATGCTTGATAAACATTAGCACCCTTCGCAGGTGTGTCAACCAATCAGGTTCCTCAAAACCAGGCTGAATCTGACGATCCAAGCCCAGGTTGGGAGCATCCCGATTGCTTAGCCCTCCTATACTACCTCCCACCCCATCTTAAGCCCTTCAACATCCCCCACCCCTCTCCTTACCTTAGTAGGGCCTCTGCCAGGCCCACTCCATTGTGCTTCCTTCTCCAGTCCTTCAGCTATGGAAATGGAAGAGGGTCTCTGAGCGGAGTCACACATTCCATTTCCATGCCAACCGCTACCCGACTGCCACAGCCAACAAAGCAGCGTGGGCAGGTTTTTAATTTTTTTTATTGCCATTAGCAGCTCGACGGTTTACCTCGAGTTGCTAATTGCAATAAGTACCTTTTCTGGGGCTTCAAGGCCCAGCAACGGCACTTGGCCTAGTGTTAAGGCGCTCACTTTTCTCTGTTCTATAACTTAGGCCCCGGGCTGTTGCTGGCTGGTGAAGCCCCCATAACGGGTACTTATTGCCATATTGAAGAAACAGATCAATTTTCTGCTCCGTGCATATCCACAAGATGCACACCCCTTAGCTCTGCACCAGACAAAGAGGACCCCCCTCATGGAGCAAGCTTGAATTCCAATGGACAATGGATGGCCACCTGTAGAGGAAAGCAGGGTTTTGGACCCACTCTGCCTTCAACCAAAGCATATGGACAAGGAATCATACCTGTAGAATAGGAGAAGATCACTCACTCTTCCTTAACCACATCCGAGAAGGGAGAGAGGCAATCATCTGCAGAGAAGTAGTAGGAAGGGAAAGAAGGAATAAACACTATAATATATGGGTTCCATGTAATAATGTCGTCACAAAAATATCGGCATGCAAAAATATCGCCGAAAAATTGTCGTTTTTTGTGGAGACATTATTACATGGAACATGAGGGGGACACCCCCGCAACCCCCAAATTTATTTCTTTATTTTTTTTTACATTTTTTTTGCCCGTCGCCATATATATGGTCACCCAAATAATATCGCCACAACATTTTCCCGGCGATATTATTTACGGCGACCATATATGTGGCAATATTAATACCTGATACCAATATATGTACTACACTATAAATAAATAAACAAACAAATCAATAAACAAACCTACTGAGCTCTTAGAAAATCTATAAGGAACTTTCAAAATAAAGGCTGAATTGATTCTGAAAATCAGTCTCTTGTCCTGACACTGTAGATCAGAAGCTGGACAGGTCAGAGTGCACTCTTCTTTTGCCTCCTGGCAGAAATTCTTGCAAACAGGACGATTATTTCAGCAGAAACACGATTCATGGAAGAAGGCTTCAGTGAGGGAGGAGATGCTAACCCTTGTAAACCAGTGGGAATAACCCATAGAACCAAAAAGATCTAAGTTGAGGGCTGGAACAAGACAAAGGTGAAGAAGGTGTCCAAGCCATTCCTCAATGTTATCCTAATCTCCTCGACTGAAAGGCCCATTTGGCATTCAAGGATGAAACAGCAGAATAGTCCCTGAACCTCTCCTGAAGGAATTGGAGTAGCTGAATGAGGGTCATGAAAATGAGATCAGTGTAAGAAAAAATTAGGTCCCTGTGCAGACCAAGGCGATGAAGCCTGACTCCTTCAACCTCCATGCCGACATATGTCAATCAATCAATAAAGCTTTATTTCAATACAAATACTACACAAACTAAGACGAATTTATTAAGGATAGAACCAACATAATAATGGTAAAACATACTAACAATAAAACAAATTCAACATCGGACATAGTGGCTAAAAGCAGATTTCACAGTGCAGGTTTAAACATAATGGGCCTCATTATGAGACAGGCGTTAAGGGGATAACGGCGTCGTAAACGGCGCCGACCCTTAACGCCTGATTCCGAGGTCCCTTTGCGGGATGGTGTTTTTAACGCCTGCTTTTTGCAGGCGTTAAAAACCATGCCGCAAAGGGACCTTGGCGATAATTACGGCAACCATAATTTACGGTGCCGTAATTATCGCCTTCCCCATTCCCATTATGCCCTATGGGGTAAAAATGGGAATGGGGAAGGGGCCATTGGTGAATGGGGAATTACCGCCCCACTCACCCTGGAATGGGGCAGTAATTCCGCCATCCACCATGGCGGAGTTGGGACCTTAGCGGCATGGACCATGGTGCAAATAGCGCCATGGTCCTCCGCCAAGGTCGTAATGAGGCCCAATGTATTAATACACATGTACAGCATCTATTCCAGGCTTTATGGAAGAAATCAATAACAGCAAAAGTTCTCAACACCGATTTGGGAATTTTACAAAATTCTACAGCTGCATCTGATGAGTCTTCAATATCGAAATCAACCATGCCCACCTAATATCAGTACGCACTGGGCATAAAAAAGGAAGTATATTCGCCCTCTCTTTCAGATTTACTCATAAGACAAGTTTGGGTGGTTCCACTCATACTTAAGCCAGCGAATGAGTTCAGGAGAAGAATACTTAATCAACATTTCACAAATAAAGTTTGTCTAAATATGGATCAGGTCCCAATTGGAGTTTTATCCTGAGATCATTTCTGAAAGTGGTCTTGCGGACATCCCTCTTCATAAAATCTCATAATACCCAATCCCTACATAATCATTTAGTTACTCTTTTCTTAGTGCAATCAATTGTTTCCAGAGGATCCCACGAGGTACCTAAACCAATTGAAAACTAGACATGTTTTACATGCAATAACCCTGCCTAAGATTGTGTTTGATTGCCAGCCAGAGCATCCCGAACTGCACCACTTTAAACTACAAAATCAGTGCTAGACCAGACTTTAATCCAAAGAGGAACTGGTTTAATGTGAACTATATAATCAATGCCATATTGGCACAGCTCCATTTGTGCAGTAGAACTGAATGTTCCTATAGGCAGCAGTAATTGTTTTTTTGCAAAATGTACCTTTGTCATTGATTAACTGATTGATATTACTATGGCCCCAATGTTCTGTGCCATAAATAGCCACTGATTGATTGTGCCTACAATAGGTAGAACTCCAGAATGGGTTCCATGGCACAGATCCCATGCCTATGAGTGTTTAAAACAGACACTGGCCCTCATTATGAGTATTGAGGTAGCCATGCCACTTTCAGCAGCATGGCCACCCCCATACCGGGTACTGGGTACTGGGTCCGGGTTCTAGAAATAGGGAATTCCCGAGCCATTCTGACCTTGGAGGGCCCGGTAATTCCCTTTCCTGGAACCCAGACCCGGGAAATCCCCATTCCCATTTGAGCCCCCATATAAAGAATAATTCTTCCAAAAGAACATGAGTAATTTGTTCCATGGGGAATGGGAATGGGGAGGATGCTAACAACAGTCCCGTTAATGATGGGACCGTTGTTAGCCTCTTAGTCTGCTAGCGGGTCCCACTAAGGACGCCTGGTTTTACCAGACGTCCTTAGTGGCACCCACCAGTAGACCTCATAATGGGGCGGTAGAGGGATAACGGGGCCGGCAGCTCTACTGGTGCCGTTATCCCTCTAACGCATTCCTCGTAATGAGTCCCACTGAGTGTTTTTTTAAGACCAGATTGCTTTTTAAGATATTAGAAGTCCAGTTATCTTTTGTATTGAAAAGAACCCCCAAATAATCAAAATAATCCACATTTTAGATGTTTACACCATTTAACTCTGTGGTTACAGTTTGAAGCTTTTTTTATGTGACAATTCATGATTTTGTATTTGGACCATTAATCACTAATTCCTTGGCTCTTCTTAGTGATTCTAATTCTTTAAAGACCATCTTTAAGTTTAATGGTGAAGTTGATAATAAAACAGCAGCATCTACTAGTAAGAAAATAGTGGGTAATTTCTTATTTATCAAGGGTGCATCTGTTTGAAATGTCAATAATGTTGTGTGAGAAACCAGAAGGTGTCTCACCCACTGTCCCGGGGATCTGTCATCCCGGTGGCCAGGACACGGCCATCGCTTTTGGATCTAGTTGCTGGGGGTGGACCAGTGTGCGAGGATCACCTGGTTGAGGGGTTTTCAGGGAGTGGGACACTGGATGGTAAAACACGATATCCCCTTCTCTATAACACCTTTACCCAATCCTACCAGGTAGGATATATAGGAACTCAACCCGCCACCCCCCCACCTTTAACAACACAAACACTTCACACGGACAGCCCGCTATGGGAGAAAACAGACTAATGAGCAGTATACCTGATGTGCCCCAATACAATGGTCAGGCAATTACTGACCATCACATACACCTGACTTCTATCAAGCTTCCCCACATGGATAAAAGGCGGAGCATGAGAGCACACTCTGAGCGAGGAAAAGTACATGAATAAATAGCAGTTTCAAAACAGCAGCTGAACGACAGAAGAAAGATGGAAAAACAGAAGGAGATTGCAAAGAGGGAAATTCCCTTAACCTTTTTGACAAAGAACCGTTACTTTCCAGAAATCTCAAGAATAGAAAGCATAAGACCAGGAAACCAGGCTGAAGAATCCTGCATTGTGCGTCAGACATACCCGGGGCCCTCATGTGTCAATAATCAAGTGCCCTCCCCCGGCAATAATCAAGGTTGGAGAAGTATCAGCTGCTGTGGTACAGTCCCTGGCTCCAAGATCAAAGTAGCATCAATGAAAACAACAAAGCCAGTGAGCCAGGGAGACCGATACAAGACCAGTCTGTGTTGAAGCCAAGGTTGCAATCAGCAACATTGTATGGCGAGCGCTGGAAAGAACATTATTAAAACTCATGTGATAGGAGATGCAATTAAAGTTGAACTGCTGTTGAGTGATTGAACTTTAAAAGCAAGACACAATACCTTTGACAGAGTGATCCGGCACCATGTGGGTGCTTAATCAAAGGGTTCAGTAAGGTATCCAGCTTGAATGGCAAAGAGACTTTGGCACAGAAGGCCCTGATGTTAAGGTTTTGAACTGCATCCTCATGCTAGAGAAGCCAGAGAGTATCTTCACCAAGAGAACCACCCCAGGGACCCCTACCAGACATTAATCAGATGGGTTCCTGGTAGCCAGAAATGCCCCTCATCATAGCAGATATTGGGCTTGGGGCGCCCTTAGGTTGGCCCTCGGGCGAGCTGGTGCGTTATCAGAAATTAAAATAAATAAATAAATCAGGTTGAGTGTGCCACCATGTCCCGTGCTGAAAACGTGGGAAAGGGAAGTCAACGGCTTAAATATCCTGACATATAATTTTCTGAACACTTTTCCTTTGCATAACATTGCTTCCCACACTATTTGTATTTAGATGTAAGGATTGGCAATAGGTTTATTAGTATAGGCCATTGTATTTTGACAGACTCGACTAGGACTGTGTTTTTATTTATTTTTTATTTTGGTATTTATTAGCATTTTAACATAACCAAACAAGGTCCACATATACAAGTCACTGTAACACATAGTTTGTCCTTAACCATAACAGTTTGCCTACCTCCTCCACCCTCCCTCCCCTAACCAACGAACAAAGGCGGTTTCTGACACATAAGACCTCAGACAGATTGGTGAAGGTTCTCTGTGAGTCTGCTTCCTCTTCCGGGGACATTATTCCCAGTCCTTGGGTTCAAGTATAGTATATTGCTCGTCTGAAGCTTGAGCTCTACCTGAGTGGAGCCCATTCTGGGCCCTCTACCCTTTCGTCTCCATCGGTCTCTACCCTTTTCCATATTGGAGATCATTTCCTTCTCCCCACCGCCCTTTTGTTGTGTCTCGGTTTTCCCCCTCCCTCCCTCAATGTACCTCTCATCCTGATTTCTGTCTTACACCATCACAGGCTGCCCGGAATTTGCCCACTTCATCGTTGACCAGAGCGGTTAGCTTATCCATTAAGAATACATTCTTCCGTTTGGTCAGCCAAGCTTTCTTATTTGGGATTGTTGGGCTTTTCCACTTCTTGGCCAGGGCAACCCTCCCTGCCTGCAACATTGTCTTCCACATTCTAGGGTATCTGTAATTGTCTGAGTCTCTCTGCGGAACTCCCAGTAGCATTGTCAGCGGGTCCAGTGGGAGGTGTTCACCCGAGACCTCTGCCATCCACCCCCGAAGGTTCTCCCAATATACTTGTACCCGTGGAAAGTGCCACCACATGTGTTCCCTCAAGCCTGTGCGTCCACATCCCTTCGGGCACAGTGGGAATGCCCCTGCGAACATTTTAGCTATTTTGGGGGAATCTCTGTGCCATCTGTGGAGTACTTTAAAATTGGGCTCCATGTTGGCTGTAAAAAGGTTCCTGTGGAAAGCTATCTTGAATATGTTGCTCCATACCTCTTCTGCAAGTTCCTCCCCTGCCAGTTCATTCCAAAACTGTCAGAATCCTTGTCCTTCTTTTAAGTTGCTGGCATTTATTACTTTGTACAATTTGGACACCATCCCTTTCCGTGAGCTGGCTAAGTCTAGTACTTTCTCAAATGAGATTAAGGGTCTAATAAAATTGTCTCCCCATTTTTGGTCACTTAGGAGTTCCTTCAGCCTGAGGTATTTGAATACTGAGAGCTTACTGGTTCCCAGTACCTCTTTTCTCAAGGGAAGACAATTTGGAGTCGAACTGTGTCTCAAGAATGTCAACAGATGATTGATTGGCCTCCAGCCCCTGCAGCCTGTCTTCCATTATGTCTACTCATTGATCCATCCTTTCAATTCTTTGTCCTATGTCAGCACGCATGTCTCTGATTTCTTGTAGTATCGCTGCTATGTTGCTTTGCATGGACATGGTTTCTTCTGTTTGGTCTGTCATTTGGGCCCTCTTTACAGTTGGGGCCGGTGTGCCTCGGTGTCCTGTGGTTTCCTGATAACGGAATTCTTCTAGGGTCTACCTCCAATTCATTTACTCCCTTCTCATTGAAGGCCTGTGTCTTCTTTCTGAGATGGTAGGTAGTCGAGCTAATTTGACCTTCGGGGATGCTCAAGGCGTTGGGGATCACTCTCCCCCCCCCCTTCCTTTTTTTTTCTTGAGCACTATTGTCCTGGTTGCATCCTCTTGGTTCTGAGCTCAAAGAAGAGTTCCACCGCTGGGCGGGCACACGCCCCAGGAGGAGGTCCTGTGGGCCCATACCCCAGTTGGTTTTAACCGGATCCACCGAGGCCTTTGGATTTTCTCCTCTCAGAGTGTCCGCTCTTCTTCCTATTGTACCCGAGTGGATCTCGGTCCGGTGGTGGAGATGGTGTAGCTGTTTACTCAGATCAGTCTCGTCACCAGCTTGTATGTTGGGGGGTTAATCCCGTTGTGGGGTTAATCCTGTTGCTAATAATTCATCCGGGGACTCCAGGGTGCTTCGCTTCACTTCTGGGATTCGTGGTGCTAGTGGAGTGAATAGTCCAGCCTGTGCTGCAATGTGGGGCCCGGGTATTCTTTGGCCCCCAGTGTTCTTCCCCCCTCTCTTCACTGGTTTCAGTGCTTGTTCCTAGTCTCTTCCCTCCTGGGCGGGATACTGTCCAGATTGGCGGGGGGCCTTGTACCCCCAAACCCCACAGGTGACCCCTTTGTGGCGTTCTCCTTCTGTTACGCCGAAAGGGATCCAATCCATGCACTCTACATTCCCTTAATGGTGTCACCATAGTTTTGTTCATTCACCCGCGTGTGGGCCTATTTCCGCATCTCTGACCCCTGTGATTAATGAGGTGTTTCTGTTGTGGACCCTCCTGTGCCCGCTCCCAGTTCTCCATTCGCTGTTGGGGGCCCTCTGATGTTTGGGGTCCCGGGAAGGCCCGGACAGGCCAAGGGCTCCAAAAAGGCTTAGGAGAGGTTGTATGCCTCCCTCTGCCTTCTTGTCTGGGGTATTGGGCCAGCTGGAGGAGGAGCCAGGCTGGCCCGCATCAGGAGTATGGAGCTCCCCATGGGCTCCACCTGGATGCCCCCCTGCCGCCCTGCTCCCTGTTCTCTTACCCTCTGAGACCCTCGGGGGGTGGCGTACCTGCTCACCCCTCTTCTGTTCCTCCGTGGCTAGAGTTTGCGTGTCTTCTTGGTCAGGCGGGGCGGGTTCTCCCCTTGAAGACTAGAGCGGTGTCAGAGTGCTGCCCACTTCACCACGCCGGTCTCTCGCAGGATGCTGCTGCTGTCACAGAGTCCCTGTCCCGCGGGGGCTCTGTTTATTTTGCCTGGGACTACTTCGATGTGGGCGGTTTCTCTGTGCCCTCCTTGCGGCTACAGCATTTCTGCTAGGACATCTCTGGGGAGTTCCTGCATGGGGGGGGTTGTGAGACCCCCCAGGTTGCCTCAGTGTGTGAGGGTGGGGGGCTTCCTGCACATTGCAATTCTGACACAGCTGCTTCACCAGCTGCAATCGGAGGCCGATGGTGCTGCGGCCCTTCCTCGACCCGTGTAATTTTGCTTCAATAAGTGCACCCACTTGCAGGGGGCCTCGGCAGCCGGGTCTCGTCAGCCGGTGCGGTGGGTCTTCTCCACCCAAATCAGCCGGTTGATCACCACGGGGGTATATATGGGGGGCTCAGATCCCATAAAGCTCCAGTGGAAGCGGGAGCGATATGATCAGGCAGCCATCGCCTCTGCACCCCCTCTGTTTTCATTATTTGATGGTCGTAGCTTGCTCCCATCTTTAGATTTACATTTAGATAGGCATTTTTCAAAACCCAATTGAATTCATTAAACACCCTTGAACTGTGTTCACTTGTGTCTGTCTTACTGTTTGATATCATGCCTTCCTTACAGTTGTCTCTATATCGTTAATAAGAAGTGAGAACAGATAAACACCCAAGACACGCCACTGTTGAACACCCCAGATGACCAGCAAGGGTTCTGTCTTTTTGCCTCTCTGTCCACATCTAAAAGCTGCTGTATTTTTCCAAATAAGTAGATATTATTTAATTTAACAACTGTAGCAAAATCTCATGGCTATATCTGGTTGTCATAACAGACTGTGATTTACTGAATCAAAACCCGTTTTCAAACCAACGACAAGTATACAGAGACAACTTTTTTTAAATACCTACTTTTGAGCTATTAAGGTCAATCGAAAGTCTTGCTTGAGGGTTCCAACTCCCTTTCTAAATTCAGCTTGGACATGATGCAAGACATTTACTTCCTTGATGCATTGTGCACAGTGGTCAGGGCTGGACTGGGAACTAAAATAGGCCCTGGAAATAATTACTGGGGACCAAAAGAGGCTCTGGAAATAAAGTTCAAAGTGGCCCCAAATTACACATTTTCAGCAAGCCCAATGCTTTTCCTATGAGAAAATTTGGAAATACCACAGAAAAGAGGCCCAGGGTGCAGAGGCCCACCGGGAAATCTCCAGAGTTCCGTATAGGCCAGTCCACCCCTGACAGTGGTTGATTCACACCGGCCTCATTAAACTCTGTGGTTGTGGGAGTAGCTCTGAGTCTGAGTCTAAACGGAAGTGCATTCCAGGCAATTGGGCTCTGAACATCAAACCTATGACCACCAGCTTTGGGCAGTTTGAACCTTGCCTGCACAATTTTCAGTTGGTTCTTAGACCTGTGAATGTGCGAGAGGACATAGTGCAAAAGGCAATCCACAAGATATTTCTGAACCAGAGAGTACACATTTGTGAGTCAGCGTGAGAATCTTGTGGTGACACTGTGCTTCACAGGCAGCCAGTGAAGATCCCGCCTGGCGGCAGTTATATGAGCCCATTTAGAAAGGCCAGAGATGGCATGAACTGCTCCATTCTGAGAAATCAGGGGAGATGACAAATTGAGCCAAGAACTAGCACTCAAAAGATTATTGCATTAACCCAGGCAAGAATTAAGGGAGGTGGCAAGGATGGCTGTATTTTCATGTTTCACAAAAGGTTGAATGGTGCAAAGTAATTTATTGACCAAGCCTCATGACGTACGAATTTGAGCAACATGCTGATTCATAGTTAACTCTGCATCAAGGGTAATGCCGAGGGTCTTTACCTGTTTGGCTACTGGAGTGATGGTGCCAGAGATGAAAAAAGCTCTTACATTCCTGTGGCAAGATTTTAAGTTTAAGACTGGAGGCCACAATCAGGAGTTCAGTCTTCTTGGTGTTTAAAGCCAAGCAACTAGTAGCTATCCAGGCATGGATGGCACAGTAGATGGAATTTAGGTTAGCCAGATCCTGAGCATAGGAACCTGTGAGTTTCATGACGACCTGGGTATCATCAGCATAGTTGGTGTACTGGACACCCAGGTCATCTAAGAGTTTCAAAAAGGGGATGATGTAAATATTAAACAGGGAGGGGGAAAGATGGGATCCCTGTGGGACACCACAAGTAGTTGGAGTAGGTCTCGAAGAGGCCTCCCCAATGGTCACTCTGGCATTATGTGGCCAGAGAAAGGAGGCAATCCAGTGAGATGCCAGGGGGGGAACAACCAGGACAGTATGGCGTCTGTCCTGTAGTATGGCATGATCCACGAGATTGTCCAAGGTTGTCCAAGGTTGATGATATTCAATAAATTTGCTTTAAGGTCCATCATGGCAGTCTCAGTGCCTTGCCCAATTCTGAAGCCTGACTGATTGACAATAAGACGTCAGTGTGTTCGATAAAAATCTGAAATTGAGTATATGCCACCTATCAATAATTTGTAGAAGAAAATGGACATTTGTTATTGGACTATAGTTGTCATCAGCAAAAGGATCAAGACTGTCCTTTTTTAAAAGAGGGGTAATCCAAGCCTCTTGAGGAATAGCGGGACGGACCCTTTGGAAAATGAGAGATTAACGAACTTGGTAACCCAGCCACAGAGCACATCAATGCAACTGATAAAAAGACTAGAGGGGCAGGCATCCCCCTGGCATGAGGTGGGCTTCATGCTGGTGATGATTTGTGAAATAGTGATTTCAGAACATGGGGAAAAAGAGAAAGAGGGAACAGTAGCTTTAGGGAAGCTATGTTCAACACTGGTCGGCTTGACATTTTCCCTGCTGTTACATGTGTCCCTGGTGGACTGGATAGAACTTTGATGAGTGGTGACCTTATTAATAAAAGCATTATAGATAGTTTGACACCAATCATTATCTTTTATTGGGCCAGGCATAGAACGGCTTGCCCTTAAATTCATTCAGGATAGCAAATAGTTCTTTGGAACTAGATTTAGCATGTGTAATCCTAGAGTTATACAAGGAGGATTTGACAGAAATAACAGCATCTTTGAATTGTTTTCCCAAAGATTTGTAAACAGCCAAAGTAGTTTGCGAGGGGTTCCTACACTAACAACGTTCGGCTGTCCATTTCTTAAGTCTAAGATGATGATAGAGCAATCAAATCAGCCCTTTTTAACAGTTTCACTCTTTACAGACCAATTTTTTAGGAGTGCTAGAATATTAATAGTACCCTAAAGGGTATTAATGATGTGAAGAGCTAGCTCATCTGCCTTCGCAAAGTCCTCTCTAGTACCAAGCATGAAGTATGGGGGAGAAAATAGCCGAGGTTATACACATCCAGTTTCGAGTATGAATAACAGATCTGGGGTTGGTGTCTAGTTTAGCTGGAGGCCCCTGAAGGTTAATATGGACCGAGAGCAGATGATGATCAGACCATATGCATGGAGAAATGACCAAGTTATCTACCGTGAGATGGTGTACAAGGAGCCAATCAAGAGAATGCCCTGCAATATGTGTGGGGCCTGAAAACCTTTGGGAGAAACATATGGCGTCCAAAGCACATAATAGAGAAACTGTTGCAGAGTCAGGAGGTGCGTCGAGACAGTTGTTAAAATCAGCCATCACCAGGATGGGAGAGTGGTTCTTAGTGATGTTATTTAAAAGATTTAGGAACTGTTCCTCAATGGAGGGGAGGACCGCAGGGGGTATATAGATAATAATAATGGAAATTGAGGTATTCGCTGAAATGTTAAGTTTCACCATGAGGGATTCACAATCAGCTGGGGATCCATGAGGAATCAAATGATACTGAAGTGAGTTTTCTTTTTAAAAAATAAAGCTACCCCATTGCCTCAACCTAGATGGTATGAATGGTACACAGTTAGCAGAGTACTGGCAAACAAGGCATCCCTCACTGAGGACTCCAGTGTTTGGATACAAGAAGTTCACTAAGATTCCTTTCTTCAAGGATATTATTCTGGATCCATGGCGAATTATAAGGTCTTCAAGACAGGACGTCAGGACCTCTTCACAAACAAGTAGTCCATATATACATAGCAATAGCCACAACAACATATCTCAGCAGGAGCTAAGAACCTTGGAAGTGCCCATTAGTGGAGAATGAGGCTGCTTTTTCCTTGAGTCTGACAGATCCGGAGGATATGGATGCAGGGGTTTCATGTCCAGAGTAAACCACTCAGTGGCCTTTCTATAACAACTTGTATAATCTAGAGGGGTCAATGCAGGATACACTGTGGCAACATGTATTGCAGATGGAATCCGCAATTGCAGAACTGAAGCAGCTATTATTCATTCAGAGAAAAAAAAGCCTCCTTGGATAGACAGTGTCTTCTTAAGTCACTACAACTTCTGGCCACCTGTATGCCCAGAGATATGTCAATAGAGACATGGTGTGGAGTGGCTAGAGGGAAAGGACATCCATTTGATAAGCCAAAGTCCTGCCCCGACGAACATCAACAAAACAATGAAGAAGTTAATCACTCCGGAACCCAGGGGGTGCAAAGTGGGTGGAAAAGGGGGTGCAAAGGGGGTCACAGGGTGAGGAAACAAAGACCCTCAACTCTAACACTTCTTTAGGCCCCGCCCAGGTATCATCACAATCTAAAGGAATAATCAGGATGAAGAAGATCCTACAAGTAAGCCAGTTGTGCCGTGCATGTATGTTTATTTTACATTGACACAGTCCTTTTTTAGTTCATTCAACAATTTATTTTACAGGTCTTTCGATAAGCACGAAAGTTTTTTGGCATCAAACGGACAAAAGTGATTGTGAACGATGGTAACACGGGTTAAGTGTCAACCTCTGATGTATTGAGGTTAAAACTCCACACTGAAGTACATTCCCTGTATAGATGTGATAGAGAAAGAACTATCAAGCAGGGAAAGTATGCCTGAGGCTTGAAAATGGCCCCAGGGTTAGTTCACACAAGGTGTACACAACAGATATTTACACAACATACACAAGGGGGAAGATACAGTTGTGTCACGGGGATCGACACAGATGTGTTTCGGCCAAAACATGGCTTGATTGAAGCCGGTCTATATGCTGGCCTTCGTCAGGAAAGGCACCATTGGTGGTGCTGTCCATTGATTCTGTGGGTTTAAGAGAGGCAGTGAGGATCTTCAAAAAGGGGTGATTTAATTAATTTAGGATAGTATTAAATACTGGCCAATTTTGGCCATGGTGTTACATCTCATTGTGCAACTGAGAAACGGCTTACCTGCTGCTCCGGTGGCAGTGGCAAGCTGGGAACTATCCTCACGTGGTTGAAGGATAGTGTGTGCGTGATTGCACTTAGGAATATGCCTGAGAGTGCTTCAGGCCGACATCTCTCGGGTTCCCGTTGACTGTGAAGGGCCACAGTGGGTCCCAGATCTGAGAGAAAGAGAATACAGGATCAGAATGCATGATCCTGGATAAGGATTCAGAGGAGTGGATTCGATGATGGTGAGAGAATCCTACTCGGGGTAGACTGCCCTCGAAGAGCATGGTGGTGGGCAAGTACGTGCCTATGAGGTGAAGACGTCTGACCAGTGGTTCAGGTGGTCTGTGATGAGTACATCTCGGTGAGCAGGGTGGCTCCCACGGGGGTGGAGTCGTTCCGGTGCAGCGGTGGTCCATGGGGGTGGAACTAGCCGCATGTCGAAATCCTGTATGGCTATCAGGAGTGCGAGAGCGCGCATCGAGTAGCGCTGAGGTCTAGGCAGGAAAATGACCGGTGAAAAGACTGAAATCGATGCAGTGAGACCGAGTTGGGAAAAAAGGCACGAGGGGTGTGGAGGACTTAAAGTGCCTGAAGGTGCGCGCATGAAGTGGCGCTGAGGTGTAGTAGGGAACACTATACTCAAAGCAGTGAGATCGTGTTGGGATCTGGGGAGTGAGAAAAGGCACGTGGGAGGTGCGAAAATTCGGGTAATTAGGTGCCTGTATGTGGCGGTGTGGACACCTGAAATGCCTACTTTTAGTTATTAGTGGAGCCCGGCAGCAGGGTATAGTAAGTGCAAACTGGCAAGCCAAGTCAAAAAGGGGCGCTCTCTGGTCAACAATTAAAAAGCTAAGGTGCTGTTCCCTGGCTAGCTTACCACAGTATGTCCGGCGTACCTCTGTATACGGGGTCCTCAGCTCGAAATGAAACTGTGAGGAGAATGCTGGCTGCTGTGTAAATATACATTTTACAAGCTAGGCGGCAGCCAATCAAAAACGCGCATTGGAAGTACCCAATGGGTACAGGAAGGAGTTTGAACCAATCGCGTGTTGTCAAGAAGGTGGAGCATAATTGAACTACTCGAATGGTGGAGCATCATGGGAGGTGTGGTCCCAGAAACGGTGCTTGCAGGCTAAAGCAATGCTGAATGGGATGCACTGAATGCACCAGACGTCGCGAACCTCTACATGGCCCAGTATGAGGAAGATAACATTTATAACAACAACCCTCACAGATCACACATCAAAATTTGGCGCCGCTACATTGACGATGTGCTCTTGATCTGGGAAGGCAATCGAGAATCACTACTGGCCTTTCATCAATGGCTGAACACACAGAATACCCACATAAAGTTCACCATCGAGTGGGATTACCAAGCAATCAACTTTCTCGATCTACATATTTATCGATCTGGAGATATGTTGAAAACAGAACTTTTCAGAAAGCCCACCGACAGAAACACCTTGCTACATTTCACGAGTTACCACCCAGAAGGGTTAAAGTACAACCTCCCATACGGCCAGTTTCTTCGCATCCGTCGAAATTGCACCGACAGAGAGAAATTCTTCCATCATGCAAAACAACTTCAAATACGCCTAGGACAGAGAGGCTATCCGAAAAAATCCATCAGGACTGCCAGGAAGAGAGCAGAGAACACCGACCGCTCGATTTGCTTGACAGCAAAAGAAAAAAATCCCACCAACAGGACTGTCTGTGTAACTACCTTCAACCCGGTCAGCAATCTCATAAAGAGCACCATCAACACAAACTGGCATTTGATTAAGAACGAGGGCAGCCTAGCGAAGAAACCACTGTTCGCTTTCAAGAAAAACAGGAACCCGAGGGATACCCTTGTACACACATTTTTGGAACCCACGAAAACGACTGCAACCCTATGGAGTATCCCTCCAGTTACTGGTCACTTCAGTTGTGGGCACTGTGTCGCCTGTAAATACACCACCAACAGTAAGACCTTCACACACAAGGACTTCACATGGAAGATGAACAACCACACCAACTGCGAGAGCAGATGTGTTATCTACGCCATCAAATGTCCCTGCGACATGGTCTACATTGGCAAAACAATAAGGCCCGTAAAACAAAGGATTAATGAACACAGGTCCTGCATAAAGAACTCAGTCCAAGACAAACCACTCGTTGAACATTACACCAAAAAGGGCCATACTCATGAACAATTTTCATGGACCGTGCTGCAACAGCTCCAACCACAACGTCGTGGGGGGGATATCAATTTGACTCTGACAAAACTGGAACAGAAATGGGTTCACAAATTGGACACCGTACGTCACGGTTTAAATATAACCGTTGAATGGAAACATTTCTAAAAACAAAACCCCCTCACCCTCTTTTATCATTTCGGGACACCAGGGGCAACCTATATAGATATCTCAGCTTGCATACATTAACAACTGTATTACTGTCACCAATTGTTTTAATCTCTGGCAATCAGAACTTATGTAACACCAAGTGTACACATGTATTCACATGGACTGTGGTTTTTTCACCAATTGTTTTGACATCTGGCAATCAGTACTTATGCATCTCCCGTTAACACCAAGTGTACACATGTATTAATTACCACCACGGGTGACATGTGATATGACATGCATATATGTCCAATGCTAATTAACCTTTATGGGCCCGTACAATGAATGGATGCGTATGCAGTCAACAGCATGTATAGTGGACCTCTCTACCTGTATTATGCCAGCACTCACAATAGGCAGTTTGGACAGATCATGCACCAGTATATACAACGCACTTCCCGCTGGTAATAATTAATAAACAATAGGTGTCTCTATGGAGCTATTATGAAATGCTACCAGACCCAGAGCCAACCGGTTTGCCCTTTTCTACACACCCTTTTCCACATTTTGCATTCACAAGAACACATACCAGTATGGGTATATACAGGGAAAGTGAAGTTAGCAAAAAAGCACAAGTAGTAGCAGAAACAATTCATAACTTAACTGATTATTTTCATGCAAATAAATGATTGCTCTGTTTCAAAGCTGCTATTCACCCTATGTATATGTATCACTTGATGTGATTGGACCCACAGGGAAAGTACAGCCTAAAAAACAACAGAACTATCAGAAAGTGCTCATAAGTCTATTGATTATCTTTATGCACAAAAAGGTTTGCTGTCTTTCAAGCATGTGTCTTCCCGGATGTATATGTTTCATATGATGTGACTGGACTCTAACAGAATTACTGTAAGAACCTACTTGAAGGATACGTCTACAAATAAAATAAAATGTTTAGTTTCTGACTGTTACTGAAGAAAACCATGTGGCCTAGATATGTCAGCAAAAGAAAAAAGAGTGAGCCAGACATGTGATGTCATCAGTGATGTCATCAAGGACATTTGTGATGTCATCTTTGATGTCCTGGGTGTTAGTCTTAGCAGTGCACGGTGGTGGCGCGAGTTATGGTTGCTTAGCTTACCATAACTGGCGAATTTCAAGGGTTTTTCGGTTTTACTTGGAACCATAACGTTCCTTTGACAAAGTTTTTTCACTGAATTTCATAGGTTTTTAGTAGCGCAACTTTACCATAACTCCCTTTAACAAAGTGTTTTCACTGAATTTTATAGGTTTTTAGTAGCGCAACTTAACCATAACGTCCCTTTAACAAAGTTTTTTCATTGAATTTCATAGGTTTTTATTAGTGCAACTTAACCATGACGTCCCTGTAACATTTTTTTTTTACTAAATTTTAAAGGTTTTTATTAGTACAACGTGACCATAACATCCTTTTCAATAGATGAAGACCACTAACATCTTATGTCCTCAAAGTGGGAATGCCGGGTGGTAAAAAAAACAAAAAGATTTTCCTTCCTACGCCGGGACGCCTGTGGCGTCTCGGTGTAGGAAGGAAAATCTTTTACCAAGATGGCCACCATGGAAAGGGAAGGCGGGGTGTATAAAGAACACAACGGCGCATGAGCGGGGTTGGGGGGGCACAGGGGAGACACATGGGCATGAGCGGGGGTGAGAGGGAACAGGGTACAAACGGGGCATGAGCAGGGGGTGGGGGAAAAGGAAGGAAACACAGGGCATGAGCGGTGGTGGGGGGAACACGAGAGAGACACGGGGCATGAGCAGCGGGTGGGGAGGAACATGAGGGAGACACGGGGTATGAGCAGGGGGTGGGGAGGAACACGAGGGAGACACAGGGCATGAGCGGGGGGGTACAGGGCACATACGGGACATGAGAGCGGGGGTGGGGAGGAAAGGAGAGAGACAAGGGGCATGAGCGGGGGGTGGGGGAACACGAGGGAGACACGGAGCATGAGCGGGGGCGGGGGGTAACACGAGGGAAACACGGGGCATGAGCGGGGGGTGGGGGGAACACGAGGGAGACACGGGGCATGAGCGGGGGGTGGGGGGCAACAGGAGACAGACACGGGGCATGAGCAGGGGGTGGGGCCAACAGGAGAGAGACACGGGGCAAGAGCGGGGGTGGGCGGGAGGGGGAGAGACACTAGGGGCATGAGCGGGGGTGGGCGGGAGGATGATAGACACGGGGCAAGAGCGGGGGTGGGCAGGAGGGTGAAAGACACGGGGCAAGAGCGGGGGTGGGCGGGAGGGTGAAAGACACGGGGCAAGAGCGGGGGTGGGCGGGAGGGAGAAAGACACGGGGCAAGAGCGGGGGTGGGCGGGAGGGAGAAAGACACGGGGCAAGAGCGGGGGTGGGCGGGAGGGAGAAAGACACGGGGCAAGAGCGTGGGTGGGCGGCAGGGGAAAAGACACGGGGCAAGAGCGGGGGTGGGCGGGAGGGGGAAAGACACGGGGCAAGAGCGGGGGTGGGCGGGAGTTTGAAAGAGACACGGGGCAAGAGCGGGGGTGGGCGGGAGGGGGAAAGAGACACGGGGCAAGAGCGGGGGTGGGCGAGAGGGGGAAAGAGACACGGGGCAAGAGCGGGGGTGGGCGGGAGGGGGAAAGAGACACGGGGCAAGAGCGGGGGTGGGCGGGAGGGGGAAAGAGACACGGGGCAAGAGCGGGGGTGGGCGGGAGGGGAAAGAGACACGGGGCAAGAGCGGGGGTGGGCGGGAGGGGGAAAGAGACACGGGGCAAGAGCGGGGGTGGGCGGGAGGGGGAAAGAGACACGGGGCAAGAGCGGGGTTGGGCGGGAGTGGGAAAGAGACACGGGCCAAGATCGGGGGTGGGCGGGAGGGGGAAAGAGACACGGGGCAAGAGCGGGGGTGGGCGGGAGGGGGAAAGAGACACGGGGCAAGAGCGGGGGTGGGCGGGAGGGGGAAAGAGACACGGGGCAAGAGCGGGGGTGGGCGGGCGGGCGAAAGACACATGGGGCAAGAGCGGGGGTGGGCGGGAGGGGGAAAGACACACGGGGCAAGAGCGGGGGTGGGGGGTAGGGAGACAGACACACGGGGCAAGAGCGGGGGTGGGGGGTAGGGAGACAGACACACGAGGCATGAGCGGGGGGTGGGGGAAGGGGAGAGACACGCGGGGCATGAGCGGGGGGTGGGCGGGAGGGGGAAAGACACGGGGCAAGAGCGGGGGTGGGCGGGAGGGGGAAAGACACGGGGCAAGAGCGGGGGTGGGCGGGAGGATGAAAGAGACACGGGGCAAGAGCGGGGGTGGGCGGGAGGGGGAAAGAGACACGGGGCAAGAGCGGGGGTGGGCGGGAGGGGGAAAGAGACACGGGGCAAGAGCGGGGGTGGGCGGGAGGGGGAAAGAGACATGGGGCAAGAGCGGGGGTGGGCGGGAGGGGGAAAGACACGGGGCAAGAGCGGGGGTGGGTGGGAGGGGGAAAGACACGGGGCAAGAGCGGGGGTGGGCGGGAGGATGAAAGAGACACGGGGCAAGAGCAGGGGTGGGCGGGAGGGGGAAAGAGACACGGGGCAAGAGCAGGGGTGGGCGGGAGGGGGAAAGAGACACGGGGCAAGAGCGGGGGTGGGCGGGAGGGCGAAAGAGACACGGGGCAAGAGCGGCGGTGGGCGGGAGGGGGAAAAAGACACGGGGCAAGAGCGGGGGTGGGCGGGAGGGGGAAAGAGACACGGGGCAAGAGCGGGGGTGGGCGGGAGAGGGAAAGAGACATGGGGCAAGAGCGGGGGTGGGCGGGAGGGCGAAAGAGACACGGGGCAAGAGCGGAGGTGGGCGGGAGGGGGAAAGAGACATGGAGCAAGAGCGGGGGTGGGCGGGAGGGGGAAAGAGACACGGGGCAAGAGCGGGGGTGGGCGGGAGAGGGAAAGAGACATGGGGCAAGAGCGGGGGTGGGCGGGAGGGCGAAAGAGACACAGGGCAAGAGCGGAGGTGGGCGGGAGGGGGAAAGAGACATGGAGCAAGAGCGGGGGTGGGCGGGAGGGGAAAGAGACACGGGGCAAGAGCGGGGGTGGGCGGGAGGGGGAAAGAGACACGGGGCAAGAGCGGGGGTGGGCGGGAGGGGGAAAGAGACACGCGGGCAAGAGCAGGGGTGGGCGGGAGGGGGATAGAGACACGGGGCAAGAGCAGGGGTGGGCGGGAGGGGGAAAGAGACACGGGGCAAGAGCGGGGGTGGGCAGGAGGGCGAAAGAGACACGGGGCAAGAGCGGCGGTGGGCGGGAGGGGGAAAAAGACACGGGGCAAGAGCGGGGGTGGGCGGGAGGGGGAAAGAGACACGGGGCAAGAGCGGGGGTGGGCGGGAGAGGGAAAGAGACATGGGGCAAGAGCGGGGGTGGGCGGGAGGGCGAAAGAGACACAGGGCAAGAGCGGAGGTGGGCGGGAGGGGGAAAAAGACACGGGGCAAGAGCGGGGGTGGGCGGGAGGGGGAAAGAGACACGGGGCAAGAGCGGGGGTGGGCGGGAGAGGGAAAGAGACATGGGGCAAGAGCGGGGGTGAGCGGGAGGGCGAAAGAGACACAGGGCAAGAGCGGCGGTGGGCGGGAGGGGGAAAGAGACATGGAGCAAGAGCGGGGGTGGGCGGGAGGGGAAAGAGACACGGGGCAAGAGCGGGGGTGGGCGGGAGGGGGAAAGAGACACGGGGCAAGAGCGGGGGTGGGCGGGAGGGGGAAAGAGACACGGGGCAAGAGCGGGGTTGGGCGGGAGGGGGAAAGAGAAACGGGCCAAGATCGGGGGTGGGCGGGAGGGGGAAAGAGACACGGGGCAAGAGCGGGGGTGGGCGGGAGGGGGAAAGAGACACGGGGCAAGAGCGGGGGTGGGCGGGAGGGGGAAAGAGACACGGGGCAAGAGCGGGGGTGGGCGGGAGGTGGAAAGACACACGGGGCAAGAGCGGGGGTGGGCGGGAGGAGGAAAGACACACGGGGCAAGAGCGGGGGTGGGGGGTAGGGAGACAGACACACGGGGCAAGAGCGGGGGTGGGGGGTAGGGAGACAGACACACGAGGCATGAGCGGGGGGTGGGGGAAGGGGAGAGACACGCGGGCCATGAGTGGGGGGTGGGCGGGAGGGGGAGAGACACACGGGGCATGAGCGGGGGGTGGGCGTGAGGGGGAGAGACACACAGGGCATGGGTGGGGGGGAGGGAGAGACACACAGGGCATGGGTGGGGGGAGGGAGAGAGACACACGGGGCATGAGTGGGGGGTGGGGGGAAGGAGAGAGAGAGACATGTGGGGCATGAGCGGGGGGTGGGAGAGACACACGGGGTGGGAGAGACACACGGGGCATGCTCGGGGGGTGGGCGGGAGGGGGAGAGACACACGGGGAATGAGCGGGGGTAGGGGGGAGGGAGAGAGACACACGGGACATGAGTGGGGGGTGGGCGGCGGGTGGGGAGAGACACACGGACATGAGCGGAGGTGGGCGGGAGGGGGAGAGACACACAGGGCATGAGCGGGGGGTGGGCAGCGGGTGGGGAGAGACACACGGACATGAGCGGGGGTGGGGAGAGACACACGGACATGAGCGGGGGGTGGGCGGCAGGTGGTGAGAGACATACGGACATGAGCAGGGGGTGGGCGGCGGGTGGGGAGAGACACACGGACATGAGCGGGCAGCTGGTGGGGAGAAACACACAGACATGAACAGCGGGTGGGAGAGACACACGGGGGTGGGAAAGACACACGGGGCAAGAGCGGGGGGTGGGCGGTTGGGAGAGACGAGCGGGGCACGAGCGGGGCACGAGCGGGGCATGAGCGGGGGGTGGGCGGGAGGGATAAAGACACATGGACATGAGCGGGGGGTGGGCGGGAGGGAGAAAGACACACGGACATGAGCGGGGGGTGGGCGGGAGGGAGAAAGACACACGGACATGAGCGGGGGGTGGGCGGGAGGGAGGGAGAAAGACACACGGACATGAGCCGGCGGTGGGCGGGAGGGAGAAAGACGCACGGACATGAGCGGGGGGTGGGAGGAACAGGAGACAGACACGGGCATGAGCGGGGTGGGGGACTTACTGTGCAGGCGGGATACAAAGCCTCTCATGCGAGGAACAAAGATGGCGGGCGTCTCTGAAGCCAGACGCACTACACGCTTTCACGCATCCAATGAGAGAGCACGTCAGATGTCCGCGGACATCACGCAAGCTGCTTGCCCAATCACCGTCCTGTCCGCGGAGCGAACAGGGAAGTGTGTCCGCGAAGCGAACACAGATATCACTAATTTTTTTCACTTACATTTTTGTCGTTTTTTTAAAAACTACTGGACGGATTTACACCAAATAAAGCAAAGCACGCTTTCGGGACCAAGCCGCCACTCCTGCTGCTAATTTGGTGTAAATCCGTCCAGCGGTTTGGGCTGTAGGCGTGAGCAAAGTTTTTTTCCCATTATGTCTATAGAAAAAAAAAAAGTTTTGGGACCCCCCTTATAACTTTCCCCCCCCTGGACGAATCCTCACCAAACTTTGAAAAAAAATTCAGAGTGACCCAAATACTTTTTTTGCAAAGTTTGGTGAGGATCCGTCCAGGGAGAGCGAAGTTATAAGCCGCCTAAAAAGTGCTCTTCCTATGGAAACAGCAACTTAACCATAACTACATGGCCACGGTAGTTATGGTTAAGTTGCTGTTTCCATAGGAAGAGCACTTTTTGGGTGGCTTATAACTTCGCTCTCCCTGGACGGATCCTCACCAAACTTTGCAAGAAAAGTATTTGGGTCACTCTGAATTGTTTCGCAAAGTTTGGTGAGGATTCGTCCAGGGGGGGCAAAGTTATAGGGGGGGACCCAAAACTTTTTTTTCCCCATTCAAATTTTTGCTCGCGTCTACAGCCCAAACCGCTGGACGGATTTTCACCAAATTTGGACCAGGAGCAGCTGCTTGGTCCCGAAAGCGTGCTTTTGCAAATTTGGTGAAAATCTGTCCAGTAGTTTTTTTTAAAATGACCAAAAAGTAGGTAAAAAAAAATGTGTGATATCTGTGTTCGGTCCGCGGACGGACTTCCCTGTTCACTCCGCGGACAGTGTCCTGATTGGCCAATCGGCTTACGTGATGTTCGCGGACATGCAACGTGTTCGCTGATTGGACGGCGTGGAGCGTGAAGCGCGTCAGATTTTCGGTAGCGCCCGCCATCTTGGATTCGCGGTCGTCCGCGGACAGCGCGGTGAAACTTTGTTCAAAATTTGTATTTAGTAGAGTTTGTTGGTGTGTAGGAGTGTTTGGGGAGGGTGGGAGTGTATGAGATAGGATGAAAGTTGTGCTTTTTATGTTTTAGACGTCCTTTTTGTGTTCGATTTGTCTGCGGACATCACGGGTGTTCTGAAATGTTCTAAATAAACTGAATGGGGGGTGTTCTGAGGACTCAATATGTGTCCGTTTTGTTCGCAAGCAAACTGAAACTGTTCTAAGAACACTCGCAGTGTCCTGAAATGTTCGCAAATAAACAAAATGGGGGTGTCCTGAGGATGCTGTCCGTATTGTTCGTTTTCAAGTTGAATATGTTCTAAGAACACTCGCGGTATCCTGAATTGTTCACAAATACACAAAATGGGGGTGTTCTGAAGACTTTGTCGAACACTCGCTGTGTCCTGAAATGTTTGCAAATATGAATGGGGTTGTGGCTGACAAGTTGAATGTGTTCTAAGAACACTCGCGGTGTCCTGAAATGTTCGCAAATAAACAAAATGGGGGTGTCCTGAGGACGCTGTCCGTATTGTTCTCTGTCAAGTTGAATGTGTTCTTAGAACACTCATGGTGTCCTGAAATGTTCGCAAATAAACTAAATGGGGGTGTTCTGAGGACACTGTCCGTAATGTTCGTTGTCAAGTTGAATGTGTTCTTAGAACACTCATGGTGTCCTGAAATGTTCGCAAATAAACAAAATGGGGGTGTCCTGAGGACGCTGTCCGTATTTGTTCTCTGTCAAGTTGAATGTGTTCTTAGAACACTCATGGTGTCCTGAAATATTCGCAAATAAACGAAATGGGGGTGTTCTGAGGACACTGTCCGTATTGTTCGTTGTCAAGTTGAATGTGTTCTTAGAACACTCATGGTGTCCTGAAATGTTCGCAAATAAACAAGATGGTGGTGTTCTGAAGACGCTTCTAAGAACACTTGTGGTGTCCTGGAATGTTCGTAGGGGGTGTCCTGAAGGCGTAGTCCGTATTGTTCGCTGGCAAGTTGAATGTGTTCTAAGAACACTCGCAGTGTCCTGAAGTGTTCACAAATAAACAAAATGAGGGTGTCCTGAGGACACTGTCCGTATTGTTCGTTGTCAAGTTGAAAGTGTTCTAAGAACTATCGCGTTGTTCTGAAATGTTCATAGGGGGTGTCCTGAAAACGCTGTCCGTATTGTTCGCTGGCAAGTTAAAAGTGTTCTAAGAACACTCATAATGTCCGCGGACATTAAATGTTTCCATAGACCATAGTTGAAATGTTTGACTCTATGGATGTGATATGCTGCGGTGGTTGTTGCCAGGGCATAGAGTCTTGGGTGCATGGCCATTTGGCCATGCACCCAAGACTCTATGCCCTGACAACAACCATCGCAGCATATCACATTCATATTTGCTTATAACTTTGGGTGAAAAACAAATGTATAAGGAACATAGGTATTATTGTATACTTACTGTTTGGTCTAGTAGCGGGAGTCCATGTTTTTCTTGTTAATTTCTGTGATAAAAGAAAATAGCATGTTAGTATTAGTATTTTGTAATGACTTATTACATTGTATAATCAATATACTTTTTTTTTTTTGGACCCTCATATTTAGTAGATTACAAATCAGAGTACTGTGCAATTTGCTCAGTTTCTGTATTTGTTGCTAAAATCATTGGGTCTGTGGGAGAAAAAAAAATCCATGTTGGATTAAAAAAAAAAAACTTTTTCTGTTATGCTACAGTTTATTTGTTTGTTTGTTTTCAGTGTTCACTTGTTGTTTCTGGCTAATGCTTAATACTTTGGCTTGTTGTATTTTTTTGGAGCAGTAACTTATTATTTATTTGTTTTGATATTATAAAATTTTGGAGCAGTTAGATACCAATTGGCGTATTCTAACTGTCTATTTTTTGATATATTTTAGTGGTATTGATTTATCTATTTGGATATTGTTAAATTTTGGGACAGTTAGATACCAATTGGTGTATTCTAACTGTGTATTTTTTGGTCTAATTTAGTGGTATTCATTTATCTGATTAGTTGTAGAATCTTTGAGCAGTTAGATAGCTTTTGGAGTATTCTAACAGTTTATATTTTTTTAACACAAGTTTACTTAGGGTTTAAATACAGTTTATTTATCAAATTTTGGTTTTAAGAACATCAAATAAGCGTTTGTAAGATTTCCTGGTAATCTCTGCTTTAGAGTAATGGTACTATCATTACATTCAAACCATCCACATTTCTTTTTTATATATGCAGTGTAGTGCCCTGAATTGGTTGTGGCTCCTGCGTGGTAGATTATACCTATTGTTGTGAAGGTTTTCTTACCAAGTGATATTTGACCATGTGTGAATCCAGTCAGCTTGCAGTTGTTTTTGGTACCATCTGCATTGTGACGTAGAAGCATTAGTATTATGTATTTACTATGTGTTTGTATTACTAACGTGGAGCGATTATCTGAATTGCAGGTAGAGCATAATCTACCATGGTTTGCATTTTGTACAAGTTGCTGAAATGGAATGGATTCACAATTTGGTATTGATATATATATGAAGCGTTCATTGGGGATTTCTTCTTGTGTCACATTGTTGCAGAGAGTGCATGTATGTTTCCACATGTATGAAATCTGAAAGCTTTCAATTATAGGTATGTTTTTGTTTTCCAGTACTTGTAGTAAGTACATTAGAAATTCTTGTGGATCTTCCTGTGAATTTATAGTGAATTTCACCATTCCAGTACAGTAGTCCAATTGTTGTCTTATTCCAAAAACACTATACGTGTTGTCAGGATTGTTTGCTGCATTTCTGTGAAGTACTAACATTTGCAAACACAATGGGTGTGTACTGTGTAAGTAAATGTTGTCAACAATTGGTGGTAATTGAAATAGAATATTCATTGCTACATTTGCGTAGCAATTTACACCAACTATATTTGAGAATTTAAATGGTCCAGGTAGTTCTGTATCTAACTGCTTTTTTGGAGTGTGTCTTCCTTCTTTAAAGAAGTACCTGGTTTACTTTCCCTAATTGATTATTTTTTGCTTGTGGTACTTGATGAAGTATTAGTTTCTTTTACTCTCTTTGGAGGATTTGCAGTGACATCCTGTTGCATTTCTGTTTGATTTATTTTTCTTTTATAATGTTTTACTTTTTGTGGAACAGAATAGGTGTTTAGGTGGGGGGTGTATATTGAGCGAAGTCTATTGTATTCTAAAATGCAAGGAATATCAGCGTTTATTTTACTTGCATCAAAGTTGATTAGAAATAGACCGTCAAGTGTACCTAAGCGTGATAGTGCTACATAGGTCATGCCTTCTTTAAAGACTGTGTTACCAATATCTATCATTGCTTTGTCTAGGGTAAGACCTTGTGATTTATGAATCGTGACTGCGTATGCAAGAGTTAGAGAAAATTGTTCTCTGCGTACATACATATCTTTGAAGAGAAGGAATCTAGCTGTTGAGCATCCTATCCTTTTTACTTCTGAAAGTTTGTCAAAGAGTATATTGACAAACTGAATTTTGTTGTCGCGCGGGTATGTTTGAAAGCCAACAACTGTACCCAGTGCTCCATTAACTAGTCCTTGGTCCACGTCAAGGTTACGTTTAAGCATTAATCTGCAATTTAAGGATCATTTTAATATCTTTTCTAAGCCTGCTGTGTTTGAGATTGATTTTTCTAAACTATTTAGTCTTGTTGTGGCTTGGTCACACATGGGTAGTGTCATACCATGTACATCTAGTTTGTCTGTGGCGCTAATTTCCATGATTGGTTGCATTTCTTTACTTAGCATGATTTCATTGAATTTGAAACAGCTTGCAAGAGTTGGCATTAAGGCCATACAATTGACATTTTTGTGGGCTAATTGTTCCATAACATCTGTAGCACATGCATTATCGCCATAAAGTGCATTAATGTGCCGGGTTTTCAATATTGCTTCTGCTTCTTTAGAATGTATACCAACTCTGATACTTTTAAAAATGTTGGCATAAGTGAGATCTGCAGATTGCCGCATGTTGTCTGTTAATTCTCTGTATTGGAAATGTTGCCAAAGGTTGACATTTCCAATGCTGCCAACAGTTTTACGGCAGAGTTTGTGTCCTAATGTTTTAAAAAGAGGCTCTCCTTTTACTGGTGTTAATTGAACCAGATCTCCAAAAACAATAATGTGTTTTCCTGCAAAGAGCTCTTCATAGTCTGTTTTGAGTACTTCTTGTAATCTGAGGTGAATCAAAGCTAACATCAGGTTGGAGACCATGCTCACTTCATCTATTAGTAGCATTTTCATTTGTTTCAATACTCTGCGTAATTCCATTGCAGCTTCTGCAGAAAGTTTGTAATAGTCTAATTTGTTCTGGTGTTCTACTGGTAATAGTAGTAATCGGTGTAATGTAACACCACCTATGTTGTAGGCAGCTAAACCTGTGGGGGCAGTGACAACAGCTGACAGTTTGTTGTTTGTCAATTGTTGAAGGAACTTACTAATGATTTTGATTAGGAATGTTTTGCCAGAACCAGCTTCACCACTGACGTACAGTAGTATAGGTTTATAATTATGGCAGGAACATTCTTTATTTTCATGTTTTACACCATGTGCAATTTGATATGTTACTTCTTGAAAAATGCTACTTTGCTCATTGTTTAGTTTTGATTGTAGTATAGTTAAGTCTTCTTTATCTTCATACTGACACATGGTGTTTTCTACTTCTAACATAGCTAATTCTGCCTCATTTATTATTAGTGCTTCTCCCAGTGGTTCTTGGCTTCCTGTTACAGAAGGTTGACTACTGTCAGGGGTGTCCTTATCTAGTTGGGCTTGGAGTTCTTCTTCATGTTGCTGTTCATTGTGCAACATTGTTTTGTACTGTGTAAAGTTTACATCAGTTATAGTGCTTTCATTTGCTTTGAAAGCATCCTCATATGAGTCATAGTTATCTAGTAATTGTTCTTCTTTTCTCCATGGTTTGAAGAGTTGTAGCAGGGACATGTAATATGCTTATTTATGTTGAGGAGTCTTTAATGACAATTTGATGTGATTAATTAAATTTGGTTTAGTGAGTTTAACTAAGCTGCCTTCACAGTTTGTTACTCTATATTTACCTTTTTTTTCATCAGTTTTCATATTATTTTTGTATGTGTAGTTTTGGCCATGTGGTATAGACACATGTTTTCCAAAGTATTACTTCTGTTTGGGTAGTATGTGTCCAATAAATTGTTTTTTAAAAAGTCTTGGCTGTTGGGATCATGTTTGGCTATTGTTTCTATATCTTCATATGATTTTAGAACTCTTTTACTAGATTTAGCTGGACCAAGACTTAGCCATACTATATTTTCAGATTTACCATACAATGCAGTACCAGTTAAACGATCAGCTGCTTCATATGATCCACATTCTCTATGGGTGAGCATTTTTATGCCCAAGCTGTATAATTTCTGAGATACTGTTTTATCTGTATCTCCTCTCCAGAGGTCTTGGAGCTCTGTCTTTTCTGCTTTAGTTAAGTATGCTGTGACATATCGTGCAACTGCAGTAGAATTGTCTGCAATGTACTGCACATCTATGTTTGCATTCCATAAGTGGGCAATGATTGCATTATTATCATTGATATATTTTTCTTCTTCTTTTCTTTTTATGTAATATGTATTTTTAGGTGACTTACCTTTAACACTATGTCTAACTGAAGACATGAGGTTGTTCACTTGACCTGCATTTGTAACTGGTCTAGGGAAACCAAATCGGCATTTGTTGTAGTATTTCTCTTTGTTTTTGTATTTGCAACGACAATATTTTCCACATTTGTGTCTTTGAAATTGTAAAATTTGTGCATGAAGATCACTATTTGTGGCTTCTGATGGAATTTCAAAAGTGACATATTTTTCAATAAACTGTAAAACAGTGGCATCACTGTCTTGACCAAATTTAGGAGCATCTTTAATCCATAAAAGCATGTGGATATGTGGTGCTCCTCTGGCTTGGTATTCTTTTCTCCAAAAGAAGTGTTGCACTTCTCCAAGGGGAGGAACAGTTTTATTACAAATAAAATGTAGCATAGCAATGAAGCGATGGTGAAAATATCTTGAAACATTAACAGGATCCAAAGAACAAAGTTCTCCAGGTGTTAGTATATCTATGTTTGTTTTGTTTTTATTTGATATGCGTAGGAAATCATGTAAATCTTCCCATGCATATTATGCACAACTTAATGTAACAAACCAAGTGGGTGGGCCAAGGTTTCTGATCATACAACGTACATCTCCATGACGTTGAAACCAGTACTCTTTAGTACTACGCATATTTGCTAATAGATTTGTAATATTTGATTGTAAAACCTCATCCTTCTGTTGCACTTTTTCTAATAATTGTGTAGCTGTCATATTTTGAAAGTGTGATCCTGATTTTAATATGTGTGCAACTCCGTAGCATAAAGTTGCTCGTTCACTTTCAAAGAGTAGGTGGAATATGTATTCCTGGGATCTTCAGAATATATCCGTAATGAGCGGTATTCTGAAGCTGATATTTGAATAGGTCTATCATCATACCTTCCTCCTTTGCCAGTAGGAAAGAGTAGAGGAAAAGCACGTGCTTCTATACTTTTTTCCCATATGCTGATTGGCGATCCTTTTGTTTGACGCATTTTGTAAGTTTCCAGTACATCTTCTACGGTTTCATTACAGTGCAAAGGATGAATTTTATAATGGTCTAAAGTATTTGATATTGTAGCAGGATCTAGTAGCTCAAATTGACCAGCTTCTTGTGTTTCTTGAATTATTTCAGATGTATCTTTCAAGTTTTCTTCAATATTAATGTCTTTGTAATATTCATTATTCTCTTTAAGATATTGGAAGGCGTGTCTAACTTTATATAAATCTACCAGCTGTTGCCATATTTTTTTTTCTTTTGTAGGTACTCCATTTACTAAGATGATTAAAGATTGCTGCATTGGATGTTGCACTCCTAGAGTATGCACATTTTCTTTTAGATCTAATGGTAAATAAACTACTTTTCCACGAATGCCTCTTACCAATTCAGAAGGAGGTCATTTTGCTGTTTTTGGTTGAAGGCGTATTATTGCTTGAAATGGGTGTACTGTTTGAATTATGATGCTCTCCTATAAATTAAGTAGTTGTAGGGGTTTTGGTACTGGGTATAATTCCAAATTATTTGTGATAGCACGTGAAGGAGTTTGGTTGTTGTCAAGTTTTGTAGTGCAGTAACGGCAAAGTATTAAGGGCTCAGTTATTTCGTATTTGTTTTCGGCGACAAGGTAGAGAGCTCATTCAAACCATTTAGAATCTTCATTGTCTTATATTTTGTATGATAGGTCTACAGTTTTTGTGTTACTTTTATAAAAAGTTCTACGGCAACATACACATACATGGTTTGGTACTTCAGCTGATATACTTTTAAATTTTAGTATTTCTTTGTTGAATGTGTTTAGCAAAAAGTTGCCATGTGTAGAATTTTTGCTTAATTGGTTTAAAGCTATTTCATTCTATACATGGCTTTCACTTCCAAAATATTTTTTCTGGATATAGTGAATTTCTTCAAGTAGGTCTTTGGCTGTACCATGTAGAAGGATGTTATTTAACTTTGCTAGTGCTAAAGCAGGACTTTTAGCATAGTACAGTTTGTAGACTAGATTTCTTATAGTTGAATGATGTGTTGATATCCTTTTGATATCATGGAAAGTGGTTTTACAAGTAGGTCCTGTAATACAGGCCAATGAATGTCCTTGTAGTCCTGTGTACTTGCGCACTGGACAGGTATCCAAATTTTGCAGTAATTTAATTTTGATTTTGTCTTTGCTTTTTACATATTTATTGAGGAATTGGCGTTAAAGATTTGAAACATTGTTTGGGAATGTTACACATTGACGTGCATGGCCATTTGTACACTAGACGTTCTGATTCATTTGAATGGAGGGGTAACTCTAAGTTTTCAGGGCATATTTTTGTAAGGAGTACTTCTTGTTCCATTATGGTATTATTCACTTTTTCATAACCTCGACCACTGCTATGTATGGCAATTGTATTTGTTTGCTTTTGTTTGTACGCTTCTTCATTAAAATATGGTTCTGTGCTCCTAGTGTGATTCCATTGACCTCCGCAGATACTTAAGAAGTTCTTTCTGTTGACATTTCGCTTATTGAGAATTCTTTTTTGTAATTTAGTTATTAGTTTTGTTAGTGGTTTCATTTTGTTTAACAGTAAAATAAATAACTTTCTTTTCAGAAGTATTGCACTGTCCATCAACGCTTCTAAGATTAATTTCCTACGATAGGTTTTAAGCATTGAACCTGATTTCTCTCCTGTTTTTATAAGATTTTGAAGGACTTTGTGACGGTACATTTTGGCTAAAATACTTTTCTTGGTATGCTTACTTTGCACTATATTAAAATTTGAAGAAGTAGTTTTATCTGTAGTGATAGCTGATTTTCTGTTAATTGTTTTTGGTTTGTCATACATTTTGATAGAGGAGGCAAAGTTTTTGTACTTGAAACTTCTTGTGTTTCACTAAATGACTGTATTAGCTGTTTTGTTTCAACTTTTTTTACAAATTCTGCTAGAGATGGATGCTTATGTTGGACACTTTTATTTTAATTTGCTCTACTTTTGCGTTGCTTTCTACGGACTTGACTTTTGGTAGGCATTCTTTAGGGTCTGTTGAAAAAAATAAAGAAGATATGGGTTGGGGTGTTCTGGAATGTATGTGTGCTGTGTGCATGAGTGTTTGAGTAAGATGATAAAGATGTATGTAATGTGTGTGATTGTGCATTGGGAACTACAACTAGTAGGGATAGGTATTCTTGAATTTATGTGTTACTAAACTGGCGTTCAGATGACAAAGAAAAAGTAAGCTAGTGGTGTGGAAAAGTACAAATAGTAAATCTAATGTATACAATTAAAACAGTTGTTTGTTCTATAATATGAAAATTGTAGCGGTTCAGTTGGGTAATTTGTGTGTCCAAAAATAGGAATTTGTGGGCCATTCTGGCTGTAAATCGCTGTTTAAGACATGGAGATTTTTGGACAAAATGGTACACAATTTCTATTTTTAGGCACCAACATAGCTTGTATTAATGTTATAGTATGTTTGATTAATAATACAAATATTATTGTGATATTCTACTTACTTTTTTTCTTAAATTAACAGGTAACTTCTTAGTTCTTCTTTGTTCTTCGAATTCGGCTGCTTCTTTTCAGTAGACTGGTCTTCACTGCAATTGTAAAAGCTTCAAATTAGTAAATTTGTTTGTATATAGCGCTGTTTTTAATTTAGATATTGATTTTTTTAATTGAAATCCTCAGTGCCTTCTTTAAAACCATTAAACTAATTTATTTACATAAGATACATCGCATCAGTTCAGTACATATGATATGTTCTTTATGAACAAATTGTATTGAATGACTAACTGTAGCAAAAAAAAAATATCTTTACTATGTCTTGTGAAATTTATAATATACCAGTGAATACCACTATTTCTGTAAGTAAGCTGTTCTAGGTAATAGCGCCTCAATGTCATGTCTAAATTAAAGTAATTAAGTAAATAAATAAATAAAAACAAAAAAATATGAAATTGTATAAGTATTTTTTTAAAGATTTAAACATAGATTGTGTTTGCATGCAATTTTGTTTGAATATATGTAGTCTATACATTTCATTTAAAAAATGTTAGTTTAACATGATTTGAGTGTGTGTGTATAAAGAAAGTAAACAGTATAAAGGTTTATAAGTGATAGTTGATTTTAGGATATTGAAAAAATACAGTAAATTCATTTTACAGATTACACAAGCTAAAAGTCTGTTTGAAAATGTGTTCATCTACTGTACAGAAAATATGCATACCTGAAGTTTGTGTTCATGCATATGGATATGCATGGAGCTGCAAGTAGAAATCTTGGAGACTTGTACAGTATTTCTGGTAGATGGTGCTTGCCAATGATATGACACTTGTACTCAGAGAGATTCACAGTACATTTGCAGTGCTGATCTATGATGATGCAGTTAGATCTAGAGGTCTTGAATGTGATTGGTGCAGTGAGCAGATCTTCTCGAGCTCTGAGACGATAGTCTCAAAAGCACTACGAAGTCGCTCCCCCCTGCAGAGTACTGTGTCACAGTACATACATACAACTGTGACCCTCGAAAGGGTTTTCTGTATGGCCTGTGAGGCAGCTTGAGGAAGACGCTGTCCCACAGAGGTGGTCCTTGTGGTGACAGGATCAGAAACAGAGGATGAAGTAGAGGAAATCAACCTGCTACGTTCTTCGCAAGGTACAACCCTGCGAATAGCCCCAGAGTGAAATGACCTCAGGTGTCGCTTCATAGTAGTGGTCCCAAAGCTGTACATACCGTGCTTCCCACGACTGAGTATCATTTTGCACTCATTGCAGGTAACACGGTTCGCACGAGCCTTAGGAACATTACCATGAATGGTAAATAACCGCCACACCCAAGACTCACGCCTAGTGCGGGTAGTAGGGTTTTCCTCTACCTCATTCTCATCATCCTCTTCTTCCTCCTCTGCATCCTCACTCCTGTTCCCTTCTTCAGGCCCATGGGGAGGTGGTGGTGGTGGAGGGGGTGGGGGTGGTGCTGAAGCAGGTGCAGCACCAGGTGGCAGTTCTGCAGCCAGGGATGCCATCTCGATGGTGTAATCAGCAAGTTGCTGGAGAAATAGCTGTGCTCTGAAGAATAGCCAGAAACACAATGAGAATAAGCTCTAGGGTGTGGTCTTTTATAGGGGTGCTTGTGCGCTGTTCGCGGACATGTGCACTGTCCGCGGACAGATCGAACACAAAAAAAAGTTTGAAAAGTTTCAAAAGGTATGTAGAAACTCAGGATTACTATGTGGGACTTGTGCCATGGTGAGATTTTATTGAAAAATATTATGGATTAATTGAAAATGTACTTTTAATTTGTTCGGGGACCCGAACAGTGTCCTCATTGAGAACACGCGATCAGTGTGGGCACGGTCATATGATCCGTTCGCGAACAAGTCCGCGAAGGAAGCGCATGTCCGCAGGACACCAAATGCACGGAGATTGGCTAGCGCATGTGCGTTGATGTTCTACGGACACTGTTCGGGTCCTGAACTAATTAAAATTGCGTCACACGTGAAACGAACATTTCAGGACACTGCGTGTGTTCTTAGAACAGTTTAAATTTGCTAGCGAACAGTAAGGACAGATATACTGTTTTTCAGGACACGTTCAATTTTGTTTATGTACGAACATTTCAGGACACCAATTGTGTTCTTAGAACATTTTCAAGTTGCTAGCGAACAGTACGGATAGGTATAGTGTTCTTTAAGACACCTCCATTTTCGTTTAATTACGAACAATTCAGGACCCCGCGTGTGTTCTTAGAACAGTTTGAACTTGCTAGCGAACACCACGGACAGATATAGTGTTCTTTAGGACACTTTAATTATTTTTTTTACGAACATTTCAGGACACCGCGTGTGTTCTTAGAATAGTTTCATCTTGCTAGCGAACAGTACGAACAGGTATAGTGTTCTTCAGGACACCTCCATTTTTGTTTATTTACGAACATTTTAGAACACCTGCACTGTCCGCCGACACCTACATTGTTTTTTTTTTTTAAAAACGAAACTATTTACAACACAATATAAAAATTAAACTTTATTTAACATATATTAATAATTTATGACAGAGAAGGTGAGGCAGAAACAGAAACAAAAACAGGAGAATTAGGGGTTTCATCATGATTGTTATTAGGTGAAGAAGGGATGGAAGTCTCATCAAAACGTTTTGGGTTATGGAGAGGGTTTGGGGATAATTGACTGGGATATGGTGAGGGGGGACAAGTACATGTGGGGCAATGGTATGACGTTTTTGTTTTAAAATGATCTTCAACAAAAGTTTTCAAATTATTAAAACTGGTCAACAATAAATCAGTTTTTTCTTTTATGCTGTCAAGCGTGTTTTCCATAACAGCTTCTTCAGAGGTAGTTTCTATTTTGTTATGCTCTGTACAAAAAAAATATATATATGTGAAATGTATACAAAATAATAATAATTAAATGGTTTATATTATAAAGTGTTTACCATTAGTTTCACTATCTTGTGACATTTCTTCATGTGGGAAATGTTCCTCTAGCCATTCCAGAGTACTAGACATGTCTGTGAGAGAAAAAAAAAAATATAATATATTTTTTTATCTAATACAGAAAGTTTATAAATATATGAATAAAATGAAGTACACTTACTATTTCAGGTAAGATATGTCCTATGTACTCAGTGGGTCTGCTCTTGTTCTCCGTTCTGTTGTGTTGGTGAGGTAATTATGTTGGAAGCCAATTTATTTTCTTGTGGTATATTCCATTTTAGAACATAGTGCATTTAAATGAATGGTTAGTGTGTTGTATATATGGGTTACATTTCTTATGTATTAGTACATATAATGTGGTTGTGTGCTTTTTTTTAAATGTGTTAAATGTTCCTATGTTATGATATAACAATCAAACATACCCCCCCAGAGTTTTTTAGGTAGTGGTACTGTTCTTCGAACATGTCCGCGAACATTAAATGAGTTCGCGACATCACGTACAGTAGAAGAGATTCAGTCAGTTCCATATGATATGTATATAAAGTGAAAGTCATTATTGTTAAGTTGCACTACTAAAAACCTACGAAATTCAATGAAAAAACTTTGTTAAAGGGACGTTATAGTTAAGTTGCGCTACTAAAAACCTATGAAATTCAGTGAAAAAACTTTGTTAAAGGGACGTTATGGTTAAGTTGCGCTACTAAAAACCTATGAAATTCAGTGAAAAAACTTTGTCAAAGGGACGTTATGGTTCCAAGTAAAACCGAAAAACCCTTGAAATTCGCCAGTTATGGTAAGCTAAGCAACCATAACTCGCGCCACCACCGTGCATTGCTAAGACTAACACCCAGGACATCAAATATGACATCACAAATGTCATTGATGACATCAGTGATGACATCACATGTCTGGCTTGCTCTTTTTTCTTTTGCTGACATCTCTAGGCCACATGGTTTTCTTCAGTAACAGTCAGAAACTAAAAATGTTATTTTATTTGTAGACGTATCCTTCAAGTAGGTTCTTACAGTAATTTCCCTAGGAGTCCAGTCACATCATATGAAACATATACATACGGGAAGACACAAGCTTGAAAGACAGCAATCCTTTTTGTGCATAAAGATAATCAATAGACTTATGAGCACTTCCTGATAGTTCTGTTTTTTTTTTATGGCTGTACTTTCCCTGTGGGTCCAATCACATCAAGTGATACATATACATAGGGTAAATAGCAGCTTTGAAACAGAGCAATCATTTATTTGCATGAAAATAATCAGTTAAGTTATGAATTGTTTCTGCTACTACTTGTGCTTTTTTGCTAACTTCACTTTCCCTGTATATACCCATATTGGTATGTGTTCTTGTGTCTTTGTGTTTTGTCTATAGTAATGCAATTATGTAATACATGTGTTTTATTAGCTACGTATTACATATTTCACAGTACACAAAAATCTATTAAGAAAACAATTATCATTTCATTATTCAACATATTAACATTATGAATATTATACCTGCAGCGTCCCGGTGTAGGAAGGAAAATCTTTTACCAAGATGGACACCATGGAAAGGGAAGGCGGGGTGCATAAAGAACACAACAGGGCATGAGCGGGGGGTGGGGGGGAACAGGGGAGTCACATGGGCATGAGCGGGGGGTGAGAGGGAACAGGGTACAAACAGGGCATGAGCAGGGGTGGGGGGAAAAGGAAGGAAACACGGGGCATGAGCTGTGGTGGGGGAACACGAGAGAGACACGGGGCATGAGCAGTGGGTGGGGAGGAACACGAGGGAGACACGGGGCATGAGCGGGGGGCTACAGGGCACACACGGGACATGAGCGGGGGTGGGGGGGAAAGGAGAGAGACAAGGGGCATGAGCGGGGGGGTGGGGGGAACGCGAGGGAGACACGGGGCATGAGCGGGGGGTAACACAAGGGAAACACGGGGCATGAGCGGCGGGTGGGGGAACACGAGGGAGACACGGGGCATGAGCGGGGGGTGGGGGAACAGGAGACAGATACAGGGCATGAGCGGGGGTGGGGAGAACAGGAGACAGACACGGGGCATGAGCGAGGGGGTGGGGGGCAACAGGAGACAAACACGGGGCATGAGCGGGGGGTGGGGGGCAACAGGAGGGAGACACGGGGCATGAGCGCGGAGTGGGGGGTACAGGAGAAAGACACGGGGCATGGGTGGGGTCAACAGGAGACAGACACGGGGCATGAGCGGGGGTGGGGGGAACAGGAGACAGACACGGGGCATGAGCAGGGGGTGGGGGGAACAGAAGACAGACACGGGGCATGAGCGGGGTGGCAACAGGAGAGAGACACAGGGCATGAGCGGGGGGTGGGGGGGTACAGGAGACAGACACGGGGCATGAGCAGGGGGTGGGGGGGTACAGGAGAGAGACACGGGCCATGAGCGGGGGGTGGGGGGTACAGGAGACAGACACGGGGCATGAAAGTCAAAATCAACCTATCCCCCCAATGTACCATTACTGTCCACATTGTCTACCGCCCCCCAGGCTCAACAGGTGACTTCCAAGCCTCCCTCATCCACCTCCTCTCTGACAACCTCAAAAAGCAATCAAAAGCCATCCTCCTTGGGGATGTTAACCTAGGTCTCCTGGACAGGAAGGACCCAGCAGCCAAATCCCTGGACTCAGCCCTCAAGGCTCTGGGGTACAATAACACCATCTTTAGCCCAACCCACACCCAGGGCAGAACTCTCGACTGGATTGCGCAACACAACTGCCCTCTCATTATCACTGGCAACTCTCCCACCACATGGTCAGACCACCACATCATCACCTTCAACATCCTCACTACCCGCTCCACCACCCCCCCACCCCAACCACTGCCACCCTGTCTTCCCAGAAGCTCCCGCCAACTCACTAATGAAAAGCTACTGCCTTTCCTCCAAGGCCCAGCCTTCAGACCCCCTTTCTCCACAGACCCAGAAACACTCGCAACAGCCTACGAAGTTGCCATCAAAGCAGCCATTAATTCCATTGCCCCCCTTAAACCCCGTAAGCCCAAACCCACCAGCCACTCCAACTCCTGGTTCACCCCGGACCTCCTCGCACTCCGCATTGAAAAAAAGGCCGCTCTCACTCAGTGGCAATTGTCTCACTCCGACAAAGACAAGACGACTTTTAAATCTTGCTCCACTAGATATAAAAAAGCAATCACTCTAGCTAAGGCCAAATCCTTTGAATCCAGAATCTCTGAAGCACAATCCAGCACTAAAGAAATCTTTGCCATTTTCAGGGAGCTTGAAACACCCACGCCCGCCCCCCAGAACTTCACCAAAGACAAGGCCTGGTGTGATGCTATACAAACAGCCATGAAAAATAAATTGAACCTGCTCCAAAACAAAATACTAGCCACTAAGCAAGCCCTACCCAACACACACACCCCTGCCCCACCACCAGCCCCGGACCCCCCCCAACCTTTCTCATTCAAACCCATTCTAGAAAAAGACATCACCAACATAATGAGGAACATCAAACCCTCCAACTGCAAAGGTGATGCATGCCCAGCCACCATTATCAAAGACTGCTCTGAAGCGCTAGCTCCCTTCCTTACAGCCTTTGTAAACGCCTCCTTTGCTACTGGGAAAGTCCCTGTACGGTCTTAGTTCGTTTTTTGTTACATACCAGACAGATGCTCCTTTACCCAATTTCAATCTTTGTAAATCATCTGAGTCTGTTATTCTGTCCCAGTTTCGTAATTTTGGCTTCGTGACACTACAAGAAACATCATTATTAAAACTCAACAATTATATAAACTCAAGACATCTTCTTTTAAAATGTAAAAGGTATTTATTAAAATCACCTTTAAGAGCATCTCCAAATATAATGGCTAAACTGCAAACCTCTCCATCAACAATCTTCTTATACAAACAGATGCACTTGTTCGTATATGCGGCCCACCAAGATTGTAAATTCATCTCTAAATGTATGTCACTTATCGGGACTGATTGAGGGAGCCTAAGAACATCTCTCCAAATATATCCTTCTAGAATATCGAAACATTTTCTATTTGGGAAATTACTATTTCAGTTCTGTATAGTAATTTAATAAGTGGTTTAAGTGGGGAGGCACATTTCATAGACTTCATTAATGAGATGCTCACTCTGGCTTTATTTTTCATATTGTCTTTCTGAATATTTAAAATAGTTTTATTAGTAAAAATAAAGCCCAAAATACAAAATTAATCTACTTCTTTTATCAGAATTTCATTAATGGACCAACAAAAGTTCCTTTTCCACTTTCTGCAAATTACCTTCATTATTATTTATTTATGTATGTATTTATTTATTTATTACAGAAGGCATCAGGACAATGTTATGCAAACCAGTTACACTCAAAGACATAGGCATGGTGAACAGATGGGCAGTGTCCAGACCTTGCAAATTAACCAATTCTGAATTTGTGCTAATCTTAACAGTGTCTTTTAGGTGAAGAGCCAAGTCTTTAGTGCCTTACAGAAAGGCCAGTAAGATTCCTCTGCCCTTAAGGCAGGGGGGAGAGCATTCCAACGTTGCACTGACATTGACATTGACAGAAAGCTGAACCCTTCTCCTTTGATTTTCTTGAATGTTGGCGGCACAAGGTGGTAGGAGTGGGTCGTCCTCACGGGTCTGCTGGATTTGGATTTGGATCTCACAATTTTCTGGGACAGGTATTCTGGGTCAGCGTTCACCAAATATTTCTGTGCAATGGAGAGAATTTTGAAAATAATTCTTTTTTTTATTTATTTGGTTTAATTCCGTTGCAATTTTTACAAAGAAGAAGAACACAAACAGTGTAGAACACTACACTATGTCCCCATTTCTTGTTTCGTATTTCTAGGCATTCTCCAATTTAATTCCACATTTGCTGTACTTTCTGATCCTTCCATTCAGGTAGACAATTGGGTCGGAGGGTAAATATTCATGATAAACAGGACCACTGCGATGATCCAAGAGGTTTTCTGTCCACTCATCAGGGCCGTCCATCTGTGTTCGTCATCCCAAATTTGAGCAGTATGAAAAAGGGGTGTGAGAAACTGATTACGTGGCTTAATCAAGCCCGGACATCTGATCATCACGTGTTTGATAGACTCCATTGTGGCTATGTTTGTACAGCATCTACAACTGTTCATCTGGCTGAGCCCTCTAATTGCCAGTATTTCATTAGTTGAAATTAAGTTAAGGCATATTCTCATGAATGTAGATCTGAAAAGTCGATTGGAAATTTTAACAGATAGGGCTGAGTCTCATTAAGTTTTAACGGGATCTGAGGCACATCTTTCACCAGTCTGGAAGCACTCGCCTTATCCAAGGTCTTAATCCAGTCGAGGAGGAACAGTTTGTTCTTGACATTCATCGGTTTACAATTAGGTCCTCTTCAGAGCAGCCAAGTTCATCCAGAAGGGTCTTGATGTTGCTTACCCATTTGGCTAATCTCGGAGATGTTTCCTTTTTTATTTCACTATTAATTATCTTCAAGAACATCGGTCTGTTTGGGATAATTGTTTTCTGAAAAAGAGCGAGCCTTTTCCAATTGGCGATCGTATGTAGCGATACTAGGGTTAGTTCTCTTCTAATACTGTCAATTTGGGTTGAGTTAGGGAGATTTAGGATCTTTTTCCACACTGTAACTTCTAGTTTTCCCCAGATCTCAGGAGAGATATCCCAAATGCCTTCCACTCCATATGTTAGGGAAGGAACAATTTTACCCTTGTAGTATTTTATTGCTGCCATCAGTGAGAATCAACCAAATTTGTTGTCCATGAGCTTTGCTTGGCTTGCAAGCAACTTAGCCTTTACTAACAGATCTTCAACTAGTGGAGTCTCCACGAAGCTGTTGTTTTTGATGATACCCAAGTATTTGAATGTATCAACTTTTTCTATTGGGTTTGAGTCTACAGTCCAGACAAAGGACTCTTTCCTTTGATTTCCTCGTTGGAAGCTCATTATTTTTGTCTTTAGTTGGTTTATCTCCAGGTGGTTCTGTGTGGTATATCTGTTTAGGTTGTCTAGCCGTCTTTGCAAACCTATTTTTGTTTGGTTGATCAGTATGAGATTGTCCGCATATATGTTACGCTCACCTGGTCTCTGTGGAGGTGTTGGGGCACGGTTGCAGCCCTCCCGGGGGTGAGGTCGCTCAGGTCAAACTTTACCCTCTGCGCTTATGTGGTGACTAGTGGTAATAGGTTATGCTGCTCGGGACTGCTCCTGCATGGAGAATAGGGGGCGTGAGTATGCCAGCTTGTGCGCCTGATCCCCTTCCAGACCCCTTCTCCCAAACCGTGGTACCCATGGGATGAGCTGTCCCTGGGAAGCTCACCTGTTGATTAGTTTTGGTGAGCACTCCGTCCTGCTGCTTCTGGCAGGGGCGCTTGTATGATCTGGACTGAGTTCCTTCACTGGTCCCTTGCACGTGGTAGTCCAGTCCTGCTGTGACTAAGCCATTATACTTCAGGTAAGTGTTCCTGTTTGCCTTTGTCTTTCCTCGTCTGTTTTTTTTTTGTATTGTAAAGTTTGTTGTCTTGTATTGCTGTCCGTTCCACTTTTGATGTTTGCTCTTTTGCTTTCTTCCCTTGCAGGTGATGTTGCCTGCCCAGCAGAAGCTGCGGAGCACGAGGCAGCAGCCAGAGGGAATGAGGAACAAAGCTGCAGCGGTACAGTAGCTGGTAAGTTTTCAACTAGGGGGCGTGCGGGGTTCAAAAATGCGGCGCGGCCCTAGGACGGATGTTCTAACCATGTCTTTCTTCTTCTTCACAGGGTCTGAGTTCATGGATGCGGAGTGCGGTGCCGCAGCGTCAGGATCAAGATCACTGGATGTCAGGAGATGAGTCTGCAGATGAAGCGATGAAGCACTGGTTTCCTGGAGGTGAGTATGCAGGAGAATGCCTGGTTTCAAAGGTAAGTAAACTGGTCCAAGAGGTGGTGAGCGTCACGTTGTACGTGAGTGCACAGTAACGCGAAGCACCGGCCTTAAGGATGGAGCAGCTTATATAGCTGATCTTCTGAAGTTACGCCCACCAGGTTCAGCCTGCCTGCCACACCCTGCCACACATGACGACCAGTCGTAGGGACCCACATCCAATGAGTCAGCACATGAGGATGTTCTCTGGAATAAAGGCTTTCAGCTCCTGGAATGTTCTTGTAAAATAAAAGCACTCCTGCACTGAAATAAAGTAAAAGCACTCCTGCACTGAAATAAAGTGTTCCAGCTCACATCTCTATAAGAGCCTGGCGCCAAAGGACATAAGTGAGTCAAGTGACCCATTGCCCCCATCACTAGATGGTGTAGGTTTTGTGTTCTGGGGCCTGTGGCCATGACAGCATTCCCCTCAAGGCCCCTTTCATGGGTGGTTTACTCCCTGGCCCTGGTTTAGTGGGGTTATAGCGGTGCAACTGCTTGATTAATCGTGGATAGTGTACATGCTCACTGGGTTCCCAGGTCCGATCTTGGGTTCCATAACCTTTCCCGTCTATAAGGTAGTATAACTTGGACCGGACCATCTTAGAGTCTAGGATCGTATTCTGGTTCTCCTTCAACTATTTCGGGATCCGGTGGAGTATCGATCCACGTACTTGGTCTCAATGGTTTTAGGAGGGAGACATGAAACACCGGGTGGATCTGCATGTGGGCTGGTAATTCTAATTTAGAACATTTAACAACTGAATGTCAGTCGCTGAAGGACTTAAGAACAACATACTTGGGGCACTTGTTTCCAGAATTCAACAACAACATCTCCCAACTCACTTTGGGTTAGCTTGTGTCAAGGGAGGAGAAACACAGAGATTCTAGCCCTGATGGCCTTCATCAAAAAATCTTTGAGAGACTGACGGTGGAAGAAGATGAAAGGAAGATCTTTATTGAGATGAGAGGAAATAATTGATGAAGATTGGAGCTGCCATCAGACTTTTGGGAAAGGATCTGGGGGTCTTATCTATTTCCTTTTTTTATTTATTTTTTTCTTCTTTCTTCTTTTTTTTCCCCTCCTCTCCCCGAACCTATATATTTTTTGTGAGATTTGATATACTTCATCTTGCTAGCAATTTTATGAAAGTTTGTTTTCTTTTAGTAAATAGCATAAAAAAGTTTAAATGTAAACTATAAATATGCTAATAAAAAATAAAAAAAATAAAACAAATAAAAAAATTCTAATTTCATTGCTGCAGGGTTGATCACGGCCTTGATAGTGTAGGATCCCAGATATCTGGGATGGAACGCCCATGGTCCTTTCAGGAGAATGTTTTTGGATGGTAACCAAACCTTGTCTCCGACTTGGTAGTTGGGAGCTTCCCTTCGGTGTCGATCCGCAAAATGCTTCTGTTTCTCTTTGGCTCTGGCAAGATGCTCTGCTGCTTCCTTAAAAACCTGGGTGATGGTTTTGTGTTAGGTCATTACAGCGGGCATTTCTAATGATTCGAGTGGGTCGAAAACGAATGTCTGTGGATGTCGACTGTACACTATGTAGAATGGGCTTTGTCCAGTACTGGTGTGAATGGAGTTGTTATATGCATATTCTGCTAACCAAAGTATGTCCTTCCAGGTATCCTCGTTTTTTTGCAGCATACACCTTATGTATTGCTCGAGGGTCTGGTTAGTCCGTTCGGTATGGCCGGCGGTTTGGGGGTGATGGCTTGTAGATAACCGGAGGTCAATTTTGCCAATTTTACAACACCTTTTCCAGAATGCAGAGACAAACTGAGTTCCTCGGTCTAATATCAATATTGATGGGAACCCGTGTAGCCAGACGATCTGTTCCAAAAACACGGTGGCTAGAATAGAAGCAGTTGGGAGACCTTTCAGTGGAATAAAGTGGGCCATTTTGGAAAACAGATCTACGACGACTAAGATGGTATTGTATCCGTTACAGGAGGGAAGGTCTGTAATAAAATCCATTGATAGCATATGCCAAGGTGCTGGGGGTACTTCTAAAGGATGTAGCAGACCTGCAGGACTTTGTTTTTGGGACTTGTGTTGTGCACAGGTGCCACAGGTTGCGATGAACTGGAAAATGTCCTTTCACGGTGTGCAGTCAAAATATCGAAAAGAAAATGTCACATTTTTTATTTTTTTATTTATATTTATTTTTTTGGCTCTCGCGTGTAAAAAAAAGGTAAAAAAAAAAAAGGGAGGTTGGGGGAAACCCCCCATTTCAAATAAAAAACGTAATAAAAAGAAATTCAACTTTTTTTTTCCAACATTTTATTTTCGATATTTTGACTTTCGACTTTTTTGTTTTCGATTTTATGACTATAAACCTCCTTTCACCAAGTTGGCCACCAGTAATTTTTCTTTAATTTAACTTAAGTTTTGGCTATTCCCGGATGCCCTTCTACTAATGAATCGTGATAGTTTGCGATGATTTGATTCTGTAATTACTTATCCGGGATGTACAATCATCCTTGGTAGTATGGTAGGTTGTCCACAATCGTATACCGGTCTCCTTTCCCTAGCTATTCCTGTTGCGCTGGTGGACTTATCAAGTGTTGTAGATCAGATTTTAAGTTGTCTAGAGTGGTGGTTGCGGCAATCATGCCTTGGATTCGTCCTTCAGGGATGATGACCATGGGGTCTGGTGTAGTGAATGCCTCTTCTCCCTCACTCATGCGAGACAGGGTGTCCCCTTTTTCATTGCATACTCGAGGTCTATAGGTGATGATGAAGTCGTATTCCACAAAGAAGAGAGCCCAGCGAGGTTGCCGTGATGAGCGCACTTTAGTGGTCTTCAGATATTGTAGATTTCGATGATCCGTGACGACGGTGACTGTATGTCTAGCTCCAAGAAGATAATGTCTCCAGGCTTTGAAGGCTGCCTTAATTGCTAGCAGTTCTTTAACAGTGAATGCATAATTTAATTCAGGGGCTGAAAACTTGCGAGACCAGAATGCCAAGGGATGCAACTGACCTGTTTTCGGGTCTCGCTGTGACAGGACTGCTCCCATTGCTATGTTGGTAGTTCTGGTTGAGGATGCTGTAGAATTAGTGCTGTGGTAACTGCTTGTTTTAGCTCCTGGAAGGCTTTCTCTGCCTCTGCGGATCAATTAAATTGTTTATTTTTCCGTAGTAAAGAGGTGATTGGGTGGACGATCTGGGAGAACCTGGGAATGAACGAGCGATAAAAGTTGGCAAACCCGAGTATACCCTGTACTCTCTTTATGGATGTCAGTGAGGACCAGTTAAGGATAGCGTCTACCTTCCACGTGTCGATGCGTACGCCCCGTGGTGTGAGAATAAAGCCGAGGAATCCTACCTCTATCACATGAAAGAAGCATTTCTCCAATATGGTATATAGCCGGTTTTGTCGCAGTTTCTCCAAAACTGCCCGGACATGGTTGATGTGGTCCTCCTTGGTGGTCGAATAGATAAGAATGTCATCAATATAGACAAGAGCGCAGATGTCCAACAGTTCGTGGAGCACGTCATTCATGAAAAATTGGAACGCCGCCGGGGCATTACCTAGTCCAAAGGGCATAACCTGATATTCCTGAAGGCCATCATTTGTGCGAAAGGCTGTCTTCCACTATTCTCCTTTTATTACTCTTACTAGATGTTAGGCCCCTTGTAAGTCTAATTTTGTATATATGTGAGTGTTTTTGACTTGATCCAAGAGCTCAGGGATAAGCAGTAACGGGTAGCAATTTTTTTACTGTGATCTGGTTAAGTGCTCTGTAGTCAATGCAAGTTGTCAGGTCTCCCTCCTTTTTAGGCACAAAAAAGAGGGGCGAGAATGCAGGGGACTTGGACAGACGAATGAAGCCATTAGCCAGATACTGATCGAGGTAGGTTTTTAGATGCTGGTTTTCCTGTTCTGTTAGGGCGTGAATCTGGCTGCAGGGAACTTGAGCCCCAGGTACCAGATCAATTTGGCAGTCATATGGTCTGTGCGGAGGTAGGGTGTTTGCTTGCTCTTTTTGAAAGACATCTTGGTAATCAGGTATTCAGGTGGTAGTGAACTGGTGAGGCCCACTATGTTTTCTTTCTTCAAAAAACCTGGGTTGGTAAGATCTTTTAATGAGAATCCCTTGCTATAAAAGGTGGCTGCACAGACTTGGGGAAAGGTCAGAACTCGTTTACGCCAGTCAATCCTGGGATTGTGGGTCTCCAGCCAGGGTATTCCCAATAACATCTGGAACTGAGGAGCACCGATGAGATCGAAGGTGATATCCTCTTGGTGACCGTCCTGACACAGAAGCGTGACCTTCTCGGTGTAATGTGTCACTGAGCCGGATGATAGCTGAGATCCATCAACTGCTGTGATGTTTTCTGAATCCTGCTTCTATCGGAGAGGAAGATCTATCCGGGTAGCCAGATCTTGGTCCATGTAATTTCCCACAGCTCCTCTGTGAATGTATGCTTGCAAGGCATGTATTTTCAACGGTTGCTTGTGGTTTACCAGGAGCACAGGGATGACTAGATGTGAGGTCTGTATAGGTTCCTTTTCACCGCTCGACAAGTGGACCCCTACGCTTGCCCGGTGTTGGAGTTTCCCGAGTCCTGTTCTTCTTATTCATCCTTGTCAGTTGCTCCAACTGCTTTTCTGGGTGGTTTCACTGGGCATTCTCGGAGATAGTGACCTGATTTACCACAGTACAAACAAAGCTGCTGCTGTCTCCTTTTCTCCCTTTCTGCCTTGGTGAGTGGGCTCCACAAGCCCCTGATTTGCATTGGCACAGACTGATTGTGTGATTTGGTTTAATTCTCATGGGGTCGCACGTACACCGACCGCCCTTCGGCATTGGCCCGATCCATCTTCCGATCCTGCAATCTGTGATCAAGCTGCACTGTCAGGTCGATATATTCAGCACATCTTTCCGGGGGGTTTACTACTTGGGCTAATACTTCCTTAAGTTCCCCTCACAAGCATCGGTAAAAGAGCATAGTTCTTTTCTCCTCTGGCCAGTTAGTTTGTGCTAATCAGACGATTGGAGGAAGTGATAGATGTTAGTAAGTCTTGATTACCCTGCTGCAGTTCATTGTCCAGAGCCCGCCCTTGAGTATGCCATGAAAATAGTTTCTCCATTTCACGCTGGAAACCTCTGAAGTCTCGAAGCAAAGGATCATTCTGGTTTACCACGGGTATTGACCAGTCCGCTGCACTACCTCCCAAATATGAGAGTACAAATGGCACTCTCGCTTGATCATTGGGGAATGCCCCAAGTCTGTACAAGAAATGTAGGCGACATTGATTCATTAAGATGGTGTACTTATTCGGATCGCCTGTGAAGCGTTATGGTGGGGGCAAGGGAACCCTCCCTGTAAGAACCACCTGTACTGGCGTGGGCTGTGGAGGCGCAGCAGGAGGGGCATACCCCGGCAGCGGGACGTGGCCTGCCTGTGCCTGGAGCATTTGCCTTGCTAATTCATCTGTATGCTCCCTGTTCACAATTAGATCCCTCCTTAGGGCATTGGTTTCCTGTCTTGAGGCATGAACTTCAGCCTGTAACTCTCCCAGTAATCGGGCCAACTGGTCATTTCAGAAGTTTCCATAATGCCCAGGCAGAGCTTCGAAGAGGCTTTGCGTTCTGCTGCGCTCCTATGGTCTCTGCGGAGGCGTTGGGGCATGGTTGCAGCCCTCCTGGGGGTGAGGTTGCTCAGGTCTGACTTCGCCCTCTGCGCTTATGTGGTGACGGGTGGTAATAGGTGATGCTGCTCGGGACTGATCCTGTGTGGAGAATAGGGGGCGTGAGTATGCCAGCTTGTGCACCTGATCCCCTTCCAGACCCCTTCTCCCAAACCGTGGTACCAGTGGGATACGCTGTCCCTGGAAAACTCACCTGTTGATTAGTTTTGGCGAACACTCCATCCTGCTGCTTCTGGCAGGGACTCTTGTATGATCTGGACCGAGTTCCTTCACTGGTCCCTTGCACATGGTAGTCCAAACATGCTGCGACTAAGCCACTATACTTCAGGTAAGTGTTCCTGTTTGCCCTTGCCTTTCCTCATCTGTTTTTGTTGTATTGTAAAGATTGTTGTCTTGTATTGCTGTCCGTTCCACTTTTGATGTTTGCTCTTTTGCATTCTTCCCTTGCAGGTGATGTTGCCGGCCCGGCAGAAGCTGCGGAGCTCGAGGCGGCAGCTGGAGGGAATGAGGAACGAAGCTGCAGTGGTACAGTAGCTGGTAAGTTGTTAATTAGGGGGTGCGGGGGGTTCAAATATTGCGCGGCCCTAGGATGGTTGTTCTAACCTTGTCTTTCTTCTTCTTCACAGGGTCTGAGTTTATGGATGCAGAGTTCGGTGCTGCGGCTTTGGGATCAAGATCACTGGATGTCAGGAGATGAGTCTGCAGATGAAGCGATGATGCACCAGTTTCCTGGATGTGAGTATGCAGGAGAACGCCTGGTTTCAAAGGTAAGTAAACTGGTCCAAGCGGCACTGACAAAGTATCAGATAGCTATCTGGCCCTCAGTACATCACAGCGAATACCAGCCCTTTCGTTGTGAGAAATGAGTGGTACTGGATGTCTAAACAGTTGTACATTTTATACATTTCCAATCATAATGTCCAGCCCCTCTACATGTTAATAATCAATGATCTAGAGTTTGTGCCGAGTTCACTTCTGGATTGTCTGACAATATGCTCATGGATCATCCTCAGTTTACATATAAACAAGTTACAATGGCAACAGTGTGTTCTCAGATTTAACAATAAGCCTTAACACATGTCCTATACAATGCAGTTCAGCTAGTGTCCATGTTCAGTATTTGTATAATATTGTAGTTGATGTATGTCCGCGGATCGGGCTTGTTAGCGGAGACAATCCTCTGTCTACAAGTCAAGCATGGGACAAGGTCTCTTTACTTGACCCAAACATTCGGACAGTTTATACATTAACTCACGTACAAGGTTCAGGAAGGCTCAGTTACAAGCAGGAAACACTGTCCACCATTTTAGAACACAGAATTACTTTGGAGTAGAAATTTTGGATGGACCTAAAATGGCGGTGAAGTCGATCTAGAATCTAGAATCGGAACTTTGCAATGTGGTTTTCTTCGCAGAGTGACTGGGCTTAGGCCAATATATACAATAAAGGAGGCACAACATGACATCCCGTTTAACAAACCCTCCTTTTGGCCTAAACCAAGCGCTAAACTACTTCTAGTCACTTTACGAGTAACTCCACATCCCAATGTCCATACATCCTGAATCACTATCGGAGATATCAATTGCCATGAGGTCAGATACTGAGATTTCCTTCAGCACAAATTCATTGCATATTTTCTCTGGGGCATATACCTTGTGTCCTAATGTACCCATCGCTTGTGCACAACTTCCTCCTAACATCGAACACATAACAGGAAGACATTGTATACAACAAAAGAAAAACAACAGAATACCTAAAATAATCAGCAAGACCGAAACTACCTTCCATCCCCAAGATCGCAAGAAGTCCCAGAACCAAGAGCTAAGATCCAAGTTTCCCTCGAGAACATGCACTTCTGAACTGAGAACGTGCAGATTTTGTATCGCCCTAAAGATAGTTGGAGAGGAATCTGACATGAAAACACAGCGAGCGGACCCCACTAATTTACATACCCCACCACACTCAGCCAGGATGACCTCTAATGCCATCCGGTTCTGAAGTGCCACTAACCTTATTGCTTTTTGTTCTAAAGTCATGTTATAGAGTATGTCAGTGGTCCGGTTGATGGTCCTCTCCAGTACTCTCGCTAGTCTTCTGATATCCTCAGAGCTCAGTATTTGCCCCAAAAATGGCATGAAGGATTTAGCTACATCGCCCAGAAATTGTGCTGAAGTATCTCCATTCTCATCCCGCCGTGGACGAGCCTTTGAAATGTCTACAGTGCTAGCAATGAATACCACGGATAACAGAATCCCTAAATAACAGGTTCCCTGCCAATCCCTCGTTAACCATGAAAATGCTACATTACCGCAAACAAAATAGACAGGTTCGCCTACATACAAAGGTCTGTCCTCACTAGTCAAATTCGTAACGTTGGCGCAACCCTGGAAATCACCCATTGACTGAGTACCATTCCTCTGTATGCAGAAAGAAACTGAATCGGGGCTTTGGTTAACAGTGTAAGAAGGTGTCGTGGCATCCCTATTGCCTATAGGAGCCATCTTGAAAGAGATCAAAGATTGAAAAGGACAGAACAGTCTATCAGAAGGCCTAATAGAAGAACATTAGGCTTGCTCCTATTCGCGAAGAGTGAGCATCCCAGGGGCATTAGAACACGTTTCTCAAAATCATTCAATTTAGTTCCGTCAAAGTTCCCCGAGATGCTATCGTTCCATCGGCCAAAGAATAGTGCCCTTAGAGAAGCATAGCAGGCAGTCGTCAAAGGTAAAGGATGAATATACCAACCCAGCTCCTTATCCCCGTGTTGCGGTAAATGCGAGCAGACCCAACAATTGGACTTATTAAAAATGGCATGTGTAGCATTCATAATGAGTAATAGCGTATTGTTACGGTAACTCTGTCTGTGCTGGGAGTCTCTAGGAGATAAAGTGTGCAGATGCACAAAAGGTGTAGAAACAGTGGGTACATTGTCAGTGGGTAACACATTTTCAAATGGATGTACTTGTTCCAGATACCAGAATACTAAGGCAATGACTATTGTGAAACCAGTTAACATGATCCCAAAACAACAATATGTTTTCAGGGCCCACGCATTCGATTGTTCATATTTACGATCGGTCACACAGTCTCTTATCTGTTCCGTATGAGTGAGAGTGTTTGCAGGCATTGTTTCCTCAAACGGATACACCAAAGTTAATGTGCTGGCGATCTCCAGATCGAGCGTCTTCTTAGTCCTTTTTTCCAAACCCTAGCCAACAGAATCCCCTTATGTACAAAAGATCGGGCCAAAGAGACAAGCCCTTCGATGATTTTCCTTGATGGCACAGCCGAACCGTGCAGTAGGTCTACTTCATTGGACGCAGATCGTACCTTGTGATCCCTGGCACTGAATGATCTGTAAACAACGTGTCGTTACTTCCTGATGGAAGCGGTGAATTCAAAGCAGGATTTAACACAAGATTAAAAACGGAATTTGAGAAAGGAACTGTTGGAGAGTGTGGAGATGAAGCGGCTGTTTCCCCAGGCCCCACGGGCTCAGGGAGAGTCTCTGACGCACTCTTGATGACGCTTGATGCTTCGTGATCATTGGTTATGGTATTGGTGAGGGGTTCTGTGTCTTCTGTATCGTGTGGCAAAGGGAAAGGAATGCTATTGATGTGGGACACGTGGATCCAGTGCATCCTGCCCTCCACCCGCACCGCTGTCTGTGTGACCAGGAGAACTTGGTTCAAGCCCCACCAATGAGGTGCGAGACAAGAGGATCGTTCAACTGAATTGATGAGGACCCAGCTCCCTGGCCGTATGTTGTGGCCTGGGCCCTCGTACCTGACAGGTAAAGCTTCTCGCACCTGGTGGTAAATCAAATGCAGATTTTTAGTTAACGGTCCACAATAGTCAGAAAGAAGAACATGTTCAACTTCGCGTAGCGAACGGGTCTTTGGCAAATTCCAAATGTTAACTGGCGTACCCATGACCAACTCAAATGGAGAGAGCCCAGTCTTAGTTTGAGGGGTCGTTCTCATAGACAAGAACACGATCGGTAAGGTGTCCGGTCATTTCAGTTTGGTGCCGGCACACGTCTTAGCGAGCTTGTTCTTGATGATGCCATTATGTCTTTCTACTAAACCAGCACTCTGAGCGTGCCTAGCCTAATGGAACCGTTTATCGATCTGTAATCCCCTGCATATCTGCAGAATTACAGCAGCGATAAAATGTGGACCATTGTCCGACCAGATGACTCTTGGCAAACCAAACCTAGGAAAATATTCCTTCAGCATGGTCTTCGCAGTTGTCATAACTGTGGCATCTTTGACAGGAAAGTCTTCAACCCATTTACTAAAGGTGCAGATAACCACTAGTACGTACTTGTAGTTATTGCAACGCTCCATTTCAATAAAGTCAAAATGTATAACCTCAAAGGGGACAGATGGTGGACCAAAACTACCCCTAGGAGTCGATGTGCCCTTTCCCACATTATGCTGCAAACAAATCATACACCCTTGGACAAAGCGCTCAGCTACCTTAGAGATTTTATCAATCACCGACTCATTTTGCAACATTCTGGTAACTTTTTGTGCACAAATATGGGTGGGACCATGAGCCATAGCGACCATCATCGTAATGTATGCATCAGGCAGTAACCATTTCCCTTCTACTTTGACCACACAACACCCATCATCATCCAATTTTGCCAAACCCTCAGCCCATTTCTTAGATTCCTCTAAAGTGGCATCAGCTTGAATGTTTTTCACAGATTCAACACCCTCATTCAAAGTTCAGGCATTTGTGGCTTCCCTTGAATTGTACATTTCTGAAGAGAGATCAGTGGCAGTCTGTTTGGCTATCAGGTCAGCAAAAGCGTTCCCTTTTCCTACATTATCTATGATCTTCTGATGGACTGCGCATTTCATAATTGCTAGCTGAGTAGGGAGTGCAAGTGCTGAGAGTAACCGTACTATCAAGGAACCATACTGGATTTTAGTGCCATGTGAGGTCAAGAAACCTCGTTCTACCCAAAGTCTGCCAAAGTTGTGAACCACCCAAAAGCGTACTGACTGTCAGTATATATATTTACTGTAAGCCCTTCGAAAAGTTCACAAGCTCCGGTCAATGCTATAATCTAAGCGGCCTGCGCTGAGTTATGCGTGATTCTTTTGGTCTCCATGACCGTGCTCAATGTGGTGATTGCATAAGCAGCTGTGGATGTACCATCCGGGATTTTGAAACAGGAGCCATCGCAAAACAGCTCCCCTTGTAGATTATTCAAAGGAGTATCTTTTAGATCGATTCTGCCTTTCGTCTCCTGCTCGGTAGTGTAAAGGTAGTCATGTGACTCTTCGTCACTATAAGCAGTACCTTGCGGGAAAGGTAAAAGTTCCGCCGAATTCAATACACAACACCTCTTTATTTTAATATGCGGTGCAAACAAGATCAATTCATATCTTGTTAATCGTGCAGAGGTGAGGTGTTGCGTTTGTGTTCTGTTTAATAGAAAATCTACAGAGTGAGGTACCATCAGGGTTAAAGCATGGCCTAGGACCATTCCCTCGCTCCGTTTTACAGACGCAGCAGCAGCAGCGACAGCTCTCAAACATCTTGGCAAAGTGCATGCAACAGGATCAAGGGCGGAAGAAAAGTAGCTGCACTGCCTATTCTTCCCTCCATGTTCCTGCGTTAATACAGCCAAAGCACATCCATCGCATTCATGCACATACAACACAAAGGCCTTTTCATAGTTTGGTGTGCCCAAAACTGATGCCGAGCACAATGCAGTCTTGAGCAGTTCAAATGCTTGCTGGTGTTCCAAGTTCCACGGTAATGGCGAAGAAATGCCCTTCTTCATCAAAGCCAACATTGGTTTAATCACTAAGGAAAAGTTCGGGATCCACTGCCTACAGTAAGAGGCTATTCCTATCAACACTCTGACTTCCTTCTGTGTATTTGGGACAGACATGCTAGAAATGATTTTTATCCGCTCAGGCGTCAACCTTCTTCCCTCCTTAGACAGGAGATAGCCTAAATAGGCGACCTCCTGTCGACAATACTGAAACTTTTTAAGTGAAGCTTTGTGTCCATGTCGTGCTAGGTGAATAAGCAACAACATGGTGCCCTCCTTACAAGCGCTCTCTGAGTCAGCAGCTAAGAGTAGATCGTCGACATATTGAAGCATTGTACAAGTGGTGGGCAACTCGAGTGTGTCGAGCTGCTCTTTCAAAGCCCTACTGTAAATGCTAGGACTCTCTGTGTAATCTTGCGGTGCGCGGGTAAAGGTAAACGAGCGTCCCCCTAATGTGAACGCGAACAGTATCTACTGTCTTTGTATGGGAATACTAAAGAAGGTGTTATTTAGATCCACAACACTAAAGTGAGTAGCTGAAGCTGGAATCAAAGTTAATATTGTCGTCACATCAGGCACAATGGGAAATTGCGGAGCAACAATCTTATTAATGGCACGTAAATCAATAATGAAACGGAAAGGAATTGCATTATCGCCTTTTTTGTACATTGGCAAAATCGGACTATTGCACAAACTACCTGCAATTTCCTCAATCACCGCAAAATGTACAAAATCGGAGACTATGCATTTCAGAGCTTGTTCGCCATCGACCAAGATCTTATACTGGGGAATACATGGCAACTTTTCTCCATGTTTCAAAATAATCTTAACAGGCTCAATTTGCAAGACACCGACATCATTATCATCAATTGCCCACAAACACTCCAGAACATCACTGAACTCAGGTGGCAAAGGTCTGGTCAAGAACTGAGAGACAGAAAGTTGCTGTGGTGAAATCGTCAAACGCAATCCATCAGAAGAACAATGAATTACCGCATTCAATTGTTCAAGAGATTCAACCCCAACAAATTCTCTCCGCAATTCATAGTCAAAACGAATGGACAGTGGTCCATAAATGGACCCAAAGTAATCAGTACCGGCGAAGAAACCGGACAGACTACTGGTGTGTCAGAAAACCCTACAGAAACATTGGTTTGCCCTGACAGTGGAATGTTTGGAACCCGTGAAAGGTCAATGGAACACTTCTGTGCCCCTGTATCTATCAAGAATAGATGCTTCCTATTTCCCACTATCATCTCAATGTAGGGACCTTTCTGATTAACGGGAATAGGCGTTGGTTCCAAACCTTGCTTCGGGCAATCCTAGCGAAACAGAATGTCATCGAAAGGAAGTTCTTCAGAGAGGTAAGCAGCAGAAGGATGATCAAAAATGTTTTTATTATCCATACTTGGTGCCTGATTATCCTGTGAAAAAGGTTGCTGTGTATCCTGTGAAAACTGACTTCTACTAGGACCCCCCGCCCCAGGGCGGCCTCTGGATCGTCTATCCATATTACCAAATGCGTTATTCGAGCTCTGCTGGTGGATCTGGCATTGTTCACGCCAATGACCCTCTTGTCTACAATAAGCACACTGGTTTATGTTTACAGGACCCAATGGCGCATTTCCCTGTGGAACACACTGTCCTCTAAATTGCGAATTACCCCCTCTAGGTCCTCTAACAATTTGCTGCAATAGAACTTTTGTTTTTAAGTCTCCTTTTCTCTTTTCAACTCTTTCTTTTTCGTTATTGACACAATTCTCATAGTACTGAGCCATATGCAATACTTCTGATTCAGACTTTACTTGCCAAGCGCTCTCTGAGGACATAATTTGCGACTGGATGTCAGGCAGCAATCCATGCACAAATGTGTCCACGAATAGCCGTTTCCCAGACTCTGTGCTCAAATCTTGTCCACTGAAATCCGAGAATACTTATTTGAACCAATTGAAGAACTCAGTAGCACCCTCAGACTTTGCTTGGACACAGGCAGTAAGCTTGACCCAAATAATCCTTCTTTCAGGAACTATAGTTTTTAATTTTGTAACTATTCTATCTGGCAAAGTCAGTATTACCTGTGGTGGTCTCTCGCCAGCTGGCCTTTCTCTCTCGAGTATAACCATATTATACCATGTATCTCCTAACCCTGGTACATCATCTACAGTCCTGATCTGTTTCCACAAATCAATAGGCAGGAGTACGGGAAACAACAAATCAATATCGCTTAAGGTAAATACTGATGATTGTAAGACAGACTCTATCTCTTTGTAGAACCCTGTTGGATTCTTCCTAATATCAGGAATAGATTGTTTAATGGTGTTGACTTCCTGTCTCGAGAACGGGACGTGAACGAACTGCGACACATAATGTGCAGGGATGTCTTGAGCAGCTGCACCCGTTGCAACATTAGTGGGAATCTCAACTTTTGGGACAAATGTCGGAGGAACCTCTCTCATAGGCAACTGAGGAGTAGGCAACTCCGAACGCTTACTGAGCAACAAAGCAAGATCGAGCACTAAAGCAGCTGAAGAAGTTTCAAACAAAAAATCTCTCTTATAAATATTCAATAATTCTGCGGGACAACAAATCTTTTTTTTTATACATTCATCCTGCAGGTATTCTACCATTACCTGTATCACTTTCCTCTGCATTTCTGGCGTATACTGACTATACGTGTCATATACTTCAACGGGAGTTATCAACATGTCTGAACTCCACCTAATCGCATCTTTTGTACAAATTCGCGTTTCCTCATTTATCGATTTACGACAAGGAAAGAACCGTTTCTGTACTAACATAGTGTCCAAACTATCACCATCTACATCTTCATTTCGTAACCTTTCCAACTCCCTTCTGTACTCAAACACCCTCTTGACGTGCTCATGTACTTTCTCCGCAGTATCTCTAGAAAATGCTAAAATATTCAGATCCCTTAACCCTTGTGGGAGATCTATATAATTTAACCTGTTTCACATTATACATAAATGAACTCCCAATCCTTCAATAAAAACGTTTTTCTCAGGAAAATTGTCCAAGTTAGAGAGTGTGGCAAAAACATCAGCTTGTTCACCCCTCTCCATGCAATGTCTAGCCCATGCAGTCAATTCATGCTTTCTCTCTGGAGACACAGTATTATGGGTTACAACCCTCGATCCCGCTCCCCGATCAACTACAAGAGGTGTGGAACCACTTGGAAGAGGGAGAGTAGGCAGATCTTGTATATTAGGAAAAAAGGGTGCTGTCAGGTGTATCGATCCACGTTCAAGTTATTATGCTGCAACATTTGGTGCTGTGGGCTTAGAAAATCCAAGATGGCCGAAAAGCCCACAATTGCGCCAGAATCCAGGAAAACCGTGCAGTTTTTGCACACACCAAAATGGTCGCCTGACCTGCCACCCACCAGTGCGAGCGTGATGGGCCAGAAGCACCATGAGTGAAACGTGGTGCCAAAGGAAAAACAGCAGTGCCTGTTAGCTCAAAAAAGCGCTTTGAAATCACATTTGTTTCTCTGAAATGCAAGCTGAAAATGCCTATTTCAAACATTGCAAGATATTCAAAAATCTTACTGAACACCAGCAGACGTCTGGTAGAAGGAAGTCTTGTGCGCATACCAAATCTGGAAAGATGAAGAGCCTAAAATAATGTTCATAACACAACTGGCTGAGCTGTGGTTGTCAGCAGCTTAAGTGAAATGGGATTTAAAGCCACTAGAATCTAAATGTTTAAAATAAATGAGTGACCTACTTTTGAGTGTCACATAGGTTGCAACTGTTTAAATGTCATAGTTTTGAACTTAGAATCAGCGTTCTAGCTGCATATGTCCAAAATTGTAAGTTTGATTTGAATGAAGAAAAATGGGAACAAAAGCGACATTTGGCTGAAGCCTGGTTTAAAGGGATTGAATTCTGCCCGGCAACTACCCCCAACAGGAGTTGAAACTTGCCCAGCAACTGCATTCACAGGCCTGGCTGCATTCGGCTGCCCCCACCAAAAGGAGATCACATCTCTCTGATTGAATCAGGGGAGGAGTACCTGGGAGCAGGGAAACAGAACAATGAAATTCCCTTTGCTCCAAGCAATTTCCAAATCAGGGGGTCGTAAATGGCTTACTCTTGGAAGGAAATGGGAAGTGCACTGCCTCTGTGAGCCAGCTGAGCTTGGAGGAAGTGGACAAACCAGAAATTCCCCCATGCGCTTTGGGAAACCACACCCCTCTGGGCCAGAGCATAATTTTAGAAAGATGGATAATTCATAGTACATAATTGTCAAAATTACATCAATAATATCATGATTCCTGTGATTTATCTGTGGACATTTTAAGAGGTGTTAGGACTCTGTGGTATGTTCTGGGGGGTAGTAGCGGAAAATAGGGTATTACTCCAAATTTATGTATGTTAAAAATCTGACACTTCATCATCTGATGCCCATATTCCTTGCGCACATTTGTATAAATTCTGGAAAAGTTTAGAGGTTGTGTTCTGGATGAAAAAGGCAGAATTCTGTCAGAAGTGAACACAACATCTTACAAAGACAGGGATCGTATGGTTTGGCGTTACAGAAAATATGTTAACTGGATATATAATATCAGAAAAATTGTACATAGATAAATATGCATTTAAGTCAAAAATAGATTTGTGTGCAAAGTGACAAGGGGAGTGTTCTTTCTGTATGCCATAAAAAGGATGCCGGATGACTCACAATTCAGTTCCCCAGTCAGGAGACAGAAAATCCTATAGCCTATCAGGATCCTCAGAGGGTTGGGCATAGAAAGTCAGCCTTCCCACCCACTTTCAAAAGACTTAAAAAAAAGCCACTGAGACCCAAGTAGAGACGGCTCTTTCTACTTTCTTGCGAAGCACTTTGCCGGACGACTTCAAATCCAGACAATATTCAGAGACCAAAACTTAGAAAACCAGACTCCATATTCCAGAACTTTGTAGCAGAAAGGCCTAGTCCACAAGCTGAATCCTTTTCAGCGGGTCTCAAAATCTTTTGCAATCTGATATTCAACAGCCGGGCGAGCTGTTTCATTCTGGCTAGAACCCTGTGCCAGAACTCAGAAATCAGAGCTGTATCCCAACCGCAGACCAGACCCAGACCAGCCCGCTGTGCAGAGCCAAGAACTTTTGCCAGAACCAGAGAACCAGACCCAGAGAGCAGAGCTGACCCAGATAGCTGTGACTTCAGAACCACTTGCCGGAAGTCCCGTCTAACCTGACCAGATCGGTGACGAGGCCCATTCCTTTCAAAATTAGGAGTGAGTATCCAGCCAGAGCTGTGCAAACCAATCTCTTAGTTTAAAATAATCTAATTCAAACCATTTCAACCTATTTAGAACTGCATAGAAATCGTGTGTCCAATCTGTGATTTCAAACCTGTGAAAGTGTCATTTGTCATTTAAATGTACTTTTGAAAATCTACCTCCACTAAATTGTCTGTATCTTTTGAACCGTCATAGGAGCGAGATTTAAAAACTAAGATCTTCAGCTTTCCAACAAGCCCAAAACCGACTTTCTACTCTTTATAGTTTTTCCGTAATCGTGATCGACACACTCGGAAAAAGTGTAGCGAATTGCAATTTGACTCAACTTCTTCATCAAAAATAGCTGTCTTTTGCTTCCATTGCTTCCATTACTGAAATTTGTTTTCAACCTGATAATCCCTCATGAATCATTGCTAGTGTTGACCTGAACTAATTCAAAGTAGCTGTCACCTACCCTGAATCTCCTACAGGGAATTAAAATCATTTTTAGCACACTTTCACTTCTTTGCAAATCACATTTAAAGTATTTTTGCCTGTGTTTTAAAATCATCCCGGTTGCTCTAAGCTTGCTAGGGGGGAACTGAATTGGTATTGCACTTGATTGTATTCCTGAAAATTGTGTGCTCTCCTTCCATCTCCTTATATTGCATAGGGGGGGGAGTGAATTGTCAAAAGAAAAAGTGATTATATTATCTCTTGTTGAAACCATACCAGTTTATTTCTGTGCTGCATTCTTTTCCATCATTGCATTTCCTTGAAACCATAAAGTATTCTCAGCTACCTTATCCTCTCTATACCAACTCCTAAGTAATTCAAAAAGTGTGCAAGTGTAATATTATCAATTGTTGATCACTGTTATATTCATAAGTGTGCTATCAAATATTAATTTATTTACAAAAGTGTGATATATATGTATTGTTTAATTTGTAAAATAAATCTTTTAATTTGCAAAACAAACCTACTTCTTGGCTCAGTGAGGTCAGGGGGATTCAAAGAGAGGGGCGTTATACAAGGGTTTATCATCCAGATCTATGAACTTGTCATAAAAATATATAAATAAGGGCTTTCATTGGGCATCCCAGACTAGGCACTGACTTAGTTGGAGTACTGAATTGAAGTCACTTAACAGTGCTGTTACTGGTGCAGCAGGCAAACCCACCAGACCCGTAACAGCAGGCAAAGGTGGAGGAGCAACGACAAGAGGAGGAACAACAGCCAGAGGAAGAGGAACATTTAGAGGAGCAATAGGAGGTGCAGGAGGATCTACGGGAGGTGGAATAACAGCAGGAAGAGGAACATACGGAGGTCGCGCAGTGGCACAAGGCCTTTGTTCATTTAAAAGTTTGTCGATCAGCTCATCAGATACATGAAAGTCTTTAGAAGGATACATTTTCTGGATACCAAGTGAAAAAGCCCTATCCATATTCCTAACTGACTCAGACTGTTTATTTTGGTCATATAACAACGCTTTTTCGGCGTTCATCATATGACGGCGGCCATGTTTTTCTCTATTCTCTATTTGCTGCATAGCTTCTTTCTTCCAATTCTGTCATACATCAAATGCTGCAGGTTTAGCCTTTTTCTTTAATAATATGGATTCTAAATATTCAATACGAGGAATTTCAAAAGTACCATTGATTGGCCACTGAAGTTCGGAAGCATGTCTAGTTTGTCTGTGCCAAATATCATTAAACACTATACTACCAATGCCGTGCTTACAGTACATAGTACATGCCGGCGACCCCTCCATTGGTGCCGGTCGACCAAATTCCAAAGATTGTCTGTCACTGTGGAATAACGCCCTGAAGCAGGCAGACAATTTCCCAGGCATATCAGAATACTGGTGTTACCTGGTCAATAATTGCACTTGCAAGTGTAATACACCAAAACTAATTATCAGGATACTTAAGAATCGGGTCACGACTCACCTGATCAAATTCTAAGGAGGTCCGATCGGATTTCAAAGAACTATCAAAGGTCCCACGTGGTTGGTGATTTTCGGCAAAACTGCCCGCCTCGATATATGGACCCTCATCAAGATGCCGTCTCGGACCGCGTGCTCACCATCCAGGGATCGGGTCATGCAGCGCTGCTGAGGTACCGCGTCTCATCCAAGAAAGGGGCCCTTTTTCGGCGTCCGATCCCAGTCCGATAGCCACGTCAACCTTCAACGAGATGGCATCAATCTTGAGGGTCCCCATTCGGCGCCATCTGTAAAATCAAAAGGAAATATCGAGGCTGAGTACCCCAAAAGGAAATACACCAAACACTGGCTTATAAAGATTCACAGATCTTTATTCTAAAACTGTACAGTTTACAAAGAAACAAAGTATCAGATAGCTATCTGGCCCTCAGTACATCACAGCGAATAGCAGCCCTTTCGGTGTGAGAAATGAGTGGTAGAGGAGAACAGTTGTATATTTCATCCCAGTAATAATGTCCAGCCCCTCTACAGGTTAATAATCCATGGTCTAGAGTTTGTGCTGAGTTCACTTCTGGATTGTCCGACAATATGCTCATGGATCATCCTCACTTTACATATAAACAAGTTACAATGGCAACAGTGTGTTCTCGGATTTAACAATAAGCCTTAACACATGTCCTATACAATGCAGTTCAGCTAGTGTCCACGTTCAGTATTTGTATAACATTGTAGTTGATGTATGTCTGTGGATCGGGATTGTTGGCACAGACAATCCTCTGTCAGGCATGGGACAAGGTCTCTTTACTCAACCCAAACATTCGGCCAACGGACAGTTTATACATTAACTCACGTACAAGGTTCAGGACAGCTCAGTTACAAGTGGGAAACACTGTCCACCATTTTAGAACACAGAATTACTTTGGAGTAGAAATCAAAATGGCAGATGGACCTAAAATGGTGGCGAAGTCGATCTAGAATCGGAACTTTGCAATGCGGTTTTCTTCGCAGAGCAACTGGGCTTAGGCCAATATGTACAATAAAGGAGGCACAACATGATATCCCGTTTAACACAAGGTAAAAAAGTTATAAATAGCGGGAGCCATAGGGCACCCCTGCTTGACCCATCGGTGAGTTGCAATAGGGGAGGATAGGAGCCCTGCACAGTTTAGCCGGACTTTAATCTGGGATACTGTGTGAAGTGCTTTCAGGGGACCCATTATTTCATCAGGCCATCCGCGGTTATCCAGCTTAGACCACAGTAGTTTGCGGTTCACTTGGTCGAAAGCTTGTACAAGATCCACAAATGCTATGAAAATCTTCCCTCTGCTTGTGTGGGACTTGTCTTTCAATATGCTTGGCAGCATGATGTTTACAGAAGTTCCCACCGTTTTTGACAAATCCGGTCTGAAATGGGTCAATTGCGTTGACTCGTAATTTCCAAGCTGTAAATTTCTCCAGCAAAAGGGACCCGAAGATTTTGCCTATAACGTCCAACAATGCTATAGGTCTATAGTTCTTCAGGAGTGACCTGTCTCCTTTTTTGTGGGTAGGGACTATTGTTGCTAATTTCCACGAGTCGGTAGTATCCTCTCTTTGGAAATGTCACTGAAAACTGCTTGTATGAAGAAAGACAATTTTTAGGGGTGTTCCATCAGCATTACGTTAGTCAGGCCATCAGGGCCCGGAGACCTTGATCTATTTAATTTCATCTTCTCCAAGATAGTTGTAGTCTCATACTCGCAAGCCCATGTTATGCCGACCTCGCTCTTTGTCCTAGCCGGCTATGTCTGGGCAGGCTCAGCGTAGAGGGCAGAGAAGTGTGATTTCCTGGATTGCTCACTCACACCATTGAGGTGTGTGTCGTTGTTAGATGCCAGGGGGAGTTTTATCAAGTCCCAAAAAGCTTTGTTTTTTTTTCGCTGAGAACTCTTAACATTTGCTCTGGGTTCTGCTGCAGGAGTTTATGCCTGTGCATGCTTATCCAGGATTTGTATTCCTTTAAGGATTTGGCTACCTTTACTTTTAAACCCAAGTTGTTAGACTTTGCAGTCTGACACTTTAAGCGTCTCATCACCCTTCGTTTCTTCACCAGGATAGAGTCATATGTGTGGGTTCTCAGATTTTTGTTGTTGTGCCCAGGAATACTATAAAAGGGAGTAGCAATGGTCTATATTCAATCGATTTTACCGATCCTTTTCCTATTGCTCTTCCAGAAATGTAGTTCTTTGTGAGTGAGATTTCAATCGCAGTCTGTTCCCAGCATTGTTTGTTTCGGCTTCTGCCATCATTGCGGCGGCCCAAACAGTGGTTTTATGATTGAAAGTCACTTCAAGAAGATTATGGTCACTTTTCGCAGTCCTTATTACCTGATAAACTTTAATAAGATGTAGCAGGTCAGTGGAAACGAAGATGTGATCCAAGCCTGCTGCTTGGTCTTCACGTTCCCATGTTGGAATACTGATCAGATCTGTACTTTTGGTTTTTTTCAATTGGTGAAGGTCTCTATCCTTCATTAATCTCGACCATTTTATCCCCCTTCTGAGTGCAGATGTGTTTGGTTTTTGAGCCTTGTCGCTCCACTTTGAGGGTCCACAGATTGTGTTCAGATCACTGCAGATTAGTGTGTGGGTGATCTTGTGATTTAAGATGGCGTCGTCTAGAGTTGAGATGACTAACTCTAGGAATTTTTCATCCAAGATTGCTTGTGGATTCCAGTAACACGTTAGTATCGCCATGCAACCCTGTTTGCTTTCCTCGTTCGGTTCCTGGCGCTCCGGCTAGTCAGTGAGAATTGCCAAACATAATAGATCCGGGTGCAAGGTTTTTACTAGCTTTATCCCCACTCCAGATCTTAAAGCTATCAGGAGGCCAGAATAGGGGCGTCCTTTTACACCCTTGGCTGCCAGAGCTGTGATCACTTCATATCTGTCCATGTTTGGAGAGTTCATGACCCATGTTTCTTGCAAACACAGTACGTCATAGGCGCCTAAATAAACGTCACTTGGGATCGTTAGGTGGTGGAAGCCTCTAGTGTTCCAACAGGCCACTTTCAGGGGTTGTTCATTACTTCTTTGATCAGTTAGAGGCGAGTACGTGAGCTTCTTGTTTGTTGAGGTGGAATCCTTAGCCTCCTTTGACAGGGACCTGGGTGGCTATGCTTTTCGTTTGCAAAGTGTTTGTTTTATCCAAGTCCAGTCTTCAGCCGGTTTTTCTTTCAGCCCCAGCGTCTCCTCCAGTGTCGTTGAGTCGACGTTCCTTTTCTCAGGTGTCAATGTAATTTTAGAATATGTCTGGGGCCATTTGGCTTCCTTCCTATGCCCAATGGATCTAGGTATGCAGGGTTTTCAGTAATTTTTCGCTCATGATTTTCGTTAGTGGGTCAGGGGATCTGCTCTTTGGTTAGTTATTTTGCCTTGGGGGCCATGGCAGGTGTGTCTTTTTTCCTCTTCAAAGGAACAAGGTCCTCTTGTTCAACTGGCTTAAGATCACAGCCAAGGACTCGAAGACTTTCCGTTGTCTCGGCCAACATTCCTTTCACCATCCGAGAGGGAATGTGTAGAAAGACGCAGTCAGTCCGATGTTTTATACCAAATTTGACAATTTTTAAATCATCCATGGTGATTTGACGCAAGTTTGGTATACTGTGTAAAATCTGGATCACAGTTCTTCTATTCAAGATGATCTTATTGCTTTTATCCAGCATGCTCTCCAGTTTAAATGATCGATTTCCTCTGTCATCACTTCTTTGGTGGGAAAAACATTTGTATTGTCTATGTTTGTCGTTTTGAGAACTAGATAGAAGATGTCTTCTTTTCTCTTCTCTTGACGCACTGAGCCTAGGGTCTCTACTGGACCTGTCTCTGTTATGGGACGAGTCATTGTTTTTCAAACATGAGTTTGGTTTATGAGGGTTAATTTGATTGTCCTTAGCCCTCCTGGGGTCACGATCCTTTGTATTTAGCTCTTGTTCTTGGATATTGATGTTTCGTGTTGCCGTTCCTTAGGGCAATAGGGAGGAGACCTGGCCTTGCCTGTGGTTCTCCTTCTCTTCTCTGATAATGTTAGGAAGGGCGTCGAGCCAGGTTCAGTTGGGCTTCTCAACTCATTCTCCGACAAGTTAACATTTTCTGACTGGCTCTGCTTGCTGGATTCCGGGATGTCAGGAGCTAGAGATTCTATTTCGCAGTCCACAATTGGGTATTGTGCTAACTCTATCAAGTCTGTGAGGGTTTCAGAGGACTCACTGGTGTTCCTCGCAGGTGGTCTGTTTGAGTCTGTGTTTTCTCTGGAAAGGCCCATAGTGACCTTCCGGGCAATGGCGAGGCGTTCACATTCAGTGATTTCAGTTTGCTATCTTTGGTAGTAGTTTTATTGATTGCCCCTCTATTTGCCCATCCTCCTGTCGGTGTCTCCTCCACATGGGTGCGGCTACTCTTGACAGATGTTTCTGTTGGCCTTGAGTTTCTTTTCTCAAAGATCCAGTAGTCCTTATTGCTACTTCCTGCATCACAATCTTGATTGTGATCTTCCTGCTATGTTGGAGAAGAGCCTGAATCTTCGCCTGGCCAACTGGTTTCAAGAGGACACAGCCATTTGCAGGTCTTTTTTTTCACGTTCACTAACTGCTTTAATGGGGGCCTCTCCATGTGTCTCTGCTGTTTGCCTCCCTGAACCCTTTAGGGGTTTTGGGGGAGGAGATGTTTGCGTTGATCTCTGGAGAGTGTCTCTCGTAAGGTCGATTTTGGCAGGCAAAGCCCTCATGGTTTGGCATCCCTTTGCACAATTCTTTTTACAGGTACTTCTACTGCTTATTTGTCTGTTGCAGTGATACAACCTTCTAAAATAATTAACTTTGTGTGCATCATAGCGATAAGAGTTGTATGATTCTTCATGGTGTCGTTCATTGCTTCATATAGTTTTGAGAAAGGAGCCAATGCAATAGTGACAGTGGACATGATGGAAAGCAAGTCAGTTTTCCTGGGAGTGTCATTCGCAGTTGGATCCCGGGGGGCCTCAGGTCTTCTTTCACCCCAATTTGGGGATGACGCTCCCAGGGCATTGGAATCCAAGTGGGAGGTGGTTCGAGGCAAGGGGTGACATGTTCTACTGTTCCTTCTCGGAGTGGCTGTAAACTGGGCTCAGGAGGGAGTTTGAACGCAGAGATTCATATCCCCAGACTTCTCGTGTACGGAGGGTCTCGCCTCCCAAAGTCTCCTCTCAGTGTCTCTAGGCCGGAAGGATGAGTTCAGTGTTATCAGAGGTGACACTCCTTTTTCCACTGCCGGTTACAATAGGGCTGTTTCTGTCAACCTTGTCGCCTCAGGTGTTTTTATTTGTGTTTTTTGGGGCTCTTCCCGTGCCGCATCTAAATTTAAGTCACTGGGGGCACGGCTTTGGGGGCAGAGAACTGCTGGTGTTGGTATCACAACTGGGGAGTTGATTCCCCGAGTCTCTGAAGGTTGCTCAGGCAGGCTAACTTGTGTCTCAGCCTCCAGGACAAGCCCGGCTCCCTCCAGCAGTTCGGCATCGGAGAGTTTGTGTACTGATTCCACAGTAACCTCATCCCCAATCACCTTCTGTTTCAGAAAGCAATTATTCAGACTTTCTGAGAACAACATGCCTTTCCCTTTACTTCTTCTATAGACGAGTCTATGGGGATTTGATGTGTTTATTTTGATAGTGGTTGACTTTGAAGGCTCGCCAACCTTTCCTTTATCAATGTCATTCATGCAGTTTTCTGAGGATCTCTGTGTCTTTTTTGTGGGTGATTTTCTCACCTGGATTCCTTTTTGTTGAGTTTTCTGATTGGAGCTTCTTTCGCCTTTTCGTGATGAAGGTATCGTCACGAATTCGGATACTGCTGGGGCTACATAGCCGGGTTGAAGTTTCTCAAATGAGTTATAGTCAGGCAGATCTAAAACCTTGTTTCCCATGACAGGACATAGGACCAAACCCATGCCCACGTCCGAAGAACCCCCTAGACTGGCCTTTGTTGCCAATCCAAGACTCTCCGTTGTGCTCGGTGGTGGCACAATTCCAAAACGGGGTTTGAATCGGTGCAGCGTTTCTGAAGATGGCAAGTCTTGTGCCCCAGCCTTATTGGGGGAGTTTTCATTACCGTGTTTCACGGGGATGACTAGATTGCTTATAGGCTCCGGTGTTGTGTGGATTTGTGCCAGAACTATAATAGCCGGACACAGAGTTGTATGGGTTTCGTGCAGTGGGACCCCGGACCGGCCCACATTGCCGCCGATCACAGTCTGAGAAGAGGGCCTCCGCGGGTCCCCGCTAGATGGCGGCAGCAGATCAACCAGGATAGTCAGCTTCCCCGCAGCAGTTCCCTCCACTGCCTGCGGCAAACCCAGAGCCTCCAGTTGCGAGGGGAAGCGACTGCATGGGTCTCCCAGCTCGGCGAGCACCTGTGGGGCGCTGTCCAAGCCCGGGGCCATCCAGACAGACTCTGGAGGGCGGAAGGACCCGCAGTAAGTGATTTCTTTCTCAATTGCATTTGGTAGATGTGTTGCAGGACCATGTTCAATGTTCAGATGGTCGGCAGCACGCTTGGAGGGGCCGGGGGCACACAGACGGGATGGGCTGTGGAGGCAAGGCCGCGGATGCTTACCTGCCTCTTCTAGTCACACCTTGTCATGACGATCACTGGCGGACTGGTTGATCGACGGGACCTCTGCTGCAGTTGTAAGATATGCTGAAGCCGGGCCCCGTCTGGGCATCTGCGGTGGCGATGATGGGGGTGACAACTCTCCATCTTCGCCCCGCCTGCTTTCTGAAACTTTGGCAGCGTACGGAAGCCTGACAGTCCTGACAGTCCTGGCAGGAATGCAGGACTGTAACTCTTTGTAACTCTGCGGCCTCTCTGTGGCAGGAGGAGTCTTTTGAGCAGTGGGTCCACCCACTGGGAATGGAAGCTGTAGAAAGACTTCAGAGCCACAGGGTACCGCCAAGGTCCACTGCAGGACTGTAACTCTCAGTAACTCTCTCTCGGATTGGGTGACAGTGCACCCCATTTCTTGCTGCTGATATGTGGTATTCTTTCGGTATGTTAAGTACTGCACATAGTGCATTGCTTTGGATACCTGCATTGTGTTACAGTAGAGTCTCGCTCCTATGATAGCTCTGGTGATGGTGAGGCAACTAGATGGCGTGCGGAATTGTCTGGCTGCGTTGATGAATTTTTACTGTGTATGGAGCCAAGGTTGTGATCACGTTCACCTTTCATCTAGAGAGGGTGAGGGACGCATCTAGGTAAACGCCCCGAGTTTTTACCAAGGCTGAGACCGGAATATGGATGCCATCTATCATGAATGCATTCTAAGATTTTTTAGCATGGCCGGCGACCCCACCAGCAGGATAAACAAATAATGATGTGAACACTATGCACTCCTTATTCAATTATATGTGTTATGAATCAATGTCAGCTAGTATTTTATGTTGGAAGGTAAATAGGTTTAAGTGTAATTTGAGGTGCAGAGGAGAGAAAGACAGCCTTGACATCTTGGCTATACCACATATATGAACAAGAGAAAAAGGTTCCCAATTAGGGAACCTACGTCCCCTGCACACTATCCGTTGCCTGAGTAAACAGACTAATAATTTAAGGTATAGTTGTAGACATAATTATAGGTTATTCAATAAACATTTGAAAAATGACATTTGATCTACCATAAATTAACAAATGACAATGGCCCTCATTACGACCCTGGCGGAAAGCGACTGACCGGAGCGCCACAGCGTAAATAGCGTTTCCGCCATTGCACGAAGGAGCAAAGTGCGGCCCATTCCGACCCATCGGGCACGAGCACCACGGCATGGCGGAAGTGCAAAGTCCGCGATGGCGGAAATGACACCAAAACGGCCCACACCGCCGCCGTACGGCGCCCCAGGTGCAATACCGCCACCCCTCTTAGCGGTCACCGCAGTGTGCGCCTACCGGAAAGTACGGTGGCCGGAAATATACGGAAACGGAAGTTAAAACATGGGCCCGGAACGGGAAACATCCCGGCGTACACCTATAAATACACTAAAACCACACAACCACTAAAATCACTACCCTGAAACACACCCCAACCCGTCAACCACCCTAGCGAAACCAAGAATAATGGGAAAAGCAGCGAAGAAAGCGTGCGACCGCAAGCGGCAGGTCCACTTCTCCCGTGAGGAACTCACCGTGCTAACAGAGACCCTCCAGGAGAATGCTGCCGTCGTCTTCTGCACGCAAATGACAAGGACGGCACTTGCAAACAAGAAGGCCATATGGGCTCTGGTGGCACAGCGGGTAAGTGCGGTGGGGACCGCACCCCGCACCCCACAGCAATGCCGCAAGCGATGGGACGACCTGCGGATACGCGTCCGCAGCATACTCTCTGCCAACCGCAACATTGCCACAGCCACCGGGGGAGGTCCTGAATCACCCATCAAGTTGACCCCCTGGGAAGAAATCTGTGCCTCCACCATCGGAATGGAGAGCATAGAGGGAGTCGGAGGGATGGAGAAAGGAGTGCAGACATCCGAAGATTCAGGTAGGTGGGCCAGATAAAACAATGCCAAATCCACACAGTCCATCCATGTGAAGTACCATGCGTCCACATAGTGCAACAGAAACACATGTCCAGGAGAACGTCCACACACATCGGCCTGATAGCGCACGTTAAAACCCACAATAAATACATAAATAATTAAAAACCCCTAATACACGCACTACACGTGCAGCAGGCACACCCTAACTGCAGGCTGCCAAACAACTGCACCCTCACTCCACACACAAATCAAAGCACCTCCAAGGGCCCGGCCCAAATCACCCTCAGGTACCACCCCAATGCTTGTGACACAATGCAATTCCAATTCCCACAGACCCACCAATAACCCTCGCCCTCCTCTACTCCACCACAGGGTCCGATCCAAACGACGAGCTACAGGACACCCCTACCAGCACACCTGCAAAGAGGGCCAAGACCAACGGCCAGAGACCCTCCACCTCAGCTGCACGCATCAAGACACAGCAGCAGCACAAATCAGGTGGCAGCACAGAGGAGGGAACATCAACAGGCACCCCAGCAGCCAGCATGCCCACAACACCACCACCACAGGTCCCCCCAATGGATGCCACAGAAGGCACTGCCTCCGGTGGCAGCAGCACCATAGGTGACACCCCATTGATGGCAGCATGCTCCGACACAGAAAACGGGGATGCCGAAGTCAGATCCATCCATGACCTGTCCCAATCCCCCTGTCTGTCCCATCCCGTACAACATGAGGATACCACGCAGGGGCACCCACAAGACGACGACTGGCCATCCCCCACAAGCCCTGTGGCAATGCAACATGAGGACAACAGCCCCTCTGTGACACCCCCGCAAATGGCCTTGGCCCAGCAGAGGCAACAGTCCCTCGACCAGTTGATCGAACAACAGCAGCAACTGGCCACGCTCCTCAAGGACCATGCTGATGAATGTGGGGGCACTAAGGCAGACATAGAAACATCAACTGAGACACTTAGGGCACAAATCGAGAGTAGCACCGAGAGCCTGAGAGTCCAAATGGAGAGAAGCACCGAGAGCCTCAGGGGGGAACTGCATGCGACGGCCAAGGACGTATGTGCCGAACTTGCCGCAGTGCGCCGTGTGCTCACTGAGCTCTCGCAAACCCTTAGGGACATGCATGGACGCGAGCAGGCAGACACATCATCCGTTGCAAGCTCCGTCCAGGGCAGCCCCCAACGTAGATCTGGAAGGAACCTGCGCTCCACAGGCAGGGGTGCCCCTGATACCCGCAGAGGGGGCTTGCAATAGCGACAGCCCACTGACAATGAGCATCTTTGGACACTGGTGTTCGGGGGGGAGGTAGGGGGGTGGAGGGGGTGTGTTGGGCTCACTTGGGTGGCGGGTCGATAGGGTGTTCAACATGACATCACATATGCCATAAAAAGTGCACGATCAACCAATGAGATGTGTGGACATTGATCTTTGTGTACTAGGCCATCATAGGCGTACAGTCCATATTGCGCATGTCCCAGACACACGCAGTGCCACGAGTCCCGTGTCCATGTATCAGCCACCAGGCGTGAGTGCTAGAAGCATACATCAATGAGATGCTGACGAATGTCACGGGCCTCCGGTGCCTCGCAGACTCCATGAGGTGCTGCCACATCCCCACCCTCATCATGACCATCATCAGGTGCTTGCAGTTCTGCGTCAGGGGGCATGGGCACATTTCTACGTACGCACATGTTGTGGAGCATGACACATGCCATCACCATCTTTGCAACCTTCTCATGGCGGTACAGGAGTGCCCCGCCAGACCTGCTGAGGCAGCGGAAACGGCCCTTCAGTAGGCCGAATGCCTGTTCTATGACTACACGGGTACGTGAGTGGGCATGGTTGTAGTCCTCCTCATGCTGGTCCCGTGGGTTCCGGACTGGTGTGAGGAGCCATCTCTTCAGTGGATATCCAGCATCACCTGTATGTGGACGAGAAACGTATGATGTGGAATGCCATTGATACGTACGCACACCCCCCCCCCCTTCCTGCCAGGTCATTGCCAATTCACATACCCCACATCATCATGCATGTAATGAGACTCACCGAGTAGCCAGGATCTGTTCCCTGCGTGTCGCTCCATGTAGCGTGGTATTGTAGAGTTCCTCAAGACCATAGAATCATGGGTTGATCCAGGGAATCGGGCACAACAATGTGTAATGATCCTGTTGGAGTCACACACCATTTGTACATTCAGGGAATGAAATTGTTTTCGGTTGCAGTACTGGGCCTCCATGGCATGTGGGACGACCAATTCCACATGGGTGCAGTCGATGGCACCAATGCAACCCGGTATGCCGGCAAGTGCATGGAATCCCACTTTCGTGTTTGTAATTTCCTGCTCCGAGCGTGGTAGGGAGATGTAGTCGTCTGCGTGCTGCAGGAGGGCATCGAGCACTTGCAATAGTGTCCGTGAGAACAGTGGCTGAGAAATGCCATGCAACTGTCCGACTGTGTGCTGGTAGGTGCCTGTGGCCAGGAAGTGGAGTACAGACACCACCTTCAGTAGGGGTGGGATGGCGGTTGGGCTATCTATCATGCTGACAAGGTCAGCCTGTGTCATGTCCACAATGGCGGCTATGGTGTCCCGGTCCAAACGGTAGAGGGTGTGGATCTGCTCATCAGTGAGGTTGAACGGATGTGCTCGGAGGCGTGGGATTGCGGGCTGCCTGCGTGGTGGTAGTGGCTGTGCTGGTGGGCCTTGCTTGCCCTGCCTTGCCCTCCTCCTCCTCCTGCGTCTCCTCCGTGCGGCCGGTTGTAGTTGGTGTTCGTCTTCCTCTTGGAGTTGGAGCACTTGCAGTGCTATCAGGTCCCCCAGGGCCAACATAGCGAGTCCTGCCGGTAGCATTTCGGTGTGGTTGTGGGAGGAGACTGGCTGTGCAATTCATGTGTTTTCAGGCTGTATGGCCTCCACCTGTGGTGATTCATTCCACCTGTGCAAACTGCCCTCCCCTTTGGCCGGCACGTCACGCGCACAACGCTGCAAATCGGGGAATGGTATCTTGCTATTGCTATCATGTATTTGTACCCGATGGGCGTGTTGGATTGGTTGTTATGTTCATTCGGCTATGGTCCCATTGTTTCCCATTCTATCTGTGCAGTCGCGAACAGACTTGTGAAGGGTCAGTGGAACGTAGTACTCGAGTTACGGTGGGCCCTCATGCATCACTGTACCGAGTTGCAACGACGGGCGGGGCGTCCCATTCGTGGGTGAAGGCAGTTGCCATTTTCACACACAGCCGCACTCGATGGAATAATTAGTGATTTCAAACGGCCACAGATGCCTTTTCGACGTGATGTTGCAAATGAGGAATTCGAAGGGCGGCGCTTTCGGTTATCAGCTGGCGGCGAGGAGATGCCCACAGGTCTGACTGCAAATATAACGTTCTATTGTTCAATGTCCTTGAGACAGGGCCCATGGCGAGGGAGCAATGATTGATATGAATAGTTTGGGATGCGCATTAGCTACGTGGGCGATGAGGCCGGCCGTTCCCAAATACATGTTACTTCACAACACTGGAATTACGGGCTGGGGCACTGTGGATTTTGCAGGCTGCATAACGCACAGACTCAATGGATGTTTCTAATGTCATGCGAGTAATTATTCAGGCGTTTTGATCCCGGGATGAGGGAATGATGAATGGATGCATGGGCAGGTGATTTGATACAGAGTTTGCCATGTACAGGGCTTCTTGGGATCTATCCGCCTCCCCTACGCTATGTGATGCAGGCCTGCCATAGTGGGACCATCGTCTATCTGGCCTTGTTGAGCCCTCCCTGTCTCGAGGCGCCCTCAGACACTTGTGTCCATGCACGTTGACATTCCCATCTGATGGATTCTGTTTTGACAGACGCATGCACAGGTACACTCGTTTGTGATGGTGTTTGCACCTCGATATAGATGGTTATGAGTCGCAAGTGGTTTTGGGGTGGTGATGATCCTTTTGAGTGGGCTAGCATGGATATGGCTGTGGATTTCGTGTGATCATTGAAGTGAGTTGTTCGAATGTAGTTCTGATGGCCATTCTGTTCTTTTTCTTTTCTTTTGGTTGACAGGTATCTCCTCCCCTTTTGCCACTGCCATCTGTATGCCACGCCTGCAGATGGATTTTACTCCCGACACCTGCTGCTTCGTGTTAATCGGTGGAGCAGCATTACGATCTTATGGGACGATCGCCAATGGCCCACATGCCCTTACGCAGTACTGGTGTCTCGGAGCAACATTTCAGCCTTTCAGCTGGACTAGTGCCTCCCCATTGGGACAGCCCTGCGGTTCTGTGCGCTTCCATGTTGCCTTTTCGTACGTGAATGTGGCTCTGTGTACCATGGGGGTACAGGGCGACACACAAGTAGTGGCTGGTCATTTCTTGCGGATGCAGCCCACAATGGTGATTAGTGTTCTGGAGTTCATGGCCTGATGGCTGTATGGGCTTGGTGTCTTTGATGTGCATAAATTGCTATTCTGATTTGGCCCGTGTAGCGTTTTTCTTTGCAAGTGATGTGGCATATGCCTATTTGGGGGGCGATGTATTGTGAGGAGATCTGCATTGGGTTCCAGCTTCGGGGTTTAGTTGCGTGGTACTGTACTGGGCGCGTTTGCCTACTGAGCCCGTGAGGTCAGGGATGGGGGCTGCCTATATGACAGTTTGAATGTTGTCATGCTCAGGGGCGGGGGATTGGGTTTTGTGTAACAGATGCCGGTCAGCCAGGTGGACTGGTGGAATGATGTGATTTTCGGAATGTTGCTGGGCACAGGTGCCTGTGTTTGCGTGCGTTTCTTGGTGGGGGACTGCGGTCATGTCCATTGGGATGGCTTCTGTATTCGTGCCATCTGTGCCCTGCAGCTCCCATTGGCCCCTCTTGTGTTTCTTTTGTTCGTTGGCATGCATGGGTGCTTTGTGCATTTCAATGGTTGCATTGTGACTTCATTGCACCTACCGGGAGTTGTACTTTGTGGGCAGGGAGCGGTGTACAGGCACTCAGTGGGGCCGTTTACGGTTGATTCGCGATGCCGTACTTCTCGCCATGGCGGAATGGTACATTCCGCCATGCCTGATGGCGTTAGGTACATGTCCGCTAGGGTCGGAATTGGCGTACCGTTGCACCATGGTGGTGTTTGCGGTTTGGCATGGCGCGCGCGCGCGTGCTTGGTGCAGTTAGCGTTGGCGTTCACTACGCTGTCGCTAATGGCTTCGTACTTTGCGGTGACGGGTCATAGTCGCACCGAGCGCTATTCGATGGCGGTATTGCATTTCCGCCATCGTTTTTCGATTTCCGCCAGGGTCGTAATGAGGGCCAATGTAACAGTTGTTTAACACAAAAATCTTTTTATTAATACATTCATGATGATGATGCAGCGAGGGCCCAACGTGTTTCGAGAGAAAGTCAATCTTCATCAGGGGCATATTAGATTCTATAGAAAAAGTAAATATGAAATAGCTATTAGTAGAACTTATATGTCACTGTAATTCAAACGTTCATTACTTGTACATATTGGATATCTCAAGAGTATTTAATAGCTTGAAAAGAGGGGGTAGAAAAAGAGGGTAGAAAAATAATTTTTCTCCAAAGTTCCTACATACATCTCATGTACATATTCAATGTTCTGTTTTTGCTGAGACAATTCAATGTATGAAAATCAGATCATCATAATTCATGTTTATATATAAACTATAATGAGTAACCCATATCTCTTGTGGTCTATTCAATAAAGAGACAGATTTATCTGATTTATCTTATATCTGCTATGGCTAAGGGTCCATTAATTTGAGAAAAACAATGAGAAAAACCAATGAAAAACAATGAAAAACAATGCTAACCTTTTGTCATTTTGAAGAAAAACCCTCATAGATGCTACTGCTGGGGTTCCTTTCACTGGCCAGCAGCCGGTTGTTGTTAGGCTACAAAAGTAGCTAAGTGGGTCAATGCAGTATAGGCAAAGGCCTGATAATTATCAAATAGTTAATCCCAGTCCAGGTATGTAATGGATGTCTAAGAAGAGAAATAAAGAAAATGGAACTGCTAAAGAGGAGCTCATAACAAATAGTGTCAAGGCAGACAAGTTAAGAGATAGAGAAAATGCACTTACTGAGACAGATTCTATGCAGCAGATAATAAATATTAGGTCCTACTGTGGCAGGTCTTAACTGTGAAACCACCTGAAGATGTAGATGACTATCAGGAAAAAGGAGAATAAAAAAATGTCTTATTTACCATCTGATCTGAGTATTCAGATAAATGACATACTAATAGTTTGGCAAAGAAACAGTTTCCAGAACAGGGGTTAAAAACTTAGTTAGGTAGAAATAGCTGTCAGCTTCCAGGAATGTTGGCCCGCCCGATAACTCCGACTTCTGGTGGCCACCATTCCAGGCGTCAACATAAATACAGAGTTTCAGCCGTGTTGACGTCACTGCGCGCATGCGCGAGTGACATCATCATCGGGTGATATTCGAGAGATAGTGATTCAGGCTCAGAATCAAGAGAAATGCTCATCATTATTATTAATCTGTAGATCTATAGGCCAGCAACAGGAGCTGATGACAGATAAAGCTCAGAATGGTGACAGATAAAGCTCAGAATGTCTTATTATTGTTATCACTATGGTGACGTCCTTGCGCGCATGTGTGAGTGACGTCATCGTCGGGTGATATTAGAAAGATACTAATTAAACCTCCAAATCAAGAGAGATGCTCATAATAGGTACTTATCAGACAATCCATTGGCCATCAACAGGAGATGGTGTTAACTATAGCTCAGAAAGTCTTAATACTATTATGACTAGGGTGACGTCATTGTGCGCATGCGCAAATGACGCCATTAACAGGGCGGTGCTCTTGTTATCATGGACACTTCCTTATATAATGCTGGATGTCTAAAACTTTTGGATGACAGGCAGACTTATCTCCTATTAGACAATGATCCCACCAAGAGGATCATGGACTTAATCAACTAAGTGGTTGACAAGGCTAATACTTTGGGTTGGATTCCTGACAGAACAGAAGAATTTTTGAACACCAAATTCCCAGTGACACCTGTATTCTATGGGTTACCTAAAATACATAAGAACATCAACGGCCCACCATTTAGACCTATTGTTGCGGCTACAAACAGTATTTTTCAACCGTTGGCACTATACTTGGACACAGCTTTACAACCGCTTGTTAAAAAAATACAAACCTATCTTAAAGATACCACACATTTTCTACAAACCATCAAAGCACTAGACATTAATTCGGCTAACCCACTTTTATTCTCCATGGATGTAAGTCGCTTATTTACATCCATCCCACATGACGATGGCATAACTGCACTAGAATGGTTTCTACTGAGACATGAGGAAATTTCAGTACACAAAACCTTTGCAATTGAATTAATCAACATCATCTTGTACAATAACTATTTCAGATTCAATGACCAATTCTATCTCCAAACCTCTGGTACCTCTATGGGTTCTGCGGTTGCTCCATCATATGTCAACATCTTTATGTTCGACTTTGAGAACACTTTTGTCTCAGAACACACCCAATGGAAGAAGAAGGTTTATTGCTATCTGGGATATATAGATGACTTCTTTGGCATCTGGGATGGAACTGAACAAGAATTACTTGAATTATTTCATTAGAATATTAAGCAATGTCATGCAAGGATAAAGTTTATGATCGAAATTGGCAAACCAAAGATCAACTTTCTAGATGTCACAGTGGAATTGAACAGAACTGGTTTCACACATTGATCTTTAGAAAACCAACATATGTCAATAGCTCTCTTCACTTCAACAGTTTACATCCTAGGTACTTAAAAGAAAATTTACCTTACAGCCAGTTACTATGACTGAAACAAATTTCTTCAAATGTAACAAATTTACAAACAGAATATGAGACCATGAGATCAAGATTTGTTGACAGAGTCATAACCTCTGTTATATTAAGAACGGACGTACAGACAAGTGAAAGCCTATTGGAAAAGAAAACCAAGAAAGACAAGTCAAATCTGATCTACACGTTAAAATATTCTGGACAAAGTTTTCATATTAAGAAAATTATCCATAAAAATTGAGATTTGATAAAATCTGACCCCAACCTGCACCCACTGTTCCCACAGCCGCCCATGTTGGCATACAAAAGAGGGAAGAACATACTTGACTCATTGATAAAAGCCGAGAGACCCAAAAAATCCACACAAAGGAGCCTTACGAAACAAAAACTTGGCACATTCCCATGTGTTAACCTCCAACATTGTTTGAACATCATTAAAGGAAATCATATTCGGCACCCTAATACAGGAAATAGGATACTATTGAAGAAGTTTGCCACTTGTGAAACCCAAGAATGTTATCTATGCAATAAGGTGCCCATGTAGCAAATATTACGTGGGAAAAATGGCCAGACATGCCAAAGAGCGCTGGACTGAACATAAGTCACAAATTAGAACCTGCAACGTTAAACCACTGGAGTTCTGTTCTGACATTTTAAGGACAATAACCACAACATTTCTCAAATGAGGTTTGCCATACTTGAGGTAGTTCACCCTTTACCAAGAGGGGGCAATTTGCCCAAACTACTTTCCCAAAGCTATGGATAAACAAATTGGATGCTATGGCACCCTTAGGTTTGAATGAAGATTTCTACCTAGGACTATTCCTCGAAATGCAACATATTTTTCCCTTATGTCCTTTACACAAAACCATCTTTTGATTCCTATTGCAAATAACACAGGGATAAACATTCAAGTGAACCATTGATTCTATTAGACTGTGAACCCACTGAGGGACAGTTGATTAGGCATGATAATGTTGAAAGTCATTTTCAAAGTTGGTATAATACCATGCTTGCCAGTTGAAGTATTACCCACAGTCGGTATTAGGCCCAACCAGGTGTTACACCTAGGTATTTATCAGGTTTTTGTATCCATACACAGACACAACTCTAATGATGCTCAAACAAATTTAAAAACATTTCTTACTTGAGGAATAGCCATATTGAAGAATATTCCTCCTAAAAGCATTTGCTTTAAGCATTTCTCTCAATGTATTACCATAGGTTAGCCTTTTTGACTTTTGAAGTCCCCTATAATATGAACCATGGCTAATTTGTTTGTTCTGATCAAATTGAACACCATTACTATTACAAGAGGGTAAGACCTATGATGACCTGTTCATCTCCTTCTTATGATATACTCTCATGTTTGACATCACGCGCGTTAGCGCAATATGAAATCCACGTGTGAGCTGTCTATTCAATACTAGTTCCTCTGTAGACACTTATATCTCATCCTCTCCTTTTTTATAGCCATTAATGTCCTTTTTACTACATAGCCATAGGATTTCTTACCTATGCTAGGATACATTTCTCTTCAGCACCTGATAATGACGTCATTTGCGCATGCGCACGATGACCTCACGGTAGTCATAATACTATTAACATGTTCTGAGCTATAGTTAACACCATCTCCTGTTGATGGCCAATGGATTGTCTGGTAAGTACCTATTATGAGCATCTCTCTTGATTTGGAGGTTTAATTACTATCTTTCTAATATCGCCCGATAATGACGTCACTCGCGAATGCTTGCAGTGACGACACCATAGTGGTAACAATAATAAGACATTCTGAGCTTTATTTGTCACCAGCTCCTTCCTGTTGCTGGCCTATAGATTTACAGATCAATAATAATGATGAACATTTCTCTTGATTTTGAGTCCATATCACTATCTCTCGAATATCGCCCGATGATGATGTCACGGTAACGTCAACACGGCTGAAACTCTGTATTTATTTTGACGCCCGGAATGGCACCACTAGAAGTTGGAGTTATCCGGCGGGCCAACGTTCCTGGAACCTGACAGCTATTTCTACCTAATAAGTTTTTAACCCCTGTTCTGGAAACTGTTTCTTTGCACACTATTAGTATGTCATTTATCTAAATGCTTAGATGGTAAACAAGACATTTTTTATCCTCCTTCTCATCAATCTTCCCTCCACGAAGGATTCTATCCAGGTAATAGCTTCAAAGGAGAAGTTGGCAGATTCAATAAGATGGTTGCAAAGGGTTTTATGATTTACCAAATCAAAGGCAGTTTAGAGATCCACAAGAAGTAAGAGGCCTGGTTTGCCTTTGTCTATGAGGGCATCAAGCAATTCTTTTAGGTCTACTAATGCTGATTCAGTCCCATGGCCTGGCCGGAAACCTGACTGGGGCATCCCTAGGATGTGGTTGGATTTTAGGAATGTTTGAATTTGGTCATAGGCTGCTCTGTCTAAGAACTTTAATAAGAATTTAACTGTTGAGATGGGGTGGTAATTGTTGGGAACGGCCGGGTCGAGTAAAGGTTTCTTGAGTAGGGGGAGGACCCATGATTCTTTGAGGCTGTTACTTTGCACGTGGAAAAGGAGGCATTGATAAACATTGTTATGAACAGGACTAGGTCTTCCAAACAGCAGTCTTTAATAATGTTAACTGGGCAAATGTCTCCTTTACATAATATTGGCTGTTTCCACTTCTGAGACTTCTCTGAAGTGGAAAGAAGGTGTGATTTGAAGAGGTGTAGATGGTTATGGGATGGGAGTGGTGATCAGGGTTTTTTTCCTTTCTATTTTCAGTTGTAGCTAAGTAATTTTGCATCACATAGCATTTTGGATAGCCATGCACCGTGCTTCATCTTTGGAGATCGTATTGGGGGTGGTGGGGGGTCTAACTCTCTGAGGATTCTAAACATCTCCTAAGAGTTTGAGCTGGCATTTGTTATTCTTGTGTTGAAGGCCATCACTTTGGCTGTGATAATAGCTTGTTTATATTCTTTGGTGATAGAACTGAAGTAGGCTCTTCATTGAACTGTTGGGTCCTTTCTCCAAGTCACTTCTACTCATCTTTTTTTCATACGCAGAGTTTGCAGGTCAGGGGTAAACCAGGAGTTTATGTGTCTGACAGGTTTTTCTCTACTAGGAACTAACAGGGCCAGCAAGTTTATAGAATTGGTTAGGATGTTTCAGTAAATATCTGCTAGCATATTTGGGTCTACAGAGACAAGATTCTCTGGTAGAAGAGGAGTCCAATGAGGTGAAATGGATTCTTTGGAAATATTATGAATGCTCTGTGAGAGGGTAGATGGCAAGGCTGTGGGGGTATGAATCTGCTGTTTAAGCACTTGGAGGGTGAATGTGACAATGTGGTGATCTGATGATGGGTAAGGTAGGTTGGAGGTGATGGAGGTCTGGTTATTCAGATCCACTATCTAATCCACGGTTCTACCCTTATTGTGGTAGAATGTTAAAATCCTTGGTCGCTGAGAACTTTGGTAACCGCTGAGGCAGATGTGTCAGAGGGGTCGTTGAGGCCTAAATTAAAGTCCCCAAATATCAGGGTCCTGGTGGTAGGTTTGCGTTTTTTTCCTACTGTGTGTGCTATGTTTTCCTCAAAAGAGGTTGCTTGGCCTGGCGGTTGGTATAAGATGTGTATAATGATAGAGTCTACTTGGGAGGTGGTGAGTTTGACTGTGAGGAGTTCACAGTTTTCTTCAATTGTTTTGTCTGTCTGTCTACTGTTAAGGGCATCTCTGTAGATAAGTGCAACACCTCCTCCTCTGGAGTTTTTTCTGTCCATTCTGAGAATGGAAAAGCTGTCAGGGAGTGCTAGTGATAGAGCAGGACCAGAGGCTTGATGGAGCCAGGTCTCAGTTATAGCTAGCTGGCCAATGTCTAGTTTAGTGATCAGGTAATGTGTGTCTAGGGCATTGGCCGGGAGCGACCTAGCATTGATAAGGGCACCTTTAAGGGTTGCAAGGCGTGACCTAGGATGCTCAGTGGTTGTTGCTTGAGGAGAGACAAGAAGCCTGGTTTAGCTAGCATGGTGGCTGAGTGTAGTTTTTGGGGGGACAGTGTGGCTTGCTTACTACATAGTTATGTTCTTCGGGCATCTTAAATTGTTGTTTGTTAGATTAAGCTGGTATTGTTTGAAATATTTCAGTGGTAACCCTTGTTTACTTGGACTGATGGTGTTTATGGGGTGGAGGCTACTGTTGCTGGAGTCTAAGAGGCTTGGGGAGAGGAGTTTGAATCCTGACCGTGATCTCATGCCTAGGTGGGCATTTCTGTCCCTGATGGGTGTAAGCAGGCACTGGGGCTTAGACTTGGAGAGCCTAGTGTTTAATCTAGTATTCCTAACTGTAAGAGTTGTTGGGGAAGTAGTGGGGTGCATGTGATGGCTGTTGGGTGTGGCTGTAGTATTTGGGCTAGTCGGGCATCTGCTCTTAGCAGCTGACTGTAACTGTCTGTGGGGTCTGAGGATTTGGATGGCAGTATTAGTGTGAGGTTGGTACCAGAGTTGGATATGCCTGGTGTGGGGTGTAGACCACTTGTATTCGGATGGAGGTGCGACACAACTTGGTTGCCTATTTTTGTGGAGTTCCCTAAGGCTGTTATTTGAGGTGGGCCTGGCGGGTGATAACCCTTTCTGTGACATGATAATTAAAATGCAAGGCAAGCATACCAGTCACAACATTAGGGTTCATGGTAGGGGAGTGTTTGGTAGCCTCTGCCAGTACGGATCTTCGTGCCTCCTTGGCCCAGTGAATTCCCATCAGCACAAGCAGTAGGCACTATATTCCAGATCAGACCAGAGCTCCCTGGTACCTTTCAGTTGTCTGGGGGATGGTCAGGCACCAAGCAGGGCATAGTAGGTGGTAGTAAGGGGGTCGGGCAGGGAAGTACAGTGATTAGGGAGCAGTACAGTCTCACAGTGCACAGCGATACAGGAGCAATTGAGCCATTTACATGCACATTCTTAATGTTGTTTAAAGGGATGCAGTTGGGGTTCCACAGTGGAACCAGGGTGTAGTAGAGAAGTAGAAAGCTGCTGCAGCTATAGGTTACTGATATTAGGATAATACTGATTTTGCTGGATTCATCACTAGTTTGTTCTTGCTAAGAAAATCAGCTACCCCATTGGTTGAATGTTGCAGGCCAGTCGGTGTAAGATCTTACAAGAGAAGGTTATCTGCAAATGCTATGCACTGAATCCCGTTACCATTTTGTTTGGGTGGATAGGCTCCCTATTTTGGAGTATATGTTCCCATAAATCAGAAATATATAAGTTGAAAAATGATGGCACTATCACACAGCCTGGCGGACTCCTCTATTGACTGCTATGTTATGCAACAGATGCCCCTCTGTATTTAGTCTTACCCTCACTTCGTTATTGGGATACAACAATTCCAAAATATGAAGCAGGCCAGGATCGATCCCCCACCTCTGAAACTTGTTTCACAAAAAGGATTTATCCACGTTGTTAAAGGCAGAAGATAGATCCAAACGTGCCACATGTAATGTAAGACCTGTCACTCTCCCAGCCAGAGCCATGCATGCATGTAGGTCCATCTCACTCATAACCGTTACAATCCCTTTCCTATATACCGTTTAACAAGGGTTATATTTTTGCACTCTCTAAGCTCACTTATTAAGATCATTCAAGATCAAACTGGTGAGGATCTTTGAGAATCAATCTATGAGGCCAATGGGGTGGTAACTCATTGATGAGTCACGACTTCGTTTTTTAAAAATGTATATTATTATTGCAGAGTGCCAATAATCTGGGATCACCATCGTATCTGCTATCTGTCTGAAGAGATTAAAGAGAACATCGATCCACAATTCTACTTTGTTCTTGAGAAGATTCATTGATGTTCCACCCAGGCCGCATGAATGTGAATTTTGAGATCTATCGATGAAAATTTTTTGGTCCTAAATATCGAATTCATACTCCCATGTGTCACCCCTTTTATAATTAAATTATCTGCTGCCTCATCTTGTCCATTCTACATGAAGACAGTGGAGAAAATTATTGACCCAATCCACTTCTGCAACACATGTTAATTGCATTTTAGATTGAGTTTACCTCTAATATTTAATTTCCACCAGATCGCATGTGCATCTTTCTGAACTACACTTGTAAAAAAACTCTTGATTTGCTTTTATGTAATTTAGATGCTGATTCATGGAATTATTTGCGCCGAAAAACTGGGATTTGTGCGCCATTCTGCACACAAATCCCTGTTTAACAAATTGGGATTTGCCGGCAGAATGGCGCACAAATCCCCGTTTTGGCGCAAATAATTCCATGAACCAGCCCCCTAATGTTTTATAATTCTTCAGCCAATTTTTGCATTTTTTTAAGTGGTCGTATTTTATGTTTATTTTCTTCCCAATCTATATCCAAGGCTTTCTTTACTTTCTTAAGATCTTCCCTTAAACATTTCTGATACATTCATATGGTAGCATAAAAATGCTTGCTCTTGCTCTTTCTGCAACCACAGTTTGCTTCCAATTCCCTACTGTGTTCAATCTCCTCGTCATGGCACTAGTCAACTCTTTAGGGGAGTAGCAGTGATCTTTTTCAGGCTGTGTTAAAATGTACCACCATGTTTCTATGTCTGGATTGACTTTGGACGCATTCTCACTAAATTGAGCTAGCCTATTGCTGAGTTATTCATAAACATATTCAGAGATACAGAGTTGACGCTATGAGTAGCAACATGCAGTCTTGAAAAACTCACTATTAATATTGCGTGTTCACTCAGCCGAGTTTTTTTAAACTTCAAATGAGATAATATCCTTTGTCTCAGTGTTTGACAGAAAAATATAGTCAATTGCTGACGACGAAGCAAATCTAAACCAAGTGGTGTCCGAAATTTGACCTGGACCGGAAAGGAAGTTAAACTGAGTAAAGTCCCATCTGGAGATGAAATGAGCCCAAATGCCTCCAGTGGAGATATTTCTTCCTAGCTGTCCTGAATCAGGCTTGCTAACTTGTCCCTCCCTTCAATTCCTCGAAAGATTAGTCTCCAAGACAAATACTATTAAAATCACCCACAATAAGTACAGGACCATATGTGCAATTCATGACAAAGTCCATCAGTTCCTTTTCCAAATCATTAATAACAGCATCTATTTCATCTGTGATTGGATTAAAATAAACATTAACAATGCACATCCTCAGTTAATTCTCCCCTGTCTGTGTACAAACACTTGTTGCCAAAATAGCTTCTGATTTAGATACAATGGGCCTCATTACAACTCTGGCCGTAGCCGTGCCCTTATTAAGGGCACGGCTGCCGCCGGAGTTGCATTTTATCCGGCACCCGCGAATGGGCAAGAAACGGGTCATGCCGAACTCGGCGGACCCAGTAATTGCCGATTTGCGGGTGCCGGAATCAAGGGCCTCCCGATCCCCATTCTGCCCTATGGGGCTGAATGGGGATGGGGCGGTTGGATGCACCGGCACATACAGAGTTGTGCTGGTGCATCTGACGTGCTCTGCGCACAGGTGCTGTTACACCCGCCAGGTAAAACCTAGCGGGTGAGACAGCACCCGCGAGCAGAGCACGTATTATGGTGTTCCAGGAACTACGGTACCGGCATGCTTACCGGTAGCGTAGTTCCCGGACCGCCATGCTTGTAATGAGGCCCAATGTGCACAATAAATGTCCCTTGACCATTCTTTACCACTGTTAACATCCTTCGAAACTGACGTTCTTTAGTTACCGTTCTTGCTAACTTGATGGAGGAAACTGTCAGTGGTTGGGATAATATTTAGCCAGGTTTGCAGGTTTCCTGTATTAACGCTATATTGAACTCCAGGAACTCTTTTCTCACATTAGCATTCAGAAAGCTATTGTGGCAGTGAAAGTTCAAATTCATTATTTTAACCTCATGTTTACTTGAACCCGGGACAATTTCACATGTTGGCGGAAAGGGAGGAGGCAAGCCAAGCCCAATTTGTAGGTTCTTGATCGAAAATGACCTGCCTCCATCCTTGCCTATTAAAATTACATTTTATATTTATTTTTGGGTCCGACATCGTGCAATCGTCTGACGTGTGACTTTCATCATTTTCCATGGGTTTCAATATATAGGAGGCAAACCCCCTTTTCAAAATATTGTCATAACTAGCATAAACCATATTTTTAATTAGTGGAGAATAAAAATGAACAGCACTTTTTCCCAACCAACCATCATCAAAAAGTCTACAAATTTTAAATCCGGTGACGAAATGTACTCTAATTGAGGAATGGAGCTAAAAAGGGACAATATTCTGGATCTGTTTAAGCATATTTTATAGGCCTCTTCAAACACAAATTCATATTAGTGTCAAGGAGTTAATTTTTGGTGCAATGCACTTACATTTGTGTGTAGGGTCCCTCATGGTTTCTACTGTTACAGTCTTTGAACCACTGTCTTTGTCTTCCACTGTTCTTCGTATTTCAGTCATTTCATTTGAGGTAGGACTGGTGGATAAAGATCAGTTATTTTCATTACCTCTTGTTCTTCTTCGTTAGGACTAATGGAAGAGTCAATAACATTTTGTTCTGGTTCAGTGGTAAAGTGCCTTTACACCTCTCTTTTGCACTGCACATTGCAAAATGAGTAAACATCTTCTGCCTTTTAAGCATGTCAGCAGCATGTACTATTGATTCCTTTGGAATCCACCTGCTGTTTGCTGGTGTAAAAAGTAAAGAGGATTGCTCAGGAATCCATAGTTTTATACACCAGCATGGCAATGTCATGCTGCCATAACACCAATTGGTTTTTAAAAGTAGAGGGGAAAAGTGCCTTCAAAATGCTTGAGCAGAAATCAAGGTATTAGGACAGGGATAACTTCTTTACTCCTGTCTTCACCTCATTTACGCTCCAGGGAACTGGAAAACAATCCCTGTGTGGTCACAAGCACAAGTTGCAAGTGGATCCGTTTCAGAGGCCGCTGATTAATTTTCTAATTGGAGGGACATAAATACTTTTCTCAAATATGCCAGTGCAAACAAGATAACGAGGGAACCCGAACCAAAAAAGACAATTTGGGGGGGGGTTCGCCCCACACGAGAAACTATTTTGAATAATCAGTTAAAATTCTGAATTTTACAGCACACTTTAATTGAAATATTGGGCAAAAAGCTAGGAGAATTTCTCACTACACTTTCACGATGTGTTTCTACACAATTAATTTCTCACTACATTTTCACGCTGGCTGTGCACATCCATTTACATGTTGTCTACACCAATATCTGCCAGAATTGCTTTGCAGTAACGATAAGAAAACATTTCCACACTTGTTCGGCCAATTAATGGCAGTATCCCCGAACATACTCCAGTTGGCTTTGCCTTTAATAATGCCAAGCCATAATATGAAAACATGTCAAAATTGCCAGTACCAAAATGACGGTCTAGCTTCGTAATGGTACACCATGCTTGCTTTATCAGAGATGCTCATTACAAAATACCATGTCACAGTAGGACATAGCTAGGCTGGCTGCCCCTCAATGCCAGTATAGCCATGTAATAACATGTATCATGCTTTCTTTATCAAAATATGCTCAGTAATATATGTCATGCCACAGTAAGTAAGAAATGGCAAGACGTGGTCCACCAAAATGCCAGTTTAGTCATATAATAACACTTATACCTGATTTATCAAATAAATGCAGCAAAATATGATGCCACTTAGCTTCTTTGAAGTTGCCGTCATCCCCCATCCTCACCCTGACCCCCATCAGCAGTCCATACTGGCACAAACTGATAAGCGCACACCACCACACAAATGCATACACCATTCACTTGTGCACCCATGCACCACACACTTGCACATTCATATGCACACCCAGCACTTAGCCATGCATCATTCCCTCAATCATTCATCATGTCTTCACCACAGGACCTCTAAATGAGCAGAGAGGTGTGGTGCACCCACACCCACAGACTTGTGCACCCATGCACCACACACTTGCACATTCATATGCACACCCAGCACTTAGCCATGCATCATTCCCTCAATCATTCATCATGTCTTCACCACAGGACCTCTAAATGAGCAGAGAGGTGTGGTGCACCCACACCCACAGACTTGTGCACCCATGCACCACACACTTGCACATTCATATGCACACCCAGCACTTAGCCATGCATCATTTCCTCAATCATTCATCATGTCTTCACCAGAGGACCTCCAAATGAGCAGGGAGGTGTGGTGCACCCACACCCACAGCATGCATCCACAATGGGCCGTGGAAGGCTTGGAAGCTAAAAAACCCAGGTCTTGCATGGTCAGTTTGAAATACACACTGGAGAACCAAAACTGTCGAAGGGGAAACAAGGTTTCCCTTTCTTTGACAGTTTAAGCCAGTCCAGTAGTACTCCCTCAGCTGCAAAAAAGAAACATGTGGAGTGCTCAATGTCTACACTGAGGTGGCTTGGCTCCTCCATAATGGGTGAGGCTACAAGCGAATTGGTGCCCTCTCATACATTATGGGCGAGACACCACTGACCCGCTTGCAAGGTGCAAAACGTCTGATTTAGTTTTCACGTCTACAGCTTCCCCAAACTGCCTCACGTCAGGAGTTCCTAATCAGAGGCATACCTTCACATTTTTACCATTTTATTGCAAGTTATAAATGGGAAGTTATATTACATTTTAAGTCATGGGCAAGCGACATAAAGCCTGGAGACCAAGCGAAACCTAGCTTTTTAGGAGAATCAAAGAACACAGGATACTGAGGAGGTTTATATGCAACTACCTAAAAAGAGTAAATAAGGCTCACGCTGCAGTTCCTAAATGAAAAACCTTTAGTTTCCAGCAATGACAGCTGATGTACTGTAGCAATGTTGCAGATAATGGCCCTTTTCCATTGAGCAGATGTTGAACATCAGGAATCCCCTCATTATTTTCACTTGATTAATTCCAGTCTATCTGCTTAGATAACCAGCTCTTCGAAGTTCAATTAACCTTTTTAAATCACAGGCTGTTCCAATAAATCCAAATTATTCACAGTCAATTATCTGTGCGTGCTGCAGGTGTGCATGTGTTCCTTTAACGATGGGCATCTTCCACTGTATAGATTCATGCATATGTGCGCAATGCACCTCAACTAAATAAATAATTAATGCACTTTGTAATGGGTGAGACTCCATATCACACTGAGTGGATATGACATCATCAATTGATCTGCCCTGAGGTAAAGTCCCTTTGAAGAACAAAGTGGCTATACGCGTGCTCCAACAATTACTCCAATCACATTTGACGTCAGCTGGAATGTATTCTCCATTTATAGATCGTTCTGACTTAGTGAAGCTAAAAAGGCACCAAGAAATAGCTCATTTCGAGATTGGGTGCACATATCAAAAATTGACAGTAGCAGCAACTGTGCTACTGTACAAATCACATCCTGTGTATGCCATACACACCGTGGGGTGATCATTGTCATTTACTCCAAAATGCACACAGAAATAACAGTGTTGGGTCTGCTGTTAGCCACGTTAAGAGTCAACAGACACAACTTGATTTAGTGATGCAGGGTTTTGTGTGCAGACAGCTTGCCAGTGGCCTTCCCACGACTCAGTCCTGCAAAATGTCATCTTGCCACTGTTCGGCCATCATTTACACATGGGTCAGATTGTGCACGTGTTGTCGCCAAATGTCCAGTAATGATGTCAAATCGCCTGGAACTGGTTTAACACTTCATGCTACTGGTGAACCGAATGTAATATGACTCTTAATAAGGTAATTAACGTTCAAGGAGCGATGTCACACCATGTACACATTTCTGTATATTTTGAGTTGAGAGACGTGCACATTTCTCCAAAAATGTAAGCTGTTTGGTCACGTACAAAGATGTACTAAAATGGTTCTGCTCACAGCAAAACTGAAATTACCTGCTAGTAGCAGAAGGAGTGATGCAAATGGGCTGTCACCGGCCACTCTGAGATCAAACCTGTCAGGACTGCAATAGAACCTCAGGAGCAGCAGGGAGCCCCGGCAAACAACCGTGTCACCCAAAATAGTACCAGCCCACCTCTCACAGAACAGAGGACAGGGCAGGAAGGCAAACGTCTGAGGGAAGGGATTAGGGTAGGTCTGGAGAGAGTAGGAGCTCGGTAGAGGGTGAAATAAGAAACAGGAGGTTAAGCCACTGTAATGATAGTTTACAGTGAAGGCATGCATATAACATTCTGTTGCCATGACGGCATCTTCGTGTATGATTCGAGAATGTTGATCGGATCATACACGAAGATGTTGCTGAAAGAGGTTGGCCTTCCCGGGGCTCCTACCATTAAACGTAGAAGTTTGTTACACATATAATGCAGAGTTGTGTACTAATTGCTGAAACTATACACAACAATTGGCGACGAGGAGTTACTGCATGGAGGGAGTCCCGGGTGCAGCGTGAGCAGTGAAATACACGCTTAGCTTAATACTGTTGCTGGTTACGAGGAACGGTAATCGTGACAACAAAGGAAAAGAGAAATGCACTCACATAAAGCAGGTGAGCAGCGCGATCAAGAAAGAAGATAATATTTTGAGTAAAACTCACAGGGAGCAGCAGCATACGGGGGACGCGCGCGAGCGGCCAACCGTCTGATGCACTAGAGGAAAGGACCTCAGTGCGTGCTGTACGTGCCGCCATTTTGGAAAAAAAAACGGTGAATGCTACGAAAAGCCAAACATTGGTTCACTGTTAATAACAGTGAAGTATAGATCGATGAAGAAGTTCAAACGAAAGGAGAGAGCGTTGTGGAGACGCTAAAATATAAAAAAAAAAAAAAAATTTTTTTTTTTTTTTGTTTGTGATTGCATGTGCACAATTTATGAACAGTATTCAATAATAAAGAGTGAAGCACACGGAGTGGAGTGTGATATAGAAGACCTAAAACAACATCACGTTGGAATTTAGAGCATCATGCAGACCATATCTGCCCCAGTGAAGTTTTTACCATTGCCTGGGAATCCAACATGCCCTTGGGAACAATGGCAAGATAATTTCCAAGTATATCTGAGGGCAATAGGAGGTTCAAGGTGCAGTGATGATCAGAAAGAGGCCACTCTTCTAAGTTGTGTAGGTGCGGAGGCACTAAGGATTTTTAGGACATTACCTGAATTAGAACATGATGAAGTGAGTTGGGAGGAATCTTCGAGTGGAGCTAGAAAATATGACACAGCGATGGCCAAACTTAACTGACATTTTGGAAATAAAACTAACATAGTATTGGAAAGATATAGATTTTTCACAAGAAAACAAGGTAAAGAGGAAAATATAGACTCATATTTAGCCGCATTAAGGGGATTGATGGCCACTTGTGCGTTCACGGGGGTAGCAGATGAATATTTAAGGGATCAGATGGTGTTGCATGTGGCGGTTCCCCGGATTCAACAACGTTTGTGGCAGGCGAAGAACCCCACATTGGAAAAAACAATTGAGATAGCCAGGTCAATCGAACTGGGCGAAAAATGTATGAAGGAAGTTCAAAATAAAATGGAGAATATGGAAGTCAAATCAGTTCAAGATATGGAGGATGGGCAACATAACAGTCAAGAAGATGATTTGATTGCTATTGTTAAAAGATTAGTCAAGTCAGACGTGAATGGTGGAATCAAACAAGGAAGGGCAGGCATGTTCAGACAAAATAACAGATGTTTGAGTTGTGGATGGTATAGACATGTCAATGCTGAAAGAGAGTGTCCAGCTGTGTCAGCAGAGTGTTACAGATGTGGTCAACTAGGACATTTTGGAAAAATGTGTCACAACAGTAGAGCAAGAGGAAGATTTAACAGCCGTTTTGGAAGAAATACTGGACGCTACAATAGAGGCAGAGGTGCAGCGATGACAAGTATAAAGGCATTGGAAGACATGAGTGGTCCAAGCAATCTCTTAGCAATCAAGGATAGGCTTGAAGACAAGGTTCAAATACTAGCTGTTGAGCCAAGTGAAAAAAGTGTGGGACCATGGGTTGCCATGGAGATAAATGATATAACGCTACAAGTGATGGTGGACACTGGCTCTCCTTATACGATGGTTGATGTGGAGACATACGTTAATGTATTAAAAAGGAAAATGGGAGAACTACAAATGACAAAAATCAAGGCAACTGGATATGGAAAAACACCCATCAACATTATAGGGTATGTTTGGGTACATCTGAAATTTGAAGAGAGAAAAACATACTGCAGATTATTTGTGGCTGAGAATGGGTTTTCGATAGTAGGATGGTGGGAGCAAGCAGCTTTGAAAATAAGAATTCATCCTGGCGAAAAAGGTGCCCATTTTATGCATTACGGAGAACAGTTGTGATACCGCAGAGAATTTGGCAAAGGCTTTTCCCAAAGTTTTTAATGAGGAAATAGGTTTACTCAAAGGATTTGAACATCGGATCATACTCAAAAGGGGTGCAAAGCCAGTGGTACATAGAGTGAGGAATATACCCATTGGTACCAGAGAAGCATTGAAGACCGAATTAGAAAGGTTATGCATGCAGGATGTCATCGAACCTATTGAAAGCTCGGAGTGGTTATCCCCAATTGTAATTGTTAAAAAACAGGATGGATCCATCAGAATGTGCGTGGACCTAAGAGATTTGAATGCTAACATTTGGGTAGATCGCCATCCTTTGCCGAACATTGGGGAAATGTTGACTACCATGAAGCCGGCAAAGTATTTTACGACGTTAGATCTATCGTCAGCATATCACCAAGTAGTACTGGAGGAAGAGAGTAGACATTTAACGTCTTTTGTAACACCATTAGGAGCTTTTAGGTACAAGAGAATGCCTTTTGGGTTGGCTTCAGCAGCCGCGGTGTCCAGAGATTGATGCATCATCTATTTGAAGGGTTCCATGAAGTACATTATTTTCAGGATGACATATTGGTGTCAGGAATGTCTCAGGAAGAACATGATGCAAAGTTATTGGGAGTATTACAGGTACTACAGCAGAAGGGAATGACATTAAAAATTGAAAAATGCAAAGTCAAGAAAAATGAGGTAACATACTTGGGTCATCGGATAAATGCTGATGGAATAATGCCAAAAGAATCATTAGTGGATACCATTTTAAAAATTTCTGATCCCAAGAATAAGGACCAACTGAGGAGTTTTATGGGTTTAACAGAATACTACTCGAAATTCATTGACCACTATTCGGACAGAACTGAGAAAATGAGAAGTTTAATGTGCAAAGGTGTCAAATTCGAGTGGCTGAAGATTGTAAAAAGGAATTTGAGCAAATCAAAACATTGGTCAATAGAGCACCGGTGTTAAAGTTGTTTGATTCAAGTGCCAAAACAAGGATATCCGTGGATGCAAGTAACATAGGACTGGGAGGAGTCCTAGAACAAGTTCAAGCTGGTGAAATCGTTCCCATTGCTTTTGCTTCAAGGACATTAAGAGGTGCTGAGAGACATTATTCAACAATAGAAAAAGAAGCTTTGGGTTTTAAGTGGATTTTGGAACATTTCAAAAGTCTCATTTGGGGCATTCCAGTGGACATTATAACAGATCACAAACCACTCGTACATGTTTTAAACTCAAAAAATCCTCAAATGACATCTCCTCGCATAAGAAGGTGGACACTGATCATCATGCAATTCAATGTGATTATAAAATATACTCCAGGAAAAAACAACGTGGTAGCGGATTGTTTCTCTCGCCTACCGTGTGAGGATGTAGCGGAGAATGGCGAGGACAACGAGACATTGATGGAAGAACAAAGCATGGATTGTATCATTGCTCAAGTGCATCCCAGTTTTTCAAAGGAGGAATGGATAAGAGCTGGTGAATGTGATCCTGAACAAGAAATGTTGAGAAGAGCCATTGAGAGTGGTTGGAAAGACATTGATGACAATGTAAGATACTGGGAGAAATTTAAAGATGAGTTGTCTAGTGATAAGGTTTGTGTGTATCGAGGAGAACGTATCATACCCCCAACAAATTTGAGAAAGAGGATTATGGACATTGCCCATGAAGGTCATGTGGGAAGAATGTTGACGAAGAGAAGAGTAAGAACTGCTTATTGGTGGCCTAACATGTGGGGTGAAATGGAATCTCTAGTCAGAGATTGTACTGCATGTGCAGTGAGTGACAAGAGTAAGTTAAAAAACACAACCCCATTGCAGCCGGTGAATATTCCTAGCACGGTATGGTCAAAATTAGCTATTGATATAGCTGGGCCCTATGAGACATTGGGATCACAAAAAGTGTTCCTCATAGTGTTGGTAGATTATATGTCCAAGTGGGTGGAGTGTGGTATTGTTGAGGACTCTGTATCGGCTATCAAAGTGGTGAAATTCTTGGAAGAAATCTTTAACAGAGAAGGAGAACCACAAGAGCTGGTGTCGGATAATGGAGCCCAATTCATGTCTGTGGAGTTTCAAAAGTTTCTGAAGGACAGGGTCATTAAACATAGCACCACGGCCTTATACCATCCAATGGGAAACGGGTTGGTGGAGAGGATGAACCGTTTCATAAAAGGTATTATTCAACTAGCCATGATAAATGACCTACCCTGGAAAGAGACACTCAAAGAGGCTCTCAACACATACAGAGTCACGCCACACTCAGTTACTGAAGAAATTCCATTCACATTGATGAGAGGAAGGACACCTACAAATAGACTTAGGCCTGCTTGGATGACAAAAAAAGGAAACAAAGAGATAAATTTGGAAGACATTGTCAACAGAGTAAAAAGAAAACAAGAAGAGTATAAAAGATATTATGACAAGCAAAAACATGTTCAAGAAAGTAAAATCAAAACAGGCGATTGGGTAAGAGTGAGAGATCCAAATCGCGTGATGAAAGGGGAATCAAGATTTCGTCCTCCTCAAAGAGTGAAAGAATGTTCAAAGAAATCTGTGATCTTAGAGGATGGCAGGAAATGGTCATGCGATGATGTAGTTTTGGCAAAGGAAAGGGAGATTATGAGAAATGAAGGAGAACAACGCTGGTATGGAGAAACATTTCAAGACAAGATATTCAGAGATGATGTTGGAGAGACAAGTATAATGTGCAAAGGTAATACACAAGAAGAGAAAACCCAAGGAAAACCACAGGAAGGAAGGAGTGACAATTCTCAGACAATACCAAGGCACAGGAGAAGATTGTGGAACCGTAAACAAGACTATGTGTATTATTGAGAATTTGTAAACTGAGTATTCAGATCCAGCTAACATGTTACACCTCTGATGACATGAAGATACTGTATCCTTTATAAGCAGACAAAGTTAAAGTTATGATTTATAGATATATATATACAACATAGCAGCAATGTTATGATAGTAGTTTTCTGAGTTTTGAATTTGTTAATTTATTAGGAGGGAAGATGTAATGATAGTTTACAGTGAAGGCATGCATATAACATTCTGTTGCCATGACGGCATCTTCGTGTATGATTCGAGAATGTTGATCGGATCATACACGAAGATGTTGCTGAAAGAGGTTGGCCTTCCCGGGGCTCCTACCATTAAATGTAGAAGTTTGTTACACATATAACGCAGAGTTGTGTACTAATTGCTGAAACTATACACAACAGCCACTTCCTACAAATGAGGTCCTCCCTACACCCTCAGTCTTAACACCTCTGATTCCAGACTTACTTTTCTGCCCCAGCCTGAAACAATACAGGTTCTTGCACCTTCTGCTCAATAGGAAATAAACAACTAATTCCAAAGCTTCACTTCATTCACTCACCCACTCTCTTATGCAGGCACTCCTCCCTCCATGTCCAATCAAATTGGGGTATGCTTTGAACGTTAATGAGCAGTAGGCCTTTGGCTAAAAGCTCCCTGAAGGGATCATGGCTGTGCTAAGTATTAACGTGGTTTTGTTTTCTTAATCAAAAGTCTCCTATCATGAGTAAAGCAGGTGTCTAACATTTTCTATCTACTGCAAAATAATGCTTGTTTTCCGCGAGCACTGTGTGCAGATTGATTCTGGGTGTATGGGTTAGTAAATTGCCACATGCAAGCATATTATTGTCATTTATACTACACCAGTACAAAGCCAGATTCTCAAAAACTAGAGTAAATAAAAATCCCACCTTCCCCATCCTGGATGCAATGCGGATACTGTTGCATGGACCTTTTAAGTTGATCTGTCTGACGATCGGTCTAAGGATGGAAGTTTGTGAAAAGGCACACCTGATTTATAAAAGTTAGAGAATCAACTTTCTGTTTATTTTGTGAGTCCCCTAAACGTTCTGATACATTTTTGCAGTGAGCATGACCATTTTTGCCCTGTGAGGCCAATCCAGTTCTCATTAGAGATGCAAGTGTGGGGACTGTTTTTTCAGTGTTTGGAGGACTGCAAACTGATCAAGAGTCTTTCTACTCTTTTTACTTCTACTGCATCTGATGTAACAGTTAAAACGTCATAGAGGCGGAGCTTCACTGAGTGTTGGGAGTGTGTTTTCAGTGTTCTCAGTGAGCTCTGTGAGCTTCGGACCTCACAGGACGCCGCCCCCCCCCCACCTCATGGAGAAAGAGTGAGCCTGCAAGGGAGAAAGCGGTGAGGATCGTGGTTCTGGAATTGACTGTGGGGTCTGCTGTTGGGAGGTAAAGGAGTCAGCATAAGTCATCTGTGAGTCAGTGCACCATGCCAGGCAAAGTACCTTGCAAACAAAGGACTCACAATTTGTGCAAAAGTAAAAGTAAGCCTGATCGCAAGGATTAGGATGCAGTGGAAGGGACTCCTGACCCGTGCTCAGGTCAAATAAAAAATATTTGAAATGTAAATCTGCAAAGGTGATGCGAACAATTACTGAGCCAGCTGTTATTGAGACAAAGATGAATAAGGCATTAGGTGTGTTATCACTGGGTGCCTCCTCGAATGCCTCTTTTGGAAATATAGATAACAATTCCATGTTGCAACTGTGTTACCTTACGTGCAACGGTGGACGACCTTTGGAGGCTGCAGGATTTTTGCCTCCAGACAATCAGTCTGCAACTTGCACAGTTATTCCAGGTGCTTCGTCTCTTCCTATTCTCCCCCCTCCCTTCCTTTTCTCCTCCAGATCCTTCCAGTCGAAACTCCACCCTTTTGCGATTGTCGCTAGCCGAAGCTTGTCAGGGCTCTCAAAGGCTTTTTGTTTCTCCCAACTTGTTCCACTCTTCCAACTCTCCTCCTACAGGTGTGCCTGTAGAGGAGCAGACGGCGGAGCAGTCCCAAAATATCGGGTCTGCAAATTTGCCTGAAAAAATAATGTTTTCCTATGCAGACCACACTGCGCATTTTGAGGTCCGTTCCTCTTCGGACGTCCTGTATTTTGCGGTGAAAATTCTGCTGAAAATGATGTGGGCGAATCAATGAGGAAGTGCTAAAAGAAAACGAGCACATTGTTCTGCTTCAAGGAGGATTGGGACCAGCCGAGATCTGATATGTAAAGATGGCATGGTTATAGTGGGGGGGGAGGGTCAGGTAATTAGCCTGCTAGTGCAAGCATTCCTGAAATTCGACCCAAATCATACCCTCGCAAAGCCTGGATGACCCCGGTGGGCAGAATGATATATCAGCCCAATCTCCCTGCTGTTATTTAACTCACAAACATTTATGCAGGAGGAACAAACAAAAACAGGCTGCAGCAAGAATCACGGTCACAGTAGTGTCCGCTGGTAATGATCTTTCTCAACCTCTAAATTCAACAACGGTGGCTAGCCAGAGAAAGGTGTTGAAACAACTGAGGAAAATGGTGGCCTGTAAAAAGAAGCACAACTTATTAAGTGTGAGAAAACTGACTAGTTAGTTACTTAAAGATAACAAGAAGGTACAGTTCCCCTGCCGGAATCCCCCCCACACCTAATAGGACTGGGCCTGTGGCGATTGCACCTGAAGTGACCATGGCTTTGCCTATTATGGTCAGAGATGAGCGGGGGCTGCGGTGTGACGTTGACACAGTACCTGCTGGGTTTGGGCACCCCCCCCCACCCTCTCGAAATCTGATCTAGTGAGAAATCCAGAACTTGATCACAGAAAATTTACAATCAGCAAGATTACGGCAAAAGGCCACATCCCACTTATTAATAGAAGAGAACTTTAGGAACTTGCTGGAACATACCAGCTCTGCGCATATTGAGTTCATTCGATTTTTATTATTTTGAGCCAGTGATATCTGGGTTGGGGGTGTCTGCAAGGGTTCATTGTTGCCTATCAGTAACAGCCTCGTTAATAAGAGTGCAGGCTGAATCTTTAGAATACCCTGGGTGTGAGTTGGATATGACTCCCGCAGGTGGGGGACAGGTGTAATTACTATACCTGTTCACAGATCCTCAAAGGGGCTGTGGTAAAGGGAGGGAATGAAGTACTTGGTATGAACATTGATAATGTCCAAAGCTGACAATGGTTGAAGAGGTTGTTCGACGGAGTACAAGGCACAGCTAAATGAAAATGTACTCTGGCCTCATGGAATACCAGAGGCCCCTCCCATTTCAATCAGAAAGGTTCCTCTATCAAGTTATTATTGAACCATGCAGTATTTATACTCCAAGAAACATGGCTAATTGAGCAATTCCTGGTAGATGGGTTTAATATTCACCAAGTACTAGCAAAAAAGGGTTGGTGGGATGACCCTTTATGGGGTTGCTGATTGGTGTTAATCATTAATTAAAATCCAGCACAGTGCCCACACTTGACCCAGATGGTAACGGTCTGAGTTATAAGTGTGATTCTTTCTAATGTAAGTAATGTTGATTGTAAAAGTTCTTTTTAGAACTATGTACAACTAAATAAATACAAAAATAAATTAGAAATCCAAAGTTTAATGGTTGAGCAGAAACAAGGTTGGCCACAGAAATTAAATTAATAGAAGAAACTGAGATCTTAGTGAGCGAGGCCGAGAAAAAAAGTAACAAGAGACGAGAGATGGGAGCAGGCCGTGTAGAAATTTGAAAACAATACATAGAACATTAAATAGCAGACAGTAGTCAAAGGACCACCAGCAAAGTGAGGAGAGAGCAGAAGTAAGGGATGGGAAATAGTCAAGTCTAGAAAAACAAGAGCATATATCAGCATTTTTGCAGCATGGAAAAATAAGTAATATCAATCTTTCTGAATATCAAAAAGTTGATAGGTGACAAGTATGAGCAGTAGCAGAAATATAAGAAGAGAAATAAAGTGAAGAGTCAAAAATAATGTCAAGATTGCGAGCACAGTGTGATAATGAAAGAGAAGAGGGAGGAAAGAAAATAGAATCAGGCAGAATAGGGGGAGGAATAGATAATGAGGGAACAACACAGACCTCTGTCTTGGATACATTAAGATGGATATAGTTTGTGGACATCAGGATTGGATAGCAAGTAGGCAGTGAGAGAGAGAGGAAATAAAATAATCAGTGAGAGTCATAAACAAAAGCAACATTTGCAAATCATCCGACTGAAGTGGTGAGCGAACTGGAATGAGGCAGTGATGGAAGGAAGTGGAATCATATAGAGAGGAAAAAAAGGAGAGGACGAAGGACAGAACTTTGAAGTACACCAAACGGTAGAGGAAGAGTGGGGGAAATGGAAGTAGCCCAAGAAAATAAATATGTGCAGTGCGAAGAACAGAATTTTGAAAACCCAGACGAAAAAGAGTATTGAGGTGTGCAGAGTGAGCCACAGCGGTTGGTAGATCAAGAAGAACAAGAAGAGAGGAATGTTTAGTGCATCAAGCTGACAGAAGGAAATTAGTGACAGAGGGATAATCTGCCTGAGCCCAGTGATGTGGGTGGAAACCAGATTGAAGGGTAGGTAGCAGAGAAACACGATTAAAATGGGCAGAAATATGCAGAAGACATATAGGGCAGAAGTGTGATGTAGATTAGGGTCTAGCAAAGGTTTTTTCAGAATAAGGAGAAAAGGTGCATGTTTAAATTCAGCTTGAAAAATAGCCGAGGTTAGAGAACTAATGCACAGATGTGCCATGTAGGGTAGAAGAGCAGAGTAGAACTTTGGAATAAATACTGAAGGTATAGGATCAGAGCGAGGGGCAGTGGAATGAGCCTGAGCGAGATAGTTGGCAACATCAGTCTCAGAAAATGGCAACAACCAAGTCATTGAGGAAGGTGGTGCAGGAAGAAGAGAGGCAGAGGTAGCAGAGGGTGTATTATAAGTAAAATATGCACAAAGAAGTTTGGCTTTGGAGGTATCTAGTGGTACTTTGAAATCCACATCCACTGAGTTTTCCCATGCAAATTCTATTAATAAGTTTGTATGTGGTGACCATCAATGATTGCCTGACTGCAACACGTTTGAATGGCCCATGAGTGTCTGATTGGAGGTTGGGCTCAACCTCAAACCTGTAGAAAGAAGAACTCACCTGAGGGCAGTGACTGAAGCTCTGTACCACCATCTCCTGGCCCCGGAATAATAACCAATTGCAAATCTATGTCTCTCCTGCAATGAGAAGGTACTGTGTGGGTGTTCCTTCTCCTTGATAGAGTGAGATCACTCAGATCTCTCTGTCTGTAAGACACTTTGTGCTCCTATGGACATTCTAGGCCTGTCTAATTCACGTTTCCCAGAAGCAGGATCTCTCTAGTTGCCTGTGGCCCGGCATGGCTGTTAATGCTGCTTGACACTTTTCTTGTTACCTGGATCATCCAGCTGGATCCTGGCTTGTCCTGCAAATCTTTTTCCAGATGTGTAACTTCCGTCCAGGTTCACCATTATATCATTTTTTTTCAAACGCTGCTTTCATGACTTGCAGGTGGGGGGACTTGATCAGAAAGAGGTCTGCCATTCTCTCCAAAAGTCCTCTTGGACTTTGCTGGAATATTGAACATTTTAACGATTCCTTTGGGTGTTGGAAAAAGTATTCTATTTCTAAAAATGTATTACTCACCTGTACAATTCTTTATTTTTTCATTGTGCAACTTTTCTATAAAGAATACATTTTTACAAATGTGTTGTGTGGACTTTACCATATTGTGTATTTTTAAAGAGTTTACTGTACCTTTTAGTCCCTAATTTCCCCCCAAGGAGTCTGCCATACCACCAGTTGGACAGCCAAGAAAACTCAGAGCAGCAACTCTTAAGCCAAGTAGTTTAAAAATAGAGCCTAAGAAAAGTCTCCATAACAAGCTCACACGAAAGAGAAATATGTTTGTCAGAATAATGAATTAAACGAGTAACGCTACACGCTGCGACAAATCCATAGCTCACTATTGAGCAGAAGGAACTCCTTGAAGGATGATCAAAAGGCCTAATTTGGTCAAGGAATCAATTACTTCCAGGCTGGTCATATGCCCCTTTTCATGGGGTAGGTCTGTAATGAACTCTGAGGTGGAGGGAGGCATGATGTTGATTATCTGGGTAAGAGCATCAACCAGCACAGATGACTGGGTTTGGTTATAACATTTGCACAAGACCAGCAAAAATACTGCTTAAGAAGGGACAGAGTCTTTTTTTGACCTAATTGTCCTGCCAACCACAAGTCATGGAACAATTCCAACAATACATAGCTAGCAGGGAGCATCGAAAAAAAAAAAAAAAAAAAAACCGTTGTGTCCCCTGTATCATTCTTTATTTGCATTGGTATAATTTATTTTGCACAATGAACAATTACAGGAGAGACAAGCCAATGGGTGAACTATGCAAGTGGCTGGATCTGTCTAAGACAGAGGCCCTCAGTGCAACATCAGAGGTGTTAGCTTCTACAATATACTGATGGTTGTAATGAGGATGATGCAGTATTGTGGCCCAAGTTAAAAGCCCCTTGGAAATGCTGAAAGCCTGTTTGGTGATTTTTTACTCTTGAACGTGACACTTTCACAACAAGGTTGTGTTGGGTGCTGCAATTGTATTGTTTTATACTTGGTTATTTATATAGCGCTCTTGCCCCACTTGTGTGGTCTCAATGCGCTTTTTTCTTGGTTGAACGCCCTTGGTGACCGTAGTCGATATGTTTGGAGATTCGAGGCAGTTTTAGTTTAGGAGATGCATGTGTGCATGTTGCCGTTCTAAGACTTGTATGGCTGGCAATGTTCCAATAACCAGCCCAAGAGAGGTCAGACACATGGATGGATGCTGTTGGGGGGTTAGAGATAGATTGCTATTGTTGAGAGAGTCTATGTGCGGCCAGCTATACCGGTTCCTTCCGGGTGGTGGTCGCTGTATGCTAGTGGCAGAGGTTGTTGAGGTAGGTCAGGTGTTTCAGTCTGGACGCTATGTGCGAACTGAACCGGATGTGCTTAGCCGTAACCATATTCTGTCATGCATGGAGGTTGGCCATGCCTGCGGCCTGTGTCCACACTAGTGGTGGGAAATATACATGCCATAGGCTGTGAGATTGCTCGGCTGGGGTGATAGTTGTCCAGGTCTATAGCTGCGAAATGTATACTAATGGGCCTAGGTTTCATGCTGTGGCCGGTATCCGCATATATTAAACGAGGATGGAGGCTACATCTAGATTTGGGAGACCTGTATAGTGGGAGAAAGGCCAATGTTTCACAGTGCAGTAGGTTTAAGCATATTGTAGACAAAGACGGAGGCCACAACTAGACTTGAGAAACCTGCACCGTGGGAGAGGGGCCCAGGCATTCCAACACAGTAGGCTTTGTCATCCAGTACACAAAGATGGATGCTACACCTATACTCGAACCCTGTGCAGTGAGCGGGAAACATTGCCCAGGTTTCAAAAGCAGTGGTCCTTATAACACAGGTTACAGGTGCTTAGGCTTCTCAAGGCGGGTGGGGGGTTTGTTTGTGGGTGGGTTGATCGTGGATCAGGTGTGCCACAATGAAAGCTGCTGGCATTCCATGGCGTACTAGTCAGTTGGCAGGATTGTTGAGTGATATGTGGTGGTGTTTCAGGAGAAACCGCTGCGAGGGCTGCCGGCCTCTGGGTTGTGATTGTCGGGTGGGGTTGTTATTATGGGTGTGTTGATAGTGGATGAGGTGCGTCGCCACGAGAGCTGCTGGCAATCCATGGGGTACTAGTCGGCTGGCAGTGCTGTTTGAGCAATATGTGGTAGTGTGTCAGGTGAAAACCGCTGCGAAAGCTGCCAACCGCTGTGTTGTGATTGATACCAGGCAGTTTATTAGCGGTGTATTCACAGGGTGCAGTGTGTTAGGAGAGTATTGAGAAGAGCCAGGATTTAAGGGCCTTCCTGAATTTTAGGTGGTTTTCAGTGTTGCTGATGTGGAGCAGAAGGGAATTCCAGATGATTGGCGCTTGGACAGAGAAGGAGGAACCGCCAAGCCTTATGGAGTTGTGGGGTGGGATCACTAGGCGACATGCTGTGCGAGATTTGAGGTTCCTAGAGGGTAGCTAGAGAACAATTCTGTCTCAGAGGTATTCAGGGCCGATGTGGTGGATTGTGCAATGGGTAATACACATGGCTTTGAAAGTGGTGCACCGGGCAATAGGGAGCCAGTGGAAGACTTTCATGGTAGGGCTGACATGTTCTCTGGCGGGAAGTTTAATTAGCAGGCGAGCTGCTGCATTTTGGATTCTTTGCAGTTTCGTTAGTTGGGATGCCGGGGCTCCTAGGTAGAGGCAGTTTGCGTTGTCCAGGCTGGAGAGGATGATGGAGTTGATGGCCAAGAAATGTTGAGGATGGGTGAGGTAGGGGAAAATCTGCCTGAGGATACGTAGGTGGTAGAAACAGGTTTTGGATATGGTGGTGGTGTGTTGGGAGAGGGATAGATCTGAGTCATTTTCGCATCAAAGGTTTTTGACCATGTTAGAGAGTGCCGGTGGTTGTCCTAGTGGTTCGTGCCACAGGATTGGTTGGGGGATGAGTGATGTTTCCCGCAGACTAGGATTTCAGTGATTAATGTCAAAGAAGTAGGATGACAGGTCCGGGCTGCCTGAGCCTTCAGGGTGTGGGATTTTGAGGATGATCTGGGTGTCATCTGCATAGTTGCTGCAGGTAAGGTTGTAAGAGCGGATGATTGCAGAAATGGGTTGTATATAAAAGTTGAAGATTAGTGGGGAGGTGGATGCTCCTTGGGGTACACCTTTAAAGACTGGGAGTGATATGCATGTGAACTGGTCGAGGTGCATGATTTGCGACCGGTTAGAGATAAAGGAAGTGATCCACGAGAGGGCTGTGCTTTTTATTCCTAATGTTTGTAATTTGACTAGTAGAATCGAGTGGTCGATGGTATCAAAGGCTGAGGTAAGGTCTAGCAGGATGAGGACCGCGCAGCCATCTTTTTAGGTCATCCCAGATGGAGACTAGGGAGGATTCTGTTACCCTTAGTGGACTGAAGCCTGATTGTGCTGGGTCTAGGAGGTTGTTGTCTTCAGCAAATTGGCCAAGTTGTTTGTAGGCTGCGCGGTCCATCAATTTGGCGATGAAACACGTATTGGAGATAGGTCTGTAGTTTTGAGGGTCGAGGTCGGTTTTTTGAGAATTGGTTTGGTGTAGGATGTTTTTAGGGCTTTCGGGAAGAATCTGATGTGAGTGAGTGGTTAAGGATTGCACGTGTGACGTTACCTGCACATGTGGAGGATAGTATTTTTTTGAGCTTTGAGGTTGGGTGCGGTCTTCCATGGAGCCTGACGGGCGGCTGGTTGCTACCAGCGAGGGAATTCTTGGTGAGTGATGGGAGGGAAGCAGTCTAAAGAGGATATTGATTGCGGGGGTTTGGGTGGTTGTCTGTGGGTGACGGGGCGGTGGCGGTAGGATTTTTAATTTAGCGATGATGCTGTTGTGTCTTACGTTTACTGCATTGTAGAAGTGGAGTGAGAGGATGTCACATAAGGCTTGGGAGCTCGGAGTGAACAGGCAGGAGCATGCAGGGGATTAGAATTCTGCTATGATTTTTTTGTAGTTCCTTACTTGGGTGGCAAGCATTTTGGATTCGGTTCCCATAGAATGATTTCTTACTTTTTCTGATTTCCGATCTGTAAATTCTGGTTGCCCTTGCAAGGGCAGTTTTGTTTTGGGCTGAGGGAACGGCTCTCCAGGTCCTTTTCAGGCGGTGTCTGAGAGTTGAGAGAAGTTTGAGATTGGAGGTGAACCACCTTGGCGTTGGTCCAGATCTCTGCAAGGTAAGTTTTGATGGAGTGAGGAGTTTGAGGGCATTGGTGAGCCAGTGGTCAAAGAAGTCTATTACTAGGTGTCCTTCCACGAGGAAGAGTGAATTGAAGGTGTTGCGGAGTGAGACTTCAAGATCTGGGGTTATTACCACTTTGTTCCATAGTGGGAACGTAAAGGGGGCGGTGGTGGTGAGCCTGAGGGGCGTTGGCCACTGACTGCAGTGAAGAGTGGTATGGTAAAACAAATTGCTGAGTGATCGGACCATGACCTGGGGTGCGGGGGCTGGGTAGATATGTTTTCGGTGCTGAAAATTGCGTCAGGGTGTGGCCTCTCTTGTGGGTGGGAGTAGAGGTGTGGTGTTTCAGATTGAGTGGATCTAGACTCTCTGTGAGTGACCTGGTCATAGGGTTGGATGGGGAGACAAGCCTTATGTTGAAATCTCCTAGGATGGTGAGGGTGGGGTGTAGGATGTGGTTGGCGGCCGGTGCTTTGCCAAATGACCCTGCAAACGTCTTTTAATAAAGTACCTGTAAAGTTGGAATAAAAACAAAACCTGTGCACGTCTTTTGCCGATGCATGAGAAAGACAGTCAAAGACTACCTTAATCCGCTTAGGTTCATCTGGACTCCAGTCTGTGTTAAGATAAAAAAAAACCTTCAGCTGACGGCAATGTGAACCATCCAGCACCAGGGAAGCATGACTTTGTTAGGACTCTGATTAAATAAGTTCATCATGGAAATAAAAAATTACAAATGCATCCAAGAACTCCAACAGCACATCAGTCAACAATAATTCTGCTGCTCCTTGAGAATTGCAAAGCTAGAAGGTCAAGTCTTGCTATTAAAGAAGGCCATAACATGCTTCAAAGGTCGTCTTCCACTCATCATTTTTCCAAACTCAGGCAAGGTGATACACCCACCCACCTTTGGCCCAATTTACCATAAATACTGGCCCTTCACATTTGCTCCAGCAGCCAGGAGGTCAGAGGCAGTTTTTAAATCTGATGTGGTTGATTGCCATATTGTCTGCACAATGCTTAATTCCCTGTTGAACCTGGAGACAAAAAAGTAAATCAACTGCAAATGGGACAAGGGCTAGACAAATTTTCAACCCCCAGAGGTTTATGTCCTACAATTCCATACTGTAGATGCAAATTATTCAGCCTAATGGAATCTCGTGCAGGTACAATAGAATGTAGCTTCATTCCCATGTAAGTTGCAGAAATCCAGTTACTCTTATTGGGAGATAATACACAGAGAGACACCCTGGTCCATCATCGAGCACCTACAGCTCATCTCCAACGGACACTTTCAGAATCATGCATACATCACATGACCACAACATTCCATTAACTCTGATTTAACTATGCTTAAGCAATACATCCTGACTAGGGGGCATATGTTAGAAGCCTGCTTAAAGTGAAGGCTTTAACGTTAGCCATGGCGCATTACCTGACCGGTAATGCCCACCTCCACTCCAGTGAGGGATGTATTGCTATTAGTATCCTGGCACATTGTACCAGGATACTAATCGTTTTTTTTAAAGTTGAGAAATTGCATGTTTGCCATTTCCCAACTTGGAAAAAACGACATTCCAAGATGGTCGCCATGGAAGAGGGAGAAGGGAACTACACATAGTCCCTTCTCCTTTTCTATGGTGGCCGTTGCCGCAATGAGGATTTGCCCAGGGAACACTAGTGTTCCTGGTGTCGGCGAGTGAAAAGGGAGTGCCTAGTAGTAGGACTGGGGGGTGAAGGGAAGGGGACTTGGGGGAGTACAGGGACTGCAGGGAAGATGGCAGCCTCCCATTTACGAGGAGGCTCAGATAGGGGGCTTTACCATGTGGTAAAACCCCAGTTATAAGTCTCCTGATTGGCTGGGAGGCTTCCACCCCCTCCACTCCCCACCAAATACTAATCATTAACATTCTAGAGTCATACTTGGAAGGCAGGTGAGACAAACACAACATCATGGCACGAGCATTCCACATTCAAAGCAGATATAACAAACTCCTTTCAGCCTCAACCAGCAATGTTAATTCTGTAGAACACTTGAGAGTTGCAGGGGAGAAACATCTGAGAGGTGAAATATTGGATAACCCTTTGATAAACCCATTACCTAGATTTGCCTGTATGTACTCCTCGGACTGCTGATTGTCAGTCTTTGTCAGGGTGCAAATACGACAACATGGTATGTGTTTTTGTAAGAACAGGACAATATAGCAATTGTGCAACAAAACTTGGTCAACGTTTCTGCAATCTCATTGGCTTGCCTAGAGAGTAGTGCATTATCCCCCAGCCAGGGCAATCCAGAGCTTTGTCTGCAAAGGAATAGAAAAGGGATGCTAAGGAAGGGAAAGCTTGAAGAGCGATAATGGGCAAACGCACATGAATGATTTCAGGAGGTAAGAAAGGAAATGAGGGGTAGACATTGAGGTATGATAGATTTCATTTTGCTTCAAGAACCAGTAGAGAATAATCAAGCATAGCACTCATTAGAAAAAGGCAAGTGCTTATAACACACTAGTGATACCCCTGTTGGCAGTTCTAGGACTGTTTGTAAGTACTATCATTAAGCAGTAAGTGCAATTGTAATTGTAATTGTAATTGTTTATTTGTAAAGCGCTTATACACAAGTGAAGGGCTTCAATGCGCTTCAAGGCGTGAAGGGAACAAGGGAATACAGTTGTCATTCTTAGGCCTTGAGATTCCAAATGATCAACAACAATAACTAGCAAACTAGGCCAGAGGCATTTCTACTTGTGAAGTGCTTGACAAAGGGTGAGGGGAGAAAAGGGGGCGGAGGGAGGAACATACAGATGTTAATGTTAATGTTAATGTTAAAGGATATTTGTACCGCGCACTATCACCGCCGGAGTGGTCCCCTGACGCTCTATGAACTACAGTGCTGGTCTGGTGAGCATTTCAGATTGATTGATGGTTGGTCATCCAATGTGCCTATGCATGCCTATTTCAAGCATTTAAGCATGACCAGGCTAGGAAGGGTAAACAGAGGGAGGACTGGACAGACAGACTTGTTAGGCCTTGAACATTCAAGGTTGTGTAAGTGCTCACAACATGAGGTGCGAGGGAGTTGGAGGAGGACAAGTGCACCCAGGCCGGCAGGGACCAGGGTTAAGTTCAGAGTGGTTGCCCCTATCATGGAGCATATTGCAGAAGTGCCAGGTAGAGTGCAGAGGCTGGGAGGCAAGTACAGGACTGGCGGGGGAGCCTGGGACCTGTGAGGCTCTGGAGGTGCACCAGGTGACCAGTCAGCTAACTGAGCAGGTTGGGGAAGAGAAGGAGGGAGAGAAACAGGCAAAGAGAAGGAGGTTAGCAGGGGAGGGTGAGGGGGAAGGAGGAAGAGAAGGGCAAGGTCTTGAGGAATTTCAGGAACTTGAGGAGGTCCAGTACAAGATGCAGAGAGGTAGGAAGGTTGCTCCTGAGGGAGGCACCTGCTGAGGTTAGCGACCTACCCCCAAATCTCTGTTTGGAGAAATGGCTCACCCGCAGAGAGTTGGTGGAGGCCGAGCGGAGGGGTCTAGAAGGAGAGTATTTGGGAAGAGAATGTTGTGGATAGTAACGGCCCCAGCCCAGAAAGCCTTTTGGACTATACAGAGTGTCTTGAAACTGATCTGTGCAGCCACGGGGAGCCAGTGGAGAGATTTCAGTGCCAGAGAGATGAGGTCCCTGGGCTTAAGGCCAAGGATTGGTTGCATAATGTTCTTGAAATGTGATCAAGCATACCTTGGATGCAGATGGACTTGATTGTCCAGTAGGTTTTACTGTAACCTGCATGGCTCCAGAAAGACACAGCTGGCATTTCCCAGCCAAATGACAGAGGTCAGAATGGACTGTTTTGCAAGCTTAATGAGGTGGACGCAAAGAGAACGAAAAATCAGATGTGCGGGTCATCCCTCAGAGATCCATACTTATGTGGCCAGTACAGTGAGAGAAATTGGGCCTCATTACGACAGAGGCTGTAGCCGTGCCCTTTTTAAGGGCATGGCTGCCGCCGGTAATGATCTTTTACCGGGTCCCAGAAAAGGGCAATAACCGGGTCATTCCGACATTGGCAGACCCGGTAATTGTCCTTTTCTGGGACCTGCTAAAAATCAATCCCATTCCCATTTGCGCCCCACAGGGCTCAATGGGAATGGGGATGATGCTAACAACGGGCCTGTTAAGGACGGGCCCGTTGTTGGCATCCTGGCCTGCTAGCGGGTCCTGCTTTTCACGTCTGGTCTGACCAGGTGTGAAAAGAGGGACCCGCTAGCAGGCCTTGTAATAGGGCAGCCCGTAATGAATGATGCCAGTCCCGTACCTGCACCGTTCACTACGGGACCGCCAGGGTCCTAATGAGGCCCATAGTGTAATTGTTTGAAAATATGTTATAGTAAGTGGTCTGAGAGGGCAAATGCTACATAGCCTAAGGCTTGTCTGGCTGGTCTCAAATGTTTTGTGAAGTTATTTCAGTGAAAACACCTACAGAAAGCACACCATCCCCAAGAATTCATGACACTCTAACCCCTGCCCTGGTCTAGCACCTTATATAGGTTTCTTAATAATTAGACTCCAGTGCAGTGAAGGGAAGATTGTATGACTTTACTAGGGAGGCTTTTACTCCTTCCAATTAGTACAACAGGCTTATATTTGAAGATGGGCAAGCATGGTGTTCCAAGGCCACTACTGCCACCTTTTAGAGATATTAGCTCAGATCTGCATTCATAATTCAATGAAGACTCACACATTCTGAATACTGTGGTGTTAAACCCCCGTTTCAAGCGCTGGAGCGGGGGTAATGGCTCGGCAACCCAAGTTAACAGCCTGAGCGAAGCGAGGCCCATTAATGAGGGCACTGGGCCATTAGCCCGTATTCCATTAGTACACTGGGCTACCAAAGTGGTAACCTGAGGTGCTAAAAAAAGTATTTTCCTTTCTTCAATGGGACATGCACAGCATCTCGTTGAAGGAGGGACAATACGTTACCAAGATGGCCACCATGGAAAGCGAAGAGGGGCAGCAGCAGAGAGAAAGGAGCAGCAGTGGAGGGGAATCCTGCCACCACTGAAATAAGGTAAGTGGGGGGTGGAAATGGGCGAAATAAGGGATGGAGGGTGGGGGGACGATGCAGTGGGGGGAGCTGGCTGTCAGCTGCCGTTTCAAGCCCACGTTCCTAGTCACCTGATTGGCTGGCTCCCCCAGTTAGCATGCTAATATTGTTTAAGGCAGTTTGTGTTAGTACAGAAATATACTCCTGGCAGAGTTACCACGGTTACAAAAATAGGTGTCAAAGCCACAGAAAACTAGCATGCAAATAATAAAAAATATGCCAAGTTTATTTTCTCCATTTGATATTAAGCACATATTTTAAAATTGATTCTCTCTAACCGACACCTTTGTTTATGTTGAATATACGGCAGAGTTTTCTTACTCAAGTACACTTTTTTTCATTTTCATTAGATTCACTCTCAATATTTTCATGCTACGTTCTTTCATCAATTGTTCACATACAACTGCATTTTTCATCCACAGGGAATACTCTGCGTGTGCACCACCTCTAAGCAGCTACTTCCCTAATGGTTTTTGGGTGATTTCACAGGGTGCATCCACCCACTAAATATGCTAAGCTCTCCCACATATTTCCTTTTATTCTCCAGCTCTCTCACAGACTGCTATCCCTTTCACGGATGGGGATGTCCACCTTTGCGGCCAGTCCCTCATCCATGACAGACTTATTCCTTGCCCCTGCTCAGCAACCTCCAGCAGTGAAGTGTGGTAGAGCTCCAAATGCCATGTAAAGTTGACCACCATCACTGCAGTCCAGCTCCTGAGAGTGCAACGGTGTCCTGCAAGAAAGGCAGTAAGTGCACAGTGCCGCATGATCTTATTCAGTGGTAAATGCTTATAGATTTTATCTTATTTTATTAAACATTTTTCCATAGCTCGAAAATGGCCAACAAGAACATTGGAGCACTTCACAAAAAAACATATACAACATAGAAAAAACACAATATCACAGTAATCTTATTAAAACAGAATGGCTAATACGAACATTTCATAACTCTAAAATGTCTTAAAACAATTCAAAGAACGACTAGTTAAGTACTGATTCAGTAAAAAGCCTGTACCCAAAACCGAGCGTTGACTTTCTAACTAAATTGGAGGTAGTTTTCAGTCTGTCGAATGTCTTTGGGAAGAAGGTTCCAAAGTGTAACTCCCGCTCCTGAATAGGATCTTTTCTGTCTGTACCAGCTTTTAAAGCTTGGAACCTCAAGAAGCAGACATTCTTGGCTCCCCAGCCCTCATTGGTCTCCAGAGATTTTGAATGTTTGCATTAAATACTCAGGAGATCAAGCATAAAGTGCTTTATGCAGAATGCACAGCAATTTAAAACGTATCCTAAAATCAACGGGAATCCATTGGAGTTTCATTAGAATCAGTGAAATATGGTCGAATTTCCAAGCTCCACTGACTAACCAGGCTGCTGCATTGAAGACTGACTTCAAAGGAAGCAATGTTTTTATGAAGCCCAGTTAGCAAGGCATTACCAGAATCTAATCAGCGACTGACTAAGGCCCTCATTACGACCCTGGCGGAAAGTGACTGACCGGACCGCCACAGCGTAAATAGCGTTTCCGCCATTGCACGATGGAGCAAAGTGCGGCCCATTCCGACCCATCGGGCACAAGCACCACGCCATGGCGGAAGTGCAAAGTCCGCGATGGCGGAAATGACCCCAAAACGGCCCACACCGCCGCCGTACGGCGCCCTAGGTGCAATACCGCCACCCATCATAGCGGACACCGCAGTGAGCGCCAACCGGAAAGTACGGTGACCGTAAATATACGGAAACGGAAGTAAAAACATGGGCCCGGAACGGGAAACAACACCCCGTACACCTACAAAACCACAAAATACACACAACCACTAAAAACACCACCCTGAGACACATCCCAACCCGTCATCCACCCTAGTGAAACCAAGAAAAATGGGAAAAGTAGCGAAGAAAGCGTGCGACCGCAAGCGGCAGGTCCACTTCTCCCGTGAGGAACTCACCGTGCTTACAGAGACCGTCCAGGAGAATGCCGCCGCCGTCTTCTCCACGCAAATGACCAGGACGGCACTTGCGAACAAGAAGGCCATATGGGCCCTGGTGGCACAGCGGGTAAGTGCGGTGGGGACCGCACCCCGCAACCCACAGCAATGCAGGAAGCGGTGGGACGACCTGCGGATACGCGTCCGTAGCATACTTTCTGCCAACCGCAACATTGCCACAGCCACCGGGGGAGGATTGGAATCACCCATCAAGTTGACCCCCTGGGAAGAAATCTGTGCCTCCACCATTGGAATGGAGAGCATAGAGGGAGTCGGAGGGATGGAGAAAGGAGTGCAGACATCCGGAGAATCAGGTAGGTGGCCCAAATAAAACCATGCCAAATCCACAATGTCCAATCATGTGACTCACATGTGTCCACATAGCGCAACAGCAACACATGGCCAGGAGAACGTCCACACACATTGGCCTGATAGCGCACTTTAAAACTCACAATAAATACATAAATAAGTAAAAACCCCAAAAACACCCACTACACGTGCAGCAGGCACACCCTAACTGCAGGCTGCCAAACAACTGCACCCTCACTCCACACACAAATGAAAGCACCTCCAAGGCCCCGACCCAAATCACCCTCAGGTACCACCCCAATGCATGTGATACATTGCCATTCCAATTCCCACAGACCCATTAATAACGCTCGCCCTCCTTTACTCCACCACAGGGTCCGATCCAAACGACGAGCTCCAGGACACCCCTACCAGCACACCTGCAAAGAGGGCCAAGACCGACGGCCAAAGACCCTCCACCTCAGCTGCACGCATCAAGACACGGCAGCAGCACATATCAAGTGGCAGCACACAGGAGGGAACATCAACAGGCACCCCAGCAGCCAGCATGCCCACAACAGCACCACCACAGGTCCCCCCAATGGATGCCACAGAAGGTACTGCCTCTGGTGGCAGCAGCACCATAGGTGACACCCCATTAATGGCAGCATGCTCCGACACAGAAGACGGGGATGTCGAAGTCAGATCCATCCATGACCTGTCCCAATCCCCCTGTCTGTTCCATCCCGTACACCATGAGGATACCACGCAGGGGCACCCACAAGACGACGACTGGCCATCCCCCACAAGCCCTGTGGCAGGGCAACATGAGGCGAACAGCCCCTCTGTGACACCACCGCAAATGGCCATGGCCCAGCAGAGGCAACAGTCCCTCGACCAGTTAATCGTGCAACAGCAGTAACTGGCCACGCTCCTCAAGGACCATGCCGATGGATGTGGGGGCACTAAGGCAGACATAGAAACATCAACTGAGACACTTAGGGCACAAATGGAGAGTAGCACCGAGAGCCTGAGAGTCCAAATGGAGAGTAGCACCGAGAGCCTGAGAGTCCAAATGGAGAGTAGCACCGAGAGCCTGAGAGTCCAAATGGAGAGAAGCACTGAGAGCCTGAGGGGGGAACTGCATGCGACGTCCAAAGACGTATGTGCCGAACTTGCCGCAGTGCGCCGTGTGCTCACTGAGCTCTCACAAACCCTTAGGGACATGCATGGACGTGAGCAGGCAGAGACATCATCCGTTGCAAGTTCCGTCCAGGGCAGCCCCCAACGTAGATCTGGGAGGAACCTGCGCTCCACAGGCAGGGGTGCCCCTGATACCCGCAGAGGGGGCTTGCAATAGCGACTGCCCACTGACAATGAGCATCTTTGGACACTGGTGTTCGGGGGGGAGGTAGGAGGGTGTAGGGGGTGTGTTGGGCTCACTTGGGTGGCGGGTCGATAGGGTGTTCAACATGATATCACATATGCCATAAACAATGCACGATCAAACAATGAGATGTGTGGACAATGATCTTTGTGTACTAGGCCATCATAGGCGTACAGTCCATATTGTGCATGTACCAGACACACACAGTGCCACGAGTCCCGTGTCCATGTATCAGCCACCAGGCGTGAGTGCTAGAAGCATGCATCTATGAGATGCTGACGAATTTCACGGCCCTCCTGTGCCTCGCAGACTCCTTGAGGTGCTGCCACATCCCCACCCTCATCATGACCATCTTCAGGTGCTTGCAGTTCTGCGTCAGGGGGCATGGGCACATTTCTACGTACGCACATGTTGTGGAGCATGACACATGCCATCACCATCTTTGCAACCTTCTCATGGCGGTACAGGAGTGCCCCGCCAGACCTGCTGAGGCACCGGAAACGGGTCTTCAGTAGGCCGAATGCCTGTTCAATGACTACACGGGTACGTGAGTGGGCATGGTTGTAGTCCTCCTCATGCTGGTCCCGTGGGTTCCGGACTGGTGTGAGGAGCCATCTCTTCAGTGGATATCCGGCATCACCTGTATGTGGACGATAAACGAATTATGTGGAATGCCATTGCTACGTACGCACCCCCCCCTTCCTGCCAGGTCATTGCCGCATCACATACCCCACATCATCATGCATGAAATGAGACTCACTGAGTAGCCAGGATCTGTTCCCTGCGTGTCGCTCCATGTAGCGTGGTATTGTAGAGTTCCTCAAGACCATAGAATCATGGGTTGATCCAGGGAATCGGGCACAACAATGTGTAATGATCGTGTTGGAGTCACACACCATTTGTACATTCAGTGAATGAAATTGTTTTCGGTTGCGGTACTGGGCCTCCATGGCATGTGGGATGACCAATTCCACATGGGTGCAGTCGATGGCACCAATGCAACCCGGTATGCCGCCAAGTGCATGGAATCCCACTTTTGTGTTGGTTATTTCCTGCTCCGAGCGTGGTAGAGAGATGTAGTCGTCTGCGTGCTGCAGGAGGGCATCGAGCACTTGCAATAGTGTCCGTGAGAACAGTGGCTGAGAAATGCCATGCAACTGTCCGACTGTGTGCTGGTAGGTGCCTGTGGCCAGGAAGTGGAGTACAGACACCACCTTCAGTAGGGGTGGGATGGCGGTTGGGCTATCTATCATGCTGACAAGGTCAGCCTGTGTCATGTCCACAATGGCGGCTATGGTGTCCCGGTCCAAACGGTAGAGGGTGTGGATCTGCTCATCAGTGAGGTTGAACGGATGTGCTCGGAGGCGTGGGATTGCGGGCTGCCTGCGTGGTGGTAGTGGCTGTGCTGGCAGCCCTTGCTGGCCCTGCCTTGCCCTCCTCCTCCTCCTGCGTCTCCTCCGTGCGGCCGGTTGTAGTTTGTGTTCGTCTTCTTCTTGGAGTTGGAGTACTTGCAGTGCTATCAGGTCCCCCAGGGCCAACATCGCGAGTCCTGCCGGTAGCATTTCGGAGTGGGTGTGGTTGTGGGAGGAGACTGGGTGTGCAATTTATGTGTTTTCAGGCTGTATGGCCTCCACCTGTGGTGATTCATTCCACCTGTGCAAGCTGCTCTCCCCTTTGGGCGAGCACGTCCCGCACACAACGCTGCAATTCGAGGAATGGCATCTTGCTATTACAATCATGTATTAGTACCCGATGGCCGTGTAACATTGGTTGATATGTTCATTCGGCTATGGTCCCATTGTTTCACATGCATTCTTTGCAGTCGCGAACAGACTTGTGAAGGGTCAGTGGAACGTAGTACTCGAGTAACGGTGGACCCTCATGCATCACTGTACCGAGGTTCACCGACGGGCGGGGCCTCCCATTTGTGAGTGAAGGCAGTTGCCATTTTCACACACAGCCGCACTAGATGGATTAATTTGTGATTTCAAGCGGCCACAGATGCCTTTTCGACGTGATGTTGCAAATGAGGAATTCGAAGGGCGGCGCTTTCGGTCTTCAGCTAGCGGCGAGGAGATGCCCACAGGTCTGACTGCAAATATAACGTTCTATTGTTCAGTGTCCTTGGGACAGGGGCCATGGCGAGGATGCAATGATTGATATGAATAGTTTGGGATGCGCAATAGCGAAGTGGATGATGAGGCCGGACGTTCCCAAATACATGTAACTTCACAACACTGGAATTACGGGCTGGGGCACAGTGGATTTTGCAGGCTGCATAACGCACAGACTCAATGGAATTCTCACATGTTATGTGAGTATGGAAACAGGCGTTATCATTACGGGATGAGGGAATGATGAATGGATGCATGGACAGATGATTTGATACGGTGTTTGCCATGTACAGGGCTTCTTGGAATCTGTCCGCCTCCCCTGCGCTATGTGATGCAGGGCTGCCATAGTGGGACCATCGTCTGTCTGGCCTTGTTGAGCCCTCCCTGTCTCGACGCGCCTTCAGACACTTGTGTCCATGCACGTTACCAATCCCATCTGATGGATTCTGTTTTCACAGACGCATGCACAGGTACACTCGTTTGTGATGGTGTTTTCACCTCGATATGGATAGTTATGAGTCGCAAGTGGTTTTGGGGTGGTGATGATCCTTTGGAGTGGGCTAGCATGCATATGGCTGTGGATCTAGTGTGATCATTGAAGTGAGTTGTTCGAATGTAGTTCTGATGGCCATTCTATTCTTTTTCTTTTCTTTTGGTTGACAGGTATCTCCTCCCCTTTTGCCACTGCCATCTGTATGCCACTCCTGCAGATGGGTTTTACTCCCGACACCTGCTGCTTCGTGTTAATCAGTGGAGCAGCATTACGATCTTATGGGACGATCGCCAATGGGCCACATGCCCTTACGCAGTACTAGTGGCTCGGAGCAACATTTCAGCCTTTCAGCTGGACTAGTGCCTCCCTATTGGGACGGCCCTGCGGTTCTAGGCGCTTCCATGTTGCCTTTTCGTACGAGAATGTAGCCCCTGTGTACCATGAAGGAACAGGGCGTCACACAAGAAGTAGCTGGTCATTTATTGCGGATGCAGCCCACAATGGTGAAATGTGTTTTGGAGTTCATGGCCTAATGGCTGTATGGGCTTGGTGAATTTGTTGTGCATTAAATTTCTATTCTGATATGGGCCGTGTAGCGTTCTTCTTTGCAAGTGATGTGGCATATTCCTATTTGGGGAGCGATGTATTGTGAGGAGATCTGCATTGGGTTCCAGCTTCGGAGTATAGTTGCGTGGTACTGTGCTGGGCGCGTTTGCCTATGAAGCCCAGTGAGGTCAGGGGTGAGGGCTGCCAATCAATGTTCCCTCTAATTATTTTTCTCTATGTGCGGAACCGGTTGGCTGTTGTGCGCACATTATTTTCCATGTGCGCATCTGACTAATGAGGTAAGCCACTTTGTGAGCTACCATTTTAGAAGAGAGTTTGGAAAGGAATTTCCTCTTCCCAACCACTGCAATTCTTTAAAAATCTTACAATACCTTTTCCAAAAAAATGGGCAAAAATAAAATATGTCATATGTGGTTATACAGAAAACTAATCAACCAGTCCAAGACTTCAATATCTGCCACATTACCTTGCAAAGGTACTTCCGCGCAGAGTAAAATATCAGCCTCATTACAAGTTTGGCGGTAAGTGGTAAAGTTGGTGGTAACTCCATTGCTGCCAACTTTACCACTATGCCAAATTACGATTTCGGGCCTGGAATGGAAGATTTGCTTCCAGGAAAATCCTGGAGGTAAATCCTCCAACTCAACGCTGAAATCATCGGAATTTCCACTGCAGTAATTCTGCCAAAAAGCCACATTTAGTCCTATGGACTCAATATGGACTCAGTATGAATGGGGAATTACACTGCCACCACCAGTTGTAATCCAGTGGAAATTCCTCGCAACCACGTGGTGGTAACAGTAATTCGTTTCGGCGGTATTCTGGTGGATTTACACCGGGATACTGCCCCAAGTCTTAATGAGACCCTGTATGTTTTATGCCACTGGAAAATCACTCATTTGTATTACAAAACACAAATGTCTTAGTTGTGTTCCCAGATATCTTGCGCAACCAATATTTATTCTTAAAGAAATGTGTCTTTGTATTCTGATTTTTCAAAAAAAGAGAATTTTATTATTGATGCGATAATCTCGTGGTCAGCAGACATGTGTTTCGACCAAAGGGGTCTTTATCAAGGCTGGTGCATTATTGTTCATTGACCATTAGGTAGGTTGGATCTGGGTGGTGGGGTGGAGTAGGTGGGTTCCACTTCTTGAATAGGCTTGCTTGGCAGCCTGTTACTCTTACGAGCAAAGTCCCTGGTGTTTGTCGCCCTCAAATATGTCTTGTCATAACTGATCTGGCTGTCAAGAAACTCACCGAGAATACATTTGCTGATGGATTCATGGCAATTAAAAGCAATGTGTCAAAAACATGATGAAAGGAGTTCAAGTGCCACTTTAATGAAGTAATTCAAGGGGCAGGAGAACATGCTTCAAATAATTTGTGTAAGAATGATAATTGTATCAGAATAACTGCACCTTAGAATATGATGATCCAAAATTCCTGTGCCTCTGGTTACTATCCACATTACGTTCTCTTGTTGGTAGTGATAACACCAGCCTTAGAGCTAAAAGACATATGAACCATGCATTTTTACTCCCTAAAAAAGGAGAATGCACCTAACAAAAACAAGAAACAATGAACATATCATTGCTTCAACCCACAAAGCTCCACTGATATTTTTTTCAAAATAGTGACCAGTAGAGCATGGCGCAGGAAGGAAGGAACTCTAATAATATTAATGTCCAATCTCATAACGAATTTTATGGGGAAGGAACATCTTTTAATAAGAAGAAAGTATCCCTTTTGGCAAAGCTAATTACTTTTTTACTCCCTGAAAAATCATTTGACTCCAAGTAGGGAGCAAAATCTGATTAGAGCCGCCATGCTTGGACCCCAGACATAGGGAGTAAAATGACAGGGCCCATAATAAAGTGTATAGTTTTGCCCACCCTTCTGCACCACAGCTGGATAAAATTAAACAAGAGCCTTACTGAGGTTTATTATGGAGCCCTGTTGAAGAAAATCAAACATACATGCCCTTTAAGTTAATTGCATCAATTCATCGGAGATACAAATGATTTAGTGCCTTCTTCTATAATTATGGATCCCTCTTTTCTAATTCGTTATGATCAGTTAAATAACATGCACGGAGATGCTAGAGACTGCACAAACAGAACCACATGGTCATATTGAAAAGCCCTCAGTAGTGGAGCATAGAAAGAAATAGAAGGTGCTGTTGTCTAAATGGGCACTAGAATTTCCTATCCTTTAGCAAACATGCAACACCTTTCCTCCAGTGTACTGCCGAAACGTCTGACTTGGTCTTTGAAATGTGCTGCTTTGTTGACAAGGAGTGATGCTTCCACCCATACCCTTCCCCGGCCCCTGTCCTTGCCTCCAATACTAGTTGATAGAGCACTGTAAAAAGTGATGGATTGTAGCAGTAAACACTCACTGGGATATTTGCAGACCCACAATACTTTGCAAGCAAGACATATTTAAATGCCTCAACATATGATGTGCATTTCAAGAATGTCACATGTACATAATTCTTTTGCAGTGCATACAAGATTGTTTGCAACATACCCCACCCTTATATCATTGTGCAGGATTACACAAGTGCTCAGTGAAACTGTTTTTTTATAGAAGCGAGTTACCATACATGGGTGAAGGTCTATGCCCAAAGGAACTCTGAACACTTGGAAATGATGCAGATTCTGGGAAAAGCATTCTCCTGTCTGAATATCCGGTGCCCTGATACCATGGACGAGTAATCCCAGGCATAGTCCATAGACATTATCCTTTGTAGGCTAAGTAAATAATATTGTGATGTTGCTCTCTAGTTATAGGGTAATGCTAATAATGCTAAATTAGGAGACGCTGAACATCACATTTGTCTTTATCAAAATCTTTAGAGGGCAAATTAATATTTGATTTTCATAATGCATTAACTTACAAGTGGGCCGCTTCAAAGCACTTGCGTGACATATGAACAAAGAAGAGGAAGTATGGGATTTGGTTACACATCCAAGTAGCCTGCCTACTTACAGTCAGTATCCGATATTTGAGCTGGTAGTTAGATTTTATAGCATGGGTGACGCTTTTGGTAAGGCACAATGAGTAACAGAAATTCTGGCGTGTGAACATTATTCATGTTACAACAAACATAAAACAAGTGGATTTAGGTATAACCTTTTGCAGAGCCAAGAGAGGAAGAGTCAAGGTTGTCCGGTAATATCTTAATGTACTCTCTGTCAGAAGTTAGAGTCATAAGGTTAAAGTGTGTTAGAGTCAGGTTTAGGAGTGATGGGTGGGGAGGGAACATTTTTGGTTAATGTGTGCAGACATATCTTGCTTAGATTCTTCTGTTCATGAAGTCAGTTTTTCATATTAGTTTTTAACCTCTTGTGTTGTATTTTGCTGTTAGGGAATTAGCAGAATATAAAGACTAGTTGCTTATTTGAAGAGAGAACATTTCAGGTAATTGCTGTGGCTTGTACCTTATTGAATCTTTTTGAATAGGTGAGAATTGTCTGTGTGCACTGCTAAAATTCTTCTGAGCGGCACCCATAAGGAAGCTGGGCAAGCGCACATGCGCACGGCTTAGAGGGAACATTGCTGCCAATATGACTGTTTGAATGATGTCATGCTCAGGGGCGGGGGATTAGGTTTTGTGTAACAGATGCCGGTCAGCCAGGTGGATTGGTGGAATGATGTGATTATCGGAATATTGCTGGTCACAGGTGCCTGTGTTTGCGTGCGTTTCTTGGTGGGAGACTGAGGTCATGTCCATTGGTATAGCTTCTGTATTCGTGCCATCTGTACCCTGCAGCTCCCATTGGCCCCTCTTGTGATTCTTTTGTTCGTTGGCATGCATGGGTGACTTGTACATTTCACTGGTTGCATTGTGACTTCGTTGCACCTACGGGGAGTTGTACTATGTGGCCAGGGAGCGGTGTACAGGCACTCAGTGGGGCCGTTTACGGTTGATTCGCGATGCCGTACTTCTCACCATGGCGGAATGGTACTTTCCGCCGTGCTTGATGGCGTTAAGTACATGTCCGCTACGGTCGGAATTCGCGTACCCTTGCGCCATGGTGCTAATTACGGTTTGGCATGGCGCGCGCGCGCGTACTTGGTGCAGTTAGCGTTGGCGTTCACTACGGTGTCGCTAATGGCATCGTACTTTACGGTGACGGGTCATAATCGCACCGAGCGCTATTCGATGGCGGTATTGCATTTCCGCCATCGTTTTTCGATTTCCGCCAGGGTCGTAATGAGGGCCTAAGACTCTTAATGCCGATAGCTTGAAATGTTCAGATTTTACCATAGCATTAATATGAGTGTTAAAAGAAAGATCCAAATAAAAACCTGATCATTTTGACAAAGAGGAAAACTGGAAAGGGATACCTTAGACATTTGAATACTTCAGCTTCTTTATAAAAACAGGAAATGGTGGTTTAGTATAAGAAAATAAAAGAAACTCAGTTTTTGAAGGATTCAGTTTTTAAAAGTGTGATGCCATTCACCCCTCAATATGCAACAGCCATTCTGCCAATTTTACAATATCACTCTCAGAAAATAGTTTTAGATAGATGAATTCTGTCGGAGAATTATGAGCTCAAATTGGGCAAAAAAAAAGAAACAAATCCCATCAGAGGGCTCTTGTTGGCTAGTCAAACTCAACACATAAACCGGTTTCTTTTAAATGAGATCCTGCACTTTAAATTGAATGAACTATCATGCAAGACCCAGAATCCTGCTCCATGTTTGTCAGGGATTTTCCCATGACCAGAAAAAGGTCCTGTTCTATTGGTAGGGATTCATTTTTAACAAAAGATTCATCTGCTGAGTGGCCCAGAATTAGAAAGTTTTGTCCAGTCCTATCTGCAATATCCCGCAAACAAATACAGATATTTGGTTTGCCCCACAAGAGTGATTTGGTGGTGATTTATCTACCTATTCACTAGTCTCTGGGTGCGGGACCACATTTCCCTCCCTGAACGGAGGACTGTGCAAGAAGAGAAGTATTCTTTGTATGACATGTCTGTCAAAAGTATGTGGCACAGGAAAGGATGAAAAGCACCTACAGCAGTGGAGGAAAACCACCATGTTGCTGTTCACAGGCACGACAGTGGAATCACATATTCCCATGAGCAAGTACATGTTGTATGCATGGTATGAAGGTGATTAACCATAGATCGCTTCTGAAGGGAGCAATACAAGATGATATTCAGAGGCGCATGATTGATAAACATCTGACCCTCTTGTAGTTGGGCAAGGGGGAAGTGGCAGTCATTTGAAGGAAGGCTTGTCATATCACCCACAGGAGAGGTTCAGATTTTTTAAGAGGGCGACCCTCCTCTTCTCTGGAGGTTATCTCTGTTCTGTAAGGGTGCCATACACCTCTTTGAAGGTGTAACTCTCCACTCAGTTTTCTCAGAGTTCAAAATATCAGACTCAAAAACCTTTCTAAACTACAAATAGCGCAAAACAATGCCCTCAGGGCAGCCACGGAGACCTCAAGGAAAGAACACATCTCAGAAATCAGGAGACAAGTTCATTGGCTCCTGGTCAAACAGAGAATCACTTTCAAAACTCTCTCTCTGGCACACAAATGCCTCCATGATACTGCCCCTCCATACCTTGTACAGAGGATTGTCAAACACACAGCTACAAGACCCCTTAGGGAGGGTTACTCTAACCTTATCCATACCTTGTACAGAGGATTGTCAAACACACAGCTACAAGACCCCTTAGGGAGGGTTACTCTAACCTTATCCAGATTCCCAAAACCAAAAAGGCCCGTGCAGGAGGATCCAGCTTCCCCACGATAGCTGCCACACAGTGGAATGCCCTACCGCCTAGCCTCAGAATGATTCAGACACACCTTGCTTTCCGCAATGCACTCAAAACACTACTCTTCATCTAACCAACATAACTTGCTGTGTTTTTTGGTATGCCAAATGAAAAGGTTATTATTACTGCACATGTAACTAAGAGACCTGTCTGTCCTACCTACTGAAAATTCTTCCTTGCAAACTCTTGAAACAAGTGCCACGATGCCCCCGGGCTGCAGGTGCGCCATACAAATGCGAACAAATAAAAAAATAAATAAATTATTATTAACCCTTTTGTTGGTGATCAACATTACATTTAATCAAACTTCCCTTCACATTAACATCAGTAGAACAAATGTTACCCTTGCAAATAAAGTGCCTTTCTATACTCATAAAATGGGAACGCATAAGTAACGTGTCATTTTAGTGTGTCATTTTAGTGTTTATGTACATGTATTCTCTTGTAGAAATAATTTACTAGTATTAAAAATAGAATAGCCAAAGAAAAAGCAATTCCCAATATTTTTGATTAAGTGCTTGAACATAATACTAACAATCTTACTCTTTTCGTATCCACTTCGAGGAAACGTAAGCATACAGTCAATCAAATAATGTATAGCCATATAAAATATGGTACTGGAAAACTAAAAATATACTCACATTAATACTGTCAGGATGCGTGAGACAGAAGTCATGTGATTTTATTTCAGCCAGTATGAAACCTTTCAAAGAAAATAGCAAAACCATATCAAACATCCAATGGCAACGAAAAGACATGTTCTGAAAACAGGCTAAAGACGTGGATGAAAAATACAGGAACACCAAACCAGTCCACTTGCTAGGCTCGCCGTTCATATCCACTATTGTATTTATAAAGAGACATCCTGGCCAGAAGAAATACAGGTTCTGTGTGATATTCTCGAATATTAAAGACCCCACACAGAAGAGACTGTCGGGCTGATTCATGGAATTTGTATGCCGAAAAACTGGGATTTGTGCGCAATTCTGCCCGCAAATCCCTGTTTAACAAATGGGGATTTGCGGGCAGAATGGCACACAAATCCCCGTTTTTCGGTGCATAAATTCCATGAATCAGCAATTTATTTCTTTCGGGCGTTTTGGTGTTTCTTTCCTTTAATATTTGAAATATATCACTCCCCTCCCCCCTTCTGCCATCCACTGCGTGTAATCGGGAGGTTTCACCCCTCCAAGCCACCCCATTGAAACCACACAACCAACGGCCATAACCATAGCATACAAACCCCCATATAAATACACAAACATACACACGCAGACACACACCTTCTCCCCACAACATACACACATGCACGCACACACTTATCTGTCAGCCATCTTCTGTCATCCACCTGCCCGTCCTGGATCGCCTATCAGCCTCTGCGCGCACTCGTGTGCAGCAGCGTAGTGACAGTTATGATTAAGAAAGACCGCTCTGAGCGTTCTCAGAGCGGTCTTTCTAAATCAGTCTTTTTAATTTTCAAATATATTAAAAAGACCTTTTCACTCCATACTGAATTACAAGGGATGTCACAGGTTTTGAAATGTGCCATGCCCATATTTGTACCACAACTTGGCTTAGTGTGTTCCAAACATCAGTGGACAGTCACAAGATAATCTGACAAAATAGCATGGACAGCTAGCAGCTCTGCACAAGGCCAGGAAAAAATAAAAGATAAAGCACTTTTAGAGTCACAGCATTATAATTATTTTCCCCATTAGGCTCCTGTTTGCTTCCCATATACTTTAGAATGTGTCATTGTCTTCAATATTAAAGCGAACACTGCATTGCCGTAACATCACATGTAACTCCTTCCATTAGCCAAAAATGTACTTTCCACATACTGTATTATTATTATTATTATTATTATTATTATTATTATTATTTAAAATAGGCTCATAAAGAAAACAACAAGCGTTCAGATTTTGGGCATTTTGGCTTGAGTTTCAAATGACACAAACGATTTTTGTGTGAGGGCACAGAAAATTATACTGTCTTGGGTGTGATTTACACATGGCTTTTGGAGTGTATTTCTTGAGTGGTATGCATTGGCACAAGTACAAACATTGGTAATGGAGCACAAATCATAGTTAAAGGTTAAAGTGTGGCTCACGACAGATGTCACTTTGTAAGGATGAAGAAAATGAAATTCACTGGCGTATGTGACAGACAAAAATTCGCAACTGTAAGTGAAAAATCACATTGACTATCTTTTGGTGATACATGCCGACGAATTTCTGTGAGAGGTCGGAACATCTTAATTACTTTCTTAAGTGTGACACACTCACAAGTTTTTCTTGTGAAGGAGCTGAAAATCTCAGTGACTAGCTAGATCAGAGTCTGGTTACATTTAGTGATTACACCCAAGAGAGTTATGATACCATACAATGTACAAAGCCTGAAAACATGTTATGGGTAGGGGGATACCTGCAGCTCATGGGAGTTTTCCATCAGCCATCACAGGAGATGGAAGTGTAATGAAGGTCTCAACCTATATATAAATTGAATCAACAGCTGAATGAAGTGGAGCCCCCCCCCCATTTAAACCTACACAGAGAAATTCGAAGGGACTTATGTGGTGTTGCAATTATGCGAAAATGGTATTTATAATGTTACAATATACTAGTATTCAAAAGGCATTGTGTTTATAAAGTTGAAAATGGCATTACCGTGATGTAATAAGGTGGCGAGGCACAGAATGAACAATAAGATAATCTGTAACACAGACAGAAAATCGTCTGGCTAAAATGCCCTTAATGAAAATACACGTAACCAAATTGTGACTAAAATAAGAAGAAACTGAGTAGTACTCAAAGTGTGTAATGATGAGCTCATTTTAAAGTTGAGATGTTCGAGGACACCATGCTTTTAGAAACTTGACTAATGGACAGAAACCAGACATTAAATCGGGCCTGGTCGAAACCCTTATCTGAAGAATCCAGCTGGACAAAATTATAATTGAACAGTGCACCGAAAGAAAAGTCAGGAATGCATGCTTGAGCATATTTCATTTTGAAGGTTTTAGTCCAATTAAAATTAATTGCCCAATGAGCTAATGCTAACAATGAGGTTGTCTAAGACTGAGCAGGAGAGGTGGGGGCAGATTGTCTGCTCATATTTGGCTATAAAAATGAGCTCTGGGGAATGCTGAGGGGGGTTCTTTTGAGGCAGGGAACTTGACCACAGCAGATAGGGCTGCTCGGTGTCAGCAGGGTAATGAAATAAACCTTTATGAACTTAACAGTCTCTTTGCCAAATTTTTGAGCTGTCCTTATTGAATTGTGTTGGAGTATGTGAATCCTGCACCCCAACCTCCTCAAGGTGCAGCTATCTTGTTTTACAGGTACTAGAGGGTGTGCTCTGACCTATGGGCCCGTCAGAAGACTGTGCGCCCTCCTGTACACATGGCAGCAGAGGACGGTTTTTGACCATCAATTATTGATTAAAACAAGTCACGTAATGGCCGTTGACACAAAGTAACTCTAGGTCTTCGGCAATATCACTAGTCCTTCGCCATTATGGGCTGAGTAGACTGTGAAGCTCCCCATAGAGAATAGTAGTATAATTAAGACTGCAGTCGGAGTCTGAAGGGACCCGGGTTATCTCTTCCCATTTTTACGGGTGACGGACCAGACAAAAACCTGAAGAAGGCAGTGATCGAGAGGGTTGGGAGAACAAAAAAGGAGAGTGAAAACTGCACTAGCCGATAGAGACAGAAACACAGGGAAAAAGAATAATGGCAGTCCAGATTTGGGAACAAACCAAAACCATTAACTTCATTCAAAAATCAATAACAAGACTAAAATATTAATGAGGGACATGCATGCAGGTGGTCGGGGTTTGTGTTTCGGACTTGTTACATGTCACGCTATATATGTGTCTACATTTTTATGTTGTGGCAGTTCATGCGGCTCGCTTCGTGGCATAACTGTCTGCGTGCGCAGTTAAAACATTGGAACTAGTATAAAAATTATATTTTAAGCTAAATAAAAAATTGGCGTCAGGCCGAGGTCAGATAAGTGGTCAGATATTATAGTTTAAAGCACACAAATTCGTGGTGATTGTAGCCCAAAAAGAGTTAGACAACCTGTCAAAAGTGCAAAAATGCTGGTACACTTTAAGCAAACACAGTGTGTTTCAAACCAGCAGCTATGGAGTTAAAGTTGTATTTCCTTGTAGCAGGCAAGATAACTGATAAATCGTGCTAAGAACGATGGATTTTTGCATTGAAATGGCGGAGTTGTAGTGATTTAGGGAAGTGCTGTTCTCGTGCGTTAAGAGCGCGAGAAGAGAAATAAAAATATGCTCACGAAAGTGAGCAGTGATTTGTCAAGAAAGGAATGTGCAAAGACAGTTTTGAGATAAAACACTGCCCAGCAAATGACCCTGCCTTGCAAAGCTGTATGGAAAAAGAGACAGACTAACAGCGGATGTAATTGTGAGGTTATTTCAGTGAACTCTAGAATGTTTTGAGTGCATGTGTGTTATACATTGCATTTAATTTGTAAAACAGAGTGCATTGCATGCAGAATGAATGTGCCTCACGGCAGAGCAGCCCCAGCAATTGTAGGAAACGGGCTTGATTGCATATTAATGCGTCCGGCCTGTTGTGGAAAGCACTGCAAGATTCTTTCATTTTAGTACTGGTGAGCGGACATCCCAGCTCTTAGGAGCCGGATGACTAAAGCTAGGCCCCATTGTGGAGTTTCAAGAATAGGCATACATTATTGGGGTGACCTGGAGGATCTGGGGAACTAACAAGAGTGATTAATTCCTATAAGGATGAATGAGCGCAGACGAAAAGACATCTTTTGCGTGGTGCCAATGAGTTTTGGCAAAGAAATGCATTAGTTTTTTGATAGCCGGTACGTGTCTCACCCGGCTTATGAGAGGCATCTGTGTGGGAACATTCAGTATTGCCTAGAGGCCTTACTCTCTGTGAGACATACCATGTGGCCGTGCAGCATTTAAGACAAGCATTTAAAATGTATAAAAGAGTAAATGAGATGCCCAGGATCACACAGCGTTTAAGGGGTGAAGCTGGGATTTGTGCCAATGTTGCAATTCCAATCAGTTGAGCACTTTCTCTTCCAGCTCTCAACATGAACTAAAACAATCTAATGTTATAAAACTGACTTGCAAGAGTACATAACCTGTATTTCCAAACCTGACAATTCTAAAACCCAAAATATTACAGACAGGGGCTGCACAACATAGGAATAGTTTTTAGCATCAGTTCTCAATTATCAAGAGAAGTTCCTGCATGCAAGTAGGTAAAACCTCGCAGAAAACAGCACAGTGATGCAAGGGATCCTATATGATTTGACCAGGATCACTGTGCTGTCTGCTGGCATAGCCAGTATACAAGCATGAACACTTTTGCTGCACAGTCTCGAATTTGCATACTTGTTTGCCGCTTGGACAGATATTCTATGCACATCTGTTAAGGGACTGCTTAGGTTTTAAGAATGCCCAGCTGAGCAAATTCATTTTAACCCCTATCTGGTGCAGGAACAGTGCTGCTAATCGCACCGCTTGTGCTGCAAACCCAAGTAATTGTGCAAGTATATTTGTGAACTTCAGATTTAAAAACAGTTCAGCCAGCCTCACTGGGATTTGCCCTTCTGACCCCTCACATGAACACATATCCCTACAATAAGTACTTAACACACTGAGACAACTTCTGAACCTCCGTGGATGAATATGGATTTTAACTTTGACTAATGCACACGATCAGCAACATTCCCACAGAGGGGAAGTAACGCTACAAAGGTCGTGTTACCCAACTATGTATTCCACAATGAAAACAAAAGGAACTGCATGTTTTAATTGAACAAGGAAGAATGTACTTGTCAAAATCGACAGGCAATGGGTTTGGAGCCGCAGCAGCATGCAATCAAATTTTCCTGGCATGTGCTATTTAAGCCTAATATAAACTGGAATCTTGCTTTAGACCAGGCAGCATTGTGGGGGGCCCTAGGCAGCCACCCCATGGGCCCTCCAATAAAAACGTCTCTGGGGTCTATTGACGTCTGGCAAGGAATGAGCGATTCCTAGTAGCATGGAGCATGGAGAAGCACATAGGCATTGTGGTGCTATTGCAAGGAAGGGGCTTGCAGATTACAATAAGAAGGCATACACTAGGTGCTGCGGGATGAAGCATGCATCGCCTGTTATTATAGGACAAATAGATATATTGTAGTTACTATGAATGATCTGCATGTTAAGCTCACACTGGATAGAGTACATTAAGTAAATCACAGCATAGTGGTTAAATTAGCAAAAGGGGGATAAGTACAGACACTGCTGGGGGAACTGACAGAGGCAGGTAACCAAAGCAGGGTTGAGAATTTTGCTAGAAATGAGGAGGGTTGGTTCTGTGCCAAGTTCACTGGAAAAAGCATTCCGTGATTTGGGGACAAGACGGGGGACCTTAGCCCTGCGGCATTAGCTCCTTTGGTTAATGGGGACAGCAGCTGGTGACACATAGTCCATGAACATGAGCACTGGGGGATAGCTCAGGATTTAAGTAGTGCTTGCCTCTCGCATTGCATGTCAGAAAAGCTTCTCACCTAGGTAGGCCCTGCTGTGACGCGTATACATGTGTGTATGTATTGTTAAGTGCTGTATGGAAACAGAATGCTAGCAGTAGTGGTGAATTTTAACACTAAGGTTTCAGGGTGAGCGCGCCTAATCGACTTGTTAAACTGGGATTTTAATCCTTGCATGGGGAGGAGATTTCACGGCAGTGTATGACCATCCTGCTCACCCAATAGGGGACCAGCGATGACAATGAAACAGGTCTGAAGTGGGAGAATGGGAGAAAAGATTCCCCCCAATCTCCTCGCGCCCCTGGCCCAGAGGATCGCGGCCCAGACACCCGCCACGAGATGGATTCGTCTATCTACCAGACAACCAAAAACCCTGGTACAAGAACATACGGATGTGCCCACCAGCCTGCTCGCCAGCCTGCCCTACTCAAGCCGACACCTGCGGCATGGATGAACTCGACTAAGCCTTCCACAATAAGGACCTACATCGTTAGAGATACCATGATGACGTAGCCAACTGTCAGAACACGCGTGCAACCATGCACACTGGACACTCCCACACCAATCCTCATGAAGAATATACTCAGTGCTATGACGTAGGTGACGGACACACCCACTGACGCGCATCTTTATTATTTTTCACGTAGGTTCTCCAAAATGCAGAAACGCAAGACGCACAAAGCACTCGTTTACATGCTTGCTGACGCTTCTCCCGACCCTTGCATCATGATGAAAATACAACGAAGACATGACACTGCCTATGAAGCCATGTGACACCACAACATAAGTGCCGTGCATTACACCCCCCCACCTATGAACCAGGCCCAAGTAGGCCGCAAACAAGAGCCGCCATGAACACTGAGCGAGCAAGAGTACAATTGCTGACCCTGCAGAACGAGCCCAGCGAGAGCTGGCAGCCAAAGGAGCGATGTTGCAACTCGTATGCTACCAGCCGACGCCAAGGTCACACCTGAAAGCAGAACCAGGCACGCAGAGGCAAATACAACTTTAAATGTGCAGAATTCTGCCTCAGCCACGGTCTCTCCTCACGTGACCAAGCCAAACCTGACAAGGAGCCAGACCCACGAGGGAGAAGTCACCTGGGTCTCCCGTCTGGGACACAGGCTGCAACAATGAAATGACCCAATGGACACCTGCAGCGATGGGAATGGTCTGCTCTCAGGCCTATGAGCAAATCCACGCATTGTCTGCACGAAAACATAGTTACATATTGTTGCAAATGACAGGTACACCGCGAGCTGGGAACAACGATGGTCCCAGGCTGGGGGGCTCGCGAGTGGACCAATCAGAACATGGGGCACTCATCATTGACGCCACTAACATTAGCCAATCATTAGGGGTCTTCATGTAACAATTTTCAAGTATCTAATAGAAGGGACAACCCAAGTATACCACCTGACTGACCCTTAACCACTAACAATCCTCTCTATACGTATGCTATACTAACCCTACCACTCGAGGAACCAATCCAGAGTGGCGATAGGTTTTTTGCTAACTTTCCCAGGTGACGCAAGTAACGCGTCATACTGAGGCAAAAAGGGGCCTGCGAGCCCCACGAATTTCGAGAGTCTGGACGGACACGTACGATCCTAGACCCATCCCTGCCGTTGTTCAATAAACAGCAGAATCACCTTGCTTCTTGTGTGTGTCTCATACTCATTTTTGGGAAACACGGGAGGAGTTGGGGCCTCCCAGCCCGGAGGTCCGCGGACGGCCCAGCCGACCCCGGGAGAAACTCCCCGACAAGTTGGAGGCACTGCTGAGATCTGATTACGATCTACTTTTCATTTTTCTGAGTACTCTTGTTGCGAGGAAGCCCGGCGGTGGGGCCCTCTCTGCCGCTGCCCCCTTTTTGAGGACTACAGGACCATCGTGGAACTGCGAGAAGACCGGACAGCGCAATCCGGATATTGGCCCTCGGGAGCCGGCGGTGGCGAGCCGCTTGGAGGGGTGCACGCAGTTGAGCGGCCCCGCATCAAGAGAACTTGGTGAGTATGTCACACCCAACAAGCAATGTGAAATTGTGAGGGAGGAGGGAGGAATGGAATAAGGGAGGTGGGAGATGTTACCAAGGTGTGCGGCAAAGAATTGATAAATTAGTGTTGGCAGTGAAGTGATTGGTAGCTGGACAAGTGCGAGAGCAGTCCGCTATGCTACGAAGAAGAGTGGGCAGAGCACGAAAACATCACGTGTGACCACTCGTAGACACTGATTGGCCTTGGTCGCGAACACCTGTAAGGGTGTGTGTGTGTGTGTGTGCGGTTTCCTACGACTTGGCGATTATTGTTCAATAAGTAGATGTGGATCCCTATTGATCGAGCAGAGAAACTTGATAGATAGATGACGTTTTCCTGTAGGCGGTAGCTAACTGGTTGCCTAATACGGAAGATAATTGGCTGGTTAAGCCCTCCTGTTGAGGGGCGTATCACACGTGAGGCGACGCAGCATGCGTAGTCTGATTATATTATTTGGTTACCTTATTCCAGGCGTGACAAGAGGACAGCTGTGGGGTTAACGGGGATAAATAGCAAAACTGATTTTCGAGCATTTTGAAGTGTGAAAAGATCTTACCGGTAGTTTTGGAAGAGGTCGGTGACGTCACCCGTAGGGCTTTCATAGGATACCTCGACCACACAGCATTGTTGAAGAGTGGTGGGGAAGCGAATAGTGGTAAGGGGAAGGGGACGGAGGTCACAGCAACGATTAGATCGGGGCAAGGTGGAGAGGGGGACGTGACCGCAAACGGAGAACACCGGCCACGACGAGTCAGGAAGGTGGAGGAGGGGTGAAGAAAAGTGGGACGGCTGTATAAGCACGTCACACAGGGCACGCAGCCGCAGGGGGCTACGTGCACCTTGGCCGTAGGGGGCCGTAACGGTATTAAGTGAGAGAAACAAATACAGAGAAAGAACTATATACTTGCAAGCGATATATTTGACTGTTTTCTTTTTAGCGGACGATCGCAAGTCCCCAAACTACGGGGCCAAGTAAAACATCTGCAATTGTCAAATTTGATAGAGTTTATTTTTAGCCAGGTCGCGACTACTATATTGAGGGGAGCTAACAACACAGTGCTACCATGTCATACGGGATAGGATCGGGAAGGTGGGGGAACACCCTCACTACCCCGCTACAGCATATATGTAAAACACTGTCACCCCATAGGGAGAAACTGATTAAATACAGCATAGAATGGACACAGGGGACGGACAACAAAATGACGACACCCTGGCCGCCTAACGGCAGTTTCAACCCATATGTCCAGCACTCACTACTGACACATCTACATAACACATGCAAGGGGAAGAAGTTGACGCACCATGTGGAGGTGTTTAACTTATGGAGGATGTTCCAGGGGTCCCGACCAGGACCGACCGGAATGTTCACTGTGGGGGAAACAAAGGAGGAGAAGAAGGTTAAGGAGGAAGAAGAGAATGGGGAGAAAGAGAGTGAAAGCACACAGTGCATGTGATGAGGACAAGAGGAAGGAGAAAAGCATAGCAACGTAAATGAAACAGAAATAAAAAAAGGAGCGGACCGACGACATGCCCTTAGCGAAAGTAGTGAAAAAAGAGGAAGGGGGCTTATATCCTATAATGGAACTACGAGAAGTGGTAAGGCAACAACTAAGGGCGGCTGAGGGGTATTCGAACCCAGCATACAGCCCACCACCATATACAGCTACAGGTGGCTACACGGGGGGGGAGGTGACAAGTGCGGTAGGGCCAACTTATACGAAGATGCCCGCAAGGGAAGGGAAGACTAGTGAAGAACTAATTGCAGCCATAGGACACAACGAGTGGGTAGCTGCGCAGGTGTTATTAAAATTGCGAGGGGCATTAAAGGGAGAAGAGAAGGAGGTAGTAAGAAAGATGAACGAGGACAATGAGAGTAAGAGCGAGATAAAAGGGGAAGGGGGAAAAAGGAAGGAAGGGCAGCTGTTACGAGAGGAGGAGGAGATTTTGGAGGAACGATTGGCAGAGTTAAGGAATGAGCAAAACGCCCTGATCAAACAGCTTGAGAGGGAGGAAAGAGAGCGAAGAAGAGAAAGGAAAGAAAGTAAGAATGAGCTAGAAAAAATTAGGGAACGTACTGAAGAACGGAAGAGGGAGGCTGAAAGAATGAAGGCGATAGCAGAAAGGGTATCTCGAGCAGCGCAGCGCGACAGGAAAAGGGAGGAAGAAGAGAAAGAAAAGGAAGTGGAAATATGGAAGAGAAAAATACTATCAGAAACCACAAAGAAATACGAGGAAGGGAAGGTAATAGAAAGCATATTAGAAAGGGAAAGAGAGAGATGGGAAAGGAGGAGAGAGGAAGAAAGGATATTAGAAAAGATGAGTAGTGAAGTAATGGAGGAATTAAAAAAGAAAAGAGAGGAAATAGGATGCGAAATAATAGAGAAAAGAGAAGGGGAAAGAGAAGATAGGAGAGGGGAGAGTGGGATAAGGAAATATGTACGCAGGGACACAGAAGTAGCAACAACATCAGCACAAAGGGGAGCAATTGGAAAAGAAGAAGTGGGAGGAACAGATTTAATAGATTTAAAAACAGTGACGATTCGGGGGAAAAAGACAGTTTGGGGGTTGTCGCTCCTGGATGATTTTTGTAGCGAGGAAGAAGGAGGAATGGGGAGAGAAGGAAGAAACGGGGAAAGGGAAAGCTTAGATAAATCGTACATCACCCGAACCAACAGGGAATCACCATGGGCTTGCAGAAGGAAGGAAGAACTGGGGGGAAGTGAGGAAGGAGAGCAAGGAATGGTGGGAAGACAAACACGTGCTGCTACACCCTCATCATCCCGTCCAACATGCCCACCCACACCCGCTCCCGAACACACACCCTACGCCGGCAAGCTTAGAGATCTCCCCGGACGCAGGCAGGAAGAACGAACACACACGCCCAAATCAAATAAAGGAAATAATAAACGAAGGGGAAGAGGTGAAGGGGAAGCAGCTATGAGCGGGAGAAATTTGGATATAACAGATGACGTGGATGACACAGAAGAAGAGGAGGGGTATACGGACTCAACACTGTGACACCCGGGGGATCAGATAGGACACAACCTAATGCCACTTTTGGAGAGAGGAGGGGTTAGACCACAAAACGTCCCTTGGAAGCATGCAGACAAGGAAAATATAAAGTGTAGGCTCCCATCACTAAGTGGAGGAGCGGGGAAATGGATATATGAGATGGAAAAACGCACTGCAGGACAGAAACTGGCAGTAGGAGACGTGAAGGGCCTACTAATATCAATATTAGGGGATGCAGCAGATGACATCTGGAAGAGAGCAGGATTCCCCGGGGTCACAATAACGAACACATCACATGACGGGGCGCCATTTGCGAACTGCAGGCATGCATTATGGCAAGCACTAAGGGTACAATACCCAGACACCTCAGACATAGGAGCAATTACATCACGCAAGATGCGTGAGAACGAAGATCCTGTTGATTATATCCAGGAAATTCAGGAGAAGTGGCGTATGGAAACTAGAGAGCAGTGGGACAAGACACCGGCAATATTTTACCATATACTAATACAAGGGCTCCCGGAGGCAGTACAGAAACAATTGAAGAAAGTAGTGGGGCTGGAAGCAAAGGCTTGGCCGGAAATACAACTGACAATAGTACACCATTGTAGAACGTGGCAAGAAAAGATGAAACAAAAGGAAGAAGATAGAAAAGCGGAAGAGGCTAAATTAGTGCAGAAGAAACTGACTAAGTACACGATGGAAGGTGCACTAATAACCACACCTACAACAATGACAACAAACCCCACAGAAGTAGTGACCACACAAGATTCCTCCGAAATACAATCACCACAAATTATAACACAACAGCTGCCACCACCCCCACCATACACGGCTAACATGGGAGGAGGATAAATGACATCAGGAACTGGATATTATAATAACAACAGGGGAAGGGGAGGAATGATGAGGGGGAGGGGATATGGCTATCCTGCACAACAGCAAGGGGGAGGATTCAGAAGCTTCTACCCCACTGGACAACCAGTATACCAGGATAATTCAGGAAGTTTCCCATGGCAGACCAGGGAACCACCAGTATGTTGGATTTGTGGAATGTTAGGACACATGTCACGCACATGTAGAATGAGACCCTCCACACCAGCGTGGGGAGAACAGGGACAACAAGGGCCTTCAAGGGAACAGCAGGGTTACCAACAACAGCATGGGCTGCCACAAGGCAGCACGCAGCAACAGTTGGTAACACAACAACAGCCACAAACATATTCACTACCGCAACAACAGGTAGCGATAACCCAACAACACCAAGTGCAGCCAGTGCAGCAGCCCACTCAAATACAGGACCATAAGGTAACCTCCACCGATACACAGCTACAACAAACACAACTGGGAAGCGTGACTGTCCTGGGACACAACCCTCACACAGGAAGTGGTCAATCATTATACCCACAATAGGACAGCCCACAGACGTCCTTGGTGTGTCCCATCCTACCAGTAACACCTAATAGTGGGGAGGAACCACGCATTGAGGTAACGATAGGTGACAAAAAATTATCATTCCTTGTTGATACTGGGGAAACCCGGTCTTGCATAAGGGAAGGTAAATTTAAGATGCCAAGGATTCTCTGGGGCTAGGGGGTTGGTTCCCTTTACTGATAACATCTCCTTATCAATAGGGGATTATGACATGTCCGTCCCGCTCCTGTATTCAAGGGAGTCACCAGTGAACATACTTGGGAGGGACATAATGAGCAGGCTAAATATGACAATCTCCTTCACGGAGGATGGCATAATTTGTTCCACTCCAGGAATAAACATGCTCACTGCACGGCAAATTCTGCAAGCATACTGTGGACAGACAGTAACTCAGGCTGAGCCAGTAGATGGCGAACTGTTCCAGTACAGAACAGACATGGCATTCGCCTGGATGCCAGGAATAGAAGGAAAGATCTGGAGGAGGCCAACAGCATACTTGTTCAGACCTGAGACACCAGCCAATGAACCGGAAGGGAAGGTGATTTCAGTGAGCATCGAGAGTAGCAGTATATATCTGATTATATCGCAGTGCATGCCCAAGACCAGGAAGGGAGAGCATGGAGGGCAGTGATAGCGCTGGCTGAGGGATGCAGGCTCACCCGGGTATCCGATGAGGAGCTCTTTTCAGAAGACAAGGAAGAGGGTGAAATGGTATTTATGATGAGTGTAGATATATGGCTAAGAGTGACATATAAGCAAGTGGCACAGAAAATTGCCATGGCACTTGAAGCACCCGCATCTACCCCAGTTCCCTTTTACGAGGAATATATGGCAAAAGTTCCAACATCATTGTGGACCACCAGTCCCTATGACGTGGGCTGCATAAAGAGTATAGGGGGAGTAAGAATAAAGCTGAAAAAGGGTGCAATACTCCCTAGAGTGAAGCAATACCCACTATCAAAAGAGGCAGATGAGGGCATATACGAAACAATAACGGCCCTAATAAATAACGGCATACTGGTACCATCAGAATCACCATGTAACACGGCCGTGTACCCAGTGCACAAAGCTAAAGGAGGCTCTTGGCGTTTTATCCAGGACCTCAGACCCTTGAACAACATTGTGGAAGCAGAATACCCCATAGCAGCAAACCCGGCCACAATCTTATGTGGGATTCCAGCAGAGGCCTCACGATTCACAGTGATTGACCTCAAAAATGCCTTTTTCTCAATACCCCTGCATCCAGATTCACAAGACTTGACAAGCTTCATGTACAGAAACACAAAATGGAAACACACCAGGTTACCACAAGGGTACTGTGAGTCACCCTCAATTTTTAACAGAGTAATACAGATGGACTTGGGAAACGTTGAATTGGAAAGTATGGTGCTGCAATATGTTGACGACATAATAATCTGCAGCCTAAACGAGAAAAGGTGCAGGGAGGACTCATTGAAAATGCTGACAGTATTGGCTGAAAAAGGTTACAAAGTAGACAAGGAAAAGTTACAGTACTGTCAGGAACAAGTATTATATATTGGTCAACTAATATCCCAACACGGAAGAAAGATTGCACCACAAAGAGCACAGGCTATATCAAACACGCCACTGCCACAAACAGTGAGGGAGCTGCAGCAATTCCTGGGATTGTGCAACTACTGTAGAGCATGGGTTTTTGATTACAGCTCATACATAGGACCCCTGCTTGAAGCATTGAGAGAAGCAAACAAAGGGGACAAAAAATTGGGGTGGACAAGGGAAATGAAAGAAGCATTTGACGAGTTGAAGAACGCAATATCAACTGCTCCGGTACTGGCCACCCCAGATTATGAACGGCAGATCTTCATCTTTTCACATTGCGACTCAGCGGTAATGAAAGCAGTATTGGCTCAGAAAACAAGCATGGGAAACAAGCCAATAGCGTTCTACAGCGCTCACTTGGACCCTGTTATGTTAGGCCATTTCCCTTGCGAACAGAGGCTTGCCACAACTGCATTCTCGGTAGAGAAATCATCATCTATCACAATGGGGTGCCCAACCACACTATTCGTGGAGCATGCACTATTTGCAATATTGAATAAGCCTAAGTCCACACTAACAACGCAGAGGGTGTCAGGTTATGAGATCATCTTGTCTAGACCAGAACTATCTATTGTTAGATGCAGTACAGTTAACCCCGCAAGGTTTATAGCGGAAGTTATTGAGGAAGGTGATTATGCTGACGACTGTACGCAGACTATCGAAATGTACTCATGTACTAGAAAAGTTGAAGAGGGTGCGCTCAATGGTGGAGAGCTCTTGTTCATTGATGGGTCATCAACAATACACCAGAGTGATGGGATAAGGAGAACTGGGGCAGCAGTTGTAAAAATGAAAGAAGATTTGGTGTGTGTCCTGGTGAAATGTGTACAGTTACCACAGCATTATTCGGCTCAAGCAGCAGAATTGGTTGCACTGATTTTAGTGTTGAAGGAAAGCGTTGACAAAAGAGTTACTATATATTCTGATAGCGCATATGGCACTTCAACTGTCCACTCAAGGTTGATAAAATGGCAGAGAAGGGGGTTTAGAAGAGCTGATGGTACACCAGTACAACATGCTCTCTTGTTAGCTGAATTAATTGAAGTAATCAATGATCCCCAAGAAATAGCTTTGGTTAAATGTCCGGCACACACAAATGGAGAAGACCATATCTCAAAAGGGAATGAAACAGCAGACGCACATGCCAAACATGCGGCGTATTTTGGTGAAATATGGAACCCCCCAGAGTCAGAGAGAGGGAGAGGGAGGGGGATAGCTAAACAGATGTTGATGAAAGAAGGGTATACCCATCTCCCAGCCACACAGATAATGGAATTACAGGCGGCCGCACCAATGGCAGAAAAGGAACTATGGGTAAAAAGAGGATGTACGATGTCACCAACTGACGCACTGTGGCGTCAGGGTAACACTGGAAAGGTGGTCATGCCGTTGGCACTATTGAACACCGCCCTAGCCCAGCTCCATCACCCAGCTCATACAGGAAAAGAAGTCATTGCAGCACGAATTAGGGAAGACTGGTTCTGCCCCGAGTTAAATTCTCATTTAACAAATTTTATCAGCAGTTGCCTTACATGCCAACAGTTTACGGACGGTCACACGCTGCCAGTGATAAAAGGTACTATACTCCGGCCAGAGGGACCCTTCCTGCACATTCGTATTGATTACGTTGATATGATCAATGTATGTCAAGGAAATAGGTATATGATTGTAGTGGTATGCCCATTCTCCAGATGGATTGAGGCAGGATCCTGCCCACATGCAGATGCGTTCAGAGCAGCTAAATTTCTAGTGAGGGAAGTTTTCCCCAGGTGGGGTGTGTGTGAAGTGCTGCGGTCAGATAACGGCCCACACTTCGCTAATGAAATGTTTCAGCACATCACGTCCTTGCTGGGCATTAAGCATAAATTTGCGTGTGCATATCACCTGCAGGCCAACGGTCTATGTGAACGCCTGAACGGCTTATTGAAAGAAGAAATAGCAAAGATACAGCAAACAACAAAGAAGAGCTGGCTGTATTGTCTTCCGCTAGCTCTATTTGAGCTAAGGAATAGGCCAGGGTCTGACCACCACCTCACTCCTCACGAGGTGGTGACAGGACGTCAAATGCGCCTTCCTCTAATGCCTACATCAAGAGCATTCACAGATTATGAAAACACTGCAACTGTTCTTGGTGATGAAATGTACAAATATGTGTCTTCTTTGATTACTAGTGTAGCGTTTGTATCTCAACAGCTCAAGCGCACGTGGGGCGGGTCTAAGAGTTGTCAACAAGAAGACACCGACAAAGAATTGTAAAATGCAGGACTCAGCAAAATTGCTAAAGGTGACCACGTGCTATTCCGCAACTTCAATAGAAAGTGGAACAGCCCACGCTTTACTGGTCCTCATTTGGTAGAGGAGGTAGCTACCAGAGCGGTGAAATTGCAGGATAAGCGTGCTTGGAATCACCTACACGACGTGAAGATCTACAAACTCCAGACCCGCCCTAGCATTACCGACAGGGCCATTGGAAGAACAACGACAGCATCACCTACAGATAAGGAGACGTTGACCACAGCTGAAATAGACGCTGGACACTTGCCCACAGCCCATCCCATGGTCACGAGATCGAAAAGTAAACAGACTTCCGCCAATTGAGCCCCAAACCCCCTGCCTGCTAAGGTCACCCCCAATTGAAGGACATTGTTTTGTGCACACACACATGTAAACACTTGTATGTTTTCTCTTTTTCTTCTCTCGCACATGCAGGTACCGTGTGTAATTGTATTGTCGAGAAAATAAGTAACTAACAGCGTGCATTGCCCAGGAGTAGATGCTACCCACTGATGATAACTACCCTGAAGCGCTATCACACCAATTTGTATATTCTATAAGAAGGCCAAAGTACCTAAAAAGAAGGAAGGTACGCGTCTATTACACCACATTTGTTTTGGCCATAGAACAATCATTTCCCCATCTTCACCAGCACTTACCTGCTCTAAGAGATAGATCATTAAGGTTGGCATGGGAACAACTCTTCGCCTGGGCACTGAACGACTACTTGATAGGGAGAGCTTGATAACAACAACTGACCATAATAACAAGCGTATTGAGAATTTTCAGGCGGGCAACTTTAACGTCGCAAGAATAAGCTGCCGGACTGCAGCAAGGTAAGAGCAATGCCGGTCAGACTAGCTTTTGTAATAAAAATTATAGGAGTATTGGTCATCACTGGTCTATTGGCTGCCTCTGTATGGCAGAAAAGTTATGCTATCAATATTATGGCTGCACCAAATCCTAACGTACCCCCTCCCACAGCTGCATCAGGTGTGACGTCAGGTGGTACTTGCAACCCTCCACATAAAGGAAGTAGAGTTAAACGCAGCACATACTCAGATAATAAGGGTATTGATAATTACATAACAGATTCAGCACACGTCTCGAACAACATGTGGTACCAGCACATGACCCAAATAGGTAAGCAGACAACAGAAGACAGCTGTTATGTTTGCTCATTGATCCCATACGCCATGAGCGCTTCTCGGACATTCGTAGCCACAGAAATAGAAGAAAAGACATCACGATGTATAATATATCTGGCACTATTTCAAACGAGAGGGCGGTTTCAAGGAACAGTGATGAGAATGGAGTGGAAAACAAGAGACACATACCCGTACGAAAACAATTTCCTCAAGTCATATTTGAGTTACCACAAGAGCAGTTTGCATGCCGAAGCGTTCAGGTACATGACAAGTGGCCCTGAAAAGGGAGAAATGAAGAAAGTAACACTACAATACCTACCCTGTGATTGGTACGCCACCGAAGTTCCTGGTACACAAGGCTGTTGGGAAAGGCCACTGGTAACAATAACAGGGAAGGTGTACATGAACAATGAATGGGACATAGGAGTGGTCGGTAGCAACATGGTAACAAGAGAAAATACTACCACCATAAAGGAACACAATGACAGATGTTGGACGACATGGGGCAAGTACGTACCCCTGCTGACATGGATGGAGAAAGACAAAGACCCAATAAGCATACTACCGCTGACCGCGCCCAAGTTATGCTACCAACACAGTGGAGATGTGGAGGTGGGATACAACACCAACTGTGCAAGCGTGTTAGAGTTACCAGAGGGGGGTGCAGGAACGGCAGTGAGAATGGATCACTACTGGGCCTGCGGAAATAAGGCATATCACACCCTGCCCCCGTTGTGGAATGGTATATGCACAATGGTACATATCAATGTACCATCACTAGTGGTGCCCCAAAAACATGTGAACATGGCCAACTTCCCCAAAATGGATGAAGGGAACAAGAGGAAGAAGAGATTGGTACAATCACAGAGGGAGAAGGACAACAACAACAACAATAATGTCTTGAACAGGAAAAAGAGACAAGGAGAACCTCTGACGGGGAACTACCTGTGGGGAAGGTCGGAAACAGCACTCACTTCTATCCCACCAGAACACAGGTTATTTAGCAGAGCTGCTATGTTCTTTTCGTCAATAATACACCCTGGACTACAAGCTTATGCAAACCTAAATGGCTCCAGATAACCCGATGGGAACTAATGATGACCATTAATTCAACAGTAAACAGATTCAATGCAATAAAAGAGGAACTACGAGTGGTGAGAATGGTAGCACTACAGAACAGATATGTATTGGATCTCCTCACAGCGATGGAAGGAGGAGTTTGCGCAAAGATAGGACAATCATGCTGCACATTTATTCCTGCTAACGATATCGACAATGGTACACTCACCGAAGCAGTATCACAGCTGGCCCAAATGCACTCCAAAATGATGAAGAAAGTAAAGGAGTGAAGAAGGATGACAGCTGGTTTTCATTGCTATGGTCATGGATGCCATCATGGCTGTCGGACGGGCTGAAGATTATAGTTGGATGCATAATACTGGCTGGAGCTGCATTGATTATAATAAGGTTTTGGAAGGCCAGGAAGGCACGCACTACAGACGAGATGATCGAAATGGTCGGTATGCACCCCTTGATGCCAACAGATGATCACCAGCACACAGACACCATAATAAAGGAAAGAGAAAAACTGCGCAGACAGATCATCACCAACCACCTAGACCCACCATCCGTAAAGCTCGAAAAGCCAAGAAACCCGAGAAGCTACATCGGAAGATGGGTATACTGCAAACAGGGAGGAAGTTGTGTATATATGTATTGGTCATTTGAGGATCATGTCAACCACTACGGACACCTGGGAGGAGTGACTAAAATATGGAGAGAAAGAGGAGACAGAGAAAAGGATATGTTTGTGGTCGACAAGTCGACCAGAGGGGGGACTGAAGTGGGAGAATGGGAGAAAAGACTCACCCCAATCTCCTCGCGCCCCTAGCCCAGAGGATCGCGGCCCAGACACCCGCCATGAGATGAATTAGTCTATCTACCAGACGACCAAATACCCTGGTACAAGAACATACGGATGTGCCCACCAGCCTGCCCACCAGCCTGCCCTACTCAAGCCGACACATGTGGCATGGATGAACTCGACTAAGCCTTCCACAATAAGGACCTACACCGTTAGAGATACCATGACGACCTAGCCAACTGTCAGAACACGCGTGCAACCATGCACACTGGACACTCCCACACCAATCCTCACGAAGAATATACTCAGTGCTATGACGTAGGCGACGGACACATCCACTGACGCGCATCTTTATTATTTTTCACATAGGTTCTCCAAACTGCAGAAACGCAAGACGCACAAAGCACTCGTTTACATGCTTGCTGACGCTTCTCCCAACCCTTGAATCATGATGAAAATACAACAAAGACATGACACTGCCTATGAAGCCATGTGACACCGCAACATAAGTGCCGTGCATTACACACCCCCACCTATGAACCAGGCCCAAGTAGGCCGCAAACAAGAGCCGCCATGAACACTGAGCGAGCAAGAGTACAATTGCTGACCCTGCAGAACGAGCCCAGCGAGAGCTGGCAGCTAAGGGAGCGATGTTGCAACTCGTATGCTACCAGCCGACGCCAAGGTCACACCTGTAAGCAGAACCAGGCACGCAGAGGCAGATGCAACTTTAAATGTGCAGAATTCTGCCTCAGCCACGGTCTCTCCTCACGTGACCAAGCCAAACCTGACAAGGAGCCAGACCCATGAGGGAGAAGTCGCCTGGGTCTCACGTCTGGGACACAGGCTGCAACAATGAAATGACCCAATGGACACCTACAGCGATGGGAATGGTCTGCTCTCAGGCCTATGAGCAAATCCACGCATTGTCTGCACGAACACATAGTTACATATTGTTGCAAATGACAGGTACACCGCGAGCTGGAAACAACGATGGTCCCAGGCTGGGGGGCTCGCGAGTGGACCAATCAGAACATGGGGCACTCATCACTGACGCCACTAACATTAGCCAATCATTAGGGGTCTTCGTGTAACATTTTTCAAGTATCTAATAGAAGGGACAACCCAAGTATACCACCTGACTGACCCTTAACCACTAACAATCCTCTCTATACGTATGCTATACTAACCCTACCACTCGAGGAACCAATCCAGAGTGGTGATAGGTTTTTTGCTAACTTTCCCAGGTGACGCAAGTAGCGCGTCATACTGAGGCAAAAAGGGGCCTGCGAGCCCCACGAATTTTGAGAGTCTGGACAGACGCGTACGATCCTAGACCCATCCCTGCCGTTGTTCAATAAAGAGCAGAATCACCTTGCTTCTTGTGTGTGTCTCATACTCATTTTTGGGAAACACGGGAGGAGTTAGGGCCTCCCAGCCCGGAGGTCCGCGGACGGCCCAGCCGACCCTGGGAGAAACTCCCTGACAAGTCTTAGCCCCATTTCTATTTTTTTTATATTGTGGGGTGGCAAGCAGCCTGGAGCAGGTAGGCAACCTGACCCTGGCTGAGCATCACAGAAGATATTGGCTGGGTCAGTGCGCCAGCAGTCCCAGTGGCACATACATGCAGGACTGTCAGCAACTTAGGCAAATGGAATATGGCAGTCAGTGTATGAATGTTGCTTTCTATAGCATGCGTGGCTCTGAAGGAGCTAGAGAATGGAGGTCATAGTGTACTTTAGCTGTCTCCTCACCCTCAACCCCTTTCTGGGCTAGCAGAGATCCTGTAAAGGGCAGAGTCGGTGTCTGTGCATATCTGTGAATGCCACCAGCCTCATACATGTCACTCTTTGGGGTGCTGTTTGGACACATGGCTTTCATACCCTTTGGTTGCAGACACCTTGGCTCAGATATTGCTTTGTATTTCTGATATGTGGATTTTTAGTTAAGTTTATTGTGTATGTGCGTTGTATGGTAGAGGCACAGTGTTCCCAGTTTTGCGAACTGCCTTTGGGGGTGTTAATAGATGCTTTATTTTTAGGAAATTGTATTTGTATGCATTATTTGTTAATGCCTTCACATTAGTCCAGTCCAGGTGTCTGTGAGCTGGGAAAAAACTATTGCAGACATTTCAGTGGATTCCAGGCTGTTTAAACTCATAATTAGGCCAGGATTTGTGATGTCATATGTCTGTGGGCTTGGACAGTAAATTGCACATCTTGGAAGCCATTTTTTCCAAAATGCCTTGCAGAGGGAGAAGCCACCGGCACACTGAGTGGTGTGAGGTGGCCTAGCTCGCTCCCAAATTCCCGCCAAGATATGTACGCCCCACCAACTTCAAAGTCACCAGCCGCCACTGGGCTGAACTGACCCTAGCAGCAGCATCCGTTAAAGATACCAGCGCTGTGTAAGACTTACATTTGTGACTTAAAAAAAAAACAACTAAAAAGTAGCCTTTCCTGCATGGATAGCCAGTGAGCACCTCATCTGGCGCAAAGTCTTGTGTATTCTTTCAAAGAATACTGAGAGTTGCGCACAGCAGCACTCCACGCTTTTAGAGCTTGTGAAGATTTTGTAAGATGCCTGCAAGAATGGAAGTGTAGTAATACAATTTAACACTGATAATGACGGGAAATGAATGAGCAGGTGGTGTAAGTATGGCGGGGAAAGGAAAGGGCTGGAGGCATTAGCAAATGAGATAGTGAAAGGGAAGTAATGACACAGGGATGTCACTCCACCAAAATGATAGAGGTAACGAAAGTGACATCTCAATGACCCTTGACCTCTGATGATACCACTATAGGAAAAGTTTTAAACATTTTTTAATTCTTAGGGTAGCAAAGGGGACCGCGGGCCAACAAGGGATACCTCCGGGGGTGCAGCCACGACCCCTGGCGAACCCCAAATGACGTCCCTGCATTGACACTCTAACGATAAAGTGAAACAAACAGAGTGTAGCATGTAACCTGGCATGGTATGAGCAAGGGTTATTTTACAGCTACAAAAGTAATGTTAGAATTAAAAGAGGTAGTGAGAAACTTCATGAGATGAGGAGCAAGTGATTTTACATGGGGTTTTAAATTAACGTGCAGGCAGCAGCAGGCCCTGCCCTGTAGCTGAATGGTCCATTGCCATTCATGCGTTCTATCATTTTTGACTAAGAATGCCCCCTGAAATTAAAGGAGGTTACTGGATCATCTGTGACCTGCTTTTGGGGAATTTTGGGGATAGCACACATGTAGTGAAGAGGGTTTTTGGGTGCTCCTAAAGGCTTTTTCTTGGAGCTCCACCATGACTGCAGGACAGTCTGCATGGAGTCATACCTGGGGTGGTAGGTTACAATTTTGAGGCCTTGTCAGTCGGAGTGGAGAACATTTTTATTAAATGGGGAAAAACTTTCAGTTTGAGACAGGCAGTTGAGATTCTGGTATTGTAGGAATTAGATGAACGAAGAAAGACTTGAATGACAACACGTGAAAGCATGATGATAGTGTTGAGGTTATCAAGGAAAGCATGATTATTTAGGGCATGCCTTAGTTAAACACAAGCAATTTTGAAGGCATGGAAGCGGCAGAAGGCAAATGAGATTGGGTGAGTGAGAAGTAAAAGATTGTAGTATGTGTGCAGCGTGATGAATGTAGCCAGCTGTATAACCTGGTGAAGAAATAACAAAACAAAAAAAGGGAGAGTAAGGATTTTAGAAATTCAGGCGCCGGCTGCGAATTATGAACATTTGCAAACACGAGGTGAAACGGATGACCTCCAGGAAAATGAAGGCAGCCATAAAATAGGGAAATATTGCAATTCATAAATGAGCAAGCAGAATGAAAAAAGAATTGTGAAGGACAGTAGTGGTTCAAGTAAGAATTCCGGGGGGGGCACCCCAGAAAAAAAACGTAAGAAACCCAGGGGGGCACCCGAGAGAAAAACATTAGCATTCCGGGGGGGCACCCGAGAGAAAAACATTAGAATTCTGGGGGGGCACCCGAGAGAAAGACGTAAGAATTCCGGGGGGGGGGCACCTGAGAGAAAAATGTAAGAATTTCAGGGGGGCACCCGAGAAAAAAATGTAAGAATTCCGGGGGGAGCATCCGAGAAAAAAATGTTAGAATTCCGGGGGGGCACCCGAGAGAAAAATGTAAGAATACCGCGGGGGGGCACCCGAGATAAAACGTAAGGATTGCCAGGGGGGCACCTGAGATAAAAAAGGATTCACCTTGTTCCTGCGCTTTAAAGAGTTGTCAGAAGAAACGTGAACCCAGAGCCCACATAATAGGGGACGACTAGGCTACGGTGACGATTAAAGACGGCACAAATGGGGTTCGTTTACACCCCATGTCGGGGTATTGATTAGAAGGCAGGTATATGTGTGTCCAGCTGGTGTTTGTCTAGTCTGTCAAGTGTCTGTTATACATGTCCTGTTGTATGTCAAATGTAAGGAATTGTGTCTCCTTGTTGGTTGAAATCAAGTAAAAGTTTAATGCGATTCTACAGTTGAGAAGGAATCGCACATAGATTGATGTTCTTGAGTAAATTGGCGGTATAAATAATTTGGCAGGAAGGGACTGGATTGGAGCTTACTGCATTTGATGCTCGCTCATTGTAATGGGAGTTTTGGACTCACATAAGGATATCAATAGAAACAGAGTTTAGCCTGGAAAACATTGCTCCAATTAGAGGAGTAGGTTAAAGGTACCGTCCACAAGATGTTTATGCCGTGGCCACAAATTGAGTCTTCATCCAAAGCCATTTTACAACGCATGGCAATTTATTTGCATTCCGCATAAAGAAAAAAAAGAGAGAGGTTAGAAAATGCTATGCTGTTCTCAAATTGTAAAAATATAAGAGCAAGGAAAGGAGGAAGAGCCTCCAGCAGCTTGGTTGAAAAACAAATATGCACTGAGGGGGGTGAGACACCTGCAGCAATGCCTGCCCTGCCTGAACCAGGAACCGAGGGAAGTAAGCCTGAGGGACTTTGCCCATTAAAGAGAGCTAAAAGCAGCCACAGGTTATAGCAACCCCGCTTATGAGTCGCCTTCATACAGTAGTAGCAAAAATCAAGGGAAGGTTAAGGACAAGAATCTCACATCCCTAGCCAAGGGACAAGGGGAGATGTGATGATGCGTTAATAAAGGAGGGGATCAGGAACAGACAAGTGCATCTCTCGACAAGGGGAGAGAGGGAAAGAAGAGGAAAAAAAGTGAAGACAGAACTGATGAGATAGCATTTACAAAGGACGAATGGATGGGAGGACAAATCTCATTGAAACCCAATGGGAAAGGCAGTGATGATGGGAGGCCTAAAGAGAAGTTAGATGAGGCACAGAGGAGGAAGAAAGAGAAGGATTTAAGGGACGGAAGGATAAGAAGGAAAGTTAGGCTAAGGCGAGAACAGCTTTATCGCGAAGAGCAAGAAAAGCAGCTTGATCGCAAACCAGAGAGCAGCCTATGAACAGGACAGACAGAAACAGCAAAGGTTAGAAGAAAAGCAAAAGGTACGTGAAAGAAGGAATGAGGAAGTTCAAAGGAAAATTGAACATAGAGATAAAGAGAAAAGGAAGAAGATAGGGTCAGAGAAGAGGCGAGGAAGCGCAAAAGGATTGGTCACAGAAATAAACAAACAAATAAATAAATAAAAAAATCAGGAAATACTGAAAATGAGTGGTTATCTTGAATAAAACATGAGAAAAAGGATAAGGGATACACTCAAAAGCATAATGAAAAAAAGAGCAAAATGTGAAAACAAATAGCACTTATGAGGTTTCCTGGCTAACAGAAAAAAGGAGCATTGGGCAATAAAAACATCAGGAGACCATGAAGACCATGAAAAGGAGTATGGCTGATAAAATTGGGTCAATTAAACGAAGGAAACTCGCACAAGCCATTTTAAGTAAATATGGTGAAGTAAGCAAAACAACTTGTGAATGCCAGTAAAAATTTTGATTTATTTTACAGACAAGCTATGGACCTCTTGCGTAGAAGCACAAGAAATTGTTTGCATGGCCTTAAATTAGGGAGAAAAGAGAAAAAGGTAAGCACTAATTCATGCCAAAAGGGTGTGAACACGCAATTGATCAACACTAAAGGTAAGATGATCCAGGTGAGTAACAAGAAAAGGTGGTAAGAGGTACAAGGTCTTCACAAGTTAACTGTTTTCCCAAGATAGGTATAATCAGGTGCGGAAAGAGTAGAGAAATAGATAAACAGCATGGCCATTCCAGACAACCACAGAAAATAGAAGTAAAATTGAAGGTGAGTAATTATTTTTATGTTCATAATGTCAAAAGGATTGTTATGATAGAGGTATGCAAGCATTAGAATAGGCAAAACATTAATGGGAACAATAAAGGTGGAGGCACGTAGTAAGAATTGGTGCCATAGTCTTAGAAGACAGGGGTAGGCTAGATCAAGATAGACAGGGACGGTGTGCAGCAAAACGCCTCTGTTTTATCTCCCTAGGATGAACACAAAGCACAAATATAGACCATGGTCCAACTAGAAAAAAAAGAATCGGAAGAATGGCTGCTAAACTGAAGAAATATGTGCAGCTAACCAGGAAGAATTTACTGCTAAGCTGAAGAAGTATGTGCAGCTAACCAGCAAGAATTTACTGCTAAACTGGAAGAATACAGCTAAGATGATCAAAGAACCCAGCCGAAACTAAGTATCCCCGCGGGGTGGTTGGGAATTAGTTGTTTATGTGCACCAACGAATAGGGGAGAATAACCCAGAGAGTATTTTTTGATAGCAGAAAGGGAGGAAGGGGATTAAAGTTGGGAAGAAAACCTGACCCCTTGCAAATGCCCGAATGACTTTTGCCTTTATTTTGACTTTCTACAGATGATGGGGATCCCCAAGGACGTTTCTGTCATCTACTACGGACGTGCCTAGAAGACCAGGAAAGGAGAAGGCATCCTTCTTTAATTGTTTTGTCTCCTTATGGTTGCATGTGGCACCCAGAAGGGGAAAATGTGTCTGATGATGGATGTGATGTATTGAGTGGTATTGAAAACAAAAATCGTTTTCCAAGCCAGCTGACACAGATCTAAGAATGGGGGATATTTTAGTTATGGTGTGAAAATGACCCACAAAGGGAAATGTGTAAAAGGAAATGTTTTGTAGCTTGTGTAGGAGGCAGGGGTGTCAAATAAGAGGGAATGTCTCGATTTCTAGGGAATAGGGTAAAGAGCAAATGCGAAAAGAGGTTTTAAGGAAATGGGTTGGTAGGAAATGTGTTAGATAAGTAGAGACCTGTTTATTTTACAAAAGAAACTCATCCGTTTTATATTACAGGTATACGTCGAGGGACCTGTATGCCTTGGAAAATTGATGTTGAACCGCATGAGGAGAGAGTGAGGTCATAGAGAAACCCAGGGAGAGCCTGACGTTGAATTCTGTCTGCAAAAGACTCCCCCAACCCTGCATCCCCATGCTGAACCATCCCCTCTTGTGGACACATTGAACAATGAACCCTTTTGAAAGAGAGACACTCTGGAAAAAACACTGAACCTCATGTGGTAAGGAAAAAACAATGGACTTCTGGTCTAAGCATCAAAGGAACCTGGGAGACCGACTGTGAAAACAGAACAGTGGAAAGGAAAAGGCGACAGGACGCAGACGGTCCACTAACGCAAACTCATGAAAACTACAACGGAAGATACAGAAAAGGAAAGAGTGTGGGCAAGAGGGAAGGACGAAGTGAAATGATATTCATGGGCAGGAGAAGATGCTCAAGGAGAGATTGTACTTTGTTGGGGTGGGAGTTGCAGACAAGGTGTGACATACGAAGAGACAATGGGCTAATGGGTTACCTCAAAGCTTGACCAAACCTCTTGAGTCTCACAATGGCTGTGAATCGTCCAAGGCATACATTTAGATTAAAGGCACACAATTACAGGAAGTAGGGCTTACATGGAACGAGATGACACACACATGTTTGTTTTAAGTATGACAATATGTTAGTATATGCCAAATTATAAGATTGTGTCAAGAAATGTTTAGATAAATGTTAAGGTGAATGGAAATAGAATATGATTTAAAGTTGTTGTTTTACAAACAACTGAACTTTGAAGACGGGGGAGTGTAATGAAGGTCCCGACCTATAGCTGAATGAAGTGGAGGCCCCCCCACTTAAACCTAAACAGAGAAATTCGAAGGGACTTATGGGGTGTTGCAATTATGTGAAAATGGTATTTATAATGTTACAATATACTAGTATTCAAAAGGCATTGTGTTTGAAAGTTGAAAATGGAATTACTGTGATGTAATAAGGTGGCGAGGCACAGAATGAACAATATGATAATCTGTAACACAGACAGAAAATCGTCTGGCTAAAATGCCTTTAATGAAAATACACGTAACCAAATTGTGACTAAAATAAGAAGAAACTGAGTAGTGCTCAAAGTGTGTAATGATGAGCTCATTTTAAAGTTGAGACGTTCGAGGACACCATTCTTTCAGAAACTTGACTAATGGACAGAAACCAGAAATTAAATCGGGCCTGGTCGAAACCCTTATCTGAAGAATCCAGCTGTACAAAATTATAATTGAACAGTGCACCGAAAGAAGAGTCAGGAATGCATGCTAGAGAGTATTTCATTTTGAAGGTTTTAGTCCAATTAAAATTAATTGCCCAATGAGCTAATGCTAACGATGAGGTTGTCTAAGACTGAGCAGGAGTGGTGGGGGCAGATTGTCTCCTCATATTTGGCTATAAAAAAGAGCTCTGGGGAATGCTGAAGGGGGGTTCTTTTGAGGCAGGGAACTTGACCACAGCAGATAGGGCTGCACGGTGTCAGCAGGGAAATGAAATAAAACTTTATGAACTTAACAGTCTCTTTGCCACATTTTTGAGCTGTCCTTATTGAATTGTGTTGGAGTATGTGAATCCTGCACCCCAACCTCGTCAAGGTGCAGCTATCTTGTTTTACAGGTACTAGAGGGTGTGCTCTGACCTATGGGCCCATCAGAGGACTGTGCGCCCTCCTGTACAGAAGAACTATAGATAATCACTCTAGCTTCTCTGATTGCCTTTTATAGAATGATCATGAACCTTAGAATTGAGCGCTTTATATAATCTAGAAGTCACACTTGTGTGAATGTCATTGCCTGTACCCTAAAAAGATTTTGAGAACGTTGTATCAACTGAATCATTTACTATTGAGATGGTCTGCATGTTCCACAACTCAAATCAGCCAATGCTAAATGGAGCAAAGTGTTTAAAGGAATATGAAGAGAAAGACGTGTTTGAGATCTGAGACTCACTACAAGATTAAACCTATGTGAACTAAAATGGCATGGCTTTGTGGTTGATGTTCCGCAACAGCAGGGATTCAGTTATGGCATAATAAATGTTTCTGACCCCTTACCAATCAAAAGGCTATGTGTAGTTCACAAAGTAGCTTAGATAAGTCTTCTTCAAGAAGTGTAGCAATGTATGTATGTATGTCTGTGCAGTTTGAGAGAGTGTGTTAGGACAGCGAGTTGAAGCTACACTAATATAGACTATTGGAGATTGCATGCAAGCAAAGAGCAGGCCTGAATAGAAAATTTCATTTTAATTTCATTTCATCATTTGTTTAGCGGCTTTCACCATGGTTATGGTCCCAACACGCTGTAGGTTGAACGCCCTCGAAGGGACTGAAGTCCGAAGTATGAGAAAGTTAGGAGGTGCTAGTATGTGTTTGTGCATAATGGCCATTAAAGGTTAGGAAGGCTTGACTGAGTCCCTCCTAGCCACCCATGTCTAATTGGTATGTGTATGGGTCGAATGAGGTACACTAGGGAAATAAGATGGATGGACTTATCTGTAAGAGGACAGTTGACTATGTGTGTAGCTGATTTTTTATCGTGAATGGTAGCTACATTCTTAAGGCAGAAATGTTCTACAAAGTGTCATTCGAGTTGTATGTGAAAGCAGATGGGTGAAGGAGTATGGCTGTGCCTTTGGCTAATTCGAAAACATGGGATGCGAGGAGAAAATAATGCATTTGTTATAATCAAGTGAAAGCCTAGAAATGGTTCATTCAGCAAATTCTGAAACATCTGGGTTAAAAATGATGGTGGGTTCATGCATTCAGCTATCATTAAGTGATCACCTTCAAGTCTCCACCTAACCGTGAAGGGAGTATTTTGCCAACACCTACATTCTATGTAGTGGAACCCATTATACAGTCACCTAGAATCCTTATCTTGGTCGTGCTCATTGCCTCGACTAAGTGCAGCAACCTGGCCAATTGCACAGCCATTCCAAGTGCTTTACAAAGGTCTATCACAAGGGATCCACTGGTGCAAGGCTATAATCTGTGCAATACAATGACTGCTCTCACAAAGCCACCAACAGCAACACCCAGGTTGCTGTCTTGAGTTCTTTCAAGTGTAACACATTGGCCAACCACAATGGTCCTCCAAGTGCAATACGTTGGCCACCCTACAGGATATTCAAAGCAAGACCTTGGCTATATTTATGAATCATCTGAGAGGAGTAGCAATGCCCACGTTTCTAATGATGTGGCCTAACACATTTGTCCCCCTCAAAGAAACCTCTAATGCAACACAGTGCCAATCCCCCTACAATCCATCTAAGTACAATACACAGTCCATGCCCACCCCCAAAGTCTATCCAAGTGCAGTACATTGCCTACCCTCAAGATCCATCCAAGTGCAACACATTTCCCACTGCCATAATCCATCTAAGTGCAATACATTGCCTACCCTCTGAATCCATCCAAGTGCAGTACAATGCCTACCCCAAATTCATCTAAGTGCTATACATTGCCCACCCCCAAAATCCATCGAAGTGCAATGCATTGCCCACCTAGCAGTCTTGCTTGATTGCCTTGTTGGGGCCAGCCACTCTGGTGCCATTCTGGTATGGTTTTCTTTATTTCTTTCTGACCGCAATCTCTTTCCATTCCTCCTTTCCGGTCTAGCCCTGCAGCATTTACATGCGATGTCCCTCAAGGGTCCACCATCTCCCTCATATTGTTTAACATCTATATTCAACCTCTGACCAAACTCATCTTCTCTAATGCCTTCTGTTATTCCCATGCCAATTATATCCAGATCTTGGTTTGTTTAGATCTTTCTCTTACTGATACTCCAGATTTAGGGCCTGCCTTAAGGCCGTGGGAGAAAAGATGTACAACAACTGACTCAAGTTGAATGGTGGCAAAACAGAGGTGCTGGGCCCTTCCCTTGCTGCTTCCTTCTCTACACTCAAATAGATATTCTTTTAAGTTTTTCCTAATTTTCAAGTGATCTTGTATTATGAAGAGCATACCAGGTAGGAAACTCTAGAAATGGTCGGCTTAGACCAATAAGACTCTCCAAATAGGTTTTACATTAACAAATTTAGGCACCATTATCACATAGTAGTCATCGGATCAAAGACATCTGGGAGGTATTTGGTATGTTCATAGAACATATGTTTCTTCCACAAAAGCAAACTGATATCTTTGGTAGTTCTGTGTAGTATACACATAGTTTTAAACCAGTTTTTGTGTTTACAGGGAGCCAGTGCATACGTAGAGAGTGATGCTACACTCTCACGTTTTGAGAAGTGGGCCCCTGCATCCGGATAAACGTAAGCAGGCTTATTTCATGATTTGGTGGACCAAGATGCATGGCTTTCCAACAGTCATGCTTGGAAGATATAAAGTGGTCATGTTATGAATTCTTAAATCATCATATAAGCACTGGACATGAATGGCTTACATACAATATACACATATGTTAATGCTGGCTTAAACGCATTATAAACACACATTGATTTAAATGGACTAATACTTATGCTATCTTGTAGTGGGACAAAAACATGATAAAAAACACACTGCTCTGAATGCATTGTTCATAAATATATCTTCTGCTCGGATAACCACATGTAATAAACATACACTGTTTTGTTGTGCTATTTATTTTCAGCCTGTGTTCTGTGCATTACCGTTTTACAACATGATTTTCAAATCCTATTTCCCAACATGAATAAAATCATGCTGATGTTTGATTATTAGCACATGCTGTTGACTGAAAGAATCCAGGCATGTTCAGGTGCTGTATATAGCCTGTTATAGTGAAGCGTGGCTGCAAAGCAAAAACAATCCCCATACTTTGATGAATTGAGAGGATTGCCCATTCTCCCCATAGGAGAGCCACCCCCTTTGAGGCTATGGCGGTAACCCTCTCCTCAACATCCTCCCTAGGGGTCTGCGCAAGTGGGATCTCACTGGGAGTGACTCCCCCATAGGAGGCAAGGACTCTCATTCCCACAAGGAACCCCCTAAGTAACCTACCTTATCTCCATAGTTGGGACTATCTACAACAAGGTTTAATATATCCTTTGTTCCTTTGGCTTTAGGCAATGCTTGTTTTGTTATGAATCCTGAAGCAAAGAGCACTGTGAAAGCCTGCATTTAAGGAAGACCAGTGGATCAGGAAGAGGAAGAGAGATTCATATGCAGGGGAATCCCTGCAAGCTTGGACGCCTTAGAGGGGCAAAGAAGCAGAGAAGCATCAAGCCATGGAGCCGACGGCAATCACAGCAGCAAGGAATGCCAAGAGGGAAAGATGGAGACCAGGTTAAACCAGCAAAAAATAAAGTGTTGCTTGAACGTAGAACAGAGGACTGTCCAAGCTGGTGGAGTAAGCACGGAAACACTGTGGTGGACTGAGTATCCTCAAAACTACGCGGACACCAGCACAAGCGGGAGTGCTGGAACCTTCCATCAGCGAATGGTCATTGAATCATACCTGGGATGAAGATGCTGAGAAGAGGACAGAGCTGAAGCCCGATACAGAGGGAAAAGAAACCTAAGAATGAAACTCAAGCAAGCGCTGAGCCACAGAAAGGAAACCACACTAAAGGAAGGGACCGGGGAGATTTTGGGAAGGGTAAGGCCACCGGGGTAAGTTAAGAAAAGTGAGGTAAATTGTGAAGACTGTTATATTAAGTTTGTTACACTGAAAAAGCAAAAAGGTGTTTGGTGTAAAATACTTATGAAGGCTAATCATAATTTAAAAACTGACACCTTGAGAAAGCCAGAAAGTCTCCCTTGGAGAGGTGAGATAAAGCAAGAACTAGCATATGAGAAGAAAAGTGGAAAACCTTTAAGAGAGAATGTGAGAAAGATGATGTATCACGAAAATATCTATAAACAAGAAACCAGAAACCCAGCACAGTAGAGAGAACACAGGGGTGGTGGTGTTAAGACCCTGGCTTAAACATAATAAAGAAAGTAGTAGTGTCCTAATTGGCGGACACACCCTTTCCCTGCACAGCACTTAATGGTGAGCAACTTTTTATTTCTAATTCCATTTTAAAGTATAGAGAATAAAATGGTTGGCTGATGGATGAGAATTAGATACAATTCTATGACACTTCAGTGTTCACTTTCATTGCTTACCTTTTAAGGTCCTACAAAAGTATAGGAAACACAAACGGTTGGCTTATGGGCGGGGATTAAATAAGTATTACTTTAATTTTGTCACAATGAGCACATTCTCAAGTTTAGGGAAAGCAAATCAAAGCCCAGCGGTTAACATTCAGTATGACACTGCAGAGAAGTATTGGCTGATAGAAATTATAAGATTTCATTAAGGACAGATTCATCATATATGCAGTACACTCAGAATTGCCAGGCGTAAAATGTGAGGCGGACAACTTTGTAAAGGTTTTTCAAAAGATGCCATTTTATTAAACTCAAAAGGGTTTTTATAAACTCCTCACTATCCCTAACTTAACAAGGATTTCCCTACCTATAAGACAAGCTAAAGATAACACTCTAACAAAATGATACCGTCCCTCACTCTTGTACATACAATCCACTGAATAAAGTAATGCACAGCAACTTACACATGACAAAATGAACAGCAAGACCTGGTAATTGTTCTTCCTTGTAATCTGGATGCATTCCCCTTTCTTATATTTAATCAGGATTTCAATAACAGTTCAAAAGAATAAGGAAATCTGGTATTATAAAAAAGTTCAAAAAAAGTTCCTCTTCCACCAGTAAGTCTCCCACTTGTGATTAACCAACTGTTAAAAATGTTCAGTCAGTCTTTTGCCTCTCCACTAGCTGTAGAGAGTTTCACACAATTACTTCTTAGCAACAAAAAGGTGTACATCCACAATGCAGTTATGTCAAAGAATGTACTTTTGTCAGGATGCTTCTGCAACAGTTCATAATGCACTTTCATCAATAATGTTTATTAGTCAAGTTAATTCCCCAACAATTAATCCTGAGCTTTGGTTGTCTTGCCACTTCTTCTTCAACACTTTTACTAATACTATAGTACTTCAATGAGTTACGCCTCGTCCACTCACCTGCAAGACCTATACTACAAAATCCCTTGTCCCGGTGTACTCTCCTGCAAGGGCAATATGAAACTACTATTAACACTACTACAAGTACTTCTGTGGCACAGTTCTGCTTTGTACAACTTATAAAGTCTTTGACTTTCCACAACCTCTATGTTTACTACTTCTTCTGGGAGAACATGAGACACATTGGTGCTGTTTGTTCCACACTTTCGATTGCCTCATGCAATGCAAGCTATACTTCTCTCCTCCTGAACACCTTCTATTAGAAGAGCAGACCTCCTGCCACTCTTTTTCTCCCACTCTGGTTTTAGTTTCGGGAGGTTAGCTCAGGGGCAAAGTGCTCGCCTTGGACTCAAGACGACACGGAGCAACACAGGATTGATCCCCGGGTTAATGCCTAGAAACGTCTTGGTATTAAGTGCGTTATAAATAACCTATCATATCATCAACATAACCAAGTGCTGATACTGGGTTTCTCCCACTCCTGCTCTTATTTGGTTCAGGCAATGCTTACTCAGCTCAGTTCTTTCTACTGCCTCTTTTTCTCTTTACTTAGGGCCTATACACTGCTGGTTGCTTAAATGCCCCCTTTTGACTTTGGCAATATTGGTTCTCTTGAACTTGATTCGTTATAGCCCTCTTTTGGCTTTGGGAGATGTTGTTTGAATGGATTGTTTGTTTGTTTATTTTATTTATATAGCGCTTTGGACCCGGGAGTAAATGGGCGCTGATACAGGTTACAAAGCACAATACATGGTAATTGACATATTATATACATTATATACAGAGAGGATTATTAGATATAGTGCCTTGATTGTTGCTGGCAATTATTCTGACCTTTAAATTCACAATGGTTCTGCCACTTGCTCCCCTTTGTATCAGCATGACATTCCGAATAAATATCTCTTAGCTTTACGCCAGTTCAATACACATACTATTTACTTTTCTGTCACTTTATTTCTTTCTCATTAGTTTGGCATTCAAAACGCCCAGGTTCAGCTAGTGGGTGGCCACAGAGTGCTCAGGGGTCACAGAATTCAAGTGAACTCACCAGGTGTGGCTTACACGTCTGCTCGCTCCACTGCCATCGGGTTCTCTGCTTCTTTTGCTTTAGGTGTACTTGAAAACTGCTTCGCTCAGTGTTCTTCATTCCACGCTTTTCAGAAATGGAATGTTTCTGGCTCCACAGGCTTTCAGGTGCTCACCTGCCACCCTAGCCTGCCTTGCCTTTAGGAAAGCATTCCCACTTCAGACTTCATGCTGCAAACATGATACATGATTGTCAGGGGAAAGCTTTTACATAAAATGCTTTCCGCCGTGCAACCTCTACAAACAGAGTCCCTGAAGGAAGAGATTCTCTCAGAGCTGGCATCCATACAGCAAAAGTCAGCGGTTCCAGCATATCTGCTTTCCTTCAGCTGCAATCTTGCTGTGGAGCTACAGCAAGCACTCCACCCTCGACTACTAGTGCTGCTTTCTTTGGCCTGCACCGGAGGGGGCCTTTAAGCCTCTCAGTCTCCCTCGGGTATGCATCATTAATCTTAATGGTCTGCAATCTGCAGTTCAAAGCCACTGCATCCCTCTTCTTCGTGCCAGTACTTTTGGCACTTTTGGCATTGTGGGACTTGAAGTCCCCAATGTTCAATTCACTCCTTTTAAAGGAATAATTGTTACAAAGTTTGTGTCAATCCTTAAGCCCCCTTTTAAAAGGATTATTATAAGGTTTTACTGATTGATTTTGGTCTTTAGGGGAATTATGACTTTCAGAATCTAATATGATAATAGTTAAGGATTCATCTTTGATATTCCCCTATTGAACATGGGAGTTTTCACTTCTACAGTAATGCTTATCCCTGGGGAATTTAGTCATACTTTCAATACGGGATTGATTAGAACAGTTTTTACCACATCAGTATAATTAGCTTTGGGAAAGAAAAGCTCTTTCTGGCAACAGGCCAATACAGACTCCGGTATTACTGACTCTTATTCCTCAGAGGAAGAAAAATACCACAGCTCACCCAATGGAGTCCTCCCATTCCCTTGGAGACTGTCCCCTCCCAGGTGATACTCCCAGCTAATACCACCCCCAGGGTCGGGATCAGGTAGAGGCTGAGTTGCTCTGGCCACCTGGGAGGAGACTTTAGGTAGGGTTTTTGCAAGGACTAAAAGAGAATCACATGGGTTAATGTGGTTAATGTCCTGCTGCCTCCCTGTTTCTAAATTATTGGGGATTTATATTTTCAATTGTAATTATTCTTTTTTCTTGATTTTTTGGCAGCTTGAATTAGAATATCTACCCTATTTATAAATGTATCATGGCCGTGGGCAGGACTGGAGACTTGTTATGCTTTCTTTGTCAGATTAGCTCTTGACTCTCCACTGATGTTTTGAACACACAAAGTCAAGTTGTAGTACAGGTTTGGACAGAGTACACTCCAAAACCTATGTTTCCCTCCTTCTTCTAGCCAGGATAAGTGTCTCTATAAAAAAAATGCTGGATGAGAGATAATAACCTGTTTGTTTACATTTTTAGCCATGATTATACCTTGTTTTTAGAATAGTTGGCCCCATTACGAGTTTGTCGGTAAATCAGTTGAAAATCTGCTGATTTGCTGCAAAAATCAATTATGTTACTGCCACTCAGTCCCATGGACTTGTTAGGGAATTGCCAGTGGTGTCACAGTAGTGTAAATCACCATTTACTGGAGTCCACAGGGTTGCATGGGTAGGTTTCCAGAATGACTGTAAGCAGTAATTCTGCTACAGTAATTCTGATGATTGTTAGTGGTACATTGGATGATTAACCCGCTGGTTTTTGCTGGAAGTACACAATCCATCTTACCACCAAAACTCATAGTATGGCAGTAAAGTAATGTGGCAGTAACGTTGTGATAAGGAAATTACCACCATCTTATAACTTCTTGCCACACCCCTCTGTTCATAATGTGGCCATTGGGTCCTTCCTCTCCTCTATCTCCATCTCTACTTGTGGTGTTCCCCAGGGGTCTAACATCTCTCCCTGGCTGTTCAACAAATACCTGCCACTTCTTGCCCACAGCATTGCTGCCCTCCGCCCCAACTTCCATTGCTATGCAGATGACACTCAGCTCATTTTCAGGCTGCCTTCAGCCTCCTCTTCTCCTTCACTCATCTCTGACTGTCTGTCTGCTATCCAGGAGTGGTGTGCCGCCAATGATATCTGCCTTAATGCCAGTAAGGCCTAGATTCTCCTCATCAGCACTCCCACTCCCTCCTTTCCTGTCACTCTCTGGCCGACCTCTCTTGGCCCTCTTCCTGCTCCCAACTGCGAGGCAAAAAAACCTCAGATGCATCTTCGACTCCACACTCTCCTTTTCTCCTCACATCTCTGACGTCTCTAAGAAGTCACACTACCAGCTGCACCTCCTCAGAGGTATTCTTCCTTTCTCTCCTTCCTCCAGAAGCTCACTGTCTCCAGAGCTCTGGTTATCTCTAGGCTGGACTATTGCAACAGCCTCCTTCTAAATCTGTCTGCTTCTACTCTCCGCCCCCTGCAAACCATTCATAACAGGACTGTGAGACTTGTCCTTGGCCTCAATCCCAGGGATCGTATCTCTTCAGTACTGAAATCTCTGCACTGGTTCCCAGTGGTTGCGAGGATTAAGTTGAAGACCCTCTGCATTGTCCACAAGGCCTTCTGGGGCCTGAGGCCTCAATACCTTCAACTCTCTCTTCCTAAATATCTTCCCTCTCGAGCTCTTCGCTCATCTGCCTCCAACTCCCTCAAGGTCAGTCGCTTCTCCAAGCAACAAGTTGGTGGTGATCTCTATCTTCGGCTGGGACCTCCCTCTGGAACAGCTCCCTGCCTCCCTGAATCTTGAGGAGAACCATCTCTGGTTCTGGAAGCACCTCAAAACCTTCCCCTTTGCTTCTGCGTTCTCTCCTCTCCCCTGCCGAATTCTGACTGAAACTGCTCTGGTTACCTGGCCACCCTCTGATCTCGGGCCAAAGTCACCTCCCCCAGCAGTTGCATACCTGCACTGCTTCCCTGGCAACCCCTGCACTTGGGGACTGTTGTCTGTATCCCTACAGTCCCCCTCCCAGCACTTGACACCTGATGTCTGCACTTACCGTTGCACTTGACACCAGCAGGCTTTATTTTTTTTATTATTGTTCTATTTATTGTACGTATTCCATGTACTGCACTTTCCCCTCTCCCTTGCCCCCTGCACTTTTCCCCCTTCCACCTTCCCTTGCACTTGCGTGATCTGAATGACACCAGGCCTAGTAAGATCGTTATCTCTGTCTTCCCTCTGTTCCCCCTCCCTTGCCTCGTCGCGCCTTGAAACACTTGTGTATAGGCGCGTTATAAATGCCATATCATATCATATCATATCATGTCATATCATATCATATCATTGTTGTTTAGTAGGCATTGAGTTTTTTAAAGAGTTTTGCCATAACTTTTCATAGGTTTCACTATGGCTGAAATAGCATCACTTGTCTACTGGATTGCCTTTCCTAAAAACACAGATGTTAAGTATATCCCTAGTTATACCATGCCCTATTTTAAATGCCTCTACACATTGTGGGTTTTTTCTAAAGATGATATTCCTAGACATGCGTAGGAAAATATTAGGATGCTATGATTGCATTCAAGCACATGAACATGATTAATAGTACTGGGAATTGCTTTTTGTTAGACTACTATCTTAATGCTCATATATTATAGGTACATGAAAATGCACAGAAAGGTTAGTTGTGTTATAGTCCAGTGATAAATCAGACAAGTTGCAGATGTTGGTACCATTTATTGGACTAAATGAAAAGTTGGAACAAAATATTAGCTTACAAAGCCCCACAGACCTTTTCATCAGATATCACAGAGTGAAATGATTTGTAAAAACATGCTTTGATAAGAGATTTTATCTGAGGCATGAGGAACAGTTGGTCATAAACACAATATCCATCCCTTTTATCTTGAAAGGATGCCCAACCCTGGGTAGTGGAGTTAAGGCGGCCTTTGTGTCACCACCTGACTTGCCAGAAGCCTGATAAGTCAGGCAGGGCAGGACAGATTCCTTAACATTTACTCTGAACTGCTGCCAGTAAAAGTATGCAGTCAACTGATCTGATGTCTTAGTCACTCCCAAGTGACCCACTAAAGGAATTTGGTGAGCCAAATCCAAAAGGAACTTTCTGTGGCACTGGGGAATTACCAATCCTCTGGTGCGCTCACCCTCAGAGTCTTTTGGCTCACTATACAGTAGTCCATCCTCACAGTACACTTTGAACAGGCAAGGGGCATCACTCGTAGCCTGTTCCTCCACCTACTTCCGGAGACCCGCCAGAGTGGAACACTCTTTCTGGGCTTTAAAGAAGTCAGTCTGATCTGGGCCCAGCTGATGCAAACTCATCCTGCTTGGGCAGACCCTTTAGATCTGCACTCACCTGGTCCTCCACCTCAGGTTTATGCATTGAGCCAGGACACTCTGAAGTCACTGAGTCCCCTACTACAAAGGTAGGGTCATCAGTGGCTACTGGCCCCTCTCTCACAGAAGTAGGCGACTCTGCAGTCTGTGGAACTGGATTAGGGGCTACCGGTCACCCCGGTACCTTTCAAAAGCCCTCTGGAAGCACTCCAGGCCCTAAGGCTCTGAGAGTGTTCAAACTGGTGACCTCTTTGGCCTTTGATCAGGTAGCCACTGCGACTATCTCTGGATCAGGAATATCATTACCCAACAGACATGGGACAGGGATGGAGTCTTTCAATGCTACACATTTCACCACTTATGACACAATCAGGCCCATCAATATACTGACCTGACTGTACCCACTGCCGGATGACAGCAGTGAAGCAAGCTGCAGTGTCTCGGACCGCAGGAGTGTGTCCATTGATATACACATGTTCTAAATAGAGTTGAGTATTATTGGGAACTAGGATCTCTTCTGGAGATCTGGTAAAATTCCCACTCAGTGTAACCAATCCACATTTGGCCACTCCTTGGCCTAGTGGGAAGTCCTCCTCTAGGAGGCCCGCACTAATGATGGCCTCCTCCACGAGTCCAACATTCACTATGGCTTGGGGTGGCGCTAGAGAGCCCAACCAAGATGGCTGTCTTCCCTTGAACTCAGAGAGGGGCTCCAATAAATCCTGAATAGAGGCAATGACAACTACTCGTCAGAGGTGCCTGAGAGTGCTATGAAGACCCCCTGTGGTGCCGTATAATTCAAAGCATCTGGGATCCCTTCCCACATCCTGGAGACAGCTGCGGCGCCAGCAGACGGGAAAGCTGAGGGATGGCGGTGGGTGCCCCTGCACTGGCCTGCACTGCCCTGAGAACAACGCAACAATGCCAAGTTGGGCGGAGTGCTTCCCGAGGCAGCATGGTGAGAGGGCCAGAGAGCTGAGTGGCCCGCCCTTGAAGCTGGTGAGTTGAGGTGCATGAAACACTGTGACCTGGTCCGGTTGCGGATGCTGCTTGGAGACCCTCCCGGAAGCCGGCGACCTGGGCCATGTTCCCTGGACAGCAACATGGGAAGGTAGGCAGTGGTGAGGAGGCGGCAGGGAGGGTGCTCAATATTTCACCATCGAGGCGCAGTGAAGCAGCACCCCCGCCCCGGATGGCAGTAGAGACCCGGGCCGGGAAACAGCATAGTGCGGTCTGTGAGAGTAGGCAGCGCACAGCCCGCTCCTAACTCCTGATCCCCAATACTCACCTCAGTGTGCCGGGATGAACTGTGGACCAATGGGTGGTCCGTGTACTCGCTCAGTGACAGAGGGAAGGAAGGACAGGTGACATTGATGGCTCAGTATTCAAACAAGGGGAGAGGGGGTGCCTGAATGGTGGTGATCTGGGGGGCGCCCGACACGCATAACAGTAGGCAGAGTGGCCCAGAGTGGGGAAAAGCACCATCGGACCCCGGAGGAGGGTACCTGGAGAGAATTAAGGCCAGGGGCTGGACTAGGGGCAGCAGTGGAGCCCCAAGGATGGATTCTCTATGACAACCAGCAGATTACATTAGAGGCCCTTCAACTTACCAGCTCGGCAGGGACACCTCTGGTACCCCCTTCTCTTTGAAGTGAGGGGCGGCCTTGCTGTTGCCTGTCCCGGGTGTGTGGGGCCACTTTGCAGTGCCGGTGTAGGCTTTGGATCCCGACATCCCATCGATTTGATTCCACATCTACCCATTTGAGGTGCTTTGTGCAGTTGGGGCCTTCGGTTGGCGCTGTAGAGAGAAGCCTGTTTAATTCAACCCCTACGATCGCCCCAGTGAGAGTCTGTGACTTCACGGGGATCAGACAGCCCTTGATATGGTAAAGTTGGACAAAATGAAGCAGAAACTGAACTTCTAAGGGGGGGATCTTTGCCAAAACACCCAAACCTCAACACCTGGCAGACACACCTGAGCTTGCAGGGGAAATGGTGGAGGGTACCGCCCAAATCCCAGAATTGGACATTAGGGAAATTCTGCTGGATCTGAAAGGTGAGCATTGGAGGTCTCGACTCCAAGCTGGACTCACTTTCCTCCAAGGTCGTCATATTGCAACATCGGCTGGAAAAAACATGATGACCGCCTAGACGAGGTGGAACCGAGAGTGTCTGGGCAGGAGGACGGTGCTACCTTGCTTGCCACTACAGTGTCATGAGGACCTGGAGGGAAGAGCCAGTGAAAACAATATCCACCTGGTGGGCATAAGAGAACGACAAGGGCAACCCAAGACGGAGGAATTTATGGAAGCCCTGTGCAGGGAAATCTTTGGGGGGTCCACAGTTACCCGTGTTCGGGTGGGGAGGGGCAACTGTATACCAGCAGCTCACCCAATACCGGGGGTGGCCCCTGACCCCATTATCGCTCACCTTCTGAATTACATGGACCAAGATATGATCCTCCAGCTGGCTAGAGAGAAGGGGGAGCTCCAGTACAATGGGGACCAAGTCCAGATGTATCCAGACTTCTCGGCGGCCATGCAGGTGTCACGGCGATCCTTTTCAGGGGTGAAGAGGCGCCTGAGGGATTTTTGCATTCCGTACTCCATGCTTTTCCAGGCAAAACAATGGATCCAACACGAAAGGAGGACACCATTTTTTACTTCGCAGGATGCAGTGTCACTGATTCGGCTTCCAGGCGCAGGAGTGGCACAACCCAACTACCCCCTCTGCGGTCTGGGTGCTTCTAAGACGAAGCTTACAGAAGCCGAAGCTTACACAAGCCGAGACCCCAACGGGGAAAGCGCGTTAGGGACTCGTTGGTTGGATAGGTACTGGTACTGATGGTAACCGGAAAGGGTGTTAGGAGAGGGAAGGTGGATGGGTAAGGGGAGACAGGGTAAGCAAAGATGAACAACAGTATAAATCACACTGATCCGTATGTTCATAGAGTGTACATGCACACTACACACACAACAAGGCTTAATAGCCAGAAGGGACTTATCTCTGGGGAGAGTGCTGGCCTCCTGCCTGCCCCCTCTCAGGTCCGGTGTCAGGAGCAGTTGAAATGATGCAAAGAGAGTATCAATTACTATTCTGCATATTTCTCTACAAGCATGGAATCAAGATAGATATTGTACATGCAGCTTGGTTAGTGACTCCCTCCCAGAACGAACAATGGGCCCATGCAAGCCTAAGCGTCTACTCCTGTTTCCATATTAGTTCTCATGCAGCTGTCAGTGGCTAAACAGCACATTCAGAATCCTGGCCGCATGTGGCTCTGTGGTGCAGCAGGTACAGTTAGCCGCAAGTGGTTACAGGTAGGTGTGCCCACAGCTGCCTGCCGCACGTGGTGAAATGGTTTGTGCAGATTGCCGCACAAGGCTAGTTGCGCCTTTCCTTTGATCCACACATGGCTACTTAGTATGCAAATTGTATTCACTGCTCTGCGAGCCTACAATGCCACCGAATGGTTTTGCATGCGAGGTGAGGTCGCTTCTATAGGGCGCTATGGCACGATAATTTAGCTTCTCTGGAGCAGGAGTGACAAGGAACTTGGGCTGTGCCTCCTGCGTGTGCCCCTTCTGCATCTCGAGCCCTCTGTGTGCTCGCCCTTCTCCCCTGCTCTATTGTGTTGCTTGGGCTCCCCAAAGGTGGCTGTACTTATCTTTTGCAGGCGAGGGGCCTGGAAGGAGGTTCTCTGGGGCGTGGCCTCTCATGCTGATCCCTGTGCTCAGAGCTCCGGAAAACATGTCTGCTTCAGTCGGACGTCCAAGCACAAGCCCTGTGCTTTTGTTCTTGCACGCACGCGTTCGTTCTGGCCTCCTGCCTGCACACTCTCAGGTCCGGTGTCCGGAGCAGTTCAAATGATGCAAATCGAGCATGAATTACTATTTTGCATGTTTCTCCACACACATGGATTCAAGGTAAATATTGCACATGCAGCTTGGTTAGTGACACCCTCCCAGAACGAGCAATGGGCCCATGCAAGCCTAAGAGTCTACTGCTGTTTCCATATTAGTTCTCATGCAGCTCTCAGTGGCTAAACAGCACATGCAGAATCCTGGCCGCACGTGGCTCTGCGGTGCAGCAGGTGCAGTTCGCCACACATGGTTGCAGGTAGGTGTGTCCACAGCTACCCGCTGCATGTGGCAAAATGGTTTGTGCAGATTGCTGCACGTGGCTAGTTGCAGCTTTCTTTGAACCACACGTGGCTAGTTGCGGCTTTCCTTTGAGCTGCACGTAGCTACTTATTATGCAAATTGTAATCACTGCTCTGCGAGCCTACAATGCTCCCAAATGGTTTTGCGCACATAGTGAGGTTGCTTCTATAGGGCGCTATGGTCTTGTAACTTCGCTTCTTTGGAGCAGGGAGGACATAAGGACCTTGGGCTGTGCCCCCTGCATTTGCCCCTGGCTGCGTCTTGAGCCCTCTGTGTGCTCGCCCTTCCCCACTGCTCTACTGCACTGTGTGTGGCTCCTCAGCAATTGTTTGGGCTCCCCAAAGGTGACTGTACTTAGCTTTTGCAGGTGAGGGGCCTGGAAGGAGGTTCTCTGGGGCGTGGCCCTTCGTGCTGATCCCCGTATCCAAAGCTCCGGAAAACACATCTGCTTCGGTCAAACGTCTGAGCACAAGCCCGTGCTTTTGTTCTTGCGTGCACGCGCGGCCGTGCCCCACCCAAACTTGGGTGTGGTTAAGTAGTTCTTGGCCCGGTGGTTGCTGGGAGGTGTAGTTATTAGGCTCTTTCTCCTGCATTATGGACACAAAAGCCTTTTATAAGGCTGGAACCTTTTCTTCTTGTACTGTTTTGCCTTTTTGGTTGCTGTCTTTTGCCTGTGGTCAATTGGAGGGTCCTGCATGCAGAGTCCCAGGCCTTGCACCCTGACAGGCAGCAAGTTCTTTCCTGGATGAAATTGGCAGGTGCCCCCCCCCCCGGAAAAATTCAGGAGGGACCTAGGTTGATGAAACTTGAAGTAGCGGCAGGGAAGGGAGGCAGCCCATATGACATTGAGTTGATCACTGGCACATCAGTTGTTTGACTCGGATTGCCTCAAGATAATCAAGTACCACAGTTGGTAGGGGAGCCGCGCAAACTTGGCCAGGCACTAGCGCCCTGAGCACCGCACTGGGGTGGGTTTATGGTTTTAAGTGTAGGGTGGTTTTCAATGGGCAGGTTGGTGGTTGCTCATGGGAGAGGGTGGTCAGGGAGGGTCAAGGACAGGGGATGGATGGGCGGGAAGGGTTGGGGAGGGGTTGAGGGTTAGTGGAGAAAGGTGTCTGAGTTTGTTCTGGTTGTTGGGAGTCCGATTTTCTCCTCAGAACACCTAACCGCTATATACTAGAAAGCAGGCAGTTCTCACTCATGAAAAGGAATGTGTGGGTGGGAGGGAGCTATCCTCAATGCTTGTGTGCCCTGGGAGCTAATGGGATTTCAAGTGGCAACATAGAATATTAGGGGGGGAACAATCCCTCTAAGATCTGGAAGGTCCCACAATACTTCAGGAGGCACCAGATGGATGTTGCCCACCTCCAGGAGACCCACCTTACTCCCTCTTCTGAGTGTAAATGGGGCGCCAACTGGGGATGCCATAGGTACTTCTCCTCCTACTCCTACTACGCCAGAGTGGTGGCCATCCTCATAGTTAAGGGTGGTAAGTTCCGCCTGATCGCAGTGGCCTAGACGATGCTGGGAGGGTACTGCTGGTGTATGGTGTTCTCGAGGGGGCACTGATGGCCCTGGTGTACTCCTATGGTCCTAATGTGGACTGCCCGAATGCATTTGATTGTATCATGGTGTAACTTGCGGGGTGTCGGACTGCCACTATTGTGTGGCTTGGAGATTTGAACACAGTGTTGGATCCCCTGCAAGATAGATCGGGAGCAAGTCAGGGCGGTACGACCAAGGCGATCCTGCAGGTGCAAGAAATCTGCACGACATACAACCTCATCGATGCATGGAGGCACCAGCACTGGGACGTCCGGGATTACACAAACCACCACTGGGTTCATGGCTCTAGCTCTAGGTTGGATTATCTGTTAGTATCCCAAGAAGGGGGGTTCCAGTGGGGCAACAGTCACATGCTTCTGCAGACTTAGATGGATCACTCTCCTGCACTTTTGGAATGTGGGCTAGGGATGACAGAGAGAGGAGGCCACTCTTGGTGTTTTAAGCCGGGCGCACTCCAGGACCCAGTGTTTTGCATGAGCTATGGGAGGAAATTCAGTCCTTCCTTCAGAATAACGAGGGTTTGGTTTCTTCCGAGGGGGTACTCTGGGAAAGTCCTAAATGCTACATTAGAGAGGTGTGCATGTCTAAAGAAAATGGGACTCTCTGGGTTATTAAGAGAGAACTCACGGCAGGGGAATCTCGGATCAAGGTTCTAAAAGGGAAATACTCAGAGGAACCAGACTCACAGATCCTGGCGCAGCTCTGCGAGGAGCTCGATAGGTTCAGAGCGAATGAGGATTGGGAGATTTGTTTTCTAGCCCGCGGCCACCAGATACGACAATATGGCGAGGGGCAGAAACCAGGGGCGTTGCTAGCACATCTGATAGCTGCCGACAGATCACCTGCACAGGTGGACTGTGTGAAGGACACTCAAGGTAGACCAGTGCACTCTGAGGAGGTCATTGCTGCAGTGTTCCGGACCTTTTATGAGGAACTATGTAGCTCCAAATATTCAAGGGACCCAGAGTCCCTGCAACACTACCTGGAGGGGGCGGAACTGTATTGGGTGGAGGCACACCTCCGGCAGCCTCTGAATCAGGCAATTTCCCTGGAAGAAATCCTAACAGTGATCAAGGAGCTCCCGGGGTCAAAATCACCGGGGCCAGACAGCTTAACTAGTGAATTTTAAAAGGCATTTGCCCCACCCTCCCCCTGCTACTCCCCCGAGTTTACGAGGAGTCGATTGCAAATGGGACCCTTCCCCCAACTATGCACAAGGCAAATATAGTTCTGCTACATAAGCATGGGAAACCTTGATGGACTTCTAAAAATTCTTCGCAGGCCATATACTTGATTTCTGGCCTTTCAAATGCTTGCTTAAATTTCTCCAGGAGTGCTCTCCAATCCCGTAAAATGGGGTCATCATCAGTAACCAAGGGGCTCGCCCAAGCCAGAGCATTCCCCGTCAAGTTAGAAACCACAAAGCCAACCTTACTAAGATCCGTGGAAAAAGTTGTAGGACGAAAGGCAAATTGTACAATGCAGGCTTCAATAAATTCCTTGAGATGTCTTGATGATCCGTCATACTTTCCTGACGACAGTAGCATGGGAGGGAGTTCTGTACTGCTAGGTTCCTGGTTAGCCACTAACTGCCGGAGCACCGTATTCTCAGCCTTGATATTCTGCATTTCTTGGTTTAAATTCTGTACTTCCATATTGAGGGACTGAACTGCCGCAACCAGCTCTTGGACCTGTTCAGCCGGAGCCATTGCGGCAGAAATTGGGCGTTGCAAGCTTTCAGGTATATCAACCTCAAAGTCTGATTCTGACCTCTCCCACTCTTCCTCACCTGAGAATTCGGTCTTGGGTGACTTCTTCTTTCTTTCTTGGACTGTAGATTTCTTTTTATGACGATATGGCGGACTGCGGAACAACGCCACTATGGTTACCGGAAAAATCTGGAACCCAAAGGCCCGGGATCCGCAGCCGCCGAAAGGGGAAAAAGCCACTCAGGCAAAAAAAAAACAAAGTGCCTTCCGAATGACAGACACAATGATTCTTCTGGTTTACAGGTAAGTGGCCGATCCGATGATAGGTACATCCAACTAAGTAAGGGTAGAAGCAAGAAGAGTAAAGTTTTCTGGAAATCCGGATAAGAAATGTCCAAGGGTAAACAGAAAGCAGAGGGAAAGAAACGTGCGTGTAATGAAGCCCAGAGAAGAAGGAACGAGACGGAAGCAAGGCGAACAGAGAAACGCTAGAAAGGAAGAGTTGCAGAGGAAAGCCAGTAAAAAGAGGTAAGGAGAAACAGAAGACAATACCTGAGAAGGAAGGCTGGAGGACGGAGGGATAGCCGGGCTCAGCGGAGCCAAGGGCAATACACTGTGAGCGCTGGCAACAAAGTGGAAAAAGAAAACACAGTTGCAACGCGATCGCCGCTAGTTGGGAACACCTGAAAAAGCCAGCGGCGGCCATGATGGAAAGGAACTCTAGAACGCTGCAATTCGTTATGGTCTAACGTGATGGAGTAATTCCATGGCGGCCGCATCGCCATCGGTCCCACAATCGCACATAGAAGGGGCGGATGACATCTGCAGAGCTGGAAATTAAAATTGGGCGACACAAAATGAAGCACCCGGTCCTAGTTGTGGTGCCAAAGAGAACCCCCTGTTTATTAGGGAATGACATCCTCCGCAGGCTGTCTACCCTCATAGATTGCATAAACAAGGTCCTCTGGACCCAGACTCACAGGCCAAATAAATTAAAATAAAGCATCCACCATGTTAGTATAAATGGCACCTGCCACATGGTTGAACAAAAACCGGACGGAATCAGGTTCTACTCTCAAAACAATGACACACCCAATGTCACCGTCATAGTTGTGGGACCACCAAATGGTAATGAGAACTCCTCTCCATTTCTGCAAATCAGCCTTCCTTCCAGTCTCAAGTGGCATTCCACCCTGGAGGGAGATACATTGAAATTTTATACTAATGTACAATCTGAAAATCCGAACTCCATAGCCAAAATTGATATCAAACCAGCACAAAACTTAGCTGGCATTCTGAAAAAGGGTGAACAGCTCTTCCTCCTGATTCAGTTAAATGACGGGAAGGAGTCTGTCCTCGCCCGAGTTGACTTGAATAGCAAAGAAAGCTTCATCAGCGAAGCATTATTAAAAAAACTCCCAAAAGACCAGACCCTACCCGCCGTAGAGTCAGTGCAGAAATGGGTACGGGACCTGGACACGCCCCACTCCAAACATCCTCTGCTTAGCAGTTGTATGATCAAAATTTCTAGGGATGACAAAAGCATAATACATACTTGTTGGGTTATGTGAGGTGTTCCTTCTGCCTTTTTCTGAGCTGTGACCTCCTCAACCAACTTGAGATTAATTTGGACCCTAGTTATTGCCAAGCCAAGCCGGTCCCAACTGGAGAGTAAGTCTCAGGGTCCTGGCAATCCTAAAGGAAGCCTTCCGGTCAGCACTAGTGCTACGTTAGGAAATGGAATTTCAAAAATGGAGGAGAGGTGACCATCCCGGCCTCACCTACAGAATCCACATTCCCAAGGGCAGTTTGGCAGAAGGGGAAGACAAGTGGGTCCAGATAAATCAACTATAAAGTTGCCACCCTAGGCATACTTTGCGGCAGATAGAAGGGCTTACCGGAAACCCAGAGGGGGAAATTCCAGACACCTAGAAAATGTATTAAATCTTCATTGATTGTACCTAAGAAAATGAGCAAAGGATCACTGAAGAATATATGGGGAATATTGCCAATTATTAAGGAATGCAAGTGTCTTTCCCACTGCTGACATCCCCAGAAGATGTGTGGACAAAGTAATGGGAAAATGTCCATAACCATGCTATGTTCTATTTTATAGCATTGAACAAAGAATCATCCCAAGAATCACCAAGGAGGACCACTCGGGTCCGGGAGGAAAAAACCCAAGGAGCCCGGTGTCGCTCCATACTCCCGGCAAGAATCAGCAAGGAGAGCGGGTCTCTTCAATCACGGATGAGAGAAGCAAATTAATTTCTCCACATAGACAGAAAAGAACATCCCAATTTCCCAACTTGCCCTTGAAGGGAGGTCAAAACCAAGTTGGGAAGGGGGATCTGTGGGATGTATTGACCCTTTCCGCTATCTTATGCGGCATCACTTTGATAGTTATGGTGCAAGGAACAGCAACAATGGCGGCAAAACTCTTGTTTGTTTCAAAAACCTCCAAAACCGTGTGTTTAAACGCACAAAAAGATGGATGCACAACCTGCCACCCATGGTGCATATGTGATGGGATAGAGCATACACTGCAGAAAATGTGCCAGTGGGCTCTATGACCAGCAGGCAGAGTGCAGAGAGAGAAGCAGCACTTTGCAAATGAAACTCCAAAATGTACCTATAAATGACATTTGCTTTGTTGCTAAAAAAAAACTCCTAAATGCCTATACACAACACTTCGCAACATTCACAATCTTGCTTGGCGCTAAAATTCATGTAATCTGATGAAGCATGGCAAATATACAAAGTCCTAAGGTGTAAAGAATAAAACATTTCCTCAGACAAACTGGATTGTCTGTAAACTGACAGCTCCTGTCAAAATATGTGTGCAGTACCCTGTGCTACCTGTGAATGACAGCTGTCAAATGAGCTCCTGATGAAACCTCAAATTATCTAAACTAAAAGTCTGCCAGATTAGCAAACATAAAAGGATTGTTGCTAAAAAGAATACAGATCTCAGTTGTTTTTGATCATACAGGTTTAAAGCTAAGAAAGTAATGCATGCATGTTATTTGATGCAACAAGTTTGGTTCTTGCTGGATTTTAAGAAATTAAGAATAAATTAGCCTGGCTGAGCTGCAAGGAGTGGAAAAACAGGTTTCTCCCAAAGGGAGGGAAATCCTCTCAGCAGAAACTCACTGGGAGATGGTAATTGTGGGTTTGTCCAGACTTTTGTCTACAAAAAGAGAATGAACAATGGCAGATCCTCCAGCCCAGGAAACGGATGTGAAAACCATCATAAACTGCTCCTGGAAGGAATTCCCCAAAGGACGGGGCTACTCCTGGACTCCAGGGAGAGAAAAAGGGGCGAGCCATTTGCTGTTAAGAAGGAACAATGAACAATTTTTAGAGACTCATAACTTGTGATTCAAAGTGGTGAAAAATATAAAAAGGACAGAGTTGTTAGTCTAGTCTTTGGCTGCATGTTTTAAGAAGTGGTAGAACTGTGTAACATATTCTGGACAAGAATGGCAATATATGTGGTTTCATGTGAACTGTATTAATACTAGACTAGAATTGTGAAAATGTACAAACACATCCCTATGTTAAACACACATATTTGTCAGAATTTGCAAACAATTTGGAAAATGTGTTCATGGCGAAAAGGACAAAATTCTGTAGAAAGGAGAAACAAGATCGGCTGTGGGATTTTGATGAACAGATGCTACATAAAATATGGAATCTTTGTGTGTGATTTGTGTAGCGTTAACCAATGTAGATATATGTATTTAGGATAAAATCCGATTTTGGCACCAGTGGCTGAGGGGAGGTTTCTTAGGACTGTAAAGCTAAGCCATAAATGTGACATCATACGTCCATGATCCAATCACTCAGATGCAAGGCGGAGATGAGGTCCTGATCCAATCCCAGTTCACAGGGGCAAGCTTCGCTAAGCCGACCCATACACCCATTTTGTGATGCCATTTAAAAGGATGAATAGAGACAGCTGACAACACATAGAGACTCACTGATTCACACACTTTCCTGATTCTGGCAAAGCACTCTGATCCAGCATTCTACATCCAGCCTTTAACATCCTTCCAGATCCAGATGCCAAGACTTTTGCCAAGAAGGAGAGAACTATTGCCTTTTAACAAGGCCTAATCCTCAAACTTATTCTCGCAACCCAGTGAAGCGCTGTAGTGTGGGAAGGCCTTCTGATCTAGTATCCTGAAAATCTCTGGCTTGCTACCACAAGGCTGGCCTGAGGAACCCGCTATCCAGCTGATTTGAAATACCCACAAACACGAAGGGCGGATCCTGTGCAAATCCAGTGACTGGCCTAGCTGATCCAGTCCCGGCCCTGATGTGCTGTCCTTCCTTGACAGACACAATCCATGACCAGAAATGACGGTCCAATTTAATAACTTATGCTGTAAGTATTAATAGGAAGAACATTGACCCATAATATCTGCATTGTATGATCCCAATCTCAAACCCATCCCATCTTTAATTCAGAACTCCAGTATTGTTAGAATCTTTCTTGCACTATTTGTCTCCCCTGTGTTAACTACCTAGTGATTTTGAATAACTAAAGTAAATCCCAGGAAGAAGTAGAGTATCCACAACAGGCCAGTTACGCTGATTACGTGACTGTAAGATCCATATGTAGCATTCTCTTTTTCATAGTCATAATGTAGTGTAATCAAACCCATCTGTCATTTTCAAAAGCACATTGCTGTTTTCATTCTCGCGCCTATTTTGCAAAAACGCCTCTTACTAAAACCTCTATAACTCCCTCAGTTCTTATGATAGAAGCGACATTTCAACTCCTACTTGTACCTAACATCCTCAGCTTTCCATAGAACCCTAAAAACAGTGTGATTGGCTTGTTATAGTGATAATCGCATAAGGACGAACTCATTGGACTCGGAAGAAACAAAAGAGCCTTAGAACACCTAACTAGGAACCCCTCCCCCCATCGAATCCAAAAAGGAGCTCTGGCTACTCTCACAAAAATATAAGCTAGCAGTTATTACACACAAAGCAAATACCTTCAACCGGCGCATCTCCAATGCTACTTCCAATAGCAATGAACTGTTCTCCATTCTTAGAGATTTGGAAACACTCATCCCTCCCCCTAGTCCAGCCATCGCCAGCAAAGAATGGTGCACCTCTATACAAAATTCCCTAGCCACTAAAATCAAATCCCTTCAAGACAAAATCACCTTGAAAAGAAAAGCACTGGTCCATAGTGCTGACACCACACCAAGTACCCTAACTAAGATTACAAATGCTATTACCCAGTTCAACTTCACCTTAGTTACCTAAGTACTGAAGACCATCTCCACTCTTAAACCTTCATATTGTAAAGGAGACAGCATCCCAGCTAGGTTAGTTAAGGCATGTATTCCAACGCTAGCTCCCATGATAACTAACTTTATTAATGCATCTTTTAGTACCAACTCTGTCCCGCCCGATATCAAAGAAGCTTGGGTCACACCCCTACTGAAAAAACCCACCTCAGACCCCACGATCCCCACCAATTATAGACCCATTACCACAGTCCCCTTCCTTCTTAATATAATCAATAAAATCGCATATACCCAAGTACAATCACACTTGGAAAACAATCATCTTCTAGGTGACAGACAATTCGGCTTTCGCCTAAAACACAGCAGGAAGACTACTAGATCTTAAAAGCCAGATGAATGATATCAGAGAGTCGGGAAACATATGTATCCTTGCTGCGTTCGGTTTAGTGGACCATGATAAACTATGCCTAACGTTATCAAAAAAATGTCAACTCTCACATAATGCAACCTCCTGAATCAAATCATTCTTATCTGAATGCACTTCCGGAGCACTTCCATAGGGGAGGAAGCGGCAGATCCCATAACAGTCCCCATAGGGGGACCGCAAGGATCATGCCTCTCACCTACCCTCTATAATGAGTACACAAAACCCGTCTTTGCAGCATTAGATGCTGTGGGAGTTATCTAAACCATCTTTGTGGATGATACACAGATACTCATCCCAATCTCTGGTAATCTAGAACAGGACACAATACTCAATAACAACATCTACACCCTTATTCAGAACTGGTTGGCAATGAATAGTCTCTGCCTTAATGGAGAAAAGACTGAGCTCCTAATTGTAGGCTCCCCAGCCCTCTTGAAAAAATTACCCCAAGACTGCACCTCTATCAACATTGACGGCACCCCATCCCTATTTCTAACCAAGTCAAAACCTTAGGAGTTTACCTTGACTCTAGCCACACTATGAATAAACATATCAACTCCCTTGCCTCCTCCACTGCCTACACAGACAAACTAATTTTCCTTAGCCGCCAATTTCTTTCCATACGCAACTGCATCACCCTAGCAAGAGCGCTCATCTTGTCTAAGTTAGACTATTGTCACATACTCTTGCTAAGCACCACTAAGAAAAATCTAACCAAATTACAATTATTACAAAATAAAGCTCTTAGAGCATCATTGAGCATCAATAAAAGGGACCACATATCTCAGTCCAGAAGAGAGGTACATTGGCTAACCATCCAAGCGAGAATACTGCATAAAACTCTCACCATCACACATAAGTGCTTATCCCATAATGCTCCCACCAGAACCCTTAGATCTAACACAAACACGTATTTACTTATTTCCCATTTTAAGAATTCCAGAAAAGGACACTCCAGTTTTCTAGTAGCAGCCCCCAGAACATGGAATCTTCTTCCCAAAAACATAAGCAATGAGCCATCCCACACCTACTTCAAGAAACTCTCTGATGCAGACATGGCATTGATATGTTTGATGCACATAATAACTTGGATAATAACAATTTGTGTTTTCATGTATCCTGTCATTCCAAATTCCTTGTGTCTGTACGCTCTGTTATAGCAGCTTTACTTTTTTAATCAATGCATTTCTATTCAGTTTATTGACATCTGAAGAATAATCGTCTGAGCAGGCCCTCTGCAGGATTCGAACTTGCAAAGTACACGCTGCTTCTTGTCAGAGACAAGCATTCATGTCGTGAGAAACCCTCCCAAGCACAGCAGAACTCGGCCCTTTTGCATTGTTAACCGAACCACACTGCATTGATGGTGGTTCTGCTAAAGTAACGGCAAAACGTGAAATGCAACATTTTCCAACAATGTACAACTTGCAGATACCATCCTACAGACCATAACAGTTGTCTTAACACTGGATCTCTGTGTAATTTGTAATCATGTGAGAAATGCATGTGAACATTTTCTACAGACCATTGGTGGTGATGCCCTATCATAGTCTCATTGGCACTAATTCCCAAAGTGTTTTTCAATGGTAAAATGCCTTGGGAATCCGGCATTGACTGCTGTTACAGAAGAATTTATTTTGGCGACTGCAGCACCAGTGTACGGGAAGCACGGGTGTATCGTTGTACTTATTTAGCAACTGTGGCTTGTATAGACTGGAAATGTATGGGGTACAAGAATTGTACCCGTTAATGTTTAGAGACGTGATTGTCGGGATTAAAATAACATTAGCAGTGGCATCTTTAGACATTAAAGGGTGATACGCATGGGCAAATTGGGGCACCCCTTGCAGCCTAGGAAGACATGTTTTATCAGAAAAATGGCTATTAGTTAAGAGCAGGCAGTCAATGTCCACATATAAACAGCAGTGAGGGATCCATATTCATGAGTCATATTTGTTCAGTGTGTATGCAGTGGGTGAGAGGGGAGGAGGGTGCCTTCCAGCTCAACAGTCCCACAACAGTGACCTGTGACACACCCACCATCCATTTTCCGAGCAACCACGGAGAGTGCAGCACAATGTTTTCATGCAGCTCGAAAGTGAATGCAGCTGTCATCTTGAAACACAATGTTTGTGACTCACTGCCTTGGGTCAGTTAATAAAGATAGCGAAATGTTGATAGTTAACACACAACTCTTTGGAGCTGTTACACATTACAAGTTGGAAACATTTTTTAATGAATACATATTATCTTTGAAAAAAGTAAAGTATTTTTTAAAATAGGAGCAAATGTATTCATAACACGTAATGAAAAATTAATGTTATTTTTAAGCCCTACATTTCAAAACAAATTACTTGGTTTTGGTGAATCAAGACTTTTCCTCACAAGCTAACAGTTAAGTACATCTCCAATGTGGCCGCCAGCATGGAAGAGCTCAGACCTCAAAGAGTTCCCATGCAGAGAACTTGTGGGCGGGGAAAGGCAGGGAGGGGTGGGATTAGCCATAGCGATTAGCAAGGCAATGGGCAACCTATGGGTTGGCTTATAACCAAACAACAGTGTATCCGTCCTTAATGTCATTTCTCTGTGCCGCTCTTCAAAAGCCCTCCTCTAAAGCCCTTCTCTCTATGTATGAATACATGAATCAGTATTTGAAGGCAATAGTTTCGGCTTTATAGTTGTCGCAAGCGACACCTAATAGCCCAAACTAATGACTAATTCAGTGCTTCAAAACATTTTTGAACCAGGGCGTAGTTTGCTCTGGTGAAAGTGCCAGTCGCAAAATTGCAGTGCACTGTTGAGGTAATGTGAGCCTGTGTACTTGAATTAATGTCATCATTATCAGAATATTGTCAGTATTGTAAATGTCTTTAATGATTTGCTTCCTAGGTTGCAGGTAAGTGCCTCTGGAAAGCACTATGACTAATGTTATAGGACTAATAGTAATGTGTAATGTAATAGGCACTGCATTCGTTGTTATGTCTTGTGTGGTTCTGTAACAGGGCATGGATGAATTGTTTGTCTTTAAGTAGCCATCAATTACTGATTAAAATCTCCATTCCCTGTCACAGTAGGTTTCCTTGTTTCAACGGAAAAACATGTTTGCTTTTGATAATGGGTTTCAGAAGCGGGAACACAATGTGCTTTTCAATTTGTGTTGCTACTAGGTCATCTCATATGAATGGGATAGCAATTCTAGTCAACATAATACGTCCAACTATGCATTAGGATATGCAAATCATATGCTTGCAACAAAGTTCTCTTGAAAAAATACGGGTAGAAAACAGCACACTACCAGAAAATAATTAAATTGTGTCAGAGCTTTATTTTCTTTGTATATGAACAAAAGTTGAGTAAGGGTCCAACACAATCCAAAATGTCAATGTGTTTGCCTTTATATTTCACCTTTAGAACATGGCAGTAACATGTAAGGAGATTGGATGCAGACCCCATACTACTAGAGAAGCGATTAGGACAAGATTGTATCTGAATTTCAGAAATGTCCTTTAATTAGTTACCAGAAAAGGATGGGCTCTGTGAAGTTGTTCCAAAAAAGTAAAATCATGGCAATTTCAGAAATGTCATTTAATTAGTTACCAGAAAAGGATAGGCTCTGTGAAGTTGTTCCAAAAAGCAAAATAATGGCAATTTCAGAAATGTCATTTAATTAGTTACCAGAAAAGGATGGGCTCTGTGAAGTTGTTCCAAAAAAGTAAAATCATGGCAATTTCAGAAATGTCATTTAATTAGTTACCAGAAAAGGATAGGCTCTGTGAAGTTGTTCCAAAAAGCAAAATAATGGCAATTTCAGAAATGTCATTTAATTAGTTACCAGAAAAGGATGGGCTCTGTGAAGTTGTTTCAAAAAGCAAAATAATGGCAATTTCAAAAATGTCCTTTAATTAGTTACCAGAAAAGGATGGGCTCTGTGAAGTTGTTACAAAAAGTAAAATAATGGCACTTCGTGCCATGGCCTTGTCCAATGGCCTTGTTGTACATTCTTACTTTTTTTTTAAATATTCATTTTATGAATAGAGACCTTTGCTATTTTGTCAATGATTTATACATGAGGTAAAACATGTACTGTTCTAAAGATGACCTAAAGACAGTGGTGATTGTTTTTCGAACATTTCAATTTTGAATTCCTTTCATAAGTCTAGGCAGCATGGTGTTGCAAAATACTATGTTCTGATGCATTGTTTTCTTTTTATGCATATTGTTTGATGACTGAGTGCAATAACAATATCCGAAATATAGAACCGTGATGATGGTTTTGTATTTTTAGGTTTGCGTAATACTGCCCACGCTTTATGATTTCCAAACCACTTGCTATACAAGTTTTGTACATTTCCTCACCAAATACAATTGCCCTCACCTTATCTAAGTAAAGCATGTTGTACTGAAAGAATTTCAGTCTGATAACTCCTGTTTGCATGCATCCATCTAATACACAAATATTGACACATGAACTAGATATCTCGTTTGTCTAGAAGCAATGTGATCGTACTTGAACATAGCCCGAATGTATCACAACTACAGGAGGCATTGAAAACTAAAAAGGCGATTACTGCACAGCAAACACAAAAAGGGGTAGGTAAACAGCTTAGTTGAAGGTTGTCACTCCCGTAAAAAGAATACTGTACTCTCAGGGGATACACATAAGTGTCATGTAATTTACATTTCAGGCGCTAAATCCTTCACTGGTGTAATAACATACGCAATGGCAGGAAAAGGAGTATGACAGTTGTGACATTACCAACCCCACCACTACATCGATATATAGCACAAAATTGAGTGAAGCCAAACACAAACATTTTTCCATTTGGATTCCACAAAGACATGAACCATGGAAATTATTGTCTGGTTGATCCTCCCTCTCGCCCCATTATCTGGTGCCTTTGTCAAAAAAAAGCTCTATTAGGCCATTCCAAAGGTTCCCACTGACAGCGTTGCCCATACTTTGTTGCAGACTGGGCTCAGCACCTTCAGATGCTGCCACTCTATGTCTGTTGTTATTACAACAGTTTAACTCTACTATTGATGCCAAGATGCACAAGATGGGGTTGATAAAGAAGTAACACTTGCAAAAGAGTTGCTTGGCTAGCCCTAAGGCACTCGTGCAGTCTACTGATTTGGGCAGACGGAGCAAGTGATACAAGATGGCGTTCTTGAAACATGTTTCCAGAGTTGCCCTATCTACCTGAAAAAAGAGGGCAGTCTATGTTACAATACTCAGTGTAGTTTCAGTCACCATGGTAACCAAAGGTAGCACACATACTTGCAGACAGTAACCATAGTGTTTGGTGGCCAGTGGAAATGCCCGCCATCCTGCCCAACCTGCAGGACATCCGCATTGTAAGAGGGGGCCATTCGGCTGCGGCGACTGGAGTGGGCTGTTGTCGAATGAGCTTACGTCACATGGAAGTGCGTCAGTCCTCCTACCGGCAGCACGGCATCCTCGGTTGCTGGGTTAGAAACAGTACACAATCTCACCAAGGTTTAGCAGATTTCGAATATTGTTCTTGGGGTTGTCTGGGGAAACCCAATCAACTATTGCATTGTTAGGTGTTCTGGGGACCAGACAGTTGCCACCCAAGACGCATCACAGGATGCTGCCGTTACAGGTGGGATTGTATTACCACGTCCAGTGGTGACAATTCGTCTGTCACTTCTTGAGCGCACGGTGGAAGTGAAAAAGTTCGACAGAAACAGCCCACTGCTCCATGCATTTAACGGTAAACAAATATTGCATTTAATTCCGCGCCACCCAGGTTTAGCTCCCCTATGCATAAACTCTTGTCTGCCGAGGCGGATAGTATTTTTTCTATGTTTATGTCCATTTGGTCTGAATGTGTGATGGCCGCACACGCATCTACCAAGGAGTAGGTGCACAACTTGTGAAGTATCTACACGGTATTTGAAGCATTGCCAGTGAAGCTTACAGAAATAAGTAACAGTTACGCATCATCTCATGCGACCTACGCAAACACTATCACACTCTCCAAAAAGCGGCAATTCCCAGTTGTGTTGCAGCTTAGTACAAAGCGGTGCACCAGAGCAAAATGATACATCATCGTACAGTGCTAGAGAACAGTGTGGGTCATTCGGCTGTAGCAGGGAACTATGAGCTCATGCAGTAAACAAGCCCTTTAGATGATGAAAGGAAAGAAGCGAGACAATACACCCACAGAAAAGCAGCGTTCACAATCCACGAGTTAGTGTAAAGTACACTTTCTAATGAGAAGGAACATCAAAGAAAGCACTGCTGATATATACAAAGTGATGTTTTCTGCGCCACCAAGAAAGTTCACCATAACTGCCTTTTAGAAAGAGATGCTGTGTGTCATTTTCTTGAAAACCCCTGAATCGTCCATCCATTTTTTCTGTACTCCTTGTATAAAAAAAAATGCATGGGTGTATTGCTCTTTTGAGAGATGTTTACGGGTGTGGCCCGTACTGTACCGCCCTGCAAGTTGCTGAAGGAGTTGTTGCTTTTAGCTGTACCGGATGGACATGTACATACATCCTAATATAATGACCTTATTTTGGACCACGGGCAATGTACAAAGAGTGACCTTCGTCAGAGTAACCATACGGAGACCATGTACTTCGAATGCAGTAATTATTTCATTTATGAAACACCTGGCGTTTTTAAGCTAGAAGAGAGTGCAATTTTGTGCTTGTGCGGTGTTTTCCATTAAATTGGCAAACACTGTTTCACTGCTCTCGCCTGCGAAAGGTAAGCTTGGCAAATATTGTTTTTAGTCCTGTACCCTCTCCTCACAAAAGGACCAGCCCCTGGCATCATTTGGAACCTCGAAACAGCTAAAGACCCAAGGCCCATTTCTTCTCCCCACCAGAGGCCCGTCACTGCTCCAAGGCTCATTCCCGCTCCGAGGACCATTCCTGCTCTGATGCTAATCATTGTTCCTAGACCTATCCCAATTTCTAGGCCCATCATCCTGCTGTGGCAAATGTTTTTTCTGATGCCCACCACTACCAAAGGCCCATCTTGGTTGCAAGGCGTATTCCTACCACGAGAACCATGCTGGCCCCAGGCCTATCTCTCACCCAAGGGCACCAATATCAATTCCTGCATATGGCCCATCCCTGAGAAGATCCCCACCCCCACTCAAAAGGCATTCTCTGCTCAAGGGCCCTCTCTGCCTTGAGACCTTAACCTGACCCTGGTCCCTCTCATGTTCCTCATGTAAATTGGAGTGATGGTGATGGATTATACAATTGAGACATAGCACATATACAATAGGGACAGAACAGGGAAAGTAACTGTGACATGATCATGAATGGACCAATGAGAGAAAGAGAACACTAATAGGAGGATGATAAATATTTATTATGTATATGCATGCCCTTTTTAAAGGGGATTGCCGTTTGTCATGAGCTCTCCATCTCCCAGCAACTTGCATGTAAACTGTTGAGGAAGCCAATGGCAAAGGGGTTCAATGGATGCACACTCAATTCTGCTGGTTCCCTGACTGAGCTCTGGCATGTACACAATCCTGTGTGCACTGTACTCAGGCACATTTACAGTGCATGTTTCGTCCATGTGAGTGATGCCAAGCTGACTAAGCTTGCACAAGGGTGTTCAAAGCTGCTCCAGATGGGATGGATCTGACTTGCTCAGACTCACTTGTTGGCATTGCCTCGATCCAACTCTCGAATGGATTTTTTCGTATGTTCCCATCATCCAGACACCATGTGGGGTTCTGCTTTCCACCACAATCTGTTTGGGGTTCTGCAGTTATCTGGGCACGGTGCAGCACTCTATGCCACTCCAAATGCCAGTTGGGGCACATCCTTGCTTCAAATCTAGGCTGGACCTGCTATACCACAGCATGACGTTCTACTATGAATTGCCCATAGCTTGCCATTTTGAGTGCTTGGACGTGTGGATATTATATTATTAAACAGCAGGTTGCTCATTTTACATGTATTTGTTTGAGTTCCGGTGGATCGCTCACGTGTTCAGCACTCGCAAAGCCCACATGTCACAAGTTCGAAACCTGGATAGGCAGACTCATTCATACATCTTTCTGACCTCCTAAATTAACATTTATAGTAACAGAATGTTTACAGTAATGAGAAGTGAGGAGAAATCCAGCAGAGAAGCACATTTTTAAGCGAGCCAACAGTCATGTTTGTGCAACCCACAAAATATACCATACTCAATTGCACAGATATGGAGCTGGTGAAAGCGTTATTGCTAATTGTGTCATGCTTGCCTGCCCTAATTGTAGTGTACGTGACGGGAATCTATAAAACTCATAATGGTCTGTGAATATTTGGGATATTAATAACTCCACCTGGTCCAGGGGCTTTTGGTAATGTGTCAAATCAAGATACATGTTTTTAACTATAGTTGAATTGAAACATAGATTTGCATCTTACTCACTATACTTTCTCTCAATTATTGCTACAATTAGTTACAAACAGATCGACTATTTTCACTTACATTTGAAATCAATGCTGGTTTCCCCTTGTAGGGGAAAGCCAGCAATTAACCAGAAGAAGGAACTAATTACTGAGCTGAAACTGCCCTAAGAACAAGATAAACAATCTTCAAATAAAAAAGAAACTGTGGTCCCAACATGCTGGAAAAATCCATCTGTAGGCTGCAGATGAGATGGGCTGTATCTCTTCAAAATGGCCGATTTATCACGTGGACCAATGAAATGTCGTCGAATGATAGCATCTGATTCCAATGCTTGCAGGTGTACGTGAGTGATCACAATTCCCCGCAGCAGATAAACAAGCCCTTTCAGGAGCTGAATTGTAGTCATAAAAGAGTAGGTTGGGATTTTATAGTTAAGGTGCACAGTTTTTTTCCCCCTCCAAGTCAGTATAAAATTCTGCTCCTCTTCATTAATACGCCGGAAAACAATGTGGTCTGTAAGCCTTCCTGGAAGTAGGAGGTGTTGTCTCCAAACACCGGTATCTCTGGCGCTGTCGGAGAATTGCTCCCACTGTTGTCATCACTGCTAAATGCTGAAATGAAAATGAAATAGATTTAGACATCATCTAATACATACATATAAATAACTATTTAAAAAAAAAACATGGACAATTTAGAAACAATCCAAATAATTCTTGAAACGTGGGATGTGTCAACATTTGTAAATTCATTTTAGTCTTTAAATAACCAGGAAATTAAACGTGACTCTTCTGAAATTCTCCAAAAGCAGACTCTTGAAATACAACATAAAAATAAAACAAAATACAGTCGGAATCCAAAGAGCACATAAGGAATGTAGATGCCATTATGCACCGATAGTTGATTTCAGTGACTGGGATTTCAGGATTGTCAATGTGGCGAGGGACACTATGTGCATGCATGCAGCAGTGTCTAGGGCATGGGGGTGCAAGGTATGATTGCAAAGCTTACCATAACTGGTGAATTTCCTTGGGTTTTAGATTTTGTGCTGCAGCTCTAACGTTCCTTTAACATAGTTTATTCACTACATTTCAAAGGTTTTTATCACAGCAACTTAAGCATAATGTTCCTCCAACAATGTCTTTTCACTGATTTCACAGGTTTTTATTTGGGAAACTTAACAGTATTGTCCATTTAATAAAGTTTTTGGAGTAAATGACAATGGCTTTAATAACTGAAGATGGTTCATGATGTTCCAGCAGTGTATTCATAATTCTTCTTTGAACACATATGAAAGAACTATTATACTCTTTCATCAAACATGTTTTTGTGGTTTATAGTGATTGCATGGAATGCCAAAGCATCGAATGCCTTAGCATCTAATAAAAAGCAACGAAAAAAAAGCATCAAATGCATAAACAAAAAAAGATTAATGGGGGTCCTTCCAACCCCTGTTTTTTTACCCCTTAAACCTCTTTATAATTAAAATAAAACCTTTTCCTTTTTTTCAATTCATTTTTTTCGATGCTTTTGGCATTCAATGCTTTGCATTCGATGCAATGACTGGATACCGTTTTTGCAGTCCTTACTGATATATGTCACTTTGAGCAGCACATTTATTTATTGGATATTTGTAAGGCATCTATACAACAAAGGGTGTTTAAAGGCGCCATAAAACAAAAAAAGGGGGGGTGATCAAGGGTGAAAGATACAACAAACGGTCCTACTAGGCCTTGTGACATTCAGATTGAATTGTGCAAGTGCAGACAAGAAGTGCGAGGGAGGGGGGGCAACTGCCGATCTGTGCAAAAACAAAGTGCTAATGTGGGAAGGAAAAAGGAGAAGAGGAAAAATGGAAGTGCTAGGGGGAGGCCCGAAGGCAAGTGCCAGGGAATGGAGGTACGTGCAGGGAAGGAGGGGTTGGGCAGGGGGGCCCTGACCCATGTAGTACTTAGAAGGAACCAGGCAGCCGTCACTGAGGCAGAAGTAAGTGTTAGCAGGGGAGGGGGAGAGTGAAGGAGGAGGAGAAAAGGAGGGTCTTGAGGAGCTTCTGGAACATAAGGCGATCTGGCTCAAGCCTGAGAGGTGCAGGAAGACCATTCCAGAGGGAGGATCCTGCGGAGGGGAGACACATACCCCTCACTCTTTTCTTAGAGAAGTGTCTGATTCGCAAAGAGTTGGAGCTAGGAGACAAACGGATTCTAGCAGGGAGGTATTTAGAGAGAGAGAGTTGGACAGTAGCTGGGTCCCAGGCCCCAGAAAGCCTTGTGGATGATGCAGAAAGTCTTGAATGTGGGAGGCATTGGATCGAAATTAGAGCTGGAGAGATGAAGTCTCTGGGCTTGAGGCCAAGAATAAGTCTTCTAGCCCTATTCTGGATTAGTTGAAGGGGACGAAGGGAGGATGAAGGAAGATTGAGGAATAGGATGTTACAGTAGTGAAGCCTAGAGAGGAGTTCTGGAGACATTGAGTTTCTGGGGGAAGGTGAGGAAAGGGAGAATGCCTCTGAGGAGGTGCTGCTGATAGTGGGCCTTCATGGCAAGGTCCGCGATGTGAGCAGAGAAGGAGAGAGAGGAATCAAAGAAGACACCAAGGTTTCTTGCCTCACAAGAAGGTGAGGAAAGGGGACCCATAGAGGACGGCCAGAGGGAGGGAGGGACGGTGGGAGTTGGGGTCGCAATGAAAAGGATCTCAGTCTTACTGGGATTAAGGTAGAGATCATTGACAGCGCACCATGACTGAGCGGCAGTCATACATCAGAAATGAGAGTGGAAGAAGAGGAGGAAGAAGAGGGAAGCTTGACAGAGAGGTGTGTGTCATCTGCATAACAGTGGAAGTGAGGAGAGAAGAAAGAGATCAAGTGGGCTAAGTGTCCAACGGGATATTATATTGTGCCTCCTTTATTGAATATATTGGCCTAAGCCCAGTCGCTCTGCGAAGAAATCCGTGTTGCAAAATTCCGATCTTAGATCGATTTAGCCGTCATTTTAGGTTCATCCGCCATTTTGATTCTCACTCCAAAGTCACCCTGTGTTCTAAAATGGTGGACTGTATTCTTCTGTTTGTAACTTGGCCGTCCTGACCTCTACATGTAAGTTAATGTTTAATCTGCCCACAGGCCAAATGTTAGGGTCATGTAATGAGACCTTGTCCCTGGTTGACCTATAGATCAAGGATTACCTGTGCCAACTAAACTGATCCGCGATCATATATTAAGCACAATGTTGTTTAAATACTGAATGTGAACACTTGTTGAACTAAATTGTATAAAGCATGTACGAAGGCTTAATGTTAAATCCAAAGATACACTGTTGCCATTGTGACTTATTTGTGCATAAACTAGGAATAATCCATATGTATATAGGTGAATAAATTAGAAGTGAACTCGGCACGGACCCCTAGCCCAAGGAATGATTAACCTGTAGATGGGCTGGACATCATGTTAGAAATTGTATAAAAAGCGTGAGTGTTCTGATGTACAGCCCCACTCACTTCTCACACCGAATGGGCTGGTATTCGCTGTGATGTACTGAGGGCCAGATAGCTACCTGTTACTTTGTTCCTTTGACAACTGTTCAGTTGCAGAAATAAAGATCTGTGTATCTTTGTAAGCCCGTGTTTGGTGTATTTCCTTTTGGGGTACTCAGCCTCGATATTCTCTTTGTTCTTTTACATAAGGGGAAAGGTAGATGTTGAAAAGGTCCAGCAAGAGGATAGAGCCTTGGGGGACGCTGCATGTTCAGAGTATGATAGGGGAAAGAAAATGGCCCAGCTGAACCTGGAAAGGTTGATTGGAGAGGAAGGGGGTCAACCAGTGCATTGCCAGGCCTGTGATGCCAAAGGTGTCATGAAGCCAATTCGTCAGGGTGGCATGAATGACCATGTCGAAGGTGATGAAAGATCCAGGAGGATAAGAACGGAAGGAGAATTAGAGTCAAGATTAGAGAGCAAGTCATCATGGTTGTTCAGTAGAGCAGTTTCCGTGCCTCTGACAGCTCTGAAGTCGGCCTAGTGGTCGTGGAAACAGCTGACAGATTCAGTATGTTGGGAGATGGTCAGTCTCTTAAGGAGTTTGCTGAGGAAGGGATTAATGGAGATAGGGCAATAGTTACTCCAGCAGGAGGGGTCAGAAGAGGGCTTTTTAAGGAGGGGATGCACAAGGGAGTGCTTGAGGGATAAAGGGACGAAGCCGGTGTTAAAGGAGTGGTTACAGAAATCGGCCAAGGAAGGTGCAAGGGAGCCAATGTTGTCCTTGATAGTTCTGGAGGAGCAGGGAAGCACCTGTTTGGAGGACACTCTCATACAGAGGACTAGTCTAGAGACCTCATCCGGTGCTATGGGATAGAAGGTGGAGAGAAGTAGGGAAGGGGAGAGGGGAGTCAAGGGAGGCATGACAATTGGGGAGAGAGGCAGGAGTGAGGTAGAGTAGAGTGAGGACCGAATGTCTTGGGTTTTGGAAAGGAAGTGGGAGGCCAGAGAGGTACAGAGGCTCAGGGATGGCAAGGGAGATGTGGAGACTGCAGAAGGATTGGCTAGTTCCTTGTAGATTTTAAACAGTTTGCCAGAGTTGTTAGTGGCCCCAGAGATGCAGGGTTGGATGTGAGCCCTCATCTTTGAGCAAATGGAAAGTGTTGCACTTGAAGGCAGGCTTCATTCGTATCCTAATGACAGGGGCAAGGCTATCCAGTGTGTTGGTGATAGAAAAAGGAAGATTTGCAAGGGCAGAGTCAGTGTGGGAGTCTGTGTCAGGAGTGGGAGGTGGAATGAAGGTGGTAGAAAAAGCAGCAACTGACACTCGCTTCATCAGTTAGATGATGGAGAAGGAGACAGACAGTGCAGGTATAGGCTTAGCATGGGGACCTAAGAGATCCAGACAAGAAGATAGGAGGGAATGGTCAGACAATGAGAGAGTTGCAGTGTGAGGGTAGGAGATTCGAATGCCTGAGGAGATGAGAGCACACAATGTATGTCCAGCAGACTGTGTCGGACTGGAGGGATGAATGGTGAGGGAATGAACATTGCAGTGGTTGGGGTAGCATCCAGTGGCCACCTCAGGAGAGTCAAGGTGAATACTGAAGTCACAGAGGAACAGAAGTTTGGAGGTAGAGACAAGAAGGGAAGAGGTGAGGTCAGACCACTCACAGAGGAATAGAGTGACCAGACCAAGGGTCCTGTAGATGGTGGTGAGAGTCAGCGAAAGGGTTGGAGAGACACTGAGCCTGCATACTAGGAATTTAAAGGAGGAGTAGGACTGAGTGGGAATGATAGTGGCAGGGATCCAGTCAGGGAAGATCCTGGCCACTCTGCCTCCAGACCGGTTAGGCCTGGGCTTGAAGGTGATCTTGTAACCCTCAGGCAGGAGTGTGTCAAAAGCAGTGAAAAGGCTGGCAGTGAACCATGTCTCATCGAGGACGAGAACGTAGAGGTCAAAGTGTTTGAGAAGGAGACCGATATCAGAAGCATGTTTGACGGCAGAGCGAGAGTTGAGGATAGCTAGGTCGACCTGGTTACCACCTTTGAAGGTCTTCCGAGTGGGGTACAGGGACGTGGTACGCCCATTGGAGGAGGTGAAGGGGCAGAGGGTGGCCCCAGAAGGAGAGGCAGGAGAAGAGGGGAAGTTGGTGAGGGATGGAAGACGCCTATCAAAAAGGAGAAGGTTGGGCTGAGAGCCCTGTGCCATGTCAGTGCCATTGTGATAGACATTAATGATGCGCCCGGAGGATGAGAAGTCCACCAAGAGTGCTTCCCATCTGGTGCCTCCATTAATGGGAGAGGAGGACAAAAAAGAGAGGATAGAGACCATATGTGGAGTTCACAGGTCCATGGAGGGAGAAAAAAAGAAGATGTTGGTGACAGTCTGCCTGGACACATTGATGTATTTGTCAGTAAAATTACACTGCACATGCTCTAGCTCAAGGAGAGAAAGTATTCCAAATTAAATGATCATCTTCTGCTCAAGGGTGTATGAAATGAAGATTCTTCTCTCTCTATGCACAATCCGTAAGCGGATAGCTTTTAACAAGAAAAAGTTATCCCAGGCCACAGGCTCTCATGCTTTGGTAAAGCAGCGACTCGCCTTCAGGCACACATATTATTAGGCAGGCAGCTTAACCCCATAACATGAGAAAGCCCGGGAGTTGCGCCTGAGACGGGCCTCCATAGTTTAGTTTCCTGCACCAGCTTGGAGTGCAGCTTCATCGCAAAGCCCCAAGCACCTGAGGCACAATTCAAGCCGGCTCACTGCCAATCCGGACACCGCTGGTGAAGGTTTGTCCATCTGCCTCGGAGCCAGGAAACAGGTAGGATCCACCAGCACTCATTTCAGGCTCTATTCTCCAAATAGAGAGTTGGTTCCGTAAGGTGCTGCACAGCTCGTCGGCCATTGCGGTATGATACCTGGTGCTCAGCACGGCATCTAGGTGGTTCGCTCTACACATATCACTTTCCGAGGGTGTCTACTGCAGGGACCTGGCACTCTCAATGGGCCCACATGTGCACCCGCCAAACCCTGCGTGTGCGAGGACGCATCTCTACTACGCTTCTTCTGGCTGCCATGTTGCTGCAGATGGGTTCTGGACCATGCAGGTCCCTTGTTTCTATTAGGATCGGAATCCCCATAATCACCTCGTCTATCAGAATTACTGAAAAGTGATGCAACAGGGGTTCTAACGCCCCTCCTCAAAACATGAATGGGATACAAGTTATGTGTGAATTGCCTAGGGCATGAGGCGCAGCCATGCCTCTGGCCCCACCAAACGACCATCAACATTCACTGGAGCTAGCCTGCGGCCTGGCACAGTATCCGCTAAACATAATGGGACTGTGGGCCACTGTCCAAGGCTTGTGGCCATGGTGAGTAACCGCAATCCCTGAGGTATGAACTACAGCCATGTGGCATGCCCCGCCAAGTAAACCACAATGGAAATTGGGCTTGGCACCCCTTTAACAATGTTTTGTCCTGTGAATTTCAATACTTTTTAAAACTAAAGATGCTACATTCTGTTACAGCACTGTATTTAAGCTAGTAAAAACGACTCAACTAAGATATTTTGTGCAGCGCACATTGAAATGTGTCACTTTAAGCAACAGATGCTGCAGATGCAAGCTATGGCTGTATTGTCTGGGACATATGGTTTGGCCCAGCCCCAAGCGCACCAAGCCACTGACAACAGCCACTGCACTTGGCCTGCGGCCTGGACTAGTGCACACAAGACCATAATTGTACTGTGAGCCACTGTACAGTGATTGTGGGCATGAACAGTGGCCACAAACCCTACTGCATGGGCTTCAGCCATGTTGCCAATCCAATAAACCAATCCACAACAACCATGCAACCTGGCCAGTGGCCACAATGCTCCATAATGGGACAGTGGGTCTTTGTCTACAGCAAGCATCTCAGAGTAAACATTGGGCCTGGACTGTTGCCAGGCCCAGTGGCCCCTTTAACTGCATAGCAGCCATGGCCAGTGGCATAGATTGTCTAGGGCATGAAACACTGTATGTATTTACATCAAATGTATGCACACAGCCTGTAAGGTGTAGGCCAATGCTCACTGTGCAAATTTGTTGACAATCCATCCAGCAGTTGTATAAAGTAAAAAAAGAATAAAAGGACAGATGTATGTTTGTCTGAAGCCGTCTTGCCCGCTTCAACTGTTATCCCCGCTAGATGAAGCTGTTGCCTTACGTATACAGCAATAAGACTTCAAGTTTATCCTCCAGGCGAACAACATGTGTATTTCAACAGTGATAACATACAATTAGCTGCAGAAAAGTCCCAAGACAGGGATAACACTTTAACAGCATACTTCAAGTTGCAAATACTAAGAAAATATATACATTTTAAAAAAACATATAAGCATAAATTCATTTGATTAAGCACTATTTCTCCAACAAAAGATTTGTATTTATTGTACTTATGTATTATGTAATAATTCTTTGTAATATTTCTTGGCATTTTTTTTACATTATATTATTTTTTGTGCATTGGGTTACAATTAACCCTTAAGCACATTTATTTAAAACACATTAAAAGCACATGAAAACAATCACATTCAAATACATTAAAATTATAACAAAATCCACCTTAACATAGAGCAGAGAAAAATAAACGACTTAAAATTAAAATGAAAAGAAGAGAAGACCCCATTCTATTAACCCTAATAGGAATAAATAAATAAATATATAAATAAATAGATAAACATTTCATTATGTGAATATAACTATATATTTAAAACCTAAAATGCTATCTAATACCATATCTATGCATCTGCACCCAGCCTTGCAAGAAACACCTTCCAGATACTAAAAGCAACTGCTGATATAACTAATGGCTCGGCCCCGTAATTGATACTCCAGAAGTGGTTTAATTCAATTCAATCTGCATTTTCCACATAGACCACATACCCATTCAAAGAAGCAGATTTTAGACTTGGGCACTGGGTTAAAATACGATGACTGGTCTCCACTTCAGTGTTACAGAGCCGGCAAAGCCTCTCATTGAAGGGGATTTTGCACCATCCCCCTATATTTTCAACCGCTGGTAGAAGTTTAAAGAGTATTTACGCTATAAACCTTCTGAGATCAACTGCACTCATTTTTGTTAGATAGGCGCAAGGAGAATCCAGGGGAAATACTTGACCACAGTACTCTCTGAATCTACTTTTCTCTTGTAACCTACCCATATTAGTGACTGTATTCCAATTTCTGGTCTTACTTCTCAGAATAGAATCAACAATCAGCAATTCCAGTGCCTGTTCAAAGGATAAACCAATATTCTGCATGTGGGTTACTGTTGAATGATGGAGCTCACGCAAAAAGGGGTTTGAGTTATTCTCAAGAGAACAAGAGGCCAATAACCCCAGTCATATATTTCGGCTGGTTCTGGATGTTACAATCTTCAGGTACCATTTTGATCTCTGCAGTAACCATAGGAACCTAAGTGAAGAAAGGCTAAACCCCACTCTCAATGCCTCGACAGACATTGTGCTTGCTAGACAAAAACATTTCTACCTCCTCCAAGGGGATGTTATTCAATGTCCATAAAAACGTATGTTTCTTACTGGGCTTACCCCCAATCAACATAATCTTAGTCTTGAAGGTGTTCATTTCCATACGGTTATTAGTGTGCAAGCGTGATAAGGCATGCAATGAATGCTGGAGTCTTATTGGAGTTAGGTCTAGTAGCACAGTGTTGTCTGCATAAGCCAACCAAGACACTATCTCACCTTTGATTCTGGGGGGAAAATTACAGGCAGTACTAATTACTTAAGCCATATCAGAGACATAAAGATTGAATGAAAGAGGTGCCAATACGCACCTCTGTTTAAGACCCCAGTTAGTACATATAGTCTGGGTGATATTTCGGCTCTGATCCTCTCTACAGTAGTGTCAGAATGTATGGTTTTAATGAAATACAATAAAGTACAATTTATTCGCCAGCCTTGAAGTTTCCACCAAAGCAATGGCCGAGAGACTAGATCAAACACCTTTGAATAATTGATAAAACAACAATATAGGCACCTATTCTGTCAATGAACAGTCTCTGCCACTAAATATTGTACAGAGCTGATGTTATGCAATGTATTGTGTGCCTTTCTAAAGCCAGTCTGAAATTGTTTCAACATGCCCTTATCCTCTGCCCATTTAGTGAGTCTAGCTAGGATAATGGATGAAATAATCTTTGACCTCAAATCGAGCCTGGCCAACAATTGATAGTTGGAGGGTTCCTTGCTATGCCCTTTTTTTAACACAGGGATCAGACTGGATTTCTTCCAGCTATCTGGGACCCTTTCAGTGTCCTCAAAATAGTGAAATAATGACTGCAAAGTTCTCGCCCAAAATTCTGGATTGGCTTTGAAAACCACATTGGCTACTGAATCAGGGCCAGTAGCCCGAGAGCTTTTCAGCTTATTTATGTTTAAAAGAATATCATAAAAATCTGAGCCCAGAGGAGACATATCCATCATTACGGGGAGTACATCTGTAGAGAAGGAGCCAAGTACCCCTACTCCAACCACCCCGCCCATATTACCTGTTTGTTGGAAACCAGAGTATGAGACATGCACGCAGCAGTTGACCAGACAAAGAGCAGAGTATGGACTCTGTGCAGTACCAGTGAAAGTACCAATACCTAAGAAGATCTGGGAGGCAATGTACCCATTGAGTTTACTGTACCTGCAAACAAGAAAATATGATGGCCATTTGAATGAGATTCCTGAAGAAGCAGAGCAGATAAATGGCAAAGATGAATGGTGACGTCACACAGAATCGAGTTGACATCTGTAGAAGAGTTGAAGAGACAAGAGAATGCAGATATTCTTTAAGGCATCAAGAAAGTATCAAGGATAAGTGACATCTTGGGATCAAGGTGAAAAAGCTTATGCCATAGAACCAGATGAAGATATTAATCCAGTTTATACGTGTACAGATGCAAAGGGAATGCAAGCAGACAAAGTAATCTAGAGGCTAGCTTTATAGTAAATAGATTCCGGCAAGCGCCAATATATATATATATATGCATATGGACGAGTAAAGGATGGATGTTTCCACTGCGCATTATAAGCAGTGCTGGACATAAGCAAGAAGGCCTCATTTCAGTGTGTCACAGTTAATAAGCAAACTGAATTACAAAATGAATTTCAGCTGAAGGAGTTGGATGAGCCAAAGAAGCCAAGGTCTTATCAAACTAGTGACCCGGCATTGGATACAATTTGTGTGAAAGAACAGAAACTTCTGTTCAGAAAGCTTGATCAAAACAAAAGACGTCAGAAAATTGTATTTTAGTACACTAAAAGGCTCGATTCCATGGTCTCCAGTCCCGTGGAAGAAAGAAGTTGGAAGAACGAGGTGGTCACACCTACGCACGAGGGCAGAGTGTGCCCACACTCCTTAAAATTTCTCAGAGCACAGTACATCTCAAGGCCAGGCTTCAAAGCCCTAATTGACACTGGACCATTGAGGTGATGATGGATTGATTTGCTAATTGGTATGAAGCAAGTGTTAAGACGAGCTCACCAGCACCTAGATATTCAGTCTGCAAGCTGCTAGACGTAGATTAAAAAGTGACGGTGGTTAGAAGCCAACCAATTGTAGAGGACCGCATAATTAAGGGTCCTATAGTTTGTGTAGCCAATGGGACGTTGTGTATTTAGTGAAGTTCATAGGGACCATTTTAAGGGGAGGGCTTAGTTGCCCCACCTGATTTTCCTTCACTGTTCTATACTGATATGGAACTTATACTTAGATATTCACTCAGAGCCTATCACTTCCTTCAATAGTTTTTTGTATTTTTCCACGGAGGATGACATTGGTAATGACGCAGGTTAAAATGCCACTCATGATGATTTTTCTTGCTATAACCTGTGCATTTTTAAGATTCATTGAGGAAGAGGTTTGAGCGAGTGCTGATGTTCGTTTTACTCCCTGTTTTAAATAATTGAAATAAAAACAGACTTCCTTTTGCCAAACTACCTGAGTCGTTTTGATTATTTATGTACGAATAACATATCCATCCCCATCCATCTCAAGGGTAATTGCTACTCATCAAACGGGCTGGGATATCCAGTTCACATCTAATTTTGGCTGCACTGATTTGCAGTCAAAATATAGAGCTGTGATATATTCAGCCCATTGTGGCTCAGTTATGCATTAAGATCTCATGGAGCGCCTTCAGTTAGAAATGATTGATATTTATTTAGCCCAACATTGTCTACTATCATTACCCTTCAAAAGGCTGAATAATAGCTTCCAATTAGAGTTATTAGTGGAATGTTTGTGCTGACGTAGCCAATTCATAAATTGAGTGGCAAGGGTAATTCATTGGGCTGCTCAAGCCTCTCGAGTAAGCAAGAAGTCCCTCCTAGCCACCACCCTTGTGCAGTGATAAAGGTGCTTTCTTCAGTGAATCAATGCATACAAAAGAGATGAATGATCTTTAAAAGGTTGGTTATGAGGTTTCTGCTTAATAGACAATATCTGTGCTGCTAGATTGTCCATCAGGTCTCAATATCCCAGTCGTAACACTTTAACCAAATGTGCTTGCCAGTTTTCTTAACCATGCCATCTGTCCATACAATACGATTACCCTGATGGTTAAATCCAACATCCACAAATATGGATGCAACAGAATGCAATTGAGGTAATTTCTGGAACCAATGTAAGACAAAGTGATCACTCATGATCGTATGCTGTATTTGGATGGGAGTACATAGACTTCTCATTCTGAAATCGGAATGTGCATAGTCAATGCATGTCTTAGCTTTCCTATTTGTCCATGTGAAATTTGGTATCCCATGTACTGCACGTTCCCCTTCCCCTCTCCCTTGCACTCTCCCCCCTTCCTTCTTCCCATGCACTTGCACAATCTGAATGACACCTGGCCTAGTAGGATTGTTGTCTGTCTTCCCTCTTTTCCCCCTCCCTTGCCTTGTCGCGCCTGGAAACACTTGCGTATAGGCACGTTATAAATGCCATATTATTTCATATCATATCATATCCCCATTATCAATGTTATTTTTATCTAAACAACTCAGCTTGTGGATGTCGAGAAAGCATATCCATACACGATCACTATAAATGCTGTTGTAGTCAGGGGCTCCAATCAGACCTTAAAGATTCTCAGACTCCTCCATTGATGGATTAAGATGGAGATTCTGGGCATTAAAATCCCCTGCGATAATCACTATGCTATTGGCGTATTTTTTATACCAGCGCATAAGAATATTCTCAACTGTACTCTGTATGCCCATAGTTTCCAGTCCCCCTGGAGGATCATACACATTTATAATGAGAGTCCTATCACTAAGACATAACTGCTCACTAAATGATGCAGATAAAACATAGGGAGAAAAGGTGTTAGCAGGAAAAGGCTCCAAACTATAAGGATTCTTCTCCCCAATAGCCAATCCACCCATTGGGTGACCCCTCGTTACATAGGTGACAGGTCTACAGAGTATTCATTAGCCATCTAAATTAAAAGGAGTTGTTCTCCAAGTTTCTTGCAACAAACAAATGTTGCAAGCCATAATCAATGCAGTGCCCAAAGGGTGACTCAGAAAAGACATGTAACCTCTGGTATTCCAAGAAAGCCATTTCAAGGTATGAATAGTATTAAGGTGTCAATTATTATTTACTATCACTGCTTCAGTTAACCATTGAGCAACCGCCCTTACGGGTTTGGTTTGGTTTGCTGGTATAATTGCAAAGGTTAAGATGCTAGATCCTTTGGTCATGTAATTATCAGTGGACACTGGCCCAATCTGTGCTAACTCTGTCACCTGAGAATTTGACTTAGGGTCTATATCGAATGCATTTAGTTCTAATATACAGATACTCATACCTATCACTGACAACCACATTGTGGACAGTAAAACACTTAATGACATCTATAGTACTATTCAAATCTGGATGGCGAAGCACAGTCTTTGTCTAAATGACGAAAAGACTGAGCTACTCCTCCTTGGCTCTCCCACCAAACTGAACAAACTAGGGCCCATGTTCTCATCATTTAATATTGAGGGAAGCATCATAAAAGTAGCAAAGGATATAAAAACATTAGGAATTTACATTGACTCTGCCCTTACTTTCACCAGACAAACAAATGCCCTAGCCTCTTCCACAGCACTGACTTGTAAGCTTATCAGAGCCTGCCGACCTTACCTGACACAGACAAACTGCACCTCAATAGCAAGAGCACTAGTCTTATCTAAACTTGACTATTGCAATGGATTATATTTGGGCACATCTTAGCAGAATATTAACAAAATGCAAATAATGCAAAATAATGCAATTAGAGCGGCTTGTAACATTCCTAGAAAGCATCACATCACACCTACCAGACAAGCTATAGAATGGCTTAATATCACGCAAAGGATAGATCTGAAGGCACTCTCACTCACACATGAATGCCTTTACAACCAGGCACCCACCTACCTAGTGGACACCTTCTCACGACATAACTCCATGAGACCTACTACAACTGCCCAAGCACATTGTGTCGCCATCCCTCGTTTTAAACAACAACGGGCAGGTGGAGTCAGCTTCCCGGTCTGTGCGGCTAAGAAATGGAACAATCTACCTATTCACATTAGAGAAGAACTCTCATTCGCACAATTTTGCTTAACAGTAAAAACCTGGTTCCACCTACATGATAACAGCCAGTCTAGTGAGTCTAATTAACTCACCCTACTGCTCTACTCATCCTACAAACATTGTATATATCTGCTGTCTCTCTTAAGATTAATACCTCTTGCACATTGTCTACTTAACTTTCATTTGTAATGACTACTCTACTTTACTGATTGTTTCACGTATATTTACTTATGTACGATTATCTTCCAAAACTCGGAGACATTGGGGATTCGTGCAACCTGATGTCACTACAGTGTGAACAGCTGTATATATCTTTAAAGACCTTTATCTATGTAATCTGTAACTTCTTATGTCACCTGTATATCCTATTTGTGTGTAACTTGTAAGATTAGTGCTCAGCTTCCTCAGGGCTTGGTTACGCTTTACAAATAAATACAAATACAGGTGGCTAATAATGTAACGACCACAGGAGATACAAATTCAACCAACACACAGCTTGTCAGACTGTTGATCTCACGGAATTCCACCTGTATAATATCCTCTGTTCCAATGGTATGCAAACGTTGGATATTACAAAATAAATCAAGTATGTAGCTCCGATTCATGAATGGGCTAGACCATTTAGGTTGTATATCCTCCAACTTGGCCCACCTCCCTAAAGGCAGCTAATCCTTTTTTCCGATGTCCTGTAGGGGAAGGGCCTCTGAATTGGGTTTGAGAATTAGGATAGAATTTTTGGTCAGTGTTTGGGTAGATTTGACCTTTTGCAAATTGACCTCAGCAATTTGACCTAAAAACATTTGACCTTTTGACCAAATTGACCTCCATTGCTAAGGATGCGGGGGACACCCCCACAACCACCTTTTAACCTACTTACATGAACATGAGGAGAGGGGACACCCCCTCAACCCCGGCACCTCATACTCAGGTAAGTAGGTATTAACCTATTTGACCTAAAACAAAAAGGTCAATTTGGACCGGATGCAAAAAAGGTCAATTTGGACCACTCAGAAAAGGTCAATTTGGTCAAAAGGTCAAATGTTTTAGGTCAAATAGGCTAATACAGTTGGTCAGAGATATATTCTTTTTGTAAATACCCATCACCTAAACAATTATCAGGCTGAATGGGCACATTAGACTGGGGAATATCCAATGGGGCAGTGGAGCATAGATGAAACGTGTTACCAGACTGATCTTGAAAAGTTGGGTGTGGAAGGCAAGCTATTGCCATAGGATGCAATTGGTGTGGTACAGAGGAACAATCCTTTGTATCTGAATGGCGAGGCACTTCCATATCGCGTTGTAACCAATGATGCATTGGGCCAAAATATTGGACCTACCACACTGTACCATGCTCCAACAGTCTTGTCACCACTGTTTTTTCCAGTGGTAAAAGAGGAGGATTTTGACAATGGAAAAATATGTTCCACTGCAGCAGTGACATTACCCTCTGGTTCGGTATTATTCACTTTCTGCTTTTTCTTAGAATTGCACACATGTCACCAGGGATCTCGAATAGGAGGTCTTGCTGAATAGAATCAGGTTCAGAAATATTAACATCCTCATGTTCAATGCTAGGCGGTACTAGATACAGCGAGACTTCCTCATAGTCTCAGTCCTGCATCGGTTCCTGGTGTGAGGAGACAGGAGATGCCCCCCTTGAACTTTGCCAATTACCATCAACTTCAGTGGCCAATGTAATGAGGGGTGGTGACTGGATGGTGGCTTTTGAGAGAGTGCTGGTTGAAGATCTAAATCAATTAAATCAGCTCGCTCCTCACTGGGGGTGGCATAATTTCACTGTATCATATCAACCACTAGAGCCAGAATGCACTTTAAATCTAGTTGCTCCTTAGAAATGTTAGAACACAGAGCGAACACAGCGTCAACATTCGAGGCTATTTCGTTCAATGTGAGTGTTGAGATGACTTCTTCCTAGGTTGAGTTTGATCTATGGGAACCATCGTATTCACCACAATCACTGTCTGAAGAGTCTGAAGAGGAGATCACATTTTCAAGGATCGGGGTGGTGGATAAGTTATTTCCAATTTTATTATCGCATCGTTCAGTTATTAAAGTGACAAAGTCCGCAGGACCTAAGGAATCACATGCACGTATTTAGCAATGAATTATTATTGTCAATTGTGGGGGAAAAATTAGAGCCTCGAACCTCGCTTAGTTCTAAACAGGGCTGCAGCATTGTTGTCTGTACCACAGAAGCCCCGTCGGAGGCAGAAGGGCCGCTGCGCTAAATAAGTGTTTTTTCTTTCTTTAGGTTGAGAATTTCAGATGTTGGCTATTAGAAGAAATAGGGCTGCATCGTCATTTTCCAAACAGACTGAATTACTGCGCAGACCATATTTACGTACAGCGGGTGGCTTCATATTAAGAGAGTAGTAAAAAAATAGATTTTAATAGTGACATCCCACCGCAATGGCAATAAATGCTGGGATCACTAACAAAGAGTAAGGCAATAAGACATCCAAGGCAGTTAGGTGTTAAAAATGCAATGCTAATAAGAGCAACATTGTTCAGCATGTAAGGGCTGGAATTATTTTCTTGCCACAATGTCAATAATAGCAGTTAGTAAAGGGGAATGCCCATGGGAAAGGTTCAATACTGCAGATGTCTCAGGACCGCAGCATTTTTCCCCCACAGAGCCACGGAACATTGGAATACTCATTCTCACTCTGCCACGTTCGGTTGTTGCAGTGTTTAACTGATTAACTCCGCCTCCTCTTTTAGTAGCACTGTAAACAGACTGCTTTTGCACCAAACAACGCTGTGCTGCAAGTCTGCAGGAACACTCAATCACACTCTGTATTCTTTATTATATCTATAATATTCTTCATGTACGTTTTAAACTTTATTTGAATTCAATTTACTTTATTTTATGATCTAATGTCTACTTCAAATCATGCTGCATGTTAATTGTATTGCTCTAACATCCATCAACATTATATATTTGAGTCCAAAACCTGTAAGTGGGATCCAAGACAATGAGGAGCAGATACAACAATTGGCCGTATCTACTATGTTGAACTTTCAACAAATTTTGTGAGATTTTGTTTGAGGTTACTACTCCTCCACATAAAAGGAGCAAGATCCTTTATATTTTTTTCTATTAACATAAATTACGGTAAAATACATCACATACTATATTTACATTCTGAACATGTCTTCCTTTACGCACATTAGCCTGTGTACACAGGCTTTTCCACTAGTATATAACATATTCAGTGAAAAACATTAGTTAAGAGAAAGTTATGGTGATCTGATTCATTTCAACAAAAACCATAAAACCTTGAAATTCAGCAGATGTGGGAAGTGATGAACATCTTAACTCAGCGTCCCCATACATACGTACATTATTTTAAAACCCTTCTGTGATAACATGTATGTGTTCATGGGATGTGCAAAAGTGCGGGAAGATCATCGCTTCCCACAGCCAAGAGTTTTACTGCAATAAATCAGTTTAACTTAACTCTCGCTTAACTAACGTTGTTTCACTGAATTTAAAGGATTTTGCTATAATATAGTTTTTCATGGCTCCCTACCCATGGCCACAGTCCATGGTGCACCATGGCTAGTGTCCCTTCTGTCTGAGATTCATACCCCCTTACTACTACCTAGCCAGATCCCACTAGTCATAGCTGAAGTGCATGGCCGGCGACTTCAGTGTCTCTTCCCCTCTGCCTTTTCTCACTGTCCATGTTGCTTAAATATTTAAAAACACAGAGGGTCTCGGGGTCCACTGGCCATGCCCATCAATGTGACATGATGCTGGCTAAGAGGTGGTGTTTGGAAGATCCCCAGGATGACACTGTAATGTCCCATCTCCGTGGCAGAGGACTGCCACAAAGTTGTGCCAATGCTGTGCTGATCCTGTTTATAGATGCCAGAGGGAACAATTCTGTGAGCTGTTCGAAGTCTGTTATATTAATATTGCATCTCTGGTTAAGCCTGCATCCAATGATACCAGCACAAGACTTACAGTTACTGAAAGACTGCTCGGGCCATTTTTGCAGCCTGCGGCATGCTTAGACTCTGGCCAGTCACTAGAGTGCTGCATGTGGGCTGTCTGCCTGGCAGCATGGCGGCAGCACATGCCCCATTCCAGATAGTGGATACATCCTTAAAGAGGTTGTCCCACGTTGCTCTGCAGATCTGTGCAGCAGCATCAACAGAAGGTACATTGAAACAAAGTTGCCCAACAGGCTAATAAGAGTCTGCGAGCCTGCGTCACATGCATATGCACATGCTCAGAGGAAACACGGCTCAGGGGCCGGGACTGTGGCTCAATAAAAGCCACAATCCCACTGGCCATAGTGTGGGTGTGAGGAGCTGGCAAGAAAATCATAGTGATCTGGGAAAGAGGAGCATGTGTTGGAAGAACCCTTGAGGAAGAAGGCTCAGTGAAGGCAGAGACAATGCCAGTAAGGTGGTGGAAGAATTGTGGAGGAACAGGGCTGGGTGGAGGAGGGGAAGAGGAAGCAGCTGAGAATACCAAGAGGAAGGTTGGATGGAACAATAGAGTGTAGACTGAAAGGAGTTAGGAGAAGGGTGTTGAAAAGTGCACTACAGAAAAAGGGGCATGCGAAGGGTGGTGAATGGAGCACCAGAGATGTGACATCAAACACTGTGAGGGGGATAGTGGAAACAACAACAGACAGGAGGTGGCAAGTAGTTGTGAGGAGAAAACCGCAAAGAATCAGGAGTGGAAAGGGAAAGGACTCTCCAAGTCAAATGTTAGGTAGAATATCAGAGGGCTGGATAAAAATGGTGCAGCATAGATGGTGGCAGGAAGCCCACAAGTGAAGTTAACAGATGGAGGGCATCAAGAGAACCTTTGAAAGAGTGGCTAAGGATAGAGCCTAGGAAGTAGTAAAAGTAAAACAAGGGTCGGAGGGATATGAGAAAGTAGAGATGGCTTTTTCGCAATCAGAACAGTGTGAACCATCGAGGAGGTAGACAAGGACAGAGGTTTGGGGAACAGAATGAGGACCCCGGGGCAGAGATGTGGCACTCAAGATAAACAATCATAAACCAGGCTAACAATTCTCTGGAGGACATTTGAGGGATTGTTCAGACTGCAAATCACTTCCCCAATCTGTTTACAGCCTAGTGTTGAAGTTCACATGGGACTGGAGGTCCCTGGAAAGGACCTTGCATCATGTCCAAGAAGCGAAGCAGACTACCAGACCTCACCAAAGCAGAAGACAGGAAAAAAGGCTAACGAGGGCTTAAAGAAATCCCGACTATATTTGACTGCAGTATCCTCTCCAGGAAGGTTTGCAACACAAGGAGCTAAATGCTCAAGGTGAAGTTATCCTTGCAGTGTTGTTGAACAAGGCTGACCTCAAAGAGAGGTTATCCTGAAGTTGTTTTTGAATTTTACAACAATGCGTAGCTCAAGGACAGGTAATCCTGAGGGGACAAGTGAGCATTACTAACCTGAGTTCCAGGTGATATTAACCTCAGATATCTTGGAAACCTGATTAAGTTGAATTATAGTAGAAGTCATCCTGCTATTGTTTTGGAAGATTGCTCTGAGTTTTTTTCCGTTACCAATGTAACCCACCCGTGTGCATATCCCAATTAACCCTATTTGAAATATATATTTATGTCTGCTGGTTGTTTGTACTGCTCAGCTTTGATACAGGGTCTAGTTACTAAACAAGCAATTTGGGGATATTCTGTTTATATGTAGCTGCTGAAATGTTAAATGGACATGATATGATGCAGCTTCTCCAGTGTTACAGGTGCCACATTTGGAACATATATTACAAGACATCAAGTGTATTCTTGCATGCTATTTGGTCCCCTTAATTAAATGGTTACTGAAAAAGATGCCTTTGTACTTACTGGCCCACCTCTTCCGGTTAGAATGTTTAGCTGGTGATGCCTCACAGGAACCACTTTCACTCACCAGCATTACTGAAGAGACCTGAAGCACTTGGGATCCATTTTTGTTTTCTTCGGTACTGTTTCCATTAGCACTACATGGGAAAGAACGAGACAAGGGATGATTACTTGTATTCAGCATACTAATCAGGTATTGTTCTATCGTTCTTCAAACTTTAGAAATGCAAACTCAGTACATTCAGTGCTCCTCAATTCTCTTTCTTTCCTCTATACATTAATTACAATGTATTTTTCTCCCACACATGCATTGAATAATAGAATGAGGAGCCCACTTAGACCAGACCCAGGGCAGAGAGTAAGTTATCCCTAAGACTGATCACATTGGTATACTATGGAAGCCAAACATACCAATTATATCATGCATTTCCTCCCACGCCTCGTCCTACAAATTAAACGGATGTCCCATTTACAAAGGATTGTAAGACATTTATAAACTAGAATAAACAAGAGTAAAACATTGATGTCCATAATATATCTGTATTGTCTGCTACTTTGCCAGTGGATTTTAAAGTATGTTAACAGGTGATATGTAACAGGTAACATGGATCACAGTTTGGTTTCGTTCCAACGCAGAGAACCATTCATTGCAAGATGGAAGTTGGTTTTTCGTGGCTGAAATGTGGTCCCTTCACTCTTTTGTTCATCTACTGAGATGATGGTGATGTCTGAGATCTTGTTGTTTTGAATGTGAAATTTAATTAGCAAAAGTGTTGAAGCTCCACTATTGAGAATGAACAAGGTTCCAATAACCTGTTCTCTCGGTCGGTTCCCATGAAGGGGTCAAGAAGGTCCAGACTGGATATTTCTCCTTTGTAAAAGGTACAGTGAGCTAAAACGTGCTGTGCACCTCCCCGAGGGGGAACCATCCCATGGAGGAGGTTATATGGCTTTGTTCATGCTCCTTTGAAGGGCTCCCACATTTGAGTATATTTTGTATAGATGTAAACGGCATCCCAAGGTAGAACGTGGACCTTCCGAGTACCACTACCAGTGAATTCTAGTGGAAGAGTATGACATGTTCCAGGCAGGTTTCTTGATAATTAATCACTTAGTGAGGTCCCCACAAAGTTGCATTCTGGCAAGTTGAGGAATGAAGATGCATAATTAGGGGCAAAGGGTTGGAACTTGTGTGTTAAAAACAAGATGCCTCTGTTTGTGATGTGTTCACTGTGAGCATACATGTCACTGAAGTTATCTCTCAGCACCAAACTCTAAACTGAGGAAACACAACTGTATGTTAGCTGCACTCCCACCTATCAATACATTTTTACTTCTGGATGAGAAACTCATGTATATTGGTGTACATGTATTAAACATGTACACATTTTGGAGAATTACACAAGTACAACAAGGCACTTTTTCAGAGCTATTCGAACGGTAATGTGCAACATTCTCCCTTTGTACTGTTCGCACTGTTGGCTGTTTAGAAGGCCACATTCACTCTACCCTACATGGGTTTCCCTTGTCAGCTAGTTCTTCAGTTGTTATGTTTGAGGCATGCCCCTAGGTTTTCAAAGGTACGACTAGGTTGACCTTTTATGGTTTTTCCTGAGGCTTGAAATATGGAATTCGAGTGGGTTCAGCCTTGCACCCGTATAAGGACGGCAAGTGGAAATTCGGAACTGTCATTGGCTAGCATTTGAAGAGAATTTGGTTTGACACCCAGGAGCTCTGGCTAGTAAAGGAAGGACATTTACGTAGCTGGGGCTGTTTAGAATTAGCAACAGTAAATGTTAGAGAAGATTAAATGTGCTTAATCTTGAAATTCAAACCTTTCACAATAACAAGTCAATGGGCCTCATTCCGAGGCTGGCGCTATCCATGGAGTAAATAGCACCATGGTAAGCAACCATGGAGCTATTTACTCCATGGAAATCCGGCATGGTGAATGGAGTAATTACCGGTCCATTCCAAGGTTGGAGGGACCGGTAATTCCCCATTCACCATACCGGTTCCCCATCCCCATTCCTGCCCCCATAGGTCTCAATGGGAATGGGGAAGGAGTAAATTACGGCACCGTAAATTACGGTGCCGTAATTTACTCCAAGGTCCCTTTGCGGGTTGGATTTTTAACGCCTGCTAAAAGCAGGCGTTAAATGCCAACCCGCAAAAGGGAACTCGGAATATGGTGCTAAATGTTAACGGTCACCGTTGCGATTAACGGTGACCGTTAACCCTTACCGCCAGCCTCGGAATGAGGCCCAATTTCATTCATAAAGCACATTTTCAAAGACAAATTGCATAACACAAGACATATCAAAGTTATAAACAATCAATACACAAAACATGTCATCATAAGAACAATAGCTATTTGTAGAAAACTTCATAAAGTTAATTCTAGTACTTTAGCCTATCCGACCCAGATTCCCTACCGACCTTACTTACATTTTTTAGGGACTATTTACAATACAAATCTTATAAGAGTGAGAGTTAAGGATATTTGCAGGCCCACAAGTAAATTCTGCCAAAATTCTATCAGAGAGAATAATCGCAGCCCCTTTGTAAATTTACCAAATAACAAATTTCTGCTGATAGATAGTGCACTGCATTCAACTATCAAATGTCCCAGTGTTTCAACCTGACCAGGAGCATTACGGAACCTGCATACCCTATAGCTTTGGTTTATTTTTGCTCTTTCACCCAACATTTCATTAGGTAAAAAAAATGTAATCAAGCTCTGAGAAATAACTCTCTCCAATAGAAGTTGGGGAAGTTTCTCAGGTATTCAGTCACAGTGTTAAGTGGTTTCTTTTGTAAGATGACGTAAGAAAATTGTTAATAATTTTTACTGTCATCAATTTTCCTCATCCAATCCATGGCCCAGAGTTTAACTTTTAGCTCATGAGGAGCAAGTAACAGTGTCTGAACGGTAGCATCTACTGATCCAGGAATAAAGCGGCAGTGTGTAATCTAGGAATTAAAAACTGCATCACAAGTTATCATGCATAGTTTTCAAAGTGCCAAATAGAGAATTGGCACGTGCAATTGCACTTTTGGTCTAAAAAGGGACAATAATATCCAATTTACAGTGGCTTGTATGGAAACGAGGCCAGGTTCATAGCGTATAATTGGTGTCCGTACTCCCTTAGGTATCATCAAAACGTTTTTCCAAAATAGACCTTCAACGGTAGGCCAGCAAATGGTTTGGTGGCTCAGTAAAATGTCCACACAATATGTTAAAATCGGGACAACCTATGAGTTATCTAGATTTTGAATAGGAAAAAAACGAAAAGCGACCAAATCTCCAGTTGATCCTTTTTGCTTGGCTTTTTGTCTAAGTATATTATTCAGCTTCAATTTATTGCCTGTCCCATCCAATTAGAAGCCTAAAAAACAAAGAAGGGCACAACCTCCATGCCAGACTGAACAAGGCTCCACTCGAACCCCATACCAATTCTTTTTTTTGAGGATCTCATGATAACTTCTCTGGTCTTAGTAGAGTTGAGAATCAAATAGTTGTTTTTAACATATGATTTAAGTTGCCGCTGAAGTCCGATCATGAGATCTTCAGCATAGGCCAACCATTGCACAAGACCTGCTCCATCTTCAGGGGAAAGGGTCTAGTAGGAACTGAAGCATCTCCAATATCCGAAATATATATGTTTAAGGCCGCACGCGGTAGGAATTGGAGAAGGTAAGAATCCATCTCCATTCTGACTAACATTCATGGATGCGCCCAAATTTAAGTCACTTAAAAAATCCATTAGGTAAGGAGGACAGCCCCATTTGAGAAGTTTAGAACATAATGATGAACGATTGACACAGTCAAACGCCATAGCACAACCCACATAAGCAATATAAAATGGCTGGCCTATAGTAATTGCACATTTTTTTGTTGTTTTAAAGGTGCAAAATAAAACTATTCTGTGAAGTGCCTACACCTTGCATAACTCCTCATTGAAACTTGTCGAAAGTCCCTGCCTCTGTAGTCCACTGGTTCAACTGTTTTATGACCAGTGAGGCAGAAACATTGCTAGGGATGTCCAGTAATTTATATTTCTCAGGGTAACAATGAGAGCATTGACAAGAAGCTCAGTGTTTAAGCAATTATTGGTGACTGGGCTGTCCCAATGTAGGGTGCCTCAGGAAAGTACAAAATAACAGTGGCGGAAACAAGAAAGTAAAGTAGTAAATATGCAATGGAGCAGGAGCAGCAACAACGGTTAAATTATGCAATTGGAACTTAAAAGTACAAAATGAATATTATGTTTTAGTACCCGGCGAGGGTCAACCAGAATGTAACAAGCATTCTGATTGGCCCTTGCAGAGAATCCCTCAAAGCTTTTGCTTCATTCACGTCCCCGGCAGGGAGGTAAAGGGGGGCGTGGCAGCCCCTCAGCCATTTAGGAGGCTCAGAACAGGGTAATCCCCGCTCTGAGCCTCCGCAGGGCTCGATGCTGCCATCCACCCCTGCTGGGTATTCAGGTGAGTGTTTTCGGCACCCCCGCCCACCACACTCCCAACAAACCCCTCCCCACTCTCCCAACTCCACTTACCTTGTTTTGTCGAGAGGGAACACGCTGTGGACTCTGTCTGCAGTGTGTCCGCTCCTGATGGCCACCATCGAAAGGGAAAACAGACTCTGTTTCCCTGGTGGCCATTTTCTTTTTGTTCTGTTCCACTGCAGAGTTTCGGAACAGAAAAAGAGTGCTATTAGAACGCCGGTCTTGCGGGCTGGGGTACTAATAGCAATATGCCCCTTGTTGCTGGGCCATTACTGAGTCAGGTAATGCCCCCGGGGCCTTCGTTAATTACCTGACTTGGTAATGGTCCCATGGCTCGGGCATATTGCTTAATTATTTACATATAGCACAGGATTGAATAGGCCGTATGTACTTATCTGTGCAGGAGAGGATGGGGCTCAGAGTGGGAGAGGAATACCAGCTGACAACCTGAGTGCACCTTTGATCCTTGAGGGTAATTTTGAAGGTGAATAAGGGGGAATAGACTTGGTGTCAGGAGGTAAAGCATTCCAGGGGTACTGAGTTAGTATATTGAGGGAATCATATTGGGAAGTAGTACAAGGTGACTTACGCAGAGCGAGGTTGATTGAGTTTGCAGAATGAAAGCGGTGAGTAAAGAGAGAGGAAATTAGCTGCATATGCAGGGGTCTGCAGACATATTTAAAGATTAGATGGAGAAATGTAAATAAGGAGCAATTGTGCCTGATCAATCAAACCACACAGATGGGATGCACAGATGTAGCTGAGGATCACAGGAGGTTAAAGTGGGTGAGGAGTGCACATTTGACAGTCTTGCCAACCAGTGTCAAGGCTTAAAGGGAGAGTCCCATAAGGATGCTGGAGCAGTAATCCAGCCTGCTGAGTACAAGAGTGGAAATTGGGGCTTGATTGAATGGAAATTGCATTACAGATTGTGTGGTTGTTGAGGGTTTGATCCTGACAACTGTAGAAGTAGAAGCAATGACTTTCTGTGGGGGATGAAATGAAGATGTTAGAGGGAAAAGAAAGCAGGGGAGGAGAGGTACGGTTATGTAGGCTCAGAGGTAGATTACCTCCAATTCGAAAGAAATGAGCTTCAGACAGTAAATCACCACCCAGTGTTAATTGGTGGTCAGGCAGATAGAGATGTTAGAGGAAACATCTGGGGTGAAAGAGGAAAAGGAGAAACATATTTAGTTGTCACCAGTGAATAGGTTATATGGGAACCCACAGAAGAAGATGAAGTGGTGATATAGTTTAACGGCATTCACTTATATTTCAAAGCAATGAGGAGGAGAGAGATGGGAAGATATCGAGCATGAGTTTTGAGGACGGTCATCATTTTTCCAAGAGGGATAGGATGGTGGCAATCTTATAGTAGGATGGGAAGAGACCAGAGGGCAGGGATATGTTGAATATGTGAGAGAGGTATGAGTAGGCAAGGGTTGCCAGTTCCTTGATGATCTGGGAGAAGACATAATCTGCTTTACAGGGAAGGTTAGTGGGGCATAGAACTGGAAGGTGCCTTGCAGGTCCAAGATCATATTAAAGCGTGTGTAGAGAAACCTTATAGGTGGCATAGGGAGTCTGGGAGCAGATGTGGCACCATTGATGAAGGTGAAGGCGCTTGTTGGTCCTCAGTTGCTAGATGACAAGAGAAAGTGTGGTTTGCAGATGAGGCTAATATGATTTGAAGGTGTGGGCCAGCTTGCAGTTTTCAAAGGGAGTAGCAAGTGCTCGATTAAACTCTTGGAAGTGTTTTGGTAGCGTGGCAAGGCACATGGAGGCATCTGGCTTGTTCAAGTTAGAAAGGCAGTATGTTTAGTGATCGACGGAGGAGGGAGGAATAAGCTGGAGGTGAAAAGCAGAACGGCATGATAAAAGAGGGAGGGTCTGTAGATGAGAGTGAAGAGTGAATGAGAGAAATACAAGATACACAGAGTTACTAGGAATGTGGGGATCAGAGAGTGGTCAGAAAAAGAGGATATAAGCAGGAAACAGTGGACCTTCAGCATATTTGTTAAACTCACTGCTGTGTATGGTTGTAACTTCCATTGTCAGGGATTCAAGGAGGAGGTCAAAGTCATTGAAAAAGAGATTGAGGATGCAGGAGCTAGGCAAGATAACATTGTTCAGAGGAGATGGAAGAAGCAATGGAGGAGCAATGTATTCAAAAGAGGAGGGTATAAAGACAGTGAGTGGTGTGATAAATCCTGCAGAGTCATCACCCACCACACCCCAGCCTAAAATCACCTCCCATGTGGCCAGGGGAAGGCAGCTGCTGCCTGATCCTAATCCTGGGATTGGTATCAGAGAAAAGGATTACATGGGAGGAGACGGCTATCAAGGGGAAGTGGTGACTCCACTACGAGGGACGCGGTATTCATCTTCTTCTGAGGATGAAAGTGAAATCATTCCCAGATACTTAATGTATCATTTCCTCCAATATCAATGTCCAAAGTACTTGTTATAAAAGGTCATTCAAACAGAACAAAATTGGTGCCTCAAAGGTTCAGTAATTAAAGGTGAAAACTTTGAATTCTCATAGTACTCCCTTAATGAGAAATCAGAACTCTAATATGGAATTACGAAGTCTTTCCAACACCTCCCCTTTCTCTAATGACTTTCACTTCATAGAACGCTCTGACTTAATAAAAAATAACACAGCGCAACCTTATAGTATACATTCTTCTATGGCCTTCAGTTCCCATAATGCTAAAAGTATTGCAACAAGGAAAAGGAGTTCAGAGGTAATAGAAACTCAGAATGGTGAATATTGAAATCTGCGCACAGCTGTGGAATGAAGGGAAAGAAGGTGAAGCAGAGGAAGAAGGTCAAGGAACATGAAATGTCCATGCAGGAGGCATAGCTAAGGAAGCTGAAGCCATCCGCGGTGCAGGGGCAGCCAAGGGAGGAAGACCACCAGCAGAAGTAACCGCAAAGGGAGAAATTGAGAAAAACTACAGATTATGCGTACTGGGAAGTGGCATACTAAGAAGAAGCCCATGTGAGGAGGAGACGTGCTTCCAGAGCAGCATGTGGAAGACCAGTGAAGCTGTGGAAGAGACATCATTGCTCCCAAAGACCAATGTGCAACTTCACTGAGGCTTGCAGAAGCAGGAGAGAAACCAGACCGAATGTTGCAGGACTGCCGCTAAGCTTGACAGCAAGAGGGTGCTGCCACAGAGAACTGGTGATTTGGCAGAGTATGCATGTTAACCCCAGGGTGCTTCTTACATGAAAGCTGTCACAACGCAACAGTTTTGAATACCGAACATTTTGTATTTTTTTTATATGTGGTTCTGGTTGCACACACTCCACCTTACACAAAGTTATACAAATCAAAAGGGTATCATTCTACAAATACACATATAACATCCATATTTACATCAAGTGCAACTGCCAAGAGACTGTGAAACCATACTAAGGTGACAAGGGCACAACTCTTCCATTTTGGGATCTCAGTTGGAGGAAGCTTATAACCCAAACTGCTATTATTTTGTGCTCAGTTTAAGGAAAACGAACACAAGATGTCAAGAGTCAAGAGAATATAAGAAAAGGCAGTTATTGGTCAAATCACCTTCCAGGAGAGATTGGTGTGAAGAATGTTGGAAACAATATTTCCTCCCTGTTTGAAAGTAGTAGCAGACATTTTCCTCCCGGCAGGTTAGTATACCACGAAAGGGCTTATCGTGGTCAGTCCTGGCAGGCAAGTGGACCAGGAAAGAAGATAGTGTTTTGAAAACTGTGTGACAAAAGATGTGTGGAAATAACCTTTGTTGAGTTAAGAGAATCGATGTACTTTATCATTTGTTGGACAAGAAGTAGCATCACTAAGACAAGTTACTTTTTGCTATCCTGACAAAAGTATTTTATATTACGTCAAAGTATTGTGAAAGATTGAAGTGTTGTCTTGACAAGACGTTGTTTCCTTGAAGAAAGTGATGCATGATAACAGAACAATTGCATTGGTTTGAACTTCTGGTTTTGAAAGAAAGTCAATCATCCTTTCAAGAGGAATGTCATGGAAGACATTGCTTTGTTTTGAATGATCAAACAACTGTGATGAAAAGGACATTTGTTGTATCTTTAAGAAAGACACATTCGTTGAAAAAGACCTTTCTCTTACCTTGACCAGAACGTTGTGGAATTAGAACTGTAATCAAAGTATTCCTGAATTGATCCAGGGGAAGGGAATATTACCCTGGTCACAAGGAGTGTTTTCAAGAACATTTGAGTTTGAATTACAAAATATGTTTTTGTTGAACTAAAGTTGTCCTTGTATAATTTTATTGGTGTACTAGTGTGAAGGTCAGAGATATATTGGACCCGTGATACATTTTCTTTCGTTTTAGTTCTCTAGACAGTCAACTGTCTATTCGGTTAGATAAATGTAAGCATTTATCCAAACCCTTTTTTATTTTGAATAAATGGCTAACCTTGAGAAAACTTAACCTTTGTGTCCATCTCACATTTCTGACACCTCACAGTGGAGAGTGGGGATTACAATGTTTTGCTGATGAGAATTCCCTCTCTGAGGAAACCTGTCTTAGACAGGCAAGGGGAATAGGCAAAGGTGGAGTCATTGTGGACTAATAGCGGGGCTGGGTCATAGAGGGGCAAGCATATTTTAGAGCCATCCCTAAGATGTGGGTGAGATAGGTGTTAAAGAGATCAGCAATGAGGTAGATTTTGTTATAGATGGGTTGGACATTACACAGCCCTTTTCTGTGGCACTGAGGGTGATCAGGGAGGGGAGGAGTGATTGCAGGAGACAGGTAAGTGTGGTAGATAAAGTTTGAGGGGCAACGGGCACTTAGCAAATAAGCCTCATTAGAGAGAGGGGAGGCTAGAGGTAGGGTGAGATAGTAAGAGTGGGAGCATCACGGAATATCATGCACATTAGTGGCTGGAGCCCCCAACTAAAGGGTAGAGGTAGATGGACAAATAAGAAGTGTGGGAAAGATATGAGCATGAGCAAGGGATGGCTCTGCATTAAAGCGGTGGGAGGGATGGGTGCATGTAGGATCAGTTAGCAGTGGTTAGCAATATGATTTAAAATGATACCACCACACTGAAATGAATAATTTGAACAATAGCGAGAAACTGATTAAAATGTAAATAGACCCATAGTGACCAACCAATGAAAGAGTAATTCGGTTTGACACAACTAAGACATTCAAATTCATTTAGGCCATTATGGACCAATAGATTCAAATTCAATTGGGCAGGTGCAGATCAGCTGGTCAGGTATGCTCTACCTTTACAGCATCCCTCCTCTGTGCCTAGTCTGACCAGCTAAGGACTGGTAGCCACAAGAAAAAAAAGACAGGCATTTATAGTTTTCAGACCCCTGTCTGAAATGGGGTGTACTAAGCCGAATAGTTTCTATTCTGTTTTAAAGTTCCCCTCCTGCAACTGGGCTGGAAAAGTAAATGGTCAATTTCAGATCACCAGCCCTTCAAGGGGAGGCCAGTGCCTATCTGGAGTGCACGTAACCATCCTGGCACGTTGACTCATCGGCTGGGCCCCTCGCGACACATGATCCCTATACGCCTGCGAGGGCCTGCACATGCTTAATTCCTGCGGGGGGATATAATGCGCAATCCTCTCAGGTCTTACGAGTGAGAAATCAGTACTCACAAACCGGACATTAAATAGTGGTCAGTAGTATTTAAACAGGGTAATAGACCTGATTCACACATTTTTAAAAACACATCAACATGCTCAAACAGAAAACGTCCTCTTTTAATATACCGAAAACCAGAACCATGCTCCTAAGAATCGAAAAAACACATTTAGAAAGTCTGTTTCTAGAAGCATGGACAAGACCCCTCTCCCTGTGAGAATGGTCTTGCTTCTGGGCACGGCTGGTTTTAATTTACTCTAATGCCGTCGGGATCACCCGACGGCAGTACGCACGTCGGCAGGCAGCCGGCGTGCCTTATGGCAGTGCGCACGGCGGCAGGCAGCCGTCGTGCATGAAACAGGGGATCACCCTGCGGCGCCCGGTGTCACCGGGCGCGGGATCCAACTGATGGGGGGTCACCCCCTCGTCCCAAGCGGCCGCGGCTCCGAGGGCACTCGGGCCGCGCCGCATACACAAGTCCACGACCACGTGGCAGGCCCACACACGCAAGAATCACAGACACGAGTTGCCACTTCCTGGGACTCTGCTGCTCTGCCCTCGCAGCGCAAGCAGAGCCCCTTTTATTAACCGGGCACGCGAGCGTCATGACACAGTCATGACGCTCACGTTGCCCACAACAACTAGACCCCCACACCACACCTGTGAGAATGGTCTTGCTTCTGGGCACGGCTGGTTTTAATTTACTCTCCCTTTTAGTTTTTGATGCACAAGAACAATCAATGATAACTGGATGAGTCCTCTTTCGATGACTTTGTTAAGAGGTTTTGAGAAGCTCTCTGACGCTCCTTTCCATTTCAGCCAATCAGATGAACCAGCAGTGAAGTGCAAAATGAGCAGGATTACTCAATCAGGTGGGACAGCTGTAATAAGTGGATGCTTCTGCAGATCCTAAACTCACTTGACTCTGCTAGAGATATGGACATTATATCATGTCACATTCATGAAAACATTTTCTTGAATGTATAGTATATTTGTGAATAATGAATACACACCAACTTGATCTAAACATACTTGCACTCACAGTTAATTAAACAAGAGATTTTCTGTGAAATTATTCTTCTATTACTTTCAAAGGGACGGTTTCCTGCTTGCGTTCAGTAAGAAAACAGCTCCAGCCTCCAATAATTTCAAAGGGCATGTTATAGATGCTGGACGTCTATATGGGAGGGCAAAAGGGGCACTTGCCCCGGGCCCCCACCTTGGAGGGGGGCCCCACAAGGCTGCCTAATCTAAAGAAGTCAGTGGCCATTGTTTTAAAACCTAAATAGCACACATCAATGTATGTTATGGTGTGCTGTTGAGGCTCTGAACCTATTGCCTGTCTTTTTTTGACAAATACATTCTGCTCTGATCAATTGGTCTTGTAATGCTTCCTGTGTTCACGGTCCTGCACATAGGTTGTGTGTTCACTATGACACAGTATTCTCACCTTTCTATGGGGAATTATCTTGATTATGTGCAATAGCCAAAGTTGAAATGCATACTGATAAATGTGAGTGCCGTGCTGGTTCAGAAGATAGCTCAGTGTGTTAAGCACTAATTGATGAGATATGTGTTCTTATGTAATATTGTAATACTACATTCCAGCAAGGCCATCTCAGCCTTTCCTATGTTTGAAGTTGAAAAATATGCATGTATGTGTACTTTGTTTTGTAGCAGAACAGGTGCTAATATCAGCAGTGTACCAGTATTAAATCGTGTTTGCTATAAAAAACAAATATAGCATCAGTATGGTGAAAGGTCTAGAAATTCGTTTCTTCAGATAGAGGCTTGTAAAACCTAGGCAGCTACCACCAATGAAAACTATAAAGTGTTAGTCTGAGGGATGATTAGGTATGCAAATTCAATACTGTAGAACCAAAGCGTTCAGGCTTCTATCCTAGCTTTGCCAGCAGACGATACAGTGATCCTGGACAAATCATTTTATGTCACTGACATTACTGTCTTCCTTGAAAAGGTCTGCTTCTCACATGCTGGGTGTATTGTTCAGCCCATTCATTACCTGATCTGACTTTTTATGTAGGCCATTTCAGTGGAAGGGGTCCTAGACAGAAGACAGCGGATCAGATATTGCAGGCCTCTGGCAAGCATATTTTAAGGTCTGCTTATTTGGCACAATAAATGGTTTGTTCCGTTCCTCTGGCACCAACTCCCTGCGTGTTAAGCGCTTTGCTAAACAGAGAGCTGGTAGTCGATCAATACCCTTGGGAGGCTCCCTCCTGTGGAATAGCCTCCCTCTCCCTGTGTGTATTGAGTAGGACCTCCTTAAGTTCCAAAAAATCCTCAACACCTTTCTCTTGACCTCTTCCTTCTCCTCTCTTCCCTGATAATCTTACAGCAGCGTGACTGATGTGCAGGGCCCTTATGTGTCCTTAGGGCCTTGACCCCCCACATCTCTCATTCCAGCAGCTGTCTTTCTGCTGCACTTACTTGGGCTCACCCTACCTATAGGTGGTTGCACTTACTTTCTTCTCCTCTTAGCACTTACCCTGAGCACTTCTCCATGATCATCAAAGCACCTTTCCCTCACTCCTACCCCATCTGCACTTGCAGGTTCTGAACACTCACAAGGCATAGTAGGTTTGTCTCCCCTTCCCTTAATTATCATTATTGTTTGCACTATTGACTTCATTATTTCTCCTTGCTGTAATAAATTGTCATCCTTCCCCTGTGCCCACCCTGTTTGCCCTGTGGGTGCTTCAAAACGGTTTTGCTAATTGTATAAGCACCAAACAAGTGACCAATAAACAAATAAATAATGTGAAAGGTTTTTGTGCATGTTTATAAAGAACAGTTCCAAAAGCCTGTGTTTTGGGCCAATTGAAAGCTTTAAAATACAAAGCAGAAACCCAGATGTAATCTCTCAGGTTCATATCCATTAGTATGTTGGTACTTATATACTTCCCTTGATGATGGAGATAATTAAGCTAGAATATTTCCCATTTTGCATAATACACTTCTATAACATTTTGTTTTTAAAATGGTCATGTTAGGTTATGTGATTTGTCCACTTTCCAAGTGAGATCTATAAAATGGGATTATTTTACTTCATGGTACATACTAGAGAAGCAAGTGGTAAAGTGCAGGAATTGCAGAGTGGGTGCAAATCCCAGCTTCTCCTTTTAACTAATGTGTAATCCTGACCATTTTATTCAATCTTGCATTGCCTAATCTGTCAATATAGCCAGTCCATAAATCATTAACAATTGTCACCCTTCGGAGTGATTTTGTTCCCAGGGTATGATCGTCAAAACAGCTTCACTCATGGTTTCACTGGCTATAGTGTTGCTTTTTCTATAATAACAGGGATCACTGATATATTGCACACCATAGCCACTTGCACTGTCCTAGTAGCTTCTAACCTTCAGCCGCTATCTATGCTATGGTAGGTGTACCTTTCCCCTTGCTTCCCATTCGTCTCCTGTATCCACACTAGAGTACTTTTGCATTCTGTGAGGGGGCTAATCTGAGTCGTCTGTCTATTCTGGATTATGTGCACCTTTTAAATACGATCTGTGTCTTGAATTTATACTATGACTGGTGTAACTTTCTCGTGACTGCTAATTATGAAAAATGTATCTATGCTAGAGTGCAAGTAGCCATGTCGTGGACTGCTGATGTTGGCCTTAAAATGCTACTTATTAATCATTCTTATTACAGCAAGAATGAAGAGGGTAAGAGGACTGAAAGTGTTGGCTTTTATAATCATTGCGAGGCAACATGTCAAGCTATGTATTCTGATTGCGATGGGAGTGGGGGGTACTGACCAGATATTCCGGACCCCTTAATTTCTTTGGTTGGATGGAGGGGGGCCACAAAGGTGTCTGTGCCCAGGGCCTCAAAAGTGCTTAAAATGGCCCTGGTGACACTAAGAGTGTATGCCTGCATTTAAGCCTCGCGCATTCACAGCTGGAGAGTGGAAAGTGATGAGGGCGAGGGAAGCAGTAAACAAGGTAGATGGATTACAGCAGCAGGGTTGGCTAACAGTGCATTCTCTGAAGTTGGAAATGTAAAGGCGCACGCGCAGGTCACTTGTTTTGTTCCTCCCCTCCCTTTCTGCACCCTTCTCCCTCACCTTTTGTTTTTCTCAGACTCTATCAGAAATGTCGTCAGCCCTAGTATGATAGGTTATTTATAACACGCTTAATACCCAGAGGTTTCTAAGCGTGGACGTACAGCTGGAATTGTGACGTTGTCATCCAAACACACCAGTGTAGTTCCTGCCATTTTCCTTTCCTGCTCGACATGAAGATTGTCCTCGGCCTCACAAGGGATTTGTGTAAATGTGTTTAAACTCTCCTTCCAAGCATTGCTTTTGAGGGACACTTCTCAGTTGTAGGACGTGGGACGTGGCGAGATAATCTCTCAGGAGGAGACAGAGGACTTATTGCAAGGGCTTTTAACGTTATGTGAGAAATACCAATTGAAATGTTTACAGTTTCCCAGAGAAAGGGATTCCACTCTGTTTGCTTGAGGCCACAGTGGTGTCACACAGTGATGTTGAAACCCCAAGTATTCTGGCTATAGTTTGAAGTCCTTACCATGGAAAGGCAGACTGTTGTTAGATTTAAGAACCTTTGCCACACCATATGCAGCAACGATTGTGTACAGAGATAGTACGATTGAAGTTGCAGCTGTAATCGATATGCATTGCATTCTTGGGTATCTAGAAAATTAATTATGCACAGAAATCACATATGCTTCTGTGTCTCCAAGATCAGCACAGTTAACTGCTGCCTCTTCCCACACAGCTGAAGGAAGCAGAGATATTTGCAAAGGTTCAGCACATGTATGCCCGACCTATCTGCCAGTTTTTGAAGTGTCTGACAGAATATCCATTTGCTGAAGTAATCTTCTCGTGTGAACCATGCCACTGTTTCATTTGTGAGCTAAAGCCCCGACCTTGTGGTAATGGGATGATGGGGTCACAGTCAATTGACCTTCCATAAAACGCATGAGGCTGACATAGATTACGTTTATCAGGATACATCTTCTAACATGTCCTGGTCGATACCTTTGTTGAATTTAGCTGGTCTGATGAGAAATGGGCTTGAAGTAGTTGTGGGTCAGAATTGGACTCTTCACCAATGTTTTGTAAGATGAGTGATTTGGGCAGAGTATTTTGCATTATGTATTTAATGTAATGCTCTGCTGTGTGAGATTTAAGTTGAGGATTCCTGGATAGGTAATCAGCTGGATTTGATTCCTTCCTTGGCTCATGAATGATTTCACTTTTCTAATCGCAAAGCTGAAGACCCCATCAGACTTGTTACAGAGTCTCATCTTCCCACCTGGATTGCCATGTAATGTTGTGAGGGCGTATTAATCAGTAATGAAAGTGAAGCCCTTGCCATAGAGAAAGGGAGAGTGATGTTCAGAAGCCCAAAACACTGCTAGACCTCCCTCCTTTTTAGCCAGCAACCAGGTGTGTTCAGTGTCACGGAGGCTCTTACAGGCATAAGGAACCATTCCCTTCTGGGTTGTAAACCCAGGCTTGTATTGCGGCAACAAACAGCCGAGGCCCATTGTTCTGGCACCTACTGCAACTTCTGGGAGGGGTATTGGAGCATGAACATTTTTTGACAAGAGCATTGCATGTTTTACTGCTGTTTTTGGGCAAAGGAAAGCCAACTTGAATGTTTTTTATGTGATGGTGGGTTTGGAGGGGTGTTGCGGGAAATACTACTGTGGGTCCTGGCCGGCTGGGTCTTACTGCGGCATGTAATGTTGTACTCGCATTAAGGGCAAAGCCAACATGAGTATTCTTACATGGGGACTGCATGTTGCCTTATTTTGACTTGGCTTTTAATTTTACTGGTGTTAAGGCCAAAGGTAACATAAATATTCTTACATGGGGGAATATAACATAATGAATGCAACATAAGTCTTCATATATGGGGCATTTGTGTAATGATAATATGTCATTTGTATAGCGCTTTCACCAAAGTGCTGTACAGAGAACATATTTACATAAAAAGTATCACCCTACCGAAGTTTGCGCTCATTTAATGAACTTTATTTATTTATTTATTGCATTTATTGACAGCGCCCAAACCCGTAAATATCATGGGGCTGGTACAACTTGTTGAGCAGGCAAAACACAGTTCAGTACAGAGTAAGAGAGAGGTAACAAGGTGAAAAGCAACATAATAGTACAAGTTCCGTAGATGGGGTTAGAGATCAGGGAGGTCACTTTGTAGTATGAAAGGCTGAGTTGGCCATGCCATGGTTTGAACCTACGAATCACACTCAGATTACAACGGCATGCACTCAGCCCGCTGAGTTATCTTACCAGCTAGCCAGCAAGAGCATGTTTTCTTACTGTGGCATTACAGTTTATTACTGGTGATAAGGCCAAAGGCAACATAAGTATTCTTGCATTGGGGTGGGGGCATTCGTGCAACCTGCAAGGCGATGTTTTTTTTTACTATGGTATGACATTTTTTACTCTAGGAGATAATACAACATGAGGAGAGTTCTTATATGAGGAGTGGGGAATTTGTGTAGCCAGCCGCGACATGTTTTCTTACTGTGGTGTTATGCTTGATCTAAAATGGCGCTGGTGCACAATGCATTCTGGGAGCGCTCGGAGCCATGATGGATATTTACCTTATGCTGCAGTGAAAGGCTGCACACATTTTGCTGAGTGTTAGATGCATGGTGCTGAGAAAAACATGCTTTCCAAACCTGGTATGCGGTCAAGGACATTTCTGCTGGGAAAGCTAACTTTGTTATGGTTTGTTACTGTTCTCCGTGGTGTGTGTTTTTAGAGAAGGGAGGCACTGCGCTTCTTGGGGGGAGCTCTCGATTGACCCAGCTGGCAACCGACGGCTGTTCCTCAACTGCGCAAGTGCAATTTCCAGAAGGTTCGAGAATTAACTCCCCTTCGTGGAGTGTGTATATATGCGGAAACCCAGAGGTGGTCAGGTGAGACTTCAGCCGGAGAAGGACGCTTGCGTCCGGCCTTCCTGTGAGCTGTGGTGCTCTTGGCCTGGCTGTTCCTGGGGTCTTCCAGCAGATTCTGGACGAGATGAGGAATCCTGTTATGCTCACGGTGATGTATTTCCTTTTGAATTATTTACTTCTTCTGTGATTTATGTCCATATTATTTTTGTGAGTTATTTCTCTGTACTTCTAAGCTTTTGATTAAATAGCCGTATAAGAGCTGATTATCTTCTAAGAGTGTGTGGCTGTGAGTTATTGCGTCTGTCTACGTTCAAAGTATTTGCTCTATAATTGCATTGGTGATTTGTGTTTGTTCCGTGCACTTTGAGGAGAGCAATACATGTGGCCTGGCTTTTTTTCACTGGAATTAAGGCAACGTCAACAGGAGTATGTTCTTACATGGGGATACTGGCATGTATTGGCAGAGCCAGCATAAACATACATTGTTGTAGTATCCTTAGTATCCTTACTGGCATTATGGAAACCTGTATGTTAAGTCCTACTTGTCCATACGGCGTCATATGCACATAACAACGTGGTTCAGCTGCGTAGTACATGACAACTCCCCTGGACCTAAAGAAAAGCATATATAATCATATATCATCAATCAGTAACCTTCCCACCTGTCAAGAAGGACGTACAACTGGAATTGTGACGTTGTCATCTAAACGCACCAATGTTTCAGGAAGATAGTTCCTGGCGTTTTCCTTTCCTGCTCGACATGAAGAGTGTCCTCGGTCTCACAAGGGATTTGTGTAAATGTGTGTAAATTCTCCTTCCAAGCATTGCTTTTGAGGGACACTTCTCAGTTGTACGACGTGGTGTTAAGGCCAAAGGCAACAAACGTATTCTTGCATTGGGGTAGGGGCATTCATGCAATTTGCAAGATGATGGTTTTTTTTACTATGGCATGACATGTTTTACTGCAGTTAAGTACAAAATATAACATGAGGAGAGTTCTCTTATATGGGGAGTGGGGGATTTGTGTAGCCAGCCACGACATGTTTTCTTACTGTGGCCTGGCTTTTTTTTCACTGGAATTAAGGCAACACCAACAGGAGTATGTTCTTACATGGGGATGCTGGCATGTATTGGCAGAGCCAGTATAAATATGCTTTGTTATAGTATAGTTACTGGCATTGTGGACAAAGCAAATATGAGTTTTTTCCTATGTGGAGATAATGGCATATATAGGTGCACCAGAATGGATATGTGTGAGCACAATCAAAATGAAAATGCTTTATTACACTTGCAGGATACTGGCATATAGTGGGAAAAGGCATTATGATAATGCGTTTGAAAACGCTTCTGTGCATTGTTGGTGGCTTGGCATCTAATGGACTTGTTATGTCTTACCCTGCCAAACCGATTGAAAACTGAGTGGCTTTTTACCTAATTTATCACAGAAAGTGTAATGAAAAATGCACTATTCAACCCATTATTTAGAAACGTTTCTCCAGGGGACAATCAACCCCCCGCCCCCGGTTCCCCCGACATCACTACTCTCTGTCACTCCTGTGTATTTGGCTCGTGGCGGAACAAGTGCCCTTCCTTATGCGGGCTCTTCTTAATGTGAGCCCTACCACATTAGCTCCAGGCCCCACTTGTTACAGAATCATGGCTATGCCTCTGGCGAGTCAGAGTTAAAGTGGATCTAAAGGGCTAAGGGAAAGCATAATATCTACTCAGCCGCCTGACTTGGGGAGGGGGTGGTAGGATGGAGGGGTTGGGAGGGCAATCAGTAGCACAATAGATTTAATGTCCTGTCTCACTAACAGTGTTCAAAACTGCCATCCAGTCCCCCCAAAATGTTGAGGCTGGCTCCGCTTCTGGTTATTGACTTTTATCAATGCAACCTTCGGAACATGCCAGCCAAAGGAATGTTGCTAATGCACTTTGTCCTGTACTCAGTCATTTAAGCCTGGATCTAATGCTTTATTCAATACACGAATAAAGTGCCTAAAAGAAATCCCCATCTATGTCCTTGAAAAATGCACACAGGACTGTATCAACATTCAGGCTCCAAAGTCATCAGTGACTTCCCACAGCAGAATTCATGATCCAATTGAAATGCGCTGAAAAGCAGGAAAGGTAATCAGTGTATTGTGTGATACTGCAATCTAGAAGGCAGAGATATGTTCATTATTTCTTCAAAGGCATCCAGCAGAGCACCTTCTTCCAGAGAATGATACACAGGAGGAGGATTGAGGGTGAAAGGTAAGAAATAGATGTTGTAGAGCCATCTTATTCATGAACTAAAATGTGTCGGAAAACCATTTATCACCTTCAGCAGAACCAAAAATCCACCCCAATGCTCTTTTTAGTTTTAGCTTTAGGTGATGTTTAAGCCGAAACTATTGGATTAAAGTACAGCTGTGGGAAATGGCGTATGAGGAGGGACCCAAAGCTTGTAGGTGTTCTTTAGTTATTTTCCGACCCGTTGACTGCCCAGGAACATGCTAATTCCTATTGCCAATCGTGCCCCTACCCATCCAAAACACATCCTCCTGGGATCTCTATGAGCTGATTTTACAAGCCTTACAATCAAAGTTTGGGTTCATAGTACCCGTCAGTGTTTTTTCAAAGCAGTCTTCTGATAGTTAATTAATCAGCTCTGCGGTTCTAATAAAAATGTTTTAACCAGGTCTGCCTTCAGCCACTCATTTTATAAGCACTATGCGTGTCCTTCACTGAAGTCCTGTTAAAAACAAGTATTGGCAAAGCCAACAGTTTTGGCTTGTGCGTAAGTACTAGGCATTTTCCAGGATCTGCTTTTATATACCAAAGTACTGATGCCATTTTGCAGTTGCTACCATCGATGGCCAGTTAATACCTATAAAGTAGTGCCTGGCAAATGACTTTCCCTGCCTACATAAAAAAACAAAAAAGTTGGCATTGCCAATTCTTGTTTCTTATTCTCTTGTGTCCCTTCAAGTGCTCATTTCACAAATGGAGGCCTGCCCACACCTGTTAAACTAATCTGCGTCACATTTCAGTTACATGTATTGCCTTTACAACTGGTGATGTCTGGCCACGTTTTACTTCCTTCTTTTCTTGAAGCCACTTGTCGGCTGAAGCTTGCCTGGGCTACGACTTCCTCCTCGTTTATTTTTATGAATTTTACTTGGTGGCCAACACCATTCTGTGAAGGCTGCCATCGCTTGCCGGTTTCTAGAGCATTCTGATTGGCCACTTTCAACAACTAACGCTGCCTGCACCTTTATATGGCAGCAGCCCATAGGTCCAGACAGTGAACCCACCCAGAAGATGACATGCTGGTGTGCTAAAGGCATGAAAAAGACCAGCATATCTGTCCACGTCCGTGTCATGTCTCGACGTTTCGCGACACAGACTGTGGCATCCTTAGCATCCAAATCGTTCTTGAGAGCAACATTGGTTCATGTCCCTCTTTTTTATTGCCAGAAACAGCCATCTCACCAACACTTCCCACTGCTATTTTGGCCCAAATGTATCTCAGATAAATGCCCTATTTAGCCTTGTGAGATCATGTCTGTCATTTTGCCACCATGTACTCCCTTGACATTTAACATGGGTTAAGGCTCGTGCACCTGAATGCCCTAGCCAGAGCAAACAAGAGCACATAGGCATTCAGGTATATGTCATATCCCACATCCGTGGTGAACCCGAAGCCAGAGTGCTTGACTGGTGATCTCCTGAAGTACATCTGAGTGGAAGCCATCGTTCGATCCTAATGAACCCCTCAAACAACTGGATGATCCCTTCAAACAGCTGGTAACTGGGGTTTAAGCATCTCCATCAATGTTAATTGTTCGAGCGTACATTAGCCACTAATGAGCATATTATGATTGTTTGTACGCCTTTTCATTTCTTCACAAGCTCCGTTAGTCGTACTGCACACATAACGTTATGTGATGCAGTATTTCACTGTGTAGTCATGTTTTTGCAGACTTTATTGTTGTGCACTCAGCTCCTGCAGCCTAATAAAATATGAACACGGGGATACACTCCAGTGAAATAATTCCGTACCCCTAGATAAGAGAAGTTTTTATGGGAGGGCAAAAGGGGTACTTGCCCAGGGCCCCCACCTTGGAGGGTGGCACACAAGGCTAGCTGATCTGAAGAGGTAAGATTCCATTGTTCACTAGTCTTAAATAGCAGATGTCAGGATGTTGTATGGGGTGCTCCTGAGGCTCTAAACCCATTGCCTTTCTGTTTTGGCAAGTGCATTCTGCCTCGATCAATGAATCATGTATTGCTTTCTGTGTCCACTGTGGTATACACAGTCTGTGTGTTCATTATGGCACAACTCTGTAGCATTCTTAACTTTCTTTGGGAATTATGTTGATCATGTGCAAACGGCAATGGTGAAATGCATATTGATAAATTCAGTGCCACAATGGTTCAGAAGTTAGCTCAGTGGGTGAAGCACCCATTGCAGAGATATGTGTTCATATGCAAAATTAGAATATCACATTCGAGCAAGGCTGGCTGACCCTTTCCTGTGTCTGAAGTTTATAAACCTGCCTGCATATGTACTTGGTTTTGCAGAACACCATCGGCTATTATCAGCAATGTACCTGTACCAGATAGGCGTTGCTATAAAAGTAACATATCATCGGTATGGTGAAGGTCTAGAAATTGGTTTGTTCAGATGGGGTGTTGTAAAACCTAGGAAATCGCCTCCAACAATGGCATAAACGGTTAGTCCAAGAGGTGAATACATTTCCAAATTCCAGACTATGGAACGACAGCATTCATGTTTGTATCCTGGATTTACAAGCAAACGATACAGTGACCCTGGTCAAATCATCTAATATATTTTACATTACTATGCTGTCTTCTGTGAGGTTTGCCTTCTTGCATGCTGCTGGTATTGTTTAGACCATTACTTGATCTTTCTTCTTGTGTAGGCCATTTGGGTGGAAGGGTTGGTAGACAGAAGAGAGCGGACCACATGTTGCAGGCCTCAGGCAAGCATATTGTAAGGTCTGCTTGTTTGACACAAAAAAGGTTTGCTTTTGGTAAAAGTCAAAGGTTTTTATACACATTTATACATTAAAATGCCACAAGCCATTGTCTTGGAAGTATTTAAAGCTTTAAAATACAAAAGACAAACCCAGATTAAATTTGTTAAATCACATCAGTTGGTATGCTGGTTCTTATATAATTCCTTTGATGATGGAGAGAATGAAGCTAGAATCATTCCCATTTTGCATAACACCCTTCTATAATATTTTGTTTAAAAATGGCACATGTTTGGTAATGTGATTTGCACACTTTCCAAGTCCTTTTTTTAAAGTAAAATGAGATTGTTTTAGTTCATGGTAAGAACTGGAAAAGAAAGTGTTCAAATTCAGAAATTGCAGAGTTGGCACAAATTCCAGCTTATCCCCATCACCCCGTAACCAATGTGTCGTCCTGGGCATGTCATGTAATCTTGTGTTGCCTATGCTCTCAATATTGCCAGTCCCAAAATATTTCAAAATTGTCAGCACTTCCAAGTGATTTTCTTCTCATGGTATGATCTTCATAAAAGCCTTAATCATGGATTCACTGTGTTAATAGTGAGCATATTTATATCACACACCACAGGCATTTGTTCCTTTGATATCTAATGGCAATACTATTTGAAAACCATATCCCACTTCTAATTTCAGTCTGCCTGGATAAAGACATCTTCCTGGTAGCTTCTAATCTGCCTCCACTATCCATACTATGGCATGTGTAGCTTTCTCCTTCCTTCCAATTGGTGGTCTATATCCATGCATGAGCACTTTTGCGTTCTGTGTGGCAGCTAATGTCAGTTCTCTGTCTATTATGGGTTACATGTACCTTTTAGATACGGTCCTGCATCTATATTACATCTACCTTCCTGGATGTTATTGATAAAAAAGTATCCTGTATCTACTAGAACAGTAACCCCTTTGTTGACTGCTAATGTTGGTCTTCAAATGCTACTTGTTTATCATTCTGATTAGAGCAAGAATGAAGAGGGCAAGGAGACTTAAAGGAAGTAAACGTGCTTATTGTGCTGCGAGCCAGCATATCAACCTATAGGTTGTGAGCGCGAAGGGTGAGAGGTGTGGGCACAACCAGATTCTTGATCCTTCAATTCCTTTGGTTTGGTGGAGGGGGGCCCCAAAGATGTTTCTTAACTACAGTAGTTTCACAGTGGTTTTGTGAGAAAATCAGAGTGACATGCTTTCAAGCACAATATATTTCCAGGTTTTTGCCAGCTTCTCGTTTTGTTCTATTATTTTTTTTTATTAGCAATTTTTGCATTTTTACAACACTCTACAGATACAATATACAGTGAACATGTCTTAATAAGCCCACTCCCTACCCCCATAAAGAAAAGTATAAACAGAGCAAGTACATGTCCAGGAATCTACCCTATATCTTATAAAAAAAGACCATTGACTTCTTCCAACGTTTTGTTCTATAATTATTTTTCTTCCCTTCCTTTCTCCTTCCATCATTCTCTCTCTGGATTAACATCCCCTGAGAAGACAGACACACATCTACCCCACTTCAAAAGAATATATTTTTTAAAACTACAATAAATCTCTTCTCCACTATAACTGAGTTTCTTGAAAATGAAAAGCCCTTTCTATTGTCTGGAAAGAACTCTCAATTGCCACCCTCTCTGTTATTTTCTCCTAACCTATTCAAGTGCAGTTTGCAAGAGGCTGTACCTTCTGGCAACACTGCTCCGTCCCTCACTGTGATTGCTGCCCAAGCTATATCTGCTTGAAAGGAAGTGATAGTATATTTGTATATATCAACCACCTGAAACCCCTCTGCTTGCTTCCTGAAGTAGGGTCAAAATGACAGTGCTGTATATATATGGTTAAGTTGCGCTACTAAAAACCTATGAAATTCAGTGAGCTAAGCAACCATAACTCGCACCACCACCGTGCACTGCTAAGACTAACACCCAGGACATCAAAGATGACATCACAAATGTCATTGATGACATCACTGAGGACATCATGTGTCTGGCTCACTCTTTTTTCTTTTTCTGACATATCTAGGCCACATGGTTTACTTCAGTAACAGTCAGAAACTAAACATTTTAGCGCAACTTAACCATAACATCCCTTTAACAAAGATTTTTCATTGAATTTCATAGGTTATCATTAGTGCAACTTAACCATAATGTCCCTGTAACATTTTTTTTTTACTACATTTTTACGGTTATTATTAGTGCAACATCACCATAACATCCTTTTCAACAGATGAAGATCACTAACAACTTATGTCCTCAAAGTGGGAATGCCGGGTGGTAAAAAAAACAAAAAGATTTTCCTTCCTATGGCCTATGGCGTCCCGGTGTAGGAAGGAAAATCTTTTACCAAGATGGCCACCATGGAAAGGGAAGGCGGGGTGTATAAAGAACACAACAGGGCACGAGCGGGGGGTGGGGTGGAACAGGGGAGACACATGGGCATGAGCGGGGGGTGAGAGGGAACAGGGTACAAACGGGGCATGAGCAGGGGGTGGGGGGGAAAAGGAGGGAAACACGGGGCATGAGCGGTGGTGGGGGGAACACGAGAGAGACACGGGGCATGAGCAGCGCGTGGGGAGGAACATGAGGGAGACACGGGGTAGGAGTTGGGGGTGGGGAGGAACACGAGGGAGACACGGGGCATGAGCGGGGGGTTACAGGGCACACACCGGACATGAGCGGGGGTGGGGGGAAGGAGAGAGACAAGGGGCATGAGCGGGGGATGGGGGGAACACGAGGGAGACACGGGGCATGAGCAGCGCGTGGGGAGGAACATGAGGGAGACACGGGGTAGGAGTTGGGGGTGGGGAGGAACACGAGGGAGACACGGGGCATGAGCGGGGGGTTACAGGGCACACACCGGACATGAGCGGGGGTGGGGGGAAGGAGAGAGACAAGGGGCATGAGCGGGGGATGGGGGAACACGAGGGAGACACGGGGCATGAGCGGGGGGTGGGGGGTAACACGAGGGAAACACGGGGCATGAGCGGGGGGTGGGGGAACACGAGGGAGACACGGCATGAGTGGGGGGTGGGCGGCAACAGGAGACAGATACGGGGCATGTGCGGGGGGTTCGGGGCAACAGGAGAGAGACACGGGGAATGAGCGGGGGGTGGGGAGAACAGGAGTCAGACACGGGGCATGAGCGGGGGGTGGGGAGAACAGGAGACAGACACGGGGCATGAGCGGGGGATGGGGGAACAGGAGACAGATACGGGGCATGGGCGGGGGTGGGGAGAACAGGAGACAGACACGGGGCATGAGCGGGGGGCGGGGGCCAACAGGAGACAGACATGGGGCATGAGCGGGGGGGTAGGGGACAACAGGAGAGAGACACGGGGCATGAGCGCGGAGTGGGTGGGTACAAGAGACAGACACAGGGCATGAGTGGGGGCAACAGGAGACAGACACGGGGCATGAGCGGGGGGTGGGGAAACAGGTGACAGACAAGAGGCATGAGCGGGGGGTGGGGGAACAGAAGACAGACACGGGGCATGAGCCGTGGAGTGGGGGGCAACAGGAGAGAGACACGGGGCATGAGCGGTGGGTTGGGGGGTACAGGAGACAGACACGGGGCATGAGCAGGGGAGTGGGGGGCAACAGGAGAGAGACACAGGGCATGAGCGGGTGTGGGGGGTACAGGAGACAGACACGGGGCATGAGCAGGGTGTGGGGGGTAAAAGGAGAGAGACACGGGGCATGAGCAGGTGGGGGGAACAGGAGACAGACACGGGGCATGACCGGGGGGGCAACAGGAGACAGACACGGGGCATGAGCAGGGGGTGGGGGGAACAGGAGACAGACACAGGGCATGAGCGGGGGTGGGGGGAACAAGAGAGACAGACACAGGGTATAATCAGGGGGTCAGGGGCAACAGGAGACAGACACGGGGCATGAGCAGGGTGTGGGGGGCAACAGAAGACAGACACGGGGCATGAGCGGGGGTCGGGGGCAACAGGAGACAGACACGGGGCATGAGCGGGGGTGGGGGAGAACAGGAGACAGACACGGAGCATGAGCGGGGGGTGGGGAGAACAGGAGACAGACACGGGGCATGAGCGGGGGGTGGGGGCAACAGGAGACATACACGGGGCATGAGCAGGGGGTGGGGGGCAACAGGAGAGACACGGGGCATGAGCGGGGGGCAACAGGAGAGACACGGGGCATGAGCGGGGGCTGGGGGGAACAGGAGACAGACACGGGGCATGAGCAGGGGGTGGGGGAACAACAGACACAGGGCATGAGCGGGGGTGGGGAGAACAGACACAGGGCATGAGTGGGGGGTGGGGGCAACAGGAGACAGACACGGGACATGAGCGGGGGTGGTAGGAACAGGAGACAGACACGGGGCATGAAAGGGGGGTGGGGAGAACAGGAGACAGACACGGGGCATGAGCGAGGGGGTGGGGGGCAACAAGAGAGAGACACAGGGCAGGAGCGGGTGGGGGAACAGGAGACAGACATGGGGCATGATTGGGGGGTGGGGGGCAACAGGAGATAGACACGGGGCATGAGCGGGGGTGGGGAGAATAGGAGACAGACACGGGGCATGAGCAGGGGGCATTGGGGGCAACAGGAGACAGACACGGCACATGAGGGGAACAGGAGACAGATACGGGGCATGAGCGTGGAGTGGGGAGAACAGGAGACAGACACGGGGCATGAGCCGGGGGAACAAAAGACAGACACGGGGCATGAGCGGTGAGTGGGGGAAGGGGAGAGAGACACACAGGGCATGAGCGGGGGTGGGGAGAGGGAGAGAGACACACGGGGCATGAGCGGGGGGAGGGAGAGAGACACACGGGGCATGAGCGGGGAGTCGGAGGGGGGAGAGAGACACACAGGACATGAGCGGGGGTGGGGGGAGGGAGAGAGACACACGGGGCATGAGCGGGGGATGGGGGAAGGGGAGAGAGACACACGGGGCATGAGCGGGGGGTGGGGGGAGGGTGAGAGACACACAGGGCATGAGCAGGGTGTGGGGGGAGGGAGAGAGACACACAGGGCAAGAGCGGGGGTGGGCGGGAGGGGGAAAGACACGGGGCAAGAGCTGGGGTGGGCAGGAGGGGGAAAGACACGGGGCAAGAGCAGGGGTGGGTGGGAGGCGGAAAGACACAGGGCAAGAGCAGGGGTGGGCGGGAGGGGCAAAGACACGGGGCAAGAGAGGGGGTGGGCGGAGGGGCAAGACACAGGGCAAGACTGGGGGTGGGCGGGAGGGGGAAAGAGACACAGGGCAAGAGCGGGGGTGGGTGGGAGGGGGAAAGAGACATGGGGCAAGAGCGGGGGTGGGTGGGAGGGGGAAAGAGACATGGGGCAAGAGCAGGGGTGGGCGGAAGGGGGAAAGAGCGGGGGTGGGCGGGAGGGGGAAAGAGACACGGGGCAAGAGCGGTGGTGGGTAGGAGAACGAAAGAGACACGGGGCAAGAGCAGGGATGGGCGGGAGGGGGAAAGAGACACAGGGCAAGAGCGGGGGTGGGCAGGAGGGGGAAAGAGACACAGGGCAAGAGTAGGGGCGGGCAGGAGGGGGAAATACACATGGGGCAAGAGTGGGGGTGGGGGGAGGTAGTAAGACACACGGGGCAAGAGCGGGGGTCGGGGGAGGGAGAGGGCATGAGCAGGGGGTGGTGGGAAGGGGAGAGAGACACGGGGCATGAGCAGGGTGGAGGGGAAGGAGAGAGACACACAGAGCATGAGCGGGGGTGGGGGAAGGGAGAGAGACACATGGGGTATGAGCGGGGGGTGGGCGGGAGGGGGAGAGACACACGGGGCATGAGCGGGGGATGAGCGGGGGTGGGCGGGAGGGGGAGAGACACACGGGGCATGAGCGGGGGTGGGGGGAGACACACGGGGCATGAGCGGGGGGTGGGAGGAAGGGGATAGAGACACACGGGGCATGAGCTGGGGGTGAGTGGGAGAGGGAGAGACACACGGGGCATGAGCGGGGGTGGGGGGGAGGGAGAGAGACACACGGGGCATGAGGGGGACGTTGGGGGAAGGGGAGAGAGACACGGCGCATGAGCGGGAGCGGAGGGGAGGGAGAGAGACACACGGGGCATGAGCGCGGGTGGGGGGAGGGAGAGAGACACACGGGGCATGAGCGGGGGGTGGGGGGAAGGGGAGAGAGACACGGGCATGAGCGGGGGGTGGGCAGGAGGGAGAGAGACACACGGGGTATGAGCGGGGGGGAGGGAGAGAGACACACGGGGCATGAGCGGGGGGGTGGGGGAAGGGGAGAGAGACACACGGGGCATGAGCGGGGGGTGGGGGAGGGAGAGAGACACACGGGGCATGAGCGGGGGTGGGGCGGAGGGAGAGAGACACACGGGGCATGAGTGGGGGTGGGGGGTAGGGAGAGAGACACACGGGGCATGAGCGAGGGTGGGGGAAGGGGAGAAAGACACACGGGGCATGAGCGGGGGTGGGGGGAGGGAGAGAGACACACGGGGCCTGAGCGGGGGGTGGGGGGGAGGCAGAGAGACACACGGCGTTTGTGTGCAGGCAGCAGATCCCGCTCCTCGGCCCTCCACTGCCCACCGTGTGCCGATGCCGTGAGCGGGGGGCTGGAGGAATAGGGGAGACACGGAGCATGAGTGGGGGTGGGGGGGACAAGATGGACACAAGGGGCATAAGCGGGGGTGTGAGGAACAGGAGACAGACACAAGACTTACTGTGCAGGCGGAGGAACAAAGATGGCGGGCGTCGCTGAAGCCAGACGCACTGCACGCTTTCACTGCATCCAATGAGAGAGCACATCAGATGTCCGCGGACATCACGCAAGCTGCTTGCCCAATCACCGTCCTGTCCGCGGAGCGAACAGGGAGCTGTGTCCGCGAAGCAAACAGAGATATCACTAATTTTTTTCACTTACATTTTTGTCATTTTTTTAAAAACTACTGGACGGATTCACACCAAATAAAGCAAAGCACGCTTTTGGGACCAAGCCGCCGCTCCTGCTGCAAATTTGGTGAAAATCCATCCAGCGGTTTGGGCTCTAGGCGTGAGCAAAGTTTTTTCCCATTATGTCCATGGGAAAAAAAAAAGTTTTGGGACCCCCCTATAACTTTGCCCCCCCTGGACGAATCATCACCAAACTTTGCAAAAAAATCCAGAGTGACACAAACACTTTTTTTGCAAAGTTTAGTGAGGATTCGTCCAGGGAGAGCAAAGTTGTAAGCCGCCAAAAAAGTGCTCTTCCTATGGAAACAGCAACTTAACCATAACTACATGGCCACTACTGTGGCCATGTAATACAATACACAGGAAAAAAAAACATGTATCTCTAAAAAAGTAAGATGAATCGATCGTCCACTTTTTGTACTATGACATCGTGGTTGGCGCACGCGGGCGCACATGTCATTAAACGGCATGCGCTACGCGCACAGGGAAAGCGCACATAGCGCAGCTCACACAACAAAAGTGGGCGTAACACAGGGCATAACACGTGGAATGGGGAACAACAGGAGGTAAATGCCTGCAACGCCCACACAGGCGCCAATAACACGTATTCATGGAATCGAACAGGGGAAAGGCGTGCGCCAAAAAAGATGTGCTAATCCGGAAACACGTATGCCAGCAGGAAGCAGGCATAAGCGGGCCCACGCAGCATAAAAGTGTGCGCAAACAACAAACAAGGCCAGACGCTGAATATACCGTTCCTCTCAGCAGTGGGCGTGGGACATCGAAGGAGGAGGAGGATAGACAGGCCCCGCATTTTTTTACCCAGGACCAGCCTTTTTGGGATGCCTGATGACTAGGTGTATGGGAGGTACAGGTTTCCACCCCACATAATCCTAGAACTGATCAGGGAGTGGGAGGATGACCTCACATCACCCACCCTGTGCTCCCAAGCACTGAGCTCCTTGGAAAAGGTGCTCAATGTACTGCACTTCTTGGCTACTGGGTCATTTCAGCTTACAAGTGCCATAGTGGGGGGGGTGTCACAGGCCACGCAGTCACGCTGCCTACACCAGGTGTTGGCCATCATGACTACACGCCCCTCAGTCCGCAGGCACATACACATGCCCAGAACACCTGCAGAAAGGCAGGCCGTGGTCCAGGACTTTTACGGGGTGGCACACTTCCCCAAAGTGTTAGGTGTCATCGATTGCACCCATGTGGCTCTACGTCCTCCCAGGGGCACTGAGCTCATATATCGAAACCGCAAACACTGGCATTCAATCAACGTGCAGGTTGTATGTGATGCCAAGGGAATAATCACTTCAGTATATGCCAACTATCCAGGGTCAACCCATGATAGTTTCATTTTCAGAATGTCACCCCTAAACCGGGACCTGGAAGCTGGCCGGCATGGCGACACATGGCTAATTGGTGAGTATAAATGCCTCTGCACATGCGTGCATATCAGAAACTGAGAAAAGGGAAAACCCCACTAATGAGAACCATTATCACCTCCCCAGGGGATGTGCCTACATGATGACGCCAATTTGGAACCCCACCACACCATCCGAGGTAAGATACAACACAGCCCATATTGCAACCTAGGGCATAGTGGAGACCACATTCGCAGTGCTCAAGTCATGCTTTCGCTCCCTTAAATGCTCTGGTGGGCAGCTGCTCTACGCGCCCTCAGTAGTGTGCAGGATCATAGTGGCAGCATGTGTCCTGCACAACGTTGCAACACGCCGGGCGTGCCGGTGGACATGGTGGTGCCCACACATCCCCAACCACATGCATGGCCGCTGCACATGGGAGGTGAAAGGGCACGTGGTGATGCAGCCCGTAACCCGCTTGTGGCAAATTACTTCACCTAAAATCACACCCCTGCGGAGTGCACAGAGCCCTGGCACATACCAGCTGACAATCAATGATGATGGAAAAAGGGACAGTCAACTGTCACAACCATATCAGCCTAAGATTGTTCACCTGGAAGTGTTACATTGTGTGCATCCCTACCTACTCAAAGACACCCAATTCTGTGTCACAAAAAGACACACATTCATGCAGCAGGAAAGATTACCCCCTTGCAAAATACCACATCAAAATACTGCCATGTCATCCAACCGCTCCCCATCTCAGCTACCCAATACACCATGGCATGCAATGTGAAAGCAACTAAATGAATGCACAGCACATGACACAAGTGTCACAAAGTGCAATGTTCCAAATGTAAACAGTCCACAGACAATATGCTCTCAGTAATCAATAAGAAACAGCACACATGAACAAATACTTACCAGCAACACAATACATCAGTACAGGAAGAAAGCGTGGAAATATAAGACAGGAAAAAATCAAAGTATTGCAAGTATCTGACCTAGGCAGCACATCGACCCCTTCCAACTGCAGAGTGTTGCTGTCAGGCAAATGTGTCAGTGTACTGCATACAACATGAACTGCATCTGCAAAGGAGACAGCCTTGTGAAGACATGAAGAACCTACATGTAAATAAGGAGAAAGACATGGATGCACAAGCACATATCAATACACCATGCATTGTAGAATCCAACAACAATCCCCACTAGGGATGTACACACAGTTTTTACTACAGACTGCCCACACAACTCATGGGAGCCCAATGTCACTGTGTAAGTTACTGTCACTTGGTCACACCCTTTGCAAGCCCATTGAAAGGGGAAGCAGGAGGGGTGTGTGTGTCAGGAAACAAAGCATCTAACCCAAAGACAGAACAAGCCTGCATGTGCCCAGCTGGAATACACAGTGGATGCCCATGGGAGCCACACAAAGTAACACACTGTAAAAAAAAACTGAAAAAAAAATAAAAAACAAAAATGGCCATGTGTGGTCCGCGGGGGGAGAGAGGCCACCCAGGAGGCATGAGGTACAGGGTGCATCCCAACGCCTATATGCATGGATGTTGGAAAAAAAATACCTCCATGGGCTCATGGCCTGCACGGCTATGCTACAGTGGGAGAACTGCCATCGCTCTCTTCACCCTCTGCTGCTACATCAGGAGGTCGCCGTGATATGGGAGGCAGCCCACACAAAGCCCTGGTATGGCCCCCCCATGTCAGCAAGCATGCGGGTCTGGAAGGTTTGGTTCTGCAGGATAATGGTATGGAGATCCCCATGCAGCACCTCACGGGTTGCCTGCATTTCTGCATGCATGGCGTCGCATGATGTCCGGATCTCCGCACAGGTTGCCTGGAGCTCAGCTGAGAGTGAATGTGTGAGCTGCTCCAGCTGCTGTTCTGACCTAAAATTCCGGGAAGCCTCTAGTTCACTCAGAGTATCTCTGAGGAACCTTTGTCCTAACCTCAGGGCTTCCTTGTGGGCCTGTGACTCTACAGATATGGCTTCGCGCAGAGCCTCCAGTCCAGCCCGTCAGTCCCTGTTGGACGCCAACAGGTCTTCCCTGTGTTAGTGGCAAATGAAGTCTGTTGCCTGCTGCTGGAGCTTCATCTGCCTTTCAGGGGGGAGAATGGAAGAGGCCATCCTATCCATTGCCTGAGCCATCATTTCACACGATGCTCCCTGTTGTGCTGCAATACTGTGCATGGAGTTCTCCCACACTGTATTGCCTGGTGGCGCACGGCCACCGCATTGACGGGCATCACACCTGTTTGCGGCAAGGCGATCTGCACCTTGCTGTGATGGCACTGCCTGAGGCTGCAGGACTGCATTCCTCCTTTGATCTGCTGGCCCAGGAACAGGAGCAAACATTGTGGTGTGTGACCCTGCATCAGTAACCGCCACAGGCAGCCTTTTCAACACTGACATCCCCATAGAGGGGTCTACCCCTGGTGCAGGTGGGTTGGACAGAACAGCATCCCTGCCAGAAACACTCACCTGCGATGGCACATATGTCTCACTGTCCGATTCAGCACCTGAATCATAGAGGTCTGCTGAGGTGCACCCAGAGACACCCATGGACAGTATGGTCTGCAGGAGGACTGGGTTTTCACCCACCACCACTGGTGCCCGGTTGTGGCTGAGATCCCTCCTGGGTCTGCACCATCCCCTCCTCCTCAACAGCATCAAGTGCCTCATCGCCTGCACAAACATGACAGACAACACATGGAAACAGGCATGAGCACCATAGCACACACATATGCCTGACGAGACAGAGATCCAGTACATAAATTACACATGTCCCACATGAATATAACTCTGGCATGCATGCACTGTCAATGAGTTGGAAGGGGAGGCAAAAAGCACACTCTGAGGACTCCAAGATGGAAAAGCAACACATGTGCAGCATGCTGGATTCCACTGGCAGCACACATTAGCCTGTGAGTGGCATGTCCAATGCACATACATGACACATGCCATCACACAGATGTCACGTAGCATAGCAATGGTACATTTGACAACTACAGCCATATGTTAGTGAATGAGTACCGTCATCCATCCATGTGAGATGGACATGATGAGATGAAACATGCAAAATATGCATGTGCCACACACTGCAAAACATCCAGTGTTCAATTATACAGTGATGGCAGGCAGATGGATACATCAATGGTTGGTCACTTCAACATGACATTAGACAACAGTCATGTTCTACATTAAAACAGGGCCCAAAAATGAATGTGAGCAGGCCATTACTCAATCAGCCTAAATGGTTAAATCATTCCCATAACAAGGTAATAAATGTGGCCCATTGTGGGGTGTAATCTATGACAGAAGCATGTCACATATGTGGTGGTAGGGCAGAAAAATGCATCGTAAAAATGGCAAGGATTGAAACAATCAGGCTGAATGAACAGGAATAAATTATGAACAATGTTGTTGCAAGATGACAGTTGAAGGGCAACTGCAGTAATCTGGTGCAAATTGGCTACTGTGGTCAGAAGGGATTCTGTCATACCCAAACCCAAGTCCGGCGAATAGTTTGGAGGAAGCACATGGGTGACCAATACCAGTCATGACTACACACCCTCACCTGGCACTCAATCAGAACACATCACCCAAGCAACATACACATGGATTACACACACATGCATGAGCACTCACCAGATAGTGCTTCAAGATCTGGTAGGTCTCCCACGCCTCGGGTCTGTTCCTCTGTGACGAAGGTTCCAGAGACAGACTCATGTTCAGTGAGTTGGTCGTCCTCTGGTGGAGACCCACCTCCAGTCACCAGATTAGAGGCATGATTGGAAGCCAGCTTGTTCTTTGCTCTGCGTTTTAGATCATTCCACCACTTGTAGCAATCATCAGCTGTGCGCCTCTCAAGTCCAAGGGCACTAATGTGGTCTGCGATGGTCTGCCAGTGGGCCCTACGTTGAGCAGGCGTAGTCTTGCACCCTGCAGTCACCACCATTTTGCGGCTATGTGCCAACACATAGGCCACAAGTGCATCTAGTTCGGCATCATTGAAGCTAGGCTTCCTTGACATGCCGGAGTGTGTAGCTGTGTCTGGGGTCCCAGCCTGTAGTGCAAGAGCACCCTTCTTCTTTTTGGAAGGTGGTGCAGATCCTGAGTGGCTTATGCCGCTCTGGTTGGTAGGGGCAGAAGCGCAGGTGGACGGGGTACTTGAAGTTTGCAAAGGCACAATGACCAAAGGTCTCGGTGCAGGCATTGGCTGCAGGGTGATGTTGGCCTGACCAACGTCGGTATCATGGAATTGGACCGACACTGGCCTGGCTGGGAGACTCGGAGCTGGGGTGGATTGAGCTACAGCTGCCCCTGCAGCCCCCTCACCCTTGCAACTTGGGGGAGCAGATGACATTGCTGCCCCAGATCCACGTGGCCTGGTGACAGCAACTTTCACCGCCACACGTGTCTTAAACTTGGTCACCTGGAAGTCAGCCTTGGAGTCATCCTGTGCTGGTTCAGTTGACAAAATGGGCCGGTTTAACAAGGGCTGAGCTGGGATGGTGTCAGCTACATTTCCCACAACCATTGGGGGGGCATAGGTGGCCCCGATTGGTCCTCCACACACTGGCCTCTTGGGGCACCCTGCACACCCTGGCCACGTCCCCTACCGCACCCACCTTTCTTGAGGTCGGCCTCCTTTGCCTCCCATACTGCTTGGTCGGCTCCCAACCATGGCACTGATGTTGTTGTGCATATGGGAGTTGCAGTAAACAATTGTCCTGGACAATTGGGGTGAAAGGGGTGGGGTACTAGATGGAATTCATACCCTAGTGCTCTAGCAAGGCTGTCTGTGACCCCTGGGGGAAGATGATGGGTCACGCAACTCACAGGCACCCCAAAAATAAAAGTAAACATGTACGTAACCCCTGGTAGACCACATGCATGGAAAAATGAACCCGCACTACGCTGTGGCACCCAGAAACAAAAAAATAAACATACGCATGTTACACGCAGCCTACAATGACCTCTGAAGGGGTACGCGACACATGGGGGCAACCACAGTTGGTAAATACGTGCGCAACTCAACGTCTGCCTGGAATAAGAACGTTAAAAAGACACGCGTGTGCGCGTTGGCAACACCCCTGCCAAAAGAAGAAAAGAACGCAGTCTGAGGTAACAGGGAATACGAACTGTAACCATTGTGAAGTAATCGGGTGTGAACCGACAAGAAGTACAAGTATCACCAGCTCACTCTCCACAAAAAGCACATACAAGAAAATGGCATCCTACACATACCTTTTAAGCCAACCCACAAGTGTGACATCACTTAGGCGCCTACGCGCTAAGGGCCTTTCCTTCAATCACACGCAGTGACACCCGAACGTGCACTTTTTTCACATGCACAATAAACATGCAACGTGTTGTGGAAAATGCCAGAGCGTGTAACGTCACAGACGCGCTTACGCGCTTAGGTCCTTTCCTCGATTTACATGCTGATGTGCACTTTTTTCATGTGCCAAATCACTCCATATCAAGCTGGCCACGCTACAATACACGGAAGACCACGCTCCTGCCCAAAAGGCCATTTTCCTGCCCCCCAGAGCCCTGAGCACGCTCCCACCTGCCATGTGCTGCTGCCTGCCTGCCTGCTGCCCACGTGCCCTGCTATTTGGTGCCTGCACGTCAGCCATCTGCAGGGGTGCAGTTGCTGTGACCAACCCTTCTGGAACAGAAGACTCCTGACTGGAATACCATTGCTCCACAGCCCAGCCCCAGGACCCAGTTACCCACCCACACCTGACTCTGGGGTTGCCATGTTGGACCCAACACCATCTGGCACCACTGGCAACCCCCATCCAGAGAGGCAGAGGGCTACCAGCTTCAGTGCCAGTGAAGTTGGTATCCTGGTGGAGCAAGTCCTGGGGCAGTATGATGCCCTCTTTGGAAGTTTGCGTGCCGACAATGAAGGACGGAAGAGGATCTGGATGGACATCGTGCCTGCCATCAACGAGGAGGGGGTGGCAGTCCACGACATTCTACACGTCCGGAAGCGCTGGGAGGACTTCAGGTCCAGGACCCTCAACAAGGCCCGGTGCCTCTTGAAGGCAGCGGATGCCGAGGGGTGCCGGGTCCACCTAACCGACAACCAAATGAGAGTCCTGGAACGTATACACCTAGCGCTCCACGTCTAGGTCCTTGAGAGGCAGACCCATCTGGAGTCGAGTGGTAAGTGTACATGGGTACTGATTTGATGCTGTGCGTGTTGTGGTGTGCCAGGAGTGTGCAGGTTGAACTCCATGCGGAGGGCGCTGAGGTGGGCCGAGTGCCTCGAGGCAATTCGCAGAGAATTGGAGCTGAACATGGCCTCGTCCCTGCGAACCCTCTGGGCCATGGAAGAGGACCGCCTCCAGGACATAGAGCAGGAGTTCGATGATGCCCTGGCCGGGGAAATCGGAAAGTGAGCCGTCGGACTAGCCCGCCGCCATTGTATATAGTTTTTAGTGTTAGGTTTCATTTTCGTTTTGCTTTATTTTGGGGTGATTGGACTATGCCCCACACTTTTGTATATAGTTATTTGTTAGGTAGTTTCTTTGATAGGTTTCGTTTCTTTCATTGGGCTCATGGACCCTTTGAAAATTCGTTGTACATAGTTGAACATTGAATTTTTGAGAACTTTTTTTTTCGGGAAATCACCATGGATCAATGGATTTTACATTTCACGTTTCCTTTGGATTTGCTTTGGTGGACGGAGAATTGGGACGATTTTTCTTTTGGATTTCTTTGGATTGGTTCTACATTTCATTTTATTATGTTTTGGACATGCATTTCATTTCATGTTTGACTTTTTATATGCTTTCATTTCATTACATTCATTTTGTTCATAATATATTTAGATATTTTACTTCCATGTGTGGGATTCGCTCATTGGGTTCATGCATGTCAAAATATGGGTTTACACATTCAATGAATGGCACCCAGTGTGTGTGTGTGTGACAGACATGTGTTGATGTACATTGTTGAATTTTGGTTTGTGTCATGAGATAGGCATGTCAGTATGGGGTGAATTGGGAAATTCATTGCGTCTCAAGACTGGGGTGGCGTGCTGTGGGATTTTGGTGGACATGAGGCCCATGATTCGGCATCTTTATGACATGTTGTGGGGGGACATGAGTCGGGGCCTGCTGGCAGGTGCCCGTCAATGCTGGGTGGGTGGGGGTGCAGGGGGACATAAGTGAGGGCCTGCTGGCAGGTGCCCCTCAATGCTGGGTGGGTGGGGGTGCAGGGGGACATGAGTCAGGCCCTGCTGGCAGGTGCCCGTCAATGCTGGGTGGGTAGGGGTGCAGGGGGACATGAGTCTGGACCTGCTGGCAGGTACCCATCAATACTGGGTGGGTGGAGGTGCAGGGGGACATGAGTTGTTGATCACTAATGCAAGGTGGGGGGAGGTGCAGGGGGACATGAGTTGTTGATCACTAATGCAAGGTGACATGTGGCCTGGCTGGGGGGCATGCCCATGGTGGATGGGCTGCCTGCTGGAAATGACCAGGGGTGCAGGGTAGTCCCCTGTGGTGTGGGCTGCCTGCAGGGGCTGTGGAGGGGGTAGAGGGCACACCTGGGAGGACCCATGCTGCCAATTCACAAGTGAAACACCCCGCGCACCCCACTGAATTCACGTACCCCGCTCTGCAAGTGAAATCGCATGTGAAAGTACCTGCGCACCCCAGGAATACATGTACCCCGCTCGGTCAAGGCCTATCGCGTGTGAGACTCCCCGCACACCCCACTGGATACACGTACCCCGCTCTGCAAGCAAAATCGTGTGTGAAAGTACCTGCGTGCCCCAGGAATACACGTACCCCGCTCGCCCAAGTCCTATCGCTTGTGAGACTCCCCGCGCACCACACTGGATACACGTACCCCGCTCTGCAAGCGGAATCGCATGTGAAAGTACCCCCGCACCCCAGGAATACACATATCCCGCTCGTCCAAGGCCTATCGCGTGTGAGACTCCCCGCGCACCCCACTGAATTCACGTACCCCGCTCTGAAAGTGAAATCGCGTGTGAAAGTACCCGCGTACCCCAGGAATACACGTACCCCACTCGTCCAAGGCCTATCGCGTGTGAGCCTCCCCGCGCACCCCACTGGATACACGTACCCCGCTCTGTAAGCGAAATCGTGTGTGAAAGTACCCGCGCATCCCAGGAATACACGTACCCCGCTCGCCCAAGGCCTGTCACATGTGACACTCCCGGCGCACCCCACTGGATACATGTACCCCGCTCTGTAAGCAATATCACATGTGAAAGTACTCGTGCACCCCTCAGAATACACGTACCACACTCTGCAAGCGGAATCGCGTGTGAAAGTACCTGCGCACCCCAGGAATACACGTACCCCGCTTGCCCAAGGCCTATCGCATTTGAGACTCCCCGCGCACCCCACTGAATTCACGTACCCTGCTCTGCAAGTGAAATCGCGTGTGAAAGTACCCGCGCACCCCAGGAATACACGTACCCCACTCGCCCAAGGCCTATCGCATGTGAGACTCCCCACGCACCCCACTGAATACACGTACCCCACTCTGCAAGTGAAATTGCGTGTGAAAGTACCCGCGCACCCCAGGAATACACGTACCCCGCTCGCCCAAGGCCTATCGCGTGTGAGACTCCCCGTGCACCCCACTGGATACACGCACCCCGCTCTGCAAGCGAAATCGTGTGTGAAAGTACCCACGCACCCCAGGAATACACGTATCCCGCTCGCCCAAGGCCTATCGTGTGTGAGACTCCCCGCGCACCCCACTGAATTCACGTACCCCGCTCTGCAAGAGAAATCGCGTGTGAAAGTACCCTCGCACCCCAGGAATACACGTACCCCGCTCGCCCAAGGCCTATCCCGTGTGAGACTCCCCGTGAACCCCACTGGATACACGTACCCCACTCTGCAAGCGAAATTGTGTGTGAAAGTACCCGAGCACCCCAGGAATGCACATACCCCGCTCGCCCAAGGCCTATCACGTGTGAGACTCCCCGCGCACCCCACTGGATACACGTACCTCGCTCTGCAAGCGAAATCGTGTGTGAAAGTACCCGCGCACCCCAGGAATACACGTATCCCGCTCACCCAAGGCCTATCGTGTGTGAGACTCCCCGTGCACCCCACTGGATACACATACCCCGCTCTGGAAGCGAAATTGTGTGTGAAAGTACCCGAGCACCCCAGGAATGCACATACCCCGCTCGCCCAAGGCCTATCGCGTGTGAGACTCCCCGCGCACCCCACTGGAAACATGTACCCCTCGCTGCAAGCAAAATTGCGTGTGAAAGTACCCACGCACCCCTCAGATTACACGTACCCCGCTCTGCAAGCGGAATCGCGTGTGATGGTATCCGCGCATCCAGGAATACACGTACCCCACTCACCCAAGGCCTATCGCATGTGAGACTCCCCACGCACCCCACTGAATTCACGTACCCTGCTCTGCAAGTGAAATCGCGTGTGAAAGTACCCGCGCACCCCAGGAATACACGTACCCCACTCGCCCAAGGCCTATCGCATGTGAGACTCCCCGTGCACCCCACTGGATACACGCACCCCGCTCTGCAAGCGAAATCGTGTGTGAAAGTACCCACGCACCCCAGGAATACACGTATCCCGCTCGCCCAAGGCCTATCGCGTGTGAGACTCCCCGTGCACCCCACTGGATACACGCACCCCGCTCTGCAAGCGAAATCGTGTGTGAAAGTACCCACGCACCCCAGGAATACACGTATCCCGCTCGCCCAAGGCCTATCGTGTGTGAGACTCCCCGCGCACCCCACTGAATTCACGTACCCCGCTCTGCAAGAGAAATCGCGTGTGAAAGTACCCTCGCACCCCAGGAATACACGTACCCCGCTCGCCCAAGGCCTATCCCGTGTGAGACTCCCCGTGAACCCCACTGGATACACGTACCCCACTCTGCAAGCGAAATTGTGTGTGAAAGTACCCGAGCACCCCAGGAATGCACATACCCCGCTCGCCCAAGGCCTATCACGTGTGAGACTCCCCGCGCACCCCACTGGATACACGTACCTCGCTCTGCAAGCGAAATCGTGTGTGAAAGTACCCGCGCACCCCAGGAATACACGTATCCCGCTCACCCAAGGCCTATCGTGTGTGAGACTCCCCGTGCACCCCACTGGATACACATACCCCGCTCTGGAAGCGAAATTGTGTGTGAAAGTACCCGAGCACCCCAGGAATGCACATACCCCGCTCGCCCAAGGCCTATCGCGTGTGAGACTCCCCGCGCACCCCACTGGAAACATGTACCCCTCGCTGCAAGCAAAATTGCGTGTGAAAGTACCCACGCACCCCTCAGATTACACGTACCCCGCTCTGCAAGCGGAATCGCGTGTGATGGTATCCGCGCATCCAGGAATACACGTACCCCACTCACCCAAGGCCTATCGCATGTGAGACTCCCCACGCACCCCACTGAATTCACGTACCCTGCTCTGCAAGTGAAATCGCATGTGAAAGTACCCGCGCACCCCAGGAATACACGTACCCCACTCGCCCAAGGCCTATCGCATGTGAGACTCCCCGTGCACCCCACTGGATACACGCACCCCGCTCTGCAAGCGAAATCGTGTGTGAAAGTACCCACGCACCCCAGGAATACACGTATCCCGCTCGCCCAAGGCCTATCGTGTGTGAGACTCCCCGCGCACCCCACTGAATTCACGTACCCCGCTCTGCAAGAGAAATCACGTGTGAAAGTACCCTCGCACCCCAGGAATACACGTACCCCGCTCGCCCAAGGCCTATCCCGTGTGAGACTCCCCGTGAACCCCACTGGATACACGTACCCCACTCTGCAAGCGAAATTGTGTGTGAAAGTACCCGAGCACCCCAGGAATGCACATACCCCGCTCGCCCAAGGCCTATCACGTGTGAGACTCCCCGCGCACCCCACTGGATACACGTACCTCGCTCTCCAAGCGAAATCGTGTGTGAAAGTACCCGCGCACCCCAGGAATACACGTATCCCGCTCACCCAAGGCCTATCGTGTGTGAGACTCCCCGTGCACCCCACTGGATACACATACCCCGCTCTGGAAGCGAAATTGTGTGTGAAAGTACCCGAGCACCCCAGGAATGCACATACCCCGCTCGCCCAAGGCCTATCGCGTGTGAGACTCCCCGCGCACCCCACTGGAAACATGTACCCCTCGCTGCAAGCAAAATTGCGTGTGAAAGTACCCACGCACCCCTCAGATTACACGTACCCCGCTCTGCAAGCGGAATCGCGTGTGATGGTATCCGCGCATCCAGGAATACACGTACCCCACTCACCCAAGGCCTATCGCATGTGAGACTCCCCACGCACCCCACTGAATTCACGTACCCTGCTCTGCAAGTGAAATCGCGTGTGAAAGTACCCGCGCACCCCAGGAATACACGTACCCCGCTCGCCCAAGGCCTATCGCGTGTGAGACTCCCCGTGCACCCCACTGGATACACGCACCCCGCTCTGCAAGCGAAATCGTGTGTGAAAGTACCCGCGCACCCCAGGAATACACGTATCCCGCTCGCCCAAGGCCTATCGTGTGTGAGACTCCCCGCGCACCCCACTGAATTCACGTACCCCGCTCTGCAAGAGAAATCGCGTGTGAAAGTACCCTCGCACCCCAGGAATACACGTACCCCGCTCGCCCAAGGCCTATCCCGTGTGAGACTCCCCGTGAACCCCACTGGATACACGTACCCCACTCTGCAAGCGAAATTGTGTGTGAAAGTACCCGAGCACCCCAGGAATGCACATACCCCGCTCGCCCAAGGCCTATCACGTGTGAGACTCCCCGCGCACCCCACTGGATACACGTACCTCGCTCTGCAAGCGAAATCGTGTGTGAAAGTACCCGCGCACCCCAGGAATACACGTATCCCGCTCACCCAAGGCCTATCGTGTGTGAGACTCCCCGTGCACCCCACTGGATACACATACCCCGCTCTGGAAGCGAAATTGTGTGTGAAAGTACCCGAGCACCCCAGGAATGCACATACCCCGCTCGCCCAAGGCCTATCGCGTGTGAGACTCCCCGCGCACCCCACTGGAAACATGTACCCCTCGCTGCAAGCAAAATTGCGTGTGAAAGTACCCACGCACCCCTCAGATTACACGTACCCCGCTCTGCAAGCGGAATCGCGTGTGATGGTATCCGCGCATCCAGGAATACACGTACCCCACTCACCCAAGGCCTATCGCGTGTGAGACTCCCCGCGCACCCCACTGGATACACGTACCCCGCTCTGCAAGCGAAATCACATGTGAAAGTACCCGCGCACCCCTCAGAATACACGTACCCCGCTCTACAAGTGGAATCGTGTGTGAAAGTACCCGCGCACCAGAGGAATACACGTACCCCGCTCGCCCAAGGCCTTTCGCGTGTGAGACTCCCCGCACACCCCACTGGATACACGTACCCTGCTCTGCAAGCGAAATCACGTGTGAAAGTACCCACGCACCCCTCAGAATACACGTACCCCACTCTGCAAGCGGATCACGTGTGAAAGTACCCGCGCACCCCAGGAATACACGTACCCCACTTGCCCAGGGCCAATCGCGTGTGAGACTCCCCACGCACCCCACTGGATACATGTACCCCGCTCTGCAAGCGGAATCGCGTGTGAAAGTACCCGCGCAATGCCCATGGGAAAACACGTACCTCGCTCTGCAAGCGAAATCACTTGTGAAAGTACCCGCGCACCCCAGGAATACTCATTCCCCGCTCACGCGATTGCAGTGTAGCGGCCCAGTTAGCTGGTCCAGGGTTAGCGCGGCCCTTTGCGCTGCATTGGGGATTTCAATGGTTTTTCCTTGCGCAAGGGGTGTTCTTGGGGGCGTAACTGGTGCTGCCGGATGTTCTCTGCGCCAGCGCTTCAAAATGGCTTGCCAATTCCATGAATACACGGTGCGCCAGAATGCTTTTTAGCGCACACGGCTGGCGCACGCTGGCGCACGTTCCCTCTCTGCGCTGCTCGCATGCGCTGCCTCTGTTCTGAAATCTATGAATTACCCCATTAACAGCTAAGGAGCTAATTCAAATATAGCTAGTTATCTGCTCCGGTTGACTAGCATGAAGATGGCCTGCATATTTAGTATACATATAGTAATCTTCGATAACCACCTTGCTTTCGGGACGCGTTAAATAGTTGCAGGCTTATAAGACAGAGGGAAAGAGATGGGCAGAATTGGAGAGAGGGTGTGGAGTGGAGTGGGGGTGCTGTAAGAAGAGAAATCAGTGGGTGAAATTGATTTAAAGTTTAGCAAGAGAGCACCTTGAGAAGAGGGTTAGTACAGAAAGGCCCCAGATGTGCAAATCTCTTTCCCCACAGTGCCATCCTGGCCCTTGGCTCTCTTTTTGAGTAATACATATCTAGGGAGGGCACAGCTAATGTGAACGAGAGGTGGGAGAAATGTAAACCCTAGGAGACAGAGCTTTTGCAAAGGCAGGAACATCAGGGTCTGTGAAATATCAAGTCCTAATTTCAATAAGACAGGCTGGCTGCTTGGGTTACTTCTGAGCCAGGGATAATTGCTCTGGCTGAACCCCAAATCACCAGAATGTTCACTGTTTGGGTGATTTGGGTTCAGCCAAGCTTGTATTAGCTTTGGGTGACAGACTCAGGTTAAAGTCATTCATGATGATGAAATGTTGCTGTAAACACTGGGTTGAAAATGTCAGACCTTCTGTCAGCACATATTCAAAGCAAACAAAGTATAAAGTTAATGCAATAGGTCAGACGTTTAGACCCTTTCCTGCCAGTGATGCTCAAAGGGAGAATAGTGTCTATATGATGAATAGCTTGCACACTGCTGTTCCTTTAATATAGAAAGCAAAATTAACTCTCTGTTTGAAACTCACAAACAAATGCAATCGTGTTAGTGTTAAATTCACAAAAATGAATTCAAATAAAAAAAAAGTGCAGAGGGTGCATTTTTATTTACACTACTTTGAGCAATGCACAGGTCATCCTATTCACAAAGGTGGTCTGTGCATTTCTAGGGGGCAATGCTGCAGCATTTGTATTGGGAGCATGGATGATGCTGTCTGCTCCCACGTGGATGCTGCATTTCATAATGATGAGCACTTATAAGATCTGTCATTCTAAAATGTGTAAAAAAAGAAGAAAACATGCCTATCTCTGTTTGAGGAATAATAATGTGAGTGGGACAGCAGTGGTTCATGCTCCTCCTATTCCACACATACAAATATAATGGATGAACAGGTCAGACATGACTATGTCATGAATTGAACCTTCCCTGTGACTGTGTGTGCCTTTGTTCTCTGCAAACGTTATTGTGCATCCCTTATCTGAATTCAGCAAGCTCATTAAAATGTGCAGAAGCACCCCTTTACTTGTGTAAATGTGAAAAGGGTATCAGAACGGGAATGTGAAAGTGCTCCTTCATGAGGCTCACGTGCAAACAATCTGTCAATACGGCATATCTTCCTTGGCGGTAATTGATGAGATGCGGTAGGGCAGCTCATCAATTGTGCCAACAAAGGGTTTGGGGGGGGGAGGCCTTGTGCTGTAAATATTTATGTGTTTGTCCCGGGCACAGAGTTCATAACATTGCAGTCACAGCTACCGAAATGCTATTTAATTAAGGAATGTCAGAGTCCACAGCATGAATGCTTGACATGTGACTGACTGCGTCATCCCTACTGGCCTTTCGAAGGTCATTGACGTGCGGGCACAGGCTCTCCATATTTTTAAATAAATCAGCTTTGTAGTCCGCATGTAAGCAAACGCAGCACGATGAAACTCCAGGCCGCCTAGTTGATGCCTGACTCTTCACCAGCCCTATGGGCTTTTCAAAGGTCTATGTCTGCTATGAATTCCTTATATTGTAAAATGATATACCGTAATATACACAATGCACAAACCGAAAAGCAGAACCAGGCATATCTGACCACTGCTTTTTCTGACATGCAATCTTACAATTCCACACTTCAACTTTACTAACACGATTAACTGCAGAAGAATACATAAGCAACGAGCCCTCCCACACTCTGTTCAGGAAACTCCTAAAAACCTGGCTATTCAATTCATTCCAACCTGTCTATCTCATAAGCCTCATTCACAACTATGTGTATTGCTGAGTACATGTAAGAGAACACTGCTGTTAACCGATTTTTTCTCTGTAACTAGCATGATTTGTTGTTATTACCTGACATATATTTGCCCTGTAACCAGAAAGCATTACTGCAATTACTGTAACCTATGCCGTAATACCCCAGGGTTTGGGTGTATAATCAAATTTAATAAATAAATTAAATAAATAAATAAGGATGAAAGGCTGAGTTACCCAGATTCAAACCTAGACTGTGCAGGCTACACATAGTTGCCTGCATTAGGTACGATATTAGGTGAGATATTTTACTGCAGTGCTCAATATGCAGTCCTGCTTGGATAACAATCACTGATGCACAAAACTCAACTATAAATTCACAAATGTGTAGTAAAATGTAAATTTGTATTTATTTAAACTTAATAAGCCCCCACCCTCACCCAGCCCTCCCTTTCCCCTAACCTTTCTCGCCCTTCCTGGTACCTTTACATTTATTGTATGTATTTTCTTTCTCTAAATAATCAAGCTGAACCTTTTATTAACTTTTCACCCAATTCAGGCAGTTTTGGGATGGAAGAAAAACGGTGGGAGCCCATACACCTACCCGAATCTCACTAGGAGATTCGAAGGAGACCTCTGAACACTTTTGACAAGGTTTGCCTAGGCTTAGTTAATTTGCAAAAGAGTTTCCATAGGAGAGAGGGCTTTGCTGAGGAGGGCTGTGGCACTCAGTGTTAGGGAGGCTCAGAGAGGATGCTGAGCAGAGAATTCTGCCAGTTCACTGTAGGCTTAGGCTGCGGCTGCGCAAGCGCACGACAACATAGGTACAGAATGACTTAGTTAAAGCACAACAACATAATATGTGGGATGTGCCTGGACATGAAAGGCCGAGAAATGACTTGTACATGAACTTACTAATGTGCAAACAATGCCTTCAAATATTGCAAGATGATCCTTTTGCAATGAAGTGAGTCAAGCACCTTCCTATTGCTTCTGTGCCCTTCATTATTTTCCACCTGAGGATCAGTGGACAGAACAAACGTCCATTAAGGCTTGGTAATTTGCTGGATAGAACAGATTCCAGAGCACAGCAGTGACTAAATCCCCTGTGAACTTTAAAAGCAATAGAAGAGACTGCAATACTCTTTATGGCATCACATTGAAAATGCCCTGAAGTAATGAAAAATGCATTGCTTCATCTCGAGTGTGTATCCTTTCTCTCTGCCTGTACACAACTGATGCAATATGTATCACAAGTTAAAAGCCAAACAGGGGCCACCTGCGCCTGCTGCCGACTCTGTGTGGTAGATGCAAGTCGCAAAGAGACGGCACCGTGCTGATAACAGCTTATTTTAATGGGAACATAACACGATTAAAGTATTAAACTGCTTTTCGACGTTTCTAGGGGGCTAGCAACGGAAAGCAAGGCAGTTATAAAAACTGAAACTCTCAAAGTTGATGCTGAGCTGGCGACGCCTACATTTTCAGAAAATGTGTGACAAGCAAATTCCCAAACATTGTCATTTAACTCAGTTCCGTATTTATTTATTTATTTATTTGGGATTTGTAGTTCGGTACTATAGCCTCAGTGTGCTTTGGGGATTGTGCACACGAGAGACAAGTGGGGCATCCAGCGGTGCATGGCTATTTGAGGGGAATGTTGGAGCACGCAGTTTGTGGGTAGTGCCATTCTTCTGCTGTACCTCTGCAGGGCCCGTATTACAGAAATGATGCACTGGCATTGACATTGCCACAGTGCCAGAACTATGCACATTTACACTTGCATTGGAGTGGATCGTGCATCTGGATAAACATGCTCCACATGCCCACACATGGTACCGGAACTAGAGGCGGGTAAGGACTTTGCTCATGTATGCCAGTTTCTAGAATATTCTATCTATTCACTGTCAGCGTTGCCATTATCATAACACGCCTTTGAATTGCAGTGTATGAACCAACCTCCTGTAAAACCACTTGATTCTCTTCATGCCATACAGCCTGCCCCTAAAAACCTTCTCTAGTGCGTGCAAGTTTTCACCAAAGAGAATCCAGTTTCCATTTCCACTCATTTCAAACAATAGCTGAGTATAATGCCCTGATCTGAAGGTAATAGGCCTCATTACAAGTTTGGTCGTATCCCGCCAGTAAATCCGGTGGGATACCACCAAACGGAATTATTGTTAACGGCTCTTGGTCTGGCAGAATCATCACCAGATTCCGAGTGCCGGTAAGGGCAGCTACTCCCCATTTCATGAACTCCACGGAGGTAGTAATACTGGTACCGGAAATACCCGCAGTTTTTGCTGGGGAGGTGCCGGAATTACCTCCAACTCTGAGCTGGAGGTAATTCTGGCCACCCCACCAGAAAATTCACAGTTGGCCAGTGCGGTAACATGCTGGTAGATGGAACCACCGGTGCCTTAATAGCCCACCGGTCAACTCCTAATAAGGCCCAATGTTCCTTTGCACAAAACTGTGTCAGCCAACCGCAGACACTGCTAGAAAATATCAACAATCTGAGATCCAAAGAAATGCTAAATCTTTCTCAGATTGTAATCATAATGTTGTTGACATGATTTCAGATTGCTGGTCACATCCAGAGTGTCAACCACGCCCCGGGCTGTAAAACAACACTTTTTTATACATAGGGATGCTGACTTACTTCAAATGTACAGCAGAATCATATTTCTTTCCCAAATCATTGTTGTGTATTGTTTATTGTATTGTCTATTTATTTATAGAGCTTGTTTATTTATAGAGCGCACCGGGCCATCAGACATCTGGATGCTTGCAAAGGTTTAAGTTACAGGTACATATTTAAAGGTAACAAGTGCATGGGAAAAGATAAAAATACAGTGTAAGACCAAATACAGAGACGATTTACAAGCAAATATGAGTGTGCAGGATAGATACAGAAAAAAGATACATATAGTATATACAAAATGAACAGTTCATGGGTGAGGACATCAGTGGTCACTAGCGTGTAACCATAGTTTAACATTGGACTTGAAGGAGGGAGGGAGGGTAATGCTCATAATGGGTCCTGTAGAGAGTTCCAGAGATGTGCTGCCAAGACTGGGAAGCTGGATCCTCCTGTTTTTTTGAGTTTGAAGTTAGGGATTCTGATACTATTATTGTGTGACTTTCTAATAGGGCGTTCTGATGTGTGCTCGGTGAATCTCTCTGTCAAGTAAGTAGGTGCCTTGTTATTAAGGCATTTGTAAGTCAAGTTAAGTGTTTTGCACTTGATTCTATCTTTAGTGGCTAGCCAGTTGATAGAACGTCTTTTGTCAGAGATATGCTGACCTTTTGGGATGCCTACCGCAGTTCTTAGGTCATTGTTTTGGAGAGTTTGGAGTTTGTTAGTATTGTGGTTGCTGGTGCCCAGGTAAAGTGCATTGCATTAATCTCATTTAGATAGGATTATTGCACGTGCAATTGCGATGCAGCTGAAAGTGGTTAGGAATGGTTTACAAGCATAGATTAGTCTGCATGTATAACTGGTTGCGGATGCTGTGGCATTTACATGTTTGTTAAGGTTGAGTGCTGAGTCCAGGTAAAAGCCTAATGTTTTTACTTCCTTGGTGACTTTGATTTGGATACCATCAATAGGGATGGACTGGTATTGGTGGGGGAGTTTGCTCAGTCTGTTGCTTGAACCTATGAGTAGGAGTTCAGTCTTTTCGCAATTATACCAGGTGTTGAGATGAGCTATAGGTTTTTCTTTTCTTAGTTTTAGTGGAGCGATAATGTCTATGGCTGAGTTGATGGTGTTATTATACAGATCAACCAGTTCTGTGGGATCAATGGAAAGGTGGGTAGGATTAGTGATAGGTTGAATCAATGGTAGGAGGTTAGCGACTGTTAAATTCTTTTTGCATCTGGTTAGGGCTGGCAGAGCCAACGGCTTTGCAACGTTAGTTTGGGGGCTATCTTGGATAATGAATGAGATCAGGAAGTGGTCTGTCCAAGCACATGGTTCAGTGGCAGTGATATGTGAGGTGCAATTGATATCTGCAACCCAGTCCAGGATGCAGCATTTAGTGTGGGTGGGTTCAGTGTTCCTGATAGTGAGGCCAGATTCGGCAATAGTGTTTGCTAGGATGGTGGCATTAGGGTCTTTAGGGTCATTGAGGCCCAGATTGAAGTCACCAAGTAAGAGGATTTGGGATCCAGGTTTAACATTGGTGTTCAGAAGAGTCGATATATCTTCATCGAAAGAACCTAGTGGTCCTGGAAGTCTATAGACCGCATGTATAGTGATGGTGCATGATGGAGATATCCCCATTTTCATTGCGAGTAACTCTGCTGAAGGAAATGACATGGGTTCTGTCTCTTTGATAGCAAGGTCTGATTTACAGATAACAGCTAGGCCGCCCCCTTTGGATGTTTCTCTGTCTTTTGTAATGATAGTAAAGTTGATTGGGACAGCTAGAGCAAGGGCGGGTCCAGCTGATTTGTGGAGCCATGTCTCAGTGACAGCTAGGAAGACTAGTTGGTTGCAAGTGATGATGTCAGCAATTTCTGAGATATAAGCAACAAGGGATCTGGCATTGATCAAGGCTCCTTTCATTCTATGGTTTTCCATGGTTATGGTCTTGCTAAGGCCTTTGCTGGTGGTGACGGTGGTCCCAAGGGCACTGGGTATGCTGGTGAAGCATTTTGAGTTAGGAGTAGGTTCTGATTTCGGTGGGTTATGATAGGTCAACTTTGAAGGTGGCTGAGAGTACCCTTTTATGTGTGTGGGTGGAGGCTTGGTAAGTCTAGAACATAGTCTGTGGTTTCTCTGTGTGGGTGGGGGGCTTGGCAAGTCTAGAGCCTAGTCTGTGGTTTCTCAATTTGGTATTGCATGGCTGATTAGGTGTGGACTTGTTGGTACGGCATGTGATCCAAAGGGATTCTGATGATTGTTGCGTAAAGACACTTCTGGTGCCAGTTGTCATTTGACTACGGATATTTAGATGATGAGTGGGGGGGAGAGTGTTTAGTTTTATGCCAGTTACGTTCAACTGTGGTAAAAAGGTGGTTGGTGAGACATTCTGAGCAAAGGGTAGTTTCGTAGCCATAGATACATTTAGATGGGAAAAAGGTGCTGCCATCATGTTGAAAGGCAATGTGAACAGGCTCTGAAATAAACCTGTGATGGTCGTCACAGGTAGGAGCATGGCTAAAGTTCAGGTGAGAGGGCGCCGGGCAGCGCAGCCAGTAGTGTAATTAAAACAAGCTATACTTTGCATACAAAACCTATTTGTATTTATAAGTCTTTTGGGATGTCTGTCACATTTGGGGACTGAGCATATGCATACTTTGCCTGAGACCCGGCTAACATTCTACATTGCATGGGAAAGGAAACCTTATCTACAAACGCCCACTGGAATTCAATGGCATGACTGATGTTGCAGGCATGCAATACTCATATCAAAATACTCTGTCTGAATAATTGCAAATGGTTCAATGTTACAAACATGTTAATGTTATGGTGACTTTTATGAAAAATTAAATGAGCTTGGGTCCAATAGGAAATATTCCAGCTTGGGGCATAGTACTAAGTGTGGATTGTGTATCAGTTCCCCACATGGCCAATTAGGTTTTCATTGTGGTCACCGAGCTGCTCTTAGGTACTCCAGAAGTAAATAAATGAACATAGGTGTCAATTTCCATTGAGCATCTGTCAATATGCCCCTAAGATTCTGATAGTTTCAGAACTCCTTTAAGAGTTTGGGATGCATTAGATTTCTAATAGCTAGATAAGAGGGCCCTGCCAGGGGTCCCCCAGTCTGGCCCGTGAGGGTTTATAGTGATATTATCGAATGTCATTTTTTCGAAAGTCATAATATCGAAAAAAATGTTGAAAACAAAAGTTTTGATTTTTTTTAAAATTGATTTTTATTCGAAATGGGCCCCCCCCCCTTTTTTTTGTTTTATCCATTTATTTTTATTCCCGGACCCCAAAACAAATATATAATTTAAAAAAAGGGCATTCGACCTTTTTGTTTTCGATATTATGACTTTCGACTAAATGTTTTTGATTTTTTGACTGCACACCACCCGTGAGAGCTCAAACCAGGTGTTAAACATAACAACTCACTACATAAATCCCCCCCAATAAGATTCACTGCAGGGAGTTACATTGGACACTTCGTGCTATACCCACACTCTTGAGTTACGTCACACAGGCTTCCGGTCTCCTATTCCTTCCAGGTTAGGACACTTGGTGCTCCAGACTTTGTAGTTCATGCCTTTAAAACCTATGGAATGTCTGAATTCCAGGAAAAAGATCATCTCTATATCTCAAAGAGTTTCCCATGAAGCAGGATCCTTTGTTCTACTCGATTCTTCTGTTCAACATTTTGTTTTTACATTCTACCTCAATAGGATATTATGTATACTATTAGTACATATCCTTCCTTGACTGGAGATGCTTTCCTGCAGACTTCGAAGTCTGTTGTGCTTTTCAAGTGTACCAAGCCCATTTCTCAAATTGTAGCAATGGTGATCTCTTTTTTTAAATTCATTTTGAAGCACCCCCAAGAAGAAAGAAGTAGTCTGTGACTACCCTCTGTCAAGCACCCCCAGCAAGAAAGAAATGGTCTGTGACTACCCTCTGTCAAGCACCCCCAGGAAGAAAGAAATGGTCTGTGACTACCCTCTCTCAAGCACCCTCAGGAAGAAAGAAATGGTCTGTGACTACCCTCTGTCAAGCACCCCCAGCAAGAAAAAAATGGTCTGTGACTACCCTCTGTCAAGCACCCCCAGGCAGAAAGAAATGGTCTGTGACTACCCTCTGTCAAGCACCCCCAGGATGAAAGAAATGGTCTGTGACTACCCTCCCCCACTTCATTTGGCTGCAAATCCCTTCCAAGAGGTTTTGTTGGGATCTTTCAGGTGGGGCGATATTCAAGGGACTCCTATGGCAGTTGTGTAAAATGCAGCCTCTGAGGACCACTTATGCGTATATTCTTTGCCATGAGCTGGAGTCAGGACGTTGCTGTGGAAATTCATCGCAATACTTAATTTAATATCCTGGTGATTTCGAGTTTTCGTTAATGTAATACAGTAAGTTCAGGAGCATTATGTCATGTGGTATTGCTGTGCTGTTTTTGGTACTGTATAGATTTCTTAATCATTCCTCTTCCTGGCCTGACTTCTTTCTCCGCTGCCTCACAAGGGCCTGTGCTAATGGCATCTAACCAAACTTGATTTTGCTCAAATACATATCATTTCATCGCTTGTACTGGCTGAGAATGGGGAACAATACCAAGTCATTACCCAACATATGAGTCACTCAAAGCATAAGGATCTTCAACTTCTGCTTTCCATTAGGAGATCATGTTTCGTTGGCACTTGTCAATATTATTTATATCTAACATGTAACCATAAGATATCAAAACAAGTTTCCAATGTAAGGCTTAATCTGGGCTGTATGATCAGAAATAGGACATGGGGCAGTTAACATTACTGCTTTTGTTTTTCCTAGACGTCTTCCTAATTATGAAAAGCCTGTGGGTCTGGTAGTCATGGATACTGATTTCCAGAAATACTGCATGATCCTACTGCTACTTCACACATTTTTATGTTGCACAAAGGACCCATTCTGACACTGTTGTGCATTAAATTGAAGCGGATGTGAGAATGTGTGCATATTGTTTTGCCGCCTTCAACACCTCTGTTTGCTGCTTTCCTTTTATTGAAGGAAGACAAACATTGCTTTAAACTCTTCAGTGGAACTTAAAAATGGTCGACTCCATCTCTTGGGTGGACATTTAAATTGTAGGTAAATTAGGAGGCATTTAACACTTAATGCAGCAGTAATAACAGCATAACGAATGTAAATGAAATACTGCCTGTGATAACTGCGTCAGGCCCAAAAACTGGCAGCCAGTACAATCAGGCAGTATTTATGCATATGCAGCTTTCTTTTACCACTACCACCGTACTCGTAACGATGGCTTTAGATTTCTTCACCTACTGCTCAACTTCTCCATCACTGATTCCTGCACCTTCAGTGTGCTCTTTGTATTCTAACACATTATAAATTTGCAAACTGTATGCACTGATCAGTACTTTGTTTCCCAATACCCCCCCACCCTACATCCTACCTCCGCAGGAGTCTGTCCTGATACATTCTGGTTTCACCATCAACTCCTTTTGCCAATGCTTGGATTTGACTTTTATGGACTTCATTGACTCACGGTGCGTCACCCTCTCTCAACTCTCATGCTGGACTTCCCCGGCATCTTGTACTCATGGTGGCCCTGAATCATGCTGTTCCCATCTTCATCTTGTATCCTGGCTTGCAACATTATGGGCCTCATTACACGGTAGGCGATAGCAATGGCGCTATTAGCGCCATGGCTACCCCCTTACCGCATTCCGGGTCCGTGTTCCCGGAATAGGGACTTACCGGGTCATTCCGACCTTGGAGGACCCAGTAAATCCCCATTCCAGGAACCATTCCCCATTCCCATTCGAGCCCCCATAGGGCTCAATGGGATTGGGGATGGAGCTAATAATGGTACCGCAATTTGCGGTACCGTTATTAGCTCTGAAGTCCCTTAACGGGTCCCTTCCCTAACGCCTGGTAAAACCAGGCGTTAGGGAAGGGACCCGCTAAGGGACCTCGTAGTAGGGCGGTAAGGGATTACCGGCACCGGTGCCCTTACTGGTGCCGGTAATCCTTTACCACCTACCGTGTAATTAGGCCCTATGTGTTACTACTGACTTCTGTAATTGTATCCGCTCTCCCCTCTTGCATCTCCACTTTTTTAAAGCTCACGCTCTGTTCTCTCCTACTCTCCCTTCCTCCCTTTTCCTATCTCCTCCTATCCTCCCCTTACTTTCTTCTATGCACTTAATCTATCAGAATTGTTCTTCACCTAGCCTGATAGCGACCTTGTTCGTCTCCTCCCCGTCCCATACTTGTTTTCTCCCTCCACCCCTCCAGCACTATCTGAAATGTTGTCAGGTCTAGTACGTTAGTCGCTTGTTTTGTTCCTCCCCTCCCTTTCTGCACCACTCTCCCTCACCTTTTGTTAAACTCTGACTCTACCATAAATGTAGTCAAGCCTAGTACGGTAGTTGCCTGTCTGTTTCCATTTCTTTGAACAAAAGCAAAACCGTATGTTGCCACACAGTGACCCTGTTGTGCACTCCTAGGGGGACATCCGGAGTAAAGGTAAATGGTCTAGGATCTGGGTAACCCAAGAAAGGGGAACCCATATGTAGACCTAATTGGTCAATAATAGTTAAGAGTTACATATAGATAAGGTAAATCAATACATTAGGCAGTCGTAGGACCTCAAAATCAATAAAACATCTGACCTAGCAGACTAATTGTAGAGAGAATAACTCAAGCAGCTGAAATCGTACTTATAAAGTCCAAACTTTATCCCATCAAGATTGGAGAAAAAAGACCCATATAACACACAATGGGATTATGAAGAAAGTAAGACAAACCCTACAATGTATATCATAATTTTTCTAAATGTCCATCAAATAAAACAGAACCAGAGCAGACCCAAGAAAGCTCTTGCATGGAGTAACCTGTGTTCACAATATTCACACAAGTGTTGTGATAATGCACATTTAGACTTTAGTATTATCACATATACAACGTTGTTGTATTTATGATTTCTGTAGTTTTCTAACCACGGCAATCATAAATAAAACAACGTTGTATTTATAATTGCTGCGTCTTTTATTGTTGGAACTCCAGGCAATTATGAATACTTTGCCGGCATCCGGCACAGTATTCATAATTGCTGCGACTTTCTATTCTAGTTTCCCGAGCAAGGCTTCAGGTATGCAGTAAACCCAACATGATGTATGAACAGCATTCTCTAAAGTCTGTGTTGGAACTCAGCACCGGATTCCTTTTCAGAGTGTATTTGTTGCCAGTGATCAGGACTATTCCTATCGAAGCAGAAGGCCTCTATTTTCATAGATTGAGTCAGGATTTCAAATGCAGGACACATCTAGGACAATCCGTGCAGATTAAGTACTAGCGTGTGTTTGCATGTACGTTTTGAGATCGACACGTATCATTGTAGACTTGCGATTAAAGACACAGAAGCCTGGCTGGATGCTTTCCCTGCACACCTGCGTTGGATCACTGATCGTCTCCATCTTATAGAGAAATGCATCAGAATCATGCCTAAACCCATGACGAGGGGCTGCTCGATCAGCTGCGCTTTTGTCCGTGATTAAAACACAGGTCCCACAAAAATCCCTAAGTGGAGGGAGGCCTGAGAGCTGAGTTCATGAGGACCTCAGTCTTCTCTCTTTCATCAGTACAATCACTCTAATCTCATGTGTGGCCATGTTGATTATGAGGAGTACAATTCCTGGTTGTCACCTCTGCAAGTATAGCCTGCAGTCATCCAATGGCAATGGCCACCCTTTTCCAGTGTCTTTGGTAGAAACAACCCATATGCTACCTTTGCAATAAAAGTAGTCGGGTGCAGTTAGATGTATTTACCCGTGAGATACTAGTAAAGCATTTTTACTGCAGGTGACAGAACACTCTTCCCTACTTTGCAGGTTTTAATGGATGTCAGGTGTCACACCTTCAAGATATGGAGTACACAAGTAAAGAGTGCATAAGTATTGAGTGTTATGATAGATATGAAGGGTGGTGGTGGTGCTGGAAGGTAACATAGGGGGTTCAGTCCGCAAAGCACATTTGGGGGGCATCCTCCAATCATTGCGCTCACAGCATGAACAACTTACTTTCATTTGCAGAACAATGGCAAGACCTCCAAGAAAGCACAACCCGAGCATCTTCACTAAAGACAAAGCACCCTTACTATTACCATGGTGGCCATTGGGGAGTGACAAGAACAGCGGGGAACTGCAGCGAAGATGACATTGGCTGACAGGAGCTGACTAAGGACAAAAGAGAAGCAAGTAAAAAGGAACAATTCTTCTCGTGGCTTGGGTCGTGGCTCATTATGGGTAGTTAATGCTAACGATAAAAGACATCTGATTGAGTGAAATGCACCTCAGGACCTAATAGCTGAAATGTTGGTTGGATATGCTATGGTTTTAACATACTTTGGCATGGACTGTTTGATGATTGTTAGGACAACCTTTACGTCACCTCTCTACAGTTTCAGAATAGTGTGCAGGGCCTCCAAAAACCTCAGGAAGGAAAACGTGACTGAGACACACAGACACACAAGCACACACACACACACGTAATTGATATGCCTTCACCTCTCAGTGCTCCATTTTGTAGAATAAAATACAAGACACAATTTAAATAGTACAAGAAACATTTACCAAATCAAGAACAAATCTTCAATGAAAATGAGGTTAACAAAAGTGTGCATTAATGATTTTTGTGTTGGGACTGAATTAATATGTTTAAGGGTTAACAACAAATTAAACAATATTTTCGAAGACAATAGTTTTGGTTGTGCTGCTGTTCGTTGCATTTTACACGTATAGACAATAATTTGTGTTGGGTCTTTAAAGCACCTGCCCAGCTCAAAAACATGCCAGCTGGAGGGTCAGTCATCACATGTCTATACTTACATAAGCTGCTAGCGTCTGCTGGCTGATTAAATACCATGAACATTGTAAATCAGCAGCTGAGGCACGAAGCTTGCAGTTTGCACCTTGCACAACCTGCTTCTTTATCGCTGTACAGTCAAGCATAGGATCACCAAGAATGTCAAACACAGCTGTGAGTCCTAATTACCCACAGCTCAAGATCCAAAAGATCGGTGTAACCTATAACATTATTTTACCACAGAGCCACAAAGTAGGAATGTACCACTATGAAACAGAATACGGACGTACAGGAGATTATGTGCTGCTTGATAACTATCATTTGAAGCAACATGGGAATATTCTGCCCCACCAGGACCTAGCACCTGTTTACCGGTTATGCTCATGCAAAGAGATTATCCACATTCATGGAAACATGCTAGGTATAATCAATATGAGGAAGATTCGATAACGTAATGAGCAATATGCTCATCCTGGGTAAGACACATTTTAGCAGCATTCGTGCCTTATCATTTACCTCTTCGACAACTGAAGCATCAGAAACGGCTGTGTCCTATGTCCCATGTGCCAGAAAACATCAACTGCACATAGGGCAAAGCCAATTTTACAACCCTTATTCATTATTGAGATCCCCTTCTACCATATTGGCGTGGGTGGTGTGGGTCCTCTTAAACCATCTTGAGTGGGGAACAAATGCATCCTTATGATTATGGACTATGCAATACAGCATATGTAATACAGCATCTGGTATGTGGAGGCTTTCCTTTATAAAAGCGATACCACCCACGCTGTCTTAAATGTACTAATCCCTTTCTTTACCCAGTTGGATTCCCTGAGGAGATTCTGACATACCAAAGCAGTAGTTTCATGTTAAGACTCATGGGAGAGATGAAAGAGCTTATGAATATGAATATGAAGACTCTACACACATCTATTTAATCCCCAGAGCAAGCTCAAACAGACATTGAAGAAAATACTTAGAAAACAAGTTGACAAAGATGGGAAGAATTGGGGTGATTAGATTCAATGGGCTCTCTAGGCCATCCAGATGACCCCTCAAGCCTCAACAGGCTTTTCATCATTTGAGCTGCTCTATAGATGGAGCCCGTGTGATGTTCTTGACATGATGGGGGAAGAATGGGGCAATCCTGGAAACAGGCACACAATTGACCATTCCCTTGTCCAGAACACTTATGAACACATGGAGATAGTTTGTGCCCTGGTGAAGTCCCATCTACAGGTGGCACAAGCACAAAAAGAAAAACAAAAACAGCTCCAGAAAGCCAAACTAAGAATCTTCAATGTTGGGCACTTTGTGATGCAGCGACACAGAACAAGCTGTGTGTTATGTTGCACAGGCCACATATTATCAAGGAAATAGTATCCAGCAGAACCTATAAAGTTTGAAAAGCAGATCACCGGAAAGCATCACAACTCTACCATATTAACAAGCGTAAGTCCTTGGAAGAAAATAGTAACCCACTCCTGTTGGATCTGTATGAAAATAACACCAGGGAGACTTGCCTTCCAGTGCAAGTCAAAAGGGTAATATTTATGCGTGGCCTACAAATGCAGGCACATAAAGAGCTGGCCAAGTTTCTGCAGTCGTTGCCTGATGTTATTTTGGAGAAACCCAATAGTGTTTAGGGATTCTTCCATACTATAAAGACCAAGTCAGGCAGAGTAATTCCCCTCAAGCCCCACCAACTACCTGAGGCTAAATAGAAAATCATAATAGAAAAATTATGGAAGAGACTGGACCCAGGGATCATTAAGAGGACTCACAGTACTTATCATTGTTCTGCCAAAACCTGACGCAATGTTTAGATTCTGTATAGATTTCCACATATTGAATGATGTTTTCAAATTTGTAGCTTATCCAATGTCTCACATTGATGAGTTGGTTGAAACCCTGGGTAAAGCATAATGAATTGCTACACTAGAAATTAGGAACGTCTCTTGGCAAGTACCACTTTATCCTGAGGTTACAGAAACGGCAGCCTTTTCAACCCATGATGGGTTATTCCATTTCACTTTGCTACCTATCGGACTACATGGAGCACCAGCAACCTTCCAAAGACTCATGGATCAAATCCTGGGACCATGTCAGAAATGTGAGGGATCATACCCTGACAACATCACTGTCCATTGTGAATCCTGGAAAGTCCACCTGCAACATCGTCATACCATCTGCAGATGCCGAAGGAAATCTGGTTTAACCAGCAACCCATCAAAGTGTCACCTGACACAGAGCTCCATTAAATACTTGGACTGTGAGTTTGGGGACCTATTTCTATGTCCCCTTAAATCAAAGTTTGAATCTGTCCATATTGCCCCATGAACCAAAACAAAAAAAGAGATCTCAGCATTCGTTTGGCTTGTGGGTTACTAGCACCGTTTTGTTTCCAGCCTTTCAACCGTAACTGTACTCCTGACAGACAAAGTGGGAAAACGTTAGTCCAATTATATCCTTTTGTACAAACTAGCACAAGAAGCATTTGAACAACTTAAAACAACATCGTGAAATAATAATATTCTAAGCATGCCTGATTTTCCAAAGAGTTCATTCTTCAGATGGAGCCCTCCCTGTTTGGGCTAGGAGTGGTTCTCTTGCAAGAAAGAGAAGGCGAGGGAAAGAACTATCCTATTCCTGAGCCAGTAGTTACATCCTAGGTAACAGAATTATCCAGCCATAGAGTAAGAAAGTATTGCATTAAAGGTGGCAGAATACAGCCTTAGGTATTATATAACAAGAAGAGAATTCCGTTTAATAAAATGCCTTGCCTCAGTGGTTTGGATGGCACAAAAAATCTAGAAAACTCATGTGGCTCCTGGCACCTCAACCCTACTCATTCAAGATCAAACATAGGGAAGTTCGGAAATATTCCAATATTGACTATCTTTCCAGATACCCTCCACTAGTGAGTACAAACGAAGAGGAAGGATGCAAGGAAAGGGTTGGGGTATGTGATAGGGTCAGGATCAGGGCCCTGTTAGAAAAAAGCAGTGACCCCTCTCAACCTAGGGTAGGAAGCCTAACAGGGCACTGCCACAGCATGACCTTTCCCACAAATGGAGAGTGGCAGTTGGGGGGACCACAATCCCTAATTCACCTCCAAACACAATTCTGTATGGTTGTTTTGCTATCCCTGTATATTTCACCGTACCTAGCAGCCTCTTTTCTGGCCAGAGTCATTTCTGATTTCTTACAGGAATTCAAGACCTAGAAACCCTTGTGTTGTGCAAAGAATGATCCAAGCTGAAGCTAACAGACAACCGCTATGAATCTCAGTTCAACCAAGATCACCAGACCACCCATGTAGCCTTGAAGATCACTATGTTGGGAAGAAGAGACCAACATGCCAGAGCCATGCTGGGTCACACTGCAGAAGCGTAGCCAGAACCCATGACCAGAAAGGTAGGGGGACCTAACAGGGACTTAAAGTACTCTGGAACATAAATCCAAACCCTGGGGGAAAATGATGAGGAAAATTGGCCAAAGAGGCCAGGTGGTGCGAGGAACCAATGGGAACCGGGAGAAATGCTAAAACAGGAGAAAGAGGGGTATGCAATCCCTATACTCACATGGATGGATGAACGGTGCTATGATAGGGTCACTTGGAGAGTGGGAGTACCAAGAGACTAGGCAGTGGAGCGAGGAAGGTGGAAAGGAGGACTACAGTGTTTGTGGCAGTGTTGGATAAGAGTAAAGTGTGTGTCAGAGAGAGACAGAGCAAGAGAGAGAGAGAGAGAGAGAGAGAGAGAGAGAGACTGAGAGACGGATAAACTGTAAAGAGATCTTAGTGGGAGGAGTGATAGAAAAATAGATACTAGGGAGAAGGGGAGAGTAGAAGAAACACCATAGTAGATATAGGAGACGATGAGGAACAGGGAGAGTATAGAAGAGAGGAAGTCAGAGTGAGAGAGTGCATGGAGGACAACTTCACAAGACACCACAGGTATAAGCATTTTGAACATTAGAGTTAGAAACCCTTAGGAATACCCAGAGGGAGTCAGATAGAAAAGGCCTCAGCCTTTAAGCCTTCCAATGAGACTAGAATAGTTTTAGACGATAGGAGTAACCTGTCAATAGTCTTTCATTTTGAGATCTTTTGTGGGGAATAGGGATGTCTGGCCTAAGGTTGAGGGAGCCAACAGAGAACTTTATGGTGACACTAGGAACCCCAGAAGTCTGTACTTCCCAAGTCTTCATGAATCTTGGAAGGTTTAATAAAGACAAATGAAATGTACATTCAGCTTTTCATATTTTTTAAGCCATCAGTGACACTAAGGACTATGATGGAGGACTAGTAAAAATGAGAAGAACAGGGACGAAGGGCTTGGATGAAGGATTGGGACAAAGAGCTAGGAGGAAGAATTAGGACTTAAAAATTGAGGATGAAAAGGGAATAAAGGACTAGGACAAAGGACAAACAGGAAGCACTGGGATGAAGGGCAAGAACTAGGATGAAGGAAGAGTAGTTCTAGGATGTATGAGAATAATTAGAATAAAGGACAATGACTATGACAAAGGAGCACTATGGCAAATAAGAAAAAGAATAACCAGGATAAGGGACAAAGGACTAGAAAAAAAGTAGATGCAGTATGATGAAGGACTAGGACAAAGGAGCAAATAACTATGTTGAAAGGACAGAATGAATGAGGTGGACAAGGACAAAGGACTAGGATGACGATAAAGGGTAATTTTGAAAGGATTTTGTTGAAGGACTAATATGGAGGAGAAAGACTATGGGGTCATTACGAGTTTGGCTGCCTCCAAACCCGGGTCCGGTCTGGCAGAATGGGGATTTACTGGGATATTCCACCCTGTCTGGACCAGGTAAGTCCCCATTCAGTTTAGCATTCCCCATTCCCATTTTAGCCCCCATAGGGCTCAATGGGAATGGGGAAAGCACTAATAACGGGCCCGCAAATTGCGGGGTGTTATTAGTTCCAAGGTCCCTTAACGGGATCCGCAGGGAACGGCTGGTCAGACCAGCCATTCCTGCTTGGACCCACTAAGGGACCTCGGAATAGGGCGGTAAGGGTTTAGCGGCACTGGTCTCCTTATCGGTCCCTGTTAACCCTTACCGCCCACCTTGTAATGAGGCCCTATGATAAAGGACTAAGATCAAGGACTGTGTGGAAGGAGAAGTAATAGGATGAAGGGTTATGATAAAGGAGAAGGACTATAATTAAGAAATATCACAAAGGATTATGATTGACTGGGACACTGAAGCACTACACTTTGACAAGGCACTATGGAGAAAGAGGAGGCATATAATGGAGGACCGTGATGAAGGAATATAATGAAAGATTATGATGAGGGAGTATAATGAAGGAATATGAAATCTTACTATGATGAAGGAAAAGCACTGTGATGAAGGACGAAGGTGAAGAAAATTGACTATGTTGAAGGCAAAGTGCCTGTACAAATTGAAGAACTAGGCCAAAAGGCTACATCGAAGAAGACAATTTAAGACTAAAGACTACAATGAAGGAAAAAGACTTTAAGGAATCGCTAGAATAAAGGAGAAGACTCGCACAAATGACTATGACAAAGGACTTTGATGAAGGAAAGGACTGGGGCTAAGTTTTATGACAAAGGCAAAGAAACATGATCAAGGATTCTGACAAATGAGAAGGACTAAAAAAAGTACTATTGAAGAGGAAGTGTCAAGTATCGCCCCCACTCCAGTTGCCCCCCTCATAGTGCCCGGTACTTTCACACCAAAATATGTGACGTAGGATAAACAGATAAACCAGCATGGAGCAGCACATGGGCTCTGCCCAGGACCTATCAGAATAACAGCACCTATTGAAGTACCAACACCTAAAAGAACATGGACAGTAAGGTTTCCATTGAGAAAGCCATATTAAAAGTCGAGACAAAATGACGGTTGTCAGAATGGAGTATTCGAAGAAGCCAAGAAGATAATGAAGGAAGATGAATGGTGACGTTATAAGATATTGCACTGACGCACATATAGAAGATATAATGACCTAAGAATGCTGACAAGAGACGAAAGACAATGGATGAATGACATTTTTGATCCTGTGATGAAGAAGTTGATGGCCAACATGAAGAAACTCATGCCACATACATGATGAAGATATTCAGTCAGTTTAAACGTGTACAGATGCAAATAACCGCAAGAAGCTAAGAAATTGTGAAGCTTGCTTATGCTTAATAGTAAGTAGACTGTGATAAGCGCCAACATGTACAAGTATATACCTCAAAGGCACTTTATGTATAAATATAAATCCACTATGCACATGAACAGAATTGAACACAAGGTTACCAAAGGCCTTAAAAGGAGTGTGTCGCAGTAAGAAAATCAAGAGTCAGAGCAGCACGAAACCCAGCTCAGGATGATCATGCCAAGAAGCTAAGGTCTTATCTGGCTGGAAAAGGCCGACATTGGATACAATTAAGGAGAAAACAACAGAAGATCCTGTTCAGAAAGGTCCACAGATGGCAGAGGACTGGTAGAATTAAATCAAATGTACAGAAAAAAACATAGAAAAAGCCAATTTCACAGTATCCAGTCACGTGACAAGGCAGGCTGAAAGAATAAGACTTTCACACCTACGCATGGATCTCCGCCATGCCCATACTCCTTAAAAGTTCTCAAGACCACAGAGCAGACTCAAGGCCAAAATACAAACCAGTAATTGACACAAAGCTAATGAAGTGATGATTGATTGTAACATAATTGGTGGGGAGCTGGGGTGAAGGCGAACTCCCCTGCACCTGGATGTTCTTTCTGCGTGCTGCTAGACATAGATGGAAAGGTATGAGTGGGGTTGATGCCAACCCAATCATAGTGGTCCATGCAATCTACGGTCCTATAGTGAGTAGAGCCAATGGAACGGCGTAATTTTAGTGACGTTTGTAGTGGCCATTTTGAAGGGAGGGCTTAGTTGACCCACCTGACATTGATTATCCAATCCCCTCTCCCTGTTACCACATACAGATATAGCAGCTATGTTAAAGTTACCTTCCTATAACCTATCACATTGCAGGTTAAGTTTTTACGAATTTCCACGTAAAATGATGTCAGCAATGACTAATTATTGCTATAAATACTGTGTTTTTTCTAAAAGTGAAGAGAGCGAGAAGATCGAGTGGTTGCTGATGTTTCTTGTACTCCCCGTTTTATAAACCTGTCAATAAACGGATTCCCTTTGTCAAACTATTGAGTTGTCATAGTTATTTGATGCATGAGTATGAATCTTCATCCCCATCTATCTCGAGGGCACACCTACTCATCTTAAAGGGCTGTTTGAGAGATCATCCAGTTCACTTGGTAGCAGAGATTGATGGTTTGATTAGATAAACTACCCATCGGCTGTCAACATAAGTAACTTTGGGTCCTCTGCAATATCACAAGTCCTTTGCCATCCGGGTGATAGAACGAGAAGCTCCCCATAGATAGTGGTTAGATTAATTGAAAACCCTGCAGGTTAGGTGCGACGGGACCTTTGCTTTCTTCCAAAAACCCCTCCCACATCTATGAGTAGCGGATCGGACAAGCAGTGCAGAGAGGCAGTAATGAAGGCGGTGATCCTGAGTTTCAGTAGATGAAAAACATGCGAACGGTGAGTAAAAAAGACTAAATTTTTTGGCAAAGCTTGCATGCCTTAAAAAACAAATAAATGGAAGGTAACGGAGGGAGGCCGGACAAAATATAACGGCAGAGTAAGAGTGTAACGTAAAATATATAAGGGAAAAATATTGACTCGAGTGTGGCCGAGCAATATAAAGAGCTATCGTGAGTGTGGCCACGATAAGAGTATACGCCCAGTGCCTAGGTTTTAAAGAGTGCTAGCAGAAGCCTCCATCTAAGGTCACATAAAGGGGATGACGTAGGAGACTGGAATCGGTTAAAGACGATCCGAAAGAGATGGGCTTAAATTCCAATTTGAAATATCTACAGGGGCAAGATGCGTCTGAGGAAGCAGATGGCATAAGATTTGTGTGGCCGGCCAGAGTCGGTCTGTTTGTTTTATGTATTTAAGTCAACTCGTGACGTATGAAAACTGTTTTTGTGGAAAATAGAGCATGAAAATTGTACGATTGGAAAGGGAAAATGTTGCATGACATGGATTAATGGTTGTTTTTTAGTAAGATTAAAATAAAATATTGTTGAAATAACGGGATTGGAGCTTGCGATGATTGTGGCTCGCTCCTACTGTTGATTTTTTGAAACACAAATATAATAAAGTGATATATAAAGAGGGGGTAAACAGGTTAAACATGGAAGACATTAATCCGCTGATACACTTGTGCAAATAGCTGCCGAAAAATGCACCAAAACTTAAACAGTACAGTGCAGAATGGGTTAAAGGGACCGCAGACAAAATGTTTATGCCATGGTCCCAAGGTGGATCGCTATCTAAAATGGTCCTACAGCACATGACGACATATTTACTTGCCACGTATGCTGGCAAAAAGCTAGACAAGCGCCTGGCTAGTTTAGAACTTTGGAAGATATACCAAGAAGAAAAAGAGGAGGAGCCGTCGTTAAATTGGATACTGAATATATGCAAAGAGGGGGGTGAAGAGCCTTCTGCGCCTCCTGCCCGGTCTGATATAAAAAACAAAGCTAGTAAAGACAAAGGATTGTATCCACTGAGGGAACTTAAAGCAGCAATGGGATATAGCAACCCGTCATATGAGCCACCTATGGAAAGTAGTGACGAAATCCCAGAGAAGGACAAGGAAAAAAATATTACCTCCAAAGTCCTGAGGGACAAGGAGAGACTCTAAAAGGAAAATGGTGATCATACGCAAGCAAGTACATCTCTAGGTACAGGAAGACAGGTAAAGAGATAGAAAGAAGATGAGGATAGAACTGATGAGATAGCATTCACACAGAACAAATGGATGGGAGGTCACATTTTATTGAAACTCAATGGTAAAAGCATTGAGGACATGAGACAAAGACGAATTAGAAGGAAAGGAGAAGGAAAAGGAAAGACGATTAAGAGATGAAGGGGCAAGGAAAAAAAAAAAGGCAGAAACGAGAGCAGCTATATCACGACGAGCAGGTCAGAAAACAGGAAAAAGCGGAAGAACAAAGAAAATGCGATAATAAGCAATGAACAGCTGATGATCAGGATAGAACAGAACAAAGGAGAATAGAAGAAGAAGAACAAAAGATACGAGAGAAGAGAATAAAAAGACAGAACGATTAAGAAATGCAAAGAGCAAATGAATTAAGACATGCGAGGAAACAAGAGGAAGATAGGGTTAGAGAGGAAGTGAGGAAGCTTAGAGAATTTGATGACAACATTCAATGTACGTGAAGAAAGCGGGATCTCGAATATCTGGAAAGAGAGGTTCAGTACCAGGCACGTGTAGAGTAAATCTAGAAGATGACTTCGACACAAGAAGTATCAGAGAGACAATTGATAGAATATACGATGAGATGGGACTAGAAAAGATACCCCAAGGGAAGGGAAAGGATGAGTGCCTTGAAAGTACTCAGTTGTATGATACTGAGGACGCTTACCAAAGCAGCAGACATAGAGAGCTGTCCTTAGATAGGCTGACTCTAAATAGAAATGAGGAAGATGAGAGAAGCTGCAGGAGTTGGGCACAGACAATATCAGATGCAGAGAGAGAACAAAGTGAAGAAAGAGAAGACAAGAGAAGTCACGAGAAACGCTTCTCTAGGGGAAAGGGAATAAGATGGTCAGATTCTACTGGGTCTGCACCTAAAGCACCAGAGTCAGTAATACAATCAGATCGGCATGAAGGATTGTCACACAGTCAGAGGGGGGTGTCTCCCCCTCCATATGTGAGCAGGTTAAGGACATTGGCAGGTAAACGGCAATGTGGGAATATTACCCTTCTGGTAGACAGAAAAATAATGAAAGGAGAAAAAGAGTTTAGTGTGTCACAGTTCCCCTTATTAGAGAAAGGAGGAATGAGGCCACAATATATACCTTGGCCACAGATGGCTAGAGAAAACCTAAAAAACAAGCTCCCAATGTTGACATCTGGAGCCAGAAAATGGATACACGAGTTAGAAAAAATGACGGGAGGAAACACGTTGGCTATAGGGGATATTAAGGCTCTTTTGTTCGCCATACTTGGTGATAGAGCTGACGATGTTTGGACACGTGCAGGTTACCTTGGTTTGACTACAGTTCATAATGCGCATGACGGAGCACGTTTAACAAGTGCAGACCGCGGTATGGAAAGCGCTACGAATGCTATACACAGACACTTCTGATATGGGAGCTATAATGACATGCAAGATGAAGGAGGGAGATGATCCATTGCTTTACATTCAGAATTTCCAAGACGCATGGGTGCTGGAAACGCGTGAATCTTGGGGGAAATCTATACCAGTGTTCTACCATATATTATGTCAAGGGCTGCCAGAACAGGTGCAGAAGCAGCTTAAGCAACTGGAAGTAATCAAAGCTAAACCCTGGTCAGAAATACAACTGCTCATTGCGCATTATTGCAGGCTGCTGCAGGAGAAAAAGTGCTAAAAGGGTGCTGTAAGAAAGGGCGAAGAGGCTAAATTAGTGCAGAAAGAATTATCAAAATGATAACTAGCACAGATGGATCAAATACACAGCAGGTCAATAATCAAAGACAGGCTTTCAAAATATTCAAGGTGGAAATCAGAATATGCAAAATGGGTAAAAAATCAGACCACCGCCAACATGTTGGACGTGTGGGATGACAGGGCATCTAGCACCTATGTGCAGAAGTCAAAGGATGGCGCAGAATGACCAATTCACAAGAGGGGGGGTGATGAATCCACCTGAATCCACCTGCGTTCTCGCAGCAGGGTGGAAATTAATTTGCGCAGAATCACTTTGTGCAGCAGCAAGCGCCAAGAGTACAGCAAAGCTTGAAGCGGCAGCAGAATGTGACCAATTTTCCATAAGGACAGTCTCAACAGTCTCCAATGCAACTTCTACAAACGACAGGCAAAGGACAGGTACTGAATTCTGGAATCGGAAATACCACTGGTGTTGGAGGAAATCCATTCAATAATTGTGGGACGAGATTATATATGGATTAGGACAGCTCACTGCGAGACCTGATGTGTTCCATTCTATTAGTGACACCAAACTATCACGATGAACCAAGGGTAGATGTCTCTATAGGGGGTAAAGAATAATCATTCTTAGTCGACACGGGTGCAACACGCTGATGTATATGTTAAGGCAAGTTTTGTTTGTCCGGCGAAGCTATGAATACTCAGGGGTTTACAGAAACAACAAGGTGTGTTCCTTTCACCAAAAGAACATCCAGTTTCTATAGGAGAATGTGACATGAAAGTGCCACTGCAGTATTCGAGTCCGACTCCTGTAGATATATTGGGATGAGACTTGATGACAAAGTTAAATATGACAATCTCGTTCACGGAGAAGGGCATAGTATGTTCAATTCCAGGAATGCATTATTTAAATGTGTGTGAAATTATTAGAGCATACGCAGGAAGAATGGCTATTCCATTGGAACATGAGGTATTTGCATATAGAGTGTGCATATTAATATCAGGGCTACTAGGCCTTGCAGACAGAATAATGAGAACACCAGATGAGTTTCTGTTCAGACCAAGAATACCTATGCATGGGGAAAAGGGACAAGTGTTTCCCTTAGCAATAGAAGCAGTCATAGTGCGATGAGAAATGACTTTGCTTGACAGATGTGATGATGAAGGCAGACAATGGTGTGCAATAATCGCCATTGGGGAAGGTTACAGATTGACTGACGTCACTGATGAGGATCTATTTGAAGAACAAATAGGTGAGGATGAGATGACATTTGAGGTAAATCTCATTTATTGGTTGGAAATGATTAAAAGAGAGGTGCCCCAGAGAATGATGCTGGCACAAAAAAGTCCCGAATATTTTGATGACGACATGGCAAAGGTGCCTGTCCCAGTACGGACTACAGGCCCGTATGATGTAGGCTTACTGAAAGGAGTCAGAGAAGTGAAGATTAAATTAAAACCAGGAGCAATTTTACCAAGAGCACGACAGTATCCAATGTCTAGGGAGGCAGATTAAGGGATTTCTAAGACAATTTCTGCCAGGATGGATCAGGGCATTTTAGTGACGTCAGAATCATCATGTAATACTGTGGTTTATCCGATTAACAAATCAAAGGGAGCGTGTTGGCGTTTAATACAGGATTAAAGGCCAGTAAACCAGATAGTCGAGGCCGAGTTCTGTCTAGTCCCTAACCCATCTAAAATTCTACGTAACATACCTGTTGAGGCACAGTATTTCACGGTGATTGATTTGAAAAATGCATTTTTTCTGAATCCCATTGTCCAAAGATTTGCAGGACTGTACATCATTTACGTTCAGACAAGTTCATCTGAAAAGTACAAGACTGCCTCAAGGGTATTGTGAGTCCCCTTCAATTTTCAATAGGATCCTGCGGATGGACTTGAGCAACATTGCATTAGAGAGCGTCGTCTGTGGATGCCATTCTGATTTGCAGCACAACAGAGGAAGAGTGCAGACGCATTTCTATTCAGCTATTGATGATACTTGCTGAGTAAGGATATAAGGTTGACAAGGAGAAGTTACAGTATTGTCAACAAGAAGTGTTGTACATAGGCCAGTTGAGTTCACATAAAGGAAAAAAGGTCACCCCTGAAAGAGCTGAAGCTATTTCAAAAACAGCTAAGCCACACACAATAAAACAAATGCAGAGTTTTCTAGGATTATGTAATTATGTCAAGGCATGGGTCTTTGACTACAGCTCTTATACCAGGCCCTTATTACAAGCCTTAAAGAAAGCGCAGGCAAAAAAAGAGAAAATCGTGTGGACTAAGGCCATGTAGGAAGGGTTTGATGAACTAAGAAAGGGCATTTGCATGGCACTAGTTTTAGGGATTCCCAATTATGTAGAGGAATTTTACCATTTTTCACATGCAGATGGCACTGTTATGACAGCAGTCCTTACACAGAAAACTACATTGGGTTACAAGCCCCTGGCATACTACAGTGGGATTCTAGATCCAGTGATGAGAGGTCATTTCCCATGCGAACATAGTTTCGCTACCGTAGCATTCACCATAGATAAAGCTACAACCATTGTAAAGAGGTGCCCAATGACGTTATTCGTCGAGCAAGCATTATTTGCCATTTTAGAGAAACCAAAAGGCACATTGACATCACAAAGAGCTTCTGCTTATGAGGTGGTCATGTCTAACCCAACGATTAAAATAGTTTGATGCAGAATAGTGAACCCAGCTATGTTTATAGCAGAGCCAGTCACTGAAGGAGAGCCAATATACGATTGCGCGAACTATGAAGAATTCTATAACGAGATTGCCAGAGTAAAAGAAAATGCATTGGCAGAAGGAGAAATCGTCTTCATTGATGGGTCCTCTAGAATCGATCAAAATGATGTAAAAAGATACACAGGTGCCGCTTTAATGAAGCACATGGCAAATTGGGAATTTTGAGTACTTATTAGTGCACGTATACCCTCTTATTATTCAGTACAAGCTGCAGAATAATTGGCGCTGATGTTCACGCTCGAGAATCACGCAGACCAGGAAGTAATGGTGTACAGTGACTCTGCCTATGTGACATTGACAGTACACGCAGGCTTAGCACGCTTGAAAAGGAGGGGCTACCTCTGAGTGGACTGCATGCCAGTGCAGCACGCCGCCTTATAGGACATGCTCATCAAGGCACTACAACTCCCAGTGGGCATAGCAGTCATGAAGTGCGCAGCCCACATGAAAGGGACAGATTTTATCTCACACGGAAATCAAGCAGCAGGTGCTGAAGCCAAGCGTGTGGCAACTGAAGACGAAATAATGATGGATGTGGAAGTGCCTGCGGTGTATGAGAAAATGATTGTTGCAAGAAGTGAGCCGGAAGGCTACAGCAATATTCCAAACACTCAGTTAATGGAGCTCCAAGGAGAGGCACCTCAGGAAGAAAAGAACCTTTGGAAGGGAACAGGGTGTTCTTTAAACCCCTACAAGGCTTTGTGGTGACAAGACAGCACTGGTAAACCAATGATGCCTATAGCCTTATTTAAGATAGCACTGGAACCGTTACACTATCCAGCGCACATAACAAGAGAGAATCTAGCAGCAACAATTTTTGACTGGTTTATACCGAACTTGGCAGAACATGTTGCATTTTTTATGATAAATTGTATAATCTGTCAGAAATTCATGGCTGGGCATACACTACGTGTGATCAGGGGAGTCATCTCAAGGCCTAATGGGCCTTTTCAGCACTTGCATATCGATTATGTCGATATGATTCAAGTATGTAACGGGTAAAGGTACTTAATTTTTGTGGTGTGTCCATTCTCTAGATGGATAGAACCAGGTCCATGTACACACCCAGACTCTACCTGTGTGGCCAAATTCCTAGCGAGGAAGGTGTTTCCTAGATGCAGATGGGGGGTGTGTGAAGTGATGAGGTCAGATAACGGTCATCATTTTGTTAATGCAGTATTTGAACAGATCAGCTTGCACAAGTTTTCTTCGGTGTATCATCCACAAGGGAATGGGATATGCGAGAAGCTCAATGGCTTGTTAAAGGAAAGGATAGCCAAGTTAAAGCTTACTCTGAAGAAGGGATGGTTACACTGTCTTCCACTGGCATTGTATGCACTCAGAAACCAGCCTGGTTCTGATCACCATCTTATGCCGCACAAAATCATGACATGCAGAAGGATGCAGACACCTTTAACACCCCGAACTAGAGCTAGATGTGATGCTCAGCCAACAGGAGAAGTATTAGCATTGGAAATGCAAAACTATCTGAACTGTATGACTTGCAGTGTTTCTGTAATTTCAGGACAGCTGCAGCGACGACAAGAAGGGTGTAGGGCAGTACAAAACACAGAAGGAGATGCTACAATAGATAAGGTTCCAGAATTACGCATACCTCAACTATTCCCTGGAGACACTGTCATAGTTCGGAATCACACAAGGAAAAAGTGGGACGAGCCAAGGTTCAATGGCCCGTTTATAGTGGAGGATATCACACCATCTTCAGTCAAGTTAGAAGGAAGAAGAGCTTGGATCTTCCTTGGAGATATCAAGCCATATATCGGAGAGACCCCTCTGCCTTCACCCCACCACAAAGAGACTACAGACAATGGGGAAGAACCACAGCACGTGCAGATGAGATAGACATAGAGAGAGAGAGAGAGAGAGAGAGAAAGAGAGAGAGAGAGAGAGAGAGAGAGAGAAAGAGAGAGAGAGAGAGAGAGAGAGAGAGAGAGAGAGAGAGAGACAGGGTGGAGAAAGAGTGCCATTGCAGAGAGAGACAGTCATCACAGAGAGTGAAAAGGAGTGATAGCACAGAGAGAGAGGAGTGACAGCGCAGAGCGAGAGAGATAGAAAGGCACCACACAGTGCTCTCTTTCCTCACAGGAACAAGGACGGGCAGTGGTGCCTCTCGCTGTGCTAGGCTCCCTAATTTCACACAACCATATCACAAAACGTGTGTTTCACTGCTCTTATTGTGCAGATTTAATTTTGTGGTGGTCACTTCTTTTAGATACACACAAGCTTCTCATCACTGCGCCACTGGAGCACAGGTGGCTTTGGAGTTTATAGTGATGATATAATCGTGGACCTACATCCATGGCAGCCTGTTTTTCAATCTATCTGGCTTTCTTTTCTCTTCTTTCAGTCTAAAAGATAGAAAAAAGAAGGACTAAGAGAAAGAAGATAAGTAAAGAAAGGAGAGGAAAAGAAAGGAGATGGTGCAAACGCAAAACTGTGTTAAAGGGCCAATTCTGCTACGTATCGATATGTGGTTGGTTGTGTGGGGAATACATAAGAGGCTGGTGTTATTGAAGGTGGGGGAATCCGGGGGGAGTGATGCCTGCGATATTCAGGAATAATATGACATTTCGAATCGAAATAAAATCTGATAATGTATTGCAGATTGAGCCAGCAAAAAGCATTAACTGTGCAGTATAATATTATTTTTCTCACAGCATACATACATACATACATCAGCACTAGTGCTAAAAAGCCTGGTCTTTCCATAATGGCTTACTTACACTGCATGGTAAATGATAGTTATTAATACATGCATTGTAAACTGTGGAAAGGAAGTCATGCTTAGAGGCATTGTTCACGCCAGTCACACTGCCAGTCACAACTGTAACCCTTCTATAACAGCCATTGCCCCCCAAACATGGTCAGACCATCATCTTATCTCCTTTACCCTTAATACTAAAAGACCCACAGTTTCAACACCCACGCCCGCCATACCCACCTTAACCAGAAACAAGAAAAACATCACAGCTGTTAATATTCTGCCCTATATCCTACCCATACTGAATTCTCTTCCCGATCACACTGACCCAGGCACCCTAGTGGATGAATTCAATAATGCCATGTCCTCTGCTCTTGACAGAGTTGCTCCGTTCAAACTTAGGAACAGTAAACCAAAAAAGCACCTGAACCCCTGGTTTACACCCCACCTAAAAAACTTAAGACTACAGAAGAGAAAATGCGAAACAGCATGGAACCGGCACCCGACCGCTGAAAATAAAACCAACCTAATAAACATCTCTTCGCAATACAAAAAAGATATTATCCTGGCCAAACAAGAAACTTACAATAACAGGATCACCCAAGCCAACTCCAGTATGAAGGAGCTATTCTCCATCTTAAAAGAATTGGAAACCCCTATCGCAGTACAGGATGACTCCATCAAAGATAAAACCTGGTGTACAGACATACAACTGGCACTAACCAACAAAGTGGCCAACCTCCAAACCAAAATTGCCCTAAAGAAAGCCTCATTACCAACTCAACCTCCGTTGGACAAAATTCCCACACCCGAAGAATCTACCCTATTCCGCTTCTCCAAGGTCTCGGTAATTGAGGTAGAAAAGACCATTCTGACTCTTAAACCCTCTAATTGCAAAGGTGACCAATGCCCTGCACAACTGATCAAGGACGCGGCTAGAGATCTAGCCCCCTTCATTACAAAACTTATTAATGCCTCCTTCACTACGGGCACCATCCCTCGCAATCTAAAGGAATCTTGGGTACTCCCCCTTCTAAAAAAGCAAACATTGGACCCCAACATTCCTACAAATTATAGACCCATCACCACGGTGCCTTTCTTACTAAAAATATTAGACAAGATAGCATACACCCAAATACAGAACTTCCTTGAGATGAACCATCTCCTTGGCACCCGCCAATCCGGTTTCCATCCACAACACGGCACAGAAACTGCCCTTATCGACTTAAAGGCCCAAATAGACTCACTCAGAGACCAGGGCAAATTAGCTCTCCTCCTCCTCCTAGACCTATCAGCCGCCTTTGATTTGGTGGACCACAGAGTCCTATGCAATCACCTGGACTTGGCGGCCCATTTCTCAGGGGAGGCTATAGTCTGGATACAGTCATTCCTTAGTGACAGGACCATGAGGGTGTTCTCCCCCGCAGCGGCAGCAGACCCGATTCCCATCACCTGCGCAGTGCCCCAGGGATCCTGTGTCTCGCCGACACTCTATAATATCTTCACCAAGCCACTCTTCGACGATCTTGATAATCTGGGTATCACCTATACTAACTACGCAGACGATACCCAGATTGTCCTACCACTTACTGGGGATTACGTTGAAGATCTGGCTTTGGTGAACAGAGTCTATAGCATCGTTCAAGCATGGATGGCCAACCATGGCCTATGCTTGAACGATGACAAAACAGAGCTCATCATCCTGGGTACGGCAGCCCGCATTTCCAAACTCAACCAAAATTACTCAGCCTTCATCATCGATGGTAACACCATCAAAGTCGCTAGAGAAGTAAAAACCCTAGGTTTTTACCTTGATGCGACACTATCTTTTACCAAACAGGTGAACGCATTGGCCTCATCCACGGCTTATACATGCAAACTAATACGAGCTGGGAAACAATTCCTATCAGATGACAGCTGTCTTATCCTAGCTAGAGCCCTCATCTTATCAAAATTAGACTATTGCAACGTCCTTTACATAGGGACAACCAAACAAATCATCAATAGAATCCAAGTGCTCCAAAACAATGCACTTAGAGCGGCACTAAGTATCCCTAGAAGAGTACATATCTCAGAAATAAGACGTAAACACAAATGGTTATCCACCCAAGAAAAAATCAGCCTCAAATCTGCCTCCCTTATCCACAAATGCTTAAACAACAAAGCCCCCCGCTACCTCTCAGAACGCTTCAACAGAAAAAATCCCACTAGACTTACAAGGACAGTCAGCCCTAACTGCCTACTAGTGCCCAGATTTAAACTAGCCACTATTGGAGGATCCAGCTTTCCAGTCAAGGCAGCGCAATTATGGAACGCCCTACCTCATGCACTCAGAGCTAACCAAACGTTCAACAACTTCAGAAAGAACTCCATAAAATGGCTTACTGAGAATGAGATTTAAATGACTCTCTACCCTTGCACTTCCACATGTACTTCACCTGACACGCAATGACCTGCTATATTGCTCGTTCACCACCGACCTGCTATATTGCTCGCTCGCCTTGGATTTGATTGATTGTCTGCACTTGTTTTACCTTGCAAAGTCAAGTAATGGCCACTCTACCTGCTCTGTAACCTGTAACTTGTAATGTATGTAACCAAGCTGTAAACTTCCTTGTTCTCTTGCGCCCTGCTACCCCAGGGTCCGGTGCGCACAATAAATAAACAAACAAACAAACAAATTGAAGCAGCCGTCAATCACAGTGATGCAGCCTGCTTAAGAGAACACTGCAGCAGAGACGTGCCAGTGCCACAGAATACTTACGAAGTGCTTCTGACAGAGAAGAGGGGGAGAAATCAGTGGTGTGTTCTACGGAAAAATCAACACAAAGTCAGACCACTTCCTCTCAAGGCGTGTGTACAGCGAGTTGGTGAGGGACAAGTGAAAACAAGTAAGTGTGCAAGATGTTCATCTCCTGTAGTTCTCCCAACTTGGTCTGAACAACTGCTTTGCACATCACAGTTCATGTTTTAAATTGCACCTTCCTGGTGAAAAACACATGGAGACGCATCTCAAACTATTTTTGGTGGTCCTCTTTTTTTGGTTGGTGATACATAAAAGCAGATGCACATTTCACACCACCCTATCACAAAACGTATGTTTCACTGCCCTTATTGTGAGTAATCCCAGTTCACGGTGCTGATCAACGGAACCGAGCCATAGAGAATGCACAGCCTGAAAAAACAAGGAGTGGACCAGGGTAGCTGCTGACCGCCAGGCCCACAAAAGGAGGTAAGCAGTGGATCGTGCAGGGCAGAGGAAGTGTAAATGGGCCATGGGAGAAGAGGGAGGCTGGGTACATGGGGCCCAGCCTGCTGTGGTGTGCGGGCCAATGCAACGCTGCATGAATAGTGGTGCTCCCACCCACCTTCCATACTTACCGTGGCTGTCTTAATGCAGTGGGAAGGAGGACCAAAGGGAGGGGGGGTGCACTGCAATGATGCCCTCTGTCCTCACAGGAGCAGGGACAGGCAGCGGTCCCTCTCGCGCTATGCTAGCCTCCCTCATGCAAATATCACTCCACAGCAGACTTCAAACATAGCCCGTCAGAAATTCTAATAACCAAAAGCATTGGTGCATATAAATCGAAATATAGCAGGCATATTGTTTAGTGTACTCAATGTGCTCCTACTTAGTAGCTGCACAGCTCCACAGCAACAGCAGCTGGCTGGCAGACATGAGCGAGAGGGTCAAGGCCCAAATGGTGCTTCAGCCATTTCATTGCCAAGTGCTGCAAGCTGCCAAGCCAAGGGCATTCACTGCTCCCAAGCTCCTTTTTTTACATTTACAGTACCATTGTTTTAGCGATACGCCACCAAAGCACCAAAAGAAAAAATGTAACCCACAAGTCCTACATACTCATTTGAACAGTGCTTGTTTTTGGAAATGAGGTGTGGGCTGTTCAGCTTGAGCAGAGGACATCTCCTTCCCCTAAATGTTCCACAGAGCTTGTATATCAATCACTCAATTCCCCCTTGCTTACCATGAGTCACCAGAAGCAGGTTCTGGAGGACTTGGTCCTCATGCAAAATGGGTGGTTTGGGATTCTGTTTTGTCAGAGCACCGCCCCATCTTCCTCCTGCCCCAATAAAAGACAACATAAAACATAAAACAACAGCATTAACACACTTCTGAATCCAGTGTGGGACCAGAATGTCCTAGCTTCCCTGGGTAGCCTCATAAACTACAGGGTGGGGGATCTGAGGTTGCCACGTTCGTTTACGACTCTTTCCCCCCTAATGAGCCCCATCCAAGACTCCCCTCGCTCAATTCCCTTCCAGCTCTTTGAAGAGAAGAATAGCATCACTGTCTAGTTTCTGAATGGCAGCCAGGCCTGTGTTTAATAGAAAGCACACAGTTATCTGTTAGAAACTATGATGTCACTGCGTTCATAGCAGAAGCAGCAGATTAAAGGCTAGTGAGGTCACGTGCCACACTGAGGCTTTCCCTGCTGTTCTGGCGCGAGCGATAAGGGGAGAGCAAATATAAATCCATTATTCATATAACAGTCCGGTGCGAACCAACGGCTGTTTCATGTCTAGGGCTTATCGGAGTGCCCAGGACGCATCTGGACGAGTACAGATATCCCCGCTCCAGTGCTGGAGAGCTCTCGGCGCGCGCTCGCTGATGTATGGTCCTTTTCCCGCTCTCTGGCCGCCTGGAGGACACATCCGTGTTTCTGCCTCGTGCCAACATGATGCCTGCCCCGCCCCTGAGCTCTGGATCACTGCTTCGCTATCTCGGGGTCGAATCTTCTCATTCCATACTGTAAAGTCCCCATTGAACTTTTCCAGAAAGCTCTGGAAATGTGCATGTCTCTAGAAGTTGAAAGAGGCTGGCAGCTGAAAATAAACGGAGTTAAAAATACACATATAGTGTAGCAGGTACGGGCAATGCCTCTGACACACTAATAACAATGAAAGTCCATTCAAAACGTAATAACATAATTAATGACTGGAAAATCTTTCCTTAAATTTTGTATTCGTATGTAGTATTTACGAATGATCATACGTTTGCAGCATATAAGCCGAAGTCTTACTTTTTCCAAAGATACTTAGTAACAGATCCGCTGTCGAGGATGTGCATTTAATGAAATCTTCCTCACACCAAACAGACATCATTATTTTCTTCCTTTTCTAAGCAGTCCCCGTTTTGACTAATAGAGGAACCGATCCACAGCAAGGTAGCGTGAACTGTCATGGTCTCACAATGTATTTAAGCAAGGAAACAAGAACTGGCCAGACTTCGCAATATGCAGTCCATAACTAGCCTCTAGGCACCCTGTCATAGGCCCTCATTACGTCTGTGGCGGTAAGGCAACAAGACGCTGTTGTTACCATGCTGCCACATTACGAGTTGTGCTTGCGGGTGCCGCTCTGCTGCACAGCGGTACCGCAAGCAGAACAGGATGCTAGCAACGGTACCTTTATGAACGGTACCGCTGCTACCATCCCCCCTATGGGGGCTCAAATGGGAATGGGGACGTACCGGCTCTGGGTCCCGCTAAAGGGAAATTACCGGGCCCTCCAAGGTCAGAATGGCCCGGTAATTCCCCTTTTACAGGACCCAGACCCGGACCCGAGTTTGGGGGTAGCCATGCCCTTATTAAGGGCATGGCTACCTCCAATCTTCTAATGAGGCACACAGTCATGCTTTGGGGAGGCCACTTGCAAAGGGTGACAAGGTTAGTTCGTAGTTCATGCTCCTGCAAAACAAGGCCTCTCTGCTGCGAATTCGAAAACAGTGTGACATTCATGTTGTATGTTTCAGTGCATGACAGAACAGAAGGGGGTTTCCCTTGCTGGTTCATTGCCTGTTATTTGACTCAAAGTTCAAATGGCAACACGATATTCCCCAAATTAATTTAACGGAATAACTTATTTACATCATTTTGTTATAGTTCAAAAGAAAAATATATATTTTGACTAACAATGAAAAAATGAATATCTATATTACACTTCTGCGGTACCGACCCTGCAGTCATGGTTAAGTTGCAGCCAACTCTGAATTATTTTTCAAATTTCTGTGTGGTTTTGTCTAGGCCGGCAACATTAGAGGGAAGTCCCAGAACGTTTGAAATCCAAATAGACATGAATGGAAAAAATGTTTGCTACTTGACATATTTGCACCAAACTTGCACAAGGAGTGTCTGTCTGGTCCCAAAAGCGTGCTGTTGCAAATTTAGTGCTAACCCATCCAGTAGATTTGAAAAAATAAAATGCCCAAAAAGTAGGTCCAAAAAATGTGTGATATCTCTGTCTGGTCCATGGACTCAGTTAGGGAGAATTCTCAAAATGTGCTAATTTCCCTTACCTTTTGAGACCTCAAGCAACTCTGTTGGATTTCTAAGATTTGATTTTTTTTTACCTGGGAACAGTGTGAGTCTTTTTTTCCCACTCTTCCATGTATTTTGTGTGTGTTTTACTTATGTGTTCTTTGGTTATGGAGTTTTAAAACAACTCCAGTGGCATCATCTTATTCTGTGTGTCACACAGCACCTTCAGTGCAGTGGCACAGGGATATATTTCAGACTTTCCAAGGTTTAAATACCTTCTCTGGGACTGACTACTGTTTCCCAGGGCATGTAAAGTTAAATTGACTTTACTAGTCTCTTTAAATTTACTGACCCAGCACACACTATCTTCCTATAGAGTGCTGCAGGGGTTGCCTAGCTTCCACTGAGTCAAAACACTCATGTAAGAGTCAAATGTTAACTTTTCCTACTTTAAATGGCTGGTGGCAGTGGTTTAGATCAACTACCATGATTTTTCCCGACCGCTAACAATGGTAGCTAAAAATTAGGTCAGCCATGTTTTTCAATATGGCGTCCCAGACCTGTCTGTAAAAACAGACTCTGGTTATCTTTTTTCGCCATTTATTTTAGGAAAAGTCCTTCTTGTGTTTATCTGTGCGTGCCAAACCAGGTTTGGTCCCTTGGTTTGTTGGCCTTTGGCGGGCTTCAGTGCTGAAGCCCTCCTCTGGCGCCTGAGTGTCTGGGGTGGACAGGATGTGAGGGAGGTGCCCGAAACTCCCTGTGCTTAGTCTCCTAGGAGACCTGAATGAACTCTGGCGCAATTGACTGTTTAAAAGCAGGTCTCTGGGACTTGGAAAGCAGAGTTGACCACTGGAACGAAAGAACTGAAGACGAGCTGAAGGAAGAGGACTGCTGCAACTCCTGGACGACCAGTGAAGCCTTGCTGCAGGTCCGAATTGCCTGAAACTCTATCGACAGAGAAGCCCTTCAAGGTTAACCTCTTCTCTTGAGTTTGGTGGGAACAACCAACTCACAAGCCACCTGGACACTGTCCCCATCTGGTCGCATTTTCATCAGAGTGCTGTTGAAAACCGGATAGGCAGAGGGAAGGAAATCAGCTTGTGGACTTTAAGGCACTCACACCTTAAACCAAAGTCTTGCTACAGCTTTTGGCCTGTTCCCTGGGCAGTGCAGGAACCTCCCGACTTCCTCCTTCTTGTCCCCATGACTGAAGCTCAGGAACAGCAAGATCTGCTCGAACTGCCTGGAACAACTGCCTCAGTCACAGCTTTCTTCATTAACAAGGTACTGTGCCTTCGTGAATGTGTGTGAAACTTTCCTCAACTCTGAAGGCTTGTCCTCCCCTAAACATTCGTCAAACTTTTCGCCTTGCCAAATTCTCCTAAACTCTGTGGCAAAGACTTAACCGTTACTACCAGAACTGTGCTATCCTATACAAAGACTCTGAACCATTGACTTTGGCCCAGGGCTATGAGAAGAATTGCTGATTGTAGATAACTGATAACTGAAACCCTTTGCCCAGCATATGAATGTATTTGGGCTGTCTATTCTTATAAACTTGTCTTTTTACTCCTTTAATAAATATCTGAAGTGCCATTTTGCTCCCACGTCAGTGGAGCTAAACTTGTTCATTTACTTACCGGTTGTATTTTTGTGGTTTATTAGTGTGTTATTAGTGTGTGATATTGAGCTGCTTATGCTAGTGTAATGTTTTCCAACTGACTGAGTAAATAAATGTATATTCTTTTACCAAGAAATCTTGAGTAAGTGTATATTTGAATCACTCTATTGGTTTGTCCTTTGTGTAACTTGTTCTACTGCTCACTTACGCTCTTGAGATAAGTCTGGCTGCTCAGCCATCACTACCACTTTACTGTGTAGTACAGGCTTGTACCAAAGGTGAAATTGTGCTTACACTTGTAGTCTTAATTGCATGTGGTGTTCCCAAAGGATACTGCAGGTGATTCTGCCTAACAGACTCACTTCCTGGTTTGATGTCCGCTGATACCTCCGGACAAATCGGGGAACCACATAACATTCACAGACATCATGCTTGGTCACTGATTGATCAATTAAAAATGTGAGGGCCTTTGAAACGGATGCCATATTGGATTTGCGATCTGCATCAGTAGTCCGCGAACATCACAATAAAAACAAATGAACAAACACAACATTACACTTGTCAAACATCTCAGGTATTCAAGGACATTGCTGTGATGTTCGTGAACTTGACAAATGTTCGAGGACATCCATGCATGTCTGTGCATTACAAGGTTGGCGAAGAACAGTTATTAGATGGCTTATAACTTTACTGCCATTCAACAAATGTGTACAAACTTTTGCAAAAACAATATACACCCAACTCTGGATGTTCTTATGAGAAGGGATAGTACTGCAAGTCTGCACACTGCCCAATTAGAAATTGATGTTGTTGAAAATGTCACACATGTTGTGCACTTGATTCATTCGGATGATCAGCCGACACATGTCTCACCCCTCCGGTCATTCTCAACGCTCACAAGCTTTCAGGTCCTTGCTGATGCTCCTCACGCACGTTTGCTGAAATCCCACCCCGCACTTCGGGCTGCAGCCACAAGCAGAATTTATTTTCCCATTTACACCTAGGGCTTCGGCCATGCTGCATGCCCCAATAAGTAAATCAGAGTAGGCATTCATCCTTGCTGAGGGCCAGGCCGACTGTCCATGCACCAAAGTTACATCACTCTTTTTTGTATTTAGATTTTGACACTTTGGAAAAATAAAACACATGACAGATTTGCAAAAGCATGCTTTCAGGTCCTTGCTGATGCTCCTCGCCCAGGTTTGTTGTAATCCAGTGCAGCACTTCAGGCTGTAGCCGCAAGCAGAATATATTTTCCCAATCAAATATAGGGCTTTTGCCATGCCACACGCCCCAATAAGCAAATCAGAGTACACAATCGTCCTTGCTCAGGGCCAGGCCATTGCCAGGCACCAACGTTTTATCACAGTTTTTTGTACTTACATTTTGACACTTTAGAAACAATTAAATACATGACAGATTTGCAAAAACATGCTTTCAGGCCCTTGCTGATGCTCCTCACAAATGTTTGCTGCAATCCTGTTCAGCACTTTGGGCTGTAGCCAGGAGCAGAATGTATTTTTCCCATTCAAACCTATCCCGATTTCGAAACACTTAACCACATAACCGGTCCCTGGTGGCCATGCACACTTTAACCCCATTGCCAGTGCCTCTTGGTCATGGCTAGTAGCCAGATTGTTCACATGATGGACGTTGGCCATGACCCAGAAAATCTGGCCACTGCCCATGACCACAGGCTATTTAACTCAGTCACCAAAGGTATTTCACTATTTTTTGTACCTACATTATGACACTTTAAAAAAGAAAACACAGTCACATTTGCAAAACCATCCTTTCGGTTGCTTGCCAATGCTCCTTGAATGAGTTTGCTGCAAATCTGGCCATGTTTTATTTTTTGAAAAGTGCAAAATATATGTACAAAAATAGTCATATAACTTAGCCCCCATGACAAAATCCATTCAGACCTTCCACAAACATTCAAGGTTGGGTCTATAATCTTTCTGAAAACATTTGTTCACATTCATCAAACAGCAACAAGGAAATGTGAGACCCCCCTCTAATTTTGCCCCCTCTGGACAAAATCCCACCAAACTGTCCGAAAGCATTCAGATTTGGGTCTAAAATCGTTTCGCAAACTTGTGTGAAGATCGGCCAAACGGCATCAAATTTATAAGCCTTTCAAATATTTTGGGACTCCCTCTCCAATTTTGCCCCCTCTTAGCAAAACGGCACTACACTTTGCAGAACCATTCAGGGTCAGGTCTAAAATAATATTGCAAGATTTCATGCAGTTTCATGGAGTGGAGCCAAAGTTGTAAAGTTATAACTTCTGGGATGTTCGTGGACTTCATAGAAGAAAAAACACCCGATTTATTTGGCTTTTTATGGCCATAACCCATCCCATCATCATCACCCCTCACCTCCCAGAGATTGTTTCATTAGTTTGACAGGTGTAATGTTTTGGTTTTTAAAGTTTTTACTGCCATGTCCATAGACTATGGGTGCAGTTCATGAATCCAACATGGCGTCTGTTTCAAAGGTTTTGATGCACCTCACATTTTTTATTGACCAATCAGTGGGCTCATATGATGTCTGCAAACATCACGCTGCTTACTGATTGGTCCAGAGGTGTCAGCGGACTCCAAATCAGCAAATCAGGAAATGAGTCTGTGAACTGGACCCAGATAACACTATTTATTTTAACCTACTTTTTGGCCATTTTAAATGATCTACTGGGCAGATTTACACCAAATTTGCAAAAGCACACTTTCGGGGCCAAGCCCGCTCCTCGCACAAGTGTAGAGAAAACCCTCAACACTGACACCAGAAAAAATGCAACCAACTAGGGAAAAAGGCTGAGCACACCTTTTCCAAGTAGACTAAGTTTTAATCTAAACAGAAATAGAAGTGCACCAGCAAAGAACTCTACTGCCACGGAACATTCTGGCAAAATCAGTATGAGCTACACTTTATGAAGCCACACAGCGACATCAGCCACACAGTGACATCAGTGAAGTAAGTTACATAATGTACACATCCAAATGGCTGGTTGGTGTGACCCTATAAATAGGTTACCTTCTACATAAGGGATGCCAGGCCATTGGTCCCAGCCCGTCTGTCAATTTTCTTCCACATGGGCTACTCCTTGTGCGTCATCAGGTACAAACATACAAGTAATTGCCAATTTACAAAGGCTAAGAGGATACTTCAAGGCCATTCCATCTAAGAGACTACAGCCCGATTCCAGACACATTGGCACCCGTCCAAAGCTCCCTAGCCTCGTTTTGGTTATGTTTTTTACAACCTCTGGCACCGCACAGCACAAATCACGTGCCCTATGCTAAAGGCAACTGTTCCCTGCTTTCTGATCTTTCTTGATCGATTGGAGGTGCAACAGTTTTATGGTTAGTGGTCTGGGACTGACTGGTATCTTGGAATGCTGGGGGTCTTTGTTTGGGGGCATCTGGGTGCTATTACTTAAAGCTGGAACAGGGAAGGTCAGAGCCATGTATCCTCCTTCTCTTGGGATCTCTTTTTAACAGAGAGCTCTCAATCCCCTCGTGGACATGCAGGGAACATTCCCTCTGGCATACAAATGCAGCAACATGAGACAATGAAGGTCTATGAATCTCTGCCGCTCTGTTCGTTCTAACCGCCCCTGTTAGAACCTAGTCCCAATTCTTGATTGCATGCATTAATTTCCATTTGTCTGGCTCAGGCTGCGACTATGGCTGCATTGCGAAGCTTGGCCTTAATTTCAGTATGGCTGCTACTATGTAAGATGGCATTTAAGTCCCATTGGGCCTCATTACGACTCAGGCGGTAAGGGATTTACGGCGGCGTAAACAGCGCCGACCCTTACCGCCTGAGTACGAGGTCCCTTAGCACCATGGCGGACTTAACACCTGCTTTTAGCAGGTGTTAAAATCCATGGCGCTAAGGGACCATGGAGTTAATTACGCCACCGTAATTTACGGTGGCGTAATTAACGCCTTCCCCACTCCCATTATGCCCTATGGGGCAAAAATGGGAATGGGGAAGGGTAAATGGGGATTGGGGACTTACCGCCCCGCCAAGGTCGGAATGGGGCGGTAAGTCCGCCAACCACCATGGCGTAAACATAGTTTACGCCATGGTGGTAAAGTCACGGCCCAGGCGGTAACTTACCGCCTGGGTCGTAACGAGGCCCATTGTATTTTAAAGCTAACATATATACCACCCTTCCTGCACTATAACCCCTGGCAATAACCCTCCCCCACTGCAACCTCCTCAATCCCCTACTGCAGACTTCCAGGCTTCTGCCACATTAGAAAGCGATTGGGGCTTTGGGATGAACATCCCCCCTCCCAACATTCCCACCTTTTGTTAACACTACATTAACAAACTCCCCTGTAAACGTCTCGTCCTCCTTTATCCTTCTTTCATTTTCCAATCTTTCAGCTTCCAGGTATGGTGGTGACCCATCCTTTGGTACCCACGCTGTGCATACAGTCCATAAACTTTTCTCTGCTTGTGCATATTGCATGTCATATATATATATATACACCCTCCATCTCCTGCTAAATCTACCCATTGTTCTGTGTAATTCTCAGGGTCAAGTGGGGGAACTGTGGTGGTGCCTGTGGGTGAAGGTGTTGCTCTATTGCAACCATGCATGGCTTGTTTGGGTCGTCAGTCTGAACTGCATTTTCTTTTGTACTGTGAGGTGCCACTTGTACCCCAATTGAGAACATCATCATTGCGCTGCTAGGCGCTGCTTTGCCACAACACTGGAGTCCCAGCTAGTAGTGCAGAATATTACCAATGCAAACACAATCAGAGGAACCAACATCTTCTTGACAGCCCACATCCAGGATGGTGCCCAAGAAAAAAGTTTGTCAAACCAATCAGTCTCTTGTATGCCAGCTTCTGTTTGCAAATGAGTGGCAAGAATGTGCAGGGCCCCTATTATGTTGATAAGGGACCCGTTTTCTGTGTCATTAGGAGGTGTGTAGGTGCAACATAAATCACCAATGTTTTTACAGACCCCTCCTTTCATGGCTGTGAGGATGATCTACTCTGCAGCGTTATCAGCCTATTTGGACGTATTTCCATCTTGGTCGCGTTGAGGCCTTGTTCTGTGTCATTGGCCAGCTGGATTACTTCCCATTGTACAACCTGGAGCCATTTGAAATTTGCGGCAGTCTGCACCCCCAGTAGCAACAGCAATGCAAAAAAAGTTTCTTCTTTACTGTAGATTTTATATTGATCTGGTATTTCTTTTAGTAATTGTGAGGAATCTTGTGATAGATAATTTGATCTTCTCCTCCTGCGCAAGTTTTCTTTTTATCTCATCTGTCAAGATGCAAAATATAGACTTTTGCGGTAGCACTTTGGTGAGGATGCCGGACCCTGGTGTAGTTGTTGGAAATGACAAGCCACCTGGTCCCACTATCACATTGTCTTCAGGGACCACAAGGAGGTCTGAGTGCAATGAGGCCAGTGAGAAGGTGCCCCTCGTCGATGGCGGGAGCTGCAGAAATGCCTGCTGACCACACACCCAGCAATTATAAATCATGGCAGATGTCCCATTCTTGAGATCCGGAATTCATAACGTTTTTGTTGCACCTACTATTGGCCCCACAGACACACTCCTTCATTTTAAAAGCACAGTTCATATTCTTCCTGCTTTTGTACTTTCACTAGTTTCTCTATTGCCTCGATCCATGTGAGTTTTGCCACTTGTTCATTCTAGTACCAGCTGCATACACTGTTCAATTTATCTATCAATACTTCTCTGAATCCTACTAGTCCTCATGCCATGCAGCTAATTGCAGTTTCTTGCCATCTGTTTGCCACACAATTGACACCTTCCTGCTTTAGATATGGCCTTTGCAAGCACTGCACACTCTTGGAGTTTTGGGAACATTGCAGTTATCATGGTCTGCCACTTCGAGTCCGATGCTTCGTGCCTGGAAAGAGCTTTGCATCCTGCGCATTAATACCTTGGGGGTTCCCGACGTGTGTGGAATCAAGGAATACATGTAACAGCTTCCATTAACTTTCATTTTCCCCACTGAGCTCATGTTTGTGTACCAACTATTACTTAAATCTGGATGGTGCACATCTTCTATCGTGTCTAATCCAAGTCCTTGTTATTGATCGTATTTAACCCTTGTAATTTGTCTTTATAAAAGTCTCGACACACCAAATGTGAAACATTAGGAAAGAAAGTGTCATTTACAATTATGCTAGAGAACACATTAGGAAATAATGATAACATGAGCAAATTTGCAAAATTCCCCAAACATTGCTGGCTGACAATTGTATCATTGGCAAATGCGTTAGGCTGTATATCATGGACCACAACCGTGGTATTGTTTGTTTCAGTCATATTTGCAGTCACATTTGCAACATTGTCATGTGTTAAAGATCCCACAGAACCACTAGTAAACTATCGATTAGTACTAGTTGTGTTTCCTATCACCCCTTTTTATATCACCACTCTATCTGGTCCAATATCCCAGCGAGTAGAGCACTCGCTTTGACATATGTGCAGAGCCTGCTGATGCAGGTTTGAATTGTGGTAGTGCCAAACGCAGCCTTTCATCCATCTGAGGTCGATAAATGAGCACCACACATGGTGGGTAATAATAAGCTGCACTTAGATACCTGAGGGTTAGTATTATTCTTATATAAAACTACATCCTGAATACATTCCTAGTCCAAACATAGAAATAGCAAATAGACCAGCAACACAGTGCATAACCCAAATATATGTGGAGGAAAACACCGTTATAAGAGAATATTAATGGCAGCGAGAATGTTGCTTTTTATAGATGGAATTGTTAGACCCCTGTATGCCCATTTCAAAAAGGAGGGAGATGAAGAGGATGAGAGAGAGAGAGAGAAAGAGAGAGAGAGAGAGAGAGAGAGAGAGAGAGAGCTCTATTTTCTCAAACAATGAGTAGCAGTGACTAAGGTGTCACTGAGGTAGTTTCATTGTGGGGCTGTCAAAAATAAAATTAAACTCACAAAAGGTGGACTAACCATTCATCTGCAGCTACACATCTTCCTTTAGTAACAATACCAGGATAAAAGTGCACAACGCGCACTGTTAGTATTTTACAGAGCTTGGGCCATGGGTGCACCCATTATCATAGCTCACAAACCTTTAACGCAAGAGGAGTAGCATTGATGACCAAAAAGGGCCCTTAAATCTAGGCGTGTTCCACTGGTGGAAAACGTTTTTCCCAAAGACAGAATCACCAGGAAAAAGCTGAAGAGAGGGTGACATAGGTGGAAAATCAGATGCAGCGATGGTCGTTTCTTCAGTCCTTGGCAGTACATTTTATGGCTTTCATTAAGGCATGCAAATAACTTCTCAATTCCTCCCCTAGAATGGACACAGCCCTGTGAGCACCAGATGCTCTGCTTACTGGAGATAGAGGCATGTGCATACGTCACCCCATTTCCACCTCATGCGGTGAAAAGTGGTGGTCCTTACAGGATTGTGTGCACATGCTAAACAGAGCAAGGGGCAAGCAGTGCACTGAGTTGTTCTTCTACGTGCACTTCTACGTTCTACGTGCAAAGCTTGGATAATTTGCTCTTTAGAAGACCATGGGCCTCATTACAAGTTTGGAAGCAGCCATGGAGCTATTAGTTCCATGGCTGCCTCCAAACCGGGCTCCATTACCGGGCTCCTGCAATGAGGAATAACCTGTCATTCCAACATAGGAGGACCCGGTAATTCCTCCTTACAGGAACCATTCCCCATTCCCATTTGAGCCCCCATAGGGCTCAATGGGAATGGGGAGGGAGGTAATTAAGGGCAAATTTTAACTGCCCCGTTATTACCTCCCTCTTCCCCTCACGGGACCCGGAAAGGACGCCTGGTTTTACCAGGTGTCTGATCCGGGTCCCGCAAAGGGAAGCTTGTAATCAGCGCTCCGGTAATGAAGGGGGTCGGTCCCGTACCAGCCCCCTTCATTACGGGAGTGCCAGGGTCATAATGAGGCCCTATGTATCCTCTCCAGAATCCTGTTGGCCTAGGGTTGGTACATTTTACACATCCGATGCTTAATACCCAAAAATGCTGTTATCTCTATGTGGAGTTTGTTTAAAAAGTGTGTGCCATTGTCAGACCTTATTACATCCCAAACACCCCATCAGGTGTGCACAAGGACCAGCTTCCACCCACCGTGAGAAGGGACATACAATGACTATTAAGTAGTGTGACCCATTACAGCTCTCTCCCATGTCAGCATTATTAATGTTCAATTCACACAATGGCCTAGTAGGGTGGGGCAGTGTATCCCTAATTGTCCTGAGGGTGAGACCAGTGCTGTAATTCTATCAAGTAGTACAATTGATAAGCATTCTAGTTATTGCTTCCTGCATATCGGGGACAAACCAGTCCTCCTGCATATCTGCAGCTATATGCTGCTTTGATACATGAGAGGAAAGATGCATCTGGTTGAATGTGACCTGCAGCAACTTGTGTGGCACAACTGCTTTACCCAATGTTTCATTTCGCCACAATAAATCTGTTGGGCACTGTTTGCATTCCCTTTTCAACCACAAATCTTTCTCCTCCTGTGGGGCCCGTCCCTGCACCTCAATTAGTTGTGCAATACGGGGCTTGATTGGCTGCCACATCTGCGGTAGCGTTACTGAATGAGACCTCATCTGTGTTGTTGGTATGGGCAGTGCCTTTCACCACCTCTGTCAAGGAGGGTTGGGATAGTGCATTAATTAGTTTATCTAGCAGTGCCACTTGTTGTATCTGGGACCCGTCAGCCCTCCTAAATGCCCTCCTCATCCAACGTGCCAGTACTGTATGCACCATGGTGGTGACATAGCCCAGTCAGAATAGATGGTGACACAGCACCCTTGAGATGCCAGAAGCACCTCAATGAGTGTAATAAGTTCTGCAGATTGGGCCGAATAGTGCATAGGTCATCTCTTTTGCACCAATACCTCATGGACTTTGTCCACTAGGTGGACCACTAACACCCCAGTTTGCCTCAGACCTGTGCCCTGGTCAATAGTTGCTGACCCATCAATGAAAAGTACCCAAAGCCCCTCAAGTGGGCTGTCCCTTGCCTTTGGGATGTCATCCTCCTCCACCTCGAATCTTACACAATCATGCATTGCAATGTCTTCCTCAGTACACTGTTCTGTCAAAAAAGATGGCGGGATTCACTGTCACTATATGAATGTTCGGGCTGGACAGTATGATCTCATACGAGGATGCCCGCTGTGCAGTCAGTGTTGATTTGGAATGCTCCAAAATGGCAAACACTGTGTGCTTCACATACAGTGTTACAGAGCACCACATAACCATTGTGGAGCTTTTTTCATTTGCGAATGCATCTGCAGCAAGCAATTGTTTGCATGGGAACTGGCTCAGCATCACAGAATCTACCATTCTGCTGTAGTAGGCTAATGACTTGACCCATTGTGCTCTTTTGCGTCAGTACTGTGGTCATCAATTGGCCATTTGAATGGGAAAATAGATATAACTCTTGTGTGTGTAATCAGGAGTAGCATCATTGGGGCAGTGGAGATCACTTCTTTTAGGGTGTTAAAGTTGGTGGGCATGTCCTCTATCCATTCAATCTTACTGTCATTCTATTGAGCCTCTTTATGACCATGTAACAGGGGCCTAGTGTACGCTGCATAGTCTAGAATCCATTCCCTACAGTAATTACACAACCCTAGAAATGCTTGCATCTCTTTGAGAGTTCTGGACTGGGTAGGGCTGTGCACTGAGGAGGCACGATCAGGTGTCATTTTCTTCTCATGAACTTATATCAACTGGCCTAAATAGAGCACTTCTTGGAGGCAATATTGCAGCTTCTTGTACACCTTGTATGGCAGCAGATGCAGAAGGGACAAGGAATCCTTCCCGCACTGCTGGTCACTGTCCCTAGACACAAGCAAATAGTTAACATACTGAATGATGGTAAAGGGCACTTGGATAGTCCCTAGGTCAGCATGGCAATTGTGTGTGTTTGAAATGCATTTCTCCATGCGTAAATGCAGTGAGGTACTGTGAATAGAGGTGCAGGGGTATAGAGAAGAAGGCATTTTTAAGGTCCACCACAGTGAAGTGGGTCGCCTCTTTCTGGATGCTGCACAATATCGTTGCGGGGTTCAGAGCAATGGTAATTTCTGCATGGACAATGTCATTTAGAGGATGAAGGACCTGTAATATCCTCCAACTCCCCCCTTTTGCCTTCTTAATCTGTTAAATAGCCGTGTTGCCTGGTGAGGTGGATGGCACTATTATTCCCTGATTCAGAAGTGCTACAATGGTGTCCCTTATGCCCTCTTGTGCCTCTTTGGACAACGGGTACTGTTTAGCTCGGGGTAACATTGTGCCTGGCTTGAGTGTTATTCAGACCAGTGCCACCCCCTGCAAGAACCCTACATCATGAGCATTAGTTTTCCATAATCTGTCTGGGGCCTGCTCTAATCAAAGTCTGTTTTAGTGAAAGGGGGCGGGCCACAAGGGCCTTCAAAGAACATTGCTGTTTGCAGTATTGCATCATAATCTCACAGGGGATACAAATTACTAACACAATCTCCCCATCATCCACCAAGTCTTCAAATAATTCTGCATCTGTAACTTCTTTATGGGGCATGTTTGATCAATGCACAATACAGCACATCACTTTCTCTGATCAGAGTCCGTGCCCACCATGACAATCCCTTTAGCCGACACAACCGGGCCTTGTCAATCTAAGGAAAGTATCGTACTTGCCACAAACTCTGGGGTCACCATGGGTTGGAAGATTAAATCTGATGGTACTCGCCAACACGCCTTGCAAATCTGGGGCACTGCGTAAAGCAATACTGTAATCCTGTACAGAAACATGTCCAAGTCCACTTCCCCATCTCTTCCCTGTATAACTACCATGGCCCTTAAGGTACACATGTCTGGAGTGACACATACCAACCCGTGGCACATAAAGGAGATGATAACGTTCAGTTTATTCAATAAATCTCGCCCCAACAAATTTATCGGGGAGGACTTTGAATACAATAGGGTACACATACCACTTTTCCTCCTATTTTGATAGCTACCTCTTCTGTGTAGGGAACCGTTGCAACAGCCTCAGAGAATCCTGGGAGTCAAGAGTTTCACCTGATTATGGAAAGTTTCCCTCACTGATGCATGATGTAGTGGCTCCGGTGTCGACCATAACAATCAATTGCTTATTACTCTTCAGGGTAGGTAGTCATGGACAGGACTGGATTGTCTGTGGGCTGTCCTAATCAGGATATGTATTTGTACCTGGAAACATGAAGAGGTTTCCTCCCATGACACTGACCCCTTGGTAAGGTGCTACCATCCCATTCATCACTGTATTGGGAGTAGGCATCTGACCTCCAAACTGGGCTGCTGTGGGCGTGCTTTAGGTGGTGCTTGTGCCTGCATGTGTTGGGGTTTTGGTGGTAACTGGGTGCATGCTTGGTGTATTTCATAGGGTATAGAGGTGAACATCGGGGGTGTGAGGGTACATGACTATGGCAGTGAAGTGGCAGGTTGGTTGTATGGGTTGTACCCCGCTCCCTACCTACTTATACACTCTCTTGCAAAATGACCCCATTTCACACAGCTCCAACATTGGGACTACCCCTGGACCTCATTCCCACCAAACATCTATTCCCTCTGCCCCCTTGGAGCCCTCCCCTTCCTCGCTGCTGATCTCCTTGTTGCCATTCAGGATACTCTAAGGTCCTCCTCCCGGCCAAAACACTGCTATCCTCACACCCGCATGGACTGCAGCCTCCTCCTGTGAATCAGTCTCTGTACTTGTTGTAACCCCCCCTTCAAGTGCTATTTTAGCTATTTTTTCTACACTAGTTTTACTTCCTCAACCTGCAGTCTCTGAGCCGTTTACTTCTCTCATTCTATCATCCTTTTTCAATGATGAAGAATGATGGTCTGAATTTCGCCCACCTCTTTGCATCTACCCCCAAAATCTTGTCAAGCACTTTCTGGACTTCCTTCGGTCATCCCCTTTTAATAACAAAATAGAAAAGAGGAACTGATCATTCTCACTGGTCATCATCTCCTGAAACTTTAAAATGCACTGACCAGTAAACCTTTCATGTCTCCTACCGCTAAGGGAATACCTGCTGTTTCTTGGGCATATATGCATTTCCCGGCCCTGGCAGTAAGGGGTGGGAGCATTTTAATCAAATTATTCTTGTCCCCTTGAACCCACAGCACATAATGCGCCCTCCCAGGCCCCTTGTGCAATAGTGGTAGTTGGGTGTCCACCCCTCGCCTCGCTTTCTGTCCATCAATTCCCTTTTTACTTGCTAATGCAACTCACCCAAATCTGCTCCTCAACAGTAGCCCCAAAGCTCTCTATTCTGGGTGATATATATGGTGCTCCGTGGGCATCCCCTTCATCATCCTGGAATTCCCTCAAAGTATCCCACTCTCCTTCACGCCGTTCTCTATCCGCGTCCCCATCAGACCTCACCGTCCCATAACCTATGCTTTCCGCCCCAAGATAATCACTGTTCCCTCTCTCAACATGCACGTCTTTTATTGCAGTGCTATGTAATCTAAACAGCATAACCCCCACCCTTCACTCATCCAGCCCACACCCCTGGTTTCTCTCCCCTTCCTTCACTGCCCTCAGACGGGCCAGCCCTGCTTGCGTTACCTCCAAAGCCTCCTCAAACTCCTTCTGTGACTTACTTTCCTGTGGCATAATGTTGTTTGGCGTTGGTCAAAATGGAGGTGGGCGGTGGCATGTGTGGGCACATATGTTGTGTTAGTGTATCATGTTGCCGGGTAGGTGGTAAGTGAATAAAGCCCCTCTCTTGGCACTGGCTGTGGCACCTCCTCTGGAGGTGTACACTCAGCATCAGCCTTTTTATCCCCAACCATTTTCCATGAGTCCAAAATCTCTATTCATTTCTGTAGTTGTTTACCTTAATATTTAGCAGTTAGGAATGTGTCCATATGTTCTAATATCTCCCTGCTATTAGTACCCTGCTCTGGCCAAGGGCAGGGCATCCCCCCTCGGGTCTCTACCACCCTCTGGTTGTGATACATTACCCCTATATTGACAATGATATGTTCAAAAACCTTCTAGTTATACGTCACACAAAGTGTTATTACAACCATCACTACCAGTCCTCCGCTCCCACCTCCCAGTCTCCCCCTGGCCACGCACCCTCCCTTCTCGCTCCCTCCAGCCCTTCACACACACCACACTCACACTATTCCCAGAGGCCTGCCCTTGGCCTCCACTGAGTTCACAATAGTATTTCAATACACTAAAACAATAAACTAAAACAATAAGCTAAAACAACAATCACTACTCTACCTCCATCCCCCACCAGGAATATATTGGGTGCAGGAATCCGAACTCTCTAATTACACAGAGTTCCAACTTTTTGTATCTCTTTATCACAATAAAAAGTTTCACCATCATCTCTCCTTACTCGGAAAGGATCCCACACTCCTGTATTCCTTCTCGTTATCTCCTTAATGATAAGAATTAAAAAAAATATAAAAACTCACCACTTGGCCCCTTACACAATCTCCCTTCACATGCACACACTGTGCCTCCCCACTCACTCCTGCCCCCATTGTAGTAATTCGCAAGAGGTGTACTTACATCCTCATGTTCACCCAAGCTCCTCCATCACGGGGTCCCAATAACGACCTGCACTCTCCTAGAAGCCGCGCCTCACTCCAAAGAACACACAGGAATTCTGTGAAATCCTCCTGGACACCACTGTGGTTTGCGCAGTGCTAATCCATCCAGCGGTTTGAGCTTTAGGCGTTAGCAAACATTTTTTTGCATTGTGTCTATGAAGATTTCAAACTTTGCCCCCCCCCCCCGGAGAAACTGTACTAAACTTTTCAAAATCATTCCGAGGTGGCCATATACTTTTGGTGAGGATTCGTTGAACGGCGCCAAAGTTATAAGCCACCCAAAAAGTGCTCTTTCTATGATTTGAGCAACTCAACCATAACTAAAGGGCTGCTACCACAGGCCCTTTGATATAAGAGTATATAAGAATATATCTACAATTACAAAGGGTGTAAAACCTATGTTTAAAGTGAAACCTCTGAGCCGCTGGATTTGCCTAAATCCTATGGCTGATAATGAATTCCCCAATGGACACATCGGCATGAAATTGTCCAAGGTGATTGTTTGGCCAAGGCCTAAACCCCTGGATGGATTGTCTTCAACTTTCTTTCCAACGTGTCAGGAAAACCGGAAGCACATTTCTTTGCTTGTTGAAAATCTGTCCAATCTTTTTTTTTTTTTTTAATTCCTGAAGAATAAGGTGCCTCTGGCACCCAAAACGTTTCTGTATCTCCCATGATGCACTGTTTTATTGGACCATAGAATGTTCACAAATCTAAATGTGCCAGGAGGTGTATCAAACCTCCTGGAGCCCTGATGTCCACAGCAAATGTGAGGTCCCACTGACATTTGACATTGGGATATTGGGTTCCATCTCGTGGAACCCTGACCCACTCAAGGAAACCACTAGGTCCTGCTCACCCATATTTGTTGGACCGGACACCATGATGTTGGATATCTCTTCTGGTAGATCCCAGTCTTCCATACCATAAAAAAGGACAAAACCCCAATGTCAAATTTCAGCGGGGACCCGCGGTTGCTGTAGCTGGATCAGGGGTTCACAAGTTCAGATACATAATATGTATAAGCCATGTGGTCAACCTTCAGACAAACATTTTTTAAATAAAATGTCATCTGAAGTTGGTCATTGACGAATCATCCCACATTCGAGTGATTCATGTTTGTTGCAAGACAGTTCATCCAGGACCTACCAGTGATATACAAACTACATGCAGCACTCTGCAACAGGTGAACTAATCTACTGAACCATATCCCCAGCTTATATTAAATGTATGACTTGTCATGAAAACACCTGTAATTTGGCAATGCTTAACTGCTATGCCACTTGTAATACCCATTATGAATGGATGAAAGGTCACCAAAATAAAGAGCTAGCATTGTGTCACTCCTCGTGTGCCCTTAATTTGCCCAGGGTAGACCAAAATCATCGCCACTTTTGGACCTAATATACTTCTTTATAAGAGCTCCCCATTCCAAGCATGTTCACCCAGTTTGTTAGTCATCTGTGCAGAAGAATATACAATGCTTACTAAAATGGCATACACCAAAAGTAGTCTCTCCATCCTGATCTGTCTATTGTATGTAATGATAAGGTATTCTTTTTTTTATAAAGCTGGACTTTACTTTCACAATTAGGAATCTTGACGCTGTTTGCTTGTGGGCAGAAATTAAACCCATTTTAGAACCAGCACTCATACCAGGTTAAACAGGAACGTTTTAAGATGGTTCCTCAAATAGAATACGCTTGTCTCTTCATGCAAAAATAACAGTAAAGAGTTCCAGATCTTCGTCGCCTGGACAGTGAAGGATTGGCCTCCATTCCTTTCCCTCAGATAGGGAGCAATGTTTCGCAGATTCATCTGATTAGATCTAAGAGGACGGATTGATGTACGCATGTTAATTTTCTTCGAGAAAGGGGTTGGATTGGGCCAGTGAAGGCCTTTATACACGATGCACAAACTCTTGAAAAGAATGCGCTTTCCAAGTGGGAGCCGGTGCAAGGGAGCTTGGGAAAACGGGAGTTCGATGTATCTGGCCTAACGTACAGTGTAGCTTTCTCCTTCTGGTTTAAAGATCTTTCATTAATATTCGGTTACAGGAATGTATGCCCTCCTTGCAACTGTGTCCAGGTTAACAACATTGAGAGACTACTGCCTTCCTGGAACCTATATGGAATTGTCTATAGACCTGTCATTGAAAAGGGTTGCATTTGGTAATGAAGCCAACTGAGTCCTTTACAAATCCTATGACATTTCCAAAAGTGCTCAGGTTTTGTAGTGTTTAAAGTTCGGCTAGCTCTTGCAGGAATGTCTTTTGTGAATCGTTTAATCCCCTAGAGAGAAACTGCAGCTCGTCATCACTATATGTTTGGAAATAGCAGAGACATGTATTAAATCAATTATTCAGCTCAGTTCCTCATGGCTGTCCCCATATTGTCCTCATTCTACTATGGGCATTCAATTATGTCTACAAACATTCTCTTTTTGCAAAAGAAAGTCCGCAAATAGTTTCATACGATGTAAACCAGAAAAAGTCATTCAGAACCTTATTTCGCCATTGCAAACATCTCTGCAGATAAATGCATTACTAATACACAACATAGAAAGATTTAAACCATTTTGATTTAATAACAAATATAAACAAAAAGAAAAATGTAATTAGACAAACTAACAATGCAAGAAAATGCACAAAGAAATTAAGAACATTTTCACAATGTATCTAATGTGTGCTAGTTAGGCGCTTCTACATTAAGATAATACTGTTTAAAAGCAGTATCACACATGAGGTGAAAAATAAACTATCATACACAATAACACAAACCAATAATCAAATGAGACATACATCAAATAAAATAAATAATAATGACCCCAATGATAACAGTAAGTGTTAAATCAAACACAAAAACGTCATTTGTTTATTTAAAAAAAGACATGATGATTAACATCTACAGCAGTCGACCTCAGTCAGCTGAGACAACACACCCATCATTGTCAGCACATTATTCCAAAAACACACCATAAATACTAATTCACACAACAAAAGTGACAAACAGTGATGGTTTTATGAATCCACCGAATGTGAAAGAAATACTTGAAGAACAACACTTCCCTCCAGCAAAGATTATGGGCCTAATTACAAGTTTGTTGGTCTTTCCGTGGTAAATCCACTGAATTACCACTAAAATAACTTACCATTATCATCACTCAGCTCTGTGGATTTACCACAGGAATATGAATGGTGGCAACATGGTGTACATAGCCAGAATCACGAGACAGACATGGTGGCATTTTGAATGAAAAGGTTCTTTACTAGATCACCAAAATGATATGCTGTCCTAAGGTTTTGGCCCTACTTCTAAAGCAAATAAAGAGTCTAAAGGGGTGCTCCTCCGGATGTGCTACAAAGTAAATAAAGTCCACCATCCAGAAAACCTATTCTAACCTAATGACCGTCCATACCACGGTGAGCATAACAAGCCTAACTTTAACAGAAGTAGAATAATGACCTCCTCCTCAAAAAGGAAAGAATGGTGGCTGGTTCCCAACCACAGGCAGATATTTCTTTACCAAAACAAAGGGGCTCCCTGCCCCGAGGGCACCATTCAAATCAAAAGAACAAATGTCTATTTCTCCTTGGTTTGGTCAAACACATTCTCTGGTTTTCCTATATCATTGGCAACAGCCTGTTTCCTAAATCCCTTCCATGTATTCTTCTTGAATTTCACCACCAAGGAACTTCGTAATACTCTTTTCAGTGAATTATCTCCTGAGTTTAACCTCTCGAGAGAGGCCTCAGATATCACACCCGGCCTTGGGATTTGCTATCTCTCAGCCCACCATGGGGCATGGTTTCATTCACCCTGACTTGGGGTCTGTTTTCTCTAATCAGCCTTGGGATTTCATTTCTCTTAACCCATCTTGCGGTCTGAAATGTCTCTTACCCTGATTTGGGTTTCATTTATCTTACCCTGTCTTGGGTCTCTGACCTCTCTGCCCACCTTGTGATATTGATACTCTCTCCCACCTTGAGGATTCACAATTCTTTCCTCTCACTGGGGTTTTTCCTTTATCTCTCCCCACTCTGGGGCCTGTTGGTTCTTTGCCCACACTGAAGCCTCTTTCTATCTCTTCCCAGTCAGGGGGCGGGGAGGATCTTGGTTATTTTCTCATGCCGGGGCTTCTCTTTGTCTCTTTGCTCTCTTTTGTGATTTATGTTTCTTTCCCGACACTGGGGATTCTCTCTGTCTCTTTCCCTCCCTTTGGTTTTATGGTTCTTTACCTACCTCTGGGCTTCTCTGTGTCTCTTTTCCCACTCTAGGGCTTCCAGTCTATTATCCTGCATTGGAATCTAGCTGGGCCTATCTAGCCTCCTCATGGTTCCCTGGAGTGAGCGTGTAGCTTCTGTCTCCATGTGGTGCTTCTTCGGGCTGGCCGTCCAGCAGTCCAATGCAGGTTTACACTTCAGGCTCCTTCCCGGTGTTCCCCATTTTATGGAGCTGACACTCACTTCCTGCTGTCTTCCAGCAGGGCATTTGCATCAGTTTCTCATTACACCACTTTTTCACTGCTTAGGCATTCTCCACTGCTTGACGTTCTTGTGAACCGGTTCCTCCGGGCGGTGTTTCAGTAGGGATGCTGAGCGTTCCACAGGCTTAACTGTTCTTCAATCTGGCATGCTAGTCGCGCAACTGGCTTCTCCCTGCCACACCTCAGAGGAGGAACTCTCTCCTCCACTGCAGCTCCACAGTTCCCTCTCTTCCCATCTAGCATAGCTGATAGAGACTTTAGCTTCCACACAGCCAGGTGGTCGGTCTAGGTGCCGTTCTTTCTTCTGAGCTGTGGATGGTCCTGAAAAGTGTCAGAAACTTAAGCAGCCATTTGTCTAGGAAGTGGTCAATGAATATGCAGTTTAACATCCATAAAACCAACAAATCTATTAGTTTCCTTAGACAAGGGAGGATAACACCTATTCCTGTTTAGGGATTTCCTTTCCTCCAAGGGGTTGTCACACTCAGTGGGATCCCACTTACCCGGTCCCCTAAGGGGTGTTAAGCTTTGCAGGCTCACCTCCCTAGTCCCAAAGGGGGTGACTCCCCTTGGAGAGAGGGAATCAATTCCCTGGATTCATCACATTACCTACAGCTGGAGGTAATCAGTAATTCAATTTTCACCAAAGAAAGCAGCAGTAACAGAATTACCACCATTTTTTACTGCGCATACAAACTTGTAATGAGGCCCTCTGAATCATGAAAAACACCAATCCTAAAAGATACATTTAATAACCAAAATGTTCCAAACGCACAAACACTTACAAATGGAATATCCCATATTGACTCAACTAAAGTACTGAAATGGGGAGTAACTAAACCGCACCAAGCTCCCATTCATTCACTTAAAATCACTGTTTACCAAAAGCTTCTCCTGTGTTCATAGCTCGTAACAAGTTAACTGTTTTTTGGCATCTTGACGCTATGTATAAGTTATCAAATATGCGTATAGTGAACGTGACAGCATAATGTAACTGAAACACGGCCATCCTACTATCCCATACAATGCAAATGGCACGAGTAACCATATAGGAACAATTTTGCTTTGGAGCACAGTAATACACCTTAAGTACTAACAACAAAATAGGGACGTTGTGCAAAAAAAAAAAATGTATAGCGTTTGTATAATACAGAAGGCAACATTTCTATTTCCCTAAAATGGGAAGAAAGTTATCTAGAAACATACAGGTAGTTATCGAATATGGACACATAAATTAAGCCATTTAAATGTCTACGGGCAATCGTAAACATACTTAAACATGCCTCTATGACTGATCATTCAGGACCTCATTGTATGTGTCAAATTTAAACTTCGTGTTTTCTTTTTGAGAATTGTTGGGCTAGAGCTGTACCATGTTGGACTGAATTAGTTGCGTAAATTACATTACAACTCCAGAAATTGGTATGAATTTTCAGTTGTCATCTTTAATTGTTAACCCTTCATAACTGCATTTTTATATCAAACTGTAAACGGGGTAGGTACCAAAATGTGGTCTGGCGATTGAAGTCTTTTTGACTATTCTAGCAGTGTGAACATGGGATTGGTTTGAAATCTTTGCTTTCTTGAAGTCAAATAGAGGATGCCTTAAATTGGCATCATTTTCTGAGTAGAATGAGCCAATTCCTTAAAATCAGATTCCTAATTTCCTTACACTGTTTGCAAAATGTAGTCACACCTACTAGCTGGTCATACAATATGCCCAATCCCCATGATAGTAAATATGAGCAGCGGAGCATCTCACTAAATAGGTTAAACATTGGCTGAGAGCCAAGAGAGAGCGTGTTATTCCGTGATTCGTAGCGTTATTGTTTCCTGCAAGAGGCTTATTGGCCCCCATGGGAGTGATTCAATACAAATCCAGCTTAAAGATCACCTCTTGGTTCAGGGGTACTGGAAATGGAGCAAAGGTTGCTGCCTCCAAGTAAATTGGAAATTGGCATTAAGATATTCCTGCCTACATGAGATGTTCCTAAGGCCGCGGGAAGCAGGGGGAGTGATAGGGGTCCCAGGGGTACATCTTTGAAGGGGAAAAAGAGGATAATTTGGGTCAGCAAGCTCATAACCAAGACAAGAACTGGCAGCATGTCGTTGGGTGGTAAGCAGCATTGTGGGTGGCCCATGAATGCCTCTGATTACCAGACTGAGATTCAAAAGAGACTGGTCCAGCTTAGTGAGAGTCAAGGTACAGCCCCCAGGAGGTGATGGATCGGGTACCGTGGGCAGGTACAGAGCTATGCTCCTTTGGATTGCGATCAGGTGCATAGACGGGGGCAGACACACTAAATTATCACAAAGGTGTAAGTCCAACCAAGCTAGGGCCCAGGGTCCGGGTCTTATCATGGAACATTGCCCGGGTCAATAAACATATACTTTAAGATTTTGGGGTGATTTGCTTACACGAAACATGGGCTCTGGTGCCACCTAATATTCAAGGTTATGCCACCTTTGCCATTCTGGCACGCAAGGGTGAGGAGGGCAATCCAAGTGGGGGCCTATTGATATGGGTGAATAGTGCCTTGACTAAATCAGTTGAGCAGATAGATACCGGTTCACCAGATTTTCTGGAGTTACATATCAAGCTCAGGATGATTCTGAGATCATGCTGCTGAGTTTTTACAAAAGGATCATTCCAGGAAAGGGTGCAGAGTTTGTAAGGATGATAGCTGGAACCACCTTGGCATGGAGACTGTCGGTGTGGGGGCTTGTGAAGACCCTGGTGGTGGGGGACCTCACTCTCCTGTGTGAGCCCCTGCATAGCATGGTCAATACCCTGGAGGAGGAGGATAGTTGTTGGGCGCTGTGGACCCTTAATGCAAGCTTTACAACTAGGAAACATAGGCTTGCAGAAGGGTTGCTATTGCCTTCATGTAGGCTAACCTATGGGCGTGTAATGGCCGATTCTTGGGGGATGTCCCAACGTTCAATAACAACTTGACCAATAGTAACATTGACTACATCTTGTGACCATTGAGACCTGGGGCTCCATAATTCATTTTGCATTTGTAATCGGGTTGAGAGCGACTATCATCCCCTGCTTTTGGAGGTGAGTAAGGCTTTCTGGGCAATGGTATTAAAGAGAGAGGCCAGAGGCATGGACAGGGCCATCACAGAGGAGAACCTAGGCTATGCCAGTTGTAATATCAGGTGGTGTTAGCATGAACTTGATGTAACCTTGCCGTTGGTCTATCAAGATATTGTTCTGTTTTTTGGATGAACTTGCCTCAGCTGAACCCCTAGATGGGGTTGCTATAGTTACAACACAGAGAACCCAATAGCGAAGGTGGGGTGCACTTCTCTAAAACCTTAAAAGTAGGACATATACCTTTGAGCAAAGGGCAGGGAAGGGCAAGGGTCCTAACATGCTGCAAACCTGCATCATGGAGCAATCATGGGTTGATCACTACTGCACTTTCTAGTGGGCCACGTCTGGTATGACTAGCCCTGGCAAAGTGTGCACCATGGGTGGAGCTGTCACGAATTACCCTCCAATGATGTTAACATGTGAGGAGGTGGTGAAAGCATGTTTGTTACAGAAGCTGGGTAAAGCCTCTCGTCCAGACAGGGTACCCATAGACTTCTATATGAATGAGATTGTAGTTTGGGTTCCATAACTAAACAGGTTGTTTAATGTAATCCTGAGCATAGGTACGGTACCAGAGTCGTGGAGGAGAGCAGAGTTGGTCCCAATTTGCAAAAAAGGCCCTAGAGATGACCCCTTGAATGACATGCCACTTCTGCACACCGGGGGGGGAACATTTTTGCCAGGGCATTGCTAGCACACTTAGATTCCTGGGCTAGTAGCGGGACAATAATTAATCATCGCCAGGCGGTGTTCTCGGAAGGACTGAGAACAGTCGGCCAAAGTCATCAACTTAGGTTGGCGCGCGACAAGTATACCGCCCTGAGAAAAGTTAGTGTGTATGCTGTCTTTGTGGATCTGCGCACTGCCATTCACACTGTGCTCAGGGAGTGTCTCTGGGAGGTATTGAGGAAGCAGGGTATCGCGGGTCCCTTGCTGACTGCAATACAGACCCCTTATACAGGCAACACCACAGTGGTTAGATGGGGCACTGATGGGAGAATAAAGGGATTTGTCCTGGCTCCCAAGCTCTTCTGTTTGTTTATTAATGGTATGATTGATGAACTATTGGCAGTTCAAATGGATGCACCAACATTAGCACGGGACAGGATACCGGCTCTGCTGTTTTCTGATGATGTGGTGTTATTATCTTTGACACCCGCGGGTGTCCGCAAACAGCTGGACATATTCACTGCATTTTGTAAAAGGAATGGCTTGGGACTGAATGTTTGGAAGACAAAAACCATGATTTTGAACACTAATGGCAGGAGGAAGCAAAGGGGACTGAATTTGGGCCTGGATGTAGAGGTGATTGAACATGTCACCACATACGACTATCTCGGGGTAAGAGTAATGGCGACCTGCGGATGGGCAATGCAGCTTGACAAGGCCAAGTTGACATTCACTAGGTAAAGTGGGGCACTCACCAGGTTCACCGCAGAGCACAGAAATGGGGCTGTGGGTGTTTCTCTTAAAGCATATATTGCTCAGGCACGGGAAGCTGCGATGTATGGAGCTGAGCTACAGGGAAGATAAATACACACACCCTGGCAGTTGCTGAGAATAAGCATTTGAAGTTGTTACTGGGTTATCGTATCTACTCCCCGAGCCTGCCAGTGCACCTTGAGACGGGCATGCAGGGAATAGAATGGAGCCTGTCAATTGCACCAAGTTCTCCAGCAAAAATGTACTTAAATACAGAGAAGCACTGCGGCATGTGTTATCCCAGCAAGGGTGTATGACTCTGAATTGGGTAATCCATGTAAAGAAGAGCTTGATGGATTTGGGGCTTGGTGGCTATTGGAGTGACCCACATGTCATTAATATACATTGTAAAACCCGATTTAAAGCCACTGCATTTGTTTTGTCACGGCGGGATACTTTGGTTAAAGCTATATCTTCCGAATCCCTAGCATGCTATCTTGCAATCAAGACGGAGGAGTGGTTTGAACCTTATTTGTATCATATCAGCCCCAAGTCTGAAAGGTCTGTATATGTGAAATTTCAAATTGGGATCCTGCCTACAGCAGCAATGATGCATAGATGGGGCAATGATGCTTCACCTATTTGTATCCTGTGCAGCAATGGCATTTGAGTATGTTGTGTCCTGCGACACGACCCCTGAGGAGGCATTTTTTAAAACCACTCTTTCGTGGGTGTATGTGTAGATGCACGTAAGGGGAAATGGCAATTTGCCTAAATGCAGCTGATATTCAGGCAGTGCGTGGCACAAGCCAAAATCTGAAGTGGGTTTGGAGAATACGTATGAGTAACAAGCAAGGCCTGTGATATTAATCCATGTTGACAATTGTGCCTGCATATTATTTTAATATGATGGATTTTATGTGTCTTATGTGTTTATGTCACTTTATTTATTTTATAATATGCAAAGGCATGTGCGCTTTTATGACTTGTCTGTCGAAATAAAGCTTATGAACTGAACTGAACAATGTGTTATTATTTTTATCAGACTGATGGCGTAGCCTTTTCATGATGCGACCACCAAGCCTTCTTAACTCGTTGTCAAAGTAAGGATTTTGGATAGCCCCTATTAGTCTCCTGATTTGAAAGGCTCTTTGCCTAAATCAGTGGTCTGCAGCTTTTGGCTCTTCTGATGTTTGGGTCTACAACACCGATAAACCTTACCCTGCTTAATGAATTGTGAGGGATCATGGGACCTGTAGTCCAAAACATCTGGAGATCCAACGATTGCCGAGTCCTGCTCTAAAGGCTGAAATCATGTACATAACTACAGTTGCAACAGATTATCAAATATTATGGAATATAGTACATAATATATATATTGGAGAGATTTAGGTTCACAGGTAAACAAATGCCATATGGTATTCTTGTCCGTTGGTTTCCTGAAAGTGTCACTGCCAAAGGCCCATTTTCAACTTTTATCACAACATCCAAAAAGGGGATTTCTAAAGCCCCTAGGGAAGCTCTGAATTTAAGTTTGTTATCTAAACTATTCAGCCAAATCACAAAACCTTGTATTTAAAAATTCTGTTTATTCTAGATGATACAAAAGGTCATCAATGTATTGCTTGTATAGATGGGTTGCTAGCATAGGAAGTTTCCTACTGTTACCTTTCCTTCCTCACACATCACCAGCACTGTTCAACTAGAGTTAGTATTCTCCCTTTGGCTCTCACCTGTCCAATATAATTAACAATCACCGACATAAGGCAAGTAAATGGTTCACAATCAGTCACTTCCAAACACAAATGCACAGGGCCTTTGGACCAACAGTTCCCGCTGTAAGTTCCGATCCCTCCACCCATACATTGGCATTGTCTCCCCATCCTCAAGGATTACTTTACCTGCTAATATCGACACAGTGGGATACCTGGAAAAACCTACATCACATATGCAAAACCTTAACAGTAATATCAATGTTTTAATTGACATCCCCCTATGCCGGAATCTGCAGAATTAAGTGTTCTCATTTCTAATTGATAGTACTCACTTTATCAACTTAGAAGGATACATAGCTGAGTCGAGGGTTCTGTTATTCAAACCTGTGGGTGCAGGCTGGGCACATAAGTCTCAATGTGGGCTCCAACTGCAGAAATAGCCTATCAGTCTACCATGGGGCACAATCTCTCAACCCTCTTTCGTATATCCTCGCACCTATTATCCAATGAGAGTCAATGTTTCCCCATATCAGCCAATGCCTGTCCTACCCTTTGCTCGTGTCTTCCGTCTCATATGGTTCTCTATACTCCCATGAAGAGTGTTGGTATCCGCAAACATCTATCTATTTATATTAGAATGGTCCCTCATACGGGAAGGCAATCAGCGAGTGAGGGGTAGCACTGTTTAGAAGTGGCACTCTATGCCTATACAGAGGGTGTATGGCATTGTGAGAGAATTGGGGAATGTGTATGTCTCTTTAAAAAGGTAACCAAACTGTAGGAAGTAAGGCATGGAGTAATCCATCCGTGTAGACTCATTGGCGAAATATTTGTTGACATGTGTTTAAGAAATACTGCTGCTCGGACACGATATTGATCAGTGACACGCAAGCAAGCAGTTTAAGTCATTGTGCCACACTAGGTGCCATTTCACTATATATAGATATATTATATGTGTCAGTGATACTTTTAAATGTTAGCTCAGTCACAGAAAAGGTCATGCTCGACTCAATTTGTGGGTACAATCTCTAGGTACCTGAACTCATTCATGAAAACAAAACACACCCATCAATCAATCCAACTCATGCCTGGATCCTCAAAAGCAAAGCAACAGAAAAAAGACTACATTGAGAAAGTGGATAACAACAGACAAGAGGATCTGAACCATTACTTCTGCTTCCGGTTCCACAAGAGCGTCTTATTATTACCTGTGAGACCAAAAGCCATATGCTACATCTGTTATATGGTAGACATCGGAAATAACTCGGAATGTGCTCCTGTGAGGACTTAAACCTCAAAGACTTTGGGTGACCAAAAGATATCCTGCTCCCTTTGCCAGTCTCTTAAAATGGATAATTGTATCAGCAGCCCATTGCATGTATGATACTAGTGGGTTAATTGTATCAGTGCCACTGATTGTTAGCAGCCCATTGCATGTATGATTCTAGTGGGTTAATTGTATCAGTGCCACTGATTGTTAGCAGCCCATTGCATGTATGATACTAGTGGGTTAATTGTATCAGTGCCACTGATTGTTAGCAGCCCATTGCATGTATGATACTCGTGGGTTAATTGTATCAGTGCCACTGATTGTTAGCAGCCCATTGCATGTATGATACTCGTGGGTTAATTGTATCAGTGCCACTGATTGTTAGCAGCCCATTGCATGTATGATACTAGTGGGTTCATTGTATCAGTGCCACTGATTGTTAGCAGCCCATTGCATGTATGATACTCGTGGGTTAATTGTATCAGTGCCACCACTGATTGTTAGCAGCCCATTGCATGTATGATTCTAGTGGGTTAATTGTATCAGTGCCACTGATTGTTAGCAGCCCATTGCATGTATGATACTAGTGGGTTAATTGTATCAGTGCCACTGATTGTTAGCAGCCCATTGCATGTATGATACTCGTGGGTTAATTGTATCAGTGCCACTGATTGTTAGCAGCCCATTGCATGTATGATACTCGTGGGTTAATTGTATCAGTGCCACTGATTGTTAGCAGCCCATTGCATGTATGATACTAGTGGGTTCATTGTATCAGTGCCACTGATTGTTAGCAGCCCATTGCATGTATGATACTCGTGGGTTAATTGTATCAGTGCCACTGATTGTTAGCAGCCCATTGCATGTATGATACTCGTGGGTTAATTGTATCAGTGCCACTGAGGGTTAGCAGCCCATTGCATGTATGATACTAGTGGGTTAATTGTATCAGTGCCACTGATTGTTAGCAGCCCATTGCATGTATGATACTAGTGGGTTAATTGTATCAGTGCCACTGATTGTTAGCAGCCCATTGCATGTATGATACTAGTGGGTTAATTGTATCAGTGCCACTGATTGTTAGCAGCCCATTGCATGTATGATACTCGTGGGTTAATTGTATCAGTGCCACTGATTGTTAGCAGCCCATTGCATGTATGATACTCGTGGGTTAATTGTATCAGTGCCACTGATTGTTAGCAGCCCATTGCATGTATGATACTCGTGGGTTAATTGTATCAGTGCCACTGATTGTTAGCAGCCCATTGCATGTATGATACTCGTGGGATAATTGTATCAGTGCCACTGATTGTTAGCAGCCCATTGCATGTATGATACTAGTGGGTTAATTGTATGAGCACCACTGATTGTTAGCAGCCCATTGCATGTATGATACTAGTAGGTTACAACCTGCTATGCCAATGGGTGTCCCTGCAGGGAATCCCTTTTTATCTTGGAATAACTGGAACAGCCTCACCTCGTGATCAATGAGAGTGAGTGGGGCTTAGATGCTGTCAAACAGGATCATGCCTTCTGCCTAACAGAAAAGTGAAATAGCTGTAATTGGTGGAACCAGATATTGTCAGAATTAATGGTTTGTGGAATAGACATCTAATTTCCTTTGGAATATAGGGTCTTCAGCCAAACCTTGTCCGTTCTGAATAGGAATTCCTGATGAATGAGCAAGAAGCCACTACGAAAGGATTTGGGCAGAAGACAGGGTCGGACTGGGAAAAGAAATAGGCCCGGTCACCCAAAAGAAAGTGGCCCACCCCTTGCCTCACGACCCTTGACCTCACATGACATCACCAGAAGTGATGTCATTTGACCCCACCCCAAAGTGACATCGCGGGAAGCGATGAAACACGACCTTTCAACCCTTGACAAAACAGGAAGTGGCATCAAATAGCATTGTTCCTAACTACACCAAATTACTGTGAATCCAAGCAGACCTCCAAGGCCAAATGATAATATGTTATTGTATAGAACGTACGCTTAAGCTCTCTTTTATAGAACAAATATGCATACAATATTACCCAACTTGTGTTGGTACTCATTTATCGACCTAAGAAGGACGAAAGGCTTTTTGAAAAAAAAAATACAGAAAAAACCCATTTTTTTTTCAAAAACCGGCCCAGGAATGGCAAGAAACCGGCCCCTACTCCCCAGGGACGATTTCGGCCCGGCCACGTGCCGAAAGGCGGAGGGGTCAATCCCACCCTAGCAGAAGATTTGACTTACGGTCTCCTTTTGACAGCAAAGCTCTGCAAGTGGCTGCAAACAGCGTCTGTTTCACCTTCAGCAGAGAATGGTCCACTGCAGCGCTCTCTTTCATGTACCAAGGGTACAGCAGAGCCACCTGCTCAAAGCACTTTTGCTTTCCCAAGAGCCTTGCTGATTTCCCTGAGTGGGTGATGCGTGAAGAGGAGGAAACTTAAAGCCATGAGTGTCTGTAACCAGCATGGCTGGCACTGTGTTTATTTCTTATGTTCTGGGTCACGTAGATTGGATACCCTAGGAAGAGCAGGAACCTGGAGCACAAAATCTGACAAATGCCCTTCTCTCTGCAGAAAATCAACCAGCAACTGTGTCAACATTTAATTTTGATGGAGGCAGAGAGGGTTACATCTGTAGGGCTTGTATCTTAATAAATAGAAACATTCAATGCACAGTAAGTAGTATCTCAGTGTTGAGCTGGAGACGAATCCAATCAAAAAGACTGGGGATGGACACAACGGAAAACCCTGTTTAAAAAGACAATTTTCACATGTAAAGGGATATTTTTCATGGTTATATAGTTCCAGCATCCCTTTTCACTTCATACTAGAAGCTTATAGTTCCAGTACGCTAGTACTGGTCTCCAATTCTGTTTCCCTTTCCAACATGGCAATGCTGCATTCTTCACCCAGAAGCACCCAACACGCAACAATTATCCACTCGGAACACCCACACATTACCAGCATACACGTAGTGAGCACTCACACAGTGCACTGTTGCATTGGGAAGTGCATCTGCTAAACATTACCAAAGACGTACCCCCTTTCTTCTCAGGTTGCAATCTTTAGACATCAACCACTCTTGCATGAGATCAAGCGTCCCCCCTTTCTACTCGGGCTGGATCTCTACACATCAACCACTATGAGACACGGTGAAAAGCATACCCCCTTTCTACTCGGGCTGGATCTCTACACATCAACCACTATGAGACACGGTGAAAAGCGTACCCCCTTTCTACTTGGGCTAAATCACTGCACATCAACCACTCTCACATGGCACAAGGCGAAACTCCCTTTTTACTCTGGTCAACATTCCCACATATCAACCACTCAACAAAGCGGAGGGCTTACCCTGCTTCCTACTCTGGTTGGCATTTGCACGCACCAACCACTCATATATGGAGGGAGACGTACCCCCTTTCTACTCTTGTTGCCGTTTGCATGGACCAACCTCTCTCACATGACGGGAGGCATACCCCCCTTTCTACACAGGTTGACGGCACCACACATCAACACTCTCTCATGGCGGAAGGCATACACCCCGTTTCTGCTCCGGTTGGCAACAAGATCATGAAATAACACTCCTCCCTAGCACACTACAACATGCATAGCCACACATCAACATCTTCTAAATCCACACAAACACCTCTCATCTTTCACATTGTTTACGAGACGTACAACTCTCACCAATGTGGAGGATGCACCCCTTTCCCTTCTGGGTTAAAATATATAAATAATCAACCCCTCTCCTGTGGCTAACTCAGAGTACTACTGATGGTAGTCAAAAGCATACACGCACCTTTTTATTGAGCGGTGCCTCTCATAACACTGCAGAGGACGCATCTCTACTGGATTAAACAAAACACATACCATCAGCCTCTCTCCTATGGCTACCTTAGAGTACTAATGATGGTAGATCAACAGTACAGATGAGTATAAATACACTGTCACACCTAAGTTCCTGGTGCAGATATACCCCCTTAATTCACAAAACATATCAATACTAGAACACAATGGGACACTAAAATCACTCTTGAGAACTCTTAGATTCACAATGTGTTAAACCATATCCATAACATGTGCAGCTGTAAACATCTTAGAACATTTTGCTATAGGTCCATGGCTCTCTCAAACCCCTAACCCTGAAATTCCTCAAGTGCATTATTCTAGCACTGTCAACCTCAGCATTTCTGCTAAACACGCACTTAAATATGTGCAACTATTATCACTGTGCCACATTTTTAGCTAAAAGTCCTTAAGATGATGTCAGCCTTAACCTGAAATGACTCAAACATGTTATTACTAGATGCAATCCCAAATTTGATACTGATATTCTGCAAATCTTATTATCTGTGATAAGACGTTACATTTGGACACTGATCTCTCACCACATCTTAACAGTCCAATGCTAATCTTGCACCCTAAAAATCAGGATCACTTAGTTCTAACTACTAATAGTCCATTGTTCTCACTAAACATTGAACCCAAAGGTTATAGTATACAAAACACCTCATTGCATCTGACTTTTCACTAGTTAGCATTAACACTTAATTGCCCAGGCTAAATCTATAAGTCCTTGTTGCGGCGTGCAACGTAGCTAAAATACCTCAAGCATGTTAAATTAAAAACATATACCACATCTGATGGAGAGCATCATTTCCCACTAATCTAACATGCATCAAGCACACGCACAGTTGAACACATGACACATTGCGACTTCCCTGCTCCGCCGTGTAATAAGTACCTAACAGAACCTCATTTTAACAGACCATCATTCTCTGTGCACCGCCAACACCATCCACTGATCTTCCGATCCTCATTGGACAGTTCCCGGCTTGCCTTTGCTTCTTCGCCCTCACTCACCGTCTAGGCTTCTCGCTGACTTATTTAAATGTAATCCGCTAACGAACGTATAAACCGCTCCTGCATCGACACATCCTTGGAGTTGCATCAGCACGGCCCAACACTGTGAGGCCAGAAGGTCCTTTACTCTTACATGGAAGAGTATTTTCTTTGCAGATGACGCTCTCGCTATTCGCATCCACAGAACCCTGTGCACATTGCGTTCCGAAGGATCACTAACTCCACCAGCATGCACCATGAGGTCACCAGTATCTTCCTCACTCAGGAACCCTGAGGAGCTCCGGTGGTCCAACGGTCAAGGCACAGGCTGAGCCCTGCTCCTTCTCACACAGTATGGCAATACTTTTACTTTGTCCTAGACAGACCCATGCTCCTTGTGACTCTAGACACACGGTCCCATAAAGAACTTGAGTTATCATTTCGGGGCACTTCATTCCGTTTCAAACTGCAGCTCTGCCTCTTCTCCCTGGGTGCTGGTCTGCTGCCCATTAGAGAAACAACATACATACCGTATTGCCATGATGTCAGCTCCTTCTGCTCTTGGGTAGCTGCTTTGTACCCTGGGACTTCTGCAGATACTGCTGCAGCTCCCCCTTTACTTTACTCAGGATCACCAAAATGCCAAGATTCCTCCCCTTTTTCTCAGCACTGGCTGATTTAGTGGGACAGCAGCTTCCCCTTTTCTTCTTGTGGGTCTTTTCCTGGGTGCAGCACCCACTTAATACGCTTGGGTATTATGCCTTTACCTTAGGGACCCTCTGCAGCCCCCTATACTTTCTTTGCCCTGGGTTTTCTTCTGCCCTGCATCTTCTGCAGAGCCCTGGGTCTTGCACTGGGTACTTGTGCTTCTTTACCCGGGGACTTTCTGCAACTCCCCCTCTTCTATGCCCTGGGTGATGGGACTTACTTGTGGGGGCAGTGGTTCCTCTCGCTCCTTTACTGCACCCGCCACAGCAGACTGGTCACCATAAACATCTCTCTTGCAACACACAGGTCCGTTTCCTGTCTTCAAGAAGATTAACCCGTCGCCAGTGAAATGAGGTAGGCTCCTAAGACACACAGGTAAGGTTCCAGCAAAGTTCCTTTATTACAGCATCAGTCAGTTACATTAAGGTAGTACAGAAGTAACCACTAAATTAAACCTGTTCTAGGCATTCCAAAATAGAAACATGATAGATAATATGTTTTATCAGCTGGAGCCTTTTTTGTGTTCATTCAAATTAATATGAGGTAAGTGCAGATTTCCGTTGCTCATTTAGAAATAACAAAGTCCTGGAGATGTTGCTATCTATTCCAGGAACAGGCCTCAATCTGGTCTAGCAAAATGTGCTTTAAATAACGAAACTAGTTGAATCTTGTGGTACAAGTGAATTATAACAGCTACTTATGGGCAAGCCAAACTGAATCACTGCTAAATGTTGTTACATTTATAACACCATAGCCCAGAGAAAAAGGTGAAGTGTGGTGATTTCAAAACCTTTAAAAATAGTAGAAACAATACAAATGCTTAGGTTGTGCCTTTCGACTGCCATCTGAAAAAACATTAAGTAGAATTGTTAGCTTTTTGTGCCAGATGTCGATTGAGCTGTGATGGCAGTCTTTGGGAATCATGCTCTCCCGTTGCCTGGAAGCACCATTATGTAGCTTGTTTAGCACCATGTTACATAGGAGACCTAACCTTCATCTTATGAGAGGATTATATGTTCTTTAAAATTAAAACAGTATCTGCCTGATTCATGAAAAATGGCGCAGAAATCCTGCAATGCCCGCGTGCTGAGCACTGCACGAGCCTGTGTGCAAAGGTTTCTCTGACCGCTCTGCGTATTCATGGAATTGTTTGCGCAATTTGCGGCCTGAACGTCCATGACACGTCCCCACGCAGATCAAAAACAGCCAGAAAACAGCCACCTTTGCATTCTCCCCGGGTGCAAACACATGCACTTTCAACACAGGGCGTGTGGTCCCCGCAAGCAAGCCTGCATCTTGGGGACCGTGCACGGGATCCTGTAACCAGCACCCCGACAACATGTGTACAATTTATCGTAACTCGGGTAAAACTCTGAAAAATCTGCATCTGCGTGTGAACCCCCGTAAACTGTTCCTGCTCCCCGCTACACTTCATACAAGCACCCCTAAGTTAGATCTGAACCCCGGCTGTGTGCACACACCCGCAAATCTGACACCCGATCTTACCTCTGCCCACTGATTCCTATGCGCAGGTGTCTGTATGTCTGCCTTCGGTTGGCAGATAGTATGAGGGCTTTGCATGGCCATTTCCCTGCCGTGAGGTTGCACTGTCGTATCCCTGAATACGTATTGTTCCACGCAATGGTCGGCGTGTGATGGACAGCCTGCTGGCCATCCCTCATAACGTCCACTTTTTCAGTTGTTCTTTCCCATTTTCGGTGTCCCAAGCCTTTCCCCGCCCTCTGCGCAAGCCACACCCATACTCTGCGTGGTGTCTTGCGCAAGGCACTCAGATGCTCGTAGGGTATGTCGGATTGCCTCGAAATTCATGCGAGTCCAAGGAAAATCCCATGCATTCAATTCCATGGATCGACAAACAGAATTACGCAAGCAGTTTGGCCTGAAAGTTCCCTAATTTCCATGCAAATAATTCCATCTTTCGGGCCCTATATGTTTAAATAAGTAACATGAAGCAATGGATAATGTGTGCCATTGCTTATGAAATTGATGCTAGAAAAATAAAATGTAAATATTTACAAAAAATAAGATTGCACATTTAGAATATATTTCTCTTAAACAGATGTGAGCATGCTCATTCTTGCCAGGAAACCATTGACACCATTGCTGACGTGTGCCCCAGGAAGGTCAGAATTGCTGAGGGTTACACCTGTCCAACTCAAAAATAAAATGTTTCTATTTTGTAGGATGTGAAATTGATGCAAATCAACTTAAGGAAGAAGATATTCTGACCAAATTATTCTCTCATGCTTTACAAAAGAAGATCCCTCTGAAAAGCAAAACATGTAAGTGGAGTAAATCATAAAATGGTTCATGTGGGTGGAGATATAACCCAACGGTGGTGGAAGATGTGGCATATTTTATGTTTTTTGCAATTTGTACTAAGTTATTTGGGAGAGAACAATCCTTCTGATTTTAAGCGCAATGAATTGTACTCGTTATCGTCCTGCTCTTCTTAATGAAGTGAAAGGAGCCATCATTATGCCATGCATTAGAACTGTATGTAATGTATGCTATAAGAACAAGAGGATGGCTTTTTGATCCTCCTGATCTGTGATGCACCTTGTAAACTTCGACAGTATTACTTGCTAATTCATCTCTGTTTTATTACTAATGAAGATTAACTTTTATTTACATTTATTTACCTAATATCCTGCCAAGATTTGCATGAGGGTATTGTCATATGACATAACATGTATTTGTAATATCTTATTTGTAGCATGCATTTAATTTTATTTTTAATCTGGATGACTTTGCCATTTTTAAATATTGCTATTTTATGGGGGTTTTTCACTCTCAAATAAAGATGAACTGATTTGAAATGGAGATCCAAAATTTGAAGTTAAACTAGCCTGACTAGTGTCAACTACTCACACTCCTAAACAATACTAATGTTAACTTGAGTAAATGAACCAATAATAGCTATTCAATAATATATTTATGCTGAGTCAGAGGACCTCTGATAGGGGAGGAGAGAACAGTCTTCATAAGAACTGAGCAATTGGGCAATAGAGAGTCAGAGGTGATTTCATGGCAAGATGTAGAGAATTTGGCATAAGGAGGAAACAAGGCAGATATGGATTTGTTATAGCAGCTTGAAACATAAGAAACTCTAAGCACCGAAAATCAAAGTCATTCACTTGGAATGTAGCAGCTTTTCATTCAAGGGGCTTCATCATGAGTTGGACAGTATCCCGGCGGTAATTGTTCCATGATACCGCCCAGTGCAATTAGCATTACTGCTACTCAGACCGGCACAATAGTCCCCATTTGTTAGGAGTCCATAGGACTCGATGGGGTTTTTTGGCGCTATTACCTGTAATATCAACAAACGTGTGTGGAAAGCTGGATATTTACCTCCAGCTAAAAGCTGGAGGTAAATCTCCATCTTTCAGCCCAAACTCAGGATTGGGTGGAGCAGCAATGCAGCAGTAATGGCATTACTGCTGCATTGCTGCTGCTCTGCCGAAGCCCTGATGAGGCCCATGGGTCCTAGCATTTCCAAGGCTGTTTAATTCCATCCAGAGAGGAAGAGAGTCAAGCCAACCAAAAAGAGAGGTCTTTCCAGACACATACCTGTCTGCGTTGAGCTCCGCAGTCTTCTATTTCAAGTACAGCTTTTAAAAGTAAATAATATTGATAACTCTGAGTGCATTTAATTGGTATATCCTTTTAGTCATTACATTTAATGCAGGAGATATAAACCATTGCATATGAATACATGTCCTATCATGTTCCACAGGTGACCGCAGAAGCAAAGGGTCTAACAGGCACTACAGCATGTCTGTGCATGATACTTTTCCAGACTAAGAGTGAGAATAAAGAATTCTTCGCTTGGGTGGCAATTTGTTGAATTATCGTTTCACAAGCAATGTCTTCTTCATGATATATAGAGCGCCAGGGAAGTCCTTATGTGGAAATAATTAGATTCCAGGAATCATCAGTTTGAATCAGGTTTCCCTTTTTCTTATACCTAATACATTAAAAGGAATTGTAACCCCAACTCTAAATTCTCCCAATTCTCAACACTATCATAGAAATCAAAGCAAAATGACCACGAGTCATCAATCCAACGTAATCCTATTGATTTGCATACAGTCTACATTTTGATTTCTGCTAAACATGTGAGTTCAGTGTCATGCCAAGATAAACCTGCTATTGTAGTTTCCATGTCTACAAGCAAAATATAATGTACATGCTATTGCAATGGTTGCATGTGTCATTCAAACATACTGGCCTGTGTATTCGCAAAAGCATTCATCCACATATTCATTTAAGCATAGATCTTCATTTCAAAGTAGGGCTGTCATTTTCATTCTATGAGGTATATTTCTTGAAAATTAAATGTTTTTATTTTATTGCCAACAATAATACAAAAGTGTGTAAAACAGTACAAACAAAACAAATATACCATAAAATCTAGCAAACTTAACATGTCAACCAGATATGTACAGCGGTATTAGCGAAAAGTACGAAAAAAGAGAGACAGGGAAGAGGAGACAAAAAAAATGAAGAAACACATTTTCAACACAAAAAACGTATTCTCGCAATACTCCAACAAATATCCATCCAGCAGTGTACATATGTAAAAACAGCAATGTAATCAGAATATACAGTTGATATAATGGGGCATCATATAAGCAATACATGACTCATGCAGCAAATTACTAAAGTGACAATTAACCATAAGTGTCTAAAAACAGACCCCAAAGGTCATTGAGCTTTTCTGATGCATCTTTATACTTGAAAATTGCTTTTTCATACGTTGACAGCAGGTTTTCCACCCAATCATTGATGTTGAAGTTGTTGGGGGATTTCCATGCGCACAAGATCATTCTTTTTGTGAGCATACACACCCTTACAACCCATATTGTTTTTGGGAATGATAGGCCTCTCAAGGCGGTGACATCCCAGAGAATCAGAAGTGTGGCCATTCTCGGGATCAAACATTGGAGTACCAGGCCCATCCGCTCACAATCTTCTTCCCAGAAAGTTCTAGTTTTCACACAAAACCGCAGTAAATGACTCAGTGTACCCACTGATTGGTTACACTTCCAACATCTGTCAGTTTCTAAGAGTCCTCTTTTAAACAACCTTTCTGGCGACCAGTATGATCTAAAGAGCAGCTTGGTTTGCGTAGCTCTTAGCCCCCAGTCCATGCTCGAGAATCAGACATTGGTGCAACATCTCTGCCAGCACTCAGGACTAACCTCTTCATTCAGTTCGTCGGCCCAGACGTTTGCAAGTTCAGAGACATATTTCTTCTGCATTAGTGAGATCGAAAATGGAGCAAACTGCACTGGATTATCTGTGTTTTGGTGAAAGCCTGGGTTGTCTAACAGTGTTTCTCGTCAAATTCCACTGTGGTTCGTTGGGACTCATCTGCATTTTGATAGTATTTTCTACATTTGCTTAAAAATGAATGTTGTATGTTTTGTTATGAAGGACATTGTCCTTGTTGTTTTACTACTTGCACCTCGAAGCTCAACGTCGCTGCTCGCAGCGCTCTTTATGTACTCGCAACCACTCGATGCAATTTTTGTACAAAAACCAATAAATATATATTTTGAAAAAAAAAATGAATGTTGTAAAAAAGTATATTTCTTGTCCCAGAGTGTGAGTGTAGGATTGTAGTATTCTGGAGCATCTGAAATGGGGTTACTCTCATCCATCAAAATAACAAAATAAATAAATATATGGGTAATTTTTGGGTTAGGTTGTTAGATTACCCCAATCAGAGGTCACCCAATTAACTTGCTCTTTCAGCTCCCTGTGGATTCCACTTGGTTTTGACACATGGTGTCTGGCTTTACGGCTTCTTTTGTGGTAAAGGTGCAAAAACCTAGGAGCCCCACAGGCACCCTTTCATTGTTTACACACTGACCACAAAATATTCAAAATGTCAGTCATGGAGAGGGACACAGACTTGTAATGTTAGCAGACATAGTCCTCTCCATGAAATGTAGACACTTTTATCATTAGTCTTTTAGACACAATGTTACCATGCCTGTCTACTTGCAATCGTCCCCTATAATCATATTCATATTCTCTAGTTTTTTTTTTGTGATCATGGGTGTGCTCAGAGTAGAACATTAGTGAATGGAAGTCTTTCTTGCATTAACTGATAGCAGGTCTGCCAGTGTGCACAGCTCATGGACCCTCAATCAATTCGTGCCCAAAGGTGTGATAGCCATGCTTGAATTAGCAGGGAAAACCTAGATGTTCTGCGGAAATGAAAGGGATGAGAATGATATTGGATTTAGCCTTGTGGACAACTGCCCTCCAAAACATAAAACAACACACATTTCATTAGAGGATACCAAACCAGTACTATATGGACATGTGCTTTGACTAATGCTGGACCAATTACCAGAGGTGTTGTCAGAGGACAGAAAATGAAACCTTCACAAATCCACTTGACGGCAGTGGCCGATTCATGGAATAAATGTGCGCCGAAAATTCCGGCGCAGAGGGGCCTATACGTGCGCCGAAAAATAGCGAAAAGCGCAGGGAAACCAGCGCACGTCGATTCATGGAAGTCCGTGCGTAAGAAAAGCATAGGATGTGCGCTGAAAAAGTGCGCGGCGCACGCCGGCGCACAGGTCAACCAACGGCGTGCGCCACGGCCACTGCGCTATCACTCCGAGCGCAGCGCACAGCTCTAAAGTAGGCGGAACACAGGGCGGGACACTCGGAATGGGGAATAAAATGGGGCACAACACTCGGAATGGGGAAGAATGTGGGCGGCACGGGGAAGTACAGGAGTCAAGTGCGCGGAACGCCCACACGCTCTCCGGCAACACGTATTCATGGATTCGAACAGGGCAAAACAGCGCTCGATCAAACCAGCGCACAGGCCCAAAAACGTACGCCACAAGTAAGCAGGCGGTAGCGTCCCGACGCACTTAACGAAAGTGCGCCAAAACCTGCGCCAACAAATACCACCCACATACAGCAATGGGCCATACCGTGACCCCAAAGGACAAATGAGGTGCAAAGGTGTACGCCATTAACACGGACACCCACTGTTCAACAATTTGCGCGTGTGTGTACAACGGGTTGCGCGAGAAGTCACTCGCGCGATTGCCCTGGGTACGTGTATCCCGGGGTGCGGGGAAGTCCCACACGCGATTGCCCTGGCCACGTCGATATCAGGGGTGCGTGTGAAGTTCCACACGCGAAAAGCCAGGGTACGTCAATTAAGGGGTGCGCGGGAAGTTTCACACGCGAAAAGCTAGGCTACGGGAATTCCAGGGGTGCGCGTGAAATCCTACACGCGAAAAACTAGGGTACGTCATTTACAGGGGTGCGCGGGAAGTTTCACACGCGAATAGGCTGGGCGCGTGTATTACAGGGGTGCGCGGGAAGTCCCACACGCGATTACAGCAGGGTACGTGTATTTCAGGGGTGCGCGGGAATTTCCACACGCGAATAGGCTGGGCGCGTGTATTTCAGGGGTGCGCGGGAAGTCCCACACGCGAAAAGCCAGGGTACGTCCATTACAGGGGTGCGCGGGAAGTTTCACACGCGAAAAGCTAGGCTACGGGAATTGCAGGGGTGCGCGGGAAGTCCCACACGCGAAAAGCCAGGGTACGTCCATTACAGGGGTGCGCGTGAAGTTTCACACGCGAAAAGCTAGGCTACGGGAATTGCAGGGGTGCGCGGGAAGTCCCACACGCGAAAAGCCAGGGTACGTCCATTACAGGGGTGCGCGGGAAGTCCCACACGCGATTACAGCAGGGTATGTGTATTTCAGGGGTGCGCGGGAATTTCCACACGCGAATAGGCTGGGCGCGTGTATTTCAGGGGTGCGCGGGAAGTTCCACACGCGATTACAGCAGGGTACGTGTATTTCAGGGGTGCGCTGGAATTTCCACACGCGAATAGCCTGGGCGCGTGTATTTCAGGGGTGCGCGGGAATTATCACACGCGATTTGGCTTGGTACGTGTATTACAGGGGTGCGTGCGAAGTTACACACGCGATTAGGCTGGGTGGGTCCTGTCACCCTCGACGGCCCCTGCAGGCAGCCCACAAAACAGGGGACTACCCTGCACACCTGCTCATGTCTCCCACCACCCCCACCCCCCACCATCCAGGGGCAGCCTCCACCAGGCCCCCACTCATGTCTCCCACCACCCCCACCACCCACCATCCAGGGGCACCCTCCACCAGGCCCCCACTCATGTCACCCACCACCCCCACCCCCCAGCAGTGCAGGGGCACCCTCCACCAGGCCCCCACTCATGTCTCCCACCACCCCCACCCCCCCGCCACCAGGGGCACCCTCCACCAGGCCCCCACTCATGTCTCCCACCACCCCCACCCCCCGCCACCAGGGGCAGCCTCCACCAGGCCCCCACCCATGTCTCCCACCACCCCCACCCCCCAGCAGTGCAGGGGCACCCTCCACCAGGCCCCCACTCATGTCTCCCACCACCCCCACCCCCCAGCAGTGCAGGGGCAGCCTCCACCAGGCCCCCACCCATGTCTCCCACCACCCCCACCCCCCCGCCACCAGGGGCAGCCTCCACCAGGCCCCCACCCATGTCTCCCACCACCCCCACCCCCCAGCAGTGCAGGGGCATCCTCCACCAGGCCCCCACTCATATCTCCGTGCACCCCCACCCCCCAGCAGTGCAGGGGCACCCTCCACCAGGCCCCCACTCATGTCTCCCACCACCCCCACCCCCCCGCCACCAGGGGCACCCTCCACCAGGCCCCCACTCATGTCTCCCACCACCCCCACCCCCCCGCCACCAGGGGCAGCCTCCACCAGGCCCCCACCCATGTCTCCCACCACCCCCACCCCCCAGCAGTGCAGGGGCACCCTCCACCAGGCCCCCACTCATGTCTCCCACCACCCCCACCCCCCAGCAGTGCAGGGGCAGCCTCCACCAGGCCCCCACCCATGTCCCCTATCACCCCCACCCCCCAGCAGTGCAGGGGCAGCCTCCACCAGGCCCCCACCCATGTCCCCTATCACCCCCACCCCCCAGCAGTGCAGGGGCAGCCTCCACCAGGCCCCCACTCATGTCCCCTATCACCCCCACCCCCCCGCCACCAGGGGCACCCTCCACCAGGCCCCCACTCATGTCTCCCACCACCCCCACCCCCCCGCCACCAGGGGCAGCCTCCACCAGGCCCCCACCCATGTCTCCCACCACCCCCACCCCCCAGCAGTGCAGGGGCACCCTCCACCAGGCCCCCACTCATGTCTCCCACCACCCCCACCCCCCAGCAGTGCAGGGGCAGCCTCCACCAGGCCCCCACTCATGTCTCCCACCACCCCCACCCCCCAGCAGTGCAGGGGCACCCTCCACCAGGCCCCCACTCATGTCTCCCACCCCCCCCACCCCCCAGCAGTGCAGGGGCAGCCTCCACCAGGCCCCCACCCATGTCTCCCACCACCCCCACCCCCCCGCCACCAGGGGCAGCCTCCACCAGGCCCCCACCCATGTCTCCCACCACCCCCACCCCCCAGCAGTGCAGGGGCATCCTCCACCAGGCCCCCACTCATATCTCCGTGCACCCCCACCCCCCAGCAGTGCAGGGGCACCCTCCACCAGGCCCCCACTCATGTCTCCCACCACCCCCACCCCCCCGCCACCAGGGGCACCCCCCACCAGGCCCCCACTCATGTCTCCCACCACCCCCACCCCCCCGCCACCAGGGGCAGCCTCCACCAGGCCCCCACCCATGTCTCCCACCACCCCCACCCCCCAGCAGTGCAGGGGCACCCTCCACCAGGCCCCCACTCATGTCTCCCACCACCCCCACCCCCCAGCAGTGCAGGGGCAGCCTCCACCAGGCCCCCACCCATGTCCCCTATCACCCCCACCCCCCAGCAGTGCAGGGGCAGCCTCCACCAGGCCCCCACTCATGTCCCCTATCACCCCCACCCCCCCGCCACCAGGGGCACCCTCCACCAGGCCCCCACTCATGTCTCCCACCACCCCCACCCCCCCGCCACCAGGGGCAGCCTCCACCAGGCCCCCACCCATGTCTCCCACCACCCCCACCCCCCAGCAGTGCAGGGGCACCCTCCAACAGGCCCCCACTCATGTCTCCCACCACCCCCACCCCCCAGCAGTGCAGGGGCAGCCTCCACCAGGCCCCCACCCATGTCCCCTATCACCCCCACCCCCCAGCAGTGCAGGGGCACCCTCCACCAGGCCCCCACTCATGTCTCCCACCACCCCCACCCCCCAGCAGTGCAGGGTCAACCTCCACCAGGCCCCCACTCATGTCCCCATGCACCCCCACCCCCCAGCAGTGCAGGGGCACCCTCCACCAGGCCCCCACTCATGTCACCCACCACCCCCACCCCCCCAGTCACCATGTGAACCCTCCACCAGGCCCCCACTCATGTCTCCCACCACCCCCACCCCCCCGCCACCAGGGGCACCCTCCACCAGGCCCCCACTCATGTCACCCACCACCCCCACCCCCCCGCCACCAGGGGCACCCTCCACCAGGCCCCCACTCATGTCCCCCTGCACCCCCACCCCCCAGCAGTGCAGGGGCACCCTCCACCAGGCCCCCACTCGTGTCTCCCACCACCCCCACCCCCCCGCCACCAGGGGCAGCCTCCACCAGGCCCCCACCCATGCCCCCCACCACCCCCACCCCCCCCGCCACCAGGGGCAGCCTCCACCAGGCCCCCACTCATGTCTCCCGCCACCCCCACCCTCCCGCCACCAGGGGCAGCCTCCACCAGGCCCCCACCCATGTCTCCCACCACCCCCACCCCCCAGCAGTACAGGGGTACCCTCCACCAGGCCCCCACTCATGTCTCCCACCACCCCCACCCCCCAGCAGTGCAGGGGCAGCCTCCACCAGGCCCCCACCCATGTCCCCTATCACCCCCACCCCCCAGCAGTGCAGGGGCAGCCTCCACCAGGCCCCCACTCATGTCCCCTATCACCCCCACCCCCCCGCCACCAGGGGCACCCTCCACCAGGCCCCCACTCATGTCTCCCACCACCCCCACCCCCCCGCCACCAGGGGCAGCCTCCACCAGGCCCCCACCCATGTCTCCCACCACCCCCACCCCCCAGCAGTGCAGGGGCATCCTCCACCAGGCCCCCACTCATATCTCCGTGCACCCCCACCCCCCAGCAGTGCAGGGGCACCCTCCACCAGGCCCCCACTCATGTCTCCCACCACCCCCACCCCCCTGCCACCAGGGGCACCCTCCACCAGGCCCCCACTCATGTCTCCCACCACCCCCACCCCCCAGCAGTGCAGGGGCAGCCTCCACCAGGCCCCCACCCATGTCCCCTATCACCCCCACCCCCCAGCAGTGCAGGGGCACCCTCCACCAGGCCCCCACTCATGTCACCCACCACCCCCACCCCCCCAGTCACCATGTGCACCCTCCACCAGGCCCCCACTCATGTCTCCCACCACCCCCACGCCCCCGCCACCAGGGGCACCCTCCACCAGGCCCCCACTCATGTCTACCACCACCCCCCCCCGCAGTCAGGGGCACCTACCAGAAGGCCCCCACCCATGTACCATCCATGTCCACCTTCACCTGGGTCACAACCCCACACAATCATGACCGTAATGGACAGTCTGCCCTGCAAGAATTCCCAAACAACTATCCCATCCACCCACATATCAAACACAATGACATGTGACACACCCAATGTAAATCATATGAATGAACACATGTCTGTCACACACAGATGTTGCAAGTGAATGTCCAAACACCCCACATGTCATGCATGAAAGCAATGAGATGATACAACACATTGAAGGATCAAATGAAAATGTATTAAAAATAAACAAGGATGGTAAAAATAAAAAATAACAATAAACAAGCAATGCAAACTAAATAATAAAAAAGTACAACCAAAAAAATCAGGAACACTAATTAACAAAAATAAAGTAAAATAGGGGTCCAAAGTCAAAGTCCAAAATTAAATCCAAGTACAAATGAAAGAAGAAACACATTGCCTCATGTGAAAAATTAAAATAAATATTAACATCCCTCAAACTATCAACATGATGATCCGGGTCCATGAGCCCTAATAAATGAAACCTAACTATTTACACTAAGTAAGAAAATGTCTATATACAAAAATGTGGTGCATTGTCCTTTGGCAACCAAATAATAACATTAAAACAAAGGAAACCTAACTACAAGTAAACTACAGAACTATATACAAAGGCGGCGGGCAAGTCCTGCGGCTCACTGATTGTTGTTCCGGGCCAGGGCATCATCGAACTCCCGCTCGATGTCCCGGAGGCGGCCCCGTTCCACAGCCCCGAGGGTCCGCAGGGACGCCGATGTACCCACCTCCAACTCCCTGCGGATGGCCTCGAGGCACTCGGCCCGCCTCAGGGCCCTCCGCATGGAGTTCTCCGCCCTGACCATAGCGAGCCGCGCCTCTTCCGCCCGCCGCCACTCCGCATCTATGGCATGGCCCAACCGCTGCCACACGGAAGCCACTTGACGTCCAGGGTCCTCCTGCCCTCCGGCTGATGCCTGCCCCTCTGATGGTGATGGCCCCGAGCCATCAAGGCTCCCACCTTCTTCCTCCTGCTGCTGACGTGCTGGTGCCGGTGCCCTGACACCTGCTGCCTGCACATCCTCCATTGTTTGGGGTGCTGTTGTTGCGGTGGCCACCCCTGCTGGACTCACGACTCCCGACTGGGGCAGGGATGTGTCCTCCACCAGCCTGGCCCCATCGTCAGAGGCAGCTCCACAGGGCACCCAGGTGACAGGTGGGTAGGAAGATGGCACGGAGGACGACTGGCGCATAGGGGGTTCAGGTGAGGAGGGGGTTGGAACAAGGCCCAGTGTATGGAGGAACACAGCCTGGTCTCCCTGAGAATGGGTCCGGACGTGGGCAACCCTGCTGGTGCAAGATGATGCAGACACAGGACCGGGGACAGGATTACACACAGGCACCTCCGCGGCGGCCTGTGCTGCCTCCTGTCCCTGCCCCTGTGCTGCACCACTAGCACCAGTGGAATGCCCACCTCCAGACCCCATCTCAGTCCCTTGCACGGCCTCCTCCTCCACCAAACCCACCACCAACCTGGATGACTCCCTGCCATCTTCCGCCGCGGAACCCTGTGGGGTCTCAGCTGCCCCTTCTGCTGCCGAGGAGTCCAACTTCCTCCTGCGCCTCCTGGACCTCCCCTCGGCAGCTGCGACCTGGGACACAGCACCGGACTCCTCACTCCCCGACGAGATGACAACAGGGGAGGGGAGCCGGGCCTTGCGTCTCCGGCTGGCGGTGGCATCCCTGCCGCTGTGCTCCACAGCACCTTCTCCGCCCTCCACATCAGATGACGCTGCAGGCAGGGAGAGACAGGAGACAGGCATCAGGACACTGTACAATTGACTCACACACATAACAGTTGTACAAGAGTGGCATTGTCATACTCCAGACCTGGCATCACAATCCCCAACACACTTGTCTCCTCAACGCACACACATGAGTCATTCAACAGCCATATTGCTACAGCCCGCTACATACATTCACATACAGCAGCATGAGCAGACAAAGGTGAGCCACACATCACATGATACACACGGACTCAAATACACATGCACACATGCAAAGCACACATCCAAGCATGTGTACCACTCCGCAAATTGTCAGTCATGAGATGAACATCCATGTCACATTTGCAATTCACTCTCCAACATGACAGTGTCACCTGCATCCATGTAGCAACACTGTTGCAACCTTCACAACTACACACACGCACACGCTGCAGACTAATGCACCTGGAATCAACATCCATGTGTCACACCACAAGCATGCCAACTCACATGCACAGTCAAACACATGTGCCCACACACAAGCATTTGCACTGCAAGCACACACACACACACATGCACCATCCTTGTCTCACACATCACAGGCACACATGTGCTTGTCTCACAGCCCTGCACACACACATTTATACATGGCCACACAAAGACATGTGCAACATGCACACTCCTGGCACACCACCACACACACAGCTTACAATCAGTATGCATGTACACTCACCGCTCGACTCCAGACGGGTCTGCCTCCCAAGGACCTGGACATGGAGCGCTGGGGATATGCGTTCCAGGACCTGAAGTTCATCTTGCGACAAGTGGCCCCGCCGCCCCTTGGCATCCACTGCCTTCACGAGGCGCCGGGCCTTGTTCAGGGTCCTGGACCTGTAGTCCTCCCAGCGCTTCTTGACTTGATGGAATTCTCGGACTGCCACCCCCTCTGCGTTGATGGCAGTCACAATGTCCGTCCAGATCCTGGTCCGTCCTTCCTTGTCGAGGCGCATCCGTCCGTAGAGGGCATCATACTGCCCCAGGACTCGCTCCACCAGGACACCAACTTCGGTGGCACTGAAGCTGGTGCCCCTCTGCCTCCCTGGCCGGGGGTTGCCAGTCGTGCCAGATGTTGTGCTCCCTGACATGGCAACCCCAGAGGCAGGAGTGGGTGGGCAACTGTGTCCTGGGGCTGGGCTGTGGAGCGATGGTACGGCTGTCGGGAGTCTTTGGTTCCAGCAGGGGTGTTCACAGCAACTGCACCCCTGGCTGATATGCAGGCAGCAAACAGCAGGGCACGTGGGCAGCAGGCAGTCAGGCAGCAGCAGATGGCAGGTGGGAGCGTGCTCGGGGCTCTGGGGGGCAGGATTCCGGCCTTCGGGGCAGGAGCGTGGTCTTCCGTGTGTGAACGCGTGGCCAGCTTGATATGGAGTGAATTGGCACGTGAAAATCATGCACGTCTGCGTGGAATCCGAGGAAAGGCCGCGTAAGCACGTCAGCATGCGTACGCGATTTCATTGGTCCAAAGGGCCAGGTGCGTAAGCGAGTCTATAACGCACGGCCGTTTCCCAACCTGCGTGATTGGTCCAAAGGGCCAGGCGCGTAAGCGCGCCTATGACGCACGGGTGTTTCCCAACCCACGTGAAAAAAATACACGTGCCGCGCGAGCGCGTCAGCACGCGTACCCGATTTCATTGGTCCAAAGGCACACAGCGAGTAATCGCATATTCAACAGCGTGCGTGAAAAACGCCCGGTTACCATTTACATCTGAATACAATTACAATATTAATAACGTACATTTAACCTGGTAAACCTCGAGCATGTAGTCACACACGCTCGGTCACGACACGTGCAAAATTACAACAGGCAATACGGAAAGACGTACGCCTGCAGGAAGCAGGCGTACGTGACCCGGCACGTCTAAATATTCACGTGAAAACATCCTACAAGCTCAGTGCAAAGATGAACATACCGTTCCTAGCAGCAGTGGCTGTGGGTTACCAAAGGAGGAGGAGGAGGAGAGTCAGGGCCAGAATTTTCTCACCCAGAACCAGCCTATTCGGGATGCCTGATGACCAGGTGTATGGGAGGTACAGGTTTCCAGCACACATCATACTGGACCTGGTCAGTGAGTGGGAGGATGACCTCACATCACCCACCCTGTGCTCCCAAGCACTCAGCCCCCTGCAGAAGGTCCTCAATGTACTGCACTTCTTGGGCACTGGATCTTTTCAGCGGACAAGTGCCATAGTGGGTGGTGTGTCACAGGCCACGCAGTCACGCTGTCTACACCAGGTCTTGAACATCATCACTGCACGGCCATCAGTCCGCAGGCACATATATCTCCCCAGGACTCCTGCAGAAAGGCGGGCGTGCATCCAGGAATTCTATGGTGTGGCTCAATTCCCCAAAGTGCTTGGTGCAATTGACTGCACCCATGTGGCTCTACGTCCCCCCAGGGCAACAGAGCACATCTATAGAAACCGCAAGCACTGGCATTCCATCAACGTGCAAGTTGTATGCAATGCCAAGGGAATCATCACATCAGTATATGCCAACTATCCCGGGTCCACCCACGACAGCTTCATCTACAGAATGTCTACCCTAAGCCGGGACCTAGAGGCTGGCCGGCATGGAGATACATGGCTGCTTGGTGAGCATGAATGCCACTGCACATGCATGCATGTCAGATACAGGGTCATGTCACAACACCACTAATGATACCCATCACCAGCTCCGCAGGGGACAGTGCCTACCCTATCAGCCCCCACATGATGACCCCAATCCGGAACCCCACCACGCCACCCGAGGTAAGGTACAACACAGCCCACATTGCAACACGGGGCATAGTGGAGCGCACATTCGGAGTGCTGAAGTCACGCTTTCGCTCCCTTGACCGTTCTGGTGGGCAGCTGTTATATGCTCCCCCACTAGTGTGCAGGATCATAGTGGCAGCATGTGTCCTGCACAACGTTGCAACACGCCGGGGCCTGCCCGTGGACATGGTGGTGCCCCCACATCCACAACCACATGCACGCCCGCTGCGCATGGGAGGGGAAAGGGCACGGGGGGAGGCAGCCCGTACGCAACTGGTGGCCAACTTCTTCACCTAGGAATCACAGTGCTGGCTAGTGCACACTGCTCTGGCACATACCATCTGACGATCAATGATGACACTACCTGACAATGTCACAAAATTTCTTGACAATAAACTGTCAGAAACACATCAGCCTGAGATTGTTAACATGGAAGTGTCACTATGTGTGCACCCCTACCTACACATACACCAGCAATGCATAACTATGAAAAGACACAACTCCATTCATCAAATATGCATTGGCACAGGCGAATTACTACATGACAACATTGCCATGTCACCCAATCCCTTCACAGTCCCGCCACACATGTCATGGTATGTGAGAGCAAACAAACTGACCCTCACAACATGACACCGGTGTCACAAATTGCAGTGCCCCAAATGGAATATAGCCGCACTTGAACAGCTAACCGTGATGGAGGCACTACTACACACCTGTGTAAGAGTCATTTCAATCAAATTACACACCAACCCACCCTGAAGCCCACCAAAACAAGACACAATGCATGTAATCAATGGTAGTCTCAATACCTGATTGTGCTGGTATATCCACACCGTCCAGATGTACAGTGATGGTGCCACGCAAAAGTGTCACTGCACATCTACCGACATGTAGTCTGACTCCAGAGAGTATGCCCGTGTGAAGAACTGTGTGAAATACCTGCAAAACATGAGTAACATATGTAAGTTGAGGCACATATCAAACCATCATGCATAGTTAGGTGCAACAACAATGTACACTATGAATGTCTACACAGTATTGACTATGGACTGCCCAACAGCTCATGGGAGTCCAATGTCACCGTGTAATTTGCTGTCACTTGGGCACACCCTTTGCAAGCCCATGGAAACGGAAGCAGGAGGGGTGTGGATGTCAGGTACCCAAGCATCGAAACCAAACTCAGGACAAGCCTGCATGTGCCCAGCCACAATACAGTGTATGCCCAGGTACCCACACAAGGCAACACACTTGAAAAAGAAAAATATGATAAGAAAAAATGGCCATGAAAGGGCCGGCGGGGAGGGGGGGGCCACCTATGAGGTCCGAGGACAGGATGCACGCCACAATCCACCTGTGTGGATCATGGGAAGTAAAAACACCCCATAGGCTCGTGGCCCACACGGCTACTCTGTTGTGGGAGATGAGTCGCTATCGCTCTGGCCAGACCCTGCAGCTGACTCAGGAGGTGGGGGAGCTGCCTCAGAAGATGGTGTGACAATGGGAGGCAGCCCACGCAAAGCCCGAGTTTGCTCCTCCATGGCTGCAAGCAGGCGGGTCTGGAAGGTCTGGTTCTGGATTATAATCATGCGGAGGTCCCCATGCAGTAACTTCCGGGTTGACCTGACCTCCGCACGAGTTGCCTGCATCTCGGCCGAGAGCGTCCGTGTCAGACGCTCCAGCTGCTCCTCTGTCCTTCTATGGGATGAAGCCTCAAGCTCTGACAGGGTCGACCTGAGGTGATGGAATTCTTCCCTCAGGCCTTCCCTGTGGCGCTGGGACTCCATGGAAAGTGATTCCCGCAGAGTCGCCAGTCCCGCCCGCCTGTCCATGTTGGACGCCAACATGTCCTCCCTGTGTGCCTGGCAGATGGACTCTGTAGCCTGCTCCAGTCGCTCCATCAGCCTTTCTGGGGGGACAATGGAAGTGGCCACCCTATCCATGGCCTGTGCAATCATCTCGGATGATGCTGCCTGTTGGGTGGCCATACCGTAGATGGATTGCTCCCAAGCGGTATTGCCAGGTGGCATACGGCCACCACGTTGGCGGGCACCACACCTGCCTGGGGCAAGGTGGACTGCGCCTTGCTGTGCCGGCAAAGCCTCAGGCTGCAGGACTGCATTCCCTCTCTGATCTGCAGCCCCAGGAACAGGATCAGAGATTGTGTGGTGTGGCCCTGCATCCGTAACCACCGGAGGCTGAGCTGCCGACACTGACATCCCCATTGAGGGCAATAACCCGGCTGCAGGTGGGTCGGACAGAGGAGATTCTCTCCCAAGAACACTCACCTGCGACTGCACATAGGTGTCATCCTCCGAGTCTACACCTGAATACTGCTCGGGGGAGGAACCCCCAGAGACACCCCTCGACAGCACGACCTGCAGCACTTGTGGGTTTTCACCCACAAACACACCACGTCCCTCACTTGTGGAAGGTCGGCCCGGGTTGCCCTCCTGGGACGGCTCCACCACCACATCCCCAGCATCAACAAGTGCGTCGTCCCCTGCAAAGACATGAAAGAGAGAAATGGAAACAGGCATTAGCACCATGGCATACAACAAGGGCTGATGAACAACAGAGCCAGTAGTTCAATGACACATGTCCCACATGACTGGGAAACCTCCTATGCATTCACCATCACTGGGTCTGGAGGGGAGGCTCAGGGCACACAATGATGACACAGAGAATGGAGAGCAACGCCTGCTCCCCATGCTGCCTAGCACTGGCATCACACATTGGCCGGTGATTGCCATGTCAAATGCACATGCCATCACACACATGGCATGTGACATAGCCACCAAGTGAAGAGGGAGAGGAGGGCAACTAATTTGGATTTTGGCCACTCTGGTCCTGACATTGCTTCATCACATCAAGAAGTTAACATGTTGGACATGGATCTGCTAGTCCCAATTGGCCACGATGCACAGTGCCTTGTCAACATTAACAAAATGCAGTAAACAATGAGATTCCACCTCCCCATCACCTGTAATGGATTCATATAGCATTCGTGAAGCACCTGTACAGAAATGTATGAAGGTACAGCGGAGCACTGAGGGGTGGTGGGGCAGAAGGGGATGCCATTCAACAATCCTACTGGTGCTGGTGTCATTCATGTAACGCAAGTGCAGAGGTGGGTGGCACAATGAAGTGCAAGGGGAAGTTGCAGCTGGAAGTGCTGTACAAGGTAAGTAGGACTTAACGTCGAGGGCAGATGGTGGTAGGCGCAGACAAGTGCTGGGGGGGTGGCCTATAGGGGTACAGAGACAGTCATGCAGTGCTGTGGGCTCGGAGGGGACAGGGGAGGTACACACTGCATCTGGCTCGGCAAGGTCCTTGCAGATTTCAATGTGTCCTGCAGAGTTGTCAGATGCCGCAGATATGTGCCCTTGGATTGGGGCTCTCATCTTGGTGAGAAGGGTGAGACGCTATTGCCTTTGGAGCAGGCGGCAGGCCAGTTTGCCAGAGGATGAGCATGATGCAGGCCATTTCCTCTCTGCCACCCGGCACCTGTGTTTTGGGTTCACAAGATCCGAGTCATGCCAGGAGTCAGCATTGGCATGGGGCTTCAGGCGGATTGTCATGACCGTGGCAAAGACATCCAGTGTACCTGACATAGAGTGGAGCATGGAGTGGGCCCTGTCAGGATGGGAGTGAGCCTAAGGGGGAGCTGGATGGGGGGGAGATTTTGGCAGCATAAGCCTCGACTGACACACACTTCATGGGTTGGAATACCAAGAAGGTGTGTGACTGTGGTGAGGGTGGCTTTGCCTGTGGGGTGGTGAGGGTGAGGTGGGAGGAGAGGAGAAAGTGATCACTCCAGGAGAGAGGAGTGCAGAGAGGGATGGAGAGGGGAAGGTCAGATGAGATCAGAGCATCAAGAGTGTGCCCTGCAGAATGAGTAGGGACAGACGGGAGTTTAGAGGGTGATAGGGAGTTGCTGAGGTCACGGAAAAGTCACGTGGGGGGGACAACAAGCATGCAGGTGGATGCGTACATCACCAAGGAAGAGGATTTCAGTGTCTGGGGACATGAGTGAGGAGGAGAGGTGAGGCCACTCAGAAAGGAAGTAGTACATTTGACCAGTTTTCCGATACACAGTACGCACAGTTTGTGAATGTCGAGGTGAGATGGAGAGAGACGTCACACAAGCCATTCCAGAGGGGAGTAGGTCTACGTAGGAGTGACAGTGGCAGGAATACCCTCAGGGAAGGCAAGGGCACACCCCCCCCTGCACAGTAGTGCCGGGCCAAGGAGAGGATCTCCTGAACGTCAGGTAGGAGTGTGTCAAAGATGCAGACAGAGCTGGCCGTCAGACATGTTTCCATGAGACCAAGGATGTCAAGGTGCATTATCTCATGTAAGTGACATATATTGGAGGAATGCCTGATGCAGCGGCAGAGTAAGGAGTGTAAATGTGGAGGAGGTTGACAGCCTTGTAGGACTTACGGGGAGTGCTACAGATCAGAGGTGCAGCATGTGTAGGAGTTGGAGTGCGAGGCAGAGAAGGATCATGGGAGGGTGCAGGGAGGCAGTGCAGGATAGATGAGGAGAGAGGAGGGGGGACAGCAGGAGAGGAAAGGAAGTTGATGAGATGTGGGTAGCATTTGTCAAGGAGAATAAGTTTGGCCTGAGGGCCTTGGACTGAGATGCTCCCATTACCATACACATCAATTGTGGCCTCTGAGGATTGGAAGGAGGCCAAGAGTACACCCCAAAGGGTCAAACCATTGATGGTGGAAGAGGAGCAAGGAGAGAGGACATGGGACAGGCAAAGGCATGTATGAGCAGATGTCAGTGAGAGTTAACCTTGAGTAGGCTCAGATGTACTTGTCAGCAATAGGGTGGGTCGCATTGGAGGGCAGGGTGCCCTCATTTGACTGTTTGCAAGCAGGTGTCGTGAGTAGGGCACGATGGTCTGAACAGTAGAAGTCAGGGAAGATAGACCATGAAGAGCAGCATGGAGTGTGAGGGAATGGGGCTTGAAACCAGACGGAACAAGAGCACACAGGTAGGAGGTGGGTGTCAAGGCAAATTCCAGAGTATGACAGCATGTTGAGTGCCATGTATATACAGAGGACGCATTAGCATGTGGTATCATTGCATGTCAGGCATGTGACGATGGAACTTGAATGGCTGGGGGAAAGTGTAGGAATGGTATGTAAGACATAAGATGAATAGACAGGGGAGAATGAGCAACAATGTCGTGACAAAATGACAATTCAAGGGGAACTTCCATGGTGTAGGGCCATATGTGCACTGTTGCCAGTAGGGATAGTGGTGTGGGCACATGGTGTTGCACTGAACATACTGGATGAGGCACGTGGGTGACACTATCAACTCTGCCACACACCCCCTTGACAGGCACCCAACATGAAGGCTTCGCACACACACCATGCACATGGATATAACACACATGCATGTGCACTCACCGGATGATGCCTCGTAATCAGGGAGATCTCCCACACCTTGGAGTTGTCCCTCGGTGACGTAGGATCCAGCTACGGACTCGTGTGGTGTGAGTTCTATTTCCTGTGCTGGGGACCCACCTCCAGTCACCAAGGTTGCGGCATGACTTGAGGCCAGCTTATCCTTTGCCCTGCGCTTAAGGTCATTCCAGCGCTTCTGGCAATCACTAGCTGTGCGCCTCACTACTCCAAGGGCACTTATTTTGTCAGCAATGGTCTGCCAGTGTGCCTGGCGTCTGGCATGTGTGGTCTTGGACCCTGCAACGATGACCATTTCCCTATGATGGTCTGACACATACTGAACAAGTGCATTCAGTTCGGCGTCTGTGAAGCTGGGCTTCCTTGATGGGCCGGACTGTGCAGCCGTGCCTGGGGCATCAGCCTGTGCCGGACGTGCACTCTTCCTCTTCCGCTTGGAAGGGGGTGGGGATCCAGAGTGTCCTACGCCGCTGTGGACACTAGGGGCAGGAGCCGTGGTGGACTCAGTACTGGGTGTGTGGGATTGCACACTCAGCATGGGAGTAGGTGCAGGCATTGGGGGTAGAGGGATAGGGTCAGGCCTGATCTGAGGTGCATGAACTAGGACCGACACAGTCTTGGCAGGGTGTATGAGAGGTGGGGTGGATGGAGCCACACCCTGCCCACGGGGGGCAGCAGATGACCTATCTGGCATAGATGCGCGTGTCCTGATGACACCAATGTGCACCGGTGCACGTGCAGTGGACCTGCTGACCTGGATGTCAGCGATGGAGTCACCCTCGGACAGGTCTGGTGCCACAATGGGCTGGTCCAACAAGGGCTGATCAGGGTTGGTATCAGCCACATGACCCTCAACCTGGGGGGGGTGAGGGGGGGGGCATGGGTGTCCCTGACTGGTCCTCCAGACTGGGGGGGACAGGGGCGCCCAGCAAGCCACAACCACGTCCCCTAGTGGATCCTCCACGGCCACCACGTGTGGCTCGGCCACCTTTGCCACCCTTACGGCTTGCACGCCTCCCAACCATGGCACTGATGTTATTGTGCGTATGGGAGTGGGTGTGCACAATTGTCCTGGGCAATTGGGTGTCAAAGGGGTTGGGTACCAGATGGTATTCGTACCCTAGTGCAGTGGCAAGGCTATATGAAACCCCTGGGGAAAGATGACGGGTCACGCAACGCACAGGCACCCCAAAAAAGTTAAGGAACGTGCACGATACCCCTCCTAGACCACGTGTGCGTATAAAAAACCCTGCACTACGCTGTGGCATCCAGTAACACAAGAATGAACGTATGCGTGTCACATGCAGCCTAGATTGACCTCTGAAGAGGTATGTGACACACGGGGCAAGCACAGATGATAGATGCGTGCGCAACTCACCGTCTGCCAGGGAGAAATGCGTCAAAAAGACGCGCGTGTGCGCGTTGGCAACACCCCCGCCAAAAGAAGAATGGGACGCTGTCTGAGGAGACAGGACAACAGTAGAAGGGAACGCTGTGTGAGGAAACAGGCCCAGGAAAAAGAGCAATAGAGAAAAAGCTGTCAGAGGTAACAGGGAGTACGACCTTTGAACGTCGTGAAGTAAATCGCGTGTCAACTGACAAGAAGTACAGAATACACCAACTCGCTCTCCACGAAAAGCACGTACAAGGAAATGGCGTTCTACATGTACCTTTTATGCAGGCCCACAGGTCCTGCGTCACTTCCGCGTGTAGGCGCTGAAGGGCCAGCCTCCAATCACACGCATTGACACTGGCTTGTGTTTCTTTCACGTGGGTTGGGAAACACCCGTGCGTCATAGGCGCGCTTACGCGCCTGGCCCTTTGGACCAATGAGATCGCGTACGCGTGCTGACGCGCTCGCGCGGGAGGTTTATTTTTTCACGCGGGTTGGGAAACGGCCGTGCGTTATAGACGCGCTTACGCGCCTGGCCCTTTGGACCAATCACGCGGGTTGGGAAACGGCCGTGCGTTATAGACGCGCTTACGCGCCTGGCCCTTTGGACCAATGAGATCGCGTACGCGTGCTGACGCGCTCGCGCGGGAGGTTTATTTTTTCACGCGGGTTGGGAAACGGCCGTGCGTTATAGACGCGCTTACGCGCCTGGCCCTTTGGACCAATCACGCGGGTTGGGAAACGGCCGTGCGTTATAGACGCGCTTACGCGCCTGGCCCTTTGGACCAATGAAATCGCGTACGCGTGCTGACGTGCTTACGCGCTGAGGGCCTTTCCTCGGATTCCACGCAGACGTGCATGATTTTCACGTGCCAATTCACTCCGTATCAAGCTGGCCACGCGTTCACACACGGAAGACCACGCTCCTGCCCAGAAGGCCGAGTTACTGCCCCCCAGTGCCCCGAGCAGCCTCCCACGTGCCATCTGCTGCTGCCTGCCTGCCTGCCTGCTGCCACCGTGCCCTGCCATTTGGTGCCTGCACATCAGCCATCTGCAGGCGTACAGTTGCTGTGTCCACCCCTTCTGGAACTGAAGACTCCCGACTGGAAGAACACCACTCCACAGCCCAGCCCCAGGACCAAGTTGCCCACCCACTCCTGCCTCTGGGGTTGCCATGTCGGGCACTGAAACATCTGGCACCACTGGCAACCCCCAGCCAGAGAGGCAGAGGGGCCCCAGCTTCAGTGTCACCGAGGTTGGGGTCCTGGTGGAGCGAGTCCTGGGGCAGTATGATGCCCTCTTCGGAAGTAGCCGCGCCAACTATGAAGGACGGACTCGGATCTGGGACGACATCATGACTGCCATCAACGCGGAGGGGGTGGCAGTCCGCGACAACCCACATGTCAGGAAGCGTTGGGAGGACTGCAGGTCCAGGACCCTCTCAAAGGCCCGGCGCCTCGTGGAGGGGGGCCGGGGCCACATGAGTTCGATCCAAATGAGGGTCCTGGCACGCATACACCCAGCGCTCCACTCCCAGGTCCTTGAGAGGGAGACCCGTCTGGAGTTGAGCGGTAAGTGTGCAGGCATTGCTGTGTGAGACAGTGCATGTTGCAGTGTGCTGGTTGTGTGATGCTGTATGTGTGGAATGGGCCTTGTAGGCATGTATGTGTGCAGTGTTGTCATGGCGATGCATGTGCGACCAGTAATTTGTGGATCACATGGTTGTTGTATGTGTTGCTATGCAACCTGAGGAGGCCTATGCAGATTGGACACATGTGAGCATGCAAGTGTATGTTCGTGGACATGGGTGTGGGTGAGGGATGGATGCTGATGCCAGGTACATGTATGGTGTCGAGGTCGGTGTGCTTGACCTGCATGTCTGTGACTTTTGAATGGCATGGATGCATGACACATGTCTGTGACACTGTACAGATTCACTGATGCTGCCTAATCATCCTTGTATCCACTGTGTTTGTGATGTACGAGGCCACATGGATGTGACAGAGGTGAAGTGTGTGCGTGTGATTTGCATGACCAATGATGCATGTGAGTTCCATGACATCGTACTTTAGAAGAGTGCAGTGGACATGTATGTTGATGTGCATGCCATGGACCATGGGTGTTGCGTGTGTGTATTGCCTGACCCATGTGTTGTGGAGGGACATGATAGAAGTGTACTTTACCATTGCCAGTCATCTGATATTGCTTCCTGTGTAGGGGACCATTGTACAGTGCCCTGATGCTTGTGTTCTATGTCTCCCTCTATGCAGCGGCTAGTGATGGAGAGGGCGGAGACGGCGCTGTGGAGGTAGACGGCGGGGATGCCCCCACGGCTGCGGCGGAAGGGGTGGGTGAGCCCCCACAGGGGCCAGCTACAGCGGAAGAGTGCAAGGAGCCATCCAGGTTGGTGGTTTCTACAGAGGAGGAGGCGGCCGAGACTGAGGCACACCTGAGGCCTGGTGGGGGCATCCCTGCTGGTGCAAGTGGTGCAGTCCAGGGCCAGGGGCAGGAGGCAGCACAGGTCGCCGTGGAGGTGCCTGTGCATGTCGCTGTCCCTGACCCTGTGAGTGCACCACCATGCACCAGCATGGATGCCCCGTCCCAGGCCCGTCCGCAGGTGGAGGGGGTGTCTATGTCATCTGACTCCCCTCCACCTGCGGACGAGGGGATCCGTGGGCGCATGGAAAAGGTCCTGATTGGGGTCGCGTTGCGCACGGGGGTCATTCGTGATGACGTGCGTGCTTCCCGGGAGGAGCACACACATCATCACGAAGAGCACCGTGCCGACGTGGCCCAGTTGGGATCTGCCATTGGCGCGGGTTTTCTGCAGGTGATGGCCAATGTGTCGGGCATCTCCTCCTCTGTGGAAAGTATGCGCCGGTCGTTCTCCTTGCCGTCTTCCGGCCCAGTTGACACCAGGGCCCCCTGTGGTCCTGCCCCGACCAATGCAGCCGGCTCAGTGGGGATCCCATCCCTGCCACAGTCGGGAGTCGGTGGTCCAGCTGGTGTGGACACCATGGCAACTGGACCCCTGCAGGTGGAGGATGTGCCGGCATCATCAGGCAGGGCACGTGCACAACGGCGTCGGTGGATACCATCAGCCTGGATGCCGTCGTGCTGGCAGAGGCAGTGGCTGCAGAGGCAGCGGCAGCGACGTGGGAGGCGTCATGGCTCGGGGCCATCAACATCGGAGGGGCAGCCATCGGCTGGAGGGCAGGAGGACCCTGGACAGAATGTGTCTTCCGTGTGGCAGCGGTTAGGCCACGCAATAGATGCGGAGAGGCGGCGGGCAGAAGAGGGGCGGCTCGCTATGGTCAGGGCGGTGGACTCCATGCAGAGGGCCCTGAGGAGATCTGTAGGGGCTTGGAGGTGGACACTGCGTCAGCCCTGCGGGCCCTCGGGGCCATTGAGGATGAACGCCTCGGGGAGATAGAAAGGGAGTTCAATGATGCCCTGGCCCATAACATCTCTCAGTGAGCCGCAGGACTGGCCCGCCGCCTTTGTATATAGTTATGTAGATAGTAGGTTTCCTTTATTTTTATTTATTATTTGTGTTGATTGGACAATGGCCCACGTTTTTTGTATATAGTTAGCATTAATTAGGTTTTGGGTAGGTTTCATTTTATGGTTTTTAGGGATATTGGACCCGGACAATCATCTTTGTACATAGTTTGTGGATATTTTCGATTTTATTATTTGGACCATGGGGCAATGTGTTTGTTTTTGATTTCCATTTTGATTGACTTTGCACCCGTTCTTTTGGATTTCACCTTTCATTAGATTTTTTTTGTTTTTTACCTGTTACTTTGTGTATTCATTTAGGTGTTTCTTTTTTTTTCCTTCTTACATTTTAATACATTGTTCTTTTGATTCTATTGTGTGGACTTCTCTCATTGGTTTGTTGACTGTCACAATCTGGGTTTTCACAGTCATGTGTTGCCATTGTGTGAGTCTGACGGACTTGGACTCATGCGCATACTGCTCATTGGTTATGTATCATGTAATGGGTATTTGATTTTTGAATGGATGTGTACCTTGGATGTGTGTATGGACTGGGGTGACATGGGGTGGGATGTGGTTGCCCATGGGATCCTGGGATCTGTATTGTGATTTCCTATTGGCAGGGGAACATCTGTGTGGGCCTGGTGGAGGGTGCCCCACAGTGCTGGGGGGTGGGTGTGGTGGGAGGCATGAGTGGGACATAAGTGGGGGCCTGCTGGCAGGTGCCCCACAGTGCTGGGGGGTGGGTGTGGTGGGAGGCATGAGTGGGACATAAGTGGGGGCCTGCTGGCAGGTGCCCCACAGTGCTGGGGGGTGGGGGTGGTGGGAGGCATGAGTGGGACATAAGTGGGGGCCTGCTGGCAGGTGCCCCACAGTGCTGGGGGGTGGGTGTGGTGGGAGACATGAGTGGGACATAAGTGGGGGCCTGCTGGCAGGTGCCCCACAGTGCTGGGGGGTGGGGGTGGTGGGAGGCATGAGTGGGACATAAGTGGGGGCCTGCTGGCAGGTGCCCCACAGTGCTGGGGGGTGGGTGTGGTGGGAGACATGCGTGGGACATAAGTGGGGGCCTGCTGGCAGGTGCCCCACAGTGCTGGGGGGTGGGGGTGGTGGGAGGCATGAGTGGGACATAAGTGGGGGCCTGCTGGCAGGTGCCCCACAGTGCTGGGGGGTGGGGGTGGTGGGAGGCATGAGTGGGACATAAGTGGGGGCCTGGTGGAGGGTGCCCCATGACTGCTGGGGGGTGGGGGTGGTGGGAGACATGGGTGGGGGCCTGGTGGAGGGTGCCCCATGACTGCTGGGGGGTGGGAGTCATGAGCAGGTGTGCAGGGTAATCCCCTGTGGTGTGGACTGCATGCAGGGGACGTGGAGGCTGTACAGGGAAGACCTGTGAAGACCCAACGATCGGAGTAGCGTGTTCAACTATCCACGCCCCCCTGAAATGGACGTAGTCTGGGATTTCGCGTGTGAAACTTCCCCGCGCACCCCTGTAATGGACGTACCCTGGCTTTTCGCGTGTGGGACTTCCCGCGCACCCCTGCAATTCCCGTAGCCTAGCTTTTCGCGTGTGAAACTTCACGCGCACCCCTGTAATGGACGTACCCTGGCTTTTCGCGTGTGGGACTTCCCGCGCACCCCTGGAATTCCCGTAGCCTAGCTTTTCGCATGTGAAACTTCCCGCGAACCCCTGTAATAGACGTACCCTGGCTTTTCGCGTGTGGGACTTCCCGCGCACCCCTGCAATTCCCGTAGCCTAGCTTTTCGCGTGTGAAACTTCACGCGCACCCCTGTAATGGACGTACCCTGGCTTTTCGCGTGTGGGACTTCCCGCGCACCCCTGGAATTCCCGTAGCCTAGCTTTTCGCGTGTGAAACTTCCCGCGCACCCCTGTAATGGACGTACCCTGGCTTTTCGCATGTGAAACTTCCCGCGCACCCCTGTAATGGACGTACCCTGGCTTTTCGCGTGTGAAACTTCCCGCGCACCCCTGAAATGGACGTAGCCTGGGATTTCGCGTGTGAAACGTTCCCGCGCACCCCTGAAATGGACGTACCCTGGCTTTTCGCGTGTGGGACTTCCCGCGCACCCCTGGAATTCCCGTAGCCTAGCTTTTCGCGTGTGAAACTTCCCGCGAACCCCTGTAATGGACGTACCCTGGCTTTTCGCGTGTGGGACTTCCCGCGCACCCCTGCAATTCCCGTAGCCTAGCTTTTCGCGTGTGGGACTTCCCGCGCACCCCTGGAATTCCCGTAGCCTAGCTTTTCGCGTGTGAAACTTCCCGCGCACCCCTGTAATGGATGTACCCTGGCTTTTCGCGTGTGAAACTTCCCGCGCACCCCTGAAATGGACGTAGCCTGGGATTTGACGTGTGAAACTTCCCGCGCACCCTTCAAAGTCGCATGGGCCGCTTGCCGTGATGGTCCAGGGTTAGCGCAGCCCCTTGCGCTGGTTTGTGATTTTTATGAGATTTCCCAGCGCAAGGGGCGTTCCTGGGGGCGTAACTGGCGCTGCAGCGAGTCGCTGCGCCACTGTGCGCCACGGCTGCCTGGGGAAGCTAAAATCCATGAATACGCTGTGCGCCAGATTCGGTTTTGGCGCACGCGGCTGGCGCAGACTATCGCACGCGCACGCTGTGCACCAGCCGCGTGCGCTACTTGTGCGCTGAATTCTATGAATTGTGGTTTCTAGGGCTGAAATGCACAGCATTCAAGAATGGTGGACTAATTCTCTCCTATTGTGTTGGGGATTGATTCACTACAACCTCCTCTGGAAACAATCAGCAGATGCTCGGGGCCCCTCAGATTTACCGCGGCCTCTTTATACAATTTTTACAAAGATGTGTCCTGGAACAGCATCTGAAAAGCCTGGAGCATCGATGCACTTGAAAAATCTTACTGAATCTTTGTGCACATGAGCATCTCCATTATTCTCAGGACACCCCAGATGTACAGATGTGTAAGGTTGTTAATGTGGTGTAAGACAGCTGGTGGACGCCTGAGATGCTCCTGGCATCTGCATATGTACTGCAGAGCAGTTCAGTGTGATTTGGACCGAAGATGATTACTTTTGACAGAAGATGATTACTTTTGACGTGGAAGTCTTGCTTTACTCACTTGCTCTGGTGTCGGGCTCCCTGCAGATGTGCATGGTACTGCTCGATTGAGTTTAACACCACATGACAAAGGTTGCAAGTGTAGCTGCTTCTCAGAGCTGTGAGGAAAGACAGGAAGAGACAAAGAAGAGGAAAGTGAGACATTAGAAAAAATAACAACAGTGAGACTGCGATAAATGGAAAAGCGAGAAAGAAGGGAAGAAGGAAGGAAGGAAGGAAGGAAGGAAGGAAGGAAGGAAGGAAGGAAGGAAGGAAGGAAGGAAGGAAGGAAGGAAGGAAGGAAGGAAGGAAGGAAGGAAGGAAGGAAGGAAGGAAGGAAGGAAGGAAGGAAGGAAGGAAGGAAGGAAGGAAGGAAGGAAGGAAGGAAGGGAGAGAGGGAGTAAGAGAAGGAAGGAAGGAAGGAAGGAAGGGAAGGAGGGAGGGAGGAAGGGAGAGAGGGAGGGAAAGAGGAAGGAAGGAAGGAAGGAAGGAAGGAAGGAAGGAAGGAAGGAAGGAAGGAAGGAAGGAAGGAAGGAAGGAAGGAAGGAAGGAAGGAAGGAAGGAAGGAAGGAAGGAAGGAAGGAAGGAAGGAAGGAAGGAAGGAAGGAAGGAAGGAAGGAAGGAAGGAAGGAAGGAAGGAAGGAAGGAACTGAGTTGGGAAAACTCTCAAAATTTGACTGTTGGTGTATGTGAAAACAAATAAAACGTGTTTCTTTATTGCATTTCAATTATATAGCTACCTCAAATGCATTAACTAATATAATGTTGTGTTTTCTTACACTTGCTTTTATCACAATTCACACCAACTACAAATATGAAGGAAAGCTACACCAACATGAAAGTAGAGCAGTTTTCAACAATTTGGAAAGATGGAGCAGCAAAGTGGGAACATGACCTACAGCTCTTTGGGGACATGGGTGGGTGGGGCTAAAGGGCATCACATCCCTGATTCTAAAGTCTTACATTTAATAAAATGTAAAAAAATGCATTCAGTCTTTCAGTTACAATGAGTGCATTCAGATGTGGCTATAGTATCTGACAGAAGGGATAGAGCCCCTGGACCTGGCTTTGCCATTAAAGGTGGAGATTGAAACAATGCACTCATCTGAAGGGAAGTTTCCATGAAGTCATCACTTTGCTCTCATACCATCGACATTTAGCACAATCACTTTAAGTTGTGCCAAACAGCAATTACAATCATAGTTATCAAGAACCATACCATCCAGCTAAGCAGCTGACCATCAACCAATTGTATCGAGACCAATACGGTCAATGTACCAATTCCTTAGGAGAAAGGCCTTGAGAACGACCTCTGGGTCGAAACACGTGTCAGCTGACCACACCAGGATTAAAATTGAAATTTTGAAATGACCCTCATTGAACATTTCAATTTATTTTAATCATGATATTATTTGTCACTATCTAGGAAGGCAGCGCGCGAGTCACCAATATCCAACCCAAATCTTTGGCAATAGTATCTAGTGGTCACAATGTCTAACACTGCCAAATGTGGAAAGTTGGCTCACCTATAAACGCCAGGGCTGCCTACCTTTTAAGTAAGGTGTACCTAAACAAATTGAGCCATGGCCAAATAATATATGCAACTGTTTCCACTTTAAAACATTTGTGTGCTTCTTGTGCAAAAAAATACCACCGTTAGGCTTGCCTCCACAATATATGTCGGCGCTGCTCCCCTTTTGAGTTATGTGTGCCCAAACAAAATTGAGAGTCTTGTCCAGTAGCATATGGCGACATAGCCACTGTGTCTTCTTCTGTTAGAGATAGTTACATTAAATAACCGACATGGTAATTTGGTTCACAAACATTTTGAGCCTTACTCCAAGTTTGCCAGTATTCCGGCGGTAAAACCACCAGAATACCGACAAATGGAATTACAGTTAGCGGCACTTGGTCTGCTGGATTAACTGGCGGATTACAAACCGGTAAAGCAGGTTAATCCCCACCCCATGGAGTCCCATATGACACCATGGGGTGGTATTCTGCCACTATTACCGGCTGTGCCGGTAATTAAGGCAATTTTTGGGCTGGTAGGGGTCAGATATACCCCCAGCTCTTAGCTACTTAGCTTTTAGTACTAATTCCCCCAGGACGCGTTTTGAAACTGCTGCTCGGAGATACAGATCTGGTATCCATTTTAAATGCCAACTGATTCCCTTTTGAGGAGCTCAAGGAATATCAGCAGAAGGACAGCCAGGGCCTGATTCACAGGCCGGTATTATAATGGCACAATTCCATAAGAAAATGCTCTGTGAATCAGGCCCTCAGTGTTAACGCAGAAAATGGGGTGCTGAAAAGATGTTTAGGAGAATTGGCAACCAAATGAAAGATAATAGCCAAGCGTTGATTTTAGGTATTTAATGTTGCTCAGGCCTATCTCCATGTTGCAGATCTTACAGAATAGATATATATATTTTGTAGCAGGAGGCTCTTGAACATGTGATGGTATACTTAGAACATTTTGGCAGATGACGCCTCAATGGAACCAATTACAGAAGCCGGGATGTGAATAGATGGCGGATTATGCAATTGGCACTTTAATAGCCAACACACAGAGATAAAGGGACTCACAGGCAGAACTGAAGATCTTCAACTCAGCTAGCAATCACCACCCCTTCAGAGCATTGCACTGTTAGCATCATGCTTGGGAATTGCATAGTGCAACGTATGCTATAGGAAATAACCCAGAATGCTTAGGGGCAACCTGGGGAATAATTTAAATAATACATGTGTGAAGTGTTAATAATATAAACGTTGATTACAATCACAGTTGATTGTCTGAACTAGAAAAGTAAGGTGCCTAGAAAAAAATTACTTTATCAAAAAGAAGCAAAACTAAACGTGTGTTAAATAACGGGCCCAGATGGAATACAATGAAGCGCACAATGAGTGCACAGGGTGCACAATGAGTGCACAGGGTGACCGTGCAAGCAATAATGAAACAATTCATAGAATAGGGTGCACGGTACACAGTCCTTACACTCTGGAAATGCACAGACAATATTCACAACACACACAAGTCGTGGCTGGACCTTGTCTGTGTGTTCCACAATCTCAGTTGAAAGATTATTTCGCAGTCAAATGCATTGATTCTCACATGGATTGTTGCCTAGTACTCAATTACTCCAGAATTCCTCCTCTTCCTCGGATCCCATCATTCATTGTGTCCATATCGTCATAGACATCTTTTCGTTATAGGTTTTCTTTAAAAAGATATCACGCAATGCTCTGTACTTGAAACGTAAAGTATGGGTATTAATAACCACAATTTAGGGCATATAGGACCACCCGAGCACAATGGGAGGGGCTAAAGACTGCCTTAACGCCTCCAGTTACACTCTGGGGAATTGTCATTGCTTCTGAAGGTGGATGGTGGTGGTGGAAAGGGAGTTACTTTTCTGCCTCCCATTTGCCTTCCGCCTTCAAAGACAACTGGGTTTCATGTTGTACTACAGAGGAAATCATCGTAAAGGCCGCACATGGCAGGCAGCGATTCATCTTTTTGCACTGCTGAGTGCAAAAGAGATTTGTAAAGAGCCGTCCCTTAACACTTCTCATTTGCACTCAGCAGCGAAAATGATGAAAAGAGCCCAGAGGGGGCCTGTTTTTCATGTAAGTGCAAACGTAAGTGGTCTCCTCCAGGCAATTCATGTTGAGGAGCTACATGAGCTCCACAGTGACCTGTGAATACAGTATCACCGATTCCAATGCAGATGCCTTATCGCTGAGGTACCAAATCAACCCTTTATAGCCCCAGAAATGTAGAAACATTTGACACAATATACACTGGTCATTTTAGACACTTGGCTGCATTGCGGTGCAGAGTGCGACTCTCGCCTACCCTTTTTTGCATAATGGTCTTCATCAGGACAACATAATTAAACTGAACACATGTTTTCCCACTAGATTTACTCAAAATTTCAGTCTGAAAAAACAGTCTAACTAAAAGAAAGGCAATCATTGGAATCATAAATGTATTTTGATTCTCTTGTTTGCCTGTTAAAGCAAAGGCCAAACCCCTGATTAACCTAATTCTGAAAAGCAGGCGCCTAATAATGCCCCCCACTCCATGTTGGCTTCAATTGCCTGTGATTCACCAATGCATGTCCTTCACTGGCATCTGGATGCCCTAAGCATCGTGCGGGGGCTGAAGGAACGCATCCGGCTCGTATTCCTTTTCTGGCACCAATTATTAGGCCAAATATCACAAGTGGAAACAGGTAGGAGGCTACATCAATGTAGACATGTCCTAAGTTAATATATGCATGAGTAAGTAACGTGGAGGCCTTACAGAAGATGTGGAAGGGAGGTTATGCATGCCTGGAGATAATGCTACAGAGATGATGATAATTAATGCTCTATATAGTCTGGTGCCAAGGTTCAAAATATTGTGCAGAAGAATGAGACGAGGTAGACATGTATATTCCATCTCTTTGGAAACATTTTATTTAAATTTACTTTGAATTTTAGAATTAGTGTTGCAAGTACATGTTGAAGAGGCAAAGGAACTCTTTTTGCATGGGGATAGGGTCAACAGGTGCTTGCATACCTGTGACGGCTGCAGGTATCAGAACCCAAGGCATGTCCTCTCCATCATCTTGCCTTGAGCTGCCTTGCAGAGATGCATCACCCCGGCGACGTTGTGATCTGCACAGGAGCTAAGCACAGCAGAGCTACTGCGCTCTATTCTGGAGGCCCTCACCCTCTAAAAATGGCCGCCGCCTTTCCGTGCTTCTTGCAGCATCGGAGCTGCTCACCTCGAAGCAGCCCCACTCATTGCCGATCGACCGCCCTCTGTTAGTTCTAGTTCAATATGGGGAGCAAGGCCGGCAAAGCCGGCATCCCTCCAAAGGTGCTGCTGTTAATGCTAAAATAAATAAATAAATAAATACATAAATAAATAGCATTAGCACGCTCCACTCTGACCGGCACATCCCCCCACTCCTTTGTATTTCTTGTTAGTGCACTTGCAGGATCTGAATATCACAAGACCCAGTAGGAACGTTTTTGTTATTCTTCATCCCTGTCCCCCTGCCTTCCTTCGTCTTGTTGCACCTTGAAACACCATTTGTTGAAAAAAGCATTATAAATACCCAATAAATAAATAAATAAATGCATAAATAAACTATCACTGGGAATGGACACTTTGGGGGTCATTTTATAATGAACTGGAGCCTAAACAGAAAGCGTAAAAGCAGCTTAGGCTTTCTTTGTATGTGCCACTTCATTTTACAGCAACCCAGAGTCATAGGAGGCAGCAAAGTAGAGATGGCATCATCCCTTTGGTTTCCTCCTGAATCTCAGGAGAGTACTTCATTTTACGCCTGCATGAGATTTTCATGGAGGAATGAAATGAATGCATTGCAGTGCGATACGCCTCTCATTAGCACCTGCTAATGAGCAGGGTCGATTTCATTGGCATCCATTATCGAACACTGTCTGCAAAGCGTATTTGCAGCCAGTGTCATTTTTCTCTCAAAGGCGAATGTGCCTTCCTTTTCTCTTTACTTTGACACTCTGCTTTGAGCGTGATCCGTGGACCCCATAACACATATGTGTGAGCATCGATGGTCCTCTGCATGCAATTACCATTTTGAACAAAATGATCCCCTTTGTTGAAAAAAACATGAAGTACAGAAAATTGCAAGTTTGATTGAAAATGTTGAAAATCTGCAGTTTGGCTCAACTACAAACTGGGAGTCTTTTAAGCCGCTTATAGATCTGAAAACTGCAAGCACATTTTTTCACAAATCTATTCGTTTCTTAACACAAATAGGTATGATTCGGTAAAAAAATCCTATTTCTTGAGAAATGTATCATTATTTTGTAATACATTGATGTATTTTTACTTTTCCACAGGGAACGTTTTGGAGTAAAATGGCTCCAATCTGCATGTAATGCTGAATGTTGATTTAAGCCGAGCTTCATTTGGCTCTCGGGTAAAAGTAGCTCAATTCGCCCAACCATCGGTGAAAAGCAATGTGTAGGCCATACTGGAATTATGCAATGCAGGAGAGCAAGCACGCGTGTTGCAGGGACTACTTACGAGCCTGTGCTTACACGTATAAGTATTTGTGGTTGCAATAGTAGCGAGGGGCTGAGCCCATGTTTATGTATGTTTATCTGGCATAGGTCACTTCTTTAAAGGCGCATGTGTTGTCTCACCCCTTGATAGCATACAATTGACACTGACATGCCACTCACATTATTTGCCGTAGTTACAAGCCATCACAGAAGATGCCCACAACACATTCAAGCATTCCTCTATTATTACGATCAGGGGAGTTGCTAGGTCTGGAAAAGACCCGGGGCTATGCTGATGTCTGAACTGTTGGGACTGGGGGCTAGCTAGTCTTTTGGCTGTAGCTCCTGAGATTCTATCCGGGGCTACAACCAAAAGATCAGGGGCTATAGCCACCTTAGCCCCCCCCTAGCAACGCCCCTGATTACGATCATCTGCATGTGTTTCCGATGTGGAAATTAAGCTGGCATCATCATCTGAGCCATTTTCAGAGTCCGGAACTTCTGCGAGTGTTTCTATCTCAGCACATGGTTAGGCTGTACCTTCAGGGCACACGGCTCTGACTTCAGTAAAATCATTAAACATGTATGTTCCTTGCTCCCCTGTTATCATGAAAGGGAGTATTCCCGTCTGATACAGCTCGTGCTCAGAGACGGGCAGGCCATTGGCCTCAGAAATGCTAACTTGGCTTCTCAAAAGGAGGTTGAGCCAAATCGGTATGTTTCATGCTCTTCCTCCCCAGAATTCTAATGAATGTAAGCTGCATGTCCTGAGTTTCTGTCTGTGTGCTAGGGAGGCTTCAGATCTGCATCGGATGGGATTGATGGAGGGTGGCTATGCCCCAAATGCGGTGAGATGAAGCCTGCCACTGTACAGTAATGTCCAGAGTGCACCTGCAGCTCCAGTCAGGAACATGGACATATATGAACACAGTTCAAGATCGAGTGGGAGAGGCAAACGTTTGAGTTGAACACGGGTTTAGACTGTGCGCTGGACCCTTTTCTTTTTAACTTGTACACTGTAAACATGCCAGCACTGCTGACGTGTAATTGCATGTACCCTTAACAGCCTGACACTTTTAAAAAAAACGAACATGCATGCATTCAAGAAAGCCCTCATGCCCTTCAGACTGAACGTGCCTTCAGACTATCCCAGCACTTTATCACCCCTTGCCCACCACTGAACCCATTATCACTTTTCTCCAGTTAATGCTCCATCTCACCCCGACCAACACCTGGTCCATTTTCTGCTGCACAAGTTCTCTCACGCACTTACAGGATTCCCATGGCTGCTGTTTGCTGTCAAAAACAACTTAAAAATGCTTTCAAAATTAGATGCACTCATTGTCTGCTGATTATAGATATATGTAAAGAACATTGACACTACCATTGTGTCACATATACCATATGGCTTAAAAAAAATATTGCAAACTAATAGCCACAACAGGCGACTTTGAATGCCATGAGAATCCCCTATGATGTAATACCACAAATCAAATTGCATGATCTATAATTAAGACAGCTCCTCACTACAATTTCCTCCTGAGGAACCATGCCCAATCCAAGCAAGGGGAAACACGTGTAGAGGGTATCAGAAGATATTAGAGGGTGCCAGCAAGAAAATATGCAATAGAAATACAACAATCAGCCCAAAGTGTACCAAGAAGAATTGTTTTGAGAAGGTACCAGAGGGTGCCAGAAAGTAAAAATGCAATAGAAATGCAATAATCAGCACAAAGTGTACTAAGCTGAAATCTTCTGCACACTACAGTATGCCATGAAAATGAAATTGCCTATACAATTTTCAAACACAAAATAAAAATCAGAAAATTAAACAAAAAAATTAAACAAAAATGGAGCAATTCTAAAAAGTTTTTGAAAACTATATACAATTTGGAGCGCAAAGTGGAGTGTCTCTGGTGTTTGTATGTTACATATTACCTGTTAGTAACGCTTATGAAAAAACAGATTAATGATCAATGCCTCCAAAACTGTGCCATTTGGATGAAGAAGCCAAATAGGGCCCTGGACCACAGAAGGACAGAACCGGGAGGTTCTGCCCACCATGAAGCGCCCTGAGGTACCGTCAATACTAGAGATGCTTTGGCTGTGGTGGGCACTACAGTCAGCCTTTTAACGATGGATGGTAAAAACATGTATGTTTAAGTAATATAGATTCACAAGGTATAGTGTCGTGCCTTGTATGAGGGTAAGTGTGATCCAATACCAGGATTCGGGCTTGGGACCAGTTAGCATGTATATAAAGGAGGAACGTCTTTGACCTCTCAAACTGTTCTGTGGTGAGTATAAGAAGAGAATCAGGCCAGTGGGGTGGAAGCCCCAAACCCCTAAACAGGCTTTTATACCAAAATGTACAGAACAAGCCAGAATAAGCAAATTCCCTATCCACTTTTCAAAAAATGCAGTAGTGAAGATGTATTTAATGAATCTCCCTGTAGCTACCGGGGCCGGCTGAATACAGAGGAATATCTTCATAGAGATAATGCTGGTCCTAAATAAACACGATGGCGAAATCTCCTAACCGGTTTCTCTCTATATTAGAAAATATTGTGCAAAGCTTTGAGGACCGCATCAAATTATGCTGAACTATGAAATCTGAAAAATTGTCTCAATTACATGGACTTTGTAAACATGTAAATGTGGGCGTTCACTATGGAAACCAGTAACTAAACTATGGAAATAACTTTTCTTCTTAGAGGATTGGGCCTATGTAAGCTTGAGTGTTTTGCCCACAGTTTTGTAGGAAAGCTGTGTTCCTGTCCACTTTATCTACTGTGTGTATTCTAATTAGAGGTGTACTGATCCTCTACTCCAAGTAAGTATTTGGCTGAATTCTGTCTGAAAAAGAGCTGTTTGTTTGTGGCCGAATAGTTTCTTGCGATTTGCCTCCTTCCAAATAGTTTGTCTTCTCACTTGAGTGCAATGTAGCAACTCAGCGTGACAAGAGTGGAGCGCAGATTGCAAACGTGAACGGATTTGAAGGCTGTTCATCAGCATCCCTAATAGAATATTATAGTACGGTGCATTTGTTTATGTACTGGAGAGAAGGAGTGGTGAGGATGAGTGAGAGACGATCATGGTTTGTTCCCATAAGGAGTGACTATGGAGAAACTGTAAGAATTCACAACAGGTAGTGCAGACCAGCAGGATTGCGCTAGTCAATTATATGTCAGGCAGAGTCACATGTCCCTGCAGAAGAGGGCTCTCAGAGTAACTCCATGTTGGGGCATCTCTTCAATTCCCCTGTGAGCAGGTCTGCCAGACGGAATATAGAGAGATAGGTGTGAGGTCTCCAATTGTATGGCACATAGTGAGCTGCTGGTGAAATGAATAGGTGGGGAGAATTCTTTTAAATTGGAAAACTTCTCAAAAGGTGGACTTCCTCTTCTACGCTACTTAGGTGGGGACGAGTCAGTTACATGTCAGGGAGTGCAAAATGTAGCTGATATCTTCCAATCCATATTGGTCTCTTTGGAGAACTTGCTATTCGGAGATGTGTCAACAAACCTTACAGGCCACATTTGTCCTGACCCAACAGGAAGAGTGTGAGGGAATAGAACACATTTTTGTGCGTGACAGAGATTTATAGAACACTGCATTTGTTGGTGTTTTTGGTATGAGGATTTAATGATATGATATGATTTGGTATTTATAACGAGCCTTTACACAAGTGTTTCTAGGTGTCACGAGACAAAGGACGGGAGACAGAGAGATGACAAGACAAACAATCTTACTAGGCCTTGTGACATTCAGATCGTAAAAGTGCACTGAGAAAGTGCAGGGGAGAGGGTGAGGGGAGAAGTGCAGGGAAGGGGCAAGGGGGAAGTGCAGTCAGGGCATCAGGGCTCTGAGTAAGTTCAAGGTTGGCAGTGGACTACACAGGTGCAGTCCCAGACCGGAAGTACTGGGTGGGCTAGAAGGCAGTGCAGGGTGATTGAAGAGTGAGAGACTTGGAAGAAAAAGCCATAGACCCTTGCATCCTTTAGTGTGGTGGCAAAAAGGTTTGCGTAAGTAGACATGGATTGAGAGTTAGTGGAATTGGGTGACTGGGCAACAGGCAAGTGTCTTCGTAGAGTTTATATGGTATGGACATATTTAGTTACATGTTAGAATTTCCTGCATGTGATTGACCATGCTGCTTCCCTATCAGCCTCTCTGGTAATGTCCTTTCAATCATTTTGTAGAGGAGGAGCCAAGTACTCCTCCTCCAACTGCCTCGCCCATATTACCTGTAGAATGGGAAACAAAGTAGGTGACGTATGCGGAACGGTTGAACCAGCAAAGATCAGAGCTTGGACTCTGTGCCATACCTAAAACCAAAGAGAATCTGGGAGGCAAGGTACCCTTTGAGAAAACCCTACCTACACACAAGACAAAATGATGGCCATCTGAATGAGATTCCCATAGAAGCAGAGCAGTTAAAAGGCAAGAATCAATGGTGATGTCACACAGAAAAAGATGACGCACACAGAAGAGATGCAGAGATCAGAGAATGCAGATATTCTATAAGCCATCAAGAAAGCAACAAGGATAAGTGACATCTTGGGCTCAGGCTGAAGAAGCGTATGTCACAGAAAGAAATGAAGATATCAAATCATTCTTGACGTGTACAGATGCAGAAGAAACGAAAGCAGCAAAGTGATTGTGAAGCTAGCTCTAAGCTTATAATAGATAGACCGCGGCATGCGCCAATACATATATATACCTCTATAGATGCATATGGACAAATAAAAGATGGATGTTTCCAGTATACATTATAAAGCAGTGCTGATCATAAAGGCCTCAGTTCAGAGTGTTACAGTTAAGAACAAGTTTTAATTGCACAAGTGAATCTTAGCAAACGGAGATAGGACGAGCCAGGAAGCTAAAAGTCTTATCAAACAGGACTTGGCTGACATTGGATACAAATTGTGTGAAGGAACAAGGGGCTCCTGTTCAGGAAGCTTGAGCAAAACAAAATACATCAGAGGATTATTAAAAAAGAATATTAAATACACAAAAAGCCCGATTTCATGGAGTCCAGTCACATGGAAGGAAGAAATTGGACGATTGAGGTGGTCACAACTACGCATGAAGGCCGGCTTTGCCTACACTCTTAAAATTCTCAGAGCAAAGAATAAACCCAAGGCCAAACTTCAAAGCACTAATTGACACTGGACTGTTGAGGTGATGATGGATTGATATAATAATTGGTGGGAAGCTGATTTCTATATGAGCCCACTAGCACCTGGATGTTCAGTCTATATGCTGCTAAACGTAGGTGGAAAAGTACTGATGGGGGGCGGAAGCCAACCAATTGCAGAGGACTATATAATCTAGGGGCCTATAGTTTGTGTAGCCAATGGAACATTGTGTATTTAGTGACATTCATAGTGGCCATGTTTAGGGAGGGCTTAGTTGCCCCACTTGATGTTAAGCACCCTATCACTTTCCTTCAAGTTCTATACTGATATGGAACTTATGTTTAGACATTTACTTAGAACCAATCACTCCCTCTGATAGGTTTTTGTAGTTTGCCACGTAGGTAGTGACGCAGGTCAATGTCAATGATGATGATTTTAGGCAATATAACCTCAGTTTCTACTAAAATGCAGTGAGTAAGAGGATCAAACGACTGCTGATGTGTATATACTTGTTATTAAAACAGACTCCCCTCTTCCCAAACTACCTGAGTTTGATTATTGATGTATGAATAGAATATGCATCCCCATCCATCTCCAGGGTATTGCTACGCATCTTAACGAGCTGGAGAACCCAGTTCACTTGGTAGCATAGGATGGTTCTTTAAAGGTCTATTCGACCATCGATATAAGTAAACTTTAGAGTCTCAGTAATATCGCACAAACTTTGCCATTCAGCTGACAGGACAAGAAGCTCCCTGTAGATAGTGGTTAGTGTAAAAGACTGATAAATCCTTGCAAGGAAGGTGTGACGGATCCCTTTATTTTCTATAAAAATCCACTCCCCCTTCTACGGTGAGTGGAACGGACCACGGTTTGAAGAGGCGGTAATGGATGTGGTGATCCCGAGGAAGAAATAGGAAGACAGAGTGAGAGAGGAAGCTAGAAAGCGAAGAGAATTTAACGATGATATGGAGCGTAAAAGAAGGCAAATAGCATGCAATCTTGAGTATTTGGAGAAGGAGGTAAGAGATCCTAATCCAAAGGTAGCATGGGAAGACATAGAAGCATTTCTACCAGAATACAAGTCATTACCAGACCCGTCTAGAGCAAATCTCGAAGACGAGTTTGACTCAAGGAGCATTGCAGAAGCGATTGATAAAGTATACCATGACATGAGAGCTCAGAAAGAGCCAAAGGGGAAGGGAAAAAATGACCGTCTTGAGAGCACTCAGTTAGATGACATTCGGGAAGCCTCATGTAGTGCGAGACATAAGGAGCTGTCTTTAGACAGACTGTCTCTAAATAGACAGGAAGACAAGAGAAGTTGCACAAGTTGGGCACAAGAAATGTCAGACGAAGAAAGGGAAGCCTTCCATGGGGAAGAGAGAGATGATGTATGTGGGTCTGAGGAATGCTTTTCTATGGATAAAGAAGTAAGATGGTCGGATTTAAACATACCTGTGTTTAAAGCGACGGAGTCCTTGACACAGTCAGAGAGACCTAGGGGGCAACTCCAAGGTCAGAGGGGGGGAGTCGCCGCCTTATTTAAGTAGGTTAAGATCATTGCCCTGACGGAGATGTGGCAATATTGTCATGGCAGTGGACAGACAAATGATGAGAGATGAGAATGAGTTTGGAGCGTTACAGTTTCCTTTGTTAGAAAAAGGAGGGGTCAGACCACAGTATATACCATGGCCCCAGATGGATAAAGATAATCTAAGGTGTACACTCCCAAGTTTAACTTCTGACGCTGGGAAATAGATACATGAATTAAAGAAAATGACGGGAGGAAACACGTTGGCTATAGGGGACATAGAAATTCTTCTAATCGCCATACTTGGTGAGAGAGGTGATGAGGTGTGGACGAGGGCAGGGTACCCTGGTGTGACTACAGTGAACACCGCTCACGATGGAGCACCATTCAATAACTGTAGAGCGGAAGTCTGGAAAGCGCTTCGAGTATTATATCCGGACATGTCCGATATGGGAGCTATAATGACAAAAAGATGAAGGAAGGAGATGATCTGTTGGTTTATATTCAAAGTTTTCAGGCATGTTGGGCGTTGGAAATACATGAAATACGTGAATCTTGGGGGAAATCTATACCAGTATTCCGCCATATATTATGCCAAGGGCTACCAGAGCCCGTTGTGGGATATTTCAACCCATGCCAATGCACCCTACTACACCCCTTTGCCAATGGGGAAAGAAAACAGCTACAAATGGAGGCAAATGCTTGTCAAATCTGCAAGACTGTGCATGGTTGATAAACCACAAAAGAGCTGCACACCCTGCCACACAGGCAAAGTTGGTGTAAAAACAGGAGCCACCTGTCACCTGTCACAAGGCCACAGAAGGGCTAAAAATCTGAAAATGCCATGAAATACAGCTCTCTAATCAATGGCAACCTTCAAAGTGCTGTTTTGGCGCTAAATTCTGTGATCTTTCCAATGAATTATTGGAAGGAAAAGTGTGCTGAAATCAAAGATTCTCCAGGCAGTCAGAGGAATCCAGCCATCACTTCCTGACAGCTGCTTAAGGAAATTGGCTGTCAAATTCAGTTTAAATTTGTTTTCTTTTTCCTGAAGAAGTGAAAAATCTGCCTGTTTAAAGCATTTTTCTGTGAAAGGCTTAATTCCTTTAAAATGTCAAAATCCATTATAAACTCTGTTCATTTTATATGTTTTAAATAAAAGATTGTAGGTGAATTTTACAGTAAATAAGTGGAAGTAACTGCTTAATCCTGATTGGGCAGTGCATGGCCTGGGAAAGTTGACATTTCAGCTTGACACTCTCTTGAAAACAGGAAGCCTAATGGTTCCCGCATAATGACAACAAGCAGCACAATGGGACCTCAGTAGACTTTTGTCTGGGGCTGAGCCAAGGACGATGGCAAGCTGCCCAACTGATCTCTACAGGGCAGCTTCCCTCCAGGAAGGGGACACACCTCCTTGATCAAAAGACTGGACAGCTGCTGCCTGGGAAGGCGAGGTTACAAAGGAGAACTTTAATGGTAAATCCTTATTTTTGATTAAAGTTTAAAACTCTTTAACTGAGCAACCTAAAGAGGCATAAATCTGAAAATTAACCTATTTACCGTAAGGCTCCAACTCTTAAAACTATGTTATCTCCAAGTATGGTCATCACCAAATCAACAGAGAACATGAAGATGACTCAGATGAGTAGAACTGGCTTTTACAAATGTGCCAATTGTAAATTGTGCAATCATGTGTCTAAGGTTCCTTTTCGAAGTGTGAATGGCCAATGTTGGAAATATAAACATAAAATTTCCTGCATTACGAAATATGTAGTATATGTGATTATATGCAACTGTGGCCTTCATTATATAGGCTCGACGATAGGCCTTTTAAAGATGCGGATTCTCCAACATTACAGAGCCATCAAAAATGGAGATTTAAACTACCCTCTCACTAGCCACTTCCAAGAGAAACATAATGGGGATGTGAAATTTCTATCCTTTATGGGGTTGACTCATATACCACAGAACAAAAGATTAGGTAACCGCGAATTGAGATTGAGGCAATTAGAAGCCACACTCATTTGCAAATTTGACACCTTGAAACCGAAAGGTTCGAACATAGATGCTGAACTATTTGTTTTCTTACAGACATGAGTTTGCCCACTATGGGGCTAGTCATTTCCCCTTGTATTGTTTTATGAAGGGGTTGGTTTTTATCATGGTTCTACCTATATCTTGCCTTGTGTAACTCTGTGAAATAGTTAGATACTTAGGGTAATCATTGTAATATACTCTGTATTCATGAGTTATAAGTTGCTATTTGCACATATTTGAAGAGTAGTCTCAGTCATTTGATGATCCTCTGGCTACATTTACTTGAACTGTTCCAAGAATGGTATAGTGTATAGTATTGATCTATCTATACCATGCACATTGCACTTTTGTAAAAGAGTTAGTTATTGTGGTACTGTATTTCACCCAACTGCTCATTCTTAGGCAATGCTGCTATCCATTGGTATTGTGTTTTTAAATTGTGATTTGCACATTAGTGAGAATCATACTCTGACAGAATTTGTCTCGTTAATATTCCTGTTTCAATTACATATGTTGATTAGATGAATGGTCTTATGTGACTTTGATTCACACACCCCATTGGAAGATCAATCTGAATATAGGGCATTCACCTTCTGACACTTTATATACCATAAGGAAATTTTGCAGCAGTAGGGCACTTGCCCACCTACAAATTGGCTGTTGCTGTTTGCTCGTTCCTCCAGGCTTGGAAGCACTTGCCCTTAGATGGGGCGTATGGCTAATAGCGGCCATCTGTGCTGCATTTAGCCATTGTATGCTAAACAGGCACATTTGTGCATTTGTTACACATCGATTGTCATTTATTGACAATTTTTATATAAGGGCAGTTTCAAGCGTCTCTACGATCGTGCTATCATCACGGTAGCCATTAACAGTGCAAAGTTAAGTTTTTGCACCATATATTCAAGCACTTTTCCTTCTAACCTACCTCATTCATAGGGTTTTGACCATTCCAATATGGAGGTCATTATATTTGACAGGTTTTACCATCCTTCACGAAGCGGTGACATGACTGTTTTGCACGTGATGAGGAAACGAGTGGAGACGCTCTGTAATTGCTTTTCTTTTTTAAACTCTTTAATGTGAATGCCGCATTTGGATTTTAAAGGTCTAAGGAAGCCTGAGCATTCAGGTGGAAGATGTGACTTTCTTCCAACCCGTGGGGTGAGTACTTTGTGCAACCTTACATCTGTCACAGGGATGAATGACTTCACCCCTGTTTTTGTAATGTGCTTTATTATGCAATAATAAATATGACATTTTAAATAGCTAGGTCTTGTGTGCTGGAGTACTCTTGTACATACCCACTGGGTGTTTTTTTGTAGTGCTACAACCACGTAGGGGTTTGTGTTTTTCTTCATATATATATATATATATATATATATATATATATATATATATATATATATATATATATATATATATATACATATACATATATATATATATACATATATATATATATATATATATATATATATATATATATATATATTCATGCACATATATTAAAATGTATGTGTGATTTGAATATTAAAATAAATATTCACCTTTACAAACTAGCCTGATTCCTGGTTTAGTGTGACCTGTTTTTTTTTTTTTTAGACGGGTGTGATAAGAGTGGTATATCATTCAGAATATTGAATTTATAGAGAAAAATAAATAAGTGTTTCATTGCGCTCTACATGCTAGGCGATACCTGGGTGTATGACTGATTGAAATTCCTTAATTCCTTACAGCTTGGGGGCTCGTGCCACGATTCTGAATTTGAAATACCACCCATGACAGTCTAACACAGCATACCAGCCTGCAGGGTACAGACACCTTGCTGGGTTGGGGTTCTGTGCTACACTGTACAAGCACCTCTCAAAAGAAATACTCCTAAAATTGAGCCTGTTTGCAAAAGTAAACTAACACTGAAATAAGTCAGAAGGAAATTGATATTTCTGAAATGGCGACCCCAGTAGAAATTAATATTGCTAGGGAACACCTCCTGCACAAACTGTTTGTCAGGGGTGAGCGACCCAAACAGTCACTGCAAAAGACCTAGATACGTGGCAGGACAAGGGTCCATTACACCAAGCTCTTAGCGAACTTTACAGGACCCCAAAAATAAAAGACGAGCAGTGTAAAATTGCCAAAATAGCAGCCTACCTGTACCTACACATAGGAATAATACAGGAAAATATGCAGCCAACATAGATCTGGCAAAGAAGCAAGGGGAAACACTGCAGAAAATCCAAACTAATCTGGACTTTGTAGAGCAAAGGCTCCAGAAGAGCCAAGAATCAGAAACAGAGGCTAGGCAGTATATCACCAAAATTAAAGGAAGATCTGGCTCTCTTACAGCAAAAGAATGCAGAGGAAGATACCAAATTACAGACACTGCATGATGAGTATCAGGAAAGGGTTGACTCTTTAAAACAGAGCCAACAGAAACTGGAACAATAATTACATTTTAATAGAGCCTGTGCAGAGCAGGTTGTCACATTACAGAACCAAGTAGAATCCATGAAAGAGGAAAATAATAAATTAATTATTAAAGACATCCACTCTCAAGAGGAATTTGATGAGGAGCGCCAGAAATCTATGGCATTTAAAACACAGAAAGATGACCTGGCTGCACAGAGGAGCACTCTAAGTCAGGAGAGGGACCCCTTAGTCCAGGAAGTCAGCCAATTAAAAACCAAGTTACAGGAAAGAAAGCTAGCCCTTCAGGAGTTTAGTGAAGTTAAAACTAAATATGCAAGCTATTAGAGAACACCGGCTGGGTGGAGGCTGCTCTGGAAAAGAACACTCAGACCAATAATGACAAAACTCAGGAGGCGAGTCTCCTGCAGCAAACATTGGCCCATTATTTCCAATCCAGGCACGAAGCACAGAGAGACAAGGAGGCTCTCTGTGAAAAGAATAACAGGCTCCACAAACAGATAGCCATGCAAGAGCAAATCATTGAGGCCAGTAAGACCTTAATAGAGGAGCAAAAGAGTCAGATTTTGGTGTGTCAGCAGGGAATAGGGGCTGAAAGAGATGAGGTAGGAAGGGATAGAGAAACACTTGAGCATAACATCAGGACCCCTATCATCAGGGACTTTAACCCCTTCAGTACCATGGACTCTGCCGCCCTCATGTCCACTGGCTCATATGAACCAAGGGCCACAGGAATGGTAGACTTCGGCAGAATGGGAAACATGGGACTGACAGATCAGCGCCTCCCAGAAATGGATGGGCGGGCATCTCTGTACAGATTCCCAAATGTTAGGGCTAGCCTCTCTGATCAGGAAGACTCCACTGATGGGAGAATCAGGGAACTGGATACTCAAAAATACTGCCTACCACAGGATCAGTCTGTAAAATTTGGTAGGGAACTCCATGAAACTAGGCCCACAAAGAGTATCCTAGCCAATCCGATAGCACAGCGAGTAGAGCACTCACTTTGACATCTGTGCAGAGCCTGCTGACGCAGGTTCAAATATGGCAGGGCCAAACTCAGCCTTTCATTCTTCTGAGTTCGATAAATGTGCACCACACACTGTGGGTAATAATAAGCAGCGCTCAGATACCTGAGGGTTTGTAGCGCTATGTAAATGCTAAATTATTATTATTCTTCTTCTTATTTTTATTAAAGACCTCTTCCCAGCTAGGGCAGTGGGGGGGAGGGTACTCAGCCAATCCTGGGAACAAGGGAGAGTCAGAAGACTCTTCTGAGCGACACAGGTCTCAAGAAACTAGGCCCCCACATTCTGCAAGCCATTCCCAAGCTCGCAGAATCAGGGAGAGCCTAGAGGATCAGATAGCCACCTCCTGTAGCAGCGCCTCTGAGTCAGAGGATCAGTGGACATGGGTAACTCAGAATAAAAAGACCAAGAAAATTAAGAGGGCCCTACTGAAAGATCCCCTGAAACAGATCAAGGCAATTAGGAGCGTCCTAACTCCCTATCATAAAAACACCCAGTATTCAGTTTGGGAGCTGTCAAGTGGACATTTTCCCCTGAATACTCCAGCTTCTTTGTGGGGCTGGAGGATCAGAACCACTCAAGATGGTCCACCTATAGGGCGGCCAGCTTAAAGCATTTTTCTGTACATAGGAACCCCCAAGAGGCCCGCATGTGGAAGACCAGGCCCCACAAGAATGTGTGCAAAAATTAAAACGTGCCTTTGCGCTGACCACCAGGAGGGTGCGTAAAGACAGTAGGGAGTTCATTGGTACCTTCTTTCATGCACTCCCTAAATACATCACCCAGCTGGTGAGGGACTTTCACGAGAAGAGATCACTAGACTGGGTCATTGAACAGGAGACTCGTATTTATGAAGTACAGAAACCGGTAGAGAATAAAAATACAAATAAAACCCCCAAACCAGCCAACACCCCCGCTGCTGCTAATGAGGCGGAGGTGATGGTTGCCACCATTATCGATCTGGAGATTGGGGCGGCTTAAAATATTCCTGTGCAAAGTCCTTCTAACCAAAGACCCAGAAGGCCCTCGGGCCAATCCCGGACAGGTAACAAGGGAGGTAATCCCACAAATGGGACCCCTAACTCCCCTGATTATATCAGCCCCTGTTACAAGGGCAACAGACCCATCCTGGGCTATGTGTGGACTCCCCCAGCCCAAGGGGGGGATCCAACCAAGTAGCTGCTAACCCAGGAAACTTCCCTCCTAACTTTCCCCAGGAGGGCAGTAATCCCCCAAATTCCAGGTTGAGCTTCTTTCCCCATTACCCCCAAACCTCAACCCCCAAAACAACTCTCCTTTATTTCCCCACCTTCCTGAACCCAGACAGCCCAAGCGGGAGAGGGGGGGCCAAGGGTGGAGAGTTACCAGAATTATCCCAACCAAGGGTATTATCGGAGAAGGGACAGCTACCCTTCCCCTGATCCACCTAGGATGGAACAGAGACCCCCGTACAAGCCAGAGCGGGTGTCCCAACTGGAGCGCTAGGTCCAGAACTTGTCACAGGATCTGGGTTGCATGTTGAGGGCTCAGCAGAACCCTCAGATGAGCATGGCGGCTCAGAACCCCTCAAACCAAGGGTCTGGTACTCCAGAGCAATGACGAGGAGAGAACTCTGACAGCCAACCGGCTCCAAGGAGGAGGCACCTGGGGAAGGGGGGTGTAAAGCCTTAGAGGAAGCTTCCTTCCCCACTTGTGAAAAGCCTCTGGAAACTCAGGAACTGGAACCAGAATTTCCTGCCCCTGAAAGTCTGCAACCTAAGGAACATAGGGTGGGTAGGAGAAATAAAGGGCCTAAAAAGACCCATTTTGTGGAGGAGGTTAGAGTCTTCCAATTTGAAGGAGAGGGGTCCTCAGAGGACCTTGGGAAAAGGATCTTCTCCTTCAGGGATGGGGAACTCCTCCCAAAGAAAAATGGGTCCCGAGAGATCCTAATCCAGACTGGGTAAATGTGTGGACTGAGTTAAAACCGCCCATCATTTAACCCCAGAATGACAAGCCAGAAAATCACCTGGCCGAAACCAAATCTGGTGACTGCCTCCAAATAGGGGGGGCAGCCCAGAATCAGAACCAAAGGAGCCCAAACTTCCCCAATATCCAACTGTACATTTTTCTTACAGAATCCCAAGTTCCCAAACAGAATCCTGCCCAAACTACCCCTCTGTCAGAATCAAGAGTAAAGAAATTAACCCACCAATTGGACCAAAATGCCAGTATCTTTGCCCCCTTGAGGAGAAGGAGGGAAGATTTTATGCCCTGGTCCAAATACAAGGGCAATGTACTTTTTTAGCACTGGTGGACACTGGATACCTAGCCACCCTTCTGTCAAAAAGGGCCTTTAATCAGCTGAATTCAGGAAGGGGGGGAGAGATACCAAATCCCTCTCACCCGTCTTCCTGGACAACTTCAGAACTTCGATGGGAATGAAATTCCTATTGAGGGGAGTGCGGATTTAGAAATTAAAATTGGGCGACACAAGGTGAAACACCCGGTCATAGTTGTGACTCCAGGGGGCACACCATTTTTACTGGGGAATGACATCCTGTGTAGATTGTCTCCCCTAATAGATTGTGTAAACAAGGTCCTCTGGATCCAGACTAACCGACCAATAAAATTAAAACATAGCGATAACCATGTTAGTCTAAATGGCACATGCCACATGGTTGAACAAAAACCTGACCAGATTGAATTTAATTTTCAAAACAACAAAAACCCCGACGTGACAGTAATTGCAGTAGGACAACAAACTCGTGATGGGAAGTCCTCTCTATTTCTGAAAATCAACCTTCCTTCCAGTCTCAAGTGGTATTCCACACTGGAAGGAAATACTCTGAAATACTCTGAAATTCTATACCAATTTGCAATCAGAATATCCCACTTCTATAGTCGAAAATGATGAGAAACCAGCTCAAAGCTTGGCTGACTCAGAAAATTGTAGAACAATTGTTCATCCCAATTCAGTTAAATTGGGGGAAGGACTCTGTTCTCGCCCTAGTGTGTGTGAACAACGTAAAGAACTTCATCAGCGAAGCCATGTTCCGAAAACTCCCAAAAGATCCAGCCACTCCCACTTTAAATTGATAGACAAATGGGAAATGGACCTGGAAACAACCAATTCCAAACATCTCTTGCCTAGCAGGTGTATGCTCAAAATGTCCATAGGCAACAAGAGCATAGTCCATAATTGTTGGGTCGTGCAAGATGTCCCTGCTGCATTTTATTTAGGCAGTGACATTCTCAATCGCTTTCCCATTAGTTTGGACATAATAAACTTCAAAGCCTGGTCCCGATAAGCGGGTAATCCCATGGACTTTGATGCCCCAGAGAAAGCATTTCGGTCAGCTCAATTGATGCCATATACAGTTGAAGTTCAGATTGGCGAGGAAGTCACCATCCCAGAATGGACCCGAAAATTCCCACTTAAAGTAAAAATTAAAAGAGGACAGAAACTGCAAAATCCTGACACATATGTTCACCTCAATGCCCATTTCCAACAGCAAGGGTTGGGGTTAAACCCAACACCACTAGTCAATACAGAACACGACACCATTCCAATAGTGATGGATAACAGCGACCTTAGGAGAGGCACCATTATTGGAATGGCGATTGATGACCGACATTTTTCCATAGATTTAGGTAATGAACTGGTAGGACCAATCCCCAATGACTGACACAACACCAGGCAGGATCTTCACCCGGCATGAGGGGAATTTCCTGGTGTACTCTTCCTGCCCTTATGGTAAGGAAGAGGTGACCTGTGACTTCAGGATGTATGAGGTGATCTTTCAAGTCCTCCAGGACTGCCTACCCCACCTGAAGCCATCAGTCCAAGTCAGTACTTTACCAGGGACTTCTCCACCCAGCTGGAGGAGGCCATTGAGATAGCCAAACCAGAAGTCTTTCCGGGCTTCAGGCAAATGGTTGAAGAGAGAGTCAACCTAGCTGATGCATGTGAGAATCTGGAGCAAAAGCAAAAATTGAAACAAGTTTTCTTAGATTTTCAAGATCTCTTTGCGGTGGACTCATATGACTGTGGTCGCACTGAAATCCATACCACAACAATTCCCATGGACCCTGGCATGACTCCAGTGTTTGTGAAGCAATACCGCTTGCCTCTCGCATCAATGGAGTCCCTTACAGAAATAATTAAGAACCTTGAGTCATGTGGGATAAGTCCAGTCCACAGCACATTCAATAATCCGGTGCTGGGGATTTTGAAACCAAACAGCCGGTGGAGACTCTGTGCTGACCTAAGGGAGCTGAACAAATGGGTCCACACTTCCCGATGGCCTCTTCCCTACATTGACCAAGGGCTGGCCCAGATCCAGGGGTCAAAGGTTTACACTGCCATTGAGCTGACCAATGGGTACTGGACTGTACCTGTCAGTAGGGAGGACCAATACAAGCTGGCCTTTACCTTTGCGGGGCAGCAGTACACTTGGACCCAGACTCCCTTTGCATACATCAACTCCGGCAATTAATTTAATATCTTCTTGCATAAGGCCATGCCCGACTTGGGTGAAAGGGGTAATCTGGCCTAGATGATGTTCTGATTAAAAGCTCAACTGTGGAGGAACACATAGCGGAAATCCGTTATGTTCTGACACAGTTGAGGGCTGCCAGAGCAAAACTATCTTTCCCAAAGGTACAATGGTGCAGGACCCGTGTCAACTTCTTGGGGCATGAGATAACACCCGAGGGTCTCTGTCCCCAGGAAAAGAAAGTAGAAGCACTCCAGAAACTAAAAGACCCCAAAATTCTGCACAAGCTAAGGCGCCTCCTTGGACTGACTAATTACAGCAGAAAGTTCATTGAGGATTACGCAGAGATCACAAGATCCCTGAACCATCTGTTTATGGGGTGGTCAAGTAGGAGTGGGGTCTCAAACAAGCCAAGGCAGTAAGACAACTCAAAAGAAGCCTCTAACAAGCACCTTGTCTAGCTTACCCTGTCAAAATCAAGGAGTTCTTCTTGGGGACAGGGTTCTCAAATCATGCTTGACTGCAGTATTATACCAAAATCATGACAAGGTCAATAAAGTAATCTCCTATGCGAGTAAGACTTTATCCTCTGTGGAGGAAAAATTCAGCGATTGTGAGACGGCACTCCTGGCAACGTCGTGGGCATTGAAGAATTACCGCCCGTTCATCCAGGGTGAACACATCATAGTGGAGACTCCATACCAGCCTTTGCAATATCTTCAAAGTGACAGAATCTGGGACGGAAATGTGAGTAATTCCGAAATTACTTCCTGGATTCTGTCAATGCAAGACTTTCCTGTGGTGGTCAGATATGGCCAAAACAAGAAGAATCCCCTTGCGCAAGGTCTGGCTGACTTGCATGATTGTGCCAGAGAAAACTGTCTCGAGGACGAAAGTCTTAAAATCAAGGGCAACATGGAGGCGTACCTTAATTCCCCACACAAAGTCTGTGAAGAAGACATGTGTGAGGGAATGCACACCGTCTATGTGGATGGGTGCTCTTACCATGTTGACAACAACGGAGAAAAGGAACTTGTGGCCGGCGTGGGGTATGCATGGGTGAATTATGCCCCAGAACCCTCCACTGGGTACAAAATCGGTCCCCGTAGTAGTCAAGAGGCAGAGCTGGCTGTGCATCAAGCCATCCTCACTGCTGTCCAACACCAACTCCACAAACTGGTCATAATCACTGATTCAGATTATGTCCGGAACGCGTTTGTGGAGCACCTGGTTAATTGTAAAACCAGAGGCATGCTATGTGCTAACAATAAACCACTAAAACATGGAAAACTAATCCAGAATATTGATGATATGGTCACCTCTAGCGGGATGACCATCTACTGGAAAAAGATCAAGGGTCATTCTAAAGAAGAGGGACCAGACAAAACTGGAAATGAACTAGCTGATCAGTTGGCCAAAACCAGAGCCATCCAAGGGGATCTACTTGAGATTGAGTCCCTGTTGGGGGAAATCCAGGTCACTGCTATCACTAGGTCCCAGACAAATGCTCACAATGAACTCTCAACTGCCCAGTGGAGTAAGGAAACCCCAGATGCTGATTTGATTACGGCACAATAATTGGTAAGTTTTATCAACACATTGAGGACCCTGAGAACTTTCCCCTGACGGATACCGATTGCATTGGGAAAGAGGACCTCAGAGTGTTGATGAAATGTCCAAAAATGTTTTGAATCCAAGACCGTATGATGGTGAGGAGATCCAAATCTGGCCATGGTCCCTACCTCATTCCGAAGCCTGATGCTAAGTCACACCCACAATGCGGCCACAGCCGGTCATCAGGGGTTTCATACGACATTAGAAATCTTGTGAGAAGTAGGGGTGCTGTTGCAAGATGGCTGGCTGATTTCAGTGCTCCCACTCCACCTTAATATCCTGTACAGATAAATCTGCATTGAGGCTGTCTGCGAGGCTGGGAGATACTGCTAATGAAGGCCTGAATACCCGGGCACGGCGGTTGAAAATCCTGGGGTAAAACGGCCTGTCCTTGTCAATTTATGGACAGGTGAAGATTGACCGCCACCTGACGCGGTGACGGGCCGAGGGTCGGAGCCACGCGCGTTTACCCGAGTGCCAGGGACGCAGATGTGCAGCGGGCCGCTGAGGGGAGGAGCCTGCCATGGCGGTTTCGCGCCTGGGATGTGATCCAGTCCAACTGCTCTTCGCTGCTGGACGGCCGCGAAGTCACGGAGACTGCGGAGGACGGACGTCTACGGCGAAGGGGCTCCTGCTTCCGCCCTCGCCGGCTTGCCTTCCGGACGGGAGGCGGATCCTGATTAGCGACGTGTGTGGCCAGCTGAATCGCCTGACCCTGCATTACAAGGTACCCCGGGGCGAGCGGGCGGAGACATCGGGGGTGCGCTCGGCTTTGGCGGCCCTTCCCCCTCATCCTCACTCTTACCGCAGCCTTCCCGGAGACACAACTGGCAGTCACTGGGGTGTCCCCGTGGGGAGTTGAGACTGCTGCCGCGGGGAGACTCTCCAGGAATTGGGGCAGCCGGGCCGCTGGTGTGGACTGTGCGGGAACCCGATTTGGGACGCAATGACCCCCCCCCAGGATTCGTGCTTCCGACCAGCCCTCTATGTGCTTGGGGGGCGTGTTACGTTTGTCCTTGCAACAGACTCAATATCCTATGACCATCACGGCACGGCCTGGGGAAATACCACCTAATCAACGTTGGGGGCGGTTCCTGGGGCAGCCTCGCTCCGGTTCCCCCCCCAGGGTACCCATCTAAGTGCCGTACAGGCTCTGTGCACAGAGATACGTGGGGAGCTGGAAACAGCGCACTGCAGAGTTGAACACGTGGGAGAGCACAGTCCAGCCCTGTTAATACTCTCTAGTGCACCACGGCGAACAGCGAGACATGGCCATTTTTGGATTTCATCTTCACGTGAATAGGTCACGCAGTGGTGGACGTGGTGGTGCCGACTCAGTTAACACACTAGCCAGAGGCGGTCGCATATATTTCTTGCAGACATGGGGGAACCGCATAGGTCAAGTAAATCATCCAAAACCCCTGGGGGAAAAAAGAAAGGCCCAATGGACACTTATACTAACACTCCGGGCCAGGCTGCAACTATGGACATGCACCCAGTACCCGCTGTGTCTGAGGAGGTGGGACTGGGGGAATGCGAGGATAAGTTGGCAGCGCTGGTACAGAATGGGTTCTTGGCTGTTAATGTAAAACTGGATGAAATAGTGGCACCCATAGGCTCCATAAGGGCCAGAATCGACAAAGAGAGCGCCCGAGTCACAGAGACCGAGAATAGGATATCTGTTAATGAAGACACTATTGCTCACCATAGCCAGGATATATCCCAGATCAAAGAAATGGTCAGTAAATTGCAGAATAAATGTGAAGACCTCGAATCCCGCTCGAGAAGAAACAACGTTCGAGTGGTTGAGGTGCCCGAATCCTTTGGGAAAAATCAGATGGAGAAGAAAGTGGAAGGACTGTTTAGATCCCTATTTGACCCCACTGCCTTCTCGGAACATTTCCTAGTTGAAAGGGAGCATCACACGCTGTCACCGGTGCCTAGGCCTGGTGCGCCCCCACGTACGATAATTGCTCGCCTCTTGAACTATAGGGATAGAGACACGATCCTTCGGCTAGCCAGGGAGGCTGGCACACTACACTTCGAGGAAAGTCAAATTCACATCTACCCTGATTTCTCCTCGGCAGTTCAGGCGAGCAGACGCTCGTATGAACCGGTAAAGAAACTTTTGAAGGCGTGCCAAATCACATATGCCCTAATGTTCCCGGCGAAAATGAGGATTCAGCACGCTGGAAGAGCACACTTCTTTGAAAACCCGTCTGAAGCCATGGCATACATAGAATCCTATAGACCCCTTCCTCCCAGAGGGGACAGACCTGCTCAGAACAATAGACCCCGCCCAACTGACTGAGACATGCACTGGATGATGCAGTATTATGAGGGTTGGTCTTAGACCCTGCCTCCAGGTTAGATTGCGGATGGCCTCACAATTTAAGGGGAAGTGGGGTGCTGGGGAGCCGGAATCGTCGGTCATGTGATGTAACATGTCCACCCCTGGAAGACTCCACAAGTTACGAGGGGGACATTGTCAAGTTGGGGATGAGGATGGGGGGGGGTTGAGGAGTGTTGGGTAAATTGTTGTGGTTACACGCCCTTGCAATCTGAAGTGAGCAATGGGTCCAATGTTGTGGATCCCCGGCCGGGCAAGGGGATGGATTGTTGGTTAATGGTTAAACAAATGGTCTCTGAGGTTATGACGCGACACATGTTCCATGTGAGGTACATGATTGAGATGTGGGATACTATCCGTACAATTCTTGGTAAACTTGAGGTTCGGACTGAAAATAAAATTATTGTCCTGGAATGTTAGGGGTCTGAATAATCGAGCTAAAAATAGGAAGGTGGGTAATTACATTGCCAGGCATGGTGCACAAATTGTCATGCTGCAAGAAACACATGTTATGGATGTCAATAATGAATATATTATCCCTGGTTGGGGCAAATCGAGGTTCTATACGAAATACTCGTCTCAATCCGGAGGGGTCATCACCTTGATACACCCCGGTCTGGGATTCAAGCTGGAATGGCAGAAAATAGACCCCCTTGGGAGGTATGTTCTTGTTTGGGGTGAAGTCACAGGCAAACAGATCCTACTGGTCAACACGTATGGTCCTAATATCAATGACCCAACCTTCTATACCGATATATACCAGTTGATTACTTCCATTGACATATCCAACATGGTGTGGAGGGGGGATTTTAATGTTGCCCTTGACCCTGAGCTGGACAGGTCCAGTACGGTGTTGAGACAGCCCAGTAAATCTGCCCTAACTCTGAAGCAGATCTTGTTTCAACTCTCACTGGAGGACGCCTGGTGGGTGCTACACCCAAAAGATAGGGGTTACACATACTACTCATCGGTGCATGATTCACAGTCCAGAATTGACTATTGGTTTGTCTCCCCCGCAATTATCGCTGCGGTGCAGACTTGTGAGATGCTGCCCCGCACACTTTCTGATCACTCCCCAGTTACGATCGAGGTTGATTTTCGTGACTGCCCCAGACCTGCTAGAAACTGGAGAATGCCTGGGGGGCTACTGTGTGATCCAGGGGTAGTAGAGGAACTACACATTGAAATTGCTGATTTCCTGGATAGGAACATAGGCTCTGTTGATAGATACTCCACGTTGTGGAATCATTTAAGGTGTGGATCAGAGGAAACCTATTATCTAAATCTGTGGGACTCCTTAAAGGGGTCCGTGCTGAGTTAACCTGAGTTGAACTTACACTGAAAACACTAGAGGAGGCATATACTTCTACTCAAGACAGGGCAACTCTAGCTGACATACAGTCACACTTACAAGAATTTGGTAAACTGGCCTCCAGTGAGGTGCAATATATGGCTGCCCCGATCCGTGCCCGTAGGTACGGAGAAGGGGATAAGGCTGGCAGGACTCTGTCTAACTTGCTGAAGCAGGATAGACATCATAACCGGATCACAAGCAAACAGACACCACAGGGGGAGGTCCTTCTGGGGGACAAGGAGATTAATGATGAGTTTACTAAATTTTATCAGCAGTTATTCAGTAACAGAGATACTAAAACAGCTACCGAAATTAAAACATACCTAGACACCCTGCAATTGCCTACACTCCCTGATGAGACACGACTGGCCATGGACCAGCCGGTTACGGCGGAGGAGATCACCGAGTCAATCAAAGACTTGGCATCTAACAAAGCTCTGGGGTCCGATGGAATAGGGGCGGAATTTTACAAAGAATTCCACGAAGAGCTGGTCCCTGTGCTGCTACAGGTATAGGAAGAATCACTTCAGAGCCAAATTCTGCCCCCCTCGATGAGGGAAGCCATTATAACCGTACTCCCTAAATCCCGTCGTCCGCCTCAGGACATATCGTCCTATAGGCCGCTCTCATTGATTAACACTGACGCCAGGATATTCGCGAAAGTGTTGGCCAATAGGCTTTTGCCAGAGGTCCCGAGACTGGTGGACCCCGACCAAAACGGCTTCATCCCCAGCAGGTCCACGGCCTTTAATCTCCGTAGACTTTTTGGTATCATGGCCCAGATTGACCAGGAGAGGAAGGCTGTGGCCATATCCTTAGTTGCCGAAAAGGCCTTCGATTCCATTTCATGGGCCTATCTGCTGGCGGTGCTGAGGGAGTTTGGTATCGGCCCTAATTTTATTACATATGTGAAGCTACTATACACTAACTCTGGTGCCCGAGTGCTAACCAACCACACCATCTCTGACCTATTTCTGTTGGCAAGGGGCACCAGGCAAGGCTGCCCGTTCTCGCCCATACTTTTTGCATTAACAATAGAGCCAATGGCGATTGCAGTCAGACTCAGACACTCAGACAGGGGCATAAACCTGAAGGGGGCCATCCAGTTGATATCTCTATACGCGGACGATACCCTTCTGTATGTTCGCGAGCCAGAACACAATATCGCTCCTATCATGGCGGAGATTCAGGAATTTACAACACACTCGGGATACTCCATAAATAAAGGGAAGTCCGAGATATTCCCTCTCACACTCGCAACCACATGCCCCGACTATACGTGCAGACTCAAATGGGCTGCACAAATCATTAGATATTTGGGAATAGTGGTCTCCAAGGATAAACACACTTTATACTCGGACAACCATGAGAGTGCACTACAAGCCCTGAACACTAAATTACTGATGTGGGACCGCCTCCCACTTTCACTGCATGGGAGAGTTGCGGTCCTCAAAATGATACTCTTGCCCCAACTGTTGTACTTTTTTGTTAATATCCCCATATGGCCAGGCCGGCCCTTTTTCAATAGGCTTAGATCAATTGCCACGACTTTTCTGTGGAATGGTAAAACCCCTAGGATAGGCTGGGACAAACTGATTGAGCCATATTCAACCGGGGGCCTAACTGCACCCGATTTTGAATTATACTACTACGCTGCCCAAGCCCAATTTTCGAGTTATTAGTATGATGCCTCCAGTGGACCCCAACACCACACATCCCACAAACATACAATCAGTGATATTTGATACATGGTATAGAGACACATGTGAATTCAACCCAGTGAGCTGCACGGTGGGTGCATGGAAAGCCATATTTAAAAGGCTGGGAGTTGAGTGGCCCATTAACCCTGCGATTCCCCTTTGGAACTACCCTGTTATACCGCCAAATCATAACGGCGGGTTGCCCGAAGCATGGGACCCAAACGAGGAGATGAAATTGGGGACCTGTTTATTGATGGGAGGTTTGCGACCCTGGAGGAAATAGTGAGGGCACTCAGCAGGGGTCCGCTTAGGATACTGTAGTACTACTGTATACGATCAGCCTTTCAGAAACACTGGCTCACCTTCCCTGAAGAGCCCCCTACTCATCCTTGTGTACAACTAGTGACATTTGAGGGCGGCTTGGTGATTTCGAAATTATATACAGCAGTTCAAACTGTTGGGTGTCCTGACCCACGTTTAAGCTATCATGCCACAACATTTGGTGCTGTGGGCTTAGAAAATTCAAGATGGCGGAAAACCCACATGTGCGCCGAAATCCAGGAAAGCTGCGCAGTTTGTGCGCACACCAAAATGGTTGCCTCACTTGCCACCCACCAGTGCGAGAATGAAAGGCCGGGTTGCCATGAGGGAAATGGGTTGCCAAAGGAAAAACAGTAGCGCCGGTTAGCTTCAAAGCGCTTTAAAACCACCATTGGACTACCCGCACAGTAGTCTGAAACCATTGGGAATGGCAATGCTGATTGCCAAATGCAACCTAGAATTGTTGGGAATTCATTTTCTTAAATCCCAAAAATGGGTGCAGTACCAGTACTCACCACTATCCAAAAGCCGGCAGTTTAAAACCACCCTGTGTTTCTCTGAAGGCAGGCTCAAACTGTCTATTTTAAACATTGCAACACATCTAAAAACTCACTGGACACCAGCAGACATTTGGTAGAATGGAGTGTTGTGTGCCTACAAAATCTGGGAAATGAAGAGCCCAGAACAATGCTTATAACAAAACTGGCTGAGCTATGGAGTCAGCAGTTTAAGTTGCACTGGATTTAAAGACACTAAAATCGAAAATGTTTAGATTAAATGAGTGACCTATGTTTGGTGTCACATGCCTTTGTAACTGTTGAAATGCCATAGTTTTGCACTTAGAATCAGCCTTCTAGCTGCATATGTGAAAATGTTTAGTTTTATTTGAAGGCAGAAACTGGGGAACAAAAAGTGACATTTTATCTGAAACCCGGCTTAAGGAACTGAATTCTGCCTGGCAACTACCCCCATCAGGAGTGAAACTTGAGTCACAGCTGTGTTCCCAGGCCTAGCTGCCCTTTTGCTGCTCACACTAAGGATATGCCATCTTTCTGATAATTGAATTACCTGTGCTCTGCAGGAGAGTGAACAATGCAACTCCCTTCACCCAGGCAGAGGGTTTATTGAGAGGATCATAAATGGCTTCCTCTTGAACAATGAGCCTCTCCTGACTCAGGCAAAGGTTTTATTACAGCGGTCGTAAAATGTAGCTTCCTCTTGGCAGAAGCTGGGAGGAGCACTGCCTGTGAGAGAAGCTGGCTTGGCAGAACTGGATAAACCAGTATTTCTACCTTGTGCTGAGGGGAAACCACACCCCTTTGTAGCCAGAATATTGTTTAGAAAAAGATGAATAACTCATAGTACGGACATGTGAAAATTTTATAAATGACACCATAATTCTTGTGATTTTTCTGCCCACATTTTAAGAGGTTTTTCGACCCGGTGGCGTGTTCAGGGGGGTTTTAGCGGAAAAGTGGATATTACTCTAAATGTATGCATGTTAAAAATCTGAAACTTCATCAGTTAATGTCCATACTCCCTGCGCACATGTATGTAAAGTTGGGTCAATGTCAGATCAGTTAAAAAGTCAATTATGTGCCATTTCTGAATGCAAGCTCTTAGAAACAGCAGATTTGGACAGAGACATGGCTAAATTCAGCCACACCATGTATATGTAATTTCAAGCAACTGTGTAACTGTGAAATATGTCTTTTATTATCAAATATAGAATGTGTGCAATCTGACAGAGGAGTGTCCTATCTGCAAGCCATAAAATGACATCCCTCTGACTCACAGTTCATTCCCCAATCAAATGATAAATGGAAGTTTGACCAATTAGAAGCTGAGAGAGAGGTAGGGTCAGTGATGCTAGAACACACCCACATTCTAAACACATAAAAGCAGACAGACAGGACAGATAGGGACCTTCAATTCCATTTGCTGCAACGCGCTCTGCCGGACCATACAACATCCAGAGATCCAGACTTCAAATTCATCAACCTCCAGAAAGCCAAACTAGAGACCAGACCAGAGAGAGAAAGCAGTGCTGTACCCAGAGAGAAAGCAGTGCTGTACCCAGAGAGAAAGCCGTGCTGTGCCCAGAGAGAGACCCGAGCCCAGTCTAAAACCCTGACCAGATCCGTGATGAGGCCCATTTAATTCAAGAATATAGTGTGAGTACCCAGCTGAACTGTGTAGAACCAATCTCTTAGTTTAAATTCATCTAATTCAATCTATTTAATCTAAGTAGAACTGCCTCCTAACTGTCACCTGTCATTTGTAAAGCTGTCACTTGTCATTTCCTAGTTGCAAGCTGCACTTGTCTTTTTGAACTTTAAAATTTCAAATCTGAAAAACGACCTTCACAAAATCGCTCATATCTCCGCAACCGTTTGTGAGACTTGCAATAACTTTCATCTGAAAGGTTAGAATCGTGGCTTTCCTACGAACCTAGAACCGCATTCCTACCCCTTATAGTTTTACCGCAATCGCGGAACACGCATTCGCGAATTTTACCGCGATTTGCAAATTTCTTCACATGTAAAAAACTGCTGCTGCTTGCCTTCCATTTGCCAGAAATTCGTTTAACCTGCTAACTATCCCTGCATCATTGCTAGTGTGAGCCTGGACTAATATTAACTAGATACCACTCACCCTGAACCTCTGAAAGGGAATTAAAAGCATTTCCAGCATATTTCTCATCCATTGCTAGCACATATCAAAGCATTTTGCCTGTGTTTTCAAAACTCCTATCTGTTTTAAACTTCTGTCGTGTAAGCTTGCTGGGGTGAACTGATTTACATTGATTGCATTTCTGAGAACTGTGTGCTTCCTTCCATTTCCTTGCATTGCATCAAGGGGGGGAGGGGATTGCCAGAGAAAAGTGATTACATTGTTTGGTTGAAATCATATTGAGTATTTTCTGTACTGCATTCATTGAATATTGCATCCACCTGAGCTTACATAAAGCATCCTCTACCACATTATACTTTTGTTCCTATTTACCAGTGTGCTACCTTATCCATTTCATGTCAACTCATTAGTGATTATAAGAAGTGTGCTAGTGCCAGATTCTCCGTTGTTGATCTTTATCATATCAGATTAAGTGTGCTATTCAATTATTAATTTATTATAAAGTGTGATATATATATATATTTTAAATTATCAAATAAACCTTTTAAACTTGCAAAACAGAACTACTTCTTGGCTCAGTGGGGTCAGGGGGATTCCAAGAGAGGGGTGTTATATAGGGGTAGTCATCCAGAACGCATGAACTGGACATAAAGATATATCAATAAGGGTTTTCATTCAGTATTCTAGACTAGGCGTTAACTTAGCTGTAGTGCTGAATTGAATCCTCTTACAAATTGGGGGCTCGAGCCGAGACGTTGGGTTAGATTTACCACTTGTGCAGCTTAATACAGTGTGCTAACTGACGGGATACATACATCCGGTCGGATCACCACGCTGCATTACGCTGTGAAGCATTCCTCAAAAGGGACACTCCAAGAAAAGTTCTGTTCTGCAAAAATAAAATACAAACTTCTGTAAGTCAGGACAGAGACCAATCTCTAGAATGACGACCTTAGTAGACATGAAAATGGCCAGAGAGCACCTCTTGCATAAGCTATTTGTGAGAGGTGAATGGACCGAACAGGGCCAGGATGCCTGGTTGCAGGCCATCACGCGACAGGTCACTGAAACAGGGTCAGACTAATGGAGAGATCAGGGTCCATTACATGTGGCCCTGAGTGAACTATATATGGCTCCTAAGGCCAAAGATGAACACGACAAGATTGTTAGGATAGCGGCATACCTGTACCTATATATGGGAGACATGCAGGATAGATGTGCTGAAAGCCAAAATCTGGCAAATAGGCAACAGATGGCGTTAGAGAAGGTCCAATCTGACCTGGTCTCTTCTGAGCAGAGGCTGCAGAGGAGCCAGGAGTCAGAAGATGATAGTAGGCAGCACATCATTAAAATAAAGAAGGATATGGATGTGCTGCAACAGGAAAAGGTAGAACAGGATACCAGATTTCTGGCCTTGCAGAAGGAATACCAAGAAGGTTTGGACTCCCTACTGCAAAACCAGAAAAAGCTGGAGCAACAACTGGACTTCAGCAGGGTATGTGCTGAGCAGGTAGTCACCCTGCAAGGCCACCTAGATAGAGTGAAGGCAGAGAGCAACAAACTAATTCTGAAAGACCTGGATACCCAGGCAGAGTTTGATCAGGAGCGCCAGAATGCTGGTGCCTTCCAAAGACAAAGGGACGACCTGGCAGCACAGATGCAGGCTCTCAGTCAGGAAAGGGATACCTTAGGCCAGGAAGTCTGCCATTTAAAAAGAAAAATGGAAGAAAATCACCTGACCCACCAGGGACTGGGTGACCTCCAAAAAGAACACCAGAACTTGCTAGAGCACACCAGGAGGGTGGAGGATGCTCTAGCAAGAAAGGAGCAGGCCAATAGGGACACAGCTCAGGAGGTAACCCTCCTGCAGCAAAGACTGGCCCAGTTCTCCAGGACCAACCAGGAAGCACAGAGGGAAAATGAGGCCCTCTGTCAACACAATGATAGGCTCCAACAACAGGTAGCGATGCAGGAGAGACTGATAGAGTCGAGTAAGGCCTTAACAGAGGAACTGAAAGCACAAATGCAGGCTCTTGCATTGCAACAGGGAGCAGGGGCGGATAGAGATGAGGTCCGCTGGGAAAGAGAGACTCCTGACCATAACCGCAGGAGCCCTAACCCCAGGGGCCTTCATCTCCCCCAGTCCCTGGACTCTACCACCCCCATGTCCCCTGGCGCACATGAGCACAGGGCCGCAGGGATGGCAGATTACTATCCAGCTAAGAGTATGGGGCTCATAGGCCAGTACCACTCAGGAATGGAGGGGTGGGCATCCGGGTATGGGCACCCAAGTACAGTACAGTTCAATGGGGAACCCCAGGAGAGTAGGCCCATTAAGGGCATCCTGAAAACCTCTGCCCAGTTAGGTCAGTGGAGGGGGTACCCATCAAATCCTGGCAGCAAGGAGGAATCTGAAGACTCCTCTGAACTGCGCAGGACACAGGAGACCAGGTCCCCACATTCTGCCAGCCATTCCCAGGCTCGCAGAATCCGGGAAAACCTGGAAGAACAGACGGGAACCTCTGGGAGCAGTGCCTCTGAGTCCGAGGAAGAATGGACAAGGGTTACCCGAACCAAAAAGGCCAATAAGGCAAAAAGGGCCTTGCTTAAGGACCCCTTAAAGCAGATTAAGGCGATCAGGAGCGTCATCACGCCTTACCATAAGAACGCTAAGTATTCTGTTTGGGAGCACTTAGAGTTGTTTGAACAAATGATGGAGACTTTCCATTTGAAGGACAGCCAAAGCTGTATTCAATATGTAAAGTGGACATTCTCCCCGGAATACTCCAGTTTCTTTGCGGGGCTGGAGGACCAAAATCATTTAAGATGGTCCACATATAAGGCGGCCATCCTGAAACATTTTTCTGTTCACAGAAATCCTCAAGAGGCTCGCAAGGCAGCCTACAATTTGCAATGTGGGGAGGATCAGGCCCCACAAGAATTTGTGCAGGAGTTAAAGCGTGCTTTTGCACAGACCACAAGAAGGGTGCGCACGGATAGCAGGGAATTTATAAATACGTTTTTCCATGCCTTGCCCAAATATATCATGACCCAGCTCGTGAGGGATTTTCACGAGAAAAGATCTTTAGACTGGGTCATTGAACAGGCTACCCGGATCTATGAGGTGCAGAAACCGATAGATAGCAAAAGTAATGCCCAGAAAAACCCCAAAGCCAACAGCACCCCTGCTGCTGCCAAGTTGGCAGAGGTAAAGGTCACCCCCGTTTGGGATTTGGAGATGGGGGGGCCTAAAAACCTGCCTGCACCTAATAATGCTAGGCCCAGGAGGTCCTCGGGTCAGTTACAGACAGGGAGCCAAGGAGGCAGCCCCACAAATGGGGTCCCTCGCTCTCCTGATTATGTAAGTCCCCGTTACAAGGGAAATCGACCCATCCTGGGTTATGTGTGGACTCCTCCAGCCCAAGGGGGGGGATCCAGACAAGCACCTAACCCAGGGAACTTCCCTCCAAACTTCCCACAGGAGGGCAGAAATTTACCAAACCCTGGGCAGAACTTTTTCCACAGATATCCACCCGACTTCCAGCCCCAAAACCATCCATCCTTCTTTCCCCAATTCCCTGAGCCCAGACCACTGAATCCGGGAGAGGGGAGGCCAAGGGTGGAGGGGTACCCAAATCTTCCCAACCCGGGGTATTACCAGAGGAGGGACAGCTACCCTTCCCGGGATCAGCCCAGGGGAGAAAACAGGGCCCCGTATCAGCCTGAGCGGGTTTCCCAGTTAGAGCGCCAGGTTCAAAACATGGCGCGGGACCTGGGTCACATACTGAGGGCTCAGCAGAACCCTCAGATGGGCGTGCCGGCGCAGAACGCACCCAACTCTGGACCTGGTGCTCCAGAACAATGACGGGGGCAGCACCCCGATAACACACCGGTTCCCAGGGAGGAGGCACAAAGGGAAGGGGGGTGTAAAGCCTTGGAGGAAGCTTCCTTCCTCACTTGTAAACAGCCCCTGGAAACCCAGGAACCGGAAACGAAATCTCTTGCCCCTGAAAGTCTGCCCCCTAAGGAGCAGAGGGGGGGTGGGAGAAACAAAAGACCCAAACAGACTCAGTTTGAGGAGGATGTACAGGTCTTCCAATTTGAGGGAGAGGGATCCTCAGAGGATCCTGGGAAAAGGATCTTCTCCTTCAGAGAGGGGGGAACTCCTCCCAAAGAAAAATGGGTCCCTAGGGATGCAAATCCAGACTGGGGAGATGTGGAGACTGAGCTACCGCCGCCCACCATCTCATCCCAGAACCAACAGCAAGAAAATCCCCTGGTTCAAACCCATCCTGGTGACTGCCTCCAAAAAGGGGGGGGCGGCCCAGAACCGGAGCCAGGGGAACCCACAATGGCTCTGATCTCCAGTTGCCAACTTTTTCTTTCAGATTCCCAAGACTCTCCACAGAATTCTGCCCAAATCTCTTCGCTAGCGATGTCCAAAACCAGAAAGTTAGCCCACCAGTTGTCCAAAAATGTACATTATCTGTGCCCCCTTGAGGAGAAGGAGGGAAGATATTATGCCCCGGTACAAGTACAGGGGCAGGGTACAATTTTGGCACTGGTGGACACTGGATCTCAAGCTACCCTTCTGTCCAGAAGGGCCTTTGATGATTTGAATGCAGGAAGGGGAGAGAATTACCAAATTCCTCTCACCTCTCTTCCGGGACAACTACAGAACTTTGACGGGAAGGAAATTCCCGTTGAGGGGACTGCAGACTTGGACATTAAAATTGGGCGACATAAGTTGAAACACCCGGTCATAGTTGTGACCCCGGAGGGCACCCCTTGTTTACTAGGGAATGACCTCCTGAGAAGGTTGTCACCCCTAATAGATTGTGTAAACAAGGTCCTCTGGACCCAGACTAGCCGACCAATAAAATTAAAACAGAGTGTCAACCATGTTAGTTTAAACGGCACATGCCACATGGTTGAACAAAAATCTGACCAAGTAGAATTTCACTTCCAGAACAACCAGATTCCAGACGTGACAGTAATAGCAGTAGGACAACAGACTAGTGATGGGGGGTCCTCTCTATTTCTGAAAATCAACCTTCCTTCCAGTCTAAAGTGGTATTCCACGCTGGAAGGAAACACTCTGAAATTCTATACTAATCCCCAATCAGAAACTCCCACTCCTATAGTCCAAAAAGATGTGAAATCAGCTCAGAGCCTGGCTGATATTCAGCAAATTGGAGAGCAGTGGTTCATCCCTGTTCAGTTAAATGATGGGAAGGACTCTGTTCTCGCTCGAGTGTGTGTGAACAACGGTAAGAGCTTCATCAGCGAAGCCATGTTTCGCCAACTCCCAAAGGATCCAGCCATTCCCACCTTCAAACTGATAGACAAATGGGAAATGGACCTGGAAGCACCTGATTCCAAACATCTCCTGCCAAGCAGGTGTATGCTCAAAATCTCCATGGGCAACAAGAGCATAGTCCACAATTGTTGGGTCGTGCGAGACGTCCCTGCCGCCTTTTACTTAGGCAGTGACATTCTCAATCGCTTTGCCATTAGTTTGGACCTAATAAACTTCAAAGCTTGGTCCCGATTAGCGGATAATCCCATGAGCTTTGATGATCCAGAAAAAGCATTTAGGTCAGCTCAATTGCTACCTTATGCAGTTGAAATTCAGGTTAAAGAGGAAGTCACCATCCCAGAAAGGACCCGACAATTCTCCCTGGAAGTGAAAGTTAAAAGGGGACAAGAGTTGAAAAACCCTGATGCTTACATACATCTAAATGCTTCTTTCCAACAGCAAGGGTTGGGGGTAAACCCAACTCCATTAGTCAACATAGAACATGACACCATTCTAATAGAGGTGGATAACAGCGACTTAAAGAGTATTACTCTAGCCGCAGGCACCATTATTGGAATGGCGGTTGATGACCGACATTTCTCCATTGATCTTAGAAATGAACTGTTAGGACCAATCCCCAAGGACTGCGTTGACAGTGACAGTGATGACAATACGACATCAGACAGGATTTTTACCCGGCATGGGGGGAACTTCCTGGTGTACACTTCTTGCCCCTATGGTAAGGAAGATGTGACTTGTGACTTCAGGAGGGATGAGGTGATTTTCCAGGTCCATGAGGGCTGCCTTTCCCACCTGAAGCCTCCAGTCCAAATCAGCACTCTGACCAGGGACTTCTCCACCCAGCTGGAGGAGGCCGCGGAGATAGCCAAACCAGAAGTCTTTCCAGGCTTCAGGCAGATGGTGGAAGAGAGAGTCAACCTAGCTGATGCCTGTGTGACTCTGGAACAAAAGCAAAAGTTGAAACAAGTTTTCTTGGATTTCCAAGATCTCTTTGCGGTAGACTCATATGACTGTGGTCGCACTGACATCCACACAACAACAATCCCCACGGACCCTGGCATGACTCCTGTGTTTGTGAAGCAATATCGCTTGCCTCTCGCATCAATGGAGTCCCTTACTGAAATAATTAAGAACCTTGAGTCCCGGGGAATAATCCGTCCAGTCCACAGCACCTTCAATAATCCGGTGCTGGGGATATTGAAGCCAAACGGCCAGTGGAGACTCTGCGCCGACCTCAGGGAGCTCAACAAACGGGTCCATACTTCCCGATGGCCTCTGCCCTACATTGACCAAGGGCTGGCCCAGATCCAGGGGTCACAGGTATTCACTGCAATAGACCTGACCAATGGATACTGGACCGTGCCTGTCAGCAGGGAGGACCAATACAAACTGGCTTTTACCTTTGGGGGCCAGCAGTACACATGGACCCGGACTCCCTTCGGATACCTCAACTCCGGCAATGAATTCAACATTTTTCTACACAAGGCCATGCCCGACTTGGGTGCAAGGGGTAACCTGGCTTATGTAGATGATGTCCTCATCAAAAGCTCAACTGTTGAGGAACACATAGCGGAGATCCGTTATGTTCTGACACAGTTGAGGGCCGCCGGAGCAAAACTTTCCTTTCAGAAAGCACAGTGGTGTAGAACCCGTGTTAATTTCTTGGGGCATGAGATTACTCCTCAGGGTCTCTGTCCCCAGGAAAAGAAAGTGGAAGCACTTCAGAAACTGAAAGACCCCACAACTCTGCGGGAACTAAGGAGCCTCCTTGGACTGACTAATTACAGCAGAAAGTTCATTGAGGGCTACGCAGAGATCACCAGACCCCTGATTCATCTCCTGAAGGGGGGGGTCAAGTGGGAATGGGGTCCATAACAAGCCGAGGCAGTAAGACAACTCAAGAGAAGCCTCTCACAAGCGCCTTGCCTAGCTTACCCTGTCCGAAACAAAGAGTTCTTCCTGGAGACAGGGTTCTCTAATACGTGCTTGACGGCAGTATTATACCAAAAGCATGACAAGGTCAATAAAGTAATCTCCTATGCGAGCAAAACTTTATCCTCTGTGGAGGAAAAATTCAACGATTGTGAGAAGGCACTCCTGGCAACGGTGTGGGCATTGAAGAATTACCGCCCGTTTATCCAGGGGGAACACATCATAGTGGAGACTCCACACCAGCCTCTGCAATATCTCCAAAGTGACAGAATCCGGGCCGGAAATGTGAGTAACTCCCGAATTACTTCCTGGATTCTGTCAATGCAAGGCTTTCCTGTGGAGGTCCGATATGGCCAAAACAAGAAGAGTCCCCTCGCGCAAGGTCTGGCTGACTTGCATGATTGTGCCAGAGAAAACTGTCTCGAGGACGAAAGTCTGAAAATCAAGGACAACATGGAGGCATACCTTAATTCCCCACACAAAGTCTTTGAAGAAGACGAGTGTGAGGGAATGCCCACTGTGTATGTGGATGGATGCTCTTACCATGTTGACAACAACGGGGAGAAAGAACTGGTGGCTGGCGTAGGGAATGCATGGGTGAATGAGTCCCCAGAACCCTCCGCTGGATACAAAATTGGTCCCCGAAGTAGTCAGGTGGCAGAATTGATGGCTGTGCATCAGGCCATCCTCACTGCTGTCCAGCATCAACTCCGCGAACTGGTCATAATCACAGATTCGGATTATGTACGGAACGGGTTCGTGGAGCACCTGGTTAATTGGAAAACCAGAGGCATGTTATGTGCTAACAGCAAACCCTTGAAACATGGGAAGTTGATCCAAAACATTGATGATCTGGTCACCTCGAATGAGATGACCATCTATTGGAAAAAGATCAAGGGTCATTCCAAAGTAGAGGGACCAGACAAAACTGGAAATGACTTAGCTGATCAGCTGGCCAAAACCGGGGCCATCCAAGGGGATCTAATTGAGATTGAGTCCCTGTTGGGGGAAATCCAGGTCACGGCTATCACTAGGTCCCAGACAAATGCTCACAACGACCTCTCAATTGCACAATGGAGTAAGGAGACCCCTGATGCTGATTTGATTACTGCTCAGAAGGGGGATCCAATAATTGGTAAATTTTACCAGCACCTTGAGGACCCTGAGAACTTTCCCCTGACGGATACCGATTACATTGGGAAAGAGGACCTGAGAGTGTTGATGAAATGTCCAAAAATGTTCCGGATCCAAGACGGTTTGTTGGTAAGGAAATCCAAAGCTGGCCACGATCAGTGGGTGGTTCCTACCTCATTCCGAAGCCTGATGTTAAGTCACGCCCATGATGCGGCCACCGCCGGTCATAGGGGGTTTCACACAACACTGGAAATCTTAAGAGAGGTTGCATACTGGCCACACATGGGACAGGACCTCAACCAATATTTGAAGGGTTGTCTTGTGTGTGCACAATTTCAGCCATCATCCCTCACGCATCGTGCACCTCTCCAAAAGAGGGGGATGACACTGCCATGGTCAGATTTACAAATCGACTTTGTAGGCCCTGTGATTCGCTCGGCTAGGGGGAATAAGTACATGTTGACTGTGACATGCTTGTTTACCAAGTGGGTGGAATGTCTCCCAGCCCCAAACTGCAAGGCAGAAACGGCAGCTGCCTTGATGATTAACCACATCTTTTCCCGTTTTGGTCTACCTCAAAGGATTGAGTCAGACAGAGGTAGCCACTTCACCAGTGAAGTAATGACAAAGATGTGGGAGATACTGGGGGTCAAGAGAAAGCTGCATATTGCTTATAGACCAGCTTCTTCTGGGGCAGTAGAGAGATATAACCGGACAATTGTGAGCATATTAAAGAAGTTTGTGGAAGATTCTGGGCCAAGTTGGGATATCCGATTACCTCTGGTCCTAATGGCTATCAGATCTACCCCTTCATCTGCAACCAAAATGTCACCATTTGAGTTGATGACTGGGCGCACGATGGTGCTTCCTCAGCATTTGCTCTATAGGACCCAAGAGCAGACACTGATAAATGCCTCCACTACTCATGAGTATGTAGAGAATTTAAGGAAACACCTCCAACATGCTTTTGCTTATGCTCAGCGGAATCTAGAAAGATCAGCTGATAGCATGAAGACCCACTATGACCTGAAAACTTCCAGGAAGGAATATCAGGTGGGGGACCGGGTCTATCTATACAACTTCCAAAGGAACCAGGCCAAGCAGCGCAAACTTTTGCCTACATGGAAGGGACCCTTTGAGATCATCGACAAAATCTCCCCTGTGGCCTACAAAATCCACATCCCCAAAGGTCCTTTGGCAGCGGGGGAAGACAAGTGGGTCCACATAAACCAGTTGAAATGTTGCCATCCCAGGCACACTCTGCAACAACTGGAGGAATCCTCTGGAATCCTAGCGGGTACTGTCTCAGATTAATTCAGTTCCAACCATAAAACATACCACATCTAGTCTCTAAAATATTGTGATTTGCATGAAACTGTCTCTTAGTTATACTGTTTTTTATCAAAATAAGAATGTAATGTTTCGTTATGATGAAATGCATATGCTGCCCCACTATCTCAACAGTGGTGCAAAAACGTCTATGAGTAGGTATTGCCGCTCTTCCTTTGTCGTCCTAGGAGAAAGAAAATCTGAAGACGGGCCAAGGAGGACGATCCGGAGACCGGGAACGAAGATCCAATGGGCCCAGTGGACCGCCCAATATTCACATCAGGACCGGCGAGGAGAACCCATCGATCAGTACCGGATGGAGAAGAAGATGCTGAACTGTGCCATCTACAGAGTAGGAAGAAGATTATGCGGACAGACCGGTGCGTGGGTCAAAACCCTTGGGCACGCGACTCCCCATCGACTCAAATTCAAAGTTCAGTCGCGTGGGGGGGGCTTGTTGGGTGTCCTGACCCACGTTTAAGCTATCATGCCACAACATTTGGTGCTGTGGGCTTAGAAAATTCAAGATGGCGGAAAACCCACATGTGCGCCGAAATCCAGGAAAGCTGCGCAGTTTGTGCGCACACCAAAATGGTTGCCTCACTTGCCACCCACCAGTGCGAGAATGAAAGGCCGGGTTGCCATGAGGGAAATGGGTTGCCAAAGGAAAAACAGTAGCGCCGGTTAGCTTCAAAGCGCTTTAAAACCACCATTGGACTACCCGCACAGTAGTCTGAAACCATTGGGAATGGCAATGCTGATTGCCAAATGCAACCTAGAATTGTTGGGAATTCATTTTCTTAAATCCCAAAAATGGGTGCAGTACCAGTACTCACCACTATCCAAAAGCCGGCAGTTTAAAACCACCCTGTGTTTCTCTGAAGGCAGGCTCAAACTGTCTATTTTAAACATTGCAACACATCTAAAAACTCACTGGACACCAGCAGACATTTGGTAGAATGGAGTGTTGTGTGCCTACAAAATCTGGGAAATGAAGAGCCCAGAACAATGCTTATAACAAAACTGGCTGAGCTATGGAGTCAGCAGTTTAAGTTGCACTGGATTTAAAGACACTAAAATCGAAAATGTTTAGATTAAATGAGTGACCTATGTTTGGTGTCACATGCCTTTGTAACTGTTGAAATGCCATAGTTTTGCACTTAGAATCAGCCTTCTAGCTGCATATGTGAAAATGTTTAGTTTTATTTGAAGGCAGAAACTGGGGAACAAAAAGTGACATTTTATCTGAAACCCGGCTTAAGGAACTGAATTCTGCCTGGCAACTAACCCCAACAGGAGTGAAACTTGAGTCACAGCTGTGTTCCCAGGCCTAGCTGCCCTTTTGCTGCTCACACTAAGGATATGCCATCTTTCTGATAATTGAATTACCTGTGCTCTGCAGGAGAGTGAACAATGCAACTCCCTTCACCCAGGAAGAGGGTTTATTGAGAGGATCATAAATGGCTTCCTCTTGAACAATGAGCCTCTCCTGACTCAGGCAAAGGTTTTATTACAGCGGTCGTAAAATGTAGCTTCCTCTTGGCAGAAGCTGGGAGGAGCACTGCCTGTGAGAGAAGCTGGCTTGGCAGAACTGGATAAACCAGTATTTCTACCTTGTGCTGAGGGGAAACCACACCCCTTTGTAGCCAGAATATTGTTTAGAAAAAGATGAATAACTCATAGTACGGACATGTGAAAATTTTATAAATGACACCATAATTCTTGTGATTTTTCTGCCCACATTTTAAGAGGTTTTTCGACCCGGTGGCGTGTTCAGGGGGGTTTTAGCGGAAAAGTGGATATTACTCTAAATGTATGCATGTTAAAAATCTGAAACTTCATCAGTTAATGTCCATACTCCCTGCGCACATGTATGTAAAGTTGGGTCAATGTCAGAAATTGAAAAATCAGTTAAAAAGTCAATTATGTGCCATTTCTGAATGCAAGCTCTTAGAAACAGCAGATTTGGACAGAGACATGGCTAAATTCAGCCACACCATGTATATGTAATTTCAAGCAACTGTGTAACTGTGAAATATGTCTTTTATTATCAAATATAGAATGTGTGCAATCTGACAGAGGAGTGTCCTATCTGCAAGCCATAAAATGACATCCCTCTGACTCACAGTTCATTCCCCAATCAAATGATAAATGGAAGTTTGACCAATTAGAAGCTGAGAGAGAGGTAGGGTCAGTGATGCTAGAACACACCCACATTCTAAACACATAAAAGCAGACAGACAGGACAGATAGGGACCTTCAATTCCATTTGCTGCAACGCGCTCTGCCGGACCATACAACATCCAGAGATCCAGACTTCAAATTCATCAACCTCCAGAAAGCCAAACTAGAGACCAGACCAGAGAGAGAAAGCAGTGCTGTACCCAGAGAGAAAGCAGTGCTGTACCCAGAGAGAAAGCAGTGCTGTGCCCAGAGAGAGACCCGAGCCCAGTCTAAAACCCTGACCAGATCCGTGATGAGGCCCATTTAATTCAAGAATATAGTGTGAGTACCCAGCTGAACTGTGTAGAACCAATCTCTTAGTTTAAATTCATCTAATTCAATCTATTTAATCTAAGTAGAACTGCCTCCTAACTGTCACCTGTCATTTGTAAAGCTGTCACTTGTCATTTCCTAGTTGCAAGCTGCACTTGTCTTTTTGAACTTTAAAATTTCAAATCTGAAAAACGACCTTCACAAAATCGCTCATATCTCCGCAACCGTTATAGTTTTACCGCAATCGCGGAACACGCATTCGCGAATTTTACCGCGATTTGCAAATTTCTTCACATGTAAAAAACTGCTGCTGCTTGCCTTCCATTTGCCAGAAATTCGTTTAACCTGCTAACTATCCCTGCATCATTGCTAGTGTGAGCCTGGACTAATATTAACTAGATACCACTCACCCTGAACCTCTGAAAGGGAATTAAAAGCATTTCCAGCATATTTCTCATCCATTGCTAGCACATATCAAAGCATTTTGCCTGTGTTTTCAAAACTCCTATCTGTTTTAAACTTCTGTCGTGTAAGCTTGCTGGGGTGAACTGATTTACATTGATTGCATTTCTGAGAACTGTGTGCTTCCTTCCATTTCCTTGCATTGCATCAAGGGGGGGAGGGGATTGCCAGAGAAAAGTGATTACATTGTTTGGTTGAAATCATATTGAGTATTTTCTGTACTGCATTCATTGAATATTGCATCCACCTGAGCTTACATAAAGCATCCTCTACCACATTATACTTTTGTTCCTATTTACCAGTGTGCTACCTTATCCATTTCATGTCAACTCATTAGTGATTATAAGAAGTGTGCTAGTGCCAGATTCTCCGTTGTTGATCTTTATCATATCAGATTAAGTGTGCTATTCAATTATTAATTTATTATAAAGTGTGATATATATATATATTTTAAATTATCAAATAAACCTTTTAAACTTGCAAAACAGAACTACTTCTTGGCTCAGTGGGGTCAGGGGGATTCCAAGAGAGGGGTGTTATATAGGGGTAGTCATCCAGAACGCATGAACTGGACATAAAGATATATCAATAAGGGTTTTCATTCAGTATTCTAGACTAGGCGTTAACTTAGCTGTAGTGCTGAATTGAATCCTCTTACAAAACACACTCCCCCTCGACCAACCTGATTAAAGTTATGTGGGAAAGGGACCTGTAGACCCCCCTGGATGACCAAACCTGGGAGAGATACTGTTCGCTCACCAAGCGAGTGTCCCTAAATGCTGGCCTGCGCTTGATTCAGTTTAAAATTATAAATAGATTACACTATACTCCAGCCAAAATAGCGAAGTTTACGCCGGATAGGTCTGGGGAATGTCCCAAATGCAAGGCAAGAGAGGCTGGAGCATTTCACATGTACTGGAGGTGTCAGATGGTGTATGGTTTCTGGAGGGAGGTGGCAGAGATGCTAGAAGAAATTACACAGATCCCCCCGACAATGACGCTGCAGAAATACTTGTTCGGAGATATAGGCAAGTGCTCTGAAAGGGTCGGAGACTGTTCATGTGCAATAGCTAAAAAATGTATTTTACAACAATGGAAGAGCACTAGACCACCCAGCATGAAACATTTCCTTAAAGAACTGACTTATGTCAATGAAGCTGAGGAGCAGTTTGCCTAACGTGCCCATCGGCAAGCAGACCTAAAGATATATGGGGACCCCTCCGAATGTATTTGTGTGATATGATTTTGGACGTTGATGATACTATATAACTCTGATTCCTCAAGGATAAATGTAATGTTCGATGCTTATGTACGTTGGTAATGATGTGATTGTGTTGTATGCCTCTATGACCTTAATAAAAAAAGTTTAAAGAAAAAAGAAGAAATCTTGCAAGAAGTTGCATACTGGCCACACATGGGGCAGGACCTCGAGCAATACTTGAAGGGGTGTCTTGTGTGTGCACAATTTCAGCCAACATCACTCACACACCATGCTCCCCTCCAAAAGAGGGGGATGACACTGCCTTGGTCAGATTTGCAAGTTGATTTCATCGGGCCAGTGATTCGCTCCTCTAGGGGGAACAAGTACATGTTAACTGTAACATGCTTGTTTACTAAATGGGTGGAATGTCTCTCAGCCCCAAATTGCAAGGCACAAACAGCAGCTGCCCTGATGATCAATCACATCTTCTCGTGTTTTGGACTACCCCAAAGGATTGAGTCAGACCGAGGTAGTCACTTCACTAGCGAAGTGATGACAAAGATGTGGGAGGTAAAAAGGAAACTACACATTTCCTACCGCAGTCCTCTAGTGGTGGAGTTGATAGGTACAATAAATCTATTGTGAGCATATTAAAAAGGTTTGTGGCAGACTCAGGGCCAAGTTAGGATATTCGATTACCCCTTGTCCTGATGGCCATCAGATCTACCCCTTCTTCTGCAACAAAAATCTCTCCATTTGAACTGATGGCTGGATGAAGGATGGTGCTACTCCAACATCTGCTCTACAGAACCTAAGAGCAGACCTTGTTAAATGCCTCCACAACTCATGAGTATGTTGAGAATCTGAGAAAACACCTTCAACATGCTTTTGCGTATGCTCAGCGGAATCTAGAAACATCTGCAGACAGTATGAAGACCCACTATGACCTTAAGACAACTAAAAAGGAATATCAAGTAGGAGACCGGGTCTACTTGTACAATTTCCAAAGGAACCAAGCCAAAGAGCTCAAATTCCTCCCATGTTGACGGGGTCCTTTTGATATTGTGGACAGAATCTCATCAGTCGCATACAGAATCCGCATCCCCAAGGGTGCTTTGACAGAAGGGGGAGACAAGTGGGTCCACATAAACCAGCTAAACAGTTGCCATCCTAGGCATACTTTGCGGCAAATAGAAGAGCCTACCGGAGACCCATAGGGAGAAAATCCAGAGATCTGAAAAATAATTATTAAGTGTCCATTGAGTACGTACGAGGAAAGAGTGTTAAGACCATTATTAAACATAGGCAGGGAATATTGTACATTGTATTCAATGCATGCATCCACCCCACTACACCCCTGGGGAACAGTAGTGGGGAAATTTCCGTAACCGTGTTATGTTCTGTTTTCTAGTACTGGAACTAAATCCACCTAAGCACCAAGGAGGACCTCCCGGGGAAAAGGAGAAAGAACAAACACAAGAGCCTGGAGTGTCACTAAATACTTCCAACCAGAACCGGCGAGGCGAGCGTGAGTAACTGCTTAATCCTGATTGGGCAGTGCATGGCCGGGGAAAGTTGTCATCTCAGCTTGACACTCCCTTGAAAACAGGAAGCCTAATGGTTTCCGCATAATGACAACAAGCAGCACAATGGGACCTCAGTAGACTTCTGTCTGGGGCTAAGCCAAGGACAATTGCAAGCTGCCCAACTGATCTCTACAGGGGAGCATCCCTCCAGGAAGGGGACCCACCTCCCTGATCAAAGGACTTTACATCTGCTGCCTAGGAAGGGGAGGTTACAAGGGAGAACTTTGAAGTTTAATCCTTATAAAACTCTTTAACTGAGCAACCTAAATAGGCGTCAATCTGAAAATTGGTAGTCATTAACCTAATTTTAGGCGCTTGATTTGAATACATTGATGAAACTCGTACCGTTTAAGGCACCAAAGTTAGCAAAAATGTCTTATTATAGCAGAACGATTAATGTTGCAAACCCAAGATTGTATGTACATGGTCCACTGATAAGCGCCCAGAGATGAGCCGAGTTAGAAATGATTAATACAAACTACTATGTTTAAAATTGGTACATTTCTATAGAATGAGAAAGACAGCTCGCACAATGACAGGGATTGAATGGGAATATAGACAATCAAATATAAAATGTGAGTGTCCAATTTTATTAGGATACATAATGTTACAAATGTACATTTGTGCAAAAGTTATGTTTTGGTAAAAATCAATGTGGGAGTTCCTAAATCCCATTGTAAAGATGACTGCTCAGTGCAGACCGCCAACCAGGACAAAGCATGTCCCTGCAGCCACTTAGAGCCATGGGGTGTGTTTTTGAAATTCTGCCCACACCATAAACTGGGGAATGGCATTTGACAGTATAAATATAGGAGTTTCACTACACATAGGGACTGCTTCCAGAACCCATCCGATTTCAGCACAGCACCTCGTTCCAGAACTCTTCATCTTGTAGTTGACTCCAGAATTCTTTGAAGATGCAGATTTCTTTGCAGACTCCAGACTTTAGCATTGCTGAACTATTGCTAGCTAGACCCAATTTCAAACATCCAAAATGTAAAAGAATAATTCTGCTCCTGCTTGGCTTGCTAATATTAAGACTTGCCTGCTGAAACTTACATCCTGTAATCTTCCATGTCCAGTGACCAGAAGGGCCCATCCTAATCCAGCCTGAGGCGCAGTCCAAAATTGACCAGAACCGCGCCGCAGATCCAATCCCTCCAGAGGTTCCCTGCTGCTGGTAGATCTGATCCAATCCAATGACCAGAGCTGATGGTCAAATTTAATTACAAAGGACTGTAAGTATGAATAGGAAGAACAGTGAACCATAGTATATCTGCATTGTAGTATCCCAATCTCAATCCATCCCATCTTTAAATTCAGAACCCTAGTATCATTAGAATCCTTCTTGCACTGATTTTCTCACCTGTGTTACAAACCCATAACTCCTTAGTGATTTTTAATGATTAAAGTAATTCCCAAACCGAACATGAAGAGTTATGAGCGGCCGTGAATAACTGATTCCTCTGGGGCATTCTCTTTTTCATAGTCCTTAATATAGTATAAGAAAACCTATCTGTAATTTTAAAAAACAAATTGTTGTTTTCATTTTTGCACCTATTTTGCAAAAACGCCTCTCACTAAAGACCTGTTTTTCTCCAATATTGCATAGTAAAAGTTTGCAGCGAATTTGCAAAGTTCAAATGTTTACACGTGTCTATGTCCCATTTCAAAGTACTTCTTCTATCGCATTCTGATCTAAAGTGTGTACTGTTGTTTATATTATAGCTCATGTGTGTTAGGACCTGTTTAGTGTAGCTTTCCTATCCATTTAGGCATTTTTGCACCCTTGTGCATTATTTTACAAAGCCACTTTTCACCTGTCATTTTTAAAAGAGTCAATTTCCAAAAACGTTTTTCTCTCTTGTTTGGGGAGGGAAGATTGCCTATAAACTCTATACCTTGTCTTTCATTCCTGAATACCTGCTGATTACTCACATTTGTGTAGGATTGCTCATTGGTACTTCAGTACTTTGCAGGGGGAACTATTAACTTAAACACTATCTGTGCACAAAACAAAACTGTTCTTTTTTCTGTGTTTTGTACTCAATTGCTTTGCTTATTTTCTGAATTGTATTGTCACCGTTAGGTAATTGCTGTCCCATATATATATATATATATATATATATATATATATATATATATATATATTTATGGGACAGCATATATATATAAATGTATGTGTGATTTGAATATTAAAATAAATAAATAAATATTTACCTTTACAAACTAGCCTGATTCCTGGTTCAGTGTGACCTGGGGGGTATTTTGAGACGGGTGTGGTATGAGTGGTATACCATTCAGAATATTGAACTTATAGATAAAATAAAATAAGGGTTTCATTGCGCTCTACGTGCTAGGTGAGACCTGGGTGTGTGCCTGATTGAAATCCCTTACACAGTACAGAAACAGCTCAAGAAGTTAGTGGTGACAGAGGCTAAGCCATGGTCGGAGATTCTGCTGACCATTGCGCATTATTGCAGACTACTACAAGAAAAGAATTGCAAAAAGGATGATGCTCGCAAAAGCGAGGATGCAAAGTTGGTGCAGAAAAAATTATCCAAGTACACCATTGAAGAGGCATTGTTGACCAGCGTAGACGGGTCGAACTCACAGCAGGCAGTAAACATGCTGCAGGTGAATAATCAAAGACAGTTTGATCAAAACAATGGTGGATTTACTCCACGAGGAAGCTGATTTCGAGGACGAGGTTGGCAAGGTTATCAAGGGAATTGGCAGAGTTATCAGGGAATCTTTCAGAATAAGCAAGGTGGGTTTCAAAATATGCAGAATGTTATTCCGAGTATGCAAAATAGGCATATCGGAAGACCACCGTGTGTAGGTTGGACAAGTGGAATGACAGGGCATTTTTTTCGCACATGTAGAAGTCAAGGGTTCGTGCAAAATTTACACTTTTCAAGATGGGGATGTCAAATCCACCTGCATATTCGCAGCAGAATGGAGATGGCTTTGCGCAGAATCAAACAGTGTAGCAGAAAGTGCAGAGAATGCAGATATGCTTGAAACCACAGCAGGTAGAAGGTAACCCACCACAAGGACAGTCTCAGCAGTCACCTATGCAGCTTCAGCAGAACAGAAACACAGGGCAGTCAATAACTCCTAGAATAGGGGTTGTCTCTATTCATGGAGGGAATCCTTTTACGAATGATGGGACAAGGCTGTACCCACAATAGGACAGCTCACTGGGAGACCTGATGTGTTCCATACTATCTGTGACGCCAAACCCCCATGAGGAACCAAGGGTGGACGTCAGTATAGGAGGCAACAATTTTTCGTTTTTACTAGACACAGGTGCAACGCGCTCATGTATACAAGAGGGAAAATGTTCAATGTCTGGCAATGCCATGAATACTCAGGGATTCACAAGAGCTACAAGTCGAGTTCCTTTTACAGAAGAATTACCAGTTACTATAGGAGAATGTGACATGAAGGTGCCACTGCTATATTCGAGGCAAACACCTGTAAATATATTGGGACGAGATTTAATGACAAAATTAAATATGACAATCTTGCTTACTGATGAAGGTATAGTGTGTTTAGTCCCAGGTATGCATTATGTAAATGTGCGCAAAATTATCATGGCATTTGCAAGACAAAAAGCTAGAAGAGCAATCCCATTAAAGCCAGAGATCTTTCAGTATGGGGTCTGCATTCTAATGTCATGGCTGCCAGGACTGGCAGACAGAACAATGAGAACTCCTTATGAATTTTTGTTCAGGCCAAGGATACCTATGTTCGAGGAAAAGGGACAAGTCTTTCCCTTAAAGATACAAGCAGCCATAGTGCATGGGGAAATGGCTTTTCTTGATGGCAACGATGATGAGGGTAGACAATGGCGTGCAGTAATCGCCATTAGAGAAGGTTACAGATTGACTGACGTCACTGATGAAGATCTGTTTGGGGATCACCTATCTGACGATGAGGTGATATTTGAGATGAACATTACATATTGGGTCAGAGCGATTAAAAGAGAAGTTCCTAAGAAAATTATGCTAGCAAAAAAGCGTCCTGAAAATTTCGACGAAGATATGGCGAAGGTGCCAGTTTCATCATGGACTACAGGCCCCTATGACGTAGGCCTACTGAAGGGGGTTGGAGATGTAAAGATTAAAGTGAAACCAGGAGCAATTTTACCTCAAGCACGGCAATATCCCATGTCTCGAAAGGCAGATGAAGGTATTTTTAAGCTGATTTCCACCATGATGTTATGTTAATGTTAATGTTAAAGGACATTTGTACCGCGCACTATCACCACCGGAGTGGTCCCCTGGCGCTCTGGCGGCTCTGAAAGAGGGAGGGAGGGTGAGTGAGTTAGTGGGTGGAGTTTGGAAAAGTGCAAGAGAGCAGTGATGTACTGTTGGCAGCCTCAACTTGGTGGGTACGTCGGGTGGGCCTGGGGTGTATGCGGCCGGTAGTCGTCGTGTACTGATGTGCGGGTCTATGTGCATTTATTGTTTTGTTGTTGCAGTGTGGTGAAGTTTGTGCGGTTTGTTGTGCTGGAGGTTTGTGGTTGTGTTTGGTTTGGAGTTTGAGAGGTGTATGCGGAGGAGGAAATTGTTAGTGGTCTCGGTTAGTTGGCATCCCTATCCTGGTTGACCAGTTGTGCTCGCGTAATCTCGCTCGATGGGGTGCTTGGGCATCATGTGCCTCTGGAGGTTCATGCTTGTTTTGTATACGAGGCCCCTTGAGCATCTCACTGCCTCTTCCGCCCGTTCTGTCAACAGCGTTGCATGCTCCCAACCCCCACCCACATGGCCAGTGCACCTGCCAGTGTCCATATCTTAGTTAGTGCGGTGATTGGTGGTATCTCGCTAGTTCCACAACCCAATGGTACCTCGTTGTAGCTATACAGCGGTTGGGGATGGTAAGAATTGGCTGGGGTTGTTGCCTCTGTCTCCGTGGGTCTCGCATGTGTACCACTCTGTCTGGCGTCACCCCTCCTGGTGCCCTGAGTGCTTATGAGTTGCTTCTGGGGCTTGTCAGTGTCCTTTCCGGTTTAGTCGTTTGTCTTACTGCTGCTTTGGTTTTAGTCTCTGGTATCGAAGAGCCAGGTTTTTAGTAATTTTCTGAATTTAAGGTGATCTTTGGTGTTCCTTATTTCTTTTGGGATGCTGTTCCAGGTTTTGCGGCTAAGTGGTAGAAGGCGGTGCTTGATGTAAGGTTTTAGTTCCAGGCGGATTTTGTTAGTTGATCTGAGGGGTCTCGTTGGCTTGTAGATTGTTATTTTCTTTTGAAGGAATTCTGCTCCTTGTCCGCAGATTGCCCTGTGTGTTATGCACATTGTTTTGAAGGTGATACATTTTTTTACTGGGAGCCAATGTAGTGTTTTTAGGGCAGGGTTGATGTGGTCTCTTCTGGATAGTTTGAGGAGTAGTCTGGCTGCTGTGTTTGGGATCAGTTGTAGCTTCTTTAGTAGGTATTCTGGTATTCCTAGGTAGAGGCTGTTTGCATAGTCGATACTTGACATGATGAGGCCGAAGATAGTGAGTGTTTTGTGTGTGAAGGAGAGAAAGGTGGTATTTTTCTTGCCGTGTTGAGGAGGAAGAAGCATTTCTTGACTGTTGCGTTTATTTGCGGCTCTAAGGCTAGGGTGTTGTCCATCAGATTTTTTACTATCTTAGATGGTGATGGTGCGATTCCCATTTCCGTTGGCCACGGGATGCCGGTTTCCTTCTCTTGGTCTTTGGATATGATCATGATTTCTGTTTTTCCTGGGTTGATTTTCAGGTTATTGGTATTCATCCAGTTGTAGATTTCTTTTAGACAGTCGGTTAGGTTAGAAAGATCGGCTTGGGGGTCTTTGATTTTGTAAATGATTTGAGTATCGTCTGCGTAGTTGTAGCATGTGATGTTGTGTTTCTAAAAGTTTCTGATAACTGGGGTTTGGTAGATGTTGAAGTACAGTGGTGATAGTGAGGATCCTTGTGGCACTCCACAGTCATTAACTCGTGGGGTGGATTTGAAGGGTTTAATCCAAACGGTTTCTGTTCTGTCTGCTAGGAATGATTTAGTCCAGCATAGCGCTGTGTCGGTTATGCCTATGTTTTCCAATCTTTTGGTTAGGGTGTCATGGCTAACTGTGTCGAAGGCTGCAGAGAGGTCGAGCAGAATGAGGGCTGATGTTGTGTTGGAGTCTGCGTTTGTTTTTAGGTCGTCCCAGATCGATAGTAGTGCTGTTTCTGTACCTCTTGTGGGTCTGAAGCCGACTTGAGCTTGGTCTAGCAGTTGGTGCTTTTCAACGTATTCTTGCATTAGTTTGTATACGTAGGTTTTGAGGAGTTTTGCCGGGTAGGGGATGTTGGAGATTGGTCTGTAGTTGAAGACGTCATCTACGTCGCCGCTTGTGTTTTTCAGAAGTGGTTTGATGTAGGCTGATTTGAAAATCCTTGGAACGGTGCCTGTTGCTAGTGATAGATTTACAAGGTTTCTGTAGTATTCCGATGGCGTTCCTTGTGCGAGGATTGATTTGTAGATGTCCGGGGGGCAGGGATCCATCGGTGATATTTCGGGAAAGTTATTGAGTTTGTGTTGTGGTTTTGAGGTAGGTTTGTTTTGTTGTATGTTGCTGTTGGCTGGCCTCTGTTGGATGGTTTGTCGGATGTCATTGATTTTTTTTTTTAAGTGGTCTGCAAGGTCATTGCAGAGTTTCTCAGAGGGGGTAGGGGTGTTGTCACAGCCTGGTGGGTTTCTCGTTTCTTTAATGATGTGAAACATTTATTTTTGTGTGTTGCTGGCCTTTGTGATTCTGTCGTCATAGTGCCTTCTTTTTGCTTTTAAAATGTCCTTCTTGTATGCATGGATTTGCTTCTAGAACAGTGTTTTTTGTCTTGGGTGTAATGTTTTCTCCATTCATGTTCCATCTTTCTGTTTTCCTTTTTCATGATGCTTAATAGTCGGGTAAACCACTTAGCCATTGCTCTCTTTTTTGATGGTGTAAATGGTTTTTCCGGGGCTATCTTGCCAATTGTATCTGCAATACATTTGTGTAATATCTCTGCTTCCCCGTCTAGATTAGCTAGCTCTAGTTCTGTTGTTGAGGGTTTGGTTAACTCCAGTTGTTCGAAGAGGTTGCTTTCTTTGACGTCTTTCCAGTTTCTTTTTGTGGTGGGTGAGAGTTTAGGGGGTTGGATTGAAACTTGCGTAGGCAGACTGATTACGAATAGGATGATGAGATGGTCGCTTCAAAGTATTTGTATTGGCGGTGCCGTGGTGATGAGTTTTTCCTCAGCGAAGATTGCGTCCAGAGTGTGTCCTGCCGACTGTGTTGCCCCTTTTACTAGTTGTCGTAGTTTCATGGTGGTGAGTTGTTCAGTCAGTGAGTTTTGGGAGTTGGCGTGATTGTCTTCGAACCAGATGTTGACGTCCCCCAGGATGATTAGGTGTTCATGGTTGATGGCTATGTTGGTGATGGCTTCTATGAAGTTGTTGACGAAGGATGCATCGTAAATTGGAGGTCTGTACACTAGGATGAATGTGATGTTGGTTTTTGGGCTTGCTGTTAGGTGTATGACCATGGATTCGCAGTTGAGGATGTTGAGTGGTTCGTCTGTTCTTATTTTAAGGTGTTCTTTGAAAGCTATCACGATGCCTCCTCCTCTTTTGTTTTTCCTGTTTGTTTGAAGGCATTTGAAGTTTCCTGGAAGGCAGCTTTGGAGTGTGATTTTGTAGTTGTCGTCCAGCCAAGTTTCTGTGATGAATAGGATGTCAATACCATTGTCATCGAGTAGGTCGAAGATCTCTGTAGAGTGTTTTGACATGGATCTTGCGTTTATTAGGTTGCAGTGTAGTTTGGAGTTGTGGTTTAGTTTTGCTTTTATTGTTAGGGTTGTCTTCTGATCTTGTTGAGGTGTAGGTTTTGGGTTGTCGGCGTCCTCGAAAAGGTCTTCTAGGTTTAGTCTTGGGTTTAGGTTTTCATCGAGTACGTCTCCCAGGTGTTGCGGCTGTCGATCAGAGGGTCTTCTAGCTTTGGTGATGTAAGGTGTTATTGCTTCGGTTGTGTGTTTGTTGTTTCTGGTGGTGTTCATCCTTCTTCTTCGTGATTTGGTTAGGTTACTTAATGTTGCTGCTTCTGATGTTGCGTTGGTTCGGTCTGGTGAGCAGTTCTCAGCGAGGTATGGAGTTAGGTAGAAGGTTTTGTCTCTTCTCTGAAAGTTGGTTCGATTTTTGATCCTGTCTGTGGGAGTGTGTTCTGTTGTTGTGGTTCTTAGTTGCAGTTCTGGAGTGTTTGTTCTTTCTTCTCTTCTTTCCCTCTGGGTGGGTCGTTTGCGCGGCATTCTACAATTTCGAGTTGTTTAATCTTTAAAATGAGTTGATTGAACTGTCCAGTTGGTTCTGTGTTGTCTGGTTGTCTTGTGGTGTAGTACTTGGTGTGGATGCTGTCCTCTGCGGGTTTTAGCCTTTGGCTGTAGTTGGTATTTCCAGCTGATGTTGCCAATACGTTCGGTCGCTGTCGTGGTGGGGGTAAGGGAGGTGGATAAGGGTTGTACAGTTGGGTTTTGACGGTGGCGTTCTTATGTCTGTGACTCCCTGAACGTGGTTCACTGTGGTGAGTTAGCCATGTGTGTTTAGGAGGGACATGCACCGGCTGTGGAGTGACTTTGAGGCAGAACCGCAGCAGAACTTGAGACCTGTATAGTGGGAGAGAGGCCTATCAAAGCAATCTGAGCATCATACAGTGCAATCTGGGGACATAACCCCAGCTAGACTTGAGAGACCCACACAGTGGGAGAAAAGGCCTATCAATGCAGTCTGAGTATCATACAGTGCACTTTGGGGGCAGTATGCCAGTTAAACAGAGAGCTGTGTAGTGGGAGAGAGGCCTATCAATGTAATCTGAGTATCATGCAGTGCAATTTGGGGCCAGTACCCCTGCTAGACCTGAGAGATCTTTATGATGGGAAGAGAGGCCTAACAACGCAGTCTGGGTATCTCAAAGTGTAACCTGGGGGGCAAAGCCCATGTTAAACTTGAGAGACCTGTGTAGTTGGAGAGAGGCCTATCAAAGCAGTCTGAGTATCCTACAGTGCAATTTGGAGACAAGAGCCCCAGCTAGACACGAGACCTGCAAAGGTCTATATGGAGGAGTGGCTCAGAGATTGGGGCAGAGTGGTTGCTCTGCTCCTGACCTAGGCCACTCCTACCTGAGAATCACGCAGTGCAATTTGGGCACAGAGGTCCTGCTATCAATGCAGTTTGAGAATCACACAATGCAATTTGGGCACTGAGGCCCTGCTAAGTTTGAGACACCTGAATAGTGGGAGAGAGACCCATCAATGATGTTTGAGAGTCACATAATGCAATTTGGGCACAGAGGCCCTGCTAAATTTAAGACACCTGAATAGTGGGAGAGTGGCCCATGAATGATTTTTGAGAATCACACAACGCAATTTGGGCACAGCGGCCCTGCTTTCAATGCAGTTTGAGAATCACACTAGGCAATTTGGGCACATCAGCCCTGCTATCTATGCATTTGAGAATCACAGAATGCAATTTGGGCACAGTGGCACTGCTATCAATGCAGTTTGAGAATCACAGAATGCAATTTGGGCATAGTGGCCATGCTATCAATGCAGTTTGAGAATCACACAATGCAATTCGGGCACAGTGGCCCTGCTATCAATGCAGTTCGAGAATCACACAATGCAATTTGGGCACAGCGGCCCTGCTAAGTTTGAGACACCTGTATAGTGGGAGAGAGGCCTATCAATGCAGTTTGAGAATCACACAATGCAATTTGGGCACAGCGGCCCTGCTATCAATGCAGTTTGAGAATCACAGAATGCAATTTGGGCACAGCGGCCCTGCTAAGTTTGAGACACCTGTATAGTGGGAGAGAGGCCTATCAATGCAGTTTGAGAATCACACAATGCAATTTGGGCACAGCAGCCTGCTAAGTTTGAGACACCTGTATAGTGGGAGAGAGGCCTACCAATGCAGTTTGAGAATCACACAATGCAATTTGGGCACACTGGCCCTGCTATCAACCCAGTTTGAGAATCACACAATGCAATTTGGGCACAGTGGCCCTGCTATCAATGAAGTTTGAGAATCACACAATGCAATCTGGGCACAGCGGCCCTGCTTTCAATGCAGTTTGAGAATCACACTAGGCAATTTGGGCACATCAGCCCTGCTATCTATGCATTTGAGAATCACAGAATGCAATTTGGGCACAGCGACCCTGCTAAGTTTGAGACACCTGTATAGTGGGAGAGAGGCCTATCAATGCAGTTTGAGAATCACACAATGCAATTTGGGCACAGCGGCCCTGCTATCAATGCAGTTTGAGAATCACAGAATGCAATTTGGGCACAGCGGCCCTGCTATCAGTGCAGTTTGAGAATCACAGTATGCAATTTTTGGCACAGCGGCCCTGCTATCAGTGCAGTTTGAGAATCACAGAATGCAATTTGGGCACAGCGGCCCTGCAATCACTGCAGTTTGAGAATCACAGAATGCAATTTGGGCACAGAGGCCCTGCTATGTTTGAGACACCTGTATAGTGGGAAAGAGGCCTATCAATGCAGTTTGGGGCAATGGGGTTGATTACATTGGTAGACATTGGTTTTGCGTAGTGGCCAGGTATCTAGGATAGAGCTGTATCTCTCCCCAAACCTAGCCACCTTACCTTACTGGTCCTTGTAGTTGCTGGTTGACGGCTGGCTACTGGCTTCCCCTGCGGACACCTGCTGACACTTCTAGGAGCCGCCTCTGTTGGAGCCGCCCTTGGGCCTTGGGGCCCTTAGCCGCAGGGGGCTGCCGGGCAGAGGGCTGCCCTGGGTGGACTAGAGATGATGGACCAAGGTATCTTGGTGATGTCAGAGTCACCATATAATACTGCGATGTATCCTCTGAAAAAAGGGAAGGGGGGTCTTGGAGACTAATACAAGATCTTAGGCCAATAAACCAAATTGTAGAGGCCGAGTTCCCTCTAGTCCCGAACCCGTCTACAATCCTATGTAATATACCTGTTGACGCGCGATATTTCATGGTGATTGACTTGAAAAACACATTTTTCACAATCCCATTGCATAAAGACTTGCAGGATGTGATGTCATTTACGTTCAGACAAAGTCGCCTAAATAGCATGCGTTTAACCCAGGGGTACTGTGAGTCCCCATCAATTGTCAATAGAGACCTTCAAATGGATTTAAGCAACATTGCTTTAGAAAGCGTTGGTTCACAATATGTAGACGACATTCTAGTTTGCAGCATCTCAGAGGAAGAGTGCAGACATGATTCTGTCCAGCTGATGATTGTACTCGCTGACAAAGGATGTAAGGTTGACAAAGAAAAGTTACAATATTGTCAACAGGAAGTGTTGTACATAGGCCAATTGATTTCACATGAAGGGAAAAAGGTTACCCCTGAAAAAGCTGAGGTTATTTTGAAAACAGCCACGTCACACACGATAAAGCACATGCAGAGATTTTTGGGACTATGGAACTATGTCAGAGCATGGGTAGTTGACTACAGCTCGTATATGAGGCCCTTATTTCAGGCCCTAAAGAAAGCACAGGCAACACAAGAAAAAATTGTGTGGACTGAGGAGATGGAAAATGGGTTTGATGAATTGAAACAAGCAATGTGCGTGGCTCCAGTTTTAGGGATTCCCAATTATGCGGGGGAATTCTTTTTATTCTTGCATACATATGGCACTGTTATGAAAGCAGTGCTTATGCAGAGAACCACGTTGGGGTACACACCCCTTGCATATTATGGCGGAATAATAGACCCAGTAACGAGGGGTCATTTTCCATGCAAACAAAGTTTAGCAGCCGCTGCGTTCGCCATAGAGAAAGCTGCAAGCATACTGATGGGATGTTCCATGACGTTATTTCTTGAGCTCGCACTATTTGCCATCTTAGAAAAACCAAAGGGCACGTTGACTTCTCAAAGGGCTTCCTCCCATGAGGTAGTTATATCAAACCCCTCGATCAAAATAGTTAGATGTAAAATAGTGAATCGAGGAATGTGTTGTGCCGAACTTGATGGAGCATGTTGTATTTTGTTTCATGAACTGTATGGTGTGCCAATAATTAACAGCTGGGCATACAATGCGCACAGTTGGGGGAGTCATTCTGAGACCTAATGGCCCATTTCAACACTTGCATATCGACTATGTCAACATGATACAAGTATGTAATGGTTATAGATACCTGATCGTAGTGGTATGTCCTTTCTCAAGATGGATAGAAGCAGACCCATGTACACACCCAGATTCCACCTCTGCAGCAACATGTTTAGTACAAGAAGTACTTCCTAGATGGGGAGTATTTGAAGTTATGAGGTCAGATAATGGTCATCATTTTGTTAATAGCATTTTTGAACAGATTAGCTTGTTGCTTGGTATAAAGCGCACGTTTTCTTCGGTTTATCATCCGCAAGGAAATGGGATTTGTGTGAGGCTCAGCGGCTTGCGTAAAGAAAGAATAGCCAAGTTGAAGCTTACCTTAAAGAAGGGGTGGTTGCATTGCCTACCACTGGCACTATATGCTTTGAGTAACCAACCATGTTCTGACCATCATCTCACACCCCACGAAATTGTGACTGGGAGATGAATGAGAACACCACTAATGCCTCCATCCAGACTTAGAATTGATGCTCAGCCAACATCAGAACTGTTAGGATTGAAACTATGTGATTATTTGAATTGTATGACTCCCAATATCTCTGTCATTTCACGACAGTTGCAGAAACGAGGGTGTAGAGCGGTACAGAACACAGAAGGAGATGCTTTGACAGACCAATCTAAAGAACTTTCTGTTCCCAAGCTATTCCCAGGAAATGCAGTTCTAATCCGCAATCACGTATGAAATAAGTGGGATGAGGCCCGCTTTTGTGGTCCTTTTATTGTTGAGGACATCACGCCATCTGCTGTTAAAGTTTAGGGTAGGCGCGCCTGGATTAATCTGGGAGACATGAAAATATTTGCTGGAAAGACTCCTCTGCCTGCACCCTTACACGACGAGGCAAGTACAAGCATCGGGGAAGAACCACAGCATGTGCAGACAAGATCAATGACAAGTAAGAAGGACGCAGAAGCGGACAAGTAGAATGACAAAGAACCCATTGGACTGTGGCTTGGTTTGGGACACTCCTTTTAAGTCATTTATAAAATGGACAGGAAATACAAATTCAAACACTCTGTGCATCTCAGTTGCAGGGTTAAGGGAAGATAATTTTGTTCTTCAAGCCACAGTAGCTTATTGACTTTGGACCGAGGCATGTTTAAGCCTTAATACGAAGCGGGTTATGCCAGATTTTGATCGTGGACACAGCAATTGCAAAAGGGTACAATACCCAGATTCATATAACAGAAGAGAGTTCCTGTTTGGATGTACTTATGGTGTTACCCAGTTATGATCTTACCTGAAACATTCTCACCTATTTCGAATTAATACTGAAAAATGGTCCTTCGCTGGTTGGGAGAACCATCTGCATTCCAGACTTTTTACAAAATCCTAAAAATGAAGAAGTTATAAAAAGATTGCTCATAGTCATCACTGAACAATTCTTGCAATTACCTGAATACAGTGAGGAGAGTACAAACACCCCTATCAAACGAAGCAGCCAATAGACTAGTCAGTTTGGTGTTCTTTTGTCTAATTGAAAGTATCCACACCTGGTTTGGAGGCATACCGATATGTGCTGATTTTTCTCAGGGATCCAAGAAACACTGCCAATCTGAATAGGATTCTGGGAGGTATCATTATCAAAGTGAGCATCTATTCTGAAAGAAATCACAGGTCGGTGTAAAAACTTTCCACCGAGGCACAGATTGAGAAGTTGCCGATAAAAAGAGACTCTTAGTTCCTGCTGAAAGAAATTTGATATGTCATCAGGGCTGAGGCAGATTCGAGGCATAGATTGGGAGATAATCTATGTTGTTCAGATTGTATAGACTTACTAAGGTTGTTTTTCTTCATAATAAAAAAGCGTCTGCAGTTCGACTAGTGAAAGAGACACAGAGACAGTGTTTTCATCATCTAGTAAAGAGACAATTGATCAAGGAGGACTTGCTGAATCAGGACAGCAGTTTCCAGAAGCAGTTCACCATGCTTAAACATCAAAAGTTTTTTCTTACTTAGTTGGTTAAGATGGGTAATCTGAATAGCTGCATCATTCTACCGCATGAAGAAAGGCGCTCACGTTGTTCAAGAAGTAATTGTTGTAGGTTGACGTACCACTGCATAATTTACACTTGCATTGTGTTTATAATCGTACTGCTTTCCTTGACTTTGAGAACGACATTTTACATTGGTGCATATGGGTCCAACACTCCTGTGCACATTTCTGAGCAGAAGGAAATTGTACGTGTGGCTAGGGGGCCTAGACCATATGTAGATATTCCTGTCCCAAAGAAAGATGGCAAGTTGCCTGAGCTTGAGATGGATATCATTAGTAATAATTCACATACACAAGGTGTCTTAGAGACCATTTCCAGAGGCCAGAGAAAGGCCGGGAAAACCCAGCAAGGTAAAGGGGTGTTAAAATTGAACCTACACGAGAGACACATGCAAAGACACCTAGTCCAATGACAATTGATCCAAGAGCAGTTTTAAAAAGATCCCAGATGGAGATTATTAGAGACATTGTCATGCCTAAATGGGCTGCTGAACAGATGAGACAGTCTGAACGTTCCCCTACACAGGGAACCCGGACAGATGTTCCTGTGACTAATTCAGTGAGAAGAAGCTACATGGGTACACTTCATGATATGATTATGGAAGCTCATATGAAAAGAATGAGACTTAAAAGAGGCACACAGGAAGATAATTATGAATTAAATGATTACCTGGAAGGGACAGCATACTTGGGAAATAACACATGGTACCAACACACGGAAGAAGTCGGTAGAAGAACTTCAAAGGAGGAATGCTTTGTATGTGCACTCCTGCCAAACAACATGGGGAACTCAAAGATCTTCATGGCTGTTGAAATAAATGTCCAGACAGCACATTGCCTTTCACACATGGCGCTTTGCAAAACAAGAGGCCAATTCATGGGTCAAGATGCCTCCCTCAAATGGGCAACTGAAAAGACAGATCCAGATGAACATGACTCCATCCAAGATGTAAAGACAAGTAACAACGCAAAGATGAGAAGGCTGGTGATCAGATATAACAGAAACCTGGAGTAAAAGGAGCAGAAATGAGAAGAGAAGTGAACATGTAATTGAAGATTGTAGGAAAATCTGCAGACAAGATTCAAATTTGGAAGAACAGAGGCCAGATGCAGATATGGGGATCAGTGCTATCACCAGACGGATGGGAAAAAGGAGTAGTGATATGCAGAGCCTCGGTAGTCATTGGTTGTTACAAACCTGCCATTGACATAGTGCAGAATGGCTGCAAGCCATCATGGCCAAGACTTGCTAATCTGTTGACTTGGGTTGAAGACAGAGGAGGGCCCTTGCAGATAATACCATTGGAAAGTTCAAAGATATGTTTCAGGAATAATGGCACAAGAAAAATGGGAGAGAATCAAAATTGTGGTTGATTATTTGATGTTCCAGGTATGGTGCACGGAACAGCAGTAATCATGGATTATTATTGGGCATTATGGATCATAAAATGTAAGGCAAAAAAATGTGTGATATCTCTGTTCGCTTCGCAGACGGACTTCCCGGTTCGCTCTGCGGACAGTGCCCTGATTGGCCGGGCGGCTTGCGTGATGTCCGCGAACATGCGACGTGTTCACTGATTGGACGGCGTGGGGCGTGGAGCACGTCAGATTTTTTGTGGCGCCCGCCATCTTGCATTCGCCGACGACCGCGGACAGCACAGTGAAACTTGGATTAAAAATTGTATTTAGTGGAGTGTGTTGGTGTGTAAGAGTGTTTGGGTAGGGTGGGGGAGTATGAGATAGGTTCAATGTTCTGTTTTTTTATGTGCTAGACGCTTTTGTTGTGTTCAATTTTTCTGCGGACAACACGGCTGTTTTGAAATGTTCGTAAATAAACAGAATGGATTCGGTGTCAAGTTGAAAGTTTTCTAAGAAGACTCATGGGGTCCTGGAATGTTCGCAGTGGGTGTCCTGAAGATGGTGTCTGTATTGTTCGTTGTCAAGCTGAAAGTGTTCTAAGAACACTCGCGGTGTCCTGAAATGTTCGTACATAAAGAAAATGGGGGTGTTCTGATGACGTTGTCCCTATTGTTCGCTGGCAAGTTGAATGTCTTCTAAGAACACTCGCGGTGTCCTGAAATGTTCAAAAATAAACAAAATGAGGGTGTTCTGAGGACGTTCTCCATATTGTGTGCCTGCTTAGCTGTATCCAATGAGGGAATGGCACAGAGAGTGAAGTGGAAATGGTAGAAGGGCTGTCTAAGAGTTACACGGTCCGCGGACAGGGCGTGCTACATCCGGGGTTTTCCAGCAAATCCAGCATGGAAAGAAGACTGTAGGGATCAGACAATTAGATGTTGAGGTTGTGGATTTGTGTTCAAAGAGACTGTGTGTAGTGAAGATTGCAGAAGTGGATAAAGTCAGGTCGTTGGTGCTTGGAGATATGTTTGTGCATGGTTTACAACAGTATGCTCAATGCAGGCATGTTGCAAATAATTTTGATGTTAAAGGAGTGGAGGTGGTGTGGAGCACTGTGCCTGATTGCAATGTACAGGGAATTTTACAAGTTTGTGAAGATATGGGCAGGATGAACAGTCCCCATGTGGTAGTTTTGCACTATGGTGCTTTCCATTTGGGCTATGTCAGTGCCCCTACTTTGTTGGCAGATTTGGAACACTTGGTTCAAGCAGTAATGAACATCCTTCCGAATGCCAAAGTCATTTTTTCTGGATTAGTACCTAGGGCAATATGGGACAATAGTTCAGTTTTTTGTCCTCAGCAAAACAATGCTAGGTGTGTAATCAACCGAGGCATGTGTGCCTTCATGCTTAGAGCTGGTATGTTGTTCTGTAATAATGAGAATATTGATTCCAGTAATGCTGTTTATTTTAAAGAAGATGGCATTTCCTTATCTTTTATGGGAAATGCCATTCTGTTTTGGAATGTAAGGGTTGCTTTGGAGAAGGTTATGTGAAGATTTTAGGAGTAAAGTAAGAAAAATAACAAAAAAAAATACAAAATAACAGGTGTCGTCAAGCATCTCCAAAAAACCCCCCAAAAAAACGCCTCTTTTCAGAGCCAACCTCAAAGGGGAAATGGGGCGCACTATTTAAATTTACATTCACCACGCTCAGATTTTCAATTTGTCCGCGGACATGGCGGTAGTCCGTGGACATCGAAATCACTAGCTAGGGGTTCAGTATGTTACATGTTTATAAAGTCAGGGATATTATGGTTAAGTTGTGCTACTAAAAACATATGAAATTCAGTAAAAAAACTTTGTTAAAGGGACGTTATGGTTAAGTTGCGCTAATAAAAACCTATGAAATTCAATGAAAAAACTTTGTTAAAAGGGACGTTATGGTTAAGTTGCGCTACTAAAAACCTATCAAATTCAGTAAAAAAACTTTGTTAAAGGGACGTTATGGTTCAAAGTAAAACTGAAGAACACCTGAAATTCGGCAGTTATTGTAAGATAAGCAACCATACATCGCGCCACTGGGCACTGCTAACACTAACACCCAGGACATCAAAGATGACATCAGAAATGTCATTGATGACATCACTGATGACATCACATGGCTGACTCTCCCTTTTTTTCCTTTACTGACATATCTAAGCCACTTAGTTTTCTTCAGTAACAGTCAGGAAGTAAAAATTGAAAAGGTACTATATTTGTAGACTTAGGGTCAAGTCATATCATATGAAACATATATATAGCAGAAGACACAGTCTTGAAAGAGAGCAATCCTTTCTGTGCATGAAGATAATTATTAGAGTTATCAGCACTTTCTCATAGTTTTATTTTTATTACTATACCTTCCCTGTAAATGCTCATATTTGTATACATTGTACTCACACTCCTTTCCTTAGGGTTCACTGACATCATTCGATACACATACATACAGTAAGTAGCAGCTTTGAAACAGAGCAATCATTTCTCTGCATAAAGATAATCAGTTAGGTTATGAACTCTTTCTGATACTACTTCTGCTTTTTTGCTTACTTCTCTGTCCCTGTATATACTCATATTTGTATGTGTTGTTGTCTCTTTGTGTTTTGCCTGTAATAATGTAATTATGTATTAAGTGGGTTTTATTAGCTACTTATTACATGTTTCACAGTACGCAAAACTCTAATAAGAAAGCAGTTGTCATTTCATTATTCTACATGGCAAGATTTTGAATATTGCACCTTCATCATGTATACTGCACACACTGCCTAAGTTTCTGCATGAGTTGCTTAGTTTACTGGATAGAACTTCATAATAGAATGCTATTTATATCAATGCATTGCTTAATGCACTAATTAGCTCATGATATGTATTCAAATGATCCTTGACACTTTTTGGTCAACATTATAAGAATCCCTCCTACAGAGTTTTCATGGAAAGTAAATGCACGGGTGATGTCATCAGTGATGTCATCAATGACATTTGTGATGTCATCTTTGATGCCTGGGTGTTAGTGTTAGCAGTGCACGGTGGCGCAAGTTATGGTTGCTTATCTTACCATAACTGCCGAATTTCAGGGGTTTTTCGGTTTTACTTTGAACCATAACGTTTTTAGTAGCGCAACTTAACCATAACGTCCCTTTTAACAAAGTTTTTTCATTGAATATATATATATATTACATGGCCACAGTAGTGGCCATGTAATTATGGTTAAGTTGCTGTTTCCATAGGAAGAGCACTTTTTGGGCGGCTTATAACTTCGCTCCCCCTGGACGAATCCTCACCAAACTTTGCAAAAAAAAGTATATGGCCCACTCAGATTTCTTTTGCAAAGTTTGTTGCGGATTCGTCCAGGGGGGGAAAAGTTATAGGGGGGGTCCCAAAACTTTTTTCACATAGACTGAATGGGAAAAAAATGTTGCTCGTGCCTACAGCCCAAACCGCTGGACGGGTTTTCATCAAATTTGGACCAGGAGCAGTGGCTTGGTCCCGAAAGCGTGCTTTTGCAAATTTGATGAAAATCCGTCGAGTAGTTTTTTTTAAAATAACCAAAAAGTAGGTACAAAAAAAATTTGTGATATCTGTGTTCGCTTCGCGGACACACTTCCCTGTTCGCTCCGCGGACAGGACAGGGATTGGGCAAGCAGCTTGCATGATGTCCGCGGACATCTGACGTGCTCTCTCATTGGATGCAGTGAAAGCGTGCAGTGCGTCGTGGCTTCAGAGACACCCACCATCTTTCTTTCTCGCATGAGAGGCTTTGTCAGGTCAGTAGGAGTGGGATCTGCCGCCTGTACAGTAAGTCCCCCACCCCCGCTCATGCCCGTGTCTGTCTCCTGTTCCCCCCCGCTCATGCCCCGTGTCTCCCTTCATCCCCCACCCCCGCTCATGCTCCGTGTCTCCCCTGTTCCTCCAGCCCCCGCTCACGCCATCGGCACACGGTGGCCAGCAGAGGGCCGAGGAGCGGGATCTGCCACCTGCACACGAGCTCATGTCCGTGTTTTTGTCTGTCTCCCCTTCCTCCCCACCCCCCGCAATTGCCCCGTGTGTCTTTCCCCTTCCACCCACCCCCGCTCATGCCCTGTGTGTCTCTCCCCTTCCCCCACCCCCTGCTCATGCCCCGTGTGTCTCTCCCCTTCCCCCTTCCCCCGCTCATGCCCGGTGTGTCTCTCCCCTTCCCCCCACCCCCTGCTCATGCCCCGTGTCTCCCTTCTCCCCCCCACCCCGCTCATGCCCCGCGTCTCTCTCCCCTTCCCCCCCACCCCCTGCTCATGCCCTGTGTCTCCTCTGTGCCCCTGCACCACCGCTCATGCCCTGTGTCTCCCTGCTTTCTCCTCACCCCCCGCTCATGTCCCGTGTCTCCCTCCATTCCCACCCTCACCCCCCGCTCATGCCCCGTGTGTGCCTTGTTCTCCTCCACCCCCCATGCCCCATGTGTGCCCTGTTTCTCCCCACCCCCCTGCTCATGCCCTGTGTCTCCCCTGTCCCCCCCAGCCCCCAGCTGATGCTCCGTGTGTTCCTCCCGTTCCCCCCACCCCCGCTCATGCCCCGTGTGTGCCCTGTTCCCCTCCACCCCCTGCTCATGCCCCGTGTCTTCCTTCTTTCCCCCCCACCCTCCGCTCATGCCCCGTGTCTCCCTTCTTCCCCCCACCTCCTGTTCATGCCCCGTGTCTCCCTTCTTCCCCGCCACCCCCCGTTCATGCCCCGTGTCTCCCTTCTTCACCCCCCTGCTCATGCCCCATGTCTCCCTTCTTTCGCCCCCCACCTCCCGCTCATGCCCCATGTCTCCCTTCTTCCCCCCCCACCCCCCACTCATGCCCTGTGTCTCCCTTCTTCCCCCCACCACCCGCTCATGCTCCGTGTCTCCCCTGTTCCTCCAGCCCCCGCTCACACCATCGGCACACGGTGGCCAGCAGAGGGCCGAGGAGCGGGATCTGCCACCTGCACACAAACTCATGTCCGTGTTTTTGTCTGTCTCCCCTTCCCCCCACCCCCCGCTCATGCCCTGTGTGTCTCTCCCCTTCCCCCCACCCCCTGCTCATGCCCTGTGTGTCTCTCTCCTTCCTCCCCACCCCCCGTTCATGCCCCGTGTGTCTCTCCCCTCCCCCCACCCCCTGCTCATGCCCCGTGTGTCTCTCCCCTTCCCCCCCACCCCCGCTCGTGCCCCGTGTCTCACCCCGGCTCATGCCCCGTGTGTCTCTCCCCTCCCCCCACCCACCGCTCATGCCCTGTGTGTCTCTCCCCCTACCCCCCACCCCCCGCTCATGCCCCGTGTGTCTCTCCCCTTCCCACCCCACCCCGGCTCATGCCCTGTGTCTCCTCTGCCCCCCCACCCCCGCTCATGCCCTGTGTCTCCCTGCTTTCCCCCCACCCCCCGCTCATGTCCCGTGTGTACCCAGTTACCCCCCACACCCACATGCCCCGTGTGTACACTGTTTCCCCCCACCCCCCGCTCATGCCCTGTGTGTGCCCAGTTCCCCCCCACCCCCCATGCCCCGTGTGTGCCCTGTTTCCCCCCACCCCCCGCTCATGCCCTGTGTCTCCCCTGTTCCCCACCACCCCCCAGCTGATGCTCTGTGTGTTCCTCCCATTCCCCCCACCCCCGCTCATGCCCCGTGTGTGCCCAGTTACCCCCCACCCCCACATGCCCCGTGTGTGCCCTGTTTCCCCCACCCCCGCTCATGCCCTGTGTCTCCCCTGTTCCCCACCACCCCCCAGCTGATGCTCTGTGTGTTCCTCCCGTTCCCCCCACCCCCCGCTCATGCCCGTGTGTGCCCTGTTCCCCCCACCCCCTGCTAATGCCCCGTGCGTGCCCTGTTCCCCCCTCCCCCCGCTCATGCCCCATGTCTCCCTTCTTCCCCCCCACCCCCCGTTAATGCCCAGTGTCTCCCTTCTTCGCCCCACCCCCCGCTCATGCCCCGTGTCTCCCTTCTTCCCCCGCTCATGCTCCGTGTTTTCCTTCTTTCCCCCCACCTCTGCTCATTCACTGTGTCTCCCTTCTCTCCCCCACCCCCCGCTCATGCCCCGTGTCGCCCTTCTTTCCACCCCCCGCTCATGCCCCATGTCTTCCGCCTTCCCCCACCCCCTGCTCATGCCCCGTGTCTCCCTTCTTCATCCCCCACTCCCCACTCATGCCCCGTGTCTTCCTTCTCCCCCCCACCCCCCGCTCATGCCCCTTGTCTGTCCTGTTGGAACAGGGCAGACACGGGGCATGAGCGGGGGCCCCACCCCCCGCTCATGCCCTGTGTCTCCCTTCTCCCCCCATCCCCCGCCCATGCCCCGTGTCTCCCTTCTTTCCCGCTCATGCCCCGTGTCTACCTTCTTTCCACCCCCCACCCCCTGCTCATGCCCCATGTCTCCCTTCTTCCCCCCACCCCCTGCTCATGCCCCGTGTCTCCCTTCTTTCCACCCCCCACCCCCTGCTCATGCCCCATGTCTCCCTTCTTCCCCCCCACCCCCTGCTCATGCCCCGTGTCTCCCTTCTTTCCACCCCCCACTCATGCCGCATGTCTCCCTTCTTTGCCCCCACCCCCCGCTCATGCCCCATGTCTCCCTTCTTTCCACCCCCCAGCCCCTGCTCATGCCCTGTGTCTTCCTTCTTTCCACCCCCCACCCCCTGCTCATGCCCCGTGTCTCCCTTCTTTCCCCCCACCCCCCACTCATGCCCCGTGTCTGCCTTCTTTCCCCCCCACCCCCTGCTCATGCCCCGTGTCTCCCTCGTGTTACCCCCCACTCATGGCCCGTGTCTCTCTCCTGGTCTTCCCGACCCCCTGCCCATGCCCTGTTGTGTTCTCTTTATACACCCCGCCTTCCCTTTCGATGGTATCCATCTTGGTAAAAGATTTTCCTTCCTACACTGGGACGCCTGCCTGCGGCGTCCCGGTTTGGGAAGAAAAATCTTTTTTTTACCACCCCGGGTTCCCACTTTGAGAACCTAGGATGCTAGTGGTCTTCCTCCATTGAAAAGGACGTTATGGTTACGTTGCACTAATAAAAAACTATGAAATTCAGTAAAAGAAAATGTGTTAAAGTGACTTTATGGTTAAGTTGCAATAATAAAAACCTATGAAATTCAGTAAAAAAACTTTGTTAAAGGGACGTTAGGGTTAAGTTGTGCTACTAAAAACCTATGAAATTCAGTAAAAAAACTTTGTTAAAGGGACGTTAACGTCCCTTTAACAAAGTTTTTTTTACTGAATATATCACTTTAGATGCATATGGACAAATAAAAGATGGATGTTTCCAGTATACGTTATCAAGCTGTGCTGAACATAAAACCCTCACTTTAGAGTGTTCCAGTTAAAAGCAAGTTTTAATTGCTCGAGTGAATCTTAGCAAACAGAGATAGGACGAACCAGGAAGCCAAAGGTTTTATCATACAGGACTTGGCTGACATTGGATACAAATTGTGTGAAGGAACAAGGGGTTCCTGGTCCGGAAGCTTGAGCAAAACAAAATACGTCAGAGGACTATTAAAAAAGAATATTAAATACACGAAAAGCCCGATTTCATGGTGTCCAGTCACGTGGAAGGAAGAAATTGGGAAATCGAGGTGGTCACACCTACGCATGAAGGCTGGCTTTGCCTACACTCCTTAAAATTCTCAGAGCAAAGAATAAACCCAAGGCCAAACTTCAAAGCACTAATTGACACTGGACGGTTGAGGTGATGATGGATTGATATAATAATTGTCGGGAAGCTGGTTTCTAGATGAGCCCACTAGCACCTGGATGTTCAGTCTGCATGCTGCTAAATGTAGGTGGAAAAGTACTGATGGGGGGTGGAAGCCAACCAATTATAGAGGACTATGTAATCTAGGGTCCTATAGTTTGTGTAGCCAATGGAACGTCGTGTATTTAGTGATGTTCATAGTGGCCATGTTTAGGGAGGGTCTTAGTTGCCCCGCCTGATGTTAAGCACCCTATCACTTTCCTTCATGGTTCTATACTGATATGGAACTCATGTTTAGACATTCATTTAGAACCAATCACTCCCTCTGATAGGCTTTTGTAGTTTGCCACGTAGGTAGTGACGCAGGTCAACGTCAATGATGTCGATTTTAGGCAATATAACCGCAGTTTCTACTAAGATGCGTTGAGTAAGAGGATCAAACGACTGCTGATGTTCATTATACTCCCTGTTTTATATACTTGTTATTAAAACGGACTCCCCTTTTGTCAAACTACCTGAGTCATTTTGATTATTGATGTATGAATAAAATCTGCATCCCCATCTATCTATTGCTACTCATCTTAAAGAGCTGGAGAACCCAGTTCAATTTGGTCTATGAGTGGGGGGAGTGAAGAGGGATGAGTCAAGAAATTGCATCCATATACACCCATGACTTATGGTTTCTGTCCACGTTTGCCCAGCACAAACCATTTGTACATTTTCACATTAACTGCAAGGAAGGCTTGAAACTCACTTTCCACCCAAGCTATCTTGCAAAATGGTAAATGCAAATTCTAACATTCATTTTGTTCATGGCAACACAGTTTGCGTTCATAAAGCCTGCTTCTTTAAGTAGCCCTGGTTTTGCACATGCAATATCCTTGCCTGCTAATTTGTTGTCATTTTTATAAATTGTATATATTTTATACATTTATAAAACATGATTGGGGTGTTTGGTTTACAATAAAACATATACACCTTTAATGGCAGTAATAACACACAAAAACAATCACGTGTGCACTTTGTCTTGACAGTCAATTAAAATCCATTAGACAATAAATGACTAATTCATCCATCCAGAAGTTCTGATACAGATCACTTTCAAATTAATTCTAAAAATCATTACGCCAAATTAACTCCCCAGTCTTAATATTCCTAACCCAATCATTTCACGTTGTTTATTTTCACTTATCTCAAGCCATCATACAAACTACCTGTTCCCACCCATTACAGTCTCCCAGTTCAAAAATCAATGTCTTTCAAAAAGTAACGTTATGGACACTTCTTTTAGAATATTCTATTTTGGTAGAATTTGATGCCTGATATTCTATGACCCAATGTTTTACAATTTGCACTGCTCCTTCCAGTTTACAAATTCTGCATATTCTTTGGCTTTGGACAAATTCTCTTCATTGTTTCCAACAGATTGAAAGAAAAGTAATACACATTCTACGTAGATTTTTATTAGATAATTTAATGACACGAATTTAGGTTTGGCCAAATACCTGCGATCCATTTATGTATTCCTTAGCCATTGTTGTTCATCTCTTCTTTTCTAGCATGTAATGCTTTTAGTAAGGATGACATGATAATTTAAAAGAAGAGACATAAATAAAACCTGGCAACAACACATTTAAAGAAGAACCTCCGTTTTTTAAACAAGTGGTTTTTCAAGTTTGGACCATGATTTATTAAATAAATCAACTATTCAGCTTCATATTAGGCTTCGGCCGAACAATTGACAAACTGTTTGGTGTTCAGATAAATGCAAAGTATGTAAGTAGGTACACCCCTAATTCTTTTTTTTACCAAGCCATACATACCTATTTACATGAACATGCCCATTCTAAGAGAAGTATTTGCAATTGAAACACAATTTACTTGATGTATAAGCGCCTTACAAATGCACAATAAATAAATAAATCATAAATGGCATTGAACCATAACCCAAGCATGGCAGAGGACTACCAGATGGGAGCCCAATCGTATGCATCCCCGTTCTACTGTTCTTGTGGCAAGTCCATTTTATGACTGTGATGCGTGAAGCGTTGCATGTTGCTAAGATGCCTGCATGGAAAGGTAGAGTTCTATGGAAATGTTCATCAAACTTTTCATATGTAAATCTGTTTGAAATCAAGATCTTACAGAATCTGAAATAAAAAAAGGAACGCAATAAACATTCCCGATGCTCGCAGCTTTCCCTGCTAATGTTATATCCGTAACCCCCTCCTCCCTCCCACGTGCTAAGGGACTTCTTTAGATGAACCTTTTAAGGAAAACCTTCTTACGTTTCTTTAGCGCATGGTTGCGACCTGCATGCACCCTCAGAGTTCAAATCCCAAACCCCTCCCACGCTCCCTGCATTGATTACGACTATCTAATTAACACCCATCTGCTTCCTTAATTAAACATGATTGTGGCTGTGCTATTAGTTTTCATCTGCTCATTGGGGGGGAAATCAGTGATCAAAAGCGATGCAGAACCTAATGACAAAGAGCTGTGCAGGGCCCCTAGCCACATCTATCCGCTTTCCCCCTTGACTATACGATTCATTTATCTCAACGTAGATCGCAGGCAGCCGCTCCGAACATGCCATATTTACATACATTACAGAATATTATATGAGGAGGCCATGTTAGGGGAGCTCAGGAGAAGAACGTGTTTTCATCAGGCTTCGCTGAGCAGCCAGTAATGAAGCAAATATGGTGATTTAGACGCAGGGTCATAATAAACATAATTGAAAGAGAATTTGGCCAACAAGGTCCATGGAGGCAGTGAGCCATTCCTTCACAGTCTCTGCGTCCTTTTGATGATTTATTTGAAATGCATGACTTCTCACCCTACAACAAGATCAAGTATAGCACCATATAGGAGCCGCTTCCATCCCATAGTCAAAACACCAAATTTTACAACAAGTTTTGCAGCAGCGATGGGAAAAAAGCCATATGATTTACAGGAAGATATAACCGTGACATACAGTCACCTAGCCGGCTCAGTTGCTGTTGCCACATTCTGTTATGGGATTCCCTGCTTCCCCTTTCAATTCCTGCACCGTGCCAAACAGTTGTGGCCTGCTCACCCCCTCCAATAAAGGTTCAGGGGGTACATAGATGAGGCCGCCTGCTCATTTTGTCTGCTGCTACAAAATAAAGCATCACTCCTGATATTGTCATGTAGATGATAGTGACAAATCATATAAAAGACGTCACATTGTTTTTGTCTCCTGCTTTAGTAATGGCAACGTGTTTTTAACGTAAGTACCCATGATAATTTGTATATTAAAGACTCATTCTGTGAAATAGCACCTAGGGCCCCACAATTCCTAGGCCCGGTTTGTGCATGTAGACTGTCATGTTATGTGGCAGTGACACCACTAAAGTGGCTTGTTTGGCGCTAGGGTGAGCTGGTTAAAGACGAGCAAGAGGAGACTGTTGACTTTAAGTTATGTTGTGAGCAGAAATGTTTCCAATGCGTTCCTGGTATCAGTGTGATCGCTTAGTTTGGTTTCAGGTGTTTGCCAACGTTCCAGGGAAATGTGCATTCTTTTACTGCCTCATTTGCATTTGCACATTTGCACATTTGCAATTTGCGCAAACACACACATGAAGACTGGATCAAACAACGTGCGTTCGGACTTTGCAAATGTTCCGTATGTGGCATCTAATTGGCACTAATGACTTCCAGGACTTTTTTTCAGCAGATGTGGTTAGTGAAAGTAGAACTACATTTTTTTTTAATGATTTGGCTTTGAGCATGTTCATATCAGCTATCTGTGTGCTACTGAACATTTAACAGTGAGCATTATTTTCAAAATGACCTGTATGTTGCTGCGGACATTTGTTTGATTTTACATGAGACGACATGCAGCATGCAGTTGGGTGTTAGTGTGTGTGTGTGTGTTAATGTCCCATATTTGACGCTTAATGTCCTTCAAGACAGCTGATGGTTTCTCGTGTGGTGGAGACAGGCTGTGGCTTGAGGGGCACGGCTCCCCGTCACTTCCCCAGAGCCCATCTACCATTCCTATTCATTTCACCGCAAGGGCTGAGGCACTCTCCCCAGTGGTCAAAGTGTACGAAAAGAAGTAGTTAAATATGTTCGCTGCTGGTCTGCCCCGCTCCCCACAAACCCCATCACTGCGCCCCATCCTACACACAATCCAAACCCCCAAACAAACAAACCTGCTATTTATGGGAATGTGCAGTGCACTGAAGTGCAAGCTTCAGCTTCTTCCTACACTTTTATTTTAAAACGAAACCATTCCAGAACGGTTTCTTTTTAAAATAAAAGTATAGGAACAGTGAAACTTAAAAATAAAAAGTATAGGAACACCGCTCCCGACCGCTCCCGCCCACTTCGACCTTTGACTCTCCCTCACCCTCTTGACGCACCATGCTACACCAAGGTAACGGAGCGTGGGGGGCTTAACGGGAAGTCCTTCATCGAGCCCTGTCTTCAACCAATACACTCAAACAACGTGCTTGAATCCTTGAAGCATTCATTTATTTACGTTATAATGGGTGCATTCACAAAGGTGTAATCGACTATGGGCATGATTTAAAAACAAGTTTTACATTGGCACAATCCCATTGAAAAACATGTTGGACATCAGACCATTTGTGTGGTATGTAACAGTTCTTTAGTGATACATTAAATAATGATACATTTCCTTTACCTCTATATTGCTCAGCGAGGAAAGTGTATTGTGTCTCTTCACTTTGCAGTGGGCCTCATTACGAGGTGGGTGCAAAGGGATACCGGGCACCGTTAAGGACATCGGTGCCGGTAATCCCTTTGCACCCTATTCCGAGGTCCCTTAGCGGGTCCCTTCCTTAATGCCTGGTTTTACCAGGCGTTATGGATGGGGCCCGTTAAGGGACTTCAGAGCTAATAACGGTACCGCAATTTGCGGTACCATTATTAGCGCCTTCCCATTGAGCTCTATGGGGGCTGAAATGGGAATGGGGAATGGCTTTTAGAATGGGGACTTACCGGTCTCGCAAAGGTCGGAATAGACCGGTAAGTCCCCATTGAACGAGGGCGGTATCGGAGGTAGTCATGGTGCTAATAGTGCCGTGACTACATCCAACCTCGGAATGATGCCCAGTAGGTGTTAGCCTCAGCCATCTCATTTCAAATGAATGCATTTCCTGTGAAAAGAAGGGCTGCAGAGTTAACCCTGCCAGGATTTGAACTTGCTACTGAAAGATCTCTGACATGAGCGCTGAGCTTAATGAGCTCTTTTACAGGTATGTCATCATTATAGTATGTTTTGTCATGTGATCATGAACAACATTGGCAATTGACATCTCCGGGGTATAGTATGTTTTAATTGGATGCCATCTAATGCAGTGGCGCTTTCCACCCATCTCAAACCCAGCAAGCACGATTTCATTTATTTAATCAAGTCTTTATTCAAGCCCACATCTCCGCTGCATCAAATGACATGGCCAAACTTTTCGAAGTCTGCAGGAACTGGCCAATGCTACAGCAGCCTCTTCTTCTGTCACACACACCCATAACTGCAGGACCCATATGCATGCAAGTCCCACGTCCGACCCACCCTCCCTGGAGAAAGAAGAATTGGACCACAGAGATTACAAGTGTTGGCAAGAAAAGGCCGTAGGATTTTAATGTTACAGATATGGTTATGAAACTTTGTTTGACTTGCCTCAGGGCCCTACACCCCTCCAACACTCACTGCACTGAGAAATATCCCTGGAGAGTGGCTCTCTCTGCACTTACCCCAGTCTCCACCAACTGGGTGCACTTGGACCTCCCACTCCCTGTTATCGTCTGTGAGCATGAATGATCCATACACTCTGTGCCGAAGATTGTCTGTCTGTCCTCCCTTGCACTGGTATAATCTGCAGAATCGCCACCAGGCCTATTTGTAGTATCTCAAACTGTTAAATGTATTCTATGCACTTACTCTGCCTGTGCAGACTATTATCGCCTCTGAATTTCAAGGGCTCTGAGCGACTGTTGTTTTTCTCCCCATGATCCCATCCTCCTTGAGCGCTTTCAAACACTTGCCGGTGTCTAGCTGCTTTATAAATAAACAACACAATACAAGTGATTTTTAAGAATCTGGGACCCACAATTTAATACCATTAATTCCTTACAGCTTCCCTCCCCTTTCGGGACAGGAAACACACTGGGTTGCACAAAAGGTCTATTTATTAACAAAATAGAAATAATGGAATCGGATAAAAGATAAACAGTTTCTTCATTAAATCAACACACTAGTCACTTTAGTTTTCAATGCTACAGTTATGGAAATAGAGATTTTTGAAGCACACACATCGCCATAGGTATCTATGCATTTAATTCACCCTGAGCACGCAGACACCATGGATTGAATGCATGAAAGTCTAGGAGGAATCTTTCATTTGTAAAAAACAAATCCAAAAAAGCCTATCCAATTATCGCTTTTTCCTTTTTCTTCAAAATATGGCCCCAGCTCTATAGACATGACAGTATTTCCACAGCATTTTAAACTCAGTTACAGCAAACCACTGGACCTTCAGGTACCATGTATGTAGGCTAGATTCCCTTCTCTGATGTTTCTATTCAATTATCGTGTAAAAGCGTACCTGACACACTTTCAATGGGAAACTTTAAATAGCAAAAGAAAGGGTAGCAAATAATTTGTGCCTGGAACACGTAGCTTTAACAACAGTATTCTCCTCGATGGCATATCCAGGAAATTACTTGACTTTATTTTTCTAGGTATGCACACAGTGAAATGTCCTTTGTTATTCTGTGTTTGCGCAATGCACAGAGAAGGCGTCAGGGGATCTCACTGTATGCATACCATAGGTACTAGTTCAGTGATCTATAATTCCAGAAGCACATATGCTTATGAAATATTCACTTATTTTCCAGGATGAACAGTCAGTACTTACAAATAACAGGGCCTGGATTTACTCCCATTCCTTTTATTGTATCACTCCCCTCAGGATTATTTCGCCTTTAGATCATGCTCACATCTGAATTTCGTTTTGGCTGGAACACAGACATGTGTGAAACCTCTTAAAGACTGGTTCAATTCTCCCCCTCTAGGAACAGGTGGGCATTAGTCAGCAAGATAGGAACAGCATTCCTTCATAGATCGTCTGCTATTTCAACACCTGAGGAAGGCCTTGGGCTTTAATTTCTAATAGGGCCCACCTTCAGGGTGTTGTTAATAAACAAAATGTGTACAAAAGGAGAACAATCTATTTCTTCTCCTTCCTGTTGTTATCAGTTCTTCTTTCTCTCTATTCATCAGAGAGTGAGCAAATGAGTCTGTCAGTGTCTGTCCTGAGTGAGTGTGTGTTGAATCTTGTATAGAACAGTAACCTCACCTGTTTGAGGTGTGAATACTTTCTCAAATCTAATTTGTCAATGTATGTCATTGGACAGTGTTTCGAAAAGTGACATCACAGTAAGCATACCCCCAACAGTCATTGGGCATATTAATGAATAGGGCATTCTAATGGGAGTAACTTCTAAACCCAGTTTCCCTCCCATTTAATGTGATATCGTCTCAGGGATTTCTTGCATTAAATATTGCTGCATTCTCATATAATGAATTCCACACATATTATCACTTTACTAATTTGTTCACCCGATTTCCCTCTCTGGCATGAATCAATTGATGCAGTTCTCATCATAATAGCAGAAAAAATGACTGAGTTAAAAATGTGTCCATTTAACTCACTTCTACTTTTATATTCAAACTATTTTCCTGTCTCAAGGCAACAGGCTACTCCCTGTGAATGCTATGACCTATGATACACCAGCGTGCACCATAACTTTGTGACAAAATGCAAATTTGTCTAATTTGCATACTGCTAATGGCCTCACACACATTTCAACCACCTAATAGAGGATTTACAGCTGAACATTGCCAAAGTAAAATGTACTTTCTACGAGTTTCTGTTCAGGAAATATGGGTGAAATAGTGAACCCTGCTGAAAAAAAAAAAAACATTTCAATACCAAATATTAAATTGCATCTGAAGTTGGGTCTGTCATCCACAGAGCATCTGGAGTCTTCAGATGTTAGTTCAGGGCTAATCTTTACGACCCAGAGGCCTGGCAGCATTAAGGTCTTTGAAGGTTGGTTCGTTGGGTCTGTAGATTTTCAGATAACCTTGGCTTTTCTTCCTTCCTCAGGGCCTGCAACTCATAAAATTCCTGGCTCAGTATAGATTTTCATTCCAGCCTCTCTGTGACTAAGTTGCAGACTAATCATTATCATTATAATTCAACCCTGATTAATTGTTCCTTATCTGTGAGGAAGCATGGGACTTGTTTTCACATCTCATTTTGGAGAAGGTGGCATGAGCAGAATAAATATGTCATGATTGTAGTTCTGGCTTCCTTTAATGTGGTCCCATTCACACTTTCAGCTATTAAAAGTTACATTTCCCTTGGAGAAGTGACGCAGCAGATTGGAGGCTGATCAAATATGATGAGTCTTAGTGAGTTGGAGTTTCTACAAGTCACTACTGTTTAGCTAGGAAGCAAGCAGTGAGGTTGCCACTTGGTGCTGACGTGCGAACAAAGGGAACACACTAAAAAGAACATGAATCCCGTTGCCAAGACATTTTGACTACCTGCTTTATGAAAAAGATGTGAAGTATCTATTTGGCCCTGAAGAAAGTGGTAGAAAGTAATAATAACCACATGAAACCAGTTGACTGTTGTTGTGGGATGTCAGAGCACTAATTGGGCACCTTTTGTTTTAAAGTATTTTAAAAAGAAAATCTGAGCCGATAAGAAGGGAGTATTTAAATTGGTAGATAACTTCCTGCCGTGCTCACCAATCCAGCCTATTTTTCCCAGATGTCCTAACCTTTTTTCAATTCAGTATTGCTGTACGAATGGGAACACATTTGATTAAGTTTGGGTATGGTCAGCTTTCTTTCCTTTTCCCTCACCCTAGATAAGCAGCTCACCAGTGCATTCCAGGTTTTACATACATTTAAGGACAGTTAGTATTGGTTGGAGGGACATGTTATTGATTAGGAAATAAAAAATATGAATGAAGAATCAGACAGATACCTTTGTGTGAGAAAATGTTCCTCTTCCCATTGATTTTACATTCTTCTAAATAACATAGCAGCATAAAATGCAAATTTGTTTTTCTTTCTTGAAACTGTTGTTCTTTTTTGCCTCAGGTTTAGCAGTTCCTCATTTTACCAAAAGTTGCACATTATTTTCTGGTACATGAAATGTTCATCTCAGGCCTTGTCAGTTAGAGTTTCAATTGGGGGACTGCAAAACATTTCACATGTGTTTTCACATGTGTTTCCCAACTGCTGTGCGCATTCAGCAGGTTATGTGTGGTTTTTAAAATGATCTCTTGCTCTGCATATTCTCTTATAAATTATACTTCCCTACATGGGATTGCACTGATGAAAGTGTCTTGTATTCAGAACAGGTGCGAAAACAGAGTACTCACACTGCCAAATTAGCCATGCGTCAAATGATGCACTGCAAGCAGTGTATGTGATCAGTAATGGCACCAAGTCATGGAAAAGTATGTGCCCAATAACTCTGTTTTCTGTGCAGTTTAAGTGATCCAGTGACAATGAAAAAAGCAGCCCAATACAAAAACCAAGGGACTCTCTTTGTATGAGTTGTCGATTTCAGAACTGTGCATTTTCAGGATGGAAATGGATTGTGTACAATAGCAGTTCAGTCTGCTGCAGGGTAATTTGCATTGCATGGCACAGATGAGAACCCTCTCATTGTCAGCATCAAAAACTTTTTTTTCCAATTGTTCTCTCCTACCATAAAGGAAGAAATTGAACATTTTAAGGTCATTTTAATATTGTATCTTCCACTTCTACGTTTGAAGAAACATTGGAGTAAAATGATTTTGCACATCTTCAAGCATCTTCAAGGTGCTCCAACTGGAGGAATTTTAGAATGTGTCTGAATGATTAAACCAAAGGCTCTTTAAAGACGAAATATTTTCAGGATTTTTGGGGTTAGTCCCTTGTACCTACCTAACCCAACATCCTTAGTGTGATTATAAATCTTTACCCAGCGGCGGAAGTGAGAATGCATGACAATATCCCTCAGGAGTCTTGTGAAGCACGCTGTGTAGTTAAATGCTCCATCAGGATGTGACATTGTTAACTCTTGTTACTGGACTTCTATGGTGCCCATCTCTTAATTGTATGATTCGTACGGACACCTACATCTGTCGCGATGACTGATGCCACATATACATCAGTCCACATTGTGCATTTTTGCTTCCCATAGTTTGTCTGTTCCTCAAATGTCTTTTTTTTGTTTCTGCATATAACAATGAAACAAGTCTTACCTGGTTCCTCGACCCCCCTGTGCTCAGTCTCGCTTTCAAACTTTTGAACTCCTTGCTCCTCTCTACTGGCATGCTCTACCACTTTCTCTTCATTCCATCACTGTTTATTCTCTTTTCTTTGGTTCTCTAAAAACACACCTACTTCAGCACCCCTGAGTGATTGCTCTCTGGATTTAAATGCTTACTCAATTTCATTGCACCATGTTTCCATTTTTATGTTCAGCACTTCGGTTTAAGGCACTCTATAAAAGACAAAATACAAATACAAATATGTATAAATGCTATATCTTTTGATTTCATGCCCCCTTTGTCAACCCTTACTGGGCAGCGTCTCTTTCTTTTCAGATCTAGGGCTTTTCGATGATAAGATCCAATGCGGAGAAGGTTGTTGCATATGGTCTTGGTAGGCACACCTCAAATCACAAACCAAGATGATCCTGCCTCTCTCTAATTGATGTCCGTCCTGAGTGAAGTTAAACTCTACATTTGGGAGGTGTTGGGATTAATCAAGGTAAAGACTGGCTGAAATAAATGCACACTCTAACACAAATTATGAAAATCATTTTCTATATGATTTAAAGGTAAGCAATAACTTTAAAAAACAAAATCATAATATGCGGTTCATAAACTATGAATACATACAGAAAAACAATAAACTACTCAGTGATTAAAAATACAATAAAATAAACGATTTAAACTGGGTTTAAAAGCGATCTTCGGTTTTGTGTAAAATCAGGAAGCACATCACAAAGCCCATACCTATTGGAGTAGAGAATCTGGGGTATAAGAGTGCCACTGCTATTGACAACCTCACTCCTCCCATAGGTAACATAGGGAATAACAAGAGAAAAGAGATTTCAGCAACTCATGTGGATATTCACTGATTACTCCATGCCATGCGCAGTTATCGATCGGAATCACTGGCAGGAGCTCAGACATGCAGGTGTGCAATTGGTTTGGATCTTTCCTCTGGATCTGCCACAATCATGAAAAATCAAATATGCCTTTAGTAGCAAAAACAGGCAAGTTGCTATAAGTGTTGCTTTTGCGTTTGTGTGTGTGCGTGTGTGTGTATTCCGTTTTTGTGTTGTTACTCATATGAAATGGAAACAACCCATACATGTTATTGTTTATCTTTCTCTTGGCCCTTACATGAAATAAAAATAAGTGAAATCCCTCTTTTAATGATGTGTTTTTCATTGTTTAAGTCGGGTTCATATCAAAAGTTTGGTTACCTGGATGCCATTTGCTTTTGCATGTATATGGCATGGTGGTGCATGAGTTATGGTCCTTTTATAATGGGTTTGGCACAGTCATGTGTGCTTTAAAAAAAGGATGTCATTGCACTGCAACCATGACATCACTTTAAGAAAGCATTTTCACTGAGTTTCACATGTTTTTATAAGCCAACCTAACCATAGCATTGAATTCACCGACGTTTCACTCACTGAATTTAAAATGTCGTTTAATGATATAGAATAGTATATTTATGGTACCCACGGGTGAGCACTTTGCGCAAGGCCAAGCACCAAGGCCCATTAAGCTTACCAAAGCACCCACTAGGGCTTGCCTGTAGCTAAACCCAGCACCCACTTTACACCCATTTCAGATCTGTAGGGCCCTAGCCATGCCCTGAAGACATGGCCAGGGACCATTTTCCCTTGAGTATAGGTGTAGATGCCTGTAGTGGCCACCGGGTTTTTCTTGAGGCCATGCCCCGTGGCTTCTTTGCCCCTGTCGTTGGTCATGGGCCACAGGTGATGCAACTAGTATTTTCAAACATGTATTCAACAGACAAATGTATATTTGCGATGGATGGTAATAATGGGTTTTCCATTGAGGGCCTTGCACATCAAACCAAGCTACATTTTAACCATTAAAAAAACAGTGGCTGCTCCTTTTATTGCTGCTCGCTTGCACCACCTCACTACAAAAGAAAGCAAATTCCTGTATGTATTCTCTCCATTCTGTCAGCACTTAACATTGACAGGGCTTTAAGGAATGACTGACAGCTTGGAGAACCAAGCGAGAGACCAGCATTTTTGCTTGTGCATGCTTTTTTTTTAAAATATGAATAACTACTAACAGGAAATAAAGTGATGCCACGTGCATTCATAGGTTAAAATCAATAAACATAGAACACAGGGAGCCTTAGTTATGAGACACTCAAATGGTGCTTTTCCTATGGGAAGTCAAACTTAACCGTAAATACAAGGTCACTAGCGCTATTTCTGTATTATTGTTCTATGTTATTTTATCCTTCCATAGCATTAGTCTGCAACCTGTAGATCTCCAGATGTGTTGGACTACAGTCATGATTCCTCACCTTTGACTATGCTGGTTAGGACTGTTGGGATTTGTAGTCCAAAGCATGTAGATTGCACTATTACCTCTCAAGAGGCCCCATTGAGATAAGGTTACACTAGCCTCGTTTGTGAAGGAAACGTGACTTCCAATGGTTATAGTACAGCTTTGTATGCCTGGCTAAAGGCATGAGCTCTTGATTTCTTAACTGAAACATTATCATAAAAATCAATCCTATCCCATGGAGGGCTCCTTGGGCTATGTATAGTGACTTAAATTGGATCTGAGCCTCTATCAGTAGTCAGTGTAGTGAGATAAGTGCTGGTTTTACATGATCAAATTTACACAAATCAACCACATATGAACAATTATATTCTCAATCTGCTGCAGTCTTTGTAGTTAGGAGCTAGCAATCCCAACATATGTGATGTTAGAATAGTCCAGGTGTGACAGTGCCATTATATAATGTCCTGGACTCTGCCTGAAAAATCAAGGAGCGGGAACATGCACATCGTGTTGCAACATGTTCTCACCACTTTTGCAACCTGGGTCTCCATCCTAAATCCTCCATCAGTCAAAACCCAGAGGTGCTTTCCTTTAGTGGACGGACAAGGGTGCTGGCCAAGCTGAGGGGACCAGATATGGCTGAGTCTTGCTTCTATATGTGTGTCCACCATTTCTGTTATGGATGGGTTACGTTTTAAAAGGTTTTACTGAACCAATCAACAAGTAAAGGGGTAGTTCATTGAAAAATGTTATTGTTCAAAAAGATGGGCCATAATCAAAAATATATATAAAGCATATATTTGTTTAAGTTCCTATGTAAAATTGTTGGCAAATGAGGCTCAAAGTTTTGAAATGGGGGCATCCATTTTGTGAAATGAAGCAACTCCTCTGTTCATTAAACTATGCTCTTGCAGCAATGATCAAGCAAAAGCCCTCTACAGTGAGCTTTTGCTTACTGATGCTAGAGAGCAGAACTTGACAAGAAGAGAGGAGGCTGCCACAGTATTCATAACTGCCATGACTTTCTTTTTATGTTTCCTGTGCTCCCAATGTCCAGGGGAGCACAGAAAACGAAAATGAAAGGCACAGCAATTATACATGCTTCGTAGGCCACCGGAAGAGACTTCATAACCGCTGTGCCTTTCTTTTTAAGTTTCCTGAGCATTCCCGGGCTGGTGGATCCTGGAAAAAGCATGAGGGAAAAAAAGAAGAGATGGTGGCAGCAGTCACCAGCAGAATAGGGCAGGTGCCTAAGAGTATTCTCTGGTCACCGGCAGTAATAGCAAAAGCTCCCATTTGGGGGCTTTTGCTTGATTATTGCCATAAGAGCAGAGCTTAACATGAACAGAGAAGACTGCTTAATTTCACAAAATGGCAGTATCCTAGTATTAAAAAAAATACCTTGGGGCTCATTTCCCAACAATTTTACATAGGAACTGTTTGTAAAAATATTTTTATATATATTTTTGATTATGGCTCCTATTTTTAAACAATAACACTTTTGAGTGTACTGACCCTTTAAGATAAGGCATTCTGAAAGTTTAGTACAGGGTTTTGGGGGTTTTATGCTATCTCAAAGGCTAATTGATTGGTTCACTTACAGTTATACATTTTGAACAAAGTAGACAGAATAAACGGGATCAATGAAACCAAATGAATATTAAAAAAGAGCAGGGACAGTGAAGAACAATCAGTAATTTAAAGAGGGCAAAAGCCTGCATGGGCCACTGCAAATCCTGTCTTTCATTCCATAAACAAATGAAATTTATGGTTGACCGTTCTTTCGAGCAATTTCCCAGGATATCTGGATTATTGACCAGTCTATTGTGTATAATCTGATAGGTCAGCTCGTGTTATTTTCAACAGTGGGGTTACAGACGTTATTTTAACAATCTGATGGGACCTTTAATTTACTAGGGAGTTGAGCTGCAGCCAGCCCTTTATATATTGCTGGAGAGAAGGGGTACCCATGCGTGAGACTGATTGTTTGCATCTTTGCACTCATTTATCATATTGTTCCATGGTTTCTTGTTGAAATGAAGAAAGTATGTGTTTAGGCACTTTTTCTGACAGCCATTTGATCTAATTCTCACTTTTTTAGGCTGTACTATCCTCCATCTACTTGTAAATGATTTGGATGTTTCCAATAAAATGTGTCCCCAAGCTATCACACAATGTTAACGAGTGGGGCTACAACATCTTTTAACATTTGTGTGCATCGAATTTCCCGGAACATTTTGTAAAGTTCACTTTGTGCCAAAGCAGAAGATAATACCATTTTATTTAAAAATTAGATTCTTTTGCGTTTTGAATGAACCATTGTAGCTTTATACATGTCTCAGATACAGTTTTTGTCCTCTGGGTTGTAATATGGGTTGCCATTTCTTTTCTCTATTGTTTTTTGTTTTTTTGGCTCACTGATTTCTTATGGATGCCATTTTGTTTTTATGCTTTCCTTTCCAGTCAATGGGCAGACTTTGTAAGGCATAGGGTTAACCACTCCAGAAAGGTTTACAAATATTTTCCTACCTCTCCTAGGAACGAGAGTTGTTACCTCTCTAAGTTCTCTAACTTCTCTGAGTGCTCAGGTAACAAAAATTGATTCGACTTTCTATCCCAAACTTCCCTCGAGAGGTTAATTCATGTTACATGACACTTTGCATAGGAAAAGAAGAACAATTAAAAAGTCTCATCTCATCAATGGATGCTTGCTTAAAGAATTACTGTATGAGGCAGTGTAATGAAAGACAAGGCTTATAGAGTGATGAGTTCCCCAGCAGGGAAATGGTTCTGGCATTCTAGCAATAGTTTAGGCATAATACTCTAAGGTGTTCTTTCCAAATCTACTGTTCAATGGATGAATGCATGAATGAATCAGTCAATCAGCCAATGTGTGTACTTGTTTAGCGCATCACTGCAAGCTGTATGTCCTCATGTGGGTTAATGGTTAGGTGGACATAGTGCACAGTGCTGGGTTTATATAGGAAGATAAGACTGTTGGCTTGGAGTGGATTTCATTGCAGGTAAATTGCATAGATAGGGAATTGGTCTGAGAAACACTTGCCTCCTTTCTACTGGCAGCATAGTAGGGAAATCTAGAGAATATGTTTGTAAAATGAGCACTGGGAGGTGTCAAAGCGTTGAGTGGTGGGTTATTTTGATAATATAGTTTTGGTCTTCCCATTTGTACAGTCCTAGTTTGCGTGAAAAAGAAGTGATTTGACCATGGACGGGAAAGCTGTGTTGTGTCATGATTTCAGATTCTAGGAATGCAATTCATCAATGAAAATTATAACTTAGCATTTAGGTGCAATGCATTACTTATTATTTCCCAATCTAGCAAGTCCACCTTGCGCTCAAGTGGAGGAAGACCCTAAGCACTATGAATGTAGAAATCCGACAAAAGGACTCAGGAGTCGTATCGGAAATAGACAAAGCAAGACTACGCTTATTATCTGGTTGCAACCATTCTAAACAGGTAACATCCTATCAGCCAACTGACCAAACTAATAACCTAACCCTCCACCAATTGGCCTTCCCTTACATCCCCTCACAGTCCTGTCCCCTTAAATTGGTCATACATATGTTTATGTATCCCTGCACCCTTTTATAAAAAATACCACACCTGTAAATAATCCTATTCCTTCTTCGGTTGCCATCTATTCTCCTGACACTGCATGGTTCTTCACTTTCGGATCAGTCGCTCTAATCTGGCGATATCCAGTGTTGTCTCCTCAGTTGAAGGGTATGGGGCTGACGCCCCCTGATGCACATTCAGTCAAGGACAGTACCCCATTGCCCAAGCAGGTTTAGACCAGTACAATCCAAGATGGAGGTACAGGTGGCCTTCACGTAGTGCCCCCGAGAGCTTCCAAAAGCACTGCTTCAGCAGTCCTTTAACCCACGTCTGTTTTAGTAGGAGTTCTTGGTGCAAGTATTGTCAATAGGCAGGGATAGCCCTATCCAATGTCTGGTTTCTAAAAAGAAAAATAACACATTTTCGGGTGCATAGATATGTATATTAATGGAATACTGTTCCTGGACTTCTCCTATATCATGGTTTATTCACCTATTATGAGTGAAGTCATCCAATAGCCTACATGGCAATATTTTACGGTACAACCAGATTCCCCCTCCATCAGGGGACATCAGCGTTAACTACACATATGCCCTCATTACGACCCTGGCGGAAAGGGGTTTACGCCGGCGTAAACCATGGCGCCCCTTTCCGCCTGAGTACGAGTTCCCGTAGCGCCATGGTGATTTTTACGCCTGCTTTTTGTAGGCGGTAAAATCCATGGCGCTAAGGGACCTTGTTGTTAATTACGCCACCGTAATTTACGGTGGCGTAATTAATGCCTTCCCCACTCCCTTTATACCCTATGGGGCAAAAATGGGAATGGGGAAGGGTAAATGGGGATTGGGGACTTACCGCCCCGCCAAGGTCGGAATGGGGCGGTAAGTCCGCCAACCACCATGGCGGAGTTGGCAGCTTAGCGCCATGGACCATGGTGCAAATAGCACCATGGATCTCCGCCAGGGTCGTAATGAGGGCCATAACGATTAGGCAGAAGACCATGTTCCCCCTGTTTAGGCGTAAGGGTATTAGAACCACTCGCTTGGCTTGCACCTTACTTATTAGCTGTTAGATTCCACAGTTTTAGCAGCATTGCAAAGTTGCATTTGCATCACACTAAGGCGGAGAAAGCGCTTCATAGGCAGGACATTGCCTATTTACATCTGTTGCATCTGCTTTTCTTTTAAATGTAAAGTAATTTCAAGGCTTGTGCTGAATCAAGTCGTATGATTGATACCTAATCACGTGAACTTTTTCACAGCTGGAGTAAGCCTCGCCGGTGGCCAGCAGGCTGGCTACGGAACTGGCACAGAAGACAGCTTGGAACACGGCACGGCTGGGCCGCAAGCCATCCGGCCATTGTTAATGCTGATTTAGGTGGGCACACTTCTGAAATTCCAATAGAGGGTACTGGGGTCAGCAGTCTGTTTGAGATGCAACTCTCTGCTCCACTAATCCAGTGAGAGCCAAGTCTTTTTTTGGACCACGATCGCTAAAATTCACTTGAATAATAACAAAATAAACACCTCGTGCACGCCTCTGGTCTATTTTATCGAACTGGCTGAAACATGAGCTGACATTTAAGACCTATTAATTAGAAAAAAAAAAGATCAGCAAAGCAGCTGATGTGGCTTTTTCGTAAAAGGTGGCTTGCGTCCAGACCTTATTTTTCTAGCTAGCAGGGGCAAATAGCAAGTCATCTTTTGCATTTTTCAAATGTTGTCACTTGGCATTTTCATACAATCTCTTGCTTCATTGATGCTCTTGAATGTGTTCATTCTTCAGAAAGTGAACTTTTGCCTTTGCCAATGCTTGCTGATAGGGAGGCTGGCTGTCAAGTGAATGTAGTGTGCAGGTACCTAGCGCGCCTGATTGCAAATCATTATCCATCACAGAATTGAAGGATTAACACTTTCTTTATGAGCTCTCCCGGAAGTGCCTGATCCGGCGCCTTTTCTCCGCATGGTCTTTACTCATGCCATAGCTAGGGCATTTAAAAGGCAGTTAATGACGATTTAAATGGGTTTTTTCTGCATTAGGTCTCCACTCTGGCGGCACAGCTACGGCGCCCAGCTACGTAGGCTCTGCCCTAATTGTGTTACTGCTGTTTGATCAAGCTTCATTTCGAAGATTTGACGCCACAGCATTTTTGCTCCAAGCGCTGGGAGTTTTTGGCGCGGGAATCTTGAGGAGCTGTTTCTTAGGCCGTCGCCTCCAGAGGGAAGCGCGCGGTGTGAGGCGGGAGATTTGGGGGATGGAGGGCGCACACCAAGCATCCTGGCAGCCTCTCCTGATGGCATAAACAGTGCACAGGGCTGTGTCACGCTATGCGTGAAATGCTAATGCAATGTGAGCTGGCTCAACGCATGTCTGCTCGGTTCAAAAGCTAATTGTATTAATAACATGACTAGTAATTGCCTTCCCCAGAGAGGTTTCCGAACCCTACGTGTGCGAGAGAGACAAGTCTCGGAGCCTTGAGTCACTTGGATGTAAAGTACAGTGTCACTCTGACAGTTTTCCTGTTTCGCAAAGCCTTGAAGACGAATCTCTTTTAGATTTTGTATTAGCTGAAGTTTTCTTTTTTTGGAGTGGCTTTTAGCCTCCCACACTGTTTCTTAGTGCATAGATGCCATTGGCCTTAGCCTGCGCTTTATAGATGCTGTTACATTACATTACATGAGTGAGTGATAAGAGGGTAATTTATCAACAGTGAGAGAAGATCAATCAAGCAACGAGGATAGGAAGATGAGGTCTAGAATGCTGATGTGTGCGAGAGAGAATAAAGTCCATCTATAGATGAGGGGCCATGCTCATGTTGGTGAGGGTGCTTTAAGCAGGAGGCTGAAATTAGAGAAGTGATTGAAGGTGTTTGGGGGCGGTGGCTGAGTTTGATGTGTGGTGGGTAGGATCAATACGTTGGAGAAGAGGTGCTAAAAAAAAGGAAATGGTTAAATAAGGAGGGGTCAGATGGTGTGCCCGTAAAATGATAATCATACCAACAGTACTCCGTCTTTTAGTTGTCAACAAGATTGGGAGAAGGTGGTGCAGTCAGTGTGGAGGGATACAGGTATACCAGCGTTAAAATGGGGATCTTTAGTTTGGTAATGCCCATCACAGAGAGTTTTGGGTGATGGAAGTCAAAGTAGTCGGGAAGAGAGGAGAATGTATTACGGAGAGATTGGGCATTCTAGTGGCACAGACAGAGTCCATTCTGAGAGAACCAGGGTATTAGAACAGGGGAGTCTTTAGAGTGAGACAAGTGGGTTAGATGAGGTTTGGTAGGTAAAGTGTGAGGGACAGAAAGGACAAGAGTGTCGGATGTTGATGAAAAACGAGGTAGTGGGAGAGAGGAGTCATGGTTGGACCGATTGTCGGATTGAGCAAAAACACTGAGAGAGAAATAAAGAAAACAATCAAAGGAAATAATAGAATGAACAGGAGAAGGTGGACAAATAAGTGGTCTAGGGTTAGTAAGGAGGGAGTTCATTTTTGGGGGACAAGAACGCCTGAGTGCCCAAATGGGGTCCCGCTTACCGGATCTGGCAGATGACATCTGAAGAAGAAGTAGCGGTGATCGAGGTCAGAACAGGGCCATACTGTCATGATTCCTGCCCCTCATGTCCCCAGCCCTCCAAGATGTCAGGCTGGAGCCAGGCCACGATCACCTACATGGCCCTCAAGGGTCTCTCCATCCCTCCAAAGACCCACTTGGAGTCAGACTTGGCGCTTGTGGCACCAGACTCACTCACTCCCATAGGATAACATTGGGGATTAGACTTGTAGTGCATTGATGGGGACAAGATGGATGCCCCCACATATTTCGGTTCCCAGAACTGCATTTGCAGTCTAGTCTTTCGGGTGTGGTTCAGCCCAGAGACACCTGGGATACCCAGAGACTATTTAAGCCACGCCCAGGCTGAGAAACATGCTTTGTGTTTTGTGCACCTGCAGCGTGACACTCACCGTGTTCGGATCGGTCTCCAGTAGGCCTGCATCTTTCTTCTGCGCTCAGCTCCTGCAAGAACAAGAACACCATTAGAAACAGCCTTACCCTGCGGCGCTTCTGCCCATCATTCATCGCTCCTTCTGTTCTGCGGGCATCTTCGGTGGTGTCATTCCCATCCCGGCACGCCGCTTCCTAAGGAAAAGGGAAAAGAACAGAAAAAAGGCATTAGTAAGCATTCAGCAAATCTTCGCTTATTTTTAAAGACTGTACGGGCTTCAAACGCTTACCTGAATCCCAGCCGCTCTGGGGGAACTCTGTCTCCGGAACTTCTCATCCATCTGCAAGAGGGAAAAGACACTCCAGGTTAGAGTGGAAACATCTAGAGGCGCTGCATACCGTGCTTACTTACCGCATTTCTTCTTCATAACCGGCATCCACGCTGAAAACGCTGCGGCACCTAGAAGACAGAAATATAACTCAGTTCAATACAAATACGAAAGGGTCGCATCATGCATCGCGTTCTCACTCACCTTCAGTGCTGCTCATCTCAGCAGCACGTCACCATCCCCAGACGCCGCCCATCATCTAAGGAAGGAAAGGAACGAAGTTAGAGAACTGTTCAAAAGACTCATTATACTTACCTGTTGGACTCTTGCCAGTGAAGTAACTAGGCAGCAACGAGCCTGCATAAATCAACGTGCCCCTCCGCTGAAAGCAGGACGGAGAGCACACTTTTCAAGAAAACAAGGCCCAGTCCCCAGTCGAGTAGACTCCAGGGAAGGGTTCGAGGTCATAATAGGTCAGAACATGCTGAGTGACGTCCCCGTGGATACCAGGTGAGCGTTATACATACTTGGGGTACACCTTGGCTTATCCAGCTTTGTTCCACAGACATCCGGTGTGCAGGATGCCAGCAATACGGCCGATAGGAAAGAGGAAGGTCAATCATCTGACCACGGGTGGCCAATAGATATTCAGACAAGCGAGCGTCGATTACGGATGGTCATCGCATGGCTTCCTCTGTGTGCATGCTCTCTGGTGGCTGGAGAGCCCTGCTCCAGGGAAGAGATCAGTGCATGGTAAATACATGGGATCACCTCACCTCACAAGCCTGAATGTTGACAGGCAGAGGGTGGAGTTCTTTGCTGCTGTAGTACGTTGGTCCCGGAATGTAGTCAGATAATCAGGGTGTGGGTAACGTAGGCCAATGTGCAGAGAAGGTTAGCAGGCCTGGATTACAGGTGTCCACCGCCTGATTTCCTCTTAATACTCAGTCTCTAATGAGGATTGGAGAAACCCTGCACCCAGGTGGCGATCAAAGTAAGATATATGCTGGGTCATGCCTCACCACAGAGGCCCAGATTCTGTATGGCCAGGAGTTCAGTTTTTGGTCACCATTGCAGTGGCCCCAGGATGAATGCCCAGAATCAGGAGAAGGGTCACTTGGACCATTGAGCTTCCCCTGTGGGCCACCCTGGATTACAGATAACCATCCCTTGGCTTCCCCACTAGGAATTGTGGCAGAGGGAGGAACGCCTGCACTCCGGTCGTGATTACACAGGAAGATACAGGAGCAAGCCTCACAGGCCCCAATTATTGCACCTTGGATGCATTGGGCCCCTCACCTCACTGGCCTGGATGCTGACTAGCTGCCGGGGGAGGTCTTTACCACCACAGTACCTCCATCTTGCATGTGATAGATAACATTTTGATGCCTGCAGATCAGAAGAACCTGGTTTCTGTGTGATATTTATGCTATAGGTATATTGTTGTATGTTGGTTTATGTTGCCCTCCTCATGGCCTCTACTGTGGTCATTTCTGCCATGTAGGCATGGGTGAACTTGGGCTACGTGGTACAATTTAGCGGCTGGATTGAGCATGGTGTGGTCTCTTCCTGGAGAATGTTTGAGCAGGTGTGTTCCTGTAGCATGTGGATGTGACTAGCCAGGGGTTGCCATTTAAGTGCAGAGCATTGTGAGCAAGAGTAAGTGGGGAGAGCAGAGAGTGAAGAAGTCAGGATCTTGGACCATCCAGGGGAAAATGAATATGGGGAGCCTTTCAGGCACACATTAGTCTTGGAAACACTCCCTCCTTAATATCTGACTGAGAACTGTTTAGGGAAGAAGATATTCTTGCTCACCGCCTGAGAGTGCAACGCAGGGCACAATCTAGGTGATGAAAGTTCATGTGGAAAAATCTAAGTAAAGAAGGTGTGGCAGAAGTTAAGAGCAACTACACTGGGGTGATTGGTGCATGATATGTAATTTAGTCTTCAGTATTGTAAGCGATATTCAATCAACACTACAGCTAAGTCAATGCCTAGTCTGGGATGCTGAGGAAAACCCTTATTGATGTATTTTTATATCCAGTTCAGTACTCTGGATGACAACCCTTGTATAACACCCCCCTCTTAGAATCCCCCTGACCCCACTGAGCCAAGAAGTAGGTTTGTTTTGCAGATTAAAAGGTTTATTTGAAAATTTAAACAATATATATATACATATATATATATCACACTTCTATAAATAAATTGATAATGGATATTACACTTGTGAATATGAGCAGTAGTCAGCAAGACTAGGAATAAGAATAAGGTGGGAAAGAATGCTTTATATGGTTCAAGGAAACGCAAGGTGGAATAAAATGCAGTACAGAAATAACTTGTTATGATTTTAGCAAAAGGTAATATGATCACTTTTTCTTTTGACAATTCACTCCCCCCCTATGCAATACAAGAAATGGAAGGAGAGCACACAGTCTTCAAGAATCCCAACAAATCACACTTTATAATGCAATACACAGTTCCAGTTCTCCCAGCAAGCTTAGGGAAAACAGGGATGAGTTTTAAACACAGGCGAATTACTTTAATGTGGTTTGCAAGGAAGTGAAAAGGTGCTAAAATTGCTTTTAATTCCCTCTAGAGGTTCATGGTTCAGGGTAGGTGATGGCTACTTTATATTATTTCATGCTCACTTTAACAATACTCTATGAATGATTAGCAGATTAAAAACGAATTTTAGCAAAGAGAAGCAAAAAGCTGCTGATTTCTATAGATGAAGAAATCGGGCCAAATCGCAAATCGCGGTAAATTTCGCGAGTGCGTGTCTCGCGATTACGGAAGAAGTATAGGGAGAGGGAAGGTTTGTTGGAAAGCCTACATTCTAAGCTTTCAGATGAAAGTTAAATCTCGTTCCTAGCACAAACGGTTTCGGAGATACGGATGATTTAATAAAGGTAGATTTTCGGATTTAAAGTAAAACTCAAAATGACAGGTGACAGCTTGCAGCTGCAGAATTGACAGGTGACAGTTGTGCAGCCTTAAAAATGACAGATGACACGATTTCTAGGAAGCTGTTCTAATTAGGTTAAAATAGCTTGAATTAGATTATTTTAACTAAGAGATTGGGTTCTGCACAGTTCTGGCGGATACTCACTCCTAATTTTGAAATGAATGGGCCTCGTCACAGATCTGGTCAACTGGACTGGACTTCGGTTCTCTCTGCTCGGTGGGTCAATCAGGCACTGGTTCTGCTCACAGCGGTCTGGGTCTCTCTGGGTCTCTCTGGATCTCTGGTCTGGTCTCTGGCAATTGTTCTTGGCAAAGAATTCAAACAGCTCGCTTGGCTGTGGAATAGTTTGCAAATGATTTTAAGGATGCTGAGGCCTGCTGAGAAGAGTTCTCAGTTTGTGGGTTTAGGTCCTTGCTTTAAGTTCTGAAGTAAAGTTCTGGTCTTTGGAGATTGATGGATATGAAGTCTGGAGTCTCCCGGCAGAGCGTCCCGCAGAAAATGGAATTGAATGTCCCTACCTGTCCCAGCAGTCTCTTTTTATGTGTTTTAAAAAGTGGGTGGAGAGGCTAACATCCCTAAGCCTGCCCCTCTCTTGATTTGATAGGTCAATAGATTCTTTGGTCCCTGATTTGGGAAGGGATAGTGTGTCAGAGTGATGTCATTTTTATGACCTGCAGAAATGACACTCCCCTGGTCAATGTGCACACAAATCTATTCCTGATCCAAATACATATTTCCCAGGTACATAGTTGCTTGACATCACATACCCACATCATATATTACTAAAGATAGTCCCTGTCCCGACTCTGGCATTTCTAGGAGCTTGCATTCAAAAATGGCAACTTATTTTCGATTTTAGTGGGTTGTGCAATATGGGATTTTCATCAAAAATTATACAAAGGTACATTTCCCTTCCACATATATCCCAGTAACTTTCGATGTCTCTAGCTTAAACACATTGGGCCTCATTACACGGAAGGCGGTAATCCAGGGTGCTATTAGCACCCTGGACCATGCCGGTAAATTACCGGCACCGCCTTGGCGGAAAGGGGATTTACCGCCCCATTCCAAGGTTGGAGGGGCGGTAAATCCCCCTTCCGCCATTGCCCTTCCCCATTCCCATTTCTGCCCCATAGGGCTCTATGGGAATGGGGAAGGCGCTAATTACGGCACCGCAATTTTGCGGTGCCGTAATTAGCTCCGAGGTCCCTTAGCGGGTTGGTTCTTAACGCCTGCAAGAAGCAGGCGTTAATTCCTCCAACCCGCAAACGGACCTCGTAGTACGGCGGTAAGGGTTAACGGTCACCGTTGCCATTAACGGTGACCGTTAACCCTTACCGCCGTCCGTGTAATGAGGCCCATTGTCTACAATAATCATAATTAGCAGGGTTTTGCCCCAGAACATGGTACAAATTGGAGTTTGGACTCAAATCGTGAGGGCATTCTTCAAACTAAGACTCTCAAAGTTGTACATTCCTGTCATTTGGTTACAATAAATTATCAATGTTTCTATAAACTATATATTTGTTGCAATTCAACTCCCCAAAGTGTTTGGGTCCGCCTCCAGGAGTCTGGGTGGGTCAGTGATCACATGTCTCTCCTTGCTGGCAGAGGGCTGTTGACAGGAAACACTCAAAATTAACATACCCCATTCAACAGAAAGAGCCTTTTGTTTGGGCTCCAGCAGGCTGCCTGGAAGTCTCTCATCAATCAATCAACAGGGTCATCTGATATCCTGCCTCCTGGTGTGGGAATCTCTGAGGTGTTAAGGTTTCCCAGCCTCTTGGCCTCTGGGAACAGCAGGTGACTAAGGTTTCCAATTAACCAACAAGCTTTGAAGTCCCTGCCCCTCTTGCAACTCCTAAATACAGTTTCCCTGTCAGAGTTTAGACCGCTAGCGCCACCTTGGGGAATTTGTCTTTACTGCATCCATTTTTGAGTTGTCTTGAATTACTGCATTCCAATAGAGTGGTCTTTTGCTTGATAGTATAGGACCCTTGCTTAACATTGTTTTGATGGCATCCTTACAGTAGAGTGGTGATGTGGAACCCCCCACAAGAAGGTTGTATCTTTCGAGTGGTCTCGTGCCAACTGCGCAGTTCTCCTATTCTGGCGTGAATGTGGGCGGCGATAGCTCATCCCCACATCCACCCAGTCTATTGATTTAGTTTGTTCTGGGATAGAATAATGGGCGGTGACAGCTCATCCCAAGATCTACCTAGTCTATTGATTCAACATGGGTCAAAACCCTTGACAAATCCCCCCGCCCGACTGTGCTTTGATTCAAGTCGAGGGGAAGTCGGGTGCAAAGGAAGTTTTGAGCCCTTGCGCTGGTATGTCCACATTATCTTCTTCCAATTCCGCAAATGGCACAGTTCAGCATCTTTTCCTCCATCCGGTTGGTCAATCAGTTCTCCTTGCTGGTCCTGATGGGAGGATTGGGCGGTACCCCGGGCCCCTCGGATCTTCACTCCCGGTCCCCAGGTCGCCTTCCGTGGTCAGTCTCCATGGTTTCCTCTCTCCTAGGATGATAAAGCAAAAGCGGCAATACACATTCCTAGACATTTTTCCACCACTATTAATGGTGTGGCGAACATGTACATTTATTACATCCGAATGCATTTTGCAGTCTGATTTTAAAAACAATATATAACAGGGAACATTTGCATTACGTTACTCTATTTTTGATATGTGGAATATTTTAGAGTTTGAACTGACTTACTCTGGAGCGGCCCCCCCTGGTATTGCAGAGGACTCCTCCAGTTGCTGCAGCGTGTGCCTGGGATGGCAACACTTTAGCTGATTTATATGTACCCACTTGTCTTTCCCTTCTGCCGAACTGCCTTTGGGGATGCAGATCTTATAGGCAACAGGGGAGATCTTGTCTATAATTTGAAACGGTCCCTTCCATGTAGGCAAGAATTTTCGCTCTTTCTCCTGGTTCCTTTGGAAATTGTATAGATAGACCCGGTCACCCACCTTATATTCCTTTCGGGTAGTTTTCAAATCATAGTGGGTCTTCATGCTCTCGGCTGATCTTTCTAGATTCCGCTGAGCATAGGCAAATGCATGTTGAAGGTGTTTCCTTAAATTCTCCACATACTCATGAGTTGTGGAGGCATTTATCAGTGTCTGCACTTGGGTCCTGTAGAGCAAATTCTGGGGAAGCACCATCTTGCGCCCCGTCATCAACTCAAATGGTGACATTTTGGTTGCAGATGAAGGGGTAAATCTTATGGCCATTAGGACCAGAAGTAATCGGATATCCCAACTTGGCCCAGAATCTGCCACAAACTTTTTTAATATGCTCACAATGGTTCGGTTGTATCTCTCTACTGCTCCAGAAGAAGCTGGCATGTAAGCAATATGTAACTTCCTTTTGACCCCCAGTATCTCCCACATCTTTGTCATTACTTCACTGGTGAAGTGGCTACCCCTGTCTGACTCAATCCTTTGAGGTAGACCAAAACGGGAAAAGATGTGGTTAATCATCAGGGCAGGTGCTGTTTCTGCCTTGCAGTTTGGGGCTGGGAGACATTCCACCCACTTGGTAAACAAGCATGTAACGGTCAACATGTACTTGTTTCCTCTAGACGAGCGGATTACAGGGCCTACAAAGTCGATTTGCAAATCTGACCATGGCAGTGTCATCCCCCTCATTTGGAGAGGCGCACGGTGTGTGAGGGATGATGGCTGAAATTGTGCACACACAAGACACCCCTTCAAGTATTGGTCGAGGTCTTGCCCCATGTGTGGCCAGTATGCAACCTCTCTTAAGATTTCCAGTGTTGTGTGAAACCCCCTATGACCGGCGGTGGCCGCATCATGGGCGTGACTTAACATCAGGCTTCGGAATGATGTAGGAACCACCCACTGATCATGGCCAGCTTGGGATTTCCTTACCAACAAACCGTCTTGGATTCAGAACCTTTTTGGACATTTCATCAACACTCTAAGGTCCTCCTTCCCAATGTAATCGGTATCCGTCAGGGGAAAGTTCTCAGGGTCCTCAATGTGTTGGTAAAACTTACCAATTATTGGATCCCCCTTCTGAGCTGTAATCAAATCAGCATCAGGGGTCTCCTTACTCCATTGTGCAGTTGAAAGATCATTGTGAGCATTTGTCTGGGACCTAGTGATAGCAGTGACCTGGATTTTCCCCAATAGGGACTCTATTTCTATTAGATCCCCTTGGATGGCCCCGGTTTTGGCCAGCTGATCAGCTAAGTCATTTCCAGTTTTGTCTGGTCCCTCTACTTTGGAATGACCCTTGATCTTTTTCCAGTAGATGGTCATCCCATTCGATGTGACCAGATCATCAATGTTTTGAATTAACTTCCTATGTTTCAAGGGTTTGTCATTAGCACATAACATGCCTCTGGTTTTCCAATTAACCAGGTGCTCCAGGAACCCGTTCCGTACATAATCCGAATCTGTGATTATGACCAGTTCGTGGAGTTGATGTTGGACAGCAGTGAGGATGGACTGATGCACAGCCATCAATTCTGCCACCTGACTACTTCGGGGACCAATTTTGTATCCAGCGGAGGGTTCTGGTGACTCATTCACCCATGCATTCCCTACGCCGGCCACCAGTTCTTTCTCCCCGTTGTCGTCAACATGGTACGAGAATCCATCCACATAGACAGTGGGCATTCCCTCACACTTGTCTTCTTCAAAGACTTTGTGTGGGGAATTAAGGTATGCCTCCATGTTGTCCTTGATTTTTAGACTTTAGTCCTCGAGACAGTTTTCTCTGGCACAATCATGCAAGTCAGCCAGACCTTGCGCAAGGGGACTCTTCTTGTTTTGGCCATATCTTACCTCCACAGGAAAGCCTTGCATTGACAGAATCCAGGAAGTAATCCGGGAATTACTCACATTTCCGGCCCGGATTCTGTCACTTTGGAGATATTGCAGAGGCTGGTGTGGAGTCTCCACTATGATGTGTTCCCCCTAGATAAACGGGCGGCAATTCTTCAATGCTCACACCGTTGCCAGGAGTGCCTTCTCACAATCGTTGAATTTTTCCTCCACAGAGGATAAAGTTTTGCTCGCATAGGAGATTACTTTATTGACCTTGTCATGCTTTTGGTATAATACTGCCATCAAGCACGTATTAGAGAACCCTGTCTCCAGGAAGAACTCTTTGTTTCTAACAGGGTAAGCTAGGCAAGGCGCTTGTGAGAGGCTTCTTTTGAGTTGTTTTACTGCCTCGGATTGTTCTGCACCCCATTCCCACTTGACCCCCCCTTCAGGAGATGAATCAGGGGTCTAGTGATCTCTGCGTAGCCCTATATGAACTTTCTGTTGTAATTAGTCAGTCCAAGGAGGCTCCTTAGTTCCTGCAGAGTTGTGGGATCCTTCAGTTTCTGGAGTGCTTCCACTTTCTTTTCTTGGGGACAGAGACCCTGAGGAGTAATCTCATGCCCTAAGAAATTAACACGGGTTCTACACGACTGTGCTTTCTGAAAGGAAAGTTTTGCTCCTCAACTCTGTCAGAACATAACGGATCTCCGCTATGTGTGCCTCCACAGATGAACTTTTGATGAGGACATCATCTACATAAACCAGGTTACCCCTCGCACCCAGGTCGGGCATGGCCTTATGTAAGAAAATGTTTAATTAATTGCCAGAGTTGAGGTATCCGAAGGGAGTACGGGTCCAGGTGTACTGCTGTCCCCCAAAGGTAAAAGCCAGTTTGTATTGGTCCTCCCTACTGACAGGCACGGTCCAGTATCCATTGGTCAGGTCTATTGCAGTGAATACTTGTGACCCTTGAATCTGGGCCAGCCCTTGGTCAATGTAGGGCAGAGGCCATCGGGAAGTATGGACCCGTTTGTTGAGCTCCCTAAGGTCGGCGCAGAGTCTCCACTGGCCGTTTGGCTTCAATATTCCCAGCACCGGATTATTGAAGGTGCTGTGTACTGGACGAATTATTCCCCGGGACTCAAGGTTCTTAATTATTTCAGTAAGGGACTCCATGGATGCGAGAGGCAAACGATATTGCTTCACAAACACTGGAGTCATTCCCGGGTCCGTGGGAATTGTTGTGGTGTGGATGTCGGTGTGACCACAGTCATATGAGTCTACCGCAAAGAGATCTTGGAAATCCAAGAAAACTTGTTTCAACTTTTGCTTCTGTTCCAGAGTCACGCAGGCATCAGCTAGGTTGACTCTCTCTTCCACCATCTGCCTGAAGTCTGGAAAGACTTCTGGTTTGGCTATCTCATCGGCCTCCTCCAGCTGGGTGGAGAAGTCCCTGGTAAGAGTGCTGATTTGGACTGGGGGCTTCAGGTGGGAAAGGCAGCCCTCATGGACCTGGAAAATCCCCTCATCCCTCCTGAAGTCACAAGTCACATCTTCCTTACCATAAGGGCAGGAAGTGTACATCAGGAAGTTCCCCCCATGCCGGGTGAAGATCCTGTCTGGTGTTGTATTGTCCTAACTGTCACTGTCAAAACAGTCCTTGGGGATTGGTCCTAACAGTTAATTTCCGAGATCAATGGAAAAATGTCGGTCATCAACCGCCATTCCAATAATGGTGCCTGCGGCTAGAGTAATACTCTTTAAGTCGCTGTTATCCACCTCTATTGGAATGGTGTCATGTTCTATGTTGACTAATGGTGTTGGGTTTACCCCCAACCCTTGCTGTTGGAGAGAAGCATTTAGATGTATATAAGCATCAGGGTTTTTCAATTTTTGTCCTCTTTTAACTTTCACTTTCAGGGAGAATTGTCGGATCCTTTCTGGGATGGTGACTTCCTCTTTGATCTGAATTTCAACTGCATAAGGTAGCAATTATGCTGACCTAAATGCTTTTTCTGGATCATCAAAGACCATGGCATTATCCGCTAATCGGGACCAAGCTTTGAAGTTTATTAAGTCCAAACTAATGGCAAAGCGATTGAGACTGTCACTGCCTAAGTAAAAAGCGGCAGTGACGTCTCGCACGACCCAACAATTATGGACTATGCTCTTGTTGCCAATGGAGATTTTAAGCATACACCTGCTTGGCAGGAGATGTTTGGAATTAGGTGCTTCCAGGTCCATTTCCCATTTGTCTATCAGTTTGAATGTGAGAATGGCTGGATCTTTTGGGAGTTGGTGGAACATGGCTTCGCTGATGAAGCTCTTACTGTTGTTCACACACAATCGACCGAGAGCAGAGTCCTTCCCATCATTTAACTGAACAGGGATGAACAACTTCTCTCCAATTTGCTGAATATCAGCCAGGCTCTGAGCTGATTTCACATCTTTCTGGACTATAGAAGTGGGAGTTTCTGATTGTGGATTAGTAAAGAATTTCAGGGTGTTTCCTTCCAGTGTGGAATACCACCTTAAACTGGAAGGAAGGTTGATTTTCAGAAATAGAGAGGACCCCCCACCACCAGTCTGTTGTCCTACTGCTATTACTGTCACGTCTGGAATTTGGCTATTCTGGATGTGAAATTCTACTTGGTCAGATTTTTGTTCAACCATGTGGCATGTGCCGTTTAAACTAACATGGTTCACACTCTGTTTTAATTTTATTGGTCGGCCAGTCTGGGTTCAGAGGACCTTGTTTACGCAATCTATTAGGGGTGACAACCTTCTCAGGAGGTCATTCCCTATTAAACAAGGGGTGCCCTCTGGAGTTACTACTATGACCGGGTGTTTCACCTTGTGTCGCCCAATTTTGATGTCCAAATCTGCAGTCCCCTCGACAGGAATTTCCTTCCCGTCAAAGTTCTGCAGTTGTCCAGGAAGAGAGGTGAAAGGAATACGGTAATTCTCCCCCCTTCCTGCATTTAGTTCATCAAAGGCCCTTTTGGACAGAAGGGTAGCTTGGGATCCAGTGTCCACCAGTGCCAAAATTGTACCCTGCCCCTGTACTTGTACCGGGGCATAATATCTTCCCTCCTTCTCCTCAAGTGGGCACTGATAATGCACATTTTTGGACAATTGGTGGGCTAACCTTCTGGTTTTGGACATGGCGAGAGAAGAGATTTGGGCAGAATTCTGTGGAGAGCCTGGGGAATCTGAAAGAAAAAGTTGGCAACTGGAGATCAGAGCCATTGTGGGTTCCCCTGGTTCCGGTTCTGGGCTGCCCCCCCTTTTTGGAGGCAGTCACTAGGATGGGTTTGAACCAGGGGATTTCGGTATTGTGGGTTCTGGGATGAGATGATGGGCGGCGGTAGCTCAGTCTCCATATCTCCCCAGTCTGCATCGGCATCCCTTGGGACCCATTTTTCCTTGGGAGGAGTTCCCCCATCTCTGAAGGAGAAGATCCTTTTCCCAGGATCTTCTGAGGATCCCTCTCCCTCAAATTGGAAGACCTGTACCTCCTCCACAAAGTGGGTCTGTTTGGGTCCTTTGTTTCTCCTACCCCCCTCTGCTCCTTGGGAGGCAGGCTTTCAGGGGCAGGAGATTTTGTTTCCGGTTCCTGGTTTTCCAGGGGCTCTTTACAAGTTGGGAAGGAAGCTTCCTCCAAGGCTTTACTCCCCCCTTCCCCTTGTGCCTCCTCCCCGGGAACCAGTGGGTTATCGGGGTGCTGCCCCTGTCATTGTTCTGGAGCACCAGGTCCAGAGTTTGGGGCATTGTGCGGTGGCATGCTCATCTGAGGGTTCTGTTGAGCCCTCAGTATGTGACCCAGATCTCGTGCCATATTTTGGACCTGGCGCTCAAGTTGTGAAACCCGCTCAGGCTGATACGGGGCTCTATTTTCTCCCCTGGGCTGATCCCGGGAAGGGTGCTATCCCTTCTCTGGTAATATCCCGGATTGGGAAGATTTGGGTACCCCTCCACCCTTGGCCTCCCCTCTCCCGGATTAGGTTGTCTGGGCTCAGGGAATTGGGGAAAGAAGGATGGATGATTTTGGGGCTGGAAATTGGGGGATACCTGGGGAAAAAGTTCTGCCCAGGATTTGGAGAATTTCTGCCCTCCTGTGGGAAGTTGGGAGGGAAGTTCCCTGGGTTAGGTGCTTGGCTGGATCCCCCCCCCCTTGGGCTGGAGGAGTCCACACATAACCCAGGATTGGTCGGTTTCCCTTGTAGCGGGGACTTACATAGTAAGGGGAGCGGGGGACCCCATTTGTGGGACTACCTCCTCGACTCCCTGTCTGTGACTGGCCCGCGGGCCTTCTTGGCTGTGAATTATTTGGTGCAGGCAGGTTTTTAGGCCCCCCCATCTCCAAATCTAAAGCGGGGGCAACCTTTACCTCTGCCACCTTGGCAGCAGCAGGGGTGCTGTTGGTTTTGGGGTTTTTCGGCACATTATTTTTATTTTCGATGGGCTTCTGCACCTCATAGATTCGGGTAGCCTGTTCAATGACCCAGTCTAAAGATCTTTCCTCATGAAAATCTCTCACGAGCTGGGTCATTATGTATTTGGGCAAGGCATGGAAAAACGTATTGATGAATTCTCTGCTATCCGTGCGCACCCTTCTGGTGGTCTGCGCAAAAGCACGCTTTAATTCTTGCACAAACTCTTGTGGGGCACCTCCCCACATTGCAAATTGTAGGCTGCCTTGCGAGCCTCTTGAGGATTTCTGTGCACAAAAAAATGTTTCAAGATGGCCGCCCTGTATGTGGACCACCTTGAATGGTTTTGATCCTCCAGCCCAGCAAGGAAACTGGAGTATTCTGGTGAGAAGGTCCACTTTACATATTGACTACAGCTTTGGCTGTCCTTCAAATGGAAAGTCTCCATCATTTGCTCATAGAGCTCCAAGTGTTCCCAAACAGAATACTTGGCGTTCTTATGATAAGGTGTGATGACACTCCTTATTGCCTTTATTTGTTTCAATGGGTCCTTAAGCAAGGCCCTTTTTGCCTTATTGGCCTTTTTGGTTCGGGTAACCCTGGTCCATTCATCCTCCGGCTCAGAAGCGCTGCTCCCAGAGGTGCCCGTCTGATCTTCCAGGTTTTCCCGGATTCTGCGAGCCTGGGAATGGCTGGCAGAATGTGGGGACCTGGTCTCCTGTGTCCTGTGACGCTCAGAGGAGTCTTCAGATCCCTCCTTGCTACCAGGATTTGCTGGGTATCCCCCCCACTGACCTAACTGGGTTTTCAGGATGCCATTAGTGGGCCTACTCTCCTGGGGTTCCCCACTAAATTGCACTGTGCTTGGGTGCCCATACCCGGATGCCCGCCCATCCATTCCTGGGAGGTACTGGCCTATGAGCCCCATACCTCTAGCTGGATAGTAATCTGCCATCCCCGTGACCCTGGGCTCATGTACGCGAGGGGACATGGGGGTGGCAGAGTCCAGGGACTGGGAGAGATGAAGGCCTCTGGTACTAGGGCTCCTGAGGTTATGCTCAGGAGTTTCTCTTTCCCAGCGAACCTCATCTCTATCCGCCCCTGCTTCCTGTTGCAATGCAAGAGCCTGCGCTTTCAGTTCCTCAGTTAAGGCCTTACTAGACTCTATCAGTCTCTCCTGCATGGCTACCTGTTGCTGGAGCCTATCATTGTGCTGACAGAGAGCCTCATTTTCTCTCTGTGCCTCCTGATTGGTCCTGGAGTACAGGGCCAGTCTCTGCTGCAGGAGGGTTACCTCCTCAGTCCCATCCCTACTGGCCTGCTCCTTTCTTGCCAGAGCCTCCTCCACCCTCCTGGTATGATCTAGCAAGCCCTGATGCTCTTTTTGGAGGTCACCCAGCCCCTGGAGGGCCACGTGATTTTCTTCAATTTTTCTTTTTAAATGGCAGACTTCCTGGCCTAAGGTATCCCTTTCCTGACCAAGAGCCTGCATTTGTGACGCCAGGTCGTCCCTCTGCCTTTGAAAGGCACCAGCTTTCTGGCGTTCTTCATCAAACTCTGCCTGGGTATCCAGGTCTTTCAAAATCAATGTATTGCTTTCCTCTTTCTCTCTGTCTAGTTGGATTTGCAGGGTGGCTACCTGCTCTGTGCATGCCCTGTTGAAATTGATCTGTTGCTCCAGCTTTTTCTGGCTCTGCAGTAAGGAGTCCAAACTGTCTTGGTGCTCCTTCTGCAAAGCCAGAATTCTGGTATCCTGGTCTGTCTTTTCCTGTTCCAGTATATCCATGTCCTCTTTTATTTTAATGATATACTGCCTACTATCATTTTCTGACTCCTGGCTCCTCTGCAGCCTTTGCTCAGAAGAGACCAGGACAGATTGGGCCTTTTCTAACGCCATCTGTTGCCTATTTGCCAGATCTTGGCCTTCAGCACATTTGTCCTGCATGGCTCCCATATATAAATACAATTATGCCGCTATCCTGGCAATCTTATTGTGTTCATCTTTGGCCTTAGAAGCCATATATAATTCACTCACGGCCACATGTAATGGACCCTGATCTCTCCATGTATCTGACCCTGTTTCAATGACCTGTTGCGCGATTGCCTGCAACCAGACCGTTTGGTCCTGATGAGTCCACTCACCTCTCACAAATAGCTTATGTAAGAAGTGCTCTCTGGCTATTTTCATATCTACCAAGGTCGTCCTTCTGGAATTTGAGTTCCTTCCTGACTTACAGAAGTTTGTATTTTATTTTGCAAAACAGACCGTTTCCTTAGAGCGTTCCTTTGAGGGATGCTTTCACAGTGTAAAACAGCGTTGTGATCTAACCGGATATGTGTATCTGGTCAGTTGGCACACTGTATTAATCTGCACAAGTGGTAAATCTAACCCAGAATGTCCCGGCTCCGAGCCCCCACTTTTGTAAGCGATATTCAATCAACACTACAGCTAAGTCAATGCCTAGTCTGGGATGCTGAGGAAAACCCTTATTGATGTATTTTTATATCCAGTTCAGTACTCTGGATGACAACCCTTGTATAACACCCCCCTCTTAGAATCTCCCTGACCCCACTGAGCCAAGAAGTAGGTTTGTTTTGCAGATTAAAAGGTTTATTTGAAAATGTAAACAATATATATATATATGTATATATATATATATATATCACACTTCTATAAATAAATTGATAATGGATATTACACTTGTGAATATGAGCAGTAGTCAGCAAGAGGTAACTTATGAATAGGAACAGAAGAATACGGTGGGAAAGAATGCTTTATATGGTTCAAGGAAAAGCAAGGTGAAATAAAATGCAGTACAGAAATAACTTGTTATGATTTTAGCAAAAGGTAATATGATCACTTTTTCTTTTGACAATTCACTCCCCCCCTATGCAATACAAGAAATGGAAGGAGAGCACACAGTCTTCAAGAATCCCAACAAATCACACTTTATAAAGCAATACACAGTTCCAGTTCTCCCAGCAAGTTTAGGGAAAACAGGGATGAGTTTTAAACACAGGCGAATTACTTTAATGTGGTTTGAAAGGAAGTGAAAAGGTGCTAAAATTGCTTTAATTCCCTCTAGAGGTTCAGGGTAGGTGATGGCTACTTTATATTAGTTCAGGCTCACTTTAACAATACTCTATGAATGATTAGCAGATTGCAAACGAATTTTAGCAAAGAGAAACAAAAAGCTGCTGATTTCTACAGATGAAGAAATTGGGCCAAATCTCAAATCGCGGTAAATTTCGCGAGTGCGTGTCTCGCGATTACGGAAAAAGTATAGGGAGTAGGAAGTCTGGACTTCGGTTCTCTCTGCTCGGCGGGTCAATCAGGTACCGGTTCTGCTCACAGCGGTCTGGGTCTCTCTGGATCTCTGGTCTGGTCTCTGGCAATTGTTCTTGGCAAAGAATTCAAACAGCTCGCCCGGCTGTGGAATAGTTTGCAAATGATTTTAAGGATACTGAGGCCTGCTGAGAAGAGTTCTCAGTTTGTGGGTTTAGGCCCTTGCTTTAAGTTCTGAAGTAAAGTTCTGGTCTTTGGAGATTGATGGATGTGAAGCCTGGAGTCTCCCGGCAGAGCGTCCCACAGAAAATAGAATTGAATGTCCCTACCTGTCCCAGCAGTCTCTTTTTATGTGTTTTAAAAAGTGGGTAAGTGGGTGGAGAGGCTAGCATCCCTAAGCCTGCCCCTCTCTTGATTTGATAGGTCAATAGATTCTTTGGTCCCTGATTTGGGAAGGGATAGTGTGTCAGAGTGATGTCATTTTTATGACCTGCAGAAATGACACTCCCCTGGTCAATGTGCACACAAATCTATTCCTGATCCAAATACATATTTCCCAGGTACATAGTTGCTTGACATCACATACCCACATCATATATTACTAAAGATAGTCCCTGTCCCGACTCTGGCGTTTCTAGGAGCTTGCATTCAAAAATGGCAACTTATTTTCGATTTTAGTGGGTTGTGCAATATGGGATTTTCATCAAAAATTATACAAAGGTACATTTCCCTTCCACATATATCCCAGTAACTTTCCATGTCTCTAGCTTAAACACATTGTCTACAATAATCATAATTAGCGGGGTTTTGCCCCAGAACATGGTACAAATTGGAGTTTGGACTCAAATCGTGAGGGCATTCTTCAAACTAAGACTCTCAAAGTTGTACATTCCTGTCATTTGGTTACAATAAATTATCACTGTTTCTATAAACTATATATTTGTTGCAATTCAACTCCCCCAAAGTGTTTGGGTCCGCCTCCAGGAGTCTGGGTGGGTCAGTGATCACATGTCTCTCCTTGCTGGCAGAGGGCTGTTGACAGGAAACACTCAAAATTAACATACCCCATTCAACAGAAAGAGCCTTTTGTGTGGGCTCCAGCAGGCTGCCTGGAAGTCTCTCCTCAATCAATCAACAGGGTCATGTGATATCCTGCCTCCTGGTGTGGGAATCTCTGAGGTGTTAAGGTTTCCCAGCCTCTTGGCCTCTGGGAACAGCAGGTGGCTAAGGTTTCCAATTAGCCAACAAGCTTTGAAGTCCCTGCCCCTCTTGCAACTTCTAAATACAGTTTCCCTGTCAGAGTTTAGACCGCTAGCGCCACCTTGGGGAATTTGTCGGTACTGCATCCATTTTTGAGTTGTCTTGAATTACTGCATTTCAATAGAGTGGTCTTTTGCTTGATATTATAGGACCCTTGCTTAACATTGTTTTGATGGCATCCTTACAGTAGAGTGGTTATTTGAAACCCCCCACAAGAAGGTTGTATCTTTGGAGTGGTCTCGTGCCAACTGCGCAGTTCTCCTATTCTGGCGTGAATGTGGGCGGCAATAGCTCATCCCCACATCCACCCAGTCTATTCATTTAGTTTGTTCTGTGATAGAATAATGGGCGGCGACAGCTCATCCCCACATCTACCCAGTCTATTGATTCAACATGGGTCAAAACCCTTGACAGTATGAGCTAGGAAAACATTCATCTGAGTCACTGTTCAACCAAAATAATCCGCAAACAAAGAGTGAACTAATTGGATACTGATAAGAGCAAAGCCATTTTGGGATGGCATATGGGAAAATTAACAGGGGTCCTATCTAAGAGCATTTGATTTGGGCACAATCTAAAGGCCAGTTATTCTGAGGGTGTAGGCTAAGAAGATTAACCAAGTTAAAATCCAGAACCCAGTTTTTCTGGTGTACCTGCAGATCAATTATTCCTTGACTTGAGTCGATCAATCGGGGGAGCAATCAAGAGGCAAACTATCTCGGGATATAGTTCATGTAGGTTACACAGTAATATTACTTGTCAGTGTGAGTTTAAAAGTTTTTATTTATTTAAGGTCATAACTTACAATACATTGTAAAGCAAATAGCACAACACATTTGAATAGAAATAACAAGGCATAACTAAATTATGATAAACTAATTAAAAGAGAGGAAAAAAATTATAAAACTTTGCAAGTATGTAAATTCATAAATACACTAGTATAACAGTTTTTTTATGAGAGGGGAGGGGGTACAAACAAACATTTAAGGACACAGAGGTGACAATACGTATACATGACATACACAAGAGGAGGGTTTGAGAATAAGAATAAGGGAGGGCAGTGCGTGAGGTGACTTAAAGAGTTTCCATTTGAGTTCATGCTTACATAGTAAAGATTCAGTAGAAGCATTGCAGCACTCTAGTCTACGGGTATTAGAGGTGATTGTCATGATGGCTAACCTAATAAGTAAATCAAACAATAATCTTTCATATCTACATGTGATACTATGAATGATAGTGCTTCCAACAAAAAGGACTTGTGGGCAGAAATCTATTGATATATTAAAATGCTCTTTATAGTCTTCCAGGTGCCTATCCAGAAAGAGGAAACACATTTACAATCAAGGAACATGTGTTTGAAGGATCCTGGGGATTGAACGCAGCTCCATGCATTTGTCATGTGATATAAGACCACATTTAAAAAGATATGCAGGTGTGACAAAAATTCAGTGTTGAAAAAAGAACATAGTATTAGATTAGCTGCCGGTGTCACTTTAGACATGTGAATCCATATTGCAGGCCATTCCAATCAACTATCACAGTAAGTGATACATCCCGTTGCCATGCTGAAATACAGTCATGTGATGAACTAGATATAGAGGTGTTATGAAGAATGTTGTAATACATGGCAGCTGACATTGTTGGTTTGCAGAGTATTTGTAGTCTTTCAATGTTAGGAGAGGGGGACTACTTGTCAGTGTGGCCTGGCAATCTGGATACAATGGAATATATTGTGCTGGGCTTAGCAGTGCTTCTTTTTTTACCAACAAAAAAAGCACTTGGTTTGTTACCAAAGTATGAGCTAGCTGTCTGAGAAAAAAGACTGTAGTATGCAAGGCACATCAGTACTACTACATCGAAGCATGGCCTGCTGCCAAGTGTGACTCTGCATGGGTAGAATAAAACGACAGAGTGCAAAATTAGATACACTAGGGAACCCAGTGTGTTAGGATTAAACATGTATGCACTGCTGCCCCATGTTGTCTGTAGACTAGCAAGGCATCGTTGGAAAGAAAAGAGGACACTGTAAGGAATGTTTGCTACTGAACTGCATGCAAAACTAAGCTGTACCATATCTAGGTATGGCTTGCTAGCTCCGGACTTAGAGTGGTCTGCTCTATGAAACAAAATACTTCCGCTGTTTCTCAGTGTGGCTTGCCAACAAGCGTGAGTGACCTAGCTGTGGGGAGAAATGAGAACCCTGTGTCCAAGGCGAAACAGCTGCACTCCTTCTAACCATGGCCTGGATGGGGAGGCAAAAGGCGAGGAGCAGCCATGAGAGAGAAATGGTGCACCGCGCCTATTGCTAATGTTGCAATATGATCAGGGACACCATTGAAGATGTCCTCAAACCTGAATCTTCGGAGTGATGTCTCCAAAAAATACAAGAGTCAAACAAAACGTGGTCGAAGTAAACGTGGTGGATGTGACTACTAAAATCGCGGTCTCCAGAACAAGCAGCGTGTTGAGTCATGTGTGCCGGGGACACACATAACCTAATTAATGTGCAGCCCCACCATGAAGCCGGTCAGAGATTGGTTTTAAGAGTCTAATCTACCAGTATAAAGATGGTAACACTAAAGACAACGTTCTGACATACTACAGTAGGACCGCAGAGACAGCATGGGCATTCTTGCCTGTATTCACCTCCAGCTGTTCCAGGACTGTCTTTGTCTGAAAGCAACATCTGTACAACTGACCTTCACTGGTCTCTTCTGGCATACACATAGAGGTTTGTATTATGCAATATCAAAAACACCCCGAAAATAATGTAAGTGATCACAATGGAACTAATTTTAAAAAAAGTGTTAATTGCACACAGGTAACCATCTATTTTTGCGCTTCCATGCACTTCGGTCCCTTCCATGCAATATTGGTCATTTGTACTACAAAGTGCAAAAAAAGTGCTAAACATGGTGATCACAGGTGCACTTTACGGTACAAACAGTTTAAGTGCCTCCCAAAATGTATGCTTCTGGGCGCCATTTACAATGGGTTGCTGTGGCTCTTAGCCGGTGCTGCAAACAGGCGGATTCCATAGATAGTAATCACATGGTTTTCTGCCATCAGGAACATGTATTGCTGGTTGAAAACCATTCACATTTTGGGGGCACATAGTAGGGGGCAGGCGGACATAGTGCTGCTGTTTAATGGCCTATTTCGCCTACTAAAAAGACGAAAAACCCTTAAAATGGTTAAAATAGGTGCAGAGTGTGGCGTATTCCTTTTATGCCAGGTTGTTACATTTGTTTCACCGCTAGGGGGCGCTCGAATATGTATTCATTTAAAGTTTTTAGCTGGATTGAGAAAAAGGCAGGGGTTTGAGATGAACCAGGTCATTTCATTGCCCTCTGAATGGTAGGTTGATCATCGGATGCTTAAGAGGCAGGGAGCGTATGACTTGCAAATGCAGTGATATTTCAGGAATTCCTCACAGAACATTTGCCCCAGCAATGCACAGGACACTTTCCTATTTTAACTTGAGTTCCATAATTTAATGAATATGTTCAACTGCATATGCTTTCGGCTTGAGGTCAATTCTTATACTAAACGTTGTCGAACTCTTTGAGACAGACACGTGAATGGGAATGGCCAGAAACTGTGCGAGAAAAGCTAAGATGCAGAGGAAGAGTGTCCTGCTATATCTTAATGAGAGTGGTGTGCCAGCACTATCCGGTATCACAGTAATGGTACTCGAAAATTACAGCAAGGTGGCAGAGCTGACAAGCAGATGTGCTTCTGTAAAATCCTGCGGCTGCAGGAATTCTCCGCAGAGCCCCCGGTGCCCCCTGTGCGAGGCGCCCCTGAGCCGCAGCTCAGCTATGGTCTGGATCATGTGAATCACCTGTTGAACTGCGTCCGTTGAGCTTCGTATTTCCTGCACTGCATAACGCTCCTTTCCTCTCAGACTCTCGTTCACACTCTGCTGTCCTCTCCCGAAATCTCCCCATGGGGTGCTTTGCGTTGGCCGCGCATCTCCTTGTGTAATGTCCTTCCTACTCTACCTATTTCTCCTCCAGGTGGCCTTCCCAACAAGCGTGACCTGGCGGCGATGAGAGCTCGGTGCTCTTGGATAAACAGCTCCACTTCTTCCAAGCATGGGCTGGACGTGACGGTAAAAGCTGAGGAGCATCTATGGGGAGGCACGCCCAAACTCTCAGGATTCTTCCATGCTTGCTGTGATGTTGACATATGATCAGGGACAATATTGAAGATAACCCCAACCCTGTCTCGTCTGGGCGATCTCTCGAAAAACGGTATCAATTTCTCATATTCTGGCCGATTTTGCACCAGCATTCAGTTTCCATTTCCTTCCTTCCTTCCTTCCTTCCTTCCTTCCTTCCTTCCTTCCTTCCTTCCTTCCTTCCTTCCTTCCTTCCTTCCTTCCTTCCTTCCTTCCTTCCTTCCTTCCTTCCTTCCTTCCTTCCTTCCTTCCTTCCTTCCTTCCTTCCTTCCTTCCTTCCTTCCTTCCTTCCTTCCTTCCTTCCTTCCTTCCTTCCTTCCTTCCTTCCTTCCTTCCTTCCTTCCTTCCTTCCTTCCTTCCTTCCTTCCTTCCTTCCTTCCTTCCTCCCTCCCTTCCTTCCTTCCTTCCCAAATCTACCCCAGTGCAGAGGCGTTGCTGGGAGGCGGGGGAGCTGAGAGGGCTATAGCCCCGTGTCTTTTGGTTGTAGCCCCGGATAGAAGCTCAGGGGCTACAACCAATAGTCTAGCTACCCCTGAGTCCTGACAGTCCCGACATTACCTTAGCCCCAGATCTTTTCCAGACCTAGCAACGCCCCTGCCCCAGTGTCTCATACTGGCCTGGAAATCCTCTCATACAGCACACATTGCAACAGTCCAACAATGAGACCCTCCATTCACTGCCTGTTGAGGCAGCCCCATGCCTTCATTTTCAGAGCATTGCTAAAACATAAAGGAGATTCTTAGCTCAGATGTTTCATTACTATGCAGATGGGATGGATAAAGGCACGGGCGAGCAGAGAATGTCGGATGCACCGGCACCATTCTCAATGGTGCCGGTGCAAAAGGCATCCCCATTCCCATTGGGCCCTGCGGGGCTCAAATGGGAATGGGGATCACGGTAATTGCCCATTCGCCGGTGCCAGACTTTCTTGCAAGTTTGGAGGTAGACTTGCCGGTTTTACCGGCAAGGTTGCCTCCAACCTTGTAATGAGGCCCAATGTGTATTTTTGGACTGGTGATTTCATCTTGTCCAGTAAAATATGCAACTCCCCTGCCCTTTCACATACTCCTATGCCAGCCTGTGCATTCAGTGATAAGAGACTGCTGAGGTTTAACACTTTGGGCAATGTTCAGTGTATAGAAATAATTACCTATATTCATTTCTGTTGCGCAAACATCTAATGTAAGGCTAGGCCTCCCCTGGTGGGATAATTTGTGGATGACATAACAGTAGAAAATAGTGTGTTGACTTCTCTATGGCCTGTGTGTGTATGTGTTGGTGTGACTCAAGGATACTGTTTAATGATGCCTAATTTTATTAAATATAGTCTGCATTCAAATGCACAAATTGATGTCGTTTTAAACTGTGGCTGCTTTTAAAAAATGTATGGGCCTTTAAAGAAATGGCATGTTACTTTGTGTTTAATTTGAATTGGACAACACATTGCACTGCAGCTGTGTTTCTGCTCTCAAAGTTCATGTCCCTGGACTCCCTGCTCTCTACTCCGAGATTTGCCCTGGACAGTATATAGGGCCATTTCCATTTATTGGGGTTTTATTTACCTTTTGAAATGTAGCTTCTCATTTGGAAAATCAGCCAAGACCCTGTGTCTGGGACATATTCTGCTGGCTGATTGGAACTCCGGCCTGTTCATCTGTACAGTCTGCCTTCCAATCAGTCTCCAGGAACCAGCTCAATCTCAGCAGCCACTTTTGGTTGAAGTTCTATTCCTCCATGTCCATCTCCAAATCTTAATCTCCCCCTATGCATATTATTATATCCTTTTGACTGCTCCCCTGGGACTGTGACAGAGGGTTATTTTCCCAGTCCCCCATGATCCAGATGGGAGGTAGGAACTCACTCCTAATTAAAATATGTTTTTGAACTTAAATGTGTAAGTTTAGCAACACTATCATCGTATTCTGTTTATGAGTGCACACAATCACATGTGTAAATGGTCGCCCTGTGATATACACTGGAGGAGATGGTGTATTTCCTAATTATCACCTAATCTTGAAAATACGCCCTATGTGAATGTTTACATTTTTTGGGAGATGTCATTTCTAGACAAACAATGTATTTTGCTTTGTTTTGATCCGACCTTGCATCACAGAGATATGATTTTTTAAATAATTACAGTTTGGGATTTTAACAGGTAACGTGTATTTTCCTATTGAGTTTGGGAGTCAAGACATGTTGGCACATTCCTTTTTCATGATATCAATGTGTGTCCACCGAGAATGTCTTTGACCTCTCATGAAGATCAGTTAAACTGCCACATAGATTCAGCAAATAGAGTTTTATGAGGCCTATATTTTGACACATTGTGACAGGTCTCTTTGAAGCCAAGCCCTAGCCCATTAGCCAGCCGCCTCCAGCACAGCAGATACATGGTTCTGTGTTCTCATTTCTTATAATGTTTCATTTGTGAACTGGGGTTCTTAGTGTAAGGCGAATTCCCTGATAGTTTCATGTTTTCACAAAACTCCAACAGAAATATGTCTGGGGAAATATCTTTGGAGTTTTTAATACAGAAATGTATTCTAAGTGAAATACATACCATGCAGAATACACTTTTAAATGCTTTTAAATGCTGTTATTTCTTTATGACCTTTTACGTTATTTTAAAAAGAAATATGTAAATTAGGATCATTTATAACACATGGCATGTTTGTCACACAAGTGGATTCATATTGAGGTTTTAAGCTCTATACATGTGTCCTTAAGCTTACTGAATTGATTTGGGATGTAAATACACTTGAAAGTTCTGGGCCTTGCCTTTTTCACTTATGTTTAACATTAATTCAGACAGTTGTAGAAGTCTATGATTTCTAGTTGTATCTTTAAAAGATAAAACTAGCCCTCGGAAACGATTGCAATCCAAAAGTCACTTTCGCACTATTAATATGTTGTTGGGCACAAGCATTTGTTAACACCTCGCACTTTAAACAGGCATACTTTTACCACGACAGCAAAGAAGTTGTGCAATCCAGTGGGAAGTATGCTATGGCAAATAGCACCTCCTGCTGTTTTATAGAGACTTTTTCTCTGTTCACTTTATTTGAGGCCTTAGCTGGATTTTCCCTTATAGCTTTTATTGTATGAAGTTCTGCAACAGATACATGAAACTGGAGCATCATTATTCCATAAACACAATAAAGAATGAACCATATGCTTGTGGTTCCACTTTACAAATGTAAAACATAGGACTATGTTGATGTATTAATCAAGCAGCAAACCAACGTAATCCATTTGCTTTTTGCAATAGTGCAGCAATATTTACGAAAAATAGTTTGACCCAATACCTGTTTGTTGAATTGCTTACTGACAAAACTGGAGAAAAATAGTGTTGTTCAACTCTTTCAATGTCTGAAACATTAAAAGGAATGCAGACACATTACTTGTGCAGTACTGACTGGTGTCCCTAGCTTCCAGAAGGGTCCTCCTGTAATTACTTGCAGTAGTGCATTCCACCATGACCTTTTACCCCAAAGTGTCACTGCAAATGTGTTCTAATGGAAAGTATATTGAGACCAATTGCACCACAAAATGCTCTCTCCAGAGGGTCAGTTGCTATTAATTGTTGCACCAAAGTAATATCAGAAGCTATTATCTGGTGGCTGGTTACTAATTAGGCAGCCCTCCTAGTATCTAGAACTTGAACCCTCATCGCCCATAGCTGTCATAGTCAGTAGTGCGGGATCATGGGATTTGTATCCAGGGACGTCATTTGGGGGTCGCCAGAGGTCGCAAGAGCGACCGCTGCCGATTGGCCAGCGACCTCTGTCACTCTCTTGCGACCTCTGGCATTTCCTCCAATCAGAGGAGGAGGGGGCGTGGCCACCACTCAAGCGGTGCAGCGTGCTGGTGGTCCTCCATTTTGTGAGCACTGCAGCGAAGCCAGCGTGCAGCAGCAGCTTCGTGGTTTCTCTTGGTGCCAGAAAGTCCAGGCCAACTAACTTCTTCCAAGCTAACACACAGCGGTGAGTCAGTCTGTGTTGTGTGTGTGACTGAGGTCGGGGGCGAGCGGGTGTGTGTGAGCTGCTGGGTGGATTAATGTTGCTGGCGTGTGCCGCCGTAGGCCCCAGGCCAGTGCCTTAAGTGGCACTACAAATCGAGCCGGGGCCCATCGAGGGGGCGTGGCCCAACAACGTGGTCTTGATGGGCCGTTAGGCCACGCCCCCTTGACGAGCCCCGGCTCAATGGGCTACTGGCACCCCTGCCAGGCAGCCTTTTGTAGAGATTAGCACCCTCTCCCCTATAGGGGAGAGGGTGCTGATCTCTGCATTTATTTTGTATAGGCTTGCCTGGCAGGGGACAGCGCCTCGCCTATTCAGCCTTAATGGTGGTGCTGCCCCTCGCCAGCTGGGGAGGGGCAGCGTCACCATTAAGGCTGAAAGGGTGAGGCCACTGGAAGCAGAGGCCTTTTTCCTAAAGACTGAAACTCCCGCGAATCCGCGGGAGCTTCAGTATTTAGGAAGCAAGGCCTCTGCTTCCAGCGGCCTCACGTTTCTCCATAATGGTGGCGCCGGCCCACGTGCATCCCTTGATTAAAGGGATGCCTCGCAGGTGCGGCGCCACCATTATAGCTGAAAGGCATTTTTTTCTGAAGCCTGAAGCTCTCGCACACGAGCGAGAGCTTCAGGCTGTAGAAAAAAATGCCTTTTCGTGTAGTGGCCGGGGCTGCCCGGGGAGATTAGTGGGCCCCGGCAGGGCCCCGCCTCAAAACGAAATTTCGGAACCTGCCGGGGCCCAGCCCCGGCAGGCCCCGGCCCACTTAAAGCCCTGCCCCAGGCTGAGGTCAGATGTGTGCTCTTGTGGCATTCCCCTGCGGCCGCCAGGACCAGGTGGAGCCTAGGTTGCGTGTGTGCTGTGCTAGCCCACTACCCGCCTGCGGCCGCAGGCGGATAGCTTGGCACCTCAGGCGACAACAGCTACACGTGTTGCTTAATACCCAGAGGTTTCTAAGCATGGACCTGGGGATCGAACCTGTTTTGCTCCCACGTCGTCTTGCTTCCAGTTGCCCCTGAGCTAGGAATCTGCCCCACGGACTGTCGAGTTGCTAAGGTTTAGCCACCCCAGTTTCTCCCCCTTAGAGTCCCTAGAATATAGACAGTGGCCCCGATTTATAAAGTATCATGTGTGTCCCGGCCTTGCAATATTCTAAAATGTCATTGGCAAGGAATGTCAACATATGATATACTATGGCATTTATAACGCGCCTATACACAAAGTAAAACACAGTACCATTGGAGAATGATGAAGCTTCTCTCTGCCTCTTTCCATAGAATTGGGGGTTTTGTGAATTTACCTCATTGGCGAAGGAGCATGCATTCAATACAGCAACTAAGTGCGCTGCACACATCTGTAATACCTCAAATACTTACACACAATTGGAGCTAAAAGCCTAAAATCTGATTCCTCAAGCAGAATGTAATCAGGGTCCCAACACACTCCACTGGCAGGGTGCCTGTGGCCAAGGGCAGGGAGCTCTGCTTTCGGGGTGGGGGTGTGCATGCATGCAAATGTCTGCTTGCTCTAGTCTGTGTGTGGGTTTGTGGGATGTGGGGGGCCTGTATCTGGAGTGCTGCAGGGCTTGGTTGGCCCAAATCAGGGGGCTTTATCTGGAGTGTTGCGGGCTGCGCTCTCGGCCCCCTAGCTGTGTAGTCTGTGCGCTCCCTGGTATCTGGAAGGGACCCCTGTGCCTGGGGTGCTTCTCTGGCCCCTGGGTCCGTGCTGTGGAGGTGTGTCTGGAGTGCAGGGTGTACTGTCTCTCTGTGGCCTCCCTTCTCTCACGCCTCCTTGACTGGGCAAGTGTGGTGGGAGTCGTGGAACCCTGCCGGTCCCTCACACAAAGGGGACATGTAGACTTTTCAACAGAGTCACTTCGCAGCACAATCGCTCCTTACCTGAGACAACTGTCCTTCCTGCATCTTCATTGAAATGCCTCCTATGCAGCAGAGATCATATTGAGTTGCTCAGTGCTCGCTGGAATCCAGCTCTGTGCATTCAAAATATCATCATCATAAAAATAATGGGCCAATGAATATCTGCCACAATAATCAGTTCTGCCTCTGGGTAAATAGTGAGGGGTTACGCTGCACGCCCCAGTTTCCCAGTGTATGACCTCACATGGTGATGGGACGTCACCATCCACCTCTTCCCAGCCACATTAGGGTCACTGGGTGTAGGGTATTCAGTTTCAGGAGTATAATTCGATAATATCACGTCACCCCAAGTGCTCATGTGAGTGAGGGGAGGCTAGATGTGCCGGGATGAGAGGTACCACAGGCTCCAGGGATGCCGGGAAACGGAGGGTGGAATAGGCTGCTGGGTGGCCGGATTGCAAGGTCAGAAGCAGGGCACTGCAGTTAATGGTAGTCTGGAAAGCACACCCCTCAGTGCGTTCAGTCAGTATCTTGTCTCTATGACAAATGATATTCTGGTGTGCTGTTGTACAAATGATTCTTCCATTCTGATAATTTGTTTTTTATTTTCAGACCTGCATCTTCATGTGGAGTTCCTTCCTTTCTGTGTCAGAATCTTCACCTTACATGCCACTGAAACAGCAGCCTCGGACACATCTGTCAAGCCACTGTTCTGCTCAATCTGGTAAGAAACTACATTTTAAGTCTTATGATCAGAGTGAAGGGTTGGGCATTATCCCAAAATCTATACAATAGTACTAATTGTTGGAATGTGTACCATTATGGAGAGGTGAGGGGTGTGGAGGACAATGAACATGTAGGAACAGAAACCTAGGCATATAAAGAGTGTTGGTGAGTGTGGGAGTAATGCAAAATGCAGCCAGGATTTTTTCCCCGTAAAATATGGGGACATGACTTATGAGGCTTTTGGTACTGAAGGTGGCATCGCTCAGTAATGCACTGTACACCTTGAACACATTTTGAACTAATCTTTTGGCAGCCAAAATAACACAAGAAGAAGAATTATTAAAAACTGTGGATGCCATACATGTTTTCTGGTGAAATATTCTCCCTCTCGCCTTTTATCCTGGCTTTCCCCTATCCCCATACCCGCCTATCCGTCCCTGTCCCCCCAGAATGTGATTTCGCTCTGTAGTCCTGTTGAACTAACAGGGCAGATCCAGATTAAGAGGGGATTTGGGTTCATACACTTCGCGTGGCAACATGGACCTTGACACTGCTACATATGATGATCCATTCTTGTATGAAATGTCACAAAACACTGATATCGTAACCATATATTTCTTAGTGTACTGAGGGGATAATGCTTTATGAGGCCACTTCCTGTGATGTCATGTGGAGGGCGTGGTCAAATGACATCACTTCCTGTGATGTCGAGTGGGGTGTGGTCAAATGACATCACTTCCTGTGATGTCACTCTTATGGGCGTGGCACTGTGATGTCACTTCCGCTACCCCTGGCGTTTTGGTGAAATGACGTCCCTGTTTGTATCCCAGAACATACTGAACAATCATGGATTAATGAGGTTTCTACCCTTTCCTAAAAGCCAAAGGCTCCCCTTAAAGTATCCACATATTAACATTCATCTATGTAGAGTTTCTGAGAGGCTTTTTTTCTGTTCAGTTTATTTTAGGACTTTGCTGTATTTTCCCTTAGAGTCTTTATTACATGATGTGTTGCACCAGATAAATGAAGCTGGAGCATAATGTTGCCATAAACATAATACATGATGGACCGTATGCGTGTGGTTTCACTTTACACATGTAAAAGATAGGACTATGTTGATGTAGCTGTGCAGCAAACCAACATAAACCAGTTGCTTTGTGTTTGCATTAGTGCAGAAATATTTACGCAACATGGTTTGACAAACAACCTGTTTGCTGAACTTCCTACTGGCAAACCTGGAGCAAAATAGTTGTGTTCAACTTTTGCAGGGTCAGAAACATTAAATAAGACTGTAGACGCATTATCTGCGCACCACTGACTGGCACCTCTAACTTTCAGAAGGATGCTCCAGTAATGGCTTGCAGTACTGCATTACACCATGAACTTTTACCCCAGAAATGCACTCTGAACTTGTTCTAATGGAAAGTATATTAGGGCCTTTTGCGCCACGAAAAGTTATCTCCCGATGGTCAGTTGCCATTAATTGTAGCACCAGAGTAATGTCAGAAGCTATTATCGTGGAGCTGCTACTAATTAGATAGCCCTCTTATTAGTTAGGACTTGAACTTCCTTCATTCATCGCTGGCATAGTCGGTAGTGAAGGATCATGGGAGTTCTAACCAACACACACTGAACAACCACGGATGAATGAGGGTAGCACCCTTTCCCAAAAGCCAATGGCTCTTGTTAAAGTATCCACATATGTACATTCATGTATGCAGAGTTCCGTAAGATATTGAAGTGGGAATATGTTACTCCTTGTTTATTGAAGTTGGGAGTAAGGTGATCATTTCGGGAGTACACAAGTAATTCTGATTCCCAATTGGGGTATACTTTAAATGAGTAAAAATACATTTGAACTCTAAGACAAGTTTTCAGTCTGCACTTCTGTGCACTTCGTATTTCACACAAATGAAGATGAGATGGAGGTTTATTTGAAGGTTGCTCCGAATCAGGCAGTAATAATATTAGAGCGCCTTCCTGTGGCACTACTCCTGTGGTTCTAAACGTATCCACGCAGCTGTGTGGGTCGAAACAGGTGGCAGGCTCCTACGTGTCCATTGTTTCCTATTTTTTGGTTGGGAGTTTACCTGCTTCCAGGGAGTAAAAGTGGCTGTGTTTGCAGGTCTACATGTATGGAAATATATGTGTATGCATTCACTTAGCAACACCTTATGCACCTGTTTTTGCCCATTACTTAGCAGTTCTGTGTCACACCCCCAGAGGGCTATAATAACTGTGCTAATTCATCTCCCTCTGTGCATTCCCATGGCAGAGATTAGCATCAGATAGGAGGGAGGAATCCAGGTTGAAATCGAACATGTACATGTTGTATTTTTAAATATCACCTAAATCCTATGTTTAGTTGTTCACAGCAGGAAATGGTTTCCAGGACACAGCTTCGTTTGAAAAAAAAACATCTGCAAATGTCACATCTGTCTAGTTAATTGAAGAACCACTGGAAGATACTATGATGAGAAGAATGCACAGCATCCCTTGACAGCCGCATTAATCCACACCCAGCGAGGCTGGTGCTGAAGCAGTGCCTTTAATTAGAAAACACTCTCAATTACATTCACCCCAAGAGTCCATTGAACCAGTTCTGGAAATGAATCATAGTACAATGGGTTCCTACTGTGCCTCTTTGTGTTATGTCAAATAATATGTGATATATTACAATTATAATGTATATTTAATAGATTGGGGGATTTAATGCAATATGTGTTTTGCTCTTGTATAACGTATCTTTGTTGCTACAGGATCATAAGAAGAATAACAGATTTGGGTATAGTGCTTCCCCCTACTTCTAACCTCTTTAACATTGGTGGATTTTGTTCCTTTTTTTTATAATGGTACTCAATGTATTGACCTTAAAAGGATGAATGGATGAGTCAGACGTACCAGTATTTGAACTTGGGAAGTACAGGTGTGACCCATGTCAGAGGCAAGCTTAACCTACAAGCTATCCACCGGTATTGCCTACATTGTGGTATTAGCTTGTTTATTTTTTAATCAGAACTAAAACCAGAAATGACAAACATAAACGGATCACTTTATTCACACACTTCTGATCCCATTCCCACCCAAACCTACCTTACCCCTAATTGCCGCGCTTGAGGTTTAAAGGTAATGTAACACAGCCTTGTTGTAACTTTGCTACCTAACTCTACTAACCTCTGAAGTACAGCGCTCAACTGCTTCTGTAAGCTATCTCCAATCTCAATAAATACCCCAAATAAAATTACATCAATTAAAAACATAGGCCAGATGGCTGTATATATTTGGTGTCTGTTATTGTGTGCATAATATATAATCAAACACAGTGCCATCTTATAATTTGTTTTCATTGTTCCATCAGCTGGTCTGTGAGGATATTTGTAAACAGCCTAATAATCACCTATGCTGATGGACCATGTTACTCTGCTTTAAGCCAAACCTCCAAATTAATATTGACTTTAATCCATGCCGAGCAGTGTGGCCTGCAAGTGCATAACAATGTCAAGTTGAATCAACGGTACCCTGCCCCAGCTTTAGGGAAATGTATAGTAACATTTGCTATAATTAGCACCCAAGGCTTGCGACACAGCTATCTAGGAAGTTCGGCTTGAGGGCTTTACCTAATGCAGAGGTCTGCAACCATTGGCTCCCCAAATGTTTTGAACTACAACACCCATCAACCATAGCCAACATGGTCAATAGTGAGAGATCATGGGAGCTGTAGTTCAACACATCTGGCGATCCAAATGTTGCAGATCCCTGACACGTACAATTTTCTGAGCAGCATTTTTGCCACCCTGACTCTCTCCTCTCTCTATCGCCCACATCTCGCCAACTATCTTTTGTTTTTCAAAGCGATTCCGCCTCCCCCCAAGTGAATCCAAACATGACCTTGCTCTACTCCTACTCTGCACCTCTTTTAGCTGTAGGCTAACATATCCATGCCAGCCATTTCACCTATATTTGTTTTTAGAGAGAACAAAGTATTGCACGTTCTGCATCACACTTTTCCACCACAATCTTAACAACCCTGACATTACCCTAGGGTTTTAATGGCAATAATAACTTCACTGACAAGCAGTGTCAAGATGATAAGGGCCCGCCACCCTCATTAAATAACCTTCCTTCGCTCAGGACTATTAACTATGGCTGCATACCATACTCACCAAGCACCGCCCACCATATAAGGCATTATTGTGAAATTACTGAGCACAAAACCCTCTTTTGAGTGTCTAGGTGGTTTGGAAGTTTGCAACAGAACAGCTATGACAGGCAGCAGCCCAAGAGTTTCAGCAATGGCAGCAGGATCACTCATAGATTGGGGATGTTTAGAATTTGTGTAGGTGACATAAGGTCGTGGTAGGAGTGTGACACCTTAGTTCTGGTACTGAAAGGATTTACAGAAGCACTATGTTACTGAGCAGCATCATTTTGGAAAGTATGTTGTGCCAGCCGGTTGTGGGAAGCCCGACCCCACAAGACGCATAGGGCCATGGCATGCACAGGGTTACCAAAAGAGGTCCCTGGTTTAGATCATTGGATGGGCCTCTTGCAGGTGTTGGGGCGATCATAGATCACTAATGTTCACTAAAGTTGGAGTGGTCTAGCTGGGAGTCTGCAATCAGGCCGAACCTGCTCCAGTGCCATTATTCTGAAAGAACGTCTGGCTCACCCTGAAAAATATACTACGTTTAATCAACAGCTTTGCTAAGTAGCAGAAGGTCACAAACAATATCATGACTAAGATGATCAATTTTGGAAACCTTTATGTTTGCATTGCGCCTGGTATACGCATGGATCCGGGGAATAAACTATAACTTGCAACCTACTAGCAGGCGTACAATATTACTCACCGCTCACTTCTTCAGATACAGAAACTGCACCATTTGTTACTCATCAAGAGTCACTTATCACTAGCCAATCGATAGTGGTGAATGCAAATTTTGAGGCCTGCTCATGATACAACATGAATTTCACGAGATACTGACACCACATAGTTCTATGAAGCTGCCTCAAACACCACAGAGTTCTATGACGCCGCCTCAAATGTCTTCATACACACCCTATAAAATATTTTGTGCTCGTTTAGCTAGTCACACCATGTTTTCCAGAGAATCTTTTTTTCCAGTTCTTTACACAGGCTTTTATTTTCTTATCCATTCCTCCAGGGTTTATTTATTTTCAGTCATTGCTAAAATGCATAAACATTTTCACCCTCTAATTCCACCACCATGGTCAAAGTGCTACCAGGTCTCTGGTCCCCGGAGAGTGGTCAATAATATGTAAGGTCTCCTGACAGACAAACACTCTTTACTCTAAGACAATGCCACAGCATGTGAGGCTATGGGGCACCTTCTTGCCAGAGCCCCAACACGTCTGAATTTAGAAGGCCTATGACCTCTCCCTTTTACTGGTTTACAATACAACTTATGACCTGTTTTCTGTTGGATAGGCCTCAATGGAAGGCCCACCTCTCTGTATGCTCCAGCAGCCGGGCCTACTGTTCCTCAGACAAAATGACCCCAACGTCATGCCTGTTTGATCCTCCTCTGATCTTCCTTCGCTTTTTTCTCTAGAAGGAATAAACACAAGGAGCTATCAAGCTTTCAATCTTCTTTTCCTCAGAAGAGAACCCATTTTTGGTACCTTCATGAAGGCCCGGGATATCACGACATGTCTAAGCACAAGCACATCATCCAATAATGACACACAAACAGCTTTTAGACCTAGATCCGATAACAGATCGTGGAGCCCACGACATCCAGCTCATGTACCTATTGTTTACTTGTAGTTCTGGGAGGGAGGTGGGAATCAGCTTCAGATAATGGATAAGAATGAACCTTTCAATCTGGGGCAAGGTTACATCCACTCCAGAGGTGTGTTCAGTCTAAGGTACTATATCCTTCCCAAATGATACCATTGAAAAAATCCCACCTGAATATAAGTCCATCTACAGATGGTCCCGGTTTTCCTATGCGGCACGGCTAAAACACTACCAGTTGCCTGGCACAGGTAAAACACTTCCAGTCCCCTGGCCAGTAATAGTAAGGGCTAATTTGGCCTTTCGAGACTGGAAACCTCCAACAAGCTTTTATGCTGCGTCCGGTGCATTGTCCCCTACAGTGGGAGAGTCACTGAACCAATGAGTGGAGTGATTTCAAGAAGCAGAGTGGAGGCTGCTGATCCAAAGGGCTTGAACATTGTAGAAGTCATAACGCACATGTTTACTTGTAGATTTACTCATGCTGTGCCTTCTATACCAGACATAGGAATTGTCCTTTTAAAGTTATGCAATTTCGAGCGTGTGGAGTACATTCTGAAGTCTTGTTCTCTTTGGCTACCACTTATTGTTTGTTGTAATTTGAAACAAAGCAGTTTTACTCGGGTGGTATTATAAGATGGAGGCAAAAGAGGATCAACATCGAACTTGCACAGAAAGACAATAAGAGTCTCACATTGGCAAGTTCCAGGAGCTGACTCCTTGAAAGAAGCAGCGACATAAAGTAACTAAGCAAGCTCTTTGTAACAGCGCCACGATGCCCCTGTGCAGTTGTGCGCTCTATAAATTCACATAAATAAAAATTACAAGGGGTCTTAGTGGCAAATCAAAATAATTCCTTGCCTGAAACTGTTATTATTAAAAAATCAGCTTTACAGAAATGGTGGGTACAATATAGAATAATATTATAGCATAAAATGACATGTTATTTTAATGAACAATCCACCTAACCATTGCTTATTGAGGAGAAAACAAAAAATGTATGGGTCGCTAATGAGATAGACACTAATAATTCCTTTCTGTCATTTTCTCCAAGGCTGAGCTTATTAAACAGATCAATGTCCAAAGGCTGGTTACAAAAAGCCATAACTGCGGATTCCAGTACAAAAGGGTGCATTCTCCAGGTGCGCCTTTTATAAGCGGCCTGTTTGGGGGAAAGGCTTCCCCACCGCTGCGCAGCCACCTCTTACCCCACCCTCCGCTCCCACCCCCATTTACCTGATGCAGGCTTTGGCATCCGGCTGCCTCCTGCCGCTCCTATGTGCTGTCTAGATACTACATCCCCACAGCACGCATCGCTTTTGTGCGCAACCTTTTGTGTCCAGGACTTACAGGGCCACGTTATCTAGAAATATGTCGGCTTCGAGAGATAATGTTATGCTGGTGGATCCTTCCTTACTGGACCCGCACATTTCTCTACTCAATCAAGTTCACGGTAAAACTGATTTGTCCATCCAAGAAAGAAATGAGCAGCGTTATCAGGACAAATGACCTTAAAACATGATCTACATGGAGATTACCCCATGTAAATAATTTATCAGTGGACTACAGCTTCTTTTTTAACACAGCTCCTAAATAACTCCTTTATCTCTGCAAGCTCTCCATTTAGTTCTGAAAGCAACTCTGGGTAGTGGTTTAGCTTTTTCCAAGATGGCGCCCCACCCCTTTCCATTTCCTTCTCCAGCACCTGCAGCCGCTAGCATTGCAACCCTGTCATCCTGTCTGGATCAGATGCTAGTACCTCTATCTTGCTGGTAATATTCCTGCCTCCTTTCTCATTAGTGTTTGCTTTGCTGCTGCATTCTTGCTTCTCTAGTTTCTCTGCTGTCCGCCCTCTTAACGCCATTGTGCCATATTGTACTGTGGATTTACAATTCTCTTCCTGTCCTTCTCACTAATCGGCCCGTTCAAATCCAGCCTGTATTACCCCATCCTTCATTGTTCCAGTTGAAAGGCCTCTTTTCCAGCTGCCGTGCTTCCCCACCAAATGTATTGTGCCTAGCTCATTATCCAGCTCATTAGTTCACTTGGATACAACTTTCCTTGTTTTTTTTTCTGTCTTTTTGGCTTTTTGCCAGAAGAGTCACGCCCCTCAGCCGTCCCTTTGTGCTGCCAGTTCCTTTAGGCAGACATTGTGACGACAGGACGGCACCGACCATATCTCTACAAAGAATGTTCATCTCTCAAATCCAAAAAAGGAAGACGATCAAGACCACATGATCCTTCAGACCATGAAGACATTGCAAAGAGATTTGTATGCATCAGTGGTGTTACCTCCGTTTAAGAATTCAGTGAAGACCATTATGGAATAAGTCCCAAAGAGATCTGCACTACCACCACCATCATTCAAACTTCAGGAATCCCCACTGGTTCGCTGAGATGACTTAGATCAGTCCTATGTTGGCAACCTATTTATGAATGAATTTCAACAGGATAGAATGCTCAATATTGCCATATTTGCAATATCCGCATTTACTATGGATGTGTTTCAAATGGCTGAAAAGAAGAACCAGGTGATCTGAAATTCCCATGACATTTTAGGCAGCTGATATGTGGTGAGTTAAATTCTCATCATAACACAGATTCTAATCTGGAAAATTGACCACAATAAAGAAACTTGGAGAATTGACCGAATCTCCATTAGTGTCTTGTTTTTTCGCCGCTCTTTTGTTTGCTGTAAATCTTGAACCTCTTCAGATCAAGTTTAGATCATCAATTGTTTTCTCTTCCCTCAAATTGATAACTTCAAACCATTTACTGGATCTGCCCTAGAATGCCACAGAAACATCAACATGTACAAAATACAACGTGTGTGAAAATGTCGTAGCAGCCTTCTTGTCACTGCACATGGACATGGACAACCTTTATGAATTGTTGCACAATCCTGTCCCCACACACATCCCCTCTCCCTCCCAACCCTATCCCAACCTCCAAACTCAGCTCCTGGGCCCAGAATTACCTCCACGTCCCTCTTCCTTGTCCCATAGCTTACATATGAGGCTCTTTGCCTCATAGGTAAGTACTGGGATGAGGAAAAGTGGGACTAGAAGTAATGATGATTACAGGTAGCTAAGTCAGGCATTATCTCCATGTACCTCTACCTCATCCCAGTACTTGTGTATAAGACACTCTGCCTCATACACAAATACTGTCTCATACACACTGGGACGAGGAAGAACAGGGCTCGGAGTAATGAGTAATCAAGGCATTAAACGCAAGTATTGGTGCAACACCATTGAGTTGACTGGGATTCAGCACTCCCTCCTCCATCCCCCTGAAATTTTGGGCTATGTTGACTCAAACTGGTCGACCTTCACAGCAGTTGCCAGACAGAACAGGACACAGATGGCACCTGGGTTTTGCTGTTAACAAGAGCCCAGCAATTACTAACATAAAGCATTTCACTGTTAGTACCTGCATTCAAATCCCACATGTTTTAGGCAATTGAAATCGTGATGTGGGTTTAATACTTGCATACCAGGGTAGTGATTGGAAGGGTAGGGAGGCAGCAGGAGACCACTCATTCTCACAGCAGTCCATAAGTGGGTGTTTTCAACCTTAAAGGAGAGAGTTAACTGCGTGTAACATTGAATCTGCACTAGAATAGTCTCATTAAAATGCGTAAAGAAATGAGATGCCCCAAACAAATAAGTTTGCCCCTCCCTCACCGCCCATGAAGTTAGCGCCTCTCCCAGCATTTGAAGGGTTAGCACCCCGAAATGTAGATTTGTTGCGCCCCTGAACGCAAGCACACACGCCATTCACCATATACACACACACGCACACCCAGCCATCCATACATTTACTCTTCAATTATAATCATATTGTGTATGTCCTCTGACCACTTTAAGAAAATTGGAATGAAAACAAGGACTGCGCCCATATCGGTGTTTACACACGCTTCTAATTTACTGAAAGGGTTAACATTATGTTGTCATACCATTACCATTGAACTGTTTGCCCTTTTTCAGTGGTTTGAGCTACAACCCGAAATGGATTTACTATCAGCGGGAACATTTGTTGACGGGAATGGCTTGTGTGTCAGATGTGTGTTTTAGCAGCATTAGCCCCGATCAAAGAAGCCTGTGCTCCTGGAGCACTTGATGTAATGCAAAAAGGCCGGACATCAGCGGTTAGCATTGCCGAGTAAAAGACGAGCAAACCTCCCGCATTGTAGTTATTGGCATCCATCTATGTAATAGGCTAAGGAGGTTTGCACAATAGGTGTGATGAGCACGCGTTTACCACTAGATGGCAGATCTCCATATATGTAAACTCTTAGCATGTGCATCCACTTTTTCACAGACTTTACATATAACGTTTTTGGAAACGGTGTCCGTTTTCAGGAGAGTCTATGATCAAGAGAGTAGGTGTTTGCGCGAGAGTCAGCTGCGGGATATTGCATGCCATTGAGAAACTGCACACCAGCAACACACACTGTGTTATCATTGCAGGAGATGCTGTGAATACAGCAACATACTGAGCATTCACCAACACGCACATTAAGTAAAGTTCCCTCCCAAACACCCGGATAGAGAGAGGGGTCATGCCTCAGACTGCCCGCGAACCCCCATCAGCCACAGGTTGGCACCACCACACAGTTCAACCAAACCCAGGCCCCGTGCCACGCAACCACAGATGCCAGAAAACAGTGTTTGCTTTTTTACTAAGTTATGCTGAACAAAGACTGTTAACACGTTATGACCATTCAATAGATCTTAGGATAAGAATGTGGACGTATATTTCTTTTTTTTTAAAAAGCGATTTCTATATTTAAATGTCATATCATAAATAAACGGTGTTGCCAGTAAGGCAGATAATTAATACAAATATGCTTAACCTATTGCACAGTGCTGCAGGCACCTGAACCAGCCACCATCTTAGGTTAATAGCCGATTCTTTGTTCTTTAGTTCCCTGCAGTAAGGTTTTATTTATTTATCCAAATTAAATTAATCATCGACTGTTTTCCGGTCACCTGTTTATTTTTCAAACCCCTATGCATGCCAACTTTATTTTCATTCTCACTATTGTCAACTGTCCAGATTAATGTGCACCCATTTCTGACAGTCAGGGTTTCAGGGGTTGTCAATGTTTTCTTGTTTCCGCTTGCTTGGTTATCACGGATGCCAGTCACATACCGTGTTTGATAAGCGTAACTCATATAACCTATTGTTGTGTCCTGATTTTTTCAATCTGTCACACTATCATTCACCACACAATCGAGCCAATTAGAACCGGTATCCAGTGAAAATGTAGCTAACAAAAAAGTAGTCAAAAATGCAACTGAAAAGCAGCAAAAACTGTAATGCTGGTAGGGCAATTGTTACGGTTAAGGAGAGTTGTCACTGCCTTGTTTAGGATTAGGATAGGTGTTGGGATAAGCATTGGGAGCTGGTGGTGAGGTCAGGGGTTTCACTGTTCATTGTGATTTTTTTGTATTGAGTAACATGCAAATAAAATGTTTTAGTGGACGGAAGGGTTAGTGTTCTGTAAGAGTTTAGGGTAGAATAAGGGTTGTAATTAGAGTTAGAGGAATGTTTAGGAATGAAGTTAGGGTGATTGTGGAGGTTTTGTTAGAGGTCTGGTCACATTTAGTGGTGCAGCCTTGTACTTTTGTTTATTTAAAAATAGCTTTTTTGGCGACATTTTTACTGGCAACATTTTCACACTTTGGATTGCTTGTAATGAATGACTACTTTTTTAACACAACTGTTGCTGACTACATTTTCCCTGGGACATTTTCACATAGAACTTGAGAACCTCAGTGTGATTATGCTTTGTCCCAACCAGGTACCTCCTGCCACTGATAAGCTGCTGAATCTGACTCCCAATTATCCATCTGTCCAGCTAATGCTGGCTGAATCCACATCCTGCCTCTTTAAGGGCGGTGTCAGCTGTCCTTTGACTCGCATGGACTGCATGAAGATAGTCTCAGTTGCACAAGGACACAGTAGACAGTGATGTCTACTTATCTGATTCCCAGCAAGCCAAACACCAAGCGGGAAGACATTTGAGACCAGCCAGCCTCAACCTGTTGCCCATCCCATCTGTCAGAAGGCCTGGACATGGAGGCAGCACACCTGTGTGATAGAGTTTAGAAATTGAAATAATCTGATTAACCACAAAAGTATTAAATGGCTGACAAAGACCTGGTTTCTAATGGAAACTGCTGATGCTTAGCCTTTGTTAATGACAGCAGTTCTGTTCATCATAACCTTAGTCTGTGCATCAGGAATGTCTTGCTTAGTGTGTAAGCCTTGTAAATAGTTGTTTTCGGATATGAGAGCATCCTCAGTCTGTAAGCAGATATGCATTTATTTTTTTCTCTATGCTTAATTAGAATGTATGCTTGTTCACAGCCATTACAATTGATTACCAATTATGGTTTTTGTGCACCCCCTCTTTACCTCCATCCTCACTCTTTTTCCCCATCACCCGCTATTCGAAACAGTCTGTATTGTAGGTTGGTCCATTGCAAACCTTTAATAAAATAAAATAAAATTAAATCCAAATAAATGATATGTCAAGCACAATGGCCAGCAATACGAGTTTGGTGGTATCTTGGTGGTAAATCCACATGGATCTACAATTACTACCACTTGCTCCCGTGGGTTTACCATGGGATTAGAAGTGGTGGTAGGCAGTGTAAATGCCTATTATCTAGAGTCCATAGGACTCAATTAGGGATTTTTGACACATTTAGCACAGGTGGAATTACTGAGTGGTAATTCCTCCTATTAAGGGAGGAAAAGTGGAGGATTCATCTCCAGCATCATGCTGGTAGTAATTCTGCCCAACCTAGTCTGTGTGGGAAAAATTGAGGTAACGAAATTACCTCCACTTTTTACCTGCACCGCCAAACTCGTAAAGAGGCCCAATGTCCTTCTAACAATCACCCAACTTTAGGTTGGACCTAGTTAGATGAACGCATGCAGCTTATCCTTGAAGTGAATTCTTAGTTCCATGGCAATCGTCACTGGAAGCTCCCTATGTGATGCAGCTCCTTTCCATTTAAGACAACAGGGACCAACAAAAGAAACGTTAAAGAAAACGACATTGACATATGTTCATCACACAAGCTTGGATAGAATGCAAATGGTGTGCCCACCTCATGGTCCTCAACCAATGATGTACTGGTAAAGGGAACAGCGTGTGAGAGACTGTCGACCCCGGTGCATACCCGTCTTCATTACAGAGACAGACTTGGCGTAGCTACCCAAGCAAAAAAACAAATCACTGCCAGGGTGGCTCTGCCCTGTCACCAGCAATTCATCAGCTATTCCGGTCCCTGAACGTCCATTGTCTCTAATTACTGCTGAGAGCTCTGTTCTCAAATGTCTTAATTAGCTGAGAACCGAAACACTATGTATCAAAATAGCAAATAGGTTCCCTTTTCCTCTTGTGATAATTAATACCCCTGTCAGTCTTCCAGGACTGTGGGATTTGTAATTGAAATGGCATCTCAGCTGACACAAAGGAAGAGTCGCGCAGTGGGCGCGCACACGATCCTAATAGTTGATGCACCTTGGAGTAATCTCAAAGACCTGAATAAATCATCCCAACATCACACAGCAATGCACCCCTAGCTCTACCAGTCACTGCAAGTCTTGCTCTGCTCTGGCATCATATGTGGGGGCAGGACTCCCCTGACACTGGGCATTCCCACTGTCTTAGCATCAGGGGCTGATGAGAGCCTTGCAGAACCATGCTATTCTCCCGGGAAGGCAAGTCAACAAACCCTCGCCTTCCCCTCACCCGCCCGCTTTTCAGCACAAGGATCACAGAAGAAGCAGATGGCAGATAATAGAAGGCTCAGCGGGGGCTCTGATTCACTGCTACTTCCAAGCAGATGCGAGTCTCGCAAACACTTCCATCTCCCGAAGCGTGTTTTGTCTTCATTAGGTGGCTATCATAGAGCAAAAGCCTTTTCTTTTACGATTTGTCATCCAGGTGTTCACACTCTTCGCATCGAGCTTCGTAGCTATTGATCGCAATGCTTGTCCTTCAAAAGTCAAAATCAAACCAACACTCAAGGTCATCACCAAAAGAAATGGCTGATGGTTTCAGACCATGAAGGAACCAACGTTCACTCTGAGGCCAAGTTCTCGAGAGAAGGACACAGTGAGAAAACATTTCACAGCACTTGCAGATGTCCAACAAAAACATTTCCCACACTCTTGTGGGGGTCACAGTCCCCAACATTTAAGACCCCAAGATACTTCCTGGTTTCATATAATTACATATACTGCAATGCGGACCAGAGTTCACCCCCTCCAATGTAAGTCTCAATACCAGTTGCAACTTGTTTCATTTTACTAATGTGAACATTTAAGTAAGAGGTCAAGCTAAAGGTCTTTCCTGGCCATGCATGCATTTCAGTTGTAGAAATAGCTTAAGATTTGGAACCACCATTGACGGTTACACACCAGAGGATCAGGAAACATGATCAAGTACAGGATCCAGTATATCAAAGAACAGTGTTGATAAACATCATCTATTGCCCACCTCGCACCCTCCATGTGTTCTGCTCTGATTTCAAACTATTACTTGAGTCTCTCCCAGCTGAAATTCTGGTTATCACAATGGCCAACGTCAACCTTTGGGATATGCACGCAGACCTTGGTCTACAGGTAGATTCCACTCTTTCCAACCTCTCTCTTGTGAACTGACATAACCTTCCTACTCAGACTCGAGGTAGCTCCATGGATATCATCTTCCTACTCTCCACTCTTAACTTATCTGCTCTATCTGTTCACTGTAATCCTCAGACCACTCATCAGCCACTTCACCATCTCCCTTCCTCCGCAAATCTCCCTTTCCCCCCCGCAGCTATCACATAAAGAGTGTTCAAGCCCAGCTCCATGGTACCATATCATGACCAAGTCATGATCTCCCTCCAAGCCCTTTCTCTCCCAATTGTGCACTTTCCTGAACTCACGTTCAGGGAGTTCAACACTGCACTGGCTACCACCTTTGACTATCACTATCCAAACCTATCTCTCAGTCTCTCCTGCTTCATCTCTAACTATGAGTCTCCCCAGCCATCCAACATGTTGGAAATTCCAAGCGTTTCTCTCTAGGCTACTGGTGCAAAGCTTGCTCCTTTACTCTCCTTGTTGCTTACAAAGACTCTCTCCTTGCCCTTTACACCATCCTTGACTATGCCAAAATCCTCTTTCTACAAAGGTCTTATATCCTCTCTTGACTCGCCCCTGCCATTTGCCCATGACCCTCAGGCCATGTTTTCCCCACTAAACAAAATTGCCATAATTGCATCCGTCTGAGGTGATGACTTTGCCTCCTTCATCAAAATCATTAAAATATGAGACAATCTGTCCACACTTCTATTACATCCACTCCCTCCCTCTTTTACCTTACCTCCCTTCACCTCAACTCTCTTGTCCATATCCCATTTTTTGGCACCTCCCCTACTGAACTCCTGCCTAGTCTTCCACTTAGCCAACCCGCCAGTTCCATAATCAATTACTTCATCCCAAATGATCAAAAAGCTTGCACCTGTTACCTCATATCACTCTTCACCTTCAATCACTCTCCCTTATTCTCCCTCCCTCTGCCTGCCCCTCTCTTGTCCTCTGTTTCTGTCTCTCTCTTACTCGTTCTCACTTGCTCTCTCTCTCTCTCTCTCTCGTTCAATAGGTATTTCACTGCTTAAAATAACAGATCCACTGCCGTACACATCTTGACAGACCTCAACAACCCTCATTCTACTGACCTGTTGTTGGGTGTCCTGACCCACGTTTGAGCTATCATGCTGCAACATTTGGTGCTGTGGGCTTAGAAAATCCAAGATGTCCAAAAAGCCCACATGTGCGCCAGAATCCAGGAGAACCACGCAGTTTGTGCATACACCAAAATGGCTGCCTAACTTGCCACCCACCAGTGCGAGCATGATGGGCCAGGGTGCCATGAGTGGAATGGGTGCCAAAGGTAAAACAGCAGCGCCTGTTAGCTCAAAAAAGCTTTAAAATTACCTTTGGTTTCTCTGAATGCCAGCTCAAAATGCCTATTTTCAAACATTGCAACACCTCCAAAAATCTCACTGAACACCAGCGGACATCTGGCAGAATGAAGTATGCGTGCATACGAAATCTGGGAAGATGAAGAGCCCAAAACAATGTTCATAACAAAACTGGCTGAGCTATGCATGTCAGCAGCCTAACTGAAACTGGATTAAAACCACCAAAATCGAAATGTTTAAATTAACTGAGTGACCTACTTTTGAGTGTCACATAGGTTGTAACTGTTAAAATGTCACAGTCTTGAACTTAGAATCAGCATTCTAGCTGCATATAGGAAAACATTGTAGTGACTTAAACTGAGGGACAAAAAGTGACATTTTATCTGAAACCTGGCTTAATGAAACTGAATTCTGCCTGACATCTACCCCCACAGGAGTTACAACCTGCTCAGCCACTCTTCCCCTTGCCAAAAGGAGTTGTCACCTCTCTGATTAGATTAGGGGTGGAGCAGCTACAGGGAGTTGAACAAAGGCCTGTCCTGGACTCAGGCAAATGTTATATTGGGGGCGTTGTAAAAGTGGCTTCCTCTTGGCAGAAAAGGGGAGGGGCAGCCCCCTCTGATGACAGGCTGAGCTTAAAGAAAGTGGATAGACTGGTTTCTCCACCATGTGACCTGGGAAGACACACCCCTGTTGGCCAGAATATGATTTTAAGAAAGATGTATAACTCATGGTGCGGACTTGTCAAAATTATCTAAATGATACCATAATTCTTGTGATTTTTCTGTGAACATTTTGAGATGTGTTAGGACCCTGTGGTGTATTCTGGGGGGTTGCTAGCAGAAAATAGGGTCTCACTCCAAATGTCTGCATGTTAAAAATCTGACACTTCATCAATGAATGTCCATACTCCTTGCGCACATGTGTGTAATTTTGGGTAAGTGTCCGATATTGCAAAACCAGTTAAAAAGCGCAAAATGTTGCCATTTCTGAATGCAAGCCCCCAGGAAGAGCAGAGTTTGAACAGAGTATACCTCATGTGATATGTGATGGGTGCATGTATTTTTAAACAACTGTGTATCTGTGCAATATGTATTTGAATCAAATATAGATTTGTGGGCAAACTGACCAGAGGAGGATCCTCTGACCCATAAAACCTACAGCATCACTCTGACTCACATTTCCTTCCCCCAATCATGGGAGAGGGGAGAATTGGGCCAATGACAAGTAGAGAGGGGCAGGCTTAGCTAGGCCCAAGCACACACCCATTTTCAAAACACATAAAAAGAGACTGCTGGGACAGGTAGAGACATTCAAATCCAGTTGTTGCGGAGCATTTTGCCGGACCACACAACATCCAGAAGATACCAGTTCCAGACTGACTCCAGCTGCATACTCCAGAACCTAGAACTTATACTTTAGAACCTAAATCAGAGGCCTAAAACCACAAGCTGAGTTCTCTGCAGCAGGCCTCAAATCATTGCAAGCTACTCACAGCCGGACGAGCTGCTTGAATCCCTTGCCAAGAACTTTTGCCAGGACCAGCGCAGAGATCCAGGAGCCGTGCAGAGACCGCTGTATCCGGACAGACCAGACCAGTGCCAGACCAGACCAGACCGTGCAGAACCGCAGACACAGAGACCAGATCGCTGTAAAGTGCCGCTAGCCTGATTGATCAGATCCGTGATGAAGTCCAGTCCTTCCAAAATATATTGTGAGTACTTAGGTCAGATTGTGACAGAAATAAGCTCTTAGTTTAAAATAATCTAATCCAAACTATTTTAATCTAACCAGCACTGCCTCCTAGAAGTTGTCACTTGTCATTTTGTAAAGCTGCACCACTGTCACTTGTCAATTCTGCAGCTGCATAGCTCTCACTTGTCATTTTGTCAAGTAGCTACCACTCACCCTGAACCTCCTAAAGGGAATTAAAAGCATTTTCAGCATATTTCTCGCTTCATTGCCACCACATTTAAAGCACTTGGGCCTGTGTTTTAAAACTCATACCGGTTTTCTCTAAGCTTGCTGGGGGGAACTGAATTTCGTATTGTATTTGATTGCATTCCTGAGAACTGTGTGCTCCTCTTCCCATCTCCTTCCATTTCTTACATTGCATAGGGGAGGGGGGTGAATTGCCAGAGAAAAAGTGATTATTTTATCTTTTGCTAAAATCATATCAAGTATTTCTGTACTGCATTTTATTCCTCATTGCTTTTCCCTTGAAATCATAAAAGTAGTTTTGCTACTTTATCCATCCTATACTAACTCCTCATTGATTGTAAAGAAGTGTGCTAGTGCCAGATTACCCATTGTTGATCAACATCATATGTCTAAGTGTACTATCAGATATTAATTTATTATAAAGTGTGATATATCTATATTGTTTAAATTCTCAAATAAACCTTTTAAACTTGCAAAACAGAACTACTTCTTGGCTCAGTGGGGTCAGGGGGATTCCAAGAGAGGGGTGTTATATAGGGGTAGTCATCCAGAACTCATGAACTGGACATAAAGATATATCAATAAGGGTTTCCATTCAGTATCCCAGACTAGGCATTGACTTAGCTGTAGTGTTGAATTGAATCTTCTTACACTGTCTCTCATATAACCCGCTTCTCCAAAATTCTTGAGGGTGTTGCCTATAACTATATTGTCCACTTCCTTGAGGCTGACCAGACAATCTGCAACCCCCCCAAATTTGCATCCAAGAACAACCATTGAAATGCCCGCCCCGATTTCCCCAACTTGCTGTGCAATACTCCACCACTCTTGCCTCTTCTCTATTCTTATTCTCTCATCTCTACTACCTTCGATAATGTTGAATATTGATCCTTCTCCAAAACTCTTTTCTCTCTTGGCTTTAAGGAGACCATACTAAAATGTTTCTTTCTTCCTGGCCACTCCTTCATCTCCTGGAACTCCAACACCTCCCGACCCACATCTCTTCTGTTGGGAGTCACTCAAGAATCAGCCTTGCCACCCCTGTTCACCCTCCAGACTTCCAACCTAGGTGAACTAATTTCATCCTTTAGATTTCACTGCCACCTCTTCGCTGACAACACTGAGCTCTTCCTTTCCTTTACCTCATTCACCCGTTGAGTCCCAGGATGCATCACCAGCTGCCCCACTGCTGTTCTTTACAGGATGGACCGACATTGCCTGAAACTGAACTCTTCCAAGTTGACATCATCTTTCTCCTGGCCTCTATTTGCAACCTCACTCCCCTATGAACCCTAAATCACTACCTCAATTTCGTGGGGCATTGAAGACTTTTCTGTTTAGAAAGCCCCTTGGGCCTACTCTTCATCTGATTCTAGGCTGCCTCACTTTTCTTATCTAGATTATGCTTTACATCAATGTTTTGTTACATCTGCACCTCTATACGGTTTATTCTGTTATGTGCATGTTGCAAATGACAAAAGTCAGTCAAAAATCAATCAAACCTATCCCTTATGTACTTTCGTCCTAACCTCCTCACTCGATCACCCATGGCTCACAACCTTGAGGTAATGCTACAGTGAGCTCTATTGCACATGGAAAGTAAAATAAATATGAAAGATGACTTAAAATATTATAGTTTAATTATTGAGATGATTACGGATCCTAGGGGGTTAATATCAGCCCTGGCAAATTGACTAACAAAAGTGAAAAAATCTATATATAACCCTTCATTAGGAGTATTTTTACTTAATCTGTTAAATATTATACAAATACAGCAAATTAATATGTGTCATAAAAAATAGTCAAATTCAATCAATGATTCAAACCATTTTGATTGTATGGCCTATTTTTTACCCACCCACAAATTGGATGCAAGGTTAAATGACATCACTGTGCAACTTGTAATATTCAGAATGCTATATATGGTCTTCGTTGTTCATGTGGCCAATATTTTGTAGGCCAAACATCTCAAAGAGGAGATGAAAGATGGACAGAACACAAGTCTAATACTCATACTTCTAACCTTAAATCTCTTGTTACCCAACACTTCTAAGACAACAATCTCAGTATTGCACAACTGTGATTTGTGATACTTGAGGTATTATACAAACTTCCAAGGGGCGGAGATATGTCTAAAAAACGTGCACAAAATAATTGTACTGATTGATCATGTAGACTCAATGTATTGTGATGAATCCCAAGAGGTTGTCACTATTACCCCTGCTGAAGGTGCTCAGCGGGATGATCTCATGGGGGGTGGGAGGGAACCCCAGAGTAGTGACCAGCTTGGGAAAACACATTACCCTTTTACCCCTCCCACCTTCCCTTTTAACCCATCCTTCACTATGTTGCCCAATGCTCCCATTTGTTTTCGCAGTACATCCCAGCTGACAACTACTGGGACGAGGAAGAGGGTGCTAGGAATGATGAACACCAATGCAAGTCACAGCTCACGTTCTAGCTTTTGGCGGGACCTGATTGGCACAGCTTCATTCAAAAGCAGAGAGGCAGCGGGAGAAGGACGTCTTTATTCTTGATCTGGCGCGGTCCGTGTGAGGCTGCAGTTATGCGGATACCAGCCAGAGAGAGGAGAACAGCACGTCCCATGGAGGACCGCACACAAAGAAGGCTTGCCAACTGGGAAAGCAGACTAAAGCAGAGTCAAGCTGCCTGCTGTGGAGAGGAGCAGCGAGAGTGCAGGGAGACGGACACCAAGCAGTGGAAAAAGGACAAAGAGTTCCAGCGAGGACACCAGAAAGCCCAGGAAGCACCCAAAACCCTACAGTTAACACAGTGGCTGATCCCAAGATTGGGGAGACCCAGAGGGTGCAAGAGGTGAGGGGCAAGAGACATCCTAGCCCTGTAAAGGGTATCTGGGACTAATTTCTGAAAAGTGAAAAGTGAATAGCAGAAAATACAAACTTTGCCTATTTAAGCTCCAACAGCCACAGACCTTGGCAGGAGAGTAAACCAAGGCTGTGGGGTAAAGAGAAAGAGAACTGTGAAAACACACAACTGAAGGGGGTCTGGGACGCAAACTGGGGGAACAATCCCCTGGGCATCACAAAAGGGAACAGAAGCGTTGTGGATGCAAGAAAGTATCACAGACCTTGGCAGGAGAGTGAACCAAGGTTGTGGTCGGGAGAAGAGAGATGGAAACTTAATCAAATGAAGGGGATCTGGGACCCACAAGTACACAAATATCCCAAAGCCTAAACACAAAGCTTGCATATTCAAGGGATACTCTAAGACGTTGGCAGGAGAGTAAACAAAGGCTGTGGGTGAAAGAGAAGAGTGAGTACCCTCCTTGGCGGGAGAGTCAGCCAAGGATGTAGTCCTGAAGAAGGAACATCAGTCGCCCCCCACACAAGATAGCTTAATAGAGAAACAGATACAGTGGAAAGGCCTGGGAGAAAAGGACCCAAATCCCTGGGTCTTTGTGGACATTTTACTTGTTTATTTATGCTGAAAAGATTTTGGGGAAAGGGAGACAACCCTTGAGTCATGTCAAACGTTTGCTTGATTTTCTACACCATTTGGAACTTTTGTGTTTGGCTGACAAGATCAGGCTGAAGGTCAGCAGTCAAGAGACATGTTCCCTTTCCACATTATACTTATTTTAGCTGGTGAGGGAAAGGGTAGGTTTTAGACACAGGACGGTGAACTTTACTTCGGACATTCTGAGACAGACAGCTTCATAAATTTGCTTTGTTGAGTCAGGGAAACCCCTCTTAGAGACAGGGCAACTTAGGTTTTCCTTTCCTCCAATGGCCCCATTTTACTTTATAATAAAAGTCTTTGGCAATCAACATTTATTTATTTTATTTATTTGTATTTTTAAAGCGCTCACACAGCCCGGGGGCATCGAGGCACTGTTACAGAATTTTTGTTTTGTTCTTGTTTTAGTTGCATATTTATAACGCGCTTAAGTACCCAGAGGTTTCTAAGCGCGGACCAGGGAATGGAACCTGTGTTACTTCGTGTCGTCTTGCTTCCAAGGCGAGCACGTTACCACTGAGCTATCCTCCCGGGACATGCCACCTTTATGTCTGTCTCTTCCTCCTGGACACTCACAGTATCCATTGGGTATTATTGAAGAGTTTAATATAGAATCTTGAAATGAATATTACAATTATAAATACATTTCATAATACCTAATTAAATATTTTTCACAGCCACTATTCAAGTATGAGACTGATTTCAGCTTAATGGTGTGCAGGGAATAGGGGCATTTTAAATCCAAACATAATAGATCGCTTCATAGCTTTGAGGTCCCCTTCAACGGCAGGTTTAATGTAAACTGGTTCATAATAGCCACTGGCACCACAGCCTGGATCATCCTTCTAAACATTTAGAAGATGTGCCACTACTCACTCACCACTCCGCAAAAATTGTAATCACTATCTGATACTAAGCAAACTAGAATACTTTTATAGTCTAATCCTAGGCTTTCCCCTCTACAATTTCACTCCCCTAAACAAAGTTTCTAACTTTGCTATGTGCACTCTCTGCAGCATACATAGATACCCTCCTAAAACAGCAACCACCATCATGCTGGTTGGTTCACCATGCCAAATCGCTCGCCCTTTAAATTCCAACACCTCATCTTTAATTCAATCAGTTTATGCCATTGAACCCCAGTAACTTGATGAATGTATTTCCTACTACTCTTCCTCTTGATCTCTGTGATCCTCGCCTCTCAACAAAATACCTGTCCCCTGTTACCCTGCACCTCCTCCTGCCGCTGCCCCTCCTCACTAATAGACCCCTCCTCTGTAATGCACTACAATCAAAGCAATACCATCCATGGAACTGTTTAGGAACAGGTTTAAGCACCACTTGCTAACAGGGGAAGGGGTACCACCATCCTCATTGATTCCCCAACATCTAACCATGCAGCCCTCATTTGCAAGAAGTCTTTCATATCTATGTAATGACATGTAAAGTGATCTTATATAGTGCACCTCTGCCTTTTTGCACCCTATCTGTGCATGGCTGAGCAGCAAACAAAGAGAGAGAGTGAGGCTGTTCGTGGAGAGAGGGAGAGCCCAGTTGGAATCATGTAGGTGTTGATGCTTGCATGCTGCTTTGATTCTATGTGGGTAGCAGGATCTTGGATTTGTGTTTCATCTTGAAGGGAGATCCCAAAATTGAATAGTTGATCAGCACTGCAGGGACTGGTTAGCCACTGGTATGTGTCGGGAGATAGGGTGATAGGGATAGAGAGATGAGTGTTTGTGTTGCTCCATGAGTGTGGTGTGTAATTGGGCATCTTGATGCCAAGTGTGAGGGTTGATTGTATGAGTATTGTAAGGTGGAAAGTAATGAGGATGTGAGTAAGCTAGAAGGGAAGGGTGCGGTTAGGGGAAAGGGAACAGTTGGGTTCTAAGTAATAGTATGTGTTTTAAAATGTGGTTTTGTCCCTGTATGCAGGGTTTCTTTATGTCCTCGCTGTGTTTAAAAGGGATGCAGGGCAATTGACCCACATGTGACTGACCTCCTGTACTGTGGGGCTGGGGCTGAGACTTTTTAAACTGGTCCATTGCATGTTCATGACAGTATGGGTCCTATACAATTCGAGGAGTTGCATGGAAACCGACCTTAATAAGCATGATCTATCAAAGTCCTTTGCTGTTTAAGGTGAGTGTTGATGTGTGGTATGTTCATATTAAATAAGCAGTCAATGTCCCTTCTGGTCAGTGTTGCAATTGCTAGGTTCCTGTCGGTCGAATACCGCTTCTGGCTTTGTGCTGATGTCTATTAAGATGTCTAAACCAGTGCTGTTGGATGAGTTGGTTGTAGAACTTGTGGGCAAGGGTTCTTAGCAGTCTAGTTTATACAGGAGGGTGTGGAAAGATCAGCCCCAAAGATTATGATTTCCTCTACCCTTGGGCTGGAGTGTTGTTTGCTGGTGTGTTCCATCTTCACAGCATTGTCGGTTCTCTTCCATGGAGGTCACATGGGTCCTGAACAGAATGGGCCCCTTCTCCCATGGCACTTTGCTGATGAGTTGCGTGCCGGCTCATGAAACGTATATATAACTTGGAGGGCAGGATTCCTTCTTGGGGTGCACGGTTCCCTCAGGCTGACTTTATTATGATGGGCCATCTGCTAGTTGAGGTTTTACTGCTCTTGTTATGCTAGTGTTAGTTAGTAGCCAGCTTTCGACATGTATATTTATGAATTACATCTGTATAAATCCTGCACAAGCGCCAACATTGTCACCTGGTGATTTCCCTTTGCATTTCACCTTGACAATATGATTGCTCTGTACCATTCAATAATTGAACTGTGTAAAGGCAGCTAGCATTGGGAATGTTTCCAATTTGTTTCTTGAATCCTCTATATGGTATATGTGGTATACATGCATTTTTAACTACCAGATAAGTACCAAATACCTTATACTTCCTGGTAGCCAAAGGACTACGCCATGGTGTGCGCATACCTCCGAATCCTTTGCAAAGGGCTCAGGTATCTGCTCATCACGGGCCACGCCATTTATTGATTAGCAGACGTGGGAGCCCTTTGAGGAAGGTAAGGAGGTATGTACTGTACTGACAGCATGCATACCCCGCCTCCTTCACTTCTACACCCCTTGCAGCCCAACCATTAGGCATACCAGACCTTGTGAACCCAAACTAACCAAGGTGGTCCCAACTTCTGCTTCTGAAATAAATCTCACCTGCACCACCCACCATTTTTTCCCATTCACAGCTAGTTCATGGCCATCATTGCTCTTGGATATACCCACCCATGATACCAACAATCCCATCCCTATGCATTATGTATTGGACTATTCAAGCTCTGTTACATTTTAGGCCTATCTTCCGTAACTCCCTTCTGAAAAAAACTCATCACTACCAGTCACCCTGTGCAGAATGATCAAGCGACAACCGCACAGCACTGGTTCGAGATAATTCCACAAACAAGGAAAAAAGAAAATGCATGTGCACCAGTGATGCAAACAGAAATATTTGAGAAGAAAATTGAATACTTTTTTAACATGTTTTTCTCTAATTTCTCCCAAATGGTTACGTATATTTCCTTCTGAACAAATCATTTGATTGCATAATCAAAAGGACTTTGAACAATGCAATTTGAATATAATTGACTCTAGAATTTCACAGAAAAAATACAATCCAAAGTCATGAGGATCTAAGAGCAGGTCTGAGGGTCGGTGTTCGTTATTGCAGGACTCTGAAGAGGTGATGGTGTTGGGGTAACGATGTTAAAACACCTTTATCCTCTTGGCAAACAGACATTTTTCATTTCCAGTTAAGCGCCCATGAAAAAATCTGCCCTCCTTTAAGGATTTGCAGACGTATATTCTCTGCACTTGATATCTTGTTTCTTGGTGCAAGAAATATGCGCTATAAAATGAATCGTAAAAGTAACATGTGCAGAGAATAGAAATGCTCTTAAAATGTAGAGTGTCGCTGCTGAATCTCCCAAATGCAACCATATCCGAGCTACTTTTCTGCCCGTGTGGCGCTAAGACATTGCACTGAGCGATTATGGGCAGGGGTGGCTGTGAGAAGGGCTGGGCGAAATTGTTAGATTCTGTTCTGCCAGCCGTGAAAGCAAAATCCGTCAGATTTCGATCCACTTCACCCTGGTCCGCCGTTCCACAAAGCCCTCGTATCGAAAAGAGATATGCAAAGTGTCTGTATGCTGTGCAAACCTGGCACGAATTGAAAAAACCTGTGAGAAGTTTCTTGTGGCATGAAATTAGCACAGATGAAAAACAAATATGCAAAGTTTCTCGTGTCGCTGTGCGAGGCTAGCATAGTTTGAAAAAAACCCGTCCAAAGTTTCTTATGTCACTGCGCAAAGCTAGCATGAATTTAAAAAAATGTGCTAAGTTTCTTGTGGCACGTCGTGAAACTAACGCGGTTCGGAAAGGCCTGTGCAAAGTTTCTCTTGTCACTGCACAAATCCAACATGGGAACAAAACGCAATACTATGCGAAACTGCACAAAATTGGCAAAATTGCAGTGGCAACGGAACCGCAATGCTAATTTCGTGGAACTGTTGGAGGTGTATTCCAGTGCAAATTTCGCACTTTTTTGCTTTGCGGGCAAATATTTCACTCACCTCTAGTTGTGAGACCTGCACCCGTCACTGACTTACCCCTGAGGTCCAACATGAAATTGCACCCAATGGGAATGACCGCTTTCAGGAGAAAAAGCAAGCTACAGATAAAGTACAGAACTATATGAAGTACTGCCTTGCTTTACATGGGAAACTGGCAAATGTGCGACCCTACAGACATGGGGCCTCATTACACGTAGTGCGGTAAGGGTAAGGGCACCGGTACCGGTAAACCCTTACCGCCTTACTACAAGGTCCCTTTGCGGGTTGGTACTTTAACGCCTGCTTTTTAGCAGGCGTTAAAAACCAACCCGCAAAGGGACCAGGGTGCTAATTACGGTACCGTAATTTGCGGCACTGTAATTAGCGCCTTCCCCATTCCCATAGAGCCCTATTGGGCAAAAATGGGAATGGGGAAGGGCAATGGGGGAAGGGGGAATTACCGCCCCGCCAACCTTGGTATAGGGCGGTAATTCCCCTTTCCTCCAAGGCGGTGCCGGTATTTTACCGGCATGGACCAAGGTGCTAGAAGCACCTTGGTCCTCCGCCTACCGTGTAATGAGGCCCATGGTTTGAGGATATGCAACAGTGGTCCACAGCACAGAGGGACCTTAAAATAAGGCAGGAGGAATTTAGGGAATCAGACCACATATATTCAATTTGGGGCATTTTTCTGAAGGATCAAAAAAGGTGATACATATATGACCACTGTGGGCTGGACTTTGGAGGGGTGAATATGTCCTTTTATTATTTTCACTTTAGTATCTTTATTCTGCTCGGTATTCCTCCTGCTCTGGGGAAGCATGCAAAAGTAATCACTGGGATATTTTTGGGTACCTCAGGTGTGGTCAAGGAAAGGTTATGTTGTGTTACCACTTTGACCTCTTCAACGTGCATTTATTGTATAGCTCTGTTACTATTCATTGCACCTTTTGGCCTGCTCCATAGTGCGGTGGACACATTGTTGCTATTGATGACAATAAACACGTTTACAACAATTTCAGTAATTCAGTATGGAGTTGAACATTTCTGCCACCATTGTTTATGGCCCCTCTGGACCTAATGGAAGAATCTCAAAGATTTGTGGATATGGACAGGATTTAAATTCTTCAATAATTCGTTGTTGATGCTCTGGATCATAACAAAAGCAATTCTCGGATTATCGAGGTTATATTATCTTGCATTTCTAAAGCGTCTACTGACAGAGTTCATGGTGTCTAAGTGCTTTTGCCTGTCAGAGAGGCAAAGGAGGAGTATGACTGAAAATTCAGCAGCAAAGTCTATAGTTGGGATGAGGGTGAGGGATATTTAAGGTGCGCAGGAAGGCATGAGAAAAAGGTGGAAGAGATATGTGTACAATTGGACCAGATTTATTGTGGGACTCAACTGTATTCTATTGGGTGCAGCGCCGAAAGGAGAGCCAGCTGGAGAAGAGGTGTTTGCTGCACCAGGGGATATGTCTGGAATTTACTCACTGCATAGTGAGGGGGGGCATGTTGAAGCAATGACCAAATAAACACAGGCCACAAAGCCCTACTAAATTCCCTTGGGCAACAACAACATTTGGCAGGGGTTGTAAGACAGAAATCCAAATGTGCCCATTTTGCAACAGCTCCCTGACAAGTAAGCAACAAAGCCCTCACATTTCTTTGCTTCCTCATGTATTTATGTCATGAATACCAAAACCTTAGGCTTGTGTGCAAAGTGCTTGAGAACACTCAGCCCTTATATGGCTTAGCCGTGGTCATATTTCTGAGCCTCCCACAGTCTGCACAGCTATACTTTTATTTTTGACCTACCTGTTACCACTGAATTGTTACATACAGCCCTTCACTGTACTTGTATTTGACCTACCTGTCACCACTGGATTGACACTCGCAGCCATGTGCAGTACTCTGTATTTGACCTACCTGTACCACTGATGTTTGCAGTATGCCAATGCTGCACTTTACCTACCTGTACCTGCATACTTGTTGTAACCACCGGCACCACAGGGCGAAACTTTCCTAACCTGGGGACCCACTTCAATGTTGTTCTCATTTCCAGCCTTGTGTTGGGGTTGCAACTGTTCACATGCACGTAATGTACCCTCTAATTCGGAATGACACCATTACTGTGCTCCCATAACATGCGACTTCCGAAAATACTGACTTTTTTGTTTTTCTGGCCCCTTTACACCCCCTTTATATGTGGGAGGGGGGCAGGGTCGGACTGGGACAAGAAATGGTCCAGTCACCCAAAAAAAAGTGGCCCACCCCTCGCCTCAATAAAGGGGCGCACCCCTTGCCTCACGACCCTGGGCATCTGATGACATCACTGAAAGTGATGTTATTTGACCCTACCCCAAAGTGACATCCCAGGAAGCGATTAAACATGACCTTTCACCCCTTGACAAAACAGGAAGTGGCATCAAATAGCATTGTTCCTAAGTACACTACGAAAAATATGGTTATGATTTCACTAATGTGATATACATTTCATAAAAGAATGGATGACCATATGTATCATTAATATATGTGTGTATAAACTGTCAAATTACTGTGAATTCAAGCAGACGTCCAAGGCCAAATGATAATATGTTATTATATAGCATTTACGCTTAAGCTCTTTTTTATAGAACAAATATGCATACAATATCACCCAACCTGTGTTGGTACTCATTTATCAGCCTAAGAAGGATGACAGGCTTTTTGAAAAGAAAAAAATATTTGAAAAAAATATATATTTTTTTTCAATTTTCTTTTTTCCAAACTGGCCCAGGCGCGGCCAGAAACCGGCCCTCACTCCCCACGGATGATTTCGGCCCAGCCACGGGCCTAAAGGCCGAGGGGCCAATCCAACCCTGGAGGGGGGTATGGTATATAATACAAGTAGGCGGACTGCGGCGGGTCTCCCTCCGCATATGTATGTGGTGTAAAAGGGGTCGAAATTAAACAAAAGGCGGCCCCCTATCCACTCATTTCTGTAACAGCACTTGCACAATCCAAATTGACTCATGACCTAGTAGAAACGTGATTGGTTCTCTTCTCACCTGTTTCTCCACACCTTCACTTCCCCTCCTCCCCCTCTCCTCTGCTCTCTATTACAGCACTTGCACAATCCAAATTGTCTCATGACCTAGTAGGAAAGTTACTTTTGGTCTTCTTCTCTGTTCCTACCCACCTTCGCTTGCCCCGCTCCCCTGCTTGCGGCTTATTGCTTAAGTATTGCCTACAATCCAAGGACCTTGAGTAGGCAAGAGAAAAGCATTATTCTTCTTGTCATGCAGTATGGGGCATTATGTGTGCATAAACCTGTCATATTAGGGACAGTGCTGAAGGTGGTTAAGGAGGGATAATGATACATAAATGTTCAGTGTGCTTGCAGTAACTTCCATCCACACTGCTAGCACTCAGCTGTCTGGGTGATCGCTTTAACCGTCATTTTTGTAAAAACGATGGCCAAAGTCTCATAAAGCCACTCAAAGATGGCTGTGAAGAAACAGATGTTCTGCTTCAAGTGCCTGTAGTCTTTACACTGTTTCTGTAGAATCAGTGGGACTGGTGGTGAAAAGGAAGGCACGTGGATGTTGGGAATTGCATCAGTAAGGAAGAGGAAGACGCTCACCACAGAAAGTAAGAAGAACATGGTAAGAACGGAGCAGAGGGAGAAGGCAGGCAGAGTGGAAAGCATTCAGCATGATGTGCGCCATCCTGTCAGCCACCAGGAAGCATGGCCATACCGACGGTTACATTTTATCACGAAAACCATCATCCTGATTGAATGGCAGAAAGTCAACATTAGACTGTGTGTGCTAGTTACTAAAGAAAGAGATGTGTGCAGCAATTGCCCTAACTTTCCAACTATTAATACACTAAAGCACCCAGTGCCCACATTGCTAGCCCTATCCTGCTCTTTGCATTCTATGAGTTGTAGTTCAAGGTTAAAATTATAATTAGTATGCACCTACAGTGGGTCGATACATCCAGGGGCGCCCCCAGGGGGTGGCCAAGGGGGGCCATGGCCACCCTTATAAAAATGCTGGCCCCCCCATTGGCCACCCTGAAAAAAAGCAAACAAAATAATACTTTTTTTTCCGCACTGAACTGTGCATGGACAAATAACATGCACAGTTCGGTGCGAAAAGAAATGTCTTTTTTTTTTGCTTTTTTGCCACAGGGTTAGAGTGGCACGTATGATGGTGGCCCCTCCATTACTGACTGATCTCACATGCTCAGTCAGTGAACCCCGAGTGAGGGCCTGAGGTGGAGAAGTAGAAAGGCATCATGTGGGAGAGAGGACACAAAAAATGATGAGAGGGAGGAAGCAAGAGCAAGTGGACTGGGGATTCAGCGACTACAGAGGGCGGGGGGGGGGAGAGAAAGCACAAGCAGGGAAAGTGACTGTCCCCACTCCATCCAAGTAACAGCTTAAATTAGTTACATTTTCCTTTCGAGTTGGGTCCCTCTATATTCTGAACAAACAAGCAAAAAACTTGCTGAGATTTGAATTTATGATGTCCTTCCAGAACACTCTCTTTCTCTCAGCCCACTACATAGAGATGTATGAACATGAAACCCTTCACTCCACGCTACACATTATTGTTAGTACTGAGTTCACACGAGAATAAGCACTGGAGCTGTGGCAGTGAACGTTTTTGTTGTTGCTCTGGGCGAAAGGCCATTTTGTCATCCCATCCAGACACAGGCCCTTGCATGGCGCAAGCACCACGGCCACGTGGACTGTTTCCCTCTCAGGTTTTAAACTATCTTTTTAAAACATAGCAGGAAAGATTATGAAATGACTATAGCAGGAAAGATTAAAAGTGAAGACCCCCATGCACCTCTGCCCCCAAACACTCACGCACACGCATTGAGCAGGTCGTCATTGCTTCAGCTGTGCAAACCTTTAGCCCATTGAACAGGGGAGGCACCATTAGTCACAAGCACTGAAAACTGCAATCTACCCTGCCAAACGGGACCATAAAGATTCTTCAGCACGAATACTACAACTCAACATGTAGTGAAGGCCCCTGTACACCTACCTATCTACAAAATGTATAGCATAGCTGATTTCATGATACCCTTGGGAAAATAAAAAGATCCCTGGGTGACTGTGAGGAGCATGTGTTACCAGGGTATCTTTATAATTATTCTTTTACAACGCGCTTTACACCAGAGAGGTATTCTAAGTGCAAGACCAGTATTCAAACCTGTGTTGCTATGTATGTTGTCAAGTTGCCCCTGAGCTATCCACCCGGCCTATGTAAATGATAGCATTGATGTCTCCTACTTGTACCTTTACTCAACAAAGGGCTGCTAAATTGATGTATGAACAGGGAGGCCAGAGTTCTAATGCCAGCTCCACTGAAGCAATTTGTGTGATTCTTGGCAAATCACCTTATATCGCTTGTCCTAAATTGGCACAATTGGGAGCATTCAAAATAACTTAAACCCTGTATCAAGCATTACATGAAAACTAAACAGTACATTTTACTATAGAGTTTTTCCTATCCCCCAAACAATATAGATATGCAGTACCTGTCCATCATGAAGGATAATGGATATTTAATTCTTTAACTGGTTTGGGTAGGGAACCCAAGTGAAAACAGTTCAGAACTGGAACCAAAGAGTGATGCTGAGAGCACTATAAGAACATGTTTATTACCACGCTGCGTCTGCACTGCACGTACTAGGAAAAATGCATGTATGTTTGTTGATTTATTTATAAGCAATAACTGACCCAAACACAGGTTAAGATGTATAAGAGGGATAAAGCAATTCAATTCAATTCCATTTAAAAATTGGAACATCTGTACAGTATATCTCAAAATTGGGAATTTGCCCTTCCACCCACAGATGGCTGCAGGAAACAAGCCTTGCATTCACTGCAGACATGGCTGTGCATGCAATGCCTACCCATGACAGCCACTATCCTGCAATGCTTCCCAATAAGTATCTGAATAAGCACACTGTGCATACCTAGATCCTCAGAACATGAGAGGCCACTGTGACACTAAACAAAGCCGAAAGGTGAGAACACTTGAACGGGCACTCATCTTGCAGAAACGCAGACAAGCAGACCGCAGGCCTCAGTAAAATGGCAGCATGTGCACCCGGAAATAAACACATCCTGAGCCTGGATGTGCGCATTTCTGCATTGGCTCATGCTTCCAGCCAGGCTGTGTTTATTTCCGAGTTTCCAGCCTCGACTAGACTGCATGTAGGTTGTTGTGCGCAAAAGGCTTTTAGGAACAATTGTGCAGGGTCTGGCCAGTGGTTTACGTCTTCGGTTCACCATCGCCAAAGGTAGAGGTTTTATTTTGTTGTTGAATTGAAAATAGTGTTTCTGTAACGACGATATGCATTTTACTTAATACAAACATGAGTACAGTTCTTTCCATTTCAGCAGAGCTGTCATGATGTGGATATCTGTTGGTGTGGTTGCAAGTGCTTGCTTATGGCACCTTATTCTAAAGGCACTTCCATGGTGCCTCCAAGTATCAAAGACTGATGATATTCCTTGAAATTTCCATTTCTGTCAAGTCATTTCTATTGGTGCAATCCTTATGCACATTTGGAGGTTTGCATGTATTTTGCCCCAGAGAGCCTGGACAGAGCTCTAATAGATGAGTTCCCTGCATCTGTAATGATTCTGCAATTTTCTTGTTTTTGTTGTGTTAAAATGCCATCTGCCACTAATGTTACCAAAAATGTAGATTGGGGCAGGTATGGGTGGATTGGGGGTGCGAATGAGACCGTACAGAATTGCGCGCACTGCATTTGGGGGGAAAGTAGCAGGACTTTTTTAGTGGCTCACACCCCCACTCTTGCAATTGCTGGATACTCCCCTGACCACCACCATAGAATATTCTCTTGCCTCATCCATGTTTATTCGAGCTTTCTGTCCAGGTTGCTTCCTCCCTGAATAATATGATTGTGACACTTTAGCAAACTGTTCTCTCCTGCTATATTTCCAGCACACCCCTTTTATTGCTGAACAACCTGGGTCCGACACCATGTGACCTATGAATTCATACAGGAAACAAGCACATTTGAAGCTTGTTCCCACTAATGGACTTCCTCGAGCACTTGGAGCTTTGTTCTTCTTGGTCACCACTGCTTTTATAGCTTGCGCTGCTGGAAGTGGATCCAAGGTATTCTTAATAAGGCTTACTTACTGCCTCTTTGCCCGAACAGTTCATTAATGTGGTATGTTTGGGTCCATCCGAAAATGTGTTGCCACCCATTGCTAGTAAATAAAACTTGAACAAGTCTTCCCACTCTGTAATGGGTTCTCCCGGTCTGTCCAACAACTTGGCTGGAGGTGTTATTCCCAGATTCGCCATTCTTTGTTCCTTTTCTACAACTGTCCCTTTCCACAAAACAGGATAATTCAGCTGTTCTCTTCCACGATCTTTACTCCACGTGGAACATTCTCTGCTAGCTGGGTCTTTAGTGGCTCCACACTTAATTTGTAGACTAACTACATCTACTTGAGTAGCCACTCAGATTTGGCTGGTCTATTCCTGGTGTGGTAGCAACATGTAACATCTGTATGTTTGCGTTATGTTTAGTGAATTCACGCTGACTAGTTGCACATATGGCATATCATATTTCTTTGCACTTTGGATGGGCTGTGCATGAATACAAGAGGAGAAACTATGTGGATTCCCTATTAGTGGTAGCAAGCGTTGTTATAATTTAGTTTATTCTTTGGTCTATGTGTGTGTGTGGAGTGTTTTGCTTGTAGCATAAGGATATTTAGATTTTGGTGTCTCGTGGGCTGTATTTTGGGATTGTGCGCATGCTTGAATGTGGTACTGGTATTAGTCTATGCTCATCAGATACATTAATTAGTAAACTGTTAAATAATACATGGAACTATATCAATGTGCAATTCGTTCTCTCATATACACATAGTTTTCAACTGGACTATATACTACATCACCATAAGAGATTTCCTGAAATTCAGTTATGTGTTTGTTTTGGTGTGCCACCCCAAGATTTCATGTGGCCTCATCAGGCCACCCCTATGAAAAATGGCTGTGGGCGCCACTGGATACATCTACTCCAGAGGTCTCTATGCGTCCAAAGGTCATTTATTTTATGGTTTCTGGATGAATACCGTTTCATTGGCTTGAATAACAGCCACAGAGGCACAAGCGACATTCAATTCTAATCCAGGGTAGGTGGGACAATGTGTACAGGCAGCCCCATTTGGGACTGAATTGAGATTCTTTTAGCTTTCTATAAAAGGTGTGAACATCAACACTTCCTTGCATCGAATTCCTGTTCAAAATAAGAGCGGCAAAGCCACTAAATTTGGTGCTTGTATAAGCATTAAATAGGCACAGATACACTATTTGCCATCTGTTGGCATCTCATGGCCAGGTAGTCATATTATGACAAAGCTTGTCAAATGCGTATCTCATACCTACACAGAAGCCAAAATATTGGCTTTCTCAACAGTTGTTTGTTCTTTTTCTGTTTTGTTAAATATATGTGTTTTTCATTTTTACCCACTGCCATTGATTTTACGTAATGGCGTATACCTTTTGCATTCACAAGTTTATACTTATTATATTTTGTGGAAGCGTCCATTTTTTTTTATTTTTTATTTAGTGATATTATTCTGTTGTGAAAGGAATATTTGCAATTGTGCCTTTGATTTACTGAAGATGATGATATGAACCTGTATCCCTTCTCTCCCCATCCTTCTAGCGTACACTTAATATTCTATCGTTCAAATCGGATCCATATAATCGAATCCTATGGCTTTTCTCCGATGCAGAGTGCTACATTGATATTTCCCATCTAGGCTTACAATAAATATAACACAATACATGCAATGCATGTATGTCACTCATTTAAAGTACTGGTCAAGTGACACCATGCTTTGCTATCATTATACTTTTGTGCACGTGCTTCTGGAACAGCTTCATTTTAGTTTGATTAAGAGCTTGCCTCTAGGCCATTTTATGATCATTGCACATCACGTACATTTCACATATATGTTTTTGTGTCTAGGTTTGGTGGTGTATTGTACTAATTACATCCAAATCAAAGATAATATCTTACAACTGCAAAAGAGCACAAAAGCACCATTGCTTCAGGCAAACGCTTATTTGTTCTTGCCGAGACAACGCCAATTATTCACCTTCAGGATGCTAGTCATTGCGAGCAAATTAGGCATCCTTAGAGTAGAACACAGTCCCTTGGGGATAGAAGATTCCCATTTTTAGGACTGGTTATATGGAAGGACTTAAACTAAATAGCACAAATGCTGGGAATGGCGAAGGAAGAAATGTGTATTTGTATTTATTTGAAAAACAGTAATGTCAATTTCGATCAGAAATTACTTACAATAACACATTTACAGATGGCAGAGATATTCCTGTAAAGGGTGCTTTTACAGAAGCACAAAGATGAGAACAAGTGGTGGGCCAGTTTTGAGGGTGTAAGAAAGTGGGTCATATACCAGAACCAAAACAAACAGAAAATAGGTGGCTTACAAAGGTAACATTAACCTAGAGGGGCAATTGCTAAAAACTAAAGAAAAGTACAATAAAATAAATAGAAATGACATCATTATGCATCATTGGAGGGATTGGTGGCATCAGGAAGGGATGATGGGGGAGAGGGCTGGGGAGCACCCTATTTAGCAAGTAATTAAAGTTTAAGCCAAGTTTTAAAGAGGACTGCAGTTGGGCTGGCTGTGATTGGAATAGGAATGGGTTCCAGTGGAGTGGTAAGAGTAGGGAGAATGTGTGGAAGTGAAAGGAGGCATAGAAGGGGCATGAAACAGTGAGGTTCAGTGAGGAGGAGGATCTAAGATAGTGAGTAAACAGGGGCACAATACAATCCTTTGATAGCTTTATTGGCCAGGAGAAGGAGCTTCTAAAGGGAGAAGTTGTTTGTGGCTAGCCAACCGGCATGATGTCGATGGGTAGGAGTGGGGGAATCAGTATCACCCCATAATTCTGTGGCCCAAAATACCAAATTTTAAAATACTGACATTTATACTGCACATTGGGTCCAATTATATGTTGGGGGGCTAGTGTAATCATGAATTTGAGGGGAGTATTAAGAGGGCTGTGGGGGGCTGTGGGGGGGGCAACGCCTGCATATAATTGTGTTAAAATGTACAAATAATGTTTACATCATTTTTGTCAACATTTATTTTCTTGCAGTATGCACATAGATCCGGGGAATCTGGGTAGGTCATAGAGAGTGTGGGCAGCAAAGCTGAGGACTTTGTCTGAAGGAAGGAAAGAGTATAGAAGAAGGTAAGGAGTAGGCTTCAGGGCATTTGCTGAGCAGGTGGGTAGCAGTGGCGGGCCGAAGCTTTGGGAAGGGGTGCCACCTTCCGGCCTGAGAGTCAGGTCGCCACCTCACCAGAATAAAAGGAAGCAATGTCCATGTGTGCTTATTTTGACAATGCACTGTGCTGCCTGACTCTCTGTAAGGGCACATACCCTGTGACACTTTGTTTAATAGTTGTGTTTCGGTGGGACATTGGAAGACTGGCTCTGACAGCTCTCATTAATATGCCAGCAGCATAGACCCCCAACGTGAACATACCGACTGACAGGAGTGGCCTCATCTTCTGTCAGGCAATGTGTCTGAGTCTGGAGAGGAGGGCAGGGCAATGCAGTCTTTCTGTGGCTGTGAGGGCACATGTGTGGATGCATGCACTTCCCATGCACTTGCGCGATCTGAATGACACCTGGCCTAGTAGCATCGTTGTCTGTCTTCCCTCTGTTCCCCCTCCCTTGCCTCGCCGCGCCTTGAAACACTTGTGTATAGGTGCGTTATAAATGCCATATCATATCATATTATATCATGCAAGCAAGGTAAGTGTATTTTTGTATTTAATGTGCATGTATGCATGTTTGGATTGCATGCATATAACTATGTGTGCTGTTTTTACTTTGGTGTGAATGGTATATGAATGTGCAGGTGAAAATGTTTCTGTTTGTTGTGTGTGTGTGTGTGTGTGTGTGTGTGTGTGTGTGTGTGACAGCCCCCACCTCTAAATGTAGGGTCCCTACGTGGTCTCCACATTTAGGGATGGAGCTGCTTTGGGAATGGCATTCTTTTTAGCTTTACCCTTGATGCACACAATCCCATGCATCAAGGGTAAAGCAAAAACGGTAAGTGAAGTGTTATTACATGGATAGGCTGGCCTACATTGAATGTAGGCCAGCCTATCCAGGTAACAACGCTGCTCTTTGCTTTACTCATGATGCAGAGTTACTGTGCATCAAGGGTAAAGCAAACATGATTGGGCTAGACTGGCCTACATTGAATGTACAAAAGAAAACAGTGTCTCTATGACACTCGTGTCCCCTGCACACTAATGTACTGAATAATAGTCAGTTGTTTTAAAATAGTAAGTCTAGGTACATGTCAAAGACCACTAGTATAGACAAAACGTGTACAAGATTATGATTTATGTTCAAAACCAAAAGATGACAACAGTACTTCCAATTTCAAAACATATATATTGCCATAGTTCAATGCGTTTCAGACCACCTCCCTTCTTCAAGAGGAAAGAAGAATTGTATCTGCAAATATATTAAATAACATCTTAAATATTCATTTGAATATTGATGTTAATATCTTATTTTAAATGAGATAAATTGGAAATGATTCACATTGAATGTAGGCCAGTCCATCACCTAATAGCACTTGCCTTTGCTTACACTTCATGCGCAGTTCCTGTGCATCAAGCGTAAAGAAAACATAGCAAGTGTTATAACCTGGATAGACTGTCCTACATTGAATGTAGGCCTGTCTAGCCACATAATAACACTTCACTTTGCTTTACCCTTGATGCACAGTTCCTGTGCATCAAGGGTAAAGCAAACATGACAAGTGTTGTCACTGGTCTACATCCAATGTAGGTCAGTCTAACCTGTTGGAAATTCTTTCTTTCTGTGGCATGGTATTGTTCTACTGGTTGGGAGTCATTATATGGTAATACTAACATGTATTGGTGTCGTCTGCATGGATATGTAAGGGCACAGCCAGCAGGAAAATGTTTTATTTAGTAGTATATGTTGTAGGCAAAGGCATAAAGAAAATGTTTTGGAAAATGGTCCCGGGCACTGTTGTTAACTTGCAACTATTGAGTTTTTTAATGTTCTGCCGTACAAAATTAATTGCAAACTATGTGGCTGTTTATCCAAGTTTTCACAGGCATTGCTGCAAAATGTCCCATTTTAACCCATTATTTTACATCTTTTCGTGGGGGAGGATTCCCCCAAAACCCCCTTCTTTGGTTCAGGCGCCCTCGCTATGCTTGGTCGCTTCCGTATTATATGCAAATATATTACCAGTGCTCCAGTTCAAAAAAATCACAAGCAGCCACTGGTGGGTAGATACTAGCGTTATTGTAGAGTCATTAATAGGAAAAGGATGAATTTTCCAAATGTTAAGAAGGTTAATATGAGCAACAGGGAAAATGGTAGTGATGAATTTTGCAGTTGAAGGTCACTATCCAAGATGACCCTAAACGTGCATGCCGTGTGTGAGGAAGGAAGAAAGTTAGGCAGAAATAAGATAGGAGAGAGGATGGGCAGGATGACATTGGAAGCCGGGAGAAAGATAACTTCCATTTTTGAAGAGTTCAGTGTGAGACAGCAGAGTACCATCTAGTGACAAATTACTGTGAGACAGTTGATAATCCATTCAGAGAGGGCTGGGGTAAAGGAGGGAAAAGAGAAACAGATTTGAGTTTCATCAACAAAAAGGTAATAGTGAAAGTTAAAAGACAAGATTAGCCTTCCTCGGGCAGAGGTATAGAGCATGAATAGCTGAGGTCCAAGGACTGATCCTTGGGGACACCAAAAGGGAGAGGATGTGGGTTTAGAGGTTTGCAAGTTTCAAGAGATTTTGAAGGAGTAACCTTTTAGGTAGAAGGTGATCCAGGAGTGAGCAGATTTGTGAAACCCAAGACCAGAAAGAGAGGAGGAGAGAGGAGTGGTTGACAGTGTTGAAAGCGATGAGTATAGAAGGGAGTTTGGGGGATTGAGCTTCAGAGAAAAAGTCAGAGGCATGCATGAGTACAATCTTGAGGTACTGTTTACTACGCAAGCCAGATTTAAGTGGATCCTCATGGACATTATTACCAAGGTACATAGTGATCCAGTTGAAGACCACTCACTACAGTACATTTGAAAAATGGGGATGGGGGAAAACTGGGCGATAGTTTGCTGGAGAGTTTGGGTCAGCAGAGTGTTTCTTCAATAAGAAAAGAATTAAGAAAATCTTCAGTAGCAGATTTAAAGAAGGCAAGGGAGAGGCACCAGAGAGGGAGTGATTAAAGAGCTGAGAGTGATAAGGGCAGGTTATTTGGAGAGCAAAAGAGCCAACAGTAACGCAAGATGGATTTGAGCTAAAGAGAATGGGTGCTCATTCAATAGGAGAGGTGGGTGAGAAGTAGTCAAAAGGAGAAGAGGTAGGGGGAGAGGAACAAGGGTTGGGGAGGGAAGGGCTGTGAGGGTGTCATGAAATTTTGAGATGTTAGAGGAAAAGTAGTGAGAAAAGTCATTAGCAGAAAGAGAGGAGATGACGCATATTGGATTCGATGATGTGAGCAATGCATAGAGGAGAGATGAACATTTTCTGTGGTGATTGAAAAGGGAGGAGATTAGCTTTGTGAAGCAGGAAGAGTTGGATGTATCCAGTGCAGAGGTGAAGGCAGCAAGGCAATTTTGTAGGCTAGGGTTCCCTTATTTGCAGAAGCATCGTGGGTCACAGTGTATGTTTGTTTTGTGGGTCTGAATCTCACAGGTGATCCAGGGCTGCGGACATGGACAGAAAGGTATGAATGAGCGAGCAGTATTGTGTTAGTCAAATTGAATCATAAGTACATAATGAAAGTCAGAAACGGAATGGTGAATGGATGAGGCATGAACAGGGGAGTTAAGCAGGAGAGAGGGTGTCATATCATCATAGGCAATACAGACTATCCATCCGCGCCAAGAAAAGAGCCGACATACAGGCACAGGTTTTCGGTGCATCCAACAACATGGCTGAACCTTTCAAGGTCTGCAGGGAACTAGTCAACCCTTGCATAGTCACCTCCTCCCCTTCTCCTTCACAGGTCCTCTGCAACGCACTGGCCACACACTTTACCACCAAAACTCAGGACATCCTGAACACCCTTGATAGCCACCCTTCCCAACGAATCCCTCACCCCCTTGCCTCAGTTGGCCCCTCTTCCTCCTCCTTCCTCTGTCTCCTCCTCTTCCCTGTCATACCTGAAGAAGTTACCAGAGTTGTCCGCTCCATGATGATCTGTTCTAAACAGGTTACCCCTTGCTCATCCAGAACCATCAAGGATAACATTGGCTCCCTTACCCCCGCTGATTTCTGAAGTCACTCTTTTGACACTGGATCTTTCCCCTCCTCCCTTAAGCACTCCCTTGTGTGCCCACTCCTCCCTTAAGCACTCCCTTCAGCAAACCCTACCTGCCCTGCCAACTACCGCCCTATTTCCATCACCACCTTCCCGGAGAAGCTGATGGAGAAGTTACCATTGCCCCAACTCAACTCACACACAGTAATTGTTGATGGTCTCCACGACCATCAATCTGGATTCCGAGCATCCAGAGGCATGGAAACTGCTCTTCTGAACACCTGTGAAGAACTGCTCTCATCTCTGGACTCCAACTCCCCTGCTGTCCTAAACCTTATTGATCTCTCATCTTCCTTTGACACAGTCAACCATTCCATCCTCATACAAAGGCTCCACGATAGCCTTGATGTCTCGGAACGGGCAGTGGACTGGCTGACATCCTTCCTTACTGACCGCTCTTCCCAAGTCATCTTGGGTACCTTTTCCTCTTCTACTTTCTTCTCCACCTGTGGTGTCCCCCAGGGTTCTATACCCTCTACTTGGGTCTTTAACATCTACCTTACTCTGCTTGCACGCCTCATCTCCTCCTCTGCTCCAACTTCCAGTGTTACGCACACCACGCACAGCTCTTTTTAAAACTTCTGCTGACCCCCTTGCACCCTCCATCATCCCTGACTGCCTATCTGCCATCCAGTCCTGTGCACCTCCAACGATCTCTGCCTCAACACCTGTAAAACTGAGATTCTTCCCATCAGGACCCCTGCTCCCTCCTTCTTCCCTTCACTCTGGCCTTCCTCCTTGGGCTCTCCCCCTGCTCCTTCTTCTGAAACCAGAAACCTTGGAGTCATCTTCGACTCGTCTCTCTCCTTCCTTCCTCACACTCAGGACAATGCCAAGAAGTCCCACTTTCAGCTCTTCCTTCTCAAAGAAATTCTCGCTTTTCTCACTTTCCCCCAGAGACTCAATGTTACCCGAGCCCTAGTTCTCTCTAGGCTTGACTATTGCAATAGCCTCCTCCTCCTGAATCTACCTTCTTCCACTCTGCGACACTTCCAGCTAATCCAGAATAGGGCAGCAAGACTTATCCTTGACCTTAAGCCCAGGGACCGCAGCTCTCCTTCCATAAAATGTCTTCATTGGCTCCCGGTTGCTGCACGGATTAAACCCTTCTGCATCATCCACAATGCCATCTGGGCCTGGGGACCACACTATCTTCCACTTTATCTTACAAAATACTCTCCCTCTAGACCACTTCATTCCTCTGGCACCAACTCTTTGTGGGTAATGTGTTTTTCTAAATAGAGGGTAGGCGGTCGATCGCTTTCCTCAGCTGTCTCCCTTCTATGGAACAGCCTACCCCTGCCTCTGTGCCTTGAGCAGGATTTTCTTAAATTCCAGAAGCTCCTCAAGACCTTCCTCTTCAACTTCTCCTTCGCTTCTTCTCTTCTCTGCTAATCCCACAGTTGCTGTGATTAGTGTCCTGGGCCCTTATGCATCCTTGGGCCCCAGACCACCCACACCCAATCGGCCCTGGCACACCCTCCGCCTTGAAGGATTGCGCTTACTCCTAACGTGGCCCTTGTCCATGTAGCACTCAACAACCAATCACTTCATCGGCGGCTCACCCATGAGCTCGGACCCCCAGCACTTACTCCCTCTGCCCTTTTCCTTGCTCCACTTGGATGTTCTGAGTACTTGCACGGCATAGCAGGTGTGCGTCCTTTCCTCCTTTTCTCTCCAATGCTCTTATTAATTATTGTGTTATGTAATGTATTTCACTCCCTTGCCCCCCCACCCTCACCCTGTGGGTGCTTTGAAACAGCATTTTACTTGCTGTATAAGCACCTAACACGCAAACAACAAATACATAAATAAATAAATCACGGCAAGGTGCAAGAGAGTCCTGTCTGAATGTCTTCTTAATCATTGGAGAGGGTAGAAGAGGAGTAGAGGGGTGAGGGGCTGAGGTGTTAAAAGTCGACAATGGAGTGATCAGAGGGAGAGCGGTAAAAGTAGAGGTTAGAGAAGGAGAGTTAATTGGAGAGAAAGACAAGGTCAAGAGAGTTGCCACCAGACTGTGTAGGCTGGTCGTAGAGGGAATCAAGGGAGTGGTCGGATAGGAGGGAATTAAGTTCAAGGCAGGTGGCTGCAGAAGGCTTGGTAAGGTTAAATTAACCGAACATGGCAATGGGAATTTCAGTAGGAAGTGACTCAAGAAAAAGGTCCAGATCAATGAAGACAGAGTTGAGAGTGCCAATAAATCTAAAGAACGCCATGAGAGTGAGAGTTGCATATTCAAAAGATGAAGATGTGATGTCAGATGGGGTCGGAAAACAGTGTGGGGGCCTTGCTAATAGGAGACCTCACTCCACCATCAAAAACAGATCAGAAAAAATGGGAGAAGGTAGCAAAGTCAGTGTGGAGAGCTAGTCAAAGCGGTCAGTGAGGTAGGGGGGCTTGTTACAGAGGGATTCCGCATTCCAGTTCACAAGTGAAATAGGGATATTAGGTGGGGGAGCGCAGCAGGTGTTGTATGGTAGGTGAGAGAGATAAATGAGGTTGGAGACTCTGAGAGAATGGGATCATCTCGTTTGAGGGTTGCGGCTGGAGAGGGTGGAGAGAGAGAATAGAAAGTGAAGCAGACGTGAGACCAAGTAGAGGATGAAGGATGTGAGAGAAGGGATGAGAGCAATGAGAAGAAGGAGGAATGGGGTGAAGTCAAGAGTGTGGTGGACAGTTAAGTAAGGGTGCAGCCCAAGACATAGCGGTGGTAGGTGGGTGAGCAGAAAGGTAAGGGGTGGATGGGTGGCTGAAAAAAAGAAGGTGTATGTTATGAGTTGGGCTGGAATGGGAATATTGGTAACAAAAGAATAGTTACCAGACCCATGGCATGTTCCTTGTACCTGTGAGATAACAGACGCTCTACTGAGACTGGACAGTCAATGGGTGGAAGGATCCTATTGTGTGGAAGGAGGAGTCAGATAAAGGGCCATTGCAGTCCTCACAGGCCCAGGTAGAGAGTTGCCCTTTGCTGCATTTGGCATTTGCTGCAGACACCTAGGCTGCATGCCCTTGGGAGACTGAATAATAGATGCAGTGGATCACATTACCCTCCAGGAGCCAATCACAGTTGTTCAGACGGCTTCCAGACATACAAGCAGAGTCCTGGGTGTTGTAGACCGAGGGAGGTTAATGTTGCAGGCAGGGCCCTTGGATTGTGCTAAGTGTCCACTGGGAAAGGAGGATGTGGCCAAGAAAAAAAGTACCACACTAGGCACTGTATTTATTTTGACATCCTGCGGAAAGTGGAACATATATTCCGGTACAATGCACTCCAATAATTGACTTCCATTTTCTGTTTCTGCTCTGCTTTCCTCTGTGACTGGGATGCTGGGGATGCCGCCCAGCCGCCTGTGTGCGGTGGCGAGAGGCAGTGAATTTTGATTTCATGTTCGATCACTTCTCCAGATGGTTATGCACTTTGCCAATGTAAACCGTATTGCATGGCTTGATCAGAGCAGTGATAGACCACAACTCGTGTGTCGGAGAATAAGCAGACACCTTATTTGAAAGGATGCACGGAATGGATATGGTCTATGCTGAAATGCATGAATGCATCTGAAGTTATGTGTCCTGTAGTGTGACATGACTTGACTACAGAACCCCTTAAGGATGTTCCTATTCTGCACGGTGATTTGATTGGCAGGTCAGATTTGTGGCATCCTGTGTGATGTGCATTTGTGTCAGTCCTATTATGAAGAACGACTCTTCTAGCTGAAAGGGAATGTCTCGAGGGAGATGCAGCCTCTGGAATGTCTCCTGCATACCCCATTATGATGCTGCAGTGCACCCTGAACTGAGGAGGAAATACCCCCTTGCCTCCATCTGTACCCCAACAAGGCAACTATTGTGTGCTTAAATGTATGCATGCAAACGACCTAGTCTGTGTGACTATTATGGAATGCACAATTGCACAAACCTAAGGTGTGGTATATCCCAGATCTTGAAAACCACTGTGGTTGTATGCTTCCCAGATACACATGCACACAATCACTAGGAATTCGGCCTCACGTGTTTACGTTAGTTGGTGATCAGTGACACAACCCCTTTGGTGCTAATTTCACACATTCCCCAAAAATATGGCAGATCCTGGTAACCTCTAGGTTGTAGCATATTGTAAGTGGGGGAATATTGCAGATCAGCTGAACTGTCTTGACTAGGTTTCATGTATGTTGCAGGATGCAAAGTGTGAAATATCTATTACCCAACCCTTGCATAAAATAATCAGTCAGAAAACCTATGAGTATAATTAAAATAAATAAGGGTACATTTTAAGTCTTAAACAGTAACACGTCTTTACACCTTACTCTGTGACTATTTCTGTCAAATCAAAGGTGTTATTGTTTGTTTAGTTTAGTTTTATTGTTTGCTTTGTTTAGTTCTAAAAGTCACAGTCCCAAATATTAACTTACACAATACAGGCAGAATAAAATCACATACCTGCTATTTATTCCATAGCCTAAAAATGAATGTTCTATTTTTGAAATTCTCATAAAGGTTGCATGCATCACATGATGGCTTTGCTCTCTTAGCAACCCCCAATGAAGCAGGCTCCAGATCCTGTCCTCAAAAGCCAGATCCACTCCATGTTTTCAGGATATCCAGACCAAATACATTTTGATATAATGAATCAAAATGTGAGCCTGCCTGCCATCTCCCCCTCACCCTGTATCATCTCACTGGTGCCTTTCGCCATTTCAACACAAATTCTACATGAGACACAAGCCACCATCTTTCTATCATTACATAAGCGCAGCCTTGGGTGCGCCCACCTTTTACCATCACACCGTCGCTCCTCTCGACCTCCCCATTACATCACCCTATCCCAGAAGAAACAACACATATAATTCAGTGGTATTATTGGTGTGGAGTGGGAGGCTTCCCCACACCCTTGGGACTGCCCGCAACAATAACGGTCTCCTCCTTCCGATGCAACTGGAACCCTGGCAGGTGGACGCCGCGCCACGATACGCACACTGGCTCCGGCAGCGGTGTTGCTAATAGACGCTAACATTGTTGCCTTTTTTCTCCTCACTTAGACATGTTTAGCCTGCAGGGCTACAGCTGCTCGCCATCTGTGTGGCCTTGGCATGCTGAAGTATCCCGCACATGCAGCCCAGACACTGGACTCAACTGTACAAAGCTGGGCTGTGCAGGTCTCAAACATTCCGCCATCCTTCTGGGGGGTCTTTTGGAGCCGACCTTGTGATGCTCCCATACAATATTTCTGCGAGTTTTGCCTCATTTCAGGGAATCACTCTTTTAAAAAAGTGTAAACAAGCAAATGGTCTAAAATAAAAAAAATAAAAACACATCTACCTCAATCGTTGCTTTTGATTTATTAATGTATTAGTTGCGTTCGCCAAAACGCCGAACGGAATAAAAAACACGGTACAAAATACACGTGAATATTCAACATAAAGCCCAACACTCTGAAAAGCCAAGCGCTAGTAGAAAGTACATGAGATTTAAGTCGAGTATGAAAGAGAAAGTATGTTGGGGTAGACCGGATGTGAAGAGGAAGAGAGTTCCAAAACCTTCGAGCATAAAGGGAGAATGCACGAAAGCGAGGTTAGGCACAGGGTGGCCTAGGAGAAGTTAATAAGAAGAGTGATCGGGATCGAAGGGAACAAGACCGATGGTCTCTTTTAAGACAGATAGTAAATTGCATGGCATCGGCTCTTGGGCCTGGGCTCAGAAATACTCCCAAGAAACTAGGGGAGTGGAATAAGCCATTTGAGCCGAGTCACACATGCCACAGTGATAATCAATAGCCATGGCTGAAAGTTCACCTCCAGATTAGAGCCACACGAGCAAAGCATTGGGAGGATAGCTCAGCGGCAACATGCTCGCCTTGGAAACAAGACGACACAAAGCAACACAGGATCGATCCTTGGGCCCGTGCTTAGAAACCTCTGTGTATTAAGTGCGTTATAAATACGTTATAAATACGCAACGAAGACATATTCTGGTAACAACGCCTTGATGCCCCCGGGGTGTGTGAGTGCTTTAAAAATGCAAATAAATAAAAAAAAAATTGTTGGGTGCAAATAGGCCGAAATGCAAGTCTTTAGCTCCAGAAAAAAAGATGTGTCTGTATCCCAAGAAACTTGAAATGTGTCTCCTGCTTTCGAATGAGATTGGGACATGTGTACAGGGGTCAAGTCCTAAAAATTAAAGTGGGGGGACTCATCAACAAACGCAATGGGATTTGACGTTATCAGAAATGTGCATATCAAGGAGAAATATGCACATTTAATTAAATTGGCTTTGCATAACCACCCAAATTGCCCAGGACGAATGGCATTTGCCTTTCATAAAATCAACTCAAACACAAAACCAAGACAGGATATTTTCATCTAATAGTGTTTTTGAAAACGTTAAAAGGTGTGCATGTTTTAAGCTCCAAGAACAAATATACATGCTTTCCCTAGGGCTTGCAGTACCGAAATGGGAGATTTCAGCTTTAGTTGTTTGTTATTTTTAATCAGGTTATATAGTGCAGTGGTGAAGTGTCTGGCCTACAAACATGATGTCTGCGGTTTGATCCCTGAGGTAGGCTTTAATTCAAAAAGGACATCCACTGTTTCTCTTTTAGCTAGGGGGGACTGAGTCCCCCCTCTAAATAAAGTGGGTGGACTCCGTCCCCCAGCGTGTACCCTCGACTGCAGCCCTGCATGTGTATATATTTCTAGGTCAACGCCTGAAAGAACTAGACATACCAGGGCAGCCTGAATGCAAGTATATCTTTTGAATGTCATTTGTCTATTCCCTCTATCCATACTTTCATGTCAATAACGTTTCACCCTTATCTGGAGGGAGCATAAACGACAAGTGAACGGCGTAGCATGCCATTTTCCATGCTATTAAGGAAATGCAGGTTTTATGCATTAATATAGGGACTATGATGGATGACTTTTCATGTTTTGTTTGGAGTTCTTTTTAAAAAATGTATAGAGCACACTACATCAATGCAAGCGGCTTCTTGGTACCCGGACAGATTGTCATATACATCAACTCCATTTTTAATGAAAACCGTGGCTCAAAATTGACAATCAGTCACAAGCAGAAGGCCTTTCCGACCAGATGTTGCGGGACGTTATGTTTACAGATTTATTAAGCGCTAGGCTGTAGCCACAGGCCTACTCAGAGCGTGGACAGCACGAAAAACCCGGGAATGAAACAAGAACCGGAAGGAGTGGGAGTTAACAAAAAGCACAGAAGAAAAAGTCAGAATGTGAGTGCTTCAATTTATCATATAGTGTTTGTTACAATGTGTTTTTTATAACAGGCTTAATACCGAAGAGGTTTCTAAGCGCGGACTCAGGATTCGAACCTGTGCTGGTCTGAGTCGTCTAAGATGAAGAGGGCATTGCCACTGAGCTACACTATCCGTTATATTAGACTGCAGGGACTTAAGAGAAGTTATATAATGCAAATGTGGGCACTATGGCTTAAATACTTGTAGTGATCTGTGGATGTCATCTTGTATTAAAAAGATCTGAGTAGTGTCTGCAGACATTTAAGATTGTTAGCAAAAGTGCATAATGATGAGTGATTAAGTGACAAGCCGGGTGCAGGCTGCGCAAAGGCGATCTGCCCAGCTTCATAGAAAGGTTCTGGGCGGCCCGAGTCCAATACTCCATGGCCAAACCTGGCATGCTCCATTCCAGGGCAGAGGGAGAGGACGAAGGTTGGCTATCGGTTTTGGTTTTTAACACTTATTCCAGTAATTGGAAAATAAACTGCTAAATGAAATGGGTGAATCCAATGCTTAAAGCTCATATGACCGGGCAATATCTGCAGTACGATGGCAGGGCAATATCTGTAGTACACTGGAAAGCAATATCTGCAGTACGATGGCAGGGCACTATCTGCAGTACGATGGCCGGGCAATGTCTGCAGTACAATGGCAGGGCAATATCTGTAGTATGATGGCCGGGCAACACCTGCAGTACAATGGCAGGGCAATATCTGCAGTACGATGGCAGGGCACTATCTGCAGTACGATGGCCGGGCAATGTCTGCAGTACAATGGCAGGGCAATGTCTGTAGTATGATGGCAGGGCAATATCTGCAGTACGATGGCCGGGCAACAACTGCAGTATGATGGCAGGGAATATCTGTAGTATGATGTCAGGGCAATATCTGTAGTACGATGGCAGATCAATATCTGCAGTATGATGGCAGGGCAATATCTGTAGTAAAATGGCTGGGCAATATCTGTAGTATGATGGCCTGGCAACATCTGCAGTATGATGGCAGGGCAATATCTGTAGTACGATGGCAAGGCACTATCTGCAGCACGATGGCCGGGCAATGTCTGCAGTACAATGGCAGGGCAATATCTGTAGTATGATGGCAGGGCAATATCTGCAGTACGATGGCCGGGCAACATCTGCAGTATGATGGCAGGGAATATCTGTAGTATGATGTCAGGGCAATATCTGTAGTACGATGGCAGATCAATATCTGCAGTATGATGGCAGGGCAATATCTGTAGTAAAATGGCTGGGCAATATCTGTAGTATGATGGCCGGGCAACATCTGCAGTACGATGGCAGGGCAATATCTGTAGTACGATGGCAAGGCACTATCTGCAGCACGATGGCCGGGCAATGTCTGCAGTACAATGGCAGGGCAATATCTGTAGTATGATGGCAGGGCAATATCTGCAGTACGATGGCCGGGCAACATCTGCAGTATGATGGCAGGGAATATCTGTAGTATGATGTCAGGGCAATATCTGTAGTACGATGGCAGATCAATATCTGCAGTATGATGGCAGGGCAATATCTGTAGTAAGATGGCAGGGCAATATCTGCAGCATGATGGCCGGGCAGTGTCTGCAGTACAATGGGAAGAGCCAAGAACTGTTAGTACGCCTACTTGACATAAAGTGTCCTTAGACACTAATGGCTCAATAGCTGTCAATCAACTCGAGTAGGAGATGTGAGTTAGCCGTCTCAGACGTGGTATTTCCTCCCTCCATGATGAGAATTTGACGCTCCTCAAATTTGTAAAACTGTTTTTTCCATATCATTCCACATTCCAAGCAAGAGCGTATGTGGTGTGTGATATTTACAGATGCCCATGTGCCTCAATGAGGAGGGAGGAGATACCCGTCCGAGACGGCTAACTCACACCTCTTGCTCAAGTTGATTTGCAGCTAATCAGCCATTAGTGTCTGAGGGCAGGCGCCTGGTTTCAGGTGTCATTATTTTTTTAAGACTTTTGCTAATAGGCAGTGAGGGGGGGAGGTCTATATACACCAACCCAAGCAACGGTCTGCACAGTGCATATTTTTCCTAAGCGCAGCCGCACCTGGTTTGCCCCACACCTCCCTGATTTGGAATCTAATTATTGATGACAAATCTCAAATTCGGTCCAGTAGAGTAGAGGAGTGTGAGGAAGGTATGGAAAACTGGACTGTAGTGAACAGAAATGTGGAGAAATGTGTTCCATAAGGTCTGGGTCAGTTACCCACAAGAAGAAGTGTCCCACTAGGAGACAGTGCAGGTGCTTTCTTGTATTTCCTGTGCCTTCAGTGTGGGCTAAGTGAGGTTAATGGCTGAGTAAGACCGGATACATCGGCTAAGCCCACCTGTCTGGCATGTGTTGTGCAACAATCATTGGACCCGCTTCAAAGTGTTAAACATACCTAAAAAGACTCACAACTCACTGACAAGACGGAACACACACTGGCTTCCCGTACACGAGCGCATACTCTTTAAAACACTATCCATGACACATAAATGTATACATAGGTCTTCACGGAAATATCTTGCAGACACATGCACCACCAACCTATCCAACAGGCCCACACGCTCAGCCTATTCATACTTACTCGCCACGCCTGGCTTCTAAAGTCAGAACTCAGGAGGCAGTAGCTTCCCTGTGGTAGCGGCCAAACATTGGAACACCCGTCTCATTAAGGTCAGAAGCCTCCTTCTGGACCTTCCACAAACACCTTAAAAAACGTGGCTCTTCTCACAGTAGTTACTTAAATAACTCCTATGGTCCTTCAACACCATGACTAAACTTATACATCATCACTCTTCTTTATCATTGGGGTTGCAAGGTCCAACCATCTGAGTATCTGTATTATTGCAACGGTGCTACCCTATGACCTCCTTTAATCATGTCCACTTGTGTAACCTCTGTAACCTTGGATACTGTTGAGTTTCCACCTGCATAACCTGTGTAAACTTTGATGTTGCTTCCTGTGAAGAACAGCACCCAGATGCCTCCGGGTTGGGCGCACTATACAAATCCCTAAATAAATAAATAAATAAATAAATACATAAATAAATAAATAAATAAACGCGTTTTTAATTGGAACAAACCAGCAGATGCTCATGAGCATCTCCGATTTGCACCTGTGACCTTTTACCTAAATCAGAAAGCTGGAAAATATAGTGACTCTGTGCTGCGTGTACTGTCCACACACCGGTGGTCCTCCTGTCAACATGGAGATGCTGAGTTAGCTAGCTCCCAGCTTTGCAAGCACCGTGGACAAGTAGTGATGCCTGAGATTGCTCTGTCAGTTCTATGTCACTAGGCTGGTGGCTGAATGACTCTGGTCAAAATGCTGCTGGCAATAACGAGCTCATGGTTTTTTTTATACATTGGACTAACTCCCTGTGTCCATCCATGCCACCCTATCCCCGCCAGCTATACCCTTACATCTTACCACCTGCGAGGGGGTAAACAGGAATGTCCATCTCAACATTTTTACTGGTGGGATTACTCTGCTGGCAAATTCACCTAATAGGGCTCTGCTTTTTGGTTTCCGACTGTATGGTCATACGCCATCTATTAATGTTGTTTTGACCATATTGATGAATTCAGTTCAAAACCTTTCAATTGAGCATGAAGTGAACTCCACTGGTGCTGAGTGGGTGAGCACTGAGTGTGGCGTCAGCCTATTGTTACTATGGACCACGCCCACTGTGAGGATGGCCTGTATGTACTGAAGCTCTACAGAACAGTATTCAAAACACCACTGGGTGCTACCACTAATTCCAATGATGACAGATCATAACTTTAAGAATCGCCAGATTGGAAGTAGTTTTGAGCTTAATCAATATATTTTATTAAATATTTTCAAATGCCTGCACTCCTTGACTCGCAACCTCATTAATAACCACCTTGTGCTTTTATTGTCGTTTATTTTGACTTGTTTCCATAAACTTTTCTCGTAGAATGTTCCTAGACGCGTGTTAAGCATGCTACTTCCATTCATTATCACACACAAAAGTCCCAATACTGCCCACCCCATACACATAAAAACATGAATACGGCATAAAAGAAACCCCTGCCCACCCATAAGGGGAGATTTCATCTGAACGACATCATGATGTTCAAATACTGTGCAGAGGCGTCAGTGCTCACCCTGGGGAGGCTACACCAGAGCAGGGACCAGCGAAGGCGAAGGCCTGATTCTAGGTGTTGGCCATCTTAGCCTTCCATACTTTAAGAAGCAGGGACTGTTTACTCTGCGAGGCTTGACTCCCCCTAGAAGGTTTCTGGATGGCACCAAAGGTGGGCTTGGCTGCACGTGGATGGGTGTATGCGCCAAACAACCAGGTTTAAAAACAAGCCACGCATGGGAGGGCCACTCTACTGAGTACATGGCCAGTGTCTGGGAAGGTGTCCCCGCAGGATATTCTACAATCACGTTTTAGATCGCTGGGCTTTTTGACAAAGGAGACATATCCATGTGCATATCGCTCTGGTATCTAGACTGTCTTTGCAGGCAGGATCAGACTGATATTGGATATCTGTCCTCTATGAAAGGTACAGTGAGATAAAAAAAAAAAATGGGGGGCGATTGTCCTGCGTGAGAACCATCTCTGTGAAGAGGCTATTTGGCTGTGTTCCTTCTCATCAGAGAGACTCTTCACAATTTGGAAAACTTGATGATTCTCGAGAAGGCAGAAACCCCAAGCCTAGGGTTGCTGGTGGTACTCGTATTCAGAGAAGAATTGCCTAGCATTCATGTGTTGAACGGCCCTTGTGGGTGAGAACATACATAAGCATATGAATATGTATTTTCTGTTTAAGCATAGTGATACAAAACTGGATTGTTTTGTCATTAATTGAGTTGTATAGGAAGGATATGTTTGCATTTTGAACAAGGTGAGAAGAGTTGGGCAGGGATTCTAGCCCCTGCCTGACCAACGCCTGACAAACACTGTCTAGCCCTGCCAAGACAGGCCCTGCCCTTATTGGCGGAATTCTCAGGCAGGCCACTGAGCACAGCACTTGAGCTGGGAAGAGTGAGCTTTGGGGCATCTTTATGTCATACACCTTACTAAGCAACAATTGGTGACTGGAGAGTAACATTTCAAGTAGCTCTATCTTTGAACCATAGGTTCTTGGTTCCATGCGATAATCTCATTGTGAAAATCATCAGGTAGGTGACTTGTTTTCCTGACTCCATAACATTCTTTTCCCAAATATTCTAGGAGGAGTATAATTATATATGATCAACGAAGGGGGGTCTGGGAATCTCTCTAGCAGCACAAACAGCCCAATGACCTGTTCTTGGGTGATTAACCCCCGGGAGAGACTCTACCAAGTGTTTAGCTCACTGTCCCTTTCACAGAGAAGACATTTCCCTGCATATCAGTCTTTGTCCTGCCCAGGGGCAGTCCACACCGAAATGCTAGGCAATTCTCCTCTGAACAAGAGTACCAACAGCAACCCCATACACGTGTTTCAGCCTTGTTGGTCATCATCAGTGAGGTGAAGCTGTGCCTCTCTAAGAACAGTGAGCAATTATATATGATCACCTCCAATCCTAGAATACTTGGGGAAAGTACCTCAGTGGCTGGAGGGTGCATTTTTGAGGAAATGTCACCACCTGGTGGCTATTTTCAGAGCAACATTATCACTGGATACTGCAGGTGCTTGTCTTCTGTAACCCTCAGCTGCAGTTTATGGTAATTGACTGGACTTTTCAGGAGCAGTGTGAGCTAGTGAAATGAGACCTGTATGCAACAGGCTAGTGGTGCCAGTGTAGGGTTGCAGGTTGTTTTGCCTTGTTAGGCCTACCTTCCCATTCCCCTCACTAACCGTCTCCCCTCCAACCACCTTACCAACACACACAAACCACCCACAGATGGCCACCACAGGCTTAGCCATGAGCATATAAACTCTAACTGAGCAATAACTAAGCTCCCATCTTTAGCCTTTTCACACTCTCCCACGTCAGCACTAACCAGACCCAAAGCCCTGTAGTCTATCACATCCTGGGCTCTTCCCTATAGATAGCATACTCCCAGGTTTTACCACCAAACCCATAGAAAGCAGATTGGCATTTAGGAACTGGGTACTTCCAAGCTGCACCCATCAACACTGCCGGCGTTGCATCTGACTTTCCCACTGTCCCACTAATGAACCCCGAACCCCCTGTTTTCTTACACATCCAAGCACAACAGGCCCTGTACAAAACCATTTAGGGTTCCCAGAGAGAGAGAGGGAAGAGCCTTATACCTACATGAATGCCAAAACTTTGTTTTTCTCAGTTGTTGCTTTTATCAGGAGTTAAGTTCATGGAACAGGTGCATGGGCACACATGTGTCTTATTTTAATTAAAACATCGATTATTTATAATATTCATACCCCCTCTTGCGCTGTAATCCATAGAATTCAGCTGTGTCCCACAGAATTTTGGTTCAGGTGACATAGCAGTCATTTCTGCACCTGAACACAAGGCTCTGCATGATTTTTATAATGTTTTAAACTAATCAACTCTACTACTAATTCACCTTATTCTAATTACTATTCACATGCAATGTAATGATCTTTTAATTTCATGTTTGTACAGACTATGTATGGTCTAACCCACTGTGCTTCGAAGCCAGAGCAACAGCGGTAGGTGCTATGCAAATATCAAATTACATAAATTAACATAACATGAATTGAGTTGTGTAGACTAATGTCGGAATATGAATAATTTGAAATCATTTCTTTGAAGGGCTGCTGATGTTATACATTTATTCCTGGATGCACACACTTTTTTTAAAATTTAAACTCTGAAATAATATTCTGTTAGAAGTCATCACGTCCTAAAGAAGACCCCTTTATTTTAACGTGCTGTGGGTTGAAACGTGCATGTCGGTGGTTGTAATTTTGCATTTGTCATACAGAAAGATTTTGTTGTTTTACTATAGTTCTTACTATATTTCTGTGCTCTTAGGAAACTTATGTTTTGGCACAGCACCTTTCCATTTGTGCACACTTCGATCTTCCCTCAAAAACTCATGAATAAAAAAAAAATGATGATTATTTGTAATTTCATAGAGTCCATTTTATATGTGTTATTTAAAATGCAAACATTTTTTACTTTTAATATGCGAGGTCCTTACTTCATAATTGTGTTTAAGCCTAGCTTTACTGCATGGAAGCTACTGGTGCTCGCATATAGCTGGGCATCTCATCTCGGGGGATTTGTGAATGCATCTAAAACAGGCAGCTGATAGGCATCCCCTTATAACTCTCAGATGTGCAGATGGGCTGCCCTGTCCTGCATGTGTTCAGCTTATGGTGCACAGCATACTGTAATGTAGCTTTGGAAGGGAACCTCCCACAGCACATCTTGTTGACAACACGTCTATCTGCCAAGCTACAATGCTTGGGAACAATATGTAATCTGTGACGCAGTAGTACGCGGTACCCTTATGTCCAAAATAGAACGAGGGCACACTGCCTCCCACCGAGGCACATCACAAGTAATGGAGGCGTCTCATTCATTTCATAACAGAATTGGAAAACAAAGGGATTCAATATTTAGAACATTTTTGTTGATGTTTCATTTCTCCCCAAACTCCATCCATAAACTGAAATTAACCAAGTGCTTTGTAAAAGTAGTATAACATTGCCATCTATGTACAGTTTCATGAAAATGGAGCCTATTTGTCATGTGTACAAATACCTCCTATAAAGTGTTGACATAGAACTCCTTGGGCCACATTACGGAGACTTTATACTTGTCCAAGTGCAAGTATGCACGGTGTTATAAGAAGCACTAAAATACCTTAGAACAAAAAAAATATTCTTCCAGTACACTTTTACACCAGGGTAACGTCGGTCCCAGTACTAATACCACCATGAGGAGCATTGGAAATGGAATTATTTCATGAGTGAAAGAGGCGTATGAGACACCCTGGCCGTGGCAGCAGCACAGCATACACCAACGAGCCAGGTGTCCTCAGATAGGCCCAAGAACTGTATGTCTGTGGGCCTCATTACACGGACGGCGGTAAGGGTTTACCGGTACTGGTAAGGGCACCGGTACCGGTAAACCCTTACCGCCTTACTATGAGGTCCCTTTGCGGGTAGGTACTTTAACGCCTGCTGTTTAGCAGGCGCTAAAAACCAACCCGCAAAGGGACCAGGGTGCTAATTACGGTACCACAATTTGCGGCACCGTAATTAGCGCCTTCACCATTCCCATAGAGCCCTCTGGGGCAAAAATGGGAATGGGGAAGGGCAATGGGGGAAGGGGGAATTTCCGCCCCGCCAACCTTGGAATAGGGCCGTAATTCCCCTTTCCACCAAGGCGGTGCCGGTATTTTACCAGCATGGACCAAGATGCAAATAGCACCTTGGTCCTCCGCCTACCGTGTAATGAGGCCCTATGTGTTGTGGACATTTTAGAAGCCCTGGAATACATGTATGCGCTATGCCACTGGTTTGCGAGTGACTTAGAGATCAATTCACAAAAATGAATCGAAGAATAAGTTTAGTTACTTCTGTAAAAAGCGTGTGTCAGTGTGCGCGCGCGCGTGGATGTTTGTGTGTGTGTGAGTTTTTATTTGTTTATGCGGGTGTGTGTGTAATAATGTGGGTGTGTGTGTGTGTGTGTAAATGTGGTTGTTAGGGAGAATTCTCTGTTTAGGCTGAATTTCCTAACCTAGTGAGTCCCCCAGCAGCTTTGCTGGATTTCAGGAGTTTGTTTTTTTCCATCCTGCCAAGAGTGAGACTCTTTTTACTCTGAATGTCAATGTGTTCTATGGGCTATGGGGTCTTTTACTCCATAGGGTCTCATATGTTTTTTCTATGTGTGTTACACTGCACCGTACGTGCCGTAACACTGGGATGTCCGAGCGGACCTCCACCATAGACTCCATACCCGGGGACTGACTACTGTCTCCCCGGGCATGTAAAGTCACCATTGGCTTTACTAGACCTAAATTTACTAACAAGACTAGTACAAACCATCTTATTGTGGACGTACTAGTAGGGGTAATTCGATTACTCCTGGACCTGTTACTCGAGGGGGCACTGTCCCGTCCCCCCTCGTCGAGTTTTGGCTGGTGGCAGTGGAAACTACTTGTTATGTTCGACCCCGAATATAACCCTATGGGATTCGTCCCATTGTTGGAGATTGATACTTTTTCTCGTTAATCTCTAACGTACTACCGATCTACTTATCTTAAATAGGTTTATCGGATGGTATTTTCTGCCAGAACTCGGTTTGTAAAATGGCGTCTGTGTTCATCTCTGTGACTCCTAAACCAAAGGTTGAGCCCTTTGTTCCACTTTTGGCGGGCTCTGTACAGAGACCCTCCAAAGTGGTGCCATTCTGTCTGGGTTACCACAGGGGTGTGGGAGGGGGTTTAGGCACCCTGGACTGAGTTGCCTTGCCAACTCCGGTCGCACTCTGGAGTAATTGGCCCAAGTGGTGAGCCTTCCCGCTCACCACTTAGCATGTGTTGATTGACAGCTAGGCTGAATGAATGGGGGTTTTCTGCATAAAAGCAGGGCTTTTGGGACTGGATCTTCAGAAGTCGCCACAGGACCTAAGAATCCGACAAGGGTAACGCTGAGCCGACCTGCAACGACGACACCTCCGGTGGAGCCCTGCTAAGCCGACTCACCACTTCCCGACGACAGAGGAGATCTCCCTGCCGGAGAGTCTCTTCCCCTGGCTGGTGGGAACAACCAGCCCCCTTTGCTTTTTATTCGCCTCAGGACGCAGTGGTCGAATTGCCCGTGCAGAGCACCTCAGCAACCGGAAAGCCACTACCCCTGTCCCGCGACCAAAAGGTGGTGCCTTGTGACGGAGCACTCCGCGGCTGGTCTCTTCCCTGGTGGTGCACCGGACTTCACTTTTCTTCGACGACGAGAACCTCTCTACTCTTGGCAAAGACCCGACGTGCATCCACCACCAGGAACAACTGCCCCCACCGGAGCTGCCCTCCACAACAAGGTACGTGTCCGCCTGGCTTCCCTTTCGATCGGATTGAGTGAGGTGTCTTAATCCTCTCCTTTCCATTGGGTCGCCTCCAAGCTTTTCTCATTTATAGTTCTGAACGGGTTCAATCTGGCGATAACAATTTGCTACAAAGACTTGAATGCATCTCCGCTAGAGACTTTTGAGACATCGCGCCTTGCCTCTCTCCGAGTGGGCCTGGCCTCTGAACTTTAGGATCTATTGTGATTCTTGCCTTCTTGCCGTGCATTTTACCCGCGAAGTATTGAACTGTGTTGATTTCTTAACCTGCCTATCTTTTTCTCTCCCGTCCTAAATAATATTCGAGTGTCATCTAGGTTGAGGTATACGCCTCTGTCTGAAAATAAGTGGTACCGGTAGAACCTAGAGTTGTCGAGATATTGCTAGGGGGATTGATCGTTTTCTTCTTCGTAGAGTAATTGTGTTTGATTTGTTTGCCGTGATAGTGCCATAGTGTTTTTCATAGATGTTCTGTTATAAATAAATACCTTAATATCCTTACACTAAGCCTCGTTGCGTGTTTTCTTGTCTTGCTGTGAAGGATTGCCCTATTTTGTATACTCCACATACTGCTCAACTTTTCTTGAGAGAAGTCTGACTGCTCAGCCACAGCTACCAAGTGAATCTGTGTGGTGCAGACTGCTACCAAGTGGGTTCACCGCCAAACGCTTGTAGTCCTAAATGTTTTGCAGTGGTCTCAGAGGGAACTGCACAGGTTTCCGCCTAACACTGGTGTACAGCGGTGGGATTTGTATCGAGTATACAGTTTAGAGTGCTTTTCGACACTGTAGGATAACTAACCACAAAACTTTGCACAAAAAGCCACTTTCAAAAAACATGTCTACGATGGAAACTTACAGTCAAGAGTCCTTGTCAGGTGAAAATACTGAGAGTTTGCGAGCTCTCTGTAGGCAAGCAAATCTTTCTTTAAGAGGCAAGAAGTTAGAACTAATCGAGAGATTGCTGGCGAACCAAAGTCTGGGTACTGGTTCAGAGGAACCAATCTCCCCAGCGACTGTAGATAACAGTGATGGTGTTGATCTGAATCGTAATTCTGATGATAGCGATGAAGAGGCTGACGAGGACGGCGAGGCTAACGAAACTGTCTCCCCTGCTCCTCTACCCGCCTTACCAGCTGTGCCTACGGGGCCCATACCAGGTCCCACAAGTAACCCTGCTTATTTTGAACTTGAAAAAATGAAGCTCGAACTAGAATACAAACGGTTCTTGGCTCAATCTGAACAAAACCAAGAGCTTGAGTTCAGACGGATGAATGCCCAGGCTGAGCAGAAGCAAGCTGAGTTAAGACTCAGGGAAATAGAACTTAATCACGAGTTAGAGATGAAAAAGTTGTCTATGGAAAATGCTTCTCTCTCCTCTGGTTCCTCTAGGAGCTCCAGTCCCAAAAGACCCCGGATGCCGAAGGAATTAGTGGGTATGTATGAACCGAGATTGGATGTGTTGGATTGGTTGAAACTGTTTGAATACAATCATGGGCTCCAGGACCTCACTGGGAATGCTTTGCTTCCGTGGTTGTTCTCTAGGCTCCCTCCTGTTGCGACTGATGTGGTAATGTAGTTGGGGGAGGCGGATAAGACGGATTACGAAAGTGTGAAACTAGCTTTAATAGCTAGATTCGGGAAGACCCCTTCCCAGTATCTTAAGAGGTTTAGAACCCTCAAAAAGCATGATGGTACTCCTTGGGCTACCTGGGTGAGTGAAGGGTTGAAAAAATTAGAGGGATGGATTAAGGGTTACAAAGTGAACACTTATGAGGGTATGAGGAATCTTTTTATGTTGGAGTCTATTTATGATGCCTGTTCTCCTGAGCTCAGACAGCACTTGGCTGATTCAAAGGAATTGGATTCCAGGGAGCTAGCTAGGGCTGCTGACTTGTGGGTTGCCAACAGGGCTACTCATAAGGATTCTGGGGCAACTCAGAAAAAGGATGAGGGAAAACAGCCTAAAAAAGACTCAAAAGAGAATTCTAATAACTCACATTCCAAAGAGGGCCCCAAACAAAACCAGAAGGGTAAGCCACCGGGAAAACCACAGCAGAATAGTGTGCCTTCTGGTGCCAAACCGGAAGGAGGTCAGAACAAGCCACCATTCTAGAAAGCATTTGGTAAATGCTTTGTTTGTGGCTCGACTGACCACGTGAAAGAGATCCCAGATGTAAGGGTAAACCTTCAGGGGTCCAGCTTGTCTCCTTAGCCTTCGCTCCAGAGGAGGAAGTCCAAATGGCAAGTGGAAACTTTCTACTGCTAGCTGACGAACCCATTGGAGTCTTAGCCAGCGTTTCTTTAGTATCTCTGGGGTTGTGGCAACAACAGAATTTAGATGTCTATAATTCTATCTCCGATAATACTAAAGAGTATTATAAGGACAGTGTCCAGGTGAATGGTCAGGAGACTGCTGCCTTTAGGGACACTGGGGCCAGCCTAACTGTGGTGGATAAATCGTTTTTTCAGACTGAGGATGTTGCTAAGGCACCCAAACGCCTCACCAAGTTAGCTGGAGGGCCTGTGCAGATGCTTCCCCAATTACCAGTTCTCATCCAGTGTAACGACATGACTGTGAAGATACCTGTCAGCATACAGAGTGAGGTACCAGGACGCGTACTGTTGGGTAACGATTTGAAAACTCTCGGAGTTGTATCGCATACTCCCAGACCTCCTAGTAAACGGTTACAGGAGCTAACCAGACCTGCAAGAGAGAGGACCATGCGCGGTACTCTCCAGGAGATGATGAAGAAAGATATCACTCCTGCTCCACTGGAATTGTCGGCCGCTGTCTCCAAGAAATCAGAAGCGAAAGGGAAACCTAAGGCTTCTACCCCGAAACCAAAAGCCTGCATTCCAGTGCAGCCAACACGGACTTCCCTGCGGTTGTCCACAGTTACACCCGTAACTCCACCTCCAGCCGAGGCTGAGAGGGAGGTACAACCCTGTGTGGTAGAATTAGACTCTGAGGAAGAGCTAATGGAAGGCCAGGAACTCATTGGAGATCTGGATCCTGTTGACCATCCTGAGCTGCAGTCTTTACTGGCAGAAGGGGGACCCAGCAGGGCAGACTTCAGTAAGGGACAGAGAGAATGTCCAACTCTGGAAGGTCTTCGCCACCAGGCAGAAGCTCAGGCTGAAGGGCAAGAGCCTGAGAAATACAGGTTGCACTGGGAAGATGGCCTCTTCTACAGTGAACCGACCGAGTCTGCACCTGGAGACTACAAACGACTTGTAGTACCCCAAGAGAACAGACCACAGTTCTTGCAGTTAGCCCACGAGATTCCTTTGGCTGGTCACTTGAGTTTCAAGAAGACTAAGGAAAGGCTCTCTCTCTACTTCTATTGGCCGAAGATGGGGGCCGAAGTAGAAAAACACTTCAGGAGCTGCCACACCTGCCAGATCTCTGGTAAGGTTGGTTCCAAGAATGTGGCACCTTTAGTGCCTCTCCCAGTCGTGGGAGTCCCATTTGAGAGAGTAGGGATTGACATTGTTGGTCCCCTTGAGCCTCCAACCTCCTCAGGCAACAGGTTTATACTTGTTGTAGTAGACCATGCTACTAGGTATCCTGAGGCAATTCCTATGAGGACTGTTACAGCTCCGGCTGTGGCTAAGGCCCTCCTTGGTATTTTTACTAGGGTCGGGTTTCCGAAGGAAGTAATCTCTGACAGGGGGTCAAACTTTATGTCCCACTACATGAAAGCCATGTGGAAAACCTGCAGAGTTACTTACAAGTTCTCAACGGCTTACCACCCACAAACAAATGGGTTGGTAGAACGGTTCAACCGAACCATGAAGAGCATGATAGGTGCTTTAGAGGAACCCCTTAAGCGCAAGTGGGACCTTCTACTGCCATGCCTTCTCTTTGCTTATAGAGAAGTCCCTCAGGAGGGCGTAGGTTACTCGCCCTTCGAACTCCTCTATGGTCATCCCGTCAGAGGTCCATTGGCCCTGATTAAGGAGGGGTTGGAGAGTGCTCCTTCCCCCAAGCCAGTCAGAGTGACTGACTACGTGATAGGTCTCCGGAGGAGAATGTCGCACATGATGACGGAAGCAAGTGATAACTTGAAAGCTGGACAGGCATTGGTCAAGCACTGGCACGATCAAAAGGCTAACATGGTTGAGTTTGCTCAAGACCAGCTCGTTCTCGTTATGATCCCAACAAGGCAGAGGGCCTTGCAAGATAAGTTAATGGGACCCTTCCAAGTAGTGGGTAAACTCGGAGAGGTTAACTATCTGGTGGACTTGGGCAATCCCAAGGAGGCTCCGACAGTCTTTCACACCAACCGACTTAAAGCGTATGTCTCACGACCTGATGTAGGAGCGTTGCTTCTAGCATCATCCGAGGAAGAAGAAGAGAGTGAAGCTCTTCCGGATCTCCTCAGAGGCTTGCCTTTAGATGAAAAAATTGAAGGAGTAAATCTCTCCTCCAATCTGACACCCGAGCAACAAGACGAGTGCAAATCGATGTTGAATCAGTTTGCCCCTCGGTTCTCGCTTTCACCAGGCTTGACCCCTTGGGGCCAGCACGACATACTCACTGGTGACTGTCTGCCAGTCAAAAGCAGAGGATACCGCATGTCAGAAAACATACGAACCCACATCAAAGGTGAGGTCAGCAAGATGCTTGATCTCGGGTAATAGAGCCCTCTACTAGTCCATGGTCTAGCCCAGTTGTGTTAGTACCAAAGGCCGGATCTAAAGAACTTAGATTCTGCGTGGATTATAGAGCTCTTAATGCAGTCACCAAGACTGATGCCCACCCTTTGCCAAGAACAGATGAGTTGGTGGATAAACTTGGCGCCGCCAAGTTCCTCAGCACATTTGACTTGACGTCAGGCTATTGGCAAATAGCCCTGACAGACCATGCCAAGGAGAAAACTGCATTTTCTACCCCCGTTGGCTTATACCAGTTTAAGGTAATGCCTTTCAGATTGAAAAATGCACCTGCTACATTTCAATGGATGGTAAACCAGGTTCTGAATGGGATGGAGGACTTCTGCATGGCATACTTGGATGACATCGCAGTGTTCAGCAATTCCTGGGAAGAACATGTAACCCACCTGAGAGATGTTTTGCAGGCTCTTGGACGAGCCAATCTGACCATAAAGGCGAGTAAATGCCAAATTGGACAGAGTAAGGTAGTCTATCTTGGGCAGGAGGTAGGCGGTGGAGAAATAAGGCCTTTGCTCAGTAAACTTGAAGCTGTGCAAAATTGGACAACGCCGACTACTCAAACCCAGATGAGGGCCTTCCTAGGCCTCACTGGGTATTACAGGAATTTCATAGAGAACTATGGGACCATAGCTTCTCCACTGAATGTCATCTCCTCGCCCAAATTTCCTTAAAAGGTTAAATGGAACGAGGAGTGCAATCAGGCTTTTGAAAACCTGAAAAAGGCTCTTTGCCAAGCCCCAGTACTCAGAGCTCCTGATTACCGCCAACACTTCATTGTGCAGACAGATGCTTCGAATGTAGGAATAGGTGCCGTACTCAGTCAACTGGATGGGAAAGGTAGGGAGCACCCCGTTTGCTTCTTCAGCCGCAAGCTGAAGGATCCTGAAACAAGGTGGGCAACAATCGAAAGAGAGTGCTTTGCTATTGTGTGGGCTCTGAAGAAGTTTAGGCCGTACTTGTATGGTTCTACTTTCGTCATTCAGACTGACCACCAACCCTTGAGATGGTTAATGCAAATGAAAGGGGAAAACCCAAAACTATTGAGATGGTCGATCTGCCTGCAAGGGTTTGATTTCACCATTGAGCACAGGTCAGGATGTCACCACCAAAATGCTGATGGTCTCTCTAGGATGTATGTCATCGACTAGAGGTATGAGATTCATCCAGGAGTGGATTAAATCCTCCTGTCCCTTAGTCTTGGGAGGGGCGAGTGTTATGGAGAATTCTCTGTTTAGGCTGAATTTCCTAACCTAGTGAGTCCCCCAGCAGCTTTGCTGGATTTCGGGAGTTTGTTTTTTTTCCATCCTGCCAAGAGTGAGACTCTTTTTTCTCCCACTCTTGGACATGCATGTGTGTACTTCCTTTGAATGTCAATGTGTTCTATGGGCTATGGGGTCTTTTACTCCATAGGGTCTCATATGTTTTTTCTATGTGTGTTACACTGCACCCTACGTGCCGTAACACTGGGGCGTCCTAGCGGACCTCCACCATAGACTCCATACCCGGGGACTGACTACTGTCTCCCCGGGCATGTAAAGTCACCATTGGCTTTACTAGACCTAAATTTACTAACAGGAATAGTACAAACCATCTTATTGTGGACGTACTAGTAGGGGTAATTCGATTACTCCTGGACCTGTTACTCGAGGGGGCACTGTCCCGTCCCCCCTCGTCGAGTTTTGGCTGGGGGCAGTGAAAACTACTTGTTTTGTTCGACCCCGAACATAACCCTATGTGATTCGTCCCATTGGTGGAGATTGATACTTTTTCTCATTAATCTCTAACGTACCACCGATCTACTTATCTTAAATAGGTTTATCGGATGGTATTTTCTGCCAGAACTCGGTTTGTAAAATGGCGTCTGTGTTCATCTCTGTGACTCCTAAACCAAAGGTTGAGCCCTTTGTTCCACTTTTGGCGGGCTCTGTACAGAGACCCTCCAAAGTGGTGCCATTCTGTCTGGGTTACCACAGGGGTGTGGGAGGGGGTTTAGGCACCCTGGACCGAGTTGCCTTGCCAACTCCGGTCACACTCTGGAGTAATTGGCCCAAGTGGTGAGCCTTCCCGCTCACCACTTAGCATGTGTTGATTGACAGCTAGGCTGAATGAATGGGGGTTTTCTGCATAAAAGCAGGGCTTTTGGGACTGGATCTTCAGAAGTCGCCACAGGACCTAAGAATCCGACGAGGGTAACGCTGAGCCGACCTGCAACGACGACACCTCCGGTGGAGCCCTGCTAAGCCGACTCACCACTCCCTGACGACAGAGGAGATCTCCCTGCCGGAGAGTCTCTTCCCCTGGCTGGTGGGAACAACCAGCCCCCTTTGCTTTTTATTCACCTCAGGACGCAGTGGTCGAATTGCCCGTGCAGAGCACCTCGGCAACCGGATAGCCACTACCCCTCTACCGCGACCAAAAGGTGGTGCCTTGTGACGGAGCACTCCGCGGCTGGTCTCTTCCCTGGTGGTGCACCAGACTTCACTTTTCTTCGACGACGAGAACCTCTTTACTCTTGGCAAAGACCCGACGTGCATCCACCACCAGGAACAACTGCCCCCGCCGGAGCTGCCCTCCACAACAAGGTACCGTGTCCGCCTGGCTTCCCTTTCGATCGGATTGAGTGAGGTGTCTTAATCCTCTCCTTTCCGTTGGGTCGCCTCCAAGCTTTTCTCATTTATAGTTCTGAACGGGTTCAATCTGCCGATAACAATTTGCTACAAAGACTTGAATGCATCTCCGCTAGAGACTTTTGGGACATCGCGCCTTGCCTCTCTCCGAGTGGGCCTGGCATCTGAACTTTAGGATCTATTGTGATTCTTGCCTTCTTGCCGTGCATTTTACCCGCGTAGTATTGAACTGCGTTGATTTCATAACCTGCCTATCTTTTTCTCTCCCGTCCTAAATAATATTCGAGTGTCATCTAGGTTGAGGTATACGCCTCTGTCTGAAAATAAGTGGTACCGGTAGAACCTAAAGTTGTCGAGATATTGCTAGGGGGATTTATCGTTTTCTTCTTCGTAGAGTAATTGTGTTTGATTTGTTTGCCGTGATAGTGCCATAGTGTTTTTCATAGATGTTCTGTTATAAATAAATACCTTAATATCCTTACTCTAAGCCTTGTTGCGTGTTTTCTTGTCTTGCTGTGAAGGATTGCCCTATTTTGTATACTCCACATACTGCTCAACTTTTCTTGAGAGAAGTCTGACTGCTCAGCCACAGCTACCAAGTGAATCTGTGTGGTGCAGACTGCTACCAAGTGGGTTCACCGCCAAACGCCTGTAGTCTTAAATCTTTTGCAGTGTTCCCAGAGGGAACTGCACAGGTTTCCGCCTAACAGTGGTGTCCTACTAGGGAACAACTACCCACATTTAAATGTAAGTACACCCATAACAATTAATATTTGTATTAAACCTTTTTTGAACACACTTAGTTCAACTGAGATGTTTCAGAGGTTAGAGTCGTGGATACAAGGTGTGAACGAAAATGAAAGAGTGTGTCAGTGTGTGGGATGTGCAGAGTAGGCAGGGATACGTGGGAAGGGATATAATATTTTGGATTGAAATTTAACAAGTTTATAACAGCTTTTTATAAAACATTATTTCTTCCCACTCTGACATGAAATTAAGTTATCTGAATAAAGGTACACTATGTCAAAACCCCAAATTGGGTTTTAGTGGTTATTGTTTGTAAATCGATAGAAACTTCCATAGAATTTTTGAAAGTACACATTGGGAAAATATGCTGACTAGAAGGTTTGAAATGTCGGCATCATTAAGAGAGTCCTATCATTTCAGAAATTGACAAAAGGAGCATCATAAACAATTGCCACTTCCGGTCTTGCTCATAGAGTATCACCTGAAACTGGCATGGCTTTGCTTTGGCAGGGCTTAACAGGCAATCAATAACTGGTGAAGATGAAGAATGCCGTCTATGGGTGAGCATTGATTTATCCACGAATAATCGCACGCACCATGTAAGACACAAGCCTAAACTAAACTCTGCAAATAAATCACTTGCTCCCAGGCCCAACACAGCAGTAATGGGCTGCTCGCGCAGAACGCTGTGCTAATCAGCCTTGAAGTAACCAATAGGCAGTGAGTCGGGTCACATTAATGCACACGCAGCAGCTGATTAATTGTTGCCTGGGAAGGGATGCATAATGCGCACACTACTTTATCTTCAGGGCAACTGCCCTAATGAATCCCCTCCCCCTCCCTAGGTAAACTGAGCATGGCATCCCAATGGCATAACACAATGCATACAAAGAGATGAAAGGGAGAGGCTCCAATGACAATTGTCTTGCATTTGTACTCTGAAGCCCCCCTCATAAAACGACATTGCTTGAAAAGAGGCTCAAGTCTTGTGCGTGCTCTGAGGCAGAGTCCTAAGGCCGACACCGGGCACGTTGCATGTATGCTGTATGCAGCTCACAGAAACCGGCACATCAATATTCATGAGTTGGACTCTGAGGTTCTGCACTTATGATTTGCTTCCCGTAGATACTCTCTAGGAATTGAATGTGCCAGTAAGAAGTACAATATCGGATTAAATGGAAGTGGAGAGAGCTGCAATGGCACGACTGCTGGATGACATTTGGGTAGTGATCGTGTACGGTATTAACAATAGAGCAAACATTGCAGAGTGCAAAAAAAATGTATTCTTTCAAAGCATGTTTTCAAATGCATCATTTTCCCCTCTGTGTTAATACGGAAATGTATTTGCAGCAGAGCAACTTTGCCTTGATGCAAAAATGCATTGAGAGATTGGTGGCTTCAAAGGGTAGGAAGGTGGTTATAGCAAGGCTTCCCAAGACAATGTATAGGAAAGAAAGTGGGATGTCAGTTAAAAATATGGCTTTCGTATATTTCCACACATGTTGCCAAAATTTGAAAATAAAGGGACAGCTAAAAAACATATGCTCGTAAGAGGCATCAGCAAAACCACAGGTCCAACAATTACTGTTATTACTTATCTTAGATAATAATAATTTAGCAGGTGTAATGAATGCTCTATGCATGAAAAATAAAGTGTTGAGAGATTGAGAGATGTTCGCTGATGTAGAAATAAGTTTAATTTTACAGAAAAGGTTAGACCATGTTAGATCATCAAGAATGTACCCAAATCATCCTCCCACTCAGAAGGCACAGTACACATCTTTAAGGATGATATAAGGATGTTGTAGAATTTTGAAGCCTTTATGTCTAAGGGCATTGCAAGCTGTAGTAGCCTGACAGCATCTGGGATTAAGATGTCATTAGAAAAACTGTGGAGAGCATCAAGGCAGGAGTTCACTAATTTATTGTAGAAGTTGGAGTCTGTATTAGGAATGGAACATTGGTGGTTATTAGCTTGGCTTTGAGGAGCATAACTGCCAATTGGAAAGACTCTCGTTCTTTGTGCATCAGAATCTGGTGGAATAATGTATGCCACACGCAAAGGATGGAATGCTGTATGGCTAACAACCTTAACTCTTTTCCCAAGTACAATGCCACATGGTCCTTCTTCATCCGCTATTTGGATCATTTTAATGTTACTACGCATGGAAGGTGACCTTCCCATGTTTCTCACATTCCTTGAATGTCATTGCATTTCACTATCTGTATATTATTTTTGATGCCAATCTGATTATGGCTCTGGAAATGTTTCCTTAGTTTCTTGAATGTGTTCAGTACGCTCCCCCCTTCCCTTTTGTCTCTTGTTTGTTTTGTAACTGTCTCATGTTTGTTCCACGTTTGTATCTCCCCCACTTAATTAATCTTAATGCAGTATCTTTCATTGCTTAGTTTTTCACAATTCATAGTTCGATATTCCTCTTACCTATTTATAACATTTCATAGCTAAAGTCATATATAAGTTAAATAAGATTACTGTGTATTCTGTTACATGCTCTTCAGAAATGTGTGTTCTTCGTGTTATCTTCTATCAAGTAAATAACTAATAGATTGCTGCATTTTGTTGATAAACAATGATTTTATTATTGTTCTACAAATATCAATAAAGATTACTAAAATCCCAAAAAATTGATTGAGAGCATGTTTTCTGCTCTATGGAATTGTTTGCCCTAGAGTCAATAGCGTGCAAAAATACATTTGCAGTAGTGCAGAGGTCCTGCACTATGGAAAAAGTTGCTAAAAGCACATTAAGCTGCATAAAGATGAACCCAGTTGGTGGAGACGGAATTAAAACACGTTGCATACACCCTACTGTTCTAGTTAAACTGACTCGAGTGCATGGAATCATAGCATGGCACGTGTATATCAGACAGCACAGTATCAGCAAGGCCCCTTCATCAGCATAAGGGTCCCTGATTGGATCAATGAACTGAGCAGTGGAATCCATTTCTGAAAGTACAAACAATCATTGGCATGAAGAAAACATTTTGGGGTGCACATGTGGTGGCAATTTTGCACTGGTGCTGGGGAAATTGTAGTAATGTGCAGCGACTGATCTGTGATATGATATGGTATGATATTTTATTTGTATCGTGCTCATACTCCAGTGTTTCTGTGCACATATCCAACGGTCTCAAAAGCTCTGTTTGCAATACAGCACTATTCTCTGCCACAAAACACTTATAGGTGGCCATTTAGACCACAGTTGCGGGGAGGTTCAACCCTGTGGAAATAATGACATATTTGCATATTATAGTCCTTTCTCAAGTTTTCAGCAGAACAAACTACTAATCCCCACATAGGAAATGACTATAATATGCATATATATAATCCTTAATAAAAAAAGTATCTTTTAGTTTGTATTTATTATAATATATGTTTACTGCACAAACATAGTTTAGAAGGAACAGATCACTACAGGGGTCCTAGAGTGAAACATCGGTGGTGAACATTTAACAAGGTATAAATTAAAAACTAATAATGATCACATTACAATATACAGATGTAGGGGTCATCGAGCAGAACAGGTTCTAGAGCGAAGTGCAGGCCAATGAGCAAAACATTGGTAGCAAGAACATCTTGATCTGTGCCCATCTTTTGGATGCTGTGTTTTTATTAATTTGGCTTGCAGAAGTACAGGCCGCACACACAAGCATGTGGTCAGGGATACCGATCTTCAGTGGCATATGGGTTGAGAGAAGGTGTTGCTGCTCTTGAATATTTAAACTAGATTTCAGACTTGCAGCAAGGTCCACAACAGGTTGCTCTTGCCTGATTGGTGGTCCTGTTTTTTGTTGCTATGCTGCTATGTTCCTGTTCGCCCAACTTCGTTTTTAAAAGCTCTATGCCAGTGCTGGCAACCTGCAGCCTCCAGATGATTTGGTCACACCTAGCAGTATAGTTAATGGAGAGGGATCTTGGGAGTTGTAGTCCCAAAAACCTGGAGGCCGATAGGTTGTCCAACTCTGCTCCATGTGCAGTGTGCGTTTATATTTGGTACTCTATCCCTTCTGGGGTAACTTTGCTCATACAATGTAGACTGTGCGTTGCCCTATAACATTGCCCTGCTGCTTTATATGTGCTTTCGATCACTTCATTGTGTCCGACTTCTGGCTCCTCGTCTATTCCCTTTTCGATGCCTGGTCTGCTGAATGTCAACTTAGAATGTGTATCGATTTTGGTTTGGACTCTGTGACACTCATGTACATTCGTGTCCTTGTTTGACACGCTTTAAATATGTTTGAAGCTCTCGTCTGTTTTTGGGGTTGAGTTATGCTGGGGTTCCTTTCTTTCCAAAGAGATTACAAGTGATTTTGCAGAGTTTTCTCAATACATTGTTTAAGTGAGACTAGTCTCCGATATTCTAGTGCTATTTTTAGGCTTTTGCCCTCGGTGTTTTCTAAGTGCTATTTGTTTTCCTCTGCACCCTCGACAGGCTCAGGCGGGCATATAGGGCAATAGGGCATTGCCTGAATCAAAACACAAAATGTTAGTGTGGGTCGGTGTTTTGGGTCAAAGTGCCAGTGTTACAGAATAATTATTCTTTAAAATGCACAATTTGCATCACATGTTAACAAAACCCTTCCCCTTGGGTACTACTCAAACAGTCTGTTACAAAAGGAATGGATGGCCATTTGCAACTGTGGGCCACTTTTTCATCAATGGTGCCTGGGACACTTTTATGCCCCAGTCTGACCCTGGCCCTGGGGTGGTGTGCAGAGTGTGCCATCCTTCTTCTCCACCTTCATTTTATCCTGAAGTTGCTTCGTCCAGGCAATTGGGTAAAGGTGTCTGGGTATGGCTCATGTGGTGGCCGTGGTTCAATGGTGAGTCTGACATCATCAATCACATTTCTAAGTGGCATGGCTACCCCTCTATCAGTGCTTGCTGGATTTCACTGGATGTTTGTGTGGTCTGATACATCACATGTTGTGGTAAAAAATTGGCAATGATCTAAAGCTCTACTGCAACACATGTGAAGGCACCCATGTGTTTAGCAAGCCTTTGAGGCAGATTGACTATTCATTTGAAGCGCTGAACTATTTATTCTTGGAAAGGCTGTTGCAAAAAGCACCGTTCAGAGCTTAATGATGTAAAATATCAAAGAAGACATGTGTTTAGTATCCATTGCATGCTTTGCAAATTAACACACTCACACACTCACTCACTCACATAAATGAAAGGTGTGCCTAAATGCAGTTATACAGCTATTGTACACTGATAACTAAAAAAACACAGGCGAAAGCCACCATATGCCAATTGCGCCATAAAATGGCATAATTGGAGGTGACTATGATCTCTGTCCGTTCTCATTGGTATTGTAAAGCAAGCCATTTTGCCAATATGCTTGAATTAAGGTTTGTGTACAGCCCGCTGGCCCTTCTCCCTACACAGACACTTTGAAGTACAGCTGGACCTCTGGCTCAATGGGGGGGGAGCACGCGACATGTGGGCTTTTCTTCGCAAAGATTGAACGTTGTGTACAAAATCCAACATTTCCACCATGCAGTTTATATTCATGTAATTCAGACATTTAACTTTCCTTTGTTATGTATTAAGGATATGAGGGCTCCTCTTGTTCTTTGAACTGCTACCGCCCACAGTGTAGAGCGAGAGATCCAGGTGCATCTTTGATCAGCCCTGGGCTTTTTTGAGCACCACAGTAGAGTCTTTTGATCATTGCTCGTTGCATTGAGGACACAGTCCTTTCTGACTCCCGACGTTCTTTCATCTGAGTTTTACCCTCGATGAAATGTCATTTGCAGTGCACGATATCTTGTGTGGTAAAACATATTGCAATGCTACAACATAGGTACATCTGTTTATACTGTCTTTTATTTGGTGTATTTCTGCAGCGCTGAGCAATATAGCTTTCTATACTTTCAAAGCGAAGATAACAAACGATCATTGTTACAGATGCACACTGGCATGTTTACATGGACCTAGGTGATTTTTCCCTCGCAGAAAAGTCAGCGACGGAAAGGTTTACATGAGAAATGTACGCACCACAAAAGGTGCGTACATTTCACATGCGAACATAATTTTAAAAAACCTACAACACCCACCCACACCCCCACCCACACCCACAACACCCATCCACACCCCAACACTCCCCCACGCACACCCTTCATACCTTGTAGAACGCTCCGAGTCCCTGCAGCGCCAGTTCCCTTTCACTTCTGTGATCGGGAACCGGCGGTGCAGGGTCCTTTTCTTTTTTTTTTTGGGCAGCTGCAGGGGTTTCCCCCTGCAACCCCTGCTCAGTATACTGTCTAGTAGTGTGAGCGGGGTGTTGCGGGGGACACCCCCGCAGCCCCCGTTTTTCTTTTTTTTTTCTCGAGAGTGCTGCGGAGGTGTCCGCCGCAACCCCCACTCACCATACTATACAGTATGGTGAGCGGGGTGTTGAGGGGGACACCCCCAAAGCCCTCGCAGTGTTTATTTTTTAAATGCATGCCACCAAAGGTTCGAACCTTTGGTGTTCGAACCTTTGGTGGCATGCATTTACGACCTTATTGTACAGGTCGGAGAGTTTGTTGAGGTCATTTCTTCCCATTCCGTTTACATAGCCCCGAGGGAGGAAGTGTGAGTCAATGGAAGGGGACGATAAGGAAAGGGTAGGAAATAGTGAAGATATTTTGAATTCTTTCCAAAAGGGTTGCAGGAATGAGGGCATGGAAGGGGGTTCAGTTGGTTGGGTCTGGAGTGCTCTGTTGTCTTCTGGTTCCAAAGTTGAGGGCCTTTTTTTTTTTTATTCCAATGGCATAGTGTTAGCGATGTGGGCGATATGAGGGAGTATGGCTGGGTTACATTTCTCTTCCAGGTTAATTGGATGAGTCAGAGTGGTGGTTTATGAGAGTAATGCACAATGACTTCAGCTGTATGAGAACCTGGAGGTTATTAAGAATAGAGTTAATGTAGCTGGTAAAAATTGGCAAGCAGCATAGAAAACAGCGTTCAGTGAACAAGGCTAAAGCTCGGGAGGCATTGTCCGTGTTGCCCCTCCTGATGTGCGAGGAGGTAGGCTTGCACTAGAGTTTCCGGAGAAAGACAAAGGTTTTTCAGCTGCAGAGGGGACGTAGTCAGACCCATGCCTAATGGAAGTTCTTGTTTTTGTGCTCTGTGAAGGTGAAGCTTGGTCTATGGAGGAACCAGAACCTAGCACTGGATGAGATGTTAGCGAACGGGTCCTGTTGATGCATGTTGAAGCTCTATTTGAGGTTAGAGGTCTCCTTAGAGGATGGGACTCTAAGGAGACACTGTTTTGAAGGTGCCTTCACAGAACATGAGTTGATGAATGTCACCGGCTGAAGAAACCATGAGGGACAACTGAGCACAAACAGCAATGAGGTTGTCTGAACAATACGAGTCCAAGAGGTTTCATAAAGAGATATAATATCACAGAGGTAGGAAATACACATGGGGGTGGTACAATTGGCAGGGAGTGCTTGGAATACCCATTTTGAATATATCTTTGCATTTTGGCACAAGAAGCAATGAACCAGCTACGTACTGTATAACTAATGCCCAAGTGGCAGGAAATGGTGGAGGGCAAGGGTTTGTGATCAACTGCAGCAAGGATTTCTCATCAACCATATAAAATGTCAGTGATCCTACGGCCGTTGGTGACAAACTGGATGGTTGCCATTTTAGATTCCGTAAACCCAATGCCAAGGGTATATGAACAAGGTGTTGGTCAACAAAACACTAGAACAATGTAGGTGAAGAAACCCAAAGACTATTCTCAAGCAGCACATGTACCCGTTTGCTACCTGTTTAGCATATTATTGCAGTCGTAATAAATGTCCTGTCCATGTTTTTAACTTTACTTTATTGAACTTATATCATACACCACTGACCCGAAGGCTTAAGGATGCCCAACATACAAACAGCAAAGAAGCAAGGCGTACACAATGCGTCAACCAGGGTGGAACAGACACACATATCACAAAGCGATCAAAGAGCAGAGCAGTGATTCTGTGCAGTGATTCTGCTTTATCTAACCAGAAAGGTTTTAATTATTTTTCTAAACAAGGCAGTGGATTTCTCTTCCCTAATGTTTGGGGGAATAGCATTCCACACAGTGGGTGCCACCACAAAGAATGCTCCTTTTTTAACCTGGGTCAGCCTGTAGGCTGGAATCCTAAGTTGTTTGGTGTTGTTAGATCTTAAATTACATACACTGGATTCTTTTCTCCAGTACTTCACTTAGATATAGAGGCGCTGATCCTGTCATACACTTCTGTTTTATAAGAAGAAGGTGAAAAACAATTCTGGCTTCTGTATGGAGCCCGTGTAGGCTCCTTCTTGCATCTGAAACATGATCCATTCTTTTGAGGTCCATGATGGTTCTAACTGCGTTTTTCTGTATAACTTGAAGCTGACCTAGATCAGACTTAGCTAGGCCAGCAAGCAAGCTCCCACAGTACTCAAGTCTAGAACCAATTATGGTCCGAGTCAGTATCTCACGGTTTGGTCTTGAGATGACGTGGCATGACTGTGTCAATAATTTGACATAGTATGAGGCTCCGGACACTAGGCTACCGACCTTTGCCTTCATATTGAGGTTAGAATCAAAATAGACCCCCAGGGTTTTCACCTTGTTTTTAGTTTTTATGTCACAACCATCAATTTGGAACTGACAGTACTCAATACCCATTTTACAGGTTTTTGCCTCTGTACCTACCAGCATAAATTCAGTTTTACCTATTTTCAGGGCCAGCCCATTATCACTCATCCAACGTTGGATCAGTCCATAGATCGTATTGATGTATTTCTCATCCGCTGCATGATTACCAGAAAGAGGGATAACACACTGAGTATTGTTTGTGTAGTTAGAAAAATCAATTTGGTTTTCCTGTAGGAGGTCAAGAAATGGAACAGTAAAGATGTTATAAAAAGAGGGAGAAAAACAGGCCCCGTGGGGCACACCATGTGTGAACATGACCGGTTTTGCCTCCGCCATCTACACCATTGATTACTGAGGAATGACTCTAATAACTCAATTGCCTCTGTTTCCTTTCTACTTATAATGGTTAATCAATGACCTTTCCAGCGCTTACCTAAAATATAAGAGGTGGGAAATGGTGTGGTAGTTTGCCAGGTTGTCAGCAGTGGCAAAGCACACAATTCGGGGGTCCCCCTTTGAGCCATGCTGAGGGGCCCCCCACCACCAGCTCAGCAAAAAATGCACCACACTCTCGGCTGGAAAAGTTTACCACGCTTGCACAATATGCATGAACATGCTGATGCAGGGGTACGTCACACACTACACCAGGAGAACCATATAAATGTGTGTTTTAATGCATTATACAGCACACTTTCTGAGAAAAAACTATATAAAAAGCAAGAGTGTTTGAAATTGTTTTGTAGGATGACACCAATCTAAAAATCCAATATATGCAAGTCACCAACGATTCACAGGAACATTAATACTTTAATTAATGACATGCTTTGCTATTAAAAATGCCATGCCACAATGAAAAGATGTCCAACTGGCTGCTCAATATAGACCAGTCTAGACACATAATAAAATATTGCAGTAAAACATGCCAGGACACATTTAGACATACCAGGACTGGTTGCACCAAGATGCCAGTCGAAGCTATAGGAATGATCATGGTTATTTTATCGCAGATGGCCAGAGAAATGTACAATGCCACAGTAAGAAATGGCTAGACTGGCAGCACCTAAATGCTAGTCTAGCGAGGTAATTACACTTACCAGGACTGTTTTATCAGAGATGCACAGTAAAAAAAAAGTCAAACCAAACTAAGAAATGATTAGACTGGCTACACCACAATGCCTCTCTATCCACTAATACCACATATCATGTCTGCTTAGCCTGGACATGGATTACCATTACAATTTATTGCACAATCCCTGCCCCACCCCCACACATCCCCTCTCCCTCCCACCCACTGCCCCATACCCCAAAATCAGCTCCTCTGCCCAACATTACCTCCACATCTCTCTTCCTTGTCCCAGTGCTTACATATGAGGCTCCATTCCGTATAGGTAAGTGCTGGGATGAGGAAGAGTGGGACTACCAGTAATGAAGATTACAGGCAACTAATCCAGGAATTACCTTCATGTCCCTGTACCTCATCACAGTATTTGTTTATGAGGCAAAGTGAATCATACACAAGTATGGGGACGAGGAAGAATAGGGCTAGGAGTAATGAAGATTACCAATAAGTAATCAAGGCATAAAAACGCAAGCAGTGCCGCAACACCATTCAGCTGACTGGGCTTACCCCCCCCCAACCTCCAAAAATGTTGGGCTATGTTGACTCGACCTGGCTGACCTACAGAGCCGTTGTCGAACAGGACACAGATGTTAAACGGCGCCAGGGTTTTGCTATTAATAAAGGCCTGGCAATTACAAACATAAAGCATTTCACTATTAGTACCTGCATTCAAATGCATAATTTTTTAGGCAATTGAAATTGTGACGTGGGATTAGTACTTGCAAGCCAGAGGAGTGATTGGTAGGGTAGAGAGAGGACAGGAGACCGCTGATTTTCACAGTCCATAAGTGCGTGCTTTCAAACTTAACGGAGAGTGTTAACTGCTTGTAACATTGAAGCTGCACTATAATAGTATCATTAGAATGCATAAAGAAGTTAGATGCCCCCGCAAAAATAAGTTTGGCTCTACCCCCCGCCCGTGAAGTTAGCGCCTCTCCCAACCTTTGAGGAGTTAGCCCCTCCCCCCAAAATGTAGGTTTTGTTGTGCCTCTGAACACAAGCACACACACACCATGCACCATACACAAACACACCCAGCCACCCATACATTTAAGTGTGTACCCTTTCACCATATAGGTACACCCAGGCAGACACCCACACATCTAAGTGTTCACCCTTTCACCATACAGGCACACCCAGGCAGCCACCCATACATTTAAGTGTGCACCCTTTCTCCATTCACTCACACACGCACACCCAGCCACCCATACATTGAAATGTGCACCATTACACAATACACTTACATCCATGCATCCATCCATATATCATGCAGTCCCTCATTCATGCCCATTACATCATATACATATATACACACACTTACAAGCATGCACACGCATTTAAAAAAAAAAAACATTCTCTTACATGTAATCAGTTGGTCCACGGAACGTGGCCTTCAGCTCCCTGCAGCAGCCAGGAACTCATGTTCCCGTCATCTGCAGAGAGACCTCAATGTTATGGGGTGGAGGGGAGCCCTATTATTTCACAAATAGTTTCTTTTTTGTAGTCACTCTGCCTTCATTGACTTAAAAAATAAAAAATAAATAAAAAAGAAAATCTTTTTTTTGTAGTCCGTGGGGGCCCCCTACCAGGACATGTGATGGTGGAGGCCCCTGCTACACCAGTAGTTTTCAGGTCTATGTTGTTTTTTGAGGTGTGAAATGATTTCAACCGTTTTCAGGGAGGGGGAATCATGCCTGAATGGACAGAAGTATTGAGTATTGAAGAGAGTGATTTGATGATAGATGAGTTGTGTGATTTTGTCAATATAAGAAGTATCTTTGATGGATTTGAGGGCTGTGCGGAGGACGTAGTTGGTGAGTGGCTGTAAAAAAGAATGCATATTGTCATGTGGGCTGGAAGTGGTGTCTGGTTTCACCTGGTTGCACACGTTCTCTTCCACAGTGTCTTTTTTTACTTTGGATTTATGGTTCAATAGAGCAGAGGATGCCTTGACACTGTGGTGAGTCACCTGTCCTTGGGATGTCTGGCCAACACAAGCATGTGCCTGTTTTACATGTCAGTCTCCATGTGACAGAGCCTACAGAGCCGCATGACTTTGAAAAAGAATGGAGAGTGAGAGAGAAGAAAGGATTGAGTGCATGAAAGGATGGTGTCAGAGGTAGGGTGATGCTGTCTCTGAGATGGAGAGGAGCGTCCATCCGAAGTTCCAATTGGAGAGGATCCACAAGGCCCTGGTTGTGGACAGGAGGAGCTGATTAAGGGCACTGAACAAAATAAGTTAAAGAAAGGAGAACCTCATGTTGCAAGAAGCGCTAACTGTGTGAGTGGCAAGGAAGCCTTCAAATGCCACCACTATTTGGCAATCACAAGCGGCGAGAGTACTGGATACAGCAGACGGTGAGCAGAGGTGAATCCTGTGAACCTCATAAAGAGATGGTGATCAAGAAAGAGAAATGAGGACATTCTGACATAGAGAGGACCTGTCCAATGCAGAGGAGAGAGAAACAAGCAGGGTGGGGAACTGGTGAAATGCTACAGAGAATGACAAATCATAAGCTAAGGAGACAGAAGGGCAGCAGCCAGGAGAGATGAGGAGAATGGTTTGAGATGTCCTGGGCAAATCAAAACACATTTGAAACAGATCACGGATCAAGCACTTGAGTGGCTGACCTCCTTCCTCTTGGACCTCTTGGACTGCCGCTCCAAGGCCCAATTTGGTCCCTTTCTCTACACCACCTCTCTCTCTCTCTACCTGTGGTGTTCCCCAGGGCTCTATCCTATCACCCTGGTTTTATAACCTCTACTTCGCCCCTTTGGCCCACCTGATCTCTACCTTCTCCTCTAACATTTCAGTGTTATGCAGATGACACTCAGCTTTCCTTCAGGCTCCCCTCAGCCTCCTTCCCTTTCTCGCTCATTCCTGACTGCCTATCCGTGATTCAGGATTGGTGCACCTCCAAAGATCTCTGCCTTAATGCTAGGAAGATGGAGATCCTTCTCAATGGGAACCCTGCTTTCCCTCTCTCACTCTGGCCAACCACCCTGTGCTCTCTTCCTTCACCTTCCTGCAAGGCTAAAAACCTTGGTTTCATCTTCGACTCCACTCTCTCTTTCTCTCCACACATCTCGGACGTCGCCAAGAAGTCCCAATACCATCTACACCTCCTCAAAGGGACTCTTCCCTTTTTCAGTCCCCCCGTCCCAGAAGCTCACTGTCCCCAGAGCCCTGGTTCTCTCTAGGCTGGACTACTGCAACAGCCTCTTTCCCCATCTCTCCAGCCCTGAAATCTATTAAATTGGCTCCCAGTGGCTGCAAAGATCAAGTTCAAGACCATTTGCATTATCCACAAGGATTTCGGGGGCTGGAGCCTACAGTACATCCAACGCTCTCTTCCAAAATACCTTCCTCATCGAGCCCTTTGCTCAGCTACCTCCAATGCTCTAAGGGTTAGATACTTTTCCAGGCAGAGAGTGGAACATAAACTCTCTCCTCTGCAAGTGCCTCCCTCTGTTATTACCCCCTGTAACCCTCAAACTTGAGCCAGACCACGTGAGGTTTCCAGAATGTTAAGGATTTCAATCAGGCGACACACACCTTGGTCTTGGCCTAGTATGCAGCGCCCAACTGAAATGCTTATCTCTTTATATAGATTCAGTATTGAGATGGTACACTACTCATATCACACCCCCTTTTCAAAAACCCTGGGTCACAATGGACCATGAACCAGGCTAGTTGGTAAAATACAACATTTATTTATTTATTTATTTTTAAATTCAAAAGAAATCATACACTTTTAATATGGGGCAGCAATCATCAATGGGGTGATAATTACAATGAGAATGTGAGCAATGCACTGGGTTTAACTTGCTAGTGGAACATAGACACAGCACAGTGGAATAGGAGCACTTCTTGATTTAGAAAAGATAGCACCCAAGTTCGAATTTCCCCTTGAAATGTTCCCTCAACCTCCAAATAACTAAATTGTGAAGGGATAGAAAGACACAGCAGGTAATCAGGAATTATAGGCAAGAATCGGATTCCAAATCTGACATTCCCTCCCCAAATAAGAGAGATACGGGTTTCAAACCCCTTGCAATGTGATGAAATGACACTCGGAAATGGACATATAAATAATGAATGTGTGTTAAAAACCTTGAAGCAAATACAATTCCTCACTAGAGCAACAATGCATTGACACTAACAATCACAAAGAATGGATTACCAAGAGCATACAATTCGAAAACGAGTGGAAAGTTTACAACAGATTGCAGCCAAATGACATGTGTGAAAGCTGCCTTTTTTCTTTCCAGCCTAAAATTAACCAAACGACTTTTAATAAAAATGGGTGAAATATACTGATTTGGAGTGTGGTTTTGGCTGGGGAATAGAGGTATATCTCAGGTACAATATCGAAGTCTCTAGCTAGTATATTGCGAGAGATATGGAAGGTAGAGTGAGGTTCGTTTTGTAGGAAAATAGAGCAGTGAATAGAGGAATCGGTTTTAAAATTGAAAGGCAAATCTTACTTAAACTACATTTAATGGCTAAGAAAAGAGGAACACCACCTGTGAATATCAAAGTTAGGCTGCAGTTGCAATCCTTCATGCAGTGTACCCCTTTTCTTAAGGGAAACTTGATTTATTTAAACACAATATCGCTAATGACTTAGGATCTATGCAAGACAGAAATGAAGAGAAACGTAGTGCTAACACTAGAAATCAAGGGCAAGGTTGCCTGGATAATTCTGACAGTTTTAAAAGTTATCAGAATAAGGATAGGATGACTTATATTGGGGATAAGGAACTACGGGTTTCTATGGGATAGTGATTTATACTTACTGTCCAATTTTAGTTTGGGATTTTTGGACCGTCAATGGTTCTGCTCACTACACGGCAGCGCGCCTGGCAAACAGCTGGGCAGTTCTGGTCACCAGATGGCACTTCTGGAAGTGCAATTCTGGTCTCTGGATACTAAAGGTGAAGTGGATGGCAGGATGGCAAGATGGCAGGATGGCAGTATGCGTCCCAAAAGAATACCACAGCTTTCCCCTTTGGTTATTTGGGAATTTTAGTGGGATTTCAAAATTGCGGGCTTGCTGGAGCAGGATCAGCACTGCTTGGGTTTTGTAGGGGGCCCTGGAGTAGGGTCAGCAATGCTTTGTCCTTGTAGTTGGGATCTTGAATCTGGATGGATGGAACAGAAACACAGCACAGGAATGTCAGGAATAGTGTGGGTCTATACTCTTGTCAGGGAGTCTTATTTATAAGGAATAGTGACATCATAGACTATATTGCTGGGCCGGCTTAACTAAGCATGCCTCTAAACAACTCGATTGGACAGGGCTCCTAGTCCCCGCCTCGCTCTAAGTTTGTTGGAATTCCAGAAAATTATGTCAGATTTATGTTGTGAGTTTTACAATGTCCAAAAACCTCCCACAGTTATTTTACTAAAATCTGATTTTGCCACAAACTTACATTTATACAATTGCAATCTCTTAGCAAATTATATGCACAGGTTACATATTTTTGGCAGCACATAGCAGTCCAATCCTCCAGTCCGGGAGACCTTCTTTCGCCCTTCTACCAGTTGTTTTTCGCGATTTTCAATGGGAATGACATTACTCAAAATTCTATAACTTTATACATGGGTGTGGATTATCATGAGGGATGTATGTACAAACATGCGCAACATGGATGCTTTTCTTATAAACCGCATTACTTTGCCATTTCTGTCCCCAAGGTGTCAGTGAATTCTACCATGTCTTAAAAGAAAGCCCAAAAAATCACTTTTATACCAAGAAAATCTTACATTTGTAAAAAGTCTTGCTGCAGAGATAAACAGTCTTTAAAACCTATTTATAAATTAGTCTTTGGAAACAAATGGCAGTCCTTTGTCACTGGACATTTTTTTTCTCTTCCTTCAACTGCTACCAACTGTCAATTCCTTCAAAACAAGGTGGGGGTTTCTCAGCTGGATTGAAGGTTTATTACCCCTTCTCACTTCAAACTTCCTTGCCCTGGGACTTCCATTGTCAGTGGGGTAGCCTAGACTAGATTTTGTCCAAACTAGTAATTATCATTTAGGTGTTACTATATGCTGAGAGTTTATGGTGTGGCTACCTTCCTTAGGGGGGAAGCTTTTAGCTCTGCCATCTGGTATATCCTGTTTTTGAGATCTTGCAAATCCAGCCCATGTGGTTTAAAATCTTTATTTTCTTATTTTGGGTCCTGAATTAAAACAAACCTGTGAAATAAAATAGCCCATGTGTGTATTATCACCAACAACATAACCCCTTTAGATTGCTAAATAAGGCAAGCTTTCATTCAACTATTTACTTTTCAAACGGCCCATTTTTTCCTTTAGTTTGCAAAGGCCCATTTTTATATGTGTGGTGAAAAGCTAGCATTTCTTTCTTTAAATTCGGTTTGGCAGCTCCATCAGACTCCCACACTGTTTTTGCAGCTATAGTCATTTTTCTTGAATGCAGGAGTTTTATCTGAAACACATATACATTGAGACTGACGTGGCTCACATAGTTAGAGCCTCTTTGAACTGCTGAGCTTTGGATACTTTTGTAAAGAAATAAACGTGTGTTCCCATGCGACTAAAGTGAAGTTCCTTGTTGATTTCTTTCAGAGTTGGTTTGACAGGGCCTGTCATTCAGAAATCATGCCTGGTTTTGCTTAGGCACAATGAAATATACTGGACATGGCAGGGCTTTATTGATCACCGTGGTTTCAGAATGAACATATGTAATTAGCATCAACGCAGCATTTTCAAGGGGGATTTGGGGGTTTTGCAGCAAAACAACGCTGCTTGTTCACTTTCTTCCTTTTGTACGTGTCAGTACACACTGGCATGCTCCTTCAGTGTGTCCCCTGGTTCCATCCTGTCCAATGTATGCTTGGCAAGAAGGTGCAGCCATCTTTTTGTTGTTGCAAAACGCAGTTTTGAGGCCATGGCGCTCACAGGATCCAGCGCAGCCATTTTGCTGTTCCTGCGCAAATGCAGCTTGGTGATGTGGGAAATCCTGTTGAGTGGGTCAATTTATCCCAGGGAAGCAGCTCAAAACGTTCCTCTTTTCCTCTGCTTTCTCTATCTCCCTAGCCTGCTGACCTACCTTTCTGCTGTACCGACTGGTTGCTTGTCTACCCTCAGAGTCTCCCTGGTTACCAGGATCTTTCTTGATCAGTCACCCTTGCACTGCTTCCGGGCCTGCCAAACATTTAGGGGCTGAACCCCACAGTCCCTTGTTTTCGTTGCACTACCCAGAACCACACTGCCCTGGCTGCACTTACTCAGAGCATTGCTGCCATGTTTTCCCCTCTCCTCTCCCTTGCAGTTCCCCTCCTTTTCCCCTTGCATTTCTTGTTCTCGCACTTGCACGATCTGAATGACACAAGGACTAGTAAGATTGTTTGTCTTGTCCTCCCTCTGTCTTACCTCCATTGTCTTGTCGCACCTAGAAACACTTGTGTACAGGCGCGTTATAAATGACTTATCATATCATATCATATCATGTCAACCCTGTTACCCATACCAACATTTTTAAGTAACAAAGACAACAAGAGAATTCATTAATACATGATGACAAACAAAGTCCAGAAAACAGCAAATAGCTAATAAGGAGTAGAAAGAAGAGACTTTAACAATTAATACATACTGGGAAATGATGTCTAATAACCCAAGACAAGTGCAATAAGCATAGTGCAAATGAGAGATTTTAATTCCTGTTCAGACAAGCAGTCCAATACCTAGCGCACATCTAACAGAGATTAGGAGACGTGAAGATTTACTGCATACTGTGAAACGGTTGTATACAAATTGTTTGTTTTACAACTGCTCGAATGACAATTGACCTTTTCACACAATTGACCGAATTGTGAAGGTCAATTGTACCATATATGTGGGGGGAAACCCCCCACGACCCCCCACCCAACGCCAAACCCCCCAAAACCCATATATATATATATATCCAAACCGATATATATATATATATATATATTCGGTCAATTGTGAAAAGGTCAATTGTGACCCTTTAAATTCGGTCAATTGTTCATTCGAACAATTGTAAACGAACAATTTGGGTAATACCTGTGAAACAAAGTCTAATAGCACAGTACATCTAATAAGCATTGCAAGAGAGAGGGAGAGAGCACACGCTGGTACATGCAGTGCAATACCACTAAAAAGCTAACAGATAATAAAATGAAGAAATGAACACTTAATGCATGCTCTGAAATAAAGACTAACATCTCAATCCAAATCTAATAAGCATAGTTAGAGAGAGAAAGATTTGATACTTGCCGGGACATGCAGTCCAATAACCAGTGCAAAGTTCACTTAGATTACAAAGACTTGGATACTTAATTCACACTCAGAAAGTGTTGTCAGATTGCTCAGGCCACCTCTGCTAAGTAATGTACTGGTGTATCTAGGACTGTCTGGGAGGAATATATCACTAACTGTCTAGGGAGTTGCCAACATGTCATCTTGCCCACTGGTGTCCTGGATGCAAAATGGGAATATAAGACCTCCATCATAGAAGTAGAAACTATTGCAAGGAAATTGAATAGCTTACGTGCCGCAGGACCAGATGGTACATTCAACACCCTGTTGAAAATTAACCCTTTACTTTGGACAGTTGCCCTCTAATGATCTATTTACATGTCTCAGCTGTATAAATCAAATTCCATCATCTTGGAGAGACAGCAACATTATACCGGTGCTTAAAAATGGATGTAAGGCTGTTCCCTCCAATTATCGTCTTCTGGCAATGCTGGATATTCTGTCCAAGATGTTTGCCAAGGTTTTGCTTTATGAACTTACTGCCTGGAGTGACATTAATGGAATCATCCTCCAAAATCAAACCGGTTTCAGGAAATGATTGTGTACAATATAAAATTTGTACACATTCACATCCTTCATTGAACACTCCTGGGCGGTGAGAGAGCTGCCGGTCTATGCTGCCTATATTGATTATAGTGCAGCGTTTGATACCAGCTTGCATCAACAGCTTGGGAAAAACTAATTGCTTGGGATATTCTGAAAGGTTTCTTATCCTCGATCAGTCAGCTATATTCTGATACTCAAGTCAGAATTAGACTTAATGCTACTGGTAGCTCTACTAATTGGATAAATACAACCAGGGGTGTTAAACAGAGCTGCATCCTTGCATCTATATTGTTCAATCTATATATGGCTAATTTGAAAGAGGCTTTGGTGGTACCTGGTACAGAATGCATAATATTTGGTAAATTTGCGTTATCATGCTCGGATACGCAGATGACCAGCTGATCTTACACTACGCCCCTAAGGGTTTACAACTCATATTTGAAGCATTGGGAGTGTACTCTGAAATAAATGGTCTGACATTAAATGCTGATAAATCAAATATCATGGTTTTTAGATCCAAGAATACGGCAATGAAGAGATATTATTGGAAGATCAATAATAATAAGATTGAGCAGGTAACTAAATATAAATATCTGGGAGTCATGTTTCATGAGAAACTGAAGTGGAGTGACCACTGGGAATCTGTGAGTAACAAGGTTAAACAGCAGATTAGGGCCTTGAATAAATGTTCTGGAAAAAGCAGTGGTTGCTCACTCCAGAGTTTGCTGACAAGTTATCAGTCTAAGGTTATGTCTTTAACTTTGTATGGAGTGGAAATTTGGGGTATGACATGAATCAGTGGTGGGTTTACTTTCCCTTGATCTACCCCATAAAGCCTTCACAGGGCTTGTGAAAAAACACTAAGCAGGTATCATATGGAGCAGGTTTCTCTCTGTCTATCCACTAAGGTTAATAGTGGGTTATTTTTGGATTATTATATTGGATTATTCATCCGCTCCAAATACATTGAGGCTTATCCTCATAGTTAATTGTAAGGTGTCATATTCGTATCAAATTTAACCTAGTGGATACCCGGGAAATTATAGGTGTAGGAAGGGGCTTGAGCATGTCCTCCAGAGGCTGTAGACTGTACGGTGATTGTATGATTGTATGCTTGAGACTATCAAGCATCTTTTGATGTACTGTAATAGCTTGGAAGTTGTATGTCACCAATTTATGAAAATATATTCTTGGGCCTGGAGAGACAAAATAATTGATGACATATGGCTGGAATTTCTGGCTGGAAATGATTGTAATCTAATATTCTATATGGTTACGTTTTATGGCTTTGTAAGGGGCATCTTAAATGCACTGTATTGTTATTAACATTTTGTATTTTCTTATTTCCCCTGATTTTATTGATTGAGTAATTTGTGGTATTATGTTGAAATTGTATACACAATCATTTGTGTGGCTCTATGTATGCTATAAATCTAAAAATAAAAAAAGTAATGTACTGCAGTGCACAGGTAAGGAGAGTTCTGAAAACCCAATTTTTTAGAGAACTCTGCACTATGCCCTCTCTCTAGGCTCAAAGAAACCCTATCAAGGTGCTAACCCTTACGCCTGCTAGTCAAGGGCTCACTAGCCATTAAAGAGACATGCCTCAAATGGTGACATTTACAAGTGTTGTGCTTCCAGTGATGCTCTTTCCATGCCAGTCTTATAATACATTTCCTCTTATTAAACCTGCAGAGGTATGCATTGAGAGAGTTGTGTTTGATAAATAAAGGTCAAACAAAGACCACTGGAAGTGCAATAATCATTCAGGGAAAAAGGTTCATGCATGCTATGAAACACAATCTATTCAATGTCTAGTTGTCTGTGAATGGCACGTCTAGTACATGTTAGGAAATGAAGTCCAATATTTCATTTGAATTCTAAACACCATGAGATATTAAAGGTTGATGCATGCTGGCGATGGAAGCCCAATGTTGAAATCCAAGTCTACAAGCATTGAGAGTTGTAAGTTTAAGCTGCAGAAAGAAGTCCAATATTCCTTTCAGGTGTATGTGAACTAAAGGAGGAAATGAATCATTGGTTACCAGGCTGTGAAAAGACTGCCAGGGAGTCCTTTCACCAAGTTCTTGAAAGAATGCAGCTAGCGCATAACCTGCTGTTCTAACTCTATGAGCAGAAGGACTGAAGAATGTCATCTATGTTGTAAATCTGTAAAGTATCACCCCCTCACTGCGCATACATATACTGCTCATTCGAAAATGTCGAATTTCGGCATCCCAAAGTCACAACATATATATGTTGGGGATGGGTAAAGTAAATAATACATGTGGGGAGGTATGACGCAGCTGCGGGAGGACCCCTCGCATATATTTGCAGTGAAAAGGGGAAATATATTTTTTTTATTTTCGTATATGCACAGTCGAAAATATGCAGTAATCACATAGATCCAACCTGTAATAGACCGAGAGAGAGATGTCTGTTCCAAAGCACTGGCAGACTGAAACTGATGCGCAATCTGCTCAAATTTCCAAGACTAGATTAGAGAGGTCACTGGCCCACTGATTCATAGTCTTCAAAATCTCACAACGAAAGATTGTCCGTCAAATCCTTGGAAGACTGAGGAAGAGCTACAATCAATTGTTGCCAAGTCCTTAAAGATTGAATTACAGGCCTGAGTTCCTCTCCTACAACCAGATAGAAGGGGGAATTAACTCCATCAGTGACAGTCTTCAAAATATTGAAAGGAAAGAAATTGTTCTGGATCCTTGAAAGTCCGAGGAATATATTGCATCATGCATAACTGATATTTGTAACCGACATTGGACTGTCTTCTGGGAACTGAACTCTGAACATTCATGACTGTGAGCAATCCGACCGAGCTGCTGTTCCACACAAGGGAAGAGAAGTCTTCATCGTTGGAGACAGAATGGTTCAAAGTAGTGGCCAAAGTGTGTCTGGGAGAGGAGTGCAACAGCATCAAGGAGCCCTGAATAGGCCCAGAACACTGATGACCAGCCCATGATGTGTGAGACAGCAAGCACTGATCCCCAGGCTTATCTGAGAGCAGTACCCCGCATCATTAGGGCACCGTGAATCGAGATGGGATGCTGGCGGTGGGCAAAGTGCATGCAAGTAGCAAGCAGATGACCCAGTGTCAAGACTGTGGACTCGCATTGTTTTTAGTGGGCAGATGTGCAGGTGGTATTGTCGTCCGGTGGAGGACGGATCAGTGAAGAGGAGGAGCGGACAGCTGGACACATCCGTGGCTGTAGTCTATCGGATCACCCTGGGGTGCTGTGGGGAGCAGCGGAGCACAGTTTGTTTTTTTGGGCATGGGTCTAGCTAGGTTCATCCCAGCAAAAGTGAGCGGTTTGTTTGATGGTCACTTTTGCGTAGCCTCTTTGGACACCCCAACCTACTTGTCGGCAATGATGGTGTGCTCAATTCCTCTTCACCAGCCTTTTCTTCTCCTATTGGGCAGTGAGATGAGTAACCTCACCGTGGTTTGGGAAGAAATAGTTTTTAATCCATATTCTGCTCGATTTTATGCCATGTTTGGTCTGATTTTATGCAATATTTTGCCTGATTTTATGGGGCACTTCATCACATTTTGCTTTAAGCAATAAAACACGGTTTCAACATAAGAGTTTTTCTTTTTCTTTCTGCTCATTTTGTACGAAAAGATCAAAATGGGCCAAATGATGAGCATTAAAAATGGGCAAGAGACACAGCTGTTTTCTTTCGACCTCATGCTAGATTCCCAGAATTGGGTAAAGGTCCTGGAAAACGTGCATTTTCATTCACTGACCGGATGTGCCTTGAGCAGCCAAGTGTTTATTATTAACAAAGAGAATGTTGTTGATGTGCACAGCCTTATGCATACAGCAGGCAGCACAGCATGGTAAAAGGGCAGGCGAATCTCCTGCCCTGCCTGTGCATGTGAATGATAGCCCTTACACTTAAGGTCTGGACTCCCGCACAAGGGAAGATGGCGTCCAAGGCTACTGCAGCAACTCCATTGTTGGTGCTTAGGCAGTCTTAGCATGCTTTGGCAGGAGGGCAGTGCAACATGTGGAGGGAAGGATGTGGGTTTGAAGGAGGCCCATTGCATTGTTTTGCTCGGTAGGATTAATGGGACACTGTGTGCAATGCGGTTGGTGTTGATATTTTATTTGATCTGTGAGATTAAAAGTCAGGGCTAGTGTAGTACACCTGACATGGTACAGCTTAAGAACTCTGCAAACACTATGCTATGGGTTATACTTATTTTAGACTTAAACAGACGACTGAACATACTGTGTGCTGGTCATATATGTAGCTACTAAGCATAATGTGCATACCGTTAGCAAAACTGTAAATAAAGATGTTAAGCGCCCTTGCAAAAAATGTGCAGTTAGAGCCTCTTGCTCGAGTGTGATTTGGGAACATTGGCAGTTATCGGGCACATAGCGCAAGCGTGGTGTGCTTGCCTTGAGAACAGGACAATGCCCTGCACATTGGTTTGGGGCTCCAGTTGGGCCAACACAGCTCTTCATCCTCCCCAGGTGGACACATTGAATTCCAGGAGCGGCACGGAATGCTGACATTGATCGCAGCACTTGAAGAATCTAGCATGAAGTGCTGTAATAGTCACCGCATTATTATTATGCGTGTGTGCTTTTAGTAGTATGCTCCTCTGCAGCAGCTCCCACTGCATTCCGGTACAGCAGGGTGCTCCACGCGTGAAACAGCTCTTTACACGGGTGTGCAGCTCGTCTTTGCACGTGTGCATTGTAGAATGTAGATGTAAGATCCTGCTGTCAGAAAAGATGAATACTGCCCAACAAGATGTGTGTTTAATCAAGTCCCAAGGCTCCATTTGCTTCCACGAAGGCACAGAAATACATGCACCAGGTACGTGTGCATACACGGAAACTGAGCCGCAGGCCAAGCCTTCGGGATGATGGCATCTGGGGGTTTATTTCCCCACAGGTCCTGTCTTGCTGTTGCCCTAAGATTCCTGTTGTCCCTTTTAAGTGCGTTCATTTATTAGCACATTGTAAGCAGTACTTTGGTAGTAACATATGAACAACATGAGCTACCCCCTCCAGACTCTCTCTCCTTCCCTGTATCAAATGTGGCAGGTTGGGCCCTGTGGAAGAGAGAGCGGGCCTTGCCTGCCATGCCACAGATTGCTGACAACACTGAGGGAATGGCACATTTCTGCCTAGTCTACTTCTCTGCTTTTGGATTCACAAGAAGCTGCAATGTGGCCATTGGGATTCACAATAACAATTGCAAATTACAATGTCCATTTTGTGTTTTCCTACTCGCAATTTTGCATTTGCAGAGAATGCAACATTTAGGGGTGCTGGCGTTGACTATATAATTTCCATTCATAAATACAGCCCGTGTTGTTTCTGCTTGTTCGTTATTTTTAACTTGCTTGATTTAAATGAACATTACATTGCCAAATAGAACAACCATAATATGTTCAGTTTGCTTGTTTAAGTCATCTCCTAGTTGACAACATCCGTATAAACGAAAGTGTTCACAATTCCAATATATGCCCATTCTGCACAATGCCAGTCTACTCCCATATTGGCAATCAAAATATACTTCCAGTTTGTCATTGCCACGTTTCAGAATTCCAGTGTATTCTCTGGTTAGCTAGTCTGATAAATTCCAAATTTGACCAACCCTGTATAATTCCCAGTTTACAGAAATCAAGAACCCTCCAATTTGAAGAAAAAGAAAAACAAAGACCATTGTAGTATAAAACCGATTTGGCAATCCCAGCATTGTCTCATTTTATACAGTAAATATTTTGAGGCATAAATATCCACTATATTTCCAGTATCCACAATGCAGGTATAATCCTCGTGTGCACAGATTCTTACATATCTCCCGTGTCATGCTCCCATTACATTCTCAGTTATTCCAACCATGCTATACTGAGTTTGATAAACTCAATATATTCTAAAATTAACATTTCCAGCAATCTCCCAGTTTGAAAAGTGCATTTAGTCTATATTTGTACAATTCCATTAAACACCCAATTATCACATGCCAAATTTGCCAATGCTCACATTCCCAGTTTCACAGATTCCCAATTCCAGAATATTTAAATTTTGACTATCCCAGTACGTTGCTAGATTGACAAATCCGGTACAGGTTTGGGAAGTGGTTTTAAATACTGTACTTCTGCCAATAAGGTGTGTTAGATAGTGAGAAAGCAGATGTGGAAACCTGTGGTATTGATGAATGCAGGTTGGAAGAACCTGTTACCTGTGTGCTGATATGAAAATCTCTGTGTTTGTTGTAATAATACCGTACGGACCGGGGCAGTTTAGACAAACAGGCAGTCCCCTGTTCTGAAGCCCCAAATTGAAATAGTTGTTGATAGAAGATTGCTAGTATATGTATCTGTTAAGTGGACTAGACCGGGTCAGTCATCTGAAGGGGTGAGGGAAGTGTTAGAATGGAAGATTTTAGTAATGAGGAGTTAGTTGAGAGGGGTGGGTGGAGAGGGGGAATTTATGGGGCTGTCACTTCCTGGCTCTTGTTTGTAGGTTGCAGGTTTCACTGGGAGATTCCGGTGTGGACCAGTGTCAAGAAACAGGGGATCCCTGCATCAAACTGATTTCCCATGGATGATAGTGTGAAGAGGTACATGATTGTTTGTTGCAAAGCTTTTGATGCACATATTCTTAGTTGGTTGCTATTATCTGCAGAATACTTCTAGTTAGTCAGCCTTAGTATAAGCCCAGTTTGATAAGTACTCTATATTTGGATATTATTTACTTTTCCAGTCTATTCCCAATGTTATAAAATGACCATGTACCCAGTTTATCAAGCCTAGTATACTCTCAGCTTGACAATCCCAGTGCACTCACAATGTTCACAGTCGTAGTGCACTCCCTTCTTGCGTAATCCAACTGCCTTCTGAAATAACTGCCAGTCCCAGCATAATACAGATGTAGCATACCCTAGTATATTCACAGTTCGAAATTCCCAGTGTATTTTCAGTTTTCAGAGCTCCAGTATATTACCAGTTTGGCAGTGCAGTTATACTTCCAGTTTTAAAATCCTATTCCACTCCCAGTTAGATAATCTTATTCTTTACCTTCCACGTATAAACCTAGAAACACAATCTCTTAAAATACCCAGTTTATATAACACCAACACACTTGTAGATTGACAAACCAAGTATGCTCCAGTTTGTGCAATCACGTTGTATTCCCGCTTTGCATACTTGCAGTATTGTCTCATTTGCACATTCCCAGTATGTTACAATCCAGTTTACATAATCCAAGTATACCTCTGGTTTACTGTAACATAATTACAGTATGATCACCATTTGCAAAGTGCCATTATATATCCAATGGGGCAATGTCAGTATGCAACTTGTTGGAGAATTTCTGTATAGATACACATGTCAAATTCTAGTATGTCATTTCATTCAGGACTGCACACATCTCGTATGTTCACATTGTGCCCAGTTTCTCAGCCCCCGGTACACATAGTTCCAGTGCATTCTCATATTACTATTATACAATTCCAATACACTCTTATGTCATTGTGTCACAATTCCAGTATGCTCACAGATTGCACAAACCCAGTGTGGCATTGTGCTATATTAGTATGTATATGTTCTGGTATCAACACAAAAAAGAACAGTACACATAACAATAGAAATATATTTATAGTCCAGCATTCAGTATGATGGAGAGAGCACATGACTTAATGGTGCATTGTTGAATTGGCATCAGTGGAGGGCAAAGAATGTAGGGGAAAGCAGAGTGAAAGAGGGAATGCAGATGAGCTGAATCTTCACGGCAAGGAGAATGTTCTTGGGGGCCATCTTGAATGAGGACAGGGAGTCAGTGGTTCTTATGCCTAATAGGACAGCACTTCAATGCCTTGAATCTATGTGAAACTTTGACTGTATGCTTAGGGGTGGTTAAGCCTATAGTTTGAGATAATTTAGAGGAGCTGAACTTAAATGCCCCATTATATACAACTTCACAATAAAAATACTCACTGACAACATTAAAGTGATGATCACATTCAGAATGTCCTAAGATAAAAACATCTCCCATGTAAGTGTCTCTAAAGCCTATAGGGCTAGGGCTGCTTCTACGAAATGCATTTTAGAGTCATCTTCCATCGTCCATTGTCTTGCTTTCCCGGTAAGTGGCCTGCAAAATGGTGAATCATATAAAAGCAGTGCCTGGTCATCTGGAACCTTTGATGAAGCATTGTGTTTCCTTTTTGAATCCACAAGGTGTTTCGGTTGAATGGGCAGGCTGGTTTAACAAAATGGTTTCTGAGACATAGAGAACTCGGCCAGGGCTGTGTCCTTGTACCATGTCTGTTCAACCTCTCTCTGTCAGAACATGGGGGCTCATTAGCCGGTTCCTCATTTGCACCGCCAAGGGTTCAAAATATATCTATTCCTTGGCCGACATATGACAATGATGTAATTTGTTTAGATTATACATAATTGGGTTTGCAACGCCTCATTAAAACTACTAGCAAATACGCTGCAGCTAATGAACTATCAATTAATGGCAATAAGACCAACCTTATCCGTTTTACCAGAAGTGCAAGTAAACCCTATGGTTACACCTGGAGAATTGTGACATTTCCCCTTGTGTCAGTTATAGATTTAACCTACCTGGGATTTAAACTAGATTTAGCACCTTGCAAAGAGTTAATGGCCAAGAGATTAAAGGGAAAAGCAACATTGTTGGCTGCAAAAATGAAGAGAATCCATAGCAAGTACTGCAAATAGCCATTACTTCCCTGATAGAGTTTTACAAGGCAAACATGATTCCAACTTTGATCTATGGCTATAATATATGTAATTTGGCTAGGAACATTGATTAGGATATTATTCAAGGCATCATTTGGAGAAATAAAACACGTAACCTTTGCAATTGTCTCCCCATCATCGCTCTTATATAAGGACTGGGTCTAACATTGATAACTTGCTGGTTCAACTGGAAAGTACTTACATTTTATAGAAATATACTAAACCCTCCTAAAGATTCCATCCATACAGATTTGAAAGACAACACATGTGGGGGAAGTCAAGGGCCCATTAAGAATGGTATGATTCTGGGTGAGTCTATCTTGAGAGATATTGATCAAACAGCGGGAACGTTGAGTGATAATCCAATCCAATAGAATGTACACCATTGAAAAGATGCGTAATTGTAAACATTACAAAAGCCTCTCCATGATTGATAAATCATTGTGAACTCTACCTAGATACCTGAAAACATTTCTGAATTCTTACTGGATGGCCCAGTCCCTGCAATTCAGACTAAAACTACTTCCTACGGGTGAAATACAACATATTCACGCTAAATATGTGGAAACCACCAATTCTTGTCTCCTATGCAACCAAGAAAAATGTACTCAAACTTTAGAACACTTATTGATTACTTGTCCAACCCTTCAAAATATAAGACTGTTGCTCTTTTGTAGATATACACATAATGAGCTATGGGTGACAACACAAGAGTTTCGGGGGAGGTTCTCAAGTAGAAACGAGACATCATTGTCAATAACGGTATTACAATTCTTACATTGCATCAACAAGATAGAGAATAGATGGTAAAGACTTTCCATTACGATTCACCATTTCTTTGTTTAACAAGCACTATGCACTTTATTAATGGCTCACCAGATGAACATATTTATTTAATACTTTAACGGTAACCTTTTAAAACAAGATCGGATTTTGATATTGCAAATGTAACGTTGTCTATCCATGGATTATTAACTACCAGTTCTTTAATTTTTTATTGGCATGTTTATATATTAGTGATTACGAAATGTATTCATCCTCATAACTGAATTAAACACATAGGGAAATGGAATGCTGAGACATTAACTTATTAGGATTATTTGTTAGGCAACGTTTAGTATTTTTATGTTTTCATGTGAATTAACCAATTCACAAATATACATATATATTTTTAAGACAAGCTTCACCCCTTTTCCACTGCATTAAATACAGCACTGCAGACCCTGATGTGCTGGACAAGGGTTTCAATCTAGCAATGAAGCTTCCTTGAGCAGATGGTGTGACTCACAAACCCCACCAGAGCTCTGACATCAGTTGCCTAACTCTACCCTTGACGCTCCTGTGTCATGGACAAGATCACAGCACAACACCCAATAAACAATCTCCTGCATTGGGGACGAGTTGTGTTGATTGTGGTCGATGGTAAACTGCCCTGCTGTTTGCCCTAAATCTCGCAGCTGCTGTTAACGGAATTGTGCATGACATTCTGCTAAGCATTTTGAAAGGCCAAATGAGGTGCTGTGGGATTCCTTTCGAAAAGGAAGCTTTCTCTGTGCAAGAAAAGGCATGCAAGGATGATAGCATGAGTGCGGTTAATTAGTTTGACGAGATTCTCTGATTATTAGCGTAATAGCATATACATGCAACTGATAGAACAAGCCACCCCCTAGAAGCGTCCTTCTAACTGAATTGATATGTTTTCACTTCTTCACCAAACTCATCATCACCAAACCAAAACGATTCACTCGCCCATGGGTATTATAGATCCAACATCTTACATCAAACAATGCAATCCAACACCTCCGCAGTCCAACTACCACATCACAGCCCCAAGCCACTCCATCCATGGACCACTATGCAAGATTCCCCTCTGGATACAAAGTCATCAACGCCTCCAATCACACAACACATAGAAAGATCACACGCATGCACATGTCAGGGTACATGCGACCTGCATGCAACAACACAAAGCACTGCAATCATGCACGTTACCTCTCTTAATGACTAATCCAAATCACCCCCTCTCTTTCAAATCACTTAGTGATCCTGGAGACCATGCAACATGCAGCGGTTTGTGGTAAGAATCCTATTAATGTAACATAACATGCCAGGCGGTCGATTGTCAGCTTGTGTTATGTCACTGAGCAATTACTGAAGGGAAGCAAATGTCTGCAACCAGTATTGATCCATTCTCTGCTCTGAGGAAAAGGGTCTAAGGACATTAACTCTCAAAGATCTGCACTTCCCAAAACCAAAAAGCAGCACTTTTATAAGCAGCAGCATTTTCCCATCTTCAAGGCACTGGTTGATGGCACAAAAGGAGAAACCCCTGTATAGTTTGAGCATTATATATAATAGTACAGTTTAAGAATATCATATGTCACCTTAGATTTCCAAAGGACTTAGGACCAGGCCCCATAGTTGTCAAGAATTGCCACCTATCAAGGGTGTAAAAGCCCTGGCTTTTTTTGATTGTTAAATATAAAATGATGCAGGTAATTCTCTCTAAGGGGGGAGGGGGTAGTCTGCTGACCAGACCCCCCTGCCTCCATAATACATGCCAACACCATTGTGTCCACCTGTCCCCTGCTGAATCAGTATCCTGATCCTCAGTGCCTGCTCCACTGTGGCGCAGAGCAGGTTCAGTGGGCACAGGGGCACCCTACTGGCTGCAATTACAGCCCAGTCATTGAGGCAGCATATGGTGCATTCAAGATGTGTACACTTGTTTCAAATCCACATACAATGAGATCTACTATTGTGGTGGTAATTGTAAACTTTACATGTAAACTATACCTGAGTTGGGTTATTGCGGCTCCTCCCATACTTATTACAGCCATATCAATTTGATTTCATGCATGTGTCAGTACTGTGAGCCCCTCTCAGCTGAGTCAGGGTTATGTGTATTCTGGACAAACAGTCTGGCCCTGCCAAGGACGGGTAACACCGCTCTCCAGTGAGGCAGCCTCCCAGCAGGATCTGACTTGGAAACAGAAATCAAAGGTCACAGCCATCCCAAAAAGTCTAGCCTCACAACAGAGTGCTGTGTTGAAGCTTTTGGAAAGGGAAAGGGTCAGAGTTAGCAGAGACAGAGGGTGCTCGGACCAGCTGCAGGAAGATTCCACCATCTTGTTTTACCAATTTATCATCACCATCATCATTTGGTAGTTTATATCGGCTCTTGCCATAAAAGTACATGTTACATAAAAGCAAATTCATCATATAACAGTGATAAATTCATATTCATTTCATAAAAAATATAATGCTATAAATGAAGTTTATGCATTAAAATCAATTAAATTTGCATCATAGTAATTATATCCCTTCTCTTAACATACTGCAGTTGTTTTTAAGAACTCCTGGACAGGCCAATGCCTTGAATACAAAAAAGTAACAGCTCTAAAAACACATATAGAAACATTGGTCTTGCATAGAATACTTGCATCCCTTCTGTACCTGATGCCAAACGAATTCAAGATCGATTTCAACCATTTGGCCCTAAGTGATGCATACAAGTGGCAGATAAAAAAGACATGGCATTCGTCCTTGTCACGTATTTTGCAGCAGCAGCATTTCAGGGAAAATCCCAAACCGCAATTGCTAGTAAACTTTGCAAGAGGTAAAATGCCTACACAAAATTTTGTGAAGAGTGACTTACCGTATTTATCGTACTGATAATCGATGTAATTCTCCCTGCCTGGCAAACGCTTACGGGTCAGGTATCCCCAGAAGATCTTTAACGGCTGCAATCATCAAGTTGCTCTTTTAGAACCCAATCATTAAAATGAGAGGTCAAAATCATTTTGGATCTATTGCAGTAAATGGTAGGATTATCACATAGAACTGAAAGGCTTGCAGATAACACCTGATTTACAAATTTGCACCGATAGAGGGACTTGCCTCCTAGTCATTCAATAAATCACAGCGAGCTTCTCGATAGACCTCCAATTCAGCTGAATCCCAAAGCCTTATCCAGTACAACCGAGAACTTAACATAATTCTGTATTTGATCTCTCTCATACCTAGTTCGAGGGCTCACTGCGTTGAAAGGGCACTTTATGGGATGCCCAAAAGCCTTTTTAGATTTGTATTCTTTGTCACTTGGAGAATACTGAAGTTAGAGTAACCCCAGATTTTGTCTCCATAGGTAGCCACCGAGATTGCTTGGACTTTAAATCTCTCCATTGCGTGAGAAATAGTGGTACCACCCAATTTTTGGGCAAAGTTAATAACAGCACCACATCCCTTTGCCAGGGAAACATCACTTTTTTCAACCTTTTTTCAACCTGGGGAGACCATGAAAATCTATTCCGCAAACGGTTTCTCAGATAATAATTTCACTCAAAGCTTTGTAATAGCATATCATTGATAAAGAACTAACAAGCAACTGAGCGTGTTAGGTGATTCTTTTAGCAGGTAATTACTTTAGTATTTGAGATGTTAATTGTTAAACCTTTCTCTTTGCACTTAGCTGCAAAGGTATTTAGTTGACATTGCAAGCCAGAGGGTGTTATGGATATATAAATTGCTTTGTCTGAAAAAAGCAGAAACCCCACTTTCCCACCTAAAGAATGTGCATCATTATGAATATGGTTAATGTCTTCAGCCAGATAATTAATTTAAATGCAGATATCGCTAAACGCATAAATGAAATCCAGAACAGTTGGCTTCTAAGAATAAATCCTCCACTCCAGACATTCCCCTCTCCTATCGCTACGGTCACTCCCTACTCTACACCAACACACAATAGAGCGCAGCTACACCCCTCGATCAATTTCGGCCTAGCTGCTCATATACGAACAATACTCCATGAACACCTCAACATCCTGCTAGAACGCAGCAGCTATACCCCACGAAAAATTGGCCTAGCTGCACACATAAGTGTCCTACACAGGCCTAACACCACCAGAATCCAGTCTCTGAGACCAACCTCCAGACTGCACACATTCAACTGATCTCAATATCACCACACATAATGTTAGGATGCAGCTACCATCAGGCAATTGCACCGGCTGCTCAGAAATTGAGTGCACCCAAGCACCCAATGATATCCCTAGTCCTTCGAGTGACCTGGACGGCGGTCCCTGAGGACGTCCAACACAGAAGTGCTTTGCGGTCATACCAGTGATATATAGATCACTGTATAAATGCCAAATAACATAACGTTAAAAGGAATAACAGGGGGGCCAGGACACAACCCTGCCTGACACCCTTAGTTAAATTAAATGGGTTTGTACATTCAACTCTAAGGCCTCAATGGACCATAACTTAATCATGTTGGTATAAAGCATGAATTGCACTGATTAATGTGGCATTGCAGTTGCGTGAGAATATGCCACCTATGGGCTTGCTGGACCAAATTGAAAGCCATTTGTAAATCGATAAAGGCAAGGTATATTATATGATTTTTCAAAATAACTGATTTCTGCAAAATTAAGAAAAATCTAAACAAGTAGTCTGCGGCCAATATGCTCCTTCTGAAGCCTACTTGAGCTGGTATCAGTATACTGTATTTGAGTGCCCAATCTCCCAATCAATATAGAATGACTTTAGAATTGACTTAAGCTAATGAGTCAATGAACAATATGAGGAGATAATTCGATGCAATTATCTCTTTATCTCTTTTCATTCCTGTCCTCTTCACTTCCTTTAACACAAAGAACTTTGGGTATGATGTCAGAAGGCAAAGCCCACCTGTCTCAAGGACTTGAATTGGACCCCTAAAGCAATCACCTGTTGATTGTAGAGGTCTACCAATCCTTCACTGATTCACTCTTGGAAAATCAGAGAAAGAATTAATGTGGACCTCTTTTGGGAGAGCTGATCTTTCCAAAGCCCTCAACCAATGAGGTGAAGAAAGAGCTGCACATTTGGGTGACTCTTCATGTGGACCAGGATATGCCACTCTGCACCAAACCTCTCCAGGCTGGGTGAGTAGACCCTCAATGGACTCATCCTGTTCTAGAGCCTCTGCTGTGGGTTTGAGTGGGAATTTGCAGGACCAAATCAGTTAAGGATCCCTGTTCTGCTGCATCAAACCAGTCAAGCCACATTCAATCCACATTCACCACCATTGAACCAGAGGGACCTTCTGGTCATGCTTTTAGTACTACAGCAAACCTTTGAACCAGCATGATTGCAACCTCAGAGCCTGTCACCACTCATCAAACCCAACTCAAACTGCTGGATGTCAAGTATGAACTCGAACCAGCAGTTACTAAATGACTCAACCCGGCCTGATGTCGAATTGTCGCTTCATCGAACTGCCCATTGCCAACCTTAGACTCAAACCCGAGGAGCGTCATGCATTGATCCTACACAGAGGTTACTTCACGTCTTGACCGAGCTCAACTTCAAACCGAGATCATGGTAAGCACTAAGACCTACTTCATTGAAATGTTGCCTTCAAACCACTCTCAACCACTGGATTCAAACCGACTCAATGCCAGGTCACCACTTTGGCCAGCATGACTCACCACACCCAAACCTGGTTTGATCCACTTACACAGCAGCTCAACAACTTGTTTGAGGCTGTCAGATCTGCTATAAGGTACACATAACTGCCCCCTAACCCATATAGGTCCCTGAAGACTGATTAGATTCCATGTGCACCTTTTTCACCCAAAGATATACCTTTTTCAAAGAACATTGTGGTTGTTGAATTGCCTTTCACCCCTGTATTCTTACCCAGAGTGTTCTGCATCTTTCTTTCTTTGCATCTTCTCGGTTCTTTCCAAAGGGATGGGTTTTGTACAGCCCTTTTCTATTTAGTTATTCTTGCAGTTGGTACGTTTAGTTAAAGTATATATATTTTCATAGAACCTTGATTAGACACTCCCTTTATTTTCGAATGTTACGCTGTGCTGCTTGGGTTCACAACCCTCTTAAGAGTATATAGCCTTCCATCTGCCCACGTTAGCAGAAAAGCCAAATGAGGTATTTCTCTTAACTGTGTCTATTTTACTTTTAATATTGGGATCACTGTTGGTTTGCAGAAGTGTGAAGGCCGAGCAAGTGGTTTACACACTACAGATACTGATACGCATGCAGACCAGAAGCCATTTTGTCACACTAGAAAATTACAAAATTACCATAATGTACAGTTGGGGTACCTTATCCTGTTAATGGGGAATAGAGGGGCACCACAGCCCCTGGTGGATACAGATACCTTTAATGACCCTAACACAAACCCCCTCTAAATCCTACTGGCAAGCAGATCCCAGTGTCTGGCAATCTGCATAACACAACAGCAATGGTACCGTGCATTCTCCTCTGTCCCTACTAGCCAAGCAAGACCTGACCAGCTTGATAGTGTTAATAGTACCAGAGTGTGGTGTAAAAGTCAATTAAATAAAATAACGTAACAGGAAAGAACATATCATTTGTACATACAGCTACACATATTACTCATGGCCCCTTTTGAGCTCTTTTGAATCCAATATGATGCAGAGTAAAGGTGGCCGGAATGTCATCCATATCACCAGCCCCCACTCATGCACAGAACCTAAATGCATAATTACTATATGCGTTATGGTCACGCCTCGGTAGGCATCTAACAGACTAGGTAGCTTGCTGGTTGCATAGAAGCAGATTGCATGCCATATCCGTCAAGGAACCCTCCCCACCACTTCTCTGGGAAAGATTATTACTAAATCTTTTCGTATCGCATCGTAGGTCTTGTGGGGTCTCTCCTGGGGTGTTTCTTTGTCTCGCGTTGGTGTCGGACTGTCAGCTTCATACAGGATTGCTCACTCACTTACTGTCAGATGCCTACACCTAATTGTCTCGACTGCCACTCATGCTGTGATGGCATATTCCACTCCCCGTGTTTCAAATGGTGGCAACGCCAATTAATTTCCCCTGGGTGCGAGATACGGCGCTTCTCCTGACGTCTCTAATCATAAATGGAGAAGAACAGGGAGAGGTGTCTGCGGAGGTTTGGTCGTGTGGTTTGGTCAAAAAGAAAATAAGAAGGTGCGTCATTTAAAAAGCAATCCCTCGCTCGGGGAGTGGGTTTAGGTATTGATCTGCCATCTGAAAACACTGATAAACTGTCCGAGCGCATCCAGCATCCATTTGCTCTTTGTTATTTCTTTCTTTAAGGTATACTTTAAGCATTGCATGCATTGCGTCAGCGCGTTTTTTTGGGAGTGACACTGGAGCAACAGGCCTCTTCAAACGTACACTGGGAATATGTGATATGTGAAACACTTGTGTATAGGCGTGTTATAAATGCCATATCATATCATATACACCGACCTGCCATCTCTTGGTCTCAAAACAAGCATATTGAACTGTTCTAGTTTATAAGAAGGACTTGCAGAGGTACAAACATGCGCTTTGAAAAACCTGTGTATAAGCGCATAATGAATAAATAAACAATCAACAAAAAACATCTTCCAGGGTAAACCTCCAAGTGGCTGCCTTGCATAAGAACAATTGGACATTGAAACATGAGCCCACTGAGTGAGGAGGGTTCTATGTCATTGATTTCAAGGGGTTTCACCTGCTGATCCCACTGGGACCAAACCCCACACCCACCTTCTCCTCTGCCAGCGGAGTTTCCTTTCCAATAAGCGTGGTTCACCTCCTGTCCTGCTTTCGGTGACCTGCTCCTTCTTTCCCTGCCACAGACAACATGCCCCCACCCTCACACACACACACTCTCTCTCACACACACCTGCTCCTCACACCTGCAGCCACTGCTCGCACTCATGTGTGGTGTGTGGTGGAACTTGGTGGGCTTTGGTTTTTGGTCCCAGTTTTTTTTTTGTCTACAGTGAGGACAGGCACAGGAAGGAACATAATGTAGGGACACAAGCACACACGTAATGGAACAAATGAGGCAATTTACAGGAAGGGTGCAGGGTGCCTACAGGGCAAGGGAGAATTAGGTTCAAGGAGAATGTGCTTAGGTAATGGGGTGCCCCCTAAGGCTTTAGGAGATGGAGCGTAAGGACCGACTTTAATGATTGAATGATGGTCATATATTTGACGTGGGAGTTTCAAAGGTGGGCATAGGAGGGTAAAATAGAAAATTTTAGAGGAAGCACTGGCTGGGTGAGGGATAGTAATTGTGAAGGGTGCTAGAATTAAATGTGCAGGAACGAGAGTGAAAGGGGTCAAAAAGGCCAGATTTATGGGGGGCATGAAAGGAATTAAAGACTAGCAGCAGAAGCTTGAAGATGGACCAATGGTGCTTGGAGAACTAACCCACATGGAGCTGGTCAGATGATTTGGGAGAGGACCAGGGTAGATTTTAAAGAGTATGATCAGAGGCAATAGAGCAAAGGTGCAGACAGCAAACAATATCAACCTTAATCGTCATGAGAAGACCAAGCCAAGAGCAGATAAGCAGTGATTTTCTGTTGCGGAGATGGAGACCCAATTGAAGGATCAAGCAGTGGTCGTTCCAAGGGAGTGGTCTAGTGCCAGTGAGCGGCAACCTCAAAGTGTTACATCCAAGTAGACGAGGCAGGGGCAGGAGCTGCACAGTGGCATTAGAAAGGAGCTGATGGTACACATGCATGCAAGAACGAATGCGACAAGAGAAACCAAATGCGCTATTCTTCTCTGGCTTTAATTCGGTGTGAGTTTGGTACGGTGGTGATATCACATAACAGAAATGTGCATGCTTTTTTAGTCAAAGTATTATATTGTGTTGGTCAAGTTATAATGCAGTATTATCAGATATGCAATAAAATAATACTGAACCCGAAAAATCAAGATTATATCCATTTGCAATTAGTACTTGAAATATCTCATTAGATCTAATTCGAATCAAGGGCATAAAATACAGTATTAATGTAATCTTGGATTATCCATCTATGTTCAATTATACAGAACATTATGAAATCCAGTCAGGGGAGGAGGCTGCTGCAGAATAGATGTTATGATATATGATATGATATGATTTGATATTTTATTAATATAGCACCTATACACAATGTGTTTCAAAGCGTTTCAAGGCAAGGGATGGAAGAAGGGAAAATACAATTACATTCTTACAGGCCATGAACAGTAAGGCAAACAATATAATGGGGTGTCCAGGATTCTAGTGCGCTGAGGCTAAAATAGTTGAAAAAAGTGACAATCTAATATGTTTAATTGGTGACTGCCGCGGTTATGGAACTGCTAGGTAACCCCAACCTAGATTGATATAGAAGAAAAAAGTATAGTTCCAAAAACATGTGCTGTCACCTAACACATAACAAAGATTCCAAATACATAAAACTGTGTTTTAATTCTGTGATCAGTAATGCTTGTGCCACTTGTGCCAACACTTGTTTCGACCTGTAAGGTCTTCTTCAGGGCAAAAACAATATTCTTATTTTTGAAAATGTTATGCGTTTATTTTATTAAGCTGTGGTCCCACTGACAAATGAAAATGTTATGCGTTTATCTTCACCAAAATATCTGCTTACTGGGATATGCTTGCTTGAGTTTATCGTAGCGGTCGCCACCTTCAGTGTCAAGCCATAAATTAGGCTCATTAACAGACTGTGTCCAACAAATATATATAAGGTGTAAAGAAGTTCCTCGTCAATGTAGTATTCTTCGCTACCTGTTGAGAGTTAATGGTTCTTCATACAGATGTCGTGCTGTGTTATAACAATGAGGTCCTTGTAAGTCGGACGAATGTGGCAGGTTTACATGGCTCAGGCCTCATGCTATATCCATCTCATACTATATCCATCTTGTATTCAGAGCTGTCTGGCAATGATTAGCTAGGAGTAGGAGGAGAACTTCAAAAATGCAAGTAATCTTTTTCCCAGCTTCCAATGCCATTTTAACACTCCCCCCAGTCTCCTTCCTATCAGACCTTCTTGCTCCCTCACCGAAGGCTCACAATCTTCTGGTCCTCTTTGATAGTCACATACGACTGAAACAATTCATCACTACCACCACCTCTTCTGCTCGTATTAACCTTCTCAACATCATGAAAATGTGTCCCTTTCTTCCAAATCACTCTGCTAAAGCTCTAATCTCCACTCCTGTGCTCGGAAAACTGGACTACTGCTCATGCCTACTCCTTGCCCTTCCTCTCTACTCCTTCCGTCCCTTAGACTAAGTCTTCAACTTTGATACCCACATTCTCTATCGCCTACACAGATCCTCCCCCACTTCTACCCACCAACGACATTCTGGGTGCCTCTCCATGCACACCTGCTCTATGTTCCTTCTCCTAGTCTACAAAGCTATCACTGGTCTTGCTCCTCAGTACCTGTCTGATTATATCTCAGTTTACTAACCATCTAGTTGCCTCCAATCCTCCTCTGCACTTAACCTCACCATCCCATACCCTCCCTGTGCCTCCTCTCACTTTCGCTTCTTCTCCCTACTCACCGCACTCCACTGGAACCAGCTGCCCATAATCAAAGCCATCCCAAATATGAATCTCTTCAAAGCTTGGCTTAAAGTACACTTACTAAAGAGGGATATAAAATCCATCCAGACACAGATGAAACAGTGTCCCACAATCACACATTACAACTCATTACTATCCAGAACAGATTGTTTGAGTACTATCCAAGGGGTGTTTTAGGTAAAATAAGTTGCAAATAACGCATTTGAACACATATTAGCTCAGTAGCATTGCTTAAAACGAGTGTAATGTCGGGTGTCTTGACCCACGTTTGAACTAATATGTTACAACATTTGGTGCTGTGGGCTTAGAAAATACAAGATGGCGAAAAGCCCACATTTGCGCCAGAATCCAGGAAAACCGTGCAGTTTTGCGCACACCAAAATGGTCGCCTAACCTGCCACCCACCAGTGCGAGCGTGATGGGCCAGAAGCGCCATGAGTGAAACGTGGTGTCAAAGGAAAAACAGCAGTGCCTGTCAGCTCAAAAAGCGCTTTGAAATCACATTTGTTTCTCTGAAATTAAAGCTAAACATGCCTATTTTAAACATTGCAAGATGTTCAAAAATCTCACTGAACACCAGTAGAATGTAGTCTTGTGTGCATACAAAATCTGGAAAGATGAAGAGCCTAAAGCAATGTTTATAACAAAACTGGCTGAGCCGTGGATGTCAGCAGTTTATCTGAAATTGGATTTAAAACCACTAAAATCGAAATGTTTAAAATAAATGAGTGACCTACTTTTGAGTGTCACATAGGTTGCAACTGTTTAAATGTCATAGTTTTGAACTTAGAATCAGCGTTCTAGCTGCATGTGTAAAAATTGTAAGTTTGATTTGAATGAAGAAAAACTGGGAACAAAAGTGACATTTAGCTGAAGCCTGGCTTAAAGAGATTGAATTCTGTCTGACAACTACCCCCTACTGGAGTGGAAACCTGCCCAGCAACTGCATTCCCATGCCTGGCCTCCCTTCTGCTGCACCACCAAAAGGAGATCACACCTCTCTGATTGAATTAGGGGTGGGGTACCTGGGGCTGCAGGAAACAGAACAATGAGCTTTCCTTGGATCAGGCAAATGTTAAATTAGGGGGGGTTATAAATGGCTTCCTCTTGGAAGAAACTGGGACGAGCAGTGCTTCTGGGAGCCACCGGAGCTGGAGGCGCGGACAGACAGAAATCCCCTCATGTGATTTGGAACCTAAACCACACCCATCTGGGCCAGAGCATAATTTTAAAAAGATGGATAATTCATAGTACGAAATTGTCAAAATTATATAATAATATCATTTATTCTTGTGATGTTTCTGTGCACATTTTAAGAGGTGTTAGGACTCGGTGGTATGTTCTGGGGGGTAGTAGCGGAAAATAAGGTATTACTCCAAATGTCTGTATGTTAAAAATCTGACACTTTATCATCTGATGCCCATAACCTTGCGCATGTGTGTGTAAATTCTGGAAAGGTTTACAGGTTGTGTTCTTGATGAAAAGGGGAGAATTCCGTCAGAAGTGGACACGACATCTTACAAAGACAGGGATTGGATGATTTGGTGCTACAGAAAATATGTTAACTGGACATAAAATATTAGAAAAATTGTACATAGATAAATAGGTATTTGGATCAAAAATAGATTTGTGTGCAAATTGACAAGGGGAGGATCCTCTGACCCATAAACTTACCTCATCACGATGACACTCCATTTCCTTCCCCCAATCAAGGGAGAGGGGAGAGCTTGGCCAATGATAAGTTGTGAGGGGCAGGCTTAGTTATGCCCACGCACACACCCATTTTCTAAAGACATAAAAGGAGCCACTGGGACCCAGGTAGGGACATTCATTTTCCATTTCAAACTGATTTCTTGCGAAGCACTCTGACGGACCAGACAACATCAAGAAGGACCATCCAGAACTTAGAATCCAGACTCCAGAACTTGTAGCAGAGGGGCCTGAACCACCAGCTGAATCATTTTTCAGCAGGCCTCAAAATCTTTTGCAACCTGGCTCTTCAACAGCCGGGCTGTGCTGTTTGATTCTGGCTAGAACCCTATGCCAGAACCCAGAAAGCAGTGCTGTATCCAGACCAGACTGCTGTTCAGTGCCAAGAACTTTTGCCAGAACCAGAGATCCAGACCAGCAGAACAGAGCTGACCCAGATCGCTGTGAGCAGAACCGGTAGCAGAGACCGTCCGTGGTGAGAGAACCACAGCTAAACCTGTCGACCAGATCCGTGACGGAGGCCCATTCCTTCCAAGACTAGGAGTGAGTATCCTGAAAACTGTGCCAGAACCAATCTCTTAGTCTAAAATAATCTGATTCAAACCATTTTAACCTGTCCAGAACTACATCATAGAAATTTTGTCCATTCTCTGACTTTAAACCTGTGAAAATGTCATTTGCCATTCTTAATCACTACTTTATTTCTGAAAATCTACCTCCACAAAATTGTCCGTATCTTTGGAACCGCGTGTGCTAGGAACGGGATTTAACTTTTATTTTAAAGCTAAGATCCTCAGCTTTCCAAAAAGCCCTACAGTTTATCCGTAATCATGCTCGACACACTCAGAAAAAGTGCCGCAAATTGCAACTAGCTCATTTCACCACCTCTCAAAAATCGCTGTCTTTTGCTTTGCATTGCTGAAATCCGTTTTCAACCTAATAATCCCTCATGAATCACTGATAGTGTTGAACTGAACTAATTCAAAGTAGCTGCCACCTACCCTGAATCGCCTATAGGGAATTAAAATCATTTGTAGCATATTTTCACTTCTTTGCAAATCACATTTAAGTATTTTGCCTGTGTTTTAAAATCATCCCTGTGTTCTAAGCTTGCTAGGGGGGAACTGAAATTCGTATTGTATTGTGATTGTATTCCTGAAAACTGTGTGCCTCTTCTTCCATCTCTTTATATTGCATAGGGGGGAGTGAATTGCCACAAAGGGCAAAAGTGATTATATTATCTCTTGTTGAAACCATATCAGTTTATTTCTGTACTGCATTCTTTCCATCATTGTTTTTCCTTGAAATCATAAAAGCATTCTCAACTACCTTATCCTTTCTATACCAACTTCTAAGTGATTACAAAAGTGGGCTAGTGTAATATTATCCATTGTTGATCACTGTCATATTCATAAGTGTGCAATCAAATATTAATTTATTATAAAAGTGTGATATATATATATATATTGTTTAGTTTTCAAATAAATCTTTTAAATTGCAAAACAAACCTACTTCTTGGCTCAGTGAGGTCAGGGGGATTCAAAGAGAGGGGCGTTATACAAGGGTTTATCATCCAGATTATAACTTGTCATAAAGATATATCAATAAGGGCTTCCCTTGGGCATCCCAAACCAGACATTGGGCCTCATTCCGAGTATGGCGGTAAGGGATAGCGGCCACCGGTAACGAGACCGGTGGCGGTATTCCCTTACCGCCATACTCTGAGTTCCCTCTGCGCTCTCGCCTTTAACGCCTGCTTTGAGCAGGTGTTAAAGTCGAGGGCGCAAAGGGGCCTCCAAGCCAATAACGGTGACCGTAATGAACGGTCACCGTTATTTGCATCTTCCCCATTCCCATTGAGCCCTATGGGGGCTCATTTGGGAATTGGGAAGAGCCTTGGTGAATGGGGAATTACCGCCCCGCCAACCTTGGAATGGGGCGGTGATTACGCCATCCACCAAGGCGCTGCCGTTCCGGGTACGGCGTCAACCAAGGCGTTAATAGCGCCATTGGTTAGCGCCGTACTCGGAATGAGGCCCATTGACTTAGTTGGAGTGCAGAATTGAAGTCCCTTAACAGAGTGTGGGCTCGAGCCGGGACATCTGTATTAGACCTACCACTTGTGCAGCTTGATACAGTGTGCTAACTGATAGGATACATAAATCCTGTTGGATCACCACACTGTATTACACTGTAAAAAACACTCCTCAAAGGAACGCTCTAAGGAAACGGTCTGTTTTGCAAAATAAAATACTAACTTCTGTAAGTCAGGAAGGAAATCAATTTCCAAAATGACGACCTTGGTAGATATCAAAATGGACAGAGAGCACCTCTTACATAAGCTATTTGTGAGAGGTGAGTGGACTGAACAGGACCAAAATGTGTGGTTGCAGGCAATCGCGCAATAGGTCACTGTAACTGGGTCAGATATATGGAGAGATATATGAACTATATATGGCCCCTAAGGCGAAGGAGGAGCACAACAAGATTGCCAGGGTAGCGGCATATTTATATTTATATATGGGAGCCATACAGGACAAATGTGCTGAAGGCCAAGATCTGGCAAATAAGCAACTGATGGCATTAGAGAAGGCTCAATCTGACCTGGTCTCTTCCGAGCAGAGGCTGCAGAGGAGCCAGGAGTCATAAAATGATAGTAGGCAGTATATCATTAAAATAAAAGAGGATATGGGTATCCTGCAACAGGAAAAGTCTGACCAGGATACCAGATTTCTGGCCTTGCAGAAGGAGTAACAAGAAGGTTTGGATGCCCTACTGCAGAGCCAGAAAAAGCTGGAGCAACAACTGGACTTCAATAAGGCATGCACAGAGCAGGTAGTTGCCCTGCAAAGCCACCTAGATAGGGTGAAGGCAAAGAGCAGCAAACTGATTCTGAAAGACCTGGATACCCAGGCAGAGTTTGATCAGGAGCGCCAGAGAGCTGGTGCCTTTCAAAGGCAGAGGGACGACCTGGCGGCACAGATGCAGGCTCTTAGTCAGGAAAGGGACACCTTAGGCCAGGAAGTCTGCTAATTAAAAGAAAAAATTGAAGAAAATCACCTGGCCCTCCAGGGACTGGGTGACCTCCAAAAAGAGCATCAGAACTTGTTAAAGCACACCAGGAGGGTGGAAGATGCTCTGGCAAGAAAGGAACAGGCCAGTAGGGATGGGACTCAGGAGGTAACCCTCCTGCAGCAAAGACTGGCCCAGTATTCCAGGACCAACCAGGAGGCACAGAGAAAGAATGAGGCTCTCTGTCAGCACAATGATAGGCTCCAGCAACAGGTAGCCATGCAGGAGAGACTGATAGAGTCTAGTAAGGCCTTAACTGAGGAACTGAAAGCACAGACTCTTGCATGGCAACAGGGAGCAGGGGCTGATAGAGATGAGGTTCACTGGGAAAGGGAAACACCTGAGCATAATCTCAGGAGCCCTAGTACCAGAGGCCTTCATCTCTCCCAGTCCTTGGACTCTGCCACCCCCATGTACAATGGCGCACATAGGCCCAGGGCCACGGGGATGGCAGATTACCATCCAGCCAAAAGTATGGGGCTCATAGGCCAGTACCACCCTGGAATGGATGGGCGGCATCTGGGTATGGGCACCCAAGTACAATGCAATTTAGTGGGGAACCACGGGAGAGTAGGCCCTCTAAGGGCATTCTGAAAACCTCTTCCCAGTTAGGTCAGTGGGGGGGGTACCCATCAAATCCAGGCAGCAAGGAGGAGTCTGAAGACTCCTCCGCACGCCCCAGGACACAAGAGACTAGGTTCCCACATTCTGCCGTCCATTCCCAGGCTCGCAGAATTTGGGAAAACCTGGAAGATAAGACGGGAACCTCTGGGAGCAGTGCCTCTGAGTCGGAGGATGAATGGATCAGGGTTACCCAAACCAAAAAGGCCAATAAGGCAAAAAGGGCCTTGCTTAAGGACCCCTTAAAACAGATTAAGGCAATAAGGAGTGTCATCACCCCTTATCACAAGAACGCCAAGTATTCTGTTTGGGAACACTTGGAGCTTTATGAGCAAATGATGGAGACTTTCCATTTGAAGGACTGCAGTAGCTGCATTCAGTATGTCAAATGGACATTCTTCCCAGAATACTCTAGTTTCTTTGCGGGGATGGAGGACCAAAACCATTCAAGATGGTCCACATATAGGGCAGCCATCTTGAAACATTTTTCTGTTCACAGAAATCCCCAAGAGGCTCGCAAGGCAGCCTACAATTTGCAATGTGGGGAGGATCAGGCCCCACAAGAATTTGTGCAGGAATTGAAGCGTGCCTTTGCGCAGACTACCAAAAGGGTGCGCACGGACAGTAAAGAGTTTGTAAATACGTTTTTACATGCCTTACCCAAATACATAGTGACCCAGCTAGTGAGAGATTTTCACGAGAAAAGGTCACTAGACTGGGTCATTGAACTGGCCACCTGAATCTATGAAGTGCAGAAGCCCATAGAAAATAAAAATAACGCCCAGAAAAGTCCCAAACCGACAAGCACCCCTGCTGCTGCCAAGGTGGCAGAGGTAAAGGTTGCCCCCATTTTAGATTTGGAGATGGGGGGCCTAAAAACCTGCCTGCACCGAATAATTCTCAGCCCAGAAGGCCCTCAGGCTAGTCACAGACAGGGAGTCAAGGAGGAAGCCACAAATGGGCTCCCTCGCTCCCCTGACTATGTAAGTCCCCGCTACAAGGCAAACCGACCCATCCTGGGGTATGTGTGGACTCCTCCAGCCCAAGGGGGGGATCCAACCAGGCACCCAACCCAGGGAACTTCCCTCCTAACTTGCCACAGGAGGGCAGAAATTCACCAAACCCTGGGCAGAACTTTTTTCCCAGGTATCCACCCAATTTCCAGCCCCAAAATCATCCATCCTTCTTTCCCCAATTCCCTGAGCCCAGACCACCTAATCCGGGAGAGGGGAGGTCAAGGGTGGAGGGGTACCCAAATCTTCCCAACCCGGGGTACTACCAGAGACGGGGTAGCTACCCTTCCCAGAATCAGCCCGTGGGAGAAAGTAGAAGCCTGTATCAGCCTGAGTGGGTTTCACAGTTAGAGCGCCAGGTCCAAAATATGGCACGGGATCTGGGTCACATGCTGAGGGCTCAACAGAACCCTCAGACGAGCATGCCAGCGCAGAATGCCCCAAACTCTGGGCCTGGTGCTCCAGAACAATGACGGGGGCAGCACTCCGATAACCCACCGGTTCCCAGGGTGGAGGCATAAGGGGAAGGGGGGTGTACAGCCTTGGAGGAAGCTTCCTTCCCCACTTGTAAACAGCCCCTGGAAAACCAGGAACCGGAAACAAAATCTCCTACCCCTGAAAGTCTGCCACCAAAGGAGCAGAGAAGAGGTAGGAGAAACAAAGGACCCAAACAGACCAATTTTGTGGAGGAGGTACAGGTCTTCCAATTTGAGGGAGAGGGATCCTCGGAGGATCCTGGGAAAAGGATCTTCTCCTTCAGAGATGGGGGAACTCCTCCCAAGGAAAAATGAGTCCCAAGGGATTCCAACCCAGACTGGGTAGATGTGGGGATTGAGCTGTTGCCGCCCATCATTCCATCCCAGAACCAACAATACCGAAAACCCCTGGTTCAAACCCATCCTGGTGACTGCCTCCAAAAGGGGTGGGGGGCGGCCCAGAACCGAAACCAGGGGAACCCAAAACCGCATCAATATCCAATTGCCAACTTTTTCTTTCAGATTCCCAAAACTCCCTGCCGAACTCTGCCCAAATCTCTTCTCTCTCAATGTCCAAAACCAGAAAATTAGCCCACCAGTTGTCCAAAAATGTGCATTATCTGTGCCCCCTTGAGGAGAAGGAGGGAAGATACTATGCCCCGGTACAAGTACAGGGGCAGGGTACAATTTTGGCACTGGTGGACACTGGATCCCAAGCTACTCTTCTGTCCAAAAGGGCCTTTGATGAACTAAATGCAGAAAGGCGGGAGAATTACCGAATTCCTCTCACCTCTCTTCCTGGACAACTTCAGAACTTTGACGGGAAGGAAATTCCTGCCGAGGGGACTGCAGATTTTTTACATCAAAATTGGGCGACACAAGGTGAAACACCCGGTCATAGTAGTGACTCCAGAGGGCACCCCTTGTTTACTAGGGAATGACCTCCTGAGAAGGTTGTCACCCCTCATAGATTGCGTAAACAAGGTCCTCTGGACCCAGACTAGCCAACCAATAAAAATTAAAACAGAGCGTCAACCATGTTAGTTTAAACGGCACCTGCCACATGGTTGAACAAAAATCTGAACAAGTAGAATTTCACTTCCAGAACAACCAAATTCCAGACGTGACAGTAATAGCAGTAGGACAACAGACTGGTGATGGGGGGTCCTCTCGGTTTCTGAAAATCAACCTTCCTTCCAGTTTAAGGTGGTATTCAACACTCGAAGGAAAGACTCTGAAATTCTTTACTAATCCACAATCAGACATTCCCACTTCAATAGTCCAGAAAGATGTGAAATCAGCTCAGAACCTGACTGATATTCAACAAATTGGAGAGCAGTTGTTCATCCCTGTTCAGTTAAATGATGGGAAGGACTCTGTTCTCTCCCAAGTGTGTGTGAACAACGGTAAGAGCTTCATCAGCGAAGCCATGTTCCGCCAACTCCCAAAAGATCCAGCCATTCCCACATTCAAACTGATAGACAAATGGGAAATGGATCTGGAAACACCCAATTCCAAACATCTCCTGCCAAGCAGGTGTATGCTCAAAATCTCCATTGGCAACAAGAGCATAGCCCATAATTGTTGGGTCGTGTGAGACGTCACTGCCGCCTTTTACTTAGGCAGTGACATTCTCAATCGCTTTGCCATTCGTTTGGACCTAATAACTTCAAAGCTTGGTCCCGATTAGCAGATAATCCCATGGGCTTTGATGATCCAGAAAAAGCATTTAGGTCAGCTCAATTGCTACCTTATGCAGTTGAAATTCAGCTCAAAGAGGAAGTCACCATCCCAGAAAGGACCCGACAATTCTCCCTGGAAGTGAAAGTTAAAAGAGGACAACAATTGAAAAACCCTGATGCTTATATCCATCTAAATGCTTCTCTCCAACAGCAAGGGTTAGGGGTAAACCCAACACCATTAGTCAACATAGAACATGACACCATTCCAATAGAGGTGGATAACAGCGACTTAAAGAGTATTACTCTAGCCACAGACACCATTATTGGAATGGCGGTGGATGACCGACATTTCTCCATTGATTTAGGAAATGAACTGTTAGGACAAATCCCCAAGGACTGTTTTGACAGTGACAGTGACGACAATACAGCACCAGACAGGATCTTTACCCGGCATGGGGGGAACTTCCTGGTGTACACTTCCTGCCCTTATGGTAAGGAAGATGTGACTTGTGACTTCAGAAGGGATGAGGTGATTTTCCAGGTCCATGAGAGCTGCCTTTCCCACCTGAAGCCTCCAGTCCAAATCAGCACGCTGACCAGGGAGGCCGCTGAGATAGCAAAACCAGAAGTCTTTCCAGGCTTCAGGCAGATGGTGGAAGAGAGAGTCAACCTAGCTGATGCCTGTGTGACTCTGGAAAAGAAGCAAAAGTTGAAACAAGTTTTCTTGGATTTTCAAGATCTCTTTGCGGTAGACTCATATGACTGTGGTCGCACCGACATCCACACAACAACAATTCCCACGGACCCTGGCATGACTCCAGTGTTTGTGAAGCAATATCCCTTGCCTCTCGCATCCATGGAGTCCCTTACTGAAATAATTAAGAACCTTGAGTCCCGGGGAATAATCCGTCCAGTACACAGCACCTTCAATAATCCGGTGCTTGGAATATTGAAGCCAAACGGCCAGTGGAGACTCTGCGCCGACCTTAGGGAGCGCAACAAATGGGTCCATACTTCCCGATGGCCTCTTCCCTACATTGAACAAGGAATGGCCCAGATCCAGGGGTCAAAGGTATTCACTGCAATAGACCTGACCAATGGATACTGGACCGTGCCTGTCAGTAGGGAGGACCAATACAAACTGGCTTTTACCTTTGGGGGCCAGCAGTACACATGGACCCGAACTTCCTTCGGATACCTCAACTCCGGCAATGAATTCAACATTTTTCTACATAAGGCCATGCCCGACCTGGGTGCGAGGGGTAACCTGGCTTATGTAGATGATGTCCTCATCAAAAGTTCATCTGTGAAGGAACACATAGCGGAGATCCGTTATGTTCTGACCCAGTTGAGGCCGCCGGAGAAAAACTTTCTTTTCAGAAAGCACAGTGGTGTAGAACCCGTGTTAATTTCTTGGGGCATGAGATTACTCCTCAGGTTCTCTGTCCCCAGGAAAAGAAAGTGGAAGCACTTCAAAGACTGAAAGACCCCACAACTCTGCGGGAAGTAAGGAGCCTCCTTGGACTGACTAATTACAGCAGAAAGTTCATTGAGGGCTACGCCGAGATCACTAGACCCTGATTCATCTATTGAAGGGGGGGTCAAGTGGGAATGGGGACCAGAACAATCCGAGGCAGTAAGACAGCTTAAAAGAAGCCTCTCACAAGTGCCTTGCCTAGCTTACCCTGTCAGAAACAAGGAGTTTTTCTTGGAGACAGGGTTCTCTAATACATGCTTGACTGCAGTATTATATCAAAAGCATGACAAGGTCAATAAAGTAATCTCCAAGGCGAGCAAAACTTTATCCTCTGTGGAGGAAAAATTCAACGATTGTGAGAAGGCACTCCTGGCAACGGTGTGGGCATTGAAGAATTACCGCCCGTTTCTCCAGGGGGAAAACATCATAGTGGAGACTCCACATCAGCCTCTGCAATATCTCCAAAGTGACAGAATCCGGGCCGGAAATGTGAGTAATTCCCGAATTACTTCCTGGATTCTGTCAATGCAAGTCTTTCCTGTGGAGGTCAGATATGGCCAAAACAAGAAGAGTCCCCTCGCGCAAGGTCTGGCTGACTTGCATGATTGTGCCAGAGAAAACTGTCTCGAGGATGAAAGTCTAAAAATCAAGGACAACATGGAGGCATACCTTAATTCCCCACACAAAGTCTTTGAAGAAGACAAGTGTGAGGGAATGCCCACTGTCTATGTGGATGGATGCTCTTACCATGTTGACAACAATGGGGAAAAAGAACTTGTGGCTGGCTTAGGGAATGCATGGGTGAATGAGTCCCCAGAACCCTGCGCTGGGTACAAAATTGGTCCCCGAAGTAGTCAGGTGGCAGAGTTGATGGCTGTGCATCAAGCCATCCTCACTGCTGTCCAACATCAACTCCACGAACTGGTCATAATCACAGATTCAGATTATGTACGGAACGGGTTCGTGGAGCACCTGGTTAATTTGAAAACCAGAGGCATGTTATGTGCTAATAACAAACCCTTGAAACATGGGAAGTTAATTCAAAACATTGATGGTCTGGTCACCGTGAATGGGATGACCATCTACTGGAAAAAGATCAAGGGTCATTCCAAAGTAGAGGACCAGACAAAACTGGAAATGACTTAGCTGATCAGCTGGTCAAAACCAGGGCCATCCAAGGGGATCTAGTAGAGATTGAGTCCCTGTTGGGGGAAATCCAGGTCACTGCTATCACTAGGTCCCAGACAAATGCTCACAATGATCTTTCAACTGCACAATGGAGTAAGGAAACCCCAGACGCTGATTTGATTACGGCTCAGAAAGGGGATCCAATAATTGGTAAGTTTTACCAACACATTGAGGACCCTGAGAACTTTCCCCTGACGGATACCAATTACATTGGGAAAGAGGACCTTAGAGTGTTGATGAAATGTCCAAAAATGTTCCGAATCCAAGACGGTTTGCTGGTAAGGAAATCCCAAGCTGGCCATGATCAGTGGGTGGTCCCTACCTCATTCCGAAGCCTGTTCTTAAGTCACACCCATGATGCGGCCACCGCCGGTCATAGGGGGTTTCATACAACACTTGGGATCTTAAGAGAGGTTGCATACTGGCCACACATGGGGCAGGACCTCAACCAATACTTGAAGGGGTGTCTTGTGTGTGCACAATGTCAGCCAACATCCCTCACACACCGTGCGCCTCTCCAAAAGAGGGGGGTGACACTGCCATGGTCAGATTTGCAAGTCGACTTCATAGGCCCCGTGATTTGCTCCTCTAGAGGAAATAAGTACATTTTGACGGTGACATTCTTATTTACTAAATGGGTGGAATGTCTCCCGGCTCCAAACTGCAAGGCAGAAACAGCAGCTGCCCTGATGATCAACCACTTGTTTTCACGTTTTGGACTACCCCAAAGGATTGAGTCCGACAGAGGTAGCCACTTCACCAGTGAAGTAATGACAAAGATGTGGGAGATACTGGGGGTTAAAAGGAAGCTACATATTGCTTACCGGCCAGCCTCTTCTGGTGCAGTTGAGAGATACAACAGAACCATTGTGAGCATCTTAAAAAAGTTTGTGGCAGATTCTGGGCCAAGTTGGGATATCCGATTACCTCTTGTCCTAATGGCCATCAGATCTACCCCTTCATCTGCAACTAAAATGTCACCATTTGAGCTGATGACTGGATGCAAGATGGTGATTCCCCAGCATTTGCTCTACAGGACCCAAGAGCAGACATTAATAAATGCCTCCACAACTCACAAATACGTTGAGAATTTAAGGAAACACCTCCAACATGCTTTTGCCTATGCTCAGCGGAATCTAGAAAGATCAGCCGAGAGTATGAAAGCTCACTATGACCTGAAGACTACCATGAAAGAATACAATGTGGGAGACCGGGTCTATCTATACAATTTCCAAAGGAACCAGGCCAAACAGCGAAAATTTTTGCCTACATGGAAGGGACCTTTTGAAATTGTAGACAAGATCTCCCCAGTCGCCTGCAAGATCCGCATCCCGAAAGGTAGTTTGGTGGAAGGGGAAGACAAGTGGGTCCATATAAATCAGCTAAAGTGTTGCCGTCCCAGGCACACTCTGCAGCAACTGGAGGAGTCCTCTGCAATTCTAGAGGGGGCCGCTCCAGAGTAATACAGTTCCAACCCTAAAATATTCCACATATAGCCTATAAAATTCTATGATTCTTGAATGCAAATGTTTCCTGAAGTATAAAATGTATATGTTCACCCCACCATTAACAGTGGGGGGAAAATATCTACGAATATGTTTCTGCTGCTTTGCTTTGTCATCCTAGGAGAGATGAAACCATGGAGACTGACCCAGGAGGACGACCCGGGGACCGAGAGCAAAGATCCGAGGGGCCCAGGGTACCGCCCGAAACTCCCATTAGGACCGGTGAGGAGAACCGATCGATCCACCCTGATGGAGGAAAAGATGCTGAACTGTGCCATCTGCGGAATCAGAAGAAGATGATGTGGACCTCCCAGCGCGTGGATCAAATCATCCTTTGCACCCGACTCCCCCTCGACTCGACTCAAAATCAAAGTGCAGTCGGGCGGGGGAGCTCTTCGGGTCTCTTGACCCACGTTTGAACTATTATGCTACAACATTTGGTGCTGTGGGCTTAGAAAATCCAAGATGGCGAAAAGCTCACTTTTGCGCCAGAATCCAGGAAAAACGCGCAGTTTTTCACACACCAAAATGGTCGCCTAACCTGCCACCCACCAGTGGGAGCGTGATGGGCCAGAAGCGCCATGAGTGAAACGTGGTGTCAAAGGAAAAACAGCAGTGCCTGTTAGCTCAAAAAGCGCTTTGAAATCACATTTGTTTCTCTGAAATGCAAGCTAAAAATGCCTATTTTAAACATTGCAAGATGTTCAAAAATCTCACTGAACACCAGCAGACATTTGGCAGAATGTAGTCTTGTGTGCATACAAAATCTGGAAAGATGAAGAGCCTAAAGCAATGTTTATAACAAAACTGGCTGAGCCGTGGATGTCAACAGCTTAAGTGAAATTTAAAACTACTAAAATCGAAATGTTTAAAATAAATGAGTGACCTACTTTTGAGTATCACATAGGTTGCAACTATTTAAATGTCATAATTTTGAACTTAGAATCAGCGTTCTAGCTGCATGTGTGAAAAATTGTAAGTTTGATTTGAATGAAGAAAAACTGGGAACAAAAGTGACATTTAGCTGAAGCCTGACAACTACCCCCGACAGGAGTGGAAACCTGCCCGGCAACTGCATTCCCAGGCCTTGCCTCCCTTCTGTTGCACCACCAAAAGGAGATCACACCTCTCTGATTCAATTAGGGGTGGGCGACCTGGGGCTTCAGGAAACAGAACAATGAGCTTTCCTTGGCTCAGGCAAATGTTAAATTAGGGGGGGTTATAAATGGCTTCCTGTTGGAAGAAACTGGGAGGAGCAGTGCTTCTGGGAGCCACCTGAGCTGGAGGCGGAGACAGACAGAAATCCCCCCCCCATGTGCTTTGGAACCTAAACCACACCCATCTGGGCCAGAGCATAATTTTAAAAAGATAGATAATTCATAGTACGAAATTGTCAAAATCATATAATAATATCATTTATTCTTGTGATTTTTCTGTGCACATTTTAAGGGGTGTTAGGACTCGGTGGTATGTTCTGGGGGGTAGAAGCGGAAAATAAGGTATTACTCCAAATGTCTGTATGTTAAAAATCTGACACTTTATCATCTGATGCCCATACTCCTTGCGCATGTGTGTGTAAATTCTGGAAAGGTTTAGAGGTTGCGTTCTTGATGAAAAGGGGATAATTCCATCAGAAGTGGACACGACATCTTACAAAGACAGGGATCGGATGATTTGGTGCTACAGAAAATATGTTAACTGGACATATAATATTACAAAAATTTTACATTGACAAATATGTATTTGGATCAAAAATAGATTTGTGTGCAAATTGCCAAGGGGAGGATCCTCTGACCCATAAACTTACCTCATAACGATGACACTTCATTTCCTTACCCCAATCAAGGGAGAGAGGGTAGCTTGGCCAATGATAATTTGTGAGGGGCAGGCTTAGTTATGCCCACGCACACACCCATTTTCTAAAGACATAAAAGGAGCCACTGGGACCCAGGTAGGGACATTCATTTTCCATTTCAAACTGATTTCTTGCGAAGCACTCTGCCGGACCAGAAAATATCAAGAAGGACCATCCAGAACTTAGAATCCAGACTCCAGAACTTGTAGCAGAGGGGCCTGAACCACCAGCTGAATCCTTTACAGCAGGCCTCAAAATCTTTTGCAACCTGGCTCTTCAACAGCCGGGCTGTGCTGTTTGATTCTGGCTAGAACCCTATGCCAGAACCCAGAAAGCTGTGCTGTATCCAGACCAGACCGCTGTGCAGTGCAAAGAACTTTTGCCAGAACCAGAGATCCAGACCAGCAGAGCTGACCCAGATCGCTGTGAGCAGAACCGGTACCAGAGACCGTCCGTGACGAGAGAACCGCAGCTAAATCTGTTGACCAGATTCGTGACGGAAGCCTATTCCTTCCAAGACTAGGAGTGAGTATCCTGAAAATTGTGCCAGAACCAATCTCTTAGTCTAAAATAATCTGATTCAAACCATTTTAACCTGTCCAGAACTGCATCATAGAAATCGTGTCCATTCTCTGACTTTAAACCTGTGAAAGTGTCATTTGCCATTCTGAATCATGACTTTATTTCTGAAAATCTACCTCCACAAAATTGTCTGTATCTTTGGAACCACGGGTGCTAGGAACAAGATTTAACTTTCATTTTAAAGCTAACAACCTGTGCCGCAAATTGCAACTAGCTCATTTCACCACCTCTCAAAAATCGCTGTCTTTTGCTTTGCATTGCTGAAATCCGTTTTCAACCTAATAATCCCTCATGAATCACTGATAGTGTTGACCTGAACTAATTCAAAGTAGCTGCCACCTACCCTGAATCGCCTATAGGGAATCAAAATCATTTTTAGCATATTTTCGCTTCTTTGCAAATCACATTTAAGTATTTTGCCTGTGTTTTAAAACCATCCCTGTGTTCTAAGCTTGCTAGGGGGGAACTGACATTCGTATTGTATTGTGATTGTATTCCTGAAAACTGTGTGCTCTCCTTTCATCCCTTTATATTGCATAGGGGGGAGTGAATTGCCACAAAGGGGAAAAGTGATTACATTATCTCTTGTTGAAACCATATCAGTTTATTTCTGTACTGCATTCTTTCCATCATTGTTTTTCCTTGAAACCATAGAAGCATTCTCAGCTACCTTATCCTTTCTATACCATCTTCTAAGTGATTACAAAAGTGGGCTAGTGTAATATTATCCATTGTTGATCACTGTCATATTCATAAGTGTGCAATCAAATATTAATTTATTATAAAAGTGTGATATATATATATATATATATATATATATATATATATATATATATATATATATTGTTTCATTTTCAAATAAATCTTTTAAATTGCAAAACAAACCTACATCTTGGCTCAGTGAGGTCAGGGGGATTCAAAGAGAGGGGCGTTATACAAGGGTTGATCATCCAGATTATAACTTGTCATAAAAATATATCAATAAGGACTTCCCTTGGGCATCCCAGACCAGGCATTGACTTAGTTGGAGTGCTGAATTGAAGTCCCTTAACAGTAATAACTTTTGAAACTATCTCACTCTAGCCCAAAAAGCAACCATACTGTAAAGAAACAAAAATGGGCGCATCCTATTATCATGGGCTGGCATTTCAGGCATTGCCCTATTGCTCTATAGGCCAGTCTGAGCCTGCCCACCACTGCCTCCACTGATGCTTAATAATGTAATTTTGTACGTTTCATTAGGGGAGGAAGGATAGCCCAGAGGTGACGTGTTCATCTTGGAAGCAAGACAACATAGCGCAACACAGGTTAAAATCCTGATCCGTGCTTAGAAACCTCTTGCTGGTATTAAGCATGTTATAAAAGAACAATTATAATTATGAAATACTTCTCTTTAGTTTGAAGCGCTTGCCACCTGTGTATAACGTTACCTGTGTACGTCACCTGTTTTCTGATATACATTTTATTTCTGTTTGTTTTGTCCCTGGTATATATCCTCATGTGTTGCACCCTCATAAACTGGCTCACTACTTGTTCTCATCTTTGTGCTATTGTACACGCACTCTTTGTAAATGTGTTATAGTAAGCCATTTCCGATTGACATTGACATCCCTATTCTACAAATAAAAACAAATACAGATACAAATCATCACTCAGTCTCCCAGGAAAGACAAATTCACCACATTCATGTTGTGGAGAAAAGATTCCAATTCCCCACAAACTCCCTGCATTGGTAGTTCCAGTTCGGGAAAAAGAGTTCTGCTCAGTGCATTCAGCTGTTCTAGTTGTACTGACTATGATTATTTAAGGGGTATTAGTACCCGGCGAGGGCGCAATCAGAATGAAAGAACCATTCTGACTGGCCCTCGCCGAGGCATTACCCGGCCGGGAATCTTTCCGTCTGGATTCCACTGCCATTGGACCCATTGGGGACGTGGCAGCCCCTCGGCCAATAAGGAGGCTCAAAGCGTGGCCATCCCCGCTCCGAGCCTCCGCACGGCTGAGAGGCTACCTTCGCCCCCGCCAGGGACTCCGGTAAGGCTTTTTTTTCCTGCAGCATTTTGGGACAGAAAAAAATGCTTTTGTGCCCCCGTCAAACAGATATTGCGGGCCGGGGTAGTAATAGCTATATGTCCCTCACAGCGGGGGCATTACCGACTCTGGTAATGCCCCCGCCGCTCGGGGCATATTGCTTAATTAACAAGGTCAAATCTTATCTGTGGTCACTTCTGCCATGTTTGAAGGGGAATGTTCCAAGGTAGGAGAGGTCCCTTTATGTTATCCCTTTAAAGATCTGGTAGGCGTGATACCCTATGAAAAAACTTCACCACCTGAATCCAAATGGCCACATTTTCTCGAATGGCCAAATAAATATTTGCATAGGGAGAGGCTCCTGAATAAGTACGCTTTTTTTCAAATTGTGAAACTTCTTCACAGATTCTCTGGCCGGTGGTTGGACATGACTCTGAATGTTCGTGTTTTGTTTGTTCTCTTATTTTCTATTTCAAAATCCACTAGCAGCACATTCCTTTTCGCTGTTTGGAGTAGTTGCTTAAGATCAGTGTGTTGACTAGTGATATGTGTTTTCACGATTGTGCTTCACTGTTAGATCTCAGGGTTTCAGTCTTTGCATCCTGTAAGCTAAAAGAAGGATCAGCCGAGGGTGGAAGCTTCAGCAATATTTACTACCAAGCCACTTTCTAAATGTACTGATAGAGCTTTAGATCGAATAATGCAGCTCTAGTTGTCAGAGCTGGACTTGTGTTGGTGGGCCCAAAAATGTAGTGATGGAGATATACCTGTATTGGTTGAGTTCCAGATGTAGTGGTGGAGATATAGCTGTATTGGTTGAGTTCTAGATGTAGTGGTGGAGATATAGTTGTATTGGTTGAGCTCTAGGTGTAGTGGTGGAGAGATAATTGTATTAGTTGAGTTATATATGTAGTGGTGGAGATATAGTTGTATTGGTTGAGTTCTATATGTAGTGGCAGAGATATAGTTATATTGCTTGAGTTCTAGATGTAGTGGTGAAGATATAGTTGTATTAGTGGAGCTGTAGGTGCAGTGGTGGAAGTATGATAGTATTGGTGGGGCTGCAGATGTAGTGATGGGAACATCCATTTTAGGAAGCTGTAGATGGTATTACATTTGTGGTTGTGCATCTGTATTTGTGGTAGTTGTAGTTGTGGAAATGTAAGATGCACTGGTGTAAATGTAGAAGTATTAATGGAGCTGTTTGTTTATTGCCAGACCTCCAAAATGTGTTAGACATAGTAAGTCTAACAGGAGCAGGAAGACATATAAATCCATTTTGAAAAATGCCTAGAACCCCAAACGGGTTGCCCCTTCAAGGGAAGAAACAATTCCTCTCACCTCAGTAGCTTCAAATTAAGTTTAGAATATCTCATAAACAATTTTCTAAAACACTAAAATAATTGTGAGGGTCCAGCATGAGATGAGAGTGTCCCACAGAAATCTTGTCCTTTTTAATCTTGCCACTTCTGCTGCCATACGTTCATGGAACGAGTGTCAGAGGCAAGTGGCTCTTGCATAAAAGAATCGGAACAGTGACAGACAATACAAAATAGACAATGTCTGTCATGATATGCATGTGCTTACTACACAAGACCACTGTGATGAGCATGGAAAGGGAGGGAATGATGATAAAGGACAATTATTTATGTGAGTTCATCCACAAATGTATCCTCACCACACACTCCAAGGCATTCGTTTTAGTCAAAGCAGGTGGTGATAATCCATCACTGCGAGCAAAAACTAAAAATATCAGGTGGATTAGTGCCTATTCTAAACTGATATGGTTGTACTTTTGGTCTTCCAATCCCTAGCTGTGTCTAAGACTACAGATGTGAGTTCTTGAAAGGGTACATGCACTGAGTAACTGTGTTTTTGTCTATTTTCACTGTTCTAGAGCATCAGTTCTATGGCTTCTGTGTGTATATATCGGTTTGAGAAGCCTCATAGGCACCAAATCTTTATCACTCCTTGGATAAAAATGTGCAAAGCACTAGAGGAAGATGTGCTTTTAGGGCATAGAGCTTAATGCTCACAATCAGGCATGATGTCAATAATAGGATTCCTGGAAGAAAGTTGTCAATACATTCGTAATTGAAAGTGATGATTCTATTAAAGACACAGAGGTGAAGGATTATGCTCATCTCAACTCTTCACTTCTCGAGCAGCAAAAACCAATTAACATAACCATCAACACCATCTGTCAAAGAACTACAACATCCGTGAAACCAAGTGACTGTGAAGTTTGTATATTATTGGTTCTTCTTTCCACATGACTAAACTATCCAATCACATTCCATAGTCCAGTATAATAACCTCAGACTTCCTTCTTTCCTCCTTCCTTCCTCCTCTTTCTTTAGCTGATCGTCAACAGAAACCTGAGCCCCAACCGGTAAATGCCTGAAACATCCATTGCACATCCGATTTTTCCTCATGATCCCAATGCTTTGGGTTCTGTACCAGTCAAGATATAGACATCAGTAATGAACAAAACCATACTAAACTGGGTAGGCAATAGCAAAGAATAACATGTCAGATCTGCAATAAACTTTTACATACACAATCATATCACTTTCATCCATGTCATTCTATCTACGCAATTGATAGGGTGGGATAATCCTTTGCCTTTGTATCTTTAATAGAATCATGACTTTCTATTAAGACTGTATTGAAAATCTGTATTCTATGTCAAGACCGCAAGGCTCGGATTATGCTTGTTTAAAGCATACTCACCACCAACGAAGACACCTGGTCGATAGGTCTTCCACTTTCAAAATATTCTCTAGGCGTGGCCCCATCTTGGACGCTGTGGACTCCATGGCATCCATAATCAAATATGCTCCATAATGTCCTACATCAATGCCCGCTTGACTCAAGCACCATCTCACCCATCTTGCCAAGGTAACTGTTTATACTGCCCTAAAGGGTTTCTTCATCGCTATTAATAATTGCGATTCTTCTGCAGGCCTGAATTCTGCTGCAATATTTTCATAAACCTTCAAACATCTGACTCGACATAATTTAGGTCAGTCTGGGAAAGCTACATAATCAACTGTCTTCATCCATGTCTTAGCTCTATACTCACTATATAAAAAGTTATGCCAGTAGATCAAAGAGATTTCCTGTCCACCTCCGAAGCTCTGACATCTGAGACCCCCTTGCACGAAATTAAGCAGAGCAATGTATACAGTTTTTCCAATAGAGCCTTCCTGGATAGTTCTTCGTTATCAGGCCATGTCTCAAACAATCAAACTCCTCGTTCACGTCCCAAGACATGAATATTTCGCAGCCGGTGGTCTCATACTTTTTATCCCTTTGATTAATCTACATACTAGTGGATATTTGCCTACGGGGCCACCTTCCACATATTTGTGTCCAGCCGAAATTGCTGAACAAATGTGTTAATAGTTTGTTATGCTTTACCTTGAGCCGCTTGGTTAGCTAGAATGTTCACAATATGCAATACATCCGTTCAAGCAGAATGTACCTCCATGCACCAATTACTCCACTTAAGCCATGCACCTCTATATTTCTTCTGGCTTGGACCAGGATCCCCTCAAATTGACCACACTACCAGTCTCAGACTCCCTGTCTAAACCAGTGGGTGGACCTCAGCTGTGGGTCCTAGCATGATATCTGCTCTCTGGGGCAGCAAAATCGGGATACCGTTCAACATCTCCAGAAGGTTTGTAAACCAAGCCTGTCCTCTCCAGTCGGGAGTCACGAGTATGACTCTCGCTCCCTGTCTCCTGACCTGTGTCAGCGTTCATGGTATCATGGTGAATGGAGGAAACGAGTATGCTTTTGCTGGTCCCCAGATTTGGAGAAAGGCATCCATCCCAGTTGCTTTTGGATCTGTTCACCAACTGAAAAAAAACGGGACAACTTCCTGTTCATTCTCCAGGTGAACAGATCTGTCTGACTTGGACTTCTATGACTTCTGATTTCCTGGAAGACTGACTCCTCCAGCTGCCAATCGCTGTCGTCCCTAAGGTGTCTCAAAATTCCAGTCTGCTACCTGGTTCTGGACACCAGGCAGATGCTCTGCCATCACGCTGGCTCCCCTCTGAAGGCATAAATGGCAAAAATCCTTCACTAACTCTGCCAGAATCCTCCATCTTGTTCCACCCAGGCGGTTGATGTCCCTGAACATGGACACATTGTCCATCTTGAGAAGAATGGAAAATGTTGCCCCTTCTGTGTCCAGTATTGTACTGCAAATGGTCCTGCTAGCAATTACAGGCAATTGATGCAGAGGGCTAGTTCCTCCTCCATCCAACCACCTCCCCCCGTTCGTCAGATCGCCACACCGGTATCCCAAGCCCCAACGGCTGGTGTCTGACTCTCTAGTGAGGTCCTGGGAAGAACCAATTATCGCCCTGCCATTCCAGGCCTCCATGTGATAGTACTACCACTCCAGTTCCGTCCTCACCACGTGTGAAATAGGGACTTGTTTGTATGGCAAGCCCTGTCTGATATGTTTCATCTTTAATCGCTGTAACGTCAAATAATGAAGGGGGCCTAGAAAAATGGCCCGAATCAAAGATAACAGATGTCCTACTAGCCTGCCCAGCCCCTCAGAGATATTGCATACTTCAACATCATGGTCTTTATCTGCTTCATGATATAGTTTACCTTCTCTAGGGGTAGCCTGAGGGTTCCCTGTACAGTGTCTACAATGACCCAGAAATTCCATTCACTGGAATGGGGTGACCTCTGATTTTTCCCAGTTGATCAGAAACTCCAATTGTTGCAACAAGTCAGTTTTGACCTTCACCTGTCCCGTGAGCAGATGCTTGCACTGGCACATTATGGATATATTATCCGGGTATATAATTAATCTGAAGCCTGGCTCTATGAGGTGCCCGACTACTGGCTTCATCAAGGCACTGAAGCTAGCTTGAACATGACGTACAATCGCCCATCTCTGAACTCTCCAGAGAAACAACAGCAGCTGCTGTTGACTCTGATGTATGGGGACCATCAGGTAAGCATCCCTGAGATCTATTCGCGCAAACCAGTCTCCCTTCTGAAGTATGTCCCTCAGTAGATGGATTTCCTCCATCTTGAAGTGTCTGTAAACCAGAAAAGCATTCAGTGCTCTGAGGTTGATCACCGGCCTAACCTTGTGCCTGCCCTTTACCACGAACATGTTGCTTAAGAAGCCTTGTCGCTCCCTGACTGCTGGTTTGATGGCCTTTTTAGCCGCAACTCGTTGCCTAGCAATATGTCATCTTCTCTGCTGACCCTGACCAGTCTCGGCGGATATACCTGCACCGGATCCTGTAAAAAACTCTAAAAGGAACCCCTCTACTTTCTGCAAAACCTAGGAGTCTGAAGATATCTCTCTCCATCTGTGTATATGCTGTGGCACTCTCCCCCCCACTGGTGATATGTTTGAGCTCTTCGTACAAACTTGTGGTATAGGTTCTCTTACCTCAGTTGTTTTCCTGTTGCTTTCCACTGGCTCTCCAGCCTCTGCCTCTGTCCCTTCTTCTGTATGGAAATAAGGGGTTGGCTCACCGGTCATCCTGTTCTCTCCATTGTGCTCTGTTCTCAGAGGGCCTGCAGTATGTTTAAAGGCTGGCCAAGCGGCAACTTCCCCTGCCAGCCCTTTCAAAAATCTTTCTCTTGAAAATCTTCTTCAGGGAGGCCTGAGCTTTATCTAGCGTAGCATAGGTGTTAGCAAATGTTGCCATGTCTTTCATGAACGTCTCACCAAATACCTTTCCCTTGGCTGCCGCTGCTGCCTCTGATGGGACTAGGCCCCCAATTCAGAGTCGATCTTCATGATGATGGACCGCCTTCTCCCTGTAGCAATGGAGCTATTGGCATTGTCCAATAGCCATATTGCTCTTTGTGCCCAGCCTGAAAGCACCTCCAGGTCAATGGCTTCCTTCTTCTGCTTGGCCTCCTCTGCCTGCTGCCATATCTTTGTGATTGGCCCAACCACATCGAGAAGCTTGTCCTGGCATGCCCTCCAGGATCAGACTATATCCCTTTTAATGGTTTTTGCTGTACCTTCCCATGAGGGTCAGCATGCGCGCGACGATCTCAGGGGTCTCGGCCACCCCCTCTGGCATTCTGGGTCTGGGACATTCTGCTCTCATCTTATTTCTGGCCTCTTTACTCAAAGGTGCTATCAGCCTTCTCTTCATATAAGCAGTAATGTTGTTGGTTAGATCCCACTGAGAGAACCTTGGGTAAATCAATGCATCAGTGTTGAATTTGTCACCTTGAGCCATGTCACCCTCAGGCGTACTCCTTTTGACTGTGTGCTTCCTGACACCACTGGGTGATTAGTCATCAGACTCTTTAAAGCTCCTGTCTTCTGATTCCTCGCTGCTTAAGCAGCTTACTTCATTGGAATCTTCTGAGCTATCCTGTCCATACTTGGCCCATGACCTTGCCTTGCTCTTGCCACCACGTTTCTTGTGTGGCGTACCCAGGGGGTCTGGGTGCTGCATGCCTTGCAGGTCTATTTTCTTCCCCCTTTACCTCTGTGTGCTTCTCTTCTTAACTCTGCCATTCCCTGAGAGAAGCCTACGAGGTCTTCCATAATGCCCCTGCCCCCATGCAGCAGGTCTCTACGGCACTCATTTCCTTTTGGATGGACAACCTGGCTGATCCTGATGCCATTGACATGAGAGCCGTCCGAGTCCTCATCTGAGAACTCTTTACTCATGTTTTCTGACTGTGCAGATCACTTACTTTTGAGCCATTTACTTGGGATACCCCCATCAACCGTATTTTCCTTCGTAGCTAGGCAGGTCAGATCGCCTGTTCCCCACAGTTTTTCTTGAGGCTGTGCCTGTCTGCCAGGAGCTGCTCCCGGGCTTGTGACCAAAGGAGTTATTCACAGTTTAACCTGGGACTGAGCCCATCAAGCACACTCTGCGTTATGCAGGCTCTGCTGTTGAATAACCTGTGGTTTGCCTCTGTCACCAGCAGGTGGCTTTCAATGCTAAAAGGACCTAGGAGTTCTGCTAATCAGAATGCTGTGTCCTTCGGAGCCTCATAACCCATTGCTCCGTCCCTTTTTAATATATATATATATATATATATATATATATATATATATATATATATATATATATATTGCCCCCTGATGCGTACTCGCTGTCTCCTCACTCTGCGGCAGTGTCCTCACGGAACTATGTTCCGGTGCTGGAACCTCCCACGGTCCCGTTGTGCCGAGCTGCAAACTTCCGTGAGGCACTGCCTCCTGCTGCTCCAGCCAAGTGCCAGAGCTGGCCGATCCACATTGCACTGCTCTCCCTAGACTTCTCTGCCAGTCCAGACCCACGCTCCTCACCGCCCCTTATCTATGCGTACACACACAATTTTCTCTAACTCACACAATACACCAAATAAGTCAAGTTACTCTTATCTGTGCCGAGCAGTAAAGAAAGAGGAGGAAGGAAGTCTGAGGTCATTATACTGGACTATGGAACGTGATTAGACAGTTTAGTCACACGTGGGAAGAAGAACCAATTATATACAAATTTCAAAATCACTAGGTTTCATGGATGTTGTAGTTCTTTGACAGTTTTGGTTGATGGTTATGTTGATTGGTTTTTGCTGCTAGAAAAAGTAAAGAGTTGAGATGAGCATAATCTGAGCCTCTGGATCTTGACATAGAATCGGACAACCCAACTTGAATTACAGAAGACATAGTGGACTTTACCGACGTACACCAGGTCAGGTACTTTTCAAAAACAATTCCCAATACGCCTCCAAAAATATATACTTTAGGGAGAGCTTTGGGTGTACGTGCATGCATGCAAGGGACATGTATGGCAGTTTGAACTACTCTAGAGATATTTTAGGTCAGTATAAACTAGACATGTTTTCGAGGCACACCCCCATGTCTAGGGAAACATGGGCTGGCAGGATATGCAGGAGGATATGGTGAAAGTACATAGCCAAGGCATCTAGAGTTAGTCCTTAACTTAAAACCGAGACGATCAACAGGATAAATGGATGCTCCTACCGTGACCCAGAGCAACAACTGCCCAGACCTATTACTGCTTCACATTATGTCATATATAATTATCCAAGGATGCCTGTACATTGGGAACTGAGCATGTGCACAGCCATCCTTAATATGAGACCTGTCTAACATTCTGCACAGGAAAAGGAAATCATCTCTGTGCATCTCTTGGATGCCAATGTTATTTCTGATGCCACAGCTGTTATAGCCTCACAATTAAATCCTCAATATGTCTGAATCAATAATTCAATGTTACAAATATTTTAATTTAGGGTGAGCTATGTGAAAAATGAAAGGATCAAAAAGCCCATTATGCATTATACACTTATTGGTTCAAGCCCATGACTCTTGCATCCCAGGCATTTTTGTTGAATATAAAGATCTGTGGTAATTCATCATTTTCGAAAATGTTCTCTGATTGTATGCAAAGCAGGCTGGACCACTCACAGGTATTATCGCCCCCCCCCCCTTCTTCATAGAGATAATTCGAAAGTGTACAAAGGAGTGTATCAATCTGTTTATCATGGAATGAAAATCATGTATATGGTTATTCTCGGTTTAATAATGTGCTTTACTCAATAAGACACGTCTATGCCTTATTTTCAATGAACTATTTACTGGAATTGATCAATAAAAGTTAACATTAGTGCATTTTAAAAACAGACAGGTTACAGTGTTAGTGCAATTACATAATTTACTTTTTTAGTAGCTGCTTTTGCAAAAGAACACTGCCCCTCCCCCCCTTTCAAATCCCCCACCGCGAAGATAGCTGTATTTTCTTATCTGGTTGCACATTTGTCAACATTGTCTAGGGTTCGCTCAACTGAACGTGCACCTGACAATGGAACTCTCATTCATGTGGAAAGAGGCAGAGACTGGGGCTCCAATCATTAAATTAAATTAATTATTATGTATGTAACATATGAGCTGTTTGGAGCTCTTTTTTGTGTAAACTCTGGATTCGAAGTTTAAATGTATCATATAATTTCAAATGTCATCTCTAAATTCTCCGAATCTGCCATGCAAGCTTACAGACATTCTTAATGTACGATCTGTGAGCTGAAGCAGGCATGGATGCACTTCTCAAGGAGTGTACTTAATGAAGCAAGAATTGCGATAAATAAGCGAAACATGCAATCCGTAAAAGTGATTTATCTCGATGTTAGTCAAGCGATCCTTCTTGGCATTGCTTTATCGATCCATTCAAAATATTGTAGCTTATTGGAAGCACTGCTTGTCCCTTGGGCCCATAGGTAAATAAGCAATAACTCCACGAAATGGGAGTAATGCAAAGCACCAAGTGGGATTACATGATCCTTTCAAGGGCAGCTCTGAGCATAATCTGACAGAAAGGTTCAAAGTGACCTGGAGCACCAGCACCTTGGAAAGGAATGCTAAAGAAAATATAAAATCCACATACTTTCACTATCCTTGAAAACAGGAGTAAGGGCAACTTGTGTAGATCTCTACGAAAGCAAGATATCCAGTTCTTTTCTTTCAACCCTCAAAAATGCAAACACACCAAGTACAAAGTGTCCCCGGGGGCCAGGAAATAACTTGTTATTGATGTGAGCCTAATTAAACACAAAAACCTAATTATCAATTTTTCATAAAAGGGCAATAAGCATTTCAGGGAGTACATGCAGTGTCCCCTTGTGTATGTACGCAGCAAAGGATCAGTTCTGCGCTGCTGGCAGCGGCCCGCTCGGCACCCACCGCGCACCGGCCTCGCTCCATTAGCTAATGGAAACAATCACTAAGTGGATGTTAATTCCATTGGGTGTCAGGTGCCCTGGGAATGGATAGGTTTCCTGAAGCCAAATTGTAACAATGTTTGAAGGTTATAAAAGGATGCGACGGAAGCCATTGGAAGAGGTCAGCGTGTTCTGAGCAAGGTGTGTGCCGGGAATCAGGAATCGCTGCTGCCTCAGGCAAGTCGATTGGGACGCCTTTTCCCTCTCATCGGAAATTGTCCGGTGGAGGCAGGACATATGGCTGAGTGGCTCAGTTACTGACTTTGAAAACCATAATACCTGGATGCTTACCAGGCTTACCAGGCTTCTTCCTTGACATCAGTTCTCAGCGCTTGATTTATAAACAAATAAGTGTCAGGGCACACATATTCTCTACCACTCCTGTGACACTACAGCTATGTAGTTCCCCACCACTGCTGCCACGACCCATAGTTGCTCCCCTCAGTTTTGACATATTTGGGGTTACACTACAGCTTGCACCTGCTCATTGTGGTTGATGAATGTACTATCACCACTTCATAATAAAGTGAGTCTGAGACAATAAGTGCTGTGGCTCAAAAATAAGTGCCAGGGCTGAGCCCTGAGAAACACCCCAACAAATTAAGCACTGTCTGTTCCTTTCTGCCAATATTCAGAGAATTAATGACAAGTATGAACACACGTATTAAACAATATGGCTTCTGTGAGTCCGGCACACAATGGTAAAAACATGAACTAGTTAAAGTACTGTGTGTTTCATGTCCGAACGTCATGCGGAAAATCCAACATGCAGAACATATTGCATTATTGTAAGTTTGACTCATGTGAGCATCCATGATAGAACCTCATACTTTTACCTCCACCTAAGAGGTAGAATTCATTCATGCCAAATGGACAATATGGACCCACACTAATTCAACACCTCAAACAATTACCCCACTACTGCTCTATTACGAGCCTAACCCAAGAAACCCAAACACAACACCACAGAAAGCCATTTCTCTTGCCCCCACACAAACCCAACACATGCTCCATGAGCATCCTAGTTACCCATTTCTCTCATCCCTGTCCTAACCAGACACACCTTCGAATAGCACAGTTCCATGTCTTCAGATCTGTTTGTCGGTCCGCTAGATGACCCAGGAGAGAGGCTCAGTTCCCTTCGCAGTCACCTCTACCCATTGGTCTGAATGACATTCGTGGGTCACTGGGAGGTGAGCACTAGGCATTCTGCCCAGACACACTGCCCTCCTCAGATATGTCTGACTCTACTGTATACTGGTCGTGACCGCAAAGGCTCTTTCTGGTTTCAGTGGCAATCTCTCGGCCCACGGGCTCTGCAACTAGTTTGATGTTGTGAGGTGGTTCTTGGACCTGCACGTGGCCTGAATGTTATATCTGTACTGCCTGTCCATTTTACCTATCGCTACTGCCTCCATGTCCTTGGAGCAGTTAACACATTTCATCCAGGTAGTCATCTTTTCCATGGCATCACCCACACTGTTCACATCCTGGCATAATCTTCATGGGTCATGTGTTAATCTTCCTTCAACAAGCATTTAACATGCAAGCGGTGTGAGGACATCCACAATCTTCTTACCCCCTGTCAACCTCCAGAGCCATCTCATCAGGCATGGCTGTGTTATCCGTATGGTCCAACTCTCAGCATGGGGCATCATCTGGCCCAGGAGCCCCCCCTCAAGGACCCTGCTTTATCTCCACCACCTCCATGCACCCTAGTTTCAGGCACTCCAGGACAGAACCAGAGACAGCTATTAGGAGGCTGCAGGAGTGGCATCAGGTATGCATGGCACTTAGTGTGGCTTTGTTGCAGCACTCCTAGGCAGCTTACCTGTGGGGTTGGCAAGTCCAGTTCTATCAGAAATGTTGCTATCCTTGGTGGTAGATGCAGTGGGGTCAGTAGTGCGGGGGTGGTGCTTGTTAAAGTAAGCAGGACTGCAGTGTAGGTAAAAGTGTGTATGTTCTGATGAAGGCTACTGCAGTAGTCGAGGTCGGCAGTGTGTGGACCCACCATCCCCAAAGTTGTCATTGTCATAGTCTCCTTCTTCTCGTTGCCATTCCCCTCCTCCGATGTCTTAGCCTCTGTGCAGGATTCTGTGGCATGCGTTGTAGTCACTGTAGAGACATGCACACTGAGTGCAGTACACTAATGATGCAGCATAGGGTGTCTTTTTTTGCTGGAAAGCAGTGCCATTCAATGGCTTAAGCTGCCATTGGACCCTCCATTACAGCTGTCACTGAATTCTCCATGCAGTGTGATATGATTTTCTTCTGTTATAGATTATTCAGCCTTAAAGACAGTGATGGCGCCCACTTAGGTTACTTTGTTAGAAAAGCTGGTTGATTTTGACAGAGAAAATGCTGCAACTTAGGATCTCCTCAGAGGCTTGTTAAACGGGATATTATGTCGTGTCTCCTTTATTGTATATATTGGCCTAAGCCCAGTCACCCTGCGAAGAAAACCGCGTTGCAAAGTTCCGGTCTTAGATCGACTTAGCCGCCATTTTAGGTCCATCCTCCATTTTGATTTTCATTAAAAAGTAATTCTGTGTTCTAAAATTGTGGACAGTGTTTCCCGCTTGTAACTTAGCCATCCTGACCTTTGTACAGAAGTTAATGTCTAAACTGTCCATTGGCCGAATGTTTGGGTCGAGTAAAGATACCTTGTCCCATGTCTGACTTGTAGACAGAGGATTACCTGCGCCAACTCCTGTTGAAATATATGACACGTATAGTCAGTATACGCCAGAAATGCAGAGGAAAGTGATACAGGTCATGGTAGAGTATCTGCAGGATGAATGAGTAAAAAGAAAGATTTGTTATCCCGCAGAGGTATTGAGTATTCATAAGAGGGCTTTTTCGTTTGACACTTCTTCAGCTGCTTTAGCGCTCGATTTAGCTCTGTTGCTTAGTAAGCATTTGCAGTTGCCTACTTCTCAGTTGCCTTTGAGAGAGGTTCCTCCGACATTTGTCCCAAAGGTTGAGATTCCCGCCGATGCTGCAGCAGGTACACCTGCCCGAGATATTCCTGCACATTGTGTGTCGCAGTTCGTTCACGTCCCGTTCTTGAGACAGGAAGTGGACACCATCAAACAATCTATTCCCGATATTAGGAACAATCCGACAGGGTTCTACAAAGGAATAGAGTCTGTTTTGCAGTCGTCAGTATTTACCTTAAGTGATATTGTTTTGTTATTTCCCGTACTCCTGCCTATTGAATGTGGAAGCAGATTAGGACCGTAGATGATGTACCAGGGTTAGGAGATTCATGGGATCATATGATTAGGCTTGATAGAGAGAGGACAGCTGGCGAGAGACCGCTACAGGTAATACTAACTTTGCCTGATAGAATAGTTACAAAGTTGAAAGCTATAATTCCTGAGAGAAGGATTATTTGGGACAAGCTTACGGCCTGTGTCCAAGGGAAATCTAAAGGTGCTACCGAGTTCTTTAATTGGTTCGAACAAGCATTTTCAGATTACAGTGGGCAAGGCTTAAGCAAAGAGTCTGGGAAGTGACTATTTGTGGACAAATTTGTGCGTGGATTGCTGCCTGACATCCAGGCAAGCAAAGTCTCAGTCAGAAGTACTGCATATGGCTCAGTACTATGAGAATCGTGTCAATAACGAAAAAAGAAAGAGTTTAAAAGAGAAAAGGTGACTTAAAGACAAAAGTACTATTGCAACAAATTTTTAGAGGCCCTAGAGGGGGTAATTCGTAATTTAGGGGTCAGTATGTTCCATTGGGTCCTGTAAACATAAACCAGTGTGCTTATTGTAGACAGGAGGGTCATTGGCATGCACAATGCCCGATCCTCCAGCAGAGGTCGAATAACGCATTTGAGAATATGGGTAGACGATCCAGAGGCCGCCCTGGTCAGTTTTCACAGGATTCACGGCAACCTTTTTCACAGGACAATCAGGCACCAAGTGTGGACAATAGAAACATTTTTGATCATCCTTCTGCTGCTTACCTCTCCGAAGAACTTCCTTTTGACGACATTCTGTTTCGCTAGGATTGCCCGAAGCAGGGTTTGGAACCAACGGCTATTCCCGTTAATCAGAAAGGTCCCTACATTGAGATGATAGTGGGAAATAGGAAACATCTATTCTTGATAGATACAGGGGCACAGAAGTTTTCCATTGACCATTCAAGGGTTCCAAACATTCCACTGTCAGGGCAAACCAATGTTTCTGTAGGGGTTTCTGGCACACCAGTTGTCTGTCTGGTTTCTTCACCGGTACATATTACTTTGGGTCCATTTACGGACCACTGTCCATTCCTCTTGACCACGAATTGTGGAGAGAACTTGTTGGGGTTGAATATGGTGAAAGAATTAAATGCTGTAATTCATTGTTCTTTCGATGGAGTGCGTTTGACGATTTCTTAACCAGACCTTTGCCGCCGGAATTTAGTGATGCTCCTGAGTGTTTGTGGGCAATTGACGACAATGATGTTGGCGTTTTGCAAATTGAGCCTGTTAAGATTATTCTGAAACATGGAGTAAAGTTACCACGTATCCCCCAGTATAAAATCTCGGTCGATGGTGAACAAGCTTTGAAATGCATCATCTCTGGTTTTGTGCATTGAGGGGTGATTGAGGAAATCGCAGGTAGTTTGTGCAATAGTCTGATTTTGCCTGTGTACAAAAAAGGCGATAATGCAATTCCCTTCCGTTTCATTATTGATTTACGTGCCATCAATAAGATCGTTGCTCCACGATTTTCCATTGTTCCTGATGTGACAAAAATATTGACCATGATTCCGGCTTCAGCTACTCACTTTAGTGTTGTGGTTCTAAAGAACGCCTTCTTTAGTATCCCTATACATAAGGACAGTAGATACTTGTTCGCGTTCACCTTAGGGGGACGTTCGTCTACTTTCACCCGTGCAACACAAGGTTACATGAAAAGTCCTAGCATATACAGTAGGGCTTTGAAAGAGCAGCTCGATACACTCGAGTTGCCCACTACTTGTACACTACTCCAGTATGTAGACGATCTACTCTTAGCTGCTGACTCAGAGAGCGCTTGTAAGGAGGGCACTGTGTTGTTGCTTATCCACCTAGCACAACATGGACATAAAGCTTCAATATTTTCGACAGGAGGTCCCCTATTTAGGCTATCCTGTCAAAGGAGGGAAGAAGGTTGATGCCTGAACATATAAAAATCATTTCTAGCATGTCTGTCCCAAATACACTGAAAGAAGTTAGGGCCTTAATAGGAATGGCTTCTTACTGTAGACAGTGGATCCCAAACTTCTCTTTAGTGATTAAACCAATGTTGGCTTTGACGAAGAAGGGCATTTCTTCGCCATTGCCGTGGAACTTGGAGCACCAGCAAGCATTTGATCTGCTCAAGACTGCATTGTGCTCGGTACCAGTTTTGGGCACAGCAAACTATGAAAAGGCTTTTGTGTTGTATGTGCATGAATGTGATTGATGTGCTTTGGCTGTATTAACACAGGAACATGGAGGGAAGAATAGGCCGAGTGGCTAGTTTTCTTCTGTCCTTGATCCTGTTGCATGCGCTTTACCAAGATGTTTGAGAGCTGTCGCTGCTGCTGCTGCGTCTGTAAAACAGAGCAAGGGAATGGTCCTAGGCCATGCTTTAACCCTGATGGTACCTCACTCTGTAGATGTTATATTAAACAGAACACAAACGCAACACCTCACCTCCACACGATTAACGAGATACAAATTGATCTTGTTTGCACCGCACATCCAAATAAAGAGGTGTTGTGTCCTTAATCCGGCTGAACTTTTACCTTTCCCGCAAGGTACTGCTTGCAGTGACGAAGCGTCACATGACTGCCTTTACATCACAGAGCAAGAGACAAAAGACAGAATCAATCTAAAAGATACTCCTTTGAATAATCCACAAGGGGAGCTGTTTTGGCATGGCTCCTGTTTCAAACTCCTGGATGGTACATCCACAGCTGCTTATGCAATCACCACATTAAGCACGGTCGTGAAGAGCAAAACAATCACGTATAACTCCGCGCAGGCCGCAGAGATTATAGCATTGACCCGAGCTTGTGAACTTTCAGAAGGGCTTACCGTAAATGTATATACTGACAGTCAGTATGCCTTTGGGGTGGTTCACAACTTCGGCAGACTTTGGGCAGAAAGAGGTTTCTTGACCTCACATGGCACTAAAATCCAGCAAGGCTCCTTGATAGTATGGTTACTCTCAGTGCTTGCACTCCCTACTCAGCTAGCAATTATGAAATGCGCAGCACATCAGAAGGTTATAGACAATGTAGGAAAAGGGAACGCTTTAGCTGACCAGATAGCCAAACAGACTGCCACTGATCTCTCTTCAGAAATGTATACTTCAAGGGAAGCCACAAATGCCTGTACTTCGGAGGAGGGCATTAAATCCGTAAAGAACATTCAAGCTGATGCCACGTTAGAAGAATCTAAGAAATGGGCTGAGGGTTTGGTGAAAATGGATGATGACGGGTGTTTTGTGGACAAAGAAGAAGGGAAGTGGTTACTGCCTGACGTGTATATTATGATGATGGTTGTTATGGCTCATGGTCCCACCCATATCTGTGCACGTAAGGTTACCAAAATGTTGCAAAATATGTGGGTAAATGATAAAATCCCTAAGGTAGCTGAGCGCTTCGTTCAGGGGTGTATGATTTGTTTGCAGCATAATGTGGGAAAGGGCACATCAACTCCTAGGGGTAGTTTTGGTCCACCTTCTGTCCCCTTTGAAGTAATCCATTTTGACTTTATTGATATGGAGCGTTGTAACAACTTCAAATATGTATTGGTTGTTATCTGTGCCTTTAGCAAATGGGTTGAAGCTTTTCCCGTCAAAGATGCCACAGCCATGACCACAGCAAAGACCATGCTGAAGGAATATTTTCCTAGATTTGGTTTGCCAAGAGTCATCTGGTCGGACAATGGTCCACATTTTATCGCTGCTGTAATTCTGCAGATATGCGCGGGATTACAGATCGATAAACGGTTCCATTCGGCCAGACACGCACATAGTGCTGGACTAGTAGAAAGACACAATGGCATCATCAAGAACAAGCTCGCTAAAATGTGTGCCGGCACCAAACTGAAATGGCCGGACGCCTTACCGATCGTGTTGTTATCCATGAGGACGACCCCTCAAACTAAGACTGGGCTCGCTCCCTTTGAGGTGGTCATGGGTAGGCCAGCTAACATTTGGAACATCCTGAAGCCCCGTTCTTTACGTGAGGTCGAAAATGTACTTCTTTCTGATTACTGTGGCCAGTTAACAAAAAATCTGTATTTGATTTATCACCAGGTGTGAGAGGCTTTACCTGTAAGGTACAAGGGCCCTGGTCACAGCATACGGCCGGGAGACTGGGTCCTCCCCAAATCATTTGAGCGATCTTCTTGCCTCGCACCTTGTTGGCGGGGCCCCCATGAGGTCCTCTGGTCACACAAACTGCCGTGCGAGTAGAAGGAAGGCGGCACTGGATCCACGCGTCTCACATCAAGAGGATTCCATACTCTTTGCCACACGCTACAGAAGATACAAAACCCCTCACCAATGCTGCAACCAACAATCACGAAGCAGTAAACAGCATCGAGAGTGTGTCAGAGACTCTCCCTGAGCCCGTGGGGCCTGGGGAAACAGCCACTTCATCTCCACACTCTCCAACAGTCCTGCCTTTAAAATTTGTTCGGAATCTTGCATCAGATCTTGTTATGGATTCGCCGCTTCCATCGGGAGGTGGCGACACGTTGTTCACAGATCATTTAGTACCAGGAATCACAAGGTATGATCTGCGTCCGAGGAAGTAGACTTACTGCACGGTTTGGCTGTGCCATCAAGGAAAATCATCAAAGGGTTTGTCTCTTTGGCCCGATCTTTTGTGTATAAGGGGATTCTGTTGGCTATGGTTTGTGAAAGGACTAAGAAGACGCTCGGCCTAGAGGTCACCAGCAAATAACTTTGGTGCAAATCATTTGAAGAACACAATGCCTGCAACCACTCCCACTCGTACGGAACCGATAAGAGACAGTGTGACCGGCCACGAAAATGAAGAATCGAATATATGGGCCCCGAAAACGTATTGTTATCTAGTGATTATGTTAACTGGTTTCACAATAGTCATTGCCTTAGGATTCTGGTATCTGGAAGAAGTACATCCGCTTGAAAATGTGTTACCCACTGAAAATGTACCCACTGTTTCTACTCCTTTCATTCTATCTCCTAGAGACTCTCAGCACAGACAGAGTTACCACAATAACACTCTCTTACTCATCATGAATGCTACACATGCCATTTTTAATAGGTCCAATTGTTGGGTCTGTTTGCATTTACCACAACATAGGGATAAGGGGCTGGGTTGGTATATTCATCCTTTACCTTTGACAACAGCTTGTTATGCTTCTCTTAGAGCACTATTGTTTGACCGATGGAACAATAGCATCTCTGGGAACTTTGATGGATTAACTTGAATGATTTTGAGAAACGTGTTTTAACGCCCCTGGGATGCTCACTCTTTGCGAATAGGAGCAAGCCTAATGTTACTTCTATTAGGCCTTCTGATAGACTGTCCCGTCCTTTTCAATCTTTGATCTCTTTCAAGATGGCTCCTATAGGCAATAAGGATGCCACGCCACCTTCTTATACTGTCAACCACAACCCTGATTCAGTTTCTTTCTACATACAGAGGAATGGTACTCAGTCAAAGGGTGATTTCAAGGGTTGTGCCAACATTGCAAATTTGACTAGTGAGGACAGACCTTTGTATGTAGGCGAACCTGTCTACTTTTTTTGCGGTAATGTAGCATTTCCATGGTTACCCAGGGATTGGCAGGGAACCTGTTATTTAGGGATTCTGTTACCCGGGGTATTCATTGCTAGCACTGTAGAAATGCCAAAGCCTCGTCCACAGCGGGACGAGAATGGCAATACTTCAGCACAAGTTCTGTGCGATGTAGCAAAATCCTTTGTGCCATTTTGGGGGCAAATACTATACTCTGAAGATATCAGGTGGCTAGCGAGAGTACTGGAGAGGACCATCAACCGGACCACTGACATACTCTATAATATGACGTTAGAACAGAAAGCAATAAGGTTAGTGGCACTTCAGAACCAGATGGCATTAGATGTCATCCTGGCTGAACGTGGTGGGGTATGTAAATTAGTGGGGTCCGCTTGCTGTGTTTTCATTCCAGATTCCTCGCCAACTATCTTTAGGGTGATTCAAAATCTGCATGTCCTCAGTTCAGAAGTGCATGTTCTCGAGGGAAACTGGGATCTTAGTGCTTGGTTCTGTGACTTCCTACGATCTTGGGATTGGAAGCTACTTTCGGTCTTGCTGATTATTTTAGGTATTCTGGTGTTTTTCTGCTGTTGCATACAATGTCTTCCTGGTATGTGTTTGATGTTAAGAGGATGTTGTGCACAAGTGATGGGTACACTAGGGCACAAGGTATACGCCCCAGAGAAAATATCCAATGAATTTGTGCTGAAGGAAATCTCAGTATCTGACCTTATGGCAATTGATATCTCCGATAGTGATTCAGGATATATGGACATTGAAACGTGGAGTTATTCATAAGGTGATTAGAAGTAGTTTAGCGCTTGGCTTAGGCCAAAAGGAGGGTTTGTTAAATGGGATATTATGTTGTGCATCCTTTATTGTATATATTGGCCTAAGCCCAGTCGAAGAAAACCACATTGAAAACTTCTGGTCTTAGATCGACTTAGCCGCCATTTTAGGTCCATCCTCCATTTTGATTTTCATTAAAAAGTAATTCTGTGTTCTAAAATTGTGGACAGTGTTTCCCGCTTGTAACTTAGCCATCCTGACCTTTGTACAGAAGTTAATGTCTAAACTGTCCATTGGCCGAATGTTTGGGTCCAGTAAAGATACCTTGTCCCATGTCTGACTTGTAGACAGAGGATTACCTGCGCCAACAAGTCTGATCCGCGGACATACATCAACTACAATGTTGTCTAAATACTGAACGTGGACACTTGTTGAACTACATTGTATAGGACATGTACTAAGGCTTAATGTTAAATCCGAAGATACACTGTTACCATTGTGACTTGTTGATGTACAAACTGAAAATAATCCACATGCATATAGTTGGACAAACTAGAAGTGAACTCGGCACGAACGCTAGACCTCAAGTACCTCTCACTTCTCACACCAAAAGGGCTGGTATTAGCTGTGATGTACTGAGGGCCAGATAGCTATCTGATACTTTGTTTCTTTGTAAACTGTACAGTTATAGAATAAAGATCTGTGAATCTTTATAAGCCTGTGTCTGGTGTATTTCCTTTTGGGGTACTCATCCTCGATATTTCCTTTTGCTTTTACAGGCTGACCTGGGCTATGTTAACATGGAATCAAGGTATTTTTGTCCCAGAGTTGCGCTTTTTCGCTAAATAAAGAGATTAGTTCAAATTGAGATTTTCAAAAAAAGTTACATTTAATGTACAGTGCAAAAGATTTTTTAGTCCATAACAGAGATGAATAGTTTAGGACTGTATTCTTAAGTTCACTATCTGTCAAAAAAACATTTGTACATATATTACACACAAGTATAATTTCAAACAAAGCTTTGTAGCCAGTCTCAAAATCAAAGTCCCCAAATGGGCTTACTTTAAGTCCTTGTGGCTCAGTTAGTTAGAATATGTTGATGCCAAGTCTCCTTATTGATTTGGAATCTTGGTTCCAATACTGTGTTGATCCTCTGTTGTGAGATCTGAGTTCCGAACCTCAACACGTGTTTCCCCACTCAAGGGGTTGAGTGGTTCTTCAGGAGGTGGATTGGTCTCTTTTTCCAGTATAGTTTATAAAGTTGTAATTTTCAATTTTTGATGATCCAACTTTGACTATAATTCCATGTTGGTGAGATTTGCGTTTTATTAACCTGAAAGGTAAGATTTCGATAAATGGTATGCTTATGCACTCCTGGTGACAGGTTGTATGCTCAACAGGTAAGGTAAAGTACTCACGTGGGTGTGTACCCATAATATCTTCAATAACAGTACATGTTAAGTTCCTACAAATAAAGGAGGTGGTCTTGAGCGCCCCATTTGTTGTTTTTGTATTGCTATTTGCACATGAGCGAAATTGACAGAGATGGAGTTCTTCAACTAAATAGAGTTTATGTCAAAATTGGTTGATTCAGGCTTGCTATGGTCAACAAAATAAACAATATATAGAAAATGTACTCCTGTTAGCTTCAATTATTGGTGGACCATAGGGTCGTTAATATTTCATGCATTTTATAGCGTCTCAATGAGATTTCTCCATTTTGACCAGGATGATGACTGCTGTTATTACAGCAGAAATATGATCTGTTTGGCCGTTATCTAGGTGACTGCCAATTCGAAGTGGTTTTACCTCTGTAATGTGATGTTCTGCTTATCCAAGTCCCGTACAATGGTCCGATTGCCATGACCATGTTGACAAGATGGCCGCTTTTTGTAACACACAATCGCGTCACCACGCTAGTGTGATGATGTCATGCGTTTATGTCAGGCAGCCATCTTGCTAGTGGTCATTTCTAATGGATTTTTCTATACAATTGGTTGCTGTGCCTGATGTTCTAGAGTCCCGGTTTCCCATCTTAATGGACAATTTATGAATTTCGTGTTCTAATGTTTACTATTATGTTAAAGATGGTTCTATAATTATGTATATCATAAATATTAATTACAAGTCGATGATGTTTACATATGACACAGCACTAATTCTGCTGATGTTGTGTGCCATGATGCCAGACGTTTGCGTCCGACGACCATCTTGCTGTTGGTCAAATTTTGTTCATTTTTTACTATATTTTAGGTTAATAAATATTTAGGTCATTGTGTTGACGAACATTTTTCGCTATCACTGAAGTGTGGCAAAGTGTAAAAAATAAATGGGATAATTTATAATGCATTGGTTTTGTTTTTGTGTCTGGTGTTAGATTTATAGCGACATACTAGATGGATTGAGTTGAAGGAGAAAGAGGAAGAAGGGGCTAGTCTTGTTGGTCAGATGGTGAGAGACTGAGGATCAAGTATAAATTGATTTGTTTTGTTTATTGCTTTGACGTTGATGTATGTCTATAAAAAGTGGAAGAGCTCCTGGTCTGAGTTCAATCCGGTATGGTACGTGTCCATCAAACAAATCCAATGGCTTCTTGTCTTCTTAAAAGAAGTTCAATGTTTCCTCCTCTTGGTGGAGTTTGTAGTTTTACAATTCCAAAAAATCTCAAGTCCTTTAGTTGTTCCAATTTATGTAATTCATGAAAGTGAGTTGCTATAGGGGATCTCATGTCCTGATTTCTTATTGCTCTGATGTGTTCACTGATCCTGAATTTGAGTTGCTGTATTGTAGTACCTATATAGAGACGATTGCACAGGCATTTTATTCCATATATTACATATCTGCTGATGCTGTTGATAAGATGTTGAATACTGTATTGTGAACCGTTTGGTTGTGATGATGGTTTTTGCATTGTCCGAGTATTGACAAACGGAGCATTGACCACATTTGTATTTTCCCTTGAATGGTTCTTTCAGCCACATGGTGTTCAAAGCACTGCCTGGTTTAGGGCCTCATTACACGGAAGGCGGTAAACCATGGTGCTATTAGCACCATGGTTGCCGCCGGTACCATACCGGTACCACCATGGAGGAAAGGGGAATTACCACCCCATTCCAAGGTTGGCGGGGTGGTAATTCCCCCTTCCTCCATGGCCCTTCCCCATTCCCATTTTTGCCCCATTGGGCATAATAGGAATGGGGAAGGAGCTAATTACGGTACCACAAATTGCGGTACCGTGATTAGCACCAAGGTCCCTTTGCGGGTCCCAACTTTAATGGCTGGTATACACCAGCCGTTAAGGTCAGGTCCCGCAAAGGGACCTCGTAGTAAGGCGGTAAGGGTTTACCGGTACCGGTGGCCTCACCGGTACCGGTAAACCCTTACTGCCTACCGTGTAGTGAGGCCTTTAGTTTTTTTTATTTCAAAATGTGAAGGACTTAGTTGTTCCTTCAGGTTTCTTGCTTTTCTAAAGGTTATGGTTGGTCGGGTTTCCAATACTGGATTTTCTTCTGTTTGATTACATGTTATGCAAAGTTTAAGCTATCATTGCATTCTCCAGAATATACTAGGTCACTCTGGGTACTATTCACAGGCTGTGTCGGTCTAATGACAGGGCCAGTGGAGTTACATGAAATATGGTCATGTGCTCACTGTAAAACAGCTCGCTGTTGCTGCCCGTGCACTCTGCGTGCCGTGCAGGTACTCACATCTCCCAGTGGATGGTCCTGCTCTGCCAAAGTATGGCAGCCCACCCATGCCATGAATCATGGATGCCTTCTCCTCCCATGGCCACATGAGCAGTGCTGGCATCATGTGGCCCTTGTTTTATGGTAATTGTCCTTGATGCACTCCATGCCCACCGTTGCAAGTTAATCCAGCTCCTCTTGAACTCGTCAATGATCTTCAGGAATTTGACTGCATCACTAACATTGTGATGGCTTTCAACCACATCATTAACTTTGTCACGGACATGCCGCCAGTATGCTGCCCTCTTCTTTGGCCTGGCAACACAAGAGTTGCATCTCCTTCACCAACACGTTCAGCTCTTGGTCCCAAAGATGCCCTCTTCCTCTAGTGGTCTCTTCCCTCTTCCTTTGTGTAAAGTAATTGTCCATGGATGCCAAACCCTTGGGATGAATGGAAATTGATTGCATTGAGCAATTTAGCCCTTGAATGAGTTTGGTACTTTACTGGAAGTGATACTTATAGCTTTTATTAAATGCCACTTTGTGGTAGTTATTGCATGAGCAGACAATTCTGTATGTGTAGCTTTTCTGTGCATGTCCTAGCATTTAACCAGAGCAGTGCCAGTAATCTTGTTCTTGGCGGGCTAATTATCGAATGTGTCATGAGATATTTAACCTACCAGCTCACAGCATTTCTGAATGTATACCTTAGGGAATCATAATTGCATCCTATAGTGAAAGGAAATATTGTGTGTACTGCCTGTAAGAGCCAAGGGGCAATCCAGCTCATGGTGTTGAGCTATGCAAGGGTTCTTACTCACTGTGTGTCCATTTACAACTGCAGTACTAGCAAACTAGATTTTCAGAAATAATCAGCAGTGAAAACATTTGAGAATCAACAAAAAGTTAAATTAATTATTGTTTCTAAAAAATATCACAATGCTCTTTTCTCCTTCTTCTTCTTCTTCTTCTTCTTCTTCTTCTTCTTCTTCTTCTTCTTCTTCTTCTTCTTCTTCTTCTTCTTCTTCTTCTTCTTCTTCTTCTTCTTCTTCTTCTTCTTCTTCTTCTTCTTCCAGGTATGGCTTTGCCAGGTGTACTATATGCTCTCAGGAACGGGCTGCACATCTACTCAAACCATCTACACAGCATCAGGAAGAGAGAACTACTCATAAGGGTACAAAAAACACACCCTGGACGTTGCCGACCAGGAGCCCAAAGCTTGCGGGATAATATCCCAGGTCAAATATCTCAACTAGAACAGAAGTTTTTACTTACACATACAGATGCGCGAGTACAATTTGATTCTTCTCCTGATTGACACTATTGCAGCGCCGCTCGCAATACAGCTCTGTACGGCTTACTGCCGACACCAACATGGTGGCTTAAGCGCCAACGCGCATGCGTGGCGTCCGTGACAACCACTTTATCTAGGTTCACTTACGAGCGACTCGTCTTGGCGACAGGCCGCTCGGGTTATCCTCCCTGCAGAGATCCAGTAAGTACAATTGAATTTCAAACCAATACGATACTCCCTACGGAGAGATTCTCACTCCTATTTCTATACACGCTCGAACTAACTCATCACGCTAGTACACGGGGCGATGTTTTCACGCAGCAGAACAGTCTGTCAGTGCGACTTCTAAATTGCTTTAGTATGAATCTGCCATCAGCTCTGATGGGGGCTTTTCCCTTTTACCTGCAGATACCTGCATAAGACCTGAATCCCGCCACCATTTACCAACGATCTAGATGGGAGGCGACTCTCTCCAGACCCGACAACACCTTTTTGAGTCCAGTTCCCTCGACTCACTAGGTTAGTGTATTTACTAAGCCTATTAGTTACTTTGAAACACAATACACTATACCCCTTGACAAGTTAATTTGAATTATTCTTAGGACCCAACGAAAGAGATTCTACTTGAATACATTATGAAAAATTAGCACATCTGGCCCTGAAGATGGATTAATGGAATCCGAAACGCGTTGGCGCCTCATACCAACTAGGAGTCCTTTTTTATGTTGAAAATTTCAAAAGGATTTATGTTGGAAACTGTACATGTTATCACCAATGATGTAATTGGGACACTACTTGTCATACTCATTTGATTTACCTTCTTTTTGGTTTACCCAAATTTTTTATAGCTCAAACCGTACCATTGTTGTATTTTGAATTACGGTGTTTTATGACACCCTTCACGGTGCACTGTGGAAACTAACAGTGCAACAGACAGAGACTTTTGTTTATATAAAACCTGTTTACTTTCTGTTTTAACCTGTTTTGAGTCAGTTTGGTCCTTTTCCTTGTCTTACTCCAGCAGGCGGACAGAAATATTGAAATACACACTTTAATGATTAGGTATTGTGTTAAAATATTGAGCACATTTGTATGCTTCTCGCCATCTAAATTACAAATTTACAGCCTCAACTGTTATGGATATGTGACTCATTAGAGCCATCTAACTTCTGTTCTAGTTGAGATATTTGACCTGGGATATTATCCTGCAAGGAGTGCAGCTTTGGGCTCCTGGTCGGCAACGTCCAGGGTGTGTTTTTTGTACCTATGTATTTTGATCTCGTGTGGCCTCGAGATTTTCCCAGCCGCACCTGAAATTTATCTTACTTTACCTGATGAGATATACTAATACAATGCCCTACTTATGAGGATTATCTTCTTATTGAACTTATATTTGCCTAATTCAGTAGTGCCTCCCACCCCCCTATCTCCTAACTACTCTTAAGGGGTCATAGTGTGGCTAAAATGTAACTAATATAAGAAATATTCTATTCACTTGTATACTGTATTGCAGTTTGCACCACATAATAATGATCTGGGTGGGCAGAGAGGTTGGAATGAGCAATACATAATTTGCCACAATGATGGATTGCACATTCTGGGGGCACCACATTCTGGAATCAGCTGTGTGGGAAGCACTGCACTGCTTCAGCTCTATCCTACAAAGCATCAGTGACGGATTCCGGAAGAGAAACTCCCAAGTCCCTGCCTCCAGACTTGACCTAGTACAGCATCATCACATTTTCTTGTGTATTCAAAGCGATTCTTAGATCAATTCGCTTGCGATAACACAATGCACGCGTGTTCAGAATCCAACCTTGCGGAGTCATTCCTCCACATGTTGAGCAGTATTGTTTTATGTAAAAAAGTAAGTTCCTTGGACACATCTGTCAAGTTCCATAAGTTAGCTTTATTCCAGTCACATTAAGATCCATTAAGATAACAAGTATGAACCACTGGGTCCCATCACCCAGGCTGGGGCTCTCCAACTGACAACTCATGGAACCTTTACTACAAACATTCGTTCACTCACAGCTAAACATTCTCTCAGGCACACCAACATTCTCGCATGCATTCCCAAGCACCTGCATTGACACCAAGCACAATACAACATGTCAGTCTCCAACAATACTTCAATCCTGATTGAAACATGTCCATCACTTGATGAGAGGTTTCTGCAAAGTGGATCTCTCATCACTAGTTTCAGTGCTCTAGTCATGGAGGGTAATCCTGAGCTACTATGCAGCTTGCTGGGGTCACCGGGTAGAGTAGAGGTGTTTCTTTGCACCAGTGTATTTAATATTGCATGTCTCTGGGCTTGGGGACTTTCCCGAGTGGGAAGAAAGAATAGATTTAGGTCTACGTTGACTATACTTTTGGTGCACATGACAGTGGGAGATACAGACAAATGGAAAGAGGGCACACTCTTCCAGATGTCTTCTTTCTGGGCAGGAATTAACTCACAGAGGTAGGATTGGCAAGGGGTTCTGGGGTGGATGGGGCAGCAAAATATAGTTCATATATCTGTATCAGAGAAGGGTGCCGCAAGACTCCATTTTTAACAGGAGCCAAATGAAGGTCATCGTGGTATTTGTATTACAATTGCCTTATATAAGACAGTTTGATATGAGGGATCTCTGACACTTGATAAAACACTTTTTTTTCAAGATCTACGACAGTTCTTGCAGGGGTTGACAGTATTGGATCCTTTATGTCCAGTAGTGCATGTGATAACCTGTTAGATTGGTGCTTATTCTTGTTCCACTGTGGGGGGAGGTGTTTCTATTCACATGGTGGTTTTGGTGGTTTGTTTGCTCACAGCTCACCATAAGAAAAACATGATCTGCTCAAGGAAAAGGTTGATATCTGTTGAGCTGACCTTTCGGAATCCAGGAGAGCAATAGGTTAAGGTTATGACTGCTTGACCCAGTGGGTTTCCAGATCACCTGAGTGGAGCACAGATTGCTGATCTATTGATTATTTCTTGGCAGTAAATATTGGGTGGGGGGGGAATTGATCCAGAAGTAATGACTATCATGATGTGTACCCATATTGAGATATCAGGAATGTGTTGTCTAGGTTGTGATTATCTGGGGTAGAACTGTTGTTAAGATGCATTAGTTACAGTGGGCCTTGATGTTTTCAGAATATCCTTCTGTGTGGGAATAGGAGTCAGTGTATTGCATGTGTATAGGGCAGGTCCCAGATTATTGGAGATGCTGTTTATGAATGTAGCAGTCTCTGGGGTGGGAGACGAACAAGTTCCCTGGATAGTTCCTCTACTATTGGAGGTGATGTCAAACAAGGATGCAGTTAACAGGTGATCGGGTGTGTATCTTTGTGTCTACTTGTGATTTCTAGTGCCTCTCCATTGCAGAGCAGGGTTGCTTCATGGGAGATGGATTCTTATGGAATTGATGGAAGGATCTTGCAGTCTGTTGAAGCAGTGGTTGAAACCATTTAAGTTTCCATGTTTAAACCCAACTTGGGTCTATCCATTAGTGTAAATGTGTATTCTAATTAGGGTATAGTTGCCATCAGCTGACTCTGAATCAAGCTTGAAACCTCCAGAAATTGTGATTGCTATTGAGGAAACATAGGCATGTTAGAAAGAATGATCCCACAGGTCCATATAAAGCATGAAGAACAAGCTACCAATGTTCCCTATAAGCTGTGTGCATGTGCGCTTGCCCAGCTTCCTTCTGGGTGCCGCTCAGAAGAATTTTAGCAGCGCACATAGACAATTCTCACCTATTCAAAAAGATTCAATAAGGTACAAGCCACAGCAATCACCTTAAATGTTCTCTCTTATGATAAGCAACTAGTCTTGATATTCTGCTAATTGCCTAACAGCAAAATACAACACAAGAGGTTAAAAACTAATATAAAAAACTGACTTCATGAACAGAAGAATCTAACCAAGACATGGCTGCACACATTAACCACAATGTTCCCTCCCCACCCATCACTGCTAAACCTGACTCTAACGCACTTTAACCTTATGACTCTAACTTCTGCCAGAGAGTATATTAAGATATTACCGGACAACCTTGACTCTTCCTCTCTTGGCTCTGCAAAAGGTTGACAGACGTATACCTACATCCACTTGTTTTATGTTTGTTGTAACATGAATAACGTTCACACGCCAGAATTTCTGTTACTCATTGTGCCTTACCAAAAGCCTCACCCATACTATAAAGTCTAACTACCAGCTCAAATATCGGATACTGACTGTAAATAGGCAGGCTACTTGGATGTGTAACCAAATCCCATACTTCCTCTTCTTTGTTCATATGTCTTTGAAGTGGCCCACTTGTAAGTTAACGCATTATGAAAATCAAATATTAATTTGCCCTCTAAAGATTTTGAAAAGACAAATGTGATGTTCAGCGTCTCCTAATTTAGCATTACTAACATTACCCTATAAGTAGAGAGCAACATTGCAATATTATTTACTTAGCCTACAAAGGATAATGTCTGTGGGCTATGCCTGGGCTTACTCGTCCATGGTATCAGAAAACCGGATATTCTGACAGGAGAATGCTTTTCCGAGAATCTGCATCATTTCCAAGTGTTCAGAGTTCCTTTGGGCATAGACCTTCACACATTATATGGTAACTCGCTTCTATACAAAAACAGTTTCACTGAGCACTTGTATAATCCTACACAATGAAATAAGGGTGGGGTAGGTTGCAAACAATCTTGTATGCACTGCAGAAGAATTATGTACATGTGACATTCTTGAAATGCACATCATATGTTGAGGCATTTAAATATGTCTTGCTTGCAAAGTATTGTGGGTCTGCAAATATCCCAGTGAGTGTTTACTGCTACAATCCATCACTTTTTTTGTAAGAGTAATAGGCTGCCAAGCCAGCCTATTCAAGGAGTGGACCCACCTACTCCACCCCACCACCCAAAGCCAACCTACCTAATGGTCAATGAACAATAATGCTCCAGCCTTGATAAAGACCCCTTGGGTCGAAACACGTGTCGGCTGACCACGAGATTATCGCATCAAGAATAAATTCTCTTTTTTTGAAAAATCAGAATACAAAGACACATTTCTTTAAGAATAAATATTGTTTGCGCAAGATATCTGGGAACACAACTAAGACATTTACAAATGAGTGATTTTCCAGTGGCATAAAACACACAGGGTCTCATTAAGACTTGGGGCAGTATCCGGTGTAAATCCACCAGAATACCGCTGAAATGAATTACTGTTACCACCACGTGGTCTGGAGGAATTTCCGCTGGATTACAACTGGTGGTGGCGGTGTAATTCCCCATTCATACTGAGTCCATATTGAGTCCATAGGACTAAATGTGGGTTTTTGGCGGAATTACCGCAGTGGAAATTCCGACGATTTCAGCGTTGAGTTGGAGGATTTACCTCCAGGATTTTCCTAGAAGCAAATCTTCCATTCCATGCCCGAAATCGTAATTTGGCATATTGGTAAAGTTGGCAGCAATGGAGTTACCACCAACTTTACCACTTACCGCCAAACTCGTAATGAGGCTGATATTTTTCTCTGCGCGGAAGTACCTTTGCAAGGTAATGTGACAGATATTGAAGTCTTGGACTGGTTGATTAGTTTTCTGTATAACCACATATGACATATTTTATTTTCGCACATGTGTTTGGAAAAGGTATTGTAAGATTTTTAACGAATTGCAGTGGTTGGGAAGAGGAAATTCCTTTCCAAACTCTCTTCTAAAATGGTAGCTCACAAAGTGGCTTACCTCATTAGTCAGATGCGCACATGGAAAATAATGTGCGCACAACAGCAAACCGGTTCCGCACATAGAGAAAAATAATTAGAGGGAACATTGCAAGCTGCTGGTGTTGATCACGCGCTTAGACACACAGTACCAGTTATGTAGAGCAGACATTTCTCAGTGCTGCAGGAGGATGTCAGTCGTATACCTTTTCCTTGTTGCTATGGATGAGGGGGTGAGGGTAGAATGAACAGACAGTGGCATGTCCAACACCATTAAGGCAGTTTCTAGATGTTTCAAACAGGGGCCTGCTGGATGGGACTGGCTACTGTGGTGTTTGTGGTCATTGGCTGGTGTGTTCCTAGGAGTGATAGAGGAGTGATGTATCAGGGCATGCAAGGTAAAGTAGAGTGGGCTTCCGAGGACATCCCACTTGAAGTCTTCTTGTGGTCGGAGACTGTATGGGGAGGAATGTGCAAAGAGTCTTGAAGAGCTGTTCCAATGGTCATGCTTACTTATAAAGCACCTATACACAAAGCAAGTGTTTCAGAGTGCTCAAGGACGGTGGGAACATAGGGAAAAAACAACAGTCGTTCAGAGCCCTTGAAATTCTGAGACGATAATAGTCTGCACAGGCAGCCTAAGTGCATAAGAAGCTAATCTGCCGAATGCGGTCATAGGTCGGACTGTCAAGGAGGCAGAATTCAAAGTGAGGCCGATGATGATGAGTGAATGTTTGTACTTATTTTCTTATTAAACATTGTTTTGTGGTTTCAGGACCAGTAATCTGTCTATTTGGACAGCATGAGATACAAAGCTCCTGTGGGTAAATGGCATTGTTTTTATATTTATTCCGGGAAGATGGGTAGCCTGGAGTGATTCTGGAGACAGGAACTGCACAACCAACAGTACAGGTTTAAAAGCCACATGGCACATTTATAGCTTTGTGTGCAGAGGGCAAAAACAGCAAACCAGGGAAATAAACCAATTCCACAGGATAGCACAACAAATCATCTAGACACCGTGGGCCAAAGAGCGCTAGAGACTAGTCCTCTTTCCCAGATCCAGCTTCTCCAGATGACTTCTCCTTGTCAAGGATTTGTCAGGCCAATTCCTTTCACTGTTTGATTTTGTGCAACCACTACCCTTCCTCTGACTTGCAAAGCTGTATTAGATCACAGAAGGCGGTTCTCTCCTTTACTCACTGCATGGTACTATTCAGCAACCTGCCACAGGAACATAGTTCCCATGCTTACTTTACATACATATACAACTACAATATTTGAACAAATCAAAACACGGCTTCATACAATTGACCATTTTAAACATACCTCAAATGCAACAACCCTCGCCCTCCATGTCCCTCCCAAAATAAATTTCACTTGAGACACCCTTCCCCCTTATTTATCCCAAAATACTAGTCCAATTGTTTGTTCCAAGGGGTTGGGCGCAACCCATAGACGCACTGTCATGTCCAATAATCACGTGATGCCCATGTTTCCACACATATCCCGTCTGCATTGCCTCTCTTCCCCTCATTTACCACAGCCATCCGCATAACAGAAGGACATTGATTGACGTGTCCTTTCCTTTAAATGTTGCAAGTCTCGTGAATCGTTCTATTTAACATATGCAAAAAAGGCATAGTACACCAGATGCAATTTATAGCACTTCACCTTAAAACACATACATCCTCCTGTCCTCGCCTGCTGTTGAACCAATTAAGAGAAAAAAAGAAAATGAAAGAAACAGGGATGGCGCAGTAAGAAAAAGGAAATAAGTGAACCCGGCGCCGTGCCAGCCGGGCCAGGCACTTAAAATAGTAACAAATAAACAGGTAAGCGAGAAAAAAAAAGAAAACGATCGTGTTGCGCTGTATGTCAGGTTGATAATAGACACTGCCAAAAATACATTCCTTTTTCCCATTTTCTTTGTGCTGGCACCCAACATTTTCAAATGCCATTTCACACCAGCTGCGTTCTTTTTGCTGGGATCCAACAGTGCATATATCAGCAGGTACCGCAGAAAAAAGACACACCTTCAGGGAATAGACTGGCCTGGACTAAAGAGATAGCCAAGATGCAGAGGCAATACGGTGTTAGGTAACCAGACCTCCAAGAGATTGTTGTCACCACCTTCAGCAGTAAAACCGCGATTCAAGTAAAATACCCCCGTCCCCCTGCTCTTCTGCAGTCAACACCTTCCAAAGGCAGTGGCACTTGCCACAGAGTTCTTAGCACCGCTAGATTTCAAACTTGTGGCTGTTTCCTCACTGGAAGTTAGAGAGATTGAAGCAGTGTTGTCAACACCTCAGTAAGGAAAGTAGCTATTGGCTGCCCTAAAAGTCACCAGAAGTAGCTAAATCACATCATTGCCTACTCTTGCCCCCTACGATTTATCGCTTTTACTGTGGCCCCTCCCATTTGAACCATTCCGTTTCGGTCCATCCCCTCAACCACACCCCTGTGTCTTCTTCTCGGCCTCCTGGGTATTATTACTGTCATTCAACTTTGGGTCCCGCCTAACATGATACAGTTCCCCTGGAGTGTTTCTGGGGGCGGGCCGGCTACGTTAAGAAAAATAAAAGTTGTTTAATTCAATCGGCTGATGAGAACACTCGTTGCTGAAACTCCTCAAAGATTAGCTGCATGCATTGGTATCATTAACCGTTAACACCTCCCTTTTAGGTTCACAGTGTGTTTTTTCATTACTCCTGTTAGAACACTGGCGAATAACCACACTCTTTTCTATTCCTATAGTCTCCAAACCAATAGAAAAAAGTAGCTAGATTTCTCACTAGCCGCAGAAAGTCACTAGGGGGCCGTACTTTCTCGCTAAATATTGAGAGAAAATCGCCAAGTTGGCAACACTGGATGGAAGTAAGGCAAGGTAATGATCGGACAAAAAATGGAAATACGTCTGCATCACTTCCGGTCTTCCAGTACAAATGAAGCAGACGTAAGATAGTTTTGTGGGAGGTGGCCTCTTTCCTCTTTGTTAGTCTTGCACATATTCCAAGTTCTTTGTTGCCAATTCCCCTTGGGAGAATCTGACATGAGTTGTCTCTGGACTTGAGATACCAGTGATTCCTGCACGGTGAGTCACAATTCCGCCAGACTCTGAGGCGGGGATGGGGGGCAAACCCGTAGCAATGAAGATTCTAAACCTCTCCCTCTTTTTCACCCTCACTACCTTGACCCATTCCTGACCTCAGACCGTACCTAGCTCTCCAGCTATCCTGACAGCACAGAGGTAGTCAGCAGGCACGTATCTTGGCCCGGGCGAAGCGGGTGGTTGCCCGGGACACAATTGCCCCAGGGGGTGCAATTGCCCAGGGCCGGTGGGAAATGAAGCCCGGGAGGTTGCGATGGCCCTCTGGACGTGATTGTACTGCGGCGAGTAGAGGCAGCAGGTGCTCCATCTGCCTCTTCTGACCAGCGTAATGTTACATGAGTCAGTGAGGCTCTCTGACCCTGGGCCACCCAGGCCCGGGGAGCAGAGTTAAACTGCTCAGGAGGGGGAGCAGTAAGGGTCCCACCCAGAAAGCTGATCTAGCCACACAAAAGATTAAGCAGCCTGCTGTGCCGGTGAGCGCTCCTCTGCAATGTGCGGCTGGCTGCTCTGTGCCGACTTTTGGATGACTGCGATGCATTGGAAAATGCAAACAAAGGAATGCATATTCCAAACGCAGCATGTGAGATGCTCTGGAGTCACACACCCTGTGCCCCGCCTTCTTTGTGCTGACAGCCTTTCAAGTGGGGCAATTTATAAGGGAGGGCTCACTTAACAAGCATCTCATTCATATTTCAGTGTTAAGAACTGAACATGGGGCATTTTTTATTCTATTTATAGTTACATATGGCGCATCCCTGGGACGGTTAATGTTACATAGTGCCTGTCTCTGATTTGGTGTGTGGATATCGTACGTTGTAACGGAAGGAGATGTGTTATATAGTGCCTGTCCCTGCATGTAAGAGCTGGTGATGTCATGTGGAATGTTGATGTGTGAATGTGAGAATGTTGACCTGAGGGTTCCACACTCAGGCAGTTGGTACTCCCTTGCCTGGGTGATGGGGGGCAGTGTTTACTTGCCCTTCCAATGTAACTGTAACTTAAGAACCTGTTAATAAAGCTTAGGTAACCTAAGAAGAAGCATGGAGGTCACTTTACAACAATGGCGACAAGTTGGACTTAAGAAAAAGAACCTGTGTGCAAGAAATTGAAGAAAAGCTGAATAAGCCTGCAGTGTGGGGGTGCAGCAAAGAGAAAGACAAGAAGAAGGACAATGCTGTCCCCCAAGACAAGTAAGACCCATCATCCAGGGCATATATAGGGGGAGGAAGAGCACCCCACAAAAGGAAGGAGAAGCTGCCCGTATGTTAAAGGGGGTGCAGTGTCCAGGGGATGAAGAAGGGAGCTGGGGCCATAAGGAGAAATGTGGAGTTGTGCCCGTTAATCCCAAATTAAAATGGCATCAGAGGCCAAGGGGACAGATGAAAAGCATAAGAGAGTGTCCCAGAAGTAGGAAGATGTGAGCCACAAGCCCCAGGAGAGACGAGTTTCCTGAAAGTGTATTGCCCAGTGCGCCATACATTTATGAGAGAAGATGATACGTTGTGTTTGAAATGGGGGGAAAATGAAACAAAAACGTACTTCCGATGATTAACATGTTTGTAACGAATCCAGTAAGAAATATGACAGCCAAGATGATGCTTCGTGAAGAAATGTATGTTTAAGTTTGATGTGGTACCTGGCGGAGAAGGGTAACGTGATGACTGGCAATTGTGGCAGAAGATATAGCAGCTGCGTGACGGTTGGGAGCTGGAGATCCGATATGCTCCGATGCAAATTGGTGACTGATGACGTCACACAAAGGGCAGCCGGTGATGCCGAAGAGTGGAACGCCATCGTAATTGCCAGAGCGTCTGTGGCTGTTAAGCTCTGAATGTTGCTGAGCAGTGCGGTGTGTATTAAAATAAACAAAGCACCGTAAAACAGAAAGAGTTGAAGGTCAACATGAAGATTGAGGAAAGGACCTTCATTTACGTGGCACAACGTCGGTAGCAGGAAGAAACTTCTGAACAAAGCTTTTCATAGGAAGGGAAGTGATAGTCCGAGGACTTTAGTTCAGCTGTGTCGAACAAAGTAGATATTTTCCGTGACTGCAAGAAATCGGTGCGCAAAATTGAAGCGGAATTGAAGCAAAGTGGTAAGGCTCAGTTGAATCATTATGAAGTATTTCAGACTTTATAAGAAAGTTGTTAGGAGGCAACAGAAAGCGAAGAGCGCTGAGTATAGAAGTGGCATTGTAGGTGCCCAGAGAGGCGGCAGAAGAATATATCCTTTTTAATAGTACATGCCTTACCATTTGTCGGAGAAAGCACTGTTGAGTATGTCTATAAGGTATAATGAGGATGTAAGAAGCAGTATGGTAGTAGATGATGTATATGCAAATGTAGAATGCACAGCAGAAAGATGGGAAGTAGCAACAAAGATGAAGAATTGACTACGAAACAGGTTGAAGATGCGTGGCATGTGTGACATGTGTATTTTATGAAGTTAGTGAGTAGAAGTTAACCATATTTGAGGATTTTCAGGAACAATATGGACTTCCATGGACAATTTAAGTGTAGATGATGTGAGAGGGTTTACATGTCCATGAGAGAGTGAGTTGTAACTAATGGTTTTGAGGATTTGCAGAAGTTAGGTTGCTTCAGTGCAACATGGACTTTTAGGAAAATAAGTATAAAGTATAACAAGTCTGGAAATTCTGTTTAAGTTCTCATACTGTTGGTGTGAGTGTAAAAGTAAGTTAACTCAGAGTTTGGTCAGTGTGAGTTTGTGTTTGTGTGTGGTAGCAACTCCACTGTTTACTGAGCATTGTGTATGCAAATGGGATAGCGTCCCATGGAGGTTACTTTACAACAGTTAACTGTCATTTTCATGCTTAAGTATTCTAGTGGCTGCTTTGGGACATGGACTAAATGCATGTGGTCAGCATCAAAGGTCTTTTAATTTTCTAAACAATCCAGCCACTGCCTAGTGCGCACACCAGATGGCAACGCAGTGCCACTTGGCACCTTCATAAGGAAAGTAGAGTGAATTGTGTGTCACCATATAGACAGTAGTCCATGGCAAATCAAATCAGTGATATGTGTGCGGCAATGTTTTGTGCGCTGCACAAGCCACCACCCTGTTGGCTAATGGCGTCTATTGTGGCACTCCAGTATGTAACGGCACATATGTCTGTTTTTATCTGATGTGTCCCAAGTCCATACAATAGCATACTGCAACGTTTTGTGTATGTGGCTCTGACGAGCATGCCATACTGTGCCCACACTTAAAAGCATGAAGCAATCAAAGAAGTTGCCTCAAATTGTACATCCACTAGACCAAACACCCTTTCTACACTGCCACACCATGATTTTCACTAGCTGCAGACCAGCACTAATAAGAGATGCTAGTGCCAGATCTGTTAGATAAAGCATTGGCCTGCTAGTTCTTGCAGAAATAACCCCTGAGGCCTGTTTAATAGTGAGGAGGTAGTGGCAGAGGAACTGTGGACCCTTTACCATGCATTAGATGCCGATTTAATTTAAAATGCTTCATCAGCTTATTACCGGTAAGGCTAAAGTTTGTAAGAGGTACAATCCTTTCTGTGTAACCTATCTGTGCATTGTTTATTGGGTCTCTCTTCTACAGTATCCTGTCCTGTCTATAGATATAATTTCCAAAAGATGTTTCTGTATTGGGGGTTGGGCATGCTCACACTGAGACCCACCTCTTCCTCATTTAAAATTCTTTAGAAACAAGAAGCAGAAGAGACCTTGTACCCCATTTGAGTGTCTGATGTTGCAGCCATTTTATACTTGCATCCAAAAATTAAGTTGTCCAAATGAGTATGTATGGTTCATGGTTACAAACATTTTAATGTTGGGGTGAGTGTTGTGAGCACCAAGCCATGCATCTGTTATGCATTTAGAGATTCACACATACAATCCTTTTATCACAGACTTGTTTATCCAATATAGAGATCTCTGATCACTGTTCTAGTCCTGAACGGCTCTATGATTGAATGCAAAGCATACTTGAACCCTCACTGGTGCTACTTGTCCCCTTTCCCACTCTCACAGAGGTATTTTGAAAGGGTAGAATAAGAGTGTACCAGACTGTCCATCTTGGAATGATTCATATGGTTAGTCCTTGTGAAATACAAGTGAGGTGGTGCGAACAGAATGCCTGCAGCACAGGGCCAATGGTCAGTAGGCCCTCAGACCGGGGTAGGCTGGTCACAACAGAGTGTGCCAGTATGGAAGGTTCGAAACAGCATTCAGGCAAATCCTTCCCTAAGAGCAGGTGACAGAAAAACCATTTACTCGGACAGCAACAGCTGTTTTCACATTAGAATTCTTCTGTAAAGTACTTGCATTGCAATGTAATGAACCAGTTTCATTTATATAGCAATTATTTATTCATACTCAGGAGGGGTTTTGTCACACAACACATACGTGTAGTTTGGGAGTGACGTGTGCCAGTCGGGGGAGGAGGGGTGCATTCTGGTGTTTCGCCCTGGGCACCAAGTTGGGCGGTAACTGCACCTGTTGATATACCGGGGGAGGGAACTAACCTGTCTACTACTTAAGCAGATTTTCAGGGGTGATGAGGTCACTCCTACCTCGGTGGTCTGGAAAGGCATGCTTCAGTGACATCTGAACTGCTGACCAAAAGGCAAAGGATAGAGTTACTATCAGAGGTGAGGCAATGGGGAATACTAATATTGTCCCAGAAAAAGAGTCACAAAGACAGACAAACAGAAGTCTCCGGTCCTAGTATCCGCCCATTTTTCTGCAGCCGTTTCCCCTCATTTGGCTTTAGGACATTATCCAGCATCGTTTATAGCATTTGCTTAGGGCGGTAGCAGGGTTAGAGAGTAGAGAAAGGGGGAGATTAAGAAGGAGGGAAGCTATGCGGCACAACAGAAATGCCGCAAAAATGCACTGAAGTGTCTCATTCAGGGAAGTGTCACAGATTCAGGATGACAACACAGGCCACCTCGCAAGTGCCATCTGAGTGAGACAGCCCTTGTCTTGGCTAAAGGACAATTGGTAGGTGGAGCCGAGGATAGTGCTGATTCGGGATGATGGTTGGGAAATGACTAATAGAATCTGACATGAGTTGTTTCTGGACTTGAGATACCGGTGATTCCTGCATGGTGAGTCACAATTCCGCCACACTAATGACTAATAGGGCCAATGGAGAGTTGTCAAGAAACTTGGGTAATCCTGGAGGGTCTGCCAATTTCCAGGCCAAGATCTTAAAGATCTATTTACACCAGCGGTGGTTCTTCCAGTTCCTTGCTTCTGCTTAATGTAATTCTCAACCTCCTTTCTATGTTGTATATTGGTGCCAAGAATTGCTGCAGTGTTCCGTTCGGTGGAAGTGTGGCAGAGGATTTTTCGAGGCAAGAATTGTAAAAGACTGTCTTCGAGTAATCACTTATTTCTTTTTGATGAAGGCAAAACAATGGATAGGTCAAATGGAGATACATCTGCATTAGAAGTATTTGGGCCAGATATCCTCTGGGAAGCTGCAGCTATGTGCCATCTGATACCAATTGTGGTGATATTGTTTGACACAGAATGTATTTTATATTGACCCTGCCAGTTGTCACTCTTCAGCCCAGCGCAAGCCCCATGCCTCCAACCAAACATCTCTTTGGAGTAGCCGAGCCATGTTTTACGTCAGGGATGGCAAGATACAATTACTTAGCCTCAGATCTGCCACCTGCCACTTCCCTAATGCACATTCCCTTAATATCTGAGGGAATACACTGCAAAGCTTCTTTTGCACATGCACTGGGGGTCCTAAAACCACAAAGGCATCTGTTGCACGCACATATTGACCAAATACAATAAGATCAAATATTAAGGGTCTGGACTGTAAGAGTTGTACAGGGGTGGATTGGGGGGTGTGAGTAATACTGAGATTCCATAAATGAGATTGACACCTTCAACAGAATGTTCGGATTGGCTCTGCCAATCGGGATCAAGGATTCTGCACCAATATCAGCTACTAAAGCCCAGTAGATGCTTGGAATTCCTCCTTCCTGCCTAGATGAATGAAGCTGGGAACTCTCAGCCCTGCTGCTCTACTCACAGCCTCTCAGTATGCTTTCTTATACCGCTAACATGCAGGGGCGGCGAGTACGCAGGTGCTACGGGGCTTGGGCGGCCCCCGGGAAATGCCATCTGCCTAAAAGTTCCTATACTTTAAATGGGACTTTTTATTTTTACAGGCGCCGGCAACCCCCGGGCAAACATGAAGTCGGTGCCCCTACTATCATGCCACCACCCACTCCTTTTCTTCCGAAAACTGTTTACCCCCTTTTTTCCAATGCCCTGCTTCGAAATTACACCCTGATGGCCTCTATACAGTCCAGCCTTCTGTACATGTTGCTATGGCATCCCTGGTCACAGAAGCCTAGTGTGTCTTTCTTGTTTCTATCCAACCCTCATTTTGGGATGTTGGGTGTCCCAAGGAGCCCTGTAATGGATGCTAAAATCCAAAGCACTCTTGGAATTTCGCTCAGGACCCTTAATTCAGGCTTTCCTGGCACCTAATCCTGCAGCATCAGCCCTCAACCACAGGCTCCTTATTAGCACAGCTTGTAAAATTGTCAATTTTCTCATAAAATCAGGAATAAGGATTCCAATCAAACTCTGTGCACTGTTGTCCTGTATATGCTTTGAATCCTCATTTATGCCTGGTTGGTCTTAACGGAAGGTCCTCTGTGCTGTGTGTTCTCTCTCCATTTTACTCACTGTTGTGAGGAGTCAGAAACTAAATGCAGACACAAGTTAGACATAGTTTTAGCTAAAGACTTGTGTTTAAAGAAAATGGGGGGTTCATGTAGATGTTGAAAAGTATATGTGAGAGTGTGGATCCTTGGGGTACTCCACAGGTAAGTGGGCGAGGCCGGGAATATATGGTGCCCAAGCTTGTGGTTTCCATTCTACCTGTATGGAAGGATGTGATCCAGTGTAGTGCTGATTCTTTCATGCCAATACCTTCCAGTCTTTTCAGCAGGATCTTGTGACTGATGGTGTCAAAAGCAGCTGAGATGTCCAGCAGGATGTGTGCCCTCTCTGAGATTTAATCGATATTATTTTTAAGTGTATCCCAGATAGATCACAGCGCTGATTCTCTACTCCTATATGGTCTGAAACTGTGCTGTGCCTCATGAGGAGTTGGTTTGTTTCAATAAAGTGCCTGCGTTGACAATGTATGAATTCTTTCAGAAGTTTCCTGATAAAATGTGTGTTTGAGATAGGGCGATAGCTGACTGGGTCATATGGCTCTGCTTTGAGCTTTTTAAGCATAGGTCTGATCTATGCAGATTTCAACTGAGCCGGGACTCTTCCGGGGCTAATGGAGCCATTCAGGAGGGATAGGAAGATGAGCTCTGTGTTTGAAGATTTTATGATTGATTTAGAAAGATTTGGGGGACATGGAACCTCAGGAGATCCTAATGGGTTGCATAATTCAATGATGGGCAATGCTGCAGTGCCTCACAAAGCGAGGCAGGGTAACATAAATAAATACATTTATTGTGAATTCATTCAAATTTGAACTTTACACATAGGATACAAGTACATACAACTTAATACAAACATAACAATCAAATACATTAAATATAAAAATGATGTAAGGATTATGTAAAATTGAATACAATTATACATATATATATGTATACAGTCGAACATAATACAGTACAAGGATAAGGATAATACAGTACAGTGCAAAAGTGTAATACAGGGGTAAAGTGTAACATACTCCAACATACTCCGTACATGTCCTATTCAGCTCTGCACACAAAATGCCTAACACAGATGAACGCTTACTGCCAGATACCAGATATCAAAGGTAATGATCCAACCTCAAACTACAAGCTTCAAGTATCAAGCATAGGGGCTAAGTCCTAAAGTTCCTAAGGATCCTAAGGAGCCCCGCACATTTCCACTAAAGCCGGCTGGATGGGTAATACATTTTAACTTTAACCCAAACCCTATATAGTGCCAGTTGAGTCCTAATTGAGACCTAGTTTAAACAGTAATCCCAAAAGGACTCACCCTTAATAGTCTCATAGTTCTTTACCAGCTTTTCCAGCGTGCACATATACAACAGGCCTTAGGTAGAATGCCCAGCCGTGGCCCAATGACTGCTAGAACCGGTAACCGGTTCGTCCGCAGCCTTAACATAAATTGACGTACCTCCGGATCTGGGCATAGTAGCAGGTATTGTTGGGGCTTTCTATATCGATGGATTACATGAGATACGGCTTTGTACCCCTTCAAAGTTGACAAATGAGTGTAGTTCTGAGTCCAGTCCCATCTATTCATTTTTTGTATAAAAGATTTTTTTTGATGAATAAATGGCATTAGCCGCTTCTTGTCATGGGGCCAGTCTATGTCAGCAAAGAGAGCTTCATTTAGCTGTTTATAGCTATTTCCTTGAGGGGACCTTTCATTATCATAGTTAGTGCCAGCCAGGCTAAGCAGTTTACAAGATAAAGGGGAAATAGCTTTCAAATAATACACACCTCGGGCTCGCAATGCCATGCCTTTCAACGATACTAAGCCCATTTCCAACCTAATATACTGGACAGAACAAGCCGGGCCCAAACCCAGAACTGCTCGCCAGTACTGGCCCTCAAGGATGTTAAGCCAGTTCATGTCTTGTATAGCTAATGCCTCTAAGCCATATAAGATAGTGGGGACAAAACACTGTTGGTAGAGTTTGATGATCCCCGCAATACTAAACCCCACTGTACCTTTGGCAAATCTACAAGCCTGCAGTATAAGAAGTTTTGCCCGCCTCTTTTTTTGCGAGATGATCAAATTGTAGTTGGCATGGGTATCAAATTCTAACCCAAGGTATGGATATGATTGATCAATACTTATGTTCCCTAAGCTAGTCTCGACTCCTGACCGGCAAGGACCACTTTTGGCAATTACCAATATCTTTGTTTTCCTTAGATTAATAGTGAGTCCCAACTCTGCTGAATAAAGAGACAGCTCCTCAAGCATACTCTTTATTCCGGACAACGTGCGGTCGAACAAAATTAGATCATCCGCATAAAGCATCCCAACAATAGGGGTGTCACCCAATTTTGGGGGGCAATTTGCTTTAGCGGCCATCCTGGGTAATAAATCAGCTATGTACAAATTATAGCACATGGGCGCGCCAACACAGCCCTGTTTTACTCCTGTATTGATACTAATGGGATCAGTGGCCTCTCCCTCATTGCTAAGTCTGACCCTAGCACTGTTGTTACTATGTAAACTCACCAATACATGGAGTATCCAACCAGGGCACTTCAAGTTCCTTAACTTGTCCCATAGGGTCTCGCTCTTGACTTGGTCAAAAGCACTACAAAAATCGACAAAAAGGTCATACAGGGTAGCGTTTTTATTGCTCAGAGTATTATTAATCAATAGCTCCAAAACCCTGATATTATGGGTTGTCCCAGAGCCAGGTCTAAACCCCGTCTGTGCATAGTTCAAGATGTTATTTCTGGTGACCCAAGATTCAAGTTCCTTGAGGACAAGTGTCATAAAGATTTTACTAGTTACATCAAGCATGGAGAGAAGTCGGTAGTTGTCAGCATTGCCTCGATCTCCCTTTTTATGCACTGGTATGAACACCAACCTTCTCCATAAAGCTGGGATTATCGCCAAACTACAGATACGTGAAAATAATGTTAAGAGTATGTGTGCCCAGTTGTCCGGGTCGCTTTTTAGTACCACGTTTGCCAACTCGTTCGGCCCAGGGGCTTTAGAGGGTTTAAGTGTCATATTAATCTGCTTTATCACTTTATGGCTTAAGGGCAAGGGCCAAGGGGATATATTTAATACCATGGTAGAGGCGGGTGTGTTTGCGTTAAAAAACGTATGCTTAATATATGCTACCCATTGTTCCTCACCAATAGGATTGACAATTCTTAGTCCCTGGTCCCCTCCTGCCTCACCTAATAATTACCAAATTCTACGGGTATTTCTGCTCATAAGAGTCTGAATAAAGCCCTCCCATCTTTCACGTTTTTGTGACTTACGATAGTGATAAAGCCATGTACGGTATTGTCGCTTTATGGACTTAATCGCAGTCAGGCTCTCCTGCAGGCTCCCGATATTGATAGAGGCGAGTCTACAAGAACGAATTTCGCACCTCATTAGCCTTTTACGATCTCGGATCTTGATATCAAACTTGCCCCTTTCAGTGGCTTTCCATTTCATTTTGGGAGTCTGAATATGCTGGGACAGGGACTGGGTGAGAGATTGTATCCATACCTCTATCTCCTCAGGGGATTTTCCCCTTAATTCAATCTTCAGGCAACAGCCCTCTGGGAAAATCAAGGTCATCATTCTTTCAATATTAATGTGGGACCAACAGATCCGATTCCGTTGGTTTGTTGTAATCACGTTGCCACAAACATTCCCTGAGCCTTTTCCCCCTACCCCACTCAGGGACAAAACAACTGGGGCGTGGTCACAATAAGTGTTAGGTGCAATATGAATACCCATGACGTTACTCAAGACACCTTCGGAAACCACCATATAATCCAAGACTGCCCCCTTTGTGCCCATATTCCAGGTCGATTGGCCTGGCTTATCACCGGTTGTACGACCATTTAGAATTATACACCTCCATTCATTTAAATAATCAACCCATACCTTGCCTTTGGTATTAGAGGTAGTTTGTGGCATTTGGCAGAAATCAGATACATTATCATAATTGCCACAGCCTTCTAAGTCCACACATCTCGCATTCAGATCACCACATAATATGATCAGGTTGCTTTCATGATCAGCATCCCAATTCATTAATATGGTGTACAATTGCTCGAGGATAGATTCAGTCTTCAATGAACCTGGTGGATCATAGATATCAATGATTAGCAACTCTTGGTGTTTTCCTTCTTTCTCCATTATGGTCACTGCCACAGCTAACAGGTTACTACCTGGTTTAGGGTCATGGACAAGTCTCAGGCTGTATGATGACTTTATACCTATTAACAAGCCGCCCTTGGGGCGACCACTTTCCCCCGTAGTAGCTTCTGCTTGGAAAGTCACATACCCATTGAATTCCACATCGAAAGTGATCCAGGTCTCTTGTAACACAAACATTTCATGGGAGAACAAAACTTCCTGTGCGCTGCCACCATTAAGCCATTGATTAAACCCCCTAGTATTCCATCTAACCACTTACCAATTTCAATCTGAGAAACATTTAGTAACAATCATGTTCTTTAGCCATTCCCAGCCTTGCTTATCATTACATTTAACTATTGACTTCGGTTCAGCTTTAGAGACCCTTTTTTGAGACTTTTGACAGTTGCATTTAGTGCATCCTTCTTCGGGCACCTTCATCTTTGGCGGTATGTCTAAAACATAACCCAAGTATCCCAAAGAAGCTGAGTGGAGTCTGATTAGGGCTGTGGTTTCCGGCAGGCTACAATGTACTTTGGTGATCATAGCATTCAGAGGTCTCAGTGGCTCCACAAAATCAAAATCTCCACTATTAAGTATCCTAAAAGAAGGGACCTTGTTAAGCAGTGAGAAAAGTGTAGCGCGATTCAACGGCCGCCCCTCTTCAGCTGACTTAGGTGCAATAGTTAAAGTTCTCTGGGGTAACATCACTGGAATAGTAGGAGATGAAAACACCACTGAAGAATCAAGGGGAGGAGCAACAGTATTACTAGAAACCGTATTTGTGATAGTGGGTGGATTCTGGATCTCCTGCGGGGGTACACTAGGTCTAGCTACTGGATTAAGGTCTACATGAGCCTAGTTTGTGACTGAATCCTCCTCCTGTAAAGACGTGGCACAAGCCGGACCTTCCTCTATCAGCCAGCTAGTAAGAGTGCCCACAGTTTGCGCCGACCGTCTTTTACTTTTTGCAGCTCTTTTTCGTGGCTTTTTTGACATGTTGGCACTGCCGGGCCTTATTGTGCAGTTTAAAACAGGGCGGTTCACATCCTGGTTATCCGACGGTTCAGCACTGGTCTTCTTTTTTGTCATAGGGATGTTCTGTTTTATCTGCTTCCCCTGCCGTTTAGTAACAGACCCCATATCAGATACCCCCCTTATAAGGTCTGCCAAGGATGGAGGTAGGGGCCTGTCCAGGTTTACTGCCCTCGGTTCCACAATGGCGCAGTCTTGTGACGCGCCTTTTATGGCAGGTGATTTCTGAGTGGCAATCTCCCGCAAGTCAATAATTGCTGTTTCTTTGTGCTGATTTTGGGTTGATAGATGTTCATATATGCTTGCAATTGCAACCCCCTGCAGCTTCAGGTCTTCATGTATAGTGCCACATAGTTTTAAAAGGATTTTTATTGAATACATTTAAAGTGCTGTTATTATGATTTACAGAGGACTCGTGGGTGCTGCATTGCTCCCCAGTAAGCGTACTTGAGGGCAAGGCGGTGCCATAGAACATGTTAGGACTGGCAGATAGCCTGGCTGCCCCCCCAGGTTGGACTGTTGGGGCTGTGGGACTTCCTTTATTTCCATGGCCGCAGGAGAACCCACTGCCGCCCCCATAGGAGGCGCTATTCCCAATGTATTCTCCTCCCTTGGCAGCGAAGGGACTTGAGTCTCCTTTGCTAATGGAGGGACCGGCAAGGAGGGCTGCAGCTGTGAAGACGCTATATCTGCAGCCTTCTCAATCCTCCCCCTTACAACAGGGGAGGTATGGTCTTTTAAGGCATAACATAGCTGCAGTAAGGAGTCATTATCCAAATCCAGCAGAAGATAGCTACTGTCCGCCTCAACTAGAGGTGGAATCGCCTCTGATGCTGGCAGAGAAGTTATCTGGGCAATGGTTTTAATGGGGAAAAAGGCATCCAATGGGCCTTTTTTTATCGGACTCCTCAGGCACTTTCAGTCCTGTGTCCCCATCCTTATCGCCTTTCTGCAGCACAACACAACCTTCGTCAGGCTGTTTAGTGGAGCGCAGTGCATAGGGTTTTTCCCCCTAGTGCCAGCTGCTTTACCATGACTGGAAGCTTTCCCTGGCATTACTGATCAAAAAGTAAGGGGGGGGGGAATAGGGAAGCAGGGCTGTGTAGAGGAGAAGATAAGTAACAGCACCGAAGTAAATGGGTTTTACCCAGTTGGGCTTACACACTCCCCTTATTTGAGTATTAGTAGGTTTATGGCCCGTGTTAACAGGGCATTAGGTGGCAAAGAACTGCACCCCCAACCTCCTGGCGTCCACTCACCCAGCTCACCCAGCTCCTGCGTGACAAACGTGATAGATACAGCAGGCGTGGAGGAAAGCAAACCTCCGTCTTCCGGATCCAAAATCCAGCAGGAGCGGGAAGGATTGAATGGCCACACTGGGCAATCCCGGGGCCCAACTCCCGAGTCCCGAATCCAATGGGCGTCTCACGACTTCACACAGGGCTCGCACAGGGCTCAGCTCCTACGGTTTGCTCTTTCGGTCCGCCGCCCGCAGCCTGCAACCCGCTCAAGCGTTTCGAGCAAGGGACCCGGCACCCAGCCGACATGCTCACAATCACGTGACAGTCAAACCGACACTGCAGGAAGTTGCGCGTTAGAACAGCGAAGGATCTGCAGCTGCTTCTGACAGTCTCTATTACACAAAGGAAGTAAATCAGAAGGCTTTACTTCCCTCCTAAAAGTCAAGTCAAGATTCCAAACCAAGCAAAAAGAAAGAGTGTCCCCCTGACCCCCAGGCAGGGTAACTGCTGTTACCATCAGCAAGCCCGGAGAGAGCAGCCAACCCTCCCCCTCGCTGCTCCTCCCCCCCCCAGGCGAAGAGACGCGCAGTCTGTTTCAGCACAATGCTGAGGAAGGGTGAGGTGTGAGCAATCACCTCACCCTTTCTTCAGGCAACTAGGTGCTAAGCACCGATGGAAACCAACAGGCAGGCAGTGACCAGCTTCAAAGACCTGTCCCCCCCAGGGGGCCAGATAGTCGGCTATCCGGCCGGGGGCTGGAACATAACAGCCCCCACTACTATACATTTCAAAGACAGGGCTTCCCTGGGTCTTATAAATACAGAGCGACATGCTCTGAGAAAACACAAACAGTTTTTGGACCCTGAACAGGGACCCAAACACTCAGGAAGTGCACAGTTTACTCAGTGCCTTCCAAAACTTTGCTTCTTTAGCAAATCTTACAAAGTTCGCTGTACTCCGCAGCGTCTTTGTTTTCCTTTCTGAACATTGTCACTGTTCAAGAACTTTTCAGGACGGGCAGGCGAGTGGCGAGTGCTGGAGAAACACGAAGATAAGCAATCAAGGACGCGTGCCGTGTGAAAACATTTCAACTCAGCCCGAATGAAGGAAGAATAGGACATCCGATCAGCCCGGCGCAGACGGTGTCAGTTTCAACTAAAACCTTTCAGGTGAGCCACCGCGCTGGGACTACGAAGGGAAAAAGATAAACGCTGTGTTTACAAGGGGAAGAGATACATTTACAAGGAATAGGAAGGCACCGTGGGCATATTCTCATCGCAAAATCGTTTAAGAAAGAATGTTGCAAGCGGAGCCTCCCGGCCGCAAAGAATACTGAGCATGACAAACACAACCTTAATGTAAAGACAAAGAAAGTTGCAGCCAGCCAAGTGGCACGGCGAACTAAGAGCTCGCTTTGACATCCACATAAAGCCCGCTGGCGCAGCTTCAATCCTGGCAGGGTCAAATCTAGCCGATCATTTCTTACAATTTGACACGGGCACCCCTGCACCAAAGCTAATGTTTAAAATAACAGAGAGACACACGATAACAATTTTGTGACGACTATTTATTTAAATAAACACTGCACATGGTGGGAAACAGGAGGCAGGTCTTAGAACCGTCCGTGGTTTTTAATAAAAAAGAAATTCATTTTCTTGGCTATATGAACAGCATATGGAAATAGGTCCCTCAGGCCTACCACAACAAATATTTACCCTTGAAACAAGGCAGAGCCCAGCCAGCTTCGGGGCAGCGGGGACTGGCAGAAAACAAATGCTAGAACACGGTGTGGCAACAGCTACCAGTTACCCAACACGGGCAACAAATATAACAAGCCCAAAGTAGCGCTCTAATTACAACAGCCAGCCAAAACCTTCAGGTGCCAAAAAAGGTAACAAAAATGGTCAAAACTATGCGAGAATGTAGCTGAATTACAGCAATCAATGCTACAAATGAGGGGGAAACAAACATCGCCCACAGGGGAACCTGGGGCTCCAAATACTACTATTGCACTAGAACCTGCAATAACGGTAGTCAACACCCAGGCACCCCACCTCCAGCAACCCCACCTCAACAGGTGCAACAGGTGCCAGTAACACCCACAGCAACCACTGCAATAGCCCCAACAGCTTCAGCAACAGACCCAGCAGGTGCATTAAAAGCATGGGCAACCCCCATCACAGACACCACGGGCCTGACAGGGACATCCGGCAACAGCACAACAGACATTGGAACGATCTGTAACGCACAGTTAGAGCTAAAAATGAAATCTTTTCAGACTGAAATATTAAATAGATACAAAAGATGCCTGGCATGGAACATTGATACCACAATCAAAGATGCCACATGGGCCAAAGAGTTCATAGAAATCTTTTCACTAATAGAAGCTCAGCGCAAAGTGAAAGATGCTTTCAGAGATCCCAAAAATATAGAAGAAAAAGCTATTGCCAGAAATGCCCAGGTAGAACAAAACTGGGACAACTGGTTGCAAGCCTTTGCCATCCTAGCAACAAAAAAAGAAAAAGAAAAATTCCCCATGGATTGTAGGAAGCTCTGGGCATATATGGATAAAATAAGGGAAGTGAAAGTCACCCAGGGAGGGAAGACATGGCTAGCATATGATATTAGATTCAGGAGAAGCATGTATGAGAGGCCAGCCATCGAGTGGGACGAGGTTCAGAATGACTTGTACACCCTCAACGTCAAGCCTCCACCGGAGGAAGAGGCCCCGCATTCTTCCTCCAAAAATAAAAAAAGTACACAAGGTAAAAGGCCCAATGATAACGATAAAACCAAGAAAGGGGAGCAGCCCTTTCGGAAAAACCAGCCATGAGCAGCTAAAAATAATGCCCACAGACAAAACAAAAACCAATCTTCCAAATCCAACATCCCATGCAGAAATTTTGGGAGAAACCAGTGTACATGGGGCAAAGAATGCTGGTACAAACACACCTGCACAAACTGCAACAGTGACCATGCAGCAAGCAATTGCACCAGACTACCAGCTAAGAAAGAATGACATCCCGATTTCAGAACCAGGAAGAACACCCATCAACCCGGGCAGACCCCACCCAGAACGCCCTTATCTGCTATGCAATGAAAGGATGGGGCAGAATAGAGGGTCCCCAAGTGGACACCCGCCGACCCCTTGACTTCAGAAAACTAGTACAGATAGCAAGCCAGCTGGAAACCATATGCTGGCATCCATACGAGATAAGTTTATTAAAAACAGCATTTTTTCTAGCCTACTTAGGGGCCTTCCCGGTAGGAGAACTCATCACTTCCAGCACCAAGGCCACAAACGGTTTGGGTGTCATGGAGGTCAGGGTGAGACAAGAGAGCATTAGCATAGAAATGCAACAGTAAAAAAATGGGGGCCAAAAGAACCATTAACATTTGTTGCATTGATGAAGCAACAAACTGTCCGGTTTGTATCACCAATCTCTATTTACTTACAAAGACCCAAGGTGGGGGGGGTTCCTAATCCACAAGGACCCATCGGCGCTAAACCGCTACCAATTTAAAGGGGTGCTGATGAAAGAAATCACTCACTGCTCCTCCCCCCCACCCCTAGGCGAAGAGACACGCAGTCTGTTTCAGCACAATGCTGAGGAAGGGTGAGGTGTGAGCAATCACCTCACCCTTCCTTCAGGCAACTAGCTGCTAAGCACAGAAGGAAACCAACAGGCAGGCAGGGACCAGCTTCAAAGACCTCCCCCCCCAGGGGGCCAGATAGTCGGCTATCCGGCCTGGGGGCTGGAACATAACGGCCCCCACTACTTTACATATCAAAGACACAGGGCTTCCCTGGGTCTTATAAATACAGAGCAACATGCTCTGAGAAAACACAAACAGTTTGTGGACCCTGAACGGGGACCCAAACACTCAGGAAGTGCACAGTTTACTCAGTGCCTTCCAAAACTTTGCTTCTTTACCACAAAACCCTCCCACCCTACAAATAAGGGAGAAGAACAAAGGAAAAGAAGTACAGGGCACTGTACGGTGCCCACAACAAGTCGTGGGACATGAGAAGGTGGGCACGGGCCAGAGGGGGTAACCCCAAGACCTGGTGCTCAAAAGTATTGTTATTATCTTATGATATGTGATAATTATTTGCATAACCATATCTGTACAATAAAACCTACGGCCTTTTATTGCCAACACTTGACAAACAATGTGTGAGCCAAATTATTCTGGGTGAGGGTATAGGTTCTGCAATGTACAAATATGCATGCATATGGGTTCAGCAGTTATAGCTTGTAGATGCTCTCCAGACAGAAGACAGAGATGCAATAGAGAGAAGGTAGTGGAAGGAGTTAGTTGGAACTCTGTGGCATGCTGGTGGGAGCATGTTTTATTGTCAAGGTTACCCTGAATGTCTATAATCTTTAAATTGGAAATATTGGTTGAAATATGCAGTAATCTGGCCACAGAGCCTGCGTAGGGGTAGGGGCTGCGTTACATGCTGTTAGCTTTTTGAATTCCCTGATGATCTTATAAATTTCCCTTTTACTGTGATGCACCGAATCAATGCGGTTGCAGTAGTGTGCTTTCTTTGTTTTGAGTACTTCAGCCCTGTAAAAGTGTAACTGTTAATGGTAGGCAAATTTGCTAGTGTGTACATTGTTTTTTCTCCAGATTTTCTCCAGTTTCTGATTTTCTTTTTTTAAGTGATTTAGCTTGTTTCTTTTTTGAGTGTTTTAAAGGATTTTCAGGGCAATGCAGTCCAACGTGGAAATAATCAATTTGTGAATGTGGTGGAGATTTGCATCCAATGTGGTTGTTGGTCCATCTGCGGGTACGACAGTTCTGGTTGGTTCCAGTCTTTGCAGTAGGGAGCTGATATGTATTTCTTTCCACAGTGTTTTCATGGTGGATGATTCTTTTGAAAGGTCCTGTGAGGCGTGATGTCTCTGTGAATATTGTGAATGGGATAGATATGTGATCCCCCAATGGGAGGTGCACTGGGGAATAGACAGTAATAATATTTTCATTACAAAAACTGCCATCCAAAGTGTGTCTAGCATGTGGGTGGGATCATTGAGGTGTAATGCAGCCAGGTTAGCTCCAAGTGACTTTGTAATAATGTTGTCTTCTTTCTCAAGCCAGATTTTGAAATCTCCGAGTATAGTTAGTAGTTGGTAATCTATGGACAGGATGGTGGCAGCGTCAGTCAGTGAGTTTGTCAGCAAAGTGAGGGCTGTGGGTGGGAGGTCGATAGATTAAAAGGAAGCTTAGTGAAGCTGTGGGAGAGATGGAGCAGGTCAGAGCGAGCTATTTGCAGTTTTGGATGATATCCATGGAGGGTTTGAGACTACAAAGGAGTCTCTGTGCACCAGAGCTATAACACCTCCTCTCCTATTGTTGCAATTAGCAAAGATTATCTTGAACCCTGATGGGATACTCTTGTAGCTAACCGGGGACTGATCACCTGAGTGTCAAGTTTCTGTGATGAAGAGGAAGTCTATCGGGTCTTCAGAGAGAAGGTCAAACATGCCAGAGGAGTGCTTGGAGACAGAATGTGCATTGATCAGGAGACATCTTGAGCCTATCATTTCAGGGTGGGTTCTACTGTTTGGGGCAGTGACATTGGGCTCTTCAAGATTGCTTTCATTGGTCTCCCAGAGCTCCACAATAAGGCTTTCATATTCAGAGAGGCTTGGCAGGTTCTTCTTTAGGTCTCACACATCTCTTAGTTCCTTTTGCATGGTTGTGGTGGATAGTGCAAGATGTCTAGTGACGAATGAAGTAACAGGTATTGTTTCTTGCTGGTCCCGTCTTATGGTTGGTTGAATGGCTTTTGGGGTAAATGCAGGCAAGGACATTAGGTGTTTGGTGAGTCCTGTTTGTCGGATCAATGTTAGGTCAGCTGGATGCATCAAGAGGTATGTAGAGATGAAAGCAGTCCATGGTCTCTTCAGGTGAGGTATTGGGAAGCCTATAGAATGTTGAGATGCCTGATCAGAAGGGGTAGTGAGGGCTGCGTCCATTTGTCTCTTTGTTCTTTCCTCATTTCTGATTCTCCTATCTTTGCATTTTCTGGGCATCCTTCCACTCTGTAGTTATTGAGGATCGGGAAGAGGGGGAAAAAAGGTAGGGAGAGATTGGAGGGATGATATTTGACTTTTGATTTTCTTCGGGCCTGCATTTGCGGTAGGCTCGTTTAGGATTTCCTTATCCCTCTTGTTAAGTTGGGTAATTATGGAACTGGTGCAAGTTTGTTATAGGTAATTTGGCTCATAGGCTATACAGATGGGTTGATTTTCCAAGGGTCAAGTTATGGAAAGGGTTCCTTAGGTATATCAGTGTATGTGGCTATGGTTATATGGATATGAGTCCAGAATTCATGAAGAATTGTTTGTGTCTGATACTCTATGTGTGAGGGGCGTAGTTTCAGTGAGATAGGACTGTTTATGACAAAATAGGTATAATAGGTGTGTTGATTTAACTTGATGCTGTTTTTTTCAGGCAGATACGGTGGGTGCAACCAGTTATGCATGGGGGTGTATTTGAAATGATTTGATATGATATATGATATGGCATTTACAACGCACCTATACACAAGTGTTTCAACGCGCGAAATGCCACAAGCTATGCAGATATTATGGGGAAAGTACTGCGAGTTAAGGTTTGTAGGTGATTGGTATGCAGAGCCTGTATGTGTTTCGTACATAGGCACAACTAAAAGTAAACTAGTTATGGACTAGGTATATAGGCAGCAGTAAAACATATGCAGTGTTTGTGGAAGCCCAAACACTGATTCAAACCTCCCTAATTACTAGGGATGTAGGCACATGATGGAGCTAATCAGTAGTTGGGCAGGTGAAAATGTCAGTGAATCTAGCAACCTAATATGCACCATCGGAGTTTACGTGGCTAAGTGCTTGGCATGCAGGCAATTAGAAAGAGTGAAATCCAGCTACGTGTTGATTTTTTTAAAAATAGATAATGTTACGGTTTAAAAAGTTAAACCTTTCACAAGTTACATACAGTGTTAGGTAAGCAGTGAGCAATATGTTGAGGAGCAAAATTGTTGTGATGATTAACTCATTGATTAGGAGCTAATGTGTTATTGTGGAATCATAAAAATACAACATTAAGGCTCTTACACCATACAAAGGAAAATACACCGACACAGGCTTGTAAAGATTCCCAGAATCTTTATTACAAAACTGAACAGTATCGAACAAAGTACACAAATAGCTATTTGGCTGTCAATACATCACAGAGACCACCAGCAGGGTTCAATGTGAGCAGTGAGCAGGATTTGCTAGCTGGATATCAACGTATTTATACAGTTTGTTATAATGATGTCCAGCCTCTTACAAGTTAATTATATACTAGGCTAGGGTCGCGCCAGGTTTGTTTCCTAATTTACATATCTCGTGCATGCGGTTTACTTTTCAACATATTTACTAACACACACTAGTATTCTTTAGTTTAACGTTTACACTCTTTATACATTGCTTTAATACAGATCAAACACATGTTTAGCATGTCGTATTTGGATAGCGTTATTGTTCTTGTTCTTGTATACTTGTAGGTTAACATCGCTGATTCAAGTAATCCCCTGATCCCGAGGTCAACAAAGGACAAGGTCTACATGACCCTAACATGTAGCCTGAAGGCAGGTTTTGACATTAACTCCCCTACAGAGGTTGGAGAGGTTAAAGCAAGCACAAGAGCACACGAGACAGCCATTTTAGACTGCAGGGTGACTTTGCACGAATAAATAAAATGGCGGCTTTAACCTAAAATGGAGGCTTGATTTATTTAAGGTCACAACCTTGTAATACGGATTTCCTCGCAAAGCGACTGGGGTTAGGCCAACATATACAATGAGGACGAAACAATATTATATCAGTTCTAACATTATGTATGCAGTGAATGGAAAACACATATTTAGTCTAGACAATTGCTAGCCCTGCAGTCTAACCACAATGAGTCAACATGTTTAGCATTTCAGGAAAAGACAGTGGGCCTCATTACACGGACGGCGGTAAGGGTTAACGGTCACCGTTAATGGCAACGGTGACCGTTAACCCTTACCGCCGTACTACGAGGTCCCTTTGCGGGTTGGAGGATTTAACGCCTGCTTCTTGCAGGCGTTAAAATCCAACCCGCTAAGGGACCTCAGAGCTAATTACGGCACCGCAAAATTGCGGTGCCGTAATTAGCGCCTTCCCCATTCCCATAGAGCCCTATGGGGCAGAAATGGGAATGGGGAAGGGCAATGGCGGAAAGGGGATTTACCGCCCCTCCAACCTTGGAATGGGGCGGTAAATCCCCTTTCCGCCAAGGCGGTGCCGGTATTTTACCGGCATGAGCCATGGCGCTAATAGCGCCATGGCTCACCGCCTACCGTGTAATGAGGCCCATAGTCAGTCTAGCTAGGGGTTATGGGGTCAGCAGTATAATTATCTATACACATAAAAATTGTTGTGCAGATGAACACAATGTTTCAATTCAACTGAGTGCTGGGTGTTCAGGGCATATTTTATGAGGTAAACAGTTGTGTTGTGCATAACCGAAAATAAATGAGTCTAAAAAGGCTATGTGTCAGGTATGCAGGCAATAACAGAGTAAGTCAGATATGTTTGTGCACCAGATGTTAGCTGCAGTGTAATAAGCCATACATATGTGTGGGCAGCATAATGATTTAATATAGCTGTGTGCTAAGGTGTTCAGGTCTTAGATGTCAGGACCCAAACAGATATACTGGAACAAATGCACACAGTCTGTAGATTCAGTCAAGTTATGTGCTAGGAATGCAGGGATAAATATAAGCATAGATTCACCCTACCTGTATGGTGAGGTTTCTCTGCCCTAAACGGTGATGGTACTATGGACAGGACTGGGACAGAAGGCAAACAGGGTAACATGAGGAAACCTTGGCCACTGCCCTTTGCCTGGCTGTCCAGGCAGTGGCGGCCCTAGGACCAGTGTTTAAGGAATGGAGAGTGGATGAGGGACTAGACCACAAACACAGTGCACACTACGAGCAGTCCAGATAGATAAATGGACTGGAAGTCACAGTAAAAACAAGATAGATCCCGTAAAAAAGGCACCAAACACACCCTAAACTCCTTACCAAGTGGTTGTTAAGCAGGATACATACAGAAACAGGTCATCTACTGCCCCACGTCATTTACTTGCCTACACTCTTCACCATGATCACAGCCTATGAGTTTTTCCTGCCGATGCCTTTGCACGCCGGCAGCACCTGTCAGAGTCCCGGAGCACACACCAAGCTGTGGGGTTGATTATTTTTTTCAAAAGACCCTGCTGCTGCTGCCCCCTTTCATTGGTGCATTTACCCTTAACACCAGAGGGGGCATTCTAGGCCACTACGAGACCACGAGCCTTTTTAACAGCCCTCACTTTTCTCCAGGCCATTAGGTTGGGTGTATAGGCTGGAAATGCCACCGCCCATGGGATTGTTAATGCAAACAAAGTTTTACACAAGCCCTAATTCACTTTCACTATTAGTATTTAGAATGTAAAGCCATGCACATAATGCTTAATTCGATCTACGTGAGCACTGTGCAGCACGGCTGAAACACCTTTTATATCATGAACAATACCAGGGGTAACTTGATAATAACTTGGAAGGCAGATATTTGTGGCATAATGTTGCCATGCGTTTGACTAGAAGCTCACAAACGCTGGAGATTATTGAATCAACAACCAGACTGCCAGGTTTTCCCTGTCAAGCAATGGTGCATAGGAACAATGAAGGCTTATTGAAAAGACACAGAAATTGAGCGAGCTTTAGAAGAGTATGCTTCCTTAGGTATTGGCCAAACTAACCTAAGGCATAAGAGTATCATATGATGGGAAATGGACATAATGTGGGATCAAAATAAAGAATTTATGAGAAGGCGTCATTAGCAGATTTTGGGGTTCTGGCATCATCCAGCAAACAGGAAATACTTCTGCACAATGAGGCACAGGTACATAGCATGCATTCCAGTCTTCTGCATGTCTCTTAATCATTTCACCATGGGGCAGGTACTTGGAAGAGCATTGCTCCACAAACAGACATGTCTATGCAGAATGATGCTGTTTTCTTTTTAACTATTTACTGATTAACCTATGTACCAACCTCCTGACAAACTCAGTGAAACCTTAAAATCTAAAGAAGATACTGTGAGTATACGACTAGCGACATGATTTGGGGGTATATTTATTGGACATGGGTAGACAATTATGGGAACGTGTACATAGAAATATAGATGCAATGAACCTCTACTCTCCCAATATTCCCCTAAGCATGAACACCAGCTGCATGGGCAACTCCTGCAGGAGAGCTTTGGAGGATTGGGAGGCAAAAGGATTGGTTTTATGGGGAGATGTATTCATTGAAGGTCGCCTAGTACCTTATTTTGACCTCTGTAGCGACTTGTGTCTATGTAAGGGCCAGTTTCTATTCTACACTGGACTAACTGTCTCAGGAGGATAGCTGAGGGGCAGCGTGCTCGCCTTGGAAGCAAGACGACGCAGAGCAACACAGGTGCAATCCCTGGGTTCGTGCTTAGACGCCTCTGGGTATTAAGCGTGTTATAAATAACCAATTTTAAAATATGAATTATAACTGGTAAGGTGCAGAAAACCACATGGAAAGTGCTCCCTGTGTGACCAGTTGCTAGCTAGGATGTATACACTCAGAGATGGCTACGATGCATTAAACTGTACTGGAAAAAAGGGGAGCTCAAGGTGTTGAAAAAGAGAGTGAATTGCGCTTAATGTTAAATGAGAAACAATAGCATAAGCTTTGCTCCTATATATAATTGTTCACCCGAAATGGCCATCTAAAACTCATACAGTACAATATTCTTCACTGCACATATTTAATGCCTTCCAGATGAACTCCTTAAAGCCCAACGCTTGTGCCAAATGGGGCTCTGAATTACCGACATTCCTCCACATGGTATGGCACTACCCGAAGTTGAATCCCTTTTGGGATGCGGTAATAGCAAAGGTCCAAGATATAGGATCCATGCAGCAAATATAGTCAACAGATATGTGTTTATTATGGCTATTTCCTAGGCTCAAGTCAATGAAACAGGTTAATAGACTGATTGATTTGGCATTGATCTTAGCTAAACGACACATAGCCCTGACGTGGTATAGTCCCTATGGCCCAGCAGTCACTGCTTGGAGGTCTGATCTATCAAAGTGGGCAAGGGCGGAACTAGTGACATTGATGAGGATTGAGGTAGATGGTGATGCCGCTGACTCGTCCGGCAAGACAGAATAGGCGACTTTGCTTGATGGATTACTGTATCCCTCTGATGGCAAACCCCCTTCAGACTAATTTACACATAACAGAAGCCGTATAGAATGAGATGTTTGGGGTCGATGGCAATGCTCGAACACTAACTATTGACATGTAAAAACATGCAATAGTCTGCATTTGTGCTCAATTCAGGAACCTGTGGAGTGGGAGGTGGTTGAATGTTGGTGTGGGGGGACGTTTTCTTTGGTTACCAGATTCTAAATTACCTACATGGCTGTTTCTGATTGTACTGTATTGCTATTGTTAAGAAAATGGTAATAAACATATATTTATTTAATGTTCAGATTTAACATTTCTCAAAACCTCCAACCTCAACTTTCATCATACTTCCTCTTCTTGCATCTATTCCAGCACCTCTCTACTTAGCAGACTCAACGCCAGTATACTTCACCATCTCACTCGTGTCATATTGCTCTTTGTAACAAGGCTTCCTTTACCTCCGACTGCCTTCTTTTCCAGTCTCCCCCTCTTGACCTTATTAATCTTACAGAAACCTGGATTTCTCCCTCAGACTCTACAACCCTTGCTGTCCTCCATGACCCTGCCTACACCTTCACCCATTCTCGCATCCAACTGGTAGGGGTGGTGATGTAGGACTGTTTGATTCTTCCAAAATTCATCTCTCTCATACTATCCTATCTCCCGCTATTTCTCCCTCTTTCGAATACACTATCTCCACAATTACTGCCATGTATGACATTCATTGTATATCTCTCTATTGGCCACCTGGTCCTATTGGTCAATTTATTGACCAACTTCCTCAACTGATTAACTCCCTTCCTCCCCATCATCACCTCATAGTCACTTGCAATGTTAACCACCCCTCTCTTTCCACTCCTCTAACCACTGACTTTAGCTCTCTTCTCCCTAATCACTCACCATCTTTCCTGCCTGAAATTCAAGTTTTGTCCTGAAATTAAAATTTCAGGGTGAATTTGAACAAATGTGTTTCACAGGTGGTACTTTCACCCACCCTTAGTATGAGGACATGCACAATGATAGCAGTACACTGTGGAGAGGTTTCATACCCCCAACCCTTGCCATATGATGAAACAACGTTTTTACAATTATATTAAACAAGAAGTGAGAACATAAGTACAATAAACAACTAAGTTGAAAATAATAAACACAATGGGCCTCATTACATTAACCCTGTACTGCCTCATTACGAGGTCCCCTCGTGGGACCCGCTCTGGATGACTGGTCAGACCAGAAAAATACCGGGCCATTCCTCCAAAGTCGGAATGGCCCGGTATTTCCCCATTCAGGGACCACGGACCCTGACCAGAGTTTGGAGGCAGCCTTATTAAGGGCATGGCTACCTCCAAACTCGTAATGCGGCCCTATGTTGTTTAGTTCCTGTTGTACACTGTTTTAAAGTGAGGACACAAAGGGGCTACTTACCTAATCCCTGTAAATTATACAGAGGGAAGCGCCTATGTTTGCAAGTTTGGCCGGTCCACTCCGGGCCATTTTTCTTTTTTGCACTGAAGTGCAAAAGGCAGGTGTAAAAAGATGGTGAAATTGCCTGGACGCCTCTCTTTGGCAATCTGCAGTGCAAACTGAGTAAAGATCACCTGCCATTAAAACATTGCAAGCAATGTTTCCAATGGATTCCTCTGTTACTTCATCTGCTTTTTGCTAGTGTAAAAAAAAAGGCTTATTCCATAGGAACCCACAGCATGTATGCCAACATGTACATCTCATGCTGGTGTAAAAGCCGCTGTGTGTTTATGGCCGAGAGGAAGTGGGAGGCGTGAGCGGATATTCTGTTCCGTGCACCCACTCTGCCATACAAATGCATTCAAATGTGAAGTAAGTCAAATTCATGCATACAATGTTTACGCGTGTATTTTATGCTCACATTTTACATTATTACTGCATGAGGAACATGAGCTCCAATGATGTGCCCAAGGAGTAACTAGTGTGTTTTTTTTTATATTTGAAGAATCGTAGAGCTTGTCTTGATAGCGTTTGCTTAAGCACAGAATCAAATAAGACTTGGGTGCAGTTGGGAGCCTAAGTGTCGCATGGATGCCGACGACAGATGTTGTGTTAGTTTGTGCTGTGCTAAGAACGTGTTTACAAACCCCGCGAGTTCTGATGTATCACTGGTGTCAGCAGAAAGTCAGTTAACCCTGTAATAAGCATTAACGGTTTCCCCCTTCTGCCTTTAATGAGATCAGTGCTATGTGGTGCGCGCATTGCCGCAGGGCGCAAGCTCTACTAGGGGAAGGCGCTGATCTGTGCTCCCCAGGGAAGCGGGATTTGTGCTGTGGCAGGGCAAGACGCTGGCATCACGATGCATTATCGAGGCATATACTGTGCAGTGAGAACCCGGGTTTGCCGGATGGGGAAACGAGTTAGCGGTTCTGCTCGGTCGGAGCGCTAATCTCTTTGATGGGACTTGCTCAATGCAAATGGATGTCAAGCCGGGCAAACGACTGTCAAAATGGATGTTGTCAGCAGCTGGTCTTTAGTTTACTTTTAAACTGTACCGGAAACAATAGTAGTGCGTATTGCGGATTGGTGTACTCAGCAATGTAGAGCTGTTTTTGTATTCAAATCTTTGTAGTGAAAATTTCCAGCAAGGGTAATGCAGACGGATGATTTGGCTTCTCAGATCATCAAGAACATTCATAACCAACAATTACAACTCGATTTTATAGAAAATGCAATACAAGAGAAGACACAACAACAACAAAAAACCTCTACTTTCTCGTAACTATTGTTTACTCGTAAGAGGAAAGGCGGCAACTGGAGACACTTCAATACCTTCGTGGACATCTTATCAATTGCTGAATCATTGACATCTAAAGGGGGATTGCAACTCTCTTAATATTCCTGGGAACCCTTACAATGTATGGGCTTCACTGATTGCCCAGCCTCATTACGGGTAGCCCAATAGGTCCACAGCTAACCACTGGATTACCATTGGTTGGTTTTTAGCAAAGATCACTCGCCAGATTCCTCGACCGTACCAAGACCGCACTTGCAGGCCGATTCATGGAATTAATGTGCGCTGAAAATATCGGCGCAAGCTTGCGAAAACGTGCGATTCGCAGTGAAAGAGCGAAGATCGCAGTGCAAGTGCGAATATCGCAGGGAAACCAGCGCACATCTATTCATGGAAGTCCGTGCGCAAGTAAAATCTGGGATGTGCGCTGAAAAAGTGTGCGGCACATGCCGGCGCACAGGTCACCTAACGGCGTGCGCTAAGGCCACAGCGAAAGCGCACATAGTGCGGCGCACATAACAAAAGTAGGCGGAACACAGGGTGTGACACGCGGAATGGGGAACAACTCGTGAAAATTTGGGCGTCACGGGGGAAGTACAGGAGGCAAGTGCGCGGAACGCCCGCACGCTCGCCTACAACACGTATTCATGGAATCAAATAGGGCAAAACAGCGCACGGGCAAAGACGCGCACAGGCCTAAACACGTCCGCCACACGAAGGCAGGCGGTCGCGTCCCTGCGCATGAAAAAAATGTGCGCCAAAATGTGCGCCCACAAAAAGCAGGTATATACAGCTTTGTAGAATGTCCCATACTGTGGGCCTCTAGGACAAATGACGTGCAAAGGGGAACGCGACAAACACGGACACCCGCTGTGTGAAAAATACCGTGTGCGTGTATTTTGGGGGTGCGCGGGAGGTTCTACACGCTATTTGCCCTGGGGGAGCGGGGTACGTGTATTACAGGGGTTTGCGTGAAGTTTCACACGTGATTGGCCTGGGTACGTGTATTTCAGGGATGCGCGGGAAGTTTCACACGCAATAGGGCTGGGTACGTGTATTTCAGGGGTGCGTGTGAAGTTTCACACGCGATTGGGCCTGGGCGAGCGGGTACCACTCACTGTCTGCCTTGCATGTAGAAGAACGCGTAACCAACACCCACCCACTGTTAAGTAATAGCGTGTGAACCCCAACCCCTGGAAAACACACACAACGCTCCCCACGAAAAGCACGTACAGGCCCGTGCGCGATACGTCACAGACGCGCTTACGCGCTGAGGGCCTTTGGTCAAATGAAATCGCGTAGGCGTGCTGACACGCCTACGCGCTAAGGGACTTTCCTCGAATCACACACTGACGTGCAAGAATTTCACGTGCCAAATCACTCTGTATCAAGCTGGCCACGCGAAAACACACGCAAGACCACGCTCCTGCCCAAAAGGCCGAATTACTGCCCCCCCAGAGCCCCAACCAGCCTCCCACAAGCCATCTGCTGCTGCCTGCCTGCCTGCTGCCATCGTGCCCTGCCATTTTGTGCCTGCACATTTGCCATCTGCAGGGGTCCAGTTGCTGTGTCCACCCCTGCTGGAACAGAAGACTCCCGACTGGTATACCATCGCTCCACAGCCCAGCCCCAGGACCCAGTTGCCCACCCACGCCTGCCTCGGGGGTTGCCATGTCAGGGCAAACACCATCTGAGACCACTGGCGACCCCCAGCCAGAGGGGCAGAGGGCCACCAGCTTCAGTCAGAAGGAAGTTGGTGTCCTGGTGGAGCTTGTCCTGGGGCATTATGATGCCCTCTTCGGATCATCACGCGCCAACAAGGAAGGACGGGACAGGATCTCGGACGACCTTGTGGTTTCCATAAACTCGGAGGGGGTGGCAACCCGCAACATCAAGCAAGTGAAGAAGCGCTGGGAGGACTTGAGGTCCAGGACCCTCTTAAAGGCCCGGCGCCTCGTGGATGGGGGCCAGGGCCGCATGAGTACCATCCAGCTGAAGGTCCTGGAACGTGTACGCCCAGCGCTCAACGCCCAGATCCTTGAGAGGCATACCCGTCTGGAGTTGAGCGGTAAGTGGCCAAGCATTGCTGTGTGAGACAGGGCATGTTGCAGTGTGCTGGTTGTCTGATACTTGCCTATATGTGTGACATAGGCCATGTACGTATGTGTGTGTGCAGGGACATCATGGTCATGCATGTGAGACCAGTAATGTGTGAACCACATGGTTGGTGCATGTGTTTAAATGCAACATGGGGAGCTCTATGCGGAATGGACACATGAGAGCATGCCAGTCTCTGTTCCTGGACATGGGTGGGGGTGAGGGATGGGTGCTGACGCCATGTACATGTATGGTGTCCATGTCTGTGTGTCTGACCTGCGTGTCTGTGACATGTGAATGCCATGGATGCATGACACATGTCTGTGACAATGTTCAGATTCACTGATGCAGCCTAGTCATCCTTGTATCCACTGTGTCTGGGGTGTACGAGGCCAGATGGATGAAACTACGGTGAAGTGTGTGCATGTGATAGGCATGACCCATGATGCATGTCAGTTTCAAACCGCAGATAACAAGTGGGGTCCTGGGAGACTCTCTGCCAGACATGAGTCCTGGTTACAAGAGCCTTACCCAAAGACTTTAGCTCACTATCTTTCACAGAGAAGAAATATCCCAAACATATCAGTCTTTGTCCTGCCCTGGGGCAGTCCAGCACCGAAATGCTAGGCAATTCTCCTCTGAACAAGAGTACCAACAGCAACCCCAAACACGTGTTTCGGTCTGGTTGAACCTCATCAGTAGGGTGTAGCTGTGCCTCTCTAAGAATAGTGAGCAAGGGGTCCACGTCTGGATTCCCCTAGTAACTTAGGGTGAAACCCAAAGTTACTTGAAATATGCAGATAACAAGGGGGGTCCTGGGAGACTCTCTGCCAGACATGAGTCCTGGTTACAAGAGTCTTACCCAGAGTCTTTAGCTCACTATCTTTCACAGAGAAGAAATATCCCAAACATATCAATCTTTGTCCTGCCCTGGGGCAGTCCAGCACCGAAATGCTAGGCAATTCTCCTCTGAACAAGAGTACCAACAGCAACCCCAGACATGTGTTTCGGTCTGGTTGAACCTCATCAGTAGGGTGTAGCTGTGCCTCTCTAAGAATAGTGAGCAAGGGGTCCACGTCTGGATTCCCCTAGTAACTTAGGGTGAAACCCAAAGTTACTTGAAATATGCAGATAACAAGGGGGGTCCTGGGAGACTCTCTGCCAGACATGAGTACTGGTTACAAGAGCTTTACCCAGAGTCTTTAGCTCACTATCTTTCACAGAGAAGAAATATCCCAAACATATCAGTCTTTGTCCTGCCTTGGGGCAGTCCAGCACCGAAATGCTAAGCAATTCTCCTCTGAACAAGAATACCAACAGCAACCCCAGACACGTGTTTCGGTCTGGTTGAACCTCATCAGTAGGGTGTAGCTGTGCCTCTCTAAGAATAGTGAGCAAGGGGTCCACGTCTGGATTCCCTTAGTAACTTAGGGTGAAACCCAAAGTTACTTGAAATATGCAGATAACAATGGGGGTCCTGGGAGACTCTCTGCCAGACATGAGTCCTGGTTACAAGAGCATTACCCAGAGTCTTTAGCTCACTATCTTTCACAGAGAAGAAATAACCAAAACATATCAGTCTTTGTCATGCCCTGGGGCAGCCCAGCACCGAAATGCTAGGCAATTCTCCTCTGAACAAGAGAACCAACAGCAACCCCAGACACGTATTTCGGTCTGGGTGAACCTCATTAGTAGGGCGTAGCTGTGCCTCTCTAAGAATAGTGAGCAAGGGGTCCACGTCTGGATTCCCCTAGTAACTTAGGGTGAAACCCAAAGTTACTTGAAATATGCAGATAACAAGGGGGGTCCTGGGAGACTCTCTGCCAGACATGAGTCCTGGTTACAAGAGCCTTACCCAGAGTCTTTAGCTCACTATCTTTCACAGAGAAGAACTATCCCAAATATATCAGTCTTTGTCCTGCCCTAGTGCAGTCCAGCACCAAAATGCTAAGCAATTCTCCTCTGAACAAGAGTACCAACAGCAACCCCAGACACGTGTTTCGGTCTGGTTGAACCTCATCAGTAGGGTGTAGCTGTGCCTCTCTAAGAATAGTGAGCAAGGGGTCCACGTCTGGATTCCCCTAGTAATTTAGGGTGAAACCCAAAGTTACTTGAAATATGCAGATAACAAGGGGGGTCCTGGGAGACTCTCTGCCAGACATGAGTCCCGGTTACAAGAGCCTTACCCAGAGTCTTTAGCTCACTATCTTTCACAGAGAAGAAATATCCCAAACATATCAGTCTTTCTCCTGCCCTGGGGCAGTCCAGCACCAAAATGCTAGGCAATTCTACTCTGAACAAGAGTACCAACAGCAACCCCAGACACGTGTTTTCTCGGTCTGGTTGAACCTCATCAGTAGGGTGTAGCTGTGCCTCTCTAAGAATAGTGAGGAAGGGGTCCACGTCTGGATTCCCCTAGTAACTTAGGGTGAAACCCAAAGTTACTTTAAATATGCAGATAACAAGGGGGGTCCTGGGAGATTCTCTGCCAGACATGAGTCCTGGTTACAAGAGCCTTACCCATAGTCTTTAGCTCACTATCTTTCACAGAGAAGAAATATCCCAAACATCTCAGTCTTTGTCCTGCCCTGGGGCAGTCCAGCACCGAAATGCTAGGCAATTCTCCTCTGAACAAGAGTACCAACAGCAACCCCGACACGTGTTTCGGTCTGGTTGAACCTCATCAGTAGGGTGTAGCTGTGCCTCTCTAAGAATAGTGAGCAAGGGGTCCACGTCTGGATTCCCCTAGTAACTTAGGGTAAAATCCAAAGTTACTTGAAATGTGCAGATAACAAGGGGGGGTCCTGGGAGACTCTCTGCCAGACATGAGTCCTGGTTAAAAGAGCCTTACCCAGAGTCTTTAGCTCACTATCTTTCACAGAGAAGAAATATCCCAAACATATCAGTCTTTGTCCTGCCCTGGGGCAGTCCAGCACCGAAATGCTAGGCAATTCTCCTCTGAACAAGAGTACCCACAGCAACCCCAGACACGTGTTTCGGTCTGGTTGAACCTCATCAGTAGGATGTAGCTGTGCCTCTCTAAGAATAGTGAGCAAGGGGTCCACGTCTGGATTCCCCTAGTAATTTAGGGTGAAACCCAAAGTTACTTGAAATATGCAGATAACAAGGGGGGTCCTGGGAGACTCTCTGCCAGACATGAGTCCTGTTTACAAGAGCCTTACCCAGAGTCTTTAGCTCACTATCTTTCACAGAGAAGAAATATCCCAAACATATCAATCTTTGTCCTGCCCTGGGGCAGTCCAGCACTGAAATGCTAGGCAATTCTCCTCTGAACAAGAGTACCAACAGCAACCCCAGACACGTGTTTCGGTCTGGTTGAACCTCATCAGTAGGGTGTAGCTGTGCCTCTCTAAGAATAGTGAGCAAGGGGTCCATGTCTGGATTCCCCTAGTAACTTAGGGTGAAACCCAAAGTTACTTGAAATATGCAGATAACAAGGGGGGTCCTGGGAGACTCTCTGCCAGACATGAGTCCTGGTTACAAGAGCCTTACCCAGAGTCTTTAGCTCACTATCTTTCACAGAGAAGAAATATCCCAAACATATAAGTCTTTGTCCTGCCCTGGTGCAGTCCAGCACCGAAATGCTAGGCAATTCTCCTCTGAACAAGAGTACCAACAGCAACCCCAGACACGTGTTTCGGTCTGGTTGAACCTCATCAGTAGGGTGTAGCTGTGCCTCTCTAAGAATAGTGAGCAAGGGGTCCACGTCTGGATTCCCCTAGTAACTTAGGGTGAAACCCAAAGTTACTTGAAATATGCAGATAACAAGGGGGGTCCTGGGAGACTCTCTGCCAGACATGAGTTCTGGTTACAAGAGCCTTACCCAGAGTCTTTAGCTCACTATCTTTCACAGAGAAGAAATATCCCAAACATATCAGTCTTTGTCCTGCCCTGGGGCAGTCCAGCACCGAAATGCTAGGCAATTCTCCTCTGAACAAGAGTACCAACAGCAACCCCAGACACGTGTTTCGGTCTGGTTGAACCTCATCAGTAGGGTGTAGCTGTGCCTCTCTAAGAATAGTGAGCAAGGGGTCCACGTCTGGATTCCCCTAGTAATTTAGGGTGAAACCCAAAGTTACTTGAAATATGCAGATAACAAGGGGGGTCCTGGAGACTCCATGGTCGGGGGTTTCGTACATGTGTCGGCCACTCTGGCGACCCTCTCCTCCTCTGTGGAGGCTATGCGCCAGTCATTCTCCATGCCGTCTTCCGGCCCAGATGCCACCAGGGCCCCCTGTGGACCTGCCCCGACCAACGCAGCCAGCTCGGTGGGGCTCCCATCCCTGCCACAGTCGGGAGTCGGAGGTCCAGCAGGGCTGGACACAACAGCAACTGGACCCCAGCAGATGGAGGATGTGCCGGCATCATCGGGCAGGGCACATGCCCGACAGCGTCGGTGGATTCCATCAGCCTGGATGCCGTCGTGCTGGCAGAGGCAGTTGCGTCAGAGGCAGCGGCAGGCTCGACGTGGGAGGCATCATGGCTCAGGGCCATCTACATCAGAGGGGCAGGCATCGGCCGGAGGGCAGGAGAACCCTGGAATGGGAGTGTCTTCCGTGTGGCAGCGGTTGGGCCAGCAGATAGGTGCGGAGCGGCGGCGGGCAGAGGAGGAGCGACTCACAATGGTCAGGGCGGAGAACTCCATGCGCAGGGCGCTGAGGCGGGCTGAGTGCCTCGAGGGTATTAGCAGGGAGTTGGAGCTGGACACCGCATTATCCCTGCGAGACCTCGGACCAGTGAACATGCCCGCCTCCAAGCCATTGAACAGGAGTTTGATGATGCCCTGGCCCATGACATCAACCAGTGAGCCGTTGGACTTGCCCGCCGCCATTGTATATAGTTCATTAGTGTTAAGTTTCCTTTCTTTTTATCTTCCCTTTGGGGCGCATGACCTATGCCCCACATTTTTGTATATAGTATTTTATTCTGTAGGCTTTTTTGTAGGTTTCCTTTGGACAGTTGGGCTCATGGACCCAGGATGTCATCCTTGTAAATAGTTGGAGTGTGCATTTGTCGGCTTTTTCTTTTTTGATTTTTCCATGGAGCAATGGATTTTACTTTTTCATTTCGGTTTGGATTTGCTTTGTTGGAAGGAGACTTTGGAGACATTTTTGATTTCATATATTTTGGATTCTGATTTCCTTTTTTTATCATTATGTGACATTCTACATTGTTTTAGAGAAACCCCTCAACGCCCTCACCAGAAAAAATGCAACCCACTAGGGAAAAAGGCCCAGCACACCTTTTGCTAGGAGAACAAAGTTTGACTTCCACAAAAATAGAAGTGCGCCAGCAAAGAACTCTTCTGCCAGGCAAAATCAGTACGAGCAACACGTTATGAAGGCACACAGCATCATCAGTGACGTAAGTTACATAATGTGCAAATCCAAATGATTGGTTGGTGCAACCCTATACATAGGCTACCTACTCCATAAGGTATGCCAGGCCATCAGTCCCAGCCCCGTCTGTTCATCTTCTTCCACGTGGGCTCCTCCTTGCATGTCATCAAGTACAAAGATGCAAGTAATTGGAAATTATGTGAAGAAAAAACAATCTCTAATGGGAACCTGGTACTGCAGACAATGGCTAAGAGGATACTTTCGAGGCCATTGCATCTAACAAGTCTACAGCTTGATTCCAGACACGTTGGCATCCGTCCAATTCTCACCGCCCTCATTTTAGCTCATTTGTTTTACCCCTTCTGCACCTTGCAGCACAAATCACATGCCCAATGGTGAAGGCAACTGGTCCTGGCTTTCTCATCTTTCTTGATCGGTTGGGGGGTCCAACAGTTTTATGGTTGGTGGTCTGGGACTGACTGGTATCTTGGAATGCTGGCGGTCTTGGGATTGGGGCATCTGGGTGCTATTACTTAGAGCTGTGACATAGAAGGTCGGAGGCTTGTTCTCTCCTTCTTATGTGTTTGCTTTTCGAGAGAGAGCTCTCAACCCCCTTGTTGCCTACCACGGCATATTCCTTCTGGGATATGAATGCTAGCAATATGAGACAAGAAAAGGTCTTTGAATCTCTGCAGCTATGGCCTTTTTCACCAGTCCCATGTTAGAAACTATTCCCTATTCCTGCATCCAAAGACTTATTTCCATGTGTGTGGCCCAGGTTGCGACTCTGGCTTCAGTGTAAAGCTAGGCCTCAATATCAATATGGCTGCTACTATGTAAGATGGCGTCTAAGTCCCATTGTATTTTAAAACTAAAGTATACACCACCCTCGCTCACTATAACCCCTGTTGATACCCTCTACCCCTGTAACCTCCCCAAGACCCTACGGCACACTTCCAGGCCTCTGCTACATCCAAAAGTGCTTGGGGGTTTGGGACGAACAGACCACCTTCTCAACACTCTGTACAAACCTTTTTAGTTGGGCTTAAAGTGCCACATATTAACCAAAACCGAAAAGAACAACTGAGCCGCTCCAATGCTGCACTTAACCTCATGACATGTATGACACTTTAAGACATTCCAGGCTTTTTACCCGACAACACCTCGAATTATGGGACTTGTAGTTTCTTTTTTATTTGTACATAGGCATGGGCATGCACAGTTCTAGCTTGCATATGTTGTTGACTAGAAATTCAGTATTGGGTAAATATGTGTCTCATATCCATGGTGACACATTGATGTTATGATATTCTCTTTAACACAACGTTTCCTTATGGCAATTAAGTTTGCAGCTTTACATTAAGGGCTGGGTGATATTCCAGTAAACTGTACCTTCAAAGCAGCATGGTAATGGGTTGGAAATATGCTCCTTCTGTCATTTTGTCCGATGGTACACAATTTGGTTTGACCACAGCCCTAGCTTCTCCCATTGGGCAGAAAGCTTGGCATTTCACCCAATAAGAGAGGCTTGGAGTATACAGGCTAGTGAGGGTGCTGGAATGTTCATATTGACCAGAATGCCCTGCATTGCAGCCTATGAAGTGCCAAAATAATGATGCCATTCTGTTTGGCTTGCACGTGGAACACTGCAGCCAATTCCAGGCAATCGTGCCCGGCCCGCCTCTGCACTGCTTGGCAAATTTAGTAGCAGTATTGTGTGAATCCATCCCACGGGCAATGCAGAATAGATTCACTTAAATACTTTCGCCCACCACTAGCTGTGCTACAAAAGTGTCCTCATTCATTTATTGGACAGGATTCTCACTCTAAACGATGCAATATCAATCATTAGTACCCGGCGCGCGCGGCTGAACAGGAATACTGTGTGGTGATTGGCTCATTTGTGAGCCATACCACACGGTATTCCCGTCCACGCCGTGTGTGCCAGCTACTCTGTTCCTGGCGAGGGGCGTGGCAGCCCCTTAGCCAATGAGGAGGCTCGAAACGAGGCAATCCCCGCTCCTAGCCTCCCCATGGATGGAGTAATTGTACCGTAATTAGCTCCTTCCCCATTCCCATTATGCCCTATGGGCAAAAATGGGAATGGGGAAGGGCCATGGAATGGGGAAGGGCCATGGAGGAAGGGGGAATTACCGCCCCGCCAACCTTTGAATGGGGTGGTAATGCCCCTTTCCTCCATGGTGGTACCGGTATGGTACCGGCGGCAACCATGGTGCTAATAGCACCCTGGTTTACCGCCTACCGTGTAATGAGGCCCAAAATGTTGAATCCGGAAACGGCCGTACACAGTAATCACATCGACCACACTTTCTGCCATTCCTGCTACCCACAACCCTTCTAACTATACTGACCTTCTGCCTGCTTACTCACTGTCTATCCGGTGCCGGGACTCTCCCGTCAACCCTGCAACTGAAGTTTCCTACCCAAAAGTGTGTAGGGACTTCCGTTGCAGGGTCCTCTTTTCGTTTTTTTCTTCCAAACTTTATTTTTTGCCACCAATCACCCAAAGCATGCAGGGATACCCCAAAGCTCCTGAGCCCATTTTACCATAAAAGGGGAGCAGGGTACACCCCCCCATCCTTGCTCCTCGTGTTCGGTATTATGTGATTCTTTTGTTTCTGCCGAATGCGCAGTAAATGCGCACTTGGCTTTTTTTTTTCTTCGCAGTGAATGAGTGATACCGGATAATTTATGTCATAAAAAGACTTCATCACAATAGGCATTATGCATGTACTGTTTGTGTATTAGCTGCTAGGGATTCCAGTCATATAACGTCATGGGGTTCACTATGGGTGTCTGATAACGTATGCCAACCATTGATGAGTTCATTGGAGAAATGTCCAGATGTGTTGATCATTTGCTTGTGATGCTTCTCCAGCCATTGACTCAGCCCTGCCTCGCATTGCTTTGATGTCAGTGGGCAGCATGCATGCACATATATAAAAGCAATAGAATACATTATACACACACACTCACACACACACACACACACACACAACCACACACACACACACACACACACAAACACACATTCGTTCAGATGCAATACATCAACCATGTGACACATACAGGGCAAACTAAATCCTATAATGTAGAACCTGTGCACTGATCATAGGTTTATGATTAGCACGGGTACGCGCAGTTAGTTTAATTTTCTTTTGTAGAAGACACTGGGTGTGAGTAGGGCCTTCTATCCGGAGACACTTGGACTCCATTTCTTTTCTCGTACCTTCTTCCACCCACCTTATCCCCACATAGTATGGCAGAGAATGCTACGCTCAGCTACAGTGAAGCACACATCTCAGATGTTATAAAAGACCCCTCTATCTTTGATCTAGGAGGTACAGGCCCGCACAATCAAGTCTGTTTCTCTTCAGATGAATTACTTAAACTAAAGAAGAAGGGTTCTCTAACAGAGTTGCACGGCCACTTCCTTAGAGAATATCTGAAATCTAATATCATTCTAGCTTGTCTGGAGGTGCATAATGAGCCATGCCTCTTTCTAGAGTATGAGGCTTACAAAACCAATTTCAGCTACATAGACATCAAGTGTAGCAGGGATCTTACGGTATTGACAATATCAACAGCCCAATGTATTGGAGCAACCCTACAGGAGGCCCTCAAGGCAGAGGAGGCTACATGTCATAACAACACGGCCATAACCAATGCTGAGGATAAACTAAGAGAAGTTACAAATATTGACTAGGAACACTAACAAACTTAACAAGGATATACAGGACTTCAAATCTGATAAAATGTATCCATATCTAGCAGTCAACTTCTTGGAAAACAAGAACTTAGAGAAAAAACAATATTTCATTCAAATAGTCGAAGGGGAGGCACAAGATGGGTAACCTTTTCAGACAAAAATAGTGACGCAGTAGGAGACGATGCCTATGACTAATGATATAAATAGGTCCAATGCGTACGAAGACAGAGACCTTTTTTAGGCAGAGACTACCCCCGAGGCCGCACATGGGACACTTTCCACCCAGATTTCAGTCCATGGCACATCAGGAGAAGACAGGGACCACGGAGGTGAGCCCACAACAGATTGACAACGGATGGGCAGCAGCATGTGCTAATGATCCCAAAGGGTAAATCCCAGTATTTAACCTCTCAAGCATGACACTGATACCAATACAACTCAAAGGGCCTCATTGCAAGATGTGCGGAATGGGTTTACCGGCGCCGGTAATGGTGCCGACGCCGTTAAACCCACTCCGCACTATTACGAGGTCCCCTCGTGTGACCCGCCAATAGCGCCATGGCTACCTCCAAAGTCGTAATGAGGCCCCAAGTCCTCTCTAAAGGATTATCTTTTGTCCCTACTAGTCAGACAGATTAGTTTACATCCGAACTTGTGATAAGAAAAATCTTTAGGAAATTAGATTACAATGCTTCTTCCAGGACCATGACCATGGGGAAGGAACAGAGGACACCGGGTTATGAATCCCTTCAACCTTTACACCATTGGATAATCAAATTGCAAAGGAACGAATCCTTTTTGAAAAAATGAATCACAGGTGACTTAAAAAGACTTAGCACTTAGTAAAAGAATTTGAGACATAACCTATCCAATGCAGAGAGGGAAGCATTAAAAGCATTATCAGCAGACAATAGACTAACGATCAAACGTGCTGATAAAGGTGGGGGACTAGCTGTCTTCAATAATACCCAATACCATGATATGGTCTTGGAATTACTAGATGATAATGAGAGCTACTGCACCCTTAGACGAGATACCTCACCTGAAATTCGACAAGACATTTTTGAAGCTACTCAATTTGGAGTAGATAGGGATTGGATCTCTAAGGAAGAATTCAAGTACTTGAATTATTCAGAACAAAGAACTCTGAGTTTTTATGCCCTCCCCAAAATATATAAAGATGCAAATAAACCGGCAAGCCGCCCTATAGTGTCAGGCTGTGGCTCAATCTTGGAGCCTTTATGTAAATGTATTGATCTTTTTTTGCAACCACTCAGCAAAGCGACACCTACATACATCAAAGACACCATGGCGACTATTAAGACCTTTGAGGGTTTGCAATTCGATCACAGCACCATATTTTTGGTGACTATGGACATAAAATCTCTATACACTAACATTCCACAAGACCGGGCAATAGAACAAATTAGAGAACTACTAACACACACACCGAGAGAACAAAGGGTCCCATGTGAATTCATCTTAAATCTTATTAACATAGCTCTCAAGAAAAACTATTTTCAATATGCTAATCAGTTTTACTTGCAAACACGTAGGACAATGATGGGAGCAGCCTTTGTGCCCAGCTTAGCTATCCTGTTCATGGCAGCCTTTGAAGAGGAATTTGTACTCTCAGAGAACAATCCTGTTAAATCACAAATTGCAGATTGTTTAGATTCATCAATGACATTATTTTTATCTGGACAGGGATACAAGAGTCCCTTTTGAATTTCCTAGATTGTCTAACAGATGTCATCCGACTATCGAGTTCACCATGGAGTTTGACCGTCACACGATAAACTTCCTAGACCTAGTAATACAATCAGTAGGAAGACAACTGAGTTGCTCATGATACAAAAAAAGTAACTGACAGAAACACCACAATTAATTTCTCAAGTTTCCACACAAGGGTTCTTAAAGACAACCTACCATTTGGGCAATTTCTCTGACTACGTAGGAACTGTACCTCACTGGAGGACTATTCTAAGTACAAATCTTAAGAGATGGGGATACCCCAAGAAACGTGTTTCCCATTCACTCAAGCGAGCTCAGTTACACCGAGAGAAAGCCTCCTTGTACCCAAAATCCAAGAACTGCCCAACACAAGACTTACCTGTGTCAGTACATACAATACCAATTCTTATGACATTAAGAAATTGATCAAAACATATTGGGCCATGGTGAGGCTATGCCTTCCGGTACACCATTACCCCTATTTGCCTTTAAGAGATCCTCTAATCTAAAAGATAGGGTGGTCCATTCCAAACCCAAACAGGAGTGAACAACCCGGTCCAAATGGGAACTAAGGCACATGAAAGGCCACTTCCCTTGTGGATACTGTAAGGTGTTTAAATTCACCAAAAAGATCCAAACCTTTAAAATTAAGGAAAGAATATGGGAACTCAAGTTTCTATCTAACTGTAAAACCCCAAATGTGGTATATTGCATCCATTGCCCATGTGGCCTACACTACATAGGGCAGACTACAAGAGCAATGCATATCGGCATCAACCAACACTGGTCTAGGATTAGATGCAAAAATATTGCTGCTCGACTGGTCTCCCATTTTCTGGAATACCAACACAATGTCCATGACCCAGCATGCACAACTCCTCTCGCGGTTCATTGGCCTCTGCCTTAGGACACATCCGCGTAAGCACTTGGTTGCCCTGACAACCAGCATTCACACAGACGTGCAACCCGGTTTATGGACAGGCAGCAAGGTAAGCACTACGTGGGACCCCTTCCCCCACAATAGAGGCTTGTATACATACACATAGGCTTGCAGGGTTATGGATTCTAACTGATAACTCCTTCAGCCCTGCTACAAAAGAAATTTGGAAAATTCTCCTTAAAGCCGGTTGTACGTTTTTATAAATCCAAAATCATCCCAGTCTTGATCCATGGGGCGGAGGCCCTGCTGAGATGTCCCTTTGTGACATGGTATTAGTGTGAAAATGCCTTTTGGAAAAGAATTCTACAACTGCCGCAAGGCACGCCAACTGCCTGCATTCGATATGAAATGGGCCTAACATCAATCAATGCGAGAGTCATGTGGAACACTCTGACCTTATATAGGAAGGTAATTGGTGTTGATAGCCTCCCGCAGTTCAAGATCCTAAATATCCAGACACCAAACAATCCCGATAGTGTGTTGGGCAAGTGGATACAAAGCTGCGAAAAAATCCTCATGCAACTTAACACCAATACAGACACTCTGCTAACCAATCCAAATGCTGTGAAAAGAAAGCTTTGGGAGCTCGATTGGATAGAAACATGTGACAAGAGAGCCCAACATACATGCATGCGGAACAATGATTCGGAGCCCAAAGTACTTGACAAACTGCCAAAGTATATGGAGAGGTTGCCATGCAAATATCAAAGAAAGATCTTCCTAAAGTTCAGATTGAATCTATTTCAAACAATAAACGTTCATAATATGGGAACAAAAAGGCTGGATGAAGATATCAACTGTAGATTCTACTTAAATGCAGAGGAAACCTTGAAACATCTCATGATCTCTTGTCCCAAATGAAAACTGTTAAGAACCATACATCTGGGTAATGAAATTAAAAAATATGCATCTTTGAGTGGAAAGGATTGGGGGAGGAAAATGCTGAGCGGAGATGATAACAAGCTGGTCTTTGCGCTGACATTTTTTCTCGAGAAAGTGATCAAGTTGCTGGACAACCAGGAATAAGGGAATGACTTGAGCATAAAATATGGCACTGCGAAGCATGGAGCAGTTCCAAAATAATAATGTGGTAGCCACAGTGTCATTTCATTACCTTCAGTGTTGACTTGTGTTAAGTTACACAGTTGCCTTCTCTGTTAAAAACATAGTTATACCACATCTTTTTTTCTTTTAAAAAAATTGTAATAAACTGTAATTAAAAAAAAAGAAATTAAAAAAAGAAAATAACTCCTTTCCTCCCGCCCTATGTTCAGATATGCACACGCTGCACTCACCAGCAAGTTCGAACACCTACACAGGTCACCATGACAACACGCATTCAACGTTCAAGCTCCTGTGAGTATGTTTCTTTCACTTAACAGGAGGAGGCACAAACTACACTAGGGTCCACCCTCCAATCAGCCTTACCATTGTCCACCTATTTCAGAAACTCACCCGTGGGAAGGAACCCTACAAGCCAGTTCCTGCATCCTGTGTGATCTGATTTAAGAAGGCACTGCATGCCTGGCGGATAAAGTGGGCTCAGTCAGTACACCAGGTATGCACCTTTTTTTACTCCCCCTCACTAGACTGGTGATCATGCTTTTCAGGGACAAGCCTAGTGTAGATGGAATAAGCTTTTTTATGTCTTCCACGTAGAGTGCCCTCATTCTGTACTGAGACATTACCTCCCCTGGGCGTGCACGGAACAGATAAGCTTCTTCCCCCTCAATCATAAGGTGAGCAGCGGTAGTAGATTCGTGCATTTTTGGCAGCTATGTGGAGATTCTAACCTTTTATTTTATGATTATGGTGATGGTGCTTCTTTCTCTTGTCCTTTTTTTCTTTCTATGATACTGTTTGGTGGAGCACCCATTAGTAATACATGTTGGGTGCAGTGATGTTGCACTTTCAGACACACCTACACTGGCTACACTTGCCCTTTTTTCTTGCAGTAAATATAGTATGCTGACTCTTCATACATTTTCTTCGATTTCTTTGGTCCTCAGGGGTCGCAGTACTTTGTTTGCTCCTAAGGAAGGTGGTACATGGATTGTTCTGCCGCTGAAACGTAAAGCCACCTTTGAAGCATATATGGCACATAGGAGTGAAGCTCTATAGTTACTGAATACATCACTGTAGTAGTACGTAGACCCCTGGCTCATGATTAGTAGGTGCTCAAAGATCTAGTATACGTCTCTTTGAAACTAGTCAGCTAGTAAGGACTGCGAAATTCATACACCATTTGTAAACTCGCTATTGTATATCGTGTTTACCTATATTTTCTCATCCTTTTACTCTTTTTTCTCTCTTTTTTTCTTCAATGACGCAAAAAGAGCCAATCATGGCCAAATGTATATATTGTATGTTTTATGGGATGCATGTATTACTTTTTTAGCATTAATATGTCTGATGATCATTGAATTGTTGGTAGTATATGAAATTGTTTTATTTTTGTAAAATGTGTTATGTTTATGATCTTTTGAAAAATCAAGCAAACATTTTGGAGCCAGTTTGCCCCATAAACTTACTGGGGTAATACTAAGCAGGGGGACATTAAATGCACCTGACTCCACCACACATGATAAAAACGCAAATTAATTCACTTTTGTTCACTTAAATTATTCCTGGCGGGACATTTTTCCTATGCATTTTGTTGCATTACTTTGATGTCAGTGGGCGGCATGCATGCACATATACAAATGCAACAGAATACATTATATACACACCCACATACACAGAAACCCACATACGTTCAGATGCGTTACTGCGACCGTGTGACGCACGCAGGGCAAACTAAATCCTATAATGTATTCTTCCTTCTACAAGGGCATATAATGACCATTGATTACTGCTGGCAGCTGGTGGACTCCTGTGCAGCTCTCTGTAATTCCCTGTCAGTGCCCCATGGGTCTAGCGTGACCTCACATGCCACTGTATGTGGAGCTCACTCCCCCTCCACAGAAGCACTCCAGAGGTGTAGCCAGGATTGTCTAACAAGTGGGGCCAGAAGCTCATGTTAACATCTGTAAATGCCCATAAAGTGCTGCTGAGTGGGCATTTGCAGATTTTCGGCGGGACTGGTCCGCACAGGGCCTACCCTGTCTACGCCTCTGAAGCACTCACACACAATAGGTATGAGTGTTGCCCATTAAGCATTTCCATACTACCCCTACTCATCCCTTTATGCAGATGTCCTCCCAGGATGAAATATTCTCTCTCTCTCTCTTTCTCTCTCTGTCTCTCCCCCACAAACATGCACACACACTCATGCACACAAGCACACACACTCATGCACAAGCACCCACACACCCAAGCACACCATCGATGAGGATCACTAAACGATATTCTTCATTCATTCATCACCACATCACCACGTGATTTATATGTCCCCTAACGTTTTCCTTTCCAATGAAAGGTCGTGACAGCGAGCTTGCCCCCTCTGTACTATACACATGCGTGACCTTTTTATTCCACTTCACAGCAGCGCCAGAGAATGAGCGATTCAAAACTGTAGGAGCACAATACATGACCGCCATTTGATCATCTCCTCCTCTTGGACGTGAAGTGCAATTGTGGGGTGAATTTTTCAAGGCATTTGATTTTTGGATCATACACTTTTGATTTTGGTGCAATACACTCAGCGACCTGATCATCAAATTCCCATTTGGTTCTAAGTTTGAATAACACACCATTGATTTCCATCGGTACTGTTGCTTGTTTGTCATTAAGGCCAACCCTTTAGTTTTTGCCTTGTGCGTTTGGCGTCTTCTTGGGGAAAGGAGTCTGCTGGAGGCCTTAAGTACTACAAGAAATTACACTTGTAAAAACACTGACCACAAAATGTAAATTCAGACTACTCTAACAAACACAAACCGGCATGATAGAATGATCTACATTCTTATGCATCCAAACAGACATTAGCGCCTCCAGTGATTCATCAGAAATCCACACGATTTTGCACAAATCGTAAGATTTCATTTTAAATCTGATAGTGACTGACACATGCACGAGGAGTGCAAGCGTGTATACCATAGTGGGGAGAAAGAAATTCCACAACATTAAGTTTACAAATAATCACATCAATGTTTATTTCTGCTTCTCAGATTCCAAACAAGCTGACTTTGAAGCTAATGTGAGCAAGGAGCACTCACTGGGCCTCATTACCTCCAAACTCGCATCCGGGTCCGGACCCAGTAATTGCCCTTTCGCGGGTGCCGGGCCCGGTACATCCCCATTGCCGTTTGAGCCCCATAGGGCTCAATAGGAATGGTGAGGGTGGTAGCACCGGTACCATTAATAATGGTACCGGTGCTACCATTGCGTTCTGCTCGTGGGTCCGGTATGGCCACCGGGACAGACCTGTTGGCTGCAAGGGCACCCGCGAGCAGAACTCCTAGCATGGCGGTACGGTGGCAACTGTGCCGGTAGCAATTCCGTGCCATTGTTGCCTTACCGCCATACTTGTAAAGAGGCCCACTGTGTATTCACTAACGGCAATCTCCGTAGCCCATGGACGATGTCAGCGGCCAGTGGCACTCAGTGGCAGGCAGCAGCAGGGGAGGTGTTTCCCTGGGTCAAATCTACCTTACGGTACTGTCGTTCGGGGATAGTTATCCTTTGGGGGTCATTGGCTTGGATGGAGGCACCGAGCAGTTAAAAACAAGGTCCCCAGGACATCAAGTGGGTGCCGGTACATTATTGTTTAGTCTCTATTTTCATAGAATGGTAAACCTCTGCTGAATTGCAAACACAGTGTCTTCCCAGTACATCAGCTTTTACTATTGACACATGTATGTAGGCCAACCCATCCTTGCCTCCGGACACCAGATAAGATCTTGAATTGGGAGTATTTTACTTCCGATTTTTTTTCATCAGGAGTAACACTGTTTTTTAGCCAGTAAAACGTAATTCGGATTCCATGGAGTGTATTTTTAAGCAAGCAAACAGATATTTGAAACTAAACAAACCTCTCTTTAATCCATACTTCTTTGATCCCAGTAATCCACGAACATTAAAGGATACATGTTTGCTTCACAGTTACTCTTGAGATCAGGCAGTGATGTCGGAGCTGCCCTTCTGGTACAGCTTTGTGGGTGAAAGCAGGGGGCAGGCTGCTTACGTGTTGTTTCCTATGGGGGTCGTGGTATTCCCCTTTTCTTGCTGTTGGGACTATCTTGTTGTTTTTAGGGAGTAAATGTGCCTGGTACACTGCTTAGCTGTAAGACTCTATAGTCTCTTCCACCCCCTCAGCCCCACACTTTGTAGGCCGTGGAGACATGTCCTAGGTCAAGTAGCAGCACCTGGGAAGGAAGGCACATCTTCACCATCACTGCAGACAGCTGTCCTTTCGAGTTTGTTGCTGGATTTAGAGACAATGGGCTTCATTACAAGTTTGCCGGTCCTGAAACAATGGTGCCGACCGGCACTCTTGTTTCCGGACCGGCAAATTACAAGTCTGTCTGTCGGAGCCACTGTGGCCGACAGATCTGATCCTGCCGGGCGCAGTGGCCAGGTAGGCAGACTTGTCACAGGAGCACCGGTGTTAACGGTGCTGGTGCTCCTGTGTCCCCTCTCCGATGGAGTCCCATAGGACTCTGTGGGAATGGGGATTAACAATTTACTGGTGGCTGACTTCCCGGTTGCCAGACTTGAAATGAGCCGGTGGCACTAGGAAGTCAGGCGATGGAAAATTATTCCGGGTCCGGTGGCAAACCGCTGGGAGCCTTGGCAGGGTTACCGCCGGACTCGGAATGAATTCTGAGCATGGCATTATCATCATTTGTAATTGAAGACACTGCCCCACTTGGGGACTGACTCACATGTCTTATTCATGCAACATTTTACTTCCCCATTCTGCATTTTGAACAGCACAAGGTGGTTCACAGAAGATGGATATCAAATAAGTTGATGCATTGTATTTAAAGGTTGTACTAACCCAGGGCCATGAAGCCAATTTAGCCACATTTGTGGGAAGTACCACCAGCGTGAAGTACCAGCAGGTGGTTCCATCCAGTTGCGAGTTGTAGGAATTGACATCATCTCCCACACCTCGAGGGTTGCGTGCATACAGCACCACAGCTCTGTAATCTGATTGTGGCAGTGTATGTAGACTTTGGAAAAGAGATAGCTCCATGTATTGCCAATTTGCATGGGGTATGGCACTTACACACGGAAATGCACAAGGTGCAGGCATTGGCTGGTACCGCAGTTGCAGTTACTGCATCAGTGCAGCAGCTCCACTAATCTACACTTTTGTAAGAGGCCCCGATGTGTGAATCCTGGGTATATACCTGTTATTCCTTTGCTTCAGTCCCTCATCTTGTAAAGGAAAGCGCAGTTATAGCGCTGCAGTCCACGCCCATGCTCATGGTGCATGCATTGCTACAATGGTAATCAGACTTAGGCATGACTTCTCAACCGCTGTTGCTCATTAGAATTAAGTATAAGGCAGACTTTCTAAAGAAGTTGCAGCTTTTGACTCCTTCATTTAGAATGTACAATACAAAACAGAGATAAGGTAGAAGTGGCCTAATGTGTTCAGGGTAGAGTTGTATCAGGATACATTTGGATATGTTGGACAGTAGAATAGAGCAAGTTAATGCTAAAGCCAACATCATGAACAAAGTTTTGCTTTAGATATTCTCTGGAAATACTCTCATCACGTTAAATTAAGACATTCAAGGAGTCTTTTAAGAGAAACATATGTCTTCAAATAGGGATCTAAATTATGGATTGACTCCTCTTTGGAATTCAACCCATAGGCCAAGGATGTCATGTATAGTGTCCATCGTCAGCTGTGCCTCATTTGCGTGATCTGCCTGTTTTCCAGACCTATGCACTGTACCGCTCTCCTCCAGGTTCCAGATCCCGCTACTGCAAAAGCTTGTGCACTGGTCGCACTGACAATTACTATTCATGTGATCTTTGTCACCAATGCCATGATCGCACTATGGCGTTAAGGTTAAACGTGGGTGGCTGATGATAACCCAGCAAGTTAAGCTCAAAAGCGGCCAGATTTTATGGAGGGACTCTGATTCACATTGCCCCAACTATGCATCCACATCGGTTAATTCCGACTCCAGGGAGACCTGTGCTCACAACACAACATGAAGAAATTGCTGCAAAACTACCACAAACACAGGGGGTTGCGATCCAAAAGTCTCCACGTTGGCAGCATAGCCGCAATGCTCGCTCCCCCCCGTAGGTTGTGTTTTACAAAATGGTTAAATAACATTTGTATGCAGATATACATTGTGGTTTTGTGCGTGTACAGCATTGTTCATGTTAAGTGCACTGTGACTGATTGCAAAATGTAATGCTTTCTAAAGTGGAGTGACCTGAAATTGACAACCAGTACTCGAGTCATAGTCCCACAACAAGATTTAGTAATGCTTGAAAATGATTACCAACTATGCATATAATCTCCACTAATGCTCAATGAATGAACGTGGTTCACCTCAGGGGCGGAATTGAGCCAGAAAAAGACGGAACTGTGCTCCTGCAAAAATGTTCGTGCTGGAGCACTCTTCTGTGGAGACCCGAGGCCTAAATCCCCCAGATTAGGCCGACCTGCCTATGTCTCACTTCAGTAGCGCTTCTCTGAGCTTATTCTAGTTATGTTATGTTAATGTTAATGTTAAAGTATATTTATACCGCGCACTATCACCACCGTGGTGGTCCCTTGGCGCTCTGGCAGAACTGAAAGAGAGGGAGGTAGGTAAGGGTGCGTAAATAGGACAACGTTTGGAGAACGAGCGAGGGAGCTGTGATGTGCTGTTGGCAGATTCCGTTCGGTTAACACCATTGGCTGAGCTTTTTGGTGAGGTATCCGTTCGGAGTCCATCATGTGCTCTTGTGAAAGGCTTTGTGTGGTGTGTTTGTAGTTGCAGTGTGGTGAAGTGCGTGCAAGTTGCTGTGGTTTAAGAGGTATGGTTTTGTTTAGTTTGGGTTTGAGAGGTGTGTGAAGAGGGGTGAGGTTTTAGTAGGGTTGGTTATTAGCATTGTCTGGACAAACACACTCTGATTTTGTATATTTTACGAGATTTAGACAAAGTTTCTTCCTTTACAGTGATCTAGTTTCAGCATGACAAAGCTGTCTCTCATCTCTCTGTCCATGTACTGTGTTAGTTAATCTCTGCAATTTTATCTTTGTTCTTACTCGGGCCAGCTCCTACACCCCAGTTGTGGCTGATTCTAACTTGTCCCTGTGGATTTATCTAGTTGCGACCTATGCCCATACCCATCGCTCTGAGTGCGACATGGTACAGAGAAGTCCTTACCCGGATGTCTGGATTGACAGAAGTGAATCACCATACCTATGTATCAGATGATTTGGTTGTGTGTGTTGGGTTAATCATTAGAAAGTCAGTAGGTCTACAAGAATATCACTAGGGTATCGTGTATTTCAGTCTAGTGCATTTGGTCTCCTACTTACTAGATTGGGTGTGGGTTTCTTAGTGTGGTGATAATGGTCTCATTTGGCTAGTAGGTTAGCTAATATGGGGTTGGCTTGAGGATGGTTGTCTTGTGAGCGTGAGGTAGTGGTTGAATAGTGTGGATGCACAATTGCGTTGGTTCCGGGTTTACAAAAGGTTCATGTAGTCATGTCTATCAGGGGGATGCTTGGTAGTGGGTAAGGTTGATGGTTGTGCCTGTTGTTTGCATCAGCCTTTTGTTAGCTATTGTTCTGTCCTGATTGGTGTTGTTCCTTTTGGTTGGTTCCACCTAACATTGTGTCTCTTGTTCTTGTGGGTGTTCCCCTTCTCTGTCAGTTGTACGTGTTATCTGTACCATCATGGGTTATGTCAACTGGTTCTCTTTGCAGTTTAATTGTATTGTTTCATTTGTTTCCGTCTGGTTCCAAGGTGTTGAAGTGCCGAGTTTTTTTGTAGTTTTCTGAATTTTAGGTGGTCTTTGGTGTTTCTTATTCCTTTCGGGAGGTTGTTCCAGGTTTTTGCTGCCAGGTGGGAGAAAGAGGAGCCCCCACGTTTTTCCCTGACGAATGGCTTTGGTTCCAGGTGGATTTCATTGCTTGATCTAAGGAGTCTTGTCGGCTTGTAGATGGTAATCTCGTTTTGTAGGAATTCTGCTCCCTGGCCGCTGATTTCCCTGTGTGTTATGCACATTGTTTTGAACGTGATACTTTATTTGATTGGAAGCCAATGTTGCATTTTTAGCACTGGTGTGATGTGATCCCTCTAGATAGTTTGAGTAGGAGTCTAGCCGCTGCATTTTGGATGTGTTGTAGTTTCTTCAGCAGGTGTTCCGGCGAGGTAGAGGCTGTTGGCATAGTCGATTCTTGACATGATGAGGGCGACGATTGTCAGTGTTTTGTGGGTGAAGGACAGGAATGGTAGGATTCCTCTTGTTGAGTGAAGGAGGAAGAAACATTTCTTAATGATTGTGTCTACTTGTGGTTCTAATGTTAGTGCATTGTAGATTAGGAGTCCCAGGTTTTTGACTACGTTTGATGGGGTGGGCGGGGTTCCCATTTCTATCGGCCATGGTATCTAGATGTTGTTCTCTTGGTTTTTGGATATAATCTGGATTTCTTTCTTTCCTGGGTTGATTTTAATGTTGTTGGCGTTCATCCAGTCATAGATTTCTTTGAGACATTCCCCTAGAGTTCAGTGTTCTTCTTGTGCATCTTTGATTTTTTAGATGATTTGAGTATCATCTGCATAGTTTTAGCACATAAGATTGATTTCTTTTAAGATCTTGATTAGCAGAGTCTGCTAGATGTTGAAGTACAGTGGTGATAGTGAGTATCCTTGCGGTACTCCACAGTCGTTAACTCGTGCAGCAGATTTGAAGGGCTTTATCCAGACAGTTTCTGTTCTGTTTGCTAGGAATGATTTTATCCAGAGTAGTGCTAGGTCCGTTATACATATATCTTCTAGTCTCTTGATGAGGGTGCCATGGCTTACTGTGTTGAATGCTGTCGAGAGGTCGAGCAGAATCAGGGCCGAGGTTGTGTTGGAGTCGGCGTTTGTCATTAGGTCATCCCAGATTGATAGGGGTGCTGATTCTGTTCCTCTTGCGGGTCTGGAGCTGACTTGTGCTTGGTCCAGCAACTGGTGTTTTTCTATGTGCTCTTAGGTTAGTTTGTATAGGTAGGTTTCTAGGAGTTTTGCTGGCTAGGAGATGTTTGAAATAGGTCTGTAGTTGGAGAGGTCTTCCACATCACCAGTTGTGTTCTTAAGCAGTGGTTTAATATACACCGATTTGAAGGACCGTGGCCCAGTCCCTGTTGCAAGCGACAGATTCAAGAGATTTCTGTAATGTTCTTATGTTTTGTTATATTTTGCCAGCTTGACAAATGTCTCCACTGATATTTGTGGGACGTTTTGGAGTTTGGATCCGGTTGGATGTGCGTTAGGATTGGTTGGTCTGTTTTGTATGATTTGTCAGATGTTGTTGATTTTATTTTTTAAATGGTCTGGTAGGTTGTTGCATAGTTTCTGTGAAGGTATTGGAGTGTTGTCGCAACCTGGTGGGTTTCTTATTTCGTTTATGATGTTGAACATTTCTTTTTGTACGTTGGTGGCTTTGGCGATTTTGTCGTCATAGTGCATTTTCTTTGCCTTTTGAATTTCCTTCTTGTGTGCTCTGATTTGTCTCTGGAACTGATTTTTTTTACCTTGGTCATATTCTTTCCTCTATTCTAGTTCCAGCTTCATATTGTCCTTTTTCATGGTGCTTAGTAGTGGGGTGAACCATTTTGCCAATGCTCATTTTCTTGCTGAAAGCATCTAGTGCTTCAGGATACTGTCAGCAGGGTGAGGGAGCTCTGTGATAGACAACCCAAGCCTCACATACATAACTTGAAACTGTCCAATTCTTTACATATGTCTTGTTGTTTACAGACAGTTTTTTTGTTAGAGTTAGTATAGTGAAAAACTGAATAGAGCAGAGAGTCTTGTTTGCATTATTTTATCAGAAATGTTTTATGCTTTAATCTCTATCATAGCCATATTTCAAACATACAATTCAGTGGTTAGTTTTGTTGGGTGTCCTGACCCACGTTTGAGCTATCATGCTGCAACATTTCGTGCTGTGGGCTTTGAAAATCCAAGATGGCCAAAAAGCCCACATGTGCGACAGAATCCAGGAGAACCATGCAGTTTGTGCGCACACCAAAATGGTTACCTAACTTGCCAACCACCAGTGTAAAGAAAGATCTTTGTTAACAAAATCCACTGTTACTGATGTCAAAAAGTTGCTGAAATCGTGGCTCACTGGACCACTTTAAAGATTCAATCCTTTTGTGGGGTTCCACATAACCATTTTACTGTAAGGAGCCCCATCAAAACAATGTTAAGCAAGGATTATTTACTACCATGTAAGAACCATTCCTGTTTGGAATGCATTAATCCAAGAAAGATCCCAAAAATGGATGCAGTACCAACAAAATCCTCAAGGCGGCGCTAGCGGTCTAAACTCTAACAGGAGAACTGAGTGCAGTTGCTGACAAAGGGATTTGACTCAGCTGACTTCAAAGGCTGCATTTTAATTAAAAATTAGCCACCTGCTGTTCCCAGAGGCCAGAAGCCTGGGAAACCCTCTCACCTCAAGAGATTCACACCACAGCCCAGGATATCACATGGTCATAATAACCAAATGCAAAGTGACCCCCTGGTCTGCTGACCTCAACCTCCTGGAGACCACACAATAGGCTATTGCACTTGAATAGAATATGTTGATTTTGACTGTTTCCTGTCAACAAAGGCCTGCCTGCCAGCAGAGGCATGGTCACTGACCCACCCAAGTCTTGGAGGCGGACTCCAACACTCTGAGAACTGAATTGAAAGCAAAATATATATTTTACAGAAACACTAATAACTCTTTGTAATCAAATGACAGAAATGTATAACTTTGAGAGCCTTAATTTAAAAAATGTACCTTCAATTCAAGCCCAAACTCCAATTTGTGTGATGTTCTGGGGCAAAACCCCACCATTTATGGATACTACAGACTCTGTGTTTAAGCTAGAGACATGGGAATTTACTGGAGTATGTAAGGACAGGCCGTGTATATGTGTATAATTTTTAATGAAGAACCAAGGTTGCATAACCCACTAAAATCGAAAATAAGTTGTCATTTTTGAATGCAAGCCCTCAGGAAGAGCAGAGTTTGAACAGAGTATACATCATGTGATAGGTAATATGTACATGCAATGACAAACCACTATGTATTTGAGAAATGTGTATTTTGATCAAATATAGATTTGTGTGCAATTTGACAGGGGAGTGTCCTTTCTGCAAGCCATTAAATGACATCATTCTGACACACAATCCTGCTCTCCAGTGAGAACGCAAAGAATTCTCCAACCTATCAGAACTCTGAAGGGGTTGGGCCTAGAAAGCTAGCCTCTCCACCCACTTTCAAAACACATAAAAAGAGACTGCTGGGACAGGTAGGGACATTCAATTCCATTTGCAGCGGAGCATGCTGACCGACAACTTCACATCCAGAGATCCAGACTTCAAATCCATCAATCTCTAGAACCTGTAGCAGTACCCAGAAAACAGAGCAGTATCTAGAATCCAGAGAGGCTAGACCAGCAGAGCAGAGCTGACCCAGACCGCTGTTCGCAGAACCAGAGAGCTGACCCAGATCACTGTGAAGTGCCGAGACCAGAACCGGAGTCCAGTCCAAAACCTGACCAGATCCGTAGGGAGGCCTATTTCTAAATATATTGTGAGTACCTAGCAGAACTGTGCAGAACCAATCTCTTAGTTAAAATAATATAATTCAATCTATTTTAATCTAACCAGAACTGCCTCCTGTCACCTGTGATTTGCAAAGCTGTCACCTGTCATTTGCAAAGCTGTCACCTGTCATTCTCTAGCTGCAAGCTGTAACCTGTCGCTTTGAACTTTTAAAATTTCAAATCCGAAAAACTACCTTTATTTAATCGTCCGTATCTCTGGAACCGTTTGTGCTAGAGACTTGGTTTAACTTTCCTCTGAAATCTTAGAATCTCAGCTTTTCAACAGACTTAGAACCGACTTGCTCCTTATACTTTTGCCGTAATCGTGATTCACGCATTCGCGAATTTTGCCGCGATTCGCGATTTGGTTAAAAATCCAGCCACGTGTGAAAACAGCAGCTTCCTTGCTTTCCTTTGCCAAAAATTTGTTTAACCTGCTAGTTACTCCTAGATCCTTGCTAAAGTGAGCCTGAACTCATCCCAGGTATATTTCACTCACCCTGAACCTCCTAAAGGGAATTAAAACCATTTTCAGCATATTCCTCACTTCATTGCCAGCACATATGAAAGCACTTTTGCCTGTATTTCAAACTCATTCCTGTAGTCTAAGCTTGCTGGGGTGAACTGAATTACATTTGAATGCATTTCTGAGAACTGTGTGCTTTCCTTCCATTTCCTTGCATTGCATAAAGCGGGGGAGTGGATTGCCAGTGAAAAGTGATTACATTGTGTTGTTGAAATCATATTGAGTATTTTCTGTATTGCATTTTCATTCCACATTGCATCCATTTGAAACCATAAAAGTATTGTTGCTATCGTATACATCCTATATCGACTCATCATTGATTATAAAGAAGTGTGCTAATGCCGGACTATCCATTATTGATTACTGCTCAGATTAAGTGTGATATTCAATTATTAATTTATTATAAGGTGTGATATATATATATATATATATATTGTTTAAATTATCAAATAAACCTTTTAAACTTGCAAAACAGAACTACTTCTTGGCTCAGTGGGGTCAGGGGAATTCCAAGAGAGGGGTGTTATATATGGGTAGTCATCCAGAACTCATGAACTGGACGTAAAGATATATCAATAAGGGTTTCCATTCAGTATCTCAGACTAGGCATTGACTTAGCTGTAGTGTTGAATTGAATCCTCTTACAAATTGGGGGCTCGAGCCGGACGTTTGGGTTAGATCTATCACTTGTGCAGATTAATACAGCGCGCCAGCTGACCAGATACACATATCCGGTCGGATCACCACGCTGTGTTATGCTGTAAAGCACTCCTCAAAGGAACGCTCTAAGGAAAAGGTCTGTTTTGCAAAAATAAAATACAAACTTCTGTGAGTCAGGAAGGAACTCAAATTTCAGAATGATGACCTTGTTAGATATGAAAATAGCCAGAGAGCACTTCTTACATAAGCTATTTGTGAGAGGTGAGTGGACTCATCAAGACCAGACGGTCTGGTTGCAGGCAATCGCACCACAGATCACTGAAACAGGGTCAGATATATGGGGAGATCAGGGTCCCTTACATGTGGCCCTGAGTGAACTATATATGTCCCCTAAGGCCAAGGATGAGCACAACAAGATTGCCAGGGTAGCGGCATATTTATATTTACATATGGGAGCCATGCAGGACAAATGTGCTGAAGGCCAAGATCTGGCGAGTAGGCAACTGCTGGCATTACAGAAGGCCCAATCTGATCTGGACTCTTCTGAGCAGAGGCTGCGGAGGAGCCAGGAGTCAGAAAATGATAGTAGGCAGTATATCATTAAAATAAAAGAGGACATGGATATACTGCAACAGGAAAAGGCTGACCAGGATACCAGAATTCTGGCCTTGCAGAAGGAACGCCAAGACAGTTTGGACTCCCTACTGCAGAGCCAGAAAAAGCTGGAGCAACAGATCAATTTCAACAGGGCATGCACAGAGCAGGTAGCCACCCTGCAAATCCAACTAGACAGAGAGAAAGAGGAGAGCAATAAACTGATCCTGAAAGACCTGTATACCCAGGCAGAGTTTGATCAGGAGCGCCAGAAAGCTGGTGCCTTCCAAAGGCAAAGGGACGACCTGACGGTACAGATGCAGACTCTTAGTCAGGAAAGGGACACCTTAGGCCAGGAAGTCTGCCACTTAAAAAGAAAAATGGAAGAAAATCACCTGGCCCACCAGGGACTGGGTGACCTCCAAAAAGAACACCAGGACTTGCTAGAGCACACCAGGAGGGTGGAGGAGGCTCTGGCAAGACAGGAGCAGGCCAATAGGGACACAACTCAGGAGGTAACCCTCCTGCAGCAAAGACTGGCCCAGTGCTCTGCCAGCACAATGATAGGCTCCAACAACAGGTAGCGATGCAGGAGAGACTGATAGAGTCTAGTAAGGCCTTAACTGAGGAAATGAAGGCGCAGGCTCTTGCATTGCAACAGGGAGCAGGGGCGGATAGAGACCAGGTTTGCTGGGAAAGGGAAACGCCTGAGCATAACCTCAGGAGCCCTAGTACCAGAGGCCTTTATCTCTCTCAGTCCCTGGACTCTGCCACCCCCATGTCCCCTGGCGCACATGAGCACCGGGCCACAGGGATGGCAGATTACTATCCAGCCAGAAGCATGGGGCTCATAGGCCAGTACCTCCCAGGAATGGATGGGTGGGCATCTGGGTATGGGCACCCAAGCACGGTGCAATTTAGTGGGGAACCCCAGGAGAGTAGGCCCATTAAGGGCATCCTGAAAACCTCTGCCCAGTTAGGTCAGTGGGGGGGGGGGTACCCATCAAATCCTGGCAGCAAAGAGGAATCTGAAGACTCCTCTGGACGGTACAGGACACAGGAGACCAGGTCCCCACATTCTGCCAGCCACTCCCAGGCTCGCAGAATCCAGGAAAACCTGGAAGATCAGACAGGAACCTCTGGGAGCAGCGCTTCTGAGTCGGAGGATGAATGGACCAGGGTTACCCGAACCAAAAAGGCCAATAAGGCAAAAAGGGCCTTGCTTAAGGACCCATTGAAGCAAATAAAGGCAATAAGGAGTGTCATCACGCCTCATCACAAGAACGCCAAGTATTCTGTTTGGGAACACTTGGAGCTTTACGAGCAAATGATGGAGACTTTCCATTTGAAGGACAGCCAAAGCTGTATTCAATATGTAAAGTGGACCTTCTCACCAGAATACTCCAGTTTCTTTGCGGGGCTGGAGGACCAAAATCATTTAAGATGGTCCACCTATAAGGCGGCCATCTTGAAACAATTTTCTGTTCATAGAAATCCTCAAGAGGCTTGCAAGGTGGCCTACAATTTGCAATGTGGGGAGGATCAGGCCCCACAAGAATTTGTGCAAGAACTAAAACGTGCCTTTGCGCAGACCACCAGAAGGGTGCGCACAGACAGCAGAGAATTTGTCAATGCATTTTTCCATGCCTTGCCCAAATATATAATAACCCAGCTCGTGAGAGATTTTCATGAGAAAAGATCTTTAGACTGGGTCATTGAACAGGCTACCCGGATCTATGAGGTGCAGAAGCCCATAGAAAATAAAAGCAATACCCAGAAAAATCCCAAAACCAACAGCACCCCTGCTGCTGCTAAGGTGGCAGAGGTAAAGGTCACCCCCGTTTTGGATTTGGAGATGGGGGGGCCTAAAAACCTACCTGCACCTAATAATTCACAGCCCAGAAGGCCCTCGGGCCAGTCACAGACAGGGAGTCGAGGAGGTAGTCCCACAAATGGGGTCCCCCGCTCCCCTGACTATGTAAGTCCCCGCTATAAGGAAAATCGACCAATCCTGGGTTATGTGTGGACTCCTCCAGCCCAAGGGGGGGGATCCGGCCAAGCACCTAACCCAGGGAACTTCCCTCCCAACTTCCCACAGAAGGGCAGAAATTCTCCAAATCCTGGGCAGAACTTTTTCCCCAGGTATCCGCCCAATTTCCAGCCCCAAAATCATCCATCCTTCTTTCCCCAATTTCCTGAGCCCAGACAACATAATCCGGGAGAGGGGAGGCCAAGGGTGGAGGGGTACCAAAATCTTCCCAACCAGGGGTACTACCAGAGAAGGGATAGCTACCCTTCCCGGGATCAGCCCAGGGGAGAAAATAGAGCCCCGTATCAGCCTGAGCGGGTTTCCCAGTTAGAGCGCCAGGTCCAAAATATGGCACGGGATCTGGGTCACATACTGAGGGCTCAACAGAACCCTCAGATGAGCGTGCCACCGCAGAATGCCCCAAACTCTGGACCTGGTACTCCAGAACAATGACGGGGGCAGCATCCCGATAACACACCGGTTCCCAGGGAGGAGGCACAAGGGGAAGGTGGGTGTAAAGCCTTGGAGGAAGCTTCCTTCCCAACTTGTAAACAGCCCCTGGAAAACCAGGAACCGGAAACAAAATCTCCTACCCCTGAAAGTCTGCCACCCAAGGAGCAGAGAGGAGGTAGGAGAAACAAAGGACCCAAACAGACCCACTTTGTGGAGGAGGTACAGGTCTTCCAATTTGAGGGAGAGGGATCCTCAGAGGATCCTGGGAAAAAGATATTCTCCTTCAGAGATGGGGGAACTCCTCCCAAAGAAAAATGGGTCCCAAGGGATTCCAATCCAGACTGGGGAGATATGGAGACTGAGCTACCGCCGCCCATCATCTCATCCCAGAACCCACAATACCGAAATCCCCTGGTTCAAACACATCCTGGTGACTGCCTCCAAGAAGGGGGGGGCAGCCCAGAACCGGAACCAGGGGAACCCACATGGCTCTGATCTCCAATTGCCAACTTTTTCTTTCAGATTCCCAAGGCTCTCCACAGAATTCTGCCCAAATCTCTTCTCTAGCAATGTCCAAAACCAGAAAGTTAGCCCACCAGTTGTCCCAAAAATGTGCATTATCTGTGCCCCCTTGAGGAGAAGGAGGGAAGATACTATGCCCCGGTACAAGTGCAGTGGCAGGGTACAATTCTGGCACTGGTGGACACTGGATCCCAAGCTACCCTTCTGTCCAAAAGGGCCTTTGAGGAACTAAATGCAGGAAGGGGGAAGAATTACCGAATTCCTCTCACCTCTCTTCCTGGACAACTGCAGAACTTTGACGGGAAGGAAATTCCCGTGGAGGGGACTGCAGACTTGGACATTAAAATTGGGCGACACATGGTGAGACACCCGGTCATAGTAGTGACTCCAGAGGGCACCCCTAGTTTACTAGGGAATGACCTCCTGAGAAGGTTGTCACCCCTAATAGATTGTGTAAACAAGGTCCTCTGGACCCAGACTAGCCGACCGATAAAATTAAAACAGAGTGTCAACCATGTTAGTTTAAACGGCACCTGCCACATGGTTGAACAAAAATCTGACCAAGTACAATTTCACTTCCAGAACAACCAAATTCCAGACGTGACAATAATAGCAGTAGGACAACAGACTGGTGATGGGGGGTCCTCTCTATTTCTGAAAATCAACCTTCCTTCCAGTTTAAAGTGGTATTCCACACTGGAAGGAAACACCCTGAAATTCTTTACTAATCCACAATCAGACACTCCCACTCCTATAGTCCAGAAAGATGTGAAATCAGGTCAGAGCCTGGCTGATATTCAGCAAATTGGAGAGCAGTTGTTCATCCCTGTTCAGTTAAATGATGGGAAGGACTCTGTTCTCGCTCGAGTGTGCGTGAACAACGGTAAGAGCTTCATCAGCGAAGCCATGTTCTGCTAACTCCCAAAAGATCCAGCCATTCCCACATTCAAACTGATAGACAAATGGGAAATGGACCTGGAAGCACCTAATTCCAAACAGCTCCTGCCAAGCAGGTGTATGCTCAAAATCTCCATTGGCAACAAGAGCATAGTCCATAATTGTTGGGTCGTGCGAGACGTCACTGCCGCCTTTTACTTAGGCAGTGACATTCTCAATCGCTTTGCCATTAGTTTGGACCTAATAAACTTCAAAGCTTGGTCCCGATTAGCAGATAATCCCATGGGCTTTGATGATCCAGAAAAAGCATTTAGGTCAGCTCAATTACTACCTTATGCAGTCGAAATTCAGATTAAAGAGGAAGTCACTATCCCAGAAAGGACCCAACAATTCTCCCTGGAAGTGAAAGTTAAAAGAGGACAACATTTGAAAAACCCTGATGCTTACATACATCTAAATGCTTCTCTCCAACAGCAAGAGTTAGGGGTAAACCCAACACCATTAGTCAACATAGAACATGACGCCATTCTAATAGTGGTGGATAACAGCGACTTAAAGAGTATTACTCTAGCCGCAGGCACCATTATTGGAATGGCGGTTGATAACCGACATTTTTCCATTGATTTAGGTAATGAACTGTTAGGGCCAATCCCCAAGGACTGCTTTGACAGTGACAGTGATGACAATACAACACCAGACAGGATTTTTACCCGGCATGGGGGGAACTTCCTGGTGTACACTTCTTGCCCTTATGGTAAGAAAGATGTGACTTGTGACTTCAGGAGGGATGAGGTGATTTTCCAGGTCCATGAGGGCTGCCTTTCCCACCTGAAGCCTCCAGTCCAAATCAGCACTCTGACCAGGGACTTCTACACCCAGCTGGAGGAGGCCGCTGAAATAGCCAAACCAGAAGTCTTTCCAGGCTTCAGGCAGATGGTGGAAGAGAGAGTCAACCTAGCTGATGCCTGTGTGACTCTGGAACAAAAGCAAAAGTTGAAACAAGTTTTCTTGGATTTCCAAGATCTCTTTTCGGTAGACTCATATGACTGTGGTCGCACCGACATCCACACAACAACAATCCCCACAGAGCCTGGCATGACTCCAGTGTTTGTGAAGCAATATTGTTTGCCTCTCGCATCCATGGAGTCCCTTACTGAAATAATTAAGAACCTTGAGTCCCGGGGCATAATCCGTCCAGTTCACAGCACCTTCAATAATCCGGTGCTGGGAATATTGAAGCCAAACGGCAAGTGGAGACTCTGCGCCGACCTCAGGGAGCTCAACAAACGGGTCCATACTTTCCGATGGCCTCTGCCCTACATTGACCAAGGGCTGGCCCTGATCCAGGGGTCACAGGTATTCACTGCAATAGACCTGACCAATGGATACTGGACTGTGCCTGTCAGTAGGGAGGACCAATACAAGCTGGCTTTTACCTTTGGGGGCCAGTAGTACACATGGACCTGGACTCCCTTCGGATACCTCAACTCTGGCAATGAATTCAACATTTTCCTACACAAGGCCATGCCCGACCTGGGTGCAAGGGGTAACCTGGCTTATGTAGATGATGTCCTCATCAAAAGTTCATCTGTGGAGGAACACTTAGCAGAGATCCGTTATGTTCTGACCCAGTTGAGGGCCGCCGGAGCACAACTTTCCTTTCAGAAAGCACAGTGGTGTAGAACCCGTGTTAATTTCTTGGGGCATGAGATTACTCCTCAGGGTCTCTGTCCCCAGGAAAAGAAAGTGGAAGCACTTCAGAAACTGAAAGACCCCACAACTCTGCGGGAACTAAGGAGCCTCCTTGGACTGACTAATTACAGCAGAAAGTTCATTGAGGACTACGCAGAGATCACTAGACCCCTGATTCATCTCCTGAAGGGGGGGGTCAAGTGGGAATGGGGTCCAGAACAAGCCGAGACAGTAAGACAACTCAAAAGAAGCCTCTCACAAGCGCCCTGTCTAGCTTATCCTGTCAGAAACAAGGAGTTCTTCCTGGAGACAGGGTTCTCTAATACGTGCTTGACGGCAGTATTATACCAAAAGCATGACAAAGTCAATAAAGTAATCTCCTATGCGAGCAAAACTTTATCCTCTGTGGAGGAAAAATTCAACGATTGTGAGAAGGCACTCCTGGCAACGGTGTGGGCATTGAAGAATTACCGCCCATTTATCCAGGGGGAACACATCATAGTGGAGACTCCACACCAGCCTCTGCAATATCTCCAAAGTGACAGAATCCGGGCCGGAAATGTGAGTAATTCCCGAATTACTTCCTGGATTCTGTCAATGCAAGGCTTTCCTGTGGAGGTCAGCTATGGCCAAAACAAGAAGAGTCCCCTCACGCAAGGTCTGGCTGACTTGCATGATTGTGCCAGAGAAAACTGTCTCGAGGACGAAAGTCTAAAAATCAAGGACAACACGGAGGCATACCTTAATTCCCCACACAAAGTCTTTGAAGAGGACAAGTGTGAGGGAATGCCCACTGTCTATGTGGATGGATGCTCTTACCATGTTGACAACAACGGGGAGAAGGAACTGGTGGCTGGCGTAGGGAATGCATGGTTGAAGGAGTTCCCAGAACCCTCCGCTGGATACAAAATTCGTCCCTGAAGTAGTCAGGTGGCAGAATTGATGGCTGTGCATCAGGCCATCCTCACTGCTGTCCAGCATCAACTCCACGAACTGGTCATAATCACAGATTCTGATTATGTACGGAACAGGTTCGTGGAGCACCTGGTTAATTGGAAAACCAGAGGCATGTTATGTGCTAACAACAAACCCTTGAAACATGGGAAGTTGATCCAAAACATTGATGATCTGGTCACATCGAATGGGATGACCATCTACTGGAAAAAGGTCAAGGGTCATTCCAAAGTAGAGGGACCAGACAAAACTGGAAATGACTTAGCTGATCAGCTGGCCAAAACCGGGGCCATCCAAGGGGATCTAATTGAGATTGAGTCCCTGTTGGGGGAAATCCAGGTCACTGCTATCACTAGGTCCCAGACAAATGCTCACAATAATCTTTCAACTGCCCAATGGAGCAAGGAGACCCCTGATGCTGATTTGATTACAGCTCAGAAGGGGGATCCAATTATTGGTAAGTTTCACCAACACCTTGAGGACCCTGAGAACTTTCCCCTGACGGATACCGATTACATTGGGAAAGAGGACCTAAGAGTGTTGATGAAATGTCCAACAATGTTCCGAATCCAAGACGGTTTGCTGGTAATGAAATCCAAAGCTGGCCACGATCAGTGGGTGGTTCCTACCTCATTCCGAAGCCTGATGTTAAGTCACGCCCATGATGCGGCCACTGCCGGTCATAGGGGGTTTCACACAACACTGGAAATCTTAAGAGAGGTTGCATACTGGCCACACATGGGGCAGGACCTCGACCAATACTTGAAGGGGTGTCTTGTGTGTGCACAATTTCAGCCATCATCCCTCACACACCGTGCGCCTCTCCAAAAGAGGGGGATGACAATGCCATGGTCAGATTTGCAAATTGACTTTGTAGGCCCCGTGATTCGCTCGTCTAGAGGAAACAAGTACATGTTGACTGTTACATGCTTGTTTACCAAGTGGGTGGAATGTCTCCCAGCCCCAAATTGCAAAGCAGAAACTGCAGCTGCCCTGATGATTAACCACATCTTTTCCCGTTTTGGTCTACCTCAAAGGATTGAGTCAGACAGGGGTAGCCACTTCACCAGTGAAGTAATGACAAAGATGTGGGAGATACTGGGGGTCAAAAGGAAGTTACATATTGCTTACCGGCCAGCTTCTTCTGGGGCAGTAGTGAGATATAACCGAACCATTGTGAGCATATTAAAGAAGTTTGTGGCAGATTCTGGGCCAAGTTGGGATATCCGATTACCTCTGGTCCTAATGGCCATCAGATCTACCCCTTCATCTGCAACCAAAATGTCACCTTTCGAGTTGATGACTGGACGCAAGATGGTGCTTCCGCAGCATTTGCTCTACAGGACCCAAGAGCAGACACTAATAAATGCCTCCACAACTCATGAGTATGTGGAGAATTTAAGGAAACACCTTCAACATGCTTTTGCCTATGCTCAGCGGAATCTAGCAAGATCAGCTGAGAGTATGAAGACCCACTATGACCTGAAAACTTCCAGGAAGGAATATCAGGTGGGGGACCGGGTCTATTTATACAATTTCCAAAGAAACCAGGCAAAACAGCAAAAATTCTTGCCTACATGGAAGGGACCCTTTGAAATTATAGACAAGATCTCCCCTGTGGCCTACAAGATCCGCATCCCCAAAGGCGGTTTGGCAGAGGGGGAAGACAAGTGGGTCCACATAAACCAGTTGAAGTGTTGCCATCCCAGGCACACTTTGCAGCAACTGGAGGAGTCCTCTGCAATCCCAGAGGGTACCGCTCCAGAGTAATTCAATTCCAACCCTAAAATATCCTACATATAACCTATCAAATTCTGTGTTTCTCAAGTTTATGTGTTCCTGTCGCTTAATTTAAAAAAATGTGCATGTTCATATCTGTTGAGTTCTAAAATATATATGCCACCCCACTATATCAATGGTGGGGGAGAAATGTCCATGAATAGGTATTGCCGCTCTTCCTTTGTCGTCCTAGGAGAAAGAAAACCTGGAGACTGGCCAAGGAGGACGATCCGGGGACCGGGAGCCGAGACCCGAGGGGCCCAGGGTACCGCCCAATATTCCAATCAGGACCGGCGAGGAGAACTGATCGATCAGTACCGGATGGAGGAAAAGATGCTGAACTGTGCCATTTGCAGAATTGGAAGAAGATTATGTGGACATACCGGTGTGTGGGTCATCACCTTCTGTGCACCCGACTCCCCATCAACTCAAATTCAAAGTGCAGTCGCGTGGGGGGGCTTTGTTGGGTGTCCTGACCCACGTTTGAGCTATCATGCTGCAACATTTGGTGCTGTGGGCTTAGAAAATCCAAGATGGCCAAAAAGCCCACATGTGCGCCAGAATCCAGGAGAACCACGCAGTTTGTGCGCACACCAAAATGGTTACCTAACTTGCCAACCACCAGTGTAAAGAAAGATCTTTGTTAACAAAATCCACTGTTACTGATGTCAAAAAGTTGCTGAAATCGTGGCTCACTGGACCACTTTAAAGATTCAACCCTTTTGTGGGGTTCCAAATAACCATTTTACTGTAAGGAGCCCCATCAAAACAATGTTAAGCAAGGATTATTTACTACCATGTAAGAACCATTCCTGTTTGGAATGCATTAATCCAAGAAAGATCCCAAAAATGGATGCAGTACCAACAAAATCCTCAAGGCGGCGCTAGCAGTCTAAACTCTGACAGGAGAACTGAGTGCAGTTGCTGACAAAGGGATTTGACTCAGCTGACTTCAAAGGCTGCATTTTAATTAAAAATTAGCCACCTGCTGTTCCCAGAGGCCAGAAGCCTGGGAAACCCTCTCACCTCAAGAGATTCACACCACAGCCCAGGATATCACATGGTCATAATAGCCAAATGCAAAGTGACCCCCTGGTCTGCTGACCTCAACCTCCTGGAGACCACACAATAGGCTATTGCACTTGAATAGAATATGTTGATTTTGACTGTTTCCTGTCAACAAAGGCCTGCCTGCCATCAGAGGCATGGTCACTGACCCACCGAAGTCTTGGAGGCGGACTCCAACACTCTGAGAACTGAATTGAAAGCAAAATATATATTTTACAGAAACACTTATAACTCTTTGTAATCAAATGACAGAAATGTATAACTTTGAGAGCCTTAATTTAAAAAATGTACCTTCAATTCAAGCCCAAACTCCAATTTGTGTGATGTTCTGGGGCAAAACCCCGCCATTTATGGATACTACAGACTCTGTGTTTAAGCTAGAGACATGGGAATTTACTGGAGTATGTAAGGACAGGCCGTGTATATGTGTATAATTTTTAATGAAGAACCAAGGTTGCATAACCCACTAAAATCGAAAATAAGTTGCCATTTTTGAATGCAAGCCCTCAGGAAGAGCAGAGTTTGAACAGAGTATACATCATGTGATAGGTAATATGTACATGCAATGACAAACCACTATGTATTTGAGAAATGTGTATTTTGATCAAATATAGATTTGTGTGCAATTTGACAGGGGAGTGTCCTTTCTGCAAGCCATTAAATGACATCATTCTGACACACAATCCTGCTCTCCAGTGAGAACACAGAGAATTCTCCAACCTATCAGAACTCTGAAGGGGTTGGGCCTAGAAAGCTAGCCTCTCCACCCACGTTCAAAACACATAAAAAGAGACTGCTGGGACAGGTAGTGTCATTCAATTCCATTTGCCGCGGAGCATGCTGACCGACAACTTCACATCCAGAGATCCAGACTTCAAATCCATCAATCTCCAGAACCTGTAGCAGTACCCAGAAAGCAGAGCAGTATCCAGAATCCAGAGAGGCTAGAACAGCAGAGCAAAGCTGACCCAGACCGCTGTTTGCAAAACCAGAGAGCTGACCCAGATCACTGTGAAGTGCAGAGACCAGAACCGGAGTCCAGTCCAAAACCTGACCAGATCCGTGGCGAGGCCTATTTCTAAATATATTGTGAGTACCTAGCAGAACTGTGCAGAACCAATCTCTTAGTTAAAATAATAAATTTCAATCTATTTTAATCTAACCAGAACTGCCTCCTAACTGTCACCTGTCATTTGCAAAGCTGTCACTTGTCATTTGCAAAGCTGTCACCTGTCATTTTCTAGCTGCAAGCTGTAACCTGTCGCTTTGAACTTTTAAAATTACAAATCCGAAAAACTACCTTTATTTAATCGTCCGTATCTCTGGAACCGTTTGTGCTAGGAACTAACTTTCCTCTGAAAGCTTAGAATCTCAGCTTTTCAACAGGCTTAGAACCGACTTGATGCCGTGATTCGCGATTTGGTTAAAAATCCAGCCACGTGTGAAAACGGCAGCTTCCTTGCTTTCCTTTGCCAAGAATTCGTTTAACCTGCTAGTTACTCCTAGATCCTTGCTAAAGTGCGCCTGAACTCATCCCAGGTATATTTCACTCACCCTGAACCTCCTAAAGGGAATTAAAACCATTTTCAGCATATTCCTCACTTCATTGCCAGCACATATCAAAGCACTTTTGCCTGTATTTCAAACTCATACCTGTAGTCTAAGCTTGCTGGGGTGAACTGAATTATATTTGATTGCATTTCTGAGAACTGTGTGCTTCCCTTCCATTTCCTTGCATTGCATAAAGGGGGGGAGTGGATTGCCAGAGAAAAGTGATTACATTGTGTTGTTGAAATCATATTGAGTATTTTCTGTATTGCATTTTCATTCCACATTGCATCCATTTGAAACCATAAAAGTATTGTTGCTATCGTATCCATCCTATAACCACTCATCATTGATTATAAAGAAGTGTGCTAGTGCCGGACTATCCATTATTGATTACTGCTCAGATTAAGTCTGATATTCAATTATTAATTTATTATAAAGTGTGATATATATATATATATATATATATATATATATATATATATATATATATATATATATATATTGTTTAAATTATCAAATAAACCTTTTAAACTTGCAAAACAGAACTACTTCTTGGCTCAGTGGGGTCAGGGGATTCCAAGAGAGGGGTGTTATATAGGGGTAGTCATCCAGAACTCATGAACTGGACGTAAAGATATATCAATAAGGGTTTCCATTCAGTATCCCAGACTAGGCATTGACTTAGCTGTAGTGTTGAATTGAATCCTCTTACAGTCTTGTGTTCTCAAAATGCACTTTGATTTTATGCAAACCGTCAGGACTCAGTCCCTCCTGCAGGTGCCTTCCTTGAGAAGATTGTGCACTGATTGGCCTGGGATGGGGCTCTGTCCCTCAACCTCTGCCACATCATTTTGATCATTTTTTCCACCCCCACAAATGGCGGGGAGCCCCCGTAAATAATTTCTCCTACATACTCTTGTATTTCCTTGAAAATTCACAGCATTTTCATATTTTGTGGGCCGTCAAGTCCATACTTAAATTACCATTAATACAATTAAAGGTGTAGCGTACTAAAATATCAACACAATGAAGTCCTGTAACATGTGAGAATTTAACTCTGAGCCTGCATCATTGTATGAATTATATGTTTTACTGAGATTTGCATTAACATACGTTTATGAGAATCATTGCTTATTACAACCTCAACACTATATTTATGTGGCTGGTGTGACGACACATTAGTGTGATACGCCACTCCACTTCCATCGTATGTTGAACATCAGCTCTACATTTCTAGTGACCACTTTTTGGGAAATCTAATATATTTCGAGAAATCCTACTTGTGGAATCATGGTATCTTTACATCAAACTCTCAGAAGGACTCATTTGTACTTTGGCTAACCAGACCCTTTCGATCCTGATCAATAGTGCTAAACCTATTGGACGAGGTGGCTACGGGCATCTTTCTTATCTACTTATCCCATTTAACACACCTTTGCTCTTTCATGATTGCCATTTTAATAATTTTGGAATGTCTTTAAGTGCAGAATGAGATGGTTTGTAACAGAGAAATTGACATTGATGTCACAGACAGGAGGAGCAGGGCATGTCTTGTTTGCACATTCCATGGGTACCGGTAGCTGGGAATGGCTGGATCCAGTTATCGTAATAGAGACATTCAATAATTGCAATTTTCTATCCGTCTCACCTGCTGAGCTCTTCGTGACCCCTGCACTGAACCCTAGGTGCCTCATCTGTTAAGGGGCAAGGGCATCTGAAGAAGTGAGGTGATGAGAGATCAGGGCACTCCAACAGGGCTACCAACTGGGTCACAGCTTCCCTATCTACTGTAGCAATGGTGGGTGCTGCCAAGTGTTGTAGGGGAGGGGGCTTGGGGAATAGTTCAAAATTTAAAAAAAGAAATGGGAGGGTGGGGACGATGGCGGCCCACCGTGAGGGAGGCATCCTGTAGGTTCTGTGGAACAATGGCTGAGATCAGAGATTTCAGCCTGCAATCCAAGGAACCTGATTGCCTGCACCCCCCCACTTGGGTGCTAATAGATTTTAAAATATGCTTTTGCCATTGTCATAAAATGAGCAAAGTCATGCGACTTCATTACTATTGTGTGGCAAAGACTCAAAGTAGAACAACTCTTCGGGGAGGATTTGAAGTTTTGCCATGCCAGTTGCGGCCTTTAGGGTAACATCAGGTTGCATTTTGGTACTCGCAGTCCTGTACCAAAACAGGCCTGCAAAATGACATGGCCAGTCAATGACAGGACCTAGAGAGCATGATTTGAGAGATCTTTTTCAGCGTATTGTTATTAATCAAATGAACAAATGGAATAGTTGGGTGAGATAAGTGCAGTGGTTTGTCTGAATTACTAGATTTAGAATTTTAACACAGGGCAGTTATTTTGTAAGCGGATTACTGCTGTGCGGCAGATGTGAATACATGCTCCTATGTATGTATGTATGTATGTATGTATGTATTTATGGAATGCATGTAATGCAAACAATTACAAGGGTCCATCCCATTGGGCTAGGTTCTCATAATGCAGATCTCTAGAGAGCTTCAGGAGCCTACAGGCACATATCCAAAGCCTGTCACGTTACTTGTTTCTATGAGGTCGATGCAATAAGTACCATTTAGTTGGGTAATAGAAACACCTGTTCTTTACAATACAATGAAGATAGTCTGTAGCATCTATCATTTAAGCCTGACCCAGGTGGCGTGGCAAAGAAATACATGTATCACCCTTAGTTTATCTGCCTTGACCTCAGGTATATACAGTGCAAACCCACCCGGTAGTGCCACTGTGTCTAAACCAATGTATTGGACAAACGCAGACCTCAACTGATGGCAAGATCACAAATCATACCACACCGGTGCCCTCCTGCTTAACTAGTTGCATAATATTTACTTTGCAAATGTGGGAGCATCTATGTCTTCAAATGCAAACAATCCTACTCAATCAAAAGCTGTGTCAGCTGTAATATTCCACTTCAATATTTCTGTGGCTAAAAAAAGCTCTAGATGTTCTTGTCTCCTTCAATGCAGGTCTCATTGCAGAGCCGCAATCAGGGATCCGTCACCGAAACCCCCAAGGCTGTTTTAGCAGCACAGCAGAATGCAATTAAAAGAAACAATGAAAACACAGCAAATGAAAAGCAAGCCATCTGGCCCAGGCTTTAGGGGAAGAGGTGGCCAGTGACAATGACGTTAGCAAAGTGCACAATAGGAGAAAAATTCCATTAAAAGTTATAAAGAAACATCGCCTATACCAGCCTGATTCTGTCACACTGGATCAATGTCAGGATATGAGACATCTTACCCCGGCCAACGTATGCGTATATCTACCATGTCATTAGCCTCCCCGCCACTGTTGATATTCATCATGTTCATCATCTGTATTCCTCTGTGGACCCACGAGATCTAAGTACCATACGACACAGAATCCATGCCAGTTCCTGAACAATTGAATGGATGCATCTAATTACAATATCACATGATTTATCCCGCCAGTAGTCTTAGACTGTGCCCGGTGCTATCTTACTAAATCAATGTATATCACCAATCATGACGTAGAATATACTATTCCACCCAAGCAACTGTTTCTTGTGTACAAGCCACTTCCATTATCAGCACGATAAGCTGAGTCTTATGTTCACATTACAGCACAAGACCAGGCAAGACCCCCACTTTCTCCTTATTTTCCCATTCAAAAGTCCCCGGCAACGACTGTGAAACAAGGTCATGTTACCAGAAAACTAGACTATAGCGAACAGCATGGACATCTTAAGATGGGAAATCTCATAAAATGTGCAAAACGGTGACCACATTGTCAGTATGTCAAAGCAACGTTCTTTGCATCCTAAGGAGACGACACCTTACCACCAAAGAAAAGTATGCACAATGGTTACAGCTGATTTCTTTGACCGACAAAAAATGGGCGCAATGACCAAAAGTTCTAAAAATGCTACCACCAAAGGTTTGAACACCAAAAGTTCGAAGCTTTTGCAGTAGCATTGTAAAAAAAAGAAAACAGGGGCTGCGGGGTATATGGTATAGTGAGCCAGGGTTGCGGGGGACAACCCCGCAGCCTTCCGTTCAAAAATAAATAAATAAAAGAAACAGTGGCTGCGGTGGTGTCCTCCGCATCGCCCCACTCAATACACTTAATGGTACAGTGAGCGGGCATTGCGTGGGACACCACCGCAGTCTTCCATTTAAAGAAAAAAGAAATGGGGCTGCGGGGGTGTCCCCCGTATCACCCCGCTCACTATACTTTATAGTATAGTGAGCGGGGGCTGGGGGGACACCCCTGCAGCCTACCATAAAAAAAAAGAAAAGGCCCTATGGCGCCGGTTTCCGATCACGGAAGTGAAAGGGAACTGGTGCTGCAGGAACCCAGCGTGAAGATGAAGGTAAGTGGGGTTTGTTTATGTTGGGGGTGTGCTGATGGTGTGGGTGGGGGGTGTGTTATGGGTGTGTGAGTATGTGTGTTCACATGAGAAAGGTGCAAACTTTCGGTAGTTTGCACCATTCGCATGCGAACGTTTGGACCACGGTAGTTTCTACCACGGCCAAATCACTCAGATTCATGCACAACTACCCATCGAGGAAAGACTAGTGAACGTGCAGTGCCTCCTCCTTTGACACTCTGCACCAATTCCCGATGGCCATCTTTCCACTCATGCTGAACAGTGATTGGTGAACAAAGGTCACATGACCACAATGTCACCAACAATTTATAGCTGTCAGCATACCTCACTCTCTGCTGAATGAAAAGTTCCTTACAGATCTTCACAATGTTGAAGGGTTTGCATCACACCTGGTATGAAGCAAAGCTCTCATGGACAATCCAGTGGTATACTGTGCTATAGCAAGAGCCCACTTGAGGTGTTTTTTTTCTTTGGATGTCCCCTAAAATGGAACATGCCTGGTCCGTGGGTCACTGTAGTCTGGGTATGTTGCTTGTTTAAAATCCTGTGATAGAAACTGCTGAACACATTTCCCACTTGCACTTAGTCTTTAACAGCTGTCATGAAGCACAAAACCAGTCACACATTCACGTTCATATCACCTGACCATTCGCAGCCCATGGACAAGGTTAAACACTTTCACTCAAACTAATTGCCCAGGTGGTTTAAAGCATGCACTTCCGCTCTTGAAAATGGCATGCAAACACGCTGGCTGCCACATGCTTGCGGGATTCCCTTCGAGCAGGACTATCAATCACACACAACTGAGATGGGGAAGTTGAACCCCATACTCTCATCAAAAAATGTTATTAATAAGTTGTGCTTGTATATAATGCCACAGATTAGTGTGCTGTAAATAACAGGCGGTTGCCATTATCTAACTCAGTGGTATTCAATGTATATACAAAATGAATACAACGATTGAAGGAAATTGGCACTTGCTCCACATGCACCGTCGATTGGTTTTGGACATTCCGTAGTAACAGAATGGCCATGATTGTCTGAGGAAATGCCTCCTCTAAATTAGAGGCTATTACACGTGGAGTACCCGAAGGGGCATGCTTATCTCCTGTTTTCCATCGGACTCCACTTTACCAACTATGCGGACGATACGGAGCTCGTTTTTGAGCTGAGTAGAGATTACGTTAAGGATGCTAACTTTATCTCATCCACATATGAAATGATACGAATATGGATGGCAAAAAATGGATTGTGCCGTAGTAGTGTGAAGGCTGAAGTCCTAGTTTTCGGGTCAGACCAAGCAAGAGGACAACTAGGAACCTCCTATGCAAGCTTTTGTATAGATCAACACCCTATAAAAACAGTAAACAAGGTCAAAACACGTGGTGTTAGTATTGAGGCTTCACTTAATGCAGATGCATAGGTTGCAAGTGTAATGAAAAAGACTCAGTATTACCTGCGGCTGCTGCGCCATGTGAAGCCTTATATCTCTAGCACCAACTGCATTACTTTGGTCAGACCTCTGATCATGCCGAGGCTTGACTATTGTAATGCCTTGTTATGTGGAGCAAACAAGTCCTGTGATAAAAAGCTAGAGACCTTGCAAAATAATGCTGTCAGGGTTATAAAAAAAATGTCCCAAAACGGGATCATATACCAGCACATAGGAGAGAATTGCACTTGCTCCCTATAGAAGCTAGGATAGAGTTTAAAATCAACATCATGACCTGCAAATACTGGTTTGGAAATGCACCAAGATACTTGAATGAACGTATCACCATTCAGACCCCTGCTATGGCCACTAGATGTAAGGACACGATGCGACTGACATGTCCGAGAAGCAAACGGACAAAGGGCAAAGAACAATCATACCCAGTAAAGGCAGTTTTGACTTGGAATAAACTACCAAAAAGCATGCGCCATGAGGAAAATGTAACTATCTTCAAGAAAGCATTAAAGACCCTACTATTCCATTAGGAACTTTCCTGGTCTGGTATTTTTAGCCCCTTTGTTTTCTTTCCTCTTTTTCAATCTTTCTCTCAACTGCGCCTTGATGCCTGCAGGCTACGGCGCGTAATAAACAAACAATAAATAAATAAACAAATAAATATCGATTGATAAAAGGCTGATTTGTCCCTTATTGGGGTTTTAACAAGTGACCATTATATTACACACAGATATCCACAGAGGATGCACACTACTCGGATCTCCCTTACTGTAACCCAGCAGTAGAGTCTGATTACATAGTTTGCTCTTTTTACCCAAGCTGGGAAAGTGCCTCAATACATGCTTACCTATGTGGCCAAACTCTCAATACTGGTCAGTGGCCATATTAATAATAGGTGATGTTGATGCCTATTTCCTTTTGCCCCAAAGCTAAAATGAAATATGCCACGTGAAAGTTCCCCTTAAAGATTTAGGAAGATCAAGCGTACCCTGCTGTTTCCAATAATCCAGGTTAATTGCCATGGTTCAGGGAGCACATGCTTCAGGAAGGACCTGAAGACCATGAACTTTAAATAACATCTCGCAAATTAATGATCTCTCCACACAATGCTACTTCTCTTCCTCTGGCGCTCCCTCACACCACATCCACCCTACGCATCCCAGCTCCTCTGATTCCTGTGCACCCTACTTGTAACCCTCTGAGTATATGAGTGATAAGTGCCCTCCAGTATCATTTGGATCATTAGGATCGAAGCCTTGACATTCAAACCTGTGAGTCAAGCCACCTGAAGCCAAAGAAGTAAACTTGTCTGTGGTAGAGAGGACCCATGAAAGAGAGATGGCCCTCCGTTATCATAGCAAGAAACATGTAACTATGAAGATACATAGATTTGTTTACATTGTGCCACATAACAATGGTACCCACACTCCATCCAGAGTGCCTTCTGGCATGCTCTCTATCCATGGATTCTGCTTGCACTTTGTCCAGTTCCACATCACTGGGTGTGCATCTACAAGGTTGGAAAGGGGTCCAATGCAAGTATGTGTTTGTTTTGTTATGCTCTAGACATGTCAACATTGAATTGGTCTTGTGAGCAAGCTACCTTGGTCCCACTTCTGCTCCACAAAATGTGAATAGCACAGCAGATGATATTGAAGTTCCACATTGTCCCTATCCTCAATTGTGCCACATATTGGATATCTCTTGTTGACAACAGCAGAGGATCCATTATTGTGAGCTATTAAACTTACTGGTTGACAGCCAGTGGCTGATCCAAACTTAGAATGGATAACAGTGAAGTTCCATCTGATTCAATGCACGCTTTTAGACCAAAACTGATTGTGATCATGCCATGATGTTGACAGTGGAACCTAATTCCTCAAATGTGGACAGTGAAGAAGTGAACAATGGGATATCGCACATTAGATATCCAGATTGTAGCTGATAATCCTAACTGCCAACCTTACCATTACATGTTAAACCTGATTAGCAACAGGGCCTACTCCATCTCAGGCAATTATACCATACATGAATTATAACCCGAAAACCAAGATAGCCCAGCATGAAGGGTAGGCCAAGGAAGTTCTGATATTCCCCATACAAATCCATACAACTGCAATTGACATTGCTGAGCCCACGGAGATCCTAAACCAGCTGTGACCCTACTGTTCACTGAAGCCCTTTCAGTTATGACCTTCGCAGCCCTTTCATGTAAAGACTTGGGGGTAGTGTAGTGCTTAGTGCTTCTTGTCTGTCCCACTTTAGCTGTAAGAGGTTGACCAAGGTTGCCAATCAAGACTAGCACTAGGTGAGTGAAGTACCCATTGCTTGTCGCTTTCTGGAACAATGAATAGCCCCTCCAATTGACCCTGGAGAAAAATCTTAACATTGATGACTGGGTAGTCTGAAACAGTTGTCCCACAAATGTGCTTCCAAGATAATTCAGAACTAACAATAATTCTTAATCTTGTGTCGTAGGTGTAAGTCTTTTTTAATACATTTGTACTAGTTGTATGAGTTAAACAAAATTTAATCTCATAGATTAGACAATCTGATGACTTAATCTTAAAAATGTACAGAGAGAAAAATAAACATTTGGATGACAAATAGTGTGACTATATAGTGGACATTTTACTGATATAACTCAATAAACCTTTTCACCTTCACTTCTGTATTTGGAAAATGTGTGGCGGAACATTATGAATTTGAAGAACTCAAGGGTTTAGGTGGCAAACGGGTTGGCTGCTGCTGTGTTATAAGGGGAAGCCCAATTATGTTTTAATGTACTGTGCGTGTGCAGATCGCATGAGTCCTGGATCATGGAGAAAATCGATATTAGTCCCGGTTTTCAAGACTGGCGATCGCTTGGAACCGGGAAATTATCAGATATTATTTATTATTTCTTGTTGATGTTGCGAGTTTGTGAAGTTTGTGAAGTTTTCTCCACCTTTTTTTTGGAACATTTGCAGACTTGGGTGATCAAAAACAAGATTCTACACCAATTCCAAACAGGTTTTCGAGTGGGGTCTAGTACTATTCACAACATATGAGTACTGGACACAATAATTACTCAGGTAACCAGGTGTGATGCACCTTCCGTATACATCAGATTTGTTGACTTTAGATCAGCTTTCAACCAAGTAAACCGCACAACCCTTCGAGAAAAAATGAAAATATTTGGATGCCCATGCTGGCTGTTAGAGATTGTGGTGGCTTTACATACTAATACTACAGCGCAGATCCGACTCGATAACTGTGGGAATTTGTCGAGACCATTATGTATTAACAGGGGTGTAAAGCAGGGCTGTAGGCTGGCCCCCCATGTTGTTCAAAATCTATATTTCGGATTTGCTAGCCCATTAGGCTAAAATGGCAAAATGCCCACCCAAGATAGGAAAAATCACGGTGCATGCAATGCTGTATGCAGACGATTTGGTGGTATTTGACCATTTGCTAAGTGGCTTGCAAGCAGTACTAAATGAAGTAGGTCGGTATGCTGGGGAGCATGATTTATCAGTGAACCTGGGCCAAACAAAAACTATGCTGCTATCTAGGAAAAGGTAAATCGACACAAATGAATGCCTGTCTGGGGATCATTGATTATATCAACACTTATAAATACTTAGGCCTTCAACTGTCCTGCAAGGGTGATTATAATGCCATTGTTGAGTCGAAATACAGAACAGCTAAGCAAATTACTCATCTGATAGGCAAACATATGAATGACCATGCAGGGTTTTCTTTGAGGGTTGCGCTCACTCTATACAAACAATGGTTTTGTCCATCCATCATTGATCTTGAGGCATTTACCCACAGGAATATAAAGTTGTTAGATGTAGTGGAAGGGTACTTTGCCACAGAGACGTTGCTAGCGAGGGGCTGAGGGGGCTACAGCCCGGGTCTTTTGGTTGTAGCCCCGGATAGAAGCACAGGAGGTACAACCAAAAAGGCTAGCTAACCACCAGTCCCGACAGTCCCAAAATTATCATAGACATGGATCTTTTCCAGACCTAGCAGCACCGCTGAATTGGCATTATGGTCTGGGTCTACGCCAGAATATCCTGGTTGAGTATATTAGCCTTGAGCTAGGTCTAACATAAGTAAAAGCTCTATTACTCAAGCGGAATGCTGAATTATTCCTCCGGGCATCAATGTCACTATTGTGCCCTCTACTGACGATACTTGGGGAACAATATGGTAAAATGAGCAATAAATCCACGGCTGACCCCTTTGAGGAGTTGGTTAAAGACTTATTTTCGGCGTTAAATTGTTAGCCAGACCCTAAAATATGTTTGAATTTCAGCAATGTAAAAGGAGCAATGGGGCGCTGAGTGTTAAATTGGGACTGGTTAAATAACTATGAACACCTATATCAGTTGAACATGTACCCTATGTCGGCTCAGGTGGTCCATAAATATCTGCAACCAAAACAATACTTATTACTCTGCCCCGACTCAGCGATCTGCAGATTTCACCTAATGATGTGCACAAATCAGTTGCCTGTGTGTGCAACAAATGGGGGCACGTGGAATTTACCCTCCACATCTCGATTTTGTAAAATATGTACTAGTCAAACAAACGAGGAGTCAGTGAAGAATATACTGGTGGAATGCCCGTGGTTGGGGCCACTTTTTATGACCACTTTGGGAAAACGTGTTCATAACTTAAATGCGTTTAAGTCTGAGGAATTGTGGGCATTGTTTAAACTCGGATTTGGTCGCATTGCGCTTAGCACTTTATAGACTTTGGATGGGGGCCCTAAAATACCTCCAGCTTTGTTAAACAATGAAGTGTTCAATTGTGGGTTGGCTCTGAAATCAGTTTACCATGCGACGATTAAAGTAAAGATTTGAAATACGTAGAAAAGAAACAGATTGGGAATGTTTTGAAGTGTTTTAAATTGTGTAAAATGATATATTTTTTTGAGCAGTTTCCCCAGGAAGGCGGTGGTGGAAATGGGGTCGTAGTTGGCTGGACAGGAAGGGTCTGCAGGTTTCTTTTAAGGAGGGGGCGCACAAGGGAGTGCTTGAGGGTGGATGGCAAAGAACCAGTTGCAAAGGAGTGTTTGCAGAGCTCAGCAAGAGTAGGGTTGAGAGAGGAGATGTTGTCCTTGATGGTTGTGGAAGAGCATGGGGAAACCTGTTTCGAAGAGACCTTCATGGAGTGAACAGTTGGTTCCATGTTATAATGTCAACGCAAAAATGACTCCTGACAAAAAAGTCACTGTTTTTGCTGAGACATTCTTACATTGAACATGCAGAGGTCACTCCTGCAGCCCCTTATTTATACATTTTTTACAAGGGGTACAGGGGACATCCCCGCAACCAGTCCCATACTTAATGTCACCATATATAATGCCGCTAATGGCTTCTCCCGGCGACATTATGTATGGGGACATTATGTATGGGACATTATTACCTGATACCGGACAGCTCTGGTGACTTCTTCAAGGGAGACAGGAGTGAAGGAGGAGAAGGAGGGAGGAGGAGGGTGAGTATTGGGGGAGGGTGAGGGCGCGAGGGATTGGTTGGAGATGTGCGTGACAAGGCTGTTCAGTATATCCTGGGTTTTGGAGGTGAAGTGAGAGGCGCGTGCATTGCAGATGGCCTGGGAAGGAGTAGGGGTACAAGGTACTACAGACGGGTTAGCAAGTTCCCCGCAGATTTGGAAAAGTTCAGCCGTGTTGTTGGACGCACTTGTCACTTGTGCCTGAATGTGGGCTCTTTTTTTGGCATGGATGGAGAGTCTGCTGTGTCTCTTGATCATATGGCAGACCAGTTTGTCAGATGGTGAGCCTGAAATGTGCCACTTATGTTCAGCAGCCCTGCACTTACGTTTTTGATCTGCAAGTTCGCAGTCATATCAGGTGTTGATACGAAAAATCATACGATTGGAGGCAGGTTTCAGGCGGATCCTCATAACTGGGGTAAGGATGTCGAGGGTGTTGTTAATGGAGAGGTAGAGGTTGCTAAGGACAGAGTCCGCGGAAATGTCAGTTTTGGGATGGCAAAGGGAAGTGAAGGTGGAGGTGAAGGGAGCAGCTGACACTTGTCTCATTGGACGGATGTTTGTGAACGAGGTTGGCAGGGTTTTGGAGGAGTAGTCATGGGACCGTAGCAACCCAGGTGGGAGGCGAGAAGAGAGTGGTTGGACCAGGAGAGAGGGGTAACCTGGGGAGTAGTGAGAGGGAGATTGGAGTGGATAATGGCATCCATTGTGTGTCTAGCAGAGTGGGTTGGACCGGAGGGAAGGATGGAGAGGGATAGGGAGGAGAAAAGGTTGACGAAGAGGGAGGTTGCTGTGTACAGGGAATCTACGTGAATGTTGAAGTCCCCCAGGAGCATTAGGTTGGAGATGGTAGAAAGTATGGAGGAACAGAAGTCCTCCCACTGAGAGAGAAACAGAGAGGAAATACCCTTAGGCTGGTAAATTTTAGCAATGGCAGAGTGGTTGTGGGAGAGATGACCAATTTGCATACTAGGTTCTCAAAGGATGAATAGTGCTGAGTGGGTAGGATGGCAGAAGGGATCCAGTCCGGGAAGATTAAGGCAACCCCACCACCTGCACGGTGATGATGAGGCTTGAAGGTGATCTTAAAAGTGAGTCAAATGAAATGACTGAGCTGGCATTGAACCAAGTCTCAGTGAGGGCAAGTATGTCCAAGTCAGTGCCTTCAAGGAGAAGGGAGATGTCAGTGGAGTGTTTGCTGGTTGAGCGTGCGTTGAGCCTGGCCAGATGGGAACAATCAGTGGCTTTGAATGTTTATTGTGGAGGAGTACAAGTGCAAGAAGCATCAGTCAGAGGTGGCAGAGATGTTTGGGAAGCAGGAGGAAAGGCAGGAGAAGGAAGGGAGTTATTGAGGCACCGTATAATTCGGTCAAAGAGAAGGAGGTTGGCAGAAGGGCCTTGAACCAGGATTGTGCCCATGTGGTAGACAATAATGCAGCAGCGCGAGGAGAAGAAGCCCACGGAGGACTACTCACTTGGTGCCGCAGTTAATGGTAGTGCAGGAGTAGAGGGGGAGAGAGAAGAGATGAGGTGAGAGGTCCATAGGTCAGGAGATGGGACAGGAAAAAAGGATGTCGGTGAAGATTTCTCTGGACGAAGCACTGACATATATGTCTGCATTTGGGAGACCAGGGTTTGTAGCGAAGATGTCTCTTTTATGTTTTTCACATCTGGATTTTGACGGAGAGGGAGGGTAGGTGATAGTGTAGCAGTTCGAGTAGATTGGGGAGATGGAGAGTGCCATCACAGAGCTGTAAGGAACACGAGGAATAGAGGTAGGAGAGGATTGGAGGGTGCTGTTTCTGCAATGCTAGTTCTGAATGGGCACACATGTGGCCAAATAGATGTTAAGAGTGATGGTCACAGAACATTACATAATGTGTGCAAACCAAATTATATTTCCATAATCAGGATGTGCACACAGCTAAATACGATTTTAAACAGCAGCAAGACAATCAGGATATGCACAAAGCTAAATTCTATTTTAAACAGCAGCCAGACAATCAAGATGTGCACAACAGCTAAATTCGATTTTAAACAGCATCAAGATAATCAGGATGTGCACACAACTAAATTCGATTTTTTTTGGGGGGGTCAACAGGAGTAGCAGCACAACAGTACAAGGGTGCAGGCAGTGGAGGTGAAAGTCCAGAAAGGAAGTGGGTGTTAGTGTTAAGGTGCTTTGAAACAATAAAACAAAGGAAAAGAAAAGTGCCTTCGGAAATAGTTTGTAGAGATTGTCAGGAGAAGCACAAGGTCCAGTGGATGATCAGGCAGCATAGAAATGGTCCACACTTATGTAATAGCTGAGGAGGCGATCACATGGACGAAAAGAACGTGGATAAAGGCCCCAGCATCGAGGTTCATGTTGAGGCTTGGCAAACATAGTGGTGCCCACAACGCCCAGCCAGGACCAGACAGGACCGGACAGGAGCCTTAGGAGCGGGGCCTTGGGAGGTGGGCCGGCAAACCTACCGGCTCTGTGATTGGACCGGTACAAAATGGGCTTAGCCAATCAAATGTCATCCACAAGCACCCAGCAAAGGCACTCCAGTGTTCTCTAGGGTGCTGGCTATCTTGGAAAGGCTACAGATAGCATTGAAAATGGGCAAACAGGCAGCCCCACGGAAATGCAGGCACTCTTAGTAGCAATCCGAGTGCTGCAAGTAAGGTGCTCTTTGTAATAATAAAAATTGTAATGCCCCAAGCTTATTCGCCGAGTGCGCCGCACATGGTGTTTTAGCCAGTGAATTGGGGGGCTTACCTTATAACAAAGGTGCCAGTTGTTACTTCCTCAGAGGGTGCCTGGTGTTGATTAAGGGAGGCAGTGGAACAACAACACGCATGCTGCCTTTGTCGCTGATGAGAGTGGAGGAAGGAGGGTGGATACAGTGACCAGGAGCCAGGAGTGGGGCCTTGGGAGGTGGGTCGGCAAGCCTGCCGGCTCTGTGATTGGCCCAGTACTAAATGGGCCTAGCCATTCAAAGGCCATCCAAAAGCACCCAACAAAGGCACTCCAGTGCTCTTAAGGATGTCGGCCATCTTGGAGAGGCTACAGGCAGAATTGAGGCGCTCTTTGTAATAATAATAGTTGCAATGCCCCAAGATTATTTGCTGAGTGCGCTGCACTTGGTGTTTAAGCCCAGGGAGTGGGGAGGTGGGGCTTACCTTAAAACAAAGGTGCTGGTGTTTCCTACCTAAGAGGGTGCCTCGCGGTGGTTGAGGGAGGCAAACAGATAAACATAGATATCTTGTAGTAGGGTGCTCTGAACTAACCTGGTTAAGTGTAGAAGGAGAACAGCAGTGGCAGAGGTCTCCCATGAGTTGACAACTGTCCTAGTACTTGGAGACTTACATGGTCAATACATGTGTCCTGCTGGAAACTCCCACATCACATTGAGGGCACATTGTCTATAATGGGGGAATGAATTGAACATGGATAGGGTCTGAGGCAGGTGCTGGGATTCGATCATACATTGTAAGGGACCAGAAGACCAGATGGTGGTGTCTAATCCTGCATTTGCTATTTTCTATTTTCTGTAGACAGCATTCGTTTTAATTTAATATAAGCACAATCCTTTGCAAGAAGGAAAGACATTTTTGGAAACAAAATGGTGTGCTTTCAGAGCAAAAGGAGCTATCTAAATAAAAAACGACATTATTCAATTGCACTGAGATTATTAATTGGGTCTTTTTAAAATGTTATGATGTTTATTTCTAAGAAGCATTTTTCAGAATATATTGTGGTCATAATAAGAATACTGCACTTGTTTTACTGAGCAAAACCTTGAATAACCATGTCCTTTATTTTCTGATGGAAGGTTGTCAGCGTGCAATGAGAAAAAGAAAACAAAAGTGAGAACCCCATTTCTGGGTCCCAATATAGATGTATTGCCATACCAAAAGTACATATAAAAGGTTGGAAAGAAAGGGAGGAAAACAGTGAAAAAATCCCTAAGGCAAAGGAGAAGAAGGGAGGAGTGGGGGAAAAGGAGTTATGATAGTGAAAACCCCCATTATGAAGCACATAAAAAATCAAATGTAAGAAAAGCAAGTTATTTTGCCCATTTACAGGGAGTCTCAAAAAAACAGGTCCCACAATTGGCTTAAAACCCGGCTATCATTCTGAGATGTATATTCTGCTAAACTCTGATTGTACTATTTAGAACTACCCCTATGTAATAGGGACAGGGAAAACACCTTGCCCATGGTTCCAAACTGCTTTGCATAAGTACAATCAAAGAGCAGATTGGGAACTTAGAATGATCACAGATCTTTGCATTTGACAACTATTACATAATGTACACTGGACTTGGTGCGCGTTTCATTGATTACAACACTCACCATAGCATTAAGGTGTTTGTAACCAAGAACCATGTATACTCATATAGATAGCTTAATTCGATTAAGAGGATAGTATGGCTTCAAATATGTGTCACTCCATTATGCTCAGAGGGTCCGGCTTCTCGTTCAAGAGCCTCAAAGAATTCTAAAAAAGAGGGTCTGAGTGGAGCAGCCAGGTGTCAATGTAAGAATGTCTTTGAAAATGCCTAGTCCCCAATGCACAGGCATACACAGAGATTTTGTTATTAGTGATATGGTTTAAATAAAACTTTTCACATTACAACCTCAGAATAAAAAATAAACTTTATATAATATATTTAACATAGCATCCCCCAAAAACATGTGAACATTTTCCTAAAATAAATCAGTAAAACATTATGGAATAAAGCTGAAACGACCTTTTAATAACATGATCAGACTAGCGAATTAACATTAACAATACATCTTGGAATAATCAGCCTAAATGAGTGCTATGCATCAAAGTTTTCACTCTATTTCTTTTATGGTATGAGAAATCTATTTATAGGATAGATATGTAATGAGAGAGTTACCCTCAAACATATAAGAATATACACATCATCTACTTCAGGTGACGAGTTCTAAGGGGAAAACAGAATGTAGGTAAGTGTAGGCCCGTTCTGCAGGATTATTTGGTAACAAGCACTATTGTTTAATCATGACCTTAAGAATCGAGAATAAGTATCCAAATGAAATACATGTATCTGTAACTCTAAAGCCTGGAAAACCTCCAGCAATGAATAGGCCCATGAGTTGATCTGGTCACCCGAGTCTAGTTAGAAATCATACCTTCCATCCATTCTACTCTATGGAACCCAATAAGATCTGAACCCTGTCAGAGTCCCAGGAGATAGTCTTTCTATACACACGCGCATCAGGTTTAACCCTTGCATTCGAAAGTGGGGCAATCCTCTTATTACACAAGTCATTGAAAGGAAGGTTCAGATTGACGCTGAAAGTTCAGAGCAAGACTAATACTATCAAATCCCTTTCTCCACCAGTCCCAAATGTTGCCACTCTTTAAGAAAGCATGCACCCGGTTCCATATTAACATCAATAAGCCTCATTCACCCACTTCGTTCTGTACTAGAAATAGGATCACAGGCAACCGCTATGTGAATGCTCAACGAGACCTCTGAAGCTGTCCACGTATTATGAGACTATTAACATTTTCTGAGATAATGGTATCCTTTTCATGGATTGTTTTGGATACGCATGGCCTCGTCATTTCCCACATTAGACTGCCATGGAATAGCAAAGCGTTAACAGTATCACTATGAAGGTACCACATGATGGATCCCTTTTCAGGGAGGAACACACATACATATATGTAGATTGGCAGTGGGAAATGGGCAAACAGCACAAGTCAGTTTAATGTAGGTAAGGTGGTAACCCTGAGATATATATAAATACATATATATATATATATATATATATATATATATATATATATATATATATATATATATATATATGTTAGTCCATACATAAACAATATAAATGTAATATGAATTCTGTCTTTGCATGTCTCCAGAGAGACTATTCATTAAAAACCTTCAGTATTCTAGTGGAAAAATGCTGCTGTTTGCAAAACTGGGCACCATTTTAAGCAAGAAGGCAATAATACTAACGGGAGTCTTTCTCCATATTTGATGTATTACAAGTCATTATATGAAACATGTAATTAACATTTTCTACCCTAGAGAATTTCTAATAAATTAACAATATTTTCAGTTTAAATTTCATATTCTGGCTGTCCGCCCCGTTCTGAAAACCTCTGTTAAGAGGGATAAGTAATTCTGATGTCTATATTTGAACACCATTTAACCACGACAAGACTGAATGGAAGAAGGCATGAGAGGCCATGTATTGTAACAAAAAACTGCAGTCACTTGAAAGAAAACAAAACAATGCCAGTTTTACGGAATACAAAATGTATTAAATGTAGCATGTACTGGAGTCTTTCCTAATTTAGATGTAAGAAAGGCCTGGCTTTGGGTTTACTTAGTTTTGAAATCACACTAAATTCAGTGTTTGATACCTTGCAATGGATTTATTGAAAACATTTCAATGGTAATCAAATAGGGAGAATAACACAAAGCCAGCACAAAGAAGAACTGGAAAAGCCATATATTTTGCTGTGAGCTGCAAGTTAAGACAGCCTCCCTGATGACGTGTATTGGCACAGAAACCGGTCGGAGGAGAACACCTGTGGCTGGGAAGGTTTACTGTGCAGGGAACTGGAGTGCGCCCCTCTCCTCTTTTTTTCAACACATTTGTAAGTTTTCTGAAGGGTGGAATCTTCAGAAATCTAATAGGGTGCTGCACCGGGGTAATTTATGCCCAACTTTGGAGTGCCTCACTGTAGGCTACTCCCCCCCTTTCCCCACTGTGGGATTGGGTGTGAGTCTGTTCCTTGCTAACCTGATGACTACAGCTACCAGAAGTCCTTGCAGCAGAATCCTCACTAAGTGGTAACACCTGCACTTGCTGTGAGCTGCAAGTTAAGACAGCCTCCCTGATGACGTGTATTGGCACAGAAACCGGTCGGAGGAGAACACCTGTGGCTGGGAAGGTTTACTGTGCAGGGAACTGGAGTGCGCCCCTCTCCTCTTTTTTTCAACACATTTGTAAGTTTTCTGAAGGGTGGAATCTTCAGAAATCTAATAGGGTGCTGCACCGGGGTAATTTATGCCCAACTTTGGAGTGCCTCACTGTAGGCTACTCCCCCCCTTTCCCCACTGTGGGATTGGGTGTGAGTCTGTTCCTTGCTAACCTGATGACTACAGCTACCAGAAGTCCTTGCAGCAGAATCCTCACTAAGTGGTAACACCTGCACTTGCTGTGAGCTGCAAGTTAAGACAGCCTCCCTGATGACGTGTATTGGCACAGAAACCGGTCGGAGGAGAACACCTGTGGCTGGGAAGGTTTACTGTGCAGGGAACTGGAGTGCGCCGCTCTCCTCTTTTTTTCAACACATTTGTAAGTTTTCTGAAGGGTGGAATCTTCAGAAATCTAATAGGGTGCTGCACCGGGGTAATTTATGCCCAACTTTGGAGTGCCTCACTGTAGGCTACTCCCCCCCTTTCCCCACTGTGGGATTGGGTGTGAGTCTGTTCCTTGCTAACCTGATGACTACAGCTACCAGAAGTCCTTGCAGCAGAATCCTCACTAAGTGGTAACACCTGCACTTGCTGTGAGCTGCAAGTTAAGACAGCCTCCCTGATGACGTGTATTGGCACAGAAACCGGTCGGAGGAGAACACCTGTGGCTGGGAAGGTTTACTGTGCAGGGAACTGGAGTGCGCCCCTCTCCTCTTTTTTTCAACACATTTGTAAGTTTTCTGAAGGGTGGAATCTTCAGAAATCTAATAGGGTGCTGCACCGGGGTAATTTATGGCCAACTTTGGAGTGCCTCACTGTAGGCTACTCCCCCCCTTTCCCCACTGTGGGATTGGGTGTGAGTCTGTTCCTTGCTAACCTGATGACTACAGCTACCAGAAGTCCTTGCAGCAGAATCCTCACTAAGTGGTAACACCTGCACTTGCTGTGAGCTGCAAGTTAAGACAGCCTCCCTGATGACGTGTATTGGCACAGAAACCGGTCGGAGGAGAACACCTGTGGCTGGGAAGGTTTACTGTGCAGGGAACTGGAGTGCGCCCCTCTCCTCTTTTTTTCAACACATATATATATATATATATATATATATATATATATATATATATATATATATATGTTAGTCCATACATAAACAATATAAATGTAATATGAATACTGTCTTTGCATGTCTCCAGAGAGACTATTCATTAAAAACCTTCAGTATTCTAGTGGAAAAATGCTGCTGTTTGCAAAACTGGGCACCATTTTAAGCAAGAAGGCAATAATACTAACGGGAGTCTTTCTCCATATTTGATGTATTACAAGTCATTATATGAAACATGTAATTAACATTTTCTACCCTAGAGAATTTCTAATAAATTAACAATATTTTCAGTTTAAATTTCATATTCTGGCTGTCCGCCCCGTTCTGAAAACCTCTGTTAAGAGGGATAAGTAATTCTGATGTCTATATTTGAACACCATTTAACCACGACAAGACTGAATGGAAGAAGGCATGAGAGGCCATGTATTGTAACAAAAAACTGCAGTCACTTGAAAGAAAACAAAACAATGCCAGTTTTACGGAATACAAAATGTATTAAATGTAGCATGTACTGGAGTCTTTCCTAATTTAGATGTAAGAAAGGCCTGGCTTTGGGTTTACTTAGTTTTGAAATCACACTAAATTCAGTGTTTGATACCTTGCAATGGATTTATTGAAAACATTTCAATGGTAATCAAATAGGGAGAATAACACAAAGCCAGCACAAAGAAGAACTGGAAAAGCCATATATTTTGTCTTTTTCTTTTGCACACTGCATTGTACATGTATAGGAATGAGTTTGTATTTGGCAATAAAGAAATGACCGACCATAAAGAGCATTCAGACTGAGGGCATGCCCTTATGTGACTCTTATGGCGTGAGCTGTTCGCTTATGTGGATTCGATAACTGCTGCTAACATTTTGCATAGTCAGCTAAAGCACCAACCATGCAGCGCACACAGCTGACTACAGAAGCCATAGAATGAGTTTGATCTTTGTATCATCAGTCATGGCATCATCCATAATGTTACAACACACCTTCGTGCCCCGGGCCAGAAATGAGGTCCAACATAGTGGTGTAACTCCTAATGATCCTTTTACTACAGGGGCAACACTTGGGCCATAGTATCATGAAATACCACACAGATGTAGAATATGTATGAAGCCATGTGCAGGAGGGCACGTACTGCTTGATAACTATCCTTTGCAGCAAGAATAGAATATTGTGTGACCAGAACCTCCATCACTATGCAAATAGGGCGTCAACATTCATCTAAACACGCAAGATTTCTGTCTGAGAAACATTTAAGTAGCATTCATGCCTTAACTTTTACCTACAGGAAAACTAAAGCAGCTGCTCTACCCAGTGCTTGTCTGCAGGTTACTTGCCTAATAACAGAGCTAACATGCAGTGCATACCTCAAACCCTTCGTTTAAGTGAAATTGTATCAATTGGGGATGGTCCAGCCAGCTCGTATCAGATTAGAACCTATCTGAACAATGGAGGTTCCAGTTGACTCGAAAGATTTTAACCATTTAATTCAACGCTAAAAAAAATATTTCAAACATATGTAGCCCGAATCAAGGAGCTCAAAAGCTCAAAAGAGTACTTTTTGGATTGACCCAACTCGAGGTTGGCTTGAATCGATTTAACAATCGCTATGACAGTACTGATTTCTGGGATCCTGCAGGAGAAGTGAAATGGTGTAATAGAGACAGAACTTCCTGCCTAGGCAATTTGCGTTACAGAGAGGGCACAGAAACATTTATATTCCTAGAGATGTTCCCTAATCCCTTTCATTCCTTCATTTCACTTTGCATCAGGTTAAAAGGGGGTTTGAGGGTTTTAGTTTGATTTAATTTTGTTTAGAAAGATTGAAACACACCAGAAATCAGTGCATGGTTCAGTCAAGCCTCTCGTCTTAGCAGGTTGGTGGTGTCTCATACAATGTTTTTTTTCTTCTTTTTAAATCACTGATATTATGAAACTGATATGAGTGCATGTTTCCTTCAGGGTCACATTTCTGTTTCATCCTCTTGGGACCGAGAAGGGCCAGAAGCCCTTCTCCATTCATTTCAGCATGTGCATCACACCTCACTCACCCCTTACCATGTATAGCCCACTCAACACATGCACACAAACCCAGTGCACATCCCACTCACACACACCGCCAACACACAGAACACTATCCACATCCCAATACCAACCACCCACACTTGACACCCACAACTCACATGCAACCTCATGCTCATAAATGCTCACTCTGAAGTATTACATATAGCTCCTTTCCCCTCCACTGCCTTTTATTAATTATTGGAGGTCATTACGACTCAGGTGTTAAAATCCATGGCGCTAAACCGCCTTGGTGCTAATTACGGCAACAATGGGAATGGGGAAGGGTAAATGGGAAATGGGGATTTACCGCCCCACTCACCTTGGAATGGGGCGGTAAATCCGCCATCCACCATGGTGTAAACCTAGTTTACACCATGGTGGTAAAGTTGGTGTACTTACCCCCTGGGTCGTAATGACCTCCATTGTGTTTTGTAATGTTTTTCACTCCCTTTTTCTCTCCCCTCGGTATTTTACTTGCTGTATAAGTGCCAAACAAGCAAACAATGAATACATAAATTAATACATAAATCTCCCCACCACTATCTACTTAGATGCAATCTTTATCCCAAAGACATGGCTCAGCCCCCACCCCCATAAACATCTTGGCTGTTCACAGGATACAGCATACAACTCGAAGATAGCGGAGAGAAGACTGGTGAAGGGCACACTATTATCTCTAAGCTAGTATTGACATGCACCCTTCTCTTGCCACTCTCCGCACAGCTAGCTACATTTCACATGTTCTACTGACTACCCCAAAAAAACAAGGCCTTTCTTAATGAAATCACAGACCTCGCAGCAACAGCATTTGACAACAACACAACTGTCATCTTTCTCAGAGACCATAGCCTGACTTGGAGCCATGCCACCAAGTAAGCCAGAGAGAGTTTTAAAACTGCTTGATACAGAACCAACCCACAACAAAGGCAGCACATTCAAACTGGTATTTGACGCCTCTACAAACATTCTGTACTTCCCCCTTACCTTTGCACCGGACAGACCACGCAGCCCCACACATCCAGCTCCACCATACACCACTCACCTACTGAGCTCAGCCCAAGCCAAGCAAGGCGCCCCATAGCTTTCTCAATGACTTCCCTTTGGTTGCACGAGAAGGACATCTCATCACCTTCGCCTTGAAGTCTGAAACCTAAGAGAATGTTAACACCCACCTTGGTGACCTCATGGGCCTCATTACAACCCAGGTGTTAAGGGGTTAACAGCGCCGTAAAAGGTGTCGGCGCCGTTAAACCCTTAAAGCCTGATTACGAGGTCCCTTTGCGGGTTGCACTTTAACACCTGATTTTAGCAGGCGTTAAAAAACCAACCCGCAAAGGAACCTAGGTGCTAATTACGGCACCGTAATTTACGGTGCCGTAATTAGCGCCTTCCCCATTCCCATTGAGCCCTATGGGCCAAAAATGGGAATGGGGAAGGGCATGGCGGCATGGGGAATTACCGTCCCGCCAACATCGGAATGGGGTGGTAATTCCCCATTCCACCATGGCGGAGTCGGTAAGTTACCGGCATGGACCATGGTGCTATTAGCACCATGGTCCAACGCCTGGGTCGTAATGAGGCCCATTAAGTGAGTTCCCCAGCAGCTATGTACCATTGAAACCTTGGCTCAACAAACATAAGACCTATATGCCTTGGTACACCAAGCACTCATCCGCAGCAAGTGTGCCACATTCAGGCACGGAAAGTGCTGGAAAACCGTTCACCACACAAGACACTCATCACCACAGCCAAAGTAAACTACTACACAACATCCATCAAGGAAGCATCCGACAAGAGCAGAGAGATCTTCCAATCTACGAGGCACTGCATCATCCCCTGACAAAACCTAAAATACCACAGTCCTCTGACTAAATGCATTGCGATCAACAACTACTTCACAGAAAAGATATACAACATCGCAACAGTCAGAGAAAACTATTGCACAATATCCTTCAAATAAGCATCCAACAAGCACTCTGAGAACACTCCATTCACCATGCAGGGCACCCATTACCACACCACGCAATGCACTTTCCCAGATGTACTGAAAATGGGACTGATCCTTCCCCTACTAACGAAACAAACACTCAGCCTGAATGACCTAGACATACATTGCCCCATCATGTATCTATCCTTCCCCAGCACAGTCACCATCAGCTGCATGAAGATCACTCAGCACAATTTCCCATAAAACTACCAAACCAGCTCCGAGCCATGAAACCGAACAGAGACCCTCCAAGGTGTTGATGACACTACACACATCCTGCAAAAATGAGATTCATGCTTACTTGTCCTACTCTAGCCTCTCTGCCACCTTGTAAACAGCTGGCCCTGATGCCCTCCTCAACATCCTTGACACAACCAGGTATGTTGATGCAACTGTCCTGCAATGGTTCGCCTCCTACCTCTACAAAAGAGACCAACTCATTCAAATGGGCCCCACAAATCCCTGCACCGCCCAGTAGCCTCCAAAGTCCCCTGTCATCTTCAGCCACTGTGTGCAACCTCTAAGAGAACACCTCACTAACAGTGATATCAAGACACACTGGTATGCAGATGACACAGAGCTTAACCTTAATATCAATAGCATCAACAACACTGATCAAGAAACTCACTGTCAGTCCCTCATTCAAGCCCATCACTCAACCTGGCAAAGGCCAAATTCATTCTCTCAAAAACACACGCAAGCATGCTCATCGCAGAATAGTAACAAAGCAGCCACAACCAAAACACCATCTCCCGAGGCCTATCTATGGAGCAACTTAGCAACCTAAATAAGACTGCTTCCTCCATCCTGCACTTCAGGAAGGACCTGAAGGTCGTACTCTTGAAAGAACATCCACAGATTGATCCACTCAAGCCTAATAGCCTCGGCCCTCCCCAGAGCATTCCTTCCCCCCCAATTCCATCCCAGCTCCTCTGCTACCCAGAACCCCTACTTGCAATCCTATACATGGGAAATTGTTGCTTACCAGCTAGGTTTGCATTTTTAAAAAACTCGGAAATGCATTAAATACATACAGTGCAAGTGTTATTAGCAGGTTCGGTTTTGGGCACAGCAGCAGTGCCTTTTTGCTCAGTAAGCTATGTGCTATCCGGGCAGCGTTTTGTGACTTTGTTCAGTTTTCAGTTAATTGTGCACGTGTTTACATTTTTGGTTTCTGAATGTAAGCAGATCTTTCTTTACATGGGTGCATGTTAAAGCCTAGAGTTTAAATTCAAAATTAATTGAGAAATGTTAGTTACTTTTGGACTATCAGCTGCTGGCAAACAGAAATATCCCCAAGACACGACAGGCATATGAACAAGGTGCTGAAGGCCCCTCTTAAAATATGAACGTGATTCGGGATCTTATAAAAATATGAGTGGAAGTCTCTACTTGAACTGTTAACACAGGTGATGCCACTTTAAGAAGTCAATCATTAAAAAAGAAAATGGCTGGTGATCCAATTTGCAGCAGCAAATCGAAAGCTGAACATGCTGCAATGTCTGAGAACACCGGGTGGTCGAAGAGCATGGCTGCGGTCAGCAAGAAGGGAGAGGTTTTATTGAAAGGATTCAAAAGGGCCACATTTGCACAGGATTCTACTTTTGAATCAGCTCAGGCCTCAAATAAATACCAGTCACTTGAAAGAAAGAACTATTAGCAAGAGTTTTGGAGTTAGACAGCCACTCTCCAGCTCCTGTCTCAGTGGGCAATGTATCAAAATCCCAAGATGTCAGAAAACAGGAGACAGAAAGCAAAAGAAGGACAATGTGGAAGTATTATGGTGTTTTCCAGGGACTTGTTCAGTCTGTGTTTCAGACACATTATTTCCAGTGTGGGTCCCTTCCCATAGAAAGCTCTCTACAGTATCCACATCAAATACAACAGTGCTCATAGGAGGCGTGTGTAGCTCGCCTCAAATGTTTGGCAGTTTCTGTTTATTGTGCTTGCTCTGGAGCGCTAGCTGGTGTGCATGCTGGGTGTAAGGTAGTACTCCCAAGAGTTGACTGCCAGTGCTTGACGGAAGTGGAAAACTGACTACCCGAGACTTGGCCATTATATTGCATTGTGTATTGCGCCATTCATTCCATGTCATCCGGGACTGCAGAAAATGGAGGGATCTTGTATGAAACACCCCTCCCCCCGATCCTTTAGTAGATGTGCCAATTTAAACCAACATTTGAGGAGGGTTGCAAGCTGACAATTTTCTTTCTCAGTCATGTTGTAAATTCGATCACAAACAGAGGCAACTGCAGCATTCAGTCAGCATCTTAAAGGTACAATACTCTTGTTGTGTTATTGCTTCACTGAGAGTGGTATGTTGCCCCCTGAAAAGGTCTCAAAAGGGTTTTCCAACATGAGCCACTGGGGTGGTGGTAGAAGTGTACCGAAAAAAGTAGTGGAACTGTGGTCTCGGCAGGGGAAAGGGTAGTCGGAAGATAGTGCAGCATGTGACAAGGTGTGGCGGCCGGGGCAGTGCAGTAGTCTGACTAGTAACTAAGGCTCCTATTACATCTTTACACTTGGACAGGGACATGAATGGATAAATGCCCTGTATAGAACGGTGAACATAGTTGTAAAAAAGTAGAGGATTGATAAACAGAAATAAATAAAAGTAGTGCAACGCCACTCCCTACCGTTCCCGCTCACTTTAATCACTGCACTGGGATGACTTCATCCTAACAGTATCAGCCACTACATGCTGCAAGGTATAGTCCTTTACTACCTTCTTGAGGGCATGCACAAAGTCGAGTCCTACCTCGTTGGTACATCTTGCACAGTTGGCTGTAATGGTAACTTGAGCATTTGCTGAATGCTCCATAATGGTATGCAGGCTGTGACGGAATGCCAAAACGGCCACACATGTTCTTTCCAGCTCCCAAGAAGGCCACCATTCTGCCCTCCTCAAAATACTCACAGGCACGAAGCAAAGCGTGGAGTATGTTGGAACTTGACAGTATGGGACGCCTTTAGATATGGGCAGATTTGTTTGTGAAAAACTGGCCTTGGCCGTTACCACCTCTACCTTTGGTATTTTGTAGAAAATGCATAGTTACTAGTGGCAAATTCATAGTTACTACTGGCAAATTCCTAGTAACCACTGGCAAATATAAAGTTACCACTGGCAGAGGTAACAATGAAATACATCCCCATCCTCAATGTGAAGATGGAAATGGGCATGGGACAGTGGTGGATTTTACCACTACTGTCCATGTTTCTAGTGCAGAGAAGATTCAATAATGACCCATGTATCTATTAAATGTGGTGACAGTGGGCATCAGAAGTGCCCACCTGTTCACCCTCATACCATGGGCTGTAGTCCATAACTTTTATATTGTATTGAAGGGAAGCTCTTGTGCATCCCTTTATTACAGTTGAACAAGTAAAGACATTTTGGGGCCACTTTTGAACTTTTGCCTCCACCTGTGGAGGTGGAGATAACAATAGGCGATGTTTCAACTAAAGTCCGCCTGGAATATCACTGGTGCCGCTTCACACATCCCGGAAATTGAGAGATTCACGGGTGATATCACATCCTGCAGGGAGTCCACAATATTGTTTGCAGCGTGGTTTTTCTCAAAAGAATAGATGCAGAGAGCTGCCATTTATTAGATGCCGCTGCCCGTGCTGCTTCCACAGGAGCTTTTTGAAGGTAAGGCCTTAGAAGAGGACATTTCAGAAAATGTGGGCTTCCACAAAGAGATTGTCAGGCCGATTCATGGAATTCCTCACAAAAGTGTTGCACGCGGCTGGCGCACAGCGTGCCCGTGCGAATGTCTGCGCCAGCCGCGTGCGATAAAAGCCATTTCTGCGCAAGCGTATTCATGGATTCTCGCCTCCAAAAGCAGACGTGGTGCAGAGTGGCGCAGCGACCCTGCAGCAGCGCCAGTTATGCCCCCAAGAACGCCCTTGTGCAAGGAAAAGCCATCAAGATCGCAAAACCATCGCAAAGGGCCGTGCCAACCCTGTACCAGTTTACCGGACTGGCAAACAGCAAACGCAAAGCGGGGAACGTGTATTACGGGTTTCGGGAACACGCGTGCGCTAGAAGTTTCACACGCGATCTGGCCTGGGGGAGCGTGTGCATGTATTTCAGGGGTGCGCGAGAAGTTCCACACGCAATCGGGCCTGGGGGAGCGTGTGCGTGTATTTCAGAGGTGCGCGAGAAGTTCCACACGCGATCGGGCCTAGGAGAGCGGGGTACGTGTATTTCAGGGGCTTGCGGGTGGTTTTGCACGCGATCGGGCCTGGGGGAGCCCGGTATGTGTATTTCAGGGGTGCGCGAGAAGTTCCACACGCGATTGGCCTGGGCGCGTGTAGTTCAGAGGTGCACGAGAAGTTCCACACGCGATTGGCCTGGGCGCGTGTAGTTCAGAGGTGCACGAGAAGTTCCACACGCGATCTGGCCTGGGGGAGCGTGTGCGTGTATTTCAGGGGTGCGCAAGAAGTTCCACACGCGATTGGCCTGGGTGCGTGTAGTCCAGAGGTGCGCGAGAAGTTCCACACGCGATCGGGCCTGGGGGAGCGTGTGCGTGAATTTCAGAGGTGCGCGAGAAGTTCCACATGCGATCGGGCCTGGGGGAGCGGGGTACATGTATTTCAGGGGCTCGCGGGTGGTATTACACGCGATCGGGCCTGGGGGAGCGGGGTACGTGTATTTCAGGGGTGCACGAGAAGTTCCACACGCGATCAGACCTGGGGGAGCGTGTGCGTGTATTTCAGGGGTGCGCGAGAAGTTCCACACGTGATTGGCCTGGGCGCGTGTAGTTCAGAGGTGCGCGAGAAGTTCCACACGCGATCGGGCCTGGGGGAGCGGGGTACGTGTATTTCAGGGGCTCGCTGGTGGTTTTACATGCGATCGGGCCTGGGGGAGCGGGGTATGTGTATTCCAGGGGTGCGTGAGAAGTTCCACACGCGATTGGGCTGGGTGCGGGTATTCCAGGGCTGAGCGGGAAGTTTTACACGCTCGCCTACAACACGTATTCATGGAAACGAATGTGGCCAATCCGGAAACACGTACGCCAGCAGGAAGTAGGCACAGCATAAAAGTGCACGCAAACAACAAACAAGCTCAGACGCCAGGATGAACATACCGTTCCTAGCAGCAGTGGCCGTGGGATACTGCAGGAGAAGGAGGAGGATAGTCCAGGCCAGAATTTTTACACCCAGAACCAGCCTTTTTGGGATGCCTGATGACCATGTGTATGGGAGGTACAGGTTTCTACCTCACATAATACTCGACCTGGTCAGTGAGTGGGAGGATGACCTCACATCAACCACCCTGTGCTCCCAAGCACTCAGCCCCCTGGAGAAGGTCCTCAATGTACTGCACTTCCTGGCCACTGGATCATTTCAGCGGACAAGTGCCATAGTGGGGGGGGTGTCACAGGCAACGCAGTCACGCTGCCTACACCAGGTCTTGGCCATCATCACTGCACACCCATCAGTCCGCAGGCACATATAACTGCCCAGAACACCTGCAGAAAGGCAGGCTGTTGCACAGGATTTCTACAGGGTGGCACAATTCCCCAAAGTGCTAGGTGCCAGTGATTGCACCCATGTGGCTCTACGTCCCCCCAGGGCAACTGAGCACATCCATAGAAACCGCAAGCACTGGCATTCCATCAACGCCCAGGTAGTATGTGATGCCAAGGGAATCATCACCTCAGTATAGGCCAACTATCCAGGCTCCACCCACGACAGTTTCATCTACAGAATGTCTACCCTAAACCGGGACATAGAAGCTGGGCGGCATGGCGATACATGGCTGCTCGGTGAGTATAAATGCCACTGCGCATGCATGCATGTCAGATACTGAGTAATGTCACAACCTCACTGATGATACCCATCACCACCTCCCCAGGGGACAGTGCCTACCCTCTCAGCACCCACATGATGACGCCAATTCGGAACCCCACCACGCCACCCCAGGTAAGATACAACACAGCCCACATTGCAACCCGGGGCATCGTGGAGCGCACATTCGGAGTGCTCAAGTCACGCTTCCGCTCCCTTGACCGTTCTGGCGGGCAGCTGTTATACGCTCCCCCAGTAGTGTGCAGGATCATAGTGGCAGCATGTGTCCTGCACAACGTTGCAACACGCCGGGGCCTGGCCGTGGACATGGTGGTGCCCCCACATCCCCAACCACATGCATGCCCACTGCGCATGGGAGGGGAAAGGGGACGGGGTGAGGCAGCCCGTACGCAGCTCGTGGCTAATTACTTCACATAAAATCACAGCCCTGTGGAGTGCACACATCCCTGGCACATACCAGCTGACAATCAATGATGATTGTAACTGACAATTATGATGTGTCAATGGACAGTCAACTGTCACAACCATACCAGCCTGAGATTGTACATCTGGAAGTGTTCCATTGTGTGCTTCCCTACCTACACAAACACCACCAATGCTGTGTTCAAAAGACACACTTCTATGCTGCTAAAATCATTACCCCCTTGCAAGACACAACATGACAACAGTGCCATGTCACCCAACCCCTCCCCAGCACCGCCACCCAGCACACCATGGCATGACATGCCATGTGAGAGCAAACAAAGTCATCCCCCAAACATGACACGTGTCACAAAGTACAGTGTCCGTAATGGAAACTGGCCACACACAATATGCCCACATAAATGTAGAAACAACAACACACATGACCAAATACTTACCACAATACAATCGACATGGCATAAACATGACAGTACTAAGGCAAAGGATACGTAGTCTTACAACATGAGAATGCCAGCACATCCACCACCTCCAACTGTACAGTGTTGTTGCCACGCACATCTGGAAGTCCACTGCTCACAACATGAGCTCCATCTCCAAAGTGGTCGGCCTTGTGAAGACATGCAGAATGAACCTGCAAATTAGGAGGGAGACATGGATGCACGAGCACACATCAATACACCATGCAGTGCACAATACAACAACAATATGCACTAGGAATGTATACACAGTATTGACTACAGACTGCCCACACAGCTCATGGGAGTCCAACGTCACTGTGTAATTCACTGTCACTTGGGCACACCCTTTGTAAGCCCATGGAAACGGGAAGCAGGAGTGGTGTGTGTCTCACGAACCCAAGCATCTAACCCAAACTCAGGACAAGCCTGCATGTGCCCAGCCGGAATACAGTGGATGCCCACGGGAGCCACACAAGGCAACACACTGCAACAAAAAATCAAAAATCAAAAATCAAAAATGGCCATGTGTGGGCCAGCGGGGGTGGGGGAGGCCACCCAGGAGGTCCGAGGACAGGGTGCCCACCAACAGCCACCTGCGTGAATGTTGCAAAAATAAAAACACCTCCATGGGCTCATGGCCTGCACAGGTACTAAATAGTGGGAGATTCACTGCTGGATTCGCTCTCCTACACCTCTGCTGCTGCTGCCACAGGAGGTGGTGGTGCTATGGGAGGCAGCCCACGCAAAGCCCTAGTTTGGTCCTCCATGGCAGCAAGCATGCGGGTCTGGAAGGCCTCGTTCTGGAGGGATATGGTGCGGAGATCCCCATGCAACACCCGACGTGTTGCCCGGACCTCCGCCCGAGTTGCCTGCATCTCTGCTGAGAGCGTACAGGTGACGCGCTCCAGCAGCTGTTCCGTCCTGGTGACAGTGGAAGCCTCAAGGTCCACAAGAGTCTGCCTGAAGTGCCGGACCTCTCCCCTCAGGGCTTCCCTCTGTCCCTGGGCATCTATAGAAATTGATTCCCTCAGATTGTCCAGGGCCGCCTGTCTGTCCCTGTTGGATGCCAACATGTCATCCCTGACTGATTGGCAAATGGAGTCTGTTGCCTGCTGTAGTAGCTCCATCTGCTTTTCTGGGGGGACAATGGAAGTGGCCACCCTCTCCATGGCTTGAGCAATCATTTCTGATGATGCTGCCTGTTGGTTGGCCATACCGTAAATGGATTGCTCCCGTGCGGTATTGCCTGGTGGCGGACGGCCACCGCGTTGGCAGGCACCCACACCAGTCTGGGGCAAGGCGAACTGCACCTTGCTGTGTCGGCACTGACTGAGGCTGCAGGACAGCATTTTCCCTCTGAACTGCTGGCCCAGGAACAGGATCAGATGTTGCGGAGTGTGGCCCTGCATCCGTAACCACCACAGGAACACCTACCAACACTGACATCCCCATAGTGGGCTCTACCCCTGGTGCAGGTGGGTCGGACAGAACAGTATCCCTTCCATGAACACATACCTGCGAATCCACATAGGCCTCATCCGAATCAACACCTGAAAAGAGTTCTGGGGAGGTGCAGCGAGGGACACCCCTGGACAGTATGGCCTGCAGCAAGAGAGGGTTCTACCCCACCACCAAACCACGTCCCCCACTGGTGCCTGGTCGTGCTTCAGATCCCTCCTGGGCCTGCACCATCTCCTCTCCCTCAACAGCATCAGGTGCATCATCTTCTGCAAAAACATGAAAGACAAAAAATGGAAACAGGCATTAGCACCCTGGCACGCTATTAGGCCAGACAAGCTACAGTACCAGTACTTGATTTACACATGTCCCACATGACTATAACCCTCCCATGCATGCACTGTCCATGAGTTGGAAGGGGAGGAAAATGTCAGACACTGATGACACCAAGATGGGAGAGCAACACATCAGCTGCATGCTGGCTAGCAGTGCCATCACACATTGGCCTGTGAGTGGCATGTCCAATACACATACATGACACATGCCATCACACAGATGGCATGTACCATAGGCATGTCATATATGTGACAATAGGGCAGAGTGATGCGCAGTAGAACCAGGTGAATTCCTACAATCAGCCTGAATTAACACAGCTAAATACGGAACAATTTTGTAGCAAGATGTCACTTCAAGGGCAACTGGCGCAATGTAGTGCAAAACGCCTACTGTGGCCAGAAGGGATACTGTAATACCCAAATCCTGGGGCGCTGAATGCATTGGATGAAGCACATGGGTGTGCCAAAACACTCAGGCACACACACCCTGACCTGGCACTCAACCAGAACCCCTCCCACAAACAACATACACATGGATCACACACACATGTATGTGCACTCACCGGACAATGCCTCGTAATCTGGCAGTTCTCCCACACCTTGGATCTGCTCCTCTGTGACGTAGGTCCCAGCAACATGCTCATGTAGAGTGAGTTCTATGTCCTCTTGTGGAGACCCACCTCCAGTCACCAGAGTTGCGGCATGACTTGAGGCCAGCTTTTTCTTTGCCCTACGCTTAAGGTCGTTCCAGCGCTTGTAGCACTCAACAGCTGTGCGCCTCATAAACCCAAGGGCACTTATGCTGTCCGCGATGGACTGCCAGTATGCCTGACGTCGAGCAGGTGTAATACTACACCCTGAAGTGACCAACATTTCGGCGTCATGTTCGGACACATTCTGCACAAGGGCATCCAGTTCGGCATCATTGAAGCTAGGCTTCCTTGGCGAGCCGGACCGTGTAGCCGTGTCGGGGTCGTACTGGACGAACACTCTTCCTCTTTCTTTTTGTGGGTGGTGGGGATCCGGAGTGCCCTACGCCGCTCTGGACACTAGAGGCAGGAGCACCGGTGGACTGTGTAGTAGTAGTGTGCGATGGCACACTGACCACATGACTTTCTGCAGGCATTAGCTGAAGTGTGATGATGGCAGGGGGAACCTCAGTCTGATGTACCGGGACCAACACTGTCCTTGCTGGGAGAGTCAGAGCTGGGGTGGACGGAGCTGCAGCTGCCCCTGCAGCTTCCCCACCCCGCCTACTCGGGGCAGCAGATGACATGGCTGCCCCTGTACCACGTGGCCTGGTGACACTGGCTTGCGCCGCCACCCGTGGCCTAGACTTGGTGACCTGGAAGTCAGCCTGGGAGTCACCCTGTGCTAGGTCAGGTGCCACAACGGGCCGGTCCAACAAGGGCTGAGCAGGGATGGTGTCAGCCACATTTCCCTCAACCATGGGGGGGGGATGTGTGTCCCTGACTGGTCCTCCACACGTGGGGGGCTAGGGGGAGTCTGCAAATCATGGCCACATCCCCTACCGCGCCCACCACGCCCACCTCTTGAGGCTCGGCCACCTTTGCCACCCTTACCACTTGCTCGCCTCCCAGCCATGGCACTGATGGAGTTGTGCGTATGGGAGTTGCAGTGGACAATTGTCCTGGGCAATTGGGGGTCAAAGGGGTAGGGTACTAGATGGAATTCGTACCCAAGTGCTCTAGCTAGGCTGTATGGAACCCCTGGGGAAAGATGACGGGTCACGCAATGCACAGGCACCCCTAAAACAGAAAATGACGTGCACGCGATCCCTCGTAGACCACGTGTGTGGGAAAAGGAACCTGCACTACGCTGTGGCACCCAGAAACACAAAAATGAACGTATGCGTGTCACACGCTGCCTACAATGACCTCTGAAGGGGTACGCTACACACGGGGCTAGCACAGTTGGTAAATACGTGCGCGACTCACCGTCTGCCTGGGAAAAGAGCGTGAAAAATATGCGCGTGTGCGCGTTGGCAACACCCCCGCCAAAAGAAGAATTGTACACTGTCTGAGGAGACAGGACAAAAGGAGAAGTCAACGCTGTTTGAGGAAACAGGTAGAAGAGAAAATCAGAAAAATACTGACAGAGATAACAGGGAGTACGAACTAGAAACGCTGTGAAGTAAATCGCGTGTGAACCGACAAGAAGTACAGATTTCACCCACTCTCTTTCCACGGGAAGCACGTACAAGGAAATGACGTACTACACGCACCTTTTAAACCGCACCACACGTCCAACGTCACTTCCGTGTATACACACTGAGGCACTATCCTCCAATTACGCGGGCTGACACTTGGACGTGCAGTTTTTGGTCTTGTAACATTCTCCCGGGTACAGGCACACGCCCGCGTGTGTCACGTCACAGATGCGCCTGCGCTGTCAGGGCCTTGAAAGGTCCAATGAAATCGCGTACACAGGCCAATCGCGTGTGTAACTTCTCACGCACCCCTGAAATACACGCGCCCAGGCCAATCGTGTGTGGAACTTCTCGCGCACCTCTGAAATACACGCGCCCAGGCCAATCGTGTGTGAAACTTCTCGCGCACCTCTGAGATACACGCGCCCAGGCCAATCGCGTGTGGAACTTCTCGCGCACCCCTGGAATACACACGCCCAGACCAATTGCGTGTGAAACTTCTCGCGCACCCCTGAAATACACGCGCCCAGGCCAATCGCGTGTGGAACTTCTCGCGCACCTCTGAAATACACGCGCCCAGGCCAATCGCGTGTGAAACTTCTCGCGCACCCCTGAAATACATGCGCCCATGCAAATCGCATGTGGAACTTCTCGCGCACCTCTGAAATACACACGCCCAGGCCAATCGCGTGTGGAACTTCTCGCGCACCCCTGGAATACACGCGCCCAGGCCAATCGCGTGTGGAACTTCTCGCGCACCTCTGAAATACACGCGCCCAGGCCAATCGCGTGTGAAACTTCTCGCGCACCCCTGAAATACACGCGCCCAGGCAAATCGCATGTGGAACTTCTCGCGCACCTCTGAAATACACGCGCCCAGGCCAATTGCGTGTGGAACCTCACGCGCACCCCTGGAATGCACGCGCCCAGGCCAATCGCATGTGAAACTTCTTGTGCACCCCTGAAATACATGCGCCCAGGCAAATCGCGTGTGGAACTTCTCGCGCACCTCTGAAATACACGCGCCCAGGCCAATCGCGTGTGGTACTTCTCGCGCACCCCTGAAATACACACGCCCAGGCCAATCGCGTGTGAGAAACTTCTCGCGCACCTCTGGAACACACGCACATGCTTCCCCAGGCCAGATCGCGTGTGAAACTTCTCGCGCACCTCTGAAATACACGCACACACTCCCCCAGGCCCGATCGCGTGTGGGCCTTCTCTGGCGCACATTTTTTTCCTGCGCAGGGACGCTACCGCCTGCTTTCGTGTGGCGGACATGTATGGGCCTGTGCGCTTCTTTGGCCGTGCGCTGTTTTTCCCTATTCGATTCCATGAATACGTGTTGCAGGCGAGCGTGTGGGCGTTCTGCGCACTTGCCTCCTGTACTTCCCTCGTGACGCCCACATTTTCACGAGTTGTTCCCCATTCTGCGTGTGACGCCCCGTGTTATGCCTACTTTTGTTATGTGCGCCGCGCTATGTGCGAATTCGCTGTGGCCTTATCGCACAGCGTTCGATGACCTGTGCGCCAGCATGCGCCAGCGTGCGCCAGCGTGCGCCAGCGTGCGCCGCGCACTTTTTCAGCACACATCCCACATTTTGCACGTGCACGGACTTCCATGAACGTGCAATGTTTTCTGTGCGAAAATCGCACTTGCACTGCGATTTTCGCTATTTCACTGCGAATCGCACGTTTTCAAAGGGGTAGGGTACTAGATGGAATTCGTACCCAAGTGCTCTAGCTAGGCTGTATGGAACCCCTGGGGAAAGATGACGGGTCACGCAATGCACAGGCACCCCTAAAACAGAAAATGACGTGCACGCGATCCCTCGTAGACCACGTGTGTGGGAAAAGGAACCTGCACTACGCTGTGGCACCCAGAAACACAAAAATGAACGTATGCGTGTCACACGCTGCCTACAATGACCTCTGAAGGGGTACGCTACACACGGGGCTAGCACAGTTGGTAAATACGTGCGCGACTCACCGTCTGCCTGGGAAAAGAGCGTGAAAAATATGCGCGTGTGCGCGTTGGCAACACCCCCGCCAAAAGAAGAATTGTACACTGTCTGAGGAGACAGGACAAAAGGAGAAGTCAACGCTGTTTGAGGAAACAGGTAGAAGAGAAAATCAGAAAAATACTGACAGAGATAACAGGGAGTACGAACTAGAAACGCTGTGAAGTAAATCGCGTGTGAACCGACAAGAAGTACAGATTTCACCCACTCTCTTTCCACGGGAAGCACGTACAAGGAAATGACGTACTACACGCACCTTTTAAACCGCACCACACGTCCAACGTCACTTCCGTGTATACACACTGAGGCACTATCCTCCAATTACGCGGGCTGACACTTGGACGTGCAGTTTTTGGTCTTGTAACATTCTCCCGGGTACAGGCACACGCCCGCGCGTGTCACGTCACAGATGCGCCTGCGCTGTCAGGGCCTTGAAAGGTCCAATGAAATCGCGTACACAGGCCAATCGCGTGTGTAACTTCTCACGCACCCCTGAAATACACGCGCCCAGGCCAATCGTGTGTGGAACTTCTCGCGCACCTCTGAAATACACGCGCCCAGGCCAATCGTGTGTGAAACTTCTCGCGCACCTCTGAGATACACGCGCCCAGGCCAATCGCGTGTGGAACTTCTCGCGCACCCCTGGAATACACACGCCCAGACCAATTGCGTGTGAAACTTCTCGCGCACCCCTGAAATACACGCGCCCAGGCCAATCGCGTGTGGAACTTCTCGCGCACCTCTGAAATACACGCGCCCAGGCCAATCGCGTGTGAAACTTCTCGCGCACCCCTGAAATACATGCGCCCATGCAAATCGCATGTGGAACTTCTCGCGCACCTCTGAAATACACACGCCCAGGCCAATCGCGTGTGGAACTTCTCGCGCACCCCTGGAATACACGCGCCCAGGCCAATCGCGTGTGGAACTTCTCGCGCACCTCTGAAATACACGCGCCCAGGCCAATCGCGTGTGAAACTTCTCGCGCACCCCTGAAATACACGCGCCCAGGCAAATCGCATGTGGAACTTCTCGCGCACCTCTGAAATACACGCGCCCAGGCCAATTGCGTGTGGAACCTCACGCGCACCCCTGGAATGCACGCGCCCAGGCCAATCGCATGTGAAACTTCTTGTGCACCCCTGAAATACATGCGCCCAGGCAAATCGCGTGTGGAACTTCTCGCGCACCTCTGAAATACATGCGCCCAGGCCAATTGCGTGTGGAACTTCTCGCGCACCTCTGAAATACACGCGCCCAGGCCAATCGCGTGTGGTACTTCTCGCGCACCCCTGAAATACACACGCCCAGGCCAATCGCGTGTGAGAAACTTCTCGCGCACCTCTGGAACACACGCACATGCTTCCCCAGGCCAGATCGCGTGTGAAACTTCTCGCGCACCTCTGAAATACACGCACACACTCCCCCAGGCCCGATCGCGTGTGGGCCTTCTCTGGCGCACATTTTTTTCCTGCGCAGGGACGCTACCGCCTGCTTTCGTGTGGCGGACATGTATGGGCCTGTGCGCTTCTTTGGCCGTGCGCTGTTTTTCCCTATTCGATTCCATGAATACGTGTTGCAGGCGAGCGTGTGGGCGTTCTGCGCACTTGCCTCCTGTACTTCCCTCGTGACGCCCACATTTTCACGAGTTGTTCCCCATTCTGCGTGTGACGCCCCGTGTTATGCCTACTTTTGTTATGTGCGCCGCGCTATGTGCGAATTCGCTGTGGCCTTATCGCACAGCGTTCGATGACCTGTGCGCCAGCATGCGCCAGCGTGCGCCAGCGTGCGCCAGCGTGCGCCAGCGTGCGCCGCGCACTTTTTCAGCACACATCCCACATTTTGCACGTGCACGGACTTCCATGAACGTGCAATGTTTTCTGTGCGAAAATCGCACTTGCACTGCGATTTTCGCTATTTCACTGCGAATCGCACGTTTTCGCACGTGTGCGCCGTTTTTTCGGCGCACATTAATTCCATGAATCAGCGTGTATATGTGCATTGACACACATCTAATCAAAAAACCTTTCATATTTGGTCTACATATCGGTTTTCAAAGGAACAGTTTGACTTTCAACAGAGTATACTGTTTTTCACAAGCATTCCTACAATTCAGCAGATGAAAAACAGTTCTGGCGTGTTGTAACTTGGAGCAGGTTATTTACTTTATTTTATAACGCACTTATTAAGAGTGGTTTTGTAAGAGTGGGCTCGGGATTCGAACCTGTGTTGCAGCATTGTCTTACTTCCAGCACAAATGGTTGACCATGTGCTATCCTTCCTCCTATTTAAAAGGACTTTGAATGGTCATGTTATACAACACTCAGCGGCTGCAAATCCGTGGCTATTAACTTTACAATCAACTTGTTGCTTTCAAGAGTTACCTTGCATTTTATGTTTTCACCGGGTGCTGGCTTCTTAAATATATTATACATTCAATTAAAAAACTTTGTTAAAAGGACGTTATGGTTAAGTTGCACTAATAAAAATCTATGAAATTCAATGAAAAAACTTTGTTAAGGCCACGTTATGGTTAAGTTGCACTAATAAAAACCTTTGAAATTCACTAAAAAAACTTTGTTAAAGGGACGTTATGGTTTCAAGTAAATCGAAAAACCCCAGAAATTCATCAGTTATGGTAAGCTAAACAACCATAACTCGCGCCACGACTGTGCACTGCTAAGACTAACACCCAGGACATCAAAGATTACATCACAAATATCATTGATGACATTGGATACATTTAATTCAATACCCCATTGAAAACCCCAAATTGCCAGTGTAATCCAGTCTGTGGTTTGTCATTGGTTTACAAACGTCAGCAAACTGTATTACACAGCCACAGAAGTGCTAATCCCATAGGAAGAATTTCATAGGTTTTTATTAGTCCAGCATTACCATAATGTCCCTTTAACAAAGTTTTTTCAGTGAATTTTCAGTGAATTTCAAAGGTTTTTATTAGTGCAACCTAACCAAAACGTCCCCTTAACAAAGTTTTTTCATTGAATTTCATAGGTTTTTATTAGTGAAACTTAACCATAACGTCCCTTTAACAAAGTTTTGTCATTGAATTTCATAGGTTTTTATTAGTCCAACTGAAACATAATGCCCCTTTAACAAGGTTTTTTCATTGAATTTCATAGTTTTTTACCAGTGCATGCTATTTTCCTACAACTTACTAATATCATACTTACCCAATATAGCAATATTTGTGTCCCTTTTACAAAGTGTCACATTAAAACTCTGCCATTTTCCACCTTCTGGAATCATTTTTAACACTTCTATACACTTTTTTTTCAACTAATTCAACTAGTTTTGCATCCATAGCCGTCTACGAACATTTGACTTCATAGTGGACCTTCCGGACAGTGCCACATGACCATATGCTGGCGCGCGGCATGATGACGTGTTCGAGAACCCATCCGCACTTCACGATAAGATCTCTGCTTAGCGGACAGTTCAGAACTGCATCTTTTTTTACTGATATAGGAACTTTCAACTTCAAAATTTCCCTTGCACAGCTCCAACACCTATTCCTACTCATTATCCATTAACAATCTAGTACACAGTACATCATTTTAGCAAAACTGCTATTTATCTTAAAATGGCATCAGCTAATGCCATCCCTCCTCTCCAAGAACCACCACCACTGCTGTAATCAAGGAGCATGAGAAACACTGCCCCCTACCTTATAAATAACACACACGCAACATTTTCCCTTGTCCACCTACCCCTCCATATTAGTGTTTGGTTCCTCTTCCCTCATTTCCCTCCCCACCTTTCGTTCTCAGATCTCCTGCCAAAAAATACATCCAAAAACAACAAAAGACATATTCCTTTAGGAACCACCTTTCACAGTTAAAAAATGCAACTAAAAAAACATGTATAGACTCCATCTACTCTATATTTCTCAATAAACTACATAGACTCAATGCTAATGGGAATATTGTGGTGTTCATCCTCCGTCCAGGGACTGGAACGGTGGAAACTGGCCCAGCAGCCCAAGTTATCAGCCCAAGCAAAGTGAGGGTGGATAACAAGGTCTCTGGACCATTATCCCCCCATTCCAGCCCCTGCAATGGGGTATGAAGGCCATTAGCAACCCATGTTCCCAAAGTGGGAATCCATGGTGCTAGAAAAGAGGATTGTTCTCCCTACACCGGGATGCCTGTGGCGTCCCGGTGTAGGAAGGAAAATCCTTTTCCAAGATGGCCACCATGGAAAGGGAAGGCAAGAGTTCCATAAAGGGCCCCTCTTCGCTTTCCATGGCAGCCTGCAGAAGGCAAAAAGAGAACCCTATGACCATATTACCATGAGCACATTTTTCTTCCCTTTCAGATATATCCTAATTTCGAATAACTTTACCAAAAAGCCAGTCCCAGGTGGACATAGCCACTTTAATCCTATGTTTTGTCCCTTGTGGTCATGGCCAGTAGCCAGATTGTCCGGATCATGACCTTATTCCATGACCCAGACAATATGGCTACTGCCCATGGCCACAGGCTACTCCTCAGTCACTAAAGGTATAATGCTATTGTTTGTAGCTACATTATGACACTTGTCAAATAATAAAACACTGGCACATTTGCCAAATCATGCTTGTAAGTCCTTGCCAATGCTTTTTACGCAAGTTTGCTGGAAATCCACCCATGTTTTATTTTTTCAAAAGTGTCAAATGTATGCACATACAATCATCATATAACCTAGCCCCCACTTGACAAAATCCATTCAGACTTTACGAAAACATCTATATCTAGATCTATAATCTTTTTGCAAACCTTTCTGTAGATTTGTCAAATGGCACCAGATTTATAAGCCTTCACAATATTTTGAGACCCCCCTCTAATTTTGCTCCCTCTTGACAGAATCCCACCAAACTTTGTAAAAACATGTATATGTTGATCTAGTATCAGTTTGCCAAATGAAGTGTAGATTTGTCAAATGGCACCTCATTTATAAGCTTTTACATTATTTTGGGACCCCCCCCTCTAATTCTGCCCCCTCTTCACAAAATCCCACCAAACCTCGGAAACACATTCACATCTAAATGTATTATCAGTTTGCCAAATTAAGTGTAGAATCATCAAATGGCACCTCATGTATAAGCCTTTACATTATTTTGGGGCCCCCCTCTAATTTTGCCCCCTAATGACAGAATCTCACAAATCTTTGCATACTCACTCAGAATCGGCCCAGAAATATACATGCAAAATTTTCATGAAGTTCCATTAAGTGGCACCAAAGTTATAAACCATCCAAGAACTGCATTTCACCAACCCTGTAATGCAAGCCGATTAACCAATCGGTGTCCTGTCTGCGGAGCGAATAGGGAAGTGTGACCTACTTTTTGGTCATTTTTAAAAAAAGTATGGACGAATTTTCACAAAATTTAGAAAAGCATGCTTTCAGGACCAAGCCGCTGCTCCTGCCGCAAATTTGGTGAAAATCCATCTAGCGGTTTGGGCTGCAGGCGTGAGCAAAGTTTTTTCCCCATTCAGTCTATGGGAAAAAAAGACATTTTGGGACCCCCCGTATAACTTTTCCCCCCCGGACCAAACCTCACCAAACTTTGCAAAAAAATTCAGAGTGGGCCATATACTTTTTTACAAAGTTTGGTGAGGATTCGTCCAGGGAGAGAGAAGTTATAAGCCACCCAATAAGTGCTCTAAAATGAAGGGGTTTATGCAATTTAGGACTGGCGTGATATACTACTTACAAAGCAAGCCTTGGTTTAGGATTCAGGAAAGCCAGCTGGATCTCAGGGCACTCTGGACAGCTAGGGCACGGGGTCTGGTCACTGCACTCTCAATAGATGTTAAGGTTCAGCAGTCTTCTCTCCATCCTCCTTCTCCTGTCTTCCAGTTTTTGTGTCTGTCCCTCTGACCTAGTACAGCCCCCTCATATAGTACAAATGACATCACTAACTTTACAATCTAGGGGGAGTGCCTGTAATTATCCCTGCCGCTCGGATAGGACAGTTTACCATTCCTCTCTCCGCCCCCTGGCATGATTGGTTCAAGAGAAGAGAGCACCATCTGTCTATTTTCATTTATTACAATGCTTTGTTCTCAATACCACTTTTGGGCAAACACTAGTTATGTCTTCTAACTTCATAATTATACTAGCCCCTGCCATATGAAACAGATATTCAGATTTAGCTGTTCATATGGAATTAGGTAAGCCGATCGCCAACTCCGTAGCATGGCCCAGTGGCACATTTTTGTCCTTTTCATAAAATGTACAAACGTTATGATGCTGCAAATGATCAAGCATGTTCCTAATTTCATTTTCCATCTTTTCACCAACTCTCACGATTGTCACAACTTTAGAAAGTCTGTTTTGATAAAAAGAGACTATTTTGGGGTGATTCGTTTGATACCCAAATATGGTCTTCTGGTCTTTCTTGCATGTACACTCAAATAAATAAAAAGCCTGGATTAAGTAGAACTTAATCACAGAAGTGATTATTCACAAACACAAGTCTAAGCACATGAAGGTTCATTGCTTTAATGCTGTGTGACAACAGAATTCAGGTGCTGGCGTGTGAGGAGAGAGACTGGCAATGTCACAAGTGCATTCCTGTTTCACAGAGAGATGCTTCTGAAGTTATGAAAATGATGCCAGTCCATATGCTTCTTCCTCTTTGGTCTCCTTTGTCACAAAACAGATTTAGGTGAATATGCAATGCTGCCAATGGTCCGTTTAGGGTCCTTGCAGCATGTATCTGGTCAAAATAGAAATGCTCATGCTTGGCATAAGTAATGCTATTTTTTTCACATTTCGTCCACATGAGGTTTAAACGTAAAACATGTTTTTGCAGCGATGTTCCCTTTTAAGTTTGGCATTTCAAATGTGCTGACTGGTGCTCAGTGAGAATTAGGTGGTGCACTGCTGACATCTATGTGGCATTAGTGTCCAATGCATAACTAGATGCCCGGAAAGCTCTTGAAAGAAGGTGCAAATGGAGCGACAAGATGCAGGCCTCTTAGTGCCCACAACCATCCTCTCATGCACATGGCAAGACTCGCGGCTGAATCAGGAACGTATGCAATGCCAGCTCGAGGGCAGAAAGGCATGGGTCAACATTGCCATCGCATTCTTCATTGGAGTTGCTTGTGAATCTGAGCCCAGATGTATTTGTCAGCTGATCATATCTTCCACTGTCCTCCGAGCATGCGCAGAATCCACCTCAACAAAGGGATGTTTGGACTGAGAATACGATGGATGGAAAAACTCTGCATGTGTCCATTGAATAGGTTAAGTTGCTCAGCTACTGGGCAGTGCACTCTCTTAAAGTTTAGGCATACAGTGACGATTGGTTATCTGTTTTGCGCTTATTTTCAAGTCTGGGAGGGGGATGGGGTGCAAATATGCGTTTAAAGCAATTCACCAAAAAATGCAACTTTGGGATTCCAATTTTTTTTTTAAAGACATTCCACCGCAACGAAACAGATCTGCATTTATATTCCTTTATGTCGCAATAGTAGTAGGTTATTTGTGCTTCTGGACTGGAAAGAGTGGGGCTGCATGCACGCTGGGTTTCTCGGTGTGTGCACTGTCTGAGAGGCCAACGTGCACTGAAGGAATGTCATGAGCAGTTGGTGTGTCCCTTAGTCGGGAACAGAAACATGTCCAGATGTGAAGCCAGCCAAGTCCTCTGCAGTGCTGACGCCTCTGAGAGTTCCATCCCTGCCAGCTGTGATTATGCAGGTGATGGGCAGTGGGAACGTGTCCAAGGCAATGACAGCGGCTGAAACTGCAGTTTTGCTAACACAGCTCCCCAAAGCATCCCTCTGAGCCTGACGTTAAACTACCTCATTACTACTAAACAAATCAGTCGAGTTGATTTCTTAAATTTTGGCAAGGGGACAGAACGGGTCTCTAACCCAGATAACACACTGTAAGAACATTTTTGTCAGCATAAAATAGTGTTATCAGTGTTTTTATATGGAAGATATCAACGTGATTCATACATTTTCCAACTGGGGAATAACATTTTCAACACGGAATTAAAAATGCACGTTCATTTAACCCTGCCCTCCTCCCCTGCAATCACTTATCCTAAACGTCCTCTCCTTTCCTGAAAACATTTTGCAACTTATTTTTTCAACTCCCACCTTTTCAAAGATTGAACCATGTAGGTGCTCCGAGACCATCTGGGTAGAGCCAGCACTTAATAAAAATTAAACATAAATAAATAAATAACACACACCTACTCCTCACACACCTCTTTCTCACGCTTAATTTTCCTTTACACCTGTTCCTCTGTCCCATCTCCTGCTTTTAGCCCAACCCATCACATATCCTATATGTCCTTTCTCTCTGTTACGCACACCTCATATTGTTGAATCAACTTTTCGCAAATAACTGCCTGCTACTTGTTAAAAGGTGAATCCCGGCCTATCGGTGAAATATTTACAGTAGTGACTCACTGTCCTTCTGGCTTCTGGTCCCCAGGAGGAGTGTGCCAGGTTCCGTGGCTGCGGGGTAGGCTATTTCTTGGGACATTGAGCCTCATTACGAGTTTGGCAGTAGCCGAACTCACTACTGCTACTGCCAAACTCACTACGGCACCGCCACCCGCAATTGGGCAATAACCGGTCCATTACGAGTTGAATGGGCCGGTAATTGCCCATTTGTGGGTGGCGGTATTGCTGGGCTCCCGATCCCCATTGTGCCCCATCGGGCAGAATGGAGCTGAGGAGAATGGTTGCACCGGCACCATTGATAACGGTGCCGGTGCAATTACGAGTTATGCTCGTGGGTGCCGCTCAGCCCGCCAGGTCAGACCTGGCAGGCTGTCAGCCACCTGCGAGCAGAACTCGGAATTCAGCGGTATGGTATAAACAGTGCCGGTGCTTTACCTGCACCGTTCATATCGTAACCACCAACATTATAATGAGGCCCATTGTGTTCCGCCTCATGGACTCTCTGTGTGCGTGTGGAACTCACCCACAGCCATACTCAACATTTTGGGGCACTGGATGCAGTTTTGAAAGCTGTTAGTGAGTCTGGCGTTTAAACCCAGCGTGCTGTCGAGCCCACTCCCTTCCACTGAGCCCAGGAGGCTAAATAGCTATTACACCTTCCTTTGCCCCATAAGATGCATGCTTAATCCCAATTCATAGGCCCTCATTACAGTTTTGCCGGTATCCCACCAGTAATTCTGGTGGGATACAAGCAAAGCTGCCTTACCATTTCTGTTGCACGATATCCTGGTATCACTGCGATATTAAGAGTGATGGAGACGCCAGTAAGTTCCCATTCCAAGTAGTCCTATAAGACTCCATGGGATGGGATTGTTGGAATTACCGGCACACCGGTGCCAGTGATTCCCGCATATATTTGCCAGTAGGGGCCAGAACTCCTGGCAGGTCAAACCTGCCAGTAGATCACTGCCCCTACTGGCAAATTTGTGTTTCCCTATTCCAGAACAAATGCTAGTGCCAGAATTACCTGCATTTTTTCTGGCATTTTTTTAGGATCAAGGAACTTATAATGAACCCCATACACTAATTGCTAATCATTGGAAGCGTGGACCATCTAAAAGCTGATCAGCACAGTTAATTCTTTGGCTTCATCACAAGGGGTCTATTGATATTGCCTGCACAGGCTTGTGTCCTCTGCCACTGTATGTTGGCTGCTGCTATCACATTAATGATTGTTTAAACATAAAGAAAATGCATCGCTCTCCGAGGTGAGACATTTGACAGGCTCTTGCTTTCACATCCTTTGGTATCGGAGCATGGGGCTGGGCATCAGAACATAGGGATGCCTTTGGACTTAAAGTGGGAGCTTAAGCCCCCCCTAGCCGGAAATTGGCACAGCCCATGTGCATGCAGGAGCCCTATAGTGGCGGAAACACTTAGAGGCATGTAACATAAACAAGAGGCCTTTGGGATGCAAGGCTAACAACCATCTGAACTGACCCAATGTCGGTGGTGCAATGGGAAGGACTGTTGAAAGAGAGGTGAAAGTTGTGATTTTGGATTTGGCTGAAAGTGGAAAAGCCCAGCGCCGGCCCCAGGTCTGCCAGTGCTCTGTGTGTGATTTTTTGGTGCAACCCCCTCCCCCCATGCCACCCCACCCTATCCAACATTATGACAGCACCGTTGATAAGTGATGTATCAGAAACCCCTCAGCGAGGAGTTCTGGGTCCATCACTAATCGTGCCAATCCACCTAAAATGCTAAACAGCAGGGGGCTCAGTTCTGTTGTTCGGCTGATACTTGTTGATAGCATCAGCCGAACAACAGAACCGAGCCCCCTATTATTCTTATTAAGTGTGTTTAAGGGCACAGTGTGATTCTTTAATAGGTGCTGGGCCAGGCTGATACTTAAGTTTACTTGACACTGAGCTAGAGCCTCCCGCTCAGTGTCATGTAAACTGGAGATAAGGCACCCTTTATTTGCTGGGCCAGGTTGGGGGGCACCCTTGTGCAGCAGCACCCCCTCAGCGCCCCTTTAACCGTGACTGTAAAAGCCCTTTTCTTTTCTGTGCTCCTGTATTATTCAGACATACACAATGCTTGGCTAATGCTGTGAACTGGCGCTTTCAGACCTATGTAGGTTTGGGGGCTGCTTTCTGTTAAGGTAATGCACGACTACCCTTTTTTTCTGACCCCTGAAAGATTTGTAACACAATTACAGAAGGAACCCTCTGTTGCACTCATTTATTTTAATATTTTAGCCAAAAGATGCTCTGGCCAGCGGCCACCAGAATAAAATGTTTTGTCTGTTCCTTGAATGCCCACTCAGTTGACAAGCTAACGCATCCTTACAATACATGTTGTATGTATTTTGAAGATCTGCATTGGGAGATGTTCCTATACCCCCACACTTTTTCTTGTTCAGTTTGACTAGAATTCACTGATGTTGTCCCAATCTCACTTTAATTCAGATCTCCAGAGAATTGAAGATTTGTCATGTATTCCCACAATCAAGAAGGCGAGTGTGTGCCAATGTCTGGCATGACCACTAACCATATAATTTTCAACTAAGTGAATGTTTATCACTTGTCGCTCCAGGTCCCACTCCCAATTAGCTTGGGGTTTTTGGAGACACTACCCATCTCAGTAATATTCCCTTCAGTCTTCAAGGTAGAGATAATGGCATTCTTACATATTGGACTGGTTCTGATATATGTTTCTTTGTATGCTATGCAAAACACCCTCTTTTCTGCACCCCTCAAATCTGTAGAATTCTTTTTTTAGACCACACAACTAGCTGCACTTCTCTGAAGAAGGTCCTGCAACCATTATAGTCCGAAACATGTCAGGCTTCTTATACACTATATATGAAGAATAGTGTTTGTGTTACATGACTTTAAATAAGGTATTTAATTTCACTGTCTCAACATTTCATTTCCTATCATACAAATTATAGGTTCTATGTGAAAATTCCACCAAGAAAATGTCGCCAGTGAGGCATTTTTTTTCCTTATCCTTAAAACGCCTTCATCAACATATTCTAGGACTGGTGTTATTTACTAATTTGCACTCCACTCCTAGAATATTTGGGGAAAGTGCTTCATTTCATTCAGAGTGCAACATTGGGTAAATGTCGCCCCCTGATGACCTTTTCCTTGCTGAAAATATCACTGAATACCAAATTATAGAGATACTTGTACTAGCTTTGATTTCTTGAAATTCTTCTTCTAGCAAGCTGTCTACACAGATTTTAAGTGGTGTCTTTCGTTCAATTATCATTGTCTTGTTGCCATGTCGTAGGTGCATTAAATAAGGTGTCTGAGCAAACTGAGTAGTTGCCCTGATCTGTTGACTTGTGAATATGCCAAACTATATGATAAAGATAGCACACATTTTAGAAATAAAGGTTTTATGTGCTGAACTGAACTTCCAATCCACTGAAGAATTCTTCACTTACTTTAACACTGCTATTTATGCTCCCTTCTCCTCTCAATACCCTTTAACTACACTCCCTCCTAAATCCTCCCCTCCACGGCCCTGGATTACACCTCTCATATGTACCCTGAAAACAATGTGGAAAAAGGTCAAGACACTCCTCTGATCTCCAACTGTATCTCATGCTCTTCCAACCTACTTCTCTACTCTTGTCTCTGCAAAGATGACTTCTATCTCTCTCTCATTTCACCACAATGCACCCTACCTAGACACCTGCAAACATCTCTCAATTCAATTTTCTCACCTCCTAAACCCACCTCCATCTCCTCTACTCTTTCTGCAAATATCCTTGCTCTCTACTTTGCTTCTAAAATTTCTACCATTTACATTGCCCTCACTACTACTTCCATACCCTCATCCAGATTGCTTTTTCCACCACTCCTACCCTCCTCCTGTTACTATGTCTTCCTTTTCCCAAACCAACCCTGATGAGAGTATTGCCGCCACTGCACTGTGCCCACACAATGTAAAGTGCATAGCTCCTGGTGCTGTTCCACATCTTGCTTCCCTCTTCAATTCCACTTTTCCCTCATCCTATAAATCAGCTGTCTCATTAGGAAACGTGGTCTAGATCCTAACTGTTCTGACAACTTTCAGAACTGTCTCTCTTTGTGCACACTGTTCCAAAATCTTAGAGCGAGAAGTATTCAATTGGCTCACTTAGTTCTTTGGGATCCTCTCCAATTTGGCTTCCAACCTGTGCATTCTACAGAGACAGCGCTCCCCTATGTCAACAATTTCATCTAGTTTGCTTGTCCTGCAAACCCTCCATCTATTCTTATTCTTCTTGACCTCTCTGCTGCTTTCGATACCATAGACCATTCAGACCTTCTCTCTATATTATCTCTCCTCAGCATCAGAGATAAGGCCTTAGCTTGGTTTGCTTCATACCTCGTGCCCAGACACTTTCAGGTGTCCTGCAACAGCCTTACCTCCCTACTCACCCCCTTACCTTTGGATTTCCCCAAGAGTCTGCCATTGCTCCACTTCTCTTCATTCTCTATATTTCAGCTCTTGGTGCCCTGACCTCCTCTTAAAGATTGTCCTATCAACTATTTGCTGATGACACTAAGATCTTCTTCTTCTTTCACTCCTCATCCAATCAGCTGTTGTCAAAATCTCAAACTGTCTCACCACCATCAAATATAAGATGGTGTCTCACTTTCTCAGCAAAACTCCACTGGGCCCAACGTTCTCTACTTCTCAACCAAACAGGCTACCTCTTCCTCTCCCCCTGTTCCTCTCTTCTTTTCTAACTACCTTCCTTACTCTGCTTCTGCTTGTAACATTGGTGTCATCTTCGACCCTTCACCCATCCCGCTCTTCATCTTCAAATCTACTACAGCAACCAGACTCAACATCCTCAATATCAGAAAACGTTGTCATTGTCTTTAATACTACTAAACAGCGAATCTCCTCTTTAGTCCTTTCTTGATCTGACTACAGTGCCTGTCTCCTCTACGGCCTTCTCAACTATGCTTTTTCACCTCTGGACAAAGTCCTCAACTTCGTGGTCTGCACACTTTTCAACCTTTCTTGCTTTACCTCTACCTCCTCTACACATCGCCAGATTGGCTGGCTATCTATGAAATGAAGGGCTAAGTATAACATTCTCATCATCTTCAAAACTATCCATGGACTCGCCACAACCCACCCCATCTATCTGCTCATCTCACTCCCTACTCTCCTTTTTGCTCGTTATGATCATCCTTGGCTCACCTCCTTTCCACCACTCGAACCCCTGTGCTCCCTCTTGTTTCCGCTCTCTCTCCTCGCTCCCCTACTCTGGAATGCTCTTCCTCTCCCTCTCTGTACTACTACAACTTAACCACTATTTAAAAAATCCAACCTCAAAGCCTTCCTTCCTTCTTTAGAACCTATTTCCTAGACCTCTACACTCCTGTATCACCCTGTTTTCCGCTCTCCCTACTCTTCACAGACAACCCTACAGCAGTTTTCCTTCATCCCTCCATCTGTAATTAAGGATTTCTTCCACCATCCCGTTCCTATGTCATTCTGTCCTGTCCTTGCCCTTGGTTTGTGTTTTCACCTTCCCCTGCAACATCTGGTGTTCAAGTCATATTCTCTCACTGCATTGCAAAGGACTCATGTCCTCTCTGTCCTGTTTTCTATGGTAACATGTGTACACGTTTATGTGCCAAAAATGTATTGCTTTACATGTGATTTTTATAAATAAATAAAATAGTGCCACATGCAAAATAAATGCCAGGGGAAAGACAGAATAGTTTCAGATCTTTCGGTAATGTGTTAAATCAGGAGAGCACAATGTACATCAGCAAACATCAACAAACCTGTGCATTCTATTGCAAAAACGACGTCATCATTGTTTATGTTTCTCAAAGCATGAGAAAACTTGCAAATGCAAATCGAGGAATGGAACATGCAAGCAACCTGACTCTTGGGGAATGACTGGCAGGTAGGAACAAATAAGAGCCAGGTGCAGACAATTACCTTAATTTGATCTATTTATAAAAGTGACATGGTGTACAGGAAACTTTACACTGATTAAAAATTGGGAAAGTGAAAATTAAAACACACTTTAACTAAAATCGTCATCATACCTGTCCTTTTGTACAATACTCAACTTAATATAGAAAACTACACTTTCCAAAATCAGGGACATTTATTTCCCCTTCATTAGTTAACTTAAAAATTCAGCACTTTTAAGCATAACAAACAAAATAACTAAAAAAGGTTAAATGCACATCATCTGAAAACACACAATCAATAAAGTAAATGTGTCAGAGTTTCAACAGTTGATTCCAATTAATGCTATAAAAGGCAGATGCATTTTCCAAGAAGGACATATAGAAGTCGGTGTTATATTTAGAGAAGCACCTGATTTCATACAATTTAACATGGAAAGAAGCTGTTGAAAAACATTACAGCTTAAATAGCACTCCTTGAAATCTTTTTGTCTTTATCTATGCCTGTCTATGTATCTGATTTTTAATTTTACTCAGAGAGTCATGCATTTGATATTGAACTCCTTCACACATTGCAGTCTTCAAGGTCTTAATGGTAATGTCCTTCAAAGGCTTCATTCCACCCCTGCCTGAGGAAGTCTTGAAATACCACAGAAGCTCTCAAATAAGCAAAAACATGTCTTTGATAGCCTAATTAAGGTATCAACTCATTGTTTTTTGTTTGCATGAACACTATTACACGGCCTGCAGTAGCGGTTGTGTAGTTATGGTTAAGTTGCTCAAACCATAGGAAGAGTTTTTTTTGGGCGGCTTCTAACTTCGCTCCCCCTGGACGAATCCTCGCCAAACTTTGCAAAAAAAGAATATGGCAGCTTTGAATTTGTTTGGCACATTTTGTGAAATTTTGTCAAGGGGGGGCAAAGTTATAGGCGGGGTCCCACCATTTTTTTTTCTCCATAGACTGAATGGAAAAAAATGTTGCACACACCTACAGCCCAAATCGCTGTATGGATTTTCATCAAATTTGTGGCAGGCGTGGCAGCTTGGTCCCGAAAGCATGCTTTTGTAAATCTGGTGGAAATCCGTCCAGTAATTTTTTTTAAATGACCAAAAAAGAGGTCAAAAACAATTAATGATATCTGGCTCTGCTTCACTGACCCATTTTGCTGTTCGTCCGCCGACAGGTATACGATTGGCCCAGAGGGTGGTGTGATGTCCGCAGACACGCCCCCTGATTGGGTGGTGAAAAGCGTAAAGTGCGTCAGATTTTTGGAAACACCCACCATGTTGGATTCGCAGACATCCACCAGTGTCCGCGGATATGGCGGTGAAAACCTGTTAAAAAACACAACATTGCACTTGTCAGATTTATCAAACAATCTATGGGGTGGTTGAGGGGTGATGAGGATGGGATGAGATATGGCCATAAGAAGCCAAAAAACGTGTGTTTTTCACCCTGAAAGTTCGCAAACAGTTTGGATGTTCGGGAGCAGTCCTGTGAAGTTCGCGGATACTTCAGATGTTTGGGGGCATCTGTGCCTATTTTTGCATTACAGGGTTGGTGAAAAGCAATTCTTGGACGGCTTATAACCTTGGCGCCACTCAATGAAACTGCATGAAATTCTGGAAATGTATTCTAGACTTGATTCTGAATGGTTCTAGAAAGTGTTGAGCTGTTTTGTCAAGAGGGAACACATTTAGAGACTGGTCCCAAAATATTGTAAAGGTTTATAATTGTGGTTCCATTTGACGAATGTGCACAAGAGTTTGCAAAACGATTTTAAATTTGGATATAAATGTTTTGTAAAGTTTGGTGGGATTTTGTCAAGTGGGGCTAAATTAGAGAAGGGTCTCAACATTTTTAGATTGCTTGTAACTTTGTTGCCATTTGACAAATGTGAACAAAAGTTTTCAGAAAGATTATAGACCCAACCTTGAATGTTTGTGTAAAGTCTGAATGGGTTTTGTCAAGTGGGGGCTAAGTTATATGACTATTGTATTATATAAATTTTGACACCTGTGAACAAATAAAACATGGGTAGATTTCAAGCAAACTTGTGTAAGGGGCATTGGCAAGGACCTTAAAGCATGGTTTTCCAAATGTTCCTGTGTTTTATTTTTTGACAAGTGTCATAATGTAGGTACAAAAAATTGTGATATACCTTTGGTAACTGAGGTATAGTCTGTGGCCATGGGCAGCGGCCAGATTGTCCGGGTCATGGTATAAGGTCATGTCCCAGACAATCTGGCTAAAGGCCATGACCGCTATGGATGAAAAATGGGATTAAAGTGACCTTGTCCACCTTGGACCGGCTATGTGGTAAAGTTATTCGAAAGTGGGACAGCTTTGAAAGGGAAAAAAATGTGTTTGTGGTAAAATGGTCATAGGGTTCCGTCTTGGCCTTCTGCAGGCTGCCATGGAAAGGGAAGGGGCTCTGTAGGGAGCCCCGCCTTCCCATTCCATTGTGGCCATCTTGGAAAAGGATTTTCCATCCTACAGCGGGATGCCGCAGGCATCCCGCTGTAGGAAGAAAAATCTATTTTTTAGCACCCTAGGTTCCCGCTTTGGGAAACTAGGGTGCTAATGGCCTTTATCCCCCTTTGAAGGGACTGCAATGGAGGATAATGCCCTGGAGCCCTCGTTTATTTATTTATTTGTTTGTTTGTTTATTTATTTATTTATTTATTTATGACGCAACCAAACCCGCAGGCATCAGGGCTGCCGGCCCGTTATCCCCCGTTCCAGTATCTGGAACGGGGGATGAACGTCACATCATTCCCATTAGCATAACAGAAAATGCTAATGGAAATTTGAGAAAAACGTATTAAGTCTATACTTTACTGAGAAATGTAAAGTAAATGGAGTCAACAAGATTTTTTTTTAGTTCTGTTTTTTAACTGTGAAAGTTGGTTCCTAAAAAAAACCTTTCTTTTGTTGTTTTAAAAAAAACATTGCACAAGAGGTTAGAACATAAGGTGAGGAGGGAAATGAGGGATGAGGCAACAAGCACTAAAATGGAGGGGCAGGTGGACAAGGGAAAATGTTGCACGTGTGTTTCTTCTAAGGTAGTCAGCGGTGTTTCTCATGCTCCTTGATAACAGCTTCAACCACACTTCAAAATGTCTTCCCCCTGCAGAGTGGTATGTTGTAGTAAATACAGAGGACTGTTGTCTTCCAAAGATATGGATCAACAGCCTCTTTTATTGCTTGCAAGGTAGCTGGTGGCATTTTGTGTCCCACAGAAGTAGGCTGTGTGGTTACAGTATTGGTTGAGGAAGATGAGGTGGAGGAAGACGCCTACTACTTGCTAAGAAAGGAAAAATCTTTCTCAGAGCATTGCGGTAGTTGGAATTGTTGTGGTGGCACATGGAGGTGGTCCGGTAGGAGTAATGTCCAGGTAGTTCGTGACTGAGTACAAAGTTGCACTCAGTGCATTTCACTTTTGTAGCGTTAGCCTTTGGTGCATTCCCAACAGTGGTAAAGAACAGCCACACCGATGATTCTCTCTGGGTGCTAGAAGTAGGCACTTCCTCTACCTTATCTTCTTGGTCCCCTTCATTGTCTTTGGAAATACTGTGCTTTTTTGTTGTTTTGTGGGTCCGCCAGCTGGTGGTGGTGGTGGTGGTGGCTCTTGGGGAGGAGGGATGGCAATAGCTGATGCAATTTTTAAGATAAATAGCAGTTTTGCTACTATTCTTCCAAGTATGTGCTTTGTGCTAGATTGTTAATGTATAATGAGTAAGAATAGGTTACGAGCTGTGCAAGGGTACATTTTGAGCTTGAAAGTTCCTATATCAGTAGAAAATGCAGTTCCAAACTGTCCTCAAAGCAAGGACCCAAACACGAAGTGCAAACACGTTCATGGACACGTCAGCATGCTGCACGCTAGCACATGGTCCCAGAGAAGTAGTCTGTGTGGTTCAGGTATTGGTTGAGGAAAATGAGATGGAGGAAGACAGCTTAATACGTGCAATCTTTCTGGAAAATAAACATGCCTCAAATACACAATTCATTTGTATACATGATAATAAACTCTAATCTTATTGTCATTTTCTGGTGATGTTGTTTATTTCCTCCTTACTGCAGTTTCCCTTTATGTGCCTCAGATTTCTGTGCATTGTGGCTCTTCAAGTGTAGAATTGTTTGCTATTTATTCCATGTTTAACATTGGTTACAACTCTGATAGGGTAGCATTTATTATTTTACTGGCCAACATTGCCAGATACATTTTTTTGTACTTGTATGGTGCATGCTGCAACCATTGCCTAAGTATATATATTATTAGGTTCCTGTATTAACAACAACACTGTCAGGATTAGGTTCCTGTATTAACAACAACACTCCAACAAAATGTTTTGTTTAGATGAGTGCATTTTTTAATACATGAAGTAGTTCATGATCGGTCTCCCAATCGTCCCTGACATCTTGTTACCAACATTGTAAACACAACTCCTTGTAGGAACTTTTCCTCAAAATAAATTCTTATGTGATGTCATCAGTGATGTCATCAATAACATTTGTGATGTCATCTTTGATGTCCTGGGTGTTAATCTTAGCATTACACAGTGGCGGCGAGAGTTGTTCTTGCTTAGCTCACCATAACTGGTGAATTTTACTTGTAACCATAAGGTCCCTTTAACAAAGATTTTTCACTGAATTGCATAGGTTTTCATTAGTGCAGTTTAACCATATGGTCCCTTTGAAAACGTTGTTTCACTGAATTTCATAGGTTTTTACCAGTGAACCCTAATTTGATACAAGTTCCTTACATCATACTCACCTAAATTTAGAGGCTATAGAGTCCGCAGACAGTACGAAAGTCCAGATACAGCAGCCAGCATCAACAAAACCCAGAAGCACAGGGAACAACAGAACATGTTTTACCCTTCAACCAACAAAGATACATACATAAAACAACATTACTGATATTTACTACACCCAAATATAACTTTTTGTACAATTCAACATTTCAAAATGTAAAAAAATTGTTTCATTTAGCACACGCTATTATGGAATGCACCAAGCACAAACCATAACTGTACACATCACATTATCAGTTCAGTACAACTATTCATACAGACTGACATACACTAGGAGCTCATTCCAAAACAACCACTCACCAAATAGTAAATACACTATTAATACCATTAATTATGTAAAGATTTCTCTTAAACAAATATTACCATTTTTATTTTGACAGAAATGGCAAACACACTTGAGTGGCTAGAAGAAAACTTTCCCAAAGAAGAAATTAGTGATTGTGAAATCTCTAATAGTAAATAATGCATCTTTCAATATAAACAAATAATGTAATTTATACAGAGCTCATTGAAATAATGATGTCTTCTTTTCTAATAGTAGATACTTTACTTGAAGAAACTACACCACAAATTAGTTATGGAGAATCCCAATAATCAGAAACACAATCCCAATCCCCAAATGTACACAATGAAATCATGATCTTGTCTTCAAAATTGGATGAACTTTAAACGATTTCTAAAATATGTTAAAAAGCATGTTATTAGAATTCTTCTTCATCAACGTCCTACATGTAGCCGCCCTTCCCCCAGCAATCACCCCAATCAAATTCACAAAATATAAATCCCCTTTCGTCCTCCTATGATGACTTTATAGATATTCCAAATTCTCCATGTATGTTTCCCATTCTGATATCCCATCCCTTTTCATAAATACATTTCTTTTTTATACTATAAATATCTTGTATATTATTCTGTGATAAATTCCTTTTTTTTAAAACCCCAGTTAATGTTCCATGGACTATAGACTATTCAGGGGTCCGTTTATGCAATGGGGAGTCCGCGGACATCACGCTGTGTTCGGACATGTCTGGTCTCGCATGATGCACTTTTATTGGTCCATAGACAATGCGCTCATTTGCAGACATCTATGCGCATGCGCCCGTAGTCTGCCACTCAACAGGGTCCATGGACACCCACCATAGCTGTGGACATCTCCAGATGTCATCATGTGACTGCACCATTCCATAGCTCCTAGACCCATTCTTTGTTGATCTGTAAACTTTTTACAACTTAACAATGCCTATTTTTTGACTCGATATTCCGTGGATAGTCGCTTGGTCTGAGGTCTGTTCCTCTGAAGGGACACAATCATTACTTTCAGTAATTCTCAATCTGGCTATCCAAGAGAAAGCTAAAAGAAGGAGCTGCTGCTTTGCAGATCAATATGGCATCACTCCTGACCATTCTTCCTCTCCAGGGGCCACCACCATCACCATCTAGAGGCTCTGGACAAGGGAACAGGCACAATGATGCAGTGGAGGATGACGAGCAACAAGAAGATGAGGTAGAGGAAGTTCCTACCTCCAGCACCCAGGGAGAGTCATGGGTGTGGTGGTTTTTTACCACTGTTGGGGGTGTACTGAAGACTCAGGCTGTCCAGGTGAAATGCACTTTGTGCGTGGTCATACTCAGTCATGGACAACCTTCGGGACCACCTCCATACACCGCCACACTCGCTCCAAGCTCCCGGGTGCACTGAGAAAGGCTGTTCCTTTCTCAGGGAGAAGTACGTTTTCTCCCTCTACCCCATCTTCCTCAACCGCTCCTTCCACCACATAGGCTACTCCTGTGGGGCAGAGGATCCCACCGACTGCCTCGCAGGCATACCGGATGCTGTTGATCCTTACTGTTCGAGGGTCACAGTACTCTGTTTGTACTGCGACACACCACTCTGCTGGGGGAAGCATTTTCAGAGTGTTTTGCGGCTGCGGTCAAGGTGCACGAGAAACATTGCCCCCTACCTTAGATTTAAGGCACGCCCAACATATTCCACTGCCCACCTGCCCCTCCATCTCTGTGGTTAGTGCTCCTTCCCTTCCCTACCTTCCTTCCCTTCCCTCCCTCACCTGCCCCATCTTACCTTCTTGGCTCTTCTACAAAAAAAACCAAAATCCCCAAAAATATAAAAGCTCAAAAGACAAAAAAAGTTTTCCTTTTGGAGCCACCTTTCACAGTAAAAAAATAGAACGAAAAAGAATTACAGGACCGTTTGTAGCCTGCATAGTCCGCGGACAGTATACTAGTCCATGGACAGCTGGAAAATTGCAGGCATGGGTGGGGGAATGAAAATCAATTAACTTGTTTTTTGTTAAAAAATGGTGGCTCTTAAAAGAACCTTTTAAAAAAAGAAATGTTGGGGTTTTATATACTGAACTAACAAATGTTCTACTGAACTTAATTATTTTTCTAACTTTCACAAAAAGTGCTTCTTATTTGTTTGTTTCTGTGTTTGGCTTTTGTTTACTAACACTACTAAAAAATTCTTGAATGCATATTTTGTGTTGTAATGCATTTTTAACATTTTCAAGAAAAATCTGATTGCCAACATCAGTCAAATGCACTCCATCTGTTCGAAAAATGTTGACAATATCAAATGATATTTTCATTGTGAAAAGGTGTAATTCCAAAATCCTTCAAAAAAGCATGTACAACTGTGTTTACGTTGTGCCTTACTTTCATGATTTTTGGACAAAATAAATGAGAGCGCTTCCACAGTTGTCCATGAGCTATCCGAGAAAAAAACAATCTTCGAATGTGGAAATAGTTCCATCAACTTAGCAAATGTATCCATCATGGCAAACTGCAATGAACTTCCAGTGACATAGCCCAAACTGTTGCCTCCACAGTGAACTACAATGATGTCCAGATGCTTCGAAGTAACCACATTCTCAAAAAACAGGAGCAATTCCATCCACTTCATTCTTCAAACTTCAAACTCCATACCAGGAAACTTCAAATTCTTCTAGATTCACATGTAATCCACACTGCTCACAGTACACCTTTCCAATGGACCCAGAATCGCGCACCATCCGGACAGTCTGCTTCCTCAAAGCCATAGCCATAGCCATCTTCACTCCACACAACAAAGATAACTCTTGCTGCCCTGTCTTCCTGTACACCACACCCACAAAACCTGATTGGCTAATCCCCCAATGTCTGTGGACCTCCGCAAATGTTGTGGCCTCTGCAGTCTGCTTTCAATACCTGGCATCCTTAAAAGACCCAGATGGCATGTGTGGGGTCCAAAGAATACCACCTTTTCCACAGGCAGCATGACCAATTGAAGGGGGTGTGGAGGTTTAAACTAAAATGATTTACTCTACAATGGTGGCTCTTCAAAGAGACTTTTTTTGCTTTTTTTGCGTTTCTTTAAAAATACCCTTTTTTGCTCTTTTTGCTTGTATGTACTATAGTAACACATGCTTCATACTAACACATTCTTTAGTATACACTCCACATCTTCCCTTTTAACTTGTTCATATAAACCTTTTCAATGCATTTTGAACATAAAAAAAAAATCTGATTGCCAACATCAGTCAAATGCACTCCATTTCTCCAAAAAGTATTCACACCACCCAACTTGATATTTTCACTGTCAAAAGATGCCACCACTAAACCATATAAAACAGCACATACACCTTTATTGACATGCTTCCCAGCCTCTTCCATTTGTGGACAAAACACATTTGGATGTCTCCATATTTGCCTTTGATTAATTTCTGAAAAGAATTATCCTTGCAGCTAGAAACAGTTCCATTAAGCTTCTCAACACATCTTTCATGGCAACCTGCAAATATACTGGAGTCACATAGCCCAAACTGTTCCCTCCACAATAATATCTGGATGTTTAAAGAGAGCCATATTCTCACAAAATGGTAATAAGGTTGCCCAGTTTAACCCACAAATTGCATACCACAAAACATCTACTTCTTCCAATCTAATAGTAGCAGAGATGCCATGAGATTCAGTGTAAACATTTAATTATTGCATCCAAGAATCTCCCACCATCCACACACTCTGCTTCTTCATAGCCATAGCCACAGCCATTTTCACTGCATAAAACAAACAAAACACCTGCTACCCTGTATTCCTGTACACCACAACCAGAAAACCTGATTGGCTAATCCCCGATGTCCACAGACATCCATGACTCCCTATGGTCTCTGCAGTCCCATTTCAATGTCTGGCTTCCTTGAAGGACCCAGATGGCACGTACATTGTCGGTGGTCTACAGCGCTGTCCGTGAACGCTGTAGATTGGGCAGCCCTTCTACCCTTTTCACTTTTTTTTTTTTTATAACACTCCCTCATTGGCTGCTTTTAAGCAGTCACACATCCATCCATAAATCACATGCAAACACTCTACATGCAAACCTGTGATCTCAGTTCAACAGTTCAGATGCACTCTTCAACTCTCAGAGTACTTGTCTCCTGTTACTTACAACCACCTGCATAAAAAAACAACTGTGAAACACTCCAATATTTCTATTTGCAGATTCAACAACCTCTGCATATAACAAGACCTAGTACAGATATGCTTATATGTTTTAAGAAATTCTTTCAACACTTTTACAATAGGGTTGCTGCAACTTACCCTGTAAAAAGATTCACAATAAGTATATTCTCTTTTATAACCGCTCTCTCATAATGCCATATATTGCAGAATTCTGCACCTGGTCACATTATGTGGCAGTTACTTACATGTACTACCAACATATTAATATATTATTACTATATTATTTGTAAAGTGGCACACAACCAGTGCCACTTTATAAATTGTGTGTATCTGTTTTTCCATTCTTTTAGAAATAAGTTACACACAGTTCAGCTGTAAATGCACATATGTATGTTTTTACTTTATACAAAATGCCTCTGGAGGTTCCAGCAAAGAGGACATTACATTAGTCCAGTTTTGACCCAATTACGGCTCCGGCAATAGTGAGGCATTTCTCCGTGGACAGGTAGGGATTTGCTGTATTGAGTAGTTTGGTTGCGTAGGCAGCAGTGGCTGCCATGGCGCTAACCTGCCAGGACATCAAGAGGGTGGCATCTAGGTGGACTCCTAAGGTTTTGACTGATGAGGATACAGGGATATGTATGTTGTCTATGGTGAATGCAGTGTATTGGCTGCTGTGTCTTTTGAGGGTTTCTTGGGTCCAACCAGGAGTATTTCCATTTTGACTCAATTGCCAGTTGTCAACCCTCCAGGCCTGAATGGTGGAGTAGGCTGTATTGAGGGTATTGGTGTCGGAGTCGTAGTTACCAGTAAGAGGGAGTAGGACTTGTGTGTCATCGGCATAGTTTGTGTAGGCTATGATGATGGAGTTGAGGATGTTGAACAGTGGTCTCGTAAAGATGTTGTATAGTATGGGCGAGATGCACAAGCCCTGTGGGACTCCGCAGTGGATGGTGGCTGGGGTGGCACAGGCCTGTTCTGAAAAACTCTCATTGCTCTTCCTTCTAGGAAACAGACAATCCAGGCTGTGGCATTCGGTGAGAAATGGGTACAGGTAGTGAAGTGGTGGCAGAGAGTGTTCTGGTCCACTAATTTGAAGGCAGCTGACAAGTCTAGGAGGAGGAGAAGGGCTGTCTTACCCAAGTCCCTAATTTATTTGAGCTGGTTTTTTAAATAAATTAGTGCTGGTTCCGTGCCATGACCGAGCCGAAAGACGGATTGCCATAATCCTAGGATATGATTACTTTCGAGGAAGTGTTGCACCTTTAGATAAGCTGCCTTATCTAGAATTTTTAGTAAGAAGGGGACAGTTGCGATAGGCCTATAGTTGCTGGGTGCAGTGGGGTCGAGAGAAGGTTTTTTTTAGGAGTGGCCCTCCTTAAGTTGTGGGGGGATGAGTCATGAGGCAAATGATGCATTTCAAAAGGCGGTGAAGAAAGGGGAAAGGGTGGATGCGCATTCCTTGATTATAGTGGGTGGGCAGGAATCTCCTGTGCATTTTCAAGGTTTAAGGTTGTTCAATAGGTTAAGGACATCAGGTTCAGAGACTTCTCTGAAGGTGAAAGGGCAGAAGTTCTGAGAGGTTGTATTCAGGGTAGTAATGGTAACTGTGTGTTGTGGGGTATTCAGGCTGTTCTGGGTGGTCTGGAATTTACTTTGTAGGAGGTATTTTTTTTTTTATCATGGATTGGATGTTGGAGAACCAAGCTTCATCTTTGGTGAAGGATTGCACAGGGGGGACTGGATCTTTGAGTTCCCTAAAGATAGAGAAGATTTCCCTGGTGCCTGATATTGCGTTGGCAATCCTGTTGTTGAAGGGGGAGGCTTCTGCTAAGGAGATGGCTTTTTGAATTTGACTGAAAGCTTGTTGAATTCTAGTTTCAGTCATTCCGTTTTTTCTTTTTTTTTTGTTGTTGCCAGGCAGTGAGGGTGGTGCGTTTACTGTTTCACAATGCAAGTAGCTCTGGGGTGTACCATGAGTTTGAATGTCTGATGGGTTTCACTCTACGTGCTACTAGAGGGGCTATAGCGTCGACTGCTTGGATTAGCGTGGAATTGTATATGTCAGCGAGGACGTTGGGGTCATTGGAGAATGGTGGTCTGAGTATGGGTACTTCTAAGGTTGGTAGAAGGTTGTCTTTAGTCAGTTTGCATTTGCTACGTGCAAGAGTAGGAGGAGTGGAGACTTGTTTATGTTTCTGGGGTGCAGGGGTGGAGAAGAGGATGATGTGATGATCTGTCCATGGGCAGGGATCATTGGAAATTATGGAGTGTGAGCAGTTGAGGTCGGCAATCCAGTCAAGGTAGCGGCCTTTGATGTGGGTGGGGTTGATAACACATTGTGTGAATCCAAGGGTTTCTAAGGCCCTGATAGGTTTATTGGCTTGTAGGTCTTCTGGATCATTGAGGCCTAGGTTCAAGTCCCCCAGCAGGCTGATTTTTGAGGATATTTTAATGTTTTCCTCAAGGAGGTTATTATGCAAACCTGTTGTGGGACCTGTTGAATGGTAGAGGATGTGGAATGTAATGGTGCAGGTGGGGCAGGTGGAGAGCTTGAGTGAAAGTATGTCGCTGTTGTTTTTGAGCGAGGTATTGAGCTGCCTGAAGGGCAAAGACTCTTTGGCTATGAGCGCCACTCCACCACATCTATTACTCGGGCGGTCCTGTTGGTAGATGGTGTAGCCTGATGGGAGGGTTAGGGATAAGGCAGAACTGGAAGCTTCGTGGTGCCATGTCTCTGAGATGGCTAGGGCATCTAGGTTGTGGGCTTTAAGCAGGTATGGGATATTGAGGGCGTGCGCTGGCAGGGATTGAGCTTTAACAAGAGCACAGTTAATGTGCACTAGGGGTTTTGGGGGTGGCTTAGGAGTGGGTGCAATAGTGGCAAGGTTGTCGGTGGAGAGCAGTAGGGTGGGCATGGACGTTACAGCTTAAGTCTGCAGCTCATCCAGGACAGGACTGCGAGACTTGTCCTTGGCCTCAAGCCCAGGGATCTTATCTCTCCAGCTCTGAAATCTCTTCATTGGCTCCGAGTGGCTGAAAGGATTATGTTCATGACCCTTTGCATTGTCCACAAGATCTTCTGGGGCCTGGGTCCAAAATACCTCAACTCTCCCTTCGGAAATACCTTCCTACTCAAGCTCTTCGCACCTCCACCTACAACTCCCTCAGGGTCAGTCGCTTCTCTGAGCAACGAGTTGGGGGCAGATCTCTTTCTTCGCTGGAGCCGCCCTCTGGAATATCCTCCCTACCTCTCTGAAACTTGAGAACAACCATCTTCAGTCCCAGAAGCACCTCAAGACCTTCTTCTTTACATCTGCCTTTGCTCTTCCACTCCCCTGCTAATCTCTTTATACTTCGGCTTTGGGCACCCGGCTAACCTCTGATTTCATGCCAGATCCCTGCCCACCCAGCTGCATACCCGCACTGCCTTTTGGCAACCCTTGCACTTGGGTCTGTATCTGCAATGCTACAGTCCCCTTCCAGCACTTATTAGACACCCGCTGTCTGTGCCTTATTCTTGCACTTAACACCTGCTGGCCGTACTACCTGTTGTTTTTTGATCTCATGATCATCACTTTCCATTCTCCTCCTGCCCCTTGCACTGTCACTCTTCCCTCTCTCCTGTACTTTCGCGTTCTCAATGTCACTGAGCCTAGTAAGATCATTGTTTTGTCCTCCCTTGTTCTCCTCCCTTGCCACGTCATGCTCTGAAGCACTTGTGTATGGGTACGATATAAATCAAATATCATATCATATCATGTCAGTATGCAGAGTAATAGAATTTACATTGTTGTGCATTTCTGCTTTAGCATGCAAGATATTGACATTGACATTAGTATGCATTTCAAAAATATTATGCAATACATTGACATTGTTCTGCAGGGCATAAGCGGAGGGTTCTTTGGTGGGATATCAAGGATGTTGGTAGTTGGTAGTGACACTACACTTGGTTTATGATCCAGGGTGGCCAATGTTTGAGAATGACCATTGCTGGAATGAGGGGCAAGAGCACGCAGGTTCGTAGAGGTCTTGATGGCTGCTAAGGGTTTGGGTAGGTCCATAGAGATGTTTGTGAAGGAGAATTTGGGGGGTGCCCTTCCCTTTAGAGGTCCTTAGTAGGTGTTGCTTTCTTAGCCTGGGCAAGGAGACGACATTCATGTTGCAGCTGCTGGCAGGCATGGCTGAGGTGGTGACCTGGCTTTGGCGGCTGCATGCAGCAGATATGCCTTGTTGGGGGTTGGTTGCAATTGTGGGTGGGGCCTCTTGGCTGGGTGTATAGGTTTAACATCACCCTGTGGGTAAGGGTGTGCCTGGTTTGTAGTTAGGTGGGCAGATGGACTGTAAGTGGGTCTAATGCTCAGGTGAGGGAGATGCGAGAGGGCAGCTCTGGACTTTGCAGCTGGGTGAGTTAGTGACCGGTAGGTGGGCTTACAGATAGGAGAGGGACATTCCGTGGCTGCAGATAAGGATGGCACTATGGGTATCAGCGCGGAGCCCAAGGAGACAGTTCCTGATTGTGGTGCACCCAGGGAGGGTGGACTGGAGTGCGTGTTGGGTTCCAGCATGTAGAGTATTGAGCCTGTGTGTTAGGGATGCTGCAATGGGTGGGATATATCCTGGCCTGGTGCTGCATATGAATTGAGGGGAGTGGCCGGGAACAGGTGGTCAAGCAGCGGCATGCATCATATGAGTCCGTCCTACGGATATGGGTGGCTATTGAGGCCTGTTGTAGGTCTGCGTCTAGTGTGGGCAGGGCCTTTTTTACTTTTGGGGCACTCCATGGATGTGCGGCATAATAAGGGGGGCTGTCATGGCATGCTGGCGGGGAGTGGATTTTCAGGGAGGGTGCCGTAGGGGATCTTGGCTTACCGGCTCTGGCCTTGGGTCGGTTGGGTTTGTTTCAGATCCATTAAGGTTCAGCTGAGGTTGCGGAGTGGGCGAGATCTGTGACTCCATTCTGCGTGTGGTACCTAACAGCTGTGGCGCACAACACCACATACTTGCACTGTGTAGGCTTTGCCACAGAATGCAAATCGTAAGCATCAGCAGAAATTAGCATCGTACCTGGCGTTGAACGTAGTGTAGAATGAAGATCGGGCAGCATGCTCTGCGGAGCTGTGGCACAAAAAATTGTGCCCTTGGCCTGCATTGGCTTTGCCGCAGAGGATCGAGTGCATGGGTTTTATTATAAGCGTCCCAGCGCAGGCTTTGCTGCAGAGGGTCAAGTGCGTGGGTTTTATCGTAAGCATCAGCGGAAATGAGCATCATATTTGGCGTCGAACATAGTGTAGAATGAAGATCAGGCGGCCTGCTCTGCAGACCTGCGGTGCACAAAAACATGCGCTTGGCCTACACGCACTTTGCCAGAGATGGTCGGGTGCATGGGTTTTATCATAAGCGTCAGCGGAAATGAGCATCAAATGTAGTGTAGAACGAAGATCGGGCAGCGGTGTTAACGGAACTGCAGCGCAAAACACTGCACCCTTGCCCTGCATGGGCTTTGCTGCAGAGGGTCGAGTGCGTGGGTTTTATCGTAACCGTCAACGAAAATGAGCATTGTATGTGGCATCAAAAATAGTGTAGAATGAAGATCAGGCAGTCTGCTCTGCAGACCTACGGTGCACAAAACTGCATACTTGGGCTGCATGGGCTTAGCTGGAGATGGTCGGGTGCATGGGTTTTATCATAAGCGTCAGCGGAAATGAGCGTCATATGTGGTGTCAAACGAAGATCGGGCAGCATGCTCTGCGGATCTGCAGCGCACAACACCGCACCTTTGGTCTGCGCGGGCTTTGCCGCAGAGGGTCTGGTACGTGGATTTTATCACAATCATCAGCAGAAAGGAGTGCTGTACGTGGCGTTGAATGTAGTCTAAAACAAAGATCGAGCAGTGTGCTCTGCAGATCTGCGGCACACAACACTGTGCCTTTGGCCTGCTCAGGCTTTTCAGCAGAGGGTCGATGCGTGGGTTTTATCATAAGCATCAGCTGAAATGAGCGTTGTAGGTGGCATCGAACATAGTGTAAAACGAAGCTCGTGCATAATGCTCTACAGACCTATGGTGCACAACACTATTCCCTTGGCCTGCGCAGGCTTTGCCGCAGAGTGTCGGGCGTGTGAGTTTTATCGTAAGTGTCAGCGGAAATGAGCTTCGTACTGTGGGGTGCATTTACAGGCCCTAAACAGAAATCCCTGTCACCTTAAAAACTGCATTAAACATTGCCACCAAAAACGGCTTTGCTTTGCTTTCCCTGGCACATGTGTGGCAAGCATTTGAACACTGCAACCCAAGAACGGCTCTGCGTTTGCTTTTATTCTATCTGTGTGACAAGAAGTTAAACATTGCACCAAAAACGGCCCTGCGTTTGCTTGTCTTTCATCTGAATGACAGGAATGTATGCACTGCGTTCAAACACGGCCCTGCATTGCTGGTGTTTCATCTGAATGACCAAAAAGTTATGCACTCCAGCCAAAAATTGCCTTGTCTTAATTTTAATTCACATAAGGGGCAAGGATTTCAACATTGCAACCCGACACGGCTTTTGTTTTTGCTTTCATGTGAACAGCAGCTCTCTAAAACACTACAAATGAGAAAAATGGCTTGGCTTTTTCTTTAATTTAGAGTGAAATCAAAGAACCCTTTGCAGGGGGCCTACCCCTCCGTGTCAATGGACCAACAGCAAATGCAAACTACTCAAAAAGGACAAAGTAAAGAATCTCATGACCTGTACACCGGCATTTCACACCTTAGATGAAAAAATGGCTTGCACACGTGTGAAGAAAGAAAAATGGTTTTTAAAAGCCACAGTGAAACGATAGTGCTGCTCACAAAGAAATGTCAGTGAAATATGTTGTGGGTGGGTGTTGACTAAAGCCATGTACATTGTGCATTCCCCCACACGACTTCAATCCCCTTGGAAGAGGCTCAGAATACCGGAAAAAACTGTTTTTGAGATAAGGCAGGAAACTTCTCAATTGAAAGCCTTGCCTCCCACTGGAAGTTTCCCCGATAAGTGAACTATTCTGCAATGACATGTGACTGAGGGTGTCATAATTCCCTGCACTGCCAGACTTTAAGGCAGGGGGCTCAGGGAGGACAAATAAAGCAAGTGTGGCTAGAGCTTGACCAGGAAGTGTGAGTTCCACCTGTGCCCACTAACAAGGACAAACTGACAAACTTCAAAGGGTGTAATAAAAATCTCGGGTCACTGGCAGAGCAAGGGGAAGACAGTTGGCTGTGGGGGATGAAGCACCACCCTCCCATATGTGACAGATCCTCCAAATTGACATTAAAGGATTGATTCATTTTAGGCATTTTTCAGTGCACTCAGAATAAGAAGTAATTTCTTTTTCTGCTACTTTTCCATGTGATTTCCAGGTGGTTGTTTAGAGACTAAGTGCATGTTCCTAGGACTTTGTGGACTGAAATGGACAGTAAAGAATCATTCCGGGCTGCTTCAAACATGGGAAAAATATAACAGTGGAAAGATGGAGATGGAAACTATGAACATGCTTGATCATTTGCGGAGTTATAACTGTTATCCATTGTGTTAAAAGGATAAAAAAAAGTGCCAAATGGCCATGCTACATCGTACGGATTTGGCAATCGATTTACCTAATTCCCCATGACCGGCCACAACTGCATATCTTGTTCAAATGCCGGGGCTAGTATAAGTATAAAGTTATGAGGCATAACTCATTTTTGCAAAAAAGTTGACCTGAGAACAAAGAACTTTCATGAATGCCAAACAGACATATGGTGCTCTCTCCCCTGGAACCAATAATGCCAGGGGGCGGAGAGAGGAATGGGAAACTGTCCTATCCGGGGGTAGGGGTAATTATAGAGTACTCCCCCTAGATTGTAAATGGAGTGATGTAATTTGTGCTTTATAAGGGGGGACTGTATGATATGATATGATATGATATGGCATTTGTAACGCGCCTATACACAAGTGTTTCAAGGCGCGACGAGGCAAGGGAGGGGGAACAGAGGGGAGATTAACAACGATCTTATTAGGCCAAGTGAAATTCAGATTGTGCAAGTGCATGGGAGGGGGAAGTGGGAAAGTGTGGGGGGGACAGTGAAGTACATGGGATAAATAAATAACAACAAGTAAATAAGTACGGCCAGCAGGTGGCAAGTGCAAGGGTAAGTTTGTTTGTTTGTTTGTTTATTTTATTTATATTGCGCACCTGACCCGGAGGTAATTGGGCGCTGGTAGGACATTAATGGTTACATGGCAAAGTATAGACAGTTGTATGCATGAGAGATGCAGTTTAAACAGTCAAAGGTAAGATTACAAAGGTAGATCTATACATATAATACATATTATACAGTAAACATTAAGGTCATAGCAATAGTACAGGGCAACATATGTACAAATTAAGCAGTCCCACCAAGGTCAGTGGTATCTCAAACTGTGGCGTTTATGTTTTATAGAGTAACCATGTGACAACATGGCTTCTGAATTTGTTGAATGCTTGAATCGTTTGAATATTCTGAGGGAGGGTGTTCCATAGCTGGGCGGCTAATACCGGGAAGCTAGTGCCACCGACTCTTTTTAAATTATATCTGGGCACTACCAGACATGGTATGTTGGATGATCTAGTGGTTCTGTTGGACACTTTCCATGTGAACTTGTCTGTGAGATAGGGTGGGGCTTGGTAGTTAAGCGCTTTGTGAGTGAGGCAGATAGTTTTAAGGTCCATTCTATCATGTACAGAGAGCCACTTGTGTTGCTTTCTTGTTTCTGATATGTGCTCTCTTTTGGGAATATTTAACGCTGCTCTGAGCGCGTTGTTTTGCATGATCTGCAATTTATTTAGAATGGCTTTATTGGCACCTAGGTGGAGAATGTTACAGTAATCCAATTTAGATTGTATGAGCGCTCTCGTCAGTGTAAGGCAGCTGGTGGGAGATAGTGAAGGTCTGCAGGCTCTAATCAGCTTGCTGGTGTAGGCAGTGGCGGATGAGGTCGTTTTTATCTGTTTAGTTAGGTTAGACTGGGCATCGAGGTAAAAACCTAAAGTTTTTACATGTTTGGCTATGGGTATATTATTCCCATCAATGAGGATGCTTGTATAGTGGGGACTTAGTTTGAGCAGGTTGTTAGGTGAGCCAACTAGGAGTAACTCTGTCTTATCATAATTCAGGCAGAGGCCATGTGTGGCCATCCATGCCTGAATGATAGTGTATACTTCGTTGATCCGTGCGATATCTAAATCATGAGTTCCTGATAGGGGTAGGAGTATCTGGGTGTCATCCGCATAATTTGTGTAGGTGACACCCAGACGGTCCAATTTGTCAAATAGTGGCTTTGTAAAAATGTTGTACAAAGTGGGCGAGACGCAAGATCCTTGGGGGACTCCACAGGTGATGGGGATGGGATCAGCAGCTGCCGAAGGTGAGAACAACCGCATTGTTCTGTTTGCGAGGAAAGATTGGATCCAGGAGACTGCAGAACTAGAGAAGTGAGCTGCTGATGATAGGTGGTCACAAAGTATAGAATGGTCCACCAGATCAAAAGCCGCTGAGAGGTCCAGAAGGAGTAGGATGGCCATCTTACCTTTATCTTTCAATTCATCGATCTGGCTCTTGAGGTCAACAAGGGCGGTTTCTGTGCCATGCTGAGGTCTGAAGCCAGATTGACGGATTCTGAGTAATTTGTGAGTTTCAAGAAGTCTTGTATTTGCAAGTAGGCAATTCTATCCAAGATTTTCAGTAAAAAGTGGACTGTCGTAATTGGTATATAGTTAGTGGGTATAGCCGGGTCGACGGTCTGTTTCTTTAGTAGCGGTTGAACCCAGGACTCTTTGAGGTTACTTGGGACAGAGTTACTAGAGAAGGAGGAATTTATGAGCTTAGTAATGAATGGGGCTAGGTCTCTGGCTGCATCTTTTATCATCTGGGCCGTGCAACTGTCGCCCTTGCAATTAGACGGTTTAAGAGACGCAATAATTTTTTGAACTACGGGTATGGTAACTTTTTAAGCATGAAACCTGAGTTAATGTGTGAGGTGGGGGTTGGTACTGGAATGTTGACTGTAAATTGGGATCTTTTGTCGGCTATTTTGGACTGAAGTCCTTCAATTTTGTTGGAAAGGGCATTTTGTATACTGGTGCACCAGGCTTTATCCATAGTTGCATGTGTCTGGTGGGGGTTTGGGGTTCTCTAGTTCTCTTAGGATGTTGAATAATTCTTTAGTACTGGAACTGGCTTGGGCTAGTCTGTCGTTGTAGGTTTCTTTTTTGGACTGGATTATCTTATTTTTGTAAGTGGCAGTGATGATGGCAAGGTTTGTTTTGTTTTCAGGTGTGGGGGAGGATTTCCAACGTGATTCCAATTTTCTTTTTTTAATACAGAGTATTTTTAGCTCTGGAGTGAACCACGAGTTAAGATGGGCTAAGGGTTTACTTTTGCGCAATTTTAGCGGGGCAATAGCATCAATGGCTTTAGTCATGGTCTCCTTATAGGTGGTAATCAGAGTGTTAGGATCATAGGTGTCCGGTAAGGCATTGAGTAGGGGGACTACCAAAGGAACTAAGGCTTATGCTGTGATGTTGCGTTTATTTCTTGTGAGGCAGGGGGGGGAGCAATAATGGGCTTTTTCTTTTCAAGGTTGTTGATGTTCATTTCAAAGGTGATAAGGTAGTGGTCTGACCATGCTAATGGAGTAGAATCTAATAGGGTGGTGTTACAATTGAGAACCGCTACCCAATCAATTATCCTGCCCTTTTCATGGGTGGGTTTGGAGCTAATTTGGCATTGTTCTGATAATGCAGTGGCTAGGGAGGTGGCGTGTGGGTCACTAGTGTCTTCATAACCAAGGTTAAAGTCTACTAGAATGATGTTTTGCACCATAGGTTTAGTGGTGTCAGCTGCTAGGGCTGTGATGTCTTCTTTGAAGGATCCAAGAGGTCCTGGGGGCCTGTAAATGATGTGTAGTGTGATAGTTTTGTTTGGTGAAGTTTGGAACTTGACTGAAAGGAGTTCACACGATGCCAGCAACGTAGGGGTGGCAAGTCTTATATTGAGAGTGGATTTAAAGATGATGGCTATTCCTCCTCCGCGAGCAGTGGGTCTGTCTGCACGGAGAATGGAATAATTATCCAGGACAGCTAGGGCAATAGAAGGGCCTGCTGCCTCGTGCAGCCAAGTTTCAGTCAGTGTAGACATCGGGTGTTGAGTGCTGGTAGTGGGACTAATAGGGGTACAGAAACAGCCCCTAAGTGTGGTAGTTGCCAGAAGGCAGTGCAGGTGTGCAACTGGCAGGGGAGGGGACCTGGGCCATAGGTCAGAAGGTGGCCAGGTAACATGTGCAGTGTCAGATTAAGTCAGGACGTCAGCAGGGGAGAGAGGGAGAAAAAGTAGAAGCAAAGAGAAAGGTTTTGAGGTGTCTCCGGAACCTGAGATGATTCTCCTCGAGTTTCAGGAAGGCTGGGAGGCGATTCCAGAGGCAGGCCCCAACAGAGGATAGAGATCTACCACCAACTCGTTGCTTGGAGAAGCGACTGACCCTGAGGGAGTTGGAGCTGGATGAGCGAAGGGTTTGAGAGGGAAGATATTTAGGGAGAGAGAGTTGAAGGTAATGAGGCCCCAGGCCCCAGAAGACCTTGTGGACAATGCAGAGGGTTTTAAACGTAATCCTTGCAGCCACTGGGAGCCAGTGAAGGATTTCAGTCCTGGAGAGATACGATCTCAGGGCTTGAGGCCAAGGACAAGTCTTGTAGTCCTGTTTTGGATAGGTTGCAGAGGGCGGAGAGTAGAGGCAGGTACATTTAGAAGGAGGCTGTTGCAGTAGTCCAGCCTAGAGAGAACCAGAACTCTGGAGAAAGCGAGCTTCTGGGGGAAGGAGAAGAAGGGAAGAATACCTCTGAGCTGGTGGTTGGTGGTGTGATTTCTTAGAGACGTCAGAGATGTAAGGAGAGAGGGAGAGTGTGGAGTCAAAGATGACCCTGAGGTTTTTAGCCTCACAGGTAGGAGCAGGAGGAGGGCGAAGAGAAGCCGGACAACCTGTACTAGGTTGAAAGACAAACACACAAAAATCCAGGGGGACAGGAGAAGGAGGACAGAGAGGAGGCAGCTGAACCATACCACCTTTCAGAGTGCAGAGACCAGCCTTTTTGTCCTAGCTGTCCAGAGTGTCCAGGGATCCAGCTGACTTTCCAGAATCCCAAACCAAGGCTTACTTTGTAAGTAGGAAATAACGCCAGCCCTAAATTGCATAGACTTTTCCTTTTTGTATCATTGCATACCAAATTTTCCCCATTGAAACCTCATTGAAATCCAATTGAAAATCAAATTGAAAATCCCATTGAAACTCCCATTGAGAACCCAAATTGCCAGTGAAATTAATTTGTTTTCCCATAGAAGAATCTGTATTAGCCTGTGTATTTTAGCATATGCCTTTTTTAGATCTCTTAGTTGTCTGTATAAATCCTTAGTATTATTTTGAAGTAAATCAATTAATTCCCCAAATTCATGTTCAAAATTGTTGCCATTCGAAATCAACAATCTTGTCAAGTATTTTGTATTTAATTATTATAGTCATTAAAGTATTGCCTCAAAAGAATTAGTCTCTGTGTAAATGAAAAACAAATGTTCCCGTGTATTGTGTGCATTGCCCCACAAACTCCTAACTTACCTCTATCCTATTAAAAAACCCAAACCGTAGTCCCATTGAGAGCAACCCCTTTTGTCTAGAATCTTATCTGTTATGTGCCTCTGTCCTTGTGCTTGAAAATCGATTTCCGATTTTGAAAGCTAAACCCTTTCTGTAGCTGCCTGTCATTGGAACCCCAGTGTAAAACAATTTCCCATTTGCAAGAGTAATTTTTGCCCTTTTGCCTTGCCTTCTCCCAAACCCGATGTTTCCATTTCTTTCCTATGTTTGCCCTGGTGTGCTGGATAGTACTCGCTAAGTTTTCCCTATCTCCTAAATTGTAAGGAATCCGATTTCCTTGCATTCTGTCCCCTTGCAGTTGTGAGTAACAATCCAAATCCTAGTCTGCCATTTTTCTCCAAAAACAGGTTTTCACTTTCTTTTCTGGCTTCCCATTTTGGGGTGGTGGGCTTTATTCCAAATCCAATTTTCTCTATCTATGCTTACTGCTTGCCACTGCCTTCCATTCAAAACAATTAAGTTAGCTGATGTTTGGGGGTCAGTCTTGCAGGGGGAATGCTAAACCTTGACGCTATCACTTGATTTAAAACTGTTCTTTTTGCTGTTTTGCCATTAAAGATCTGTGTAAACTGTGACAGGATATCTGAACCAATTGTGCTGTAGGAATAATTGCATTTGTGCTGCCACATATTGGTGGCTGCTGTATTTTGAGTAGTTTTCCTTTTTCATTAAATAATAAATAAATTAATAAATATCTTATTGATAAACACCGGCCTGGTTCCTAGTCAATTGTGAAACAGGGTGTTTGTGGAGGTTGGGTGCAAAACTGGTTGGGGGCCCAATCAGAAAGAATCTGTAGTATATTAAACATAAAAAGCATTTTGTTTGTGTGCCACATTCCTTGTCGGGGAAGGAGTGCCTGGCTGGAGTGTGCCATGTAATAAAACCGTGACAGTATGTGGTGTCGAACATAGTGTAGAATGAAGATTGGTCAGTGTGCTCTGCGGAACTGCGGCACACAACATCATGCCCTTGGCCTGCGCTGGCTTTGCCGCAGAGGGTTGGTTGCGTAAGTTTTATTGTAAGCATCATCGGAAATGAGCGTTGTACGTAGCGTCAAATGTAGTGTAGAACGAAGATCTGGCAGCTTGCTCTGCAGACCTGTGGCGCACAACACTGCACCCTTGTCCTGCGCGGCCTATGGCCATGCTCCCAAGAATCTGCCCATTGGCCACAACCACCACAATTTAATTAAACCATACAACAAGTACGTACAATGCACCTGCAAATAACAACACTCACCCTGAACCTCCCCACTCCAATAACGTTCCCAGACAGTAAGAATTACCGCAGACACGATGGCACCTGCACTGCTTTTTTTCAGCTATAAAAACAGCTCCCTGTCAAGTTTTCCCCACTCCCCTACCCTTTCCAAGCCGTCTTTCAGCCACAAAATAACCCAAATGCATTTTCTGCACCTTTTTCTAACCATGCTATCCACGCACAACAGTAATGACTGAGGACTCAGTGGCACCTGCACTGTTTTTTTTCACCTATTCCTATCAACTTTTTCCACTGCTTTTTTGGCCACAAACTCACCCCAAATGCATTTTCCAAACCCTTTTCTCACTGAGCTGTCTGCAGTCATCTGCGATGTCCGGGATCCAACATGACAACCGTTGCAAGACAAAATTGGACGCACTTCACGTTTTTAAACAGCCAATCAGCATGTGTTTTTGGTGTCCGCAGACGTCGAACAGCCCCCTGATTGGCCCAGAGGCGTCCGCGGACCCCAAATCAGGAAATGAGTCAGCAGACCAGACCCAGATATCACTAATTTTCATGTACCTACTTTTTGGCAATTCTTTTTAAAACTACTGGACAGATTTACACCAAATGTACAAAGGCACGCGTTCGGAACCAAAACACCGCTCCTAGCGCAGGTTTGGTGAAAATTCCTCCTGCGTTTTGGACTGTAGGTGCGAGCAACATTTCTTTCCATTGTGTCTATGAGTATTTTTAAAAAAAATGTTGGGACCGCCCTATAACTTTGCCCCCCTTGAACAAAACCTCACATAACTTTGTGAAATCATTCGAAGCTGGCCATACACTTTTTCTTGCAAAGATTGGTGAGGATTTGTCCAACGACGCCAAAGTTATAAATCGGCCACAAAGTGCTCTTTCTATGAGTTGAGCAATTTAACCATACCTACACCAGTGCTACAGCAGGCTGTGTAGTATACATATGTATTCAGTGAAAAAACTGGTTAAGTTGCAATAATAAAAACCTATCAAATTAAGTGGAAAAACTTTATTAAAGGGATATTATGGTTACAAGTAAAATCGAAAAACGCCAGAAATTCACCAGTTATGGTAAACTAAGCAACCATAACTCGCGCCACCACCGTGCACTGCTAAGAATAACACCCAGGACATCAAAATTACATCAAAAACAGACTGAAACCCAGATATCATTTTGTTTTAACCTACTTTTGGCCCATTTTAAAGAAATCTACAGGACGGATTTACACCAAATTTACAAAAGCACGCTTTCGGGACCAAGTCGCTGCTCCTGCTGCAAATGTGGTGAAAATCCGTCCAGTGGTCTGGGCTGTAGTCATGAGCAAACATTTTTTCCATTGCGTTCATTGAAAAAAAAATGTGAGACCCTCCTAATAACTTTGCCCCCCCCTTGTCAAAACCTCTCCTAACTTGCCCAAAAAAAATCAGAGAGGGCCATTTGCCTTTGTTTGCAAAGTTTGGTGAGGATTCGTCCATGGGGAGCGAAGTAATAAGCTGCGCAAAAAGTGTTCTTCCTGTGAGTTGAGCAACTTACCCATAACTACACAGCCACTGCTGCAGGCCATGTAAAATATATATATATCAATTTACCTGCTTGTGTAAAGGTTGTAAATGTAAGTTAGTGAACACCCCACTTCAAAGATACATACTCTACCCTCCTGCCCTCTTCTGTAGAGTAAATAGCTGTGAATAGATGACATTTCACGGCTCCAAGAGTCTCCTGCTCCTTGTGGGGAACAGCTCCCACCTTGTGCATATGCTGATCCCTTACAGTCCCTCCCTACCCTTGGAAGGACAGCCCTTAAAATCTGGATCACTAAAGCATGGCTGTTTTTGCACTGGTTTAATCATTTAGCTAGCGCGCATGCACACATCTCTGTAAGGTAACCCCTGCCACTGAGGCCTTTAGCTAGAAAAGGGCCAGTGTGACCGCAAACTAGAGATTTCAGTGTTTTTGGAAAGTCCATCCTATCCCCTCAGCCAAATCCCTTTTCTGTCACTACCAACACACAGCTCCTCACCATCTTGCAGCCACCACAACACCCCGTTCCTCTCCTTAGGCCAGAGTTCTGCACATTTTGAGTAATCTATAGTCCACCTTCTATCTTTTCTGCTGCTTGTTTTCATCATACAAAACCCTCTAGAGGGTAGCAACATCCCAACTATACCAAAGGCCCGGTACTCCTTAAAAAACTGGTGAGCTGTGGCAGTTGAAAGAGAGTGGAGTGAGAATATTATTTTGGACTGTGTGAGAAGAGTTTCGGTTTGAGTATGGCAGCAGGGTAGACCGCTAGTCAAAATGATGAGGCATTCTGGGTCCTGCCGTAACCAATGCCTGGCAAAATGCTATCCTCTGCCTCGAGGGGCAAAAGTCTCAGCAGCCCATTGAGCACTGCAGATGATCGTGTTATTGTACGGTTTGAAGCATCTCTCAGCTTGCAAACCAACATACTAAGGAAGGTGAAATGGGTGACTGTGGTCCACACATTTGAAGCAGCTCTTCCTATAAACCATAGGTTCTAGCCTCCCACTGCCTTCAGAAGGCGGCTTATGGTAATGCCCAACATTCCAGACTGGCCGTTTACCTCATCTGCCAACTTGCGGATGCTTGTTTTGTTCCTCATTGGATACGCTGCATCTACTTGAGACAGAGAGAAACAGAGCGAAGCGAAGCAAGAGACAGTGGCATTGACAGATGGCATTGCGAGCTAGAGAAACGGGACCTGTCTGCAAAAGGCCAAGTGCAGAGTTACAGATTGTTTTGACCTATAAGGCATATGCTCCTCTTACCATAACTTACTCCTCTCTAAGATCTTGCACCACTTTACACTACACACACACCACCCATAGATGGCCACCACAGACCTAACCATTAGCACATCAGCACTAACTGAGCCACGACTAAGCTTTCCACTTTAGTCCTACCACACTCTCCACATCAGATTTTGGGCAATTCCACTCGGATAACATACTCGCAGGTTTTGTCCACAAAACCATCGAAAGCAGATTGGCACACAGGATCTGTTTACTTCTGACCTGTACTCTGACTAAAGAAGCCTGCCCCCTTTTTGCTTACAGAGCCATGTGCACAGAGGCCACTAATTGCATATAGAAGACCATTCGCATTGCAGTGTCTCATGTGTTTGCAGCTCCCAAAAATAGATGGAAATGCAATTTTCTAAAACATGATACAGTATTCAGCGCCACAAGAAGTACTTCTGAAATACAAAATATTTAGAGGCAGGACAATCCTAATCCCAGCAAAGCCCTCACACCTCGGCATGTGCTCCCCGTAATAACTGCATACTGGAATTATTTGTGGAATACTGCATATGTTATAATGAGGGCCTTAGCATTTTACACCTGTCCCAATAGTTGTGAAGTGGGCCTCAGAACCTGCATTCACCCTGGTACAGAACCTTGCTTGCAAAGGATGGAGAACTCCTTCCAGTGAGGCAAATTACTCCGTGCTCCCAGGTGCCTGAAGATAGCCACCCGCTTGCATATATATTGGGTTGGCTCCGCTACCTTCATTGTGTCCAGTGTGACTGACCGGCTGCCAGTTCTATCAGCAAGTAGATGGATTACTGAAATTCAGTTCTCCTGCAGAGGAGCATAAATCACTGCCAGCAAATTGGCTGCATTGCTTGCTCACTTCTCCTGAAGTAATGTGCCCATGCGAGATGGATTGCCCCAATAACGTTGCCAGGAGTTCAGCATGCCAGACCAACACCAACACAACGTCGCCAAGCTGCACGGTGCTGTGTACCTGCGCTTGAAATTAATGCAGCTCATGCCAGCATCACCGCCCAGACCTAAAGGTAAATAAATAAAAAAGTAAATAAAATGTGTACCAATGACCTTTGGAATTCTGCTCAATTCTATGTGCATCTGCGATCTCGTGGACACGCTGCATGGTCTCGCGGGCACTCCCGGCATGGCCGGCCTTAGGGGCAGCAGCACCCTGGGCGAATTGGTGCCCCCCATTCCCTGTACACCCCTGGCCAACAGGTGGCGGGGCGGAGGGGTCGGCAGGATGTGCCACTTTTTTTTTTTACCTCCTTGCTCCGGCCCCTCGCAGGGGGTTAATCACTGGAATAGGGTGCATGAGCAACCTATTCCAATGCAAACCGTCTCGCTCCTGCGTTGGAGTGGGGAGGTAATCATCTGAATGCAAAGCATCAGCACCCTATTGTTATTAAATTCGCCATGCTACCGCGGGCGCATTTAATAACAAAGGAGCACCATTTCTGCCACTATGCCTGCTTGGGGGAGCCCTTGAAAGACTCCCCCAAGCTGGTGTGGCGGGGCTAATGGCACGGGGGGTGGGGGCGTGCCGCCCGGGTCGGTGCTGCCCCCCCCCCCCGCCCACATTCCTCAAACGCCAACTCTGACTGACTCCCTGATGTGCAGGCCGACATTTCCAAGAACTTGTGTGAACTGTTTCCTTTGCGCTTTTCTCCAGCAATGAGATTTGCTTTCCTTAAAAAAAAATTTTAAAAAAAGAAACTCAAGCAGGGCCACTTCAAATAGACCCTTTGAGTGATTTGATGCTCCAGAAGTGTAATTATCCTTCAAAGACAGAAGCAGCAGGGATGGGAAAAGATATGGAGCGGCAGAAAGTTGAGGATAAACAGCTTGAAATGCAAAGAGGGTGGAGAGGGTGCGGGGGCGGGCGGGGGGGGGCAAAGATAAACTGTGTATACAGCGTGCAGCGCCTGCCTGGGTGGGATGGATGGCTGTTAGCCCTCGTTCTGCATGCGCAGCTGTAGCTTTCGCCGCCGCTCCTTGCAGAACAGCGTATAATTCATCATTCCACGTCTGCTCTGCGAGCATGAGATGGGGGCCGAGGGGCGCCTCCATTGAGGCCCACGTGATGCGCTTTTGTTTGGGTTTTGGCAGCGGTTCTATTCGAGCCTCATTTTTCATTTTCAGAAAAGGCTTCAATTAATCTGTTTACGCGGTTTGCATGTTTTTACAAGAGAATAATGCACTAGCTAATTTTGTTTTATCGCTTACGCTTCCACACAGCCGTTTTTTGTTCCGGAATATAAGAGGCTCTCATTGGATCCGCGATTTTCAATTTCCAAAAATGACATCAATGTATCTGTTCAGAAGGGATCCGTGTTTTTACGAGAGAATACAACAATTGCTCATGTTCTTTTATTGTTCCTGCATTTCACAAAATAAACAATGCTCCATAAGGCTATTCCTGCCGGGGCTAGCGATGCCTGCAATCTTTATGCGGAGCGTGTTTTCCCTGTGGCCCTAGGATGGATCTGTGATGTCACCATCACTGGGGCCCCGACTATGCACTCTTTCCGTGCGCCTTACATTGGGCAAACTCCGAGTTGTGCTCACGGGTGTCTGACCTGGCGGAATGAAAGGCACCCGCGAGCACAGCTTGCCTGTAGCACCAGCACGGTAATGAACGTGCCGGTGCTACAGGCATCCCCATTCCCATTGAGCCCTATGGGGCTGAAAATGGGGAATGGGGATCACCCGACTCCGGCACCCGGGAAAGGGCAATTACCAGGTCCGGTGGGGCAAGAATTCCTCGGTAATTGCCCATTCATGGTTTACCGGCAAGGCTACCTCCAACCTTGTAATGAAGCCCATTGTCCTCAAAAGAGTGCATTGCCTGGGGAGGGCCTGTTACATTTGCAGTGCAGGTCCCTTCCATGCAATTGTAGCCATTTGAACCACAAAGTGCCAAAAGAGGGAGTAAAAAGCATGTGGAATCGGCTGGATGCCTCCCTTTTGCACTTTAAAGTGTCCAATGAGCAAATGTGGCCTGCCATCTACGCATGGTAGGAAGAATATACAATGGACTCCTATGGAATATGCCTGCTTTTTGCTGGTGTAAAACACATTTGGATTACGGAGGAACCCACAGGATTCATGCCAGTCTGCGCGTTTTGCAAATCAACATTATAACCCTCGCTCCGAGAACATTACCTTCGCCAATGAACTTTGCAATTCCCAACAGAAGAGAGAGACACAGGTCCTCATGTAAATGGAGGCAGCACTATATTTTCATGCTAACTACAGTCAAAGCATTCCTGTTATTGCTGACACTCAAGTGCATGACTATCATGGGTCCTGTTTTTAAAGTTTTCAATACAAATTTTGCCTTCAGGTTCACATATAAGCACTGAAGGTGCATATAGATTAAACTGAATAACATCTATTTCACAGATATTTAATATATAAGATACATATGAAATGTATGTGACACAAGTGATGCACACAACTGGTTTCCAACAGAACATTTCATTAGAATCAAGACATACTATCCTGTTTACACAGCCTTAAGTGTCCCAGGTCTGGAAAATGTTCAGAATCTGGCTTCCCAATATCCCCCACCGCTGGGGCGCAACCTTTGTTAGGAAGATGCGCAAGCAATCTTTAAACAGTGGAGGAAAAACTATGCACGTGGAACTCTTTGTACCGTTAAATGAGGCCCCCTGCCAGCTTTCCTTCAATTTAAGAAAACTCTAATCACCACCCTCCATAACGTGAGCTATTGGGTCTGACACTAGTCTACCCGGGACCACCAATGTCCCAGCAAAGGAACCAGGCCGCTCTAACGGCACAAGTAGCCCAACAAGATCCTGGCTGTGGAAAACAGACATCAAAACCTCCACTGATTTAAGGATGATAATATTTAACACCTATTAACTATTTGGTGCTTAGAAGTGTCAATGATGAGACGTACATGTGCCTAATGAAACAGCGTAAATAAATACATATATGTTACGTGCATCATATATGTTATATATTCCTTATGTGTCAAATATATTAAGTATGCGTCATTTCTATGGGATTAAAGGCATGGTCTAGTAAAAATTGTTATTGTCCCTACGGGTCGGCCATGTTTTTTTAAGCCTAAGTGGCTTGATTTGAGAAAACTTTCCTATGGACCTTACCTGAGTTTTCGTCCATTGAACGCACGCGAAAACAAGCACCAGGGAGCCGCCATTTTCTGATAATCCTATCTTTTCCCCGATCACCCTGGCTGACCTGCTTTTGCGGCACTAAATCAATTCCCCCGCCCCTGAGTCTGTCATCAGCAGACTCGTACCGCCCATTTCCCAACACCAAAGCACGTCTCGTGTCAACATTCGCTGCGCTTCAGCTAATGACGTGTCGCCATGGAAATGGCAGGATGCCTCTCTCCTCAATAAGTATAAACAGACCGTTTCACAACACACAGCAGCCGATTTTCGATTCCATTCCTCTCTCTGTGTTACTTTGAGTATTCTGTGACTCGTTTCAGTGCTCTGGTCAGCTACCTTCGCTGCTTGTAGCCCGTGCGAACAGATACCAGTACCACCGCTATACATTTTTTTAGTTTGTTTAACACACAATGGCTACAATAATGCCCTACATGTACGAGCCCGAGTATACCAAGGAGGAACTACTGGAAAGGGAAGCACGCGAAAACGATGGGGATTCGGACGGCAGTTGGCAGGACGAATCAACAGATGAAGAGCCTGGGCCTAGTCGAATGGACGGCGTCTCCACCTGGTGCACATGCAATCGGTGCGAGCTAATGCCAACTGAGGACGAGAACTGCTGCTGCCGAGAAAACTCGGGATGCCTGGCCTACATTTCGGAAGGCGAGCCACGACCGCAATGCATCACCGAGCTGCCAGACTTCAGGGCAGCCTGCCTCACACGGGCCGTGTTGAGAATAATGATGGTGCTTATGCACGAACTTCGAGCAACTGTTCATCCTCGTAATCCGAGTAACGAGTAAGTATACTCTGCTTGTCATGCCACTCCTATTTCATGGTCTTCTACTATATCCAAAATTACATCTACATATCATTGTAACGCATGTAAGTCGTTGAATAGTGTGCATTGTCTAGATAGCATTTGTCCGTGTAAAATGCCATTAGTTACAAGAATTGTCATTGACAACAAACGTTTATTAAACTTATCTTGGTAATTTAAAAACAGTTTGTTTCATTCCTTTTCACAGGTGGTACAGGCTGGTGGCCTATAGTTCCTTTACATGGTGGCTTCACGGGAGGCAGAAGACCGCGTTCGGAGAGTGATACCCGCCTGTGCCGTTCGTGCCATTGGAGAAACGTTCCCAAGTGACAGCGGTCAGTACAGGGGATTTTCTCTCGCTGTGCTGCAACCTGACCTGTATAATCTTTAAAGTCTTGTATTTTTGTGTCATGAAAATAAGATACAAAATAAAACACCACATATATTTTAACAACGGTTGTCTCGATTTTTTAAATGAATCAAGTGTGTCTCCATTCAAGGATGGACGTCAGACATCTGTGCTCCGAATGGGTGAAGTTCTGGTTGCTGTGAAGCAGGGTGGTCACTATCTATCTAAGCTAACATAACATATTCTCGATAATGCATGCACTAAAACACACTTTTTCAAAGTCTTTCAGTAGGTTATGTCTCTATAAAAGTCACACATATATCTATACTAACATTTACCATTGGATTATACAGTCTTGACCACTATAATACACCGGTTGAAGTGTGGGTCTGTGCTCACAAGAATCTCCGGTATGTGGCATTTGTTATTGATAAGCAACGATATACTATCATTGATATAAAGGCGATATACTGTATATTGATATAAAGGCGGTTCGCGCCGGTGGATGCACGCTGGAATGGGGGGCTGTCAGGTGCGCGAAAGGCCAAGGTGCCAAACTACATGTACACTTCAAAAGGTGTCCCACGCCAAGGGGCCATTGTTCACATGGTCTCCTCAGACCCCGTGTCTCCAGGCAGGCCTCCCCTGAGGCAGGCCGCCCCCCTGCAATCCACATAAGTGTGTCTCCATTCAGCAGTCTTCCTGTGCCTTATTTGCACGCCCCAGGGCCATCCATCCCACCCCCTGTATCAAAGGCGGTTCGCGCCAGTGGATGCGCGCTGGCATGGGGGGCTGTGACGGGCGCAAACGGCCAAGGTGCCAAACTACATGTACACTTCAAAAGGTGTCCCACGCCAAGGGGCCATTGTTCACATGGTCTCCTCAGACCCCGTGTCTCCAGGCAGGCCTCCGCTGAGGCAGGCCACCCCCCTGCAATACACATAAGTGTGTCTCCATTCAGCAGTCTTCCTGTGCCTTATCTGCACGCCCCAGGGCCATCCATCCCACCCCCCTCTATCAAAGGCGGTTCACACCCGGGGATGAGCGCTGGCATGGGGGGTGTCAGGGGCGCGAAAGGCCAAGGTGCCAAACTGCATGTACACTTCAAAAGGTAGACCACACCAAGGGGCCATTGTTCACATGGTCTCCTCAGACCCCGGATCTCCAGGCAGGCCTCCGCTGAGGCAGGCCGCCCCCCTGCAATACACATAAGTGTGTCTCCATTCAGCAGTCTTCCTGTGCCTTATCTGCACGCCCCAGGCCCACCCATCCCACCCCCTCTATCAAAGGCGGTTCACACCCGGGGATGAGCGCTGGCATGGGGGGCTGTCAGGGGCGCGAAAGGCCAAGGTGCCAAACTGCATGTACACTACAAAAGGTGTCCCATGCCAAGGGGCCATCGGTCACATGGCCTCCTCAGACCCTGTGTCTCCAGGCAGGCCTCTCCTTCAAGCAGGCCGCCCCCTTAATACCACGACATACATACGTCATTAATTCACAAACACACCCCAGTTTCTAATACTTTAAAAACCACTCGATATGTCTCATGAGAACATCTTTGTGCTTTGCAAGTCAACTCCTGAATGTGCTACCTGGGAACCACTGAGATCTATGCTAATCTGCTCGTCGTTGTGCTATCCGTGAACTTCTGTGACCGCTTCGAGCATACCCATCAGTGCGCTACCTGTGGCCATCCACCTATTCTCCCGCAACATACTGCTCTGCTTGCTGAATCCAACTGTTTGTTGGTCAAGGTAAGGCCATGTATCCTGGTCATTATTCGCAGATTTTTAAATTTCTATCTATTTTCGAGTAGAGTACACAATAGTGCTATGTTCATTGGTCTCATTGCTATTGACTTGAGTTTCCATTGCTATGCTATCAATAGATCTATTTATTTTCATCTGTGTCTATTGTCATTGAATTGCATCCTTCGGGAGTCCAGTCTATAATGTAAGCATGTTTCCTTCTCGTGCAAGACAGAACATCCAAGGGACGAGTCACATGTTCAGATTTCAGTCACATCAATTATACATTTCTGCAATTTATGCAAATAGTAAGCAGCACATAATGAACTGGTAAAGTTCCTGCGACCAAAACAAACCTTGCATTGATCATTGTATGATTCATTTACTTTTGTATCAAATCTTTACTCTTGAAGATTGTATAATAATGTCGATATTTACTTTTCAGATTTATCAACAATTCCTGCCTGTTCGATTAGCGGTTGCCCTTCGAAGACCCATGCGAAATCTGAAGGAACTACAATGCATGTATTCCCGAAAACTGTTGATCGAATAAGAGAATGGGTCAGACATTGCGGATATCCACTGGATGAGCTGGAAAGTAGAGTCCAACAAGTCTTAGAGGACAAGAGGGGTGATCGATACGGCATCTGCAGCCGGCACTTTTCCTTGGACATGTACACAACTTCTTGGGTAACAAAGAAGAATAAACGGAGAACGACACGGAAATTGCGCGAAAACGCTATTCCCACTCTATTCGTCCACATTCAGCCACCGGTGAGTCAAGTGTCCGGATTTAGCTTTCGGCCTTGTGGTAGTGTGTAGCCGAATGGATTAATTGATATTGTAGGTGTTGTATCCCTTGTAATAATTTCGATATTGATATGAGTGTATAGTTTTTTGAATAATGACATTTATCAATATATTCTTTTTCGATTTCATAACCCACAAACGCAATGTATATATATATGGGGACAGGGAACTGTGCTGTATTGAGCATTTTTCAAGTATTCTGTCGGCTTACATGGCTATTTTTAATATTGGCATTTCATTATCAATCATTAATTGACCTTTACAACTTCTTGACTATCCCTTGGATCTGAAGCAAGAACATTCTACATCCTTGACGTGGTCGCAGTTATCAACCACTTCTAGCGCGTATCAGGTAATCTTACTAGGCTAATCCGCTACATACTTGTTTTATGCATGTCATGTAATAGTTTTATTCTATCGTGTAATTATTTTACTGAATGTTTGGTTACTGCTTTCCAATTGATATACACCTTAGTTATCGTCCACTGGTGTTTGTTTTCAGTTATAATTAGTGTTATCCATACTAATGCAAGTACTGTCTTTCAGGGAGATGCTGAAGCGTCCGCCACATCTACAACATTTCTAGATGTTTTTCAACATCAGGAGGTATGGATACTGACAGCTCCATCGAGCATCATCATCAGAGCTGGAATTCTTGTTGTTTGATTGTTCTACACAATGTTTAATTCGTGGTTAGCCGTTGATATGTACCTGTGCTGTCGACCCCAGGTGTGTGTTATGTTTTCACAATTGTAATCCTCACTAATGCAAGTACTATGTTTCAGGCAGTTGATGGAGCGTCAACCCCTGCACTTGATGCAGAGCCTGACATTGAAGTATACGAATCGGCGCAACAGCTTTCGGAAGTGCGCACTACATTTGCAACATCCATAGATATTCTTCAGCAGCACGAGGTATGGATAATGACAGCTCCATCATGCGTGATCATATAACGTGATTCCATTTGCTATACTTTCTTCCCTATTAACGCAAGTGCTGTGTTTCAGGGAGACGACGAAGCTTCCACCACAATCACAACATCTCATTTAGATGATGCAGATGTAAAGGAATCGTTGAAATAAGTCGATGAAATGTGATCATATTTGGATTTTCCTTGATTCTTTTGGACAATGCATCTTTCGCGGTTATCTCTTTATATGTACCTGTGCGTTCGACCCCAAGTGTGTGTTATGTTTCCAATATTGAAAACCATACTAATCCAAGTACTGTGTTTCAGGGAGACGACGGAGCTTCCACCACAATCACAACATCTCATTTAGATGATGCAGATGTAAAGGAATCGTTGAAATAAGTCGATGAAATGTGATCATATTTGGATTTTCCTTGATTCTTTTGGACAATGCATCATTTGCGGTTATCTCTTTATATGTACCTGTGCCGTCGACACCAAGTGTGTGTTGTGTTTCCAATACTGAAAAGCATACTAATGCAAGTACTGTGTTTCAGGGAGATGCGGATGCCTCCTCTCCAATACAACCATTCATGGCAGTCCATGCAGAGCCAGAGGTATGGATACTGACAGTTGCATTGAAATAGATCATCACTGGTCGAATACTTGTCGTTTGATTGTTGCACACAATGTTTAAATCGTATTTGGCTATTGAGATGTACCTGTGTTTTCGTCCTCACGGGTGTTTTTTGCTAACAATATTTTGATACATAGTAATGAAAGTACTATGTTTCAGGGAGACGATGAAGCCTCATTCCGTGCTGTCTATGTGGATACAGAAAATATAGTCGTTGCAGCGCAAGAGGAAGGGAGGACATGCGGAAACAAATCGGAGCTACAGCGTGCAGATGTTGAAGGTCGAGTCAAAAAAGTTGCAAAGAAAAAAAAACAAAAAAAAGGTTAGTTACAAACAGTTCATAACTTTAAAAAAATGTTTGTGCTGGGGACTATTTTATGTTTTTTTCCAGTCAATTCTACTACACTCCATCTTGTGTTTAAACTGAACATCCCTTTTCCAATCTCTCCTCCAGTTACCCGTGGGTGTCAGAACTATACACACACAGACAGTGAAGCGAATGAGAGATGTGGCTTGCCAGACCGTGTACACTATGGAGGAACTATTAATTGAGGCGAGGCGTGTTCAGGCTCGAGATGCTCATATCCAATGGCCAGAACATGAATTAATTGTGTTTGGAGACTACAGCAAAGTTGCATTGGACCATAGCTACAGTGCGACGGCACCACCACAAGAAGATTTTATTGAATGTATTGAAGATAGCTCTGAAGTAGTTGCAGATCAATTTACACAATCTACACCCGCAAAAAATTTGCCACCAAAAAACCTGTCGACATTGTTGTGTTCTCCCATCAATGTTGAAGTAATAGATGTTGAAATGACAGAGAATGAACCAGCCGCAGCATCCATAGACGCATCAGAACTTGATATCAGCGATATTACTTTCCAATGTGTTGAAATCTCCACAACGTCCAAGGCCGAAACAACGTTGACGCAGGATGACAGTCTAATGAAAGAGAGCAAATACATTGTATTCGACAGTTGTTTGATGGAAATTATAAGTATGCTGAAATGTGTGCATTCCATTAGAGGGAAAGTATGTGGGAAGCCATTGATTAATCTGACTCGTCAAATAAAAGGCAGTAACGTCAAAATAAATGCCGCCTGTAGATTGAATCATAGGTTCTCATGGTCTGCACAACCGATGCTGGGGAAACTGCCAGCAGGCAATCTACTGTGTGCAGCTGCATCACTTTTTAGTGGCTCCAGTTTTAGAAAGTTAGAGGCTTTCTTTCAGTTTGTGGGACTCCATTTCATTTCCAAAGCGCTGTACTACACATACCAACGTGATTATCTGTTTCCGGCCATTAGTGATGCTTGGAAAATTGAACAATTGTCTCTAGCAAGTACATTCGAAGGCAAACGATTCAGGCTAGCCGGCGATGGACAGTGCGATAGCCCTGGATTTTCTGCCAAGTACTGCACCTACCACTTTCAGGACATGGATAGTAAGAAAATTGTGAGTTCGGTGGTCGTGCAGGTAACACAATGTACTACCTCAGTGGCCATGGAGAAACTAGGTTTTATAAAATCAGTGGAAAATCACAATCGAGGGGAATGCACATCGACCTCATAGCCACGGATAGACACTTTTCAATTGCCAAGACAATGAGAGAGCAGTTCCCACATATTAAACATCAATTTGACGTATGGCATCTTGCTAAATCAATCAATAAGAAAATCTCGGCTGCAGGGAAAAAAAAAAGGTTTTGAAAGTATTTTGCAGTGGTCACATTCTATCACCAACCATCTTTGGTGGAGCTCAAAAACTTGTGAGGGGTCAGTGGAAATACTACTTGAAAAATGGCGGTCACTGATGCACCACTATACCAACGTTCACCGCTGGACAGCAAATGAACATTTCCACCAATGTGAACATGGCCCTTTGTCCCCAGAGGAGGCACGGAAGAAGAAGTGGTTGATTCCATCTTCACCGACACACAAAGCCATTGAGAAGATTGTTTTCGACAAAACTCTATCAAGAGATTTGAGAGGACTGACAGAATTCTGTCACACAGGAGATTTGGAGGTGTTCCACAATATGTGGCTAAAGTACAGGCCAAAGCGCTTGCATTTTAGCTTTCGGGGCATGAAACATCGCACTCTACTAGCGGTCTTGGCCCATAACAGCAATGTCGGACGTGAACAATCTAGGACAAGGGGAAAAGTAAGGATGCCTCGCTACACTAAGGTGTTTTCAAAACGAAGTAAGCAATGGGTGATCAAACCAGTCTATGATGAAATGCAGTTCGACTTTGTGAAAGGCCTTATTGTTGCTGTGTTAGAGAAGCACAGATATGGAATTTTGGACGTTTCTGTGCAGAGCAGTGATCCATTGCCACTGAACATTGCAACTGTGCCATGCCCACCAGAAGCACAGCTGATTGTGAAGTACAAATCCCGGTTTAAATAATTGCAATACGATTGTCTTTTTGTAAATAAATGTTATTGTACAGTGTACCTGTAAACCTAACCCCTACCTTCACCATCATGGGTGGCGAACAAGCTGGGTGTCATCTTTGAATTCTCTCTATTCACCTCACATATGTGTATGTATATATTTTTCTCATGTCTCATCTCATTTAAATGTAAATGCTGCGCACTGTTAACGGATGGGAGGTTTGCGTATTGCAAATAATAAAACAAGCAAACAAACAATAAATCTCACTTTTAACTCAACTCCTGTGGTACTTTATACTTTCCCTGACCTTCCGCCAAAAATTAAATGTCTCAATTTGGGCTGCAAAGCTCGCAGACAACGGGGACAAAATTGGGGCACTTAGAACGCGCCAGCCAAGCGGGCCGTGGCATTTGGGAGAGAAGCCAGTTCGCATTTGCACATTGAGGCGCACTACATAGACGGATTCTAAACTTCAAGTTCTCACAGATGCCTATACTACGTGATGTTGCAAATAAAGAATGCGAAGGACAGCGCCCAGATGAGGCCCACAAGTCGCACTGGAAGTATAAGGGTCTATTGTTTTTTGACCTTGAGACAGGGACCATGCCGAAAGAACTACATTTGAAGGGAGTGCGCAATAACGTAAGAGACAATAAGGCAGAAAATTCAGAAACTAGACCGAGTTTCAGTTTTAGGTCAGTATACGAAAAATCATTGTCAAGAGCACGGTCCGTTTTACAGACTGCATTACGAAGAGACACAATGGAAATTTCAAATATAATGTAAGTAAATCTTTACACGCTTTTATACCGGAATGAAGATCTAATGAATGGATGCATGAATAAATGAATGAATGAAGAGCTAGGAAAAGCAAGTAAAACTGTTCGTAGTGGGCACATGGGCATGCAGGTCCACTGGTCTCACCGATCTCGGTCCTTGGCCCAGCCACTTTTCCCTGCACTGCCTACCTGCACTACGGGACTGTCTCTGTATCCTTCAGCCCCTTCTCCCGGCATTTACCTTGCACTTGCCACCAGCTGGCCCTATTATTTAATTTGTATTCAACTAACCATGTAAAGCCCTTCCCCATGCGCGATCAGAAAGACACCTGGCCTAGTAGGATCGTTGTCTGTCTGCCCTTGTTCCCCACCTGCCTCGTCACGCCTAGAAACACTTGAGTATAGGCGCATTACAAATGCCATATCATATATCATATCATTCCTCACGCATGTAGACTGTCGTTTATCATTGTGTGTTGGCCTCGATTTATCTCGTTACTTTTCGCATTGATTTTAGAGACCAACATACTCCATTGAACTATCCTTGCAAGCAAATAGTTTCTGATCGGCCGTAATAAATAAAATGAGTAATATTAATGAAGTTCGGCTAGCGAGACTAATTATCATTTTTTTGTTTTCATAACAGGTATTTGATCCCTTTCTGCCACTGCCATCTGTTTGAGACACCGGCGGATGGATTCTTCAGCAGACACCTGCAGCTTCGTGTCAACAACTGGAGCACGATCACCATATTATGGGACGATCACCAAGGGCCCACATGCCCTTACGCTGTACTAGTGGCTAGAAGCAACAAATCAACCTTTAGGCTGGACTAGTGCCTAGTTGATGGAACAGCCTTGCGGTTCACTGTGCTTCCAAAGTGATTCTTTTTTACGAAAATAAACACCCTGTGTACCATAAAGGAACAGCGCGTGACTCAAGATGAAACGGAACAGTTATTGCGGATACAGATAAAAGAAAATAAATGGCTTCCGGAGTTCATATGTCAATTGCTGAATATTCTCTAAACATTTAATGTCAAATAAATGTACTTTACCAAATGTACTGTGTTGCTGTTTCATTTTAAAGTACAGTTTCATATTCCGAATTGTGGCGCGCTGTGTTGTGAGTTGATCTGTGTTGGTTTCCGGGTTCTGTGTGGAGTCGCGCAGAAGACGACTGGGCGCGTTTGCCTACGCAGCACATTAATGTCACGGGGAGAGGTGGGGAATATGAATGTTTTGATAATGTCAGGCTCAGGGGCGGGGGAATTGATTTAGTGCCACAAAAGCAGGTCAGCCAGGACGATCGGGGAAAAGATAGGATTATCAGAAAATGGCGGCTCCCTGGTGCTTGTTTTCGCGTGCGTTCAATGGACGAAAACTCGGGTAAGGTCCATAGGAAAGTTTTCAAAAATCGAGCCACTGAGGCTTAAAAAAACATGGCTGACCCGTAGGGACAATAAAAATGTTTACTAGACCATGCCTTTAACTACTCAGTACTATTGTAAAATACTGAGGATTTCCCTTATAAGGTACAAGCGCTCTGCTATGAGTTTCAATATCGTTTTTATGTGCGGAAAGGGGTATTTTATCCCTTAATACATGTGGCCAAATGGTCATTGGTTTACATACTAGGTTTTTGTGTACTCTGATGAGAGAAAGTTTCTAGTTATTGCTACATAATAAACAGAGAATGTGTTTGGCTGAAAATAATAATTTAAGTAGTTCAATAAATTGCTTCCAAAGCCTTTTTTCGTTTATTAAGGATAAAATGCATATAGATTCTTCTTCTCCAGAACTAAGTGGATGCAGTTTTTAAAAACAATTAATATGTCTAAAGTGTCACAGAAAACTATTTTAGAAAAAGAGTAAACCGAAAAGCTAGTCAGAGTATTAAATAAGTGCTCCAGATCCTTCTCATTGAGACCCCAGCTTCCCCTTTCCCTCCTACACTCTTCCTTCCCTCCATAGTCCCCTTCCCCTCACCTTCTTGTGAGGCAAAAAACCTTAGTGTCATCTTCGACTCCTCTCTCTCCTTCTTGCCTCACATCACAGACCTTACCAAGAAGCCCGACTTTCAGCTGTACCTCCTCAGAGGCATTCTCCCTTTCCTCACCTTCCCCCATAAACCCAAAGGGCCTCATTAGGGGTCTGGCGGGTTGCCGCCGGACCCATAAATATTTACCGGCGCCTGACTTGCCGGTAACACCGGGGTATTACAATCCCTGTGTCTGGAAAGTCAGGCTGGCAGTGTTTCCATGACGGTCTGCCTACTGTGGCCACTGTGTCTGGCAGAGTCAGACCTGCCAGTTACGGCGGCTCTGGCAGGCAGACCCGTAGTATGCCGGTCCGGAAACAATGGTGCCGGTAAGCTTACTGGCACTGTTGTGTTCAAACCAGCATGCTTGTAATGAGGCCCAATGTCTCCAGAGCTCTGGTCCTTCCCATTCTGGTCTATTGCAGCAGCTTCTTCCACAATCTGCCTAATTCCTCTCTTTGCCTCCTTCAACTAATCCAGAATAGGACAGCAAGACTTATCCTTGGCCTCAAGCTCAGGAGCCGCATATCTCCAGACCTAAAATCTCTCTACTGGCTCCCAGTTGTTGTGGGGATCAAGTTCAAGACCCTCAGCACCATCCACAAGGCTTTCTTGGACCTGGGACCACACTACATCCAACTCTCTCTCTCTAAATTCCTCTCTGCTGGAGCCCTTCAGTCTTCTAGTTCTAACTCTCTGCTGATCAGGTGCTTTTCAAAGCATAGCATGTGGGGAAGATCTCTCCGCTCTGCAGGTGCCTCCCTTTGGAATGACCTCCTTGCCCCTCTCAGACTTGAGCCGGATCTCCTAAAGTTCTGGAAGCTTCTCAAGACCCTCCTTTTTTCTTCCTCCTTCCCTCTCCCCCCCCCTTGCTAATGTTCCCCTCTGTCTCTTGACTGGCTGCCTGGGTCCTTCAGGTTCTTACAGGGCACACTTGGTCTCTCCTGATCCCCACAACCCCCAACCTGCACTTGTCGTTCCAGGCCCCCTCACTTGCACTAGCCTGGCTGGGCCTGCAGCCCCTGAGCCCTTCTAGCCACACTCCTCGCACTTAGCTCATGAACCTCCTTTTCCTTGCACTCTCTACATTCCCCTGGCTCTGTCCACCTGGCCTCCCCAGGCATTTGCTTAACCCATGGGCACTTCGCCCTGGCCAGCACTTCTCCCCTGCCTTCTCCCCTGCACATCTTGTTTACTGCACTTGCACAATACGAATGTCACAAGTCCTAGTAGGACCGTTTTTGTCTTATCATTCTTGCCCCCCTTGTCTTGTTGCCCCTTGAAACACATTGTGTATAGGCACATCATAAATACCCAATAAATAAAATACAATCAATAAGTTGCAACTGAAATACTGTCCTGTGAAGACTCTGGCAGCAGACATTCTAACATCACAAACATATGTAATAAGCTATTACTGTTGGTGGTGATTTCATTTTCCTAGTACAAGTGAGCATTGACGTCACAGAGGGACTGTAAGATATGGGATAAAGTATCCCCTCTGTGAGACAGGCATCGGATCACGAGATGACACAGACAACAGATTGTGAATCCAACAATAGAATCTTTATTAAGTATCGGGATGAGTGTAATGCCTAACTTGCCCTAAAACTATGGTGATGATGTCCCTACCTAAAGAAACTAAGAAAAGACTATGACCATAAGTCCAAAACAAAAGTCTGTCTGTGTCAAAACCTATGCTTGCCCTCACGTCTAATACAAAGATGTACTGTAGGGTTATTCTAACTCAATAGTGTTCAACATAAAGTCTGGCGCAGTCTTCTATCTCCCCTCCACAAGTTCAGGGCACAGTTCCAACAATTGTAGGCTTAAAACATTCCTTCAAGACTTGGGTCTTTCTTTGCCAAGATTCAAGCACACTTGGTTTCAGTATACAAAGTTCAAAAGAAGCCCAGGGTTCCCTTCCCCAAGCTTAAAGTACTGGTTCAATGTTCAAAAGGAGCTCAGGGCTCCCTTTCCCAAGCTTCAAGCATTGGTTCACAGAACAATGTTTCAAAGGAGCTCAGGATCCCCCCCCTAAGCTTCAAGCACTGGTTCACAACACAACGTTCCAAAGGAGCTCAAACTTCCCTTCCCTAAGCTTCAAGCACTGATTCACAAAACAATGTACCAAAGGAACTCAGGGTTGCCTTCACAATTCTCCTGGATTTGATGGGGCTTCCTGGTTTAGGGGCAGTTGACAGGCTGCACGGCCCACCCATTACAGGTTAAGCAACCAGGTGCCCTTCCCCGAGCATTCTGCCACCTTGACTTAGATTGGTTTGGTGGTTCATGGCCAACTCAGAAGCTCGCAAGTCCATAGATGAATGGTTTAACTTTATTGGAACATCTTCTGCTCTCTTTTCCACATTTCGCTTTATTGGCTTTCACTTACAGCTTTTACTACTATTTGTTCAGCTTCGTTTTGCTCATTCAGCATTTTGCTCACACTTCATTGGCTCCTCTCGGCTGCTCGTCTACAGCTTTCATTCTCTTTTCCACAGCATTAACACTTCATATTGCTTTCTTAGTATCCTTGATTGATCACAGATTTTTGAACACATATAATTCCTTCAGAGGTGACTAGTTTGATATAATGTTTCTACAAAATTCACTTCTAACATGGCATATGTTTCAGTTCGTTCTTCTATTTTGATCAGAGGCTATTCGAGAATGTGCCGATCGCACATGACCATTCCAAAACAATGTAGCTTAGCAACTTTCATACGCGCACCGGGTTTCTCAGTTCTTTGAAACTCACTGGTCACAGTGCTCTTTTCTTTGGCTTCCTCGTTGAGATGTCTCTGTATTTGAGGTCAAGGTCTCACTGACTGCCCCTCAGACGCCCCTGAAAGGTACTTCCATTCAGGGGAGCAAGCACTGTGTGGCCACAGCTAAGGGACCAACACTCTCCACGGTTCCCTTCACCCGCCTTCTCCAGCTCCCTGGAGACGCAGCTCCCTCGCCACGCATTTGGACTCTGCTTCACCATGCAGTCCTTCAGCATCTCAGCCTTCCATTCTCCTTTGGCTTCTCGCAGGTTGGGCAGGCCTTCCTGCTGCTCTCTCTCAAAGTTCTCTAGTGCTCCACTTTTTATACACCTGAGCCCCATAAAGGGGTTTTAGGTGTGATTCACTCGCCTTGTTTGCCTGATTCCAATTAGACCAATTACTGGGACATGCCTGACCTTCAGCCTTGTAGTTTTCAATATCCCTCTTCTTAGTCACAGTACCATAGTGGTGTTTCCTATAGATAGTCTGCATTACTCTTTGAGGCATCTTCCTCTTCGCAGTACATTGTCTAATTTCAGGAGGGAAATTAGGATATGGACAGCAATATCCTTCAAAGGCTGAGGGAGGGTAGGATAAGTGCATGTCAGGAAAGGGGGGGTATTGTGTCTCGCACCCTCTCCCAATCCCCAAGGACCATCCGCTCAGGTGATCCTCCCTTGCTAGTACACACCCAGGGTCGGGATTCAAAAGCATTTGCCCTTCCCTAGCCACCTGAACAGAAGATCCCTAGGGAGTTGTTATTAGAGTGCCTTCAGGTTTCTCTCACCTCCCACATGTTACAAGCCACCAAAGAGTTCTGTGACCAAATAGAAGAATGAGACTGAAGACTAAGGGCCTCATTACATGGTAGGCGGTAACCATGGCACTATTAGCGCCATGGTTGCCGCCGGTACTGTACCGACTCCGCCATGGTGAATGGTGGAATTACCGCCACAAAGGTGTGTGGGGCTGGTAATTCCTCATTCACCATGGCACTTCCCCATTCCCATTTGAGCCCCCATAGGGCTCAATAAGAATGGGGAAGGCGGCAATTACGGTACTGCAAATTGCGGTACCGTAATTGCCTCCAAGGTCCTTTTGTGGGCCCGTTCCTTAACGGCTGGTAAAACCAGCCGTTGAGGTCGGGTCCCACAAAGGGACCTCGTAGTGAGGCGGTAAGGGTTTACCGGTACCGGTACCCTTACCGGTAACGTAAACCCTTACCGCGTTCCGTGTAATGAGGCCCTAAGTCTTTTATAAGGTCACCGGAAAGATGAAGGGCACTGTTTTCTCTTATTCCTACCTCTATGCACTGGCATCATTCAAATCTGGCATTACAACATCCATGTGCAGAGATGCAGAGCATCATTTGGCCTTCCAACCACCCCTCAACCCCTACTCCTGAATGCAGCTGCTGTGCCCAATCACAACTGGTGTGTAACTGTACAATTTCAATGTAGGATTGTTCAATTATCTAAACAAGCTCTTTGAACTAAACTATAAAAAAGAAACAGCAGTCTAGTATGTTACTGTGTGGAGCCTCAGGTTGCTATTCTCAATACACTGTGAAAACGTGCACGTCAATGTGTAAACTTTATTTGATTTAATATGATGCTCTATAATAAATGACAGACTCAAAAAATCTTCAACATCAATGATTGCGCTTTACCATAAATTATATATCGTGTATTTTTTCAATTTCACAAGATGTGTTCATACATATTACAGAGCTGTCAAGTCCTTGAAACCATGCCCTTGGCAATTATAGTCTTATTATATGTCTTGGAATTTGTATTCCCAATTTTGCAAATATATAACATGTTGAGGACATTTTGAGGCTGAAATTTACATAATAGGTGCTGGGCAGTACCTATCTCAACTAGGGTGGCATCTTAACAAATATTGTTGTAGATTAGAGGATATTTTTGCGCACAAGTACTTTGATATTACCCCAAGTTTGTAATTATCTATATTAAATGATGTGAGGTCAGAATGAAACTTTACACTGAAAGTTAAAGTACTAAGGTTAGAGGGCAAAACAAAGGAAAAATTAAAGTCACCAATCACTCTTCAATAAAATAAATGATATGCTTTTAGGCTTTACTAAAGACAAATGTAACTTGAATGTGCTACTGCCTGCATGGTGCCATGTTTTATAAAGAGAATGTAAATGGAAAGATATTTACTACGTTAGAATTTGTTTTAAGGATAACATCAAATCTGTTTATAGAACAACCTATTGTTTGCTATTACAAGTAACAGGGTTTAAATTTCATATGTATATGTTAGATGGGATACAATATAATACTTAATATTCTCCACTGACATTCTGTGAATGTGCATTAACCTGAAACTATGTGTTCATGCAGAAACAATGATTAGGCTCTCTTGGAAAGCAGTAATGTCCAAGCCCCATTAATATACCACTTGCTTCAACAGAACAATATAAGCAGTGTAACTGAATGCACGTAAATCAATGACCCTGTATCTGAACTTCAGAAATAACTTTAAATGCAAGCCTTACATTGGATGTTCCTACTATATTATGGTCTGGATTTATTTAGATCATCCATTAGACCACCTTTGCATATCAATAGATTGATTGGTGCCTGGTCATCAGTTAAGTGGCATTTCAAAGATGCAAATGCATAGTGAAGGTCATCAACCTTTAATGTTGTAGGTCCAACGAAGAAACTGCATTTGTTCCATTAAGTTGACTATTAAAATGATCCTTTATACAACAGAATGTCTTTCATAAAACATATGTTTTCTAATGATGTTGGTAGAAAAAAAAGGATTGATGGCTGGAAGGTTTAGAATGTTTAAAATGAATCGCAACCTCTGGCATTGCTCTGGGCAACCTTCCAGACCATCGTTCTTTACCTGCAAAGCAATTACAAAAGGGGAGGGACCATATGCAAATCTTCACTGATGACAATTAATATGGCCAAAACATCTCTGGGGATACTTGTGGTGTCGTGCAGAAGGGATGTGAACTAGCAGTTCGGGCTGGACTGCCCCTCTCGAGGTGCGAGCAAGTCTGATCTGCATGTGGTCCTTTCCCTTTCTGTAATGGCTTGGCAGGCTAAAGAGCAATGGTTTGGATGGTTGCCCAGAGCTGCCCCAGAGGTTAAGATTAATTCAAAACCTTCCCGCCATCACCTTTTGTTTTGTCTAAGTGACCCACAGTGTGACAGGTATACCTAGATGTGGGTCACAAGCTTGCTGGGGCCTAGAACCCATGCTAGTCCTCACTGATGAAGCCCAAGGAGGCCAAAGCATGTCTGGGATGCTTTTGGTCACATGCAGAAGGGATGTGACCTAGCAGTTCAGGCTGAACTGCCCTTTTTTCGGGGTGGGACCAAGCCTGATTCGCATATGGTCTTTCCCCTTTCTGTAATGGCTTGGCAAACTAAAGAACGATGATTTGGAGTGTTGCCCTGGTCTGTGCCAGAGTTTAAGATTAATTCAAAACCTTCCAGAAATCCCATTTTGTTTTTTGCTGGTGATGTCGGGGCAAGCCACACACAAATGAAATACAACTTAGAAATGTAAAGCACAAAGTAAACTTCAATGGTGCAGGCAAAATAGGCAACTAGAAATATATTATTAGTTACAATCGCCAAACAATTTGTCTTATTAAGAAATCATATAGAGATAGGAATTCAGGTGAGACAGGAGAATTATATCAATTTTAAAAGAACATGTTACAAGGTTTGAGTTGTGCATGCTTTATATATTTATTAACCCCATTCTGCATGGAGTGGCAGAAACATAAATGGTATCTCTGGATTCAGAACATTCTTACAGATCTGAATGTATAATTTTTACCAAGATTGCATGTACTTGAAGAAAATTAACAGAAAAATCTATATTCCGTGTTCAAATTTGATTCATCATTCCTGGCTAGGGAAGAGTGGACTAATTCATAGCTGGCACTTCCTGCTCATGGCAAATAGAATTCAATGAGCCAATAAACACAATGAGGAAGGGTGTGTGTGAGAATTTGACGTTAACCTATCACAGGCCCTGTCCAATCCAAAATGCCCTGTCAAATAATACTGTGTGGATGGAGTTAGCAGGGTTTTTAAGATCCGACATATTAGAACAGGGATAGTTTGGGAAGAAAAAAGAGAAACAAGGGAGCTAACCCAAGAGATAAGCACACTGGATACCAGCTGGATGCCAGTGATGGAGTAATCCCCCTCAAGGGACATTTTACCCATAGTTGACTGAATGCAGAGGCCTTTCTCAAACTCAGGCAGATGCATATTACCTGAAAGAGATTTTGGGTGCAGGCGCCAGACTGAGAGAAAGAGCTTATCTGGTGAAGCAGCCTGAGGTCAGTTGGTGTCCCTATCTTTCATGTGCTTTTGAAGGACAAACAAAAAGTGAGTATCATGACCCCAGATTAGACAACTTTCCCAGGAAATAATTTAATCATAGATAGCATGTAAAAGTATTTTGGGAACCCAATTAAAAGACTTGAAAATAGGAATTTAGTGCAAGGTGTATGTGCTTTATTATGTTCTAATTAAAATGGAAACTCCAGGTACTGTCAGCATAATAGGGTGTTGCTCTTGCAATTTGGGATCCCTGCAGGCCTTATACATCTTAAATTGAAACGTGGAATGATACATCCATTGATTGGTCTCTGCTATAGTAAATAAGGTAAATTAAATGTATTGCTTAATAAAATAGATGGAACTGATACAATAGTATTGTAGTAAAACACTGAATAACATGTGCGTCTTGAAGTCTTCTATAATTCTGCAAGCAAGAAACATGACAGCCCTATAGTAGCCTAATACGTTCACTCTCCCATCTCATGACTACACAGCAAACTGAGGAAAAAAATACAGCCGCATTATGGTCTCAAAAGAATGCAAAAATTGCACCCAGAACCAATCGAAAACAATTGGATGAATGGAAATGACAGCTAAGACAAGAAGAATAATAGAAGTGAGAAGTGCTGAAAGCCCAGCAACGAAAAGTATTACTAACATGCAAATACGATTGTTCTTAAAAGAAACTAGGGAGAGACCAGAAAACAAAGTCTACCAGTCACTAGTCTGCTGCTGAAACACCTCAAATGTAAGGTGTGCTACCTCAGTTATATAACCAATAACGGGGAAGGAAGGAAGTTCTGGGCCATGCAAATGCTGATGTTTATGGCCTTCTCTCTATGACCTTTGGCAAGCTCCGGATAGAGAATGCCACAGCGGAGAATGTTGGGAAATGTTTGTGCTATCGCCATCTCCTACACCAGCTGTAATGACATCAGTGCAGTGGGGCTGTGAAGCAGAGCTCCTGCGGGAAACTGTACACTCAACATACAGGCAAGTGTGCTTCCAATTGTGGCATAGCAGTGCCTTTAAAGCCATGTGCATCACTCACTGTGCCATCCACAACACAGGTCTGGAATTCCTCCAAGACAAACTCACTCGCTACCACTCCTGGAGGACACTCAAATCCAGCACAGCATGTCTCCTAGTTCTCCCACATTACAACTGCACCAGACTTGGTGGATCCTCCTTCTATGTCCAAGCTCCATCTGAAATGCTCTGCCCCTCCACATCTGCAACATTGATAACCACATGCATTTAGAAAGGCCCTCAAAACCTGTCTCTATCCTTCCTCCTCTTGAAAACCTCTTGCATTCTATACTGTTGATATGTGCACAGAAGCCCAAACCCGACAACACACCAGTCGACCCAAACCTCCACGGATGCCGGCAGCATTCACAGTGACACACCGTGAAAAACTCAGGGTCCCCCCTTCCAATCCATACATGATCGTACATCACTCCTCGTCGCCCTGGGCACCTCTCCCACTGCTCAGTCTCTCAATCTAGGGAGATCACAGCTGGCAAGACCAGTCAATCGTGTTGGACCTAGGAAAATGACATTGAAGATGAACTTCATCCGAGTTTAAGGTATGTGCACCTTGCACCACATCGGTGGACACAGGCCGGATGGCCACCCATCCATGCACTATAGAATGCAGCTATGGCTATGCAAATCCACAGCCGTCCACTTACATACCGAAACACCTCTGCCATTTGTATACAGCAACAACCTATGAAAACTTGGGGTCTAGCTGGGCACACATCAAGTCTCTGGCACTACCATTCTATCCTAAACCACCAACAGCGCCCACCCATGTGCCTGACCTCTGGGATGCTTACTGGAGCCTAGCCAGTACACCTACACCCTCACCTGGCAAAATGCACACCAGCATCTTAAAGTTAACTCTTAGAATTACCCACACATGGACTTCGGTCCCCAAGGGTGTTCAAACCACAAAGCGTAAGAGGCCATACAAATGGAGAAAGGGCACTATATAATGACAAATATAATACAATACTTGTTGTTGCAGTATCTGAGCGAGTGGGTGGCAGAGAACAAAGTTGGCACATGTAATGGGATGTAACATTTTATTGCGTGTGAGCATATATATTGAAGAATTGTGAGGTTGACCTACACCAGCATCTTGTGGTCAGACTGTAGGGAGCTTGCAAAGACTGCTGACAGGTGCGTAAGTGCTCAAGTCCAGAAAAAGGCTCAGGCCAGCACACCTAAACCAGAAGAGAAATCGTTGGACAAAAAAGTTTACAAGGATGGGAAGGACAAAGGTCCAACCAACTCCTCTTTAAAGTCAGGTCCCCAAAAGACTGAAGGGAAATCCTAAAACGTAAGTCCAGCAGTGCACACCGAAAAGAAGACAGCAGGCAGCCCTAACACTGTGACACCTAAGTTCTCACCACCAAGAAAATGTTGTTTTGTGTGTAAGGCGCTGGACCATAGGAAAGGGATCCTGCTTTCAAGGGCTTACCCAAGCAAGTCATAGTGATTTTTGGACTCTAAGTGGTCATCATTAATGTGGGCTTGGCTCGCCAAGTGCCAGATAGAGCAGGGCACAGTGACGTATCTAGGCCACCAAATTGGTGAAGGTAAGAAACAAACACTCAAAGCAAAGGTACAGACTGTGAAGGATTGGGACATCCCCATCACACAGACACAGGTGAGACCCGTTCTAGGTCTTACCAGGTAGTACTGATCATTCATCAAGTGGTATGGGCCCATTGCCATGCGCCTGAATGATGTAACTTCCAAGAAAATGCCCAAAAAGGCAACATGGACCCCTGCCTGTCAAATCTCCTTTCAGGATTTGAAGGATAGATTGTGCAAGACCCAAGTACTGATAGTGCCAGACTATGGAGAGGAGTCGATTATCCAATCAGACACCACTGATTTTGGGACTGGAGCAGTGTTAGTGTAGCTGAACTCTCAAGGGGTAGAGCAACCTGTCGCCTACATTAGCAGGCGACTGACAAGAAAAGAAAGGAACTGGGCCATTGTTGAAAAAGAGGCCTAGGCGGTCATGAGGGCAGTAATGGGTCACACTTTACTATCCAAACAGACCACCAGCCTCTTAAATGGCTAATGGCAATGTAATGGGAGAACCCTAAGCTTTTGCCCTAGGCCATATCCCTACAGGGATTAGGTATGTACATCCAGCACAATCCAGACTCCCAGAATGGAAATACAGATGCCTCCGCCGGTATTTTTGCCAAGATGATGGCCCAGCCCATCAGTGGGTGGTGGTTCACATGTTGAGGCTGGGGGGGATGTGAGAAATTCGACCATCCTAATGGTGGGTGTGCACACACCTGCTTTTTTAAAAACATTTTTATTTAAATGGAATTATGGTAGACCAACCTCAAGAAAATGTGTGGGGCTAATCCACACACAATTTCCTATGTTCACAGCATGCCAAATGCATAGACCCATGTATTCTGGGTGGACACAGCATACAGGCACAGTCCCCCCTGTCACATTTAGTTGGGATATGAATTTCAGGGGTATACTATGCATGCATCTCCAGAAGGGCAAGGACCAAATCCTCCCCTGCCATGCCCAGCCTGATTAACTTACAAAGGCTCCAAGGACCCCCCTTGTTCTTTTGTTGGGCCCTGCAGCTGGTAACAGTGATCTGCATACCAATCAGAGCGTAATTCAAATAGGCCTGCATGAGGCCTGGCTGCAGAGATTAACATTGGAGACAGGAAACCCCAACAACCTTTCATATGCAGCTGCCTCAATCTGAAGCCAGCTCCCACCGCACAGTATTGATGGCAGTGAACTGTCCTGTCTGGGACTGCGTGTTTACAGCAGTCCTCCCCGCAGGGGGGCCCATTCATAAGGTACACAAATGTGGTTTGCAGGAGCCAGAGAGTCTGGTCTCACCGCAGCTTTAAGGGAGACCTGCCGCTTTCATCTGGAACCACAGAGAGATCTGTTAACCAGAGAGACCCTTTGGTCCACAACAGACAGAAAGATGGGTGGGACAGAGAACCACATCTTTCACCCCTTTACCTTTTCTGTTGAAAAGAACGCTGGTTATGACCTTGCACATACAGGAAATTGTTGGTGGGGACCCCTGATTGGCTCATTAAGGTAGGCTTTCCCTACACCAATTGTCAGGTGTCTTGACCCACGTTTGAATTATGCTACAACATTTGGAGCTGTGGGCTTAGAAAATCCAAGATGGCTGAAAAGTCCACATTTGTGCCAGAATCCAGGAAAGCCGTGCAGTTTTTGCGCACACCAAAATGGTCACCTGACCTGCCACCCACCAGTGCAAGCGTGATGGGCCAGAAGCGCCATGACCGAAATCAGTGCAAAGGAAGATGGTGCTGTTCAAAATCTGAAATCTATTAATTCAAGACAGCTCCCAAAAAAGGGGTGCAGTACCGGCGCTCAACACTAACCGGCACTAGCGGTCTAAACTCTGACAGGAGACCTGTCTTTCAGGAGCTGACAAGGAACCTGAGTTAGCTGGAAACTTCAAAGCCTTGCTGGTTAATGAGAATTCTCAACACCTACTGTTCCCAGGCCCCACATCAGAAGGCAGTCTGATCTAATTAAAAGTTCAAGAGGCCTCTGTCAATGGGAAACATTCACACCTGCCCTTACCAGCAACAGCACAAGAAGATCACAGGTTTCTGTTAACCATATGCAGAGTGGCACCCTGCTCTGCTGACCTCAGGCAACACAATAGACTCTTCGGCTGAATAGGATATGCTGATTTGAGGTGTAATTGTCAACAGTTGCTCTGGGGGAAGGAAGACATTTGATCTCTGAGTCAAGCCAAGTTCCCGGGGGCGGGGACAAGCAAATGGGTGTACTGAAGGAGAGGCAAATGTAGGTTTTATTTAATTGCTTATAAAATATTGTATTAAGCTTACAAAAATGTACAATTTGGAGATTCTTTATATGAAAAATGTACCTACAAATTGAGACTAAGTTCAACTCTGTGTGATGTTCTGAGGCCGAACCCCTGGATTTATGAATATTGTGGGTACGGTGTTTGTGCTAGAGATATGATAACTTATATTAATATGCTCAGGGAGAGGGAGCAGGTCTGTGTAAATTTTGAGGAAAAACCAATATGGCAAAAGTCACTAAAAAACGCAAAATGTTGTCGTTTCTGAACCCAAGCTCGCAGGAACATGGGGCTTGAACAGAGAACGGTGTTAAATTAATCTGGGATATGTACATATATTCTTAACAACTTGTATACCTTGGAAACATGTTTGATTATGAAAAATTGGGTTCTCAGTAAAAACAAAGGGGTGTTTCTTCAATAGATTGTAAAATGTAGCAACACTCTGACTCACAACTCTGTTCTCCAGTGAGAGCAGAGAAAACCCTTGAACCTATCAGGATCCTCAGAGGGTTGGGCATAGAACGTCAGCCTTCCCATCCACTTTCAAAAGACATAAAAAGAGCCACTGAGACCCAGGTGGGGGATTCACTTTCCAATTCAAACTGATTTCTTGCGAAGCACTTTGCCGGACGACTTCAAATCCAGACAATATCCACAGGCCCCAGAACTTAGAAAACCAGACTCCAGAACCTTTTAGCAGAGAGGCCTAGTCCACAAGCTGAATCCTTCAGAGGCCTCAGAATCCAGCCACCTAATCAAACTATTCAACAGCCGGGCTGTGCTGTTTGCTTCTGGCTAGAACCAGAGACCCAGTCCAGAACAGACCGTGGTGCCAGTACCAGACCCAGAAAGCAGAGCTGTATCCCAACCGCAGACCAGACCCAGACCAGACCGCTGTGCAGTGGCAGAACTTTTACCAGAACCAGAGATCCAGACCAGCAGAGCAGAGAGAACCGCAGCTAAACCTGTTGACCAGATCTGTGACGAGGCCCATTCCTTCCAAAATTAGGAGTGAATATCCTTAGAACTGTGCAAACCAATCTCTTAGTTTAAAATAATCTAATTCAAACCATTTTAACCTGTCCAGAACTGCATCATAGAAATTGTGTGTCCATTCTGTAATTTCAAACCTGTCAAAGTGTCATTTGTCATTTGAATCTTACTTTATTTCTGCAAATCTACCTCCACAAAATTGTCCGTATCTTTTGAACCACGTGTGCTAGGAACGTTCATTTTAAAGCTAGTATCCTCAGCTTTCCAACAAGCCCTAAACCGACTTTCTACTCCTTATAGTTTTTCCGTAATCGCGCATTACGCACTCGGAAAAAGTGCAGCAAATTGCAATTTGAATCAAATTTCGCCACCTGTCAAAATTGCTGTCTTTTGCTGGCAACTGCTGAAATTCGTTTTCAACCTGATAATCCCTCATGAATCACTGATAGTGTTGACCTGAACCAATCTTAAGTAGCTATCACCTACCCTGAATCTCCTATAGGGAATTAAAATAATTTTTTGCATATTTTCACTTCTTTGCAAATCACATTTAAGTATTTTTGCCTGTGTTTTAAAATCATCCCTGTTGCTCTAAGCTTGCTAGGGGGGAACTGAATTGGTATTGCATTTGATTGTATTCCTGAAAATTGTGTGCTCTCCTTCCATCTCCTTATATTGCATAGGGGGGGAGTGAATTGTCAAAAGAAAAAGTGATCATATTATCTCTTGTGGAAACCATCTCAGTTATTTCTGTGCTGCATTCTTTTCCATCATTGCATTTCCTTGAACCCATAAAAGCACTCTCAGCTACCTTATACTCTCTATACCAACTCCTAAGTAATTAAATAAGTGTGCTAGTGTAATACTATCCATTGTTGATCAACATTATCTTCATAAGTGTGCTATCAAATATTAATTTATTTATAAAAGTGTGATATATATATCTTGTTTAATTTTTCAATAAATCTTTTAATTTGCAAAACAAACCTACTTCTTGGCTCAGTGAGGTCAGGGGGATTCAAAGAGAGGGGCGTTATATAAGGGTTTATCATTCAGCCCTATGAACTTGTCAGAAAAATATATAAATAAGGGCTTCCCTTGGGCATCCCAGACTAGGCATTGACTCAGTTGGAGTGCTGAATCGAAGTCCCTTTACACAATCACTTTGGCCCATTTGGCATTACAAGAGGGTGAGCGCCTCTTTTGTCAGATCTGAAGACTTTGCAAGTAGTAGCAAGAAGAACTCATCATTGGATCCAGCTGAAGGTACAGTCTGCCTTATATCGTCTGCCAGTGAAGCAAGGCCAGGACTTCTAAAGAGGGAAGCAATATCCCCCCTAAACATATCCCAGGGAACAGAGGGTGATACTGAATCCAGAGCACCCTCCAGCCGGTCCAGAACCGGTACCCAGCCAGTACACAACATGTTCTGCTAGGCTCTGCAGCATGCTTCCCTGGTAGGAAGTGCCAGAAGGTCTCTGAACCCAAAACCAAGGACAAGGCAGCTGCCTGCAACAAACCGCTCGTCTTTGGGCTGTCCTACTTAAAGGACAACAACAGCCCAGTGAAGAATCTAGGATAAGTGCCTCAACAAGCATCTACCATCTCCTTTATAGCACATTTTCAAGCTCGTCGAGTTCCTTGAGCTGCAACCAACTGCACTGCTGACCGTCATCCAGATGCAGTCGCTTAAAGACATATGTCTTGATCAGTGCTTCAGAACTGCCGATCTCCACTTAGACAACAATTCCAACCCCAAGCCACTGTGTAGGCTAGCCTGCAGCTATTCATCCAGCTTCGCTCACCGAATTGTCTTATCACGGACAGTTGCCGCCTGATACCCGTAGCTGACTCCTGTCTTCAACTCTCTCACAGACGCCTACAAAGCACACTGAAGCTGACACAACCCTGTCATGCACCAAGAACAACTACAGCACAAGCAGATTGTGATTTTGCCCCCCCTGGTCCTTCCCAGAAGGCCCCTAGTGAAATTTTAAGACCCATTGCTCCTTTTGTGCTGAAGCCAAGTAACCTTGAACTATTTGTTATTTACCATACTGACTAGCTTCCTGTCAGTATTCCGAGTGCATCCCTTTTGCCTCTTTCGAAATTCTGTCTGCCCTCTGAATTGCTTTACAGGGTGGGTTGTATTTCGTAGTGTTGCTAGAACTGTCTGTTGTGATAATAATAAAGTATTTTTTTTAATTCATCCTTGACTGGACCATCCCTTTTATCATTGGGTAATAATTGTATTTTCGCTGTGTTGCAACTAACCAACAATCCGCAACCTTTTGGCTATACGCCTGCCATGGCAGCCATTTAACCAAAATTGGACAAAGAGTTTTATAATTTTCCTGTGTTTTCAATCTGTTCAGATCCCTTTTTGGTGTACTAGAGCTGTGGGGCTGATTGATGGTTTAGAAACCGATATTCATCCCTGGACCACTGGTTCCCCAGAAGTTGATTTGTCACAGTAACCTACCAACTGCATGATATATCTGATAAATAGCTGCCTATTGCACAACATGAGGATACTGCCAGTCAACAAGGATTTCCATAACCATATGGCAAATAGAGACCAGTGGTCAGCCCCTTTCTTAAATTGAAATATCCTTTTTGCCTACCACTCTTGGAACTAGTTGTATGGCAACGATCATCAAGCGTATAACAGAAACTTTGCACCGGTGTACTGAAAAAGTTCTCTTAGTGCAAAGAAAGTTTAGTCCAACTTTCAGGCAAGGTATTTCCCAAACTGCCCATGTTGGTTGACCGGCAGTCAGTCAAGAAATTGCCCATTAGGCAAAATGGCCCACTGCAGCGGTCATACTCCATGCAAGCTCTGTGAGCCAAAAGGGATACGGGCCTGCCATCGACCAACATCCACAGATATACCTGATCATTTATGGAATACCAGAAATACATGATGGGGGAGGTGGTCTGATGCAATTAAATTTCCTGCGACACATCCAGGTGGCCGGCCGTCAGTTTCCCATGCTGGGAGTGTGAATGTGAGCTGATGCTTGCATTGGCTCGCCAGATCAAGATGGTTCCAACCACGGTGCTTTGAGCTCATGACGGACCACCAAGCCTGTGTGGCAAGGTCACCTGGAGTGGTTCCAGAGCCCTGCATGACTTCTTGGAGCACCGGCCAGGCCTGGAGACATTTTGCAGAGGGGTGGCATTTCCTGCTCATTGTTAGTTGAGTTGGGGAGGTGGAGGCTGATGCCCGTGACTGGCTCTTCGATCCATGGTAATGCCGACCCCACACTCTGACCCTACAGTGGGTTGCCAGGTTTGCATGCTGGACATTTTTTCACCTGGGGGAATCTATGGAGTTTTTTAGCACTCTGCATAATGCACCCTGATTCTTTCATACCTGGATTATAAGAGGGGCCGGTATCTATTTGCGCATACGGCCTGCTGCGTTGACTGATGACCTTCAACCACAATGATGCATGGTAGGCCACCTTTCTCTCAGCTTCACAATGTAGACAGCAAAGACGCCAAAGGGCAGTAAGAGTGGCGATGTGCTGGTTCTCATGCATAGCCAAGATAAAACCAAGAAGCTCGACTGGATTGCTGTTGTTCAGATCCTCGCGGAGCGTGAGGAGGGTGGCATCTAGTCTGCACTAGCTACTAAATCCGATCTTTTGCTGATGCTGGCAGAAATAAAGAAGTGAATTCAGGGTTCACTGGGTAAGCTGTCTCAGAAAGTGTCTGCAGCTGATAAGAGGATCGATGTGGCCGAGACCTGCATCAATGGTCTAGAGAATGGAGCGTGCAAAACCTCTTATGAGCTCTCTCAGCTGTCAAACAGGGTCGCCAAGCTTGAATTGTGTAATTCCCAGCTATAGCTGTGTCAGGAGGATGTGGAAAATAAATCCAGGATGAATAATGTACGCCTTAGAGGCATTCCAACTCAGAGTCAAGATTCTGACTTACATGCTTATGTCCCTGATTTGTTCAAAACCCTTTTCCAATGGTAAGATGACAATGACTCAACTCAGCTCAACTCTGTAACAGTGGATGCCTGATGTCTTGAGCAGGGTACATTACGTTTGTGTCAGAAAAAGCTTTATGACAGCCTCCAGGGAGTCCCAGGACTTGGTTTTTGTGACACTAAGTTAACCCTTCTGTAGGACCTTGCTCCATCCACCCTGGATTAGAGACAGTCATTTTGTGACTTCACATAATGGTTGCATGATAAGAGCCTGAAATATCATTGGGGATTCCTGCGCATGGTCATCTTTACCATTAATGGAGAGTGCAGAACTATCTCGACAATGCAACAAACCATGGCCATAATGAACTCATCCTTGCACACTCCTTCTTTGCCTATTGAAGGAGTGCCCTTAGCAACTCACAGTAGATATTGGGGGCTCTGTGGTGAAAATGGTTGGGGGATATTCAGGCTCTGAGCAACTGGCGGGAATGGGTTGCTGTCCAATGGTTCAAAGTGCACTACTGACAAGAAAATCCCTGCACGTATTGTCCAAGTATGAGCATGAAGTGGTACAGTCTCTGATTGCCTTTTGGTTGGACATGTGTTGGTCAGTTGCTGTTTCCAGTCTGTGGCTAGACAACTGGCAGGCACTGCATGTCTGCGCTTTGGGGTGTTAGGCCGCTTTGAGATGCTCTGTCTGTTTACAGTTTAGCCCACGTGATGTACAATAGTCCAGGTTGTTGTTTTGGACGTCTGATCCATTCTTGAATGAAATGTCTATCATATTACAGTGATATTGATATTTTTCTTAGTGTACTGAGGAACAATGCTATGTGGTGTCACTTCCTGTTTTGTGAAGGGGTGAGAGGTTGTGTGCCATCTTATTTATTTATTTATTGGGTATTTGTAAAGCACCTATACATCATATGGTGTTTCAAGGCACCACAAGACCAAAAGGAGGGGGAGCGGCAGGGAAGAAAACAACAATACCGGTCCTCGGTCCTACTAGGCCTTGTGTCATTTGGATTGTGCAAGTGGATTAACAAGAAGTGCAGAGGGGGGTGGGGATGGGGGAGAGCCGGTCGTGGCAGAAGGGATGATGCTAGTGTGGGGCAGAGTGGTGGCATACAAGTGCAGGGGGGATGAGCGGGGGAAGAGGAGGTCCCCTGGGGCTAGGCAAGTGCTAAGGGGAGGCCAGGTGGGCAAGTGCAAGGGGATGTATGGAGTGCAGGGAGTGAGGATCCTAAGTGCAAGGATGCGGGTGGACCAGGCTCAGAAGGGAAGCATTCACTGCTAGGCTAGTCAGTGGGAGGGGGCCCGGAAGGGTAAGTGCAGGTTACAGAGGGATGGTCAGGGAGACCAGGGTAGACTGGGTGAGGAGGGCATGGGTCCCTGTAGGACTCAGAAGGGACCAGCCAGCCAGTCAATGCAGCAGAAGGGGCCGTAGCAGGGGCGTGGGAGAGGAAAGGAAGAAGAGAAAAAGAAGGTCTTGAGAAACTTCTGGAACTTAAGGAGATCCGGCTTAACCCTGAGCGGGGCAGGGAGGCCATTCCAGAGGGAGGCTCCAGCCGAAGAGAGAGATCTACCCCCCACTCTCTGCTTGGAAAAGCATCTGATCTGCAGAGAGTTGGAGCTAGAAGACCAGAGGGGGGATCGAGCAGGGAGGTATTTAGGTAGAGAGATTTGGATGTAGCAGGATCTCAGGCCCCAAAACGCCTTATGGATGATGCAGAGTATCTTAAACTTGATCCTTGCAGCCACCGGGTGCCAGTGGAGAGATTTTAGGGCTGGAGAGATGTAGCCCCTGTGTTTGAGGCCAAGGATAAGTCTCAGAGTCCTATTAGTTGAAGAGGTTGAAGGGAGGATAAAGGTAGATTGAGGAAAAGGCTGTTGCAGTAGTCCAGCTGAGACAGGGCCAGAGCTCTGAAGACATTGGGCCTCATTACACGGAATGCGGTAAGGGTTACCGTTACCGGTAAGGGTACTGTAAACCCTTACCGCCTTACTACGAGGTCCCTTCGCGGGACTCAACCTCAGCGGCTGGTTTTACTAGCCGTTAAGGAACGGGCCCGCAGAGGGACCTTGTAGGCAATTACGGTACCGCAATTTGCGGTACCGTAATTGCCGCCTTCCCCATTCCCATTGAGCTCTATGGGGGCTCAAATGGGAATGGGGAAATGCCATGGTGAATGGGGAATTACCGCCCCCACACACCTTGGAATAGGGTGGTAATTCCGCCATTCACCATGGCGGACTCGGGTTGGTACCGGCGGCAACCATGGCGCTAATATCGCCCTGGTTACCACCTACCGTGTAATGAGGCCCATTGAGTTTCTATGGGAAGGTGAAGAAAGGTAGGGTACTTCTGAAGAGGTGTAACTGAAAGGCCTTCTTTGCAAGGTCTGTGATGTGAGGAGAGAAGGAGAGGGAGGAGTTGAAGATGACACCCAGGTTTTTAGCCTCACAAGAGGGTCAGGGCACAGGACCCATGGAGGGTGGCCAGAGAGTTGGAGGGAAGGCGGGAGCTGGAATCCCCATGAGAAGGATCTCAGTCTTCCTGGTATTAAGGCAGAGATCGTTAGCAGTGCACCATACCTGAATAGTAGTGAAACAGCCAGGAATGAGAGTGGAAGAAGTGTAGGAAGTGGAGGGAAGCTTGCAGGAGAGCTGCGTGTTGTCTGCATAACAATGGAAGTGAGGAGAGAAAGTGGAGATCTGGTGGTCCAGAGGGGAAAGGTATATGTTGAAGAGCCACAGAAAGAGCACAGAGCCCTGAGAGATGCCACAAGTGGAGAGTTTGGTGAAGGGGAGGAATGGGTCCAGCTGAACCTGAGAAGGTTGGTCGGATAGGAAGAAGGTGAACCAGTCCAGTGCCAGGTCCGTGATGCCAAGGGTATAACATAGCCGAGTTATCAGGGCAACATGACTGACCGTGTCAAAGGCAGAGGAAAGATCGAGAAGGATGAGAATGGAGGCAGAGTTGGAATCGAAATTTAAGAGAAAGTCATCACGGGTGTTCAGGAGAGCCATTTCCATGCCTCTGGCTGCTCTGAAGCCAGCCTGGTGCTCATGGAGAAAACCAACAGATTCAGTGTGGTGGGTCAGTTGGGAGCTGCCCAACTACTCCAAGAATTCACCCAGGAAGTGGGTAATGAAGGTAGGACGGTAGTTAGCCGGGCAGGAAAGGTCGGCCATTACTTCCCATGTCACTTGGGGCAGGGTCAAATGACATCACTTCCTGTGATGTCATCCGAGGTCAAGGGTAATGTGAGGTCACTTCTGCTATCCATGGCATTTTTGTGAAATTATGTTCCTGATGAGTTCTTGGAAACTTTGCTCCCCTCCATTGCAGGCTTTTCAGAGAGGCAATGACTATTTGGTGGGAATTTCAATTTAATTCCAGACCTCGCACTGGACAAGACACCCCTCTTCTACCACAGACTACAGGAATGCTCCAACTTTGCTGAATGTTTTCCGTGAGCTGGGTTTGGTGAATGTCTGGAGGCTCCTTGTGGGAATGAAAGGGAGTTTTTGCACTATTCATTCCCACAGAAAGGCTTTTCCCTATGTCTTGAGCGCTGTTATTTGTCCCAGACTATTTTCTAATCATTCTATGGTTTTGTTGCAGTTGCGGGTTGACAAATTGTAACCTACTTGCCATTGCAAATGGAAACTCTATGATCCCTTGCTTCAAGATCCTGTAGTTCGTGAGGAAATCATGATAGCCAATGATAATTGTTTCAGGGAAAATTACAAAGTGGGTATTCTCCCAGGTGGACTGTGGGATGCAATGAAGGCTGTTATGAGGGGGGACTTTATAAGTCAGTAAGCTGCCAACTTTAAAGCCTGAGTCCGGGAGAGAGAAGAACTGGAATCTCAAGTGTGTCAACATGAGTTGCTCCATGACCAAACCAGATCCCAAGGGGCACTCAAAGTGCTCCGACTAGCTAGGTCTAGCTTGGAGGCATTGATGGCTTCAGAAACCGCCAACCGCCTACTATGCACAAAACAATTTTATTATGCTCAAAGTAACAAGGCCAATAGGCTGTTGGCTTATAATCTGAAATGGCAGAAGAATAGGAATCATATCATATGCATTAGGGATGGGGGGAGGGTGCTGCATTTCACAGAAGAAGTGAAGCTTGAGGTCTTTTTGGGTTCTTACAATGTGCTGTTGATTGCCGAAAGAACTGACTTGGAATCTTAGGTCTCTTATTTCATCGAAATCAGGGATCCCAGTCTTTCACAAGTGGTGCAGGATCATCTTGAACTTCGTATCACGATGAAGGAAATGGAGCTACACATCAACTTGCTCTTAAATCAGATGGCCCTGGACAGATTCACGCCTCTTTATTATAAAATGGCTCGACCACTAACCCCGCTTACCACCTTGTTAATTCCTTTCTTGTTTCGGGCAAGCAATCCGATTTTATTTGCTCTCTTTGATTTTTTGAGCCAGGTAAAGATGCCACCCAATGCGGAGCTCGTATCACCCGATTTTTCTCCTTAATGCAGACACCAAGATATACTCCATGATTCTTGCTACCAGACTGATAGAGGCCATACTTTCTTTGGTTCTTCCAAATCAAACCAGATTTCTTGTCTGCAAGGTTCACAACCCTCCCTCCACTAGTATATTAGCCCCTTTACTCTTAAGAATCATGATGTAATTTTACAAATGGAGTTTCTTTCTTTGCCACCGTCTAAACTTGCAAGTGTTCAAAATGCAATTGAATTTGTTGAATTGCTTTTTCACTGGTAATGAGTAAAATATACAATGTTAGTTTAAAATGTTTTTTTGATGCTCGTGCCAGCATGCAGTTACACCAGAGCAATCTGGATGCCTCCTTTCTGCAGATTTACACAACAGCAAGTGTCTTGAAATTCAGACATGGAGTAAGCACATTGAGGATTGTGTGGCAGAGGCAGTGAACAGGGCCACGAGCTGATGGTCTGTGTATTGGGCTATTCCGATCCATGCCTGATTCACGAAGAATCGTTAAATATGAAGGCGGGAAAAGCACTGGTCCACCCAGTCTGCACCTATCCCCATCTATTGCAGCATCATCACCCCCTTATCTCCAGGTGTACCCTGATTTCCCCTTAAGTTCAAGACATCTTTGAAATTGTGCTTAATTGCTGCCCGTAACTTAGCACTAGCGCATCTCCATAAGATTTCACCTGTGTGATGCGTTCTGTTTCATTTCTTCTCAAGGAGATATCAAGTTCAATTGTTTTAAAGAACAAGCTCATGCCTGACAAGGAAGCCTAGAGGAGCTTTGAAATTGTTCAAATTAGCTGGGAAATATATAAACAAGAGGCTCTCCAAATAACCCTTGCACTTGTGTCATGAGCAAGAAAAGGCTCCAATGGGTCATCGTTGTTTACTCATTAGACTTCAAATTGCTCCCAATCGACTTCAAACAGTGCCATGTCTGTTTCAATTCCCGGGTAACCAACCATGAAATCCATTGGTAGCCAAGAGTTTGCCATCACGGACCATCGCATGTCCCTATGTTGGTGAAATTTCTGAAAGAGACAAACCATTGTCACAAGATACACTTGGCGTGTCTCTAATGAGGGCTGGCATTATCCTATCCCAAAAATGGATATATGCGCAGTGCCATTACTTCCACAAGCCTTAAAACTGAGAGGGCGCACATGGCACGACCAATGGATGCTTTTATAGCGTTCCGACATATGACCAATGGAGTATGTAGAGCATGCAACAACACTGCACATTCAAATCACAATCAGAGTGTCATATAACAAAATTACAGTCAAGCTCAAGCAAATTTATTCCACCAAATCCGTGGTTACCTGAACAATTGGTTTTAAGCAGGAGATCACATTCAATGGTCGTAACTGAATGTGACATCTTTTTGTCATAGAGGAGACAAATCATTTGTTGCTAACATTGGTTATGATACTAAATACTAGTTGTGAATTAAAACCGAGGAATTGTTTGGTGACAGGCGATCACATTTAGTGATTGTAATTAATTGTACCAAATATGGGTGATGGTAACAACATAACATTAGTTGAGAAAGGAGATTACATTCGGTGCCTGTCGCTGAGTGCACCATCATTTCGTGATGAATGAGACAAAATAGTAGCTGCAAAGGTTTTTAACATCACAAAATATTATTCCTTCTCCGGGTCTCCCTCCAATGAAATAGCTGCATTTGCAATGTATTCACGGGGTCTCCCTTGCACAGGACAGCTGCTTCCTGCCTATTTCTCATCAAGTCACTGTTGCTCTTTCCACTTCTTGCTCAATGTGGTCGGGGATTTTGGAGGGCGGGGTTTAGAGGTGCTTCTCTACAGAATCTCTGAATGCACTGTCTTCCAGCTCCACACTGCTGACCGCAAACCTGCAATGCACGCAATGTGTGCATGTATTCGAAAAGAGGTCATTACGCTGGCTACCATTGTACGTAGGCACAGCCAACCTTTGCACAACATGGGTGCGGAGAGCAAATACAGCCCTGCCGACAGCAGGTGGTGCCACTGGCCGAGATTGAGCTGCTTCCTCATACCACCACACCACGCTCCATGTAATGTTAGGGAATGATCTGCCTCTCCAGGTGCTCTGACACAAGCTTCCTCCACACTATGGAAGAGGGTAGAGTGGCAGCAGGGGTGGCGGATGCCATATGGACGTTAAACATCACTTTATAAAAGCATGTGATTTTTGGTTGATGTGACAATGTATTTCTGATTTGTTGTTGGAATAAGTTATCTGTGTTCCAATACAGTCGCAACATAAATAACCTATTCCAACAACAAATCAGAAATACATTGGAAAATCAACCAAAAATCATATAATTATATAAGCAATCACTCCTCATTGAAATGCATGCACAACACGACACACACCATTCTCATACTACGCTACGCAGAAACCACAGTAGTTAATGAAATATTTAAGAGAAAATACTTTGATTGTTTACATACTTCCTTGTTACTTCAGTGAGCATGATTCCCATCATTCATTCTGATGAACTCGAACATAGAGAAGGTTTCAAGGACCGGAACAGTAGGGGAGGAATGCGAGTAAAGTGGGGTAGCCACTGGAATTCGAGGCAAGCTGGAGCAGTCTGCACCATACTTCAGACACTGGCGTTCAGCCAAAGCCTGGAAAAGGATAGTTGTGAAAGGACGACGATTCTCAAGATGTCCGGCACTACTGAGTGATGGAGGAATAACTGTTCTGTAAAGCAAGGGCGGAGCGTTTCCTGAAATGGCCTAACATTGTCTATTGATCGTACATAACCTCTGCTATTTGCCCAAAGCATAGCTAAGAAGCATTGTCTGTCCCATCAGTTTCAGCTTTGCTAAAGGGACTCCTTCGGGCATGCAGGCTTCCTCCAAAACCCAACCACGGAGGAAGAGAAGGAGACTGCATGACTGGAGGAGCTCCAGCAGGAGAGAGGGGTACAGCGTCCCTGCACTCTCCTGCCCCCACCGGCAGCCCCAGTCCCGGTGCTTTTAAGTGTGCTCTGCCTGCTGCATGCCATAGATCCATAACAATGTATGTGGCTCCCCTTTCCGTGCAAAGGCACCACCCAGGAGTAAAACGTCCCACGCTTGAGCCACAAGTATGTAGCCTTATAAGGTGGGGCTAAATGCCCCCTAGAATACCACCCAAGCCAAGACTATATGGTGTAACAAAACTGGCACATTTGAGCCAAACTATTGGTGTAGCTAAAGTGTCACCAATGAGCCAAAAACATAGTGGTGTTAAAACACCTCCTATGAGTCTTAAACTAATGGTGGTACTAAAGAGCCACATTTGAGCTCAAACCGATGGTGGCATTAATGCCTTAGCTTAAACAACACTAAATAGCCTCAGGACACATGCAGATATGTTTTTCCCTACACAGTGCCATCCCTCTCTCTCTCCACATTGTATATCTGTGCCTCACCATGGTGCGCCATCACCATTGAGCTAAAACTAGGTAACCACCCTTGACAGCCGACAGACCATATATCTTTCTGAAGTCCCATTGTGGGAGAGGACACTGCTTATATTAAGTGTGATGGGATGGAAATAACGCTAGCATCAATGTTTAATGCACCAGTCTCCTGCAGATTGGGCGAGGAGACAAGCAACATCTCTACGTTTTTAAGGGGCGCACACCCCTTTGTCCTTGCAGACTAATTGTTCCGTGTAACTGATTCAGACGTCGTAACTCCTCTATTGATCCGCGGGCCTCCTTAAAGCAGGGGCGCAGCATTTCAAGCCTCACAAACACATGCAAATCCAGGTAAATCATAACTCCACCCTAACTTGAGTCTCTATGCACGTCTTGCTTGACTTTTATGGTAAGTCATCTTCAACGCTCATACAATCAAATGCTTCATTAACTGCTGCGCCCAGATCTATATGCCAAGGAAAGCCCAATTAGAGCCCATCAAATGTACATTACAGTCTGCGGATATGCTTTTTAAAATGGGATTGTATGGCTGATCTCTCTCTCTCTCTGTCTCTCTGTCTCTCTCTCTCTCTTTCTCTCTCTCTCTCTCTCTTCTAGCTTTTCGAATAGGGGAGTTAAACCATGTCCAAGTGCTGCTCCATGGGTAACCCTAGCACCTTCAATACCCTTATATTTCAGGAAGCAGGTGTCAGTGCAGAGGTTTTCCAACGATCCAACCGCGTCAAGGTGGCAATATTCCTATTATGGCACTAATACCACGTCTTGCTACTTCACTAAACAGCGGAAGTTCCATTAGCCATCACACGATTAGGATTTATTGACAGGGTCGGATTTTCTTTCTTTAAAAAAAAAAAAGATATACCAGGGGAGACCACCGGAGGGGCACGAAAACATGGCCGCCTAAGGACAGCGCTCCAAGAACAATGGCAGATAATTATTGGATTCCCCCACCCACTGACCCCCCCCCCCACAGATGCTCGGACACAGCTGATCGCTATGTAAGAAATTGATGAGCGGTTCAGAGTTAATATTGAGGTGATCGCTTCACTGAGCGGTTTGATGGTCGAGAGGCCTCCCAGATCCGTGGCTGCTGGAAGTAAGGAATGGGGTGGCACTGACTGCAAAGGGCCCAGGAAGCTGTCAGCTGCCATGTGGCGAGCCCTGGGAGTTGTAAGAACACAGAGGTACAGATGACTGAAACCTGATCGCCAGACTGAGGGTAAGGATAACAGCAGTTTTTGTTGGAGCAAGCCCAGAACAGAGAGCAGTGCCGCATGCCGATCTACTGCGTGGTAGCCCGGCCTGTATAATATCACTGCGGTGGTTGGAGCTGGATGCACATGGCGTTCTAAGAAGATCTCGCACAAGAGAGGCCCTGCACTGTGGAGAAGAACAGGTACTGTGGCACTCACTTGATGGGTGATCTGGTGGAGGCAGAAACCACAGAGTGGTATTATTGAGAAGGGGACTCCTGGGTGGTGGATGCCACTCAAGAGTGAACATGGGCATCCGAGAGATGGGCTCACTATAGCACGGTAGTTCAAGCACAAACATTGGCCTGGAAGCTAGAAGGAGTGCACGGTAGGTGAAACTTGGGGGAGTGGTGTGTTCAGTACCGGCATGCACTCAATGAAACAGCAGTTAAGGAATATTGATACAATGAAACGCAGGAGCCAAATCATTCATGCGTGAACACTTTACAAATTAGGCGCGAACTGGCGCTCTGGCGGAAGCCCCGCCCATATCCAATAGGTGGGCTGCAACCCACAAAACATAACCATAGAAAGGAGACACAGCTCCTGTCCAGCATGAATAGAAATAGGACGTTACATCTCCCCCTTCCTTAAAATACAACCTCAGAGTTTGTTAGGTAATTTCTTCTATCCACCTTGATGGCTTACTTACCACTCTTCGCGAGGGACTGCATACGGGTGGAGCTGCACTCACGGTGCAGTCACTGGCACTGTCACTAGCATCTCTGTCCTCTTCTCAGTAATCAGAGTCCAGAAGAGTCTTCTTCTTGAGTGGGGTTAGTGGTTTCGTGTCCTCAGTCCCCTTCAAAACTCCTGAAGAATGATGAGTTCCATGTGATGGTGCCTTGTGGGATTGCGGCTGTTATCATTTACCCTTGTATGTGAGTCACGGTCATTGGTTCAGGCTTAAAGGCGGGGACGTCTTTTGCATTTTGGGTTCGTCTTACCAGCACCTGGACTCCTCTCTGGATGTTACTGGGTTTTGCCTTACTTCTTAGATTGGCATATTCCTTCTCTTTTGTTCTTGCTGTGTCGACATAGGTGTCAGGGAGAAAAGCATTTGTATTATGTGGCAGTTTGGTTCTTACTACTCGTCCAAACATTAGGGCTGAGGGACATGCCCCTGTTGAGCTGTGTGGTGTATTCCTATAGTCCCTTAATAGGGTGCATATGGCCTGCATGAATGATCCATTAGTGATTGAGCAGACTTGGAAGGTGCGTTTGAGATTACCCATGAATCTCTCCATCTCCACCATTCCATTGGCCTGTGGCCACAGTGGGGTAATCTTGTGAAGTTAAAAGCCAAGATGTTCTGCAAACATGGCAAAATCATGTCCGCTGAAGGGTGGTCCATTGTCTGATTTTACCATGGACGGAATCCCATAGTCTGCAAATGTCTTGTCTAAGGCCGGTTTTACTGCTTGGACACTGGGGGAGTGAATGAGGTGCACCTCCGGGAATCTGGACATCTCGTCGCCAATCACCAGCACATACTTTGTGTGGGCATTTCTGACATTTTGAGAGGCTGTGGAAAGGTGCGTGGGGTGACTGCCTTGCAGGCAATGCACTTGCCCAGTAGCTCCTCTACATTCTCGTCCATCTGGGGAAACCACACCTTGGTCCTAAGCTGTCGTTTTGTTGATTCGATTCCTCTGTGTCCCTAGTGTGCCAGTGCCAGTACTTGTTCTTACAGACTTGCTGGGATGACAATTCTGTTTTCTTAGAGCAAAAGCCCTTCCTGGGACGTGGACAGCATGTGTTTGATGAGTCTGAAGGTGTGGAACAGTCTCTCTTCCGTTGAAGAAAAGGTTTGTCTCTGATTGGTTTTGACATGCCACTGGCCTGATCTGAGGCACTCTGTATTTTGAGGAGTAGGTGGTCCTTCTTTAGAGCTTCCACTAGTTGAGCAGATGGATTTGGGAAGTGCATTGTTTATTAGGTAATGTATGCATTGGTTTGCTTTGACGGACTGGTGTTCATTGTGCTCTGGAAGTGGATACCTGGGCAATAAGTCCACTGGGTTGTTGTCCTTCCCTAGTTGGTGTACAATTTTGAATGAGTATTCCTGCAGCCTATGTCCCCCCCTTGTGATGAGTGGTGGCATTTTAGCTGTTTGTTTGCCATAGATTGTAGTGAGGGCCTGGTGGTCAGTGATTATGGTGAACGGGCCTCCATACAGGAACAGGTGGTAGTGTTCACATGCCCACACAACTGCCAGGCTTTCCTTTTCGGGTTGTGAGTATGCGCATTCGGTAGCTCAGAGGATCTGGCTTTTGCATGCTACAATGCACCTTGGGGAGTCGGGTGACGCATCAGGTCGTGACTGAGCTAATAGCGCCCCTAATCCAACGTGGCTAGCGTCAACTGTCAGTTCTGTATTGAGATCTGGGTCATAGTATCCCATGCAGGACGCAGATGCAATGCATTTTCTGATCTCCTGGAAGGCATCCTCGCACTCTTAGGACCAATGGAATTCTTGATCTTTGCCTGTAAGTAGTCAGAGGGGTGTGCTCACTAATCAAAGTCTTGAATGTATTGCATACAGTAACTTGCCATTCCCAGAAATGATTGTACTGCGGACATGGAGGTGGGTGTGAGAGCTTCCACCAATGCTTGCATCTTTTCAGAGTCAGGTTGTAATCCATCGTTTGAAAATATGTGTCTCAAAAATTTGAGGGTCAACTTACTGATCTCACACTTGTCAGGGTTGAGTGTAAGATGGGCATCTTCAAGGGCCATGAACACTCTCCTATCATGTATCTCTTGTGTGGTGCCGAAGATCAAAATATCATCGCTAAAATTCAAGCAATTGGGGATATGTTTGATGACCTGACGAATTTCATTTTGGAATATTTCAGCTGCTGATGATATGACGAAGTGGAGTTTTTTGTACCTGAAAAGTCCCAGGTGTGTAGAGAAGGTAGCGATATATCAGGAAGAGGGATGTAGTTCGAGCTGGTGATAGCCCTTATTTAAGTCTAGCTTGGAGAATACTTTCGCACCATGTAGTAGATGCATTGCATCCGTCATCCTAGGATGACGTTCCCTTTCTATTGCCATGTTGGGGGCCCTATGTTCATGCAGATATGTATGCTGGCATTGTTCTCCTTTTTGGTCACGGGCACAATGGGGGACACCCAGGAGGTGGGCCCTGATGCGTGTTCAATTATGTCCTGTTCTAACAGAGATTGGATTTCATTTTCTACGTGTCTCTGAATGTTGAGGGGAATGCCCCTGTAGGGTTGAGCAAGCAGTGGTATCTACGTATTTATGTGTAGTTTGATCTTGTTGTCTTTGAGTATACCCAGTCCTTTGAATAGCGCTGGAAACATTTTCTGTATCATGTCCTTCGGGTTGATAGTGTATGCAGACATGATCTGGTACATTATATGTATGAGATCCATCTGGATGGCTGATCGGAAGCTCAGTATGCTCCCTCCTGGTACTTCTTTTTTATGACGTAGATTTTGACTTTTAAGCTGTTATCCTTGTATTGACATGTGGCTGTGAACATGCCTCAGCATTTGAGGGGTTTGTTAGACCCATATGGGTAAATTTGCATGTCGGGTTCACTTATTTTTTTCTTTCTGGCTAGAGACTTGTATGTATCCTTACTGATCATGTTTACTGTGGCTCAGGTGTCGATCAGAAATTCACGGCTCTGTCCATTTAACTGTACCAATAATGTTGGGCTGTATTCTGCAGTGATGCTGCTCCATTTGGCATCAACGTATCCTCTTATTCTGTCTCCACTGCAAGACGAGGAGTGTGAATCACGTTGGCGTCGTGGGGATTCCACCAAGTAGCTAAGTTTCTGACGCGGGGCCCGTCGTTGTGAGTCTTGCCTGCTTCTGTAGCGACTGGAGTGATCTCTTTTCTCTTTGTGCTATCTGTCTCTGCGTGATGATTCATTTGGATTTCTGTGAGAGCTGGGCCACCTAGCGGTGAGGGATCGCCGCTCGTTGCCTTGTGTGCTTGGTCTTCGTGTCACCTAGAGTCTCTGCTAGATTCCTTTGGTTGAAAAAATGTGATATTCCTGCAAACTGATTGAAAGTGATTCTCACCACCACATTTGTCACAGTGATGTCCTATGTCCGGGCATGGCAAACATGTGGGAGTTTGTATCTGCATCTGTAGCACTTTTTCTGTTATGCTCTGTCTCCTGACGTGGTGATGGGGCATACAGTTGTAGACGAGGTGGATTGCATAATTTTAATATTGCACAGAGACTCGGTTTGCAAGTCACAGTATTTTGCCCGTTTCCTCAATCTCATCACGAAATTATCATTTTTCTTGGATGGTCGTGTGAAAGGTATGTCTCTCGGAATCCACGTTTCTCAAGGGTACAAAATAAATATTTAGGGAATCAATGCCACCTTGAAATGTGTCAGTGTTATTTTCTGGCATCTCAAACACAATTTCTCTGACCACAGGACAAGTGATGCATTAAAATTCCCCTTAGCCAGCGTTCTTCTCGGACTCCAGACGCATCAATATAGATCTGTAGTTCTTTGAGCCATCTGGCCCATCTGGGGGCCTGGCCACTGGTGTCTGAGATGTCACAGATTTGCATGGCCTGCAGTTGTAGTGAGTCAGTGCCACCCCCCTCTCTGGGCGCGGTGGCGCGGGGGTGGAGCTAGAGTGGGGGTTTTGCAGAGTGCTATCTGACTCATTACTCAACATGGTGACAGAAATTATTCAAGGGCGCAGGGCATTAAAGTTCTCACCTTGATGTGTTGCCGTAATTCAACTGTGATCACAATTGGTGCCTTATGCTGGATGGCCTCAAGGACCAAGAAGGCCTTCTTGGCACACATTGTCTTTAGAATGAGTTTTTGCAGCTGAAAGCGGGTAGCTGTTAATTTGTGATTGACACTGTGCACAGTCTTGATACATTTGTGGCGTATTGAGCGTTGAAATGTGCTAGAAATTGTTTCCTCCTTGACGGTGCTGTCCGACGTGCATTTACTAAGGCTCACAGGGTATTGTAGTCAATCATGAGCTTTGCGCGTGTGGTTTTGAGAATGCACGTGTATACTTTTCCTCCGTGGTGATGTAATTGTCTAGTATTGGAAAAATTATGTCATCCACCGACACACGTAGAACGCTTTGCTGAGGATCGTGTCGGAAAGCGGGCTGACACTAACGCAGCAATCAGTTTCACTATGCAGCGGAGTTCCAGAGCAGCTGGAGTCCTCGCTTCAGTGTAAATCTCAGCGGGATGCACCGGGTTCGAAATTAATCCTCGTCGCCATTGTTGAGTACCGGCATGCACTCAATGAAACAGCAATTAAGGTATATTGATACAATGAAACGCAGGAGCCAAATCATTAATGCGTGAACACATTACTAATTAGGTGCAAACTGGTGCTCTGGCAGAAAGCCCCACCCATAACCAACACATGAGCTGCAACCCACAAAACATAACCATAGAATGGAGACATAGCACCTTTCCAGCATGAATAGAAATAGGACATTACATGGTGCGACACCCCGTGGTGGCTGGCCTCTAAGAGTTGGCACTGGACGATGAGAAGATCAGTCAGAGAGCTGGTAGAACAGGAGTGGGCGGGTGAGAGCTCAGGGGCTTCTGAATCACAAATTGGTAGGCACTCTCCAGGGTTATACAGAATGGAAATGTCTCCTCTCCTAACTATACTCCAGGAAATAGAGGCACTGAGGACTGACCGACAAGCGACTATGAAGGAACTAAAGGGAAGAGTCGATAACGTTGAAGAGCTTGTGGAATCCTTAGAGAACAATCATGCATCAGTAGACGTTCTGGAAACAAGTCTTTCAGGAAAAGTTAAACAACTGGTGAGGATGGACAAGGAAACCTCCTTGAAAATATAAGATTTGGAGAACTGGGAGAGGCATAACAATATCCATCTTCTGCAGGTACCATTGAGGATACCTATGTTCCCTATCCTTCAAACTTGGTGATGCTGCCTACATGGTAAATTGACAAGGGGGGTCCTGAGAGTCTCTCTGCCAGACATTAGTCCTGGTTACGAGAGACTTACTCAGAGTCTTTAGCTCACTATCTTTCACAGAGAAGAAATATCCCAAACATATCAGTCTTTGTCCTGCCCTGGTGCAGTCCTGCACCGAAATGCTAGGCAATTCTCCTCTGAACAAGAGTACCAACAGCATCCCCAGACACGTGTTTCGGTCTGGTTGGACCTCATCAGTAGGGAGGAGCTGTGCCTACATGGTGACAGAAGCAGAGGAAGCTATGCAGGTCCTGGAAGAACTTCAAGGGGAGTGTCCAGTCAGAGAGGATTTGCAAAGCAAGGCCAAGCAAGGAAACCTTCTAAAGGCTTCCTCTGAGGGCAGAGTGCTGAGGAACATGGTTGGCAGGTTTTGGAAGGTGGTCCCAATGGCAGGCAAGAAGCAGAGGTGATCAGTGACAGCCAATGGGGAACTCTTATTGAAACGCAGGGCACTGCAGAAGGAGGAGTAGAGTGAGATACATTGAGGGGTGGACTTGTGAGTATATATAACTTGGTGGGACATGAAAATTGCAATGTTCAGGAGGAATGTCTTAAGAAGTGGTAAGGACTGGTCAAAAGGGAGAATGTTGAATTGGGGAGGCTGTTCTTTGCTTCCTTGGTGGCTTGGGTTATGATAGATGTCTCTACTGTTTTGGGCAGGGAGAGGTTTGTTGGGGAGAGTTTTTTTAATTCCAATTGTTGGATGGAGCAATTCATATGGGATTGGAGGGGACGTGCGGTTACGAGAGGAGAAGCGTTAAGGAGCAAATGTCACACAGGGACTCAGTGTTTTCACTGGCTGGATGGGGTGTGCGCACCACAAAAAGAGTGATGGGTGACCCTGGCAATGGAGTATTGATGTTTCCATCTCTAAATGTGAGGGGCCTGAATTTGCCAAAGAAAAGGGAACTCCTGATGATGGAGCTTTCAAGGAATAAGGTGTCTGTCTAATTTCTGCAGGAAACGCACATGAGAAAGGGGGAAGGGCTAAGGGGATGGGGTAAGGGTGTTGCACTAGTGTACTGATCTTCCATGTTGCAAAAGAAGAGAGGGTTGGGAGTATGCTAAGGAGGGGCTTTTTCTTAGATGACTTGCTTACAAAGGTGGATTGCAAGGGGAGACTTCTCTTGGCCAAAGGAAAAATACAGGATCAGAAGATGACCTTGGTGTCACCTTATGCGCCTAATACACAACAGCTAGACTATATTACAATGGCACTACAGAGAATACAGTAATGGGCAGAGGGTATCACAATAATTGGGGGGGGGGGTTTAATGTTATTAAGGATCCTAATGTGGACAGGTTGGCAATGGAAACAAGCTCGGGGCTCTCATTTTGAAGAATACCTGCAAGACTATTTATGGTGTGATATTTGGCGGGAATTCCTCCGGGGCGCTGGGGATGTACCTTCTTTTCTTTAGTGCATAAGACCTAAAGGAGAATAGATTACCTCCTAGTGGAGGAAGGGAGGATCTACCTCGTGAGGGAAGTTGACATAGTTCCGATATCGTGATTAGACCATGAAATGTGAAAATGGAGCTCGAGATCACCAAGTGGTATAAAACAGGGGCGAGGGGCTGCAATGATGCATTGTTTCAGGCACATTATTTCACAAAGACAGAGGTCAGCAATATATATAGCATTTTAAAAAAGAGAATATACCAGTGAGGTTAAGTTGAAGATGGTGTGGGAGGCCTTCAATGCTACGCTGATGGGGCTCCTCAAAGCAGAGGCGTCCATAGTAGGAAAGCCAGTGGAGCACTCACAGACTACCTCCAGAGAGATGTCGGATCTCTGAAAGAGAGGTATAGTAAGGAGTCAGGCGATATAAAGGAGAACTTGTGGAATATTCGTAGGGTTAGAATAGCACTACGGGAGCACAACTTTGGTAAGGTCTAGCAGGACTTGAGAGCTGTCAAACAGCAGTATTATGAGCAGGGAGATAAGGTGGGGTTGTTGTTCACAGTATTGTACAAACGGACCGAAAAAAAAGGTCTGACTCTACGAAAAGTCCGAAAAATGTATACCACCAAAGGTTAGAACACCAAAAGTTCAAACCTTTGGTGGCATGCATTTTAGGTAAGTAAAACATACAGTATAGTGAGCGGGTGTTGGGGTACACCCCCGCTGCACACCCGACAAAGGGAAAAAACCAGGGGCTGTGTAGTATAGTGTAGTATAGTGAGTCTGTGTAGTATAGTGAGCGGGGTGCTGCAAGTGACACCCCTGTAGCACACTCGAGAAAAAAAAACAGGGGCTGCGGGGGTGTCCCCCGCAACACCCCGCTCACTACACTTTACAATATAAAAAAAGACTCTGCAATGCCGGTTCCCGATCACGGAAGTGAAAGGGAACTGGCACAGCAGGGACACAGCGTGAAGAAAAGTTAAGTAAGGTTTGGTTATGTTGGGTGTGTGGGTGGGGGTGTGTAGAGGGTGTGAGTGGGGGGTGTTGTGGGTGTGTTGTGGGTGTGGTTTGGGGTGTGGGTATGTAGTGGTTTGCAGTGTATGTTCTCATGGGAAATGTACAAACCTTTTGAGGTGTGCACATTTCTCACGCAAACTTTTCCGCCACTGACTTTTCCATGATGGAAAAATCACGCAAATCCGTTGTTTGCCAATAGACTCAAAACCTCAGACTAGATAGGAGTGTTTGCAAACTGAAAAACGAGGAAGACAAGGGGCCTCATTACGAGTCTGCTGGTTCTACCAGCGGGTTACCTGCAGACTCGCCTGTTACTGGTGCCCAATATCCCAGTATTAACGGGATATTACGGGTGCCAGCAGCAATGGTTAGGTTCCCATTCCATGGGATCCCATAGGACTCCATGGGATGAGAACTACTGAAGCACCGGCGCCATTGTTAACAGTGCAGTTGCTTCAGTAATTTATTTGCCGGTAGGTGCCTGCTGGTAGTTCACTGCCCCTACCGGCAAACTTGGAGTAAGCCAGTCTTACTGTTTTACCACCATTTTTCATAGACCGGCTTATTCGTAATGTCCCCCAAAGAATAGAACAGGCCGGAGCTGATGGCAGAGTGCTTCCCCCACTATTATCGACACTCTATGAAAGGGAGATGGGGTTGCATCCTCCAGAAATGGAAGATTACCTTGAGAAGATTTACAGGGTAATTCATGGAATATATGTGCACCGAAAAGGGTAGCGCAAGTGTGAAAATTGCAGCGCACGCGTGCTAAAGCCGTGCACAGAGCCGTTCATCGATTCATGGAATGCGCTTCGCTTGTGAAACCTGGGTTGTGCGCCAAATCTGTGGGTGGCGCACATGGGCGCACACGTCACTAAATGGCATGCGTGACGCGCACAGGGAAAGCACACATCGTGTAGCGCACACAAGAAAAGTGGGCGTAACACAGGGCGTAACACGCGGAATGGGGAACAATGCATGAAAATGTGGGCGTTACGGGGGAAGTACAGGAGGTAAATGCTGGCAACGTCCACACGTGCGCTAACAACACGTATTCATGGAATCGAATAGGGTAAAGCTGTGCGCTAAAAAAGACGCGCTAATCCTGAAACACGTACGCCAGCAGGAAGCAGGCGTAAGTGGCCCTGCGCAGCATAAAAGTGCGCGCAAACAACAAACAAGCTCATACGCTACGATGAATATACCGTTGCTCACAGCAGTGGTCGTGGGACACCGCAGGAGGAGGAGGATAGCCAGGCCCCGCATTTTTTACCCAGGACCAGCCTTTTGGGATGCCTGATGACCAGGTGTATGGGAGGTACAGGTTTCGAGCACTAATAATTCTAGAACTGGTTAGGGAGTGGGAGGATGACCTCACATCACCCACCCTGTGCTCTCAAGCACTGAGCCCCTTGGAAAAGGTGCTCAATGTACTGCACTTCTTGACTACTAGGTCATTTCAGCGGACAACTGCCATAGTCGGGGATGTCTCACAGGCCAAGTAGTCACGCTGCCTACACCAGGTGTTGGCCATCATGACTGCACACCCCTCAGTCCGCAGGCACATATACATGCCCAAAACACCTGCAGAAAGGCAGGCTATCGTCCAGGACTTTTACGGGGTGGCACACTTCCCCAAAGTGCTAGGTGCCATTGATTGCACCCATGTGGCTTTACGCCCTCCCAGGGCCACTGAGTACATCTATAGAAACCGCAAGCACTCGCATTCCATCAACATGCAGGTTGCATGTGATGCCAAGGGAATCATCACCTCAATATATGCCAACTTTCCGGGGTCCAACCATGATAGTTTCATATTCAGAATGTCACCCCTAAAGTGGGACCTGGAAGCTGGGCGGCATGGCGACACATGGCTAATTGGTGAGTATAAATGCCTCTGCACATGTATGCATGTTAGAGACTGAGAAATGTCAAAACCCCACTAATGACAACCATTATCACCACCCCAGGGGACAGTGCCTACCCTCTGAGAACCTACATGATGATGCCAATTCGGAACCCCACCACACCACCCAAGATAAGAGACAACACAGCACATATAGCAACTCGGGGCATAGTGGAGCGCACATTCGGAGTGCTGAAGTCACGCTTTCGCTCCCTTGACCGCTCTGGTGGGCATCTGCTATATGCGCCCCCAGTAGTGTGCAGGATCGTAGTGGCAGCATGTGTCCTGCACAATGTTGCAACCTGGCGGGGCGTGCCGGTGGACATGGTGGTGCCCCCACATCTCCAACTACATGCACGGCCGCTGCGCATGGGAGGTGAAAGGGCGCATGGTGAGGCAGCCTGTACCTAGCTTGTGGCAAATTACTTCACCTAAAATCACACCCCTGCAGAGTGCACACAGGCCTGACTCATACCAGCTGGCGATCAATGATGATGAAAAAAGGGACAGTCAACAGTCACAACCATACCAGCCTGAGATTGTTCACCTGGAAGTGCTACATTCTGTGCATCCCTAGCTACTTAAAGACACCCAATGCTGTGTCAGAAAAAGGCACACATTCATGCAGCATGAAGGACTACCCCCTTGCAAAATACCACATCAAAATAGTGGCATGTCACCCAACCCCTCCCCATCTCAGCTACACAACACACCATGGCATGGCATGCAATGTGAAAGCAACAAAATGAATGCACAACACATGACACAAGTGTCACAAACTGCACTGTCGCAAATGGAAACAGCCCACAGACAATTTGCTCTCAGTAATGAATAAAAAACAACACACATGAACAAATACTTACCAGCAAGACAAAACATCAGTACATGATCAAACAGTGGCAATATATGACAGTAAAATATTAAAGTAGTGCAAGTGTCACAACCTGACTAAGGCAGCACATCGACCCCTTCCAACTGCAGAGTGTTGCTGGTAGGAAAATGTGTCAGTGTACTGCATACAACATGAACTGCATCTGCAAAGTAGACGGGCTTGTTAAGACATGAAGAAGGTACATGTATATTAGGAAAAATTCATGGATGTAGAACCATATATAAATCCACCATGCAGTAGAGAATTGAACAGGAATCCCCACTAGGGATGGATACACAGTTTTGACTACAGACTGTCCACACAACTTATGGGAGCCCAATGTCACTGTGTAAGTTACTATCAATTGGTCAAACCCTTTGGGAGCCCATGGAAAGGGGAAGCAGGAGGGGTGTCAGGAACCCAAGTTTCTAACCCAAAGACAGACAAGCCTGCGTGTGCCCAGCTGGAATACACAGTGGATGCCTACGGGAGCCACACAAAGCAACACACTGTAAAATAAAAATAAAAATAAAAAAAATAGAAAAATGGCCATGTGTGGACCAGGTGGCAGGGGGGCGAGGCCACCCAGGAGGGACAAGGTACAGGGTGCACCCCAACACCCACATGCGTGGATGTTGAGAAAAAAAAACCCTCCATGGGCTCATGGCCTGCATGGCTATGCTACAGTAGGAGAACAGCCATCGCTGTCATCACCCTCTGGTGGTACATTAGAAGGTGGGCGTGATATGGGTGGTAGACCACGCAAAGCCCTCGCATGCTCCTCCATGGCAGCAAGCATGATGATGCTGAAAGGTTTGGTTCTGCAGGATGATGGTACGGAGATCCCCATGCAGCACCTCACGGGTAGCACGCATTTCTGCCTGCATGGCCTCGCGTGATGCCCGGATCTCCTGAAAGGTTACCTGGAGCACAACTGAGAGTGTTTGTATCAGCTGACCTTGTACTCCGGGACACCTCAAGTTCACCCAGAGTATTTCTGAGGGAGCTGTGTTCTAACCTCAGGGCTTCCCTGCGGGCCTGTGACTCTACAGATATGACTGTGCGCAGAGTCTCCAGTCCAGCCCGTCGCTCCCTGTCAGATGCCAACGTGTCCTCCCTGTGTGAGTGGCAAATGGACTCTGTTGCCTGCTGCTGGAGCTCCATCTGCCTTTCAGGGGGGAGAATGGAAGTGGCCACCCTATCCATTGCGTGTGCCATCATTTCACACGATGCCCCCTGTTGTGCTGCTATAGTGTAGATGGAGTTCTCCCACACAGGATTGCCTGGTGGCGCACAGCAACCGCGTTGGCGGGCACCACACCTGTTTGGGGCAAGGTGATGTGCACCTTGCGGTGCTGGCACTGCCTGAGGCTGCAGGACTGCATTCCTCCTTTCATCTGCTGGCCCAGGAACAGGAGCAAATATTGTGGAGTGTGACCCTGCATCTGTAACTGCCACAGGTGGACTTTCCAACACTGAATGCCCCATAGAGGGGTCTACCCCCGGTGCAGATGGGTTGGACAGAACAGCATCCCTGCCAGAAACGCTCACCTGCGATGGCACATATGTCTCAATGTCCGATTCAGCACCTGATTCATAGAGGTCTCCGGAGGTGTACCGAGAGACACCCGTGGACAGTATGGTCTATAGGAGTAATGGGTTTTCACCCAACACCACCCCACATCCTCCACTGGTGCCTGGTTGTGGCTGTGAGTCCTCCTGGCTCTGTGCCATCTCCTCCTCCTCAACAGCATCAAGTGCCTCATCACCTGCAAAAACATAAAAGAAAAGTAATGAAAGCAGGCATGAGCACCATAGCTCACACACATAGGCATGACGAGACAGACATCCAGTACATAAATGACACATGTCACACATGACAATAACTCTGGCATGCATGCACTGTCAATTAGTTGGAAGGGGAGGCAAAAAGCAGACACTGAGGACTCCAAGATGGAAAACCAACACATGTGCTGCATGCTGGATAGCACTGGCATCACACATTAGCCTGTGAGTGGCATGGACAATCCACATAAATGATACATGCCAGCACACAGATGGCACGTAGCATAGCCATGGCAGATTTGACAAGGACAGCCAGATGGTAGGAAATCAGTACTGCCACCCATCCATGTGTGGTGGACATCATGAAATAAATCATGCAAAATAGTGTGACAAAACACACATGTGCCACACGCTGCAACAAAGCCAGTGTTCACTGATGCAATGATGGCAGGCACATGGATACATCAATGGTTGGTCACTTCGACATGACAGAAGACAATTGTCATGTTCAACATTCAAACAGGGCCCCAAAATGATAGAGTAATGTGCACCTACACATGACCTGCACACAATCAGCCTGATTGGTGAAATCATTCCCATAATAAGGTATGAAATGTGGGCCAATGTGGGGTGTAATCTATGACAGAAGTATGTTACATTTGGGGCAGTACGGCACAAAAATGTGTGGTAAAATGCTAAGGATTTCATCAATCAGGCAGAATGAACAGGAAAACAGTATGAACAATGTTGTGGCAAGATGACAGTTGAAGGGCAAGTGCAATAATCAGGTGCAAATTGTCAACTGCGGTCAGAAGGGTTACTGTGAAACCCAAACCTAAGGCCAGTGGATGGTTTGGAGGTACCACATGGGTGACAGTGACAGATAGCAGTCATGAGTACACAGCCTCACCTGGCACTCAATCAGAACACATCACCCAAGTAACATACACATGGATTGCGCACACATGCATGGGCCCTCACCGGACATTGCTTCAAGATCTGGTAGGTCTCCCACACTTTGGATCTGATCCTCTGTGATGAAGGCTCCAGCATTAGACTCATGTTCAGTGAGTTGTTCCTCCTCTGGTGGAGACCCACCGCCAGTCACCAGATTAGAGGCATGATTGGAAGCCAGCTTGTTCTTTGCTCTGCGTTTCAGGTCATTCCACTGCTTAGAGCAATCATCAGCTGTGCGCCTCACAAATCCAAGGGAACTAATGTGGCACGCGATGGTCTGCCAGTGGGCCCTACGTTGAGCAGGCATAGTCTTGCACCCTGCAGTCACCACCATTTCGCGGCCATGGGCCGACACGTAGCCCACAAGTGCGTCTAGTTCTGCATCATTGAAACTAGGCTTCCTTGACGTGCCGGAGTGGGTAGCCGTGCCTGGGGTCCCAGCCTGTACCGCATGAGCACCCTTCTTCCTCTTGAGAGTTGGTGTGGACCCTGAGTGGCTCACACCGCTCTGGTTGGTAGGGGCAGAAGTGCAGGTGGACTGGGCAATGGAAGTAGCCAAAGGTACGATGACTAAAGGTCTCCCTGCAGGCATTGGCTGCTGGGTGATGTTGGCAGGACCAACCTCAGTGTGATGGACTTGGACCAACACTGTCCCGGCTGGGTGACTCGGAGCTGGGGTGGATTGAGGTGCAGCTGCCCCTGCAGCCTCCTCACCCTGGCTACTTGGGGCAGCAGATGACAATGCTGCCCCAGATCCATGGGGCCTGATGACAGCAACTTTCACCGCCACACGTGGCTTTGACTTGGTGACACAGAAGTCAGCCTGGGAGTCATCCTGTGCCGGTTCAGTTGACAATATGGGGGTGTAACAAGGGCTGAGCTGGGATGGTGTCTGCTGAAACTCCGCGACCCATTGGGGGTGGTCATAGGTGTCCCTGATTGGTCCTCCACACACTGGCCTCTTGGGCCACCCTGCACATCCTGGCCATTTCCCCTACAGCGCCCACCTCTTACAGGTCGGCCACCTTTGCCTCCCTTACCGCTTGGTCGCCTCCCAACCATGGCACTGATGTTCTTGTGCGAATGAGAGGTGCAGTAAACAATTGTCCTGGGCAATTGGGGTGAAAGGGGTATATCTGTGACCCCTGGGGGAAGATGACGGGTCACGCAATGCTCAGGCACCCCGAAAACAAAATTTAACGTGCACGTGACCCCTGGTAGCCCACGTGCGTGGAATAAAGAACATGCACTACGCTGTGGCATCCAGAAACAAAAAAATGAGCGTATGCATGCTACATGCTGGCTACAACGACCTCTGAATGGGTACGCGACACACGGGGGCAACCACAGTTGTACAATACGAGCGCAACTCACCATCTGCCTGGAAAAAGAACATGAAAAAGACGCGCGTGTGCGTATTGGTAACATCCCTGCCAAAAGAAGAATAGAACTCTGTCCGAGTATAGAAGGAGTACGAACGGGAACCGTTGTGAAGTAATCGTGTGTGAACCGACAAGAAGTAAAAGAATCACCCGCTCGCTCTCCACAAAAAGCACATACAAGAAAATGGCGTCCTACGTGTACCTTTTAAACCAGCCCACACGTGCAACGTCACTTACGCGTGTACGTGCTAAGGGCCTTTCCTCCAATTACATGCATTAAAACGCGTACGTGCTGTTTCTTCACGTGCTGAATCGGTATGCACCATCACGAGGGAAACGCCCGCGTGTGTAAGGTCACAGACGTGCTTACAGGCTAAGGGCCTTTCCTCGAATGACACGCTGACGTGCAGTTTTTTCACGTGCCAAATCACTCGTATCAAGCTGGCCACACGACAACACACGGAAGACCACGCTCCTGCCCATAAGGCCATTATCCTGCCCCCCAGAGCCACGAGCACGCTCCCACCTGCCATCTGCTGCTGCCTGCCTGCCTGCTGGCCACGTGCCCTGCTTTTTTGGTCAGATTGGAGACAAGCACAGGTTGCTGTTTGTTCTCTATAAAGAAATGTTGGGCTGGACTAAGGTACAACCCTTTTCATCTCGCAGAAAATATTGTTTATTGTTGATCTGCGTGACTTTGGTGTCCTACATAACTCTTTAAGCCTCACTAACTAACTCTTACATATATACAGAGATTAGTTATAATATATCCCCCTGGCTAAATACAATTTGGGGTTCAATTGAGGCTCTTTACTGTCTACGGAATTTATGCACTTTTGAACTAAGTTAGGCACATTGCACTTTTGCTTACATCCTAGGATGTTTAGTAAAATAATATGCACTTTAACTAGATATGTTTAGTATCAATTATGTGTTTTTAAGCTGTTTTTAATTGTATGGTAATTGTATATGTGTTTATTAAAGATTGATTGAATATATCTCTATGATTCCTTGACCTGATCTGTCCCCATATTCAGCTCCCTCACAGTGGGCAGCTTATTCCATTGATTGATTCTATGGTTCTATTCCCATGAACTTCCTTTTTTCCCCTCTGGTGGGTCTGTCTTACTGCTTTTTGGTGCCTGCACATCAGCCATCCGCAGGGGTCCAGTTCTGTGACCATCCCTGCTGGAACAGAAGACTCCCGACTGGTATACCATCGCTCCACAGCCCAGCCCCAGGACTCAGTTGCCCACCCACACCTGCCTCGGGGGTTGCCATGTCCAACACAACACCATCTGACACCAGTGGCAACCCCCCAGCATGGAGGCAGAGGGATGCCAGCTTCAGTGACAAAGAAGTTGGCATCCTGGTGGAGCAAGTCCTGGGGCATTATGATGCCCTCTTTGGAAGTTCACACGCCGAATATGAAGGACGGAAGGGGATCCGGAAGGACATTGTGGCTGCCATCAACGTGGAGGGGGATGGCAGCCCGCAACATGTAACACGGAAGCGTTGGGAGGACTTCAGGTCCAGGACCCACATCAAGGCCCGGCGCCTCTTGAAGGCAGAGGATGCAGAGGGGTGCAGGGTCCGCCTGACCAACATCCAGACGAGGGTCCTGGAATGCATAAGCCCAGCACTCCACGTCCAGATCCTTCAGAGGCAGATCCATCTGGAGTTGAGTGGTAAGTGGCCATGCATTGCTGTGTGAAACAGGGCATGTAGCAGTGTGCTGGTAGTCATCTACTTGCCTGTATGTGTGACATAGGCCATGTATGGATGTGTGTGTGCAAGGACATCATGGTGCTGCATGTGAGACCAGTCATGCGTGAACCACATGGATGGTGCATGTGTTACAATGCAACATGCGGAGCAGCATGCGGAATGCACACATGAATGCATGCCTGTCTCTGTTCTTGGCCATGGATGGGGTGTGGGAGATGGGTGCTGCTGTCATGGACATGTATGGTGTACATGTCTGTGTGTCTGAGTAGCGTGTGTACGTCATGGATGCATGACACATGTCCGTGACAATGTGTTGAATCACTGAGGCAGTCTAGTCATCCTTGTATCCACTGTGTCTGTGGTGTACGAGGCCAGATGCATGAGCCTCCGGTGATGCGTGTGCATGGGAGCAGTATGACCCATGATGCATGTGAGTTTAAAGACAACATTGTATGTTAATAGAGGGCCTTGGACATGGATGCAAATGTTGACTGCATGCACCGTGCCCGTTTCTGCATGTGTGTTGCCTGCATTGACCCATATGTTGTGGAGGGACATGATGGAAGTGACGTTTGACACTCATGTGCTATTGCTTCCTGTCTAGGGGACTATTGTACAGTACCCTGATCCTTGTGTTCTATGTCTCCCTCTACACAGCGTCGAGTGAAGAAGAGGGCAGAGACGGCGCTGTGGAGCAAAACGGCGGGGATGCCTCCATCGGCCGGCAACGGTAGGACCAGCCACCCTCCCAGGAATTACCATCATCCGGGAGCGAGGGGACTGGTGCCGCGTCAGCCACTATGGCTGCAGCGGAAGGGGCGGGTGAGCCCCCACAGGGACTTGCGATGGCAGATGATGGTGCAGAGCCATCCAGGTTGGTGGTGTACACAGAGGAGGAGGAGGCCGCTACTGAGCCGCACATGGGGCCTGGTGGGGGTGGTACCACTGGTGCAACTGGTGCAGTCCAGGGCCAGGGGCAGGAGGCAGCACAGGTCGCCGCACAGGGGCCTATGCATGTCACTGTCCCTGACCCTGTGACTGCACCACCATGCACCAACAGGGATGCCCCGTCCCAGGCCCGTCCGCAGGTAGGGGGAGGCCCACGACATCTGGCACTCCACTACCTGCGGACGAGGAGACCCGTGACCGTATGGAGTCCACCTTGATTGGTGTCGCGTTGCACACGCGTGACATTCATGATGCGTGTGTGCTTCCTGGGGGGACCACGCACGTCATCACGAAGAGCTGCGTGCCAACGTGGCCCAGTTGGGAGGGGCCCTGGTCGGAGGGTTCCTACATGTGTCGGGCACTCTGGCGGCCCTCTCCTCCTTTGTGCAGACTATGCGCCAGTCGTTCTCCGTCCCGTCTTCCTGCCCAGATTCCACCAGGGCCCCCTGTGGACCTACCCCGACCAACAAAGCCAGCTTGGTGGAGATCACATCTCTGCCACAGTCGGGAGTCAGAGGTCCAGCAGGGGTGGACACCCGACCAACTGGAGACCAGCAGATGGAGGATGTGCCAGCATCATCAGGCAGGGCACATAGGTGGCAGCAGCAGGCTCAAGGTGGGAGCGATGATGGCTCAGGGCCATCAACATCGGAGGTGCAGGCATCGGCCGGAGGGCAGGAGGACCCTGGAATGGGAGTGTCTTCCATGTGGCAGCGGTTGGGCCAGCAGATAGATGCAGAATGGCGGCGGGCGGAAGAGACACGGCTCACTATGGTCAGGGCGGAGTACTCCATGCGCAGGGTGTTGAGGCGGGCTGAGTGCCTCGAGGCAACTCGCAGGGAGTTGGAACAGGCCATGACTGCATCCCTGAGAGACTTCGTGGGACAGGGGAGAGGCCCGCCTCCGGGACATCGACATGGAGTTCGATGATGCCCTCGCCCGGGACATCACAGAGTGAGCCGTAGGACTTGCCCGCCGCCATTGTATATAGTTGATTGGTGTTAGGTTTCCTTCATATTTTTTTTTCTTTTGGGGCGTATGGACTATGCCCCACCTTTTTGTATATAGTTGGTTATTAGGTAGTGTTTTTTTGTAGGTTTCCTTTGAATTGTTGGGCTCATGGACCCTGGATTTGTAAATTGTATATAGTTGAAGACTGGATTTGACTTTTATTTTTTCCATGGAGCAATCGATTTTTCTTTTTTCATCCTTTAGATTTGGTTTGATGGATGGAAACTTTGGAGCCATTTTCATTTGATTTTATTTGGATTCTGCATTGATATATTTTTTTGAATATTTTTTGGGACATCTAGCCTTTTGTTTATCATTTTCTCTTGTGTGATTTTCTTTTATTCCATTGATTTTTCATTCAATACATTTTGGTTTCATACTTCACTTGTGTGGTATTCTCTCATTGGTTTCATGCGTGTCACAATGTGGGTTTTCACATTCACTTGCACCCATTGTGTGTGTGTGACGGACATGTATTGATGTGCATACTTGCCATTTGGGATGTTTCATGTAATGGGGATTTCAATGTGGGGTTGATGGAATACTTGGTTGGGGGTTTGTATTGGTGTGGCGTGGGTGGGATTTGGGTGGCTGTAAGGGCCATGATTGTGGATGTTGATAACATGTTGGGGGGGACATGTGTCGGGGCCTGCTGGCAGGTGCCCGTCAATGCTGGGTGGGTGGGGGTGCAGGGGGACAGGTGTCAGGGCCTGCTGGCAGGTGCCCGTCAATTCTGGGTGGGTGGAGGTGAAGGGGGACATGTGTTGGGGCCTGCTGGCAGGTGCCCATCAATGCTGGGTGGGTGGGAGTGCAGGGGGACATGAGTCGGGGCCTTCTGGCAGGTGCCCGTCAATGCTGGGTGGGAGGAGGTGCAGGGGGACATGTGTCGGGGCCTGCTGGCAGGTGCCCGTCAATGCTGGGTGGGTGGGGATGCAGGGGGACATGTGTCGGGGCCTGCTGGCAGTTGCTCATCAATGCTGGGTGGGTGGGGGTGCAGGTGGACATGTGTCGGGGCCTGCTGGTAGGTGCCCATCAATGCTGGGTGGGTGGGGGTGCAGGGGGGACATGAATCCGGGCCTGCTGGCAGGTGCCCATCAATGGTGGGTGGGACATGTGTTGGGGCTCACAAGTGCATGGTGCCATGTGGGCTGCCTGCGGGGCATGCCCAGGGTGGATGGGCTGCCTGCGGGGCATGCCCAGGGTGGATAGTCTGCCTGCAGGCATTGGCCAGGGGTGTAGGGTATTCCCCGATGGTGTCGGATGCTTGCAGGGCCTGGGGAGGGTGGAGGGGGCACACCCGGGAGGACACACACTGACAAATCGCGTGTGAAACTCCCCGCGTGCCCCAGTAATACACATACCACACTTGCACAAGGCCTGTTGCGTGTGACACTCCCCGCACACCCCAAAATACATGTACCACGCTCGCAAAAGGCCTATCGCGTGTGAGACTCCCTGCATACCCTAGTAATAGACGTACCACGCTCGCACAAGGCCTGTCGCATGTGTAACTCCCTGCGTACCCCAGTAGTACACGTACCATGCTCGCACAAGGCCTGACAAATCGTGTGTGAAACTCCCCGCGTGCCCCAGTAATACACATACCACACTTGCACAAGGCCTGTTGCGTGTAACTCCCCACGCACCCCCAAAATACACGTATCCTGCTCGCCCAAGGCCTATCACGTGTGTGACTCCCTGCGTACCCCAGTAGTAGACGTACCACGCTCGCACAAGGCTTTTCGCATGTGTGACTCCCCACGCACCCCCAAAATGCACGTACCCTGCTCGCTCAAGGCCTATCGCGTGTGTGACTCCCCGTGTACCCCAGTAATAGACGTACCACGCTCGCACAAGGCCTATCGCATGTGAAACTCCCTGCGTAGCCCAGTAATACACATACCACGCTTGCACAAGGCCTGTCGCGTGTGTGACTCCCCGTGCACCCCCAAAATACATGTACCACACTCACACAAGGCATGTCACGTGTGAAACTCGCCACGTACCCCAGTAATACACATACCACACTTGCACAAGGCCTGTCGCGTGTAACACTCCCTGCACGCACCCAAAATACATGTACCACGCTCGCACAAGGCCTATCACGTGTGAGACTCCCATGTACCCCAGTAATACACATACCACGCTCGCACAAGGACTGTCGCGTGTGAAACTCCCCGCGTACCCCAGTAATACACGTACCAAGCTCGCACAAGGCCTGCCGCGTGTGTAACTCCCCATGCACCACCAAAATACACGTACCAGGCTCGCACAAGGCCTATCACGTGTGTGACTTCCCGCGTACCCCAGTAATACACGTACCACACTCGCACAAGGCCTGTCGAATGTGTAACTCCCGCGTACCCCAGTAATACACGTACCACGCTCGCACAAGGCCTTTCGTGTATGAAACTCCCTGCGTACCCCAGTAATACACATACCATGCTCGCACAAGGCCTGTCGCGTGTATAACTATCCGTGCACCCCCAAAATACACGTATCCTGCTCGCCCAAGGCCTATCGCTTGTGTGACTCCCTGCGTACCCCAGTAATAGACGTACCACGCTTGCACAAGGCCTGTTGTGTGTGTGACTCCCCGCACACCCCCAAAATACACGTACCCTGCTCACCCAAGGCCTATCGCGTGTGTGACTCCCCACGTACCCCAGTAATACACGTACCATGCTTGCACAAGGCCTATCGCGTGTGAAACTCCCCGCATACCCCAGTTATACACGTACCACGCTTGCTCAAGGCCTGTCATGTGTGTAACTCCACGCGCACCCCCAAAATACACATACCACGCTCACGCAAGGCCTATCGCGTGTGAGACTACCCGCAAACCCCAGTAATAGACATACCACACTCGCACAAGTCCTGTCACGTGTGTAACTCCCTGCACACCCCCAAAATACACATACCCTGCTCGCCCAAGGCCTATCGCGTGTGTGGCTCCCCACGTACCCCAGTAATAGACGTACCATGCTCGCACAAGGCCTGTCGTGTGTGTAACTCCCTGTGCACCCCCAAAATACACATACCCTGCTCGCCCAAGGCCTATCGCGTGTGTGACTCCCCGTGTACCCCAGTACTAGATGTACCACGCTCGCACAAGGCCTGTCGCGTGTGTGACTCCCCGCATACCCCTGTAATACACGTACCACGCTCGCACAAGGCCTATTGCATGTGAAACTCCCCGCGTACCCCTGTAATACATGTACCACACTCGCACAAGGCCTATCGCGTGTGTAACTCCCTGCGTACCCCAGTAATACACGTACTACGCTCGCACAAGGCCTATCGCGTGTGAACTCCCTGTGTACCCCAGTAATACATGTACCATGGTCACACAAGGCCTGTTGCGTGTGTAACTCCCTGCGCACCCCCAAAATACATGCAGCCACCCCATTCACCCTGGGCATGCCCAACAGGCAGCCCACTCACCCTCCCCATGCCCCGCAGGCAGCCCATCCACCCTGGCCATGCCCCACAGGCAGCCCACACCACAGGGGCTACTTTTTTCTACACAATTTACCTGGCATGAGCAGGGTACATGTATTCAGAGGGGTGCGCTAGTACATTTTCACGCGTTTTGGCTGCCCAGAGCGGGATACGCTAGTATTTTGACGCAATTACAGTGTAGCGGCTCTGTAAGCTGGTCCAGGGTTAGCGCAGGCCTTGCACTGCACTTCGGGATGTTCACTGCGCCAGCGCTCAAAATAGCTTAGTTATTCCATGACTACGTGGTGCGCCAGAATGCTGTTTAGCGCACACGGCTGGCGCACGCAGGCACACGCTCCCTCTCTGCGCTGCTTGCGTGCGCTGTCTCTGCGCTGAAATCTATGAATTACCCCCATAGTGTCCTAAACTGAAGACGGAGCAGGTCCAAGCTCTAAAGCAGGACATAACATCGGAGGAGGTTAGAGCTTCCATTCAAGGACTCAAAGTAGGGAAGATGCTGCGGGAAGGTGGCTTTTCATCTTGCGTTCATAAGATATACAGCAATGTCATGACACCTTTCATGGTTAAAATATACAATAGGGTGAGAATGGGTAATGAGCGACCGCCATCCTTTTTGAAGGTGATTATATCAGTGATTCCAAAGGAAGGGAAAGAAAGGACGTGATGCTCCTCCTATTGTCCAATTTCTTTACTATATGTGAATGCGAAGATCCTCACCTCTTGAGGGTTCTAGCATTCAGATTGGAGTTACACCTGATCTGCGCAGACCAGCTGGGCTTTGATCATGTAAGGCAGGGGGCAGACAACCTGAGAAAGTATCTCAGGGCCAAAATCATAGACAAACACCCTGATTCACAGAGCAGTGCAACGTGTATTTTTTCAGTGCTATGTGACTTTACACTGACATTGCACTGACGCAAAGTCTTTTTGCACTGCTCTGTGAATCAAGGTGTTTGTTGGCAGTGCAAAGTCAGTTATCTCAGTGTTATTGGTGCTGGATGCCGAGAAATCATTCAATAGTGTCAGTGTGTCCTTTCTGAAGTGCACTTTGCTGCAATTTGGTTTTGGGTCTCACTGGATCTCGTGGGTGACTAGGCTATAATCTACACCTATGTGAGGATATATGCTAATGAAGTTAACTCTGAGGAAATACCCTTAGAGAGAGTTACCAAACAGGGATGCCCCTTGTCGCCTCTGCTCTATGCCCTGGTAATGGAATAGCTGGCAGCAATGCTTCAAAGGAATGGTGCATTTCGGGGGTTCTCTGTTCTGGGATGAGAATAAAGGATGGCATTATTTGATGATCATATGCTGCTAGACATAAAGAATCTTGGGCAATCCATACCTCAGGTGTTCAGAGTGATTGAGGAATACGGGAAACATCTTGGGTTTAAAGTGAATAGATTGAAGTCCACCTTTCTACCCATGGGTAAATTCTCCTTGGGTACAGAATCCTACCTTGCTACAACAGGGTTTGATAGGGCAGGAAAAGGGTTCTCAGTATTTAGGGCTATGTGTGCCAAGGAACCTCAATGCGATCTTCTCAGAGAATTCTGAAAGTTTGTGGTCACAGTCAAAAAGGATATGGCGAGGTGGGGTAGAAGGGCACTATCGTGGATAGGACGCCTCAACACAATAAAAATGAACATAGGTTTCTTTACTTTTTTCAAATGTTGCCGGTAGTTGTGTAATGTAACTTTTGAATGAGATGCAAAGGGATAAATAGGGATTTCTATGGGGGGAAAGCAAAACATGGGATTGGTTACGTGACCCTACTCCTACATAAACATAAATGATGGGTGAATTACCCCAACTAAGAGTTGTAATACAAGCTTTGCGCAACTCATGGTTATTGCCAATCATTTGACCCATCATCTCAGCAGCAGTCGGTAGAGCTGGAAAATGAGATACTACAGGTAGTTACGGTTGCAAACTGGTTGTGGTTCTCAAGAAATAGGCTTTCGCAGACAATTCGGAACCACCCAGTTCTGACGGTATTATGGGACTTGTGTTGGGGAAAGGCAGATAGCAGCTGGTTGAGTACATGGCCATCCCCATTGAGTTGCATATGGTCACTGCCTATTCGAGATAGTGTTGTTCCTCCAATATATTTCAGGAGTGGTATGAAGGGACACTCGAGATAGCGGTCCAATTTTCGGCACACAGGTAATTTCTTTCCATAGCTCGCTTTCAAGAACTCCTAAATATAGGCCCATTGTCGGTCTTTCAAGATTTGCAGCTTAAAGTGGAAATACAAGCTAGCCAATGGGGAGAACATTTGCAGAGAGCCTTGATGCCCTTTGAACAGGCCCTGATAACAGTCAAGGGAGAAAAGTGGAGGATCTGGAAGTTGTATAAATTACTGGTGATGGCAGTCTCGCAGGAACGGTTGAGTGTTTGGAAGAGTTGGCAGGTGAACATAGGGCAGACAATTGATGACAGGCTTTGGGGGGAATATGCCAGGGATGACCAAGATGAGTGTAGCTTCTCAATATCAATTACATGCATTCAAACGTTAACACCAGTGGCAATGCACTCCGACTAAGCTTTCCTGCATGCATCGTGGTACTAGTCCTCTCTTTTGGCATGGATGCATGGGGTAAGGTAATTATTGGCATATGTGGTGGGAAGGTGCAAACATACTGGAATGAGGTGCTGTCAAGGAAAATGGACCTGGACCACAGAGAGCGTTTGCTAGACCCATGGTTGATTGTGTTCGGGCTAGAAGGAGATGATGGGTCCTTAGAACCCTTGGATCATATGCCGCTTCTTGCAGCAAGGGTATTGCTGGCATGGAAGAAGCTGCCCATAAAAGGGGACTGGTTACAAGTTACCTGTGATATATTTACAATGAAGAAGCTGACCCACCTACTCATGGGGCGGCCATGTGATATAGAGCTGGAGTGACCTCCCTTTGTGATGAAATCTATGAGCCTGGACGGGACTATGGTACAAGTGGATTCAGGGAGGAGAAGTTGGGAGTGTGCACCAGGAAAAGAGGGGGTATATGGAGTGAAGGAGCTATTGATAGTGATTCCTGATTAGGGTGCTCAAGGAGATGGGTAGTAGGGAGTATGAGTGTTAATTATGGGGTACCTTTATAATGATAATTGGACTTAGGGTTTCAGTTTGCATGGAAGAAACCTGTTTGGGTATGAAATTCTATGGACAAGGGTTGAGGAGTGGGGGCGAGTTTTACAAGGAGTTTGAACTATAAGGCTATGTGTTTTGATGGTAATGTATGGGATACTTAAAATCCCCCTTGCAGGGGTTTGATACCCCAGACTGTATTGTCATTGCTGTTTTAAAAATGAATAAAATGTGATTTGGAAGAAAAAAGATCTACAATTATGTTGGAACTCTTTGATTTGTCCATGCTGCGACAAACTCCACCTGGAATTGCTCTGAGCCTTAAATATGAAATGATATGGCATTTATAACGCGCCTATAAACAAGGGTCACTTTCTCTGGGTGATTAGTGTTCCATATGTCATGCTGTCACTCTGCAAATTTCATAATGAGAACTGCAAAGAAAGGTAATATGTCCCCTGAATTATAATTCCTCATATACCTGTACTTCATTATCCATCTCAGATGGCGATTGCACACTGCAGGCATCATCTAGGATTGACCTAAGAATGTCTTGACAGAGCGGGATCACAGGATTCCTTTAGATATTGACTATTAATATCACAACTGTTCCAGAGGTGAGTTTTTCCATCAGTGAACATTGGTGGACCAAATCTACTAGCTATGGTAGTGCCGTCCTGTGATGACTAAAGCTGTTTGAGAGAGGCCACACTCTTATTAGTTCACCATGTTTGTGAATGGAAGCATTTGTGTGTACATTAACTTCTGAAGTTTCTTCTTGTCTTCCATGAGTAAGGGCTGCCTTTGTGTGGCCAGCTTCCGGAGACATGTCTGTTCTCTTGTCTAAGAATGAGAACATGCAGTGTCTTCCCAGCTAAATCACAGACCGACGTTGATGTCTTCCTAACTGAGGAAACTTGTTCATGTCCTGTGTATTTCACAGTTGAATTGGAGATGAACCTTACAGCGACTAGGCCCAAATGACCCTTCTGTTTTCAGTAGTCTGAGTATCTCTGTAGGCTGATTCTGGTGGGACTCATGAATATACAAGGATTTGTGGGCCTCTCAGCACTGTCGTGATGAAAGGGCTGAGCCTTAACGAAAGCAATGGGAAGAAGAGCCTGAAGGACCAGGCTACAAAACTATGTAGATCCAAGATATTTCCTGGGGTATTTAAATCTACAGTGTGCACAGGTATGCTTTGTTAAAACAGTTATTGGTAATTTTAAGGTACCAAAGCTACGTACATGGTTACTCACTTTAGGGTGCAATGAGAGTGAAGGAGGGGTTGAGGGGGAAGGGTGGGAGAGTGGGAGAAAACGCTATGTGTGGGGTTAGAGGAACATAATACAGTATTTGTGGGATATCAGGGTGTTAACACGCGTGCTGGTTGAAGTTCTGGAGTGCAACACATTTCAGTAAAAAGGTTCAGGGGTGTGGTATACTGTATGGGACAGGAGCCAACAATTCAGCTCTGCAGAGATTGTGGTTCAAGTTTGTGAAGAGGTAATCTTCTTTTTAAGCACCTCTTACACTTCGTTGGTTCTTTTTTTATTTCAAGAAGAACTGCAGGCTATCCCAGACTTGGGACCCTCGAATTGAGATCAGTTTGGTGTGGATTCTTGTTTCTGCGGGTCTTTTAATTTTTATGTGGTTGGCCAAGGAGGGTGCTGGTGGGATTGCAGTGCTTGAAATAGTGAGATTGATTATTTTGGCGCGGGGCCAAGTAGGCTTTGCGACTTAGGGAGTTGATTTCCTAAATGATGCTTTGATCTCTGTGTAGCCATTTGAGGTGTGTCAGTGTTTATCCAGAGTTCTGATCCCATGATTCGGAGCCTAAGATCAACCTGTGTGAATTGTTCATTGCCAGTTAAAGTTGGCAGATAGATTTCTTGGTTAGAGCTATAGAGAGACCATTGTTGTACTCTAGCTTGGATAATACTGCCAAGTGTTCAAGCTCAATTTGGTAACTGTGACTGAGGATTTAGATGATAATTTTCAGGAGATGGAGTTTGTGGTTGCCTTCTGCGGTACCATATTTACTTCTAAGATTAAATTGTTACAGGGGTCATATATGAGACCCATGTGTTAACGTTTTTGATGGTTTAGCTTCAGTACTCAAGATTTTGCAGCCATGTGAACAGTATGTGCAGCGAGTTAAGGTTGTCCAACTGTAGAGTGTTATTCTTTTATCTTTTAGGCACAGGGAGCTTGAGTTCAGCCATCCTTACGTGAGCAATTGTTGATAATGATATGTTCTTGTTTCTTTCTCAGGAGGTGGAAATGTGGGCATTATAAACACATCATTGAAATCTAAGGGGTCTCTATATGTGTAGACACCCTAACCTGTCTTCCCTGCCTTAACCCTCTGTATCTCCATGCCCTTTCAAATGAACCCAGAATATTCTTTCTTTCTAAATGTACCTATATTATTGCCACCTGATACTATATATTCTGTCGAGTAATATTAAATCCCCTTGTAGAGTAACCCATTGCTTCACAGCAAGGTTTGCACACCATAGAAACCAGCACAGACATACAACACTTTAGCAAAGGGGGCATGGGAAACCGTTTTAGCCATTGTGGGCACAGGGATGAAATCCTGTCATTGTATGCACTAGGATGCCCCAATCTTCTTTTGTTTGCATTCTGGGTGCACAACTAAAACATTGCAGTCAACTGATTTGCAGAAGAGTGCATCCCAGTAACTTCAAAACCTACGAAACGGATGCAGTTGATAAATATCAAGTCTACTATTATTTCCCCTATCACTAGGCACATTAAACAAGTCCCTTCCGAGGTGTGCCACTGGAATATAATACCCTGCATCGAAGTCTGATCCGCCAGAATTCCACATTTGTGTCTACTTGATATTTCGACTGCGGTTTACTACTCCACATTCTTGTATGGTTGACATGTGTGTCCTTCCCATACATATTTGGTTTCTGTTAGACTTGGGCTTGATTAGATGGGAGCTGTGGTGACTTCTGAAGTGTGTTGTGCACAGACTATGCATGCCAAATTCATAGACTATGCATGCCAAATCCATAAACTATACATGACAAATTCTGTTAAAATAATCAACAATATATATCTTTGATAGGTTATTTACTGTTGCATCTTGTTAATAAATACGACCTACGTGTTTATCAAAGAAAAGGCTATGTGTGTTCTTCTTGTGTGCCTTTACCCGTGTGCGTCCATTAAAACGTAGAGCTCAAACCCTTATACACAAGTTTCTTAGCTCAACATGGCTCCTCCGTGTGAGGACCCAGAGGCAGCTCTGCAAATTTACCAGAGACACGATTCCTTCCTACGCCTTGGGGCCCACTCGGGAGGCTCATCGCAGCCTGCAGAAGATGCACTGGAAGGAGACAAGCAGCCCCGAGGGGGTACTGGGGCGCGTTCAAGAGGAAATGTGATGTTGTGACCGGCCGGAAAGTGGGTCACAGACACAGAAAAATCGGGATGGGAAAGCGCTCAAAGTTAGAAAAGGGGACACGCTTTGCCATTGCAGAAACGCCATCTTACAGCTTCTTAGCTCCAGTTTCAGGAGTGATGGTTCTGTTTCTCAGACCAATATGGGGGCAGGAACAGCTCTGTATAGTTTAAGTAAGATATTTCCATACCTATCTTAATAACCTAATTAAAAGACGCAAAGACCACTCCACAGCCAACTCTGTCATTAAAATCTGTCTGATATAATGGCCATATTTGCTGAGAGTTAATCATTGTGTGCATAACTACATCTGTGTGTTTAATTCAATCAGACAGAAATGAAGCAATAGTTATATTTCTTCTCACCACGAGGTAAGGCTATTGGGGAACATAACATGTGCTGCACGCGCACCAAACTAGTCTAGACGCTCAGGAAGATGTTTGGTGAGTATCCTTACTAATAACTGGAGGCAATCCCCCAAGATTCAGTCATAGAAGAAACATATTGATATGGTGCACTTGAAAGCTGTGAACATGTGAAAGGCACATGGATGTAGACACTAACGTTTCGGGGCTGCAGCAGAGCTTTAAATTGGGGTAATTGAGCACGCCGCTGTACCGTTTTGTCCACAAAACCAAGATACCATGGGAATTATTAACATCTAATTTCCAAAATGATGTTTTATATTTGTCATATTGTGGACCTCATTTAGGGTTCCACTATGGGGCTGCAAAAATGACTGCCAAGTGGAGAATCGACTTAAAATGCAAGGTGGAGAGAGCAAGTGGTGAACGTTTTAGATTTCCAATGGAGTAGCGAGATAACGATGTGGAGACAGTGGGAACGATTGTGGAGTGTGCATGATGTAGAAAGCGTGCATGCACAAATAAAAAAATAAAGTACGGCATGCTGGCATCAGAACTGCGTGATAGAAAGTGTCAGTGGCGTTGAGTTGTCTGACAGGTCCCAACTTTAGGATTCGGGAGACTGCGGTCCTGGTTTAGGTGGCACCTTCAGTGCCAACGTTGATTCTATTGAGGAGGAATATCACCGTGACCTTGTCCAGCCTGGGCAGGGAGTATGGCACCATCCTGGGTGTTGTGGGAGAGCTTCTCCCGCTATCCATGGCCTTCTCCTCGCCTCTTCACCACATGTCCGCCTCCCCCATCTATATTTCTGTGCGACTGGCCTGTATAAAACCAAGGTGTGCAGCCTCCAAACCCAGCAAAGGGCGTTAGCGGTGAGCAGGCTGGCCTGTGGAGTGCAGTTTCTCTCTGTGTGTTGCCAATGATGTCTTTTCCCCTGATTTTCAGCATCCAGGAAATGTTTCTGTTTCAGTGTGGCTTTTGTGTCATTTCCTCGACACCAAAGGGAAATAGGTTTTTGTCTGGATGTGGTGTTGTGTAAGCTTGCATTTGCTTTCAAGCAACTAGTAAAGATTTCACTGTGTGGGGTTAGCTTTTGCGTGACTTTCCTTGTCTCCTGAGACGTCATCTTAATTTCTGCTAACATATGGGTACAGAAACTCTTGTGAAGAGAATATGTGTGTTTTCAGTGGTGTTTTCTTCCCATAAGAAGGGTGATTTTCCACTCCATGTGTTGATGTGTGTGGTGGCCTGTCCCCATTGGGTGGTCTTTCTCGTGCATTTCTCTGATTGGTCTCCTTGCTGGGCTTCTGAGGGGGCCTTATGTATTCCAATGCCATTGTGATGGACTGTGTCAGATTGTGATGTGGTAAAACCACTTCTACATGATACACTGCATTCCACCAAACCCTAAATGGAGGAGTCCACAGCAACTGTGTCCATCCACCTGGCTATCGCAGCAGTCTCCCAGACGCATATGTTGTTTCTTCCTCAGTCAGAGTGCTGGGGTTCTCCCTGGTGTCACCCGAGAGTTTGGTAAATTTCACACCCTTCTAATCTGATGTATATTGTCACTCTCATGGTCTGAGGAAACTTGACTCAGGAGCTCATATTTGGGAAGGCTCTGGCTCTGAGACACTGTTATTCTAAGACGTTGGACACCAAGACATGCCTAGTAGAGTAAAGTTATCTGACTGAGAGATCTTTTTCAGGAAGCTTTTGACACTCTAACTGTCTTAGGGCACTGAGTCTGGGAATTGGTCAGCAGACAGACTGGCTGAGGACTGGCTCGGGGGGTTGTCCATTAGACATTTGTAGTCTGATGAGCACCGGATGAGAAACTTCTAATTTAAAAGACTCTGCCTGCAAGACTGACCTTGCCATAAGGACTTCATCTCTGAAACCCACTGTCGCAGTTCTCCAAATCACAGTCCCTTGTAGGCGTTGGTGCTGTGACTCTGATGCCCTCCTTCCTTGAGGAGCTTTGACTCAACGAACTGTAGGCGGTTGGGTGCCTTGACTCTGATCCCATTCCTGTCTGAAAGGTTCTTTCCCCAAGGGTCATGTAAGCTTTGGTGGCCTGACTCGTATCCTCTCCTTGTCTGAGGGACTCTTATTTATTCAAGGGCCCATGAAGGCTTTGATGGCCTAACACTAATCACTTCCATGTCGGAGGGGGTTGACTCCTGTAGGCTTGGGTGCCCTTACTTGAATGCCTTCCTTGGCTGAGGTGTTCGATTTCAGGGACCCTCTTTGTCATATTAGACTGAGAGGCTCTGACTATGAGCTCCACAATGTGCAAAGGCCATGATTTATGACATACTCTTCGGTTAAGCTGGCAAAGTCACATTTAAAGTGCCACGCCTTTTCATTGGCTTTATTCTCAGCTTTGCTTTGAAGCCTTGAAGCTCTCAACTGGGTGTTCCTTATTTGCAAGCTGGGCATCCCACAGTTTCGGCTTGCAAAGCAGGAAGCTGAATTTGACCAACATCAGCTGCACGTGTAAATGCATTATAACAGTTGTAACCTTGGGTTTTATTCCTTACAATATATTGTACTGCAAGTACACGAAACAAAAGAATAACATCGGACAGGAGAAATTGCCCATATATTGCAGAGATGTCCCTGTTCTCCCTGTTCCTTTAAGCTGTCATAAATGGAATTGATAGAAGCAATGCAGGAAAATAGGTGGCTACGAGTTGCAAAGGTTATCATTAGGAATGTACTTTTGTGATGCATCACGGTGTCTGCGTTTACTTTGTTTTGACTAATGATATGAAGACCGGATGTTATTACCTACATCCATGTGCTGCATTACTCTTCAAGCATGCTGACCACCTCACTTTGGTGAGCAATGTGCATGGTGAAATGCAACTGTGAGCGTTTTTATTGTATTGATGATATGTACTCATGGCATTTGCAGAGCAAGGCCACTTGGAGACAAAAGGCAGTTTAGAGGTATCTTCCTTTGCATGTCAGAATCTCACTTAAACCTACAAAGACAGTGCTTTGTTATTAGAATGTTTCCGTCAGCTGTTGCTTGGAATCAGTGAATTAAACACAGCAGGGTTCCTGGATGCACAGGTGCATACACGCAGCTTCTGATCATGTCCTGCATGCTTATGCCATATGAAGTGCTGGTGAAAGGTCTGTAAATGTTGTGTGTGCTTGTCCGTGTAGTGGCATACTGTGACCCCCCCCCCCCCTCCCACCATGGGTAAACAGACCTAAGCTCCCTGGAAAAGGAAAAGGAGTCAGGGGAAGATCTGAGGTTGGGAAACCTGGAAATAGTGGCTGTAAACACAGTGAGGGTGGGATATGATATGATGAGATTTGGTATTTATATCGCGCCTCTACAAATGTGTTTTAGACGCCACAAGACGGGAGGGGAAAAGAGGAATGACAAGACACATGATCTTACTAGGCTATGTGACATTCAGATTGTGCAAGTGCAAAGGAGTACTGCAGGGGAGAGGGTGTGGGGGAGTGCAGGGAAGGGGTAAGGGGAAGTGCAGTCAGGGCAGGCGGGCTCTGAGTAAGTGAAAGGACGGCAAATGACTGCATGGGTGCATCCCCAGACCAGGAGTGCTAGGTTGGCCAGGAAGCAGTGCAGGGTGACTGGCCGATGGAGAGGGGGCATGGTACCCTGCGTGACTCTGAGGGCAACCATGCAAGTCAGGGTGAGCAGACAGATAGATCAGCAGGGGAGAGGGAGAGATAAGGAAGAGGAGAAAAGGAAGGTCTTGAGTAGCTTCTGGAACATCAGGTGGTCTGGCTCAAGTATGAGAGGTGCAGGGAGGCCATTCCTGAGGGAGGCACCTGCAGAGGAGAGAGAGATCTACCCCCCAACTATCTGCTGGGAGAAGCATCTGACCCACAGAGAGTTGGAGGTAGCTGAGCGATCGGCTCTAGAAGGAAGGAATTTAGGAAGAGAGAGTTGATATAATGGGGACCACTGCCACAGAATGCTTTGTGGATAATAATGCAGAGGGTCTTGAACTTGATCCTCACGGCCACCGGGAGCCAGTGGGGAGATTTCAGAGCTGGACAGATGTAGTCCCTAGGCTTGAGGCCAAGGATAAGGATACAGAAGGGGGAGATCTTTTTGTGGTAGCATGTGCGTGTCAGTCCTGTTAGGTGGACCATGGTTCTGCCAAAGAGAGGAGGAGGATATGTCCAAGGGTTTTTCATAATGTAGTTGTGTTTCTAAGGCAGATTCAGAGATGATGTATGGTGGATGCATTAAGGTCACAAGACTGTGCTTCGCAATCATGGATGTTTCATGGCTGGGCGTGTCTTTACTTTGTACCCCAGGTAAAACTGTAGAATGATAATTCTTTGACTGCCAAGCCTGAGCCAAGAAACTCATAGCAAAGGATAGACTGTGTGTGCAGGTGGACGTGTCAGTAATCGAAGTTAAAGAAATGGAGTGGTCAAATAAAAAAGGTCAGCGCCTTGATGTCAAAAAGGTTATGAAGAGTTTGTTCTATGTCATATCTTGCTAGACTTTACATTAGTTCACGGTGAGACAGGGTGGTGCCTTACTTGGAAGTATCAATTATTTTCCATATGCAAACTGCTAGTTCTCAAGATATGGCCAAAAACAGAGTTCAGGAGAAAGAAAACTGCACCAAGTCAGCTGCAGCGGAGCAAATGATGTTCCCCAAATGTCCCTATTCCAAAATTGACAGTGTGGCAAGCAGGCAGAATGCAGCAAAGTTACGGACTGGAAAACTGAACCCATGATCACCTTCCTACATCATCGTACGCGTGATCTCATGACCTTTGTGCTAGTTTTGGAATGTCGGACATATAACTAGTCTTTTGAAGAAATAGAAGTTGACATTATCGTTGCGTCCAACTCTCAAACCTTCATGTTTGTGTTCACATGGACTTGCACATGGCGCACACAGCCAAACCATAATAAAAGCTGAGTTTCAATTGTGTGCATTTGCAGAAATACCACAGACCAGATAAACAAGTAGTGCGGAGTAGGACTGAACACCAAATACATCTAATTGGCATATGTGAAATGGGATGTGGGAAGGATTGACCAAGGGCAAAGCAGTGCACACAACAGGAAACATCCTTGACAGCAAAGCACACAGAACATTTGGGGTTACGTGTCTTTATATTGAAATCCGTTTTAGTGAATGCACATATCTCGAATATTTTATAACGAAAAACTTTATAGTGAATGTATTTTTTGGGGGGGTCCCCCAGAACTCCTGTTTACCACCCCTAAAAACCCACCCCAAACGTTTCCTGAAAAAATATAACACTTTACCGCACCCCAAAATGCATTCACTATAAAGGTTTTCATTAGAAAATACTCGAGATATGAGCATTCACCATATCGGATTCAATATATGATATGATAGGTTATTTGTAACGCACTTAATACCCAGAGGTTTCTAAGTGCAAACCCGGGGATCGAACCAGTGTTGTTCCGTGTCACCTTGCTTCCAAGGCAAGCACTTTGCCCCCTGAGCTATCCTCCCGAGACATATAAGCACTGTATACCTACTTTTAGTGATTCACAAAATATGAGCTCATTATTTGACTAGGTTTTGGAGAGATGGTTCAAGGAAACCTCGATAAACTAGGACTTGCACAGGCTCAAGCAGGTCAAACATTCTGAGTTTTTCCCAAGGCTCGAAATATGGAGTTCGACTTAGTTCAACTTTGAAAGTATATTAAGCCAGGTGAGTAGAAAATTGAAACGGTCAGTGGTTGAGGGAAGCGAATTATAGATGGTGTAGTTTAGGAAAGGTTAGAGTAGATTTAAATGAATAATAGGGCATAGGTAGAGTTAGGAAATTGGGGTATAGAAACATTGTAAAGTCTGTTGGGTGTATCCCACTACATATATTTGATCTTGACTTAGTCTTAGGAAATTAGCGTCCTGCTGTGTTGCCATTAGGAATGGGGATCTTTACCTTGTCCCCGAATTGAAAGCATGACGGGAAGGACAACGTTTCTAAGAAGTGCCTTGCGCTGAAACACTATATTCTTTAAGTGTCAGTTGTGTGATTCAGCTAGCAAAGTTCCTAGTACATTATAGCCTTCATATGGCTGAATGGTCATGTAAGTTAATCAAGAAAGGAAACAGTCCCATTGATGTTTGCAAATTAATTCCTTTATTCAAGGTTGTGTGCCAACGCTCTTGCATGTGCTTGGTGTTTTGCTGACTTGGCTTTTTCAAGGATAATCATTGAAAGTTGTAATCAATTCAAAGACGTTTTAGTGACAAATACAAAATTTTACATTGGTGCATTCAAATACCAAGCTCATAAAAATCAGAGGCACAATGTTGAAAAATAGAAATGAGATGAAAAAGAAAAAGAGGAGACACAATTAGATCTTCATTTTGTCTCCCTTGTCCCTTTTTTCTTTTTCCTCCTCCTTTTTATTAGGGTAGGCAATTTCAGGGATTTTGAGGGCACATGATTTGTGGGCGGGCACGCAACATGCCAAACAAGAGAATATCCTGCAGTATGTACACATGTATGTAGGTATGTATGGGATTTATAAAGCACACATCTAAATGGAAAGCAAGGGCTTGATGTATGCAGGGGGCACAGCCAGAGGAATACAGGCAACGTGTGGGGTTATTAGAAGCACTGACATGGAAGGACAGACCAGGGGAGGGAGGAGACACTCAGTAGTTAAATAGAGTTGAGCGCAGCGGTCAGCCATTGGTTAAATGTTTGGGTTTGTAGAATGGAGGGTCGGATTCTTATCTGCACTGGTAACTGGTTGCAGAGTCCGGGTGCACATCAGGAAAAAAACCTGCTTCTTATATGTTTCCGTCTTGCATTTTTATGTTTCTCATATGGGCTATTGTGGGTGGTTGGTGGTACATTGGCCTCCAGAGACGGCAACTTGCTAGGTCATGGACAGTGATAAGCATACACACAGGTTTTTTCGTAGGCTGGTGAGAACCACAAAGCATTGTTGGGCACAAATGTATTTTGTGGGCAGAGGAAAACATCACTCAAGTGTTTTCACATGGCATTTCATAGGTTGGGTAGAATTCCAAGCCCCTGAGAATTTCACAAGAATTTTGCAGATAGAGGGCAATGCACAGGCAGCGTAAGACAAACCTGTATTTTAGGTGCAGAGGAACACCAAAGCAGTGTTAGGCATGTATTCTGTGTTTAGGTTGTGGAGAAGGCCAGCACACATGAATTTTATAGGCGGAGGGGAACAAAAAGGCACTATCAGGCACAGGTGTAGTTTGCAGAAGAGAAAAACACATCAGTAAGAACCCCACATGTATGTTGTAGGTGGCAGAGAATGCCAAGGAACTGCAAAGCACGTGTGCATTTGTAGCCAGACGAAAAGGCCAAATAGGGTTAGGCACATGTGCATTTTATAAGCAGAGGAGAACGCAAAAGCACTATTATGTACACGTGCATTATATTGCGAGAGGAGAATGCCAAAGCAGTGAGAGTCCCACATGATTTTTTGTAGTATGAGAATGCTAGCAGTGAGAATACAACATGAATGTTGTAAGCAGTGGCGAACATTAAAGCAGGTGTGGGCACACATGTATGTTATATGGGGTGGAGAACACAAAGGGCCTGATTCATCACATTTTTCGAACCCTGATTCATGGAACTATGCAAAGTGTCTTTTTGCTGTGAAAAGTAACTTTGCACTGCAGAAATACACTTTGCACTGCTCCACCTTGATTCATGGAGCAGTGCAAAGTGTATTTGTGCAGTGATAAGTGACTTTGCACGGCAAAAAGACACTTTGCACTGTTTCATGAATCGGGGTGTTTGTTGTCAGTGCAAAGTCACATTGCACAGTGCAAAAAATTCCATATATCAGGCCCTAAATTAGTGTTAGAGAAACGTGTGTTTTGTAGTTGGGTGAAGACCATGGAAACAGGAAGTGAGCTGAGTATGTTAAATGTCTTCAGAACAAATGTATACTTCATTGCCTCTGATTGGCTGATTGAAATCGCCTTTCAAGTGTCGATCCCCCCAATTGAACCACGGAGATAAAACTACTTGGATCAAAAATGCAGCTGGTTAAAGGTACTTGAAAATCTGACATCTCACATGTCTGCTACCATTAGTTCCCTGTTTCAGAACAGTTTACTATGCAGTGTATGCATTCCAGCATGCGGCTCCTCCCCAACTTTGGCATAAACTTTGGCTCTATATCATTTGTCGTCCCTTGAACACCAACATGGTAAACCAGGTTACGGTCTCACTTCAGAGATTTGTGCTCCAACCTCCACACACACAGAGATCCTGGGGACTGCCCTTTGGTGGTAGCGGTGCTTGATATAAATCAACATAACATAAAATAAAACGGGTTAAAATGACAGCATGGACAACGCAGATCTTCATCCTTTCACAGTCCAGACATTGAGTGCCATCATATTGGGGAATATTAGAATCTATTATTGCAGTGCTTAAAGGTGGATGTAATCTGGCATGATTTTTTTTTTTTAACATTTGTATAGCGCACAAGGCAGCCCCTAGGCATCGCGGCGCTGTTACTTGTAGTTGCACTTAGTTACAGGAACAGTACAGTACATTATGCATTCAGGTGAAACGGTAAATTACATTATGCATTCAGGCAGGTATTGCATAATAATGAGATATTATTATTGTTCTTGTTTTGGAAAGAAATAGCTGTGGGGGTGTCGTTCTCTATCATCCCTGTAAACCCTTAGGTAGAAAACATATGATCGATCAACGGCTACCATTACTTTGGAAAGGCCACAGACACCTGGCACTTTGAAGCCTACATGTGAGTTTCTGCCATCTTTCTTCTGTGGTATGTAAAATACGTTGTTCCCTAAAGATTTGAAGAGAAGGATCTGCACAGATTCGGGTGTTTGCGGGTGTTGCTCCAGGCCGCCTGACTTAGGGATCCTGCACAGAGCGCAGATGCCATCCTGTGACAATGAAAAGCATTTCTTAAGCATTGATTAAGCAAAGTTAAGCATTTACTAAGCCCTACTCATGCACCCATAGTTCACAGAAAAGTATAATTAGCTAAATAATCAATTGCTGAGCATTTTTTAAGTAGTTAGTAGTCAGTGCTTAGAGAAAGATGAACTGTTTCTAGAAATGTTTCTCACTGATTTGGAACCGTTATTTAAACATCCCAACTACTTATCAGTGCTTCAAAAATGTTAAGCAAGCATTTCTGTTTGTCTATGGCAGTGGTCTTCAAACTGGGTTCTGGACCCCATACGGGGCATAAAGAATATCCGGGAAGGGGGGTGGGGGGCAGACTTTTTAAAAAGGGATTCATAATACATGCAGATTTTCCAATCACTATATTTTCTATTAAAAGCAGTCACGTAATCCTTTTCAAAGAGCCACTTTGACCCCCCCTCCCCACCCCATGAGCATCCTTTAAGCCCTTAGTGGGCGGGGGTGAGCTCTTAGGGGGACGGGGGTTAACCCCTAGGTGGGGGAGTCCGAAAACTATGGTTTTACTCAAGGGGAGAGGCGAGACTTGTTATGAAAAAGTTACAATAACACTGGTCTTTGGTAGTAAAGCTCATCCAGAAAAAGAAGGAGAAACAAAAAAACATGCATATTGCATTGTGCGTCACCTGGTATAGTGATGCACAGGCTGGAACAGAGCATCAGGGACGGCCATAACCAGAGAAGGGATCGGGCAACAGGGTGGGTGCCAGGGGGTACACGGGTAAACTCCGGAGAGCACTGATGCACGGAGTGACCTTTACATCTAATTTCTGCCTTGCTCCCAAGTGACAGGAGTCATGCTAAATTACCTGGCTGAATTCACCGTGCGTGAGAGACAGCAGTGCAGTCTCATGGGGGCTCCAAACGGTGGAGGCGACCCCCCTCCCCCTCCTTCACGTCCCCCCTGCTCCCCAGCCTGGAAAGGCAGATGGGAAATAAACAGAGCCACAGCTGCGAAGGGAGTGCTTCTTATTGAACATTGATTTCCCGCTGACCTGCCGAGGTTGAATCTCACGCATTAACACACCGCTGCGCGTGCACCACTTCGCCTCTGTGAAAACAGTTGGTGTGCCTCTCAGAACACACATACACGGCGGTTTCATGCACTCACGAGTGCACTCGGAGAATGGACGGTGCAAACAAACGGGCGCGCTCATTTGCCCACCCCCCGCGCGCTCTATATGGAGTCCAGCATCTGAGCAAGCACAAACGCATCAGCACACACTGGGTCACCGAGGCCCTTCGGCAATCATTCAGATTACCTGACGTGACACAGCCCTGCCCACTGGCGAGGCAAGAGTTAATGAACTGTCAGCTACCCTGTCACCACCAAATGCAATTAATAAACTGCCACCTCAGCTGGAAGAAGCATATGCCAGCAAACGCGTATCCGCGGTAACAGAAGGAGGAGGGCGGGGCGGCGGGGTGCTCTGGCGCAGATAGCGCGCCGCATGCAAGTGACACTCTTTATCTGGAAAAGAGGCGGGGGATATGCATCGGGGCCGTTCTCTCGGTTCCATCAATGCATTATGTTATTCGGTTCCAAAGGAGTGTATGAGAATTGCTCATTCTGTAAAAGGTACTATATATATAGCACGCACCTTTCCGCTGCAATACTTATATAGCACTCTCCACAAACCGCGATGCGTATAGAAATGTGAATGATATGTGTGATTATTACCCAGAGGGCAGTTGAAAGGGTGAATCAGTCCTACAAGATTCGAACCTGTGACGTGTAGGCTTCTGAGCAGGAACTCGTCCCACACAATTATTAATGCGTTAAACCATGTCTTGTTTACATCAATGAACCTGGCACCAATGCTCGAAGTGTATGTAAAGAAGTAGTGGAACTACGCTCAGTAGTGGCCTGCTCCCTAAAAACCCCATCGCCACGCTCCCTCCACACACCATCCAAACCCACAAACACACCTGCTGTTCAGTAGTGGCCTGCTCCCGCTCCCCAAAAACCCTATCGCCACGCTCCCTCCACACACCATCCAAACCCACAAACACACCTGCTGTTCAGTAGTGGCCTGCTCCCGCTCCCCAAAAACCCTATCGCCACGCTCCCTCCACACACCATCCAAACCCACAAACACACCTGCTGTTCAGTAGTGGCCTTCTTCCCAAAAACCCCATCGCCAAGCTCCCTCCAGACGCAATCCAAACCCCCAAACACACCTGTTGTTTAAGGGAATGTTCAGTGTAGTGCACCAAAGTTTTTTCCCTCCACTTTTATTTTAAAACTAAACCATTCGGGAACGGTTCCTTTTTCAAATAAAAGTATAGAAACAGTAAAAAAATAAATAAGTAGAGGAGCACTGCTCCCAACCGCTCCGGCCCACTTTGACCACTGCCTGACTCACATTTGTGTGTCTCTGTTTCTCTGCAGTGTGCCACGGAGCTCCCATCGTCTGCTCACTACATTGGAGATTCTGTGTATGACCCACAGCGCCCTCTGTGGCCAGAGTCTGCCATTTCTTCTGGAGTGGCACATTGTTATACACTTTCTGTAGTCTTCTCTCCGGGTGATTATTCCTCATTGTAGCCCCTCCCTTCTCATTTAGATGTGAGAGCAGGTGCTGGGTCTTGACCCCAGCCCTATGGAGCTCACTTCGCCGTGACCTTCAGTCATTAGAGTGCCATCCTGCTTTGAGGCTTGCTGTCAAGGCGGGTCTGTTCCTTTACGGTTAGCATTCTTACCTCTACGCTCCAAGTGACGAGATCCATCAGAGGATAGATGTGCTTGTAAACATCCATACTGTACCATAAGACACTAGTGGCCAATGCCTCAACACTTGTACCTGAAACCACACAGCACATTAGCTCTGTACCCCCCACCCCACCCCCACGAGAAGAAGAGAGCGAGAAGAAGGGCACTGGGAGGGCCTCTCTTCAGACTTTGGTGTGGCCTATGTCGGGTCCTATGCGACTCAGTCTCCTTCACACAGTGCTCTCTAACTAGGATAAACACCAGAACAGAGTTCAGCACAAGTTATGTTCACGTTCCCTCACCATGTTCTTCTCCCTATGATTGTAAACCACTCTGTTGCTTCATCATCATCATCATCATCATCATCATAATAATAATAATAACAATAACAATAATAACAGTAATGATAATAAAAGTTATGTGCGGCCAATCAGAATGAGAACATGTTTGACAAGGAAACTGATATATCAGATGGCTTTCGTGTGATAACATAAAACATGAGTAACTTGAACACAAGTAGCTAGAGAGTCCTTCCAGCTTTCATTCCTTTTAGTCACTCCTACACCACCGCTCATCTAAGCACCCGTCTATTCAAATACACACATGACTGGGAAATGCAACGCACGCAAGTAAAATAAGTACTGGCAAGACAATAGGTCTGGCTTTGCAAAGGTCAAGGGAAATATTTTATTTTGACTTGAAGGTGAATTACAAACAAAACTAACAGTACCTGAGGTATCATATGCCTGTCTGGTGCTTCTCTACTCCTCTCTCTCTCTCTCTCTCTCTCTCAATTTCACTCCTTATCTCCAGCTCTATGTGGGTGAGTCTTGCTGTCTGGTGCACGCTTCCTAGAGCTGCCCAGCTGTTGCTAACGGCTGCTCAACCAGATAAAAAGAAACATATCTTGAATGGGCTGTTTTTATTAAAGAAGCAGGTGTTCTAAATATTGAAATGATGTAATTGCATGAACATTATAAACTGGCTCTTTCTAACACTTCAGATGTTTTTTGCAATGATCACCTGCAGTATATGTTATAGACATAAGAAGGATGCACTCTCTCACTAAACAAAGCACATTATCAAACCCTAGAATGACCACTTATAGTCTTTTCTGATAAAAGGTGTCATGCCATGTTGGACATTCAGGCATACTCATACCACTGTCCTCTTTTGAGATATCCAAATGAGAATGTGTGTTGGGGTCTCACCAGTGAGGGAAACAACCTGCGATGCATAGAATCAAAGAACATTCTGGCAACATAAACCTGACAGCAAACCTTTTTATTTGATAAATACATCTGTGATATAAGATCAAGTGCATAACGCAGCTTGGTGTAGGTGCTCATTTCTCACAACATTCTCTTAACATGTAAAAGTTCATAATATTGAAGCATATCTACTGATATGGATAGCTTTAGTGTTTGAAAGTTCGAATAAAATATTGTAAACATCAGTCACCACATTGGGATCCAGTAGGCTAATGGAGGTGCAGGGTAACTCCACAACAACCAGACATAGAAAAAAGAATCCACTAGGGAAAAAAGCTACATGCACCCTTTTTCGAGGAGAACACACGCTTTCTTTTGTATACAAAAAGGAAAAGGGTGACAGGGTATTATATGTGCACTGCCGCAGAGGTCTGTCTCGTCATGAAAGTCTTTTCCTTATTAACATGAAAATCGTCACTCATGACGTATTCAATATATAGTGTTCATCCCTCACCCTCATTGGCTACCGCCTATTTACATGCTAATGGTTACATATGGACCCTTATCCAATTGGTCGTGTCGTCTTCTCCTCCATCTTCATCACACATGGGTAACGGCCTCTCCACCTCAAAGCACTGCAATGTAATTGGCTAACCTGTAACTGCCACCACCCTGTATTCAATCCTAACCACGTTAAGTGCACATAGTCGTCAGCATGAACTTGGTAGATAACTTCGAGGTCAGTCTGGTTCTTGCAAACAAAGCAACTGTTTTGTTATCCCAGACATGCAGGCGCCCCAGCAGGCCTCCCTGCTGCAATTCTATAAGCACTGGCATCACCCTTTGCTCTCCCTAGCACAGATCATAGAGCTTGTTGTTCTCTGCTCCCCCTGTGTCAATTACCCTTTCGAAGAGGTAGGCCTCGTGTCCCACTAATCCATCCAATTCACGAAAGATTTTAGAGTCTTATTCCTGTGCATCTGGTAGTTCAAATAGAATTACCATTATTCTGGGAGAGCTAGTGTCCTAAATCTTGGATCTTGTTTTGGCAGCTCAAGACCTCTGCTCCGGCTCCCATGTATGGCCTTTGTACTGGGACACAATCCTTCTCCCATTTGGCTACTTGCGTTCCTAACTAATTGTTCAAAGGTCTAGTTGGCTACATTTATATGTGGGTGTGCGTGAGTGTTCCTTACTGCGCCAGGGAATTAGAATGTGATAATCAAGCAAGAGATGAGGCCTTGTTGTTCTGTGTCTCCAATATAATATAGACTGCGAGGATTCAGGCCTTCTCTTAAATACAGCATTAGTTTATGTTATAGACATTGCACGCATGCAGTGGATTCTGCGTGATACTGTCACAAAGCAAATAGTTAGTTTTCACCTGTATGAGCTTCCAAAATGCATGTGTCTCCAACCAACTGCTTTCGCCCATACGGTTCTCCGCCCCCCCACACCACCCTCTACACATTCTACATGTGTTAGTACATTTTCTGCAATCTAAATCATTTGGGAGGGGCAGTAATTTGAACATGCATCGGAACATTGGTAACATTTCCTTTCCTGCACAGAATGGTGGTAAGGTCTCAGGGCAAGAGCGGCTATGAACAAGCTCAGATCCCAAATGCACAGACATTCTGGGAACTATATAAAGGATTGTACCTGCCACATTTTTAAAGCCAGGCCTATTGGCTTCACAAATGCTTGTTTCTAGTCTGTGAGGTTCTTTTCTTTGGGTTGGTAGATAAGTCAAATGAAAAATATTATTTCCTTGCAAAAATAGGCAATGATGTTGTACATAGAGGGGTTCCGATGAATGCAAAATAACCTAATGTTTACATTAATTTAAAAGTGTGCCATGTAAGGGAACAGTGAAGAGAACATAAACAATATTATAACGTGAAAATAATTAAACAATCTTGAAAAATCTATTGTAAGGACAGATTAATGTAAATAAATGCATTAAAAATTTACAAATGGGTATTAATTTATAAACATATTGCGTTAAGTAGAAGATACAGTAGGCCTCATCACAAATCCGGCGGTAACCGTACCGGTAAAACCGGCAGGTTGCCGTCCGGACTTGCACATTTTACCGGTGCCTGGCTTGCTTGAAACACCAAGGGATTACAACCCCGGTGTTCTGGAGAGTCAGGCTCCGGTATTTGTAAATCCCAGGACTCAATGGGATTAGGGACCACGGAAGCACCAGCACCATTAATAACGGTGCCAGTGCTTACGTGAAACTCTGCGGGCGGGTGCCGTTATGCCCGTCAGGTTTCACCCTGGCAGCCGGGACGGCACCCACCCGCACGCAGAGTCCTACTGTGCCAGTCCGGTAACAACGGTGCCAGTAGTCTTACCAGCAGCATGGTTACTGGACCGGCATAGTTAGAATGAGGCCCAGTATCTCACGAGAAGAAAAGAAAGTGCATTTATTAATTTGCATTCATGCCACATGCAATCAACGAAGGAGCAAAATGGAACAATATGTAATACAAAGCAACCTGCATACATCAAACCATAATATGTATTGATTTATCTGATCAATAGAAGCAATCAGTGTGTAACATCATAAGGGAATGAAATCTCAAGGGAGATCTACTATAAACTATTTTACAGAATGTGTTTCAAGGAAAGAGGAAAACCAGTCCCATATGTTTCGAACATAAAATGTCCATAATCCATTAGTGCACCAGGTCTTCTTCAGGCACAAACATTCACATGTGGTCTCTGAATGCTTATTTGAGACAAGAAAATCTAATTTACACAGAAAGAGCATATGTGCTCTCCAAATTCTTATCATGAATGGAACAAGTAAGAATAAAGCTATGGATCAAAAAGGCACCCCTGAGGAGCAAAGCATTGTTTACATAAGTACTTTCTCCAATTTGTCCAACAAAATCAAAAATTGAATAAAAAGACATTGGAACATTCTTAACAGTGGCAATACATTTTTCCATGAACTCATTTTTGCTTTCGAGAAAAACACTAGTATAATGGATATGATGATTAAGAATGACATAAAACCTAATCCACAGACTAGGAATTTTAATCAATTGTGGGGCCTTGAAGATGTGATTGGCCATTATCTATGTGTCTATGTGGGGATGTGTGATGTGTAGCCAGAATACTTCCACAAAAGAAGTTGAGATAGGCCTAAATAATCCTTGGAAAATTCAGAAGTTTACAAATTGTAATATTAAGATGGCCATTTATATGATTACCTGTCAGTGTGGACTACGGCATATTGGGAAAACTGAGAGGGCTGTTAAAGTAAGAATGATTGAACGAACAAATTGTTTATGCATAGTTTACAGCCCCATTGGTTTAACTGATGATTTCAAATGGGTTGTACTACGACAGAAAACAGGCTCTACAACAGAAAAAAGAGTGGAAATGACTTTCAAGATTGGTACAAAGATTAATTTCTAAAACATGCAGTGATGCAGAATGGGCTAAATGAGAAAGTGGAGTGCGGTACACTGATCACTAGATAACCTCTAATTTCATCAAATATATTCACCCTATGGAGTATTCTTGCTGTTAAACGACAGAAAATAGAATACAAAACTATGGCCCTCATAACAAGAGAGCCGGACGGGAGAAAGGGTGCTGGTAACAATGCAAGCAACAGAAAGGCAGGTTTGTTCTCAGAAGAATAGGTTGAGCATTCTAAATGTGTGTTGTTAGGTAAAACGAGATAGACGTTTTGTTTCAGATACAGTTTAGTTTACATAGATTGAAGGTAATAGTTCTGGCCCACATTGCAGGTTTAAACTAACTACAGATTGTGCAGGGTAACCAACAATTCAAACTCAAAATAAAACTCTGTTTTATCCTGAAAGGTAAAATAAACATACCACTTTCCGTTTCCGCTGCCTGATATCTCAGTAAAACTGGGATATTCGGAGTAGCAGAGGAATTGAAGGACTCCACAGGAATAGGATCACTGAAGCACTGGCACCGTTAGTAACGGTGCTTCAGTGAAAAATCCGCTGGTAGGGGCTTGACCTACCGGCAGGTCAGGCCTGCCGGTAGTTCATTGCCCATACCGGCAGACTTGTAATTTGCTTGTCTGGAAAAGGTGCCAGTTACAGTTGTTACTGGCACTTTTTTTCAAGACCGGCAAACTTATAATGAAGAACATTGATGCAAATGGTAATTGAAGCGTGAACAACTACAATTTAACAAGTAAGCGTAAGGACTTTTCTTGTTATCTTTTTTAGAAAGTTGTTGAATGAACCTACTAAGAAGGTCCGACGAATGCAGATGTTGTCAATTGGATATTTTTGACCAGGTATGAAACAGGCAACTTTTCTCATAAAGTTAATATATTGGTGCATTTGTGTTTTTCAATAGAAACTCACAATCTGTCTCTGCTGTTTTTTCCTGCTTATGGAAGAAAACCAATGTGCAATGTTGGAAGAGTGAAAAATGTCTGGTAATCATTTTATAGCGTACAAGATTTGGAGTTGTTTGTGAAGGAAATGTGACCGTTCCTTAAGACAGTAAATAGTCTACGAGAATTTAAAACAGATAAAACAGAGTTTCAAGCATAAACACATTGAATCTACTCCATTGTTTATTATAGACTCCTTCTCTATACAATTTATCTTACTTCATCTTCTCAAACCGTGAAAGAATTTGCACTTGAACTAGCCAATCTTCGACACATCGTATTTTTCTAGTCTTCCAGACACGTAAAATTAGTCTAGTGGCAACCAAAAGGACCTTATTAACCCAACACAATGTCACATAATCAAGATGTAGAACACAACTCAGAGACTTCATTATCACAGCTAATGGCTTCCTTGGAAAAGTAATACCCCATACCACATCAACCCTATCCAAAACATCATTCCAAAAGTCTCTTACTTTCTCACAAGTCTATAACATATGTAACATAGTACAATTTTCCTTGAAACAACCCCAGCACTTATCATTATCGCACAGTCTCAATCTACACATCCTATCCGGAGTCCAGAAAAAGATGCCCCAAGGTCCTTGTCATGACCGCAGCCTCCAAGGAGTCAGATTTAGCCCAACTGCCTCGGAAGCTGGGTCACAACTTCATTTTCAGGCACCCATCAGCTCCCATAGGGGCCTTATGGACCTTGTCCTGGCGCCAGTGGCGCCAGGCTCATAAGGGGACCCAGTCCCGGCACAGGACGTGCCGGGCTCATGATGTAAGGAATGGTGCTTGGGTGGACCTACCGGCTGCAGACCATGCTGCTCACTCACCTGCAGGATGAAATCCTCATCCATCCATGGCTGGAACTACTTTACCTTCTGGGTGTGGCCAGCACCACTCCCTGGGACTGGATACTGGAACTATTCTGGAAGCTGGGACTTTTTACTTGGGCGAGGCTGCTGTGGAAGGAGACACCTAAGCACTCCAGTAGGACTATTTAAACCACGCCCGATCAGAGCAACGTGCTTCGCGTTATTCTGCAATAGCAGCAGGACGCTCACCGTGTCAGCTCCAGAGAATCTTCAACTTCTGCATCTAGGGAAGAGAAATCCGTAATCTTACCTTCTGAAATACCATCTTCGTCGTCTGCAGCATCTGAGAAGGGAAAAGAACACCAGGTTGGCACGAGATAAAAACCAGCGCAGCACTTACCCAATCCATCGGTGCATCTCAAGCCACGGGCTGCAGCTTTCCATTTTTTCGGCACCCTGTGGAAGCAAGGACATTGGTTAGTAACCTTCGTGAAACCTTCCCTACCTGCGCTGCATTCTTCTCGCCTCCGCCGACGCTGCTACTCGCATCTGCAAAACAAAAGGACATCATTAAGAAATACAAAACTCCATCCATACGCACGTGTTTTGGGCAGCTCTCATCTTTCTCACTCCTCGGCGCATTCCTCGACATCTTATTTTCTACCCAGCTGCTTCTGCAACCTGAAAAAGGAAAAGAGACATTAAGAAGTGCTTTAAACTTCGAATTGACATTTTCTACTTACTTGCCTGCAATACCTTCGCCATTCCATCGCTCTCCGGACCTCCATATTCAAGCAACCGCCGTTCGTGCTGCTAACGACGGCCTAGCTCCAAATCTTCATCCTCTGCAACCAAGAGGCTGGACAATTAACCAGTGAAGTAACTGGCTTCGGCGCCCCTGCACAGACGCAGGATGGAGAGCTCCGCTTTCACCTATATAAGATGAGCACATTTAGCCTACGAACTACTTGGGGAGTACCAGGAAGGGGAGTCAGCTTGCCCAGTCAGGCTTATATATCCTATTAACCCCTTGCTCTCCTAATTGCAGACACCTCACCCTTCAGATCAAGATCTCAGTGAGGAGATGGCCTTTCCAGGGTGGCATTCGAGGCCTGCGCGTGACCCTAGAAGACTCCGAGAACCCCCAGCCCAGACCTGCGCCTCCGAGGGATTCAGGTGAGCGTTACAGTCCTTTGGTGAATGAAGCACAGATTTAAATCAGCTTTCGCCTTAATTGGAACCTTCCACATACTTTCCCACTCATCCATAGATACAGCCACACCCAGTTCTTCAGACCATGCACATAATACTGAAGAACAATCTTCAACCCGGAGAGTTTAACAAAACTAGAAACCTTATGCGGAGCAGAAGAAAGAAAATTACACCTCTCAGGTCTCTGTATCAGAGGCAAGTCAATCATTTGCCTCCTCTCCAAAATTAAAGCACTCAACAAATTATACCTTCTCAATTCCCATTTATGTAAACCAAATGTATTCCTTAAAACCTCAAAGGACTACATTCCCTCATCACACCAGATATCAGATATCACACCTACTTTTCTACTGAGCATACGGCATGCAGCTTCCTGTAGTCACATCAAATGATGCAGTCAACGTCATTACATTCTGAATCTCGGCGGTCATATCTTTGATAAGCTGTCCATCGCATTCTGACCCTCAGATCTGATTAACTCTATGCGGAATGATGAGCCACCGTTTTCCCGATGGACCCAGCAACTTTCGTACGATCTAGGGGGATAGAGGATTGGACTCTGAGTAGCTGAGGGCTTGTGGAAATTTTGAGGAACTTGTATATGGTTTTAAAGTGGACATTTAACTTCTGTCAATGGCAATGATGAACTGAAACGGACATCGCGGTGTCATTCCTCGGACAGCTTCAATCACCCATGTTTTTTTTTTTTTTTTTTACAGGGTTTTGCTGGGAATACACCTGTAGCCGTGCTTGCTGAGGCATGGCCTGACTAGCTTCTTTAATTCCATCCCATCATCGGCGGACTAACATTATTGAGTCCAGTGTTTTTCATATTCAAGTACCCAGTCCACTGTTCTTCTGGGGTTTTCCATGCCAGAAAATTCTGTGGTGTTCCTAAATACCCATTCAATCTTCCTTTTCGATCGCTGTGCATGCTGCTGCTTACTAGTCTGCCTTCTACAATGGCGATCATCTGCCTGTTGTTTTTGGAAGACGTCTCTGACAGTTAACAGTCTGGTTGTGGGTGTGAACATTGGAACGATTAGAGTAAGAGGAGTGAAGAGGCTTCTGTGATGCTATCAGAGTTTATAACATGTTACTTCTACTACACTTGTTTTAATTTGTTTACAATTTTTATTATGATTATTGCTTCTGTTATTTTACCTCTCGCTTTAGCTATACACTTGGAAAACATTAGTGAAAGTTGTTTTAAATATCTTTCAGATATTTGGGCCATCTGTTGTTTTTTGCAATACCATTGTGTGTTCGATTATAACATCCAATCCGAGGTATTTAAATGGCACGGTTCCTTTTATAAACTGACTGCGATTGTTTGAGTTATTATTGATGCTCAAAGTCTAAGCCCATGATAGATGTCACCTGTGTTTTTTTTGTGGGTTACTATTTTACTTTTAAGTATAATGTGGTGCGTTTCTATATATATATTTAGATTATATTTGATGGGTAGATGGGAGTTTAAATTGAATAGTGAATGCGTTGTCTAGCCCTGGTGAAGTGAAGTGTGTTTGGGACTGGATGGGTATTGAGTAGACTCTGTTTTATATGTATCAACACTATGACAATGGAATTTTAATTCAAAGTTTAAGCTTAATGTAACTACATGCTTGAGGTTCTTTAATATGTTTAATATGTTTTAAAATTTGTTTTTCTTTTACCTTTCTCTGTTTTACTTTGGGGTTCTTGGGGGATTCAATAAAACTTTTAAAATGTGGATACAGGTTTCTGGGTGGTATAGTTAGGAATTGGTCTACTTATGTAAATACTATACTATAACTTTTAAGGGGTTTGGCTTTTGTCAGACTCTCTGGAATTGGAACATTAGATTGTATCCATGTTTTGTCTTGTTTGTTGTGTTTGTCTGGGTTGGTGTTTCTACTATATTATATGCTCTGGCTGTATATATTACTCTGCTTATTGCATATATGCATTCCTTAATTGCTCAGATTGTTGGGATTTAAAGAATCTAATAGGTTAGGTACTATGGGGTTACTAACGGTAGGTATATGGAATGTTAAAAGGCTGAATTGTCCAATAAAAAGGAAGAAAGTGTTGTCTAGACTTTGGAGAGAGAGGATTGATATGATTTTTCACCAGGAAACGCATTTTGTAGAGGGTACTGATAAGCTTCTTACTAATTCACGATACGCAAAAGTGTGGCTAAATTGCTTTTTTTCTAAATCAGGAGGAGTTGGGCTTTTACTTCGGAGAGGATTGGGGGGTAAGTGGGTCATGTAATTTTGGTTGATTTAAAGTATGAAGATAGAGTTATTACTTTAGGTTCCATTTCTGGCCCATGTGTCTATGGTGATTTTTTGACTCCCTAACCAAGTTGTTGTGTGGTATGAAAGGGGAGCTTAGTGTGTTAGGGGGGAAATGATATGATATGATATGATAGGGCATTTGTAACGCGCCTATACACAAATGTTTCAGGATTTTAATTGTGTCCTGGACTACAAATTGGATAGGTCTTCGAAATGTCCTTTTACTTGCTGGAAATCTAGTAAAGAATTTGAAGATTTTATAGAAGCATTTGACTTAATTGATACTTTCTAGTACTTTACATAAGGGGAAAGGAGTTTTTCATTTTATTCTCCGGCTCATGACTCATTTTCCAGGATTGACTATTTACTCACCTCTGACACTTTAATTGAAGCTGTGGTTGAGGCAAGGATCTGTGAATGGCATCTCTCTGATCATTCATTAGTTAAGGTTAAATTGCATTTTGGATTACTCAGATGAGATTCTTGTAGGGGGAGGTTAAAGCCTTTTTATCCTGAAAGAGGATATTGCTTTAAATTCATTAAATAGTTCTATTGTGAATTATTTTAGTGAGAATAATGGAACTGCTGATAATCTATTAGTGTGGGACTCTTTCAAGGACTTGATAAGAGGGGAACTAATGAACTGGGCTGCTAGGATAAGGCGGAAGAGGGAAAGTAGGTTGAGAGACCTGGAATTGGAATTAGGTGAATTACAATCTACATTTGCCCGCACTAGGGCGGTGGAAGATCGCGTTAAGGTGGATAAGGTGAGAGAATTGTTGAATTGTGAAGTTGATGTTCAAGTTGACCGTGGTATCTTTTATACAAAGCAGTGTTTCTGGGAAAGTGGAGTTTGTAGTGGCAGGTTGCTTGTGAGGGGATTGAAAGGACTTATTGAAAGATCCTTTATCCGAAAGTTGGATAATGGTTCAGGTGGTGTGGTGGTTAAGAGAGAGGAGATAAGTGAGTGTTTTGGCTCTTTTTACTGTACTCTATATGCTGAGGATTGTAGACCATCAGAAAATGAACTTGAAGAGTTTTTTGATAAAATAGATGTTCCCTGTCTATCTAGTGATGCCAGAGACTTTAAAGATTCTCCAATATTAATTAATGAGGTCCTACGGGCTATCAAGGGTTTAAAGATCAGAAAGTCGTCGGGGCCGGATGGTCTGTCGACTGAATTTCATCAGTCTTTCATTGAGCAGCTTGCACCAGAGTTATGTGCTCTTTATAACAGATTTTTAATGGAGGGTACATTATGTCCCTCAATGAAAGAAGCTATTGTTACTGTGGTTCCAAAGGTAGGAAAAGATTAATCAAAATGTGGTAATTATTGCCCTATTTCCCTTCTTAATGTAGATATGAAGATTTTTACAAAAATCCCGACCAATAGGCTTGATAAATATATAGGTGCTCTGATAGATGATACTCAAGTGGGTTTCATGAAACAGCGCTTTGGTTATGATAACATTAGAACTCTATTGGATGTTCTGAATCTCTCCAGTTCAAAAACGGATAATTTACTTTTTATTTCTTTGATGCCGAGAAGGCTTTTGACAGTGTAAACTGGACTTTCTTGAATTTCACGCTAATGAGGATGGGTTTTGGCCCATTGTTCATTAATGCTGCGGGAGCATTGCACTTAAATATAAGTGCTAGGGTTTGGGTAAATGGGGATTTGTCAACTCCCTTTAAATTATTTAAGGGCACTCATCAGGGGTGTCCTTTATCGCCCTACCTTTTTAATATAACTTTGGAGCCATTTTTATCTATATTCATCAATCTCAGAGTCTTTGGGGTTTAGGATAGGAGAAATTGAAATTAAAGTGCTAGCTTACACTGATGATGTTACAATCGTTCTCGGTAATTCTGACGCAGGTGGAAATATTCTACGAGATATGGTTGAAGAGGTGGGTAGGCTCTCAGGGTACAAAATGAATTGGGAAAAACAATAATATTTCCAGTCCGGGATACCCCTGTACATGATCAATTGTTGAATTGGAACTGCATATGGGAAAATAGATGTGTGAAATATTTGGGAGTATATCTCACCAGAGATATGAAAGGAATAGTTGTGTTTGATGTTGATAAAGTTATTGAAGCACTCTGGAAAGACATTTCGTACGTGGGAAAGACTCCCATTCACTATTTGAGCAAAAGTTAATGCTATCAAGATGGTAATCTTACCTAAGGTTTTATATATTTTGCAGTCTCTACCATTAAGAATTTCTAAAAAGGTTCTTGGCTAGGTGTATAAGGTGTTCCAGGAATTTTTATGGGGTTCTGGAAAGAGACCCAAGGTACCGCGGTATCTCATGATCCGGGGGATATCTGAGGGTGGAATTGGATATCCCATTCTCGAAAACTATTACAAAGGATTTTTGTTAAAGAATTTGACTACTTATTTCTCTATGAATGGGCCAGTGTTTCCACTTTGGGCTTGGATTGAGGAACATAAAATGAGGCCGTTTCGTATTGTAAGTTTTTACTCCTTTGATAGGTTGCCTAGGCAAGTGGCTAATTTGCAAGTGGTAAATGTCACTAAAGATGCTATCACTTCACTGGTTACTAGTGATGGGCAAGGATTATATTCATATAAAGAAGCTTCCATCTGGCAGAATCCAGGTCTGAAGATTAATAATAGAACGTTGTGTTGGAGAAGTTGGATTAATAGGGCTATATTGTTGATGGAAGATATCTGGTGTGACGAGGTAATGCACCCTACAGAATTGTAACTACAACTAAAACCTCAATGACTACTTTTTCAGATCCCCTTCTTCAGAACTCACTTTATTTGTCACATCACAATCATTAGTGGATACATTAGTTGAACTTTACAGTAGCAAGTTTAGTTAGTGTACTGCTCTGATTTGTCATAGGAATGCAGAAATATAGATGCAATGCTGAGACTTAAATACATTTAAGTAGACTACTTAAAATGTGTGCTTGGAAGTGAGTGGTGCTACTTTTATTGCACATTAAAAACACCAGAATATCTGTTAAATCAGAGCAAGTATAAATCATGTATTGTAGGAGATAATGAAGATACCACATATTATAAGAGATACAGTAACACCTAATTGACGTTTAAAGGATATTGCAAGTCACCTCAGAATTCTATGACCTTATAAAGGAACTCATAATTCAACATTGTTCCTCTATTCTTGTCACAGAAGTCTACTATGACTTGTATTAACTTTACAATCAAAGGTACAGCATACTTTATCCCATATGTAATAGATCAGCAGGAGAAGCACACACAAAAACATTCCCTGATAACACAATGCAGTGAGTTATTCACTAAAATGTTGTCATGATTATTTAAAAATATGTAATGCATTTCCTTAAACAAGGTACATTTTAGATTGCATTCAGTATTATGCAACTAAATATTAAATATAATGGGAAGAAGTATTTCCTTTCCCAGCAAAATGCCAGATAGAAATACAGACTTAGACAAATTATATTTTATTGTTCAGGAAAAAGAAGACGGATCAACATGCTTTGTAAGTTATATTGATTGCAATTAATCTGTTGATAAGGCATACATGTTATTAAATTGTCATTAGCAGCAGGAATTGCACAGAATATTTTGTTCTATATTTATACATTCGAGAACTGCTGAATTAGTTGAATTTCAGTAACCCAGGGCAGTGTGTATCCAGAGTACAGCTCTGAAGACATGAAGTTCAGAGGTCAGCTTTGTGTAAAACAGAATCAGTGAACTAACCCATTAACAGAAATTAGCAGGTGGGCACAGATGTGAACACTCAAAACAAAAGACATGTATGGAAAATACAAGACAAATAATCAAATTAAATTCCAAATTCAGAACATCCATGGAGCTACCTATTTTACAAGTAAGGCAAATTCAGAGTTCAGGATGCATGTTAAACCTGTAAAGGCCTCTTCAGACGAGTAAATGTCCACATAAAACCCTGACCATTGACCTCAACATAATAACGAGGCCTCATGCATTATGTGTCAGATTCATGAAAAGCACCCTATTGAAGCCTTTGTTCGCAGGAGATCTGTCATCACATATTTCTGTTAATTCAAAGCCCCATCCAAAACATGTAATCTATAGCTTAAATAGTAAGTGCACTTAAGTCACATTATAATGGAAAACTGTGTTGGCTCTAACTTAGAAAACACTATGCTTGATTAAAAAACCAAGGCTAGATTTAAATTCAGCAAAGTAGCCACAAGACAAACACAAATATATGAATATGTATGGAATAGTAATGCATTCATATATTTTAATACCTTTGTTATGCTTGCTACCACAAAAATCATAAGGATGATCCAACATTCTGGATATTATTACAATTCGGAATACATAGGATTTAGCAATAGCCCAGCTCCATAAGAAATTGTAAGTGAGGACATAGTCCAATTCAATTTGATCCTAATTCCTGAAGGGAGGATTTAAATAAATCCCCTTATGACATGGCAAAATACATTGGGCCAATCACCACCACGGGGAGGATTTGTGGGGATGCATGTGTAAGGATTTCATCAAAGGCTCTTTCCAATCCAAAACTGTCATGCCAAATGATGCTGTATGGATAGAGGTTTTTGAGTATTTACAATAAACCACATGAGAAGTAGGGTGAGTTTGAAGGGATGTAGCAGAGGAAGAATGACTGTCCGACAGGAGAGGAGCTGATTGGGGTTACGCTTATATATATCTGATTATATATCTGATGGAAATCCTCCCCAAGAAGATTTTTTTCCAGAGGTACTTACTGTCAAAGCCTTTTCCAAAACAGAACCTGGAATTTGGGTGCAGAGAGACAGACAGAATGGAAGAGATTACACAGTGGTTTTGGCTAGAGATATTGATGTCCCTACCTGTCCTGGTAATTTAAAGGCAAACCAAAATTGAGTACAATAACTGCAGTGCGTTTAGATACATGTCCCATGAATTAGTTCAATGCCAGATAGTAATTTAAGAATTTTGGGGGAACCCTGTTTGCAAGCTATGTCAGTATATGGGGACCGGGCCTGTGAATGAAACTTTGTGGAAGGCTATTGAAATGGGGTGCCCTAGAATCTATCAGTGTGCACAGCATATTCATCTTTGACAGTAACCAATGATTACTTAATTCCCCAGAGCAAATGATATCTCAGTGTGTGAACATTGTGTATACCGTCACTTACAGATATTCAGGGATTTTTATACTTCTTGATGAACACCATAGTTTACATTAAAACACTCCTGAATACAACATTTTCTACACCTCAAAGTGAAATAAGAAAGAGATTTTATCCTCCCATGTATCCCAAAAATAGCATACATTTAAATAATTAACAATATTTCTTTCAAATGACATTGCACAGAAAAAATGGATCTGCCTTAAATGGACACCTGATACAATTAATTTGCTAATTCCATTTCGACTTCCTATTCAATTTTATGAATGTTATGCTTGTGTGCACTGGAGTAATGGGGGCACCTGCAGCCCCCGCAGTGCATGGGGCCCCACCATCACAAGTCCTGGGAGGGGGCCGGCCTCCTTGGACTTTAAAAAAAAAGATTTATTTTCTTTTTGTTGTCACTCTGCCTTCATAAAGAAATAATTTCTGTTGCAGCGTAATGAAACCAACATTTCGGTGGGGGGTGGTGCTAACCCTTCAAATGTTGGGAGAGGTGCTAACTTCACGGGTGGCGGAGGAGGGGCACACTTATTTGTGTGGGGGATTCTAACTTTATGCATTCTAATGAGACTATTCTAGTGCAGCTTCAATGTTAAAGTCTGAAAGCACTCACTTATGGACTGCTGTTAGAATAAGCTGTCTACTGTCCCCTCTCTACCCTTACAATCCCTTCCACGGCATGCAAGTGCTAAATCCACATCAAGATTTCAATAGCCTAAAAAATTATGCATTTGAATGCTGGTGCTAACAGTAAAATGCTTTATGTTAGTAATTGCCGGGCCTTTGTTGACAGCAAAACCCAGGTGCAGTTTGACATCTGTGTCCTGTTCTGTCCGGCAATGGCTCTGTAGGTCAACCAGGTCGAGCCAACATAGCCCAACATTTCATGGAGGGGGGATAGGGAAGAAGCCCAGTCAGCTCGATGGTGTTGCATCACTAATTGTGTTTAATGTCTTGGTTACTTATTGGCAATCTTCATTACTTATAGCTCTATTCTTCCTGGTCCCAGCACCTGTCTATGAGGCACCTTGTCTCATACGCAAGTACTGGGATGAGGTATAGGAACATGGAGGTAATACCTGGCTTAGTTACCTGTAATCTTTATTAGTACCCGGCGAGAGTCAAGCAGAATGCAACACGCATTCTGATTGGCTCTCGCCGGGCCATCCCCGCTCCGAGCCTCCACATGGCTGAGAGGCTGCCTTCGTCCCCCGCGAGGGACTCAGGTAAGCTTCTTTTATTTTTCTTCCCTTTCCTCCTTCCTCCCCGCCCTCCCCACCCCACTTACCTGCTTGCTCTTGCATCCCCGGTGGGGGATGATAGCAGCCTCCAGCAGTGTGGAGACTCGGAGTGACGCCATCCCCACTCTGCGCCCCCACACGGCTGGAAGCTTCCATCGTCCCCCGCCGGGGACGCAGGTATGTATTTTTATTTTCTTCCCCTCCCTCCCAATCCCACTTACCTTCTGCTTCTTTTTCTTTTTCGGGAGCGGACGCGCTGGGAACACTTGTGATCCCAGCACGTCCGCTCCCGATGGCCGCCATGGAAAGGGAAAACGGACTCCGTAAAGCACTATCTATTGTCAAAATGGAAAGAAGAGAGGGATTCTGTCTCCTTCAATTATCAAATAACAATTACTTATTTTGTCTTGGCTATAGAAATAGTTTCTCCCCAAAGCACTCAGACTTTCCAAAAAAGGAACACAATTCACATTTGTAGGCACTACAGTGTATCTCTCTTCTCAAAATCGGACTGCTGATCAAAGGCATACTCAAGACACAAAATTCAGTGAAGAGGGAAAATGGGACATTCCCTTCCCCCGGTTCTCAGCCAGACCATGGCCTAGATCGTCACGGCCTAAGCACCCACCACGAGAGGAATTCGACCCACTCACAGATGCCCCAGACGTCAACATCTACCGTGGCCACGCCCCACACGGTCAGGGAAACTGCCCGTCAATCAAGCCACACGCTGGAACATCTGGCGAAGCTGAGATAGACCATATGGATCTACTCGACTGACACAACAACAAGGAAAGCCTCCGTCGTTAGAGATGCCATGACGACATAGCTGACGGACGGTAACACATTTGCCACCATGCACACTGGTCATACCCACACCAAACTCACACGAAGAACATACTCAATACCATGACGTAACGGACAGTTTACACACACTGATGCATTGTGTTATTTTTCACATAGGCTAAGCTACAGTTCCGCAGAAACGCAATACGCAAGAAGAGCTTGTGCACATGCTTGCAAATGCTTCATCGCTACTAAAACCACAGCAACACAAGGCACTTGTGTATAAGGACCCCTGTCGCCCACGGCGACCCCTGTGTTGTGAACCATATGTCGCCACCCATGGACCAGACCAGAGTAGGCCTTAGCATCAGAGTAGGCCGCAAATTCAGAGGCCAAAGGCTCAGAGCAGCTTGGACAGAGCTGCAAGGTGCTGATCATGCAGAACAAACCCTGACGAGGTCCTCACAGCCAAGGCCACGAAGTTGCAACTTGCATGCCGCGCGCCCCGAGCCAAGTTTACACCTGCCGCGGCTAACCGCCCCTCAGAGCTGAAATACAAATCAAATGCTCGTAATTCTGCTCCAGCTACGATCTCACCACACGTGACCAGGTTGACCTGATGCGGTGCCAAATACCAAGGACCAGGGAAACAAACTCTGGGGTCTCACATTTGGGACACAGACTGCAACAATGAAGTGACAAATTGGACACTGGCGGCAGTGAGAAAGAAGCGCTCCTGCAGCAAATGGCAGACCTGTCCATTGTCCACCACTGACACTTAGTCACAAATTGTTTCTAACATAAGGTACACTGCGAGCTGGGAACGACGATGGTCTCAGGATTGGGGGCTCACAGATGAACCAATCAGGGTACGGGGGCTAACCACTGACGGCATCACAACCTAGCCAATCATCAACCTTATGCATGTAGTCGTTCTAGTGTAACAATTTCTAGGGATGACCCAAGCGTACCACCTGACCTCTTCTCTACCAACCACTAACTCATCTATATGTATCTAAACTAACCCTATCACTTGGGGAGCCAACCCGAGGTAGCGTTAGGTGTTGGGGGAAGTTTTCTCAGGTGACGCACGATGAGGCGTCACCATATGGAAAAGGGGCCTGCGAGCCCACTCTTGCTGAGAAGTGTTCAGATGACCTGTGATCCCAGAACCTATCCCTGCCGTTTTGCCTAATAAACAGCAGTGACGCCTTGCTCTTGCGTGTGTCTCATACTCATTGGGGACAGCGGGAGGAGTTGGGGCCTCCCTACTCCCGGAGGTCCGCAGACGGCCCTGCCGACCCTCAGGATATCACCCCGACAGCAGTCACAGCCAAAAAAATAAAACCAAAACCTACTGCTCTCACTGCATTTATGATTCTGCAGACATAATGTCCCCTGGAGCATTGCCATGTACCCACATAACAAAGTCTGTGTCGACCTCATCTATATGATGACCCCTGCTAGGGAAACTAACGCTACAGGCAGACTAGTTAAACACGCGTCTGTTTACTAGGGCAGAGCAAATTTAATTGGACCAAAAGGCAAACAAAATTGATTTCTGAGTCAAATTATTCATATACCAGTTAATTGCTTTATGAAGCAAGAAATGATTCCCATGCAGGAAATGTAAATCTAGTCGAGAAATCATTTCCAACATACAGTCTGCTGCATAAAGCCAATTTTCAATAGGATTCTCAATTCACAAAAAATATATTTGTCCTGCTCTAGTGTCTGTGATCCATATCGTCTTAAACGCATATCATACAATAACCACAGGTGGGGCCCACTCTCTTGCAATCAGGCACACAAGCATGCCACAGAATCTAAATAGTGCAATTTGGCATCTGTCATGTGTTTCTTTTTATGGCTAATGGCAACATGTTTAGGCTGTGATTTTTCAATTTCGCTACAGGCTTAAATAAGACTGCACAGAGGACCCTGCAACCACGGTTCAAAGAGCATGTGTGTTTAGGCATACCATGTGTACTAGGACCAACATCTAGGCACAATAGAAGGGACGGTTTGGAAAAATAAAAGCATATATTAAAGGAATTGCTTCAACTGCACAATACAGTTGTACATATGTATATTTCAGCTCTTAATGGCATGGCATGATAGTTTGCACAATGCCCATCAACGACTCACCCAATTATAGTGCAAATCTAACCAATATAAACAATATTTTTCAGTGATTGATCATGGTTATATAGGAAACATTGAAAAGTTGTCCATGCATACTTTCAGCAAGCAGGCATTTATCCAAACTGCTGCCACAGTAAGAGGGATCACAACAAACGCACCCTATAAATGCAGTTAAAAATGATGGACCAGCCCTTGCATAGGTTTTCATAATACAGTACCCATCCTTCACAATGTGAACTCACTTTTCATTGATGATGTGGGAGACACTCTGGACCCATTTTGCTGCAAGGCATAAACCTTTCTGGATGAACCTTTGCCCGCCACCTCGCTCTAGCAATTAACAGAAAACAGACAACTGAAATCAGTTAGCCATGGTCAAATGCTTGATTTATGGTGCTCCCTTTGCTTAATCCTTCCAAGTTCAAAGTTCAGCCAAAGAGGGGTTGGAGGTCGGACTTTCATCAATTGAGAATCCTTAAAGCATTTGCCCCACTGCTCATCCCAAGGAAAGCCCGGTTATTGCTGGGGAAGTCTTTAATTGTTGACGTTATCTGCCTAAATTGTGCCATTAATCCCCTGTTGAAACAGTCTGGCTATGCTTTGCAAGCTTAGAGTTGTTTAGAACTCAACCTCTGTAAGCTATTGTATGCCCAGTCCTACAATCATACGGCGACTCAGGCTGTTCTTGTTGCCGGAATCAGTCAGAATCCCCAGCCCCAATCAGGGATCCTTAGTGGACATTTGTGAAGGCTGTAATTTCACAACAGATGTTTGCTGTAAACAAGTATTCAAAAGCTACATCCAGATGAAGGACATGCGAACAGAAGAAGATATGCGAAAAATGGGGCTGAAGAGGAGGGGTGGTGCATGTAGAAGATTTAACAAGAGGACACATAGAATTATGCATTTGTGAATGTTATTGAGATAAGGATGCACAATAAATTCCGACTCAAGATGCCTTAGCAGATTAAAGCGCGTGCTGCAAATACCATTATCCACCTTGCTCAACACAGGTTTGAATCTTGTTAGGGGTGATACTGTCTTTCATCCAGTCAAAGTCGATACAATGATCATTATTGAATTGGGGGAACTATGAGGTTTCATGGCATCCCTGTAGGTCTGGGGAAGAGGCCTACACGCCAAGCATGCCTGGGTCACAGGCCCGTCCTACTGCGATTGGTGAAATGAGTACCGTTGCCGTGTCTGATATTAGAATGGGGAGAGTTCAGGAAAGGAATGGACATCTGCAAAGCCTATACAGCTGGGGCAGAGTCTACTAAATGCCAACCAACCCTGATGTGTATTTTGAGGTCCTTTACATTAGAGTGACTAAGGTCGTACATTTTACAAGAGGGGCTGGAGGCAGCGTTGTACCTATGAAAGGCAAATACAATTCAGATTACATAGGGCGATTTTTTTAAGGTTATATTTTGTTTTTAATAGGAAAGAAAGGTACAATGTATATGTTTCTCAGAGACACAATGCCATGCTTTTAATTGACAGTTAACACACAAACTTCTTGAAGGTTTGGGAGGCCAGTGGAACTCCAAATACTATGAAAATTATGGTGTTTTGGGATTTGATCAAATAGGTCAATCCAGGCCTACTTATCCTCTCCATCTAAGTGCCTATGCTGTCACTCAATAAGAAAGTAATAGATGCTTGCATAGATCTCACACTGCAGTATTTGCTCCTTTCTTCTAGTGCAGCAGGAAACAGTGGCAACAGTGGTGTACCTTCTCAATATCTAAAAGCGCCAACAACAACACATGCTCTTGTACCAGTTGGTGATATCAAAGAAAGTGATGTTGCACAACTTTTAACCTTGTCTCGGGAGGATAGCTCAGGTTCAACGTGCTTGCCTTGGAAGCAAGACGAAGTGGAGCAACACAGGTTCGATCCCCGGGTGCGCGCTTAGAAACCGACTGGTATTAAGCGCATTACAAATAACCAATTAGATTATAAAGAGGGCATCAATCGTGGGTGGTTAATTTAAAAATATATATATATATATTTACCAACGGTTGTAGGTCATTTGGTCGACAGGTTAAATGATCGAATTTTTTTGTTGTTTTTTCACATTTTTTTTTTGTTTTTGCTTAAAACCCCTTTTTTCCCTAAACGAAAACCTAAAAAATATATATAAATAAAAAAAAATGATCATTTGTCCTGTCGACCAAATTGTGTCGACCATTTGTCTGTCGACCATTTGTCTGTCGACCATTTGACTAGACACCTTTACCAACTACTCGAAGCTGCAGCATGTTAAAAAAGCATGGGCTGACCCACAGAAATCTGTCTTTCTAACTGTCCCGACTGGATAAAAACGACTTATGCTCTACATGTTCAAAGCCAGACCTATTGGCTTTGCCCCTGCTTATTATTGTAGATTTGCCCGTGAAGGGAATCCCCAATGCCTCTACTTCATAATGTCAGCCAGATTATCAAGCTCCCAGTTTGATCCAGAGCCTTATCAGTGTTTTAATTTCTTTGGTCAGATCCTATCAGGTATTCCCCAGAAGTCAACCAGATTTTGTTTGGATGCCTTTACATATCTGTTGTTTGTCTTTAACACTTCCTTTAAATTGTGTTAGTGTTTGTTCTTTAAATAGGATGGATTGCTATAGGGGTAGTGGACAGACTATTGTGAGACCTGGGCCACGTGCACCATTAGTTTGACAATTTCCTGAAATAGTGCAATACACACAGCAATGTGTTCTCCTTCAGTAAAGAGTGTTCATTACAACACATTGAAGAGAAATACCACAAGCTGCTTTATCAACTGTGATTCACGCCTTGCCCGCTATTTGCCACCAGCAGCTTTTCAAAACATCATGGACACAATTACTCAAGGTGTACGCAGGTGTGTGTGGTTTTGGGTGGACCGAATGCAGGTTCGAGACTTTCATGATGGGTCTACGTGTCTAAGGCGGGCCTATTTCCCAAGAGAGATTTTTTTTAAAGATACAAATACATTTGGAGTGGATTAGTTACTTATTGCTCTTCTTGCAACGTCCGCATGTGTATGACATGTTATTAGAAATGTAACATGTACCTAGAGAAATGTGTAATGTTTCATAGAACTGTAGTGAACACGTGAACTAATGTAGAGTACAGACCAGTACTTGAAGCCCAGGGTCAACAGACAACAATGCTATTGAGATGACACTCAAGCCTCTGCTTTGATCAGATTTCAGAAAGCACAAAGGTCGCGGGTAGAGGTAGGGTGTGCTGGGGGCATTTAAATGAAGAACCAGGGCGTGAATAGGGGCAGATGAAGTGCAAACTCCTGACTCTTATCCTGCACCCAGCGGTGCGCAGGGCCGATGGCATGATAGAAGAACTAGGGCCTGGTTTAGAGGACTGTATATTGCGAATGGTGGCTGAGTTTAAAGATGTTTACACGAGATCACAAGTCTACCCTGCAAGCACACGTCGACTTTATATTGCTGACTGCTTCCGTTCCTCCCGTTGTTTGTAATACAACACCTCTGGCTGTATTGCTTGTCCAAGTTCACAGGGCTGCATTGTGATGACTCCTGCCAGACCTTGTACTGACAGCTGTGCTGATTGCTATTATTACCCAGGAACAGAACACAGGGCAGAACATACTGTTCACCAAAGTTCCCTCAACTGTGTGTGCTGATTACATTTCTTTTGTCTCCATGTAAAACATTACCGTACAATACACTAAATGATCTTGATCTCAAGGCTGTACAATAGTGAATGTTTGTCCCATTGCTGATAGTTTTTTTTTGTTGCTTCTAAATGGAACAGAAAAACTCCCAATCTACTCCATTACAACAACCATGGCGGCACACTGTTATGTGTTTCTCCATCTTTCAGTAGGTTTTTTCTTCCTTTTCTTTTCATGAAGCACAAGTTAAGTGTCTGCTATTTTGCTGAGGATCACATGGCGGCATGGCAATTAATCAGTTTCTCTCCAAATGCTGTATGATTCCCAATTGCTCCCCATGAAAAAAATATATATATTTGATTGGCCTTAGATGACAAGTTGCTACTTAGTACAGTTAAGAACAACTCACACTTTCCAACACCATCGTATTGTAATGCCTGCTATACTATGCTTGAAATGCAATAGCAAATTATAGTTTAAGTTGTAAAAATCACTTGTGAATAGAGTACAGCTCTCCTGCCCAATTGAACTATTACTGTAAATTGATTGTTAATAAATGTAGGTTTTAATAATACAATATTAATCAAAATTACATTATACTGCAATTTCACTTAAGCAATACCATGATTTGTGTCAGCCATGTGTCATGTTGTTTAATAAGTATAACATCTAACAGGGTAATTCATAGAATTCAGCGCACAAGTAGCGCACGCGGCTGGCGCACAGCGTGCGCGTGCGATAGTCTGCGCCAGCCGCGTGCGCCAAAACCGAATCCGGCGCACAGCGTATTCATGGATTTTAGCTTCCCCAGGCAGCCGTGGCGCACAGTGGCGCAGCGACTCGCTGCAGCGCCAGTTACGCCCCCAGGAACGCCCCTTGCGCTGGGAAATCTCATAAAAATCCCAAACCAGCGCAAGGGGCTGCGCTAACCCTGGACCATCACGGCAAGCGGCCCATGCGATTTTCAAGGGTGCGCGGGAAGTTTCACACGTCAAATCCCAGGCTACGTCCATTTCAGGGGTGCGCGGGAAGTTTCACACGCGAAAAGCTAGGCTACGGGAATTGCAGGGGTGCGCGGGAAGTCCCACACGCGAAAAGCCAGGGTACGTCCATTACAAGGGTGCACGGGAAGTTTCACACGCAAAAAGCTAGGCTACGGGAATTCCAGGGGTGCGCGGGAAGTCCCACACGCGAAAAGCCAGGGTACGTCCATTACAGGGGTGCGCGGGGAAGTTTCACACGCGAAAAGCTAGGCTACGGGAATTCCAGGGGTGCGCGGGAAGTCCCACACGCGAAAAGCCAGGGTACGTCCATTACAGGGGTGCGCGTGAAGTTTCACACGCGAAAAGCTAGGCTATGGGAATTGCAGGGGTGCGCGGGAAGTCCCACACGCGAAAAGCCAGGGTACGTCCATTACAGGGGTGCGCGGGAAGTTTCACACGCGAAAAGCTAGGCTACGGGAATACCAGGGGTGCGCGGGAAGTCCCACACGCGAAAAGCCAGGGTACGTCCATTACAGGGGTTCGCGGGAAGTTTCACACGCGAAAAGCTAGGCTACGGGAATACCAGGGGTGCGCGGGAAGTCCCACACGCGAAAAGCCAGGGTACGTCCATTACAGGGGTGCGCGGGAAGTTTCACACGCGAAAAGCTAGGCTACGGGAATTCCAGGGGTGCGCGGGAAGTCCCACACGTGAAAAGCCAGGGTACGTCCATTACAGGGGTGCGCGGGGAAGTTTCACACGCGAAATCCCAGGCTACTTCCATTTCAGGGGTGCGCGGGAACGTTTCACACGCGAAATCCCAGGCTACGTCCATTTCAGGGGTGCGCGGGAAATTTCACACGCGAAAAGCTAGGCTACGGGAATACCAGGGGTGCGCGGGAAGTCCCACACGCGAAAAGCCATGGTACGTCCATTACAGGGGTGCGCGGGAAGTTTCACACGCGAAAAGCTAGGCTACGGGAATTCCAGGGGTGCGCGGGAAGTCCCACACGCGAAAAGCCAGGGTACGTCCATTACAGGGGTGCGCGGGGAAGTTTCACACGCGAAATCCCAGGCTACTTCCATTTCAGGGGTGCGCGGGAACGTTTCACACGCGAAATCCCAGGCTACGTCCATTTCAGGGGGGCGTGGATAGTTGAACACGCTACTCCGATCGTTGGGTCTTCACAGGTCTTCCCTGTACAGCCTCCACGTCCCCTGCATGCAGTCCACACCACAGGGGATTACCCTGCACACCTGCTCATGACTCCCACCCCCCAGCAGTCATGGGGCACCCTCCACCAGGCCCCCACCCATGTCTCCCACCACCCCCACCCCCCAGCAGTCATGGGGCACCCTCCACCAGGCCCCCACCCATGTCCCACTCATGCCTCCCACCACCCCCACCCCCCAGCACTGTGGGGCACCTGCCAGCAGGCCCCCACTTATGTCCCACTCATGCCTCCCACCACACCCACCCCCCAGCACTGTGGGGCACCTGCCAGCAGGCCCCCACTTATGTCCCACTCATGTCTCCCACCAACCCCACCCCCCAGCAGTCATGGGGCACCCTCCACCAGGCCCCCACCCATGTCCCACTCATGCCTCCCACCACCCCCACCCCCCAGCACTGTGGGGCACCTGCCAGCAGGCCCCCACTTATGTCCCACTCATGTCTCCCACCACACCCACCCCCCAGCACTGTGGGGCACCTGCCAGCAGGCCCCCACTTATGTCCCACTCATGCCTCCCACCACACCCACCCCCCAGCACTGTGGGGCACCTGCCAGCAGGCCCCCACTTATGTCCCACTCATGCCTCCCACCACACCCACCCCCCAGCACTGTGGGGCACCTGCCAGCAGGCCCCCACTTATGTCCCACTCATGTCTCCCACCAACCCCACCCCCCAGCAGTCATGGGGCACCCTCCACCAGGCCCCCACCCATGTCCCACTCATGCCTCCCACCACCCCCACCCCCCAGCACTGTGGGGCACCTGCCAGCAGGCCCCCACTTATGTCCCAGTCATGTCTCCCACCAACCCCACCCCCCAGCAGTCATGGGGCACCCTCCACCAGGCCCACACAGATGTTCCCCTGCCAATAGGAAATCACAATACAGATCCCAGGATCCCATGTGCAACCACATCCCACCCCATGTCACCCCAGTCCATACACACATCCAAGGTACACATCCATTCAAAAATCAAATACCCATTACCAATGTTCCCTCTAATTAGTTTTCTCTATGTGCGGAACTGGTTTGCTGTTGTGCGCACATTATTTTCCATGTGCGCAACTGACTAATGAGGTAAGCCACTTTGTGAGCATGCGTATTTAGTGAACTACCGTTGCAGAAGAGAGTTTGGAAAGGAATTTTCTCTTCCCAGCCACTGCAATTCATGACAAATCATAAACATTTTCCAAACACATAGGCTAAAATAGAATATGTCATATGTGATTAAACAGAAAACTCATCAACCAGTCCAAGACTTCCAACATCTGCCACAGTACTTTGCCAACGTTTTATGCCACTGGAAAATCACTCATGTGTACTACAAAACGCAAATATCTCTTGTCATAAACGGATGTGGCTGTCAAGAAATTCAGACAGAATACAACATTTGCCGATGGATTAGTGGCAATTAAAAGCAATATGTTGAAAAAACATGCTGATAGGAGTTCAAGTGCCACTTTAATGAAGTAATTCAAGGGCCAGGAGAACATGTGTCTAATAATTTGTGTAAGGATGATAATTGCATCAGAATAACTGCACCTCAGAATATGATGATTAAATATTCCTGTGTCTCTGCTTACTATGCACATTACGTTGTCCTTTGGGTAGTGATAACACCAACCTTACAGCTAAGAGACATATACATCATCCATTTGTACTCCCTAAAAATGAAAATGTGCCCACCAAAAACGAGAAACAATGAACATTCTGTTTCTTCAACCCACAAAGCTCAGCTTATATTTTTACAAATTAGTGACCAGCAGCAGAGCAGTGGCATAGGAAGGAACTCTAATAATATGAAGGCCTGATCGCAACAGGCATTTTAAGGGGAAGAACATCTTTTTACAATCAGAAAGTATCCCTAGTGGCAAAGTTAATTACTTTTTTACTCCCTGAAAAATCATTTGACTCCAAGTAGGGAGCAAAATCTGATTAGAGCCTTGCTTGTAACCCTGAAATAGAAAGTGAAATGACAGGGAACATAATATAGTCCATAGTTATGGTCACCCTTCCACACCAGAGCCTAGACCAATTAAACAAGCGCTTTATTGAGGTTTATTGTGGATCTCTATGTAAGAAAATCGCATATAAAACGCCTTTTAAGTTAATGGCATCAAATCTCAAGAGATACAACATATTGAGTCCCTTCTTTTGTAACTTTGGATCCCTCTTCTGTAATTCTTTGTTATGAGTTAAATACGATGGAGGGAGATGCTAGAGACGATACAGAGCACATGGTTATATTGAAAAGCCCTCATCAGCTGAGCATAGAATGAAAACGAAGGTGCTGTTGTCTAGACGGGTACTAGAATTTCCTATTCTTTAGCAAACAAGCAACACATTTCCTTCAGTATACTGCTGAAACGTCTGACTTGTTTTTTGAAATTAGCTGCTTTGTTCATCACCCGCAAGGAGTGATGACCTGTGCTCTTCCACCTATACCCTTCCTCGGCCCCTGTGCTTGCCTCCAATACTAGTTGATAGAGCACTGTAAAAAGTGAGGGATTGTAGCAGTAAAAACTCACTGGAATATTTGCAGACCCAGTTTAGTTTAGTTTAAGTTTATTTGTACCGTGCACCGAACCATGCAGTAACTGTGCGCTAGAACTTGAGCAAGTGTTATACAGGCATATAGAAGAATTTACAACAACACAATAACTGCAGGTCGACCGATGTTTACAGACAGGTCGGAGGTTGAAACAGTACATGTAAGAAAGTTAGTATAGTATTGCAGAAATACATACAGAGAGATTGAGCAGGCACAAAATTATTGAGGGCGTGTTAGCGGACCGTTAGTGTTTCTTATCGAAGAGCCAGTTCTTTACTTTGGCTTTAAAGGTACAAAACAAAGGCATTCTGATGCTGAGGGGAGGATCCACAATACTTTGCAAGCAAGGCACATTTAATACTCAAAATATTATGTGCATTTTAAGAATGTCATGACTCTGCATGTACACAATTATTTTGCAGTGCATACAGGATTGTTTGCAACATACCCCATCCTTCTTTCATTGTGTAGGATTACACAGTTCTCAGTGAAACTGTTTTGCTAGGAGCGAGTTACCATATAATGTGTGACGGTCTATGTCCAAAGGAAGGCATTCTCCTGTCTGAATATCCAGTGCCCTGATACTATGGACGAGTAATCCCAGGCATAGTCCATACCCATTATCTCATGTAGGCAAAGTAAATGTAATTGCAATGTTGCTCTCCACTTATAGGGTAATGTTAGTAATGCTAAAGTTGGATCACATTTGTCTTCTCAAAATCCTTACAGGGCAAATTAATATTTTAGTTTTATAACGCGTTAACTTGCAAGGGGGCCGCTTCAAAGCACTTGCGTGATGCATGTACTAAGAAGAGGAAGTATGGGATAAGGTTACACATCCAGGTAGCCTGCTTACTTACAGTCAGTATCCAATATTTTAGCTGGTAGTTTGATTGTATTGTGTGTATGATGCTTTTGGTAAGGCACAATGAGTAACAGAAATTCTGGCATGTGAACATTATTCATATTACAACAAACATAAAACAAGTGGATGTAGGTACACATCTGCTAACCTTTCGCAGAGCCAAGAAAGGAGGAGTCAAGGTTGTCCGGTACTATCTTAATGTGTTCTGGGGCAGAAGTTAGGTGTCATAAGGCCAAAGTGTGGTAGAATCAACCTTAGGAGCCATGGGTGGGGAGGGAACATTATTTGGTTAATGTGAGCAGGCATATCTGGGTTAGATTTTTCTGTTCATGGAGCCATTTTTTTTCATATTTGTTTTTTACCCCTTATGTGTGTTTGTTGCTGTTAGGGATTTTAGGTGTTTACGGTCACCCTTGAATAGTAGTGTAATGCAAAATTAGCACAATATGAAGACTAGTTGCTTATTTTAAAAGAAAGCTATTTTCAATTAATTGCTGTGGCTTGTGCCTCATTAAATATTTTTGAATAGGTGAGAATTGTCTGTGTGCGCTGCTAAAAAATCTTCTGAGAGGCACCCAGAAGGAAGCTGGGCAAGCGCACATGCGCACAGCTTAGAGGGAACACTGCCCATTACATGATACATAACCAATGAGCAGTATGCGCATGAGTCCAAGTCCGTCAGACTCACACAATGGCAACACATGACTGTGAAAACCCAGATTGTGACAGTCAACAAACCAATGAGAGAAGTCCACACAATAGAATCAAAAGAACAATGTATTAAAATGTAAGGAGGAAAAAAAAAGAAACACCTAAATGAATACACAAAGTAACAGGTAAAAAACAAAAAAAATCTAATGAAAGGTGAAATCCAAAAGAACGGGTGCAAAGTCAATCAAAATGGAAATCAAAAACAAACACATTGCCCCATGGTCCAAATAATAAAATCGAAAATATCCACAAACTATGTACAAAGATGATTGTCCGGGTCCAATATCCCTAAAAACCATAAAATGAAACCTACCCAAAACCTAACTAATGCTAACTATATACATAAAACGTGGGCCATTGTCCAATCAACCCAAATAATAAATAAAAATAAAGGAAACCGACTATCTACATAACTATATACATAGGCGGCGGGCCAGTCCTGCGGCTCACTGAGAGATGTTATGGGCCAGGGCATCATCGAACTCCCTTTCTATCTCCCCGAGGCGTTCATCCTCAATGGCCCCGAGGGCCCGCAGGGCTGACGCAGTGTCCACCTCCAAGCCCCTGCGGATCTCCTCGAGGCACTCGGCACGCCTCAGGGCCCTCTGCATGGAGTCCACCGCCCTGACCATAGCGAGCCGCCCCTCTTCTGCCCGCCGCCTCTCCGCATCTATTGCGTGGCCTAACCGCTGCCACACGGAAGACACATTCTGTCCAGGGTCCTCCTGCCCTCCAGCCGATGGCTGCCCCTCCGATGTTGATGGCCCCGAGCCATGACGCCTCCCACGTCGCTGCCGCTGCCTCTGCAGCCACTGCCTCTGCCAGCACGACGGCATCCAGGCTGATGGTATCCACCGACGCCGTCGTGCACGTGCCCTGCCTGATGATGCTGGCACATCCTCCACCTGCAGGGGTCCAGTTGCCATGGTGTCCACACCAGCTGGACCACCGACTCCCGACTGTGGCAGGGATGGGATCCCCACTGAGCCGGCTGCATTGGTCGGGGCAGGTCCACAGGGGGCCCTGGTGTCAACTGGGCCGGAAGACGGCAAGGAGAACGACCGGCGCATACTTTCCACAGAGGAGGAGATGCCCGACACATTGGCCATCACCTGCAGAAAACCCGCGGCAATGGCAGATCCCAACTGGGCCACGTCGGCATGGTGCTCTTCGTGATGATGTGCGTGCTCCTCCCGGGAAGCACGCACGTCATCACGAATGACCCCTGTGCACAACGCGACCCCAATCAGGACCTTTTCCATGCGCCCACGGGTCCCCTCGTCCGCAGGTGGAGGGGAGTCAGATGACATAGACACCCCCTCCACCTGCGGACGGGCCTGGGACGGGGCATCCATGCTGGTGCATGGTGGTGCACTCACAGGGTCAGGGACAGCGACATGCACAGGCACCTCCACGGCGACCTGTGCTGCCTCCTGCCCCTGGCCCTGGACTGCACCACTTGCACCAGCAGGGATGCCCCCACCAGGCCTCAGGTGTGCCTCAGTCTCGGCCGCCTCCTCCTCTGTAGAAACCACCAACCTGGATGGCTCCTTGCCCTCTTCCGCTGTAGCTGGCCCCTGTGGGGGTTCACCCACCCCTTCCGCCGCAGCCGTGGGGGCATCCCCGCCGTCTACCTCCACAGCGCCGTCTCCGCCCTCTCCATCACTAGCCGCTGCATAGAGGGAGACATAGAACACAAGCATCAGGGCACTGTACAATGGTCCCCTACACAGGAAGCAATATCAGATGACTGGCAATGGTAAAGTACACTTCTATCATGTCCCTCCACAACACATGGGTCAGGCAATACACACACGCAACACCCATGGTCCATGGCATGCACATCAACATACATGTCCACTGCACTCTTCTAAAGTACGATGTCATGGAACTCACATGCATCATTGGTCATGCAAATCACACGCACACACTTCACCTCTGTCACATCCATGTGGCCTCGTACATCACAAACACAGTGGATACAAGGATGATTAGGCAGCATCAGTGAATCTGTACAGTGTCACAAACATGTGTCATGCATCCATGCCATTCAAAAGTCACAGACATGCAGGTCAAGCACACCAACCTCGACACCATACATGTACCTGGCATCAGCATCCATCCCTCACCCACACCCATGTCCACGAACATACACTTGCATGCTCACATGTGTCCAATCTGCATAGGCCTCCTCAGGTTGCATAGCAACACATACAACAACCATGTGATCCACAAATTACTGGTCGCACATGCATCGCCATGACAACACTGCACACATACATGCCTACAAGGCCCATTCCACACATACAGCATCACACAACCAGCACACTGCAACATGCACTGTCTCACACAGCAATGCCTGCACACTTACCGCTCAACTCCAGACGGGTCTCCCTCTCAAGGACCTGGGAGTGGAGCGCTGGGTGTATGCGTGCCAGGACCCTCATTTGGATCGAACTCATGTGGCCCCGGCCCCCCTCCATGAGGCGCCGGGCCTTTGAGAGGGTCCTGGACCTGCAGTCCTCCCAACGCTTCCTGACATGTCGGTTGTCGCGGACTGCCACCCCCTCCGCGTTGATGGCAGTCACGATGTCGTCCCAGATCCGAGTCCGTCCTTCATAGTTGGCGCGGCTACTTCCGAAGAGGGCATCATACTGCCCCAGGACTCGCTCCACCAGGACCCCAACCTCGGTGACACTGAAGCTGGGGCCCCTCTGCCTCTCTGGCTGGGGGTTGCCAGTGGTGCCAGATGTTTCAGTGCCCGACATGGCAACCCCAGAGGCAGGAGTGGGTGGGCAACTTGGTCCTGGGGCTGGGCTGTGGAGTGGTGTTCTTCCAGTCGGGAGTCTTCAGTTCCAGCAGGGGTGGACACAGCAACTGTACGCCTGCAGATGGCTCATGTGCAGGCACCAAATGGCAGGGCACGGTGGCAGCAGGCAGGCAGCAGCAGATGGCACGTGGGAGGCTGCTCGGGGCACTGGGGGGCAGTAACTCGGCCTTCTGGGCAGGAGCGTGGTCTTCCGTGTGTGAACGCGTGGCCAGCTTGATACGGAGTGAATTGGCACGTGAAAATCATGCACGTCTGCGTGGAATCCGAGGAAAGGCCCTCAGCGCGTAAGCACGCGTACGCGATTTCATTGGTCCAAAGGGCCAGGCGCGTAAGCGCGCCTATGACGCACGGGTGTTTCCCAACCCACGTGAAAAAAATACACGTGCCGCGCGAGCGCGTCAGCACGCGTACCCGATTTCATTGGTCCAAAGGGCCAGGCGCGTAAGCGCGCCTATGACGCACGGGTGTTTCCCAACCCATGTGAAAAAAATACACGTGCCGCGCGAGCGCGTCAGCACGCGTACCTGATTTCATTGGTCCAAAGGGCCAGGCGCGTAAGCGCACCTATGACGCACGGGTGTTTCCCAACCCACGTGAAAAAAATACACGTGCCGCGCGAGCGCGTTAGCACGCGTACCCGATTTCATTGGTCCAAAGGCACACAGCGAGTAATCGCATATTCAACAGCGCGCGTGAAAAACGCCCGGTTACCATTTACATCTGAATACAATTACAATATTAATAACGTACATTTAACCCGGTAAACCTCGAGCATGTAGTCACACACGCTCGGCCACGACACGTGCAAAATTACAACAGGCAATACGGAAAGACGTACGCCTGCAGGAAGCAGGCGTACGTGACCCGGCACGTCTAAATATTCACGTGAAAACATCCTACAAGCTCAGTGCAAAGATGAACATACCGTTCCTAGCAGCAGTGGCTGTGGGTTACCAAAGGAGGAGGAGGAGGAGAGTCAGGGCCAGAATTTTCTCACCCAGAACCAGCCTATTCGGGATGCCTGATGACCAGGTGTATGGGAGGTACAGGTTTCCAGCACACATCATACTGGACCTGGTCAGTGAGTGGGAGGATGACCTCACATCACCCACCCTGTGCTCCCAAGCACTCAGCCCCCTGCAGAAGGTCCTGAATGTACTGCACTTCTTGGGCACTGGATCTTTTCAGCGGACAAGTGCCATAGTGGTTGGTGTGTCACAGGCCACGCAGTCACGCTGTCTACACCAGGTCTTGAACATCATCACTGCACGGCCATCAGTCCGCAGGCACATATATCTCCCCAGGACTCCTGCAGAAAGGCGGGCGTGCTTCTAGGAATTCTATGGTGTGGCTCAATTCCCCAAAGTGCTTGGTGCAATTGACTGCACCCATGTGGCTCTACGTCCCCCCAGGGCAACAGAGCACATCTATAGAAACCGCAAGCACTGGCATTCCATCAACGTGCAAGTTGTATGCAATGCCAAGGGAATCATCACATCAGTATATGTCAACTATCCCGGGTCCACCCACGACAGCTTCATCTACAGAATGTCTACCCTAAACCGGGACCTAGAGGCTGGCCGGCATGGAGATACATGGCTGCTTGGTGAGCATGAATGCCACTGCACATGCATGCATGTCAGATACAGGGTCATGTCACAACACCACTAATGATACCCATCACCACCTCCGCAGGGGACAGTGCCTACCCTATCAGCCCCCACATGATGACCCCAATCCGGAACCCCACCACGCCACCCGAGGTAAGGTACAACACAGCCCACATTGCAACACGGGGCATAGTGGAGCGCACATTCGGAGTGCTGAAGTCACGCTTTCGCTCCCTTGACCGTTCTGGCGGGCAGCTGTTATATGCTCCCCCACTAGTGTGCAGGATCATAGTGGCAGCATGTGTCCTGCACAACGTTGCAACACGCCGGGGCCTGCCCGTGGACATGGTGGTGCCCCCACATCCACAACCACATGCACGCCCGCTGCGCATGGGAGGGGAAAGGGCACGGGGGGAGGCAGCCCGTACGCAACTGGTGGCCAACTTCTTCACCTAGGAATCACAGTGCTGGCTAGTGCACACTGCTCTGGCACATACCATCTGACGATCAATGATGACACTACCTGACAATGTCACAAAATTTCTTGACAATAAACTGTCAGAAACACATCAGCCTGAGATTGTTAACATGGAAGTGTCACTATGTGTGCACCCCTACCTACACATACACCAGCAATGCATAACTATGAAAAGACACAACTCCATTCATCAAATATGCATTGGCACAGGCAAATTGCTACATGACAACATTGCCATGTCACCCAATCCCTTCACAGTCCCGCCACAGAGGACACCATGTCATGGTATGTGAGAGCAAACAAACTGACCCTCACAACATGACACCGGTGTCACAAATTGCAGTGCCCCAAATGGAACATAGCCGCACTTGAACAGCTAACCGTGATGGAGGCACTACTACACACCTGTGTAAGAGTCATTTCAATCAAATTACACACCAACCCACCCTGAAGCCCACCAAAACAAGACACAATGCATGTAATCAATGGTAGTCTCAATACCTGATTGTGCTGGTATGTCCTCACCGTCCAGATGTACAGTGATGGCGCCACGCAAAAGTGTCACTGCACATCTACCGACATGTAGTCTGACTCCAGAGAGTATGCCCGTGTGAAGAACTGTGTGAAATACCTGCAAAACATGAGTAACATATGTAAGTTGAGGCACATATCAAACCATCATGCATAGTTAGGTGCAACAACAATGTACACTATGAATGTCTACACAGTATTGACTATGGACTGCCCAACAGCTCATGGGAGTCCAATGTCACCGTGTAATTTGCTGTCACTTGGGCACACCCTTTGCAAGCCCATGGAAACGGAAGCAGGAGGGGTGTGGATGTCAGGTACCCAAGCATCGAAACCAAACTCAGGACAAGCCTGCATGTGCCCAGCCACAATACAGTGTATGCCCAGGTACCCACACAAGGCAACACACTTGAAAAAGAAAAATATGATAAGAAAAAATGGCCATGAAAGGGCCGGCGGGGAGGGGGGGGCCACCTATGAGGTCCGAGGACAGGATGCACGCCACAATCCACCTGTGTGGATCATGGGAAATAAAAACACCCCATAGGCTCGTGGCCCACACGGCTACTCTGTTGTGGGAGATGAGTCGCTATCGCTCTGGCCAGACCCTGCAGCTGACTCAGGAGGTGGGGGAGCTGCCTCAGAAGATGGTGTGACAATGGGAGGCAGCCCACGCAAAGCCCGAGTTTGCTCCTCCATGGCTGCAAGCAGGCGGGTCTGGAAGGTCTGGTTCTGGATTATAATCATGCGGAGGTCCCCATGCAGTAACTTCCGGGATGACCTGACCTCCGCACGAGTTGCCTGCATCTCGGCCGAGAGCGTCCGTGTCAGACGCTCCAGCTGCTCCTCTGTCCTTCTATGGGATGAAGCCTCAAGCTCTAACAGGGTCGACCTGAGGTGATGGAATTCTTCCCTCAGGCCTTCCCTGTGGCGCTGGGACTCCATGGAAAGTGATTCCCGCAGAGTCGCCAGTCCCGCCCGCCTGTCCATGTTGGACGCCAACATGTCCTCCCTGTGTGCCTGGCAGATGGACTCTGTAGCCTGCTCCAGTCGCTCCATCAGCCTTTCTGGGGGGACAATGGAAGTGGCCACCCTATCCATGGCCTGTGCAATCATCTCGGATGATGCTGCCTGTTGGGTGGCCATACCGTAGATGGATTGCTCCCAAGCGGTATTGCCAGGTGGCATACGGCCACCACGTTGGCGGGCACCACACCTGCCTGGGGCAAGGCGGACTGCGCCTTGCTGTGCCGGCAAAGCCTCAGGCTGCAGGACTGCATTCCCTCTCTGATCTGCAGCCCCAGGAACAGGATCAGAGATTGTGTGGTGTGGCCCTGCATCCGTAACCACCGGAGGCTGAGCTGCCGACACTGACATCCCCATTGAGGGCAATAACCCGGCTGCAGGTGGGACGGACAGAGGAGATTCTCTCCCAAGAACACTCACCTGCGACTGCACATAGGTGTCATCCTCCGAGTCTACACCTGAATACTGCTCGGGGGAGGAACCCCCAGAGACACCCCTCGACAGCACGACCTGCAGCACTTGTGGGTTTTCACCCACAAACACACCACATCCCTCACTTGTGGAAGGTCGGCCCGGGTTGCCCTCCTGGGACGGCTCCACCACCACATCCCCAGCATCAACAAGTGCGTCGTCCCCTGCAAAGACATGAAAGAGAGAAATGGAAACAGGCATTAGCACCATGGCATACAACAAGGGCTGATGAACAACAGAGCCAGTAGTTCAATGACACATGTCCCACATGACTGGGAAACCTCGTATGCATTCACCATCACTGGGTCTGGAGGGGAGGCTCAGGGCACACAATGATGACACAGAGAATGGAGAGCAACGCCTGCTCCCCATGCTGCCTAGCACTGGCATCACACATTGGCCGGTGATTGCCATGTCAAATGCACATGCCATCACACACATGGCATGTGACATAGCCACCAAGTGAAGAGGGAGAGGAGGGCAACTAATTTGGATTTTGGCCACTCTGGTCCTGACATTGCTTCATCACATCAAGAAGTTAACATGTTGGACATGGATCTGCTAGTCCCAATTGGCCACGATGCACAGTGCCTTGTCAACATTAACAAAATGCAGTAAACAATGAGATTCCACCTCCCCATCACCTGTAATGGATTCATATAGCATTCGTGAAGCACCTGTACAGAAATGTATGAAGGTACAGCGGAGCACTGAGGGGTGGTGGGGCAGAAGGGGATGCCATTCAACAATCCTACTGGTGCTGGTGTCATTCATGTAACGCAAGTGCAGAGGTGGGTGGCACAATGAAGTGCAAGGGGAAGTTGCGGCTGGAAGTGCTCTACAAGGTAAGTAGGACTTAACGTCGAGGGCAGATGGTGGTAGGCGCAGACAAGTGCTGGGGGGGTGGCCTATACGGGTACAGAGACAGTCATGCAGTGCTGTGGGCTCGGAGGCGACAGGGGAGGTACACACTGCATCTGGCTCGGCAAGGTCCTTGCAGATTTCAATGTGTCCTGCAGAGTTGTCAGATGCCGCAGATATGTGCCCTTGGATTGGGGCTCTCATCTTGGTGAGAAGGGTGAGACGCTATTGCCTTTGGAGCAGGCGGCAGGCCAGTTTGCCAGAGGATGAGCATGATGCAGGCCATTTCCTCTCTGCCACCCGGCACCTGTGTTTTGGGTTCACAAGATCCGAGTCATGCCAGGAGTCAGCATTGGCATGGGGCTTTAGGCGGATTGTCATGACCGTGGCAAAGACATCCAGTGTACCTGACATAGAGTGGAGCATGGAGTGGGCCCTGTCAGGATGGGAGTGAGCCTAAGGGGGAGCTGGATGGGGGGGAGATTTTGGCAGCATAAGCCTCGACTGACACACACTTCATGGGTTGGAATACCAAGAAGGTGTGTGACAGTGGTGAGGGTGGCTTTGCCTGTGGGGTGGTGAGGGTGAGGTGGGAGGAGAGGAGAAAGTGATCACTCCAGGAGAGAGGAGTGCAGAGAGGGATGGAGAGGGGAAGGTCAGATGAGATCAGAGCATCAAGAGTGTGCCCTGCAGAATGAGTAGGGACAGACGGGAGTTTAGAGGGTGATAGGGAGTTGCTGAGGTCACGGAAAAGTCACGTGGGGGGGACAACAAGCATGCAGGTGGATGCGTACATCACCAAGGAAGAGGATTTCAGTGTCTGGGGACATGAGTGAGGAGGAGAGGTGAGGCCACTCAGAAAGGAAGTAGTACATTTGACCAGTTTTCCGATACACAGTACGCACAGTTTGTGAATGTCGAGGTGAGATGGAGAGAGACGTCACACAAGCCATTCCAGAGGGGAGTAGGTCTACGTAGGAGTGACAGTGGCAGGAATACCCTCAGGGAAGGCAAGGGCACACCCCCCCTGCACAGTAGTGCCGGGCCAAGGAGAGGATCTCCTGAACGTCAGGTAGGAGTGTGTCAAAGATGCAGACAGAGCTGGCCGTCAGATATGTTTCCATGAGACCAAGGATGTCAAGGTGCATTACCTCATGTAAGTGACATATATTGGAGGAATGCCTGATGCAGCGGCAGAGTAAGGAGTGTAAATGTGGAGGAGGTTGACAGCCTTGTAGGACTTACGGGGAGTGCTACAGATCAGAGGTGCAGCATGTGTAGGAGTTGGAGTGGGAGGCGCAGAAGGATCATGGGAGGGTGCAGGGAGGCAGTGCAGGATAGATGAGGAGAGAGGAGGGGGGACAGCAGGAGAGGAAAGGAAGTTGATGAGATGTGGGTAGCATTTGTCAAGGAGAATAAGGTTGGCCTGAGGGCCTTGGACTGAGATGCTCCCATTACCATACACATCAATTGTGGCCTCTGAGGATTGGAAGGAGGCCAAGAGTACACCCCAACGGGTCACACCATTGATGGTGGAAGAGGAGCAAGGAGAGAGGACTGGGACCATGTGAAGGGTCCATGGGACAGGCAAAGGCATGTATGAGCAGATGTCAGTGAGAGTTAACCTTGAGTAGGCTCAGATGTACTTGTCAGCAATAGGGTGGGTCGCATTGGAGGGCAGGGTGCCCTCATTTGACTGTTTGCAAGCAGGTGTCGTGAGTAGGGCACGATGGTCTGAACAGTAGAAGTCAGGGAAGATAGACCATGAAGAGCAGCATGGAGTGTGAGGGAATGGGGCTTGAAACCAGACGGAACAAGAGCACACAGGTAGGAGGTGGGTGTCAAGGCAAATTCCAGAGTATGACAGCATGTTGAGTGCCATGTATATACAGAGGACGCATTAGCATGTTGTATCATTGCATGTCAGGCATGTGACGATGGAACTTGAATGGCTGGGGGAAAGTGTAGGAATGGTATGTAAGACATAAGATGAATAGACAGGGGAGAATGAGCAACAATGTCGTGACAAAATGACAATTCAAGGGGAACTTCCATGGTGTAGGGCCATATGTGCACTGTTGGCAGTAGGGATAGTGCTGTGGGCACATGGTGTTGCACTGAACATACTGGATGAGGCACATGGGTGACACTATCAACTCTGCCACACACCCCCTTGACAGGCACCCAACATGAAGGCTTCGCACACACACCATGCACATGGATATAACACACATGCATGTGCACTCACCGGATGATGCCTCGTAATCAGGGAGATCTCCCACACCTTGGAGTTGTCCCTCGGTGACGTAGGATCCAGCTACGGACTCGTGTGGTGTGAGTTCTATTTCCTGTGCTGGGGACCCACCTCCAGTCACCAAGGTTGCGGCATGACTTGAGGCCAGCTTATCCTTTGCCCTGCGCTTAAGGTCATTCCAGCGCTTCTGGCAATCACTAGCTGTGCGCCTCACTACTCCAAGGGCACTTATTTTGTCAGCAATGGTCTGCCAGTGTGCCTGGCGTCTGGCATGTGTGGTCTTGGACCCTGCAACGATGACCATTTCCCTATCATGGTCTGACACATACTGAACAAGTGCATTCAGTTCGGCGTCTGTGAAGCTGGGCTTCCTTGATGGGCCGGACTGTGCAGCCGTGCCTGGGGCATCAGCCTGTGCCGGACGTGCACTCTTCCTCTTCCGCTTGGAAGGGGGTGGGGATCCAGAGTGTCCTACGCCGCTGTGGACACTAGGGGCAGGAGCCGTGGTGGACTCAGTACTGGGTGTGTGGGATTGCACACTCAGCATGGGAGTAGGTGCAGGCATTGGGGGTAGAGGGATAGGGTCAGGCCTGATCTGAGGTGCATGAACTAGGACCGACACAGTCTTGGCAGGGTGTATGAGAGGTGGGGTGGATGGAGCCACACCCTGCCCACGGGGGGCAGCAGATGACCTATCTGGCATAGATGCGCGTGTCCTGATGACACCAATGTGCACCGGTGCACGTGCAGTGGACCTGCTGACCTGGATGTCAGCGATGGAGTCACCCTCGGACAGGTCTGGTGCCACAATGGGCTGGTCCAACAAGGGCTGATCAGGGTTGGTATCAGCCACATGACCCTCAACCTGGGGGAGGGGTGAGGGGGGGGGCATGGGTGTCCCTGACTGGTCCTCCAGACTGGGGGGGACAGGGGCACCCTGCAAGTCACAACCACGTCCCCTAGTGGATCCTCCACGGCCACCACGTGTGGCTCGGCCACATTTGCCACCCTTACGGCTTTCACGCCTCCCAACCATGGCACTGATGTTATTGTGCGTATGGGAGTGGGTGTGCACAATTGTCCTGGGCAATTGGGTGTCAAAGGGGTTGGGTACCAGATGGTATTCGTACCCTAGTGCAGTGGCAAGGCTATATGACACCCCTGGGGAAAGATGACGGGTCACGCAACGCACAGGCACCCCAAAAAAGTTAAGGAACGTGCACGATACCCCTCCTAGACCACGTGTGCGTATAAAAAACCCTGCACTACGCTGTGGCATCCAGTAACACAAGAATGAACGTATGCGTGTCACACGCAGCCTAGATTGACCTCTGAAGAGGTACGTGACACACGGGGCAAGCACAGATGATAGATGCGTGCGCAACTCACCGTCTGCCAGGGAGAAATGCGTCAAAAAGACGCGCGTGTGCGCGTTGGCAACACCCCCGCCAAAAGAAGAATGGGACGCTGTCTGAGGAGACAGGACAACAGTAGAAGGGAACGCTGTGTGAGGAAACAGGCCCAGGAAAAAGAGCAAAAGAGAAAAAGCTGTCAGAGGTAACAGGGAGTACGACCTTTGAACGCCGTGAAGTAAATCGCGTGTCAACTGACAAGAAGTACAGAATACACCAACTCGCTCTCCACGAAAAGCACGTACAAGGAAATGGCGTTCTACATGTACCTTTTATGCAGGCCCACAGGTCCTGCGTCACTTCCGCGTGTAGGCGCTGAAGGGCCAGCCTCCAATCACACGCATTGACACTGGCTTGTGTTTCTTTCACGCGGGATGGGAAACGGCCGTGTCATGGTTGCGCTTACGCGTCTGGCCCTTTGGACCAATGAGATCGCGTACGCGTGCTGACGCGCTCGCGCGGGAGGTTTATTTTTTCACGCGGGTTGGGAAACGGCCGTGCGTTGTAGACGCGCTTACGCGCCTGGCCCTTTGGACCAATGAGATCGCGTACGCGTGCTGACGCGCTCGCGCGGGAGGTTTATTTTTTCACGCGGGTTGGGAAACAGCCGTGCGTTGTAGACGCGCTTACGCGCCTGGCCCTTTGGACCAATGAGATCGCGTACGCGTGCTGACGCGCTCGCGCGGGAGGTTTATTTTTTCACGCGGGTTGGGAAACGGCCGTGCTTTGTAGACGCGCTTACGCGCCTGGCCCTTTGGACCAATGAGATCGCGTACGCGTGCTGACGCGCTCGCGCGGGAGGTTTATTTTTTCACGCGGGTTGGGAAACGGCCGTGCGTTGTAGACGCGCTTACGCGCCTGGCCCTTTGGACCAATGAGATCGCGTACGCGTGCTGACGCGCTCGCGCGGGAGGTTTATTTTTTCACGCGGGTTGGGAAACGGCCGTGCGTTATAGACGCACTTACGCGCCTGGCCCTTTGGACCAATGAAATCGCGTACGCGTGCTGACGTGCTTACGCGGCCTTTCCTCGGATGCCATGCAGACGTGCATGATTTTCACGTGCCAATTCACTCCGTATCAAGCTGGCCACGCGTTCACACACGGAAGACCACGCTCCTGCCCCGAAGGCCGGAATCCTGCCCCCCAGAGCCCCGAGCACGCTCCCACCTGCCATCTGCTGCTGCCTGACTGCCTGCTGCCCACGTGCCCTGCTGTTTGCTGCCTGCACATCAGCCAGGGGTGCAGTTGCTGTGACCACCCCTGCTGGAACCAAAGACTCCCGACAGCCGTACCATCTCTCCACAGCCCAGCCCCAGGAACCAGTTGCCCACCCACTCCTGCCTCTGGTGTTGCCATGTCAGGGAGCACAACATCTGGCACGACTGGCAACCCCCGGCCAGGGAGGCAGAGGGGCACCAGCTTCAGTGCCACCGAAGTTGGTGTCCTGGTGGAGCGAGTCCTGGGGCAGTATGATGCCCTCTACGGACGGATGCGCCTCGACAAGGAAGGACGGACCAGGATCTGGACGGACATTGTGACTGCCATCAACGCAGAGGGGGTGGCAGTCCGAGAATTCCATCAAGTCAAGAAGCGCTGGGAGGACTACAGGTCCAGGACCCTGAACAAGGCCCGGCGCCTCGTGAAGGCAGTGGATGCCAAGGGGCGGCGGGGCCACTTGTCGCAAGATGAACTTCGGGTCCTGGAACGCATATCCCCAGCGCTCCATGTCCAGGTCCTTGGGAGGCAGACCCGTCTGGAGTCGAGCGGTGAGTGTACATGCATACTGATTGTAAGCTGTGTGTGTGGTGGTGTGCCAGGAGTGTGCATGTTGCACATGTCTTTGTGTGGCCATGTATAAATGTGTGTGTGCAGGGCTGTGAGACAAGCACATGTGTGCCTGTGATGTGTGAGACAAGGATGGTGCATGTGTGTGTGTGTGTGCTTGCAGTGCAAATGCTTGTGTGTGGGCACATGTGTTTGACTGTGCATGTGAGTTGGCATGCTTGTGGTGTGACACATGGATGTTGATTCCAGGTGCATTAGTCTGCAGCGTGTGCGTGTGTGTAGTTGTGAAGGGTGCAACAGTGTTGCTACATGGATGCAGGTGACACTGTCATGTTGGAGAGTGAATTGCAAATGTGACATGGATGTTCATCTCATGACTGACAGTTTGCGGAGTGGTACACATGCTTGGATGTGTGCTTTGCATGTGTGCATGTGTATTTGAGTCCGTGTGTATCATGTGATGTGTGGCTCACCTTTGTCTGCTCATGCTGCTGTATGTGAATGTATGTAGCGGGCTGTAGCAATATGGCTGTTGAATGACTCATGTGTGTGCGTTGAGGAGACAAGTGTGTTGGGGATTGTGATGCCAGGTCTGGAGTATGACAATGCCACTCTTGTACAACTGTTATGTGTGTGAGTCAATTGTACAGTGTCCTGATGCCTGTCTCCTGTCTCTCCCTGCCTGCAGCGTCATCTGATGTGGAGGGCGGAGAAGGTGCTGTGGAGCACAGCGGCAGGGATGCCACCGCCAGCCGGAGACGCAAGGCCCGGCTCCCCTCCCCTGTTGTCATCTCGTCGGGGAGTGAGGAGTCCGGTGCTGTGTCCCAGGTCGCAGCTGCCGAGGGGAGGTCCAGGAGGCGCAGGAGGAAGTTGGACTCCTTGGCAGCAGAAGGGGCAGCTGAGACCCCACAGGGTTCCGTGGCGGAAGATGGCAGGGAGTCATCCAGGTTGGTGGTGGGTTTGGTGGAGGAGGAGGCCGTGCAAGGGACTGAGATGGGGTCTGGAGGTGGGCATTCCACTGGTGCTAGTGGTGCAGCACAGGGGCAGGGACAGGAGGCAGCACAGGCCGCCGCGGAGGTGCCTGTGTGTAATCCTGTCCCCGGTCCTGTGTCTGCATCATCTTGCACCAGCAGGGTTGCCCACGTCCGGACCCATTCTCAGGGAGACCAGGCTGTGTTCCTCCATACACTGGGCCTTGTTCCGACCCCCTCCTCACCTGAACCCCCTATGCGCCAGTCGTCCTCCGTGCCATCTTCCTACCCACCTGTCACCTGGGTGCCCTGTGGAGCTGCCTCTGACGATGGGGCCAGGCTGGTGGAGGACACATCCCTGCCCCAGTCGGGAGTCGTGAGTCCAGCAGGGGTGGCCACCGCAACAACAGCACCCCAAACAATGGAGGATGTGCAGGCAGCAGGTGTCAGGGCACCGGCACCAGCACGTCAGCAGCAGGAGGAAGAAGGTGGGAGCCTTGATGGCTCGGGGCCATCACCATCAGAGGGGCAGGCATCAGCCGGAGGGCAGGAGGACCCTGGACGTCAAGTGGCTTCCGTGTGGCAGCGGTTGGGCCATGCCATAGATGCGGAGCGGCGGCGGGCGGAAGAGGCGCGGCTCGCTATGGTCAGGGCGGAGAACTCCATGCGGAGGGCCGTGAGGCGGGCCGAGTGCCTCGAGGCCATCCGCAGGGAGTTGGAGGTGGGTACATCGGCGTCCCTGCGGACCCTCGGGGCTGTGGAACGGGGCCGCCTCCGGGACATCGAGCGGGAGTTCGATGATGCCCTGGCCCGGAACCACAATCAGTGAGCCGCAGGACTTGCCCGCCGCCTTTGTATATAGTTCTGTAGTTTAGTTGTAGTTAGGTTTCCTTTGTTTTAATGTTATTATTTGGTTGCCAAAGGACAATGCACCACATTTTTGTATATAGACATTTTCTTACTTAGTGTAACTAGTTAGGTTTCATTTATTAGGGCTCATGGACCCGGATCATCATGTTGATAGTTTGAGGGATGTTAATATTTGTTTTAATTTTTCACATGAGGCAATGTGTTTCTTCTTTCATTTGTACTTGGATTTAATTTTGGACTTTGACTTTGGACCCCTATTTTACTTTATTTTGGTTAATTAGTGTTCCTGATTTTTTTGGTTGTACTTTTTTATTATTTAGTTTGCATTGCATGTTTATTGTTATTTTTTATTTTTACCATCCTTGTTTATTTTTAATACATTTTCATTTGATCCTTCAATGTGTTGTATCATCTCATTGCTTTCATGCATGACATGTGGGGTGTTTGGACATTCACTTGCAACATCTGTGTGTGACAGACATGTGTTCATTCATATGATTTACATTGGGTGTGTCACATGTCATTGTGTTTGATATGTGGGTGGATGGGATAGTTGTTTGGGAATTCTTGCAGGGCAGACTGTCCATTACGGTCATGATTGTGTGGGGTTGTGACCCAGGTGAAGGTGGACATGGATGGTACATGGGTGGGGGCCTTCTGGTAGGTGCCCCTGACTGCGGGGGGGTGGGGGTGGTGGTAGACATGGGTGGGGGCCTTCTGGCAGGTGCCCCTGACTGCTGGGGGGGGTGGGGGTGGTGGTAGACATGGGTGGGGGCCTGCTGGAAGGTGCCCCTGACTGCTGGGGGGGTGGGGGTGGTGGTAGACATGGGTGGGGGCCTGCTGGAAGGTGCCCCTGACTGCTGGGGGGGTGGTGGTGGTGGTAGACATGGGCGGGGGCCTGCTGGAAGGTGCCCCTGACTGCTGGGGGGGTGGGGGTGGTGGTAGACATGGGTGGGGGCCTGCTGGAAGGTGCCCCTGACTGCTGGGGGGTGGGGGGGGAGGTAGACATGGGTGGGGGCCTTCTGGCAAGTGCCCCTGACTGCGGGGGGGGGGTGGGGGTGGTGGTAGACATGGGTGGGGGCCTTCTGGTAGGTGCCCCTGACTGCTGGGGGGTGGGGGTGGTGGTAGACATGGGTGTGGGCCTGCTGGAAGGTGCCCCTGACTGCTGAGGGGTGGGGCTGGTGGTAGACATGGGTGGGGGCCTTCTGGTAGGTGCCCCTGACTGCTGGGGGGTGGGGGTGGTGGTAGACATGGGTGGGGGCCTTCTGGTAGGTGCCCCTGACTGCTGGGGGGGGTGGGGGTGGTGGTAGACATGGGTGGGGGCCTTCTGGTAGGTGCCCCTGACTGCTGGGGGGGTGGGGGTGGTGGTAGACATGGGTGGGGGCCTTCTGGTAGGTGCCCCTGACTGCTGGGGGGGTGGGGGTGGTGGTAGACATGGGTGGGGGCCTTCTGGTAGGTGCCCCTGACTGCTGGGGGGTGGGGTGGTGGTAGACATGGGTGGGGGCCTGCTGGAAGGTGCCCCTGACTGCTGGGGGGTGGGGTGGTGGTAGACATGGGTGGGGGCCTTCTGGCAGGTGCCCCTGACTGCTGGGGGGGTGGTGGTGGTGGTAGACATGGGTGGGGGCCTGCTGGAAGGTGCCCCTGACTGCTGGGGGGGTGGGGGTGGTGGTAGACATGGGTGGGGGCCTGCTGGAAGGTGCCCCTGACTGCTGGGGGGTGGGGGGGGTGGTAGACATGGGTGGGGGCCTTCTGGCAGGTGCCCCTGACTGCGGGGGGGGTGGGGGTGGTGGTAGACATGGGTGGGGGCCTGCTGGAAGGTGCCCCTGACTGCTGGGGGGGTGGGGGTGGTGGTAGACATGGGTGGGGGCCTTCTGGTAGGTGCCCCTGACTGCTGGGGGGTGGGGGTGGTGGTAGACATGGGTGGGGGCCTGCTGGAAGGTGCCCCTGACTGCTGGGGGGTGGGGGTGGTGGTAGACATGGGTGGGGGCCTTCTGGTAGGTGCCCCGACTGCTGGGGGGGTGGGGGTGGTGGTAGACATGGGTGGGGGCCTTCTGGTAGGTGCCCCTGACTGCTGGGGGGTGGGGGTGGTGGTAGACATGGGTGGGGGCCTTCTGGTAGGTGCCCCTGACTGCTGGGGGGGTGGGGGTGGTGGTAGACATGGGTGGGGGCCTTCTGGTAGGTGCCCCTGACTGCTGGGGGGGTGGGGGTGGTGGTAGACATGGGTGGGGGCCTTCTGGTAGGTGCCCCTGACTGCTGGGGGGTGGGGGTGGTGGTAGACATGGGTGGGGGCCTGCTGGAAGGTGCCCCTGACTGCTGGGGGGTGGGGGTGGTGGTAGACATGGGTGGGGGCCTTCTGGCAGGTGCCCCTGACTGCGGGGGGGTGTGGGGGTGGTGGTAGACATGGGTGGGGGCCTGCTGGAAGGTGCCCCTGACTGCTGGGGGGGTGGGGGTGGTGGTAGAATGGGTGGGGGCCTGCTGGAAGGTGCCCCTGACTGCTGGGGGGGTGGGGGTGGTGGTAGACATGGGTGGGGGCCTTCTGGTAGGTGCCCCTGACTGCTGGGGGGTGGGGGTGGGGGTGGTGGTAGACATGGGCGGGTGGGGGCCTTCTGGTAGGTGCCCCTGACTGCTGGAGGGGTGGGGGTGGTGGTAGACATGGGTGGGGGCCTTCTGGTAGGTGCCCCTGACTGCTGGGGGGTGGGGGTGGTGGTAGACATGGGTGGGGGCCTTCTGGTAGGTGCCCCTGACTGCTGGGGGGTGGGGGTGGTGGTAGACATGGGTGGGGGCCTTCTGGCAGGTGCCCCTGACTGCGGGGGGGGGGGTGGGGGTGGTGGTAGACATGGGTGGGGGCCTGCTGGAAGGTGCCCCTGACTGCTGGGGGGGTGGGGTGGTGGTAGACATGGGTGGGGGCCTGCTGGAAGGTGCCCCTGACTGCTAGGGGGGTGGGGGTGGTGGTAGACATGGGTGGGGGCCTTCTGGTAGGTGCCCCTGACTGCTGGGGGGTGGGGGTGGTGGTAGACATGGGTGGGGGCCTGCTGGAAGGTGCCCCTGACTGCTGGGGGGTGGTGGGGGTGGTAGACATGGGTGGGGGCCTTCTGGCAGGTGCCCCTGACTGCGGGGGGGTGGGGGTGGTGGTAGACATGGGTGGGGGCCTGCTGGAAGGTGCCCCTGACTGCTGGGGGGGTGGGGGTGGTGGTAGACATGGGTGGGGGCCTGCTGGAAGGTGCCCCTGACTGCTGGGGGGGTGGGGGTGGTGGTAGACATGGGTGGGGGCCTTCTGGTAGGTGCCCCTGACTGCTGGGGGGGTGGGGGTGGTGGTAGACATGGGTGGGGGCCTTCTGGCAGGTGCCCCTGACTGCGGGGGGGCGGGGGTGGTGGGAGACATGAGCAGGTGTGCAGGGTAGTCCCCTGTGGTGTGGGTTGCATGCAGGGGACGTGGAGGGTGTGAATGGAACACCTGTGAGGACCCACCCAGCAGAGCCGCGTGTGAAACTTCCCGCGCACCCCTGTAAATGACGTACCCTAGTTTTTCGCGTGTAGGATTTCACGCGCACCCCTGGAATTCCCGTAGCCTAGCTTTTCGCGTGTGAAACTTCCCGCGCACCCCTGTAATTGACGTACCCTGGCTTTTCGCGTGTGGAACTTCACACGCACCCCTGATATCGACGTGGCCAGGGCAATCGCGTGTGGGACTTCCCCGCACCCCGGGATACACGTACCCAGGGCAATCGCGCGAGTGACTTCTCGCGCAACCCGTTGTACACACACGCGTGAATTTTTGAACAGTGGGTGTCCGTGTTAATGGCGTACACCTTTGCACCTCATTTGTCCTTTGGGGTCACTGTATGGCCCATTGCTGTATGTGGGTGGTATTTGTTGGCGCAGGTTTTGGCGCACTTTCGTTAAGTGCGTCGGGACGCTACCGCCTGCTTACTTGTGGCGTACGTTTTTGGGCCTGTGCGCTGGTTTGATCGAGCGCTGTTTTGCCCTGTTCGAATCCATGAATACGTGTTGCCGGAGAGCGTGTGGGCGTTTCGCGCACTTGCCTCCTGTACTTCCCCGTGCCGCCCACATTCTTCCCCATTCCGAGTGTTGTGCCCCATTTTATTCCCCATTCCGAGTGTCCCGCCCTGTGTTCCGCCTACTTTAGAGCTGTGCGCTGCGCTCGGAGTGATAGCGCAGTGGCCGTGGCGCACGCCGTTGGTTGACCTGTGCGCCGGCGTGCGCCGCACACTTTTTCAGCGCACGTCCTATGCTTTTCTTACGCACGGACTTCCATGAATCGACGTGCGCAGGTTTCCCTGCGCTTTTCGCTATTTTTCGGCGCAGCGCACGTATAGGCCCCTCTGCGCCGGAATTTTCGGCGCACATTTATTCCATGAATCGGCCTGTAAATGTATTGAAGTTTCCTGTGTAGTTCTTACATATAGGGAGGTGTCTTGTGTCCTTAACACCATAAGCATGTACGTGGACTGTTTTTTTTTTAAAAGATAAAATTGAAGGACATTCATGACAACAGTTTCTGTATAAGAAGCCCTTGGTTGCAACAGCTTTTTTCTTAGTCTTCATGGCGTTTTCATTGGAAATACGTGGAGAATTATAACCATTAAGCACATTCTCGACGAGCAATAAAACAAAAATACGTCTGAGATACTAATCTCCCCAAAAAGTTATGGACACATTGTTTGTAGACGCACGCAAATATCTCCCCTCGCCTCATCTTCCAATTCGCCTCCCCCACTAGAGCACTACGCCTCTATGAAGATGACTTACAGTTCTATTAAGCGCAACACAAAATCGCTGAAACTTTATGTTCTAAAACTAACGCCGCATGCCATGCCTATTGTAACTATGACTGTAAATTGATTGTTAATGTATTTGGGAGGTTTTAATAATAAAATATTAATCAAAATTACATTATATTGCAATGTCACTTCAGCAATATCATGTTTTGTGTCAGCCATGTGTCATGTTGTTTCTTAAGTATAACATCTAAAGTAATTTGAACTTTCATGTGTAGTTTTTACATGTAGGGAGGTGCTGTGTGTCCTTACCACCATAAGCATGCACGTGGGATTTATTTTTTAAAGATAGAATTGAAGTACGTCCTACTGTCAAGGGCATGTTTTGCATGGCTTTGTTTGATGGGTCTGCTCTCCTTCCAAGTATGGTATTCAATATGCAGGGAATGATGATGAGTGAAACTGCTTTAATTCCTGTATTGTCTTGTTTACTCTCTACATAAGCAGGCTGTGCGTCATTGTTAAACTCCACTAAGGTGGGTGGGGGGAGTGCATTAAGCCTTTCCTGAATGGCTACTTGTGACCTTCGGGTATAATGTTGTGCACAATTAAATTACACTACCTTGCAAAAACTATTTGTATGCAAAAGGATTCTGTTATAATTGAATGCAGAGATGTATTCACAATAATATGCCATTGCATTACCTGCCACACAACCCATTATTGAAATGCGCGCAGTGGTAATGTTCTTCTATATAATGGAGTGCTTTTATATATGCTGTATCACTGTCACAAAGGAGGAAAATCGCATTCAATGAAAACATCAGCACCGAATTGACATGCATGAGAAAGAATAACATTGCCAGGCATGTCCGGCATTCCAAGGTGCTGCTCGGAAGCATTCTGTTTGAACTGAGATGCAATGGCCTAAGGAAAGGCACAGGGGCGCTGATTGTCATGGACAGGGAGCCCAGTTATTACATTCCTTCACCACACTGCAATGCAGGCCAAAAGTGGAAAAACAGCAATGTTTCAAGCAGCACTGAAACTAAAAAAGCTCTTAAAACATCCGACAATTGCCTCCCCAACTTAGGCAGAGGTTTCAGTATCATGCACTTAAAGTCATTTTGTAGTGTAAAAATGACCTTGTGCTGACTGCCTGGACTTTGCACGCCAACAAAATACACTTCCCACAGTTCCATGAATCAGGGTTTGTGTCGGCAGTGAAAAGTCACTTTTCAGCAGTGCAAAGTCACTTTGAACCGCACAAATGTCCCATGAATCGGGCCCTATGCATTCATCATAGACCAGGTGACTGACGCCAGCTCGCCTCCACATACTGCTACCAGATCTCTAGCGAAGAGCTCAAGCTCTCTCTACCAGTCCCAAAAAGGGAAGATGACAGCAACAAATACAAGCAAAAGCTGCAAGAAGCTGGGGTCCCTATGCATCCCCAAATACGCCTACAGCTGTAAAAGATCAAATCATACCATAGGTGTTCCAAAAAAAATCCTGCTTGAAAAAGAACCATTGGATGACATGTCAGGTAAAGATAGGAATTCATTACATAGACTTAAGTGCACGCACGCACGCACGCACGCACGCACACACACACACACACTCTCGCTCTCTCCCTCTCTGTCTCTCTCTAACACATGCATTGATGTTAATTCTTGAGCGGTTCAGGTTATTTGCATCTCTTATATTGTGTCCCCTTGATATCTGGTTTCTCCTGTATCAGCCCAGGGGGTTCGACGTCTTCTATGACAAAGAATGTATCTGCATGGAGGTGGGGAGGAAATAATGTGTATGTTTGGCGGTATATAGCTAATATACATAGCAATTATACAAGTACTCACATTCGTCTGTTTCGTGCTTCTCTGATCCTAGAACATTGTTCAAAAGATATATTTTCTTGAGGATAATATGCACCAGGGGAGACATTTTGCACCAACAAAAGACCTTGCAATATTCCTAACAGCGGGTTAGCTCTTCCGTTGATGGAAAATATGGCAATTTCAAAGTGCCGTCCCATTGATTTCAGCAACCAATCCATCTTAACCTCTCAAAACAATTACACTCCTTTTCACAGGCAGAAATGCTCTTACTGAATTCAATAACAATTCTTCGTGAACTACATTTTCACGAGGGGAAAAAAGATAAATGCCACCTCGTGAAGTTCACATTGATTTTCTATAAACACATTCTTCACAGATGGCAGAAATGTGCCAAGTCTAGCATCTTTCTCCACAGAGCCAGCTATTCACGGTCTTCCACCTTCGCCATAGGTTTTCCACATATCTTGTCTACAGGAGGAAAGCGCAAAGGGCGCGCGACCCGCATTCACAGCATGTCATGTACCATTAGTTGGACTTTGCGCCTGCTTTTTTAATGTACCACTGAGACTGTGTGTTCGACCTTTTTATTTCAGCTTCCTCGAGCATAACTTGCGGCCATGGCGCTTTAATTGCAAGGCCGGGGCTTGTGGACCCTGGTGATGTCGACGAGGGTGGAGGCACGACCAGTACACGTGATTTCTCAAAACATAGAGGGCCTGATTCACAAAACGTTTTTCAATGTTTATTTCCGGTTCAAAAGGACAATGCGCATCATTACAGTAGAAAGAAGAACATGCTACACGCTCAAGGCTTAGTCAGGGTTCCCCATTCATGACAACAGTTTCTGTATAAGAAGCCTCAGAAATATCTCCCCTCGCCTCATCTTGCAATTCTCCTCCCCCCACTAAAGCACCACGCCTCTTTGAAGATGACTTACAGTTCTATTAAGCGCTACACAAACACGCGGAAACTTTATGTTCTAAAACTAATGCCGCATGCCATGCCTATGGCATGAGAAAGTAGACATGCACACATTCGTTTGCCATCAAAGGGTGCATAAGCTCTACCAAAAAAGTATTGCATGGATCCTATGTGCCTTGTGTGAATCCATTATGCCATCGTCCTAGCCCTAGTGCTGTATGGAAATTGATAATATGCTGGTGGGGATGCTAAAAGCTACAGAAATAGCCGAATGCCGACTTAGCAATGACCATCAGATTGGGAAATGTGGCTTATTTTGACAAGGGAGGAGAAGTAACCATACTTTTGGGACAGATTGAACAACAGAGTTTGACATTCTAAATCGGTTTTTAAATCCATATATGTTTCAAAGTTATAATGAAGAGAGATTGTTGCAGTTATTTTCTGTATTTACAGGAAAGACCTTTCCAAACTGATGGATACAGTTAAGATCACTAGCTTTACTGGTCAATCTAATAGTATATGGCTTGTCACACTCCAGTAGTCGTTGGCAAAAAAGGATACTAGGATAAACCTCTTCACATAGGAAAAGATAATTGCCTTTCCTAACATTTGCATCTGCCAGTTGAAGATAACGTGTTCTTCATACAGTTCTACACATACATTCACTGGTACACTTCCCCTTCGTTTCTTCCAGTTCTTGGAGATCACTAATCCATCTGCCCATTGAAGAAGTTCAACTAATGGCCTTTAGGAATGAAACATGTTGGTGATATACGTACTGCTGTAGACCCCACAAATAAAAAGCAATAATAATAATTTCTACTAAGCAGAACGTTATTTGGAACTTTAGTCTACATCAAGGGGCTGATTAACAGAAGGATTTTATAATGGTGCAATCCCATAAGAAAATGCTCTGTGAATCAGGCCTCAAGTGTCTAAATGATAAAGGACCTCTAGTCCAAAAGGCTAATGTACAAACGGATCACCTACAGGTGGGTTTTGTCTTGTTTTCAACACTAAGAAGTTGAGGAAAAAGCAATTGTATGCTTTGTCTTGTGTTACATGTTGTCTTATTTTGCAATGCCTTTTTAATGAAGATATACCTGTAATGTTTTATGTTGGTTATATGGCCACTTCAAGTTCTCCAAAATTGTATTGTATATTGTAAGATTACTTTCTCTTATCAAATTTTGAACTTTATAGATACTTTGATATAGGCACATTTGTAAAAATGTAGTCAATACAACTTCCTGTTGGTTAAAAGACGCTATTGATTTCCAAAGCAATAGGACTTATAGGCAGCCACCGCACATTTGTATGTATCTTTGTTGAGCAAAAATGTATCCACTTGTCGTATGTTGGGTTTAATATAAATAATCAGCAAACACCAGAATTTCTTTAACTAATGGTTCCTTGGCAAAAGCATCAATGGCACAATGTGTCAGCTCAGATCTTTGATACCGACTGTAACTAAGCCAACTATTGGGAATGTAACCTCCTTCCATGCTTCTTTTTCCTTATATATATGTCACACCTTTGCATTGTACTTAATGTCCTGTTTCTGTTTTCCCAAGCATTTTGAAGTGACACCCACATGAGTTAGCGCATTATGAAACTCAAAAATAAACAAGTGCATTAATAAATAGATATAAGACTTGTGTACGTGGATGATCGTTGTTGAAAAGTTGTGTGTACATTGATATAGCTAAAAGATAGGTGACTATTAATAACACTTTCTAGTAAAACTAAGTACAGTAACATAGCATAAGAAAGGTTTATGGCCATTAATCAGTGTCAACGGCAAACAAAAAACATTAATTTGGGAGGTTTACCAGAGCAAGCCAGAGGGTATTATTAATTTAAAACCTTCCAGCCATCACGTTTGATTTTTGCAAAGTCTATCATTGTCTAGTGTCCCAGATCTTCCAAACATGTATATTAATTCAACTGCACAGGTTGTCATAAATGAACCATTAATTGTGATAAATAAACAATTGGCATCTCCAGTTGAATTACAGCCTGTGGGTCCTTCATGCAATGAAGAATCACAATTTCCTATATGAATTTGTTAAGTTGAAGTAACCAAACCACTCCAATATTTTCCAATATTACCACTGACCCGTGGGCCGCATTTTAGCTGATTCCAACGGAGATGAATTGGGGTTCACATTTCGTACTGAGTTTCCTGGTCCCTGCTGGGAATCCAAACCACAAAAGGTTGAAGGCAGAAAGTTTAGCAGAAAACATATTTTCCATGGGTTTCGTCTCTCTTCTGCCTCATTTATATTCAGTTATAATGGAAGCTCATGTTTTTTTAAATTTGCATACAAACGTTTGCGTACACTGGTATTTAACTACTTAACTGTAGTTATACTTTCTACCCAAACTGAGGTGCCGGCAATGACAGTGGGTGCTGTAAGTATGCGGCTATCCACGTCCTGGGCAAGAGAGAGCACTATCTCAGCACTTGGGGTGGCCAGGGCCTGGGCAGTAAAGCAGTTAGGGCCTGATTCATGGAAATGTGTGCAGAAATCCTGCAAGGGCATGCACCGAGATGGACACTGCGCGAGCCAAGGCACAGAATAAAAAATGCGTGCCCTGCGTATGCATGGAATTACCAGCACAGAACCACCACATGCGAAGGCTGCGTGCGGAACGGCCATGGCACGTCAACTCGCAGAACCACATCAGCCATGGAAACAGACCTTTGCGCAATCCACATACGCGATTCAATGACCCCCTGAAAACCCACCTGCAAAACCGCACAAGCAGGCCAGCACCCCACCAGTGTGCATGGGTCTCCCGTAACTATTGCCAGCACCCCCGCATCATGCATACCACTTATTGTAAAAGTCGACATTAGACTGTAGATATGCGTGCAAACCCTTGCAAACCACTCATGCACCCCGATATGATGCATTTGTGCACCCTTAAGTCCAAGCTGAACCCCGACTGCATGCACGCACCCCATAATCTGACTTGTGATTTTACTAGTGCGTGGCGATTCCACATGCAAGTGCCTGTACGCCTGCTTCGGGTGGCAGATAGTATAAGGGACTTGCATGGGCAATTCCCTGCCGAGAGATTGTGTGCTCGAATCCATGAATCCGTCTCCTACCACGCAATTGTGGGTGTGCAATTGACTGCCTGCAGGCCATCTCTCATTACACCCACTTTTTCCCATGTTCTTCACCATTTTCCGTGTTCCGCCCCCTACTCTGCCCTCTGCGCAGGTCTCGCCCACACTCTGTGTGCTGTCTCACGCAAGGCACTCAACACCTCACAGAGAAGTGCCAAGCCTGCATGAACTCCACGCAAGTCCTGGAAAAGTACCGCACATTCGATTACATGAATCGACGATCACAGTTTGTGCGCAGAAGTATCCTATTTTACATACAAATAATTCCATGAATCGGGCCCTCTATGTACAAGAGTCTTGTTTTACTGAGCCAGATTTTGAAATCCTGTCACCCTATTGCTGCCCACACTGCTCAATGTCCGCTGTGCAATTCCTGCAAGATGGCATGCATCCTAACAACGTTCAGGAAGTGGGAGCCCACTAACCTTCCAGTGCCTCCGAGTCCAGCGTCTCGCCGAGCCGCTGCAGCAGCCTGGCCCGGGCTGCATTCTTTTTGTGCTTTTTCCCTTCATAGTGCTGCTGAGCCATCAGGGGATTGTTGAACCAAGCTCGGCACAGGTTGCAGAATTTCCCCGAATCACTTCCGTTCATGGAGATCCAGGCAATTCCGCAGTCATTTGGTGAGATTTCAGGTGACTGCTCAGGATGCTCTTGAGAGGGCTCTAAGGGTATAATTAAATAAAATACATGATTAACAGATGCAAGCATCGTGAAGAAAGGGTTCATTTCCAGTTCTTAACCCAAAGATTACTCATTCATCATTCATACTAATAGTGCAAATGATCAGCTACTGTCCATGATATCCCATTGAATAGGAAATCCACCATTTCGGCCCACTGAAAAGACTGCAAGTGAGAAAGTAATCTGTTTATCCTTTCATTGATCACAATATAATCTTGTTTGTAATAGTGCTATTGGAGTATTATTTTCTTTCTAGAAAACACCCTGCAAGAGTATGTTTATGAATTAAGCACTTTTGCAAATTCAACATGGATGCTGCTACTGTGATTTCAGGTAGCCAGTCTATTTGGAACAGATTGGTGATATCAGGCGGTCCCTTGACATCCAAGTTGCCATGTTGAATATTTCAGCCCATCCAACTAAGGAGGTTTTTCTCCAAACATAGGCATACTCGAATAACATAAACTGTGATGATTACAAATGTCAAATGCTTCCTAGAGCAGGCTCTACGAGGCTAGTGTAATAATAATATATAATATCAGATATAATGATGTTGAGGCCCTCATACCACTTATGTGTAACTTCTAAGCACTGTAATATTTCCCTTAATTATTACTTATTTACATTGCACCTAGATTATTGAGCTCATAAGGAGGAACTTGTGACATGTAGGCTGTCTCAGAGGTGAGCTATCCACCCGCAACATGTCATTTAATCTTGGAATCGATCTGGCCAATTCACAAAGCTGCATCAACTAACTGCACGCGAGACAGCATCTTCATGAATTCAAAACATCTACGTATGGTTTTTCCTAGTTTAGTAATATGTTAGGGCATGCTTAAAGATGCCCATTGATGCTTCTCCATTTAGGTCACATTTACGTTTTTTGAAACTATGGCAGTGTTTATTGAAGTACATTTGGACAGTAGATTTAGCCACTCTGGAGCTTATGGTGGTATCAATTCTTGGGGACATATGATTAAAAAATGTGTACACTATTGATGTTCTATAAAGAAGTTACTACTTGTGCTTGTGCAATTTTAATGGTAATGAACTTCCATTCTTTCCTGGCAAACCAAACGCACACCAGTATGCTTTGTTCAAAGCTGTGCTACGTCTCATCCCAGTTTATGTTGTATCTATTTACCAATGGTGTGGCCTCTTTGTAATGTGGACCTTCTGAAATGCGTTGGTTTTTGTTTTAATACGTGCATAGAAAGCACAAAGTTTGCATTCGATTGGTGCACATTGTATGGCATCTCAACTATGTGCCTGCTGCGGTTACCTGACTTCAACCCTCTGAATCAGGTCCAAATCCATGACGATCCTCTCATCCATCCATTAATTTGAGCCAAATCAATAAAATGAATACCATAGTGTTAGCTGATAGTAAGAGCTATTATGATGAACCGTGAGGCAATTCAATTGGTGGCGTGTGCTGAATAATAGTTGTTTTAACTAATTGGTTCTATACCTGGTTGACATACCTCAAATACTTTACAACATTGTATTATTACTAAGTAGCCAATAGATATATTTAACATCTAAACCAGTGAATGATTTTTTCAGAATTTGCTAGCACTGCCAATAGATGCATTTCCTCCTTAAAAGAAGATTTAAAGTCTGTGATCCTAGAGGATTTCTCCGAAGAAAAAACACACAACCCAAGGTTTGAGTCCTTCTATTGGATTGACTCAATGTATTATATGATGCAATGGTACAATGTCTTTGCTTAAGTCCCACAGGCTATCATCAGATGGTGGTCTCAGAGTGAAATGAGTGACAACAAATTCCACACTTCACTTTTCTTTGTTATAGAAAAAGTTGAATCTTCTGTTTACACTTCATTGTTGGAAGTAAGCATATGCATGGACTGAAGGCATTAGACAGCTATCTGATCTACAGATGAAAATATCTGGCACCATGGGAGACTCAACCACATATTGGCACTGTTTGAAAATGTTTCACAGTTCTACCGGAGCTAGAAAATACAAGCACACATAATTCACACACAACCATTTCACATAATATGTTCTTAAAATTGTACAATATATTTCAAAACATCATTAAAAGATACATTTAAATACACACAATTTGAAATCAGAATGTGTTGAATCACATTTATCTCACAAAGAGCCTAAAAGGGTTACTAGGTACGCTGCAAAATTTGTTGCTGTAACCAGCCATCAGTGTTTCTAAATAAAAAAAGAAATCAGCATCTACACAGAACACACGTTGTTATGGGTTGAAGCTTTTGAATTCATCTTAACCATTGGCATGTCTGTATCCCACACCATAATTATTTAGCCCCTCTGCACCACTGAAGAAGGGGACCATCCATATGAAAACTAGTCTTGATACTGCTTGAAATGGGAGCTGAGTAGCCCATCCCCTCTTTATAGAAACATAAGTAACTCCAGACAAATGTCAGCCTTGTTAGACCTCATTAGTGAGGTGAAGATTGGTTCTACATGGTCTAGTGAGTGAGAAACCCACAATTTGGCATACATTCTCCCAGGGTGTGAAACTAAATGGAGTGGGACCAAGCCTGATTTGTATGTAGTCTTTTCCCTTCAGTAATGGCATGGCATGCTGAAACACTATGGTCCTGAAGGTTGACCACAGCAGCACAGAGTTTTTGATATAATCAAAACCATCAACCTTCAGTTTTGGAAATGTCACATCGAGTGGCAGTGCTTTACCTAGATGTTGGTACCGATAATTAATTCACAGCCTTCTATCAACAAAATTCAATTTTGAGAATGTTTTAATTGCCCCAGGAGTCACCTATATAATTACCTGCACTTTTCACGACTGCATACACTTAACCTTTTAGTGAGAGGTAACAGTATATGTTCTGCACCTTCGCTATGTGGGGGCATGCAGTATTCCATACATGTCCTTAAGTCTACTTTCATGCATGACCACTACAAAATATATTCCCAAAGTGCAAATGGTGCAATGTACAGTGCTACCTCAGTGTGCCTCGTGCATGATAATAGTTTATTGGCGTGCCAATATACACAGAAATCCACAATTTCTAGTGACAGATATAATAAGCTTTCGTTATGGCACAACACACATACTCTGGAAGATTCCAGAAGTAGGAAGAGTACCCTCAGTTGCACTCCTGGCCACGGTGGATCTCTGTTGATATTATTTGAACATTCCTTATGCAGCTGAAGTTGTTACATGCTGGATATTTCTGCCAAAAGCGAGTTGGAGGTGTACTCTCCAATCAGGACCGCCACAGACCTCATGAGATTCACACTCATGCACAACAATGTTTGCTTCAATGCAAGACACTTCCTAAAAAGATTGATATAGCTACAGGCACTAATGTAGCACATCAGTATGCTACCATTCGCCACACTTTGAGCAAAATTTATTACAAGAAGAATCCCTGAAACCACACACATACCCACACCACACTGATGACATTTTACTTATTGGAAAATAATACATTCTCTTAAAGAAAACCCGAGAGTCAATAAATGGCTTTGAGCACTGCATTAAAACCATCACTATGTTCACCATGTGGTACTCCAAGAAGAGCAAATGTTTAGAATACCACAAAAGCTTTTAGTTAAGAAGCTGCTCTATTAAAGGAACCACTGGCCTTAAAAACAGGACAAGTTGCCATCAAAGCCACACTAAACGATCTATTACCACAGCCTGGTCATTTGTTAGCAACGTATATGTTACAACCAGAAGCAAAGGGACAATCAAGTCAGCACACTGTGTATATCCCTCTTGCAAAAGGGTCACTCAGGCAAATTGACAGGGAGTTGTATTGGGCATTGAGAATGCCCAGGGACAGGCTGCTAAGAATTCTGAAACAGCGTGAATATAGAGTGAAACTTACCATCTAGCACTAATGCAAATAATAATACGTTTTAACGACTCACAACGAATATTCAGCAGGGATGAAGAGCTCAGACAAGAAATCCAGGAAACTCTCTTAATGTAATAAAAGCAACTGAAAATGATTGCATGGTGACTGACCAGGAGTGCCTTTTCCAATAGATCAATAACAAATAAGACCTGGACCCAACACATGCAATGTCAAGAGATGCAAAACCTGCCAACATATATGCCCTGAATCTGCATAACAATCCCACAGAACCAAACAATACAGCTAGAAGGGACATACAACTGCAGTGTTGCACACCTATTCCAGAAAAAAAGAATGGGCATACGTAAAGTATGTAAGTGAGAAATGGCAGGAACTGCCTGAAAGAATTAACCTACAAAGATACACCATCCTGAACCACAAAGCGGAAACACTAGTTGGGCACCATTTAACAGAGTATGTATGGTCACCAAAAGATCTGTAGGTAATGTTTTTAAAAGGTGACCTCTCAAATATCAAACATAAAACAACGTGGAAACCCAAGTATTTAAAGATGGTCAACCTAAAAAAACGATTTCTGAATATTTGCATAGAATTTAGGAGTCTTACTTACTTACCAACCCACACCACACAGCCCCTTTATTGACAGGATCCCAGAGAAGATGGTTTTAAAGCAACTATTAGGGACACACTGGGCCCCATCATAAATCTGGCGGTAGCCCTGATGGTGAAAATGGCAGGCTGCCGCCAGAGTTGTGCATTTATTCCGGCACCTGGCTTTAGGGAATAACTGGGGTATTACAGCCCCGTCGGTCCGGACATCCAGGCGCCAGAAAATGTCAATCCCCATTCCCATTTGAGTCCCATATGACTCAATGGGGAGGACGGGAGCACTTTCGTCAAAGTCTGCAGACGCGTGCTGTTCTGCCCACCAGGTCAGACCTGGCAGGCAGGACAGCACCCACCCAAGAAACTCAGAGTGTGCCGGTCCGGTAACAACGGTGCTGGTAGCTTACCGCCACACTCATAATGAGGCCAACTGAATCCTTGAATCTACCCCATGATCATCAATCAGAGCTTAGACCCTTTTGAGGTACAGAATCAACATCATTGTCATTTGGAACGAGCTCCATTATTCCCAGGACAACAGGAGCTTTTGCTATTTTAATATATCTGGCAGTGGTCTTTGACATGGTGGTTCACTTAACACAACTTAATGCTCAGGCACAGTTTGCATTTGAACTACAGGGCATTTTCCCAGGCCCAAAAACCACATCTCGTCATACATGTCACCTTTCCAGGGATGGATGAGTGACAACGGTCTATGCCTAAATGCCTCAAAGATTGTGACTGTCCTGTGAGGCTACTCTATTCAGCAAAGTTGTGCTTTTGAATTGTACTTGTTGTGCAGATGTCTTGTGCCCGCTCTGTTTTCCCCGACTCCCTTGTTCTCCCCGCAGCTCCCCGCCCATACCCAACCCCTCTTCCTGCCTCCGGCACTCGTATAGGTCAATGGTTACACCATGTGACCGGAATCAGCTCAGGGATCTATTCCCCTGCTGAGGTACTCTTTGCCGGACTTGCACGCCTTCCAGCGTGGTGACACGTTCAGAGTGAGCCCTGATTTTGAAATCCAAGTTGTGCTTTTTAATTGTACTTGTTGTGAGTATTTCTTGTTCCTGCTCCCTTTTCCCCACTGCATTCCTCTCCGCACAGCTCCCCACTCATACCCACACCGTCCTACTACCTCCCACACTCGGATAGGTCAGTTTCACACCACGTGACCGTAATCGTCTCGGGGACCTATTCCTCTACTGATGTGCTCTTTGCCACACTTATGTTACGTATTCACGATGTAGTCTTTCGACCATACCCTGTTTTCGCCGTGGACTAGAGTGGTGCGGAACCTGCCAATGACTGGTAGGGGTTTCTGGCTGCCGTACGCAACCAACAGTGTGTCCGTGCTCTTTAGATCTGGTCGTGGTTTCAGTGTCTGGAATATGCTTGTGGGCATGATGTTCACTGAGGCACCCGTGTCGATGGTCATCAGAACCTGCTGGTTTTGGATGGTGACCATGCACTTACGCCGTCGGACAATCTTCCTCTGTGGAGCCTGACTCTGGTTCAGTGCAGAGACCAGGTAGATCTTCCTCCCTTTTCTGTCTATTTCCTTACCGGGGTCATGGTGCATGCCCGAGACATCATCACCATCTTCCTCCGTTGAAGAGGTGGCTGCATCGACCTTCTTTGCGCTGGCCTGCTTTTTCTTCTTGGTCGTGTTCTTTTCCTGGGGGTTCTGGGAGGATTGTGCCGTGGTGCCCACTGACCTGCATACCTTCGCATAGTGGTCCTTCCTGCCACATGCTCCACAAGTGGTGCCTTGCGCAGGGCAGTTTCGTCGGCCATGTCGTGGTCCACCACACCAACCACATTCTGTGGGACCTGGGACACGTGGTTGCCACCTGTTTTGAGCGTAGCCACCGCCAACCTCGTCCCTTGTGAATTGTCTGTTGGTGATCTGGGACACCATGGCTGTGGTGAGGGCGGGTTGCAGTTTGTGGAGTGTGGCCCCCATGTTGGCAGCCCTGGTGTGTGCCAGTTCCCTTTGTCGACCCAATTCAAGGATCTGTTGGAGGGGAATACCTCTTTCACTGAGTATCATCCGCCTCAGCTTTTCCGAATGGATGCCATTAATAATTTGCCTCCGGATCTCCTTCTCGATGTTTGTAAATTCACAGGACATCGCTAACTTCCTCAACCGTGTGTGGTAGGCATCCAGCGTTTCATCCTCTGCCTGCATAGCAGTGCAAAAAATTAATGTCTCATAGTCCGGGTTTAGTTGCAGGAGGAAGTGCGCCGTTAAGGCATCCTTTGCACTCAGATATGCGTCCTGGCCATCGTCAACATTTAGAGAATTGAAAATGCGTAGTACCTCATCGCCCACGCTTAACAGGAGGTGCGCCTTCATCTTTCTGGCCGTCGTAATATCCTTGCATTCCATTGCCATTTCGAACTTTTGGATCCATAGCTGCCACCTGGGTCCACTTGACGACGGGTCGGTGAAGGGGTCAAATGGTTCGATCAGTGTCGAAGAACCTCCTTGTGGGCGAGGCGGTGGCGAGGACATAGACAGGCTAGCCACGATTCTTGACTGCGTGCCAGGTCCAGGGGTGGATGTCCCTGTCGCCATGCTGTTCTACTTCAGTGTGGGTCCTTGTGCGACCTTCTGAATGTACCACTGCGCAGTGGTGGCCAGATCCGGTGCTCACCTTATGTGCTCTCTTCCAACTAGGCACGTTATGCCAGTTTCTGGGTCCTCTTAGCCGTCGTGCCTGGTGGATGCTGGTGGGTAGAATAACTGCCCTTTTGAGCGGATGGCATCAAGGAAAAAACAAATGTTTTTTTTTGGGTGGGGGGATCACGTGTGGGGTCCACCCCCCACCGGGTGTCCAAAAATTGCTGTGCGATGGTTTTGTGTGATGTGCGTAGGCTGTTCGCGGAGCGCGTGTGTTTTATGAGCTCCACCTCGTCGCCATTGTTACGTATCAAGGCCCCGCAGCCCCGTGTACGAAGTGAGAGGCAGGCCTCACGGCCTGTGTCGCAGCTCCGGCGGGAGCTGAATGAATACGCAGCACACGCTGTGATGGTGTGCCCCGGAACTGCCTCCCATGCTCGGGGGCGGGGCTTTTATTAGGGCGCCCTGCGTCACCCCGTAGCGGAATGCAGGGCGGATGCAACAAACTGCAAAAATGACTTTGTACTGACTTTGCACTGCAAAAATACACTTTGCACAGTTCCATGAATCAGGGTTTATGTCGGCAGTGCAAAGTCCCTTTTCAGCAGTGCAAAGTCACTTTAAACCATGTACCAAGGCTCTCAACAATCACCTTCCACCACTTACCTTTCACCCTTGCTGTTTCCTTTTTTTATACTTGGCCCTTAGGCTGCACCTCGAAGCAATTGTTTTGCAGCTCATGAATTGTAAATTAACATTAAATACATAAAATAAAGAAATAAACTGCTATAAATGTGCTAGAAGAATCCTTGGAAGTTGCACAGGAGTAAATGAAGAATTTTAGGGATGAGATTGTGGAATTTAGGCAATGGACACACCTGCCCCAGCCCTAGCCCCCTTTCTGGTGTGTGCCCACTACCGCCATGTCTGTAGCTAAGCTTTTACCCCTGGATCACAGCTCAGAGCTCACTACTTGGTCTCTAGCAAGTTTTCTTTTTCCGTGCAAGGTCTTAGTGCCAGCTCGCTGGCAGTTGCTCAGGGGGGATGGGACTACCTTTGATATCATCTCCTAGGTCTCAAGTGTAGATTCGGCTCCTCTACCACTTTGTTATTGGGATGCTCATTTGTCCACTTCCCTATTCAACTTTGGGAACATTGGGGACAATTGGTAGGTTTGAAAAAAAATATGCGGAGCAAGAAGGGTCAAAACTAGCAGACCGGTGGAACATTAAACATTAAACATTAAACTGGCCAGAATGTTCTCACAAAAGTGATTTCTACCTGGGATAGTCCAGACCTGATGTTAAAGGCTCAACTGTCCTAATAAAGCACACGTTTTCTTGTCGAAACCTTCAATTTTTGCGTCACTTTTGTCTACTGCAACAAACTAAATAAAGGGAGACCCTTTTCGGACCCAAAGACTGCTAAGTTCCCAGTGTACTCTCCTAAATGCGAAACAGAGTTAAACAAGAAAGAGATCAAAGTGACATGTGAAAGTTCACTGGCTAGAAAGAGAACTATTACCAGGAGACAGGCGAGGGACAGAGTGATAGAGATGCGTTTCAGCCTTTAAGAAATGTCGGTAAATGCTAGTGGTTAATTTGCAAAACATATTTTTCTTTGCTTCTTTGTTGGAAAGTTTCTCCCTCAAGCAGTTCAGGTATATTCATAAAATTAAAAATTCAATAAGGATAGCGCTTCAAGAAAGAACTAATATGGCAGAAAATGAAAAAATATGCTTCAATTGACTTAGCTGCACTGTATAAATTGTCCCCCTTATAAGTTGTCTCATGTATGCCTGTGCATGTATGCCCTTGGCGGGCCTCTGCAGAAAGGGGTCACAGTTGCGTTTCAGGGATCACATTCCGAAGTGATGCGTCCATGTTCAATTTCTCCGTTCTAGCCCAGAGCATGTGCCTGTTAATTGGATCAAAGACCCGTTTCAAATCAATGCTGCCTTTGATGTGTAATACGAATATATTTCTTTGCTGAGCAGAATAGGAGGACGGATTGATCCATTATACTGTACTCAGTGTTGCATTGTCTATATGGGAAATGTGTTATCCAGTTTGGCAATAATGTAATTCAGTCTGATGTGTTGGTTAATTGCAAGGCAGCAATGAGAATTCTCACTGCAACTTTGGATTGAGTTTTACCAGTGTAGTGCTTTGAGTCTTCCAAACCTCACTGTGAGTTTGCAACCATGCTTTTTGCGTGCTGCGGCACAATGTGTGATCAAGGTACAGTTGATGTTTACATTAGTTTGAATTCAAGTTCTGCTGAAATATGCAAGAATTATCCATATTTTGCACCAACATTCGAAAGAGAATGTGCAATTTGTGCTTTGTCAACTTTTTCATTCAACCTGGGCACCATCAGAGTCCTAGAATTTCTGTTTCCTTGCCAAGGGCTGACGTACTAGTAGCCACCACAGGGCATCACGCGCATCCTAGTGCCTTTCCTACTTCCAGCAAGCAGAGCACTCAGAGACTGACTGGGAATAAAAGAAAACAGTTTGGAAAAAGTTCAATACTGAGACATGTCTTGCACTAACCGAGGGAGCGTAGCAAACAAGACCAATCCTGTTCAGCGGGTACGATGGTACTTGTCTTACCAAAGTTTTCAAGGAGTATAGCCCATGTAGGTCTAAAGGATAATTCGTATGAAATGTGGTGGTGAGTTCTTGGCATAGTCCATTTCCTCATGATCGGCAGCAAGACCTTTTGTCGAACGGAAAATCATATCGTGCCTCCAATACTCTATGAATATATGTATATTGGCCTACGCCAAGCTGCTTAAAAGCCACTTGTGAGGAAAACCGCATTGCAAGGTCTTGACCTTAGATCAGTGTAAACTGCCATGTTAGGTCTACCCGCCATTTTAGATTCTCCCTCTAAAGTCACCCTGTGTTCTAAGATGGTGGACAGTGTCATTCCAAAAGTGTAACATGGCCATCTTGACGTCTGAGTACAAGCTAATATGTAACTTGCCTGGAGGCCACATGTTAGGGTTATGAACTGAGACCTTGTCCTTCGTTGACCTGTGTATAGAGGATTACCTGCACCAACTAAGCTAATCCGCGAACATATGTTAAACACAATATATTCAAATACCGAAATAAGAACACTTGTTTGACTACATTGTATAAAACTGTTTGAGAAGGCTCTACGAGAAATCCTAAGACATGCTGTTGCCATTGTGACTTGTTAGTGAATGTATTAAAGGTAAACCGTAAATGTATAGATGTATGAACTCGGTATGAACCCTAGATCCATAATGTATTAACTTGTATTAACTTTTATGTGGGCTGAACATCATGTTTTGGACTGCATAAAAGGCACGACTATTCTAATGTACAGTCGCACTCACTGAGCACACCGAACAAGCTGGAGTTTGCTGTTTTGTACTGAGGGCCGATAGCTATCTGTTGCTTTGTCCTTTGAAACTGTTCAGTATAAAATAAAGATCTTTCTATTTTCCTTTGTAACCCGCGTTTGGTGTATTTCCTTTTGGGGTACTCAGCCTCGATATCTTCTTTTTGTTTTCACAGATGGCGCCCGAATAGGGACCCTCAAGATTGATGCCATCTCGTTAAAGGTTGACGCACGCTATTCGACCGGGATGGGACAGTGTGACAAAAAAGGGGGCCTCTTTCTGAAAAAGACGTGACACCTCAACAGCGCTGCACGGGCCGATCCCTGGACGATGAGCATGTGGTCCCAGTTGGCATCTTGACGAGGGTCCACTTATCGAGGAGGGCAGATTTGCCGAAATCACCAAACTCGAGGTAAAGTTAGTTAGAAAAGAATCTTTGAAATCTGATCGGACCTCCTTAGGATTGATCTGGTGAGTCGTGACCTGATTCTTAAGTATCCTGATAATTTGTTTTGGCGCATTGTATCTGCAAATACAATTATTGACCAGGTAACACCAGTGTTCTGATATGCCTGGGAAATTGTCTACCTGCTTCAGGGCGTTATTCCGCAGCGATAGACAATCTTTGGAATTTTGCCGTCCGGCACCACAGGAGGGGTCGGCGGCTTGTACTATGTACTGTAAGCATGCATTGGTAGTATAGTGTTTAATGATATTTGGCACAGACAAACTAGACATGCTTCCGAACTTCAGTGGCCAATCAATGGTAGTTTTGAAATCCCTCGTATTGAGTATTTAGAATCCATTTTATTAAAGAAAAAGGCTAGACCTGCAGCATTCGAAGTTTTACAGAATTGGAAGAAAGAAGCTTTGTCACAGCTTAAGAGTAGAGAAAAACATGCGTGCCATCATAAGACGAACGCCGAAAAAGCGTTGTTATACGACCAAGACAAAAACCTGAGTCAGCTAGGAACATGGATAGGGCTGTCTCACTTGGCATTCAGAAAATCTGTACTTCTAAAGACTTTCATGTTTCCGATGAATTTATTAATAAATTGTTAAATAAACGAAGGCCTGGTGACACTGCGCCACCTCCGTATGTTCTTCTTCCTGCTGCTTTGCCTCTTCCTGCTAATATTCCTGCTCGTCCTGCTGTTGTTCCTGTTGTTCCTGCTCCTCCTGTTGTTCATCTTCCTCCAGCCGTTGTTCCTCCTTTTGTTGCTGCTTCTCCACCTCTTCCAATTGCACCAGTAATAGTACCTCCGCAGAACTTGCCTGCTCTTCCTCTTCCAAGTGGTCCTGCACCACTTGTAGTCGATCAGGGAGCGGGATCAAGGGTTGTCACTCACAATACTGTATCTCCAGAGAAGAAATGTGACTTGATTGCATGGGCTACACATTGTATGGAGAGAGACGATCGAGCTAATGTTTTCGCCACACTTTCTAATATGGACAATTTTCCTGAGAAAAATGTTTTTATTGAGGGATTAGGGATTCATTTATGTGTAATGTGGGACAGACTAAACAATACAGATCTCCCACAAGGGTTGAGGGATCTGAACACCTTAGTGCTTTCTAGAGACACTGTGGAGAAAGTACAAGAGCATGTGGAGAGGATATTCGAGTATAGGAAGGAGTTGGAAAGGTTACAGAATGAGGATGAAGATGAGGATAGTATGTATGTACAGAAACGGTTCCTCCCTTGTCGTAAATCGTTTTCCGAGGAAACACGAATTTGTACGAAAGATGCGATTAGATGGATCTCAGATACGTCGATAACTCCAGTTGAAGTATATGATACTTATAGTCAGTATACGCCAGAAATGCAGAGGAAAGTGATACAGGTAATGGTAGAGTACCTGCAGGATGAATGTGTAAAAAGGAAAATTAGTTGTCCCACAGAGTTATTGAGTATTTATAAGAGAGCTTTTTCACTTGACACTTCTTCGACTGCTTTAGCGCACAATTTGGGTCTGTTGCTTAGTAAGTGTTCGGAGTTGCCTACCTCTCAGTTGCCTATGAGAGAGGTTCCTCCGACATTTTTCCCGAAAGTTGAGATTGCGGCTAATGCTGTAACAGGTGCAGCTGCTGTGGATATTCCTGCACATTATGTGTCGCAGTTCGTTCACGTCCCATTCTCAAGACAGGAAGTGAACACCATTAGACAATCTATTCCCGACATTAGGAAAAATCCGACAGGATTCTATAAAGAAATAGAGTCTGTCTTGCAATCCTCAGTATTCACCTTAGGTGATATTGATTTGTTGTTTCCTGTACTCCTGCCCGTAGATTTGTGGAAACGGGTTAGGAATATAGACGACGTACCAGGGTTGGGAGATACATGGGCTAACATAATCAGACTCGATGGAGAAAGGCCAGCTGGCGAGAGACCACCTCAGGTGATACTAACTTTACCTGATAGAATCATTACGAAAATGAAAACCATAATTCCCGAAAAGATAATTATTTGGGATAAGCTTACCGCCTGTGTCCAAGGGAAGTCTGAGGGTGCTACCGAGTTCTTTAATCAGTTTGAACAGGTATTCTCGGATTTCAGTGGACAAGACTTAGGCACAGAGTCTGGGAAAAGATTATTCGTAGCCAAATTTGTGCGTGTATTGTTGCCTGACATCCAGTCGCAAATTATGTCTTCTGAGAGTGCTTGGCAAGCAAAGTCTCACTCAGAAGTACTGCACATGGCTCAGTATTATGAGGATCGTGTCAATAATGAAAAGGAAAGAGTCGAAAAGAGAAAAGGTGATTTGAAGACAAAAGTATTATTGCAGCAAATTGTTAGAGGCCCTAGAGGGGGTAATTCACAAATTAGAGGTCAGTATGTTCCACAAGGAAATGTGCCCTTGGGTCCTGTAAACATTAACCAGTGTGCCTATTGTCGACAAGAGGGTCATTGGCGCGCACAATGCACGGTCCTTCGACAAAGGTCAAATAACACATTTGGAAATATGGGTAGACGATCCAGAGGTCACCCAGGTGTTGGGGGCCCTGGTAAAGTTCAGTTTGCACAGGATCCACAGTAACCTTTTTCACAGGATAATCAGGTACCAGATGGGGATACGAGAAACATATTCAATCATCCTTCTGCCGCTTATCTCTCTGAAGAATTTCCTTTGATGATATTCTGTTTCGCTACGATTGCCCGAAGCAGGGTTTGGAACCTACGCCTATTCCCGTTAATCAGAAAGGCCCCTACGTTGAGATGGTAGTGTGAAATAGTAAACATCTATTCTTGATAGATACAGGGGCACAGAAGTGTTCCATTGATCATTCTCGGGTTCCAAACATTCCACTGTCAGGGCAGAACAAGGTTTCTACAGAGTTTTCTGGCACACCAGTTGTTTGGAAAAAATATAAGGGACGCCTGATTTTTGTCTGTGGTCTTTCAGGCAATATAGTAAAACTGAAGAAAGATAGACCAACCAGACCAGAGATAACATCCAATTACTGTTTCAATTGTAATCATTGACTATTTATTTTACAAAAAACGTACATCAGATTGCACAATAACAATTCTATTTATGTAAATTATGGCTCTTTGAACCAAAGACACATCCCTCCATACACACTTCATTCACAACTTCTTCATGCATTCATCATATTCACAAACAATAGAAAATGATATTTTGTTCATATCACAATAGCAATTAAAGCATTTCTTAGTTCACTTGATTGATTTCCAATGTGTCCCTCTGTCAACATTCAGGGGATAGAAAAAACTGTTTGTCGACATGTTTCGGTTGAGTTCTTAGTGTGGGCAACTAATTCCCTTGTATATTATATTCAACCTTCTTCAGGACAAGAGACGATCGCCAATTCCGGCTAAGAGGCCTTGGGTCTATAAAATAATCAGAAAAATACACAAAGATGTCATCTCTATTTCATGAAAACCCATTTACTGAGTCACAGCTGACTAATTAAGCTGTGTCACGCTGACTCACCTCCTCTGAATTTTTCAGTGGCTGGCGGGTCGGTGGGTTGGAATAAATCCCGTCGTGAAAGTTCTCAGTTAATAAGCTTCACGTCGTATGTCCTACAAGGTAAGAGGACATATATTCTCGTAAGGTTATAAAAGGAGTATATCATACTATTAAAAATTGACATTAGTGGGTCAGTACTCACTCGATTAGAATGAATAAGCTCGGGAAAATAAATGGGCTGTAGAGTCGAGCAACTGCAGAGGAGAAAGCAAACAACACAGGGCTCATAAATCTGTGAGCTCCTATTTCCGTTACCGTGCAGCATGTTATTATTATACTTGATAAAGAAACTTACTTAAGGGGATCCTTAGGGTGCCAGCTCAGTAGAGTAGAATAAAAGTGCTGTAAATTAGAGCAGGAGCGTGGTATAAATGCCTGCAGTGGGGAAGACAAATAATAGACAAGAGACCTGTAAGTCTAAAAGTCTATGACCCGACATAACTCGCTGTTGTAAAACTAAACACTCAATAGAGGGAAAAGTTGCTTACTTATTTGTTTCCCTGGTGCAGACCCCTTGACATGGAATATCAACTAATGATGTTCAGCCACGGATAACAATGTCACGAAGCTGTAGAAACAAACGTGATACACAGGATTTAGTACAGAGCCGGGTGAACATGGGCTAGCAAAATCTATCCCCGCTCTCGTTTACTCACCTTGTGTTTTCATAATTTTACTCATAAGTGGATAAGTCTGTGCGCGCTCCTCTGTAAAGTTCTCACTAGTGCTCGCGGCGTCTCAAACGTGTGTTAAAAATAACAACACACAGCCGCTCAGAATTCTGGTGCGGATGACATACGGCCGCTCAGAATTCTGGAATACGTAGGTCCAGATGTCAAGAGAAAAGCAGATAGTGTGCTGCAAGGCGCATTGTCGCTGGGCATTATGGTATATGGAGTTCCCACACGAAAGTTGGAGGGATTCCTTAGATGCCTCCAAGATGATATTTAGCTTACTTAATGGCAGAAACACACGGCCACTGTGCATTCTGAAATGCGTGGTCCAAGTGTGAACAGCAAACAAGAAAAATCAAGAAAAAACAAGAAAAAAGGGGGGCAGCAGTTGCTGTGCTGCAGAACGGCACATGGCCGCTAAGCATTATAGGACATGAAGTCCCAAAGACAGAAAATTACATAAGACCTCAATTGCTGATGTTTAATTGTTTAATTTATTAAACATGTACGGCCTCCTCTGTCAGGAAGAATGCGACTGCAGGTGAATAAAGTGATGTACTTACCCATCTGTTGGTACACACCATCCACACAGTACCACAAGGATGATGTATCCTGAGAGTGCTGGAGTTTATATGCTATTGAGGACATTCCATTCCACCGAAATATGCAAACCGTGTTAGACCGTGTCTAAAGAGTAGATCCATTTCTGTTCAAGGCGGTGTAAGGCACTAGCCATGTCTCCACCTCTTGTCTTGGTACACAGGGTTTGAAGTACAAACCATTTGATGTCTGTATATTTGTGATGAAATCTATCAAAATGGTCAACCAGAGTCAGGCGTATGGTTTCTAATGCACGAGCAATGTTCTCCAATACGTATTTTAACCTCTCTTGTGGTTTTCCCTACGTATAGTAGCTGACACGGGCATGAGATGACATAGATTGCATTTTTCGTGCGGCAATTGGTATGATTTTTCATCGTCCATGTATTAGTCCCATATTGAAAAATATGTTTAGTCTCAGTGAAAGGGCACACACTACAATTCCCACATTTGTAGTGTCCGGTAATGGGTGGAAGTCCCCATTGGTTCAGAATCAAATTTTCCTTGGGTTTCTCATAATAGGTGTGTACCAGTTTTTGTCGCAGATTACAATTTCGTTTGAATGCAAACATTGTTTTTTTTTATAGTGTACCCGGATATTTAATTAAATCCCAATTCCGATTGATGATTTTTTTTGATTGCATTACTAATTGGATTGTAAGTTGTAACACAAACCAGTCTCTATTTGGTTTTTTTCTCCTGACTTTGTAAAATAAGGGCAAGTTGTTTGTCCAGTTTCTTCACAGGTACCTATTTCTTTGTGTCCCTTCATGGACCACTGTCCATTCCTTTTGACTTTGAATTGTGTAGAGAATTTGCTGGGGTTGAATCTGTTGAAGGAATTAAATGCGGTAATTAATTGTTCTTCTGACGGAGTGCGTTTGACGATTTCACCACAGCAACTTTCCGTTTCCCAATTCTTGGCTAGACCTTTGCCGCCAGAATTTTGTGTTGTACCAGAGTGTTTATGGGCAATTGACGACAATGACATCAGTGTTTTGCAGATCGAGCCTGTTAAAATAGTCTTGAAACATGGAGTAAAGCTGCCGCGTATTCCACAATATAAGATTTCAGTTGAGGGTGAGCAAGCTTTGAAATGTATTGTCTCCGATTTTGTGCATTGAGGGGTGATTGAGGAAATTGCAGGTAGTTTGTGCAATAGTCCAATTTTGCCCGTGTACAAAAAAGGGGATAATGCAATTCCATTTTGTTTCATAATTGATCTACGTGCCATCAATAAGGTCGTCGCTCTGCAATTTCCAATTGTGCCTGATGTGACAACAATATTAACTATGATCCCGGCCTCAGCTACTTACTTTAGTGTTGTGGATCTGAAGAATGCTTTCTTTAGTATTCCTATACACAAGGACAGTAGATACTTGTTCGCGTTCACCTTAGGGGGAAGCTCATTCACCTTTACATGTGCACCACAAGGTTACACGGAAAGTCCTAGCATCTATAGTAGGGCTTTGAATGAACAGCTTGATACCCTTGAATTGCCCTCTACACTGCTTCAGTATGTTGATGACTTGCTTCTAGCTGCCAACTCTGAGAGCGCTTGTAAGGAGGGCACTGTGTTATTACTTATACATCTGGCTAAACATCGACACAAAGCTTTGCTTAAAAAATGTCAATATTGTTGTCAGGAGGTCGCCCATTTAGGCTATCTCCTGTCAACGGAGGGAAGAAGATTGACACCTGAACGGATAAAACTCATTTCTAGCATTTCTGTCCCAAATACACAGTAGGGAAGTCAGAGCCTTGATAGGAATGGCTTCTTACTGTAGGCAGTGGATTCCCGAGTTCTCACTAGTGAGTAAGCCGATGTTGGCTTTGACGAAGAAGGGCATTTCTTCGCCATTGCCGTGGGACATGGAGCACCAGCAAGCATTTGATCTGCTCAAGACTGCATTGTGCTCGGCACCGGTTTTGGGCATACCAAACTATGAAAAGGCCTTTGTGTTATTTGTGCATGAATGTGCTTTGGCTGTATTAACGCAGGAACATGGAGGGAAGAATAGGCCATGCGGTTACTTTTCTTATGCCCTTGATCCTGTAGCATACGCTTTTCCAAGATGTTTGCGAGCTGTCGCTGCTGCTGCTGCGTCCGTAAAACAGAGTGAGGGAATGGTCCTAGACCATCCTTTATGCCTCACTCTGTAGATCTTCTATTGAACAGAACTCAAACGCAACACCTCACTTTCGCACGGTTGACGAGATATGAATTGATCGTGTTTGCTCCTCACATACAAATTAAGAGGTGTTGTGTTCTTAATCCAGTTAAACTCTTACCTTTCCCGCAAGGTACTGCTTGCAGTGACGAAGAGTCACATGACTGTCTGTACACTACCGAACCAGAGACAAAGGGTAGAATTGATCTGAAAGACACTCCTTTGAACAATCCACAAGGGGAGCTGTTTTGCGATGGCTCCTGCTTCAAATTTCCAGATGGTACATCCACAGCTGCTTATGCAATCACCACATTAAGCACGGTCCTGGAAACCAAGAGAATCACGCATAACTCTGTGCAGGCCGCAGAGATTATAGCATTGACCCGAGCTTGTGAACTTTCCGAAGGGCTTCGAGTAAACATATACTCTGACAGTCAGTATGCCTTTGGGGTGGTCCACAACTTTGGTACTTTGGTCAGAAAGAGGGTTCTTAACTTCACACGGTACAAAGATTCAGCATGGCTCCCTAATAGTACAACTGCTCTCAGCGCTTGCACTCCCTACTCAGTTAGCTGTTGTGAAATGTGCAGCACATCAAAAGATTGTAGATGATATAGGAAAGGGGAACTCTTTTGCTGATCAGATAGCTGAACAGACTGCCACCGATTTCTCAGCAAACTTATATATTTCAAGGGAGACTGTAAATGCCTATGCAATGGATGAGGGTGTTGACTCTGTAAGGGCTATCCAAGCCAATGCCACACTAGAGGAGTCCAAGAAATGGGCTGAAGGCGTGGGGAAACTCGATGATGATGGGTGTTGGGCGGACATAGTTGAAGGGAAATGGCTACTTCCTGACGTGTGCATAATGATGATGGTCGTTATGGCTCATGGCCCTACACATATATGTGCCCAGAAGCTTACAAAAATGTTGGAGAAAGTTTGGGCAAATGACAACATTTTTAAAATAGCTGAGCGATATGTTCAGAACTGCATGATCTGTTTACAGCACAATGTGGGAAAGGGAACATCAACTCCCAGGGGACGTTTTGGCCCACCTTCTGTCCCCTTTGAAGTAATTCACTTTGATTTTATCGAAATGGAACAGTGTAATTACTTGAAATATGTGTTAGTTTTCATCTTTACTTTCAGAAAATGGGTTGAGGCTTTTCCTGTTAAAGACGCCACAGCCATGACTACTCCAAAAACTATGTTAAAGGAATACTTCGGGCTACCAAGAGTCATCTGGTCGAACAATGGTCCACATTTTGTCACTGCTGTAATTCTGCAGATATGTGCGGCACTACAGATCGACAAACGGTTCCATTCGGCCAGACATGCTCAGAGTGCCGGATTAGTAGAAAGACACAACGGCATCATCAAGAACAAGCTCGCTAAGACGTTTGCCGGCACCAAACTAAAATGGCCAGACTCCTTACCGATCGTGTTACTAGCCATGCGTACAACCCCTCAAACTAAGACTGGTCTCTCTCCATTTGAGGCGGTAATGTGGAGACCTGCTTATATCTGAAACCTTCCAAAATGTCGGTCTTTGAAAAATATCGAAAATATACTTCTTTCAGATTATTGTAGCCAGTTGACTAAACACCTGTATTTGATTTATCACCAGGTGCGAGAGGGTTTACCTGTACGATATGAGGGCCCAGGTCATAGCATTCGGCCCAGTGACTGGGAGTTGACGAGGGCATTGGAGCGATCCTCTTGCCTTGCACATCGGTGGCAGGGCCCTTTTCAGGTCCTGCTGGTCACACAGACGGCGGTGCGGGTCACAGGCAGGAAAAACTGGATCCACGCGACGCATGTCATGAGGATTCCACACCCGGTGCCATACGATACAGAAGAAACAGAACCCCTCACCAATACTGCAACCAACGATCCCAAAGCAGTAAACAGCAACGAGAGTGCATCAGAGTCGCTCTCTGAGCCCGTGAGGCCTGGGGAAACAGCCATTTTGTCTCCACACTCTCCAAAAGTTTTGCTTCCGGAAACTGTTGTCCCGGATCTTGCATCGTCACTTGCTCTTGATACGTCACTTCCAATGGGAAGTGAGAACACGTTGTTCTTGGATCAATCAGTACCAGGGACAACGGGGTACAATTTGCATCCAAGGAAATAGACTTATGGCACGGTTCGGCTGTGCATTCGAAGAATGAGAAAAAAAATCATCAAGGGCTTGCTTTTGGCCCAAGTAATTGTTTGAAAAAGGGGATTCTGTTGGCTAGGGTTGTGGAAGGACTAAGAAGTTGCTCGGCCAGGAGGTCACCAGCAAAAAACACTGGGGTTTTTTGTTTGAAGACTGCAGTGCCTGCAACCGCTACCGCTCATACAGGACTGATAAATGAGCGTGTGACCAGCTATGAGAATGGACAAACTGTCGGGCCCCAAAAACATACTGCTGTCTTTTTTTAATGTCAATTGTTTTGTTAGTAATAATTGTTTTAGGGTTTTGGTACCTGGAAGAAGTGCATTCATTCGAAACCTTGTTACAGACTGAAAATTTACCCACTGTTTCTACTCCTTTTGTGCATCTGTACACTTTATCTCCTAGAGATTCTCAGCATAGACAGAGATACTATAATAATACATTATTACTCATCATGAATGCTACACATGCCATTTTTAATAAGTCCAACTGTTGGATCTGTTCGCATTTACCGCAACACGGGGATAAGGGGCTAGGTTGGTATATTCATCCTTTACCTTTGACAACTTCTTGTTATGCCTCTCTTAGAGCACTGTTCTTTGGCTGATGGAACGATAGCATCTCGGGGAACTTTGATGGTACTAATTTGAATAGTTTTGAGAAACGTATTCTTACGCCCCTGGGATGCTCACTTTTCGCGAATAGTAGCAAGCTCAACGTTGCTTCTATTAGGCCTTCTGACAGACTGTCTCGTCCTTTCCAATCTTTGATTTCCTTCAAGATGGCTCCTATAGGCAATAAGGATGCCATGCCTCCTTCTTACACTGTTAACGATAGCCCCAATTCAGTTTCTTTCTCCATACAGAGGAATGGCACTCAGTCAATGGAAAATTTTAGAGGTTGTGCCAACATTGCCAATTTTACTGGGGAAGACAGACCTTTGTATGTAGGCGAACCTGTCTACTTTGTTTGCGGTAATGTAGCATTTCCATGGTTACCCAGGGATTGGCAGGGAACTTGTTATTTAGGGATCTTGTTAACCGCAGTATTCATAGCCAGTACTGTAGAGGTTTCAAAGGCTCATCCATGGCGGGACGAGAATGGTGACACTCCAGCACAGGTTCTGGGAGACGTAGCAAAATCCTTTGTGCCATTTTGGGGACAAATAGCGAACTCGGAAAACATCAGGAGACTAGAGAGAGTACTGGAGAGAACCATCAACTGGACCACAGACATACTATATAATATGACATTAGAAGAGAAAGCAATAAGATTAGTATCACTTCAGAACCAGATGGAATTAGATGTCATTCTGGCTGAACGTAATGGAGTGTGTAAATTAGTGGGGTCTGCTTGCTGTGTTTTCGTGCCAGATTCCTCTCCAACTATCTTCAAGGCAATACAGAATCTGCACATCCTTCGTTCAGAAGTGCATGTTCCAGAGGGAAACTGGGATTTTAGCGCTTGATTCTCTGGGACTTCTTGCAATCTCGGGGTTGGAAGGTGCTTTCAGTCTTACTGATCATTTTGGGAATTTTGTTGTTTCTTTGTTGCTGTATACAGTGTTTACCTAGTATATGTTCGATGCTAGGGGGAAGCTGCGCACAGGCGATAAGTACAATAGGACACAGGGTATACGCCATAGATAAGAGCTCCACAGAATATGTTCTGAAGGAAATTCTGACAACCGATCTAATGGCAATAGATATTTCCGATAGTGATTCATGGTGCATGGACGTTGAGACGTGGAGTTGTTCGTAAAATGACCAGAAGTAGTTTAGAGCTTGGCATAGGCCAAAAGGAGGCTTTGTCGAACGGAAAATCATATCGTGCCTCCAATACTGAATGAATATATGTATATTGGCCTACGCCAAGCTGCTTATAAGCCACTTGCGAGGAAAACCGCGTTGCAAGGTCTTGACCTTAGATCAGTGTAAATCGCCATTTTAGGTCTATCCGCCATTTTAGATTCTCCCTCTAAAGTCACCCTGTGTTCTAAGATGGCGGACAGTGTCATTCCGAATGTAACATGGCCGCCTTGACCTCTGAGTACAAGCTGATATGTAACTTGCCTGCAGTCCACATGTTAGGGTTATAAACTGAGACCTTGTCCTTCATTGACTTGTGTATAGAGGATTAACTGCGCCAACAAAGCTAATCCGCAAATATATGTTAAACACAATATATTCAAATAGCGAAATAAGAACACTTGTTTGACTACATTGTATAAAACTGTTTGAGAAGGCCCTACGAGAAATACTAAGACATGCTGTTGCCATTGTGACTTGTTATTGAATGTATTAAAGGTAAACCCTAAATGTATAGATGTATGAACTCAGCACGAACCCTAGAACCGTAATGTATTAACTTGTATTAACTTTTATGTGGGCTGAACATCATGTTTTGGACTGCATAAAAGACACGACTATTCTAATTTACAGTCGCACTCACTGAGCACACCGAACCAAGCTGGAATTTGCAGTGTTGTACTGAGGGCCGATAGCTATCTGTTGCTCTGTCCTTTGAAACTGTTCAGCATAAAATAAAGATCTTTGTATTTTCCTTTGTAACCCTCGTTTGGTGTATTTCCTTTTGGGGTACTCAGCCTCGATATCTTCTTTTTGTTTTCACACTGTGGGTATTATTTCTCCAGTCCACCAAATAATATATGTGTAGATCAGAAAGCGGCATGTCAAATTAAAACACTAGCTAACCAATTCACAAAGAATTGTGAGGGAGAAATGACCATGCACTTTCGCCTGGAAGATCTGCCTTTCCTATTCTGTCAATGCAGGGCCTTGATTCATGACAGGAAATTACAAGAGGTGGGAAGGACCGTCTGCAGGCACTAGGGCGCTACAGCCAGCAATCACATGCATATACAAGAGTACTATCCTGACACCTTACCATCCATTGGATAACTGAGCATCCATTGGTATCGAGACCACAAAACCTGATGTTCTGCTCACCTTGCCACTAGCAAGGAATCACTCCTTGCCATTTCCACTGCCTTGGATTCTCCCATGTCCCTTTAATGTAGCAACATTTTGTCTTTTCTCATACCATCCCAGAAAACAATCCAGGAACCCACCATCAATTAGCACCCTGGAGGGGGTGCTGGCCAATTAGTATTTTCAGAAACATGGGCTGTATTGTCTGGTACAAGCCCATGTTCCAAGCAGCCTGGGTGCTGCTAGACAGCACATCCTTCTCCCTTACCCACTCCCCCCCACCTCTTAGCACCCATGTAGTTTCAAATGTGGGAGCGAAGAGTGTGTATTTTTTATTTTTGAAAAGGAATCTTAAGCCAGGGGGCCACTCTGCATTTGGTTAGCAAGACCATGTGATCTCATGGGCTGTTGCTGGTAAGGGCTGGTGTGAATGTTTCCCATGGACAGAGGCCCTTTGAACTGTTTTAATTGAATCAGACTCCCTCCAGGGAACAAACCTTTGAAGTCCCAGCTAGTTCAGGATGCTGTTTAGCTTCTGCAACACAGGGCCCCAGTCAGAGTTTAGACCGCTAGCGCCGGTTTGTGTCCAATGCCGGTACTGCACCTATTTTTGGGATCTGTCTTGAATTAATACATTTCCAAAAGAAAGGATTTTACTTGATAGTATATGATCCTTGCTTGACATGGCATTGATGTGGATCTATAGTAGAGTAAAGTAAAACACTCAACCATAGTTGGATTTTTTGTTTGGTGATTCCGGGTCCATGATTTTAGCAATTTGTGACATGAATAAAAACGGTTTTTGAACAAAACCATCTTTCTTTGCATTGGTGGGTGGCAGGTCAGGGGACCATTTTGCTGTGCGCAAAACTGCACGGTTCTCCAGGATTCTGGCGCAAATCTTCTTCCAAATCCGCAGATGGCACAGTTCAGCATCTTTTCCTCCATCCGGTCGGATCGATCGGTTCTCCTCGCCTGTCCTGATGGGAATATTCGGCGGTACCCCGGGCCCCTCAAATCTTTGCTCCCGGTCCCTGGGTCGTTCTCCTTGGTCAGTCTCCATGGTTTCATCTCTCCTAGGATGATAAATCAAAGCGGCAATACACATTCCTAGACATTTTTCCACCACTATTAATGGTGTGGCGAACATATACATTTTATACATCCGGATACATTTTGCAGTCTTATTTTAAAAAACAAGATATAACAGGAAACATTTTCGTTTAAGAATCATAATATTTTAGAGTTGGAACTGAATTACTTTGGAGCGGCCCCCTCTGGGATTCCAGAGGATTCCTCCAGTTATTGCAGAGTGTGCCTGGGATGGCAACACTTTAACTGATTTATATGGACCCACTTGTCTTCCCCTTCCGCCAAACTACCTTTGGGGATGCGGATCTTATAAGCTACTGGGGAGATCTTGTCTATAATTTCAAACGGTCCCTTCCATGTAGGCAAACATTTTCGCTGTTTGGCCTGGTTTCTTTGGAAATTGTATAGATAGACCCGGTCTCCAACATTATATACTTTCCTGGAAGTTTTCAAATCGTAATGGGTCTTCATGCTATCAGCTGATCTTTCTAGATTTCGCTGAGCAAAGGCAAAAGCATGTAGGTGTTTCCTCAAATTCTCCACATACTCATGAGTTGTGGAGGCATTGATCAACGTCTGCTCTTGGGTCCTGTATAGCAAATGCTGGGGAAGCACCATCTTGCGTCCAGTCATCAACTCAAATGGTGACATTTTGGTTGCAGAAACAGGGGTAGATCTGATGGCCATTAGGACCAGAGGTAATCGGATATCCCAACTTGGACCAGAATCTGCCACAAACATTTTTAAGATGCTCACAATGGTTCGGTTATAGCGTTCTACTGCCCCAGAAGAAGCTGGCCAGTAAGCAATATGTAGCTTCCTTTTGACCCCCAGTATCTCCCACATCTTTGTCATTACCTCACTGGTGAAATGGCTTCCTCTGTCTGACTCAATCCTTTGAGGTAGACCAAAACGGGAAAAGATGTGGTTAATCATCAGGGCAGCTGCTGTTTCTGCCTTGCAGTTTGGGGCCGGGAGACATTCCACCCACTTGGTAAACAAGCATGTGACCGTCAACATGTACTTGTTTCCCCTAGACGAGCGAATCACAGGGCCTACGAAGTCAATTTGCAAATCTGACCATGGCAGTGTCATCCCCCTCTTTTGGAGAGGCGCATGGTGTGTGAGGGATGATGGCTGAAATTGTGCACACACCAGACACCCCTTCAAGTATTGGTCGAGGTCCTGCCCCATGTGTGGCCCGTATGCAACCTCTCTTAGGATTTCCAGTCTTGTGTGAAACCCCCTGTGACTGGCTGTGGCCGCATCATGGGCGTGACTTAACATCAGGCTTTGGAATGAGGTAGGAACCACCCACTGATCATGGCCAGCTTGGGATTTCCTTACCAACAAACCGCCTTGGATTCGGAACATTTTTGGACATTTCATCAACACTCTAAGGTCCTCTTTCCCAATGTAATCGGTATCCGTCAGGGGAAGTTCTCAGGGTCCTCAATGTGTTGCTAAAACTTACCAATTATTGGATCCCCCTTTTGAGCCATAATTAATCAGCATCAGGGGTCTTCTTACTCCATTGTGCAGTTGAAAGACCATTGTGAGCATTTGTCTGGGACCTAGTGATAGCAGTGACCTGGATTTCCCCCAACAGGGACTCAATCTCTATTAGATCCCCTTGGATGGCCCCAGTTTTGGCCAGCTGATCAGCTAAGTCATTCCCAGTTTTGTCTGGTCCCTCTACTTTGGAATGACCCTTGATCTTTTTCCAGTAGATGGTCATCCCATTCGATGTGACCCGATCATCAATGATTTGGATCAACTTCCCATGTTTAAAGTGTTTCTTGTTAGCACATAGCATGCCTCTGGTTTTCCAATTGACCAGATGCTCCACGAACCCGTTCCCTACATAATCCGAATCTGTGATTATGACCAGTTCGTGGAGTTGATGTTGGACAGCAGTGAGGATGCTTGATGCACAGCCATCAACTCTGCTACTTGACTACTTCGGGGACCGATTTTGTACCCAGCTGAGGGTCCTGGAGACTCATTCACCCATGCATTCCCTACGCCGGCCACCAGTTCTTTTCCCCCGTTGTTTTCAACATGGTAAGAGCATCCATCCACATAGACAGTGGGCATTCCCTCACACTTGTCTTCTTCAAAGACTTTGTGTGGGGAATTAAGGTATGCCTCCATGTTGTCCTTGATTTTTAGACTTTCGTCCTCGAGACAGTTTTCTCTGGCACAATCATGCAAGTCAGCCAGACCTTGCGCAAGGGGACTCTTCTTGTTTTGGCCATATCTGACCTCCACAGGAAAGCCTTGCATTGACAGAATCCAGGAAGTAATTCGGGAATTACTCACATTTCCGTCCCGGATTCTGTCATTTTGGAGATATTGCAGAGCCTGGTGTGGAGTCTCCACTGTGATGTGTTCCCCCTGGATGAACAGGCGGTAATTCTTCAATGCCCACACCTTTGCCATGAGTGCCTTCTCACAATCGTTGAATTTTTCCTCACAGAGGAATAAGTTTTGCTCGCATAGGAGATTACTTTATTGACCTTGTCATGCTTTTGGTATAATACTGCCGTCAAGCACGTATTAGAGAACCCTGTCTCCAGGAAGAACTCCTTGTTTCTGACAGGGTAAGCTAGGCAAGGCGCTTGTGAGAGGCTTCTTTTGAGTTGTCTTACTGCCTCGGATTGTTCTGGACCCCATTCCCACTTGAACCCCCCTTCAAGAGATGAATCAGGGGTCTGGTGATCTCTGCGTAGCCCTCAATTAACTTTTTGCTGTAATTAGTCAGTCCAAGGAGGCTCCTTAGTTCCCGCAGAGTTGTGGGGTCTTTCAGTTTCTGAAGTGCTTCCACTTTTTTTTCTTGGGGACAGAGACCCTGAGGAGTAATCTCATGCCCCAAGAAATTAACACAGGTTCTACACCACTGTGCTTTCTGAAAGGAAAGTTTGGCTCCGGCGGCCCTCAACTGTGTCAGACCATAACAGATCTCCGCTATGTGTTCTTCCACAGGTGAACTTTTGATGAGGATATCATCTACATAAGCCAGGTTACCCCTTGCACCCAGGTCGGGCATGGCCTTGTGTAGGAAAATGTTGAACTCATTGTCGGAGTTGAGGTATCCGAAGGGAGTCCGGGTCCATGTGTACTGCTGGCCCCCAAAGGTAAAAGCCAGTTTGTATTGGTCCTCCCTACTGACAGGCACGGTCCAGTATCCATTGGTCAGGTCTATTGCAGTGAATACCTGCGACCCCTGAATCTGGGCCAGCCCATGGTCAAGGTAGGGCAGAGGCCATCGGGAAGTATGGACCCGTTTGTTGAGCTCCCTAAGGTCAGCGCAGAGTCTCCACTGGCCGTTTGGCTTCAATATTCCCAGCACCGGATTATTGAAGGTGCTGTGTACTGGACGGATTATCCCACGGGACTCAAGGTTCTTGATTATTACAGTAAGGGACTCCATGGATGCAAGAGGCAAATGATATTGCTTCACAAACACTGGAGTCATGCCAGGGTCAGTGGGAATTGTTGTTGTGTGGATGTCGGTGCGACCACAGTCATATGAGTCTACCGCAAAGAGATCTTGGAAATCCAAGAAAACTTGTTTCAACTTTTGCTTCTGTTCCAGAGTCACACAGGCATCAGCTAGGTTGACTCTCTCTTCCACCATCTGCATGAAGCCTGGAAAGACTTCTCGTTTTGCTATCCCAGCGGCCTCCTCCAGCTGGGTGGAGAAGTCCCTGGTCAGAGTGCTGATTTGGACCGGAGGCTTCAGATGGGAAAGGCAGCCCTCATGGACCTGGAAAATCACCTCATCCCCTCTGAAGTCACAAGTCACATCTTCCTTGCCATAAGGGCAAGAAGTGTACACCAGGAAGTTCCCCCCATGCCGGGTAAAGATCCTGTCTGGTGTTGTATTGTCATCACTGTCACTGTCAAAACAGTCCTTGGGGATCGGTCCTAACAGTTCAATTCCTAAATCAATGGAGAAATGTCGGTCATCAACCGCCATTCCAATAATGGTGCCTGCGGCTAGAGTAATACTCTGTAAGTCGCTGTTATCCACCTCTATTGGAATGGTGTCATGTTCTATGTTGACCAATGTTGTTGGGTTTACCCCCAACCCTTGCTGTTGGAGAGAAGCATTTAGATGAATATAAGCATCAGGGTTTTTCAATTTTTGACCTCTTTTAACTTTGACTTCCGGGGAGAATTGTCGGGTGTTTTCTGGGATGGTGACTTCCTCTTTACCCTGAATTTCAACTGCATAAGGTAGCAATTGAGATGACCTCAATGCTTTTTCTTGATCATCTAAGCCCATGGTATTATCCGCTAATCGGGGCCAAGCTTTGAAGTTTATTAGGTCCAAACTAATGGCAAAGCAATTGAGAATGTCACTGCCTAAGTAAAAGGCGGCAGTGACGTCTAGCACGACCCAACAATTATGGACTATGCTCTTGTTGCCAATGGAGATTTTGAGCATACACCTGCTTGGCAGGAGATGTTTGGAATTAGGTGCTTCCAGGTCAATTTCCCATTTGTCTATCAGTTTGAATGTGGAAATGGCTGGATCTTTTGGGAGTTGGCGGAACATGGCTTCGCTGATGAAGCTCTTACCGTTGTTCACACACACTTGAGTGAGAACAGAGTCCTTCCCATCATTTAACTGAACAGGGATGAACAACTGCTCTCCAATTTGCTGAATAACAGCCAGGCTCTGAGCTGATTTCACATCTTTCTGGACTATCGGAGTTGGAATGTCTGATTGTTGATTAGTAAAGAATTTGAGAGTGTTTCCTTCCAGTGTGGAATACCACCTTAAACTGGAAGGAAGGTTGATTTTCAGAAATAAAGAGGACCCCCCCATCACCAGTCTGGTGTCCTACTGCTATTACTGTCACATCTGGAATTTGGTTGTTCTGGAAGTGAAAATCTACTTGGTCAGATTTTATGTTCAACCATGTGGCATTTGCCGTTTAAACTAATATGGTTGACACTCTGTTTTAATTTTATTGGTCGGCTAGTCTGAGTCCAGAGGACCTTGTTTACGCAATCTATTACGGGTGACAACCTTCTCAGGAGGTCATTCCCTAGTAAACAAGGGGTGTCCTCTGGAGTCACTACTATGACCGGGTGTTTCACCTTGTGTCGCCCAATTTTGATGTCCAAATCTGCCATCCCCTCGACAGGAATTTCCTTCCCGTCAAAGTTCTGAAGCTGTCCAGGAAGAGAGGTGAGAGGAATATGGTAATTCTCCCCCTTCCTGCATTTAGTTCGTCAAAGGCCCTTCTGGACAGAAGGGTAGCTTGGGATCCAGTGTCCACCAGTGCCAACATTGTACCCTGCCCCTGTACTTGTACCGGGGCATAATATCTTCCCTCCTTCTCCTCAAGTGGGCACAGATAATGCACATTTATGGACAACTGGTGGGCTAACTTTCTGGTTTTGGAAATTGAGAGAGAAGAAATTTGGGCAGAATTCTGTGGAGGGCCTTGGGAATCTGAAAGAAAAAGGTGGCAACTGGAAATGGTTTCAGGTTCCCCTGGTTCCGGTTCTGGGCCGCCCCACCCTTTTTGGAGGCAGTCATCAGGATGGGTTTGGCCCATGGGATTTTGGTATTGTTGGTTCTGGTATAGAATGATGGCCGGCGACAGCTCAATCCCCACATCTACCCATTCTGGGTTGGAATCCCTTGGGACCCATTTTTCCTTCGGAGGAGTTCCCCCATCTCTGAAGGAGAAGATCCTTTTCCCAGGATCCTCTGAGGATCCCTCTCCCTCAAATTGGAAGATCTGTACCTCCTCCACAAAATGGGTCTGTTTGGGTCCTTTGTTTCTCCTACCTCCTCTCTGCTCCTTGGGTGGCATACTTTCAGGGGTAGGAGATTTTGTTTCCGGTTCCTGGGTTTCCAGGGGCTGTTTACAAGTGGGATAGGAAGCTTCCTCCAAGGCATTACACCCCCTTTCCACTTGTGCCTCCTCCCTGGGAACCGGTGGGTTATCCGGGTGCTGCCCCCGTCATTGTTCTGGAGCACCAGGCCCAGAGTTTGGGGCATTCTGCGGTGGCATGCTCATCTGAGGGTTCTGCTGAGCCCTCAGTATGTGACCCAGATCCTGGGCCATATTTTGGACCTGGCGCTCAAGTTGGAAAACCCGCTCAGGCTGATACAGGGTTCTGTTTTCTCCCCTGGGCTGATCCCGGGAAGGGTAGCTATCCCTTCTCTGGTAGTGCCCCGGGTTGAGAAGATTTGGGTACCCCTTCACCCTTGGCCTCCCCTCTTCTGGATTAGGTTGTCTGGGCTCAGGCAAGTGGGGAAAGAAGGATGGATGATTTTGGGGCTGGAAGTTGGGTGGATACCTGGGGAACAAGTTCTGCCCAGGATTTGGTGAATTTCTGCCCTCCTGGGGGAAGTGTGGAGGGAAGTTCCCTGGGTTGGGTGCTTGGTTGTATCCCCCCCTTGGGCCGGAGGAGTCCACACATAACTCAGGATTGGACTGTTTCCCTTATAGCGGGGACTTACATAGTCAGGGGAGCGGGAGACCCCATTTGTGGGACTACCTCCTTGACTCCCTGTCTGTGACTGGCCCGAGGGCCTTCTGGGCTGTGAATTATTTGGTGCAGGCAGGTTTTTAGGTCCCCCCATCTCCAAATCTAAAACGGGGGCAACCTTTACCTCTGCCACCTTGGCAGCAGCAGGGGTGCTGTTGGTATTGGGGTTTTTTGGGCTGATTCTTATTTTCCACCGGTTTCTGTACCTCATAGATGCGGGTGGCTTGCTCAATGACCCAGTCTAAAGATCTTTTCTCGTGAAAATCTCTCACGAGCTGGGTCATTATGTATTGGGGAGAGCATGGAAAAAAGTGTTGATGAATTCTCTGCTGTCCGTGCGCACCCTTCTGGTGGTCTGCGCAAAGGCACGCTTCAATTCTTGCACAAATTCTTGTGGGGCCTGATCCTCCCCACATTGCAAATTGTAGGCTGCCTTGCGAGCCTCTTGGGGATTCCGGTGAACAGAAAAATGTTTCAAGATGGCCGCCCTATATGTGGACCATCTTGAATGGTTTTGGTCCTCCAGCCCCGCAAATAAACTGGAGTATTCTGGGGAGAATGTCCATTTGACATACTGAATGCGGCTACTGCTGTCCTTCAAATGGAAAGTCTCCATCATTTGCTCATAGAGCTCCAAGTGTTCCCAAACAGAATACTTGGTGTTCTTGTGATAAGGCGTGATGACACTCCTGATTGCCTTAATCTGTTTTAAGGGGTCCTTAAGCAAGGCCCTTTTTGCCTTATTGGCCTTTTTGGTTCGGGTAGCCCTGGTCCACTCATTCTCTGACTCAGAGGCACTGCTCCCAGAGGTGCCCGTCTGATCTTCCAGGTTTTCCCATATTTTGCGAGCCTGGGAATGGCTGGCAGAATGTGGGGACCTGGTCTCCTGTGTCCTGGGCCGCTCAGAGGAGTCTTCAGATCCCTCCTTGCTACCAGGATTTGATGGGTACCCCCCCACTGACCTAACTGGGCAGAGGTTTTTAGGATGCCCTTAGTGGGTCTACTTTCCTGGTGTTCCCCACTAAATTACAGTGTGCTTGGGTGCCCATACCCGGATGCCCGCCCATCCATTCCTGGGAGGTACTGGCCTATGAACCCCATACTTTTGGCTGGATAGTAATCTGCCATCCCTGTGGCCCTGTGCTCATGTGCGCCAGGGGACATCGGGGTAGCAGAGTCCAGGGACTGGGAGAGGTGGAGGCCTCTGGTACTAGGGCTCCAAAGGTTATGCTCAGGGGTTTCCCTTTCCCAGCGAACTTCATAACTATCACCCCCTGCTCCCTGTTGCAATGCAAGAGCCTGGGCTTTCAGTTCCTCAACCAAGGTCTTACTAGACCCTATCAGTCTCTCCTGCATGGCTACCTGTTGCTGGAGCCTATCATTGTGTTGACAGAGAGCATCATTTTACCTCTGTGCTTCCTGATTGGTCCTGGAGCACTGGGTCAGTCTGCAGGGTGGTTACATCCTGGGCACCGTCCCTACTGGCATGCTCCTTTCTTGTCAGAGCATCTTCCACCCTCCTGGTGTGCTCTAACAAGTTCTGATGCTCTTTTTGGAGGTCACCCGGCCCCTGGTGGGCCAGGTGATTTCCTTCAATTTTTTCTTTTAATTGGCAGACTTCCTGGCCTAAGGTGTCTATTTCCTGACTAAGAGCCTGCATCTGTGCCGCCAGGTCGTCCCTCTGCCTTTGAAAGGCACCAGCTTTCTGGTGTTCTTGATCAAACTCTGACTGGGTATCCAGGTCTTTCAAAATCAATTTATTGCTTTCCTCTTTCTCTCTGTCTAGTCGGATTTGCAGGGTGGCTACCTGCTCTGTGCATGCCCTGTTAAAGTCTAATTGTTGCTCCAGCTTTTTCTGGCTCTGCAGTAGGGAGTCCAAACCCTCTTGGTACTCCTTCTGCAAGGCCAGAAATCTGGTATCCTGTCAGCCTTTTCCTGTTGCAGGATATCCATATCCTCCTTTATTATACTAATATACTGCCTACTATCATATTCTGACTCCTGGCTCCTCTGCAGCCTCTGCTCAAAAGAGACCAGGTCAGATTGGGCCTTCTCTAATGCCATCAGTTGCCTATTTGCCAGATCTGGGCCTTCAGCACATTTGTCCTGTATGGCTCACATATGTAAATATAAATATGCCGCTACCCTGGCAATCTTGTTGTGCTCATCCTTGGCCTTAGGGGCCATGTATAGTTCACTCAGGGCCACATGTAAGGGACCCTGATCTCTCCATATATCTGACCCTGTTTCAGTGATCTGGGGTGTGATTGCCTGCAACCAGACCGCCTGGTCCTGATGAGCCCACTCACCTCTCACAAATAGCTTATGTAAGAGGTGTTCTCTGGCTATTTTGATATCTACCAAGGTTGTCATTCTGGAACTTGATTTTCTTCCTGACTTACAGAAGTTTGTATTTTATTTTGCAAAACAGACCGTTTCCTTAGAGCGTTCCTTTGAGGGGTGTTTTTACAGTGTAACACGGCGTGGTGATCCAACAGAATTTATATATTCTGTCAGTTAGCACACTGTATTAATCTGCACAAGTGATAGATCCAATCCAGAATCCCCGGCTACAAGCCCTCGCTCTGTTAATGACTCCAATCAAGCATTCCCACTAAGTCAGTGCCTTGTCTGGGATTGCTCAGGGAAGCACTAATTTATATATTTTTATGACAAGTTATAATCAGGATGATGAACCCTTGTATAACGCCCCTCTCTTAGAATCCCCCTGACCTGCCTGAGCCAAGAAGTAGGTTTGTTTTGCAAATTAAAAAGGTTTATTTGAAAAATTAAACAATAGATATATATCACACTTTTATAAATAAATCGATAATTGATAGCACACTTGTGAATATGAGCAGTAATCAGCAATAGGTAATCCTACAGTAGCACAGTTCTTGGTTACTTATGAATAAGAACAGAGGACTAAGGTAGCAGAGAATTCTTTATATGGTTCAAGGAAATGCAAGGTGGGACAGAATGCAACACAGAAATAAATTGGTATGATTTCACAAGAGATAATGTGATCGCTTTTTCTTTTGACAATTCACTCCCCCCTTTATGCAATATAAGGAAATGGAAGGAGAGCACACAGTCTTCAAGAATACCAACAAAAATGCAATACAAAGTTCCAATTCCCCCCCAGCAAGCTTAGAGCAACAGGGATGATTTTAAACACAGGCAAAGTACTTTAAAGGTGGTGTGCAAAGAAGGGAAAAATATGCTAAAAATGATTTTAATTCCCTCTAGAGGTTCACGGTGAGTGAGAGATACTTTAAATCTGTTCAGGCCAGCCCTATCAATGATTCAGGGTTGGTTACCAGGTTGAAAACGGAATTCCGTAATGGAAGCAAAAGACAAATGTTTTTACACGTGGCTGGAATGAAGCAAAATGTCAAATCGCGGCAATTTAGTTGCATGCGTCGAGCGCAATTATGGAGGAATCTCAGCTTTAAAATAAAAGTTAAATCACGCTTCTATCACAAACGATTCAAGAGATACGGACGATTTAGTGGAGGCAGATTTTCAGAAATGAAATTTTAAAGTTTCAGAATGACAGATGACAGTTTTGCAGCTTTGAATCAACAGGAGGGACACAGTTTCTATGATGCAGTTCTCAATAGGTTAAAATAGTTTGAATTCGATTATTTTAAACTAAGAGATTGGTTTTGCACAGTTCTGGCTGAGTACTCACACTATATTTTGGACAGGAATGCGACTTTGTCACGGATCGGGTCAGGATTGGCTGCAGTTCTCTCGCCGCTTGGTACTGGTTCTGCGCACAGCGATCTGGGTCAGCTCTCAGCACTGCACAGCGATCTGGTCTGGGTCTAGTCTCTCTGGATCTCTAGTTCTGCTCACAGCGATCTGGTCTGGGTCCGGTCTGCAGTTCTGGATACAGTTCTGCTTTCTGGGTGTTTCTGGCACAGGGTTCTAGGCCAGAATCCGACAGCTCAGCCCGGCTGTTTGAATAATTTGCAAATGATTTTGAGGCCTGCTGAAAAAGGATTCAGCTTGTGGATACAGGCCTCTCTGCTACAGGTTCTGGAGTCTGGATTCAAAGTTCTGGTCTCTGGAGATTGATGGATTTGAAGTCTGGAGTTTCCCGGCAAAGCGTCCTGCAAGAAAGTGGAAAGTGAATGTCCCTACCTGGGTTCCAGTGGCTCTTTGTATGTCTTTTGAAAATGGGTGTGGATGCTAACTTTCTTTGCCCAACCCACTCACGATTTGATAGGTCAAGGATTTCTCTTTGACCTGATTTGAGAAGGGAGCAGTGAGTCAGAGTGAGTCATCTTTATGGCATACAGAAAGAACACTCCCCGTTTTTTTAATTATTTTTTTTTATTTGTGTATGTTCATTTAGAACTTTACAAAAGGAAGAGAAGACAGTTGCGCAGAGAAAACAAAAACAAAAGTCCAGTAGCTGCACAAGGGTGGGACCGTCAACCCTCTATCCTCTGCAGAGTATGTTGCAGTATTTTGATTGTTGCTAGGAGCCAGGAGGTTCGATCCCCTCCTATTAGTCTGTTCCAGCAGGTGTCTTCGTCCCACCCATATTCCTCTGAGCTGAAGTGCTTTATGTAGGCCCATCTCAGATCTAGGGTTTCTGGGCATGAGAGCAGTAGGTGCCTGATGGATTCTGTTTTGGCGTTGCACAGACGACACATGTTGGAGTCAGATAGGCCTCTGATGTTTAGAATCTCGTTGCTTTTGAGCAGATTCAACCTGATTCTTGGCATGTAGTTTCGTGCCCCCCTGTTTGGGAATTTTTGGAGATATTGCATCTGCTTGTTTAGTTTAGAGAGCGAGGGTGGAAGATGAAGAAGAAGTTTATTTTTGGTGGCTAGATCTTGAGTCTGGATCCAGTCTAATTCTTTCAATTTCTTGTAAACTCTCAGAGGATTTGTGATGAGGTCAGCCTCCGAGCACATCACTGAATCCAAAAGAGATGTATTTTTGCCTTTCCAGGTTGTTAGCATTTTGACTTTGCCGCTTTGTAGTTCTTTGTTCAACAGGCCGAAGATTTGCTCACTGTCGGCCGTGATGCATTTCCTGAATAACCTGAGTGAATTTAGGTTGACTGTTGCTGTTAGTGACAATAAGCTTAGCTCCCGGCGGATTGCAGCAATGGATGTGGACTTTGGGAGACCCAGGACTGTTTCCCAGAATTTGCTCTCCAGTTTTTGCCAAGTTCTTTCTGGGATTGTTGGCATAGCCTCAGCTCCGTAGGTGATTGAAGGGATGACTTTTTTCTTGTAAAAGTCTATTGCCGGGATGCACGAAAATTTACCAAATTTTGAATCAATCGCCTTTGCTTGGGAGGCTAATTTCTTTAGCTTTGTTGCCAGGGCGCTCTGCATGGATAATTCATTTTTTGAAGGGTCGATCTGGACACTTAGATATTTATAGTCGGAGACCCTCTCAATCTCTTTTCCCTCAAGGAACCATTTGAATTTTTCAGAGGTTTTGTTTTTCTTCTGTCCTCCTCCCAGTATCATTATTTTAGTTTTTTCTTGGTTTATTTTTAAGTTGCTTTCAGCAATGTAGCTCAAGAGGTTGGATAGCTGTCTCTGGAGGCCGATCTGGGTCTGATCCAGGAGTATTAGGTCGTCAGCATACAACAGATGGCTTATTTTCGAGGATGCGAGAGCCGGTGGAAAAGTATGCTCCAGATCTACTGAGTCCCCGTAATCACCGATGTATGCAAGAAACAATGCAGGAGCTAGCGAGCATCCCTGTTTTACCCCTCGCCCAATCTGAATTTCGTCTGATAGGGTGCCTCTTTGGGAAAGTAAAACCCTGAGGGAAGTGTCCGTGTGGAGAGCTTCGATTGGTTGTAGTATTTCTTGTGGACAACTCCACCTCTCCAGTTTTTCCCATAAGCGGTGTATGTTGACAAGGTCAAACGCCTGTGAGAGGTCGATGAAGGCGATGAAGATTCGAGATTTTTTTTCCCAGGCTTTGCTTTTTAGAGTGCTGATCGCTAAGGTGTTCGCCGCCGTGCCTGTGTTTTTCTTGAAGCCCGATTGGTATTTATCATTGCATGGGGCAGATTCAGCACAAGATTGAAAGCGGTTCAGAAGTAAACTTCCAAAGACTTTGCCGATGCAGTCCAACAGGGCAATTGGACGGTAATTTCGGGATCAGTGATGTCCCCCTTTTTGTAGATGGGAATGATGATTGCTTTTGTCCAGGACGGCGGCAGGGATTTCTGCTCAGAGCATTTCTGCAAGATGGAAGCTAATAGTGCTGCCCATTCCTGACAGTTGTTTTTCAGGTCGATGTTTGAGATCCCGTCCGGACCCGCTGCTCTGGAGATCTTCAGTTTTTTGATATGGTTGCTGATTTCTTGTTGGTCGTCCAGTTGGATCCAGGCTGACGTCTGGACTATGATATCCCGGCAGGTGGTTTGAGCGGGGGCTTGGAAGACCGTAGAGAAGTGTGTGATCCATTTGTGCTCCGGCATGGCGTTGATTGTAGAGTTGTTTATTGAAGGCACCGCAGATTTCAGCAAAGACCAACATTTTTTGGCTTTGTTGCCACTGATGGCTTTTATCATAATTTCTGCGTCTTGTTGGTATAATCGGTGACAGTGTTCTTTCACCCATGATTTATAGGTTACGATTGCCGATTTTAGTTTTTCTTTATCTGACGTATCGTTACCTAGTTGTCTTTTGAGTTTTCGGAGCTCCCTTCGTTTTGTCACCAGGGTGGGATCATAAGCATGCTTTGGAGATGCGGAGGCCGGCGCTTTCTGTTTTAAGTTCACCTGGTGTTTTAACAGCAGAGGTACATAATCGAGACTCTTTGCGCCCTTAGATCTTTCTTCCCCGGTATAATTTGCCAACAAAGATTTAACCGCTCGAGTTGTCAGGTTTAGGCGGTTTCCACAGGCATTTGATTCTACTTCCATGGTGTAGGGTTGAGGCGCCTTGTGGTGGTTTACCAGAGACATCGTCAGCTGATTGTGATCGCTGGCTGTGGTTTGTCGGACTTCAAAGGTTTGTACTTTGCTCAGGAGGGGTCTGGATACATAGATGTAATCTATGGTCGCATTTAGTGAGCTTTGTTCCCAGGTCGGCAGACGATTTTCATTTGGGAAGAAGAAGTTCAGGTTTTCGAATTTTCTGGAGGACATCAAGGAAGACCATAGGTAACCTCTTTTCACTGCTGTTGTGGTTTGCGAGGATGCGTCCAGTGTTCGCGCTTCCTTGGAGCATTTGGCATTCAAGTCCCCACAGATGATGATTGAAGAGACCTGTCGTGTTGCTTGAATTTCGTCGACCAGGTTTTCCATCATTGAAAGGTAGGGCTGGTGATTTATGGCGGCTGGGTTCCAGTAGGTATTAATCAACGCTATTTGTGATGGACTGGAGGAGGGTTTTTCGGCCCATTCGAGTAGGTCTGCTAATATTGAGAGATTCGCTTGAAGGGTAGACTTAAGTGTCAGCCCGATTCCCTGTCGGCAGGCCAAAAGGAGACCTGATGTCGGCCGACCTAGGGCTCCTTTATTGGCTGGGGCCAGGATTGTATCATATCCATCCATAGCTGGATTTTGTCTGAGCCAGGTCTCTTGGAGACAAATGATGTCGAATGAGGCTAGGTTTGCGTCACCCGTTGTGGTAAGATGTAAGTGTCCTCTTGTGTTCCATGAGCAAAGCTGTAGTGAAGATATGAGGTGGTCGACATTCCGTTTTCCTGTGGGTTGGCAGGCCGACCTGCTGATTGCTATTTTGTCGCGTGGGATAAGGCCTTTGGGAGCCAGGCCCACAGCCCCTGTAGTTTTGCGGCTGGTTTTGAGGGTGTAGAGGCGCTCTCTGTTGGGGCTCCGATGTTCGTCCTGTTATTTTGCGCCATAGATACGGTCTTAGTCAAGTTGAGTAGGTCTGCTTTTGGCTGTTTAGGCTTCAAGGTCGTCACTTCTACTTCTACTTCGTAACACTCCCCTTTGCTTTTACCTTAGAAAATCATTTTCATAACTAAACACATTTCCCAGATACACAAGCAGTTGACATTACATATACACATCATATATCACATAAGGTAGTTTCTGTTCCAACTCTGATGTTTCTAAGAGCTTGGATTAAGAAATGACAACATTTTGCGCTTTTTGGTTGGTTTACCAATATTGGATTTTTACCCACATTTACACAGAGGTACCCTGTCTCTTTACACATATTCAAGTAAATGTCCATGTCTCTAGCTTAAACCCAGTGTCTGCAACGTGAATAAATTGCGGGGTTCGGTCCCAGAACATCGTACGGAATTGAGTTTAGACTCAAATTGTAGGTACATTTTCCATTTTAAGGATCTCCAAATTGTACATTCCTGTCATCTGGTTACAATTAGTTATCAGTATTTTTATAAAACATATATTTGCCTTCAATTCAATTCACAAAAAGTGTCTGGGTCCGCCCCCAGAAGCTTGGCAAGTCAGAGATCACATGTCTGGCTTCTCCCAGAGCAGTGTGTTGACAGTAAACACCTAAAATCTGCATACCCTATTCAATGGAAAGAGTCTACCGTGTTGACTGAGGTCAGCCGACCAGGGGGCCACTCTGCATTTGGTTAGCATGATCATGTGATCTCCTGGGCTGTTGCTGGTAAGGGCTGGTGTGAATGCTTCCCATGGACAGAGGCCCTTTGAACTGTTTTAATTGAATCAGACTGCCTCCTGGGAACAAACCTTTGAAGTCCCAGCTAGCTCAGGATGCTGTTTAGCTTCTGCAACACAGGTCCCCAGTCAGAGTTTAGACCGCTAGCGCAGGTTTGTGTTCAATGCCGGTACTGCACCTATTTTTGGGATCTGTCTTGAATTAATACATTTCCAAAAGAAAGGATTTTACTTGATAGTATATGATCCTTGCTTGACATGGCATTGATGTGGATCTGTAGTAGAGTAAAGTAAAACACTCAACCATAGTTGGATTTTTGTTTGGTGGTTCCGGGCCCATGATATTAGCAACTTTTGACATTAATAAAAACGGGTTTTGAACAGAACCATCTTTCTTTGCACTGGTGGGTGGCAGGTCAGGGGACCATTTTGCTGTGCGCAAAACTGCACGGTTCTCCAGGATTCGGGTGCAAATGTGGGCTTTACCGCTCTCTTGGATTTCCTAAGCCCACAGCACCAAATATTGCAGCATAATAGTCCAAACGTGGGTCAGGACACCCAGCACACCAACATTGAAAATGGATTTTGGAACTACAGCGCAGCGCTGGGCAGCGCAGCAAATGTATGTTTCTGTAAACACACATCATTAGCACCCCTGTAGCGTACAACACGAGTGCTATTGCCAATATGCCCCTTGGCAGCGAGCTGACCCTGCCGGTAATGGCAATGCCACCCCAGTTAAGAGCCTGAGCTAAGCCGTTGCTGACAGGGTGTGCCCGCCACCTCGGGGCATATCCCTCAATTCTAGCCCCCTCTTCATCTTCCTCATTCTCAGCTCACTGCTGTGCTTCCTTCTTCTACTCCAATCTAATCTCAATGATATGTGACAGCATAACTATCCTCTTGTTGCTCCTCCTTTTCGTCTCCATTCCACACCTGCACCCACTCTTTCTCCCTCACTTTCCGTCCCAATGCTACTGCTGTATCTGTTCATGTCCCCTGATCTGCCGACACCTCCTGTTCTCCCACTGGCCACCTTATACCACAGACTGGCTAGGATAGCTCGCTAACCTGCTGAAACCTATATGCTCTCTTCAACCTTTCCCCAGCCTTTGGGATCTTAATAGCCCCCTTTAAAGTGGCCATTGCCTTAGCCATCCTGATGAAAGTACTAGGGGTGTACTAAATAGCATATTTTGAATTCAGCCTAATAACAAATTGTTTCTCAAGTATTCTGTGAAAACCAAATAGCTTTTTAAAAAAAATGTAATATATCATGTTCAGAACTTGAAAAGCAAACTTTAAAAAAAAAAGTAATATTTTTAATTTGGTCCCATGTTCAATGTATTTATCTTCATTTTAATCGATATATCTTCCTTATTTATAGCAAACAAGCCGGAAAAGTATAGCTTAAAAAAAAACTAAGGTGTTGCACAAGCAAAACTAGCGCTATTGAAATCAGCAGGCTTCCTGAATGCAAAGTTCTATGTTGCAATGAATCAAAATGGACATTTCAGTTCGCAGTTGCCTTTGTGAATCACATCCTTGCCAATCTCTTCCAAATTGCAAGTCTGCATAGGTGGAAAGTGAGTTTCAAATCTTCCTTGCAGCTCAGACTGAAATGTCTAAATGGTTTCAGCTCGCTCATGGAGGGGGCAAGAGGAGGGTACATATGCCGTGGGTGCACGCCATCTCCCGACTGTTTTTCAAGAGGGCACTTCCTCCCACCTCGGCCAGATGTAGAAGACAACTCTCCCATAGAGGCTGATATGGTTGGGACCAGGAATAATCACATAGGAAAGCCTGACATGTGACCACATCTGCCCAAACTCTACACAATTTACTTGTCTGTTGGAAAGTCACACATTTCCACAAAATCTTAATCCATGTGCTGTTGGGTGCCCTGCATGCAATGTTAAATGTTCACAAGATGGAGTGGAACACCAAACAGTAAAATGTGCCGCACTCCCACATGCTCTTTATCTTTCCTCTCTCTTTTATGAAGGCATAAATACTACCTGCAAATCATGCTTTGCAGTTGCTATTTATTAATAGATTCATATGGAGTATATCTGTCCTTGAGCATGTGCAAAGCCGAGGCAGATTCCATAGGAATTCATTTACTTTACACCTGCATGAAAACCTCATACAGACGTAAAACAAAATGCAGTGACAAGACAGAGGATGCCAGCAGAGCAGATATCTAATGTCTGATCCGTGCCCCTCACCCAACTTGTCAAGATTGCAAAATAGGTATGATTGGACCTAGGGTTCAATAGACCTTTCATTGGAAAATGGAGGTGTATAAGCATTACACCTCGCTTTTACGTACCCATTTACTGCTCCTCCACATTGAAAATGAGGTATTTAGGCTCTCATCTCCACCTTAGTACTTAGCAGTCCAGGAGTACCGTTCCTGAGTCTTATGGGTCCCACCCCACCTTTTTCCTCTACCCGTTTTTACAAAGAATTTTTCTCAATGTTGGCACTCCCACCCTCTTCTGCCTCCCAGAACCCTCTTCTTCCCCTGCACACCAAGAAGGTGCGGGCAGTTTTCTATGCAAAACCTCCTCACCTTTAAACTCCTACTTCTGGTTTTGATATCTATCCACAGACTAGCCCTCTAACCCGTCTGGCTCTCTCTATCTTGTCCATTACTGCCCAATGCTCTCCTCTACTCCCCAAACTCTCCTGAACCCACATCATCTCGTCCACCCTGCACTGCCTCACACACACTTGCACACATTCATCCTCCTAGCACCTCTACACTGGAATTCCATACCCTCTGACCTGAACAGAATCCTTACAGGGGCAGGGTTTAAAACCAAGGACAATCTACACCTTCTATCAATCGATGGAACTCATGAGCTGTACATAGGCGCCATTTTAATTCTTGATCCTCAATGTTTTCCACACCTGTAGAAACTGTATGTTGGCATTCTAACCTGCTCTATGGTGTGGTTCCTCCTCAGAAAGCTTTACGGACATTTCTGAGCTCTGTATGCCTATGACAGGAGAAATTTTCCTTTTTACATAGCAATCTGTCCAGCACTGAAATATAAGGTAGTTCTAACTAATCGTTTTGGGAGACTTGAATGCTAGATGTTTGTTTAATCAATCTACGATTGGAATGTCCCAATTCCATTCAGTAAATAATGTATTTGGTAAAGCCTCGGTCCAAAAATTACAAGATCTCAGGTTGGTTATGCTGAATGGTTCTGTCAACAGGGATGAGCCCAGTAAATTTACATGGAACAACGTGAGGGTACATTCAACTATTGATTACATTCATCCAAGTTTACCATTGTTTGATCGTTGTCTTCAGTTGTCCATTGTGAAAACAGTTTTAGCGATCACATCTATCTCTCGACTGTCTTCATTTTTCAATCAGTGCTTCATGAACCTCCACAAACCTACGCTCCTTCCCTTACAATTAATCCGGCGGCTAATCATCTGAGCTGGAATACCACTCAGGTGGAGAAGGTTGATCGGAGTGCGCATCAGTGTGTTAATACAACCTTATTAGATTGGCAATTCAAGTCTTTTGGAGTACAGAACTACGAAAGCTTTGTGAAATAATTGTTGACCTCCAATAATGGATATAGTTGTCGGGGCAAAATAATTGACTAGGAAACACATGCACTCTTTTGACTTTGCCATAGCCCACCAGAAAAGGATTAAGGGAGCGGAGATCAGGGCAATTAAAACATATGACTCAAGAAACATTGAACAAAAACAGTCAGCAATTAAACATATACAACATAATTACAGAATGTGGCTAAAGGGACACAGGGGCTCACTTCGGCAGTCTGATGCAGAATCGATGTTACTTAGCTTAAAAATCAAAGATACACAAGATTTGTGGACTCTAATTAATAATATGAATGGGACTCAATCTCAACACAGAACCATTTCAATATCGGAGGCCCAATGGATTGTACATTTTGAACTGTTATTGGCTCTGCCTAGCAGTGTGGGGGGCTCTTCTTTTATCATGCCCTGTAAAGATGAGGATGGTTGGGCCCTAGCATTTGACTATTAGTCAGTACTTTGAATTATTCAACGCATTAGCCCATCTCGTACTCCAGGCCCAAACAATCTCTCTAATATTGTCTTTAAAGGGGATATGCCAAACTGGCAACAATTTTGACATTGTGGGAACTCAACTTTTTCCTCCCTCATGCTCAACTGCCCACATTATTCCAATTTATAAGAGGGGGTCCCACTCCGAAACTGGTAATTTCTGCCCAATTGCAATTTTGGACAAGTACAGTAAAGTCTTAACGGCTATATTGTTGGAGCACTTGGAATCCTGCCAAAAAGACACTGCCAAGATTCCAAAGTGGCAAACTGGCTTTAGAAAAAAAAACAGAATATAGTACTAAATGGCTTGATTTTGAAAGCAATCTTGAGCCAAGTTTGGAACAAAATAAATTAGTCTGTTTTCTTGTGATAACAATAGATCTAACTGCCGCCTAGGATGCAGTAGATCACAACCTATTATGGACAGAATTGCAAGTTTGGGGTATTCCATCTGGGCTTCTCTGATTGATTATTTCTATACACACCAACACAAACATTCCGATTCAGCTAGGTTGCGCAGGTACCTTGTCTCAAAAAATGGGAACAGTAAAAGGGGTCAGGCAGTGTTGTGTCTTGGAAGCATGTTTATTTAACATTTATCTGTGTGACATTGGTGGCCATCGTATTAAGGCGACCCCGAGAGTTGGCAAGTTGAAGGTTACCTTCAATTGATTTATGAGGATGACTTCCTCATTTTTGATACTACCCTCATGGGATTAAAGCAATTGTTAAATACTTTTACAAATTTTGCGACAACTCACAGTCTAAAAGTTAATTCAGTAGAGACCAAATTCAAGCCCTGTGTAACTAAAAATAAAAAATGCACTAAGGTATTCAAAGAATATGTTGAACATGAAGAGTTGGAGTGAGTGGCAAACTACACATATTTGGGATTTCCAATTTCCGCTCATGAATCCAAGTTGTCAGTGAAAGACTGGTTACTATCTTGTGGAACTGCTATGAGTAACCATCTATTACGAGTGGATTCCAAATATGGATTTTAAAATCCAGGCAATTACATTTTATGACGGGAAGATAATCCCATATCTTTTATATGGTATAGAGATATTCCCAAATTGGATGCTGGATTTACTTCCGCAGATTGTGGCTAATCTATGGAGACACAAATTGCACGTGCCTAACAGCCATGAAGAGATACAACTTAGGTCTTTACTCTTTTAATTGAAAGCACTAGGCACTTTATTATACAATCATGACTTTGGAATCAGTCTTCTGTCTGTATACAGATCTAAATGAGATAATTGGATAAAAAGGGTGACAGACATCTTGGTGCCTTTTCGGAGGGTTGTCTTCAAATACTCTCTGAGTTGGGTCTATCTTTTATGGAATTAACGGAAAATCCAGATAATGTCAATGCAATACTCTATAGGCATGACTGGGCAACTACAACTGATACCATGCACTCTTATGACTCTGTGAAGCACGTCATATGTGACCATAAATCTGCCAAGATTATTGCACCTTTCTTGACCATCTATCCCCATCCCTTGATACACGAAATTGTATTTGCTTTCAATGGAATTTAATTCCAACAAGGGAAATTCTCTGGTGATATAATCCTGCAGTCACACAGGTAGCGATACCCCCTTCACACTGGAAAAACTGGAACATTTTCTTCACTGTGTAGAGCTCAGGGGAAAGCGGGAGGTTTATTTTAATAGTTTTGCTGCGTATTTTACCCTTGATATTTGTAAATTGTTTTGGCAGTAGTGCTTAGCGGGTCACACAACTTCATTAGTTTTAACCGTTTTTGGGTTTCTGAGATCTTTGAAACTTATATTTATTCTTTTAACTTTACAGGCCGATTTCACTAGCATACCAGAAACGGTTGCTATAAGAAAGAACACAGGTAATTATGAGATGAAAATGAATGACAGATATAAACAAGAAAATGTAAATGTAATAGATGAGTGACAATACTCTATTTACTTATTTGTTGTAGATGGGATAACTGCACATGAAAAACGATAGACAACTCCTGAAGAAGGGGATAGAATACCCCGAAACGCGTAGAGGCACATAATCTAATATTGGATGTTCAATAAGAAGCATTATTGAAAGGAATGAAAAACTATCTGATATGAATGATTTGTATTTGTTTATCCATACTATGTTGAAACAAAACATAAGTCAAAAGCTAATACCAATTTAGAAATGCACTTTGTTTGAATAGTAATGAAGATTGGAAAAGAATATTCTTTTTACTATAAATTGATTGATGAAATACATCATAAGATTGTTTGACACTATTTTTTGAAATTTACGTTTATAATAAGGTTTGAACCTACAAAAAACATATTACTTTTGGTTGTATTTACAATAAACATTGGGTGTGCAGGGGACGGGAGAGATCCACAAGGTTGTGGACATCTGTTGTATTGTATCTTAGTACCACAACCCAGTGCCAGGGTTGTTTTTTCTCCCCCGCACTCCATTACAGTACATATAGAATATCTAAAGATTGAAAGTCACTGAATGTATTGGGAGTGCACTAGGACTAGATTTGATCTTTGAAACTTGAACTAACTTGTTTATTGGTATCTTACCTTTGTGAATTTGATCAATATTGTGTATATGTGTTTATTGTATCTGTTGTGAATTTTTTCAAACTGTTTTGTATGTAGTTAATCATAATGAAATAATGCTTGTGCACTTTGTCAAAGGTTAGATAATAACTATATGACAATAAAATTAAATTAAATAAAGAAAACAAGGTAGTTCTACTTCGAACAAGAGCTCAATCAGCAACGCTGTAATGAGGAGAGGATGGGGTAAAGTGCCTGCCTAGGTACATAGAACATGTAGTCGATGTCATCACTACTTTAAGGTGAAACCAAACGTGTCACATCCCATCTACCCAGAACACATGAGGCCATACTTATTCAGTGTAAGGGAGCTCACGTTTTTGGCAAAATTGGCTTATAAATTGATGCTCAATGTGCCAGCCTGCCAAGTGTACTGTTCAAATATGCAAGTGAGGATTCCCAAATGTTTCTGGGCTGCTCAGTGTAGCAGTGTTGCTGATCAGTTTCAGCAACATTTGCTCAATATTCATGAGATGCTCAATATAGCAGCAATGGGTTTCAAATATTCCTAGAATGTGTATTGTGCCAGGGGGCTTCTGAGGTGGTAAGGTAGGGAAAAGTCACAGAATGTACATGCTGGGACATATGACAGGAGAAATAGCCCTCAGTTACAAATATTGCCATATTGAAAATTATCTCATTACCAAATTAAAACTTACATTGCGAAGAGCCAATTTCATACATTACTGTAGAAAGGAATGCTTTAACATGGTGGTTTGCACTTGGGTGGAGTAAATCACTCACGCCCATGCCAATTCCTACATTATAACAGTATTCCAATTTCCCTTCAAGCAGTATTAGCAATAATGGCCCCATGTCTTTACTGGCCAGTGTGAAAATTGTTCAAAGCCAAGCAATTGTAGAATAGCACAAACTTGCATTTACTTTGACGCCTCTCTCTCTCTCACTCGCCAGGTCAACACCATCACCTCCTCTGTAGCATACACTTCCAAATTCATCAACGCATCCAGACCATTCCTCTCCCATGACAGTTGTCTCACTATTGCCTGAGCAATCATTGGTTCCCGACTTTATTACTGTAACATGCTATTTGCAGGAACTTCTACTAACAACATCCAGAAAATGCAAGTCATACAGAATAATGAACTGCGCACTACCCTTAACATCCCCAGGCAAACCCACATCTAGGCGGCAAGAAGAAATGCCCAGTGGCTCCCCATAGGAGACTGGATTACCTTTAAAACATTGGCGATCATGGACAAATGTCTATACAACTCGGCACCACCCTACCTATCTAAGAAGATCTCCAAAGCCCAATCACCCAGATCAACCAGAACTGCACACACCCACCACCTGCTCACGTCCAAATTCAGGCAATGCAGAGTTGGGGGTCTAGCTTCCCAGTTTATGACAGGTAAATGGTTGTCGGTTGTTTTGTTTTGACCTTCTCTCTAAGGTTTTCTTCAGGGATTAATGATCATTAATTCTATACTTTAACAATACCATTCAAAATATACATGTTTAATCATTGAAAACAAAAATTACACATGTTGTATATATCCCATCAAATCATATCCATACAAATTATTTATTATCTTACTAATATTGTTGATTCGGTAATCCCTCTTAAAATCCTTAAGATTCTTGTGTTCAGAATCTAAACACAGTGTTTAAAAACATATCTACCTCCGCCATTGTAATCATTTTACCACCACCAACATACTGAAATAATCTCTTAGTGCAAAGACCCATGATTATTCGCCCAGGGGTGTCTAAGGACCAATTCACTGCATTAAATTAATTAGATTTCTTCCAAAAGTGGATAGATCGAGCTACATAAGTATACAAATAAAAGGATACCAACTCCACTTATAATTACCATTACCATTTACTAGAAATTGTGGGTTAAGGTTGCCTGTCAACAAAGACTTTAATCAGTTTCTGTTCCTTCATTGGTATGCTTCAATCAAATCTTATACTGTTAGTATCAGTGTGTCTCTAGTATCAATATTAGTAACATAATAAATACATTGTGTATTTCTTTTTATTTCCTCACAAACCATCCCTGTTCCTGCATGCGGTTTGAATTGTATATTTTTATATGGTTATATTTCGCCTGTTTTTATATTTTTATGTAATTGGATATGATTTGATGGGATATAACCAAAATGTTTGGTTTCAGTGATAATAAATGTATATTATAAATTGTTTTGTTCAAATATGAATGTATTGGTAATCAAGCCCTGAAGTAGACCCTAGAGATGAGGTCAAACACGTGTTTGAAGTCCAGTAAAGAATATCTGCATTGAAGATTGAATAGTGTGCTTTATTTTAACAACAAAAAAAAAAACTTAGTGTTTGAGGTTGCACATTATCTATAGACCAAGGTTGTGGCACCAGCGGTCATTACTCTTAATTACGCACAACATTAGCGCACAAAACCATACACATACACACACACTAATAGGCACAAGATCGAACGTCAGCACCATATCACATTCACTAACAAACACATGAGGACACTCACATGCTTCCACCTACCCAGACATAGAGACCCAGGCACACACAGTAACAGAAACCCACAGACCACCTACACCTTAATAAACACATGAAGGTAAACATATACATAGATCTACCCCGTACAACCACAACTCTAACTTTCTGGCAGTGCACACCTGATTACTCTATGCAGCTGCCACGGATTAGGCGTGGCAATAGTAGGCCAGGGATCAATCCATGCAGGCCTTGGTGTAGGTCAGCAGCATTAGGGGCCCTTGGTCTCCGTGACAGGACTTATAAGTCTTGTTGTTGCAGGCAGTTATAATTGCATGCAAACTGGGAGTGGATTTGTCCCGCTGTGCTTCACTGGACTTCTGCGATCTTCATTCAACAGCAGCGGACCGTGTTTTGATTCAAATCGTAATCTGTGTGGACAGAGCGGGAGCGCTAAACTTGGACACCATTTCCCAGACCCACTACTTATACAAGGGTGCACACGCATTGTGGGAGTGCGTTAAGAGTGCTGTTCTGGTGTTCAGTGAGCTGTTCAGCGAGCTGTTGCTATAAACACTTTTACTAATAACATGTCTTTTTATAACTTAAGCACATCAATGCCATAGCATGCAGGCAGCATGTTTTTCTGCAGAGCATTAGCTCCAACCCAAGAACCCTCTGTAGAAACAGCATTGTGCACTAGACCAAGGACAACTAAAAGCCATCGCTGCAAATCATTAACGTGTGATAACAGACAATTTTATCAACCCGGAAAGCGTTGCACCACTGCTACCGCTTTTGTAGCAGGGTCAGCGCTTCCCATTACTATTAGTGGTACTGCTGTACCATCAAAGCACATGCAACCTTCTCAACGTACATCTGTAATTGATTCTTCGATAGCCACAAACAGCAACCAGCATGTAACTGATGCTGAATTAATGGCACGCCCCACGCAGATTAGCGAGGGTGCCCATAACCATGAAAAGGATATGATTTTTCATACCACATCGCAAAACTCATCCGCGCAAATCATCTAGGCCATAATTCACACAATTGATAACTCACAAGTACCAATTCTCTATTCTCAAATTATGAAAAACCTGATGCAGGTTCCAATGAATCCTCTGCAAGCTCAAACATACTAATCTATACCTGAAACCACATGATGTATCTATTGTGGGTCCTGCTGGTGTAATATTCCAACCTAATCATGTTGTGCATTCCATTTCTGAAACACAAGCTGAGTACTTTACAAGCAAGCCTCCTCTAAATCTATTGAATTTACCCATTTTGTATCCTGAATCAGCAAACTCAATGTTTAATTCTTCTGTATCTTCCCCAATGTCTAATGTAAAACCTACCCGAGACCCTCATTTTTGCTGTTCCACCTACCTCCCAATCATCTGTATGAAAAAACTTAAACTGCAATTAATACTGGGATGTACAGCTTAACCAAAATCTTTGAGACATTAGAAAAAAAACTGACCAGCATACATCTCTACTGAATTTACTATTGTCTAAAGTAGACTGTCTGACTTCTTAAATGAAACATCATGAACATGTATGTTTAAATAACAACCACACCCTTTTGCTGTCCCTGCTCAATGTGAAACATCTAGAGGGGGAAAAATCCCATTATGACTATCGGGGTAGGTTTTCAGACAAGTAATGTGATAAAAAATAGTTTCAAAGCACCACTCCTATACTCCCTGACCCCTCGCCATCAGTGAGCATAATAGACGTTATTGAACCAGAACAAGAACTATCATTGAATCTATTTCAGCCACAGAAACGCAAAGAAAATCCAGACGAAGTACCAATAGCAAGACAAAAAAAGAACAAAGAACCTGCCCCCTGCAGCTAGATCAATTAATAGCAAATCCCAAAAATCCATTGAATCATTGACCATCCCAGTACGTGTTGTAACTTCCAATGGTCGATCTAAACTTGTTATACACCCTGTAGTTGACCAAATGCATCCGCTTGACGAAATGCAGACACAAAATCCCAATTGTATAGTGCTTGCCTCATTAACACCCATGAGAGAACAGGAGGATGAGGATAACGAAGAACTATTGCATTTTTTCAACATATTCCATTACTTCGCTCCCACCAATAAGTGAGGTACAAGAATCCTCGCACCATCCATTTCCAACAGATAACGTTACAGAGGAAAACAAAACTATAAAAAGAGAGGGGAACCCGAGGATGAATGCCCTAATTTCTTGACTATGGAGCAAAAATTATCTTGAGTACCTAAAGAATCTACTAGTACACATATTGCTGACAACAGGGAACACTCTAAAGATACCAAACCCTCTAAAGATACCAAACCCGGAATAAAGAGAGATATCTGTTTCCCACCAGCAGGGAGTCGATAGGTGCCCTTCCAAAAGAGGATAGCTCAGACACATTAAAGTTAACATTGATTAACCAGCAAAGAGCGGATCCATTTCCCAATCGAACAACATTACTAACTACATTTAAGACAATATCTAACCTTAGAATTGAGTCTGACAAATTAGTTGTAACTGGGATAATCCAAATTGGACGAAGTAGTCAAATGTGCAAATAATGTGTTGCAGAAATTATATTTATTCCATGATCTGCTCAGCCGACACGTGTTTTGACCTCAAGGCCTAGTAGACTCTTGTCCCTTGCAGGATTGATGAAAGAGCAGTGTTTATAACGTAAAATGACAAGCACTATGCAACCAATGCTTGTCACATCTGAGATTAGGGCATGCATCTACATCAGCTTGGAGCTGGCATGTAATTATTGTAATCTCCAATTGCAGTCAAGGCTTTTCTTATGGTTTCACTGTGGCCTCAATTGCCATCTGACAATCCTGGGGTCAAATCCCTGCACCAGAAGTCAAGAAGCACCAACAATTGCAAATTTGACTACTTTATTCAATTTGGATTATCCCAGTTACAACTCATTTTTTAGACTTAATACCCTGAGCGTGAGTCACCCTTTTCAGACTCAATGCTTATGTTCGCATTTTCTAAACGCTAGGTGAGTGGGTTTGGTGAAACGGTGTTCGCTGCTGTCTTTGAACATTTCATTTCAACCTAGAGTGGTCACTAGTGCACCAATTCTATATCGAACCCATCAATTGCCGATTGCATTTTTCAATATCTTGTGTTGTGCATTTACCAGCCCAGCAGAACTCCCCTGCACTACCAAACTGAATTTTCAGCAGTTACATGAAGAATGGCTGCACTGGCTCTGCTGAGCACTATTGCCTTGCATCAAAACTGCGCTTTGCAGTTACAAAATAATGGCTGTGCCGGCTCTGTGGAGCACATTTGGGGTGAGCTGGAACCTGGAACACCCCTAGAATGACTGCACGTGTTTTCTTCATGTGAACCAAGGAAAATAATTCAAAGACAGCGCTGCTATGCTGCCAGCTCAAAACTTCCCAGTGAAAAAGTAAATATTCTGTGTTTAAAATGATGCCATTTCTATTTTTTTCAACATTACACGGTTTGGTTCCAGTAAGACACATCTATGTTCATCCATATTCAGGTTGTACACCAGCAAAGGAGGGCAGTCCTCCCTGAAAGGCATTATGTGTCAAGTAAAATATGGGAAATAGCAGAGAAATTCACTCCAGGCCGTATGGCAAGCATTTTCCTTTTGCAACAAAATAACACAGGCAAACTCTTCACAAGAGGCTCTCTCTCTCTCTCTCTCTCTCTCTCTCTCTCTCTTTGCTTATGTCAGTTTCAAAGAACCCTTGTGTTGAACAGATTCCTCTGTATTAGAAATTGAGTAAGCCTATAGAAATGTTCAGTATACATATGCGAGGAAAAACCACATGTGTAAAGTGACATTTAAGAAAAATAACCCAGGTGTAAAATGGTGCTTTTGCCTAGCAGGAAAATGCCTTTTGAAAGTGAAATGTTAAAATGATGCCCTGTGCTTGCACAGAAATCTGATGTAAGATGGGGGTTTGCTCTAAAATATACATGATCTGTACTCCAAAAAAGACTTGGCTTCTGTTTAAAGAAAGGAAAAAAATGAATAATAATAATTACTTTGACACCAGCAGAACAGGTCTGGCAGGCACTGGCATCAATGGGCCCTGCCTCCCTTGGGAACTTAATTACCTTCTCCAAGAGGACCAGCCCCCTGGGCACATGAAAGGGGGCAAGGTGTGGGATGTGGCGACCTCGTCAAACTTCCTGGCATTTCTCCAGCCAGGAACAATGGATATGGGTAACTGGCCTTGTCACGGGCAAGTGTGAATTCCTGCTGACACCTCTCTTCAGTTGCATCTGCCAGAATGAAAGGTTGCTATGCTAGCCCTGCTGCCCAGAGCTGACACAATGGGGGTAGGATGACTGGGTAAATATTAAGGATCGCCCTCCAGTGACAGATGCCATCCATTTGATTTAGAGTTTTTTATATCAACGTATTTAATTTGGTAACTTAAAGAAACATTAATGTGAAATTATGACTCTTTAAATGACTTTTTTGCACCATTAAAATAAGATATTGTAGGTTCTTCTGAAATGTGGTGGACGCAACTGCCAGAAAATTGTAATTTCTGGGGAAAGCGTACGTGGTACAGTTTTGCAAATTAATGATAATATGTGCAGTGATAATATGTATATATGTAGACAATTGTAGAATGTTAGGTGAGATGCTTTCCATGGAAATGACAAAAGATTGCCAGAATGACTAAACAATGTCGCACAAACTTGGCGTTTGGACAGAAATGTCCATTGTGAAATATGGAATCTGCCTATCTAATTTTCCAGATGATGAATTTGTAAATATAAGTGTTTTGCTCCATAACTGATTTTGGCAAAAGTAACTTTGGTAGAACAAAGCACATTATAAAAACACACACAATAAAACTGAGTCACTTCCTTCAGTCCAATCTGCTGACAGGGAGGAGGCGACATCCACAGGCTGGTTTATGTGATTCTTAGAGGTAGATCTAGCTTGTGTTCTGCCTACATCGAACAAAAAAATCTGATATCATCCGGCCTTTATAAGGAGGAAGCTTAGGGGGAGTCAGGACATTAAAAAATCCAAGATTCAAGAAAATCCCACTTGTAAGTGATTTCAATCCGGCACACACCCAAGTCAAAGCCCAGCGTGTAGTGCACAACTGAATCCCTTATTTATTTTTGTCTAAAAGTTCAATATTCGGAACGATATACCACTCATATCACACCCTTCTCCTGAAACCCCCCCGGTCACACTGAACCAGGAATCAGGCTAGTTTGCAAAGGTAAATATTTATTTATGTATTTAGAATGTAATCACAATACATTTTAATAGGTAAACAACAATCACCAATGGGGTGACAGAACACTGAATAATATCTTTAATACACTAGGAATAAGTAATGAGCAAAACAAATGCAGCACAGAAAATAATGCTTTTGTGTTGGTTCAGATCAGATAGCACTGTGGTTAGAGGTTCCCCCTGCAACACCCCTCAACCCCAATAGGCAATGTAAAGAGATGGGAGGAGAGAGCAGGTATTCAGGAATTGCACAAATCAAACAGAATATCAGTCCCACCTTCTCCCATAAAACACAAGCACAAAAGGGAATTGACTTTTCAGTTGTCAGAATGGCTTTTAAAATTGTCTTTAGAATTGGCTGGGCAAAAACACCAATATGGTCATAAATTCTTAGATTGTTGTAAATTCCTATGGGAGCCGCTTTGAACAGTTGCACACCATCACTAGCAATAATTTAGTCCAAAGAACACATTTGAAATCTTAAAGTCCAAGTCGGAAACAAATGAAAGCTATTCCACACGTGTAAAATTTCTCTGAATTGTAATTCACGGCAAACTTTTCCTTGCGCGATATTCACGATGATGGGAGAATCGCACTGTTTTGGGTTCTCTGGATAGCTACAGATGTCAGGAACAAGTAGGAGTTGAAATGTCATTTCTATCATAAAAGGTTGTTTTTGTAAAATAGGCGCAAGAATGGAAAACAGAAATGCACTTTGAAAATGACAAATGGGTTTGCTTACACTAGAGGATGATTATGAAAAAGCAAATACCACAGAGGGATCTTACAGTTACGTGATCAGTGATCAGTGTAACCCACCTACTGTGGAAACTCTACTTCCTCAGATGAGAAAAGGGTCAGCGCAAAGATAGTTCTAACAATACTGGTTCTGAATGAAAGATGGGATGGGTTTCAGATAGGGATAAGACAATGCAAATATACTATGGGCCACAGTTCTTCCTATTAATACTCGCAGGATAAGTTATTAAATTGGACCATCAGCTCTGGTCATTGGATTGGGTCTGGTCTAGGAAAGACAGCACATCAGCCACGTTACTGGATCAGCTATGCTGGTCGCCGGGTTTGCACAGGATGTGCCCTCCTAGTTTGTGGGTATTTGAATCAGCTGGATAGCAAGTTCCTCAGGCAAGCCTAGTTATGGCAAGACAGAGAATTTCAGGATACTGGTTCAAAAGGCCTTCTCACACCACACAGCACTTCACTGGGTGGAGAGAATACATTTGAGGATTTGGGCTTTGCTGAAATCAATAGTTCTCTATTGCTGGCAAGAGTTTTGGCCTCTGGATCTGGAAGAATGTTAAAGCTGGATGTAGAATGCTGGATCAGAGTGCTTCGCCAGAATCAGGAAAGTCAGTGGATCAGTGAGTCCCTATGTGTTGTCAGCTGTCTCTATTTATGCTTTAAAATGACATCACAAAGTGGGTGTATGGGCCGGCTTAGCTAAGCTTGCCCCTGTGAGCTGGGATAGGATCAACATTCATCTCTGCCTTGCAATTTGAGCGATTGGATCAAGGCCGGATGATGTCACATTTTATGGTTTGCTTTAAAGTCCTCAGAGACCTCCCTTTAGCCACTGGTCTCAAAATCGGAATTGATACTAAATGTACATTTCTACATTGGTCACCTTTATACAAATCACACACAAAGATGCCATATTTTATGTAGCATCTGTTTCTCAAAATCATGTAGCTGTGGGATCTTGTTTCAAATTTCTACAGAATTTTGTCCTTTTAGCTATAAACACAATTTCCAAACTGTATGCAAATTTTCACAAATGTGTGTGTTTAACATAGGGATGTGTGTGTACATTTTCACAATTCTAACATTAATACATTTCTCAATGAAACCACATATATTGCCATTCCTGTCCAGAACATGTCACTCAGTTCGACCGCCTCTTCACACGTTCAGCCAAAAATCAAATGAACAACTCTGTCCTTTTTATATAGTTCCCCACGTTGAATAACAAGTTATGAGTCTTTTAAAAATTGATCATTGTTCATTCTTAACAGCAGATGGTCGCTTGGCTCCACCCCTTTATCTCTCCTGGGAGTCCAGTGCATCCCCCTCCTTGGGGGAATCTCTTTCCAGGAGAGTTTACGACCACCTCCACACCTCCGCTTCCTGGGCTGAAAGGCTTGTCACTGTTCCTTCTCTTTCTGTAGACAAGAGCCTGTTCTAACCCGCAATTAGAATCTCCCAGTGAGTTTCTGCTGAGAGGAAGGCCCTCCTACTAGCAGAAAAACCTGCTTTTCCAGTTCTTGCATCTCAGCCAGGCTAATTAACTTCTTAAATACAGCAAAACCAAATGTGTTGCATCAAACATAAACACATTACTTTCTTAGCCTTAAAATCTGTGGGATCAAAAACACAACTAAAATCTGTATTCCTTTTAGCAAACATCCTTTTTATGTTTGCTAATCCAGCAGACTTTTTAGTTTTAGCTCACTTTAAAGTTTCATCAGTAACTCATCTGATAGCTGTCATTCAGGTCGCCCAGGGTACTGCACCCAGATTTTGGCATGGTCTGCCAGTTATCAGACAATCCAGTTTGTCTGAAGAGTGTTTTGCTCTTCACATTAGGACTTTGTAAGTTCACAATACTTCATTAGATACATGAATTTTAGCACCAAGCAAGATTGTGAATGTTAAGTAGTGTTGTGTTATAGGCATTTTGGAGTTTTTGGCAACAAAACAAATGTCATTTGTAGGCACATTTTGGGGTTTCACTTGCAAAGTGCTGCTTCTCTCTCTGCACTCTGTTTGCTGGTCATGGAGCCCACTGAAACACATGTTTTTTTTTAGGTTTTTGTAAGTTTTTGTAGGTTTTTGGCATGCACAAGGTTTTACCACCATTGTTGCTGTTTCTTTCACCATAACTGGCAGGGTGATGTTATATAGCATAGCGGAGTGGGTCAATACATTCCACACACTCAACATCCAGAAATCCAGACATGCAATATTTACCTTGCAGGATTCCAGATTCCAGGCCAGGGGTAGCTGATAGCAGATCCAGCCAGAACCACTTCCACAGGCTGAACCTCTAATCCCAAATAAAACCCTACAAAAAATCCCAATAATTCAGGGAAACAGGGGAGAAGGCTGCTGAACCCTTTTGGGATTATCCTGCTTTGCCCACCTCTCTGCTTTGCCCAGCTGCCTGCTTTGCCCAGTTGATGCGCCCCGCTGTCTACTGAGAACAGACTCTGGTTGCCCCACTGTGTCCCTAGAGGGGAGCTCCACTGTTGCCCAAGTGACCAGACCTTTGTCCTGTGTCCCGAGGCCCAGCTGGCTGCCCAAACTATTACAAGCAAGTGCTTGTTTTAAGTATTTCCCTTCCCCAGTAACCAAAAACTGCAATCCCTTGTTTTAACTGGCATTATGTCCAATCCCATAGAAATCCGATAAATACCCTAGTAAATTATCTATTTGTCGTAATCCTCTGTGTATCCTGTCCTTAGGAAAATTCGTAGTAATCTCCATGAGTTAGTGCCATTCTTTCCAAATCATTTCAGTCCGTTGTGTAAATCTTTAGTACTATTTTGAATAATTCAGTTAATTCCCATATAGAGCTGAACGCAGCGTGGATAGGTTGACCTTGCAAGTAACCTCCTCGCGTACCATGTCTTTCTTTAACAATTTAGCCATTAAAACTATAGTTGCAGTAGAATAAATCCTTTTTCTAAAAAAACAGCTGCTTGTGAAAGTGTTTCCCCTTTTATAGCCGATTTTTCCTTTCCTTTAAAGAGTCCCATACTGTAACCCATCAACGGTCACTCTTTCACTTTCATATGATACCTGCTATGTTCCTTTGTATCTTAGCATTAAAACCACATTCCGATTTTGTCTGTTTAGCTCATTTTCCCAGCCGTTTTCCTATTTTAAACCTGTGAAACGTAGCCATTGTAATTTCGCCACGTGTGATTCTTGCTGCACTTTGTTTCCTTCCAAAGTCCATTTTCTACACTGTATGCCCGTGGTTTAGTACATTGCCTTGTAGGTTGAGAGTTTTCTTGATTCTCGATACACATTCTTGCTTTATTCATTCAACCGCACATGTAAAACAACTGTTTAGTAATTCTGAGTGCCATTTTACTAATTTTACAAGGGAGCTCAATCTGATTTTTGTTTCCCATTCAGGGGTGGTAGGTCGGATTTTCAATCCGATTTTTGCATAGTATACCTGACTCCTTGCTACTCCTCCCCACTCACACAAAATGTGGTTAACAGGGGTTTGAAGGAGTGTTGCAGGGGGAATGCTTAACTCTGGTGCCATTCAAAAGCACTACCCAGAAGTAATCTGGCTTTCATTAATTTTTGCATTGTGTATCCTGTGCTAGAAGGTTAAACTAAGTGTATTCTATCATTTTCCTGCGTAATTATCACCACACTGGTGATTTCTGCCCTATATTGAATGTGTTTGATTTTTATTAAAAATTAAAAATAAATAAATATTCTATTATTACACACCGGCCTGGTTCATGGTCCATTGCGACATGGGGTGTACGTTATGGGAGGTGTGAGACAGATTGGCTGCCTTCTCAAAGCTGAATCCAAATTCATACATTAAAAAGCATTTCGATTGTGCGCTGCATCCCTGGCCAGTATAAAATCCTGATCTGAAGTGGGACGTCTCTTTAAAATCCTTAACAATGTAACCTAAAGTTAATAGAATCTCAAGACATCCAACACATCAAATGTATCAACAACTCAAAGATGGATACTGGGCCTCATTATGGTGAAACCGGCGGGTTGCCGCTGGACCCGTAAAAATATACGGCAGCCTGACTTCTCAGTAACACCGGGGTATTACGACCCCAGTGGCTGGGAAGTCAGGCGCCTGTAAATTTGTAAGTCACCATTCCCATGGAGTCCTATAGGAGCTCTGTTATAGGACATTCTGGTGTTATTCATAGCAATGGTTATAACTAATGTTGAGTCAAAATGGGCATACTGGACTGTTGTACATCAAGAGAACCTTGCCCACTTCGTACTCTGTGGCAGTCTTACGTAATTGATGGTTAACAATCTGGATTTATTTAGTTCTATGTTAATTAACTCATCAAAATGTATTCTTCCTATATATCTTTTCAGTCTATCATGTTTCTGCTATTGTACAACGTGATATGATTGTTCTTAATCAAATGTAGTTGACGATCAACAATTTGCAGCTCACTAGCCCTATAACAATTAATTCGGTAAAAATGTATAATTACTTTCTCTCTCTTGTATTTTAACCTATGACATGATTGCTTTTAAGCAATGTATAACAAAAGTCTTTTAAATGGTGTTCAATCTGCCGTGTTCTTTAAAAGACAATTGCCAATTCTACCATCTTAAATACCCATTTATTCATTATATTCATGTATGATAAGTTTATATGATGTTATCTGCTGTTCATATTTGAAAAGTTATGATTCACAACCAAAACAAATAAAGAATTCACAATAATAATAATAATAATAATAATAATAATAATAATAATAATAATAATAAAAATAATAAAAATAATAATTGTCAACATTTGTGCATGATTTGGGCCTCAGACAGATCCCCCACTTGTCTTTAAAAGTGATTGACTGGCCTCATCTCAGAGCCGGCAATCAAAATACAGATGAGTTGCTATACCTAGTATTTTGTTCTACAGTAAAAGCCAGCCAATCAACTGTCCACAGACGCTATTAGTTCAATTGAAAGACTCCAGCCAAAAAAAGCATTGCTCCTTAGCATACCTTCTCCATCTCCCTCAGTCTAATTTGCCACCGGAAGCACCCCACTCCAGGGAACCTTGATATGGAGATGTTGGTGGAGTGAAAACTGAATTGCACTCATGATGTTAATCCTTCAGAGATCCATGGCATACATGTCTCATCAGAAAAGGTTCTCCATTAAGGATTGGCTTTGATAGGGTCTGCTAAAACCTGTGACGAATCCAAGGAATTCTACTCTATTGCCCAAGGGGGAGGTACACCACCTTAAGAACTATGGAGGTGAGCCTGCTACACAATAGCCTCCTAGGGGACAGGCAAAGCAGGATCCCACTCGGAGTGACTCCCCCCGCCCCCATTGTGGCCAAAGAATGTCAAAATAACAATCCCACCCCACCTCCTGTTATGTCGGATCTATGTTATTTCCCCACATGCAGTTTTCACCCAGTCCTGGATCCCCGTGCCTGGGTGTTGCACTGTGGAGAAAGACCATTCCCTTGATGTGCCACTTCTCTTCGGGAGGAGAATTTGAATACCACTGGGTGTCAGCAACAGGAGAGAGAAGCAGCCAGAGCACGAGAAACGCTGGCCTGCATGACCACGCAGAGGAAGAGCTCCTGCCTCCCAAGAAAGAAACACATCATTAATGTAGTGGGTGGAGACTCGAAAAAGGCTTTGAAATGCAGCTACTTGGCGACCGGAGGAGACACCAGAGAGCCTGGTACCACCAGAGGAGAAGAAACTGAGGTCCCTCCCGGAACAGCACACTGACGTCATGCCAAAGAGACTTCCAAGGTGGTCCAGCCAGAACCAGGGCCACCAAAAAGAAATAAGGATCCCCACAGACCACAGCCAGGTCTGAACCGTGGAGTCACACTTACAGGAGATGCTGAAGCCAGGGAGGTACACTGCTCCTGTTGGAGAGGTACACAACGTTGTATTGAGAGCGGGTGGAGGGCGGTGAGGTCATAGCAAAACCCAGACTGGGCTACAAATCTGTATATCAGATGTATAGAGATGATAGAAGGGCTGAGCAGGCCCATAACCATGCAGGGCTGAAGAGCAGAATGCCTCAGATTGAGCAAAGCAAGACACCAAGCAGGGATGAGTAGGCCCATAGCCCATGGAGGGCTCAACAAAATAATACCCCAGGTGTAATTGAGCAAAGCAAGTTTTCAAGCAGGGCTGAGCAGGCCTGAAGCCCACCTACGGTTGAACTTAAGAATATCCAATAACGGGTTGAGAAAAGCAAGTTATCAATCCGGACTGGGAAGTCCCATAGCCCACACACGTTTGAACATAAGAATACCCCAGGAGGGGTTGAGCAAAGCAACATACCGAGAAGGCCAGTAGCCCACGCTTAGCTGGAGATAACAAAACCCCAGGAGGGGTTCAGCTAAGCAAACTACTGAGGAGGGGAGAGTGTGCCTGTTGCCCACGCAGGGTTGACCGTATAAGTAATCCAGGAAGAGTTGAGAAAAAAAATGGACCAAACAGTGGCAGTGTAGTCCCATAACACACACAGGGTTCAGAAACAACATACTCCACGAGAGGCGAAATGACAGGACATACCAAACGGGGCCGACCAAGCCCAATGCCTACCTGAGGCTAAGACAGTGAAACTTCATGACAAGACAAAGAGTGAACTTTGTTTCTTTTGTAACTGCCAATCGATACAGATCTGGAAGAGATTTCCTAGGAGACGGGTTAAAGTAAAGAGTGTTTGGAGTGCATGATGAGAACATTGTCTTGACCTAAAAGAAAGCAGAGACATACTTTGTTTCATTTAGAAGTTTGTGAGGCATGCTCCAGAAGTGGAGAAGGTCTTAAGAACTCTTTGGGGGAGGGGTTGAGGGGGTCGTAAAACCAGCCTCCACTAAATCACGACCAGGGGAAAGTAACCCTATTCTAAGCTCAAGCTTAGGTTCTCCCGTCTATTCTTTCTTTAATACGTAGTAGGTTAGCTGATAGGTGAGAATAGATTTGAATGGAGGACACTTTTCATTTGTGAGACATCCTGACAAGCACCCATTTGTTGTTCTGTAGAATAGGGATCCCTTCATTGAAAGAGGGCTAAAGAAGGTTTTCACAATGTCTTAATAAATATCATCATTGAACCATGTCCTCTTGTCCATCTCCTATGTCTGACTTACCACAGAACGTTAATAATTAAATATATTCAGCCATTCAGTCCTTAAAATATTTTAGTAGTTTAATGCTCATGCAACATCGATAACAAAATGAAAGTTGCAGCTTCAAGAGCCACGACTAAGCTATGTGCATTAAATGGAAGATTTAAAAAAAATGGACATTTGATTAGTCTGATTGTAACACCTGTCCAGTACTACTGTCCAAATCTACAGGGCTGTGGTTGCAAATGATATGTACAAACGAATGCATTGCTAGTGAATTCATCATAAACCGATAGTCAAATAAACCCCAGAGGAGACCATTTTTAACATTCAGACTTAATCAATGTATCCTTGTAAGGTTGTAAAAAATCCACTCAGTGGAGCAATGAGTAGATTCTGTCAGGTGTTAACTGTAGGTGGTCGTTGCAAAGTTGAACGTAAAATGGAAGAATTTTGGCAACAACTCAAAAAGAGTGCAGGCAATTTCTTAATTCTAACAACTTTCAGGTACTGGGCTAATACTTATGGGAAATTAAGCAAGGTTATTGATTAGGATCTGCCAGGTGCATGAGTTAGAATGTTGTACACGTAGTTTAACTACTGGGCATTGATACAACTACGTGCATTGTGTTTGTCTTTCTACTTTTAGATTAAATACATTGCATTGTTTTATGTTCCATTATGAATTCATTTTGTAAAGAGTTTATACTAAATAAGGTTTGAATGCATCATAATGTTCTTAAAAGAAAGCATGTTTTTGTAGAGATTGCTACTCTGGAATGTGACAAAAGGAGAGGCCATAGAAAGCAGCAGCCGGCTGGCAGTCTGAGTAGAGTCTTTACGCATATGACATGGCTGCCCCTTTAGCTGCCAAGCACACAGGCAGCCCTCATAAATAATGCATATTCATGAAAACTAAAAAGCTTTACATTTTTTGGGACGGATCTGAACCTTGAATCCCGGCTATCTTCGGCTTCTACCAAAGCATGTCACCCCGATTCAGCAGCGCGCCATCCTTTTGCAGCGAGCGCTCTTACCAATGAAGAAAGGAGCGATCGGCCTTCGCGAGAGAATAGCAGAGGAGGCCATTTGCAACCTTCGGGGGATTCCTGTGTCACTTGGATATTTTTCTCTGAAACAGACGAGGCTGCCCAGGAGTTATTTCAGAAGCTGGGCCGAAAAAAGCCCCCTCGTTTGACAGATTTGAAGCAACAGCTTGTGCAAGGCCTAGAACTCAAGGCTGCTGCTGTGGCGATGAGCGTTCCCCATGAAAGGGAACATTATTAACCTATTCGCTTCTGAAAAGATTCATCGCAGAAACTGAACAACTGCATCTGGTTATAATGTTCAGTGTTCTCAGACCATTGGGGTGGGGATTTGGCACAGTATAAAGCTTCATAAAATAACATCGCATGACATATGCAGTGTCTATGGTTGTTTATAATATGCAGAAGAGACCAGTCAGTAATACACAATTTCACATCACATCTAATTTTTCAGCTGTCATGATGGAGATGGACCTTGGTCCGAAATGCATAGGCATCACATTAGGAGATGAACTGCGCTCCTCAACGGATAAATATAATTCTTTATACTTTTATTTGACTATATTATTTGTTGGTTTATAACTTTACACACTACTGTTATGGGAATATGTGAGCATTAGCTCCTGGAGAGCTTAGTAGGTAGAGCCTGAGGGCCCATTTTTTGGGACTGGAGTACTTTGAAAATGTGTTCTTGGTTGTATTTCTGCCCTGGCGCTAAGGGCAGTATTATCTCAGTGCTCCCAGACTGTGAATCATTTACATTTCAAAGTAATATCGATTGGGTTTGTAATCCTGTGGTGCCCGCCTCCCTGTCGTCTTACATTGGCATACCATTTTTAATAGCACTATAGGCAAAGTCGACATGAGTTTTCTCACTTTGGTGGGATAAATTGATGCGTCCATTATTGACATGTTTTCTTAGAGTGGCATAGCATTTTAGTGCCATTATTGCAACGCTCAACATGATGATGAGTGTTCCTATATGGATGTGGGGGTATATTAGTGCAGCCAATAGCAAAAAATGCTCTTACATGATTTGTTACAGTGGTATAACACTTATAGTGGGATTCTAGGCAAAGCCACTTAATGAGTGCTCTTAAGTGGGCTACAATGTTGCAGCCTTTATGGACATGTTTACGTATAGAATTTTTAGTGGCATTCTATTCAAAACAAACGTGATAAATGTTACCATATAGGGATACTGGCCAACATTGGTGTAGTTATCACAGGCATGTTTTCTCACAGTGGCATGGCATTTTTACTGGTATTGAGGGCAAAGATAATTCGAGTGTTCTTATCTAGGGATACTATCCTATATAAGCACAGCCAGCTTTTAGTTCAATTACTGACAATTACTGGCATCATGGGCAAAGAAAACATGAGAATGTTTTTATGTGATGATATTGGCATAAATTCACGCACTCAGCACGGACATCTTTTGGCACAGACAACATTTGTTACACTAGCAGAATACAGGACTATATTGTGGGCAAATACATCTGAAAATCCAATGACATCAATTGGACTTTTTTTATTTGTTTCCCTACAAACACTGTAGACTGTTTAACTTTTTTAGACAATCTTTCTCAGAAAGTATGCTGCAAAATGCACCATTTTAACCCATTATTTTCAAGAATTCCTCAGTGGAGAACCATGCAAAACCTGACTTGGTTGCTTGGGGCTCCCTTCGCTGTGTTCAGTTACTTGTGCACAGTCATGTTCATGCCCGGCTAATTACAAAATTCACTGGTCACCTGTGTCAAAAATGCAAGTGAGGATATTTCTGGTGCAAAAGCGTCATTTCTACCTTAGCTATGCCTGTGATCTGACTCACCAAAAACAATGGATCTGCCTGCAATGAACTTCCCTTGCCTAGATATCTCGCAGCTGAAACAGGTTCCAATCATCTGTTAAGGGTTTAGCCCGGTCTTCTGAAGGCTTCTCATTTAGTTCAGGTGTTAAAGTCTCATTTGGGGATTTAAAATGACTTCCTGAATTGGGCTAAAACCATTAGGTATCAGGTTTAAAGAGAGAATGCTTCCCCACAAAATGTATTGCAAGGCCACCCCTTGCACTGCAGTCTGTATCTCTACCCATACAGCTCCCCCCCTTTTTCTTCCTGTACTTATCAGACCTACCCTGTCTGCTGCCTTAAACCCATTACTTGCCAATTGCTGGCTGCACTACCACTGTTTGTTGCTTTTGTTATTTATTTAATAATATTTATCTGTGTCTCCTTTGCTCTGCACTCTCTACTTCTCCCCCCTTCCATGCACTTTTCCCCTCACCCTCTCCCATGCACTTGCGTTTTCTCAATGTCACTGGGCCTAGTAAGATCGCTGTTTTGTTCTCCCCTGTTTCCCTCCCTTCCCTTGTCGCGCTCTGAAACACTTGTGTACGGGCGTGATAGAAATAAAATATCAACATCAATATCAATATCTGGAGAACCAATAACTGCAGCCTGTTGCTTAATCTTTAGCTCGACTTAGTGGCCTATTAGTGAAGTACTGGGACACTGACATCATAAACAAATGAAACAAAGCTCATTGCTGCTAGGATAATGTAGGCTTTCATACCATACTTTAAAGAAATCTTAAACTTTTTAGTAGTGATAAGGTCAGAGGTGCTGCCAATGGACAGCTAAATGATTCTAGTCTATCACCCGACAGCTAAATGGGATCTCGGTGGAAAATAACACAAGAACCTGCAACCCAGTTCTGTATGTGCACATTTGAAACTTTATATAACTTTTGATTGTTAAATGTGGCCATTTCCCCTTTTGTAGTTAAGGGCTACTTTATACATAGCATTTTTCAACCCAAGAGAGAATGTTTGCCGTATGATCTAATTTGTGTTCCCACAATGTATTGCCTATTTATATCTGAACAGGAAGAGCACGTCTGGTGATGGCTGCTGGGTGGTGCTGTGTGGTGTGTGACTTTGCTCAAATGGCTATTTCTAATATTTACATTATTAATACATGCGGAAAGGTTAATAGTTGCAAGAAAGTAATTTCCTCTCCTGATCGACTGCAATATCATATTGATCATATTGTTTTATGCCACATTATACTCATAAAGTTTATTTACTAAGCTTTTCAGAAAGTACACAAAGTCAGTAACATATTAAAATACAACTACTAGCATGTGCCCATTGTAGAATAGTTCGTATTGTATTATAAATTATCCAGATTCAATGACAGAACAGCTTATGTACATTAATTTTCAGATGTCTTGCTTCAAATGGCTCACTAGTTCCCTGTGTTCCCCTTAAAAATCTAAACTAACCCCACACAATATGGCCATGTACTGCCTATATTTGTGTTGGGTCCAATATATTTTGAGATATTTTAACATTACTGTCACACCCCGACAATTTTCTGCAGTAGCACAGCACCTCCAGGTTCTCTATTAGGTCTCTATCACCACCTGGACAATTCCCAGGTACAGGTGCCCAGGCATGCCAGAGAGGGGAGTTTCCAAACATCATCCTGTCTTTTTATCGTATTGCATTTTGTATTTGAGATTTTGCATAAGGTGAGGCTGTCCTCAGAATATTGCTTTATCAATCAATGATATGATACATGTATAACAGTTATTCAAGGTGAAAGATATATACTACCTAAGTTTTCTGATCGCTGCAAATGACAGACACACCTACAGCCTTAAATCCATCCTCCTCGAAAAGAATGACTAGATGAGGAGGAAGAGAAATAATAATGGTCAAGTCGAAGGATGGAGAGGAGAAGTGGGATTAACCAGTATGTCAAGTCATTACCTTGCTGCAGAGAATATACTGGATATTTGGTACTCTGAGTACCAGTTTATATACTTGGACAATATAATCTTGATTTTGTTTAAGTTGCTCTCGTCTTCAATATACAGTTACTCTAAATCTGGCAATGGAATATAAATCCTCTCACGAAATCACAACCGATGGGCAAACACGGGTTGTTCATTTCCTGACAATCTCTCCCTTTGCACGTATGTAATTTGTCTAAGAAGTAGGAAGTTGTCATATATGTCAAAGTATTTGCAGATGTAGGTGGCACTAAGCAGAAGGGTTAGGTGGAGCAGTCATCTTAACCCAAGTAGCAGGTACAGTCTGTATTCTGACCTGGCTCTAAAGTACAGCAACCTCTCATTGGGATAGACTATATTTCTAAAGGTTCCTAGAGGTTGTCTTCATCACCAACATGCGTATATGTGCTAGTCCCATTTGCCATTTCCTCACCATCATCCAACTGAGTCTGAAAAAAGATTGGTGCTGCACCTCTCTCGTGTTTAAGTCTCTTGAACATAGCTTTATCCATTTTGTTTCCATTCCATTCCAATATTCCAGTCAATCAGTACTGATTTAACTCTGTGTGCAGTTTCATAAACAGTGGCTCACATCTAACCGTCCAGCAAGTTGAGCTAGCAAAAGATATTATTGTGTTTAACATTGTCTGCATTAACTGTTTCAAGCAGAAGTAGCCAGCGATTGTGTTTTACCATTGGCACGGGTTCACATGAAGCTACTGTATAACCTAACTCCCTGTATAATGCTCTTTTCTATTATTCTTTAAGGCTGAAGGATTTTTATTAGGAAAAACATCCTAAATAATCCAGAAAAACAATCATTAAAATCGATTTTGTGGCCTGTGTTTATGATATATTTTGGCATAACTATTTTCCTGGTTTTAAGGGTAGTCTATGGAAAGTGAGAAAAACGTGGGCCTTACGCATGTGGGACCTGCAAGAGCGAGAAAGACAGGATGTGGAAAGGGAAAGAAAGAGAGGAATCAAGGTGTAATTCTAAGTTTCTGGCTGGAAGAGAGAGATGGGATGCAAGGAAGGAAGAAAAGAAATGGTGGCAGGGGACAGTGGGGGTGCAACGGTTGAGGTGGAAAAGAAAAGAACCTCAGTCTCAGAGGTGTTAAGAACGATGAAGTGGTCTGACATCCAAGACTGGATAGCCAGAAGGCAAGAGGTCAAGGTAGCGTGGAAAGAGTGGGAGATTGCAGAGAAAAATAGAAAAAGCTGAGTTTCATCAGCCTATAGAGATGGTCAGACAAACCAAAAGAAGAAATATTAGAGGCCAGAGGACAGGTATATAGGGAAAAAAGAAGCAGGCCCAGGACAGAGCCTGTCTCGAGCACAGCGAGTCCCTTTAATGAGGTCCCCAGGCCGTTACAAACTTGCATAGCGCGGGTAACTCATCATTATGGCTATTAGCAAACCCAAATTAAATCCTGTGGTGCTAATAGGCCTTTTCATCTTTGAAAGAACCGATCGCAATGAGCATGCAACCTGTTTTTTCAAAGAAATAGCCATCCAAAATTGCCACCATAAAAATGGAAGTGAGGCTCCAATCTGATGTTTTAAACAATGAAGTACAAATAGGTACCAGCATTTTTGGGCTCCTTTCTTTTAGTATATAAATGAGAAATTCAAATATGGCTTTAAGGTTGGGGTGTACAAAATGTATTTCTGCTGTTGTGATTGTGAAAATATCCCGACTTCACAAATGCACAACAATTCAGTTTTTACTGAATATGCTGACAGCAAAGCTTTTTGCATTGCAGATATATTATAGTGCAGCAGTCACCACACTACAGTTAATTATTGTGATACATAGGAAACCTGAAAAATGAATTGCTAATAACCTTTGATTCGTACAACGGGTTTATCTGAAAATTTGCAAACAAAATTGTACTTACTAGCCCCCCGTTCCCACAGACTGGCAAGTCTGGGAAAGATCTGTTAATATGAAGAAATTATTAAGTAAACAAAAAAAAACTGTTTCGGCCTGGTCCCCATTAATTTTCCAATAAACAGACAGAAAAAGTCTCATTTTTGCTTAAGTTCAGAGCGAAAACCACTGGATTGAATTAGACCAAGTACGAAACAACTTGGGCATGAAGAGATGACTCAATTTCCAGAGGGAAGGTGGGCCTGGGCCTACCCCATTCAGTAGTTGTTAAAATAATTGACAGGGAAGGGTATTCCTCCTTCTCCCAAAATTATAGCTATATCTTCCATGGTGATTTGCAACAGAGAGTCTTTTCAGAAAAGAAAAATCTGCTATTTTTTGTGTGATTTGAGAGATGCCTTGCAAATTTTAAAAACCCCAAAACTACTTAACATTGCTGCCATCCCAATCTACACGTAGAATTTTCATGGATATTAGATTTAATAGACTGACAGGGTAATTCATAGAATTTCGCAGAAAAGTGTCGCAAGCGGCTGGCGCAGAGTGTCCGCGTGCGATTGTCTGCGCCAGGCACGTGCGCTAAAACCGAATTCCGCGCACAGCGTTTTCATGGATTTTAGGCTCCCAAACCAGCCGTGGCGCAGAGTATCGCAGCGACCCTGCAGCAGCGCCAGTAACGCCCCCAAGAACGCCCTCGCGCAAGGAAAAGCCATCAAAATCGCTAAATCATCGCAAAGGGCTGCGCTAACCCTGGACCAGTTCACAGAGCTGCCAAACAAGGAACGCAAAGCGGGTAACGTGCATATCAGGGGTACGCGTGAAGTTATACACGCGATTAGCCAGGGTGCCAGGGTACGTGTATTTCAGGGGTGCGCGGGAAGTTCAACACGCGATAGTCCAGGGAACGTGTTTTACAGGGGTACGCGGGAAGTTCAACACGCGATTGTCCAGGGAACGTGTATTACATGGGTACGCGGGAAGTTCAACACGCGATTGTCCAGGGACCGTGTATTACAGGGGTACGCGGGAAGTCTTACATGCGATTAGCCAGGGCACGTGTAATACAGGGGTACGCGGGAATTATCACACGCGATTTGGCAGGGTACGTGAATTACAGGGTTGCGTGGGAATTATCACACGCCATTTTGCTGGGTACGTGTATTACAGGGGTGCGTGGGAATTATCACACGCGATTAGGCTGGGTGGGTCCTCACAGGTGTTCCCTGTACACCCTCCACGGCCCCTGCAGGCAGCCCACAAAACAGGGGACTACCCTGCACACCTGCTCATGTCCCCCTGCACCCCCACCCCCCAGCCACCAGGGGCACCCACCACCAGGCCCCACCCATGTCTCCTACCACCCCCACCCCCCAGCAGTGCAGGGGCAGCCTCCACCAGGCCCCCACTCATGTCTCCCACCACCCCCACACCCCAGCCACCAGGGGCAGCCTCCACCAGGCCCCCACTCATGCCCGACTCATGTCTCCCACCACCCCCACCCCCCAGCACTGTGGGGCACCTGCCAGCAGGCCCCAACCCATGTCACCAACCACCCCCACCCCCCCAGTCACCAGGGGCACCCTCCACCAGGCCCCCACCCATGTCTCCCACCACCCCCACCCCCCCAGTCACCAGGGGCACCCTCCACCAGGCCCCCACTCATGTCTCCCACCACCCCCCAGCAGTGCAGGGGCAGCCTCCACCAGGCACCCACTCATGTCCCCTATCACCCCCACCCCCCCAGTCACCAGGGGCACCCTCCACCAGGCCCCCACTCATGTCTCCCACCACCCCCACCCCCCCAGTCACCAGGGGCAGCCTCCACCAGGCCCCCACTCATGCCTGACTCATGTCTCCCACCACCCCCACCCCCCAGCACTGTGGGGCACCTGCCAGCAGGCCCCAACCCATGTCACCCACCACCCCCACCCCCCAGCAGTGCAGGGGCATCCTCCACCAGGCCCACACTCATGTCCCCTATCACCCCCACCCCCCAGCAGTGCAGGGGCAGCCTCCACCAGGCCCCCACTCATGTCTCCCAGCGTGCTACGTGTATTCCAGGGGTGCGCGGGAAGTTCCACTCGCGAATAGCCTGGGCGCGTGTATTTCAGGAGTGCGCGGGAAGTTCCACACGCGAATAGCCTGGCCGCGTGTATTTCAGGGGTGCGCGGGAAGTTCCACACGCGAATAGCCTGGGCGCGTGTATTTCAGGGGTGCGCGGGAAGTTCCACACGCGAATAGCCTGGGTGCGTGTATTTCAGGGGTGCGCGGGAAGTTCCACACGCGAATAGCCTGGGCGCATGCATTTCAGGGGTGCGCGGGAAGTTTTACACGCGATTTCAGCAGGGTACGTGTATTTCAGGGGTGCGCGGGAATTCTCACACGCGATTTGGCTTGGTACGTGTATTACAGGGGTGCGTGGGAAGTTACACACGCGATAAGGCTGGGTGGGTCCTCACATGTGTTCCCTGTACACCCTCCACGGCCCCTGCAGGCAGCCCACAAAACAGGGGACTACCCTGCACACCTGCTCATGTCTCCCACCACCCCCACCCCCCAGCAGTGCAGGGGCAGCCCCCACCAGGCCCCCACTCATGTCCCCTATCACCCCCAACCCCCCAGTCACCAGGGGCACCCTCCACCAGGCCCCCACTCATGTCTCCCACCACCCCCACCCCCAGCAGTGCAGGGGCAGCCCCCACCAGGCCCCCACTCATGTCCCCTATCACCCCCACCCCCCCAGTCACCAGGGGCACCCTCCACCAGGCCCCCACTCATGTCTCCCACCACCCCCACCCCCAGCAGTGCAGGGGCAGCCCCCACCAGGCCCCCACTCATGTCCCCTATCACCCCCACCCCCCCAGTCACCAGGGCACCCTCCACCAGGCCCCCACTCATGTCTCCCACCACCCACACCCCCCAGCAGTGCAGGGGCAGCCTCCACCAGGCACCCACCCATGTCACCCACCACCCCCACCCCCCAGCAGTGCAGGGGCAGCCTCCACCAGGCACCCACTCATGTCCCCTATCACCCCCACCCCTCCAGTCACCAGGGGCACCCTCCACCAGGCCCCCACTCATGTCTCCCACCACCCCCACCCCCCCAGTCACCAGGGGCAGCCTCCACCAGGCACCCACTCATGTCCCCTATCACCCCCACCCCCCCAGTCACCAGGGGCACCCTCCACCAGGCCCCCACTCATGTCTCCCACCACCCCCACCCCCCCAGTCACCAGGGGCAGCCTCCACCAGGCACCCACTCATGTCCCCTATCACCCCCACCCCCCCGCCACCAGGGGCACCCTCCACCAGGCCCCCACTCATTTCTCCCACCACCCCCACCCCCCCAGTCACCAGGGGCTGCCTCCACCAGGCACCCACTCATGTCCCCTATCACCCCCACCCCCCAGTCACCAGGGGCACCCTCCACCAGGCCCCCACTCATGTCTCCCACCCCCCCCACCCCCCCAGTCACCAGGGGCAGCCTCCACCAGGCACCCACTCATGTCCCCTATCACCCCCACCCCCCCAGTCACCAGGGGCACCCTCCTCCAGGCCCCCACTCATGTCTCCCACCACCCCCACCCCCCCAGTCACCAGGGGCAGCCTCCACCAGGCACCCACTCATGTCCCCTATCACCCCCACCCCCCCAGTCACCAGGGTCACCCTCCACCAGGCCCCCACTCATGTCTCCCACCACCCCCACCCCCCCAGTCACCAGGGGCAGCCTCCACCAGGCACCCACTCATGTCCCCTATCACCCCCACCCCCCGCCACCAGGGGCTCCCTCCACCAGGCCCCCACTCATGTCTCCCACCACCCCCACACCCCAGCCACCAGGGGCAGCCTCCACCAGGCCCCCACTCATGCCCGACTCATGTCTCCCACCACCCCCACCCCCCAGCACTGTGGGGCACCTGCCAGCAGGCCCCAACCCATGTCACCCACCACCCCCCCAGTCACCAGGGGCACCCTCCACCAGGCCCCCACCCATGTCTCCCACCACCCCCACCCCCCCAGTCACCAGGGGCACCCTCCACCAGGCCCCCACTCATGTCTCCCACCACCCCCACCCCCCAGCAGTGCAGGGGCAGCCTCCACCAGGCACCCACTCATGTCTCCCACCACCCCCACACCCCAGCCACCAGGGGCAGCCTCCACCAGGCCCCCAATCATGCCCGACTCATGTCTCCCACCACCCCCACCCCCCAGCACTGTGGGGCAGCCTCCACCAGGCACCCACTCATGTCCCCTATCACCCCCACCCCCCCGCCACCAGGGGCACCCTCCACCAGGCCCCCACTCATGTCTCCCACCACCCCCACCCCCCCAGTCACCAGGGGCAGCCTCCACCAGGCACCCATTCATGTCCCCTATCACCCCCACCCCCTCAGTCACCAGGGGCACCCTCCACCAGGCCCCCACTCATGTCTCCCACCACCCCCACCCCCCCAGTCACCAGGGGCAGCCTCCACCAGGCACGCACTCATGTTCCCTATCACCCACACCCCCCCAGTCACCAGGGGCACCCTCCACCAGGCCCCCACTCATGTCTCCCACCACCCCCACCCCCCCAGTCACCAGGGGCAGCCTCCACCAGGCACCCACTCATGTCCCCTATCACCCCCACCCCCCCAGTCACCAGGGGCACCCTCCACCAGGCCCCCACTCATGTCTCCCACCACCCCCACCCCCCCAGTCACCAGGGGCAGCCTCCACCAGGCACCCACTCATGTCCCCTATCACCCCCACCCCCCCGCCACCAGGGGCTCCCTCCACCAGGCCCCCACTCATGTCTCCCACCACTCCCACACCCCAGCCACCAGGGGCAGCCTCCACCAGGCCCCCACTCATGCCCGACTCATGTCTCCCACCACCCCCACCCCCCAGCACTGTGGGGCACCTGCCAGCAGGCCCCAACCCATGTCACCCACCACCCCCACCCCCCCAGTCACCAGGGGCACCCTCCACCAGGCCCCCACTCATGTCTCCCACCACCCCCAGCCCCCAGCAGTGCAGGGGCAGCCTCCACCAGGCACCCACTCATGTCCCCTATCACCCCCACCCCCCCAGTCACCAGGGGCACCCTCCACCAGGCCCCACTCATGTCTCCCACCACCCCCACCCCCCCAGTCACCAGGGGCAGCCTCCACCAGGCACCCACTCATGTCCCCTATCTCCCCCACCCCCCCAGTCACCAGGGGCACCCTCCACCAGGCCCCCACTCATGTCTCCCACCACCCCCACACCCCCAGTCACCAGGGGCAGCCTCCACCAGGCACCCACTCATGTCCCCTATCACCCCCACCCCCCCAGTCACCAGGGGCACCCTCCACCAGGCCCCCACTCATGTCTCCCACCACCCCCACCCCCCCAGTCACCAGGGGCAGCCTCCACCAGGCACCCACTCATGTCCCCTATCACCCCCACCCCCCCGCCACCAGGGGCACCCTCCACCAGGCCCCCACTCATGTCTCCCACCACTCCCACCCCCCAGCAGTGCAGGGGCAGCCCCCACCAGGCCCCCACTCATGTCCCCTATCACCCCCACCCCCCCAGTCACCAGGGCACCCTCCACCAGGCCCCCACTCATGTCTCCCACCACCCACACCCCCCAGCAGTGCAGGGGCAGCCTCCACCAGGCACCCACCCATGTCACCCACCACCCCCACCCCCCAGCAGTGCAGGGGCAGCCTCCACCAGGCACCCACTCATGTCCCCTATCACCCCCACCCCTCCAGTCACCAGGGGCACCCTCCACCAGGCCCCCACTCATGTCTCCCACCACCCCCACCCCCCCAGTCACCAGGGGCAGCCTCCACCAGGCACCCACTCATGTCCCCTATCACCCCCACCCCCCCAGTCACCAGGGGCACCCTCCACCAGGCCCCCACTCATGTCTCCCACCACCCCCACCCCCCCAGTCACCAGGGGCAGCCTCCACCAGGCACCCACTCATGTCCCCTATCACCCCCACCCCCCCGCCACCAGGGGCTCCCTCCACCAGGCCCCCACTCATGTCTCCCACCACTCCCACACCCCAGCCACCAGGGGCAGCCTCCACCAGGCCCCCACTCATGCCCGACTCATGTCTCCCACCACCCCACCCCCCAGCACTGTGGGGCACCTGCCAGCAGGCCCCAACCCATGTCACCCACCACTCCCACCCCCCGAGTCACCATGGGCACCCTCCACCAGGCCCCCACTCATGTCTCCCACCACCCCCACCCCCCAGCAGTGCAGGGGCAGCCTCCACCAGGCACCCACTCATGTCCCCTATCACCCCCACCCCCCCAGTCACCAGGGGCACCCTCCACCAGGCCCCACTCATGTCTCCCACCACCCCCACCCCCCCAGTCACCAGGGGCAGCCTCCACCAGGCACCCACTCATGTCCCCTATCTCCCCCACCCCCCCAGTCACCAGGGGCACCCTCCACCAGGCCCCCACTCATGTCTCCCACCACCCCCACCCCCCCAGTCACCAGGGGCAGCCTCCACCAGGCACCCACTCATGTCCCCTATCACCCCCACCCCCCCAGTCACCAGGGGCACCCTCCACCAGGCCCCCACTCATGTCTCCCACCACCCCCACCCCCCCAGTCACCAGGGGCAGCCTCCACCAGGCACCCACTCATGTCCCCTATCACCCCCACCCCCCCGCCACCAGGGGCACCCTCCACCAGGCCCCCACTCATGTCTCCCACCACCCCCACCCCCCAGCAGTGCAGGGGCAGCCTCCACCAGGCATCCACCCATGTCACCCACCACCCTCACCCCCCAGCAGTGCAGGGGCAGCAGGCAGTCAGGCAGCAGCAGGTGGGAGCGTGCTCGGGCTCTGGGGGGCAGTAGTTCGGCCTTCCGGGCAGGAGCGTGGTATTCCGTGTGCGTACGCGTGGCCAGCTTGGTACGGAGTGATTTGGCACGTGAAAATCCTGCACGTCAGCGTGAAAACTGAGGAAAGGCCCTCAGCGCGTAAGCGCGTCTGTGACGTGACCCGCACAGGTGTTTCCCACACAGCACGTGATGACAGAACACACGTGGAAAGACTGCACGTCTGAGTGTAATCGCGTGTGATTGGTGGAAATGGCCCTACACGCAGAAGTGACAAAGCGTGTAATTGGTGGAAATGGCCCTACACGCAGAAGTGACAAAGCATGTAATTGGTGGAAATGGCCCTAGCGCGTACACGCCGCGTAAGTGACGCTGGACGTGTGGCCCTGTATAAAAGGTACGTGTAGAACACATTTCCCTTGTACGTGCTTTTCGTGGAGAGCGAGTGGGTGAATTCTGTACTTCTTGTCGTTTCACATGCGATTTACTTCACGGCGTTTCAAGTTCGTATTCCCTGTTACCTCTGAGAGCTTTTTCTCTTTTTTCTCTTTTACTGGTTTACCTGGGCCTGTTCCCTCAAACAGTGTTCCCTTCTACTGTTGTCCTGTCTCCTCAGACAGCGTACAAATCTTCTTTTGGCGGGGGTGTTGCCAACCAAACGTGCTCCTTTTACACGCTCGTTTACCAGGCAGACGGTGAGTCACGCACGTATCTAACATCTGTGCTTGCCCCGTGTGTACCCTACCCCTTCAGAGGTCATTCTAGGCTGCGTGTGACACGCATACGTTCATTCTTGTGTTACTGGGTGCCACAGCGTAGTGCAGGTTTTTCTTTCTGCACACGTGGTCTAGGAGGGGTTGCGTGCACGTCATCTCCCTTTTTTGGGCCTCCTGTGCGTTGCGTGACCCGTCATCTTTCCCCAGGGGTTACAATCAGCCTTGCTAGAGCACTAGGGTACAATTACCATCTGGTACCCAACCCCTTTGACCCCCAATTCCCCAGGACAATAGTCTACATCCACTCCCATACGCACATTAACATCAGTGCCATGGCTGGGAGGCGAGGATTCCGTAAGGTTGGCAAAGGTGGAAGAGCCACAAGTGGTGGCCGTGGTGGATCCGGTAGGGGACGTGGTCGTAACTTGCAGGGTGAGCCTGTCCCCCCATGTGTGGAGGACCAGTCACGGGCACCCATAATCCCCCCCCTCCCGTTGAGGCTGATGTGGCTGACACCATCCATGCTCAGCCCTTGTTGGACCAGCCCATTGTGGCACCAGACCTGGCTGACTCCATGGCTGACTTCCAGGTCAGCAGGGCTACGACACGTGCGCTGGTGCACGTTGATGCCATCATGCCACGTGGATCTGGGGCAGCAAGGTCATCTGCTGCACCAAGGAGGCAGGGCGGAGAGGCTGCAGGGGCAGCTGCGGCTCCATCCACCCCAGCCCTCACACACCCAGCCAGGACAGTGTCGGTCCTAGTCCATGCTGCTGACATTCCCCCTGACACCATCACACTAGAGCCAATGCCTGCACCAACTCCCATGCTGAGTGTGCAATCCCACACTCCTGATACACAGTCCACCAGGGCTCCTGCCCCTAGTGTCCAGAGCGGCGCAGGACACTCAGGATCACCACCACCTTCCAAGCGGAAGAGGAAGAGTGCTCGTCCGGCACAGGCTGATGCCCCAGACACGGCTACACAGTCCGGCCCGTCCAGGAAGCCCAGCTTCACGGATGACGAACTGAATGCACTTGTCGAGTATGTGTCCGGACATGACAACGAGATGGTCATTGTTGCAGGATCCAAGACCACACCTGCACAACGCCAGGCACACTGGCAGACCGTTGCGGACATCGTAAGTGCCCTTGGAATCGTGAGGCGCACAGCCAATGATTGCTATAAGCGCTGGAATGACCTAAAGCGCAGGGCAAAGAGTAAGCTGGCCTCAAGTCATGCCGCAACTCTAGTGACAGGAGGTGGGTCTCCAGTAGTAGACATGGAACTCACTCCACATGAGTCAGTCGCTGGGACCTACGTCACGGAGGAACAGATCCAAGGCGTGGGAGATCTGGCTGATTACGAGGCATTGTCCGGTGAGTGCACATGCATGTGTGTGTCATCCATGTGCATGGTGTGTGTGTGAGGGCTTCTGTTTGTGTGCCAGGTGAGAGTGTGTGCGCCTGAGTCGTATGGGTCAGCCATGTGCTTCATGCAATACTTCCTGCGCAGCTGCATTTGGCCATAGCAGTATCCCTTCTGCCAACAGTAGACATCTAGCCCAACTGCACGCCAGTTGCCCTTGAAGTATCACCTTGCCACAACATTGTTGCTTATTTTTCACTGTTCATTCAGTCAGATTGTTTGCATTCCCCCACTTTTACTAGCCATGTCGCTGTCCACTAGTCACATGTCTGACATGGCAATGGTGAAGTGGAGTGACTTTGTTACCTGGATATCATTTGTACACACATGTCCCTGTGCAATTGGACCATTTCAGACTGGCAGCTCCAGGTGAAAGATCTGACCTGTCAGAATTAGAAAAGCAATTACATGCGGGAACTGGACTGAATGAATAGGTGCTGCCCTCCTCTCCATCTTCACTCAATAGCAATGGTACATGCCATCTGTGTGATGGCATGTGTGTTTCACCTGGCAATCACAGGCCAATGTGTGATGCCACTGCCAGGCAGCATGCAGAAAATGTGTTCATTTTCCATCTTGGTGTCATCAGTGTGTGCCATTTGCCTGCACTTCATACGCAGTGAGGGTGCATGCATGGGAGGGTTTTAGTCATGTGGGACATGTGTCAATCAAGTACTGGTTCTCTTGCTTCTCAGCCCTCATTGTGTGCCATGGTGCTAATGCCTGTTTCCATTTCTTTGTTTTCATGTCTTTGCAGGGGAAGACGCACCTGATACTGCTGGGGTTGTGGAGATGGTGCAGACCCAGGAGGGGTCCGAGGGCCGACCAACCACCAGTGAGGGAAGTGGTGTGGTGGTGGGGGAGAACCCACAAGTGCTGCAGGTCGTGCTCTCAAGGGGTGTCTCTGGCTGCACCTCCCCCGAGCTGTACTCAGGTGTTGATTCGGATGAGACCTACGTGCCGTCGCAGGTGAGTGTTCCAGGGAGGGATTCTGTTCTGTCTCACCCACCTGCACCAGGGTCAGAACCCTCCATGGGGATGTCAGTGTTGGCAGCTACGCCTTCGGTGGTTATGGATGCAGGGTCACACTCCGCGACATCTGATCCTGTTCCTGGGCCAGCAGATCAGAGGGGGAATGCAGTCCTGCAGCCTCAGGCAGTGCCGGCACAGCAAGGCGCAGTTTGCCTTGCCCCAGACAGGTGTGGTGCCCGCCGACGTGGTGGCCGTACGCCACCCGGCAATACCGCATGGGAGCAATCCATTTACGGTATGGCAACCCAACAGGCTGCATCATCCGAGATGATGGCTCAGGCCATGGATAGGGTGGCCACTTCCATTGTCCCCCCAGAAAGGCTGATGGAGCGACTAGAGCAGGCAACCGACTCCATCTGCCAGTCACACAGGGAGGACATGTTGGAGTCCAACAGGGACAGGCGGGCGGCACTGGCGACTCTGCAGGAGGCCATCTCCATTGAGTCGCAGGGCCACAGGGAAGCCCTGAGGCAGGAGCTCCTTCACCTCAGGACGACTCTTGTTGAGCTTGAGGCTTCAACACACCAAAGGACAGAACAGCAGCTGGAGCGTCTCACCCGTACGCTCTCAGCTGAGATGCAGGCAACGAGGGCGGAGGTCCGGGCATCCCGTGAGTTGTTGCATGGGGACCTCCGCACACTCATCCTCCAGAACCAGACCTACCACACCCGCATGCTTGCAGCCATGGAGGAGCAGACTAGGGCCTTGCGTGGGCTGCCTCCCATAGTGCAACCACCTCCGGATGCAGCTGCACAGGGTGATAATAGCGACAGCAGTGATACTCCCACAACAGGGTAGCCGTGTGGGCCATGAGCCCATGGAGGTGTTTTATTTTCCCAGGATCCACGCAGGTGGGTTCTGGTGTGCATCCTGTCCTCGGACCTCCTGGGTGGCCTCCCCAACCCCCCCGGGCCCATCAATGGCCATTTTTGATTGTTCCTTATTTTTATTTTTATTGTTATTTCTTTTATTCCCTATTTTTTTGGGACGATTTGTTGGCTTCCGTGGTTCCTGTGGGCATACGCTGCATTGTGGCTGGGCACATGCAGGCTTGTAATGTATTTGATTCAGATGCTTGGGTTTGAGTCACACACACCCCTCCTGCTTCCCGTTTCCATGGGCTTGCAAAGGGTGTGCCCAAGTGACAGTGAATTACACAGTGACGTTGGACTCCCATGAGCTGTGTGGGCAGTCTGTAGTCAATACTGTGTATACATTCCTAGTGCATATTGCTGTTGTGTTGTACACTGCATGTTGCATTGATGTGTAACTCATCTTCTGTGTCTACCTCCCAATTTGCAGGTCCCTTCCTCATGTCTACACAAGGACCTCTAGTCTGGAGATGGGGTCCATGTTGGCAGCAGTGCACCTACAACTCTACATGGCGCCAACACTGCACAGTTGGTAGTGGTGGGAGTGCAGGCATTTCCAGGTGGTGAGACTACTAATATGTAACATTTGTGATGTCATGTTAATGGTACTACGTGCTCAAGTATGTTGTTGGTCCGGCATTGCTGTGAGCATTTCAGGTGTTGCAGGTTTCTAATAGGGACACTGTACATAGTGAGACTAGTGTCATGTTGTGGGGATTACTTTGTTTACCTGCAATTAGCATGACATGGCACGGTGTGTCGTGTGGCGGTGCTGGGGTTGGGTTGGCTGACATGGCACTGTCCTCTTGTTGCATTTTGCAAGTGGGTAATCATTTTAGCTGCTTGAATGTGTAACTTCACAAAACTGCATTGCTGGTGTCTGTGTGGGTAGGGATGCACACATTGTGACACTTCCAGGTGAACAATCTCAGGCTGATATGGTATTCACGGTTCATTCTCCAGACATTCAGGATCAGTGTCAGGTTGAGTCATCATTGATTGTCAGATGGAATGTGCCAAGGCAGTGTGCACTCCACAGGGGTGTGATTTCTATGTGAAGTAATAAGCCACTAGCTGTGTACGGGCTGCCTCCCCCCGTGCCCTTTCCCCTCCCATGCGCAGTGGCTGTGCATGTGGTTGGGGATGTGGGGCCACCACCATGTCCACGGCCAGGCCCCGGCGTGTTGCAACGTTGTGCAGGACACATGCTGCCACTATGATCCTGCACACTACTGGGGGAGCGTATAACAGCTGCCCGCCAGAACGGTCAAGGGAGCGAAAGCGTGACTTTAGCACTCCGAATGTGCGCTCCACTATGCCCCGGGTCGTAATGTGGGCTGTGTTATATCTTACCTCGGGTGGCGTGGTGGGGTTCCGAATTGGCGTCATCATGTGGGGGCTGAGAGGGTAGGCACTGTCCCCTGTGGAGGTGGTGATTGGTATCATTGGTGGGGTTGTGACCTTGCTCAGTATCCAACATGCATGCATGTGCAGTGGCATACATACTCACCAAGCAGCCATGTATCGCCATGCTGCCCAGCTTCTAGGTCCCGGCTTAGGGTGGACATTCGGTAAATGAAGCTGTCGTGGGTGGAGCCGGGATAGTTGGCATATACTGAGGTGATGATTCCCTTGGCATTACATGCTACCTGCACGTTGATGGAATGCCAGTGCTTGCGGTTCCTATAGATGTGCTCAGATGCCCTGGGGGGACGTAGAGCCACATGGGTGCAGTCGATGGCACCTAGCACTTTGGGGAATCGTGCCACACCGTAAAAATCCAGGGCGGCAGCATGCCTTTCTGCAGGTGTTCTGGGCAGGTATATGTGCCTGCGGACTGATGGGCGTGCAGTCATGATGTTCAAGACCTGGTGTAGGCAGCGTGACTGGGTGGCCTGTGACACCCCACCCACTATGGCACTTGTACGCTGAAATGATCCAGTGGCTAAGAAGTGCAGTACATTGAGGACCTTCTCCAGGGGGCTGAGTGCTTGGGAGCACAGGGTGGGTGATGTGAGGTCATCCTCCCACTCACTCACCAGATCCAGTATAATGTGTGGTGGAAACCTGTACCTCCCATACACCTGGTCATCAGGCATCCCGAAAAGGCTGGTTCAGGGTGTGAATATTCTGGCCCTGACTATCCTCCTCCTCCTCCTTTGGTAGCCCACTGCCACTGCTGCTAGGAACGGTATGTTCATCCTGGCGTCTGAGCTTGTTATTGTTCAAGTGCGCAAATTTATGCTTTGCGCGTGTTCCAGGCGAGCGTGTGACCCGCGCACCCCTGGAATCCAGTTCCCAGTCCAATAGCGTGTGGAAATTCACACGCACCACGGGATACAGGTTCGCTGACGTAATTGCGTGTGTAAGTGCCCGCGCACCCATTAAATACACGTACATAGGCCAATCGCGTGTACGCGCACTTTTGTCCAATTACACGCGATGACACTCTGACGTGCAGTATTTCCACGTGTGCTCCGTCATCACGTGCTGAGTGGGGAACACCCGTGCGGGTCACGTCACAGACGCGCTTATGCGCTGAGGGACTCTGGTCCAATAGAATCGCGTATGCGTGCTGACGCGCGTACGCGCTAAGGGCCTTTCCTCGGATTTCACGCTGACGTGCAGGATTTTCACGTGCCAAATCACTCCGTATCAAGCTGGCCACGCGAAAACACACGGAAAACCACGCTCCTGCCCAGAAGGCCGAGTTACTGCCCCCCAGTGCCCCGAGCAGCCTCCCACGTGCCATCTGCTGCTGCCTGCCTACCTGCCTGCTGCCACCGTGCCCTGCCATTTGGTGCCTGCACATCAGCCATCTGCAGGGGTCCAGTTGCTGTGTCCACCCCTGCTGGAACTGAAGACTCCCGACTGGGATTACATCGCTCCACAGCCCAGCCCCAGGTCCCAGTTGCCCACCCACACCTGCCTCTGGGGTTGCCATGTCGGGCACTTCCACATCTGGCACCAGTGGCAACCCCAGGCCAGAGGGGCAGAGGGGCACCAGCTTCACTGCCACCGAAGTTGGTGTCCTGGTGGAGCATGTCCTGGGGCAGTATGATGCCCTCTTTGGATCGTCCCGCGCCAGCAAGGAAGGACGGCAGAGGATCTGGGCCGACTGTGTGGTTGCCATCAACGCGGAGGGGGTGGCAACCCGCGACGTCCTGAAGATCAAGAAGCGCTGGGAGGACTTGAGGTCCAGGACCCTTGTGAAGGCCCGGCGCCTCGTGGAGGGGGGCCGGGGCCGCATGAGTTCCATCCAGATGAGGGTCCTGGAACATGTACGCCCAGCGCTCCACGCCCAGATCCTTGAGAGGGAGGCCCGTCTGGAGTTGAGCGGTAAGTGTCCAAGCATTACTGTGTGAGACAGGGCATGTTGCGGTGTGCTGGTTCTATGATACTTGCCTGTATGTGTGCCATAGGCCATGTATGCATGTATGTGTGCAGGGACATCATGGTAATGCATGTGCGACCAGTGATGTGTGACCCACATGGTTGTTGCATGTGTTCAAATGCCGCATGGGGAGCCCTATGCAGATTTTGAACATGAGAGCATGCCAGTCTCTGTACCTGGACATGGGTGGGGGTGAGGGATGGGTGCTGATGCCAGGTACATATATGGTAGCCATGTCTGTGTGCCTGACCTGCGTGTCTGTGACTTGTGCATGCCATGGATGCATGACACATGTGTGTGACAGTGCACAGATTCAGTGAAGCAGCCAAATTACCCTTGTATCCGCTGGGTTTGGTTTGTTTGGGGCCAGATGGATGTGACTGAGGTGAAGTGTGTGCATGTGATAGGCATGAGCCATGATGCATGTGAGTTACATATCATTGAATGTTTCAAGAGTCCATTGGACATGCATGGAAATGTCCATGGCATGCACCATGCCTGTTACTGTGTGTGTTTTGCCTGGACTGACCCATGTGTTGTGGAGGGACATGATGGAAGTGTACTTTGACAGTGTGCTCATCTGCTATTGCTTCCTGTCTAGGGGACCATTGTACAGTGCCCTGATGCTTGTGTTCTTTGTCTCCCTCTACGCAGCGGCTAGTGAAGAAGAGGGCGGAGACGGCGCTGTGGAGCAAGGCGGCGGGGATGCCCCCACGGCTGCAGCGGAAGGGGTGGGTGAGCCCCCACAGGGGCCTGCTACGGTGGGAGACGGTGAGGAGCCATCCAGGTTGGTGGTTTGCACAGAGGAGGAGGAGGCCGCCACTGGGGCACACATGGGGCCTGGTGCGGGCATCCCTGCTGGTGCAAGTGGTGCAGTCCAGGGCCAGGGGCAGGAGGCAGCACAGGTCACCGTGGAGGGGCCTGTGCATGTCGCTGTCCCTGACCCTGTGAGTGCACCACCATGCACCAGCAGGGATGCCCCGTCCCAGGCCCGTCCGCAGGTAGAGGGGATGTCCATGTCACCTGACTCCCCTCCACCTGCGGACGTGGGAACCCCTGGCCGTGCGGAGAAGGTCCTGATTGGGGTCGCGATGCGCACGGCTGTGATTCGTGATGCCGTGCGTGCTTCCCGGGAGGAGCACGCACGTCATCACGAAGTGCACCGTGCCGACGTGGCCCAATTGGGATCGGCCATGTTCGGGGGTTTGCTGCATGTTTTGGCCAATGTGGCGGCCCTCTCCTCCTCTGTGCAGGCTATCCACCAGTCGTTCTCCTTGCCGTCTTCCAGCCCAAATGCCACCAGGGCCCCCTGTGGACCTGCCCCGACCAATGTAGCCAGCTCGGTGGGGATCCCATCCCTGCCACAGTTGGGAGTCGGAGGTCCAGCAGGGGTGGACAACACAGCAACTGGACCCCAGCAGATGGAAGATGTGACAGCATCATCAGGCAGGGCACGTGCACGACGGCGTCAGTGGTTTCCATCAGCCTGGATGCCGTCGTGCTGGCAGAGGCAGTGGCGTCGGAGGCAGCAGCGGGCTCGACGTGGGAGGCATCATGGCTCGGGGCCATCAAGATCAGAGGGGCAGGCATCGGCCGGAGGGCAGGGCAACCCTGGGATGGTGGTGTCTTCCGTGTGGGAGCAGTTGGTCCAGCGGATAGGTGCGGAGCGGCAGCGGGCGGAAGAGGAGCGGCTCGCCATGGTCAGGGCGGAGTTCTCCATGCGTCGGGCGTTGAGGCGGGCTGAGTGCCTCGAGGAAGCTCGCAGGGAGTTTGAGCTGGACATGGGGTTATCCCTGCGAGACCTCGGGGCCAGGACAGAGTCCCGCCTCCAGGACATCGACATGGAGTTCGATGATGCCCTGGCCAGCAACATCAACAAGTGAGCCGCAGGACTTGCCCGCTGCCTTTGTATATAGTTATATAGTTAGTTAGTGTTAGGTTTCCTTTATTTGTTTTTATTATTTTGGACCGCTCGGACAATGGCCACTTTTTTGTATATATTTTTTTCATTAGGTAGTAGTAGGTTTCCTTTATGGTGTTGGGCTCATGGACCCTGGTACATTCCTGTATTTAGTTTGTTTTTTGAAGGAACTTTTTCTTTTTTTCATTATTGTGTTCACCATGTGGAAATGGTTTTTCATTCTTTTGCTTCTACTTGATATTGCTTTGGTCAACATTTGTTTTTGTATTCCTTTTTCGTTTTTTGATTTTTACTTTGGTTCTCCAACATGGACCATTTATTTTGTTATCCACATAGTTGTATGTTTGATTTGTTTACTTATTTTTAATCTTTAATACATTTTTAATTTTTACTTCCACTTGTGTTATTTTGTCTTTGGTTTCATACATGTCATGATATGGGTTTTGACATTCACTTGCAGCCATTGTGTATGTGTGTGTGACGGACATGTGTTCATTTACATACTTGCCATTGGGGTTGTGTCATGTAATTGCATTCACTATGTGGGTGGATGCAATCCTTGCCTGAGTGTTTGTGCTGGGTATGCTGCCCATTACTGCCATGATTGTGTATCGTCAGGACCTGGGGGCAGGGGGACATTGGTGGGGGCCTGGTGGAGGCTGCCCCTGCACTGCTGGGGGGTGGGGGTGGTGGGAGACATGAGTGGGGGCCTGGTGGAGGGTGCCCCTGCACTGCTGGGGGGTGGGGGTGGTGGGAGACATGAGTGGGGGCCTGGTGGAGGGTGCCCCTGGTGACTGGGGGGGTGGGGGTGATAGGGGACATGAGTGGGGGCCTGGTGGAGGGTGCCCCTGCACTGCTGAGGGGTGGGGGTGGTGGGAGACATGAGTGGGGGCCTGGTGGAGGGTGCCCCTGGTGACTGGGGGGGTGGGGGTGATAGGGGACATGAGTGGGGGCCTGGTGGAGGGTGCCCCTGCACTGCTGGGGGGTGGGGGTGGTGGGAGACATGAGTGGGGGCCTGGTGGAGGGTGCCCCTGGTGACTGGGGGGGTGGGGGTGGTGGGAGACATGAGTGGGGGCCTGGTGGAGGGTGCCCCTGGTGACTTGGGGGGTGGGGGTGATAGGGGACATGAGTGGGGGCCTGGTGGAGGGTGCCCCTGGTGACTGGGGGGGTGGGGGTGGTGGGAGACATGAGTGGGGGCCTGGTGGAGGCTGCCCCTGGTGACTGGGGGGGTGGGGGTGATAGGGGACATGAGTGGGGGCCTGGTGGAGGGTGCCCCTGGTGACTGGGGGGGTGGGGGTGGTGGGAGACATGAGTGGGGGCCTGGTGGAGGGTGCCCCTGGTGACTGGGGGGGTGGGGGTGATAGGGGACATGAGTGGGGGCCTGGTGGAGGGTGCCCCTGGTGACTTGGGGGGTGGGGGTGGTGGGAGACATGAGTGGGGGCCTGGTGGAGGGTGCCCCTGGTGACTGGGGGGGTGGGGGTGGTGGGAGACATGAGTGGGGGCCTGGTGGAGGGTGCCCCTGGTGACTGGGGGGGTGGGGGTGATAGGGGACATGTGTGGGGGCCTGGTGGAGGGTGCCCCTGGTGACTGGGGGGGTGGGGGTGGTGGGAGACATGAGTGGGGGCCTGGTGGAGGGAACCCCTGGTGACTGGGGGGGTGGGGGTGATAGGGGACATGAGTGGGGGCCTGGTGGAGGGTGCCCCTGGATGGTGGGGGTGGTGGGAGACATGAGTGGGGGCCTGGTGGAGGGTTCCCCGGGTGACTGGGGGGGTGGGGGTGGTGGGAGACATGAGTGGGGGCCTGGTGGAGGCTGCCCCTGCACTGCTGGGGGGTGGGGGTGGTGGGAGACATGAGTGGGGGCCTGGAGGAGGGTGCCCCTGCACTGCTGGGGGGTGGGGGTGGTGGGAGACATGAGTGGGGGCCTGGTGGAGGGTGCCCCTGGTGGCGGGGGCGTGGGGGTGATAGGGGACATGAGTGGGGGCCTGGTGGAGGGTGCCCCTGGTGACTGGGGGGGTGGGGGTGGTGGGAGACCTGAGTGGGGGCCTGGTGGAGGCTGCCCCTGCACTGCTGGGGGGTGGGGGTGGTGGGAGACATGAGTGGGGGCCTGGTGGAGGGTGCCCCTGCACTGCTGGGGGGTGGGGGTGGTGGGAGACATGAGTGGGGGCCTGGTGGAGGGTGCCCCTGGTGGCGGGGGGTGGGGGTGATAGGGGACATGAGTGGGGGCCTGGTGGAGGCTGCCCCTGCACTGCTGGGGGGTGGGGTGGTGGGAGACATGAGTGGGGGCCTGGTGGAGGGTGCCCCTGCACTGCTGGGGGGTGGGGGTGGTGGGAGACATGAGTGGGGGCCTGGTGGAGGGTGCCCCTGGTGACTGGGGGGGTGGGGGTGATAGGGGACATGAGTGGGGGCCTGGTGGATGGTGCCCCTGCACTGCTGGGGGGTGGGGGTGGTGGGAGACATGAGTGGGGGCCTGGTGGAGGGTACCCCTGGTGACTGGGGGGGTGGGGGTGATAGGGGACATGAGTGGGGGCCTGGTGGAGGGTGCCCCTGGTGACTGGGGGGGTGGGGGTGGTGAGAGACATGAGTGGGGGCCTGGTGGAGGGTGCCCCTGGTGACTGGGGGGGTGGGGGTGATAGGGGACATGAGTGGGGGCCTGGTGGAGGGTGCCCCTGCTGACTGGGGGGGTGGGGGTGGTGGGAGACATGAGTGGGGGCCTGGTGGAGGGTGCCCCTGGTGACTGGGGGGCTGGGGGTGATAGGGGACATGAGTGGGGGCCTGGTGGAGGGTGCCCCTGGATGGTGGGGGGTGGGGGTGGTGGGAGACATGAGCAGGTGTGCAGGGTAGTCCCCTGTTTTGTGGGCTGCCTGCAGGGGCCGTGGAGGGTGTACAGGGAACACCTGTGGGGACCCACCCAGCCTAATCGCGTGTGTAACTTCCCACGCACCCCTGTAATACACGTACCAAGCCAAATTGCGTGTGATAATTCCCGCGCACCCCTGAAATACACGCGCCCAGGCTATTCGCGTGTGGAAATTCCCGCGCACCCCTGAAATACACGTACCCTGCTGTAATCGCGTGTGTGACTTCCCACGCACCCCTGTAATACACGTACCAAGCCAAATCGCGTGTGATAATTCCCACGCACCCCTGAAATACACGCGCCCAGGCTATTCGCGTGTGGAAATTCCTGCGCACCCCTGAAATACACGTACCCTGCTGTAATCGCGTGTGGGACTTCCCGCGCACCCCTGAAATACACGCGCCCAGGCTATTCGCGTGTGGAACTTCCCGCGCACCCCTGAAATACACGCGCCCAGGCTATTCGCGTGTGGAACTTCCCACGCACCCCTGAAATACACGCGCCCAGGCTATTCGCGTGTGGAACTTCCCGCGCACCCCTGAAATACACGCGCCCAGTATATTCGCGTGTGGAACTTCCCGCGCACCCCTGAAATACACGTACCCTGGCTAATCGCGTGAAAAACTTCACGCGAACCCCTGTAATACACGTAGCCCGCTCCCCCAGGCCCGATCGCCTGAAAAACTTCACGCGAAACCCTGTAATACACGTAGCCCGCTCCCCCAGGCCCGATCGCGTGAGAAACTTCACGCGAACCCCTGTAATACACATAGCCCGCTCCCCCAGGCCCGATCGCGTGGAAAACTTCACGCGAACCCCTGAAATACACATAGCCCGCTCCCCCAGGCCCGATCGCGTGAAGTTGTACCCTGCTGAAATCGCGTGTGAGACTTCCCGCGCACCCCGGTATACACGCACACGTATTTTTTGTCAGCGGGTGTCCGTGTTTGTGGGTACCCCTTTGCACGTCATTTGTCCTGGAGGGCCACAGTATAGGACATTCATGATGGCAGTATATAGGTGCTATTTGTTGGCGCACCTTTTGGCGCACATTTCTTACAGCCGCAGAGACGCTACCGCCTGCTTTCTTGTGGCGGTCGTGTTTGTGCCTGTGCGCTGGTTTGAGCGTGCGCTTTTTTGCCCTATTCTATTCCATGAATACGTGTTGTAGGCGAGCGTGTGGGCGTTCCGCGCACTTGTGCCCTGTACTTCCCCCGTGACGCCCACGTTTTTGCAAATTGTTCCCAGTTCCGAGTGTTACGCCCGTGTTCCGCCTACTTTTGTTGCGTGCGCCGCGCTATTTGTGAATTTCGCTGTGGCATTGTGCGATTTTCGCTGTGACCTCGCGCACGCTGTTAGATGGCCTGTGCGCCAACGTGCGCGGCGCACTTTTTTATCGCACATCCGCTGGTTTTCTCGCGCACGGCCTTCCATGAATCGGCGTGCGCTGCTTTTCGTGCGATTTTCGCACTTGCACTGCGATTTTCGCTATTCCGCTGCGATTCGCACGTTTTTGCCCACTTGCGCCGCGCTAATTATTCCATGAATCGGCCTGTGAATATGTTAGCCATCATAGGTGCTTGGACGGGTATTCCTGCTGATAAAAAGATATGCAGACTATGTTTAGATGATAACATGGTTGAATCTGTGAGACATGTCCTCGCCTGTTGCCCAAAGATGGGTCTGATATATGATAAATACTTCTCCAAGTTTGAGTTCGAGCAAGATTACATTAAGAGTGAAACATTCTGGCTGAGATGCCTTACGGGATTCAACAAAAGCCTCATCATTGTTATAACACAGATATGGAAGAAGGTAAATGAGTATTTGGGTAAAATTGAGGGTAAGGTTAAACTGCTGACTGATCTTGACAAGAAACATCCAATACGTGCTAATGTGCCTTCTCCTCCTACACATAATTATGAATTGCCATTGAATGTCCCTATTGTGGCTTAATGCCTAGGTGTCATTCAATTTTTTGGGTTTAAGTTATCTCTGTTTTCTGAACACAGTAGCTGCTAATAGTAATACACCTATGGATCATTAATTATGATTATGTTTGTTGTATGACCTTGTATAGATTGTTTCTTTTATCTCTGTATAGGAAACTAAGTTTAAGTTTTATGTTTCTTTATTAGTGATTTTATACTAATAATTTGAATTCTAATTTTAATCTGGTGTATCATTATGTTTAGTTTCATCTTTTGTCTAAATGTAATCATGATATTGTTATATTTGTGTAAAAGTTTATTAACTATACACATTAATAAATAAAAAATATAAAAAATTAGTGAAAGTTTGGAGTAATGGCCTTTGATGCTGTGGACCTAAAGGCGCCTACCTGCATGTACCGATAGGGCCTCCACATTGGAAGTTCCTCAGATTCCCAATTAGCAGGCACCACTGCCAATATAGGGCCCTGCCATTCAGCCTCAATGCAGCGCTGAGAGTGTACCAAGGTTATGAGTGTTGTAGCTTGTTTCAGATTTCCAGAAATGAAAAAGCAGGCCTTTTTTGTCTGATTCGGGCAATATTCAGGAATATTCAGGGTTATATTTGGGGTTCTCTGAAAACAAAAAGTGGACAAAATGCCATTTGGAGGAGAAATAAAGGATGAAATGGCATCAGGCTAGAGATGGGGAGGGGAAAAGATGAAACCATGTGAAATTGGGGAGTTAACTGGGGACAAGTTCAGAGCCCGAACAATTTTTCATTTTCAAGGTTATTTTTGAAAATGTGTCACACTTGTAGTGACCGCAAATATTTTTTAATTTTTCAGGGTTATTTGTGGTTCATTGCTGATATAACTGCGGTTCTGGGAAAGGGGAATTTCACAGCTTCAGTGAGTAGTAACCCATTGGGGCAACATGTCAAGGGATGCAATATGGTCCTGGCCACTGAGCACGAAGGCTGTGCTCACTTGCCCTGTCTAGTGAACCCGAAAGACTTTGGCCGTGACCACCTAGTGGGTCCAAAAGAAACATATTGGAGGGACATGGACAATCGACATGTCCAAAGGCTGTGGCCATGGCTGAAAGCCATGGGTAGTGGCCGTGTAGTGTTTTAAAATATACAGTGGGCACAGCCAAAGGCCGTGTTCACTGCATCCCTGGCTAGTGGGCCCGAAAGACATGCATAGTAGCCACAGCCTAGTGGATTCAAAACAAACATATTGGTGGAACTTGTACACTGGCCATGGGCTTTGTAGTGTTTTAAAATATAGAACGGGCATGACCTAAGTCTGTGCTCACTGGCCAGGGATGAAGAGCCTGGCTAGTGGCCCGAAACACATAAACAGTTGCCTTGGCTGAAGGCCATGTCCACCTAGGGGGTCTGAAAAAAGCATATTGTATATATAAGTGATTTCAACCCGGCCCTCCACCTAAGTCAAGGCCTAGCGTGTGATGCACAGCTGGAACCCTTAATTATATATTTTTGTCTGTAAATTCTTTTATTTCTGAATGATGTACCCTTATATCACGCCCCTCTCTTTGAATCCCCCCAGTCTCATTGAACCAGGAAGCAGGTTGTTTTGCAAAGTTAAAAGATTTATTTTATGAATTTGAACAATATATATATATATATATCACACTATTCATATTTATACAAAGATCACCATTGGGGTGATGTCACAACAATCAACAATCTCTTTAATCAGAATGAGTATGGATTAGAAAACAATGCATCAGAGAATAAAACTTTGTGTGGGTTCAGTCAAATGCAATGTCACTCTTTCCCCCTGCACACTACTCAATCCCCCCCAATATGCAGTATAAAGAGATGGAAGGATAGAACACAGGTTTCTGGAAAAAACACTCAACAAATTCAGTTTCAATCCCAATTCCCCCAGCAAGCAGAGAGAAACAGGAATGATTTCAAAACAGGTCAAATGCTTTTGAATGTGGCTTGAATGAATGGGAAACACACTGAAAGGGATTTAAATCACTAAATTAGATTCAAAACTAGTGGAAGCCAATTTGTATAGTTTCAGGTAAACACTAGCAATGCTGATTGACTAACTAGCAGATTGAAAACTGAATTCTGAGGTCAGATGCAAAGAATAGCTGTTTTACACGTGATGAAATTGTGCCAAACGCAATTTTGCGTCAAATTCTTCCACATGCGATGGGATGTGGGTTTGTTGGAAAGCTGAGGATGTTAGCTTCAATCTGACACTTAAATTTCAATTCTAGCATGTACGTTATGGAAGTTATGAAGGTTTTAGTAGAGGTCAATTTCTCTCAGAAAAGAGTCAAGATTTCAAATGAAAGATGCGCTTTTGAATTTACAAACAGGAATTTCTTTATACTCGGGAGGCTATGAAGATACAAGATACCCACCCGGACAGCCACCAGATCAGTGGCACCTCCGTTCTGACTTTTGCCTGCTAAGACACTTGTCTTTCTTCAGCAACTATATTAGCGCAAAGATGATATTATCACTACCATTAACAAAGGACTATATGGATGAGGGAAAGATTCAGGAAAAACAAAAGAGAGTCTAAAATGCAGTTCTGGATATGATAGAATGGTTTGGATAGGATTGCTTACGGATAAGATACTGGCTATGGACAATTCTATTCTATAGATACACACAACTATGGTTTGGAATAGGCCTGTCAAAGATCTGGTCAAAGGTTTTGGACTGGAATTCTGCTAGCCCACCGGACAGGATTCAGGGTACCCAAATTCTGCACTCAGCATGGCACTCTGGACACTGCACAGCCTCTGGACTGGATCTGACGGGTTGGTTCTGGGTTGCAGCTATCAGGTTACAGCTCTGCTCTACTGGTTTGGATCTCTGGATTCTAGCAAGAGTTCTTAGCGAGAAAGCAGAAACAGCACGGCCAGGCTGTTCTTTTTGTGGTGCCCCTTGGAATTCTGGGGGTAAAATCAAGTTTCAAGATTTTAAAGGCCAAGCTGAGAAGGGATCATCTTTGAAATTGGGCCTCTCTGCTTTCAAAGTTCTGGAGTCTTGGATATGGGTTTCACCTGCAAAGTGCTTTGCCAGTAAATCAGTTGATGGGTGAATCTGTGTGTCCCTAGGTCCTAAACTGTCCCTATTTATGTATTTCCCAAAGGGGTGGGTAGGCTGAATTATACTAAGCACACTCTCTGAGAAGGAACACATTGTTTCATAACTATGCAGTATTTTACAATCCAGGGAGTACCTCCCCTTTGTTTCTGTATAGTAAATCTATTTTTCCCACAAATCATATTTACAATATCACCAACTTGCTAACAATACATAATTATATCACAGATTTAATAGAGCAAGTATCCATCCGAGTCCCATCTTAGTGAGAGCTTCGGTTCAAATTTGACAGTTTTTCGCGCTTTGGTTGGGTACCCAGTGTCAGATCACAATTGCTATAAAATTACACTTTTGGTAGTCTGTCTCTGAACATCGCACAGAGTTCAGAGTAGTTTCAAACTGTGAGCAGAATTTTCATGTTAACAACCGATAAGTTACAGATTTATATAAATTTTGCACAGTTCTCTGAGTCTTTTTCAAAAAGATATTTCCTTGTGGTTTAAGATACACATACCTGTCTGGTCCCACCCCCATGGTTTGCTGGGTCCAGAGCAGTCCAGGGCTCTCTTCCTGCTGGCAGTTGTTTCTGTTGACACCTGAATTTGTATTCCCTTTCAGTCCAGGAAGCCTATTGTATCTCCTCAGAGAAGCAGAGCAAAATCCCCTCCTCCTTTTCATTAGCATCTAACTGAGAGTTCCTGGGCAGAGAGCAAAAGGGAAGGCACCTTTGTTTGGGGCAAACTGTGGAATGTGCTTTTGAAGTCCTGTGGCCGGCATCAGTTCACTTTAAAACACTTTGTTTATAATTGTCTTTTCTAAATAAACTTTACATTTTCAACAAATATACACACAGATCTCTTAATTCCAGTCTTTTTAAACCATAGAAATTAAATAGTAACAACTTATATTGATTTTGATGGCAAGTCTCTTCTTTTCCACTATTTGATTTTAAGACACACGTTTTAAACTAACAGTATAAGCAATTGACAGCTTTGATACAGGCAGGCGGCAGTACTGTGCCCATATCTGACATATTTTTTCCAGGCAAGCACCTTTTTGAATGTGGATATTTGAGTGATGAAATCTGCTTCTCCTGACATTGTGCTTATGGGGATTCCTTAGATAATGTGATGGTGAACACCCAACAAGGATGTTGGATCTTTTCTGATGTTTGGGAACCATCATTTTGAAATTTCATCAGCCAAGGAAAACGGATTTTAGAGCACTTCTGGGTTTTCCTGGCAATGCAGCACTGCCTTTTCAGGTAGTTCCTTTTCCCTCTGTGGACAGCCTAATGACAGGTTTTGGCAGTGTGGTCTCCTGTTCTACCACTGACACAGGCAAGGTAGATTGGCGGCCTATTTTTCCGGTTTCCCTGCACACTTCTCAAAGATTCTTAGCGCGCATAGAGCTTTTTGGCAGCCATTCTGTTGTTTCTGATGAAAGCAGCACACAGTGATGTTGCAGGGCAGAACCTAGTGGGTCAGAATATCCCAAGAACCCCCCCTCGCAATTTGGCATTGATCGCCCATCAATGGGAAGTCGCGAGACTGGGATGATAAGTCTCTTTTCTTTTGGTTCAATGGCAAAATTGCATCATCTTTTTTTTTTGGTTCACTGGCAAGATTCATCAGCTTCTCCCATCAGGGGTGGATCGACCGGTTCTCCTCTCCCAGTCCTGATGTGTGTATGAAGCGATACCCCGGGCCCCTTGGATCTTTGCTTCCGGTCCCTGGGTGGTCCTCCTTGGTTTTAGTCTCCATGGTTTCCAATTCTAGGATAACAAAGCAAAAACATATTTGTAGACATTTCCCCACCACTATTGATGTAGTGGGGCGGACATATATATTTTGACAAATCAGGACACATTTTTCTTTTTGCAATTTATTGACTATATAAATGGAATATTTTTATAATTGGAATTCTAGGGAGCTGGAGTGACCCCCTCTGGGGTTTCAGGAGACTCCTCCAGTTGCTGCTGAGTGTGTCTAGGATGGCAACATTTTAGTTGGTTGATATGGGAGAAGAGATTTGGGCAGAATTCTGTTTAGAGTCTAGGGAATCTGAAACTAGATATGGGAGAAGTTTTGGGTTCCCCTGGTTCCAGTTCTGGGCTGCCCCCCCCTTTTTGGAAGCAGTCACCAGGACGGGTTTGAACCAGGGGTTTTCATGCTGTTGTTTCTGGGGTTGGATGATGGGCGGCGCTAGCTCAGTACCCACCTCTACCCAGTCTGGATTTGGATCTTTGGGTACCCATTTTTCTTTGGGAGGAGTTCCCCCATCTCTGAAGGAGAAGATCCTTTTCCCAGGATCCTCTGATGATCCCTCTCCTTCAAATTGGAAGATTTGTACCTCCTCCTCAAAATGGGCCTGTTTGGGTTCTTTGTTTCTGCTACCCCCCCATCCCCCGCTCCTTGGATGGCAGACTTTCAGGGGCAGGAGTTGTTGATTCCGGTTCCTGGGTTTCCAGGGGCTTTTTACAAGTGGGGAAGGAAGCTCCCTCCAAGGCTTTACACCCCCCTTCCGCTTGTGCCTCCTCCCTGGGAACCGGTCGGTTGTCAGGGTTCTTCCACCATCATTGCTCTGGAGCACCAGGTCCGGAGTTTGAGGCATTCTTCGCCGGCATGCTTATCTGAGGGTTCTGTTGAGCCCTCAGCATGTGACCCAGAACCTGTGCCATGTTTTGGACCTGGCACTCTAGTTGTGACACCCGCTCAGGCTGATACAGGATCCTGTGGTCTCCCCTGGGCTGATCCCGGGAAGGGTAGCTATCCTTTCTCTGAAAATACCCTGGGATTGGAAAATTTGGGTACCACTCCACCCTTAGCCTCCCCTCCCCCGGATTAGGTTGCCTGGGCTCAGGAAAGTGGGGAAAGAAGGATGGATTGTTTTGGGGTTGAAAGTTTTGCGGGTACCTGGGAAAGAAGTTCAGTCCAGGATTTGGGGAATTTCTGCCCTCCTGGGGGAAGTGAGGAGGGAAGTTCCCTGGGTTAGCTGCTGTTGGTTTGGATCCCCCCCCCCTTGGGCTGGAGGAGTCCACACATAACACTGGATGGGTCGGGTCCCCTTACAGCGGGGGCTTATGTAGTCAGGGGAGAGAGAGATCCCATTTGTGGAACTACTTCCTTGGCTCCCTGTTTGTGACTGGCCCGAGGGCCTTCTGGGTTTGGGATTATTCTGATTTTGTGCAGGCAGGTTTTTAGGCCCCCCCATCTCCAAATCTAAAATGGGGGAAACCTTCACCTCTGCCACCTTAGACGCAGAAGGGGTGTTGGTTGGTTTGGGGCTTTTTGCATTCTTTTTGTTTTCTATGGGCTTTTACACCTCATAAATTCGTGTGGCCTGTTCATTGACCCAGCCTAGTGACCTTTTCCCATGAAAATCTCACACTAGCTGGGTTACGATGTACTTGGGGAGAGCGTGGAAAAAAGTATTCGCAAATTCTTTGCTGTCCGTGCGCACCCCTCTGGTGGTCTGCGCAAAGGAACTCTTTAATTCCTGCACAAATTCTTGTGGGGCCTGATCCTCCCCACATTGCAAGTTGTAGGCTGCCTTAGGAGCCTCCTGAGGGTTTCTGTGCACAGACAAATGCTTCAAGATGGCCACCCTGTAGGTGGGCCATCTAGAATGATCTTGGTCTTCCAGCCCCGCAAAGAAACTGGAGTATTCTGGTGAGAAGGTTCATTTCACATATTGAATACAGCTTTGGCTGTCCTTCGTATGTAAAGTTTCCATCATCTGCTCAAAGAGCTCTAAGTGCTCCCAAACAGAATATTTAGCATTTTTATGATAGGGCGTGATGGCGCTCCTTATCGCTTTGATTTGCTTTAGGGGGTCCTTGAACAAGGCCCTTTTTGCCTTATTGGCCTTCTTGGTTCAGGTAACCCTGGTCCACTCCTCCTCTGCTCCCAGAGGTGCCCGTCTGGTCTTCTAGGCTCTTCCGGATTCTGTGAGCCTAGGAATGGCTGGCAGAATGTGGGCACCTAGTCTCCTGTGTCCTGGGGCGCTCAGAGGAGTCTTCTGATTCCTCCTTGCTCCCAGGATGTGATGGGTACCCCCCCACTGCCCTAACTGGGCAGAGGTTTTCAGGATGCCCTTAGTGGGCCTATTCTCATGGAGCTCTCCACTAAATTTAACAGTACTTGGGAACCCATACCCAGATGCCCGCCCATCCAATGCTGGGAGATGCTGGTCTATGAGCCCCATATTCCTTATTGGATTGAAGTCTGCCATCGCCATGGCCCTTGGCTCATGTGCGCCAGTGGACATGGGGGTGGCAGAGTCCAGGGATTGGAAGAGGTGAATGCCTCTGGTACTAGGGTTCCTGAGGTTATGCTCAGGTGTTTCCCTTTCCCAGCGAACCTCATCTCTGTCAGCCCCTGCTCCCTGTTGCCATGCAAAAATATGAGCTTTTTGTTCCCCTATCAAGGTCTTGCTAGTTTGTATCAGTCTCTCTTGGATGGCAACCTGTCTGTGGAGCCTGTCATTGTTCTCACAAGAGCCTCATTTTCTCTCTGTGCTTCCTGTGTTGTTTTAGAGTACTGGGCCAGTCTTTGCTGCAGGAGGGTTACCTCCTGAGTCCTGTCCATGCTGGCCTGGTCCTTCCTTGCTAGAGCCTCCTCCACCCTCCTGGTGTGCTCTAACAATCTTTCATGCTCTTTTTGGAGGTCACCCAGTCCCTGAAGAGCCAGGTGATTTTCATGTATTTTCTCTTTTAAATCACAGACTTCCTGGCCTAAGGTGTCCCTTTCCTGAGGAGCAAGAGCCTGTCTCTGTGCAGCCAGGACATCCCCCTGTCTCTGGAACACACCAGCTTTCTGGCGCTCTTCATCAAATTCTGCCTGGGTATCCAGGTCTTTCAGGATTAATTTATTACTCGCTTCCTTCTCTCTGTCTAGGTGGCTTTGCAGGGTGACTACCTGCTCTGCGCATGCCCTGTTGAAATGTATTTGTTGTTCCAGCTTTTTCTGGCTCTGCAGTAGAGAGTCCAAACTTTCTTGGTACTCCTTCTGTAGGGCCAGCATTCTGGTATCCTGTTCTGCTTTTCCTGCTGCAGGATACCCATGTACTTTTTACATTTGATTATGTACTGCCTACTTTCATTTTCTGATTCCTGGCTCCTCTGTAGCCTCTGCTCAGCAGAGTCCAGATCAGTTTGGCCCTTTCCTAATGTCTGTAGTTGCTTGTTTGCCAGATTTTGGCCCTTGACATATTTGTCCTATATTGCTCCAATATATAGGTATAGATATGCTGCTATTTTAGAAATCTTGTTTTGCTCTTCCTTTGCTTTAGGGGCCATATGTAGTTCACTCAGGGCCATATGTAATGGACACTGGTGTTCCCATATGTCTAACCCGGTTGCAGTGATCTGTTCAGTGATTGCCTGCAACCACACATTCTGATCCTGCTATGTCCATTCACCTCTCACAAATAATTTATGCAACATGTGTTCTTTAGCCAAATTCATTTCTACCAAAGTCGCCATTCTGGAAATTTTGATTTCCTTCCTGACTTACAGAAGTTTATTTTATTTTTGCAAAACAGACCAATTCCTTAGAGTGTTCCTATTGAGGGGTGCTTTTCACAGTGTAACACAGCGTGGTAGCCCAATAGGGATTATGTACCCCGTTAGTTAGCACACTGTATTAGGCTGTCACAAGTGGTATATCTAATTTAGAAATCCCAGACACGAGCCCCCAATTTTTGTAAGTGATTTCAACCCATCCCTCCACCTAAGTCAATGCCTAGCGTGTGATGCACAGCTGGAACCCTTAATTATATATTTTTGTCTATAAGGTTTTTTTATTTCTGTACCCTTCTGTACCCTTATATCACGCCCCTCTCTTTGAATCTCCCACCCCCCACCCCCCGGTCTCACTGAACCAGGAAGCAGGCTGTTTTGCAAAGTTAGAAGATTTATTTTATGAATTTGAACTATATATATATATATATATATATATCACACTATTAATATTTGTACAATGATCACCATTGGGGTGATGTCACAACAATCAGCAATCCCTTTAATCAGAATAAGTATGGATAAGAAAACAATGCAGCACAGAATAAAACTATGTGTGGGTTCAGTCAAATACAATGTCACTCTTTCCCCCTGCACACTACTCAATTCCCCCCAATATGCAGTATAAAGAGATGGAAGGAGAGAACATAGGGTTCCGGAATAAACACTCCAAGTCCAATGCTTTTGAATGTGGGTTGAATGAATGGGAACAAACACTGAAAAATGGATTTAAATCACTAAATTGGATTCAAAACTAGTGGGAGCTGCTTTGTATAGTTTCAGGTAAACACTAGCAATGGTGATTGAATAACTAGCAGATTGAAAAAAGGAATCCTGTTGGTTAGGGTCTGTCCTTTCTCCTTTGAGAAGGAACACATGTTTTCATGATGATGCAATATTTTACAATCCAGGGAGTACCTCCCCTTTCCCATAGGACTCAATGGGAATGGGATTAACACCATTTCACCTCTGTGATTCCCGGGAAACAGGGGTTGTAATGTCCCGGTAATTCCGGGAATCACGGAGGCGGAATGGTAATACGAGTCCGGCGGTAACCAGGCGGTTTTACCGCCTCGGTTACTGCCAGACTCGTAATGAGGCCCATTGTCTTCCTTCCTTGAGTCTATTTTCTTTGTCTCTAGGCACCAAAATCAGCAATGCAGAATCATACATACATATTCCCCTCTAGCCCTGCTCCCAACCTGTAACCCCCGGGTGAGTCCACTAGGAACAGTCCTCCGTTGCTTCCCAGCAAGGCTCACGCTTTATAAATCCCACACACAGACATGAATAATACTAATTTTTGTAAATATGTTTAATTGCATTGATTGTTATTATTTCAATGATTAATATTTATTTGGTGTATTCATTTGGTGTATTTTTCATGCATTACTACAATGTATTGTATTCTCAATCAATCAATATACCAACCAGTCAATCAAAAGATTACATTTCCTGAGTGGTCACATTGTCCACAAAATTCCACAAGGGAAGCAAGCTGGAGCAAGTAAGAAAGTACCCACCTCCAAGCAACCCAGCAGTGTGGCAACCGGTGCATGCGTTAATACCAGAACTAGTTGAGCACAAGAACGGGCAGCTGGAACTGAGCTCAAGGCATCACCTGATTTGTACTGTTGGGGAAAAAGCTGACTGGCGCTGCAGTAGTGGAGCAAATGCTCAGGGAAATGGTATAGTCACAGCTGAATCAGTAAGCACTGGATAAACATAAGGCCGGCTGTGACTGCAGACAATCCAGTGCCTTCAGAAAAAAGGTGGTAATGGTGGTAAAAATGAGGAAAAGGGCATCAACAGTGCTCCTGCCAGCCCAGAACATGTGAGTGCAAGTGTGACTGAGGAGCAACAGAAGCACAGCACAATGCAAACAGCATCTGTTCTACAAATCAGTGGCATTTATTTTCCCAGGAAAAGAAATTAAGCCTGTGATGAAATGACAACTGCCCTCCAGGAGTACAAGGATGAGTACTGGCTAAACCGGTCACTCATCCCTCAAACTACTACTAAACAGGCAGTGACGCCAAACATGATGGGTTAACAGGCACATTCAACAGATATACCTCCTTCCCCTTTTGTGGCAACGTGGACCGAGGGTTTTCTATTGTCTTAAACGCGGTGTGAAGGTGATGACAGAAGCAACCCAAACAGCAATAGTACAGCAGTCCAATCAAGGTTAAAAAAGAATATGCATACTTTAATTAATTAAACATACCAATTTGCAATAACAATATCACAAAAACACTAACAAAAATCTACCCCTGTGGAATAAACACTGTTTTTGCAGTGTGTAGATGATGCAAGTACTCTCGGTAATGTAGCAAGGGTGAAAGTCAATAAATCACAAGCAATGTCACCAAAAAGGTTCCAAAAGTGGACTGGGACCACTTAACAATGCTTTTCTTGGCAGTTCGCCATTATTCAAACAGGATTTGGGATGCTGCATTTGCGGGTTGAATCAGGTTCAGATGTGGGAAGTCTTCATGGTCAAACCACCGAGCTGCCATTGAGTCAGTTCAAGGAGGTAGCTTCATACGGTTTGAAGGTGGCATTCAAGTGATGCATTTCGAATGGCCCACCAGGGTGGGTTCAAAGGTGCAGCCGGTTCGAGACGTAGGTAACCGCTGGGTCAGTTCAACGAGTGTCGTAACACTTCCAGTGGTTTCAATGGAGGTCTGGGCAGTTCGAAGCTGTGCCCTTGATAGTCCAATGTGCTGTTCTAAGAGGCGGCGGTTCAAACTCACCGGCGGTGGTGGGCTTTTCTTTAAACTGAGCATGTGACATGCTCTGCTTGGAACAATGTGGCGTCCAGCTGGTACAATGAAAGCAGCAACTGGGTATCCAGTGATTTTAACGATTGGAAAACATAAAATGTATTTAACGACAAATCTTTAATAACAAAAAAAACTAATACAAAAAATAAACCTATATAAGGGGTGGGGTACGGGGTTAAAATGGGTGGGGAAGGGGTTGGGTGGGTTTAAAAGCATAGGGAATGGTAGACTTTAGGGGGGACACCCCCAAATAAAAAATTTAAACGTTTTGTCATTAATTCATTCTCGGTTGTTTAATTCGGTAAAATCACATAGATCCCAGCAACCGCAGTACGAAGAACTTTGGAAGAAGTGCCAAAAGCAGCATCGTGGGTCCTGCTGGTCCAGAGGTGTTTGAACACAGTCAATTCTGGTTTATTGGTGGTTCAATACTGCAGCATTTAGGAACACAGCCACTTTACTTCTTCTGGTGCTTTCAGTTCCAATGCAGGGGCCTAAGGACGAGATTGGTCCTTGTTCTCTTCAGTCCCACCTGAGGGAGGCTAGATAGCATCTGTAGAGGCGCTTCACCTGCAGTGAGGGGGCTGGCTACTAGTGGAGCTGGCAGAGAGGCAGAGAGGCATGTCTTGGTGCAACAGCTGTTCACCCCTAATGTGTGTAAGGAGCAGAACTTGCAGCTGACTTGGAAAACCTACCTTTACCTGAGAATTAGATGACCTTGGAAAGGGCAGCACATCCAATAGGGTCCAAACTAATGCTTCTGTTTCTATTGTAAATGTCCAAAGGAATCAAGAAAGGTGTGGGATCCCTCTTCCTTAGTAAGGTAAAGGTTCACAAGGAATTTTATCAAAGCAAGCTTGCTTTAAGGGGCCCAATCCCTGCCAATGTAAAAGTGACTTTTGCCTTCTTGCATTATATCCAAAGTACTTTGCTGTGCAGGAAGTGGAAGAGACATGAAAGATAGGCAAGTCCACAGAAAAGCAAGGTGGGCGGACCCTTCCTCCATTCCAGTCTCCTTTGTCGGACTGTCTAATCCCATCCCTTCCCAAGCCTGCAACTTTAAAGCCCTTTAGTATGCAACACCCTGGTGTGAAGCTGGGCTTTTTGTTTTGGATGTACCTCCTTGAAGTTTGGTTCCCAGGGCTCCCCTTCCGTGAGCTCCCTGGGCTGGCGAGAAGTGTTTCCCAACATCACAAAGTATCGAAGAGTGACAGGTTACGCTTCCTTTTTTCTACTGCCTGCATCAGAGACAGGCAGTCTAGAGAGAATACATGTAAGCTATCCATGGATGGCCTGGGTTCACAGTGTTGGCATATTTAAGCTACAAATGCACATGTGTTTTTAATAGTTATGTATACTACTGCCCACCATACCAAAACCTGAACATGGTTATTATTTAGGATTCCCCTATCACCAGGCAATACTGTATCATAATTTATTATGAGGGTGGATCAGAGGTAGAGATTTAATTGAAGCCACTGTATGCAGTGAAGATGCTCTGTGCCACCATAGAGTAAGAGCTGCAGATCAGGAAACTGATGCATCAAGGTACTGGCATCCATTTTGCCTTTAGCATGTAGTTTAATGAAAGGGACACTCATTTAGCAGACCACCCTTTCTAACATGGATTTACCTGCATCATTGTATTATTAAACAACATCAAAAAAGCTAAGGTGTTCACACCCTTGCCAGATGGCAATCTTTCACAAATCCACAGTTGGGTAAGTAGGCAAGGTATGACTGGATGTGCAGTGGTATCAATAGACATAGGTCTAAGAACCCTAAGGGTCTTTTTTTTCTGCTATTTTTCTGGCGACCGAATCTGCCAGCATCATCACCAAATAGGAATCTCTGTGGCTATCAATGTGATAAAGTCCACATCAGCAATCTGGGACTTTTTCACATATGAAAAGTACAATGACCACATAGTTACATTGGAATCTGCATACTCTGCACAAAACACGTTCCATGGGAAGCCAGTTACACATTATGGTAATAGGGGACTACACGATGACTTGGAAAACATTCATTAAGGGCAACTGCATGCTAAAAGAGCTATCTGACTTAAGTAGGGGCAGTGTTAATGGTCAAGGGAAAAGAGAATAGTGAAGGTGCTGTAGGAACAACACCTCCTTAAGAAGAATCAAGTAAGGCATCATGGACCATGCCCCTATGTCCTCCCCCAGGTGACACAGCATTGCCTCCCCTGCTCATTCATAGTCAGAATGCAGTGAGGCAGGAACACTGGCTGTCAAATCTGGCAGCACACTTTACAGTCTAGTTCTATGTAACAAGGATAAAGACTGCCTTCATATAGTCTGCAAAGTTTCAGAAACGTTGGTCATTTTTTATAATGGGAATCTGGCAAACATGTTGGCAGTTGAACTTCTGCTCTGATCTTTGGTGGACACTGAAGGATTCCTAGAATTTGTTGGAGTAACTGCTCTAAAATGTCTGGTACCGAGGAACACATTTTTTCCACAACTTCAGTGCCTGATCTTCACCAAACACTGTCAGCATCAATTGGAGAAACACTGAGCGCCATGCACACAATTCATGTGGCAATGAACATGTGTACAAGCAACAGACTTCATGTGCAATACGGCATGTAGGGTTTTTTTTTAGTGAGGTAGACACCAGCCAGTCAACCTTCACTGCTGCAACTGCCATACTGCAGAAACCTGACCAGCAAGTAACCTTTTCAATGTGGCAAGAGTGCACATAGTAGAAAATATCCTGGCTGTATTTAAAGCCCTGATTCTGGGATGGCTTAAACCAAAAAGATGAACTGTTTTTTTTTTTTGCCTAATACAATGGTAGCAACATTGCACAACCAATCGCTGATGGTAACTATTACATTGTGCTTTTCTTTTCACACTGCTTGAGACACACAGAATAAGTCGTCATGAACAAAGACCCAGAGATTGTCAATTTAATGGCCGTAAGTCACACAAATTGTGGCCATTTTAGCAATTTTGCCAAAGCCTGAAAGACCTTGAGAAGTTTGCAAACAATGAATGGCCTCCCAATGGAATGCAGTACTATATATGCTTCAATGCCCCTTTCAACAACACAGCCCTGTCAACCATTAAGTGATGCAACACAAAGGTTAAGCAGGTTCATCCTTGTTTTGACTCGTAGGCTATGGGATCCTGTGAAATGGTGCACCCAGCTTCTAGAGCCTTGTTGTGCTACACAGACTCAAAGCAATCAAAGCACATCTATCAGTAATGGGATCCCACTGGTTCATCTGATCAAGGACCAAATCGAGAATATGGGGAGGGACATTGAGAAGTAGAGGACTTTTTAGTTCTGGGTCTGGCCAACTGCATGCATCAGCATTTAGAAACAAATGTTAGGATTAACACAGACATATTTAATTCAGACAAATTTATCTGTGCCACAATTTGAAAACTATGCTACACATTTTGATAGCCTGTATTTTAAGAGTAGATGGTAATGTGGCACAGTACAAGCGTTGGATACAAGATATACATATAGGTCATTTAATTTGTTTCCATAAATGTTTGATTTATGCACAGGAATACAGAGATCTGATTGTGAATGTATGTCTCCCTGGTTCCTTAAGAATGTGCTCATATGCTGCACTTTCAAGAGTAATGTTCTATATTTTGATCATTGTCCTCACCTGTTTTCTTTTTTATATAATTATTTTTTTAATGCTCATGGCACCTTATTCCAAGGAAAACATGCAATGTAATGTACACCGTGGGCCTCATTACGACCATGCTGGTCCGGTTACAACGGTGCCGGTAAACCTACTGGCACTGTAGTTACCAGACCGGCATAGTAGACTCTGCAGGCGGGTGCCATCCTGCCTGCGAGGGCCAGACATGTCGGGAAGAACGGCACTTGCCTGCAGAGTTTCACAGAAGCACCGGCACCGTTATTAACGGTGCCGGTGCTTCTATGGTCCCCATTCCCATTGAGTCCTATGGGCCTCAAATGGGAATGGGGATTAACATTTACCAGTGCCTGACTTCCCGGAATGCCGGGTGCATAATCCCCCAGTGTTTCTGGCAAACCAGGCACCGGGAAATATTGCAAGTCTGGCAGCAACCCTCCGGTAACCCTGGCAGGGTTACCGTCGGACTTGTAATAAGGCCCAGTGATGTTGTGCGGATATGGAAATGTAATGCAAGTACTCTATGCCCATGGTCTCTGGCGCTATAGAAATGACCCAAAACTAAAACCAATCCTAACTTCACAAATGGGACATTTCCACCTTTAAAGGCTATGGAAGAAGAAGCCAACATGCACCACCGTGTTGATCGTGAGGGGAAACTAGCTTTCTTACCTCTGTTACTTAAATTGATCCTTATAGCTGCATTTCCTGTCTTTTAATTCTTTTGTTTACATTGAATATATCTTTTAGCATTTTCTCGTTCGGATTCTTGTATTTGCACATATACGTTTTAAAACTGAATTGTAGGGTTTTGTTTGTGTTTACCTGTTAATTAGGTCCACCATGCCTGTACACTGCACTTTTTGTTACCTTAAAACACTGCTTGGCAGGTATTGTTTCCGTGCAGCAAGGTAACTACATTTCCCAGCTTTTGTGTAGTTTCTCCAGGCTTTTTAGACATTGGGCCTCATTACGACTCTGCCGGTCTGGTAACAACGGTTCCACTAGGCTTACCGGCACTGTTGTTACTGGACCGGCAGAGTACAAGTTTGCGGGCCGGATGCCCTCCCGCCTGCCAGGTCTGACCTGGCGGGTGGTACGGCACCCACTCGCAGACTTTGACGGTAGCACCGGCACCATTGTAAATGGTGCCGGTGCTACCGCCCCCCCATTCCCTTTGAGTCCAATGGGACTCGAATGGGAATGGGGAGTTACATTTTCCAGCGCCTGGCTACCGTGACCGCTGGAGCTATAATGCCCCGGTAATTCCCAAAAGCCATGCACTTGGGAAAAAACACAACTCTGGCGCCAGCCATGATCTTTTTACTGGCACGGCTACCGCCAGAGTTTGTTGGGTGTCCTGACCCACGTTTGAGCTATCATGCTGCAACATTTGGTGCTGTGGGCTTAGAAAATCCAAGATGGCCAAAAAGCCCACATGTACGCCAAAATCCAGGAGAACCACACAGTTTGTGCACATTAAAATGGTTGCCTAACTTGCCACCCACCAGTGCGAGCAGGATGGGCCGGGGTGCCATGGGTGCCATGAGTGAAATGTGTGCCAAAGGAAAAACCGCACTTTAAAATTACCTTTGGTTTCTCTGAATGCCAGCTCAAAATGCCTAACATTGCAACACATCCAAAAATCTCACTGAACACCAGCGGACATCTGGCAGAATGAAGTATGTGTGCATACTAAATCTGGGAAGTTGAAGAGCCCCAAAACAATGTTCATAACAAGACTGGCTGAGCTCTGCAGGTCTGCAGCAGCCTAACTGAAACTGGATTTAAAACTACCAAAATCGAAAATGTTAAAATTAACTGAGTGACCTACTTTTGAGTGTGACATAGTTTGTAACTGTTAAAATGTCATAGTTTTGAACTTAGAATCCGCATTCTAGCTGCATATGTAAAAATTGTCTTGACTTAAACTGGGGAACAAAAAGTGACATTTTACCTGAAACCTGGCTTAAGGAAACTGGAATTCTGCCAGACAGCTACCCCTGACAGGAGTGGGGGCTTGCCCAACAAATGCATTCCCAGGCCTGGCTCCATTCTGTTGCTCCTGCCAAAAGGAGGTCACACACTCTCTGATTGAATTACCAGGGAATTGCAAGAAACTAAAGAAAGGGCCCAGGCAGATGGTTTATTAGGGTGGTCGTAAATGGCTTCCTTTTGAACAAAGCCCTGCCTTGACTCAGGCAGATGGTTTATTGGGGGGACCGTAAAACAGCTTCCTCTTGGCAGGAGCTGGGAGGGGCAGGGTCTCTGAGCTTGGCAGAAACTGGATAAACTGGTTTCTACACCATGTGACCTGAAAAGACACACCCCTGTTGGCCAGAATATGATTCTAAGAAAGATGTATAACTCACAGTGCGGACTTGTCAAAATAATTTAAATGATACCATAATTCTTGTGATTTTTCTGTGCACGTTTTAAGACGCGTTGGGAATTTGTGTCATGTTCTGGGGCAAAACCCCGCTATTTATTGACACCACAGACTCTGTGTTTAAGCTAGAGACATGGTAATTTACTGGAGTATGTATGGACAGGCCGTGTATATGTGTATAATTTTTAATGAAAAACCAATGTTGCAAAACCAGTTAAAAAATGCAAAATGTTGCCAGTTCTGAATGCGAGCTCTTAGAAACATCAGAGTTTGAACAGAGTATACCTCATGTGATCCGTGATGGGTGCATGTAATTTCAAACCACTGTGTATCTATGAAATATGTCTTTAGGTCAAATATAGATTTGTGTGTAATTTGACAGGGGAGTGTCCTTTCTGCCAGCCATTAAATGACATCATTCTGACACACAATCCTGTTCTCCAGTGAGAACGCCAAGAATTCTCCCAACCTATCAGAACTCTGAAGGGGTTGGGCCTGTAAAGCTAGCCTCTCCACCCACTTTCAAAACACATAAAAAGAGACAGGTAGAGACATTCAATTCCATTTGCTGCGGAGCATGCTGACCGACGACTTCACATCCAGAGATCCCACACTTAGACTTCCAAGCTAAACAGAGACTACAGAACTTTGAACCAAGAAGACCCACTGCAAGCAAAAGTATTTGTCAGCAGGCCCAAAAATCATTTGCAGACTATCAACAGCCGGACGAGCTGTTTGAATTCCCTGCCTAGAACATTGCCGGGACCGGTAGCAGTGTCCAGGAGCCGTGCAGATCAGCACTGTGTCCGGAGAAAGTGGGACCAGGAGCCGTGCAGACCGGTGCTAGACCAGACCAGCAGAACCCAAGATCCAGGAGCAGTGCCGGTGACTCAGAAAGCAGAGCTGTACTCAGAACCGGAGACCAGATCACTGTGAAGTGCTGTGCGCAGTGACCGGATCCGTGACAAAGTCGCCTTCCTGTCCAAAATCTCTTGTGAGTACTCAGCAAAACTCAGAACCTATCCCTTAGTATAATATAATATAATTCAATCTATTTAACCTAAGTAGAACTGTCACCTGTCATTTTCTAGCTGCAAGCTGTAACCTGTCGCTTTGAACTTTTAAAATTTCAAATCCGAAAAACTACCTTTATTTAACTGTCCGTATCTCTCGAACCGTTTGGGCTAGGAACTTTGTTTAATTTTCCTCTGAAAGCTTAGAATCTCAGCTTTTCAACAAGCTACTCCTTATAATTCTGCCGTAATCACGATTCACGCACTTGCGAATTTTACCGCGATTTGCGATTTGGTTAAAAATCCAGCCACGTGTAACCATCAGCAGTCATCTCTTTCCTTGCTAAAAATTCATTTGCCTCTTAATCACCCTCTCTGAATCATTGCTAAAGTGAGCCTGAACTCATATTAACTAGATACCACTCACCCTGAACCTCCTGAAGGGAATTAAAAGTATTTTCAGCATATTTCTCGCTGCATTGTCACCATATTCAAAGCATTTTGCCTGTGTTTCAAAACTCCTATTGTTGTATAAGCTTGCTGGGGTGAACTGAATTACATTTGATTGCATTTCTAAGAACTGTGTGCTCTCCTCTTCATTTCCTTACATTGCATAAGGGGGGGAGTGGATTGCCAGAGAAAAGTGATTACATTGTTTTGTTGAAATCATATTGAGTATTTTCTGTATTGCATTTTCGTTCAACATTGCATCCATCTGAAACTAGATAAAGCATTCTCTACCACCTTATTCTTCTGTTCCTGTTCCCAAGCGTGCTACCTCATCCTTTATACTACTCCTGGGTAATCAAATCAGTTTATTAGTAGAACATTACCCATTGTTGTTAGCTGCTCATGTTCTGAAGTGTGATATTAATTATTAATTTATTATAAAGTGTGATATATATATATTGTTTATATTCTCAAATAAACCGTTTAAACTTGCAAAACAGAACTACTTCTTGGCTCAGTGGGGTCAGGGGGGTTCCAAGAGGGGGGTGTTATATAGGGGTAGTCATCCAGAACTCATGAACTGGACATAAAGATATATCAATAAAGGTTTCCATTCAGTATCCCAGACTAGGCATTGACTTAGCTGTAGTGCTGGATTGAATCCTCTTACAAAGTGGGGGCTCGAGCCGGACGTTTGGGTTAGATCTATCACTTGTGCAGATTAATACAGTGTGCCAGCTGACCAGATACACATATCCGGTCGGATCACCACGCTGTGTTACGCTGTAAAGCACCCCTCAAAGGAACGCTCTAAGGAAAAGGTCTGTTTTGCAAAAATAAAATACAAACTTCTGTAAGTCAGGAAGGAACTCAAATTCCAGAATAACGACCTTGGTAGATATGAAAATAGCCAGAGAGCACTTCTTACATAAGCTATTTGTGAGAGGTGAGTGGACTCATCAGGACCAGACGGTCTAGTTGCAGGCAATCGCACCCCAGATCACTGAAACAGGGTCAGATATATGGAGAGACCAGGGTCCCTTACATGTGGCCCTGAGTGAACTATATATGCCCCCTAAGGCCAAGGATGAGCACAACAAGATTGCCAGGGTAGCGGCATATTTATATTTACATATGGGAGCCATGCAGGACAAATGTGCTGAAGGCCAAGATCTGGCGAGTAGGCAACTGCTGGCATTACAGAAGGCCCAATCTGATCTGGACTCTTCTGAGCAGAGGCTGCAGAGGAGCCAGGAGTCAGAAAATGATAGTAGGCAGTATATCATTAAAATAAAAGAGGACATGGATATACTGCAACAGGAAAAGGCTGACCAGGATACCAGAATTCTGGCCTTGCAGAAGGAACGCCAAGACAGTTTGGACTCCCTACTGCAGAGCCAGAAAAAGCTGGAGCAACAGATCAATTTCAACAGGGCATGCACAGAGCAGGTAGCCACCCTGCAAATCCAACTAGACAGAGAGAAAGAGGAGAGCAATAAACTGATCCTGAAAGACCTGGATACCCAGGCAGAGTTTGATCAGGAGCGCCAGAAAGCTGGTGCCTTCCAAAGGCAAAGGGACGACCTGACGGTAAAGATGCAGACTCTTAGTCAGGAAAGGGACACCTTTGGCCAGGAAGTCTGCCACTTAAAAAGAAAAATGGAAGAAAATCACCTGGCCCACCAGGGACTGGGTGGCCTCCAAAAAGAACACCAGGACTTGCTAGAGCACACCAGGAGGGTGGAGGAGGCTCTGGCAAGACAGGAGCAGGCCAGTAGGGATGGGACTCAGGAGGTAACCCTCCTGCAGCAAAGACTGGTCCAGTGCTCCAGGACCAATCAGGAAACGCAGAGAGAGAATGAGGCTCTCTGCCAGCACAATGATAGGCTCCAACAACAGGTAGCAATGCAGGAGAGACTGATAGAGTCTAGTAAGGCCTTAACTGAGGAACTGAAGGCGCAGGCTCTTGCATTGCAACAGGGAGCAGGGGCGGATAGAGACCAGGTTAGCTGGGAAAGGGAAACTCCTGAGCATAACCTCAGGAGCCCTAGTACCAGAGGCCTTTATCTCTCTCAGTCCCTGGACTCTGCCACCCCCATGTCCCCTGGCGCACATGAGCACCGGGCCACAGGGATGGCAGATTACTATCCAGCCAGAAGCATGGGGCTCATAGGCCAGTACCTCCCAGGAATGGATGGGCGGGCATCCGGGTATGGGACCCAAGCACAGTGCAATTTAGTGGGGAACCCCAGGAGAATAGGCCCATTAAGGGCATCCTGAAAACTTCTGCCCAGTTAGGTCAGTGGGGGGGTACCCATCAAATCCTGGCAGCAAGGAGGAATCTGAAGACTCCTCTGAACGGTGCAGGACACAGGAGACCAGGTCCCCACATTCTGCCAGCCAATCCCAGGCTCGCAGAATCCTCTGGGAGCAGTGCCTCTGAGTCAGAGGATGAATGGACCAGGGTTACCCGAACCAAAAAGGCCAATAAGGCAAAAAGGGCCTTGCTTAAGGACCCATTGAAGCAAATAAAGGCAATAAGGAGTGTCATCACGCCTTATCACAAGAACACCAAGTATTCTGTTTGGGGACACTTGGAGCTTTACGAGCAAATGATGGAGACTTTCCATTTGAAGGACAGCCAAAGCTGTATTCAATATGTAAAGTGGACCTTCTCACCAGAATACTCCAGTTTCTTTGCGGGGCTGGAGGACCAAAATCATTTAAGATGGTCCACCTATAAGGCGGCCATCTTGAAACATTTTTCTGTTCACAGAAATCCTCAAGAGGCTCGCAAGGCAGCCTACAATTTGCAATGTGGGGAGGATCAGGCCCCACAAGAATTTGTGCAAGAACTGAAACGTGCCTTTGCGCAGACCACCAGAAGGGTGCGCACAGAAAGCAGAGAATTTGTCAATACATTTTTCCATGCCTTGCCCTTAATATATAATGACCCAGCTCGTGAGAGATTTTCATGAGAAAAGATCTTTAGACTGGGTCATTGAACAGGCTACCCGGATCTATGAGGTGCAGAAGCCCATAGAAAATAAAAGCAATACCCAGAAAAATCCCAAAACCAACAGCACCCCTGCTGCTGCCAAGGTGGCAGAGGTAAAGGTCACCCCCGTTTTGGATTTGGAGATGGGGGGGCCTAAAAACCTACCTGCACCTAATAATTCACAGCCCAGAAGGCCCTCGGGCCAGTCACAGACAGGGAGTCGAGGAGGTAGTCCCACAAATGGGGTCCCCCGCTCCCCTGACCATGTAAGTCCCCACTACAAGGCAAACCGACCAATCCTGGGTTATGTGTGGACTCCTCCAGCCCAAGGGGGGGGATCCAGCCAAGCACCTAACCCAGGGAACTTTACTCCCAACTTCCCACAGGAGGGCAGAAATTCTCCAAATCCTGGGCAGGACTTTTTCCCCGGGTATCCGCCCAATTTCCAGCCCCAAAATCATCCATCCTTCTTTCCCCAGTTCCCTGAGCCCAGACAACCTAATCCGGGAGAAGGGAGGCCAAGGGTGGAGGGGTACCAAAATCTTCCCAACCAGGGGTACTACCAGAGAAGGGATAGCTACCCTTCCCGGGATCAGCCCAGGGGAAAAAATAGAGCCCTGTATCAGCCTGAGCGGGTTTCCCAGTTAGAGTGCCATGTCCAACATATGGCACGGGATCTGGGTCACATACTGAGGGCTCAACAGAACCCTCAGATGAGCATGCCACCGCAGAATGCCCCAAACTCTGGACCTGGTGCTCCAGAACAATGACGGGGGAAGCACCCCGATAACACACCGGTTCCCAGGGAGGAGGCACAAGGGGAAGGGGGGTGTAAAGCCTTGGAGGAAGCTTCCTTCCAAACTTGTAAACAGCTCCTAGAAAACCAGGAACCGGAAACAAAATCTCCTACCCCTGAAAGCCTGCCTCCCAAGGAGCAGAGGGGGGGTAGGAGAAACAAAGGACCCAAACAGACCCACTTTGTGGAGGAGGTACAGATCTTCCAATTTGAGGGAGAGGGATCCTCATAAGATCCTGGGAAAAGGATCTTCTCCTTCAGAGATGGGGGAACTCCTCCCAAAGAAAAATGGGTCCCAAGGGATTCCAATCCAGACTGGGGAGATATGGAGACTGAGCTACCGCCGCCCATCATCTTATCCCAGAACCCACAATACAAAAATCCCCTGGTTCAAACCCATCCTGGTGACTGCCTCCAAGAAGGGGGAGGCGGCCCAGAACCGGAACCAGTGGAACCCACAATGGCTCTGATCTCCAGTTGCCAACTTTTTCTTTCAGATTCCCAAGGCTCTCCACAGAACTCTGCCCAAATCTCTTCGCTAGCAATGTCCAAAACCAGAAAGTTAGCCCACCAGTTGTCCAAAAATGTGCATTATCTGTGCCCCCTTGAGGAGAAGGAGGGAAGATACTATGCCCCGGTACAAGTACAGGGGCATGTTACATTTTTGGCACTGGTGGACACTGGATCCCAAGCCACCCTTCTGTCCAAAAGGGCCTTTGAGGAACTAAATGCAGGTAGGGGGGAGAATTACTGTATTCCTCTCACCTCTCTTCCTGGACAACTGCAGAACTTTGACGGGAAGGAAATTCCTGTTGAGGGGACTGCAGATTTGGACATCAAAATTGGGCGACACAAGGTGAAACACCCGGTCATAGTAGTGACTCCAGAGGGCACCCCTTGTTTACTAGGGAATGACCTCCTGAGAAGGTTGTCACCCCTAATAGATTGTGTAAACAAGGTCCTCTGGACCCAGACTAGCCGACCAATAAAATTAAAACAGAGTGTCAACCATGTTAGTTTAAACGGCACCTGCCACATGGTTGAACAAAAATCTGACCAAGTAGAATTTCACTTCCAGAACAACCAAATTCCAGACGTGACAGTAATAGCAGTAGGACAACAGACTGGTGACGGGGGGTCCTCTCTATTTCTGAAAATCAACCTTCCTTCCAGTTTAAGGTGGTATTCCACACTGGAAGGAAACACCCTGAAATTCTTTACTAATCCACAATCAGAAACTCCCACTCCTATAGTCCAGAAAGATGTGAAATCAGCTCAGAGCCTGGCTGATATTCAGCAAATTGGAGAGCAGTTGTTCATCCCTGTTCAGTTAAATGATGGGAAGGACTCTGTTCTCGCTCGAGTGTGCGTGAACAATGGTAAGAGCTTCATCAGCGAAGCCATGTTCCGCCAACTCCCAAAAGATCCAGCCATTCCCACATTCAAACTGATAGACAAATGGGAAATGGACCTGGAAGCACCCAATTCCAAACATCTCCTGCCAAGCAGGTGTATGCTCAAAATCTCCATTGGCAACAAGAGCATTGTCCACAATTGTTGGGTCGTGCGAGACATCACTGCCGCTTTTTACTTAGGCAGTGACATTCTCAATCGCTTTACCATTAGTTTGGACCTAATAAACTTCAAAGCTTGGTCCCGATTAGTGGATAATCCCATGGGCTTTGATGATCCAGAAAAAGTATTTAGGTCAGCTCAATTGCTACCTTATGCAGTTGAAATTCAGATCAAAGAGGAAGTCACCATCCCAGAAAGGACCCGACTATTCTCCCTGGAAGTGAAAGTTAAAAGAGGACAATATTTGCAAAACCCTGATGCTTATATACATCTAAATGCTTCTCTCCAACAGCAAGGGTTGGGGGTAAACCCAACTCCATTAGTCAACATAGAACATGATACCATTCCAATAGAGGTGGATAACAGCAACTTAAAGAGTATTACTCTAGCCGCAGGCACCATTATTGGAATGGCGGTTGATGACCGACATTTTTCCATTGATTAAGGAAATGAACTGTTAGGACCTATCCCCAAGGACTGTTTCGACAGTGACAGTGATGACAATACAACACCAGACAGGATTTTTACCCGGCATGGGGGAAACTTCCTGGTGTACACTTCCTGCCCTTATGGTAAGGAAGATGTGACTTGTGACTTCAGGAGGGATGAGGTGATTTTCCAGGTCCATGAGGGTTGCCTTTCCCACCTGAAGCCTCCAGTCCAAATCAGCACTCTGACCAGGGACTTCTCCACCCAGCTGGAGGAGGCCGCTGAGATAGCCAAACCAGAAGTCTTTCCAGGCTTCAGGCAGATGGTGGAAGAGAGAGTCAACCTAGCTGATGCCTGTGTGACTCTGGAACAAAATCAAAAGTTGAAACAAGTTTTCTTGGATTTCCAAGATCTCTTTGCGGTAGACTCATATGACTGTGGCCGCACCGACATCCACACAACAACAATTCCCACGGACCCTGGAATGACTCAAGTGTTTGTGAAGCAATATCGTTTGCCACTCGCATCCATGGAGTCCCTTACTGAAATAATTAAGAACCTTGGGTCCCGGGGGATAATTCGTCCAATACACAGCACCTTCAATAATCCGGTGCTGGGAATATTGAAGCCGAACGGCCAGTGGAGACTCTGCGCCGACCTTAGGGAGCTCAACAAATGGGTCCATACTTCCGATGGCCTCTGCCCTACATTGACCAAGGGCTGGCCCAGATCCAGGGGTCACAGGTATTCACTGCAATAGACCTGAACAATGGATACTGGACCGTGCCTGTCAGTAGGGAGGACCAATACAAGCTGGCTTTTACCTTTGGGGGCCAGCAGTACACATGGACCCGGACTCCCTTCGGATACCTCAACTCAGGCAATGAATTCAACATGTTCCTACATAAGGCCATGCCCGACCTGGGTGCGAGGGGTAACCTGGCTTATGTAGATGATGTCCTCATCAAAAGTTCATCTGTGGAGGAACACATAGCGGAGATCTGTTATGTTCTGACCCAGTTGAGTGCCGCCGGAGCAAAACTTTCCTTTCAGAAAGCACAGTGGTGTAGAACCCGTGTTAATTTCTTGGGGCATGAGATTACTCCTCAGGGTCTCTGTCCCCAGGAAAAGAAAGTGGGAGCACTTCAGAAACTGAAAGACCCCACAACTCTGCGGGAACTAAAGAGCCTCCTTGGACTGACTAATTACAGCAGAAAGTTCATTGAGGGCTACGCAGAGATCACCAGACCCCTGATTCATCTCCTGAAGGGGGGGGTCAAGTGGGAATGGGGTCCAGAACAAGCCGAGGCAGTAAGTCAACTCAAAAGAAGCCTCTCACAAGCGCCTTGCCTAGTTTACCCTGTCAGAAACAAGGAGTTCTTCCTGGAGACGGGGTTCTCTAATACGTGCTTGACGGCAGTATTATACCAAAAGCATGACAAGGTCAATAAAGTAATCTCCTATGCGAGCAAAACTTTATCCTCTGTGGAGGAAAAATTCAATGAGTGTGAGAAGGCACTCCTGCCAACGGTGTGGGCATTGAAGAATTACCGCCCGTTTATCCAGAGGGAACACATCATAGTGGAGACTCCACACCAGCCTCTGCAATATTTCCAAAGTGACAGAATCCGGGCCGGGAATGTGAGTAATTCCCGAATTACTTCCTGGATTCTGTCAATGCAAGGCTTTCCTGTGGAGGTCAGATATGGCCAAAACAAGAAGAGTCCCCTCGCGCAAGGTCTGGGTGACTTGCATGATTGTGCCAGAGAAAACTGTCTCGAGGACGAAAGTCTAAAAATCAAGGACAACACGGAGGTATACCTTAATTCCCCACACAAAGTCTTTGAAGAGGACAAGTGTGAGGGAATGCCCACTGTCTATGTGGATGGATGCTCTTACCATGTTGACAACGACGGGGAGAAAGAACTGGTGGCTGGCGTAGGGAATGCATGGGTGAAGGAGTTTCCAGAACTCTCCGCTGGATACAAAATTGGTCCCCGAAGTAGTCAGGTGGCAGAATTGATGGCTGTGCATCAAACCATCCTCACTGCTGTCCAACAACAACTCCACGAACTGGTCATAATCACAGATTCTGATTATGTACGGAACGGGTTCGTGGAGCACCTGGTTAATTGGAAAACCAGAGGCATGTTATGTGCTAACAACAAACCCTTGAAACATGGGAAGTTGATCCAAAACATTGATGATCTGGTCACCTCGAATGAGATGACCATCTATTGGAAAAAGATCAAGGGTCATTCCAAAGTAGAGGGACCAGACAAAACTGGAAATGAATTAGCTGATCAGCTGGCCAAAACCAGGGCCATCCAAGGGGATCTAATCGAAATAGAGTCCCTGTTGGGGGAAATCCAGGTCACGGCTATAACTAGGTCCCAGACAAATGTTCACAATGATCTTTCAACTGCCCAATGGAGTAAGGAGACCCCTGATGCTGATTTGATTACAGCTCAGAAGGGGGATCCAATTATTGGTAAGTTTTACCAACACCTTGAGGACCCTGAGAACTTTCCCCTGACGGATACCGATTACATTGGGAAAGAGGACCCAAGAGTGTTGATGAAATGTCCAAAAATGTTCCGAATCCAAGACGGCTTGCTGGTAAGGAAATCCAAAGCTGGCCACGATCAGTGGGTGGTTCCTACCTCATTCCAAAGCCTGATGTTAAGTCACGCCCATGATGCGGCCACCGCCGGTCATAGGGGGTTTCACACAACACTGGAAATCTTAAGAGGGGTTGCCTACTGGCCACACATGGGCCAGGACCTCAACCAATATTTGAAGGGTTGTCTTGTGTGTGCACAATTTCAGCCAACATCCCTCACACACCGGGCGCCTCTCCAAAAGAGGGGAATGACACTCCCATGGTCAGATTTACAAATCGACTTTGTAGGCTCCGTGAATCGCTCCGCTAGGGGGAATAAGTACATGTTGACTGTGACATGCTTGTTTACCAAGTGGGTGGAATGTCTCCCAGCCCCAAACTGCAAGGCAGAAACGGCAGCTGCCTTGATGATGAACCACATCTTTTCCCGTTTTGGTCTAACTCAAAGGATTGAGTCAGACAGAGGTAGCCACTTCACCAGTGAAGTAATGACAAAGATGTGGGAGATACTGGGGGTCAAAAGAAAGCTACATATTGCTTAAAGGCCAGCTTCTTCGGGGGCAGTAGAGCGATATAACCGAACCATTGTGAGCATATTAAAGAAGTTTGTGGCAGATTCTGGGCCAAGTTGGGTTATCCAATTACCTCTGGTCCTAATGGCCATCAGATCTACCCCTTCATCTGCAACCAAAATGTCATCATTTGAGTTGATGACTGGGCGCAAGATGGTGCTTCCTCAGCATTTGCTCTACAGAACCCAAGAGCAAACGTTGATAAATGCCTCCACAACTCATGAGTATGTGGAGAATTTAAGGAAACACCTTCAACATGCTTTTGCCTATGCTCAGCGGAATCTAGAAAGATCAGCCGAGAGTATGAAGACCCACTATGACCTGAAAACTTCCAGGAAGGAATATCAGGTGGGGGACCGAGTCTATCTATACAATTTCCAAAGGAACCAGGCCAAACAGCGAAAATGTTTGCCTACATGGAAGGGACCATTTGAGATTATAGACAAGATCTCCCCTGTGGCCTACAAGATCCGCATCCCCAAAGGCGGTTTGGCAGAGGGGGAAGACAAGTGGGTACATATAAATCAGCTAAAGTGTTGCCATCCCAGGCACACTCTGCAGCAACTGGAGGAGTCCTCTGCAATACCAGAGGGGGCCGCTCCAGAGTAATTCAGTTCCAAACTTAAAATATCCTACGTATAGCCTATCAAATTCTGTGTTTCTCAAGTTTATGTGTTCCTGTCTCTTAATTTAAAAAAAATGTGCATGTTCATATCTGTTGAGTTCTAAAATATATATGCAATACCAATATATCAATGGTGGGGGAGAAATGTCAATGAATAGGTATTGCCGCTTTTCCTTTGTCGTCCTAGGAGAAAGAAAACCTGGAGACTTGCCTAGGAGGACGATCTGGAGACTGGGAGCAGAGACCCAAGGGGCCCGGGGTACCGCCCAATATTCCCATCAGGACCGGCGAGGAGAACCGATCGATCAATACCGGATGGAGGAAAAGATGCTGAACTGTGCCATTTGCAGAATTGGAAGAAGATTATGCGGACATACCAGTGCGTGGGTCATCACCTTTTGTGCACCCGACTCCCCATCGACTCAAATTCAAAGTGCAGTCGCATGGGGGGGCCTTGTTGGGTGTCCTGAGCCACGTTTGAGCTATCATGCTGCAACATTTGGTGCTGTGGGCTTAGAAAATCCAAGATGGCCAAAAAGCCCACATGTGCGCCACAATCCAGGAGAACCACACAGTTTGTGCACACTAAAATGGTTGCCTAACTTGCCCCCCAACAGTGCGAGCAGGATGGGCCGGGGTGCCATGAGGGAAATGTATGCCAAAGGAAAAACCGCACTTTAAAATTACCTTTGGTTTCTCTGAATGCCAGCTCAAAATGCCTATTTTCAAACATTGCAACAGATACAAAAATATCACTGAACACCAGCGGACATCTGGCAGAATGAAGTATGTGTGCATACTAAATCTGGGAAGTTGAAGAGCCCCAAAACAATGTTCATAACAAGACTGGCTGAGCTCTGCAGGTCTGCAGCAGCCTAACTGAAACTGGATTTAAAACTACCAAAAATCGAAAATGTTTAAATTAACTGAGTGACCTACTTTTGAGTGTAACATAGTTTGTAACTTTTAAAATGTCATAGTTTTGAACTTAGAATCCACATTCTAGTTGCATATGTAAAAATTGTCTTGACTTAAACTGGGGAACAAAAAGTGACATTTTACCTGAAACCTGGCTTAAGGAAACTGGAATTCTGCCAGACAGATACCCCCGACAGGAGTGGGGGCTTGCCCAACAAATGCATTCCCAGGCCTGGCTGCATTCTGTTGCTCCTGCCAAAAGGAGGTCACACACTCTCTGATTGAATTACCAGGGGATTGCAAGAAACTAAAGAAAGGGCCCAGGCAGATGGTTTATTAGGGTGGTCGTAAATGGCTTCCTTTTGAACAAAGCCCTGCCTTGATTCAGCCAGATGGTTTATTGGGGGGACCGTAAAACAGCTTCCTCTTGGCAGGAGCTGGAAGGGGCAGGGTCACTAAGCTTGGCAGAAACTGGATAAACTGGTTTCTACACCATGTGACCTGAAAAGACACACCCCTGTTGGCCAGAATATGATTCTAAGAAAGATGTATAACTCACAGTGCAGACTTGTCAAAATTATTTAAATGATACCATCATTCTTGTGATTTTTCTGTGCACGTTTTAAGACGCGTTGGGAATTTGTGTGATGTTCTGGGGCAAAACCCCGTTATTTATTGACACCACAGACTCTGTGTTTAAGCTAGAGACATGGGAATTTACTGGAGTATGTATGGACAGGCCGTGTATATGTGTATAATTTTCAATGAAAAACCAATGTTGCAAAACCAGTTAAAAAACGCAAAATGTTGCCAGTTCTGAATGCGAGCTCTTAGAAACATCAGAGTTTGAACAGAGTATACCTCATGTGATCAGTGATGGGTGCATGTAATTTCAAACCACTGTGTATCTATGAAATATGTCTTTAGGTCAAATATAGATTTGTGTGTAATTTGACAGGGGAGTGTCCTTTCTGCCAGCCATTAAATGACATCATTCTGACACACAATCCTGTTCTCCAGTGAGAACGCCAAGAATTCTCCCAACCTATCAGAACTCTGAAGGGGTTGGGCCTGTAAAGCTAGCCTCGCCACCCACTTTCAAAACACATAAAAAGAGACTGCTGGGACAGGTAGAGACATTCAATTCCATTTGCTGCGGAGCATGCTGACCGACGACTTCACATCCAGAGATCCCACACTTAGACTTCCAAGCTAAACAGAGACTACAGAACTTTGAACCAAGAAGGCCCACTGCAAGCAAAAGTATTTGTCAGCAGGCCCAAAAATCATTTGCAGACTATTAACAGCCGGGCGAGCTGTTTGAATTCCCTGCCCAGAACATTGTCGGGACCGGTAGCAGTGTCCAGGAGCCGTGCAGATCAGCGATGTGTCCGGAGAAAGCGGGACCAGGAGCCATGCAGACCGGTGCTAGACCAGACCAGCAGAACCCAAGATCCAGGAGCAGTGCCGGTGACCCAGAAAGCAGAGCTGTACTCGGAACCGGAGACCAGATCGCTTTGAAGTGCTGTGCGCAGTGACCGGATCCGTGACAAAGTCGCCTTCCTGTCCAAAATCTCTTGTGAGTACTCAGTAAAACTCAGAACCTATCCCTTAGTTTAATATGATATAATTCAATCTATTTAACCTAAGTAGAACTGTCACCTGTCATTTTCTAGCTGCAAGCTGTAACCTGTCGCTTTGAACTTTTAAAATTTCAAATCCGAAAAACTACCTTTATTTAATTGTCTGTATCTCTGGAACCGTTTGGGCTAGGAACTTGGTTGAACTTTCCTCTGAAAGCTTAGAATCTCCAACAAGCTACTCCTTATACTTTTGCCGTAATCACGATTCACGCACTTGCGAATTTTACCGCGATTTGCGATTTGGTTAAAAATCCAGCCACGTGTAACCATCAGCAGTCATCTCTTTCCTTGCTAAAAATGTGTTTGCCTCTTAATCACCATCTCTGAATCATTGCTAAAGTGAGCCTGAACTCATATTACCTAGACACCACTCACCCTGAACCTCCTGAAGGGAATTAAAAGTATTTTCAGCATATTTCTCGCTGCATTGTCACCATATTCAAAGCATTTTGCCTGTGTTTCAAAACTCCTATTGTTGTATAAGCTTGCTGGGGTGAACTGAATTACATTTGATTGCATTTCTAAGAACTGTGTGCTCTCCTCTTCATTTCCTTACATTGCATAAGGGGGGGAGTGGATTGCCAGAGAAAAGTGATTACATTGTTTTGTTGAAATCATATTGAGTATTTTCTGTATTGCATTTTCGTTCAACATTGCATCCATCTGAAACTAGATAAAGCATTCTCTACCACCTTATTCTTCTGTTCCTATTCCCAAGCGTGCTACCTCATCCTTTATACTACTCCTGGGTAATCAAATCAGTTTATTAGTAGAACATTACCCATTGTTGTTAGCTGCTCATGTTCTGAAGTGTGATATTAATTATTAATTTATTATAAAGTGTGATATATATATATTGTTTACATTCTCAAATAAACCGTTTAAACTTGCAAAACAGAACTACTTCTTGGCTCAGTGGGGTCAGGGGGGTTCCAAGAGAGGGGTGTTATATAGGGGTAGTCATCCAGAACTCATGAACTGGACATAAAGATATATCAATAAGGGTTTACATTCAGTATCCCAGACTAGGCATTGACTTAGCTGTAGTGCTGGATTGAATCCTCTTACAAGTTGTAATGAGGCCCATTGTCAGGTGCGTCATAGCTGGCGCGTCTTAGCCGGTTTGTGTCGGTTCATGAGCGGTGAGGGTGTAGTACTGTTTGTTTTCTCCGCCCTAGAATTCTATACAAGCAAATAATCAGAATCTTTTTATTAAAAAATATTTCATCGATTTTGATTCACAGGATGTCACGTAGTGACTTAATTGTTTGGATTCAGCAGAACCTAGGTTAGAAACTTGTACTTGGGACTGCGCAGAAGAGATTACTGTAATCAATGAGGTGCTGAACCATTGGAGGTTCTCCCCTAATTGTAAATGGTCGATTAGAAACGGAAATTCAGAATGTCCCAATACATTTAGAGGGCTTTATTGATTTAAAAACTCAAGGGGATCCTGGTGCAGTAACTGGATGTCTATTAACTACACCTCATTTTTTAAAGACAATGCTACTGAATACTCAATCTATACTGTACCATGCCCTAGAAGTAGCTGAATTGATTCACACCACTAAGTTGGATCTTACTATTCTAACAGAAACTTGGCTCCAAGAAGATAGCTTTCACTCTACTCAAATAGCTGCGCCACCAGGTTACAAGGTTTTGCGCTCAGATCGGGTGGGCCAGAGCGGAGGCGTGGTGGCAATACTTTTTAAGGAATGTCTTAACATCTTTCTATCGAGTGCACCAGCATTTGAGGCCTGTGAAGCTATGCTGGTGAAATTGGTAATACAATCTATGTCTACACTTAGCATCCTCCTCCTATATGACCCATCTACATCCTCCCTTCTTTTTGAGCATCAGTTGCTTGCTTTTCTGGGATATAATATTAAACCTCAAGCTCTGTTGCTAGTCCTTGGAGATTTTAAATTATAGGCATCTGATCCTGCTGATCAAGAAGCTAGACTCTTGTTAAATCTCCTTGAGAGTATAGAACTAAAACAACATGTAATTTTGCCCAAACACCAAGGAGAGAATATCTTGGATTGGATATTAACAAGAAATCAAGATATCTCTCCATTGGATATCCAAACTGGTATCTTGTCAGATCATCAATCTGTGCTGTTCGATATCCAAATTACCATTTACTTAAGGAAAAATGGTCGGACAAACTCTGAATCTACGCTTCTGAGAAGTATTCGGAAAGTCTTGCAAGAGGCATTCCATTCCATTGTTATCCCCCAGTTAACCCCTCTTGAACAGAATCTCTCTCTGGAGCGGTTTACCGACCAGTTCCGTACTATTATAAATGGGGCTTTTGAAAAGCAGGCACCACATGAGGCTAACATCAATGGTTTTCTACTGAAGTTATAGCAGCCAGGAAGCTTAAGCGTATAGCGGAGAGGAGCTGGAGGACAAATCCCTTGAAATCTTCCCTTATGATGCATAAGGCGGCAGCTAAAAACTATCATATGACAATTGATAAAGCCACAGAGGAAAAACTAGAGTAACGGATCATGGGAGCTAAATCTAGCTCCAGAGATCTGTTAATAATTTTAAATTAACTCAAGGGTACAGTTCGGAATACTCACGTCACCATTGATAAATCCAGGAGTCAGAAAATCAATGATGGATTTATTCAGAAAATTAATCAACACCATAAGTGTATCTCAGATAGCATGCATAAGGTATTATGTACAGGAATTAATCCAAGGGCCCTCAGTGCAGAGATAAACATTGCTGATGGCATGTTTGTTTTTCAATTAGTCTGAGATAGTGAAGTTTTAGAAATAGTGTCCATAATGAAAAGCACGTCATGTAAGGGAGATGCTTTCCTGCCTCATACTTTAAAGAGTATTTGACTACTCTTGTGCCCTGGGTCACGACTTTTATTAATCGATCCTTCCAGGAAGGATGTCCTCCAGAATGTATTCAAGAGGCATGGATTTCGCCATTGTTAAAGAAGCATCATTTAAACCAGAGTGACCCTGCCAATTATACGCCTATAAGACATGTACCATACCTGTTCAAGGTAATAGACAAGGTTGCCTGTATTCAGTATGACTCATTTGTTGAACAGAAGGGAACTTTGGCCAAGGGTCAGTCGGGTTTCAGGAAAAAGCACAGGACTGAAATTGCACTTGTGGATGTGAATTTGTGCTTAGCTGACATTTTAGATAATTGCGGCTTAGCCATGTTATTATTGCTTGACTTGTCCACTGCTTTCGACTTGATGAATCATGAATTGCTGGCGGACAGGTTGGGCAGTGTAGGTAACCGTTCAAGGATAGCTGTGAACTGGTTCAAATCCTTTTTGGGACCCAGAAAGGCTACAGTTGTTACGGAGAACTCTTGCTCACAGCAAGTTCAGCATAGCTGTGGAGTCCTGCAGGGTTCCTGCCTGTACAATATTTATTCTAAACCTCTGTTTGATCTCCTTGATGGGCTGGATATAAAATTTGCAAATTGTGCGGATGACACCCAGATCATCTTGGAGTTATCTAGATCATATAATAAAGATTCAAGACGAATCAGTGAGGTTTTTGGTGCCATTAAATCATGGATGTCAGAGAACCTCCTTGCTCTAAAGGATTAAACAAAAGAGATCCCGATTGTGGGTACAGATGCTAGGTTGAAAAGACTTAATTCTCGATATGAGGCTTTTTTGATTGAAGGCATTAAGTTACAGGTCTCTGACCGCGTAAAAACACTGGGTGTCATTTTTCATCATAACAATCTTTTTAAAACATGTTTCCTATTTGAGCTCTAGCTGCGCTTATACGACCCAGCTAATCTGGCAGATACATCTGTACCTGCCAGAGAAAAACAGAGCGTTAATCGCCTCTGCTACAATAAATAAAGGGTTAGATTATTGTAATGGGCTGTTGGTTGGGACATCACAAGCAAATGTAAAAAGGCTTCAGACAATTCAGAATGGCACAGTTATGGCTGTGTGTGGCTTGAAGCGTAGAGGACACGTTACTCTGGCCTGTAGGGAGCTATATTGACTCCCGGTCCGTGAGAGAATTATTTTTAAAGCACTTAAGTCTGATATATAAATGCCTAGCTGGCGATGCATCAGCTCACCTTAGCTAACGGATCAGGAAATTGCCGTTTAGGGGAGCACCCTGCAATCAAATAAAGATGTATTGATGCAGGCATGCTTCTTGCTAAAAAGGTTTGGCGGCTCTAGTTTCAACTCAACCATGTGTTTGGAATACTCTTCCACTGTCACTCAGACAGCTTCCCTCAGCTGCACCATTCAAGAAAGCCTTGAAGACCTATGTATTTGATGGGGAGGAAACCAGGACCATCTTCAAGCATGCATGCCTTTGCCCTACCTTCAGTTTTTTTGTTGTAATGTTCTGTGAGCGCCCTGAGGCCTAATGCCATGCTGGCACCAGATAAAAAAAACAATAGAATAGAATAGACTACTACCGCCTAGTAGCCATGTGACTTCTACGGCGGACAGCGGACCAATCTGCCGCTGCAAAAAGGAAAGGACCAGAAAACAAGCCTTCTCTGCCTACACCCCTAGACTGTGGAACCTCCTCCCATTCAGCATCTGACTCATCCCCACGCTCCTCCAATTCAGAAAAGAACTCAAGACCCACCTTTTCAATGAATCTCTATGGCTTAACACCCAGGCCATCACATTGCCCCTTGCGCCACCTCCCTCGCTAGACACCGCCTGCCAATCTCCTCCCTGCCAGCCGGTACAGCTGTACCCCTCCTATGTTCCCATGTGTATACCACCTCCCTGCTGTATAGCTGTTCTGTTGTTACCTCTGAAAACCGATCTGTCATGCATCTGTACAGTTGTATACCTCTGTGAAGCGCTCAATTATGTATCTGTATTGTTGTGTACCTCTGTAAAGTATTCTGTTTCTTCTCGAAGCTAGGTCCAAGCTCAATAAATACAATAATAATAATAATAATAATAATAATAATAATAATAATAATAATACGGCTACATCACCATAGACAGATAAAAGTTACAGTTAAAGTGTAGTATTTAGAGTTTATCTTTTAAAGTTCACTTTTTAAGACACAGATTTCACAATGAATTTGCTCTGAATTGCTCCCACCTTCTCTGCTCCTGTTGCAGGCCTGGGTTTCACAGCCTCCCATACCTGCCTGGCCAGCCTCATAATCTGCTGGCTCTAAGTGCAACACATCACCTCACCAATGGCAGGCCTGTTTGGGGGTACTTGTGACACCCATCCTCACCTCCATCTTGATCTCCATTAGATCAACTTCTCCCACAATGCCTTTCTTGCTGAGAGTGGGTATGCCCTCCAAGCCCACTCCAGCAACGCAGCATGAAACGAGGCATGAAACGAGGCACAGAGCATATTAGGCAATGGACCTTCACCACACTGACATTTGTTCTCCAATGCGACATCTCCTAAACCACACCCAGTCAGACAGCAAGAGCAACCAGTAGCCAGACTGATCTGAAAGTTCAATGTGTTGCTTACATACATGGATTTCCTACATCACGCACACTATGCACAGAGACATCTCTGCAAAGGTAGCCATGCCTCTTTTGTTTTGCACTAAATGTACATTTAGATAGTTAGAATGTCCGCAAATATGGTCATGCCTTGTTATGTCTGACAGCACTTTCGCAAGTAATACACTTTGAAAATGGGGTTGGAAACTATTGCATGAGCTTGTGTAGTTCCATGGATGTCTTATACCAATGGAACTACAGTATCCACTGTCAAGAACAGCGCCTAAATGCCCTGGGGCTTGGTGCACTATATACATTTCAAAATAAATAAATAAATAAATAAATGGTACCAGCAGAACGAGGCGGAGATCGTCCATGCAGCCCCACCTGCTGACTGTAGTCAGGTTGCCCCCGTGAATCACATGACATGTGAGTAGATCCTGCTGGCCCCAGGATGAGGTGAGCAAACTGCTCATTGCATCCAGAGAGTGGCAGGATTCATGAATCGCGCCCTTCTGAAAGCAGCAGAGAGGAACCTGCAATTATTTCGAGAGCTACAGTAGGTTGCAGCTGTGAAGTTTCTGGTATAAGTACAGCAACAGGCACAGCAAGTCAGAAAGCAATGGGTGCAGCAGAGCGGGCCCATATTTTTGCAATGGCCAGATCCACCTCTCCGTCCACCTAAATCATCATAAACATGCACTGCACCAGCATTTTAAGTATTTTTTGTAAAGTATGGAATGTTAACACTGGCCTGTAAATGTATAATCTCATTGTGTGTAGGTCTTCGTGAATTTACCTTTTAAGTGCAAGGTGTAATGCACCATAATGTAATATCATGTATGATGCACCACTCTCCTGCGTAGGTGTTCGCTCATATTTCACATGTATTACCCATTGTTATCTGGCAATACTAAATACTCTCAACGGAAAGCAAGCATCAGCCCTGCATGTGCCATTTCTCCTACCATCCCTCAACTTCCCGGGTGCTCTGACTGTCAATCAGTATCTTAGCTCCCATTTCCGTGGTAGTGTAATCTCGCATGGCAAACTGGAAACTACATTCCAGCAACTGCAGCCTGGTTCTCCATCTGCCAGGCAGCTTGGGTCTCGCTACATTTTGAAACCTATGTTTGAAGGATGCATTAGCAGAAGTGATCTTTGATGTCATGCTACTCCAATATGGCTGTCAGCACGCCACTGACAAGGAAGGTATGCATGTTATATTTATAGTTTGGAAGTCGTTCAGGTTGGGCTTTGATATGCTTAATGCAAATCACAAATGGTTGATATTCATTGCTTGTTATTTGATATGCAAAACCTGATTGAAACCGATCAAAAAACAAAAGGGAACGTGTCAAAGCTGCATGTGTGTATCATTGCATTTATTTCTGTCATCTATATTTATAAAAGTGAATATTTGTGCATTTGTGGCTGAGTTTCTGGCTTGGTGAAGCGTTGTGCCTTATACAATTCCACACCGTTTCACTAATCTGCACCAAATTTTGCATAGTCACGTGTTAGGACCCTCCGGACATTACTGGCTGCCTGACATGTGGACACCCCACCACTTTCCCCGGATTTCAGCAAAACTATACATTTGTTAGTGGGTTTTTGGCTTGGCAAAGCATTTTCGTTATACAATTCCACACCGTTTCACCAATCTGCAATAAATGTGCATAGATACCTGTTAGGACCCTCTGGACATTACTGGCTGCCTGACATTTGGACACCCCACCCCTTTCCCGGATTTCAGCAAAACTATACATTTGTTAGTGGGTTTCTGGCTTGGTAAAGCGTTGTCCCTTATACAATTCCACACCGTTTCACCAATCTGCAATAAATGTGCATAGATACCTCTTAAGACCCTCTGGACATTACTGGCTGCCTGACATGTGGACACCCCACCACTTTCCCTGAATTTCAGCAAAACTCTAAATTTGTGTGTGGGTTTTTTGGCTTGGTAAAGCGTTGTCCCTTATACAATTCCACACTGTTTCAACAATCTGCACCACATTTTGCATAGTTACCTATTAGGACCCTCAAAACATTACTAGCTTCATAACATTTGAACACCCAACCCCTTTTCCTGGATTTCAGCACCTTCACACATGAGACAGTTGCCTGAAAGAGGCCAAACATCAATGTGGTCGTAGAAGGACCAGTCCTCAACCCTAGAATGCACGGTTTCTGAGACATTTGCACCGCAATGCACCACAACAAACTGCACCACGTCAGGGTGAGGCAACAGGTGGGGAGAGAGCACAGTAAGTCCCAGTATGCAGCAGCACACCAACTCTCGCCTCCCCCAACGTCTGCTCCGGGGAATGTCAGCCAGCCACACACGCACATTCTCAGTGCAGTTTACTTCAGAGTACAAAGCACAGCAAGCGATAAGCGAATCGCAACAGAATACAATAAATTAGACCCTGATGGACACCAGTGCCCTTTACTGTGAAACCAGAGGAATCGATGAAACAATGCTTAATTCATTGGAAGTTCAATGTACAGGTTCCATCAGGTCTTGATCATCAATTACTTTATTTTTTTTTTCCCTTGTGGGCGTTGAACCTGAAAAAGGATTGCTGCCACGAGACACAGAGTGCAGCTTTAGGGCTCCTGCCATTCGCAGAGAGTGCAGTTTTGGGGTGTCTGCCACTAGACACAGAGTGCACCTTTAGGGCTCTTGCCATTCGGCAGAGAGTGCAGTTTTGGGGTTTCTGCCACTAGACACAGAGTGCAGCTTTAGGGCTCCTGCCATTCGGCCGAGAGTGCCGTTTTGGGGTGTCGGGGGGAAATTCTGCCGGGGTCGGCCGGGCCGTCCGCAGACCTCCGGGCAGGGAGGCCCCAACTCCTCCCGTGTATATCTCAGATCGAGACAGAGTATGAGGCACACACAAGGAGCAAGGCAACTTCTGCTGTTTATTATGCAAACGGCAGGGATGGGTCAAGGAGCGTACGCGTTCGTCCTGACACACACACAATCCTGGGGCTCGCAGGCCCTTTTTACTACATTATGACGCGCTACTTGCGTCACTTCAGAAAGTTAACAAAAAACCTATCGCCACTCTTAATTGGTTGCTCGAGTGGTAGGGTTAGTATAGTACACATATAGAGAATGATATTAGTGGTCAAGGTGTAGTCAGGTGGTATATCTGGGTTGTCCCTATAATTAGATACATAAGAATTGTTACATGAAGACTCCTGAGGATTGGCTAATGTTACTGACGTCTGAGATAAGAGCCCCATGTTCTGATTGGTGCATCCGTGAGCTCCCCAGCCTGGGACCACCGTTGTTCCCAGCTCTCGGTGTACCTGTGTTTGCAACAATGTTTCAATAAGGGTACGTGCAGACAATGTGAGGATTTATTCATAGGTAGAAGGCTGACCGCTCCCACTGTAGCAGATGTCCATTAAGCCTTTCAAGTGTATCGGCCTATGTCTCGTAGCGAGGGACCCAGACGCCTTTCTTTCTCCTGGGCTTTGGCATCTCGTCAGGTTCGGCTTGGTCACGTGAGGCGGGACCGTGTTTGAGGCAGAATTCTGCACAATTAATATTGCTTTTCCACTGTGTGTCTGGTTTAATATGTAGATATGATTCTAACGTTGGTACGCGGAGTGCAAGGTTGCAACATTATACCTTTGATGATTTGTTCTTGGATGTGGGTTTGCAACATTGCGACCTTGGCTGGTTGCTCCACCAGGCTCATTCTGCGGGATCAGCAACCTGACTTTTGCTTTGTTAATGTCCACGGGAACTCTTGCCTGAGGCCTACTTGGGCCTGGTGTATAAGTGATCCATTTCGGGCATGGGTGCTTTAGGTTATAGTGGCGTATATTTCCATGACCAGTATCGTGTTTCTATTATACCTCTCATGGTGGTAACGGGTTTTAAGAGAAGCGTGAGCAAGCGGCGTTATAGATGAATTCATGGTGCATCTTGCGTTTCTGCATTCTGAAAGCCTATGTAAAAATAATAAAGATGCACGTCCGTGAATATGCCTGTCGCCTACGTCAGAGCACTGAGTATGTTCTTCGTGTAGATTGTTGTGGGAATGTTAGGTGTGTGTATTTGTACAGATGTGCTTCCAGTTGTCTAGGTCGTCATGGCATCTCTAACGACGTGTGGTTTTTTAGTCTAGCTGATCCGAACCGCAGGTGTCGACATGGCCAGTGCGGGCTGCTGGGCAAACAGGTGGACACATCCGTATGTTCCTGTACCATGGTACCTGGTCGTCTGGTAACTGGACAAACTCTTCTCGTGGCGGGTGTCTGGGCCGTGACCCTCTAGGCCAAGCGCGAGAGGTGAAGGACGGGAGCCTGGTCTTCCATTCTCCCACTTCAGTCCCCCCTCTGGTCGACTTGTCGACCACAAACATATCCTTCTCGTTATCTCCTCTTACCCTCCATATCTTAGTTATCCCTCCGAGATGTCCATAATGGTTTACATGATCTTCAAACGACCAATACATGTATTCACATGTTCCTCCAGGAGTACAGTATACCCATCTTCCTATGTAGCTCCTGGGGTTCCTTGGGTTCTCGATCTTCACTGATGGTGGATCTAGATGGTTGGTGATGATTTGTGTGCGCAGCTTCTCCCTCTCTTGTATTATCACCCCTGTATGCTGACCATCATCTGCTGGCATCAAGGGGTGCATTCCCACCATTTCCAGCAACTCGTCAGCCGTGCGTGCCTTTCGGGCTTTCCAAAATTTAATTATGATCAGAGTAGCTCCAGCCAAAATAGTACACCCCACTATTATTTTCAGTCCATCCGACAGCCAAGATGGCATCCATGACCATAATAGTGAGAACCAGCTCTTATCCTTGTTTACACCGTTACTCTCGTCCATCATTTTAGAGTGCATCTGGGCCAATTGTGTAACTGCTTCTGTCAGTGTACCATTGTCAGCATCGTTGGCAGGTATGAACGTGCAGCAAGATTGTCCTATCTTTGCACAAACTCCTCCTTCCATTGCTGTGAGAAGGTCCAGTACATATCTGTTCTGTAGTGCTACCATCCTTACAGCTCGCAGCTCCTCTTTAATTGCGTTGAACCCATTTACTGTTGAATTGATGGTCATCATTAGTTCCCATCTTGTTATTTGGAGCCATTTTGCGTTTGCGTATGCCTGCAGTCCCGGATGTATTATTGAGGAGAAAAACATTGCTGCTCTGCTAAATAGTCTGTGTTCTGGCGGTATTGACGTTAGTTCCGTTTCCGACCTTCCCCACAGGTAATTTCCTGTCAGTGGCTCTCCTTGTCGTTTTCTCCTATTTAGGACAGTATCCTCGCTGTTGGTCTTGTTCTCTTGCTCCTTCTGGAGTGGTGCAGATCTCTTTCGTCTCTTATCCCCTTCATCCATTTTAGGAAATTTCGCCACATTGACATGCTTCTTAGGTACCACTAGTGATGGTACATTGACGTGTACCATTGTGCACACACCATTCCACAGGGGAGGCAGTGTATGATATGCCTTTTCTCCGCAGGCCCAATAATGGTCCATTATTACTGCTGTTCCCGCACCCCCCTCAGGTAACTCCATCACACTTGCACAATTGGTGTTATATCCTACATCCACCTCTCCTTTATGCTGGTAGCATACTTTGGGCGCAGTCAATGGTAATATTGTTATTGGGTCTTCATCTTCTTCTACCCACGTGAGCATAGGTACGTACTTGATCCATGTCGTCCAACATCGATGATTGTGTGTCTCGATGGTTGAGATAGTTTCTTTTGTTACCATGTTGCTGCCAATTACTCCTATCTCCCAGCTGTTGTCCAGATACACCTTTCCTGTTATCGTCAGTAGCGGCCTTTCCCAGCATCCTTGTTTACCCGGAACTTCAGTGGCGTACCAATCACATGGTAGATACTGCAGTGTTACCTTCTTTGTTTCTCCTTTTGCAGGGCCACTTGTTATGTACCTGAATGCTTCGGCATGTAAACTGGTCTTGTGATAACTCAGATAGGTCTTGAGGAAGTTGTTTTCATATGGGTATGAGTCTCGCGTTTTCCATGTCATGTGCACCACTGTTCCTTGAAATCTTCCTTTCGTTTGGAACAGGGCCAAATATATTATGCACTGTGCTGTTTTTTCATCTATTTCTGTGGCAACAAATGTTCGTGAGGCGCTCATGGCGTATGGTATTAATGAGCAAACGTAACAGCTATCCTCAGTTGTCTGCTTACCAATGCGGGTCATGTGCTGGTACCATATGTTGTTTGTGACATGTGCTGAATCTTGTACATAATTATCAATACCTTTATTGTCTGAGTATGTGCTGCGTTTAACTATATTTTTCTTGGGTGCAATGTTACTATTACCACCTGACGTAACACCTGTTGCAGCAGAGGGCGGGGGTATATTAAGTTTGTGCGCAGCAATAAAATCGATAGCATAGCTGTACTGCCAGACAGAGGCAGCCAAGAACCCGGTGATCATAAAAATCCCTATTATTTTTATTACATGTGCTAATTTCACCGGCATTTTGCTCTTACCTTGCTGCAGTCCTGGCAGCTTATTCTTGCGACGTTACAGTTGCCCGCCTAAAAATTCTCAAAAGTGCTTGTTATTAAATGTTAGTTTTAAGCTCTCCCTATCAAGTAGTCATTCAGTGCCCAGGCGAAGAGCTGCTCCCACGCTACTCTAAGTGATGGGTCTCTTAAGACCGGCAAGTATGGGTGGAGGTGGGGCATGTGATATTCTATGGCCAGGAGGAAGGCTGTGTAGTAGACACGTACCCTTCTCCTTTTTAAGTATGTTGGCCTCTTTATTTCGTATACGAACTGGTGTGACAATTCTTCTGGGTAGTTATCGTCTGGCAGCACCATCTACACCTGCACACTGAATTTGTTAATTAGCTTTCTTAACAATACAATATTACGCAGTTCCTGTATGTGCGAGAGAAAAAAGAGAACATTCACGTGTTTACATGTGTATTAGTGCAAGCATGTCCTTCAGTTTTAGTTACAACTGTACTTAGCAGTCAATGGGGGGGTTTGTGCTCAAATGGCGGAAGTATTTTTACTCTTTGAGCGAGTGATCATGGGGTGGGCAGTATGGGGATCACTCCCTTCTTCGTTAGTTATTGTCTCCGAGGGAACAATTGGGTCGTTGTCTGTGGTTAAACTTTCTTCCGCTGTAGGGGATGTGGTTGCTGTTCTTCCAATGGATCTGTCGTTGGCGCTGGGGCGGGTCTGCAGTTTGTAGATCTTTACGTCATGTAGGTGGTTCCAGGCACGCTTATCCTTTAGTTTTACTGCTCTTGTTGATACGTCCTCTACCAGATGGGGGCCAGTGAACCTCTTCTGGTTCCACTTCCTATTGAAATTGCGAAGTAGTACGTGGTCACCTTTGGCAAGTTTGCACAAGTTCTCCTTTCCCAATTCTGTATTCTCGTCTTTTTCTTGGTTGCTGGTAGACCCGCCCTGTGTGCGCTCGAGCTGTTGAGACACAAACACGACACTAGTAATCAAAGAAGACACATATTGATACATTTCATCACCTAACACATTCGCTGAACTTTCGTGGTCGGTGAATGCCCTTGACGTTGGTGTTAGGGGAAGGCACATTTGGCGTCCAGTAACCACTTCGTGTGGGGTGAGGTGGTGGTCGGACCCTGGCCTGTTTCTAAGTTCAAACAATGCTAACGGAAGGCAATACAACCAACTTTTCTTTGTTGTTTGTTGTATTTTAGCAATTGCCTCCTTCAATAAGCCATTCAGGCGTTCGCATACACCATTAGCCTGTGGGTGGTATGCACATGCAAATTTGTGTTTAATGTTCAGCAGGGATGTGATATGCTGGAACATTTCGTTTGCGAAATGGGGCCCGTTGTCTGATCTTAACACCTCGCACACTCCCCACCTGGGGAAGACCTCCCTTACTATGAATTTGGCTGCTCTAAACGCATCAGGGTGTGAACAGGGCCCTGCTTCAATCCACCTAGAAAATGGGCATACTACTACAATCATATACCTATTACCTTGACATATGTTGATCATATCAACATAGTCAATGTGAAGGTGCCGAAAAGGTCCTTCTGGCCGGGGTATGATACCTCTTATCACTTTTAAAGTATGACCGGCCGTAAACTGTTGACATGTGAGGCAATTGCTGATAAAATTTGACACATGAGAGGTTAACTCGGGACAAAACCAATCTTCTCTAATTCGTGCTGCAATTATTTCCTTGCCTGTATGGGCAGGGTGATGTAATTGGCTCAGGGCGGTATTTAACAGTGCCAACGGTATTACAACTTTCCCAGTGCCACCCTGGCGCCATAGTGCGTCAGTTGGTGACATTGTGCATCCTCTTTTCACCCATACTTCTTTTTCGGCCATTGGTGCAGCCGCTTGTAGTTCCATAATCTGTGTGGCTGGGAGATGGGTGTACCCTTCTCTTATTAACATCTCCCTAGCTATTCCCCTCCCTCTCCCTCTCTGTGAGTCTGTGGGGTTCCATATCTCACCAAAATATGCAGCATATTTCGCATGTGCGTCTGCTGCTGCATTACCTTTTGATATGTAGTCTTCTCCATTTGTGTGTGCGGTGCATTTTACCAGGGCTAGTTCTTGGGGGTCGTTTATTACTTCAATTAGTTCAGCCAACAAGAGGGCATGTTGTACTGGAGTGCCATCAGCTCTCCTAAACCCTCTTCTTCTCCATTTTGATAGCCCTGAGTGGACAGTTGATGTAACATATGCACTGTCAGAATATATAGTTACTCTTTTATTAAAACTTTCCTTTAATGCCAATATTAGTGCAACTAGTTCCGCGGCTTGAGCAGAGTAATGCTGTGGTAATTGTACACACTTCATAGCCACACACACCGGCGCCTCCATCATTTTTACTACTGCTGCCCCAGTCCTTCGTATCCCATCTCCTTGATCAATAGTTGATGACCCATCAATAAACAAAAGCTCACCTCCCTCTAGTGCGTTTTCTTCAACTTTCCTAGTACATGAGTACATTTCAGTTACTTGGGTGCAGTCGTGGGCGTAATCTCCCTCTTCAATTACTTCTGCTAGGAACCTTGCAGGGTTAACCGTGCTACATCTAACAATTGCTAGTTCAGCTTTAGACAAAATAATCTCATAACCTGATGCCCTCTGTGTTGTTAGTGTGGACTTAGGTTTATTCAATATCGCAAATAATGCATGTTCCACAAATAGTGTAGTTGGACACCCCATAGTTATTGCTGATGCTTTTTCTACTGCAAAAGCAGCTGCAGCGAGACCTTGTTCACAAGAGAAGTGGCCTAACATTATAGGGTCTAAGTGACCGCTGTAAAATGCTACTGGTTTATAGCCCATGCTAGTTTTTTGGGCCAACACTGCTTTCATCACTGCTGAGTCGCAATGTGAAAATATAAAGAAGCGCCGCTCATAGTCTGGGGATGCCAGTACTGGAGCAGTTGATATCGCGTCCTTTAATTCGTCAAATGCCTCCCTCATTTCCATAGTCCATCCCAACTTTTTCTCCCCTTTATTTGCTTCCTTCAAACCCTCAAGCAGGGGTCCTATGTATGAGCTATAATCAAATACCCATGCTCTACAGTAGTTGCACAGCCCCAGAAATTGCTGCAGTTCTCTCACAGTCTGTGGCACGGGAGTGCTTGAGATGGCCTGTGCTCTTTGTGGTGCAATCCTTCTTCCATGTTGAGATATCAGTTGGCCAATGTAGAGTACCTGTTCCTGACAGTATTGTATCTTTTCCATGTCTACCTTATACCCCTTTTCAGCCAATATTGTCAACATTTTTAAGGAGTCCTCTCTACATTTGCTTTCGTTTGTACTGCAAATTATTAAGTCATCCACATACTGTAACACTGTGCTTTCCACCTCAACGTTACCCAAATCCATCTGTATTACTCTATTGAAAATTGAGGGTGATTCACAATACCCCTGTGGTAATCTGGTATGTTTCCACTTTGTATTTCGGTAAGTGAAGCTTGTCAAATCTTGTGAGTCTGGGTGTAATGGTATAGAGAAAAAAGCATTTTTAAGGTCAATCACTGTAAATCGTGATGCTTCTGCTGGAATGCCACACAATATTGTGGCCGGGTTTGCTGTTACTGGATACTCTGCTTCTACTATGTTGTTCAAGGGTCTGAGGTCCTGTATGAAGCGCCAAGACCCCCCTTTAGCCTTGCGCACCGGGTACACAGCTGTGTTACATGGTGATTCTGAGGGGACCAATATGCCATTGTTTATAAGGGCCGTTATGGTTTCATATATGCCCTCATCTGCCTCTTTTGACAATGGGTACTGTTTCACTCTTGGTAATATGGCACCTTTTTTCAATTTTATCCTTACACCCCCTATGCTTTTTATGCATCCCACGTCATAAGGGCTAATAGTCCATATGGATTTGGGCACCTTTGACATATCCTCCTTAAAAAATGGGACTGGGGTGCCTGCGGGTGCCTCAAGTGCCATTGCAATTTTCTGTGCTACTTGTTTGTGAGCCACTCTTAGCCATATTTCTACACTCATCATGAACACCATTTCATTTTCTTCCTTTTCTTCTGAGAACAGCTCTTCATCTGACACCTGGGTCAGCCTACACCCTTCTGCTAGTGCTATCACCGCCCTCCAGGCTCTCCCTTCTTTATCTTGGGCGTGCACAGCAACATAATCAGCTGTTGCAATAATGCTCTCAATGTCCACTGCAAACACCTTCCCTTCCAGTTCATTAGCTGGTGTTTCTGGTCGGAATAGATAGGCTGCTGGCCTCCTCCATATTTTCCCTTCTATCCCTGGCATCCATGCAAATGCCATGTCTGTGCCATATTGGAATATCTCGCCATCCAGTGGCTCCGCCCTAATCGCTGTCTGTCCACAGTATGCTTGCAAAATCTGTCGTGCTGCGAGCATGTTAATCCCTGGAGTAGAGCAAATTATGCCATCCTCTGTAAAGGAGATCGTCATATTCAACCTGTTCATTATGTCTCTCCCCAGTATATTTACTGGCGAGGCACTATAATACAAAAGTGGGACTGACAGATCATAATCTCCAATAGATAAGGGAACGTTATCAGTAAATGGAACCAACCCTTTAGCCCCAGAAAATCCTTGGGTGTTCATGGCTTCGCCTGACATCTTAAATTTACCTTCCCTTATGCAAGACCGGGTTGCCCCGGTGTCAACAAGAAATGATAATTTTTTGTCACCTATCGTTACCTCTATGCGTGGCTCCTCCGCACTATTAGGTGTTACTGACAGGATGGGACACACCAAGGCCGTCTGTGGGCTGGCCTATTGGGGGTACAATGATTGGCCATTCCCTGTATAAGGGTTGTGTCCCAACACCGACACCCCACCCAATTGTGTTCGTTCATTTTGGGGTGGTGGTTGTATTAACGCCACTTGTTGTTGTGGCGGCGTCAGTTGCTGTGTTATTTGTTGTTGTGGCAGTGAATAGGTTTGTTGCTGTCGTGTTTGTTGTGGTTGGTCACTCCCTTGTTGTGACATCTGCTGTTGTTGCATGCCCTGCTGTTCTTGTGAGGTCCTAGGTTGTGCTTGTTCATTCCATGCTGGTGTTCCTGGCCTGACCCTACATGTACGTGACATGTGTCCTAATAGTCCGCAGCTCCAACACACGGGTGGTTCCCTGTTTTGCCATGGGAAGCTCCCTGTGTTGTCCTGGTATACGGGTTGCCCTGTGGGGTAGTAATTTCTGAGTCCCCCCCCTGTTGCTGGGTATTATATCCATATCCTCTTCCCCTCATAACCCCTCCTCTTCCTCTGTTATAACTATAATACCCAGTTCCTTGCATTGGGTACCCTCCTCCCATGTTCGGTGTGTGTAATTGCAGAGGCGGCACTTGCTGTATTACACCTTGTGGGGGCGCTATTTGAGCTGGATCTTGTGCAGCCACTACTTGCGTTGGGCTTTGGGCCATTGGTGTGGGCGTAGTTATTAGTGCCCCTTCCATTGTATATTTAGTAAGTTTTTTCTGTACTAATTTGGCCTCTTCTGTTTTCCTGTCCTCCTCCTTTTGTTTCATCTTTCCTTGCCATGTCCTGCAGTGATGTACTATAGTCAGTTGTATTTCTGGCCATGGTTTTGCTTCCATTCCTACTACTTTCTTTAGTTGTTTCTGAACTCCTTCTGGGAGCCCTTGTACTAGTATATGATAAAATATGGCTGGTGTTTTGTCCCATTGTTCTCTAGTTTCCATGCGCCACTTCTCTTGAATGTCCTGGATATAATCAACAGGATCCTCATTTTCACCCATCTTACGGGAAGTAATGGCTCCTATGTCTGAGGTGTCTGGGTATTGCACTCTCAGTGCCTGCCATAGCGCATGTCTGCAGTTTGCAAATGGTGCCCCATCATGCGATGTGTTTGTTATTGTTACCCCATGGAATCCCGCTCTTTTCCAAATGCCATCCGCTCTATCCCCTAATATTGATATTAACAGGCCCTTCACATCTCCTACTGCTAGTTTCTGTCCTGCGGTGTGTTTTTCCATTTCATATATCCACTTACCCGCACCTCCACTTAGTGATGGGAGCCTACATTTTATATTTTCCTTATCCGTATGTTTCCAAGGTACATACTGTGGTCTAACCCCTCCTCTCTCCAACAGTGGCATTAAATTCTGTCTTTTGTCACCCTTTACGCTCCATGATATTGAGTCTTCACACCCCTCCTCTTCCCCCATTTCTTTTACTACTTCAAATTCTTCCTTACTACCTCTGCCCCTACCTCCCTCTTCTTCCTTTCCCCTTCTTTCATCATTTCCTGTGTTCAATATGGGTATGTTTATTTGTCTGTCTTGCCTGCGACTAGGGAGGTCCCTAAGCCGACATGCATACGGTGTAAGTTCGTTCATGAAGGGCGCGAGCTTTATTCTGTGCAGAGAGCGTGCGGTGGTTGAACATGTAGGTAGTGACGTGGGAGGGCGGCGTGATGGAGATGTGGGTGGCGTGGTTTCATTGGTTTGTGTTTCCCCTATTCTTTTCGTTTCCTCCTTACTTCTCTCCAGCTCCTCCCCTCTTCTACTCATCCAGGGCGAATCTATGTTTGTTCTAGTGAGGTACAGTTTATCTAAGCTTTCCCTTTCACTCTCTCTTCCATCCTTCTCCACTCCTTCTTCCTCCTCACTGCAAAAATCATTTATAAATGACACCCCCCACTCTGCCTTTTTTCCTTTTATTGTTACTGTTTTTAAATCTATTAGGTCTCTTTCTCCCCTTTCGTTGTTACCAACTGTCCCCCCTAGTGCTGATGTCGTTGCTACCTCCCTACTTTTATATACATCTCCCCATCTTTCACTCTCCTTACCCCTCCCTTCTCTTCCTTCTTCCCTTCTCTCCTCCATTTCCCTACTATTTTCCTCTCTTTTCCTTTTTAATTCCTCCATTACTTCGTTGCTCATCTGTTCCAATATCCTTTCATCCTCCCTCTTCCTTTCCCATTTCACCCTTTCTCTTTCTACTATACTCTCTATTACCTTCCCCTCTTCATATTTTTTAGCTGTCTCAGATATTATCCTCCTCCTCCATATTTCCATTTCTTTTTCCTTTTCTTCTTCTTCCTTCTTCTTCTCTCTCAGCACTACTCTTGATACCCTATCTGCTGCTGCTTTTACCCTTTCAGCTTCTCTCTTTTGTTCCTCGCTTCGTTCCCTTAATCTTTCCAATTTGTCCTTACCTTCTTTCCTTTTCCTCACTCTCTCTCTTTCCTCCCTCTCAAGTTGTTTGATCAGTTCATTCTGCTCATCCCTTAGTTTTGCTAATCTTTCCTCCAAAATCTCTTCCTTCTGCCGTAGTAGCTCCTCTCCCCTCATTTCACTCTCTCTGGCACTATCCTCGTTTGTTCTCCTTACCGCCTCCCTTTCTTCTCCAGTTAGTGAGCCTCGTAATTTCAACAATATCTGTGCAGCTACCCACTCATCGTCTCCTATCTCTACAGTCTGCTCTTCTCTAATCCTCCCTTCCCCCATTGGTATCTTCCCATGAGCCACATATGGTGGAGGGCTGTATGCCGGGTTTGAGAATCCTTCAGCCGCCCTTAACTGTCCTTCTATTTCTCCTAATTCTCTTAAAGGGTACAACCCTCCTCCCTCTGTTTTCACTCCCGGTGTTATGGGTATCTCATTGCTCGGTTCCTTTTTTATGTCGTCTGATTTATCAACCTTTTCTCCTCCCTTTCTTTCGTTCCCCGTATTTTTTGTGCTTTCGCTCTCCTTTTCCCCACCCGTTCCTTCTTTCTTAATCTCCTTTTCTTCCGGTGTTTCCCCCATAGTGAACATTCCATTTGGTCCTGGTCGAGACCCCTGGAACATCCTCCATAAGTTAAACACCTCCACGTGGTTTGCCAACTTCTTCCCCTTGTATGTATTGTGCAGATGGTTCAGTAGTGAGTGTTGGGCATATGGATCGAAACTACCATTAGGCGGCCATGGTGTTAACATTTTGTTGTCTGTCCCCTGGGTCCACTCTATGCTGTACTTAATTAACTTCTCCCTGTGTGGTGGCAGTGTGGTGCATATGTGCTGTAGTGGGGTAGTGAGGGTGTTCCCCCACCCTCCCGACCCTCTCCCGTATGACATGGTTGTACTCCCCTTGTTACCCTTCCCCTTACTACCAATTTACAATATACAACCTTGTATTGCTTACCTCGCCCCGCAAGTGTGGGGACTTACGACAATCCTTTGACAAATTATGCAATAGTAATAAATGTGATGTTATATTATATTCCTTCCCCTACGGCCCCCTGCGGCCGAAGCGCACGCAGCCCCCTGCGGCTGCGTACCCCTTACGACGATCTTATACAGTTGTCCTGTTTCTCCGTTCTCCTCCCCCTTTTACACTTGCCGTGGCCGGCGTTCTCCGTGCGCAGCCACGCCCCTTTCCCCTTCTTCTTTCGATCCACTGGTTTATAGTTTATCTCCGTATCAGCTCCTTTATCATGCTTCTCCTCCCCACCACTCTCAACCCAATGTTCCTTGTGCTCGCGATATCCTATTAAATCCCTACTGGTGACGTCACCGATTTCTTCGAGCTACTGGTATATTCGTGTTATGTTCTTTAAATTCAAAATACACTTGTAATCTACCCCGCTAACCCTACAGCTGTCTTCCTGTCTCTCCTGGAACAAGGTAATCTCATCAATACTATAACCGGACTGCGCACGCTGCGTCGCCTCGCGTGTGATACGCCCCTCAACAGGAGGGCTTAACCAGCCAATTATCTTCCGTTTTGGGCAACTACGTAACTAGCCACCGCCCACAGGGAAACGTCATCTACCTATCGAGTTTCTTGCTCGAACAATAGGGAACCTCATCTACTCATTCAATAATAAATATCAAATCGTAGGAAACCACACACCCACCCTCACACGTAGTCGCTATTTAGACCAATCAGTGTCTTACGAGCGGCTGCACGTGATGTTTTCGTGCCCCGCCCCCCTCTTTCGCGTAACGTTAGCCCACTGTTACGAGCGGCTGCACGTGATATTTTCGTGCCCCGCCCCCCTCTTTCGCGTAACGTTAGCCGCCTGCTCTCGCACTCGTTTCGCTACCATTCATTCCATTAGCAACACTCAATTAAACCCTCGCCGCTTTACAATACCTCCCTCCTCCCTCACAATTTCGCATTGCTTGTTGTGCGTGTCATGCTCACCAAGTTCTCTCGATGCAGGGCCGCTCGATTGCGTGCACCCCTCCAAGCGGCTCGCCACCTCCCCTCGTCTGGACCACGTCTGGACACTCGCCGACCGCGGGCGGGATACTTCTCAACCGGCTCCCGAGGGCCAATATCCGGATTGCGCTGTCCGGTCCTCTCGCAGCTCCGCGATGGTCCTGTAGTCCTCAGAAGGGGGCAACGGCAGAGGGGGCCGCGCCGCCGGGCCTCCTCGCAACGGGAGTGCCTGGAAAAATTAAAAATAAAAGTCGATCTTAAACAGATCTCAGCAGTGCCTCCAACTTGTCGGGGGGAAATTCTGCCGGGGTCGGCCGGGCCGTCCGCAGACCTCCGGGCAGGGAGGCCCCAACTCCTCCCGTGTATATCTCGGATCGAGACAGAGTATGAGGCACACACAAGGAGCAAGGCAACTTCTGCTGTTTATTATGCAAACGGCAGGGATGGGTCAAGGAGCGTACGCGTTCGTCCTGACACACATACAATCCTGGGGCTCGCAGGCCCTTTTTACTACATTATGACGCGCTACTTGCGTCACTTCAGAAAGTTAACAGAAAACCTATTGCCACTCTTAATTGGTTGCTCGAGTGGTAGGGTTAGTATAGTACACATATAGAGAATGATATTAGTGGTCAAGGTGTAGTCAGGTGGTATATCTGGGTTGTCCCTATAATTAGATACATAAGAATTGTTACATGAAGACTCCTGAGGATTGGCTAATGTTACTGACGTCTGAGATAAGAGCCCCATGTTCTGATTGGTGCATCCGTGAGCTCCCCAGCCTGGGACCACCGTTGTTCCCAGCTCTCGGTGTACCTGTGTTTGCAACAATGTTTCAATAAGGGTACGTGCAGACAATGTGAGGATTTATTCATAGGTAGAAGGCTGACCGCTCCCACTGTAGCAGATGTCCATTAAGCCTTTCAAGTGTATCGGCCTATGTCTCGTAGCGAGGGACCCAGACGCCTTTCTTTCTCCTGGGCTTTGGCATCTCGTCAGGTTCGGCTTGGTCACGTGAGGCGGGACCGTGTTTGAGGCAGAATTCTGCACAATTAATATTGCTTTTCCACTGTGTGTCTGGTTTAATATGTAGATATGATTCTAACGTTGGTACGCGGAGTGCAAGGTTGCAACATTATACCTTTGATGATTTGTTCTTGGATGTGGGTTTGCAACATTGCGACCTTGGCTGGTTGCTCCACCAGGCTCATTCTGCGGGATCAGCAACCTGACTTTTGCTTTGTTAATGTCCACGGGAACTCTTGCCTGAGGCCTACTTGGGCCTGGTGTATAAGTGATCCATTTCGGGCATGGGTGCTTTAGGTTATAGTGGCGTATATTTCCATGACCAGTATCGTGTTTCTATTATACCTCTCATGGTGGTAACGGGTTTTAAGAGAAGCGTGAGCAAGCGGCGTTATAGATGAATTCATGGTGCATCTTGCGTTTCTGCATTCTGAAAGCCTATGTAAAAATAATAAAGATGCACGTCCGTGAATATGCCTGTCGCCTACGTCAGAGCACTGAGTATGTTCTTCGTGTAGATTGTTGTGGGAATGTTAGGTGTGTGTATTTGTACAGATGTGCTTCCAGTTGTCTAGGTCGTCATGGCATCTCTAACGACGTGTGGTTTTTTAGTCTAGCTGATCCGAACCGCAGGTGTCGACATGGCCAGTGCGGGCTGCTGGGCAAACAGGTGGACACATCCGTATGTTCCTGTACCATGGTACCTGGTCGTCTGGTAACTGGACAAACTCTTCTCGCGGCGGGTGTCTGGGCCGTGACCCTCTAGGCCAAGCGCGAGAGGTGAAGGACGGGAGCCTGGTCTTCCATTCTCCCACTTCAGCGGTTTCTGCATTAGACACAGAGTGCAACTTTAGGGTTCCTGCCATTAAGCAGAGAGAGCGGTTTGGGGTACCTGCCTTTACACACAAAGTGCACCATTAGGGTACCTTCCATAAGGCAGAGAGTGCAGCATAAGGTTTCCATCCATAAGGCAAACAGTGCAGCATAAGGGTTCCTGCCATTAAGACAGAGTGCAGCGTAAGGTTTCCTGCCATTGAACAAATATTGCAGAATTAGGGTTCCTGCCATTAGGCACAGACTGCAGCATAAGGGTCTCTGGCATTAGGCACAGAGCACACCTTTAGGGTTCCTGCCATTAGGCACAGGGTTCATCCTATAGGTTCATCCATTAGGCACACAGTGCGTCTTTAGGGTTGCTGCCGTTAGACACAGAGTGCAATGTACAGTTTCGTGCCATTGGGCAAAGCATGCAGAATTGTGGTTCCTGCCATTAGGAAGTAGGTGCAGTCTAAGAGTTCCCGTCTTTAGGCACATAGTGCAGCTTTAGGTTTCCTGCCATTAGTCAGAGATTGCAGTTTGGGGTTCCTGCCCTTGGGCACAGATTGCAAATTTAGGGTTCCTGCCATTAAGCAGAGAGTGTAGCTTGGGGGTTGCTGCCATTAGACACAAAGTACAGCTCTTGGCTTCCTGCCATTAAGCAGAGAGTGCAGCTTGGGGGTTGCTGCCATTAGACAAAGTACAGCTCTTGGCTTCCTGCCATTAAGCAGAGAGTGTAGCTTGGGGGTTGCTGCCATTAGACACAAAGTACAGCTCTTGGCTTCCTGCCATTAAGCAGAGAGTGCAGCTTGGGGGTTGCTGCCATTAGACAAAGTACAGCTCTTGGCTTCCTGCCATTAAGCAGAGAGTGCAGCTTGGGGGTTGCTGCCATTAGACACAAAGTACAGCTCTTGGCTTTCTGCCATTAAGCAGAGAGTGCAGCTTGGGGGTTGCTGCCATTAGACACAAAGTGCAGCTTTCGGGTTCCTGCCATTAGGCAGAGAGGATGTAGTGGTTCGTGGCATTAGGCATAGAGTGCAGATTTAGGATTCCTGCCATTGGGGACAGAGTGCAGTTTTGAGGTTTCTCTCATTAGACACTGATTAAAGCTTTAGAGGTGCAGCTATTTGTCAAAGAGTGCCGCTTTAAGGTTCCTGCTATCAGGTACAGGGTTCAGCTTTGGGGTTCCTGCCTTTAAGCACAGAGTGCAGAGAAAGAGTTCCTGCCTTTAGGCACAGAGTGCATAATTATGGTCCCTGCCATTAGGCACAGAGTGCATCTTTAGGGTACCTTACATAAGGCAGAGAGTGCAGCATAGGTTTTCCACCCATAAGGCAAAGAGATCAGCTTTAGGGTTTCTGTCATTAAGCACAGAGTTCAGCGTAAGGTTTCCTAGCATTGAGCAAAGAGTGCAGCTTTAGGATTCCTGCCATTAGGTACAGAGCACAGCTTTTGGGTGCCTGCCATTAGGCAGAGAGTGCAGCTTTAGGATTCCTTCCCTTAGGTACAGGGTGCAGATTTTGGGTTCCTGCCATTAGGCACAGAGTGCAGCCTAAGGTTTCCTGCTATTGGGCAAAGCGTGCAGAATTGGGGTTCCTACCATTAGGAACCGAGTGCAGCTTTAGGGTTCCTGCCCTTAGACTCAGAGAGGTCTGCATGATGCTCTCCTAGGGCTTAGCGCAAATGTGTGTATTTGTGGCTGTACACGGCTCCAATGTACAGCGCTCCAACGCAGAGAGCTCCATTGCTTCCTGAAGCTAGAGTAAGATCACGCTCAATAAATACCAAACATTAAATCAAACAAAATTGTGTTTGTGAATGATGGGCCATCTGTTACACAGGCAGACAATGTTCAGTCCTGTACGTTTGTGCTGAGGTCAAGCAGGACACGTGGATGGATGAAGTGTCAGTGTGCCACAACAACGCCACTTTATTTTGATTTTCTGTCCTGGGTATCCAGTGTTTTAAAATGCTTTATTTTATTCTGCACTTTTGGTCGAATCAACCAATTACATACACATATATTTTACTTATGTGTGAAGCCTGCAGGACACAGGTTTGGATCCCGGGAGACAAACTCAACCTTTTGTTTTTCCCATGTTGATAAATTGAGTAACGTTAAACTGGGTAGTAATACTGATTATTAGCACCCGGTCGAGGGGTGCAGTCAATCAGGTTCCTTGGATCGCAGGCTGATATCCCTGCTCTCAGCCCACATTCCATGGAACCCGATGGCTGCTTCCCCCGCCACCATCACAGTAGCTTACCTGAATCTCGCTTTTCCGGCCTTAATGGAAATGGAAGAGGGGCTCCGTAACACCTTCCACAACCATGGTGGCCATCTTGGCACAGTATTCTCATTCAATGAACAGGACACGGTGCACATCCCAGTCATTAAATAAAAATAATTTTCTTTAACAGTCTGGGTTACCGCTTTGGCAAGTAGAGGTGCTAATAGCATTAGTAACCCGTTTCACGTGCTAAACCGGGGGTAACGTCCGGTGCCCTTGTTAAATACTCTAGCTTCAATCGGGCCTTTAACTCAGGCTGTCGGGCCGTTACTCCAGGTATAGCCCAGGGAACAGGTTAATAACTCTATAGTAAAGCATTTAGAGACAAGTATTTTGCTGTAAAATAAAATTAAATATTATTAAAATGTTGGCATTTTCATTAGCATTTGACAGACATTAACTATTGACAGCTGTTGCCATCACATGCACAGGTCACACCATCATTTGCTAGTTGTTGCCAGGATATGGTCTGGCACTCTCTTCATCTCACCTCTTTTTCTGTCAATAATCCAAATGATGAATCCAGTGCCCAATACTGTCATTGAATGGTCAAGTAGTCACTCCATTGGCTGGCATTGCCATTTAAAGTTTGGATGTTCACACTAGTATTGGCCTACACCATGTATTGATATTGAATGCCAGATAGCACATGCCATGATTTGCATTGTATACCCATCTTCTGTAATCACAAGCCATGTTTTATCGTTGAATACCAAAATAGTGATAGCATTTGACAGGTATTAACCTCATTTGTCAGATACTCATATCATCCGCCAGGTATTTCTTTCAAATGTGCTGGCACATACACCAATTCCAGGCATGCTAAGTAAGACAATAGGAAAGTAAATGGCCTTTTATACTATGCCCACTAGCTCCATAGTGATATCCCAGCACTGAGCATTGTATTATATTATATGAGTAAAGTGGGCCATGTAGTTTGGTAGGAAAAGGAGGGTGGCGACATGTCTATTGAAACTTTTTTTAAGTTGACCCAATTTTATGGGCTTCCCTCCTAGAAAGTGCATTAAAAGTTGCTGCTGCAAAATGGATCACTCCTAAGGGTTGGAGGTCAGTGAGTTTAGTCCTCATTTACAATCAAGCGCTGGCAACAGTTTGGGCTGTTGTGCATGCATGGCATAGTCATTTCCCAGGCACAACCATTATGGTACTATCTGGCCCTTAGGATGATACCTCCTGGAAAACGGTTTTGATACCTAGGCATTTGATGACAGTGCCTGGCAGATGACCATCTAATACCTATACACAAGTCGAAACTTTTGGCTTTGGCCATGCTTTATTTTTAGAGGACCATAGTGCAAGCAACAGATATGAGGACACACATAATGTAAATATTTTAAGTGGATGAAGACAAACTTGGTTAAGACATGTTTGTTCCATCAAAATACTGTATTTTAATATTTATAACATTTTGTATTCATATGTATGTTTGCGAATGGGTTATTACCTACATGTTTTATAGTATGGATACATTGTATTGTTTGTGATTACGTATTGGGAATACATCAGTGTTATTCAGAGCGAGAACCAGAGCGAGAACCAGGACTTATGATAGTCTTTTAATCGAAGTTTGATGGGCTGACTTCTTAAAGCAAACTGTTCATTTGTTCACACACACTTCTCTTTCTTCAAGGCAGGCCATTCCATAACCTTGAACAGAGAATGAGTCATATGCGTGGAGTGATCCGTGAGAAACCCACCTAGCCACAGCCCCCCTGAAGCACAAAGAGAATGCAGAAGTGGGGAGCCACCAGGAATTATATGTGAGGATCGCCTGCCATCTAAGTTGCCACCTGAAGGCTGGAAAGGAAAAAAATAGCATTTAGCTTAATTGAAACTTGCCCTCCATTCCAGTTCCCCCGATTCCCTAATTCTGTTATATACTGTGCACAGCCACCTGAGGGGTAAAGGATATTGGTGACACTGGACAGGTATGGAACTAAACTACAGAGCACGTCCATTTAGGCAGGAGGATGCAAACAATAGAATAATCTGGAATGGAACTCCCCTAATGGCACAATGGTGCAGACTACTGGATGCAAATCCCAGGTACGGAACGTCAAACGTCACCAGCAAAAAGGTAGAATATAGCGCACGGTAATGTACATATAGAACTAACTGTGTGTGTCGAGATCAAGAGCAGAGACAGTAGAGGGGCTGATAACTGGATATGCCCAAACGGGAAGGACACTCGGTCATAATGTGCAGCTAAATCTGCATCCCCAGTTTTCGCTCTTTGCCACATCTTTTGATGTGGAATGTTGAAATAGCGTAGCAGTCCAGCAACAGAATTGCAGTGCACCTGCAACGGTGCTGCTAGGCATTCATTTGAGGAACACATCTTATTTCAAGACAATATTATTGCTGTATCAGAATGTAGAATACTCGTACATTAGTTATACTTATGTAACATCAGCTTAATTTGAGTGTTAAGACTCAGGGCGCTTTTACTGCCACACCACTCCAAGATGGCACCCATGAAGAAGGAACTTGGTAATCATCTGGACGAGGGATTGTCTCAGCATAGTTTTCAGATGCATGTGCAATGATGCAAACGACTAAAAGCTTCTGGGTTACAAGTAAAGAAAGACGCAGCACACATGACAACGGCATATATCGCTAACATTTTTAAGGACTAAAAGAAATTTCCCAAACTTGCTTCCAAATACCGATCCCGTTACTCTTGGAGAGGTAACACAGGCTGATTAAAACATTCTTGAAACTGCAGGCACGTAAGTGGATAATACAACAGCAACCACAGCGACTACATACCACTAGGATAACCACAAAAGTATGTGTGACTGTACTTTCAAATACAAATAGTTTGAGAAAGTTAATAGACTTCTAAATTGGTGCGGTGTGGCGGGAAACCGCGGCAGCCCCTTCTTTGTTCAATCTCAATAAGTGCTTAAATGGCCACAAATGCATACCTTGCCTTCCTTCCCCTCTTGCACCAAATGTGATTAATTCTTGCTAGCTGCACCTAGATGACTCAAGTCGCTTTGCGGGCAGAAAAACACATCATCGATTTGCAGAAGATCCTCTGACAGATATCACATGTGCTGTCATGGTGTGAGGGGACTGATGGGTAGGCAGGGATTTCCACATGCCACTTAAGAAGATGGAAAATAGTCACTCCTCAGCTCCAACGGGCACAGACAATATTGCATTTAGACCAAATGCATAAAGTGATGTTGTTCCCTCTTGGCTCAGGCGAAAATCAAAATAAAAAATGAAAATCTGAACGACACCACTCTGACATCTGCCCTGTATGGGAATCGACACTTATTGTTGTAACATCACAACAATATCTATCATGTGTTGCCTGCAAACACATAATGACATATTTGTCCACAGCTATTAGAGTTTTATTACACGCATTTATTCACAGATTAAATATACATATATGCTTGGGAAGCAGATGATTTGCCATGAAAGCAAAGAGAGGCTGACCCACAGGTGAGTTATTTGTACACTTTCACCCCAATGTTGTTTTATTCATGCATCTGTTTACTTTATTTCTGATGGTATTCGCCCGACATGCCATTCGGTGCACGCCTGACAACTAGGTACACAGTCTGGCGGGCCCAACCAGTCCAGAGCCTGCATTACATCTATCATGAAACAGGGTTTTCAGCGCATTAAATGTGGTTTTAGATATTAAGGTGCAAAGTTTACATCATATTCTGTAGTCTTCAAACGTTGTGATTAGGGCCCTATAGTGGTAAAATGCTTGTAAACAATTTAGAGGACTGATAGAGCAGGCCTAACGCTCTCCATGCGTCCCTGCATTCCTAACACCTGCAACTGCACTTTATTAAGGTGAGCATATCTGTCTGTGAAGGTTATAGGTCATAGTTTGCTTTTTGATCCAGGCCTTATACTGGCATTGCTGGATTTTCATAAACCAGCAAGAAAGCTCGCTGGGTTAAGTGCTTGTTGCTGAGACCTGTGTGAAACCTGCAGATCAACAGTTAAATCCCAGCGGGGAAGACTCAACCTTTGATCCTTAGAAGGCCCCTTAAATGAGTAGCATAGAGTTGAGTTTAAGTAACCGGTGCTATTTGGAGTATAGGAAACAGTTCATCTGCTGTTTAAATGCAATGTAAATATGCATCATTATTATTATTGAGAAACATGGCTAAATGCTAACTTACTGGTCTGTCCAAGCTGTATCTGAATGGATCCATCTCAACCGCATCGCTGACCCTTTTTACTTTTTGAATGATCATGTTGATTTGCTTTGTAATTTGCAGAGATCAGATTATGGTCATTGTTCGGTGTGTCCCTGGAGGCTATGGAAGAGGTGGAAGCTCCTCCATTAATGTCCTACCACGCTTCTTCCTGAACGCACGTTAGCGTTCTAGTCTTCCGGACTGGATTTCTCACGCTCTTCTTATGCGTGTCTCAGCTGATCCGCTTCGCATTGCAACCACAGAGCTTTGCTCATTTCCCTTTTGGTAAAATGCTAGTTTTCCTTTCTTGTGCTTTCCTCCCATGCCCTCTTCCTACCTGCGCTCGTGCTAACACTCTGCAGCTGCCACACCGCCATCTTCTGTCTTTTCAGCCTCTTTGGGTTGCTCCCCGAAACTTTCCGAATCATTCCTCCTTCCCTCTGATTCTGCTTCCTGTATTCTAATGCTGCTTCCGCTCCTCTCTACATTCATACCTAGATGCATTTCCCTCCGTATTGAAGAGACTTCCTTCAACCACACCGGCGACCCGTGTTACCCACCACTGACTACGCCTTACGGACTCTGCCAAAGTGAACTTCTTTTGAGCCACTGTCTTTTTCCCTTCTTTTCAGCTGCTCCTGGGAGGCAGGTCCCTTGCCTTATAGCTGGCTGTTATCACAGTGGGCATAGTGGGTACCTCTCTGGGTTGGCCATTCCTCTACAAGGATCATAAGACCTCTAAGAAGAAATCCTCCTCTGCGCTTTCCGAAGAAGAACCTGAAGTCTCATCGGAAGAAGAAGAAGGTGAGAGTGTTCTACCGATTGATGACAATTATATACATTGTTGTGTTAGCCACATTTCACTAGTGCAATCGACTGATATTACCAATGCTCTGTATCGTATTATGTAAGTGATGCAGTGGTAAACTACTTCATTTATCCTTCACTCGATACCGTTAGCTACAGCTTGTGATGTAACCACTGAACCCAGATTTTCTGTGTCATTGGCTTTCATTGTTAAGCCTTTACAGTCTCACCAAAATATGTGCAAAATATTTATCTGATATGAGAGATAAGAAGCCAATGGCTTGTGCTAGATCGATGTTGATTCACAAAGTAATTGGCATTACGTTATTAAGCAAATTAATGATTCTATTTAACTTTTAAATCTGGAGACTGCCCTGTTTAAACTTAAGCATGCATAGCCGCCATCTTGGTGAGGGTAAACAATCATGAGCTCCTTGCCTTATTGTAGGTGGTCTCCAAAATCGTGCAGAAGACAGTGGTCTTATTACCAAGACTTGTGAAGGCCTCTCCACCCCCACAATGAAGGTGTTTCTGTCACCTTTATGCTTGCCAGGGGAAAAAAGGTAAAGCATTGCTGTTTTGCAAGAGTGCCATATCAGTGGAAAGAGTGCCAACAGACCTACCTAACCGAAGCCCCCACCAGGCATAGAGAGAATGCAACAGTGGGGTGCCAACTTCGATGGTTTGTGGGGATCACCTGTCATCTAAGTTGCCACCTGAAGGTTGGAAAGGAAAGAAACAGCAATACGCTTCATTGAAACTTGCCAGAGGCTACTTACTCCCTTCCAGCCCCCCTATACTTCATTTTAGCATTAATTTTGTAATATAATGCCAAAAGACACCTTAGAAGGGAAATGGACATGTGTGGAATTAAATTGCACAGCAAGTCCATAGGCCAAGAAAAATTACAGTAGGATTAAAAATATAGAATAGTCCGGAATGGAACTCCCCAGTTACGTAACCTCAAAGGTCACTAGCAACCAGGTAGAATCTAGCAGAAGGTAAAGTGGCCGTATAAATGTGTGAATCTGTATTGAGAGCAGAGCCAGTAAGAAGAACTGATAACTTACAATGTCCAAACAGAAGGAGTCTAGATCACCAAAACATGCAGGGTCTGCCAGTAGACAGTCCTAGATACAGGCCCGTGGCAGAGGAGCCCAGAAGTGAACAGTCCCCTACTCAAAATCGAGATGAACAGTACAGGTCAGCAGTTCTTATAAAAAGTAGCAAAAATTAAGAAGCAGCACAAGGCCAAAAGCAGGAAACAAGGCTTGGTGCACTGTAGGTACTGGAAGAGTATACAACAACAAGAATACACTAGACGGATGCAGAGAAACTCATCGGCATTATCGAGCAACCAGAACTTACCAATGGTTTCACAGTGCTTGCAAAAACCTTGAAATTGGTAAGGTGGCGTGCATTCGTGAACGAAGACCTGTGGGGATTGCAGTCCTGTCCCACCATCCGGGATATGTGGAAACAGGTACCTTGGACTGCCGAGACCTACAAAGCTGCCCTGTGACCAGCCTTCTACTAATGTTTAAGAAGATACCAGGTTACAAAGTTTAAATAAATCAAGCATTTTAGGACTAGATGGACACTTCTTGTTGAGCCCCATTGTTTGAAATATTACTTTGTGATGAAGTTCATGTCTGCTGGGAGTTCTCTGCAGCGGCCTCGGCTCCTTTGCTTCCAACATCATCCATAAATGTTAGCCTTATGAGGCCCTTCCTTCATCAAACTGGCCTGATTCAACTCCACCGGCTGCCAATGGTGACAAGGACAGAGTGTAAAGAGCTATGCCTCGCTCATGCCACTGGTCATCAACTCGGCCCTTCTTTACTTCGAAAGAAACACACTTGAAACTGGACCACCCACAACATCGCCTCCTTTGTTCAGATTAAAAAGATGGAGTAGTCACTCATTCTTCACTCTTCACATATGTTCTCTACAGAATCCTCTCCCAGCACAGAACTGTAAAATAGAACACCACCTTACTTTAAAAACAGTCCTTTGTAAAGAGGCATTCAAAGAAGGTAGATTGTTTTAGCCTCGCAGACAGTTCGGTACTTCCCTGTGGTCTCTATGCTAATAAACTAAGTATTGTCACTTAATGAAAGATCAGTTGGCTGCAAAAGTGTAGTTTAGAAAGTGTCCCCAACCCTGATGTCACCCAACCTTAGTGATATGATGATTTGAGACTAACTCTTACGCCTGATTTTGCCCAATACATTATAATGGATATTATTTCTTATTAATGTTTCAAATCTGAAACACAAGCAACCTAATGTATTTGTATAGAACCTTATAAAATACAGAACAACAGTCTTCTGTTAGGTAATCAGTTTATCGTGTTCATCTCTTATACAGTCAAATTCATCTGTTGTACAGCCAACACGTGTTTCAAGCTATTCATTTTCAGGTCTTCCACAGGGCTGTTATACAAGTAATTTGAACATAAACAAAATCATAATCCATTTAGAACCAAAGCGCCAAGTTGCCAAAGAATCACAAAGAGCAATGAGATTTGCTCCCATCGCTCTTTGTGATTCTTTGGCAACTTGGTGCTTTGGTTCGTTTAAAACATTAATTATATGATAATATTGTTATCTAAATGGATTATGATTTTGTTTATGTTTAAGTTACATGTACAACAGCCCTGAGGAAAACCTGAAAATGAGTAGGTCGAAACACAAGTTGGCTGCACAACAGATGAATTTGACTGTATAATAGATGAACATGATAAACTGATTATCTAACAGAAGATTGTTATAGCCTGCCTCTCAATCAGCAGCCACTTTCCGCTCTTAACAGTCGATGCCTTGATGACCCTAATGGGGAGAATTTGCAGCGCCCTACAGATTCCATTAACATCATATCATAACAAACCCATGTCTCAGACACTTCTCGACTACGCACTTGTCCTTGAAGTGAATAAACCTCTTTTTTCATGGCCTCTGAAGTGCTTAATCTACGGGTGCATGCTGAGTCCTGTTGCTGTGTTTGTCCACCTACAATGTCAGCCGGTGCCATTAACAGCAGCATACAGCTAGTATTATCGCCCCAGGAAGTATGCCCTCTCTTCAGGGATCTGTGTTGCAAGCTGCGGTCACAGGTGAAATCTGACAGGGGGGCCAACCTAGCCCTTTTATCTTCTAAATTGAATACATTGAGTACCATTACATTCCATAATAATAACACATGTCATAACAACACATAGAAGCAGGGAGAATTGGGCATATAATTGTATTTAAAACATTTTATCAATATGATTTTGAAAATTACCTAGCCTCTGTATGCTAACCACTGATCTCCTAAAAAAGGCATTATTAATTTCTAAGCCATTCTTCCCCTAAACGTCTTCTCATACTGGCATGACAGATACCTAATATAGCCTTGTAGACTGAGAGTGGGGTCATTATCATGGTATAATGGCCCACCATCAATTTATGACCCAAGGCATGTTGAGAGCCATACGTTGTGGAAGGGTCATTATCCCAAGCGACTATGAACCCTTGCAAGGTCTCTAAGGCTATTAGCACATGATGGTAGTGGCAATACATGTTTTGGATTTTTTGTGGTGCAAAACACATTTTTACTTTAGAGAGTGAGAAATGTAAATAGGCAAACTGAGTTAGAATGCCCTACCACCACCACTGCGAGCAGAAGACTCTCACCTAGCATTCCGAAAAGCAATGAAAACCATGCTCTTTAACTAAACCTAGCTTATACCCTACTCTCACCTGGAATGCTTCAACGTGCCCTAAACTGAATCTATAACTGAATGATTGTATAACAAATTCACAATGTACACCTAACCCCATTCCCCACGCTCCTTTACCTAATTGCTCGAAATCTGCTTCCATGACATGTATGTAACATTTATGTAACTAAGACTGCCACAAGTAACCGTGCCACGATGCCTTTGGACTGTATGTGCGCTATACAAATGTAAAAAATAAATAAATTAGTACATTAAATGTGGTTTTATTTTGTGGTATTTAAATTACATGGATTTCTTCATAAGTTAAGCATTTTAATTGTAATTTGGTTAAACTGGAACAGGTTTAAAATATGCATGTACTAGATTGCATGTAAACAGAGGCGTTGCTAGTGGGGGGCGGGGGCTAAGAGGGCTATAGCCCCAGGTCTTTTGGTTGTTGCCCTGGATAGAAGCTCAGGGGCTACAAGCAAAAGGCTAGCTAGCCCCGAGTCCCAACAGTCCTGACATTAGCATAGACCCAGGCCTTTTCCAGACCTAGCATCACCCCTGAATGTAAAAGTAGATGGTTTATCTCTAAGAAAGAGAAAGCATTTTCCAATGTGTTAGCTATCTTTTTCATGTGTCAAATAGCATGTTGCAGCAAAAAAAGTCCCCGTAGAAAACAGATATTGACTGTAAATTGCAGTATTGTTTCCCCGTCTTCTTCTGAAAACACAATGCTCAGAATGCAGCCAATACCAGTAGTTATTTGCTGCACTCTTAACATTCTGATTGGCTGAGAGGATGTCAATAACAATCTACATGTGCTAATACTGACTATCCACTTTTGGTGCATTTGACGACTGTGTGTCACCACACTATTTGAGGGAGTTGCTGCTGGTGTCCTCCCCCACCAAACTCCAAACTTAATGTCAGAGATAGTCTGCCTCTTATCAGTGAGCGGCATGACGTGATGTCACACCATGAGAAGGTGGCCCTACTTCAAGCTAATGAAGCTCTTATCGCTCTGAACATTTAGCTAGATTTGTCTGGGATATTGAAAATCAATTCATGATATTTGGAATCATAAAGAGCATACTATTAAAATAAGCAAAACAAAATAATTATCAAAAATCTTAAATAATATCGCTTTCGCTCAATGCTGCCCATCAAACCCAAACTTGAACATATTCCTTACTGGGCTCTAGTGTTGCACTCGTCACTATTTTGGCCGCCCAAATAATGAACTGTTGATTGTGCAGGCTGCCAATGTCAGATGAATGTTCCAGCCCCTGTGGCATTTGAAGACTTTCTTCATTGTACTTCGGTTCTTTGGAAGGCGAGGTCAATGCAGTGTCTGCTGAAGTATATGGTGCTAATGTTAGGCTAATGTTCCGTCATCGTGCATTGCAGAGTTGTTTTTTTGAACATACTGTTGGCGGTGAAGAGCAGGGAGAGCAACACAAAAGGAGGCTTGGGGTTCCAGGCGTTGGTCAAGAATGCTCTTTCTTCTCCCTTCTCTTCTCTCCTCTTTTCTCTAGGAATTGAATAAGGGAAAGACCAATGGCAGCACTTATCTCATGAATTACAGTAAAGATGTATTGTTGAGTAGATTGAAACCTTGACATGATAACACTGACACTTTCTATAATATTTCGTTTATCAAGGGTGAGATATCACTAGCTACACATGGCAATTTGCTCTTTGAGTGCCCTTCGGATGCATACATGGGCACAAGTAGTAGTCTTGGTTTGCCACAAGGCTTGTATGTACATCCTAATTTGGGCAGGATTCAAGCCCTGACCCCGATAATACCCAGGGCCACCGCGGTACTTTCTTTCCCCAGCAGTCAGAGGAGGTGGGGTAGGGGGGAGGTGGTCAAAAAACTCAAAAGTTTAAGCCAAGTGGATCAGTACAGATGTTCAAGAGCTTCCACTTTGTCTCATGCAGGAGGGGGTTTCAGAATCAGTAGAACACTATACAGCTGTGTCCAGGGAGCAAACCACATTTGCAGCGACGTGTGCCCCATGCAAAAGCAGTCTCTGTCTTTCACTGTGGATATTGCAACCCATATTGGTATGACAGTACCTGGGTGGAATGTGGATAAAATATCTTTAAGTGACCACTATCAAGGCAGCGGTATTCTGGGAAGTATATCTAGGGTGGCACTAGAATAAGGGGGACCTGGAGGATGGCCCATCCCCAGGTATTAGACCAGGGATGCCCCCGGCTTGGACTGAGAAAGACCCAGAGCTGTCCCCCTTCACCTGGAGCTGTGATTTCCACCTGATGCGTCACAGGCGAATCGGGGGGAAAAATCCTTTGATTCCATGATCTGAAAACTTGCTCCATGCACTAAATCTAATCAATTACCCAAATACATTTTTGGATTCAGCAGCGATAGAAAGTTGGAACAGCAATGCATGGTATATCTGTTATCACCGTTGTGATCATAGTACATGAACTTTCATATCCCAGTTTTTTGCCCAACTCGAATGCCAAAAGGATGGGATCAAAATGGTATTAATCTCTATGCTTCCATTCAAAAAAGGTTACTTGACCGTGCCACAGACCACAGTGCCCAGAAGGCCCGCTGCGTCTGCCGCTCATGGAGCCGAACATGCAGGAGTGGGGCATCGACCAGTCTATGCACACACATATCATAGGCCATATGTGCCAGAAGGTGCCCCACAGCTGGGTCACCTACGTTGCCCAAGTCATATTCCTGAAAAAGGAGACTTTATGTTGTGTGTATTTCTGTAGCAAATCTTCCTAGATGTGCACTGGGTCGCACCGCTGTCTTTTAGGTTGTATTAATTAAGTAATTAGTGAAAATATACTAACATGATGTCTGCGAGATAGATTAATTGGCTGTGGCAGCAGCCGCATCATCTGTAAGCCACAAACAGGTGCATGTTTTTAGGCTTGTCTCGGGAAAAGTAGACCTTAAAGTTCTTGGTGCATGCACAGAGAAGGTCACTTCTCATTCGGAGATACTCATCCTCTTCGAATCTGTCCATGGAGAGCAATAGCTGAACACTGTTTCTGTTCCATTGCAGCGCAATGCTGTCCCTCTGCAGGCCATCATTGCTTGGGCAGAACGCCCAGCTGTTATCAAACACATATATCGATTTGCAGTTTGACCTTTTTGCTACGGGAATCCTATGAGGACACTGGTCAATAGTTAGCCAATATTAATTACTAAAAGACAGGACAATAGAATTTCTGCAGAAAAGGTTAGGGAAATACATTCTCCGGAAATGTGTAATTATATTGTAACCACATGTATTAATGTATCTATTTTTTGCATCTGTAATAAAGTGTATTGCGCGAGTGACCTCAAAGCCATCAGGCAAGATGGTGGAAAAAAACCAGGCAAGTAGGAGGAGGGATCCCAGGAAAAGCCAGGTCTTTGGTTTATTTGCGAATTTAAGGAGGGAGGTGTTCAAAATGTGTATTTCTTTTTCCTTTACTGATTCATATGTGTGAGACAAAGAGGATAATGTCAAAGGAATGTTTCTGGAGAGTGAGTGTAGAGTAGCTTTGGAGTGCAGGAACTCACAGCCTAGACCATGGTGAGCTCTGTGAACAATGCAGGCGGCTTTGAAATTAGATCTCTTAACCAGAGACGGCCAATGGTGGGTAGTGCAGATGCAACATTCTGGACACAGTGCAAGGACTGCATTGGACCAGCAGGCGGGCACAATGACATTGCAGGTAATTTGGTAATTCCGGCTGTAACTGGACCTACAAAGGAGAGGAATGGCAGGACTCTATGGAGAGGTTTCAGATGAAAGATAATGGAAGTGACAAGATTGCGGCCAAAGAACAACCCTAAGTGTTTTACTGTATTGACTGGAGAGGGGCCATTGCCCAGGCGGCCGACAAGAGGTTCTCACTCCAGTGGTGCAAATCTTCCTTGAGGACCATGACCTCTGCTTTTGGGTGGTTAGGGCTCAGCCTGTTGGTGCACAACCAGAAATGTGAGGATGAGAGACAGGAGGAAAGAGAGAGACGATTGCCAATTGTTTCTGTTTATCCGGAATAGGATCTGGGTGTCGGCAGTGCACATGTAGAAGAAGAAGGAACACATTATGTTAACTAGAGGTTAGAGTTAGAGACTGAAGATTGGGTATGATAAGGAGAGGGCATTCAGAATAACACTTGCTATGAAACGAAGCAAGATAATGGGGAGAGTAGAATACTTTGCTTCCAGTCTCTCAAGAAAAAGGCAATCCAGTGAATATTGCTGCTCCGGAGAACAAACAATCAATTGGGTACCGTCAAGCAGGTTGTTTGTGGTCAACTTTGTCGAAGGCAGCATATACATCAAGAAGTACAGGACACTGACACCATTGATATCTGTTGCAAATCAGAGCTCATACAGCAAGGAGACAAGAACTGATTTGGTGTCTTGTCCAGGCCTAAAACCTGGCTTTCATGAATGATAGATGAAGTGGCCTTGTGTGGGATTGGAGCTGGTCATAGAAATCCCTCTCTTAACAGCTCAGAAAAGGTGGTTTGAGATAGGTTTGTATTTTGTGTGATCTATGTGCTCCAGGTCATTTGTTTTCAGGAGATGGACACCCACGGTTTCTTTAACGTAATGCGCCATAACACTGTGGTGAGCGGTTGATAATTTCCTTCATGCATGGGGAGGTTGCAAGTTGGTGGCCTTTGAATATTTTCCCAGGAAAATTATTGAGGGGAGAACATGAGGCTTTACATTTAGCAAATGCTGCCTTAAATTTTGTGGGCGACTAATGTGTGAACAAGGAGAAAACAATGATTATAGACTGCCACTGTTATTTCATATTAATTACTATTATCATATTAATGGTGATATGATTACCATTTTATCTTCCACCATTACCTACAAGAGCAAATCCCTGCCTGCAGCTGGTGTGAGACTTATTCTTATTTGTGTGAAGAAATAACAGAGATTCTGGGAGGTGTGTGATACACAAGCCAATGGCTGTCTCTTGAATTGAGTAGACACAATATATGCACTCAGGTATCACCTGGGAGGAGGAGCAGGCTGAGCAAAGAAGAACTGAAGGCAGCTTGTGTGATTTTTGTGGGGGAATGTGGCAACAATTTGGGGTGGTGGGAGATACTACAATCAGTGTCCATGTGTTGAAGTGAGTAGACGGGACCCATGTCACCGGGTTAAACCTTTTCCGGGGAGCAGAGAATGTGTGTGGGATTGAGGCTCCAATGCTTTTTTGCTGGAAACCATAGCAGAGTTTCAGGGAAGGCAGGAGATACACCAGTGAGTGTTCTTCTCTTGAGTTGAGTGGATGCAATATGTGATATCACATGACACGCTAGAGAAAGAGCAGGAGAAGCATAGCATCCCTAGGTGCAGCTTTAGGAAGACTCAAGTGTACATGACCTTCGCTGGAGGAAGGAGCACAGATACATGGAGGCAGGTGATACACCAGTCAGTGGGGGTCATTACGAGTGCGTCGGTAGGGTGTTAATGGCACCGGTAAGGATGCCGGTGCCGTTAACCCCCTACTGCCGCATTCCGAGGTCCCTTAGCGGGTCCCACTAGGGCTGGCTGGTTTTACCAGCCGCCCTTAGCGGGACCCGTTAAGGGACCAGGGAGCTAATAACGGGCACGCTTTTTGCGGGCCTGTTATTAGCTCCTTCCCCATTCCCATTGAGCCCTACGGGGGCTCGAATGGGAATGAGGAATGGGTTTCATAATGGGGACTTACCGGGTCCTCCAAGGTCGGAATGACCCGGTAAGTCCCCATTCCGACAACACGGACACGGACATGGCTATTGGCACCATGGCTACCTCCAAACTCATAATGAGGCGCAGTGTCTTTCTCTTGAAAAAAGTGGAGGTGACACATCCCATCGAATGACAACTGGGTGGAGAAGCATAGAATCTCTGAGTGCAGCTCGTGTGAGACTCACATTCACCTGATTTTTAAGAGAGAACCTTGCAGAGATATTAAGGGTGGTCTTTAATATACCATTAGGGAGCTGTCTCATAAAGTGAGTGGTTGAGCTACACGCCATTGGATGGCATCCAGGAGGAGGAGCAAGGAATCCCTGAGGGCTGCTACTGCAAGACTCAGGCTGACATGATTTCTGTGGGAGGAATTAGCAGAGGTTCAAGGAATTGTGATACACCAGTCATTGTCCATCTCTTATACTCAATGAATGTAGCACCTGCCATCTGGTGATGCCTGGAAGGAGAACGAGAAGGAGGAGCACAAAATCCCTGAAGGAAGCCAAATTATGCGAGATTTACGTTCACCTGATTTATGGGGGAGAAAATAGCAGACATTCAGGGAGATGGGTGATACACTGGTCAGGGAGTGAACAACACCATCAGAAAACATGTACACCCACATAACCCATAGGCAAGGGAATGCAGGCTTCTCATGGTCTTTTACTTCTGCAGCAGAACCTGCTGTGTGCACTGAAGATGACAGAATTGCAAATGGTCATTTGAAGCTATTACACTAGTTGCAGTCTACAACCCTCACCACAAGTCACTCTGGAGTACATGCAGCAGAACACATACATGGACATATGTTGCATCATGATGATGAACATCTACTCAGACTGACAGAGGAGGTTCCGCTATCTATGGAAGATCTGGGAAAAGCAACCCATGGTATAGTTGAACAGTGAAAAACATTGTAATATACCTCGAGTCCCCGTTCACTGACCATAATGTCAGACAATAATGATGGTGACAAAGACATGGGTGATGATCAAGACAAATATTATGATCCATTTGAGCCCAGGCAGGAAAATGTGTTGTTGCTGGAAAACAGTGAAACCACGGAGGAGGAGAACAACACCTCAAATACAGATTCTGTAATAGAAGATCATTCCTCACCTGGGTACAGATGCGTGGAGAGACTTCTCACAGAACACCAACAAATCTGCCCACATGCACACTCTGCCGCAAAACTGTGTACCAAAGGAAGGCAGGGAACAACTTGAGTACCACATCTATCTGGTCTCATATGCTGCGGCATCATGCGCAGACATGTGAAGAAGTCAAAGATTAAAAGTGCATCCCTCCCACACAATCAGACAAGCATAACATCACGAAAAAGAAATCCACAACACTACCCCAGGAAATACTACAGATGTGGCATTACTCGGGAGTGGGACTCCAAGCGCCAACCCTGTACTTCAACGATGCAGAGCAGTGATCCCATATCAGATCAGGCCATTTGTGAAGAAGCATTCGAACCTGTACAACAGTGTCATAAATCACCTGACAGACAGAAGCTGCTGAATGATAACTTGGCTCACCCTTTAGTGGAAAACCCTGGATTCCAGTCACTTTTCGAAAAAGTTGATGAACACTGGGAAGTTGCTAGTACCAGAATAATACAATGAGCATGTGGATATGGGGCAGTGAGAACTATAGTGGTTCCTGGGCCAGACAATCTACTTTACATGGAATTGAAGACCAGTGATCAAAGCATGGACAACATGTCTATTCCAGCATACTTGGTGGCCTTTCCTTATGTGGCCAGTTAAAAGGGGTACTCGAGTAATACAAGGTGTCTGCATTTCAGCATCAGGCAACATTGTGCCTGAAAGGATTTAAGGTAAGGAGCTGCAGGGAGTTTGCTTGTGGGAGAAGGTGGAGGAGGTGAAACCGGGTCGCTAAGGCCTTGCAGTTTGCATTTGTGCTTTGTCGGGGCAGATAATGGATCAAATGTCCTTGCTGCCTTAGGAATTGCCAATATAATGCACATTCTTTGTTTTGCCCATGTCCTTCCCATCATGGTCACACATGTTATCATTAGTTGTCAACCTGTGAAATAAATGGTTTCTGTGGGCCAGAAGATCAGCTCACATTTCAGCTAGGCTTACTATGCAAAAATAGTGATTCATGATCAGGCAGACACCAATCCCTCAAAATCAGAGTGGTTTGGTTGGCCCATGACTGATCGCCATCCTCTACATTTGGCACAGACTGTTTCCCATACAAATGGCCCCAAATTGGAATAATGCCCATGTTCTGGTGGTAGAGAAGTAGGAGGATCATTATTTTTTAGTACGGCCTTCATGGCAACAGCTACAGTAGCAGCCATTTTCTGAGACACCCCTTTCCCTATAGTGGGTTAAGTGCTGTGTGCTAGTTTCTTCTCCAGGCCAGGCATCTACATTCCAAATAGCAAACATGCATATTTAGAGCAGGGAGTGTTTCCCGAATGTCAGTCTATTACTTTCCCATCTAAACGCATGGTCCCAGAGCACATCAAGATATTTGTATCATATCCCTGACCGTGAATCCAACGTGATCGCTTCACCTTCCCTGCTACGGTCGCCAATGGGGATGTTAACATCATAATCTCATCCGTGGAAACATCCAATAATAAAGCATGTTTCAGGCGTTGTTCAATAGATAGTGTGGTGTTTGTCTATGTTGCAAGATAAAGATTGAACAAATTAATTTTTGTCATTTCAACGAAAATAATTACTTTGTTGTAATTTATTTCGGCACATTACTCTAAATTTTGATTTGAATTCTTTTTAAGGGGGTCCCAGCCCCAATATCCCCCATCCCCTTCGCTACTACCTTCAACCTAGATCCACCCCCATTCTTTTCACCCCATAACCCACAAATACCTACACAAATTCAAAGTAATTCGAAGTAATGTCCACAAACTAAATAACATCAAAATAATTTAGTTGTGGAAACGGAAGACCGAACAAACAACTGTTAATAAAGACAAATAACACAGTAACAGAAGAAATTATTCACTATTTGCTGCACAGCAAGAAATGGTACACATTCTCTTCTCCTGGAATCAGTAGCCCCTGCTGACTAACAGGATCTCAGTGATGCCTCTGAATAATTGCCTGAGTGTAGCCTGAGTCCTCTCAATGGATAGAAGAGTGTGGGGTCTATGCCTCTGACCTCTGTTCATTTAACAAAGGGCCCTTGGATCCTTCCCTGAGTTGCAACAGGCATCGCAGGAGGAGTGTGAGTGCTGGCATTCTACATTCTACATTTATTTGAACCTGTATGTGACACTCAGGAGTTTCATGTCCCACAAAAAACCCTCTAAACCTCAAAAAGGTTGGGCAGATGCACTTTGACCTGACAAAGTAACATTGACATTTAATAGACACAACAACAATGGATAAATAAGTAATACTGGAAGTGATTGTCATAATATACGGTGTCATTTGTGATGTCATCTTTGATGTCCTGGGTGTTACTCTTAGCAATACAAGGTGGAGGCACGAGTTGTTGTTGCATAGTTTACCATAACTGGCTATTTATTGTCTTGGGGTTTTTCGATTTTACTTGCAACCATAAACTCCCTTTAACAAAGATTTTTCACTGAATTGTATATGTTTTTATTCATGCAACTTAACCATAACGCCCCTTTAACAAAGTGTTTTCACTGAATTTCTTTTTTTGTTATATTTCAAAATATTTCATAATGTTACACCATGGTATGGAAGTTATTAATGATTGCACTTTAAACACGTGTACTATAAACATCCTTTACATTAAAAAAGAATTCTACCAACCATGCACCTGTTTGAATGTCCACAGCTTGTGTCCATGGACATACCTTGAAGCAGGTGATAGCAACCCACCCCAAAATATATTGGTCAACACAATGTTAATGTCTCCTTTTCACACAAACAATATGATTGCACCAAATTTACAAATATGTAATACAACTAAAACATAGATTTACACACACTTGTATGTCTCAAAGTGTAACAGCATTTTTTTTTCACACATTGCACAATCTTACGGCTTATACCAAATAGTTAATATAATGCTACACCTTATGTAAGCAATGCAGTTGCACACCTTTTAGGAACTGAAGCAGAAACAAGAAAGCAAACTCTCTGAACCTAATAAGTAAATATTCCCTTCCCTTTTATTGTAAATGTTTTCCATGGGAACTTAATACATTTATAATACTTTTTTAATAACTAAAGTTACTCATTGCATATTTCTACAAAAATGGCAAACACACTTGGCTCGAGGAGTACTTTCCTGAAGATGAAAATATTGATAAAGAATGTATTAATGGTAAATACACCCAAATATGTTCAAATGCACTCAAACAATGCATGTTAATAATCAGTTATTAAATTACATCTTTTTGGAATATTATTTTCCACAAAGTCGAAAAAGAAAACAATGAAGACACTAATCACGAGGAAGTAATTCTAAATAGCAACGATGAACAAATAGAAACTATTGAAACTAAAATTAATACATTATGCACTCAGATGTCTCAATTACAAAATCAAGTAGCTGAAGTAATTATATAAATAATCATTTGATACGTAATATTGCCCCACATGTTTCCCTTTTCCTCAAAAATCACCCCAATCATTGCCAGAATATTATCATAATAAATGTTTTCATGTAATTTCTATCCCACATTCTCTGAATCATCAAAATGCTCAAACTCCAAAACCACCTATTTATGCTTTCTATCTGATTCACCATCTCTTTATTAAAGTAAATCATTATAAATGTAATATGTTTATGTTAGACCAACAAGTATTTTTCTTTGTAAATATATAATGTGAATATTAAAATATAATGTTGCAATGTTTGTAAAAATGTTTTAAGCACCATTTTGATGTATGTGACCTACAATAATGTCCATGTCTACACATCACATTTACATACCATTGACATTGAATGAATGTTTCAGTGTCTGCGAATGTACTGCCTAGTCCACAGAGTGAACTATGCACTTTTTAATTTGTCAGCGTACGTCATTGTCCCGGTGCGGATGCCACACCGTGTATATAACACGTGCTTGTCCGCAGACTAAGTGCATGCCCATGTACGTACCTGGGCTGCGCACATTCAGCACATTGACATGTCCACGATCAATGTCCGTGCATTCCTCCAGAATAGGGACTCTAAAGTTCAAATTTTGCCATCGCACATCTCCTATAACCATTGCGGGTGCTTCTATAAACCTTGTACAACTTTTTACGCACTATTTCCTGTACCTGAAGTCTGCAGGCTCATAACATCATTGTGGACATCCCCGGACATTGTCACATGACTGCAGCCATGCAGCATGATGACGTGTCCGCGGTCGGTGTTTATGCTTTTCAGACATTTTTTAATTCAGTTCTCGGCTACTCTAGAGACTTTCAAGTGAAAATTCTGCCCTTCCGCAGCTCCCAGTAGCACTTATACATCATTGCTAAACCTTTCACCTACTTTTCATAGCCTTATTTGGCTGCCAAACTCCGCAAACAGGACATCTCCTCCAAAGTGGCGCAACCATTTCTGTTACTTATTCTCAGTCTGGTATACCAGCAGAGAGGACCTGTTTATCTGGAGAGCAGCAGACCAGACATTCATTGAAGAATGGCATCTGCAATGGCCATACCTCCTCCGCCACCCCAGGGGCCACCACCACCTGCAAAATCTGGACAGGGGAAAAGGGGACCTGCAACAGATGAAATGCAGGAGGAAGAGGATGAAGAAGATTTAGTGGAATAAGTGCCATAGGTAATGATATGGGTGAAGAGCCTCCTTTTTGTTATAGGGGACTTGACTCATGAGGGACTATTCAATTGGAACAAAATACAATTGAGTACAGGCTACCCCACCCTTTAACACAATTTGGTAAATGTAGGAATCAACAGCGGGACAGAGGTAAGGATCACTCTGTCATTAAAGAACAGGTAGTAGTATAGATCTGATAAAACAAATTGTATTCATGATTCAACAAAACACCAATATTAACATAATGCATAGATTAAAATCTAACAGCATTTCTATTGAGTTCAAATCTACTGCACACAATACAACAACAACACAACGATATGGTAAGGTTAGTAGTTGGGGTGACTTTGTGTGTTGTGCTTATTAATAGCACACTTCAAGAGTCGACACATTTTGTGTTTCCTGCACAAGGATATCTGAACATGGTTTCAGTTAGACTGTGTATGGTATCCTTTGTGCTTTCCTCAGGAAAGTGTTGCTGAAAGCAATGTGCTCTCAATGTGGACTCCCTGTTAGGATCGAGGGAGTTATTTCTGAATAAAAAACAAAAATGAAAAGGTGTCAAGATGAAGTATACCTGTCAGCAAAACCTAAACAATTGAAGGTGGTAACATGTACCCATATAACTGTTGATCGCTACCTACCTTCTAATACTTCTGTGTATCGGGCTGATTTCGTATGGGACTGTAATCAATACACTGCTCTGTCTTGCTTGTGATCTGGTAAATGCTGCATGGAGGGGCAAGAGAGGACAGCGTGTTCCTCGTTACTTGATTGCTTTGTCTCATAAATATGAATTGTAGTTGTTAATTTAGGTTGTCAAGTGGAGAACAGTAGTTTACCTGATTGCGTGGTGAACCGGGCCTGGTAGATGGGCCTGCCGTGGCTATGTAGATGCTCTGCGAGCCATGCATGCTGTCGCATTGTTCAAGAGGCCTTCTGTAAAAAGAGAGGTGCCTGTCGTTATATTGCGTTCCCGTTTCTTTTTTATCTACCTATTTTGTGGGGTACGTATTGGTCTATGCCCCAAGGTTTACTATAACTCGATTGTATATTGGTTATGAGCTGGCCGTGTTTAATTACAGTGCTGTTCGCCACTGTGCGGTATAATACAATAAAGAGTAAGATAACACGTCTTGTTTTACTTACATCCAACCCCCTTTACACAGGAACTCTATAAGGTTTTCCGGCATCACTAGTCCTGACAAAATGGACCGTCTGCTATGATTGATTAAAAAATGTGTATAACAAATTTTTATTCAAATAATTCGAACTGAATTTAAACATAAAACACTACCCTCACCTAACACAGTGTACTAAACACTAAAAAACAGTTACTAAAACATGAAATACAAAATTCACTTATTTGCATGACACAAAAGATATCACATAACATAACACAAAAAAATCTCAATGTGTCTCTAAAACAACAACCATCCCAACATGTTTCTGTTCTTCACTGCCCAGTTCGGGCGAACATTCTTCAGGGGAGATTTTTTTAAAAAAAGCATCCACTAATCTCTTCAACACCGTGCTGAAAGGGTAGATTCAAACTTCTATACAGGCAAAGGAAGGGAAGAACCTCCGAGCCTGTAAGAGTAAAAGGAAAAACTAATGAGTTCCAAAAAGAGGGAAAGGAAGTACTACAAAATGTAGAAAAAGAACATGGCATAGAGGTTATGCCACACTCACACGGGTCCCAACAGGGCACCCACAAATTTACCTTTAAATGGTGAAACTTCAAAGCGCGTCACAGGATGACAAATTCGCTGGTTTCTCGCCAAATGAGAGACCACTACTTCACAAAAGCGTCATAGTCCGCTAAAGTATCGCCACACCTAAATGAGACAGAACCAATACATGGACTTTTCTTCCTACACTGAGTAGTGTAGTCCTTCCTTTGTGTTGCCGCACAACCATAGACGTACTGTTAGTGTGCAGCAGTTTTTGGTTTCACTGAATTCAGTGTTGGCTGTGTGCGTTTGGAAGCTGCTATTAGAGTGATTTAATCCCTCTGAGTGTACAGGTGAGTCATTAGCATTGTGGTTCTGTGTGTGATAATTTTCCCACTGCCGGTACATTCCCTTCCTGTACGCGTGGGGTAGTTTGGTTATCTTTTGCCATGGGTTTCCCACGTTGTGTAGGATGGACAGCATGGAAGTTTTTTCTGCATTCTATATATTGTACGGGCACTTAGTCTTAATCACGAGGGTGAAATAAAAGCACTCCCATCGGTACATGTTGAAGGGTGATGCCAGACATATGGTGTTCATTGCCATGCATCCATTGTTTTCCAGATTGATACTTTACGGCTTGACTGTGTGGATTTCTCCTTTGCAAACACGTTGATTGCTGCTTTGCTTGTTACAGTCTTGATCCCTACATCTGTGAAGGTAATTTATTTTATGATATTTGGAGCCCTGTTTTCATGTGTAATTGCATTTTGAAGCCCCTTTCTGGATATAACAGAGCATGTGGTCTCTGTGTATTGGTTCTGTCTCATTTAGGTGTGGCGATACTTTAGCGGACTATGACGCTTTTGTGAAGTAGTGGTCTCTCATTTGGCGAGAAACCAGCGAATTTGTCATCCTGTGACGCGCTTTGAAGTTTCACCATTTAAAGGTAAATTTGTGGGTGCCCTGTTGGGACCCGTGTGAGTGTGGCATAACCTCTATGCCATGTTCTTTTTCTACATTTTGTAGTACTTCCTTTCCCTCTTTTTGGAACTCATTAGTTTTTCCTTTTACTCTTACAGGCTCGGAGGTTCTTTCCTTCCTTTGCCTGTATAGAAGTTTGAATCTACCCTTTCAGCACGGTGTTGAAGAGATTAGTGGATGCTTTTTTTAAAAAAATCTCCCCTGAAGAATGTTCGCCCGAACTGGGCAGTGAAGAACAGAAACATGTTGGGATGGTTGTTGTTTTAGAGACACATTGAGATTTTTTTGTGTTATGTTATGTGATATCTTTTGTGTCATGCAAATAAGTGAATTTTGTATTTCATGTTTTAGTAACTGTTTTTTAGTGTTTAGTACACTGTGTTAGGTGAGGGTAGTGTTTTATGTTTAAATTCAGTTCGAATTATTTGAATAAAAATTTGTTATACACATTTTTTAATCAATCATAGCAGACGGTCCATTTTGTCAGGACTAGTGATGCCGGAAAACCTTATAGAGTTCCTGTGTAAAGGGGGTTGGATGTAAGTAAAACAAGACGTGTTATCTTACTCTTTATTGTATTATACATATTGATATCCCTGTCAGTAGAGTAGGATGTTATTATAGGGACTGTTTATACCTATTTGAACATACGCCACTGTGCGGTAGCATGTATCACCATGATGGCATATTTGCCGTCCGTATTGTAATAACTATTTGTGATTGAAAAACTAGCTAAATGGTAAGCGGGCTAGAAGGCAAAATGGCTTATAGCGAGATGTGCTAACACCAGTCAGTCATTGCTAAGCAACACAGACACCATGGCTGATATGCTGTGTTAGCGCGGTGTTGTTGAGTACAGCACAGATAGCGTGTATAGCGTGTGGTACCATAATGGCATGTTTTATGGCCGTATTGTATTAACTATTTGTGATTGGAAATCTAACTGACTGGTGAGCGGGCTGGAGGGTAAGCTGGCGTGTAGCTAGCTGTGCTCATGCCAGTCAGTATTTGCTGAGCAATACAGACGCCACGGCTGAAGTGCTGTGTTAGCGTTGTGTTGTTGGTTACAGCAAGAATAGTTGTGATATCATGGTAGTGGGTGCTCAGCGCTGGTGCGCGATCTAAAATGAGAGCAGTACAGCGGCTCAACTTACTGGGTTGTCTGCGCTGGAAAGACCATCTCTGTGGATCCTCAAGCAGGGACGCCCTGTCTCTGCTTTGTGCGTGCGCAGCATGATAAGTCGTAGGGAAAGCTATATTGGCTCCTGTTATTTTATGTATTATTTTTATATGTTGTAAAAGTTTGTTTACAAACTAAAAATGGTGCTTGTTAAGGTGTTTCACTTCTCGTGTCTCAATGATAATTTCTAAGCCATGACCGTTATATGCTTTTGCGTTCACATTTCATACTGGCCATTTCCCTATTGTCACCGCACCTATTTGCAATACGCCTCAGTTTTCTATTTAAGGCACATTTTGCATTACAGATGTTCAGGTCGAAGCACTTATTATGACTATGATGATTAAATTTGGTGCGGGGCGATCCTGGCAAGGTGATATTATAAGTAATTCTTGCAACCGTCTCTGGATAATCCACCTCCACGAAGTGGAGTGCGTGCACAAGGCTCGACAATCCCTCAAATTCAGAGACTGGCATCAATAAATTAGATAGAGGGTTCAATATAGTGAACTGGTTGGAAGTTGTTAATTTGGAGGCGTTCCAGGTGATTCGGTTGCCAGCATAATTCACCTTAATGCAATAATCATGATCCAATTGCGTTCTAGGTGTCGCGATATTCAACGTGACTAGGAGCGAAAAATGATCGCTCTCATTGCGTTGAATTACACATGCATGGATATCGCTGAATAGCAAGTTGGGAGATATAAAGATGTAATCTATGGTGCTAACTGAATTAGCTGTAACCCGGGCGTAATTACCCAGGGAATCAGATCTGCGACTTCCGCATGAAGACACCCAAGTCATCCTAGCAATTGGTTTAAGCTTTGCCCTTGTTATCAAAAATAGGTTTACGTAAGTTCAGCCAAAAGGAACACCTCAGGATCATATGCATTTGGTGGAATTTTGGAATAAAAATCTTCCAACATTGTGAGGTATCAATCCAATTTAAAGCTCAGTACCAGACTCCCAACTAGCGTACAAATGGTAGTGGAATAAGCTGTACCCGGGGGGATGTGAACATTTATGATAAGCCTTTTTCTATGTCCTAAATCACACATCTCCCAAGTTAAAGCCCCCACTAAGATGAAATCGGAATCCAGGTATATGTCTTCCAAGAAACAGGCCGAAGGACAAATAATTATGTGAGCATAAAGCAAATTGACAATGATGTACCAAATAAGCATTATGGATATTAGAAAGTCTACCTTAACTCTGCATTAGGAAAACATGCAATGATGTGTTGACAGAAGAAACTGTAATGCTTTGTTAGTTTGTCTACTGTGTATAGAAAATTGAAACTGAGCATGATGTCCATTAGAAATGATGTGCTATATCTGTGGATAATGGAAACAGACAATGATTTACTAACTGGGCATTTTTTAACTTGACATAGCACTCAAGTTGGGTATAATTAAAAAATGGCCATGGTATGCTTTGGACACTAAGGAAAATGGATATATAGTGGTAGCTGTGCATAAAGGAAATTGGTATGTTTTTTTTCTGGCTGGGCTTATTGGAAGTAGCCATAGGTCACTATCTGGTCACAATGCATACTGTGCATATGTACAAACTGGGCATTATAGAAAATTATACTGATAGGACATACAATACATGTACTATTATGTGGCTTCTGGTAAAAAAGGAACTCTTCAAGAAAGTGCATCTGGGCATAATGACCTCTTGCAATAACATCCTATCTGGGCATAGTGAACTATGACAATGTTGTTCTCTTCGAACATTGAGGAAAATTGAAATGTTTTCCTAAAATGCTTTATCAAAAATCACTATTGCGTGCTAACAACATAACTAAAGTTGCAATTATGTTCTAACTGAGCATAATGGGAAATGAAAACTTGCACACACTGTAATAATAGAAACTGACGATGTGGCAACTGGGACAATGAAAACTGTAAATTACATTCTAATTAATCCTTATTCAAATTGCCACTTATGTATCATAGAAACTGGCTATGGCGTGCTAACCCCATTATGGGCGTTCTTTATTACATACGCTACTTGGTGAGGGTCATTATTACCCATATATCCTGCCTTTCAAATGTTTCTATATTATGAGAAACTTATTACATTTTCTTGCTACAGGGTGGAAGTATTGTCTATATTGGTCTTGTGAGGACCTTACCAATCAGCATAAATTTCCTACAAAATAATGTCATTGTATAACCACTAAAATGTCCTTGTAAACAGTTCTTCACATTGTATAGCACTGTGTCTGTTGTTACTGGTGTGATGTGTTTTCTTTAGAATCTATGTTATCAAACAACAAGAAAAACAATCCCGGCAGAATAGTTGAAGGAAGGATCCCTATCGGGCCCAGATTCTCAAACACATTCTTGATATCAACGCGAGTGTCGTTATGATACACCAATATTAGGTACCTATATACATACCACCTTTCCTCAATTTTACTTTTTAAAATGTGAGTCCCTCATCGATATCTCTATATACGTCACAATTGTAATCAATAAATGATTCCACATCCTGTAGGTATGCTTGCCAGCCTTCTTGCAGTGCCTGAGTGTTGCCCTCCTGGCTTCATCCAGCACAATCAAGCTCCACTTAGCTTCCCTAGGTTTCCGGGGTTTTAGGGAATCATGTGCTCCCAGCAGGACCAGTTACAGTCGAAAGTGAGACACGGGGGAGTTGCTAGGTCTGGAAAAGACCCAGGGCTAAGCTGATGTCGGAACTGTTGGGACTGGGGGCTAGCTAGTCTTTTGGCTGTAGCTCCTGAGATTGTATCCGGGGCTACAACCAAAAGATCAGGGGCTATAGCCCCATTAGCCCCCCCTAGCAACGCCCCTGGAGACTCATGTTACACAGGTGCGTCTCGCACTCCAAAGATCTGAGGCAAGAAGGCAGTTATCCTGAGACACTCTGCTAACAAAATGCAGTATGCTCGAGATCTGCCCACAAACACCCTGGCACTTAGGTAATTGTGAAGTATTAATGTTATAATGTTTTTGGGAAAAACAATATTTCCTTTCTAGTAGTCTATAGGAGATATATGTTAGGTTTTCTTCCTCAGTAAGCCTGTCCCATTCTGCCAGACAATGCTGTGTCTCCTGGTATGGCTTGCAACGTATATCCTTTTCCTATCCCGTGAAAAATCGTGGAAAAGGTCAAAGTCCTCATGTTAAAGAGTTCAATACTCTCATGAAATTTAGTGTTTCATCCCAACCATAGTGATTATGTAGATGTCACCTATAGTACCTGATTGATCAACTTGTGTGAGACTGTCAGTTTCAACAGGAAACAAGGAAGGAGTTGCACATATTTCCTAAGTCTTAGTGTTTATTCATGACTGTAAATGCATCAAAGGGCCCCTCTGGTCTGCACTGGCCCACGTGAAACAGTCGCCCAATCAGACCACTATTTCCAAAGGAAAGGCCTCCCATCAATCCTAAAGATGTCTATTATCCTGATGTGGGCATTATGCAATAGAGTTGGTGACAGGTCTATTATTTTATGGATTTGTCTCCAAACATCTCCGGGGTGATATTACGGTGGTTTTGCTCATGGAGGAGTGGAGTTGGGAGGCACATTTCAAACCTATCCCATGCTGAGCCAGACCTGTAAAACACATACAGATTTTAAAGTATGGCAATGCCAGACTTATGCAAGGCCAATAGCCCAATACAAAGTCAAGCTCAAGCTACACAATGCCCAGTTAACCCTTCCCCAGCTTTCTAAAATAACATCAATGCACAATTGAACTCTGCTAAATAAGTATTGTATATGGGGCCATGTGCATATGGTGCAAAAAGAGACTCTACCTGTCACTAATAGAGTTATCCCTCCCTCATAAAGTCTGATTCAATTAAATACCAAACTGTTTTTTGATTTGTATTTACCAGTTCCCTCCGGTTGGTGTGCATTCCTGTTCCTCTAAAACCATCAAGGACCACATTGACACCCTCGCTCCGGCCCTTGCTGATTTTTGCAACCACTCCTTTGCCTCTGGATCCTTCCCCTACCCTGTGAAGCACTCCTTTGTGCATCCTCTTCTCAAGAAACCCACAGCTGATCCTTCTTGTCCAGCTAACTATCGCCCAATTTCCATTACTCCCCTTCTTGGCAAACTCCTGGAAAAGTTGGCCATCTCTCAGCTTAACCTTCATTCCAATTCTGTTGGCTGTCTCCATGACCACCAGTCTGGCTTCAGAGCTGCCAGAAGCACGGAAACTGCTCTCCTGAACATCCGTGAAGATCTGCTCTCCAACCTTGACTCTAACATTCCCTCTGTCCTCATCCTCCTCGATCTCTCTTCTGCCTTCGACACGGTCAACCATACCATCCTGCTCAACGGTCTCCGTGAAAACCTGGGTATCACTAATCACGCTCTGGCCTGGCTGACCTCATTCATCTCAGATCGACCCTCCCAGGTCCAACTTGGGTCCTTCCTTTCATTTATCTTCCTCTCTATCTGTGGTGTTCCCCAGGGGTCTACCCTCTCGCCCTGGCTTTTCAACCAATGCCTGGCAACTCTCGCCCACTGCATTGCCACTTTTTGCTCAAATTTCAAGTGCAACGCTGACAACACTCAACTCATTTTCAGGCTGCCCTCTGCCACCTCCTCTCCCTCTCTCATCTCTGATTGCCTAACTGCCAGTCAAGATTGGTGTGCCGCCAATGATCTTTGTCTGAATGCCAGCAAGACGGAGATCCTCCTCATCGGCACACCTTCACCATCCTTTCCCCTCGCTTTCTGGCCGGCCTCCCTTGGCCCTCCTCCTACCCCCACCTGCGTGGCTAAGAACCTCGGGGTCATCTTTGACTCCACCCTTTCCTTCTCCGCCCACATCTCTGAGGTCTCTAAAAAGTCAAATTTCCGACTGCACCTCCTCAGAGGTACTCTGCCTTTCCTCTCCTTCCCCCAGAAGCTCATGGTATCCCAAGCTCTGGTACTCTCTAGCTTGGACTATTGTAACAGTCTCTTTCTAAATCTACCTGCCTCTACTCTCCGCCCTCTGTAACTAATCCAGAACAGGACTGCAAGATTTGTCCTTGGCCTCAATCCCTGGGATCGTATCTCTCCAGCTCTGAAATCTCTCCACTGTCTCCCAGTGGATGCAAGGATTAAATTCAAAACCCTCTGCATTGTCCACAAGGCTTTCTGGGGCCTGGGTCCAAAATACCTTCAAGCTATCCCTCCGCAAATACCTCCCCTCTCGATCTCTTCGCTCCTCTATCTCCAGCTCCCTGAGGGTCAGTCATTTTTCAAAGAAACGAGCTGGGGGTAGATCTCTGTCTTCGGCTGGGGCCTCCCTCTGGAACAGCCTCCCTGCCACTCTAAAACTTGAGGAGAACCATCTCTGGTTCTGGAAGCACCTCAAGACCTTCCTCTTTTCTTCTGCCTTCGCTCCCCCTCTCCCCTGCTGATCTGTTCTCTCTTGGCACCGTGCACCTGGCCACCCTCTGTCCTTCGGGCCCAGGAACCTGCTCACCCTGCCACCCTCCCGCACTGCCTCTGGGCCACCCCTTGCACTGGGGTCTGTATCTGTACCCATACAGCCCCCAGTTTTTCTTCCTGCACTTATCAGATATACCCAGTCTGCTCCCCTAAACCTAGCACTTGCAAATTGCTGGCTGCATTACCACTGTTTGTTGCCTTTATAATTCATTTATTGTTATTTATCTGTTTCTCCTCTGCTTCACACTTTCCACTTCTCCCCCCTTCCATGCACTTTCCCTCTCCCCCCTCTCCCATGCACTTGCGCGTTCTCAATGTCACTGGGCCTAGTAAGATCGCTGTTTTGTTCTACCCTGTTCCCCTCCCTTGCCTTGTCGCGCTCTGAAACACTTGTGTACGAGCGCGATAGAAATAAAATATCAATCAATCAATCAATACACCACTCATCTCAAGAATGATGTGAAAGAGCTCCCAGCCTCCCTCCCAGTTTCCCCTTAGGATGTATGCCAGTTAATATTATAACTTTTAGTCCTTCACCATATATAATGTCATTGGGAAGTCCATACCATGGTCTGCACAGAGCATAAGACTGTTATGTTCAGACCCCATAGTTATCTGTCTCATCATGGAGGAATCCCTAGTCTTAGATGCAAAGGGATCCAGCTCACTGGCAAATACAAAGGATGAAAGAGGGCTCCCATGCCTTGGGCCTCTTACCAGACTCAACCACTGTGACCCCAAAAGGCCCATCAATGTGTACTCATCGGGTATTAATTGAGTGTTGTTAACCATTAAACAATGTATTCTAAAATCCAAACTTATCAAGGACATAAGGGCCACGCAGTGGAGCGCAGGGCATTTGGCTCCGAGGCTCCGAGGCCCTGAGTGCCGAGAACGAAGTACGGGGCACGGAGGCAGCATCCCGAAGCTTCCGGAGCACGGACTGCGGAGACGTGGGGCCACTCCGGAAACTACACAAGTAGGTTATCGGAGAACTGGGTGACAGGACTGGAGCGGGAGTCGGCACAGCTAGCCGGTACAGCTAGATCCCCGACCCCAGTACCCCTACGTGCCGGTTCGCGGTACTGTGTAATACAGTAGGGGTGTGGGTTGAGCTCTGACTGGGGGGGTCGGGGGCTGGGGCTGAGGGCCTCGCTCAGGCTGGTGACGGCTAACAAGGTGCGATCTGCAGGCGCGAGTTATAGTCGTACCCATTGAGCCCCCAAAGGTAAATTTTAAGCCTCAACAGTCCTAGTGCACTCTTTCAGTCCCAGTGTAGTGGCGTCCTACCTGGGGTAGCGCACAGTCTAGTATTCCTCACACCTGAAGGAGGACTTTAATCTGGTAATCTAGCATACGCCCTCGTGCGGAATTAATACACTGAGGATATGCAGCGAGGGAGAAAAGTACCCCAGACAATCTATAATTTGCGGAAAGGCAAGACTATGCCATTGAGTGACGGCAAGAAAAATAGGAAGAAAGGCAATAAATGCAAAAAGAATTTAAAAACAACGCCTGTGGTACAAGGAGCCATCAGAGATTTCTTTGGAGTGAATCCACCACTGGAGATCAACTCAACAATAAACGAGGAAATTGCTGAATCAGGGAATAAGGAGAGTATCTCACTAAATTCTACAAACTACGAGGACATAGACAATAATTCATTACTGGACCTCTGTTTGAGTATCCAGAGAGGGATGGCAACACAGAATCCGGCAAAGGCTATTAACAATCCTATCCACCATACAGAAAGTATTAATACTTCACTGGAAGAAGCCAATCTTGTGTCCAGTAGTGGACGTCTCTCGGCATCTCCTAATCTTGCGATGGCCTCTATGGAGGATGATCTGGAAAAGGAGGACAATGAAGAATTAAGTCCGCATACCAACAATATGGCAATAAGCGAGCTTCAATCATCTGTAGCTTCACTACAATTTGCTCTTAAAATACTTTTGCAAATGGTAGGGAGCATATTGACAAACACTAATATCATCACGAGGACATTAGAGCGGAAGGATGTCCCGCGGGGTGAGACAGAAGCGAACCTATCGGATGCCCTTCAAACTATGGAGGAGATGAAAGAAGCTGAAGAGATAATGGAAGAAGCCACCGAAGATGCACCTTTGAATATGGTCCCGGAGGACAACCCTCCAGTAGAAGACCTGTCAGCAATAACAGTGGAGGATTTAGAAATTCTACATAGTCCTGGGATACATCTTACGCGGAAACAACGTAGATTGGCTAAAAGGGCTCTGAAAAACAAGAAAGCAGTATCAAATTCTATACCTCCCAGTATGAGACCTAAAGCAGCCATGGAACCTTCTTCCAAAAAAATCAGAAAAAGAAAGGCGCGAGCAGTAGCACGAGCCGCAAAAACAAAGGGGCCATTGGCTGATTGGTTAGTGCCAGGAGAAAAGTATGAATTGGCTGATACAGAAGACGTTACACAGGAAGACACTGATCAAGATGAAAGTGTTATAGCTGACCCAGATGATCATACCGATCTAGCTGGTACAGACGAAACACCTGAGCCGTCACGGCCCGTGCAAATATGCTCGGAAGAGGAAAGTAATTTGAATTGCATTTGTTATATTAAGAATCTGTACCCTAGTGATAATAATCCCTGGCTGGCGCGTTGAGAATCTTTAACCCGACTGCATTACATTCCCCAATTGAGAGTTATGAAATCTGACGACTTCTCGTATATTGAACCCTTACAGGTTCCTAATCCTCATGTTTCCGCAATACACTGTACTTTCTTAGCTTCAGCACAGTTGATCAGAAAATTTAAACAAGAACTGATAACTGTAGATATTGCCATCGATGTAGATCCTCAGGAGAGAGACCTTACTGAAGAATCTGAGGTAGCTACGACTGAGAAGTCACAAACTCCATTGGCCAGTCTAGTGGTGCCAGAAAATATGGCCAATACAGTGGCACCAAAAAATACAGCGATGTCTGAAATACAGCAAGCTCTTAAAATATTGCTGGAAGCTCTCCCACGAATGGCACAGAATCTCTGAAGCTTCTCATTTGTTTCATGGAATTGTCGGGGATTTGCCCACCTTTTAAGACCAGATGGGTCTATGGACTTATTGCTGCAAAACAGTTGTATATGTCTCCAGGAAACTTGGGCAATGAATCCCTTACTGCTGGATGGTTTTGTAGTGCATCAGTCATTCGCCAAAAGAGGGGACAAAGGTTGTCCGTACGGGGGACTTCTCATAGGGGTGGCCAATACGGTCAATTCGCGGCAGATCCAGGTTAACGCCACTGATTACCACTTGGCGGTCGAGGTCGACTACCCCAATGATAATGGGCACAGCAGATTTTTACTGATTAACCTTTATAATCCCCCTGGAGCACTGATAAGGGAAGCTTTACAAGAAGCTATTCATGAGTTACTGACCTTTTGGACTCAAAGACCTGGAAATTTGGCGGTAGTGGTGATGGGTGATTTTAATTGTCATATGAAGGATGACCAGCTTGTCGCCCCCCACGCTGCCTTGAATGAAAGTTGCTTGATGACACACGATAAAAGAGAGAATGAAGGGATGGGATGGCTACAATTGTTTGAGTCATGGGAATTATCCATGATTAATGGTCGAACAATGGGTGACAGGCCGGGGAAACACACTTGGTCTAATGGGACATCATTCAGTACTTTAGATTATATATTTATGTGTCCTGAAATGTTGTCCACAGTAACTAATATGAGGGTTATAGCCAATAAATGGAGTGACCATGCGGCTCTGATGTGCTCTCTCCAACTCCCTCTCTCTCCTGCTAATAAGTGTAACACGGGCACTATTCAAACTAATTATACAGGCTCTAGAATTATCTGGTCAGAGAGAAACATTAACAAGGCTAAGGAAGCTCTTTTATATCCGGCCCAGGGTCCTCTCCCCTATTTTGAACAGTTGAACGTAAATGAAATAGAAGAATGGATCCTGGGATTCTCAGGATTACATGCCACCTCAAGGAAAAATTATATGACAAAGCTTGGAGGTACGATTATGCCTTACAGTAAGGAAATTTGTGATGCCAAGAGAAGGTTTAGAGTAGAGATGCGGGGGCTCAGGGGACAAAATATAGCGTGCACTATCTATTATGATAAAGTCAGAAAAGCTAAAAACAAATATAGAGCTAGTATTAGAAATATCAGAAATACAGAGAGGAACGTTAGAAACCAGAGGCTGGTAAAAACCATCTGCTCTGGAAACTCGCGTAACATATGGCAGTTACTGAAAGAGAACAAAGAGAAGGTCAAGGGCCAGCTGGACAATCCTATTGGAGAGGTAACCTGGGTAAGATTTCTTTTGGATCGTAATTCAGGAGAAGCAGATGTACCAATAACTACAACCATGAAGAATTACTATCCCCCGCCCTTTGAGCCCTCTGAGGAGGCCATTCTTAACAAAATAGCAACCTTGAAAGCTTCTAGAGCTCCTGGCCCTAATGGCCTAGCGAATGTTGTCATTAAGAACCATCCTACATTTTGGGCTTCTCTCCTCTCCATACTCTTTAAAAAGGTTTTAGCCCAGGGGAAGATTCCTTGTACATGGCAAACGGCGATATTGGTGCCGGTGTATAAAAAAGGTTGTCGTATGGACCCAAACAATTATAGACTTCTTTCCATGTTGGATATCACGGGAAAACTTTTTGCAGCGCTTTTGCTTACAAAATTGCAAAACTGGGCTGAACAGGCTAATATTCTCAGTAGGTTCCAATGTGGATTTCGTCGGGGTTTCTCTACCACGCACAATTTGTGGGTGTTGGATACACTACGAACTCGGGCGTTCAACAAGGGACAGCCCCCGCTTTACGCCCTCTATATTGACTTTAAGGCTGCATTCGACTCCATTCCAAGAGCCAGGCTATGGAAGAAACTTGAAGCTATGGGTTGCCCGCCTAGTCTCCTGTACTATCTTAGACAGCTGCATTATAATACCATGGTATGCCTCAGATTAAATCAAGAGGGCTCCCTGACTAGACAAGTGAGACAAGATAGAGGGGTAAAACAGGGATGCGTTACAGCGCCACTTGTGTATAATCTTTATGTACATGATATTCCAATAGTGCTGGCCGAGGTGAATAACTGCCCCCCTAAAATAGGGGATGTACCGTGCGCAGTATTGGCATATGCAGACGATTTAGTCATCCTTGACAACACTATTGCTGGCATTAGGCGCTCAGCGGTGGCACTATGGGAGTATGCTAAGATCAATGGGTTAACGATTAACCTGGACAAGACTAAAGTTATAAGATTCACGAAGAAAAAAGTCTCCCGTGTTGAGCTCTGGGTGCAGAATAATAACATACTATATTCCCCCTCCTATCGTTACCTCGGACTTGAAATTGAACCACGGGGTGATTATTCCCTGTGTAGACAAGGTAGGAGAATAAGGGCGCAGCAAGTAACAGCTTTCATTGCGTCATTTACCCGCAGGCAGGCTGGTTTCACATTATGGGGGACGAGACACCTGTATATACAGGTGTTTGCACCTATGATCACGTATGGGCTGGAAGCCCTTACCTCATTTGACCTAGCCTGGCTACAAGTGGTGGAGGGAAAATTTTGGCGACGCATACTGGGGTTACCTCCGAGTGTCCCTATGGCCTTGATAAGACTTGAGTTGGGTTTACCTTCACTTAAAGCAATGGTGCTTAAAAAAAGGGTGAGCTTCTATCTCAAGATGAAGAGCAGCTATCCCAATCCTCTATTGGCTACCATATATTTAGAAGTAAGTAAAAAAGATACTTCTTCCCCTCTCCAGAAAAGTATGATCCAATTACTGAGAGATATTGGTTGGATAAATAGAGGGTCAACCGTTTCCCAGGAGGCTTTAGTAGCCCTGGGGAAAAAGGTAGATTTATGGGATTGGTTGGAGAACTTTTCTCATCTAGGATGTTTAAAGTCATGTGCTTTTGTAAAGTATCGACTGTATAGCTATATGAAACCTCAGGCCTATCTGCATTTATGCCCCTCCGTAAGGCTTAGACGGTTTATTATTCTTTTCCGTTTGGAGCAATTACCAACCTTTTATAACGTGGGATCGAGGGAAAAAATTGCAACTGTTGAGCGAATATGTCGTCTATGTGCTCTTTCGGAATGCCTGGAGACGGCCAAGCATCTACTGACCGAATGCTCTATAATGAGACCCTCAATTGCTAAATACCTTGGAGAATTTGCTCACAACCTGGAATCTATACCCGAAAATCAATTTTGGTTATATTGCACTAATACATCTAATATGCATCTTTTCATTGCATTATACAATGTATGGCTCCAGATTGAAAAAGTGCTAGGCATTCTGATTTAAAATGACTAAAAGTGTTTTTATATGAAGGTTTTATTAAGATTTTGGATTCCGTAAAAGTTGTATGTTCTTAGATATATTTATGTATTTTATATTTCACTCTTTCTCTTCTTTTTTACGATTTTTTCCTTCACATTTTCTTTTATCTACACAAATGTATAAAGTGAAATTTTATTTTCTTTTTCTTTTCTTTGGTTATGTAAATGTAATATGTGTAAAGTTTGAATTTTTTCAATCTGTATCACATTAAAATTATTATTATAATGTGTACTCATCGGGTATTAATTGAGTGTTGTTAACCATTAAACAATGTATTCTAAAATCCAAACTTATCAAGGACATATGGCGTGATGTGGTGCAATCAGGTAATATTATCCCCACTAATAATATCCAAATATATGGTCGTTGGGTAAGGCCATATGCGATATTATTAGTGGGGATAATTTATGGGGTTATTGGGACCAGGGGTTGCGGGGGTGTTCCCCGCTCCATTAAGAAAAATTATGAGGGTTGCGGGGGTGTCTCCGCAGGTTCCATGGCCTAATATCACTTCAAAAATATGGCGATATTTTTGTATGGCAATATTTTTGCAGGGATATTAACACATGGAACCGATGTGGTATGATGTGTTTACCACAAACTTTAACTAAATCCAGGACAAAATGATGTGTGAATGCTTCCATCTTCACAAATGGCAAAAAGAGCTATTCTGATTCTGATCAAGCAATAGGTCTTCTAGATTTAGTGCAGAACATATTTGTCAACTGCATAGTCCAGGTTCTACTTCAATGGGTGAAAGATAAGAACATGTTTCTCTTGTTGAGAGGCCCTTCATAGAGGCATGCTCCTGGTTGATCAGGGATATGTCTCTATCATTCTCCAGGCCGCCCCAGAAAAGCATCCCAGAAACGAAGATATAGCTCCGTATTCCTTTCAGCATTTGCAGGATGAATGTCACGCATTCAACATTATAGTGCCGAGTTCCAATGCACTGAACCTCTACAGCAACATATCAGTGGAAGTGACATTAAGCCTTTATATGCATATGAATAAAACGATCAAAATCAATGGAGCAGCTAAGCAGAGGTGGATGCTGGGTCCGATCCTCATAAAACGGTGTACTAACGACATGCATTCTATGTTATTTGAAGTCAAAGTGCTAATGCTGATATGTGCCAATCCTGTAATGTAGGTAAAATCATTCAAATCTATGAAAGGCAACAGAAAAGGTATTGCTCGAGTAACAAAGTAATTGTCAATGAAATGACATCCAAAGCGATGTTCATTGGATAAGTAAAGGAAAGGTCACTAGAATCATTTCCAGTAAAGAAACCAAGACCTTGGGCCTTACAATTCAAATAAGGTGCTTTTAAACACCTCTGCCTAGAACAACACGGTCCTGAAATCTAAACCACAGCAAATGGGGTGAAAACTCCACAAATCAAAGACACACAACTCAGCAGTACCCTTGGATGAGGCCACAGAGGCAAAATAGTGTATGATCGTAGCTCATGATCCTGAACTGAGGACGTGCACAGACCTCTTTACCCTGAGGCTCTGATCAAATTCTGGAGAAGGTGACACAGGGCCTGATGCCCCATTGAGAAACACTTTGCATATCAAACCTGTTATCTCCAGAAGGTCCTCAGCACCAGAAGCTGTCCAAATCAGAATGTATGGCTGACTGTTGCAAACAATGTTAGAGTGAGTGTAGTGAAAATGTAAATGAGCATCGAGTCCAGCTTGCATTATTAATCATCCGGCCCTTTGGCAAGCACATAGCTGTCCAATATCCATATCTGTGGTCATGCATATGCTTCCCAGACTGGAACACTCACTAGTGTTATTGGTCCCTTGCTCTATCTTAGAGGGGTATTTTGAAAGAGTACAATTGAAGGGTACTAGACTGTCAATTTTAGAATGATAACCTTCTATCAGAAAATAAGGCATATGGATCCTCTATGGCTTGGTAATGTGCCATGCTCAGTCAGGAAGTGCAACATTCTTATTCGGAATATATTACATATTGAAACTGATCATTAGAAATAAACCTTATACAATGTGAAAAATTGCCACTTTACCATGTTAGTACAATTAAATTGTGTTCTTTTTTAATAGCTTATGAGAGTACCCGTATATATGTATTATCTTTGGTAGCGTGTCAGCAATGGCTCGGGTTGTGCTAGCAAATGCACACCTGACAATGTGACTCCCATTCGCAGAAGGAGAAAGAGACATAGGGCCTCATTACACGGAATGCGGTAAACCATGGTGCTATTAGCACCATGGTTGCTGCCGGGACCATACCGGTACCACTATGGAGAAAAGGGGAATTACCACCCTATTCCAAGGTTGGCGGGGCAGTAATTCCCCCTTTCTCCTTGGCCCTTCCCCATTCCCATTTTTACCCCATAGGGCTCAATGGGAATGAGGAAGGGGCTAATTACGGTACCGCAAATTGCGGTAACGTAATTAGCACCAAGGTCCCTTTGTGGGTCCCAACTTTAACTGCTGGTCTACACCAGCTGTTAAGGTTGGGTCCTGCATAGGGACATCGTAGTAAGGCAGTAAGGGTTTACCGGTACCAGTGCCCTTACTGGTACCGGTAAACCCTTACCGCATTCCGTTTAATGAGGCCCATAGGGTCATTCCGAGTATGGCGGTAAGAGGTTAACGGCACCGGTAAAGATGCTGGTGCCGTTAACCCCCTACTGCCGTATTCCGAGGTCCCTTAGCGGGACCCACCAAGGCCGGCTGGTTTTACCAGCCGCCCTTAGCGGGACCCGTTAAGGGACCATGGAGCTAATAACGGGCCCGCAATTTGCGGGCCCGTTATTAGCTCCTTCCCCTTTCCCATTGAGCCCTATGGGGGCTCAAATGGGAATGGGGAATGGTTTTCGAAATAGGGACTTACCGGGTCCGCATAGGTCGGAATGTCCCGGTAAGTCCCCATTCCAACTACCTGGATCCGAGTTTGGAGGCAGCCATGGTGCTAATAGCTAATAGCACCATGGCTGCCTCCAAACTCGGAATAGACATGTAACCTACATATCCTTAGGAAAACACTAAGAATGTGCCCTGTTTGCTATGAATTAAGCGACCTCAGTGAAACATGCATTTGTCCAGCGCTATAGAGTGTGTCGATACCCAATAAACATCACAAATGAAATATTTTTGGCACAAAGAGACTTACATGTAAGAACTAGACTTACATTTGAAGCTGGGCAAAGTCATGAGCCCCTGAGATGCACCAACCCCCGCAATTTCATATCTTCTAAGAAAGCAAATACCAATAATAAAATCTTGTAAAAAATCTTGCAATCCTAGAAAGAAATGTTCAGATCAGAGAAACCCTCTGGCCTTATTCAGTCAACCCTATATCAGTTAAAGAGTGCTAATTCTTCATGTTAGCAAAAGCTGTGAGTCAAGGAGATGGGGAAATGATTGGGGAAGTTAAAGATGAAACATCGCAGAAAACCTTGATGCCAGCGATTGGGATCTGACCAGTCTCAGAAAGGTGCCTGAATCTCTTGGCTCATACTCAAGACATCTTGGCAGGACATATAACATTCTCAAGGGAGAGGTAGAGGAAGAGAAAGAGAGACAATCCCAAGGATGGAGAACTAAGGAGTAGTGAGCGGAGAGGAGAGAAGGAACAAAGCTCGCCCGTCTCAAGAGATAAAGGGCTGAGGCCTGGGATGTCACAGGTAGGTACCATAACCTGAGGCACACAGTGGCAAGTAAAGAAATCCCACTCAGCTTTCTCTCAGTGAACAATATAATTTGGTTACCAGACTGTCGAAAAAGCAGTAAGTGAACATGGAATAGTCAGTCCAACCAAAATGCAGCGATATTTTACGCACAGTAATTATAACACCTTTATTCTTCACCCATCCTAGAATTAACGCATTAGCCCTTTAGAGTTAACTCTAAAAATGACTTTTTGAGCAAAAGCAGGAGCAGGATTCTGTGTTGAGATGTTGGATGATTTTAGGCTCGTTGATGGAATATTGCTGCTTTCTTCTTTCTTTCTATTCCGTGCCTCTGTACGGAGAGCCTACAGAACTAAACCGAGAACGCTCCATTGTACCCCTGATTGAGAGGTATCTTAATAGTCAACATTTGCTATTGGACCATTATTTATTATTTGCCATAGCATGGAGTTTATGGATCTATGTGATTATGCTTTTGTGTTCTTGCTTTTGTTTTGTTGTGTATTTTCCCCCTAGTAGCTCCCTTATTTTTCGCTCCTCTGATCATCTTTCCACTGCCAGATGGCTTGTATTTGAACTCCTTGCATACAAAAGCAGAAACATCATAAAGATCTGGAAAAACATGTGTATGACATGTTTCATCTGCTACGGTAAGATATGCAGAAGGCACTATTTCTCCAGTGGCATAAACAATTGTCTACTGTGCACCCAGCGCAACCTTCTGACGGGCACATACATGGATGTTCTACTGCACAGAAAAGATACTTCTAGCTACCCTGGCAAAGTTTTGTTTTTGTAATTATTTCAAGAGATCAGAAATGCATTTTGTAAATCCTATTGCTGCATAACCAATACATTCTCAAAGCTATGCCAAAGAGGTACCGTACACCCACATTGTTTTATACATTATAGTACAAACCTAGGTGTGTCGTGACAGCGCACTGTTCAAGAGGATACAGTAAAAGTGTACTACAGCATGGAACCAATTATACGAATACACTACAACGGGTACAATTGGAAGGGCATGGAGAGAGAGTACACAAAGAGTTACCAACAGGAGATACAGGATAGGGATTATGATGTGAGGGACCAGAAAAATAGAACCATCCATATTTTTTTCAGTGTTTTCTAAAGAGTGTTGTATCCAGCAATTTTCCAGGATTTGACTGATAATATTTTCCTGGGTGTGCTTGTCTCTTGCTGAGTTGTATGTATTTTTGTTATGCTGGACTATACAGGCAGACAGACATGTCTTGCTTTCTCTCAATGGATATTTGATTGCAATATTTGGACATGGACATCCCTACCATTATAGACAGCCTCTCAGAGTCAGGAATTAACAAATGATAATGTTGAAGTCCTGCAGCAATGAAATAACACTTCCTCCAGCCTTCCAGAGCACAGCGTTTCTATCTATGAAACCATGAATCCATGGGGCCAATTCACAAAACATGTTCCCGTCCACAAATGCATTTGTGACTAGGAACATATACAATATAGAGCAGGAACACATGTTGCCTGATTCGCGAAAATGTGTTGAAAGCCATTTATACGACTCACTGAAAGAAAAGTAGCTTTTACTAAACAGGCAAGAGGAGGGATTATGTACAAGGCACAAGTGCATTGAACTTGCAAAATTAAACAGGCATGAGGAGGGATTATGTACTACAAGGCACAAGTGCATTGAACTTGCAAAATTAAACAGGCATGAGGAGGGATTATGTACTACAAGGCACAAGTGCATTGAACTTGCACAACTAAACAGGCATGAGGAGGGATTATGTACTACAAGGCACAAGTGCATTGAACTTGCAAAATGGGAGCATCTGCAAAGGTGCCTATAGCCACACAAATGATGCAGCCAAATTCACACACAACCGGCATGCTTCAGCAGTTCAGGCCTACAGTAGGACATATTTAGAACAGGATACATCTACTGGAACAACTGACTTTTATTTCACTTCTTCTTCTAATAGTGGCATCCTTTGTGCAAAATTGAATAATGAAAGTTTAATGAAACATGTTAATTTAGATACTTTTTTTTCTTTGCACTTATTAGTGTATTTTTTGCCCTGTGGCGACTGCACGTTGTAGTTTACGTATTTTCTTAACCAGGGCCATTTGTGACCACAACTTTGGACGAACACAATGGGCCTCATTACGGGATTGGTGGTAGTCATGGCGCTATTTACTCCATGACTGCCACCAATAATGTGTCCGGCACCGGTCTCGTTCAATGGAGACTTACCGGTGTAGTCCGACCTCTGCGGGACCGGTAAGTCCCCATTGGAAAAGCCATTCCCTATTCCCATTTGAGCCCCCCATAGGACTCAATGGGAAGAGGGAAGGCGCTAATAACAGTACCGCAAATTGCGGTACCGTTATTGGCTCTGATTTCCCCTCGTAGTAGGGTGGTAAGGGATTACCGGCACCGGTCTCCTTACCGGTGCCCGGTATCCCTTACCGCCTTACTCGTAATGAGGCCCAATATTCTGCTAAGGCTGCATATGAAGCCCTGTGAGATTCTGGATCCAAGTTTCTTCCATTAATCGCACAAACACATGGTCCTCTCTCACAAAGAGGGCCAAGGCATACACATCCTACCACATGCAAAGATATCCAATATTTGACCATAACTAAGTTCAGGTTGTAATTGCTCAATCCTGATGTTTGCCTTATTTTATATAGCAAAGCACAATGTTCCTATTGGGTTTGTTTTAAAGCAGTTCAATAGTCTTTTGTATAATGCGACTTATTGGCAACATTTTCATATGACAGAACTAAATAGAAGGCATAATCATGCTCTCACAATTGCATTAAGAGAAGCAGCAAGTGTGGTTGGGAAACGATTGAAGTGGGAAAAACATATCAAATAATATAGTGAAAGCGTCCCTTAGTTGAGAGAGGAATCAAATAGGGGACCCTTTGTCTATATGATTTCTTACATGCATTTTCAAACTTGCACGGCCTGGATTCTGTGTCCAAGTTCTCTTCACATATTCATTATTTTCAGAGACCTCTGGGTGTAGCGAAACTCAAGCGTTTGCCCCAGGTATGTTATATCACTGATCACACTTACAGGGCATCATTTGTATCACAATATTGCACATTAGCATTAGCATTTATTTCAAATTCCTCTGTACTTTTGTACCATGTTTATTCTTTTTATGTAAAAAAAAAGAATGTACACATATTTTTCAGATTTGTTTTCCTTCAATAATCAAAGATGACCGATCTGGAGCATTTAAGATTTCATTCATACAAGTAGGTGTATAGCCATGTTTGTGGATGAATATTACACTACTTTAATTGGTACTTATCTAATAGGGTTTCTCATCATTATGAGCAAAGAACAAACATTAAATGCTCACCAAGTGCATATTCCTTTGGGAATCAAATGGGAATCCGGATTTACAATTACCAGCGTCTGACTTCCTGGAATGCCGGGGTTGTAATCCCCCATTGTTTCTGGTGTTTCCGGCAAGCCAGGCACCAGTGAACATTTCAAGTCTGACGGCAACCTACCAGTTTTACCAGCACGGTTACTGCCAAACTTGTAATGAGGCCCAGTTCTTCTAGTATGCATTTGATGCTAAGCCACATTGTAATGGTGCAAACTTCTGGCCTGCCTCCTCCTTGTTAGTCTAAAGATGAGAAAGAGTATAAACAGACCCAGCCGCCCTGTGAACCTAGGGGTAAGAAACAATACAAGTTGAGGCAGAATCCATAAAACTGTCAAACTATTAATGCACACACATAAGTCATAAAGGATTAGTTAGGTTGAGCAAAACTAGTAGGGACTTAATATTGACCAAGAATGTACAAGTAGTGTAGTATTAGTAACGTAGGTTCCTGAGTACCCAGAGAGGGGCTCACTCCACTAAAAGGGCAAATGAAACTATACGTAGATAAGGGTGCAGCATACACAGGCAGGAAATCCAACGTATGACAGATGTACAAGATGAATGTGAAACAAACTAATGTTGATATAAGTTTCCAACATGGGGCAAAAGAGCTGAAGTATAGCCATTTACTTAACATGGATACCACAGCAAGCCCAAAGAATTAGCAAAATCAACAACACATCTATTATAGAAGCTTCAAAATCTGAACAGATAGTATTTCACAGCGAGCACCAAGGTCAGAATTCTAGGAAGGAATTAGTGGGTGAGCAGAAACTTGAAGGTATATAACAGTTCTTGGGAGGCGAAACAGCTTCCTCCTAAGTTAATTATATTAATAGGTGCATAGATAGCCATTGATGTCCAGTTGTATGATAATAGTATCCCAAAATATGTTTTAGAGAATAGATGAAGGGTGTCCCAAGTGCTGACAAGAAATAGAACATATGCTAGAATTTTCCTCAAAGTTCCATACATAGGGAGAAATTGATTCTCCAACACTGTCCTTTAACATGTGACCAAGACACTGAGATCACTGGCTATTCATTATAAGACTAGCAAAGTTAAGACACCTGTCTAACTTCCTAGCATACAAACAGAAGCCAATATAAAAGTCCACATATAAAGAGAGGAGAAGGCCTCATCACCTGGAAATGACAAGGAGGTGCTTTAATTTGAATTATAGCAGCACTCTGGCTTTTCTCCCCCACCTTATGTCTCTCTCTCATATCTTGATGGCTGTCAGTATGTCCAAGGTTGGTGAGCAAATTCCCAACCAATAAAAATCCCTTGTGTTACACCACCTATAATGAACGCAAACCAATTAAATATCAATGTGATGATGTTATTGAAGTATTATCTGAAGTAGATTGGGCCCAGGAGGAGCAATCCGGTATGTCTAACCAAATCATAGAACAAACACCTATATACTCTAAATGCAGTTTATCATGTTAACCAATCAAATGTATCCATATGTTTTGTAATTGATATTGTATTATGATGGCACAGGTGACATGTCTTTTGTTTGAAAACAACTCACATGTATTATAAAGTTGAGAGCTAATTGTATGCTCTCCCAGCCGAGTTTGATGGTTTGAATAAGGCAGGTTTTTCTGTGCACTTTGAGTATTGCATTAATGAGTATTGTTTAATTAGTGTGATAAATTGGGCCCTCATCTATATTATCTTGGTCAGATGATACATTGTTGCAAAATCATTTCCGTGAAAGTAGATAACACACACTCATTTAGGATCAAGGGAAATGGCTGAGTGGCCGGTTGTCCACAGCATGTGCCTGCAAATCATGTCTAGATTTCTTGCCTGTCAACCTTACATATGTTTAGTGGTTTCCAGAGCCTCTTCCCCACAAAGGTGACAAACTCAGGCATTAATGTCAAGGCACAGCCTGGAGCCCAATAATTGCAGGGCATTGAGCCAGTTAAACTTCAGGGGAAGATGTTCAAAGTCTATCCAATTGTTTGGGTATGCAGTTAGATACCCAGGATAAGTGGTGCTCCTGGAACTCTGTAATAAATATTTACCACTATGCAATTTAGCAACAAGATGGATCATGGGCTGTTCCAGATCTAGGAACGATATGAGCCTCTTGAATTAATAAAAGAAGTGTTTGTGAGCGGCATTTTGTGTGGGGTAATCACATATTTAAGGCACCTATTTTCTGACTCTAGAACTAGTGTCTTTAAAACGGTAGTATCAGGGTCTTGCTTAGTGATTTGTCTTGCACGTAAGATTATGCTCAACAGGGAACTATCCTGCCTATTACCTATCTTCCCGTTCTCCATTGTGTGTGAGCTCCTTCTCTTATGCCTTAGTTTATAGCCATGATTATTTATATCGTTTGGTGACCCTTAAATCCTTAGAATTGTCCAGCTTATGAACAGTATTAACGTCAGTGTTTCCTTGTGTGCATTGCATAGCTATTTTGAGTCCCTACATGTAGATATCGGTTTGTAACAAAATCAGCACCTTAAACCAGAGAGGAGCCTTCTGTTTCAGTCAGAGTGAGACTCAATCATTAAAGATAGGGGTGGGTGAAATACTCTAGTCAACAGTGGGAAATCGCACGCGTGTCCATTTTCGTCATAGAGTAGACAAGAGTATTTACTATGGAAAATTCCGAACATTTACAACCAAATTTCTAACATGTGTAACTCAGTCAAAAATAGTAGTTCTTGTTTGTTAAGAAAATCTATAAATGGGTTTTTAAGGAGATTTTATGAAGCAATTACACATTTTATGAAATGTTATTTTCTAACCTTACTGAACAAAATTGGAATTTAAATGTTACCATTTCAAAATAAAATATTGTTTTGCCATTGCATGCATCATAAATGATATTTTAAAACAATGTTAGCCAGAAAGATTTCAATATTCACGTATATAATATGAAATTGTAAAGGTGCATGATACAATATTATAACATATATTAATAACATTATATCAAAGTAGACTTGTTTATTTCTAAATAGTATAATTATTTACCTGTTTTAGGTTGTGATTTGTACTGAAAATTAATTTGAACATTTAGTAACATATTTCTTATAAATTTTACATTTTTACATGCACCTGCAGCTTAACTTAATGCCATTGAAAAATACATCAAATGTTTTAAATATTATTTGCTAAACAGAAGGTTATTTATAACTTTGTACAAAAGACAACCAACCTTTGCTAAATGTCATAATCGTTATGTTTCGTTTTTTCACAAACCATAACCCACTTTTTAAAAGGCCTATGTGTACATTGCATGTTGAGATTGTATGTTCAACTGAACTGTGAATATTTGGCACTTGGGTATAATTGTCCCATTTGTTAGCACACTCTCAATATCTAGTGATCTGACATCTACATTCTTTTAAACTATAAATGTTTGAAATGTGAGAAAACACGTAAGTGGATGTAACGTATGAGTTGCGCCTCCATGAACAAAAAAGTGTGCCAAAGATGGATTTGTTCTTGAATCAAGGAAAATGTCTCAATATTTAGTATAAGTTCCAACATTTCACAAGTTTTATATCTTTGTGATTTAAGGTGCCTTAAGGTATGCAAATTAAACAAAGCTCTGACCAGATTTTATAATCGCATGGATTTTTTTTTTTTCTCACATGAACAGAGCTAACCATTTGCTGTGGAAACATTGCATTTATCTGCACTATTTTTGTATTGCATGATGAAAATTGACAAACTATGGGTGCAGACAAGAATCGTTATGGGTCACCGAACTGAATACACTAAGAGGCCGATTCATGGAATAATTAGCGCGGCGCAAGTGGGCAAAAACGTGCGAATCGCAGTGGAATAGCGAAAATCGCAGTGAACGTGCGAAAATCGCACGAAAAGCAACGCACGTCGATTCATGGAAGTCCGTGCGCGAGAAAACCAGCGGATGTGCGATAAAAAGTGCGCGGCGCACGTTAGCGCACAGGCCATCTAACAGCGTGCGCCAGGTCACAGCGAAAATCGCACAGGCCACAGCGAAAATCGCACATAGCGCGGCGCACGCAATAAAAGTAGGCGGAACACGGGCGTAACACTCGGAATGGGGAACAACTTGCCAAAACGTGGGCGTCACGGGGGAAGTACAGGGCACAAGTGCGCGGAACGCCCACACGCTCGCCTACAACACGTATTCATGGAATAGAATAGGGGAAAAAAGCGCACGCTCAAACCAGCGCACAGGCACAAACACGACCGCCACAAGAAAGGAGGCGGTAGCGTCTCTGCGGCTGTAAGAAATGTGCGCCAAAAGGTGCGCCAACAAATAGCACCTATATACTGCCATGATGAATGTCCCATACTGTGGCCCTCCAGGAAAAATGACGTGCAAAGGGGTACCCACAAACACGGACACCCGCTGACAAAAAATACGTGTGCATGTATACCGGGGTGCGCGGGAAGTGTCACACGCGATTTGCAGGGTACGTGCATCACAGGGGTTCGCGTGAAGTTATTCACGCGATCGGGCCTGGGGGAGCGGGCTACGTGTATTACAGGGGTTCGCGTGAAGTTCCACACGCGATCGGGCCTGGGGGAGCGGGCTTCGTGTATTACAGGGGTTCGCGTGAAGTTCCTCACGCGATCGGGCCTGGGGGAGCGGGCTACGTGTATAACAGGGGTTCGCGTGAAGTTCCTCACGCGATCGGGCCTGGGGGAGCGGGCTACGTGTATTACAGGGGTTCGCGTGAAGTTCCTCACGCGATCGGGCCTGGGGGAGCGGCCTTCGTGTATTACAGGGGTTCGCGTGAAGTTCCACACGCGATCGGGCCTGGGGGAGCGTGCTACGTATATTTCAGGGGTTCGCGTGAAGTTTCACACGCGAATAGCCTGGGCGCGTGAATTTGAGGGGTGCGCGGGAAGTTCCTCACGCGATCGGGCCTGGGGGAGCGGGCTACGTGTATTACAGGGGTTCGCGTGAAGTTCCTCACGCGATCGGGCCTGGGGGAGCGGGCTACGTGTATTACAGGGGTTCGCGTGAAGTTCCTCACGCGATGGGTCCTGGGGGAGCGGGCTTCGTGTATTACAGGGGTTCGCGTGAAGTTCCACACGCGATCGGGCCTGGGGGAGCGTGCTACGTATATTGCAGGGGTTCGCGTGAAGTTTCACACGCGAATAGCCTGGGCGCGTGAATTTGAGGGGTGCGCGGGAAGTTCCTCACGCGATCGGGCCTGGGGGAGCGGGCTACGTGTATTACAGGGGTTCGCGTGAAGTTCCTCACGCGATCGGGCCTGGGGGAGCGGGCTACGTGTATTACAGGGGTTCGCGTGAAGTTCCTCACGCGATGGGTCCTGGGGGAGCGGGCTTCGTGTATTACAGGGGTTCGCGTGAAGTTCCACACGCAATCGGGCCTGGGGGAGCGTGCTACGTATATTGCAGGGGTTCGTGTGAAGTTTCACACGCGAATAGCCTGGGCGCGTGAATTTGAGGGGTGCGCGGGAAGTTCCTCACGCGATCGGGCCTGGGGGAGCGGGCTACGTGTATAACAGGGGTTCGCGTGAAGTTCCTCACGCGATCGGGCCTGGGGGAGCGGGCTACGTGTATTACAGGGCTTCCCGTGAAGTTCCTCACGCGAATAGCCGGGGGCGTGTATTTCAGGGGTGCGCGGGAAGTTCCACACGCGAATAGCCTGGCCGCGTGTATTTCAGGGGTGCGCGGGAAGTTCCACACGCGAATAGCCTGGGCGCGTGAATTTGAGGGGTGCGCGGGAAGTTCCTCACGCGATCGGGCCTGGGGGAGCGGGCTACGTGTATTACAGGGGTTCGCGGGAAGTTCCACACGCGAATAGCCTGGGCGCGTGTATTTCAGGGGTGCGCGGGAAGTTCCACACGCGAATAGCCTGGGCGCGTGAATTTGAGGGGTGCGCGGGAAGTTCCACACGCGAATAGCCTGGGCGCGTGTATTTCAGGGGTTCGCGGGAAGTTCCACACGCAAATAGCCTGGGCGCGTGTATTTCAGGGGTGCGCGGGAAGTTCCACACGCGAATAGCCTGGCCGCGTGTATTTCAGGGGTGCGCGGGAAGTTCCACACGCGAATAGCCTGGGCGCGTGTATTTCAGGGGTGCGCGGGAAGTTCCACACGCGAATAGCCTGGCCGCGTGTATTTCAGGGGTGCGCGGGAAGTTCCACACGCGAATAGCCTGGGCGCGTGTATTTCAGGGGTGCGCGGGAAGTCCCACACGCGAATAGCCTGGGCACGTGAATTTCAGGGGTGCGCGGGAAGTTCCACACGCGAATAGCCTGGGCGCGTGTATTTCAGGGGTGCGCGGGAAGTTCCACATGTGATTTGACAGTGTGGCTCCTCCCAGGTGTACCCTGTACACCCTCCACGGCCCCTGCAGGCAGCCCACACCACAGGGGACTACCCTGCATCCCTGGTCATGTCCCGCAGGCAGCCCACCCAACATGGGCATGCCCCCCAGCAAAGGCACATGTCTCCTTGAACTAATGAACACCAACACATGTCCCCTTGCACCCCCACCCCCCAGCACTGTGGGGCACCTGCCAGCAGGACCCCACCCATGTCCAACTCATGTCTCCCACCACCCCCAAACCCCAGCCACCAGGGTCACCCTCCACCAGGGCCCCACTCATGTCTCCCACCACCCCCACCCCCCAGCACTGTGGGGCACCTGCCAGCAGGCCCCCACCCATGTCCAACTCATGTCACCCACCACCCCCAAACCCCAGCCACCAGGGTCACCCTCCACCAGGGCCCCACTCATGTCTCCCACCACCCCCACCCCCCAGCACTGTGGGGCACCTGCCAGCAGCCCCCCACCCATGTCCAACTCATGTCTCCCACCACCCCCAAACCCCAGCCACCAGGGTCACCCTCCACCAGGGCCCCACTCATGTCTCCCACCACCCCCACCCCCCAGCACTGTGGGGCACCTGCCAGCAGGCCCCCACCCATGTCCAATCCATGCCCCCCTGCACCTGGGTCCCAACATTCCCCAATCATGTCCGTAATGCCCATCCTCCCCTGCCAAAAGGCCCAACCAACTATCACACCCACCCACATATCAAAGGCAATTACATGTTACACCCCCAATGTAAATAATGCAATTTAACACATGTCTGTCACACACAATGGCTGCAAGTGAATGACAAAACACCCAACATGACATGCCTGAAAGCAATGAGATGATACGACACATTGAAGATTAAAAAAATAATATGTATTGAACAGCAAATAAGAAAAAACACAAAGCAAATCAAACAAAACAAGATGAATGTCCATGAAAAAATTATGAAAAAATAAAATAAGCCAATCAAGAAGATAATCCTGGCTCCATGAGCCCTACCAAATTAAACCTAACTGACTACTAACTAAAAAGGGAACTATATACAAAAAAGTGGTGCATTGTCCAATCGCAACCCAAAAAAAATTCAAAAAAACAAAGGAAACCTAACCCTAACTATACAACTATATACAAAGGCAGCGGGCTATTTGGACGGCTCACTGGTTGTTGTCATGGGCCAGGGCATCCTCGAACTCCTGCTCAATGGCTTGGAGGCGGGCATGTTCCCTGGCCCCGAGGTCCCGCAGGGATAACGCAGTGTCAAGCTCAAACTCCCTGCGAAGACCCTCGAGGCACTCAGCCCGCCTCAGCGCCCTCCGCATGGAGTCCTCCGCCCTGACCATCGTGAGCCGTTCCTCCTCTGCCCGCTGCCGCTCCGCACCTATCCGCTGGCACAACCTCTCCCACACGGAAGCCACTCCCATTCCAGGGTTCTCCTGCCCTCCGGCCGATGCCTGCACCCCTGATGTTGATGGCCCCGAGCCATGATGCCTCCCACGTTGAGCCTGCTGCTGCCTCCGACGCAACTGCCTGTGCCAGCACGACGGCATCCAGGCTGATGGAAACCACCGACGCCGTCGTGCACGTGCCCTGCCCGATGATGCCGTCACATCCGCCATCTGCTGGGGTCCAGTTGCTCTGGTGTCCACCCCTGCTGGATCTCTGACTCCCGACTGTGGCAGGGATGGGATCCCCACCGAGCTGGCTGCATTGGTCGGGGCAGGTCCACAGGGGGCCCTGGTGGCATCTGGGCTGGAAGACGGCAAGGAGAACGACTGGTGGATAGCCTGCACAGAGGAGGAGAGGGCCGCCACATTGGCCAACACATGCAGGAAACCCCCGAACATGGCCGATCCCAATTGTGCCACGTCGGCACGGTGCACTTCGTGATGACGTGCGTGCTCCTCCCGGGAAGCACGCACGGCATCACGAATCGCAGCCGTGCGCAACGCGACCCCAATCAGGACCTTCTCCGCACGGCCAGGGGTTCCCACGCCCGCAGGTGGAGGGGAGTCAGGTGACATGGACATCCCCTCTACCTGCGGACAGGCCTGGGACGGGGCATCCCTGCTGGTGCATGGTGGTGCACTCACAGGGTCAGGGACAGCGACATGCACAGGCCCCTCCACGGTGACCTGTGCTGCCTCCGGCCCCTGGCCCTGGACTGCACCACTTGCACCAGCAGGGATGCCCCCACCAGGCCCCATGTGTGCCCCAGTGGCGGCCTCCTCCTCCTCTGTGCAAACCACCAACCTGGATGGCTCCTCACCGTCTCCCACCGTAGCAGGCCCCTGTGGGGGCTCACCCACCCCTTCCGCTGCAGCCGTGGGGGCATCCCCGCCGCCTTGCTCCACAGCGCCGTCTCCGCCCTCTTCTTCACTAGCCGCTGCGTAGAGGGAGACAAAGAACACAAGCATCAGGGCACTGTACAATGGTCCCCAAGACAGGAAGCAATAGCAGATGAGCACCACTGTCAAAGTACACTTCCATCATGTCCCTCCACAACACATGGGCCAGTCCAGGCAAAACACACACAGTAACAGGCATGGTGCATGCCATGGACATTTCCATGCATGTCCAATGGACTCTTGAAACATTCAATGATATGTAATTCACATGCATCATGGCTCATGCCCATCACATGCACACACATCACCTCAGTCACATCCATCTGGCCCCAAACACACCAAACACAGCGGATACAAGGGTAATTTTGCTGCTTTACTGAATCTCTGCATTGTCACACACATGTGTCATGCATCCATGGCATGCACAAGTCACAGACACGCAGGTCAGGCACACAGACATGGCTACCATATATGTACCTGGCATCAGCACCCATCCCTCACCCCCACCCATGTTCAGGTACAGAGACTGGCATGCTCTCATGTTCATAATCTGATTAGGGCTCCCCATGCGGCATTTCAACACATGCAACAACCATGTGCATCACACATCACTGGTCGCACATGCATTACCATGATGTCCCTGCACACATACATGCATACATGGGCTATGGCACACATACAGGCAAGTATCATAGAACCAGCACACCGCAACATGCCCTGTCTCACACAGTAATGCATGGACACTTACCGCTCAACTCCAGACGGGCCTCCCTCTCAAGGATCTGGGCGTGGAGCGCTGGGCGTACGCGTTCCAGGACCCTCATCTGGATGGTACTCATGCGGCCCCGGCCCCCCTCCACGAGGCGCCGGGCCTTCACAAGGGTCCTGGACCTCAAGTCCTCCCAGCGCTTCTTGATCTTCAGGACGTCGCGGGTTGCCACCCCCTCCGCGTTGATGGCAACCACACAGTCGGCCCAGATCCTCTGCCGTCCTTCCTTGCTGGCGCGGGACGATCCAAAGAGGGCATCATACTGCCCCAGGACATGCTCCACCAGGACACCAACTTCGGTGACAGTGAAGCTGGTGCCCCTCTGCCCCTCTGGCCTGGGGTTGCCACTGGTGCCAGATGTGGAAGTGCCCGACATGGCAACCCCAGAGGCAGGTGTGGGTGGGCAACTGGGTCCTGGGGCTGGGCTGTGGAGCGATGTAATACCAGTCGGGAGTCTTCAGTTCCAGCAGGGGTGGACACAGCAACTGGACCCCTGCAGATGGCTGATGTGCAGGCACCAAATGGCAGGGCACGGTGGCAGCAGGCAGGCAGGCAGCAGCAGATGGCACGTGGGAGGCTGCTCGGGGCACTGGGGGGCAGTAACTCGGCCTTCTGGGCAGGAGCGTGGGCTTCCGTGTGTTTTCGCGTGGCCAGCTTGATACGGAGTGATTTGGCACGTGAAAATCCTGCACGTCAGCGTGAAATCCGAGGAAAGGCCCTTAGCGCGTAAGCGCGTCAGCACGCATACGCGATTCTATTGGACCTGAGTCCCTCAGCGCGTAAGCGCGTCTGTGACGTGACCCGCACGGGTGTTCCCCACTCAGGACGTGATGACGGGGCACACGTGGAGATACTGCACGTCAGAGTGTCATCGCGTGTAATTGGACAAAAGTGCGCGTACACGCGATTGGCCTATGTACGTGTATTTAATGGGTGCGCGGCCACTTACACACGCAAGTACGTCTGCGAACCTGTATCCCGTGGTGCGTGTGAATTTCCACACGCTATTGGACTGGGAACAGGATTCCAGGGCTGCGCGGGTCACACGCTGTATCCCGTGGTGCGTGTGAATTTCCACACGCTATTGGACTGGGAACTGGATTCCAGGGCTGCGCGGGTCACACGCTGTATCCCGTGGTGCGTGTGAATTTCCACACGCTATTGGACTGGGAACTGGATTCCAGGGCTGCGCGGGTCACACGCTCGCCTAGAACACGCGCTAAGCATAAATTGCGGACTTTAACAATAACAAGCTCAGACGCCAGGATGAACATACCGTTCCTAGCAGCAGTGGCAGTGGGCTACCAAAGGAGGAGGAGGAGGATAGTCAGGGCCAGAATGTTCACACCCAGAACCAGCCTTTTCGGGATGCCTGATGACCAGGTGTATGGGAGGTACAGGTTTCCACCACACATCATACTGGACCTGGTGACTGAGTGGGAGGATGACCTCACATCACCCACCCTGTGCTCCCAAGCACTCAGCCCCCTGGAGAAGGTCCTCAATGTACTGCACTTCTTAGCCACTGGATCATTTCAGCGGACAAGTGCCATAGTGGGTGGGGTGTCACAGGCCACCCAGTCACGCTGCCTACACCAGGTCTTGAACATCATGACTGCACGCCCATCAGTCCGCAGGCACATATACCTGCCCAGAACACCTGCAGAAAGGCATGCTGCCGCCCTGGATTTTTACGCAGTGGCACGATTCCCCAAAGTGCTAGGTGCCATCGACTGCACCCATGTGGCTCTACGTCCCCCCAGGGCATCTGAGCACATCTATAGGAACCGCAAGCACTGGCATTCCATCAACGTGCAGGTAGCATGTAATGCCAAGGGAATCATCACCTCAGTATATGCCAACTATCCCGGCTCCACCCACGACAGCTTCATTTACCGAATGTCCACCCTAAGCCGGGACCTAGAAGCTGGGCGGCATGGCGATACATGGCTGCTTGGTGAGTATGTATGCCACTGCACATGCATGCATGTTGGATACTGAGCAAGGTCACAACCTCACCAATGATACCAATCCCCACCTCCACAGGGGACAGTGCCTACCCTCTCAGCCCCCACATGATGACGCCAATTCGGAACCCCACCACGCCACCCCAGGTAAGATTTAACACAGCCCACATTACAACCAGGGGCATAGTGGAGCGCACATTCGGAGTGCTGAAGTCACGCTTTCGCTCCCTTGACCGTTCTGGCGGGCAGCTGTTATACGCTCCCCCAGTAGTGTGCAGGATCATAGTGGCAGCATGTGTCCTGCACAACGTTGCAACACGCCGGGGCCTGGCCGTGGACATGGTGGTGGCCCCACATCCCCAACCACATGCACAGCCGCTGCGCATGGGAGGGGAAAGGGCACGGGGGGAGGCAGCCCGTACACAGCTAGTGGCTAATTACTTCACATAGAAATCACACCCCTGTGGAGTGCACACTGCCCTGGCACATTCCATCTGACAATCAATGATGACTCAACCTGACACTGATCCTGAATGTGTGGAGAATGAACCGGGAATTCCATGTCAGCCTGAGATTGTTCACCTGGAAGTGTCACAATGTGTGCATCCCTACCCACACAGACACCACCAATGCAGTTTTGTGAAGTTACACATTGAAGCAGCTAAAATGAATACCCACTTGCAAAATGCAACAAGAGGACAGTGCCATGTCAGCCAACCCAACCCCAGCACTGCCACACGACACACCGTGCCATGTCATGCTAATTGCAGGTAAACAAAGTAATCCCCACAACATGACATCACTCTCACTATGTACAGTGGCACTATTAGAAACCTGCAACACCTGAAATGCTCACAGCAATGCCGGACCAACAACATACTTGAGCACGTAGTACCATTAACATGACATCAAAAATGTAACATATTAGTAGTCTCACCACCTGGAAATGCCTGCACTCCCACCACTACCAACTGTGCAGTGTTGGCGCCATGTAGAGTTGTAGGTGCACTGCTGCCAACATGGTCCCCATCGCCAGACTAGAGGTCCTTGTGTGGACTTGAGGAAGGGACCTGCAAATTGGGAGGTAGACACAGAAGAAGAGTTACACATCAATGCAACATGCAGTGTACAACACAACAGCAATATGCACTAGGAATGTATACACAGTATTGACTACAGACTGGCCACACAGGTCATGGGAGTCCAACGTCACTGTGTAATTCACTGTCACTTGGGCACACCCTTTGCAAGCCCATGGAAACGGGAAGCAGGAGGGGTGTGTGTGACTCAAACCCAAGCATCTGAACCAAATACATTACAAGCCTGCATGTGCCCAGCCACAATGCAGCGTATGCCCACAGGAACCACGGAAGCCAACAGATCGGAGCCAACAGATCGGAGCCAACAGATCGGAGCCAACAGATCGGAGCCAACAGATCGGAGCCAACAGATCGGAGCCAACAGATCGGAGCCAACAGATCCTCCCAAAAAAATTGGGAATAAAAGAAATCAAAATAAAAATAAAAATAAGAAAAAATCAAAAATGGCCATTGATGGGCCCGGGGGGGTTGGGGAGGCCACCCAGGAGGTCCGAGGACAGGATGCACACCAGAACCCACCTGCGTGGATCCTGGGAAAATAAAACACCTCCATGGGCTCATGGCCCACACGGCTACCCTATTGTGGGAGTGTCACTGCTGTCGCTATTATCACCCTGTGCAGCTGCATCCGGAGGTGGTTGCACTATGGGAGGCAGCCCACGCAAGGCCCTAGTCTGCTCCTCCATGGCTGCAAGCATGCGGGTGTGGTAGGTCTGGTTCTGGAGGATGAGTGTGCGGAGGTCCCCATGCAACAACTCACGGGATGCCCGGACCTCCGCCCTCGTTGCCTGCATCTCAGCTGAGAGCGTACGGGTGAGACGCTCCAGCTGCTGTTCTGTCCTTTGGTGTGTTGAAGCCTCAAGCTCAACAAGAGTCGTCCTGAGGTGTAGGAGCTCCTGCCTCAGGGCTTCCCTGTGGCCCTGGGACTCAATGGAGATGGCCTCCTGCAGAGTCGCCAGTGCCGCCCGCCTGTCCCTGTTGGACCCCAACATGTCCTCCCTGTGTGACTGGCAGATGGAGTCAGTTGCCTGCTCTAGTCGCTCCATCAGCCTTTCTGGGGGGACAATGGAAGTGGCCACCCTATCCATGGCCTGAGCCATCATCTCGGATGATGCAGCCTGTTGGGTAGCCATACCGTAAATGGATTGCTCCCATGCGGTATTGCCAGGTGGCGTACGGCCACCACGTCGGCGGGCACCACACCTGTCTGGGGCAAGGCGAACTGCGCCTTGCTGTGCCGGCACTGCCTGAGGCTGCAGGACTGCATTCCCCCTCTGATCTGCTGGCCCAGGAACAGGATCAGATGTCGCGGAGTGTGACCCTGCATCCGTAACCACCAAAGGCGTAGCTGCCAACACTGACATCCCCATGGAGGGTACTGACCCTGGTGCAGGTGGGTGAGACAGAACAGAATCCCTCCCTGGAACACTCACCAGCGACGGCACGTAGGTCTCATCCGAATCAACACCTGAGTACAGCTCGGGGGAGGTGCAGCCAGAGACACCCCTTGAGAGCACGACCTGCAGCACTTGTGGGTTCTCCCCCACCACCACACCACGTCCCTCACTGGTGGTTGGTCGGCCCTGGGACACCTCCTGGGTCTGCACCATCTCCACAACCCCAGCAGTATCAGGTGCGTCTTCCCCTGCAAAGACATGAAAACAAAGTAATGGAAACAGGCATTAGCACCATGGCACACATTGAGGGCTGAGAAGCAAGAGAACCAGTACTTGATTGACATGTCCCACATGACTAGAACCCTCCCATGCATGCACCCTCACTGCGTATGAAGTGCAGGCAAACGGCACACACTGATGACACCAAGATGGAAGATGAACAAATTTTCTGCATGCTGCCTGGCAGTGGCATCACACATTGGCCTGTGATTGGCAGGTGAAACACACATGCCATCACACAGATGGCATGTACCATTGCTATTGAGTGAAGATGGAGAGGAGGGCAGCACCTATTCATTCAGTCCAGTTCCCGCATGTAATAGCTTTTCTGATTCTAACAGGTCAGATTTTTCACCTGGAGCTGCCAGTCTGTAATGGTCAAATTGCACAGGGACATGTGTGTACAAATGATATCCAGGTAACAAAGTCACTCCCCTTTACCATACCCATGTCAGACATGTGACTAGTGGACAGCGACATGCCTAGTGAAAGTGGTGGAATGCAAACAAACTGACTGAATGAACAGTGAAAAATAAGCAAATCTGTTGTGTCAAGGTGACACTTCAAGGGCAACTGGCGTGCAGTTGTGCTAGATGTCTACTGTTGGCAGAAGGGATACTGCTATGGCCAAATGCAGCTGCGCAGGAAGTATTGCATGAAGCACATGGCTGACCCATACGACTGAGGCGCACACACTCTCTCCTGGCACCCAAACAGAAGCCCTCACACACACACCATGCACATGTATGACACACACATGCATGTGCACTCACCGGACAATGCCTCGTAATCAGCCAGATCTCCCACGCCTTGGATCTGTTCCTCCGTGACGTAGGTCCCAGCGACTGACTCATGTGGAGTGAGTTCCATGTCTACTACTGGAGACCCACCTCCAGTCACTAGAGTTGCGGCATGACTTGAGGCCAGCTTACTCTTTGCCCTGCGCTTTAGGTCATTCCAGCGCTTATAGCAATCATTGGCTGTGCGCCTCACGATTCCAAGGGCACTTACGATGTCCGCAACGGTCTGCCAGTGTGCCTGGCGTTGTGCAGGTGTGGTCTTGGATCCTGCAACAATGACCATCTCGTTGTCATGTCCGGACACATACTCGACAAGTGCATTCAGTTCGTCATCCGTGAAGCTGGGCTTCCTGGACGGGCCGGACTGTGTAGCCGTGTCTGGGGCATCAGCCTGTGCCGGACGAGCACTCTTCCTCTTCCGCTTGGAAGGTGGTGGTGATCCTGAGTGTCCTGCGCCGCTCTGGACACTAGGGGCAGGAGCCCTGGTGGACTCTGTATCAGGAGTGTGGGATTGCACACTCAGCATGGGAGTTGGTGCAGGCATTGGCTCGAGTGTGATGGTGTCAGGGGGAATCTCAGCAGCATGGAATAGGACCGACACTGTCCTGGCTGGGTGTGTGAGGGCTGGGGTGGATGGAGCCGCAGCTGCCCCTGCAGCCACTCCGCCCTGCCTCCTTGGTGCAGTAGATGACCTTGCTGCCCCAGATCCACGTGGCATGATGGCTTCAACGTGCACCAGCGCACGTGTCGTAGCCCTGCTGACCTGGAAGTCAGCCATGGAGGCAGCCAGGTCTGGTGCCACAATGGGCTGGTCCAACAAGGGCTGAGCATGGATGGTGTCAGCCACTTCAGCCTCAACGGGAGGGGGGGAGGGGGGGGAGGGGGGGGGATGATGGGTGCCCTTGACTGGTCCTCCACACATGGGGGGACAGGCTCACCCTGCAAGTTACGACCACGTCCCCTACCGGATCCACCACGGCCACCACTTGTGGCTCTTCCACCTTTGCCACCCTTACGGAATCCTCGCCTCCCAGCCATGGCACTGATATTAATGTGCGTATGGGAGTGGCTGTAGACAATTGTCCTGGGCAATTGGGGGTCAAAGGGGTTGGGTACCAGATGGTAATTGTACCCTAGTGCTCTAGCACGGCTGATTGTAACCCCTGGGGAAAGATGACGGGTCACGCAACGCACAGGAGGCCCAAAAAAGGGAGATGACGTGCACGCAACCCCTCCTAGACCACGTGTGCAGAAAGAAAAACCTGCACTACGCTGTGGCACCCAGTAACACAAGAATGAACGTATGCGTGTCACACGCAGCCTAGAATGACCTCTGAAGGGGTAGGCAACACACGGGGCAAGCACAGAAGTTGGATACGTGCGTGACTCACCGTCTGCCAGGTAAAAGAGCGTGAAGAATGAGCGCGTTTGGCTGGCTAAACCCCCGCCAAAAGAAGATGTGTACGCTGTCTGAGAAGACAGGACAACAGTAGAAGGGGACACTGTTTGAGGGAACAGGCCCAGGTAAACCAGTAAAAGAGAAAAAAGAGAAAAAGCTGTCAGAGGTAACAGGGAATACGAACTGGAAACGCCGTGAAGTAAATCGCGTGTGAAACGACAAGAAGTACAGATTTCACCCACTCGCTCTCCACGAAAAGCACGTACAAGGAAATGGTGTTCTACATGTACCTTATATACAGGCCCACACGTACAGCGTCACTTACGCGGCGTGTACGTTCACCAATCACACGCTTTGTCACTCCTGCGTGTAGATCCATTTTCACCAATCACACGCTTTGTCACTTCTACGTGTACATCCATTTTCACCAATCACACGCTTTGACACTGGGACGTGTCACGCAACAATTTCCTGCACGTGCAGGTGACTATAGGCGCGCATATGCTGTTGACGGGTTTACGCGCTAAGGGCCTTTGCTGACGTGTGGGATTTCACTACCTATCAGGCTGTCCACGCGTTCACACACGAGAGACCACGCTCCTGGCCAGGAGGCGAAATTACTGCCCCCCAGAGCCCTGAGCACGCTCCCACCTGCCATCTGCTGCTGCCTGACTGCCTGCTGGCCACGTGCCCCACAGTGCTGGTGGGTGGGGGTGTTGGGAGACATGGGTGGGGGCCTGGTGGAGGGTGCCCCTGCACTGGTGGGGGTGGTGGGAGACATGGGTGGGGGCTTGGTGGAGAGTGCCCCTGGTGGCGGGGGGTGGTGGGAGACATGGGTGGGGGCCTGGTGGAGGCTGCCCCTGGTGGCGGGAGGGTGGGGGTGGTGGGAGACATGAGTGGGGGCCTGGTGGAGGCTGCCCCTGCACTGCTGGGGGGGTGGGGGGTGCAGGGGGACATGAGCAGGTGTGCAGGGTAGTCCCCTGTTTTGTAGACTGCCTGCAGGGGCCGTGGAGGGTGTACAGGGAACACCTGTGAGGACCCACCCAGCCTAATCGCGTGTGATGATTCCCACGCACCCCTGTAATACACGTACCCTGGCTAATCGCGTGTATAACTTCCCGCGTACCCCTGTAATACACGTACCCTGGCTAATTGCGTGTTGAACTTCCCGCGTACCCCTGTAATACACTTACCCTGGCTAATCGCGTGTTAAACTTCCCGCGTACCCCTGTAATACACGTACCCTGGCTAATCGCGTGTTAAACTTCCCGCGTACCCCTGTAATACACGTACCCTGGCCAATCGCGTGTTGAACTTCCCGCGTACCCCTGTAATACACGTACCCTGGCCAATCGCGTTTTAAACTTCCCGCGTACCCCTGTAATACACGTACCCTGGCTAATCGCCTGTTAAACTTCCCGCGTACCCCTGTAATACACGTACCCTGGCCAATCGCGTGTTGAACTTCCTGCGTACCCCTGTAATACACGTACCCTGGCCAATCGCGTTTTAAACTTCCCGCGTACCCCTGTAATACACGTACCCTGGCTAATCGCCTGTTAAACTTCCCGCGTACCCCTGTAATACACGTACCCTGGCCAATCGCGTGTTGGACTTCCCGCGTACCCATGTAATACACGTACCCTGGCTAATCGCGTGTATGACTTCACGCGTACCCCTGTAATACACGTACCCTGGCTAATCGCCTGTTAAACTTCCCGCGTACCCCTGTAATACACGTACCCTGGCCAATCGCGTGTTGGACTTCCCGCGTACCCATGTAATACACGTACCCTGGCTAATCGCGTGTATGACTTCACGCATACCCCTGTAATACACGTACCCTGGCTAATTGCGTGTTGAACTTCCCGCGTACCCCTGTAATACACTTACCCTGGCTAATCGCGTGTTAAACTTCCCGCGTACCCCTGTAATACACGTACCCTGGCTAATCGCGTGTTAAACTTCCCGCGTACCCCTGTAATACACGTACCCTGGCCAATCGCGTGTTGAACTTCCCGCGTACCCCTGTAATACACGTACCCTGGCCAATCGCGTTTTAAACTTCCCGCGTACCCCTGTAATACACGTACCCTGGCTAATCGCCTGTTAAACTTCCCGCGTACCCCTGTAATACACGTACCCTGGCCAATCGCGTGTTGAACTTCCCGCGTACCCCTGTAATACACGTACCCTGGCCAATCGCGTTTTAAACTTCCCGCGTACCCCTGTAATACACGTACCCTGGCTAATCGCCTGTTAAACTTCCCGCGTACCCCTGTAATACACGTACCCTGGCTAATCGCGTGTATGACTTCACGTGTACCCCTGATATGCACGTTACCCGCTTTGCGTTCCTTGTTTGGCTGCCCTGTAAACTGGTCCAGAGTTGGCGCAGCCCTTTGCGATGATTTAGCGATTTTGCTGGCTTTTCCTTGCGAGAGGGCGTTCTTGGGGGCGTTACTGGCGCTGCTGCAGGGTCGCTGCGATACTCTGCGCCACGGCTGGTTTGGGAGCATGTAATCCATGAATACGCTGTGCGCGGAAATCGGTTTTATCGCACGTGCCTGGCGCAGTCAATCGCACGCGGACACTCTGCGCCAGCCGATTGCGACACTTTTCTGCGAAATTCTATGAATTACCCTGTATATGTGTTTAGGCTAAGTTTAAGGGCGTTTGCTTGTTTCTTCTGCTGTGAATGTAGTCTACATAGAAAAAAAACATATTCCGAACTGCTCAATACATGAAACAGAACATATACTACCTGCATAAGTGGACATGATTCTTATATGTGTTCATCCCTTTTAATCCTAACTATACTAGGCTCGAGTAAGAGCTAAGCCTTGGACAACCACAATAAATGGGATATTGTGATGTGGCGTTTTGCATACTAATTTTTACGAAGGCAAGCAATAAGACTTACCTGTTGGCGTGGGTGTACTCGGGGACTCTCCCAGTACCAGTTTGACCCGCTTGGCATGAATCTTGCCCTGATAATGTGACTCTGCCACAATGGCTGAAGTGAAAAACATGTTGCAAAGGGTACAGCACTTATTTTTGTCCACCTCGGTCTCACCACTTTCCTGAAAGAGAAACATCAAGGGCATCAAAAGATTGCACCAAAAGATTGCACCAAAAGATTGCACCAACAGATTGCTTACATGTTATCCTTTCAAGGGCTGTGGGTTGAATACAGAATACAGAAAACACAAAATGCAGGCACCAACATACTGGGCAAAGAGATACAAGAGTCTCAAAGTGGCCAGTACCTGTAGGCGATCAAAATCCATACATGTTGGAGACATACATCAGAGTGCCTTTTATAAAGAATAATGTAATCCCAACTGTACAGTATGCAGACACTGATTGCGATCATGTAGAGGCGTGCAGCTGGAAACTGGGGGTAACTTGAAATATCCTTTGTTCGTATGTATGGGGGTGTTTCTTAGCTCTACAATCCATGGCTCAATTATCACCCCTTTAATGCTTGCTCAATTGCTTACTTTTATATTAAAAATCTTCCTCCTGAGCATATTTATGATACAGGTCAACTCTGTACTGAAGGAACAACAATTACCAATAAGCAATTTGTAATTTGCTGCAAACATTTATTTTTAGCAGTTTATTAAGAATCACTGTGTCCTACTATGAATAGAGACTCCTGTTCTCGTGTGCTTAACGTCAGCAGTGAATACAATAAGCATGCAATTACACATTTTCTTACAAGTGAATGATAATGCAATGTTAGAGTAAGCTAATTCAGACACATGAAATATGAAAAGCTAGCCATTCTTTAAGGGGCTGATTCACAAAGAAGTTCATATGAGTAACTTTGAGTAACTGCTGCAGGTGTTTATTTCAATCAGGAAGTAGTTACTATCAGTAACTCTGATTTGCTCCTGAGTAATGTAATTCCTAGAAGTTAGGGTTAAGTCAGAGTTGCTCGCGGCAGCTTCTTTGTGAATCAACAACTGAGTGTTAAGTCCCAGCTGGAATCCAGCTTAGAAAGATGACTTCCAAATGGGTGCAGACTCATGCAAAAGTCATTGTTACATCACAACTAAGTAATATGATATGGCAGTTTAGTAGTGATGCCCTTTTCCATTAAAGGTGAGTAGTGGTACCAGGGAGGACAACGTCCGAAGGAGCAAACCAAACCAAAATGTCAGATTTGAGTCATCTAGGGCCTTACTAGAGTTTTGGTGGTATTAGCCGTGCCGTCATCGCTGCATTAGGTAACCTCAGTGTACCTACCGCCTGTTATAGCAGTGAGGTTATGGCCCCGTTATGAAGTCCCACTGGACTCCATTAGGAATGGGTGAAATTCCTGCTTGCAGTAATTCCGCCTGTAGCGTTACTGCATTATATGTAGTGGAAATAGCTCTATATATTTTGTTATATGGAGAGTGATTAAACAGGCAGTATTCCAAAATAGCACCTGCTTTACTATTACGCCATTACTTGTAATGAAGCCCCGAAATATTAGTGTTTTCTTAATTCGCCTGTGTGTTGCTGTATAATATGCAAAGACAATCATCACTAAAAAGAAAATCTAACTTAAAGCGACCGTGCTAATTTAAATGAAAATATCAGTTCTATATTTCTAGAAGGAGCTCAAGGAATGGCTCCTCTTGAACACCTAGGTCCAGACACCTTTGTGTCCCTCCTTCCTGTCTGCTTGTAGATTACTTAATTCTTGTTGATCCCTTGATGCACACCCAGCCCCTGTTGTTAGCTCCCAGCTCTATTGCATCTTTGCTTCCCTCACCATGTACATCACATGGCCATCTGTAAAGCGCTCAGTTACTATCCAGAGCTAGATCTGTAGTCAATAAATACCCAAACAATACTACTACTACTAATAACAATAATAATAATAATAATAATAATAATAATAATAATATTGGAATCTGCACATATGTACATTATAGAGAACTCTATACAATAACTCTAACAGGTACAATTCTGCAGTATTTGAGACTTTTTAAACAGCTAGCACAAATTAGCATGGTTATATGATCGTGGGCTTCATGACACCACTAAAGCCCTTTATTGCTGTTTAGGGAAACCAAAGCAGGCACAAGGTTTGTCTATTTCTCCATGTGGCGAGACAGTCCGGACCCCTCCTCTAAATATTCATGGGAGACCCATAATGCTGTGTTATGCATCTGGATTAATTGGATGTATGTGGTTTGGCCATGCACCAGTGTGTGTGGCCGAATTGACTGTGGTTAATTCGGCCACAAAGCCAATTTTGTTGCAGCCGTATCCATCCAAACTAAAAAAAAACACCACCATACACTCCCCCACCCACTCCATACTTACCTTTTCGCTGTTCGCTCATCTTCTAACCCTGTGGCGTCGGATCCGTCCCTCCTGCCGGGGTCGGATCTGACAGCGCAGGGGTCTGCTGTTCTTTTTTTTTTCTCCTCCCCGCCTCCAAACCTCCAGAAGTGGGGGACACCCCCACTACCTCCAAAGCCATCACTACCAAACATGGGGAGCAGGGGTCAACCCTGCAACCCCTGCTCCACATGTTTGGTAGTGATTACCCAAATTGATTGTTTACAAACCGATTAATACCGATTAATCATTAGCAGGTCGACACCAAAACATAGAACAAATTCGCAATAGTCAAACCTTAACTTGAAGTGAAATAGAAAGGATTCTGGACTCCTGGAATAAACTGTCTCCTGGCATGCATGCTCTTAGCACTTTGTGTAGTGCTCTTCATGTTCGAATGTTCTCAGGAATGTGTTGCCCTGGCATTACTCTGAACGCTTGTATTCTGTTGTAACCCCATGCCCTCTCAATGTCCCATGGTTATCTTCACTTCTCCATACACGTGAACCGATTTTTACTTGAGTATGGTACATTACAAATCAAAATAAAATACAAATACAATACATTATAAATACAATCAGTTAAGTCAAATAGAAACAATCATTTAGGTTCGCAACTCAAGCAGGCATTAATAATAATAAAAATTAAGTACATAACTCAGACTGCCAGCTTTGCCCACCTGATCGCCTTCTTTCACCACCCAAAGCAGAAGGAAGTTTGCCACTTCTTTTTTGGTAAGTCCCTCACAAAAGACTAAGAAGGCTGTTTTCTCAGCAAACTACCTCATTTTTGGTGTATAGGTGATAATCACACTGATATTTAAATATATATGTCTACACAGTACCTTATACTCTGCTGAGCAAAACACATATGTACCATGTTCCTTTCCCAAATGACTCTTTCCACAGTAAGCCTGTTGTTAGCTCCACATTCTACTCATAGCAAAACACACAGGATCTGCAAGGATCATTTGTACCCGCTCCAAAACAGCAATGTGGAGCACTGAATTATTCATGGCGGAATTAATCTTGTAAGCAGCAGTACTATGCAAATCCTTCGCACAATGAAACATCACATTTTTGGCTGTCTAGTCATTTCTATTCTGAGATTTGGCTGGGTTTCCTTTCATAGTCCATATTCTCCTAAATGTAGTCACTGCATTGAACAAAAGGAGGTAACTTTCAAATAATATAAATCAAGCAATTAAAAATCCTTCACCACATGTTCTTTCGCAATTGTTTGCTATATTTGTATATATGTGTGATGCATCGATTTGAAGCAAAACTGGACTTCTCATACTAAATGCTCCCAATTGTACTTTGATCCATCGCCAACAGTTCCAGAGCATTTGTACTGACTCAAAGGGCTGTTTAAATACACCATGCATTGTGCCAATGCACTTTACTGTGGATCTGCCTGCTAATCACCATCTGCACAATATACCAAAATGTGTCCGCCAGAACAGTGCTAGATTTGAATATGGCTTTCACCCCCGCAGTGGGGGTGGAGGGTTGGCCATGGGCAGTAATGGCCAGTCAGCCCGAGCCAAGCCTCCCAGTGTGGAGGTGAAAGCCATTCTCATCCGGGGTTTAACCGGGGTGCACATGTTTTTTTTTCCCCTCAGGAGATTTGTGTCGCTTGAGCAGCCAATCTCCTGAGGGAAAACAAAATCAAAAAAGATGGCCGCGTCCATTGGGAAAAGGGACTAAGTCGCAAGACCATTTCTATGGTGTCCGGGAGATGGGCAGAGCGCTGGCAACGGAGCACAAAGCTCCTTTCTAGCAGGAAGGTGGGGAGGGTTGGAGGAGGTGGGAAGGGTTGGAGTTATTTTGGGTGAGTGGGGAGGTGCGGAGGCCACAGGGAGAGGGGAGACAGAGGGTAAAAGTTAACAGGTAGGTTCGGGTGAGCCCCTTGCTTTTTTAGGAGATGGATGACTGTGACTGTTTTGAAAACAGAAGGAAAGCAAGCGGATTCAAAGGACAGGTTGAAGAGTTGAGTGAGGTGAGTGCCACTATAGGGCCAATAGGCTTGACTAGTTAAGGACCAAGAGGGTCGGATGGGGCACAAGAGGGGTTAGCCTTCATCAATAGAGATAGCACTTCATCAGTATTAGTGTGACTAAGGTGGGAGATGGAGTCAGAGGATGATGGTAGAATAGTGTGATAAACCTGAAGGTGTTTCCCTGGCTAGTCCCGGGGATCTGTCACCCAGGTGGCCAGGGCAGAGCCATTGCCATTAGATCCAGTTCCTAGGGGTGGATGAGTGAGGAAGGATCACCTGGATGGGGGGTCTTTGGGGAGTGGGAGAGGGACACTGATGGGTGAGATGCGGTATCCCCCTTCTTTCAACACCTTTTCCCCATCCTACCACGTAGGATATTCTAAAACACTGCCACCCCCCCTTTCCAACACGAACATGTTTGCAGTAACACAAAAGACAATGAACTAAGATGTTTACCTGAAATATCCCAAAACAAGGGTCAGACAAAGTCAGGCATTTGACCAGAATCACACACACCTGATGGCCCTTTCCTTTCCTCACAGGGATAAAAGTTGGAGCACAAGAGTACAAGAGGAGCAATGCTGACCGCATGACGTGAAAGCTAACTCCGCACAACAGTTCAAGAGGAAGAGAAAGACGGCGCAGACAGAGCAGGTGACAAGGAGAGAAGCTACCTTGCCCTTTATGACCAAGGCCCATGATGTCTCAGCAGAGGGGATCATAAGTCTGTGAACAATAGCCAGTGTGTGTTGTAGCAGATGTCTATGGTACATGAGACTCTCTTCCGTTGATAACCAAGCCGGGGAGAGATGCGGGTCTCTGTGGTACCAATCTTGACTCGAAGGAGAAGAAAGCTAAGCAGTTCATCACAGCCGGTGAGTCGAGGGAGAGTCGATAAGAAACCGAACTGTGTTGAATGATAAATAGCCAATGTCCAATTTGAACTTTTGAAGAAGCATAAAGAAACTATTGATAAAAGAGGGGGAACACTGGCAACAGAGGGGTCCGGCACCACGTGGGTGCTCACAAAGGACACTATAGGGGATTACCTGAAGGTGGAAATTACCATAACCAAGAGGCCTTGGTAAGAGGTGAAAAGAGGTCAAAGTGGTCATACAGGGCTCTTGTAAAATCCTCTGTACCTTCGAATGTCTTTGACTGACAGATGATTGCGAAGCTAAGGGAAGGGAATCCCGCTTGGTGAAATAAGCTCAGGCACAATGTATTGGTAAAAGTTGGCAAGAGTAAACCCGGCAGAGGGATGCTCACAAAAAGGTACAGGTTGGCAAGAGTGAACCCGGCAGAGGGGTGCTAACGAAAAGGAGCGAAGCTTGAAGTCCCTATGAACCAAAGAAAACCCGACCAAGGCGTGTCCATGGTGAACTGTTTGTAAAAGTTGGCTAGAATGAACCTGGCAGAGGGAAGATGCCAACAAGGGGCGTAGCCCGTAGAACTGTTTAAAAATACATTAAGATAGGTGAATACAGGAGGGTTTGGAAGATCAGGGGAAGTGAATTGTCCCCCTTGTCATTTGGGTCTGATCCCGGCCGAGGGAGATCCAGGGGTGAGAAGTTATCCCCAAAGGTTCAATGGGAAAAGGAACTGTTTAGTTGATTTATTGAATATGATTTGTGAAGGGTCTACGCCCAGAAGAGGGGGTACCAGGGGTGAAGTCATCACCCAAAGTATACGTAAAGCAGAACTTTGTGTTTGTTGGAAACATCAGACCTCGAAGGCAAGAGACTTTTTATTGAAAAGAGACTTGGCCATCGAACAACCTGATAGCTGATACGGAACTGTTGGCTCATGCTGGGAATGCTCAAGCATGTGTTGTGCTCAGGAGATCCACTTTTTCCCATGCTCAAGACATGGGGAAGGGCGACCCCTGGCAATCACATCTTGACTTATTATTTGTGAACCCTTCTTTCGTTATTGAAACCCTTAGTTGTAAGGAATTGCCAATAGTTTTTTTTTAGTATAGGCCTACTTATTTTGACACAACGCCACAAGGACTACCTTATTTTTCATTTGATGGTCGAAGCTTGCTCCCATTTTAGCTTTAGGTTTAGATTAGGCATTTTTCCACCCTGCATTTATAGTTCAATAAACACCCTTGAACTGTGATCACTTGTGTCTGTCTTTACTGTTGCCAACCTGAGTTCCTTACAGTAGGCAGAGTAAACAATGTAGGAGGGTGGAGTATTAGGAATGTCAGGAGAGAGTCTCTCATTTTGGAAATGTTTGCAGAGAATTATTCAGCTAGGTCATTAGCTGTGAGAGTGGAGCTGATAGTCTTAGATTTAGGAGGAGTGAGGCGTGAGTTTAGGGTACCCTGTAGCCTCCGAGGATGTTTGGAGTGAGAGTCAATGAGGTTTAGGTAGAATTATCTTTAGCTCTATCAATAGTGGACTTTTCAGAGTTCAGGTAAGAGCGGTACAGTTGCAGGTTCTCATGAGAGTGAGTACAACTCCATTTGCGCAGCAGCCGACGCATGTCTGTGCAGAGATAGCGTATGAACGGGTGATGCATGGGTGAGCACGCTGAGACTTAGGGGTGAAAGTAAGCAGTGGGAAGGGAAAGGAGACTGAGTCATATAGTAGGTATTGGAGGCTGGAGAAGGCAGTTGGTGGAAAAGGTATTTGCAGACCTGCTCTGCCCCTCTGGCAACCCTTGCACTCCGGGGCTGTTTCTGTATCCCTACTGCCCCCTTCCAGCGCTTAACACCTGATGTCTGCACTTACCCTTGCACTTGGCACCAACTGGCCGCTCTTTTTATTTATTGGTTTATTTATTTTACTGTTTATCCTTTGTACTGCACTGCCCCCTCTCAGTTTCCCCCTGCACTTTTCCCTCTCCCCCCACCCCTGCACTTGGCTGATCTCAATGTCAACTAGCCTAGTAAGATCGTTGTCTCTGTCTTCCCTCTGTTCCCCCTCCCTTGCCTCGTCTCGAAACACTTGTGTATAGGCGTGTTATAAATACCATTTAATGTCATATTATATCATGTCAGTGCAATGGAGGAAAGATAACTGTGGGTCAGAGAGAAAGGGGGAATGGCAGATGGTTTACATTTCCTTTTAGCAATAGGTGAAGCAATTGGTGAGGAAAGGTCAGTGGGATGAAAGGAGATTTGTGGTGGAAACAATTGAGTGATCAGATAATGATGGTGTGGCAGTAGTATCCGTGGCTAAGAGATGGAGATGAACAAGAGATCCAAAGATTTACCCCTTGTGTGGGTAGGTAGGTTATGGATCGAGTGGATAGTGTGGTCACTAAGAAAATAATGAAGTTCAGGTTTCTGAGAAGTGGGTGGAGAGGGAAGGTTAAAGTCACCTAAGAGAAGGAGGTGAAGTTTAGTGAAAAGAGAATCCGGGAGTTGCCCACAATCACCAAATAATGGTCCTATGGAACCATGAGGGCAATAGATGGAGATTATGTTAACCGAGTGAGGCAGAGCAATAGTAGAGATGTTGAATTGAAATGAGGTAGGAGAGGATGTGTCATTGGAGATTTGTGAGGCATTGAGGCAGGAAGAGGTTTCTGACGCCTCCACCACTGCCAGTCAGTTGAGGAGAGTGAATGAAGGATAATTTGGAGTCATGTAGGGCCTCCACAGTGGCAGTGTCAGATGGAGAAATCCAGGTGTCAATGATAGCAAAAAGGTCTAGGGGAGGAGAACTGAAGTGAAAGTAGTCAGTGATAAAGGAAGTTTTGTTGCATACAGACCGAGCATTCCAGAGTGCAATGTTCAGTTGATGAGGTAAGGAAGAGTAGAGATGTTGAGTCTCAGAGGAAGAGAGGTGAGGTGGATTAGTGTTAGAGGAGGTATGGTCAGCTCGTCTGCTTTTGTTGTTGGAAGGAGGTGGAAGAGAAATGGAGTAGTGGGAGTTTAGAGTTGTGCGTTTTATAATAGGCATAGAAAAGGAGGAAGTTGTATCATGATTGGAGAAAGCGTAGGGAGAGTGAGTAGGAGGAGCTGCAGGAAGAGCAGGAGTGAATGTATTATAGGTTAGTAGCATAGTGTGGAGAGACAGCAGAGTAATTAGGAAGCGTTGGGTACTCACAGGTACGACAGAGAGAAAGGCAAAAGTAATCGCTCATAGACTAAGAGGCAAAGAGGCTGGTCAAGGGCTGCTCTTCACCCTCCACTGTTCCACCCCTGCTGGATGCACCTAGGAAGTGCAGATGGGATGGCACACGCTCTTGTCACCTAATCAGCTAGTCCATCAGTGGTTGGTCTCTCCGATGTTGTCCCTGCTGTTGTTGAGACGATTTCTCCCTGATTTGTGTTCCCAGAGGATCCTTTTGTGGCTTTGGCTGGAAATGGGGTTGGTCCAAGATGACCACAGGAAGTGATGTCACGGATCCAAGATGTCAGCTGGAAGTGATGTCAGTGACCAATCCAAGATGGTGACTGGCAGTCAAGTTCCAGACAGAAAGAGAAGCCACAAGCGTAATGTAATGGTTGCCAGGGCTTGCAACTGATGGTGACACCTTCTTTAGCATAGTTACTGGTAGGAGTGGATTGATTAGCTGGTTAACTTCCAGGACTTTGCCACCATTTACAACACACATTTCTGCCTTTTATCTTCTTGTGTCAGATGTTAAAGGTATTCATTTTGTACACCAATTGTGTGATTTTCCGTATTCATATGCTATCTTTTCATCAGTAGGAATGTTGTGTGGAGAAAATGTGTAATATAGCATTCAGAATGCACAGGATTCCAATTCAAGCATCCATCTCCCTTACACTTGTGCTATTAACAGTTGTCTTTTGGCTCTAACCACCTGTAACCTAAATGACAAAGGTGAAAGTGAATGGGATTTAGCGGGAACTGAGTCCCATTGCTTTAATGTATTTCTGTTAATGAGGTGTAAGTTATGTTATGTTATGTTATGTTATGTTATGTTATGTTAAAGGTACTTGTATAGCATACCGTCACCAACGGAATTGGTCCCCAGGCGCTCTGGTCGATCTGTAAACAGGAAGGGAGGGCAGGGTTAGTCAGAAAGAGGGGAGAAGGATAGTGGGAGAAGTGGTGTGCTGTTGGCAGCTTCAGCTCGGTATACACCGAGTGCTGGGCTTTGGTGCTAGTATTGGATCGGGCGAGGCCTCGAGTGCTGTGGGTGAAGTTTATGTGTTGTTGATGCAGTGTGGTAAAGTGCGTGCGGATTGCTGGGAGAGAGATGGTTGTGTGGTTTTGTGTGGGTTTAAGTATGCAGAAGATTGAGGGTTGGGTTAGTGGGGTATGTATCCTGATTCAGGTACTTATGGTTCAGGTAGAGTTGTATACCTGTGGGCTGGATTGTTGCTGGTTCCTCGTGGGCCGACTCGCTTTGGTGTTGTTACGCTGATCCAACTGTATCCTATTGAGTATAGTTTGGATTGGTCGGTGCGTCTGAACCTAATCTTCAGTTGTGGGGCTGGGTAGGTAATATCTATTCTCAGGTTATCTAGTGAGACCCTGGTCGGTTAAGGCTTTTAATGATTCAGGGTCGGAGTCGTGTTGATGTGGTGTCCTAGTGGATCCGTCTTGGTGAGCCTGTGTATTCAGTCATTCGTATCCTTCTGTCCTGACTGGTTCTTTGGTTTTCGTGAGATGAACTTCCTTGGGACTATTGTTTAGTTGTAGTTTTTGTGTGGTGGGGCATTGTGTTTCCTGCTGTGTGTTGGTGGATAGTGTGTAGTGATGAAACATTCTGTTTCTCACCCACTGAATTGGGGCTTGTGGTGCAGTGCTTCTTTTCCCTCTCTATATTTTGTCCTTAGGGCTGTTGGGGAATGTAATGATTAAGGTCATGGTCCTCTTGATGATTCATCCTAGTGTTTTTTTTTAATTAGTTTGCTATGTTTACTGTCTTTGATCGTATTGCGGCTGTCTCCCGTTTGGTCGTTTCGTATGTCGTGGGATATTTACCTTGGCTTTTCTCCATTGATTGATCGGTGTGTATTGCAGTTGCTCTACATTCATTGATGTTTTAGTTATGTCAGTGCCCCTGTGACTGGTCTTTTCAGTTATGACGCGAAGAGCCAGGTTTTAAGTAATTTCCTGAATAATAGGTGGTTTCTTGTGTTCCGTATGTACTTTGGAAGGTCGTAACAGGTTTTTGGGACTTGGTGAGAGAAGGACGATCCTCCAAGTTTTCTTTTTTTGTAGGGCTTCCGTTCCAGGCGGATGTCCATGCATGATCTGAGCGTTCTTGTTGGTTGATGTAGGCGCAGTTTGTCTCTTAGGAACTCAGCGCCTTCGTTGTGTACTGCTCTGTGCAAATGCACATTGTTTTGAATTTTATTTGTTGTTTTATTGGTAGCCAATGTAGTGTTGTCAGCACTGGTGCGGTGTGTTCTCTTCGGGGTATTTTCAGAAGTAGTCTGGCTGCTGCGTTTTGAATGCATTGTAGTTTTTTTAGGAGTCGTTCAGACATGCCTAGGTATAGGCTATTGGCGTAGTCTAATTTGGACATGACGAGGGCGATGATGGCGGTTGTTTTGTTGGCGAACTATAGGAACGGTAAGATTCTCTTTGCCGCTCGCAGGAGGAAGAAGCATTTCTTGAAGAGAGCGTTTACTTTTGGCTCTAGCATGACATTATTGTCCATCAGAAGCCCTAGGTTTTTTACAATAGGCGAGGGTGCTGGGGTTGTCCCGAGTTCCCTTGGCCAAGGGATGAATTGGTTTTCTCCTCCATTTTTTGTGACAATCATTATTTCAGTTTTGCCTGGGTTGATTTTGAGGGAGTTGGAGTTCATCCAGAAGAATACATCGCGATAGCAAAAACTATCCTGCACTGAATTGTACTACTTGTATTTTTTACTGTTAACATTCCCACTACTTTTCATAACCACTGCCATCATTGTGCAACTGTTCTTTTTTCAAATGAAAGCATAGCCCTTCATTTTACTGCTAACTTTATATATGTTTGACTGTACATTCGTGAAGCCTGGATGACATCCTGAGTTGATGATGGAGGTCCTGCTAACACTAAGAAGTAGTGCTCCTCACACCCTGTTTCCCCTGATATTTGGAAAATGTGTCAGGTTTTTATCTCAGGTTAAATGCTTAGAGGTTAGAGTTAAAACAGGATGTAGGTAGTGGCTACAGGGGAGTTTCCCCTTCATTCCAATGCACTAGTGTGCCGCTGTAGTAGCAGCCTCAGTGCCTAGACGCTCTGACTATTTAAATGCACTGCTAGTACTTAAATGAAATGTATTTGCAAACGCCAGCGTTAAACTCTCAGCATCCTTTCAAAGGCATGCATGGGGCTGCTCCTGCCTGCCTTACGGATAGCATCACACAGTAAACCTCAGGATGGAGCCTTTGGTCTGTCTATACATCCCGCGGACTCTCAGTCAGTACGAGGAGATGAAAGACTTTCACACTTGGGAAGTAGGCTTTGAAATGCATATCCAGACTCTGTTCATCACAGCATCAGTTTTTCCAGTTTCAGACCCCTGCAGAAGCACGTTCAGGTAGGTTTTAGGTACAGGTCAAACAGAGGTCTCAGTGTCAGTAAGTAGTAATCAGTAATCAATAGTAATCAGAAAGTAGAGGTGATCGACTGAGAGACATAACGAAAAACAATACGGAGAGGCCCCCTTTTTTGCCCACTCCACCCACTTGTCTGTCAAGTTGCTGTCACACCAACTTCTTTACACATGTGTTGCACCATGCTCCCATCTATCCCAGCCCCCATCAGTGTCCCAGTACAACTCTACCACTAATAAGGGCATCGCCCATGACCCAGCATCCTATCTGCACATCGTCTCGGGAGGAAAGCTCAGGTGCAACATGCTCGCCTTGGACGCAAGACGACACGAAGCACCACAGGTTCGATCTCCGGGTCCACGCTTAGAAACCTCTGGGTATTAAGCGCGTTATAAATAACCTATCATATCATATCCAGTGGACGGGCCTTGCGTGATGAGCTTATTAGAGGCTTAGTAATGTATTTCTCATTAGAATGTAAAGGGAGATTGGGAATATTGCCCGCATCGTAATGTGTTTTCCTGGTATTACTAGCATGACCAGTACTGATCCCACTATATGCCACTGCAGTGTACATTTGCACCAGCATCAAATCCTGGGGGCAACATTTGGGCTGTGTGGGAATGCCTTTATGCAACATATTTGTATACATAGGCAGCTTTTACCAGGATACAAATGCCAGTGCATGGTTCCATATGTATCTGATGCCGGCCTTAAGTGCTTAGTAATAATTGTTTTGTGGCGCTCGTGTATTAAACAGCCATAATGCGAATATAAGGAAAGTGAAAGTATGCTTGCGTTTCACCTTCAGTGGCGTGCCAGGGGTAGAGCTGTACCTGGTTGTATCCTTTAGGTACAGCCCCTGCCATATATGGGCATCCCGCTCTCGTGCTGCCCAGCTGACCCACAGACAGAGACGTTTTTATGGGAGGGCACAAGGGGCACTTGCCCAGGGCCCCCACCTTGGAAGGGTCCCCACAAGGCTCCCTGAACCTTTGTTCACCAGACTTAATTAGCACACATCTGTATATTTTATGGCATGGTGCTGAGGCTCTAAACCTATTGCCTGTCCGTTGTGTTAAGTACATTCTGCCTCCATCAATCCATCAATTCATCATGTTTTGCTTTCTGTGTTCACTGTGGTATATATAGTGTGTGTGTTCGTTCCTTGCGGCACAACTGCTGTAGCATTCTTTCCTTCCTGTGGGAATTATTTTGATCATGTGCAATAGCCAAATTTGAAATGCATATTGGTAAATTGAGTGCCACAATGGTTCATAAGTTAGCTCAGTGTGTTAAGCACTCATTGCAGATATATGTGTTCCTATGCAAGATTTGAATGGCACATTCCTGTAAGGTTGGCTGAGCCTTTCCTATGTCTGCAGTTTATAAACCTGCCTGTGTATGTACTTGGTCTTTCAGCACAGCAGGTGCTACAATCAGCAATGTACCTGCACCGGATAGGGGTGCTCTAAGATATGAACATGTCATCCTTATGGTGAAGGTCTAGAAATTGGTTTCTTCAGATGGGGTGTTGTAAAACCTAGGCCATCACCTCCAATGATGTGCATAAACTGTTAGTCCAAGAGATGAATAAGTATCCAAATTTGGAGTGAAAGCATTCCTGCTTGTATCCTGGCTTTGCCAGCAGACAATAGAGTGATCCTGGTCAAATCATCTAATATCTCGTACATTACTGTACTGTTGTAGAGGAGGTTCCAGACATGACCTGCACCCCTGCCCCTCAGTTCGATCTGCCAGGAAGGTACCCGCCAAGGGGCGTGACGTATGAAGAGCAAATGAACCAACAGAGAGCCGCACTGGGACTCTGCCCAGTATACATTAGGGGATCAGTGCCTGTTGAAGTGCCCATAACAAGACAACCCTGGGCAGCGCGGTACCCTACCAGCCGCTGATACGAAATGAGGAGTACCTTCATGCGGTCCACGAAGAGACCCCAAAAGCCTTAATGGAAGGCCAGTAGAAATGACATAAGTGCCTGAACATGCTCGCAAATGAACAAAAGTGGCTATTGAAGACAAGCGTGCCAGTGCGAGTAGCCACGAAAATAAATGTAATGGACACAGAGAAGAGACAATGTTAAAACATAAAGAAATGGTGCTGTGAGACAAAATGGAAGCAACCGTCCTGTTAAACGTGTGTAAATAGGCTTGAAACGCAAGATGCTAAGAAACTGATATTGCTTGCAATGCTTAGTAGAATAATAGAAGTGGCATGCGCCGACTATATATCTACCTCAAGAAGCACATTATACAAGTACGACTCCATTTTGTAAAGGCAGAAATGTACCGAGGCAGCTAGAGGCCTGACAGGCCAAGTTTTCGAAACCCAGCCAAAGGCAAGAGAAAGAGCGGAATCGAAACTCAACAAAGAGCCGCTCATGCCTAGGAAATCAAGGTCAACCAGAGAAGGGGAGGAGAGCATCAACTCGCAAGAATCAGGCTCCGGAGCATACCCGCTCATCCGTGAAGTTCAAGATAAGAGAAGCCCAGGCAGGTGGCAGAGCCGAAGCAGAATTAAATACAATAAAAGCTGGAAACTGAAGCAGATTCATAGTGAACAGACACGTGACCTGCCAGGCGCAAAGAAGTACCACCGCCTGATGTCATCAGAACCCAAGGATGCCATAACTTCTCCTGATATGAGACTACAGTTCCGAGGCCATACCCAGCCAACTAATTGACACATAGCCCTAAGATACTGATTGATGGAAGGGAGGCAGGGTGAAACTTGGGACACCAGGCACCTGGGTTTCCATTCTGCATGCTGCTAATTAAAATGGGGATTTATGTCTAGGGGTGTAACCCGCCCAATCACAATAGAGCAAGTAATCTAGGGTCCTATAGCCAGTAGAACCAAAGAGACGTCGTACTTGTGGTGACGTCTATCATGAGTAATGTAGAGGGTTGGACATAGACGCCCACCCGATAAGAGTTATCCAATTCCACATGCTCTGTTACCGTATATAGATATAGGACCTATACTTAAGTTACCTTTCCTAACCAATTATATTGCATGATGATTTTTGTAAAGTTGAATGTCAATGATGACGAGTTTTATGCAGAAAAGTGGCTGTACAACTGAAGTTCGGGGAAGTCGGGGCGAGAGAGGTGATCGCAACGTTGCTGATTTCCATTTGTTTTCCCTGTCTGATGTACTTGCCATTAAACAGACTTTGCTTTGCCAACTTACTTAGTCCTCATTATTGAGTTGTGCTGGAGTATGTGAATCCTGCACCCCCAGTCCTCACATGGTGCAGCTATCTTGTCTTACAAGCTCAGGAGGGTGAGTACTGACCTATGGGCCCGTCAGTAACTTCCTCCCCTCTCTGAACACTTGGTAGTAGAGGATGGTTTCGGCCATCGAGTATTGATTATCGATTGATAGTTATAAGACACCTTCAGACCGACGGCACAAAGTAACTCTGGGCCCTCGGTAAGATCACGAGTCCTTTCCCCATTCCGGCTGAGTAGACTGAGAAGCTCCCCGTGGACAATGATAGAGTAAAAGTTTCAAAAATCTGCAGTGGGTCTGAAGGACCCGCCTTTCCAAGCATAACCCTTCTCATTCCCATGGGCAGCGGATCGGACGAAAACCTTAAAAGCAGGAAGAGGAAGGGGCGGTGATCCCAAAGTCTCAGAGAGGAAAAGATGCGATCGGTGAGTGAAACAACAAACTCGTTACTTTGGCAAATATCTCGTAGGCATTAGAGTAAATAAGGGAAAGGTAACGGAGGGTGGCGGAGAAAAAATAAAGTAGGTAGAAGTAGAGAAGACTGTATTTATATAGGGGATTAATGACTCGAGCATAAGAAATAAAGAGCGAATACCAGGGGGGCACCTGAGAAAAAAACGTAAGGAATACCAGGGGGGCACCTGAGCAAAAAATGTAAAGAATACCAGGGGAGCACCTGACCAAAAACGTAAGGATTCGCCTTGTTCCTGCGCTTTAAAGAGTGGTCAGAAGGAACATGAACCCAGAGCCCAAAGTGGGGGGAAAATTTAGGCTACGGTGACGATTAAAGATGTCACAAAAGGGGTTTGTTCATATCCCATGGTGGGGTATTGATTAGAAGGCAGGTATATGTGTGACCAGCTGGCGTCTGTATAGTCTGTCAAGAATCTGTCATATATGTCCTGTGTATGTCAAATGTGAAATTATTGTATTGATGATTGATTTAAATGCATTTTGGCTTTACGCAATTTTTTAACTAAGAAGGAATCGTCTTTGAATTGATAAGTTTTGAGTAAATTGTTGGTACAAAATTTAGCGGAAAAAACCCAAAAACAAAATAAATTGGATTGGAGCTTGCATATGTGGTGCTCGCTCATACTAGTGGAAAGATTAAAGACTGTGTAAATATTGTTGGTGACGAAATTAAGAATGGAGGAAGTTACCCCACTTGCGCATTTATGCAAGCAACTGCCCAAACATGCAATAAAACTGAAGAAATATAGCCAGGAGTGGGTTAATGATACCTCCAATAAGATGTTTATGCCTTGGCCCCAGAACGGGTCGCTTTCTAAGGCTGTTTTACAGCACATGACCACCTTCCTACACGCCGCATATACAGCCAAGAAGCTAGAGAAACGTCTTGCTGTCCTTGAGTTATGGAAAATGTTTGAAGAAACAAAGGTGGAAGAACCACCCACAGACTGGATACTAAATGTATGTACGGAGGGGGGTGAGGCGCCTACCGCGCCACCAGCCCCGCCTGAGCCAGTTATCGAAGGGAGCAAAACAGAAGGGCTTTACCCGCTAAGAGAACTCAAGGCAGCTACAGGTATAGCAACGCCGCATATGAGTCACCTACGTGCAGTAGTGACGAGATCAAGGAGAGGGAGCAGGAGAGTAAATTTGCCTCCGCAGTCCCGAGGGACAAGGAAAGACGCGATGGTGGAAAAAGGATCAGGCACAGACTAGTGCATCTCTCGAGAAAGAGAGAGAGGGAAAGAAGTGGAAAGGAAGTGATGAGTTAGAATTCGCAAAAGACAAAAGGATGGGAGGGCAGATACTATTGAAATTAGATCGAGAGGGAAGCGATGAGGTACGGTCAAGAGAAAAGACTGATGAAGCACAACGAAGGGAGAAGGAAAAAGAGAAGGAAGTAAGGGATGAAAGGACAAGAAGGAAAGATAGGTTAAGACGAGAACAACTATGTCATGCCATGTCAGTCGCACACAATATGAAGCCTATGAAAAGTACAGGCAGAACATGCTGAAGTTAGAGGAAGAGAGGAGAGTGCACGAAAGAAAAGTAAAAAAGCTGTAAGAGGAGGAAAGTAGAAGGGCAAAAGAATGTAGAAATGAACGAATGAGAGAAGTAGATAAGGCTAGGGAGGAAGCAAAAAAGTGAAAGGAAATAGACGAGGAAATAGAACGTAAGCACAGACAGAGGGCACGGGATCTTGAATATTTGGAGCGGAAATGATTAAACCCAGTCCTACAGTAGAATGGGAAGACATAGAAGAATTTTTTCCTGCAAGCGATGCAGTACCGGGTATAAGCAGGACTAATATTGAAGATGACGTTGACACCAGAACCATCGGGGAAACGATTGATAAAATCTATGACGAGATGGGACTGGAACTAGTTTACCAAGGGGGAAGGGAAGATGAGCGCTTAGAGAGCACTCAGCTATATGACACTGAGGATGTCACCTGAAGTAGTGGGAGCAGGGGACTGTCCCTAGACAGGCTAGAGATTGGGCAAAACGAAGAAGACGCTAGGAGTTGTGTAAAATGGGAGTACTCAGAATCTGACTCTGGTGGGGAAACGGAGGATGTGGCATATGAAGAAGGGAGACGGTGCAAAAAACGGCCCCCAGGGGACCGAGGGGTACGATGGTCAGACGCTAGCAGGTCCCCAAGTAGGGCACCGAAGTCTGCCGCACAGTCCGGCCGTCATGAAGGAACACCCCACGGTCAGAGAGAGGCGTCAGCACCTGCCTATGCAGACAGACTAAGGGCATTGCCAGGTAGACGGCAAGGCAGGAATGCCACCACGGCAATAGACCAGAGAGCTATGGGGAAAGAGAAGGAGGACTGTGCATTCCAATTCCCGTTGCTAGAAAAGGGGGGAGCAAGACCACAATATATTCCATGGCCCCAAATGGACCAAGAGAATCTTAAAAATAAGCTTCCAATGCTGACATCGGGAGCCGGAAAGTGGATACACGAGTTAGAGAAAATGACGGGGGGTGTCACCTTAGCTATAGGGGACATTAAGGGCCTCCTAATTTCTATACTTGGTGAAAGAGCAGATGATGTATGGAAACGGGCAGGCTATCCTAGGATAACCTTAACTGATACCTCCCATGATGGAGCACCATTTAATAACTGCAGAGCAGCAGTGTGGAAAGCGCTTCGAACTCTATACCCAGACACGTCCGATATGGGAGCTATAATGACTCGGAAAATGAAAGATTCCGAGGATCCGTTGATTTATATCCATAATTTTCAGGGCGCGTGGGTGCTCGAAACGCATGAGTCTTGGACGAAATCTATCCCTGTATTCTACCACATATTATGCCAAGGGTTTCCTGAACCGGTGCAGAGCAGCTAAAAAAATTGGTAGGAGTAGAAGCCAAACCATGGGCTGAAATACAGTTCACAATTGCGCACTACTGTAGATTGTTGCAAGAAAAGAATCCGAAAAAAGTGGCAACGCATAAGGGAGATGAGGCAAAGCTAGTGCAAAAGAAACTCTCGAAATATGCGCTTGAGAGAGCCATGCTCACCAGCCCAGCTGAGCCAAGCGCACAACAAGCGACCAACCCATTGCAGAATAATCAGGGTAACGCAGGGTTCTACCCAAGAGGAAGGGGTTTTGGAGGAAGAGGATGGCAAAATAATCAGGGAGGGTTTCGAGGTAACCAAGGAGGTTTTCAGAATGTTCAAGGGGATTCCAGAATGCACAGATGGGCAGTCCAGCTACGTCAGATGGACAGATGGCCCGACCACCGCCAGTGTGTTGGCTCTGTGGAATGACGGGACATGTAGCGCGTATGTGCAGAAGCCAAGGCATATGGCAAAATGTCCAAGGGATGGGGGTAGTCATGATGAATCAACCTGCCGTCCCACAACCGGGTGGTGCACAAAATTACACAGTGCAGCCGCAGGCGTCAGGCGTGCAGCAAAGTGCTCAGCAAGTGGTTCAACCACCAAACATGGGGAACTTGCCGCAGGGACAACCCCAGCAGGCACCGCCATAAATGTCACAGGGCACTAGCTCCGGAGGGGGAGTTAACCCTGGGACTGGGGGAAATCAACAAATATACAGTGGACCAAACTTATATATAAAATAGGACAGCTCATGGGGGACTCTGATGTGCTCTATCCTATCAGTGACACCAGACCCTAACAGGAAACCAAGGGTGAATGTCACCATAGGGGGGAAAGAATATTCCTTCTTAGTTGATACGGTTGCAACGCGCTCGTGCATTCGAGAAGGGAAGTTTTCCTTGTCCGGCGAGGCTATAGATACTCAGAGTTTCACTGGAGCTCATAGTAGAGTTCCCTTTACAGATGCACTCCCAGTCTCAATGGGAGAGCGTGGAATGAATGTACCCCTATTATATTCACGTCAGACTCCAGTAAATATTCTGGGTCGGGACCTGATGACTAAATTAAACATGACCATCTCATTTACCGAGAATGGTATAATGTGCTCCACTCCAGGAATGCATTTTTCAAACATGTGCGAAATGATCAGAGCATACTCTGGAGGTGCAACAATGAGGGCTATACCGCTAGAACCAGAGGTCTTCGCATATGGCATTCGGGTGCTTATAGCGGGATTGCCAGGCCTCACGGACAGACCTATGAGAACCCCGGATGAGTTTCTATTCAGACCAAGAATACCCATGCATGAAGAGGAGGGACAAGTATTTCCTTTAAAGTTGCAATTTGCCGCAGTACGAGGGAAAGTGGTATTTGTCGAAGGATGTGATGATGAAGGCAGACAATGGGGTGCGATTGTCGCCATTGAAGAAGGGTACCGAGTGACTGACATCACTGATGATGGTCTGTTCAAAGAACACCCTGACCTAGAAGAGACAAGGATGGAAGGGACTACAGCTCATACACCAAGCCCTTGCTCGGGCCCTAAAAAAGGCTCAGGCGACAAGGGAAGATATCAAGTGGACTGAGGCAATGGAAAAGGGGTTTACAGAACTCAAGGGGGCAATTTGTAAGGCCCCAGTTCCTGGGATTCCTAATTATGCAGAGGAATTCTACCTGTTCTCACATACCAATAGTAATTTCATGACGGCAGTGCTCGCGCCGCAAACCTCACTGGAGTACAAGCCCCTAGCATTTTACAGCGGGAATCTGGACCCAGTCATGAAGGGCCATTTCCCAGGCGAACAAAATCTAGCTGCCGCTGCATTCGCCATCGAGAAGGCATCATCCATTGTGATGGGGTGTTCCATGACACTGTATGTTGAGCACTCACTGTTCGCCATACTAGAGAAGCCAAAGGGCACACTGACATCTCAAAGAGCATCCGCCTATGAGGTGATTATCTATAATCCATCGATCAAAATAGTGCGATGTAAAACTGTAAACCCTGCTACGTTCATAGCTGAGTCAGTCACAGAGGGAGAACCCATGCACGGCTGTGCGAACTATGAGGAATTCTAAGATGAAATCCCCACGGTAAAGGAAAATGCCCTGGCAGGTGGAAAGACCGTATTCATTGACGGGTCCTCGAGAATAGACCAAGAAGACGGACAAAGGTATACAGGCGTGGCCGTGGTCAAACACCTGGCAGTACTCGTTAGTGCACGGATACCATCTCACTATTCAGCACAGGCTGCCAAACTATTGGCACTGATACTTGCCATTGAGAATCATGCAGACCAGGAAGTAACGGTCTACAGCGACTCCGCCTATGTGATGTCCACAGTGCATGCAGGCTTAGCATGCTGTAAGAGGAGGGGCTACCTCCGAGCAGACGGCACGCCAGTGCAGCAGGCAGCCTTATTAGACAGGCTGATAAAAGCACTGCAGCTCTCGGTGGGCATAGCGGTCGTGAAATGCTCTGCTGACAGAGACAGCCTGCCCGGCCGAGATACCCGGAGTGGAAAAGCAGCACAGATGCATACAGAAGAACGCTAAGAATCAAGAGAAGCCCTCACAAAGATTCCAATGAACTTAATGACTACCTGGATAGCACAGCCCATCTTGGAAACAACATATGGTATCAGCACATGAAGGAAGTAGGACGACGGCAGTCAGAAGGAGAATGCTTCGTCTGTGCACTCCTGCAATACTGTATGGGAAAATCCAAGATCTTTGTGACTGTAGTAATTGATGTCCAGACAGCACACTGTATGTCACACGTAGCAATGTGCAAGACCAGAGGCCAGTTCATGGGCAATGATGCCTCCCTGAAATGGGCAACAGAAGCAACTGACCATGACGAGGATGATTATGTTCAGGACATAAAGACAAGAAACAAAGCCCATACTAAGAATCATGTAATCAGATACGAGAACCCTGGAGTGAAGGGAGCTGGAATTAGACGGGAAGTGAATCAGAAGCTAAACGTTCAAGGAAGAACTCCAGCAGAGGCTCGAAGTTGGAAGAACAGAGGCCAAATGCAGATTTGGGGAACAGTGCTTTCACCACACGGATGGGAAAAGGGAGTGGTGATCTGCAGAGCCTGGATGGTCATTGGTCAATACGAACCTACCATCAACACAGTACGGAACGGATGCAAGCAATTATGGCCAAAACTCGCAAAATTGCTCACATGGGTCAAAGACAGAGGAGGACCCCTGCAGATAGTACCACTGGAAAGCCCAAAGTTCTGCTTCAGAAACAATGGTAAGAGGAAGATGGGAGAGAACCAGAACTGCGGACGAGTCTTTGATGCCCCAGGAATGGTACATGGTACCGAAGTAAATATGGATCATTACTGGGCATGTGGATCCAAAGCATATATAAGACTTCTGAAGAACTGGGGAGGCATATGCACAATAGTAAACGTCCATGTTCCTGCGCTAGTGATCACAAAAAGTGACCTGAGTATTGACAGCTTCCCGAAAGCAGATGCTCACCTGAGGAAAAGGAGATCTGCGGAGCTAGTATCCCGAATGAAGAGAGAGAATTACTTTTCTACCAAATCGAAGGAAGCATTCCATGCAATCCCATACGAACACAGGCTGTTTAGCCTCACCTCATCAGTATTCACAACAATACTCTTGCCACACACCCAAGTTGGAGCAAATACTAAATGGTTGCAGATAACCAGATGGGAATTACTGCAGACCATCAACACCACTGTAAAAGGATTCAACGCGATCAAGGAAGAACTGAGAGCAATCAGACTGATGACCCTCCAAAACAGATATGTGCTTGACATGATCACTGCAATGGATGGAGGTGTTTGTGCAAAAATTGGAGAATCATGTTGCACATTTGTACCATCTCACGAAGAAGAGAATAGAACCCTCACAGAGGCCATAAGCATGTTGAGAAATCTAAAGAATCAAATGATTGATGAAACGGATAAAATGGACGATGACAGCTGGCTTGGGAACCTGTTCTCATGGGTCCCACAATGGATGGCTGATATATTCAAGTTTCTGGGAGCCCTGCTAGTAATGATACTACTAGGTTTCTGTGTGATCAAAATAATCATCACACAGTGCCAGAAAACAGCAATGAAAGCCATTGGGATGAAGATTATGGTCGATGTAGAGCCAGGGTGGAAGCACAGAGACCTAACTGATGAAGAGATAAAGGACTTTGTGAAGGCCAGTGAGTTTGCGCCAGAAGGAACCAAATTTGCATACCCTAAGAAACGAAGAAAGTATGAAAGAAAATTGATTTACTGCAGTCCAAATGGACAATGCCGGCTAATGACCTGGAACAAGGATGAACATGTCAAAACAGCAGGGAGTTTGAAAGGCGCGATAAAATTTTGGACTCCAAAGATGCATATGTTCACGCCATCATGTACTAACCCTGAAGATGATGAACAAAACACTGAAGAATCAAGAGAAATGTAGACAAAAATTGAAGAAGCAGTGGTCGATGAACCGACCAGAGGGGGGAGTGTAGAGGAGGTTCCAGACATGAACTGCACCCCTGCCCCTCAGTTCGATCTGCCAGGAAGGTACCCGCCAAGGGGCGTGACGTATGAAGAGCAAATGAACCAACAGAGAGCCGCACTGGGACTCTGCCCAGTATACATTAGGGGATCCGTGCCTGTTGAAGTGCCCATAACAAGACAACCCTGGGCAGCGTGGTACCCTATCAGACAGCCATACCAGCTGCTGATACAAAATGAGGAGGCCAGTAGAAATAACATAAGTGCCTGAACAGACTCGCAAATGAACAAAAGTGATTATCGAAGACAAGCACGCCAGTGCGAGTAGCCACGAAAATAAATGTAATGGACACAGAGAAGAGACAATGTTAAAACGTAAGGAAATGGTGCTGCGAGACAAAATGGAAGCAACCGTCCTGTTAAACGTGTGTAAAAAGGCTTGATACGCAAGATGCTAAGAAACCGATACTGCTTGCAATGCTTAGTAGAATAATAGAAGCGGCATGTGCCGACTATATATCTACCTCAAGAAGCACATTATACAAGTGCGACTCCATTTTGTAAAAGCAGAAATGTACCCAGGCAGCCAGAGGCCTGACAGGCCAAGTTTTCGAAACCCAGCCAAAGGCAAGAGAAGGAGCGGAATCAAAACTCAACAAAGAGCGGCTCATGCCTAGGAAATCGAGGTCAACCAGAGAAGGGGAGGAGAGCATCAACTCGCAAGAATCAGGCTCCGGAACATACCAGCTCGCCCGTGAAGGTCAAGATAAGAGAGGCCCAGGCAGGTGGAGGAGCCGAAGCAGAATTAAATACAATAAAAGCTGGATACTGAAGCAGATTCATGGTGATCAGACACGTGACCTGCCAGGCGTGAAGAAGTACCACCGCCTGATGTCATCCAGAACCCGAGGATGCCATAACTTCTCCTGATAAGAGAATACAGTTCTGAGGCCATACCCAGCCAACTAATTGACACATAGCCCTAAAATACTGATTGATGGAAGGGAGGCAGGGTGAAACTTGGGACACCAAGCACCTGAGTTTCCATTCTGCATGCTGCTAATTAAAATGGGGATTTATGTCTAGGGGTGTAACCCGCCCAATCACAATAGACCAAGTAATCTAGGGTCCTATAGCCAGTAGAACCAATGAGACGTCGTACTTGTAGTGACGTCTATCAAGAGTAATGTAGAGGGTTGGACACCCACCCGATAAGAGTTATCCAATCCACATGCTCTGTTACCATATACAGATATAGCACCTATACTTAAGTTACATTTCCTAACCAATTATATAGCATGATGATTTTTGTAAAGTTGGACGTCCATGATGACGAGTTTTATGCATAAAAGTGACTGTTCAACTGAAGTTCGGGGAAGTCAGGGCAAGAGAGGTGATCGCAACGCTGCTGATTTCCATTTGTTTTCCCTGTCTGATGTACTTGCCATTAAACGGACTTCCCTTTGCCAAATTACTGAGTCCTCATTATTGAGTTGTGCTGGAGTATGTGAATGCTGCACCCCCAGTCCTCACATGGTGCAGCTATCTTGTTTTACAAGCTCAGCAGGGTGAGTACTGACCTATGAGCCTGTCAGTAACTTCCTCCCTTCTCTGAACACTGTCTTCTGTGAAGTTTGCCTCCTCGCATGCTCGTTGCATCGTTTAGCCCATTACTTGATCTTTCTTCTTATGTGGGCCATTGAGTGGAAGGGGTTGTAGACAGAAGGGAACAGACCAGCTGTTGCAAGCCTCGGGCAAGCATATTTTAAAGTCTGCTCGTTTGACACAAAAAAACCGATTTGCATATTTGTAAAAATCAAAGGTTTTTCTGCACGTTCATAAATGACAATTTCACAAGCCAGTGTTTATGAACTATGTAAAGCTTTAAAAGCCCAACACGAATTAAATCATTAAATCACACTGATTGCTTTGCTGGTACTTATATACTTCTCTTGATGATGGAGAGAATGAAGCTAGAATCATTCTGGTTTACACCCTTCATTAATATATATATTTTTTAAATGTAATGTTTGGTAATGTGATTGGTGTACTTTCCAAGTCAGTTTTATAAAATGAGATTATTTTAGTTCATGGTAAGAACTGGTAATGAAAGTGTTTAATGCAGAAATTGCAGAGTTGGCACAAATCCCAGATTCACCCCTTAACCAGTGTGTGTAATGCTGTGCATCTAATTTAATCTTGTATTGCCTAGCTTCTAGAAATTGGCAGTTCCAAAACCTTTCAAAATTGTGAGCCCTTCAGAGAGATTTCCTCCTCAGGGTATGATCTTCAAAACAGCCTCACTCATGGTTTCACTGGCTATAGTGTTGCCTCCACCACAATAGTGAGCATATTTATATTGCACAGCAAAGGCATTTGTTCCCTTGATATCTAATGGCAACACTATTTGAAAACCATGTCCCATTTATAATCTCAGTCTGTCTGGATACAGACACCTTCCTGGTAGTTTCTAATCTGCATCCACTAGCTATGCTATGGTATGTGTAGCTTTCTCCTTCCTACCAATTGGTCTCCTCTATCCATGCTTGAGCACATTTGCGTTCTGTGAGGCAGCAAATGTGAGTTATCTGTCTATTCTGGGTTACATGTACCTTTCACATACAGTCCTGCATTAACACTACAGGCTGCATACCGTCCTGGATTCTATTGATAAAAAGTCTCCTGAATCTATTCTAGAACAGACGTAACCTGTTCGTAGACTGATAATGTTGGCCTTGAAATGGTACTTGTTTAGCATTCTGATTAGAGCAAGAATGAAAAGGTTACGGGGACTTAAAGGGAGTAAACGTCCTTATTTTTAATGATGTGAGGCAGCATATCAACCTATGGGTTATGATTGTGGCGGGGCAGATATTCTTCATCACTTAATTCCTTTGGTTTGGTGGAGGGGGGCCCCCCAAGATGTCTCTGCCCAGTGCCCCAAAAGTGCTTAAGATGACCCTGCCCACAGAGTGCCGGGTCCCCTTCTGTTTGTCCATAAATAAATGAAGAGAGTGTGAGCGAATGTATTCCCTGTCGTGGGCTTGTTATGCATTCCTGGGCTATTAAGCCTGAATGCCTGTTGTGCCCTCATTACAAGACCATTATGGACATAATTCACAACCGCATAATGAAACAGCGAGCTGCTAGTGATGTAAACGCCCACGAGCATATTGTACTTAATACAGCACGAGTCTATGATGTTATTCCGATGTTTCTGGCAGAAATCAGAGGTAATTGAGAGTTGGAGAAAGAGCACGTTGTCAGCGGGAACCGGTGATTACATCGGTGCTGCTAAACATTGTCAGGGAAACAAACCAGCAGTGTAACGTGCTCTTATTTTAGGGCTAAACGTGGCTATTTTGCAGATAATTGATTTACTGGGCAACCCCCTTTTTTAAAAAAATAATATTCAAGCTCAATTGACAAAATCTTCATTCTTCAAAAAACACTTTACTGCAAAGTGTGGCAATTGGGAGACTCAGCATTTTAGATCATAAGTACAAATTATAGTCATCAAAGAACTAACAGGGCCACAGTGTATGTGCATTTATGTAGGTGCCGTATGTATGCATGTATGCATGTAGGTTATTTCCACAGTGTAAACCTAGTTAGTGGAACATAGTAGTGGGATCATCTTGTCGCTCTATGGTACGTGTAATTGATTGGGCAATCGAAAGAATAACAGACAGTATGCTTACCCGAAATTGCCATCCAAAGTGTGAGAAAGCATATTGTAAAGAGTCTTAAAGTACTGTATTCAGAATTGTCGCAATGTGAATATCAGCTATTTACAAACAGAGGTAGGAAATAATCTACCTTGAAGAACCCTTTGTGCACCTGTAAGTAACACAGTACGAACTCTAGGCTTACTTCTACCAGCGATGTTCATCGATGCAGGAATAAACATATGATCACAATGCAAAACAGTTCATATAGAAAGGACACAAGAAAGGTTGATATAAAAATAGTTGTTACAAATGAACTAGTTACCATTAAAACTAAATGGGTTTAAAATAGAAAAGGCAAATTAAGTAAACAGTTTTAACAGAAAATATTCAGTAAAATATTTAGGTTTTAATGAAAGATTCCTGTCACGGCAAAGCTCTAGGCCTAAGCTTGGCTCAAGCAAGACTGTAAACAGCAATGTGTGTAGCCTGCATTGTAAGTGGCAGTACCTTTCAACTTTAATTACCAGATGAGCAAAATTCTCGCAAGCAGGGGCCAGATACAAGGTCAAATTGCAAAGCAGGAGCCAGATTCAAGGTTACATTGCAAAGCAGTGGCCAGATGCAAGGTTACATTGCAAAGCAGGGGCCAGATGCAAGGTTACATTGCAAAGCAGTGGCCAGATGCAAGGTTACATTTTTTTTTTTTTTTTTTTTTTTTTTTATTGCAATTTACAGTTTTTTTTTTCAAACTTTTATTACAATATTTTTTCCTAAAAGAGGTCTCGTCTCTTTGTGTTGTTGAATTTGTCCTTGTCATCAGTTGTCTTGCAACGTCAAAGCAAGGATAACGAAAAACATTTGTCTGATCATGCGGTCATTAAGTTCGAAGATGGCATAACCGAGCAGTCCCCATTAAGGTCTCTTATCGGCTTCTCTAGTGAAGGTATCACACTGTCCAGCATATTTATGGCTCCACAAATTAAATGGACTGAGTTCCCACTCAGGATTCGTGTCCATAGATCTTCTTGGTTTTGCGTTAAAGGAGCAAACTGACCTATATGTAGGGATCTAATTTCCTTAAGTGATTGACATTCTATTAGTAAATGCTTTACTGTTTCAGTTTCAAGTCCACAGAGCCTGCATGAATCATCTTTGGTATTTTCCATGTGTCTCATACACAGCATATACCGTGTTTTGTATATGTTGGTTCGTAGCCGGAAAAATCGGTCTCTATGGAAACGCGATGGAAATTGGCAAAGGTATTTTGGTGGATTATCTAATTTGTTGGTTGTCGGCCCCAGATCCATTGCAGTTGTCAACCCATGGTATTTGTCTAAGTTTTGTGTCCATAACCACTGTCTCAGTTTTTTTCTTGCAATTTGTGGCCATTTTAATAGCGTCTCCATTGTGACATTTGCCGACTGCATATATATTTGAGTTCTTTGGGACCATTCTTTCAACAGATTTCTTTGATTTGTTTCCCTATGCTGAACAAATATTTTATATGCAGGTTCCACATTGTCGAGTTCCATCTTTCTTAACAGCGCCATGGATTTCCAGATGACTATGCCATGCAACGGTTCCACTGCAAGTTCGTGTCGAATTATTATCATTGAAAGGTAATTTGGTAGTTGTAGCACACGTCGCCAAAAGATACCTTCCAATTTTGACCAGAGCTTTGAGTCGATGTTCCAGCCTGCCTCCGCACCAAACGTGATAGCTGGGATCACCTTTTGGAGATAAAATGTGCGAACTGGCGCAAACGTAAATTTTCCATATAACCTATGTATTCTTGCTCCTTGAAGTGCCAATGTGCGCATTCGCTTATCAAGTTCATTGACCCAGTTTCGTTCTCTAATTGAAGTATTTATTAAGATTCCTAAATAGCGAATCACATTGACTTCGTCTATTGGATCCTTGTTAATGTACCATTTAAATTTCTTATTTCTTGCTCCCTCTGTGTGAACAAGTTTCATGATCTTCGTCTTTTTTACATTGATCTTGAGGGCATTTGCTTCCATGTATTCTTCCAGGGCACTTAGAAGACGCTGTAGTCCGATTGGTGTTATATCAACTAGCACCAAATCATCAGCGTAGATCAGACAGCGTATTTGATGTCCATTTATTTTTGGCGAAAATGCCTGTGTGCCTGTTAGGGCTTCAGCGACATCAGCAATGTATAGCTTAAATAGAACTGCAGCCAAGGGGCAACCTTGTTTCACTCCTTTGTTTGTTGTAATTGGTTCTGAAAGATCACCATTTTCGTTGAGCCTTATTCTTATTGTGGTAGATTCATGTAAGGCTTGTATTGGATTTAACAGTGAGAGCGGGCAGTTCCATTTCTTTAATTTTGCCCAAAGCATCTCTCTGTTTATGGTGTCGAATGCCTGTTGCATGTCAATAAAGGCGAAGTACAAGTTTTCTCTCTTCCGAATAGCTTCAAGCTTTAAGATGTTCACTATCACAAGGTTATTTTCTGTGCCTACTCCTTTCGTGAAGCCTGTTTGTCTGTTATCTTCGATTTTACATTGCCGAGCCCATGCCGTTATTTTTTTTTGTAGGAACGTTGCAAATACCTTTCCTATCGTGTCTAATAGTGCAATTGGTCGATAGTTAGCAGGATCTTCTCTGTCACCCTTCTTATATATTGGGACAATTATTGCTTTCGACCATGAAGTTGGTATTTTCCTTGTTTTAGCGATCTTCTTGAACAGCTCTGAGATAAATATAGACCATTCATGCTTGTGTTGTTTTAGCATCACGTTAGTGATACGATCAGGGCCAGCTGCTCTTGAATTTTTTAAATTTGATATTACAGTTGCTATGTCCTCTTCAGTTTCAATTATGTCCCAGTCCGTAGAACATGCCTCTTTTTTTTCATCTAACTCCATTGGTTGTGATGTGAGTAGTTTTTGAAAGTGCTTCAACCACTTTGATTCGGATACTCCATTTGCCATTATACCTGCATGTTTTAAGCTGCCTTGGTTTAAGATGTTCCATATGTCTCTGGTGTTATTGGTTTTAATCAGCGATAGCATTGCCTCACCTCGTTCTTGATCGCGCTGTCGCTTAAATGCCTTTGACCAATTTCGGTAGACTTGTTTCCTATGTTTTATCATCTTGACTGTATTTGTGCTTTTTCCCGACTTCAGCTCTCGTAGATCTTTTCTTAATTTCTGCTTCTCTTTTCTCACAGTGCTACTCCAACTGTGAAGGTGGTCATGTTCAAGGTGATGCTGTTTTTTGTTTGTCTGATCGGTATACGGCAATAAGGCAATATAGTTTGGTATTTCCAGGCTATCTTTATTTTGACAGTGCAAGATCGTAGTAAGATTCAGAATTTGCTTAGCTTTTATTCTCAATCTATTACGTCCAGAGTTTATTTCTAGCTCTTTACATGCCGAGCCAGTTGGCGTCTTACAGCTTGGGTACCAGGACATAGTCAATAAAGAGTGATCACTGCTATTTGAGGGAATTATTGCCAGGTTGTCAATTAAATTTTTCACGTTATTAGACGTCCATATGTAGTCTAACGTTTTTTCATAGCCCATATTTCGCCAGGTGACTTGTGGCGGTATGTCTCCCTTCACGTTTCCGTTGATCATTGAACAGTCTCGAGCCTCCATAGCATCGTTCCATCTTGTTTGTCTCGAGCTTTCTTTTCGAACTCCAGCTCGGGGTGCACTGATTAGTTCTTTTTCTCCATTAAACCATGCTAGGTTTAAATCTCCGCATACGATGATCCATACATTTTGATGGGACGACTGATTCAGATCTATTAGTGTAGTTATAGAATTAATAAATTTACTACTAGTGATCTTGTTTGGATTCCAGTAAACATTCAGTAGTAATAATTTTTGAACGTTGTCTTTTCCTCCACGCTTTCTTTCGAGTAGGGTCGCTTGCACATTTTGATTTGGATTAATTGATTCAATGACTTCCCAGTTCGTTCCTATTTTTATCAACGTCAGGAGACCGGAAAACGGCCGACCTGCTGTTTTTTTCTCGGCAGGATTAATCAATATTTGATATCCGTCCTTTACCGGTGGTTGTCGCATCCAAGTTTCCTGCAGACAGATGGCAAAATTGTTTGTTAGGTCCACTGGAAAGCCGTTGTACAAATGACTGAAACCCCTTGTATTCCAGGAGATAAGAGTGAACATAGTATCCAGTCCTATCGTGCCTAGTTAAAGGCGCCGTTTGACATTTGATCGTAGGTCCTCGTTAGTCTTAGTTGAAGAGTAAGTGCTCAGATAAGATCGTATTTGAGCACGCCGTTGAGTCAAGGATCTTTTTTTAGAGTCGTTTCTGTCCTCGCAATCTTCAGACTCTGGTGTTGACATCTCAAGTTGTTCGGAAGTCTCAAAGCCCAAACGTAGCAGTTCCTCTTTCGCCGTCAGTATGGTCTTTCTGACTGCTTGAGAGTTGATGTGTAGCAGAACGCTGTCCGCTCGTTCTTCTGTCATGTATTCGACGATTTGTATGTCGTCAGACTTGAGGATCCTTAATATCGGGACTGAATGGAATAATCGCATTACATTGCCCCGATTCAAATTTACCTCTAGGTCATCTTCCAAGACGTTAATTACTTTTATTTTTCCTGAGGCATCTATCCTTTGTCTTGGTCGAGATTTTGGCCTCTCCTTTCTTGTTTCATTTTGTGCTGACGTAAATTTTGGATTTAATATCGTTTTCATTTTCTCTTTTAAACTGTGAATGTCTTTCGGAATTTTGTCAGCCATTCTTGTGGCTGTTGCTTGTGGCGCTGATTTGTTATGACCTCCAAATTGTTTTACCACCTCTCTCAAATGTTTTGTAGTATCGTTCCGCTTATCCTGATGTTTTGGGGATGATGTATCCAGGATGCTCAAGCTTTCGGATGAAGAAACGTGGGTTTCGTCTTGCATTATTTCTTCATCAGAAACATTGGAGTATGTGGAAAGATTACACAATTCCTGAATGTCATCGGATAGAAGTCCACTACTTGTGTCTGAATCAATTCTTATCCGTTTTTTTGGATTTAATTTAACAGATTTACGTGTCCTTCGGACTGAATGAACTTTTACGCTTGTTTCAATATGTCTTTCCTTTTCCTTTTCCGGTGCGTCCACATTTGCTTCCTTTGAGTCCTTTATACTGGAAGACTTGTTACTCGTTATTCCTTCTGCTTTTTCTCGAACAAATAACTTTGGTTTCGAGGGTGTAGGTAAATTTCGAATAAATTTTCTTGCTATTGAAGTTTGATTTTTGCTTATCGTATGTTTTTTCTTTTCCTTACTTTTTTTTGAGGTTCCTGTTACGGAGAGGCCCAGGGCCACAGACTGCTTTGAGTCAGGAACTTTCCCTGATAGTATGTTCTTTGCTAGACCATGGAAGATCCCGAACGAGGCCTTTGCAGTTGAACAGCTCGGCATATCTGACAAAGTATCCGAGCCTTGTATCTTTGGAGTATCTTCATTTTTCTCTTGGTTGTGATTTGATTGCTTTTCTATTGCCATTGTAGAGAGTGTTATTGCATTTGCCTTTTGCGTTTTTAAAAGTACGTCTGCTGGATGAAAGATTTCAATGTTGGAAGTCTTTTGTGACAATTGTTTCTCTTCTTTTGATTCTGGTCCGGTAGGCATTACAAGGGACTTAGTCTCATCTTCCATCTTGACTGTCTTTAAATTTCCATGATTTAGATCCGATAGCGACTTTTTCATAAAGTCTAACAGATCGTCCATTTGTTTTCTTCCTTCATTTGTCTGTTTTTCAATTAATTCGTAAATCTTTCTAAGGCCATCATCTATTTCCATGTAATTTTTATCTTTTTGTTGTTGTTCTATTTGTACTAGAGTTTCCATTTTTACTACTTTTTCCACCAGTTTGGCCAGACAAGCTGCATTGTTTTGTGTGACTTCATTCAAATTGTCATATAATTTTATGAAAGGAATTAAGGCCAGGGAAGTTGCAGCAAGTACATTATTATGAATCTGAATTGCTGCTGCAACCGATAGATTTGCTTTTGCTCCATAATCCTTGTCAGCCTCATCTGAAGATTTTTCTTTGGCTGATATTTTTGTGTCTGTACAGTCACAAACCAGGTTTGATGCCTGGGGCTTGGACGAGAGCGCTATAGTTTCGTTTGCGCCATAAATCGTCGGAGTGGAGCAATTTGGTGCATTTCTATCTCTTTTGTTTTGCCATTTCTTTTCCTGATCAGGTGTTTCATTTTGAGGGCTCTCAACTTTTTTGCCAAGTATAAGGGTCGGTAGAGAATGTGATACCGGCCTCTCAGTGTTCAACCCAGAGTTAACTGTATTTCCTTTGTTCCACTGGCAGCGAGCTATTCTTTGTATGTTGTCTATGCTTACATCGCTTACAATTTCTGAGTCAACACGTACCGGATTTCTGCAGTTATTTTTGGTGTCTTTCATTTTGTTCATATAGCTGTCTGATAGTTTCGTTTTAATATTTTCAAAGTCAGACTGTAATCTCATGGTAAGTCTAGCCTCTCGACCTGCTAAATCAATGCCCCTATAATTCAGGCTCTCGGTTATGTTTACTTGTGGCACCTCTATTCTCTCGCCTTCCATTTTGTTTTCTTTCCAACTCACGTGTTGTTTCAAGGTCGAATTTGAATGGCAGCTGTGTACAATTGGCAAAGTAAGTCGCAGCGGTTGTATTGTACTCGTTAATCGGGCAATATCTTCGCGATTACTACAGCCTGTGTCTTGTTGATTACTATCAAAGTTGACTCTTTTGGAATTTAGTGATGTTTGTGAAGTATCCATGTTTAGTAGTTCTATATCCGTCACATCGAATGATGAGTAGAACTTGTCTTCTCCTCCTTCAGTTCTACCTTCTTCTGATTGTAATTCTTGTACTGTTGATGTTTTTAAATTGCCACCCGATTTGCATGACATGGCCTCGTTTTCTTTCTCTTGCTTTGCTTGTATTGCAATCGGCGCCGTTGATTTTGCTTTGCTGTGAGCGTCCGTCTGACTGGACAAGTCCAGCAAGCCTGATTTCTGTGCAAAATTTATATCACTTAGATTCTTTGGTGACATAGTTCTGTCGTTTTCGCTGTACTTGCTTTCCGTTTTCATTTCATTTGTCCCTTGTTTGGTTGTTATTTTTGTCTTTATGTTGATTGTTGTTTTGGGAGTGGAATTAATTTCTAAATTGGACATCTGAGCAATACTCGTCCGAGGCCCGTTTCCCGTTTGCCTTACTCCTGAATGTTTACATAAGGGTTCAGGCAGACAGCACGCAGCCAAATAGGCGAGCGCTGCAGGACCGTTGGAGCTTTCGGAGGTCGTGGCTAATCGGGGGGGAGGCTGTGAGGACAGCAGAGGCTGAAAGGAATGTTCCAATCTGCGCGCAGTGACATGCGCTCGACGACCTACAGCCTCGCTACACAATTGCTCACTCACCCTCTCCACTTCGTGCTCACATGCTGTATGTGTTGACAGGAAAATATCATCTGAGGCACTTTCATGTACTCCACGATCTTTCAAACAAATTGTTTTGGCACTAGGGCATGTGGTTGATGCCTGTTTGGCTTTGAGCCGTGTTTGGGGACCCATTTCCATGAGTTTTGATAGGTTACATTGCAAAGCAGGGGCCAGATGCAAGGTCAAATTGCAAAGTGCAAAGGGATGTTCTCAAGACAAACAATGCAACCAACAACGCAGAAGATAATGAGAGGTAGTGCCCTGCACTTAATGAAATCACGAGTAGTTACAATTGCGACTCAGAAGCACTGGGCATCTCCTTTGAGCATGGTCTTGTTGGGCGTAATGCAAGAGTTTGTAACTCGGGGAACAATAGCCCATTGGCACTTCTCAGTTAGGGGCAACATTTCCGGCAGGCTGTGAAGAACTTCCTGCTGGCTTCTGACTTGTTTAGCTTGGGGCAGGTTCCCTTGTTAGGGCCCCCGACATTGGGCTAGCAAGATTACAATGTCACTTGTCAATTAGTAGCTGACTCCATGATGGGGCTACTCTCTCCCAGGTGAAGTAGTCCTTAGCAACAGTAGACAGGATTCGGATGCTATTGCCGGGCCCACAAGCAGAGAGTTCTGACGGGTCAATTGTCTCACAATCCCCCCAAGTTCCTTGGTAGAACCATCCTATCCTGGGTTTCATTGCTCATGTGCATGGCTTTGCATTCTCAGCCCTCAGTCCTTTACAGGCATCTGCAATGTCTTCTGAGAGGGTTCTCAGACCTTTCCAAATAAGTGACCCACAATATGGCATTTTAAAGTTAAATCCCTCCAAATGCAATACGACTTTCCATCCACCAAGCTGACCAATTTACCTTTGATAACCTGACCCTTTAAGAGAGAGAGGTCTTCCCAAAATATCTCAATGATTTGCCTTCCTGATTCCCAATGTTAATGGCACATGTTCCACCCAAGACGCACTGTTTCCAGAAGACTTCTTGCAGAGTATGAACTCCCATTTCCGGTGGTCTTCTTAGGGGCGTGACAAGAATAAATAAGAATGCATAAGCACCAGTCTTATGTTGCGGTGATAGGGGCGTGACAAGAATAAATAAGAATGCATAAGCACCAGTCTTATGTTGCAGTGATAGGGGCGTGACAAGAATAAATAAGAATGCATAAGCACCAGTCTTATGTTGCGGTGATAGGGGCGTGACAAGAATAAATAAGAATGCATAAGCACCAGTCTTATGTTGCGGTGATAGGGGCATGACAAGAATAAATAAGAATGCATAGGCACCAGTCTTATGTTGTGGTGGTAGGGGCAAGACATGAATAAATAAGAATGCATAAGCACCAGTCTTATGTTGTGGTTGTAGGGGCATGACAAGAATAAATAAGAATGCATAAGCACCAGTCTTATGTTGTGGTGACAGGGGCAAGACATGAATAAATAAGAATGCATAAGCACCAGTCTTATGTTGTGGTGACAGGGGCAAGACATGAATAAATAAGAATGCATAAGCACCAGTCTTATGTTGTGGTGACAGGGGCATGACAAGAATAAATAAGAATGCATAAGCACCAGTCTTATGTTCTGGTGATAGGGGCATGACAAGAATAAATAAGAATGCATAGGCACCAGTCTTATGTTGTGGTGATAGGGGCATGACAAGAATAAATAAGAATGCATAAGCACCAGTCTTACGTTGTGGTGCGCTCCTTTCTTGTGTGCTCAGGGAGACTTCACAATGGTATGTCCTCTAGGGGAAGGATGGGCCGCAGTATATAAAGAGTACTGCCTGAGGTAAATTTCTGCTCTGCTGGTACCACTAGAAGTATTGAAATTACATATTACCACCATGGGTAAGACATTCCAGCCAGCAGTAAAGTAAATATCGCCAGCTTTAGAAAATTCAGCCGGTAAAAAACACATGTTAATGCTTTTCCAGCAACTATTAAAGTTCAGCTGTGAGGAATACCACAGGAATAATAACTGCCGGGGGTAAGACTACAGCTGGACAGACTATTACATTTTAGAGGTGAGCATTTGACCTCGGATGCCCAGTCCACTACTTTATAATCACGTGTGTGCGTGTTTTCATGCTTTCGCATAGCACCTTCGTCCCACGACAACCGGCATTCGGGGTGCAAACATTTTGAAGACAAGCTGGTCTTATTTACCGCATGTGGTAACTAACCGGCAGTGGTAACTAGGCATAATGCCCCTTTCTGGCGGCAGTTATTGTCTCTTCTGTATTTGCAATTTCATTGGAGCGGGCAGTCATTTGAAGTTAACGCTGACACTTTTTGAATGCCTCTTGTATAATATTTCCCGCCCTTTCTCTCTGAGAGCATTACGTGGACTTCAATGAGTTTATCACTTCATTGTGATCTTGAAGAGGGAAATTATATTCAGCCATGGCAAAGTTCCCAGTGAAATCTCCCAAATTCATGAGAGCTCGCGCACGTGTCTTGTTAATATGTTAAACCGTTCAGTTGGTTCACTTTAACTCAACGTGCGGCAAACGTTTTACTCCGTGTAGAAATGTGCACGGTATCTGGTTTGCCCAGTAGACTAATCATACATCTTTGAAAGGACACCAGTAGATGTACTTTCGTTAGCTGGCTGCAGTAGTTGTTTACATTTCATTTTACAGTGTTTAAAATGACAATGTGCTTGGGCAGGCCTTTCACAGACTGTGGCCCAACTCACCCTTTAAAGATAGCATTTCATGTGTATGTGTTCTGTAGGGATATTCAAGTTTAGGGTTTTACCCATATTTGTTGGCATTCTCAAACATAAAGGGACATACGGAGCTGCGACCTGCTTGGAACATCTCCTTTATTTATTTATTTATTTATTTATTTATTTATTTATTTAACCTTTATCCTTCCTTTTCTGCCCCTCACCTCCCCCCCACCCCCACCCGACACTGTGCTCCCCTGAGAGGGGTCCGGCCTGCTACACTCCTGGCTCATAACACCTCCCTCACACATATCTCATCATGTCCATGTCATATCTCTTTGATGCGTCTGCTCTGTCTCTTGACGGTTCGTTGCGGCCGGTCGCTTTAGTGTTTCCTTGTTCCGGCAGTCTTCCCTCTTCCAGTCACCTTCTTCACCATCCGTTGCACCTGTCACCGTTCTGGGTCTGGGAAGGCTCCTGTTGTGGAGAAAACTCTACATCGGAAAAATCCGGTACACGGTGTTTGAAAAAGGACACATTCCGAGTAACCTCTTTCCTTTCATTCTGGGCATGACCATGGTCCCTATTATTTCTGTCACCTTCAAAGACGTGGTCTCATATCTGAAGTCGGTCTTCCATTGTACTCTCTGCTTTACCAATACTTAATCCCCTTAATTGAAAATGTTCATCTTCGCTCCTCTTTTCAAGTCAGTCCATTCTTTCGTCAATTCATTTCATTTTGCATCTCTGTCTCATATGTCTGCGTCTGACATGGTCTTCTGGATTGTCCTTTTTATCGACGCCGTGAACTGCTCAGCCATCCCAATGACCTGGGGACACAGCGGCATGACCCTTTGGCTTATGAACCCTAGATGTTTGGCTTATATGTGAAATTTTTGGCTGTTGAATGGCGGTCCAATGTCTGTCTTCACTGTGTGGGGAATGCCCCACTCACTAAAAACGTCATCAATTATCCCCACGCCATTGGTTGAATGCAGCAGAGATGGTCCTTTTACAAAGGGAAACCTTAAGAATTCATCCATGACGACCAGCAAGCAGTCTCCTGTTTCGAGGGGTCCATAGAAGTCCATTGCGACTCAGTGCCACACACTCCGGGATGTCATCCTTTTGTAGCGGTAGAGGCAGGTTGCTTTTGGATGTGCAACGGAAACACGTCCTGACTGCCTCCTCCACCATATTGCCCATGAACAGAAACCATGCAGTTTGTCTGAGCAACTTCTTGCTAGACTCAGTGGTCGAAGTGGGCGGGAGCAGTTGGGAGCATGCTTCTCTTCTTCTTTTCTTTAAGTTTTACTGTTTCTATACTTTTGATTTTAAAAATAAACCATGCCAGAATGTTTTAGTTTTAAAATATAAGTGCAGGAAGAAGTTGAAACCTGCTCTTCAGTGCAGTGCACTGAACATTCCCTTAAAAGCATGTGTGTATATTTGGGGGTTTGGATTGCTAGTGGGACGGGGCATGACAATGGGGTTTGTGGGGAGCGGGAGCAGGGAAGCATGGGACATAGTTCGACTACTTCTTTTCATACACTTCAACCACTGGTTAGCCTCCAACCCCGAGGGCCAAGGGTATGACCAGGCAGCACCCACTCAGCAATATGCCTTAATCCGACACGGCCAGCTCTATGCAGACTTTGGCTAACTGTTGTACCTCTTTCCTGTCGGCACCTTGGTGCAGGTGTAGCCGCCGCCTGTAGTCCTTCCACTTCTTGGCACTGGTTAGTTTGATTGCCATGACGAGGGACGGGTATTCTTGGGATGACTGCTCTAGCTCCTGTAATCTCAAATCGCGGGGGCGGTACATGGGCAGTGACGTAGCAAAGGTATTCCGCTTCTCCTTCCCTCGGCGGCCTCTGTGGCAGCTCAGGGTGTCGTGAGATATAGCTGGTTGGATTGTTGTCCACTCCTGGTATGTGATCATTGCAGTAGTTATATTCTTGGAGGTGGATGTCCCACCTTTCAATTCTCTGTGGCTGCTTTGTCTGTGGATTGCCAAACAGTGACAGGAGGACCTGGTGGTCTGTCACAAGTGTGAACCTCTTGCCTATGATAAAATGGTGATAGTATTCACATGCCCAAATCACGACCAGACTTTCCTTCTCGGCCTGGGAGTAGGCACAATACGTCTGGGACTGCACCCAGCTGGCCTAAGTCACAACGTATCTTGCAGTGGTGTCCGTGTTTCCACATTGGGCAAGTATGGCTCCCATCCCCATGGGGCTGGAATCCACAATAATCTTTGTGTACCATTCTGAGTTAAAATAGGCCAGGTGGGAGGCACTGGAAAGCTATGCCTTGATTGTGTCAAAAGCTTTCTGGAATTCAAGAGACCACTGGAATGGCTCGTCCTTTCGGAATAGCTTCCTCAGAGGTTCAGTGGTGGTGGCATAGAACGGGAGGTATCTGGCACAGTACCCTGACATTCCCAGGAATGACTGAACGTATGCTAGCTGGGTCGGTACTGGCAGCTCGTAGATGTCTCATACCTTTTCAGGGTTGGGTTGCTTGTCTTGGCTTGAGAACATGTGTCCATAAAAACATAGTTTTTCCTTGTTAACATTGCACTTCTCATAGTTCAAAGTGAGGCCTGCCTTGTGTAAAAGCCTATATACCGCCAAGACGGCCTGATCGTGTTTCTCCTGGGTGGTCCAGTATACAAGGATGTCATCAGAATAGTTAAATGCTGACTTGACTGGTAGCAGTAGCTGATGGACTGCCTCTTGAAAACTGTCTGATCTCATAATTGAGGCATTTATAACAAAACAGGCCTTTGTGAATGGTGAACGTTGTGATTGTCTTCAACTCTGGGTGTAGCTTCAGCTGGTGGTAACCCTGAATGAAGTCCAGCTTGGAGAACTTGATGGCATGATACAGTTGGGCTATCATGTCTTTGATCTTGGGGCCTGAGTGTATCTCTCTCTCTTTTGCCATGTTGGACACCCTCATGTTAATGCAGAGTCACATTTTGTCTCCATCTTTCAGCACGTCTACCAAGGGTGATATCCATGGGGTCAGCCCCATAGTCATCTCGATTATGTCATTGTCCATCAGCTGTTGCAGTTCTCTGGACAATGCCTGCTGCATGTGAAATCCTACCCTCCCGGGGTGTTGCAGTACAGGCCGTATTCTCATGTGAATATTCCGTAGTATTATGGTACCTTTTAGCTTTCCCAGCCCTTTGAATAGGTTGGGAAACACTTTCCTCATGGCTTCTTCTCCATGGTTATTGCTGTCATGTGGGAGATATTTCATTGGCTGTGGGACCCCTTCTGCACCAGACAACTTAATTTTCCCAGTAGTGGACATCGATCAGCTCTAGCTTCTTCACGGTCCGGTAGCTGAGTAGACACTTTCCGCTGACGGGGCTTCTGAGCACATAAATGGTGGTGCCAGTTGTCTTCCCATTATGTGACAGTGTTCTCTGCAATTGTCCATGGGATGGTAGCGCTGAGCTGGCCCCCCACTGGAAAAGGCATACCTGTGACTGTGTCAGCTCTTTCCTGTCTCTGGTATGAAGAAATTCCTGTTCTCCGATTATATTTACGGTGGCCAATGTGTCAATCCAGAAGCAGTGTGTTGCCTCTCCCAAGCTGACCATCACCTTCAGAGCCTTGCACATTCCAGTTCACCGTGCATCAGGTTTACAAATTTGTCTGTGTACTCTGGGTACAAATCCAGTGCATATTTGTCATACTCATTGTATAGGCCCCCTGGGAAGTTGTACTGTTCAGGAAAATAGTCTGTTGGGGATGGCTGGTCTTCAGCTGGCATCTCCCCATGAACCAGGCCTTCATCCATGGCCCTTATCGTTCTCCTTGGCAGCTGTGGCTAGATGTCCTGTGGACTCAGTCTGGCTGCTGGCCGCCACCCTGTGGGTATTGGCTCTCTTCTGATCAGGAATGGCCTCCCGTAATAGCAGATGGTGTGGTAGTGGCCTTCCCTGACACATTTTTTTTAGCATTGTTGGCTGACAGCTGGACACATGCCCTTGTATGGGAATGCATGACCACATAGGAAACATGTCCTCTGTGGGCAAAGGCTCCTGGTCATCTGTGTGTATCCATCTCTCATGGGCCCCTCCTGAAGGTAGGACTATGGGCGGGCCCCTTGGTGTTATCTCCTGTAGTCAAAAAAGCAGCTACGTTCTCATCTCTTTCACTCTTCTTCCTGGGCAGCTCTATAGCGGTCGCTTGGATCACCACGCATTCATGGACTCTCGCCATCTCGATGACCTTATCACTGGTGAGAGGCTTCTTTAGGAGCTGTTTCTGGAGAGTGCAAGACACGCACCCCTTGATGATGCGAAGACGTATGGCCTCATCGTCTGAGAACTGGGAGAATTGGCTGTGGAGTTGTTTCTGTCAAAGGCGCGTGAAGAACTCTGTTTCATGTGAGGATTGAGAGCATTGATTGAATGCGTACCTCTCATAGTCTCTGTTGGGCTGTATCACCAGCTTCCTGTTCAGGGTGGGTGGCTACAAGATTGTCATAAGTAGCTCTCTCTACAGTTGGAATCATCTTGATAATGCCTTTAATTTCCTTCCCCACCAGGTTCATGAAACTGTCCTTGAGGACATGTGACTTCTCCTCATCTGCCACTCTGATGAAATCATTAAAATATTCAACCCATTCTCTCCAACGTGGGCCCTTGTCGTGTTGCAGTAGTAATCTAAATGGGCATGGCTTCCTTAAGAAAGGTGTCCTCCCGGGAAATTGCGGGTACCTCTGGTATGCTAGGCAGCCAGCCTGCGGGACTCAGGTAGGCTATGTGCACATGCCCTGGACCAGTCTGTTGTGGCAATTGTACTGTGCTCGCCACACTCACTAAAGCAAATCCAGATCACCAGCACTGGCCAGCAGTCAGCTGCTGCTTTTCAGCAGTACTAATAAGGCCACCCTAGGGTTCATGAAAATTGGATGTGGAAATTCCAGATTACTCCAGGCCTTACCTCAAGCATTCTTTTGATGGCCCACTTGCTAAACCGGACACTTCTGAATGAAGTCCAGCTTGGAGAACTTGATGGCATGATACAGTTGGACTATCATGTCTTTGATCTTGGGGCCTGAGTGTATCTCTCTCTCTTTTGCCATGTTGGACACCCTCATGTTAATGCAGAGTCACATTTTGTCTCCATCTTTCAGCACGTCTACCAAGGGTGATATCCATTGGGTCAGCCCCATAGTCATCTCGATTATGTCATTGTCCATCAGCTGTTGCGGTTCTCTGGACAATGCCTGCTGCATGTGAAATCCTACCCCCCCGGGGTGTTGCAGTACAGGCCGTGTTCTCATGTGAATATTCCGTAGTATTATGGTACCTTTTAGCTTTCCCAGCCCTTTGAATAGGTTGGGAAACACTTTCCTCATGGCTTCTTCTCCATGGTTATTGCTGTCATGTGGGAGATATTTCATTGGCTGTGGGACCCCTTCTGCACCAGACAACTTAATTTTCCCAGTAGTGGACATCGATCAGCTCTAGCTTCTTCACGGTCCGGTAGCTGAGTAGACACTTTCTGCTGACGGGGCTTCTGAGCACATAAATGGTGGTGCCAGTTGTCTTCCCATTATGTGACAGTGTTCTCTGCAATTGTTCATGGGATGGTAGCGCTGAGCTGGCCCCCCACTGGAAAAGGCATACCTGTGACTGTGTCAGCTCTTTCCTGTCTCTGGTATGAAGAAATTCCTGTTCTGCGATTATATTTACGGTGGCCAATGTGTCAATCCAGAAGCAGTGTGTTCCCTCTTCCAAGCTGACCATCACCTTCAGAGCCTTGCACATTCCAGTTCACCGTGCATCAGGTTTACAAATTTGTCTGTGTACTCTGGGTAAAAATCCAGTGCATATTTGTCGTACTCGTTGTATAGGCCCCCTGGGAAGTTGTACTGTTCAGGAAAATAGTCTGTTGGGGATGGCTGGTCTTCAGCTGGCATCTCCCCATGAACCAGGCCTTCATCCATGGCCCTTATCGTTCTCCTTGGCAGCTGTGGCTAGATGTCCTGTGGACTCAGTCTGGCTGCTGGCCGCCACCCTGTGGGTATTGGTTTTCTTCTGGTCAGGAATGGCCTCCCGTAATAGCAGATGGTGTGGTAGTGGCCTTCCCTGACACATTTTTTTAGCATTGTTGGCTGACAGCTGGACACATGCCCTTGTATGGGAATGCATGACCACATAGGAAACATGTCCTCTGTGGGCAAAGGCTCCTGGTCATCTGTGTGTATCCATCTCTCATGGGCCCCTCCTGAAGGTAGGACTATGGGCGGGCCCCTTGGTGTTATCTCCTGTAGTCAAAAAAGCAGCTACGTTCTCCTCTCTTTCACTCTTCTTCCTGGGCAGCTCTATAGCGGTCGCTTGTATCACCACGCATTCATGGACTCTCGCCATCTCGATGACCTTATCACTGGTGAGCGGCTTCTTTAGGAGCTGTTTCTGTCAAAGGCGCGTGAAGAACTCTGTTTCATGTGAGGATTGAGAGCATTGATTGAATGCGTACCTCTCATAGTCTCTATTGGGCTGTATCACCAGCTTCCTGTTCAGGGTGGGTGGCTACAAGATTGTCATAAGTAGCTCTCTCTACAGTTGGAATCATCTTGATAATGCCTTTAATTTCCTTCCCCACCAGGATCACGAAACTGTCCTTGAGGACATGTGACTTCTCCTCATCTGCCACTCTGATGAAATCATTAAAATATGCAACCCATTCTCTCCAACGTGGGCCCTTGTCGTGTTGCAGTAGTAATCTAAATGGGCATGGCTTCCTTAAGAAAGGTGTCCTCCCGGGAAATTGCGGGTACCTCTGGTATGCTAGGCAGCCAGCCTGCGGGACTCAGGTAGGCTATGTGCACATGCCCTGGACCAGTCTGTTGTGGCAATTGTACTGAGCTCGCCACACTCACGTCAGTGTTCCATAAGGGTATGGTCTTGTTACCCTTTCTCTCAAACCTGTGGATCCTTTGGCCTGTTCCTTTTCCTCTGTGTATGTAGTCATGTGAGAGTTGGGAAAAATGCATGTGCCTCAATTCTGAGCTACAGTCCAGGCAGGACTTGAGAAGGGGCACCACCATTTTGGTTTTCAATTGTGATCCCTTCCTTCCTGTCCCCTCCAGTTCCTGGAAAACAAGACACACTGGGTATGATGTAAGAAGGCAAAGGTAACTTGTCACACCAACATGAATATTGGGCTACTTGTAGCGGGCTTGAGTCAATTGCCAGTGACATTGTGCATGCATTAGGAGTAGTACACCCATGACATCTTGGATTCACCTTTGGACATCATAAGAAGAAAAATAAACGTTTGCATCTCTGCTGGGAGTGCAGTCTATTCCAAAGTACTCTGACAGTATGCAGAAGGCATCCAAGGCAGAGGAGAGCTCTGTCCCCTAACTAGCACTATGGCAAATTGGGGTTGATCTGCTATGGACCAAGGCCTGCAACTCCACCAGTTGCATTGGAAGGAGGCTCCTCACTGCACGTGCTGGAACCCCTGCAGGTGTCATCCAAGCTACCTGAAATGGCAGTGCAGTGGAACAAGGTCTCATCTTGTCCTAGAGCCCCTGAAGTGGGACTCACAGCAACTTGGGAGGTCCAATAGCAACTGGAACACTGTGTCACCCTCTTATTGTGGCCTGCACACTCATTTGACCATGCTCTATGCATTCAAACTGCCCCAGGGCCCTCAGTGCAACATGTGGTGCTCTTTGCAAACTTTGAACCAGTTCAATGCCATCCAACATCAGAAGCACTAATCACTGCCTTGACTTGAGTGCCAGCTCACTGCTGTGGAGGCATCCCATTTATTGCATCTTCAAGCACCCAATTGAACCAACAGACCCTTATTTCAACCCCACTTGACGTTGATTGGAACTGCTGAATCCATTGTGTAACCCACTCCCCCCCTACAGCAGAAGTATGGACTCAATCCAACTCAACTGCTGATTCGAAACTATTGGACTCATCAAACCACATCACCTCAAATGCTGACTCGAACAGCAAAGAGTCGTGTCTTGATCCCGACTCAACTGTGACTTGCTGCTAGATCCACACAGCATGTTGCCGCTTGAATCCGGTTTCACTACAAGGAAAGCTCCGAAAATGCCCATTTCGGTGCTGTTCAACCACTCAAGACAAAGAAAAAGTTACTGCAAAGAGGCCCTGTCCTCCTGATCCGCTGTCAGGTACTGTAGTGACTTGTAAGTCCCTTTTTCACCTTTTTGGAAGAACATATCCTTTTGAACAGTGACATTGCTGCGAGTTCTCACCTGATCACCCCAGCTCAAGTACCCATAGTGCCATAGTACACCTGTATGCATTTGCTATGTAGTCTTTACACTTTACAGGGCTGCACTTTTACTAGTGTTTTTGGTTGGTTTATTGACTCTTTATTAGTTAATTAAAGTATAAATATGTGTATAGAACCTTGAGTGAACATTCTTTTATTTTGGAGTCCTTGTACAATTGTTGTTTGGGTTGCTACTGTTTTCTATTGCCCATCGTTCTGTGTCTGTTTTACTTGTATAATTGGGATTGGAAGCACTGCTGGTTTCGAAGTAAGCGGTTTAGCCTCTACCCATCTCTGTACTCCAGCAGACCAGTAGTCATTTTGTCACAAATTATCATATTTTCAAATTAATTAGTTTTATATTTTTGTGTTGCAATGCAACAGATGGCTACCGTATTTGAAATGTACTTTTAAATGACAGAGCTCGCATGATAACATTTGACTAATTATTTTTACATGTAGCTAATTAGTATGAAACAGCAAGGGCTGTTTAAATGTAGGCCAGCAAAACTTCACATGTAGGCCAGCAAAACCTTCATCTTTATATAAATGCACAAAATAACTCTTGTGGCATATTAAACGAGGTTGTTGAGAACAAGGTATTTTCTCCGAATCACATAGCGTTCCACACTCATCAAACATACTATTTTAGCCATGTTTCAGTGGCGTGAGCAACAAGCAACTGGACTGGGGTGTTTTCTTGAACACTAATCTCAAAATCCGCAATCGATTCGTTTCTGTACAGCAAAGTAAAGGGGAAATGAAAAAGTGAGTCTAAAATAGAACCTAGCCTGCAGCCTTCATTAGGCAGGTGCTATTTTATCATTTCCTGCACCTTCACTAAATGGCTGTGTCTGCCATCTTCTGGTGGAATAGTGTTTTAGGCTGCGAATATAAAACCTGCCCAAAGTCCATTCCAAGTGAGGAAGCAAAGAAAGCCTCACAGAGCCTAATATATCTTTCTCTGCTTCTGAATCCTAGGATAATACATGTCTTGATGTGCTCAATGGAGCAGTAGACACTGTTTGCTTCTTATTAGAATGCCATCTTGAAGAAGTGGTACCACATAGGCAGTCAGACCAACCCATAACCTTGACGCAGAATCTTGATGCAAAAAAAACTTTGTTTTCTAATATCCTGTTGCAGTTCTTCAAAAGACTAAGCACCTTACACATTAGACGCCACCCTGCCCCCATTAAAGCGAATCCAGATCACCAGCACTGGCCAGCAGTCAGCTGCTGCTTTTCAGCAGTACTAATAAGGCCACCCTAGGGTTCATGAAAATTGGATGTGGAAATTCCAGTTTACTCCAGGCCTTACCTCAAGCATTCTTTTGATGGCCCACTTGCTAAACCGGACACTTCTGATCTAAAGAGAGTAACATGTGTGATGGAAATCCACTTCTAAGCCACTGGGAGTGCAGTGGGGCGACGCTTGCCTTACTTTGCTCTTGTCTGAGAACAAAACAAAAGGGAAACAGCACTGTCTGCGAACCTGTGCAAGCACAGCATAGAGGGAGCAGTCCATTCTTCGGGGCCTCGCCTGAATTAGTCTGCTACTGGCAATGCAAGGACAATTGGGAAACGAGCCCTAGTGACTTACTAGCGGCTCACGTATCCCTATGTAAGGGTCAGCCACAGTGTTCTAAGCACTAACTTAAGAGCACACTAAAGATCCAGCATCCTCGGGAGGTTGTACATTTTGGGAACAAGAACTGTGTGGCATCCCTAATCTGTATATACCAATATATACAGTGGTAAAAGTGTGCCAAAAAAGGTAGTGGAACTGTGATTCTGTCGGTGGACGGGCTATGTGGGAAGGAGCATGTCAGTGGACGGGCTATGTGGGAAGGAGCATGTCAGTGGACGGGCTATGTGGGAGGGAGCATGTCAGTGGACGGGCTATGTGGGAGGGAGCATGTCAGTGGACGGACTATGTGGGAGGGAGCATGTCAGTGGACGGGCTATGTGGGAGGGAGCAAGTTGCAACGCATTTCTCAAGGCCAGGCCAGGTTGTCAGCCAAGTCGATGGAACAAGCAAAATGAAGTCCTCTTTATAGTTTTTGATTAATTTCTCTCAGTCTGTCTGTCTGTTGGAACATGTGCATATGGCCTTTGTGAAATCAATTGCCTCTCCTTGCGGATCGTGACTCTTCTGGAACCCATGCCTAGCACGTATCTGAACAGCAGCTGCTTCAGCAGGGGGGTGCCACTAGACATATGTGTGCTGTTGTGAATAGAGACTGAAAGTCTTGTATCTCCTCTGGTCTAGGGATGAATAGGCAGTGATTCTGAAGTCTCCCATGGGTGTTATTCAATAGTCCAAGTGACTAGTTACTAAGACTCCTGCTATAGCTGCACACGTGTCCAGTGGCATTAAGGGGTACATCCCATGTAGCCACTTGATCCACTGTATCATCTGAGCATTTATCATGAGACAACAACATGGCACATTTTTCAATAATCTCGGGGAGATGGGGTGTCATAAGAGATCATTTGTTAGCTTGATATCCTCCATCTTCTGATACTTCAGGTAAAACCAGATGGAATCTATTACTATTACTATTATAATTATTATTACAATTATTATTATTATTATTATTATTATTATTATTATTATCAATAATAATAATAATCATAATAATAATAATAATACTAATACTAATACTAATACTAATAAAAATAATAATAATAATAATAATAGTAATAATAATAATAATAATAATAATAATAATAATTATGATTGTTCTTTTATAACATGCTTAATACCAGAGATTGGTTTCTAAGTGTGGGATCGGGATTCAAACCGGTGTTGCGCTGCGTTGTCTTGCTTCCAAGACAAATGCTTTGTGAATGTACAATGAAACAAATTTCAGTTTGCTTGTAACTGCCTTTTGATGGTAAAATAAAGAGGTACACGTGTACTTCAAAAGGAAAACTTCTGGAATGGTGAAAATGATTGTAAAAAGTAGTGGAACTATTAACAATAAAAAAATAAAAGTAGTGGTATTCTGCTCTTGGTATCTCCCCCTCACTTTGACCTCTGAATATATACAATATATGCTTTAAAATATGTGTGCAGTTGTTAGTTAACTACACTACCACTTAATGGCAAGAAGTGCAATAAGCACTTTGGATTAAGGGGTTATATAAATTACACATCATTATCATTACATCAGTAATCAGCAGACAACTAGGAACAAATGAATTTACATACAAGGGAGAGATTACCCTCCACTATTGCAGGAAAATGTTCTACACTTCCAGGTATGTGGTCCATAGACGTAGTATACAGCCTATCAGCAATGATGTTGTCCTCACGAGGACACAGTTTCACAACAGTGTTCTCTGAAGCACCAAGATGTATGGAAATACATTGTGGAAATGGACAGTTATTTAATAATGTAAGCATTTCATTTACAAGCATATAAATTGTGTCAAGGATACAATAGTTGGGTGGAAAGTTGATAGTCATGAAATTGAATGTATACAACTATTAAAATGTTCTTCATGTTCATGTTCGGCCATAGATAATGTTATTCTGATGGTCAATTGATAGACCTGAAAAGCATAGAGGAAATCATTTGTTGTCCTCAAATTTCGAAAATTGTGGAGAAAGATTAGGAATTCATTGTATAATTAAAACATTGAATTCACAATGCAATTTTCAATATGTTTTTCCCATTAAAAACACGTTGTGCACCAGCTCCATTATTTCTAGAGGAAATAAGAATTCTTAAGTGAGTATGTAAACGTTACATGGGTAGTGCCAATAGAGTGTGCCACCTCTTGTAAAGAATTCCCTGGCCCCTTTCTGAGTTGCTATTGTTAAACGTTTGCAGAGTGCAAAGGTAGCTGTGTAATGACACCCTCTACAATGATTGAACTTGCTTTTAACTTTGAAGAAGTTGAATAACATACAAAAATAGCTGTGTCTGTTTCATACATTAATAATTTAGGTAGCCACAGATAAAGTATTCTATTTTTCACCCATTAATTAAAAGGGGGGTGTTGGGGAAAACAATGAATTTAAGGAAGTGACGCCCGAAGCTGTTTACTTTAGGGGTTTATTTCAGGAGATCATCAATATTGTCTAGGATCTTTGAAATCACCAAAAGATCTTGGTCTCTCAGTAGAGATGACTTCTTGAGGAAGCATTTGGGTTGGGGCACTGAAATCCACCATCTGAAAACAAAACAGAGAAAACAGAAACAAAATATGTTTCTAGTATGTGGGTGCTTTACAACCTAGTCCACGGGGATCCTGTACTCAGGTGGCCAGGAAAGGACATCGCTTTTGGATCCCGACCCTGTGGGTGGACAAGCGAGGGATGATCACTTGGGTAGGGGTTCCTCTGGGAGTGGGGGTGAAACACCTGATGGTGAGACATGGTATCCCCTATTTCCACAACCCATTTAACCCCTATCCCTGCTTATTTTATGAGAAACTACATCTCACATAATTCCTCCCCATGTTATATTAACAATATACTGAGCCGAGGAAGATGAGGAATAAGGTAGGGCAGATTACCTCTATTAACTTGCACTGGCTCTGTCCCTGTAATGAGGCCAGGCAGAGTCAGGCACGTAATCCTAACTATATACACCTGCCACGTGTTAACACTCCCGCTTAGATGACTAAAAGGTGGCATGCACAGGCACATTCTGAGTGGGGCTAGATACGAGAAGGAACAGCTCTTTCGGTGCTGATACAAACTAGGCGATGGAAGTCGGGAGGTCAAGTGGCTGATGTGCAGTTATGAAGATCGAGAAAGAGCCAGGCGAGAATCCCCCACTTTTAGGAACTGTAAGAATTCCAAGACTGAAACCGAGTGAGCAGAAGAAAGAAATGTTGAAGGTACTTAAAAGCAACCTGTGACCCTCCCAGGTGAACGACAGAGTTGGGGAGGAGCAGAGGAGGCATTGGAAACAGCCTTGACTGCTGCATGAAGAGCGTTGGTGACAGAAGGCTGATTAGCACAACTGTTGAGTTATTGAAGCCAACAAAAGTCTGGTTTGTGTTAGAAGCAAAAGTAATGGTAACTCAAAAGTTGAAGGTTGTGCTTATGCCAAAAAATCCTGTAATGAAAAGGACAATTGCTGAATTGTAAAAGGAATGGATACAAAGTAACAGAGTGTCCCCGCGAGGTGAAATCACACATTCGAAAGTATCTGTGAAATGTTCTGAGTTGATTGGGAATTAAAGGCAAGAGAGCAATTGTGATCCCAAAAGAAATTGAATGAATGAAAAGCAAAGTATGTGAACTCTGAATGTGCAAAGAAGGCAAACTGAAGAGAATGATAAACATCAAGTACCAAGAGGCATTGGTGTTGTAAGTGGAGGAAGAGTGTGAATTGTAGAATTATTGAAACAGGTCGAAGTGGTCATGCTTGGGTCTATGTAAAATCCTTGCAGTTCTGAAAGTCTTCGATAGTGAAAAGACATCTGAGACAAAACATGGGGAAGGGAACCCCTACGAAGTGCAAGACAGACTCGAGTCTGGCAGAGGAAAGCCTGTGCAGAACTGTGTGAAAAAGTGAAAGGTGAAAGACAGGCTCAAGCCCGACAGAGTACAGTGAATGTCAAAAGTAGAACTGTATATTTATGACAAGGCAGATGAAGCCTAAGGAAGTGATTGAACTACCAGAAGCTTGCAGCCCAAACCTGAACTGTTAAATTGTACCAGTAAGCAAAATTGTACAAGACTGAAAGAAAGGTGCCATCCACCTACACTTTTTAGGAAACTCTCTAGATCTCTCTAGACCTCGTGGTGCTGAACATGGGGAAGGGAGTTGTTATTTAAAGCCGTTCTGACATTTCTTTTGAGACACTATTTTGTTTTTGAATTTCCTGAACACATTTGTCATTTTGAGAAGGTGGCCAAGGTTGGGTGTTCTTAGTGTTCTTAGTATAGTCCTATTTATGTTGATCAGAATGACCGGGACTGTTTTGTTATTTAATGGTTGGGATTACTCCCATTCTATAGGTAGGGCCAGTTAGAAATTCTACCAACCCAGCCAAATGACAGAATAAAGGTTTTTGAAATGTGAATCCATTGTTTCTGTGTCTACTATTGATACCATGCCTTCCTTGCAGGTGGTATTAAACTATATCCATCATTGTTGTCTTTCTTGTAAGGGGTGCAACCTATTGAGGGTTTATTTGGACCACATGTGACAGGAATGATGTATGCTACAGCCATTCTGGGCTGAGGGGATTCCTTGTCCATATTCATCTAATTATGAAAATAGCACTAATGTTTGTGATTCTGGACTACAAATACCGCCAATAAATATATAAATTATGAGTGTTTCAGCTTAGGTTGATGACTCACTCTTTAGATGTAGCATAACTCACCAGTGCCCACCTCTGAGAAGCCTTGCCAATATCAGGGTGTGGCTCTTGGTTTGGAATGCCCTTGCCATTGGTTAAGCATTTGGCAGTTGTGTTTAACAAAGTCCCTAAATGTGTTAAAACATTCTCATTTATCATGAGTAGGTCTATTTGAAGGTGAGAGATAATGTGCTTTGGGGTCTGTGGGGAAGCATGTCTCCAATTCGGCTTGGGATTTTGAATAATGGGAACATTCTACCTTATTGGACCAGGAACCTTTTTTATAAGGATTTGCTTACCATTCACTGCTTTTGCCAAATTACATTTGACAATGAAACTGCCCGACTTTTAGCTCCTCTTTGCTTATTATAACCAATATCTTAATGTGCTTCCTTTCACACTCATAAGTGTGCCCTATTTGTATTGCTGTTCAGTGTCAAAATGCATGTGTCAAATTTGTAACTAATGATTTTTTTGTATCATTATTAAAAAGCTACTAATTGGGAGAACATTTGTATCCAAGTTGGGCAAGGTACCAACAAGCAGGGAGAATACAAATAGAGGGACAAAGTGGATAACGTGTGGCTTACAACTGAATTAGCCATGATCCAGAAATGAGGGGGGAATTTAGATGCCAAAACTGAATTGCAGAGAAGGTTGGGAAGACCCAATGCAAAGATCCTTCCATGCCACGATCAAATGAGCCAAGGATGTCCACTTCCTGAATAGGACCCTTGAGGCACTAAGCTTTCTCAATTACATCTTCTACATCACAAAATAATAAACCAACAACAGTCCAAATCTATCCCTATGATATCAAACTAACAATGGCAAACATTTTTCAAGGCAACCATGGAAAAAAGCAGAGCAAACAAATAATGATAATGTGGTTACCTGTCCTTACATCCTCAATTTACGACTCTCATCATATGCCCCCTACTCTACCCAAGTTGAGACATCAGAAAGATAGAAAATGGCATTTAACGTCCTCTAACCATGGAACAATCGATGTCATCATGAATCAAGGCGTGTGTATGTATCCTTACATCAAAGGTATTACTAATTATGAATGCATCTTTTTCATGAGAAGGGTCGAGATCTTAACCCCAAAAGTCAAAATAAATACTCTGTCTAACCCAAATGATGCTGCCAAACATTGCACTTTATCAAACATCCCCTTACCGAGAAATATGTTGGAGAAAGACATCCATGACTGCCAATCAGGTTTCAGAAGAACAGAGACTTTAATGATGGTTTTCGGTTTCTTGGGATGGTGATCTTTTGTCTGTATTATTCGTGACTGCTAAACCCCTTATGATTTAGTAGAGCACTGGATTCTCATGTTACAGCAGAATGTTTGGAGCACATACACTCTTGAATGCCGGAGAGACGCTTAAGAGTTGGTAGACCACCGGATCCCCACTTAACAGCAGAATGTTTGGAGCACATACACTCTTGAATGCCGGAGAGCCACTTCTGAGTTGGTAGAGCACCAGATCCTTATGTTACAGCAGAATGTTTTGAGCACATACACTCTTGAATGCCGGAGAGACGCGTATGAGTTGGTTGAGCACTGGATCGTCACGTAGCAGCAGAATCTTTGGAGCACATACACTCTTGAATGCCGGAGAGACGCTTATGAGTTGGTAGAGCACCAGAACCTCAGGTAGCAGCAGAATGTTTGGAGCACATGCACTCTTGAATGCCGGAGAGACGCTTAAGAGTTGGTAGACCACCGGATCCCCACTTAACAGCAGAATTTTGGAGCACATTCACTCTTGAATGCCGGAGAGATGCTTAAGAGTTGGTAGACCACTGGATCCCCACTTAACAGCAGAATGTTTGGAGCACATACACTCTTCAATGCCGGAGAGACGCTTATGAGTTGGTAGAGCACCAGATCCTCAGGTAGCAGCAGAATGTTTGGAGCACATACACTCTTGAATACTGGAGAGCCGCTTATGAGTTGGTTGTTGGGTGTCTTGACCCACGTTCAAGTTATTATGCTGCAACATTTGGTGCTGTGGGCTTAGAAAATCCAAGATGGCAGAAAAGCCCACATTTGCGCCAGAATCCAGGAGAACCGCGCAGTTTTGCACACACCAAAATGGTCCCCTGACCTGCCACCCTCCAGTACAAAGAAAGATGGTTCTGTTCAAAATCCGTTTTTATTAATGTCAAAAATTGCTAAGATCATGGGCCCGAAACCACCAAACAAAAATCCAAATCTGGTTGAGTGTTCTACTTTACTCTACTGCAGATCCACATCAATGCCATGTCAAGCAAGGATCATATACTATCAAGTAAAATCCTTTCTTTTTGAAATGTATTAATTCAAGACAGCTGTCAAAAATAGGTGCAGTACCGGCATTGGACACTAGCCGGTGCTAGCGATCTAAACTCTGATAGGAGAACTGTATTTCAGGAGTTGCAAAAGGATCATGAGCTAGCTGCAACTTCAAAGGCTTGCTGATTAATGAAAATTCTTAACACCTGCTTTCCCAGAAGGCACTCTGATTCAATTAACAGTTCAGAGACCCACACAACAGCCCAGGATATCACATGGCCCTGTTGATTGAGAGGGAGGAGTTTCCCCTGCAGCCTGCAGGACACAACATAATAGACCCTTTCAATTGAATGGGGTATGCTGATTTTGGTTGTGGACTGTAAACAGTCTTCTGGAGGAAGGAGAGGCCTGTGATCTCTGACTCACCAAGCTTCTGGGACAGGCCAGACTGGATTGTGGATTCATATTGCAGCAAATATATGTTTGATTAAATTGCTTATAAAATCTTGTATTAAGCTCACAGAAATGTACAATTTGGTGGTCCTTAATATGGAAAATGCCCTCACGATTTGAGACCAAACTCCACTTTGTGCAGGGTTCTGGGACCGAACCCCGCTATTTATTAATATTACAGACACTGTGTTTAGGATAGAGACATAGTAATTTCCAGTAATATGCTCAGGGAAGGGGTGCAGGTCTGTGTAAATTTTGAGGAAAAACCAATATGGCGAAAGTCACTAAAAAGCACAAAATGTTGTCATTTCTTAACCCAAGCTCTTAGAAAGATTAGAGTTGGGCAAGAATGTACCTTAATTCCTGTCATGATCTCTGCTTCCAAAAGGTCAGGGTTTTCCCAACTCCCTTGGAAGCAGATCCATAACCCAGGTTCCGAGTGCCAACCAGTCCCAATTGGGACCTTTTGGACCCAGTCCTGGCGCCAGTGGCACCAGGCTCATAAATATGCCCAGTCCCAGCGCTGGAAGCGCCGGGCTCATAATGCTTGGGTGGACTTACCTTCAGCAGACCATGCTGCTTACTTGCCTGCCAGTTGAGCCTCTGATCCTCTTCTGTTTGGAACTACTTTTCCTGTTGGGTGGGGCTGGAGCCACTCCCTAGATTCAGAACACTGGAACTCTTCTGGAAGGCAGGAACTCTTTTCTTACCAGGAACTCTTTTCTTACTTGGGCGTGGCTGTGGAAGGAGACACCTAAGCACTACAGGAGGCTATTTAAACCACACCCGGTGGATGAATCTTGCTTTGCGTTATTCTGCAACCTCTGCAGCAGAACGCTCATCGTGTCTTCTGCATCCGGTCCTGGGCCTAAGGAAAAAGGCTTACCATCCTGAATCCAGTCTTCAGCAACACCTATAAAGACAAGAAAGAACAGGTTAGCATTCCGGCATCTGAAAGGCAAAGGCTTACCATCCTGAATCCAGTCTTCAGCAACACCTATAAAGACAAGAAAGAACAGGTTAGCATTCCGGCATCTGAAAGGCAAAGGCTTACCTACTCTTCGTGCGCTCCGGAGGTCTTCACACTGCATTCCGGCATCTGAAAGACAAAAGTTTACCAACTCTTCGCACGCTCCGGAGGCCTTCGGCGCTGCATCCCGCATCTGAAAGACAAAACAAGGTGCGTTTAAAGACATTGGGGAACTTTAATACTCACGTGCCATTACTCCTTTCCACATCTAATCCAGTGGGTATTCCGGCACCCTGCAGCCGCTCCGAACTCGTACCTGCAAAATAAAAAGACAGTTAGAGCGCATAGTGAAGCAGGCAACAAGCGCTTACTTACGTGCTTACAGGTGCTTCTATTCATCACACGGGCTCCATCTTCAACTCACTTCAGCCCGTCATCCGCCATCGCCGGAACCCTGCAAAACAAGAGACATCATTACTAAAGACTTTAAAGACATTTGAATGACTCGAAACTTACCGTTCGTGCAGTAAACGACGGACAGCAGTCCTCTGAAGTCAAGAGGCCTGCGCTACCTATCCAGTGAAGAAACTGGTTACAGCACCCTGCCCTGAGGCAGATGGAGAGCTCGGCATTCACTTACCTAAGGTGAGAGCGTTAACCTTTGGGGGTCTACAGGAGAGGAGAAGAGGAAAGAGATAGGGACACCCCAATAACCCCAGTTCTTTAACCCCATATTTTCTATCTGCAGACATCTTACTCTACACGTCAGGCATACAGTGCACAGAGGTCCAGCCCAAAGAGCCAACCGGGTGCTACACATCACCTTTGAAGATACGGTAGTCGCCCAGTCAAGACCGGCGCCTCTGCGAGAATCAGGTGAGCGTTACAGAACGCAAAGCCTACCGCAAAACTCTCGCCCAGGCGCTATGGAAACCTCGGATACTGACCCCCTAGCCCGGTTACTTGGGGAACTAAGGGCAGAAGTGCATGCAGCTCGTCAGGAAACGAATGCTCTAAGAAGGGAACTAATTATTTCCAAGGAGAGAACAGACAATCTTGCTAGACAAGTGCTACAGTCACAAGCCGTTACCCGCATCAGGGGCAAATCTTCCTTCAACATCCTCTATGAATCCAGTGCAGATCAACCTACCTGGGAATGTACCTCTGGCTCCGCCCGAACGATTTTCTGGTGACCCAAAGAGGTTTGCAGTATTTATCAATCAGTGCCGGTTGCACTTCTTATGCCGGCCAGCAGCCTTTCCAACTGATCAAGCAAAAGTAGCTTTTGTACTTTCGTACCTTAGTGGCAATGCGGCAGACTGGTCGATCCCTCTAGTTAATCAAGATGATCCGGTTCTCCATGATTTTCAAGCCTTTCAGCTTAGTATGAAAAAACTGTTCGCAAGACATTCACAGGGGCAGGCCTTGGACAATGAGCTTCTTTCGTTGCGACAGGGTAATCAAGACCTTTTGGCTTATATTGCATCTTTCAATAGACTAATAGTGGAAACTCAATGGCCTGAGGACAAAAGGATTACGCTGTTTTATAGAGGTCTACGTGGAGAGCTCAAAGACGTTTTAGCCCAAGTAGTGAATCCCCCACAAGACTGTTCGGATTATATAGACTTGGTCGTTCAAATAGATCACAGGCTGCAGAACAGGAAGGCCGATCGTTCCAAGTTTGATGCTCGAGTATTTTCCAAACCGCCAACTCCTTCCAAAGGAGTAGACTCCGGGGAACCCATGCAAATAGGGGGTCTAAAAGGTCCTCTAACACAAAGGGAGCGGGAAAGGAGGAAACAGTTGCAATTATGCCTATATTGCGGAAACTCAGGGCACTTTCTTCGAGACTGTCCGGTGAAACCTGCCAAGAAGGCAGTAGGAGCTGCAGTTACCAAAGTTACAAACTCTGAGCAGGGAAACGACCTCGCCCGACAAGAATAGAGGTCCTCTTGCCGAGCGTGAAAACCAGTTCCGTGACCTCGCATTTCGTGATACCTATGGTCCTCATTAGCCCTGATAATCCGGATCGATTACATACAATTGAAGCTTACGTCGACAGCGGTGCCATCGGCAATTATGTGGATCATGAAATGGTTTTGAGGATGAATCTAACTCTTTGTCCCAAGGCTGTAAAGGACGTCATTACTACGGTGGATGGTACGGAGATAGCCTCCGGGCCAGTAACGCATACCACTCAAGAGGTGACGCTAATAAGTCAAGATGGACACCATGAGAAGATCGTGTTCGATGTGATCAAGGCCCCTCAGTTTCAGATTATTCTAGGAATACCTTGGTTAGAGAAACACAATCCTCTGATCGATTGGCGAGCAAGAACGGTCCAGTTTCCAGAATGTGTCTCTACTTGTCACCCTCCACCTGGTGTTGCACTGGCCGCAATTTCTTCAGAGACTCCCCAGTTACCTCCCGAATACCTAGAATACCAAGATGTTTTCCGGAAGGATCAGGCTAACTCTCTACCTCCTCATAGGTCTTATGACTGCCAGATAGACCTGATACCTGGATCTACTCCTCCTTGTAGTAGAATTTATGCCCTCACCGAGCCTGAGAACCTTCACCTTCGACAATACCTGGATCAATACCTGGCAAATGGGTTTATTCGTCCTTCCAAGTCCCCTGCTTCTTCAGCTTTGTTCTTCGTTCCAAAAAAGGAAGGAGACCTTAGAACTTGTATCGATTATCGCTCCCTGAACCAGATCACCGTTAAGAATAGATATCCGTTACCTTTGATCCCTGAACTCCTGGACCAAGTCAGAAAAGCATGCATATATACAAAGCTGGATCTTAGAGGAGCTTACCACTTGGTACGAGTAAAAGAGGGCGATGAATGGAAGACGGCCTTCCGCACCAAGTATGGGCTATTTGAATATCAGGTCATGCCCTTCGGACTTTGCAATGCCCCGGCCGCCTTTCAATATTTTATGAACGATGTCCTCAGAGAGCTCATAGATGTATGTGTTGTTGTTTACATTGACGACATCCTCGTTTATTCTTCATCGGAATCTGAACATCGGAAACACGTGAAAATGGTCCTCGAAAGATTGCGTCAACACAAACTTTTCGCTAAGTTGGAAAAATGTGTTTTCAACGTGACTGAAGTTGAATTCTTGGGATTCATATTATCACCTGGCGGAGTGCGTATGGATTCAAAGAAGGTCGATGCAGTTCTCAAATGGCCATCACCATCCTCCGTAAAAGGTGTGCAAAGCATGTTAGGCTTCGCTAACTTTTACCGCAGGTTTATCCCCGAATTCTCTCGAATAGTCCAGCCCATCACTGCCTTGTTAAAGAAAAACAAACGTTTTGAATGGTCTACCGAGGCGGAACAAGCTTTCCAGGATTTGAAGACTAAATTTATCTCTGCACCAATCTTAAAACACCCTCGCCCCGAACTCCCCTACATCGTGGAAACTGATGCTTCAAGCCTTGCCATGGGGGCAGTTCTATCACAAAAGGACCCGGTAACCAATCAGTTGCATCCCGTGGCATTTTGGTCCCGCAAATTCTCGCCTCCTGAAATCAATTACACGATTACTGACAAGGAACTTCTGGCTATCAAGTCTGCCTTTAAGGCTTGGCGGCATTATCTGCTGGGGGCCCGACACACCGTTACTGTGATTACGGATCACCGAAACCTGCAATATTTGAAGACCGCAAAAGCCCAATCCTCTAGACAACTCCGTTGGGCATTATTCTTTGCCGAGTTTGACTTCATAATTACCTATCGACCTGGTACAAAGAACGGTAAAGCCGATGCCCTTTCTCGGATGGGAGTGGAAGAACACTTGGTCAACCCTAAACCTGTACCAATCATTCCCGAACAAAGAATTCTGGGTGTAATCGCCACAGAATCCATAGAGGAAGTTAAGGATAAAGCCAGGCAACTTGTAACTCCAGCAGACATACAGAATTGGCATCTGCAGGGAAAGGACTTTGCAGTAAAGGACAACTTATTGTATTTCCAAGAACGATTATACCTACCCAGCACAGATTTTCAGAAAAAAGTAATCTCTTGTTATCACGACTCTTTAATGGAAGGTCATCCCGGTATAGCCAAGACCTCAGAAAAGATCAAGCGCTACTTCTGGTGGCCGTCTTGGAAAAAAGATATCAGAGACTTTATAATGTCCTGTGGAGTATGCGCCCAAAACAAGAGTCAAAAGGAAAGACCAGCAGGCCTCTTACGCCCTATTGACATCCCACCTCGCCCTTGGCATACGCTTTCTATGGACTTCATCACCGATCTACCTCCATGCTCCGGATACAATACGATTCTAGTAATCGTGGACTTATTCTCCAAGATGGCGCATTTCATTCCGCTCAAAGGCTTGCCAACAGCAGCAACTCTGGCCCGAGAATTTCTCGAAAACATCGTCCGACTGCACGGTTTTCCTTCGGTTCTAATTTCGGATCGAGGTAGTCAATTTATTTCTCATTTTTGGCGAAGTTGCTGTCGGTCGGCTCAAATTGATGTGAGACTATCGACCAGTCACCACCCTCAGACCGACGGACATACCGAGAGGACCAATCAAACTCTGGAACAGTATTTACGCTGCATGCTGCAACAAACTGAAAAAACTTGGAAAGATATCCTTTGGATAGCCGAGTATGCCTACAATAACTCTGTCCATTCGGGAACTGGGAAAACCCCGTTTTTTCTTTTGTACGGCAGTCACCCTCGAACCTCGGAGTTGGATCCCCTCCAAGATCTTGAAACACCAGCAGTAGACTACCTGCATTCTACAATCACCCAAGCCTTTAAGGAAGCTGTTTCTCACCTTCAAAGGGCTAAAGAACAATACAAGAAAGGAGCAGATCAACATCGGAAGGAAGCCCCTCACTATCAAGTAGGGGATCAAGTCTGGTTATCCACCAAATATCTATCTCTAAAAGGGCCACGCACATTCAACCCAAGATACCTTGGTCCCTATTCCATCACTACCATAGTAAACCCAGTAGCGGTCAAGTTGGACTTGCGCCCGCACATGAAGATACATCCGGTCTTCCACGTCTCTCTATTAAAACCCGTGCAACCTCAAACCCGACTAACCAAATCTCCAAAACCTATCCTAGTGGATGGAGAACTCGAGTTTGAAGTCAAAAGCATTCTGGACTCCAAGATCTCCAAATCTAAACTATTCTACCTAATTGACTGGAAAGGCTACGGCCCCCAAGAGAGATCCTGGGAACCTGCTGAATATGTCCACGCTCCTCGCCTAATCAAAAGATTTCACCGAACATTTCCTGACAAGCCAAAACCCCCGGAGAAGCCCGGTTTGGGAGGGGCCTTGAGGGGGGGTACTGTCATGATCTCTGCTTCCAAAAGGTCAGGGTTTTCCCAACTCCCTTGGAAGCAGATCCATAACCCAGGTTCCGAGTGCCAACCAGTCCCAATTGGGACCTTTTGGACCCAGTCCTGGCGCCAGTGGCACCAGGCTCATAAATATGCCCAGTCCCAGCGCTGGAAGCGCCGGGCTCATAATGCTTGGGTGGACTTACCTTCAGCAGACCATGCTGCTTACTTGCCTGCCAGTTGAGCCTCTGATCCTCTTCTGTTTGGAACTACTTTTCCTGTTGGGTGGGGCTGGAGCCACTCCCTAGATTCAGAACACTGGAACTCTTCTGGAAGGCAGGAACTCTTTTCTTACCAGGAACTCTTTTCTTACTTGGGCGTGGCTGTGGAAGGAGACACCTAAGCACTACAGGAGGCTATTTAAACCACACCCGGTGGATGAATCTTGCTTTGCGTTATTCTGCAACCTCTGCAGCAGAACGCTCATCGTGTCTTCTGCATCCGGTCCTGGGCCTAAGGAAAAATGCTTACCATCCTGAATCCAGTCTTCAGCAACACCTATAAAGACAAGAAAGAACAGGTTAGCATTCCGGCATCTGAAAGGCAAAGGCTTACCATCCTGAATCCAGTCTTCAGCAACACCTATAAAGACAAGAAAGAACAGGTTAGCATTCCGGCATCTGAAAGGCAAAGGCTTACCTACTCTTCGTGCGCTCCGGAGGTCTTCACACTGCATTCCGGCATCTGAAAGACAAAAGTTTACCAACTCTTCGCACGCTCCGGAGGCCTTCGGCGCTGCATCCCGCATCTGAAAGACAAAACAAGGTGCGTTTAAAGACATTGGGGAACTTTAATACTCACGTGCCATTCCTCCTTTCCACATCTAATCCAGTGGGTATTCCGGCACCCTGCAGCCGCTCCGAACTCGTACCTGCAAAATAAAAAGACAGTTAGAGCGCATAGTGAAGCAGGCAACAAGCGCTTACTTACGTGCTTCCAGGCGCTTCTATTCATCACACGGGCTCCATCTTCAACTCACTTCAGCCCGTCATCCGCCATCGCCGGAACCCTGCAAAACAAGAGACATCATTACTAAAGACTTTAAAGACATTTGAATGACTCGAAACTTACCGTTCGTGCAGTAAACGACGGACAGCAGTCCTCTGAAGTCAAGAGGCCTGCGCTACCTATCCAGTGAAGAAACTGGTTACAGCACCCTGCCCTGAGGCAGATGGAGAGCTCGGCATTCACTTACCTAAGGTGAGAGCGTTAACCTTTGGGGGTCTACAGGAGAGGAGAAGAGGAAAGAGATAGGGACACCCCAATAACCCCAGTTCATTAACCCCATATTTTCTATCTGCAGACATCTTACTCTACACGTCAGGCATACAGTGCACAGAGGTTCAGCCCAAAGAGCCAACCGGGTGCTACACATCACCTTTGAAGATACGGTAGTCGCCCAGTCAAGACCGGCGCCTCTGCGAGAATCAGGTGAGCGTTACAATTCCTCTGCAGTGTGTATATGTAATTTCAACGACATGTGTATCTGGGAAACCTGTTAGTTATGAAAAATTCATTTTCTAAGTAAAAGCAAAGGGGCGTTTCTTCAATAGATTGTAAAATGATGACTCACTCTGACTCACTCTGACACACTATCCCTTCTCAAATCAGGTCACAGAGAATCCTTGACCTATCAAATCATGAGAGGGTTGGGCATGCAGAATGAGCCGACCCACCCACTTTCAAAACACATAAAAAGAGACTGCTTTGGACAGGCAGGACACTCACTTTCCATTTTCTTGAGAAGCACTCTGCCGGACGAGACAATATCCAGAAGGACCATCTCCAGAACTTAGAATCCAGACTTCAGAACTTTTTCAGCAGGCCTCAAAATCTTTTGCAAACTATTCAACAGCCGGGCGAGCTGGCTGATTCTGGCTAGAACTCTGGGCCAGAACCATATCCAGACCCAGAAAGCAGAGCTGTATCCAGAACCGGTAGCAGACCCAGAAAGCAGTGCTGTATCCAGAGAGACCAGAACCAGAGAGACCATACCTCGGTGAAGTGCCGCTAGCAGACCCAGACCAGACCGCTGTGAGCAGAACCAGTACCAGAAGCCGCCGGAGTCCAGTCCAAACCTGACCAGACCTTGACGGCCTGTTTCAAATTTATAGTGTGAGTACTCAGCTAAAACTGTGCCAGAACCAATCTCTTAGTCTAAAATAATCTGATTCAAACCATTTTAACCTGTCCAGAACTGCATCATAGAATCGTGTGTCCCTTCTCCGATTTTAAACCTGTAAAAGTGTCATTTTGCCATTTTGAATCATTATTTAATTTCTGAAAAACTACCTTCACAAAATCGTTTGCATCATTTTAAAGCTAAGATTCTATGCTTTCCAACAAGCTCTAAACCGACTTGCTACTCCTTATAGATTCTCCATAATCGCGATCGACGCACTCGAAAAAAGTGCAGCGAATTGACATTTTGCTTCATTTCAACCACGTGTAAAAATATCTGTCTTTTGCTTCCGTTATTGAATTCCGTTTTCAACCTGATAACCATCCCTGAATCATTGATAGTGCTGACCTGAACTAATTCAAAGTAGCTATCACCTACCCTGAACCTCCTATGGGGAATTAAAAGCATTTTTAGCATATTTTACTTCATTGCCACCACATTTAAAAGGGTTTGCCTACTTTAAAATCATACCTGTTTTCCTCTAAGCTCGCTGGGGGGAACTGGAACTTTTTATTGCATATTGTTTATTTTCCTGAAAACTGTGTGCTCCCCTTCCATCTCTTTCTATTGCATAGGGGGGGAGTGAATTGACACAAGCGCAAAAGTGAACATATTATCTCTTGTGGAACCCTATCAGTTTATTTCTGTACTGCATTTTCTTTCCATCATTGTTTTTCCTTGAAACCATAAAAGCATTCTCAGTTACCTTTTCCTTCCTATATCAACTCCTAAGTAATTAAATAAGCGTACAATTGTAATATTATCCATTGTTGATCACTGTCATATTCTTAAGTGTGATATCAAATATTAATTTATTATAAAAGTGTGATATATATATATAAATATATATATATATATATATATATATTGTTTAATTGTTCCAATAAATCTTTTAAATTGCAAAACACACCTACTTCTTGGCTCAGTGAGGTCAGGGGGATTCAAAGAGAGGGGGGTTATATAAGGGTTTATCATCGAGAGTATAATTTGTCAAAAAAATATATAAATAAGGGTTTCCCTTGGGCGTCCCAGACGAGGCACTGACTTAGTGGGATTGCTGAATTGAAGTCACTTGACAGATTGGGGGCTCGAGCCGGGGATTCTGGATTAGATCTATCACTTGTGCAGAGTAATAAAGTGTGCTAATTGACAGGATACATATATCCTGTTGGATCACCAAGCCGTGTTACACTGTAAAAACACCCCTCAAAGGAACGCTCTAAGGAAACGGTCTGTTTTGCAAAATAAAATACAAACTTCTGTAAGTCAGGAAGGAAATCAATTTCCAGAATGACGACCTTGGTAGATTTCAAAATAGCCAGAGAACACCTCTTACATAAGCTATTTGTGAGAGGTGAGTGGGCTCATCAGGACCAGGCGGTCTGGTTGCAGGCAATCGCACCCCAGATCACTGAAACAGGGTCAGATATATGGAGAGATCAGGGTCCCTTACATGTGGCCCTGAGTGAACTATTTCTGTCCCTAAGGCCAAGGATGAGCACAACAAGATTGCCAGGGTAGCAGCATATTTATATTTATATATGGGAGCGATACAGAACAAATGTGCTGATGGCCAAGATCTGGCAAATAGGAAATGGATGGCATTAGAGAAGGCCCAATCTGACCCGGTCTCTTCCGAGCAGAGGCTGCAGAGGGGCCAGGAGTCAGAAAATGATAGTAGGCAGTATATCATTAAAATAAAAGAGGATATGGGTATCCTGCAACAGGAAAAGTCTGACCAGGATAACAGATTTCTGGCCTTGCAGAAGGAGTACCAAGAAGGTTTGGACGCCCTACTGCAGAGCCAGAAAAAGCTGGAGCAACAACTGGACTTCAATAGGGCATTCGCAGAGCAGGTAGTCACCCTGCAAAGCCACCTAGATAGGGAGAAGACAGAGAGCAACAAACTAATCCTGAAAGACCTGGATACCCAGACAGAATTTGAAGAAGAGCGCCAGAAAGCTGGGGCCCTTAAAAGGCAGAGGGACGACCTGCCGGCACAGATACAGGCTCTTAGTCAGGAAAGGGACACCTTTGGCCTGGAAATCTGCCAATTAAAAGAAAAAATTGAAGAAAATCACCTGGCCCTCCAGGGACTGGGTGACCTCCAAAAAGAGCATCAGAACTTGTTAGAGCACACCAGGAGGGTGGAAGATGCTCTGGCAAGAAAGGAACAGGCCAGTAGGGATGGCACTCAGGAGGTAACCCTCCTGCAGCAAAGACTGGCCCAGTATTCCAGGACCAACCAGGAGGCACAGAGAGAGAATGAGGCTCTCTGTCAGCACAATGATAGGCTCCAGCAACAAGTAGCCATGCAGGAGAGACTGATAGAGTCTAGTAAGGCCTTAACTGAGGAACCGAAAGCACAGGCTCTTGCATGGCAACAGGGAGCAGGGGCTGATAGAGATGAGGTTCGCTGGGAAAGGGAAACACCTGAGCATAACCTCAGGAGCCCTAGTACCAGAGGCCTTCATCTCTCCCAGTCCTTGGACTCTGCCACCCCCATGTCCCATGGCACACATGAGACCAGGGCCACGGGGATGGCAGATTACCATCCTGCCAAAAGTATGGGGCTCATAGGCCAGTACCACCCAGGAAGGGATGGGCGGGCATCCGGGTATGGGCACCTAGGTACAGTGCAATTTAGTGGGGAACCCTGGGAGAGTAGGCCGTCTAAGGGCGTTCTGAAAACCTCTGCCCAGTTAGGTCAGTGGGGGGGGGGGGGTACTCATCAAATCCTGGTAGCAAGGAGGAATCTGAAGACTCCTCTGAATGTCACAGGACAAAGGAGACCAGGTCCCCACATTCTGCCAGTCATTCCCAGGCTCGCAGAATCCAGGAAAACCTGGAAGATCAGACGGGCACCTCTGGGAGCAGTGCTTCTGAGTCAGAGGATGAATGCACCAGGGTTACCCGAACCAAAAAGGCCAAATAAGGCAAAAAAGGGCCTTGCTTAAGGACCCCTTAAAACAGATTAAGGCAATAAGGAGTGTCATCACCCCTTATCACAAGAACGCCAAGTATTCTGTTTGGGAACACTTGTAGCTTTACGAGCAATTGATGGAGACTTTCCATTTGAAGGACAGCAGTAGCTGCATTGAGTATGTCAAATGGACATTCTCCCCAGAATACTCCAGTTTCTTTGCGGGGCTGGAGGACCAAAACCATTGAAGATGGTCCACATATAGGGTGGCCATCTTGAAACATTTTTCTGTTCACAGAAATCCCCAAGAGGCTCGCAAGGCATCCTACAATTTGCATTGTGGGGAGGATCAGGCCCCACAAGAATTTGTGCAGGAATTGAAGTGTGCTTTTGCACAGACTACAAAAAGGGTGCGCACGGACAGTAAATAATTTTTTAATAAGTTTTTCCATGCCTTACCCAAATACATAATGACCCAGCATGTGAGAGATTTTCACGAGAAAAGATCTTTAGACTGGGTCATTGAGCAAGCCACCCGCATCTATGAGGTGCAGAAATCGGTGGAAAATAAAAATAACGCCCAGAAAAGCCCCAAATCAACCAGCACACCTGCTGCTGCCAAGGTGGCAGAGGTAAAGGTTGCCCCCATTTTAGATTTGGAGATGGGGGGGCCTAAGAACCTGCCTGCACCGAATAATTCAAAGCCCAGAAGGCCCTCCGGCCAGTCACAGACAGGGAGTCCAGGAGGTAGTCCCACAAATGGGGTCCCTCACTCCCCTGATTATGTAAGTCCCCGCTACAAACAAAACCGACCCATCCTGGGTTATGTGTGGACTCCTCCAGCCCAAGGGGGAGGATCCTGCCAAGCACCTAACCTAGGGAACTTCCTTCCTAATTTCCCACAGGAGGGCAGAAATTCACCAAACCCTGGGCAGAACTTTTTTCCCAGGTATCCCCCTATTTCCAGCCCCAAAATCATCCATCCTTCTTTCCCCAATTCCCTGAGCCCAGACCACCTAATCCGGGAGAGGGGAGGCCAAGGGTGGAGGGGTACCAAAATCTTCCCAACCCGGGGTACTACCAGAGAAGGGATAGCTACCCTTCCCGGGATCAGCCCAGGGGAGAAAACAGAACCCCGTATCAGCCTGAGCGGGTTTCCCAACTTGAGCGCCAGGTCCAAAATATGGCACAGGAGCTGGGTCGCGTGCTGAGGGCTCAGCAGAATCCTCAGATGAGCATGCCAGCGCAGAATGCCCCAAACTCTGGACCTGGTGCTCCAGAACAATGACGGGGCAGCACCCCGATAACCCACCGGTTCCCAGGGAGGAGGCACAAAGGGAAGGGGGGTGTATAGCCTTGGAGGAAGCTACCTTCCCCACTTGTAAACAGCCCCTGGAAACCCAGGAACCAGAAACAAAATCTCCTACCCCTGAAAGTCTGCCACCCTAGGAGCAGAGAGGAGGTAGGAGAAACAAAGGACCCAAACAGACCCATTTTGTGGAGGAGGTACAGGTCTTCCAATTTGAGGGAGAGGGATCCTCAGAGGATCCTGGGAAAAGGATCTTCTCCTTCAGAGATGGGGGAACTCCTCCCAAGGAAAAATGGGTCCCAAGGGATTCCAACCCAGATGGGGTAGATGTGGGGATTGAGCTGTCACCGCCCATCATTCTATCCCAGAACCAACAATACCGAAAACCCCTGGTTCAAACCCATCCAGATGACTGCCTCCAAAAAGGGGGGGCGGCCCAGAACTGGAACCAGGGTAACACAAAATCGCATCCATAGACTGGGTAGATGTGGGGATTGAGCTGTCGCCGCCCATCATTCTATCCCAGAACCAACAAGAACGGAAACCCCTGGTTCAAACCCATCCGGGTGACTGCCTCCAAAAAGGGGGGGGGCGGCCCAGAACCGGAACAAGGGGAACCCAAAACCGCATTATATCCAGTTGCCAACTTTTTCTTTCAGATTCCCAAAACTCCTTGCCGAACTCTGCCCAAATCTCTTCTCTCTCAATGTCCAAAACCAGAAAATTAGCCCACCAGTTGTCCAAAAATGTGCATTATCTGTGCCCCCTTGAGGAGAAGGAGGGAAGATACTATGCCCCGGTACAAGTACAGGGGCAGGGTACAATTTTGGCACTGGTGGACACTGGATCCCAAGCTACTCTTCTGTCCAAAAGGGCCTTTGATTAACTAAATGCAAGAAGGGTGGAGAATTACTGTATTCCTCTCACCTCTCTTCCTGGACAACTTCAGAACTTTGACGGGAAGGAAATTCCCGTTGAGGGGACTGCAGATTTGGACATCAAAATTGGGCAACACAAGGTGAAACACCCAGTCATAGTAGTGACTCCAGAGGGCACCCCTTGTTTACTAGGGAATGACCTCCTGAGAAGGTTTTCATCCCTAATAGATTGCGTAAACAAGGTCCTCTGGACCCAGACTAGCTGACCAATAAAATTAAAGCAGAGTGTCAACCATGTTAGTTTGAAGGGCACGTGCCACATGGTTGAACAAAAATCTGACCAAGTAGAATTTCACTTCCAGAACAACCAAATTCCAGTAGTGACAGTAATAGCAGTAGGACAACAGACTGGTGATGGGGGATCCTCTCTATTTCTGAAAATCAACCTTCCTTCCAGTTTAAGGTGGCATTCCACACTGGAAGGAAACACTCTGAAATTCTTTACTAATCCACAATCAGACATTCCCACTCCAATAGTTCAGAAAGATGTGGAATCAGCTCAGAGCCTGACTGATATTCAGCAAATTGGAGAACAGTTGTTCATCCCTGTTCTGTTAAATGATGGGAAGGACTCTGTTCTCGCCTGAGTGTGTGTGAACAACGGTAAGAGCTTCATCAGCGAAAGCCATGTTCCGCCAACTCCCAAAAGATCCAGCCATTCCCACATTCAAACTGATAGACAAATGGGAAATGGACCTGGAAGCACCCAATTCCAAACATCTCCTGCCAAGCAGGTGTATGCTCAAAATCTCCATTGGCAACAAGAGCATAGTCCATAATTGTTGGGTCGTGCGAGACGTCACTGCCGCCTTTTACTTAGGCAGTGACATTCTCAATCGCTTTGCCATTAGTTTGGACCTAATAAACTTCAAAGCTTGGTCCCGATTAGCGGATAATCCCATGGGCTTTGATGATCCAGAAAAAGCATTTAGGTCAGCTCAATTGCTACCTTATGCAGTTGAAATTCAGGTTAAAGAGGAAGTCACCATCCCAGAAAGGACCCGACAATTCTCCCTGGAAGTGAAAGTTAAAAGAGGACAAAAATTGAAAAACCCTGATAATTATATTCATCTAAATGCTTCTCACCAACAGCAAGGGTTGGGGGTAAACCCAACACCATTAGTCAACATAGAACATGGCACCATTCCAATAGAGGTGGATAACAGCGACTTAAAGAGTATTACTCTAGCCGCAGGCACCATTATTGGAATGGCGGTTGATGAACAACATTTCTCCATTGATTTAGGAAATGAACTGTTAGGACCAATCCCCAAAGACTGTTTTGACAGTGACAGTGATGACAATACAACACCAGACAGGATGTTTACCCGGCATGGGGGGAACTTCCTGGTGTACACTCCCTGCCCTTATGGTAAGGAAGATGTGACTTGTGACTTCAGGAGGGATGAGGTGATTTTCCAGGTCCATGAGGGATGCCTTTCCCACCTGAAGCCTCCAGTCCAAATTAGCACTCTGACCAGGGACTTCTCCACCCAGCTGGAGGAGGCCGCTGAGATAGCCAAACTAGAAGTCTTTCCAGGCTTCAGGCAGATGGTGGAAGAGAGAGTCAACCTAGCTGATGCCTGTGTGACTCTGGAACAGAAGCAAAAGTTGAAACAAGTTTTCTTGGATTTCCAAGATCTCTTTGCGGTAGACTCATATGACTGTGGTTGCACCGACATCCACACAACAACAATTCCCATGGACCCTGGTATGACTCCAGTGTTTTTGAAGCCATATCGTTTGCCCCTCGCATCCATGGAGTCCCTTACTGAAATAATTAAGAACCTTGAGTCCCGGGGGATAATCCGTCCAGTGCACAGCACCTTCAATAATCCGGTGCTGGGAATATTGAAGCCAAACGGCCAGTGAAGACTCTGCGCCGACCTTAGGGAGCTCAACAAATGGATCCATACTTCCCAATGGCCTCTGCCCTACATTGACCAAGGGCTGGCCCAGATTCAGGGGTCACAGGTATTCACTGCAATAGACCTGACCAATGGATACTGGACCGTGCCTGTCAGTAGGGAGGACCAATACAAACTGGCTTTTACCTTTGGGGGCCAGCAGTACACATGGACCCAAACTCCCTTCGGATACCTCAACTCCGGCAATGAGTTCAACATTTTCCTACACAAGGCCATGCCCGACCTGGGTGCGAGGGGTAACCTGGCTTATGTAGATGATGTCCTCATCAAAAGTTCAACTGTGGAGGAACATATAGCGAAGATCCGTTATGTTCTGACCCAGTTGAGGGCCGCCGGAGCAAAACTTTCCTTTCAGAAAGCACAGTGGTGTAGAACCCGTGTTAATTTCTTGGGGCATGAGATTTCTCCTCAGGGTCTCTGTCCCCAGGAAAAGAAAGTGGAAGCACTTCAGAAACTGAAAGACCCCACAACTCTGCGGGAAGTAAGGAGCCTCCTCGGACTGACTAATTACAGCAGAAAGTTCATTGAGGGCTACGCAGAGATCACCAGACCCCTGATTCATCTCTTGAAGGGGGGTCAAGTGGGAATGGGGTCCAGAACAGTCCGAGGCAGTAAGACAGCTCAAAAGAAGCCTCTCACAAGCACCCTACCTAGCTTACCCTGTCAGAAACAAGGAGATTTTCCTGGAGACAGGGTTCTCTAATACGTGCTTGACGGCAGTATTATACCAAAAACATGACAAGGTCAATAAAGTAATCTCCTATGTGAGCAAAACTTTATCCTCTGTGGAGGAAAAATTCAACGATTGTGAGAAGACACTCCTGGCAACGGTGTGGGCATTGAAGAATTACCGCCCGTTTATCCAGAGGGAACACATCATAGTGGAGACTCCACACCAGCCTCTGCAATATCTCCAAAGTGACAGAATCCGGGCCGGAAATGTGAGTAATTCCCGAATTACTTCCTGGATTCTGTCAATGCAAGGCTTTCCTGTGGAGGTCAGATATGGCCAAAACAAGAGGAGTCCCCTCGCGCAAGGTCTGGCTGACTTGCATGATTGTGCCAGAGAAAACTGTCTCGAGGACGAAAGTCTAAAAATCAAGGACAACATGGAGGCATACCTTAATTCCCCACACAAAGTCTTTGAAGAAGACAAGTGTGAGGGAATGCCCAGAGCTATGTGGATGGATGCTCTTACCATGTTGACAACAACGGGGAAAAATAACTTGTTGCCCGGCATAGGGAATGCATGGGTGAAGGAGTCCCCAGAACCCTCCGCTGGGTACAAAATTGGTCCCTGAAGTAGTCAGGTGGCAGAGTTGATGGCTGTGCATCAAGCCATCCTCACTGCTGTCCAACATCAACTCCACAAACTGGTCATAATCACAGTTTCAGATTATGTACGGAACGGGTTCGTGGAGCACCTGGTTAATTGGAAAACCAGAGGCATGTTATGTGCTAATAACACACCCTTGAAACATGGGAAGTTAATCCAAAATATTGATGATCTGGTCACCTCGAATGGGATGACCATCTACTGGAAAAAGATCATGGGTCATTCCAAAGTAGAGGGACCAGACAAAACTGGAAATGACTTAGCTGATCAGCTGGCCAAAACCGGGGCCATCCAAGGGGATCTAATAGAGATTGAGTCCCTGTTGAGGCAAATCCAGGTCACTGCTATCACTAGGTCCCAGACAAATGCTCACAATTATCTTTCAACTGCACAATGGAGTAAGGAGAACCCAGATGCTGATTTGATCATGGCTCAGAAGGGGGATCCAATAATTGGTAAGTTTTACCAACACATTGAGGACCCTGAGAACTTTCCCCTGACGGATACCGATTACATTAGGAAAGAGGACCTTAGAGTGTTGATGAAATGTCCAAAAATGTTCCGAATCCAAGACGGTTTGTTGTTAAGGAAATCCCAAGCTGGCCATGATCAGTGGGTGGTTCCTACCTCATTCCGAAGCCTGATGTTAATTCACACCCATGATGCGGCCACCTCCGGTCATAAGGGGTTTCAAACAACACTTGAGATCTTAAGAGAGGTTGCATACTGGCCACACATGGGGCAGGACCTCAACCAATACTTGAAGGGGTGTCTTGTGTGTGCACAATTTCAGCCAACATCCCTTACACACCGTGCACCTCTCCAAATGAGGGGGATGACACTGCCATGGTCAGATTTGCAAATCGACTTCATAGGCCCTGTGATTCGCTCCTCTAGGGGAAATAAATACATGTTGACCGTCACAGGCTTTTTTACTAAGTGGGTGGAATGTCTCCCGGCCCCAAACTGCAAGGCAGAAACAGCAGCTGCCCTGATGATCAACCACATCTTTTCGTGTTTTGGTCTACCCCAAAGGATTGAGTCAGACAGAGGTAGCCACTTCACCAGCGAAGTAATGACTAAGATGTGGGAGATACTGGGGGTTAAAAGGAAGCTACATATTGCTTACTGGCCAGCCTCTTCTGGTGCAGTGGAGAGATACAACAGAACCATAGTGAGCATCTTAAAGAAGTTTGTGGCAGATTCTGGGCAAAGTTGGGATATCCGATTACCTCTGGTCCTAATGGCCATCAGATCTACCCCTTCATCTGCAACTAAAATGTCACCATTTGAGCTGATGACTGGACACAAGATGGTGCTTCCCCAGCATTTGCTCAACAGGACCCAAGGGCAGACATTGATAAATGCCACCACAACTCATGAGTATGTGGAGAATTAAGGAAACACCTTCAACATGCTTTTGCCTATGCTCAGCGGAATCTAGAAAGATCAGCTGATAGCATGGAGACCCATTAAGAATTGAAAACCACCATGAAAGAGTACAATGTAGGAGACCGGATTTATCTACACAATTTCCAAAGAAACCAGGCCAAACAGCGAAAAATTTTGCCTACATGGAAGGGACCTTTTGAAATTATAGACAAGATCTCCCCAGTTGACTACAAGATCCGCATCCCCAAAGGTAGTTTGGCAGAAGGGGAAGACAAGTGGGAACATATAAATCAGTTAAAGTGTTGCCATCCCAGGCACACTCTGCAGCAACTGGAGGAGTCCTCTGCAATACCAGAGGGGGCCATTCCAGAGTAATTCAGTTCCAACCCTAAAATATCCCACATATAGTCTCTAAAATATTATGATTCTTGAATAATTCTTGATTATATCTTGTTTTTTTAAAATAAGAATGTAAATGTCTACTGATTTATAAAATGTATATGCCGCCCCTCTATATCAATGGTGGGGGAGAAATGTCTACGAATAGGTATTGCCGCTTTGCTTTGTCATACTAGGAGAAAGAAAACCTGGAGACTGACCTCGGAAGACGACCCGGGGACCGGGAGCAAAGATCCGAGGGGCCCGGGGTACCGCCCAATACTCCCATCAGGACCGGCGAGGAGAACCGATCGATCCACCCTGATGAAGGAAAAGATGCTGAACGTTGTCATCTGCGGAATCTGAAGAAGATGATGCAGACATCCCAGCACGTGCATCAAAACATCCTTTGCACCCGACTCCCCCTCGATTAAAAATCAAAGCGCAGTCGGGCGGGGGGGCTTGTTGAGTGTCTTGACCTACGTTCAAGTAATTATGCTGTAACATTTGGTGCTGTGGGCTTAGAAAATCCAAGATGGCAAAAAAGCCCACATTTGTGCCAGAATCCAGGAGAACCGCGCAGTTTTGCGCACACCAAAATGGTCCCCTGACCTGCCATCCACCAGTGCAAAGAAAGATGGTTCTGTTCAAAATCCGTTTTTATTAATGTCAAAAATTGCTAAGATCATGGGCCCGAAACCACCCAACAAAAATCCAACTCAAGTTGAGTGTTGTACTTTACTCTACTGCAGATCCACATCAAAGCCATGTCAAGCAATGATCATATACTATCAAGTAAAATCCTTTCTTTTTGAAATGTATTAATTCAAGACAGCTGTCAAAAATAGGTGCAGTACCGGCATTGGACACTAGCCGGCGCTAGCGATCTAAACTCTGATAGGAGAACTGTATTTCAGGAGTTGCAAAAGGATCCTGAGCTAGCTGGGACTTCAAAGGCTTGCTGATTAATGAAAATTCTTAACACCTGCTTTCCCAGAAGGCAGTCTGATTCAATTAACAGTTCAGAGACCCACACAACAGCCCAGGATATCACATGGCCCTGATGATTGAGAGGGAGGAGTTTCCCCTGCAGCCTGCAGGACACAACACAATAGACCCTTTCAATTGAATGGGGTATGCTGATTTTGGGTGTGGACTGTAAACAGTCTTCTGGAGGAAGGAGAGGCCAGTGATCTCTGACTCACCAAGCTTCTGGGGGCGGGCCAGACTGGATTGTGGATTCATATTGCATAAAATATATGTTTGATTAAATTGCTTATAAATTCTTGTATTAAGCACACACAAATGTACAATTTGGGGGTCCTTAATATGGAAAATGCCCTCACGATTTGAGACCAAACTCCACTTTGTGCGGTGTTCTGGGACCGAACCCCGCTATTTATTAATATTGCAGACACTGTGTTTAGGATAGAGACATAGTCATTTCCAGTAATATGCTCAGGGAAGGGGTGCAGGTCTGTGTAATTTTGAGGAAAAACCAATATGGCGAAAGTCACTAAAAAGCACAAAATGTTGCCATTTCTTAACCCAAGCTCTTAGAAAGATCAGAGTTGGGCAAGAATGTACCTTAATTCATTTGCAATGTGTATATGTAATTTCAACGATGTGTGTATCTGGGAAACCTGTTAGTTATGAAAAATTTTCTAAGTAAAAGCAAAGGGGCGTTTCTTCAATAGATTGTAAAATGATGACTCACTCTGACTCACTCTGACACACTATCCCTTCTCAAATCAGGTCACAGAGAATCCTTGACCTATCAAATCATGAGAGGGTTGGGCATGCAGAATGAGCCGACCCACCCACTTTCAAAACACATAAAAAGAGACTGCTTTGGACAGGCAGGACACTCACTTTCCATTTTCTTGCGAAGCACTCTGCCGGACCAGACAATATCCAGAAGGACCATCTCCAGAACTTAGAATCCAGACTTCAGAACTTTTTCAGCAGGCCTCAAAATCATTCAACAGCCGGGCGAGCTGTCTGATTCTGGCTAGAACTCTGGGCCAGAACCATATCCAGACCCAGAAAGCAGAGCTGTATCCAGAACTGGTAGCAGACCCAGAAAGCAGTGCTGTATCCAGAGAGACCAGAACCAGAGAGACCAGACCACTGTGAAGTGCCGCTAGCAGACCCAGACAAGACCGCTGTGAGCAGAACCAGTACCAGAAGCCACCGGAGTCCAGTCCAAACCTGACCAGACTTTGACAGCCTGTTTTAAATTTATAGTGTGAGTACTCAGCTAGAACTGTACCAGAAGCAATCTCTTAGTCTAAAATAATCTGATTCAAACCATTTTAACCTGTCCAGAAATGCATCATAGAATCGTGTGTCCCTTCTCCGATTTTAAACTTGTAAAAGTGTCATTTTGCCATTTTGAATCATTATTTCATTTCTGAAAAACTACCTTCACAAAATCGTTCGCATCATTTTAAAGCTAAGATTTTATGCTTTCCAACAAGCTCTAAACCGACTTGCTACTCCTTATAGATTCTCTGTAATCGTGATCGCCGCACTCAAAAAAAGGGCCGCAAATTGACATTTTGCTTCATTTCAATCACGTGTAAAAATATCTGTCTTTTGCTTCCATTATCGAATTCCGTTTTCAACCTGATAACCAACCCTGAATCATTGATAGTGCTGACCTGAACTAATTCAAAGTAGCTATCACCTACCCTGAACCTCCTATAGGGAATTAAAAGCATCATTAGCATATTTTACTTCAATGCCACCACATTTAAAAGGATTTGCCTGCTTTAAAAATCATACCTGTTTTCCTCTAAGCTCGCTGGGGGGAACTGGAACTTGCATTTTGTTTGTATTCTTGAAAATGGTGTGCTCCCCTTCCATCTCCTTCTATTGCATAGGGGGGGAGTGAATTGCCACAAGGGGAAAAGTGAACATATTATCTCTTGTGAAACCCTATCAGTTTATTTCTGTACTGCATTTTCTTTCCATCATTGTTTTTCCTTGAAACCATAAAAGCATTCTCAGTTACCTTTTCCTTCCTATACCAACTCCTAAGTAATTAAATAAGCGTACAATTGTAATATTATCCATTGTTGATCACTGTCAAATTCTTAAGTGTGATATCAAATATTAATTTATTATAAAAGTGTGATATGTATATATATATATATTGTTTAATTGTTCCAATAAATCTTTTAAATTGCAAAACACACCTACTTCTTGGCTCAGTGAGGTCAGGGGGATTCAAAGAGAGGGGCATTATATAAGGGTTTATCATCCAGAGTATAACTTGTCATAAAAATATATAAATAAGGGCTTCCTTTGGGCGTCCCAGACGATGCACTGACTTAGTGGGATTGCTGAATTGAAGTCACTTGACATGGTCGAGCACCAGATCCTCATGTAGCAGCAGAATGTTTGGAGCACATACACTCTTGAATGCCGGAGAGACGCTTAAGAGTTGGTAGACCACCGGATCCCCACTTAACAGCAGAATGTTTGGAGCACATACATTCTTGAATGCCGGAAAGACGCTTAAGGGTTGGTAGACCACCAGATCCCCACTTAACAGCAGAATGTTTGGAGCACATACACTCTTGAATGTTGGAGCGGTGCTTATGAGTTGGTAGACCACCGGATCCCCAGGTATCAGCAGAATGTTTGGAGCACATACACTCTCGAATGCCGGAGAGCCGCTTATGAGTTGGTAGAGCACCAGATCCTCATGTAGCAGCAGAATGGTTGGAGCACATACACTCTTGAATGCCGGAGAGCCACTTACGTCTGAATGACTAGATATTGAAGGTGTTGTTAACGAGATGTGGTGGCATAACATCCTTCCATTTGCATGGTCAGCATAGTTAGATGAGGCTTCCCAACATGTTACCAAAGCTAGGAACTTGGGCATGTTATTGCCATTATGGCTAAGGCCAGGCACTATCAACTTCCACCATCACAAGGATATGGTGGAGGGTGGGCTCATAGATCCTGTTGATGATGGACTGAGGTTACACCATGCACATGGGCACGCTCAAACCCAAATCCAGAAACTTCAAAAACGTTATAGCAATGCTGTGAGAGCATATGTTATCCTTAAAAAGCACACATATACTGTTTCCAATGAGAACCAGTAAAAAGTATTAAGCACTGTGTTCCATGAACATGAACTTCCAGGTCCCCATCCTGGAGCAATGAAGAAAACCTGCTACACAACATGTACATGAAACCTTGCTAACTTCATAAGGCAAAAGAGGATCATAAGAAATAAAAATGAGGGAGGGGATATTAACAGGGGCAGAAATAGAGAACAAACCAGATGTGCAATTGCCCCAGGGGTATCCTTTCAGATACTGATTCCTCAGTGCTGCCCAATGCATTGGCTGGTGCCCTCCCCCCTTCTAGAACCAACACCTGCCTCTCCCAAAGGATATTAAGCATGACAGGGTAGCAATCTGGAGCAATCTGTAGTACTACACACCATCACAGGAGAGCCAGCAATAGCACATGACCCACCTTAATGTGTTTCTTTACAACCATGCAGCTGCTATCGAAAAAGTGACTGGAATCTTGTGTCCTCTATCGAGCATCTATCGCCCATATACCAGTAAATCATTTACTGAGACAGCAACTGCAATCATTGGACACAATTGTATCACATGTTCTTCATTTTCAGAAGGCCTTGAGGGACATTCAATATTGGCATGGGGACATAGGGACTGACTGACATTTCTTATATGTCCCTTCAGAATGTGACTGCGAAAGTGCACTGAAGCAACTGTGAGGATGCATGACACGATTTATTTATTTATTTGGTTTAATATGCTTTCAGCAATTAAGCTTCGAATCGCTCGGATATCTAAATACTCTGCATGTAGTAAAGAGTGTTATGAAATGTCAAAACCATGTGAGACCAGTAACCACAACACAACAGTATTGTGCTGGCAGTAATCACCTGCATCAGGGAGTATTGCAAAATAATCAGATAAGAACTACTAGTCACCTGATAAGGCAGCATTTTGCAAATGTCACGCCTACACACATTAGTGAATTGAAAACTAAAGGATCAGTCCATATTTTGCAATAATCACCCTGTAAGGAAATAAGCATGCCATCAGACATTATCACCATCAGGCAGCAGTCACAACATTACACAGCAGTGTGCAATTATAACATAAGTCGGGTGATAAAAGCCAATTAGACAATAGTGTGCACTGCATTAGTCATGTGTCGCCAATCAATCAGAATTGTGCAATATTGTCCAGTAGCAGGCATCAGTCACCTGCAAGGAGCAGAATGGGGTAAGAAATCGCTCTGACAAGCCCCATTCACCTCGTTAGGCAGTATTATTGCCCGCCAAGTGGCACAGCGAGTAGGAGTGCTTGCTTTGACATCTGTGCAGAGCCTGCTGATGCAGGTTCGAATCCTGGCAGGGCCAAACTCATCCTTAATGAGCACCACAGACCGTGGGTAATAATAAGCAGCGCTCAGATAACGCTATATAAATGCTAAATTATTATTATTATTATACAAGGTGCAGCTATCCATCCTTCTCCGACTCCATTCATTTCATATTCGAGTATTTGACAATAAACGCAGCATCTCGGGGTCAGGGCCTCGTGTTTGAAAAATACATAATTTGGAAAAGAAGCATTGAAAGCAAGCATAAACCTTTTACATATGGTTTAACACTGCCTTCACCACTACATGTGGTTTTCAATAATTTGGCAAGCGGAGAAGGAACAAAGGTTACGGTCCCGCAACCCCATGCTCCCCGCTTGACAAATACAGGAGCATCTCGGGCAGCGTCTGATTTTGATGCTGGCCGTGGTGTACTGAAATCCCATGGAATACACCAGCTTTTTTCCTATTTTAATTTGATAAGACTCCATGTAAATGCCTCCCACCATACGTGTATATTGCAGGAAGCAATTGCAATTGGTTGCATTATGAAGGAGGGCAAAAATGGACAGACACCCAGGTCCACCTCTATTTTCATACTTTTTAGTGCAAACAATCAAAGTTTCAAGGAGGAGACAGCGTGCACAGAATTGCTCATGTTTACACCACCCACCTTGCAATTTGCAAGTACTCACAAAATTAGGCCTTTTCATAAACCTTTATCCACGTTGTGCAAAAATGACCATATTATCAAATTTTACACAATCATCACCCCAAAATGCAAATGTCATCCTTAAAGGTGATGTAGTGCAGTTATCAACCAGCACGTAGAAGTAGTCACTCCACAACCTGACATTGTACCTGCAGCAAAACACGCTTAATGGGCTTCAGTATAGGGCTAACTCTTCATCAGGACTTGCAGTGCCAAGTTGGCATAAGGGAGGAGAGCGGATACTCTTCTAGCTATTTTTGTCAAGCATTGGCCGGAAGGATAGCTTAGGGGGGCCTGGAGGATGGCTTAGGGGTAACACGCTCGCCTTGGAAGCAAGACAACACAGAGCAACACAGGTTCGATCCCCGGGTCCACGCAACGTGTGCACCTGGTGGACAAGTTCACAAAGCCGATCTGACAGGAAGTCTGAGCAGTGTCTAAAACACTGACTCTGCCCCATACTACTACTAAACCAGCAGTTATCCAAATTATAAAGGTGAAACTCGCACAACCTAACATGTGTATCTCCTTTGCCTTTTTTATTAGCACAGGCTGAGGGCAGGCTATACCGTTCAGGACTGTGTGCGCTGATACAGTTGCAACACAAACAACAATCGTACAGCTGTACCAAAATTAAAGATTGTCTAACCAAGGTTCTATAAAAATTGCAACTTTAAAAAAAAGAACCATGCACACAAATGAAAACACTGAAGGCCCAACTCTTTAAATAAAACAGAGAATGCAGTCTTTGAAGCAAAGGGCGCACTCTGGGGGAAGACAGGGGAGCAAGCGTTTGATGTGTGCATCAAAATGAAAAAGTATTTAAAAGGATCTTGAAAAAACAAAAAGTGGGGTCTTGCATATCACTAGGGTTCTTAAAGTCTGAGCAGGGGGATAGGGCCATTGTAAATACCTTAATTTCGTGTGTTGGGTGCTTGACAGTGTCAAACTGTGCTTCATGGCACTCTTCTGCAGTCGTGCCAGCGTTGAGATGGTGAAGCTGCATTGTTTCAGTAACAGGTCAGCATTGAGGCATCTTCTCAATGGGACTCAAGATGAGTCCATGTCCCCCAACAGTTTGAGTAGGTGGTTGAGTTGGCTCAAAATGAAGCATCTGATTGGTTAACTTAGAATTTGAGGTGGGAGACTCAATGTCTTCCTGCAGGTTGAGTTGGCTTTATCAGGTCAAGAAGATGCTTCTGTTGGGTCAAGTCACAGCAGTATCACCTCAAATGTGCCCTTGAAGAGGGTAGGAAGAGCTGTCGTCTTCCTTGGAACCTTCTGTCTTCACCTCTATGGAAAATGACTTTGTAACGGACTGTATCCCCAACAGAGTTGCAGGTGAATCCTTCTTGGCTTGATATCAAAACATGAATCAGCTAAGGGCAGGGGCAACAGCCCCACCCTGTCTTGTAAGGGAACAATGGTACAGTAGATTGGCCCAAAGCAAGCCTATTATCAGCAGTCAGAACATGCTGTTGTCAAAAGTGTCCTTTGCCTTCTGATGTCATACCCAGAGTACTATGTCTGCGGGAAGTGAGGTGGGGCAAGATGTTTAGGAGGCCCCAGTAGACGCCAAGATTGTGAAACCCCTATGTTGGTCTAAGCCTATCCGCTAGGCTATTCTAAATCTTTGTCCGCCCCATGTCTGCCTACTTTAAAAGGACTGCAGTAATCATCAGCCTGGTGTGAGGGTGCCTTTGTTATGCCCGGACTGTCTTGAAAGCACCAGCAGGGGTTCCTGTCTTTTGGGGGAAGGTGTCAACCTTCTTCAGGGCGATCAAATGGGAGACTTCCTACTAAGACTCTCACATGGTTGTTGTGAAGACACCCAGACCAGACAGATAATACACAAAAGCCCTGTCATGACTGAATCACTTTGCCAAACTGGCAATAATATGACATTGAAATGCTATGACTGTATAACTGTGTGATATGTGTAGCCACTATGTGATAAACAGACATAGCTTTTATTTACAGTTTAGCAGGCCACCAGGCTGACTAAGGGACAAATTAATTGTAGTTCTAACCAGTGGTGCAGATGATTAAATAGCCACCTCTGCCTGTTTGAACATTGTTTTCCAGCAGCTGGCAGGTGTGCACATGTGATTATAGAAGCTGTCCTACTGCCACTGTAGGGCAATTACTATAGATGTCAAAAAACAGTTACAGCAAAGTCAAATGAGTGCATTGTGAAAGATGACTCTGATTGGCAGTCCTCACTTTCAGAAACAGAACAACTTGCATTATGTTATTACTGAAAATAAAAATGTCCCGGCTATCCAACCTTCACCACATGGCATTCTGTCACAGACAGGGATACACCACATGCATGTGACTGTGCTACAGAGAGACAAGAGAAATAACCTTTCCATCTGCCACTAACAGGAGTATTCCAGCTTCCAATGATGGGTGAAGTAACTGAGTTCATTAAGAACTCCTCTTCATGGTTGAAATAGATTGCCAGTGGGATCTGCATACTACTATGATTTTCAGAAGTGATTTGCTGCAAGGCTGTATGGAGGGTGTACCTACGATCCCCTGCTTTATGCCAGTTTCTCAGTGTAATTGATTAAGACAGGAGTTGATTTGATGAGGCCTGCCGCTAACACGAACATGGATATTGAGGTTGCTGGAAGAAATATGATTGAACACTTGACTTCTGTTTGTGGCTTTCCAAGAGTGTTGTAATTGTGTAACACCCTGACCCAAATGCCCTACCGTAGGGGTCTTCAACCTGTAAATGTTCTTGGGTTATAACTCCCATGATCTCTCACCACTGACTGTACTCGCTTGGGCTGATGGAGTTGTAGTCCAAAACATCCAGAGCAGCAATGGTTGCAGACCATTGACCTAATGCAATGATGATACACAAAGACACAACGTTCAGCAGGTACATGGCAGCAGCAGATTTCTCTTTTGTTGATTGTTGATGATGCTCCCCTCTGAATTGAAAATGTGTGTAGCAGCAGATCAGATAGGAGCAGAGTGTGACCGAATCTTTCATAATCAGGTGACTGACTTACGGTGTTGCTAGGTCTGGAAAAGATCCGGGGCTATGCTAATTTTTTGCTATTGTTGGGACTGGGGGCTAGCTAGCCTTTTTGGTTGTAACCCCTGAGCTTCTATCCGGGGCTACAACCAAAAGACCGGGGGCTCTAGCCCCCTCAGTCCCCCCCTTAGCAACGTCTCTGCGTCCCACCATTCCCCATTTCCTCAGACATGCCGAGGTCTGCTGGCTACTGCATTATGCATTCCAGAATGTAGCTGGGTCTACTTAGTAGTGAATTCTTAATCCCCCAGTTGCCCTCTGTAATTCACTCATCAGTGTGGCTTAGTTAGAACAGCCTGCACCAGTTTCATGGTTGAGTAAGTAGTCAATAAGAGAAAAACAGATTAATATTTAAATGCGAAAGTAAGCAACAAAGGGAGAGACAGAATGCAAACGCAAAGAGAAACATAAAGAAGCGAACGAGAAACAAACAAGAAAAACATCTCAAATATAACAGATAATACCACCCCAAGACAAAAACACCATAGAAAGTGCAAAAGAAACACAGACAAACACATGCAGTTCAAATAGGTTTCCGAGTCCCACTAGGATATTCATGTGCCTGGGGTCTCCATCTATCGACATGCCCAGCAATAACCTTATACTAATCTACAGATTCAAGATTCAAAATGCACAGGCAGAACTGCACTCACGAAATCCCGAATCCGACACCAATTAGAAGGATTTAGAAAATACAGGGGGGCGCTCTTTATGGGATGAGACAGTGCCAGTCCATGCCCACAGAGGCATGGCACAGCTGAACTAACATGATCTGACATGCAGAAGAAGAAAAACAATATTTTGCTCTAACTGCAACAACAAGAAAGCGAACGAGAGGGAGGCCAACAAGGTCAAACCTAAATTAACAATATATGCAACTTTATTTGTGGATATAATGCAACATACTTAAATCCCTTTCCACATGATATGTTCTAATTATTTCCTCCACACATGTTGCTCTACCGGCAGCATGTTTACAATATACACATGCATGTGCCACTCATGAGTACATGCTCAATTGTATTGTAGTTATTTTGCTTTAAAATGTGCACGATCCAATGCAAGAACATGTGGGGGCTCCAGCCCACTCGGCGCAATGTGCAAGCCTCTCAATTGATTTCTGACAAACAAGGATGAATATTGCGTGTTTCGATTGGCGAGCATGCTGATGCAGGGAGTGACAAAGGCTTAACCTCCTTCTTACACCAGTCTCTGGGGTTGTGCTCTAGTTTAGGATTGCCAGATGTCTCCATTTTCCGGGGAACAGTCAATATTTCAGTTTTTGGTTATGAGGTGGCACTTATGAGCCAAACCCACTGCATTGGATTACAGCTGGTGGGAGATGACATCTGAGGAAGAACACACAGCGTGTGCGTGTTTTTTTATTATTTACCCACCGATCTGCTGTCCATGGTCATGATAATGCAAATGGCCATTCCCATCCATTAACACATTGTTCTGGGATCTCTTTGTGCAAGCTTAATCAAGCAACAACATCAAACATCGTCCTGTGTGTGTTATTCCTAAGCAGTCTGCTGAGAATTGCTTAATTGTAGTTGTACATGGACTACTTGTATGGTTTAAACGGGTGTGTATTATATTTATGTATGCATTTATTTATTAATAATAGTACAGTGTAGCCTAATCAAGGCTTTTTATACAACATACAATCAAGTCATAACATTTCAAAGAAAAATAAACAGGAAAGCTCGCAACAGCACAATCACAACCATGAATGTTCATGATTAATTCTACCCTGCACCGCATCTTTACCAAATGGTATTTTAGTCCAAAGTCATTACTTTCATAAAAGGATGACCATTTAGGCTAGAAGTCAGTTTGACAAATATCAACTCCACTCGCTAGTAAGGAGGGCTTTCTGATGTCATATCAACTCTCACACTCCATAACCAGATGCTCAACAGTTTCCAAAACATTTCCACCACACAATCTGCAGAGACGCAGATCTCTCGTCAATCCAGCCTGTCCCACAGCAACTTCAAGAGAGTCTGCAATATTAAATTTAAGTTGCTTATTCTTGGTTACAATCCAGTTATTTTGGACATGCCACCAGGTAGCCACGAATGATGTGATATGACAAGACCTTTATAACGTACCTATACCAAAGGGATTTCAATGTGTGAATATTGCAGAATGACCTCCTGATTTAATTATTTGGTTGACAAATTGACAAATGATTGGTCCTGGCCCGATTCAGAGATCACCTTTTTGTAGGAATCTTTACGCTTACAGAAGGGGTACACAAACGACTTGAAGCTAAACCATTCATACCATTTGTAAGCCTCCTCATGCATTTGGTAAATGATAGTTTCTGTACAGCCCGGAAACTGATCCTTCGTTACATCATAGTTCAATGTTAAAAGTGAGCTATTGGGAGAGTGCACCAATTTCAAGTGGAGATTTAATTTACACAGAACCTTCGTGCTGTATACACTATTCAAGTAAAACTCAAGTAATACAAATGCAATGGGAGTGGATAGCAGCAATTTAAAGATGGTTTTAAGGGAACGCTTTTCCATTGAAATTAATTTAGATATGTGTTAATTGCCCCAAATCTCAGCTCTGTATAGCATCACTGGGTGAATTCTGGTCTCATATAGATTAAGGAGAGAAATGAAGGAATCTTCTCTAGCAATATTCAATATCCCCCCAGTTAGCTGTCGAACCTTCCCATCCAACCTATGTATATGTGAAACCCATCTTAGATGATGATAAATAGTTAGGCCATGGTAACCATACATAATCACCGGCTCACTGATCTTCAATGCAAGTTTCTTAATCACCTTAGCATGTCTGAAATTCAAGACAATTGACTTAGTCTTAGCTATAATAATTGAGTTTCCATTAAGATCAGAGTAGGAGCAGCGTTTGTCTAGGGTGCTTTGCAGGCTTCTAGGTGTATAATCAAAGAGAACAAGATGGTCCGCATAACCGGGCCATGGTATCCTGGAATTCCCCAGTCTGGGAGGAAAAGCCTTACTCAAACGCAAAGCTTGAAGTAGATCATCAAGATATAGATTAAATAATTTAGGTCAAGAATGCATCCTTAGGCCAACATGTGTATCGATACAATTTGCCATTATTTCTGTGCTAGATAACCTAATTTTCACTTTAGTATCAGTGTAAAAAGAAATTAGCATTTTGAGTGGACCGAGGAAATCCACCATTTGTGTAATGTTTGCCATAGAACCCCACAGCGAACTGTATCGAAAGGCAGCGCTAAAGTCGATAAAGACAGCATAATTGCACAACCTCTTGTATCCCATGAGTATTCTGCCAGGTTTACCAATGAATGAGAAAATTAGTTTTTACCTGCACCCTTGCGGAAAACGGTTTGATATAGAGGTATAATATCAGTGTAGGCATCCCATGTCTTTAGCTCAACCAATAGGACTCTTGCAAATATTTTGGGTGGAGCATCCAGCATGGCGAGTAACCTATAATTTTGTGCCTCTCGTCTTAAGCCTTTTCTTGTATACACGTACAATTATGTATTGACCTTTGTGTGACGTATTACATTTGTATGACTAATGACTTTAAATAAGGTATATAGCAAGTGAGCCCACCAGGCAGTATTGAGTTTTATAAAGGCATTACATATTATATCAGGGCTCGGTGGTTGAGAATTTGTCAAATATTTTATGATCCTGATTAAGCCAGAAAGGGTCAGAGTGAAGTCCTTTGTCACTTCTGTCAGATCTAGGCCAACATGAGAATGTGGGGGTCATTCCGAGTTTGGAGGCAGCCAAAACTCGGAATGAGCACCATGGCTGCCTCCAAACTCGGGTCCAGGTCCGAGTAGACGGAATGGGGACTTACCGGGACATTCCGACCTATGCGGACCCGCTAAGTCTCCATGCCAAATACCATTCCACATTCCCATTTGAGCCCCCATAGGGCTCAATTGGAATGGGGAGGGTGCTAATAACAGGCCCACAAATTGTGAGCCCGTTATTAGCTCCAAGGTCCCTTAACGGGTCCTGCTAAGAACGGCTGCTCAGACCAGCCGTTCCTGATGGGACCTGCTAAAAGACCTCGAAATAGGGTGGTAGGGGGTTACCAGCACTGGCATCCTTACCGGTGCCGGTAACCCCTTACCGCCCAACTCGGAATGACCCTCTTTGTTGCTTTACCAATGTTGGACTTAATGACCATCTCCCAGTCCTCCTTGTTAACATTGGAAGTAGAAATGCTGGATCCTACGGGACGTCTAACCGGCTACCAAAAGAGATGGCTGTTATTGTTTTTTATAGCACTAGACAGAATTTACCACCGCTGGGATTTCTTGATTTTTAGGTGATGCTTATGCCATCTGGAGTAGGTCTTTTTTTGTTTCCTTATAAAACCAGCAAGAGCAGTCTTTGCGGTATAACATATTTCATTACAAACGATTGGCAATGGATAGTACAATAAAAAGAGCACAGCCTTCACAAACAGTGTGAGTCAACTTTAGAACAGTCGGGTCATAATAAGTAGCATAACTGTAAATAGCTGCCTATTCTCTGTGCTTATGAGCAGTGATAATACATAGATCCATTCTGAAACCCCTTTTGGCATCACATATTTCTTCATCATATTTATGTTTATGTGTACCACTATAGGGCTTCTTGTGGTAGTTGGAAGGAGCAATAGGTAATGAAGCCAGAATGTCAGAGATTACCTTAGGATACAATTCAAGAACAAGCTTGTCCATAAGCGCTCAATCACTAACATGAATCTCTTGATTCTTGTCCAATGTGTGGGGAGAATGAATACTAATGTTAGTAGTGAAATTCATATTTGGCAAACATGTCTCAAATGCATTGCAATAAGAATCTTGATGGCCACAAAACTAAGTAGCTATTAGTTTTAGACTTGCTATTTGGAAGTTGGAAATGTTCCAGCATATTCTGTTTTTGCCCCGATTGATATCTACATAACCAGACTTATTGTGAATCAGAGGGGGAATCTCGATATCCATCAAAACCAGTAAGGGGAAGTGATCACTTTATTCTCAATCGGCCTCAGTCTGTACTGACTTGTGTAAGGTCGCTGTCGTTCATGGGTAAAGATTAGGCAATATTAGAATTGATGGCTTAAGGTTTGCACAGTGGCATGTGTGCCAAATTTTTGCTCTTTATTATCTGCAATCGACACGTTCAGCTTCTCTTTGGCTGACCGTTTCTCTTCTCTGATGATTGCATTAATTAGTAAATGTTCGGGAATAATTAATTTCAGGATAAAAAAAGACATATTATTCACGTGATGTTCTCATTTGAGCAAATATGGAACTGTACCAACTCTCGTTCCATGCATTGAAATACAACCTAACCCAGCAACCCTCCCTAACACTGTCATCAAGAGACCATTTCGAGCACATGCCTGCGTTTATTTGCCACCTTTACATGTTTTAGGGTTAAGGAGGCAAAAGACAATTTCAGAGAATAAGTAGATTTTTCATTCAGGTTTAAAGTTCTAGGGTAATTTTATTTTCCAAAGGAAGTGTGAAGATTGCCTGGCATGATTTTCTCCAAACACGATAAGCTCTCCTCCTGCAGCACCTGTGGAAGTGGATATTGAAAGTCCTTTTTAAGAATATCTATGTCCATGAACACCACACTCATTCTAGTTAATGTATTACCAGAAAATGGGCTGAATAGAATTCATGAGGATAAACTTAGCTTTTTGATTTTTGCGATGGAAAGGGAAGATGGTTTGGCTTCAGGAAAGTGTGCTCTGGTGAATAGGCGCCTTCCAAATATGCTCTTACTTCATTGGTTATATCTGAGCAGACACCAGGCTGAGTGAGTGAGAGTCTAACATAATCACAGGCCTCCTTTGTGGATACATGTATTGCATCTCACAGTCAAAGGACACATCAGCGTCTGTAATGTGAAATGGCCTTGTCTCACGTGCAAATGTACGTATCTCTTCAAATGTACACACAACACATGTGTTTGAGCCCATTGTGGGGTCTCTGCTTAAGAGCATACTTGTCACATAGATTAGTATCATACAGATGCCTATTGACACTGATAACACTACCGTTGCTAAATGTTACATTTGGGAGACATATGCTATTAATTAAAAAAGTCTTTAAATGACTAAATTTGCCTAGCAAAAATGTTGTTTTATTCCAATTCCTAATGCCTTATTTTGACTTCCATTGACATTTCCAGTACTCCCACAGGTGGTGACAGTGCCCTGGCATCCTACAAATCAGATGCTTGGCACATTGTAACAAAACCCAATATTCCGCCAAAGCATAATATTGTGGTATGACTTGGGAAATACATGTATAGACAATTGTAATTTTACAGATTTTAAGTTAGAAAAGCTTGCCTCACATTGATTGATTGTTCAGATTAAATAAATATTTGCTGAAAGCATCCCTCTCTTCAAAAACTGATACCATGCATTCCCAGTTGCACGTAAGAAACCCTTGGGGGACTCATGTGTGACTTTAGCACCTACGGCACTTGTGGAGAGGGTAGATCTAAGGACTTGGCTGAAACATAAACATGTCAATGGTGCCTTTCCATAGGGTGATCAGGCAAAGAGAAGGGGATTACAGACAGAGACTCATTGTTCTCGAGGAGGCAGTAGCAGAGGCAGATGTTGGTGCCAGGGGTGGGTAATAGGGTGCCAGCGGGAGGCTTGGTGGTGCCTTGGACACCAAAAGGTAGCCGGGGTGTGAGGGGCTTGAATCTTGTTCAGCTAAGTAGCCACCATTGAACTGTAACTGGATGAACCCTGCTAAGCCCCGGAGAAGAGACTGAGGCTGTGAATGTGGGAACTAGGTACCTTTAACTAGGCATTCTAGGTACCTTATGCCTTTGCCTGTATGTTGAGCCCCAGGCACTATTTAAGTCCCTTTTCATACCTTACTCCACATATCTGTGCTTTCCCTTCTTCTTAATTTTTCCACCTGAAATAAACTGCCCAGATTGCTTAGCCTACCTACCATGTGGACATCTGACCAGAAATATCTGTGTATTACCCTTATAGGGGTGAGTTCTGTAGTGTTTTTCATATACATATTTGAAATGGCTGGACAGAGTGAACATCGAGACAATATCACTCCAGGTTGCCTTAAATGGTTTATTTTTGCACGTATACAAAAAAGAATCTTCATATTCACTTCCGTGACTTGGCACAGGTAGCATAGTTGTGCTGCTCTGCGTTGTCTTGAAAGAAAGGCGACGCAGAGCAACACAGGTTCGAATCCCGGGTCTGGCTTAGAAATCTCTTCCATATAAATTGTGATATTGAAAAAAAAACGATTGTACTTCTGTTTGAAACAGTTCTGTAATAACTCAAACCACTCAAATGTTCAATGTCACGCAGATTTGTAAACCTTTACAGAAATGTGTGCACATTCTATTGAGTGTCACCAAGGCCTTGCTATGAAGGCAGGCTTCTGTGATCACCTACTGGGATCTGTAACATGTCCCACTCACTTACTCGTAGGCTCTCCTAGGGCACTGACAATAACAACAAAAGCTTGGATTTCTTGTGGTACTGTAGGTGGTAGTTCAGGGGTACCACAGTTAGAGGGAGGATGGAATAGTAGTGGTTGGAGGGTCAGTGTTGCTGGTTTGTATCCTCAAACGATCTTCACTTCTGTGGAAGGTTTGCCCAGCTTTGCTTGTTTGCATGACTGTATGTATATTTAGGATCACTACAAAAGAAACCTATTGCTACGAAAAAAAATAGTATGTATCATGCATGAATACATTATAAGGAAAAACACTGTAAATAATATTGATTGACAGAACTGAAAATATGGGGACAATGCGTGGTGTTGTCCTTTGAAAATACATCAGCAGTTAACAGGAAACAGGGAATCTGACTAAGGTAGTCTAACATCTGCAACATCTGCAGGTTAAGGACACTTTGGTGGTGTGTCAGAAGCGGCTGATTTCAGAAGTCTGCTGTCTTTGCTGTTGCGTCTCAGCGCGGCTTGATGCACGGCCGTCTGAATGCCTGAAGGTCCTTTCCTTTAATCGTGCTGGTGAGCAACAGTGAAGGTTGGTGAGTTGTGAGCACTGGTGTGCGTTGGTGAGGCTGTGAGAACCCTGGAGTGGGGTGCAGGCGTTGAGCAGTCTGCATAGCTCAGCTCGTTGCAGTCCTTTGCCGTCTGCGGGGAGCCTGGCGAAGCTTTCCTCACTCTCTGGGGCACCTGCATGTATGGACCTTCACAATCCTCTTTACAATGTCACCTTTCTACTTAGCTGCCTGATGCGGTAGTGGTGAGTAACTCCAGCCATATACTGTTTTATTGTTGTTGGTCATTGTGGTTTGTTAAAATTAACCTTACTTAAGCAGTTGCTACTGTGTATAAGTGTGCAAGTGAGGTAATTGGGAGTTTTACTGTTCGAAACTACGTTCTTGATGATACTTTGCAATTATGTATTCGTAGTAGGCACTTAGCACTTTCTTAGCAGCACCTTCATATTGATTATTGTACACTGCTCATGATATGTAGATGGGTATGAATTACATCTAGCAGTGAGTCGAATATTAATTGAATAATTGTTGTATTTATCCGTGTGACCCCTTGCCTTGTTTTCTATATGTATTGTCCCCTTGTCCACGGTTCAGGGGATACCCATCGTTTTGCTCATTCCTTAGTTATTCGCCATGTACCGGGGCTGAGACGCTGCCACAAAAAACACTTCTTAATGTAGTGGGACAAAGTAAAAAAAACAGATGGCACAAACATCACTGGCTTTTTTCTGCTCTGCCAAATAAAGCAAGAGAGCACAATGTACATAACTCAAACAAGAAAACACCGGTGGTATCCCCCTCGACCGCAATTGCCATAGACAATGGCAATTCTCTTACATTACCAACGACAATGCCATAGATATCTATAAATGACCCCTTGCTGATACCTAGTACAAACTTGTCGGCTTCTACAGATCTGAACAGACTTGCTTCCACATCGTTGGATGATTCCGACCTAGACACTTGCGTCACTACACCAAAGGGAACTAAATGAAGAGCATATCATTTCCAAAATGGAACATCCATGTAGACTAGCATAGGTGGCATTGCAGCTACAGTGGAAGCTATATTTGCCCTGTGCTCCTCACTTGCACAGCAACAGTGTGACACTTAAAACATACTGGCTAAAGTGGTGGACATAATTTTAATGCAGAGCCAGATGGACCATACCATTTGCGATCACAATGCAGGTTCACAAAATGCTGATTTCTTTGATGATGAGGATTATGGCACGCCCTTGACAATTGCGCCCTCTAGCCTGGAAAAAAGTAGAATTCTGGGACAGGAACTGAAATTTTGCAGGGGCGAAATTCCAGCTGGGAAGATCAAGCAATTCAAAATAAAAGAAACAAATGGCAATTGGTAAGAAACGCCAAAATAGGCATAGAAGAAAGAACATGGGGGACAGTCAAGTGAGGGGGCACAGAGGAAAAATGAACAGGCCTTAGCAATGTCTAACTAAGCAGATATTGTTTGTGTAGAAGGCGAAGAGCGTTACGAATTGAAAAATCAAAACAAAACAATTCTGGTACTTAAGAATTGCTATTGGGCCAGGAAGCAGCACATATTGATAGCACACCTGAACAACGGAGATATGCAAAGGCTCAACAGCTTACATAAATGCTTAATCAGACTCCCACCTTAGTTTGTTTACCAGTGCCAAATAGAACTGAAGTAGTTGGCAGATCACAAGATGTTAATCAACTAGGCACTATAAGTACTGGCTCCGGGGGCAGGTTTCAAAATGGACAAAGCCAATGCGCTTCTGCACTAGCAAATAATTGCAAAGGAGTTCTGTGCCCTGGAAAAACCACCCGAATATTGGAGAAGTACACCTCCTGTGACAACCCGTATATTAACCGCTCACAACCTTTACAGTTACTACATTTGGTGCCAGACATGGGATTTGCTCAAGGTGGAACTGCCGAAGTTAGGCAGCAGTAGCAATTGGGTAAATGAAACATTTGTGTCCCCTGTTGTTGGGGATCGAATTTGCCTATCAGTAAATCATCTACAAATCTTGAATTTGAAATACAACATAAAACAAAAGTAAAAACCATTCAAGCTGCCTCTGAATATACACATGATCAGAGAGGAGGTGACCATCAATCGCAATGGTATGCCCAACAGTACGCTGCCCCTGAAATATGATAAGATATGATATTATATGACATTTATAACGCGCCTATACAAGGTCGTGACGAGGCAAGGGGAGGGGAACAGAGGGAAGATAGACAACGATCCTACTAGGTCATGTGTCATTCAGATCACGCAAGTGCATGGGAAGGGGAGGGGGGAGAAGTGCGTGGTGGGAAGGGGGCGAGAACAGTGCAGTACATGGGATAAGAAAATAAATAACAATAGGTAACGTACCGCCAGCAAGCGGCAAGTGCAAGGGTAAGTGCAGACAACAGGCGTCAAGTGCTGGTAGTGGGATTGTAGGGATACAGAAAACAGTCCCCAGGAGCGGGGTTGCCAGGAGGGCAGTGCAGGAGTGCGACTGGCAGAGGAGGGGACCTGGGCCCGAGATCAGAGGGCGGCCAGGCAACCAGTGCAAAGTCAGTGTCAGCCAGGAAGTCAGCAAGGGAGAGGAGGAAAAAAAGCAGAAGTAAAGAGAAAGGTTTGAGGTGCTTCCGGAACTGAAGATGATTCTCCTCAAGTTTCAGGGACACAGGGAGGCTGTTCCAGAGGGAGGCCCCAGCCGAAGAAAGATATCTACCACCAACTCCTTGCTTGGAGAAGCGACTGACCCTGAGGGAGTTTGAGGCAGGTGAGTGAAGAGCTTGAGAAGGAAGATATTTAGGAAGAGAGAGTTGATGGTATTGAGGCCCCAGGCCCCAGAAGGCCTTGTGGACGATGCAGAGGGTTTTGAACTTAATCCTCACAGCCACAGGGAGCCAGTGCACAGATTTCAGTCCTGGAGCGATAGGATCCCTGGGCTTGAGGCCAAGGACATGTTTTGCAATCCTGTTCTGGATAAGTTGCAGAGGGCGGAGAGTAGAAGCAGGCAGATTTAGAAAGAGGCTGTTGCAGTAGTCCAGCCTAGAGAGAATCAGAGCTGTGGAGACAATGAGCTTCTGGGCGAAGGAGAGGAAAGGAAGAAAACCTCTGAGGAAGTGCAGTTGGTAGTGTGACTTCTTAGAGACGTCAGAGATGTGAGGAGAGAAGGAGAGTGTAGAGTCGAAGATGACCCCGAGGTTTTTAGTCACACAGGTGGGAGCAGGAAGAGGGCCAATAGAGGACGGCCAGAGAGCTACAGGAAAGGAGGGAGTGGGTGTGCCAATGAGGGGGGGATGGGAAGACTGCAGTGGCGAAGGAGTGATTGCAGAATTCAGCCAGGGCAGGAGCCAGGGAGTCCATGTGGTCCTTGATAGTTTTAGAGGAACAGGGGTGAACCTGTTTTGATGAGACTTTCATAGATCTGACTTGTCTAAAAAAACTTGTCTGCGGAGAACAGGCGAAAGGCAGAGAAGGAGGGTGGAGGGGTGGCTGCAGAATGGCCAGAGGAAGAGCAGGGAGTAGGGGGAGGGAGGGTATAGGAGGAGAGAGAGGACAGGATGTCCTGAGTTTTAGAGATGAAGTGAGACGCCGGTGCCGTACAGAGGGCCTGGGAGGGGACAGGAGAGGTAGAGACTGCGGCAGGATTGGCCAGTTCCTTGCAGATTTTAAAGAGTTCAGCCAAGTTGTTAGATACCTCAGAGACGCGGGCTTGGATATGCGCTCTCTTCTTGGCTAGGACAGAAAGCCGGTATTGCCTTTGCAGCAGGCGGCAGGCCAGTTTGTCAGAGTATGTACATGAAGCATGCCATTTCCTCTTGGCAACTTCAAACTATGAGTAATGTATCACAGATTAGAGAAATTGATTGGATGGTACAACGAAACTTGGGGTGGCAAAATTGAACATCTCAGATGAAAGAACCCCTACAAATACTATCATGGAACACCAGGGGGTACCATTCTTTTATCTCTCAGAAAGAAGGAAAGGATATTTTGGCTTCTTCAGCTCTGTTGTTGTTGCAGGAGACTTGGATAACTGGTAATTTGGCAGTTGATGGATACACCATATTCACACGGGAGGCGCATAAAGGTAAGATGGGCGTCTGAGTGGGGGTTTATGCATTAGGGCTAGAAGCAACCCGCGAGGAAGATGGATCAAGCCCTTTAGCTAGAAGGTAAGCGAAACATCCGAGACAGCGAATGTAAGACTGTAGGAGGGAGATATAATAGAGCGGAATGTCCCTATTTCTAAAGACATGTCCCGTGAGTTAGCTATAAGAGATATTGGCGCTTAGTACACCAAGAAGCCGTTTAAAGATCACACGGGCGGAATGTTTCAATTTTTAAAGATACACCTTTTGTTTTTGCTTCTATAGATATCGGCACTTAGAACACTAAGAAGCCGTGTATAGATCACGTGGGAACCCGGGACGACCGAGGTCGTAACCATTGAAGCAAAAAGAGGCATTCATCTCGTACAAAGATCACTGAAGGGTCGGGATAAGCTGGAAACAGCAAACATGGCGGACTCTAACATGGGAAGTCCTAATTAAGGTACATACCCTAGAACTAAGTGTAACACCAGATTATGCTTATTATACATAGGATATGTAGTACCAGTTTAACCAGGAGTAACTGCAAGTGACTTTTCTGTATTGATAGATGTTGCAAAAGGTGAACCCAAAAAGGCAGTACACAAGTGTTGAGAATTAAGAAGCACCTAGAGATAGATACCTGGATGGATGAAAATAAACAACCTGCAGGTAAAAGCCAGAAGGTAAATAGTGTACCATAACAGTAGGGTGAGAGCGTTGAGAAACTAAATAAATTATCAAATGCCCCCTTTTTTAAGAACAGGGGAATTACGGTAAAAAATAGAGAGGGTAGGTCACTAGAAAAACGGTAAACCACCTTATGAAAAGACGTTGTGTCGTGATAATGTCCTTTACCAAGTAGTGCATGTCTAGTACTGAAGAATTGGAAGAATATATTCTCTCATGGTAAATTGTATACCCCGAATGTAGGAATAAGACTGCATAGAAGTTGGGTTAATAATTAAATCCATTCTTCATACACTTGCTTCTCACAGATACATTCTTGTGGAATTCTGGCCCAGAAATGAAACAGATGTGAACCGAACACATGAGCCTTGACCAAGAAGTATAAAGAATACAAGAAGACCGAATGGTCACTACATAACAGACTGTTGCTATACAAAAATTAACCCCTGAATAATTTCCTGAAATTATGAGAACTGATAAAGGAAAGAAATATGTTGGGTAGTGTGGATTGTAGAATGAAAGGATGTATGAATGACATAAGTGTGAATGAGTAGAGCACGATTTTTATGGGGAAGTTAGAGTACCCAGTGAAGAAAGGAGAAGAGTTAAAAAGTAAATGAAAAACTGAAAATGTGTCTTCTACTGATGGACTATCTAATAACAGAGATATGTATTAGAAAATAGAATGTTATGTAGAAGTTGTCTGTGGTCAATGATACCAAAAATAGTGGCAAATGTGTAATAATTGAACTTAGACAAAAGTGCAAGATGCTGTCTTTGTTGAGATAACTGTGAATGTATTTTTTAGTGGTGTTTTTACTGAGAGTAAATAAATTGATATTTTTGATAAAAAATACTGTTTGGAATAAGCATGTTGTAATTTAATGAGTTAAACAACATGCAGGACTGAGTTAGAAGAAGGTACTGGAGAAGCAAGGGACCCTTTAAGCATTAGTGTGGTATGTTTAGGGCTAGAAGCAACTTGAACATGAATAGATACCCCTGGAAAAATTTAAAATGAATACGTTCTGCACTGTATTTGTGGATTTCCCCGGATTGAAACATAAAAACATTGGCAATATCAATAAACGATCCTCCAAATGGCTCATGCAGTGAGTAAGTGATAGACAGTCTTGAGAAAATACTGGAAGCAGGGCAAGATGAAGTCCCTGGCGGTGCAGTTATTGTTGCTGGAGATTTCAATGCTCATTGCGTAGCCATCAGAGCTTCTGAATTAGAGGAAAACATTTGTGAACTAGGGAAAGGAAAAAAGAAACATCACAGCTGACACCAAAACAAACTCCTGAAAAAGGAAGGATTTGGTCAAGTGTCCTTCTAGACAACGGGTTGCACCCACTGACACCTACAGAATGTCCAGCTCTGTTGGAATTAAAGACCTGGTGGGGTAGGGACAGCTCCACGTGTCTGGATGCTATCTTTACCTCGCATCATGTACAAGAGTGTATTTGAAGCTATTAGGTCATTTTTAACGTCCCGAGGACCATGCACCACTGGTTGTGTCCTTGCATTTACAATTCAGAGTGGCTCAAGGCAGCTCTGTGCTGGCTGTTAGTAACATACAGGGTAATAGACTCAGCTGGTCAGTGGCAAATGTAAGTAGAATAAATCAAGTTGTGTCAGGGTATGTTATGCAAATGAGACAAAAAAGCCAGGATACCTTGTTAAGTATCTTTGTAGAAGCGAGGTGTACTATTGCCTTCTTATATCAGGCTAGACCTATGCAAGAAACAGTGAGCAAACATCAGATTCCATTTGATATAGCTACTAATAAGGTCAAACAAGCATATCGTAGTGGTATTCGCACCATCAAATTCGCAAAGGCAAAAAATCCTTATACGAAAAAAAACCTAATAAATAAATGTAAAGCCAAATATAAACAGTGGTTAAGATCTCATAAGCTTAGAAAGAACTCCACACATTGGAAACTGATCTATTGCTTGATGTGAAAACATGCTGGCATCTATACAGGTCACACATTTTGGCTTGCGCACCGAGGGAAATCAGTTCAATTTCTGAGAAAAGATGGTGCAAATACATAAAAGGTCTTCATTGGAATGCATCAAGTGGTAATGAAAACATGCAGATACAGGAAAGCACCAAAGTGAGAAATGTGTCTTTTGAGGAAGACAGTATACATCAGATAATCATGATAAGATCCCAGACAAAGTCATGAAAAAGAGCAATGGTGTATGGGTGAGGATTATGTATGCTGAGTTTAGACAGGTTGCAGAGAGTGGGAAAATACCTGACAACTGGCTTCGTTCCATCCTGATACCAGTGCACAAAAAGGCCTATACTCCGATCCTAGCAATTTCAGATTACTGGCAATGCTAGATGTTAGCAGTAAAATGTTCTCAAAAATACTATCAACACAGTTGAATAAATGGATTGTGGAAAAAAGATATTAAGTCCCCAACAAACACGCTTTAGAAATGGGTGATCCCCGATTCATAGCATATGGGCGGAAGCAAGCCGTAGAGGGAACAGCTTCCTCTATGTTTTGTGGATTATCCCTACGCCTTCGATAGTGTAAATCGAGAAAGAATGTGTGAAAAATTTAAAAAATGGGGCATTGATCCGGACTTGTTATTCTTCATCCAGGCCTTATACGCAGACACTAGCGTGGTAGTTAGAGAATCACTGGATGGAGCGCTAACTGGTTCTAACAGGACACATGTGGGGCTGAAACAAGGTGGTGTCCTTGTGCCCGCTCTGTGCAACCTGGATGTGTGTGATATGGGCAAAGATTTTGAGAACTGCCTAAACTTCCCCATACATTTGTCTGACTAGAGCATAGGTTGGCTATGCTACTCAGATGATACTATCTTGATAGACCTCATTCCAGTGGGCCTCCAAAGATCAACAACGAGATTTCATGAATATGCGCAAGAAAATGGGCTCAGGGTAAACCCTAAGAAAACAAAGGTAATGCCTGTAGCAGACAGGAACCATTGCAGTCTTCCCGTTGCCTGGTATATTGATAAAAACAAACTGGAGGCTATTGATTTGTATCCCTATTTAGGTTGTCCGATTTACACTTATCCTGCAACATCCTTGTTTAAAGAAATGATGTATAGAAAAGTTATCGGTCACTGGCAGGTGATGAAGAATTATATAAACTTAGGCCCTAATAGAGGTATGCACAAAAAAGCACAGTACCCTGTATACTATATGCTCTTGAAACTGTGCCAGTGAGGAACATCAGTTGGCTAAAGACAGTGGACTGGAAAGTACTCTGGTCTGTATTGGGCTTGCCTAAATCACTCCTGGTGGAGGCAATCTGCTTCAAACTGGGCCTAACTTCATTATATATGTTTTGGAAGATTGCCTGCAGTACGTTGTATATTAAGCCAATGTATGGGCAGGAGCATGGTGACACTTTAATGTCTATCATGTCAGACCATGTGCACTATTTGGAAGATGGTAGGAGAGAAAGGGGGAAAATGCAGCTTATGAGCAACTGGAAATGGGTTGCTTCTCGGCATTTAGCTAACTTGGGCATTGATACCCCAGAAATAAATAAACTTGGGATCTTTGAAAAATCACTTAAGAAGAAATAAATGGTCTGGGATAGAATCAATAATATAGATGCCGTGACTAAAAGAAAGTCGCTACTTGGATTATTCCACCCAGGGTCACATGCTGAGAGCTCCACGAACATACTTAACAAAAATGTGCTGCCCCAAGCTCCGTCGTTTTATTACATGCTTGTGTTTGTATGTCCTCCCTGTCCTGGAATATACTGGTACCTGGCAGGAATTGGAAATAGAAAAACGCAAATGTCGCCTCTGTAAATAAGAGGTGGAGACATCAAGACATATCCAGATAAATTGCCCTGAATTAATGGAAAATCATCGGCAGGGGTATGTAGATTTCTGCACATCTGGCAAGGGTCTGGAAACTGATCAATTGTGGTCAGCAATATATACTGCAGAGTCTCCAGTCATCACAGCAGCAGCCCAACATATTTGGATAATAGCCCAAAAACGTTTTGCATTGGGGTAACATGGACGCAAATGAAATTGAAAGATTCTGGAAAATTGCTCTTAATAGGGTTTGAGAGACAGTTTTAAATCAGTCAGTAGAATTAAGAACATATATGCTATTAATTGTGATTCTATGGTATTAAGTATGCTCTTTTATGATATGTTGTTTAATGAGGCGAAAAAAGCTAATTTGCCAAAAGCACAAATACAAAAAAAAGAATGTAAGACATAATTTTATTTTATTTACTTATGCGAATTTACATGAAGTTAAACATTATTCTTAAGTAGTTGAATTTTACCACGACAGTCCAGCACTCGAGCCTGCAAATGTGTCTGTGTTTGATTTCAAGGGAGGCTTACTGCAAGATCCTTCAATCAAGGGGGTGTTTGGTGAGCTCCAACCCCCACCAGTGTCAATGCCCTTCCAGATTATTGTTTGTTAAACCAACATTGCTCTTGTTCCACCTCTAAAAGGAGCATTGATCGCCTCTCTCAAGAGACTTCTTATGGCTAACGATGGTCTCTGCAAACTGCATCCCCAGTGGTGACTTGAGATGGCCTGAGACAAATAATGTATGAACTCCTTTATTCATTCCATGTCACATCTCATGTGCCTTCCTTTAAATATAGCAATGGTAGCAAGAGCATTTCCCAGCTAGCAATGCTCAATCAACAAATACCTCTAACAATTCTGCAATATCACCTTCACTCTCAGAGGAGAGGCTTATTCTCCTCTAGTTTGTGAGCTGTTTATTCTACGATAATACGGCTACGTGTTTGAAATGGGTCTATGTCAATTAGGCCATGTGGTCATGCTGGCGCCACTTTCTGCCAGTGTGATTCTGCCAATTGGAACTCTGCTGCTTTGCCCTCTCCCCCATGCACCCTTGGGCCTTATGCCGGGGGGTTTTGCAACATCTGTCCTCTTTACAGGGCATACCGCCAGACCGCCTATTCCTCACCACTTGAACTCCCCCTTTCTGCAGCACTCAGGCTCACCATCCAATGTCACTTGTTAGACTATCTGTTTGATGCTGACACTCCATTTCATGGCACACCCGGTCATTATGCTGGATGCAGGCTGGCCAACATGCCCTTTCTTTGTTTTTCCTGCATTAGAACGCTGCAGTGGGGCATTAGCCAATCGGGAGGCTCAAAATGCAGACTGTACTGTATGGTACAAGCCTGCGCCCTCAGCTGCCTGGATAGCCAGCGCCCCCTTCCCTTCCCCGCTCCCCCTCCCAGTTCATCTCTTAGCACCCATGTAGTTTTCTATGTGGGTGCTAAGAGTGCTTTATTTTTTAAATAAAAAAATAAATTTACCTTAGAAGCACGTCCCGACATCATGCAGTCCTGTTGAAGATAAAGCCCATTTTCAATGTTGATGACGTCCCACGTCATCAACATAGAAAATGGAAGTCCTACCCAATAGAACTGCACGGCATCGGGCCGGGGTGTAAGGTGAGTTTTTTTTTATTTTAAATAAACACCATTAGCACCTATGTAGACAACTACACAGGTGCTAATGGTGATATGCCTCTCGGTGGCGGGCCCACCCTGTAGGTAATGGCCCGCTACCCTTGTAAAGGGACCCTCTCTACGCTACGCTCGGGCCCTTTAACTTGGTCTGCGAGCCGTTACCTACAGGGTGGGACCCCCACCTCGGGGCATATCGCCTTATTCAATGTTTGCCAACAGTGGGTTTTTTGGGGGGATTTATGCTAATTGAAATACTGTTAGTTTGTGAAGCAAATAAGTGGCATGAGATATCTTTTTCCTAATTTTAACCGATCTGTCTAGAGTAGGTGCCAGGAGACCGTATTGCTTTTTTCTTAGGTAAACACTCTGCTCATCAGGCTCCTGTATTGATAGAGTGGGGATGTGCAATATTGGTAAAGCCTCCCACAAACATGATGTTGGGGTGTCCAATAGAATAGCAGAGTAGAGGGTTCCCTGGCAAAGATGGTGTCAAGAAAACTGCCAAACACGCAGAACTGGTAACGGGAATAAACTGTTCTCGCCTCCATTTTGAAAAGGCAAATACATGCACTGGTGTACTCAAATGTTATCATATTCTTACGTAATAATATGTGAATAAACGGAGGCAGGGCACAGATCCACTGAAGTACTCTTGTCAGATCACTCGGGCATATTTTGGATAAAGATTTTATAAACCATTCCTAATTAAAAAAAAAGCAGCATCAGAGAGAAAAGACAATGGATCAGTAACAAGATCGAAAGCTTGGAAACATAAAATAGATATAAATGTTTACTGATGTGATTTGGAAATTGCACCAGGCAGGGAATTTGCAATAGCAAATGGATTTAAAAAGTCACAAAGGCTCCTGTGTTTGTCACAGCAATCCAGTTATCCTGATCTCAATCAATAGCAAAGAAATCGATTAGAGGGGGGGATTCAAAATGACAAAGAGGGATTTGGGGACGAGAGAGGTTGTCGAAGTTTCGTATTAGGAAACAATACGACGAGTAATGCATACGACTCCTAAGCCACTGGCACTGACTGTAAATATTGATACATATGTTGTTTAGGTTAATTAGGAGCCTGGCTTTGACAATACGGAGACTTCATTTCAGCATCAAATTGGCGTTTTGTTAGTTGGGATTTTATTTTTCTATCATACTCTTGCCAGTCTAAACAATGACATCCCGAGGGCGTGCATATGTGAAAAACAAGTAGGTTGCCATTGAATAAATAGTTATGACTTGATAATAGTTGGGGATCTCACCACTGAGACGGTTTTCACTTGTACTCTTTATAATAAAAAAGTGCTACCTTATTTATACTAGTGTGAAGCCCGTGTATAGGGGCCAAAGTGCGTGAGGAGAGACATTTTCAGAGTGTTAATGATTGTCTTGGAGAAACGTACATCTGGCCTAATGTATTTCCTAAGGCAACATCTCCCTCTAGAGGTGACAAAAGGTGAAGTGTGCAGTCTCATCTGCGCATGACTGCATTGGACAAACATACACCTGGCCTTTAATTGTATTGTATTATTATCTCTATTATGAGTCTACCCGTAGCTAGGGTTCTATTCACTGGTTTCTCAGTAGATCCTCAGACGTAGACTCTGTGTCATCAGGACCTGATTACACAGGGCTCAATCATAAATGAAGTCCATTATATTTCATTCTCTCAAATGCATTGAGGGTTCGTAGCTGTAAGAGGATTCAATTCAACACTACAGCTAAGTCAATGCCTAGTCTGGGATACTGAATGGAAACCCTTATTGATATATCTTTATGTCCAGTTCATGAGTTCTGGATGACTACCCCTATATAACACCCCTCTCTTAGAATCCCCCTGACCCCACTGAGCCAAGAAGTAGTTCTGTTTTGCAAGTTTAAAAGGTTTATTTGAGAATTTAAACAATATATATATATATATATATATATATATATATATATATATCACACTTTATAATAAATTAATATCTGATAGTACACTTAGACATATGATGTTGATCAACAATGGGTAATCTGGCACTAGCACACTTCTTTACAATCAATGAGGAGTTAGTATAGGATGGATAAAGTAGCAAAACTACTTTTAAAATTTCAAGGGAAAAGCAATGAGGAATAAAATGCAGTACATAAATACTTGATATGATTTTAGCAAAAGATAATATAATCACTTTTTCTCTGGCAATTCACCCCCTCCCCTATGCAATGTAAGACATGGAAGTAGATGGAAAGAGTAGCACACAGTTCTCAGGAATGCAATCAAATACAATACGAAATTCAGTTCCCCCCCAGCAAGCTTAGAGAAAACCGGTATGAGTTTTAAAACACAGGCCCAAAATGCTTTTTAAATTTGATGGCAATGGATGAAAAATATGCTGAAAATGCTTTTAATTCCCTTTAGGAGGTTCAGGGGGAGTGGTAGCTACTTGGGATGAGTCCAGGCTCACTTTAGCAATGATTCAGGGATGGTTCTTAAGATGCAAATGAATTTTAGCAGTTCAGGCAAAAGCAGCTATCTTTTTACAAGTAAAGAAATCGGGCCAAATCGCAAATCGCGGCAAAATTCGCGAGTGCGTGAATCGTGATTGCGGAATAAGTATAAGGAGTAGGAAGTCGGTTCTAGGCTTTTCGGAAATCTTAGATTCTAAGCTTTCAGAGGAAAGTTAAACCAAGTTCGTAGCCCAAACGGTTACAGAGATACGGATGATTAAATAAAGGTTGTTTTTTGGATTTTAAAGTAAACTCAAAATGACAAGTGACAGCTGTGCAGCTGCAGAATTGACAAGTGACAGTGGTGCAGCTTTACAAAATGACAAGTGACAACTTCTAGGAGGCAGTTCTGGTTAGATTAAAATAGTTTGGATTAGATTATTTTAAACTAAGAGTTTATTTCTGTCACAATCTGACCTAAGTACTCACAATATATTTTGGAAGGACTGGACCTCGTCACGGATCTGATCAATCAGGCTAGCGGCACTTCACAGCGATCTGGTCTCTGGGTCTGCGGTTCTGCATGGTCTGGTCTGGTCTGGCACTGGTCTGGTCTGTCCGGATACAGCGGTCTCTGCACGGCTCCTGGATCTCTGCACTGGTCCTGGCGAAAGTTATTGGCAAGGGATTCAAGCAGCTGTGAGTAGCTTGCAATGATTTGAGGCCTGCTGCAGAGAATTCAGCTTCTGGTTTTAGGCCTCTGATTTAGGTTCTAAAGTATAAGCTCTAGGTTCTGGAGTATGTAGCTGGAGTCAGTCTGGAACTGGTATCTTCTGGATGTTGTGTGGTCCGGCAAAACGCTCAGCAGCAACTGGATTTGAATGTCTCTACCTGTCCCAGCAGTCTCTTTTTATGTGTTTTGAAAATGGGTGTGTGCCTGGGCCTAGCTAAGCCTGCCCCTCTCTACTTGTCATTGGCCCAATTCTCCCCTCTCCCATGATTGGGGGAAGGAAATGTGAGTCAGAGTGATGCTGTAGGTTTTATGGGTCTGAGGATCCTCCCCTGGTCAGTTTGCCCACAAATCTATATTTGATTCAAATACATATTGCACAGATACACAGTTGTTTAAAATGACATGCACCCATCACATATCACATGAGGTATACTCTGTTCAAACTCTGCTCTTCCTGGGGGCGTGCATTCAGAAATGGCAACATTTTGCGCTTTTTAACTGGTTTTGCAATATCGGACATTTACCCAAATTTACACACATGTGCGCAAGGAGTATGGACATTAATTGATGAAGTGTCACATTTTTAACATGCAGACATTTGGAGTGAGACCCTATTTTCCTCTAGCAACCCCCCAGAATACACCACAGGGTCCTACGCATCTCAAAATGTTCACAGAAAAATCACAAGAATTATGGTATCATTTAGATAATTTTGACAAGTCCGCACCATGAGTTATACATCTTTCTTAAAATCATATTCTGGCCAACAGGGGTGTGTCTTCCCAGGTCACATGGTGGAGAAACCAGTCTATCCACTTTCTTTAAGCTCAGCCTGTCCTCAGAGGGGGCTGCCCCTCCCCGTTTCTGCCAAGAGGAAGCCACTTTTACGACGCCCCCAATATAACTTCTGCCTGAGTCAAGGAAGGGCTTTGTTCAAAAGGAAGCCATTTACGACCACCCCAATAAACCATCTGCCTGGGCCCTTTGTTTCGTTTCTTGCAATCCCCTGGTAATTCAATCAGAGAGTGTGTGACCTCCTTTTGGCAGGAGCAACAGAATGCAGCCAGGCCTGGGAACCTGTCAGGCAGAATTGGAATCTCTTTAAGCCAGTTTTCAGATAAAATGTCACTTTTTGTCCCCCAGTTTAAGTCAATACAATTTTTACATATGCAGCTAGAATGCTGATTCTAAGTTCAAAACTATGACATTTTAACAGTTACAAACTATGTGACACTCAAAAGTAGGTCACTCAGTTAATTTAAACATTTTGATTTTGGTGGTTTTAATCCAGTTTCAGTTAGGCTGCTGACATGCATAGCTCAGCCAGTTTTGTTATGAACATTCTTTTGGGCTCTTCATCTTCCCAGATTTTGTATGCACACATACTTCATTCTGCCAGATGCCCGCTGGTGTTCAGTGAGATTTTTGGATGTGTTGCAATGTTTGAAAATAGGCATTCTGAGCTGGCATTCAGAGAAACCAAAGGTAATTTTAAAGCGTTTTTGAGCTAACAGGCGCTGCTGTTTTACCTTTGGCACCCATTCCACTCATGGCACCCTGGCCCATCATGCTCGCACTGGTGGGTGCCAAGTTAGGCAACCATTTTAATGTACGCGCAAACTGCGTGTTTCTCCTGGATTCTGGCGCACATTTGGGCTTTTTGGCCATCTTGGATTTTCTAAGCCCACAGCACCAAATGTTGCAGCATGATAGCTCAAACGTGGGTCAGGACACCCAACAAAGCCCCCCCACGCGACTGCACTTTGAATTTGAGTCGATGGGGAGTCGGGTGCACAGAAGGTTTTGACCTACGCACTGGTATGTCCGCATAATCTTCTTCCAATTCTGCAAATGGCACAGTTCAGAATCTTTTCCTCCATCCGGTAGTGATCGATCGGTTCTCCTCGCCGGTCCTGATGGGAATATTGGGCGGTACCCCGGGCCCCTTGGGTCTCTGCTCCCGGTCTCCGGATCGTCCTCCTTGGCCAGTCTCCAGGTTTTCTTTCTCCTAGGACGACAAAGGAAAAGCAGCAATACCTATTCATGGACATTTCTCCCCCACCATTGATATAGTGGGGTGGCATATATATTTTAGAACTCAACAGATATGAACATGCACATTTTTTTTTTAATTAGGAGACAAGAACATCTATATATATATATATGGATCACAGAATTTTATATGCTATATGTGGAATATTTTTAGGGTTGGAACTGAATTACTCTGGAGTGGCCCCCTCTGGTATTGCAGAGGACTCCTCCAGTTGCTGCAGAGTGTGCCTGGGATGGCAACACTTTAGCTGATTTATATGTACCCACTTGTCTTCCCCCTCTGCCAAACCGCCTTTGGGGATGAGGATCTTGTAGGCCACAGGGGAGATCTTGTCTATAATTTCAAACGGTCCCTTCCATGTAGGCAAAAATGTTCTCTGTTTGGCCTGGTTTCTTTGGAAATTGTATAGATAGACCCGATCACCCACCTTATATTCCTTTTGGGTAGTTTTTAAATCATAGTGGGTCTTCATGCTCTCGGCTGATCTTTCTAGATTCCGCTGAGCATAGGCAAAAGCATGCTGAAGGTGTTTCCTTAAATTCTCCACATACTCATGAGTTGTGGAGGCATTTATCAATGTTTGCTCTTGGGTTCTGTAGAGCAAATGCTGGGGAAGCACCATCTTGCGTCTAGTCATCAACTCAAATGGTGACATTTTGGTTGCAGATGAAGGGGTAGATCTGATGGCCATTAGGACCAGAGGTAATCGGATATCCCAACCTGGCCCAGAATCTGCCACAAACTTCTTTAATATGCTCACAATGGTTTGGTTATATCTCTCCACTGCCCCAGAAGAAGCTGGCCGGTAAGCAATATGTAACTTCCTTTTGACCCTCAGTATCTCCCACATCTTTGTCATTACTTCACTTCCCCACACGGGAAAAGATGTGGTTAATCATCAGGGCAGCTGCAGTTTCTGCCTTGCAATTTGGGGCTGGGAGACATTCCACCCACTTGGTAAACAAGCATGTAACGGTCAACATGTACTTGTTTCCTCTAGACGAGCGAATCACAGGGCCTACAAAGTCGATTTGCAAATCTGACCATGGCAGTGTCATCCCCCTCTTTTGGAGAGGCGCACGGTGTGTGAGGGATGATGGCTGAAATTGTGCACACACAAGACACCCCTTCAAGTATTGGTCGAGGTCCTGCCCCATGTGTGGCCATTATACAACCTCTCTTAAGATTTCCAGTGTTATGTGAAACCCCTTATGACCGGCGGTGGCCGCATCATGGGCGTGACTTAACATCAGGCTTCGGAATGAGGTAGGAACCACCCACTGATCGTGGCCAGCTTTCGATTTCCTTACCAGCAAACCGTCTTGGATTCGGAACATTTTTGGACATTTCATCAACACTCTTAGGTCCTCTTTCCCAATGTAATCGGTATCCATCAGGGGAAAGTTCTCAGGGTCCTCAAGGTGTTGGTAAAACTTACCAATAATTGGATCCCCCTTCTGAGCTGTAATTAAATCAGCATCAGGGGTCTCCTTACTCCATTGTGCAGTTGAAAGATCATTGTGAGCATTTGTCTGGGACCTAGTGATAGCAGTGACCTGGATTTCCCCCAACAGGGACTATATTTCGATTAGATCCCCTTGGATGGCCCCGGTTTTGGCCAGCTGATCAGCTAAGTCATTTCCAGTTTTGTCTGGTCCCTCTACTTTGGAATGACCCTTGATCTTTTTCCAGTAAATGGTCATCCCATTCGATGAGACCAGATCATCAATGTTTCGGATTAACTTCCCATGTTTCAAGGGTTTGTTATTAGCACATAACATGCCTCTGGTTTTCCAATTAACCAGGTGCTCCACGAACCCGTTCCGTACATAATCCGAATCTGTGATTATGACCAGTTCGTGGAGTTGATGCTGGACAGCAGTGAGGATGGCCTGATGCACAGCCATCCATTCTGCCACCTGACTACTTCGGGGACCAATTTTGTATCCAGCGGGGGGTTCTGGAAACTCCTTCACCCATGCATTCCCTACACCAGCCACCAGTTCTTTCTCCCCGTCGTTGTCAACATGGTAAGAGCATCCATCCACATAGACAGTGGGCATTCCCTCACACTTGTCTTCTTCAAAGACTTTGTGTGGGGAATTAAGATATGCCTCCGTGTTGTCCTTGATTTTTAGACTTTCGTCCTCGAGACAGTTTTCTCTGGCACAATCATGCAAGTCAGCCAGACCTTGCGCGAGGGGACTCTTCTTGTTTTGGCCATATCTGACCTCCACAGGAAAGCCTTGCATTGACAGAATCCAGGAAGTAATTCGGGAATTACTCACATTTCCGGCCCGGATTCTGTCACTTTGGAGATATTGCAGAGGCTGGTGTGGAGTCTCCACTATGATGTGTTCCCCATGGATAAAAGGGCGGTAATTCTTCAATGCCCACACCGTTGCCAGGAGTGCCTTCTCACAATCGTTGAATTTTTCCTCCACAGAGGATAAAGTTTTGCTCGCATAGGAGATTACTTTATTGACCTTGTCATGCTTTTGGTATAATACTGCCGTCAAGCACGTATTAGAGAACCCTGTCTCCAGGAAGAACTCCTTGTTTCTGACAGGGTAAGCTAGGCAGGGCGCTTGTGAGAGGCTTCTTTTGAGTTGTCTTACTGCCTCGGCTTGTTCTTTACCCCATTCCCACTTGAACCACCCCTTCAGGAGATGAATCAGGGGTCTGGTGATCTCTGCGTAGCCCTCAATGAACTTTCTGCTGTAATTAGTCAGTCCAAGGAGGCTCCTTAGTTCCCGAAGAGTTGTGGGGTCTTTCAGTTTCTGAAGTGCTTCCACTTTCTTTTCCTTGGGACAGAGACCCTGAGGAGTAATCTCATGCCCCAAGAAATTAACACGGGTTCTACACCACTGTGCTTTCTGAAAGGAAAGTTTTGCTCCGGCGGCCCTCAACTGGGTCAGAACATAACGGATCTCCGCTATGTGTTCCTCCACAGATGAACTTTTGATGAGGACATCATCTACATAAGACAGGTTACCCCTTGCACCCAGGTCGGGCATGGCCTTGTGTAGGAAAATGTTGAATTAATTGCCGGAGTTGAGGTATCCATGTGTACTGCTGGCCCCCAAAGGTAAAAGCCAGCTTGTATTGGTCCTAACTACTGACAGGCACAGTCCAGTATCCATTGGTCAGGTCTATTGCAGTGAATACCTGTGACCCCTGTTCTGGGCCAGCCCTTGGTCAATGTAGGGCAGAGGCCATCAGGAAGTATGGACCCGTTTGTTGAGCTCCCTGAGGTCGGCGCAGAGTCTCCACTGGCCGTTTGGCTTCAATATTCCCAGCACCGGATTATTGAAGGTGCTGTGTATTGGACAAATTATTCCCCGGGACTCAAGGTTCTTAATTATTTCAGTAAGGGACTCCATGGATGCGAGAGGCAAACGATATTGCTTCACAAACACTGGAGTCATTCCAGGGTCCGTGGGAATTGTTGTGGTGTGGATGTCGGTACGACCACAGTCATATGAGTCTACCGCAAAGAGATCTTGGAAATCCAAGAAAACTTGTTTCAACTTTTGCTTTTGTTCCAGAGTCACACAGGCATCAGCTAGGTTGACTCTCTCTTCCACCATCTGCCTGAAGCCTGGAAAGACTCCTGGTTTGGCTATCTCAGCGGCCTCCTCCAGCTGGGTGGAGAAGTCCCTGGTCAGAGTGCTGATTTGGAATGGAGGCCTCAGGTGGGAAAGGCAACCCTCATGGACCTGGAAAATCACCTCATCCCTCCTGAAGTCACAAGTCACATCTTCCTTACCATAGGGGCAAGAAGTGTACACCAGGAAGTTCCCCCCATGCCAGGTGAAAATCCTGTCTGGTGTTGTGTTGTCATCACTGTCACCGTCAAAACAGTCCTTGGGGATTGGTCCTAACAGTTAATTTCCTAGATCCATGGAAAAATGTCGGTCATCAACCGCCATTCCAATAATGGTGCCTGCGGCTAGAGTAATAGTCTTTAAGTCGCTGTTATCCACCTCTATTGGAATGGTGTCATGTTCTATGTTGACTAATGGTGTTGGGTTTACCCCTAACCCTTGCTGTTGGAGAGAAGCATTTAGATGAATATAAGCATCAGGGTTTTGCAATTTTTGTCCTCTTTTAACTTTCACTTCCAGGGAGAATTGTCGGGTCCTTTCTGGGATGGTGACTTCCTCTTTGATCTGAATTTCAACTGCATAAGGTAGCAATTGAGCTGACATAAATGCTTTTTCTGGATCATCAAATCCCATGTGATTATCCGCTAATCGGGACCAAGCTTTGAAGTTTATTAGGTCCAAACTAATGGCAAAGCGATTGAGAATGTCACTGCCTAAGTAAAAGGCGGCAGTGACGTCTCGCACGACCCAACAATTATGGACTATGCTCTTGTTGCCAATGGAGATTTTGAGCATACACCTGCTTGGCAGGAGCTGTTTGGAATTAGGTGCTTCCAGGTCCCTTTCCCATTTGTCTATCAGTTTGAATGTGGGAATGGCTGGATCTTTTGGGAGTTGGCGGAACATGGCTTCGCTGATGAAGCTCTTACCGTTGTTCACACACACTCGAGCGAGAACAGAGTCCTTCCCATCATTTAACTGAACAGGGATGAACAACTGCTCTCCAATTTGCTGAATATCAGCCAGGCTCTGAGCTGATTTCACATCTTTCTGGACTATAAGAGTGGGAGTTTCTGATTGTGGATTGGTGAAGAATTTCAGAGTGTTTCCTTCCAGTGTGGAATATCACCTTAAACTGGAAGGAAGGTTGAGTTTCAGAAATAGGGATGACCCCCCAACACCAGTCGTTTGTCCTACTGCTATTACTGTCACGTCTGGAGTTTGGTTGTTCTGGAAGTGAAATTCTACTTGGTCAGATTTTTGTTCAACCATGTGGCAGGTTCCGTTTAAACTAACATGGTTGACACTCTGTTTTAATTTTATTGGTCGGCTAGTCTGGGTCCAGAGGACCTTGTTTACACAATCTATTAGCGGTGACAACCTTCTCAGGAGATCGTTCCCTAGTAAACTTGGGGTGCCCTCTGGAGCCATTACTATGACCGGGTGTTTCACCTTGTGTCGCCCAATTTTAATGTCCAAGTCTGCATTCCCCTCAACGGGAATTTCCTTCCCGTCAAAGTTCTGCAGTTGTCCAGGAAGAGAGGTGAGAGGAATTCGGTAATTCTCCCCCCTTCCTGCATTTAGTTCCTCAAAGGCCCTTTTGGACAGGAGGGTAGCTTGGGATCCAGTGTCCACCAGTGCCAAAATTGTACCCTGTCCCTGTACTTGTACCGGGGCATAGTATCTTCCCTCCTTCTCCTCAAGGGGGCACAGATAATGCACATTTTTGGACAACTGGTGGGCTAACTTTCTGGTTTTGGACATTGCTAGAGAAGAGATTTGGGCAGAATTCTGTGGAGAGTCTTGGGAATCTGAAAGAAAAAGTTGGCAACTGGAGATCAGAGCCATTGTGGGTTCCCCTGGTTCCGGTTCTGGGCCGCCCCCCCTTTTTGGAGGCAGTCACCAGGATGGGTTTGAACCAGGGGATTTTGGTATTGTCGGTTCTGGGATGAGATGATGGGCGGCGGTAGCTAGTCTCCACATCTCCCCAGTCTGAATTGGCCTCCCTTGGGACCCATTTTCCTTGGGAGGAGTTCCCTCATCTCTGAAGGAGAAGTTCCTTTCCCCAGGATCCTCTGAGGATCCCTCTCCCTCAAATTGGAAGACCTGTACCTCCTCCACAAAGTGGGTCTGTTTGGGTCCTTTGTTTCTCATACCCTCCCTCTGCTCCTTGGGAGGCAGGCTTCCAGGGGTACGAGATTTTGTTTCTGGTTCCTGGTTTTCCAGGGGCTGTTTACAAGTTGGGAAGGAAGCTTCCTCCAAGGCTTTACACCCCCCTTCCCCTTGTGCCTCTCCCTGGAAACCGGTGTGTTATCGGGGTGATGCCCCCGTCATTGTTCTGGAGCACCAGGTCCAGAGTTTGGGGCATTCTGCGGTGGCATGCTCATCTGAGGGTTCTGTTGAGCCCTCAGTATGTGACCCAGATCCCGTGCCATATTTTGGACATGGCGCTCAAGTTGTGAAACCCGCTCAGGCTGATACGGGGCTCTATTTTCTCCCCTGGGCTGATCCCGGGAAGGGTAGATATCCCTTCTCTGGTAGTACCCCTGGTTGGGAAGATTTTGGTACCCCTCCACCCTTGGCCTCCCCTCTCCCGAATTAGGTTGTCTGGGCTCAGGGAATTGGGGAAAGAAGGATGGATGATTTTGGGGCTGGAAATTGGGTGGATACCTGGGGAAAAAGTTCTGCCCAGGATTTGGAGAATTTCTGCCCTCTTGGGGGAAGTTAGGAGGGAAGTTCCCCGGGTCAGGTGCTTGGCTGGATCCCCCCCCTTGGGCTGGAGGAGTCTACACATATCCCAGGATTGGTCGGTTTCCCTTGTAGCGGGGACTTACATAGTCAGGGGAGCGGGGGACCCCATTTGTGGGACTACCTCCTCGACTCCCTGTCGGTGACTGGCCCGAGGGCCTTCTGGGCTGTGAATTATTTGGTGCAGGCAGGTTTTTAGGCCCCCCATCTCCAAATCTAAAACGGGGGCAACCTTTACCTCTGCCACCTTGGCAGCAGCAGGGGTGCTGTTGGTTTTGGGGTTTTTCGGCGCGTTATTTTTATTTTCGATAGGCTTCTGCACCTCATAGATCCGGCTAGCCTGTTCAATGACCCAGTCTAAAGATCTTTTCTCATGAAAATCTATCACGAGCTGGGCCATTATATATTTATTGAGAGCATGGAAAAATGTATTGACAAACTCTTTGCTGTCTGTGCGCACCCTTTTGGTGGTCTGCGCAAAAGCACGCTTTAATTCTTGCACAAACTCTTGTGGGGCCTGATCCTCCCCACATTGCAAATTGTAGTCTGCCTTGCGAGCCTCTTGAGGATTTCTGTGAACAGAAAAATGTTTCAAGATGGCCGCCTTATAGGTGGACCATCTTAAATGATTTTGGTCCTCCAGCCCCGCAAAGAAACTGGAGTATTCTGGGGAGAATGTCCATTTGACGTACTGGATGCAGCTACTGCTGTCCTTCAAATGGAAAGTCTCCATCATTTGCTCATAGAGCTCCAAGTGTTCCCAAACGGAATACTTGGCGTTCTTATGATGAGGCGTGATAACACTCCTTATTGCCTTTATTTGCTTCAATGAGTCCTTAAGCAAGGCCCTTTTTGCCTTATTGGCCTTTTTGGTTCGGGTAACCCTGGTCCATTCATCCTCTGACTCAGAGGCACTGCTCCCAGAGGTTCCTGTCTGATCTTCCAGGTTTTCCCGGATTCTGCGAGCCTGGGAATGGCTGGCAGAATGTGGGGACCTGGTCTCCTGTGTCCTGCGCCGTTCAGAGGAGTCTTCAGATTCCTCCTTGCTGCCAGGATTTGATGGGTACCCCCCCCGCACTGACCTAACTGGGCAGCAGTTTTCAGGATGCCCTTAGTGGGCCTACTCTCCTGGGGTTCCCCACTAAATTGCACTGTTCTTGGGTGCCCATACCCGGATGCCCGCCCCTCCATTCCTGGGAGGTACTGGCCTATGAGCCCCATACTTCTGGTTGGATAGTAATCTGCCAACGCCGTGGCCCTGGGCTCATGTGCGCGAGGGGACATGGGGGTGGCAGAGTCCAGGGACTGAGAGATATGAAGGCCTCTGGTACTAGGGCTCCTGAGGTTATGCTCAGGAGTCTCCCTCTCCCAGCGAACCTGGTCTCTATCCGCCCCTGCTCCCTGTTGCAATGCAAGAGCCTGCGCTTTCAGTTCCTCAGTTAAGGCCTTACTAGACTCTATCAGTCTCTCCTGCATCGCTACCTGTTGTTGGAGCCTATCATTGTGCTGACAGAGAGCCTCATTTTCTCTCTGTGCCTCCTGATTGGTCCTGGAGTACTGGGCCAGTCTTTGCTGCAGGAGGGTTACCTTCTGAGCCCCTTCCCTACTGGCCTGCTCCTTTCTTGCCAGAGCCTCCTCCACCCTCCTGGTGTGCTCTAACAAGTTCTGGTGTTCTTTTTGGAGGTCACCCAGTCGCTGGAGGGCCAGGTGATTTTCTTCCATTTTCCTTTTTAAATGGCAGACTTCCTGGCCTAAGGTGTCCCTTTCCTGATTAAGAGTCTGCATCTGTGCCGCCAGGTCGTCCCTTTGCCTTTGGAAGGCACCAGCTCTCTGGCGCTCCTGATCAAACTCTGCCTGGGTATTTAGGTCTTTCAGAATCAATTTATTGCTTTCTGCCTTTTCCCTATCTAGGTGGCTTTGCAGGGTGACTACCTGCTCAGCACATACCCTATTGAAATCTAATTGTTGCTCCAGCTTTTTCTGGCTCTGTAGTAGGGAGTCCAAACCTTCTTGGTACTCCTTTTGTAAAGCCAGAAAACTGGTATCCTGGTCAGCCTTTTCCTGTTGCAGGATGTCCATATCCTCTTTTATTTTAATGATTTACTGCCTACTATCATTTTCTAACTCCTGGCTCCTCTGCAGCCTCAGTCGCCTATTTGCCAGATCTTGGCTTTCAGTACATTTATCCTGCATGTCTCCCATATATAGGTACAGGTATGCCGCTATCCTGGCAATCTTATTGTGTTCATCTTTGGCTTTAGGAGCCATATATAGTTCACTCAGGGCCACATGTAATGGACCCTGATCTCTCCATATGTCTGACCCTGTTTCAGTGACCTGTTGCGCGATGGCCTGCAACCAGACCGTTTGGTCCTGGTGAGTCCACTCACCTCTCACAAATAGCTTATGTAAGAGGTGCTCCCTCGCTATTTTCATGTCTACCAAGGTCGTCATTCTAGAGATTGATCTCTGTCCTGACTTACAGAAATTAGTATTTTATTTTTGCAAAACAGACCTTTTCCTTAGAGTGTCCCTTTGAAGAGTGCTTTACAGCGTAAAACAGCGTGGTGATCCGACCGGATGTATGTATCCCGTCAGTTAGCACACTGTATTAAGCTGTACAAGTGATAGATCTAACCCAGACGTCCGGCTCGAGCCCCCAATTTGTAAGAGGATTCAATTCAACACTACAGCTAAGTCAATGCCTAGTATGGGATACTGAATGGAAACCCTTATTGATATATCTTTATGTCCAGTTCATGAGTTCTGGATGACTACCCCTATATAACACCCCTCTCTTAGAATCCCCCTGACCCCACTGAGCCAAGAAGTAGTTCTGTTTTGCAAGTTTAAAAGGTTTATTTGAGAATGTAAACAATATATATATATCACACTTTATAATAAATTAATATCTGATAGTACACTTAGACATATGATGTTGATCAACAATGGGTAATCTGGCACTAGCACACTTCTTTACAATCAATGAGGAGTTAGTATAGGATGGATAAAGTAGCAAAACTACTTTTGTGATTTCAAGGGAAAAGCAATGAGGAATAAAATGCAGTACAGAAATACTTGATATGATTTTAGCAAAAGATAATATAATCACTTTTTCTCTGGCAATTCACCCCCCTCCCCTATGCAATGTAAGACATGGAAGTCGATGGAAAGAGGAGCACACAGTTCTCAGGAATGCAATCAAATACAATACAAAATTCAGTTCCCCCCCAGCAAGCTTAGAGAAAACCGGTATGAGTTTTAAAACACAGGCCCAAAATGCTTTTTAAATGTGATGACAATGGATGAAAAATATGCTGAAAATGCTTTTAATTCCCTTTAGGAGGTTCAGGGGGAGTGGTAGCTACTTGGGATGAGTTCAGGCTCACTTTAGCAATGATTCAGGGATGGTTCTTAAGATGCAAACGAATTTTAGCAGTTCAGGCAAAAGCAGCTATCTTTTTACAAGTAAAGAAATCGGGCCAAATCGCAAATCGCGGCAAAATTCGCGAGTGCGTGAATCGTGATTGCGGAAAAAGTTAAACCAAGTTCGTAGCCCAAAAGGGTCCAGAGATACGGACGATTAAATAAAGGTCGTTTTTTGGATTTTAAAGTAAACTCAAAATGACAAGTGACAGCTATGCAGCTGCAGAATTGACAAGTGACAGTGGTGCAGCTTTACAAAATGACAAGTGACAACTTCTAGGAGGCAGTTCTGGTTAGATTAAAATAGTTTGGATTAGATTATTTTAAACTAAGAGCTTATTTCTGTCACAATCTGACCTAAGTACTCACAATATATTTTGGAAGGACTGGGCCTCGTCACGGATCTGATCAATCAGGCTAGCAGCACTTCACAGCAATCTGGTCTCTGGGCCTGCGGTTCTGCGCGGTCTGGTCTGGTCTGTCACTGGTCTAGTCTGTCCGGATACAGCGGTCTCTGCACAGCTCCTGGATCTCTGCACTGGTCCTGGCAAAAGTTCTTGGCAAGGGATTCAAGCAGCTCGCCCGGCTGTGAGTAGCTTGCAATGATTTGAGGCCTGCTGCAGATAATTCAGCTTGTGGTTTTAGGCCTCTGATTTAGGTTCTAAAGTATAAGTTCTAGGTTCTGGAGTATGTAGCTGGAGTCAGTCTGGAACTGGTATCTTCTGGATGTTGTGTGGTCCGGCAAAATGCTCCGCAGCAACTGGATTTGAATGTCTCTACCTGTCCCAGCAGTCTCTTTTTATGTGTTTTGAAAATGGGTGTGTGCCTGGGCCTAGCTAAGCCTGCCCCTCTCTACTTGCCACTGGCCCAATTCTCCCCTCTCCCATGATTGGGGGGAAGGAAATGTGAGTCAGAGTGATGCTGTAGGTTTTATGGGTCAGAGGATCCTCCCCTGGTCAGTTTGCCCACAAATCTATATTTGATTCAAATACATATTGCACAGATACACAGTTGTTTAAAATGACATGCACCCATCACATATCACATGAGGTATACTCTGTTCAAACTCTGCTCTTCCTGGGGGCTTGCATTCAGAAATGGCAACATTTTGCGCTTTTTAACTGGTTTTGCAATATCGGACATTTACCCAAATTTACACACATGTGCGCAAAGAGTATGGACATTAATTGATGAAGTGTCAGATTTTTAACATGCAGACATTTGGAGTGAGACCCTATTTTCCGCTAGCAACCCCCCAGAATACACCACAGGGTCCTACGCATCTCAAAATGTTCACAGAAAAATCACAAGAATTATGGTATCATTTAGATCATTTTGACAAGTCCGCACCATGAGTTATACATCTTTCTTAAAATAATATTCTGGCCAACAGGGGTGTGTCTTCCCAGGTCACATGGTGGAGAAACCCGTCTATCCACTTTCTTTAAGCTCAGCCTGTCCTCAGAGGGGGCTGCCCCTCCCCGTTTCTGCCAAGAGGAAGCCACTTTTACGACGCCCCCAATATAACTTCTGCCTGAGTCAAGGAAGGGCTTTGTTCAAAAGGAAGCCATTTACGACCACCCCAATAAACCATCTCCCTGGGCCCTTTGTTTCGTTTCTTGCAATCCCCTGGTAATTCAATCAGAGAGTGTGTGACCTCCTTTTGGCAGGAGCAACAGAATGCAGCCAGGCCTGGGAACCTGTCAGGCAGAATTGGAATCTCTTTAAGCCAGTTTTCAGATAAAATGTCACTTTTTGTCCCCCAGTTTAAGTCAATACAATTTTTACATATGCAGCTAGAATGCTGATTCTAAGTTCAAAACTATGACATTTTAACAGTTACAAACTATGTGACACTCAAAAGTAGGTCACTCAGTTAATTTAAACATTTCGATTTTGGTGGTTTTAATCCAGTTTCAGTTAGGCTGCTGACATGCATAGCTCAGCCAGTTTTGTTATGAACATTCTTTTGGGCTCTTCATCTTCTCAGATTTTGTATGCACACATACTTCATTCTGCCAGATGTCCGCTGGTGTTCAGTGAGATTTTTGGATGTGTTGCAATGTTTGAAAATAGGCATTTTGAGCTGGCATTCAGAGAAACCAAAGGTAATTTTAAAGCGTTTTTGAGCTAACAGGCGCTGCTGTTTTACCTTTGGCACCCATTCCACTCATGGCACCCTGGCCCATCATGCTCGCACTGGTGGGTGGCAAGTTAGGCAACCATTTTGATGTACGCGCAAACTGCGTGGTTCTCCTGGATTCTGGCGCACATGTGGGCTTTTTGGCCATCTTGGATTTTCTAAGCCCACAGCACCAAATGTTGCAGCATGATAGCTCTAACGTGGGTCAGGACACCCAACATAGCCAAATGTGAATGCATCAACTACCACAATAGTTGCTTCTGGATCACAAAATGGATCCCTTCTGGGACTGACTGCAAGTTTATCACATATATCTTATACGGGGGTCCGGGGCTGCTCATGTGCCATTATGATCCCTTCCATAGCCCTCAATCTTAGCAGGCCCCCGTGGTAAATGCCACACGTATGGGTACATGGATGAACCTAGGGTATGGTGTTTTCTTGCTGCAACGACTGAGAAATCCCTTTCTTCTTAGTGGGCCATATTCATGACTCTCCTCTATCTTGCTGGTGTGTTCCGGCTAGCGTGGAGGCCTGCGATCAGATGTATCCTCTGCACCAGCAAGACAGACAAAAGAGGGTGCTAGCACAGTAGTCCAGTTTATAGAAGACAAGTGTGGTTAAGAAATGCATGAAAGTGTTGAAAGGAAGGAGGTGCCTGATTTTCCTAATATTTAGAAGGTTGAGGAGAGCTGCTGTTCCAGTTTATGAGATAAAAGTAGAGAAGGTGTGAGGTTTCTAGCTGAAGAAGAATGGGGGAGCGTGTCAGGTGGGAACTGAATAAGCAGAGGAAGAGATGAGAGAGTGCTTTTGACTGGGAAGAAGAACACCTCTGTTTTGGTAGAGTTTAACATCAGACAGTGCGATGCCATCCAATATTTATTGGTAGAGAGACAGTTTGAATTTTTAATAGAAAGATCATAGGAGAGTTCAGGAAAAAAGAATAAGATATGTGTATCGTCCATGAAGAGTTGGTTCGAAAAACACAAAGGAAGAGATTAGTGCCCCAAGAGCAGAGGTGTAGAGTGTAAAGAGGAGCAGACCCAAGACAGAGCCTTGTGGAACACCACCAGTTATAGGGTGAGTTGAGAGGTGTTGTTTCCCCAGGAGCCAGAGAACTGGCAAGATTAAAGGTAGGATACAATCCAGGTAAGGGCTGGATTGATTGTTATTTGATAAATATGATGGAATCCTTTGTTTTCAGGTCCGAATGACACAGAGTCTAAGTCAGAGGATCTATTGAGACACTACAGGAGAGGTAAGAGTTTCTATTCTTTTGGATATATTTCCCTTATTATATATTATACACAAATTAATGCTGTAATATAGCTATTCTGTCTTCATTTGAAGGGCCAACTCACTTGAAACAATCCTTTAACAGGATATTGCTTTTAAGATGTTTTTCGTGCCATTCTGAAGTACGACTAGTCAAAATGCGGTAGGCTAAAAGAGCTAAAAGAGCTTTAAACTCAACAACATGTGTTTGAAAAGATGAGAAAGAATAATACTTGTATGTCTCTAGAAAGTCTTGCCAGAGTACTGTACTAAGAAGCAGAGTTTAGTTTTCTGTAAGCATGTGGTTCCCCCTTAGGCCAATGATGACATAACCTCCATGTCATCTCTCCATTGTCCAAGTCCGAACTCACGAAGGCTGCTAACTTCCTCCAAGATCTGCTCCAAAAATGATTCTATCTTTCATTTCAAAACGCTTCCCTCCCTTAACCATAATCCTCCTGTTTTTAAGGAAGCTTGCTGGGCTTGTTTTTGTCTGCTCTCTGATCTCTCTTAGGGGCAACATCTCTGTCCTCTTCTGGGCTTAGGACCACAGAGAAGTAGGATTGTGGCAGGATCCTGGGTGAGTGAATAGGATGCAATACTGTGAGCTGGGCTGTAAGTTGGAGTCCCTTAGAGCTCCTATCAACCCGTTTGGCTGGTGTCTGCAAGCTCGGGGTCCAGTGCAGGGGCAGTGGCGCGCCACTATCAGGTGAGACCCAAGGTAGGTGGTAGAGCTGGGTATAGTTGGGTCACGCTTCCTCCTTGATGTTGGCCCGTGGGCTTCGGTGTATGCTCTTTTCAAGCAGGGAGAGCTGCTGTGACCCAGGCACTAAGAATCACGTGATCAGTGGGCAGTGCCCATGGCTTTGAGTTTACTCTTGTTCAATGATGCTGATCTCCCAATTGGCTCAATTTCGAGAAGCAGCATTGCTCACTTGCCGCTGTGGCTTGCTCTATACACGTTTTGGGCACTGACAGCATTTAGAAAAGTGCAGGAAACTCTTGTCAAGCTCTTTTTCCTACACCTCTGCTGTGCCTCATAGTTCCTTTAGCAAAGTTTGTCCACAGATTGCCCGGTCTTTCTTCTGGAAGACTCATCTGGAGGAAAATGCCAGTAACAGCAGCATATCCAAGTTTCACAGGGGTGGGTATTCTTCTTCCATCCTCTTCTTCCTCGTCATCACCCCCCTCCTCTTCCCTGATTTCATCTGATGAGGAGTTTTAGGAAGATCCAAGACGAGACATGGGCATGGTTCACTTCTCTTCATGGATGGAGTTCTCATAGATGGGTGCAGATCATAATGCCAAGTGCCCTGTCAGGCAATTCAAGGCCCCCGAAAGACCTTTCTCTGATATACGATATTAAATACACAGTTAGATCCTAAGAGATTGGAAAAAGTTGGATTGTATTCCGGTGCACAGAGTAATGGATACACTTTATCACCACACTACCTGCTACTCTGGCAGTGTTCTCCAGTTAATGGGAATTCCGTTCATGTCTACTGAGGAGCAGGTTTATGTGATCCCAATTACAAGGAGCTAGATGAGTCACTATGGAAAAATGTCCCCAGAGCACACCTTTCTCTACAGGCTTACTCTTAGGTTTCTTCCACTTCACACTCACGGCTTGAGGAATTTCAGGAGCCATATTGAGGAAGGGGGAAATGCTGCATATTGCTGGGTACATACATCACCAGACCGAGTTCCTTTCAAATTGGAATCTTCACAGGCCAGGAGACAGATCCATGTCTCTGACTGACATACTGTCTCTTTCCAAAATTCTGTAGCCTTCACCTGTCCTTCCAGGGTTCAAGACTTTTATGAGATCAACTGGATGAGAACGTATTTTTGTAGGTCTTTTATAAAACACATCTTTAATCATGAAGCATTAAGGTGTTGGGCCACTGTGTCCTTAAAGAGAGCAGCACAATGCCACATTCTCTGGTGCAATCAGTGTCAACTCCTACCCAGTCCTTCTTCAGGGGGAGTCAGCAGGCCCAGGCCCCTGTAAAGGGCATCAAGGTGAGTCTTACCCCCACCTCAAATTGGCTTACTGCTGTTTGGCCATGCGCGCAACCTTTATTCTAGCTTCATCATTAGACTGGCGTGTGTCTCAGCGATGCATACCCCCAGGTGCCAGTGAGATCATCTGACCATTGCATCTGAAGGTTCGCAATGGAGGTCTCCTTTACAGTTCACGGTTCCTCCTTCTGGTCTTCCCTCAGCTCTGAGGGTGCTTGTCAAGATTGTGGAACCCTTGATTGGGAATGTTCTTGAGGAGGTGCTGCATGTGTATCCCTATTTGAACAGTCTGCTTATCCTGGTAGCATAGTATTCAGAGTCTCCAGCTTTCATACATCTCCTTGATCACTTCTCTACTCTAAGAAGTCTCAACCTGCTCCTCCCTCAGGATCTGTTGCTCATCAGCCTCCAGTTTATGATTGGCAGGGGCCGAGTGTGTCTCCCGGAGAACAGGGCAGAGAGCATCACCCTGTGTTTTCATGGCTTTGTCACCTGAAGGAAGCCACAGCATAAGAACAGGGTGCAGATTCAATTTTTGTCAGCCCATTGGCGTTCTTTGTCTTCACCCTCTCCTTTGGCATTTCATCAGCATTCGACTCCAAGCTGGATGAACTTTGAACTTTTTTTCCCTGTTTTGTCCAAGATGAAGTCGCCCATCCAGAGGTAGTTGAATTTGGTCATTCGCCTCACAAGGTTTTCATTCTAGTCTCGCTTTTTCAACCGTAATCACCACTAGCAAAAGCACCAGGGGTTGGGTTGCTTTATTGGGAACACAACTACGCATGGTTGTTGGACGCCCCAGGAATGCCTCCAATCTTCCAGTTTGAGGGTAATTGCAGGCAGTAAGTACCCTGAACTGTCCTGGGATTTTCTTTAATCAAAGCAGTCTCCCTGCCATGGACTTCACCAACAAAGGGGAATGGGGCTATCCGGCCTTCGCTCAGCTTCCCCTACAGTTGAGTTTATGGGCAGAGAAGAACTTGTCACTGGGAGCAGTGGACATCACTCTGGCAGACTCCCTCTGCAGGAACTACCTCCACTGTCCATCCGTTCACAAACCCTTCCTTGATCAGACACCTAACACTGATCATCCCCAGGTGCCAATGCTAGGGCAAATAAGATGATTGTGTGGAGCATGCATCGCTGTTGTGAGGCATAAGTGGATCTGCCCAAGATTAAGGATAGCCCTCTTCTCGGTATGTCTGCATAATGCCAACACGCCTCTTTCTTTGCAGTCTAAAAATAATTGTCCGGATGTCCCCCATTATAAATCCAGGACAAGTCCAAAAAATGCAGAGAACAACAGGACAGAACAAGCCTCTCCTGAATTGAATAGAGCATGTTGGCATTTTGGAATAAATAAAAAAATAATTGCGGGTTCAGGACCTTCGATGCTCTATGCCAGTCAGTTCTTATGGACAGCCTCCTCCTGCCCCAACCTCCTCTCAATGTGCACAGAAGGAACCGAAAATCAGCGTGCAGCACCTTACAAGCCACACACATCAATACACAGGTCTTCCATTATCATTCAACGGAAGAATACTGCCTTCGGCTTCCGGTGCTGTGAATCTGGCCCCCCACCGGCCTCCTTCTGCGAGGACAGGTGCATCACCGCAAACAAGGCCCGGGTTTGACGCATTAGCAAGATGCGGCTCCACGATGGATGTGAACTTGCCAGCGGATAGTTTGGCTTCAGTAGCTCACAGCTTGGAATTTTGCTGTGTGAGATGTGAAAACAAAACGCGATTTGATTGTGTTTAGAAATCCTGGCCTCTGAAGTCTGGTTATGAGCCAGGGGCATACTCAAACAAATCCAACGCCCCCTTAATTTCATGTATCCTGCGACTGGCTGAGAAGCCGCGATATTGAACTGCGCAGCATGAATTTCCCTAAAGGTAATGCTTTGATTTTTCCAAAATATTCACAGATAAATACCACCAACTGCGACCTTTCTAGAACATGCCAATCTCATCGGAATCCAGAGACAAACACAAATGAAAATGGAAACGTGTGCAGTGATGATGAGATCGACGTGGGTAACTGCGTGTTTGTGGCATAGAGTATGGAAAAGAAACGGTTAGTCATAGTAAGAGAAACAAAAGAAGGATTTGAACCAGGACCCAGGGGACTTTTGTGAAAATGTGAAGTCGTTCTTAATCACCAAGGCATAAGAATAAAATCTATAGCTATTCTGAGTTAAACGTATATTACTGCACAACTAGCCAGCACTTAATATTTCTCCTTTTTACAACAACAACGCGAAGGTCAGTAGCCAATTTACAGTAGCATTCACTCTCACACCCCGACAACAAAGCACCTCTCAAACACAGAAAAATAAATGCATCTCAACTTCCTGGTCTTCAAGCAGAGGTTCATCATCTGACTATTATTAAAAAAAACATTTTTAATGAGGCCGGTGTCTTGCCTCGTATGTTCAATATGGAATATCCTGGTATATAGGTTGATAATAAGCCGTTTTTATCACTGGTGACCCCTCCCTATCGGTGGGGGCACCACCTTCTTACTTAAGTGCCTGGCTGCACAGTCCTTATTTTGCAGGGCGGGCTGTGTGGTCTGACTCTGTGCAGGTGCGGGGCTCTTCTATGTATTTTGTTTGTGAGGGAGTGCCCTCTGGTCGCAATAATGTGAGGCCGTTGGGCCGTAGAAAGTCTGGCCACACCACCTCTCATTATTGTGCTAACAGCATACACGCACTGACTGATGTGAGAGTAGTTCTCTCCTGTCAGTCATCGTGGTCACTCTGTGGCATAGTGGGGCTGACCATGCAGTCCTGTTTGCAGCATTGGTGGTGTGCTGAAAATGCGAGCAGGTAAATTAAGTATAATGTATGTTTATATAATGTGTTTGTATGTATGTATACCAGTATGTCTATGGGCCTCATTACACGGTATGCGGTAACCATGGCGCTGTTAGCGCCATGGTTGCCGCCGGTATTTTACCGTGTCCGCCTTGGTGGATGGCGGAATTACCGCCCTACTCCAAGGTGAGCGGGGTGGTAATTCCCCATTCACCAAGGCACTTCCCCATTCCCATTTTTGCCCCCATAGGGCTCAATGGGAATGGGGAAGGAGCTAATTACGGTACCGCAAATTGCGGTACCGTAATTTGCACCAAGGTCCCTTTGCGGGCCTGTTCCTTAACGGCTGGTAAAACCAGCCGTTGAGGTCGGGTCCCGCAAAGGGCCCTCGTAGTAAGGCGGTAAGGGTTTACCGGTACCGGTGCCCTTACCGGTACCGGTAAACCCTTACCGCATATATATGTTTGTTTGTATATATGCGTGCATGCAAGAATCTGTATCAATGCTGTATGAATGTGCTGATGAATGAGTGTATGCTATATGTATGCGTGTGAATGAGAACGTGCATGACTGCATATATGAAGGTGGAGTGGACCTCTGCATTAAGAGGGGGAGGCTGCTCGCAGCATGGCTTCTTTACTTTGCTTCTAAGGCAAAGCTAACATAATAAGTGTTATTATGAGGCTAGATTGCCCTATATTGATGTTACAAGTCTGCGTACACTGTCTTACTGTGGTTTGACATTTTTACTGGGCATCAATGGTAAAGCAAACAGGTGAGTGTAATTACATGTCTAGACTGGCCTGCAATATGTACAGCCAGTCAGTATGTACGTTCTCGCTGTGCAATAGAATTCTTTAGTGGCTGGCAAAGCCAATAGGAATACGTTCCTATAAGGTAATACTGTCATATATTGGTGCAGCATAAAATGAGCGCTGCCAGCATGAACATGTTTTTTATACTGGCATATATTGTGTGCAAAGGGTCATGAAAATGTGTTGCAAAATGCTCCTGTGCTCTGTTAGTGGCATGTGGCATGACATTTGTTTTTTACTGGGAATTAAGGGAAAACACGAAGAGGGTTATTATGTGGCTAGACTGATCTTCATTAGTGGCACCAGTCTGGCTATATATTTTTAATGTGGCAATATATTTGTAATGTGTCATGGCTTCATTTTTTACTTTGCATCAAGGGTAAAGCTAACATGATGAGTGTTATTACATGGCTAGAATGGCCTGCATTGGTGATGCCAGACTGCATATACTTTATTACCGTGGCTTTACATTTGGACATCAGGAGTAAAGCAAACATGATATGGGTTATTATGCAGCTAGACTGACCTACACTTGTGGCACCCATCTGGCCATATAACCTTAATTGGCATGGATTCTTTTACTGTGCATTAAGGTTAAAACAAACATGATCAGTGTTGTTATATGACTTGCCTAGTCTACCTTGTTGGTGGGCGTCTGTACATACATTTTTACTGTGGCATGGCATTTATTTTTACTGTGCTTCAATGTTATAACAAACATGATAAGTGTTATTATGTGACTTGACTGGTCCGCATTGGTGGTGGCAGTCTGCATATACTTTGGTACTGTGGCATGGCATTTTACACTGGGTATCGATGGTATCACTAACATGATAAGTGTTAGTATGTGGCTTGGCGTATTACATTTTTCAAAATACATGTATTATGATTTCTCCATTAGTATTACAATTCACATTACATAAACATTGCATCAATTTCAATTCAGAAATTAATACATAATTTATTTAAAAAGTTACGAAACCTAAAATCCAAGAATGACTTAACGTTGACATGATATTGCAAGAACGTAGAAACAGGGCCGCTGTGACATACTGAACCAGGCTATTTATATCATATTGTGATCATCACACTTAATCAAATAACACATAGCTGACATGCAAGTTCTTATTACCTGTGTTATTAAGTAAAGCCTTAGCCAAAAGTTGCATAGAGCTAAGAAACTAGAAAAAGTCTGAGATCTTCATTGATCCCAATTTCGCTAATCTCAGACTTCGACTTCAACTTCCCCACCCAGTTTATACTGGTGCAGCACCTTTGCTTCCAGGCAGGCTCTGGCAAAATAAATGGACTTGTAGGTACCAAAATGCCAATGTGTATTATAATCCCTATTTTCAGTCATTCCATATAAATTGACCAATGCTGTGTCCTCATCTGGTCAGAGGAGTCCAGTCCACCAATGCTACTCTGTCCAATCAAGACAGGGCATGAAAATCTCATCCTAAAATGGGCTCCAGATGTAGACGTACATGATACTGCATGTTCAGGATGCCATAAAAGAGGAAACAAGACACGACTTCTGCATCTCGCAACTGTTCCATTAGCCTAATTGTTCTCTCCGATCATTCCCTGTGAGGTATCCCACCCGAATGTAGGTATTCAGTCATGTAAGCATGGATTTTATAGTTGTCCCATGGATTTTATAGTTGTCCCATGGATTTTATAGTTGTCGTCTGTTCTAGGAGGGTGACCTTCTTTTGTGTTACTATCCCATCTACCCCAAAACCCCTTCACTTGAGTTAGTGCAATCACCATTATTTGCTTTATCTCCCGGCTGGGGAGGAACTACATATTTGTGGCATTCAATGAGAAAAGTTCAAGTTGAGTGTTAATGGACTCTGATGACTGCTAAAATATTTCCTACATTACTGCAAGAGGAATACACGTTTCTCATGATAGAAGACTTGGTCCACTCTTCACCATTGAGCAGCAAGAGGACAATCGTCCACAAGGCTAACCAGGAGTCCAGGTAGGGTATAGACCTTGATAGTCCCCTGTTTGTAGGCCCTCTATTGTTATCCGTGTAATTAATGATTCCATTTCACCCCCCACCCTGCTCCTGAGTCAGTAATCTGGAATAAAAGCAAAGAGGGGGTGTGGCCAATATGTCGCTCTTGTCCATTTGCAACTTGCTTCTTCCTGTGAGGTTAAGCAGGACGTGTGTTGTTTCTTCTGTGACTCCTAAAAAGACCTCGACAGTCCATGTGTGTGACAATTTGTTCACGGGAACAAAGTTTAGTCTGACAAGGAGCAGTAGCCTTCAACAATCTGGAGATCTGCTTCAGCACATTCCCCCTTGCTGATGGGGATATATACTCCAGTTTGCGTACATCGATAGGCGTGGCAAATTATGTATATTTTCAATGTTCAAATCTCTCCCCATTTGGGCAGCCTTGGCCTTAGTAGCATTTTTAAGGGTCCATAATGTGCCATTATGTGTTAAATCACTATGGTTCCCAAACTATGAAGTCCACATTTTAAAACCTGCATTATACCATATGTATTTCGAGGTATCATCGGAAAACGCAATTTCATACACTCAAGCATTCAGGTTAGAATTGGAGGAAAATCCAAAGTGCACTATTAAAAAGTAAATTAGAACTAGATTGGGCCACCAAACACATTACCCCCGTTTCATCTCTTAATGCACTACTTAGAGATCCCATGGGAAGGCACAATATTTGGTGTGAAAAATTGTTTTGCACCACCTCCGCTATGGTACATTCTGAGTAGCCCCAGATTTCACACCATAGGAAATCATTGCCTTATGGACTTTGAAACATCTGTCCAGTCTTTGTAACTCAAACATGAGATACAACCTTAAAAGACTGTTGAGTCTCAAGGAGGCCCTCTATACGATCTCCTTAATGTGAGAAGAACATTCCCCATGTCTCTGGAATGTTAGGCCAAGATAAGAATAGGAGTCTACTACCTCCATATTAATTTCGTTAATGGTCTACTGACAGGATTTTCTCAAATATCAACGTTTTTGTACAATGTTTCATTTTCATTTGTGGGTCCCCAATCAATCTTCAACATATAGAGCCGTTGTTGTAGCCCTGTCGGGGTCAGATCCAGAATGGCTGTACTCAATGCATAAAGACAGGGCCATTTTAAGCACTTTTGGGGCCCTGGGCACGGACCCCTTTGGGGGCCTGGGCACGGACACCTTTGGGGCCCCCCTCCATCCAACCAAAGAAATTAAGGGATCCAGAATATCTGGTCAGGACCCCCCACCCCCATCACGATCAGAATGCATAGCTTGACATGTTGCCTCGCAATGATTAAAAAAGACAACGCTTTCAGTCTTCTTACCCTCTTCATTCTTGCTGTAATAAGAATGATTAATAAGTAGCATTTTAAAGCCAATATCAGCAGTCGACGACATGGCTACTTGCACTCTAGCATAGATACAGGCCATTTTTCATCATTAGCAGTCACGAGAAAGTTACACCAGTCATAGTATAAATTCCAGACACAGATTGTATTTAAAAGGTGCACATAATCCAGAATAGACAGACGACTCAGATTAGCCCCCTCACAGAATGCAAAAGTACTCTAGTGTGGATACAGGAGACGAATGGGAAGCAAGGGGAAAGGTACACCTACCATAGCATAGATAGCGGCTGAAGGTTAGAAGCTAGTAGTAAGGTGCAAGTGGCTATGGTGTGCAATATGTCAATGCTCCCTGTTATTATAGAGGAAGCAACACTATAGCCAGTGAAACCATGAGTGAAGCTGTTTTGAAGATCATACCCTGGGAACAAAATCACTCCGAAGGGTGACAATTGTGAATGATTTATGGACTGGCTATATTGACAGATTAGGCAATGCAAGATTGAATAAAATGGTCAGGATTACACATTAGTTAAAAGGAGAAGCTGGGATTTGCACCCACTCTGCAATTCCTGCACTTTACCACTTGCTTCTCTAGTATGTACCATGAAGTAAAATAATCCCATTTTATAGATCTCACTTGGAAAGTGGACAAATCACATAACCTAACATGACCATTTTAAAAACAAAATGTTATAGAAGTGTATTATGCAAAATGGGAACGATTCTAGCTTAATTATCTCCATCATCAAGGGAAGTATATAAGTACCAACATACTAATGGATGTGAACCTAAGAGATTACATCTGGGTATTCTTCTTTGTATTTTAAAGCTTTCAATTGGCCCAAAACACAGGCTTTGGAAACTGTTCTTTATAAACATGCACAAAAACCTTTCAGATTATTTATTTATTTATTGGTCACTTGTTTGGTGCTTATACAATTAGCAAAACTGGTTTGAAGCACCCACAGGGCAAACAGGGTGGGCATAGGGGAAGGATGACAATGAATTACAGCAAGGATAAATAATTAGGTTAATAGTGCAAACAATAATGATAATTAAGGGAAGGGGAGACAAACCTACTATGCCTTGTGAGTGTTCAGAACGTGCAAGTGCAGATGGGGTAGGGGTGAGGGAACACACAGGGAGTTGGTGCCAGAGGAATGGAACAAACCATTTATTGTGCCAAATAAGCAGACCTTAAAATATGCTTGCCAGAGGCCTGCAATATCTGATTCGCTCTCTTCTGTCTGGGACCCCTTCTACTGAAATGGCCTACATATAAAGTCAGATCAGGTAATGAATGGGCTAAACAATACCCCAGCATGTGAGAAGCAGACCTTTTCAAGGAAGACAGTACAGTAATGTCAGTGAAATAAGATGATTTGTCCAGGATCACTGTATCGTCTGCTGGCAAAGCCAGGATAGAAGCCTGAACGCTTTGGTTCCACAGTATTGAATTTGCATACCTAATCATCTCTCAGACTAACACTTTATAGTTTTCATTGGTGGTAGCTGTCTAGGTTTTACAAGCATCCATCTGAAGAAACCAATTTCTAGACCTTTCACCATACTGATGCTATATTTGTTTTTTTATAGCAAACACGATTTAATACTGGTACACTGCTGATATTAGCACCTGTTGTGCTACAAAACAAAGTACACATACATGCATATTTTTCAATTTCAAATGTAGGAAAGGCTGAGATGGCCTTGCTGGAATTTAGTATTATAATATTGCATAAGAACACAGATCTCATCAATTAGTACTTAACACACTGTGCTATCTTCTGAACCAGTGCGGCACTCACATTTAGCAGTATGTATTTCAACTTTGGCTATTGCACATAATCAATATAATTCCCATAGAAAGGTGAGAATACTGTGTCATAGTGAACAAACAACCTATGTGCAGGACCGTGAACACAGGAAGCATTACACGACCAATTGATCAGAGCATGATGTATTTGTCAACAAAAGACAGGCAATAGGTTCAGAGCCTCAACAGCACACCATAACATATATTGATGTGTGCTATTTTGGTTTTGTAAACAATGGTCATTGACTTCTTTAGATTAGGCAGCCTTGTGCGGCCCCCCTCCAAGTTGGGGGTCTGGGGCAAGTGCCCCTTTTGTCCTCCCATAAAGACGTCTCTGCGTAAAGAAGGACACTATAGGATGTTGCCTTGAAGCGCGGTGGATGGACTTTCCTTCCAGCCAGTCTGGATATACTTTCTTGCTATGGCATTGCATTCTTTATTGGCTGGCAAAGCCAACAGGAGTATGCTCGTATATGGTGATTCTGGAATGTATTGGAGCAGCTTGGATGGATATGTACGAGCACATCCAGCATGAAAATATTTACCATATATTGTCATTAAAAGTGCCATGAGAATGCATTGGAAAATGCTCCTATGCTCTGTTGGTGACTTGCATCTGTTGCATTGTAGTCATATGTAACCATACAAAAGTGATTTCAAACTGTGCAACTTTTTACCTTCATTTTCACAGAAAGTATGCTGTAAAATGTATCCTTTAAACCATTTATTTTAAATTGTTCTCAGGGGAGAACTGCCCCAAACCTGAACTGGTTGCTTTTGGGCTTCCTCACTATGCTCTTTCCTTCGTGTATACTTTTGGAAAACACGTATGCCCCTACAATTAAAACATTCACCAGCCACCACTGCATTTAAAATGTTTCCTGTTCAAAATATCTCTATGAGCCTTAATACGTGTCTTTACTTTAGACTACAGTATGGCTAATCCCTGGTGGGGTCACACTTCCCCTATTTATCAGACAAAATCTCTGCTGTGCCATACGGTGATGTTTGGTGTGATGTAAAAGACTCATAACATAACCTAATTCTGTTGATGAATTCAATTCGCGTTTTCAAATATATAAAGGGACATTGTATTGAGTATTTTTACACCGGTTCAAGTTTTGCTGTTTATGTAACAATGCATCCTCATCACTTTTGCAAGGCTTCTTGTGATTGGCTTGCTACTGAAGAGCAAGCATGGGTTATTGTAAGAAGCAATTACCCTCTCTTTGTACTGAATATCAGCACCTACATTTGGTGGATGTTCTTGCAATGATTGCTTGTATGAAATGATCATATTTTGGTTAAGTTGGCAAGTTGAAAATACAAGCACTTAACGTGCACTGAAAGCAGTAAAGCACCTGGGAAGACGAAATTCAGGCGTGCCTTTCTTGCACAACACCATCAACTTCGATTTTTCACATGGTACTATCACTTCTACACTCAAAACTGGACAAATCTTACCGCTCCTTAGAAAACCATCCTTCAACATTGTGGAATATTTTTATCCACGCCAATGCGCCGCACTGCACCCCTTTGCCAATGTGGATATAAAACTGCCAAAAATGGAGGCGATAACCCCCGTGCGCACTAAAATCTGAAAAATTGTGCATGGTGCATAAACCACAAAAGAGCTGCACACCCTGACACACACACAGGAAAGGTTGGTGTGAAAACAGGAATCACTGCTGTCATCTGTCATCTATCATTTGTCATCTGTCAGCTGTCACCTGAAACAAGGCCACAGAAGGGCAAAATCCGAAAATGTCCTTAGAAATTCAGTGATTTTCCCAGAGAATTATGGAAAGGAACGTGTGCTGAAATCATGGATTCTCCAGGCAGTCAGAGGAATCCAGGCATCACTGCCTGCCTGACAGCTGCCTAAGGAAATTATTGGCTGTCAAACCCAGTTTAAAAGTGTTTTCTTTTTCCTGAGGAAGTGGAAAATCTGCCTGTTTAAAGCATTTTTCTGTGAAGGGCTTAATTCCTTTAAAATGTCAAAATCCATTATAAACCCTGTTCATTTTATATCTTTTAAATGAAAGATTGTAGGTGTATTTTGCAGGAACCCAGTCTGGAGTTAATCAACTAGTTAATTCTGATCTGACAGTGCCTGGCCTGAGAAAGTTGACATCTCAGCTTGACACTCCATTGCTACAGGAATGCTTAAGTGATGCTAATGGTTCCCGCATAATGACAACAAACAGTACAATGGGACCTCAGTAGACTTTCATCTGGGGCTGAGCCAAAGAACAAAGGATTGGCTGAGCATTGACCTCTTCTGGGAGGGGCAGGAACTTCCCCCTCCAGGAAGGGAACACACACCCCTGATCAAAAGACTGGACAGCTGCTACCTGAAAAGGGGAGGTTACCAAGGAGAACTTTGATGTTAAATCCTTATGTTTGAATAATGTTTAGAACTCTTTAACTGAGCAACCTAAAGAGGAACAAATCTGAAAATTGGTAGACATTAAACTAATTTCAGCCTTGTGATTTGAACACATTGATGAAACTTGTACCATTCATGGAACCAAAGTTATGAAAAATGTCTTGTTGTATCAGAATGATCAATGTTGCAAACCTAAAATTGTATGTACATGATCCATTGATCAGCGCCCAGAGATGTACTGAATTAGAAATTATTAATCCAAACCGTTGTAGTTGAAATTTATAAAAATCCATAGAATGACCAAGACAGCTCGCACAAGGATGGGGAATGATTGTGAATTTAGAAAATTGAATATAAAATATATGTGTCCAATTATATCAGAGTATATACTGTTAGAAATGTACATTAGTTCAAAAGTTATGTTTTGGTACAAATAAAGGTGGGAGTTCCTACATCCTGTCATAATGATGACAGCTCTGTTCAGACTGCCAACCAGGACAAAGCACATGCCGGTAGCCACTGACAGACATGGGGGCGTGTTTTTGAAGTTCTGCCCATGCCATAACCTTTGTAATGTATAAATATAGGAGTTTCACTACACATAAGACACACTGCTTACAGAATCCATCCAGATTTACACGCAGTACCTTGATCCAGAACTCTTCATCTTGTAGCTGACGCCAGAATTCTTTGAAGATCCAGACTTCTTTGCAGGATCCAGACTTAGCATTGCAAACTCTTGCTAGCTTGACCCAATTGCAAACCTCCAGAACGTAAAAGAACAATTCTGATTCATCTTGGCTTGCTAACATTAAGGCTTGGCCGCTGAAATTCACATCCTGTCATCTGCCGTGTCCAGTAACCAGAAGGGCCCACCCTAATCCAGCCTGAGGTGCAGTCTGAAATTGACCATAACCACGCCACTGATCCAATCCCTCCAGAGGTGCCTTGCTGCTGGTAGACCTGACCCAATTCTTTGACCAGAGCTGACGGTCCTATTTATTACAAAGGACTGTAAGTATAATAGGAAGAACAGTGGCCTATAATATATTTGCATTGTATTATCCCTATCTCAACCCATCCCATCTTTAATTCATAACCCTAATATTGTTAGAATCCTTCTTGCGCTGATTCTCTCACTTGTGTTACAAAACCATAACTCCTTAGTGATTTTGAATAACTAAAGTAAATCCCAGAAATCGAGTATCCACAACGGACTGGTTGCGCTGGCCACGTAGCTGTGAAGTTTCAGGTGTAGCATCCTCTTTTTTATAGTCCTTAATATAGTATAAGAAAACCTATCTGTCATTTTTAAAATCGAATTTCTGTTTTCCATTTTCGTGCCTATTTTGCAAAAATGCCTCTTACTAAAACCTCTATAACTTCTTCAATTTTAAAGATAGAAATGAAATTTCAACTCTCACTGATACCTAAGACCCTTAGCTACATCAACAACTATATCCACATCACGGGAAAGTGTATTTGACCCGTTCTTCTCCAATATCACATAGTAAAAGTTTGCCACGAATTTGCAATTTTAGCCAAAGTTACATGTGTCTTTTGCCCACTTCAAAGTGATTCTTCCATCCCATGCTGATCTCAAGTGTGTATTGTTGTTTATATTATCGCTCATGTGTGTTAGGACTTGTTTAGAGTTGCTTTCCTCAGAAATTCTATCCATTTAAGCATTTTTGCACCCTTTGGCATTATTTTACAAAGCAATTTTTACCTGTCGTTTTAAAAGTGTCATTTGCCCAAAATGTTATTTTTTCTCTTGTTTGGGGAGGGAAGATTGCCTATAAATTCTAGACCTTGTCTTTCATTCCTGAATACCTGCTGATTACTCACATTCAGAATATTGAACTCATAGACAAAAATAAATAAGGGTTTCATCGCATGCTACATTCTAGGCGAGACCTGGGTGAGTGCCTGATTGAAATCCATTACAACTCCACACTATCTGAACACGACAGCCCCATCAGTATACTGCCTCACTAGGATCATGAAACACTTTGCCAGAACCCAACTTTGGCAACACACCACCAAAAACAACATTCTTAACCCCTTCCAATCAGCCTTTCAACCTGGCCAAGTACCAAGACCATTACCCTCCAAATCCTCCATAACCTCCACAACATCACAGACAAAGGACACACAGCCCTCCCTACTTGTACACCTAGAACTCCTCAATTAGTCCACCTCACTGACAGCACACACTTTGTCTCCATACCTCCTTACCAATCCAAATCCACCGCCGTCAATTACAGGGTCCCGCAAGGAACCTCCCTGTCTGCATTTCTCTTCAACCTATATGTAGAATGCCTTGCACAAACCCTTAGCAAATGCAATGTCCATTTCCACCAATATGCAGACAACAGCCTCAAAAGCTGTCTCTCTTCCATCAACACCTGGATAGCCACCCACTTCCTCAAACTCAACGCAGACAAAATGGAATACCTCATTGTCTGCCCTACAGGCATAAACCTGACCTCACTCCTTGGATAAAAAAATCACCCTTTGGTGGCCTAACAAAATATACCTTTAGACAGTTTATTTTGAATATGATTGAGGCATTGTATAAAGCCTATGAGGTCTGTATGGCAGTCAATGTGTGCCAATGAAGCACATTGAAGATGGATTGTGAAACCAGGCAGAGATGCACTCTTCTGCCCCTACTTTTCAATTTGGGGGAAGCTACAAGACCATAGGCAAACATCAAGCTAATTAAATGCAAGTCCACTGAGCATAAGTTGACTCTGTATGCTGATGATAAATGGCATTCATAACATACCATGGTACCTCACTGGCAGCACTATTCACCACCCTGGATGAATAATGGGCACACCTCTGTATATATAGTTAATCAGGTGTTGCCACTATCAAACCGCTGCCATAGATTTATTTTCAAGAATTTCCAATGGAATGGGGCACAGACAGTTTCAAGTGTCTTGGGGCTATAGTTTCCCTGTGATCGAACAAAGACAACAAGAGTGTGATGGAGATTGTGTGACCTGTTGGCGTAACAGAATGTCCTTTTGCTTTCCCTATGGCTCCACTACAGTTGCTCTCCAAATTGAGAGCCCAGCCCAGGCATGTCCCAGAATATTAGTGAAAGAAAATCACTTTCTTTTGTTTTCTATTTTTTAAATGAAGGAAGAAAGGAAAAAAAGAGGAAGGGAAGATAAAAAATATATTTATATATTGAACACATTTCATAGGATGATGTTTAAGGTCTACTAGGTTTGTTGTAAAAATGAAATTGGTAATTTTAACGGTGTGTAATGTGTACATAGATGTAGAAATGAGAAATGATGTATATAGACTTGATTCATATACCCAGGATTTAATGCACATTTTGAAAGAATTGGAAACAAATGATTGGCAATAATCGCATTGGTTAGTTACATTGTAATTGTAATTGTAATTGTTTATTTATACCGTGCTTATATTTATTTATTATATTATTTACCTCAGTATTAAATAACAATGATTTCAAAATTACACTCACATGTACATCAAGTCAGAAAGTGATAACCTTTTTAGACAAAGGGCCTGATCACGACTTTGGCGGTAACCCTTAAATCCGGCGGTCGCCCTATTACCACCAGATTTAAGGGTCCACCAAATCAGGGCTTTGGCACATTTCTCCCCAGCTCTGAGCTGGGGGGATATCCGCGGAAAATTAGCGCTATTACCGCCGGCGGATTTCCCGCCGGCGGTAAGAGTGCGAAAAGTCCCCATTGAGCCCAATGGGGAATGGGGCATTCCTGAATGGGCTCAGTGGGGAATGGGGAATTCCATTACCGCCAAACCCGTGATCCGGCGCTAATATCGCCGGGGGGTTTGGCGGTAGGGCTAATACTGCCGGCGGTAATACCACCGGCGTTACCGCCCAACTTGTGATGAGGCCCAAAGTGATTTAAATAGATAATAATTGGATAACAACAAAAACCTTTTAGGAAACATAATGTGGTTAATTCTTTATTGCATGGAAGTATCGGACAGTGACAATGTATCATTAAGAATATTCCAAAGGGTTAATTAATAAGAAACTGTAACAACAGTGTGGATTTAGAAGCTGAAATGACTATTATATATAACACAATTAAAGAAAGAGGTTAAAGCAGTAATATTGAAAAAGCGCCCTGAAAGGTCAGAAGGATGAATAGAAATAACTCAGTGGAGGTCGAAAGGACGGATCCACCTAAGGTGAATGAAGACAAGATTATGTTTATTACACATACTAAAATACTGCACAATAATTTTAGAAAGCAATAGTCTATTTTGTGTTTGGACAGAAATATAAGGACATATATTAATATGGTACCAACAATTACATTTAAGAAAGCTGACATTTTAAGACAAAAACTGAGTCCCAGTTATATGCCTCCTGATCCTGACCTTTGGGGGTGGTGTACCATGGGAGGATTGCCTGGGAGGAGACAGGAACCAGGGAGGATCATGGTCTAAAGCAGGCTTGTCCAACCTTTTTGAATGTGGGGCCAAAGCATTCACTTTTTGTCACCCGGTGGGCCGGCGAGCCAAAAGTGAACACCCTGACCCAAAGCAGTATATTCAAAAGCGATGGTGTGTGACCTTTGACGCAATAGCATCACAGGCATAGCCATGCAGTCCCAAAGATAGCTTTTGGTGTCGGGGGCAGTGATCAAAGGTTAGTTTCTTGTGATTTCTTCCAGTGTGTATGTGTTGATATTTCTCGGAAATAGTGGGGGCGACCCTCCCTAGATAACAATCTAGGGAGGGTTTGGGGGGGTCTCCCCCACCAAGATTTATTTTCCAAATATGGGGCTGAAATTGTGCATTTTACAGCAGGAAAAGTGACCAAAAAGCCATAAGTTTACAATCAGTTCTAAAGGGGAACATGTACATTCCATGTCACTAACAGCAGACAAGAACATTGTAGAACACAACACATTTTAATGATCAATGTGTCCACAGTGTAAGACAGCACTGTCACTGATGTAACACATTGACATGCTGGTTGTGCCCAAAATATGCCTCTGTAGCAACATGTCTATGCTGGCTGTTCCCAATTTAGGCCAGCATTATCCTCTACAAAGCATGATTGATGCTGCCTGAGCATGTGCAGTGTGCCCAATACATATGCCAGCTTATCTCTGTAATACACATTCATTACTTCTGTGGTAATGAAAGAAGCATAATCCAATTCCAGGGGGCACCTGAGGCAGTAAAAGTCCTCCGCCACGGCCCGGTTTATTGGTCGGACCCAACATTGCAGAAATAAATTAATTAATCGTGTCCACGGACCCGACAAACATTGAACAAATAAATAAATCGGGCAGGGGAGCCGACTTATGAATTTCCCAGGGGGGTGTCCAAACATAGGAAGTGACATAACCAGCACTTATATGACCGCATTTGCACGTAGTCGCCAACTTGGTGTGAGGGGGACGGGGGTGCAGAACAGTGGAAACATTGGCTAGCATGTATTGCATATACTAAAGGCAAGTAAGAAGGAAGTTTAAGCCTTCCAGTTGCATTCCAGTAGGCCAATACTGCCCTTACTCCACCCCTCTATAATCATCCAGGTTGTAGTAGCCCTCAAAAGGCAGAGCAACACAACTAGGATAGGAGAACGAAATGCCATCCCATCCTGTGAGTGTGTCAAACCTCAGAGCAAAGACTGTGCATGTTCCTTGGAGCACAATCTCACAAGTTTGGTGCAAATTGCGCAAGTGGGTGCATGGGAATGCCATGCGTGTGTGTGGGCTGCATACCCCGGATCACTTGCTCACTTCTTCAGTGTGAAACTCTGTCCAAGGCAGTACTGTCCCAATAGTGAGAAGTGTCACATTTTCACATTAACTATGCTTAAGCACTTTGGGTTATTGAATTAGTGCTGCTACATTCGGAGTAATTCCATCCCTTTAAACCACAACAGTGTTGATTTATTCTGATGATGATGAAGATGATGTTAGACTTGCTCAATAGTTCTGGTTCTGTATCATTAAATGTACTTCAGATCTTCAGAGTCTCGGGAGGATAGCTCAGGGGCAACGTGCTCGCCTTGGAAGCAAGACGACAAGGAGCAACACAGGTTCGATCCCTCTGGGTATATTATACCTCTACATCTGTGCACCCCTCTTGCCAAGAGGGGTGCACAGATGTACAAATACACCCAACCCAAAACGATTTTTTAGAAATTGAGGGACAGACTTGCTTTGCATCTGTGCCTCCATTTCTAAAAATCGTTTTGGGTTGGGTGTACTTCTACATCCGTGCACACAGATGTAGAAGTATACCCAACCCAAAACGATTTTTAGAAATTGAGGGACAGATGCAACGCAAGAGCCTCTTGCTTTGCATCTGTCCCTCAATTTTTAAACATAATTTTTTCCCCGGCTTTCACCCGGGCCGCCAGAGAGAGACACAGTATGGATGGAACAAAGGGCCATCCATACTGCGTCCCTTCGCTCCGGCCTGGGGGGCCGGAGGGGGGGCCCAGAGCACCCGCATACTCTGCGCCCCTGAAACCGGGCCGTGGCCTGTAACTGCCTCTGGTGCTGGGGGCACCAGAGGCAGTTACAGACCACGGCCCGTTTTATTTATTTATTTGTTCAATGTTTGTCGGGTCCGTGGACCCGATTAATTAATTCATTTCTGCATTGCAGAAATAAATAAATTAATCGAATTAATTGATCGGGTCCACAGATAAATAAACCGGGCCGTGGCAAAGGCAGTAACAGTCCTCCGCCACGGCCTTCTTTATTTATTTATTTGTTCAATGTTTGCCGGGTCCGTGGACCCGATTAATTTATTTATTTCTGCAATGTTGGGTCCGCCCAATATTGCATAAATAAATAAATTAATCGGGTCCACGGACCCGACAAACATTGAACAAATAAATAAATAAACCGGCCGTGGCCTGTTACTGCCTCTGGTGCCCCCCTCCCCCTTTTATGGGGCACCAGAGGCAATAACAGTCCACCACCACGGCCCGGTTTATTTCTTTATTTGTTCAATGTTGTCTGTACAGCCTCGCAGGCCACATGAAATGGCTTGGAGGGCCGCATTGTGGCCCGTGGGCCGTATGTTGGACAACCTTGGTCTAAAGGAAGGCATTCCTCAACATCACTTAATGTTACCATTTTGGGGAGAAATCTATCTGTATTGTTGGCAGTAATACCTAATCTTCATATAGCTATGATTCTGGGCAGTGAGGTTCCCTATTTTGTTGAATGGATCTGTAAATTATCCCAAATGAAATTGAAAACTAGGGCATCTCTTCAAGATTCCTTCAAAATGAGAAGTCCTTCCAATGTTTCCCTCAATTTAGGAACTTGTGAAGAATGTTTTGAAGCTGAACCAGCCTGACACTGGGAAACTGGTGACCCTACTAAGAATATGAGGGAGGCTAAAAAGAAAAGAGAAAGAAGTGAATCCTGGACTGGGAGTGCAGGTCTTAAGGGGAAAATTATGTGACGAATCCTATGGATCCTCACTGTCCCCTTGCCTAAAGGCTCCTCCCAGGTGGCCAAGGAAAGGCAGACACTTCCTGATCCTGGCCTTGGGGGTGGTGTACGGCGGGAGGATCACCTGGGAGGAGACAGGGCCAAGGGAGGTGAAGGGATCTCGTGGAATGAGATGTGGTATCCTCCTTCGAAAGGGAATCACCTTTCATATATACTGAAACATACAATGGCTTTTTGTCATTAAAATGGGTATGATCCCCATGTTAAGTTCAGAAATATGGGTGAATGGGATGCCACATCTTTAAGTGTCCCATTTAAGGAGGAACTTGTTACATCTGAAATTATTGAACACCCCCCTTGCTCCCATAGGCATGGAGAACATAAATAAGTAAATGATGGCTTGAGTAAACTGCCTTTCCCTACTGTGATTAAACGTAACCAAAACAGTTCTAAAGTTAAGAATAGTGAATTTCTACTTAGAACTGATTTTGTTGCTTGGGACTCCAAGTCCCATAATCCCAGGAGTACTGGGGCGAAGAAGAGGGCTGAAGAGCAGTACAGGTCTGAAGGTCAGGCAATTAGGCTTAACAGCCCACACCTGAAGGAGGCTTAACAAACTCCCTCAGGTGCAGGCCAGTAGAAGCAGTCATGGTGGGAGAAGTAGTAGTAGCTGTAGCAGCAGAAGTACTTTCTGGGGCAGAATGAGGTGGCAAAAGAATACACCTTGCTGGCAAATTCCACAGAAGTGGGAGGAAAGAAGGAACACCAGGATTTACCATCCACTTATTCCAGTTTCCAATAATGAGTTGGTCATTTTCCCCAAAATCTCAATTGCAGAGGTTGCACAGTGAAAAGCTTGAAGTCTGGAAGCTTTCCCGCAAGGTGAACCTAATTTCAGAGTTTCCGCAGTGAGAAGCGTGCAGCAGACTGTGCCTCGAGGCTGGAATGCTCCACAAGGTTGCAGTGAGCTGAACTCTGTGCCTCTGGGTGGAACTGGAGGCAGCTTGCAGAGAGAAGCCTGCCCGGTCAAAAAATCACCCATAGTAGAAGCCTAGAACGGAGGCCGAGGAGCAGGTGAGTGTTGCTGCGCGTTCTCAAGCCTTCAGGCAGTGCAGACGGGCAACTGTAACCAGTTGCTTCTCACTTGTGAAGGAGTGAAACAGAGCAAAGCTGACCAGAGCATGTCAGATAGCAGAGTGCAACAAATGTAGCACTCATGTAAGGACAAATACGCAGTAGAAGAAAGTTTAAACCTTCAAACCTTCAAATAGCTTTTACAATGTTGTTGAAAAGTGGTTGAATGCATATAAAAGTGACTGCAGATCAAATACCAAGCCTCAGTAAAGACCTGACAACATTGTATCTTGTTATTCATGCATTAAACCTCTATAAAGTGAGCAAGAAAGACCGAACAAGTATAACCACAAACCAAGAAGTGAACAAGATGTACCCTTGGTCAAAAGAGAATGAATTAACCGTTACTTTAGGGAATAACCATTACTACCAAAGAGAAGAGGACAGCTATCACATTGTTAAAGGTGAAGCTTGTATATAAGTGACTATGGTGTGGGAGACACAGTTATTGGTCAAATTCATGCATGGTGAAAGTAGGGGTGTACCAAACTTCAGCTTTGAGTAAGTATTCGGCTACATTTTTTATGAAAACCAGCTATTCGGTTTTGTTTGAATACTTACGGGAATCCTTACTCGAAGTTGCAGTTACACCCCTAAAAGAATTTATATGGTATGGTTTACTGAACAAAATAAACTTCTGAAGTGCTTGTGGGAGCCAGCAATATATCATTGGACCGCAGCGGGGGCGCAGCGCAATGTCACATGAGAGAGTGAAGAGAAGATGAATGAAAAGTCAACCTGCAACTAATGTACAGAAAGTATGAATATGATTTTATTTTAGTATGGTGGCACCGGAGAAGTGTTTTCTTGAAGGGCAAGGAGATGTATGCACCGCACTGGCTCCCATCCAAAATTAAGCTCCAGTTTGACACCAAGCTCACCTGTAAATACCACTCTAATTCAAATCAAATCTCGAACATTCATATTATTTCAAAATAAGAACTGACTTGATAGTTTCTAGCCTCCACTGAGAAAGCCTGAAGACCCCTGGTAACGGCCTGACTATTTTAGTAGATATTTTGGGATACACGAAAAATAGCTCTGTGTAACTTTTTGTCAAAGTTTTTTTGTTTGTAAATGCCAGGATTATATGAGTATTTTTGTATAGGTGCCATTGCATATAATACTATGCAGAATCAATTTAACAGGTGCTTATGCTGCACACATATTTGCAGATGAAGCACACCCCTATCGAGGCCATTGCAATGTAGTTTGTAATAAGACACGCCATGAATGTTAAAAAAGAAAAACGTTCCGCTCGCGAGGAGGAAAGGCCTTTTCTTCTTTTCTTTTTTTTTTTTAACAATGACAGCTCAGTACTAAGGACTTTGAAAGCTGGTCTCCCAGACTTTTATACCTGTCTAAAGCAACTATCAGGCTGCAGAAACAGGCAAACTTCACTCGGCTGCTTCTCACCACAAATCGGGGAAAGTGTTTGGTTTGCAATAAAAGTTTGCTAGCGTAGTCCCTGCTGTCCAGTGTGTCACTGTGTTCGCGAACAACATAGCAATCATTACCCAGCATGCATGTACATTTTGACTCTGAAAATGCAAACATTTCTGTGGGAATTAAAGGGGCTGACACAGCGCTAAAAGCAGCACTCTCTCCCTTCTCCTCTCTCCTGTCTTTTTACTTTGACTGTGAATAGTGGAACTCTTCCCAGCTAGACCAGATAAAGGCTTGAAACAAAAAGAGGCTTAAATTACACACAGGGCAGCTTAAATAGCTGCAATTATTTACTAATAGGCATATGGCTCTCCACGGCCAGCAGCACCTGAGGTAAAAGATGTCAGGGAGGAGGCGAATGCCCGGCCTGAAAATGCAAACCACAGGGCATTCACTTGCAAAGGCTTGGGCGAGCATCCACTTTTTTCTGTGTACCCCATTTAATGCAGCCATGTGGTTTTCTTGGTGGTTGTCACGTAAGGAACACTTCAATGTAAAGCGGGCGTGCTAGAGGGACAGCTGCAAAGCGGGCTGTCCCTCCTGCCACCCCCCGCTAACGCCTCACTTCTCCTGAAAGAAACGGAAGAGGCATTCCTTGGGCTGGCAAAACCCTGCTCTGGGAGCACTTAAAAGACTGGGGGCGGCAGGGCCAAATTCACTTTTTGCAGCCCCCACAGGAAGGAGCTTTGACCGTTCAGTCTCGGCTGTGAGCGGTACCTGATGGTCGCACTCGAGGCAGGTTCCGACTTCGATGGGCACTGACTCCCTTATGGACATTTGAGTCTCCAACTCAATGCAGTTGTTCCAGGTCTATTACTGCCTGGCAGTTGCTAGCCAACGGAGGAGGTCCGCTACTTTGCAAACCAGAAGTGATAAGTGTCACCCATGGACAATAAATCTTGTTGCAAGCCTAGGAAATCTAAAGGGCTACCTCAAAAGGTGCTGTAGGACATTATTTGCTGAAGGAGGCTGGGACCGCCCCCAATTTGTTTGCCTGACTCCAATAAATGAATGTGATCTTTTGTTTCCAAAAAATATACATTGTCTCTAGGGTTATTATAATTGGGAAAGTTGGTGGGGCAAAGTAGGGGATGGCCCTGCTATGCTAGAAGGATTATTCTTCACTGAACTGCAGCTCCAAGAACTGGCAAGAGAAATAGTGGAGTCACTATTTTGGAATCACGTGGCTCCATCATATCAGCCGCCCGACTCTGCCACGGCTTCCTCATGCTTGTGGATGTTCCCTTTGAATCAATGCATGACAGGCCACATGCCTGTCTCTCCACTTGTGACCGTATTCCTCCCTGTAGAGAACAACTCATGTTAATTGCTTCAACTGACTCGCTTGTGGTACAGTGCGCTCTTTTGACCCTTCCCTTGGTGTTTAAAGAGCGTAGTTCAGGCTTGCTATCACCTATTTATTTCTTGTCTATAACCTATAGCAAAGTACGCGATAGGCATGCATGGTGCGGAACATATTTTTTAAAAAAATTACGAATACCAATATGGAACCAAGACTTCATTTGTGAAAATACTTTTAACATATTCATGTGTGATGCAGAATGTGAAAAGGGCACAGTAGGGGAGACCAACAGAAAACTCAAGAAATAGAGTTCAAACTGTTTTTTTTTTCCAACTCATATAGGCCCACATCTAAGGGTGGATGGGTAAAGGATTGAGAGATACTTAATTAAATTATTCAGCATCCACTGCTCAGTTGAGGTGACATGCCCTGTGCGGCCTCCTGTTGCTAGATCCTTTACTGGTGCCATGCTTTCCGGACGCACCGGCAACCTGGTGCTACCCTTAATGAAGTGTCTGAGACAACAGCGGGCCTGCAGGTCTCTGGAGAAGAGTCCGTGGTAAGTGTGTAGATTGGGGTGTGGGCCACAGAGACACACAGGCTGCCGGTGACAGGGTGCACTGAGACACACAGGCTGCGGCAGAAACTGAGACACACAGGCTGCCGGTGTTACACAATAAAATAAGTGAGCCCTGGGGAAAATGTGGGAGGGGCGTGTGGAATGACGCACTGAAATAAAATACATGTCAGTAATGGATGAAAAAAAGTTGACATACTTCCCTCAACCACATGTACGAAATCTTCTCACATATATTGATACATTTGTAGCAGTAACCAACTATTTGCCTCACTATTTGGCTCTGGCCGAATACTTAGGCCAGCTATTTGGTATTTGGCCTAATAGTAAATGTGCTATTCGGTATACACCTATTCAAAGCTAATAGAGGTGAAATTGGAAGATAAAGCTTGGTTGGTGGCTGAACATAAGGCTGTTTAAAAGTAGCCCTAGAAGGAAGGTGGTGTTTAAAGGGAGGCAATCACACTGCTTGTCCAGCAGGGCAGAAAGGGTGTTGGCTAAATTCTTGTCTTCATTTTAACGTTGCACAGACATGTTAAGAGCTTTTTAAAGTGGAAGAATGTGTTGAGTTTAAACACAGAAGAGTGTGTGGTACACACTTGAGGTAGTTAGGTCTGGCAGGAGAGTCGAGAATACATAAGTGGAGGTAGAAGAGTGGGAGCGAATTACCCTGGTAGAAGTTGAGGCTGTTAGATTTCATGGTGCTAGGAGAAAAATTACTATGAACAAAGAGTCATATGTTTAATAGTGCCCAGAGAAGACCACCGAAAGAGGAGAATTTGAAGATGTGTTATTTCATGGTGCCAGGCGAAGAACATTGTGAGCAAATAACTTTATGTTCCATAGAGTCAAGATAAAACAATGTGCGCAAATAACTTTATGTTCCATAGCGTCAAGAGAAAACACTGTTAGCAAAGAATTTTACTTTTCATGGTGCCATTCAAAAAAACCTTGAAACACAACCTTGCAGTTCATGGTGATAAGGAGGAAACACTGTGACATTGTCCTAAGCAAGTTGAAGTGATTCATGGTGCTCAGGAGGAGGCTCTTTGGTGCATTCTGAGTCAAGAAGTTATACTTTTACATGGCATTGTAAGAGGAGCAGTAGGTTTTTATAGGGGTATTGGTTCTCTTGGAGTGATCAAAGTAGGTACATTTTTAGTTCGGGTTTATGATGGTCTTCTACAGCCTCAACCTGTTCCCATAGGCCACTAATGCCCTGTATGGATATGCACAACTGACTTCAAGTACTTACTTCAATTACGTGTTTATTGATGAAGACCTTAAGCAGGTTGAACCAGTTGATTGGCCAAACTAGAAGGAGAGCATCTGTGATGTGGGTTTTGTATGAGGAAAGAACTTATTGAAGAGTACCTTCATATGAGGATTGGTGTTGCAGTGATTCTACAAATGGGTTAAAGCCCGACTACCAGCACATGTTTATTTGTATAAGGCCAGTTCATGTAATGATTGATTGGACAATGTGAAGCGTTGTTTCAGGGGCAGGTATGTTGTCTCAAGGGAGGTTGACCTTGCAGTGAATTCTTTCTCTAGACTGCCACCCCTGGCTGATCTAGAATCATGTGTTCACTTCCGAGTTTGACACAATAGAACATCCTGGAGGGTAGAATCACACCTTCCAGTCTACTCCTCAGACCACTGGGTGCCAATGAATAAAGTGCCTCTTATGTGAGGGAGAAGAAGAGGGTAATCAAGGTGTATTTTATAAAGGGTGCTGTTAGCCACTGAAAGACAAACAGCTGGTAAAAGGTGTTGCATCCAAATTTCTCTCCAATTAAATCTGAACCTTTTTTAAGCACCCGGCAGAAATATTCCCAGGCTTTTTTATAATTACCGCCATTTGGTCTGTCAGAATTACTTCCAGAATACAAATGCAGTAAAATATTAGTGTCCATTTTCAAATTATCTCCAATTCTTCAATACAGATATGTCATCTACTTTAATACCAAAACTGAAATGTGGCAGTGTGGTAAACGTATCAGTAACTCCATTACCACCAGAAAAAGTGGCAGTAACATAATTACAGCTTTTTTTTATTTTAACTGCACAGCTACATTAAAAACGTACCCATTTGAGCCCATGCTCAGTCAGCAAGCTGCCTTTTTTTCTGTCACATCCCACTTAATGTTAGATGGTTGTTTATAATAGTCATTTTCTCTGCTTACAGACCTGACACAGTTCGAATCACGAGTTTCCTGTGGTTAGAAAAACACTAAGCTGATTCGATTCACAATATGTCTATTGTTCAAAAAAGCTTGAACCCAATTGAACATATAGTGACCTACTGCCTCAAAATGGATCTAGCCTATTCGAGCGGCACACAAGTCAAATCTGAAAATTACCAACTCTGCTCCATTCCACTCCAGAGTTATCTTTATAAAGGCTAAAATGGCTTCAAGCAACTCAAACCAATGTTTGCACTGTTTGAACTGGCATTTAAATAGATCACTTTAAGGATTATCCATCCTTAGTTTAGTTGTGATGTATTTATTTATTTGTACTGCTTACGCATTCATCTATCCACAACAGAACACTTAAAAGGAGAGGGGGAATATAATATTAGCAGGGACATCCAGCTAGAAGTTCAGAGATCTAAGGTTCCTGGGTGGAGGAAAGCAGGTGGATATTCAGAGCTCTTCTGAAATTCATACATAAGAAATTATCTTCAGAGTGTGAAGGCTTGCTCTTGGCTGATGGTGAAAATCAGGCTCTGGGATGATGGCCCCATCTTGAAGTAAAAGAGGAAGCCCTTTAATTAGGTTACTTGAACCATTGGTATGGTAGGCTATATGTGACAAGCGTGGAGGCTTATTGTCATTGCAGTAATTTAACATGGAGATGTGTGAAGGAACCGAAAAGACCGTTTGATTCAAAGGAAGAGGCACACATCATGATTTTTGGATCTGCATCTTGCTTAGTCTTTTGAGTGGTAGACCCACTCAGACTCTCAGACATGTTCTTATGTATCAATTTATGAAGAGTTCATGATTAAGAAAAATCAGGAGAGAATATATCTTCCACATGTGTGATGTCATCTTTGATGTCCTGGGTGTTAGTCTTATCAGTGCACAGTGGTGGCGTGAGTTATGGTTTCTTAGCTTACCATAACTGGTGAATTTCAAGGGTTTTTTCGTTTTTACTTCGAACCATAACGTCTCGTTAACAAAGTTGTTTTTTGTGAATTTCATAGGTTTTTAGTAGTGGCATGTAATCATAATGTAAACTAACACCTGACTTCATTGCACACCTTGTGGAGAATGCCACATGACCATATGCTGGCGCACAGCACGGTTACGTGTCCAAGAATCAGTACACATTTAACAATAAGATCTAGGCCTCATGGACAGTGTGGAAGTACATTTTTCACTGATGTAGGAATTTGCAACTTCAACATTTCTCTTGCACAGCTCCAACACCTATTCGTACTCAGCCATTAACAATGTAGTACACAGTACATACTTTTAGTAAAAGTACTATTTATCTTAAAACGACATGAGCTAAGGCCACCCCTCCTCCCCAAGAAACAGCACCACTGCTGTAATGAAGGAGCGTGAGAAACACATCCCCTACCTTACAAATAACACACGCACAACATTTTCACCGGTCCACCTACCCCTCAATGATACTGTTTGGTGCCTCTTTGCTCATTTCCGTCCGCAGCTTTCCTTCTTAGCTGTCCTTCAAAAAAAAAAGCCATCCGTAAACAAATGAAATGTTCCTTTAAGAACCACCTTTCACAGTTTAAAAATATAAATAAAAAAAATCGAATAGACTCCATCTACTTTATATTTCTCAGTAAAGTACACAGACGCAATAAGATTTTCCAACATTTCCATTTGTAGTGTTATGTTTATGGTAATATTGTAGCATTTGTCCTCCGTTCCAGGGACTGGAACGGTGAATAAAGGGCCAGCAGGCCAAGTTATCGGCCCAATCGAAGCGAGAGTGCATAACGTGATCTCTGGATCATTACCCCCCTTCCACCCCTAAAATGGTGGATGAATGCCATTAACAATCTAGATTTCCAAAGCAGTAACCCGTGCTACTAAAAAAGAGGATTTTTCGTCCTAATTTGGGATGCCTGTGGCATCCCAGATTAGCAAACAAAATCCTTTTCCAATTTGGCAAGCATAGAAAGGGAAGGCGGTTGTTTCATACAGGGCCCCTCTTCTCTTTCCATGGCAGCCTGCAAAAAGCAAAAGGGAAACCCTGTTAACATATTACCACGAGCACTTTTTTCTTCCCTTTCAAATGTATCCTAATGTAGAACAACTTTACCACAAAGCTAGTCCCAGGTGGACATGGCCACTGTAATCCTATCTTTTATCCCTTCTGGTCATGGCCAGTAGCCACATTGTATGGATCGTGACCTTATACCATGACCCCGACATTCTGCCCATTCCCCACGGCAACAGCCTACCCCTCAGTCAGTAAACATATACCGCTATGTTTTTTAACTACATTACGACACTTGTTTAATACGAAAACACTCCCACATCTCGTCACATAACCAACCCTAATGATATTCTGCACCTTTTTTGGATGACGTTCCTCTCCAGCGTAGCCAAATTCCCCTTATAAGCACATACGTGCCATGACCCAGAACCTGAAAATGAACACACAGCGACGTACAATGTAGCACGTCACATTTTGAAATAATAAACTGGTTTTTAAAAGAAAACATTAACATTGTAGAATTTGTAAAGTACTTTTATTTCATAATAAACTGTCCAAGACCATCAGACTATACCCATTTTCAATCAAATAGTAACTTTGTTGCTTCGATCGTCATCGAAAATGTTAATCATGAGGCCCACGTTGTTCTTTTCCCTAACCCAAAGTGTTCGTTTTCGATAAAGCAACCGCTTCGGTCGCACATTGATTTCCAAGACGTCGGCATGAACTTCGGCCTACACCACCATAAAAGATGTTATGTTACTCGTAATGGCCACTGCAGTGTACGGACAAATGGGTCCTGCGCGATCATCCCACAAAACAGTGACGGTTAGGCAGCCGGTCACGAGTACGTGCATCTGGCGTGCAAAAAATCCATCACTTGGCATCTGGAATCCATGGCAACCACAGTAAGGCAGGGTGTAGCTGTTCGGAAAACATAACAGAAAATATGTATCAATACCCAATCTTTAGCAAACAATTTCAAAAAAGACAAAAAGAATGTGGAAACTGATACACAAATCGATGTGGTCATACATGACATTTTAAAGAAATATTAGCGTTGAACATGGGTGAATCTAGTGACAGCCTACAAACGTCGAGAATCTACACTCTCCATAACTTTCAAAAAAATGAAAACTACACAGAAAGATAGTACTTCAGTTACATTGCCAAAATTAATGTTCAGGTAATAAAAAATTCAATCTTGTGATTTCAAAAAAGACAAAAAGAACGTGGAAACTGATACACAAATAGATGTGGTCATACATGACATTTAAAGAAATATTAGCGTTGAACATGGGTGAATCAAGTGATAGCCTACAAACGCTGAGAATCTGCACTCTCCATAAGTAAAAAAAAATTACAACTACACAGAAAGATAGTACTTCAGTTACATTGCCAAAATGAATGTTCTGGTAAGAAAAAATGTAATCTCATTCCGGTGTAGAGTTGTCAAAAGTAAACTTACACAATATTCACCGTCTCCATTGTCTTTGTGAAACTCAGACAGCAATGTACTTGCACCAAAGAATCTTCTTGAACTGATATTACATGTGTATTACAAACGTTTTGAATACATAACCTTATCAAATGGTATTTTTTGCAAACTTTCACTCACTGTATTCTTACTGAATTTTCCCTTTCGCTCAGGGTCAAAAAACTATTGACCCTTATGGGTTCAGTCAGATGAGTGTGCCTACTAAGCTTGCAACCAAAAAAGCAAAGCAAGTGACCTTCACTCAGAATGCAAATACATTTTGACTTTGCAACAACTTGTCTCAATGCATTCATGAGAGCTGGTACTCCCATACACTTGCAGACCCGTTGTTTCCATCAAACAGTGAAGGTGGCTGCCTCAGATTTCAAACTTTAAGACGCCAGTCTGACTGCAATAATATTTTAAATACATTGTAACACAGACACAGTAATTCTTCGCCTGTACTTAACGGATACTATATTGAGCAGCAACTTCCAATTTGCCGTATGACTTTGATGACAAGAAAACACCACTTTTTGACTTCCTGCTGCCACATCCCATCCCAGCCTTATTAACCCTCACCTTCCGAGACAGTATTTCATAAGTTTAACAAGTGCAATGTTGTGTTGTTCTATATGTGTTAGCAGCGATGTCCGCGTACACCAAAACACGAATGAAAGAGGGCAGGCACAGCGAAACAATCTGACGCACTTCACGCTGTTCAACATCCAATCAGTGAACGTGTCACATATCTGCGGCCATGATGCTATGGATTAGCCAATCCATATCTTGTCCGCGGAGTGAACAGGGCAGTGTGACCGCGGAGCGGACATAAATATCACTAATTTTTTTAGACATACTTTTTGGTCGTTTTAAGGAAAACTACTGGACGGATGGGCACCAAATTTACAAAAGTACGCTTTCGGGACCAAGCTCCTGCCACAAATTTGGTGAAAATCCATCCAGCGGTTTGGGCTGTAGGCGTGCGCAAAGTTTTTCCCCTATTCAGTCTATGGGAAAAAAAGACGTTTTGCGACCCCCCCCCCTATAACTTTTCCCCCCCTGGACCAAACATTACCAAACTTTGCAAATTCACAGTGTCCCATATACTTTTTTTGCAAAATTTGGTGAGGATTCGTCCAGGGGGAGCGAAGTTATAAGGCGCCCAAAAAGTGCTCTTCCTATGGAAACAGCAACTTAACCGTAGTTAACCAGTAGTGGCTGTGTAATATATATATATATATATTCAGTAAAAAAACTTTGTTAAAGGGACATTATGGTTAACTTGCGCTACTAAAAACCTATGCAATTCAGTGAAAAAACATTGTTAAAGGGACGTTATGGTTCAAAGTAAAACCGAAAAACCCTTGAAATTCGGCAGTTATGGTAAGATAAGCAACCATAACTCGCGCCGCCACCGTGCACTGCTAACACTAACACCCAGCACATCAAAGATGACATCACAAATGTCATTGATGACATCACTGATGACATCACGTGGCTGGCTCTCCCTTTTTTTCCTTTCCTGACATATCTAGGCCACATGATTTTCTTCAGTAACAGTCAGGAACTAAAAATTGTAAATTACTATATTCGTAGACTTATCCTTCAAGTATGTTCTTAGAATAATTCCCTTATGGTCCAGTCATATCATATGAAACATATACATAGGAGAAGTCACAACCTTGAAAGACAGCAATCCTTTTTGTGCATTAAAATTATCAGTAGATTTATCAGCACTTTCTGATACTTTTGATGTTTTTTTATTACTGTACTTTCCCTGTATATGCTCATATTTGTATATGTTGTACTTACACTATTTTCCTTAGGGTCCAGACACATCATGTGATATATATAGATAGGGTAAATAACAGCTTTGAAACAGAGCAATCATTTCTTTGCATAAAGGTAATCAGTTAGGTTATGAACACTTTCTGCTACTATTGCTGTTTCTTTTTCCTACTTCAATTCCCTTGTATATATTCATATTTGTATGTGGTGTTGTCTCTTTGTGATTTGTGTATAATAATGCAATTATGTAGTAAGTGGGTTTTATTACCTACTTATCACAAGTTTCACTGTACGCAAAACTCTGATATGAAAACAGTTATCATTTCAATATTCAACATGGCAAGCTTATGAATATTGCACCTCCATCATGTATGCTGCACAGAATGCCTATGTTTCTACATGAGTACCTTAGTATACTGGATTGAAGTTAATAATAGAATGCTATTTATATCAATGCATAGCTTAATGCACTGATTAGCACTTGATATTTATTCCAATAATCTTTGACACTTTTTTTATTAACATTACACTAAGAATCCCTTGTACAGACTTTTCATGAAAGGTAAATGCACATGTGATGTCATCAGTGATGTCATCAATGACATTTGTGATGTCATCTTTGATGTCCTGGGTGTTAGTGTTAGCAGTGCACGGTGGTGGCGCGAGTTATGGTTGCTTATTTTACCATAACTGCCGAATTTCAGGGGTTTTTCGGTTTTACTTTGAACCATACGTCCCTTTCACAATGTTTTTTTACTGAATTTCATAGGTTTTTAGTAGCGCAACTTAACCATAACGTCCCTTTAACAAAGTTTTTTTACTGAATTTCATAGGTTTCTAGTAGCGCAACTTAACCATAACGTCCCTTTAACAAAGTTTTTTACTGAATTTCATAGTTTTTTAGTAGCACAACTTAACAATAATAAATTTGACTTTATGTACATATAATATGGAACATACTGAACCCTTTCTACTGAATTTGACGGTCCGCAGATATGTTTGGACAACAGTAGCACCACCTAAAAACTCTGGGGAGGTATGTGTAATAGTTATATCATAACATAGGAACATTTAACAAATTCACAAAGCAGCACACATACAAAGTATATGTAGTAATACTTAAAAAATGTTACCCATATATGTAACACACTAACCATTCATGTAAATACAATATGTTTTAAAATGGAATATACCAAAAGAAGATAAAGTGGCTTCCACCATAATTACCTCACAGGCGCTTCACATCCAACAGCAAGACCAGACGTATTACATATCTCACCAGACATAGTAAGTGCACTTCTTTTTACTCATATATTTATAAACTTTCTATATTAGAAAAAAAAAACATATTACTTTATTGTTTTCTCACAGAAATGTGTAGTACTCTCGACTGGCTAGAGGAGCATTTCCCACGAGAGGAAATGTTAGAAAATAGTCCACCTAATGGTACACACTTTACTATATAAACCAATTAATAAATATTATTTTGTATACATTTAACATATACATTTTTTTATTACAGACCATACAAAAATTCCAAGCATCTCACAACAACAATCAGAGGATATCACTCTACAGCAGATTAATCAAAAAATGGACGACCTTATGCAAAATTTTATGGATTTGAAAAAATGTGTGGAAAATTATGTGAAACCCCCAACAGCACACCATTGTCCAACCTGCACTTGTCCCCCCTCACCCTATCCCACGCAGTTAACCCCAAACCCTGTCTATGGACCAAAGCATTTCGATGAGATTTCCTTCCCTTCTTCACCTGATCCCAGTTATCTAGAAATTCCTAATTCTCCTGTTTTTGTTTCCGTTTCTGCCTCACCTTCCCAGTCATAATTGTATATATATATGAAATAAAGTTACTTTCCTTATATTGTGTTGTAATTACTTTCAGTTCCTTGTGATAAAACCAATTTAGGTGTCCACGGACACCGTGGTTGTTCGGAAATGTTCGTAAAGAAACGAAAATGTAACTGTCCTGAGGACACTACGTCTGTCCGTAATGTTCTCATGCAAGTTGAAAATGTTCTAAGAACACTCGTAGTGTCCTGAAATGTTCGTAAATAAACGAAAATGGAGGTGTCCTTAAGAACACTATGCCTATTCGTAGTGTTCGATAGCAAGCAGAAACTTTTCTAAGAACACTCGTGGTGTCCTGAATTGTTCGTAAATAAACGAAAATGGAGGTGTGCTTGAAACGCTATGTCTGTCCGTATAGTTAGCAAATAAATTAAACTGACTAAGAACAAACGGCTGTCCGTAACTGTTCGTTTTACATGTGACGCACTTTTAATTAGTTCAGGACCCGAACACTGTCCGCAGAACATCAACACGCATGCGCAAAACAATGTCGTACATTGGGTGTCCTGCGGACGACTGCTACCTTAGCGAACATGCTCACAAAACAATCATGTGACCGCGCCCACGCTCATCTCATGCTCTAAATGCGGACACTGTTCGTGTCCCCGACCAGTTTAAAAGTACATTTCCAAGTAATCCACAATATTTCTCATTAAAAAATCACCATACCACAAATCCCACATACTAATCCTAACTTTCCACATAGTTTTTGTGACTTTTTGAACCTTTTTTGATGTTCGATCTGTCTTGCGGACGGGGCGCATGTCCGCGACCCGCGCACAAGCACCCCGATATAAGACCGCGCCCTAGAGCGCATTCTCATTGTGTTTCTGACTATTCCACAGAGCACACTGCATTTTGCTGCATACTTTGCAGATTTTGAGATTTCCATCTCCAAGCCTATGACATCCATGGCTCGACTATTACCACATGGTGCTACATCTGCCTCAGCACCACCCCCACCCCCTCCACCACCACCATTTCCCCAAGGGCCTGAAGAGGGGAACAGGAGTGAGAATATAGAGGAGGAAGAAGAGGATGATGAGAATGAGGTAGAGGAAATCCCTACTACCCGCCGTCGGCGTGATTCTTGGGTGTGGCGGTTGTTTACCGTTCATGGAAACGGTCCTAAGTCTCATGCAAACCGTGTCACCTGTAATGAGTGCAAAATGGTACTCAGTCGCGGGAAGCATGGTTCGTATAGCTTTAGGACCACTACCATGAAGCGACACCTGCGCTCATTCCACACTGGGGCCATTCGCAAGGTTGTACCTTGCGAGAAGCGTAGTAGGTTGATTGCCTCTACTTCATCCTCCGTTCCTGATCCTGTCACCACAAGGAACAGCTCTGTGGGACAGCGTCTTCCTCAAGCTGCCTCACAGGCCATACAGAATTCTGATGACCCTTACCTTTCGAGGGTCACAGTTGTATGTGTGTACTGTGACACAGTACTCTGCAGGAGGGAGCGACTTCGGAGTGCTTTTGAGACGATCGTCTCAGAGCACCAGAAGACCTGCTCACTACCCAAATAAAACCCACTCTACATCTTCCTCTCTCAGCTCGCCCTTTCTTATCCCTTTGGTTGGTGTCCCCCTCCCTTTACCCACCTTTCCATCCTCTCCTAGTGTGTCGTGTATAAAAAAGAACAAAAAAAATACAAAATAACAAAAATCAACAAAAAAAAATAAGGCTCTTTTCAGAGCCGCCTTTCACAGTTAAAAAATAGAAGTGACGATACATAAAGCATAGCCATTTCCATTTTGTGAAAGTCCGCGGACGGTCCACGAACAGAAAAACAATTGCATTGCTACCCTATTGAAACCAATGCATTTTTCTCTGACAGGAAGTGGTGGTGCTGAAAAGAGCCTTTGGGAGGTATTTGAATGTAAAACATTTTAACTATGTAAAACGTACTTCAAAACGAATGCTGTATTTCTAAAAAAGGTTGCAATGCATTTTGTACATTTCTCAGAAAAATCTGATTGCCAGCATAAGTAAGATGGACTCCATCTTTGCGAAAAATGTATGTACTACGAAACCAAATATTTTCAATGTTAAAAGAGGACATGCCAAAATCTCTTAGGAAGGCCCAAACAGCCTTATTAACATTACGCCTTGCTTTCTACATTTGTGGACCACATGAGAAAGAACGAAGCCACCCTTGTCTCTGCGCAATCCGTGAAAAAATTATTTTAGAGTTTGGAAACATGTCCATTTTCTTTTGAATTCCTTCTTTCATTGCAAATTGCAAAGAAATTCCAGATACATGTCCTAAACTGTTCCCTCCACAATGAATTACAATTATGTCTGGATGTTCCTCTATCTTCAAAGTTGCACAGAGAGGTAGCAAGTCCAACCACTTCATTCCACGCACTCCATGCCAGTGCACTTGCACATGTGGGAATCCAAGATCTATAGATACTCCACAGCTTTCTGCATGCACCTTCAACCAATGAATCGACGAGTCTCCCAAAATCCATACAATCTGTGTTTTGAAACACTCAGTCAAAGCTATCTGTTCTTCTCCATGCAAAAACAATATCTGAGAAAACCTCTCCTAGCACAACACACTCACTAAACTTTACTGACCAATCCCTTGCTTCATCCAATCTCATTTCCATACCTCACCTCCCCAAATTCCCCGGATGTAATACGCGGTGTCCTAGAACTACCGCCATGTCCGCGAACGTATCGTAACATGTACAGCCCTTCTACCATTTCGATTTCACTCTCTGTGCCATTCCCTCATTGGATTTCAGGAAGGCGCTGAGCATTTCAATTTTAAAAAATCTATGTCTAAAATGAAAACAGTGTTATATAGCAACCAAATTACTAATTTCTTTCTTTTACAATTGCAGTGAAGCCCATTCTCCTGAATAGAAGCAGCCGATTTTGATTTACAAAGAACAGCTAAGAAGCAAACTACTCATTTTTGAAAAAAAAGTAAGTAGATTGTTACCATAATATTTGATTTATAACTCACACGCACTGTACGGTGCATTCATGGTATTTCTGTGCCTAGAAATAGAGATTCTGCACCATTCTGACCAAAAATCCCCCCGTCTTAAACAATGATCTCCTGTCAGAATGGCCCTCAAATTCCTATTTTTCGGCACACAAATTACCCAACTCAGCCGCTAGAATGTAGATGTTGTAGAACAAACAACTCTTTTAATTGTATAGCTTTACCTATATTATTTATTCTTCTCCACACCACCAGCTTACTTTTTTCTGTCATCTAAACCCCAGTTTAGTAACACATTAATTGAAGAATACCCATCCCTAGTAGTTCAACTTCCCAATTCACAATCACACACCATTACATACATCTTTATCATCTTACTCAAACAATCATGCACACAACACACATGCATTGCAGAAAACCCCAACCCATACCTTCTGTATTTTTTTCAACAGACGCTAAAGAATGCCCACCAAAAAGCAACTCCGTAGAAAGGGACGCAGAAGTAGAGCAAATGAAAAGAAAAGTGTCCAACATAAACACCCATCTATAGCAGAATTTGTGAAAATCTTTGAAACACAACAGCTTACACAGTCATGTTGTGAAACAGAAGAAGTTTCTAGTGCAAAAACTTTGCCTCCTCTATCACAAAGTAAAACGACCCAAAAAACTATTAACAGAAAATCAACTATCACTACAAATAAAACGACTTCTATAAATCTTGATATAGTACAAAGTAAGCATGACAAGAAAAGTATATTAGCCAAAATGTTCCATCACAAAGTCCTTCAAAATCTGATAAAAACAGGAGAGAAACCAGGTTCAACACTTCAAACCTATCGTAGGAAAGTAATCTTAGAAGCGTTGATAGACAGTGCAATTCTTCTCAAAAGAAACTTATTTATTGTTGTGTTAAACAGAATTAAACCACTAACAAAACTAATAACTAAATTGCAAAAAAGACTTCTCAATAAACTAAATGTGAACAGAAATAACTTCTTAAATATCTGTGGAGGTGAATGGAGTCACACTACAAGCACAGAACCATACTTTAATGAAGAAGCGTACAAACAAAAGCAAACAAATACAATTGCCATACATAGCAGTGGTCGAGGTTATGAAAAAGTTAATAATACCATAATGGAACAAGAAGTACTCCTTACAAAAATATGCCCTGAAAACTTAGATTTACCCCTCCATTCGACTGAATCAGAACATCTAATTTACACATGGCCATGCACGTCAACGTGTAACATTCCCAAAACAATGTTCACATCTTTACGCCTATTCCTCAATCAATATGTGAAAAGCAAAGGCAAAATCAAAATTAAAATGCTGCAAAATATGGATGCTTGTCCAGTACGCAAGCACACAGGACTGCAAGGACATTCGTTGGCCTGCATATCAGGAGCTACTTGCAAAACAACCTTCCATGATATCAAAAGGATATCAAAACATCATGCAAGTATAAGAAATCTAGTTTATAAACTGTATTATGCAAAAGTCCTGCTTTAGCACTAGCCAATTTAAATAACATTCTTCTACATGGTACACCAAAAGACCTACTAGAAGAAATCGAGTATATACAGAAAAAATATTTTGGAAATGAAACCCATTTACAAGATGAATTAGCTGTCAACCAACTTCGTAACAAATCTGCACATGGCAACCTTTCACTACACACATACAAAAAAGAAATACTAAAATTTCAAAGCACTTCAGCTGAAGTACCAAACCACGTGTGTGAATGTTGCCTCAGAACGTGTTATAAAAGTAACACAAAAACTATAGACCTTTCATACAAAATAAAAGACAATGAAGATTCTAAATGGTTTGAATTAGCTCTCTACCTTATAGCAGAAAACAAATACGAAATAACTGACCCCATAATACTTTGCAGTTACTGCCCTACCAAACTTGACAACAACCAAACTCCTTCACGTGCTATCTCAAATAACTTGGAATTACATCCACTACCAAAACTCCTTCAACAACTTAATTTATATGAGAGCATCATAATTCAAACAGTTCATCCATTTCAAGCAATAATACGCCTTCAACCAAAAACTGCAAAATTACCTCCCTCTGAATTAGGGAAAGGTATTCGTGGAAAAGTAGTGTATTTACCATTAGATCTAAAAGAAAATGTGCACACTCTAGGAGTGCAACGTCCAATGCAACAATCTTTAATTATCTTGGTAAATGGAGTACCTACAAAAGACAAAAAAATTTGGCAACAGCTGGTAGATTTACATAAAGTTAGAGAAGCCCTGCAATATCTCAAAGAGAATAATGATTATTACAAAGAAATTAATATCGAAGAAAACTTGAAAGATACAACTGAAATAATTCAAGAGACACAAGAAACTGGTCAATTTGAGCTTCTAGATCCTGCTACAATAGCAAACACTTTAGACCATTATACAATTCACCCATTGCACTCTAATGACACCATAGAAGATGCACTGGAAACGTACCAAATGCGTCAAACAAAAGGATCACCAATCAGCATATGGGAAAAAAGTATAGAAGCACGTGCTTTTCCTCTACTCTTTCCTACTGGCAAAGGAGGAAGATACAATGATAGACCTGTTCAAATATCAGCATCAGAATATCGCTCATTACGAATGTATTCTGAAGATCCCAGATTTCGACAAAATGTGGAATACATATTCCACCTACTCTTTGAAAGTGAACTAGCAACTTTATGTTATGGATTTGCACACATATTAAAATCAGGATCACACTTTCAAAATATGACAGCCACACAATTATTACAAAAAGTTAAACAAAAAGATGAGGTTTTACAGGCAAATCTTACAAATCTATTAGCAAATATGCGAGGTACTAAAGAGTACTGTTTTCGACGCCATGGAGATGTACGTTGTATGATCAAAAACCTTGGCCCACCCACTTGGTTTGTTACATTAAGTTGCGCAGAATATGCATGGGAAGATTTACATGCTTTCCTATGCATATCAAACGAAAACAAAACAATCATAGATATACTAACACCTGGAGAACTTTGTTCTCAGGATCCTGTTAATGTTTCTAGATATTTTCACCATTGCTTCATTCCTATGCTACATTTTATTTGTAATAAAACTGTTCCTCCCCTTGGAGAAGTGCAACACTTCTTTTGGAGAAAAGAATACCAAGCCAGAGGAGCACCACATGTCCACATGCTTTTATGGATTAAAGATGCTCCTACATTTGGTCAAGACAGTGATGCCACTGTTTTACAGTTTATTGAAAAATATGTCACTTGTGAAATTCCATCAGAATCCACAAATAGTGATCTTCATGCAAAAATCTCACAATTCCAAAGACACAAATGTGGCAAATATTGTCGTCGCAAATACAAAATCAAAGGGAAATACTACACCAAATGCCGATTTGGTTTCCCTAGACCAGTTACAAATACAGGTCAAGTGAACAACCTCATGTCTTCAGTTGAACATAGTGTGAAAGGTAAGTTACCTAAAAATACATATTGCATAAAAAGAAAAGAAAAAAAATATATCAATAATTACAATGCAATCATTGCCCACTTGTGGAATGCAAACATAGATGTGCAGTACATTGCAGACAATTCTACTGCAGTTGCACGATATGTCACAGCATACTTAACCAAATCAGAAAAGACAGAGCTCCAAGACCTCTGGAATGACCTGTCATCAGATAAAACAGTGTCTCAGAAATTATACAGCTTGGGCATAAAAATGCTGTCCCATAGAGAATGTAAATCCTATGAAGCAGCTGTTTGATTAACTGGTACTGCATTGTATGGTAAATCTGCAAATATAGTATGGCTAAGTCTTGGTCCAGCTAAATCTAGAAAAAGAGTTCTAAAATCATACAAAGATATAGAAACAATAGCCAAACATGATCCCAACAGCCAAGACATTTTAAAAAACAATTTATTGGACACATACTACCCAAACAGGAGTACCACTTTGGAAACCATGTGTCTATACCGCATAGCCCAAAACTACACATACAAAAATAATATAAAACCTGATGAGCAAAACCGTAAATACAAAGTGACAAACTGTGATGGCAGCTTAGTAAAACTCACCAAACCAAATTTAATTAATCATATCAAATTGTCATTAAAGACTCCTCAGCATAAAGAAATATATTACATGTCCCTGCTACAACTCTTCAAACCATGGAGAAAAGAAGAAGAAATACTAGATACCTATGACTCATATGAAGACGCTTTCAAAGCCAATGAAAGCAGTATAACTGATGTAAACTTTGCACAGTACAAAACAATGTTGCACAATGAACAGCAACACGAAGAGGAACTCCAGGCCCAACTAGATAAGGACACTCCTGACAGTAGTCAACCTTCTGTCACAGGAAGCCAAGAACCACTGGGAGAACCACTAATAACAAATGAGGCAGAATTAGCTATGATAGAAGTAGAAAACACCATGTGTCCCTATGAAGATAAAGAAGACTTAACTACACTACAATCAAAACTAAACAAAGAGCAACGTAGCATTTTTCAAGAAATAACAAAAGAAATTGCACATGGTGTGCAACATGAAAACAAAGAATGCACCTGCCAAAATTACAAACCTGTGGTGAAGCTGGTTCTGGAAAAACATTCCTAATCAAAATCATCAGTAAGTTCCTTCAGCAATTGACAAACAACAAACTGTCAGCTGTTGTCACTGCCCCCACAGGTTTAGCTGCCTACAACATAGGTGGTGTCACTTTACACCGATTACTACTCCTGCCAGTAGAACACCAAAACAAGTTATATTGTTACAAACTTTCTGCAGAAGCTGCAATGGAAGTACGCAGAGTATTGAAACAAATGAAAATGCTACTAATAGATGAAGTGAGCATGGTGTACAACCTAATGTTGGCTTTGATTCACCTCAGATTACAAGAAGTACTCAAAACAAACCATGAAGAGCTCTTTGCAGGAAAACACATCATTGTTTTCTTAGATCTTCTTCAATTGACACCTGTAAAAGGTGAGCCTATTTTTAAAACATTAGGACACAAACTCTGCCGTAAAACTGTTGGCAGCATTGGAAATGTAAACCTTTGGCAACATTTCCAATACAGAGAATTAACAGAAAACATGCGCCAATCTGCAGATCTCACTTATGCCAACATCTTAAAAAGTATCAGAGTTGGTATACTTTCTAGAGAAGCAGAGGCAATATTGAAAACCCGGCACATTCATGCACTTTATGGTGATAATGCATGTGCTACATATGTTATGGAACAATTAGCCCACAAAAATGTCTATTGTATGGCCTTAATGCCAACTCTTGTAAGCTGTTTCAAATTCAATGAAATAATGTTAAGCAAAGAAATGCAACCAATTATGGAAATTAGCGACACAGACAAACTAGATGTACATGGAATGACACTACCCATGTGTGACCAAGCCATAGCAAGACTAAATAGTTTAGAAAAACCAATCTCAAACACAGCAGGCTTGGAAAAGATATTAAAATTATCCTTAAATTGCAGAGTAATACTTAAACGTAACCTTGACGTGGACCAAGGACTAGTGAATGGAGCACTGGGTACAGTTGTTGGCTTTCAAACATACCCACATGACAACAAAATTCAGTTTGTCAATATTCTCTTTGACAAACTTTCAGAAGTAAAAAGAATATGACGCTCAACAGCTCGATTCCTTCGCTTCAAAGCATGTATGTACGCAGAGAACAATTTTCTCTAACTCTTGCATACGCAGTCACCATTCATAAATCACACGGTCTTACTCTAGACAAAGCAATGATAGACATTGGTAACACAGTCTTTAAAGAAGGCATGAGCTACGTAGCCCTGTCACGCCTACGTACAATTGACGGTCTATTTCTAATAAACTTTAATGCAAGTAAAGTAAATGCTGATATTCCTTGCATTTTAGAATACAATAGACTTCGTTCACTATACACCCCGATCTACAAACATATCCTGTTCCACAAAAAGGAAAATGTTCTAAAAGAAAACTAAATCAAACAGAAATGCAACAGGATGTCACTGCAAATCCTCCAAAGAGACTAAAAGAAACTAAAACTTCATCAAGTACCACAAGCAAAAAAGAACCAATTAGGGAAAGTAAACCAACTACTTCGTCAAAGAAGGAAGACAAACTAAAAAAAAATCACTCAGATACAGAACTACCTGGTCCATTTAAACTTATAAATGAAATAGGTGTAAGTTGCTACGCAAATGTAGCAATCAATATTCTATTTCAAATACCAGCAATTGTTGACAACATTTACTTACACTTTAGAGACCCATTGTGTATGCAAATGTTAGTACTTCATAGAAGCGCAAAAAACAATCCTGACATCCCGTATACTGTTCATGGAATAAGACAAGAATTGGACTACTGTGCTGGAATTGTGAAATTCACTATAAATTCACAGGAAGATCCACAAGAATTTCTAATGTACTTACTATTAGTACTGGAAAACAAAAACATACCTATAAATTAAATCATCTAGATTTCATACATGTGGAAACATACATGCACTCTCGGCAACAATGTGACACAAGAACAAATCCCCAATGAGCGCTTTGTCTATATATCAATACCTAATTGTGAATCCGTTCCATTTCAGCAACTTGTACAAAATACAATCCACGGTAGATTATGTTCTACCTGCAATTCGGATAATCGCTCCACATTACTAATACAAACACATAGTAAATATGTAATACTAATGCTTCTACGTTACAATGCAGATGGTACGAAAAACAACTGCAAGCTGACTGGATTCACACATGGTCAAATATCACTTGGTAGGAAAACCTTCACAACAATAGGTATAATCTACCACGCAGGAGCCACAACCAACTCAGGGCACTACACTGCATATATAAAAAAAAAATGTGGATGGTTTGAATGTAATGATAGTACCGTTACTCTAAAGCAGAGATTACCAGCTAATCTTACAAACGCGTATTTAATGTTCTTAAAACCAAAATTTGATAACTGAACTGTACTTAAACCTTAAGTACACTTGTAGTAAAAAAAATATAAACTGTCACAATATTTCAACTGCCCAAAGATTCTACAACTAATCAGATAAATTAATACCACTCAATTAGAGCAAAAAATAGACAGTTAGAGTATGCCAATTGGTATCTAACTGTCCCAAAATTTACAAATATGCAACAGATAAATCAATACCACGAAATTATATCAAAACATAAACAGTTAGAATACGCCTACTGGTATCTAACTGGGCCAAAATTTTACAATATCCAAACAAATACCTAATATCTTACTGCTCACAAAAACTGAAACAATCCAATGCATAAAGCATTAGGCAGAAAGAACAAGTAAACGCGGAAAACAAACAAATAAATAAACTGTAGCATAACAGAAAAAGTTTTTTTTTTTAATCCAACACAGATTTTTTTTCTCCCACAGACCCAATGATTTTAGCAACAAACACAGAAACTTTGCAAATTGCACAGTACTCTGGTTTGTAATCTACTAAATATGAGTGTCAATAAAAAGAAGAAAATGTTGATTGTACAATGTAATAAGTCATTATAAAATACTAATACTAACATGCTATTTTCTTTTATTACAGAAATGAACAAGAAAAACATTGACTCCCGTTACTAAACCAAATAGTACGTATAACAAGATAAATACAACCATCGCACCATATCACACCCATACAAGCTTATAACATTGTTCCTTATAAATTAGTTTTTGACCCAAAGTTAAAAGCCACTATGGGTGTGATATGCTGCGGTGGTTGTGGCCAGGGCATACACTCTTGGGTGCATGGCCAAATGGCCATGCACCAAACATTCTATACCCTGGCCACAACCACCGCAGCATATCACACCCATAGATGCAAGCATTGCAACCATTTTTATGTCCGCGGACAGGTGGAAGGTCCTAGGACACATTCAACTTGCCAGAGGACAATACAAACAGCGTCCTCAGGACACCCCCATTTTCTTTATGTATGAACATTTCAGGACACCGCGATTGTTCTTAAAAAATTTTCACCTTGCCAACGAACAATACAGACAATGTCTCCAGGACTCCCCCTGCAAACATTAGAAGACCCCACGAGTGTTCTTAGAACACTTTCAAGTTGACACCGAATCCATTCTGTTTATTTACAAACATTCCAGAACAGCCGTGTTGTCCGCAGACAAATCGAACACAAAAAAAGCGTCTAGCACATAAATAAAATACAACTTTGAACCTATCTCATACTCCCCCATCCTCCCCAAAGGCCCAAAGGCTTCTACACACCAACACACTCTACTAAATACACATTTTGAACAAACTTCCACGGCGCTGTCTGCGGACGTCCGCAAATGCAAGATGGCGGGCGCGACAGAATATCTGACACGCATCACGCACCACGCCGCCCAATCAGTGAAGACGTCGCATGTCCGCGGACATGACGCAAGCCGCTGGGCCAATCGGGGTGCTGTCCGCGGAGCGAACAGGGAAATCCGTTCGCGAAGCGAACACAGATATCACTAATTTTTTTGCCTTCCATTTTGGTCATTTTTAAAAAAACTTCTGGACGAATTTACACCAAATTTGCAAAAGCACACTTTCGGGACCAGGCCGCCACTCCTGCCGCAAATTTGGTGTAAATCCGTCCAGCGGTTCGGGCTGTAGCCGTGTGCAAAGTTTTTTCCCATTCAGTCTATGGGAAAAAAAAGTTTTGGGACCCCCCCTATAACTTTTCCCCCCCTGGACGTATCCTCATAAAACTTTGCAAAAACATTCAGAGTGGGCCATATACTTTTTTTGCAAAGTTTGGTGAGGATTCGTCCAGGGGGCGCGAAGTTATAAGCCACCCAAAAAGTGCTCTTCCTACGGAAATACCAATTTAACCATAACTACATGGCCACTACTGTGGCCATGTAATATATATATATATATATATTTTTTTTTTTTTCAAAAACAGAAAAAAAGCCCTAGGACAGGGCAAAATTTGACGGGTTGCACTCCCAAGAGCAGCTGAGAAACGAAATCCAGTCTCAGCAAGGAAAAGGCATGACAGCAAATCCAGGTAGGGCAAATGTTTCTTTAATAATAAAATGGTGCAGCAAAAAGGGAAAGCCTGGTTACAAAACGACGCGTTTCGCGGTACACTGACCGCTTGTTCACGTAGGTAGGGAGTTTCATGGAAGAAGGACTTCTTATATATGCTTTAAAAACCTCTATGATACAAGTGAATAGAATGTCCCCATTCACGAGGTGGTGCAAAATGATGAACACATGGCAGCCATCTTAAAACATTTAAGGCACTTCAACATGCAGTGTGTTAAGGAAAATAAAAACACATCGTAAGTGTCAATACATCAACCAAATGTTATACAATTAAGAATATAGCAACAATTGCACAGATGTACTGGCTGCGAGGACTGTGGAGGAAAAATGGCAAAAAAGAAAGCCTCAGGTACATAACGAGTGTCAAAGGAAAAATATATATAAAAAAATATATAAATATATATAAATACACATCGTTAAAAATAAACGTGTGTTTTCCAATGGTATGTCTGTCAACAAAGTCTGGTACCCAAAGTTAAATAAAGTCAAAAAATAATAATGCCATTCTAAGGCAATCGCCAATAATGACGAGCCCTGCCCGGTAGGTCTGCCCATATTATAACGTCTGAAGCAGCCATTACCTCAACACAGTCCAAGCAGCCCCACAACATAATGTGTTCACTAGACAAAATATAGCCATTCTAAGTGTCCACCGTTGGTCTCGGATAAACAAAGATATATAGTCATCTAAGTCTAAGTTTTCGCATAGATGTGCGAGGTGTGATACAAATCGAACTTAATAATGCAGTCTTGAGACAATGTAAAGTGCTTAGTGCCTTAGCAGCAGTTTAAAGTGCTAAGTGTTTTAGCAGCAATTTTAAAGTGCTTAGTGCAATAGCAGCAGTTGTTAAAATGCATTATATTTAGCAGCAAGGTAGGGAAACAGTTTAAAGGAGAAAAATGTCCACACAACAGCAATGATAAAATGCACAGTGCTCTACGTCCATGGATGCACAAATATGTTCATAAGTGTATGGTTCATATATTGAGTAACATAATACAATTTGACAATCAAATAGATAAAAGAATGAAAGTCAATAAATATATATATCTCACAAATAGATAAAATAACAATGTCACTGGAACAAAAAACGTGCATACATGGACGGCTGTAAAGTAGACAACAAATTTATCCCCAATAAAGTGCAAGTGCAAAAAACTTAAAATTACCTACCATGAATGGTAAACTATTCCCTATAAAAAAATCCTCAAGACCCATTCCGCCCGATAAGCCCAGCAAGGAAGATAACATCACTGGGAAATTATTACCTTAAAAAGACTACATACCAAGCTACAAGTAATCAATCGACAATGAAACAATGCGAGACAAAAAAACAAGATATGGGGACAGAGTAAAAAAGCAATTAAGAAGCCTAAAACCAAGCTATATAAAAATATTGATCAAAGTGATAAATATCTATAGAAAATACCCTCCTAAGAATCTTGTTAAAAACAATCATATGCAAGATATGCTTCACAATCATTTGGAGAAAGAACCTGTAAGATGCATCAATAAAAAAGAAGACAGAAGAGTTAATGTACATTGATTCATAGGAATGTGGACCGGAATGGAAAAGTATTCAAATATTAAACACACTAGGGGTTACTCTTGAACAATGCAGGTACCTAGTATTGCAAAAAAGTGCAAAATAAATGTTCACGAAGTATACTTAATTGGTACCTAAAAACGTATATAACTCTTCATCAAGATTGTGGCCCCTGGGTTTTTTTGTTTCAAGATCGAGAATAGACCTAGTTTCCAGTTGTCTCAACAGTAACTCCCGGTTACCACCTCTGGGTGATTTAGGCACTGTCCGAATACCAAAGAAGGAAAAGCCCTCCAATTTACCTTCATGTTGAGACTGAAAATGCATAGCCATCGGATAGTTGGGATCAACATTTCTTATGGCTCTTATGTGTTGCAGCATTCTCAGCTTCAATTTACCCTTTGTACTGCCCACATACCACATATTGCAAGGGCAATTCAAAACATAGACCACAAATTCTGTATCACAAGTGATTCTAGATGTGATTTGAACATTATTACCCAGGATAGGATGTATATAACACGTCTTGTTGACTGCATAAGTGCAGGCTTTGTATTTGGAACACTTATGAAAGCCTCGTGGTTTGGTGTTTAACCAACCATCAGTCAATGCATTGTCAATAGGCCTCATAAAGCTGGGAACTAAGGTATCCCTAAATGAGGTAGATCTGCGAAAGGTAATATTAATGCAATCTCCCATAATAGTATTTAAATGCTCATCTGATTTAAGGATATGCCAATGACGTTGCATGACTTGTCGAATCTTGTGGGCACCCTCACCATAAGGCAAGATAAGACGTGTCCCACTGGTGTCTGTGGGTCTGTGTACAGGGATGTCAGCTAACAAATGTTGAGAGCGATCAATCGTTCTAGCTTTATGGAAGGCTCTCTCCAACACGTTTTTGGGGTAACCCCGTTGCTTAAATTTGTTGGCCATGAGGGTACATTCGCAATCAAAAGTTTCGATCTTAGAACAGTTTCTGCGTATGCGAATGAACTCCCCATAGGGGATACTCCATTTTAAAGCTGTGGGGTGATACTCTTGGCGTGAAGAGGGATATTAGAACTAGTAGGTTTTCTAAACAGACTAGTAGTCAATTCACCTTGAGTCACAGTAACAAGAATATCCAAGTATGTGATAGCAGTCTTGCTGTGGCTCTCCGTGAACTGCAGATTAAGGTCATTGATATTGAGTACTGCGACAAAATCCAACCATTCTGCACTAGTTCCTTCCCAAATGATAAACAAATCATCTATGTATCTAAGCCATAGGGCAATCTTGGATGTGTGGTAACAATTTCTAGGATCCCATACAACAAATTTCTCCCACCAGCCCATCAACAAATTAGCATAGGAGGGGGTAAATGTAGAACCCATAGCAGTACCTTGTAGTTGCCTGAAGAACTGCTTGTTGAAAAGAAAACAATTATTGGTTAAACAAAGCGAAATCATTTCCAATATCATTTGAGAATGTTGGAGGTAATTCAAAGATCTGGTATGCAAGAAATGTTTACATGCTTTAAGACCATCTGTATGTCTAATTGACGTGTAGAGAGAGACTACATCAAGTGTTGTTAATAGATAAGTAGATTCCCATGGTATACCTTCTATTCGACTAAAAAAATCTTTGGTGTCATGAAGGTAAGAAGGCAAGGTGGTAACAAAGGACACCAAAGACTCATCAATAAATCTCGAAGTATTTTCTAACAAGGCACCACATAGGGTGACTATTGGTCTGCCAGGAGGCCTTATAAGGCTCTTGTGTACTTTAGGCAGAAAGTAAATAGTCGGAATAACTGGGAACTTCGGATGTAGATAAGAACAAATGTCCTCATCCAACAGGCCTTTCTCTTTCCATGTCTGTGAAAGGTGCTCTAATTTGTCACTCATGGTTCCAGATGGATCATTTAGTAGTTTAGCATAACAGTCCTTGTTCAGTAGTTGTCTATGGGCCTCTTTGATATAATCATCACGAATCATGAGGACGATATTCATGCCCTTATCTGATGGTTTGATAATGCAGTCCGTCATGGCACTCAAACGTTCAATAGGGCATTGTTGTGATGCAGTAAGATTAGTTTTATGAGGCACCCGTTTCTTCCTGATTTTTTTAAAATCCTGAACAACCAAATCTTGAAAGGCCTCAACATGTCCCCCTGGATTAAATACTGGGTTGAAGCGTGATTTAGCTTTGAGTTGTGTCTTTCCAGGCTAAGCTGTGTCAACATACATGGAGGCAGATTCTTGGTCCCAAACATCCATGTCTCGATCCCCATCGGTTTCTAGGTCTTCCAAATCTCTTAAAGTAAATGCATCTTGAAAAGAAACATCAGTGCCTCCCTGTAGATTAGATTTTGATTTAGATTTAGGTGGATACATGGTAAAGAATTTTTTCAATCTAACTTTACGCATGTATTTGTCGAAGTCAATCCGAGTTTCAGCATAGTTATATCTGGTCATAGGGCAAAAGTTGAGGCCCATTGCAATACATTGGTTTCATCAGCGGTAAGATGGTGGGTGGACAAGTTAATAATAGACATATCCGATTGATCCATTGTCATGTTGGTTATTTCTTTACTCCAGAGTGTGTTAGTCGCCCTGTTTTGTCCACGCTCGATGTTGATGCTGCGCCTTCCCCGCCTTGTTTTTTTCGGCCTCTTAGACCAGAGGCTTTTCCTCTTACTCGGCCTCTGGTTTTCTTGCTGCTGTTTAACCTTCCCTCCATACCCAACAGTCTCCTCTCCTTTAAAAAATTAAGCTTTCTAGAGGGCTGTTCACCTTCACTCTCAGTAGTTTCAACATCAGAGGAGGATATATCAGTAGGAATATCATCAGTGGTATTAGCTGTTTGTTTAGGGAGCTTCTGACGTAAAGTATCAAACTGTTTTGCAAAGGTCAGTACTCTTCCTTGTTCATAGTCTTGTTTATCCCTGATGAATTTCCTTTGTTTACGTAGTTTTATGTCCTCCTCGAATGCTTTGTATCCATTTTCAATGCTAATACGAAGGGTCTTACCCTCCTCACTTGGATCGAGCTTTTCCAGTTCCTCCTCAATATCCTGGATCTTAGGCAATAACTTGTGACGATCCGTACGGCATATTTGATCAAAATGTGGACCGGAATGGAAAAGTATTCAAATATTAAACACAATAGGGGTCACTGTCACGGCTAATCGCGTTGCCCACGGTGCGATGCCTGACTTCGACATGGCGGGTTGCACGGACATGCCTGATTCCAACATGGCGGACCTCGCGGACCGCTACAGTGTGTGTAGCGGTCTAGTCGTTGCGCCCCATCATGCTTTGCGATGTCTCCGGGACGGAATGCCGACGGCTTATCAACCTGCTCATCCCGAACGAGGACGCGTTGCTACTCTCCAAGGAGCTGGCGAACGCTACGTGAGTTCGTGTTAGGGAATCTCTTACTCCCTCTCTTCAGCCTTGCCTTTGTTAGCTTATAATAATTACGACTGTGCTCCTTTTTGATCTTTACAGACCTTTGTTTTTGATGTGTGTTTGTGGTTTAGGACGTCTCGGTGCCTTTCAGTCTCGTGAGTTCTCAGCTACTAATCGTTGAAGAAGTTGTTTCCTGCCACCGTCTCCTACCGGCTTGGTTCCCTAGTGGTAGGCACTTGTTTAGTTTGGAGCATTAAGAGGGGTTTTGGTCTCTTCACCTGCGGATTCTTAGTTTAGTTTTTGTTTATAACTCAGATCCACCACCATTTGACTTCATTCCTTCTGGACATCTGTTACCTCTAAATAAGGAGAGGGTTTCTGGTCATTCTCGGTAAGATTGCCTTCAGGTCTCATCCTTGATTACAGGAGGCTCCGAAGTTTCCTTTCGTTTGTGTGTTTACCATCCTTGTGCCTTGCTCTACTTTGTCTAGCGTGCCCAGTCTCTTGTTCCATCCCTGGTCATCTACTATTCACATTTCAAGGCCGTGTTACCAACGGATCCTTTGGTAAGATTCCTGCTTCAGGGGTAATCTATCTAATGTCTAGGCAACTTTAAGACTAATCATTCTGTCTCTCTATCTTTCATCAGCCGGCCTGGCATTGTTGCTCTGGCCCCGATCTTCTAAAGACACGACCAGTCATCTCCGAAACTCCCGGGATAGCTTCACCTACTCCACGGGACTTCTCAAGGAGTCTACGTTCTCTAGCAGCTCCACAGGGTTTTATTCCCCAAGAGGGTTTCCCTGGGAACCTTCCTCTGCCCTGGCCTTTGTGCCGGTTCACTGGGAGTTCCTCGGGGGGAATTCTATTTGTCATCGAACCTCATCATCCCTTGTTCCATTTCCCAGGTGAGAGACCTCTTTGTTTCTATGTAATCCTCACACGGGCTCTCTCTGAATGAGATTCAGTAAAGTTTTGTTTATAGTCATAACAGTTAGCAACGCCTGAAATAAGAAGTGACACTGTTTTCACTTGCCCCTGGTGAGGAATACATTTTGACTATAAGTCTAGGATGGATCCACAGCAGCAGCAGATTCAACAATTGATTGCTGCAGTGCAATCCCTGACTAACGAAGTTCAGCAATTGCAACAAGACAACACCTCCTTGAGACAGCAGCAGCAGCATGCGTCTCAACAGATTGCACAACAAGCTAATATATCTCGCATCCCCCATTGTTCCGAGGTTCCTCCCGGACCTCTTCCGGGTGGGCAATTCGATGGAAACCCACATAGGGTGAAGGAGTTCCTTGAGGCATGTGCGGTGCAATTCGCATTTAAAGAACATTTCTTTCATACGGACCGGGATCGGGTTGGCTACATGGTATCTCAGATGGTAGGACCCGCATTGGCTTGGGTTACTCCTTTTGTTACAAATAATAACCCGTTATTGGACTCCTACACAGCCTTCTGCAATAGCGTTCGTACTATGTTTGGGCGACAGGAGATCAGGGTTGCTTCACAAGAACATCTATTGGATCTCAAGCAGGGCAATCTGGACATACTGGCGTATATCACAAAATTTAAACAAATGGCCAGTGAGACCACATGGTCGGACGATGCGCAGGTCACATTATTTAGGAGGGGATTATCAGAAGATCTCAAGGACGAGGTCTCCAGAGTTCCACGTCCCACCACTCTCACAGAGTTCATCGCCCTAGTGATGCAGATCGATTATCGTATGAAGGAGAGGATGACTGAAAGGAGAAAGGGTAGGTTCGCAAGGACATCCTTTGTCCCCTCAGCCTCTAAACCCCCGCCAACAGAGGAACCTATGCAACTTGGTTCAGCGTCTCGTGGACCTTTGAGTCCAGAGGAGAGAAATCGCAGGCGAAGCCTGGGACTGTGTATGTACTGTGGCGCCAACTCACACTCTGTCCAAGAATGTCCTATTGCTCCAGTTCGGCGGTCGGGAAACGCCAACGCCCGGTCGTAAGAGGAACCACGATCCGGGAACCTAAGTCTGATCAAGGTTCCTCATATACTTCACATTCTTTCTATTGCACCAACCTTTCAACCACCAATATGTTGGTATTAAAGGTTTCCTTCACGATAGGAAGTCTCATCTTACAGGACGTTCCGGCCCTAATTGATAGTGGGGCTGCGGGTAATTTCGTGGACGACCACTGGGCTGCTTCTTTAAAGATTCCACGTTTCCCTAAAGAGGAACCGATCCCTGTTGAAAGTGTGGATGGAAGCCCGCTGATCTCGGGTCCCATCAAAGATCAGACCGCAGCAATCCAAATGTCCATTTCTACCCATCAGGAGATTCTAACTCTAGATATCATACGAGCAGCTCACCATCCGGTAATCTTAGGATTACCTTGGCTCAGGAAACATAATCCGTTTATCAACTGGACCGCTGGGTCCTTCTTTCTTGGTTCGGAGTTCTGTCTGACACACTACATAGGAAATCACCAAAGGGTCGCCATCGAATCTTCTCCTTCCTCGCACAATACAAAAGGGGTACATTCTCTCAATCAGATCGCAGGCCTCCCTGAAGTTTACGAGAGTTTTCAGGACGTATTTCTATCCTCGGAGTTTAACCAGTTGCCTCCCCACAGGAGAGACGACTGTGCTATAGAATTGATACCTGATCAACCGCTTCCCTTTGGCCGTATGTATATTCTGTCTAACACAGAAAAAGAGGTCCTACGTGAGTATCTTCGCTCCAATTTGATGAATGGACTAATAACAGAATCTACATCCCCAGCTGCCGCCTCTTTGTTCTTTATAGCCAAGAAGAATTCTAAGGAATTACGACCCTGCATAGACTTCCGCGGTTTGAACAAGATCACTGTGCCCGACAAATACCCCATGCCACTCATCCCTGACATCCTTGAAGCAGTTAAAGGGGCTACTATATATACAAAGTTGGACTTAAAAGGAGCATACCACCTGATACGGATAAAGCCCGGGGACGAATGGAAGACGGCTTTTAGAACGCCGTTTGGGCATTATCAGTACAGGGTCATGCCGTTTGGGCTATCCAACGCCCCTGTTGTTTTCCAACGCTTTATGGATCATCTTTTTTCTGACCTTCTCTTACACAGTATGGTGGTGTACTTGGACGACATTTTGATTTTTTCCTCCTACATACAAGACCACATACCGCACGTTCAAGAGGTGCTTCGACGTCTACAACAAAATCATTTGTTCTGCAACCCCGGGAAGTGTTCATTTCATCAACCCAAAGTTACTTACTTGGGATACGTTTTATCCGCCAAGGGGATAGCAATGGACCCAGAAAAAGTCTTGGCTGTACGAGACTGGCCTACACCCGCGTCGGTTAAAGAAATTCAACGCTTTATAGGGTTCGCGAATTTCTATCGGAGATTCATACCTGAATTCTCAAAACTGACTCAGCCACTTACTAATCTTCTTAAGAAAGGAGTCATGTTTGTCTGATCGGCAGCTACCGATCAAGCCTTTGACAGACTTAAGAAGTTATTTACATCAGCACCGATTCTTCTAACGCCGAACCAAAACCGAAGATTCATCATGGAGACTGATGCCTCCCAACATGCTTTAGGCGCCGTCCTACTACAACCGGACGATCTTGAGCAGGAGAGACCTGTTGCATTTCTTTCCAAAACTCTTTTGCCCTCTGAGATCAACTACACGGTCCTGGAGAAGGAACTTCTCGCCATCAAGCGAGCCTTTGAGGAATGGCGACATTTACTTTTAGGAGCCAAATTCTCGGTCGAAGTAAGGACAGACCATCATAATCTCCGAATTCTTCAATATGCTCAAACCTGTAACAGTCGTCAGGCAAGATGGGCTCATTTTTTTTCTCCTTTCAGGATTACGTTTTCGTTTATTCCTGGAAGGGAGAATCTAAGAGCTGATGCCTTGTCTCGCAAGGACCATCCTATTGACAGTCCTTTCAGATCAGAACCTATATTTCCACCATTAACCATGGGATTGGTGGCAGCTCCCGATTTCCTGTCTCGCCTTAGAGCTCAATCTGATTCCATTGCAAAGAAGTCACTTTCATTGTCTAACCGATCAGTTCTGGTAGAGGAGGATGGATGTTATTTCATGGAACAAAGGGCCTACATTCCGACTCGTCCTCTTCAGAAGGAGGTTTTGGACATGTGCCATAAATCCAAGATAGCAGGACATCGAGGCTTCACCTCCACATTGGGTCTTGTTTCACGTTTCTTTTGGTGGCCTGCTGTTCGAAGGGACACCAAGGAATATGTGAGCTCATGTCCCACGTGCTTACAAAATAAGATACCCAGGCAAACACCCTTGGGAGAACTGGTCAGAATGCCCTTGCCTTCCCGTCCATGGCAAATAATAACCACAGACTTCATCGTAGATCTGCCCCAATCTCAGGGCTATACTACTATTATGGTCACTATTGACACCTTGACAAAACTGGCTCATTTTGTTCCCTTGATTGGGATTCCCTCTGCATCTCAAATGGCACGTATTTTCATCAGACATGTTTTTACCCTTCATGGCCTACCTGAAACAATCATATCGGACAGAGGTCCACAGTACACGTCCCAATATTGGAAACTCGTTTGTCGGTTTCTGGGGGTATCCAGGGCTCTTAGTTCTGGCTACCACCCCCAATCGAATGGTCAAACAGAAAGACTAAATCAAACATTAGAAGGATACCTCAGAAATTACATCTCGGCGGCTCTGGACGATTGGAAGGACCTCCTGCCCCTAGATGAGTTCGCGTATAATAACTCTTACCATTCGGCCATTCATACGTCTCCTTTTCAGTGCTCTTTTGGGTTCAGTCCAACATCTTTTCCCACTATGAAGAGGTCTGACACTAAATTCCCAGACTTAAACAAACTAACGGAACAAATCCGTCAAGGACACCGCTCCGCGGTTATCGCTCTACGACATTCCCAGGACAGGAGAAAATACTTCGCTGATCGTCATCGCACCCCAGCACCTGCCATCAAACCCGGAGATCGGGTGTGGCTTTCTTCAAGGTTTCTACCTAGACATCTTGTTCCATCTAAACTCTCTCCTCGATATTTTGGTCCCTTCCGAGTAATCGCCGCCATAGGTTCCGCGGCTTTCAAACTCTGTTTACCTAATTCCTGGTCAAGAATACACCCGGTTTTTCATGTGTCGCAATTGAAGCCCGATAATCGCAGTGCCTTCCATCCCACGGTTACAGACTGTCCTGCGCCCATAATTCCCAATTCAGGGCCTGAATTTGAAGTCAAAGAAATTTGCGACTCCCGATATCACCGGGGTCGTCTGCAGTACCTAATTGATTGGAAGGGTACTCGCCCGCTGATCGTACCTGGGAACCAGTATCTGCCATCCACGCTCCTCGGCTGATTAAAAGATTTCATACGAAACATCCAGGCAAGCCGGGAGGTGCCAACCCTAAGGGGGGGCATACTGTCACGGCTAATCGCGTTGCCCACGGTGCGATGCCTGACTTCGACATGGCGGGTTGCACGGACATGCCTGATTCCAACATGGCGGACCTCGCGGACCGCTACAGTGTGTGTAGCGGTCTAGTCGTTGCGCCCCATCATGCTTTGCGATGTCTCCGGGACGGAATGCCGACGGCTTATCAACCTGCTCATCCCGAACGAGGACGCGTTGCTACTCTCCAAGGAGCTGGCGAACGCTACGTGAGTTCGTGTTAGGGAATCTCTTACTCCCTCTCTTCAGCCTTGCCTTTGTTAGCTTATAATAATTACGACTGTGCTCCTTTTTGATCTTTACAGACCTTTGTTTTTGATGTGTGTTTGTGGTTTAGGACGTCTCGGTGCCTTTCAGTCTCGTGAGTTCTCAGCTACTAATCGTTGAAGAAGTTGTTTCCTGCCACCGTCTCCTACCGGCTTGGTTCCCTAGTGGTAGGCACTTGTTTAGTTTGGAGCATTAAGAGGGGTTTTGGTCTCTTCACCTGCGGATTCTTAGTTTAGTTTTTGTTTATAACTCAGATCCACCACCATTTGACTTCATTCCTTCTGGACATCTGTTACCTCTAAATAAGGAGAGGGTTTCTGGTCATTCTCGGTAAGATTGCCTTCAGGTCTCATCCTTGATTACAGGAGGCTCCGAAGTTTCCTTTCGTTTGTGTGTTTACCATCCTTGTGCCTTGCTCTACTTTGTCTAGCGTGCCCAGTCTCTTGTTCCATCCCTGGTCATCTACTATTCACATTTCAAGGCCGTGTTACCAACGGATCCTATGGTAAGATTCCTGCTTCAGGGGTAATCTATCTAATGTCTAGGCAACTTTAAGACTAATCATTCTGTCTCTCTATCTTTCATCAGCCGGCCTGGCATTGTTGCTCTGGCCCCGATCTTCTAAAGACACGACCAGTCATCTCCGAAACTCCCGGGATAGCTTCACCTACTCCACGGGACTTCTCAAGGAGTCTACGTTCTCTAGCAGCTCCACAGGGTTTTATTCCCCAAGAGGGTTTCCCTGGGAACCTTCCTCTGCCCTGGCCTTTGTGCCGGTTCACTGGGAGTTCCTCGGGGGGAATTCTATTTGTCATCGAACCTCATCATCCCTTGTTCCATTTCCCAGGTGAGAGACCTTTTTGTTTCTATGTAATCCTCACACGGGCTCTCTCTGAATGAGATTCAGTAAAGTTTTGTTTATAGTCATAACAGTCACTCTTGAACATTGCAGGTACCTAATATTGCAAAAAAGTGCAAAAAAATGTTCACGAAGTATACTTAATTGGTACCTAGATACGTATATAACTCTTCATCAAGATTGTGGCCCCTGGGTTTTTTTGTTTCAAGATCAAGAATAGACCTAGTTTCCAGTTGTCTCAACAGTAACTCCCGGTTATATATATATATTCAAATCATTATCCGATTCTGCCTGCAAGGGCATCTATGGTAAGTGAGTGAAATTAAAAATATCATATTTGATGAGATAACTCAATGTAATTTCTTAATAAAAGTAAGCCTCTGTTTCTGAGGGCACTTAAAGTGGCTGTTTTAGGTTAGATAGTGTTCAGGGTCTTCCAGGTAGGTAAGTATTGGACTGGTTTCTGAAAAGATCTGATCCTATAGGGGTCAAATGAATCCTCTCAATATTCAAAATATAAGTATTCAATAAAGTATAAGTGGATCAAGGGGATAATAAAACATATACTACCTAATGCATAGCCGGTCAGTTATGGTGGTCAGTGCTTGGAGACCTGGCACAGAAGAGCCTCCAAATATTGAAATGCTTTAAGTGTCTACTTCAAATGAGTTCCTAGGCAAAAAACACGGTGGAAATAATTTTAGTTTCTACATTAAGCGATGATTATTGTAAGGTTTAAGGTCAGCCTCTCTGATGCCTTACCATTTAAATGAAGGCTAGTGCAGTTTTAAATGGAGTAATTGGGTGCAGCAAAAATGCTGCCTGACAGTCAAGCTTGGTATCCCTGATGGCTTCACTTTTTCATGACTGCAAAAATAAATTGAGGTAAGTGTTTTAGTCTGTGGGTCTGCTTGTAGGTAAAGAACTAGATTTTTATTTTTAAAAAACAACTTACTGGTAGCAAGGCTCAGCTATCCCTGGGAGGCTTCAGTGGCTGTTTTCCTTCCTCCACGATCTCTAGGTGTTTTTTCAAAAACAAAATGGCCGATTCAAATAGCAGCATTTTTTAATGACATCATCGCGTAATTACGTGCAATGACGTCATGGGGTAAACAAAGAACGCTCTGGTTTTTTTTGGGTAATGATTAAATGTATCTATTTACTTTGTTCTATTTTTTTTAAAAAAAGCTGTTTTTGCCTTTTTAAGAATTTGACTTCATCTTGGTTCCTCAAGAATATATTGGAGAAGTTGAAATTCGAAAAAATACTGGCCAATGAGCTAGAATTTTCTATATTGCTTTTATTTAGATGGGACTAAGTAAGGATATCATTACAGTTCCTAGGATTTACAGGTTATGAGGGAAATTCACAAAAGTTGTTAAAGTACGAAGAAAAAGGGAAGAAATTGTCTAGATGAGGACATAGGGCATAATTACGAGCTTGGCGGTAACCATGCCTGTTTTACAGGCACAGCTACCGCCAAACTCACTACCGGCACCGCCACCTTTTGAATTACATGCTGAATGGGCCAGTAATTGCCCATTCGTGGGTGGGGATATTACCAGGCTCCCCATCCCCATTCTGCCCAATAGACCAGAATGGGGCTGGGGAGCATGGATGCACCGGCACTGTTGATAACGGTGCTGGCGCAATTACGAGTTATGCTCACGGGGGCCGCACAGCCCGCCAGGTCAGACCTGGCAGCCTGTGCGGCACCCGTGAGCAAAACTTGTAATACAGTATGAATGGTACCGGTGCCTTACCAACACTGTTATGATATGATATGATATGGCATTTGTAACGCGCCTATACACAAGTGTTTCAAGGCGCGATGAGGCAGGGAGGGGGGAACAAGGGGAAGACAGACAGCTATCCTACTAGGCCAGGTGTCATTCAGATCGTGCAAGTGCATGGGTAGGAGGAAGGGAGAAAGTGCAAGGGGAGGGGGAGGGGGGAAGTGCAGTACAAAGTAAGTAGAATAAAAATAAATAAATAAATAGGGCCAGCTGGTGGCAAGTGCAAGGTAAGTGCACACAAGTGCTGGGAAGGGGGGGCTGTAGGGATACAGAGACAGTCCCGCAGTGCAGGCATTGCCAGGGAGGCAGTGCAAGTGGAGAGTGGCTGGGCCCAGGACCGAGGTCGGTGAGAGTGTCCCAGTTGCAGATTCAGTGCAGTTTCAGTGAAGAATTTAGCAGGGGAGAGGGAGAGAGAAAGCAGAAGCAAAGAGGAAGGTTTTGAGGTGCTTCCGGAACCGGAGATGTTCTCCTCAAGTTTCAGGGAGGCGGGAAGGCTGTTCCAGAGCGAGGCCCCTGCCGTGGAGAGAGATCTACCCCCAGCTTGTTGCTTCGAGAAGCGGCTGACCCTGAGGGAGTTGGAGACGGATGAGCGAAGGGCTCGGGAAGGAAGATATTTAGGAAGAGAGAGTTGAAGGTATTTAGGCCCCAGGCCCCAGAAGGCCTTGTGGACAATGCAGAGGGTTTTGAACTTAATTGTCGCAGTCACTGGGAGCCAGTGTAGAGATTTCAGTCCTGGAGAGATACGGTCCCTGGGCTTGAGGCCAAGGACAAGTCTCGCAGTTCTGTTCTGGATGAGTTGCAGAGGGCGGAGAGTGGAGGCAGGCAGATTGAGATAGAGGCTGTTACAGTAGTCCAGCTTCGAGAGAACCAGGGCTCGGGAGACAGTGAGCTTCTGGGGGAAGGAGAGGAAGGGAAGAATACCTCTGAGGAGGTTCACACCGTACCGCCAACATCATAATGAGGCCCATAGTCTGTTATGCTGAAAAATAGCAGTGTTAATCCCTCAACGATTTAGCTCGGGATTAAATGGCAATTGTAAAGTCCTTCTAAGGATAGGTAAAAATGGAGGAGCTGAATAGATTTTGAGGGGATCTTCTAGTGTCTTAGGTAGTTATTATCTTTACCATATTATTGTATGGTTCGGACGACAGTTACTATAAATAATATTATCAGGGTTACATGCATACAATCTTAAACAGAGTAGTTACACAGATTCCAACATTAAAGTAAAACCACATTTTTGTTTCAGTATGTGCCATTTCAGGCTAAAATGCTTACAAGGAACAAACCTTCATTCTGTCTTGCAGAAGTGAGTTCACAATCTCGATTGTAAAAACTGTGTGCATTATTTACAGTTTCCTGTGAAACATGTTTTATAGCAAATGACCTGCACTCTGTCTCTCATAAAGGAGTTCACAATCTTCAATGTAAAAATGTCAGGTTTAACTACTTGTGATCATATATCCTCTTGTCTCCTCTAGTAAAGACCCCATCTCCTTAGTGTGTATATTCTTATAAGAGATATTGCCTTAGCATAAGTTTGTTCCGATAGAGCCACCTTGCTGCTCTTTGCTCCACTATTTTATGTCTGTGTAATTAGGTTCTCACAGAAATTGCCCCAGATAGAAATCGTCGTTTAATCCCAGTGGTGTCATTGCATTAAGCTTGTGTAGCCAAAAGAGTCCTCTTTGTGCCAATCTTTTGGCAATGCCTCCTCCTCTTGGAGATGCATGGATCACTTCTAATATCACAGATCATGATTTTCTGCAACATGTAACCTAAGTTGAACAACCCTCTTTCTGCCTTCGCGCCTGTATACCCCCGGGTCTGGTTGCGCAATATAAATAAATAAACAAACAAACAAACAAAAACACCGGTGTTGCGAGATGTTATGTCCATTTTCCTTGAAGTGTCTTGATACCGGTGATTTGGTATTCCCAGTTCTGATGTTCGACTTGTGTTCAGTCCAGCGTTCTCTTGCTTTAGGAGCTGTCTTCCCCACATAATATTTGCCACATGGGCATCTCAATGCATATATTACATTCTTGCTCTCACAAGTCGCCTAATCTTTTAGCATGATTTTCTTCCCGCTGTCTTATGTGATCACCTTTTATCACATTAGAACAATGTTGACAGTTAAGGCAGGCATGTGTGCCCTGTTTCTGTTTTTTCAAGGTAGTCTGTGGTGGTTTCTTTGTTCTTTTCGCTCTAATGAGTGAATCTCTGAAATTCTTGCCTCTTTTATTTGCCAACATAGGTGGTTCAGGGAATAGTCTGTTTAAGTTAATGTCAGATTTGATCAACTCCCAGTTTTTATTGATAACTCTTTTTATTTGGTAGCTTTGGCTGGAATATTTAAGAGTGTGGATAAACCTGACAGTCTCCTTCTTTGGTTGTTCCATCAGTAGGTTCTCCCTTCTTATGGGGTATTCTCACATGGCCATATTGGCATACATTGGTGCAACCACTTTGGAATGGATTTTGTTGCTCTGGCAAACCATTTTTACTGAAGGGTAAAACCAATATAATAAGGGTTCTTATATGAGCTAGGGGTGTATTTGTGCAGCCAGCAAACACACATTTTATTAATGTACTTTGGCATTTTTTCCTGGCGTAACTGCTAAAGTCAACATGATGAGTGTTCTTACCTGGCCATACTTGCCTACATGCATGTGATGAGTCTGAGCTGCTTTTCTTACTAACGCATGTCATTTTAACTGGTGTTAAGGGCAAAGGAAACATGATTAGTGTTTATACATGTAGGGGGTTTGGCATGTGTGCAGCCAGCAGGGACATGGTCGCTTATAACAGCATGGCATTTTATGCTGATGCAAGAGCAAAGCCAGCATTATAAGTGTTCGTATGAATCCATATTGACCTTAAGTGGTGCAGCCATTCTGAACATATTTTCTTACTGTGCATGGCATTTTCTACTGCCATTAAGGGCAAATCCAACAGGCCTTCTCATAAATATATTGGCAGACTAGCATGTGGTTTATAGTATCACTAACTGATATACCCGGCTTTGCCAAGCTTTTTAATTTCTTATAGGTACTATTTGTTACAAATACCTAAAGTTAGCTTTACGCTTTTAGGAAAGGCTCTACGAGAAAGGTGAAAAGAAAAATTCACTTCATTTTTTGATTATTTCTCATTTTAAAAATTTGTTCTCATAAAGACTACACCACACAATGTATTGTTCTTCTTAAAAACTCATTCTGAAACCTACAACTGTACGTGAGAACAACATGGAGTTTTCTGAACAGCATGATAGGTGACATGATGCCGACGGTGCCAACAGCTCTGGACCTAAAGTTCAATATTACTAAAGTACATGTTCATTGTAAGGCTTGTTTATAAACAACTTTTTTTTGTTTCCTTTCTGGTGACCAATGTCACTTCAATTACATTGGGCAACAATTTTAAAGGTGTAGCCTTGTGCTATTACACAATCTAGGTGGGTCGAGATTGTGAAGCAGCATGATGGGAGACCTACCTTTCAGTCGAAAGTGATGTGGTGTCATTCCCGAGGGGACGAGTGAGTTCAGGAATTCTGTTGGATAGTTTACAGCTTTGTCGGCATCCATCATTTGAGTTGTACTCAGTAACTGTGCTTTGAAGCATATCCTGAATCTGATCCTGGGGCATGAACCTCGAATTTTGTTCCTCATGTCGGCACCAGTCCTTCTACTATCACATTGATGTTAGGCCAATTTCAGGCAACCATCTCATGCGTGAAGATGCTGAAATCCAGGGAAAGGGGTGAGGTGTCCAAATGTCATGTAGCTAGTAATGTTTGGAGGATCTTAACAGGTAACTATGTACAATTTGGTGCAGATTGGTGAAACAGTGTGGAATTGTATAAAGAACAATGCTTCAACAGACCACAAACCCATAAAAAATGTTTGACTTGTGCTGAAATCTGGGGACCGTGGTGGGGTGCCCAAATGTCATGTAGCCAGTTATGTCTGGAGGGTCCTAACAGATAACTATACAAAATGTGCTTTTTGGTACAGATTGGTGAAACAATGTGGAATTATATAGGAAACACGCAAAGCCACAAACACACATACCCACAAACCCAGAGACTTTTTCTGAAATCCATTGCAATGGGTGGGGTATCCAAATGTCATGCAGCCAGTAATGTCTGGAGGGTCCTAACAGGTGACTGTGTAAGATTTGGTGCAGATTGGTAAAATGGTGTGGCATTGTTTAGGGAACATACAGAAAGCCACAAACCAACAAACCCACAGCCAAACATTCACTTTTGCTGAAATCCAGGGAACAGGGTGGGGTATCCGGGTGTCATGTAGCCAGTAATGTACTGGTAATGTCCAGAGGGTCCTAACAGGTGACTGTGCAAAATTTGGTGCAGATTGGTGAAACACTGTGGAATTGTATAGGGAACATACGCAAAACCACAAACTCACAACCCAACACCCACATTTTTACTTTTGCTGAAATCCGCGTGACGCGCTGGGGTGTCCAGATGTCCTGTTGCCAGTAATGAACATATGCTTTGCCACAAACCTACACATTTTCACTTATATATAGATAGATAGATAGATAGATAGATAGATAGATAGATAGATAGATAGATAGATAGATAGATAGATAGATAGATATTGATTACTCGCATTATGGGCAAAGCAAACCAACTTAAAAGGTTCAAGGGTATTTAAAGAGGTCAGGATCACGCTCTCCAAGCAACTGCAAAAATACACAAGGTGCTCCCGGCACCTCTGAACTATTTCCCCCCAAAAGAATGTTGTCCAAGGAGGACACCACCTATAAGATCCCTCTAAAAATTGATCACCCACGGTAAGATATAATACTAAATTGTCCAACATACAATATCATAGATGTGAGCTTTTGAATTATATCGTCAACAGACTTTAATAAAATATTATTTTCTTTAATATATACTACATTTATTAAAAAAGAGCAAATAAAAATTCAATCACATTAAGCATAATTAATTAAATAAAGTGACTTGTGCAAAACCAAATAGGATATATAAATCTCTGACAGAATTTCACTTGCACAAAGAGCATCAAAAAGGGTTCAATTGTCCTAAAAATGACATTAACATCTGCTAGCACTTGATTAAATAAAACTTCCATATGCCTAGCACCAAAAAACTCACTGTATACGGGTCGCTATATCTAGGACGTATGAAAGGCAAAATTGTCCTATTCTAACGAGCTACTAATTGTAGCAGTATTCACACTACCAACATGTTTCTTTCTTGTTTGAGTCAAAAACCATTAAAAGAACTTCATCATGGGAAACTCTTGTGCCACAAACATTTGTTTTAGATGTCCAACACATCATCACCATGTGCCCAATCCAGAGAGTTCTAAAGGTGGCTTCTTTGTTTTGTAAGTAAACAAATGCAGCTGAATTTTTCAATGATTAACCACATGCAGTGGAAGGGAGTACCTTCTGAATAGAGAATGATCGCAGTGTTTTCCTGTTTTTTGAATGCTCAATTTCCTTTTGTCACGATGCTTTCTACATATCCGTTGTGCATTAGTTAGTCTGTGAACCGGTTGTTCTCCTACTGTTCCGATGACAACAAAATGGTGATCCGAGTGTGCACTGCTTCAAGTCGGCAAAGCAAACATTAATATATATTTGTGCAGCCTGCATGGACATGTATGGGCTCAGTCAGCATAAACATGTTTTTTTTTTAAATATTTTACATTTGCCTAATATTGGCACATTGTGATCAAAGGCATCATGAGAATGCATCATGAAAATGTGTTTGAAATTGCTCCTAAGCACTGTAGGTGACTTGGCATTTAATGGATTTTTTTCATATTTTACCGTACAAAACCAATTCAAACTGTGTGGCTTTGGACCCAATTATCACAGAAAGTGTGTTGTAAAATGTACAATTTTAACCCATTATTTCAAAAGTTTTCTCGATGGAGGGAATCCCCCACAATCCCCTCGCGCGCGCACCGTACACACACACACACTTACACACACCCTTGATTTGTGCAAGCATCACTGTGTTTTGTAAACCCACCCTCATGAAATCTGCACTGCTTTTTCCTACTTCCATGTTTGAATTGCACACAGTAAGAGAAAAGGTTTGTGCACTGCTCGCCACGAGTGCTATAACAACGATTACAGTCACTTGCCATCTATTTTTTCATGGGATATCATTAAGTCCCCAGCGCCTCAAACAGACTGCAGAAAAGATTTAGCTGAAAGGCAAGGGAAAGTAATTATTGGGCTATTTCAGTCTAATTATTGATCATTAGCAAAATGAACATCATTCATCGTGCCAGATCTGTACCTTCCTGCGTGGCCATTAGGGCTTCACACTTTGAATCACACGCGCCCAATTCTCTACGCCGCTGAGGCATTGTTCCTGCGAGATGGTATTTCTCGCACAGATAGAGAATCATTTGGATATTTTTGTAATCCTTTTTTTTTTAATGTGAAATTAAGACTGTAATCTTTTCTTATGAAACATACACACATTTTGACCTGTCATGTTTGATGAGTACTGTAGATTGTGGACTTTTGAAGTGTTGCACTGTTGCACAGTCCACATGTGCACGCTGGTGGCAGGTTTTAGTGACCCTTTGTCAGAGACATCTGCTAGGGAACCTGATAGAGGTAACTAGGTCGACTTATGAGATGTCATCTATTACTTGACTTTCGAGCTTTTGGTCGCGTTACTTAGTTTTGGCATTTGGATTTTATATGATAGCTGCTTTGTTCACCTTTTTACTTCCCTTACACCTATGACGTGGCCACTGTTGTTATATCCGCGTCAGCTCATCACACGTTGACACTGCAAGGCGGCAGCTATTTTGATCGTTTCTGTTTTCTTATTTTTCCTGGACCCTTCGTACAATGGAGATTGTATTTGTAGGTAAGAATGTGCGTGAGTTTCTATGTGATATATTGAAATCGCACACTTCCCAAATTAGTCCGCAGGTGCTGGGTATCCTTCAGTCGCATCCATTCTTTGTGAAAGCTGAGAATTGCACATTCCGGAAACATGCTTCACGGCCCTTCTGTCATGGGTCTTCACAGGTGCCCTTGTGTAGTGTTTCATTGGAGAAAGAATGCGAGCAGATTAACCAAATAATCACTTTTGTGTATTTTGTGCATTTGCATAGAACATTGTTCAGCCTTTGGGCCTCATCAGGAGTTTGGCGGTAACCCTTAAATCTGGCGGTAGCGCTATTACTGCCGGATTTAAGGGTCTGCCAAATCAGGGCTTAGGTAAGAGCGTGAAAATTCCCCATTGAGCCCAATGGGGAATGGGGAATTCCCGAATGGGCTCGGTGGGGAATGGGCAATATACGTTCCGCCAAACCCGTGATCCTGTGCTATTAGCGCCAGGGCGGTTGGCGGTAGGGCTATTAGCGCCGGCGTTACCGCCCAACTCGTGATGAGGCCCAAACTACCAATGCGAGATGACCGCGACCTGTTCACGATTGACAGGCGGTCAGGTGGAAGAAAATCCCGTAAGGATCGCTTAGATCTATGAAAAAACACATGAACCAACCACTAACTCCATGGGGAAAAAAGATTACACATATATTACCTCTCACAGCAGTATCCATTTATACCATCTGAATTATTTCATCAAAACACCAAGCATGTGGTAGACTTTCTGGTGGACACCAGGGACGTAGACTTTTGGTTTTCCAAACAAGTAATACCCTATCTGATGCTCACCATCTATCCTGTCCTGTCCCACAAAAACTGCACTGCCGCCAGTCAACCTACGCCCATTCCAGAGTATCTGCCACCACAGGCTCTCCATCGTGCCTCCGCTGACAATATTCACTTATATCATGCCATTACGCCCTGGAAACACACCTGTGTTCCATCAAACCACACATCGTGGACAAGCGGCTACCTTCAACCGAAATGGCGAAGAATTGAAATTCTCTTCTTTATTGACATTGACAAATGGAACTACTTCACTCTCCTCTGCCCCATCCACACCGCCTATTCCAAACCGGTTAATCACTCCCAGCATCAAGGTTGAACGCATTAATGTCTTTGTTGGCTCAAAAATGACTCTTATAGCCCAAATTGCATCAGTGGCCTGCACATCTAACAACTATGGCTACCATGCCTGTTTTATCCTTCCAGTTATCCCCAGAAAGGGCCCTCATTTCAATGCAGGAATGTCCAGTGACTATCCCCTTGACTAGGTAAACTCACTTTACATGGGTCTTCCGTAATAGCCCCACTCGCTGTGGTCAATAGTCCTAGAGACTCCTAGCGAGAGAAAAGGCTTGGCACTCAGTATTCCTGAACTTACAATCCCATCATGATGACCTATCAACATCTATGTCATCTTCAAGAACCTTTGCATCACCTCAAAGACAATCATGAAAATGGCTGTAAAAAATGCCTGCAACAAAATGCATCTGTACACTCCTGCATTTCAAAAGCTCAGTATTTCTGTGACAAAAAACAAAAAAGGTCAAAAAGCCAAAACTCCCAAAATAGAGCAAAATTTAAAAATAACATATAACCACCAAACTGTGTAGGGGAAGGCAAAATGAGCAAAGGAGATCCGAAGGCTTGGGGCAACTCCCCAACGAGCAAAAGAAGATGGAAAAAAAGGGGAAAAAACAAACCACAATTATTTAAACAGGGTTAAAACAAAACTAGGGTTGATGCCCCCTCATAGATCGCTGTATTCTCTATAAATGTAGCTAATATTCCAAACTGGGCACATAGGGCTTAGAAAAAGCTGTAGCTTGAAAGAAAGAAGACCAGCCACTGCCCAATTCAAGGGTCTTCGCTATGGAATGTGCGGCTTCTGAACATATGCAGCAAAACCAATCACCTCTTCACCCAAGCTTTAAGTCCATATTTTCTGAGTACTGCTTGCAATCAGTCCAACAATCAAGTGGCTACACAGAGGCAGCCTGTTCATTAGGGGGTTTGGGGCTCTGCATATCAGGAACTTGAGCATGTCAGTGTGTGAGCAAGTCCAAAATTGCCTTAAACAAAGGGTTGGTGTTCAGCAATTTGCTTTTGGCATTACCACAATGGACACTATTTGCAATTCTGTGAAAGTGCAGGAGCACGCAGTCTGTGCCCTTCTGTCGCACATGTTCTGATTCAAAAGTGCATCGTGGTGGTTGGCCGACTGGAGGGAGCTTGGGGCTTGTTTGGGCCTGTGGGGCACTGTCTCTAGCTGCCCTGCAGTCCCAGATCAGACAGCAAAGTCCTGCACAAGACTTTCATCTGAAAGAAAGAGTCATCTGTGGCAGTGGCTGTGAGTAGTTGCCATCTGGCAAGGGTGCCAAGCCCTGGCTTTTTTTATTTTTAGTACATAAAATGATACAGGGGATTCCTTTTCCAAAGGGGAAATCTGCTTACCAGATCCCCCTTTGTCACAACTCCACGCTAAAAGCATAGTGCTCTTGTGCCCGGCTGCATCAGTAGCCTGATCTGCAGCACCCACACTGCTCATGGCGCAGAGCAGGTTCAAAGGTCACTAGATTCCCACTCGATCCCTGCAGTGACAGCTAAAGCACAGTAGCACAGGTGCAACATTGAAGATATTCCCCAAGTACCCAAACTACGATAATAATGAGTACCCCATGCTGGTAGAAGGGTAATCTCAGAGAATAAGCCATGCCTGGGTTTAGGCTTGGTGCATTGTGATACTAATGATCATGCCAATTGATATTGCATATCTGTCAGCTCTGATGTGGAAGGCAATGTTTATTCGGTTCAGACGGGCCGATGCTGCCACACAGCAGCACAGAAACACAGAGGGCCCAGCCTCCCTTTGATTCCCTTTGTGAGGGCTGGCATTGAAGGCAGCTAACCTAGGCCCAGGTACCCACAAACGGTCAAGTTCCGGTCTGAAGGTATGCGCGTTTCCCATACCATGTGAGGTCACATGGGAATCCATATAAGCGTTCTCAGGCGCATTTACAACTTTTTGAATTGTATGGACCTGCTAACACTGAGCTAACAATTGTGTAAGCAGGTAAAACAGAATATCTGTCAGTCAGATGTTCACAAAAACACTTTTGATCTGGATATGTACTGATGTGATGGTACAACTCTTTCTTGCAGCTGTTATTAAACTATACTTGAGGTCATGTGCAGAAGCACCTGGAGCGTATCAAGTCCTGGACGGGATTACAATAACCAATAATTACGAGCCCAAATAACTAGACAGACTCAAAGAATATGGCCAACTCTGTTAAATAAAGCAGCAAAATCTGGCAAGCATAACAAGTCGGTGCTTGCTCACTCTCAAAATACATTTCCATTATACAAAGGCTTTATATCCGAATATGTGTCATCTATGATGTCATCCTATGTGGCAAATAGTAAAAAACCTATTGGGTGGAGGGATTGGTTAAGGGAACATATATACCCACACTTTGTTTAGGTGTTAAAAACATACTTGGCTGCCCCTTCTCTGGTAGGCACGCCTGGGAGCACCTATAACTATGTATAATATCTATAATAGTAGAATAGCTCCAGTGGATTGACTTCTGCCACAATGTATAGTACATCACTGCATAAGCCATCCTGATTGGTTGGCATCCTCTTTCAACCTTGGACATTCAACATGTCTAAATGCAACTTTCAAACAAAGCACTAAAATGCCCAGATTTAAATGTACGTCTAAATGCAACTTTCAAACAAGCACTAAAAAGCAGCAGAAAACAGTTAGATGAGCAGAGTGAATAGTTCCCAAAAGCATACTAACATAGCAGGCCAAGAATGTAGTTATATGGCCAGGATTATCAAATACACATGAGAAATGGCAGCAAAGGGCAGGAAGGTTATAGAATGCCCCATATGATGTATCCACAGAGAGCAGGGAAATGCAACAGTTTAGCATGGGAAACGGACGAGTTAGAAAACACAGTTAGATTTAGAAATCAGATACACATAGAGAAACTGCAGTATTACAGGTGTGGTGTTGTGAAGACAAATAGGCTGGAAGAACAAAAACTATTAGCACAGTTTCATAGAGGATCTCTACGGAAGACGCTTACATGAGCATCAGTAATAATGAGAGACCTAAGCATGGATAGTGAGCCAGATCTAACCTGTAGTGGGTACAAATCCATAAGTTGGGCATAGAAAAAGAGTCAGTATGGTGTAGATGGGAAGAGTGCTGGCTTGCAAGCAAATGTTCAGCTGATGATGTGGCCTTGTAAAGGGTAAGTAGGATGGGCTCAAGTCTTTGAAGGCACACAGCTGGCTACAAGAAACATGGGAAAGAAGTGCCACCACACATGCAAGCCGGCAGTGTGTAGAGGGAGCATGTAAAGGGAGTAAGCCCCAAAGGAGTTTGGGGCTTACCCATGGATGTGGGTGAAGTCCACCATGGTGATGGAGTGCTGAGTTGCATGGTCTAGATGATGGGGGGCCCTTGCAGCCCTCCCCGGCATGAGACGGACCAGAAAGAGTAGAACCTCGTCCTTAGGCAGGACCTTGAGAAGGTTGGCGGCTACCTCCTGCTGGCTCCCTTGTTTGGTCAAGATGAATGGAGGCCAACCAATCAGGTGATGCAAGGCAGGCTTAGTCTGAAGTCAAAGGCAGTTCAGGACTGCAAGAAATGGCAGTGGTCATTTTGGAAAGTAATCGAGGCTGTCGGACACTTAGGGAAATCCAGTGGAAATGTATGTTGTAGGTTTTCGCGTGCTATAAGTAAGCACTGTGGATGCATAGAAATGCCTCTGCGGCCCGAGTGGCAGTGACCACAATTGTAGATGTAAAAATTCGGAAGATGATGAAAATTCAAAGCCAGGCCTCAGACTGCTCTGCAATGGCAATTACCTCGTGGAACTCTGGTGCAGCATCAGGGAGAAGAGCTTCTGGTCAGAAAAGGTGGGTAGGTGTTGCTGCCAGCTCCTCGACAACTCTGATGATAGTGAGGTCAGACAGGGAGAGCCGGGGCCTTAGGAAGCGTCCTGAGAAGGGGGAAGGCTCTGATGCTGGTGTCTGACTCTAACCAGGGGTTACAACCATGGCTCAGCCCATCTAGCCCGAGAACTGCTGCCTCGCTGACTGCACATCGACACACCCTCATCACCACTTCATTGACTGATGCCTGCCGACTGGAACTGCTGGAGCATTACTCGCGGACCTCTCCCAGCGGCAAAAAGCCCAACTCGGCCTTGTCAACTGTGAAGCAATCTTGGGACTGCCCCCACATGCATCATTGAATCGCTGCTGTTTGACCGCATCGAGCACCCGCATTTCACCCTACTCAATGCTTTCGGCCAAGGCCTCCATGATCCTACGTGCCCGACTGAGCCTGATCAGTTTACATCAACATTCGAACCTGGGTCTGATTCGTCAGCCCACCAAGAACTGAATCCAGGTACTGTGACACTGAATGGCCCCAACGGTCTACTGGGACCCTAAAGACTGGTTAGGTCATGATCGCTCCTGTTTTCAACCCAATATCCTTTTATTGTAGTACCTTACCTACCACCCATGGAACTATGCTCAGAGTGCTACTTTCCCCAGTCTGTTGCATCTTCTCTGTTGTTTCCTTTGGGGTGGGTTTTTGTAGAGTAATCTTTTTTCATTCTACTAGCAGATGGTGTGTTTTATCAAAGTGTTTTATATTTGTATGGAACCTTGATTGGACATTTCCTTTATTTTGGACTGTGATACTGTGTTGTTTTGGCCACTACTGATTCACATTCACCAGTGTAGTCTTCCCTTGGCCCGCGTTACCAAAAAAGGCGAAGGAGGTATATCTCTTGATTGTTCCCATGTTACTTTTATGATTGCATTGTGTTTTGGTTTGTAGAAGTATGAGGGCTGAGTGGGCCATTTTACCCCTACTCATCCTTGTTCTCCTGCGAGGTAGAATCCAATTTGCCACAGTGACTAAGAAGGTGCACAGGCAGATGCTTTAGTGCTGTGCACTCATGCTACCTGACCCTATGAGACAAGAAATTCATGAGCAGGCATGTGACCGGGGGCCAAAGGGATGTGAAGGAACACCCTGAAAATGTGCATAGGGAGCTCCATTTGTCTGAGACCACCTATGTCTCGTTGGCTCCCTGTGGCCGTATTTCCACAGCATGCATGTCTGTGTGCAAGACAGCATGTCTGAGACGCTGTGCACCTGTGTGTGACTTCTTATGTGGGTAGAAACACAAGCAGGCCACGCTTGAGATTTGCCTGACATTGACAATGTGTGTTGAATTGGCACAGTTTGAAAGTGACATGTGAAATAGATCCCGTGTTTCCCTATATTTTATGAGCTGCCCTGCACAACGGCTGTAAATCATGACTTAATGTCCACAAATGTTGTGTAATAAATGCACAGCAGTGTCAACCTATTATTTTAAACAATGTCTTGCTGGGGGAACCCCGAGACTTGCTGGGTGGGTTCGTGTTCACCCATTTTGTTCACTCGCACTGAGAAAATATGCACACCCAACAATTTCAAAATTTCACCATCAACCACTGCACCTTTAGGCAATTCTGTTCGCATATCTGTGCTATAAAAGTAATTAACTTAGCCATTGAAACATGAATACATTTCTTGTATTATTACTTTCAAAAATAACATGAAGCGTGGGCGCTTTTATCGCCTCAATTTAAAGAAAATAACCAATTTATGACCAATTTGGTGGTGCATTTAAATGTCAACAAGTTGCAGTTTTTTTACATTTTTCCTAATCTCGTCTTTTTCTTCTGCAGATTTTATTTGAAGTCAAAATAATGGCCAAGCAGCACTGTTCAAAGCAACCCGAAGAGTGCGATGACAAATCATGTACTTGTTTTTGTTTCGGGCATGCCTAGAAGTCGAGGACACACAAGGACAGCTCAACCAGAAGCACAGCAGAAGAAAAGTTAATGTCACTGACAGATCAGTGATGCCATCAGCAAGACCTCGTATTGGGCCTCATTACGACTCAGGCGGTAAGGGTTTTACGGCGGCGTAAACAGCGCCGACCCTTACCGCCTGAGTACGAGGTCCCTTAGCGCCATGGCGGATTTAACACCTGCTTTTAGCAGGTGTTAAAATCCATGGCGCTAAGGGACCATGGAGTTAATTACGCCACCGTAATTTACGGTGGCGTAATTAACGCCTTCCCCACTCCCATTATGCCCTATGGGGCAAAAATGGGAATGGGGAAGGGTAAATGGGGATTGGGGACTTACCGCCCCGCCGACCTCGGAATGGGGCGGTAAGTCCGCCTACCACCATGGCGTAAACGTAGTATACGCCATGGTGGTAAAGTCACGGCCCAGGCGGTAACTTACCGCCTGGGTCGTAATGAGGCCCATTGACATTTAGGCTAGGCGCGCGGTGGCGCGCCCAACCCCCAGAAGGCACAGCTATCGACTCGCCAACTTGAACTTTACAAATGTCGCCTTTACTGCCTCAGACTTGCCCGGCACTCATTAGCCAGTTCAGTGTGGCTAAATTACTCACAGTGGCAAACACGACACGTCTCTCGAGGTCTTGGTGCTCCCCCATTTGTGAAAAGCTCCAAGGTCTCTGAACATAAGAAGACACCGAAGGGGACCTGTTTCTTGTTGGCATATGTTGACCCCATTTTAAAGACAGTTCGGAAATCCATGATCTTTTTAACCGCGTACTACTTTGATATTAGGATTCCAAAAACTATTTCACCATCAGTCCAGGAGAGCACACTGTAGAGCGCTCCCTTCCCAGCGCACAGTTGTTTTACTTACTTTAATCTTAATGAATTCCCTGAGGCCTCCTGAAACATATTTATTTATATATGTATATTTTTAAGGGCATTATTTAGCTCACACTGTGGTCAACAGACAATTGATGGGATGGAGCAACTCCTCGGATTGCTGTGCACAGCATTAATACTTGCCAATTAGCTCCATGCAAGTGCTTTCTTTTTAGCCAACAGCGCAATGGATTCTGGGACTGGTAGTTGGTAATGTTGCATGATGAGCATGGGCCTCAGTGCTGGAATCGGAAACCATTTATTGGGGAACCGTCAATACTTAGAAGGGGGCAGGGCTTGGGGAAGGAAGGGCGTGGGCCCCAGCCAGGTTAAGCAACATAGAACCCAATACTGGTGATTTGCATAAAATCAAATAGCATTATGGGAACAACGTAATATCCACAATTTTAAATGTTAAGCATGTCTTATAGTGATTAATTAAGAAAAGCTTTTAAGCAAATGAAGGACTATACTGTTTTGATTAGTCACAGTAGTCACCCTAATAAAGAGATGTTTGTAAAATGCAGGACATATATATAAAAATTTGTACAGCTGCTACACAGGATGTGAGGCTTTGTTAGTGTCTGTATGCAGGCCCCAATACCTTGTTCTCTGAAGATTGGTTTGTCCAATAGAGGCAGCTTGTGTTCCAACCAATGGACTTGAACCTTTTTTTTAGTGTAAAATGGGGATTTGTGTTCCATTTTGCTGACAAATCCACATTTGGCAGGATATGTGGGACCCCCTGGGTCTGGAGGACGGAGCGGGTCTCTGGCAAGACATTTTCTGCCAGCGCGCCACCCCGTCTTGTTCCTGCCATTTCCTGCACTGATGGGCCTACATAACCCTGCATGCAAAGCACTTTGGATTAGAAAGCCAGAACTAGATGAAAGTGACTGTGATGACCTGCGTGCAGGTGGCAAATAATTAAATATTCAGAAAATAGACCAAGAGGGAGATGAGTAATGCAATTATATCACGTGATATGTCCGCAGGAATGAGAAACAAATATGTTCATATTTCACTCAAATCGTTTTTTTTTCTTTTATTGAGAAGATAAGCAATAAAGGCTCCCACGCACCCCAATCCTCCAGAATAGTCACCTTTGGATTTCCAGATGTTTTGGACTACAACTCCCATCAGCAAAAGCAAGCGTACTCAGTGGTTAGGGATCACGATGGTCATAGTCATCTTGAGAGCCGCAAGTTGCAGAATCCCAATCCAGAGTATGCAGGGTCCCAACATAACATAAATCCAGTACTGAAGCATGAACCACTACCCATTCATTGGAGGATGCAGTGCTCATAAGGGCTCAAATCGAGGGTACACATGTTTGACTATTTACGGATACTTTTCTTTTAGAGGGTTGATGCCATCCATAGCTGCCTCTCTCTAAGATTGTCTTCTGCCGGTCTCGGGGAAGAGCTTGAAAACTCTGAGATTCCATTGTGCACAGAGATCCAGTAGCCTTCACGTAGTGTGAGAAGAGTAGTAATCAGAAGCTGCCTGTCATTGATGGGTTAGAGACAGTGGCCACACATTCCCTGTCCCACAGCAAATGCAACAGGTCTCCTGTTAGGGCTCGCACACACTAAACAGTCATTGTGATCGGCTGAAAATGTAAATAGCAGGATCTTGTATGTGTTAATGCTGGGGTAGTAAATAAGTTAAGGGGTCATTTGCTTATTAAAGCCCTGGTTAGCTACCCAAATGTCTGATTTCTTTGAAGACAACTGATTAACAAAAAAAGTTTAGATGTGTCTACTTTTTCCTGATATGTGCTTATTTCACACATAAAACTGTGTTCTCTTTGGTGGAACTTCACATGTAAACAATTACTACAAGCAGGTGGTCTTATCACATAGTATCATCTTTGTCTGTCTTTAAGTCTTCAAAATATGTTTTCAAAACTGAGAGGGTATTTTTTAGGATCACATTATTTTGCATTCTGGTTTTTGTAGTGTTCCATTCAAAATGGAGAAAATAAGACCAATCACCCATCTGCTCCAGCTCATCCATTGATGTGCCAGGTTCCTAAACAAGCTAGATTGACATGTGCAGAAACAGTGATACACCCACTGGTTGATCGCATATTAGGGAGAGCTAGTGCATGCCTACCTTACACATTTCCATAAAAATGCCATCATTGCATGAAAGACTTTGGTATCATGATAATAGGTGGCGTTGGTGAATGCATATAAAGGTTTAGGGAAATTACACCATTACTGCGATTCTAAAATGCCGACTGGGCTTTTACGGCGCTATCAGCATTTTAGAGAATGCTGACTCACATTACTGTGCCCAAGTGGAGAAGGGGTTGAGGGGGTGTCCCTGCATCTCCTTGGTCACAGTAATGGGAGTCAAGGTGTTGCAGGGGAACAGAGAAAAGGACCCTGCAGCTTCAGCACAGCCCCGCGTAAGTGCGAGGAACTGACGTTGCAGGGGTACAAGGGAGTTAGCGGCGCACACAAATGTGCGGCAAAGTCAAGTGGGGAGGAGGTTAGATTATTGGTCAGAAAAGTGATCTATCTGATTACTGCACCAAGCCGTAATTGGCGTTGACATTTTCATCTGTGCAGTTACGGGTGGTGAAGTGATGATATAGATTAGGTTTCGGCAGTACCTCCATCTTCGGCAAAGCAAAACCCATCATCATTTAGAGTGGTACAGCATCCCGCCTTTCTAGTACCCAGCAGCTCTATAACAACAATCCCAATGTTTAGTTTAATCATGACAATTATTTGCCCTGTTGTAAAACACATACTCAAATATCTAAATTCCCTGCATACCCAACATAAAGCTGTAGCAATATCATCTTCCCCATAATCCACACTCAACAGGAATAATTCAGATTTGGTCCTGTTCATTTTCCAGCCAAGTCCTTGGTCAAACAATTAACTAGTCTTAAATATGCTCCGTAGATCTGTCTACAATTCATCAACGTCAAAACAGGATCATCTGCATAAAGGGCAGCCACACTACACCTGTTCCCAAGGTGTGTCCCAAAATTGGAATATGTATCCAAATCAATGCAGCTAAAGTATCCCAACAATAGCAAATAGCTTGTCTCATACCTGTGCAGAAGGGAAAGGGGGCAAATAGCACCCTATTCAGAGGAGAAGTGTATAACAACTGCATCCATGTAATCCGATTACTGCCAAAACCCATCTCACCCATTACCTTATAAAGCCACTCTCAACTCAAAGTCACTCTTGAGTCCATATGTCGCCCAGTTCAAATATGAAGAGGTGTATATGTACATTGCCCAATCCTCTACTGAAGAGAGAAATGCTGACTTACAATACCTTTTGCCACTTCTGTAGAACTGAGTGTTCATAATATTGATAGCATGGAAATACTTTGTTGTCATGTAAGAGAAAGGAGTCAATTTCAAGGGTGAAGCCAAGCAAGAATTATGCTTCACGAAATGTGTATTTGTGCCAGGAATTCGTTTGCTTAGAGAAGGCAACTATTCGATTTATCCAGTTCTCTCCTAAACATGATTAGTAGGTTCCACTGTGAACCAATCTTGACCAACATCTAATCCCACACTCCTGGTTGTTTCATTTATTAGCCAAAGTGCCCTGGGATTAAGTCACTTAGTCTTAGATAATCAGGTTTGAGTAATTGTTTTTTCAATTTACAAAAAAAAAAACAGCTAAACATATAGTTACTTCATGTCAATATGGGTTGTGTGTTCTATGATAACTCAGTGAGTTTAGCCCTCACCACGTAGAGCTGCATTTAACCTTAATTTCATGTGTTCAAATCCTGGCACAGAAGAGCAATTACTGTCAACTATGAAAGATTAGTACCATTTACGTTGGGTCAAAGTAACACCTGTCATTTAGAGTGCTGCAAATCTTTGGGTGCACAACTCTGCATACAACTATTTATTCTCAGCTAGTAATTATTTGGTTATAGGATATACTACTAAATCTGGATTGTGTTTGATGTTGAATGTTAATTTAGAATCCAGCATCAGCATTTGAGGTCCCAAACTCTTGAATAGCCCTAATATTGATTAAAGATTAGAGGATCATTCACAATTCTTCACGAATGAGAAGACTACCCTCTCCCTTCAATCCATTCAGTCTTAATTAAGTCAATCCAAATGCATACATTGCCTGGAAATCGTCTTTTATAGATGTGCAAACCTTTTCTTAAGCCCACGGGTTTACAAGGCATCCTATCACTCCTTGCAATGCAATAAATGTCCTGCATGGCTTCCGTCTAGCTATGAATGGACCTTTGTCCGTTCCTGTCTTCTCCTCTTCTGTGTCTCCTCTCTGTCTTTCATGCTTCTTTTCAATGGTGCTGTGACGGTGCTGCATATGGCATGTGGCTCGCTCGACACTAATAAATCAATTAATTAGTCACACGTCCTCGGAGGGTAGGGGTGCAGGGTTTCCATACTCTCTCTCAGGGTATGAGGAGCCTCCCGTTTAAGGCTTTAGTAAAGGCAGGTTTTGAACGTCCCTCTGAATTTTGAGAGGTCGGTATATGTCTGTTTATACAGGAAGAGAGTGGCAGACCACTGGTCCAGTGATGGAGAAGCAGCCTCTAAGATTCAAGGCCAGACATGCTCCAGCTTTTCCAGGAGGAAGAGAGAGGTTGGCCACTGGTTATGTGGTGGGTGACAGTTTCAATTTAACTATGAGGTATTTCAATGTTTGATCACATAGACATTTGTGCAAAACACAGACTGGAGCACGACGCCTCGCAGGGTCTCCATGGCAACCTGTAAAGGCCTTGCAATACTGCACATCCACGCGGTTCTCTCCTTTGTTTGGAATGGCGTTTGACACTGCAGGTAAGAAAGTTAAAGGTGCAGCTAGATGGTTTATGATCCCATAGACACTGATTGTTGGTAGTTTCAGTTATCCTAACTAGAGATATGTTGCAGGTTTCCGCATTTACCCTATGCAAGATAATACCAGCCGCATACACAAGATAGCAGAATTTTGGGAGAAAGACTCTGGAACTGAGGTATGAGTTTAATCTCTGACATGCATTGAAGAAACCATTATTGAATGAGTTATGTTATCTGATAGTATTGGGAGATGGTTATTTATGATTATTCTATTTTCGGTTGTTTCCATGTTTTGAACACCTTTGACACTTTATGGTATCTACTACACTTTGAATATATTAATTTGTGCTAATGTATATTTAGCATGCATAGCCCTGAAGATGGTACATAGCACCGACATGCATTGGCTGAATGCACTCCATTGGACTATGAGTCTTTTTTCTGTTACTAATTTCAGCGTACTTAAGCTGTGGGAAACTTGGAATAAATATTTCCTGCAAGTTTTTACAAAGGACTCTGTCATTAATTGAAAACAGTATATTTTCACCTGAAAGAAAAGAAAGAATAAAAAGAAAATCAAAACATAAAGACCTTAACGATACGCTAATTTATTTGAGAAAACTGAGAGCATCAGATATTACGGGGTGGTTCCACCTTGTTATTTTTGTTGCATATTTTTCTTATCCTTGTGTCATGGAATCAGCTTATTCTGATAGCTCCAAGCTAAAACGAATACAAGGAAGGATTTGATCCGACATAACTTGTACTACAAAGAAAATGTGAAGTTTGTAGACTGTTAAGTGGTGCCCACTTCTACTTTTTTCAAACACAGACTATCTGACATATTTGGGTCTAAACTGGGAGCAGTTGAAAATCCAGCAGGTTCAGAGTCCAAGGAGTTCCTTTTGGCCATAAGCGAGGCTTCACAATTCTGTACGCCTTTGACATTGTTAATATAGTTGTGCAGGATAGTGAGGTAGAGATACATATTGCAGTCTACTCCATTGCCCATCGATTGTTTCAGACATCTCTTTGAACTGCCGTTGGAAAAAGAGGACTTTTTTAGAAGCTGGACCTTTCGGGCACAAAGTCAATTTGCTTGAGGGCATGTTTTCTAAATTATAACATGACAGTTATTTAAATTGAGCAAGGGAAGGAAGCTGATGTGGAAAGAGGTGGGGTGGCTAATATGGTGAAGACTTAATGGATTGGGATTTTTGACTGGCGAAGGATCACTTTTTGGCAACAATTCATCTTGACTGAAGTTTTCAGACCTTATTTTTGTTTGGATAGTTTTTAAAATACATTTTTAAATGTTTTACTTATATATTGCATATTGAGCTTTTGAAAGTTTATGTTTACTTTTTATGATGAACAAGGCACGTTGTCGTCTGAAAACGTCCACAACTCCCATGTTCACAAAGAAGTATTTGTAAGGATAAACTGCTGTTTATTACCATTTACATAACAATTATGTAGACAGAAAGAATAGCTTCTGATCTTGATATACTACTTTATTTTCAGAATAAAGAACTTATTTTGTTCATCGGTTTACTTCTTAAGGGCTAAAAAACCTCAGAAACTCTCCTATGAACAGACCACATAATTTGTGAGCGGTACACGTTTTATAATATCAATAATCGGGAAAGAACATTTTGAAAATTGAAGCTGAATAATTTCTTTTGGTGGTAAATTGTTTTTGTTTAAGATAAATATTGCTGTTGTTTTAGGCTCTTAAAGTTATGAGAGAAACCGTATTATTAGATTCTTGTTATTTATAATATAATTTGTAAGATGTTTGCCTAAATATGGATTTGTATGTTTTTTACAGACACTTCCCTGAAGAAGGATCTTCACGATCCGAAATGCATTGGATTTGATAACACTCTCTGTTCTTTTGATTTTGAAATGTGTGCATTTGTTAAAATTAATTAATATGAAGATACCTTGCTGTAATGTTAGTACTTTAAACAAGTATCTTTTAGGCAGTGTCCTGCAGTAAATGGAGGCACTGAGTACTTTCCTTGGTCCATTCTCTACTGAAATATATTATACCATAGTAATATTTACACTGATGTATCATGATCATTTGAGAAGAGATTCTTTCTCTGCACCTCCATCACAACACACAATGCTTTCAAGTGCAGCATCTTTAATCCTTACATCACATTCGTTTACAATGTGATGTGTTTGTATTAAAAACAAACTCACGTGGTTCATTATTGCACTTCTCCACCATCTGGCTATTCAACAAAGCCAAACATCCAAAGTTCCATTGCCAAGTCTTTGCCCTTGTCTATATTAGTACTCTCATTGGTAACTGGGCGAGCTGAACATCCTGGTGGCTAGGCTCCGCATATCTGGTACCATGAGTTCCTCGCACAGCAAATTGACCAAATGTTTTGTATCACAACTCGTCCACAAAGGGAGGATGTGTAAAGAATCCTTCACTTGTCACGCACTCACCCTCTGGAACTCGATCCCAGTATCGGCTTGGAATGCCCCATAATTCTCAAGTTTTACAAAGCTCTCATAATGTGGGTTTTTCAACAATACCCGATCAAGGACTAATCCTGATGGACAGCAGAGACCATAGATCATAGTACTGTGCTACTGTGACAAGACACCAGTCCAAACACTGGCTATCCGCTCCGTGACCAGCATTTCGCTGCTTTCGAGCAAGGTCAGTGCTATAAACAATATAACATAAAATCCTGACTGGCAAATGTCATATCTATCCTCTATTTAAAATGACTAAAATGACTCAGTAGACATACTGATAGTTTACCCAGCAACTCTTGCTAAATGTAATTTCCCCAAATGTTTAAGTCAACATCACAGTCACAAAAGTGTACACACTAGTTCCCAGTGAGTTTTTATCTCTGCTTATAACAATTTTGTAAGGATAACGTTAATATTACATTTAATAAAAATGCAATGGAAATTATATTGATCATACTTATACTATTACTAATAATTATTGTTATTATTATTATTATTATTATTATTAGTAGTAGTAGTAGTAGTATTGGTATTTTGTTAGTTGTAGCAGCAGTGGTAGAATTAGTGGTAGTAGTAGTAGTATTACTGGTCATAGTAGTGGAACTCGCGGTTGTAGTAGTAGCAGTAATGGTGGTGGTAGAAGTAGTAGCAGTATTCAGAGTAGAGGTAATAGTAGTAGTGGTAGTAGTGATAGGGGAAGTAGTGGTCATAGTAGTGTAGTGGTAGCAGTACTTGTAGTAGTAGTCATGGTAGTAGTAGAGGACATAGTAAGTCATAGTAGGAGTAGTGGTAATAGTGGTGGTAGTAGTAATAGTAGTACTAGTGGTATTTGTAGTAGTGTTAGAAGCAGTAGAGGTACTAGTAGTGGTAGTTGGAGTGGTAATAGTAGTGGTGGTAGTAGTAATCATAATAGTAGTGGTAGTAGTAGTGGTAGTATGAAAAAGAAGAGGAATAAGAAGAATTATTTTAAGTGGGCCAAATCAAACTGTCTCTACATGCTCAAATGGTTGCTTCTTAAATGTTTACATTTACCCTGCTCATTAGGGATTCACCTTCATCTCTCTTCTACACCTGGGACTATTTTCACAATACATAGAGGTGTAAACAAATTCATATGAAGGCACACAAGATGCAACAGTTTGTCTTTCACACACAGAACCTTCCCTGTGAGTGTATACTATGTTTTCCATCATTCTTCTGAGACCTGCGCCATGGGCCCCCCTCACTAATTCTCCCTGCTCAGTGCATTGGTCAACTCTCAAACTGTATTATAAATATGCTTTTCACCTGCCAGCTATCACATGACAAAGCTATCATGAACTGCTTGGGCAAGTAATCAGGCGTGCATGTGGAAGCAGAGCAAAAAAATAATGTTAAATCACAGAGTCAGGAAAAGAAATGTAAATTACTGTGGTGCACTGTCGAACTGCTCAGATCGATCCTCCTATACCTCTCCTACCCACACAGAACCCTCACATTCATCTCCCTGGAATTATCAAGAATTAACTACTTGAACAGTCTCTACCTGGGAACGGCAGAACAGCCAGTGGTCGAAGTGTACAAAAAGAAGTAGTGGAACTATATTCCCTGCTGGCCTGTCCGTGCGCCCCACAAACCCCATTGCCACAACCCCTCCCACACACAATTCACCCCCCCCAAACACTTGCACCTGTTGTTTAAGGGAATGTTCAGTGCAGTGCACTGAAATTAAAGCTTTCAACTTCTTCCTACACTTTTGTTTTAAAACAAAACCATTCCGGAACGGTTTCTTTTTAAAATAAAAGTATAGGAGCTGTACAAGGTAATTTTAAAAGTTTAGAAGCACTGCTCCCGACCACTCCGGCTCACTTCGAGCACTGAGAACGGCTCACTAAAAAGCTCCAATGCATCCAAACCACTGCAGCAAGGATACTCCTGAGACTAAACAGAAGATACCACATCACACCAGCACTGAAAAGCCTATTCTGGCTCGGAGTGAAAAAACACATTAACTTTAAAGCCATTTGCATCACCCACGAATCACTGCATGGACAAAGAGCCAAATTCCCATCAAGACAAGATCAGCCGCTAACATGCAGGAAGAAACCTCAGATCAAGCAACAACCTCTAAATCGAAACGAAACAATACGAAAAAAGAAAATTCGGAGAAACCACATTCTCACGTCTAATTGCGAATCTACGGAACTCAAAACCGAAGTAGATAAGAATGTCAGAAGACCACATCACTTTCAGAAAATGACTGAAAACCTGGCTATTCAACTCGCAGTGATTAGCACAACCGGGTGTTGCCAGCAAATATAACCAGAGACCCGTGATGAGTCAATCATAAGTATGGTTCCCAGAACCAACAACCAAACAAACTCACTGTACCAACCACTAACCTTTCGTACTCCTTGCTCCTCTCCAGCATACCCCACAAATACCTCAGACGATCTGACAAGTCAGTCTCATCCAATAGTTAAAGAAACAACGTACTCATCCACCATAGAAACTGACTGCTGCAAACAAACATCCCAGTCACTGGATGCTGCCCTTCCGGACACAGTAACCCCAGTGCACACAATCCAAACACACCTAGTAAACCAACTTGCACAAACAGCACTTTCTCCTGGTTCTGCAAACACCAAAAGAACAGCACATGCTCTATCCTACTCCATCTTCCCCCACTAACCTACCCAACCCACTTTCTTACACAACCACATGAACACCTGGAGACCATGTCAATGGTAATGGTGCATGTTATAAGTCAACCTAACGTAATATTTAAAATCCTGTACTTGGAAAGCAGTACAGGGAAGCTCTTTTCTACCCGAGGTACCTCTTCCACCAAAATATTCCCAAACTATCCCTTGTGGGATGTATTTACCCATGCATCCGAGCCCTACCTCAAAACTGTGCAGTACTGACATGGAAAACATCATGATGGCCAGAGCTTCCCAGAAAATGCACAGGGAAATGCATGAAGAATAGGCTGCCACTCATTTTTGCCGATGTTATGGGCACAGAAGGACACTGCCTAAAACCACCATTGGACTACCCACACAGTAGTCTGAAACCATTGGGAGTGGCAATTCTGATTGCCAAAAGCAAACCCATAACTGTTGGGAATTCATTTTCTTAAATCCCAAAAAGGGGTGCAGTACCAGTACTCACCACTATCCAAAAGCCGGCGTTTTAAAACCACCAGATTTTGTAGAAAACTGAATAAATGAACCCAAAGCAAGCCAAAGAAAGACTTACTGAGAGGTGGATCCAATGTAAAGTTATATTCTGAAGTGACTTGAAGGTTTATAGCAAGACTGGCTGAGCTGTGGATTTCAGCAGTTTAAGTAAATTTGGACTGAAAGACACTACAAATCTAAATGTTTAAAAGAAATGAGTGACCTACTTTGAGTGTCACATAGGTTGCAATTGTTTAAATGTCATAGTTTTGAACTTAGAATCAGCATTCTAGCTGCATATGTAAAAATGTTTAGTTTTATTTGAATGCAGAAAACTGGGGAACAGAAATGACATGTAGCTAAAAACTGGCTTAAAGAGATTCCAATTTTGCCTGGCAACTACCCCCCATCAGGAGTGAAACTTGAGTCACAGCTGTGTTCCCAGGCCTATCTGCCTTTTGCTGGCCACACTAAGGATATGCCATCTCTCTGATAATTGAATTAAGGGGAGCCCCCACAGAATACAGGAGCTCTGAACAAAGCCCTGTCCTGACCCAGGCAGATGGTTTATTGCAGATGTCGTAAATGTAGCTTCCTCCTGGAAGGACAAAGGAGGGGCACTGCCTGTGAGAGCAAGCTGGCTTGGCAGAACTGGAAAAACCAGAAATTCAACCTTGTGCTGGGGGAAAACCACACCCCTTTGGGGCCAGAACATAACTCTAAAAAGATGAATAACTCATAGTACGGACTTGTGAAAATTATTTAAATGACACCATAATTCTTGTGATTTTTCTGCCCACATTTTAAGCGGTTTTTAGAACCGGTGGCATGTTCAGGGGGGTTTTAGCGGAAAAGAGGATATTACTCAAAATGTGTGCATGTGAAAAATCTGACACTTCATCAACTAATGTCCATACTCCTTGCGCACATGTGTGTAAATTTGGGTTAATGTCCGATATTGCAAACCAGTTAAAAAGTGCTAAATATTGCCATTTCTGAATGCAAGCCCCCAGGAAGAGCAGAGTTGGAACAGGGGATACCTCCTGTGATATGTGATGGGTGCATATAATTTCAAACCACTGTGTAGCTATGAAATATGTATTTGGTTCAAATCTAGATTTGTGTGCAAGTTGACAGGAGGAGTGGACTTTCTGCAGGCTGTAAAATGACATCACTCTGACACAACTTAGTTCCCCAATCAGGGGAGAAATGAAAGCTTGGCCAATGATAAGTGGAATGGGGCTGGCTAGTGATGCTGCTCACACACACCCATTTTCAAAACACATAAAAGCAGAGAGACAGGACAGATAGGGACCTTCAAATCCATTTGCAGCTGGAAGCTCTGCCGGGAAAATCCATACTTTACCTCCATCAACCTTCAGAGACCCAGACCAGACCAGCAGAGTAGAGCTGACCTGTTAGCAGAACCAGAGAGAGCTGACCCAGATCACTGTGAAGTGCAGAGACCAGAGTCCAGTCTAAAACCTGACCAGATCCGTGGCGTGGCCCATTTAATTCAAGAATATAGTGTGAGTACATAACAAAACTGTGCAGAACCCAATCTCTTAGTTAAAATAATCTAATGCAAGCTATTTTAACTTGAGTAAAGCGGTCACCTGTCATTTTCTAGTTGCAAGCTGCACTTGTCTTTTTGAACTTAAAAATTTCAAATCTGAAAAACGACCTTCACAAAATCGCTCATATGTGCTAGAGACTTGCAGTAACTTTCATCTGGAAGCTGAGATCTTAGGCTTTCCTAGGACCCCAAAACGATAGTGATAGTCCTTGTAGTTCCTCTGTAATCGCGCCAGACGCATTCGCGAATTTTGCCGCGATTTGCAAATTTCTCCACGTGTAAAAATCTGCTGCTGCTTGCCTTCCATTTGCCAGAAATTCATTTAACCTGCTAATTATCCCTGAATCATTGCTAGTGTGAGCCTGGACTACTATTAACTAGATACCATTCACCCTGAACCTCTAGAGGGAATTAAAAGCATTTTAACATATTTTCACTCCATTGCCAGCACATATCAAAGCATTTTGCCTGTGTTTCCAACTTCTGTAGTCTAAGCTTGCTGGGGTTAACTGAATCACATTTAATTGCATTTCTGAGAACTGTGTGCCTTCCTTCCATTTCCTTGCATTGCATAAAAGGGGGGGGTGAATTGTCCAAGAAAGTGATTACATTGTCTTTGCTGAAATCCTATCAAGTGATTTTCTGTACTGCATTTCATTCAACATTGCATCCATTTGAACTCTATGAAGCATTCTCTATCACATTATTCTTCTGTCCTTATTTACCAGTGTGCTACCTTATCCATTTCATGTCAACTCCTTAGTGATTATAAAGAAGTGTGCTAGTGCCAGATTCTCCGTTGTTAATCTTTATCATATCAGATTAAGTGTGATATTCAATTATTAATTTATTATAAAGCGTGATATATATATATATATATTGTTTAAATTATCGATTAAACCTTTTAACTTGCAAAACAGAACTACTTCTTGGCTCAGTGGGGTCAGGAGGATTCCAAGAGAGGGGTGTTATATAGGGGTAGTCATCCAGAACGCATGAACTGGACATTAAGATATATCAATAAGGGTTTTCATTCAGTATTCTAGACTAGGCGTTGACTTGGCTGTAGTGCTGAATTGAATCCTCTTACAAATTGGGGGCTCGTCCGGGATGTTTGGATTAGATCTATCACTTGTGCAGATTAATACAGCGTGCCAGCTGACCAGATACACATATCCGGTCGGAGCACACGCTGTGTTACGCTGTAAAGCACTTCTCAAAGGAACGCTCTAAGAAAAAGGTCTGTTTTGCAAAAATAAAATACAAACTTCTGTAAGTCAGGACAGAGACCAATCTATAGAATGACGACCTTAGTAGACATGAAAATAGCCAGAGAGCACTTCTTACATAAGTTATTTGTGAGAGGTGAGTGGACTCACCAGGACCAAACAGTCTGGTTGCAGGCCATCACACCCCAAATCACGGAAAGGGACTGGGTGACCTCCAAAAAGAACACCAGAACTTGTTAGAGCACACCAGGAGGGTGGAGGATGCTCTAGCAAGAAAGGAGCAGGCCAATAGGGACACAGCCCAGGAGGTAACCCTCCTGCAGCAAAGACTGGCCCAGTTCTCCAGGACCAACCAGGAAGCACAGAGGGAAAATGAGGCCCTCTGTCAACACAATGATAGGCGCCAACAACAGGTAGCGATGCAGGAGAGACTGATAGAGTCTAGTAAGGCCTTAACTGAGGAACTGAAGGCACAAATGCAGGCTCTTGCATTGCAACAGGGAGCAGGGGCGGATAGAGATGAGGTTCGCTGGGAAATGGAAACTCCGGAGCATAACCTCAGGAGCCCTAGTACTAGAGGCCCTCATACCTCTCAGTCCCTGGACTCTGCCACCCCCATGTCCCCTAGCGCACATGAGCACAGGGCCACAGGGATGGCAGATTACTATCCAGCCAGAAGCATGGGGCTCATAGGCCAGTACCACCCAGGAATGGAGGGGCGGGCATCCGGGTATGGGCACCCAAGCACAGTGCAATTTAATGGGGAACCCCAGGAGAGTAGGCCGATTAAGGGCATCCTGAAAACCTCTGCCCAGTTAGGTCAGTGGAGGGGGTACCCATCAAATCCTGGCAGCAAGGAGGAATCTGAAGACTCCTCTGAACTGCGCAGGACACAGGAGACCAGGTCCCCACATTCTGCCAGCCATTCCCAGGCTCGCAGAATCCGGGAAAACCTGGAAGAGCAGACAGGAACCTCTGGGAGCAGTGCCTCTGAGTCAGAGGATGAATGGACAAGGGTTACCCGAACCAAAAAGGCCAATAAGGCAAAAAGGGCCTTGCTTAAGGACCCCTTAAAGCAGATTAAGGCGATCAGGAGCGTCATCACGCCTTACCATAAGAACGCTAAGTATTCTGTTTGGGAGCACTTAGAGTTGTTTGAGCAAATGATGGAGACTTTCCATTTGAAGGACAGCCAAAGCTGTATTCAATATGTAAAGTGGACCTTCTCCCCGGAATACTCCAGTTTCTTTGCGGGGCTGGAGGACCAAAATCATTTAAGATGGTCCACCTATAAGGCGGCCATCTTGAAACATTTTTCCATTCATAGAAATCCTCAAGAGGCTCGCAAGGCAGCCTACAATTTACAATGTGGGGAGGATCAGGCCCCACAAGAATTTGTGCAGGAGTTAAAGCGTGCTTTTGCGCAGACCACCAGAAGGGTGCGCACAGACAGTAGAGAATTCATTAATACATTTTTTCATGCCTTGCCCAAATACATAATGACCCAGCTCGTGAGGGATTTTCACGAGAAAAGATCTTTAGACTGGGTCATTGGACAGGCTACCCGGATCTATGAGGTGCAGAAACCGGTAGATAGCAAAAGTAATGCCCAGAAAAACCCCAAAGCCAACAGCACCCCTGCTGCTGCCAAAGTGGCAGAGGTAAAGGTCACCCCCGTTTTGGATTTGGAGATGGGGGGGGCCTAAAAACCTACCTGCACCTAATAATGCTAGGCCCAGAAGGTCCTCGGGCCAGTCACAGACAGGGAGCCAGCCCCACAAATGGGGTCCCTCGCTCTCCTGATTATGTAAGCCCCCGTTACAAGGGAAACAGACCCATCCTGGGTTATGTGTGGACTCCTCCAGCTCAAGGGGGGAGATCCAGCCAAGAACCTAACCCAGGGAACTTTCCTCCTAACTTCCCACCGGAGGGCAGAAATTCTCCGAATCCTGGGCAGAACTTTTTTCCCAGGTATCCACCCAATTTCCAGCCCCAAAATCCTCCACCCTTCTTTCCCCAATTCCCTGAGCCCAGACAACCTAATCCGGGAGAGGGGAGGCCAAGGGTGGAGGGGTACCCAAATCTTCCCAACCCGGGGTATTACCAGAGGAGGGACAGCTACCCTTCCCGGGATCAGCCCAGGGGAGAAAACAGGGCCCCGTATCAGCCTGAGCAGGTTTCCCAGTTAGAGCGCCAGGTTCAAAACATGGCGCGGGTTCTGGGTCACATACTGAGGGCTCAGCAGAACCCTCAGATGGGCGTGCCGGCGCAGAACGCACCCAACTCTGGACCTAGTGCTCCAGAACAATGACGGGGGCAGCACCCCGATAACACACCGGTTCCCAGGGAGGAGGCACAAGGGGAAGGGGGGTGTAAAGCCTTGGAGGAAGCTTCCTTCCTCACTTGTAAACAGCCCCTGGAAACCCAGGAACCGGAAACAAAATCTCTTGCCTCTGAAAGTCTGCCTCCTAAGGAGCAGAGGGGGGGTAGGAGAAACAAAAGACCCAAACAGACTCAGTTTGAGGAGGAGGTACAGATCTTCCAATTTGAGGGAGAGGGATCCTCAGAGGATCCTGGGAAAAGGATCTTCTCCTTCAGAGAGGGGGGAACTCCTCCCAAAGAAAAATGGGTCCCTAGGGATGCAAATCAAGACTGGGGAGATGTGGAGACTGAGCTACCGCCGCCCACCATCTCATCCCAGAACCAACAGCAAGAAAATCCCCTGGTTCAGACCCATCCTTGTGACTGCCTCCAAAAAGGGGGGGGCGGCCCGGAACCGGAGCCAGGGGAACCCACAATGGCTCTGATCTCCAGTTGCCAAATTTTTCTTTCAGATTCCCAAGGCTCTCCACAGAATTCTGCCCAAATCTCTTCGCTAGCGATGTCCAAAACCAGAAAATTAGCCCACCAGTTGTCCAAAAATGTACATTATCTGTGCCCCCTTGAGGAGAAGGAGGGAAGATATTATGCCCCGGTACAAGTACAGGGGCAGGGTACAATTTTGGCACTGGTGGACACTGGATCTCAAGCTACCCTTCTGTCCAGAAGGGCCTTTGACGAACTGAATGCAGGAAGGGGAGAGAATTATCGTATTCCTCTCACCTCTCTTCCTGGACAACTCCAGAACTTCGACGGGAAGGAAATTCCCGTTGAGGGGACGGTAGATTTGGACATAAAAATTGGGCGACATAAGTTGAAACACCCGGTCATAGTTGTGACCCCAGAGGGCACCCCTTGTTTACTAAGGAATGACCTCCTGAGAAGGTTGTCACCCCTAATAGATTGCGTAAACAAGGTCCTCTGGACCCAGACTAGCCGACCAATAAAATTAAAACAGAGTGTCAACCATGTTAGTTTAAACGGCACCTGCCACATGGTTGAACAAAAATCTGACCAAGTAAAATTTCACTTCCAGAATAGCCAAATTCCAGACGTGACAGTAATAGCAGTAGGACAACAGACTGGTGATGGGGGGTCCTCTCTATTTCTGAAAATCAACCTTCCTTCCAGCCTAAAGTGGTACTCCACGCTGGAAGGAAACACTCTGAAATTCTATACTAATCCACAATCAGAAACTCCCACTCCTATAGTCCAGAAAGATGTGAAATCAGCTCAGAGCCTGGCTGATATTCAGCAAATTGGAGAGCAGTTGTTCATCCCTGTCCAATTAAATGATGGGAAGGACTCTGTGCCCGCTCGAGTGTGTGTGAACAACGGTAAGAGCTTCATCAGCGAAGCCATGTTCCGCCAACTCCCAAAAGATCCAGCCATTCCCACCTTCAAACTGATAGACAAATGGGAAATGGACCTGGAAGCACCTAATTCCAAACATCTCCTGCCAAGCAGGTGTATGCTCAAAATCTCCATTGGCAACAAGAGCATAGTCCATAATTGTTGGGTCGTGCGAGACGTCACTGCCGCCTTTTACTTAGGCAGTGACATTCTCAATCGCTTTGCCATTAGTTTGGACCTAATAAACTTCAAAGCTTGGTCCCGATTAGCGGATAATCCCATGGGCTTTGATGATCCAGAAAAAGCATTTAGGTCAGCTCAATTGCTACCTTATGCAGTTGAAATTCAGATTAAAGAGGAAGTCACCATCCCAGAAAGGACCCGACAATTCTCCCTGGAAGTGAAAGTTAAAAGGGGACAAGAGTTGAAAAACCCTGATGCTTACATACATCTAAATGCTTCTCTCCAACAGCAAGGGTTGGGGGTAAACCCAACTCCATTAGTCAACATAGAACATGACACCATTCCAATAGAGGTGGATAACAGCGACTTAAAGAGTATTACTCTAGCCGCAGGCACCATTATTGGAATGGCGGTTGATGACCGACATTTCTCCATTGATCTTGGAAATGAACTGTTAGGACCAATCCCCAAGGACTGTTTTGACAGTGACAGGGATGACAATACAACACCAGACAGAATTTTTACCCGGCATGGGGGGAACTTCCTGGTGTACACTTCCTGCCCTTATGGTAAGGAAGATGTGACTTGTGACTTCAGGAGGGATGAGGTGATTTTCCAGGTCCATGAGGGCTGCCTTTCCCACCTGAAGCCTCCAGTCCAAATCAGCACTCTGACCAGGGACTTCTCCACCCAGCTGGAGGAGGCCGCTGAAATAGCCAAACCAGAAGTCTTTCCAGGCTTCAGGCAGATGGTGGAAGAGAGAGTCAACCTAGCTGACGCATGTGTGACTCTGGAACAGAAGCAAAAGTTGAAACAAGTTTTCTTGGATTTCCAAGATCTCTTTGCGGTAGACTCATATGACTGTGGTCGCACTGACATCCACACAACAACAATCCCCACGGACCCTGGCATGACTCCTGTGTTTGTGAAGCAATATTGCTTGCCTCTCGCATCAATGGAGTCCCTTACTGAAATAATTAAGAACCTTGAGTCCAGGGGAATAATCCGTCCCGTCCACAGCACCTTCAATAATCCGGTGCTGGGAATATTGAAGCCAAACGGCCAGTGGAGACTCTGCGCCGACCTCAGGGAGCTCAACAAACGGGTCCATACTTCCCGATGGCCACTGCCCTACATTGACCAAGGGCTGGCCCAGATCCAGGGGTCACAGGTATTCACTGCAATAGACCTGACCAATGGATACTGGACTGTGCCTGTCAGTAGGGAGGACCAATACAAACTGGCTTTTACCTTTGGGGGCCAGCAGTACACATGGACCCGGACTCCCTTCGGATACCTTAACTCCGGTAATGAGTTCAACATTTTCCTACATAAGGCCATGCCCGACCTGGGTGCGAGGGGTAACCTGGCTTATGTAGATGATGTCCTCATCAAAAGTTCATCTGTGGAGGAACATATAGCGGAGATCCGTTATGTTCTGACACAGTTGAGGGCCGCCGGAGCAAAACTTTCCTTTCAAAAAGCACAGTGGTGCAGAACCTGTGTTAATTTCTTGGGGCATGAGATTACTCCTCAGGGTCTCTGTCCCCAGGAAAAGAAAGTGGAAGCACTTCAGAAATTGAAAGACCCACAACTCTGCGGGAACTAAGGAGCCTCCTTGGACTGACTAATTACAGCAGAAAGTTCATTGAGGGCTACGCAGAGATCACCAGACCCCTGATTCATCTCCTCAAGGGGGGGGTCAAGTGGGAATGGGGTCCAGAACAAGCCGAGGCAGTAAGACAACTCAAAAGAAGCCTCTCACAAGCGCCTTGCCTAGCTTACCCTGTCAGAAACAAGGAGTTCTTCCTGGAGACGGGGTTCTCTAATACGTGCTTGACGGCAGTATTATACCAAAAGCATGACAAGGTCAATAAAGTAATCTCTTATGCGAGCAAAACTTTATCCTCTGTGGAGGAAAAATTCAACGATTGTGAGAAGGCACTCCTGGCAACGGTGTGGGCATTGAAGAATTACCGCCCGTTTATCCAGGGGGAACACATCATAGTGGAGACTCCAAACCAGCCTCTGCAGTATCTCCAAAGTGACAGAATCCGGGCCGGAAATGTGAGTAATTCCCGAATTACTTCCTGGATTCTGTCAATGCAAGGCTTTCCTGTGGAGGTCAGATATGGCCAAAACAAGAAGAGTCCCCTCGCGCAAGGTCTGGCTGACTTGCATGATTGTGCCAGAGAAAACTGTCTCGAGGACGAAAGTCTAAAAATCAAGGACAACATGGAGGCATACCTTAATTCCCCACACAAAGTCTTTGAAGAGGACAAGTGTGAGGGAATGCCCACTGTCTATGTGGATGGATGCTCGTACCATGTTGACAACAACGGGGAGAAAGAACTGGTGGCCGGCGTAGGGAATGCATGGGTGAATGAGTCCCCAGAACCCTCCGCTGGATACAAAATTGGTCCCCGAAGTAGTCAGGTGGCAGAATTGATGGCTGTGCATCAGGCCATCCTCACTGCTGTCCTGCATCACCTCCACGAACTGGTCATAATCACAGATTCGGATTATGTACGGAACGGGTTCGTGGAGCACCTGGTCAATTGGAAAACCAGAGGCATGTTATGTGCTAACAACAAACCCTTGAAACATGGGAAGTTGATCCAAAACATTGATGATCTGGTCACCTCGAAAGGAATGACCATCTATTGGAAGAAGATCAAGGGTCATTCCAAAGTAGAGGGACCAGACAAAACTGGAAATGACTTAGCTGATCAGCTGGCCAAAACCGGGGCCATCCAAGGGGATCTAATTGAGATTGAGTCCCTGTTGGGGGAAATCCAGGTCACTGCTATCACTAGGTCCCAGACAAATGCTCACAACGACCTTCCAATTGCACAATGGAGTAAGGAGACCCCTGATGCTGATCTGATTACCGCTCAGAAGGGGGATCCAATAATTGGTAAATTTTACCAACACATTGAGGACCCTGAGAACTTTCCCCTGACGGATACCGATTACACTGGGAAAGAGGACCTAAGGGTGTTGATGAAATGTCCAAAAATGTTCCGAATCCAAGACGGTTTGTTGGTAAGGAAATCCAAAGCTGGCCACGATCAGTGGGTGGTTCCTACCTCATTCCGAAGCCTGATGTTAAGTCACGCCCATGATGCGGCCACCGCCGGTCATAGGGGGTTTCACACAACACTGGAAATCTTAAGAGAGGTTGCATACTGGCCACACATGGGGCAGGACCTCGACCAATACTTGAAGGGGTGTCTTGTGTGTGCACAATTTCAGCCATCATCCCTCACGCACCGTGCACCTCTCCAAAAGAGGGGGATGACACTGCCATGGTCAGATTTACAAATCGACTTTGTAGGCCCTGTGATTCGCTCTGCTAGGGGGAATAAGTACATGTTGACTGTGACATGCTTGTTTACCAAGTGGGTGGAATGTCTCCCAGCCCCAAATTGCAAGGCAGAAACTTCAGCTTCCTTGATGATTAACCACATCTTTTCCCGTTTTGGTCTACCTCAAAGGATTGAGTCAGACAGGGGTAGCCACTTCACCAGTGAAGTAATGACAAAGATGTGGGAGATACTGGGGGTCAAAAGGAAGTTGCATATTGCTTATAGACCAGCTTCTTCTGGGGCAGTAGAGAGATATAACCGGACAATTGTGAGCATCTTAAAAAAGTTTGTGGCAGATTCTGGGCCAAGTTGGGATATCCGATTACCTCTGGTCCTAATGGCCATCAGATCTACCCCTTCATCTGCAACCAAAATGTCACCATTTGAGTTGATGACTGGGCGCAAGATGGTGCTTCCGCAGCATTTGCTCTACAGGACCCAAGAGCAGACACTGATAAATGCCTCCACTACTCATGAGTATGTGGAGAATTTAAGGAAACACCTTCAACATGCTTTTGCTTATGCTCAGCGGAATCTAGAAAGATCGGCTGATAGCATGAAGACCCATTATGACCTAAAAACTTCCAGGAAGGAATATCAGGTGGGGGACCGGGTCTATCTATACAACTTCCAAAGAAACCAGGCAAAACAGCGGAAATGTTTGCCTACATGGAAGGGACCCTTTGAGATCATCGACAAGATCTCCCCTGTGGCCTACAAAATCCACATCCCCAAAGGCGATTTGGCAGAGGGGGAAGACAAGTGGGTCCACATAAACCAGTTGAAATGTTGCCATCCCAGGCACACTCTGCAACAACTGGAGGAATCCTCTGGAATCCTAGCGGGTACTGTCTCAGACTAATTCAGTTCCAACCATAAAACATACCACATCTAGTCTCTAAAATATTGTGATTTGCATGAAACTGTCTCTTAGTTATACTGTTTTTTTTCAAAATAAGAATGTAATGTTTTGTTATGATGAAATGCATATGCTGCCCCACTATCTCAACAGTGGTGGAAAAACGTCTATGAGTAGGTATTGCCGTTTTTGCTTTATCATCCTAGGAGAGATGAAACCATGGAGAATGACCAAGGAGGATGATCCGGAGACGGGAACGAAGATCCAATGGGCCCGGGGTACCGCCCAATATTCCCATCAGGACCGGGGAGGATGACCGATCGATCCACCGGATGAAGGAAGAGATGCTGAAATGGCCATCTACCGGAAGAAGATGAGAACTACATCCCAGATCTTGCGGGTACCACCAGTGAAGGATCAGATGGCCACCGCAAGAAGGGGGGCTTGTGGGATGTATTTACCATGCATCCGAGCCCTACCTCAAAACTGTGCAGTACTGACATGGAAAACATCATGATGGCCAGAGCTTCCCAGAAAATGCACAGGGAAATGCATGAAGAATAGGCTGCCACTCATTGTTGCCGATGTTATGGGCACAGAAGGACACTGCCTAAAACCACCATTGGACTACCCACACAGTAGTCTGAAACCATTGGGAGTGGCAATGCTGATTGCCAAAAGCAAACCCATAACTGTTGGGAATTCATTTTCTTAAATCCCAAAAAGGGGTGCAGTACCAGTACTCACCACTATCCAAAAGCCGGCGTTTTAAAACCACCAGATTTTGTAGAAAACTGAATAAATGAACCCAAAGCAAGCCAAAGAAAGACTTACTGAGAGGTGGATCCAATGTAAAGTTATATTCTGAAGTGACTTGAAGGTTTATAGCAAGACTGGCTGAGCTGTGGATTTCAGCAGTTTAAGTAAATTTGGACTGAAAGACACTACAAATCTAAATGTTTAAAAGAAATGAGTGACCTACTTTGAGTGTCACATAGGTTGCAATTGTTTAAATGTCATAGTTTTGAACTTAGAATCAGCATTCTAGCTGCATATGTAAAAATGTTTAGTTTTATTTGAATGCAGAAAACTGGGGAACAGAAATGACATGTAGCTAAAAACTGGCTTAAAGAGATTCCAATTTTGCCTGGCAACTACCCCCCATCAGGAGTGAAACTTGAGTCACAGCTGTGTTCCCAGGCCTATCTGCCTTTTGCTAGCCACACTAAGGATATGCCATCTCTCTGATAATTGAATTAAGGGGAGCCCCCACAGAATACAGGAGCTCTGAACAAAGCCCTGTCCTGACCCAGGCAGATGGTTTATTGCAGATGTCGTAAATGTAGCTTCCTCCTGGAAGGACAAAGGAGGGGCACTGCCTGTGAGAGCAAGCTGGCTTGGCAGAACTGGAAAAACCAGAAATTCAACCTTGTGCTGGGGGAAAACCACACCCCTTTGGGGCCAGAACATAACTCTAAAAAGATGAATAACTCATAGTACGGACTTGTGAAAATTATTTAAATGACACCATAATTCTTGTGATTTTTTTGCCCACATTTTAAGAGGTTTTTAGAACCGGTGGCATGTTCAGGGGGGTTTTAGCAGAAAAGAGGATATTACTCAAAATGTGTGCATGTGAAAAATCTGACACTTCATCAACTAATGTCCATACTCCTTGCGCACATGTGTGTAAATTTGGGTTAATGTCCGATATTGCAAACCAGTTAAAAAGTGCAAAATATTGCCATTTCTGAATGCAAGCCCCCAGGAAGAGCAGAGTTGGAACAGGGGATACCTCCTGTGATATGTGATGGGTGCATATAATTTCAAACCACTGTGTAGCTATGAAATATGTATTTGGTTCAAATCTAGATTTGTGTGCAAGTTGACAGGAGGAGTGGACTTTCTGCAGGCTGTAAAATGACATCACTCTGACACAACTTAGTTCCCCAATCAGGGGAGAAATGAAAGCTTGGCCAATGATAAGTGGAGAGGGGCTGGCTAGTGATGCTGCTCACACACACCCATTTTCAAAACACATAAAAGCAGAGAGACAGGATAGATAGGGACCTTCAAATCCATTTGCAGCTGGAAGCTCTGCCGGGAAAATCCATACTTTACCTCCATCAATCTTCAGAGACCCAGACCAGACCAGCAGAGTAGAGCTGACCTGTTAGCAGAACCAGAGAGAGCTGACCCAGATCACTGTGAAGTGCAGAGACCAGAGTCCAGTCTAAAACCTGACCAGATCCGTGGCGTGGCCCATTTAATTCAAGAATATAGTGTGAGTACATAACAAAACTGTGCAGAACCCAATCTCTTAGTTAAAATAATCTAATGCAAGCTATTTTAACTTGAGTAAAGCGGTCACCTGTCATTTTCTAGTTGCAAGCTGCACTTGTCTTTTTGAACTTTAAAATTTCAAATCTGAAAAACGACCTTCACAAAATCGCTCATATCTCCGCGACCGTTTGTGCTAGAGACTTGCAGTAACTGTCATCTGGAAGCTGAGATCCTAGGCTTTCCTAGGACCCCAAAACGATAGTGATAGTCCTTGTAGTTCTTCTGTAATCGCGCCAGATGCATTTGCGAATTTTGCCGCGATTTGCAAATTTCTCCACGTGTAAAAATCTGCTGCTGCTTGCCTTCCATTTGCCAGAAATTCGTTTAACCTGCTAATTATCCATGAATCATTGCTAGTGTGAGCCTGGACTAATATTAACTAGATACCACTCACCCTGAACCTCTAGAGGGAATTAAAAGCATTTTAACATATTTTCACTCCATTGCCAGCACATATCAAAGCATTTTGCCTGTGTTTCCAACTTCTGTAGTCTAAGCTTGCTGGGGTTAACTGAATCACATTTAATTGCATTTCTGAGAACTGTGTGCCTTCCTTCCATTTCCTTGCATTGCATAAAAGGGGGGGGTGAATTGTCCAAGAAAGTGATTACATTGTCTTTGCTGAAATCCTATCAAGTGATTTTCTGTACTGCATTTCATTCAACATTGCATCCATTTGAACTCTATGAAGCATTCTCTATCACATTATTCTTCTGTCCCTATTTACCAGTGTGCTACCTTATCCATTTCATGTCAACTCCTTAGTGATTATAAAGAAGTGTGCTAGTGCCAGATTCTCCGTTGTTAATCTTTATCATATCAGATTAAGTGTGATATTCAATTATTAATTTATTATAAAGCGTGATATATATATATATATATTGTTTAAATTATCGATTAAACCTTTTAACTTGCAAAACAGAACTACTTCTTGGCTCAGTAGGGTCAGGAGGATTCCAAGAGAGGGGTGTTATATAGGGGTAGTCATCCAGAACGCATGAACTGGACATTAAGATATATCAATAAGGGTTTTCATTCAGTATTCTAGACTAGGCGTTGACTTGGCTGTAGTGCTGAATTGAATCCTCTTACACCTTGTTCAGTGAGTCAGAATTCCTCAACTTAGACCCCGTATAACACCGCAGGTGATAGACAATCCAGATTGTGGACACAATTATCACTCCAGCAGACTTTAAAGCCTGTAGGAGTAACCTCAAATATCATTTTGCAATGTAACCTATATTGAAAGCAGTGTTATGAATTGACACCTAGAAGCATTAGATGTAAGTGGTCTCTTACATATTCCCTCACTCAGAAATTACCTCCATCTGTCCCACCCTCATTCTCGAACCCCTCACCCTCCCGCCCTCCTGTTTTTTTCTCCCTCCCCTCTGCGGCCATTCATCATTCCCTCCTTCACTATGCACTGGAAGACTGCACGCCACCTTTACTTGCTGTCTGTTATCCCTTGGCTTCTACCATAGACTTGCAACTCTCTCCCAAATGTCATAACTGCCAGACATCGCAAGGAACCTGCTGACAATTATCGGCCCCAAAAGACCAAAGCATGTCCTACTGCTTCTAACCTCAGTGCAGCCGTGCATACTCTCTTCTGTCACACACTGACTGAAGGTTGCTCTTTTCCTAGTACTCCCAGATGTTAGGTAAGAGCCTTGGAAAATAGTGCCCACAAGTGCTGCTCGCCTGATCAAAGGACAAAGAAATCCAGCATCACTGCCACTTGCTAGAACTATACTACCTCCTTCAAGCAGACAGGCAATGCAAAGGCTGCTGCCATCATCCAAAAGGCAGCCAATAAAAAGAAACAGCACTAAACTCCAGGAGAGCAGACTATAGCTGGCCGTTACATATGTCAGAGCAGCCTAAAATAGAGGAACCACACACAACTGTTGTTGATGTATTCCTCCACACCATAAAATTACTCTTCATAACACTAACACCCTCACTATGAGTTTGGGGCATTTCCTAATTTAAGTGATTGCATGTAGTAATTGTAGTCACGGCATGTAGTCCTTTTGAAATTCATTTGATTATGGCAAATCGGCAGGGTGGGCAGTAACAGATTTCCAAACAGACTTCTTGCTCTTTCTGAAAATGTGCCTGCATTATTTTTCCAAATAATCTGTATCTATTTCCATCCTAGGCTTATGTAGTGTAGTGGTATGATATGGTGCATTTCATTGTTTTTTCACCATTGTCATCACATTGCAAACATGGAGAGAAACTGGGCATGAGAAGTGCTGACTTTCTCACCTCCTTTTCATGTCCCCCATGAAGAATTCCTTTTTCTTCCCTTTACTATATGTACTAAAATGTTTACCTCCACCTCTTGGTGGCTGTACAATTAGAGTAACAAATATGAGGTATGTCTCGACATAATCAGGAAGTATTTCCTGCATGTGGCAAATTTCTCATAAGCCATAATGTGCCAGGGCAGCAAAAACAAGTGAAATGTGCAAATGCTTTCTGTTCTTACCTGTTTTTAGCTTTTATAGTGAAACATCCTACAACCGCTACAACAGCCCAGGCCATTATGGCCTCATAGACCATTGATTGGTAGGTGTTTAAAACTGGTGATATGTGCAATGAATTCAATGGTCACTCAATTAGGATTGCACTAGAGACATTTCAGAAAGGCACAAAGGAAGAAAGAAACAAAAAAAGAATGAAAGAAGAGGGACTGAAGTGATCTGATGTATACATTAAAGAGTGATAGAGTTGCTGCTGTTCTGTTGGCCAATTATTGTACTTCTAGATCAGTCGACCAAGTTATACACAGGGTTATATATGTATATATGATTAAACACATCTTTGAAACTAATCTCAAAGTTTAAATTCACAGGTCAAGGAGCCCTGATGAAGCATTTATAGTGACATATGTGATGGCACTAAAGGCTTCAATACAACGTTGGCGGTGCAATAAAAAAGTATCTGGAATTTTATTACGCCCACTTTTTTGGCAGTAAGAATTACTACTACTTTTACTGAATTCCGAGTGTTGACCTTAACTTGATGGTTTTACCTCCAGCGAGCTGCTATAGGTAAGGCTTTCACTTTAAGATAAAACACTGGCATAGTCACTATGGCAGAATTACTGCTTGAAGTAAAATCCCCAAAAATCCCTATCTTAGAAACTCAAAAAAATAGGATTTACTCCACCTTACCACCACTTGTAATCTGGTGGTACTTATGCCAGAATGAGTGGCAGAAGCAGTAAATGATTGTGGTGGTAATTTCACACAATTACTGCAAAATCGTAGTAAAACCCTACATCTCTACAACAAATCCAGTAGCCACTGGTAGAAAATACTGTATATACCTCCAGGAATATTAGGTCAAAGCTTTGCAAACAAGCGAAGCATGGATTGTATTGTCTTCCAAATGATCTGATTACAATACAAAATGGCATGTTGAGTTGCCTGACCTATGGTTGATCTACTTTCAAGTAATTAGCTGGCAATATACTTAAGGTGTGGTCCTCACATCACAGCAGTAAAGAGTCCCAGGAATAATAGAAAAGTGTGTGTGTGTGTGTGTGTGTGTGTGTGCGCGCGCGCGTGTGTCTGTGTGTGTGTGTGTGTGTGTGTGTGTGTGTGTGCTGCCCCAACTTTCCATGTTCTGAATGTGAGATATGACTGCACTTTCATTTACAGAATCATGGTGGTTCAGAGGACGAAGCTTAAATTGATAATATACCATCCGTGCTGAGAAGTGATTTACTGTCCCATTAAAACCAAAACAGCCCCATTCAGGCACTCTGGTTCTGTCCAGTTAAAAGTGACAGTCCACATAAGTAACACAAGTATTGTCCCATTAAAGGTTTAGCAGCCCTGCCGAGAAATTCTGCTACCATCGCATTACAATTATAGTTGGTCTGCTGAGATGTTCTGGTACTGTCCAAAGAAATTATAGCACTCTGCCTAGAGATAATGGGCCACATTACGAGTCCGCCGGTAACTCTGCTGGTGCTTCCGGTGGGTTGCCACCAGACTCGCAACACTTTACTGGCGCTTGACTTTCCGGGGGCCACCAGCACATTACAAGTCCGGCGGATCGGGAGGTCAGGAGCCGGTAAATGTAAATCCCCATTCCCATGGAGCCCATAGGACTCCATGGGAGTGGGGAGATGGAGGCACTGTTGCTAATGGTGCCGGTGCGTCTGTGAAAACTCTGTGGGTGGGTGCCGTTACGTCCGGCAGGACAGACCTCGCAAACCTCTTGATGCTTCTGCGGCTTGTTACCCTTGGGTTAGGTGCGCACTATAAATAAAAAATACAATACAATACCTGCCAGGAACAAGGGCCCCCACCCACAGACTTGTAGTGTGGCGGCCCGGAATAGGTGCCGGTACGTTGCTACCATCACCCTTAATTCCGGGCCACCACACTGTAATGAGGCCCACTGTAGTGTCTCATTAAAATCATACCATCTCTTTTGAGAAATGAATGTGCAATATAGCTGCACAATACAGCTGCTCAGTTGAAGTGTTCTTGAACTGCTCCAAAATAAAAGCAGCATTTTTTTCTAATAAGTTATGCTAATCTTTTTATGAATTTAGAAAGTTCTTCTGATAACTGCTGGTACACATCGAATGTATACCAGCCCATTTGATGTTTTCTATCACTGTCTGATTGAAATACAACAGTCCTATTAAGATGTGCATGTACTGTCTCTGAAACAGTTTAACAGTGAAGATAAGACTGGACCCTTCCATCCTACACTTCAGGAAGGAACCCAGGATCCAGGGACGTCATTCCACCAAAATGCCAAGGGTAGCGGACGTGACATCACAGGACCCTAGGCCTCCGATGACATCACAGGAAGTGATGTCATTTGACCCCACCCTCAAGTGACATCATTGGAAGTGATGGCACACATCCTTTTACCCTTTGACAAAACAGGAAGTGGCATCGGATAGCATTGTTCCTCAGTACACTAAAATAAATATGGTTACGATATGGTATACATTTGACACATGAATGGATCACCATATGTAGTGTTAATATCAGTGTGTATAGGCCCATTTTGCCAAATTACTGAGAATGCAAGCAGACGTCCAACATAACAACCTGAACTACTGTACATCACTCAGGCTATATTGTAAACAGACAGAGCATCTGGAAGAGGCCTAATCCCCAAAGCGCAGACATCCAGTGCCTGCCAGGTATCTGGTCACAGACTGGAAACACCAACTGACCAACACAAGTACAACCAGAAGATAATCAAAGGCTGTACCATGTCATGCTTTTACACGTGGACAATACGGGCAGGGCTTTTGTCAATAGTGCACTTGGAACCATTGCAAAGCAACCCACTCCTGCCAGTCACCCAGAGCCTTCCCCCCCAACCAATTTCACCACGGGCACCCCACTATCCACCGTGAGTTGCCAAGGGCCCTCCGTGAACAGCTATAATTGTCTGGCACCCGCTTCCGCCCCCAAAACCTTACACCTCCAATGCCTTGCACCAACACTTTCATGCTTTCACAGGGGAACCCTCGAGCAACTTAACTCTCCAGCATTCTCCAACACCATCAACATGAAGCAAACCAGCAAGTTGTCTCCAGTACCCCACTTCAACCCCACAACAGTCTGCTCCTCAATTACCCATCGCAAACATCTTATATCTACATTCAGAGCATTTCAACTCTCTTACTACACATTACCCCTAAAACAATCTCTCCCAACATCTGTAAGTCACTAGTACAACATCTCAAGTCTCCTTTAACAGCTTCCATAACATTGAGCCTCAAGGACACACCTCAAACCCACAGATGTGCCAGTGGTTCTGAATGATTTGAAACCATGCTGCCATCACCTTTCTGTTTTTCTTATTTGGTAAGTAACCCACAGTTTATTTTTGTTAGATGCGAGGATGTGTTGCAGGTCACAGTAATTGCAGTTTTCTTTTCAAATGTTTCAAATGTAAACAGTAGCAGCAGCTCCATGACATCACCTCTAGAAAAGGCCACTTTTATTATGTTCTTTGGCCCTTTATATGTTGCTTAATGCCAGCCTCCTCCAGCTTCTAAGCACTGGAACAGGAACTAAACCCATATTGCACTGCATCCTCTTGTTCCCAAAGCAAGGATGTTGCCCCTGAGATATCCTTCCAAATATATATATTTATTTGCTTGAGGAAGCAACAGAAGGCTTAATTGAAAGTGGGAGGACAACTGCATGTCAATTAATGATCTCATCTTGCCTCTCTCTGCAGTATGCCTGTGATGCCAGTCTGGCAGATCTGGTTCAGGTAACACAGTGCCCAGGCAGGAATGGTGGACGAAGCTACCTGGTCACACACCTCTCATCACAGGCCCAGTGGCTCACTGGATGTGCAAAGCAGACAAGAAGAAACACTGATGAGATCTGCGCTTTCAGTGAGTACTGCAGGCTGCTCTTACCCATTACAGGTAGCTAGACCTAGCCCCTATACCCTTCCCGCTGCTATAGTATTGGGTATGAGCTGCACAGACAGCCCCTCCTCTCAACCCAACCTTTCAGGAATCTTCACTGATGGACGGCCAACGTGTTAGCGATGGTGGCTTCATGGTTTTTCCTGAATCCCTATTATTTCTCCAGCTAACGAGATCTAGATTCCAGGTGAAAAAAGCTGTGGCACATTAAGTTGCATTTACAACTGCCTTTTTCAGGTGCAACACAACTATCTGCTATTGGCACTGCCTCTTAGTCCAGTGACCCAGGCATCACAAGGACATGTCTAGGGCTAGGGCCAGGATCCTATGCTTCAAGGGACATTACTCCAATTGCTTCCTGCAACCATACTTTTCTACCTCTCTGGCTGTACCCTCACCATCTCCTCCTACACATACCACCTCCTCTGCTAACCATGCCCGCCATGTGTAACTCCCTGGGTGCATACCCAATGCACTGCACCTCTTTGCTTCCCAGATAGGTTTGCGCTTCATAAAGCCCATACATGCGCACATACATTCATACCTAAATACATGCACACATACTGTGCCATTAATGTACTGCAGCCCTAATAAGAAGTGCTGGTGCTGTCACCTTAATTTGCATTAGTCCTACTGAGAAATGCTGGCAGTATCTTTTAATGGCAGTAGAATCCTTCTGGCAAGTGCTAATAGCGCCTCACACTTCCCACGAGTAAACATTCCACTTGCTTAGAAGGTTAAAGAAGGCGATTGACTGAATGCCCAATGAATCCTTGTTTTTCCTGCTGAGAATCCCAACAAGTGCATCTGCCCAATTAAAATACACAGTTTTACAAAACTCTACACAAGGCGTCTTCATTCTCAAATCGCAACCACAGTCCTGGTACAAAACCTTCAGATCTATTGACTGCTAGTGCTTCCTCCAACACAAATAACTTGCCAGACTCTGCGATTTCAAAGACTTTAATTGAATCACAAAGCTGCTAGACTTTGAATCATGATATGAAACACGCTTAAATATGTAATAATGTGCACATACTGAGTGTGCTCACTAGCCGCTGCATTACATGCACTTCACTGCTGGTGCAAAGGGGACTGCAAGGGCAATTTGCTTTTAAGGAAGGCCTCTTCTGTAATATGGTGGGGAAGAGGGGAAGTTCCATCATTTTCATGAAGGAATTTCCCATGAGACCTTACTGTTCTCATAGGTGGCTATTGAAAGACTGTTTTGCATATGTTTGGTATCCTTCCGTAAAGTTTTACACAGGATAAAAAACAATGAAAAAGAAGCTGGCAAGAGTGATTGCCTATGGATATCATTACGTCAAAGCTTTCCATTCATCACTTCTTTGCGTTTGTACTAACTGACCCTAAGTTGGAGGGAGGATCCAGGAAACAGGAATAAATCTGTGCCCGATAATGAGATCTATCAAGGTTGAAACCGGTCTGTAGTCTGCTTATGTTCCCGTGCAGAGGTCTTGTGTCTCCACAGTTCACTGGCCTGCTCCCATTGATGGTAAGAGTAAGGCCCTCATTACGAGTGACCCAGTGCGGCAAAAGGTGTGCTAGCACTTTTCCAGGCGTGACTTGCTGGTAGTTCATGCCCCTACGGGCAGATAATTCACTGAAGCACTGGCACTGTTACTAACGGTGCCGGTGCTTCAGTGTTCACATTCCATTGGAGTCCGTCGGGACTCTGCGGGAATGGGAACTTACCATTTCGCTGTTGCCCATAATATCCTGGTGTTACCAGGATATCGGGTAGCGGAAATGGTAAGCCAAGGTTGCCGGTAGGCCGCCAGTAAAACTGCCGGCCTCCCGGCAACCTCATTATGATGGCCTAAAACTTATTTACAGATGGATGGAACACTTCAGTAAAGGTGCAAATAGGCCGGTCTATATGCCCTCTGCATATGAACACAAGCAACCCCAAGCATGTTTTGGCCTTGATGGACCTTGACAGTGAGGTGATTCGTAATTAGCTACGCACTGTAAGCAAGGGAACCATGTCACTCTACAAATTTTGTTTGAAGATGATGCATTAAACACCAACAGGTGATAGGTAGAAAGCTTGAACAGATTGTTTTCCCAGTGGTTACAGTTTGTACAACCTTTCCTTCCATCACTTTTTGGTGTTTAAAACATCACCATTAACCAAAATATATAGAGTATCATGGTTCCCTTGATTACAGTGCCTTGTTCTTCAAGCCTCACCTCACTGGCCATGTCCAATGAGGCCAAAACATGCATTGTATGTTGTTACATGGCTTAAAGCCATCTTAATAATAGCTGAATACAAGGTATAGCTCTGAAGCCAAGCTGTCATATAGTACATATTGTAGGTAGGTTTCCTGAGTCTGTAGACTTCCCAGCCCCAAGTGGAGAAGTATTATTCTCGCAATCACTCGCTGCTTCATGTCATGCATTGCATTGACAGTTTACTTAACGCTGCCACACAAGGACCACACAGCTTTACGTTTGAAACGTCAGCAAAAACCCCTATAAAAAGATCCAAGCCTCCCCACAGACATGAGATTTCAGATTTAATTTAGAATTAACAGTTTATTGGGATCTGTAAAATGTTTTCAACAAATATAATTAACATGATGCAGAGGAACCAAGGCAACAGGGTGTGATTTTACTAAATGTCAACGAGAATATGATCATATAATCATCAAGACTGACATTTAAAATTTACCAAGGATACGTGACATATTTCACTCACAAAGAGTACAGATCCGTCTTTTCTCACTGTCCTATTTAACTTTATTTTCTTCAGTGTTTCCCAGGTTCGAGTTTTAAGAAGAGGTGAGTTCTTGGCAAAAACAGCACTTGGACAACTGACAAAACTGGACTCTGTGCCAGGCTTCGGCTGCTGCACGTGATTCAGGGGCAATCCATGAAGCCACATTATGTGGAATTCATGGCGGCAATAATCAAATGCTCATTTACCGAGAAAGAACGGTGTCAGGTATTCTTTCGCATTGTCCTTTGGCTTGGGTACTTCTTTGTGTAAAATGGTGCATGACCAACTGATTTGCACTTTGGCGAGACACGTTGCACCACACGAAAACTAGCAGGATACATCTGGCAGTTGCTTAATTTCAAAGGATTTGGTGTTGCGTTTGTAATATATATTCAAAACATATACAATCGTCATGATCACGTTTTCAAAGAGTGTTACCCGTGGTCTTTAACAGGTATTATTTCATAGTGCCTTACTCTTAACTATCGCGCACCCCCTCCCAATTTATACTCGACCCATAGGGGTCACACTACAGCAGGGTGCATTATCACAGTAATATAGGGTCGTCAAGAAAGGCAAGGGAATCGGAAAAGAGGTATGGTAGGACTTTCTTTACAAACACAACCCTCATCACAGCATTGTACTCAAAAACCACCTTCAGCACTCGACTGTGAATGCACATACATGTGCCCACACTCAGAGCTGGACTGTATAACACCCACCATTTTTGCACACACACCACCAGCCCTGCAACGTGCACAGACCACAGTACTACATACACACACAGATCAACTGCCCAAGCACTATACATACACACACAGCCACACACACACATATGCACACAATTTGCACACCACCCCAGCACTACACAAACACACACAGATACACAAAACATCCCAACTTTGCACACAGAGACACAAAGGGCCTGATCACGACTTTGGTGGTAACGCCGGCGGTATTTCCTCTGGTGGTATTAGCCCTACCGCCGAACTCCCCAGCGCTACTAGTGCCGGATCACGAGTTCGGCGCCAATGTAATTCCCCATTCCCCATTGAGCTCATTCGGGAATGCCCCATTCCCCATTGGGCTCAATGGGGAAAATTCGTGCTCTTACCGCCGGCGGATTTCCCGCCAGCGGTAATAGCGTGAATTTTCAGCGGATTTCCCCCCAGCCAAGAGCTGGGGCAAAATCCGCCGAAGTCCTGATTTGGCGGACCCTTAAATCCGGCGGTAATAGCGCGACCGCCGAATTTAAGGGTTACCGCCAAAGTCGTGATGAGGCCCAAAGTGGGTTAAATATAGCCCAGGAACCATTAAATGCCCTGGCCACATCAAGCCTACAAGTGCCGAAATACGTTATTGTAATCGGACAAGCAAAGAAAAGGCCAGCAGTTCATTTCAACTGCAAAACCATGAAAAATCTGGTTCATTTGCTAAAATCGAGAGACCATGGAAATGTGTGCATTCTGCAGCTTGGAATAAGGAATATTTTAAATATCAAACTACACCGCAGAAGAGAATTAAAAGTTACATATTATGGTGTTAAAAGAAACTGCGAGAATGAAGATGGAAAACTATATTTTGTATTTCAAGACATTGGTGCAAGTGCCAAGTAGAAAAGTCAGAATGTAAAAGCATCATTTATTTGCTGTTCCTAGGACTGAACAAAGAGCTGTGCTGAGCTCAGTGATTTTTCCCCACAGCAAGCCAAAAGGTCAAGTCCTGCATCTTCTCTTCATCTAAAGAATGTCTTATAAGCGCACAGAGCCTAGAAGAGGGGCGGAGCTTGTGCCAAACTAAGGGTTTATGAGGTGAACAGATGCTCCTGTGAAAACAAAAGACCAGGCTAATCGAAGTGAACTCTTAAAAATACATTGAATTAAAATGTGATTTCTGGTTAAGTCCAGGATCTGACAAAATAGTGAGAATTTACAGAAGACTGCCACATGAGTGAGGGGCAGAGTTAGACCCATCTTGTCAATAAGATAAGAACACTTCTAAATGCCTTTTACTTTGCAAGAATGTTAAGTGTTTTACACCAGGCCAAACCGACAAAGAAACAAAGGGCCTGAATTACATGTGAAGTTTCTTGAACAATGAATACATATGTAATTAAAGTCAAAGTATGCATATGCCTTGAAATTACCATTGGTTCTTTTGGAGAAATCATTATGGTTGATTATTTTGAGAACCATAATGTGCATAAAAATGGTTCAAATATAATTAAAACACTTATGGGAAAACCTATCTAGAAATTTATAACTAAAGTTATAAAGTGAAAATGTCATGAAGCAGAGGTTTGGAGAGATGGCAGCTCATTGAATTAGATATCTGTATAGAAAAGCTTGTGTTGATAACAGTCACCATTGTGGATTAAATTACAAAAATCTGCCATTCAAACCTGAAACATCGTGCTGAAATGAGAAACATTTAATTAAGTCTGGAATGATTAGACCATTTTTTATATTTGTAAATTGAAAAGCTTTGCCATGTTGTTCTTTTTAAGGTCATAACTAAAGTGGTCCAAAATGCAATTTCAAAGGGGTAGAGTTATAACTTGTACGGATGATGCCTAGTAACTGCAGGAACCAATGGTTGCAATGGAGTTGGAAAATGCATGTCCAAGCAGAATAGTTAGTAAATCAGCTGAAACATCCAAATGTAGATAATTTGGGAGTGGTTAAAGATTTATAAGGTGACACACAATGGGAAAGGAAGAGAGCTGTCTGAAATCATCTGAGTAGGACCTGCTGTAAAAACTTGATGGAGTACCAACATTGCATGTGAGGTGGATTAAACCACGAGGAAGACTAAAAGCTGGAGGGAACTTGGAGTGGCACATAAAGGGATAGATTATGGAGCTATCCATGACTGAACCTGTAGAGGTCATTTTACCAAGTCCCCATGTGGCCCATGAGATGATTCAGGAGCCCAGTTGTCTTTTCCTGACCACAAAACCCAGAGATATTCTATGTAAGTAAACTTGTCCAACCAAACCAAGTCTTGTCGGGATCTGCCTGATTTAAAATCTTCCCTATTGATTGCATGGGCTGACCAAGTAGATCCTTAGTATTTTTACTAAATAATAATTTAATTAACTCCCATATAGTCAATTAATGTGGGGTGATATTGGGGGAGTTTGAAACCTCCAATCTCTCTCCTAGAGCTGATTAACGGTATAGTAACTTAAAATTAGTGGGTGTCCCTGACCTTATTGTGTCAAACTCCAAAATCCCCTAAAGGGAAGGTGTGTACTTATAGAAAAGATATTCATAACTGTTCACCATACCCAGGACCCTGCCTTAAAGCAGAGGGGTTTTGAATATAAACTGAATATTTGGGTTTGTGCTGGGGTGGAAGAATGTGTTGCCAAATTAAATAGAGTGAAGTCGCTGATTAAAAGCCTACTCTCTACAGAGAGTGAGAAATTGACTCCTGATAGCTCCATATACATAAAAAGTGTTTTGTTTTTAAAAGTCGGTTGTGTGCCACACTGCATATGGGAAATTGCTTTTGTCAATAGAAAACGGTTGCATGTTTTTTAAATTGAACTTGTAGAGTGTATTGCCAAGTGTATGATACGGTCAGGTTTCAAGGTTCTACATGTTATAAAGTAAACCCCATGCAAAGTGTATTGTGAACTTAAATTGTTCCTTCATGTCCAGTGTGCGGCACAATTTTGCAAATTAAGAGTATTTTGTGAGTAACCCAGGTATCTGAAGTATTCTATAGACCTATGTTTCTATGTGACCAGAGTGGAAATAACCAAAGAAGGGAAACTGTATGTACATGTTGTAGGGTTAAAGAGTCTGTGATCTGTGCTATCCTAAACAAGCTGGTGTTTTCAATGTGTGCAAAAAGTAAATTGTTAGGAAAGAAAAGCATTTGGGCCACAGAGTGAAGTGGTGTGACTTGTTAGTTTGTACAACTATTAATTTGACTATTTATTAATAATATATATATATTCTTTCTACACACCTGACTGATTCTTGACTTACCTATTGCTACAAGGGGAGGGATCTATGTGGTATGATATGTTTCATAGACAGGGCTAGATTGAATTATATCAACAGTTATATTGGTGTGGTGCCTTTGATTTGTGGGACGAACTCCCTGCATTAAATTTTGCCCCATAAATATACCCCACAGCCACCACCAGCACTGCACTGCACATACAGCCTGGAGCAGTTCCTTGGGCACATACTATACCCCAACATTGTGCTCTAGATACATACACATAGAATGTGTCCCCCGCATACCGTAATGGTAAGCGGGGGACATCCGTGCAACCCCAGCTCTGCTTGGGCGCAGTAATGGGGGTCAGGAATTTTGCACAGCACTCAGGCGCAGTATTAGTAATTTTGCCACGATCGTGGTGACATTTTGATATAATTTCCTGAGCACCAGAGCACATCATGCCAATATCTGAAAAATAATGTTACTTTCTAGCTGTAAAACAGCAAAATATGGCAAGTGGTGCAAGTACAGGAATATTAAGCCAATGTCTATACATCAGTCAAAACCACTGCCTTTGCCAATGTTTGTCTAATATTCCTCCATCAATATTCTCTCTTGGACTTTAACACCATTCTCCCTTCCCCTAACCACCCCACTTTCTTCTTTGCAGAGTTGCTGGCCATTCTGTGATCCTTCTCTACTTCGTGCAACGTGGCACACCCTGAGAACAACAAATAGAGGAAAAACAAAATAGGAACGGCTACAATTCAGTCAAAAGAAAATCCATTCTACATGCACATGCAGTTACCGGGTCATCAGGCCGTAGTTTCTTGGAAGGAGGGCCGCCATCTTCGGGGTGCAGCATGTAGTAAAGCCGCACCTTGTTGGCATGCTTCTTGCTCTAGATGGAAGAAAGAAAAAGTGTTGTCAGACAATGGATGTTTTCTGGAGGAAATGACGAATAGACTGAAAGCGAATGAGATGCCTTTGACCCAGATTCTAAGTTCCCGAGCGATCACCTAATCTAGTTGCCAATGGATTACCTGCACCTGCGTGTTGTTTGTATAATGAGTCCTAGTGCAGAGTCGCATTGTGGTATTCCTATCACTTTACGCTAACCTTGGATGCTCAACTTAATATCGCCATGCTGCCCTTTCCGTGTGTGTGCGTGTGCGTGCGTGGAGTTCACTGACCTGCAGTGGTGCACTTGTCATACCACCACGAAGTAAATCCAGGTACGTTTTGAAGATTTCTCCAATGATTGCATTCGAGAAATGTGTACATATGATTTTCAATGGAGATTACCAATGCATTTACTTTTGCTCATTCTGAAAAACAGATCGGATTTTACTATTCTGTGGCTCCACAAACGACACTCTACTGGTGGCTGTTCTCCTACATCCATTAGGCTAATTATTTCGCTTCTTCACTCATGCCCGTGTGCCAAGAAGCAAACTGTGTCTATGAATTCAAAATCTTATTAGCGGCAACTCAAATACAGTTTCACTGTGTTTGTGTGTGCACATGTATTGTAATGCCAGCCCTGATGTGGCAAAGAAAGAAATACGTTCAAATATTTTACACGATGTGAAAGTGTTAATTCATGAATGTTTAAAACTTGGTCATGGCACTGTTAGTCAGCACCCTTTTCAGATCTTCGTAAACATGAGATACTGGCCCTCATTAGAAGTTTGCCGGTATCTCGCCAGTAATTTGGGCGGGATACCAGAAAACAGACCTACCATTACCAGTGCCTGATATGCCAGAATTACCAGCATATTACAGGTGCCAGCCTACGGTAGGTAAATTCCTATTCCATAGAGTCCATAGGACTCCATGGAGGGCTAGCCGGTATTACCAACACGGGTAATACTGGCTGTTTATTGCCTGTGGGAGCCTGAGTTACCTCCAGCTCTTGGTTGGAGGTAAATCAGGTAACCCCACCAGCAAACTTGATGTTTGGCAGTGCAGGAAATGTGGCAGTAACAGCATTACCACCACTTTCTTTCCTGCACCGCCAAACTTTGAATGAGACCCACTGTATTTCTGTTTCACCTCAAGTTGGTCCTTTGCTAGTCTAAAGGGCCTTGGGAACCAGTGCTTGAGCTGGGAGTCTATGTTGACATCCAACTCATCACATAGAATTTCTTATTATAGGGAAAATAGGAAGGCATAAGAATGTAGGGGATGCATTAGGCCTATATTTTGGATTGCCTGAGAAGCATTGCTGAAAATGTTGATTTTTTGGTATCATACCAAAATATCAAAGACTAATGCTGCGAGTCAGAAAACACTGACAGGGTAATTCATAGAATTTCGCTGAAAAGTGTCGCAAGCGGCTGGCGCAGAGTGTCCGCGTGCGATTGACTGCGCCAGGCACGTGCGCTAAAACCGATTTCCGCGCACAGCGTATTCATGGATTTCATGCTCCCAAACCAGCCGTGGCGCAGAGTATCGCAGCGACCCTGCAGCAGCGCCAGTAACGCCCCCAAGAACGCCCTCGCGCAAGGAAAAGCCATCAAAATCGCTAAATCATCGCAAAGGGCTGCGCTAACCCTGGACCAGTTTACAGGGCTGCCAAACAAGGAACGCAAAGCGGGTAACGTGCATATCAGGGGTACGCGTGAAGTTATACACGCGATTAGCCAGGGTACGTGTATTACAGGGGTACGCGGGAAGTTTAACACGCGATTGGCCAGGGTACGTGTATTACAGGGGTACGCGGGAAGTCTAACACGCGATTAGCCAGGGTAAGTGTATTACAGGGGTACGCGGGAAGTTTAACACGCGATTAGCCAGGGTACGTGTATTACAGGGGTACGCGGGAAGTTTAACACGCGATTGGGCAGGGTACGTGTATTACAGGGGTACGCGGGAAGTCTAACACGCGATTAGCCAGGGTAAGTGTATTACAGGGGTACGCGGGAAGTCTAACACGCGATTAGCCAGGGTAAGTGTATTACAGGGGTACGCGGGAAGTTTAACACGCGATTAGCCAGGGTACGTGTATTACAGGGGTACGCGGGAAGTTTAACACGCGATTAGCCAGGGTACGTGTATTACAGGGGTACGCGGGAAGTCTAACACGCGATTAGCCAGGGTAAGTGTATTACAGGGGTACGCGGGAAGTTTAACACGCGATTAGCCAGGGTACGTGTATTACAGGGGTACGCGGGAAGTTTAACACGCGATTGGGCAGGGTACGTGTATTACAGGGGTACGCGGGAAGTCTAACACGCGATTAGCCAGGGTAAGTGTATTACAGGGGTACGCGGGAAGTCTAACACGCGATTAGCCAGGGTAAGTGTATTACAGGGGTACGCGGGAAGTTTAACACGCGATTAGCCAGGGTACGTGTATTACAGGGGTACGCGGGAAGTTTAACACGCGATTGGGCAGGGTACGTGTATTACAGGGGTACGCGGGAAGTTTAACATGCGATTGGCCAGGGTACGTGTATTACAGGGGTACGCGTGAAGTTATACACGCGATTAGCCAGGGTACGTGTATTACAGGGGTACGCGGGAAGTTTAACACGCGATTGGCCAGGGTACGTGTATTACAGGGGTACGCGGGAAGTTTAACACGCGATTAGGCAGGGTACGTGTATTACAGGGGTACGCGGGAAGTTTAACACGCGATTAGCCAGGGTAAGTGTATTACAGGGGTACGCGGGAAGTTTAACACGCGATTAGCCAGGGTACGTGTATTACAGGGGTATGCGGGAAGTTTAACACGCGATTGGCCAGGGTACGTGTATTACAGGGGTGCGTGGGAATCATCACACGCGATTAGGCTGGGTGGGTCCTCACAGGTGTTCCCTGTACACCCTCCACGGCCCCTGCAGGCAGCCTACAAAACAGGGGACTACCCTGCACACCTGCTCATGTCCCCCTGCACCCCCACCCCCCAGCAGTGCAGGGGCAGCCTCCACCAGGCCCCCACTCATGTCTCCCACCACCCCCACCCTCCCGCCACCAGGGGCAGCCTCCACCAGGCCCCCACCCATGTCTCCCACCACCCCCACCCCCCGCCACCAGGGGCACTCTCCACCAAGCCCCCACCCATGTCTCCCACCACCCCCACCAGTGCAGGGGCACCCTCCACCAGGCCCCCACCCATGTCTCCCAACACCCCCACCCACCAGCACTGTGGGGCACGTGGCCAGCAGGCAGTCAGGCAGCAGCAGATGGCAGGTGGGAGCGTGCTCAGGGCTCTGGGGGGCAGTAATTTGGCCTCCTGGCCAGGAGCGTGGTCTCTCGTGTGTGAACGCGTGGACAGCCTGATAGGGAGTGAAATCCCACACGTCAGCAAAGGCCCTTAGCGCGTAAACCCGTCAACAGCATATGCGCGCCTATAGTCAACTGCACGTGCAGGAAATTGTTGCGTGACACGTCCCAGTGTCAAAGCGTGTGATTGGTGAAAATGGATGTACACGTAGAAGTGACAAAGCGTGTGATTGGTGAAAATGGATCTACACGCAGAAGTGACAAAGCGTGTGAATGGTGAAAATGGATCTACACGCAGAAGTGACAAAGCGTGTGATTGGTGAAAATGGATCTACACGCAGGAGTGACAAAGCGTGTGATTGGTGAACGTACACGCCGCGTAAGTGACGCTGTACGTGTGGGCCTGTATATAAGGTACATGTAGAACACCATTTCCTTGTACGTGCTTTTCGTGGAGAGCGAGTGGGTGAAATCTGTACTTCTTGTCGTTTCACACGCGATTTACTTCACGGCGTTTCCAGTTCGTATTCCCTGTTACCTCTGACAGCTTTTTCTCTTTTTTCTCTTTTACTGGTTTACCTGGGCCTGTTCCCTCAAACAGTGTCCCCTTCTACTGTTGTCCTGTCTTCTCAGACAGCGTACACATCTTCTTTTGGCGGGGGTTTAGCCAGCCAAACGCGCTCATTCTTCACGCTCTTTTACCTGGCAGACGGTGAGTCACGCACGTATCCAACTTCTGTGCTTGCCCCGTGTGTAGCCTACCCCTTCAGAGGTCATTCTAGGCTGCGTGTGACACGCATACGTTCATTCTTGTGTTACTGGGTGCCACAGCGTAGTGCAGGTTTTTCTTTCTGCACACGTGGTCTAGGAGGGGTTGCGTGCACGTCATCTCCCTTTTTTGGGCCTCCTGTGCGTTGCGTGACCCGTCATCTTTCCCCAGGGGTTACAATCAGCCGTGCTAGAGCACTAGGGTACAATTACCATCTGGTACCCAACCCCTTTGACCCCCAATTGCCCAGGACAATTGTCTACAGCCACTCCCATACGCACATTAATATCAGTGCCATGGCTGGGAGGCGAGGATTCCGTAAGGGTGGCAAAGGTGGAAGAGCCACAAGTGGTGGCCGTGGTGGATCCGGTAGGGGACGTGGTCGTAACTTGCAGGGTGAGCCTGTCCCCCCATGTGTGGAGGACCAGTCAAGGGCACCCATCATCCCCCCCCCTCCCCCCCTCCCCCCCTCCCGTTGAGGCTGAAGTGGCTGACACCATCCATGCTCAGCCCTTGTTGGACCAGCCCATTGTGGCACCAGACCTGGCTGACTCCATGGCTGACTTCCAGGTCAGCAGGGCTACGACACGTGCGCTGGTGCACGTTGATGCCATCATGCCACGTGGATCTGGGGCAGCAAGGTCATCTGCTGCACCAAGGAGGCAGGGCGGAGTGGCTACAGGGGCAGCTGCGGCTCCATCCACCCCAGCCCTCACACACCCAGCCAGGACAGTGTCGGTCCTAGTCCATGCTGCTGACATTCCCCCTGACACCATCACACTAGAGCCAATGCCTGCACCAACTCCCATGCTGAGTGTGCAATCCCACACTCCTGATACAAAGTCCACCAGGGCTCCTGCCCCTAGTGTCCAGAGCGGCGCAGGACACTCAGGATCACCACCACCTTCCAAGCGGAAGAGGAAGAGTGCTCGTCCGGCACAGGCTGATGCCCCAGACACGGCTACACAGTCCGGCCCGTCCAGGAAGCCCAGCTTCACGGATGACGAACTGAATGCACTTGTCGAGTATGTGTCCGGACATGACAACGAGATGGTCATTGTTGCAGGATCCAAGACCACACCTGCACAACGCCAGGCACACTGGCAGACCGTTGCGGACATCGTAAGTGCCCTTGGAATCGTGAGGCGCACAGCCAATGATTGCTATAAGCGCTGGAATGACCTAAAGCGCAGGGCAAAGAGTAAGCTGGCCTCAAGTCATGCCGCAACTCTAGTGACTGGAGGTGGGTCTCCAGTAGTAGACATGGAACTCACTCCACATGAGTCAGTCGCTGGGACCTACGTCACGGAGGAACAGATCCAAGGCGTGGGAGATCTGGCTGATTACGAGGCATTGTCCGGTGAGTGCACATGCATGTGTGTGTCATCCATGTGCATGGTGTGTGTGTGAGGGCTTCTGTTTGGGTGCCAGGTGAGAGTGTGTGCGCCTCAGTCGTATGGGTCAGCCATGTGCTTCATGCAATACTTCCTGCGCAGCTGCATTTGGCCATAGCAGTATCCCTTCTGCCAACAGTAGACATCTAGCACAACTGCACGCCAGTTGCCCTTGAAGTGTCACCTTGACACAACATATTTGCTTATTTTTCACTGTTCATTCAGTCAGTTTGTTTGCATTCCACCACTTTCACTAGGCATGTCGCTGTCCACTAGTCACATGTCTGACATGGGTATGGTAAAGTGGAGTGACTTTGTTACCTGGATATCATTTGTACACACATGTCCCTGTGCAATTTGACCATTTCAGACTGGCAGCTCCAGGTGAAAAATCTGACCTGTTAGAATCAGAAAAGCTATTACATGCGGGAACTGGACTGAATGAATAGGTGCTGCCCTCCTCTCCATCTTCACTCAATAGCAATGGTACATGCCATCTGTGTGATGGCATGTGTGTTTCACCTGCCAATCACAGGCCAATGTGTGATGCCACTGCCAGGCAGCATGCAGAAAATTTGTTCATCTTCCATCTTGGTGTCATCAGTGTGTGCCATTTGCCTGCACTTCATACGCAGTGAGGGTGCATGCATGGGAGGGTTTTAGTCATGTGGGACATGTGTCAATCAAGTACTGGTTCTCTTGCTTCTCAGCCCTCAATGTGTGCCATGGTGCTAATGCCTGTTTCCATTACTTTGTTTTCATGTCTTTGCAGGGGAAGACGCACCTGATACTGCTGGGGTTGTGGAGATGGTGCAGACCCAGGAGGTGTCCCAGGGCCGACCAACCACCAGTGAGGGACGTGGTGTGGTGGTGGGGGAGAACCCACAAGTGCTGCAGGTCGTGCTCTCAAGGGGTGTCTCTGGCTGCACCTCCCCCGAGCTGTACTCAGGTGTTGATTCGGATGAGACCTACGTGCCGTCGCAGGTGAGTGTTCCAGGGAGGGATTCTGTTCTGTCTCACCCACCTGCTCCAGGGTCAGTACCCTCCATGGGGATGTCAGTGTTGGCAGCTACGCCTTCGGTGGTTACGGATGCAGGGTCACACTCCGCGACATCTGATCCTGTTCCTGGGCCAGCAGATCAGAGGGGGAATGCAGTCCTGCAGCCTCAGGCAGTGCCGGCACAGCAAGGCGCAGTTCGCCTTGCCCCAGACAGGTGTGGTGCCCGCCGACGTGGTGGCCGTACGCCACCCGGCAATACCGCATGGGAGCAATCCATTTACGGTATGGCTACCCAACAGGCTGCATCATCCGAGATGATGGCTCAGGCCATGGATAGGGTGGCCACTTCCATTGTCCCCCCAGAAAGGCTGATGGAGCGACTAGAGCAGGCAACCGACTCCATCTGCCAGTCACACAGGGAGGACATGTTGGGGTCCAACAGGGACAGGCGGGCGGCACTGGCGACTCTGCAGGAGGCCATCTCCATTGAGTCCCAGGGCCACAGGGAAGCCCTGAGGCAGGAGCTCCTACACCTCAGGACGACTCTTGTTGAGCTTGAGGCTTCAACACACCAAAGGACAGAACAGCAGCTGGAGCGTCTCACCCGTACGCTCTCAGCTGAGATGCAGGCAACGAGGGCGGAGGTCCGGGCATCCCGTGAGTTGTTGCATGGGGACCTCCGCACACTCATCCTCCAGAACCAGACCTACCACACCCGCATGCTTGCAGCCATGGAGGAGCAGACTAGGGCCTTGCGTGGGCTGCCTCCCATAGTGCAACCACCTCCGGATGCAGCTGCACAGGGTGATAATAGCGACAGCAGTGATACTCCCACAATAGGGTAGCCGTGTGGGCCATGAGCCCATGGAGGTGTTTTATCTTCCCAGGATCCACGCAGGTGGGTTCTGGTGTGCATCCTGTCCTCGGACCTCCTGGGTGGCCTCCCCAACCCCCCCGGGCCCATCAATGGCCATTTTTGATTGTTTCTTATTTTTATTTTTATTTTTATTTCTTTTATTCCCAATTTTTTTGGGACGATCTGTTGGCTCCGATCTGTTGGCTTCGATCTGTTGGCTCCGATCTGTTGGCTCCGATCTGTTGGCTTCGATGTGTTGGCTCCGATGTGTTGGCTCCGATGTGTTGGCTTCGATGTGTTGGCTCCGATGTGTTGGCTCCGATGTGTTGGCTCCGATGTGTTGGCTTCGATGTGTTGGCTTCCGTGGTTCCTGTGGGCATACGCTGCATTGTGGCTGGGCACATGCAGGCTTGTAATGTATTTGGTTCAGATGCTTGGGTTTGAGTCACACACACCCCTCCTGCTTCCCGTTTCCATGGGCTTGCAAAGGGTGTGCCCAAGTGACAGTGAATTACACAGTGACGTTGGACTCCCATGAGCTGTGTGGCCAGTCTGTAGTCAATACTGTGTATACATTCATAGTGCATATTGTTGTTGTGTTGTACACAGCATGTTGCATTGATGTGTAACTCTTCTTCTGTGTCTACCTCCCAATTTGCAGGTCCCTTCCTCAAGTCCACACAAGGACCTCTAGTCTGGCGATGGGGACCATGTTGGCAGCAGTGCACCTACAACTCTACATGGCGCCAACACTGCACAGTTGGTAGTGGTGGGAGTGCAGGCATTTCCAGGTGGTGAGACTACTAATATGTAACATTTTTGATGTCATGTTAATGGTACTACGTGCTCAAGTATGTTGTTGGTCCGGCATTGCTGTGAGCATTTCAGGTGTTGCAGGTTTCTAATAGTGCCACTGTACATAGTGAGAGTGATGTCATGTTGTGGGGATTACTTTGTTTACCTGCAATTAGCATGACATGGCACGGTGTGTCGTGTGGCAGTGCTGGGGTTGGGTTGGCTGACATGGCACTGTCCTCTTGTTGCATTTTGCAAGTGGGTATTCATTTTAGCTGCTTCAATGTGTAACTTCACAATACTGCATTGGTGGTGTCTGTGTGGGTAGGGATGCACACATTGTGACACTTCCAGGTGAACAATCTCAGGCTGACATGGAATTCCCGGTTCATTCTCCACACATTCAGGATCAGTGTCAGGTTGAGTCATCATTGATTGTCAGATGGAATGTGCCAGGGCAGTGTGCACTCCACAGGGGTGTGATTTCTATGTGAAGTAATTAGCCACTAGCTGTGTACGGGCTGCCTCCCCCCGTGCCCTTTCCCCTCCCATGCGCAGCGGCTGTGCATGTGGTTGGGGATGTGGGGCCACCACCATGTCCACGGCCAGGCCCCGGCGTGTTGCAACGTTGTGCAGGACACATGCTGCCACTATGATCCTGCACACTACTGGGGGAGCGTATAACAGCTGCCCGCCAGAACGGTCAAGGGAGCGAAAGCGTGACTTCAGCACTCCGAATGTGCGCTCCACTATGCCCCTGGTTGTAATGTGGGCTGTGTTAAATCTTACCTGGGGTGGCGTGGTGGGGTTCCGAATTGGCGTCATCATGTGGGGGCTGAGAGGGTAGGCACTGTCCCCTGTGGAGGTGGGGATTGGTATCATTGGTGAGGTTGTGACCTTGCTCAGTATCCAACATGCATGCATGTGCAGTGGCATACATACTCACCAAGCAGCCATGTATCGCCATGCCGCCCAGCTTCTAGGTCCCGGCTTAGGGTGGACATTCGGTAAATGAAGCTGTCGTGGGTGGAGCCGGGATAGTTGGCATATACTGAGGTGATGATTCCCTTGGCATTACATGCTACCTGCACGTTGATGGAATGCCAGTGCTTGCGGTTCCTATAGATGTGCTCAGATGCCCTGGGGGGACGTAGAGCCACATGGGTGCAGTCGATGGCACCTAGCACTTTGGGGAATCGTGCCACTGCGTAAAAATCCAGGGCGGCAGCATGCCTTTCTGCAGGTGTTCTGGGCAGGTATATGTGCCTGCGGACTGATGGGCGTGCAGTCATGATGTTCAAGACCTGGTGTAGGCAGCGTGACTGGGTGGCCTGTGACACCCCACCCACTATGGCACTTGTCCGCTGAAATGATCCAGTGGCTAAGAAGTGCAGTACATTGAGGACCTTCTCCAGGGGGCTGAGTGCTTGGGAGCACAGGGTGGGTGATGTGAGGTCATCCTCCCACTCACTCACCAGGTCCAGTATGATGTGTGGTGGAAACCTGTACCTCCCATACACCTGGTCATCAGGCATCCCGAAAAGGCTGGTTCTGGGTGTGAATATTCTGGCCCTGACTATCCTCCTCCTCCTCCTTTGGTAGCCCACTGCCACTGCTGCTAGGAACGGTATGTTCATCCTGGCGTCTGAGCTTGTTATTGTTAAAGTCCGCAATTTATGCTTAGCGCGTGTTCTAGGCGAGCGTGTGACCCGAGCACCCCTGGAATCCAGTTCCCAGTCCAATAGCGTGTGGAAATTCACACGCACCACGGGATACAGCGTGTGACCCGCGCACCCCTGGAATCCAGTTCCCAGTCCAATAGCGTGTGGAAATTCACACGCACCACGGGATACAGCGTGTGACCCGCGCACCCCTGGAATCCAGTTCCCAGTCCAATAGCGTGTGGAAATTCACACGCACCACGGGATACAGCGTGTGACCCGCGCACCCCTGGAATCCAGTTCCCAGTCCAATAGCGTGTGGAAATTCACACGCACCACGGGATACAGCGTGTGACCCGCGCACCCCTGGAATCCAGTTCCCAGTCCAATAGCGTGCGGAAATTCACACGCACCACGGGATACAGCGTGTGACCCGCGCACCCCTGGAATCCAGTTCCCAGTCCAATAGCGTGCGGAAATTCACACGCACCACGTGATACAGGTTCGCTGACGTACTTGCGTGTGTAAGTGGCCGCGCACCCATTAAATACACGTACATAGGCCAATCGCGTGTACGCGCACTTTTGTCCAATTACACGCGATGACACTCTGACGTGCAGTATCTCCACGTGTGCCCCGTCATCACGTGCTGAGTGGGGAACACCCGTGCGGGTCACGTCACAGACGCGCTTACGCGCTGAGGGACTCTGGTCCAATAGAATCGCGTATGCGTGCTGACGCGCTTACGCGCTAAGGGCCTTTCCTCGGATTTCACGCTGACGTGCAGGATTTTCACGTGCCAAATCACTCCGTATCAAGCTGGCCACGCGAAAACACACGGAAGCCCACGCTCCTGCCCAGAAGGCCGAGTTACTGCCCCCCAGTGCCCCGAGCAGCCTCCCACGTGCCATCTGCTGCTGCCTGCCTGCCTGCCTGCCTGCTGCCACCGTGCCCTGCCATTTGGTGCCTGCACATCAGCCATCTGCAGGGGTCCAGTTGCTGTGTCCACCCCTGCTGGAACTGAAGACTCCCGACTGGTATTACATCGCTCCACAGCCCAGCCCCAGGACCCAGTTGCCCACCCACACCTGCCTCTGGAGTTGCCATGTCGGGCACTTCCACATCTGGCACCAGTGGCAACCCCAGGCCAGAGGGGCAGAGGGGCACCAGCTTCACTGTCACCGAAGTTGGTGTCCTGGTGGAGCATGTCCTGGGGCAGTATGATGCCCTCTTTGGATCGTCCCGCGCCAGCAAGGAAGGACGGCAGAGGATCTGGGCCGACTGTGTGGTTGCCATCAACGCGGAGGGGGTGGCAACCCGCGACGTCCTGAAGATCAAGAAGCGCTGGGAGGACTTGAGGTCCAGGACCCTTGTGAAGGCCCGGCGCCTCGTGGAGGGGGGCCGGGGCCGCATGAGTTCCATCCAGATGAGGGTCCTGGAACGCGTACGCCCAGCGCTCCACGCCCAGATCCTTGAGAGGGAGGCCCGTCTGGAGTTGAGCGGTAAGTGTCCATGCATTACTGTGTGAGACAGGGCATGTTGCGGTGTGCTGGTTCTATGATACTTGCCTGTATGTGTGCCATAGGCCATGTATGCATGTATGTGTGCAGGGACATCATGGTAATGCATGTGCGACCAGTGATGTGTGATGCACATGGTTGTTGCATGTGTTGAAATGCCGCATGGGGAGCCCTATTCAGATTTTGAACATGAGAGCATGCCAGTCTCTGTACCTGGACATGGGTGGGGGTGAGGGATGGGTGCTGATGCCAGGTACATATATGGTAGCCATGTCTGTGTGCCTGACCTGCGTGTCTGTGACTTGTGCATGCCATGGATGCATGACACATGTGTGTGACAATGCAGAGATTCAGTAAAGCAGCCAAATTACCCTTGTAACCGCTGTGTTTGGTGTGTTTGGGGCCAGATGGATGTGACTGAGGTGAAGTGTGTGCATGTGATGGGCATGAGGCATGATGCATGTGAGTTACATATCATTGAATGTTTCAAGAGTCCATTGGACATGCATGGAAATGTCCATGGCATGCACCATGCCTGTTACTGTGTGTGTTTTGCCTGGACTGACCCATGTGTTGTGGAGGGACATGATGGAAGTGTACTTTGACAGTGGTGCTCATCTGCTATTGCTTCCTGTCTAGGGGACCATTGTACAGTGCCCTGATGCTTGTGTTCTTTGTCTCCCTCTACGCAGCGGCTAGTGAAGAAGAGGGCGGAGACGGCGCTGTGGAGCAAGGCGGCGGGGATGCCCCCACGGCTGCAGCGGAAGGGGTGGGTGAGCCCCCACAGGGGCCTGCTACGGTGGGAGACGGTGAGGAGCCATCCAGGTTGGTGGTTTGCACAGAGGAGGAGGAGGCCGCCACTGGGGCACACATGGGGCCTGGTGGGGGCATCCCTGCTGGTGCAAGTGGTGCAGTCCAGGGCCAGGGGCAGGAGGCAGCACAGGTCACCGTGGAGGGGCCTGTGCATGTCGCTGTCCCTGACCCTGTGAGTGCACCACCATGCACCAGCAGGGATGCCCCGTCCCAGGCCTGTCCGCAGGTAGAGGGGATGTCCATGTCACCTGACTCCCCTCCACCTGCGGACGTGGGAACCCCTGGCCGTGCGGAGAAGGTCCTGATTGGGGTCGCGATGCGCACGGCTGTGATTCGTGATGCCGTGCGTGCTTCCCGGGAGGAGCACGCACGTCATCACGAAGTGCACCGTGCCGACGTGGCCCAATTGGGATCGGCCATGTTCGGGGGTTTCCTGCATGTGTTGGCCAATGTGGCGGCCCTCTCCTCCTCTGTGCAGGCTATCCACCAGTCGTTCTCCTTGCCGTCTTCCAGCCCAGATGCCACCAGGGCCCCCTGTGGACCTGCCCCGACCAATGCAGCCAGCTCGGTGGGGATCCCATCCCTGCCACAGTCGGGAGTCAGAGATCCAGCAGGGGTGGACACCAGAGCAACTGGACCCCAGCAGATGGAGGATGTGACGGCATCATCGGGCAGGGCACGTGCACGACGGCGTCGGTGGTTTCCATCAGCCTGGATGCCGTCGTGCTGGCACAGGCAGTTGCGTCGGAGGCAGCAGCAGGCTCAACGTGGGAGGCATCATGGCTCGGGGCCATCAACATCAGGGGTGCAGGCATCGGCCGGAGGGCAGGAGAACCCTGGAATGGGAGTGGCTTCCGTGTGGGAGAGGTTGTGCCAGCGGATAGGTGCGGAGCGGCAGCGGGCAGAGGAGGAACGGCTCACGATGGTCAGGGCGGAGGACTCCATGCGGAGGGCGCTGAGGCGGGCTGAGTGCCTCGAGGGTCTTCGCAGGGAGTTTGAGCTGGACACTGCGTTATCCCTGCGGGACCTCGGGGCCAGGGAACATGCCCGCCTCCAAGCCATTGACCAGGAGTTCGATGATGCCCTGGCCCATGACAACAACCAGTGAGCCGTCCGAATAGCCCGCTGCCTTTGTATATAGTTGTATAGTTAGGGTTAGGTTTCCTTTGTTTTTTTGATTTTTTTTTGGTTGCGATTGGACAATGCACCACTTTTTTGTATATAGTTCACTTTTTAGTTAGTAGTCAGTTAGGTTTAATTTGGTAGGGCTCATGGACCCAGGATGATCTTCTTAATTGGCTTATTTTAATTTTTCAGATTTTTTTCTTGGACATTCATCTTGTTTTGTTTGATTTGCTTTGTGTTTTTTCTTATTTGCTGTTCAATACATATTATTTTTTTAATCTTCAATGTGTCGTATCATCTCATTGCTTTCAGGCATGTCATGTTGGGTGTTTTGTCATTCACTTGCAGCCATTGTGTGTGACAGACATGTGTTAAATTGCATTATTTACATTGGGGGTGTAACATGTAATTGCCTTTGATATGTGGGTGGGTGTGATAGTTGGTTGGGCCTTTTGGCAGGGGAGGATGGGCATTACGGACATGATTGGGGAATGTTGGGACCCAGGTGCAGGGGGGCATGGATTGGACATGGGTGGGGGCCTGCTGGCAGGTCCCACACAGTGCTGGGGGGTGGGGGTGGTGGTAGACATGAGTGGGGGCCTGGTGGAGGGTGACCCTGGTGGCTGGGGGGTGGGGGTGGTGGTAGACATGAGTGGGGGCGTGGTGGCAGGTGCCCCACAGTGCTGGGGGGTGGGGGGGGTGGGGGACATGAGTTGGACATGGGTGGGGGCCTGCTGGCAGGTGCCCCACAGTGCTGGGGGGTGGGGGTGGTGGGAGACATGAGTTGGACATGGGTGGGGGCCTGCTGGCAGGTGCCCCACAGTGCTGGGGTGTGGGGGGGTGGGAGACATGAGTTGGACATGGGTGGGGGCCTGCTGGCAGGTGCCCCACAGTGCTGGGGGGTGGGGGGGGTGGGGGACATGAGTTGGACATGGGTGGGGGCCTGCTGGCAGGTGCCCCACAGTGCTGGGGGGTGGGGGTGGTGGGAGACATGAGTGGGGGCCTGGTGGAGGGTGACCCTGGTGGCTGGGGGGTGGGGGTGGTGGTAGACATGAGTGGGGGCCTGGTGGAGGGTGACCCTGGTGGCTGGGGGGTGGGGGTGGTGGGAGACATGAGTTGGACATGGGTGGGGGCCTGCTGGCAGGTGCCCCACAGTGCTGGGGGGTGGGGGTGGTGGGAGACATGAGTTGGACATGGGTGGGGGCCTGCTGGCAGGTGCCCCACAGTGCTGGGGTGTGGGGGGGGTGGGAGACATGAGTTGGACATGGGTGGGGGCCTGCTGGCAGGTGCCCCACAGTGCTGGGGGGTGGGGGGGTGGGGGACATGAGTTGGACATGGGTGGGGGCCTGCTGGCAGGTGCCCCACAGTGCTGGGGGGTGGGGGTGGTGGGAGACATGAGTGGGGGCCTGGTGGAGGGTGACCCTGGTGGCTGGGGGGTGGGGGTGGTGGTAGACATGAGTGGGGGCCTGGTGGAGGGTGACCCTGGTGGCTGGGGGGTGGGGGTGGTGGGAGACATGAGTTGGACATGGGTGGGGGCCTGCTGGCAGGTGCCCCACAGTGCTGGGGGGTGGGGGTGGTGGGAGACATGAGTTGGACATGGGTGGGGGCCTGCTGGCAGGTGCCCCACAGTGCTGGGGGGTGGGGGTGGTGGGAGACATGAGTTGGACATGGGTGGGGGCCTGCTGGCAGGTGCCCCACAGTGCTGGGGTGTGGGGGGGGTGGGAGACATGAGTTGGACATGGGTGGGGGCCTGCTGGCAGGTCCCACACAGTGCTGGGGGGTGGGGGTGGTGGGAGACATGAGTGGGGGCCTGGTGGAGGGTGACCCTGGTGGCTGGGGGGTGGGGGTGGTGGTAGACATGAGTGGGGGCGTGGTGGAGGGTGACCCTGGTGGCTGGGGGGTGGGGGTGGTGGGAGACATGAGTTGGACATGGGTGGGGGCCTGCTGGCAGGTGCCCCACAGTGCTGGGGTGTGGGGGTGGTGGGAGACATGAGTTGGACATGGGTGGGGGCCTGCTGGCAGGTGCCCCACAGTGCTGGGGGGTGGGGGTGGTGGGAGACATGAGTTGGACATGGGTGGGGGCCTGCTGGCAGGTGCCCCACAGTGCTGGGGTGTGGGGGGGGGTGGGAGACATGAGTTGGACATGGGTGGGGGCCTGCTGGCAGGTGCCCCACAGTGCTGGGGGGTGGGGGGGGTGGGGGACATGAGTTGGACATGGGTGGGGGCCTGCTGGCAGGTGCCCCACAGTGCTGGGGGGTGGGGGTGGTGGGAGACATGAGTGGGGTCCTGGTGGAGGGTGACCCTGGTGGCTGGGGGGTGGGGGTGGTGGTAGACATGAGTGGGGGCCTGGTGGAGGGTGACCCTGGTGGCTGGGGGGTGGGGGTGGTGGGAGACATGAGTTGGACATGGGTGGGGGCCTGCTGGCAGGTGCCCCACAGTGCTGGGGGGTGGGGGTGGTGGGAGACATGAGTTGGACATGGGTGGGGGCCTGCTGGCAGGTGCCCCACAGTGCTGGGGGGTGGGGGTGGTGGGAGACATGAGTTGGACATGGGTGGGGGCCTGCTGGCAGGTGCCCCACAGTGCTGGGGTGTGGGGGGGGTGGGAGACATGAGTTGGACATGGGTGGGGGCCTGCTGGCAGGTGCCCCACAGTGCTGGGGGGTGGGGGGGGGGTGGGGGACATGAGTTGGACATGGGTGGGGGCCTGCTGGCAGGTGCCCCACAGTGCTGGGGGGTGGGGGTGGTGGGAGACATGAGTGGGGGCCTGGTGGAGGGTGACCCTGGTGGCTGGGGGGTGGGGGTGGTGGTAGACATGAGTGGGGGCCTGGTGGAGGGTGACCCTGGTGGCTGGGGGGTGGGGGTGGTGGGAGACATGAGTTGGACATGGGTGGGGGCCTGCTGGCAGGTGCCCCACAGTGCTGGGGTGTGGGGGTGGTGGGAGACATGAGTTGGACATGGGTGGGGGCCTGCTGGCAGGTGCCCCACAGTGCTGGGGGGTGGGGGGGGTGGGGGACATGAGTTGGACATGGGTGGGGGCCTGCTGGCAGGTGCCCCACAGTGCTGGGGGGTGGGGGTGCAAGGGGACATGAGTTGGTGTTCATTAGTTCAAGGAGACATGTGCCTTTGCTGGGGGGCATGCCCATGGTGGGTGGGCTGCCTGCGGGACATGACCAGGGATGCAGGGTAGTCCCCTGTGGTGTGGGCTGCCTGCAGGGGCCGTGGAGGGTGTACAGGGTACACCTGGGAGGACCCACACTGTCAAATCACATGTGGAACTTCACGCGCACCCCTGAAATACAGGCGCCCAGGCTGTTCGCGTGTGGAACTTCCCGCGCACCCCTGAAATACACGCGCCCAGGCTGTTCGCGTGTGGAACTTCCCGCGCACCCCTGAAATACACGCGCCCAGGCTATTCGCGTGTGGAACTTCCCGCGCACCCCTGAAATACACGCGCCCAGGCTATTCGCGTGTGGAACTTCCCGCGCACCCCTGGAATACACGCGCCCAGGCTATTCGCGTGTGGAACTTCCCGCGCACCCCTGAAATACACGCGCCCAGGCTGTTCGCGTGTGGAACTTCCCCCGCATCCCTGAAATACACGCGCCCAGGCTGTTCGCGTGTGGAACTTCCCCCGCACCCCTGAAATACACGCGCCCAGGCTGTTCGCGTGTGGAACTTCCCGCGCACCCCTGAAATACACGCGCCCAGGCTGTTCGCATGTGGAACTTCCCGCGCACCCCTGAAATACACGCGCCCAGGCTGTTCGCGTGTGGAACTTCCCCCGCACCCCTGAAATACACGCGCCCAGGCTATTCGCGTGTGGAACTTCCCGCGCACCCCTGAAATACACGCGCCCAGGCTGTTCGCGTGTGGAACTTCCCCCGCACCCCTGAAATACACGCGCCCAGGCTATTCGCGTGTGGAACTTCCCGCGCACCCCTGAAATACACGCGCCCAGGCTGTTCGCGTGTGGAACTTCCCCCGCACCCCTGAAATACACGCGCCTAGGCTATTCGCGTGTGGAACTTCCCGCGCACCCCTGAAATACACGCGCCCAGGCTGTTCGCGTGTGGAACTTCCCGCGCACCCCTGAAATACACGCGCCCAGGCTATTCGCGTGTGGAACTTCCCGCGCACCCCTGAAATACACGCGCCCAGGCTATTCGCGTGTGGAACTTCCCGCGCACCCCTGGAATACACGCGCCCAGGCTATTCGCGTGTGGAACTTCCCGCGCACCCCTGAAATACACGCGCCCAGGCTGTTCGCGTGTGGAACTTCCCCCGCACCCCTGAAATACACGCGCCTAGGCTATTCGCGTGTGGAACTTCCCCCGCACCCCTGAAATACACGCGCCCAGGCTGTTCGCGTGTGGAACTTCCCCCGCACCCCTGAAATACACGCGCCTAGGCTATTCGCGTGTGGAACTTCCCGCGCACCCCTGAAATACACGCGCCCAGGCTGTTCGCGTGTGGAACTTCACGCGAACCCCTGATATACACGTAGCCCGCTCCCCCAGACCCGATCGCGTGTGAAACTTCACGCGAACCCCTGTGATGCACGTACCCTGCTGAAATCGCGTGTTAGACTTCCCGCGCACCCCGGTATACACGCACACGTATTTTTTGTCAGTGGGTGTCCGTGTTTGTGGGTACCCCTTTGCACGTCTTTTTTCCTGGAGGGCCACAGTATGGGACATTCATCATGGCAGTATATAGGTGCGATTTGTTGGCGCACCTTTTGGCGCACATTTCTTACAGCCGCAGAGACGCTACCGCCTGCTTTCTTGTGGCGGTCGTGTTTGTGCCTGTGCGCTGGTTTGAGCGTGCGCTTTTTTCCCCTATTCTATTCCATGAATACGTGTTGTAGGCGAGCGTGTGGGCGTTCCGCGCACTTGTGCCCTGTACTTCCCCCGTGACGCCCATGTTTTGGCAAGTTGTTCCCCATTCCGAGTGTTACGCCCGTGTTCCGCCTACTTTTGTTGCGTGCGCCGCGCTATGTGCGATTTTCGCTGTGGCCTGTGCGATTTTCGCAGTGACCTGGCGCACGCTGTTAGATGGCCTGTGCGCCAACGTGCGCCGCGCACTTTTTATCGCACATCCGCTGGTTTTCTCGCGCACGGCCTTCCATGAATCGACGTGCGCTGCTTTTCGTGCGATTTTCGCTATTGCACTGCGATTTTCGCTATTCCACTGCGATTCGCACGTTTTTGCCCACTTGCGCCGCGCTAATTATTCCATGAATCGGCCTCTGAACTTTATTAACAAATTTAAACATAGCTCATTGCAAAATGGAGGGGGGCTTTGGCTGAGGTAATAATTAAGGTGGGTCGGATGTGGGGGCTACCCCCTCATTTTCTTCGATGAACAATGTTGAAATTCATGTAAATAAATGCAATTTTTTGTGACTTGCCTGTACTTTTTTCGAAGTTATCACGTAGATCTCTGCAATGGTGTGACTAAATGACTACTGCTCTGCAGGAGTACAGGGACGACTAACAGTTTCTAAAACTCTTACTATGCCCCACAATACTTCAATCAGCATTGATCACAATAAAAAAGGTGAAACAGGCACAGCCTGAATGGTGTACCACCTTTCTCTCTTTAAGGTAAGAAGGTGTGAGCTACGCATCCGAACAACAATAGTCCAGTAAGTTTTAAATTAAAGAAATGTCCATCAAGATTCTATAAAAATAAGACTTTGATTAAACTAAAAGAACAGAATAATTATAAAAGATATGAACAACCCATCCCTGTAATGAAATACACAGCAATGTTGTTCAATTCAAGAAGCAAAGCAAAGAAACCTCAAAGAAGCAACAATGTTCAAATCCATATGGTTCGATGCTTCAAGTGTTTCTGGATGTGTGAAGCCATGATTCAACTTCAGAGGTGAGCTGACTTGGCTGAGTCCTAAAACATGATGTTATTTGACATGTGTTTACAGCTTGAGATGCGAGGAAGCTTAAAAAAGACAGGCGATGTTCAGATTGGAAAATTTTAAAACCGCTCGAAGGGAAGTGTTTCACAGACATCTCTGTTGGGTCTTTGCATCAGCTGAAAGATATTAGAAGAACTTGCAGTAGCTTTTATCAGTCTGAAATAGCAGGGACAGCCAAAGTTGGCTTATTTTGGTCCCGGGGCAGCTGTGAGAAACGTCACTAGTTCTTTGAGGAAAGGTGGGCCCATTGTGAGGGGTCAGAAAAGAAAGCCGGACACAAAGTTGTCATGTTTTTGGTTGAAGAATGTTTTATTAAATTAAATGGATTGGGAAAATGCCTCTCTGACCCTGCTCTAAGAGGAGTTTCCTTAGCTAAAACCAAAAACTAAGGATATATCTTCGTCAGGATGTCTTAAATCAAAAGCCGTCCTTCTGGTCAAACATTCTATCCTGACCCTCACACTAAAAACAAAATAATATAGTGAAAAGTTGAAATGTCTTTAACCTGGTTTTTGCAAAAAGTGTTCCTAAAATACAAATAGAACAGCTCGAAAGTAAATGTTCTCTTAAATGGGAAAGACCTTAGTTCCAGAGGGGGATTCCCTTCCCCTGGATTCTTCACTGGTATCACATATGTCTCTGAGTCTAACAGTCCTCTGAGTATTTCTTGTCCCAGAACAATCCTGTTAGATGAAAACTATTCAACCTTGTAAGTTCTTCCTTAACAAAAGTTCCTTCGCAGTTTAACCAACACTGTTTTTGGTTGACACTCCTTGTGGGTTTGCAATTTGCCTGGTATATTCCTCTGCCAGGACTCTTTATGAACCTTCAACTGCCTGGTGTACTCTCCTGCCAGGACTCTTTACGCACATTCTAATGCCCGGTGTACTCTCCTGCCAGGACTCTTTATGCACCTTCTACTCCCTGGTGTACTCTCTTGCTAGGACATTTCTTGCACTCACAACTGCCTTTTATACTCACCTGCCAGGACCTCTGCCTTCAACTGCCTGGTGTACGCTTGCCAGGACTTTCCTATATTTTAATTCCTCTTTTACATCCAAGTAGCATATACCTTTTCTTGACATGGTATAGCTACTTGTTTCACTGTTCTTTTAAGCTTTTCCCCACTTTGCATTAATTTCTCATTGGGGTTTAGGTTGACACTGTGCCTTTCGAGACACAAACAATATTCTTGTTATTGCACTTTCCATAACTTCACAATGTTCATATTCTCTATGGCGCGGTAGCTGAAACACCCCGGGGTCCCCATTCTGCCCGGGCTCTTCATGGCACATTCTGTCTCCCTCGCATTTATGCAGCATAACTTTGCTACTTTCTTCCCAACCTAGGCATTTCTGATGTCTCTCCAGCTCTCCTTGCAGCTCTTCTCCTCAATGCCTGTTTCTCCTCGGCTCCTGGTAAGGACAACACTGCTTCTCCCAGCTACCGGACACCCAAGAATCCTCATTGGGTACTGGCGTCTCCACGGTATACCTTGCTCGCGCCATGTTTCTGTCCTTTGCTGCTGACAAGCTCTTGTGCTCCGCCTCACTGGTTTGGGCTCCCAGCTTCTGCACTACAACTCGTGCCTACAGCTTCCACACACCGGCTCGTGCCTCCGGCCTCTATTCACCTTCAATGGAGATGCTGCATCTTCTCCTGGTATCCGTCTCATAATTCGATTACAACATTTAAAGGTCCCACGCACAAGTGTTTCCATCCAACAGCTAGTACGCTCATTACAATTGATGTTCTTGCTGCTCTGTATCAATTCCTTCTTTCTCCTTGTCTCAGTACTTATGTGGTTGTGGAAATTGAAGTCTAATGATGGTTTCTGATGCATACTACTTGCAGGGTCCACCACAGGTGGTAAGGGCTTTGTTGGAGTCTTTATACTTTCAGTCATAGATGGGGGTTTGACCTAAAGAAATTTGGGAAGATGTTTCTTTACTTTCTCTATATGGGGAAACAAACACATGGCAATAGATCATTAGGAAATTGGGTATGAGAGTGTCTTCTTCATGGGCAAAGGGGGGATACCGAGTCAGGATATCTCCCCGAAGGTAGTCTCCCCCATGTGATCTTTCCTCATACAGTCACCACCAGGGTCAAGATCAGGTAGCGGCTGCTGTCCCCTTGCCATATGGGAGGAGGTCACTTCCGTGAAAACAGTCATGAATCCACCGGATTCATCACACCATCTTCTGCCCTTCCCAGACTAGAAGGTTGCCAAGGATACTTCCAGGGGTTGACAATCAACAGGAAGAGTCATGGGTACAAGGGTCCAGCTGTAGGCAAGTGTTTGGAACAGTAGGTCACTTTAAATACTACCCTGGTGTAGTTATGGAAAAGGTCTGCACCATTCTTGAAAATCCTTATCTTCACCCCAATAGCTGGGGGCGTTGGCCAGTCTTAACCCCAACATGGTTCCCGTAAAGTCTTGTAGGAAGGTTCAAGAATATTTCGCCACAGCAGATCTGTCCATTCAAAGCCTTCCATGAGGGACCAATCTTTGATGCTCTAACAAGGATTTTGCCTTCTGGAATCAGCTCCCAGAGTGCCTTGTCTGCAGGAAGTTAAGAGGTGTCAAATAAAGGAAGTGTTGCCTTGGCATTTTCGAGATGGTGTGATCCTTCCAGGTTAGAGTTCTTTCTCAGCTGCACAATACTTTCCTGCTCCGTTCTGCCTGAGATCAACAATATTCCAGTAATTATCCCCCCCGATGTGACTTTCCCATTGTGTTGCAGAGATCCAATTAAAGCGACCCAGCTCCCACCCTAGTACCTGGATGTGAGCCCTATCCTTCTGAGAATGTGTATTGCCTTCCCAACAAAGAACAAAAGAGGCATTAAGGGCTGGGCCCAACATCTGTTGTGGGTGAAACTCACACCCGCACAGCAATACACCAATGGCTCTAACAGCTGCAGGAATTAAAGAAAACCAGTTGATAATAAAATGACATCTGATGGGTTTGGCAGTTCTAATTGTTTTTACTCAAAGGTCACTTTATCGAACAGGATATCGTTTTATATTTACATTTAACTAAAGCTCTGCCACCAGATCATAAGGATAGGCCGTTTTATATAGTTTGAAACATGGGTGTCCACTGCCAATGGCTGCTGGAATTAATTAGATTCCATCGGGCTCTTTCCAGAATGCACATGTTACTCTGTAATTGCTACGTAGCCAAATCATAATTCAGCTACTAATATGTTAGTATGCAGAGCTCAGCAAAAGTACACACGTGTACATTCTATGTTTTTAGCATGGAGCATTGGAAAATGAGGCCTGTTGAGCAGAGCTCACTTTCTGAGACAGGGAAAGTAGCATTATTTCACACATCAGAAATGAAAAAAGCTCAGCATAGCACAACCTCACAGATGGCATTCTGTCACACCTTGGCAGGCATCTAATACAATGACACATAACATATCTGAGTCACCTAATCATACTAATCTTTGCATATGCCATTTCTGTTTGTCATTTGTTACTCAGAGACTGGCTTGCACAATCACAATATCGCATTATGAATTAGGCTCTACAAAGAGAAAATCAACATAAAAATGATCTAATTAGCATTAATAAAAGATGTTTGTTAAAGAGCTACTGAAAAACTGTCATTATGTAATTCTCACACTACTCTATTTTAGCAATGATATAAAGTTCAACTTACTGTAACTGTAATTTACTGGTACTAATGATGGCTACATACACTGTAAATACATTCAAAGATTCAACTCCTATTATTTTATCTGTTGTTTGTTATGGTGTTGCCTAACAATACATTATTGCAATATGTAAGGGCATGTAATGCTACAAACGTATGTATTTTCTTCAATTTGCTTATTTTCGAAATTTTTAGGAGGTAGGTAGGGTTTTATTTCCCTGTACAATGTTATGTTATGTTATGTTATGTTGATTTATACTGTGAACCGCTAACACCCAAGGGCAGTCTCCAGGTGCTCAGGCGGCTCTACCAGAGAAGAGGGCTGGGTTTGTTAGTGAGGATAGGATGAGAGGATAGATTAAGAACCTGGAGAACTGGCATCTGTAAGTGTTGTGTTGCATGTGGGAGATGTTTCGGGAGGCCTTGTGTGTTGTAACTGTATGGGTAGGATACAGTGCCACAGATGTTTGCTATTGTTTGTGTTGGGTGTGTGTGTCATGTGAAGTGGCAGAGGAGTTTGTGGTCGATGAACACTGGTTAGTTGTATCCATAAGAGGTCCAGAGTCACAGTTGGCCGATTAGATGTTGAAATGTGTACAGTCAATGGATTTATGGACTATGTGCAGAAGTGTTCCCTCTAATGTTGTTTCCACAGTCTCAGGGCATGTTAGGGTATGAGCATAAAATTAATTCTCAGTATGTTTATGTGTAGTGTTGCTAGCCCCTAATCATGTGAAGTGGTGCTTTTTCTGTTGGAGGAGCAGGAAGGGGTGAGATGGGTGGGTACGTCGGTCGGTTTGATGGTACCTCTGGCGTGAGTTTTTGGATGTCGCTGGACGGTGTCTACCAATGTTCTAGGTTTTGGTTTGTCGGGCAATCTTGCCTTCTCTCTGAACCTGGAAGCTGATTTCCCCTTCAGTGTTTGGTGGCTAACTTCCTCTGTGGGTTTGGAGGCAGGGGATTAGTTGTACCTAGTGTGTTTCCAATTACTTGTTCAGGTTAATCTTGGCAGTTCAGTGTGGGCCTGTTGTGAGGTCAGCTGCTGAATGGGTACACAGTTGGTGTTAATGATAGAAAGTGGAGGTGTTGCTCGACCAGATGCCCCTAGTTCTGTGGGTGGGCGAGTTAGGGTGATGCTTTGGTTTTAATGCTTTACTTTTTGGTTTTCCTTGTTGCATAAATTGTACTTGAGTGATGTCCCAAAGTGTGTCTGTTTCTTGGGTGACCTTCTCTTCATTGAATACTGTGGCTGTTGGTAGTGATGGTGGTTGGGGGATTCAGGGGGAGGGCGGTGCAGTATTTCGGTCCTCTTTGATTTTTCAGCTGTAATCTGCTACCACGTCCCTTAATGTGCTTCTTTTGGTCTCTGATGTTTTTCCTGTCTGTCACCCTTTTACGCTAGTCATTGTCTATTGAATAACCAGCTTTTGAATAATTTTCTGAAGGTTATGTGGTCTTCTGTGGTTCCAATTTTTTTGGGCATGGTGGCCCAAAGTTTAGCGATTAGGCATGAGACTGCTCTTCCTCCGAATGCCCTTTTTTCGAAGTGTTCAGTCTCTATTTGTAGGCCGTCGCTTGATCTTAGGTTCCTTCTTGGCTTGTAGTGGCTGATCTTGGCTTGGCAGAATTAAGATCCCTGTTTGTGTAAGGCTTTGTGAGCGATGCAGAGGGCTTTGAATTTGATGCAATTTTTTATTGGAAGCCAGTGAGGTTTTCCAGAGCTGGGGTGATGTGGTCTCTTCTGTTTAATCTTACTTTAATACTGACTGAATTGTTTTGGACCCTTTGAAGTTTCTAGGTGAGTCTTTCTGGCAATCCTAGGTAGAGGCTGTTTGCATAGTCAATTCTTGTTAGTATCAGGGATATGATAGTAAGGGTTCTTTGAGAGAAGGGGGGGTATGGGAGAAGTCTTCTAAGTAATTTTAGGAGGTAGAAGCATTTTTTCATGATTGCATTAAGTTGTGGTTCCAGGGATAGTCCGTTGTCTATGAGTATTCCTAGGTTATTTATTATGTTAGTATTCTCCGGTTGAGTGCCCATGACAGCCGACCAGTCAAGTTGTGGATTGGTTGTGTTGTTTCTGTTGTTGAGAACATTATTTCCATTTTTGCCGGGTTCAGTTTGAGGTTGTTTATTGCCATCCAGGTGTAGATGTCTGTGAGACATTTGTTGAGGCGGTTATTGTATTCCTGGGTCATGGTTGTTTCCACAATCAGTTGCATGTCATCTGCATAATTGTAGGCGGTTAATCCGTGGCTTCGAATGATTTTTATAAGAATCGAAAGAGCCTACTTACCACCATTAATCTCAAGCACCAAAGCAGGAGAGAGAGAGAGGCTGGATCCCTGTGGGACTCCACAGGAAAAGCTTTGGGCCTTGAGATTAATGGTGGTTCAATTTGTGAGGAATGAGGTAAGCCATCTTAGTGCAGACTCCTGTATGCCACATACCAACCATTTTTTATCAGTTTTGCGTGGCTATTTGTGTCAAAAGCCGCAGATATGTCCAATAGTATAAGGGCCCATTCGGCGCTGGTGTCTGCATTTATTTTCAGGTCGTCCCATATCGAAAGGAGCTCTGATTCTGTTCCTCTTATTGGTCTGAAGCCAACTTGTGACCAGTCGAGTATTCCATTTGTTTCGACGTGTTTAAGTAGGATCTTGTATACGTGGTTCTCCATGATTTTCATTGTTGGAAATCAGTCTGTAGTTGCTTGGCTCTTCAGTGCTTTCTGATTCCTTTTTAGCAGTAGTTTGATGTATGCTAATTTGAAGGCAGGTGGTACGATTCCTGGTTCCAGAAGTGTTTCACTGGGTTCTGTTGTTGAGGGTTTCTTTAAAGATATCAAGGGGCAGGGTCCCTTAGAGATCCTGCAAAGTTGGTGTCCTTGATCAGTGTCAAGAAGATTTCTTCGCTAATTGGGAATAGGCAGGTGAGTCTTGCTCTGATCAATGTTTTGGCCGTTGTCTGTGGTTCGGCGCTTGTGATTGTATTAGGTGGGTTGCGCTGATGGACTGTTGAATTGTTTCTATTTGTGACCTTAGGTGGTTGGTGATGCTGTCGCATAGTGCTAGTTTCAGGATCATGGCCTTGTTGAAGGATAAGGTGTTTTAATCTCATTGATGATTCTGAAGAGTTCTTTCTGCGGTTTGTTTGCAGATTGTATTATTGTGGCATACTTTTATTTTATTTTTTTGCTTTGAGTACTGTTGATTTGTATAATCTGAGCTGTCTTTGGTATTACATTTTTTGTTTTGTTATTTGTACTGTTCTCGGTCTTGGTAATCCAGGTGTTGAGTGTGTTATTTGCTGCATCTGGGGTTGTTGTGGTTGGCTCTGTGGTACTAAGTAGGATCGTGTTAAGTACATTTTTTAGGGTCTCCAGGTTCTAGTTTCTTTTCTTGCTGGTGTGGAGTATTTCCTTTCCCGCTACAGGGCAGGTTTGTATTTTGTTGTAGAACAGTATCAGGTAATGGTCACGCCATACCATTGATGAAGGTGGCGCAGATGTGCCTCTTTCGCTTAGTGGGGCCTGAATTTCTGTTAAGTGTTTAGCCAAGGATTTAACATTGAGCAGGCTCCAGTGTAGTTTGTTTAATTTTCCCTTGTGGGTTTTTGCTTGTTTTTGTGTCCGTTTGGCTTGGTGTGTTGTCGGTTGGGCTTCCATTGCTGTTGGTTCTGTTGGGAGGATTTGTTCTTTGGTGGTAAATCTCTTCGCAAAGTAGTCTGATTAGATTGATTGCAGGGTTGTTTTTTTAGGTTTGTATCCAGTTGGTGAGTTCTGTTGCTGCCTGTATTTTTTCTCTAGTCTTTGATGATGTAGGGCGTGTTGAAGGTAATGGATTCAAGTATGTCCCTGATTCTTGTTGGGTTATTGTCCATGGTGTTTTCCGGGTTTGGGTGATTCATTATTTGTCATGCTTTGTGTCTCAGTGGGTTCTGTATTTGGTTTGCTTCTTGCCTGTGGGTTTGTTGCTGGTAGTCCATCTTCCCTTCCAAAGAAATCATTTGTGGAGAGATAGCGAGCGATGTAGACTGCCTTTGCACTGTAGGCGCGTGCATTCACACCGTACACATTCCATTTCAATGACTCACCACCAAGATAGATTATAACACACTGTTCTTTGTATGTCTCCTCGGCCCATTTGGCATTTTCTTCACCAAGGTTTTCAGAGTTGTGACATTTTGCTGATCGGCACATTCTTGTGCGGCTGGAGTTTCTTTCTTATTTCTGTTTTCCATTCTTGCTTCCTTGTCTTTCTTGTGGCGGGGCATGTTGTTTTTGAGTGGTGGGTTTTGGTCCTTGGGGCAGGTTTCCTCTTTGGATTGGTCTGTTTCCTGGTACCTGGGATTGATTTTTCACTGTTTGTGGTTTAGTTTGTGGTTAGTTGTTGCTTGTAATTGATGAGGTTGTGGTTGTGGAACCAGCAGCCGTGTACTCTCATGGTTCGGTCGTTTAGTGGTTTACCATTGCAACTCTGTGTGGTTTCGGGTGTCCTTTTGGGTGATTAGTGTAGTCAGGGTATGTGGGCCTCTGGTTGTTGTAAGGCTTAGATCTATCCTGTTCCGAGGCTTATCCAATTGGAGACTCGCACAATGCTGTTCTGGCTAATTTTGGCAGTTGGTCTATTGTGCTGATTATGGTGTAGCACCGTTTAACAGCTCTGAAACGGTTGACTAGGGGGGCAGTGGGGTGGCTATGGGGAGTTGTTACATTCAGTGCCTATTGACGGAGGGGGTGCTGGGTTGGCTGCAGGTGGGGTTAGGATAATTTGGCTAAGTGTCTGTTGCAGTGGTAGAGACCCTTTGGTTAGACAACAGCAGTGGTGGGGAGATACCTAGAATTGGAGCACATTGCTAGTGGAGGATACCTGGAGTAGGAGGAAGAAAGAGAAATGGGAGAAAAGCCCAAACAGGAGAAACAACTGTAAGTGCTGGAAAACCCAGACTTCAGATCCCTGGGAAGTGGGAGAAAAGCCTAAATTGCTGAAAACATAAAATGCAAAACACCTAGATTTTAGGTACCTGTGTAGTGGGAGAAAAGGCCAAATTGAGACAGACCAGTTAATGCAAAACACCTAGATTGAAGATACCTACCAAGTGGGGGGAAAAGCTTTAATTTCTGACATTAAAACCAAAACACCTAGAATTGAGGTACCTGCAAAGAGGGGGAAATGCCTAAATTGCACACATAACAGCAAATGCAGAACGCCTCGATTTGCGATACCTGCATAGTGGGAGAAAGGCCTACATTGGAGAAACACCAGTAAATGCAAATCACCTACATTTGAGATCCCTGGGAAGTGGCTGGAAGGCCCAAATTGCAGAAAACATTTGTGAAAAGGCCTACATTGGAGAGATAACAGTAAATGCAAAACACCTAGATTTGCGATCCCAGGGAAGAGTGAGGAAGGCCTAATTGGAAGACAATGTTTAATGCAAAACACCTAGATTTCAAATCCCTGGGAAGTGGGAAAATTCCTAAATTGGAGACATAACAGTAAAGTGTAGACCCATACAAGTTGGTACACTACGGTGATTGGAAAGTTACTTAGCAGCTGGCTGTCCTTGGTGTGCTATGTTATGTAGGTAAGGAGCGTTGTATGGCTTTTCTCGAGTTCAGTCATTGCTGTACTCCTCAACCAGACCCCATTTACCTGTTCCATCACCGCTGGTTGACTGGCAGGCTTCCCAGGCAAACACAGGCAAACACTGACTGAAGCTACTTCTACAAGAGCTGCCCTTTGCTTTGGGCCCCTAACTTAGGGCTGCCCAGGCAGGTGCTGCCTGGGTGGTTGCATTAAGAAGGATCCATGCAGTCAAGGGGGTGAGGGGCAGGCTAGGGGGCTGGAAGCGAGTACAATGCAGGAAGAGGGGGTAGAGGAAAGGTAAAGAGAGCAAGGAGAGCCAAAACCAGAAAAGCACATCAAAACAAACCAAACAATTCAACAAATGGGGAAACGCTCTCCCAATTCAATAAAATCCCTTTAATATATATATGTATATATCAATATTCACTGAAAAAACTTTAGTTAAGGGACAGTTAAGATGATCAGATTTAATGCAACACAACCCTTACAATACAGCAGATGTGGGACATGATGATCATCTTAAATTAGTGTCCCCTGTTGCAAAGCCCATGAGCAGATAAATAACAGATGGGATTCACATAGGATTATCTGCCTTCTTCATCTGGCTCCTCCTCCTTTTGGAAACTGGGAGGTTTTTTTAACTAATTTATTTACAAAGTTCAAATAACATGTAGGGGAGTGTGTGGGGTGGCAACCCACACCCACACCCCTCCGCCCTACACACCAGTGTGAATATCTTGCTGCTTTAAAATAGCATGACATATCCTCACAGGACTTCATACCCCACTTGCCTGACTCTAACCTCCACCCCAGACTCTTACTGGGGCTGTGATTGGTTTTGCAGTAGAGAATAGTGCCACACTCCACCCAAGGCTTTGGAGAGAGTTCGATATTGTTGATTTTTGGCAAGATAGCCACTCTATCCTGAACATCTCACAGGTTACATAATAGCAAACTTTGCATGGGCCTTCCCCAAAGCATGCAGGAACAAAGTTGCATTACCCTTGTGTAAATGATCCATATTATATGTCATCAGACTTTCCCACACAGTTTAGGCAATAAAAGAGCACTCTTGTATACTTGCAATATATTGCCTCTTTATATTAATAAAATAGCAGAATATTAAGAATGCTCTATCACATCTATTAAGTATTTATATTTATTCTTGAAGAGATGTGGGAATTAAAATCTCCACCCCAAAGACAGTCGCAATGTCTTATGTGGGCTGTATGGGTTTTTGCAGAAGCGAATAGCACTACATAAGACACAAGGCTCTCGAGTAAGAGATGAATATGTGTTTTATGGCACAATCCTCTCCCACAGAACACCTGATAAGTTACTATTAGTCATCAAAATAGTTGTGAGCATACCCCTAGAACGTCTAGGAGCCAATTCTTGTTACCCGTTTGTAAATGATCAACATTAGATGTCATCAAACAATCCCAACACAGTGTTAGCACTTAAACAACACGGATGTATACTTTTAATATCATGCCTCTTTATTGTCCTAAATAGTAACAGGTTAGGAATGCTTTCACACGTCTCTAAGATGTATGTATATGTATTCTCTTGCATAGATAATACATGAGCATTAAACAACAATATAGTCAAAAAATTATCAATTGCCAATATAAGCAATGGTGTACTTGAATATAGTCCTGACTGCTGGGCCCTTAACCACTTGATCATAACCTACATCACCTACATCCCAGATGTCTGCACTTGGTTGGCCCCTGCCAACAAAGCCTTGCATGCACAACGTGGCTTGTTCATAGATGGAAATCTGCTGCTGTGATTATCCATCTTGTTTGCTAGTGTTTAAACTACCGGTGAAGGTGACCCAATGCACTGGAACATCCACAGAAACATTGCTTTAGCCACTTGTTGACATGCTCAGTGTGATGTGGACTTCCCTACCCTCCGATCTGTCCAATGTCTTTCCCACCACAAGAACTACTGCATTGTAGAAATCAGGTATAGGTGTATGTGCAAAGTAATTCCAACTGGGAATTTCCCAGCGGGCATCAGCACTTACAATCAGCTCCCTAAATCCTTTGTTTTCAACAAAAGCAAATGGTAGGCAGTCTACTGCCAACATTATCACCAGTTTGGCATTCAGCAGCCACATTCCTAGAAGGATACACTGATATGTATTGCTGCGGTCAAACCAATGACCAAGGCTGAGCCTGCACATAGGCATTGTTTACTTGCCATTACTCTAGCTGTGCATGCTTTGGGCATGATTTGCTATTGGAAACAACTCACCTCCTAGTTCCACGGTAAGAGTGTGGGCAGTGTCAGCATGATGCTGCGTGTTCTCTGGTTCCTGGGGAGGAATGTTTTGTTACCAATCGTGTGCATGATATCAATGTATATGGAGACCCCTGACATGGACACATCACTCCTCCTTTTGGACAAGCCTCGGTGCTCTGAGAATACTACAGTGATGATTTGATGCACCCTGTAACATGATAATGTAACATGTGGTCCAGCACCAAAGAGGTACCCACAGTATTCATTAGCTTCCCATCAGTCACAGGTTTTTCGCACAGATTGCAGGTCGCAAAATGCAGCATTTGACCATAGACAAAAAAGGTCCACACAGACAATATGCACTGTGCAGAGTCAAGAGAAGAGGAAACATGGCCCTCTACAAGACAAAGAGGTGTCAGAGCTGACACGGGTTGCTGTGATGGTCTACTCGGTGCTGTCATTGCTTGATGACAATCTACCCCACTGACACTTCAGGGTATCTGAATAGGTGGCTTAAAGAGAATGTAGATGGAACTAGACTCTTGTAATGTGTGGAATGTTTGCCTTTTACAGCATGCAGGGGTTGTACTTGTAGGCTCTGTTTCAGAGTGTGTTTGCTCCATCATCTGTCCCTCTGACTCACTGATGAAAATGAGGTTCGACTAACAGCATTCACAAAGAAATGTTTTAGCCTTCTGTGTCAACAAGGGGAGGTGCAGTTGATATCTTTGTTATCATAATCATCATCGTCATCATCAACCTCACCAGATTCCTCACCACCATTGCAGTCAGTGGATAAATCGAACACAAGAGTCAAAGGGGCGGGGAGAGATGCAATATGTGTGCCAGGCTCAGAAACATGCTGAACCTCTAACATGGGCGATTGACCGTGAGGCCTGTATCAAAATAATATGATAGATTATTTATAACACGCTTAATACACAGAGGTTACTAAGCACAGACCTGGGGATAGAACCATGTCCATGTCGTCTAGCTACCAAGGCAAGCATGTTGCCGCTGAGCTATCCTCCCGATACTCAATCCCCAACCTCTGTCCATGGCTGGGTTCTGCCACCCACTGCCCGCTGGTGGGCCTAGCGGAGGAGCATGGGAGACTCCCTGGACCACTACACTTTGCCCCAGACATATGGCAGAGGACTGTCGCAAGTGGTGTTCCATTTCTGTGACCCATTTTGGTGAACCATCTTCTGTTTCATAAATGTGTCAAAAGTGGCTTGTTTTGAACGGGTTACCCCCTGCTGATTAAATAGGCAGTGCACTAAAATATGCTTCACTTATAGTGCCTCACTCTCAGCCCTCCTCTCTATGGAGGTCTGAACATGATAACGATAAACGTTTCTACCTCTGTCCCTTAATGGATTTTCCTCAAGTTGTCATAGGGTTGCTACCCTGCTAGTCCTGTCAGACCTACATCCCCTGCAAGGTCCCTGTGGTAATCTTGCAATCATATTCAGACCAGAATGCTAGAAGTGCCGGAAGCATGACAGAGGAAGAAGCTGTCAGCTGCTACACAAGGGCCCAAGAGGTTCGACCTTACAGATATTTGTTCATGCTTTAAAAATCCAACATGGCAAGTGAGTCTAATGTATGTTTGACCCATGGTTCCACGCATCATGCATAGAGAGAAATCATATGGTGGTGAAGTTAGAGTTCTGGAGGCAAAGATCCAATCCTGGCCCAGTGATATTGAGGGTCCATAGATGTTCTTACTTCTTAAAGGACACATTGAGAGGTAGGGGCCAGGTGCGTATAAAAGGAGTGATCACATGGGAAAAGGGTGCAGGTGACTCCCTGGCCACCCTCACTCGGCCCCCCGCGACCACCGCCACTGTCAAAAACCTTGGCTGCACAATGGACTCAGACCTAACTCTGTCTCACCACATCAACAAATCATCCAAAGCCTGTCATTTTCACCTGAGGCTCCTGAAGCATATCTTCCCTTAACTCACCTACCCAAACAGACTGGCTGCAATTATGTCCATTGTCATGTTCAGACCTCACTATGCAAACTCCCCCCACCTGGCTGCACCAGCCTACCAGTTAAACAAACTCCAAAGAGTACAAAACCTGGCTGCCAGACTGCTTCTCGCATTGGGATGAAGGGACCCTATTTTACCCGCTCTCCGCACCCTACACTGGCTCCCAATTGGACGCTGGGCCACCTCCAAATTCCTATGTGTTACCCACCAAGTGGTGCACAAAGCAGGCCCCAAATTCCTACAAGAAAAGATAACACCTTAACCCACGACTAGCATTCTTAGGGCCAGCACTGCCGTTCTCCTAAAGGTTGCCACCTGCAATTCGGCCAGGATCAGAGGGTCAGCCTACTCAACCCCGGCGTCACCCTTGTGTAACTCACTGCCTCCTCGCATTAGACACTGCAAAGACTACATGACTTTCTGGAAGACACTCAAAACCTAGCTCTTCACCTAAAAACACATAAGGGAATGCAGTCAATCACCCAACCTACCACCATGACTGACACCTGTTGTGGTACCCGCTGATTACGGACCCTGTCATAGACGCTCAGGCCTGACGATTTCTAACACCACTACCTACCTGCAGTCTTTGCCCAGACTTCAAACCTGAAACACAGCGGCAGCCAGGTACTTGTTGGAATTTATTCACCACCTCATCGGCAGGAATTCCATACGCTCTGAGGCATACTGTTATGTATCGCCATTAATCAGGGCCGATTATGCCAGACTCGTAACGCAAGCACCAATAACACTCATGAGCTTGATCACGGCTATTCCATTATGCACTATGCAATCAGTGGCACATGCCTGCTAATCCTATGCACCTGATACTAGGTTCCCTGGGAGGACACACAGACACTCAAACAAATCACTGTGCTAACTCTTACCTCTGCACCAACAAACAATAGAATGCAGATACACACCTTGATTAATTTGGTCTAGCTGCACACATACTTACACACCTCCACGTCCACCTGAACAGTCTTTTGAAGGCAGCTATACCCCTCAAAATCAGCCTAGCTGCACACATAACGTCGCACCTAGTACTAGTATGCAGCTACACACCACCTTTTACACACTGGCTTCTCACATTCCAAGTGCACCCAAGTACGTTTTACTACATTATTCTCTCTACTGACCTGGACTGTGGTCCCTGAGGGTGTTCAACCCACAGCGCTTTGGAATCATACCAATGGTATAAGACACTATACAAATGCCCAATAACATAACGAAACATAACAGATAAGAGGTTGTTGGTGGGGAGAGGTAGTGAAGGAGAAGCAGGGGAAGAATGGTGGGAATACTGCGGAGGAAGTGTAGGGGAATGGCATAGAAGAGGAGGGGAGTAACTACAGAGGGGAGGTGAAGAAGTATTGTGAAGCTGACAGAGGAGGTTGGGAGGAATGCCATAGATGAGGATGAGGAGGTGAAGGAGGATATTGCTGAGGACGTGAGGTATATTTGAGAGGAGAGGAGATGATACGAGTATTGGAGAGGAGATGAAGAGGACTATTTGGGAGTAGGTGAAAAGAGTTGTTGGGGAGGAGGTGGGCAGAGATATAGGAGAGGAAGAGAATGATATTGGGAATGGGGAGGAGAGAGAAATTGAAGACTAAGTCAAATAGGGAGATGTGAAAGGAGAGGGGAGGATTGTAGAGAACTGGCAGACTGAACATAAAGCAGGAGGAAACAATAGGGGAAAATACAAGAAGGTGGGTAGAGGAGTAGAGAACATCTGGAATGTGAAGGTAAGAGAATGAAGGAGGAGGCTGTAAGAAGAACAGAGGTTAGTGGAAGGACTAAGGATAGTGAGCAAAGAATGGGCAATGAAGTAGAGGAGGCTGTAAGGAGGGTTAATCCTACAACTGCTGGGGTGAAACCTGAAAGGGTGGAGGTGCAGGTTTGGTGAAGCGTTAAAGAAGTACAGGTGGGGTGAAGGGTTGTAGAGGAGAGGGCAGGGGGTCAGGGGGGCCTCCTTGAGTACAAGAGTGTGGCGACCCTTCAAGGAGGAGAACAAGGGGAAGTCCCCAGACCTGGACTAACCCAGTTCAGGCTGCCGGCCTCATGGTGGAAGCTTTGGTGCTTTGTTTAGTACTATCCCACCCCACTTGTCATGCCTCCAAAGGGTCAAACTTTTGAGTTGGGTAGACCCAGGATCCCAGAAGCATGCAGGTATCCACCATGCCAAGGGTTTAAACCATAGTAAATGACTCCTACAATCCCGGATACAACAAAGAAGTGAAGGGGGCATTTAAACCCCAGAGCTTTGAGTGACTGTAAGCTGGATTTGTGTCCAAGGTGGATGACTGGATTGAGAATTGAACTGTCATATTTAAGGGGAAGTCATCCAGTTGCTATTGCTGATTTATTTGTGTTGCTTTTCTTTGCTTTTGCCTACCATATTACATGTGTGCAACAAACCATTGTTTAATGAGATGTCTGGGTCCCTGCATCGAATCGAACCTGCTCAGCTTCGTGCACCCCACTGCACCTGACCTTCTACTGAGAGCTGCAACTCCAAACCTTCCCCAAGTGCATTCCCTTCTGAAACAAATTCAGTGCAGGCCCCGTTGCTGGCACTGTGACATCATCAGGCCCCTTCAAGAATTGCATCTGTGCAATGGTATGTTGCAACAACAGAGGATCGGATACATTGCCTCCTGTGCCAGACTCAGACATTAGGGCAGGCGGCCTTAGGACTGGCAACAGTGAGTTGCCAGACACAGCCAAGCGTGCCCATAGCCACCCTAACCAGTGTTTCATGATTTCAGCTCTTGCAGCCATGGTGGTTGATGTGCTGGTTCCGCTTGCTGTCTGGCATAGCACTATAGTGCTGCCCAGAATTCTTGAATCGCCACAATTGCACAGGTAGCTTTTTCAACTGTTAACTTGGCAAGATTCTCACACTTTTTTCTCCCCTATAATCCACATTTGCCTGCTGCCCAGGAGGACATTGTATTTGATGTCACTTATTGCCTCACATTGTTTCTGTTTGGACCTTCTTGTGTACTCTTAAGGGAGGGAAGTGTCAATCAACTTCACGCCCTGCTTCCTGCTTCTTCACTGGATACGGAGAGATAAGGAGTGCCCAGACGCCGGAACATTCATCAAGAAAAGGTAAGTGTATAACAATGAACCGTTTGCTTGTGTGAGAGCTGTGTGTGTTTGTGTGTGTGTGTGTGTGTGTGCATTTGCAAGCATGTGGTGTGTGTGTTAATGCAAGCATATGTGTGTGTATGTGTGCGCATGTATGTGAATGTGTATATATGTGTGCGGGGGAGGGGCTGGTGCATGGAGCTGGGTTGTGTGTGAGAGGGCAGGGTTAGTGGAGGCGCCAGCAATGTAATTTTGAATAGCAATCGTGACATATTGTGGGCATCGGGTGTAAGCCAACATTTTACAGGGCGATACTAGCATATATTTGCACAGCTAGAATTATTAACATGTGTTGGAAAATGCTCATGTGTGATCTGTTGGGATATTTGATATGTACTCTATATAACCTTTTGTTACCCGATTTTTCTCAAATAATGTGCTAATAAATGCAACATTATAACCTATTGTTTGTAACATTTCTAAAGAGAAAGAACCTCCACTAACCCCTCCTTGTTTGGTTTGGTCTCCCCTGTAATGACAAGTCACTCATCTCATTAGAGAAAAATATCTACGCCCCTCGTGTGAAAGAATTCTCAGGCGTCCTCAGTAATTTACACAACAGGGATATAGATTGGAAGCGGTCTGACACCTGTATGTGGAATAGTCTGCAGCAAGACTATTAACCTACAGAGCTATCTTTCTGAAAGTAGGAAACATATTTAAATAGATTTACATCCAAGAAAGCAAAGGTGACCTGTAGAAATGTCACAGGAAGCCTGTGCAGAACAGGCAACCCAGGCCCTCCCTAGCTCCACTCCCCATCACTAATGCCAGACCCTCCGCCCCCCACTGGTGCTTGGTTCTAGAGTCATATTTTTCACACTTCCAGCAGTGACATCATGAGTTCGATGTTTTGGGACACCTGAGGGCCGTGTGCAGTTTACATAGGTCATCTCTGCGCTGTCCCCGAGAGACTATTTATGCACACTTCACCTGAGTGCAGAGCAGTGCTCCCTTATGAGTGCCCCAGGCACCCTCTCCTGGCAGCCTATCCTTATGGAGATAGCCCCTTTATCTGCCTTGAATGATTGCAAAATCAAATCAAGGTAGAAATAAGCCTAACACCGCATGCAGCTCAATTGATATGCTTAGTTCACAGTTTTAGTTTACACAATGACACTCATTTTAAGATTTCAATTGTATGGGGCAAAACATGCCTATATAATTAATTGATGGGAGATGGCTATTGCCAAGTGCATGAAGTCTGCCTCTTTATCTGTCTGCCCTACCAGAAATGACCCCACCCTCCCGTGCTATCCTTGTTCCCGTTCAGTCCTGGGAAGGGGGAAGGGGGAACGGTGAAACACCTGTGGCTCTTTGGCGTATGAGAACGCGAGTAGTGTGCCTCCTCCTGAACCAGGAAGAAGGTGAAGAAGGTGCCCCATACGACATGTCAACACCATGCATGAGTGTGAGGTTGCTTATGTTGGTGAATGTGATACTACATGATGTTTAGGGGGCATGAGGAATATGGTGAGAGTTCAGGGGCATGTCTGGGCGTGTGGTATATCCTGGGAATTTGATGGCATATGTGGACATAGGGTGGAACAAAGGCATGTGGTGGGATTGCCTTGTGATAAGGTGGCAGAGCCTGTCCGTTGGTGCTTGGGCTGTAGTATGTGCGATGGGACAACATGAACATGTTGTAAAAACACCTGAACGCAATATGACAACAGCTGCCATAAAAGGGGCGCACCTGGGCATGTGACCACACAAAAGAGGTGGGAGGTACTGGATATATATCTGCAGTATTAGGCATGTGGTGTTTGTATCTGTACTTAATGTGGTGATAAATGCCACATGTACAGTGAGTATTTGGTCATATCATGCCAGTGTCCATTACATGTCTGAAGTGCCCGTGCATATCATGGCCCTTCTTTCTAGACATATGATGCCAACACTGGTTATATGATGGGATCATGGTGCTCAGGATTCCAATGCCTGTTGAATTGTAGGACTACCTGGTTATATGGTGGCACTAGCTAGCATCTGGAGGAGTGTGGGCCATACAATGGCAAGCTATGGAACATGGTGAAAGTGTCTCAATGACACAGGCATATTATTTCAATAGCAATATTCTATACACAGCATCTAGGAACATAATGGCACTAGCTTGGCATATGATGCCACTACCACACTAAAAATCACATCCAATAATCCAAATGCACGACACCAAAAAAACCATGCACCCACACACTCTCCAATACTACATCATCTACACACTGCCCATGATATAGACCTAAAACAAGCCTGGCCTACTGGCTTTGCCAATGCACATTTAAATTGGGCATGTTGTCCTATTTCTGCAGTAATGCACCCTGCTACACTTCATTTGCATGTAGCAGTTCTCCAAAACTTCCTCTTCCTAACACATTGATACTTTTTGACCTCAAAGTTTATTTCTCGTCGTTTTGCTATCGACTTGTTGTCACATTCTTGCCCAAACGTATCAGAATTGACCATTCTAAATCAATTACTAAAGTCGACATTCAAATTCATAAATTAAGAAGAACGAATTTAGCAGTGCTATATGGGTTAGCGAGCGTGCGAGCATTACGCTGACTCTAGCCTGCTTCATCCCCGTGCCATTAATGGTCATTAAGCCATTGCCAGTCATCGTTTGGTGATTTGCTGAGTGCGTTGTAAATTTGACCATCGTCTGCGTGCTGGTCTCAGGCCATGAATCACCACAATCCTCAAGTGACGCGGTTTAATGGCGAAGCGAGGCTGAGCGTCATTAGTCTATGAGCATCATTAAAGATGATGATTTACCAAGTAGGCTCGTTAGAAATGCAGAGCACTCACGTGCCCTCCCACGGAGATGTTACAACATTGACGAGCAGCTTGAGTTACGACAGCGGCGCACGTGACACACTGCCGCCTCCGCGTGCCACTACACCCTCCTTTAGAACACAAGAGAGCAGTTCGCGGGAAAATGCACCGTGCTGCGGAACTCCTGAATTACCTCGACCTCCAAAACTAGTGTTACTGCACACCTGCTGCGACGCTTTAATCTTCTCACTTTGCAGGCTTGTCCCTACATGAAGTGTGTGACGGAAGAGTGCTTCATTGCTGGTCCTTTTACTATGCGTGCTGCTCTCCGAGTCCTTCTATTTAAGACAGGCGAGTTGGCATGACTGGGACTAGGAACAATATTGCTGGGTTTCCTCCCCCATGGGCAGACTATGTATGTGGGCATTCTTGGCCATTGACCTGTAATTCATGGCAACGTCATGAGTGCCAGTTCATCTGTTGGCAATGGTGTGGGGACCTATGCATTTTGTGACAGTCCTAAAAATGTTGTTCGCAACTGGGCACTTGATTTAACTATCAGTGGAGAGAGTAACCCTGCATTTCATGATAATCCCCAGAAATCGCGTGAGCACGTGGGTGTTGGAGGACCATTGCAAGCAAGACTGAGTGAGTAGAGGTCATTTGATGACAACCCCTGACAGTGGCTTGGGTCCCTGCTGGGTATATCTGCTTGCAATAATGTACAATTGTGTGTGTGCTGGAGTATACAATGGTAGTACCTGGAAGTGATGGGTGCACCTGGCATCTCATCACAATGCCTGGCACTTGATGTCAACACATATGAATGGTGTTAACGTCATGGCCTAGCAATGGTTTCAGTATCTGGGCCTTTAATAAGCAATCACTTCCGTGGTGTGAGTACATGTTTATTTTATGTCAATTGCTGACACATGAGTTTCTCGGAACTTGATGGCACCGGCTGACAATGGTGTAGAAACCTAAGTAACCGCACCTTTCCCAAGGATTGTCATCAGATATAAACTTACAGCATTGCCATTTACTTTGTGTGATTACCATGTCATTTGATAAAAATAGAAATAGAGTGAGTGCCCTGGTACTTGATGGGAACCTTTGGACATGGTATAAGAAAATGAACAGCGATGGCAATCCCTAGCAATGGTGTGAGCAGTTTGGCATAGTTTCCAATAAATGCCATGGATGTGAGAATCCGGCATTGATGGAACCACTTGAAAATTATGTGAGGTCCTGGGCATGTATTGGCAAACCATGGCCAAAGTTGCAAATGACTGAGCATTTAATGGCAATACTTGGCAAATGATGTATCTACGTATTTAATAGCAATATCTGGCAAATGTGCCAGTATATGGTCATTTGATAATAGGATCCTGTAATGGCCCATGTGCATGGTATTCGCTGGGAATGCTTACCAATGTGTGGCTTGCCTGGGCATTTATTAGCAATCTTCACCAATGATATTGGTACTTGGACATTGGCTGGCAATTACTGGCAATGGTAAGTGTTCCTACGGCTTTCGTGAAGATAATTGCAATGAGTTGGACCCAAGCTTTTGATTACAAGACATGATAACAGTATGGATTCTGAGGCTTTGTTTCCAAGACTGAATGTTTCATCCTACCCCTATGGCACAAGGGCCGACACATTTTTGAAAATGTTCCTGTCTGGTTTTCCCTGATGCGTCATCATCTGAGACTCATCAGGAATGCTAATACCAATTGTGCCCATTTGGAGACCCTGCATACCGCGGGGTCCAGGTGTCCCCGATCATCCTGTCTCCACGTGTGAGTCTATTCTAAGAGTCGGCTGTCTGGGACTCATGCTGTGGTGGCAGACCTCCAAGTGTGAGTCTATTCTAAGTCGGCTGTCTGGAGCTCATGCTGTTGTGGCAGACCTCCACGTGTGAGTCTATTCTAACAGTCGGCTGTCTGGGACTCATGCTGTGGTGGCAGACCTCCACGTGTGAGTCTATTCTAACAGTCGGCTGTCTGGAGCTCATGCTGTGGTGGCAGACCTCCACGTGTGAGTCTATTCTAACAGTCGGCTGTCTGGGGCACATGCTGTGGTGGCAGACCTCCACGTGTGAGTCTATTCTAACAGTCGGCTGTCTGAAGCTCATGCTGTGGTGACAGACCTCCACGTGTGAGTCTATTCTAACAGTCGGCTATCTGGGGCTCATGTTGTGGTGGCAGACCTCCACGTGTGAGTCTATTCTAACAGTCGGCTGTCTGGGACTCATGCTGTGGTGGCAGACATCCACGTGTGAGTCTATTCTAACAGTCGTCTGTCTGGTGCTCATGCTGTGGTGGCAGACCTCCACTAGGGCTCTATTCTAACAGTCGGCTGTCTGGAGCTCATGCTGTGGTGGCAGACCTCCACGTGTGAGTCTATTCTAACAGTCTGCTGTCTGGGGCTCATGCTGTGATGACAGACCTCCACGTGTGAGTCTATTCTAACAGTCGGCTGTCTGGGACTCATGCTCTGGTGGCAAACGACCACGTGTGAGTCTATTCTAAAAGTCGGCTGTCTGGGACTCATACTGTGGTGGCAGAACTCCACGTGTGAGTCTATTCTAACAGTCGGCTGTCTGGCGCTCATGCTGTGGCGGCAGACCTCCAGTCTATTCTAACAGTCGGCTGTCTGGAGCTCATGCTATGGTGGCAGACCTCCACGTGTGAGTCTATTCTAACAGTCGGCTGTCTGGAGCTCATGCTGTGGTGGCAGACCTCCACTAGGGCTCTATTCTAACAGTCGGCTGTCTGGAGCTCATGCTGTGGTGGCAGACCTCCACGTGTGAGTCTATTCTAACAGTCTGCTGTCTGGGGCTCATGCTGTGATGACAGACCTCCACGTGTGAGTCTATTCTAACAGTCGGCTGTCTGGGACTCATGCTCTGGTGGCAGACGACCACGTGTGAGTCTATTCTAAAAGTCGGCTGTCTGGGACTCATACTGTGGTGGCAGAACTCCACGTGTGAGTCTATTCTAACAGTCGGCTGTCTGGCGCTCATGCTGTGGCGGCAGACCTCCAGTCTATTCTAACAGTCGGCTGTCTGGGGCTCATGTTGTGGTGGCAGACCTCCACATGTGAGTCTAGTCTAACAGTCGGCTGTCTGGAGCTCATGCTGTGGTGGCAGACCTCCACGTGTGAGTCTATTCTAACAGTCGTCTGTCTGGAGCTCATGCTGTGGTGGCAGACCTCCACGTGTGAGTCTATTCTAACAGTCGGCTGTCTGGAGCTCATGCTGTGGTGGCAGACCTCCACGTGTGAGTCTATTCTAACAGTCGGCTGTCTGGAGCTCATGCTGTGGTGGCAGACCTCCACGTGTGCGTCTATTCTAACAGTCGGCTGTCTAGGGCTCATGCTGTGGTGGCAGACCTCCACGTGTGCGTCTATTCTAACAGTCGGCTGTCTGGGGCTCATGTTGTGGTGGCAGACATTCTCCGATTTTAGAGGGATTCTGGATGCTGAATCCCGGTTGTCTTTAGAGTGAACTGCAATGTAAATCCAGTACCAGCCTGACATCTATCCTTCCACATATTAAGAGGTCTATGTATGTTGGCCTTTATGATCTTGGCTGCTGCCTGATTTGTAGAGCATGGGTTGCGATTGTCAGAAGCAGATGGGAACTGTTAGTTAAAACTTTCTGGCACTCAAGCTTGAATCCACGCCTGAGGGAAACCATCTGAAAAACCCAGAAAACGTTGAATGTGGCAGACACTCATTGATTGGCCGGCTGTCAAAGGTTTGAAAGAATGCAACCCAGGCATAGGGTGCTTGGTTATTGTTTTAGCCCCCATCTCCTTCATGACTTGGTGGCCCACATCCTTACCTGGATATTAGTCCTGAAGCACACAAGAAGATGTTGAACCAAAGAGTATTCTTATGGAAGCTCTGTCAACCGTGGAATCCTACACAAGGCAGACACACCTGGGTCACAAGCCCTCAAGGATCCCCCACTCTCAGGAAACCTTGAAGACCCATCCCTGAATTGGCCCACTATGTAGAGGAATCACACGGCCCTGAGTGCCCAGCAAAATGAGAAAGTCAGATGTCTGTAGTTGCTACCTGAGCAGAGAACAAGCAACAATCTAGTAGAAGACCAAAATATGATTGGTGCTCCAGGGACCCTATCTCCTCCCAGAACTAGGCTGGCAAGTGTGTGCTGAGTATAGTTGTCGGAAGTGGGCCCTGGAGGGTGCGGCTTGATGGCCAGATGTTAGTGAGTCCTTTCTTCTAGTCATCTGCCTCCAGGGAGTGCTACATCTGCTACACTTGAGCTGCGGTGCGGAGCTCGGATTTTCCATGGAACTGGGGTGGAGTTTATATGGATTCAATAGTGCTCTATATTTAGGGCTGTAGGTGGTGCTCAGTGGCCCAGCCTGTGGTGACTTGGTTGCCACCTTGGGGAGAGCTGACACCTGAGTCCTTGTAGGTGCGTAGAGATTGGAGATGAGCTTGTGGTACAGACTCTCTGCTCCAACTGCCTCTCGCACAGGAAAGACTCCACCGCCTTGCTGCTTTCTGGCATTTTGTGTTTTTTGCCCTCTCCTGGCTTGTGTTGTGCTTTCGACCTTGCAGCAGGTTGTAGGGATGGTGTTTTGCTAGTCAATGTTAGGTGTACAGAGGTCTACTTGGTTTATTAAGAAGACTGTGCGCTTCTACTTTTGGTGTACATGTTTCGAGCTGAGCGTGACCCTGACTCTGCTTTCTTAGAATGCCTGTTAGTAGAGCAAATAGCTCTAAGAAATATCTGGGCATCCAAATAAATTGTGCCCCCCCCCCGTGCTTGATCTCTCTTCTCAGGAGGTGAAAAAGGGGGGTGTTCAAGAAAAATCTAATCCCAGGATGTTTAATCTGGCATGTGTGCAGCATGATAAAGCCCCTGTGTTGCCAATACCTAACGAGTTTGGTTTGGCTAAGTTACTGGCTGGCAGTGAGTGAAGGAGACTGAACCTTCAGGACATGAGAGCGGGTTTTTGATGGGAATGAAGACCTTCATCGATTTATGGGATCCCCAATGCTAAGTGTGGGTTCTATTGTGAAGGTTATGGGTTATTGCAAAGAGCACACTGATGCACGTGGACGCAGTAAAGGATAATCAAGTTGCAAATATTACAAACCTAACCTCACCAGTTGCAGAGTCAGTACATTCCCCAAATAAAGGGGTAGAGAATTGTTCCTCAGAGGGTCTCTCACAGTTACCAACGGGTCACCTGACGATGGGTGGAGAACAAATTGTGCAATAAGTCCCAGGGAAATGGCGCTTTGTTCATGAAAATATTTTTTGGGAGATATATCAGTTTAGAATCATGGTGGTGTTTTGTGCCTGGGTGGATACTATTGATACATCTGCCTGCCAGTTCCTGCCGGATAAGGTACAAAAATATTTCTCAAGAGGTCCAGAAAACTGGCTTGGTGGATCAGTATAGCCAGACTGGGTTTTCTGTGAGTTATCCATCTGAGAAGAACTCTTCCAAAAAACACAAGGGACTACATTTGTCTCCCAGCATTGCCAGACTGATCTTGGGGTGAATGTGAGCTCCCCATCTGGGGGAAATTCTTTTAAATCACAGGAGACTGTATCTATGTCCATAGTGTCCTTATCCATTCCGCCTGTGGGAGCTGTAAAGCTTATTCACGCATCCCCTTGTTCAAGCTGCCCAGATGGCTTTTTGAGTAAATCTTGCTCTGAGGACCTGCGTGTACGCAAAATCCATATTCCCACGATTGAGGATAAGACCCTGAAAGATTTTGTGATGGGAAAATAGACCTTTTTAATCACCAACGTGGAGAAGCCATCAGGGTATCAGTCCAAGCAAGCCTCAAATAACAAAGTGTTGGCTTGGCTTCACTAAAGAACTGGCGCTGGGATTATTTGAACGTCAGACTTTAAGGTCCTTCGTCAAATTGAACTGGACAGATGGTGTTCCCAAGAAACCAGAGAGTATGTGTTGGGGGTTGTGGTCGGCAGCAACCTCCACACTTTCTTAGTGTTTACAAAATATTTTCCTGTAGACCATCTAATCTGAAATTGACAATTGATTCTGCATAATAGCTAGCACATTAGATTCACTTTCTGATTTGCTGATTTTTCCCTTTGTACTTTTTTTGGTGGTCTTTTTGTCTCGTTTTATGTACACACTGAGGCCGATTGGTGAGTTGCATGCTATAAGTAATACATAAATAAATTAATAAATAAACTACCTCCCTGGTACAATGTCTGCATATCCCAGTACTGAACCTGCATCTTCAACAAACTGGACAGTGGTACTGTACTCTAGCTCCAGCTGTTCTTTCCTTTGGAACGTCAGTATCACCAGATGCTCCCAAGCAACCCTTCTGACTTTTTTTTGTATCACTGGTGCTGGAACTACAGCTGGACAACCAGAACACTGGACCCCCCTATCATTGATCACTCAATTTCTAAGGCCACACACACTTAAACTAGTTGTGATAAATTGCAAAAGGTGCAGAGTTGCAAGTTTCCCTTTACTTAAATCCCCTTAGGAAATCCATCCACATTTCCCAAATGTAATGTTCTACATAAAATACTGGTATTTTCTAATAGTTTTGTCTTGTTCTTGGCATTTATGAATGGACAGAATCAGAACCAATATCTTGCTCTGCCAACCAAAACTGTGTCTATTTTCTCCACTATTTATTATGAGAGACCAAATCCCTGCCAATGCAAATTCTAAGACAGCCTCCGGCTATAAACTGTCAAAGTGAGTATCCTGTCGACCTTTGACTTTGCCGTTGTCTGTAACAAATAGGATCAAGACCTAAAAATAGCCCAGGAGAATTATTTAACCTGAATTACTGACTTGTAACCTGCAAAAACAACTTAATTAGCTTTTAAGAGATTTAGACAATTTTCCAATATGTCTCGGTGTGCATTCCTTAATTTGGAATAATACAGATTAACCCTGCATTCGTGTCTGCTCTGCTGCCCTTGAAATAACTGTCTTTCAATGATCAATTACAGATATCATTAGTTGAGTGGGGAAGGTGTAGAAATGAATGTTTGCCTAAGTGTGAGACGGTACACCCAAAGTCAATACATTTGGCTTGCATATATCTTCCTAACAAAGACTTTGAGGAGATGTCAGTGTTTGTTAGGCCAGACTCATTGTTAGTTACCTTTTGCTCTTCCACACATTTTTGTCAAACATTTGCTGATTTCATACTAATTAAAATACAAATGATAAGAGAGTCCATCAAAGTAGCTGCTTGACTTTATGCACCCTCAAATGCCTCGCCCACCGTGCCTGGAAAGATATGAACATATTTCTTCCTTTGATTTGTCCTCTTCACATAGCTAATTCCAACTCAGAACAATATAAGACATTAAATCCATAGTAGTTTCGATGCCCTAAAGAGCTAATCATGTAGATGATTATTGCACAATGATAATCAATATCGTAGAAATGTACACATTCAAGTAACCCATACATAATTTTCCTTTTCACAATTTTGGCTAAAACAACACATTTAGAAAGCACGTTTATTATTATTAATTGTCACAGATTTTCTGAAACATTCTATAACTTAGTCTACAACAATTACAATCTACATGTGTGTCAGTCGGGTAACGCTCACAGAGTATGGGGTGAGGGGGCAAACTCAACTTCTCAAGCACCTTCTTCAGGATTTAAATTTAATTCCATAATGTCATTCAGCCAATGTAATGTCTTAGAGTAAAAAGTGGTTTAATTAAAAATACTTTGATGCTACTAAATATTTATATATTATTTTGGACCGTTTTTAAAAAATACAAGAAAAGGCAGCAACTGTGTGCAATAAGAGAAGTAGTTTTGACCTCATCAGGTCCATGTTAGTGAGTTTTTAGTAAATAAAAACGTATTCTTTTTATGTTTTACTTTTTTGCACCTATGAAGTCACCATTTATTTGGTGGATGAGATTATGGAATCCAATTTCAATCCTTAAGAAGGTCCTGGAGGAATTCTGCTTGTGAGCTTTACCTTCCCATAGCTAAAACACATATAGAAGTAACCATTAATCGGGAGGATGGTGTTATTGAATACAATTTGAATTATGCAGAAGGTACTCAAGATTTGTTTTCTACCTCGCGAGATGGCATTTAGAGTTTCACAAGTCAGACAGATGGTTCAATGGTTTTTATTAACAAGTCTCTTATGTCTACGCTTTGCAGAGTTTGAGATTGTAGGGTAACATATCTAAGGGGCTATTCTAGATGGTCCCTATGTCTTTTGTGCACTCCCTGCACTATATCCTGGGCTCCCCTGTTGCCGAACTCCTATTTTCGATGGTAGATAGTCTTATGATGAAGGGTCTAAAGTCCCAGGCTTTAACTATCTTACTGCTTTTGGGACTTTCTAAGGCTACTCTATCCTAACATTTACAGCAGTGATTGTCTCAAATATTCGATATGGTGCCAGACTATTCAAGCACTCATGCATTCACTCTCCCTCTCAACCCTTTCCTTGTTCTTATGTTTGCTTACCCTCTGTCCCCTCTTCCCCATTTCCCCATCTCATCTTCGCTATCCTTCTCTCTTCTACACATACCTCCTACTCCCTTCAGCCTTCCCTCTCTTACTCTCCCACCTTCTACTCTCTCTCCTCCCACCTCTCTTCTCCTCTGTTCCTCTGATTTCTTACACTCCTCTCACTCCTATCTCTATCACTGTCCTTCTCTATCCACTACTTTCTATGCCATCCTACCTTTTCCCTCTATAACGCCTCTTCTCCCTCTTCTGTTTACGAGTCACTACCACACTCTCTCTCTCCCACTTCTACCACTCGCACTCCAATTTGTATTTGTATTTATTGATTTATAAAGCGCCTTACACCAAGGCGCTGTACAGTGGAACAACTTAGTACATAAAACATAAACAATATAACATTAGAAGCAAAATTACAATATGAACCATTCAACAAAACAGTGAAAAGAGCAATTAGCTGAAGGGGAAAAGTGGGGAGTAGTGGTGATGAGTTGGAGGAGGGAAAGGGAAGGGAGAGAGAGGGGAGGTATGAGAGGGGGGAGAGATAGTCAAGGGGAAAGAATGAGGAGGGGGGTGGAGGGGGGGAGGGGGTTTCAAGGAGGAGAATGGAGTAGGAGAGATTTAAGGGAAGTGCAAAAAGTGGAGAAGGTAGGGGTGGAGCGGATTGCAAGAGGAAGGGAGTTCCAGTGCAGAGGCGCTAGGAGTTGGAAGGAGCGGAAGCGGGAGGAGGCGCAGGGGGAAGGAGGAACAGTGAGAAGGAAATGGTCAGCAGATCGAATGGAACGGGAAGGGGAGTAGAAAGTGAGAAAGGAGGAGAGGTAAGGGGGAGCAAGATCATGGAGGGATTTGAAGACAAGCCGTAGAAAGTGACATTTAAGTTGAGAGTGGAATGGTAGCCAGCCAAGGCAGGATAGCGAGGTGGAGATGGAGTCACGGGAGGTAAGGAGACATAGGGTACGAACAGCAGAGTGGTAGATGGATTTAAGGGGGGCAAGATGAGATGTAGGTAATCCAAAGAATAGGGAAGAGCAATAGAAGAGGCGGGAGAAGATGAGGGAGGAGATTAAGAGTTTGGTAGCATGGAACGTGAGGGAGGGACGGATTTTGCGAATATTGAAGAGGTGATAGCGACAGGTGCGAGAAGTGAGGGAAATGTGTTGGGAGAAGGAGAGAGAGGAATCAAAGAGGACGCCTAAATTACGAGCTTGGAGAGAGATAGGGAGATTAGAGGGAGGAAAGTGAATGAATGGGGGGGTGAGACAGGGGGAAGAGAGTTGGAGGGAAAGAATAGGACTTCGGTTTTGTCAGTGTTAAGAGAGAGAAAGCGAGAGGACATCCAGTTCTTAATGGCAGTAAGGCAGGAAGAGAGTTTCTGGTGAAGGTCAGTTGAGAAGGAGGAGAAAGAGAGGAAGAGTTGAGTGTTGTCGGCATAGAAGTGGTGGGAGATGCCAAACAAGGAGATAACAGGTGCAATGAGTGAGGTATAAAGAGAAAAGAGAAAAGGACCAAGCACTGAACCTTGGGGTACTCCGTAATCAAGAGGATGGGTAGGAGAGGTCTGGCCGCCCCAGGATACAGTAAAGGAATGGTAAGAGAGGTAAGAGGATAACCAGTTGAGAACAGAGCCTTTGAACCCGAAGGAGGAAAGAGTGTGGAGAAGGAGGGGATGATCGACAGTGTCAAAGGCTGCAGAGAGATCGAGGAGAATAAGGATGGAGGATTGCTTTGCATGGCAAGCAGAGAGGGGGGAGTTAAGGATAGAGGTGAGAGCAGTCTCAGTGGAATGTTTGGGACGGAAACCAGATTGGGAGGGTGGTAGGAGAGAGAAAGTAGTGACAAAGGATGAGAGCTGAGAATAGGCAAGACGCTCAAGAAGCTTAGAGAGGAATGGGAGAAGAGAGATAGGTCTGAAGTTCGAGGTGAGAAGTGGATCAGCAGAAGGTTTCTTCAGAATAGGAATAATCGTAGCATGCTTGAACGCGGCGGGAAAGGTTGCTGAGGAGAGTCATATGTTGAAGAAGGAGGTAAGGTGGGGATAAGAAGAGGGTAGATCTTAGGGATAAGGAGGGAAGGGAGGGGGTCAGTTGGGACGGACGTGGGGTGGGCTTTGGATAGAAGGGCGGAGACATCGGACGGGGAGACAGGTGAGAAGATGGACATGGAGGATGAGGGAGGGGAGGGGAGAGAGGGAGAAGGGATGTCAGAGGGGGTGTTGATTTTTTGCCGGAGGGTGAGAATTTTGGAGGAGAGGAAGTTAGCGAAGTTAGAAGGAGAGAGCTTGGAATTGGAGGAGGGATCAGGAGTGGGAGGAGAGAGAAGTCGAGAAAGACTTTGGAAGATACGGCGAGGGTGGGTGGCTTGAGATTGTAGTTGGTTGGAGTAGTAGGAGGATTTATCCGAGGCAAGACAAGAGTTGTAGAGTAAGTGGTAAGAGAAGTAAGAGGTTTGGTTGGAGAGGGAGGGAGTTTTGAGCCAGAGTCTCTCCAGACGTCGGAGAAGGTGCCGCATAGAGAGGAGATGAGGAGTAAGCCAAGGTTGAGAGGGTTTCCGGGTTGGACGGAAGAGAGAAAGGGGGTAAAGTTGATCAAGGGCGGAGGAGATAGAGGAGGAAAGGGAGGATAGAGCATCAGTCGCGGATAGTAAAGAGAAGTCTTGGAGAGCTGGAAGAGAAAAAGAGCAAGTGTCAATAAAGAGAGTATGGTTGAAGTTACGTAAGTCACGCCGTGAGTAGATTGGAGGGGAGGGATTAGCAGCAGAGGAGTGTGGGAGAGGAGAAAAGGAGAAAGAGAGTAGGATGTGATCGGAGAGATAGACAGGCAGAGAAGAGACTGGGGAACAGGGGTAGGAAGAATTGAAGATGAGGTCAAGGGTGGAGCCAGAGGAGTGAGTGGGGGAGGAAGGAAGGGGGGAAAGGAGGTGGGAGTCTAGGATGGAGAAGAGGGGAGAGGATTGCGGGGGAGAAGGAAGATAAAGATTAAAGTCACCAAGCACTGATAGAGGGGGGGGAGAGATAAGCGAGAGGAGGTGATCAAGGTCTTCATAGAAGGAGGAGAGAGGGCCAGGGGGATGATAGATGATCAGGAAGGAAATAGGGTGGGGAGAGGAGAAAGATTTGTAAAGGAATTCAAAGGAAGGGAAAGAAGGGAGAGATGATGAGGAGGAGGAGGAGATGTACTTAGGATGGTAGAGGAGGCCAACACCTCCACCACGGCCAGTAGTGTGAGGGGTGTGAAAGAAGGAGGAGGAGGAGGGGGTTAGTGAAGCAGGGACAGAGGTGTTATGGGGAGGAATCCAGGTTTCAGTTAGGCAGAGGAAATGAAGGTTGAGGCGAAAGAATAAGTCAAGAACTGCGGTGGTTTTGTTGCAGATGGATCTGGCGTTCCAGAGTGCAATGTTCATGAGGGCGGAGTGGTTGGCGATAGGGGGGTAAAGAAGATTAGGGCGATGTCAGAAGGTAGAAGTGTGACAGGAGGAGTGAGGGAGAGGATAGTGGAGAGGACTGGGCATTAGGAGGAAAAAGGAGAGTAAGAGGGAGAGGAGAAGATAGTAGGAGGGAGAGAGGTGGGAGAGGGAAGAGAGGGTGGTGGAAAGGAGTTTTGGAAGATCGCATATCAGAGGGCTCAGAGATAGGACAGGTAGGGAAGGGCCGTAGCTGTAGAGACTAGAGATGGCGAGGACAGAGACCTGTGTAGAAATTGCAAGTAGGGACAGAAGAAAAAGGAAGGACTAAGGTGGGGGATGGAGAGAGGATGGCAGCAAGTAAGTAGTGAAGTGGAGTGGGGTCTGTCACTGTCAGATGGGGGTTCAGTATGGGGAGGTGCAGGGTCGGAGCGGAAGCGCTGGGCAGAAGGTACAGGTTGGCGCCAGGGGAAGTCCCAGGTCCAGCGATGAGAGATGGCAGACAGGAGTCAATGGGGTCATGGGCCGCAGGCACCCGATACTGCAAGCAGAGGGGGCCCAGGCAGTTGAGGCAGGCAGATTGAGGTCACAATGCTGGGCTGCTGCACCTGGTCTTGTGTAGGTAGAGCTGAGGGTATACATTCTAGGAATTCAAATGCAAATCGGGAATGCCGCAAGTGTAGCAACTTCTGTTGCTGATAGGAGGGATTCTCTGCAGCAAAGCAGATAAATCCAGTCGTCAGATCTGGTAGGAGGACCAGGAGGCAGGCGTGTGGCCCAGACAGGATGTGGGAGGGTAACAGTACAGCCGTGGTCAATAGAGGAGGCGGACCGGATCAAGTGTAGGATGTAACGGCTCCTGCCGCTGTAAGGTGGGTTCTCATCAACAGACACTCCTGGCTGAGGGTGCGGGAAGTAGTGACTCACACAACAACAAGATGGGGGTCACAGGCGGCAGAGGCAGGCCAGAAGACACAGAGGTGAAACTTTGCTGCAGCAGGAAGCCCAGGACCTGGAGCTCAGGTTACCTGCAGAAAAAGCAGGTGTAGACCCCTGGACAGAATGGAGGCACCAGGTGGCAAGCACCTTCCGTTACAGATGGAGGTCCCAGGACCCAGCTCTGTGGTTGGAAGTCAGGAGCCGGAGTGGGGAGCGCAGTTTGAAGACACTTGGGGGTCCAAGGCAAGCTAGGGGACACTGCAGGCAACGGCTACTACCGCTGGAGGATCCGGACTAGGAGAGTATGACCCCTGTGGGTAGGTAGATGGGGACTCTGAGCCAGAAAGGAGACACCGGTAGTAAGCAGAGTGGTGAGATTGAGGAACAGGACCTACCGCTGTGGACGGACCCGTCGACGTGGATGATAGGCAGGAACCTTAGTGGAGGTGCTGTCAGCAGACACCCGTTGTTGTAGGCGAAAGCCCCAGGACAATGGAGGTATGAGGCAGCTGGGGTAGGCGGGCGACACCAGAATGGAGGCGCAGTCAATAGGCACCTGGGGGGGGACCAAGCCAGAGGACACTGCAGGAAAGCGGCACTGGAGGCTCCGGATTAGGAGCATAGGACTCCTGCTGGTTGGTGGAAGGGGGCTCCTACACTCACTCTTATTCTACTCTCTCCTACACCCTCTCCTCTACTACATCTTTGTAAAGGATTGCCACCCGGCAAGGGTGTAGAAGATTTTGCTTTTCTAATTTTTAATGATTAATACAATTATGTGGGTAATTCCATCTCAGAAAGTGTGACCAGCCAACCAGACTGCCCTTTCAAAAGATCCATGCCAAAAGAATATTGTACACCTGTGTCCTGCTAAATCAGTAGCCAGATTTGCAGCGCCAACTCTTCAGTAGCACTGAGCAGGTTCAGGTCACATATGCGTACTTGACAGCTGCAGGGATAGTCAAGTCCCTGCAACACAGGGGCTGCATTTAAGATATGCACCTATGTTCCAAAATCAACACAACTATGATGGTTACTATCCTTGTGGCACATCAAACTGTAAATATAAGCAATACTAGGTTTGAGGTATGGTGGCTAGCATCTCTCATAATTAAACAAGCCACATCAGTTTCATATCATACATGTATCTGTCCTGTTAGCCCAACGCTCAGCTGTGCAAGTGTTATGTAAATTCCCCCATCCAGGCTATCTCAGCTGCTGCAAGTATGATTATATCCATGAGGGTTGCCTCGCGTTGATCATTTATGAGGGCAGATAATACCCTCTTCAGTGAGACAGCCACCCCACAGGAATCTGTCGTGGGAACGTGACTCACAGGACACACCCTTCACAAAAGGACTAATCTCACTCCAGGGTGCTTCATACCAAAAGGATCATTGATGCTGTTGACAGGGGAAGGAGGGTTGTTAGTGTAGACAGAGGCAGCTCAGACCATCTGGAGCAAGGCTGCACCATTGTGCTTTCTCTCTTTCTTCCTGTCCCCTCCACTTCCTTCAATCACAAAGCACTTTGGGTGTGACGTCACAAAGCAAAGTCTACTTGTTCCAAGAACAGGGATTGGACTGTTAAAGCAGGTTTGCTTTTGTCCAATCACCTGTAGACTTTTGCCTTTAAAAAGAAGGTGTCTCCCACTCCTTCTCAAATTCACTTCAGAACAAACACTTAAGGAAGAATTCATGGTCCTCTGTTGGGAGAGTTGACTTTCAAAAGCCCTCCACCAGTGAGGTGAAGACTGAGTATCCAAGGCATAGGCAAGCTCCATTACCAACCCATCCCCAGTGCCCATAAGGGGTGACCTGCTCCTGGAGCAAGACCTGCATCTCTGTCTGTCAACCACACTTCTGTGGCTGCCAGAGATGCACAGCGGTGGAGGACTTGTCAATATGTGGATGAGCCTCCCTTGCTTGTAGCCTAAGAATAAAGACAGAGTTTGTCCCATATACCCCAGATGGGGACGCAAAGCATCCTGAGAGCTAAGACAGCCAAGGTCTGTGTTTTCCAGCACCTACAACTGATTTAACAGTCTTTGAACCAGATTTACCTCATCTCAAAACTCATTACCTGTCGGGGCTGCTTTTGGCACTCAACCCAAAATTTAAACCACTGTGCTTGCAACTTTGAACCAGCTCAGTGCTTCACAATGTCCTCGCAGACTCTGTCACCTATTCAGCTCAAATGAACCACTGATCACCGGAACTGACTAAAACCACTGCAGTGTCACTCCTTGACTTGAACCAGCAGTTACCAAACGACCCAACCCAGCTCAGCTATGAGCTGCTGCTTCAGTGAACCACACACCGACGCATCAGGATCACCACTTTGAACCATCGCCATTCTTCAGCTTGTAACCCTGGAGCGGGATGCATTGGCCGAGCCTGCGTATACCACACGTCTCAACTGGCTCAACTCCAAACCGATCCTGGTGAAGCTCTGATCTGCATCACCGACCACCGCCCTCAAACCGCTCTGAGCTACCACATTCAAACTGCCTCAATGCCAGCTTGTTGCTTGGGCCAACATGATCCCAATTTACCCAAACAGAGTTCGATCTACCTCCACAAAAGCTCAAAGCCTGGTTTGACACTGTTGAACCACCAAGAAAGTACTATTGACTCAAAACTACCCTGTGTTACATTTTGGAACCTTGAGACTGGTTAGGTCACTTGAGCACCTTTCTCATAAAAGACATATCCTTTTTTAAAGAACATTGTGGTTGTTGAATTGCCTTTCATCTCTTTATTATCTATCTCTGCATCCTCCCTGTTCTTTCCCCAGGGGTGATTTTTGTACAGTGTGTTTAGATTCTTCTTCTATCCCTGATGGTGCTGTGCTGCCAGCACTCTGCAGTCTGTATCCTTCCTGCATTTACATCTGCTGCATTCATCAGCTACTCCAGGGTAAGCCTGCCAATTATTTGGGGCAAAGCGCACGTCGGTTCACAGACTTTAAAATAAAAAGCTGCAATTTTCATTTTAAATGTCCTTTTTGCAATTGTTTGCAACTTGAAATATGCATCCTGCCTTTGATTGTTTGTTTGCTCACAACCCATCTGATCAGGTCATTTTCAATTGGCACATCCATTCTGGCCTCACTGTGCCTTTGGCCCTACAAGATGGACGCACCATGATCAGCCTGACTCAGCTGCCTTGGCCTGGCCCTGCACCCTCTCCCATTGATTGCCCTGGGCTTGTTAAGCCAATCGTAGCAACCGGGAGGCGGGAGCCGGCCCATTCATTGAAGGCCCCTGTCTGCTCCCTGTCTGCTGCTGGTACACTGCTAGGGACTCTTGCACCCCCCCCCCCTCACTTGAGCACTCAGGATGCTGCTCTCACACTCATCATTGGAACCTGGACTACCATGACTTTCTCACTTCCATAAAAATGGGTTAATCCCCCCAACTGATCACATTCCTACCTCTCTGACTGTCCCTCCTTTGTTTCCATCTAACCTTGTCTCCCACACCTACAGCCTGTGATTGCACTGTTTTCACCTACTGCTACCAATTTAAATGTAGCTGTGTTTTCACCTACTGCTACCAATTAAAATGTAGCTGCGTTTTCACCTATTGCTACTAATTTGAATTTAGCTGTGTTTTCATCTACTGTTAAAAATTAGATTTTTGCTGTACCCTTGTGGCTATATTGCATGTTTTTTCTCTTGAACTTGGCTGGCCCAATGACTGCATTGTGCTACTCTGCCCCGCTGGTCCTTTCCTGATGCTGCCCCTCTGCTTCTCCCCTCTCTCTCTCAACCTCACCCATGGCGCTCTCTGTTTCTCCTATCTTCTCTAAATGTTTCTTCATTGACTATCCTTCCCTACTCACTAAGTCTGGTAGGAAGAAGTTCAAAAAGGATATCTTGGTCTCTCACCCTGGTCTCCCTATCGCCGAAACTTATACAGCACTTCCTCCAGACAGACCCTCACCAATATCATCTTTGTCGTTCCTTCGCCAGATCTATGTACTCTTCATATGGTCCCTGACCTCGATCCTTTCTCCTCTTCTCCCTATAATGGTGGCACCGATTGGGAGGCCCTCCTGGCCCCCTCCAACTCCTCCAAGGTCATCATTAAGGTCTACCTGAATGGCACCGTCTTGGTCCAAGGCCCTCAGGCCAACCTTCTCCTCCTTTATAGACACTTCCCACGCCTCATCAATTTCCTTCCATCTCCTGCTGTCCCCGTCTCCCTTCCTCAGCTTCCTAGCCTCCCCCTCTACCTCCCTCTTAGCTACCTTGCCCCCTCCTCCTTCCTCTGCTGCCCCCCTCTGGCTCCTTCTGCGCCTCCGCAGGGCATACCTCTGATCTGTACCCATCCCTGAAAGTCCTTCAAGGATGTCAATCTTCTCCATTTTGCCACTCTCAACTCTCGCTCAGCTGTCAAACCCTCCTCTGACAACTTCCGCCTCTTGGAAGAACATGACCTTGATGTCCTCGGTCTCACGAGACTTGGTTCATGGCCAATTCTGTCACAAGATTTGACACTCTCGTCCCTGATCCTCTCCGCACCCAGATCCACCCGTTCTGCAGGGGGTGTAGCCCTGATCTTCCCGGAGTGGATCCATGCCTCTGTCATTCCTAAGCAGACCTACTCCTCTTTCGAATGCCTTGTCTGCAGTCTTTCTCTCTCCCCTGGCCACACTCTTAGCATGGTTACTATCTTTTGGCCACCTGGTCAGATCACCTCTTTTCTCTCTGAGTGGGCGGACCTCATCTCCTCCCTCACAGCCTCAACCCCTCAACTCCTCGTTCTTGGTGACCTCAATATCCATCTGGATGCTCCCTGGTCCTCCCCTAGACTTTTTCATGACCTCTGCGATTCTCTCTCCCTTTTTATTCTCCCTTCTGACTTGACTCATTCTGCAGGGCAGACGCTGGATGTTTTGATGTCCACTGACCCCCCCCTCTCCATCCCACTGACCAATCCTCTCGCCTGGAGTGAACACTCCCTCCTTTCCTCCCATATCTCCCTCTCTACCCCTCAGGCCAAACCAACTCCAACACTGCCACCTACCTTCTAGGTCATCCGACCCATGAGACGCACGTCAGTTGAGGCTTTTGCCAACACTTTCTCTCCCCCTCGTCCCCCTCTGGCTGACTCACATCCCGACACAGCCCTTTCCATTCTCTACTCTTCTATCTCTGATACATTGGATGTTCTTGCTCCTGTCATGAGGAAGCTATCTACCCATAAACGTGAGTGTAGGGTGGCTAAGAGGAAATGCCGGGCTTCCTGTACATCCTCTGACAAACTGGCCTGCCGCCTGCTCCAAAGGCAATACTGGCTCTTGTCCAAACTAAGAAGAGAGCCCACATCCAAGCCTGTGTCTCTGCAGCATCTAAAAACTCGTCCGAACTCTTTAAAATCTGCAAAGGGCTGGCCAACCCTTCTCTAGTCTCTACCTCTCAAGTCACCTCCCTGGCCCTTTGCACAGCCCATGACTCTCATTTCATCTCAAAAAACCAGGACATCCTTTCCACCCTCTCGTCCTCTCCTCCTCTTCCCCTTCTCCATCTGCCAACTCTGGCCCTCCTGCAGCTTCCCCTCTCCCTCTTTCTCCTCCATTCCTCTGTTTTCCCCCGACAAGTTCTCTAGACAAGTCCGATCTAAGAAAGACTTGTCAAAACAGGTTCTTCGCTGCTCCTCTAAAACCACCAGGGACCACATTGACACCCTTGCTCCTGCTCTGGCCGACTTCTGAAACCTCTCCTCTCACCTCTGAAGCACCCTCTTGTGCACACTCTTCTAAAGAAACCCACAGCCGACCACTCATGCCTGGCTAACTATCACCCAATCTCCTTCACTCCTTTCGTAGGCAAACTCCTGGAAAAGCTGGCCATCTCCCAGGTTAACCTTCCCACTGAATCTGTTGGCTGTCTCCATGACCATGAGTATGATTTAGAGTTGCCAGAAGCACGGAAAGTGCTCTCCTGAACATCCATGAGAACCTGCTCTCCAACCTTGACTCTAACACCCCTTCTGTTCTCAGCCTAATCGATCTCTCTTCTGCCTTTGACAGGGTCAACCATGCCATCCTGCTCTACCGCCTCCGTGATAACCTGAGTATCACTGATCAGGCCCTGGACTGGCTGACCTCTTTCCTCTCTGATCGACCCTCCCAGGTCCCACTTAGCTCTTTCCTTTCCTCTATCTCACTCTCAACCTGTATTGTTCCCCAGGGGTCTAACCTCTCTCCATGGCTGCTGTTCAATCAATGCCTGGCACCCCTCACCAACTGCATTGCCACCTTCTGCTCCAACTTTCAGTGCTATACGCATGACACTCAGCTCGTTTTCAGGCTTCCTTCCACCACCTCTTCTCCTTCTCTCATCTCTGACTGCCTGTCTGCTATCCAGTGCCACCAATGATCTCAGCCTTAATGCCAGTAAAACAGCGATTCTCCTCATTGGCACACCAGCACCCTCCTTTCCTGTTACTCTCTGTAGGCCTTTCTTGGCCCTCTTTCTGCTCCCACCTGTGATGCTAAGAACCTCAGGGTCATCTTCAACTCCGCACTCTCCTTTTCTCCTCACATCTCTGACATCTCTAAGAAGTCAAACTACCAACTGCATCTCCTCAGATGTATTCTTCCTTTCCTCTCCTTCCCCCAGAAGCTTACTGTCTCTAGAGCTCTGGTTCTCTCTAGGCTAGACTACTGCAACAGCCTCTTTCTAAATCTGCCTGCTTCTATTCTCTGCCATCTCACTTACTATTTATATAGAGTCAACGTCTATTTTCTCATCATGGCTGCTTTGACCATGTTATATTTTATACTGCAGCAAGCTTCTATATATATTGCATCTACCTTAAATTTCTGCACATATACATCTAATGCATCTCTTCTCACTTTATCTTCTGAGTGTATATGATTTCTTTGTATTCGCATACATGTTCACCTTGTTCTTTCAGTTACATCTTCCTTGTGTCTTTTCTTTATGACATCACTTTAAACATGTAATTTTTCACTTATAACTCTTCGATGTTCAGTGGTGTCTGCAGACATTCTTCTACCACGTCAGTTCGAGGGTACATTCAATACAGTTGTCTGAGAGCATAACGTCTCTCATATCTTCGATGCAGTATTGGGATGATACCTGATGTCATGTATAATGTCTTCTTTTTGATCTTCCAATATGACAGAGGTGAGGGAGCAGGCACTATAGATGACATGTACATCTGCCTCTCTACAGTACTGTTGTTTAGGGGAAAGTCATAATGAATCATAGGTAGTGTGAAGAGAGGTGAAGAGGGAAAGGTCTGCAGCCGATTGGGATTTAAGCCAACAACGTTTAGCCCTGCATAGAACATATCTAGGAAGTAGAAGAGAAGGATTAATCCACAGATGGGGTGGCTTGCGAGAAGGAGAGAAAGTTGAGAGTGGATGAAGAATATTGAGAGCATCTGATAAGTCAGAAAAACTAATGGAAGTAGCAGAGTCAGAGGAAATGGCAGAAAGTGTCTATCAAAGGAAGAAGAGAGGTGGGAGAAGAGATAAAAGATGAGGTAGGAAAAGAGTGGTAATTGTGGTGTTGGAAGGGACTAGATAAGGTAGTGGGGAATGATGACAGAGGTAGTAAAAGGGAGACCAAGAGAAGAAAGCGGTCAGATGAGTAAGGTGGTAGAGCAGAAATGGAGGAGGTTAGAGGGAAAGTAGATTAAATCAATGGAGGAGCAGGACATTTGAGAAGGTGGAGTTGGGATATTGAAGAGACAATATGAGTCAAGGATGGATAAGAAAATGTATATTAGAATTGGTCGAGGAAATATGGAGAAAGAAAATCTCCAAGGAGGATATGAGGAATATCAGAAGAAAGAAAGGATGAAACGAGAGCATCAAGATCATCACAAAAAGAAGTAACCAGGCCAGTAGGGCAGTAGATTATTAGAAAGACAAATGATTGGGATTTAGTGAAGGAGGCAACATGATATTTAAAGGTGGGGAAAGAGGATTGGGTAGATTAGAGACAGGAGTAAAGTAGGTGGAGGATAGAATACCAACATCCAAATCACATTCTGACAGACTAGAGGTGTGAGAGAAAAAGGGAGACAGTGAAGAAAGAGCAACGGGAGTGACAGAGTTGGATGGAGTGAGCCAGGTATCCTTTAAACAAAGAAACTGGAGATGAAATCGAAAAAAAGATATCTAAAACAGAGTGAACTTTAGTACAGAGCAAGGGGGCATTACAGAGGGCAATGTTGATAGCTGAAGAGAGATCTGAGCAAGGGGGAAAGATCAAGTTATTAGGGTTGCAAATGAGTAACGAAAGGACAACTGGAACGAAGAGGGGGGTATGGAGTGGAGAATAGTAGATGAGCAACAAGGGAAAAGAACAAAAGAGAGAATGAGGATGAAAATGGAAATATTGACAGTGAGTGCTGTAGCACCTTGAAGCGTCTGTGCTAGATGGAATTACCAATAACAGTCTCAGACCCAAGTAATCAGACAGGCTCAAACAATATGGCAAAGTACTACTTTATTATCAACATAGAATAAAGTAGGGCAATCTGGCGAACAACGGGCTGTAGTCCACACACCCACACCCACATTCAATTATACAAAGGTTTTATACCTCAATGTACGTCAGTTATGACGTCATACTACATTGCAACCTATAAAACCTATTGAAGAGAGGTATTGGTTAAGGGAGCATATGCATCTATAGTATATATAAATGTTAGTGACACCATTGACTGACTTTTATCTGTTAGGTATGCCTCAAAGTACTTCAAAATACATATAATAATGATTATAGAAGAAATATGGCAGCGGGTTGGCCATTGCAACATTGTATAGTATGTTGCTACATAGATCCTCTGATTAGTTGGCATGCTTTCGCAACCTTGGACTTTTGGCTCGTTAGCAGCACGTAAGCAAACTGGATTCCAGGTGCCGAGAGTAACGTCAGACTACTCCCTGCTTCCCCGCCAATTAGTCCATTGTCTCTCATCGGTCTGGCCCTAAGCCAAGGCTTCTCCTTTGTAGTTGACCTTGCAGTCTGTTCTTTATTCTGGGTCTTTTAAGGGAGATGGAATTACACTATTATAATTACACTATACTAATTACACTGGTACACTATTATTGTCTAGCTTAACGAATAACACTTATTTTCGACTATTGAATCATGTGTGAGGAGACTGTAAATTTGTCAATCTCCTTTTATTTACTGCTGTTTGATTCAGTTGTACTGGGTGGCATTACTCCTCTCAGCCTCTAGATACTTCCTCACTCCACCTTGCATAGTCTTTTTGCATCTTTAATTGTCTAATACCTGGCTTTTGCAGATGGTTTCCTCTTTGCTTAATCTAAGAGAAATATGTCTTATGTACATGACTTATCCTTTTGCCTTGCAATTGTTCATTGAAGTAGCATCATTGATCCCAGGCCAATAGACTCCTCTTTATTCTTCACGCAAAACTGTTTATCCAACGTTTCCTGACTCTGCAGCCCTCGTCTGTCTCCAAGGTAGCTTGATTGGTTTTAATATGATTTTGGCATCCATCTTTCCATCTTGGCCGCTTTAGCCCCCCCATGTTTTCCTGTGCAGCAAGCTTCTATATGTCTAGGCTACCTTATGTTTCTTCGTACATACACTTATTAGTCAGCATGTTACTTTATCTTCTTTGCATATATGATTTCTTCGTATTGGATTCCATGTTTCTCTTGCTACTTCAGTTACATCTTTATTCTTGAGTATTTGCATATAATGTCAGTGTGTCTTTGTGTCTTCCCTTCATGACGTCACTCTGCCCTCATCAGATTTCACTTATAGCTCTATGATGTCCAATGGTGTTTGCCGACATCCTTCCACCCTTTCAGTGCGATGGTACATTTGTTATGCTTTTCTGAGTGCATATCATCTCTCATCTCATACACTCAATGTGGTATTGGGATGATACCTGGTGCCCCACATAGGGCTCTTCTCCTGCTATTCCAGTATGACAGAGGTGAGGGGGTGGTAGCTAGGGATAACATGTTCACCTGCTCCACTACCAGTGAAATAGTATAAATCGCACCAGGAACTTAAGAAGAGACTAAAGCTTCTTACTGAATCCTGAACATAATGCCCAGAAGAGAGGAAGGTAAGAAGAATGGCATAGCTGTCAGGGCAAGGATAAATATGTTCCAGTCAGAGGCATTACTAGGGGGGTTGGGGAGCTATGGCCCGGGTCTTTTGGTTGTAGCCCGGGTTAGAAGCTCATGGGCTACAACCAAAAGACTATATAGCCCTGAGTCCCGACAGTCCAGACATTAGCATAGCCCCAGATCTTTTCCAGACCTATCATTGCTCCTGGGAGCAGTGCAGCAGCTAAAAGGGAAAGGAAGAGAAAGCATGATAGAAATAGAGAAGACAGTAATAGACAATAACAGAGAGTGCCACGGTTGCACAGTGGACAGCTGCAGATATCAGAGGACTTGACAGACTTCACCGGGACTTGGCCAGATTTCTCTGCGAGCAGAGCCAGAGAGGGGGGCATGACCACCAGTGACATGTCAGGCATATTCACCCCACACAAAAGGAGTACCCTACTATGATGGTGATGGAAGGAGGCAGGACCACAGCGGCCAGGTACCAGAGGCGGGCAGAAGGTAAGTAATTTGTTCTCAGTTAATTCACATCAGAACTATTTCTCCTACATACAGGGCATCTATCCAGCCTACTGCAACAACTGCAGATCACGCAAATTGGGGCTGTCAGGTTGATCTGGGGTATCTGAGTCACAACCATGTGTCTTGCCTTGGCGGATGGATTGATTTTAAGCTTGATTGCTTTGTACCCAAATGCATTTATGGAAGTGCCCCAATCTTACTCATGTAAAACATCAATCAGTACTTACCCCCGAGTACACTTGCTTCTGTTGATCAAATACCTTAACACAGTGCTGCCTGTTGAGAAAGTCTGCCTGGGATTTAGGGGCTTTTCGTTCAGGACCCTGGGCTTTGAAAATGCCTTCCTCATGATCTACCCCCCAAGGCCAACCCGACCCCTTCTGGAAGTGCTTGCAAGCCTATATTTACACCTTGCCTGGCATTCTTCTGCGTTGTTCCTCTGCTGTTTTTAGAGTGATTTCCTGTGTTCCCTCTAAGCGGTGTGCATGTGCACTTGCCCAACTTCCCTCCGGGTGCTGCTCAGAAGATCATTAGCAGCACACACAGACAATTACCATCTTCTCAAGCATGCATAAGGCACGCACAAAAGCAAGTAGGTATCATTTGCTTCCTCTGTTAAGAAGACTAAATTATACTAACTCGTCTTGATATCCTGGTCTATTCCCATTTACCTTAACCCCATTAGGCAATGGTGTCATTACAAACCTATGCATTTTCCCCTCTAAAGTTTTTGGGTAGGCGTATTTCATGATCAGTCTCTTATACTTTAATAGTACTATACACTGTAAGGGGAGAGCAAAAATGCTATAACATTTGATTGGACTGAAAAGCAATATGGAGATATAAATATTTGTGACATTACTTGTACATAGCACTAGGAAAACAGACATTCAGAAATCTATAATGTGTTTACGGCAATCCTAATCAACAATTTTCATGGCAGGGGGTGTGGCAAACAATCCTGTATGCACTGCAAAATAATTGGGTGTGTGCAAATTAATTACATTTTCTTAAACTGGCCAGAGCACCATTGTGGGGATTCAGATATTTTCCTGCGTGCAAAGTATTTTACTGCAGCAATCCCCAGGGGAGCCTACTTCACATTTAACTGAGTGATGTCAACTAGGATTTAAAGTCAGCAGAGGAGGCGGGAGGCCCAGTGGCACATTGCTTAGGACTGAAGGGCAAATGATCCACTTTCAAAAACGAAGTCAGACATTTTGCCAGTACAGTGCAGCAAAGCACATTTGTTGTTTGTTTGAATTGAAGGACAGCACATATGTGCACAGCTGCTGCAGGGTTTTCGATATAATCATGTATTCTGCGTTTAGAGCTGGCCCCACCCCCTCCATCTTGTTTAACTGTTTATGGGGAATTTGAGTACATGGCCCTTTATTACAGGAGTATGCGCGCCATCCGTTATACCCCTAAAGAGGCCTGCTCTTAATCTGATAGGCAAAACTGTTTTTAAAGAGACTTCCTAAGGAACCTTGTTGAGACACTTATGTATTTAGTTTTGCTTGGGGATGGTGGAAGGGTGGGCAATGCGGCTATCGGCTAGATTTTGTAAGCAATCATTTCACTTTCTATGACAGGGTTACTGTGAGGAATTCGACCATCAACACGGGTAGAGTGCACTCGCCTGGCCTTTTTTGAAGGTTTGTAATAAAATGAAGGATGGGAGATCAACCTCAGAAAATGTGTGGGGCTAATTTTCAACATTTTCCTATGCTCACCACACAACAAACAAACAGTCAAGTGTACTCCATGGGGACACAAGCTACAGGCGCAGTCCTCCCTGTCACATTTAGCTGGAATATGACAAACAAAGGTACATCAAAGCATGTCAGGGAGGGGGAAAGTAACACCTTCCTCTGTCCATGGACAGCCTTATTAAAATATCAAAGGCTCCATGGATCCGCCCTGTTCTATTGTAGTTCTGTGTGGTGTCAGTGAATACTGATGAGTTTTAATTGAAGCAGGCCTGCAAAGGGGTTTGTTCACAGAGCACAAGGGACAGGAAATACCAACACCTATTTGATATGCAATGTGTCAACTTGAAGCTAGCTCCCAAACCTCTGTATGAAAGACAGTGAATGGCATGTCTGGGACAACTGTTTACAGTAGGTAACCCCTGCAGGGAGACCCCCTTTCAGTGGGAAGAAGTATGTGAATTTATGGGGACAGAAAGTCTGTTCTTGCCACAAACTTCAAGGGAGACCTGTGCTTTGGTCAAGAGTCACAGAGAGCTCTAGTAACCAGAGAGACACTTTGATTCACAACAGACAGGAAGATGGGTGGGACTTAGTAGTACATGTTGTCAGCCCTTACCTTCCTGTTGCAAAGCACCCTGGTTATGACCTCACGCATCACAGAAGATTGTTGGTGGGGACTCAGGATTGGGTCAACAAGGTAGGCTTAGCCTGCCCAGTCACTGAGGACCATTTGGCTTTAAAAGAGGGCTGAGTCCCTCACTTAGCAGATCATCTGAAGACTTCACCAGAAGCAGGAAAGAAGAACTCAGCATTGGACCCAGGCTGAAGGTACAGTTTGCCTTACATCTCTTGCGATTGAAGGAAGGCTAGGATTTCCAAGAGGGAAGCAAGATCCCCCTAAACATCTCCCAAGGAACAGAGGGAGATTACAACCTCAGAGGACCCATCCAGGAGTTCCAGAACTGATACCAAGCCAGCACACAGCGTGCCTTGCTAGGTTCTGCCAGAAATCTTCCTAAGTGGGAAGTGCCAGAGAGTTTCTGAACAAAGGACAAGGCCGTTGTCTGCAAACACTCTCCTCAGCTTTGGGGCGTCCAACTTAAAGGACAACAGGAGCCCTGCGAAGAAGCTAGGAGGAGTGCCAACACAAGCATCAACCAGCATCCATCTTTTAAGGACATTGTCAAGGCAGTCGAGCCCTCAAACCGTGATCGGCTGCACCACGGACTGTTTTCACACTGCAGTCACTAAAGCCATCTGGGACACCTCAACCAGCGTTTCAGATCTGCTAACAGAGCACAAAGACAATGATTATTGACCATGAGCCACTGTGTAGGCCAGCCTGCAGCCGTCTGTCCAGCCTCGCTTGCCAAACTGCCTTCTGCTTGATACCGGCAGATGTCTCCCATCTTGAAATCTGTCGCAGGAGCTGCAAAGCATCCTGGAACCGACGCAACGCTGTCGAGCATCAAGATCATCTCAAACACCAGGTACATTGTGGTTCTGTCTGCTTGGTCCTTCTCCGAAGGCCCCTAGTGACATTTACGACCCCTTGCTCCCTTGGTGCTGAAACCAGATAACCTTTAACAGTTATACTAATTGCTTTACTGACTACCCTCCTGTCAGTATCCAGAGTACATCCCTTTCCTTCATGAAACTGTCTGTCCTCGGTGTTCCTTTACCCGGGTCGGTTGTATTTTGTAGTGTGCTAGAACTGCCTGTTGTAATAATAATAAACTAGATATTTGTATACAGCCTTGACTGGACAGTCCCTTTTATCATTGGGCAATAATTGTATTTCGGTGTGTTGCAACTAACCAACAATCCACAACCTTGCAGAGATAAGCCTGCCATTCGGTCCACGTTACTGAAATTGGACAAGGAGGTATATAATTTATTTGTGTTTCCAATCTTTTCAGATCCCTTCTGGTGTACTAGAGGTGTGGGGCTGATTGATGCTTTAGAAACCGATATTCATCCCTGGACCACTGGTGCCCCGGAATTTGAGTCGTCACAGTTACACACCGGGTTACAACAAGCTTATCTTCCATATAGCTGGACATTTGGAGTCAAATGATTTTTTAGGGAGTATAAAGGTAATTTGCCCTGTCAATCTCTTTACATTTTTGGCTAGCGGAAATATATTTTTACTGTAGGATGGATATATTTTTGAAACCCAAACTTCTTTCCACCGAGTAAGTGCATATTAAGAGAAACATCTTCTGCTAGAGTGTCTCTTCAGAAGAAACAGTTATCTTATAAGAGCTCTTTCCTGTGCCACTGCTCTGCTTCTAAAACTGCTCCAAAAATATCAGTGGAAAATTGTGGGTGGAAAAAGGTGTTAGGCTCCAACATGTCCAGTGTTTCCTATTTTATGTTGAGCATACTTATACTCCTTATTTTTGTTGTAATCGTTGCCTGTTTTAAGTAAAAGTGGCTAGTATGTCTCTTACCTGTACAGCTGTTATGAGTGTTGTCGCTGCTCTGTTCTCAGAGGAATGCAAATTTGATGATAAGTACTGGCACAGGAATTGCCATTACCGCGCTCTGTGATGCAGTTATTCACCTGACGCAAATTATGCGAGGCCTGCTCCTATGGCTCCTCAGTTGCTTCTTTTATTGGCATGTTTCCTGGCATACATCTTTTGGTTGCCATTATTCTATCTGAAAAATATTGTATCCTGCCTGAACCTTTTGTCAGCCACATGGGTTATGATGAACAGCATCTGTTCTTTGTAACAAACATTAGCATTTTATGTTTCCATTTGCATGAAAAAGAGTCTGCATTGCCTCTGAGCAGTGCTTGCCACTCAACAAATGAAGAATTACAAATAAACCCATTATTTATACTGAACATACAATCCATTATTGTGGTGCTTTGTACTGTGGCAGACCTTGAAGTCTTGGATAGGTTTAAGCAAGGGGCCTGCAGCTCCCAGATGTTTTGCACTATAACAGCCATGATCTGCCACCATTGCCTATGCTGGTTAGGGCAGATTGCTTTTGTAGCCCAAAAGCCAAAGGTTGTAGACCACTGGTTTGAGAGTTATTTTAAAATTGCACATCAAAGTGTTTTTTTTCACAAAGAATGTTGGCTAAAGTGCTGTGAGGTGCACCTTTTATACTATTTTTAAAAGAGTTGCAATGGTTTGGGAGGGAGAAATTCCCTTCCATAGTCCCTTCAGAGATAGTAATTCACTAACTACACATGCTCACAAAGTGGATTACTTTGTGTGTCGGTTGTGCACCAATGACGTCAGTTCACAAAAAAGCCAGAGGCAGCGGAAGTGACCTCACATGACCCTTGACCTCCGATGACATCACCAGAAGTTATTGTCTATGGTGGTGAGTAGGCTCTGCTGACTGAATTTGACGTTCAGATAGAATCATTTGTGTTTTCAATTATTTCTATGGGGTGCAGTCCTCTGTTCAATACCACCGTGCTGGGTACTTTAAGTAAAGTGCGAAGAAGAGACCAAGGCTTATGAGCCATTGCTGTGTACCGCACAACCTTTAGCCCAAGAAGGGTCAATGAGAGTTTTCTCTCCCTCAGATGCTGCTGATCCCCTTCCTATCACATGCAGCGTTCTGCAAGGTTTGTGTGTCTCACCGACCATGTACAATATATTTACAAAGCCTTTGTTTGATGATGTGGATTATCTGGGTGTCACCTACACTAATTATGCAGATGACACCCAGATACTGTTACCCCTCTCGGGCGACTATGACAAGGACTTGGCTTTAGTCAATAGAATATACATAATCATTCAGGCATGGATGGCTGACCATGGCCTATGCTTGAATGATAACAAGACCAAGATCTTAATCCTAGGAGCATCGGCTAACCTCATCAAATTGGGAAACCAATACACCTCATTTAACACTGACGGCAACGATATTAAAGTTGCCAAGAAGACAAAAACGCTAGGATTTCACTTGGACTCTACAATGAACCTGAGCAAACAAGTCAACACAACAGCCTCTGCTACGGCGTACACGTGTAAGTTGATTCGGGCGTGCAAACCGTTCCTGTCTTCCAATAGTTGCATCACATTAGCGAGAGCCTTAATCTTATTTTACAAAACAACTCTTTAAGAACAGCCTTAAGCATCCCAAAGAGGCAACACATCTCTGAGATCAGAAGAATGCACAGCTGGCTTTCTATCAAGGACAGGATCCAATTTAAGATGGTATCTATCACTCATAAATGCCTAAACAATGCTGCATCGCCGTATCTAAGAGATAAAAACATGAATCATACTCATACTCTATTGTAGCTCCTAGATTTAACTTGAAAAAAGCTGGGGGCATCAGCTTTCCGGTCCAGGCCACCCATTTCTGGAACTCGCTCCCTGTTCATTTGCGAATGGACCAGACGTTCCAAATTTTCAGGAAAAAGACCAAAAAATGGCTAGTTGAGAACGACATCTGAATGCCTTTAGCTCTGGACTTTGCACGTCTCACTTTGAGCACTGTTCTTGCCATATACTGCTTCATGCCTGCCTATTATGTATACCAACTACTGTAATGTACTTGAATTGTGTTTCTTATGGTGTTGAGTTGTAACACATGTATGTCTATGTAATGCGCCCAGATACCCTTGGGTTTGGTGCGCATTACAAATAAATAAACAAAAAAACAAACAATCTGTTCTTTCAATTTTCTATTGTTGCCAAAAGATCGAAACAAAGTTAAATGAAGACGTTTTTTCAATGTCTTTGATGTGTAAACATACGTCCTTTTTAATCAAATGAGTCACACCCATCAGTATGTAAATCTAAGACGAGGAGCATGTATTAGGCCTATGCATTTCGGATCACATGTCCTTCATCGGGGCCACATGCCCTGGCTCTTTTGACAAAAACAATCCTTAGATGCTATTGGACCATCAGTAATTATTTGAAACAAATTGTCAAGCCATCGCAATATGCACGTAATCACAGTTTTTAGTGTACATTTTCCATAATCAAATCAATGACAGAGCGCCCACAGCAAACAGCACAACAGATAGTGATATATAGACAGGGTAAAACACATCAGATACCATCAGTTCAATGGGTAATTGTCCTATACTCCATTCTACTGGTCTCGAAACAGCATGCTAGTATCAGTGTTTCCAATTATACTTTATTGGTCTCTGACCCTTTTGCATCCATTGATCCTATTTCATTAACTAATGTGCATATAAAGAACCTGCATATTTATTTTCCTTACACGCAGCGGTGAAAGCAGTGCATAAGATCGCATTTAAATGTGCATGTCTATGCTATTAATATCCTGGTCTAACGGGGTACTAATAGCAATAAGCCCCTCAACGGCTGGCCAATACCGCCCATGGTAATGCCCCCGGGGCTTCGTTAAGGCCCTCGCTACGCTCGATATTGACCAGTTGGACAGCCGTATTTTGCATTCTTGGATTCCAAGCCCTACATGTTGGTGAGCGTGTGTGTATATATGCGTGTGTGTCCGTGTGTGTGTGTGTGTGTGTGTGTGTACGTGTTCATGTGTGTGCCAATTTTGGATATGCGTAGAGAAGGCAATGTGCTTGAACATTTTGAAATGAAATGAGAAAATACTAAATTTGCTGATTTGGGCCTCTGTCATTACTGGGGTTGAAAAATACGACTAATTTGGGAGGAGGGTGATGGGAATAAGATCTTCTTAGGCGTTATATAAATGACCAATAAATGAATAAATATGATTTTCTCAGATCTTAAAGATGAATGCAGTCTACCATTCTATACAGTTATGCTTTGCAGATCTGTTCATGGATCCCAAGAAGGCATGTGTTCACTAGATTTGCTCACAACTATGTTACCTTTCCCTTAGAAACATATAGTGCATCTTGGAGCTTTTCATGCTTAGAATTCTAGAAGAGACCACCAGTGTCATCGGGTGAGATATGTCTGTCACATCCGGATCGGTTAGCTGTGCTTTGTTTGAGTCTGATGGCATGTATCTAATGGCCTAGGTGTGACAGGTGCTTTTGCAATATTATGTTTGTCATCAGTTGTGTTACTGCATCATCACTGCCAGAAAAGCAATGGTTCATCCAATGCTTGTTGAGAGCATTCACAAGTATCCACTTTCGGATTGTTATACAGACAATGTAAAAACGTGTCAGCCTTAATTACCCAAGTCCCCAGAATATTAAAACAGGTGTAAAAAGTGGCATAAATGGTGTTTGCCAGGTGTTGCCCCTGTTTAAACACTCTGCGCATTTTTCCATTTTGAGAGATCTGTCTGCCTTCTAGTCTCTGCCTCTCATAACCATGTCATTTTCATGTTGGCAAAAAAAGAAAATTGAATTTCTATCGAATTCACGTGTTTTTAACACCTGTCAAAATGCAATCCATTGCAAATGCAATTAGCATTTGCTTTTTTTGACACTACAAAATGCACAAACATATATTAGACCGTTTGGCCAGTTCCAACCCTTTTTTGTAATGTGTAGTGCACATGACCAAAGTCACACCAATGGCACCAAAGTGCACAGAAGTGGAAACCAAGGCAATCAGCCCTCCATGCAATGTACACTTATTTGAAAATGAGGTCCTTTAAATCCAGGCGGAACATGATGTCAGGGGTGGGCTGGCCGAACTGGTCAACCTTCCCAACCTGCAGCTTGACCATTGTGTGCTGTCATTAAGTACACCCACACTTTCCTTCTGCAATCTGATTGGCTAATTGATTCTTATACCATAGCCATGAGGTGTATTGGCAAATGTCGCTTCCATAATACTCTATACACCTTTTAGACATCCATACATTTAAAAAGTGGGGCACTTTTTGTATGTCTGGCTTGTACGTGCTTTTTTTGTCTTCATTCTATAAAGTTTCACAACATCAAATGTATTAGGTCTACTCCCCATGTACGGATAGCAACAGTTACCTCTGTCTGCATCGCGCTCCCTGTCATTTCACTACTATGACAGTTCGCACTTTATTAGAATGCACTCCCTGTCTGTATTTCTATGTTTCGTGAGCCAGACCCGCTGTTGATGACCACTGTGCGACCAAAGAAAAGCTATCGTGATATCTAAAAAGAATGGGTGGCTACTTTTTTATAGCTGCTTTTTGAAAACAAAATATATTGTATTAACATTGGCTCTTTTCAACATTTTACTATGTTAATTTCTAATCACTTCCTGTGTATATTTGTCATATTTATTTATTTATTGGATATTTGTAAGGGGCCTATACAACAAATGGTGTTTCGAGGCACCACAAGACAAAAAAGAGGGGGGAGCAAGGGAGAAAGATAGCAATAACAGTCCTACTAGGTCTTGTGACATTTGTTTCATTCAAGTGTAGAAACAAGAAGGGCAAGGGGGGAGTGCTGGTTGGGCAAAATGCGAAGTGCGAGTTTGGGAAGGGAAGTGCAGGGTGAAGAGGAGAGAGTGTATGTGAAAAGATAGGTGAGCGAGGGGAGTAGAGGGCCACAGGGGCTAGGTAAGTGCTAATGGGAGAACAGGGGTGCAAGTGCCAGGGCTTGCATATTAAGCATGTTACATTTGTGTTCCTGAGCAAAGCACAATATCAAAGAATGTATGCACATCTTCTGGTAGGTTATCATTAAGATTGTCTGGTACACAATAAGAAAAATAACACTACTGCGGTTTTCAGCCTGCTTTGCATAAAATCAAAGAGCATTTTGGGAACGGAGGGATGACCAGGTATCTGTTTGACAAATGTCTGTGATGAAAAGGGTTACATGCTTGAATCACTAAGTACATAATGCTCACTAGGCTTGTTCATTTCTTTTTTTTTTTTTTTTTTTTTTTTATTTTATTAGTTCATTACAAACTTTTAAAATACAAATTTTCCACAATAAAAGACAAAGAAAAAGAGAAAAAAGAAAAGAAGATGCATCAGAGCAATCGTCCCGATTTGTCAAAAATCATGCTATTTCAAATGGTCCAAAAAGCTAATGCTACCATAAACAAAAAAAGGTAATAGGCAGGACAGCGTATATTTATCAGATGAGATGGGAGCCCTTAATCTGGCTTCACACATTATTTCCCATTGTTGCTTAAACACTTTTCCAAGTTCTCCAAAAAGAATGTTAGAGCAAAAGTTACTTGTTTGATGTCTCCTTCGTGGAGTAAACTCCACACTATTTCTGAGCTTTGACATGTTGCTAACACGTTTACTTTTTTAAGGATGGCTTGTCTTATTCCGCTAAACTTTGGGCATAACAGGACGAGATGTTTTAATGTTTCTTTGTCTTTTTTGCAGAAACGGCATTCATCGTCAGTTATTACGGATTTGTTCCAGATGTTTATTTTTTCCTTATTTCGATACAGATTTAGTCGGAACATCATAAAAGCTCTTCTTTTGTGGTTGGAGGGAAAGATTTCCAAATATTTAGGGAGTTTCAAGCATTGTCGTGCTTCTATAGGAGCATTCTTCATGCAACAATGCACTCTTCGCTGTTCCGAAGTTGGTCCCATAGTTTTTTTTAATGTTATTTGGGTTGTTAATCAATGTATATAGATCCGATGCCAGATCGCTTAAAAATTTTGCACATGATTCTTTCCACGTCGCCAGAATAGACATTGTTCGCTCCACCCCACCGGAGTTTAGGATTTGGAACTGCGGATAGCTGTCAGCTCCCATGATTTTTCCGATATAAGGCTAAAGTGCTCCATTGTATTTGGGCATTTATCGAGACCAACCCAAGTTCATACCGAAGGCACGCAATCAGAGCTCTTTTGGCAGTCGCAAAATCTTGGACCAAAAAGTGTTTTCACACCAAGGCCAGATGGTATGTGAGCATCCAAGCATAGTTTCCGCTCCAAATATTAACAATGGTATAACTTTAGCTCGATAAAAGTCCATAACAGGCTTCAGACTGAACTTCCCATATTTGTTGTTGATCACAGCTCCTTGAGCTGTTAGCATTCTACATTTTCGTCTGATCCTTTGCGTAATTGGGTCATCGTTTATGTTTGAGCTGATTGTTACTCCCAAGTACTGCACTTGGGTTGCTTGGGCTATTAACTTGTTTCCAATATACCATTTAGGATCTTTGTTCCTTGTCTTTGTCCTTAGATTTTGAAAAGATAGGATCTCGGTTTTGGATGGATTAATTGTTAGCCCATTTTTTTCCATATACATTTCTAGGGCTATCAGCTTTCGCTGCAGTCCAATTGGGGTCTGATCTAGAATGTCCATATCGTCTGCATAGGCCAAATGATGCAGCGGTCTCTCGTTTATCTTCGGACGGAAGGAGCGGACTTCTGACAGAGCTTCATCTACGTCTGAGATTAAGAAATTAAACAGAGTTGCCCCCAATGGGCATCCCTGCTTAACTCCTCGTGATGTTAGAATTGCGGAGCAGAGCAAACCCGCCTGGTTTAGCCTTATGCGAATTGATGTTTCTGAATGTAGATCGTGTATTGGTGTTAACAGATTTCCTGGGCAACCATGATGCTCAAGTTTTCTCCATAGAATCTGTCGATCTACACTGTCAAAAGCACAGACCAAATCAACAAATGCCACATAAACCTTCTTGTTGTTCTTAATCGCCTCCATTTTCAGAATGTTAAGCATCAACAGGTTCAGGGTGCAACCGACTCCTTTCACAAACCCTGTTTGCCGGATGTCAGAGTTGTTGGAGTCGTATATATATATGTGGTCAAATGATTTAAAATCTGAGTTGCAAAAATGTTTCCAAGTACATCCAGGAGAGCGATTGGTCTGAAATTCCCTGGCTCGCTATCCTTTTTTAAATATTGACACTATGATGCCCGTCTTCCATGACATTGGAACTCTTTGCTTCTTTTGCAGGTTTCGAAACAAGTTAAAGTAAAACTTTGACCAAGCCTCAGGATGTTCTTTTAAGAGGTAATTTGTAAGCCCATCGGGCCCTGGGGCTCTTGAAGTACTAAGTTTTTGTATATTCTTAAATATATCTTGTTCAGTGATTTGTAGCTTCCAATCTTTTTTATCATCTGCTAGTTCATAGCTGATACCAGTTTGTTTTGCAAACAAGCCTGAAAAATGTTTAATCCATCGGGCCTCTGGGACTAAACTTGAGAGGAGCGCTTTCTGTGGAGCTTCCGTTTTATTTATGACTTCCCAATATTTTGCTAGATTTCTATTGGTCATGAGCTTTAACATTGCTTCGGCATCTTCTTGTAGCATGTTCTGTTTGTGTAATTTTAGCCATGATTTATAGGTTTTTTTGATTTTGTCGAATTCCAACCACCATTCTTGGTTTCCTTTTTTCTTCAGTTGTCGTCGTATTTTTCTCAACTCTCGCTTCTTTACCACTATCTTTGGGTCATACTTATGCTTATGACTCAGCTTGTTCTTTAGTGGGCCACGGACAATCTCTGAGTATTTGTCAAACATTGTCGTATATTCTTCGTTTATGTCCATATCTTCTTTATATGTATTTTCCAGGATAGTTGACATTTTGTTGATTTTTCTTTCGTTCCATCGAATCCGGTTTTGACCTGGTTCGACCGTGATCGGGGTTTGCCAGAGGTCTCTCTTTGTTCTATCAAGTCCATCTATAGTGGCTATCAGCAGATTATGGTCACTTTGTGTCATTTCTGCAATGTTTAGACTAGAGACTTGTTCAATGATTGAGTCAGACACATAGAAGTAGTCCAAGATTGAGTGGTGCTTCCGTTACTCCATGTAAATTGCGGCTTGTGGGATGTTTTTACCCATGCATCCAAGCCCTACAATAAAACTATGCAGTACTGGCATGGAAAACATCATGATGGCCAGAACTCCCCAGAAAGTGAACAGGGAAAACATGAAGAATAGGCTACCACCCATTTTGCCTATGTTGTGAGCACAGGAGGGCACTGCCTAAAACCACCAGTGGGCTACACACACAGTAGCCTGAAACCATTGGGAATGGCAATGCTGATTGCCAAAAAAGCAACTCAGAACTGTGGGGAATTCATTTTCTTAATCCCAAAAATGGTTGCATTACCAGTACTCACCACTATCAGAAAGCCGGTGTTTTAAAACCACCAGACTTTTGTGTAAAACTGAACAAATGAAACAAAACCAGACCAAGGAAAGACTTGCTAAGAGGTGGATACAATGTAAAACTATATTCTGAAATGACTTGAAGGAAGTAATTATTTAATGTATATGTAAAAATTGTCAGTTTGATTTGAATGTAGAAAACTGGGAACAAAAAGTGACATTTAGCTGAAACCTGGCTTAATGAAACTGGATTCTGCCTGACAACTACCCCCGACAGGAGTTGAAACCTGCTCAGCCACTCCCCTTGCCAAAAGGAGTTGTCACCTCTCTGATTAGATTAGGGGTGGAGCAGCTGGGGACTACAGGGAGTTGAACAAAGGCCTGTCCTGGACTCAGGCAAATGTTATATTGGGGGGCCATAAAGTGGCTTCCTCTTAGGGTAAACTGGGAGGGGCAGTGCCTCTGCTAGCAGCTGAGCTTGGGGGAAGTGGATAAACCAGTTATTCCACGCTGTGATGTGGGAAGCCACACCCCTTTTTGACCAGGGCATAATTTTAAAAAGATAGATAACTCATAGTGCGGACGTGTCAGAATTATATAAGTAATATCATTATTTTTGTGATTTTTCTGTGAACATTTTGAGAGGCGTTAGGACCCTGTGGTGTATTCTGGGGGGTTGCTAGCGGAAAATAGGGTCTCACTCCAAACGTGTGCATGTTAAAAATCTGACACTTCATCAATTAATGTCCATACTCCTTGCGCACATGTGTGTAATTTTGGGTAAATGTCCGATATTGCAAAACCAGTTAAAAAGCGCAAAATGTTGTCATTTTTGAATGCAAGCCCCCAGGAAGATCAGAGGCGGACAAGCATGGACCATAAGGAATATATAATGTGCACATGTAATTTCAACAAATTGTATATCTGGGAAGGATGTATTTGAATCAAATATAGATTTGTGGACAAACTGACCAGAGGAGGATCCTCTGACCCATAAACAGACTTCATCATGCTGACAATCCATTTCCTTCCCCCAATCATGGGAGAGGGGAGAATTGGGCCAATGACAAGTAGAGAGGGGCAGGCTTAGCTAGGCCCAGGCACACACCCATTTTCAAAACACATAAAAAGAGACTGCTGGGACAGGTAGAGTGATTCAATTCCATTTGCTGCGGAGCATGCTGACCGACGACTTCACATCCAGAGATCCAACACTTAGACTTCCAAGCTAAACAGAGACTACAGAACTTTGAACCAAGAAGGCCCACTGCAAGCAAAAGTATTTGTCAGCAGGCCTCAAAATCATTTGCAAGCGCTTCCGCAGCTGGGCGAGCTGTCTGAATTCTTTTGCCAAGAACTCTTGCCAGTACCCAGAAAGCAGTGTTACATCCAGAATCCACTTGATCTGGACCGGAAAGCAGAGCAGTATCCAGAACCAGAGGCTGCTGACTCCAGAGAGGCTAGACCAGCAGAGCAGAGCTGACCCACACCGCTGTGAGCAGAACCAGTGACCCAGATCGCTGTGAAGTGCCGAGACCAGAACCGGAGTCCAGTCCAAAACCTGACCAGATCCGTGGCGAGGACCATTCCTGCACAAAATACATTGTGAGTACCTAGCAGAACTGTGCAGAACCAATCTCTTAGTTAAAATAATCTAAACCAAACTATTTTAACCTAAGTAGAACAGCCTCCTAGAAATCGTGTCATCTGTCATTTGTAAAGCTGCACAACTGTCACCTGTCAATTCTGAAGCTGCAAACTGTCACCTGTCATTTTGAGTTTTACTTTTAATCCGAAAATCTACCTTTATTTAATCGTCCGTATCTCTGGAACCGTTTGGGCTAGGAACGAAATTTAACTTTCCTCTGAAAGCTTAGAATCTAAGCTTTCCAAAAAACCGACTTCCTTATACTTTTTCCGCAATCACGATTCACGCACACGATTTGCGATTTTGGCTCAATTTCTCCACTTGTCAAAATAGCAGCTCCATTCTTTCTTTTGTTAAAATCTGTTGCAACTTGGTAATAACTCATAGAGCATTGTTAATGTGAGCCTGAACTAATATAAAGTAGCCATCACCTACCCTGAACCTCTAGAGGGAATTAAAAGCAATTTTAGCACCTTTTCACTTCCTTGCAAACCACATTAAAGTAATTTGCCTGTGTTTAAAACTCATCCCTGTTTTCTCTAAGCTTGCTGGGGGGGGGGACTGAATTTCGTATTGCATTTTATTGCATTCCTGAGAACTGTGTGCTCCTCTTTCCATAGCCTTCCATTTCTTACATTGCATAGGGGAGGGGGGTGATTTGCCAGAGAAAAAGTGATTATCTTATCTTTTGCTAAAATCATATCAAGTATTTCTGTACTGCATTTTATTCCTCATTGCTTTTCCCTTGAAATCATAAAAGTATTTTTGCTACTTTATCCATCCTATACTAACTCCTCATTGATTGTAAAGAAGTGTGCTAGTGCCAGATTACCCATTATTTATCAACATCATATGTCTAAGTGTACTATCAGATATTAATTTATTATAAAGTGTGATATATATATATATTACCTTTTAATTTGCAAAACAAACCTACTTCTTGGCTCAGTGGGGTCAGGGGGATTCTAAGAGGGGGGTGTTATACAAGGGTTGTCATCCAGAGTACTGAACCGAATATAAAAATACATCAATAAGGGTTTTCCTCAGCATCCCAGACTAGGCATTGACGTAGCTGTAGTGTTGATTGAATATCGCTTACAGAAGTGGGGGCTCGTAGCCAGAGATTCTGGGTTAGATCTATCACTTGTGCAGATTAATACAGTGTGCTAACTGACAGGAGACATACATCCGGTCGGATCACCACGCTGTGTTACGCTGTAAATCACTCCTCAAAGGAACACTGTAAGGAGAAGGTTTGTTTTGCAAAAAATAAAATACAAACTTCTGTAAGTCAGGAAGGAACTCAAATTCCAGAATGACGACACTGGTAGATATCAAAATAGCCAGAGAGCACTTCTTACATAAGCTATTTGTGAGAGGTGAGTGACTCATCAGGACCAAACGGTCTGGTTGCAGGCAATCGCGCAACAGGTCATTGAAACAGGGTCAGATATATGGGGAGATCAGGCTCCCCTACAAGTGGCCCTGAGTGAACTATATATGGCCCCTAAAGCCAAAGATGAACATAATAAGATTGCCAGGATAGCGGCATATTTGGATCTATATATGGGAGCCATGCAGGACAAATGTGCTGAAGGCCAAGATCTGGCAAATAGGCAACAGATGGCGTTAGAGAAGGCCCAATCTGATCTGGACTCTTCTGAGCAGAGGCTGCTCAGGAGCCAGGAGTCAGAAAAGGACAGCAGACAGTACATCACTAAAATAAATGAGGATATGGATGTGCTGCAACAGGAAAAGGCGGACCAGGATACCAGATTTCTGGCCTTGCAGAAGGAGTACCAAGAAGGTTTGGACTCCCTACTGCAGAGCCAGAAAAAGCTGGAGCAACAATTAGATTTCAATAGGGCATGTGCCGAGCAGGTAGTCACCCTGCAAAGCCACCTAGATAGGGAGAAGGCAGAGAGCAATAAACTGATTTTGAAAGACCTGGATACCCAGGCAGAGTTTGACCAGGAGCGCCAGAAAGCTGGTGCCTTCCAAAGGCAAAGGGACGACCTGGCGGCACAGATGCAGGCTCTTAGTCAGGAAAGGGATACCTTAGGCCAGGAAGTCTGCCACTTAAAAAAGAAAATGGAAGAAAATCACCTGGCCCTCCAGGGACTGGGTGACCTCCAAAAAGAACACCAGAACTTGTTAGAGCACACCAGGAGGGTGGAGGATGCTCTGGCAAGAAAGGAGCAGGCCGATAGGGACACAGCTCAGGAGGTAACCCTCCTGCAGCAAAGACTGGCCCAGTACTCCAGGACCAATCAGGAGGCACAGAGAGAGAATGAGGCTCTCTGCCAGCACAATGATAGGCTCCAGCAACAGGTAGTGATGCAGGAGAGACTGATAGAGTCTAGTAAGGCCTTAACTGAGGAACTGAAAGTGCAGGCTCTTGCATTGCAACAGGGAACAGGGGCGGATAGAGATGAGGTTCGCTGGGAAAGAGAAACTCCCGAGCATAACCTCAGGAGCCCTAGTATCAGAGTCCTTCATCTCTCCCAGTCCCTGGACTCTGCCACCCCCATGTCCCCTCGCGCACATGAGCCCAGGGCCACGGGGATGGCAGATTACTATCCAGGTAGAAGTATGGGGCTCATAGGCCAGTACCTCCCAGGAATGGATGGGCGGGCATCCGGGTATGGGCACCCAAGCACATTGCAATTTAGTGGGGAACCCCAGGAGAGTAGGCCCATTAAGAGCATCCTGAAAACCTCTGCCCAGTTAGGTCAGTGGGGGGGGGATACCCATCAAATCCTGGCAGCAAGGAGGGGTCTGAAGACTCCTCTGAGCATTACAGGACACAGGAGACCAGGTCCCCACATTCTGCCAGCCATTCCCAGGCTCGAGAATCCGGGAAAACCTGGAAGATCAGACGGGCACCTCTGGGAGCAGCGCTTCTGAGTCGGAGGATGAATGGACCAGGGTTACCCGAACCAAAAAGGCCAATAAGGCAAAAAGGGCCTTGCTTAAGGACCCATTGAAACAAATAAAGGCAATAAGGAGTGTCATCACGCCTTATCATAAGAACGCCAAGTAATCTGTTTGGGACGACTTGGAGCTCTATGAGAAAATGATGGAGACTTTCCATTTGAAGGACAGCCAAAGCTGTATTCAATATGTAAAGTGGACCTTCTCACCAGAATACTCCAGTTTCTTTGCGGGGCTGGAGGATCAAAACCATTCAAGGTGGTCCACATACAGGGCGGCCATCTTGAAACATTTTTCTGTGCACAGAAATCCTCAAGAGGCTTGCAAGGCAGCCTACAATTTGCAATGTGGGGAGGATCAGGCCCCAAAAGAGTTTGTGCAAGAATTAAAGCGTGCTTTTGCGCAGACCACCAGAAGGGTGCGCACGGATAGCAGAGAATTTATCAATACGTTTTTCCATGCCTTACCCAAATACATAATGACCCAGCTCGTGAGAGATTTTCATGAGAAAAGATCTTTAGACTGGGTCATTGAACAGGCTACCCGGATCTATGAGGTGCAGAAGCCCATCGAAAATAAAAATAATGTGCCGAAAAACCCCAAAACCAACAGCACCTGCTGCTGCCAAGGTGGCAGAGGTAAAGGTCGCCCCCGTTTTAGATTTGGAGATGGGGGGGCCTAAAAACCTGCCTGCACCAAATAATTCACAGCTCAGAAGGCCCTTGGGCCAGTCACAGACAGGGAGTCGAGGTGGTAGTCCCACAAATGGGATCCCCCACCCCCTTGACTATGTAAGTCCCCGCTACAAGGGAAACCGACCAATCCTGGGTTATGTGTGGACTCCTCCAGCCCAAGGGGGGGGATCCAGCCAAGCACCTGACCCGGGGAACTTCCCTCCTAACTTCCCCCAGGAGGGCAGAAATTCACCAAATCCTGGGCAGAACTTTTTCCCCAGGTATCCACCCAATTTCCAGCCCCAAAATCATCCATCCTTCTTTCTCCAATTCCCTGAGCCCAGACAACCTAATCCGGGAGAGGGGAGGCCAAGGGTGGAGGGGTACCAAAATCTTCCCAACCAGGGGTACTACCAGAGAAGGGATAGCTACCCTTCCCGGGATCAGCCCAGGGGAGAGAATAGAGCCCCGTATCAGCCTGAGCGGGTTTCACAACTTGAGCGCCAGGTCCAAAATATGGCACGAGATCTGGGGCACATACTGAGGGCTCAACAGAACCCTCAGATGAGCATGCCACCGCAAAATGCCCCAAACTCTGGACCTGGTGCTCCAGAACAATGACGGGGGCAGCACCCCGATAACCCACCGGTTCCCAGGGAGGAGGCACAAGGGGAAGGGGGGTGTAAAGCCTTGGAGGAAGCTTCCTTCCCAACTTGTAAACAGCCCCTGGAAAACCAGGAACCGTAAAGAAAATCTCCTGCCCCTGAAAGCCTGCCTCCCAAGGAGCAGAGGGCGGGTAGGAGAAAAAAGGACCCAAACAGACTCACTTTGTGGAGGAGATACAGGTATTCCAATTTGAGGGAGAGGGATCCTCAGAAGATCCTGGGAAAAGGATCTTCTCCTTCAGAGATGGGGGAACTCCTCCCAAGGAAAAATGGGTCCCAAGGGATGTCAATTCAGACTGGGGAGATGTGGAGACCGAGCTACCGCCGCCCATCATCTCATCCCAGAACCGACAACACCGAAATCCCCTGGTTCAAACCCATCCTGGTGACTGCCTCCAAAAAGGGGGGGGGCCCAGAACCGGAACCAGGGGAACCCACAATGGCTCTGATCTCCAGTTGCCAACTTTTTCTTTCAGATTCCCAAGACTCTCCACAGAATTCTGCCCAAATCTCTTCTCTCGCCATGTCCAAAACCAGAAAGTTAGCCCACCAGTTGTCCAAAAATGTGCATTATCTGTGCCCCCTTGAGGAGAAGGAGGGAAGATACTATGCCCCGGTACAAGTACAGGGGCAGGGTACAATTTTGGCACTGGTGGACACTGGATCCCAAGCTACCTTTCTGTCCAAAAGGGCCTTTGAGGAACTAAATGCAGGAAGGGGGGAGAATTACCGTATTCCTCTTCCCTCTCTTCCTGGACAACTGCAGAACTTTGACGGGAAGGAAATTCCCGTTGAGGGGACTGCAGACTTGGACATTAAAATTGGGCGACACAAGGTGAAACACCCGGTCATAGCAGTAACTCCAGAGGGCACCCCTTGTTTACTAGGGAATGACCTCCTGAGAAGGTTGTCACCCCTAATAGATTGTGTAAACAAGGTCCTCTGGACCCAGACTAGCCGACCCATAAAATTAAAACAGAGTGTCAACCATGTTAGTTTAAACTGCACCTGCCACATGGTTGAACAAAAATCTGACCAAGTAGAATTTCACTTCCAGAACAACAAAATTCCAGATGGGACAGTAATAGCAGTAGGACAACAGACTGGTGATGGGGGGTCCTCTCTATTTCTGAAAATCAACCTTCCTTCCAGTTTAAGGTGGTATTCCACACTGGAAGGAAACACCCTGAAATTCTTTACTAATCCACAATCAGAAACTCCCACTCCTATAGTCCAGAAAGATGTGAAATCAGCTCAGAGCCTGGCTGATATTCAGCAAATTGGAGAGCAGTTGTTCATCCCTGTCCAGTTAAATGATGGGAAGGACTCTGTTCTCGCTCGAGTGTGTGTGAACAACGGTAAGAGCTTCATCAGCGAAGCCATGTTCCGCCAACTCTCAAAAGATCCAGCCATTCCCACATTCAAACTGATAGACAAATGGGAAATGGACCTGGAAGCACCTAATTCCAAACATCTCCTGGCAAGCAGGTGTATGCTCAAAATCTCCATTGGCAAAAAGAGCATAGTCCATAATTGTTGGGTCGTGCGAGACGTCACTGCCGCCTTTTACTTAGGCAGTGACATTCTCAATCGCTTTGCCATTAGTTTGGACCTAATAAACTTCAAAGCTTGGTCCCGATTAGCGGATAATCGCATGGGCTTTGATGATTCAGAAAAAGCATTTAGGTCAGATCAATTGCTACCTTATGCAGTTGAAATTCAGATTAAAGAGGAAGTCACCATCCCAGAAAGGACCCGACAATTGTCCCTGGGAGTGAAAGCTAAAAGAGGACAAAAATTGAAAAATCCTGATGCTTATATTCATCTAAATGCTTCTCTCCAACAGCAAGGGTTGGGGGTAAACCCAACACCATTAGTCAACATAGAACATGACACCATTCCAATAGAGGTGGATAACAGCGACTTAAAGAGTATTACTCTAGCCGCAGGCACCATTATTGAAATGGCGGTTGATGACCGACATTTCTCCATTGATTTAGGAAATTAACTGTTAGGACCAATCCCCAAGGACTGTTTTGACAGTGACAGTGATGACGACACAACACCATACAGGATTTTCACCCGGCATGGGGGGAACTTCCTGGTGTACACTTCTTGCCCTTATGGTAAGGAAGATGTGACTTGTGACTTCAGGAGGGATGAGCTGATTTTCCAGGTCCATGAGGGCTGCCTTTCCCACCTGAAGCCTCCAGTCAAAACCAGCACTCTGACCAGGGACTTCTCCACCCAGCTGGAGGAGGCCGCTGAGATAGCCAAACCAGAAGTCTTTCCCAGCTTCAGGCAGATGGTGGAAGAGAGGGTCAACCTAGCTGATGCCTGCGTGACTCTGGAACAGAAGCAAAAGTTGAAACAGGTTTTCTTGGATTTCCAAGATCTCTTTGCGGTAGACTCATATGACTGTGGTGGCAACGACATCCACACCACAAAAATTCCCACGGACCCTGGAATGACTCCAGTGTTTGTGAAGCAATATCGCTTGCCTCTCGCATCCATGGAGTCCCTTACTGAAATAATTAAGAACCTTGAGTCCCGGGGAATAATCCGTCCAGTCCACAGCACTTTCAATAATCCAGTGCTGGGAATATTGAAGCCAAACGGCCAGTGGAGATTCTGCGCCGACCTTAGGGAGCTCAACAAACGGGTCCATACTTCCCGATGGCCTCTGCCCTACATTGACCAAGGGCTGGCCTAGATTCAGGGGTCACAGGTATTCACAGCAATAGACCTGACCAATGGATACTGGACCGTGCCTGTCAGTAGGGAGGACCAATACAAACTGGCTTTTACCTTTGGGGGCCAGCAGTACACATGGACCCGGACTCCCTTCGGATACCTCAACTCTGGCAATGAATTCAACATTTTCCTACATAAGGCCATGCCCGACCTGGGTGCGAGGGGTATCCTGGCTTATGTAGATGATGTCCTCATCAAAAGTTGATCTGTGGAGGAACACATAGCGGAAATCCATTATGTTCTGACACAGTTGAGGGCCGCCGGAGCAAAACTTTCCTTTCAGAAAGCACAGAGGTGTAGAACCCGTGTTAATTTCTTGGGGCATGAGATTACTCCTCAGGGTCTCTGTCCCCAAGAAAAGAAAGTGGAAGCACTCCAGAAACTGAAAGACCCCACAACTCTGCGGGAACTAAGGAGCCTCCTTGGACTGACTAATTACAGCAGAAAGTTCATTGAAGGCTACGCAGAGATTACTGGACCCCTGATTCATCTCTTGAAGGGCGGGGTCAAGTGGGAATGGGGTCCAGAACAATCTGAGGCGGTAAGACAACTCAAAAGAAGCCTCTCACAAGCGCCTTGCCTAGCTTACCCTGTCAGAAACAAGGAGTTCTTCCTGGAGACGGGGTTCTCTAATACTTGCTTGACGGCAGTATTATACCAAAAGCATGACAAGGTCAATAAAGTAATATCCTATGCGAGAAAAACTTTATCCTCTGTGGAGGAAAAATTCAACAATTGTGAGAAGGCACTCCTGGCAACGGTGTGGGCATTGAATAATTACCGCCCGTTTATCCAGGGGGAACACATCATAGTGGAGACTCCACACCAGCCTCTGCAATATCTCCAAAGTGACAGAATCCGGGCCGGAAATGTGAGTAATTCCCGAATTACTTCCTGGATTCTGTCAATGCAAGGCTTTCCTGTGGAGGTCAGATATGGCCAAAACAAGAAGAGTCCCCTCGCGCAAGGTCTGGCTGACTTGCATGATTGTGCCAGAGAAAACTGTCTCGAGGACGAAAGTCTAAAAATCAAGGACAACATGGAGCCATACCTTAATTCCCCACACAAAGTCTTTGAAGAAGACAAGTGTGAGGGAATGCCCACTGTCTATGTGGATGGATGCTCGTACCATGTTGACGGCAACGGGGAGAAAGAACTGGTGGCCGGCGTAGGGAATGCATGGGTGAATGAGTCACCAGAACCCTCCGCTGGATACAAAATTGGTCCCCGAAGTAGTCAGGTGGCAGAATTGATGGCTGTGCATCCGGCCATCCTCACTGCTGTCCAACATCAACTCCAGGAACTGGTCATAATCACAGATTCGGATTATGTACGCAACGGGTTCGTGGAGCACCTGGTTAATTGGAAAACCAGAGGCATGTTATGTGCTAATAACAAACCCTTGAAACATGGGAAGTTAATCCAAAACATTGATGATCTGGTCACATCGAATGGGATGACCATCTACTGGAAAAAGATCAAGGGTCATTCCAAAGTAGAGGGACCAGACAAAACTGGAAATGACTTAGCTGATCAGCTGGCCAAAACCGGGGCCATCCAAGGGGATCTACTAGAAATAGAGTCCCTATTGGGGGAAATCCAGGTCACTGCTATCACTAGGTCCCAGACAAATGCTCACAATGATCTTTCAACTGCACAATGAAGTAAGGAGACCCCTGATGCTGATTTAATTACAGCTCAGAAGGGGGATCCAATTATGGGTAAGTTTTACCAACACCTTGTGGACCCTGAGAACTTTCCCCTGACGGATACCGATTACATTGGGAAAGACGACCTAAGAGTGTTGATGAAATGTCCAAAAATGTTCTGAATCCAAGACGGTTTGCTTGTAAGGAAATCCAAAGCTGGCCACGATCAGTGGGTGGTTCCTACCTCATTCCGAAGCCTGATGTTAAGTCACGCCCATGATGCGGCTACCGCCGGTCATAGGGGGTTTCACACAACACTGGAAATCTTAAGAGAGGTTGCATACTGGCCACACATGGGACAGGACCTTGACCAATACTTGAAGGGGTGTCTTGTGTGTGCACAATTTCAGCCATCATCCCTCATGCACCGTGCACCTCTCCAAAAGAGGGGGATGACACTGCCATGGTCAGATTTGCAAATCGACTTTGTAGGCCCTGTAATCCGCTCGTCTAGAGGAAACAAGTACATGTTGACCGTTACATGCTTGTTTACCAAGTGGGTGGAATGTCTCCCATCTCCAAACTGCAAGGCAGAAACAGCAGCTGCCCTGATGATTAACAACATCTTTTCCCGTTTTGGTCTACCTCAAAGGATTGAGTCAGACAGGGGTAGCCATTTCACCAGTGAAGTAATGACAAAGATGTGGGAGATACTGGGGGTCAAAAGAAAGCTACATATTGCTTACCGGCCAGCTTCTTCTGGAGCAGTGGAGAGATATAACCGAACCATTGTGAGCATCTTAAAAAAGTTTGTGGCAGATTCTGGGCCAAGTTGGGATATCCAATTACCTCTGGTCCTAATGGCCATCAGATCTACCCCTTCATCTGCAACCAAAATGTCACCATTTGAGTTGATGACTGGACGCAAGATGGTGCTTCCCCAGCATTTGCTCTATAGAACCCAAGAGCAAACGTTGATAAATGCCTCCACAAATCATGAGTATGTGGAGAATTTAAGGAAACACCTTCAGCATGCTTTTGCCTATGCTCAGCGGAATCTAGAAAGATCAGCCGAGAGCATGAAGACCCACTATGATTTAAAAACTACCCGAAAGGAATATAAGGTGGGTGATTGGGTCTATCTATACAATTTCCAAAGGAACCAGGCCAAACAGCGAAAATTCTTGCCTACATGGAAGGGACCGTTTGAAATTATAGACAAGATCTCCCCTGTTGCCTATAAGATCTGCATCCCCAAAGGCAGTCTGGCGGAAGGGGAAGACAAGTGGGTCCATATTAACAAGCTAAAGTGTGCCATCCCAGGCACACTTTGCAGCAACTGGAGGAGTCCTCTGCAATACCAGAGGGGACCGCTCCAGATTAATTCAGTTCCAACCCTAAAATATCCCACATATAGTCTCTAAAATATTATACTCTTGTAAGCCACTGTCTTGATAACTTGTATCTCAAAAGCCCCGAGCCCTGGTTCTCTCGAAGCTGGACTACTGTAACAGTCTCTATCTTAATCTGCCTGCCTCCACTCTCCGCCCCCTGCAACTCATCCAGAACAGAACTGCGAGACTTGTCCTTGGCCTCAAGCCCAGGGACCGTATCTCTCCAGGACTGAAATCTCTACACTGACTCCCAGTGGCTGCGAGGATTAAGTTCAAAACCCTCTGCATTGTCCACAAGGCCTTCTGGGGCCTGGTGTCATGATCACTGTTTCCAAGGAGCCAGGACCAGCCCAAAGTCCTTGGAAGCAGGCCCCTAACCCTAATCCTAGGCACCAGCCGGTCCCTACTGGGACCTTTTGGACCCTGTCCTGGCGCCGGTGGCACCAGGCTCATCAAAACCATCGGTCCCGGCACTGGAAGCGCCGGGCTCATAGTTGGTGTGAGGGTGCTTGGGTGGACTTACCTGCGGCAGACCATGCTGCTTGCTTACCAGCCACTTAGAAGCCCTCTGTGAACAGGAACTACTTTCTTACCTGGGTGGGGCAGCTCCACTCCCTGGATACAGCACTGGAACTCTTCTGGAAACTGGAACTCTTTTCTTACCTAGGCGGGGCCGTGGAAGAAGACGCCTCATCACTCCAAGGCTATTTAAACCACACCCGATAGATGAAACGTGCTTCGCGTTATTCTGCATCTGCAGCAGAACGCTCACCGAGTCTGATCCAGCCTTTCCTCTTTCGATCCTGAACCTGCAAGAATTATACTTACCATTCCTGTATCCAGTCAACATCAGCACCTGCAAAATACAAGAAACAACAGGTTAGCAAGACAAACTTTACACAGAGTGCTTTCTCACCTGATCCATCAGCAGCGGCCGTGTCTTCACGCTGCACCTTCGCCTGCAAAGACAAAAGCATTGTTATACTTACCGGCACGCCGTGAATTCCGGATTTCTTCATTCTGCATCTCCGCCTGTGAAGAAAAAGTTTAGTTAGCATTCCGCTGACTCCGGCGCTGCAAACCAACATCTGAAAGACAAAAGAAAAAGATATTAAGCAGGTATTTACTCACGCCCATTGCGCTCGTCGCAATAAAACGCCTGCGAATACTCCGGCGTCTCTTTAACCTGAACTAAGCTGCAAGGAAAGAGACAGTTAGAGCACTTGCCATACTTACGAATTTCCAGGCGCTTCACTCCATCGTCCGTCCCAAGAGTCCTGCAATACATAAGGGAAAAGCATTATACAGAATCTTCAATATTAACGTGCCACGCATTTAAAGACTATAAAGACAAAAGGTGTCCAGAAACTCACCGCTCGTGCAGATAACGACGGTAACCATCCTCTGAATTCAAGAGGCCAATGTTTCACCAGTGAAGGAACTGGCAACGGCACCCTGCACCAGACGCAGATGGAGAGCCCAGCATTCACCTATCTAAGGTGAGCACGTTGACCTAGGGGGGCTCTACAGAAAAGCTGGGAAGAGAGAGAGAGAGAGAGAGAGAGGGACATTCAACAACCCAGGCCATTAACCCCCATATTCTTTCACCTGCAGAAATCTCACTCTTCGAGTTCGACACACAGTGCGAAGAGGTTCGACCCCAGAAGCCAATCGAGTCCTGCACATCACTTTTCGAGTCACAGACACCCTCCTGCCAAGACCCGCGCCTCCGTGGGAATCAGGTGAGCATTACAGAACGCGAAGCCCACCACAAAACTCCTACCCAGGCGCAATGGAAACCTCAGACACTGATCAACCAGCCCAGTTGCTCGGAGAATTAAGAGCAGAAGTACATGCATCTCGTCAGGAAACGAACTCTCTAAGAAGAGAACTGATAATTTCCAAGGAGCGAACTGAGGACCTTGCTAGGCAGTTGCTACAAACGCAGGCAGGACAGACACCTTTGCCCGCTCTAGGAGGAAGTTATCCTTCTGCATCATCTTTAAATCCTGTGCAAATCAATCTGCCCGGTAATGTGCCCTTGGCTCCGCCCGAACGTTTTTCTGGTGATCCAAAGAAATTTGCGGTGTTCATCAACCAGTGCTGCTTACACTTCTTATGTCGACCAGCTGCTCCCCAACAGACCAGACCAAGGTGGCTTTCGTGCTTTCTTATCTCAGTGGCAGCGCCGCAGATTGGTCGATCCCTTTAGTCACCCAGGATGATCCGGTTTTACATGATTTCCAGGCCTTCCAGTCCAGCATGGAGAAACTGTTCGCAAGACATGCACAAGGGCAGGCCTTGGACAATGAACTTCTTTCATTACGACAGGGTAATCAAGACCTCTTGACTTATATAGCCTCATTCAACAGACTTATAGTGGAAACTCAATGGCCCGAGGATAAGAGAATAACGCTTTTCTACAGAGGCCTGCGTGGAGAGCTAAAGGATGTGTTAGCTCAAGTTGTGAATCCTCCACAAGAATGCTCAGACTATATTGACTTAGTTGTCCAATTGGACCACAGACTACAGAACAGGAAGGCAGATCGTTCCAAATTTGATACCCGATTGTTTTCTAAACCACAAACCTCTACTAGGGGAGCTGACACGGTGGAACCCATGCAAATAGGGGGCATGAAAGGACCTTTAACCCAGAAAGAGCGGGAAAGAAGAAGGCAGCTGCAATTATGCCTCTATTGCGGAAACTCAGGACACTTTCTTCGGGACTGTCCAGTGAAACCAGCTAAGAAGGCTGTAGGAGCCGCGGATACCTGTACCACAAATTCTGAGCAGGGAAACGACCTAGCCCGACAAGAGTAGAGGTCCTCTTGCCGAGCGTTAAGATTTGTCCCGTGACCTCGCATTTCGTGGTACCCATGGTCCTCATTAGTCCTGAACGTCCGGATCGTTTGCATGCAATTGAAGCTTACATCGACAGTGGAGCAATCGGTAATTATGTGGACCGTGAAATGGTATCAAGGATGAATCTACCCCTTGTCCCTAAGGCTGTAAAAGACGTCATTACTACTGTGGATGGCACGGAGATAGCCTCCGGACCAGTAACGCATGCCACCCAAGAAGTGACGCTAGTGAGTCAAGATGGACACCGGGAGAGAATCGTGTTTCATGTGATCAAGGCTCCTCAGTTCCAGATCATTCTGGGAATCCCTTGGTTAGAGAAGCACAATCCTCAGATCGATTGGCGAGCAAAGACAGTTCAGTTTCCAGAATGTTTTACCACTTGTTATCCTAGGCCTGATGTTTCACTGGCGGCAATCTCTTCGGAGGAGGTTCCCAAATTACCTCCCGAATACCAGGAATTCCAAGACGTCTTCCGGAAGGATCAAGCTAACACCCTGCCTCCTCATAGGTCTTACGACTGTCAAATAGATTTGATACCCGGAACAACTCCTCCTTGCAGCAGGATTTATGCCCTCACCGAGCCTGAGAATCTTCACCTCAGACAATATTTGGACCAACACCTAGCTAACGGGTTTATCCGTCCTTCAAAATCTCCAGCTTCATCGGCTTTGTTCTTCGTTCTGAAAAAGGAAGGAGACCTTAGAACTTGCATAGATTATCGCGCCCTGAATCAAATCACCGTTAAAAACAGATACCCGTTACCTTTGATCCCTGAACTCCTGGACCAAGTCAAAGACGCATGTATATATACAAAATTGGATCTCAGAGGAGCCTACCACTTGGTACGGATAAAAGAGGGCGATGAATGGAAAACGGCCTTCCGCACCAAGTACGGGCTATTCGAATATCAAGTGATGCCCTTTGGACTTTGTAACGCTCCTGCCGCTTTCCAATATTTTATGAACGATGTCCTTAGAGAACTCATAGACGTGTGTGTTGTTGTCTACATTGATGACATCCTTGTCTGCTCATCATCCGAAGAGGAACACCAGAGACACGTTAAAAAGGTTCTCGAGAGATTGCGTCAACATAATCTTTTTTGCAAAGCTTTAAAAATGCGTTTTCAACTTAACTGAAGTCGAGTTCCTGGGATTCATATTGTCACCTAACCGAGTCCATATGGATTCAAAGAAAGTCGATGCAATCATCAAGTGGCCATCACCAACCTCTGTAAAAGGAGTTCAAAGCATGTTAGGCTTCGCTAACTTTTACCGCAGATTTATTCCTGAATTTTCTCGGATAGTCCAGCCCATCACCGCTTTGTTAAAAAAGAACAAACGTTTTGAGTGGTCTTCTGAAGCAGAACAAGCTTTTCAGGACTTAAAAGCTAAATTCATTTCTGCACCTGTTCTAAAACATCCTCGCTCAGAACTCCCCTACATCATGGAAATGGATGCTTCTAGTCTTGCTATGGGGGCAGTTTTATCACAAAGAGATCCGGTCACACACCAGTTACACCCTGTAGCCTTTTGGTCCCGCAAGTTTTCGGCTCCCGAGATCAACTATTCAATTACCGACAAGGAACTTTTAGCTATCAGATCGGCCTTTAAAGCATGGCAGCATTATCTTTTAGGAGCCAGACACACAGTCACCGTAATGACTGATCACCGCAATTTACAATATCTAAAGACGGCCAAAGCTCAGTCTTCCGGACAGCTTCGCTGGGCTCTGTTTCTGGCTGAATTTGACTTTATAATTACTTATCGACCAGGCAGTAAGAACGGAAAAGCAGATGCCCTCTCCCGGATGGGAGTAGATGAACATTTGACCACTCCAGAACCAATACCCATAATCCCAGAACAAAGGATTTTGGGTTTGGTCAGCACTCAATCTTTTGAAGACATCAAGACCACGGTTAAATCACTCCTAACTCCGGCCGATTTGCAGGACTGGCAATTAAAGGGAAAAGAATTCTCAGTGGATCAAGACCTACCATATTTCCGAGGACGATTGCGCTTGCCCTGTGAGAAAATACAAAAACAAGTAATCTCCTGTTATCACGACTCTCTAATGGAGGGTCACCCTGGCATTACCAAAACCATGGAAAAGATTAAAAGACATTTCTGGTGGCCATCATGGAAAAAGGATATTAGAGACTTTGTAATCTTCTGCGGTGTGTGTGCCCAGAATAAAAGTCAGAAGCAGAAACCAGCCGGCCTATTACAGCCACTAGACATCCCTCCCTGTCCATGGCATACCTTGTCCATGGATTTTATCACGGATTTACCTCCATGCTCGGGGTATACTAGCATTTTAGTAGTCGTGGATCTATTCTCCAAGATGGCTCACTCCATTCCCCTGAAGGGTCTACCTTCAGCCTCAGTATTGGCCCGAGAATTCTTGGAAAACATTGTTCGCTTACACGGTTTTCCCTCGGTTTTAGTCTCTGATAGGGGAAGTCAATTCATCTCCCACTTCTGGCGCAGTTGCTGTCGTCTAGCCCAAATATATGTAAGACTTTCGACCAGTCACCATCCCCAAACTGACGGGCAAACCGAAAGGACAAATCAGACACTAGAACAATATCTATGTTGCATGCTCCAACAAACTGAAAACCCCTGGAAGGATATTCTTTGGATCGCTGAATACGCTTACAACAATTCGACTCATTCTGGAACTGGGAAGACTCCTTTTTTCCTATTATACGGACACCATCCTAGAACCTCCAACCTGGATCCTCCCCAAGAATTTGAAGCACCTGCTGTGGATCACTTGCACTCGGAGATCACCCATGCTTTTAAGGAAGCCACTGCCCATCTGCAAAGAGCTAAAGCTCAATTCAAAAAAGGAGCAGATCGACACCGTAAAGAGGCCCCTCACTACGCTGTAGGAGATCAGGTCTGGTTATCCACTAAGCACCTGCCTCTAAAAGGACCCCGCACCTTCATCCCGAGATACCTTGGACCCTATCTCATATCTGCCATAATTAATCCGGTGGCTGTCAAATTGGAATTACCTACGCATATGAAAATACATCCAGTATTCCATGTCTCCTTATTAAAACCAGTACAACCAGAAACCCGATTGACTGAACTTCCAGAACCGGTTTTAGTAGATGGAGAACTTGAATTCGAAGTGAAGAACATCCTAGACTCCAAAATCTCCAAATTTAAGTTATATTATCTGGTTGATTGGAAAGGATACGGCCCCCAGGAGAGGTCTTGGGAACCCTCAGAATATGTCCACGCACCTCGTCTGATCAAGAAATTCCATCTGAATCACCCCAACAAGCCAAAACCACCGGAGAAGACACGTTTAGGAGGGGCCTTGAGGGGGGGTGCTGTCATGATCACTGTTTCCAAGGAGCCAGGACCAGCCCAATGTCCTTGGAAGCAGGCCCCTAACCCTAATCCTAGGCACCAGCCGGTCCCTACTGGGACCTTTTGGACCCTGTCCTGGCGCCGGTGGCACCAGGCTCATCAAAACCATCGGTCCCGGCACTGGAAGCGCCGGGCTCATAGTTGGTGTGAGGGTGCTTGGGTGGACTTACCTGCGGCAGACCATGCTGCTTGCTTACCAGCCACTTAGAAGCCCTCTGTGAACAGGAACTACTTTCTTACCTGGGTGGGGCAGCTCCACTCCCTGGATACAGCACTGGAACTCTTCTGGAAACTGGAACTCTTTTCTTACCTAGGCGGGGCCATGGAAGAAGACGCCTCATCACTCCAAAGCTATTTAAACCACACCCGATAGATGAAACGTGCTTCGCGTTATTCTGCATCTGCAGCAGAACGCTCGCCTTTCCTCTTTCGATCCTGAACCTGCAAGAATTATACTTACCATTCCTGTATCCAGTCAAAATCAGCACCTGCAAAAGACAAGAAACAACAGGTTAGCAAGACAAACTTTACACAGAGTGCTTTCTCACCTGATCCATCAGCAGCGGCCGTGTCTTCACGCTGCACCTTCGCCTGCAAAGACAAAAGCATTGTTATACTTACCGGCACGCCGTGAATTCCGGATTTCTTCATTCTGCATCTCCGCCTGTGAAGAAAAAGTTTAGTTAGCATTCCGCTGACTCCGGCGCTGCAAACCAACATCTGAAAGACAAAAGAAAAAGACATTAAGCAGGTATTTACTCACGCCCATTGCGCTCGTCGCAATACAACGCCTGCGAATACTCCGGCGTCTCTTTAACCTGAACTAAGCTGCAAGGAAAGAGACAGTTAGAGCACTTGCCATACTTACGAATTTCCAGGCGCTTCACTCCATCGTCCGTCCCAAGAGTCCTGCAATACATAAGGGAAAAGCATTATACAGAATCTTCAATATTAACGTGCCACGCATTTAAAGACTATAAAGACAAAAGGTGTCCAGAAACTCACCGCTCGTGCAGATAACGACGGTAACCATCCTCTGAATTCAAGAGGCCAATGTTTCACCAGTGAAGGAACTGGCAACGGCACCCTGCACCAGACGCAGATGGAGAGCCCAGCATTCACCTATCTAAGGTGAGCACGTTGACCTGGGGGGGCTCTACAGAAAAGCTGGGAAGAGAGAGAGAGAGGGACATTCAACAACTCAGGCCATCAACCCCCATATTCTTTCACCTGCAGAAATCTCACTCTTCGAGTTCGACACACAGTGCGAAGAGGTTCAACCCCAGAAGCCAATCGAGTCCTGCACATCACTTTTCTAGTCACAGACACCCTCCTGCCAAGACCCGCGCCTCCGTGGGAATCAGGTGAGCGTTACACCTGGGGCCTAAATACCTGCAACTCTCTCTTCCTAAATATCTTCCTTCCCGAGCCCTTCGCTCATCCGTCTCCAACTCCCTCAGGGTCAGCCGCTTCTCGAAGCAACGAGCTGGGGGTAGATCTCTCTCCGCGGCAGGAGCCTCCCTCTGGAACAGCCTTCCTGCCTCCCTGAAACTTGAGGAGAACCATCTCCGGTTCCGGAAGCACCTCAAAACCTTCCTCTTTGCTTCTGCTTTCTCTCTCCCTCTCCCCTGCTAAATTCTTCACTAAATTCTGCACTGAATCTGAAACTTGGCCACTCTCACCGACCTCGGTCCTGGGCCCAGCCACTCTCCACTTGCACTGCCTCCCTGGCAACCCCTGCACTGCGGGACTGTCTCTGTATCCCTACAGCCCCCCCTTCCCAGCACTTGTCTGCACTTACCTTGCACTTGCCACCAGCTGGCCCTATTTATTTATTTATCTATTTATTTCTATTCTACTTACCTTGTACTGCACTTTTCCCTTCCCCCTACCCCTGCACTTGCGTGGTCTGAATGACACCTGGCCTAGTAGGATCGTTGTCTGTCCTCCCCTGTTCCCCCCTCCCTGCCTCGTTGCGCCTTGAAACACTTGTGTATAGGCGCGTTACAAATGCCATATCATATCATATCATCATATCATATCATATCATATCAAAAGTAAAATGTTAGGCATGTTAAAGTATAAAATGTATATGTCTGCCACACCATTAGTAGTGATGGAAAAATGTCTACGAAAAATGTCTACGAATAGGTATTGAGAAAGAAAACCTGGAGACTGGCCAAGGAGGACGATCCGGAGACCGGGAGCAGAGACCCAAGGGGCCCGGGGTACCGCCCAATCCTCCCATCAGGACCAGCAAGGAGAACTGATTGATCGACTGGAGGGAGGAAAAGATGCTGAACTGTGCCACCTATGGAATTGGAAGAAGAGGAGGCGAACATCCCAGATCTTCCGAGTTCCATCAGTTAAAGGACAGAATGGCCATCGCAAGAGGGGGGGCTTGTGGGATGTTTTTACCCATGCATCCAAGCCCTACAATAAAACTGTGCAGTACTGGCATGGAAAACATCATGATGGCCAGAACTCCCCAGAGACTGCACAGGGAAAACATGAAGAATAGGCTGCCACCCATTTTGCCTATGTTGTGAGCACAGGAGGCCACTGCCTAAAAGCACCAGTGGGCTACACACACAGTAGCCTGAAACCATTGGGAATGGCAATGCTGATTGCCAAAAAAGCAACTCAGAACTGTGGGGAATTCATTTTCTTAATCCCAAAAATGGTTGTATTACCAGTACTCACCACTATCAGAAAGCCGGCGTTTTAAAACCACCAGACGTTTGTGTAAAACTGAACAAATGAAACAAAACCAGACCAAGGAAAGACTTGCTAAGAGGTGGATATAATGTAAAACTATATTCTGAAATGACTTGAAGGAAGTAATTATTTAATGTATATGTAAAAATTGTCAGTTTGATTTGAATGTAGAAAACTGGGAACAAAAAGTGACATTTAGCTGAAACCTGGCTTAATGAAACTGGATTCTGCCTGACAACTACCCCAGACAGGAGTTGAAACCTGCTCAGCCACTCCCCTTGCCAAAAGGAGTTGTCACCTCTCTGATTAGATTAGGGGTGGAGCAGCTGGGGACTACAGGGAGTTGAACAAAGGCCTGTCCTGGACTCAGGCAAATGTTATATTGGGGGGCCGTAAAGTGGCTTCCTCTTAGGGGAAACTGGGAGGGGCAGTGCCTCTGCTAGCAGCTGAGCTTGGAGGAAGTGGATAAACCAGTTATTCCACCCTGTGATGTGGGAAGTCACACCCCTTTTTGACCAGGGCATAATTTTAAAAAGATAGATAACTCATAGGTCGGACTTGGCAGAATTATATAAGTAATATCATTATGTTTGTGATTTTTCTGTGAACATTTTGAGAGGCGTTAGGACCCTGTGGTGTATTCTGGGGGGTTGCTAGCGGAAAATAGGGTGTCACTCCAAATGTCTGCATGTTAAAAATCGGACACTTCATCAATTAATGTCCATACTCCTTGCGCACATGTGTGTAATTTTGGGTAAATATCCGATATTGCAAAACCAGTTAAAAAGCGCAAAATGTTGTCATTTTTGAATGCAAGCCCCCAGGAAGATCAGAGGCGGACAAGCATGGACCATAAGGAATAAATAATGTGCGCATGTAATTTCAACAAATTGTATATCTGGGAAGGATGTATTTGAATCAAATATAGATTTGTGGACAAACTGACCAGGGGAGGATCCTCTGACCCATAAACAGACTTCATCATGCTGACAATCCATTTCCTTCCCCCAATCATTGGAGAGGGGAGAATTGGGCCAATGACAAGTAGAGAGGGGCAGCCTTAGCTAGGCCCAGGCACACCCCCATTTTCAAAACACATAAAAAGAGACTGCTGGGACAGCTAGAGAGATTCAATTCCATTTGCTGCGGAGCATGCTGACCGACGACTTCACATCCAGAGATCCAACACTTAGACTTCCAAGCTAAACAGAGACTACAGAACTTTGAACCAAGAAGGCCCACTGCAAGCAAAAGTATTTGTCAGCAGGCCTCAAAATCATTTGCAAACTCTTCCACAGCCGGGCGAGCTGTCTGAATTCTTTTGCCAAGATCTCTTGCCAGTACCCAGAAAGCAGTGTTACATCCAGAATCCACTTGATCCGGACCGGAAAGCAGAGCAGTATCCAGAACCAGAGGCCGCTGAATCCAGAGAGGCTAGACCAGCAGAGCAGAGCTGACCCACACCGCTGTGAGCAGAACCAGTGACCCAGATCGCTGTGAAGTGCCGAGACCAGAACCAGAGTCCAGTCCAAAACCTGACCAGATCCGTGGCGAGGCCCATTCCTGCACAAAATATATTGTGAGTACCTAGCAGAACTGTGCAGAACCAATCTCTTAGTTAAAATAATCTAAACCAAACTATTTTAACCTAAGTAGAACAGCCTCCTAGAAATTGTGTCATCTGTCATTTGTAAAGCTGCACAACTGTCACCTGTCAATTCTGAAGCTGCAAACTGTCACCTGTCATTTTGAGTTTTACTTTTAATCCGAAAATCTACCTTTATTTAATCGTCCGTATCTCTGGAACCGTTTGGGCTAGGAACGAAATTTAGAATCTAAGCTTTCCAACGAACCTAGAACCGACTTCCTTCTACTTTTTCCGCAATCACGATTCACGCACTCGCGAAATTTACCGCGATTTGCGATTTTGGCTCAATTTCTCCACTTGTCAAAGTAGCAGCTCCATTCTTTCTTTTGTTAAAATCTGTTGCAACTTGGTAATAACTCATAGAGCATTGTTAATGTGAGCCTGAACTAATATAAAGTAGCCATCACCTACCCTGAACCTCTAGAGGGAATTAAAAGCAATTTTAGCACCTTTTCACTTCCTTGCAAACCACATTAAAGTAATTTGCCTGTGTTTAAAACTCATCCCTGTTTTCTCTAAGCTTGCTGGGGTGGATTGAATTTCGTATTGCATTTGATTGCATTCCTGAGAACTGTATGCTCCTCTTTCCATATCCTTCCAGTTCTTACATTACATAGGGGAGGGGGTGAATTGCCAGAGAAAAAGTGATTATCTTATCTTTTGCTAAAATCATATCAAGTATTTCTGTACTGCATTGTATTCCTCATTGCTTTTCCCTTGAAATCATAAAAGTATTTTTGCTACTTTATCCATCCTATACTAACTCCTCATTGATTGTAAAGAAGTGTGCTAGTGCCAGATTACCCATTGTTGATCAACATCATATGTCTAAGTGTACTATCAGATATTAATTTATTATAACGTTTGATATATATATATTGTTTAAATTCTCAAATAAACCTTTTAATTTGCAAAACAAACCTACTTCCTGGCTCAGTGGGGTCAGGGGGATTCTAAGAAGGGGGTGTTATACAAGGGTTGTCATCCAGAGTACTGAACCAAATATAAAAATTCCTCAATAAGGGTTTTCCTCAGCATACCAGTCTAGGCATTTACTTAGCTGTAGTGTTGATTGAATATCGCTTACAGGAGGTATATCTCCGTTTGTGTTTCCGTTCAAGAGGGCCATTCTCCTTAGGTCCATTTCTTCAACCCATGCCATTTTTATCTTAAAGGCGTCTTTGGTCACAGCTAAATTAGTGGCAGTTTGATTAGAATCCACAAGGTGAAGAGAGGGCATGTTCAAATCGCCACATAATATTAATTGAGGTTTTGCTTCGTCACTTTGCAACAAATCGATCAGATCGCATATTTGATCGAGAAAGTCTGATTCGTTTGAGACATTGTGTTGTCAATAAAGATTGATAATGGCGAATTGTTCTTTTTTGCCATTTTTGGGAGAGCCAGCCTCAATCCAAGTCACTTGTACATATGGCGAATTACTTTTTGAGGATCTCATGGTTAGAGATGTTCCGCTCTTGGTTAAAGTAATCAAACCTGCTTTCGGTCATCCTTTCATTAGTTTCACTGCCGGGTTAAAGGCGATTTCGTAATTTGTAACAACAGGGCAGTCTAACAACCATGTTTCCTGGAGACAAATTACGTCCAGCTGCTTAAGTTCGTTTGGGAATGTGTTAAAAAGATAAGCAAAACCTCGGGTGTTCCATGACCCGATCCTTAGGGACTGGTCCTGGTGCTGCTTCCGGCATTATTTGTCTAAGTTGGTGTTTAGCGTGCTCGCTAACCAAGACCAGGAGTCTTTCTCCATTGGAACACCTACTTTCTTTGCATCCGCAGTTTCTATATCGGTGGTCGTTTCAGCTGCGAACGTGATTTTAATTACATCACGATCCTCTGATCTCTGGCTTTTTTCCTGACGTGTTTGGCTTTCATTAAGAGCGATTACGCGATCAAAGGTCTCCGATTTCTCCTGTTGGTAATGGTTATCGGGTTGCCGTGAAGTCTGAGCTTGTTCATTAGATTTTTTTGGCCAGTTATTTCTGGAAATCGCACTAGGACTATATAAGCGCTCTAATTCTGCCTCTTGGAATTCGGACAGATCGAAGCCTAGGCAATTCAAATCAGAGCTATTCGACAGCAGCAGGTCTCTCACAATTCTTGAATGTATATGGAGTTTTACAACATCCATTAGATTTTCGTTAACAAATTCCACTGTCCTAATGTCTTCGGAAGCAATTGATCTCAATTGTGGTATATGATTAAACAGTTGAAAGACAGTTCTACGGTTTAAAATTAGCTCATCTTTTCCTTTTGGAATCTGCTCTAGAATCAGACAGTAGTTTGCTGTCTTTATTATTTTTGTTGCTGATTGTTTTGATTTTTGAGTTTTTGAGATCCAACGTTGCTTTGAGTGAAATCTTTCACCTGCTTCATGTCCAGTTTTGTTCAAGATAATACCATTTATTTGCCGATCTTCGTTTACAAGATCAATATTGAGTCCTAGATTCGCTGTTTTATTTTTTTGATCAAAAGTGCTTTTTGCGCTAGATTGTACAGTGATCTTATTTTATCATTGGGACTACTAACACAGATTTGTTTAGAGTTCATGTTAGCCGAACCTCCAGGCTCACATGCACAGAAACATAAGTCAACACATGCTGATTTAGAAATAGGGGCTAGAAACGAAGGAATTTTGGTTTCGGTTGCAGTACTTCCCTTATTACTTTGCCATGCCAGCATAACTTGACCAACTAAGTTTAAATCTTTACCGGAAATGAAATGACATTGGTTACATTTGGTAAGCGTAGGCAATCCCACTCCCCCAGATTCACTTACGTGTGGCGGGCAGAAAGTCTCCTAGACCTGAGATCGTGATGAAGCCGACTCAGATTTAGAGCGCTGCACAGAGATGGCGCGCACTTTGGTGGAGGAGGAAGTTAGCCGCATATCGAGAGAGTACTGCTTTGTGCTTCCCCAGCGAACACAGCAAACACACTCTGCTCACTCCGCCTCGGCTCCGCAGAGGGGTGGGTGTTTATAGCTCCGCCTGATGTGTTCAATGAAAGTGAAGACAGACTCCAGTCTGGGACTTCACGGCACGGCAGCAATTCTACAGGGAAACAAAGATTCAGAGCAGCAAACACACTCTGCTCACTCCGCAGTTTTTCAGAACTCACCCTAACATTACAACATGTGTAACATTGAACAGTATTGAACAATATATACTGATTCCTACAGCTTCAGGACATGGTTGTGAGGATGGAATGGGTGCAACATCAGCTGCTCCATGGGCAGAGGCGTTGCTAGGGGGTGGCTTAGGGGGCTATAGCCCCTGGTCTTTTGGTTGTAGCCCTGTATAGAATCTCAGGAGTTACAGCCAAAAGGCTAGCTAGCCCCCAGTCCTAGAATCTCAGGAGCTACAGCCAAAAGACTAGCTAGCCCCCAGTCCAGACAGTTCCGACATTAGCGTAGCCCCAGGTTTTTTCCAGACCTAGCAACACCCCTTTCCATGGGGTTGGGGTGCAAGGACTATCGAGAGATAATATTTACCTTTTCCCCAATTAAACCGCAGTCTCAGTGCAATGATGGCGGTGCGCTTGGTAAGTTATGCACAAACAGTCCATGAAATGTATATGACACATTCAGTGTTTATTGCTATCCATTATTTTTCAATTACTGACAAATTACCTGTCCTATTCTTCCCCTGTTAGCTCCCCACTACCTTGTTTCTCTGCTTCCCTTACAATGTTCTTTTCCCTATCAATGTAAAGCACTACGTTGCTTCCCAGAAGCTACGTCTGCACTCAATAAATATCCTAATCATAATAATAACATTGGTGTCTTTCTAGATGTGCATGTATGTTTTAGGGCCATGTGCGTCATTTCTCATTCAGCTTTGTTTGCAGAAATGGATCAGACTTTTCTTTAAAAGGCGGGTGAATCTTATTTTGTGCTTAAGGAATCTTGCCTCAAGGAATGCACAACTGCCTCTAAGCACAAGCCAAATGAAAACACGAGCATTGTACAATTCTTGCAGACCCTCTTCGGAGTAGCGGGTGAAGTGACTTTCAGACCGGCCCAGCTTCAGGGCTCAGTCGTGTCTGAAAGGAACACACTGCTGCCATACCTGAATATAACAATCAGCCTCTTTGTTCTCAGTGCATCTCAATAGATGTTTGCAGCCCTATCCAGGGTCTATCCCAGGGCATCATCAGGGTCCCAAGAACCACAACTCTACAAGGGATGGTCTGGTATTACTTACTCTTCAACACCGAGACCATCACGTCTCACCTCAGGACACCTGACTCGCTAGTCCCCGCAAGCCCCTCTCTCCTCCCCGCCCCGCAGTGCAGCTGCACCCCTCCTCTATGCCCCGCTGTATCCTACCCCCGCTGTATATCGGCTCGTTGTTACCTCTAAAAGTGTTCTATTATGCATCTGTACTGTTGTACACCTCTGAAAGTTGCCCGGTTATGCTTCTGTACTGTTGTATACCGCTGTGAAGCTTTCCATTGCTTCTCGGAGCTACGTCCGCACTCAATAAATACCATAATAATAATTTTATTCTCCTATCCCCAGACCCAAGTGCTTAAATTGCAGAGTGGGTTAAAAACCCTGCTTCACTGTTTTGCCAAAGTGTGTGATCCTGGACCAATACTTTAATCTCCCTCTGACATAATTGCACACACTGGAGTCCTTATAAGTAATACGTTCACACTACATGAAAAAGACGCCCTAACAATGGGGCCGATTACATGATTTTAATGTCACAAAGGCAAACCCTCTTGCTTCTCTGTTAGCAGCCCCCAATGCTGTCACCTAGAATTGCATTATTGTTGTATTGGCACACACGCAGTATCTTATAAATCGAATTGACAGGCAGATAAATAGTCTCACCAGCCATTCACTGCACCAGAGATGTGTGGCAGGGGACTGTGGCAGGACCAACAATGTGTTCCTCCTGTTACCAGTCACTGATGATGCTTGGGACGTCCAGAGATGTGACCGAAAGGAGAATGAATGAAGCTCTTTTTTATGGCCTGTTATTCCATGTCATTGAATCTTGTACAGCATGCCTTCTACCATTTCCAAGGTTTCTAGGAGCTCTGCTCTCTAAAAGAGGTAGGATAGGGAACTAATTCAGTAGCAGGGCGCAGAAGGACAAGGTTGCGTTGTCACAGTGTTGATGAGTGCAGATCTAAAAACAAAAGGCTCCCTGTGGAGTGTAGGTTTTAAAGTAATTTTGTAAGCTGATTGTTGCATTGATTATTGTTCACTCCAGATTATTAAGGAAACTGTGTGGTTGTGTGTGGTGTCTGTTAGCTCAGTTCTTAAGATGTGCTGAGAGTTATGTCATTGTATCTGCGGTCGGCTAGTGTGGCATTTAGGAAATGTAGTGCCCCTTCTTTTGGTGTACATTCCATAGTGTTACATGTGTGTTTTGGGTGGAGTAGTTGTGTGTTGAGATGTGTTGTCAGTAAGAGTGGTTGGTTAAATGATGTTAGAAGGGTTATGGTTATCATGTATTTCTCCAATTAGTGCTGAATTTGATTGCATGGACACACCACACAAGCATGCCACTTTTAGGGCTGTCCAAGTGCACTTTGTGTAGCATCAGCACAAAGAAAAAACGTAGCTTTTTGCTTCAGTTTACTTTTGCCGAGAACTCACAAGGGAGCTGAGGGCCAAATGGAAGTCACATAATGTGAGCATGCCGTACAGATTGCACATACATGCCAACATGCTGCATTCCATTCAGGAGATACTAGCCCAGTCTTGGATTTAACTTAGCATTCTTGGACTTGTAGTCATGGGTTTCCCCATGATAAACCTAGGACTGGACTAGTGTCTGGCGAATTGAATGGGACATGCTGGCATGCATGCTCTGGCATGATTCCCTCACCTCAATATCTGGGTGGGTCATCAGAGCACACAGCATACAATCAGTGATGATCGCTCACCTACATTTTGTTTCAATTGTCTTTGTACCTGATTTTCAGTTTTTAATATACAATGCTAAACAAGTGGTGCTTCATGCACACACATCTTATTTTAAACAGATCATTTAAGTCCATGGAGAAGTATGTAGTAGGGCTATATGTGGGCTAGTTCCTAACTCCATTTGGGCATTATTTCAAAAAAGGTAGCAGGCGCTCCTCTCCAGAAAGCACATGGCATGATAACCTGTTCTGAGATGAGAGTTTGCAGCACACGCTTTTTGCTCACTGTACCTTTCACAGATGGGAAATATCCATTTGCATATCAGTCTTTGTCCCGCCCACATGGGCAGTCCAGCACCGAAATGCTATGGCAATTCCTCTCTGAACAAGAGTACCAAAAGCAACCCCATACACATGTTTCCGCCTTGTTGGGCCTCATCAGTGAGGTGAAGCTTTGCCTCTCTGAGCACAGTGAGCAGGGAGTCCACGTCTGGTTGCCCCCTGGTAACTCAGGGTGACCAATCCCAAGTTCCTTGCAAATATTTCAAGAAAGGTAGCAGGTGCTCCTCTCCATTTGGGCATTAGATAGGTTTCATTTTCTGGCAATCCTAGCACCGGCCTTCTGGCTTGCAGTACCAGCAGAAGCTAGCCAGCCATGCAGGAGCACCAGGGAGGCCTGAGCCACCTCTGTCACAAATCTGCGGTGTCCCTCCAAAGTGAAAGATGAATGTTTTCGCAGCAGGCAGAGCCATTTTCCGAGCCATTGCCACTGTAAGGAAGGCCCACAGGTAACATTACCATAGTGAATTAGTCCTCGGAGCCACTGATGCCAGGAAGGCTCTCCCCCTGGGGCAACCAGTCCGTCGCTGCCCAGTCTGATACATTGGGTCTTGTCATACCCTAGGCTAGCCCCAGAGCAGTTATTAGCTCAAGGGAATAAGAATGCTGAATTGATTCTATGAAGTAGTTTATGGAATGGCATAGGTGGCAAAAGATAAAAAAACATGCACTGCAAGTGGTTTCAGACGCTTGAACTAAGTGGACAGGACTAGTTTTTTAGGCAGTGTTTAGGTTAGTCTGAGATTACATAGTATCACTCTGCAGGAATTGGGTAGCCCTTGTAGTAGATAAGGGTATTGCACATAGTGGGAGAAATGCAAGGGTGTGTTGGTTTGTAGAACATCACTTCCTTCTGGGCAAATAAAGTGTTCATTGGGTTTGGAGTTCCATGATATCGCGTGTAAGTCTTGCAGCTATATCCACAGGAATACTCTTCCAACATGAATCGGTCAACTTCAAAATGGCGATTGCACGTTATGAGAATAATGCCTACAGAAATGTATTGCCTCCCATGGTAGAACGAATGCAAGTGTTTCATTGGTTGGGCCAAAAGACCTGAATCCCTGCACAGATAACCCAGTAACTCACACACCTAGCTTACTCATCCGTGTTTCTAATGGCCTGTTGGCCCTAATTATCGTGGCCCACAGCTGCATGACTGCTTTTACAGAACCTAGTCCGTCTGCCATAGACATGTGCAATCAGTGACTGCAATGTGTGACAATGCCTGCGATTGCATATTCTTTCCAAGCAACTGCAGGTCATTGAGTACTTATGGACCAAAACCTGGCTAGTATTGGTCAGGGACTTTTCATAAGGCATGTGCTTACACGCGGTCACGGTATGTGACACTTTTGAACCCATCTGGCATTCTGAATGCCGGCGGGCTAATGCCCCTTTGGACTGTCTCTGCTGTCCACACTGAGCAACATTTTTGCACTTGGTCTAGACACAGTTCACATCTCCTTCAAACTCCATTTGGTGTGACCGTTTTCCCTAAGTGCAAAGATTGTTTGTCAAAGAATTGATGTCACAACTCCTTGGCTGAGCCCGCTTTTATACACAGTTAATTATTATATTTATTTATTTTGGTTTTTCAAGCTCAATTCATGCATACTAGCACACCCTAGTAATGTATCACACATTACGCATGTCAACTATGCTAGCCCCGCAGGACAGTTAAACACCCTCCCACCAGACCTAAACCATCAGAATGCTCCACCTCTCCAACCAACATTTACATCAATGTTGCGATCAATGCCTCCGAGCACTAGGGGACCCAAAGCTCCCTCTGGACACAGGTGCCTCAAGGGCCCTCAGCACAACCATCGAGAAACAGACCCATGCACAGCAGCTGGGTACTCCTGGACTGCACGCATCCGCACGATCGCAAATCCATTTAGCAGTTTCCCTAGCCACCTCTGTCACTTTTTCAGATCTGCCTGACTATCAACACAGCAAGTGTTAGAAGAGCGTGGTATAAAACCCAGTAGCCTAATGTTCACTTTGTTAGTTCTAAACAAAGAAAAGCCCTTCTGGGCTCCAGAGTGTCTGTCTTGCATAGTAAACAATTCACATAGTAAATTATCCTAACAAACATATTATACATTCGCAGAAATACAGTCCCCAGCAAAATAAACAACAGCACACTTTTTTATTTGTGCACATCCTGAGCGTGGGACTACAACATACCGGAGTGCAAAGTAATTTGAGCCTTTGCATCACTGTAATTCTAACATTTAAAGACAGCAAAAGAAACTTTAATATGGGCACGATTGTGTGTGCATTCTACAGAGAACAGCATGCATCCTGCCGGTCATAGATTGAATGCCAACTCACCGTTTCATAATTAGTAGATTAATAAAATGAGTAGAGAGTAGAGTAATATCACATTACCTGTTGTGTTAATGCTGGGCTAACCTATCAGTTATGTTGTCAATATATAGAATTTCCAACCTTGATCATTTCCGGAATGAACAAGTGCAGGCACGTACACGTATGCACACATTCACTAGTTCCCCTCGCCCAGGCTTTTGAACTTCTTGACACAGTTTATATGTGTTCTAGTTATCTAAAAGCATTCGCATCAGATCACTCACTAGCAAGGAGGCCCCTGTAGAAAGGTTGATGGAGGATGGGGAAATAGAGTGGGGGTGAAGCAGTGGGCCACAAGCAGGGGTGGGCTGGCCTATCGGGAACTCTGGAGTTTTCCCAGCAGGCCTCTGCACCCTGGGCCTCTTTTGTGTGGTAACCTATTTTAATTACAAATGTTCTCATGGGAAAAGGGTTGGGCCTTCTGAAAATGAGTAATATGGGGACACTTTGAACATTATTTCAGGGGCCTCTTTTGGTTCCCAGTTCACCCGTGGCCACAAACATGGCCAGATGGGCAGGGGTCACATGTGATTTTAACAAATAGAAAAAAACGAACAACATTTATATCTAAACATTTATATCTAAACATTTATAAAGAACAAACTACCTTTTTGGTTGGTTCCCCCACCATAGCCCCCGTGACCCTTTCTTTATAATCCCACCCCAACCTCCTCCCCACCCTTTTTAACCCCTTGCCCGACCCCACCCCCATATACATATTTTTTAAAATTCGGTATTTTTTTCGTTATAAATGTTTAGATGTAAATGTTGTTCGTTATTTTCTATTTGTTTAAATCACTGCATACCATGTGCGGGAGCTTTGCGACTGTGTTGGGTTGGAGGAGGAGTTTAGCCGCATCACTGTCACTAAGTGCATTTTCTGTGTACAATGAGAGCTGTTCTGGCGCGGTCTCCTACTGCAGGTGGCATACCGTCTGGCCGGTCTCCTACTGCGGGTGACATACCGTCTGGCCATTGACTATCTCGCACGCAGGACTGGGTCAGGATCTATTTAGACAGCCCTAGTGGGGAGATTCCTGGGATCCAGATGCATGAAGCAGGGTTTGGGAAAGCGGTATTGCCCTTAGCTTGCTCTACTCATCAGAGGTGAGAATGTCGTTAGGTTTTAATGATTTTAAAATGCAGTGCAGGAATGAAGGCCTTTATAATTAATTGGGTGGAATATGCAAAGGATTTTTACAGCTGCCCCAACCATGGCAAGCAGAAAGAAAGGGAGATGAGCCAATGCACATACGGTGAGCAGCAACTGGGAGCATAAATCCTGCAAAGAGGTGGCCTTTTCTGAAATGGCATCCCCGTTCTCCGTGTCTGTTTCATCAGCTCACCCAGGCTGTTCAGTATAGCTCAGCTTTCTCCTCCTGTTTTGTTTACCCAATTCTCCTTTGCTTCAGGTCATTGCAGGCTGAAATATTTTAGAGAGAAAGCATCTGTTTTGTGAATGTATTGTAGCCACTGCTTTTACCACACCAGCCTTTTTTCAGAAACACATATTAAAGACTGTAGTGTCCATTATTTCAAACATTCTGAATGAATGGGTGTGCGCAAGGCAAGGTCGCATTAGGCTGCCAAACAAAGAGGGGCACATGGACAGCTGCTCCCTGCAGGGTAGATCACGTGGTACATGTTTCATGCATCTGATGCAACTCTTAAAAACCGAAATTAGGGTCAATGGGAGTAATAGTGATAACAGGAGGATGGCACCTTGAAAATAAGGCTCATCTGAGAGCTATGAGTGCAAGGTTTTTGAAATGGGTATGCTTTGCCGATAAGTCGCATAAGGTCTGTGTGCCTGGGCATATGATGGGAAAGACTGGCAAGCGTGTATACACAATCCAAAATCATTGGCATTGCCAATGCTTCTTTTATTTCTCTTTCACACCCTGCATAATGCCACAGATATTTGAATTGCCACATACTAGTTAAATGTGTTGTACATTCCTTATTTACATCCCACACATTTGTATGCCGGGTTTCTATCTGGATTTGCGAAGTGCAATATCATCAAAATAAATAAAGTGAAATCGATATAGTTTAGCACCAAATCCTTTAAACGTGTGTTTTACCTTCATGTATCTCACGGAATATTTGATCTCTATTAGTTTTCACCTGTAATGCTGACCAATTTCAGGAAAACCTGTTAATCATACATGGCTATAAGGAAATCTATTCCGAAATGGCATTGGACAGCTGCATGTATGAAACCTAAGCGGTTTTCCTTGGGTATCCTTTTGTTCCTGCAGGGGGATATCGACCGGACAGTGATCAGGCATGAGAGATGGCCTGAGTAGGTTTCTGTCCTTCGGGGATGTGGGGCTGTACACAGACCACGAGCAGAGGACGGGGTCTTTATCTGCCATTGATTAGACATTAATCCCTCTTGTCCGAGTTGAGCTCTGCAATCAGAGGCAATGATATGGTCGGAGAAGTGAATGTTCAGTTGTGATGTCTGAGTTGAGCAGAGCTCTGCAATCAGAGGCAGTGATATGTTCGGGGAAGTGCATGTTGACTTGTGCTGTGTGAGTGGAGTAGAGCTCTGCAATCAGAGGCAATGATATGGTCGGAGAAGTGCATGTTCAGTTGTGCTGTGTGAGTTGAGTGGAGCTCTGCAATCAGAGGCAGTGATATGGTCGGGAAGCGTATGTTCAGTTGTGCTATGTGAGTGGAGTGGAGCACTGCAATTAGAGGCAGCGGTATGGTCAGGAAAGTGCATGTTCAGTTGTGCTGTGTGAGTTGAGTGGAGCTCTGTAATCAGCTGCAGTGGTCACATCTCAGTAAGTGCATTTTCACTTGTGCTATGTGAGTAGAGTAGAGCTCTGCAATCAGAGGCAGTGATATGGTCGGGGAAATGCATGTTCAATTGTGATGTCTGAGTTGAATGGAGCTCTGTAATCAGAGGCAGTGATATGGTCAGGAAAGTGCATATTCAGTTGTGCTGTGTGAGTTGAGTGGAGCTCTGCAATCAGAGGCAGTGATATGGTCGGGAAGTGGATGTTCAGATGTGGTGTGTGAGTTGAGTGGAGCTCTGCAATCAGCTGCAGTGATATAGTCGGGGAAGAGCATGTTCAGTTGTGATGTCTGACTTGAGTGGAGATCTGTAATCAGAGGCAGTGATATAGTCAGGAAAGTGCATATTCAGTTATGCTGTGTGAGTGGAGCTCTGCAATCAGAGGCAGTGATATGGTCGGGAAGTGCATGTTCAGTTGTGCTGTGTGAGTTGAGTGGAGCTCTGTAATCAGCTGCAGTAGTCTCTTCTGAGTAAGTGCATTTTCACTTGTGCTGTGTGAGTTGAGTGGAGCTCTGCAATCAGAGGCAATGATATGGTCAGAGAAGTGCATGTTCAGTTGTGCTGTGTGAGTTGAGTGGAGCTCTGCAATCAGCTGCTGTGGTCAAATTTGAGTAAGTGCATTTTCACTTGTGCTGTGTGAGTTGAGTGGGGCTCTGCAATGAGAGGCAGTGATATGGTCGGGGAAGCGTATGTTCAGTTGTGCTATGTGAGTGGAGTGGAGCACTGCAATTAGAGGCAGCGGTATGGTCAGGAAAGTGCATGTTCAGTTGTGCTGTGTGAGTTGAGTGGAGCTCTGTAATCAGCTGCAGTGGTCACATCTCAGTAAGTGCATTTTCACTTGTGCTGTGTGAGTAGAGTAGAGCTCTGCAATCAGAGGCAGTGATATGGTTGGGGAAATGCATGTTCAATTGTGATGTCTGAGTTGAATGGAGCTCTGTAATCAGAGGCAGTGATATGGTCAGGAAAGTGCATATTCAGTTGTGCTGTGTGAGTTGAGTGGAGCTCTGCAATCAGAGGCAGTGATATGGTCGGGAAGTGGATGTTCAGTTGTGGTGTGTGAGTTGAGTGGAGCTCTGCAATCAGCTGCAGTGATATAGTCGGGGAAGAGCATGTTCAGTTGTGATGTCTGACTTGAGTGGAGATCTGTAATCAGAGGCAGTGATATAGTCAGGAAAGTGCATATTCAGTTATGCTGTGTGAGTTGAGTGGAGCTCTGCAATCAGACGCAGTGATATGGTCGGGAAGTGCATGTTCAGTTGTGCTGTGTGAGTTGAGTGGAGCTCTGTAATCAGCTGCAGTAGTCTCTTCTGAGTAAGTGCATTTTCACTTGTGCTGTGTGAGTTGAGTGGAGCTCTGCAATCAGAGGCAATGATATGGTCAGAGAAGTGCATGTTCAGTTGTGCTGTGTGAGTTGAGTGGAGCTCTGCAATCAGCTGCTGTGGTCAAATTTGAGTAAGTGCATTTTCACTTGTGCTGTGTGAGTTGAGTGGGGCTCTGCAATCAGAGGCAGTGATATGGTCGGGGAAGCGTATGTTCAGTTGTGCTATGTGAGTGGAGTGGAGCACTGCAATTAGAGGCAGCGGTATGGTCAGGAAAGTGCATGTTCAGTTGTGCTGTGTGAGTTGAGTGGAGCTCTGTAATCAGCTGCAGTGGTCACATCTCAGTAAGTGCATTTTCACTTGTGCTGTGTGAGTAGAGTAGAGCTCTGCAATCAGAGGCAGTGATATGGTTGGGGAAATGCATTTTCAATTGTGATGTCTGAGTTGAATGGAGCTCTGTAATTAGAGGCAGTGATATGGTCAGGAAAGTGCATATTCAGTTGTGCTGTGTGAGTTGAGTGGAGCTCTGCAATCAGAGGCAGTGATATGGTCGGGAAGTGGATGTTCAGTTGTGGTGTGTGAGTTTAGTGGAGCTCTGCAATCAGCTGCAGTGATATAGTCGAGGAAGAGCATGTTCAGTTGTGATGTCTGACTTGAGTGGAGATCTGTAAACAGAGGCAGTGATATAGTCAGGAAAGTGCATATTCAGTTATGCTGTGTGAGTTGAGTGGAGCTCTGCAATCAGACGCAGTGATATGGTCGGGAAGTGCATGTTCAGTTGTGCTGTGTGAGTTGAGTGGAGCTCTGTAATCAGCTGCAGAAGTCTCTTCTGAGTAAGTGCATTTTCACTTGTGCTGTGTGAGTTGAGTGGAGCTCTGCAATCAGAGGCAATGATATGGTCAGAGAAGTGCATGTTCAGTTGTGCTGTGTGAGTTGAGTGGAGCTCTGCAATCAGCTGCTGTTGTCAAATTTGAGTAAGTGCATTTTCACTTGTGCTGTGTGAGTTGAGTTGAGCTCTGCAATCAGAGGCAGTGATATGGTTGGGGAAGTGCATGTTCAGGTGTGCTGTGTGAGTTGAGTGGAGCTCTGCAATCAGCTGCAGTGGTCACATTTGAGTAAGTACATTTTCACTTGTGCTGTGTGAGTTGAGTTGAGCTCTGCAATCAGAGGCAGTGATATGGTTGGGGAAGTGCATGTTCAGTTGTGCTGTGTGAGTTGAGTGAGCTCTGCAATCATCTGCAGTAGTCTCACCTGAGTAAGTGCATTTTCACTTGTGCTTTGTGAGTTAAGTGAAGCTCTGTAATCAGAGGCAGTGATATGGTCAGGAAAGTTCATATTCAGTTATGCTGTGTGAGTTCAGTGGAGCTCTGCAATCAGAGCCAGTGATATGATCAGAGAAGTGCATGTTCAGTTGTGCTGTGTGAGTTGAGTGGAGCTCTGCAATCAGCGCCAGTGTTCTTGTTTGAGTAAGTGCATTTTCATTTTGCTGTGTGAGTAGAGTGGAGCTCTGCAATCAGAGGCAGTGATATGGTCGGGAAGTGGATGTTCAGTTGTGGTGTGTGAGTTGAGTGGAGCTCTGCAATCAGCTGCAGTGATATAGTCGGGGAAGAGCATGTTCAGTTGTGATGTCTGACTTGAGTGGAGATCTGTAATCAGAGGCAGTGATATAGTCAGGAAAGTGCATATTCAGTTATGCTGTGTGAGTTGAGTGGAGCTCTGCAATCAGACGCAGTGATATGGTCGGGAAGTGCATGTTCAGTTGTGCTGTGTGAGTTGAGTGGAGCTCTGTAATCAGCTGCAGTAGTCTCTTCTGAGTAAGTGCATTTTCACTTGTGCTGTGTGAGTTGAGTGGAGCTCTGCAATCAGAGGCAATGATATGGTCAGAGAAGTGCATGTTCAGTTGTGCTGTGTGAGTTGAGTGGAGCTCTGCAATCAGCTGCTGTGGTCAAATTTGAGTAAGTGCATTTTCACTTGTGCTGTGTGAGTTGAGTGGGGCTCTGCAATCAGAGGCAGTGATATGGTCGGGGAAGCGTATGTTCAGTTGTGCTATGTGAGTGGAGTGGAGCACTGCAATTAGAGGCAGCGGTATGGTCAGGAAAGTGCATGTTCAGTTGTGCTGTGTGAGTTGAGTGGAGCTCTGTAATCAGCTGCAGTGGTCACATCTCAGTAAGTGCATTTTCACTTGTGCTGTGTGAGTAGAGTAGAGCTCTGCAATCAGAGGCAGTGATATGGTTGGGGAAATGCATGTTCAATTGTGATGTCTGAGTTGAATGGAGCTCTGTAATTAGAGGCAGTGATATGGTCAGGAAAGTGCATATTCAGTTGTGCTGTGTGAGTTGAGTGGAGCTCTGCAATCAGAGGCAGTGATATGGTCGGGAAGTGGATGTTCAGTTGTGGTGTGTGAGTTTAGTGGAGCTCTGCAATCAGCTGCAGTGATATAGTCGAGGAAGAGCATGTTCAGTTGTGATGTCTGACTTGAGTGGAGATCTGTAATCAGAGGCAGTGATATAGTCAGGAAAGTGCATATTCAGTTATGCTGTGTGAGTTGAGTGGAGCTCTGCAATCAGACGCAGTGATATGGTCGGGAAGTGCATGTTCAGTTGTGCTGTGTGAGTTGAGTGGAGCTCTGTAATCAGCTGCAGAAGTCTCTTCTGAGTAAGTGCATTTTCACTTGTGCTGTGTGAGTTGAGTGGAGCTCTGCAATCAGAGGCAATGATATGGTCAGAGAAGTGCATGTTCAGTTGTGCTGTGTGAGTTGAGTGGAGCTCTGCAATCAGCTGCTGTTGTCAAATTTGAGTAAGTGCATTTTCACTTGTGCTGTGTGAGTTGAGTTGAGCTCTGCAATCAGAGGCAGTGATATGGTTGGGGAAGTGCATGTTCAGGTGTGCTGTGTGAGTTGAGTGGAGCTCTGCAATCAGCTGCAGTGGTCACATTTGAGTAAGTACATTTTCACTTGTGCTGTGTGAGTTGAGTTGAGCTCTGCAATCAGAGGCAGTGATATGGTTGGGGAAGTGCATGTTCAGTTGTGCTGTGTGAGTTGAGTGAGCTCTGCAATCATCTGCAGTAGTCTCACCTGAGTAAGTGCATTTTCACTTGTGCTTTGTGAGTTAAGTGAAGCTCTGTAATCAGAGGCAGTGATATGGTCAGGAAAGTTCATATTCAGTTATGCTGTGTGAGTTCAGTGGAGCTCTGCAATCAGAGCCAGTGATATGATCAGAGAAGTGCATGTTCAGTTGTGCTGTGTGAGTTGAGTGGAGCTCTGCAATCAGCGCCAGTGTTCTTGTTTGAGTAAGTGCATTTTCATTTTGCTGTGTGAGTAGAGTGGAGCTCTGCAATCAGAGGCAGTGATATGGTTGGGGAAGTGCATGTTCAGTTGTGCTGTGTGAGTTGAGTGAGCTCTGCAATCAGCTGCAGTAGTCTCACCTGAGTAAGTGCATTTTCACTTGTGCTTTGTGAGTTAAGTGAAGCTCTGTAATCAGAGGCAGTGATATGGTCAGGAAAGTTCATATTCAGTTATGCTGTGTGAGTTCAGTGGAGCTCTGCAATCAGAGGCAGTGATATAGTCGGGGAAGTGCATGTTCAGTTGTGATGTCTGATTTGAGTGGAGCTCTGTAATCATAGGCAGTGATATGGTCAGGCAAGTGCATATTCAGTTGTGCGGTGTGCGTTGAGTGGAGCTCTGCAATCAGAGGCAGTTATATAGTCGGGAAGTGCATGTTCAGTTGTGCTGTGTGAGTTAAGTGAGCTCTGCAATCTGCTGCAGTAGTCTCATTTGAGTAAGTGTATTTTCACTTGTGCTGTGTGAGTAGAGTGGATCTCTGCAATCAGAGGCAGTGATATAGTCGGGGAAGTGCATGTTCAGTTGTGATGCCTGACTTGAGTGGACCTCTGTAATCAGAGGCAGTGATACAGACAGGAAAGTGAATATTCAGTTATGCTGTGTGAGTTGAGTTGAGCTCTGCAATCAAAGGCAGTGATCTGGTAAGAGAAGTGAATGTTCAGTTGTGCTGCGTGAGTTGAGTGGAGCTCTGCAATCAGCTGCAGTGGTCTCATTTGAGTAAGTGCATTTTCACTTGTGCTGTGTGAGTTGAGTTGAGCTCTGCAATCAGAGGCAATGATGTGGTCGGGGAAGTGCATGTCCAGTTGTACTGTGTGAGTTGAGTGGAGCTCTGCAATAAGCTGCAGTAGTCTCTTCTGAGTAAGTGCATTTTCACTTGTGCTGTGTGAGTTGAGTGGAGCTCTGCAATCAGAGGCAGTGATATGGTCAGAGAAGTGCATAATCAGTTGTGATGTGTGAGTTGAGTGGAGCTCTGCAATCAGCTGCAGTGGTCACATTTGAGTAAGCGCATTTTCACTTGTGCTGTGTGAGTAGAGCGGAGCTCTTCAATCAGAGGCAGTGATATAGTCGGGGAAGAGCATGTTCAGTTGTGATGTCTGACTTGAGTGGAGCTCTGTAATCAGAGGCAGTGATATAGTCAGGAAAGTGCATATTCAGTTATGCTGTGTGAGTTGAGTTGAGCTCTGCAATCAGAGGCAATGATATGGTCGGGGAACTGCATGTTCAGTTGTGCTGTGTGAGTTGAGTGGAGCTCTGCAATCAGCTGTATTAATCTAATCTGAGTAAGTGCATTTTCACTTGTGCTGTGTGAGTTGAGTGGAGCTCTGCAATCAGAGGCAATGATATGGTCAGAGAAGTGCATGTTCAGTTGTGCTGTGTGAGTTGAGTGGAGCTCTGCAATCAGCTGCAGTAGTCTCACCTGAGTAAGTGCATTTTCACTTGTGCTTCGGGAGTTGAGTGGAGCTCTGAAATCAGAGCCAGTGATATGATCAGAGAAGTGCATGTTCAGTTGTGCTGTGTGAGTTGAGTGGAGCTCTGCAATCAGCACCAGTGGTCTTGTTTGAGTAAGTGCATTTTCACTTGTGCTGTGTGAGTAGAGTGGAGCTCTGCAAACAGATGCAGTGATATAGTCGGGGAAGTGCATGTTCAGTTGTGATGTCTGATTTGAGTGGAGCTCTGTAATCAGAGGCAGTGATATGGTCAGGCAAGTGCATATTCAGTTGTGCTGTGTGAGTTGAGTGGAGATCTGCAATCAGAGGCAGTGATATGGTCGGGAAGTACATGTTCAGTTGTGCTGTGTGAGTTGAGTGAGCTCTGCAATCAGCTGCAGTAGTCTCATCTGAGTAAGTGTATTTTCACTTGTGCCGTGTGAGTAGAGTGGAGCTCTGCAATCAGAGGCAGTGATATAGTCGGAGAAGTGCATGTTCAGTTGTGATGCCTGACTTGAGTGGACCACTGTAATCAGAGGCAGTGATACAGTCAGGAAAGTGCATATTCAGTTATGCTGTTTGAGTTGAGTGTGGCTCTGCAATCAGAGGCAATGATATGGTAAGAGAAGTGCATGTTCAGTTGTGCTGTGTGAGTTGAGTGGAGCTCTGCACTCAGCTGCAGTAGTCTCTTCTGAGTAAGTGCATTTTTACTTGTGCTGTGTGAGTTGAGTCGAGCTCTGCAATCAGAGGCAGTGATATGGTCAGAGAAGTACATATTCAGTTGTGCTGTGTGAGTTGAGTGGAGCTCTGCAATCAGCTGCAGTGGTCACATTTGAGTAAGTGCATTTTCACTTGTGCTGTGTGAGTTGAGTTGAGCTCTGCAATCAGAGGCAGTGATATGGTTGGGGAAGTGCATGTTCAGTTATTCTGTGTGAGTTGAGTGGAGCTCTGCAATCAGCTGCAGTAGTCTCATCTGAGTAAGTGCATTTTCACTTGTGCTGTGTGAGTTGAGTGGAGCTCTGTAATCAGAGGCAGTGATATGGTCAGGAAAGTGCATATTCAGTTGTGCTGTGTGAGTTGAGTGGAGCTCTGCAATCAGAGGCAGTGATATGGTCGGGAAGTGCATGTTCAGTTGTGCTGTGTGAGTTGAGTGAGCTCTGCAATCAGATGCAGTAATCTCATCTGAGTAAGTGTATTTTCACTTGTGCTGTGTGAGTAGAGTGGAGCTCTGCAATCAGAGGCAGTGATATAGTCGGGAAAGTGCATGTTCAGTTGTGATGCCTGACTTGAGTGGACCTCTGTAATCAGAGGCAGTGATACAGTCAGGAAAGTGCATATTCAGTTATGCTGTGTGAGTTGAGTGTAGCTCTGCAATCAGAGGCAGTGATCTGGTGAGATAAGTGCATGTTCAGTTGTGCTGTGTGAGTTGAGTGGAGCTCTGCAATCAGCTGCAGTGGTCACATTTGAGTAAGTGCATTTTCACTTGTGCTGTGTGAGTTGAGTTGAGCTCTGCAATCAGAGGCAGTGATATGGTTGGGGAAGTGCATGTTCAGTTATTCTGTGTGAGTTGAGTGGAGCTCTGCAATCAGCTGCAGTAGTCTCATCTGAGTAAGTGCATTTTCACTTGTGCTGTGTGAGTTGAGTGGAGCTCTGTAATCAGAGGCAGTGATATGGTCAGGAAAGTGCATATTCAGTTGTGCTGTGTGAGTTGAGTGGAGCTCTGCAATCAGAGGCAGTGATATGGTCGGGAAGTGCATGTTCAGTTGTGCTGTGTGAGTTGAGTGAGCTCTGCAATCAGATGCAGTAATCTCATCTGAGTAAGTGTATTTTCACTTGTGCTGTGTGAGTAGAGTGGAGCTCTGCAATCAGAGGCAGTGATATAGTCGGGAAAGTGCATGTTCAGTTGTGATGCCTGACTTGAGTGGACCTCTGTAATCAGAGGCAGTGATACAGTCAGGAAAGTGCATATTCAGTTATGCTGTGTGAGTTGAGTGTAGCTCTGCAATCAGAGGCAGTGATCTGGTGAGATAAGTGCATGTTCAGTTGTGCTATGTGAGTTGAGTTGAGCTCTGCAATCAGAGGCAATGATATGGTCGGGGAAGTGCATGTCCAGTGGTACTGTGTGAGTTGAGTGGAGCTCTGCAATCAGCTGCAGTAGTCTCTTCTGAGTAAGTGTATTTTCACTTGTGCTGTGTGAGTTGAGTGGAGCTCTGCAATCAGAGGCAATGATATGGTCAGAGAAGTGCATATTCAGTCGTGCTGTGTGAGTTGAGTGGAGCTCTGCAATCAGCTGCAGTGGTCACATTTGAGTAAGTGCATTTTCACTTGTGCTGTGTGCTTTGAATTGAGCTCTGCAATCAGAGGCAGTGATATGGCTGGGGAAGTGCATGTTCAGTTGTGCTGTGTGAGTTGAATGGAGCTCTGCAATCAGCTGCAGTAGTCTCATCTGAGTAAGTGCATTTTCACTTGTGCTGTGTTAGTTGAGTGGAGCTCTGTAATCAGAGGCAGTGATATGGTCAGGAAAGTGCATATGCAGTTATGCTGTGTGAGTTGAGTGGAGCTCTGCAATCAGAGGCAGTGATATGATCAAAGAAGTGCATGTTCAGTTGTGCTGTGTGAGTTAGGTGGAGCTCTGCAATCAGCTCCAGTGGTCTCGTTTGAGTCAGTTCATTTTCACTTGTGCTGTGTGAGTAGAGTGGAGCTCTGCAATCAGAGGCAGTGATATAGTCGGGGAAATGCATGTTCAAATGTGATGTCTGAGTTGAATGGAGCTCTGTAATCAGAGGGAGTGATATGGTCAGGCAAGTCCATATTCAGTTGTGCTGTGTGAGTTGAGTGAGCTCTGCAATCCGCTGCAGTAGTCTCATCTGAGTAAGTGCATTTTCACTTGTGCTGTGTGAGTAGAGTGGACCTCTGTAATCAGAGGCAGTGATATAGTCAGGAAAGTGCATATTCAGTTATGTTGTGTGAATTGAGTGTAGCTCTGCCATCAGAGGCAGTGATATGGTAAGAGAAGTGCATGTTCAGTTGTACTGTGTGAGTTGAGTTGAGCTCTGCAATCAGAGGCAGTGATATGGTTGGGGAAGTGCATGTTCAGTTGTGCTGTGTGAGTTGAGTGGAGCTCTGCAATCAGAGGCAGTGATATGGTTAGAGAAGTGAATGGTTAGTTGTGCTGTGTGAGTTGAGTGGAGCTCTGCAATCAGCTGCAGTGGTCACATTTGAGTAAGTGCCTTTTCACTTGTGCTGTGTGAATTGAGTGGAGCTCTGCAATCAGAGGCAGTGATATGGTTAGTGAAGTGCATGTTCAGTTGTGCTTGTGAGTTGAGTTGAGCTCTGCAATCAGAGGCAGTGATATGGTTGGGGAAGTGCATGTTCAGTTGTGCTGTGTGAGTTGAGTGGAGCTCTGCAATCAGCTGCAGTAGTCTCATCTGAGTAAGTGCATTTTCACTTGTGCTGTGTGAGTTGAGTGGAGCTCTGTAATCAGAGGCAGTGATATGTTCAGGAAAGTGCATATATCAGTTATGCTGTGTGAGTTGAGTGGAGCTCTGCAATCAGAGGCAGTGATATGATCAAAGAAGTGCATGTTCAGTTGTGCTGTGTGAGTTGAGTGGAGCTCTGCAATCAGCTCCAGTGGTCTTGTTTGAGTAAGTGCATTTTCACTTGTGCTGTGTGAGTAGATTGGAGCTCTGCAATCAGAGGCAGTGATATAGTCGGGGAAGTGCATGTTCAGTTGTGATGTCTGATTTGAGTGGAGCTCTGTAATCAGAGGCAGTGATATGGTCAGGAAAGTGCATATTCAGTTATGCTGTGTGAGTTGAGTGGAGCTCTGCAATCAGAGGTAGTGATATGGTCAGAGAAGTTCATGTTCAGTTGTGCTGTGTGAGTAGAGTGGAGCTCTGCAATCAGAGGCAGTGATATGGTTGGAGAAGTGCAAATTCAGTTGTGATGTCTGAGTTGATTGGAGCTCTGCAATCAGAGGCAGTGACATGGTCAGGAAAGTGCATATTCAGTTGTGCTGTGTGAGTTGAGTGGAGCTCTGCAATCAGAGGTAGTGATATGGTCAGAGAAGTGCATGTTCAGTTGTGCTCTGTGAGTAGAGTGGAGCTCTGCAATCAGAGGCAGTGATATGGTTGGAGAAGTGCATGTTCAGTTGTGATGTCTGAGTTGATTGGAGCTCTGCGATCAGAGGCAGTGACATGGTCAGGAAAGTGCATATTCAGTTGTGCTGTGTAGGTTGAGTGGAGCTCTGCAGTCAGAGGTAGTGATATGGTCAGAGAAGTGCATGTTCAGTTGTGCTGTGTGAGTTGAGTGGAGCTCTTCTATCAAAGGTGGTGATATGGTCGGAGAAGTGCATGTTCAGTTGTGCTGTGTGAGTTGAGTGGAGCTCTGCAATCAGCTGCAGTAGTCTCACCTGAGTATGTGCATCTTCACTTGTGCTTCGGGAGTTGAGTGAAGCTCTGTAATCATAGGCAATGATATGGTCAGGAAAGTTCATATTCAGTTATGCTGTGTGAGTTGAGTGGAGCTCTGCAATCAGAGGCAGTGATATGATCAGAGAAGTGCATGTTCAGTTGTGCTGTGTGAGTTGAGTGGAGCTCGGCAATCAGCACCAGTGGTCTTGTTTGAGTAAGTGCATTTTCACTTGTGCTGTGTGAGTAGAGTGGAGCTCTGCAATCAGATGCAGTGATATAGTCGGGGAAGTGCATGTTCAGTTGTGATGTCTGATTTGAGTGGAGCTCTGTAATCAGAGGCAGTGATATGGTCAGGCAAGTGCATATTCAGTTGTGCTGTGTGAGCTGAGTGGAGCTCTGCAATCAGAGGCAGCAATATGGTTGGGAAGTGCATGTTCAGTTGTGCTGTGTGAGTTGAGTGAGCTCTGCAATCAGCTGCAGTAGTCTCATCTGAGTAAGTGTATTTTCACTTGTGCTGTGTGAGTGGAGTGGAGATCTGCAATCAGAGGCAGTGATATAGTCGGGGAAGTGCATGTTAATTTGTGATGTCTGATTTGAGTGGAGCTCTGTAATCAGAGGCAGTGATATGGTCAGGAAAGTGCATATTCAGTTATGCTGTGTGAGTTGAGTGGAGCTCTGCAATCAGAGGTAGTGATATGGTCAGAGAAGTGCATGTTCAGTTGTGCTGTGTGAGTAGAGTGAGCTCTGCAATCAGCTGCAGTAGTCTCATCTGAGTAAGTGCATTTTCACTTGTGCTGTGTGAGTAGAGTGGAGCTCTACAATCAGAGGCAGTGATATAGTCGGGGAAGTGCATGTTCACTTGTGATGCCTGACTTGAGTGGACCTCTGTAATCAGAGGCAGTGATATAGTCAGGAAAGTGCATATTCAGTTATGCTGTGTGAGTGGAGTGTAGCTCTGCAATCAGCTGCAATGGTCACATTTGAGTAAGTGCCTTTTCACTTGTGCTGTGTGAGTTGAGTTGAGCTCTGCAATCAGAGGCAGTGATATGGTTGGGGAAGTGCATGTTCAGTTGTGCTGTGTGAGTTGAGTGGAGCTCTGCAATCAGCTGCAGTAGTCTCATCTGAGTAAGTGCATTTTCACTTGTCAGTGTGAGTTGAGTGGAGCTCTGTAATCAGAGGCAGTGATATGATCAAAGAAGTGCATGTTCAGTTGTGCTGTGTGAGTTGAGTGGAGCTCTGCAATCAGCTCCAGTTGTCTCGTTTGAGTAAGTGCATTTTCACTTGTGCTGTGTGAGTTGAGTGGAGCTCTGTAATCAGAGGCAGTGATATGGTCAGGAAAGTGCATATGCAGTTATGCTGTGTGAATTGAGTGGAGCTCTGCAATCAGAGGCAGTGATATGATCAGAAAAGTGCATGTTCAGTTGTGCTGTGTGAGTTAGGTGGATCTCTGCAATCAGCTCCAGTGGTCTCGTTTGAGTCAGTTCATTTTCACTTGTGCTGTGTGAGTAGAGTGGAGCTCTGCAATCAGAGGCAGTGATATAGTCGGGGAAATGCATATTCAATTGTGATGTCTGAGTTGAATGGAGCTCTGTAATCAGAGGCAGTGATATGGTCAGGCAAGTGCATATTCAGTTGTGCTGTGTGAGTTGAGTGGAGCTCTGCATTCAGAGGCAGTGATATGGTCGGGAAGTGCATGTTCAGTTGTGCTGTGTGAGTTGAGTGAGCTCTGCAATCAGCTGCAGTGGTCACATTTGAGTAAGTGCCTTTTCACTTGTGCTGTGTGAGTTGAGTTGAGCTCTGCAATCAGAGGCAGTGATATGGTTGGGGAAGTGCATGTTCAGTTGTGCTGTGTGAGTTGAGTGGAGCTCTGCAATCAGCTGCAGTAGTCTCATCTGAGTAAGTGCATTTTCACTTGTGCTGTGTGAGTTGAGTGGAGCTCTGTAATCAGAGGCAGTGATATTATCAAAGAAGTGCATGTTCAGTTGTGCTGTGTGAGTTGAGTGGAGCTCTGCAATCAGCTCCAGTGGTCTCGTTTGAGTAAGTGCATTTTCACTTGTGCTGTGTGAGTAGAGTGGAGCTCTGCAATCAGAGGCAGTGATATAGTCGGGGAAGTGCATGTTAATTTGTGATGTCTGATTTGAGTGGAGCTCTGTAATCAGAGGCAGTGATATGGTCAGAGAAGTGCATGTTCAGTTGTGCTGTGTGAGTAGAGTGGAGCTCTGCAATCAGAGGCAGTGATATGGTTGGAGAAGTGCATGTTCAGTTGTGATGTCTGAGTTGATTGGAGCTCTGCAATCAGAGGCAGTGACATGGTCAGGAAAGTGCATATTCAGTTGTGCTGTGTGAGTTGAGTGGAGCTCTGCAATCAGAGGTAGTGATATGGTCAGAGAAGTGCATGTTCAGTTGTGCTGTGTGAGTAGAGTGGAGCTCTGCATTCATAGGCAGTGATATGGTTGGAGAAGTGCATGTTCAGTTTAAGATGTCTGAGTTGATTGGAGCTCTGCAATCAGAAGCAGTGACATGGTCAGGAAAGTGCATATTCAGTTGTGCTGTGTGAGTTGAGTGGAGCTCTGCAATCAGAGGTAGTGATATGGTCAGAGAAGTGCATGTTCAGTTGTGCTGTGTGAGTAGAGTGGAGCTCTGCAATCAGAGGCAGTGATATGGTTGGAGAAGTGCATGTTCAGTTGTGATGTCTGAGTTGATTGGAGCTCTGCAATCAGAGGCAGTGACATGGTCAGGAAAGTGCATATTCAGTTGTGCTGTGTGAGTTGAGTGGAGCTCTGCAATCAGAGGTAGTGATATGGTCAGAGAAGTGCATGTTCAGTTGTGCTGTGTGAGTAGAGTGGAGCTCTGCATTCATAGGCAGTGATATGGTTGGAGAAGTGCATGTTCAGTTTAAGATGTCTGAGTTGATTGGAGCTCTGCAATCAGAAGCAGTGACATGGTCAGGAAAGTGCATATTCAGTTGTGCTGTGTGAGTTGAGTGGAGCTCTGCAATCAGAGGTTGTGATATGGTCAGAGAAGTGCATGTTCAGTTGTGCTGTGTGAGTTGAGTGGAGCTCTGCTATCAGATGTGGTGATATGGTCGGAGAAGTGCATGTTCAGTTGTGCTGTGTGAGTTGAGTGGAGCTCTGCAATCAGCTGCATTAGTCTCATCTGAGTAAGTGCATTTTCACTTGTGCTGTGTGAGTTGAGTGGAGCTCTGTAATCAGAGGCAGTGATATGGTCAGGAAAGTGCATATTCAGTTGTGCTGTGTGAGTTGAGTGGAGCTCTGCAATCAGAGGCAGAGATATGGTCGGGAAGTGCATGTTCAGTTGTGCTGTGTGAGTTGAGTGATCTCTGCAATCAGCTGCAGTAGTCTCATCTGAGTAAGTGTATTTTCACTTGTGCTGTGTGAGTAGAGTGGAGCTCTGCAATCAGAGGCAGTGATATAGTCGGGGAAGTGCATGTTCAGTTGTGATGCCTGACCTGAGTGGACCTCTGTAATCAGAGGCAGTGATACAGTCAGGAAAGTGCATATTCAGTTATGCTGTGTGAGTTGAGTGTAGCTCTGCAATCAGAGGCAGTGATATGGTAAGATAAGTGCATGTTCAGTTGTGCTGTGTGAGTTGAGTGGAGCTCTGCAATCAGCTGCAGTGGTCTCATTTGAGTAAGTGCATTTTCACTTGTGCTGTGTGAGTTGAGGTGAGCTCTGCAATCAGAGGCAATGATATGGTCGGGGAAGTGCATGTCCAGTTGTACTGTGTGAGTTGAGTGGAGCTCTGCAATCAGCTGCAGTAGTCTCTTCTGAGTAAGTGTATTTTCACTTGTGCTGTGTGAGTTGAGTGGACCTCTGGAATCAGAGGCAGTGATGTGGTCAGAGAAGTGCATATTCAGTTGTGCTGAGTGAGTTGAGTGGAGCTCTGCAATCAGCTGCAGTGGTCACATTTTAGTAAGTGCATTTTCACTTGTGCTGTGTGAGTTGAGTTGAGCTCTGCAATCAGAGGCAGTGATATGGTTGGGGAAGTGCATGTTCAGTTGTGCTGTGTGAGTTGAATGGAGCTCTGCAATCAGCTGCAGTAGTCTCATCTGAGTAAGTGCATTTTCACTTGTGCTGTGTGAGTTGAGTGGAGCTCTGTAATCAGAGGCAGTGATATGGTCAGGAAAGTGCATATGCAGTTATGCTGTGTGAGTTGAGTGGAGCTCTGCAATCAGAGGCAGTGATATGATCAGAAAAGTGCATGTTCAGTTGTGCTGTGTGAGTTAGGTGGAGCTCTGCAATCAGCTCAAGTGGTCTCGTTTGAGTCAGTTCATTTTCACTTGTGCTGTGTGAGTAGAGTGGAGCTCTGCAATCAGAGGCAGTGATATAGTCGGGGAAATGCATGTTCAATTGTGATGTCTGAGTTGAATGGAGCTCTGTAATCAGAGGCAGTGATATGATCAGGGAGGTGCATATTCAGTTGTGCTGTGTGAGTTGAGTGGAGCTCTGCAATCAGAGGCAGTGATATGGTCGGGAAGTGCATGTTCAGTTGTGCTGTGTGAGTTGAGTGAGCTCTGCAATCAGCTGCAGTAGTCTCATCTGAGTAAGTGCATTTTCAGTTGTGCTGTGTGAGTAGAGTGGAGCTCTACAATCAGAGGCAGTGATATAGTCGGGGAAGTGCATGTTCAGTTGTAATGCCTGACTTCAGTGGACCTCTGTAATCAGGGGCAGTGATATAGTCAGGAAAGTGCATATTCAGTTATGCTGTGTGAGTTGAGTGTAGCTCTGCCATCAGAGGCAGTGATATGGTAAGAGAAGTGCATGTTCAGTTGTACTGTGTGAGTTGAGTTGAGCTCTGCAATCAGAGGCAGTGATATGGTTCGGGAAGTGCATGTTCAGTTGTGCTGTGTGAGTTGAGTGGAGCTCTGCAATCAGAGGCAGTGATATGATCAGAGAAGTGCATGTTCAGTTGTGCTGTGTGAGTTGAGTTGAGCTCGTCAATCAGCACCAGTGGTCTTGTTTGAGTAAGTGCATTTTCACTTGTGCTGTGTGAGTAGAGTGGAGCTCTGCAATCAGATGCTGTGATATAGTCGGGGAAGTGCATGTTCAGTTGTGATGTCTGATTTGAGTGGAGCTCTGTAATCAGAGGCAGTGATATGGTCAGGCAAGTGCATATTCAGTTGTGCTGTGTGAGTTGAGTGGAGCTCTGCAATCAGAGGCAGCAATATGGTCGGGAAGTGCATGTTCAGTTGTGCTGTGTGAGTTGAGTGAGCTCTGCAATCAGCTGCAGTAGTCTCATCTGAGTAAGTGTATTTTCACTTGTGCTGTGTGAGTGGAGTGGAGATCTGCAATCAGAGGCAGTGATATAGTCGGAGAAGTGCATGTTCAGTTGTGATGCCTGACTTGAGTGGACCACTGTAATCAGAGGCAGTGATACAGTCAGGAAAGTGCATATTCAGTTTTGCTGTGTGAGTTGAGTGTAGCTCTGCAATCAGAGGCAATGATATGGTAAGAGAAGTGCATGTTCAGTTGTGCTGTGTGAGTTGAGTGGAGCTCTGCAATCAGCTGCAGTGGTCTCATTTGAGTAAGTGCATTTTCACTTGTGCTTTGTGAGTTGAGTTGAGCTCTGCAATCAGAGGCAATGATATGGTCAGGGAAGTGCATGTCCAGTTGTATTGTGTGAGTTGAGTGGAGCTCTGCAATCAGCTGCAGTAGTCTCATCTGAGTAAGTGCATTTTCACTTGTGCTGTGTGAGTTGAGTGGAGCTCTGTAATCAGAGGCAGTAATATGGTCAGGAAAGTGCATATTCAGTTGTGCTGTGTGAGTTGAGTGGAGCTCTGCAATCAGAGGCAGTGATATGGTCGGGAAGTGCATGTTCAGTTGTGCTGTGTGAATTGAGTGGAGCTCTGCAATCAGAGGCAGTGATATGGTTAGAGAAGTGAATGGTTAGTTGTGCTGTGTGAGTTGAGTGGAACTCTACAATCAGCTGCAGTGGTCACATTTGAGTATGTGCCTTTTCACTTGTGCTGTGTGAGTTGAGTTGAGCTCTGAGATCAGAGGCAGTGATATGGTTGGGGAAGTGCATGTTCAGTTGTGCTGTGTGAGTTGAGTGAGCTCTGCAATCAGCTGCAGTAGTCTCATCTGAGTAAGTGCATTTTCACTTGTGCTGTGTGAGTAGAGTGGACCTCTGTAATCAGAGGCAGTGATATAGTCAGGAAAGTGCATATTCAGTTATGCTGTGTGAGTTGAGTGTAGCTCTGCCATCAGAGGCAGTGATATGGTAAGAGAAGTGCATGTTCAGTTGTACTGTGTGAGTTTAGTTGAGCTCTGCAATCAGAGGCAGTGATATGGTTGGGAAAGTGCATGTTCAGTTGTGCTGTGTGAGTTGAGTGGAGCTCTGCAATCAGCTGCAGTTGTCACATTTGAGTAAGTGCCTTTTCACTTGTGCTGTGTGAGTTGAGTTGAGCTCTGCAATCAGAGGCAGTGATATGGTTGGGGAAGTGCATGTTCAGTTGTGCTGTGTGAGTTCAGTGGAGCTCTGCAATCAGCTGCAGTAGTCCCATCTGAGTAAGTGCATTTTCACTTGTGCTGTCTGAGTTGAGTGGAGCTCTGTAATCAGAGGCAGTGATATGTTCAGGAAAGTTCATATTCAGTTATGCTGTGTGAGTTGAGTGGAGCTCTGCAATCAGAGGCAGTGATATGATCAAAGAAGTGCATGTTCAGTTGTGCTGTGTGAGTTGAGTGGAGCTCTGTAATCAGAGGCAGTGATATAGTCAGGAAAGTGCATATTCAGTTATGTTGTGTGAATTGAGTGTAGCTCTGCCATCAGAGGCAGTGATATGGTAAGAGAAGTGCATGTTCAGTTGTACTGTGTGAGTTGAGTTGAGCTCTGCAATCAGAGGCAGTGATATGGTTGGGGAAGTGCATGTTCAGTTGTGCTGTGTGAGTTGAGTGGAGCTCTGCAATCAGAGGCAGTGATATGGTTAGAGAAGTGAATGGTTAGTTGTGCTGTGTGAGTTGAGTGGAGCTCTGCAATCATCTGCAGTGGTCACATTTGAGTAAGTGCCTTTTCACTTGTGCTGTGTGAATTGAGTGGAGCTCTGCAATCAGAGGCAGTGATATGGTTAGTGAAGTGCATGTTCAGTTGTGCTTGTGAGTTGAGTTGAGCTCTGCAATCAGAGGCAGTGATATGGTTGGGGAAGTGCATGTTCAGTTGTGCTGTGTGAGTTGAGTGGAGCTCTGCAATCAGCTGCAGTAGTCTCATCTGAGTAAGTGCATTTTCACTTGTGCTGTGTGAGTTGAGTGGAGCTCTGTAATCAGAGGCAGTGATATGTTCAGGAAAGTGCATATATCAGTTATGCTGTGTGAGTTGAGTGGAGCTCTGCAATCAGAGGCAGTGATATGATCAAAGAAGTGCATGTTCAGTTGTGCTGTGTGAGTTGAGTGGAGCTCTGCAATCAGCTCCAGTGGTCTTGTTTGAGTAAGTGCATTTTCACTTGTGCTGTGTGAGTAGATTGGAGCTCTGCAATCAGAGGCAGTGATATAGTCGGGGAAGTGCATGTTCAGTTGTGATGTCTGATTTGAGTGGAGCTCTGTAATCAGAGGCAGTGATATGGTCAGGAAAGTGCATATTCAGTTATGCTGTGTGAGTTGAGTGGAGCTCTGCAATCAGAGGTAGTGATATGGTCAGAGAAGTTCATGTTCAGTTGTGCTGTGTGAGTAGAGTGGAGCTCTGCAATCAGAGGCAGTGATATGGTTGGAGAAGTGCATATTCAGTTGTGATGTCTGAGTTGATTGGAGCTCTGCAATCAGAGGCAGTGACATGGTCAGGAAAGTGCATATTCAGTTGTGCAGTGTGAGTTGAGTGGAGCTCTGCAATCAGAGGTAGTGATATGGTCAGAGAAGTGCATGTTCAGTTGTGCTCTGTGAGTAGAGTGGAGCTCTGCAATCAGAGGCAGTGATATGGTTGGAGAAGTGCATGTTCAGTTGTGATGTCTGAGTTGATTGGAGCTCTGCGATCAGAGGCAGTGACATGGTCAGGAAAGTGCATATTCAGTTGTGCTGTGTAGGTTGAGTGGAGCTCTGCAGTCAGAGGTAGTGATATGGTCAGAGAAGTGCATGTTCAGTTGTGCTGTGTGAGTTGAGTGGAGCTCTTCTATCAAAGGTGGTGATATGGTCGGAGAAGTGCATGTTCAGTTGTGCTGTGTGAGTTGAGTGGAGCTCTGCAATCAGCTGCAGTAGTCTCACCTGAGTATGTGCATCTTCACTTGTGCTTCGGGAGTTGAGTGAAGCTCTGTAATCATAGGCAATGATATGGTCAGGAAAGTTCATATTCAGTTATGCTGTGTGAGTTGAGTGGAGCTCTGCAATCAGAGGCAGTGATATGATCAGAGAAGTGCATGTTCAGTTGTGCTGTGTGAGTTGAGTGGAGCTCAGCAATCAGCACCAGTGGTCTTGTTTGAGTAAGTGCATTTTCACTTGTGCTGTGTGAGTAGAGTGGAGCTCTGCAATCAGATGCAGTGATATAGTCGGGGAAGTGCATGTTCAGTTGTGATGTCTGATTTGAGTGGAGCTCTGTAATCAGAGGCAGTGATATGGTCAGGCAAGTGCATATTCAGTTGTGCTGTGTGAGCTGAGTGGAGCTCTGCAATCAGAGGCAGCAATATGGTTGGGAAGTGCATGTTCAGTTGTGCTGTGTGAGTTGAGTGAGCTCTGCAATCAGCTGCAGTAGTCTCATCTGAGTAAGTGTATTTTCACTTGTGCTGTGTGAGTGGAGTGGAGATCTGCAATCAGAGGCAGTGATATAGTCGGGGAAGTGCATGTTAATTTGTGATGTCTGATTTGAGTGGAGCTCTGTAATCAGAGGCAGTGATATGGTCAGGAAAGTGCATATTCAGTTATGCTGTGTGAGTTGAGTGGAGCTCTGCAATCAGAGGTAGTGATATGGTCAGAGAAGTGCATGTTCAGTTGTGCTGTGTGAGTAGAGTGAGCTCTGCAATCAGCTGCAGTAGTCTCATCTGAGTAAGTGCATTTTCACTTGTGCTGTGTGAGTAGAGTGGAGCTCTACAATCAGAGGCAGTGATATAGTCGGGGAAGTGCATGTTCACTTGTGATGCCTGACTTGAGTGGACCTCTGTAATCAGAGGCAGTGATATAGTCAGGAAAGTGCATATTCAGTTATGCTGTGTGAGTGGAGTGTAGCTCTGCAATCAGCTGCAATGGTCACATTTGAGTAAGTGCCTTTTCACTTGTGCTGTGTGAGTTGAGTTGAGCTCTGCAATCAGAGGCAGTGATATGGTTGGGGAAGTGCATGTTCAGTTGTGCTGTGTGAGTTGAGTGGAGCTCTGCAATCAGCTGCAGTAGTCTCATCTGAGTAAGTGCATTTTCACTTGTCAGTGTGAGTTGAGTGGAGCTCTGTAATCAGAGGCAGTGATATGATCAAAGAAGTGCATGTTCAGTTGTGCTGTGTGAGTTGAGTGGAGCTCTGCAATCAGCTCCAGTTGTCTCGTTTGAGTAAGTGCATTTTCACTTGTGCTGTGTGAGTTGAGTGGAGCTCTGTAATCAGAGGCAGTGATATGGTCAGGAAAGTGCATATGCAGTTATGCTGTGTGAATTGAGTGGAGCTCTGCAATCAGAGGCAGTGATATGATCAGAAAAGTGCATGTTCAGTTGTGCTGTGTGAGTTAGGTGGATCTCTGCAATCAGCTCCAGTGGTCTCGTTTGAGTCAGTTCATTTTCACTTGTGCTGTGTGAGTAGAGTGGAGCTCTGCAATCAGAGGCAGTGATATAGTCGGGGAAATGCATATTCAATTGTGATGTCTGAGTTGAATGGAGCTCTGTAATCAGAGGCAGTGATATGGTCAGGCAAGTGCATATTCAGTTGTGCTGTGTGAGTTGAGTGGAGCTCTGCATTCAGAGGCAGTGATATGGTCGGGAAGTGCATGTTCAGTTGTGCTGTGTGAGTTGAGTGAGCTCTGCAATCAGCTGCAGTGGTCACATTTGAGTAAGTGCCTTTTCACTTGTGCTGTGTGAGTTGAGTTGAGCTCTGCAATCAGAGGCAGTGATATGGTTGGGGAAGTGCATGTTCAGTTGTGCTGTGTGAGTTGAGTGGAGCTCTGCAATCAGCTGCAGTAGTCTCATCTGAGTAAGTGCATTTTCACTTGTGCTGTGTGAGTTGAGTGGAGCTCTGTAATCAGAGGCAGTGATATGATCAAAGAAGTGCATGTTCAGTTGTGCTGTGTGAGTTGAGTGGAGCTCTGCAATCAGCTCCAGTGGTCTCGTTTGAGTAAGTGCATTTTCACTTGTGCTGTGTGAGTAGAGTGGAGCTCTGCAATCAGAGGCAGTGATATAGTCGGGGAAGTGCATGTTAATTTGTGATGTCTGATTTGAGTGGAGCTCTGTAATCAGAGGCAGTGATATGGTCAGGAAAGTGCATATTCAGTTATGCTGTGTGAGTTGAGTGGAGCTCTGCAATCAGAGGTAGTGATATGGTCAGAGAAGTGCATGTTCAGTTGTGCTGTGTGAGTAGAGTGGAGCTCTGCAATCAGAGGCAGTGATATGGTTGGAGAAGTGCATGTTCAGTTGTGATGTCTGAGTTGATTGGAGCTCTGCAATCAGAGGCAGTGACATGGTCAGGAAAGTGCATATTCAGTTGTGCTGTGTGAGTTGAGTGGAGCTCTGCAATCAGAGGTAGTGATATGGTCAGAGAAGTGCATGTTCAGTTGTGCTGTGTGAGTAGAGTGGAGCTCTGCATTCATAGGCAGTGATATGGTTGGAGAAGTGCATGTTCAGTTTAAGATGTCTGAGTTGATTGGAGCTCTGCAATCAGAAGCAGTGACATGGTCAGGAAAGTGCATATTCAGTTGTGCTGTGTGAGTTGAGTGGAGCTCTGCAATCAGAGGTTGTGATATGGTCAGAGAAGTGCATGTTCAGTTGTGCTGTGTGAGTTGAGTGGAGCTCTGCTATCAGATGTGGTGATATGGTCGGAGAAGTGCATGTTCAGTTGTGCTGTGTGAGTTGAGTGGAGCTCTGCAATCAGCTGCATTAGTCTCATCTGAGTAAGTGCATTTTCACTTGTGCTGTGTGAGTTGAGTGGAGCTCTGTAATCAGAGGCAGTGATATGGTCAGGAAAGTGCATATTCAGTTGTGCTGTGTGAGTTGAGTGGAGCTCTGCAATCAGAGGCAGAGATATGGTCGGGAAGTGCATGTTCAGTTGTGCTGTGTGAGTTGAGTGATCTCTGCAATCAGCTGCAGTAGTCTCATCTGAGTAAGTGTATTTTCACTTGTGCTGTGTGAGTAGAGTGGAGCTCTGCAATCAGAGGCAGTGATATAGTCGGGGAAGTGCATGTTCAGTTGTGATGCCTGACCTGAGTGGACCTCTGTAATCAGAGGCAGTGATACAGTCAGGAAAGTGCATATTCAGTTATGCTGTGTGAGTTGAGTGTAGCTCTGCAATCAGAGGCAGTGATATGGTAAGATAAGTGCATGTTCAGTTGTGCTGTGTGAGTTGAGTGGAGCTCTGCAATCAGCTGCAGTGGTCTCATTTGAGTAAGTGCATTTTCACTTGTGCTGTGTGAGTTGAGGTGAGCTCTGCAATCAGAGGCAATGATATGGTCGGGGAAGTGCATGTCCAGTTGTACTGTGTGAGTTGAGTGGAGCTCTGCAATCAGCTGCAGTAGTCTCTTCTGAGTAAGTGTATTTTCACTTGTGCTGTGTGAGTTGAGTGGACCTCTGGAATCAGAGGCAGTGATGTGGTCAGAGAAGTGCATATTCAGTTGTGCTGAGTGAGTTGAGTGGAGCTCTGCAATCAGCTGCAGTGGTCACATTTTAGTAAGTGCATTTTCACTTGTGCTGTGTGAGTTGAGTTGAGCTCTGCAATCAGAGGCAGTGATATGGTTGGGGAAGTGCATGTTCAGTTGTGCTGTGTGAGTTGAATGGAGCTCTGCAATCAGCTGCAGTAGTCTCATCTGAGTAAGTGCATTTTCACTTGTGCTGTGTGAGTTGAGTGGAGCTCTGTAATCAGAGGCAGTGATATGGTCAGGAAAGTGCATATGCAGTTATGCTGTGTGAGTTGAGTGGAGCTCTGCAATCAGAGGCAGTGATATGATCAGAAAAGTGCATGTTCAGTTGTGCTGTGTGAGTTAGGTGGAGCTCTGCAATCAGCTCAAGTGGTCTCGTTTGAGTCAGTTCATTTTCACTTGTGCTGTGTGAGTAGAGTGGAGCTCTGCAATCAGAGGCAGTGATATAGTCGGGGAAATGCATGTTCAATTGTGATGTCTGAGTTGAATGGAGCTCTGTAATCAGAGGCAGTGATATGATCAGGGAGGTGCATATTCAGTTGTGCTGTGTGAGTTGAGTGGAGCTCTGCAATCAGAGGCAGTGATATGGTCGGGAAGTGCATGTTCAGTTGTGCTGTGTGAGTTGAGTGAGCTCTGCAATCAGCTGCAGTAGTCTCATCTGAGTAAGTGCATTTTCAGTTGTGCTGTGTGAGTAGAGTGGAGCTCTACAATCAGAGGCAGTGATATAGTCGGGGAAGTGCATGTTCAGTTGTAATGCCTGACTTCAGTGGACCTCTGTAATCAGGGGCAGTGATATAGTCAGGAAAGTGCATATTCAGTTATGCTGTGTGAGTTGAGTGTAGCTCTGCCATCAGAGGCAGTGATATGGTAAGAGAAGTGCATGTTCAGTTGTACTGTGTGAGTTGAGTTGAGCTCTGCAATCAGAGGCAGTGATATGGTTCGGGAAGTGCATGTTCAGTTGTGCTGTGTGAGTTGAGTGGAGCTCTGCAATCAGAGGCAGTGATATGATCAGAGAAGTGCATGTTCAGTTGTGCTGTGTGAGTTGAGTGGAGCTCGTCAATCAGCACCAGTGGTCTTGTTTGAGTAAGTGCATTTTCACTTGTGCTGTGTGAGTAGAGTGGAGCTCTGCAATCAGATGCAGTGATATAGTCGGGGAAGTGCATGTTCAGTTGTGATGTCTGATTTGAGTGGAGCTCTGTAATCAGAGGCAGTGATATGGTCAGGCAAGTGCATATTCAGTTGTGCTGTGTGAGTTGAGTGGAGCTCTGCAATCAGAGGCAGCAATATGGTCGGGAAGTGCATGTTCAGTTGTGCTGTGTGAGTTGAGTGAGCTCTGCAATCAGCTGCAGTAGTCTCATCTGAGTAAGTGTATTTTCACTTGTGCTGTGTGAGTGGAGTGGAGATCTGCAATCAGAGGCAGTGATATAGTCGGAGAAGTGCATGTTCAGTTGTGATGCCTGACTTGAGTGGACCACTGTAATCAGAGGCAGTGATACAGTCAGGAAAGTGCATATTCAGTTTTGCTGTGTGAGTTGAGTGTAGCTCTGCAATCAGAGGCAATGATATGGTAAGAGAAGTGCATGTTCAGTTGTGCTGTGTGAGTTGAGTGGAGCTCTGCAATCAGCTGCAGTGGTCTCATTTGAGTAAGTGCATTTTCACTTGTGCTTTGTGAGTTGAGTTGAGCTCTGCAATCAGAGGCAATGATATGGTCAGGGAAGTGCATGTCCAGTTGTATTGTGTGAGTTGAGTGGAGCTCTGCAATCAGCTGCAGTAGTCTCATCTGAGTAAGTGCATTTTCACTTGTGCTGTGTGAGTTGAGTGGAGCTCTGTAATCAGAGGCAGTAATATGGTCAGGAAAGTGCATATTCAGTTGTGCTGTGTGAGTTGAGTGGAGCTCTGCAATCAGAGGCAGTGATATGGTCGGGAAGTGCATGTTCAGTTGTGCTGTGTGAATTGAGTGGAGCTCTGCAATCAGAGGCAGTGATATGGTTAGAGAAGTGAATGGTTAGTTGTGCTGTGTGAGTTGAGTGGAACTCTACAATCAGCTGCAGTGGTCACATTTGAGTATGTGCCTTTTCACTTGTGCTGTGTGAGTTGAGTTGAGCTCTGAGATCAGAGGCAGTGATATGGTTGGGGAAGTGCATGTTCAGTTGTGCTGTGTGAGTTGAGTGAGCTCTGCAATCAGCTGCAGTAGTCTCATCTGAGTAAGTGCATTTTCACTTGTGCTGTGTGAGTAGAGTGGACCTCTGTAATCAGAGGCAGTGATATAGTCAGGAAAGTGCATATTCAGTTATGCTGTGTGAGTTGAGTGTAGCTCTGCCATCAGAGGCAGTGATATGGTAAGAGAAGTGCATGTTCAGTTGTACTGTGTGAGTTTAGTTGAGCTCTGCAATCAGAGGCAGTGATATGGTTGGGGAAGTGCATGTTCAGTTGTGCTGTGTGAGTTGAGTGGAGCTCTGCAATCAGCTGCAGTTGTCACATTTGAGTAAGTGCCTTTTCACTTGTGCTGTGTGAGTTGAGTTGAGCTCTGCAATCAGAGGCAGTGATATGGTTGGGGAAGTGCATGTTCAGTTGTGCTGTGTGAGTTCAGTGGAGCTCTGCAATCAGCTGCAGTAGTCCCATCTGAGTAAGTGCATTTTCACTTGTGCTGTCTGAGTTGAGTGGAGCTCTGTAATCAGAGGCAGTGATATGTTCAGGAAAGTTCATATTCAGTTATGCTGTGTGAGTTGAGTGGAGCTCTGCAATCAGAGGCAGTGATATGATCAAAGAAGTGCATGTTCAGTTGTGCTGTGTGAGTTGAGTGGAGCTCTGCAATCAGCTCCAGTGGTCTCGTTTGAGTAAGTGCATTTTCACTTGTGCTGTGTGAGTAGATTGGAGCTCTGCAATCAGAGGCAGTGATATAGTCGGGGAAGTGCATGTTCAGTTGTGATGTCTGATTTGAGTGGAGCTCTGTAATCAGAGGCAGTGATATGGTCAGGAAAGTGCATATTCAGTTATGCTGTGTGAGTTGAGTGGAGCTCTGCAATCAGAGGTAGTGATATGGTCAGAGAAGTTCATGTTCAGTTGTGCTGTGTGAGTAGAGTGGAGCTCTGCAATCAGAGGCAGTGATATGGTTGGAGAAGTGCATATTCAGTTGTGATGTCTGAGTTGATTGGAGCTCTGCAATCAGAGGCAGTGACATGGTCAGAGAAGTGCATGTTCAGTTGTGCTGTGTGAGTTGAGTGGAGCTCTGCTATCAGAGGTGGTGATATGGTCGGAGAAGTGCATGTTCAGTTGTGCTGTGTGAGTTGAGTGGAGCTCTGCAATCAGCTGCAGTAGTCTCACCTGAGTATGTGCATCTTCCCTTGTGCTTCGGGAGTTGAGTGAAGCTCTGTAATCATAGGCAGTGATATGGTCAGGAAAGTTCATATTCAGTTATGCTGTGTGAGTTGAGTGGAGCTCTGCAATCAGAGCCAGTGATATGATCAGAGAAGTGCATGTTCAGTTGTGCTGTGTGAGTTGAGTGGAGCTCTGCAATCAGCACCAGTGGTCTTGTTTGAGTAAGTGCATTTTCACTTGTGCTGTGTGAGTAGAATGGAGCTCTGCAATCAGATGCAGTTATATAGTCGGGGAAGTGCATGTTCAGTTGTGATGTCTGATTTGAGTGGAGCTCTGTAATCAGAGGCAGTGATATGGTCAGGCAAGTGCATATTCAGTTGTGCTGTGTGAGTTGAGTGGAGCTCTGCAATCAGAGGCAGTGATATGGTCGGGAAGTGCATGTTCAGTTGTGCTGTGTGAGTTGAGTGAGCTCTGCAATCAGCTGCAGTAGTCTCATCTGAGCAAGTGTATTTTCACTTGTGCTGTGTGAGTGGAGTGGAGCTCTGCAATCAGAGGCAGTGATATAGTCGGAGAAGTGCATGTTCAGTTGTGATGCCTGACTTGAGTGGACCACTGTAATCAGAGGCAGTGATACAGTCAGGAAAGTGCATATTCAGTTATGCTGTGTGAGTTGAGTGTAGCTCTGCAATCAGAGGCAATGATATGGTAAGAGAAGTGCATGTTCAGTTGTGCTGTGTGAGTTGAGTGGAGCTCTGCAACCAGCTGCAGTGGTCTCATTTGAGTAAGTGCATTTTCACTTGTGCTGTGTGAGTTGAGTTGAGCTCTGCAATCAGAGGCAATGATATGGTCAGGGAAGTGCATGTCCAGTTGTACTGTGTGAGTTGAGTGGAGCTCTGCAATCAGCTGCAGTAGTCTCTTCTGAGTAAGTGCATTTTCACTTGTGCTGTGTGAGTTGAGTGGAGCTCTGCAATCAGAGGCAGTGATATGGTCAGAGACGTGCATATTCAGTTGTGCTGTGTGAGGTGAGTGGAGCTCTGCAATCAGCTGCAGTGGTCACATTTGAGTAAGTGCATTTTCACTTGTGCTGTGTGAGTTGAGTTGAGCTCTGCAATCAGAGGCAGTGATATGGTTGGGGAAGTGCATGTTCAGTTGTGCTGTGTGAGTTGAGTGGAGCTCTGCAATCAGCTGCAGTAGTCTCATCTGAGTAAGTGCATTTTCACTTGTGCTGTGTGAGTTGAGTGGAGCTCTGTAATCAGAGGCAGTGATATGGTCAGGAAAGTGCATATTCAGTTGTGCTGTGTGAGTTGAGTGGAGCTCTGCAATCAGAGGCAGTGATATGGTCGGGAAGTGCATGTTCAGTTGTGCTGTGTGAGTTGAGTGATCTCTGCAATCAGCTGCAGTAGTCTCATCTGAGTAAGTGCATTTTCACTTGTGCTGTGTGAGTAGAGTGGACCTCTGTAATCAGAGGCAGTGATATAGTCAGGAAAGTGCATATTCAGTTATGCTGTGTGAGTTGAGTGTAGCTCTGCAATCAGCTGCAGTAGTCTCATCTGAGTAAGTGCATTTTCACTTGTGCTGTGTGAATTGAGTGGAGCTCTGCAATCAGAGGCAGTGATATGGTTAGAGAAGTGCATGTTCAGTTGTGCTGTGTGAGTTGAGTGGAGCTCTGCAATCAGCTGCAGTGGTCACATTTGAGTAAGTGCCTTTTCACTTGTGCTGTGTGAGTTGAGTTGAGCTCTGCAATCGGAGGCAGTGATATGGTTGGGGAAGTGCATGTTCAGTTGTGCTGTGTGAGTTGAGTGGAGCTCTGCAATCAGCTGCAGTAGTCTCATCTGAGTAAGTGCATTTTCACTTGTGCTGTGTGAATTGAGTGGAGCTCTGCAATCAGAGGCAGTGATATGGTTAGAGAAGTGCATGTTCAGTTGTGCTGTGTGAGTTGAGTGGAGCTCTGCAATCAGCTGCAGTAGTCTCATCTGAGTAAGTGCATTTTCACTTGTGCTGTGTGAATTGAGTGGAGCTCTGCAATCAGAGGCAGTGATATGGTTAGAGAAGTGCATGTTCAGTTGTGCTGTGTGAGTTGAGTGGAGCTCTGCAATCAGCTGCAGTGGTCACATTTGAGTAAGTGCCTTTTCACTTGTGCTGTGTGAGTTGAGTTGAGCTCTGCAATCGGAGGCAGTGATATGGTTGGGGAAGTGCATGTTCAGTTGTGCTGTGTGAGTTGAGTGGAGCTCTGCAATCAGCTGCAGTAGTCTCATCTGAGTAAGTGCATTTTCACTTGTGCTGTGTGAATTGAGTGGAGCTCTGCAATCAGAGGCAGTGATATGGTTAGAGAAGTGCATGTTCAGTTGTGCTGTGTGAGTTGAGTGGAGCTCTGCAATCAACTGCAGTAGTCCCATCTGAGTAAGTGCATTTTCACTTGTGCTGTGTGAGTTGAGTGGAGCTCTGTAATCAGAGGCAGTGATATGTTCAGGAAAGTGCATATTCAGTTATGCTGTGTGAGTTGAGTGGAACTCTGCAATCAGAGGCAGTGATATGATCGAAGAAGTGCATGTTCAGTTGTGCTGTGTGAGTTGAGTGGAGCTCTGCAATCAGCTCCAGTGGTCTCGTTTGAGTAAGTGCATTTTCACTTGTGCTGTGTGAGTAGATTGGAGCTCTGCAATCAGAGGCAGTGATATAGTCGGGGAAGTGCATGTTCAGTTGTGATGTCTGATTTGAGTGGAGCTCTGTAATCAGAGGCAGTGATATGGTCAGGAAAGTGCATATTCAGTTATGCTGTGTGAGTTGAGTGGAGCTCTGCAATCAGAGGTAGTGATATGGTCAGAGAAGTTCATGTTCAGTTGTGCTGTGTGAGTTGAGTGGAGCTCTGCAATCAGAGGCAGTGATATGGTTGGAGAAGTGCATATTCAGTTGTGATGTCTGAGTTGATTGGAGCTCTGCAATCAGAGGCAGTGACATGGTCAGAGAAGTGCATGTTCAGTTGTGCTGTGTGAGTTGAGTGGAGCTCTGCTATCAGAGGTGGTGATATGGTCAGAGAATTGCATGTTCAGTTGTGCTGTGTGAGTAGAGTGGAGCTCTGCAATCAGAGGCAGTGATATAGTCGGGGAAATGCATGTTCAATTGTGATGTCTGAGTTGAATGGAGCTCTGTAATCAGAGGCAGTGATATGGTCAGGCAAGTGCATATTCAGTTGTGCTGTGTGAGTTGAGTGGAGCTCTGCAATCAGAGGCAGTGATATGGTCGGGAAGTGCATGTTCAGTTGTGCTGTGTGAGTTGAGTGAGCTCTGCAATCAGCTGCAGTAGTCTCATCTGAGTAAGTGCATTTTCACTTGTGCTGTGTGAGTAGAGTGGAGCTCTACAATCAGAGGCAGTGATATAGTCGGGGAAGTGCATGTTCAGTTGTGATGCCTGACTTGAGTGGACCTCTGTAATCAGAGGCAGTGATATAGTCAGGAAAGTGCATATTCAGTTATGCTGTGTGAGTTGAGTGTAGCTCTGCAATCAGCTGCAGTGGTCACATTTGAGTAAGTGCCCTTTCACTTGTGCTGTGTGAGTTGAGTTGAGCTCTGCAATCAGAGGCAGAGATATGGTTGGGGAAGTGCATGTTCAGTTGTGCTGTGTGAGTTGAGTGGAGCTCTGCAATCAGCTGCAGTAGTCTCATCTGAGTAAGTGCATTTTCACTTGTGCTGTGTGAGTTGAGTGGAGCTCTGTAATCAGAGGCAGTGATATGATCAAAGAAGTGGATGTTCAGTTGTGCTGTGTGAGTTGAGTGGAGCTCTGCAATCAGCTCCAGTGGTCTCGTTTGAGTAAGTGCATTTTCACTTGTGCTGTGTGAGTAGAGTGGAGCTCTGCAATCCGAGGCAGTGATATAGTCGGGGAAGTGCATGTTAATTTGTGATGTCTGATTTGAGTGGAGCTCTGTAATCAGAGGCAGTGATATGGTCAGGAAAGTGCATATTCAGTTATGCTGTGTGAGTTGAGTGGAGCTCTGCAATCAGAGGTAGTGATATGGTCAGAGAAGTGCATGTTCAGTTGTGCTGTGTGAGTAGAGTGGAGCTCTGCAATCAGAGGCAGTGATATGGTTGGAGAAGTGCATGTTCAGTTGTGATGTCTGAGTTGATTGGAGCTCTGCAATCAGAAGCAGTGACATGGTCAGGAAAGTGCATATTCAGTTGTGCTGTGTGAGTTGAGTGGAGCTCTGCTATCAGAGGTGGTGATATGGTCGGAGAAGTGCATGTTCAGTTGTGCTGTGTGAGTTGAGTGGAGCTCTGCAATCAGAGGCAGAGATATGGTCGGGAAGTGCATGTTCAGTTGTGCTGTGTGAGTTGAGTGATCTCTGCAATCAGCTGCAGTAGTCTCATCTGAGTAAGTGCATTTTCACTTGTGCTGTGTGAGTTGAGTGGAGCTCTGTAATCAGAGGCAGTGATATGGTCAGGAAAGTGCATATTCAGTTGTGCTGTGTGAGTTGAGTGGAGCTCTGCAATCAGAGGCAGAGATATGGTCGGGAAGTGCATGTTCAGTTGTGCTGTGTGAGTTGAGTGATCTCTGCAATCAGCTGCAGTAGTCTCATCTGAGTAAGTGTATTTTCACTTGTGCTGTGTGAGTAGAGTGGAGCTCTGCAATCAGAGGCAATGATATAGTCGGGGAAGTGCATGTTCAGTTGTGATGCCTGACTTGAGTGGACCTCTGTAATCAGAGGCAGTGATATAGTCAGGAAAGTGCATATTCAGTTATGCTGTGTGAGTTGAGTGTAGCTCTGCCATCAGAGGCAGTGATATGGTAAGAGAAGTGCATGTTCAGTTGTACTGTGTGAGTTGAGTTGAGCTCTGCAATCAGAGGCAGTGATATGGTTGGGGAAGTGCATGTTCAGTTGTGCTGTGTGAGTTGAGTGGAGCTCTGCAATCAGAGGCAGTGATATGATCAGAAGAGTGCATGTTCAGTTGTGCTGTGTGAGTTGAGTGGAGCTCGGCAATCAGCACCAGTGGTCTTGTTTGAGTAAGTGCATTTTCACTTGTGCTTTGTGAGTAGAGTGGAGCTCTGCAATCAGATGCAGTGATATAGTCGGGGAAGTGCATGTTCAGTTGTGATGTCTGATTTGAGTGGAGCTCTGTAATCAGAGGCAGTGATATGGTCAGGCAAGTGCATATTCAGTTGTGCTGTGTGAGTTGAGTGGAGCTCTGCAATCAGCGGCAGCGATATGGTCGGGAAGTGCATGTTCAGTTGTGCTGTGTGAGTTGAGTGAGCTCTGCAATCAGCTGCAGTAGTCTCATCTGAGTAAGTGTATTTTCACTTGTGCTGTGTGAGTGGAGTGGAGATCTGCAATCAGATGCAGTGATATAGTCGGAGAAGTGCATGTTCATTTGTGATGCCTGACTTGAGTGGACCACTGTAATCAGAGGCAGTGATACAGTCAGGAAAGTGCATATTCAGTTATGCTGTGTGAGTTGAGTGTAGCTCTGCAATCAGAGGCAATGATATGGTAAGAGAAGTGCATGTTCAGTTGTGCTGTGTGAGTTGAGTGAGCTCTGCAATCAGCTGCAGTAGTCTCATCTGAGTAAGTGTATTTTCACTTGTGCTGTGTGAGTGGAGTGGAGATCTGCAATCAGAGGCAGTGATATAGTCGGAGAAGTGCATGTTCATTTGTGATGCCTGACTTGAGTGGACCTCTGTAATCAGAGGCAGTGATACAGTCAGGAAAGTGCATATTCAGTTATGCTGTGTGAGTTGAGTGTAGCTCTGCAATCAGAGGCAGTGATATGGTAAGATAAGTGCATGTTCAGTTGTGCTGTGTGAGTTGAGTGGAGCTCTGCAATCAGCTGCAGTGGTCTCATTTGAGTAAGTGCATTTTCACTTGTGCTGTGTGAGTTGACTTGAGCTCTGCAATCAAAGGCAATGATATAGTCGGGGAAGTGCATGTCCAGTTGTACTGTGTGAGTTGAGTGGAGCTCTGCAATCAGCTGCAGTAGTCTCTTCTGAGTAAGTGTATGTTCACTTCTGCTGTGTGAGTTGAGTGGAGCTCTGGAATCAGAGGCAGTGATATGGTCAGAGAAGTGCATATTCAGTTGTGCTGAGTGAGTTGAGTGGAGCTCTGCAATCAGCTGCAGTGGTCACATTTGAGTAAGTGCATTTTCACTTGTGCTGTGTGAGTTGAGTTGAGCTCTGCAATCAGAGGCAGTGATATGGTTGGGGAAGTGCATGTTCAGTTGTGCTGTGTGAGTTGAATGGAGCTCTGCAATCAGCTGCAGTAGTCTCATCTGAGTAAGTGCATTTTCACTTGTGCTGTGTGAGTTGAGTGGAGCTCTGTAATCAGAGGCAGTGATATGGTCAGGAAAGTGCATATGCAGTTATGCTGTGTGAATTGAGTGGAGCTCTGCAATCAGAGGCAGTGATATGATCAGAAAGGTGCATGTTCAGTTGTGCTGTGTGAGTTAGGTGTAGCTCTGCAATCAGCTCCAGTGGTCTCGTTTGAGTCAGTTCATTTTCACTTGTGCTGTGTGAGTAGAGTGGAGCTCTGCAATCAGAGGCAGTGATATAGTCGGGGAAATGCATGTTCAATTGTGATGTCTGAGTTGAATGGAGCTCTGTAATCAGAGGCAGTGATATGGTCAGGCAAGTGCATATTCAGTTGTGCTGTGTGTGTTGAGTGGAGCTCTGCAATCAGAGGCAGTGATATGGTCAGGAAGTGCATGTTCAGTTGTGCTGTGTGAGTTGAGTGAGCTCTGCAATCAGCTGCAGTAGTCTCATCTGAGTAAGTGCATTTTCACTTGTGCTGTGTGAGTAGAGTAGAGCTCTACAATCAGAGGCAGTGATATAGTCGGGGAAGGGCATGTTCAGTTGTGATGCCTGACTTGAGTGGACCTCTGTAATCAGAGGCAGTGATATAGTCAGTAAAGTGCATATTCAGGTATGCTGTGTGAGTTGAGTGTAGCTCTGCAATCAGCTGCAGTGGTCACATTTGAGTAAGTGCCTTTTCACTTGTGCTGTGTGAGTTGAGTTGAGCTCTGCAATCAGAGCAGAGATATGGTTGGGGAAGTGCATGTTCAGTTGTGCTGTGTGAGTTGAGTGGAGCTCTGCAATCAGCTGCAGTAGTCTCATCTGAGTAAGTGCATTTTCACTTGTGCTGTGTGAGTTGAGTGGAGCTCTGTAATCAGAGGCAGTGATATGATCAAAGAAGTGCTTGTTCAGTTGTGCTGTGTGAGTTGAGTGGAGCTCTGCAATCAGCTCCAGTGGTCTCGTTTGAGTAAGTGCATTTTCACTTGTGCTGTGTGAGTAGAGTGGAGCTCTGCAATCCGAGGCAGTGATATAGTCGGGGAAGTGCATGTTAATTTGTGATTTCTGATTTGAGTGGAGCTCTGTAATCAGAGGCAGTGATATGGTCAGGAAAGTGCATATTCAGTTATGCTGTGTGAGTTGAGTGGAGCTCTGCAATCAGAGGTAGTGATATGGTCAGAGAAGTGCATGTTCAGTTGTGCTGCGTGAGTAGAGTGGAGCTCTGCAATCAGAGGCAGTGATATGGTTGGAGAAGTGCATGTTCAGTTGTGATGTCTGAGTTGATTGGAGCTCTGCAATCAGAGGCAGTGACATGGTCAGGAAAGTGCATATTCAGTTGTGCTGTGTGAGTTGAGTGGAGCTCTGCAATCAGAGGTAGCGATATGGTCAGAGAAGTGCATGTTCAGTTGTGCTGTGTGAGTAGAGTGGAGCTCTGCAATCAGAGGCAGTGATATGGTTGGAGAAGTGCATGTTAAATTTAAGATGTCTGAGTTGATTGGAGCTCTGCAATCAGAAGCAGTGACATGGTCAGGAAAGTGCATATTAAGTTGTGCTGTGTGAGTTGAGTGGAGCTCTGCTATCAGAGGTGGTGATATGGTCGGAGAAGTGCATGTTCAGTTGTGCTGTGTGAGTTGAGTGGAGCTCTGCAATCAGAGGCAGAGATATGGTCGGGAAGTGCATGTTCAGTTGTGCTGTGTGAGTTGAGTGATCTCTGCAATCAGCTGCAGTAGTCTCATCTGAGTAAGTGCATTTTCACTTGTGCTGTGTGAGTTGAGTGGAGCTCTGTAATCAGAGGCAGTGATATGGTCAGGAAAGTGCATATTCAGTTGTGCTGTGTGAGTTGAGTGGAGCTCTGCAATCAGAGGCAGAGATATGGTCGGGAAGTGCATGTTCAGTTGTGCTGTGTGAGTTGAGTGATCTCTGCAATCAGCTGCAGTAGTCTCATCTGAGTAAGTGTATTTTCACTTGTGCTGTGTGAGTAGAGTGGAGCTCTGCAATCAGAGGCAGTGATATAGTCGGGGAAGTGCATGTTCAGTTGTGATGCCTGACTTGAGTGGACCTCTGTAATCAGAGGCAGTGATACAGTCAGGAAAGTGCATATTCAGTTATGCTGTGTGAGTTGAGTGTAGCTCTGCAATCAGAGGCAGTGATATGGTAAGAGAAGTGCATGTTCAGTTGTGCTGTGTGAGTTGAGTGGAGCTCTGCAATCAGCTGCAGTGGTCTCATTTGAGTAAGTGCATTTTCACTTGTGCTGTGTGAGTTGAGTTGAGCTCTGCAATCAGAGGCAGTGATATGGTTGGGGAAGTGCATGTTCAGTTGTGCTGTGTGAGTTGAGTGGAGCTCTGTAAACAGAGGCAGTGATATAGTCAGGAAAGTGCATGTTCAGTTGTGCTGTGTGAGTTGAGTGGAGCTCTGCAATCAGCTGCAGGGGTCTCATTTGAGTAAGTGCATTTTCACTTGTGCTGTGTGAGTTGACTTGAGCTCTGCAATCAAAGGCAATGATATAGTCGGGGAAGTGCATGTCCAGTTGTACTGTGTGAGTTGAGTGGAGCTCTGCAATCAGCTGCAGTAATCTCTTCTGAGTAAGTGCATTTTCACTTGTGCTGTGTGAGTTGAGTGGAGCTCTGGAATCAGAGGCAGTGATATGGTCAGAGAAGTACATATTCAGTTGTGCTGAGTGAGTTGAGTGGAGCTCTGCAATCAGCTGCAGTGGTCACATTTGAGTAAGTGCATTTTCACTTGTGCTGTGTCAGTTGAGTTGAGCTCTGCAATCAGAGGCAGTGATATGGTTGGGGAAGTGCATGTTCAGTTGTGCTGTGTGAGTTGAATGGAGCTCTGCAATCAGCTGCAGTAGTCTCATCTGAGTAAGTGCATTTTCACTTGTGCTGTGTGAGTTGAGTGGAGCTCTGTAATCAGAGGCAGTGATATGGTCAGGAAAGTGCATATGCAGTTATGCTGTGTGAATTGAGTGGAGCTCTGCAATCAGAGGCAGTGATATGATCAGAAAAGTGCATGTTCAGTTGTGCTGTGTGAGTTAGGTGGAGCTCTGCAATCAGCTCCAGTGGTCTCGTTTGAGTCAGTTCATTTTCACTTGTGCTGTGTGAGTGGAGTGGAGCTCTGCAATCAGAGGCAGTGATATAGTCGGGGAAATGCATGTTCAATTGTGATGTCTGAGTTGAATGGAGCTCTGTAATCAGAGGCAGTGATATGGTCAGGCAAGTGCATATTCAGTTGTGCTGTGTGAGTTGAGTGGAGCTCTGCAATCAGAGGCAGTGATATGGTCGGGAAGTGCATGTTCAGTTGTGCTGTGTGAGTTGAGTGAGCTCTGCAATCAGCTGCAGTAGTCTCATCTGAGTAAGTGCATTTTCACTTGTGCTGTGTGAGTAGAGTGGAGCTCTACAATCAGAGGCAGTGATATAGTCGGGGAAGTGCATGTTCAGTTGCCTGACTTGAGTGGACCTCTGTAATCAGAGGCAGTGATATATTCAGGAAAGTGCATATTCAGTTATGCTGTGTGAGTTGAGTGTAGCTCTGCAATCAGCTGCAGTGGTCACATTTGAGTAAGTGCCTTTTCACTTGTGCTGTGTGAGTTGAGTTGAGCTCTGCAATCAGAGGCAGAGATATGGTTGGGGAAGTGCATGTTCAGTTGTGCTGTGTGAGTTGAGTGTAGCTCTGCCATCAGAGGCAGTGATATGGTAAGAGAAGTGCATGTTCAGTTGTACTGTGTGAGTTGAGTTGAGCTCTGCAATCAGAGGCAGTGATATGGTTGGGGAAGTGCATGTTCAGTTGTGCTGTGTGAGTTGAGTGGAGCTCTGCAATCAGAGGCAGTGATATGATCAGAAGAGTGCATGTTCAGTTGTGCTGTGTGAGTTGAGTGGAGCTCGGCAATCAGCACCAGTGGTCTTGTTTGAGTAAGTGCATTTTCACTTGTGCTTTGTGAGTAGAGTGGAGCTCTGCAATCAGATGCAGTGATATAGTCGGGGAAGTGCATGTTCAGTTGTGATGTCTGATTTGAGTGGAGCTCTGTAATCAGAGGCAGTGATATGGTCAGGCAAGTGCATATTCAGTTGTGCTGTGTGAGTTGAGTGGAGCTCTGCAATCAGCGGCAGCGATATGGTCGGGAAGTGCATGTTCAGTTGTGCTGTGTGAGTTGAGTGAGCTCTGCAATCAGCTGCAGTAGTCTCATCTGAGTAAGTGTATTTTCACTTGTGCTGTGTGAGTGGAGTGGAGATCTGCAATCAGATGCAGTGATATAGTCGGAGAAGTGCATGTTCATTTGTGATGCCTGACTTGAGTGGACCACTGTAATCAGAGGCAGTGATACAGTCAGGAAAGTGCATATTCAGTTATGCTGTGTGAGTTGAGTGTAGCTCTGCAATCAGAGGCAATGATATGGTAAGAGAAGTGCATGTTCAGTTGTGCTGTGTGAGTTGAGTGAGCTCTGCAATCAGCTGCAGTAGTCTCATCTGAGTAAGTGTATTTTCACTTGTGCTGTGTGAGTGGAGTGGAGATCTGCAATCAGAGGCAGTGATATAGTCGGAGAAGTGCATGTTCATTTGTGATGCCTGACTTGAGTGGACCTCTGTAATCAGAGGCAGTGATACAGTCAGGAAAGTGCATATTCAGTTATGCTGTGTGAGTTGAGTGTAGCTCTGCAATCAGAGGCAGTGATATGGTAAGATAAGTGCATGTTCAGTTGTGCTGTGTGAGTTGAGTGGAGCTCTGCAATCAGCTGCAGTGGTCTCATTTGAGTAAGTGCATTTTCACTTGTGCTGTGTGAGTTGACTTGAGCTCTGCAATCAAAGGCAATGATATAGTCGGGGAAGTGCATGTCCAGTTGTACTGTGTGAGTTGAGTGGAGCTCTGCAATCAGCTGCAGTAGTCTCTTCTGAGTAAGTGTATGTTCACTTCTGCTGTGTGAGTTGAGTGGAGCTCTGGAATCAGAGGCAGTGATATGGTCAGAGAAGTGCATATTCAGTTGTGCTGAGTGAGTTGAGTGGAGCTCTGCAATCAGCTGCAGTGGTCACATTTGAGTAAGTGCATTTTCACTTGTGCTGTGTGAGTTGAGTTGAGCTCTGCAATCAGAGGCAGTGATATGGTTGGGGAAGTGCATGTTCAGTTGTGCTGTGTGAGTTGAATGGAGCTCTGCAATCAGCTGCAGTAGTCTCATCTGAGTAAGTGCATTTTCACTTGTGCTGTGTGAGTTGAGTGGAGCTCTGTAATCAGAGGCAGTGATATGGTCAGGAAAGTGCATATGCAGTTATGCTGTGTGAATTGAGTGGAGCTCTGCAATCAGAGGCAGTGATATGATCAGAAAGGTGCATGTTCAGTTGTGCTGTGTGAGTTAGGTGTAGCTCTGCAATCAGCTCCAGTGGTCTCGTTTGAGTCAGTTCATTTTCACTTGTGCTGTGTGAGTAGAGTGGAGCTCTGCAATCAGAGGCAGTGATATAGTCGGGGAAATGCATGTTCAATTGTGATGTCTGAGTTGAATGGAGCTCTGTAATCAGAGGCAGTGATATGGTCAGGCAAGTGCATATTCAGTTGTGCTGTGTGTGTTGAGTGGAGCTCTGCAATCAGAGGCAGTGATATGGTCAGGAAGTGCATGTTCAGTTGTGCTGTGTGAGTTGAGTGAGCTCTGCAATCAGCTGCAGTAGTCTCATCTGAGTAAGTGCATTTTCACTTGTGCTGTGTGAGTAGAGTAGAGCTCTACAATCAGAGGCAGTGATATAGTCGGGGAAGGGCATGTTCAGTTGTGATGCCTGACTTGAGTGGACCTCTGTAATCAGAGGCAGTGATATAGTCAGTAAAGTGCATATTCAGGTATGCTGTGTGAGTTGAGTGTAGCTCTGCAATCAGCTGCAGTGGTCACATTTGAGTAAGTGCCTTTTCACTTGTGCTGTGTGAGTTGAGTTGAGCTCTGCAATCAGAGCAGAGATATGGTTGGGGAAGTGCATGTTCAGTTGTGCTGTGTGAGTTGAGTGGAGCTCTGCAATCAGCTGCAGTAGTCTCATCTGAGTAAGTGCATTTTCACTTGTGCTGTGTGAGTTGAGTGGAGCTCTGTAATCAGAGGCAGTGATATGATCAAAGAAGTGCTTGTTCAGTTGTGCTGTGTGAGTTGAGTGGAGCTCTGCAATCAGCTCCAGTGGTCTCGTTTGAGTAAGTGCATTTTCACTTGTGCTGTGTGAGTAGAGTGGAGCTCTGCAATCCGAGGCAGTGATATAGTCGGGGAAGTGCATGTTAATTTGTGATTTCTGATTTGAGTGGAGCTCTGTAATCAGAGGCAGTGATATGGTCAGGAAAGTGCATATTCAGTTATGCTGTGTGAGTTGAGTGGAGCTCTGCAATCAGAGGTAGTGATATGGTCAGAGAAGTGCATGTTCAGTTGTGCTGCGTGAGTAGAGTGGAGCTCTGCAATCAGAGGCAGTGATATGGTTGGAGAAGTGCATGTTCAGTTGTGATGTCTGAGTTGATTGGAGCTCTGCAATCAGAGGCAGTGACATGGTCAGGAAAGTGCATATTCAGTTGTGCTGTGTGAGTTGAGTGGAGCTCTGCAATCAGAGGTAGCGATATGGTCAGAGAAGTGCATGTTCAGTTGTGCTGTGTGAGTAGAGTGGAGCTCTGCAATCAGAGGCAGTGATATGGTTGGAGAAGTGCATGTTAAATTTAAGATGTCTGAGTTGATTGGAGCTCTGCAATCAGAAGCAGTGACATGGTCAGGAAAGTGCATATTAAGTTGTGCTGTGTGAGTTGAGTGGAGCTCTGCTATCAGAGGTGGTGATATGGTCGGAGAAGTGCATGTTCAGTTGTGCTGTGTGAGTTGAGTGGAGCTCTGCAATCAGAGGCAGAGATATGGTCGGGAAGTGCATGTTCAGTTGTGCTGTGTGAGTTGAGTGATCTCTGCAATCAGCTGCAGTAGTCTCATCTGAGTAAGTGCATTTTCACTTGTGCTGTGTGAGTTGAGTGGAGCTCTGTAATCAGAGGCAGTGATATGGTCAGGAAAGTGCATATTCAGTTGTGCTGTGTGAGTTGAGTGGAGCTCTGCAATCAGAGGCAGAGATATGGTCGGGAAGTGCATGTTCAGTTGTGCTGTGTGAGTTGAGTGATCTCTGCAATCAGCTGCAGTAGTCTCATCTGAGTAAGTGTATTTTCACTTGTGCTGTGTGAGTAGAGTGGAGCTCTGCAATCAGAGGCAGTGATATAGTCGGGGAAGTGCATGTTCAGTTGTGATGCCTGACTTGAGTGGACCTCTGTAATCAGAGGCAGTGATACAGTCAGGAAAGTGCATATTCAGTTATGCTGTGTGAGTTGAGTGTAGCTCTGCAATCAGAGGCAGTGATATGGTAAGAGAAGTGCATGTTCAGTTGTGCTGTGTGAGTTGAGTGGAGCTCTGCAATCAGCTGCAGTGGTCTCATTTGAGTAAGTGCATTTTCACTTGTGCTGTGTGAGTTGAGTTGAGCTCTGCAATCAGAGGCAGTGATATGGTTGGGGAAGTGCATGTTCAGTTGTGCTGTGTGAGTTGAGTGGAGCTCTGTAAACAGAGGCAGTGATATAGTCAGGAAAGTGCATGTTCAGTTGTGCTGTGTGAGTTGAGTGGAGCTCTGCAATCAGCTGCAGTGGTCTCATTTGAGTAAGTGCATTTTCACTTGTGCTGTGTGAGTTGAGTTGAGCTCTGCAATCAGAGGCAATGATATGGTCGGGGAAGTGGATGTCCAGTTGTACTGTGTGAGTTGAGTGGAGCTCTGCAATCAGCTGCAGTAGTCTCTTCTGAGTAAGTGTATTTTCACTTGTGCTGTGTGAGTTGAGTGGACCTCTGGAATCAGAGGCAGTGATGTGGTCAGAGAAGTGCATATTCAGTTGTGCTGAGTGAGTTGAGTGGAGCTCTGCAATCAGCTGCAGTGGTCACATTTGAGTAAGTGCATTTTCACTTGTGCTGTGTGAGTTGAGTTGAGCTCTGCAATCAGAGGCAGTGATATGGTTGGGGAAGTGCATGTTCAGTTGTGCTGTGTGAGTTGAGTGGAGCTCTGTAAACAGAGGCAGTGAAATAGTCAGGAAAGTGCATATTCAGTTATGCTGTGTGAGTTGAGTGTAGCTCTGCCATCAGAGGCAGTGATATGGTAAGAGAAGTGCATGTTCAGTTGTACTGTGTGAGTTGAGTTGAGCTCTGCAATCAGAGGCAGTGATATGGTTGGGGAAGTGCATGTTCAGTTGTGCTGTGTGAGTTGAGTGGAGCTCTGCAATCAGATGCAGTGATATAGTCGGGGAAGTGCATGTTCAGTTGTGATGTCTGATTTGAGTGGAGCTCTGTAATCAGAGGCAGTGATATGGTCAGGCAAGTGCATATTCAGTTGTGCTGTGTGAGTTGAGTGGAGCTCTGCAATCAGAGGCAGCGATATGGTCGGGAAGTGCATGTTCAGTTGTGCTGTGTGAGTTGAGTGAGCTCTGCAATCAGCTGCAGTAGTCTCATCTGAGTAAGTGTATTTTCACTTGTGCTGTGTGAGTGGAGTGGAGATCTGCAATCAGAGGCAGTGATATAGTCGGAGAAGTGCATGTTCATTTGTGATGCCTGACTTGAGTGGACCACTGTAATCAGAGGCAGTGATACAGTCAGGAAAGTGCATATTCAGTTATGCTGTGTGAGTTGAGTGTAGCTCTGCAATCAGAGGCAATGATATGGTAAGAGAAGTGCATGTTCAGTTGTGCTGTGTGAGTTGAGTGAGCTCTGCAATCAGCTGCAGTAGTGTCATCTGAGTAAGTGTATTTTCACTTGTGCTGTGTCAGTGGAGTGGAGATCTGCAATCAGAGGCAGTGATATAGTCGGAGAAGTGCATGTTCATTTGTGATGCCTGACTTGAGTGGACCTCTGTAATCAGAGGCAGTGATACAGTCAGGAAAGTGCATATTCAGTTATGCTGTGTGAGTTGAGTGTAGCTCTGCAATCAGAGGCAGTGATATGGTAAGATAAGTGCATGTTCAGTTGTGCTGTGTGAGTTGAGTGGAGCTCTGCAATCAGCTGCAGGGGTCTCATTTGAGTAAGTGCATTTTCACTTGTGCTGTGTGAGTTGACTTGAGCTCTGCAATCAAAGGCAATGATATAGTCGGGGAAGTGCATGTCCAGTTGTACTGTGTGAGTTGAGTGGAGCTCTGCAATCAGCTGCAGTAATCTCTTCTGAGTAAGTGCATGTTCACTTCTGCTGTGTGAGTTGAGTGGAGCTCTGGAATCAGAGGCAGTGATATGGTCAGAGAAGTACATATTCAGTTGTGCTGAGTGAGTTGAGTGGAGCTCTGCAATCAGCTGCAGTGGTCACATTTGAGTAAGTGCATTTTCACTTGTGCTGTGTCAGTTGAGTTGAGCTCTGCAATCAGAGGCAGTGATATGGTTGGGGAAGTGCATGTTCAGTTGTGCTGTGTGAGTTGAATGGAGCTCTGCAATCAGCTGCAGTAGTCTCATCTGAGTAAGTGCATTTTCACTTGTGCTGTGTGAGTTGAGTGGAGCTCTGTAATCAGAGGCAGTGATATGGTCAGGAAAGTGCATATGCAGTTATGCTGTGTGAATTGAGTGGAGCTCTGCAATCAGAGGCAGTGATATGATCAGAAAAGTGCATGTTCAGTTGTGCTGTGTGAGTTAGGTGGAGCTCTGCAATCAGCTCCAGTGGTCTCGTTTGAGTCAGTTCATTTTCACTTGTGCTGTGTGAGTAGAGTGGAGCTCTGCAATCAGAGGCAGTGATATAGTCGGGGAAATGCATGTTCAATTGTGATGTCTGAGTTGAATGGAGCTCTGTAATCAGAGGCAGTGATATGGTCAGGCAAGTGCATATTCAGTTGTGCTGTGTGAGTTGAGTGGAGCTCTGCAATCAGAGGCAGTGATATGGTCGGGAAGTGCATGTTCAGTTGTGCTGTGTGAGTTGAGTGAGCTCTGCAATCAGCTGCAGTAGTCTCATCTGAGTAAGTGCATTTTCACTTGTGCTGTGTGAGTAGAGTGGAGCTCTACAATCAGAGGCAGTGATATAGTCGGGGAAGTGCATGTTCAGTTGCCTGACTTGAGTGGACCTCTGTAATCAGAGGCAGTGATATATTCAGGAAAGTGCATATTCAGTTATGCTGTGTGAGTTGAGTGTAGCTCTGCAATCAGCTGCAGTGGTCACATTTGAGTAAGTGCCTTTTCACTTGTGCTGTGTGAGTTGAGTTGAGCTCTGCAATCAGAGGCAGAGATATGGTTGGGGAAGTGCATGTTCAGTTGTGCTGTGTGAGTTGAGTGGAGCTCTGCAATCAGCTGCAGTAGTCTCATCTGAGTAAGTGCATTTTCACTTGTGCTGTGTGAGTTGAGTGGAGCTCTGTAATCAGAGGCAGTGATATGATCAAAGAAGTGCATGTTCAGTTGTGCTGTGTGAGTTGAGTGGAGCTCTGCAATCAGCTCCAGTGGTCTCGTTTGAGTAAGTGCATTTTCACTTGTGCTGTGTGAGTAGAGTGGAGCTCTGCAATCCGAAGCAGTGATATAGTCGGGGAAGTGCATGTTAATTTGTGATGTCTGATTTGAGTGGAGCTCTGTAATCAGAGGAAGTGATATGGTCAGGAAAGTGCATATTCAGTTATGCTGTGTGAGTTGAGTGGAGCTCTGCAATCAGAGGTAGTGATATGGTCAGAGAAGTGCATGTTCAGTTGTGCTGTGTGAGTAGAGTGGAGCTCTGCAATCAGAGGCAGTGATATGGTTGGAGAAGTGCATGTTCAGTTGTGATGTCTGAGTTGATTGGAGCTCTGCAATCAGAGGCAGTGACATGGTCAGGAAAGTGCATATTCAGTTGTGCTGTGTGAGTTGAGTGGAGCTCTGCAATCAGAGGTAGCGATATGGTCAGCGAAGTGCATGTTCAGTTGTGCTGTGTGAGTAGAGTGGAGCTCTGCAATCAGAGGCAGTGATATGGTTGGAGAAGTGCATGTTCAGTTTAAGATGTCTGAGTTGATTGGAGCTCTGCAATCAGAAGCAGTGACATGGTCAGGAAAGTGCATATTCAGTTGTGCTGTGTGAGTTGAGTGGAGCTCTGCTATCAGAGGTGGTGATATGGTCGGAGAAGTGCATGTTCAGTTGTGCTGTGTGAGTTGAGTGGAGCTCTGCAATCAGAGGCAGAGATATGGTCGGGAAGTGCATGTTCAGTTGTGCTGTGTGAGTTGAGTGATCTCTGCAATCAGCTGCAGTAGTCTCATCTGAGTAAGTGCATTTTCACTTGTGCTGTGTGAGTTGAGTGGAGCTCTGTAATCAGAGGCAGTGATATGGTCAGGAAAGTGCATATTCAGTTGTGCTGTGTGAGTTGAGTGGAGCTCTGCAATCAGAGGCAGAGATATGGTCGGGAAGTGCATGTTCAGTTGTGCTGTGTGAGTTGAGTGATCTCTGCAATCAGCTGCAGTAGTCTCATCTGAGTAAGTGTATTTTCACTTGTGCTGTGTGAGTAGAGTGGAGCTCTGCAATCAGAGGCAGTGATATAGTCGGGGAAGTGCATGTTCAGTTGTGATGCCTGACTTGAGTGGACCTCTGTAATCAGAGGCAGTGATACAGTCAGGAAAGTGCATATTCAGTTATGCTGTGTGAGTTGAGTGTAGCTCTGCAATCAGAGGCAGTGATATGGTAAGATAAGTGCATGTTCAGTTGTGCTGTGTGAGTTGAGTGGAGCTCTGCAATCAGCTGCAGTGGTCTCATTTGAGTAAGTGCATTTTCACTTGTGATGTGTGAGTTGAGTTGAGCTCTGCAATCAGAGGCAATGATATGGTCGGGGAAGTGCATGTCCAGTTGTACTGTGTGAGTTGAGTGGAGCTCTGCAATCAGCTGCAGTAGTCTCTTCTGAGTAAGTGTATTTTCACTTGTGCTGTGTGAGTTGAGTGGACCTCTGGAATCAGAGGCAGTGATGTGGTCAGAGAAGTGCATATTCAGTTGTGCTGAGTTAGTTGAGTGGAGCTCTGCAATCAGCTGCAGTGGTCACATTTGAGTAAGTGCATTTTCACTTGTGCTGTGTGAGTTGAGTTGAGCTCTGCAATCAGAGGCAGTGATATGGTTGGGGAAGTGCATGTTCAGTTGTGCTGTGTGAGTTGAATGGAGCTCTGCAATCAGCTGCAGTAGTCTCATCTGAGTAAGTGCATTTTCACTTGTGCTGTGTGAGTTGAGTGGAGCTCTGTAATCAGAGGCAGTGATATGGTCAGGAAAGTGCATATGCAGTTATGCTGTGTGAGTTGAGTGGAGCTCTGTAATCAGAGGCAGTGATATGGTCAGGAAAGTGCATATGCAGTTATGCTGTGTGAGTTGAGTGGAGCTCTGCAATCAGAGGCAGTGATATGATCAGAAAAGTGCATGTTCACTTGTGCTGTGTGAGTAGAGTGGAGCTCTGCAATCAGAGGCAGTGATATAGTCGGGGAAATACATGTTCAATTGTGATGTCTGAGTTGAATGGAGCTCTGTAATCAGAGGCAGTGATATGGTCAGGCAAGTGCATATTCATTTGTGCTGTGTGAGTTGAGTGGAGCTCTGCAATCAGAGGCAGTGATATGGTCGGGAAGTGCATGTTCAGTTGTGCTGTGTGAGTTGAGTGAGCTCTGCAATCAGCTGCAGTAGTCTCATCTGAGTAAGTGCAATTTCAGTTGTGCTGTGTGAGTAGAGTGGAGCTCTACAATCAGAGGCAGTGATATAGTCGGGGAAGTGCATGTTCAGTTGTAATGCCTGACTTGAGTGGACCTCTGTAATCAGAGGCAGTGATATAGTCAGGAAAGTGCATATTCAGTTATGCTGTGTGAGTTGAGTGTAGCTCTGCCATCAGAGGCAGTGATATGGTAAGAGAAGTGCATGTTCAGTTGTACTGTGTGAGTTGAGTTGAGCTCTGCAATCAGAGGCAGTGATATGGTTGGGGAAGTGTATGTTCAGTTGTGCTGTGTGAGTTGAGTGGAGCTCTGCAATCAGAGGCAGTGATATGATCAGAGAAGTGCATGTTCAGTTGTGCTGTGTGAGTTGAGTGGAGCTCGGCAATCAGCACCAGTAGTCTTGTTTGAGTAAGTGCATTTTCACTTGTGCTGTGTGAGTAGAGTGGAGCTCTGCAATCAGATGCAGTGATATAGTCGGGGAAGTGCATGTTCAGTTGTGATGTCTGATTTGAGTGGAGCTCTGTAATCAGAGGCAGTGATATGGTCAGGCAAGTGCATATTCAGTTGTGCTGTGTGAGTTGAGTGGAGCTCTGCAATCAGAGGCAGCGATATGGTCGGGAAGTGCATGTTCAGTTGTGCTGTGTGAGTTGAGTGAGCTCTGCAATCAGCTGCAGTAGTCTCATCTGAGTAAGTGTATTTTCACTTGTGCTGTGTGAGTGGAGTGGAGATCTGCAATCAGAGGCAGTGATATAGTCGGAGAAGTGCACGTTCATTTGTGATGCCTGACTTGAGTGGACCACTGTAATCAGAGGCAGTGATACAGTCAGGAAAGTGCATATTCAGTTATGCTGTGTGAGTTGAGTGTAGCTCTGCAATCAGAGGCAATGATATGGTAAGAGAAGTGCATGTTCAGTTGTGCTGTGTGAGTTGAGTGGAGCTCTGCAATCAGCTGCAGTGGTCTCATTTGAGTAAGTGCATTTTCACTTGTGCTGTGTGAGTTGAGTTGAGCTCTGCAATCAGAGGCAATGATATGGTCAGGGAAGTGCATGTCCAGTTGTACTGTGTGAGTTGAGTGGAGCTCTGCAATCAGCTGCAGTAGTCTCTTCTGAGTAAGTGCATTTTCACTTGTGCTGTGTGAGTTGAGTGGAGCTCTGCAATCAGAGGCAGTGATATGGTCAGAGAAGTGCATATTCAGTTGTGCTGTGTGAGTTGAGTGGAGCTCTGCAATCAGCTGCAGTGGTCACATTTGAGTAAGTGCATTTTCACTTGTGCTGTGTGAGTTGAGTTGATCTCTGCAATCAGAGGCAGTGATATGGTTGGGGAAGTGCATGTTCAGTTGTGCTGTGTGAGGTGAGTGGAGCTTTGCAATCAGCTGCAGTAGTCTCATCTGAGTAAGTGCATTTTCACTTGCGCTGTGTGAGTTGAGTGGAGCTCGGTAATCAGAGGCAGTGATATGGTCAGGAAAGTGCATATTCAGTTTTGCTGTGTGAGTTGAGTGGAGCTCTGCAATCAGAGGCAGTGATATGGTCGGGAAGTGCATGTTCAGTTGTGCTGTGTGAATTGAGTGGAGCTCTGCAATCAGAGGCAGTGATATGGTTAGAGAAGTGAATGGTTAGTTGTGCTGTGTGAGTTGAGTGGAGCTCTACAATCAGCTGCAGTGGTCACATTTGAGTAAGTGCCTTTTCACTTGTGCTGTGTGAGTTGAGCTCTGCAATCAGAGTCAGTGATATGGTTGGGGAAGTGCATGTTCAGTTGTGCTGTGTGAGTTGAGTGAGCTCTGCAATCAGCTGCAGTAGTCTCATCTGAGTAAGTGCATTTTCACTTGTGCTGTGTGAGTAGAGTGGACCTCTGTAATCAGAGGCAGTGATATAGTCAGGAAAGTGCATATTCAGTTATGCTGTGTGAGTTGAGTGTAGCTCTGCCATCAGAGGCAGTGATATGGTAAGAGAAGTGCATGTTCAGTTGTACTGTGTGAGTTGAGTTGAGCTCTGCAAACAGAGGCAGTATTATGGTTGGGGAAGTGCATGTTCAGGTGTGCTGTGTGAGTTGAGTGGAGCTCTGCAATCAGCTGCAGTAGTCTCATCTGAGTAAGTGCATTTTCACTTGTGCTGTGTGAATTGAGTGGAGCTCTGCAATCAGAGGCAGTGATATGGTTAGAGAAGTGCATGTTCAGTTGTGCTGTGTGAGTTGATTGGAGCTCTGCAATCAGCTGCAGTGGTCACATTTGAGTAAGTGCCTTTTCACTTGTGCTGTGTGAGTTGAGTTGAGCTCTGCAATCAGAGGCAGTGGTATGGTTGGGGAAGTGCATGTTCAGTTGTGCTGTGTGAGTTGAGTGGAGCTCTGCAATCAGCTGCAGTAGTCTCATCTGAGTAAGTGCATTTTCACTTGTGCTGTGTGAGTTGAGTGGAGCTCTGTAATCAGAGGCAGTGATATGTTCAGGAAAGTGCATATTCAGTTATGCTGTGTGAGTTGAGTGGAGCTCTGCAATCAGAGGCAGTGATATTATCAAAGATGTGCATGTTCAGTTGTGCTGTGTGAGTTGAGTGGAGCTCTGCAATCAGCTCCAGTGGTCTCGTTTGAGTAAGTGCATTTTCACTTGTGCTGTGTGAGTAGATTGGAGCTCTGCAATCAGAGGCAGTGATATAGTCGGGGAAGTGCATGTTCAGTTGTGATGTCTGATTTGAGTGGAGCTCTGTAATCAGAGGCAGTGATATGGTCAGGAAAGTGCATATTCAGTTATGCTGTGTGAGTTGAGTGGAGCTCTGCAATCAGAGGTAGTGATATGGTCAGAGAAGTTCATGTTCAGTTGTGCTGTGTGAGTAAAGTGGAGCTCTGCAATCAGAGGCAGTGATATGGTTGGAGAAGTGCATATTCAGTTGTGATGTCTGAGTTGATTGGAGCTATGCAATCAGAGGCAGTGACATGGTCAGGAAAGTGCATATTCAGTTGTGCTGTGTGAGTTGAGTGGAGCTCTGCAATCAGAGGTAGTGATATGGTCGGAGAAGTGCATGTTCAGTTGTGCTGTGTGAGTAGAGTGGCGCTCTGCAATCAGAGGCAGTGATATGGTTGGAGAAGTGCATGTTCAGTTGTGATGTCTGAGTTGATTGGAGCTCTGCAATCAGAGGCAGTGACATGGTCAGGAAAGTGCATATTCAGTTGTGCTGTGTGAGTTGAGTGGAGCTCTGCAATCAGAGGCAGTGATATGGTCAGAGAAGTGCATGTTCAGTTGTGCTGTGTGAGTTGAGTGGAGCTCTGCTATCAGAGGTGGTGATATGGTCAGAGAAGTGCATGTTCAGTTGTGCTGTGTGAGTTGAGTGGAGCTCTGCAATCAGCTGCAGTAGTCTCACCTGAGTATGTGCATCTTCCCTTGTGCTTCGGGAGTTGAGTGAAGCTCTGTAATCATAGGCAGTGATATGGTCAGGAAAGTTCATATTCAGTTATGCTGTGTGAGTTGAGTGGAGCTCTGCAATCAGAGCCAGTGATATGATAAGAGAAGTGCATGTTCAGTTGTGCTGTGTGAGTTGAGTGGAGCTCTGTAATCAGAGGCAGTGATATGGTCAGGCAAGTGCATATTCAGTTGTGCTGTGTGAGTTGAGTAGAGCTCTGCAATCAGAGGCAGTGATATGGTCGGGAAGTGCATGTTGAGTTGTTCTGTGTGAGTTGAGTGAGCTCTGCAATCAGCTGCAGTAGTCTCATCTGAGTAAGTGTATTTTCACTTGTGCTGTGTGAGTGGAGTGGAGCTCTGCAATCAGAGGCAGTGATATAGTCCGAAAAGTGCATGTTCAGTTGTGATGCCTGACTTGAGTGGTCCACTGTAATCAGAGGCAGTGATACAGTCAGGAAAGTGCATATTCAGTTATGCTGTGTGAGTTGAGTGGAGCTCTGCAATCAGAGGCAATGATATGGTAAGAGAAGTGCATGTTCAGTTGTGCTGTGTGAGTTGAGTGGAGCTCTGCAATCAGCTGCAGTGGTCTCATTTGAGTAAGTGCATTTTCACTTGTGCTGTGTGAGTTGAGTTGAGCTCTGCAATCAGAGGCAATGATATGGTCAGGGAAGTGCATGTCCAGTTGTACTGTGTGAGTTGAGTGGAGCTCTGCAATCAGCTGCAGTAGTATCTTCTGAGTAAGTGCATTTTCACTTGTGCTGTGTGAGTTGAGTGGAGCTCTGCAATCAGAGGCAGTGATATGGTCAGAGAAGTGCATATTCAGTTGTGCTGTGTGAGTTGAGTGGAGCTCTGCAATCAGCTGCATTGGTCACATTTGAGTAAGTGCATTTTCACTTGTGCTGTGTGAGTTGAGTTGAGCTCTGCAATCAGAGGCAGTGATATGGTTGGGGAAGTGCATGTTCAGTTGTGCTGTGTGAGTTGAGTGGAGCTCTGCAATCAGCTGCAGTAGTCTCATCTGAGTAAGTGCATGTTCACTTGTGCTGTGTGAGTTGAGTGGAGCTCTGTAATCAGAGGCAGTGATATGGTCAGGAAAGTGCATATTCAGTTGTGCTGTGTGTGTTGAGTGGAGCTCTGCAATCAGAGGCAGTGATATGGTCGGGAAGTGCATGTTCAGTTGTGCTGTGTGAGTTGAGTGATCTCTGCAATCAGCTGCAGTAGTCTCATCTGAGTAAGTGTATTTTCACTTGTGCTGTGTGAGTAGAGTGGAGCTCTGCAATCAGAGGCAGTGATATAGTCGGGGAAGTGCATGTTCAGTTGTGATGCCTGACTTGAGTGGACCTCTGTAATCAGAGGCAGTGATACAGTCAGGAAAGTGCATATTCAGTTGTGCTGTGTGAGTTGAGTGGAGCTCTGCAATCAGCTGCATTGGTCACATTTGAGTAAGTGCATTTTCACTTGTGCTGTGTGAGTTGAGTTGAGCTCTGCAATCAGAGGCAGTGATATGGTTGGGGAAGTGCATGTTCAGTTGTGCTGTGTGAGTTGAGTGGAGCTCTGCAATCAGCTGCAGTAGTCTCATCTGAGTAAGTGCATGTTCACTTGTGCTGTGTGAGTTGAGTGGAGCTCTGTAATCAGAGGCAGTGATATGGTCAGGAAAGTGCATATTCAGTTGTGCTGTGTGTGTTGAGTGGAGCTCTGCAATCAGAGGCAGTGCTATGGTCGGGAAGTGCATGTTCAGTTGTGCTGTGTGAGTTGAGTGGAGCTCTGCAATCAGCTGCAGTGGTCTCATTTGAGTAAGTGCATTTTCACTTGTGCTGTGTGAGTTGACTTGAACTCTGCAATCAGAGGCAATGATATAGTCGGGGAAGTGCATGTCCAGTTGTACTGTGTGAGTTGAGTGGAGCTCTGCAATCAGCTGCAGTAGTCTCTTCTGAGTAAGTGTATGTTCACTTCTGCTGTGTGAGTTGAGTGGAGCTCTGGAATCAGAGGCAGTGATATGGTCAGAGAAGTACATATTCAGTTGTGCTGAGTGAGTTGAGTGGAGCTCTGCAATCAGCTGTAGTGGTCACATTTGAGTAAGTGCATTTTCACTTACGCTGTGTGAGTTGAGTTGAGCTCTGCAATCAGAGGCAGTGATATGGTTGGGGAAGTGCATGTTCAGTTGTGCTGTGTGAGTTGAATGGAGCGCTGCAATCAGCTACAGTAGTCTCATCTGAGTAAGTGCATTTTCACTTGTGCTGTGTGAGTTGAGTGGAGCTCTGTAATCAGAGGCAGTGATATGGTCAGGAAAGTGCATATGCAGTTATGCTGTGTGAATTGAGTGGAGCTCTGCAATCAGAGGCAGTGATATGATCAGAAAAGTGCATGTTCAGTTGTGCTGTGTGAGTTAGGTGGAGCTCTGCAATCAGCTCCAGTGGTCTCGTTTGAGTCAGTTCATTTTCACTTGTGCTGTGTGAGTAGAGTGGAGCTCTGCAATCAGAGGCAGTGATATAGTCGGGGAAATGCATGTTCAATTGTGATGTCTGAGTTGAATGGAGCTCTGTAATCAGAGGCAGTGATATGGTCAGGCAAGTGCATATTCAGTTGTGCTGTGTGAGTTGAGTGGAGCTCTGCAATCAGAGGCAGTGATATGGTCGGGAAGTGCATGTTCAGTTGTGCTGTGTGAGTTGAGTGAGCTCTGCAATCAGCTGCAGTAGTCTCATCTGAGTAAGTGCATTTTCACTTGTGCTGTGTGAGTAGAGTGGAGCTCTACAATCAGAGGCAGTGATATAGTCAGGGAAGTGCATGTTCAGTTGTGATGCCTGACTTGAGTGGACCTCTGTAATCAGAGGCAGTGATATAGTCAGGAAAGTGCATATTCAGTTATGCTGTGTGAGTTGAGTGTAGCTCTGCAATCAGCTGCAGTGGTCACATTTGAGTAAGTGCCTTTTCACTTGTGCTGTGTGAGTTGAGTTGAGCTCTGCAATCAGAGGCAGTGATATGGTTGGCGAAGTGCATGTTCAGTTGTGCTGTGTGAGTTGAGTGGAACTCTGCAATCAGCTGCAGTAGTCTCATCTGAGTAAGTGCATTTTCACTTGTGCTGTGTGAGTTGAGTGGAGCTCTGTAATCAGAGGCAGTGATATGATCAAAGAAGTGCATGTTCAGTTGTGCTGTGTGAGTTGAGTGGAGCTCTGCAATCAGCTGCAGTAGTCTCATCTGAGTAAGTGCATTTTCACTTGTGCTGTGTGAATTGAGTGGAGCTCTGCAATCAGAGGCAGTGATATGGTTAGAGAAGTGCATGTTCAGTTGTGCTGTGTGAGTTGATTGGAGCTCTGCAATCAGCTGCAGTGGTCACATTTGAGTAAGTGCCTTTTCACTTGTGCTGTGTGAGTTGAGTTGAGCTCTGCAATCAGAGGCAGTGGTATGGTTGGGGAAGTGCATGTTCAGTTGTGCTGTGTGAGTTGAGTGGAGCTCTGCAATCAGCTGCAGTAGTCTCATCTGAGTAAGTGCATTTTCACTTGTGCTGTGTGAGTTGAGTGGAGCTCTGTAATCAGAGGCAGTGATATGTTCAGGAAAGTGCATATTCAGTTATGCTGTGTGAGTTGAGTGGAGCTCTGCAATCAGAGGCAGTGATATTATCAAAGATGTGCATGTTCAGTTGTGCTGTGTGAGTTGAGTGGAGCTCTGCAATCAGCTCCAGTGGTCTCGTTTGAGTAAGTGCATTTTCACTTGTGCTGTGTGAGTAGATTGGAGCTCTGCAATCAGAGGCAGTGATATAGTCGGGGAAGTGCATGTTCAGTTGTGATGTCTGATTTGAGTGGAGCTCTGTAATCAGAGGCAGTGATATGGTCAGGAAAGTGCATATTCAGTTATGCTGTGTGAGTTGAGTGGAGCTCTGCAATCAGAGGTAGTGATATGGTCAGAGAAGTTCATGTTCAGTTGTGCTGTGTGAGTAAAGTGGAGCTCTGCAATCAGAGGTAGTGATATGGTCGGAGAAGTGCATGTTCAGTTGTGCTGTGTGAGTAGAGTGGCGCTCTGCAATCAGAGGCAGTGATATGGTTGGAGAAGTGCATGTTCAGTTGTGATGTCTGAGTTGATTGGAGCTCTGCAATCAGAGGCAGTGACATGGTCAGGAAAGTGCATATTCAGTTGTGCTGTGTGAGTTGAGTGGAGCTCTGCAATCAGAGGCAGTGATATGGTCAGAGAAGTGCATGTTCAGTTGTGCTGTGTGAGTTGAGTGGAGCTCTGCTATCAGAGGTGGTGATATGGTCAGAGAAGTGCATGTTCAGTTGTGCTGTGTGAGTTGAGTGGAGCTCTGCAATCAGCTGCAGTAGTCTCACCTGAGTATGTGCATCTTCCCTTGTGCTTCGGGAGTTGAGTGAAGCTCTGTAATCATAGGCAGTGATATGGTCAGGAAAGTTCATATTCAGTTATGCTGTGTGAGTTGAGTGGAGCTCTGCAATCAGAGCCAGTGATATGATAAGAGAAGTGCATGTTCAGTTGTGCTGTGTGAGTTGAGTGGAGCTCTGTAATCAGAGGCAGTGATATGGTCAGGCAAGTGCATATTCAGTTGTGCTGTGTGAGTTGAGTAGAGCTCTGCAATCAGAGGCAGTGATATGGTCGGGAAGTGCATGTTGAGTTGTTCTGTGTGAGTTGAGTGAGCTCTGCAATCAGCTGCAGTAGTCTCATCTGAGTAAGTGTATTTTCACTTGTGCTGTGTGAGTGGAGTGGAGCTCTGCAATCAGAGGCAGTGATATAGTCCGAAAAGTGCATGTTCAGTTGTGATGCCTGACTTGAGTGGTCCACTGTAATCAGAGGCAGTGATACAGTCAGGAAAGTGCATATTCAGTTATGCTGTGTGAGTTGAGTGGAGCTCTGCAATCAGAGGCAATGATATGGTAAGAGAAGTGCATGTTCAGTTGTGCTGTGTGAGTTGAGTGGAGCTCTGCAATCAGCTGCAGTGGTCTCATTTGAGTAAGTGCATTTTCACTTGTGCTGTGTGAGTTGAGTTGAGCTCTGCAATCAGAGGCAATGATATGGTCAGGGAAGTGCATGTCCAGTTGTACTGTGTGAGTTGAGTGGAGCTCTGCAATCAGCTGCAGTAGTATCTTCTGAGTAAGTGCATTTTCACTTGTGCTGTGTGAGTTGAGTGGAGCTCTGCAATCAGAGGCAGTGATATGGTCAGAGAAGTGCATATTCAGTTGTGCTGTGTGAGTTGAGTGGAGCTCTGCAATCAGCTGCATTGGTCACATTTGAGTAAGTGCATTTTCACTTGTGCTGTGTGAGTTGAGTTGAGCTCTGCAATCAGAGGCAGTGATATGGTTGGGGAAGTGCATGTTCAGTTGTGCTGTGTGAGTTGAGTGGAGCTCTGCAATCAGCTGCAGTAGTCTCATCTGAGTAAGTGCATGTTCACTTGTGCTGTGTGAGTTGAGTGGAGCTCTGTAATCAGAGGCAGTGATATGGTCAGGAAAGTGCATATTCAGTTGTGCTGTGTGTGTTGAGTGGAGCTCTGCAATCAGAGGCAGTGATATGGTCGGGAAGTGCATGTTCAGTTGTGCTGTGTGAGTTGAGTGATCTCTGCAATCAGCTGCAGTAGTCTCATCTGAGTAAGTGTATTTTCACTTGTGCTGTGTGAGTAGAGTGGAGCTCTGCAATCAGAGGCAGTGATATAGTCGGGGAAGTGCATGTTCAGTTGTGATGCCTGACTTGAGTGGACCTCTGTAATCAGAGGCAGTGATACAGTCAGGAAAGTGCATATTCAGTTGTGCTGTGTGAGTTGAGTGGAGCTCTGCAATCAGCTGCATTGGTCACATTTGAGTAAGTGCATTTTCACTTGTGCTGTGTGAGTTGAGTTGAGCTCTGCAATCAGAGGCAGTGATATGGTTGGGGAAGTGCATGTTCAGTTGTGCTGTGTGAGTTGAGTGGAGCTCTGCAATCAGCTGCAGTAGTCTCATCTGAGTAAGTGCATGTTCACTTGTGCTGTGTGAGTTGAGTGGAGCTCTGTAATCAGAGGCAGTGATATGGTCAGGAAAGTGCATATTCAGTTGTGCTGTGTGTGTTGAGTGGAGCTCTGCAATCAGAGGCAGTGCTATGGTCGGGAAGTGCATGTTCAGTTGTGCTGTGTGAGTTGAGTGGAGCTCTGCAATCAGCTGCAGTGGTCTCATTTGAGTAAGTGCATTTTCACTTGTGCTGTGTGAGTTGACTTGAACTCTGCAATCAGAGGCAATGATATAGTCGGGGAAGTGCATGTCCAGTTGTACTGTGTGAGTTGAGTGGAGCTCTGCAATCAGCTGCAGTAGTCTCTTCTGAGTAAGTGTATGTTCACTTCTGCTGTGTGAGTTGAGTGGAGCTCTGGAATCAGAGGCAGTGATATGGTCAGAGAAGTACATATTCAGTTGTGCTGAGTGAGTTGAGTGGAGCTCTGCAATCAGCTGTAGTGGTCACATTTGAGTAAGTGCATTTTCACTTACGCTGTGTGAGTTGAGTTGAGCTCTGCAATCAGAGGCAGTGATATGGTTGGGGAAGTGCATGTTCAGTTGTGCTGTGTGAGTTGAATGGAGCGCTGCAATCAGCTACAGTAGTCTCATCTGAGTAAGTGCATTTTCACTTGTGCTGTGTGAGTTGAGTGGAGCTCTGTAATCAGAGGCAGTGATATGGTCAGGAAAGTGCATATGCAGTTATGCTGTGTGAATTGAGTGGAGCTCTGCAATCAGAGGCAGTGATATGATCAGAAAAGTGCATGTTCAGTTGTGCTGTGTGAGTTAGGTGGAGCTCTGCAATCAGCTCCAGTGGTCTCGTTTGAGTCAGTTCATTTTCACTTGTGCTGTGTGAGTAGAGTGGAGCTCTGCAATCAGAGGCAGTGATATAGTCGGGGAAATGCATGTTCAATTGTGATGTCTGAGTTGAATGGAGCTCTGTAATCAGAGGCAGTGATATGGTCAGGCAAGTGCATATTCAGTTGTGCTGTGTGAGTTGAGTGGAGCTCTGCAATCAGAGGCAGTGATATGGTCGGGAAGTGCATGTTCAGTTGTGCTGTGTGAGTTGAGTGAGCTCTGCAATCAGCTGCAGTAGTCTCATCTGAGTAAGTGCATTTTCACTTGTGCTGTGTGAGTAGAGTGGAGCTCTACAATCAGAGGCAGTGATATAGTCAGGGAAGTGCATGTTCAGTTGTGATGCCTGACTTGAGTGGACCTCTGTAATCAGAGGCAGTGATATAGTCAGGAAAGTGCATATTCAGTTATGCTGTGTGAGTTGAGTGTAGCTCTGCAATCAGCTGCTGTGGTCACATTTGAGTAAGTGCCTTTTCACTTGTGCTGTGTGAGTTGAGTTGAGCTCTGCAATCAGAGGCAGTGATATGGTTGGCGAAGTGCATGTTCAGTTGTGCTGTGTGAGTTGAGTGGAACTCTGCAATCAGCTGCAGTAGTCTCATCTGAGTAAGTGCATTTTCACTTGTGCTGTGTGAGTTGAGTGGAGCTCTGTAATCAGAGGCAGTGATATGATCAAAGAAGTGCATGTTCAGTTGTGCTGTGTGAGTTGAGTGGAGCTCTGCAATCAGCTGCAGTAGTCTCATCTGAGTAAGTGCATTTTCACTTGTGCTGTGTGAATTGAGTGGAGCTCTGCAATCAGAGGCAATGATATGGTTAGAGAAGTGCATGTTCAGTTGTGCTGTGTGAGTTGATTGGAGCTCTGCAATCAGCTGCAGTGGTCACATTTGAGTAAGTGCCTTTTCACTTGTGCTGTGTGAGTTGAGTTGAGCTCTGCAATCAGAGGCAGTGGTATGGTTGGGGAAGTGCATGTTCAGTTGTGCTGTGTGAGTTGAGTGGAGCTCTGCAATCAGCTGCAGTAGTCTCATCTGAGTAAGTGCATTTTCACTTGTGCTGTGTGAGTTGAGTGGAGCTCTGTAATCAGAGGCAGTGATATGTTCAGGAAAGTGCATATTCAGTTATGCTGTGTGAGTTGAGTGGAGCTCTGCAATCAGAGGCAGTGATATTATCAAAGATGTGCATGTTCAGTTGTGCTGTGTGAGTTGAGTGGAGCTCTGCAATCAGCTCCAGTGGTCTCGTTTGAGTAAGTGCATTTTCACTTGTGCTGTGTGAGTAGATTGGAGCTCTGCAATCAGAGGCAGTGATATAGTCGGGGAAGTGCATGTTCAGTTGTGATGTCTGATTTGAGTGGAGCTCTGTAATCAGAGGCAGTGATATGGTCAGGAAAGTGCATATTCAGTTATGCTGTGTGAGTTGAGTGGAGCTCTGCAATCAGAGGTAGTGATATGGTCAGAGAAGTTCATGTTCAGTTGTGCTGTGTGAGTAAAGTGGAGCTCTGCAATCAGAGGCAGTGATATGGTTGGAGAAGTGCATATTCAGTTGTGATGTCTGAGTTGATTGGAGCTATGCAATCAGAGGCAGTGACATGGTCAGGAAAGTGCATATTCAGTTGTGCTGTGTGAGTTGAGTGGAGCTCTGCAATCAGAGGTAGTGATATGGTCGGAGAAGTGCATGTTCAGTTGTGCTTTGTGAGTAGAGTGGCGCTCTGCAATCAGAGGCAGTGATATGGTTGGAGAAGTGCATGTTCAGTTGTGATGTCTGAGTTGATTGGAGCTCTGCAATCAGAGGCAGTGACATGGTCAGGAAAGTGCATATTCAGTTGTGCTGTGTGAGTTGAGTGGAGCTCTGCAATCAGAGGCAGTGATATGGTCAGAGAAGTGCATGTTCAGTTGTGCTGTGTGAGTTGAGTGGAGCTCTGCTATCAGAGGTGGTGATATGGTCAGAGAAGTGCATGTTCAGTTGTGCTGTGTGAGTTGAGTGGAGCTCTGCAATCAGCTGCAGTAGTCTCACCTGAGTATGTGCATCTTCCCTTGTGCTTCGGGAGTTGAGTGAAGCTCTGTAATCATAGGCAGTGATATGGTCAGGAAAGTTCATATTCAGTTATGCTGTGTGAGTTGAGTGGAGCTCTGCAATCAGAGCCAGTGATATGATAAGAGAAGTGCATGTTCAGTTGTGCTGTGTGAGTTGAGTGGAGCTCTGCAATCAGCACCAGTGGTCTTGTTTGAGTAAGTGCATTTTCACTTGTGCTGTGTGAGTAGAGTGGAGCTCTGCAATCAGATGCAGTGATATAGTCGGGGAAATGCATGTTCATTTGTGATGTCTGATTTGAGTGGAGCTCTGTAATCAGAGGCAGTGATATGGTCAGGCAAGTGCATATTCAGTTGTGCTGTGTGAGTTGAGTGGAGCTCTGCAATCAGAGGCAGTGATATGGTCGGGAAGTGCATGTTGAGTTGTTCTGTGTGAGTTGAGTGAGCTCTGCAATCAGCTGCAGTAGTCTCATCTGAGTAAGTGTATTTTCACTTGTGCTGTGTGAGTGGAGTGGAGCTCTGCAATCAGAGGCAGTGATATAGTCCGAAAAGTGCATGTTCAGTTGTGATGCCTGACTTGAGTGGTCCACTGTAATCAGAGGCAGTGATACAGTCAGGAAAGTGCATATTCAGTTATGCTGTGTGAGTTGAGTGGAGCTCTGCAATCAGAGGCAATGATATGGTAAGAGAAGTGCATGTTCAGTTGTGCTGTGTGAGTTGAGTGGAGCTCTGCAATCAGCTGCAGTGGTCTCATTTGAGTAAGTGCATTTTCACTTGTGCTGTGTGAGTTGAGTTGAGCTCTGCAATCAGAGGCAATGATATGGTCAGGGAAGTGCATGTCCAGTTGTACTGTGTGAGTTGAGTGGAGCTCTGCAATCAGCTGCAGTAGTATCTTCTGAGTAAGTGCATTTTCACTTGTGCTGTGTGAGTTGAGTGGAGCTCTGCAATCAGAGGCAGTGATATGGTCAGAGAAGTGCATATTCAGTTGTGCTGTGTGAGTTGAGTGGAGCTCTGCAATCAGCTGCATTGGTCACATTTGAGTAAGTGCATTTTCACTTGTGCTGTGTGAGTTGAGTTGAGCTCTGCAATCAGAGGCAGTGATATGGTTGGGGAAGTGCATGTTCAGTTGTGCTGTGTGAGTTGAGTGGAGCTCTGCAATCAGCTGCAGTAGTCTCATCTGAGTAAGTGCATGTTCACTTGTGCTGTGTGAGTTGAGTGGAGCTCTGTAATCAGAGGCAGTGATATGGTCAGGAAAGTGCATATTCAGTTGTGCTGTGTGTGTTGAGTGGAGCTCTGCAATCAGAGGCAGTGATATGGTCGGGAAGTGCATGTTCAATTGTGCTGTGTGAGTTGAGTGATCTCTGCAATCAGCTGCAGTAGTCTCATCTGAGTAAGTGTATTTTCACTTGTGCTGTGTGAGTAGAGTGGAGCTCTGCAATCAGAGGCAGTGATATAGTCGGGGAAGTGCATGTTCAGTTGTGATGCCTGACTTGAGTGGACGTCTGTAATCAGAGGCAGTGATACAGTCAGGAAAGTGCATATTCAGTTGTGCTGTGTGAGTTGAGTGGAGCTCTGCAATCAGCTGCATTGGTCACATTTGAGTAAGTGCATTTTCACTTGTGCTGTGTGAGTTGAGTTGAGCTCTGCAATCAGAGGCAGTGATATGGTTGGGGAAGTGCATGTTCAGTTGTGCTGTGTGAGTTGAGTGGAGCTCTGCAATCAGCTGCAGTAGTCTCATCTGAGTAAGTGCATTTTCACTTGTGCTGTGTGAATTGAGTGGAGCTCTGCAATCAGAGGCAGTGATATAGTCAGGGAAGTGCATGTTCAGTTGTGATGCCTGACTTGAGTGGACCTCTGTAATCAGAGGCAGTGATATAGTCAGGAAAGTGCATATTCAGTTGTGCTGTGTGAGTTGAGTGGAGCTCTGCAATCAGATGCAGTGATATAGTCGGGGAAATGCATGTTCATTTGTGATGTCTGATTTGAGTGGAGCTCTGTAATCAGAGGCAGTGATATGGTCAGGCAAGTGCATATTCAGTTGTGCTGTGTGAGTTGAGTGGAGCTCTGCAATCAGAGGCAGTGATATGGTCGGGAAGTGCATGTTGAGTTGTTCTGTGTGAGTTGAGTGAGCTCTGCAATCAGCTGCAGTAGTCTCATCTGAGTAAGTGTATTTTCACTTGTGCTGTGTGAGTGGAGTGGAGCTCTGCAATCAGAGGCAGTGATATAGTCCGAAAAGTGCATGTTCAGTTGTGATGCCTGACTTGAGTGGTCCACTGTAATCAGAGGCAGTGATACAGTCAGGAAAGTGCATATTCAGTTATGCTGTGTGAGTTGAGTGGAGCTCTGCAATCAGAGGCAATGATATGGTAAGAGAAGTGCATGTTCAGTTGTGCTGTGTGAGTTGAGTGGAGCTCTGCAATCAGCTGCAGTGGTCTCATTTGAGTAAGTGCATTTTCACTTGTGCTGTGTGAGTTGAGTTGAGCTCTGCAATCAGAGGCAATGATATGGTCAGGGAAGTGCATGTCCAGTTGTACTGTGTGAGTTGAGTGGAGCTCTGCAATCAGCTGCAGTAGTATCTTCTGAGTAAGTGCATTTTCACTTGTGCTGTGTGAGTTGAGTGGAGCTCTGCAATCAGAGGCAGTGATATGGTCAGAGAAGTGCATATTCAGTTGTGCTGTGTGAGTTGAGTGGAGCTCTGCAATCAGCTGCATTGGTCACATTTGAGTAAGTGCATTTTCACTTGTGCTGTGTGAGTTGAGTTGAGCTCTGCAATCAGAGGCAGTGATATGGTTGGGGAAGTACATGTTCAGTTGTGCTGTGTGAGTTGAGTGGAGCTCTGCAATCAGCTGCAGTAGTCTCATCTGAGTAAGTGCATGTTCACTTGTGCTGTGTGAGTTGAGTGGAGCTCTGTAATCAGAGGCAGTGATATGGTCAGGAAAGTGCATATTCAGTTGTGCTGTGTGTGTTGAGTGGAGCTCTGCAATCAGAGGCAGTGATATGGTCGGGAAGTGCATGTTCAGTTGTGCTGTGTGAGTTGAGTGATCTCTGCAATCAGCTGCAGTAGTCTCATCTGAGTAAGTGTATTTTCACTTGTGCTGTGTGAGTAGAGTGGAGCTCTGCAATCAGAGGCAGTGATATAGTCGGGGAAGTGCATGTTCAGTTGTGATGCCTGACTTGAGTGGACCTCTGTAATCAGAGGCAGTGATACAGTCAGGAAAGTGCATATTCAGTTGTGCTGTGTGAGTTGAGTGGAGCTCTGCAATCAGCTGCATTGGTCACATTTGAGTAAGTGCATTTTCACTTGTGCTGTGTGAGTTGAGTTGAGCTCTGCAATCAGAGGCAGTGATATGGTTGCGGAAGTGCATGTTCAGTTGTGCTGTGTGAGTTGAGTGGAGCTCTGCAATCAGCTGCAGTAGTCTCATCTGAGTAAGTGCATGTTTACTTGTGCTGTGTGAGTTGAGTGGAGCTCTGTAATCAGAGGCAGTGATATGGTCAGGAAAGTGCATATTCAGTTGTGCTGTGTGTGTTGAGTGGAGCTCTGCAATCAGAGGCAGTGCTATGGTCGGGAAGTGCATGTTCAGTTGTGCTGTGTGAGTTGAGTGGAGCTCTGCAATCAGCTGCAGTGGTCTCATTTGAGTAAGTGCATTTTCACTTGTGCTGTGTGAGTTGACTTGAGCTCTGCAATCAGAGGCAATGATATAGTCGGGGAAGTGCATGTCCAGTTGTACTGTGTGAGTTGAGTGGAGCTCTGCAATCAGCTGCAGTAGTCTCTTCTGAGTAAGTGTATGTTCACTTCTGCTGTGTGAGTTGAGTGGAGCTCTGGAATCAGAGGCAGTGATATGGTCAGAGAAGTACATATTCAGTTGTGCTGAGTGAGTTGAGTGGAGCTCTGCAATCAGCTGCAGTGGTCACATTTGAGTAAGTGCATTTTCACTTACGCTGTGTGAGTTGAGTTGAGCTCTGCAATCAGAGGCAGTGATATGGTTGGGGAAGTGCATGTTCAGTTGTGCTGTGTGAGTTGAATGGAGCTCTGCAATCAGCTACAGTAGTCTCATCTGAGTAAGTGCATTTTCACTTGTGCTGTGTGAGTTGAGTGGAGCTCTGTAATCAGAGGCAGTGATATGGTCAGGAAAGTGCATATGCAGTTATGCTGTGTGAATTGAGTGGAGCTCTGCAATCAGAGGCAGTGATATGATCAGAAAAGTGCATGTTCAGTTGTGCTGTGTGAGTTAGGTGGAGCTCTGCAATCAGCTCCAGTGGTCTCGTTTGAGTCAGTTCATTTTCACTTGTGCTGTGTGAGTAGAGTGGAGCTCTGCAATCAGAGGCAGTGATATAGTCGGGGAAATGCATGTTCAATTGTGATGTCTGAGTTGAATGGAGCTCTGTAATCAGAGGCAGTGATATGGTCAGGAAAGTGCATATTCAGTTGTGCTGTGTGAGTTGAGTGGAGCTCTGCAATCAGAGGCAGTGATATGGTCGGGAAGTGCATGTTCAGTTGTGCTGTGTGAGTTGAGTGAGCTCTGCAATCAGCTGCAGTAGTCTCATCTGAGTAAGTGCATTTTCACTTGTGCTGTGTGAGTAGAGTGGAGCTCTACAATCAGAGGCAGTGATATAGTCAGGGAAGTGCATGTTCAGTTGTGATGCCTGACTTGAGTGGACCTCTGTAATCAGAGGCAGTGATATAGTCAGGAAAGTGCATATTCAGTTATGCTGTGTGAGTTGAGTGTAGCTCTGCAATCAGCTGCAGTGGTCACATTTGAGTAAGTGCCTTTTCACTTGTGCTGTGTGAGTTGAGTTGAGCTCTGCAATCAGAGGCAGTGATATGGTTGGCGAAGTGCATGTTCAGTTGTGCTGTGTGAGTTGAGTGGAACTCTGCAATCAGCTGCAGTAGTCTCATCTGAGTAAGTGCATTTTCACTTGTGCTGTGTGAGTTGAGTGGAGCTCTGTAATCAGAGGCAGTGATATGATCAAAGAAGTGCATGTTCAGTTGTGCTGTGTGAGTTGAGTGGAGCTCTGCAATCAGCTCCAGTGGTCTCGTTTGAGTAAGTGCATTTTCACTTGTGCTGTGTGAGTAGAGTGGAGCTCTGCAATCAGAGGCAGTGATATAGTCGGGGAAGTGCATGTTAATTTGTGATGTCTGTTTTGAGTGGAGCTCTGTAATCAGAGGCAGTGATATGGTCAGGAAAGTGCATATTCAGTTATGCTGTGTGAGTTGAGTGGAGCTCTGCAATCAGAGGTAGTGATATGGTCAGAGAAGTGCATGTTCAGTTGTGCTGTGTGAGTAGAGTGGAGCTCTGCAATCAAAGGCAGTGATATGGTTGGAGAAGTGCATGTTCAGTTGTGATGTCTGAGTTGATTGGAGCTCTGCAATCAGAGGCAGTGACATGGTCAGGAAAGTGCATATTCAGTTGTGCTGTGTGAGTTGAGGGGAGCTCTGCAATCAGAGGTAGTGATATGGTCAGAGAAGTGCATGTTCAGTTGTGCTGTGTGAGTAGAGTGGAGCTCTGCAATCAGAGGCAGTGATATGGTTGGAGAAGTGTGTTAAGATGTGGGTTTGGGGTTATAAATAACCACTCAGGAGCCTTGTTGGGTTTAGGTATCTTTAGTAAGTCCACGGGAACACAGGTAAGTACATTAGGTATAATATAGGATAGGTTCATGGGATAGAAACATCCACCGGTCCCCCTGTGCCAAGCTTAAGTTTCCAACTGGCAATACAGGAACACAGGCACTCACATCCAAACATTCCAAGCAGAACACTCCATACCAAACATTCCAGACTCAGGCACACATACATACAGGGAATAGCCACATAGTCAGGATAGGTAAAACACAACACATCTCCCCCCATACATAACCATGCAATCAAAGGAAGAAACAGAAGGAACAGTGTTACTAACAAGTATGTATATAAAAAATCCTTCTAAACCTCCATCCAGCAAACTACTCCTAGCATAAAGCTATCCCCTACCAAGTCCTTAGAGTACCTGCCAATTGGCTAACACACTTCCAAAACAATCACTAGAACCATAACAGGCCTATTATGGAACTCACTACAAGGGAACCAGCCCGCAATCTCATTCACAACCATTACCACCTACATCACAACAATAACCCTGTATCATCATTCACCAACAACAAGATGTGCTAACACAATCTACAGGGTTAACCCTACTATCTGCCTAAAGCGTACTATTCTCCACTCCACTCCACTGTGGGTGTCCTCAAAACACTCTCTAAAGAAACCAAATGCTCACAACAGAGCATAATATCATTTCCTCCACTCCACTACTCCAGGCACAATGCCTGAGCTAATGAATGCTCACAATTGGGCATCCCATGCTCACCATAGAGCAACCAAAATTCGCACTGCTCACCACTCCAGGCACATGCCTGAGCTAATAAATGCTCGCCATTGAGCATCCCATGCTCCACATAGAGCAACAAACAACCTCCACTCCACCACTCCAGGCACCACGCCTGAGCTAATAAATGCTCGCCATAGAGCATCCCCTGCTCACCACAGAGCAACCAATAACCTCCACTCCACCACTCCAGGCACCACGCCTGAGCTAATAAATGCTCGCCATAGAGCATCCCCTGCTCACCACAGAGCAACCAATAACCTCCACTCCACCACTCCAGGCACCACGCCTGAGCTAATAAATGCTCGCCATAGAGCATCCCCTGCTCACCACAGAGCAACCAATAACCTCCACTCCACCACTCCAGGCACATGCCTGAGCTAATAAATGCTCAAATTTAAGCATTCCATGCTCACTATTGAGCAACACATTCTCACAATTGTCCGTACATCACTGCCCAAACACATTCCCTCAAACACACCAGTCAGGAAAATTGAGCATTTAATATGATAAACAAGGGTTAAGCACCACACTTGAGTCCAATAATAAAGCTTTCAAAGTCCTTATGGTTGTTTTCCTGTGGAAGAATAATTGGTTAATACAGTGCAAAGCATAAACACAAGCTATTTTGCGTTTTGAAATTTCATTACGTAGCCAAGTCATCATAAATTCCCATGGACGCACCCATTAGCGCCACACAACGCCACCAATACTGGCAAAAACACACCACCTCTTTAGGCACCTCAATTCCAGGAACTACATCCCCAAACACAATATGCCATAAGAATGCCATTTAGTATATTAACCAACACCACCAACTGCCACAATATACATTTGAGGTCAACACATTGCCGGATCTGTAATGTTGAAATCTCTTGTTTTTTTTTTTTGACCCACCAATACCCAGCATAACAATACAGAATCATTACATTTTTTTTTTTTTTTTTTTTTATAATGGCATCTCCCCCCATACATAACCATGCCATCCAAGGAAGAAACAGAAGGAACTGAAACATTTCCTCACAAAACATACTGTCATTGAACGCCACATTCTGCAATGTTGCAGCATCAAACTGGTACATTTTACATGTGCATCTTAAATAAAATAACTCCTGAATAGCGTTTCTTACGAACACAAACGCTAACTGTTCCACGATATCAGGCCTCCGTGAAGAGTAAACAGTTCCATTAATCACTGCTGGCAGATCTCCATGCATGACACAAGCTCCATAAATCACTGCTAACTTCCCGCTGTTCTTCTTCCTGAAATGTATTTCGGATGGATGAAAGTCTTTAGTTCCGATGGGCCGGAACACTCCTAACTTCCTTAAAACACGTCATCACGTTCATCCACGTCCTGAGGGCCTTTCCTCAAAACAGCGTCCTAATGTAAACAGCTCCGTAGATCCGAACTGGGAAACAAATGGTGCAGGCAATTATCATGCATTCCAGCCAACGGCACGGCTGGAATGCAGGGGGCACAATTTGGCGCGCGTTCGCAATGGTCACCATTATCCTCAGCCACGCAGTGACGTCACCACTTACAAGTGGAGCTCCGAACTGGACACAGCTCCCAGGAGCAACCGCCATCCAGTCCACGACAGCTGTGATGAGTGCTGTAACCAACATGCCGTCCCCACTGCGCTTTCCTGAGGTGACGCCCTCACAACGGCAAGACTCCATTCAAGTCCAATAGCATGCATTTCAACGGCATGCACCCAACCAGCATGTGAGATCAGCCTGATGACAAAGCACAATCTCTTGGTGCCAGGGAAGGACCCCTTCACAAAAGGTACAGTCTTTGAATTCACTAATTGACTGTAAATACTGAAGCCGCTCCACTGCTTAGCACTTTCTCTGACTTTCACTGCCGACCACCAAAGTCACTTAATTGTTTACCCGGCCCCTTGTGCACTGTCTCTATAAGCTGCTGCTCACTCCAAAGGCTAATTTCATATACGCTGTCAGACGTGCAGCGCTTCCCTGCAATGTCACTGAACTGAGCCGTTCACTCATCCATGCAGGCACAGCACGCTTACCTTGGGGGCCGGGGGGGGGGCCGGTGGATGCCTCCGTTGTCCCTGCTTCTTCCTGGTGGGCAACTTCCTTGTCCCCTTTGTCTCCTGGTACCAGTCTTTATTTGTACAACCTGCGTCCTTGCTCCTTTTGTGTTCCTGCTCCCCTCAGTTTCCAAGATCCTCGTCGCCAATGTTAAGATGTGGGTTTGGGGTTATAAATAACCACTCAGGAGCCTTGTTGGGTTTAGGTATCTTTAGTAAGTCCACGGGAACACAGGTAAGTACATTAGGTATAATATAGGATAGGTTCATGGGATAGAAACATCCACCGGTCCCCCTGTGCCAAGCTTAAGTTTCCAACTGGCAATACAGGAACACAGGCACTCACATCCAAACATTCCAAGCAGAACACTCCATACCAAACATTCCAGACTCAGGCACACATACATACAGGGAATAGCCACATAGTCAGGATAGGTAAAACACAACAAAGTGCATGTTCAGTTGTGCTGTGTGAGTTGAGTGGAGCTCTGCAATCAGCACCAGTGGTCTTGTTTGAGTAAGTGCATTTTCACTTGTGCTGTGTGAGTAGAGTGGAGCTCTGCAATCAGATGCAGTGATATAGTCGGGGAAATGCATGTTCATTTGTGATGTCTGATTTGAGTGGAGCTCTGTAATCAGAGGCAGTGATATGGTCGGGAAGTGCATGTTCAGTTGTGCTGTGTGAATTGAGTGGAGCTCTGCAATCAGAGGCAGTGATATGGTTAGAGAAGTGAATGGTTAGTTGTGCTGTGTGAGTTGAGTGGAGCTCTACAATCAGCTGCAGTGGTCACATTTGAGTAAGTGCCTTTTCACTTGTGCTGTGTGAGTTGAGCTCTGCAATCAGAGTCAGTGATATGGTTGGGGAAGTGCATGTTCAGTTGTGCTGTGTGAGTTGAGTGAGCTCTGCAATCAGCTGCAGTAGTCTCATCTGAGTAAGTGCATTTTCACTTGTGCTGTGTGAGTAGAGTGGACCTCTGTAATTAGAGGCAGTGATATAGTCAGGAAAGTGCATATTCAGTTATGCTGTGTGAGTTGAGTGTAGCTCTGCCATCAGAGGCAGTGATATGGTAAGAGAAGTGCATGTTCAGTTGTACTGTGTGAGTTGAGTTGAGCTCTGCAAACAGAGGCAGTATTATGGTTGGGGAAGTGCATGTTCAGGTGTGCTGTGTGAGTTGAGTGGAGCTCTGCAATCAGCTGCAGTAGTCTCATCTGAGTAAGTGCATTTTCACTTGTGCTGTGTGAATTGAGTGGAGCTCTGCAATCAGAGGCAGTGATATGGTTAGAGAAGTGCATGTTCAGTTGTGCTGTGTGAGTTGATTGGAGCTCTGCAATCAGCTGCAGTGGTCACATTTGAGTAAGTGCCTTTTCACTTGTGCTGTGTGAGTTGAGTTGAGCTCTGCAATCAGAGGCAGTGGTATGGTTGGGGAAGTGCATGTTCAGTTGTGCTGTGTGAGTTGAGTGGAGCTCTGCAATCAGCTGCAGTAGTCTCATCTGAGTAAGTGCATTTTCACTTGTGCTGTGTGAGTTGAGTGGAGCTCTGTAATCAGAGGCAGTGATATGTTCAGGAAAGTGCATATTCAGTTATGCTGTGTGAGTTGAGTGGAGCTCTGCAATCAGAGGCAGTGATATTATCAAAGATGTGCATGTTCAGTTGTGCTGTGTGAGTTGAGTGGAGCTCTGCAATCAGCTCCAGTGGTCTCGTTTGAGTAAGTGCATTTTCACTTGTGCTGTGTGAGTAGATTGGAGCTCTGCAATCAGAGGCAGTGATATAGTCGGGGAAGTACATGTTCAGTTGTGATGTCTGATTTGAGTGGAGCTCTGTAATCAGAGGCAGTGATATGGTCAGGAAAGTGCATATTCAGTTATGCTGTGTGAGTTGAGTGGAGCTCTGCAATCAGAGGTAGTGATATGGTCAGAGAAGTTCATGTTCAGTTGTGCTGTGTGAGTAAAGTGGAGCTCTGCAATCAGAGGCAGTGATATGGTTGGAGAAGTGCATATTCAGTTGTGATGTCTGAGTTGATTGGAGCTATGCAATCAGAGGCAGTGACATGGTCAGGAAAGTGCATATTCAGTTGTGCTGTGTGAGTTGAGTGGAGCTCTGCAATCAGAGGTAGTGATATGGTCGGAGAAGTGCATGTTCAGTTGTGCTGTGTGAGTAGAGTGGCGCTCTGCAATCAGAGGCAGTGATATGGTTGGAGAAGTGCATGTTCAGTTGTGATGTCTGAGTTGATTGGAGCTCTGCAATCAGAGGCAGTGACATGGTCAGGAAAGTGCATATTCAGTTGTGCTGTGTGAGTTGAGTAAAGCTCTGCAATCAGAGGCAGTGATATGGTCAGAGAAGTGCATGTTCAGTTGTGCTGTGTGAGTTGAGTGGAGCTCTGCTATCAGAGGTGGTGATATGGTCAGAGAAGTGCATGTTCAGTTGTGCTGTGTGAGTTGAGTGGAGCTCTGCAATCAGCTGCAGTAGTCTCACCTGAGTATGTGCATCTTCCCTTGTGCTTCGGGAGTTGAGTGAAGCTCTGTAATCATAGGCAGTGATATGGTCAGGAAAGTTCATATTCAGTTATGCTGTGTGAGTTGAGTGGAGCTCTGCAATCAGAGCCAGTGATATGATAAGAGAAGTGCATGTTCAGTTGTGCTGTGTGAGTTGAGTGGAGCTCTGCAATCAGCACCAGTGGTCTTGTTTGAGTAAGTGCATTTTCACTTGTGCTGTGTGAGTAGAGTGGAGCTCTGCAATCAGATGCAGTGATATAGTCGGGGAAATGCATGTTCATTTGTGATGTCTGATTTGAGTGGAGCTCTGTAATCAGAGGCAGTGATATGGTCAGGCAAGTGCATATTCAGTTGTGCTGTGTGAGTTGAGTGGAGCTCTGCAATCAGAGGCAGTGATATGGTCGGGAAGTGCATGTTGAGTTGTTCTGTGTGAGTTGAGTGAGCTCTGCAATCAGCTGCAGTAGTCTCATCTGAGTAAGTGTATTTTCACTTGTGCTGTGTGAGTGGAGTGGAGCTCTGCAATCAGAGGCAGTGATATAGTCCGAAAAGTGCATGTTCAGTTGTGATGCCTGACTTGAGTGGTCCACTGTAATCAGAGGCAGTGATACAGTCAGGAAAGTGCATATTCAGTTATGCTGTGTGAGTTGAGTGGAGCTCTGCAATCAGAGGCAATGATATGGTAAGAGAAGTGCATGTTCAGTTGTGCTGTGTGAGTTGAGTGGAGCTCTGCAATCAGCTGCAGTGGTCTCATTTGAGTAAGTGCATTTTCACTTGTGCTGTGTGAGTTGAGTTGAGCTCTGCAATCAGAGGCAATGATATGGTCAGGGAAGTGCATGTCCAGTTGTACTGTGTGAGTTGAGTGGAGCTCTGCAATCAGCTGCAGTAGTATCTTCTGAGTAAGTGCATTTTCACTTGTGCTGTGTGAGTTGAGTGGAGCTCTGCAATCAGAGGCAGTGATATGGTCAGAGAAGTGCATATTCAGTTGTGCTGTGTGAGTTGAGTGGAGCTCTGCAATCAGCTGCATTGGTCACATTTGAGTAAGTGCATTTTCACTTGTGCTGTGTGAGTTGAGTTGAGCTCTGCAATCAGAGGCAGTGATATGGTTGGGGAAGTGCATGTTCAGTTGTGCTGTGTGAGTTGAGTGGAGCTCTGCAATCAGCTGCAGTAGTCTCATCTGAGTAAGTGCATGTTCACTTGTGCTGTGTGAGTTGAGTGGAGCTCTGTAATCAGAGGCAGTGATATGGTCAGGAAAGTGCATATTCAGTTGTGCTGTGTGTGTTGAGTGGAGCTCTGCAATCAGAGGCAGTGATATGGTCGGGAAGTGCATGTTCAGTTGTGCTGTGTGAGTTGAGTGATCTCTGCAATCAGCTGCAGTAGTCTCATCTGAGTAAGTGTATTTTCACTTGTGCTGTGTGAGTAGAGTGGAGCTCTGCAATCAGAGGCAGTGATATAGTCGGGGAAGTGCATGTTCAGTTGTGATGCCTGACTTGAGTGGACCTCTGTAATCAGAGGCAGTGATACAGTCAGGAAAGTGCATATTCAGTTGTGCTGTGTGAGTTGAGTGGAGCTCTGCAATCAGCTGCATTGGTCACATTTGAGTAAGTGCATTTTCACTTGTGCTGTGTGAGTTGAGTTGAGCTCTGCATTCAGAGGCAGTGATATGGTTGGGGAAGTGCATGTTCAGTTGTGCTGTGTGAGTTGAGTGGAGCTCTGCAATCAGCTGCAGTAGTCTCATCTGAGTAAGTGCATGTTCACTTGTGCTGTGTGAGTTGAGTGGAGCTCTGTAATCAGAGGCAGTGATATGGTCAGGAAAGTGCATATTCAGTTGTGCTGTGTGTGTTGAGTGGAGCTCTGCAATCAGAGGCAGTGCTATGGTCGGGAAGTGCCTGTTCAGTTGTGCTGTGTGAGTTGAGTGGAGCTCTGCAATCAGCTGCAGTGGTCTCATTTGAGTAAGTGCATTTTCACTTGTGCTGTGTGAGTTGACTTGAGCTCTGCAATCAGAGGCAATGATATAGTCGGGGAAGTGCATGTCCAGTTGTACTGTGTGAGTTGAGTGGAGCTCTGCAATCAGCTGCAGTAGTCTCTTCTGAGTAAGTGTATGTTCACTTCTGCTGTGTGAGTTGAGTGGAGCTCTGGAATCAGAGGCAGTGATATGGTCAGAGAAGTACATATTCAGTTGTGCTGAGTGAGTTGAGTGGAGCTCTGCAATCAGCTGCAGTGGTCACATTTGAGTAAGTGCATTTTCACTTACGCTGTGTGAGTTGAGTTGAGCTCTGCAATCAGAGGCAGTGATATGGTTGGGGAAGTGCATGTTCAGTTGTGCTGTGTGAGTTGAATGGAGCTCTGCAATCAGCTACAGTAGTCTCATCTGAGTAAGTGCATTTTCACTTGTGCTGTGTGAGTTGAGTGGAGCTCTGTAATCAGAGGCAGTGATATGGTCAGGAAAGTGCATATGCAGTTATGCTGTGTGAATTGAGTGGAGCTCTGCAATCAGAGGCAGTGATATGATCAGAAAAGTGCATGTTCAGTTGTGCTGTGTGAGTTAGGTGGAGCTCTGCAATCAGCTCCAGTGGTCTCGTTTGAGTCAGTTCATTTTCACTTGTGCTGTGTGAGTAGAGTGGAGCTCTGCAATCAGAGGCAGTGATATAGTCGGGGAAATGCATGTTCAATTGTGATGTCTGAGTTGAATGGAGCTCTGTAATCAGAGGCAGTGATATGGTCAGGCAAGTGCATATTCAGTTGTGCTGTGTGAGTTGAGTGGAGCTCTGCAATCAGAGGCAGTGATATGGTCGGGAAGTGCATGTTCAGTTGTGCTGTGTGAGTTGAGTGAGCTCTGCAATCAGCTGCAGTAGTCTCATCTGAGTAAGTGCATTTTCACTTGTGCTGTGTGAGTAGAGTGGAGCTCTACAATCAGAGGCAGTGATATAGTCAGGGAAGTGCATGTTCAGTTGTGATGCCTGACTTGAGTGGACCTCTGTAATCAGAGGCAGTGATATAGTCAGGAAAGTGCATATTCAGTTATGCTGTGTGAGTTGAGTGTAGCTCTGCAATCAGCTGCAGTGGTCACATTTGAGTAAGTGCCTTTTCACTTGTGCTGTGTGAGTTGAGTTGAGCTCTGCAATCAGAGGCAGTGATATGGTTGGCGAAGTGCATGTTCAGTTGTGCTGTGTGAGTTGAGTGGAACTCTGCAATCAGCTGCAGTAGTCTCATCTGAGTAAGTGCATTTTCACTTGTGCTGTGTGAGTTGAGTGGAGCTCTGTAATCAGAGGCAGTGATATGATCAAAGAAGTGCATGTTCAGTTGTGCTGTGTGAGTTGAGTGGAGCTCTGCAATCAGCTGCAGTAGTCTCATCTGAGTAAGTGCATTTTCACTTGTGCTGTGTGAATTGAGTGGAGCTCTGCAATCAGAGGCAGTGATATGGTTAGAGAAGTGCATGTTCAGTTGTGCTGTGTGAGTTGATTGGAGCTCTGCAATCAGCTGCAGTGGTCACATTTGAGTAAGTGCCTTTTCACTTGTGCTGTGTGAGTTGAGTTGAGCTCTGCAATCAGAGGCAGTGGTATGGTTGGGGAAGTGCATGTTCAGTTGTGCTGTGTGAGTTGAGTGGAGCTCTGCAATCAGCTGCAGTAGTCTCATCTGAGTAAGTGCATTTTCACTTGTGCTGTGTGAGTTGAGTGGAGCTCTGTAATCAGAGGCAGTGATATGGTCAGGAAAGTGCATATTCAGTTATGCTGTGTGAGTTGAGTGGAGCTCTGCAATCAGAGGCAGTGATATTATCAAAGATGTGCATGTTCAGTTGTGCTGTGTGAGTTGAGTGGAGCTCTGCAATCAGCTCCAGTGGTCTCGTTTGAGTAAGTGCATTTTCACTTGTGCTGTGTGAGTAGATTGGAGCTCTGCAATCAGAGGCAGTGATATAGTCGGGGAAGTGCATGTTCAGTTGTGATGTCTGATTTGAGTGGAGCTCTGTAATCAGAGGCAGTGATATGATCAAAGAAGTGCATGTTCAGTTGTGCTGTGTGAGTTGAGTGGAGCTCTGCAATCAGCTGCAGTAGTCTCATCTGAGTAAGTGCATTTTCACTTGTGCTGTGTGAATTGAGTGGAGCTCTGCAATCAGAGGCAGTGATATGGTTAGAGAAGTGCATGTTCAGTTGTGCTGTGTGAGTTGATTGGAGCTCTGCAATCAGCTGCAGTGGTCACATTTGAGTAAGTGCCTTTTCACTTGTGCTGTGTGAGTTGAGTTGAGCTCTGCAATCAGAGGCAGTGGTATGGTTGGGGAAGTGCATGTTCAGTTGTGCTGTGTGAGTTGAGTGGAGCTCTGCAATCAGCTGCAGTAGTCTCATCTGAGTAAGTGCATTTTCACTTGTGCTGTGTGAGTTGAGTGGAGCTCTGTAATCAGAGGCAGTGATATGGTCAGGAAAGTGCATATTCAGTTATGCTGTGTGAGTTGAGTGGAGCTCTGCAATCAGAGGCAGTGATATTATCAAAGATGTGCATGTTCAGTTGTGCTGTGTGAGTTGAGTGGAGCTCTGCAATCAGCTCCAGTGGTCTCGTTTGAGTAAGTGCATTTTCACTTGTGCTGTGTGAGTAGATTGGAGCTCTGCAATCAGAGGCAGTGATATAGTCGGGGAAGTGCATGTTCAGTTGTGATGTCTGATTTGAGTGGAGCTCTGTAATCAGAGGCAGTGATATGGTCAGGAAAGTGCATATTCAGTTATGCTGTGTGAGTTGAGTGGAGCTCTGCAATCAGAGGTAGTGATATGGTCAGAGAAGTTCATGTTCAGTTGTGCTGTGTGAGTAAAGTGGAGCTCTGCAATCAGAGGCAGTGATATGGTTGGAGAAGTGCATATTCAGTTGTGATGTCTGAGTTGATTGGAGCTATGCAATCAGAGGCAGTGACATGGTCAGGAAAGTGCATATTCAGTTGTGCTGTGTGAGTTGAGTGGAGCTCTGCAATCAGAGGTAGTGATATGGTCGGAGAAGTGCATGTTCAGTTGTGCTGTGTGAGTAGAGTGGCGCTCTGCAATCAGAGGCAGTGATATGGTTGGAGAAGTGCATGTTCAGTTGTGATGTCTGAGTTGATTGGAGCTCTGCAATCAGAGGCAGTGACATGGTCAGGAAAGTGCATATTCAGTTGTGCTGTGTGAGTTGAGTGGAGCTCTGCAATCAGAGGCAGTGATATGGTCAGAGAAGTGCATGTTCAGTTGTGCTGTGTGAGGTGAGTGGAGCTCTGCTATCAGAGGTGGTGATATGGTCAGAGAAGTGCATGTTCAGTTGTGCTGTGTGAGTTGAGTGGAGCTCTGCAATCAGCTGCAGTAGTCTCACCTGAGTATGTGCATCTTCCCTTGTGCTTCGGGAGTTGAGTGAAGCTCTGTATTCATAGGCAGTGATATGGTCAGGAAAGTTCATATTCAGTTATGCTGTGTGAGTTGAGTGGAGCTCTGCAATCAGAGCCAGTGATATGATAAGAGAAGTGCATGTTCAGTTGTGCTGTGTGAGTTGAGTGGAGCTCTGCAATCAGCACCAGTGGTCTTGTTTGAGTAAGTGCATTTTCACTTGTGCTGTGTGAGTAGAGTGGAGCTCTGCAATTAGATGCAGTGATATAGTCGGGGAAATGCATGTTCATTTGTGATGTCTGATTTGAGTGGAGCTCTGTAATCAGAGGCAGTGATATGGTCAGGCAAGTGCATATTCAGTTGTGCTGTGTGAGTTGAGTGGAGCTCTGCAATCAGAGGCAGTGATCCGGTCGGGAAGTGCATGTTGAGTTGTTCTGTGTGAGTTGAGTGAGCTCTGAAATCAGCTGTAGTAGTCTCATCTGAGTAAGTGTATTTTCACTTGTGCTGTGTGAGTGGAGTGGAGCTCTGCAATCAGAGGCAGTGATATAGTCCGAAAAGTGCATGTTCAGTTGTGATGCCTGACTTGAGTGGTCCACTGTAATCAGAGGCAGTGATACAGTCAGGAAAGTGCATATTCAGTTATGCTGTGTGAGTTGAGTGGAGCTCTGCAATCAGAGGCAATGATATGGTAAGAGAAGTGCATGTTCAGTTGTGCTGTGTGAGTTGAGTGGAGCTCTGCAATCAGCTGCAGTGGTCTCATTTGAGTAAGTGCATTTTCACTTGTGCTGTGTGAGTTGAGTTGAGCTCTGCAATCAGAGGCAATGATATGGTCAGGGAAGTGCATGTCCAGTTGTACTGTGTGAGTTGAGTGGAGCTCTGCAATCAGCTGCAGTAGTCTCTTCTGAGTAAGTGTATGTTCACTTCTGCTGTGTGAGTTGAGTGGAGCTCTGGAATCAGAGGCAGTGATATGGTCAGAGAAGTACATATTCAGTTGTGCTGAGTGAGTTGAGTGGAGCTCTGCAATCAGCTGCAGTGGTCACATTTGAGTAAGTGCATTTTCACTTACGCTGTGTGAGTTGAGTTGAGCTCTGCAATCAGAGGCAGTGATATGGTTGGGGAAGTGCATGTTCAGTTGTGCTGTGTGAGTTGAATGGAGCTCTGCAATCAGCTACAGTAGTCTCATCTGAGTAAGTGCATTTTCACTTGTGCTGTGTGAGTTGAGTGGAGCTCTGTAATCAGAGGCAGTGATATGGTCAGGAAAGTGCATATGCAGTTATGCTGTGTGAATTGAGTGGAGCTCTGCAATCAGAGGCAGTGATATGATCAGAAAAGTGCATGTTCAGTTGTGCTGTGTGAGTTAGGTGGAGCTCTGCAATCAGCTCCAGTGGTCTCGTTTGAGTCAGTTCATTTTCACTTGTGCTGTGTGAGTAGAGTGGAGCTCTGCAATCAGAGGCAGTGATATAGTCGGGGAAATGCATGTTCAATTGTGATGTCTGAGTTGAATGGAGCTCTGTAATCAGAGGCAGTGATATGGTCAGGCAAGTGCATATTCAGTTGTGCTGTGTGAGTTGAGTGGAGCTCTGCAATCAGAGGCAGTGATATGGTCGGGAAGTGCATGTTCAGTTGTGCTGTGTGAGTTGAGTGAGCTCTGCAATCAGCTGCAGTAGTCTCATCTGAGTAAGTGCATTTTCACTTGTGCTGTGTGAGTAGAGTGGAGCTCTACAATCAGAGGCAGTGATATAGTCAGGGAAGTGCATGTTCAGTTGTGATGCCTGACTTGAGTGGACCTCTGTAATCAGAGGCAGTGATATAGTCAGGAAAGTGCATATTCAGTTATGCTGTGTGAGTTGAGTGTAGCTCTGCAATCAGCTGCAGTGGTCACATTTGAGTAAGTGCCTTTTCACTTGTGCTGTGTGAGTTGAGTTGAGCTCTGCAATCAGAGGCAGTGATATGGTTGGCGAAGTGCATGTTCAGTTGTGCTGTGTGAGTTGAGTGGAACTCTGCAATCAGCTGCAGTAGTCTCATCTGAGTAAGTGCATTTTCACTTGTGCTGTGTGAGTTGAGTGGAGCTCTGTAATCAGAGGCAGTGATATGATCAAAGAAGTGCATGTTCAGTTGTGCTGTGTGAGTTGAGTGGAGCTCTGCAATCAGCTGCAGTAGTCTCATCTGAGTAAGTGCATTTTCACTTGTGCTGTGTGAATTGAGTGGAGCTCTGCAATCAGAGGCAGTGATATGGTTAGAGAAGTGCATGTTCAGTTGTGCTGTGTGAGTTGATTGGAGCTCTGCAATCAGCTGCAGTGGTCACATTTGAGTAAGTGCCTTTTCACTTGTGCTGTGTGAGTTGAGTTGAGCTCTGCAATCAGAGGCAGTGGTATGGTTGGGGAAGTGCATGTTCAGTTGTGCTGTGTGAGTTGAGTGGAGCTCTGCAATCAGCTGCAGTAGTCTCATCTGAGTAAGTGCATTTTCACTTGTGCTGTGTGAGTTGAGTGGAGCTCTGTAATCAGAGGCAGTAATATGTTCAGGAAAGTGCATATTCAGTTATGCTGTGTGAGTTGAGTGGAGCTCTGCAATCAGAGGCAGTGATATTATCAAAGATGTGCATGTTCAGTTGTGCTGTGTGAGTTGAGTGGAGCTCTGCAATCAGCTCCAGTGGTCTCGTTTGAGTAAGTGCATTTTCACTTGTGCTGTGTGAGTAGATTGGAGCTCTGCAATCAGAGGCAGTGATATAGTCGGGGAAGTGCATGTTCAGTTGTGATGTCTGATTTGAGTGGAGCTCTGTAATCAGAGGCAGTGATATGGTCAGGAAAGTGCATATTCAGTTATGCTGTGTGAGTTGAGTGGAGCTCTGCAATCAGAGGTAGTGATATGGTCAGAGAAGTTCATGTTCAGTTGTGCTGTGTGAGTAAAGTGGAGCTCTGCAATCAGAGGCAGTGATATGGTTGGAGAAGTGCATATTCAGTTGTGATGTCTGAGTTGATTGGAGCTATGCAATCAGAGGCAGTGACATGGTCAGGAAAGTGCATATTCAGTTGTGCTGTGTGAGTTGAGTGGAGCTCTGCAATCAGAGGTAGTGATATGGTCGGAGAAGTGCATGTTCAGTTGTGCTGTGTGAGTAGAGTGGCGCTCTGCAATCAGAGGCAGTGATATGGTTGGAGAAGTGCATGTTCAGTTGTGATGTCTGAGTTGATTGGAGCTCTGCAATCAGAGGCAGTGACATGGTCAGGAAAGTGCATATTCAGTTGTGCTGTGTGAGTTGAGTGGAGCTCTGCAATCAGAGGCAGTGATATGGTCAGAGAAGTGCATGTTCAGTTGTGCTGTGTGAGTTGAGTGGAGCTCTGCTATCAGAGGTGGTGATATGGTCAGAGAAGTGCATGTTCAGTTGTGCTGTGTGAGTTGAGTGGAGCTCTGCAATCAGCTGCAGTAGTCTCACCTGAGTATGTGCATCTTCCCTTGTGCTTCGGGAGTTGAGTGAAGCTCTGTAATCATAGGCAGTGATATGGTCAGGAAAGTTCATATTCAGTTATGCTGTGTGAGTTGAGTGGAGCTCTGCAATCAGAGCCAGTGATATGATAAGAGAAGTGCATGTTCAGTTGTGCTGTGTGAGTTGAGTGGAGCTCTGCAATCAGCACCAGTGGTCTTGTTTGAGTAAGTGCATTTTCACTTGTGCTGTGTGAGTAGAGTGGAGCTCTGCAATTAGATGCAGTGATATAGTCGGGGAAATGCATGTTCATTTGTGATGTCTGATTTGAGTGGAGCTCTGTAATCAGAGGCAGTGATATGGTCAGGCAAGTGCATATTCAGTTGTGCTGTGTGAGTTGAGTGGAGCTCTGCAATCAGAGGCAGTGATCCGGTCGGGAAGTGCATGTTGAGTTGTTCTGTGTGAGTTGAGTGAGCTCTGCAATCAGCTGTAGTAGTCTCATCTGAGTAAGTGTATTTTCACTTGTGCTGTGTGAGTGGAGTGGAGCTCTGCAATCAGAGGCAGTGATATAGTCCGAAAAGTGCATGTTCAGTTGTGATGCCTGACTTGAGTGGTCCACTGTAATCAGAGGCAGTGATACAGTCAGGAAAGTGCATATTCAGTTATGCTGTGTGAGTTGAGTGGAGCTCTGCAATCAGAGGCAATGATATGGTAAGAGAAGTGCATGTTCAGTTGTGCTGTGTGAGTTGAGTGGAGCTCTGCAATCAGCTGCAGTGGTCTCATTTGAGTAAGTGCATTTTCACTTGTGCTGTGTGAGTTGAGTTGAGCTCTGCAATCAGAGGCAATGATATGGTCAGGGAAGTGCATGTCCAGTTGTACTGTGTGAGTTGAGTGGAGCTCTGCAATCAGCTGCAGTAGTATCTTCTGAGTAAGTGCATTTTCACTTGTGCTGTGTGAGTTGAGTGGAGCTCTGCAATCAGAGGCAGTGATATGGTCAGAGAAGTGCATATTCAGTTGTGCTGTGTGAGTTGAGTGGAGCTCTGCAATCAGCTGCATTGGTCACATTTGAGTAAGTGCATTTTCACTTGTGCTGTGTGAGTTGAGTTGAGCTCTGCAATCAGAGGCAGTGATATGGTTGGGGAAGTGCATGTTCAGTTGTGCTGTGTGAGTTGAGTGGAGCTCTGCAATCAGCTGCAGTAGTCTCATCTGAGTAAGTGCATGTTCACTTGTGCTGTGTGAGTTGAGTGGAGCTCTGTAATCAGAGGCAGTGATATGGTCAGGAAAGTGCATATTCAGTTGTGCTGTGTGTGTTGAGTGGAGCTCTGCAATCAGAGGCAGTGATATGGTCGGGAAGTGCATGTTCAGTTGTGCTGTGTGAGTTGAGTGGAGCTCTGCAATCAGCTGCAGTGGTCTCATTTGAGTAAGTGCATTTTCACTTGTGCTGTGTGAGTTGACTTGAGCTCTGCAATCAGAGGCAATGATATAGTCGGGGAAGTGCATGTCCAGTTGTACTGTGTGAGTTGAGTGGAGCTCTGCAATCAGCTGCAGTAGTCTCTTCTGAGTAAGTGTATGTTCACTTCTGCTGTGTGAGTTGAGTGGAGCTCTGGAATCAGAGGCAGTGATATGGTCAGAGAAGTACATATTCAGTTGTGCTGAGTGAGTTGAGTGGAGCTCTGCAATCAGCTGCAGTGGTCACATTTGAGTAAGTGCATTTTCACTTACGCTGTGTGAGTTGAGTTGAGCTCTGCAATCAGAGGCAGTGATATGGTTGGGGAAGTGCATGTTCAGTTGTGCTGTGTGAGTTGAATGGAGCTCTGCAATCAGCTACAGTAGTCTCATCTGAGTAAGTGCATTTTCACTTGTGCTGTGTGAGTTGAGTGGAGCTCTGTAATCAGAGGCAGTGATATGGTCAGGAAAGTGCATATGCAGTTATGCTGTGTGAATTGAGTGGAGCTCTGCAATCAGAGGCAGTGATATGATCAGAAAAGTGCATGTTCAGTTGTGCTGTGTGAGTTAGGTGGAGCTCTGCAATCAGCTCCAGTGGTCTCGTTTGAGTCAGTTCATTTTCACTTGTGCTGTGTGAGTAGAGTGGAGCTCTGCAATCAGAGGCAGTGATATAGTCGGGGAAATGCATGTTCAATTGTGATGTCTGAGTTGAATGGAGCTCTGTAATCAGAGGCAGTGATATGGTCAGGCAAGTGCATATTCAGTTGTGCTGTGTGAGTTGAGTGGAGCTCTGCAATCAGAGGCAGTGATATGGTAAGATAAGTGCATGTTCAGTTGTGCTGTGTGAGTTGAGTGGAGCTCTGCAATCAGCTGCAGTGGTCTCATTTGAGTAAGTGCATTTTCACTTGTGCTGTGTGAGTTGAGTTGAGCTCTGCAATCAGAGGCAATGATATGGCCGGGGAAGTGCATGTCCAGTTGTACTGTGTGAGTTGAGTGGAGCTATGCAATCAGCTGCAGTAGTCTCTTCTGAGTAAGTGTATTTTCACTTGTGCTGTGTGAGTTGAGTGGACCTCTGGAATCAGAGGCAGTGATGTCGTCAGAGAAGTGCATATTCAGTTTTGCTGAGTGAGTTGAGTGGAGCTCAGCAATCAGCTGCAGTGGTCACATTTGAGTAAGTGCATTTTCACTTGTGCTGTGTGAGTTGAGTTGAGCTCTGCAATCAGAGGCAGTGATATGGTTGGGGAAGTGCATGTTCAGTTGTGCTGTGTGAGTTGAATGGAGCTCTGCAATCAGCTGCAGTAGTCTCATCTGAGTAAGTGCATTTTCACTTGTGCTGTGTGAGTTGAGTGGAGCTCTGTAATCAGAGGCAGTGATATGGTCAGGAAAGTGCATATGCAGTTATGCTGTGTGAGTTGAGTGGAGCTCTGCAATCAGAGGCAGTGATATAGTCGGGGAAATGCATGTTCAATTGTGATGTCTGAGTTGAATGGAGCTCTGTAATCAGAGGCAGTGATATGGTCAGGCAAGTGCATATTTAGTTGTGCTGTGTGAGTTGAGTGGAGCTCTGCAATCAGAGGCAGTGATATGGTCGGGAAGTGCATGTTCAGTTGTGCTGTGTGAGTTGAGTGAGCTCTGCAATCAGCTGCAGTAGTCTCATCTGAGTAAGTGCATTTTCAGTTGTGCTGTGTGAGTAGAGTGGAGCTCTACAATCAGAGGCAGTGATATAGTCGGGGAAGTGCATGTTCAGTTGTAATGCCTGACTTGAGTGGACCTCTGTAATCAGAGGCAGTGATATAGTCAGGAAAGTGCATATTCAGTTATGCTGTGTGAGTTGAGTGTAGCTCTGCCATCAGAGGCAGTGACATGGTAAGAGAAGTGCATGTTCAGTTGTACTGTGTGAGTTGAGTTGAGATCTGCAATCAGAGGCAGTGATATGGTTGGGTAAGTGCATGTTCAGTTGTGCTGTGTGAGTTGAGTGGAGCTCTGCAATCAGCTGCAGTAGTCTCATCTGAGTAAGTGCATTTTCACTTGTGCTGTGTGAGTTGAGTTGAGCTCTGCAATCAGAGGCAATGATATGGTCGGGGAAGTGCATGTCCAGTTGTACTGTGTGAGTTGAGTGGAGCTCTGCAATCAGCTGCAGTAGTCTCATCTGAGTAAGTGCATTTTCACTTGTGCTTTGTGAATTGAGTGGAGCTCTGCAATCAGAGGCAGTGATATGGTTAGAGAAGTGCATGTTCAGTTGTGCTGTGTGAGTTGAGTGGAGCTCTGCAATCAGCTGCAGTGGTCACATTTGAGTAAGTGTCTTTTCACTTGTGCTGTGTGAGTTGAGTTGAGCTCTGCAATCAGAGGCAGTGATATGGTCAGGGAAGTGCATGTTCAGTTGTGCTGTGTGAGTTGAGTGGAGCTCTGCAATCAGCTGCAGTAGTCTCATCTGAGTAAGTGCATTTTCACTTGTGCTGTGTGAGTTGAGTGGAGCTCTGTAATCAGAGGCAGTGATATGATCAAAGAAGTGCATGTTCAGTTGTGCTGTGTGAGTTGAGTGGAGCTCTGCAATCAGCTCCAGTGGTCTCGTTTGAGTAAGTGCATTTTCACTTGTGCTGTGTGAGTAGAGTGGATCTCTGCAATCAGAGGCAGTGATATAGTCGGGGAAGTGCATGTTCATTTGTGATGTCTGATTTGAGTGGAGCTCTGTAATCAGAGGCAGTGATATGGTCAGGAAAGTGCATATTCAGTTATGCTGTGTGAGTTGAGTGGAGCTCTGCAAACAGAGGTAGTGATATGGTCAGAGAAGTGCATGTTCAGTTGTGCTGTGTGAGTAGAGTGGAGCTCTGCAATCAGAGGCAGTGATATGGTTGGAGAAGTGCATGTTCAGTTGTGATGTCTGAGTTGATTGGAGCTCTGCAATCAGAGGCAGTGACATGGTCAGGAAAGTGCATATTCAGTTGTGCTGTGTGAGTTGAGTGGAGCTCTGCAATCAGAGGTAGTGATATGGTCAGAGAAGTGCATGTTCAGTTGTGCTGTGTGAGTAGAGTGGAGCTCTGCAATCAGAGGCAGTGATATGGTTGGAGAAGTGCATTTTCAGTTTAAGATGTCTTAGTTGATTGGAGCTCTGCAATCAGAAGCAGTGACATGGTCAGGAAAGTGCATATTCAGTTGTGCTGTGTGAGTTGAGTGGAGCTCTGCAATCAGAGGTAGTGATATGGTCAGAGAAGTGCATGTTCAGTTGTGCTGTGTGAGTTGAGTAGATCTCTGCTATCAGAGGTGGTGATATGGTCGGAGAAGTGCATATTCAGTTGTGCTGTGTGAGTTGAGTGGAGCTCTGCAATCAGCTGCAGTAGTCTCATCTGAGTAAGTGCATTTTCACTTGTGCTGTGTGAGTTGAGTTGAGCTCTACAATCAGAGGCAGTGATATGGTCAGGGAAGTGCATGTTCAGTTGTGCTGTGTGAGTAGAGTGGAGCTCTGCAATCAGAAGCAGTGATATGGTTGGGGAAGTGCATGTTCAGTTGTGATGTCTGAGATGAGTGGAGCTCTGCAATCAGAGGCAGTCCTATGGTCAGGAAAGTGCATATTCAGTTGTGCTGTGTGAATAGAGTGGAGCTCTGCAATCAGAGGCTGTAATATGTTCAGAGAAGTGCATGTTCAGTGGTGCTGTGTGAGTTGAGTGGAGCTCTGCAATCAGCTGCAGTGGTCTCATCAGAGGAAGTGCATTTTCACTTGTGCTCTGTGATTTGAGTGGAGCGCTGCATTCAGAGGCAGTGATATGGTCAGGGTAGTGCAGTTCAGTTGTGATGTCTGAGTTGAGTGGAGCTCTGCAATCAGAGGCAGCAGTATGGTCAAAAACACGACATGTTCAGTTCTGCTGTGCAAGTTTAGTGGGGCTCTGCAGTCAGAGCCAGTGGTATATTGGAGAAAGTGTACGTACAGTTGTGCTGTGTGAGTTGAGGAGATACTGAGGCACCCGACAATCTAGCTGTACCCCCCAGAGGGTTCTGCCCACACATATAGGATCAATAAGAAAGTTAGACGATCAAGAACGTCCCACCATATATTATCATCAAAAATAGTTTAAAAAATGTGTAGAAACTAGGGACCATGGGTAAATCCTAGCCCTAGTATTGAAGCCCAAAAGCCACCCGTTTGTGTTAAAGGCATGGTCTAGTAAACATTTTTATTGTCCCAATGTTTTTTTAAGCCTAAGTGGCTCGATTTTAGAAAACTTTCATATGGACCTTACCCGAGTTTTCGTCCATTAAACTCACGCGAAAACAAGCACCATTTTCTGATAATCCTATCTTTTCCCCGATCGCCCTGGCTGACCTGCTTTTGCGGCACTAAATCAATTCCCCCGCCCCTGAGCCTGTCATCAGCAGACTCGTACCGCCCATTTCCCAACGCCAAAGCACGTCCCATGTCAACATTCGCTGCGCTTCAGCTAATGACGTGTCGCCATGGAAATGGCAGGACGCCTCTCTCCTCAATAAGTATAAACAGACCGTTTCACAACACACAGCAGCCGATTTTTGATTCCATTCCTCTGTCTGTGTTACTTTGAGTATTCTGTGATTCGTTTCAGTGCTCTGGTCAGCTAGCTTCGCCGCTTGTAGCCCGTGTGAACAGATACCAATACCACCGCTATCAATTATTTTAGTTTGTTTAACACACAATGGCTACAATAATGCCCTACATGTACGAGCCCGAGTATACCGGGGAGGAACTACTGGAAAGGGAAGCACGCGAAAACGATGGGGATTCTGACGGCAGTTGGCAGGACGAATCAACAGATGAAGAGCCTGGGCCTAGTCGAATGGACGGCGTCTCCACATGGTGCACATGCAATCGGTGCGAGCTAATGCCAACTGAGGACGAGAACTGCTGCTGCCGAGAAAACTCGGGATGCCTGGCCTACATTTCGGAAGGCGAGCCACGACCGCAATGCATCACCGAGCTGCCAGACTTCAGGGCAGCCTGCCTCACACGGGCCGTGTTGAGAATAATGATGGTGCTTATGCACGAACTTCGAGCAACTGTTCGTCCTCGTAATCCGAGTAACGAGTAAGTATACTCTACTTGTCATGCCACTCCTATTTCATGTTCTTCTGCTACATCCAAAATTACATCTACATATCATTGTAACACATGTAAGTCATTCAATAGTGTGCATTGTCTAGATAGCATTTGTCCGTGTAAAATGCCATTAGTTACAAGAATTGTCATTGACAACAAATGTTTATTAAACTTATCTGGGTCATTTTAAAACAGTTTGTTTCATTCCTTTTCACAGGTGGTACAGGCTGGTGGCCTATCGTTCCTTTACATGGTGGCTTCACGGGAGGCTTGGACACCGCGTTCGAAGAGTGATACCCGCCTGTGCCGTTCGTGCCATTAGAGAAACGTTCCCGAGTGACAGCGGTCAGTACAGGGGATTTTCTCTCGCTGTGCTGCAACCTGACCTGTATAATCTTTAAAGTCTTGTATTTTTGTGTCATGAAAATAAGATACAAAATAAAACACCACATATATTTTAACAACGTTTGTCTCGATTTTTTAAATGAATCAAGTGTGTCTCCATTCAAGGATGGACGTCAGACATCTTTGCTCCGAATGGGTGAAGGTCTGGTTGCTGTGAAGCAGGGTGGTCACTATCTATCAAAGCTAACATAACATATTCTCGATAATGCATGCACTAAATAACACTTGTTCAAAGTCTTTCAGTAGGTTATATCTCTATAAAAGTCACACATATATTTATACTAACAATTACCATTGGATTATACAGGCCTTGACCACTATAATACACCGGTTGAAGTGTGGGTCTGTGCTCACAAGAATCTCCGGTATGTGGAATTTGTTATTGATAAGCAACGATATACTATCATTGATATATAGGCGATATACTGTATATTGATATAAAGGCGGTTTGCGCCGGTGGATGCGCGCTGGGGCTGTGACGGGCGCAAATGGCCAAGGTGCCAAACTACATGTACACTTCAAAAGGTGTCCCACGCCAAGGGACCATCGGTCACATGGCCTCCTCAGACCCCGTGTCTCCAGGCAGGCCTTCCCTGAGGCAGGCCGCCCCCCTGCAATCCACATTAGTGTGTCTCCATTCAGCAGTCTTCCTGTGCCTTATCTGCACGCCCCAGGGCCATCCATCCCACCCCCCTCTATCAAAGGCGGTTCACACCCGGGGATGAGCGCTGGCATGGGGGGCTGTCAGGGGCACGAAAGGTCAAGGTGCCAAACTGCATGTACACTTCAAAAGGTGTCCCACGTCAAGGGGCCATCGGTCACATGGCCTCCTCAGACCCCGTGTCTCCAGGAAGGCCTCCTCTGAGGCAGGCTGCCCCCCTGCCATCCACATAAGTGTGTCTCTATTCAGCAGTCTTCCTGTGCCTTATCTGCACGCCCCAGGGCCATCCATCCCACCCCCCTCTATCAAAGGCGGTTCACACCCGGGGATGAGCGCTGGCATGGGGGGCTGTCAGGGGCGTGAAAGGCCAAGGTGCCAAACTGCATGTACACTTCAAAAGGTGTCCCACGCCAAGGGGCCATCGGTCACATGGCCTCCTCAGACCCTGTGTCTCCAGGCAGGCCTCCCCTGAGGCAGGCCGCCCCCCTGCAATCCACATAAGTGTGTCTCCATTCAGCAGTCTTCCTGTGCCTTATCTGCACGCCCCAGGGCCATCCATCCCACCCCCTCTATCAATGGCGGTTCACACCCGGGGATGAGCGCTGGCATGGGGGGCTGTCAGGGGCGCGAAAGGCCAAGGTGCCAAACTGCATGTACACTTCAAAAGGTGTCCCACGCCAAGGGGCCATCGGTCACATGGCCTCCTCAGACCCTGTGTCTCCAGGCAGGCCTCCCCGAGGCAGGCCGCCCCCCTAATACCACGACATACATACGTCATTCATTCACAAACACACCCCAGTTTCTAATACTTTAAAAACCACTTGATATGTCTCATGAGAACATCTTTGTGCTTTGCAAATCAACTCTTGAACGTGCTACCTGGGAACCACTGAGATCTATGCTAATCTGCTCGTCGTCGTGCTATCCGTGAACTTCTGTGACCGCTTCGAGCATACCCATCAGTGCGCTACCTGTGGCCATCCACCTATTCTCCCGCAACATACTGCTCTGCTTGCTGAATCCAACTGTTTGTTGGTCAAGGTAAGGCCATGTATCCTGGTTATATTTCGCAGATTTTTAAATTTCTATCTATTTTCGAGTAGAGTACACAATAGTGCTATGTTCATTGGTCTCATTGGTATTGACTTGAGTTTCCATTGCTATGCTATCAATAGATCTGTTTATTTTCATCTGTGACTATTGTGATTGAATTGCATCCTTCGGGGGTCCAGTCAATAATGTTAGCATGTTTCCTTCTCGTGCAAGACAGAACATCCAAGGGACGAGTCACATGTTCAGATTTCAGTCACATCAATTATACATTTCTGCAACTTATGCAAATACTAAGCAGCACATAATGAACTGGTATAGTTCCTGCGACCAAAACAAACCTTGCATTGATCATTGTATGATTCATTTACTTTTGTATCAAATCTTTACTCTTGAAGATTGTATAATAATGTCGATATTTACTTTTCAGATTTATCAACAATGCCTGCCGGTTCGATTAGCGGTTGCACTTCGAAGACCCATGCGAAATCTGAAGGAACTACAATGCATGTATTCCCGAAAACTGTTGATCGAATAAGAGAATGGGTCAGACATTGCGGATATCCACTGGATGAGCTGGAAAGTAGAGTCCAACAAGTCTTAGAGGACAAGAGGGGTGATCGATACTGCATCTGCAGCCGGCACTTTTCCTTGGACATGTACACAACTTCTTGGGTAACAAAGAAGAATAAACGGCGAACGACACGGAAATTGCGCGAAAACGCTATTCCCACTCTATTCGTCCACATTCCGCCACCGGTGAGTCAAGTGTCCGGATTTAGCTTTAGGCCTTGCGGTAGTGTGTAGCCGAATGGATTAATAGATATTGTAGGTGTTCTATCCCTTGTAATAATTTCGATATTGATATGAGTGTATAGTTTTTTGAATAATGACATTTATCAATATATTCTTTTTCGATTTCATAACCCACAAACGCAATGTATATATATATGGGGACAGGGAACTGTGCTGTATTGAGCATTTTTCAAGTATTCTGTCGGCTTACATGGCTATTTTTAATATTGGCATTTCATTATCAATCATTAATTGACCGTTACAACTTCTTGACTATCCCTTGAATCTGAAGCAAGAACATTCTACATCCTTGATGTGGTCGCAGTTATCAACCACTTCTAGCGCGTATCAGGTAATCTTACTAGGCTAATCCGCTACATACTTGTTTTATGCATGTCAAGTAATAGTTTTATTCTATCGTGTAATTATTTTACCGAATGTTTGGTTACTGCTTTCCAATTAATATACACCTTAGTTATCGTCCACTGGTGTTTGTTTTCAGTTATAATTAGTGTTATCCATACTAATGTAAGTACTGTCTTTCAGGGAGATGCTGAAGCGTCCGCCACATCTACAACATTTCTAGATGTTTTTCAACATCAGGAGGTATGGATACTGACAGCTCCACCGAGCGTCATCATCAGAGCTGGAATTCTTGTCGCTTGATTGTTCTACACAATGTTTCATTCGTGGTTAGCCATTGATATGTACCTGTGCTGTCGACCCCAGGTGTGTGTTATGTTTTCACAATTGTAATCCTCACTAATGCAAGTACTATGTTTCAGGCAGTTGATGGAGCGTCAACCCCTGCACTTGATGCAGAGCCTGACATTCAAGTATACGAATCGGCGCAACAGCTTTCGGAAGTGCGCACTACATTTGCAACATCCATAGATATTCTTCAGCAGCACGAGGTATGGATAATGACAGCTCCATCATGCGTGATCATATAACGTGATTCCATTTGCTATACTTTCTTCCCTATTAACGCAAGTGCTGTGTTTCAGGGAGACGACGGAGCTTCCACCACAATCACAACATCTCATTTAGATGATGCAGATGTAAAGGAATCGTTGAAATAAGTCGATGAAATGTGATCATATTTGGATTTTCCTTGATTCTTTTGGACAATGCATCTTTCGCGGTTATCTCTTTATATGTACCTGTGCGTTCGACCCCAAGTGTGTGTTATGTTTCCAATATTGAAAACCATACTAATCCAAGTACTGTGTTTCAGGGAGACGACGGAGCTTCCACCACAATCACAACATCTCATTTAGATGATGTAGATGTAAAGGAATCGTTGAAATAAGTCGATGAAATGTGATCATATTTGGATTTTCCTTGATTCTTTTGGACAATGCATCATTTGCGGTTATCTCTTTATATGTACCTGTGCCGTCGACCCCAAGTGTGTGTTGTGTTTCCAATATTGAAAAGCATACTAATGCAAGTACTGTGTTTCAGGGAGATGCGGATGCCTCCTCTCCAATACAACCATTCATGGCAGTCCATGCAGAGCCAGAGGTATGGATACTGACAGTTCCATCGAAATAGATCATCACTGGTCGAATACTTGTCCTTTGATTGTTGCACACAATGTTTAAATCGTATTTGGCTATTGAGATGCACCTGTGTGTTCGTCCTCACGTGTGTTTTATGCTAACAATATTTTGATACATAGTAATGAAAGTACTATGTTTCAGGGAGACGATGGAGCCTCATTCCGTGCTGTCTATGCGGATACAGAAAATATAGTCCTTGCAGCGCAAGAGGAAGGGAGGACATGCGGAAACGAATCGGAGCTACAGCGTGCAGATGTTGAAGGTCGAGTCAAAAAAGTTGCAACGAAAAAAAACAAGAAAAGGTTAGTTACAAACAGTTCATAACTTTAAAAAAATGTTTGTGCTGGGGACTATTTTTTTTCCAGTCAATTCTACTACACTCCATCTTGTGTTTAAACTGAACATCCCTTTTCCAATATCTCCTCCAGTTACCCGTGGGTGTCAGAACTATACACACACAGACAGTGAAGCGAATGAGAGATGTGGCTTGCCAGACCGTGTACACTATGGAGGAACTATTAATTGAGGCGAGGCGTGTTCAGGCTCGAGATGCTCATGTCCACTGGCCAGAACATGAATTAATTGTGTCTGGAGACTACAGCAAAGTTGCATTGGACCATTGCTACAGTGCGACCGCACCACCACAAGAAGATGTTATTGAATGTATTGAAGATAGCTCTGAAGTAGTTGCAGATCAATTTACACAATCTACACCCGCCAAAAATTTGCCACCAAAAAACCTGTCGACATTGTTGTGTTCTCCCATCAATGTTGAAGTAATAGATGTTGAAATGCCAGTGAATGAACCAGCCGCAGCATCCATAGACGCATCAGAACTTGATATCAGCGATATTACTTTCCAATGTGTTGAAATCTCCACAACGTCAAAGGCCGAAACAATGTTGACGCAGGATGACAGTCTAATGAAAGAGAGCAAATACATTGTATTCGACAGTTGTTTGATGGAAATTATAAGTATGCTGAAATGTGTGCATTCCATTAGAGGGAAAGTATGTGGGAAGCCATTGATTAATGTGACTCGTCAAATAAAAGGCAGTAACGTCAAAATAAATGCCGCCTGTAGATTAAATCATAGGTTCTCATGGTCTGCACAACCAATGCTGGGGAAAATGCCAGCAGGCAATCTACTGTTTGCAGCTGCATCACTTTTTAGTGGCTCCAGTTTTAGAAAGTTAGAGGCTTTCTTTCAGTTTGTGGGACTCCATTTCATTTCTAAAGCGCTGTACTACACATACCAACGTGATTATCTGTTTCCGGCCATTAGTGATGCTTGGAAAATTGAACAATTGTCTCTAGCAAGTATATTCGAAGGCAAACGATTCAGGCTAGCCGGCGATGGACAGTGCGACAGCCCTGGATTTTCTGCCAAGTACTGCACCTACCACTTTCAGGACATGGATAGTAAGAAAATTGTGAGTTCGGTGGTCGTGCAGGTAACACAATGTACATCGTCAGTGGCCATGGAGAAACTAGGTTTTATAAAATCAGTGGAATATCTACAATCGAGGGGAATGCACATCGACCTCATAGCCACGGATAGACATGTTTCAATTGCCAAGACAATGAGAGAGCAGTTCCCTCATATTAAACATCAATTTGACGTATGGCATCTTGCTAAATCAATCAATAAGAAAATCTTGGCTGCAGGGAAAAAAAAGGTTTTGAAAGTATTTTGCAGTGGTCACATTCTATCACCAACCATCTTTGGTGGAGCTCAAAAACTTGTGAGGGGTCAGTGGAAATACTACTTGAAAAATTGCGGTCACTGATGCACCACTGTACCAACGTTCACCGCTGGACAGCAAATGAACATTTCCACCAATGTGAACATGGCCCTTTGTCCCCAGAGGAGGCACGGAAGAAGAAGTGGTTGATTCCATCTTCACCGACACACAAAGCCATTGAGAAGATTGTTTTCGACAAAACTCTATCAAGAGATTTGAGAGGACTGACAGAATTCTGTCACACAGGAGATTTGGAGGTGTTCCACAATATGTGCCTAAAGTACAGGCCAAAGCGCTTGCATTTTAGCTTTCGGGGCATGAAACATCGCACTCTACTAGCGGTCTTGGCCCATAACAGCAATGTCGGACGTGAACAATCTAGGACTAGGGGTAAAGTAAGGATGCCTCGCTACACTAAGGTGTTTTCAAAACGAAGTAAGCAATGGGTGATCAAACCAGTCTATGATGAAATGCAGTTCGACTTTGTGAAAGGCCTTATTGTTGCTGTGTTAGAGAAGCACAGATATGGAATTTTGGACGTTTCTGTGCAGAGCAGTGATCCATTGCCACCGAACATTGCGACTGTGCCATGCCCACCCGATGCACAGCTGATTGTGAAATACAAATCCCGGTTTAAATAATTGCAATACGATTGTCTTTTTGTAAATAAATGTTATTGTAGAGTGTACCTGTAAACCTAACCCCTACCTTCACCATCATGGGTGGCGAACAAGCTGGGTGACATCTTTGAATTCTCTCTATTCACCTCAAATATGTGTATGTATATATTTTTCTCATGTCTCATCTCATGTAAATGTAAATGCTGCGCACTGTTAACGGAGGGGAGGCTTGCGTATTGCAAATAATAAAACAAACAAACAAACAATAAATCTCACTTTTAACTCAACTCCTGTGGTACTTTATACTTTCCCTGACCTTCCGCCAAAAATTAAATGTCTCAATTTGGGCTGCAAAGCTCGCAGACAACGGGGACAAAATTGGGGCACTTAGAACGCGCCAGCCAAGCGGGCCGTGGCATTTGGGAGAGAAGCCAGTTCGCATTTGCACATTGAGGCGCACTACATAGACGGATTCTAAACTAAGTTCTCATAGATGCCTATACTACGTGATGTTGCAAATAAAGAATGCGAAGGACAGCGCCCAGATGAGGCCCACAAGTCGCACTGGAAGTATAAGGGTCTATTGTTTTTTTACCTTGAGACAGGGACCATGCCGAAAGAACTACATTTGAAGGGAGTGCGCAATAACGTAAGAGACGATAAGGCAGAAAATTCAGAAACTAGACCGAGTTTCAGTTTTAGGTCAGTATACGAAAAATCATTGTTAAGAGCACGGTCCGTTTTACAGACTGCATTACGAAGAGACACAATGGAAATTTCAAATATAATGTAAGTAAATCTTTACACGCTTTTATACCGGAATGAAGATTTAATGAATGGATGCATGAATAAATGAATGAATGAAGAGCTAGGAAAAGCAAGTAAAACTGTTCGTAGTGGGCACATGGGCATGCAGGTCCACAGGTCTCACCGATCTCGCTCCTTGGCCCAGCCACTTTTCCCTGCACTACGGGACTGTCTCTGTATCCTTCAGCCCCTTCTCCCAGCATTTACCTTGCACTTGCCACCAGCTGGCCCTATTATTTAATTTGTATTCAACTAACCTTGTAAAGCCCATCCCCATGCGCGATCAGAAAGACACCTGGCCTAGTAGGATCGTTGTCTGTCTGCCCTTGTTCCCCACCTGCCTCGTCACGCCTAGTAACACTTGAGTATAGGCGCGTTACAAATGCCATATCATATATCATATCATTCCTCACGCATGTAGACTGTCGTTTATCATTGTGTATTGGCCTCGATTTATCTCGTTACTTTTCGCATTGATTTTAGAGACGAACATACTCCATTGAACTACCCTTGCAAGCAAATAGTTTCTTATCGGCCGTAATAAATAAAATGAGTAATATTAATGAAGTTCGGCTAGCGAGACTAATTATCATTTTTTTGTTTTCATAACAGGTATTTGATCCCTTCCTGCCACTGCCATCTGTTTGAGACACCGGCGGATGGATTCTTCAGCAGATACCTGCAGCTTCGTGTCAACAACTGGAGCACGATCACCATATTATGGGACGATCGCCAAGGGCCCACATGCCCTTACGCTGTACTAGTGGCTTTAAGCAACATATCAACCTTTAGGATGGACTAGTGCCTAGTTGATGGAACAGCCTTGCAGTTCACCGTGCTTCCAAAGTGATTCTTTTTACGAAAATGAACACCCTGTGTACCATAAAGGAACAGCGCGTGACTCAAGATGAAACGGAACAGTTATTGCGGATACAGATAAAAGAAAATAAAAGGCTTCCTGAGTTCATATGTCAATTGCTGAATATTCTCTAAACATTTAATGTCAAATAAATTTACTTTACCAAATGTACCGTGTTGCTGTTTCATTTTAAAGTACAGTTTCATATTCCGAATTGTGGTGCGCTGTGTTGTGAGTTGATCTGTGTTGGTTTCCGGGTTCTGTGTGGAGTCGCGCAGAAGACGACTGGGCGCGTTTGCCTACGCAGCACAGTAACGTCATGGGGAGAGGCGGGGAATATGAATGTTTTGATAATGTCAGGCTCAGGGGCGGGGGAATTGATTTAGTGCCGCAAAAGCAGGTCAGCCAGGGCGATCGGGGAAAAGATAGGATTATCAGAAAATGGCGGCTCCCTGGTGCTTGTTTTCGCGTGCGTTTAATGGACGAAAACTCGGGTAAGGCCCATAGGAAAGTTTTCTAAAATCGAGCCACTTAGGCTTAAAAAAACATGGCCGACCCGTTGGGACAATAACATTTTTTACTAGACCATGCCTTTAATGTAACCATTCTTAACTCCACGTTATGTCCAACGTATTTTCAATATTCCCTTTGGCTCTGTGAGATATGGGTCTATCTCACATTCTCACACACGCAGTATATCTATATATATATATATTCAATGAAAAAACATTGTTAACAGGATGTTATGGTTAACTTGTACTACTAAAAACGCATGAAATTCAATGAAAAAACATTGTTAATGGGACGTTATGGTTACAAGTAAAACCGAAACCCCCCAGAAATTTGCCATTTATGATAAGCTAAGCAACCATAACTCGTGCCACCAGCGTGCCCTGCTAACACTAACACCAAGAACATCAAAGATGACATCACAACTATCATTGATCACATCACAGATGACATCACATATTTGGGCCACCTGTTTTTGTTCACTGACATATGTAGGCCAGGCAGTTTTGTTTACTGACAGTGAAAATATGAAAATTCAAAAGGTGGTATATATGTTGACATTTACGAATTTGTATGTTTTTAAAGTACTTTCCTTAGGGTTTGGTTTCAGCTCATAGTGCACGTATATTTAGCAATAAGCAGACCTCAATCACACAATGTACTTGTATACATAATGATGAACTTTAATATTGCTGACTTTTCATGGTGACGTTTCTTTTTTGCTTATTTTACTTTGCCTGTGTGTGCCTCTAATTTGTATGTATTGTGCATATTTATATTTGAATTTTAATATTCTGACTGTCAATGAACAAAACCACCTGGCCTAGATGTGTCAGTGAACAAAAACAACCGGCCCAGATATCTAAAGTCATCAGTGACGTCATCAATGATATTTGTGACGTTGCAATTGGCTCTGTGCTTCGCGGACAGTTCGGAACTGCACTTTCTGCTGATCTAGCAACTTTCAAGCTCAAGATGTACCCTTGCACAGCTCCTACACTTATTCTTACTCATTATTGTTTGTTTGTTTTGTTTGTTTGTTTATTTTATTTCTATAGCGCTCAAGGACCCAGGAGTATAGGGGTGCTTAGTACAAGGTTACAAGGCACAGTACATGGTAATAAGCAGTGAAGCTAGAGCAATTTAAATGGCAGTTATATACAGGCAGCGGGGGTGAAAGCACCCAATAGTAACATAAGTGAGGCATAAACAGTGAATACATTATATAGCTAGGTCTGACTTCAAAGATGACTATTTGTCAGAAGCCACCCAATGACAAGTTTCCTGAATGACTGGAAGGAGTTGGATGATTTTATGCTCAGTGGCATGGAGTTCCAGAGTTGGGGGGCGAGGACAGTAAAGCTCGAGCCTCCGGCTCTTTTGGAGTTAAATATAGGCACTGTAAGGCATAAGGTGTTGGAGGATCTCGTGGTTCTAACGGAAGGTTTCATGGTGAGTTTGTTAGTCAGGTATGGGGGTGCTAGATTGTTGAGAGCTTTGTACGTCAGGCAAAGTGTTTTTAGGTCGATTTTATGTTGGATGGTGAGCCATCTGCATGTAGTTCTGGTGGCCGAGATGTGCTCACATCTGGGGATATTTAGCGCTGCCCGTAGTGCATTGTTTTGAAGGACTTGGAGCTTGTTAATTATCGCTTGATTGGCACCTAAGTAGAGACTATTGCAATAGTCTAGTTTCGATTGTATAAGGGCTCTAGATAGTATGAGGCAACTGTTAGGGGAGAGAAATGGTCTACAGGCTCTAATGAGTTTTCCAGTATATGCCGTGGCTGAGGCGGTTGCATTAATTTGTTTGGTGAAGTTAACGTTGGCATCAAGATAGAAGCCAAGTGTTTTCACATTTTTGGCGACCGGGATGGTGTTGCCATCGATTATGATGTTAGCGTAGTTGGGACTCAATTTGTGTAGGTTGTTCGGTGAGCCAACAATGAGCAGTTCGGTCTTCTCGTCATTGAGGCAGATGCCATGTGTGGCCATCCATGCCTGAATGACGGAGAAGATTTCATTGATCCTGGCTACATCAGTATCGTAGTTGCCCGAGATAGTGAGGAGTATCTGGGTGTCATCCACGTAGTTTGTATAGATGACACCCAGGCGGTCCAGTTTATCAAAGAGGGGCTTTGTAAAGATATTGTAAAGGGTGGGTGAGAAAAATGATCCTTGTGGGACACCACGAGATATGGGGATAGGGTCTGCTGCTGCCTCCAGAGAGAAGACCCTCATAGTCCTATTGGCTAGGAAGGACTGTATCCACGAGACAGCAGAGGGGGAGAAGTGGGCGGCAGTGGAGAGGTGGTTACATAGTATTTTGTGGTCAACCAGGTCGAAGGCCGCTGAGAGATCTAATAGGAGTAGGATGGCAGCCTTGCCCTTATCTTTAATTTCGTCATTCTGACTTTTAAGGTCAACAAGGGCAGTTTCTGTTCCATGCTGAGGCCAGAAGCCAGACTGACGCAATCCGAGTAATTGGTTAGACTCTAGGTAATGCTGAATTTGCAGGTAAGCAACTCTATCGAGTATTTTTAGCAGGAAGGGAACAGTTGTAATGGGCCTGTAATTTGTGGGGATGGAGGGATCCAGAGTCTGTTTTTTTAGTAGCGGGAGGACCCATGATTGTTTCAGATTGTTGGGTACCGAATTAGTGGAGAGGGATGCGTTTATGAGCTTGGAAATGAATGGGGCGAGGTCTCTAGCAGCATCTTTTATGATCTGTGCAGGGCAACTGTCCCCTTTACAGTTTGATGGTTTGAGGGATGTTATAATTTTTTGCACTTCTAGTGCAGTTACTTTTTTGAAGGTGAATCCCTGGTTGGTGTTAGGGGTGGTAGGTGGGCTGGGCATGATGGGGCTAAAGGTGGGGCTGCTATTAGAGAGTTGAAGTCTTTTGTTTTCGATTTTAGTTTGTCGGCCAGTAATTTTGTTTGCCAGGGCATCTTGGATATTTGTGCACCAAGATTGGTCCTTCACAGACGAGTCCATAGGTGGATTAGGGTTTTCTAGCTCCTTCAGGATAGTGAATAGCTCTTTGGTACTGGAGCTGGCATTACTTATTCTTGTGTTGTAGGCTTCCTTTTTTGTGCGGATAATTTCTTTTTTATAGAGGGCAGATGCATTTATAAGATTGACTTTATGTTCCGCGGATGGGTTCTTTTTCCAGAGTGTTTCCATTTTGGACTTATTTATTCTTAGTGTTTTGAGTTCTGGAGTATACCAAGAATTGAGGTGTGCTTTAGGTTTACTTTTACGTAATTTTAGTGGAGCAACGCGGTCAATAGCATTGTTCATGACGTTATTGTAGATGTCTACTAGAAGGGTAGGGTCTGATGTGTTGGGGATCATGTTAAGGGTGGGTAGAACCAGTGGGATGAGGGCTTCAGCAGTGATGTTCTGTTTGTTTCTCGTCAGGCATGCTGGTGCAGGCGGGTGTTGTCTGTGGAGGGGGTTGTTAGTACTAATGTCAAATGAGAGTAGGAAGTGGTCAGTCCATATCAGTGGTTGTGGGTCCCTGCAGATGATGTTGCAGTTATGGGCAGCGAGCCAGTCTAGGGTTCTGCCTTTTTGATGTGTGGGTAAGGTGTTAAGTTGAGTGGAGTTGTGTTCACCAAGTACATTGGCGAGGGAGGAAGCTGGAGTGTCATGAGGGTCATTGTAACCCAGGTTGAAGTCACCGAGGATAATATTCTGTGATAGAGGTTTGGATTTCTCGGCTATGAGGGTGGTTATATCTTCTTCGAATGAACCTATGGGCCCAGGGGGTCTGTATAATAGATTCAAGGTAATGGAGTTCTTGGGGGAGGTTTGAATTTTGATGGATAGATATTTGTAGGACTTTAAAGGAGGGGCGGTCAATGATCTAATGTCGAGCGAGGATTTGAAAATGAGTGCTACACCTCCTCCACGGGCATCCTGTCTGTTGGCGCTGAGGATGGAGTAGTTGTCTAGAGAGATAGAGAGGGGCCTGCTGCAGTATGGAGCCAAGTTTCTGTGATGGCGAGGAAATCCAGGTCTGCTGAGCAGATGATGTCTGCAATTTCCGTAGGGTGGGTCACGAGGGATCTAACATTGAGTAAGGCTCCTTTGAGTGGCACAGAGTTTGCAATGGTGTTTTTATTGGCCACCCTCTGTCCCCCGGGCCCATCTGCTCACCCTGCCACTCTGCCGCACTGCTTCCAGTCCACCCCTTGCACTGGGGTCTGTATCTGTACCCATACAGCCTCCCCTTTTTCTTCCTGCACTTATCAGACTTACCCTGTCTGCTGCCTTACACCTAGCATGTGCAAATTGCTGGCTGCACTACCACTGTTTGTTGCCTTTATTATTTATTTATTGTTATTTATCTGTTTCTCCTCTGCTTCGCACTTTCCACTTCTTCCCCCTTCCATGCATTTTCCCCTGACCCTCTCCCATGCACTTGTGCATTCTCAATGTCACTGGGCCTAGTAAGATCGCTGTTTTGTTCTCCCCTGTTCCTCTCCCTTGCCGTATTGCGCTCTGAAACACTTGTGTACGAGCGCAATAGAAATAAAATATCAATATCAATATCAATAAACTGCAACAAACCTATAAGCCATCTAAAAATGTTGAGACCCCCTCTAATTTTGCCCCCTTTGACAAAATCTCACCAGACTTTGTTAAAACATTCATATTTAGGTTTAACATCGTTTTGCCAATTGTTGTGCAGATTCGTCAAGTGACACCACATTTGTAAGCTGTAAAAATATTTGGGTACCTCCCCCTCTAATTTCATTCTCTCTTGACAAAACAGCACTACAATTTGCAGAACCGTTCAGAGTCAGGTTTCATTGAAAGGCACAAAAGTTATAACCCATCCGAAAATGGCTTTTCCCCAACCCTGCAAAGCAGAAATAGGCATAGATGCCCCGAACATTTTAGATGTCCATGAACATCACAGGACTGCCCTGGACATGAAAACTGTTTGCGGGCATCGAAGTTGACAAGTGCAATCTTTTGATTTTACTGCGATGTTCACGGACACCAGCGGATGTCCGCAAATCCAACATGGTCAGCGTTTCCAAAAATCAGACGCATCTCATGCTTTTAACCATCCAATCAGCGTGCATGCCCAATGTCAGACCTCACGTCACCCTCTGGACAAATCAGAGGCTGGTCTGCGGACTGAACAGAGAAGTAAGTCCGCGGACCTAACCCAGATATCACTAATTATGTTTTAACCATTTTTTGGTTGTTTTAAAATAAACTACTGGACAGATTACACCAAATTTACAAAGGCACGCTTTCGGGACTAAGCCGCTGCTCCTGCCACAAAATTGGTGAAAATTCATCTGGTGGTTTGGGCTGTAGGCGTGAGCACATTTCTTTTTCCATTGCGTCTATGGGAAAGACCACACATTTTGGTACCCCCCCTATAACTTTGCCCCCCTCGACGAAACCTCACCAAATTGTGCAGGATCAATCTGATGGGCCATATACTTATTTTACAAAGTTTTGTGGTGATTAGTCCAGGGGAGGAGAGTTATAGACCACCCAAAAAGTGCTCTTCCTATGGATTGAGCAACTTCACCATAACTGCAGGGCCGCTACTGCAGAGCCTGTAATGTATTGTTTGTACTAACACAATTATGTAGTAAATGTTGAGTTATTACCTTGTAATCCATGTTTAACGTTACTAAAAATCATGCTAAAGTAACATTCATTATTTAGTAGCGAAAATTGACAAATTAAGCATACTGTACTTTTATGGTGCGTGCGGCAGCCATTACCTATGTGTACGTATTATTAGGTTCCTGGATTAACAACGCTCCCATATGACATTTTGTTTACATGAGCAATTTTTTTAATAGTAGGTTTCCTAATCACACATGACATTTTGCTACCAACATTGTAAACACAACCCCGGTAGAAACTTTGCATCATTATTAATTTAATATGTGAGGACATCAGTGATGTGATCAATGATATTTGTGAGGTGATCTTTGATGTTCTGGTTCTTAGTAATAGCACTGCACACTGGTGGTGCGAGTTATGGCTGCTTTGCTTACCATAACTGGCAAATTTCTGATGTTTTTTGGTTTTACTTGTCACCATAACGTCCCGTTAACAAAGATTTTCATTGCATTTCATAGGTTTTTATTAGTGCAACCTAACCATAAAGTCCCTTTAACAAACTTTTTTCACTGAATTTCATGGGTTTTTACCAGTGCATCCTAATTTGCAACAACTTCCTAGTGTCATACTTACCACCAATATAGCAGAATTTCCGGCCGATGTAGAAAGTTTGAACCTAAAACAGTGCCATTCCACACCTCCTAACAACATATTTAACACTTACATACATTTTTCCAACTTTTTACACTATTTTTTTTTTGCAGATGTTAGCAAACGTCTGACATCATCGTAGGCTCTCCAGACAGTGTCATGTAACCGGGGTCATGTGCACGTCATGATGACGTGTTCCCGAACGGATCGGTGCTTCGCTAACAGGTGTGTGCTTTGCAAACAGTTCAAAACTGCATTTTCAGCTGATCTAGGAAGTTTTAAGATGAAAATGTAACCTTGCACAGTTCCTACACCTATTCTTACTCAGTATCCATTTACAATCTAGGACACAGCACATGCTCGGAGGAATATTAGCAGAACTGGTATTTATCTTCAAAAACAGCATCAGCTATTGCAATCCCTCCTCCCCAAGAGCCACCACCACCAGCTGGAGAGCCTAGACAACAGAGAAAAAGTGCAATAATTTAGAAAGCAATGACGAGGACCAGGAAGATGAGGTAGAGGAAATGCCTACCTCTACCACCAAGAGAGAATCATGGGAGTGGCAGTTCTTTTCCACCATTACAAGGGTGTACCAAAGGTTAAGGCTACCAAAATGAAATGCACTGAGTGTACTCAGTTGCAGACAAACTGGGCAGTACTCCTGAAAACCAAACCCAGAAAAGACAACAGTAAATTGATACACATGTTAAAATTCTCTGCAAAGAGCCATCAAGTGGGGAGAACCATCAAAAAGAATTGAAATTTTCATCAAGTTAGATCCATTCCTTAACAAATTGCTCCAGAACTACCAATCTTGGCATATAAAAGAGGACAGAACTTTAGCGACTCACTAATCAAAGCAGAAAGAGTAAAGAAACCCACACAAGTAGTGCTACACAAACAAAAATCAGGCACATTCCCGTGCCTCAATTGTCAGCATTGCTCTAACATTATTAAAGGGAAACACATTCATCACCCCAACATGGGCAAAACGATCAAGTTACAGCATTTTGCGACTTGCAACACAAAAAATTTGATATACGCACTCAAATGCTCTTGTGGCATATACTATGTAGGACAGACCACCAGGCGGCCAAAAGATTGTTGGACCGAACACAAGTCCAACTTCAGAACACAAAACATTAGATCACCCATCTGCAGACATTTCAAAGAAGCCAGACACACAATAGCGCAGATGAGATGTGTGATTCTCGAGGTAATCCACCCCTTGCCTAGGGAAAGGGATCTACAAAAGAAACTAACAAAAAAGAGAGCTCTTCTAGATCTACCATTTGGACTCCATGAGTCCCTTTGGGAATAACAAAGAATACTTTCAGGGACCTTACCTGTAAGATCACATAACCCCTCCCCCGAGACATAGATATTTCCAAACCATGATGTGGCATACAACACCTGCCTCCATCTATTCTGGGGAATAACTGCAATATAGACACTTTTAACAACCAATGTACATAAAACATACTGGCCCTCATTACGACCCTGGCGGAAAGTGACTGACCGGACCGCCACAGCGTAAATAGCGTTTCCGCCATTGCACGAAGGAGCAAAGTGCGGCCCATTCCGACCCATCGGGCACGAGCACCACGGCATGGCGGAAGTGCAAAGTCCGCGATGGCGGAAATGACCCCAAAACGGCCCACACCGCCGCCGTACGGCGCCCTAGGTGCAATACCGCCACCCATCACAGCGGACACCGCAGTGTGCGCCTACCGGAAAGTACGGTGACCGGAAATATACGGAAACGGAAGTAAAAACATGGGCCCGGAACGGGAAACATCCCGCCGTACACCTATAAAACCACTAAAACCACACAACCACCAAAAACACTACCCTGAGACACACCCCAACCCGTCATCCACCCTAGCGAAACCAAGAAAAATGGGAAAAGTAGCGAAGAAAGCGTGCGACCGCAAGCGGCAGGTCCACTTCTCCCGTGAGGAACTCACCGTGCTAACAGAGACCCTCCAGGAGAATGCTGCCGTCGTCTTCTCCACGCAAATGACCAGGACGGCACTTGCAAACAAGAAGGCCATATGGGCTCTGGTGGCACAGCGGGTAAGTGCGGTGGGGACCGCACCCCGCACCCCACAGCAATGCCGAAAGCGATGGGACGACCTGCGGATACGCGTCCGCAGCATACTCTCTGCCAACCGCAACATTGCCACAGCCACCGGGGGAGGTCCTGAATCACCCATCAAGTTGACCCCCTGGGAAGAAATCTGTGCCTCCACCATCGGAATGGAGAGCATAGAGGGAGTCGGAGGGATGGAGAAAGGAGTGCAGACATCCGAAGATTCAGGTAGGTGGGCCAGATAAAACAATGCCAAATCCACAAAGTCCATCCATGTGAAGTACCATGTGTCCACATAGTGCAACAGAAACACATGTCCAGGAGAACGTCCACACACATCGGCCTGATAGCGCACGTTAAAACCCACAATAAATACATAAATAATTAAAAACCCCTAAAACACGCACTACACGTGCAGCAGGCACACCCTAACTGCAGGCTGCCAAACAACTGCACCCTCACTCCACACACAAATGAAAGCACCTCCAAGGCCCCGACCCAAATCACCCTCAGGTACCACCCCAATGCATGTGATACAATGCCATTCCAATTCCCACAGACCCATCAATAACCCTCGCCCTCCTTTACTCCACCACAGGGTCCGATCCAAACGACGAGCATCAGGACACCCCTACCAGCACACCTGCAAAGAGGGCCAAGACCAACGGCCAAAGACCCTCCACCTCAGCTGCACGCATCAAGACACGGCAGCAGCACAAATCAGGTGGCAGCACAGAGGAGGGAACATCAACAGGCACCCCAGCAGCCAGCATGCCCACAACACCACCACCACAGGTCCCCCCAACGGATGCCACAGAAGGCACTGCCTCTGGTGGCAGCAGCACCATAGGTGACACCCCATTGATGGCAGCATGCTCCGACACAGAAGACGGGGATGTCGAAGTCAGATCCATCCATGACCTGTCCCAATCCCCCTGTCTGTCCCATCCCGTACAACATGAGGATGCCACGCAGGGGCACCCACAAGACGACGACTGGCCATCCCCCACAAGCCCTGTGGCAAGGCAACATGAGGTCAACAGCCCCTCTGTGACACCCCCGCAAATGGCCATGGCCCAGCAGAGGCAACAGTCCCTCGACCAGTTAATCGTGCAACAGCAGCAACTGGCCACGCTCCTCAAGGACCATGCCGATGAATGTGGGGGCACTAAGGCAGACATAGAAACATCAACTGAGACACTTAGGGCAGAAATGGAGAGAGGTACAGAGACACTAAGGGCACAAATGGAGAGTAGCACCGAGAGCCTGAGAGTCCAAATGGAGAGAAGCACCGAGAGCCTGAGGGGGGAACTGCATGCGACGTCCAAGGACGTATGTGCCGAACTTGCCGCAGTGCGCCGTGTGCTCACTGAGCTCTCGCAAACCCTTAGGGACATGCATGGACGTGAGCAGGCAGAGACATCATCCGTTGCAAGTTCCGTCCAGGGCAGCCCCCAACGTAGATCTGGGAGGAACCTGCGCTCCACAGGCAGGGGTGCCCCTGATACCCGCAGAGGGGGCTTGCAATAGCGACTGCCCACTGACAATGAGCAACTTTGGACACTGGTGTTCGGGGGGGAGGTAGGAGGGTGGAGGGGGTGTGTTGGGCTCACTTGGGTGGCGGGTCGATAGGGTGTACAACATGATATCACATATGCCATAAACAGTGCACGATCAACCAATGAGATGTGTGGACATTGATCTTTGTGTACTAGGCCATCATAGGCGTACAGTCCATATTGTGCATGTCCCAGACACACACAGTGCCACGAGTCCCGTGTCCATGTATCAGCCACCAGGCGTGAGTGCTAGAAGCATACATCAATGAGATGCTGACGAATGTCACGGCCCTCCGGTGCCTCGCAGACTCCTTGAGGTGCTGCCACATCCCCACCCTCATCATGACCATCATCAGGTGCTTGCAGTTCTGCGTCAGGGGGCATGGGCACATTTCTACGTACGCAAATGTTGTGGAGCATGACACATGCCATCACCATCTTTGCAACCTTCTCATGGCGGTACAGGAGTGCCCCGCCAGACCTGCTGAGGCAGCGGAAACGACCCTTCAGTAGGCCGAATGCCTGTTCAATGACTACACGGGTACGTGAGTGGGCATGGTTGTAGTCCTCCTCATGCTGGTCCCGTGGGTTCCGGACTGGTGTGAGGAGCCATCTCTTCAGTGGATATCCAGCATCACCTGTATGTGGACGATAAACGTATGATGTGGAATGCCATTGCTACGTACGCACACCCCCCCCCCTTCCTGCCAGGTCATTGCCGAATCACATACCCCACATTATCATGCATGTAATGAGACTCACCGAGTAGCCAGGATCTGTTCCCTGCGTGTCGCTCCATGTAGCGTGGTATTGTAGAGTTCCTCAAGACCATAGAATCATGGGTTGATCCAGGGAATCGGGCACAACAATGTGTAATGATCCTGTTGGAGTCACACACCATTTGTACATTCAGGGAATGAAATTGTTTTCGGTTGCGGTACTGGGCCTCCATGGCATGTGGGACGACCAATTCCACATGGGTGCAGTCGATGGCACCAATGCAACCCGGTATGCCGGCAAGTGCATGGAATCCCACTTTTGTGTTGGTAATTTCCTGCTCCGAGCGTGGTAGAGAGATGTAGTCGTCTGCGTGCTGCAGGAGGGCATCGAGCACTTGCAATAGTGTCCGTGAGAACAGTGGCTGAGAAATGCCATGCAACTGTCCGACTGTGTGCTGGTAGGTGCCTGTGGCCAGGAAGTGGAGTACAGACACCACCTTCAGTAGGGGTGGGATGGCGGTTGGGCTATCTATCATGCTGACAAGGTCAGCCTGTGTCATGTCCACAATGGCGGCTATGGTGTCCCGGTCCCTACGGTAGAGGGTGTGGATCTGCTCATCAGTGAGGTTGAACGGATGTGCTCGGAGGCGTGGGATTGCGGGCTGCCTGCGTGGTGGTGGTGGCTGTGCTGGCGGCCCTTGCTGGCCCTGCCTTGGCCTCCTCCTCCTCCTGCGTCTCCTCCGTGCGGCCGGTTGTAGTTGGTGTTCGTCTTCTTCTTGGAGTTGGAGTACTTGCAGTGCTATCAGGTCCCCCAGGGCCAACATCGCGAGTCCTGCCGGTAGCATTTCGGTGTGGTTGTGGGAGGAGACTGGGTGTGCAATTTATGTGTTTTCAGGCTGTATGGCCTCCACCTGTGGTGATTCATTCCACCTGTGCAAACTGCTCTCCCCTTTGGCCGAGCACGTCCCGCACACAACACTGCAATTCGAGGAATGGCATCTTGCTATTGCAATCATGTATTTGTACCCGATGGCCGTGTAACATTGGTTGATATGTTCATTCTGCTGTGGTCCCATTGTTTCACATACTATCTGTGCAGTCGCGAACAGACTTGTGAAGGGTCAGTGGAACGTAGTACTTGAGTAACGGTGGGCCCTCATGCATCACTGTACCGAGTTGCAACGACGGGCTGGGCGTCCCATTTGTGGGTGAAGGCAGTTGCCATTTTCACACACAGCCGCACTAGATGGATTAATTAGTGATTTCAAACGGCCACAGATGCCTCTTCGACGTGATGTTGCAAATGAGGAATTCGAAGGGCGGCGCTTTCGGTTTTCAGCTAGCGGCGAGGAAATGCCCACAGGTCTGACTGCAAATATAACGTTCTATTGTTCAATGTCCTTGAGACAGGGGCCATGGCGAGGATGCAATGATTGATATGAATGGTTTGGGATGCGCAATAGCGACGTGGGCGATGAGGCCGGACGTTCCCAAATACATGTTACTTCACTACACTGGAATTATGGGCTGGGGCACTGTGGATTTTGCAGGCTGCATAACGCACAGACTCAATGGATATTTCTAATGTTATGTGAGTAAATATTCAGGCGTTTTAATCCCGGGATGAGGGAATGATGAATGGATGCATGGGCAGGTGATTTGATACAGAGTTTGCCATGTACAGGGCTTCTTGGAATCTATCCGCCTCCCCTGCGCTATGTGATGCAGGGCTGCCATAGTGGGACCATCGTCTATCTGGCCTTGTTGAGCCCTCCCTGTCTCGACGCGCCCTCAGACACTTGTGTCCATGCACGTTACCAATCCCATCTGATGGATTCTGTTTTGACAGATGCATGCACAGGTACACTCGTTTGTGATGGTGTTTACACCTCGATATAGATAGTTATGAGTCGCAAGTGGTTTTTGGGTGGTGATGATCCTTTGGAGTGGGCTAGCATGCATATGGCTGTGGATTTAGTGTGATCATTGAAGTGAGTTGTTCGAATGTAGTTCTGATGGCCATTCTGTTCTTTTTCTTTTCTTTTGGTTGACAGGTATCTCCTCCCCTTTTGCCACTGCCATCTGTATGCCACTCCTGCAGATGGCTTTTACTCCCGACACCTGCTGCTTCGTGTTAATCAGTGGAGCAGCATTACGATTTTATGGGACGATCGCCAATGGGCCACATGCCCTTACGCAGTACTAGTGGCTCGGAGCAACATTTCGGCCTTTCAGCTGGACTAGTGCCTCCCCATTGGGACGGCCCAGCGGTTCTGTGCGCTTCCATGTTGCCTTTTCGTACATGAATGTGGCTCTGTGTACCATGATGGAACAGGGCGTCACACAAGTAGTGGCTGGTCATTTCTTGCGGATGCAGCCCACGATGGTGAAATGTGTTTTGGAGTTCATGGCCTAATGGCTGTATGGGCTTGGTGATTTTGTTGTGCATTAAATTTCTATTATGATTTGGCCCGTGTAGGGTTCTTCTTTGCAAGTGATGTGGCATATTCCTATTTGGGGAGCGATGTATTGTGAGGAGATCTGCATTGGGTTCCAGCTTCGGAGTTTAGTTGCGTGGTACTGTACTGGGCGCGTTTGCCTACGAAGCCCAGTGAGGTCAGGGATGGGGGCTGCCAATATGACTGTTTGAATGTTGTCATGCTCAGGGGCGGGGGATTGGGTTTTGTGTAACAGATGCCGGTCAGCCAGGTGGACTGGTGGAATGATGTGATTTTCGGAATGTTGCTGGTCACAGGTGCCTGTGTTTGCGTGCGTTTCGGGGGGGGGGGGACTGTGGTCATGTCCATTGGATTGGCTTCTGTATTCGTGCCATCTGTGCCCTGCAGCTCCCATTGGCCCCTCTTGTGTTTCTTTTGTTCGTTGGCATGCATGGGTGACTTGTACATTTCACTGGTTGCATTGTGACTTCATTGCACCTACGGGGAGTTGTACTTTGTGGGCAGGGAGCGGTGTACAGGCACTCAGTGGGGCCGTTTACGGTTGATTCGCGATGCCGTACTTCTCACCATGGCGGAATGGTACATTCCGCCATGCTTGATGGCGTTAGGTACATGTCCGCTAGGGTCGGAATTGGCGTACCCTTGCGCCATGGTGGTGTTTACGGTTTGGCATGGCGCGCGCGCGCGTGCTTGGTGCAGTTAGCGTTGGCGTTCACTACGGTGTCGCTAATGGCTTCGTACTTTGCGGTGACGGGTCATAGTCGCACCGAGCGCTATTCGATGGCGGTATTGCATTTCCGCCATCGTTTTCCGAATTCCGCCAGGGTCGTAATGAGGGCCACTGTCACAGACCTGATACATGATATGTCTATAACATTCGATGGATATTATCGTAACATCTTAAGCTCGATCAGTGACCTTCTAGCAATATGGATACTCTTGTTTACCTGTTCCATATGAAAGTTACCTTTAAGACTATCACGTGACGGACACCATTTAGCACATATGCCACACTAAGAGCTAGACACACTGCATGGTGCACTTACCTTCAACCCTTTCTGTTGTCCTGATTTTGAGAGGGATAGCATACCTTTTACTTGGCATCCGCACACTCATGCCCATTACATGGTAGACTAATTTTAAACTAGGAATCCCCTTATCATGATTTGGGCTTATTCACTGATTGAATCTACACAAATACAATGTGGATCCTTCCCTTTTTTACCTTTATGCATATCCTGAACTGCCCAATCACAAGTTGGGCCAACACATAGATCCACAAACTGAGAATAACCATCTAATGTTTACATCTCTAATGAACGACAGCAACGATGTCATCACGTCACGCGCCCATTCAGTTTATATCAATGGCCAGCCTTAGCAACGCGGTCAGCAGTAACACTTCCACTTTGTGCTGGGTGTACTGGGGCGGATGGAACAGTACATTATTTTGTGATTATTTTGTGGAGATGTCATTACCTGAGTATTTTTCACTCATCCTACAGGCAGGTCACTGCTGGAAGTGCATGCTCTCGAAGGCATAACATGCATGTCGCATAACTCCCAGGTTTTTACTTACTTCTAATGAATTATAAGGTGAGGGTTTTTATATACTTTTACTATACTTTCACGGTGAGGTAAAATGCAATAGAGTCAGTTATTGTTAATTATTAGGTACTACTTAAGATTGTTTGTGAGTCCTCTTTTTCCTTGTAGTTACTTGGGCACAGTAGAAGAACAGATTTGGACCATACACACACAGTGCATACGAGAGCAGTACATGCCTAGAACTCTCTTAATTTTAAGTAGATTTAGCAATCTTAAAATGCATCTGTATCTTGATTGTATAGAAACAGAATTAACACATGAGGATAAACTATTATCACATTGATACAATTTTTCTGTTATATTACAGTTAAACTTCACATATATGAACCCCTGATGAAGAGCATAGCAACTCAAAACGCGCTGGGTGTCCGATTAAAAGATATTTGTGAAGAACAAAGGAACCTGTTGGACATGTTTCTCTAATTGCAATTTTCCTTTAACTAGTATTTAAGACTTTGATTGAACTTGCTTGTTAAACTTGTTATTACTGAATTACTTATTTACAACACTAAGATTATCTACTTTATAGTTGTACAAGTGTTCAATATAACAGTTTGGCTCTTTTTGGGCCATTGAAAGTGTGCAAGGGACGGGAGTTCCCATATTTTGGGAACTTTATATTTGTCATTCAGTACCCCTACAGGACCACCTCCATGCTCCGCCACACCAAATCCAACCACCGTGATGCTTTCAGAAAGGCTGTTCCTTTCGCAGGAAGTAGTAGGCTGTCTTCCTCTACCTCATCTTCCTCAACCAATACTGCAACCACACAAGTTACTCCTGTCAGGCACACAATTCCACCAGCTACCTTGCAAGCCATAATAAAGACTGTTGATCCATATCTTTTGAAGACAACAGTATTCTGTATACACTGCAATATAACCACTCTGCAGGGGGAGCCATTTCAAAGTGCTTTTGAGGCTGTAATCAAGGCGCATGAGAAACATCGCCCCCTACCTTATATGCAGTGCACGCCCAATATCTTCCCCTGTTCACCTGCACCTCCATAGCTGTGCTTGCTGCCCCTTCACTTACTTCCCTCCCCACCTTACTTCCTGCAATCTTCTGCAAAAAATAAATAAAAATAAAAATAAAAACACAAAAAAGAGCCTCCTTTAGGAACCACCTTTCACAGTTAAAAAAATAGAAGTTAAACAAATAAGCTTATAGTCTCCATCTACTTTATATTTTTTAGTACAGTAGTTTGACTCCATAAGATTCTCCAACATTCCCATTAGCATGTTCTACTATGCTAATGGAAATAATGGACAATTGTATGCTACAGAAAAAGAAAAAAGCACAAAAATGTTCTGTCCCAAATACCTTTCTCTAACATAAAAAAGACCATAATCCATGGCCCTTCATGACTATCCATGGTCTCTGCAGTCCCCTCTCTAGGGCATGCATTATCAAAAAGCCCAGATTGCACCTGCACGCCATTGCATAAAACAGCCCTTCTACCCTATATACTGTTATGTTTGTAGTACTCCCTCATTGCCTGCTTTGAAAATGTCACACATGTATCCACCAATCAGTTAAAAGATCAATCTCTACTTATAACCTTATCAACAAGTTAAACTTCCACACACCAACTGCCACTTAAAAATGTTCTGCACATTTTTTGCATATACATTTCACTTGCTTATCCAAACACATTGTACACACTGCTGCTATATATGCATTGTGCAGTGAAAGAAGTGCATGAACGGAACGAGGAATAGGGATTACCAAGTGCTCATACAAGTACAGAAGGAAAGTGACAAGACATGCGAAACTGGGAGCCCACTAGCTACGTTCTGGGGCAGAGGAGTCCCAAGGGTGTGATACACATCCGCCAGATGGTAGACCCGCAAGGACAGTGCTGGCTGAAGGGGGTGGGGTGCGTACTGGTATTGACTAGATATAGGGCCTGGAATCTGTGAGGTTCATGAGGGACCAGGCCACCAGTCTTAGTGGCAGTGGTATGAGTTAGCAGGGTAGGGATCAAGTAAAATAGAAACACAAAAGCAGAGTTCTCAGAAGTTTCCGGAATGTAAGGAAGTCCAGCTCAAGTTTAAGAGGTGCAGGAAGGCTGTTTCAAAGGCAGGCACCGACCGAAGACAGAGAAATCCCTCCCGCTCTTTTTTTCAAAAAGCATTTGACAAGCAGAGTATTGGAGTTACAGCATTGGAGGGCTCTAGCAGTGCAGTATTTCGGGAAACAAAGTTGGACATATTGTAGCCCTTGCAATTAGCAGGAGCCAATGCACACACTTTAGGGCTGCAGCTATATGATCCCTGGGCTTGAGACCAAGGATAAATCTTGCAGCCCTATTCTAGATTAGCTGAAGGGGGTATAGACAACAAAGGCAGAGGTTAAGGTAGAGGCTGTTGCAGTAGTCTTACCTAGACTGCACCAGGGCTCTACAGATGTTGAGCTTCTGGGGAAAGGTGAGGAACGGTATAATGCCAGTAAGGAGGTAAAGCTGAATGCTGGGCTTTATTAACAAGCTCCAAAATGTAAGGAGTAAAGGAGAGAGAGGACTTAAAGATAACCCCAAGGTTTTTGGCCTCACAGGATGGTGAGCGTAGAGGGCCCAAAGACAGCGGCCAGAGTGTAGGAGAAAAACAGGGGACAGATGTCACAGTAAGAAAGATCTCTGTCTTACTGGCATTGAGACACAGATTGTTAGCCACACACAATACCTTGATTGCAGTCAGCCAATTAGAGATAACAAACAAGGACAATAAATTAGTTCAGAGAAGTTTAAGGAAACCAGTGTGTCATTAACATAACACTGGAAATGAGAAAATAAGAAGGACTTCAGGTGAGCCATAGGGACGAAATAGATATGGAAGTGCCACAATTATAGTATAAAACCATGGGGTACTCTGTACAGTGAGGTGGAGTACACACAGCTCAGTTGCATCTGATAAGGGTGGTTAGTGAGGAAAACAAATCAGCCAGTCCAGTGCCAGGTCCATGATGCTAATCGTATCATTTAACCATTAAATGCTGATACAATTGTTGACGTGTGAAAGGTGGAGGAGACATCAAGAAGCACTGTCCTCAATTGTACTACAATCATAAATACCATATACGCTTTAATTATATCATTCCAACATATTACAAATATTATGAACTTCCTCTACATTACCTATAATTATTATACACATATTACTTTAGTGTCTGTGGCCAGTGGCCAAAACCAACATAATAGAATGAAACCATACATGTATGTGCAATACACCGTCAAATAACAAAAATCACCCAGAATCCTGTGCCATCGATATGATGTCCGTGGACAGTAAGAATTGACTGCAGACTCGGCGGCACCTGCAAACCCTTTTATTCCTCTATACAAACAGCACAATCATATCTTTATTCCAACCCCCCCACCCTTTCCAACCCCTGGTTCAACCACCAAATAACCCCAAATGTGTTTTCCAGACTTTATTCCCAGAGCGCTATCCGCGGAAACCGGCAGCTGTCCGCGGGTCCAACATGGAGGCTGTTTCAAAAAATATGACGCACCTCACGCTTTTTATCATCCAATCAATGGGCACATCTGATGTCCTTGGGCATCATGCCTGACCCTGATTGTTCATGGGGATTGTCCACAGACTGAATAGGGAAGCAAGTCCGCAGACTGGATCCAGATATCAGTCATTTCTTTTTATCAACATTTTGGCTGTTTTTTAAGAAACTACTGGACTGATTTACACCAAATGTACAAAAGCACACTTTCGGGACCAAGCCGCTGCTCCTGCCGCACATTTGGTGAAAATCCGTCCAGCCGTTTTGGCTGTAGGCATGAGCAAAATGTTTTTTCCAATTGCGTCTATGAAGATCTCCACACATGTTTGGGCTCTGCCTATAACTGTGCTCCCCTGCCCCCGGACGAAACCACACCAAATTTCGGAGAAGTCTTCCAAGGTGGCCATACCCTTTTTTGCAAAATTTTGTGAGGATTCGTCCAGGGTGGGGGGGGCGAATTATAAGCCATCGGAAAAGTGCCCTTTCTATGAGTTTAGCAACTCAACCGTACCTGCACAGCCATGTAGTTATGGTTAAGATACTCAACCCTTAGAAGAGCACCTTTTGGGTGGCTTATAACTTTGGAGCTGTTTGACAAATCCTCACCAAATGATGATGTCATTTGTGATATCATCTTTGATATCCTCGGTGTTAGTGTTAGCAGTGCATGGCAGTGCATACAGCTTTAAACTGTGCCCACTGTCTATTATACAACACTAACCAGCCACTAGCTATGGCTTTCGTCTGTGCCCACTGTATATATTATATACTCTAATCAGCCACTAGCCATTGTCTTCAACACAATACTAACCAGTGGCCACAGCCTTTGGCTGTGCTGACTGCATATTCTAACAAATTAATGGACACTAGCTATGGTCTTTAGCCATGGCCACTGACTACAGCTTTCAACGTTGCCCACTGTATATTTTAAAACAGTAATGGGCCACTAGGCATGGCTTTTAACCATGCACATTGGTATTTTTGAACACTAACTGACCACTAGCTATGGCCATTGGTGCTGGCCAGGGACCTCAGCCTTTGTCATGGCCAAGTCCACAGCCTAAATTGTTATTAAGGTAATCAAAGTTTTCATGAGCTAACTTATAAATGGTTTTATGTCTAATTCCATTATTGATGTAATCAGTTATATACAATGTCATTAGTATTGTCCCCAGTGATGGCATCAGTGATGTGATTTGTAATGTCATCATTGTTCTCATACAACATGTAATTAGTGATGTCATCAGTGATGTGATCTGTGATGTTATCATTGTGGTCATAGGCTGCGCAACAGGGGGCGCGAAGTTAAAGTGACTTTAGCTGAATTTCAGGGATTTTGTTGCGTTAAATTCTCACCTTAACATCCCTGCAACTAAAGTTGTGTCCTTGAATTTCAAGGGTTTTATATTCCATAGATTTTTTGAATGCTTCCAAACCACTAGCATGGTCTTCGGTCATGGTCAGTGAGCACGCCCGAACACTACCAAACCACTTGCCATAATCCGTGGGCACGGCCACTCTGCATTTTAAAACACTTGCAACCCATCACACAAAGACAATCATCAATCACAAACTGATTTTGTCCTGTTTTGACAGTGGAATTGTTATGTATGAAATATTTCATGCTTTGATAACTCACAATGTTTTTAGGCAATGCGTAGTGAGATTACATTATTTGCCATAGGCCACACACTTTGGTTAAGCAGTGTGCTCCATGCTCCTTGTTTTATGGCTGTTCTCTTGGTGACTGTTGTAATACATCGCACGACCCCACCTAGCACACCTAAGCAGAAGGGAAACTGGAATAAAATGAACGGCTGCAAGAATAACATATGCCCAGGTACTTCTGCACCCATAGCAAAAATCAAAAGCTGCCACCCATGAATATACACACAGTAAGTGAAGATATATCTAAAATATACAAATGTAGTTCAATTGACTTTATCTTTAGTAGAAAGTGTGCAAGACAAAATAGCATTGGGAAAATAACTGAACCAGTGTCCAGGGTTGCAAAATTTCTTGCCACATCGTGGGTATACTCATTATTCAGGCAATAAGCCCCAAGCCGGCGGGCCATTACTGCATAAGGTAATAGTTACAGGCCCAAGTGTAGCGAGGTTCTTAACGAAGGCCCTGGGGGCATTAGCTTATGCAGTAATGGCCTGCTGGGTTGGGGCTGACTACCATTAGTACCCCAGCCCGTTAGACCGGGGTACTAATGGTGTTTTGTTCCTGGCTGCGAGACGCATTGCGATTCACAGCCAAAGAAAAAAAAGTTGCTGTAGCGGACTGGAAAACATAGTCTGTTTTCTCTTTCCATTGCGGCCATAGTAAACAAAGAAAATGGCCACCATGGAAGGGGAGATCGGAATACATGTAGTCCCTTCTCTCCTTCCATGGCGGCCGTTCAACTAAATAGGAAAAAAAGTAAAGAAAAAAATGGACTACACGTAGTCCCTACTCCCCTTCCATGGTGGCCTGTAAAGAAAGTGAACACTGGCATGAGGGACTCGCAACAGCATGTGCGTGCTTACCATCTGGTAAGGCTTGCAAACACACCAATCGATGCACTAGTTCAACTAACAATATCCTGCACCGGGTACTAATCCCCCATCTTGACTGTGAGACTACAAACACCAGAACGCAATTCAGCCGTGTGTTATGAGATATTTAAAACTAAGAAAACACAAGGCATTCGGGATTGTGGACTGTCTCCCATCCATGCAGTTATCGGGACCGACCCTGCTTAGTTTCAAAGTGAGAAAGGATCCAGCCCCCTTAGGCCATGTTTCTCTAAGGGGTCTTGAAAGGTGGGCTTTATTTGGCAACATGGCCTTTGGGGACTGACGCCTTCCTCACTTTGAAGCTAAGCAGGGTTCGTCCCAGTTTTTGCTGGGATGGGAAACCCACTTTTGCTGTAAAAATATATATATATTTATTTCATTATTGACTGGGAGGCTCCAAATACCAGAATGCAATTCACCAAAAGGTAAAACAATGGTCTCTAAGTGCAAATCTTTCAAGGACTGACAGTAGCCCCCAATTGAGGACAGATATTTCTGATGGGCCCCCTAATTGTAATTTCTGCTTATATTTTCTATTAAGGTCAGTCACCATACATGCTTTTTTAAGAGCATTGCGCCTCCTGGACACCCTTTGGGCCACCCCCATGGGGGCCAGCACCACAGTTTGATGACCACTGCCCTAGGTCCACCCCCGCTTACATTGTCCATTTAGAACTGGGTGATCCCTTGTCTATGGATGTTATTGTAGCTCAACCACTTTTTCTCTGGTGGAGACTTTGGGTGCATGATAAGATTTCATTAACACAAGATATCATTAACGATATAACAAATGTAAGATTTATCAACAGAATTAGTTGGTTAATTAATATTCTATGTGCCCTTCAATATTTGGGCTTACAGGACTGGTTCCTGAATCCTAGGAGCATTCCGGTAAATGCCAAGATCATTTTGAAAGAGAAAATATGGTTGATCAATATAACTGGGAATTGATAACTTGGCATAATACCTGTGATAGTACTACCCGCAGGGCTAGGCATAGCCAGATACCTCTTGTAAGAGACAGATTCAATAGAATGTTGTTAGCTTGTTTTCAGTCGCATTGTTTGTTTTAGGTTCGGGTGATGGTATGGCAGGGATGACACAGAGATGATCTACGATTGCAACTCAGGAGATTTGGAGTCCCCAATGCAAGTCTTTTTATTTTGTGGATTTGATATCGGACCGAGAAAGCGATATTTACTACCATTATAACAAGAAAGTTTTTTTTTTTTTATCAATGCCAGGCAGCTTTTAAATTTGTATTCCTTCTGCATGATGTGTAGGTAAGTGTTTGTATTGCTATTTTATTGCTGCAGTTTTAAAGATTAGAGCTACAAAATGTAATAATTTTAACCTCTGACACATTTTTGTATTGATTTGGTGATGTCGTTTGTCACCAAATAAAGGTCACTAGTGCTGCACTACTCATACCTGTACTCATTTCGTCCCACCTGGGAATAGGACAATATTTATCGTGGCAGTAGGCTTGTGTGAGATTATTGTTCATGGACAGTAGATAGGTTGTGGCTGAACACGTGCGAGTCTAGGATGGTGCGTAGTGTGTTCAAACATGAAATGTGCATGTGCAGTTTGACCTTAGCTTTTCTTTATGTGCATCGCCAGCGCAGTTCATAGATAATTTAGTTCTTTTCGTATTTCCACAAGATGGAAAGTCCCAATGGAAACATTAAATGACATGTCCAATGATAACAGTAATGGTGTTTCAGGTTTTTTCTCCTCTAGATAACAGATTCCCGCCGGCTAACACACGTCCTCAGACCGGCGCGCCTCCCGAGTCCCTTTGGCGCACGAGGAACCATGCGCGCTTGATGCATGGCTCCCGCAGCAGGCCTCTGTGTGCAGCAACAGATTTGTTCAGCAGAGGTCTCCGAACATCTGCCACATCTGTCGGGGCTGAGATGACGTACTGTAGAAAACAGCGATGGCTCAATGAATTCAGGCAGCTTCATTGCAGTGGAAGGCGGATCTCCCTCTGATGCAGGAGTCTCCCTGGACCGCCTGGCTTTCTTCTTGCTCAAAACATGCAGAAAAATAGCAAAACGCTAGACCATGAAAGATATCTTCATTTCATGTTCACCGTGTTCGCAGTTCCTTGATGTCATCATGCCTGAATAATTGAAATCTAGGGTGCCATATTTCTAATCTTGAAGATGCATATTTTATTTGACTTACTTGGGCTTCCAGAACTATCATGAATAACAGGAAAATGCAAAACAAAAACATATGTGATGAATACAAGCATGGTTTAATTCTGCGAGAGGTAGCAACATGCTACAGTGAGACTTGTTTTAGGGGTAGATAAGGGCGATCACACCTCTGAAAGTAGCTGAGAAAGTCCTAGCACTGAGCCGCAATAAGGGCATAGGTCAATTTCAAGCTGGGAAGTCTCATTTAGAGAACCCTAATGGACAAGGCCAGGATAGGCCTTGCCCCCTAGAAAAGGAAATGCAACGTCCTATCCCACACTGTCCATGCCTAAAGACAGAAGGAGTCTCCATCCCTTCATATAAAACATCTAACACAGAACATCAGGATTGTCCGGTGTGGGGCCCAATGTTATCTTATTTGGCTTTTAGTCTGTGCAAATCACTACAGTAGTGCTCTTAAAGCGCTGAGTCCTTGTCTGTGGTTGAGCGAATTGTGACCCCACCCATTGTGTTAAACCAAACTGTGGTCTGAGGGAGGAGAGGGAAAGAATGACTTGGGGAGAATGTGTGAATGAAATATGACAAAGCAAGGCAACAGACATTTAGGTAAAATGACAACAGGTAGACTGCAGGTGAGTGCAGGGATGTATGTACGAGATGTGCAGCTGTATGGAGTGTTCTGCCCAGGATCTCCCTCGATAACTGGCCATTCTGCAGTCCACCATGGCCGCGATTCTTGGTTGCCTTGTTTTCCCCTCACTTTCGGTGCACCGGCTGAATTCTAGAGGTTGATCACTTTAAGGTGATGATTGTTGTATGTAGTGCACTTGAGATACATTTTCTTTGACTCGCACACAATTGCCTTGCAGCATTAACTAGCTGGGATGCACAGGAACCAAACTACTCAATGCCAGCATTCCCTAGTCCACAGGTTCCTCATATACGCATAGAAAGTAAGAGCAAGGAGCAAACCTGCAGGAAATGAGGAAAGTTCCAGCCGTGTAGAGGTTCTGACAATAAGCCACAAACCAGAGCAGAGTTATCTCAATGCGACCAGCAAAGGCTGCACTTGCATGCCAGGCCATAGGATGTACTCAATGGGCATGCCCCTCACTAGTCTTCCAGCATGCATCCATCGGTGGACACAGCCAGGGTTCTCTGTTGCTGCTCATTCTTCTCCAGACATCTGACATGTACTGCACCTGCACCATATTTCAGACCTATTACGGACCTTATGGAAACCCACCTTGCTAGCTCCTACCAGTATGGTCTTCTCACTGTATCAGGGTTATGGTAGGGTGGGAAGGCCAGACCCTAATATTAAGCAGGGTGTCTGGTTAATATTGAGATTGGCATTAAACTCATCAAGACATCAAGATCCTTGAGCTACTCACAACTTACCAAGGACAGATGGGAAGATCAAGTGCATGTTTGCTATTTCTGTATCTTCTTGGAAACCCAGTATTATATGTGTGATTGTGTTTCTTCTCCTACACTTAATATGCAGTTTATAGTTGTTTCACAATTAACTGAGGACTATACAGAGATCACTGATGAGATGAGATAGCTGGGGAATTATCATCCCTAGCAACAGCGCACATCAGACAAGGGGTCGCCTGGCTACCCTTTTCAAACAGCACATTAAACTCATACAACTTTACCAACTAGAAAATCTCTTGGTCCAATGAGCTTTGACATCGAATACGACTTGCTATACTTCACCTCGTAGGCCTCCTTTTTTCCAGCTCACTTCCCAACAAGGTTGACGTAAGAAAGTTATAGAATCAAGTAAACATTTTAAGAGATTGTAATATTAGGTGTAAAAACAAAGGCACCTCATCCAAGCTGTTGAATTGTATTGAATTGTTGTGCTTCAAACAAATGGTTCATACGGTCTCAGAAGGATAGCTCAGGGGCAACGTGCTTTCCTTGGAAGCAAGACGACACGGAGCAACACAGGTTCGATCTCCGGGTCCGTGCTTAGAAACCTCTGGGTATTAAGCCTGTTATAAATAACCTATCATATCATATCATATCATGCCACCCACCGCCACAAAGCGGCCCTATGCCTGATGACATCAATGACCATATGCCTTGATCAAGACACTGACAATGTCTTCGGTCTCTTGTTCATCCTTCTGGTCAGATCACTGTACCGTCGATTTGAGAAATGGCTTAATAGCTGGACCAGCATGACACCACAGAGGTGGTCACCATACTTAGTGAGACCTAGCAAGGCTCTGAATTGCAGAAATCATACATATTTGCCGAAAACAAGATTTGAGTGAAGCGGACCAAAAGTGGACGGAACTGTCAGCTATGATATCGATCAGAATCAGCTCAGCCAGTATTTGGTGTAGTCATCTCTGATACAATTCGCTCCTTTACTTACTAAAATAGTAAACACTTCTTTTCGCGATCAAATAGTACCTAAAAATATAAAAAAGCTCACTATTACACATTTGGTAAAAAAGCCCAACTTAGATCAACGTGACTCAAACAACTTGAGACCCATTACAAATTGTAATTTTAAACTCAGAGTTGTGGATAAGATCGCAACTGCACAGCTCCAGGCATACGTTGAAAGTAACGAGATCCTGCATCCACAACAATCGGGTTTTCGACCCGTCCATAGTACAGAGACAGTAATGGTGGACTTACAGACCAAAATGCTGGGGATTATGGACAAGGGCAAGGTTGGCATATTGATTCTGTTGGACCTCAGTGCATCATTTGATCAGCTAGATCACCAGTTACTGCAACAAGCAGTAGAAAAAGTTGGCAACTGTTCTAAGGAGGTTATAGGATGGCTGTCCCCTTCCTTGAGAATAGAATCTCCCGAGTACACTGTGGAGATAAATTCTCATCAAAATCCAACATCTTTTGTGGTGTACCGCAGGGCGGCAGCATTTCGCCACTACTATTTAATCTATGCATCCGACTCCTGTGCGAACTGCTAGACCATATCCAGGTGTTTTGCACCAACTATGCTGGCGACACTCAGCTTGTTATGGAATTGTGCGGGGACTCCGCTAAGGACAGTACATCTCTAAATGACCTCTATAACATCATAGAAGATTGGATGGACAATAACTGGATGTGCTTAAATAGCAACAAGACTGAGCCCATGGTCTTGGGTTCTGCCCAGGCGCAAGCAAAACTCTCTCCAGACTACCAATCATTTAAAATTAAAGAATCCTGCATTGAGGTCTCGGGCAAAGTTAAAACCTTAGGCATAACCCTAGAAGCCTCCCTGAATGCAGACGCCCAAGCAATGTACGTAGGCAAAAATTATGCTCACTACATTAGACTGTTTAAAGCAATTAGACCACTACTATAGCTAGAGCTACTATCCTATCGTGCCTAGACTATGGAAATGCACTCCTAGCAGGAGCCAGTAAACAAAGTATGCATACATTTCAACTGATTCAAAACAACACGATTAGAACAATCAAACAAAAAGCAACAACTGAACATATTAGTGAAGCCAGACGTGACATTCACTGGTTGAAAATTGAAGATCGCATACAATTTAAGTCATTGACTCTGACACACAAGTGCTTGTACGGAAAAGCTCCCGCATACTTGAAATCTAAAATCATATCTTACAACTTTATCTGGGCTCTAAGATCGGAAGCCCTTGGACTAATAACAGGATCAGCGTACAAAAAAGAACACAGTATGGGAAGAGCTTTCCCCAACCATGCAGCGGCAAGTTGTAACAAACTACCGATCAGCCTTAGGCTGGAGACCAACCACCTTGCCTTTCGAAAGAATCTAAAAACCTTCCTATTCAAATAAAATTACCTTGATGCAATGCCCCTTTAGGCCAAGATCCGCTACAACTGTACTGGTATACGTAACTGTCCTGTGGCATTGTTTGTTTTTATTATCTGTCCTTGTCTTATTGTCTGCGCTGTGATGCCCGCAGGCTGGCGGCGCATTACAAATAAACAAATAAATAAATAAATAAAATCTATTTTCCATAGAGGAATGTCCCAATGATTTAATCGGCACTGGCACAAGCAGCATTTTTGACACAATTCCTAGAACTTAAATATAGAATTAAACAAGAGCATCTGTGGCATTGGTGGCACAGACAACTACAATTGCACAAGGAGGACAAAAACAACCCTTACTTTTCCAACCTTACGAATGGAGCTTTTCAAACGCCTGGTGAAATTTAATTCAATAAACTTCAAATCTCATATTGCAAGCAACACCAAATCATGTAGGTTAGAGCTCCCGGTGTTCAGGAAAGTTCATCCTTCCACTTAGCATCTCATTTCAGGATCAGTGACCAAGGGTGGATTTTATTTGAGATGGCAAGATGCAACACAACTCTGTCCAGCCTACCTTGACTTTTAGTTATTTCACTAAGCAGTGACTTTCATTCAGCTGCCAGATGGATAACCTGCACGTAAAACAAGTGCACATCCGCCCTATTTACACATTTGATTCCTTTAAACTCTGCTGCAGTAACTTCAAGGTACTTGTTCTCTAACAGCTTGCTTGTTTAGAGTAGATATTGCAGAGCTCGGGTGATCAGAAGCCAATCAATATCTGAAACTATTATCAGACACAATTATCTTCCCAGGCCTTTTCTGCTACACTCTCTGCTCTATGAGAGCACATTACTGCTGGAAATCTGTGAATTGTTAACAGCCACACAATTTGTAGGTATTTAAATGTTACCCTTACAAGTTAGCCTTAATGGAAAATGACCTGTTAGGCTGGCAGATTTCCCCTTGTCTGCTACTTTGTGTACTTTTGTTTTCCCTGTCATTATTTTTGGATCACAAGGTGGTTCATTATTGCAGATTATGGAGTAAAAGTCGATGCTATGGTAATAGTATCAGTTTTGTATATAGCACGTCTTGTCAGATACATACAATGTTATAATAATAGCTGTTATTATTCCTCATGTAATGGTACTCCTTCAAAGGTTCTCATTTTCTAACCTTAGAGCGATCAAGGGCCATGCCAGGATTTGAAGCTGCAGAGGGGAGCCTGGCTCATTGTCAGAGGCAAGCAAATTACCTGTTTACCTGTTCTCATAGACACAGTGGAGTGTCGAGAGAGGAGTATGGCATTTAATGAGATGGGCATGTTCGCCTGCTCTCCACGCTCATTCACTGCAACAGCACAGCGGGAGCACATTCCATTGCCCCTATAGTGCCATCATTCAGATTCTGTAAGTCCAACCTTCTGAGCTGAACTGTGACAGAAGTTTACTGCCTCTTGTTTCATCCCCTCGCACATGACATTAATGCATTGGAAGCCACTTACAAGATAACGAGGGGCAAAAAATGTCCACTAAAGTGTATTTTTTATATTTATTTCTGGGTATTCCAAAAGGTCTGATAAGTAATGCTGTTCGGGATCCAACACCAACACACAAAAGACCAACCTTCTAGAACTAAGCTGTGAAGACCACCCTGCAAGGCCAATCATTTGCCTCCCCTCAACCTGCCCCTAGCCATTTTTGAGAGTTCCTCGTAAACTCCCCATGCTGAAAAGCCCTGCCACCAGACTACCCCTGCCACCCACATTCCTCACTTACCTGAACTGGCTACATCATAATCTACTCACTTTCATACAGGCCACGCCCCATAAAGACAGACATACAGGAAGTGGCCATCTGTACGTGACCTTCTCTGCCTTGGTCTCTAGGGGTTGCAGTCTCTCATTCCAAGTAATACATCTGACCTTTATTGATTCCCTAGCAGTAAATGCCCATGGGAATGCTGTAACTATCTGCACTAACTAGTGGCCAGATTATCTAACCTTTGCACAAGTTCTAAAAAGTGAGCAAATGCTTTGATGATATAGAATGGAGTAAACAGGTTTTTGTCACAATCAATATTATCTAAAAACATTTGCACTCGGGCAAATATGAATCACACCGTTTTGGTTCTATGTTTGCTGCATAACATAAAAAGAAATCTATTTGCTGCATTTCTTTTCACGTGACTCATCAAACATAGAACATAAAATAGTCTGTTTCTTTTTTACTGTTGTGAAAACATGTTTAGATAATACACATTGGGACTAAATCCTAATTATCTAAGCAGTAAAATAGGTGCTACATTAATTTTCTCCAATTTTTTACAGCAGGGCAAAGCTGTGTTAAGGGACTTCAATTCAGCACTCCAACTAAGTCAATGTCTGGTCTGGGATGCCCAAGGGAAGCCGTCATTTGTATATTTTTATGACAAGTTCATGGATCTGGATGATAAACCCTTGTATAACGCCCCTCTCTTTGAATCCCCCTGACCTCACTGAGCCAAGAATTAGGTTTGTTTTGCAAATTAAAAGATTTATTTGAAAATTAAACAATATATATATATATATATATATATATCACTTTTATAATAAATTAATATTTGATTGCACATTTATGAATATGACAGTGATCAACAATGGATAATATTACACTAGCACACTTTTGTAATCACTTAGGAGTTGGTATAGAAAGGATAAGGTAGCTGAGAATGCTTTTATGGTTTCAAGGGAAAAACAATGATGGAAAGAATGCAGCACAGAAATAAACTGATATGGTTTCAACAAGAGAGAATATAATCACTTTTCCCCTTGTGGCAATTCACTCACCCCCTATGCAGTATAAAGAGATGAAAGGGGAGCACACAATTTTCAGGAATATAATCAAATGCAATACAAATTCAGTTCTCCCCTAGCAAGCTTAGAGCAACAGGGATGATTTTAAAACACAGGCAAAATACTTTAAATGTGATTTGCAAAGAAGTGAAAATATGCTAAAAATGATTTTAATTCCTTATAGGAGATTCAGGGTAGGTGACCGCTACTTTGAATTAGTTCAGGTCTACACTAGCAATGATTCATGAGGGATTATCAGGTTGAAAACGAATTTCAGCAATGCAAGCAAAAGCAGCTATATTTTTACAGGTGTAGAAATGAGTCAAATTGCAATTCGCAGCACTTTAATATGCGATTGGAAAGCCTCGATTCTTAGCTTTAAAATGAAAGTAAAATCTCGTTCCTAGCACATGCGGTTCCAAAGATACGGACGATTTAGTGGAGGTAGATTTTCAGAAGTAAAATTAAAGTTTCAGAATGACAGATGCGCTGTGGAAGGTTTTGGATCAACAGGATGGACACACAATTCTATGATGCAATTCTAAATAGGTTAAAATAGTTTGAATTAGATTATTTTAAACTAAGAGATTGGTTTTGCACAGTTCTGGCTGTGTACTCACACTATAAATTTGAAATAGGCCGTCAGGGTCTGGTCAGGTTTGGGCTTCACTCGCCACGGACGGTCTCTGGTACTGGTTCTGAATACAGCGGTCTGGGTCAGCTCTGCTCCGCTGGTCTGGTCTGGCACTCGGCACTGCACGGCGGTCTGGATCTCTGGTTCTGCTGGTCTGGATCAAGTGGATTCTGGATACAGCACTGCTTTCTGGGTACTGGCACAGGGTTCTAGCCAGAATCAAACAGCACAGCCCGACTGTTGAAGAGTGGAGTTAGGTTGCAAAGATTTTGAGGCCTGCTGAAAAAGGATTCAGCTGGTGGTTGAGGCCCCTCTGCTACAAGTTCTGGAGTCTGGATTCTAAGTTCTGGCTCTGGAGTCTTCTGGATATTGTCTGGTCCAGCAAAATGTTTCACAAGAAATCTGTTTGAAGTGAAAAGTGAATGTCCCTACCTGGGTCCCAGTGGCTCCTTTTATGTCTTTAGAAAAAGGGTGTGTGCGTGGGCATAACTAAGCCTGCACCTCACAATTTATCATTGGCCAAGCTCTCCTCTCTCCCTTGATTGGGGGAAGGAAATTGAGTGTCATCGTGATGAGGTAGGTTTATGGGTCAGAGGATCCTCCCCTTGTCAATTTGCACACAAATCTATTTTTGATCCAAATACATATTTATCTATTTACAATTTTTATAATATTATTTGTCCAGTTAACATATTTTCTGTAGCACCAAATCATCCGATCCCTGTCTTTGTAAGATGTCGTGTCCACTTCTGACAGAATTCTGCCCTTTTCATCAAGAACACAACCTCTAAACCTTTCCAGAATTTATACACACATGCACAAGGAGTATGGGCATCAGATGATAAAGTGTCAGATTTTTAACATACAGACATTTAGAGAAATACCTTATTTCCTGCTACTACCCCCCAGAACATACCACCGAGACCTAACACCTCTTAAAATGTGCACAGAAAAATCACAAGAACAAATGATATTATTATATAATTTTGACAATTTCGTACTATGAATTATCCATCTTTTTAAAATTATGCTCTGGCCCAGATGGGTGTGGTTTAGGTTCCAAAGCACATGGGGGGATTTCTGTCTGTCCCCACCTCCAGCTCAGGTGGCTCCCAGAAGCACTGCTCCTCCCAGTTTCTTCCAAGAGGAAGCCATTTATGACCCCTCTAATTTAGCATTTGCCTGAGCCAAGGAAAGCTCATTGTTCTGTTTCCTGCAGCCCCAGGTACCCCACCCCTAATTCAATCAGAGAGGTGTGATCTCCTTTTGGTGGTGCAGCAGAAGGGAGGCCAGGCCTGGGAATGCAGTTGCTGGGCAAGTTTCCGCTCCTGTCGGGGGTAGGTGTCAGGCAGAATGCAATCTCTTAAAGCCAGGCTTAAGCTAAATGTCACTTTTGTTCCCAGTTTTTCTTCATTCAAATCAAACTTACAATTTTTACACATGCAGCTAGAATGCTGATTCTAAGTTCAAAACCATGACATTTAAACAGTTGCAACCTATGTGACACTCAAAAGTAGGTCACTAATTTATTTTAAACATTTTGACTTTAGTGGTTTTAAATCCAATTTCACCTAAGCTGCTGACATCCACAGCTCAGCCAGTTTTGTTATGAACATTGCTTTAGGCTCTTCATCTTTCCAGATTTTGTATGCACACCAGACTACATTCTGCCAAATGTCTGCTGGTGTTCAGTGAGATTTTTGAACATCTTGCAATGTTTAAAATAGGTATTTTTAGCTTGCATTTCAGAGAAACAAATGTGATTTCAAAGCGCTTTTTGAGCTAACAGGCACTGTTGTTTTTCCTTTGGCACCACGTTACACTCATGGCGCTTCTGGCCCATCACGCTCGCACTGGTGGGTGGCAGGTTAGGCGACCATTTTGGTGTGCGCAAAACTGCGCGGTTTTCCTGGATTAAGGCGCAAGTTTGGGCTTTTCGGCCATCTTGGATTTTCTAAGCCCACAGCACCAAATGTTGTAGCATAATAGTTCAAACGTGGGTCAAGACACCCAACAAGCCCCCCCACCCGACTGCACTTTGATTTCGAGTCGAGGGGGAGTCGGGTGCAAAGGATGTTTTGATACACGCGCTGGGAGGTCCGCATCATCTTCTTCTGATTCCGCAGGTGGCACAGTTCAGCATCTTTTCCTCCATCAGGGTGGATCGATCGGTTCTCCTCGCCGGTCCTGATGGGAGTTTCGGGCAGTACCCCGGGCCCCTCGGATATTTGATCTCGGCCACGGGGTCGTCCTCCTTGGTCAGTCTCCATGGTTTCATTTCTCCTAGGATGACAAAGCAAAGCGGCAGAAATATATTCGTAGACATTTCCCCACCACTATTAATGGTGGGGCGTACATGTGCATTTTATACATCAGGAAACATTTGCATTCAAGAATCATAGAATTTTATAGGCTATATGTGGAATATTTTAGGGTTGGACTTGTATTACTCTGATCAGCCCCCTCTGGGATTGCAGAGGACTCCTCCAGTTGCTGCAGGGTGTACCTGGGATGGCAACACTTTATCTGATTAATATGGACCCACTTGTCTTCCCCTTCCGCTAAACTACCTTTGGGGATGCGGATCCTGTAGGCGACTGGGGAGATCTTGTCTACAATTTCAAAAGGTCCCTTCCATGTAGGCAGAAATTTTCGCTGTTTGGCCTGGTTCCTTTGGAAATTGTATAGATAGACCCGGTCTCCCACATTGTATTCTTTCATGGTAGTCTTCAGGTCATAGTGAGTTTTCATACTCTCGGCTGATCTTTCTAGATTCCGCTGAGCATAGGCAAAAGCATGTTGGAGGTGTTTCCTTAAATTCTCAACATATTCGTGAGTTGTGGAGGCATTTATTAATGTCTGCTCTTGGGTCCCGTAGAGCAAATGCTGGAGAAGCACCATCTTGCATCCAGTCATCAGGTCAAACGGTGACATTTTAGTTGCAGATGAAGGGGTAGATCTGATGGCCATTAGGACCAGAGGTAATCGGATATCCCAACTTGGCCCAGAATCTTCCACAAACTTTTTTAAGATGCTCACAATGGTTCTGTTGTATCTCTCTACTGCACCAGAAGAGGCTGGCCGGTAAGCAATATGTAGCTTCTTTTTAACCCCCAGTATCTCCCACATCTTAGTCATTACTTCAATGGTGAAGTGGCTACCTCTGTCTGACTCAATCCTTTGGGGTAGACCAAAACGCGAAAAGATGTGATTGATCATCAGGGCAGCTGCTGTTTCTGCCTTGCAGTTTGGGGCCGGGAGACATTCCACCCATTTAGTAAATAAGCATGTCACCGTCAACATGTACTTATTCTCCCCTAGAGGGGCAAATCACGGGCCCTATGTAGTCGACTTGAAAATCTGACCATGGCAGTGTCATCCCCCTCTTTTGGAGAGGCGCACGGTGTGTGAGGGATGTTAGCAGAAATTGTGCACACACAAGACACCCCTTCAAGTATTGGTTGAGGTCCTGCCCCATGTGTGGCCAGTATTGAACCTCTCTTAAGATCTCAAGTGTTGTATGAAAACCCCTATGACCTGCTGTGGCCACATCATGAGCGTGACTTAACATCAGGATTCGGAATGAGGTAGGGACCACCCACTGATCATGGCCAGCTTGGGATTGCCTTACTAGCAAACCGTCTTGGATTCGGAACATTTTTGGACATTTCATCAACACTCTAAGGTCCTCTTTCCCAATGTAATCGGTATCCGTCAGGGGAAAATTCTCAGAGTCCTCAATTTGTTGGTAAAACTTAACAATTATTGGATCCCCCTTTTGAGCAATAATCAAATCAGCATCTAGGGTCTCCTTACTCCATTGTGCAGTTGAAAGATCATTGTGAGCATTTGTCTGGGACCTAGTGATAGCAGTGACCTGGATTTTCCCCAACAGGAACTCAATCTATGTTAGATCCCCTTGGATGGCCCCGGTTTTGGCCAGCTGATCAGCTAAGTCATTTCCAGTTTTGTCTGGTCCCTCTACTTTGGAATGACCCTTGATCTTTTTCCAGTAGATGGTCATCCCATTCACAGTGACCAGATCATCAATATTTTGGATTAAGTTCCCATATTTCAAGGGTTTGTTATTAGCACATAACATGCCTCTGGTTTTCCAATTAACAAGGTGCTCCACGAACCCGTTCCGTACATAATCCGATTCTGTGATTATGAACAGTTCGTGGAGTTGATGTTGGACAGCAGTGAGGATGGCTTGATACACAGTTCGGGGACCAATTTTGTATCCAGCGGAGGGCTCTGGGGACTCATTCACCCACGCATTCCCTACGCCGGCCACAAGTTCTTTTTCCCTGTTGTTGTCAACATGGTAAGAGCATCCATCCACATAGACAGTGGGCATTCCCTCACACTTGTCTTCTTCAAAGACTTTGTGTGGGGAATTAGGGTATGCCTCCATGTTGTCCTTGATTTTTAGACTTTCGTCCTCGAGACAGTTTTCTCTGGCACAATCATGCAAGTCAGCCAGACCTTGCGCGAGGGGACTCTTCTTGTTTTGGCCAAATCTGACCTCCATAGGAAAGCCTTGCATTGACAGAATCCAGGAAGTAATTCAGGAATTACTCACTTTTCCGGCCCGGATTCTGTCACTTTGGAGATATTGCAGAGGCTGGTGTGGAGTCTCCACTATAATGTGTTCCCCCTGGATAAATGGGCGGTAATTCTTCAATGCCCACACCGTTGCCAGGAGTGCCTTCTCACAATCGTTGAATTTTTCCACCACAGAGGATAAAGTTTTGCTCACATAGGAGATTACTTTATTGACCTTGTCATGCTTTTGATATATTACTGCAGTCAAGCATGTATTAGAGAACCCTGTCTCCAAGAAAAACTCCTTGTTTCTGACAGGGTAAGCTAGGCAGGGCACTTGTGAGAGGCTTCTTTTGAGCTGTCTTACTGCCTTGGATTGTTCTGGACCCCATTCCCACTTGACCCCCCCTTCAAAAGATGAATCAGGGGTCTGGTGATCTCTGCGTAGCCATCAATGAACTTTCTGCTGTAATTAGTCAGTCCAAGGAGACTCCTTAGTTCCAACAGAGTTGTGGGGTCTTTCAGTTTCTGAGGTGCTTCCACTTTCTTTTCTTGGGGACAGAGACCCTGAGGAGTAATCTCATGCCCCAAGAAATTAACACGGGTCCTACACCACTGTGCTTTCTGAAAGGAAAGTTTTGCTCCTGCGGCCCACAACTGTGTCAGAACATAATGGATCTCTGCTATGTGTTCCTCCACAGATGGACTTTTGATGAGGACATCATCTACATAAGCCAGGTTACCCCTCGCACCCAGGTCGGGCATGGCCTTATGTAGGAAAATGTTGAATTCATTGCCGGAGTTGAGGTATCCGAAGGGAGTCCGGGTCCTTGTGTACTGCTGGCCCCCAAAGGTAAAAGCCAGTTTGTATTGGTCCTCCCTACTGACAGGCACAGTCCAGTATCCATTTGTCAGGTCTATTGCAGTGAATACCTGTGACCCCTGGATCTGGGCCAGCCCTTGGTCAATATAAGGAAGAGGCCATCGAGAAGTATGGACCCGTTTGTTGAGCTCCCTAAGGTCGGCGCAGAGTCTCTACTGGCCGTTTGGCTTCAATATTCCCAGCACCGCATTGTTGAAGGTGCTGTGTACTGGACGGATTATTCCCCGGACCTCAAGGTTCTTAATTATTTCAGTAAGGGACTCCATGGATGCGAGAGGCAAGCGATATTGCTTCACAAACACATGAGTCATGCCAGGGTCCGTGGGAATTGTTGTGTGGATGTCGGTGTGACCACAGTCATATGAGTCTACCGCAAAGAGATCTTGGAAATCCAAGAAAACTTGTTTCAACTTTTGCTTCTGTTCCAGAGTCACACAGGCTTCAGCCAGGTTGACTCTCTCTTCCACCATCTGCCTGAATCCTGGAAAGACTTCTGGTTTTGCTATCTCAGCGGCCTCCTCCAGCTGGGTGGAGAAGCCCCTGGTCAGAGTGCTGATTTGGACTGGAGTCTTCAGGTGGGAAAAGCAGCATTCATGGACCTGGAAAATCACCTCATACCTCATGAAGTCACAAGTCACCATAAGGGCAGGAAGTGTACACCAGGAAGTCCCCCCCATGCTGGGTAAAGGTCACGTCTGGTGTTGTATTGTCATCACTGTCACTGTCAAAACAGTCCTTGGGGATTGGTCCTAACAGTTCATTTCCTAAATCAATGGAGAAATGTCAGTCATCAACCGCCATTCCAATAATGGTGCCTGCGGCTAGAGTAATACTCTTTAAGTCGCTGTTATCCACCTCTATTGGAATGGTGTCATGTTTTATGTTGACTAATGGTGTTGGGTTTACCCCCAACCCTTGCTGTTGGAGAGAAGCATTTAGATGAATATAAGCATCAGGGTTTTTCAATTTTTGTCCTCTTTTAACTTTCACTTCCAGGGTGAATTGTCGGGTCCTTTCTGGGATGCTGACTTCCTCTTTAACCTGAATTTCAACTGCATAAGGTAGCAATTTAGCTGACCTAAATGCTTTTTCTGGATCATCAAAGCCCATGGGATTATCCGCTAATCGGGACCAAGCTTTGAAGTTTATTAAGTCCAAACTAATGGCAAAGCGATTGAGAATGTCACTGCCTAAGTAAAAGGCGGCAGTGACATCTCGCACGACCCAACAATTATGGACTATGCTCTTGTTGCCAATGGAGATTTTAAGCATACACCTGCTTGGCAGGAGATGTTTGGAATTGGCTGTTTCCAGATCCATTTCCCATGTGTCTATCAGTTTGAATGTGGGAATGGCTGGATCTTTTGGGAGTTGGCGGAACATGGCTTCTCTGATGAAGCTCTTACCGTTGTTCACACACACTCGGGCGAGAACAGAGTCCTTCCCATTCTTTAACTGAACAGGGATGAACAACTGCTCTCCAATTTGCTGAATATCAGCCAGGCTCTGACCTAATTTCACATCTTTCTGAACTATTGGAGTGGGAATGTCTGTTTGTGGATTAGTAAAGAATTTCAGAGTGTTTCCTTCCAGTGTGGAATACCACCTTAAACTGGAAGGAAGGTTGATTTTCAGAAATAGAGAGGACCCTCCATCACCAGTCTGTTGTCCTACTGCTATTACTGTCACGTCTGGAATTTCGTTGTTCTGGAAGTGAAATTCTACTTGGTCAGATTTTTGTTCAACCATGTGGCAGGTGCCGTTTAAACTAACATGGTTGACGCTCTGTTTTAATTTTATTGGTCGGCTAGTCTGGGTCCAGAGGACCTTGTTTACGCAATCTATTAGGGGTGACAACCTTCTCAGGAGGTCATTCCCTAGTAAACAAGGGGTGCCCTCTGGAGTCACTACTATGACCGGGTGTTTCACCTTGTGTCGCCCAATTTTGATGTCCAAATCTGCAGTCCCATCGACGGGAATTTCCTTCCCGTCAAAGTTTTAAAGTTGTCCAGGAAGAGAGGCGGGAGGAATACAGTAATTCTCCCCCTTCCTGCATTTAGTTCATCAAGGGCCCTTCTGGACAGAAGAGTAGCTTGGAATCTAGTGTCCACCAGTGCCAAAATGTTACCCTGCCCCTGTACTTGTACCGGGGCATGGTATCTTCCCTCCTTCTCCTCAAGGGGGCACAGATAATGCACATTTTTGGACAACTGGTGGGCTAATTTTCTGGTTTTGGACATTGAGAGAGAAGAGATTTGGGCAGAGTTCGGCAGGGAGTTTTGGGAATCTGAAAGAAAAAGTTGGCAATTGGATATTGATGCGGTTTTGGGTTCCCCTGGTTCCGGTTCTGGGCCGCCCTCCCCTTTTTGGGGGCAGTCACCAGGATGGGTTTGAAACAGGGGTTTGCTGTATTGTTGGTTCTGCGATAGAATGATGGGCAGCGACAGCTCAGTCCCCACATCTACCCAGTCTATGGATGCGGTTTTGGGTTCCCCTGGTTCCGGTTCTGGGCCGCCCCCCCTTTTTGGAGGCGGTCACCCGGATGGGTTTGAACCAGGGGTTTTCAGTATTGTTGGTTCTGGGATAGAATGATGGGTGGTGACAGCTCAATCCCCACATCTACCCAGTCTATGGATGCAGTTTTGGGTTCCTCTGGTTCCCGTCCTGGGCGGTCCCCCCCTTTTTGGAGGCAGTCACCAGGATGGGTTTCAACCAGGGGTTTTCGGTATTGTTGGTTCTGGGATAGAATGATGGGCGGCGACAGCTCAATCCCCACATCTACCCAGTCTGGATTGGAATCCCCTGGGACTTATTTTTCCTTGGGAGGAGTTCCCCCATCTCTGAAGGAGAAGATCCTTTTCCCAGGATCCTCTGAGGGTCCCTCTCCCTCAAATTGGAAGACCTGTACCTCCTCCACAAAATGGGTCTGTTTGGGTCCTTTGTTTCTCCTACCTCCTCTCTGCCCCTTTGGTGGCAGACTTTCAGGGGTAGGAGATTTTGTTTAAGGTTCCTGGGTTTCCAGGGGATGTTTACAAGTGGGGAATGAAGCTTTCTCCAAGGCTTTATACCCGCCTTCCCCTTGTGCCTCCTCCATGGGAACCGGTGAGTTATCGGGGTGCTGCCCCCGTCATTGTTCTGGAGCACCAGGCCCAGAGTTTGGGGCATTCTGCGCTGGCATGCTCATCCGAGGGTTCTGTTGAGCCCTCAGGATGTGACCCAGATCCCGTGCCATATTTTGGACCTGGCGCTCTAACTGTGAAACCCGCTCAGGCTGATATGGGGTTCTATTTTCTCCCCTAGGCTGATCCCGGGAAGGGTAGCTATCCCTTCTCTGGTAGTACCCTGGGTTGGGAAGATTTGGGTACCCCTCCACCCTTGGCCTCCCCTCTCCCGGATTAGGTTGTCTGGGCTCAGGGAATTGGGGAAAGAAGGATGGATGATTTTGGGGCTGGAAATTGGGTGGATACCTGGGAAAAAAGTTCTGCCCAGGATTTGGTGAATTTCTGCCCTCCTGTGGGAAGTTAGGAGGGAAGTTCCCTGGGTTGGGTGCTTGGTTGGTTCCCCCCCCTTGGGCTGGAGGAGTCCACACATACCCCAGGATGGGTGGGTTTCCCTTGTAGCGGGGACTTACATAGTCAGGGGAGCGAGGGACCCCATTTGTGGGACTACCTCCTTGACTCGCTGTCTGTGACTGGCCCGAGGGCCTCCTGGGCTGAGAATTATTCAGTGCAGGAAGGTTTTTAGGCCCCCCCATCTCCAAATCTAAAATGGGGGCAACCTTTACCTCTGCCACCTTGGCAGCAGCAGGATTGCTGGTTGATTTGGGGCTTTTCTGGGCGTTATTTTTTATTTTCTATGGACTTCTGCACCTCATAGATCTGGGTAGCCTATTCAATGACCCAGTCTAGGGACCTTGTCTCATGAAAATCTCTCACTAGCTGGGTCATGATGTATTTGGGCAAGGCATGGAAAAACGTATTTACAAATTCTTTGCTGTCCGTGCGCACCATTTTGGTAGTCTGCACAAAGGCACGCTTCAATTCCTGCACAAATTCTTGTGGGGCCTGATCCTCACCACATTGCAAATTGTAGGCTGCCTTGCGAGCCTCTTGGGGATTTCTGTGAACAGAAAAATGTATCAAGATGGCCGCCCTATATGTGGACCATCTTGAATGGTTTTGGTCCTCCTGCCCCGCAAAGAAACTGGAATATTCTGGGGAGAATGTCCATTTGACATACTGAATGCAGCTACTGCTGTCCTTCAAATGGAAAGTCTCCATCATTTGCTCATAAAGCTCCAAGTGTTCCCAAACAGAATTCTTGGCGTTCTTGTGATAAGGGGTGATGACACTCCTTATTGCCTTAATCTGTTTTAAGGGGTCCTTAAGCAAGGCCCTTTTTGCCTTATTGGCCTTTTTGGTTCGGGTAACCCTGGTCCATTCATCCTCTGACTCAGAAGCACTGCTCCCAGAGATGCCAGTCTGATCTTCCAGGTTTTCCCGGATTCTGCGAGCCTGGGAATGGCTGGCAGAATGTGGGGACCTGGTCTCCTGTGTCCTGTGTCGCTCAGAGGAGTCTTCAGATTCCTCCTTGCTGCCAGGATTTGATGAGTACCTCCCCCACTGACCTAACTGGGCAGAGGTTTTCAGGATGCCCTTAGTGGGCCTACTCTCCTGGGGTTCCCCACTAAATTGCACTGTACTTAGGTGCCCATACCCGGATGCCCGCCCATCCATTCCTGGGAGGTACTGGCCTATGAGCCCCATACGTTTGGCTGGATAGTAATCTGCCATCCCCGTGGCCATGGGCTCATGTGCGCCATGGGACATGGGGGTGGCAGAGTCCAAGGACTGGGAGAGATGAAGGCCTCTGGTACTAGAGCTCCTGAGGTTATGCTCAGGTGTTTCCCTTTCCCAGCGAACCTCATCTCTATCAGTCCCTGCTCCCTGTTGCCATGCAAGAGCCTGTGCTTTCAGTTCCTCAGTCAAGGCCTTACTAGACTCTATCAGTCTCTCCTGCATGGCAACCTGTTGCTGGAGCCTGTCATTGTCCTGGCAGAGAGCCTCATTCTCTCTATGTGCTTCCTGGTTAGTCTTGGAGTACTGGGCCAGTCTTTGCTGCAGGAGGGTTACCTCCTGAGTCCCATCCCTACTGGCCTTCTCCTTTCTTGCCAGAGCATCTTCCACCCTCCTGGTGTGCTCTAACAAGTTCTTATGCTCTTTTTGGATGCCACCCAGTCCTTGGAGGGCCAAGTGATTTTCTTCAAATTTTTCTTTTAATCGGCAGACTTCCTGGCCTAAGGTGTCCCTTTCCTGACTGCATCTGTGCCGCCAGGATGTCCCTCTGCCTTTGAAAGGCACCAGCTTTCTGGCGTTCTTCCTCAAATTCTGTCTGGGTATCCAGGTCTTTCAGAATCAGTTTGTTGCTCTCTGCCTTCACTCTATGTAGATGACTTTGGAGGGTGGCTACCTGCTCTGTGCATGCCCTGTTGAAGTCTAGTTGTTGCTCCAGCTTTTTCTGGCTCTGCAGTAGGGAGTCCAGACCTTCTTGGTACTCCTTCTGCAAGGCCAGAAATCTGGTATCCTGGTCTGTATTTTCCTGTTGCAGTATATCCATGTCCTCTTTTATTTTAATGATATACTGCCTACTATCATTTTATGACTCATGGCTCCTCTGCAGCCTCTGCTCGGAAGAGACCAGGTCAGATTGGGCCTTCTCTAATGCCATCAGTTGCCTACTTGCCAGATCTTGGCCTTCAGCATATTTGTCCTGTATGGCTCCCATATATAAATATAAATATGCCGCTACACTGGCAATCTTGTTGTGCTCATCCTTGGCCTTAGGGCCCATTTATAGTTCACTCAGGGCCACATGTAAGGGATCCTGATCTCTTCATATATCTGACCCAGTTACAGTGACCTGTTGCGCGATTGCCTGCAACCACACATTCTGGTCCTGTTCCGTCCATTCCCCTCTCACAAAAGCTTATGTAAGAGGTGCTCTCTGGCTATTTTGATATCTACCAAGGTCGTCATTCTGGAAATTGATTTCCTTCCTGACTTACAGAAGTTAGTATTTTATTTTGCAAAACAGACCGTTTCCTTAGAGCGTTGCTTTGAGGAGTGCTTTTACAGTGTAATACAGCGTAGTGATCCAACAGGATTTATGTATCCTATCAGTTGGCACACTGTATCAAGCTGCAGAAGTGATAGATCTAATCGAGACATCCCGGCTCGAGCCCCCACTCTGTTAAGGGACTTCAATTCAGCACTCCAACTAAGTCAATGCCTGGTCTGGGATGCCCAAGGGAAGCCCTTATTTATATATTTTGATGACAAATTCATGGATCTATATGACAAACCCTTGTATAATGCCCCTCTCTTTGAATCCCCCTGACCTCACTGAGCCAAGAATTAGGTTTGTTTTGCAAATTAAAAGATTTATTTGAAATTAAACAATATATATATATCACACTTTTATAATAAATTAATATTTGATCGCACACTTATGAATATGACAGTGATCAACAATGGATAATATTACACTAGCATACATTTGTAATCACTTAGGAGTTGGTATAGAAAGGATAAGGTAGCTGAGAATGCTTTTATTGTTTCAAGGGAAAAACAATGATGTAAAGAATGCAGCACAGAAATAAACTGATATGGTTTCAACAAGAGAGAATATAATCACCTTTCCCCTTGTGGCAATTCACTCCCCCCCCGATGCAGTATAAAGAGATGAAAGGAGAGAACACAATTTTCAGGAATATAATCAAATGCAATACAAATTCACTTCTCCCCTAACAAGCTTAGAGCAAAAGGGATGATTTTAAAACACAGGCAAAAATATTTTAAATGCGATTTGCAAAGAAGTGAAAATATGCTAAAAATGATTTTAATTCCCTATAGGAGATTCAGGGTAGGTGACCGCTACTTTGAATTAGTTCAGGTCTACACTAGCAATGATTCATGAGGGATTATCAGGTTGAAAACCAATTTCAGCAATGCAAGCAAAAGCAGCTATATTTTTACAGTTGTAGAAATGAGTCCAATTGCAATTCGCGGCACTTTTTCCCAAGTGCGTCAATCGCGATCACGGAAAAACTATAAGGAGTAGAAAGTTTTAGGCTTGTTGGAAAGCTTAGATTCTTGGCTTTAAAATCAAAGTTAAATCTCGTTCCTAGCACATACGGTTCCAAAGATATGGACGATTTAGTGGAGGTAGATTTTCAGAAGTAAAATGAAAGTTTCAGAATGACAGATGCGCTCTGGTTTTGGATCAACAGTATGGACACACAATTCTATGATGCAGTTCTAAATAGGTTAAAATAGTTTGAATTAGATTATTTTAAACTAGCACAGTTCTGGCTGAGTACTCACACTATAAATTTGAAATAGGCCGTCAGGGTCTGGTCAGGTTTGGGCTTCACTCGCCACGGACGGTCTCTGGTACTGGTTCTGAATACAGCGGTCTGGGTCAGCTCTGCTCTGCTGGTCTGATCTGGCACTCGGCACTGCACAGCGGTCTGGATTTCTGGTTCTGCTGGTCTGGTTCAAGTGGATTCTGGATATAGCACTGCTTTCTGGGTACTGGCACAGGGTTCTAGCCAAAATCAAACAGCACAGCCCAGCTGTTGAAGAGTGGAGTTAGGTTGCAAAAGATTTTGAGTCCTGCTGAAAAAGGATTCAGCTGGTGGTTCAGGCCCTTCTGCTACAAGTTCTGGAGTCTGGATTCTAAGTTCTGGTTCTGGAGTCTTCTGGATATTGTCTGGTCTGGAAAAATGCTTCGCAAGAAATCAGTTTGATGTGGAAAGTGAATGTCCCTACCTGGGTCCCAGTGGCTCCTTTTATGTCTTTAGAAAATGGGTGTGTGTGTTGGCATAACTAAGCCTGCCCCTCGCAACTTATCATTGGCCAAGCTCTCCTCTCTCCCTTGATTGGGGGAAGGAAATGGAGTGTCATCGTGATGAGGTAGGTTTATGGGTCAGAGGATCAGAGGATCCTCCCCTTGTCAATTTGCACACAAATCTATTTTTGATCCAAATACATATTTATCTATGTACAAATTTTCTAATATAATATGTCCAGTTAATATATTTTCTGTAGCACCAAATCATCCGATCCCTGTCTTTGTAAGATGCCGTGTCTACTTCTGACAGAATGCTGCCCTTTTCATCAAGAACACAACCTCTAAACCTTTCCAGAATTTACACACACATGCGCAAGGAGTATGGGCATCAGATGATAAAGTGTCAGATTTTTAACATACAGACATTTGGGGTAATACCTTATTTTCCGCTACTACCCCCAGAACATACCACCGAGTCCTAACGCCTCTTAAAATGTGCACAGAAAAATCACAAGAATAAATTATAGTATTATATAATTTTGACAATTTCGTACTATGAATTATCCATCTTTTTAAAATTATGCTCTGGCCCAGATGGGTGTGGTTTAGGTTCCAAAGCAGATGGGGGGATTTCTGTCTGTCCCTGCCTCCAGCTCAGGTGGTTCCCAGAAGCACTGCTCCTCCCAGTTTCTTCCAAGAGGAAGCCATTTACGACCCCCCCCTAATTTAACATTTGCCTGAACCAAGGAAAGCTCATTGTTCTGTTTCCTGCAGCCCCAGGTACCCCACCCCTAATTCAATCAGAGAGGTGTGATCTCCTTTTGGTGGTGCAGCAGAAGGGAGGACAGGCCTGGGAATGCAGTTGCTGGGCAAGTTTCCACTCCTGTCGGGGGTAGTTGTCAGGCAGAATTCAATCTCTTTAAGCCAGGCTTCAGCTAAATGTCACTTTTGTTCCCAGTTTTTCTTTATTCAAATCAAACTTACAATTTTTACACATGCAGCTAGAACGCTGATTCTAAGTTCAAAACTATGAAATTTAAACAGTTGCAACCTATGTGACACTCAATAGTAGGTCAATCATTTATTTTAAACATTTCGATTTTAGTGGTTTTAAATCCAATTTCACTTAAGCTGCTGACATCCACAGCTCAGCCAGTTTTGTTATAAACATTGCTTTAGGCTCTTCATCTTTCCAGATTTTATATGCACACAAGACTAGATTCTGGCAAATGTCTGCTGGTGTTCAGTGAGATTTTTGAACATCTTGCAATGTTTAAAATGGCATTTTTAGCTTGCATTTCAGAGAAACAAATGTGATTTCAAAGTGCTTTTTGAGCTAACAGGCACTGCTGTTTTTCCTTTGGCTCCACGTTTCACTCATGGCTCTTCTGTCCCATCACGCTCGCACTGGTGGGTGGCAGGTTAGGTGACCATTTTGGTGTGCGCAAAACTGTGTGGTTTTCCTGGATTCTGGCGCAAGTGTGGGCTTTTCGGCCATCTTGGATTTTCTAAGCCCACAGCACCAAATGTTGTAGCATAATAGTTCAAACGTGGGTCAAGACACCCGACAGCTGTGATAATCTGGCTGTAGGTGCATTAGCCGTCTTGTTGCTTGATTTTCCTACGTTACAGCAAAGACAACAGTTTTGGATTTTGTATAGGTTGTGTAGGCTGTGTTATGTAAAATGCTGTCTGTTTGTTTCTGAATAATAGGTGATGTTGAATTTTGAAAGATGTTTTTATTGACATTTTATATAATGTGTTATTGTTGTAGTCAATATATACCTAAGAATACATGCATGTTCCACATTTTGAATAAAAAAAGATACATTATACACATTTTTAGGGTTGTTAATTTTAAAGCGATATTAATAAATGTACTACAATGTGCATTAGCGCACAGAAAGAGTGCTCTGTGGGTTATTTCAGTAATTGTAAAAAAACATGCTAGTGTGTGTTTATTTCACACACAAAAATGTGTTCAGCCCTTTTCCGTTTTTAAAAGAACTCTGATAATAAGTCTTATCACTACCAAATGTAATGGTACTCAATGATTTAGCTCCAGTCAGTGAATGGCTGATTTATTGCCAATCGGATTCAAACCACTGACTTGCACTTAAAAACACATTTCTGTAGCAAGGACCCAACACACAGGGCTATCTTGAAGACAAACAGTGTATTGTGATATATTTCTCTGGTGCCAAAGCACTATTGTCTACAGAAAGCTTTTATTTATTCATGTAATCATTTATTTATAAACAGGAGGAATAATGTTCTTTTGATCATAAAAGAACGTACAATAGATAAGAAATCAGATTTGACTAGAAGCAGAGAGCTTCTTACAATGCACTGAGTTTAAGGGCCATTCTGCCTGGGGTGTGGAGGGAGTAAATGGAACAGTCACCAGGGACGATATATAGCCATATATAGATTACGGACTATGAACATTGGACATTTTTAAGTGAAGGTAGGCAGTACGGTCAGCTGTGCTTAGGATGTGACCATGATGGGTGAAGTGCTAGAGTGGAGTAAAAGGAAGTGTGGGACAGAGGCAGGTTAGAGGCAAGGTACAAATGTTATCTAGCAGGCAGATAAGAGGTAGGTTAAGAGGGTAATTCAGATGTGAGGAGGTAGGCTTCTACTCTGTTTTTGAAAAAATCTGTGTGGATTGTTTCTCCGATGGCCGGAGAAGAGAATTCCATGCAAGTGGAGCAAAAAGAGAAAAAGAGCAGCAGCGAGCGGAAGCACAGGGAGGACGTGGAGCCATAAGGGTAGTTGAGGAGGCAGAAGAGAGATTACGAGAAGGCATGAAGAGTTGGATAGAGGAGGATAGATACAGTGGTGCCTTACCGTGGATTGATTTGTAACCCGACCCTTTTTTGCATCATCAGCCATCCAGCCAGGTAACAGTACGAGGAAGTAGGTGCAAAGTGAGGGAGTTCAAAGAGAGTCCTGGTAATGAAGTTAATGATCTTGTTGAGAGGACAGAAAGCATAGCTGGGGGAACAAAAGAGGATGCTGGCACAGTAGTCCAGTTTAGAATAGATAAGACAAGAGTGGTTAAGGGATGTGAGGTGGTGTTGAAAGGAAAGAGGTGACTGATTTTCCTAATATTTATAAGGTTGAGGTCAGCTTCTTTTCCAGTTTTGGAGATGAAAATAGAGAAGGTGTGAGAAGGGCTATAGATGATGCAGAGGTTTTTAGTTGAAGAAGAGTTGGGGCGAGTGGCAGGTGGGAACTGAATAGGAAGAGGAAGAGATGAGAGAGAGCTTTCGGCAGAGAAGAGCACCTCTGCTTTGGTAGAATTTAACATCAGAGAATGCAAAGCCATCCAATATTTAATGGCAGAGAGACAGATGGAAATGTTGATAGAGAGATTCGAGGAGAAGTCAGGAAAAGATAAGAAGATTGGTGTGTAAACCATGAAGAGTTGGTATGAGAACCCAAAGGAAGATGTCAGTGGCCCAAGAGCAGAGTTGTAGAGTAAAAAGAGGAGTGGACCCAAGACAGAGCCTTGTGGGACACCAACAGTTAGAGAAGTGAGTTGATAGGTGGTGTTGCTCCAAGAGACTGCAAATTGGTGAGGTGCAGGGTCGGATTCAATCCAGGCAAGGGCTAGATCGCGAATCCCATGAATAAAGAGAGCATTATGGAGATCAGAGTGATTGACAGTGTCAAATACAGCAGACAGGCCAAGATGAATTAGGATAGAGGAAAGGTTGGAGTGCTTAGCAGAGGTGATGAAGTTGGACACGTTAATTAGAGCGGTTTCCGTGGAGTGACAGGAGCAGAAACCTGCTTGTATGGGGTCTTCAAGGTTGTGGATGTCTAAGAAATTAATAAGACGGTTGAACACAACCCGTTCAAGCACTTTAGAGTATTGTTGAAGGAGAGAGACAGGGCGAATGTTAGACAGGTAGTTGGGGTCAGCCCGTTGTTTTTTAGGAGACGGATGAGCGTGGCTGTTCTGAAAACAGAGGGAAAGCAAGCAGAGTTGAAGGAAATGTTGAAGAGTTCAGCTTGGTGAGAGGCCACTAAAAGGGCAATAGGCTTGACTAGCTGTGGAGCAAGAGAGCCTGATGGGACACAAGAGGGGTTAGCCTTCATCAGTCGAAATAGCACTTTGTCAGTGTTAGTGTGACTAAAGCTCTGATGATATTCTGGACAGTGGTGTTTGATTCTGCCTTAACTTATGCTGTATCTGGTACCAACATTCCCAGTACTCCAAAAACTACTTACAACCCCACAATAGGGCCACTCCTCAAGCTAAATAACATTTTTTGGCATAGTCCCTAAATGTTGGCCTGCAAAAATGGGCCAACTTAAGGGTGCTAAAATAAAACAAATCAATTGAAAGGGCTTCAGGCTCAGAACAGAAATTGAACTGAGAAAACAGCTGTCAAGGCATAGATCAAGAGGTTTTTTGTTTTTGTATGTGCATGCAGGGAAATGTACCGCTATGATGGGGACACACTCCTTCTTGGTCTCTCGGTTGCTAAGGTGTCATCGGCAACCCTGGCATAGGGAATTGCCCATCAAGGAGCTCTTTGCCTGGCTTTATTGTAACTTTGCTACCCTAAAATCAACAGATTTCTTTGAAACGATACCTGTGTCCTACCTGAGTACTTGTTTGATTCTGCGTTGTCTGAAAGGTCTCTAAAGGGGTATGGCGGGCATAATGGCACTAGGAGAAACATTGTAGACTTCTCATTAAATTAGAACTAGAGTGGTTTCTAACAGAAAAAGCCATGTCCTCTGGTGTCTACAAACATTTAGATTTCCATTTATGCTATGAGGTTCAGAGGTTTTTGCTGTCGGAACCTAGTAAGCACTGCCTATCATAATAAGTCATTCTACAGTAAACAAAAGTGCACAATGTGAAGCACATGAACACTCTGGACCATTCTGATTACAATGCTGTAAGTGACTTTTAATGACAATAATGGCAAATGGTGTTAGTATCCGACAATATGAGGGAAATGCCTGCTAAACGACATCGATGCCTGCCAAATGATATGCCATATGAGGTAGGGGCCTGGGAATATCATGGCAATACATGGCAAATGATGGACCTATTTGGCAATATGTTGTCACCAGCTGGTGATCTGTGTGAGTTCCTGGGCACATGAAAACAGTGCTTTCATATTCAAAATGTCAACATTGTTGGCTTTTCCAATCGGTATTTTCATTTAACATTGTAGTTTTCTTCCTGCCTTTTGTAGTTGTATTATTTAGTTTCTATCCTTATGTAAGTTATTTTTGTGCATGGCCTGTTTATTCAGTGCCCTGCCATCACTTCAAGAGTAATGTGTGCTATCTGCAAAATCATTGATGGTGTTATGGTCATTGGGCAGAATGGATTTTTCCACAGATGTGTTAACTTGGTATATTAGAACCTGGCCACCCTGTGATCATGTGTGCTATGTTATCTGGCTTTACTGTTCTAAATGAACATATTGAAACCTCAGCCTATTCTGATAGCCAGGCAGACTGCACCCATATCATACTCTTCTAACTTGAAATGGAATATATCGTTACTGAGCTATCTGAAGATAATGCAATCTATGCTTGTTGTGCTGAAGGTAATGTTATTACACTCTATAAGTGAACTTAAATGCAAACAACGGTTACTAATTAGGCATAATTGAACCGTTCATTACTGTACTAACTGGACTTATTGGAATATTGCCCGGCTGTGCCAAATGCCCATAACGCAATCTGGTATTCTGTGCTAACTTGGCAAACTGAAACATGGGCATATTACTGGTGATGGTGTGAATTCCTGAGACTTTTAAATAGTGTGATTGTGTGTACTTTTCATAGAATTACTTACTACATGATAGCAACTTTATCATGTTACATTTCTTCATTTTAATGCTCACTAAATCCTCTTAGTCCACGTACATGTTCTTCATTTCAATCCTTTACACATGTTTCACCATTAGGCTGAGAGAGAATTTGTTTAAATCAGTTTAGTCTTTAGGAAGTGCAAGAAAAATGAATATTGTGATCACAATCTAGAGAAGTCTCATATGACTACAGATACTAAACTATATCCACCTAATTAATAAGCATAGAAGATCATGACACTGGCCTTCTGAGTGTTGCTGTGGTTTCCTCACTTTTGTAGAATCCGATGATGTATGGATGTTTAGCTAAAACAAATGCCCAATTTAATAATATTGGTAATTTGCCATCAGATATTATTGAATATTGTAAGTTAGGATGCACTTTTTTGCACATAATTGCACATAATTGCATATAGGTATAATGTGATTAAAATGAAAATTAATATTGAGCAACTGAGATTCGGAAAGATTAATTATTACATAGATCTCATTAACAATAACCACTTACCACTTACCAAATGTCTAGGTGAAATACTCGTAAGTCTGTCCAGCATTATACCTATTTATCATCACCATATTCATTCTTCGTGCACTTTCTATAGACTAAGCTGATTTAAACGAATCCTTCGGATGAGCCCTATGGTGAAACATATGTAGGGGACTACAATGAGGAAAATGTGAGAGGATTTAATGAGGAAAATATAAAAGGATTAATTGGACAAAGGGATGACGAATAATGAAAATTTGAGACACATTCAATTGTGAAATTTAAATTCTTCTTTTTATTTTAAAATAAATCAACTTAACACTTTAACAAGATGTGTGAATAAACACATCTTAACGAGAGAGCATGCAAATTAGTAATTCAACATATTGTAACTTTTATCTCGAACCACAACTCTCTTCCTCTTTTCTTTTTTTTTACTATATGGGAACACTACTGATGGAGCCACTAGAAATGAGAATGCAGCTTGAGATCTAAGAAGATATAGTGCCTTTTTTGTCAAATTCCATCTAGCACTAATGATTGGCTAGATGATAGTAACACGTCACATATGGCATGTGCATGATGAAATGCCATCTGTTGAGCATGAGAATAGTCAGACCTATTTTGATTTTTGGAAATTAAATTATGCAGGTAATTCTATTTCTGAAAAGGCAATCTACTAATGAGAACCCCCTTTTATAATTCTTCATGCCACAATCTTGTGACTGTTTCATGACATCTCCAGCAACTGCCCTACAGTGACATGTTCAAAAGGCACATCTGCATCCTGACAGCTGCTGGACAAAACATCCAACAGGGAGAGTAGTTTAAAAAAAATAATAATCTGCACCTCAAATTCAAAAAGAAATAATTGTGTAACCTACTTGGTCTTGTGGTATGCTAAACGGCAATAAATATGAGACATGCCTGGTTACTACATGGTGGCTACTGGGATCATCCAATTCTACACCCAGAGCGTTTTGATGTCATTTTAGTGTCAGGTTAATGATCAGTGCTTCATTCAAGATAGGGCTGCTATGGAGAGGCTGTCTGGCCTGAGAGTCTCCACAACAACCATGTGGCACCCTACCCAGGAAGCTAATCCTATAGCTTCACTGAGGTAGTCTGACACCTTCCTCCAGGTTACAAGAACCCTCCCTAAGAGGTCATTAAGGAATCGGAGCTTCGAAGACAGTCCTGAAACGACACTCTCACAGAAGGGTGCTGCTGCTGGAATCAATTTGAAGTAAGAAGGCATGAGAAATTGGATTTAGATAAGACCAGAGGAAAGGTTTAGGCCAAGAGAGAGGTTCCACCATCTTGGATTCTGCCAGATCTTCCAGAACATCATGCCATCTCACTACTTCCTGAAGACAAAACACTCTGTCTATGATATCAGAACACAAAGGACACTTCTTACAGCAGCCTGTATTGGATCACTAACATCTGGCTTGTTTTGACCCAAATCCACTGTAGTGTTCTGCTTTGATAATAGAGCCCTGACTCAGTTGATCCATCTTCAGACTTCATGACAAGAAGGATTCACCAGGAACTCTGATGGGGATACAGTCTATTCCAAAGTTCTCTGTCAGAGAAGTAAAGACAGAAGTTTCCAAGGAATAGAAACACTCTTCGCCCTACCCTCCTCAGGGGTACATAGGGGTTGGCACTGCTGTGGACCAAAGCCTCTCTGCTGTCTGCTAATTTGAATCAAGATCCTGCTCAAAAGAGCTGAAGAAACCCTTGTAGGTGGCAGACAATCTTCTTTTATTCTCAAAGTCTGCATTCTCTGTGTTTCCTTTACAGGGGTAGGTCTTAAGTATTTTTAATGATTTGCGTAAATTGTTAGTTTTATTTAAAGGTTTCTTCTTTTCTAGAACCTTGGTTGGGCGTGTTATTTTATTTTGTTACCACCATACTATTGTTGTTTGTGTTGTTACTGCATCAGCTCACAACCCTCTGAGTATAACCTGTCCTCAGACCACGTTACCACTAGAGGCCAAGTAGGTATACCTGTCGGGCAGTGTCTGTTTCACCTTTATGATTGTGATCACTGCTGGTTTAGTAGTACCGTGGGGCTGATTAGGTGTTTTGGACACTACTCATCTCCATACTCCTTCAGAGCAGAAGTCATTTTGTGGAAATGTACTTGGTTGTTTAATGTTAAAAACTCAAAATGTTTAGGCGTTGCCTATACAAAAAAATCAACACCATTGTCTTTATTTGCTTGTTCCATTAATGCATGTACTTGTGCATGAACAAGCTGAGAAATGCACACATGCACAGGATCTTATTCACGAAATCAAACCTGCATGTGCATTTTTCTGATGTGTACATGCAGTTGCCATTTTGTGATGATTTGTGCAAGTATGCAAATGTGGGGGTGTGCGGCGAAGTAGCTTCACATTTGAGCACACATTCCATATTCACAGACTGGCTACAGTTACACATGTGACCTAATACTTTGTACATCCCCAGTGCTTGTACTACAGATAGAAGGGTAATTTCTGAACTTTTCTTGTATTTATTTTAGCTTGGGAAAGGCATTGGGAGAGCCCTTCCTTGTCTGTTTGTTAGGGGCAGAATTGCATTTTGTAATATAAAATGAACTTGATAAGTTGCCATGCCAGCATAAGAAGGTTGGATCCTCCTGACTTCAGCAACCTACAGCACTCCATGCTTGGAGTGATGCAGAGCACCCATACAAAAATCCCAAAGGAGAAGAGAACGTGTCATATTTGTACAGATCTTGATTAGCTGGAAAGCCCTAAACACGTCTTAACGCAGTGTGCAAAAATGGGTACAAAATATATGTGTACCCTGGGCCACTTTGAAAGCCGGTACGATTCCACCAAATCACATCAGTTCTGGAACTACTATCTAAACACAGACTCGGATTCAGTCCACATAGCACGGTTTAGCCTCTGGTGTATCTATAAATATCAGTGAACTACTAAAGTAACTCAGGTGCCAATGGTGGCTCCATACAAGTGCAGTATTGATTAATACTGTCTAAAAATGTGTATTGTTACATTGTTAACATCTAGTTCTTTTCTGTGATTCTGCCTGGAACTGAGTATCTGCCCAAAGGGGACTGTCCTATCGTCACTGTCATTGGGCCTCATTACGAGTTCGGCGGTACGGGCACGGCTACTGCCGAACTAGCTACCGGCACCCACAAATGGGCCATAACCGGCCAATTACGAGTTGAACGGGCTGGTAATTTCCCATTCGTGGGTGCCAGTGTGGGCGGGCTCCCGATCCCCATTGTGTCGCATAGGGCAGAATGGGGGTGGGGAGCATGGTTGCACCGGCACCGTTGATAACGGTGCCGGTACAATCACGAGTTCTGCTCGCGGGTGCCGCTCTGCACGCCTGGTCTGACCAGGCGTGCAGTGCGGCACCCGCAAGCAGAACTCGTAATGTGGCATTACAGTAACAACGGTGCCAGTAGCACTACCGGTGCCGTTGTCACTGTACCGCCACATTCGTAATGAGGCCCATTGTTAAATGTCTTACGTTTGGTGTATTGGTGCACTGTGCTCAATGTTCTACGATCCGTGAATTATGCTTCAGTTTGAGTTTTAAGTTAAAATGAAATTGAAATTGTTTTTTACTGTCTAAATGTTAATATAATTGTTTAACGTATTTGTAAAAGTAATTTATGAACTAAAAACAAACAAATAAATAAATAACTCCTCAATGCTTGGTTCTCCAACTGGGACCAAACGACCTTTGTCAAAAAAGGGACCTGCACACTGTGTGAACGTACTCAACTCTGAACAGCTCCAAGTGTGTCTGCACGGGTTTGCCCAAGTTTTATATTTTGATGCAGCCAGTTAGTGGATATTGGAGGGTACATCTGTGGATCCAACAGTACACTTAAGGGTGCATGAGAAATCACTGTAAGAATGTGTGTTATTGAGCTGCAGGGTGAAGTACTCTATGAAAGTGGCCATGTGGGTACTCAGAAGGTGAATCAGTCAGTTGAGAGTATGAAGCATGAGAGAACAGTGTCAGAAGCAGGACGTTTTTGTAAATGATTTAAATACAGACATCTAATCTTCTATACCCGTGGCGTGTGGCAAGGGGGACAGGCTGTGAAATGTCCAGGAACAGTCCGAGATTTCATGCAGCATACCATTGCTTGCTACCATATCTTGGTTGGGAGTAGTTGCATTAGACTCCTGCGGCATTATTACAGAAACGTTGAACCTGTGCACGTGCAATTGTGCACAGGATTTGCACGGGGGCAAACATTGCTATGCTTCAAATTCATTTTCTTTCAATGCACTTTTCCACCAGGACAATGATTCCCCTAGTGCTGCTATAGTGGATTCGCACAAGTGCAAACACTGCCAATATGCAAACAATTGATTGCTCATATATGTGTTTTGCAGTAGGGCAGTTTTAGAACTAGTGGTAATGCCATGACAAAATGCTATCACACCAGTGCAAAGCTTCTGTAGGGAATAGCCTTGTATTATGACAAATTTTGCACATGCACACATGTATTTTCTGCATGCATAAATTGCATTTATTTATATATGAGCACACATAGCCACCTACCTCATAGTGTGCCACTCTCTGGGATTCCGAGATCAGCTGTGCGTTGCAGATGTTGCAGTAGCTGTTCGTGAACAAAGCCCCCTCCTCTCCCGCTGCAGATTTCATCTGAAATGATAAGTGGGGAAACAAAGGCAGAGGAAGGTTATCTGTGAGAGAGGTGAACAGATAAGGCAGAGAGAGCAGCAGGCGTGAAGCCTATGGAGGTGAGAAAACACTTCCTATAGAAACTGCAAGCGTTGCAGCACGCAATATCAGTGACAAAAGCATTTTGTTATAATCATACCCTCTTCAGTCCCAGTGGAGACCTGCAGGACAGACAAAGGTCACCAGTACAAAATGCAACGTATTGACAAGGCCCCAACATCAAGGACGAAACACATTAACCAGTACAGTCTTGTCCACCGGGCAGCCGCATCACTCCGTTCTGGGGAGAGGCCCTTTTGTGGTATTTCACAAAAGAGCACAGAGAAATGAAAGGTACCCTGGAGAAAAAATACAGGATACATTGATTGTGACATTGACCAATGAAAGGGCTCGCATGCATGCACACAGAGATTCATGATTGAAAAGCTGGGAAGTTGGGGAATCGGATACTAAGGCATAGAGTTATCACAGGAAGGAGGCAAGAAGATGGACAGGCGGACTGTAAGGCAGGCACAAATCTATAGATAGAGATATAGGCAGACCACAAGGTGGACACATGTCTACAGATAAATGTATAGACTGACCACAAGGCGGACACATATCTGGAGATAGATGCATAGGCTGACCACAAGGCAGACACATGTCTATAGAGACATAGGCAGACCACATGGTGGACACATGTCTAGAGATAGATGTATAGGATGACCACAAGGCAGACACATATCTGTAGATGGGTGCATAGGCTGACCACAAGCTAGAGATATAGGGAGACCACAAAGTGGACACATATAATAGGGTGTTGATAGCCACCCTATAGTTAAGGTGAGTCAGACTCCTATAGGAACTCCTTAAAATTCTATTGTTAATAACTTTTGATTCGAGTAACGGATTTGACCGAAATTTCGAAAGTGATTAAAAACCCCAGACTTCCAAAGAAAGTTATTAAGCGTCCAAAAAATAAGTTTCTCCTAAAGTGTGACCTACTTTCCATTAATTTTCCCATCGACAAACAAGGTCACTTTTTGTCAAACCGTACAGCCCAAACCACTGGATGGATATGGGTAAAAAAAAAGACATGGGCACAAAGCGTTCCATGCATGGTTTGAGGTTATTCAGTGCAGTAGTTATTTAAATATTTGATGGAGAAGGGGGTGCCACCTTCTCAAAAATAAATTTCTAAATCACAGGGATTTTTAAAAATGAAACAACCGCTATCTTGTTTTTCTCTCGATGAAAGAGATATCCGCAGCTATAGCTGAGAATATATGAAAATGAAATGCAGGAAAAAAGCTATTGCAGGTCAAGAAACATGCAAATGCCATCAGGCTAGAAGTGTGGGGGTGGGGGAGGTGGCTAGAGGGCACCAAGTTTAATGTGGGAGTTGGAGGGGGTCTATAGACTGAGTTTGCAACACAAAGCGTTCTGTAGCCATTGACTATAGCCTCGAATACCCGACATCACAGAAACAGCGTGCGTTGTGGGGGAAAAGGGAGAGGGCAAGGGAGGTGAGTAGGCCATCTGTGGAGTGCAGGAAGCTGGCATAGATGAAGGGGGCACTTGGTGAGGGCAGGAAAGCCTTTATTTTTTTCTGCCGTTCTGTCAATATTCACGGCTATATCTGGGGCTATAAAAGACTACATATACCTGCGAGAATGAGTGGTCCCATGCCCGTGGCTATACATTTTGGGGGTCTGTGTTTTATTTCTTTTTAAAGGTATAGTGATGTTGGGGGTGAAAAACCAACGTCCATGGCCAAAGGCCATGGTCAGTAATACAGTAGATATTTGGGAGTCTTATCTATTTTGACTGTGCTTTTTCAGACTTTCGTACATGTGAGAGTGTGAAGAAAAATAAAAGAAAATAGTTTTAAAAAATAAATACAAAAAGGAGCCACCCTACTCTAGTTTTGTATGACCCATACACTGTAGTTTAGTCTGTGTATTGTCACTCATGCTATTATATCTTGTGCCTGTTAAATGTTTCCCTACCTAGTTTTCTGTCATGTATTATTATCTGGTTTGTTTAACTTCAGCTACTTTACATTACTACATGAGCTGTGTTGTACTGTTTTGATCTTTTAAGTTATATTGTATTTTAAAACCTGAAGTGAGCCCCCCACCTTTAACTTCCAATTTTTAACCATGGTTATCATAAAAGTCCATGAACAGTAGCCACAGGTATAATAAAAAAAATGTTTTTCGTTATTATTTTATTGTATTTGTGTATTTAAAAAAGGACTGTTTTCGGGTACAATGGATGCAGTATTTTAGCTCATTTGGAATACTGTTTTGATGTTATGAAGGAACACTGCATTTCTTTCATCGGTTAGGTGTACACCATCATGTCTGTAGAAATTGGCCACCTATGTTGTTTTTTGAAACCCATAATTGGTTGTGGTCTCTCATGAATGCTGAAACTACTTTATTAACATTTTTAAGTGATTTTTCAATTTTACCAGTAGATCTGGTGGTCCATATAAATGTGTTTCTTTGAGTCAAATTGGAAAAGATAAAGATGGTGTGAGGAAATAGTTCCATTAGTTTTCCCATGTCTGTTTCATCATGAAATTAAGGGAAACACTTTGTACATTCCCCAAATCATTGCCTCCACAATACATTAGTATGACGTCTGGCTGCCCTGTACTTCTCAGACTGAACAATTTTGGAATAAGTTGGAACCAACACATTGCCTGCAGTCCAAACCATTTAATTGTAAAATCTCTCAAAACGCCAGTAACCAAAACAGCCAACTGTCACCAATCAGCCATGATATCTGCAGCATTTCTCTGTTTCCAGGAAAATGATTCTTAGTTTGAATGTTTAGTAGTGTATGGGCAGGGCATGTATGATGTGTTTGTTTTGGAGTTTGAAATTGGTTGATGGTACTGTTGTAATTATCCTTGGCTAACCAGCAGCCATCCTATTTGTAGCATTGCTCCCTGGGGGTAGATGTAGTCCCCTGTGCAGCCTCGGCTATATTATGGCAAATGGCACGTTGTGTGTTTGTAGGCATGTTGTAGCCACGGTTATCCAACATTTTGGGTGGAGTAGCATTATAGATGCATTGAGTGTTTTGGGGGATTGGGAGAGACCAGGGGAGTGGCAGAGAACCATGGGGAGTTGGGGGGCGGGGGGTGGTATGTGTGTTAGGGACAATTGTTTTGAGTTTGGGAGGAGTGCAAATACATTTTTCAATTTGCAGTTTTTGCGAATAGCTGCGGCTAACAGCAAACGTCCATGAAGGACTTTTGTATAACCACATGTATAAAAAGCATGTGCGTAGCCGCGTCAACGTTTTTTGTCATTTTTATTGGTTGTGTCCATAGGCCCGGTTATATTTATAGCCTGATCTATAAACATACATTTTCTGTGCAATAATCATATAGTTATGTGGATGATACAGCACATCATTTTATCTGTGTGTGTTATTGTGTTTGCTTAGGTGTTGTCTTGCCTTATTCGAAGTTTTGAAGGTTGCCATTGTTTGGTTTTTAGTTTGTAGAAAATGTATGTCTAGCCATGGCTACAATAAAGCTTTGTAGCTGCGTTGAATATTTGCGGCTACTGGTGATGCTGGCCAGGGTTTTGTATGTGTACTTCTTTGTGATGGGTTGCAGTGAATATGTGTCAGCCATTTTATAAATTTTCTTAGAATATAGTCCTCTTTTTCTGGTTTTGATTTTGGAAAGTATGAAACTCCCCATTTTGTCTACTTTCTTCCTTTTAACTGCAGAACTACTCACACTGTGCAGTTCATGTTACCTGTGACAAAATATGATTGCGATTAATCAGTTGTTTGTCATTGTTTTGTTGAAAGTTGTATTTAATATATGTTGATAATGGGGCTCTGTGTTCTTTTAACTCAACAATGAATTGGTCCTGCTATATATGTAGAAAATTAGTGGGAACACTTGTTGGAAGTTGTTTATTAGGAAAGAAAATGAATTTAAGTGAGGTGCATGATATAGAATCATTAAGTATACTTCCTGCACCCAAAATAAAAGAATGATCACAGAACAGAAGACATGTGAATGTGTCTACAATTCTTTTATAATCGCTTATGGTGTGTGTTAAAGTGCTTTTTGGGGTGATCCGAAAATATGTGTGTTTTAAAAAGATTTTCTGCTGGTGTGGGGTGATTTCAAAATGTGTGTGCTTTAAAAAAAGATGCGTTTTGTTGCAGTGTGTTACTATGTGGTTATTTATAAGAGAAAATGCATTGTCTTCATGTGTTTATTGTTTTGAGAAACCTAGTGTAGAGGAGGTCCCAAGTACCGCCCCCACTCCAACCGTCCATTTTGAAGTACCAGGAACGTTCACACGAAGTATGTGACGTATGAAGAGCAAATAAACCAGCAGAGAGCCGCAGTGTGGCTCTGTCCAGTACCTATCAGAAGAACAGCACCTATTGAAGTACCAACACCAAAGAAAACATGAGAGTAAGGTATCCATTAAGAAAACCATATCAACAAATGAAACGGAATGTAGATCGTCTGAGTATAGTCCCTGAGGAAGCCAAAAAGTTCTTAATGAAAGACGAATAGTGATGCCACAAGAACCTGGATAGACTCGTATATAGAAGATATGACGACCTGAGTATGATAAAAAGAGATGAAACGCCATGAATAAGGGACATCGTGAACCTAAAGTAAAAGGACAATGTCAAATGTAAGAAGCTTATGCCATGAGCATGACGAAGATATTCAACCAGTTTACGCATGTACATATGCTTGGAACCACAAGAAAACTAAGAAAATCGTGCGGCTTGCTATGCATATATTAAGATAGATTGCGGCAAGTGCCGCCTATACATATCTATCTCAAAATGTGCACATTATATAAGTATACTTCCATTATGCAAAAGAGCAGCATCAACCCAAGGTTACTAGAGGCCGCATGGGGAGAGTTTCATATTTAACAAATCAAGAATAAAAGGCAGGAGCGAAACTCAGCAGAGACAAATCGTGCCGAAAAGCCAAGGTCGTATCAGCTAAAATAGATGAACAGTAGCTACAATTAATGAAGCAAAGTACAGAATATCCTGCTCAGAAAGGTCAAGATAAGAAGCAGAAGGCATGTGGTGGGCAAAACAAAAATCAAATACACAAATTAAATGGAGAAGAAGGCAAATTTATGGTGTCTGAATCACGTGACCAGCCGAGCGAGAAGCGGTGAGACTTTCACACCTACACATGGCGCAGTACCATGCAAAGATATCAGGACTTTTTCCAGACAGAGATGCAGTCTTAAGGCCAACCACAGTGAAATATTTGACACATGACCACTGAAGTGATGATTGATTGTGGCAATAATTGGAGGAAAGCCGGTGGAGTTGAAGGGCACCCTGCACCTGGCCGACTATTCTGCATACCTCCAGGCAAAATGGAAAAGTATGAGTGTGGTTGGTACCAACCCAATCATAGTGGACCAAGTAATCTAAGGTCCTATAGTTCGTAGAACCAATGGGACATCATAGTTTTAGTGATATCTAAAGTAGCCATTTTTAAGGTAGGGCTTGGATGTCCCACCTGACAGTGTTTACCCAATCCCCTTACTCTGTTACCATATACAGATATAGTACCGATATTAAAGTTACCTTCCTAGAACCAATAGAATTGCATGCAACAGTTTAAGCGTTATACGTCAATGATGATGAGTTTTTAGTATAAATGATGTGTTTTTTATGAAGTTCGTTGGAGTTGTGAAGCGAGAAGAAAGATCACACAACCGCGGATATTCATGAAACTCCCCGTTTATTGTACTTGTCATTAAACAGACTCTCTTTGCCAAACCATTGAGTTGTCATAATTGATTTGATGGACAAGGAGAGATGTGAGAACGAGAGAAAAGACCAGGCACGAGCAAGTACATCTCTCGATACAGAGAGAGAGGGCAAAAGATGGAAAGGAAATGAGGATAGAACTAATGAGATAGCATTCACACAGAACGAATGGATGGGAGGTCAGATTTTATTGAAACTCGATGATAAAGGCATTGATGACGCGAAACAAAAAGGGAAGCTCGACGATGTACAGAGAAAGGAGAAGGAAAAGGAAAAAGGATTGAGAGACGAAAGAATCAGGAAAAAAGATAGGCAGAGACAAGAGAAGTTATATCGCAAAGAGCAAGAAAGACAACGCGATCATAAGCAGAGAGCACCTAATGAGCAGAACAGGCAGGGGCAGCGGAGAATAGAAGTAGAAGAGCAAAAGATACGGGAGAAAAGAATAAAGAGACGAAGGGATGAGGAAATACAAAGGGCAAATGAATATAGGGATGCATAGAAAGAGGAAGAAGATAGGGTCAGAGAGGAAGCGAGGAAGCGCAGAGAATTCGATGACGACGTAGAACGTAAGCGAAGACAGAGAGCATGCGATCTTGAATATCTGGAGAGATTAAAAAACCTGATACAGTAGTAGATTGGGAGGACATTCATGGCAAATATCAAGGATGACTTCGACACCAGAAGCTTCAGAGAGACGATCGATAGAACATACGATGAGATGGGGCTAGAACAAGTACCCCAAAGGGAAGGGGAGGATGAGCACCTGGAGAACACTCAGTTGTATGACGCTGAGGACGCATCCCGAAGTATTAAAAATAGAGAGCTGTCCCTAGACATGTTGGAAATCAGTAAGAACAAGGAGGAAGCGAGAAGTTGCACGAGCTGGGAACAGACAATATCAGACGCGGAAAGAGAGGAACATAAGGAAAAGGAGGAAGAGAGGAGACGCGAAAAACGCTTCTCAGGTGGGAAAGGGATAAGATGGTCAGGTTCTAGTGGGTCTTCACTGAGGGCATCAGAGTCAGCCACACAGTCAGACCGACGCGAAGAAGTATCTTACGGTCAGAGGGGGATGTCTCCACCACCCTATGTGAGCCGACTAACGACATTACCAGGTAGGCGGCGATGCGGGAATATTACTCCTGCAATAGACAGAAAAATGATGAGAGAAGAGAAGGAGGGCTATGCATCACAATTTCTGTAGTTTGAGAAAGGAGGAACGAGACCACAGTATATTCCATGGCCACATTTGCATCGGGAAAACCTGAAAATTAAGCTTCCAATGCTGTCATTGGGAGCTGGAAAATGGATACACGAGCTAGAAAAAATGATAGGAGGGAACACGTTAGCTATAGGGGATATCAAGGGTCTTTTAATCGCCATACTTGGTGATAGAGCTGACGATTTGTGGACATGCGCAGCTTACCCCGCATGATGGAGCGCCATTTAATAATTGCAGAGCCACGGTATGGAGAGCATTACGATTGCTATATCTGGATACTTCCGACATGGGAGCTATAATGACACGTAAAATGAAGGAGTAAGAGGACCATTTGCTTTTCATTCAGAATTTCCAAGATGCGTGGGTACTGGAAACGAAGGAATCTTGGGGGAAATCTATACCCATGTTTTACCATATATTTTGCCAAGGGCTGCCAGATCAGGTACAGAAGCAGCTCAAGAAATTGGTAGGAATCGAGGCCAAGCCGTGGTCTGAAATACAGTTGACCATAGCGCACTACTGCAGGCTGCTGCAAGAGAAGAATCGCAAAAAAGATGCTGCATGAAAAGCAGAAGAGGCAAAATTTGTGCAGAAAAATGTTGTCAAAATATGCCATTGAAGGGGCAATGATAACTAGCACAGACGTATCGAGCATGCAGCAGGTCAATAATCCACAACAGGCAAATAGGGTAATAATGGGTTCTACCCCAGAGGGAGAGGATGTAGGGGCAGAGGATGGCAAAGTAATCAGGGAGGTTTTCAGAACAATCAGGGAGGTTTTCAAAACATGCAAAATGGCAATCAGGATATGTCAAATGGGCAAATAAGCAGACCACCGCCAATATGTTGGGCGTGTGGGATGACAGGGCATCTAGCATCCACATGCAGAAGTCAAGGCATGATGCAAAATGACAAAGGAACAAGAGCAGGTATAGTGAGTCCACCTGTATTTTTACAACAGGGAGGAAATGGAGTTGCACAGAATCACAAGGTGCAACAGCAAGCGCCAGGACCACAGCAAAGCTTGCAACCTCAGAACTTGATACGTTTTACACATGGACAGACCCAATAGTCACTGATGCAACTGTCACAGACGACAACTGCAGGACAGGCATTGAACTCAATAAGAGCTAACACTGGTGTTGGAGGAAGTCCATTCACGCAAAATGGGACAAAGTTGTATATGGACTAGGACAGCTCACTGCAAAACCTGATGTGTTCTATCCTATCAGTGACACCAGACTCTCACCAGGAACCAAGGGTAGTTGTCATTATAGGGGATAAAGAAAATTCCTCCTTAGTTGACACGGGTGCAACACGCTTGTGTATACGTTAAGGCAAGTTTTCCTTGTCCGGAAATGCTATAAATACTCAGGGATTCACAGGAGCTACAAGTCGTGTTCCTTTTGCAGATACACTTCCAATCTCTATAGGAGAATGTGATATGAATGAACCACTGTTATATTCAAGACAAACCCCAGTAAATATCTTGGGACGAGATCTAATGACAAAGTCAAACATGACAACCTCGTTCACAGAGAGGGCATAATATGTTCAACTCCAGGAATGCACTATTTGAACGTATGCGAGATGATTAGAGTATACGCGGACGCACAGCTATGAAAGCTATCCCATTATTTGCATATGGAGTATGTGTGCTAATGGCAGGGCTACCAGGCCTTGCAGACAAAACCATGAGGACCCCAGATGAATTTCTATTTAGACCAACAATACCTATGCACGAGAAAAGTATTTCCCTTGATGATACACACAGCCATAGTACGAGGGAAAATGGCTTTGACCGATGGTTGTGATGATGAAGGCCGACAATGGTGCACAGTAATCGCCGTAGAAGAAGGGTACAGATTGACTGACGACACTGATGACGATCTGTTTGACGAGCAAGCAGATGGGGAAGAAACAACAGTTGAGGTAAATCTCACTTTCTGGGTGAAAATGATCAATAGAGAAGTGCCCCAGAGAATGATGTTGGCACAGAACCGTCCTGAATATTTTGAGGATGGCATGGCCCAGGTGCCTGTCTCAGTATGGACCACAGGCCCCTATGACGTAGGCTTATTGAAAGGAGTCGCAGAAGTAAAAATTAAATTGAAGTCAGGAGCAATTTTACCAAAAGCACAACAGTATCCCATGTCTAGGGAAGCAGATGAAGGAATTTTCAACACTATTTCAGTTGTGATGGAACAGGGCATCTTAGTGACGTCAGAGTCGTCATGCAATACTGCAGTTTACCCTATCAAAAAATCAAAGGGAGGGACTTGGAGACTAATTCAAGATTTACGCCCGATAAATGATATTGTAGAGGCCGAGTTCCCTTTAGTCCCTAACCCGGCCACAATCCTATGTAATATACCTGTTGATGCAAAATATTTCACGGTGATTGACTTGAAAAATGCATTTTTCTCAATCCCATTGCACCGAGACTCGCAAGATTTTACGTCATTTACATTCAGACAGAAACGTCTGAAAAGCATGAGGCTACTCCAGGGTTACTGTGAGTCTCCTTCAATTTTCAACAGAGTTCTGCAGATGGACTTAAGCAATATTGCATTAGAGAGTGTTGTCTTGCAATATGTGAATGACATCTTAATTTGCAGCACGACAGGAAAGATGCAGACGCGATTCTATTCAGCTTTTGACTATATTGGCTGAGAAAGGATATAAAGTTGACAAAGAAAAGTTACAATATTGTCAGCAAGAAGTGCTGTATATAGGCCAATTGATCTCACACGAGGGGAAAAGGGTTACCCCGGAAAGGGCTGAAGCTATACTGAACACAGCTAAGCCACACACGATAAAACAGATGCAGAGCTTTTTAGGTCTTTGCAATTATGTCATGGCATGGGTCTTTGACTACAGCTCATATACCAAGTTACAGGCTCTCAAGAAGGCACGGGTGACGAAAGAAAAAATTGAATGGTCTGAGACCATGGAAAAAGGGTTTACTGAACTCAAGAGAGCCATTTGCACCGCACCAGTTTTAGGGATTCCCAATTATGCAGAGGAATTCTACTTGTTTTCACACACGAATGGCAGTGTTATGATGGCAGTGCTCACACAGAGAACCACACGGGGGTACAAGCCCCTGGCATACTACAGTGGGAATTTGGACCCAGTGATGAGAGGCCACTTCCCTTGCGAACAAAGTTTAGCTGCCGCAGCATTCGCCATAGAGAAAGCTACAACCATTGTGATAGGATGCTCCATGACGTTGTACGTTGAGCACGCGCTATTTGCTATTCTAGAGAAACCAAAGGGCACATTGACATCGCAGAGAGCTTCTGCTTATGAAGTGATCATATTGAATCTATCGATTAAGATAGTTCGATGTAAGATAGTGAACCCAGCTATGTTCATAGCAGAACCAGTCATTGAAGGAGAGCCAATATATGATTGTGGAAATTATGAAGAATGTTATGATGAGATTCCCAGAGTGAAAGAAAATGCATTGGCAGAAGGAGAAATTGTCTTTGTTGACAGTTCCTCGAGAATCGATCAAAACGATGGGCAAAGATTTAAAGGTGCTGCTATGATGAAGCACATAGCAAATGGAGAATTCTGAGTGCTCATTAGTGCACGATTACCATCTCACTATTCAGCACAGGATGCAGAACTATTGGTGTTGATACTCGCGATTGAGAATCACGCAGACCAGGAAGTAACAGTGTACAGTGACTCTGCCTATGTGACATCAAAAGTACAAGCAGGCTTAGCACACTGGAAAAGGAGTGTCTACCTCCGAGCGTACGGCACGCCAGTGCAGCACGCAGCCTTATTGGACAGGCTCATTAAGGCACTACAGCTCCCAGTGGGCATAGCGGTCATGAAATACGCGCCCACACGAAGGGAACAGATTTTATCTCACGAGGAAATCAAGCAGCAGACACAGAGGCCAAGCATATGGCATCCAAGGGTGAAGCTATAATGGATGTGGAAACAACTGATGTAAATGAAAAATGATTGGTGCGCAAATTGAACCTGAGGGCTACAATAACATGGGGCAACCCAGTTAATGGAACTCCAAGGGGAAGCACCACAGGAAGAGAAGAACCTCTGGAAGCGGCAAGGGTGTTCTTTAAACCCCTCCAAAAGCTTGTGGTGACAAGACAGCACTGGTAAACCAGTAATGCCTATAGCCATGTTAGAAATAGCATTGGAACAGTAACACTATCCAGCACACATGACAAAAGAGAATCTTGTGGCAACACTCACTGAAGACTGGTTTATACCGAACTTAGCAGAGCACGTTGCATTTTTTATGGTGAACTGTATAATCTGCCAGCAGTTCATGGCTGGGCACACACTAAAATTAATTAGAGGAGTCATCCCAAGGCCTAATGGACCTTTTCAGCACTTGCATGTCGATTATGTCGATATGATTCAAGAATATAACGGGTACAGGTACCTAATTGTTGTGTTGTGTTCATTCTCTAGATGGATAGAAGCAGAACCTTGTACACACCCAGATTCTACCTGTGCAACCACATTTCTGGTGAGAGAGGTATTTGCCAGGTGGGGAGTATGTGAAATCATAAGATCAAACAATGGGGCTCACTTTGTCAACGAAGATTTTGAACAGATCAGCTCGTTTCTTGGTATAAAGCACAGGTTCTCGTTGGTGTATGACCTGCAAGGTAATGGAATATGTGAGAAGCTTAACGGCGTGTTAAAGGAAAGGATAGCCAAATTGAAGCTTACGCTAAAGAAATGATGGCTACACTGCCTTCCATTGGCACTGTACGCACTCAGAAACCAACCTGGTTCTGACCATTATCTTACGCCGCACGAAATAGCAACAGGGAGAAGGATGCGCGCTCCCCTGACACCCCGAGACAGAGCTAGATGTGATGCGCAGCCAACAGGAGAACTCTTAGGGTCTGAAATGCAAAATTACTTGAATTGCATGACATCTTGTCTTATGGTAATTTCAGGCCAGCTGCAGCGACGGCAAAAGGGTGCAGGGCAGCACAGAACACATAAGGAGATACTACTGCAGACACAGCTCAGAGTCTATGTCTTCCCTGGAGACACCGTCATGGTGAAGAATCACACGAGAAAGAAGTGGGACAATCCAAAGTTTAACGGTCCCTTTACAGTGGAAGACGTCACTCCCTCTGCAGTAAAGCTACAAGGAAGAAGAACTTGGATCTTTTTGGGTGACATCAAGCCATATATCGGAAAAGGCCCCCTGCCCGCACCCCAACGTGTAGAGACTACAGATGACAGGGAAGAACCACAGCACGTGCAGACGATATCCATGACGAGGAAGAAGGATGCATGACCAGCAGCAAAGCAAAGACAAGGAACTTTTGTGCAAAGTTGTGGCTTCATTTTGGACATTCCTCTGAGCAAAAAAGAGGATAAGGACATACAAACTGACACTCTGTGCATCCTAGTTGCAGGGTGAAGAAGAAAAGTGCACGTATAAGCCACAACATAGTCTGTTGACTTTGAACTTTGAACTGAGGCACACTGAAGCCTTGATGAGAAAATGAGATGCCAAATTTTGATCAAGGACACATAAATTGGAAGAAAATACAGTATCCAGATTCTTTCAAAACAAAGACTTTATTCAGACTCACTTATGGTGTCCCACAGTAGTGACATCACTAAGGACATTTTGATATATTTCGAGTTAGTATTGAGATCATACCCGTCAATGGTGGGAAAGCTCACCAGCATCACTGAATTTCTTCAAGATCCTGAAAATGAAAAGACGATAAGGAGGTTGCTCACTGTGATTGCTGAGAAGTTCCTCCTGCCTCTGGAGTACAGCGAAGAAAAACCAAATGTCCCAAGCAGAGGAAGAAGCGAATAGGCTTATCAACATACTGTTCTTTTGCTTAATTGAAGACTGTCCAGATCTTGTCGGGAGAACCACAGACGTTTTGACATTTCTTTGAGATCCTGCAAACACAGAACGTTTAAATATAATCCTGAACGGAATTATCATCCAAGTTGATCTCCACAAACAATGAAATTTCAGAAACTGCTCACAGTGAGTGAAAACCTAAACTTTAGCAAAGACAGGACACATTTCCCTGTCACCAGAAGATAACAGATTGGCAAGCAATGTCTTTTTTCGCCTAATTGAGGATTTCCCAGAACTTGTGGGGAGACACAGCTAATTCTACGCAGATGAGCATGCTCTTGCATGGTATCGTGATGCAAGTCGAACTTTCTAACCATCAACAGAACTGTCTGAGAAGATTTTAAACTTTCCGCCGAGGGACAGATCGAGAAGGTACTGCCAGAGACTTCACTCTTGTTATACTGACAAGGACGCAACATTTCGTCTGGAATGAAGCAACTAAGAGGCACCGCCTGGGAACTCGTGTACTTTAAACATGCACAGTAAAGAGACTTGCCGAATTTATTACTCGATTTTGACATTTTCTCATACGTAGAAAAAGGCATTGCATCCAGAGACAATAGACAATCCATTGTCCAGGCAAAGAGGGACAATTGGTTCAGTACCTGCAACCCACAAGCAGAAACAGCAGAATCCAGAGATAATATTGTCTAAGAGTGTATTAAAAGTTAGTTTCTTTCGACATAGAGATGGGAAACCAAAGTAGAAACCTTGTCCTCCCTCAGGAGGAGAGAGGCCCTTATTTTTCCGGAACTAAATGCTGTAGATTAACCTATAGGGGTGTCATGTACTTATGTATTGAATTCATCATTGTTTTACTGTCACTGACTATTAGAACTGCATTTTTTAATTGGTGCACAAAGTGTTCTGATTCCAGTGCACCCACCTAAAGATGTACACATGAAGCCCACCAAAGCACCCACATCGTATATAATCATTCCAGTCCCTAGAAGGTTTGATAATGGAGAGAGTGAACTTTAGATGGATGTGATTAACAATGACACACACACACACTTGTGGTAACAAACAAATTGAAAAGCCAGAGACAGGGTCGGCAGAATGTGAATTAAAGAATGTTACTGACAACCACACGCATGCAATCGATGAATGCACAAACACCAGGTCTAGTGTCAATATTTGCAGAACCACAAGCCAAGGAAGAAAGGAAAGTTGGACAACGGCAATAAAAAGCTCCACGATAAGTGAAGTTAAAAGCCAAATGGAAAAAGCTGAACTCTTGAAGAGACAAAAAGAGTTGGCGAGGAAGCCAGAGGAAACAGTATTGATGGAGACTCTTGATCTAACACCGAGAAGGACAAGCGCAAGCCCGGTGAAGATCTTGACACAAGCACAGATGAAAGAATCATTATGGCTGTTCATAGCCAGAGCCAGGAAAAGGCACGAGTTAAAATAAAGAATTGCCAGACTTTTGCCTACTCAATTGGTGCAGATGAAGAGGCCCGCACCATGGACTAGGATACCTGAGAATCCTCCAGCAAGAAAAAGCCATACAGATGCGTTCAAGGAGGTAGTTATATTAAACTACATGAAAACCTTGAGAATCAAGAGAAGCATACAAGGAGATGACAGTGAACTAAACAACTACTTGGACAGCACAGCACATTTGGGAAATAACATATGGTAAAGAAGTTGGAAGACGGAGTTCAGAGGGGGAATGCTTTTTTTGTGCACTCCTTCCTTACAGCATGGGGAAGTCAAAGATCTTTGTAGCTGTAGAAATTGATGTCCAGACAGCACACTGTCTATCGCACGTAGCAATGTGCAAGACCAGAGGCCAGTTCATGGGAAGCAATGCCTCACAGAAATGGGCAATTGAAGCAACTGATCCAAATTAGGACGATTATGTCCAGGATATAAAGACAAGAAACAATAGAAAGACAAAATATATTATGATCAGATATGATAAACCTGGAGTTGAAGGAGACGAAATCAGAAGAGAAGCGAACCAGAAGCTAAATGTCCAAGGAAAAACTCCAGAAGAAGCTCAGAGATGGAAAAATAGAGGCCAAATGCACATTTGGGGAACAGTGCTTTCACCAGACGGATGGGAAAAAGGAGTAGTGATTTGCAGCGCATGGATGGTCAGTGGAGCCTGCAAAGAAGCAAATGAAAACTCGCAAAGGATATGCAAGCCATTATGGCCAAAACTTGCTAAACTACTGACATGGGTCGAAGACAGAGGAGGACCCTTGCCGATATTGCCATTGGAGAATCCGAAACTCTGCTTCAGGAATAATGGCACTAGGAAGATGGGAGAGAATCAGAACTGTGGACGAGTCTTTGATGCTGCAGGAATGGTACATGAAACTGAAGTGATCATGGATCATTATTGGGCATGTGGATCCAAAGCATATATCTGACTGCCGAGAAACTGGCGAGGTATATGCACAATAGTGAATGTCCACGTTCCGGCATTGGTGATTCCGAAAAGTGACCTGAATATTGACAGTTTCCCGAAAGCAGATGCTCACCTGAGGAAAAAGAGATCTGTGGAACTGATGAGCCGAATGAAGAGAGAGAATTACTTCTCTGCCAAATCAGAAGAAGCTTTTTATGCAATCCTGTATGAACACAGGCTCAGTGTTCACGACAATCTTCATACCAAGAATTCAGGTTGGACCGAATACTAAATTGTTGCAGATAACCAGATAGGAGTTACTGCAGACCATCAACACAACCATAAAAGAATTCAATGCAATAAAGGAAGAGTTAAGAGCGATTTGACTGACCCTCCAGAACAGATATGTCTTTGACATGATCACAGGCATGGATGGAGGTGTTTGTGCAAAAATCGGAGAATCATGTTGCACATTTACACCTTCTCACGATGAAGAGAATGGAACTCTAACAGAAGCCATAGGTATGATGACAAAACTACAGAATCAAATGATTGATGAAACTGACAAAGTGGACGACGACAGCCGGTTTGGATCACTATTTTCATGGGTTCCACAATGGATGGCAGATGCATTCAAATTCCTAGGAGCCCTGTTAGTGATGATATTGCTTGGATTCTGTGTTATCAAGATATTAATCTCTCAGTGCCAGAAAACTGTGAAAAAGCCCATGGGATGAAGATCATGATTGATGTTGAACCAGGATGGAAGCCCAAAGACCTGACTGATGAAGAAATGAGAGACTTTTTGAAGGCCAGCATTTATGCACCAGAAGGAACAAAGTTTCGATATCCAAGGAAACACAGAAATGATGTGGGAAGATGGATCTATTGCATGCCAAATGGACAATGTGAACTAATGACGTGGAACAAAGATGAACACGTAAGAACAGCAGGAAGTCTAAAAGGAGTCATAAAAATATGGACCCCAAAGAGACATTTCTTCAGACCGTCATGTATAGACCCAGAAGATGAAGAAAAAATTGATCCAGATGATGGAGTGAAAGTGAATGCAGAGGGTCCAAAGAAGATGGATACAAAGGAAGAAATTAAAGTGGTCGATGAATCGCCCAGATGGGGGTGTGTAGAGGAGGTCCCAAGTACGGCCCGCACTCCAACCCTCCATTTTGAAGTACCAGGAACGTTCACGCCGAAGTATGCGACGTATGATGAGCAAATAAACCAGCAGAGAGCCGCAGTGGGGCTCCGTCCAGTACCTATCAGAAGAACAGCACCTATTGAAGTACTGACACCAAAGAAAACATGGACAGTAAGGAATCCATTGAGAAAACCATATCAGCAAATGATAAGGAATGAAGATAATCTGAGTACAGTCCCTGAAGAAGCCAAAAATGACTTAATGGAAGACGAATGGTGATGCCACAAGAACCCGGACTGGCTCACATATAGAAGATAGGATGAACTAAGAATGATAAAAAGAGACAAAATGCCATAAATAAGGGACATCGCAAACCTAAAGTAAAATGACGATGTCAAATGTAAGAAGCTTATGCCATGAGTATGACGAAGATATTCGACCAGTTTACGCATGTACATATCCTTGGAGCCGCAAGAAAGCATAGAAAATTGTGCGGCTTGCTATGCTTAGTTGTAAGATAGATTGTGGCAAGCGCCACCTATACATATCTACCTCAAAATAAGCATGTTATGTAAGTATACCTCCATTATGCAAAAGAGCAGCATCAACCTAAGGTTACTAGAGGCAGCATGGGGAGAGCTTCATATTTAACAAATCAAGACTAAAAGGTAGAAGCGAAACTCGGCAGAGACAAATCATGCCAAAAAGCCAAGGTCGTATCAGTTAAAATAGATGAACAGTAGCTACAATTAGTGAAGCAAAGAACAGAATATCATGCTCAGAAAGGTCAAGATAACAAGCAGAAGGCAGCTGGTGGGCAAAACAAAAATCAAATACACGAATTACATGGAGAAGAAGGCAAATTTACGGTGTCTGAATCACGTGACCAGCCGAGCGAGAAGAAGTGAGACTTTCACACCTACGCATGGCGGAGTACCATGCAAAGATATCAGAACTTTTTCCAGACAGAGATGCAGTCTCAAGGCCAACCACAGTGAAATAATTGACACATGACCACTGAAGTGATGATTGATTGTAGAAATAATTGGACGAAGGCCGGGGATGCTGAAGGGCACCCTGCACCTGGCCGACTATTCTGCATGCTGCTAGGTAAAATGGAAAAGTATGAGTGGGGTTGGTGCCAGCCCAATCATAGTGGACCAAGTAGTCTAGGGTCCATTAGTTAGTAGAACCAATGGGACGTCGTACTATTATTGACGTCTACAGTAGCCATTTTAAAGGTAGGACTTGGATGTCCCCCCTGACAGTGTTTACCCAATCCCCTTACCATATACAAATATAGTACCTATATTAAAGTTACCTTCCTAGAACCAATAGAATTGCATGCAACAGTTTAAGGGTTATACGTCAATGATGACGGGTTTTTAGTATAAATGATGTGTTTTTTATGAAGTTCGTTGGAGTTGTGAAGCGAGAAGGAAAATTCATGAAACTCCCCGTTGTTTGTGCTTGTCATGCCAAATCATTGAGTTGTCATTATTGATTTGATGCTTGAGTATTAATCTGCATCCCCATTCATCAAGCTGGTGCTGCTATTCCATCTTAAAGTGCTATTGGGCAACCCCCAGCTTTATGGGCCGGTTAGGGGCCTGGTGCTAGTGTGTAATTTCATGAAAAATATGAAAAATCGAAATGGGATGGATTTTCTGGTGCAAATTGCCCCAAAAAATGCAGGTGCAGTATGTGCTCAGCAATCCAATTTTAGTACACAAATTAGAGGTTGTAAAATTTTGAGATGGTTTATTGGAAGTTTCCTTGTGCAACAGTTTAAAATAGAAAACACACTGATTGTGTTTTAATGTTCTTGTTACTCTACTAGTACTTAATACAGAAACGGTGTCAGCTGTCAAACTGTAGTTTACTGGGCACACTGGTTCTTTCATGGAGTTAAGGTAAATATTTAGCATGCCCATAGATACAGGTCCGATCAACATGAGGGGTTTAACAAAAAATCATGGGGCATTATCTGACACTGTAATGCCCCCTTGGCTCTGGGCATAATGCTATTAGGACTGTGGCTCATTAGTCTGGAGTAGTAACAGTGTCTTTATTTGGTTGGTGAACAGAAGCAGCAGTGATGCTCTTTTACAGTAGATTCCTGTGCGGAGATAATGGGCCATGCTTTAAAAGGGAGTTACAGGATATTCAGTGCACATTGTGCAAGAAAACCGTAAGACGGGGCCCTTTTAATGTTCTGTCAAAAATATTGCAAACATGAATCATGATAAATCATGTGGTGCGAGTCTCCTGGGATGATGTGGATGATGCATATTAGAAATTGTATGTGCACCCCAAAATAAAAATGCTTGGGGCTCATGTGTTATGTGCATGGAAACTGGCACCATGTCCAGAAGGTGATTCCACCAGTGCGACACCACACACAGTTAATGAACCCTCAATTTGGGCAGCAGTGTCAACTCCACATGTTCCAGTTTTACCACCTGACAATGTCAACCATGTGAGTGTTATATGTGATCTTTGCCACCAATGGCTAGCTGTGGGAGGTGGTGTGACTAACGATTGGGAGAAGTTAATACCTCAATAATGATTTTACTCTGGCTGCAGCTTTTTTGGCTTTTATGTGGTCTTATATCTTCACTGCAGTTGTGAGTACTTGTTTTGCAGAATCAACCTCCACCCATTAAAGGTGCTGCCATCAACAGCCAGTCTTCAAACACCTGCAGCACTGTTACACTTTATTAGAAGAGTCATATAAATGCTAGAGAGGTTCTGAGAGGAGGCTTCATTGTTTGTGGCATTGTCTTTTTGGAGTTGTCATTTTTGTTATTTTCTGTTTTCCTCACCAGTTGGAGATTTGAACATGTCTAACATTGTGCAAGGAAACACTAAGACGTTTCCCTTTTACTGTTCCGTCAGAAAGCTTGGGGACAGCAATTATGATAAATCATCTGGTTCAAGTCTTCTGGAATGATATGGATGATGTGGATAGGATGTTGCATGAGATGGTCTGGCCTATACTGGGCTGCAGCCTTTTCTGGCTTATAAGTGGTCTTATATCTTCACTGTAGCGATGACCAGTGGTTGTGCATAATCAAATGCCACCCATTAAAGGTGCTGCTAGCAACAGCCAGAGTGTTCAAGAACTGGCAGCACTGGAACACTCTATTTGAAGAGTCATTTGAAATGCTAGAGATGTTCAGAGAGGAGGCTTCATTGTTTGGGCATTGTCATGTTTATGTTATTATCACCAGTTTAACATTTGAAAATGTCTACCATTGTGCAAAAAAAAACTAAAATGTGGCCATGCTAATGTTCCACCAGAAAGTTTGGGAACATCAATCATGATAAATCATCTTGTGCAAATCTTCTTGGATGATGTGGATGTGTATTCAAAACGATTGGTATAAGTTTACCTTAATACCACATTACTTGTCATACTTAATATTTATTTTTAAGTGGCAATTGTTTCTCATCTCCTTTAACAAAATGAAAAGATTATGTATACGTATATGAAACACTTATGGCATTACTTTTAATGTTATTTATATGTTTGGTTATCAAAATTTTGAATTTCACATTGTGCATATGCTAACTGTGTTGTTGATGTAAACATCAGTGGATCTTTTGGATAAGCAGATACTAAGTGTCAGTAAATACTTACAACGTTATTTGCAGCAGAAAGTATTGTTCACCCTCTCACAGATTTCAATTTGCAGATTTAAGAACATCTATAGTTTTAATGATTTTTTGACTCATATTACTTTTCAATAAAAAAGAAATTAATTTACACACGGGTTTGAGGAACTACTGTCTTTTCACTCTAAGTGCACATTTGTGTTGCAGAAAAGTGGAGGCTTTATTTTTTTGTGCCATTGTCTATTTAGAGTTGTCATTTTTGTTATTTTATATTGTCCTTATTAAACATGCCTAACTATGAGAATAGCAGCATCTGTGATGGGTTTGTACATGTTGATGTAAATTAGCCTTTGTATAGGGTTCCTCTATATTGATGTAATGGAACTGGATGAGGTGATTAATCAAACTGGAGGTTGAAAACGTTTGGGACTGTTTATTGGAAGCTTCAATCTGAAATAGCTTACAATAGGAAACACACATAACTTTGGTAATGTCTTTCCTTCTCCAATGCTATTGATACAGAAATACTGCCAGCTGTTAGTGAATGTTTTCTGGGCAGACTGATACTTTCATGAAGTTAAGGTGAATATTTAGCATACCCATGTACATCTTCATACCTTTCTTTAATTATTTTTTCCTCTTTGTGCTGAGCAGGTTTCCTGTAAGGTTTGAGCAAGTGATTTGTGAATTGCCTAAGATAATGACAATGCCCAATGCATTTTAGAGATAACCCTGGTGTTTATTTTATTGATATCACTGATGAAGGACACAGTCTATGGTTAGTGGCATGGTATTGTTTTAAAATATACAGTACACATGTTTGAAGTGATTGCATTACTGTTCATCCTTTTCAAGTAATTGGTAGATTGCAAAGATGTCAAACCTGCCTAAGAAATCACTAGTGCAAGGTGTGAGGGGCAATATTGTGTATTTAGCTCTCAATTTGGAAGCAAATGTCTACACTCTAGAAGTGAAGTGTGACATTTCAGATTCTTTGTTTGTTTTAGTGAATGGTGTTGCCACTAAAGATAAGAACATTTGCAAACAGCTTTGAGATATTGAAAAGGGGAAAAATGCATTGGTGTTTCTATTGGAGCACAATGATTTATACAAAAGCATTCTGACTGTACCAGACTTGTGTATGCTTGATGTTGAGTTAACAAACAAAAACTATTTTCATTGGTGGCCTCCATTCTGATGACTAGGGATGAATGAGAGTGTCTGAGTCCATTTTCTTTCTGATATTATCTTTGTAATTGGTCCCAACACATCTGGTAGCAATGTACTAGCACCCTTTCTGGATCAACAAACTAAGAGGCCTGATTTGCTGGTAGCTCAGGCCCCTACCGGCAGTGTTTTCAATCAGTGACTCCACAGGAATGGGGCTGTACCATTTCTACCGCCTGCCATAATATCCCAGTGGCATAGGGAAGTCAGTGGAAACAGTGTTACAGGGTTGCCAGTAACTCACTGCCTATTGCCGGGTTTTACCGGCAACCCTGTACTAAGGTCTAGTGTCTTGAAAGAACAGCAGCACTGGCCACTCCATTTGAAAAGTTATCAGAAATGCTAGAGAGGTTCAGAGAGGAGAGTTTTCAAAAAGTGTCTACATATGTGCTGCTCCTATCGCCAGCAGTATCACTATGGATTAGTGAGAGGCGTTTGCAGGATCTTTTATTTCTGATGCAATGAATCTGCCGGAAGTGTTCATCCGCTTTATCCTGGGGTACTAATAGTGTCTTTATTTGGTTGCAAGATGCTCTGGTATTTAGTAACTGAACAAAGAAAAAACGAAGATGTTCGCCATGGAAAGGTGTATAAAGTCCATTCATCCTTTCGATGGTAGCAATTTAAAAAGATAGAAAAAAAACAAAGAAAATAACTACCATGGAAAGGGAGAAGGGAGTACATGTAATCCCTTCTCTGTTCCATGGCAGCCACTTGAAGAACGAACACCAAGGGACGTAGATGTGAGTGGTCTCTTGGCAGGCTGCTAAGGACCCGGAGAGGGCTAAACAGATTGTTTGTATAAATCTGATCATCTCTTGACGGGTCCTAATTGTACTTTAAACTGTCTAATTGGATAACATTAGAAAAATGAACACATTCAAGATATAGTGCAAAAGCGAAACTGTTACATGATACGATTACCTGTTAGAAATAAGTGTGAAGTTGCGTAGCTACGTCAATGCAACTTTCAAAGTGTTTAGGCCTTTCCTCGACGCGGCTACAGCTACGTGCAGATGCGTCTTCTCGTTGATTTAGGCGATTGGTCAATAATTTAGGTGCTAACACATCATTGTGCTTAGTTGTACCTGTGTGTACGGAAAACACATTCTTGTTCTCTATATTGCATAGCTGCGGTTATATCCCTATACCCAGCATCTTTTTCCTGTTTTCTGTCATTGCTTTTTGTCTCTTGGTGGGTGAAGTTATTTGTAAGTCTTCAGGAACTTTCAAAAGCAGTGCCTTGTTTTATCCATTCTATGGTTACCTTTCTTCTTCATATACCTTTGCCATTTGTCTTGTGCTTTGTAATTTTTTGTTATTTTAGCTTGTTTTTTTTTTACAGTTTTTTAATATTAAACGGCATAGTCCTTTTTGTTTTGTGTATTTTTACAGTATTTATTTTTCTTACACGGTCTTGCATTTCAAAATGAGTTCAATCAGCAGTGATAATGAGGTGGTGTGGATGGCTTCAGTTTTACCACTACGATAGAAGCAATGTGCACAAAAATACATTCTGACAGTTGACAATATTTCCATGTAAAGGACCAACATAGCAAAAAGGAGATCAAGGAGGTTATGTGAAATTTTTGTTGTAAGGTTTTGCAGAGTGGACCGTCTCACAAGCCATCGCAAAGCTTGGAAACATCCATGTTAATTCAACATCTTGTCCATGTTCATTGTGATGAAGTAGATGAATTATATAGTAAGGCTCAAGTGAAACATAATGTCGGAATAGAAACAATATTATGCCTCCTATTGTAACAATTGTATGTGTATTGGCCTACACCAAGTTGTCTAAACATCATGTGCAAACAAACTCCACAGCAAGGTCTTGACCTTAGAGAAACCAATGTAAGCCGCCATCTTGGATTGAGCCGCCATTTTAGGTTCTCTTGTTATGTAGAAGTCATCCTGAACATCAAAATGGAGGCCAAATGACATTCTGAGTAAGATTCTGGCCGTTGTGACCTCCGTACAACTGAATAATTAATATGCCTGCAGGCCACTTGTCAGGGTCGCGAACAGAGACCTTGTCCTACCATTGACCTATATGTAAATGTACTACTTATATCAGCGAAACTAATCAAAATGCATATATTAAAGGATTGACCCGGCAAGGAACCCTAAAACCAGAATTAAATATTTCGCAGAATGGTTAACCAGCAAGAGGGTTGGCCAAGGGCTGGACAAATTGTATAAAAGGCCCGGGTATTCCAATATGCGGTCTCTCACTAACACATCGAACCCTCGTTGAAGTTCGTTATGTTATACTGAGAGCCGAATAGCTATCCGTTTGTCAATTGACTTGGTAACTGTTGTAGCTTGAAATAAAGCACTTGTATGTTTCTTTGTAACCTGTGTTGGTGTGTTTCTTTTTGGGCTTCCCGGCCTCATATTATTTTTCTGTTTCCACAGTTGGCGCCCGAATAGGGACCCTCAAGATTGATGCCGGATCATTGAAGGATTGACGCAGACTATCGAACCGGGATCGGACGGTGTGATACTGCGGGCCCGACCGAACGAGACGCTATACCTCAGCAGCGCTGCACGATCCGATCCTTGGACGATTCTCGTGTGGTCTGACATGGCATCTTGACGAGGGTCCATTTTTGAGGCGGGCAGATTTGTCGAAACCACCAAACACAAGGTAAAATTCGTTAGGTAAGTTCTTTGGTAAACCGTACGGTCCTACTTAGGTTTGGTCAGGTGTAGTTGTGACCCGACTCTTAATTTAACCCTAACAATTTGAATTTGGCGTATTGTATCTGCAGACACAATTATTGACCAGGTAACACCAATTTTTTGTGAAATGCCTGGGAAATTGTCTAGCTGCTTTAGGGCTCTGTTCCGCAGCGATCGACAATCTTTGGAATTTAGCCGCCCGGCACCACATGAGGGGTCACCGGCGTGTACTATGTACTGTAAGCATGGCATTGGAAGTATAGTATTTAATGATATTTGGCACAGACAAACCAGACATGCCTCCGAATTTCAGTGGCCAATCAATGGTAGTTTCGAGATCCCCCGTATTGAATACCTAGAATCGGTCTTGCTAAAGAAGAAGGCCAGACCTGCAGCATTTGATGTTTTGCAGAATTGGAAAAAAGAAGCGTTGCAGCAGCTTAAAAGTAGGGATAAACATGCACACCGTCATAAAACGAATGCCGAAAAGGCGTTGTTATATGATAAGGAAAAACATTCAGAGTCAGTCAAGAATATGGATAGGGATTTCTCACTCGGTATCCAGAAAATCTATCCTTCTAAAGATTTTCATGTTTCCGAAGAATTTATTGATAAATTGTTAAACGAACGCAGGCCTGGTGCCTCTGCGCCACCTCCGTATGATCCACTCCCTGGTGCTCTGCCCATTCCTGCTGTTATTCCTGCTGTTATTCCTGTTCCCCCTGTACAACCTATTGTTCCTATTCCTCTAGTTGTTGTTCCTCCACCTACTCTTCCACCCCTTCCCCTTGCGCTGATAGTCACACCTCCATTGAATTTGCCTGCACCTCCGCTCCCGAGTGGTTCTGTACTGACTGAAGTTGATCAGGGTGTGGGGTCAAAGATTGTTACTCAAAATACTGTCTCTGCAGAAAAGAAACAGGAATTATTTGCATGGGCTAAGCATTGTATGGAGAGAGGTGATGAAGCTGACGTTTTCTCCACATTATCAAATATGGGCAATCTTCCGGAGAAAAATGTTTTTATTGAAGGTTTGGGGACTCATTTATGTGTAATGTGGGGTAGATTACATAAAACGGATCTCCCACAAGGGTTGAGGGATCTAAATACTTTAGCGCTTTCGAGGGACACTGAGGAGAAAGTACATGGTCATGTTGAGAGGTTATATGAGTATAGGAGGGACTTATAAAGATTACGGGATGAGGATGGTGAAGACGACAGTATGTATGTACAGAAACGGTTCCTTCCGTGTCGTAAATCGGCATCTGAGGAAGTACGTATTTGTACCAAAGATGCGATTCGATGGATTTCGGATTCATCGACACCGCCGGATGAAGTATATGACACGTATAGTCAGTATACAGTAGAAATGCAGAGGAAGGTGATTCAGGTAATGCTACAGTACCTGCAGGATGAATGTGTAAGGAAGAAGGTTAGTTGTCCTATAGAGTTATTGGGTATTTGTAAGAGGGCTTTTTCGCCCGACACTTCTTCGGCTGCCTTAGCGCTCGACCTGGCTCTGTTGCTTAGTAAGCGATCGGAATTACCTATATCTCAGTTGCCAATGAGAGAGGTTCCTCCGACATTTGTCCCAAAGGTTGAGATTCCCGCTAACGTTGGGACAGGTGCACCCGCTGTGGACATCCCTGCACATTATGTATCGCAATTTGTTCACGTTCCGTTTTCGCGACAGGAAGTGAACACTATTAGACAATCAATTCCCGATATTAGGAAAAATCCGACAGGATTCTACAAAGAGATAGAGTCCGTTTTACAATCTTCTGTGTTCACCCTAAGTGATATTGACTTGCTATTCCCTGTACTCCTGCCCGTAGATTTATGGAAGCAGGTTCGAACAATAGACGATGTGCCAGGGTTGGGAGATACGTGGGCTAACATAACTAGGTTTGATGGGGAAAGACCAGCTGGTGAGAAACCACCTCAGGTAATACTCACTTTGCCTGATAGAATTGTCGCAAAATTGAAAACCATAATTCCTGAGAAAAGAATTATTTGGGTCAAGTTTACGGCCTGTGTTCAAGGAAAATCTGAAGGTGCCACCGAATTCTTTAATCGATTCGAAAAGGTATTCTCTGACTTCAGTGGACAGGACTTGGGCACAGAGTCTGGGAAAAGGTTGTTTGTGGACAAATTTGTACGTGGATTGCTGCCTGACATCCAGTCACAGATTATGTCCTCTGAGAGCGCTTGGCAGGCGAAATCCCAATCTGAAGTTTTGCACATGGCTCAGTATTATGAGAACCGTGTTAATAATGAAAAAGAGAGAATAGAGAAGAGGAAAGGAGATTTGAAGACTAAAGTATTGTTACAGCAAATTATTAGAAATCCCAGAGGAGTTAATTCACAGACCAGAGGTCAGTATGTTCCAAAAGGGAACGTTCCCTTGGGTCCTGTGAATATTAATCAATGTGCCTATTGCCGCCAGGAAGGTCATTGGCGGGCACAGTGCCCCGTCCTTCGACAGAGGTCAAACAACACATTTGGGAGTATGGGTAGATGACCTAGAGGTTGCCCCGGAGTGGGGGGGCCCTGATAGAGGTCAGTTCTCGCAAGATCCTCAGCAACCTTTTTCACAGGATAATCAGACTTCGAGTGTGGACACGAGAAACATATTTGATCACCCTTCTGCTGCCTACCTTTCTGAAGAGCTTCCTTCCGACGACATTTTATTTCGTTAGGATTGCCCGAAGCAGGGTTTGAAACCTTCACCTATTCCCGTTAGTCAAAAAGGTCCCTACGTTGAATTGTTAGTGGGGAATAGGAAACATCAGTTTTTGATAGACACTGGAGCACACAAGTGCACCATTGATCATTCACGGGTTCCAAACATTCCACTGTCAGGGCAAACTAATGTTTCTGTAGGGTTTTCTAGCATACCAGTTGCTCGTCCGGTTTCTTCGCCGGTGCCTGTTTCTTTGGGTCCCTTTACAGACCACTGTCCATTCCTCTTGACTTCAAACTGTGGAGAGAATTTGCTGGGGTTAAATCTGTTGAAAAAACTAAATGCAGTAATTAATTGTTCCTCTGACGGAGTGCGACTGATGGTTTCACCACAGCAACTTCCCAGTTCTCAGTTTTTGACTCGACCATTGCCTCCTGAGTTTAGCGTTGTCCCGGAATGTTTGTGGGCGGTTGACGACAATGATGTCGGGGTACTACAGGTTGAACCCGTTAAAATAGTTTTGAAACATGGAGTTAAACTACCACGCATTCCGCAATATAAAATATCAGTTGAGGGCGAGCGTGCTTCGAAGTGCATTGTCTCTGATTTTGTGCATCGGGGAGTGATCGAAGAGATTGCAGGTAGTTTATGTAACAGCCCGATTTTACCCATGTACAAGAAATGCGACAATGCAATCCCATTCCGTTTCATAATTGATCTACGCGCTATTAATAAAGTTGTCGCCCCACAATTTCCAATTGTGCCCGATGTGACAACGATACTAACGATGATCCCTGCTACAGCTACTCACTTTAGTGTTGTGGATCTGAAGAATGCTTTCTTCAGTATTCCTATACACAAAGATAGTAGATATTTGTGAGCGTTCACCTTGGGGGGACGTTCGTTCACATTTACTCGTGCACCTCAAGGTTATACTGAAAGTCCAAGCATTTATAGTAGGGCTTTGAAAGAGCAGCTTGACACCCTTGAATTGCCATCTACTTGTACACTGCTTCAGTATGTCGATGACTTGCTTTTAGCTGCAGAATCTGAAAGTGCTTGTAAAGAAGGCACTGTATTGTTGCTTATTCATTTGGGTGAACATGGTCATAAAGCTTTGCTTAAGAAATTTCAATATTGTTGTCAGGAGGTCGCCTATTTAGGCTATCTCCTGTCAAAGGAGGGGAGAAGATTGACACCTGAAAGAATAAAACACATTTCTGGCATGTCTGTTCCAAATACACAGAAGGAAGTCAGAGCCTTAATAGGTATGGCTTCTTACTGTAGGCTGTGGATCCCGAACTTCTCACTAGTGATAAAACCGATGTTGGCCTTGACGAAGAAGGGCATTTCTTCGCCGCTGCCATGGAAGTCGGAACATCAACGATCATTTGAGCTTCTCAAAGCCGCGTTATGCTCTGCACCGGTTCTGGGTACTCCAAATTACAATAAGGCCTTTGTGTTGTTTGTGCATGAATGTGATGGATGTGCTTTGGCTCGTGTTAACACAGGAACACGGAGCGAAGAATAGACTGTGCGGCTACTACTCTTCCGCCCTTGATCCTGTCGCATGCGCTTTGCCAAGATGTTTGCGAGCTGTCGCTGCTGCTGCCGCGTCTGTAAAACAGAGTGAGGGAATGGCCTAGGCCATGATTTAACCCTGATGGTACCTCACTCTGTAGACGTCCTATTGAATAAAACCCAAACACAGCACCTCACCTCTGCACGGCTGACGAGGTATGAATTAACTTTGTTTGCCCCTCACATTCAAATTAAGAGGTGTTGTGTCTTTAATCCGGCTGAACTCCTACCTTTCCCGCAAAATACTGTTTGTGGTGACGAAGAATCACATGACTGTCTGTATACTACTGAACAGGAAACGAAGGGCAGAATAGACCTTATAGATACTCCTTTGGGCAATGCGGAAGGGGAGCTGTTTTGTGATGGCTCCTGCTTCAAACTCCCGGATGGTACATCTACAGCTGCCTATGCAGTTACTACATTGAGTACGGTTGTTGAAACTAAGAGAATTCTGCATAACTCTGCGCAGGCCGCAGAGATTATAGCGTTGACCCGAGCTTGTGAACTCTCCGAAGGGCATACAGTAAACATATATACTGATAGCCAGTACGGCTTTGGGGTTGCTCACAACTTTGGGAGGCTCTGGTTGGAAAGAGGGTTCCTAACCTCACATGGGACCAAGATTCAGCATGGCCCCCTGATAGTGCAATTGCTCTCGGCACTCGCGCTCCCTAGTCAGTTAGCGATCATGAAATGTGCAGCGCATCGTAAGGTCATAGATGATGTGGGAAAAGGGAACGCTTTTGCTGACCAGATAGCCAGGCAAACGCCCACAGTTCTTAGCGCAGACATGTATGCTCTAAGAGAAACAAAAGATGCCTATGTAATGGATGAGGGTATTGGGTCTGTACGAGATATCCAAGCTGATGCCACGATAGAAGAGTCTAAAAAGGGGGCCGAAGGGATGGGCAAACTAGATGAAGATGGGTGTTGGGTGGATACATCTGAAGGGAAATGGTTGCTCCCTGATTCATATGTGCTGGCGATGGTTACGATGGCACACGGTCCTACGCATGTGTGTGCTCAGCAGATCACGAAAATGTTAGAACAAGTCTGGGTAAATGATAAAATTTTGAAGATCGCGCAGCGCTATGTGCAAAATTGCATGATATGCTTACAGCACAATGTGGGGAAGGGGACAGTAACTCCAAAGGGTAGTTTTGGGCCTCCTTCTGTTCCCTTCGAGGTCATCCACTTTGATTTTATTGAGATGGAACGGTGTAACAATCTAAAATATGTCCTTGTGATCATTTGTGCTTTTAGTAAATGGGTTGAGGCTTTCCCCGTTAAGGATGCTACTGCCATGACCACTGCGAAGACTATGGTAAAGGATTCTTTCCACGATTTGGGCTGCCAAGAGTAATTTGGTCGGACAACGGTCCCAATTTTGTTGCAGCAGTAATTTTGCAGATATGCACAGCGTTACACATTGAAAAGCGATTTCACTCGGCTAGACATCCTCAAAGTGCTGGGTTGGGAGAGAGACATAACAGTATCCTAAAGAAGCTTGCTAAAACATGCGCCGGCACCAAACTGAAATGGCCGGACGCCTTACCTATTGTACTGTTAGCCATGCATGCCACACCTCAAACTAAGACTGGGCTCTCTCCATTTGAGGTAGTGATGGGGAGACCTGCTAATATTTGGGGTCTTCCGAAGCCTAAAGTATTGAGGGAGGTTGAAAATGTATTACTTGTAGACTACTGTAACCAGTTGACTAAAAATTTGTATCTCATTTATCATCAGGTTCAATCAGCTTTACCTGTACGGTTTATGGGCCCAGGACACAATATTCAGCCTGGAAGTTGGGTCCTGGTGAAGGCCTACGAAAGGTCTTCCTGCCTCGCGCCTCGCTGGCGGGGACCCTACCAGGTGCTATTGGTCACCCAGACAGCAGTGCGGGTGGCTGGAAAGAAGCATTGGATCCACGCGACGCATGTCAAGAAACTTCCTCACCCGACGCCACACGTTACAGAAGAAGCAGAACCCCTCGCTGATGCTACAATCTCAAATCCTGGAGTAGCAAATAGTGCTGTGAGTGTGTCGGAGAATCTCTCTGAGCCCGTGGAGCTTGGGGAACAGTCCATTTTGTCTCCACACTCTTTGGAAAGGTCACTTCTGGAAAACGTTGTTTCAAGTTCTGCGACTTACGTCGCCTCTGATACGTTGCTTCCCTCAGGAAGTGACATTACCTTATTTCCGGATCAAACAGTACCGGGAATCACCAGGTACGACCTTCGACGAAGAAAATAGAACTGCGGCATGGGTTTTGCCTGTGCATCTGGAAAAGAAAAGAGTCATTGAAAGTTTTGTTCTTGCAAAAGAAAGTTTTTGAAAAGAAAGGGATTCTGCTGGCTAGGGTTGGGGAAGGACTAAGCAACGAACATTGGGGTTGTCGATTGAGAAACTACGATGCCTGCCACCTCCACCGCTGCTGCTCGCATTGGACTTGTAAATAGGGGGTGACCAACTCGGACAATGAACAATGTGCCTGGGCCCCGAAAACGTGTTGCTGTGTTGTGATAATAGTAATTGGAATTTGTATAGTTACTGCCGTGGGACTCTGGTACTTTGAAGAAATGTATCCTCTAGAGCCTCTTCTGCCAATTGAAATTGTACCTACTGCTTTGACTCCCTCTGTACACCTTCATACTCTGTCACCTAGGGACTCCCAGCATAGACGAAAGTACCATAATAACACTTAAATGATAATAATGAATTCAACGCATGCCATTTTTAATCAGAGTAATTGCTGGATCTGCACCCATTTACCGCAATATGGGAACAAGGGGCTAGGATGGTATATTCACCCTTTACCTTTAACAACTGCTTGCTATGCCTCTCTTAGAGCACTATTCTTTGGCCGTTGGAATGACAGCATCTCAGGGAACTTTGATGGAACTAATTTAAGTAATTTTGAGAAACGTGAATTGACTCCCCTGGGATGCTCGCTTTTTGCAAATAGAAGTAAGCCTAATGGTGCTTCTATTAGGCCATCTGATAAACTGTCTCTTCCTTTCCAAACTCTAATTTCCTTTAAAATGGCTCCGATAGGAAGTAAGGATGCTGTGCCTCCTTCGTACTCCATTAACCATAGCCCTGATTCAGTCCCTTTCTGTGTACAAAGAAATGGCACTCGGTCAATGGGAGATTTTGAAGGTTGTGTGAACATTGTAAATTTGACCGGAGAGGAGAACAGGCCTCTGTATGTAGGGGGGTCTGTCTATTTCGTTTGCGGTAGTACAGCATTTCCCTGGTTGCCCAAGGATTGGCAGGGAACCTGTTATTTAGGAATCCTGTTACCTGGGGTATTCATAGCTAGTACATTGGGAGTTTCTAAGGCTCGCCCAAGGCGGGACGAGAATGGAGATACCCCTGGGCAAATATTGGGAGATATAACAAAATCAGTTGTGCCATTTTGGGGACAGATAGAAAATTCTGAAAATATTAGAGGGCTAGCAAGAGTACTGGAGAGAACCATCAACCGGACCACGGATATACTCTATAATATGACACTGGAACAGAAAGCAATAAGATTGGTAGCCCTCCAAAACCGGATGGCATTAGGTGTCATTCTGGCAGAACGTGGAGGAGTATGTAAATTGGTGGGGTCCGCTTGTTGTGTTTTCGTACCAGATTCCTCACCGACAATTTTCAAAGCAATACAGAACTTGCACGTCCTTAGTTCAGAAGTGCATGTTCCTGTGGGAGATTGGAGTATTAGTGCTTGGTTCTGGGATTCCCTACGATCCTGGGGTTGGAAGGTGCTTTCTGTCATACTGGTTATTTTGGGAATCCTGCTACTCCTTTGTTGCTGTATCCAATGTCTACCTAGTATATGTGCAATGCTAGGGGGATGTTGCACTCAGGCAGTGAGCACGATAGGGCACAAAATGTTTGCCCCAGATACAGCATCTAAAGAGTTTGTGTTGCAAGAGGTTCTGGTGAACGACCTAATGGCTATAGATATTACAGATAATGATTCAGGATGTATGGACGACAATGCATGGAGTTATTTACAAAGACATTAGAAATGGTATTAGCACTTGGCATAGGCCAAAAGGAGGGTTTGTCGGAATAGAAACAATATTATGCCTCCTATTGTAACAATTGTATGTGTATTGGCCTACGCCAAGTTGTCTAAACATCATGTGCGAACAAACTCCACGGCAATGTCTTGACCTTAGAGAAACCAATGTAACCTGCCATCTTGGATTGAGCCGCCATTTTAGGTTCTCTTGTTATGTAGAAGTCACCCTGAACATCAAAATGGAGGCCAAATGACATTCTGAGTAAGATTCTGGCCGTTGTGACCTCCGTACAACTGAATAATTAATATGCCTGCAGGCCACTTGTCGGGGTCACGAACAGAGACCTTGTCCTACCGTTGACCTATATGTAAATGTACAACTTATATCAGCGAAACTAATCAAAATGCATATATTAAAGGATTGACCTGGCAAGGAACCCTAAAACCAGAATTAAATATTTCGCAGAATGGTTAACCAGCAAGAGGGTTGGCCAAGGGCTGGACAAATTGTATAAAAGGCCCGGGTATTCCAATATGCGGTCTCTCACTAACACATCGAACCCTCGTTGAAGTTCTTTATGTTATACTGAGAGCCGAATAGCTATCCGTTTGTCAATTGACTTGGTAACTGTTGTAGCTTGAAATAAAGCACTTGTTTCTTTGTAACCTGTGTTGGTGTGTTTCTTTTTGGGCTTCCCGGCCTCATATTATTTTTCTGTTTCCACAATAAGGTCAAAGCACATGCAGCAAGATCAGCAGAGCGGTATTTATCATCTACACCACATATTTCCAACACAATTACTAGCTATTTTCCACCAACTAACACCCAACCTCAGTCCATCGTGTGTGCACCTGTTCTTTCTAACTTTATTGTGATGTGCAAAACCTGTCACAGCTTGATTGAGGTGGGAGGCGGTACCCTAGATGCTTAAGAAAGGCCCTTTCAGATTATACGGCTGATTGCCAATGCTAGGTATATTTTTAAGTGTCAATAGTTTGTTTACCCTATTCTTTAGACAAAAAAAACAAAAACACATGTACTAAATATAAATACCTTTTGTTAAAGGAATGAATCCTAGTGGTTTTCCCTTCCCAGCTCCTAGCTCTTTTTTCCTTATCCACCCAAACGGTCCTTTTTATAAAAATAGATAATAGACAAGGAGCAAGCAGTGTAATGCTCCAGGCCCTGACGGCCTTAAATATTATGAGGCCGATTCATGGAATGAATGTGCGCAAGCGCGCGAAAGCGTGCGAATCGCAGCGCAAGTGCGAAAATCGCAACGAAACCCATGCACATCGATTCATGGAAGTCCGTGCGTGTGTAAATCCATGGATGTGCGCTGAAATCCTGCATGGCGCACGTGGGCGCACACTTCACCAAACAGTGTGCGCTATGCGCATAGCGAAAGTGGCAATAGCGCAGCGCACACAACAAAAGTAGGTGTAACACGCGGAATGGGGAACAACGCATGAAAAATGTGGGCGTTACGGGGGAAGTACAGGAGGCCAATGGGCGGAATGCCCACACGCGTGCCTACAACACGTATTCATGGAATCGAACAGGGTTAACGCGTGCGTCAAAAAAGATGCGCTAATCCGGAAACACGTACGCCAGCAGGAAGCAGGTGTACACGGACCCACGCACATAAAAGTGCACGCAAACAACAAACAAGCTCAGACGCTACGATGAATATACCGTTCCTCGCAGCAGTGTTCGTGGGATACCGCAGGAGGAGGATAGTCAGGGCCAGAATTTTTACATCCAGGACCAGCCTTTTTGGGATGCCTGATGACCAGGTGTATGGGAGGTACAGGTTTCCACCTCACATAATACTCGTCCTGGTGAGTGAGTGGGAGGATGACCTCACATCACCCACCCTGTGCTCCCAAGCACTGAGCCCCTTGGAAAAGGTGCTCAATGTACTGCACTTCTTGGCTACTGGGTCATTTCAGCAGACAAGTGCCATAGTGGGGGGGTGTCACAAGCCACGCAGTCACACTGCCTACACCAGGTCTTGGCCATCATGACTGCACGGCCATCAGTCCGCAGGCACATATACCTGCCCAGAACACCTGCAGAAAGGCAGGCTGTTGTCCAGGATTTTAACAGGGTGGCACACTTCCCCAAAGTGCTAGGTGCCATTGATTGCACCCATGTGGCTCTACGTCCTCCCAGGGCATCACAGCACATCTATAGAAACCACAAGCACTGGCATTCCATCAACGTGCAGATAGTATGTGATGCCAAGGGAATCATCACCTCAGTATATGCCAAGTATCCAGGTTTCACCCATGACAGTTTCATATACAGAATGTCAACCCTAAACCGGGACCTAGAAGCTGGGCGGCATGGCCATACATGGCTGTTTGGTGAGTATAAATGGCACTGCACATGCATGCATGTCAGATACTGAGTAATGTCACAACCCCACTAATGATACCCATCACCACCTCCTCAGGGGACAGTGCCTACCCTCTGAGCACCCACATGATGACGCCAATTCGGAACCCCACCACACCACCCGAGGTAAGATACAACACAGCCCATATTGCAACCCGGGGCATAGTGGAGCGCACATTCAGAGTGCTCAAGCCACGCTTTCGCTCCCTTGACCGTTCTGGTGGGCAGCTGCTATACACTCCCCCAGTAGTGTGCAGGATCATAGTGGCAGCATGTGTCCTGCACAACGTTGCAACACGCCGGGGCCTACCGGTGGACATGGTGGTGCCCCCACATCCCCAACCACATGCACGGACGCTGCGCATGGGAGGGGAAAGGGCACGTGGTGAGGCAGCCCGTACGCAGCTGCTGGATAATTACTTCACCTAAAATCACACCCCTGTGGAGTGACCACAGACCTGGCACATACCAGCTGACAATCAATGATGATGACATAAGGGACAGTCAACTGCACAACCATACCAGCCTGAGATTGATCACCTAGAAGTGTTACATTGTGTGCATCCATACCTACCGAAAGACAACTAATGCTGTGTCATTAAAAGACATACATTCATGCTGCATGAATGACTACCCCCTAGCAAAATACAACATGAAAATAGCGCCATGTCACCCAACCCCTCCCCATCTCCGCCACCCAACACACCATGGCATATCATGCAATGTGAAAGCAAACAAAGCAATGCACAAGACCTGACACAAGTGTCACAAAGTGCACTGTCCCACATGGAAACAGCCCACAGACAATATGCTCCCAGTAATCAATAACAAACAGCACACATGACCAAATACTTACCACCAACACAATACAGCAACACAGCATGAAACATTGCAAAAACATGACAGTACAAAGTCAAAGTTGTGGTAGTCTTACAACCTGAATAAGCCATCACATCGACCCCTTTCAAACTGTAGAGTGGTGCTGCCACGCAAATGTGTCAGTGTACTGCATACAACATGAACTCCATCTCCAAAGGAGACGGCCTTGTGAAGACATGAAGAAGGTACCTGCGAATTTTGAGGAAGACATGGATGCACAAGCACATATCAATACACCATGCAGTGTTCAATACAACAACAATACCCGCTAGGGATGTCCACACAGTATTGACTACAGACTGCCCACACAGCTCATGGGAGCCCAATGTCACTGTGTAAGTCACTGTCACTTGGTCACACCCTTTGCAAGCCCATGGAAATGGGAAGCTGGAGGGGTGTGTGTGTCACGAACCCAAGCATCTAACCCAAACTCAGGACAAGCCTGCATGTGCCCAGCCGGAATACACAGTGGATGCCCACGGGAGCCACACAAGGCAACACACTATAAAAAAAAAAATGGCCATGTGGGGGCCAGGGAGGGACGCCACCGAGGAGGATCGAGGACAGGGTGCACACCAACAACCACCTGCATGGATGTTGTGAGAAAAAAAAATGCCTTCATGGGCTCATGGCCTGCACGGCTATGCCATTGTGGGAGAACTGCTGTCGGTCTCTTCACCCTCTGCTGCTGCATCAGGAGGTGGTGGTGCTATGGGAGTCAGCCCATGCAAAGCCCTGGTATGGTCCTCCATGGCAGCAAGCAAGCGGGTCTGGAAGGTCTGATTCTGGAGGATGATAGTGCGGAGATCCCCATGCAGCACCTCACGGGTTGCCTGCATTTCTGCACGCATGGCCTTGCGTGATGCCCAGATCTCCTCATGGGTTGCCTGAAGCTCATCTGAGAGCGAACGTGTGAGCTGCTCCAGCTGCTGTTCTGCCCTAAAATTTTGGGAAGCCTCAAGTTCAAGCAGAGTCTCCCTGACGTTATGGAGTTCTACCCTCAGGGATTCCCTGTGGCCCTGTGACTCTATTGATATGGCTTCGCGCAGAGTCTCCAGTGCCTCCCGTCGGTCCCTGTTGGACGCCAACATGTCTTCCCTGTGTGATTGGCAAATGGAGTCTGTTGCCTGCTGTTGTTGCTCCATCTGCCTTTCAGGGGGGATAATGGAAGTGGCCACCCTCTACATTGCCTGAGCCATCATTTCAACTGATGCTGCCTGTTGGGTTGCCATACCGTACATGGATTTTTCCCATACAGTATTGCCTGGTGGCGCACGGCCACCGCGTCGGTGGGCACCTCACCTGTTTGGGGCAAGGCGATCTGCACCTTGCTGTGCTGGCACTGCCTGAGGCTGCAGGACTGCATTCCCCCTCTGATCTGCTGGCCCAGGAACAGGATCAGATGTTGTGGAGTGTGACTCTGCATCCGTAACCGCCAAATGCTGACCTACCAACACTGACATCCGCATAGAGGGTTCTACCCCTGGTGCAGGTGGGTTGGAGAGAACAGAATCCCTGCCAGAAGCACTCACCTGCGACAGCATATAAGTCTCATCATCCGATTCAGCACCTGAATAGAGGTCTGGGGAGGTGCACCCAGAGACACCCCTGAACAGTATGGTCTGCAGTAACAAAGGGTTTTCACCCACCACCACACCAAGTCCTCCACTGGTGCCCGGTCGTGGCTGAGATCCCTCCTGGGTCTGCACCATCTCCTCAACCTCACCAGCATCAAGTGCGTCATCACCTGCAAAAACATGAAATACAACAAATGGAAACAGGCATGAGCACCATAGCACACACATAGGCCTGACAAGACAGAGATCCTGTACATGATTTCCACATGTCCCACATGACTATAACCCTGGCATGCATGCACTGTCAATGAGTTGGAAGGGGAGGCAAAAAGCAGACACTGAGGACACCAAGATGGAAAAACAACACACTTGCTGCATGGTGGGTAGCACAGGCATCACACATTGGCCTGTGAGTGGCATGTCCAATACACATACATGACACATGCCAGCACACAGATGGCATGTAGCATAGCCATGGTACATTAGACAACTACAGCGATATGTCAGTGAATGAGTACTGTCACCTATCCATGTGAGATGGACATGATGAGATGAAAAATCCTAAATAGTGTGGCAAAATATGCATGTGCCACACACTGCAACACATCCAGTGTACAATAATACAGTGATTGTAGGCAGATGTACACATCAATGGTTGGTCACTGTAACATGACAGGAAACAACTATCATGTTCCACATGCAAACAGGCCCTAACAATAAATGTGAGCAGGCCAATACTCTATCGGCCTGAATGGTCTAATAATTCACATAACCAGGTAACAAATGTGGCCCAATTTGTGGTGTAATCAATGACAGAAGCATGTCACATATGTGGCATTAGGGCTGAAAAATGCATAGCAAAAATGGGAGAATTGAAACAATCAGCCTGAATGAACACTGAAAAAATCTGAACAATGTTGTTGCAAGATGACAGTTCAAGGGCAACTGCAGTAATGTGGCACTAATTGGCTACTGTGGGCAGAAGGGATACTGTCATACCCAAATCCAAGGCACGTGAATGTATTGGAGGAAGCACATGGGTGACCCATACAACTCTGGAGTACACAACCTCACCTGGCACTCAATCAGAACCCGTCACCCAAACAACATACACATGGATTACACACACATGCATGGGCACTCACCGGACAATGCGTCGTAATCAGGTAGGTCTTCCACGCCTTGGATCTGTTCCTCTGTGACGAAGGTTCCAGCAACAGACTCATGTTCAGTGAGTTGGTTGTCCTCTGGTGGAAACCCATCGCCAGTCACCAGAGTAGAGGCATGATTTGAGGCCAGCTTGTTCTTTGATCTGTGTTTCAGGTCATTCCACCGCTTGTAGCAATCATCAGCTGTGCGCCTCACAAATCTAAGGGCACTAATGTGGTCCACGATGGTCTGCCAGTGTGCCCTACGTTGACCAGGTGAGGTCTTGCACCCTGCAGTCACCACCATTTCGCGGCTATGTGCCGACACATAGGCCACAAGTGCATCAAGTTCGGCGTCATTAAAGCTAGGCTTCCTTGACGTGCCAGAGTGTGTAGCCGTGTCTGGGGTCTCAGCCTGTAGTGCCAGAGCACCCTTCTTCTTTTTCAAAGGTGGTGCGGATCCTGAGTGGCTTACGCCGCTCTGGTCAGTAGGGGCAGAAGCGCCGGTGGACTCTGTACTAGGAGTGTGCGAAGGCACAATGACCATAGGTCTTGGTGCAGGCATTGGCTGCAGGATGATGTTGGCAGGGGCAACGTCGGTTTGATGGACCTGGACCGACACTGTCCCAGCTGGGAGACTCAGAGCTGGGGTGGATAGAGCTGCAGCTGCCCCTGCAGCCTCCCCACCCTGCCTACTTGGGGCAGAAGATGACATTGCTGCCCCAGATCCACGTGGCCTGGTGACACCAACTTGCACCACCACACGTGGCTTAGACTTGCTGACTTGGAAGTCAGCCTGGGAGTCTTCCTGTGCCGGTTCAGGTGCCACAATGGGCCGGTCCAACAAGGGCTGAGCTGGGATGGTGTCAGCTACGTTTCCCACAACCATGGGGGGGTGGGGCATGGGTGTCCCTGATTGGTCCTCCACACATGGGGGCCTAGGGGCACCCTGCAAATCCTGGCCACGTCCCCTACCGCGCCCACAACACCCACCTTTTGAAGGTCGGCCACCTTTGCCTCCCTTACCGCTTGGTTGCCTCCCAACCATGGCACTGATGTTGTTGTGCATATGGGAGTAGCAGTAAACTATTGTCCTGGGCAATTGGGGGTGAAAGGGGTAGGGTACTCTAGCAAGGCTGTCTGTGACCCATGAGGGAAGATGACAGGTCACGCAACGCACAGGCACCCCGAAAACAAAAATGAACATGCCCGCAACCCCTCCAGAAACACAAAAATAAGCATACGCGTAATACACGCAGCCTACAATGACCTCTGATTGGTTACGTGACACACGGGGCAAGCACAGTTGGTAAATACATGCGCTACTCACCGTATGCCTGGAAAAAGAACGTGAAAAAGATGCGCGTGTGCGCGTTGTCAACAACCCAGCCGAAAGAATAAATGAACGCTGTTTGAGGAAACAGGCACAACAAAAAAATTGAACGCTGTCAGAGGTAACCGGGAGTACGAACTTGAAACGCTGTGAAGTAATCGTGCGTGAGCCGACAAGAAGTACAAAATTCACCCACTCGCTCTTCATGAAAAGCATGTACAAGTAAGTGGCATCCTACACGTACCTTTTAAACAGGCCCACATGTACAACGTCACTTACGCGTGTACGCGCTAAGGCCCTTTCCTCCAATTACACGAGCTGACACTCGGACGTGCAGTTTTTGCATGTGTACAATGAACATGCACCTGTGTTGAGGGAAATGCCCTTGCGCGTCACGTCACAGACGCGCTTATGCGTAAAGGGCCTTTGGTCCAATGAATTTGCGTACGTGCGGTATATTCACATGCTGATTCACTATGCACCCGTCACGAGGGAAACACCCGCGCGCATAACGTCACACAAAGTCACAGACGTGCTTATGTGCTAAGGCCCTTTCCTCGAATTACACGCTGACGTGCAATTTTTTTCACGTGCCAAATCACTCTGTATCAAGCTGGCCACGCGACAACACACGGAAGACCACGCTCCTGCCCAGAAGGCCGAATTACTGCCCCCAAGAGCCCCGAGCACGCTCCCACCTGCCATCTGCTGCTGCCTGCCTGCCTGCTGCCCACGTGCCCTGCTATTTGCTGCATGCACGTCAGCCAGGGGTGAAGTTGCTGTGACCACCCCTGCTGGAACTGAAGACTCCCGACTGGGATACCATCGCTCCACAGCCCAGCCCCAGGACCCAGTTTCCCACCCATACCTGCCTCTGGGGTTGCTATGTCGGGCACAACACCATCTGGCACCACTGGCAACCCCCATCCAGAGAGGCAGAGGGCCACCAGCTTCAGTGCCAGGGAAGTTGGTGTCCTGGTGGAGCAAGTCCTGAGGCAGTATGATGCCCTCTTTGGAGGTTCACGCGCCGACTACGAAGGACGGACCAGGATCTGGATGGACATCATGACTGCCATCAACGAGGAGGGGGTGGCAGTCCACGACATCAAACATGTCACGAAGCGCTGGGAAGACTTCAGGTCCAGGACCCTCGACAAGGCCCGGCACCTCATGAAGGCAGCAGATGCCAAGGGGCGCCAGGGCCACCTGTCCGACCACCAAATGAGGGTCCTGGAACGCATAAGCCCAGCGCTCCACGTCCAGGTCCTTGAGAGGCAGATTCGTCTGGAGTCGAGTGTACATGCATACTGGTTGGACGCTCTGCGTGTCGTGGTGTGCCAGTAGTGTGCAGGTTGCACATGTGTTTCGGTAGGGCCATGTATGGATGTCTATGTACAGGGGCATGAGGCTGACACTTGCGAGTCCTCTCCTGTGTGAGACACATGGATGGTGTATGTGTGGATAAGCATGCAGGCCAAATGCAGATGTGGGAGCACACATGTTTGAATTACTGGGTATTTACGTTGGCATGGTTGTGGTATCACACATGGATGTTGGTTCCATCTGCATGTATCTGCACTGTGTACATTTGCATGTGTGTGTATTTGACAAGTGTGCAACTGTGATGCAACAAGGATGCATGTGGCACTGACATGTAGAAGGCTGAATGCCAGATGTGACATGGATGGAGATCTCATCACTCTGACAGTTGGTGGACATGTACAAATGCATGTAAGTGTGTTGGTGTGTGTGCATGTGTTGTGTACTCCCCGTGTTTCATGTGACGTCAGGCTCACCTTCAGATGCTGATGCTGTTGTATGTGTATGGATGGTGCTGCCTGGTGCAATATTGCTTTGGAATTGCTCATGTGTGTGAGTAGAAATGACATGTGTGTTAGGGAGTGTGATGCCATGTCTGACGTTTGACACTGCCACTTATGTGCAACTGTCATGTGTGTATCAGTCCATTGTACAGTGCCCTGATGCCTGTGTTCTATCTCTCCCTGTCTGCAGCGTCAACTGATGAAGAGGGCGGAGAGGGTGCTGTGGAGCAAAGCGGCAGGTATCGCACCACCAGCCGGAGATGCAAGGCCTGGCTCCCCTCCCAGATTGTCATCTCTTCGGGGAGTGAGGAGCCTGGTGCCGCATCCCAGGCCGCAGCTGCCGAGGGTAGGTCCAAGAGGCGGAGGTTGGAGATGCACTCCTTGACAGCAGAAGGGGCAGCTGAGACCCCACAGGGTCCGACGGATTGCAAGTGTCTTCCGTTTGGCAGCGGTTGGGCCACGCCATAGATGCGGAGCGGCAGCGGGCAGAAGAGGCATGGCTCACAATGGTCAGGGCGGAGACTCCATGCGGAGGGCACTGAGGCAGGCCGAGTGCCTCGAGGCAATTCGCAGGGAGTTGGAGGTCAACGTGTCATCGTCCCTGCAAACCCTCGGGGCCATGGAAGAGGACCGCCTCCAGGACATTGAGCGGGAGTTCGATGATGCCCTGGCCCGGGACATCAAAAAGTGAGCCGTCGGACTAGCCCGCTGCCATTGTAAATAGTTAGTTAGTGTTAGGTTTCATTTTGTTTTCATTTTTGTTTGGGGCGCTTGGACAATACCCCACATTTTTGTATATAGTTCTTCATTAGTTAGTGTATTTTTGTAGGTTTCATTTGGACAGTTGGGCTCATGGACCCAGGATTTCATCCGTGTAAATAGTTGGAGTGTGGATTTGTCGGCATTTTATTTTTTGATTTTTCCATGGAGCAATGGATTTTACTTTTTCATTTCTGTTTGGATTTGCTTTGTTGGAAGGAGACTTTTTGATTTCATATATTTTGGATTCTGATTTCCTTTCTTATCATTATGTGACATTCTGAATTGTTTTCCTTATGTACATTGTTTGGTCTTTGGATTTCTTTCACCACATTTTTTGTTCAATACATTTGTTCCCGTACTTCAATGTGTTGTATTCTATCATTGGTTTCATGCATGTCACGATGTGGGTTTTCACATTCACTGGCACACATTGTGTGTGTGTGACGGACATGTGTTGATGTACATACATGCCATTTGGGTTGTTTCATGTAATGGGGATTTCAATGTGGGGTGTATGTTATGCTTGGTTGGTTATTTGGGCAGGGGTGGCGTGCCGTGGGATTTTCGTGGCCATGAGGGCCATGATTGTGGGTCATGTTGACCTTTTATGGGGGGCATGAGTGGGGGCCTGCTGGCAGGTGCCCCTCACTGCTGGGGGGTGGGGGTGCAGGGGGACATGAGTGGGACATGAGTGGGGGCCTGCTGGCAGGTGCCCCTCATTGTTGGGGTGTGGGGGTGCAGGGGGACATGAGTGGGGGCCTGCTGGCAGGTGCCCCTCACTGCTGGGTGGTGGGGGTGCAGGGGGACATGAGTGGGGGCCTGCTGGCAGGTGCCCCTCACTGCTGGGGGGTGGGGGAGCAGGGGGACATGAGTGGGGGCCTGCTGGCAGGCGCCCCTCACTGCTGGGGGTGGAGGTGCAGGGGGACATGAGTGGGACATGAGTGGGGGCCTGCTGGCAGGTGCCCCTCACTGCTGGGGGGTGGGGGTGCAGGGGGACATGAGTGGGGGCCTGCTTCTAGGTGCCCCTCACAGCTGGAGGTGGGGATTCAGGGGGACATGAGTGGGACATGAGTGGGGGCCTGTGGCAGGTGCCCCTCACTGCTGGGGTGTGGGGGTGCTGGGGGACATGAGTGGGGGCCTGCTGGCAGGTGCCCCTCACTGCTGGGGGTGGGGGTGCAGGGGGACATGAGTGGGATATGAGTGGGGGCCTGCTGGCAGGTGCCCCTCACTGCTGGGGTGTGGGGGTGCTGGGGGACATGAGTTGGTGATCATATTGCAAGGTGACATGTGGCTTGGCTGGGGGGCATGCCCATGGTGGATGGGCTGCCTGAGGGACATGACCAGGGGTGCAGGGTAGTCCCTTGTGGTGTGGACTGCCTGCAAGGGCCGTGGAAGGGGTAGAGGGGACACCTGGGATGACCCACACTGCCAATTCACGTGTGGGACTCCCCGCGCACCCCACTGGATACACACCCCGCTCTGACAGTGAAATTGCGTGTGAAACTTCAGGCACACCCCCGAAATACACGTACCCCACTCTGACAGCGAAATCACGTGTGAAACTTCACGTGCACCCCCGAAATACATGTACCCCGCTCTGACAGCAAAATCGCGTGTTAAACTTCCCACGAACCCCAGTAATACACGTACACCGCTCGCACAGTGCCAATCGCATGTGAAACTTCCAGCGCAACCCCGAAATACATGTACCCCGCTTGCACAGGGCCAATCGCGTGTGAAACTTCCCGCGCACCCCCGAAATACACATACCACGCTCGCACAGTGCCAATCGCGTGTGAAACTCCCCGCGCCGGAGTGTACATGTATTCGGAGGGGTGCGCGGGGAGTTTTACAGGCGTTTTCGTGGTTAGGGGGCTGTATGCTGGTCCAATGGCCTGTGCGCCATGTACGGGATTTGTGCACTGTGCATGGCGCACGGGTAGGGGTGACTGGCGCTGCTGCAGGGTCGCTGCGCCACTCTGCGCCACGGCTGGTTTTGGATGTTGAAATCCATGAATACGCTGTGCGCGGAAATGGATTTGAGCACACGCGGCTGGCGCAGACTGTCGCACTCGCACACTGTGCACCAGCCGTATGTGCCACTTGTGCGCTGGATTCTATGAATTACCCAATTAACATTTAAAGAAAATCCAAATTATTGGTCCAAATTGTTATCTGATTTGTTCTCAAGTATCCTGGAAAAGAAAGTGTTCCCTGAAACTTGGTCTGCCGCTACTATAATATTAATCTTCAAGGGAGGTGATAGGTCTTGCCCACGGTTTTATAGGCCAATATCGCTGTTGGATGCTTCGAATAAAAATTTTGCTAAAATGTTGTTGAAGGAGCTCCAAAAATGGATGCATGAATCTAAGTCTACGGATATTTACCCGGCAGGTTTTCGGCAGGGCATGGGGACAGCGGTCAATAGTTTTGTGATAGACTTGCTTGCCCATCAAGCGCAAGTACAAGCCAGACCAGTGTTCTTGGCGTTCCTGGATATTAGCAAGGCATTTGACCATGTAAATAGGGCCTTGTTGTGCAGAAAAATGCATGATCAAGGCTGCCCCCTGCTATTGTTGGGTATGCTAGAGGCAATGCACACTGGCACTAGAATTAGGGTGAGGCGGGACGCGCACGGAGGCTTTACGCAATGGAAAGAGACTAATGGGGTCTATGTCAAGGTTGCGTGTTGGCCCCATTCTTATTTTGTTTTTATATATGGGGCATATTGACCCATTTAAAGAAATTTACAACAAATCTTCCGAGGTTGTGTGGGTTGGTCATTCAACATCTATTATGCACAGACGACATTGTAATTTGTGACTTCACCGCCACAGGGCTTCAAAGAGCTCTGGTTGCAGTTGAAGGATTTTTTGGATATTTTAGATCTGTCCGTAAATACAGGAAAATCAAAGATCCTGGTCCTAAAAGGTGGTAAAAAAATAAATATGTAAAACGTTTCCATGGAATTTAAAATCCGGCAGGCTTGAGGTAGTTAACAAATTTACATATTTAGGGACTCCTCTGTATGATAGTTTATTTGGTTTATGTGGTTTATGTGGTTTATGATAGTTTCAGGGTAAACCTGAAAGCAGACCTTTTGGGAACACTTGTTAAGTTGCGTCTTTTTGATGCGAAATTTGGAAGGTACTTGATCTTGCCAGCCCTAAAATTGTAAAAACAGCAAATGGTCCCGAAGTTAATATATGGGGCTCAATCACAAACCTCACGAGTTGAATGGGCGAAATTGGAAGGCCTGTTGTGGAGAGGGCTGTTGCGTTTACCACAATCAGTCCCACTAGTAGGGATATTGTTTGAATTAGGTCAGTTGCCTATTGAAACTATGATTGAGTCGGGAAAATTGCTGATGTATGCTGTTATCCTGGCACCACCACTAGCGTCAATTTACGAAGGTCTAAACGCGGTCTGGGCCAAGGGGTCATGCAAGGTATTGGTTGAATGGTCAACGGAGTGCTTAAATACACTGCAATCGATCGGTGCATCTAAGGAAGAACTGGGTATTACACCGAAAACCACAAAACTTAAACTTTTTAGACATGTATGGGCTAAATTGAGGGAAGCTCTATTGCAGTATCAATGTTTTGGTGATCATTTTGTGTATACATTCAAAGGTTTTAACATGGTTTCAGCCTATTTAACAAAATATCCATCTAGGCCTTTTAGGCTGCAAATCCTGAGATTCAGATTGAATTTGGTGCCAACACAAGAAGTATTGGGGGTTCAAAACAAAGTCCCGTGGGAGCATAGACTCTGTCACCACTGCCATGGACAAATGGAGACTTTAAAGCACCTTTGTGTGGCGTGCCCTAGCCTCTGGACTTTACGGACTCATGTTCTCTCGCTGAATTTTATGCCCACAGAACAAGATCTCTGGTGGAGAATTATAAACTGCAATGAATTGTCTTTGTCTATATGCATATTAGAATTTTTAAAGGCCTGTGCAGTGGTTTTTTAGTAGACTGGTTTTAGAATGATGATGATGATTTTTGTAGGGTGTGGTTTTAGATATTGTAATTAACTGTGGTGTTTATGAAATGTATAAAATGTTATTGTTGATGTATGTTTGTGTTAAAAGTACAATTGTACTGTATGGCACAATAAAATAAATAATAATAAAAAAATAGACAATAAAAACACATGCTGAATATATGGATAAAAGACATTTAATTGATCCTTTCAATTCAGAGTGTGTTAAAAAAAAAGCGTACAGATCCTAGATATCCTTATTTATTTCATTGTACCCGCTGTTATCACGTGTGGAAACTGTGGGTAAATCCCTGCTAGTCGTTGCTGAATTTAGCCACGCATGCATCCTTGGTAGCCTTGGCAATAAAACAGTTTAGAAAAAAATAAACATATGTACATATATATGTGGGCAGTAGACCTGTAAAGATTTATTTTTTGGATACATTGAGTGTGGTGTTTGTAAACATTTACTGTAACGCTTTAATAACTTTCTTTCATCAACAGTACATATACATGTACACACTTTTAAAAGTTAAATAGATATGCAAACAAAGCTTTTTTAAGAACAGGGTTATTTGGGGTGTATGTGGTTGCACAATTTCTTTTTATTTTTCTTTCTATGCATGTATGATACATTGTTTTAATTAGCCCAATTGTCTGTAGTATTGATGTCATTTAGCCATGGCCACTGACTACAGCTTTCAACGTTGCCCACTGTATATTTTAAAACACTAATGGACTACTAGACCTATGGAGCTGGCCAGTTACCCCAGCCTTTGTCATGGCCAAGTCCAGGGCCTAAATTGTTATTAAGGTAATCAACGTTTTCATGAGCTAACTTATAAATGATGTTGTGTCTAATTTCATCACCATGTAATCAGTTATATTCAATTGTAATTAGTGTTATCTCCAGTGATGGCATCAGTGATGTGATTTGTAATGTCATCAGTATCCTCATACAACATGTAATTAGTGATGTGATCTGTGTTGTCATCTTTGTGAGCATAGGCTTCGCAACAGGGGGCATACAGTTAAGGGGGATTTTGCTAAATTTCAGGGTTTTGTTGTGTTAAGTTCTCACCTTAACGTCCCTGCAATTAAAGTTCTTTCCTTGAATCTATAGATAGATGCTAGGCAGGCCACAAGGAGGACACATATTTCATTTATCTAATTGTTTTTTTATAGCATGTCTAATACCGATTGAGTTTGGTTTCTAAGAGCGGATCCGGGATTCGAACCTCTGTTGCTCTGCGTGGTCCTGCTTCCAAGACCAGTGGGTTGCCCCTGTGCTCTATGGGTAGAGATATGAGCACTCCACCATATATAGGCAGACTGCAAGGTGGACATATATCTATAGATAGAGATATAGTCAGATCACATGCATACACATATCTATAGATAGAGATATAGGCAGTTCACCAGATATTGGCAGACCACAAGGTGGACACATATCTATAGATAGATGCATAGGAAGACCACAAGGTAGACACATTTTGAGATATAGGCAGACCACAAGGTGGACACATGTCTATAGATAGATGCATAGGAAGACCACAAGGTGGACACCTGTTGGGATATAGGCAGACCACAACATGGACGCATGTCTACAGCTAAATGCATGGGCTGACCACAAGGCAGGCACATATCTATAAATAGAGATATAAGCAGATCACCAGGTGGGCACATGTCTACAGAAAGACATATAGGCAGACCACAAGGTAGACACATATCTATTGATAGATGCATAGGCAAACCACAAGGCAGTCACTTATCTATAGATAGAGACATACATAGGCAGACCACAAGGCAGACACATGTCTATAGATAGACAAATAGGCAGACCACAAGACAGACACATTTCTATGGATAGACACATAGGCAGACCACACGACAGGCACATATCTATAGATAGACGGATAAACCGAACACAAGGCGGCCACAAAGCTATAGCTAGGGATATAAGCAGACAACAAAGGGGACACATGTCTTAAGATAGATGGATAGGCAGGCCATAAGGTGGACACATGTCTATAGAAAGACCGATAGGCAGACCACAAGGTGGACACAAGGTTATAGGTTACACTAAAAGGCAGATACCTCTGTAGACAGATAGATGCATAGCCAGACATACAGTAAGCTACCCATTCATTCATTAATTCATTCATCCAGTATGCATATGTACATTTATTGACAGCACTTTAAGGAAGGTTTTAGTGCTTCTAAGCAACAATTAGTTTGCGGCAGGTAAGACATTTGTGGGTAAACATTTGAACTACTGTTTGAGTAGCAGACTGTGATTCATATTTTTTTCATCAATCATTCCACAATTGTAAACTGAAACAGAGCTGAACAGCAAGTCTTCATTGCCCTTTCAGGGCATCCATATCCCTCCTTTGTATCTGAGAGACCTGGTACCACAGGGACATGAGTCACAATGGGATATATATAAGCATGCCAAGAGCAGCGTGTGCATCTCCTTTGCAAAGCAATAGCTTTTCAGAGAAAAGGGCAAAGGGGGGCTTTAGCCATGTCTTATTACTTATATTAATTTATTGTTGATTGTCTACCTGAGAATAGCATTCAACATCCCTGTCAACTCCCCTTTACCACTGCACATACTCCCACCTCTCCCCCAATTATTCACCAGTGGTCTGAAGTGAGTATGTTTGCATGTGGGTGCTTTACAAATTACCAACTAAATGAAACATGTAAATAACATGTTTGTAATGCAGGAACTTCATACTCTATTGGAGTACTTTACAAAAGTCTGCTTCATTAATTACAGCATTCACTTGTATGCACAATCTATCCTTGTTTACACCCCTCGTGGTTCTGGCTTGGCAGTCAAAGAGTATTGTTCTGCAAATTGGCTTGGTATACAAGGTGTAGACAAGTCTGGTCAAATAAGCTGCCAAACATCCAGGAGTGCCCAAGCAGACTCGTATGCCACTCATGCATCTAACTTTACATTGTGTATTAACTTACAGTTTTCCAAATCTGCCTTGGAAACACAGTCCAATTAACAAACATGGTATGTCTGTGTCCTTCCTTTTGCAGAAATATGGTATGATATGATACGATAGGTTATTTATAACATGCTTAATACCCAGAGGTTTCTAAGCACGGACCCAGGGATCAAACCCGTGTTGCTCCGTGTCATCTTGCTTCCAAGACAAGCATGTTTCCACTGAGCTATCCTCCCGGTCCACCAAAGAGTACTGACATGCACCAAAGCTATCACAAAGCTATCACAAAACATTTTCCACCACTGCATCCCTCCCTATTTTTGAAGCACATATTTGCCCCTTTCTAATATTTCTTCCCCAACTTCTTTACTTTCCTCCAGCAGACTAAGGTCTGGAGATACCCCAGCTATGGGCACACTACACCAATCCACAGAGAAGTATAGGTGCTAAGAAACTGCTGCAGTGGTGATTCGGCATAGCATAAAATCACATTAAGATAACATACCATGCGATGAACTGACTTCGGCCATTCAGAAGTACAAGGATGGATAGAAGCTAAAGTGCCTATTCAGCTTTTGCACTTCTATAAACCAAGAGCCAACACGGTCAAAAACAGGCACAGTTAAGATATATCTCCTCCGCTCTCTCAAGAGGGGTGATAATGTGGTTCAGTAGCAACTCAAATAGCGAAGTATAACAGTACAAAATAAAGAAATGTCCAATTAAGGTTCTATACACATATATATACTTTAATTAAACACACCATATGCAATCATAACTAAATAGAAAACACTACAAAAGCCTTCCCATCCTGCAGAAAGAGCACAGAAAATGCAAGATATCAAGATACAGTACTCTGGGTAATGAGATAAGGGGAGAAAAGGCAATAAAAACCACAATGTTTAAAAATGATATGTTCCTTAGTTGCAAAACTTGATTCATGTTACCTAGGCAGTCCCTAGGGCCCAAGTTGGAGCAGGGGGGGCAGTTATCAGGCAGTATACCTTTTCAGTGTCTTAGTGGTTCCACAACGGCAAACCAGGCTTCTCAAAACTGTTTGGGTTTTCGAGTCAGTTCAAGATGCAGCAGTCACAGAAGACCAGTGACAAGCATGTACCGAACAAGGAGCAAACTGGAAGATGGCTGCAGTTCAAAGTGGGCTAAAGCGATGGTGATCGAGGGTTCACCAGGTTTGGTTTGATGATAAAGTTCCAAAGGCGGACGGGCTGATGATGGCATGCGCTGGTGGGCTAGTTTGATGTGGGGGCTCAAAGGAGATGCATTTTGGGAAGAACACCATGGTCAGTTTGATCGTCAGTGATGAAAAGGCTAGTGGTTCGTACAGTGGTTTGAACAATGTAAGTGCAGCATTACAGTTCTAATTGAGCCGAAGCAACGATACGCTACAGCTGGCACGGTGTGGAGGCAAATTGGTTCAAATGGGCGGAACTGTGGTTCAAATATCATAGAGTGCCAAAGTGGTTTGAAATGGGTCAAACATGCTCAAATCATGACAAACAGTGGTTAGATGGTGAAATTGAAGGAATCCAGCTGTCTTTGCTCTCAGATACTTTGATTCATATTTCAGGGTTTTAGGGACAGGATGAGTCCTTTTCTCTGTCTCCCAAACAAGAGAGAGGCTTGCACACTCCTTCACAGGTCCTTCAGCACGGTTAGATCCTTGACAGTAGTGTGTCTGGCAGAGATGCAGGGCCTGATCCTGCAGCATATTCACCCCTAATGGTCCAGGATTTGGTTAGGGGACAAAGCTTTTCTCTGCCTTGGAACACCTGCTTACTCCTCACAAACAAGGTCCAATGAAATTTTATTTAATGTTTGAAATCCAGAGATGAATTAAAGAAGTGGTGGGAGGCCCCTTCTTTGAACGACAGACATCTACAGATGATTGGACAAAAGCAAGACTGCTTTAAAGGGCCAATCCCTGTCCTTGAAAAAAGTGGACTTTCCCTTCCAACATCACACCCAAAGTGCTTTGTGCTACAAGAAGTTGGGGGCGCAGGAAGGACAGGTAGAGGCAGAGAGAGACAAGATTGTGGAACCTTTCTCTATCTTTAAAGGGTTCCCTTCTCAATACAATCAAAGACGTTTTGGTATGCAACACCCTGATGTACGGATGCTCCTTTTGATAATAGGCGTGCCCTTTGATTCCTATTCCCAGGACAACTTCCTGTAGAGTGTCTGTCTCTCTGGGGAGAATGTTACCTGCCCTCACAGAGGAACAAACAAGTCAACACCCAAGGCTCCAGTCATGCTAGCAGCAGCAAGAGCAGCATGTCTGGGGAGAATATGCATAACTCTTCCACAGCGGAAATGAGCTCACTGGGATGACTCAAGTGTGATATCAAATTGATGTGGCTTGGAAAACTATGAGAGAATCTAAACTCAGGTATGGCTTATATTTGCAGTTTAGTGTGTCACAAGGACAGGTTTCCGATTGTTATGTCATTTTTGGAGCAGGTGTGCATATCTTAAATGCACCCCCTGCACTGTAGAGACGTGGCTGCCACTGCTGCCATCAAGATGGCACATGTGACCCAATGAACCTGCTCTGTGCAACTGGAGAGCAGTCACAGTAGATAAGGCTACTGATGCAGCTGGGCACAGGTGTACATGGAGCTTTGGGAAAGGGGTCCTGCTTATCACCCTTTCTAAAATGGAATTACCCACATAATTCTTTTAGTTAATAACAATAAAAAAGAAGCCAGGCCTTCTTCACCCTTACCAGATAGCAATTCCTTACAATATACTTGCAATAACATAACATAGCATTTTTAATCTTGGGTGGAGAAAGATAAAGCCACTAGGAAACATTGATGTAGAGATAATTGGCAGAGAATGAAGAACAACTGTGTAGGTGTGAGGGGAGAGAGAGATACACATCAATAAAAACATATTGCTTTGGTTAACCTGCAAGACTTTCATTTTAGACGATTACTCAGGCATTTAGATGTGGATTTAGGATGATTTGTAGACTGTTTCCCACCCTTTCTCGTTCACATGAGGAGAGATATGTTTATTTTCTTCAAGTGTGTGTTTGAGGGAGTTTTGGGTGACCTACTCAGAGTCACTATTTGAAATGGGCTTTTCTGCACATCACTGAAGGGTGCATAGTGGGTTTGCATTATCATGCTGGGCGATCATTTGATAGTGCCACATGGTTCAAGGAGAGGACAGGAGGGACCCTGGGAATCCTGTTGATATGGTGAGGCAATTTCTTTTGTTTTTGATTTATTAAACTTTGTTTTTAGTTCAAGCATACATTTTAAACTTTTACAGCATCACTTAAAATAGAAGAAAGAGAGAACAATAAAAGTTAATTGCTATTCATTTGATTCAATCACATTACAATTTGTGATTATTCAAACTTCCTCTTTTCAATTTTTAATCTGTATCCAATATTTATTTCATACAATAAATGTCACAGATCATAACAAGGAAGATTTACTAACTCATTTCGATAGTACCGTTATTGAGATTACACTCATGTAGCATATTTTTCTTGCTAAGCACTACCCATTGCTACAATCAAATGTTCATTTTTCTTTAAAATTCTGCATCAATTTTTCACAGAATGCGTGCTAGTGACAATAGCAAAAGCGTAATACCACCATACATGCATCTCTCCCAAAAAGAGGACCTTGATATATCAGTATCTTGGGTGCATACATCCCCATTAAGTTCTTTCTGTAATCTTCAAAAAATGTACAGTCGACCACATGATGTTTCAGGGTTTCAAGCTCTCTTCCACATTCACAAACCAACAACTTAAATTTGCGGTAACCGTAATAGGCAAATGCCAACATTGGATACGTTCTAATGTCTGGAACTGGTTCAATTTAAAATGCAAATATACATTTCGTACTTTGCTAGATGGGCATTAAGATAAATATGTTGATCTCAGCTCTCTTCTTCTTGGTTGTTGTGCATATTCATAGTATGTTTTATAGTTTTTGTTGCAATCTAGGGTTGCAGACCAATCGCGATCATATAGGTTGTGTTTTATCTTCGGCAAACCTAAGGTGAGATCTTCAGTAGAAGACTTGATGTTATCTAAAATAGTCTTCATTTGGTTTTCAAATCTGACCAAGGATTTAAGGCTTCCATTGCTAAGTAGCACATTTAGATCAAGGATAAGTGAGTTGTGATGTGGAGACATAAGGCTTGCATATCTGGATAACTTTCGCCATGCCCATCTGGCTGCTAGGGATGATAGCCCCATTTCGTGCCGTACAATGGAGTTTGGCACCGTTGGGGACAATCCCAAAGTACATTTACAAAGGTTACCCTGTATACTATTCAGCGTCTCATCCATGTTCAATAGACACATGTCCAATCCAAATAGTAATATTGGTTCAATTTTTAGTAAAAAAAGATCAAAAAGTGGTAACATTGAAAATTGACAATACTTGCCAAATATCACCTTCATCATTGATGGCAATGGGCGCGCTTTATTTTTCAAGTATAATTCCTAAGATTTTTTTGAGTATTGGTCTGTTAGAGGATAAACAAAATAACAAATTGTCTTGGCACATTCAATTTTAATTCCAGCCAATTGGCAATCATAAGATTTGATTTTTTTATGATTTCGAAAAATTACAATTTGCAATTTGGCAGAATTTGGAAGAAGGTTGTGCATTAAAGCATATTTGCAGAATTGATTCAACTTGTGTTGGAGCCCAATGGGGGTTCGATCAAACAACACAATGTCCAGGGTCGGATTGGCCCCTCAGCCGTGGCCGGGCCAAAATCATCCCTGAGGAGTGGGGGCCGGTTTCTGGCCATGCCTGGGCCAGTTTGGAAGAAAGAAAAACATTTTTGAAAAAAAAAGCAAATTCATTTATTTTTTATTTTGTTCAAAAAGCCTTTCATCCTTCTTAGTCGATAAATGAGTACCAACACAGATTGGGTGATATTGTATGCATATTTGTTCCATAAAAACGAGCTTAAGCGTAAGTGCTATACAATAACATATTATCATTTGGCCTTGGCCGTCTGCTTGGATACACAGTAATTTAGTGTACTTAAGGACAAGGCTATTTGATGCCACTTCCCGTTTTGGCAAGGGGTGAAAGGTCGTGTTTTATCACTTCTTGGGATGTCACTTTGGGATGGGGTCAAATGACATCACTTCCGGTGATGTCATCAGAGGTCAAGGGTTGTGAGGCGAGGGGTGGGACACTTTTTTTTTTGGGTGACCGGGCCTATTTCTTGTCCCAGTCCGACCCTGACAATGTCATCTCTAAAACAGATTAACAAGGGGGGTCCTGGGAGTCCCTCTGCCAGACATTAGTCCTGGTTACGAGAGACTTACCCAGAGTCTTTAGCTCACTATCTTTCACAGAGAAGAAATATCCCAAACATATCAGTCCGACCCTGACAATGTCATCTCTAAAACAGAGCCATGAGATTTTCAGCTCTCCAAAATGTATAGGATACATGCCAATCTCGTTCCATAGTGTATCCATATCACAGAGATATAAGTTGAATAAGGTGTCTGCCAAATTACAGCCCTGTTTTACCCTTGTCTTTGTGGAAATAGGGGCGGTAACTGCTCCTGATTTAGTTATTCTAATCTGGAAAGTTATTTCATTGTGTAACAGAGCAATCAGTGGCACCACCCGTTTTGGAAAGCCTAGACCCAGTAGTTTCATACACAAGACTTCCCTTATTAATGTATCAAATGTAGACTGGACCAGTGTTAGGTATTTTAGATTTAGCAAGATCATGTGATAGGACAAAAGCATTTAAAGAAGTCCCCATGTTTTTGCGAAACCCAATTTGAAATTTCGAGTAGATGTTATTCTCTTCTATGAAGGATTGATGACAGATGCTGCAATAATATAATGGCAAAAACTTTTGCCGAAGCATCCATAAGTGCTATTGGTCTATAGTTAGTTGGAAGCATGGGATTCCCTTTCTTGAAAATGGGAATAATCATGGCATTTTGCCATGACCTTGGTATTGTATTCGTAGTTAAGATGTTTGAGAATTTGGTAAAAAGAATAGCTGCCCAGAAATAGGGATCATCTTTGAGGATGCAAGAGGGCAAGCCATCAGGCCCGGCCGCCTTGAAAGCTTTTAGAGACTTTATTGCAGCAACAATGTCCTCCATTGAAAAGAACAAAGGTTAATTACATTTATACTGTAATATCCCAGAGTTTCCATTTTTGAATTGAGTAGGTAATTTAAACGTATCTCTTATATATTCCTGCCAAGTAAATGCAGAAATGGAAGCACCCAAATCATGTAAGGTCACACTTTCTTTGCCATTCAGTATAGACCAGATGTTCTGTGTGTTTTTAGTTATGAGCAGATTCATAATCCTTTGATTTATCTGTAATATTGGGCCTGATTCCGAGTTGGGCGGTAGGGGATACCGGGCACCGGTAAGGAGACCGGTGCCAGTAATCCGCTACCGCCCAATTCCGAGGTCCCTTAGCGGGAACCGTATAGGGGCTCAATGGGAATGGGGAATGGTTTGTTCAATGGGGACTTACCGGTCCCTCCAGGGTCGGAATTGACCGGTAAATCCCCATTGAACAACACCGGAGACGGTACCGGTATGGGAGGCAGCCATGGAGCTAATTGCTCCATGGCTGGCACCATACTCGGAATGAGGGCCATTGTCTTAAAATTAATTGCTTGTATCATATATCTGTATTTTGATTGAATTCTTTTCTTGCTCTCACTATAAGCGGCACAAGTTAGATGCAACCTAGAAGTGGCTCTTAAATTTCGATTTCTTTCACGTTTAATTTTTGCAATTTCAGCATTGAATCTTTGTGAGTCACAACAAGCATCCACTTTGGGGTGCTGACTCAAAGTTTCAATGTGTTTTTTTATTATTTGGGCATTCCAATCTCCTATCATATTTGCGTTGTGATACATTAAGTGCAAATTAGAGACCCTCCATGCATCTCTGTGTACCAAGTAGGTCAGTTCCCTACATGTCTTAGGATGCCAGCCGACCGAAGTCTGCTCTCGATCAAGAGTTACCAAGCCTAGCGATAGTTCTTTGTTCAAGACTACAAGATTACATCTTCCATTCATACTAATCGTGGTATGATCGCTAAATGCACAATCAATGATGTGGACCTTGTCAACCATACCTATTAAGGCAATGAATACAAAAAAATAGTCTATGTAGGACGCAGCTGAGCCCTTTACCCAGGTACCTCTGTGCATGCCCAATTCATAGTCTACTACTTGCATGTTCCATTCTCTAAAGTAGCTGGTCCAACGCTTCCCCTTACAAGGAGATCCACTTTGCCATGCTTGTTTGTTTTGGCTTTAGCCAGTGATTTGATACCCACTGCATTAAAATCACCCCCAATAATAATCGAGTATTTGGATTTCTAATCATGGCCTCTTCAAGAATTTCATCCAACATATTGAATGCAACATCTATATTGTTTACGGCAGGATTAAAGTAAATACATATCAATAGAAATGAACAAGCAGACAAACCAGCAGCAACAAACTCTACTGCTAACAAACCATTTTCTGAGTATAGAACTTGAGATTGATGATTTATGATGTTGTTAATGAGAATAGCAATTCCCCCAGAAGAAGGTCCAGTTATACCCTTAGTAGCAGGTAAACTAAAAATCGTAAATCCATCAATAACGAGCTCCCCACCACACATAGTTTCCTGTAGTAATGCCATCATGGGGAACCCATTTCAACATAACATGATGGCCAATGTTGTAGATTTTTTATTCCAGAACAATGCCAGGATAAGATTTTGAAGTCCTGCTTGGTTAAATTTCCGACTACATTCAGTTACGAGTGATTTTGTTTGGATGAAAATTCAAGGATTGAGGTCATTAAAGGGGCCAGCCAAGTGATATTAGATGCTGCACCCACCATTGCTGAGATCTGAGAAATAAGTTCAGCAGTTTGGGTAGGCACAGCCTGTGGATTGACTGAGGTAGACCCCACTGCTTTAGTAGCTTGGAGTTTTTCCTCTAGCAACACATCGTCCTCCTCGATAGCTCTAAACAACCGCAACGAGAGACCTCGTAACTCAAAGTCCTCCCTGTGCTCCCATAGCAACATAACTATGATCACGGATTGTGGTGCACAAATCATACATAGATTATTGTGGTTAGCCAGCCTCAACCATTCAATGTCATCAGAGTGAAGCGTCCTCAATTACAGACTACCCTTAAATATGTTGAACAGAAATTATCTGTTCAATCTCTGCTTGTCGTGTATTGCTTGATCACTGGACCAACCCAGAATGTACCTTGTTTCTCTGTTAAAGGAACACTCAATGCTCTCCTGCTCAAAACTGGCTCTGGAGGGGGACATTCTACCATTGGTAGCCCTTGGTTCCCTCACCACATTTTCAACTGCCTCATGCAAACCCATGGTGTCCTGTTATCTATACTGTGGTCTGTTGGCGGGTTGTGATTTTCATTGTCATTTGCAACAGCCATTTTAGCATTCACATAACCTAGAGGCTCAGACATTCCATTGACAGGATGAGGGGAGGTGTATGTAGCCTCCAATCCCTCATTATTGTGTTTTGGCACTGTCCCTGTGTTGAAGGTTGAGATTATTTTCTCATCATGTGCCTTTCCTGTAGTTTTCTTTTCAGTGAGGGGATAAAGGTAGATAAGCGACCTTGTGTAGAAGACCTCAAAGTAACATTACCACCCCCCTTGTCCCTCTCTAAGATTTACCTTTGTGCCTCCCTTTTTTTTTGTTTCAGGCTGTTTTATACTGGGTAAGGCCAGATTTAACACAGCCTTCAATTCCTCATTTAGTTGAGTCAAGTCAATCTTTGACTTATTGTCTGACCCCACAGGAGAGCTAATAGACTGTCTTGCAGTTCCTTCACCATCTCTTGGCATGGTATTTGTGTTTTCTGAATTTATTTGTTTTTTTTATTATATTTTATTAGCAGTCTCTAGAGGAGCATTGCTACTTTTCTTTTTTAATTTGTTTTCCCTTTTTAGACCCTTGGCATGCTTAATTTTTTGTGAAAAAACACCACATTGTTTTCATCAGATTCTTGTCCCTCTTTCACACTATCTATCACTTCATTTTTTAAGTTCATGAGTGCCAAATTTTGGGCTCTGTGGTTCTCACATTTTGTTAGTGCCGCCTCTGATTCCTTAATTATGTTCACAAGCGCAGATGGACTATTAGGCGAATCCTCCTTTGTATCAGACAAACTATTTCGTATTGTGACTTTTGCAGTATCTATCTCCCTACCAAATTTAAAGTCACGATGATGAGAACTTAAATAACGAAACACATCATCCAATTTTAGGGAGTTTTCCTTAATTGCCATCATTAAATGTACTGGATCTATTGCCACATTTGGTGGTATCTCCTCCTTAGTGCCCTCAGCAACTACTTTAGAATAAGTTTGTGTTTCAGCAGTCTCAACGGCAAATATCTCAGAAGTTTGTGTGTATTGATTCTTTCCCCTCTTATCCACAGGGTTTAGGGCTTTCAATAAGTATGCGTCCACTAGGCCCTGTCTTTCTATTCATCCAGTTGCCTGTGCAGTAGATAACCTTCTAATTTAGGTATTTTGTTTGACAGACTCAGCATCCCTTCTTTTAGGGAGTTCATATGCATATGTGTTAATTCATGACCCTTATCAAGTAGATTCAAGAGTGAAGTTAATACAGGAAAACGTTTCTACTTTGGGAATTTATATCGGCATTTATGTCAAAATGTTTGCTTGCCCTTTCCTCTAAACGATCCTCTTCTTCAAATGTCTTATTCTTGTACTGGTTAGGTGAAAACACTCCCCCTTCATTTACTCCCATGTTGGTCAGTATAGGAGAACTACTCGAGGGTCTCGCTGGTCTTTCCCGGTAATGTTTGTCACGATCTTCATATGGATCAGGGGAGTGTACATCTTGTAAATTGTGTAAACAAATTCTTTCTACTTCTGATGGTAAAAATACTACCGGAGATTGGGGGTTTAGAGTTATACGACATTGTTTTTCCCACTCTTTAACTAATACAGGCGCCATGAAAGATGTAGTATCAGAATTGTTCATCGTTACCTGAGTACTCTCAACATCATGCATCACTGTAGCAGTAGCTAATTTTACTTTGTGCTTATCTTTGATAACATTCGATACCCCTCTAAGTACATTCTGCATATAATGTAGCGTTGCTCATTCATAGCATCATTGAGTTCATTTGCTAGTGATTGCATACTGTAGGGATCATTGTTTACATCCAATGTGCGTTCATTATATACTGAAACTTGTTGTGCTAGTGGATTTGTGTCATCACAGGAATCGTGTAATTGAACTGGAGCAGTTGCATTTAGACCAATCTTTATATTGCCATCCACTAAGCTTTTTCCACTGCGTAAGCTACCCGCCATGCTTAAGCCTTATTTACCAAGCAATGTATCGAGTAAGTAAGCCACACTTTGTTTACCTGGATTGAATATTCAAAAGCGTTTGTCAGCAGTACGTATTTAGAAACCACCAGTGGCATTCATATATGGTCAAACGCACGGGAAAAGAAAAGAAAAAAAAAAGCAAGAGAAAATTAAAATTAAAATAAACCATATACAAGCACCAAAAAAAACCAGCCTAAGTGCAAATTTAACCAAAAATGTGAGAACATAAAGTTAACACAAGAAATAAATTAATGGTATTGATAATTTGAAATAATTCAACCTCGTGCTTCCTGCCGACCCGCCAAAGAGCCAAACAGCCCAGCACACTTGGATACACTTTGGAGCGCGCGGTGCATGTGCACGGGTGTTTTAAAGAACACGGATCCGATCAGAGAGTGCTATGGGCGGGGCCTTCAGTACACGGCACAGAGAGTTCTCTGATAATGCACAAGGTGCCTATTTAGAAAAAGTCACCTCGAGTCCAAGAACGAATGAGTCAATAATCCAGCAATAGTCCAGCAATGCGAGCGTGATTCGGCTCGCTGAGAACTTCTTCTTGCCGACAGCAGACCTCTCAGGGAGACAAACGCACAGTGTGTCCAGGCAAACAGCCCAGCACATTTGGATGCACTTTGGTGCGCGAGCGGTGCGCGTGCACGGGTGTTTTAAAGAACACGGATCCACTCAGAGAGTGATATGGGCGGGGATTTCAGCGGGAGACGGGGGCAGGACTCAATGCTGAATCGCTTGAGGATAGGTCATGTGGGGCTGAACGACTGTCTATTTCGAATAGGGAAGCGTGAATCAAGGGACTGTGCGGTGTGTGGGGTACCTGAAACGGTGGGACATTTTTTGATTAGGTGTGAAAGACATGTTACGGAGAGAGAATTGATGAGGGTTCGGTTGAATGCGTTGGGAGTGGCTGAGCTGAGTGAGAGGATTATACTGGGAGGTGATGGGGAGAGAGGCAGGAGGAGGAGTAGTGTGATGTTGGATTTTGTGAGACAGACGGGGAGGTGGGAGGAGTTGTGAGCTTAAATGGAGCCAAATAATAATTAGTGGGTACGGTGCACATCATCCTATAGGATGGGGAAGCGCCTGCGTGGGTCCGCCCACGCTTCCGATAATTAAGAAGAAGAAGGAGTCCAAGAACGAATGAGTCAATAATACAGCAATAGTCCAGCAATGCGAGCGTGATTCGGCTCGCTAAGAACTTCCTCTTGCCGACGGCAGATCTACAGGGGGACAATCGAACAGTGAGTCCAGCCAAACAGCGCAGCACACTTGGAAACACTTTGGTGAGGCGAATTAAAGAACAGTAGTCGGATGGCACCTCTACAGTCAGAGTTGCGGTTGTGACATCTAACTTCCCTTAGTACAGCAATTGTAGTTAGGGATTTCTTTGATGCAACTTGTGATGTGTAATTGTGGAGACACGATACTATGAAGAACCTTCGAGATTTGGCTTCGGATATAATGACAGGCTTTATTCAGAAAGAGTTTAATCTCTAAAACAGCGATGTTGGGTTTCATGCCACATAAGATGATAATGAGGTAGTTTCCAAAGCGTTGAGGTCTGGAGAGAAGAAGATCAATCCAGCTATCCAAATCTTGTAGTGACATCCTTAGAGCATTAGTCTCAGAACTCAGAGAGGACTAACTAGAGTGTGATACTGTGTGTCTACTGGTGAGCGAAAACTACTAGGACAGGGGTGCTGCCCACTTTTCCATGTGTACCTTAGAATATTGGAAGGAATACTGTTGATCCACAAGTGATTCATCATTTACTGAGAATGGATACGATTTATCTTGAAATTCATAGATTAGATCTAGATGCTAGATCTGTGGAAAAACATGACCCACGCCAAAGCCCGATGAAAAATGCCCACTCATGTGGAATGTTCGAATAAATCGGCAAGGTTTTACATTCGGTGAAATGGCTCAACCATTGAGGATGTGCAAAACATATAGTTTCAGAAGCACATCATGATTTAACATGAAGTCATGCACTCATAAAAGCATTTTTTTTTTTGTGTGATGTTTTGCCAAACCATTTTCAATATTTGTGTCCCAGAGAGATGATTGTTGCTGCAATTTAAGATGTAATACTTACATTGGAAATGTTTGTCTCTTGCAATGTTTTGTTGATGAACCCTTCATCAGATACACACTAATACGATAAGATGCTCATTAATAAAACTCAGTAGCCAGGAATGTCATTTCACCAAAATGCCTGGGGTAGCAGAAGTGACATCACACGACCCTTGACCTCTGATGACATCAACGGAAGTGATGTAATTTTACACTACCCCGAAGTGCCATCACAGGAAGTGATGGAACACCACCACCTTGTCAAAAAAGGAAGTGGCATCACATAGCATTGCTCCTAAGTACACTGCTAAAAATATGGTTACGATATCATTGTAATGTGAAATACATTTCATACAAGAATGGATCACCATATATATCATTAATATCAGTGTGCATAGGCCCATATTACCAAACTACTGTGAATGCATGCAGGCGTCCAGGTCCAATGGATAATGATGATTTATTTTTGTTTTTATTGGTAACTGGTTTATTACAAACCTTATACAACTCAAACTATATAAACAAAACACAATCAAGTTCATTCTCAACAATACACTTATAAAAAAACATAAAATTCATAGTTACAATATCCAATAAAATCGAAAACAAATAAGCTTACGAAGTAAAATTATGCTTAACAGCCCCAATAATTAAATGTACACTCTATACACTCTACCACTCACCCACCCCCCTCTGGCTTTATTTTATACGATAATATAATCTTTGTGATCTTCAGGAAATTAACTACACTAATCAGGAGTGTTGATGGTGACCCTTGCAGAATATATCTCCAGAGGTTTTCAGAATTCAGAGAACTAGTTTCACTATTGCACAAATCTGCCAACGTCTGACAAAAAGATGTTCCCTAACTTCCTATATAGTACTTACACTTAAGCACTTTATATAGAACAAATCTACATACAATATCACCCAATATGTGTTGGTACTAACTTATCAACATCAGAAGGATTGAGCTGGCCTTGCCGGGTTTCGAACCTTTAGATCACACACACACATTGCAGTAGCGAGTGCTCAACCTACTGAGCTATCTTACTGGCTATAGCTATATTACAGGCTACATTAAAATGAGCAATTACATGTCTGAATGTTCTCAAATGTTCTCAAAGTCAGAAAGGAAATGACACTTTGTAGTGGATACCATTAAACTGGTAATTGAGATTAAACAGCAGGGTAGTTCATCTGCAGGTCTGAGGCAAAGTTGACCACGTGTCAAGCATGGGTGGATCTACTTCTCGGGCTTCAGAGGTTAGCAAAATGTATACCATTGGGAGGGTTCATAACTGTGTATTAAAGAATTAGCAATTATTATATAGAATTCCAGAAAGACAAATTATTTGTTATTCCTTTTCTGTCTTATTTAGGGTCACTGCTCAAAGTGTTACACTTGTGGAACCCCCTGTTTCTTTAAGAGGCCTGAGCAAGAAAGCCAGCCACTCCAGAAACAATGAGCTACTTGGTGCTGGCCACAGCCCAGAAGGTTCTGTGTTATAATCCCCTTTTTAGGGGTTGCAAGGGAGATCACAGGAGTAGCAAGGGAGAAAACAGCTGTGACCCCTGGCAAACCCAAACGACATCCCTGTCAGTAGCATTCTGTCCTCTTTCTCGCTTCAACAAGAAAGCAACTTCTGCTTGGAGGAAAGGTCAAGCAGTGATAGTTTACTTGTTGCAGAATAAAGAAGGCTTTATTAACTGAACTGTTCAACACTGGTTACGTGCTGGTGGAGAGGCCATGCCTCCATCTGACGAGGTCTCAGCTGATAATAATCATACAGTGGAAATCTTTTTGCATGTGGCAGAGAGGCGTTGACAGGAAGCGTTCACAGAAAGCCATGCATGTGTTGCAAATCTTAGGGAGAATTCTCAGAAATGTGCTAATTCCCTCCACCTTAGAGACCCCCAGCAACGTTGCTGGATTTTGAGAAATTAAATTTATTTTTACCTGGAGAGAGTGAGACCCCTTTTCCCACTCCCTCATGTATTTTAATGTGATATTGAACACTGTTTTTCTTTTGGTTATGGAGTCTGACAAACTCCATAGGCATCGTCTTTTACATTGTGTCACACAGCACCTTCAGTGCAATGACACAGGGAAGTCTTCCAGATTTTACAATAGGGTGCTGGAGGGGTTACCTAGTATCCCCTTTGTCTAGCTTCTCATGTAACATTTTTATGTTACCCTTGCCTCGACGAATGGCTGGTAGCAGTGGTTTACTTTTCACTACTGTGGTGTGCATTTACCGCGGGCTGCATTCGCAGCTGGAGTAAAGCACCTGAGGGTGCCATCTTTCCCAAAAATGGGCCTGTCTTCTTTTTATGCCATTTCTTTGTGGAATGGTCCTTCTTGAGATTTACTCTGTGCGCCAAACCAGGTTTAGTCCCTTTGTTTACTTTGCCTTTGGTGGGATTCACTAGTGAAGCCCGCCTCTCGTTCCAGGGTGTCTGGGGTGGGCAGGAAGTGAGGGTGGTGCCCGAAACTCCCTGTGCTTAGTCTCCTACGAGACGCAAATGCACTCTGGGATGATTGGCTGGCTGACTGTCCAGCAAGGACAGCCACCCTGCTGGGTTACTGACAGTTAGGCTGCAATGAATGGGAGATAACTGAATAAAAGGCAAGGCTTTTGGTTTGGAAGGCAGAGTCGACCACTGGACGAAGGAACCAAAGAACAACTTGAAGAGGACCCCTGCTGCAACTGCTGGACTGTTGGTTTGCCCGGTGAAGATTTGCTACTGTGTTGAAACTCCAAATTCATATCGACAGAGAAGCCCCTGCAAGGACAACTTCTCCCCTTGAGTTGATGGGACCAATCAACTCCAAAGTAAGCCAACTGGACATTCTCTCAGAGCTGGTTGACTTTCCACAGAGTTGCTGCTGGAACCCAAAATGCCAGGGAGAGGAACACCAGATTGTGTGCATTACTTTTAAGCTGGCCAAGAGCTCCAGAAAGATCCTCCAGACTCCCAGGAAGCAGGACTGACTGAGCACCCCTCAACAGAGTGCAGGACCCCAGAAGCAAGGAAAGCCCATCTCGACAGCCAAGAACTGCAGTGTTGCAATTTACGTTAGACGCGAGGAGCTGAAACACCGAACAGCCACTTGCTTGAAGATTGCCGGTTGCGAGCGGTGACCGTCCCATTGCAGTGCAGGAGTCCCCAGAAGTCCTCTGTCTTGTCCCCATGACTGAGACCCAGGAACAGTGAGATCTGCAGTGCTGCTCCGGAACAGAAGTCATCTGCTGCACTTTTTCTTCAATACAAAGGTACTGTAAAAGTCTGAGAGGACTTACCTCTTGCTGTAGCGTTGCTTGCATCTTCTACTACTCACAAGTCTAACGGCTTGTGGCCCTATATTGATTCTTCATTTTCTTCAACGACTTCTCAAACATTGTGCAAAGACTTTTCTTACTTACCTGCAAAGAAGTACTTCAGTTCATATAGACGTTTGCCCATTGATTTTGGCTTAGCCTGTTCTATTGAATGACTCTTATTAGGGGATCTGAAAGTATCTGCCTGCTTTAGAATATTTGGGGTCTCTTGTATATTCTAATAACCTTTTCCTTTGACTTACTCCTAAATGATTCTAAATCCAACAGTGATATATTAGTGTCCCCAGCACCCTAGCTACTGAAGTCACCTGAGGGTGTAGGTTGTATCTGTGGGCCATCCCAAAAGGGTACTCACTGATTTAGAGATATTGCGAGTGTGTATTTTGTGAAGTATATTTGAGTGTTACTGTTATATTGCTCCCTTCTGCAGAAGGCTTACCCCAACCGACTGATAAATAAATTAATCATTGTTTATTCAAGAAACCTTGTGTGCTAGTGTTTCATTGAATACTTGTCACTGTGAATCCCTGTGTAACTCCCCTACAGCTCACAATGACCCCTTTTGAGATAAGCCTGACTGCTCAACACGCTACCAACCTGTGTAGTACGAGCTTATACCAAAGGTTGGGTTCCTATTGCCAGGAGGTCAGGGCTGTTGTAGTGTACCCAAAAGGAACTGCATACAATCTTGCCTAACAGTCATCCTGCTCTGGAAGATGTCCAAGTGGTTTGAAAGTGGTACCCCTCTCTTCCCCCTTCTTCTGTGAACTCTGGTGTTCCTTGAGCCACCCCCACCTTCTTTCACGTCCTTTCCTTTTTTCTCTCTTGACGAGGTCTCTAGACAAGTTAGATCTATGAAAGCCTCATCAAAACAGGTTTTTGTTTGTTTGTTTGTTTTATTCACTTTTTGTGCGCGCCAGACCCAGGGGTAGCAGGGCGCAGTAGCAAGAAAATGCGAAACTTACAGGTTACATCATAGCAAAATGTACATTAGAAAATACAATAAGGTCATACAAATAATTACAAAATATACAGGTTCAAGTAGGTCAATCAGAATTACAGCTGTATAGAGTGAAGGTCTAGTGATTAATACGAGTAGGAGGTAGGTAACACTGGTCAACTGAGGTCAGTCGAGGTAAGGGTTGTTCGCTGTTCGTCCAAAACCATCAAGGACCACATTGACACCCTTGCTCCTGCCCTGGCTGATTTCTGCAACCTCTTCTTTGCCTCATGAACCTTCCCTTCCCTCCGAAGCACTCTCTTGCGCACCCTCTTCTCAAAAAACCCACAGCCGACCCGTCTTGCCCGGCTAACTATCGCCAAATCTCCACCCACTCCCTTTCTGGACAAACTCCTAGAAATGCTGGACATCTCGCAGCTTAACCTTCACTCTGATTCTGTTGGTTCTCTCCACGACCATCAATATGGCTTTAGAGCTGCCAAAAGCATGGAAACTGCTCTCCTGAACATCTGTGAAGATCTAATCTCCAACCTAGACTCTAACATCCCCTCTGTCCTCATCCTACTTGATCTCTCTTCTGCCTTCAACACGGTCACCCATACCATCATGCTCAACCATCTCTGTGACAACCTGTGTATCACCGATCAGGCTTTCTACCTGCGGTGTTCCCCAGGGGTCTAACCTCTAACCCTAGCTCTTCAACCAATACCTGGCAACTCTCGCTCAACGCATCGCCATTTTCTGTTCCAATTTTCAGTTCGATGCTGATGACACCAAATTCATCTGCAGGCTTTCCTCAGCCACCACCTCTGCCTGAATTACAGAAAGATGGAGATCCTCCCCATTGGCACACCTGCACTGTCCTTTCCTCTCACTCTCTGGCTGTCCTCCCTGGTTCCTCCTCCTACCCCTACCTGCGAGGCTGGGAACCTCGGGGTCATCTTTGACTCCATGCTTTCCTTCTCTGCTCACATCTCTGAGGTCTCTAAAAAGTCAAATTTCCTACTTCACATCCTCAGAGGTATTCTGTCTTTCCTCTCCTTCCCCAAGAAGCTCACTGTCTCTCAAGTCCTGGTTCCTTTTAGGTTAGAGTATTGTAACAGCCTCTTTCTAAATCTACCTGGTTCTACTCTCCGCCATTTGCAACTTATCCAGAACAGAACTGCTTGCCCTCAAGCTGTGGGATCGTATCTCTCCTGCTCTGAAATCTCTCCACTGGCTCCCAGTTGCTGCAAGCATTAAATTCAAAACCCTTTGCATTATCCACAAGGCTTTCTCGGGCCTGGGTCCAAAATACCTCAGCTGTCCCTCCGTAAATAACTTCCCTCTCGAGCTCTTCACTCCCCTGCCTCTAACTCCCTCAGGGTCAGTCGTTTTTCAAAGAAACACCCGAGGGTAGATCTGTGTCTTCGGCTTCGGCCTCCCTATGGAACAGCCTCCCTGCCACTCTGAAACTCGAGGAAAACCATCTCTGATTCCGGAAGCACCTCAAGTCCTTCCTCTTTGCTTCTGCCTTCGCCCCTGCTCTCCCCTGCTGATCTGCTCTCTCTCCTGTCGGCACTGTGCACCTGACCTATCTTCTGACTTCCGGGACCAGGTACCTGCTCACCCTGCCACCCACCCGCACTGCCTCCTGGCAATCACTTGAACTGGGGCCTCCCACTTTTCTTTGCACTTACCAGATCCACCCTGTCTGTTGCCTTAAACCCAGCACTTGCCACTTGCTGGCTGCACTACCACTGTTTGGTGCTTATAATTTATTTGTTTATTATTTATTTGTTTATTTATTATTTATCTGTATTCCTGTATTCCTTGCTCTGCACTTTCCACTTCTCCCCCTTCCCATGCACTTGCGCGTTTTCAATGTCACTGGGCCTAGTAAGATCGCTGTTTTGTTCTCCCCTGTTCCCCTGCTTTGCCTTGTCGCACTCTGAAACTCTTGTGTACAAGCGCAATACAAATAAAATATAAATATCAATGTCAACGCAGAGTGAGAGACGAGATGGGAAATACGGTTCTGCCACGCAGTTCCCACTCCACCTGAAAAGCCTCTCCGTTTTATGCCAGCATGTGATTTTCATGCTGGCGTACAATTAAGGGATTCTCATGAAAGCTGCCTTCAATTAGCTCCTGTTGAAAGCAGGCGAATTCCATAGGAATTCTTTGTGAATGCCATCTGCCAAGCATAATTTGTAGGAATCATTTTTTTTGTCTAACACGTTTGGTAAAAGTGAAGAAAAAAGACTATTCCCCCTGCTTTTACTCTTCACCTTTTCAATCCGCCTCGTAAATGCTTAGCATTGCAGGCAAGGACCTCAAAAGCACAAGAGTGCTAACTTTGGCGGTCCCCTGCATGGTGTTGAGATTGGAGCTTAGCACCTGGAAGCCTCTTGGGAGGCGAATTGTCACACTGTTCTACATTTCTACCTACCTTATATCTTCATGAAATTTGCATTTTTAATAAATGACACCCAGTATGTTGGGCGACCTAGATGGAGTGGCAGGGAAACCCCTTCTGATTTGATCACATTATTGTGAGTAATGTATCAAGGATTATAATGGTGCAAGCTGTTCCTATGCACACCGATGGATTATAATACAAGCGTGATAACAAGGAAGCTAGTGTGTTATTTTCAGAAGATAGATAAGTCATACCAGGTATAGTTGGGTTTTGTAATTTAGTAGGGGATGACCTTGCACACTTTGCCGCAATTGCTGGGCGTTGGGCGAGTTGGGATTTGTGGATGTGTGTCAGGAGTTTTGCATGGGGATGTTTGTATCAAGAACAACACAATATATGTTTGCATTGCTTTATTTAGTTGTGAAGTTTTCTAAAGTGTTGACCTGATCCAGGTTGCATCGCAGAGCTGAATATTTTGGGTCAAACTGTATTGTAATATGTGGACATTGTCACAGCGCATCAAAGAAGGGATGGTGATAAACACAGGCCAGTTCCTTTGGGTGGAGTCCACAAAGCAATGATCAATATTCAGAATATATTTAGTTGTCTGTAAGAACAGCAGCTAAGCTGACCATGGCTGCAGCGGGTTGCATTAGGACATAACCATTAGTTTGGTGAGTGCTTACTAGCTATAAAGAGATAATAGGGTGTTAGTGGATCTGAGCTTGAGTAGGTGGGGGCTCCATCACAGGCGGCATCAGATAGCTGTTAGTGGGATAGATGGAGGTGAGTATGTCATTGGGATTAGGGACAAGGGCCTAATGGGGATGTAGGTTAGAGAGTGGCACTGGTTGGGGATTCAATTATGCTGCAACAGGCCATGGGTTTCTCTAAGCTATATACAATTGTACAGCTATGGGGAAATATTCCACCAGGAGCTTTTGGATCACATCTGATAGAAAATGAAATCAAAGCTTGTGTTGTCTATGATGTGACCCATGATCCATAGGTGGAATATTTCCTGGTCATTGATAGTCACCCAGGGTCAATTGTATGTTGTGTATGGATGCAATTGATGCACTACTGCACTTCCAAGGGAGATAGGCTTTCTGGCGCTGATCTGGTTGAAGCGGAAGGTTCTTTTCCCGAATAGGGCTTGGTATGGGGCATGGCCTGCTTGGGTAATGTAGGTGGGCTCCGGGTTAGCATTTTCTTTATGAAGCCACTTTCAAGAAGCACCAGAATGAGCTGTTTAAAGAGGGCAAAGAAAGCCTAAGCCTGTAGTATGAGGTGAATTTTGGGGTGTGCAGGCGTTGCAGCATATGTTCAGTAGTGATGCTGACCCCACTGAAAATGCCTTATAACATTCTTAAAGGTAGCTTATAAGAACTTGTGAGAACATAGTAGGATTTTGGGAACAATAAAAAGAACGTTAATGGAACATCTATGACACCAAAATATTTAATGAATTCTTATAAAATCGTATATGTTTGAAGCAGGATTTATGCAAGATCTTTATTTAAAAAATGAATAAGAAATTGTTGCAAAGGTTAGATCAGAATAGTGCTGGTATGTGTGTGGTGGAGATCATGATGTCACTGTAGAAAATGAAGACTTGTATATTTCTCAGCGGTGGCGTCATATAGAGGGGTCATGGCCTTTTGAAAGTGCTGTTGCCACTGATGGACTTCAGTACACATCCTATACAACAATTTGGCACCCAGGGAGGGCGCTCAGCCATTCAGTTGGCTGGCACAGCGGTCAAAAATACACAATCCCCGCCTACTGTCCCAACCCCCAAGGCCCTGCCCCCGGTGATGCTTTTCCCCCCTTGTTTTCAATGTGGGGAGGCAACAGGAAGCCTCTCCCTGTTGCCACCCCTCCTCACCCCTGTCCACTTACCTGTGGGACCTCCTCCCGTTTGGCAGCAATTTTCTTTCCCATTTTTCATCAAGAGATTGTCAGCGCATACATCGCGGATCTCCCGATTAAAAACATTTAAAGCTGTTTGCCCCCTCGGATGAACCTTGGAGTGCAAATAGATTTCGTACCCTGCCAGGACAGCTAACATGGCCGGTAATGGCCCACAGCCTGAGCTGAGACCCTTGCTTCACTCGGACCTACCTTAGCTGTGGCTGGTCGGCCATTACCGGCAGTGAAAGCTAGATTCTATTTGCCTGCAGAGCTTCCTTCACCAGGATTCTAGAGATACACTATCACCTCTATGGCTTATTTTAGATTAGCAGAGTGGCTGCAGTTATGACACAAGGGACGGTAGACATTTGCAGTGATGGTGCTGAAATGTGCACCATTATAAGGGGGACGGCATCTGAAGTTGATGATGTGCTGCATTTGCGGAACATGTATATTTAATTTGTATTGTACATCATTGAAAATACTAAACAATTGGCCAATGAAGCGTACGGAGAGCTTTGACTAACTTAGGATCCAAGGTTGACTGACACCATTTTGAGAAGTAACATCCTTTCCTCCGTTGTTTTTCTTTTTGTTCCCATTTGTCTTGCATTGTTATTTTTAGTAGAAGGATTAAATCATCGCAGGCAGAAAATGGCAACTCTCCAACTCTTAAAACTATGTTGTCTCCAAGTATGGTAATTACCAGATCAGCAGAGAATATAAGGATGACTCAGATGAGTAGAACTGGTTTCTACAAATGTGCCCATTGTAAACTGTGCAATCATGTATCTAAGGTTCCTTTTCGGAGTGTGAATGGCCAATGTTGGAAATACAAACATAGAATGTCCTGCATTACGAAATATGTAGTATATGTGATCACATGTGCCTGTGGCCTTCATTATATAGGCTCGAGGATAGGCCCTTTAAAGATGCGGATTCTCCAACACTACAGAGCCATCAAAAATGGAGATTTAACCAACCCTCTCACTAGTCATTTCCAAGAGAACCACAATGGTGATGTGAAATTTCTATCCTTCATGTGGTTGGCCCATATACCACTGAACAAAAGATTAGGCAACCGTGAATTGAGATTGAGGCAATTAGAAGCCACACTCATTTTTAAGTTTGACACCTTGAAACCGAAAGGTTTGAACATTGATGCTGAATTATATGTGTTCTTACAAACATGAATTTTCTAACTGTGAAATACTCTTCATATTTTTGAGTGATGATTTGTGATTGTGATGTGCCTCTGGTCATTTGGTTACATCTTCCTGAACTGTTTTAAGAACGGTATGGTATTTAGTACAGATTTACCTATACCATGCCCACTGCACTTTTGTGAAATAGTTAGATATTTTTGTACTGTAATTTATCCAATTGCTCATTTTTTGAATAATGCTGCTATCCTTTGGTACTGTATTTTTGATATAGGAATTGCTATTTGCACGTTAGTAGGATTTATATTATGACAGAATTAGTCTTTTCTTGACTCCTATTTCAGTTGCGTGTTTGTGCTACACCAAAGATCTCATGTGACTTCAGTTTACACACACTATTGGAGGATTAATCTGAAAATAGGGCACTCGCCCTCTGACACATTATACACTATAGGGATGTTTTGCAGCAATAGGGCACTTGCCCACTGACAATTTGGCTGCCTTTGTCTGCTCGCTGCTCCAGGCTTGGAAGCACTTGCCCTTTGAGGGGGCGCATGGCTAATAGCGGCCATTTGTGCTGCATTTAGTCATTGTACGATAAATAGGCACACTAGTGCATATATGTTACACATTGATTGTAATTTAATGACAACTTTTAGAAATGGGCAATTTCGAGCGTCTCTACGATCGAGTTATCATCACGTTAGCCATTTACAGTGTAAAGTGAAGTTTTTGCAATATATATTTATTTCTTTTTCCAATCAATACACCTCACTCATAGGTTTATGACCATTCCAATATGGAGGTCATTATATTTGACAGGTTTTATCTTCCTTCACGAAGCGGTCACATGACCGTTTTGCACGTGATGAGGCAACGAGAGGGGACGCTCTGTAATTGCCCTTCATTTTAAACTCTTTGATGTGAATGCTGCATTTGGATTTTAAAGGTCTGAGGAAGCCTGAGCATTCAGGCGGAATGCCTGACTTTTTTACACCCGTGGGGTGAGTACTTTGCGCAACCTTACGTCTGTCACAGGGATGAATGATTTCAACCCTGTTTTTGTAATGTGCTGTATTATGCAATAATAAATATGACATTTTAAATAGCTAGGTCTTTTGTGCTGGAGTACTTTTGTACATGCCCACTGGGTGGTTGTTTGGAGTGCTACAACCACGTAGGGGCATGTGTTTTTTCTCATTACATGGACGCTGTAGAGTCCATATAGTTATGGTTAAGTTGGCGGACATCAGTGATGTCATCAATGACATTTGTGATGTCATCTTTGATGTCCTGGGTGTTAGTGTCAGCAGTGCACAGTGGCGCGAGTTATGGTTGCTTATCTTACCATAACTGCCGAATTTCTGGGGTTTTTTGGTTTTACTTTGAACCATAACGTCCCTTTAACAAAGTTTTTTTACTGAATTTTATAGGTTTTTAGTAGCGCAACTTAACCATAACGTCCCTTTTAACAAAGTTTTCTCATTGAATTTCATAGGTTTTTATTAGCGCAACTTAAACATAACGTCCCTTTAACAAAGTTTTTTAACTGAATTTATATATATATACATATATATGTTCTTATGGTTCTTATGGTAGCTATGCTGAATATATTTTCTGACTATTTCGATTTTGGCAATTGTGTTCTTTTGCATGTCAAATTTTCCCACTCACTTCTTTCACCTTCTTTCACCCTCTGTCTTGAAACATATGTTTTTTCCAACTAAGCTAGTGCTACGTGTACAGAGCTCTGATGCTCCTTGGGATCTGGTTCCCACTTTAAAACACACAAAAAATGCAGTCTCTAGGGAAGACAATAGGCCTCATTACGAGGAGGGCGGTAAGGGGTTAACGGCGCCGGTAAAGGTGCCGGTGCCATTAACCCCGTACCGCCCTATTACGAGGTCCCCTAGCGGCACCCGCTCTGGACGTCTGGTTTTACTAGACGTCCTTTGCGGGTCCCGCGAGGGTACAAGCATGCTAACAACGGGCACATTATTGACGGGCCCGTTGTTAGCATCATCCCATTTCCCATTGAGCCAAAAGGGGCTCAAATGGGAATGGGGATTCATTTTTACCAGGTCCATGCAATGGACAATTACTGGGTCCGCCAAGGTCGGCATGACCCGGTAATTGCCCATTCAATGGACCCGGTAAAAATGCATTACTGGCAGCAGCCGTGCCAGGGTCCTATGAGGCCCAATATTTAACATCCCTATTAACGGTGCCGGTGCATCCGTGGTCCCCATTCCCTTTGAGTCCTAAATGGGAATGGGGATTTACAATTACCAGGGCGTGACTTCCCGGAAAAATGTGCAAGTCCAGCGGCAACCTGACAGTTTTACTGGTACGGTTACCGCCGGACTTGGATGAGGCCCACTGTCTCGTTAACAAGTTACCAATGCAGATAAGACTTGCCCACTTATATTAATAAAATATCATATCACTTCTTGTCACACGTCAGGGATGACCTGAAGACCCTAGCCTCCAGTCCCCTATTCTGCTCTCTGTAGGTTCGCCCCTCCCTTACTGTCTCTACCCATTCCAGCTCCTCTGCTACCCGGGCCCCCTGCATGGAACCCATGGGTGCATCCACTTTGTACAGCGCCCTATTGCAGCGCGAATAGGTTCTCGCTTCATCACTCCCACACATGCACTGAAAGATAAGAGGGGGCCCTTGAAGCTAGGGTACACATCGGGAAGGGGTTCACAGAACAACAAACAGACCAAAGCCCTTTTGATAGGCCATGACCCCCTCATGTGTGTGCTCTGCAGTTCCTTGATGGCATATGGTGCAATCAAAAAGTGGTTCAGTCTATGTGTGGCACTGTACACAAGTTGCTTAGCCTGCTTCAAACGGCCAATCACAGCAGCACAATGGCTTTTTGTTGGCATATATTATCATGAACTCTGCAAACGGCTCTTTCCTAATTAGGTTAATTAATATGTGCTTCGTTTCCAATTAACTGATAGTGATAGGGCATTAATCATACACATTAGATTCATTAAAAATGTACAAAATAATATGAAAAATAAAATGAAATGTGTAGATGTCAGTGTGCTTAGCAAACTAAATACATCATCATTCATATTAGCAACAGGGTTTTCAATAAAAGGCACTCGTACAAGTCAAGTCCTTTGCCCACAAGAGGTAATAAAACACATATGCTTAACAATAAAAATGTTTTTAAAATGTCTCTAGTGATTCAGGCGTATATTGAGCAGTAATGCATGCATATTACACAGCGGCTACACAGGGTCTCAGGGCATTATAAAGAAGAGCAGATTATAGGGCAATACTCTTTGCTAAAAACCCTCACCCCATGCACCGTGCTGCGGTGTACGTGTGCCTTATTGAATTCAAAATGATCAATACACCGTGCTTCATATTTTGCAAGACTTCGCACAATTCAAAACTGAGGCGTCAGCGATTACAAAGGTGTAAGACAGGGCCCGCAATGTCATTTTTCTCCTTTCCACATGTCTTTTTAAACGCCTTTTTTTAACCATAGAGTTGAGTCTACAGAGCTACTTGGACGATTGTGCTTTGGCGACCAGCATACTTAGCTGTAATCTTTTGTGCCACAATTAATTTAAAATGAAGAGTTCATCCTTCAATCGATCAATTTAATTGGATTTCTTAATGTTTTCGTTTTTGGTTTATAGAGATGCTGGAGGCCTTTTGACTGAGACTACACGTTTGTATAGAAGGTACACGTAGATTAGCCCGTTTTTTCTTTTGTGGAGGGATGTCTATATGCCAGTAACATGACCAGTGTACTTGCTCTGTTCTAGCTAAATTCGTGTTACGTGCAGGTGAGCCCCTGCAAACAAAAAAGGTTTCTGATAGGCAATGGGTGAATTGCATCAATGGATGTGATCATTATATAGATTCTTGTGACATTTAGGTTTACAACATCCACTTCTGCTTGGATATTATCTTTCTGATTGGCATATGGTGACTGTGGCTAGCAAGCAGCCATTGGTGTAATATGATATCTAAAGTCATTGAGCGTATCCCTAAATTAAAGTCGTTAGTCTCTTTTATTGTTATATTGTATACAACCTAGCGTATCAACTACAACATATGATTTTGTTTTGTAAAGAAAATGTAAAGATCAGTAGTAACATAATATTGATTTCAAAGGGTTCATTATATTAATATACAAAATGTGTAATACATTATAAAAGCGGCCTTTGACCTTGTGGATCACAAGATCCTCACATCTCACTTCACTCATGCCGCAAAATTCTCCAGAGAAGCTGCCTCTTGGATAACATCATTCCTTGAAGGCAGGGCCATGAAAGTCTTCCCGAACCAGGCGAGTGCAGCTCCTACCACCATACACGGGGTAGTCCCCCAAGGCTCATGCACTGCTCCCATGCTCTACAACCTGTTCACGAAGCCCCTTTTAGACAAACTGGACGCCCTTGGCATTGCTTATACCAACTATACTGATGATACTCAGGTACTCCTACCACTCACCGGCTCCTATGACTTAGACTCTGCTGCCCTTCATCAAATTTACTCGACCATCCAAGCTTGGATGGCGGCTAATGGGCTCTGCCTCAATGGAGACAAGACAGAGTTTATCATTCTTTGTCCCAAAGCGACACAAGCCAGACTTGGTAGCCAATATGAGAACTTCACCATTCACAATTCCATCATCGCAGTATCTTCCTCTATAAAAACTCTAGGGGTCTACATTGACACCACCCTATCCATGACTAGACAGGCCAGCGCTATTGCCTCTGCCTCCGCTCACACCACCAAACTTATAAATGCGGCAAAACCCTTCCTGTCCAAATCCAACTGTCTATCAATAGCCAGAGCCACCATAGGGGCAAAGTTAAACTATTGCAATGCCCTCCTAGCAGGAACTTCGACAAAAAACATAAAGCGACTCCAAATTATACAAAATAATGCACTTAGAGCTGCATTAAGCATCCCAAAAAGAGACCACATTGTTCAAGCCAGACGAGAAGCACACTGGCTTCCCGTAAGGGAAAGCATAACTTTAAGACCCTCATACTCACGCACAAGTGTATAACGCAGACAGCCCCCACTTACCTCACTGAGACCATCTCATGAACGATCTCCACATGTCCCATAAGAGCCCACTACGCAAACCAACTACACACCCCTTCCATCAACAGGGCCAAGGCAGGTGGGATTAGTTTCCCTTACATTGCGCCCAAACAATGGAATGCCCTACCTAACGCTCTCAGAGCACAGACCTCCCTCCCTGCCTTCCGGAAAATTCTAAAAACCACCCTCTTCAACTAACAATATCCTCTCCTGCCAAACGCCACCTATTCCTTCCTCTTATACTTAGGCCTCTAAACTTCTGTATGTTGATTTTTTTTTGCCTCTGTAACTATGTAAATGTGCTGTGTAGCTAAGCATGATGTCTGTAACTGCGCCATGATGCCTCCGGGCTGTGGGCGCTCTATTAATGTGAATGAATAAATAAATAAATAAATAAATAAATAAATAAATAAAAGCATCTGAATAGCGGCATAACGTCTTCCTATAGAAAAGCCAAACACCTGTTTGTGTTAAGTTTCCATCAATTGTAAGTATGTTCTCAGTATTTCTTTGTTGCAAAGAAGGTCTTTGCATTAAATGAAACAGGTCTGAATTTGCCATAAGTGTGTTTATTATACAGAATGTGCGTGAATGGTAACAGTCTGTCTATTTAGGCCACTTCCGGCACAAAATACCAGTACCTGTCCGATGCACCAAATGTATTCACACTGTGTACAAGAAGCTGCATTCATCAAGGGCACAGCAAGGAATGAAAACCATGGGTCAGCACTCAACGGTGCGCCGTCAAGCGAGCTTGATAAATCACTCACAGTGTGTGGCAGGAAGGTAAGGGTTAATTAGTTGTAGACATGGGGGCTTCATCACACCCAGCCGCAGCTGTCAGAAACCATGGGCAGGTTCCATATGCATGACAGCCGGGAGCACGTGATGCTTGATAGATGAAGTCGCTGGTGCCTAACAAGATTTGTGCCAGTTACCTTGAGCTGTTCCATTAGTGTGAACTTGAACATTCCACTGACCTTCACCCGCCTCAGACTCGTGCCGCCCCAGAGCTGAGTCACACGCCTGGCACTTAGCATGCTACAGAATGGTACATGCTTTCTCAAGCAGGCACGCCATCATGAGGAGTTCCACTAATCGCACTGCTTTAAAGAGCCAAAATACGGAATAAAGGCACTAGGAACATGCGTATCGAGTTAAAGGTTCTCTGTATATGACCCCTGGGAGCTTTTACCAGACAACCTGAAAAAGAACGTGAAAGGCAATGATGGATATCTTTTCCCGAAGTATCGAACAGAGGTTCAATGCAGCGCTGGTGAAGAGTGATGGGTAAAATACATTACCCAATGAGATAGCGACCCACTTATGAAGCCATTGGCCCCTTATGGAGTAAAATGACATCGTTTTGATTTAGAGAGTTTTGTGTGAAGTATGCTGTTCAATTGGCTTGTGTATTGTGCAGTTTCAGAATAAACCAGTACCACGTACAATTCTACGAGCAGCATTGGCTCGAGCACATATATGTAGCCGCATGATCTGTCTATAGAGTATGGCCAAGACATTCAATTGAGCACTGCATTCACAATTGGTCACCCTTGGTCAGGAAGGGAGCCAGACTGTTCGCTGTCCTGCAGAGTTCGGCATGAGGAGTGTGTGCAGCCTCCACCTTTTTGAAATCAGATGCTCTTTGCTCCAATGAATGCCTACCATGCACCCACGAACCTACCTGGAGAGCTGCAGTATCCCTTTGGGGGGGCATTTGTGCTAGATGTCTTTTCTTGCAAAAGCGTCCAAATAGAAACGGAAGAAGTACAGTCTCCATGAAAGTACATTGGTCTCAATGTGAGTGCCCACTGCTCACTCCATGCATCAGCTGTTTGTTCTTCTGATCAATGCACTTAACATTTCAGACGTCACAGGACCATGACGTGCATCTGTTACAACTACAGTATAGCCAACTGTTAACTTCGAAAACAGGTTTCCCTAGATGACTGTCTCTTTGCCCCATCTCTGTGCTCCTCTGAGCCAAGCTTCCATCTTGACATCTCATTGTTCCCACACAATGGCTCTGTATCTGGATTTGTCATACTACAGAGCAGTTGTCTGCAACCTTTGGCTCTCCAGAGGTTTTGGACTAGAGCTCCCAGGAGCCCTAGGCAGCACAGTCAAAAGTGGGGGATTATGAGAGTCTCAGCCCAAAGCATGGGGGGGAGGGGGGGGGTTGTTAATCAAGAGTGTGACCGTGTGCTGATTGGTGCAGTCCTCCCTTATCACGAATGTCCCCTTCCCTTACCTATGCTTTGTGTGATGGTTGGTGTCTCTGGTTCCCCCCTCAGCACTAGGTCTATAGGGATCAGACTAAAGATCATGTCACATACTACCAAGGCGAGTATCCCACAAGAAAAATGAAAGTAATGTAGTACCTTGCCTTTTTTAAAACAAGATGTTTGTTGCAGGCAAACTCAACTGAATTAGCAGTACCTTTCCAGAGTTTAGTGAAAGTCTTATTCCTGTGCCTTTATCAGCTCCATGCACCGCTGGGTTTCAGCCTTAGAGGAGGATCTATAAAGCAGTTGGAGTGATTTTTTGATTATTCAATTCAAATGACCCCTTTCTTAGGGACTGTGGAGGAGTTGGTGCCATGCTTAACAACATTCTAGATGTTCCTTGTCCTAAGCCAAGGGTGTGGAAATGCTGACGTGAAAACAAGGTTCCAGAGTAACTGTTTGCCTACATTGGGTATTTATACAAATTGGTTGCAAAGCTCCATTGGTCAGAAGATGCTCAGAGGTCTGTTTTACAACACAGACTCCTGGATGAAATTCAGGACACTTTAGTAGTTGTGCACCCCTTCCCAGCCACCACTGCAGACCTTATGGACTGGCACTTTCAATTGACCAGCATATTCAAGACTGATGGTCAGAGTGCAAGAAAAATGAAAGTCTTTAGCCATCTCACATTTTTCCTGCCAGACAGCCAGCTCCCAAAAAGCCCAACATCATGGAAGAACCCATGACCATGGAGATTGGATGACTCTAGGGTGAACTCTTTCCAGAAGAAAGGAATACGAGATACCTGAAGGGTCTATGGATGGATTTGTACAGGTCTGCCCATTATCAAGTTTTGGAACTGCCAAAGCTCCGACATCATGGGACACTACTCTCTAAGCGTATTGACTCTTCTCTTGTGGTCCCCATGTGATCATCACATGCAGCATCCCCACACGTCTATGTATCCAACGGGTTTCTAGTAACTGCAGAATTGGCGAAAGTTGCTTCCTTTACCCGGGAGCCACAAGCAACAACATACTTCTGCAGTTCTCCCAGAAACATGTTATATCAATGTCCTTGAAACCCTGGCCCCTGCCAATCCTTTCCATAGATGGATCCCAGCTGACCTCTGGTGACATGACTCATGTTTCTGCTGCTTTGTCAATGCATATTCAGGATCATCAGGAGTACATTGGTTTGATGCCCTCAACCTACAGGCTTTTTTGTTAATTGTGTGGTTGTCTCGGCACAATCCCATCATCGACTGGTCTATGCAACAAGCGACCTTTCATCTCACACTTTCAGCAAGTCTGTTTCCGTGATAGCCATGGCGAGCCCACCATTGTTGGCTCTGTGAGTGCTATTCCACCTGGATAGCGAGTGTTTGCTGATGTGTTCCAACCAACATGAACTGATAAACTACTTTCACACCAAACCCGTGATTACCTGATTGGTCACATGCCCCAAGAGAAGATTCAGCACATGTGAATTTACTCCTTGTCTTTATAAGAAGAACGTGTCCTGACTGCTTATGTGGATGAATGTGGAGAGTGGGTTGATTAAACACCTACTTTGCCTGTTAGGGCCACAATAACATTTGAAAAAAAGAAATTAGGGGCTCTCCTGCTGTTCATTGACTACTGGGAGATAAACCAGATCATGATTAAGAGTTGTTATCTGCTGTTGCTCATTTCTGATCTCTTTGAGCAAATTTGAGATGTCTGTGGGTTTACTGAGGTGGATTTAAATGGAGCATACATTCTGGTACGTATCCAAAAAGGAGGCGAGTGGAAGGTTTTCAAGAACAAGTATGGGAATTTTCACAGTCATGCCTTTTAACCTTTGCAACACTCCTGCCACCTTTATCACCAATGTCTTTCATAAGTTGTATGGGTTTATATAGACATGTAGCTGTACAATCTACTAAACTAATCTACTCCCACAAAAGACTAACCCACATAGAAGTACTACAATGTGTGTGTGTTAAACTGAGGAATTGCCAGTTCCACATGTAGGAGGTGAGGTTCGTGGCTATCTTCTCACTCCCAATGGGGTGAAAATGGATCAGAGGAAGGTGCAAGTCCTCCTGGAATGGCAAAAGCCTACCAATTTCACAGAACTGCAGTGGTTCTTGGGTTTCACCAAATTTTACAAACAATGTGTAAATGATCACTCCTGGCTAGCACAATACCTTAATCAACTAACCCAAAAGTTTATTCCCTTATTATGGAATGTAGCCATTCGTTAATCTCAAGGAAATCTTCTGTTCAGTGTTGTAGTGGTCCAACCTGAAGCTATAAAGCAACTTGTACACAAAGCAGTTGACTCCAGCAGTGTGGTGGGAGCTGTGCTTTCCCAGAAAGAAGAGGATGGTTCTTTACACCCAGTTGCCTATCACTCACACAAGCTCACCCATGCAGAGTGCAATTATTCCATTTATGACTGAGAGTGTCTGGCTATCCAGGATGGATTCGTGCAATGGCAACATCTGCTCAAAGGAGCATGGCACCCTTTTGAAGTACTCATGGTTTATACAGAAATGGCGTTCCTAAAAGAAACCTAGTGTGTCAGCCGTTGGCATGCGCACCGGATGCTTCTTTTCATCTGATTCAAAATGACACTGTGCTATTCTCCCAACTTGAGACAAGTGAAATCTGTTGCCTTGCCCTACACCAGCTCCAACTCTATGAAACTGCTGGGCCCTCAACACACTGTGCACCCTGTTCAAGCAACCACCATCTGAACTCTGTCAGGCCTAGAGAAGTAAGTCAGAGTTTTGGTGTATTCGACGGATGTAATCAAGCTCATGAAACACAGTGGTCAAGAACAAGAACAATAAGTGGGGCGACTCATTAGCAAATGCAACTGGATGCAACATTGCCATACATTCGCATATCAAGGTGTAATATGCACAATTCCTTGAATTGGCTTTGCATAACCACCCAAATTGGACAGGACGAATGGCATTTGCCTTTCATAAAATCAACACACTCACAAAACCAAGTGAGGATATTTCATTTAATAGTGTTTTTGAAAACGTTTAAAGGTCTGAATGTTTTAAACTCCAAGAACCAACACCAATGTTTTCCCTGGAACATGCACTACCGAAATGGGATATATCACCTCTAGTTGTTTTTTTTTATTTCTCATCAGGTTATATAGTGCAGTGGTGAAGTGTCCGCCCTGAGAACCTAAAAAGCCCTGCAGGTGGTGTTAATTCATAAATTCAAAGAAAAACACTCAATGGCCCTCATTACGATACTGGCGCTAAACCATGGCGCTATTAGCACCATGGTTGGTGCCGGTATCGTAACAAGTCTGCCAATGTTCAATGGGGAATTACCACTCCATTCCAAGGTTGGCGGGCCGGTAATACCCCATTGAACATTGGCCCTTCCCCATTCGGATTTTTGCCCTGTAGGGCTCAATGGGACTGGGGAAGGCGCTAAGTACGGTACCGTACTTAGCACCAAGGTCCCTTTGCGGGTCCCTACTTTAACGGCTGGTCTAGACCAGCCGTTCAGGTCGGGTCCCGCAAAGGGACCTCGTAGTAAGGTGCTAATGGGTTAACGGCGCCGCAGCCTTTTACGGTGCCGTAAACCCATTAGCGCCAGGGTCGTAATGAGGCCCAATGTTTCTCATTTTTGCTGGGGGAGCACTGAGACCACCCTATGAAAAAGTGGGTGGACTCTCCCACGTATACCCTCGACTTAAGCCTTGATGAAACAATGGCCAGAATTACCACCAACCCTGTAAACAATGTTATGCCTGCAAGATCGACTGTATGTACCTCTGCCAAAATCTCAACGCAAACTCCCTCAGCAAATTCATCATTCAAAACAGTGAGGACAACCCAGGCAGAATAAAATGAAGGAGATGGTTCAACGAATTTGGCGACTCCATCTGTGCAGACTATGGACAGAAATGCACAGTTTACGCATAGAAGGAGGAAAGTCGACAACCATCCGCTGGCTTCTCACAGCGATTAGAGGTTCCTGACAGACTGTGGGGAATAGCAACTGTGGACCTTATCACCGAGCCGCTGCCATCATGTAAGAACACTGTCCTCTTGCAGTAGGCAACACTTATTCCATTGAGGCCAGTTTCATTAAACTCAGAGGGCACCCCTTTACTGCAGGAAGTCTGGCAGATCTTCATGACTTCCCAGACAGAGAGGTCTTCGATTGGGGACTTCAATTCACAACTACATCTTGGCATGCACTGACCAAACAACAAGGTTTCCTTCATCTTCAATAGCTTTATTTTGGCAAATTGTCATGAAAGTGAACATACCAAAACGTACATAATAATCGTTTCAGTCGTTAGAAAAATAAAATAAGATGAACTATCTGAAAAACATTCCCGGATTAGAGGGGGTACATGATTCCAATCGCCTCAATGTGTGTATACAAACCTCTTTTACGTTATCGATTGTATGAATTTCCAACAGTCTCATGTGACCCAATTATACAACCATTTACATACATAAACAGTTTTAATACAGCGTCCCGCAGTAAAGAGCATTGTTTGGAAATATCAATCATAGAACATTTTAAATAAAAGTCCCCAGTATAATTTGATGTAAGAAGAATTCGCAAAACAAAATAGTTCTAATATAAATATATATATGTAATACAAAATGCCATAAGCACATGTATATAATCAGGTGTAATACTTATGTCTCTAACTAACGAGAGTTATCGCTGACAATGGTATTTGTATCATGTACTTGGTGGTTCAAAGTTAGCAGTTTTAATCACATTGCTTTCTTCTAAGTAACCATGCTTTGTAAATATAGAGCATCAACGCAAAGGTAAAGGCCACTATCAGTTCGCTTACATGGCAAGAAGGCTTGAGAGAAACTACGGATATTTGTCACTATAAAGAAAGGTCTTAAATAGGATCTCCTTAAATTATTGTACCTAAGGCAGTGCAGCAAAAAGTGGACCTTTGTGTCTCTTACGGACTGACAGTGTGGACAGAAATTTGTCGCAGTTGCATCCCAGCTGATATAATGTGTTGCTAGTGGCAATATACCTATTCTAAATTTACACCACGGTAGACAAATACTGCTTGTAACCTAAACATGATGTTTAATCCATGGGCTAATAATAGAGAACTCAAACTCTTTCTTGTGTCTTCTACTAATGAGCTGTGATGGATTTCAGATGTTAACATTAATTTGTTCTCGGGGACAATATTATATGGGTTCACCCAATAATTGTGAAAGCCAAAATAGGTTAAAAGATGTGTTGTGTATTTACACCAAGGCAGGCTTGTACCAGCCTCCTCTCCCAGGACATCCCGGAGGGCCTCCCTATATCTATCCAAAGGGGGTGCACTCCAAATATGTACCCAATAATACGAGGTCTACTATCTATCATTTGACCAATGTAACCCAGGCCCGTCTCCTTGTGCAAGGGAATTGTGGGTGTCATGTCGGTGTAACCTGTGGAAGATGTAGAATACTCTTCGGGAACCGATTTGTATGAACCTCTAGTTTTTTTCACTACTGCATGGCCCCAAATCCGAGCACCGTAGAGGGTGGTTTGTCTTGAGTGCAATTTTCATACATTAAGCACTGGCTTCAAAGCTGCACCTCTGAGAGATTTCAACTATGGACGAAATATACCTTTACAATGTAATGTTAGATTTATCCACCTGAATCCGTAAGCCTTATGCAAAAATAATCAAATGATGTAGCCTGCTCTACTTTAGCACTGGCAATTTCAATGTCCAGTTTTATTTTTTACATTTAGACCATGGCAGTTTTAATAATTTAACCAGGTTTCCAAGTTCACTGATCCACAGCTTTCCACACTCAAACCAATGGACTGTCGGAGTGAATTTACCAGGTGAACTAATGGAATGTATGTTATTTTATATCACAAATCCAAGACAACTGGAGAGACCTTTCACTAATTATATATTGAAATTGCTTGCAATAGCCATCATCACATACCCGCTGGTATATTCCCTTCCAACTGCCTGAAATGTCAGCAGCCCCACATGTTTCCTGACCCACTGTTCAGAGCCAGTCCTACCCCAGGAGACCTACAGTTAGACAAGATGGTAGTCTCTGTATAACCAATGCCCAATACACACAACTAGAAATCCAATGACAACTACAAGCTTCTCGCCCATTATACACAACAAATGTTCCCAGCCTCTGCAGTGCACAATCACATTTGGCCAACAATTAAAACCATCAAGATTCTGTATTGTCACGGCAAAGTGAAAGCCCACTTCATTGGTCTTCTTAGGATGTTTAAACTCGTTCCTCATTAAACTGGGAAACTGCAACCTCCCAAGCATTGATATATACATTCTGTCGTTCATCTACCCCCCCTTAAGCCTGCTCACCGTGAACATCAGTGCACTTGCTCCTCTGACAATACTTCTTCAGATTCTGCTGTTACTCAGATTCAGTCTGTTTTTGATTCATGTTTGGGAGGGAGCAAGCTTAACGCCCGCTCCACTGGAAAGGGATAGTTCCTGAAGAATGATGTTGGAAATCCCACCCGCTTCTGTTTCGGTGACTCTGTCAGATATTTCAGATGTTCCACTGTTATCACCCTTCGAAGCCGTGTCCTTTGTAGAATGGGTACTGTCAGGAACCAGATCTGATTTCCTCACAAATGACTGATTCTGCATGTCTCAGCGATCCCTGGAAGTACCACAGTGGTTAACTTTGTCTAAGTTCCTCTGCTCGTTCTCAGCTATGAACATGCCCTTCACTGCACAATATCATTCTTAATCTGTATTTCATCAGCCTACTGTAATTCCAACAAAAGACTTTACCTGCCAGCGCTTCCACTCCATGACCCATCCCTGCAGCTGCTTTCAACCAAGTCCATTCGATTACACACAGGTTCCTGCCGGTCATCCGCAGGGCTTTTTTAACCAGTGTAGTTCGCTGTCGTACCATCCACCTTTGGTGAGTCTGGGGTCTGCGAGAGGGCTGAGCCTATTTGCTCTGGGAAGACTCTGTTGAAGCCCATTTACTGATTGATCCCTATCACCCCCACTCCCATCACAACTGGTGTTCCTCTATGCAGCTACTGTCCATACCCTTCCTCCCTCAAGTGCCTCACACTTGAGTGAAGATGTTCACTCTTGTCCGTCCTGAACCGATGGTCAAGGCCCACCTAACATTCTCGTGATGGAGTCTTGAGAAGGTGTGAGGGTAGACGCTGACTCAGAGCAGATCCAGTTTGGCATCAGTGACTTAAATGCCTGGCAGAGAGAACAATCAATAGAAGTGTGGGCCATTCAAAAAATGTGCTGATACACTTCCTTTTGCTGAGTAGCAGGGTCAGTGTCTTGTTGAAAATATTAAATCACAGAGGTGTTTGCCAAGAGAAAAAGCCACATTGAACGTGATAAACATTGATTGCAGAAGTAAGCTCCACTCACACTGAAAGGGCGTGGACCATCCTGAAAGCAGTGACCCAGATCATGCACAGCCTGTACCTATTCCGAAGCCCCAAATGCTCTTCCATAGCCTTAGGGGCTTCAGAAAGAACATCGAAGGACTCATCAAAAACTGTCATGCTCAATACTGGCAAACCCTGTGTTTAAAGAAAAGCTACCATTCACCCTCATAAGGCATCGGGCATTCAGCGGGCACACCTACGGGCCTTAGATCAAGCTCTCTTGGCTGACATAAGAGTTGTCTCTTCTCATTAATCTCTCCTGTGAATGTTAAGGCCCTAGACACAAGCCTCCATTGATTGCCTGGTCGACATAGGATCACCCATAAGATCCTGACCTGTTCCTTCAAATGGCAAAAAATGTGTGTCCTATCTATCTCATTGACAGAGTAAAACCCAAGGTAGGAGGTAGGGAGCTTCGCTCCTCAACCTGCCCCACTTTCATCCAGCCCATGGATAAACTGGTACATTTTCGGGGTACTACCTTCAATATCCAAGCTCCTCTGCAATGGAATCTTCTTCCAGGACATATACCCATGACTGAAAGCCTGGTTCTTTAAACCCCCCACTGCTGACCCCCTGAGATCCCCTATTTGTTTATTGTCTGTCTTTATTGTCTGTCTTTGTCTCTTTGTGGGCACTGAGGCCCACAGGCGTGTGACACTTTATAAAAATTGAAATAAATACATAAAAATAAATAAAGCCCTAAGGTCACTGTGTCTAAGAGTTCTAGGAGGCAATTCATAGGAAAACAGGTATAATCTCAAATAATTCCTATTGGGCAAATTTGAAGTCATTTGGGGACAATGAACAAGACAATGGGAAATAGAACTGAGCTTGGATTTCGAAGAATGAATATTAATTCTGTTCTAATTCTTATTCTTTTTTGGGTGTATGCATTTATATGTTTGTCTGCTTTTCTTGTTGTCCATTTTTAATCCAATATATGAACTCGTAAAATGCAACCTCACAAAATAAAATTAAAAAGAAAATGCCATCCTAAATAGACCATGTGTTCACTAAGGGTAAATGAAAAAGTACTCAAGTAGAGTAATTTTCAACACAGGCAATGCCCTTTTTAAATGAGTAATACTACCGCCGATGCACGCCCCAGTCTTCTGCAAAGCTGCTCTGCTCTGTATTCAAGAGTCACTCTTCATAGTAGTGCCTTGGACATTTAACGCCAGTAGCCTTGATCTTAGATAAGCTCTCCCGGCTGACATTAGAGCTGTCACCTGTTGTATAGCTTTTCCCGCGGCCGCAAAAAAATAGGCTATTCTAAGTCACTGTTCTACTATAAATGTTAAGGCCCTAGAGACGAACACTTAGAAACGAAAGACCTCATAACCCGCACAACTTCTTATTTTATGTGCGATCGAAATATAATATAATGCTCCATGTCAACTCGGTCATTAACGCTGATGTTTTAAAATGTGCTTATATGAGACATTCGCTAGGTATGCTATTATTACTGAACTCAATTGTATCGAGCACATATAAGGCACGTGTTTAATAGACCTTCCAGGATGTTAGCATGTCCGTGAGATGTAAGCAAATTGATGTAATGCAAGGAGCTACCACTGCACTTGCTTTCTTTCTTTCACGTGCACTTTATGAGCCTTATCATTTGATAATTGGAGCGCCATTGGAGCATAGAATAAGCTTTACACACCACAGCTATTACTTTTGAATTCACCAATGATGCATAACTAAAAACATTTACATACACTATGTACATTTCACATAATTTAATAGTCATTACGATGAATAAATGAACTCTAGCACAGCATTATTGACCACAAAGATGGTCCATAACGTCAGATTGTGTGCCACGTGATATGATATAAGTAATTTATAACGCGCCTGTACACAAGTGTTTCTAGGGGTGGCAAGACAAAGGAGGGAAGACAGAGGGAGAACAAAACAAAAGATCTTACTAGGCCTTGTGTCCTTGAGATGATTGTGCACGTGCAGGCGGAGGGAGAAGGGGAAAGTGCCAGGGAGAAGGAAAGGGGAAGTGCAATCAGGGCAGCATTACTCTGACTAAGTGCAGCCAGGTCATGGCTCTGGGTAAGTCCAAGCAGACAAGGGACTGTAGGGCTACAAATACAGCCCCTAAGCTGCACGATTGGAACGGAGGCATTGCAGGGGCGACTGGTCATGGAGAGGCCTGGTACCCAGTGAGACTCTGAGGGTAGCCGGCCACCAGGTCAGCAGGGGAGAGAGAGAGAGAAAGCAGAGGGGGAAAAAGAAGGTCTTGAGCTGCTTCTGGAACTTCAAGTTTGAGAGGGGCAGGGAGGCCATTCCAAATAGAGGCACCTGCAGAGAAGAGAGATCTACCCCCACTCTCTGCATGGAGAAGCATCTGACCCTCAGAGGCCTCCCATTCATGGTTACAATTTGAACTAAGAGAACATTAACTAGCAAGCTGCTATGGACAGGCTCCACATCCAAAAACACTGTTAACACACACATTTGCCAATGTTGTAACCACTCCTTTACGCCCTCCTACCACTCCCTCCTCCTTCGTCCCTACTTGCCTACCCGTCAAGCATCACAATGGGCATGACTTGGGTTGTGGCGATGAATCATGCCCAGTTCCCTGGAAAAGAATGGAATGAAAAAGAGAATGTGGAGCTGGAGTAAGGGATTGAGAGCTAGAACGAAGGTTAACAATATTGCACTCAGACTGAGATTAATAAGGTTGCACTCAGACTGGGATGGTTGGAGCAGGTGGGGCAAAATAGTGGGGTTGGCTGGGCAAGAGCATTTGAAAATAAGAGGAATGGCACTGAATGGAGTAACAGTGTCTGAAGTGACCGTTAAATTGTGCCTTTTACGTTCTTTTTTGGGAATGAGACAGTGTATAATTAGAGCTGTAATTTACTGTTTTTCAAGCATTGCGACTAGCTAGCACAAAGCAGGCATTCAAATGCATTAGAAAGCATGCGCTAATGAACAAGCCTGTCCTTGCCATCTTATTTATCAATTTATCTGTGAGCGATATAAACCTGCACTCTATTAAATGACACATAGCAACATGATAACTTCGGATGCCACCCATTTCATTCCCACATGGAGGTAATATGTGGTTTATTATTTCTATTGCATTTTGCATTTGATAATATTAACCCATCATTTCCTAGAACAAGTGTGGCAATAGACTAGAGAAATACAACGTATACTAAATGTATCTGACTCTTTTATTTAGTACCTTCTTCTATTCGGCTACTTAAGCGGCAACTTAAGCAGTTTCTTCCTATCCGCATGCACCAACACAATTGCAAAGCTGTCTTGCATGTTCCCTCTCACCCACTAACCTAACCCAGTCCACTCTCAATAAGGTCCTCCACAGCATCCTGAGACCATGCAAATGTCAGTGGCAAAGCAAACACAAATGGTGTGCACTTTACAAACATCACTCTATTAAAATATATTTGGAGCTGGAGACCATTGCCTGGTCGGACCATGACATAGTCGTCATGACACTCCAAATCACAGTTGGAGATACGCCTAGAACCAGATGGCACTGTAATGATGTCCTCCTGAGGGACACACTTTGAAATGCACAGCTTCTTTGAGGTTAACAACGGGGGGGGAAGTGTCTCAGCAATATGTATGGGAAGCAGCAAAGGCTACCTTCAGGGGGTTTCTCATAGTGGAGGGAGTGTGGAAAAAGAGGCAGAGGGGATTATTGGAAGGTAGATTGAAAGAGGAAATTGGGAGATTGAGAGTGAAGCTGACTGAGAGTCAGGCTTGGAGGATTTGATCCTCCAAGAGATCAAGTAAAAAAGGCAGGAAGGGCAACATTTGCTCATTGGCAAGGTGTATAGGAGAATTAAACTCACGAAGCAGAAATATTATGTACAGGGGGATAGGGTAGGAGCTCTGCTTGCTAACAGTCTGAAGGCGGTGTGAAACTAAAGGAGGTTTGAACTAATTATGGATGCTAGGGATGGAGTTATACGGGACATGGAAGGAATACTCCAAAGGTTCGCAGAATTCTATAAGGAACATCATTGGGGGAGGATGTCTCATCGGTTTTAATGTGGGAACGGCTCCTGGAGTACATGAAGCTTCCAATTCTTTCTGATGAGGAGGAAAGCCTGGATGCCAGGATTACAGTAGAGGAAGTCAAAAAGCAATCATAACTCTGAAAGAGGGGAAGGCCCTAGGGGAGGATGGTTTTATGCCTGTTTTTTGTAGGATGTTTCTGGATAGTCTAGCTCCTCCTCTGACTAAGGTGTTCCATGCCATCAGGGCTGATGTTGATATTCTCCCCATATTTTGAATGCTCTGATCATGGTTATCCCTAAGGAGGGGAAAGATCCAACTCTTTGTTCGTTTTATAGGCCCATATCACGAGTAAATGTGAATACCAAGATCTTCACGAGAGTGCTGGCATCAAGATTAGAGGTGTTCCTCCCGAAAATGGTTGACCTGACCACGTGGGCCTTGTATGTAATTGGCAGGAGTTGGATAATCTCAGGAGGAGGCTGGATCTTCTGGCGTCCCCGTTGGCCAGGATGGAGGGGACACATGTGCTTTCCTTCGACACAGAGAAAGCATTCGAACGGGTCAATTGGGCTTTTATGAAGGCAGTATTCAGGCAGTAGGAGAAGTATGGTTAGGATAGATGGAGGCTCTTTACTCCTCCATCTCGGGCCAAGGTGTTAGAAACGGTATGGCATCCAGAACGTTTAGCCTCTTGAGGGGTACTAGGCAGGGCTGCTCTCTCTCCCTGCATGTATATGCTTTGGTTATGGCACCCTGAGCCAATAGTATCAGACAAGTGAAAGATATAAAAAGTATCAGTGTTCAGGGGAAGCAGTATAAACTGGCACTGTTCGCGGGTGACACATTGCTTCATGTAACCAATCCCAGAGAAACTCATGCATTCAATCGGGGCTTCAGGCATATGGGAGATTATCGAGATTTAAAATAGATCTAGTTAAATCTCTACTTTTCTCTGTGGCACCCGACCAGCGAGGCAGATCAGGATTATTTTCATACCATACCTTTTGTGCTGGGAGCAGATAGGATTAGGTACCTGGGTGGGCATGTGCCAAAGAACCTGAAGAAGCTCTTTGAGGTGAAATATTTGCAACTATGGGACAAGATTTGCCGGGACTTAAGCAGATAAGGAACAATGCAACTGTCCTGGATGGCCAGGCTAAATTGTGTGACAATGACCCTTCTTCCTATTTCTATTGCAAATGATACCCTGTGTAATATCAGAGGATTTTCTAAGGGTGATAACAAGGATTCTGTTGAGTTTTTTGTGGAATGGTGCACACCCCAGAATTGCATATAGTACCCTTATACCACCCAGGCAGAAGGGAGGGGTAGGATACCTCACCTCATGGCCAAGCCCGTTGAGCTGTATCTGGATGTCCACCCTGCGAGATCTTATACATGAACCATTGAGTTTCCAGAAATGGTAGAAGGTGGAGTTAGAAAAGGCAGGACAGATGTGGGAGGGTGGCTGTTTTCTGTCTTCTGTGCAGCTGGAAGCATACCTCCAAATAGGGGCACTACCGATTTTCAGATATATTCAGTTGAAAGAAGCACTTACAGATTCAAGGTGGGGTAACAATCTCTGCAGGGAAGCTTCTTATCGCCAAGAGTGATAGAAGTGGGTTTATCTCCAAATTGTACAGGGTAGTAACTACTGCTGGCTGAGCCAATGGTAGAGGTAAGGGCAAGGATAGGACGGGGTAAAGATCTCAATATTGACATCACAGACTCTCTGTGGTCTTGCATCTGCCGGAAGGTACTAAAAGCTACCATATCTCTACACTATAGGTGGCAGGCGATTCAAATATTACACAGATGCTACCCACTGGAAACATTGGCCAGGATGTATCCGGATGTGAGTTTGAATTGTTGGAAGTGTGGGCATAGGAAAGCCGATAATTGGCATATGTGGTGGGAGTGTGAGGTGATGCAAGCGTTCTGGATGAGGGTCATGAGCTGGATTGAGGAGTTAGATGGGATAGATAAGTATTTTTTGCCATTGCTTATCCTTTTTGGGGGGGTGAGGATGAGGAAACAGAGTTCTGTTCTAACCACATTGATGTGTATTTCCTATGTCTGCCTAAATCAGCCATGCTTAAATCGGCATGCGGTATGGGCTGCAGAGCAGGTCTTGTTACTAAACGCACAGTGTGATGCTAACACTTTCATATTTGGTGCAATGGACGCAGCGAGATTTGCTTTTGCTGATCTTGAAATGTTAAAAAACAGTACATTAGAGCTCTTTTCTAAATGGGCCGAGCTAGGTGCCAGCCACCTTCAGCCTGGTACATTACAATCCTCTTCTATAAACATAGCTTTTCATTTCTACATAGGCTTTTTTAGGACGAGCGGCAATTATAAGAAGGCACTGCAAAGAAATACAAAACCCTGTCTTTTCTGTAGTTCACATGGGATCAATGTTGACCGCATAATCTTTTGTAGGAACAATTCTTAGTGGCAAATGGCGCTTGTGTCCTTGGCATTTAATTATTTTTTTAAAGCTTATTTATTTATTTATTTATTTGAATTTGTAAAGCGCCAAACTGCCTATTAGTGATACAGTTTTGATTAAGAGAACAAGGTGCATTAATAGGTGGCATTTAAAATATTTTTGTACTTTTTGATTTTTCAATTTTTCAATTTTTCATTGAATTGTTGATAATCCCAGGCATCCAGTGTTCTCCAGCCCGCTTCACTCCTCACCTTCTCCTGTGAGTATCCCTTTCATCCTTCATTTGATATCACAATGAGAAAGGTATTGAGAGGCAATTTAATCAAATTTGCCACAACCCACTACATAGAAAACATGAAACCTATGAGGCAGCACAGAGGCGGCAAGAGACCCCGAAGCCCAAACAAATGAACTGATATTTTGAAAGCCCAGCCATGCCCTAAAAAGGGAAAAATGACCTTCTTGGTTTTGGCAGCAGCACTACTGGTAAGCAACCAAAAAGTACCCCCTATTTACCTATTTCCTCGCTTCTCCCTCACCCACCGGCATCTGCTGACAATTTGCCATTGTCACCCTTTACTGATTCTAGAATGAACTCCGAGCCCATAACCGGACACCATTCCTTTATGATTGACAATGACGGCTCATTGCTTAACCTCTATCTCAATCTGAAGCGCAATTCACTGGGTCCAAAAACCAGCTAAATACAATGGCAAGATCTCCTGGCGAGGATAGCTCATGTGCCAAAGGGGAAACTGCCACGGCGAAAGATGGCTCTATAATGGAAATTAGGCCTTATGTCGCCTTATCTTCTCATCCTCTCTAAAGTGGAGGCACTGTTATTACTTTGCACAAACTTCGCAGCAGAACATCAAGAACTAAAATATATCATCGGAAAAGTTGTAGAGATTATCCTGGACAGTAGTTTCGACTTAAACACATGTCCTGGAACCTCCCCAATCGAGACCTCTCCTGGGGCACAACTGCCAGCAGGGGAGGACAAAATCGCCCAAGTCTCCCGACATTGGGATCCCTGCAATAAAATTGGTAACACCAGAGGAATTGGATGCCCCCGACCAACCTCGCAAGCATCCTGAATGATACCTTAAGCATAAAAGTGGCAATGGAAGAGGCTGCCATTGAGGCGGAATGCCTCAAGATGTCTCTTCTGGGCTGCCCACCACAGCAGCTACACGGGCGTGAGAAAAGGCAGATGAAGGGAACAAACTTAAGGTGACTAAATAACTCCAAATATTATTTCTAAAGCTCTGGGCAATGGGACCACAAGACAGGCAGAACTCAGGGGTCCAACCGCCAAATGGATAAAGAGCAACACTGAGGTTGTGGGTGAGCAGAAAATTGCCCAGATGCAAGGAGTTGGGTGACTTGGCAGTAAAGCTGAAACGAGTACCTTGAATACCATCCAAAGTGCCATTAGACCCAACCCTAACAGCATGCATGCCTCACAACCATCGAATCATATGCTAATTAAGAACAACCAATAATGCTTAAGCCATTGTTCAAAGCCTTTGTACGATTTGAGATCATTAATGCCCTTTGGTCAATTGGTTAAACTTCAGGAATTGGCCACAACTGCTGCTAGCCCCTTCCTAATCTGTTCTAGACTATTGGCAATATGGAAGGATATTGCATGGCTTTCCTCAATTAAAAGCAGTCACTTACTATGTGTGGAATTACCAAAGTGGGATATTTCAGAGGAACTGGGCACTTGTAAACTGGCTTCATCTGCTATTGATTCCCTATTCTGCGCCTGCTCACCTGCAGTGTTTGAGTTAGGGTTTAAACTGACGGTATGTGACAACGATTATGGGAGGGAAAGCAATCTCGGATCTACAGAAGATTGCTGGGAGCTTGCCGTGAGCAATTTGGACCATGCTGCCTGACAGACTCAGCAAGATGTTGCTGAATCGTTAACACACTCGCTGAAGATTATCTCCTAGAACATAGCAGGCCTTAATAGAGTGATATCTGACCCGGACTGAAGCAAATTGGCCAGAGAATACAAGGTGCTGCTTTTTCTTTGGTCATTAAGTCCTGTGAATTTCCATGGTTATTTCAACTACACGATTCCAGCGATTGGGGGCATGAGGGGTAGACAATCGGGGGCCTGCAGATCTGGATTTATATGATCCTGGAGTGAAAGGTGGTTAATTCTAGCAGGTTACCAGCAAACCCGCCTTACAGTCTCTGCCGCACAATTTCGCAGTATTAGCGGATTATTACGGATGGCAGAGTGAAGGTAAGTTCCCATTCCCTTGGAGTGCCACAGGACTCCATGGGATTGGATTGGATTTCTGGTGATTCTGGCATTTTTCTGCTGTTAGGGACTGTAAAGACTGCAGTTGGGTATCTGTACTCCTGCTCTCTATATGGTAGAGGAGAGGCACAGAGGACCCCAGCCAAGATTCTCTATTGTTGGTAGCAATGGATGAGCAATCAAGGTCTAGCTTCGCAGAAGGTGATGCAGGCTGGTTCTTAAGTACAGTGTAGTCCCCAAGCACCCACAAAGGTATGTCCACATACTGTATTAGTTAAAACACAGTCTTTATATAATTAAGGTTCAAGGTTATATACACAATCACAATAACTCACTTTGTGCTCAGTAAATCTACAATGGCAAATATATACAGTTCTAAGTGGTACCATAACTATTATCAGCTTTCATTAAAGTGCATCAACTGTACTCTGGTTAAATGTCAAACAAATCACTTAATAAAGGTAGCCATAGACATAGGAGGAAAGCAATTGGTTAGAACAATTGGCAGAATACTGGCCTGTTACCTAGACACAATTCTGTGTGGAGATCCATCCACCTGGGCAACCTGTAAAATAAAGATATATCACAAGCCCAGTCCATATATTATTCTATAAGTCTTATTTCCTTCTATAATGTTTCTACCACCCCAATGTACCTGGAATAGCAGAGTTTGACGACGAGTCGTCTACGGATCCTTCTTGAGCGGCTCCCTTTAAAGCAGGAGCCACGGATCGTCGAGATCCCTCGAAGAAAGTGAACTTGGTGTCGAGGAGGAGTGAAGACTTCCTACAAGGAAGAGGTGTGCGGGGCACCTCAATGTCGATAGTTCAGGACCACAAAGAGTTTGTGAAGAAATGTGGCCCAGCAAGGGCGTCGAGTCATCCAGCGTCTCCACAGTCTTTGGGTGCGGGAAACCCACCGGCAGATGCTCCTTGGTGCGTCGATGGCCTGGCCTTCTCCGGTGGGATAAGGCGGGCGGCGGTGCGGACGAGCGTGTCCATGAATCAAAAGTCTTAGGCAAAGGAGCGTGCGGCTCCGGTCGTCGGCGGCACAGCGTCAAGCGGTCCCTGATTCTTGGCAACACGGCTTCACGGCTTCGACGGGCCTCCAGCGGTTATGCAAACCTGCGAACCCTGGTCGACGGTGGTGGATGGAATGTCCGGTGCTTATCTTCGTTCTCCTCGGTGGTCCCAGTCTCCGGTCGGCAGCCTGTCGAGGGTCTGACTTCCAGGGCGATTCGGCGAAGGTTAGTGGTGTTTGATGGTCCCTAACCAGGTCCTCTCTTGGATCAGTCTCGACGGCTTTCGGCTTTCGGATTTCGGCAAAGGGAGACAGCAGTCAATCATCTTATTCAGGCTCGGCTTCGAGATTCAGCTTCTTTTTCAAAGTTAGTTTCCACTCCAGCTTCTGAACGATTTCCAACAGTGAGAGGCCCCCAGATATACTAGTTGATCTCTCATTCATTCTGCTGGGTCACACTCAGGCAACCAATCACTCAGAAGGGCATTCAGCAGTCAGTCAGCCAATCAGGCATGCAGTGCATTCAGGCCATTTTCCTCCCTCTCACACACTCACAACAAGGAATGTGTACTGGGACAAGTACCCAGCCATTCAACACTACACACTGCATTCAAGACAGTTTCGGGGCAGGGCTGTCTCAGTCATTGTGTCACACACCAGAAACCAGACATCCACAACAAGAAGTGCATATTGGTCACACACTCCATTCACCCAGGTCCCAACCACAGGGTGTCCCCACAACATACAGTCAATGGGAAGGCTCCAGCTGGTCTGGCCTGGCCTGGACTTCACAACAACACCATATATGGAACTTCCACCCAACAGCCAGTCAGGGGGAAGGGACAGAGTCAGGGCTTCCCAGGACTTTGGGAAAACAAGGTAACGGGCAATAGAAAGCAAGAGACCACAGGGGCCATCTTGTTTCCTATCAGGAATCAACTGATTCCAATGGAAGGGCCTGGGTTTCCTAAAATGGAGACTACTTAGGGCACCTGTCAAATTCAGCATGGAGCTGCCACCAGCCCATGCCCTTCTCTGTGGGCCACACACCGGTGCCTAAAAACACACACTAAGGGCACAGGGTTGCACGCCCACCCATGGGTGCCATAAGGGTATCCCATGGGTCTGTACACCAAACCAAAAACAGGAAGAGCTGCACTGCCAGGAGTCACACATGGACTCCTGGGAAGAAAACAATACAGAACACAAATGAAAAAGGACTACAGGACAAGGACAGGGAGGCCTTGTCCGTCCAATGCATTTCCAGCATCACAGGGACCTGAACTATGGGCAGGTAAGACCTACCGGCAGACTTGTACTTTGACAGTCCATAAAAAATGCCAGTGATTTCGGCTTTTCATTAATGACTTTTTACATTCTATGTGTGTTCTGTTTGGTGGTGATAACAATGGCAATGTTTCTTTATTACAATGTTTTCATAATTAAAAGAAGTATCTTTTACATGAGAGTGTAAGAATCATTAATTGAATGTTCATTACTGAGTGATAAAGTATGTGAACATGAGCTGAACGAAAGAGGTATCTATCTAAATGCATTGTGTATTGATGTGTTATATATGGTACATGTCTTTTAATACACATAAGCAGGGTTACGTGATTGTCTGAGCCGTGGACTATCAATACAATATAATGTGACATTGGTAAACACCTCCTGTGTTATATTGATTATGATTATGATTATGATTATTATTATTATTATTATTATTATTATTATTATTATTATTATTATTATTATTATTATTATTATTTAATTTCTATAATGTGCCACATGCCCAAAGGCCTCACAGTGCAACATAAAACACACAATACAAAAAAAATACTAAGAAACACATGATCCATAGATGACAGTAATATACAGCAGAGAAATCAACAACTATCTTTAAGTCTGATGAGACACTTGACAAGTCACTACAGACAGACAAAAAAAATGCAGGGTACTGGTACCACAACTCTAATGGTTTATTGTTACGCCACCCTCAACACAGGGATTTCCTTCCTTCCCCACTGGAGGTGTGATGCAACAAACTGTTTAACAGATTATTTTATTCAACCCTACTTCAGACACATATGCCCCTTGGATCCCTCCCCCTGAGCTAAAAATAATCCAAGAACCATGCCGGTGTATGGGAAATATATTGGTATTTATTTAAATAACAATAATAGAAATTAGCATGAAAATGTCAAACACTTTATCCATGGCACAGTACAATCAACGTCTCCCAGCATAAATAAATCACAAAAGTGAGTTGAAAAGAACACAATCACAGTTCTTCACTTTCTGCAAATTTCACTTCAAGAAATAATTAAACTGATCAATAATCATAACCAATATATTGTAGTGTTGTGCAAGTTTGATTTTCCTGTGGGTTTAAAAGGCTAGCAGTTGGATATCAAGGTTAGTACAAATACATATGGCAATTATGATTTTGCCCACACTTTTGGGGTAAAATAAACACAGGGTGATTTAGCGGTTTGTTTTTCAGACCCCCTACTTTGGTATGTGTTGGGGAAGTCGGACAGAAAAATGTGAATAATTTAGGGGATTTTGGATTTCAGACCCCCCACCTCTGAAAGGCCTGTGTTGGGGAAGCTGGATAAAAAGGTTGGGCTGATTTAAGAACAAAGACACCCCTCTACCTTAAAGAAGTTGGGGTCAGCAGGACAAAAGGATTACTCAATTACAATAGTCTATAGTTTTCAGCGCACACTGGGAAGTGAGCTTTTGTTAATTTTGAATTTTAACAAAATTCTCCCTGCAGTGTTCTGTCAAATGGGGAATTCATTAAATTAATATTTTAGTTCAATAGGCTAAGGACCTACAGAGGTTTGCCCCCCTGGTCCCTATAAATGGAAAGGATTCAAGGCAAGCAGACTCCCCCTCCTTTTGGTCTCCAAAGGCTCAATTCTACTTACATAGAAAGCCTCTGTTTAAAGTTCAGGAAATCCAGCTGCATCTCAGGATGCTCTGGAAAGATAGGGCCGGGGCCTGGTCACTCCACTCTCGAAGATGGCCTCAGCTCAGGAGGATAGCTCAGCGGCAATGTGCTCGCCTTGGAAGCAAGACGCCACGGAGCAACACAGGTTCGATCCCCATGTCCACGCTGAAAAATCTCGAGGTATTAAGCAAGTTATAAATAATCTATCATATCATAGGATCCAGTAAGCTTTGTGGCCTTCCTAGAAATTGACAGCTCCACCCAGATGCACTCTCAGCAATCTCCTCTGGTGTTTCCTTACATGTTCCTAATGGTCTGTCTCTTGTTTGTGTGTCTGTCCCTCTCTGTGTGTGCTCCTCCTAGTGCAGTCCCCCGTATATAGCAGTAATGACACCATCATTTTTACAATCTTGGGAAAGCATCCTGCAATAATTCCTGCAACTAGGATTGGACAGTTACCCTTCTCTCTCCTCCCAAATCCAGCCTCCAAGTCAGGATTTGTTTAGGGGTCTGGAGCAACATATGTCAATTCCCATTTGTAATCTCCCACTTTACCGGACTCTCAGACCTAGGTGTGCTGTCTCTGCTGTTAAATTACATTGTGAAAGTAGTGCTGTCTCGGGTCCTTGCCTCTTTTAGCAAAGTGTTCACCTTGCAAATGTTCTACTACTGTCTGAGCCTTGTCATTTTTCTCAATTGTCTACTATTGTCTCATCTCTCCTTTGTCTAATCTGCTTGCACCTATCCCTGTGTCCCTCCCTAGTGTTCTCCACTGTCTCCCAGCCCCTTCCTCCTCTCCTCTCCCTACCTACTCTATGGTGCTCTCGGCCTCTCCTATCTTTTCCAACTGCTTCTCTATCGACTATCCTGCTCTACTCACTAAATCTGGTATGAAGAAGTTTATAAAGGGCATCCTGGTCTCCATTCCAGGACTCCCTATTGCTCAAACCTATACAGTTCTTCCTCTAGGCAAACCCTCGCCAACATCCTCTTTGTCATTCCCTAGCCAGACCTATGGATTCTTCAAATTGTCTCTGTGCTTTCTCCTTCCTCTTCTTCTCCCATTAACTGTGGCACCTGGTGGGAAGCCCTCCTGTCCTCCTTCGACTCCTCTAAGGTCATCATTAATCTCTACCTAAATGGAACCATCTTGGTCCAAGGCCCTCAGGCCAATCTTTTCCTCTTTGATAGGCGGTTCCCGAGCCTCATCAATTTCCTTCCTTCTCCTGCTGTCCCCTCTCTTTCCTCCATGGCTTCCATGCCTCCTCACTGTCTCCTCCTTGGCTACTTTGTCCTCTCCTTCTTCCTCTTCTGCCCCCGTCAGGGTTATTCTACACCTCGGCAGGGCACACCTCTGATTTGTACCACTCCCCAGAAGTCTTTCAAGGATGGCAAGCATCTCCATATTGCCCCTTTAAACTCTCGCTCAGCTGTCAAACACTCCTCTCACATCTGCTGCCTCCTCTAAGAACTTGACCTCGATGTCCTCGGTCGCACTTAGACATGGTTCACGGCCAGCTCTATCACAAGCTTAGACACTCTGCACCCTGATGGCTACAAGATCCTCTCCATGCCCAGGTCCAACCGTTCTGGAGTCCTGATCTACCCTGAGTGGATTCCTGCCTCTGTCATTCCTACACAGGCCTACTCTTCTTTCAAATGCCTCGCCTGCAGGCTCTCTCTCTCTCCTAGCAATTCCCTTACTGTGGATACCATCTATCGGCCACATGGTCAGATCTCCTCCTTCCTCTCTGAGTGGGCGGACCTCTCCTCTTCCCTCCTGGTCTCGACCACTCAACTCCTCCTTCTTGGAGACTTAAACATCCACCTGGATGCTTCCTGTCCTTCCTCTGGACTCTTTCGCGAGCTCTGCGACTCTCTCTCACTCTCTATCTTCCCCTCTGGCCCGATTTGCTTTGCAGGGCACAATCTGGATGTTCTGATCTCTACAGACCTTCCCCTTTCTATCCCTCTCACAACTTCTCTCTCCTGGACTGATCACTTTCTCCTTTCCTCCAAGGTCAGTCTCTCCACCCCTCAGGCCAAGACAACTACAGCACATCTACCTACCTTCTCGGTAATCCGACCCATGAAGTGGGTTTCAGTTGAGTCTTTAGCCGCCACTTTCTCACCTCCCCTCTCCCTTTGGCTGACTCACATCCTGACACAGCCCTCTCCATGCTCCACCCTACCATCTCTGGTACTCTTGATGTTCTTGCCTCTGTCATGACGATCTGCTTTAAGCCAAAAGCAAAGTGCAACTCCTGGTATGACTAAGACCTCACCACCCTTAAACGCAAGTGCAGGGTGGCTGAGTGGAAATGGCATGCTTCCGATACATCTGCTGACAAACTGGAATGTCGCCTGCTCCAAAGGCAATACCGCTCTCTGTCCACACCAAGAAGAGAGCCCACATCCAAGCCTGTGTCTCTGTGCCAATGACTCCGCCGAAATCTTTAAAATCTGAAAGGAACTGGCCACTCATGCTGCAGTTTCTACCTCTCCTGTCCCCTCCCAGGCCCTCTACACGGCCCTCATTTCATCTGTAAAGCTCAGGACATCCTGTCCTCTCTCTCTTCCTCTCCCTTTGCCCCCTCTACTCCCTGCTCTTCCTCTGGCCATTGTTCGGCCACCTCTCCTCCCTCCTTTTCTTCCTTGCCCCTGTTCTCCCCAGATGAGGTTTCTAGACAAGTCTTATCTAGGAAAGTCTTGTCAAAACAGGTTCACTCCTCTTCCTCCAAAACCATCAAGGACCACATTGACACCTTGGCCACTTCTGTAACCACTCCTACACCACTGGGATCTTCCTGTCCCCCCTGAAGCACTCCCTTGTGCACCCTCTTCTTAAGAAACCCTGTGCCGACCCATCCTGCCTGGCAAATTATCACTGAATCTCCATCACACCTTTCCTGGACAAACTCCTGGAAAAGTTCGCCATCTCCCAACTTAATCTTCATACTGAATCTGTTGGTTGTCTTCATGACCACCAGTCTGGCTTCAGAGCCGCCAGAAGCACGGAAACTGCTCTGCTGAACAACTGTGAAGACCTGCTCTCCAACCTTGATTCCAACACCCCATGTGTCCTCATCTTGCTTGATCTTTCTTCTGCCTTTGGCACGGTCAACCCTGCTATCCTCCTCAACCGTCTCCGTGATAACCTGGGTATCACCGATCATGCCGTGGCCTGGCTGACCTCTTTCCTCACTGATCGAACCTCCCAACTTGGGTCCTCCCTCTTCTCTATCTCTATCTCTACATGTGGTGTTCCCAAGGTGTCTAACCTCTCTCATTGGCTGTTCAACCAGTACTTGGCACTTCTTGCCCTCCGCATTGTCGCTCTCTGCCCCAACTTTCAGTGCTATGTGGATGATACTCAACTCATTTTCAGGCTCCCTTTGACCACTTCTTCTCCTTCAATCTTCTCTGAATGTCTGTCTGCCATTCAGGAGTGGTGTGCTGCCAAACATCATTGCCTTAATGCCAGTAAGACTGAGATTCTCCTCATCGGCTCACCTTCTCCCTCCTTTCCTGTCACTCTCTGGCCAGCCTCTCTTGGCCCTCGCCTGCTCCCACCTGTGAGGCTAAAAACATCAGGGTCATTTTCGACTCCACACTCTCCTTCTCTTCTCACATCTGTGATGACTCTAAGAAGTCACACTACCAGCTGCACCTCCTCAGAGGTATTCTTCCCCCAGAGGCCCACTGTCTCCAGAGCTCTGGTTCTCTCTAGACTGGACTACTGCAACAGCCTCTTTCGGTCTGCCTGCTTCTACGCTCTGCCCTCTGCAACTCACCCAGAACAGGACTGCGAGACATGTCCTTGGCCTCAAGCCCAGGGAACGTATCTCTCCAGGACTGAAATCTCTGCACTGGCTCCCAGTGGCTGCGGGGATTAAGTTCATAACCCTCTGCATTGTCCACAAGGTCTTCTGGGTCTAGTGCCTCAATACATTCAACTCTCTCTTCCTAAATATCTTCCTTCTCAAGCTCTTTGCTCAGCCGCCTCCAACTCCCTCATGGTCAGTCATGACTCATGGTCAGTCTCTTCTCCAAGCAATGAGTTGGTAGTAGATCTCTTTGTTCGGCTGGGCCTCCCTCTGGAACAGCCTCCCTACCTCCCTGAAACTTGAGGATAACCATCTCCAGTTGCAGAAGCACCTCAAACCTTTCCTCTTTGCTTCTGCTTTCTCTCCTCTCCGCCCCTGCTGAACTCCTGGCTGAAACTGTAACTGCACTGGTCACTTGGCCACCTTCTGATCTCGGGCCCAGGTCCCCTCCCCCGCCAGTTGCACACCTGCCCTGCCTCCCTGCCAACCCCCGCACTTGGGGACTGTTTACTGTATCCCTACAGTCCCCTACTGGCATTTGACACCTGATGTCTGCACTTAACCCTGCACTTGCCACCAGCTGGCCACACCTTTACTTCTTGCTTTTATTTATTCTATTTATTTTTTACTGTCCAACCCATGTACTGCACTGCTCCTCCCTCTCCCTTGCACTTTTCCCATTCCCCCTTTCCCTGCACTTGCGAGATCTTAAAATCACCTGGCCTAGTAAGATCATTGTCTCTGTCTTTCCTCTGTTCCCTCTTTGCCTCGTCATGCCATGAAACACTTGTGTATAGGTGCCTTATAAATTCCATATCATATCATATCATATCGCCATTTGTTCCCCTTTCAAATCTTTGCCAAAAACTAGTTATGTATCACAATTTAATAATTTCTACTAGCAACTGCTATAATATACATATTTTCTGATTAAGCTAATCATGGGGAATTAGATAAGACGATCAGCAGGTCTGTACCATATAGCACAACCACGTGGCAAGTTTCTGCCATTTCCATAAAAAGCATAACAGTTATGAATATGTAAGTTATTACCCATATCCCTAATTTTATTCTCCCCTCGCTCACCAACTCTCACATTTGGAACATGTTCAGATCAACCAGAAACACATTTAGATGGCCAAAACAGTTCCCTGAGTCACAAGTGGATGAACTGTGTATCTCCAAAATCGCCTGGCCTGGAAATTACATAAAAAAACAGATGAAATCAGTACAGCTTATGGTTGCTGAGAAAAAGGCCTAAATGATACTAGTCCTTTTAAATGAATTGTGAATATTCATGTGGGACAAACGGCCATTCTCCTGGCCTTCCGGCCATTTGTTTTCACTGGGTCAGCCTGTACCAAGAGCTTATTTTGATCAGTCTCATTTGTGTTGGAAGATTGCTCTTTGAAGTCATGGCCCCCCTTTTCGCACATATTATCATGCTCCAGCAAAGGGGTAATTTCCCTGTAGTCAACACTGAATTTCAACACCTTTAGCAGGACACTGTATTGCAGTTGGTAATTAGATGGGAGATGCAACATGCAGACTGGGAGATTTCCTTGTGAAGTTTCCTACAGCCAGCAAAATGGTGTGTCTCGGGCTGACATTTTTTCATGAACGCAAAGTGGCTTTTCAAATCTCACTGGAGTTTTGTATGTGAAACCCGCACATCATGTCTTTTCCCTGACATTTTTCAGTTAGCAGTGATACATTTTCACATTTATCCTGTTTTCCATGTGAAAGGGATCTTAATTTTACTTGAAAAACAAAAATAAAGGCCAGGCCATTTTTGTATCATTGTTTGAAATCCTGCTGTTCATGTGAAAGGGACTTATGTTTGGGGCCTTTGAATGCACCCCACACAACCCACCAGTATACACTCCCTGCCATTCTGAGTACACCATTGATCTATCTTAACCGTTCAGATAATTTTCAGGTCTGAAATTCTTACGAAGCCCGGCCCAGTCTTTTGACTTAACCATGCCAGAACCTTGTTCCTCACGGCATCTCTTTGCTCATGTCCCACTGAGGGCTCCACATTGGTAATGATAAAATGTCCATGGTCTTTAACAATCTTCTTCAAGTCATCAGCAAATGGGGGCATAAAAGCTTTACCAATATGCATTTTTCTGGGAAGACACTACTTAGAGTTAGTGATATTCTGTTGGAGATTTAATACAGGGACTTGGGCAACCTCTCCTTCCCCAATCCGCCAAGATAGCAAAGGTGGTTAAACGTACTTTTCATCAGTCATGGAGGTGCCAGAAGCCGGTGTTTGCAGATCAGATATCGTTTTCGTTGTTCCACAGATTTGTTTTCCAGAAGCTGTTTTGTGTTGTCCTGCTCAGAAATTACTCTAATGTTCCTGACAGTTACACTCTTCCCATTCACTGAAAGTTGTTTTTTTACCACAGGGGCAAGATAGCAGAGGTTACATTGGGATAATTGAGAGTTCTGGTTTGTGTCAGTTTGAGATATCAGATCATTTGTATCTTTGAATTGATCCAATTGGCAGAATGTGCCTGCTTTCACAGACTGAAATTGCACTGCCAATTTGTCTGATACCGTAGATTTAACCGAATGCAATTTTACCTAGTGAGAAGTGACCGAATGTATTTGACTGAAAATGATAGGTAAAGTGGTATATGTGCAGTGCATACTAGGTGGGGTATGGAGTAAGGGTAAAAGGTAAGGTAGGGTAGGGAGTTTAAAAAAAAGTTTAAAACGTAAAAAGTTAATTTTTATTTTTGGTAAAATAGATTTGGTCACTTCTCCTTTAGGTAAAACATTTTAGATTAAATCTACCCCATCCCAATTTGTACATTATGCCTATCCAATAACAACATTATGTACAATGTGTGCATACATTGAGCTCTTTAATTAATCTATCCTTGATTGGCAGCCATTGTGTAGGGCTACTTGGGTCTAATTGGCATGTTTGTTCACCTCTTCCCTCCAATGGTTCAGGAGAGGATTACACAAGAGGTTCCACAATAACTATTTATGTATTTTGCAGTGTTAGTTAGTCAGGGGCTAGTTCATCTTTAGACATACCAGAGGCGGTCAGAGATTACATTGGAACATCTAGCCCTTGAACACAATTTTATGTGGAATCCTTCTTAAGGGGACACCCCCTCTCTTTGGTATCAATGGTTAATTTATTAGATTATTTTCCAGTGCCTGGTACATTAGCCAGTAAACAGCCATGGTCATCCTTATCATTATCAACAGAGAACCCTGATCTCATATCCTGTAGTCTTAGCTTCCTCCAGGCACTCAGTGCCATAACCTTTTTAAGCAGCTATTCTTGAGCAGGGGCATGGGGGTTCTACATGTAGTCGCAGTTAATCTAGGCATTGCTAACTTTACTAACTTTACCTCTAATAGTAGACATACTAGCGGACGTAAGAAGTAGTGAGCAGTTAGAGCTCAATAAGATCAGAAACAGAAATAAACAGCTAACATAAATGCTCAAAACCTATTTTTCATGACACCGCCAAGCCCATTCCCAGAGTGCTCAATATATGGGACTCCTTGAGACTCACCCTAATGGGTGACAAGGCCACTGGCAGGGCCAGCCCGACTAGGAGCTACCAGTGCAATAATACATAAGCCCAGAAGTGCGGACAGGAAGTGCCACAATAGCCTGACCATAGGCTATTGTGGTGGCTCCCGTTCTTTGAGAAAAATGATTAGCTGTTAACATCCGACACATAACCCGTGGTTGCAAGGGTTGTATAACACTATGATGCCTAGGTCAAGAAAAAGAGAAAAAGGGGGGAAGGCAGGGTAGGAAGGGACAGGGGAGGGAGACTGTGTGGGGAGGGATAGAGGGGCTGGAGGAGTTTTTACGACAGCAGTATTTTGATTGTGGTTCTGTTACTGTATAGCCCCTGTTTGAAATGCCAAAAATGTTGTGAAAAGCTAATGGAAAAATCATGCACTAAAAGGAGAACATGGAAGATAAGCAGACTACAAGAACATTGTGATTAAGAACAGCCAATAATGAGGCATTAGAACCTGCAGCACAGGGCTCTGTTGTGTGGTAGGTGGCCACAGTCCATATCTGAAGGTGTGAGCGAAGGTCACTAAGCACACAATAGAATCCAACAGTAAGAGATCCAACAGTATTAGTAAGAGGGTGGGGGCGGGGGGCAAAGAGAAGCCTCACTTAGTGCTTCCAAAAGACTGAGCTTGTCCATGTCTCTTTGCCCAGAGGCCAACATATAAACATCATAAAGGGAAGAATGGAGTGAAATATTCTACAGGTGGTTATAGCCTGCATTCTATGCTTTCTGATTGCTGGAGAACTGGAAACAGAGTGAAGAGCAAGCAAGAGATATGGAATATGGAATACAGGCTTCTACTGAGGCAATATGCCCAGAGATGGCACACCCACCCTGTAGGTAACCGCCCACTGGCCAGGTTAATGCCCGAGCACAGCAAGGGTCCCTCAACGAGGGTGGCAGGCTGTTACCCACAGGTTGGGCGCAGCCACCGAGGGGCTTATGTCTTTTTTTGTTTTGTAAAAAGAAAGAAACACTTACCTTTATCTCGCAGCCCGATGCTGCACAGTACCTTCAGCCAGGAAGTGCGTTTTCAATGTTGATGACTCATCAACATTGAAAAGGGAGTGCCTGGCTGAAGGCACTGTGTGGATATGTGTGTCGAGATAAATGTAAGTTTGACTTTCATTTATCAAAATAAAAAAATAAAAACATTAGCACACGTGTAGATATTTTCACAGATGCTAATGCAAAGGGGGAGGGGGAGCCGGGAAGGGAAGCGCCGACACTAATGAAAGTGCTTGGAACGTGGGCTTTGCTTTGCGAATACAGCTTGTGTTCCGAGCACTTTTATTGGCATGGTATTTCACTTTCTTACTGTCCCGAGACAAGAAAACATTCTCTAATATAGAATAATGAGGATTCAGAAGTAAGGTCAGGCAGTCTGTGCATAATTAGGTTATTGAAATGTATCTATCAAGTGATAGAATTACCTCCTTCAAACCAGAGCATGAAGGTATAGACAATTCCTTTTATATTAAAATCTGTACATGGACATACAATATTCACAAACGTATATTTCTATATATATCTTGAGTATGGGCTTGATGGGGCACCATGATATATAGGCACAAGTGTATGGATCACTAGCTCAAATAGAAACTTGTTCCACAATGCAGATCATTTGATTTAATAAATTGTCCAAATGTTGACATTAAATATTTTCCTCTTCATTTTCACTTCTTTATCACACAAGGTTCCTTTATGTAATAATAGACTTTGATCTGCAGAGTCCATTTTATAACAGAAGTTCTCCTTCATGTTATATAACTGATGTTAATGCAGAACCATAGGCCAATATATGAAATCTAACATACAATGTTTATTCTCTGGCTGTATTAAGATCTCATATTTAAAGGATGCAATATCCATGGCCTCTAAGATTTTTCCCCCACCATGATATCCTTTGACTTCTCGTCATAACTACTTTTTCTCATTTGAAGATAGTACTCATTTGTTTCAATGTCTCCATTTAAACATAAAATAGATTACAGGATAATTACTCCCAATAGTTTAAGTCACAAAAATAGATTTAACATAAAATATTGAAAATTCTTAGAAAGGACTAAATATGAAGAAGCAGAAGCAGAGGGCCGTACAGGGATGGCAAGGAACTAAAATATGTAAGAGGGATAAGAAGCACATGGTGCCTGTTGGTGAGTACAGGGTGCTAGAGTTAGCCAGATAAGTGAAAGGCAAACCATACAGTCATTTGAATGCAAGGAGGAGTTTTAAGAGGAACTGATGTTGGAGGGAAAGCCATCCTACATAAAGGGGATTGGCAGGGCAGAGGTGAGGAGGAAGGTGAGTAAATGTAGAGGGTGCCAGTTGCAAAATGTAGTATTTTGTTTAGAAAAAAAAGATTAACGGGGCTACCCACAATGATGTTTGATCAGTAGTCAAGTCAGTTTTGAACAAGATAACAAAAGAGGAAATCAAAGTGTTGTTAGAGTGTAAGTAATGCAGGATTTTGCAGAAATTCAGTGCATTAATCCTGGCAGCTGTGGTAGTAGACGGAATTAATATAGCAATTAAACCTATGTTGGGGGGTGTACAACGCTGGTAAGAGCCCACTAGCCTGAGTCTAGGCAGGCTCTAGCAAACCAAGTGCCTCAATGAAGGCTCAGGTTTCAATGCAAGGTGTGAATAGTTATTATTTGGGGGTAGGGGGTTACAGGAGATAGACTCCACACGTATCGCACATGCCAAAAAAACGAGAAGGCCACCGCCATAAAACCAAGTCCCTTTTCTATTTCTATGATGGAGGCCAGCGGAAAGGTGTAGCTGTGCCGGAAGCCCCAGCAGATAAGTGATGTGTGAGGAATGTTGATGGTCGGGAGGGGCAGGAGAAAGATGGCTGGGGGAGGGCCATAATAAAATGGTTGCACCCAGCAAAGGGCCTCAGGTGACTGGAAATGTGTGTGGTGGCATACTGGCTGTTCTCACCCACATTTCCAGCCACCTGATTGGCTGAGCGCTCTTCCCCAGGTGCAAATTGTTAATGCATAAGTACATTGTCAAGAGGACCTAAAGTTGTAAGTTCTGGGTTGTGGGGTGAGGAGGTTGGAGGAAGGGTAACATGGCGGAAAGGCAGATTGGGACATTGGGATCTGAGAAGTAGATGACTTTGGTTGTAAGGCACTGTGGTTCCATCCACTTCCAGATGGCAGAGCTAAAATATGTTATGCAAGGGTGCAGCTCTGTGGTAAAGGAGAGGACAGAGAAATAAATGGTGGTGTTATCCTCAAACAACTGACTGTGAAAGACAACAAAAAAGATTTGTTTATTAGTTATTGAAAGGTGAGATAAATATTGTGAAGAGAAGCGAATCAGGAACAGATTCTTGAAGGGCCCCCGTTCCTGGGAAGCGTATCAGGTAATATAATCGCGGCAAAAATGTCGCAGCAAAAAAATATCGCGGCAAAAATGACGCCGTTTGACCCGGTAAAAGTGTGGCCCATTATACCATTTAAGGGTAGCGGGGGTTGCGGGGGTGTCCCCCGCTCCCCTTGAAGGGTATAATGGGTCCAGGGGCTGCGGGGGTGTCCCCTGCATGTTTTACATGGAATGCGGCGCAAAAACTGCTGCATTTTTGCCGCGATATTTTGTTTGCGATTATATCACATGGAACCCTGAGAAGGTGATGGGAGGGGAGTCACTAGAACTCAAAGAGATTGAGAATGTCTGATCAGATGGGTAGATGGTGATCCAGGCATGGGTAGACATGTGGATGGCAATGGTAGGGGGGATCAGAAGGAAAGGGGCTGATTGTCAGTGTCACAAGCAACAGAGAAATGGAGGCTGAAAATCAAAGAGACTTTGGAAGAGTGTGCAGTATTCAGAAAGGGGAAGATGTGCGTGAGTGCTGTTACTATTTCATATTTTGCAGCAAGCGGGGAAGGTTCCTTAGTCAAGAAAGAGGGTAAAGAGAAGCAGGCGATGAGAGCAGATTATGGGTGCTAAGTGTTTGATTGTCTCCGGTGGGAATGGGTCTGGAACAACACGAGATGAGTTGACACCCAGAATGAAAGGTGCCAGATCAGTAAATGCAATGGGAGGAAAGAGGGGTTGAGGGGAAGAAAGTGGAGTACAATGTATCTATTATTTTGGACATTTTAGATAATAAGTAAAAAGTAAAGTCTTTGAGCGAGAGAAGGACATAGATTGGGCGATAAGGTGTGGGCATGGCCTTTGGGGATGAGAATAGTTTTTGGTAATGGGAGAAGAGATGATGTTGGTGTAGTAGATGCACTGAGATCCAGGGCAGTAGACAGAGCAAGAAGGGATTCCAAGTAGAGGTTAAGGAGAGCAATTCCCATGATTGTGCCTGCGCTGTCTTTTACGGAAAATAGAGAGTAGCCAGATCAGATGGAGTCAAACTCAATTTATAGATATTGGATATTTATTAAAATCATACATGCGAGCAAAGGGGGCTCAGTGAGGTGGGACTCGAGAGTGCGGTCATGGTCATGGACAAAAGACTTATGAGTGCCAGGTTGCAAGTAGAAGAGGAGAATAGTAAGAGGGTTTGTGTGTGAAGTTGAACAGTGAAGGTCTGAAAGGATGAGGAGAAAGGCTTAGAGTGCATGGACATGCCTATTAAGCATGAGGATTACTCTTACTACTTCTTCCCAATGGTCAGGGAGAGGCGGAAAATGTGGCAGGGTTAGAGTTGAACGTTTTGAGATGGCAAAGTCACAGGGGTGATTCATTTAGAAGTGATGTCACAAAAAAGGGTGTGTGGTGGTAAAGTAAGCAGTGTTTATGGAGATTGTGTTACAAATGTATAAGCAATTCCAAACCACAATTGTGACATTAGTGAGGGTTTATCAGTGGTTGGCAGATGAAGTAGCCAATGGGAAACACATGGGTAGTGTGAAACGTCCGGGCACAAAAAACAAGCTTGGTTGAATTGATGAGCAAAGATATGTGCTTACATGGCTACAATTCCACGTAACATTTGTCAATGATATTTCTATGCAGCAGTAGAGGTCGAAAATAACTATTCATTAGCATGTGGAGATTGTTATTGACCTCTTCTCAGCCAATGTTTTACGTGCAGTTACTAACTACTGGTATTGAAGGCATTCTGAACATTCCCACATCAAATAATACAAAATAAAACCAAATTTAATTTACTAACATAGTTTTGTTCATTTAGGTTATTTTAACCTTCTGTAATTCACCACAGATGCTCCAAAACATGTATGGCTAATACTAATATATGCTAACAGCTTACAGACCTCAGAAGGGGTCATTAGCGCTTGGGATAATGTCTCTTCCTCAATTTATAGCTCCTGGACTCGGTTTATACGGTTATGGAATGTGGCATTTAGTAAACTTCACATACAGGAGTCAAGTTGCCCATCTTGAATTCAGATACATATTTCCACCGAAGCGGTGCTGCAAAAATATAAATATTCCCATAAAACCCTATGTGTGTCATAAAATCTGGAATGCCCCATGCCTTGAATCCATCCAGAAACCAGAATGGCACCACCAAAAAAGATGATTTTCCATATACATGAGTCATTTCTAGAAGGGAGCAAACAAGTCAAGTAAAACCTCCAGCTGTGTCCAAATCCAGTGATGGTATTGCACCAAAATCTTAGGAGTACCATTAGTGGTATTGCGTTTTTTGCAAGGGCTCAAAAGTGGCATTTCAGCATATGTAGTGCTAATGTTATTGATATTGAACATACACAGGGGAAGATGGGATTTGATCCTCTCCCTCCACATTCCTGGCATTGTTACTTGCTACTAGCTATGTGTGAGGACGTTTGTATTGATTGTCTTCACTGTCACTTTGATATAAATAGCTATCCTTATCTTTGCCAACAGAGACGTCTTTATGGGAGGGCAAAAGGGGCACTTGCCCCGGGCCCCCACCTTGGAATGGGGCCCCACAAGTCTGCCTGAGCTAAAGAGGTCAGTTCCCATTGTTCACCAAACTTACAAATTTAAATAGCACACGTATTTTTTTTTTTTTTTAATGTCATCCAGCTGAGGCTCTAAACCTATTGCCTGTCTGTTGTTTGCAAGTACATTCGGCTCTAATCAATTAATCCAGTAAAGCTTTCTCTGTTCACTGTGGAATACATAGTTTGTGCGTTCACTACGGTACAACTTCTGTAGCATTCTTACCTTTCTGTAGTGATTTATATTAATCATGTGCATTAGTCAAGGTTGAAATGTAAATTGATACATTTCAGTGTTGGTTCCTAATATAGCTCATTGTGTTAAGTACTCATTGCAGAGATCTATGTTCCTATGCAGGGTTACAATACCAAATTATAGCAAGGCCGAATCAGACTTTCCTATGGTTTGACTTCTCACATCTTGGTGGCATTGTTTAGCCCATTACCTTATATTTCTTACTTTTTGTGTAGGCTATTTAAGAGAAAGGCGTTCAAGACAGAAGAAAGTGGGCCTGATATTGCAGGCCTCTGGCAAGCACATTTTAGGTCTGCCCATTTGACACAAAAACTAGTTTTTTTTGTACAATTCACATTCTTTTCTGCACATTTACAAGTAACAATTTCACAAGCCTGTGTTTTGGGTATATTTAAAGCTTTAAAATGCAAAAGGGGAATTCAGATAAAGGCCCTCATTACGAGTAAGCCGTTCTGGGAAAAATGCTGGTACAACCGGCTCCAGCATTGATCCCAGACCGGCTTACTCCGAGTCTGCCGGTAATGGCAGTGTACTGCCGGCAGGTCAGGCCTGCCGGTAGTTCAAGGCCCTATCGGGAGACTTTTCACTGAAGCACCGGCACTGTTAGTAATGGTGGCAGTGCTTCAGTGATCCAATTCCAATGGCATCCTATCGGACTCCGTGGGAATGGGAACTTACCGTCCCGCCGCAACCCGTAATATCCCACAATCACCAGAATATCGGGTGGCGGAAACAGTAAGGCGAGTTTGCCAGTGAGCCCCTGGCTGTACTACCTGCAGCTAACCGACAAACTTGTGAGGGCCAAAATCTTTTAAAATCACCTCAATTATCATGGTGATACTTAAATACTTCTCTAGATGATGGAGACAATGGGCCTCATTACGAGTATGGAGGTAGCCATGCCGCTTTTAGCCACTTTTACCGGGTCCGGGTTCCTGGAATGGGGAATTACCGACCTTAGAGGGCCCGGTATTTCCCCATTCCAGAAACCCAGACCCTGTAGATCCCCATTCCCATTCGAGCCCCCATAAGGCTCAATAGGAATGGGGAGAATGCTAACAACAGGCCCGTTAATGACAGGCCCGTTGTTAGCATCCTGGTCTGCTAGCGGGTCTGGCTAATTATGCCTGGTTTTACCAGACGTCCTTAGCGGGACCCGCGAGCAGACCTTGTAATGAGGCGGTAGAAGGTTAACGGCGCCAGCACCTCTACCGGCGCCGTTAACCCTCTACCGCCTGGGTCGTAATGAGGCCCAATGAATCTAGAATCATTCAATTTTGCATAGTCAGCTTCTATAACATTTTTAAAATGGTAATGTTGTGTTCTGTTGTTTTCTTTAAAATGGAATTATTTTAGGTCATGCTAAGAACTGGAAAATAAAGTGGTAAAGTACAGAAATTGCAGAGTGGGTTTAAATCCCAATGCATCTATGTGATTACTTCGAAAATAGAATTTCGAAGTCCAAAATACCAAATAATTTTTTTATTTTGCTGTATATATATATATATATATGCAGGGGAGACCCCCCACAGCCCCTCCTATACCCTCCACCTTTTTTATTAACTTAACCCACCCCTGTACACAAATTATATCTATATACATATATATCAATATATATATATATATATGCACACACACACACACACATACACACACACACAGTAAAATGGGGCTCTTGAATTTCGGTATTTTGGTCTTTGAAATTTTTACTCCTTCATTTTGATATGATCCAAATCCCAACAGCACCTCTTAACCAATATGTGGTCCTGGGAATTTAATTTAATCTCATATTGCCTAACTTGTCAAAATTGCCAGCCCTAGACCTTTCACAATTGTTGCCCTTTAGAGTGATTTCGTTCTCAGTGTATGATCTTCAAAAAAGCCACACTCATATTTTCACTGGCTGCAGTGTTGCTTCCTCTATAATAATAGTGTGCATTGATATATTACACACCACAGACACTTGTTCCTTTCCTCTCTAATGGCAACACTACTCTCAGTCCGTCTTGATATGGACACCTTCCGGCTTGATTCTAATCTTCACCCACTATATATGCTATTGCATGTTTAATTTTCTCCTTTCATCCAGTTGGTCTCCTGTATCCATGCCTGGGCACGTTTACATTCTCTGAGGCAGCCGATCTGAGCCATCAGTCTATTCTGGATTATCTGGACCTTTTTCATACAATCTGTGCCCTGCATTTATACTATGGTTGGTGTACCTTCCTCATGAAGAGGGTAAAGGGGCTGATTACTAATATCAATTCTTATTTTGATCGCTGCAAGGCAGCATATCAAAAAGCGATGGGTTGTGATCTTGATGAGGGTGGCGCAACCACATATTCCGGATCCCTTTATTCAGGGTGGAGGGGGGCCCCAAAGAGGTCTGTGCCCGGGGCCCCAAAATAGCTTAAGATGGCCCTGTTTGCCAAGCCTTTCACACACTATCACGCAAACAAGGGCTTGAAGGCTCTTTGGATATAATCACAATTTATTTGCAATGACCTAGGCATGTTTGCACTTTCAGCTTTACCCACTAGATTCAGTGAATGACTGACATAACTTCCAGATTTCACCCCCCGCTAAAATATTATTATAACACAACTGTAGCATAATAGACATATAACTATCAACTCAGTAGTATTTTGTAATGCACAGAAGCCTTAACCAACTCCATAAAAACCCTGTGCATACTTGTTGTCGTACAATCAATTGTGATATCCCTTAAGTGCTAAGGGCACATATGTTCTTCCTGATTTCCCATAAGGAATCATTGTAGGCCTGCCCACCCCAGCACTTAGTAAGAACATTACATCAAACCAACTGTAATGCATTATTACAGAAGCCTTTGACAACACAATGAGCCTCATTACGACCCTGGCGGTAAGGCAACTATGGCGCCGGTAGTGCTACCGGCGCCGTAGTTGCCTCACCACCTGGTCAGACCAGATGTGCAGAGCGCTAGCAGAACAGGATGCTAACAACGGTCCCGTTATTAACGGGCCCGTTGTTAGCGTCCTCCCCATTCCCATTGAGCTCTATGGGGGGGGTCAATGGTAATGGGGACGTACCGGGTCTGGGTCCCGCAAAGGTCGGAATGGCCCAGTAATTCCCATTTTTCAGGACCCAGACCCGAGTTTGGGGGTAGCCATGCCGGTAAAAACGGCATAGTTACCTCCAAACTCGTAATGAGGCCAAATGCTTTTTAATTTAAGGCATGTTTACCTTTTCACCTTTTCAAATGATTGTCCCCTGATTGTATGAGAACCAAAAGGAGCAAACAAGCAGAATTACCTGCTCGTCCGATGGGCACTGCCGAGCACAGACTTGCAAAATGCAAGAAAAGGTGTCACCGAGAAACGAGCGTTACAAAATAGGCACCGATTTCCTCACCAACACAAAATGTATCTTTGTATGTGTACTTAGTCCACTGCTGGACCTTAGTCTGGGAGAGTTGTCAACTATGTACATGTTCCAATTTATTTTAAAACACAAAAAAGGATTTGTAATGCATGATATTAAAACTACTGACAACATTTGTTTGCAACACACTAAAAGCTGTATTCTGGTGGAGGTATTTGGCAACTTCAACAGGCTCTACATAAGAACATTTGGGAAACACACTGGGCCTGATTTACAAAGCGTTTTTCAATGTGACGTTCCTATTAAAAACGCTTTTGTAAATCAGGCCCATTGTATCAGCAGGAACACGAGACCAAGTATTGAACTGGATGACAGTGTGGCCATGTGCTATAAGGGATAAAATGCATCCTCCACAGAAAGTGTGTTTCAAGTGACCCTGGAGTTCTGTGACCTTCTAAAGGAACTCTGGCATTTCCCTCTTTAATGTATGTAGTCATGGAACCCTTCAGTGACTTGCGATATTCTTATAAGGTAAGGTAGGGAGTACTTTTCTCCATACAGGATCATCTAGTGATGGCATCACAAGCAGCAGATTGTACTATAATTGGCTAGTTCCACCTTCATCACATTGTGGACGAGTCGTTATTTCACACTCTTCAGAACAAAAACAAATCTTACCAAACATCCTTCTTAGGTATGTTCCAGCATCTCATTCAAAGACCATCCTTGCCCATCACATGAGGCACATCAGCCCCAAAAGTCCATCCCTGCACCAAGTTCCCTCCCTGCCTGCAGCCCCATCCCTACGCAAGCCCCATACCCCTAAGGTCTGTCCCTCCCCTTGATGCCCATATCTGCTATGAAGAACAGTCCTACCTCAAGAACCATTCCCTCTGCAGAGTACCATCCTTGCTACTAGGCCATTGTTGCCCAAAGCCAACTACCAATAAGAGACCCATTTCCACTGCGAGTCGTATCCTCGCTTCGATGCCCAATCTGTGAGTCCATACCCCATACCAAGGTTCGCTGCATCTCATGGAATGTAAAATGCTCTTTCGCCTAAAATATTCCATTGAAATTAATTTCCACCACGTTGTTGTTTTGTATAATCACAACAGAAACTATGTAATTTGTTCACTTTGCTTTGCGTTGGGATTGCACAGAATAACATACTCCCAGAAAAACTACATGATACGGATATTGAAAGTCACCTTGTAATTCTGTGCCTGGATTAAGCACTCAGCATGTGCATTTATGCTTTTACATGACACCGAACATCTCAGCAGTGTTTTAAATCCACATAATGCACAGTTGTCAGTATATCATTCTAAGTATTATAATCAGGACAAAGGGTAAAAGACAGTATTGTCACTCCCTAACACACGAGACAACGTGGCTTCATAGTCCTTTGTTAGAGGTCTTCTAAAAATAAGAAATGTTAATGTAGTCAGTGGGTAGCCGGTTTCTCTGCCACAGAGCGGATTCCTAATCTATTCCAATTTCAAATGCCGTCATGTACTAGGAGTGAGAAGGGAAGGAGAAGTGGCAGATGCCAGTGTCAATTAATCCCCGCAGGGGGCCTATGCCTCCTCATGCGAGAAGCCACGACGAGAACGCCGATTGTCATACTCATCCACGGAACGAGGCGCAGGCATCACTGGGCTGGGTGGCTCGCCAGGGGGTAAGGCGGTGTGGCATGTGGGTCAAGGGCGGCGTTAGGGGCGACAGATACATCCAGGGACCCGTCCTGGAGCTCGCTGGCCCTCAGGGTTCATGCCCGTTTGGATTCAGAGGAATTCTGCTCAGTGTTGGTAACCAGTGCTAACAGAAAGGAAATTAACCTCTTCCCTCGATGAAAACCAGCCTGCAAAAAACGTGCCTTTACACAAAAAAGGAAAGGGGAGCGGCTTGTGGAGCACAGTGAGACTCCAAGTGCACAACTGAGCTTTCAATATGACGAGTAAAGCCTGCCATGAAGGGAACCTTTAATTTCAAAAGAGGATTAGGACTGATTCCTAGAATTTTTTGCGTGCTGAAAAGTTACTTTGCGCACTTTTCAGCACGCAAAACTCCTTTCATCGATTCATGAATTGGACTTTGCATGTAATTCTGGGAGTTTGCGTCTGTCCGTCACGACTTTGCATCCAGTCGAGTGCTGTGTGAAACAATCCAGCCAAAATTTGGGATGGGTCTACGCAAAGAAATAAATAGGGGGCGGAACATGCATAGTCTACATTCTCCCTGCAAAATTAGGTAGAACAAGGAATAGTATGGGCGTGTTGAGGGACAGGCCACGCAGAGAAATCGCACGCCCAGTCAAGTGCATACATATCCGTGTTCCTGGATTCCAACATGCAACTTCACGTCGGGAAAATTCATGCGCAAACCTTGTGATCTTACCGCCACATGATAGGAGGCACAAAGCACTAAGCGCATAGGAACCAATGTGCAAAGTTAACGTTTACATAATAATTTGGTGGTGATAGCATGTAGTTGAGATGTTGCTTGGAGTTAGGGGTGATCGTATGCACGTTAACAGGGTGCTGCCTTGAATGATGGGGGTTCGCACACAGATTAAGCGGGTGCTGCCTTGAGTTACGTGAAATGGAACGCTGATTAGCAGGGTGCAGTTTTGGGTTATGGGGGTTTGTACGCAGTTGTGCCAGGGTGCTGCCTTGATTGCGGGGGGACGGCCGGCAGAATTGCCGATGTGCAGGATGGTTGAGATAAGGTAGGCGCAAAGGTTGGTATATGTTGCTGGTTTTGGATTGCTTGGGGGCTTGTTATGCGCCTTCCGGTCGCTACTGTGTTTTCTTTGCACGCCAGGTTACTTTGCGGTTAGAAATATATTAATATGCGGAACGTGCAAAAAAACGTGCATGCAAATAGGCGAAAAGTTGTTTTATCCGCTAAGTACTTTACGGGGACTTTGTGCTTTTTCTATGAATCAGGCCCCTAGTTTTGTTTATGGCTGACTAAAAAGTGTTCAATCACGAATGCGTTAAACATGATTTTGTTTGTGCTGCGTATGTGCTCCAAGGTTGTATAGTGACCAGACTGTTTAAAAATGTGAAGCTACTGCTGGGATATCACTTCACCATACTGATGGGTGTAATGGAAGTGACATCACCTGCCTGTTGACACAAAAGGAAGTAATGTCAAATGTCCTTTGACACTGATGACATCACAGGAAATGATATCACGTATCTGTGCTACAGGACAACTATTGCTTCAAGAAATCACGTATTACTTTGCAGACCTGTAATGGAATCTTCTAGTCGAAGAGCAATTACATACCATGTATTTCAACATGCCCAATATCTCATGGAATCTGAACTAATCATCTGATAATAATGGGTAAAGTGTTTAGCACATAGGTTGCGTCATATCGGTTCTGTGCATGTGTTTGGCCTGCATACGCCTCTGTTTGGTGTTGACCAATATCAGCTTTGTGACCTAATGCACAATTCCAACAGGCATCCTTCAGCTCGAACTCTATAAGACCTCATTAGGAGTTTGCTGGTAACCTGCGTGACCGGCAAACTCCTCTTACCGTTTCTGCTGCCTGATTTCCCAGTATTACCAGAATATTACAGGCGGCGGAGAAACAGTAAATTCTCATCCCATGGAGTCCCGTAGGACTCCATGGGATGGGAACCACTAAACCACTGACACTGTCTTAACAGTGCTGGTGTTTCAGTGAATTCACTTGCGGTAGGGGTCTGAACTACTGGCAAGTCAGGCCTGTAGGTAGTTCACAGTCCCTACTGGCAGACATGTAGATTGCTGGTACAGAAAAGGTGCTGGTGCACATTGTTACCGGCACCTTATTTCCAGACAGGCATACTCATAATGACCCCCATGTCTCCAGTGCATTTACCTTTCCTACTAGAGCGCCAATTGACAATGGCTTAGCCAGACAGCTTAGCTGTTTCCTTTATACCGTCAACCAATTAGATCAGCCCATATCAGGCCCGATTCCCAGATTAGGTTGTTTATGAAAAATTGCCACATCCTTTTCATTATATGATATGATATGATTGTTTATTTATATAGCGCCTATACACGTGTTTCAAAGCGCTTCAAGGAGGGAGGGAACATAGGAAACATCATGAAAACTAAAGGCACATGTGATGTTATCAGTGATGTCATCAATGACATTTGTGATGTCATCTTTGATGTCCTGGGTGTTAGTCTTAGCAGTGCACAGTGGTGGCATGAGTTATGGTTGCTTAGCTTACCATAACTGGTGAATTTCAGGGGTTTTTCGGTTTTACTTGGAACCATAACGTCCCTTTAACAACGTTTTTTTACTGAATTTCATAGGTTTTTAGTAGAGCAACTTAACCATAATGTCCCTTTAACAATGTTTTTTTACTGAATGTATATAAACGTGCCTTATTGAGAGGAATAAACATGCACCTAGTGTGCTAAATAGGCATGATATGATGTATGATTCATATGATATGATTATTTATAACGCTCTTAATACCCGGAACCGGGGATCAATCCGGTGTTGCTCCGTGTCGCCTTGCTTCCAAGGCGCGCACGTTGCCCCTGAGCTATCCTCCCAAGCATGCAACAAAGGGTTGTTATTGTGATAAATGGACCTCTGGAATCTGGTGTTACTGCAGTAAGTGGGCATTCGGCAATATGGTCTACTAAAGCAAATGGGCATACGTCAGTCGTGACTTACTGTGCTATCTGTGTACCCTCTTTACGCTGTGTGCGCTGTGTGTGAACTCATGTGAATGGCTGGACGGTGGAATGTCAGCAAAGATCTTCATCTGTAAACAGTTGCAATTCAGACCCAGTATTTTATGTATTCTTTCCTGAGAACATGTTCACATTTAAGCATGTGTTCATGAAAGATAAAGCACTTAGGGTCAAGCTGCTGCTGACCCTGCGGGGTGCTGGCATCATTAATCAACGTGGCATGATGCACCATCGGAGAGCAATGGCCCTGAACCCATGTTAAAGGCCCTGACTATCCTAGGCCTTTCTACTTCAGCTTCAGGCCATCACCGCCCAGTATATCCTGCATTCCCCTGGGTTATTACTGAAATGAGTATTCCCTCTGGGGATTTTCTTATTGTGTATGCATATTAAGACCTATATGTACAGGTGTTTAGTATTATTAGTAGCGATAATCATCCCTATATTTTATTTTACATTTGTGAAACAGCCAGGTTCTGATCTCTGAGTAGAAGATCAATTCGTGAATGAAAAGGGAGTGATCAGAGCAACATGAACATTACTGAGAACCTCAGTGACATTGGACCTCATTACGAGTTTGGAAGTAGCCATGCTGTTTTTACCGGTATGGCTACCCCAAACCCGGGTCCTGAAAAATGGGAATTACCGGGCCATTCTGACCTTCGTGGGCCCGGTAATTCCCATTCGTGGGACCCGGATCCAGCACGTCCCCATTCCCATTTGAGCCCCTATAGGGCTCTTTGGGAATGGGGAGTATGGTAACAACTGTCCCGTTAATAACGGGACCGTTCCTACCATCCTGTTCTGCTAGCAGGTGCCACTCTGCACGTCTGGTCTGACCAGGCATACAAAGCGGCCCCGCGAGCAGAACTCGTAATGTGGTGGTAGAGTGATAACAGCGCCGGCAGCACTACCAGCGCCGTTATCACTCTAGCGCCAGGGTCATAATGAAGCTCATTGTGTGCAGTTTTCTTGAAGTCTAAAGATGACAATCGTGTTTTGCAGCATTTGTGCTCCAACTTCTTATAAGCCTGGTCTAAGATTTCTGGTTATTTTAGGGCTAGCTCCAGTCCCCTTACGCAAGGATGAGGGTTGATTGCGTTGCTGCTGCTTTCAGGGAGGGCAAGGGTCTCTTGGTAGCAGTTAAATAAGTCACGTAGAGTCCGGGAATAAGCCCTTTAATTTGTGAGTTTTATTTGTTTCATGCAAATCACAAAAGGCACAACAGGCCCAAGATTTGAGTTTGTGAATATGGACCATTTATGGTCAAGCTAAAGTGGTGTTTCACGCATTTCTTCATGCTTTCTCAGGGCCAATCGATATACTTTTCACATTAACTAAATGTTCTTGAGCATCAGCAGCAGGTCGGACAGCAGGGCACTCTCTATCCCCTTGAACAGGCCCTGTTCAAGAACATAAAACGTCCGAAAGGAGGAACATCTATCCACTGGCCTTTGGTGATTGATCAATTTGGCAATATTCCAAGGGTCTCAGTCGCAGGGCCATTGTATAACAACTTTGCTAATTGAAGAAATACCCTCTAACTCCACTCACACTTGTGAACAACACATCACACGCTGTTGGCCTGATTCAAAGGCAAGACAAGGTTTGTCTACAGCAAATTCTCCTCTTAAAGTGTTGCCGCTCCTTCTATGATGCTTTCACTCCTCTAGTATATATTGAAGCATTGTTCTGCAGCAAACCTTTGCAATCACACATGATTTTCTCTTTGTAAACCTTTCAAGCATACCAGCAAATCCACTAGCCAATTTTGTTTTCTGAAAGTACATTTCTTGCTGTTTGTAATTCTTCATTATCTATCAGGCTTTTAAGTTACATACATGCAGTTCCTTTTTCCAGGCAATTCAAGCGACCCGGCTTTACATGTGAACTTCTGGGCTTTCCATCATAACTGCGACCAAGATGATATCAACGTCTTTCATATCAGATTTTTCTTTAGTCAATGATGTGTCAGATATTTTCCTATCAATAAAATGCTTCAAAAATTCAGAAATGAATTCCAGAAATATTGACATATAATTTATAGATTCCCTTAATATTGCATTACTGTGTAGGAGGCCTCTTATCTGAGCCCTTAAATCTTCTATCCATCCACCTTCAAGGCATCCCAACCTATCAGTTTCCTTGCAAGGAGTCTTCTAGCCTTTGGGCCTGGCATGTCTTTGATCTGGTTTGTGTCTGATCTTCAATCACCGTTCCATCATCCGAGTTGAACATCCAACCTTCTTTCCTTGCACTGGGAAGGACATTTATTTTATTGTTCATTTATAACACACTTAATACCAGCAAATGGTTTCTAAGTACGGGATCGGGATTCAAACCTGTGTTGTGTCGCGATGCATTGCTTCCAAGAGAAATGCGTTGCCACCTGAGCTATCCTTCCTCCCCATGCACCATATTTTCTATCTCATGCACCAGTTTATTGAGTGACAATTTTCTGTACAAAATGTTATCGCTTTTCTTTCAATTTTCCAATTACAGATTTCCCTCATATTTTCCTTGTAAATGCCATTTTATGCTTCACGTTATATGTTGTACCACGTTTTTTTTGCTTTGCCCAAAAGGCACCAGGTGTACAGGATAATATTCTGCAAGCTGTATACCATAAATACAGAACTACCCTTGCTGACTACATACATACTGCATTCCCTGCTAATCAAAGACAGTGTAAAGGCATGATACTAAATCAAACAGAGAGGAACAACATATATTTCCTTTTAGTCTAGGCATGTATCAAAAAACCTAGCAACCTCTGCAAGCCTCTGAAACACTTGTGCATAGGCGCGTTACAAATGCCATATCATATCATATCACGCAAGTAAGGGATAGTTTCTTTGTAAATAGTCTATTGTTGAGAGTTTAACTATAATGTGTGGCAGGGGAGTTGCTAGGTCTGGAAAAGACCCGGGGCTAAGCTGATGTTGAAACTGTTGAGACTGGGGGCTAGCTAGTCTTTTGGCTGTAGCTCCTGAGATTCTATCCGGGGCTACAACCAAAAGATCAGGGACTATAGCCCCCTTAGCCCCCCCTAGCAACGTCCCTGATGTGTGGGCGATGCAAGGGCTCAAGTTCCCTTCCTATATTATACTTTAATTACGCACCAGCAAAACAGCTAATACTTAATACCATTACATACGTTATGTTATGGGGTTTATACCGTGCACTGCTACCATTTGAATAGACTCTTGGAGCTTTGAGATCTGCACGAACAGGGCAGTGGGTTTGGTCAGTAAGAACAGAGAGAACAATGCCAGATTGCTTTGCTTTTGTGTTGGTGTGTGTAGATCAGTTGCAAGCGGGCTCTGTGTGCGAGTATATTTCTAGGTGATTTGTGGTGAGGGCACTTAAGGTATGTGCATCCAGACGGTAGCTTCAAATGCAGCGAGCACGGGGATATGTGAACTGGGAACTGTGCTGTACAAGCTCGTGGAAGTTCGTGGAAGAGAGCTATACTTCAGAAGTTTAGTGTGTTTTAAGGAGGGGGTGCCAGTTGGTGTATAATTGGAAATGTCAAAAATACTGTAGTTAAAATCCCAAATATTTCGGCCGTTTGAAAATTCCGAACAGCCGAAAAGTTTTACTTAATCCCCCATTCGGTGGCAATGGGTGCGTGGACCGCAGGGGTTTCCCCGCATCCATGTTCACTGTACTGTGAGTGGGAGTTGCAGGGGGGTCCGATCACAGAAGTGAAAGGGAACAGGTATCACAGGGACACAGTGAGTCGGCGCCACATAGCAAAGTGTGCCACCGCAAGGTAAATAGTGGGGTGGGGGTTGGAGCAAAGTCTGAAATGTTCCGGGGAGAGAAGACCAAAAGTTATTTTCGCAAAAATAATTTTTGGTCTTTTCTCCCTCGAGCATTTCAGCCACGATCTTCCAACCCAAATCTGTTTAATCGCTGTGTGTGAGCGACTTAGTTGATGTGCATAGTATATCATGAAACTAGGCTGTTGAGTGGGTTAGTGAGGGGTACAAAAAGGCACTTGATGCATCAGAGCCAGTATATCTTAGTTGAGGCATCAGTATGCCTCTTACATGTGGTGATACAGCTGGCCTGGTTTTGCCACCTGTGTTTAGAGATCAATTCACTTTAGATCAATATGTCAGGACACAACCTCCAGGGTGTAAAACGTATTCAGTCTAAATGCCCCTTTTTGGTTTTGGCGAAATTGTGTAGCTCCACAGCATTGCCAACAGAAGAGACAGAGAGAGAGAGGGACTGGGGGTTCTGAACTGAGAATATCTAGCTGGCATAGCAATGGGCAAGGCCATGGTATGGAACCACCAAATAACTAAAATCACTAAAATCTCTTTTTTTCAAACGTCTCAGCCATACTACCCAATGACAAGTACCATAACAATATTTGTTTCAATCAGCAGCTTTGTGAAAAGCAAGCTGGGTGCCGGGCTTTCCATTTCCCATTTGCACAGTGATTTCATATTGGGCTATTTTTCACAGACAGATGGGCTATTTTAGGTGTACCCTTCATGGCAGATCTGTTATTTGCCCTCCTGGGGCTGCCTTTTTGCACACACCCACCCACCCTACCCCAGCTCTCTCTACTCCCACCCACCCTTACCCCGCTCTCTCCACCTGCACCCACATGCCCTACCCTACCCCCACTCCCTCTACACTCACCCAACCCTACCCACACTCTCTATAGCCCACCCACCTTGCCACACTCTCTCTAAACCCACCCACCGTACCAACACTCTTTCTAACCCCACCCAACCCACTCCTAATTTCTCTACCCATTCCAACCACTCTACCTCCACTTTCTCTACCTCCACTCTCTCTATCTACACCCACCCACCCTACCTAGACTCTTTCTACCTCCACTCTCTATACGCTCATCCTAACCCACCCACCTACCCTTCCCCCCCTCTCTTTACTCCCACTCTTCCACCCTAGTCCCACTCTCTAGAGACCCCCACTTGCCCACCGTACCCCCCTATCACTACAACCCCCACTCTCTCTATGCACACCCACCAACCCTACCTCTGCTCTCTCTACCCCACCCACACTACCTGCACTATTTCGATCCACACCCACCCATCCCTGCACTCTCTCACCCCACCTATCTATGATACCCCCTCTCTCAACCCCCACCCACCTTATCCCATTCTCTCTCTCTCTCCCTAACCCCCACACCCTACCTCCATCTCTACCACCCATCCTATTTCCACCCTCTCTACCCCAATCCATCCTACCACCACTCGTTCTACCCCCACTCATCGGCCCTACCTCCACTTTCTATCCCCACCCACCCAGCGTACCCCCCACTCTCTAACACACCCAGTTTACCCCACTCTCTAAATCCCACTCTCTCTTCCCCAACCACTCATCCTACACCTGCCGACTCTACCCCCATCTCTCTACCCCATCCACCCTACCCCCACTCTCTCCACCTTCACCCACCCACCCTTTCTGCACTATCTCTACACCCACCTATGCTGCCCACACTCTTTCTAACCCCACACACCGACCCTACCACCACTCACTCTACCCCACACCACACACTCTACCTCCAATATGACTACTGCTACCCACACTACAACCACTCTCTCTGTCCCCACCTACCCTACCCCCACTCATTCTACCGCAACCACCTCTTTCTACCACCACCCACCCTACCCCCACTCTCTCTAACCACACCCAACTGTCTCTACAACCCACCAACCCACCCCACCTCCACTCTCTACTCCCTATCATCCTTCCACTCACACTCTTGCTTTATATGTTACCCTCTCACTCTCAACATTTCTCACTCATATTTCCTCTTGCTCATCATCAATGGCACCCTCTTACCCATCATCGATGACACCCTCCCTCAATCATTTCCTCCCTTGCTCTATTCTCCTTCTTTCTAATTCTCTTGCACACCTGAAACCCTTTATCGCATTTTCCTCTCAAACTTAGCAATCTCCTCCTTGCACCCTGGTGCCTTTAAATGGAAAATGAAAAAAACAGCAGTAACACGCCAAAACTATTGGCTTTGCCAATGCGTGTTTACTTGGGTAGGTTACCTTTAATAGAAGAAGTTGCATGTGAACACTAGTTTGTATTTTTAAACCTGTTCACTTTCACAAAATACTGTGAAGTAAGTATTTTAACTGGAGGGAATTGAATGTAAGCTGTTACTGTCACCAATAAAAGGCCAATCTTGTTAAAACGATTGATAAGTTCAATCAATGCATTAGTGAGTATTTCAGTTGTTGAGGCGGCTTGGCATTTTGTTTTCGTCCCATTTTCCCGCCAACTTTATTTAGAAGTTCAATGTTTATGAAGCATTAATTATCAAAACATTGCGAAAAAACAATATGCAGTTGTGATCTTACAAATATATGTGGTTATAGGAAATCCGACCCATGATTACATGGGGCCTTGAAGACGATATGATCTCGTTGTACCTTCATGGGGTTTGGTGCCCTCAACCCCTAAACATAGATACCAAGTGGTCCCATGTAATGCCCACTTCCTTAAACCAGTCTTGGTTTCCCCTGTTACATTCTGGGACTTGCAGTTTCTTGTTCCCATTGTAACTATTAGCCTGCAAGCCCCAGCCTACAAAGGTAACAGTCAGGACTAGCGCAAGGTGTCACGCATGACATAGGGCCAATTGCCCTTAAGTCTAGGTTGCCCTCCTCTGCTCAGACTGCACCACATCCTTTTCACCCCTTTCCCTAGTCATGAGCAGAAGCCAACCGTAGCAGGTTGACCACTAGAAAGAGGAAAAAGGTGATGGAAGGCAGCCCCGAAGGATTGAACCATAACAGAAATAGAATAATAAAAACAGATGAGACAAGTGTTTTTTTCAAATGAGTTGTTAGTGACACCCTGGTATTGCGTGGGAATCAAGTATTACACATTTCTTATACATGTTATAACAGTGACTCTGTCAGCATTCACTGCCATAGGAAGGGGGCCTGATTGATGGAGTGTCCTTGTGGCAGGTCAATTCGCAAGAACAACGGTGGAAAGTAATTACAATGACACCGGGCAGCGAATCTGCTGTCAACTTTAAACAGAGATCTAATAATGGCACACCTGCGAACTCAATAACGAATGGCCAAGCAAAAAACAACACAGCCAGAGCACAACAGGTGGAAGACACTGCTCAGTGACAGCTACATACGTTCGGGCGAAGCCAAGCACGCCCACATAATGAGCCCACACTTGCTAACAGGTCACGGGTGTTGCTTTTAATTAACAGGGCTGGTGCAGAGATGAGTTTTGGAAAGCTGAAACGAATACAAATAAGGCTTTAAATCAAGCCCTACACGGAAATAGAGCAACCGAGCCTAACTGGGGTATTGGAACACAGCACCGACCTGTGCAGGGCAGCTGCATGCACAGATGTGCACTCAGGAAGGTTGGCGGCTCGAACCACCAAATAGATGATGTGCAGACAGCGATGAAAATCAGCAGCACGCCGCACAGCCAGAGAAGTGCTCCCTACGCAGCTGAGAAAGTGCTTCGCTATGCATTTGGCTGGATGCATTCTCGCAGGACCCTCACATGATTTTGGGAGTGTTTGGCCTGCCATCCCGGAAGTGTACGTCATTTTAAATCTCACAAAAAAGATGTGATGGTCCTGCGATTTGTATTTTAGGAAAAACGTCCTGAGTGAACAATGGTGGAATTTAGTGCAGTGGAATGCAAAGTCGAACTTGCATTCATTTCAGCTCCAGTCAGAAGCCTTAGCTCTGGGGGTGAATCTCGGGGCAATTTGTCGAGTGTGTTCAGCCATCAGAGCCCTCAAATCTCCCAAAGGAATTGTGGGACTATAAAAGACTCAGCTCTGTCAATGTCCCTCTGCGAGTTTTGCTAGAATGCTAGGGAATGCACAATAAATGGCAGACTCAACATTGCGATGTTTTATGGGTGCAGGACTTCGTATTTTTTTAGTGCAGTTTAGTGTTGTTTGCAGAGTTTTTGTTGTCTATTTGTTGCCCCATTGTCTGCTTATTGTTTGCTCAGTGTTTTGTTCATTTTAACATAATAAAAAGCAAATACACCTTTGTCTGTTTCTTTTGTCCCTTTTCCCTTTTGTTTCACCTGATAAAACTTTAAAGGCCATAAAAAAGTTCCTGTACCGGTTCCTTCCCCAACAAATACACACATGTAGTTTTATCCTTTCCCAGTTATCCTCTGCATGTTGGTTCTTTCCGTCATCTCTCAATATGTTTTCTGTGCTGGCTTGTCATTCTTATTGTGTCTATCTGTAGTACATTGGGAGCACTGAACTGTTGTGTTTGTGTTGTGTTTCCTTCATTTGGTGCACTTCTTTCGGTGTCTTTGGTTCTCTGGTTCTCGAGTTTGCCAAATTTCAGATTCTCATAAGGAGGCTAGAGGCATGCTCGTGGCACTAGGAAGGTGCTAGGCTGTGAGGAGGAGGAGCTGCATTTTTCCTCGCAGGCAGTGGAGGATACCAACAAATTTGATGAGAGTGAGAACTTTGTGCTGTTGGTTGATGCCTGTTCACGAGACACTGCCACTAAGCATCAATGGGCAGTCGGTGGGGGAGGTTGTGGGATTTGGGGTGGCCTAAGGAGAAGGAGGAGGACGCAGGACGAGACGAAGAAGAGGCCACTTGATCACAGAGGCAGGGAAATCAGTGACTCTGGTGGAGGCACCCATGGAATTAGGGGAGGCAGGACCTCTGGTGGAGCCCCATAAAGAGAGAGAGCTTGTGGTGAAGACAGAGGGCATGCGGTGGTGCAGGAAGAAGACACAGGCATGTCCCTCACATGGCAAGAGGCGGGAGGCTGCTACAAGATGCTGCAAGCTCCCTGGAGACAACATCTCTGCAGAATCACAGTTCCGATCTCAACAGGAGTCACTGCAGAGGAGGAAGTTGTCTTCTTCTAGCAGGGCAAGGATGCAAATGAGAGAGAGATGCTTTAGGAGGGGCTTAATATCGGGGAGGAACCTCAGGGGTAGGGCCAGCCTGCAGCGCTGGCTCAGCGGGCAGTGGTCCAAACTGAGGAGGGCCAAATGAAGATGGACCCTCTCCCGGTGCCTGCAGTTCCTGAGGGGGAAAGGCAGGTACTACAGTGCCAGGGACCACAGATATCTTCTCCCTCCAGACAGCCCATGTGAGCGTGAGAGTGGTAGTACGTGGATATGCAACTGAGGAAGATTGTCAAGGGTGACAAGTGCTTGGGATCCTGCATGGAGTGGATGATGATGAGACGGTCAGGCATAGCAGAGAGGCAAGGGCAATGCCCTAGAGACAACAGAAATGCAGAATCACCTGTGTCAGTGGCACATGAGGCGTACAGTTCAAATTACTTCCCTGTCATGCCTAATCCTACCAGTGACTCAGCTGCCACAAAGCCCACTCCAGCAGTGGTGAAATTGCTAATACTAGCAGCTCCCATGGCCAGGGTTGGGAATGCCATGCCAAGCATCTGGAAAGTCCTGCATCTGGAAAACCTGGGCAACCAGTGCCAGTAGCACTGGCGACTGGGTCAATAGCAGGCCCTTTTTGTCAGCAATACCCTAGCAAGCAGTTGGAGGTAGCAAGCCAATTGAAGGACCTGCTATTTGGTAAAATCCATGGGAATGGATGATGAGGCATGCAACCATGTACTGCTTACATAGCGTAGTGTCTCTTGGCCAGGAAGCGCAGCATGCCACATAAACTGGCGATGCCTGACTCTTCTCTCAAGGAGACTGCACACACCTGAGAGTGACAGTGATTTGTGGGAAAGCCTGTGATCTTTAGGGGGTGGCAGCACTCTGTGAAAGAGTCTGTGGTCTTTAGGGAGTGGTGTTGCTCTGCGGGAGAGCCTGTGATGATACGTGTGTTACGGTGGCAGCATCACTCTGTGGGAGAGCAGGACAAGCTTTGGGAAGCGGGGGAGGTGGACATGAAAATAGTAGGACTCAAAAATGTTACTGGCAAAAAGGCAATTGCATGAAGGTAACAGCTTTCTGTTTCCCAGACTCTCTCCTACACACACACACAGACACACGCACACACGCACAGCTCTGAAACAACCTCACGGCACTTTTCGATGTCTGATTTTCTCGACTAAAAAAAGAATTTGAGTGCCGTGTAATTTGCAAAAGCCTGTTGTAATAGCACAGATGTTTCATTTATTAGAGAGAATAGGCCTGAAGCCATTTGTGCTAATGTTTTATAACTAGGCAAACAAGAAAGTGAGAAAAGGAAAAAAAAACAGCTACTGCATGTTTTGCTACGTTAGCAATTAGTAAAATACATTAATTCAAATTATAGTATTTAAGGTGTGCACATATTAATAATAGTCCTTCTCTTTGTTAACTGCCCTTGAATGCTATACAGAACAAAAGAACAATCATATTAACTAAATGCTAGTTTGGGCAAGAAGATGGTATTGAGGGGCTGGAAAACACAGATTGCACCTACTGTTGAGGATTGGATTGAGGGGATGTCTGGTCTTGCAAATATGGAAAGGACGATTTATAAGAGACAAGGGCCCTCATTACCACCCTGGCGTTGGACCATGGTGCTAATAGCACCATGGTCCATGCCGGTAACTTACTGGGCCTCATTACGACCCAGGCGTTAAGGGTTAACGCCGTCGTTAACCCTTAACGCCTATTCTGATTTTAACGGCTGCTCTTAGCAGCCGTTAAAATCCATGGCGCTAACCTGCCATGATGCTAATTACGCCACCGTAATTTACGGTGGCGTAATTAGCGCCTTCCCCACTCCCATTATGCCCTATGGGGCAAAAATGGGAATGGGGAAGGGAAAATGGGAAATGGGGATTTACCGCCCCACTCACCTTGGAATGGGGCGGTAAATCCGCCATCCACCATGGTGTAAACGTAGTTTACACCATGGTGGTAAAGTTGGCGCAATTAGCGCCTGGGTCGTAATGACCCCCGCCCTCATTACAACCCTGGCGTTGGACCATGGTGCTAATAGCCATGGCGGAATAGGGAATTACCGCCCCATTTTGAGGTTGGCGGGGCGGTAATTCCCCATGCCGCCATTGCCCTTCCCCATTCCCATTTTTGCCCCATAGGGCTCGATGGAAATGGGGAAGGCGCTAAGTACGGTGCCGCAAATTGCCACCGTGTCATCCATGATATTGCTTTGTTTAGGAGGCAGTGAGGTTTGCTAACCTCAGCTGGTATTTCCCCAGGGCCCCACTTAGCCTCAGTACTTGAAGCTTTATTGTTGCATTCTGCCATTGTGATTGTAAAATGCAGAGTACATGAACCATTTGTCACTAATGTTTTGCAAGGAAATGCCCTGTCTGACAACACAGCACGAGTTGTGACATTTGGTGGCCATTTGGCTACTAATAATGTCCTTATTTGTAGGAGAACGGACCAGTCTCTGATTGCTTCAATTTTTAACTATTATGGTTCTAATGCAGAATGTATCTCCTGAACAAGAGAAGGCAAACTGTTCTAGCAAAAGATGTGAGTACCATATGGATAATCTAAGAAGCTATTGTGAGGGCCACTTGGGAGCAGTGTGAGCGCTGCTCCGCTAACATGCTCACCTGACCCATTCTGCAGCCCACATGGGTAAAACAGATACAATCTCACCTATTTAGCACAACCGGTTTGCATCTTACGTTCCCACTGTTGCTTGTTGTTATTATAACACTTGTTCCGTTTGATTATCCCACAAAATGGGTCAATCTGACAAAACTTGGCAAACCACACAACCAGCTCCAGAAGGTCTGTTAGCAATCTACAGGTGGAATTTGTGCATCCCCCTAAATGTTTGTCTTGTGGGTTTATGTTGGACACAGTTGATGTATGTTTTGCATTTAATTGGTTGGAAGCTTATCCCTGTAGGAACGCAGAAAACATCACTGCAGAAAAAAAGCTGTTAGCAGAAATTATTCCTCATTTTGGTCTCCTATCTACCATAGACCATGAGAGACTTCCCTAGTCAGGTGTTTAGAGATATCTGGAAAGTTCTGAATATCAATCAGCACCTCCATTGAGCGTATCACCCTCATACTAGTTATACCATAGAGTGCTGCTATGCTTATATTAAGATGTGATTGTCAAGGATTTATCAGGAGACTAGCCTTAGTTGCCCAAAAGCATTGCCACTTGCATTACTCCATGTATAAAATGATGCAAATCACAAACTTTAATTTTCAGCATGTGAGATCCTGATAGGGTGCTCTGAGGAATTCAAACATTCGCATGGTGGGCGTGTGCTCGCCTGGGCTTTTTAATTTATTTTTTAAAAATGAAATTGAATGATGGTAGATCAACCTCCGGAAAATGTGTGGGGCTATATGCTCACTGCATGACAAACACATAGACCCATGTACTCTGGCGGTCCCCACTGTCATATTTCGTTGGGATATGACAGGACGAGTACACAATGCATCTCCAGAAGGGGGAGGGCCAAACCTTCCCCCTGCCATGGCCAGTCTAATTAACTTACAAAAGGCTCCATGGATCCACCCTGTCCTTCTGTTGGGCCCTGCAGCTAGTGGCAGTGATTCTCATAATAATCAGAGAGTAATTCAAACAGGCGCACATGGGACCTGGATGCATAGAGTAACAAAGGAGATAGGAAACCCCAACAACCTTTCACATCACTGCGTCAACCGGAATCCAGTTCTTGCCCTCAGTATTGATTGACAGTGAACTGTCATGCCTGGGAATACGTGTTTACAGTAGTCAACCATGCAGGTGGGCCCTATTGATAAGGTAGAAGTATGTGGTTTGCGGGAACCAGAAAGTCTGGTCTCGCCACAGTTTCAAGGAAGACCTGCCACTTTAATCAGGAACCACAGAGAGATCCATTAATCAGAGAGACCCATTGATCCACAACACACAGGAAGATTAGTGTGACTTAGTATTACAAGTTTTCATCCCTTTATCTTTCTGTTGCAAAGCACTCTGGTCATGACCTCACACATACAGGAGGTTGGTGGTGGGGACCCGGATTGCTTCACTAAGGGAGGCTTAGCCTACAGCAATCACTGTGGCCCATTTCGCTTTAAATGAGGGCTGAGCCCCTCTTTTGGCAGATCATCTTAAGGTTTCACCAGAAGCATGAGGAATAAAGTATCATTGGACCCTGGCTGAAGGTGCAGTCTGCCTTACATTTTCCATCAGTGAAGGAAGGCCAGGACCTCCAAGGAGGGAAGCAAGACTCTCCCCTAAACATCTCCAAGGGAGCAGCAGGAGATATCAAATCCAGAGGACTCTCCAGCAGCTCCAGAACCGGTACCCAGCCAGCACACAGCATGCCCTGCTAGGCTCTGCAGCAAGCTTCCTGGTGGTAAGTGCCAGAAGGTCTCTGAACCCGAAATCAAGGACAAAGCAGCTGCATGCAACACACTCCACAGCTTTGTGTTGTCTGCCTTAAAGGATGACACAAGCCCAGTGAAGAAGCTGGGAGAGGTGCACTGACGATCATCAACCGACGTCTGCCTTAAAGGACATTTTTGAGCCAGTTGAGTCCCTCCAGCTACAACCAACTGCAACGCTGACCGTTTTTACGCCACAGTCGCTTAAAGACTTATGAGACGCCTCAACCAGTGCTTCAGAACCAACGACCAGCACTGAGGCAACGATTCCTGACCCCGAGCCGTGGCCTGCATCTGTCCGTCCAGCTTTGCTCGCCAAGCTTTTTGCCACCTGATACCCGCAGCTGTCTCCCACCTTGACCTCTGTCACAGAAGCTTCAAAGCACCCTGAAACCGGCTTAACGGCTTGACCCTGTCGAGCACCGAACACTGAAAGCCCCTAGAGACATTTTTTAAGACTCATTGCTCCCTTTGTGCTTAAGCCAAGTATCCTTAAACAGTTGCAATTATTTAGCATACTGACTACTCTCCTGTCAGTATCCAGAGTGCATTTCTTTTCCTTCTTTGAAACTGTCTGTCCTTTGTATTCCTTTACAGGGTGGTTTGTACTTCATAGTGTTGCTAGAACTGTCTGTTGTAATAGTAATAAAGTAGATCTTTTCATGAAACCTTGCCTGGCAATCCTTTTTATCATTGGGTAATAATTGTATTTTCTCTGTTTTGCAACTAACCAACGATCCATGACCTTTCAGAGATAAGCCTGCTGTTCCGTCCATGTTACCAAAATTGGACAAGAAGGTTTATAATTTGCTTCTTTTTGCAATCTGTTCGGATCCCTTCTGGTGTACTAGAGGTGTGGGGCTGATTGAAGGTTTAGAAACCCGTGTTCATCCCCGGACCACTGGTGTCCCAGAAGTTGATTCATCGCAGGCTCCTGCATATGGTCGCTATCCCTCCCCTAGCTCAGTGTAAAATGACCCACTTTCTAGAGGATGAAAACATCATAAACTACTGTAAATCTTTGTTTAAGGCTATCAGATCGTTTTACTTTTAGGAGAAAGAAGCACTAGTGAAGCTCCCGATGGTCCCTGCCATTCTTTTGCGCCTGGTGATGGGAATTATAATGCGTGCTCCAAAGGAACTCAGCCCTCCAATCTAAATGGAAAGGGTCATTCCAGGTTATTCTGACTATGAACAATGCAGTCAAGTGTTGCGGACATTCAGTGTGGATTCATACAGAGGAAGTCTCCAGGATGCCCGAGCAATGGTGCAGGAGACTTGTTATAAACAACAGCTGAAGCATCCTGGCTACTTTCTCAGTCTCTGGGAAGCCATGTCATTCTTCATATTTATGGGGGTTTATTAAGGCTGCATGACCCCTGAAGTATTGTGAGGAGTTGTTGATGATAAACAAAATATTTGGAACTTTTATCTTACAAACTGAACGTGGACTGTGTGGAACTGACTGCACAATATGGTTTTCCTCCATCTGATTGTTATGTTTCCAGCAGTGATTTATGTTATTCTTGAGACTGATTGTCCTACATCCACAGGCACTAACATTGACCCTTGGTTCAACATCTGGAACAGTTACCTTATTTCCACCTGGCTGGACAGTAGCTTAGAATATAAATGACTACCGGGTCTGTGTTCATCCACCCCACAATATAGACTCTGGTTTTCCATTGGCACCCATCCTCCTTAATTGGGGGAATATCTGCAATGACTTGAGATTGATCATTGGGTTGGGAGGTCCTAAGGTCTGTGATGAATATGGTTTTCAGCAAGGCTTTACTGGGCCACCAATTTTCCCCCACCTTCTGAATTGGATAAGAAAGCTGCTTCTATTAGGTTGGGCCCTCCTCTGTTATGCTAGTAATGGCCCCCAATTTATGGGCATTAGCAAATGTGATTATACCCTATCAGCCTCAAAGAACATTATGATCACTGGTGGACATTTATTGTTTGATTCTGGCTTCTCTTTCACACAGCCTGGACATATGGCTTATCATGTTGCATATTTTATTTGTGGAACATATGCATGCAGGGCCATTAGTCTGTTGAATCAGTTACATTTTTCCAGCCATCAGACATTACACCACACTGCCAATACCACTGTGACATAATGGAGGTTCTGCGCGGTACACGTTTGCCAAAGGTATGGGCTATCTGTTGCCCTGGTTGTGAATTGTGTTGGATAGAGATGTAATATGTGAGCTGTCATTGCTTTTAGAGAGAGTTTCTAATGCACATCTGATTCCATGGACCAGATGGACAGTGAACAGGTAGTGTTGTGTACTATATTTCTACAAAACCACATGGCTTTGAACACCAAATTAGCCTCCAATGGAGGATTATACACCTTAAAAAGCTCTGGGCCTTGGAACTATTTTCCCAATCATTGTAGAACATATCTGATATAATCTCATACATCTGTAAATCCGCTGCTGCCCCAGCTGGAAAAACACAGATACATGTGTTGGAATTGGCTTACCACATCATTAGGATCCTTGGGAACCTCCATATTTCATGTTATCCTGATCCTACTAGCATATCTGGTTTGAATGTATTGTGTGATTCTTCATATAAAAAGGTGCTCTTAACTGCACACGCAAGAGTAGTGCAAATACTATGAAAGTACGGGAACGTTTGAAGATAATGGCACTTTATGAAGAACTGTCAAGAGGAAATGAGTAATGGTTATATTCACATATCAATGGAACAAGTTTACCAGATGGTGAGGCTCTTTATTTATTTAATGTATTGTGTGTTACAGTTTAGTCTTTATAAAAGCCTCTTAGGAGGAAAACCTTAAGTAAAAACAAAAGTTGAGTGTCATGTATTGAGCAAAGACCAGTCATAAAAGTGTATGGGCCTCATTACACGTTAGGCGGTACGGGTTTACCGGTACTGGTAAGATCACTGGTACCGGTAAACCCTTACTGCCTTACTACGAGTTCCTTTTGCGGGACCCGACCTTAACGGCTGGTTTTACCAGCCATTAAAGTAGGGTGCCGCAAAGGGACCTTGGAGCTAATTACAGTACCGCAATTTGCTGTACCGTAATTAGCGCCTTCCCCATTCCCATTATGCCCTATGGTGGCAGAAATGGGAATGGGGAAGTGCATTGGTGAATGGGGAATTACCGCCCCCGCTCACCTTGGAGTGGGGCAGTAATTCCACCATCCACCAAGGCGGACACAGTAAAATACCGGCGGCAACCATGGCGCTAATAGCGCCATGGTTACCGCCTACCGGTAATGAGGCCCTATATCTTTCAGTTAGACAGAATAGGCCTGAACCCATTTTGGCTAACGCTCTGTAATGAGGGAAACAGGAAGGTGAGAAAAGGAAATCATGTATAAGAAACAGCGACTGTTCATTTTGCTTTGTTAGAAATGAGTAAGGAAGACCACTTCCACATGAAAATCCTAAGGGGATGTATTTATTATTAATACTCCTTGTGTTTGTTTACTGGGCTCGTCTGCTTCAAAGCAGCTTGATTTGTTATATTAACTGATACTTCTCACCACAGCTGCAAGGTTTCCTGTCTACCAACTAAACACACAACGTTAATGTCTAAAGTATAATGAAGTACAATGAACCTATTGCAATGTAACACCTTCCCTTTGTACTGCCTCACTGACATCACATAATCTTCCAGTATCGTCTTGTATTTGTCACTATAAGATCAAAAAAGTAAAAAAGAGTGTTGAAACGTGGGTGGCGGAAAGTATCCCGAACATCCTGTGGAAACTCTGATCATTCAGGCTGTTTCCAGCTGTGTAGTGGCTACAAAATTAAACGATTTTTAATATGACCTAATTCAAATAGGAGCTCCATGTTTTTGTTACACGATACCATGTACCAGGTTACACGTCATGATCCAAGCTGGTGTGCTGCCTATGAGTAGATGTTGCTCCATGTTATTGTGCAATGAAGTCATAGGACTTTTTTAAATGTCAATTTTATTTATTTATTTGTTATTTGTAGAGCGCCGGCACACAGGCTCGTATGCATAAGGGCGCTACCACAAAACATAAGCAAACAAACGTCTACATAGGCAGCAAAGCATACAAAGGAAAGCATATAACAGGAAAAAGCAAAGGGAATGTGAAATACATCAATTCAATACAATCCTTTGCTAATGTTATGGAGTGCCAGACATACAGAGGCCTCAGGCCACCGGAAAGCAAAACAAAAGGCAACAAAGCACAACACAAAAGTAAAAGGAGCAGAAGTTACACTACCATACAATACAAAAAAACAAAACCAAAAACAAATATGACAAAGCAACTAACACCAAGCAATCATAAAAACAGCAAAAAGCTTAAATTGGAGGTAGAAGACAACTTATTTAACTTCTTGTGCGAGTTCAAGAACCCTGGAAGATTACTCAGGCCACAACCAACAGTGATGCAGTCAGTATTGTTATCCATTTACCATTCAGGTATTTGAGTCCTCCGAAGGAGTCTTAATTCTTGAGTTCTAATGCATCCTTGGCCCACTCTTGCATGGAGCCAGGACAGAACCTTGTTCCAGAGTTCTTGTCTAGTTGCAGTCCTCTCTGGCCTAGCCATATTGTTAATAAGCACATTTCTGTGGTCCATTATGAGTGTTCTTACGTGTGGCTCTGAGATCTATGGCATTCTAGATTTGTTGGTGTGCAAGTCCCTCCCAAAAGGAGAAGTAGCTAAATTATCTCTTGGAACCGCAGAATCAAAAGTCAATTGCCAGATTAACATTGCTTCCCAATGAGGGTCTTTGGAAGCTGACACTAACGCGACATTAGAGGATGGACAGATTAAAACAGACTGACATTCATGGCTTTTGTTACCAACCAATAACATACTGCTAAACTCAGTTGGGTCGGTTTGACAAGCTATATCCAGTGGCCTGGAGTGAACCGCAATGATATTCAAGTCAGCCTGACACTCTTTGTCAATACTTTCTGGTGGTAGATGTAGTGTAATCTTGTCAAGCGATTCTGCCCTAAGGCAGAACTCCCTGCTGCATTTACATAGGTTAAGATCAAAAATAATCTTTTCGTTAAAGACTTGCCAGATCACAACACAAGTGTGGTCCTCATCCAGCCCTTTCAAATCTGTCTGGGACTGTCCCAAGACCTCTGCAATGAAATCATCCATGTGTTTCAACAGGCACTGCAATGCAGTAGCCACTGCCGAAAGATAGCTGATTGAGATGTCCAAGTGATTTTCGAGGGACATTTCCTCTGACACACTTGCATGATCAGTCTTGCAAGCTATAGAGTCACTATCCAGCTCCAAGCTTATCAATGCAATGGTCCTTATGAAATCGTTGATCTAATCGGTATGTTCCCTCCTCTTGGCTAGGAGGAGCTGTCTTCTGCGAATACTCCTCGCCAAGATCTCGGTCACACAGCCCTTCCTTAAACCTGTATATGCAGAGGGGGAATCGGACTCCTGGAAGACCTGGTCCATTAATGAGGATTTCATCCTCTACTGAAGGGGCTCCTTAGAAGCTTCCACATTGGCCTTCTTGGGCTGGACAAGGGCTATAACTATACATCGGGGTCAGTATTGCCCAAAAAGGCCCTATTAGCCCTGGTTAAAGGCATAATGTCAGTCTGTCCTAGCAAAACACCAACACTGATGTAAGCAATCAGGAATCCCACCATCCCCAGCTCAGGTCTATACAGCACTACGGGCCAGTACAGCCCAATACAACACCCTGTAGTCCATCCACAGTACACAACACTATGCACATATCAGGCCTGGCACCATAAGGTGTCAATGTGTATCTTCTTCCTTGTCTTCCACTTGACCAATCCCGTGCACTAGGGCTAGCTGGCTCCTTTGCTGGTGGTGAACCGCTAAAGAACTGCTGTCCTCAGCAACAGCTGCTGCTTGTATTGGAAACATGCAGCACACAGCATGATTACATTTCTCGTGCAATTAGAGACAATAGCCTTGCCTACACTAAAAGTTGTCTTTGACTGCACATTTGTGGGCTGTAGATTATTGATTCAATTGGCAACTTGCACAAGTGCAACTAGCCAGATGGACCACTTGCTGTACCAGTACTGTACTGGGCCTTCAACCCGTCCCACAGGTAAAGTGTCCAAAGGTTAGGCATCAAGCACGTGTGCAGCTTATGTCCACTATCTGTTCCTCTTGATGACTCATCTGTGTTCGACATGCCTGACTTAATGGTGAGGGGGACCCGCATCATCATCTCCCCTTAGGCTGTGTCACACTGCTCACAGCGCTTTTAACAGGTGTCAGTGATGTACTGCCCCCTGATGCAATCAATCTTGGGCTTGGCATTCTCGGTGTAGTTGGTAAACCTTGGGTTGGTTGATGTTTTTTATCCGGCTACCTCTTTTCTTTCTACTATCATTGTTCCATGCTCTTCAGCAAAGCATCTCTATACATTTTCATGGTGTCTCCTCCTTTTGATGTTTGCTGTGCCTCCTCCCCTGGCACGGACACATGCCAGTGAAAAGCAGCCACTTTTAACCAGGAATGTAATTTCACCAGAATGCCAGGGGTAGTGGAAGTGACATCACGCACCCCTTAACCTCTGATGACATCACAGGAAGTAAAGTAATTTGACCCCACCCCAAAGTGACATCACGGGAAGCGATTGAACACAACCTTTCACTCTTTGACAAAACAGGAAGTGGCATCACATAGCATTGTTCCTCAGTACACTACAAAAAACATGGTTACGATATCACTGCCATTTCATAGAAGAATGGATCGCCATATGTATTGTTATTATCAGTGTCTATAGGCCCATATTACCAAATTACTGTGAATGCAAGCAAACATCCAAGGCTAAATGATAATGGTGTGTTATTATATAGCACTTATGCGTATCTGTATTCGTATTTTATTTATTTATAAAGTGCACCTGGTCCAAGGGCATCTGGGCGCATTTCTTAGTGTTACAGAGACATAGGGCCTCATTACGAGGTAGGTGGTAAGAGATTACCGGCACCGGTAAGGACACCGGTGCCGGTATTCCCTTACCACCCTATTCCGAGGTCCTTAGCGGGTCCCTTCCTCAACGCCTGGTTTTACCAGGCGTTGAGGAAGGGACCCGTTAAGGGACATCAGAGCTAATAACGGTACCGCAATTTGCGGTACCGTTATTAGCTCCATCCCCATTCCCATTGAGCCCTATGTGGGCTCGAATGGGAATGGGGAATGGTTCCTGAATGGGGACTTACCGGGTCCTCCAAGGTTGGAATGACCCGGTAAGTCCCTATTTCGGGATCCCGGAATGTGGTAAGGGGTAGCCATGGTGCTAACAGCACCATGGCTACCTCCTACCTCGTAATGAGGCCCATAGTATGCTGGCAAAAACAGATTTACATAATACAGATTACATAAGGGTAGAAGAACAGAGATTTACAAAAGAATTTACATGATAAATTACAGAATACAGGCCTGTGGGCCAACATCAAGTTAAATGAACAAGAGCATAAAGGATCGTTATAAACATTGAAGCAAGAGGAGATTTACGAGTCTTGTGCCTGGAGCCACAGTTTGACATTGCTCTTGAATAAGTGAAAAGAGGGTTCAGACCAGAATGGGGTTTGGGCAATGAGTTCCACAATTTGGTGGCAAGGAATGGGAAACTGGATCCATCGGCTTTCCTGAGCTTGAATCTAGGCAAGGAGAGGCAGTGAGCCTGTGCTGATCACTGTGGCCGGGTGGAAGTGTGGGGAGAGAATCGGGTAGCCAGATATTCAGGGGCCTGGTTAGCTCAGCATTTATGCATGAGTGCCAGAGTTTGGAGGGAGATTCTTTGAGAGACCGAGAGCCAGTGGATGCTCCATGTAGTGTCCGAGATATGCTGGTTCCTTGGAATATTTAGGGCTGTCATGATGGCATTTTTATGGGTTACCTGAAGCTTACTGATGTTCCTTTGACTGGTCCCTAAGTAAAGGCCATTACAGTAATCTAGTTTAGACATGATCATGGTTCTAGCAAGGATGGTGCAGTGTGAGGTGTTATAAGTTTACATGTGTAAGCTGATGCCGAGATTACAACATTGGTTTGTCGGGTAAGAGACAAGGTCGAATCAAGATAAATCCCTAAGGTTTTGGTGTCATTAGATACCTTGATGGTATTGCCATCAATGCTGAAGGATGTGAATACAGGGTGTAATCTATTGAGTCTGAAATGGGAGCCGAGGATGAGTAGCTCAGTCTTTTCGTCATTCAGAGACAGCCCATGTTGTGCCATCCAAGCCTGAATGACCTGATAGACATCATTTAGCACTTTGGTGTCCACTGTGTGATTGTCACGACCCTCACCCAAAACCCCCTCTGGCAAACCCATTGGCCAGGTGGAGTCAGGACTCGGGCCTCTAGAACCTGGCATTCTTTTCCAAAACCCTCTTGGGGCCACTCCTGGTGCCTATGGCGCCAGGCTCATACACCATGAAAAACATGTGCTTGGGAACTACTTAATGTGTTATCAGCCAACATGGAGGCTTCCACATAGCTTGGTTCTAAAGAACCAAGCTATGCGGTCTAGTGCTTTGGGTGTGCAGCCTAGGGACTACTTTACTTGGACTATTTTGTTGGGGCTATTTAAACCACACCCGAGCAAGACAACACGCTTCGCGTTACTTTGCAGCTTGCAACGTGATGCTCACCGTGTCCAGCTATTCCCTCGAACCTCAGAGAAGCGGAACCTGCAAGGAGACAAAAGGAACATTATTAGCAGCAGCATCTTACCTGCAGTCTTCATCTTTAGCCACTCGCAGCTACTGAGAACAGCTTCCTCGAATCTGCACGCCTCCCGGACAGAACGACCTGAAAGAGGAAGATAGAGGCAACATTAAAGAAAGCAGTAGAGACATTTGCAAGTTACGAACAGCTCAAAAGGCTTACCTGGCTGGTCGCCTCTCGGCTGGCACCACTCCGGACATTCCACTCGCGCTGAAAAACACTGTGACCTACAAGGAAGGAAAACACAGGTTAGCAAAGGCAAGACTTTGCAGCGCTGCGCATAGCGCTTACTTACCGCATCATAGCGCTCTTAATACACCATCATTTACCAGCGGGGCTCAACCAAGCCAGTTCGCCGTGCTGAAGCTCTGCATACCTAAGGGAGAAAAAAGAGACATTTATAAACAAAGAAAGGCATGCAGGATAGCAACAAAACTAAAGAACAGCAATAAGACCTACCTGAACAATATCAAACGGGCCAGCGTCAGTGAAGTAACTGGACCTCACACACCCATGAAAGACAACGTGCCCCTGCAAATAAGGCAGGACGGAGAGCACGCCTAACTCTACCACAAGGCAGAACCTTCCCCGCAGACCACATCTGGGCAAAGCTGAGAAGCATACAGGCGAGTAACCCGGCTGGGTGGCATCCCTGTAGATACCAGGTGAGCGTAACAGTGATTGCCCATGATAGGAATGAGTATCTGGGTGTCATCAGCGTAATTATTATAGGTGATGCCCAGATGGTCAAGAATATCTAAGAGTGGCTTTGTGAACACGTTGTAGAGTATGGGATAAACACACGATCCCTGAGAGACCCCACACAGGACAGGCGAGGGTTCAGCCGATGCTGACAGGGAGAAAACCCTCATGGATCTGTTGGCCAGGAAAGATTTGATCCAGGTGGTGGCTTTGTCAGAAAAATTAGCTGCAGATTTAAGATAGTGATAAAGAATTTGATGATTGACAAGGTCAAAAGCTGCTGATAAATCAAGCAGTACTAGGAGTGCCAATTTGCCGTTGTCTTTAAGGTCTTCAATTTTAGTTTTTAAAATTGATCAAGGCAGTTTCAGTTCCATGCCTAGGTCTGAAGCCCGATTGCCTGAGACCAAGGAGTTTATTGGAGTTAAGGTATTCCTGGATCTGTAGGTAGGCAGCTCTGTCGAGTATTTTAAGTGCGTTATATAAAACAAATATATATAGATTATCACCCAACCTGTGTTGGCACTCATTTATCGACCTCAGAAGGATGAAAGGCTTAGATGTCCTTGCTGGGATTCGAACCTACAACCTGTAGACCACACACATATCACAGCAGCGAGTGCTCAACCCAATGAACTATCTTACCAGCTATAGGTATCTTACTGACTATAGTAAAATTAGCAATTACATGTCTAAATGTTCTCAAAGTCAGAAAGCAAATTACACTATGTACTGGATACCATTGAACTGGTAACTGAGATTTAACAGCAGGTCAGTTCATCTGCAGGTCTGGTGAAAAGTTAGCCACATGTCAAGCCTGCCTGGATCTACTTTTTAGGCTTCAGAGGTTGGTAAAATACATACCATTGGGAGGGGTCATAACTGTGTGTCAAAGAATTCAGAGTAGCGCAAAGAAAGCAGCGCACTCACACAGCATCCCATACTCTGGGCACTCGTTACCTCATACATGCAAACAAACATCCTGAACAGCATGCCAGGGAGATAGGAAAGATAGACACATTACAACAAAGCATGAATTGTGGCACAATGAAATCAAGGGGCACTTCATGTGCTATGGTCAAACATTTCTACACTCTACACAAGCTTTCAGGCACAAATATTTTGTCAAGTCACCAAGGACACCGAGATGGAATGTCTTGTGATGATTGTAAAAGAGACAATGGCAGACAAAACATACTATACAGCTGCGACCCCTGATGACCCCCAAATGATGTCCCCGCTTTTAACTTGAAATGTTGGTCCATAAAATAGGCCATCAGGTACTTAAAGTTACCTTTAAATCCAACTACCCCTGAATCACAACAGAAGGTTGAAAGGAGGTTGATCACTAGCTGCGACAAATGTATATTATGTTATTTGTTTCTTACATGCAAAAGCCCGCAGGCATCAGGGCGTGGGGAGGACAGATCAAAATGATAGGAGGAAGGAGGAGGAAATCTGCATTAGGGATTTAAGAGAATAAACATAATCAGCATTCTCTGCCAAAGCACAGGTCTTCACCATGTTAAACAGGTTCAGCTCATCCAGGTCTCGCCAAGGAATGCATTGCGATGTGTAAACTGCTGCTTGGCCTCCTCTAAGGGTTGTTATGCAGCGCCGATATCAGACAGCAGCTGCAGCTGACACCGTATTAAAAAGGGCCCAAGTCGAGCTCTTCTGTGGATTTTGCAGTAATCTATAATTCATTACACAGCTCACCTAGCCTGCCTATCATGTGCAAATTTGACTTCCAATGGGTGACCACTGAGGTCTTCGGGTTATGCAGTGGCAACCTGTGGCGCACATGCAATTGTACTTTTGCATAATAGGCCCAGCTGAAATGTGAGATGATCTTCTGGGTGACAGTGACCATTTCGTTCACAGTCTAATAACAGTTGCTGATAAAGCACATGATGAAAAGGTGAAGGACATACGCAAAGCAGGAGCTGTGCCTAGTCTGGCCAATTCATAAGGCGTCAGGGGCATGTGATAAATTTCCTGACGCAACAGAGCCCAAATGCTAATTGCAAGGCAAATCACATATCCTATGTAAGCAGAGTGTGAACAACCTACGGGCAAAATCAAGTTATTTGACCGAACGTTTGAAAAATACGAACATAACTATTGGATTTAAACTGGTTGCACTCACAATCACACACTTACATTCCTAAAAGCGAATGTGGAACCTTATGACACTATGGGCCTCATTACACGGATGGCGGTAAGGATTTACCGGTACCGGTAAATTACCGGTACCGGTAAATCCTTACCGCCTTACTACGAGGTCCCTTTGCGGGTTGGGGGATTTAACGCCTGCTTTTTGCAGGCATTAAAAACCAACCCGCAAAGGGACCCAGGGAGCTAATTACGGTACCGCAATTTGCGGTACCGTAATTAGCGCCTTCCCCATTCCCATTGAGCTCTATGGGCCAAAAATGGGAGTGGGGAAGGGCAATGGTGGAAGGGGGAATTACCGCCCCGCCAACCTTGGAATGGGGCGGTAATTCCCCTTTCCGCCAAGGCGGTGCCAGTATTTTACCGGCATGAACCATGGCGCTGTTAGCGCCATGGTTCTCCTCCATCCGTGTAATGAGGCCCTATGACTATATTCAGCTACTTTACTGACTGTATTGCTAATATTGGGGACCACTTATTGTTTGACTCCACTATTGTGAATGCCCATAAATCATCATAACATTTATTTAAATGTATAAATATAAATGAAGCAGTGAGAGAAATCCGTGTGTGTTTCTATTTGTGAATGTAAAGAGGTACTCTATTTCAAATGTAAATGTTTGTTGTTTTAATGATGACAAAATGTGCACAGAAGCTATTGATGACAACTAGTGTTAATCATTTACCCAAGGGTAATAATAACTGGTTCCTAGCTGTTCCATTGGAAATCCTGTGACAGTATTGCAGCTCTTCAATAGTAGACCTGTCAAGTACTGAGGGGTAGTGGTTTCACCTGCACTAAGCACTGCGATCAAACTCTCTACAGAACCTTGCATCTTGTATAGCACTATTCTCTGGTCAAACCCTGCCGCAGGTGAGCATTTTGATCACCTTTGGGGTATGGGTTAGACTTTGGAAAGTGGGGAATGATGATAATTATGAAAATTAGCCAATGTGCCGTCACCTGCTCCCCCTTCTCACAGACGTCAACTCCCCATAAATGTCTGTCCTGATATCCTTGTATGCATAATGTCCCTCGGTTCAAGGTTGCATACACCTGCTGCCCCCTGGTTCCACGTCAACACCTCTTGGCAGTGGGAGGAAGGAAAGGCCCCCCAGTGTGCAGCAATGGCCTTGTTGTAAGTGCTCTAACCTGTGTCAACATGTTCATGGTGAAGTGAATTTCATGGATTTTATTACCCACCACACCATATCCAGAACCACGTTATGCAATTCCAAAAAAGTCTTGTGGGAAAGTAAACGGCAACCAGGAACTTCACTGAAGTGTTTTTTTTTCTCCAATAATCAACTGGAATCCAGAGATTGACAAAAAAGAGTAGGGCAAGAGGTTTATTGCCAAAGATATAGCCAGGTTAGCATTGAGGAGGCTCTGTCTGTAATGTGCGTTGTGACATTTTTGTCATTTTCTAATTGAATCCACAAGACTGAACTGATGCAATGGGGTATCACTTCTTTGCACGGCTGGAGTACTAAGGGTAAGCCTTGTTATCCCAAGCAATGACACAACTGCAGTATTGTCATGGGTAATTGTAGGAACTGGTGGTGAGAGATGGCTCGTCTATTGGTATGTGGATGGTTGCACCTCAGAACCTTTAGCTGCTTTCCGTGTCTGCTCATGGTGCCAAAGCATCAGGTACAATGTAAATTTGATACCCAAGTTGGTTTCTGACTCACCCTCTGTGCACCCTTTTCTGGCAGAGTGTGCAAGAGACCAGATTCAGGTAACGGTATGTTCTGTGTGAAGTGCTGCTGCACTTACCATTTGATTGTGGGCTAACAACATACAGGCTGGGCTCATCTGTGAGAAATGGTACTGGCAGTGGGCATGGTGCTGTTCTGGGAAACATGTAATAATGTGATGCACCTTCTCATCTGTAACAGGAAGGCTGCTTCTCAAAGAGAACGTGAACTAGTGGGATGCGCGTTGATTACTACTACTGACTCGATATCTGTGGGGTCGTTCTCTTCATCCTCCTCAGTATCACTGCGTTCCAGCTAAAATGCACATTCCTGCCTGAACTCCGGGGGATCATAATGTTTAACTAGATCATCATCCGTGACATCTTCATAATCATTGCCTGACTTTACCAGTGTGTGTGGGCAGCGTGGGTAGAGACCTAGGATGTTCAAACCCCTCCTGCTGTTCAAATAAACTGTGTCATCTTCAGTAGACAAGATCTGCACACCTCCCTCTTTTGCCCCTGAAATAGTGGATACAACTGAAAATGACCTCCATTTTGGGATCATTGGATGGTCATCGTCATGGTGCAATAATCATGCATGCAATATAAATACAAAAAGAGCCGATCTATAAAGGTAAATATCAATTGTAAGCACATTGTGAGCCCATTTCGAACTTGTATGATTTATTGCCATCTTTCTTATTACTTTCTCCAGCCTTATTTTGAGCACCCAATTTAAACAATTATCCTACTTTTTATTTGGTAATGTTGTTTATGAAAGTATTAATATATCCAGGCGACAACACACATCCTAAATTACTCAGAAAGTAAATAATTCCTCTTAAGCTATAACATTAGTGTGTATTATTCTGATATAGATTAACTTCATAACAATTTTTGATGGCACAAATTGCTATGTTCGTCATCATGCTGCCCACTCTTAACTTGATAATCATTTCAGATTACAAGAAGAACGTGGCACCCATAGTCCAATATTTGACAAATATTTAGTAGGTTGGTTGAGCATGCCCATGGGCAAAATGAAAGAGCTTTCAAGAAACTGAGATCTAGTGTACTCTTCTTTACCTGTCAAACCCAATAGTACAGTTGATGCCAGTGCAAGAGAAAGAGGGCAATCGCTTCAGAGTTTAATTTCATAACCAATGTTCAGTGTACGGTTACATCATAGTACTCAATGTTACTCATGTGGCCAACTGAATTATTTTACAGAAAGTAACTGGTCATTACTTTCTATGGGTCTCATTATGAGTATGGAGGTAGCCATGCCGCTTTTAGCGGCATGGCTATCCCCATACCGGGTACCGGGTCCGGGTTCCTGGAATGGGGAAATACCGGGCCATTCTGACATTGGAGAGCCCGGTTTTCCCCCAGTCAAGGAAACCGGGCCCGGTACATCCCCATTCCCATTTGAGCCCCCATAGGGCTAAATGGGAATGGAGAGGATGCTAACAACAGGCCCGTTAATGACGGGCCCATTGTTAGCATCCTGGTCTGCTTGCGGGTGCCGCTAAGGAGCATGGTTTTACCAGACGTCCTTAGCGGTTCCCACGAGCAGACCTCGTAATGAGGTGGTAGAGGTTAAAAGGGGCCGGCAGCTCTACCGCCACTGTTAACCCTCTACTGCCAGGGTCGTAATGAGGCCCTATGTGTGTCTAATACACTTGCCTGCTCAAAGAAGAAACATTGTTCTTTCAACCTTGTCTTTCCTCCTCTCTTACTTGGAGTTTACTGGCTCTACAATGACTCCCATTGTATTCATGCAGCTGCCTGCTTTCTTCCATCTATGGTGATGGCCAACACAACCAGAGGTTTGTGGTGATAGGTTGTGCAGGACCAAAGGGTTGATCTGTATCCCATGACGACTGCTTACATGTTATATCTGCTCAGAGCCTTTGCCTCTATGGGTTAGTGACCCCAGGAGAAACTCACTCTCTGAATCTATGATAACTTCCATACGAATGCCTTTTGCCAATCCCAGTAGGTACATGTGTGTATTGCTCATGAGACAGTTTTGAACTGACCTCAAAACCGACAGAGCCAAAATACTTCTCCTGAATTTTGTAAACAGTTGGTTAAAAATTGAACTAATTGCACTACATTCAATAACAACTGGAAGGAGACAGCCCAATGATTTGGTACTGACTGGGCAGGTCAGGCTAGGACATTGTACATGAGGCTGTTGAGCAGCAACCAGGATGTGCTTAAAGCAACCCCTTGTGCCAGGAATGTGAGAAGCACTGAGATCTTGTGCATCAGCCCACTCGCCTAAAGATTGAATTCATCATTCCCCAAAGAGGTGCTTTTATGTTGAACATGAAGGAATGTGTCCTGATCTTTTACTTCCGGGCATACGGTTAAAAAGCTATGGGGCTGTTACATTCAAGGTGAATAACAGAAAAAAACTCTTGAATTATCCTATATTTATATTTAAAATTTATAGAGCGCAACTATGGCCCAAAAAGGGCATCTATGCGCTACACAGGAGCGAGTGGGGCAGGCTCAGAGTACACATTGCCAGCTAGTTAGCAGAAAAGGAGGAAATTATTAAACAAGTGTGTCTTCAAGACTCTCCCAAACAAAGAATAGTCCAACAGAGTTCTTAGGTCAACAGGGAGGGCATTCCACAAAGTGGGTACCAACACAGAAAAGGCATTCTGTTACAGATAAGGAGATAAATGGGTAGACTTATAATATGTTCACACCTCTTTGCTCACTATACTTTCCTTTCCTTTCCTTTACTTTATTCATTTATATAGCACCAGAGAAACAGCTCTCACAGAAAAACACAGCAACTAACATCAACTTAACCAGGTACCAGCAGCGGGGAGAACAGAAACAGGGAGATCAATGAAACAAGAATTTCTTCAGTCCACTTTAAAATGTTCCATTGCCAGGCATGTCCTTAAATCTAGGAGGGAGAACATTCCAGCTTCTTGGTGCTGCACAAGAAAAAGATCCCCGGAAGACACAGTTGAGATTGACCCTGGGTACATGAAGGAGACCCAGAATGTTTGACTTCAGCACTCTGCATGCAGGAAGCCAGGAGAGTGCACTGGATAGGTAACATGGGCTGGCACCATAAAGGACAGTTATTCTGCTGGTAATGGGCAGGAAATGTAAGGCCATCCTGGATTCTGACACATGGTCTTTTTTGCATAGGCCTTCAACAGCCCTGTTCGTGTTGTTCTGTATGATCTGTAGTCGAACAATTTCACCCCTGCTAACCTCTTGCAACCCAATTTGGCCCCAATGATGGTGCCTGCAATGGTGGCACAGTTCTCATAAGTCACAAAAGGTTGCAATTGGATGAGCAATTTCAGGTAGTATGAGGTGGACGACACAAGGCTACTCACATGTGCTCTCATGCTGAGTTCTTGGTCAAGGACTGTGCATTGAGTCTTCACTTTAGGAAGTGTGACCCGCTAACTGAAATGCCCAAATGTACGAACTTAACTTCTTCAGTCGGGTCGCCATACCCGCTATCATGAGCTCCATCTTAGAGTCATTTAGGGATAGTCCATTAACTGCCATCCAAATATGATTGAGGGTGAAAACTGCATTGATGACTTCAGTGTCCTTGGTGTAGTCACCCGAAAAGGAAATGAGACACTGAATATCATCAGCATAATTGGTGTACCATACACCCTCAGCGTCCAGTAGATCATACAGGGGGCTCTTAAAGATGTTCTATAATGTGGGGGACAAGCAGGAGCCCTGAGGGACTCTACTCATCACCCCAACATTATCTGCCTAGGTGTCACCATAAAAGACTCTGGCAGCCCAATCTGACAGGAATGAACTGACCCAGATGGCTGCTGACAATGAGAAGGAGGCAGAGTGGACAAGCATAGCAACCCGCATATCATGATAAACCAGATAGAAGGCAACCAACAGATCTAAAAAGCATCAAGAGAGCTGTGCCACCCCTCTCCAAGACCTCCATCATGTTGACCTTAAGATCCAATTTGGCCAACTCTCTGCTACGCACCCTTTAAAAACCTCACTGCCTTTGGCCCAAAATGTTGTGTTTATCATGGAAGTCCTGAACTTGCATAGGCTGCCTGATCCAAGATCTTAAGTAAGTCGGAACAGGACAGTGTTAGTCGGGCTATAGTTAGCAGGGACACCAGGGTCTAGCAAGGTTTTTTTTAGGATTGGGGAGATCCAGGCCTGCTTAATGCAGGGAAGCACAAAGCTTTCACCAAAGAATGCATTCGCAAATGTTGTGATCAAGGGAGCCAATTGGGCAGCACAGTCCTTAACAACCACTGCAGGGCAAGCGTCTCCTTTGCAGTTGATAGGCTTGAAGTGGAGCACCAAATTGTACACCGCTAGGTCTGTAATCAGACTAAACTCAAACTGGGAGTTATCACTCTCAAGCACTGAATTCTCCAGATTCCCATCTGGCCTGCCGAAAGCCTCCCGTTAATTTACAATATTTTTCTGAATTGACTTTATCTTAGCCGTCATATCATCCTGAATGGATGTGCACTACCCTTTATCTTTATTTACCACTGGGACTGATGGAAGTGGATCTTCTAACTCCTTGAGAACTCTAAATAGTTCTTTAGCATACGATTTAGTATTTTTTTTTATCTAAGATCATACAAGCATTTTTTCAATAATGGACAATTTGTGGTTCTTTGTAGCACATGTATATCTAGACCTATTCTCAACACAAATGATTGCTTCTCCACAGCTCAAAAACTTTACACTTGAGCAATTTGAGCACTTGGATTTCAGCTGAATACTAATTGTTGATTTTCAGTATCTTGGCCTGTCTCGTCCTGATAGTAGCCACTATATTCACAGTCTTCAGAAGCATATTCTGATATGTGTCTGCCAGCTCACTGGCTGAGACATAGTTACCTAAATTGTTAAGTGTAACCTCCAGATGGGGAGCTAACATTGCATCAGAAAGTATACGAGCATTTGTTGAGGTGATATTAATCCTCTCTGGTAAGGATTTCATGTATTGCGAGGTACAAAAAAGATCGAAATGGACCAACATGTGGTCTGACCAGGGTCATGGACTAACGTCCAGGTCATTAATGATGACATTGTTAGTTTTTTGCATTTTTAAAGCACTCACACAGCCCGGGGGCATCAAGGCGCTGTTGTCTTAGTTGCACATTTATAACGGCTTAATACCCAGAGGTTTCTAAGAGTGGACTCGAGGATCAAACCTGTGTTGCTTTGTGTCGTCTTGTTTCCAAGGCGAGCACATTGCCGCTGAGCTATCCTCCCGGGACGAAGTGCAAGGTCCTGCCATTGACACGCACAGTCATGGTCACCTGATGAAAGAAACCGAAGTTAGACAAAATGGACTTGATGATAGCTCCCATGATCGAAGAGTCCAAAGTTAAAGTCTTCCAGGAGAACAACTTTCAATGATGGTTTTAATAATCATATTATTCCTATAGAACTCTTCAGCTCCAGCCTCTACCTGGGACCAAATCACTATACTAGAGGGGTCACCCACCCTGATTACTGACTACTCCAGCCGGAGACACACCGAAGGGGCACCAATGAGAGGTAGAGACACATTTGATTTGTAAAAAATATAAAAATGACAAAGTATTCATGCACATTGCAATTGGAGAACAATAGACTAAAAGTATTCTCTGTGATTTTCTCTCTAGAGGGAAACAGATTGTCCGGAAGAACCCAGATTATGAAAACATGAAGTTTGAAAGTTATTAACATAGAATATTTTGTTCCTGAAGAAGGGAAAATTACTTCCCGAAATGCGTTGAGCTATTTGGAACAGTAGTTAGGCCTCTACTGTACCTAAAATGTATATATTTCGTGATTGAAGACATGACACTATATGATGATCAACAATTGGTAATATTGCTGAATATAGACTGGCATGTATTAATAAATTGTATTTTTCTACTGAAATCAATAACAAAGTGACTGCATTATTATTACCTCTACAGATTAAGAAAGCGTTTAAATGACTATTACCAAAGTGCAGATTGAGATAACTCCAGTTGATGGCTAATTAGCCAGTTACTCTAAGTCAACTCTAAGTTATTCCTCTTTGCTGTGTAAGCAGTTCAGACCAGAAATGGAGTACTGAAACAGATTTTCAAGAGTATTAGAGAAACATTTTGAACAATTGATTGCCACTGGAAATCACCTGAGTGTGCAGGGGACGCAAGTGATCCACAGCCCATGGACACTTCTTTTTCCTTGTTTTGTACCATTGCCTAGTCTCAAGGCAGTGTTTTTCTCTTCTGCACCTCACTAAATATCTACTGAACCTGCAGAAACGTTTGTTAAAACTTGGTGTGCATACTGTGTTCCCATTCTTTGTGCATTTAATAATGGTGTTAACATGTCACCGAATTGGATGGGAAAATCTGTCATAATTGTAGGAGGTTGATAAATAAGAAAAATGTCAATGAAGGTATTAAGGTTAGATAGAAGCTTGGCATACAAGATATCACAGCCATTTGGCCCTTCAATAATAACTTGGTAAAACTATACAGAGGCCAAATAAATTAGAGCAATACCTCCACCCTGACCCGTGGTACGGGCAGTTCTGAAGATTGTGTAACCTGGTCGGACAGCAAGGGCGAGGGCTGGTTTAACAGAGGCATGAAGCCAGGTTTCTGTTTTAGCACAGATATCAGTATGTTTGGGCAGCAGATAGCCCGCCATCTCTGTAGAGTGTTTAATCAAGGAGCGGGTGTTACTTAACATTTTACAATCCTAGAGAGGCCCGTAGCATCCTTAGTGTTAGCTGGTATACTAACAATGTTAGCATCAGAAATGTGCATGTTCTACAGACTAGTTCCCTCTTCTGGGTCCCAAGAATTCCTGGCTCCCCATGTACCAGTATTGGACTTGCTGGGACCCAATGGCTCTGTGACAACAGAAGTTGTATACTGCTGTTGAGATTGGGAGTGTAAGGGACTAGGATCCCCAGTCTGAAAGAGGATTTCCTGCCCAGCTCCCGGCACCAGAGCTAGGTAATTAGCCTGTGGAGTCACATCAGAGATGGACAAGCAAGTATCAACATTACCAGTTGAGCATTTGTTTGTATGGGGTGCAAGAGAGCCTATTAGCGCTCTGATATAGCAGGTGACTCACCATAACCATTTCCCACATGCGGCATGCTCTATGTGATAGAAGAGTTGTGGCACAGGGAGGCGGGATGGCTCAGGGGCAACAAGTTTATCTTGGAAGCAAGACAACGAAGCACAACACAAGTTCAAATCCAGATCCTACTATTAGAAACCAATCTCTGGTATTAAGAGTGTTATAAAATAATAATAATTGTAATGGAAAAGAAGGCAATATGAAAGATAAACAGTGCAATCAAACTTAATCTTACAGAACCTCCCAGCAAGAGTCCCGCACCCTTGCGCGAACCGGCCTGGACGTGCTGTCGTGGACACACCTGGTCCACGGCAAAAATAGCCAAGGACTGCTGTCATGTATAGTCATGTTGCAGTAATGTCATTCAGCACTGATATCATCACTGCCTTCTGTGGAGCAAAATGTACTATTTTTCATCAATAATTCTTTATATTGAACACAACACATGTCCATAGGGGCTATGGGCCTCATTGTCTACCTGGTAGCCCTGGAGTACTCTGAGGCCTCTGGTTGGGAGGTTTGGAGACTAAGCTATTTTATGTAGCGGAGTAATCTGCAAGGCAATTCATTAGCACCAGCAGCAACAGGAAAATATGTGATATGTTGCAAGGCAGCTAATTACTGAGTAATTCAATTTAATTGTAATGTACTGAACACAAAAGAGGAGGGACTAATGAGAACCATTTGTATTCAGAAACATTGGTATAGCAAAAAAAAGAAATGCTCTCATATCAGAGAATGGAGACTACAGAGATGAATAAATAAGAAGGCTCACTGGATTGTCAATGGTTATGTTCTGTTCTTGAAATAGACCAAAAAACACAGAAAGAAAGGGTCACATTTCAATTATATCAACTGCTGGCTTGTAGTCTTTGCTATGTGAAAAAGAAACAGAAAACACATACACGAAAGGCAACGCATCAATGGTACACTCGTTTATTAAATACAAAATTGCTTGATTTTATCAATAGCCTGAGGAAAAAAAAATCTTGCTTGTGTGCCCTCCAGGAAGTTTTCCTAAAACATTGCTTACATTCCATCTGCTTTGTTAACGTCATGAGCCTGTCCATGCCTGAAACTTACAAAGAATAAATGAAAGTATCTCTTCTTCATATCAATCTCGATTCCTGTTGGTGATGAAATAGACAACAGACTAGCTGAAACCGAAGACATGTGTATTTTCTACTCAAACGTGCCCTGAATTTTACACAACCACAGACAATCAAATCGTATTTCTGAATCTAATATATTTCCTCCAAAAGTGATGAAAAGGACGCAGGGCTGCAGCACAGAGCACTATGTCATTGGCGTGCAATTGATGGTGGGGACAGTCCAATGGAGTTCCTGATACTGCCGTGCTTCCATTCACTGTCAGAGACAGACACACACAAGCACACTATAGTTTCCTTTCAATCCAAATCAAACATGTTATTTGCTTTTCGTTTTGATTCGTCGTCTCTCTGTGTCAATGTTACATCTAGAAGCAGACCCACATAAAGAGCTGTGTGTACTTTGGGTCTGCACACATCAACAAACCAGCAAAGCTAGCGTCTTCCCACTCCTCGCTCTAACCTGTCCCCTCCCACTCTCTTTAATATTCGCCAGAGAGCCAAGATGCCTTGTAAATGGCAGCAGTGAACTTTCTGAATCCCAGAAACATAACATGTCCACGTGTCACACATGCCAAGTGACACATCAAATGGCTGAATAATGCGATCATACGGCTGGTAGTATGGCCACCAGACGGTAAACTATAGCCGCAGGCGCAGCTGCAAGTGCAGCCCAACATGGACAAAGAATGCCATTGTATACCTGTCAAGTCACTATATGTGAACTATATGCTTTCAGCTACTCTCGTCACATGCCAAGAGTAGGTTCAAATGCCCCAATAACGTAAGCATGCGCCGGATATAATCACAATATATCAGGTATGTCCTCAAATGTGCAAGGAGCTTCCCTCCCTGGCACTAGCCTCAAAACAATGTTTAAGTGCTAATAAGTTATACTTTTAAATGTTGCTTTTGAACATAAAAACAGAAAAGAACTCCATTGATATGCACATAATGAAAAGGTAAAAAGCGGTCCACACATTATTTGCAGTTCCTGGAAGAAAATGAGGGGCACCGCGGGTCACTAGGCAATTTCTCAACGTTTAAAAGGACCTTTCTGGTCCCAGTTAAAATAGTATTTATTTAAATGGCTGAAGGGATTTGGAAGTTCCTTTCACAACATGAAAACAAGCTTAGGGTCATGCTAGTGCTTTCCATGCAGTCGTCTCAAATTGATTGTAACCATTCTCATAAATATTTATAGGTAACTCCAATTAAACTATTTTAACAGTCTTTAACAGGAGAGAATACCCCACGGTTTTCTTGGCCATTTTGCATTGACCTTTTCTGCTATCCCTCTATAATGGAAGTGAAGGAATGGACAGCAGAAATGACCAATGGAAAATGGGCAACACATCTAACGAAATGACATGGCTGTGCTCACGAAAAATGAGCACTATCATGAGCACAGCGAGGGAGGGAAAGATAGCAAAAAATGGCTGTGAACTTGTATCCATGAGTAAATAGATTGTTAACATATCAGCTTCTATGAATTAGTCCAAATTGCAATAACACATGCAAATATTTGAACTGTTGGGTACTTTTGAAAAGAAATGAATACCTTTAATAAATATACTGTAGAGAATTTCTATACAAAATCCACATGAAGACACTTCAATCTTTTTGTAATAGTCCTCAAATAGATCAAGGTTTCACCCAGCACAAATACATTGTAATATTACCCGCAAAAAACTGCCATGTAGTGGAATGTGGCAATTATCCCCTTATGTATCATGGATTGGCGTATATTTCATGCATAAATGTATAATCGCACCAAACTGCTTGAAAATCATCATGACTTCTAAAGGAATCAACTCATCCCCAAAGGAGATCAAAAGCGGCTCAATAATTGCAACCCGGCTTCCCCCAAGCGACTTCCTTAACGAGCCTTGCATCTGAGTTTGTTCTCATTGGAGTCCAAGGGCACTGGTAGCAGTTTTCCAGCTCCCTCTAGATGAACTTCTAGCAAGGACATCCCCACGTGCTCTCACTGCCAACATGGCCACATTGCACGCCTTTGGTATGCCATTTGACACTTGTCCTGAAGAACCTCCTTTAAACCTGGAATTAGGCTTTTCCAGAGTTAATGCCCAATCAGTTCACCCGGACCTGCCCTTGAGCCTAATCATGAATATTGTTAAAGTAGAGTGGATGACGGACTATCCAAGTGAAGGACCTTGTATCAAGTATGACAAAAACAGTGAGGTTATCTTTTCTTTTCTTCAGCCCTCATACGCCAGTCAAATCTGATCCTCATCAGCATTCATATTATAACCCGCATCCAAGTGATGCGATGGAAGACATAAGTAAAGTGCACAGAGGATAACATTTTGCAGAATGGATAATAGATCAATAATGAGAGAAACTAGCTCTGTCTATACACAATGGGCTACACATAGGCCGAACTGCAGCCCTCCCACAAGAAGTTTGAAATAACAAAATGGGTCCAAAATGTGATCATTTCACTCCTATGTTCGATATTTTGATAAATAAAGGATTTTTGATGGTGTAATGGTTGAGTGATGGTGAGGAGCCTGGAAACTTTGGATTCGGCTGATAAGGTCCTACTGGCGTGAACCCTATTATCAGTCAAGGTCCATCGTGATCATGAGGACCTCTGCAGGCTTTATACAGTTAATGAATTAGAATTGTGCAGAAAATATTACTGCCTGGGATTGTGCTGCTTAAACACATCATACATGCAGCAAACATTATGGATACACACGTAAACCACTAGTTGTTTTGCAATTCATTCCAAACCAAACCACAATCAGAGATAATGCTATTGCTGGGAAATCCATATACCCACCACTAACTCTTAGAAACGTTTTATTGTGAAAAATGATGTTTGGCCTCAGCAAGAGTGCTTTTTTGCATCCAGGAGGAGAGTGCCTATATGGCCATTGGCAGCATGTTTATTTAGTCATGTTGCAGGTGCCACGCCCATTTGGCCCTAATTTCTTCATGTGATGCCTGCATTTTGCTTTGCATTGAGACCTACCTTAAATCTGATCCCCATTCTCCCACCTGCATGCTCAAAGCCCCACTGCCTTCGCCCCTGAGTCAAACCATTTGCCCCTCTGAGCATGCTGTCTTTTTCTGCCCTGTGCTGCATTTCCACAGTTGCCAACATGATCCATTCCAATCTGTAGGTGCTTATCCATTCTGGGTTTTTGCTTTGCATTCCGGAACTTGTAGTTCTGCTTTTCACATTATAAAACGTGCACTACAAGTCCCAAAAGAAAAAACCAAGACTGTGTAGAAGAGCAGCTGTATACATTTGCAGGAGACCCTGCCCCCCTACCTCCCCTGTACTAGAGACATAGATACATGAGGCAGTGCCTTGCCTGACACCAGCTATCGTACTAATACTGCAGCGAGTTGAGAAAACCACATCGAATGTACCCCTGAAGTGATGACAACCTGCAGGAGGAACTCCCTGAAGGAATATGAAAAAGAGTTAAGCACATGAACTGATGATGTCATACAAAGGTGTGCACGACATCCAGAGATACTGACTAAAGACAAGAACCTAAAGGAAGAATGATGAAGTTAAGAATCGAGTGAACTGAAAATGTGGAAGAAAAGATTACATGTTAACAAAGTGCTGCAGAAAACAGAAGTTTAATAAATGTACAGACGTTGAAACGCAAAGTAGATCAAGTCATCATAGGGGCTAGCTATGAGTAGTAAAAAGAATGCAGGTGAAGCCGCCATTGTACAGAAACTGGACTTTGGTATCATGAATTAAATAACCAGAAACCATGAAGGTGGAATGAAAAAGCTGTGTTGCAGCAGAATAGCAGGCTCATGGAGCTGTCAGGCTGTCAGGCCTGAAGTCAAGATCGTAGAAATTGAGGTCAGCTGTCTACTCTGATGAAGAACGAGTGTGCAGAGGATGAATCTTCTCACGTTAAGGTGCAAGAAAGAATACAAGGGATGCTAATTTTAATTCATTTACAGCATTTAAAAGCTGGAAAACGAAACAGATCCTGGTCTCCTGTCACGTGAGCCAGGGATGGAAATAGAGCTTGAACTTGGAGTTCCAGACATGATAGCGAGTGCCCTCACTCCTGTGCATTCTCAAAGGTGAGAATAGTCTACAAGGCCAAGTACAAAGACAATTTCATGGCAGAAGGCATGGGTGATGAGAGATGCTGGGCTACTTTGGTGGTGAGGTAGCTTCATGTCCTATCTCCTTGCACCTGGGTCTGGGCTTACGTGCTGCTAAATGAACCAAATATTCCAGACACGGCACACGCGTGCCAACCAGTTGTATTAGTCCATATAACGAAGAACCTTAGAGCTTATAAGAACAATGAGAAATGTGTATCTAGTGTTTCTGAAATGACATGTTTTAAGAGGTAGGCATAAGTTGTCCACCTGATAAAGGACAGCCAATACCAATCTTAGCTCCTATATAAGTGTGTATCTAGATGTTTCCCTTAACCAATCCCGCCCCTTGATAGGTTTTTCACTATTGCCATGTAGTATGATGTCTCTCTGACACATTATCAAGTATAATAGTTGTATGTTTTGCAGAGATCATTGAGAGCCTGAGCGTTGGAACCTCCCTGTTTTATATAATTGTTAATAAAACAGTAACTTGCCATCTTCTTGAGTTTGACTGGTTATTTGTACTCAGAATTATTCTGGTATAATCCCATACATTACATGAGCATGTTACGAAGGGACATACACTCAACTGGATAGGCACCTACAGATTGGAATGGATCATGTTGGCAGGGCGTTTTTCTGGAGTCTTTCCACTAGTGCCTACACACAGGCTACACTTGCATCACTATAAAATCACTTCAACAGCTTGCAGCGCGCCTTGTGTGGAAGTGGTTGCACTAGTGGTCTGTTTCTGGTCCATTTGGGGACCAGAGGACCAGTAAAATGTATACGCTGAAACACCCCCATTTTTATTTTATTTTTATTTTATGTAAAACGATTTGTTTTTGTGCAAAGCACCTTTACAAATATAAGAATCAAATTACATTCATTTTAGCCATGTACAAATTATGTAATACATAAAAAAACATAAAATATAAATACAATTTCATCTCTCACCAACAGAAAAAAAAATACCTTCTAAAAAAAATAACAGAGCCTTATTTCGCATGAACGAACAATTACACTATGTAACTCCTTTACAAAAATCATGATTTTCGAAGTACAAGAGCAATGAAACCCAACAATCTAACAAACAATCAACGTATGGTCTTAGGGCCTCATTACACGGATGGCGAAGAACCATGGCGCTATTAGCGCCATGGTTCATGCCGGTAAAATACCGGCACCGCCTTGGCGGAAAGGGGAAATACCGCCCCATTCCAAGGTTGGCGGTGCGGTAATTCCCCCTTCCACCATTGCCCTTCCCCATTCCCATTTTTGCCCCATAGGGCTCAATGGGAATGGGGAAGGCGCTAATTACGGTACCGCAAATTGCGGTACCGTAATTAGCACCCTGGGTCCCTTTGCGGGTTGGTTTTTAACGCCTGCAAAAAGCAGGCGTTAAATCCCCCAACCCGCAAAGGGACCTCGTAGTAAGGCGGTAAGGATTTACCGGTACCGGTATTTTACCGGTACCGGTAAATCCTTACCGCCATCCGTGTAATGAGGCCCTTAGTTTCCATTATATCCAACTCGGTTATTATAAAATTTACCAGCCTTACGGTTGCTAAAATCGTTGTATTGTTTGTTCCCCACATACAATACAACCAAATACAATGTCTTGCAAAGATGGTATTTGCTTGTAAGAATGCTTTCATTGTTCTGCAGTGTACATTTTCAAAATGAGAGCAAAAGAGAAAAAGATGTTTCAAAGATTCTTGTGTTATTTTACAAATTCTACAGATGTCATCCAGGGGTAAAACTTTGTTCTTGCACCAGTGCTTCATTCTTACTTTTGTATGCAGCATATGTAATCTGAATAACATGTATATTCTTCTCGCCTCTTTACATGGACAAAGTCTAAAATAAGCCATGCGTGGCAATTGTGTATGAAAAAATTTAGAATACTCAGCAAAAGAGGAGTCAGAATGGAGCTGATCGCCACATTCCGCCCAATCATTTTCAAAAAGCTTTTTTTTAACCTTACACAAGTGCAATTTAACATCATCAGGAGACATATTAATCTTCTCTAGCATAGTGTCCATTCTCTTTTTATACTGTGCAACAGAGCTAGGATTGTTATCAAAGAGCATCTTATTTAAATCTATATAGAGCGAATTCTTAGGAGGAAACAACATTTGTGAGTAATTTATTATAAGCCGCCATTTGTAGCGTGCTGATAAAGAGTTCAGCCCCAGTTCATGCCTCAATATTGGATTTGGTAGGGAAGCGCCCCATTGTTTCTATTGAAATCCTGTGAGAAACTCGGAGAACAGTCAGGTAACCTCACACTGAACTGTTTATGCAAATCAACTGAGGTACAGTTGTGAAACAACATGCACACAGAACAAGACTTTTTGCTAGGCTGTTTGTTCACCTTTATTAATAGACTGTGTGCTACCTAGAGAACAGTTAGGTACCGCATGGAATGGGCCGGAACAAGACAGAGCAGTGCTCCAGCAAAAAACGTCTTGCCGTAGCGCAGGGGAGTTGCTAGGTCTGGAAAAGACCCGGGGCTACGCTGATGTTGGAACTGTTGGGACTGGGGGCTAGCTAGTCTTTTGGCTGTAGCTCCTGAGATTCTATCCGGGGCTACAACCAAAAGATCAGGGGCTGTAGCCCCCTTAGCCCCACCTAGCAACGCCCCTGCCGTAGCACCCATCTGTCCCCCAGACCCAGGATCTAGCACATGGCTGTCGCCAGGTCCTGCGCCTTGCGAGCAGACCACTTTCAGAAGACTCAGCATGGAGCGTTGCCCAGTATTGTGAAAGCAGTCTCCTCATCGTAGTGATTGCCACAGATCCCCAGGCCCCAGGGTTTGCACAGAAATCGGCCAATATTTCCATTGTCACACTTATTACACGCACAAGCACGAGTAACCCACTCTTCAACAAGCTTTCAGAACTCTCGGCAATGGACACTGCATACAGAAACTGCCAAACCCTTATAATATAGTGTTGAAGCTGTTCAGACGTATATGTCTGTCCTGCAATTTACAGACATCTCTTTATTAAGTTGAATGGTGTGACCAATCAAAACAGAGTCCATTATACACTTAAAAGGGTTTGTTACTGAATCACTATAAGACACCAGGGTTGGGTTCTATGAAGAGAAACTGTGTTGCCCAAACTGGACGGGGAGTCCCGGCCCTTGGCCTACCACCTTCTTCCAACACCCCCGCCCCTCCAAAGAGGAGACAGTTCTCCATTTCCAGCACTGGTTAGGTATAGTCAAAGCAAACTGCTCTTTGCAAATTAATTAAGACACCGCTGTAAAACGTTATGCGTAACAAGTAACACGTTTCTTATCGAGCTACTTGTTACTAGCCTCTCGACTACCACAATGCCAGGGAAAGTTACAAATAAAACCTAAGTATACGATCTGAAGAAGGTGAAACCTTATGGGAAAAAGAAAGGAGACAAAAGATCTCCCAACATGGTTACGGTGACTCCTGGCCTGTCCAACGGGGCAAAGGTACCCAGTGAGAGGAGAGAAGCAGCCCCTCCTCCTCTCTCGCCACTTGGTGATCAGCAACCTCGCAGGAAAATCACAGCATTTTTTTGTCCTGGCACTGAGCAAAATAACCCAGGGAGAGGAATGAATTAAAATGCTCAGGTCGGTCGGCAGGTCACTGTAGAACATCAAAGAATATGAGCCATTCATTTAATGACATAGACAATAACTCACTGCTTCAACTCTGCTACTCTTTGCAGCAATGCACGTAAGAGTCAAGGAGCCATTCATGACACAAGGGGTTGTCTGTCTCGTTGCTCTTATCAAAAGAGCTACAGAGTTGTTCTACCCTAAATAATCAACAGCGTTTATCAGCAAGCCCCAATATGTGCTTTGAGCCTGAATTATGTATCAAAGAAGAACACTGTGCAGAAGCAACTTCTCTGTCAGCCAGTAATGTGGGCGATTCAACAAAAGCAAGCTCCAACTCCAGTCAAGGAGCCCTAACATTTGCAGTAAAAAGTCTACTAAAATTAAGCTGTAGAATTCACGAGGGCATTAGGTGGCAAGGAGACGCAATCTTGAATCTTCAAAGCTTGCTCGAAAAGAAAACTGCAGTCATTGCTCCTGACGGAAACGGAGAAGAGCTACAGTCTTTACGCCTGCAACCTGAGGGAATCCTCGTAAGAACTTTGGAGGAAAATAACATAGTTGAAGAATCTGCAGTCTCTAATGTTCAGTATCCCACGTGCAAGGAAAGGCCCATGAAAAAACGCCAACAGCATATAGCCACTAAACAGGCGCAAGTGGTAATCCCACAGACTAACGATTCGATCAACCAGCCTCTTAATTCCACAATTGTGTCAGTATCACGTGGAAAATCAAAGAAACCAGAATGTAGGGACCTTAACTAGTGGGTTCGTAAAAGACACAGTCAGTGGAAATGGATTGGCACAGGAGCGCGTGGGAACCGAGAACAGGAACAATCTCCCTCTGGCTACTTCCATTGTACATAATTCCATGGTGTACGAAAATGGCAACCAAGTTGATCCTTTTATACAACTTAATTCACAAAAGTTGACCAATGAGGAGAGCATCCCACTGGGTCCAGATGCAAGTATTTTAACGATTGCTGTCGATCCATCTGACAAACAAAATAATGTATCAATCGTTTGGAACTGTTGAGGGTGTTGCAAATAATCCCATGCTAAGAATACTGAACTCCAGTGTCTTTGACTTCATACAGTCATGAAGTAATGGAATTGGAAAAATATCTCATATACACTATTTCATACCTGAAACTGCTGCTTTAATAGACACAAATCAATCATCCTTAGGTTAACTCGGATACATTCTCAATAAAGAAGTACATGTTGTTGAAATGAAATCTTGTTGTCAAAAGTGTATGTGCAGAACATCAACAACAACGGAGTACCGAAGGCACACGTACACAAAACCTTAAAATACAACATATGGGGATGGGAATGTTTGAAGAGTAGGGGGTTCTGTGCATTAAATATGTATAATAGCTGGTTGGAACAGTAGGGGACTGTAACGCTCACCTGATTCCCGTAGAGGCGCCGGTCTTGACTGGGCGTATACCGTATCTTCAAAGGTGATGTGTAACACACGGCTGGCTCTTTGGGCTGGACCTCTGTGCACTGTATGTCTGACTCGAAGGGTAAGATGTCTGCAGATAGAAAATATGGGATTAATGAACTGGGTTATTGAATGTCTCTCTCCTCTTCCCTTTCTCTTCTCCTGTAGAACCCCAAAGGTTAACGCTCTCACCTTAGGTAAGTGAACGCCGTGCTCTCCATCTGCCTCGGGGCAGGGTGCTGTAACCAGTTTCTTCACTGGATAAGGGGAGCAGGCCTCTTGACTTCAGAGGACTGCTGTCCGTCGTTTACTGCACGAACAGTAAGTTTCGAGTAATTCTAATGTCTTTAAAAGTCTTTAGTAATGATGTCTCTTGTTTTGCAGGGTTCCGGCGATGGCGGATGACGGGCTGAAGTGAGTTGAAGATGGAGCACGTGTGATGAATAGAAGCGCCTGGAAGCACGTAAGTAAGCGCTTGTTGCCTGCTTCACGATGCGCTCTAACTGTCTTTTTATTTTGCAGGTAAAAGTTCGGGGCGGCTGCAGGGTGCCGGAATACCCACTGGGTTAGATGTGGAAAGGAGTAATGGCACGTGAGTATTAAAGTTCCCCAATGTCTTTAAACGCACCTTGTTTTGTCTTTCAGATGCGGGATGCAGCGCCGAAGGCCTCCGGAGCGTGCGAAGAGTTGGTAAGCTTTTGTCTTTCAGATGCCGGAATGCAGCGCGAGGCGTTGGTGACAGCCGATGGACCAGGTAAGTGAAGCGCTGTCACTGAAGACCGTAATGCTAACCTGTTCTTTCTTGTCTTTATAGGTGTTGCTGAAGACTGGATTCAGGATGGTAAGCCTTTTTCCTTAGGCCCAGGATCAGATGCAGAAGACACGATGAGCGTTCTGCTGCAGAGGATGCAGAATAACACAAAGCAAGATTCATCCATCGGGTGTGGTTTAAATAGCCTCCTGTAGTGCTTAGGTGTCTCCTTCCACAGCCACGCCTAGGTAAGAAAAGAGTTCCTGCTTTCCAGAAGAGTTCCAGTGTTCTGAACCTAAGGAGTGGCTCCTGCCCCACCCAACAGGAAAAGTAGTTCCAAACAGAAGAGGATCAGAGGCTCAACTGGCAGGCAAGTAAGCAGCATGGTTTGCTGCAGGTAAGTCCACCCAAGCATTATGAGCCCGGCGCTTCCAGCGCTGGGACTGGGCATGTTTATGAGCCTGGTGCCACTGGCGCCAGGACTGGGTCCAAAAGGTCCCAATTGGGACTGGTTGGCACTCGGAACCTGGGTTATGGATCTGCTTCCAAGGGAGTTGGGAAAACCCTGACCTTTTGGAAGCAGAGATCATGACAGTACCCCCCCTCAAGGCCCCTCCCAAACCGGGCTTCTCCGGGGGTTTTGGCTTGTCAGGAAATGTTCGGTGAAATCTTTTGATTAGGCGAGGAGCGTGGACATATTCAGCAGGTTCCCAGGATCTCTCTTGGGGGCCGTAGCCTTTCCAGTCAATTAGGTAAAATAGTTTAGATTTGGAGATCTTGGAGTCCAGAATGCTTTTGACTTCAAACTCGAGTTCTCCATCAACTAGGATGGGTTTTGGAGATTTAGTTAGTCGGGTTTGAGGTTGCACGGGTTTTAATAGAGAGACGTGGAAGACCGGATGTATCTTCATGTGCGGGGCCAAGTCCAACTTGACCGCTACTGGGTTTACTATGGTAGTGATGGAATAGGGACCAAGGTATCTTGGGTTGAATGTGCGTGGCCCTTTTAGAGGTAGATATTTGGTGGATAACCAGACTTGATCCCCTACTTGATATTGAGGGGCTTCCTTCCGATGTTGATCTGCTCCTTTCTTGTATTGTTCTTTAGCCCTTTGAAGGTGAGAAACAGCTTCCTTAAAGGTTTGGGTGATTGTAGAATGCAGGTAGTCGACTGCTGGCGTTTCAAGATCTTGGAGGGGATCCAACTCCGAGGTTCGCGGGTGACTGCCGTATAAAAGAACAAACGGGGTTTTCCCAGTTCCCGAATGGACAGAGTTATTGTAGGCATATTCGGCTATCCAAAGGATGTCTTTCCAAGTTTTTTCAGTTTGTTGCAGCATGCAGCGTAAATACTGTTCCAGAGTTTGATTGGTCCTCTCGGTTTGTCCGTCGGTCTGAGGGTGGTGACTGGTCGATAGTCTCAAATCAATTTGAGCCGACCGACAGCAACTTCGCCAAAAATGAGAAATAAATTGACTACCTTGATCCGAAATTAGAACCGAAGGAAAACCGTGCAGTCGGACGATGTTTTCAAGAAATTCTCGGGCCAGAGTTGCTGCTGTTGGCAAGCCTTTGAGCGGAATGAAATGCGCCATCTTGGAGAATAAGTCCACGATTACTAGAATCGTATTGTATCCGGAGCATGGAGGTAGATCGGTGATGAAGTCCATAGAAAGCGTATGCCAAGGGCGAGGTGGGACGTCAATAGGGCGTAAGAGGCCTGCTGGTCTTTCCTTTTGACTCTTGTTTTGGGCGCATACTCCACAGGACATTATAAAGTCTCTGATATCTTTTTTCCAAGACGGCCCCCAGAAGTAGCGCTTGATCTTTTCTGAGGTCTTGGCCATACCGGGATGTCCTTCCATTAAAGAATCGTGATAACAAGAGATTACTTTTTTCTGTAAATCTGTGCTTGGCAGGTATAATCGTTCTTGGAAATACAATAAGTTGTCCTTTACTGCAAAGTCCTTTCCCTGCAGATGCCAATTCTGTATGTCTGCTGGAGTTACAAGTTGCCTGGCTTTATCCTGAACTTCCTCTATGGATTGTGTGGCGATTACACCCAGAATTCTTTGTTCGGGAATGATTGGTACAGGTTTAGGGTTGATCAAGTGTTCTTCCACTCCCATCCGAGAAAGGGCATCAGCTTTACCGTTTTTTGTACCAGGTCGATAGGTAATTATGAAGTCAAACTCGGCAAAGAATAATGCCCAACGGAGTTGTCTAGAGGATTGGGCTTTTGCGGTTTTCAAATATTGCAGGTTTCGGTGATCCGTAATCACAGTAACGGTGTGTCGGGCCCCCAGCAGATAATGCCGCCAAGCCTTAAAGGCAGACTTGATAGCCAGAAGTTCCTTGTCAGTAATTGTGTAATTGATTTCAGGAGGCGAGAATTTGCGGGACCAAAATGCCACGGGATGCAACTGATTGGTTACCGGGTCCTTTTGTGATAGAACTGCCCCCATGGCAAGGCTTGAAGCATCAGTTTCCACGATGTAGGGGAGTTCGGGGCGAGGGTGTTTTAAGATTGGTGCAGAGATAAATTTAGTCTTCAAATCCTGGAAAGCTTGTTCCGCCTCGGTAGACCATTCAAAACGTTTGTTTTTCTTTAACAAGGCAGTGATGGGCTGGACTATTCGAGAAAATTCGGGGATAAACCTGCGGTAAAAGTTAGCGAAGCCTAACATGCTTTGCACACCTTTTACGGAGGATGGTGATGGCCATTTGAGAACTGCATCGACCTTCTTTGAATCCATACGCACTCCGCTAGGTGATAATATGAATCCCAAGAATTCAACTTCAGTCACGTTGAAAACACATCTTTCCAACTTAGCGAAAAGTTTGTGTTGACGCAATCTTTCGAGGACCATTTTCACGTGTTTCCGATGTTCAGATTCCGATGAAGAATAAACGAGGATGTCGTCAATGTAAACAACAACACACACATCTATGAGCTCTCTGAGGACATCGTTCATAAAATATTGAAAGGCGGCCGGGGCATTGCAAAGTCCGAAGGGCATGACCTGATATTCAAATAGCCCATATTTGGTGCGGAAGGCCGTCTTCCATTCATCGCCCTCTTTTACTCGTACCAAGTAGTAGGCTCCTCTAAGATCCAGCTTTGTATATATGCATGCTTTTCTGACTTGGTCCAGGAGTTCAGGGATCAAAGGTAACGGATATCTATTCTTGACGGTGATCTGGTTCAGGGAGCGATAATCTATACAAGTTCTAAGGTCTCCTTCCTTTTTTGGAACGAAGAACAAAGCTGAAGAAGCAGGGGACTTGGAAGGACGAATAAACCCATTTGCCAGGTATTGATCCAGGTATTGTCGAAGGTGAAGGTTCTCAGGCTCGGTGAGGGCATAAATTCTACTACAAGGAGGAGTAGATCCAGGTATCAGGTCTATCTGGCAGTCATAAGACCTATGAGGAGGTAGAGAGTTAGCCTGATCCTTCCGGAAAACATCTTGGTATTCTAGGTATTTGGGAGGTAACTGGGGAGTCTCTGAAGAAATTGCTGCCAGTGCAACACCAGGTGGAGGGTGACAAGTAGAGACACATTCTGGAAACTGGACCGTTCTTGCTCGCCAATCGATCAGAGGATTGTGTTTCTCTAACCAAGGTATTCCTAGAATAATCTGAAACTGAGGAGCCTTGATCACATCGAACACGATCTTCTCATGGTGTCCATCTTGACTTACTAGCGTCACTTCTTGAGTGGTATGCGTTACTGGTCCGGAGGCTATCTCCGTTCCATCCACCGTAGTAATGACGTCCTTTACAGCCTTGGGACAAAGAGTTAGATTCATCCTCAAAACCATTTCATGATCCACATAATTGCCGATGGCACCGCTGTCGACGTAAGCTTCAATTGCATGTAATCGATCCGGATTATCAGGGCTAATGAGGACCATAGGTATCACGAAATGCAAGGTCACGGAACTGGTTTTCACGCTCGGCAAGAGGACCTCTATTGTTGTCGGGCGAGGTCGTTTCCCTGCTCAGAGTTTGTAACTTTGGTAACTGCAGCTCCTACTGCCTTCTTGGCAGGTTTCACCGGACAGTCTCGAAGAAAGTGCCCTGAGTTTCCGCAATAGAGGCATAATTGCAACTGTTTTCTCCTTTCCCGCTCCTTTTGTGATAGAGGACCTTTCAGGCCCCCTATTTGCATAGGTTCCCCGGAGTCTACTCCTTTGGAAGGAGTTGGCGGTTTGGAAAATACTCGAGCATCAAACTTGGAACGAAACGATCGGCCTTCCTGTTCTGCAGCCTGTGATCTATTTGAACGACTAAGTCTATATAGTCCGAACAATCTTGTGGGGGATTCACTACTTGGGCTAACACATCTTTGAGCTCTCCACGTAGACCTCTATAAAACAGCGTAATCCTTTTGTCCTCAGGCCATTGAGTTTCCACTATCAGTCTGTTGAAAGACGCAATATAAGCCAAAAGGTCTTGATTACCTTGTCGCATCGAAAGAAGCTCATTGTCCAAGGCCTGCCCCTGTGAATGTCTTGCAAACAGTTTTTCCATACTGAGCTGAAAAGCTTGAAAATCATGGAGGACCGGATCATCTTGATTTACTAGAGGGATCAACCAGTCTGCCGCATTGCCACTAAGGTACGAAAGCTACTTTAGCTTGATCAGTTGGAAAGGCTGCTGGCCGGCATAAGAAATGCAACCGGCACTGATTGATAAATACTGCAAACCTCTTTGGGTCACCAGAAAATCGTTCGGGCGGAGCCAGAGGTACATTCCCAGGTAGGTTGATCTGCACTGGATTCATAGAGGATGTAGAAGGATGATTTCCCCCAGATGCGGGTAACGGGGTCTGTCCGGCTTGTGACTGTAGCAATTGTCTAGCGAGATCATCTGTTCGCTCCTTGGAAATAATCAGTTCCCTTCTTAGAGCGTTCGTTTCCTGACGGGCTGCATGCACTTCTGCCCTTAGTTCCCCAAGTAACTGGGCTAGCTGGTCGGTATCCGAGGTTTCCATAGCGCCTGGACGGGAGTTTTGCGGTAGGCTTTGCGTTCTGTAACACTCACCTGATTCCCGTAGAGGCGCCGGTCTTGACTGGGCGTATACCGTATCTTCAAAGGTGATGTGTAACACACGGCTGGCTCTTTGGGCTGGACCTCTGTGCACTGTATGTCTGACTCGAAGGGTAAGATGTCTGCAGATAGAAAATATGGGATTAATGAACTGGGTTATTGAATGTCTCTCTCTTCTTCCCTTTCTCTTCACCTGTAGAACCCCAAAGGTTAACGCTCTCACCTTAGGTAAGTGAACGCCGTGCTCTCCATCTGCCTCGGGGCAGGGTGCTGTAACCAGTTTCTTCAATGGATAAGGGGAGCAGGCCTCTTGACTTCAGAGGACTGCTGTCCGTCGTTTACTGCACGAACGGTAAGTTTCGAGTAATTCTAATGTCTTTAAAAGTCTTTAGTAATGATGTCTCTTGTTTTGCAGGGTTCCGGCGATGGCGGATGACGGGCTGAAGTGAGTTGAAGATGGAGCCCGTGTGATGAATAGAAGCGCCTGGAAGCACGTAAGTAAGCGCTTGTTGCCTGCTTCACGATGCGCTCTAACTGTCTTTTTATTTTGCAGGTAAAAGTTCGGGGCGGCTGCAGGGTGCCGGAATACCCACTGGGTTAGATGTGGAAAGGAGTAATGGCACGTGAGTATTAAAGTTCCCCAATGTCTTTAAACGCACCTTGTTTTGTCTTTCAGATGCGGGATGCAGCGCTGAAGGCCTCTGGAGCGTGCGAAGAGTTGGTAAGCTTTTGTCTTTCAGATGCCGGAATGCAGCGCGAGGCGTTGGTGACAGCCGATGGACCAGGTAAGTGAAGCGCTGTCACTGAAGACCGTAATGATAACCTGTTCTTTCTTGTCTTTATAGGTGTTGCTGAAGAGTGGATTCAGGATGGTAAGCCTTTTTCCTTAGGCCCAGGATCAGATGCAGAAGACACGATGAGCGTTCTGCTGCAGAGGATGCAGAATAACGCAAAGCAAGATTCATCCATCGGGTGTGGTTTAAATAGCCTCCTGTAGTGCTTAGGTGTCTCCTTCCACAGCCACGCCTAGGTAAGAAAAGAGTTCCTGCTTTCCAGAAGAGTTCCAGTGTTCTGAACCTAGGGAGTGGCTCCTGCCCCACCCAACAGGAAAAGTAGTTCCAAACAGAAGAGGATCAGAGGCTCAACTGGCAGGCAAGTAAGCAGCATGGTCTGCTGCAGGTAAGTCCACCCAAGCATTATGAGCCCGGCGCTTCCAGCGCTGGGACTGGGCATGTTTATGAGCCTGGTGCCACTGGCGCCAGGACTGGGTCCAAAAGGTCCCAATTGGGACTGGTTGGCACTCGGAACCTGGGTTATGGATCTGCTTCCAAGGGAGTTGGGAAAACCCTGACCTTTTGGAAGCAGAGATCATGACAGGGACTTTCACACTTTCTGGCCAAAGATGGTTCTTTTCAATTATTACAGAATCAAGATATATTCATGCTTCAAGAGACCGGGTAACGTTTCGATTCACTTCGATGGTTACCAACTTCACCATGTGTGTGCTAAAAAAGGTAGGAGAAGACGCCCTTATGGTGGACTCTTAGTAGGTTTAAAAAATGAATTAAATTCCATCCTTAAACTGCCAGAAGACAAAAGTGGTAATTTTATAGCAGTAGAGGTTACGCCTATGTCAGGCCAAGTTGGTAAACGCATGTTGATCATCAACATATATGACGTACCAGGTGATTTTGTCTCTGAAGAAGTTTTTGATTATATTGATATGGTTTTAGCCCTGTGTGTGAACTCTTTTGAGAATTATATGGTGTAAGTTAGGGGTGACTTAAACACCAGATACTTAGATTCAGATCTGTCTGCCCCCTATGAGTATGTAATGGTCAGGAGTGGGATGGACTGTAAATCCTCTAATGTGTGGCGTAACCAATGGCTAAATTTCCTGAAAGAGTGGGATCTGATGTTGATAAAAGGGGAACCAAGAGTGATCGCCCCGGGAAGTGCACTTGGTGAAGTGGCGAAGTGGGTCGAGATCGGAAAGATTAGATTACTACTTTGGAAACAATGCCTTGCTCGAAAAAGTTAGGGATTTTTCAGATAATTTCTGGTAAGCATAGTGATCACGTGATTCTCACCCTCATTGTGAATGCCAGAGTTAATAAAGCAGGAGTGTTTGATGTTGGAGAAGTAGCAACCGATCAGGAAGGCAACCGTTTGTATTGGTCTAATGCTAATTTAAGAAACGCTTGTGCTAGAATCCCTGACATGGAGGAATCTTCATTCACTAAAAATTAGCAGATTTATAGCCATCAAAACAGAAACTTGACTTAAGCAGATTGCTCACAGAGAGGACAGGGTTAAAGGTAATCATACTTGGTATCCAGCAAGCAAAGTAAAGGGTCTTTTGATATAGAACCATGAGACGCCAAGAATATGCTCCATAGGTAAATTAGTGGCATTAATAAAAGCTGCTGTTCTAGGTTTGATGCTCTAGCAATGATAATAAAAATGAAAAATGCTTACCATACCTGGTTGAAGAGGCATATTGGAAATGTAAAATGGCAACACGTATTGGAGACGCTTGGGAGTCGTAACAAATACTCACAGTGGGCCTCATTACGACCCTGGCGGAGAGGGTTTTACGCCAGCGTAGTGCATGGCGTACCTCTCCGCCATACTACGAGTTCCCGTAGCGCCATGGCGGCCTTTTCCGCCTGGTTTTACCAGGCGGAGAAAACCATGGCGCTATGGGACTTCGTTGTTAATTACGCCACCGTATTTTACGGTGGCGTAATTAACTCCTTCCCCACTCCCATTATACCCTATGGGGCAAAAATGGGAATGGGGAAGGGCAGAATGGGGATTGGGGATTTACCGCCCCGCCAAGGTCGGAATGGGGCGGTAAATCCGCCAACCCCCATGGCGCTATCGGCGGCTTTCCGCCATGCTTCGCGGTGCATTTAGCACCGCGAAATCCGCCTGGGTCGTAATGAGGCCCAGTGACAGGTTTTGTTCCTAGCAGAGGGAGACAGACCTGCACAAACAGTCAATCTAATTGCTGAAACGGCTTGGCAGATACACATTAGTTCAAAGATGTTAAAGCAAACTCCCTCATTAGCAAAAATGTGAGGTGAGGTAGTCTCTTGGCCTCTTAAAATTAGTCATAAAGAGATTGAGGAGGCAATAGTAAGACTAAAAAGCTCCAGGGCCACAAAGCCCAAATGGATTGGCCAATATTGCCTTTAAGAAAGAACCGGAAATGTGGGCCAGAGTTTTGCATCTCTTGTTTGAGAGAGTTTGTAGAGAGTGCAGTGTCACAGATTAATTGCAGCAGTCTACATTGATACTAGTGTACAAGGGGGATCGATTGATTCCCAGTAACTATAAAATGCTGTTAATGTTGGAAGTCTCAGGCAAACATTTTGCCTCTTTTGTATTAGGAGAATTACAAGGCTGGGTCGAGACTAATAAGATCTTACACTCTTTTCAGACAGGGTATTGCCCTGGGTCAGCCACAGTGCATAACATCAGATTATTAGATACATTGATACATGGCGCACGGCTGGGTGAAATTCCATCATTATAGAGTACTTATGTTGACTTCCTTTCAGCTTTTGACTGGGTAAATCGTGAAACCCTGTGGTGAAAAATTAGACATTTGGAATGTCCCGAGTGGTTGCTGCATATTGTAATCTATAATAACATCAGTGCCTGTGTATGCATAAACACTGAAGGACCCTTATCAGCACCAGTGTTGATAAACAGGGGAGTCAAGCAAGCGTGTGTGCTCGCTCCCCGGTTGTTCAACTTATATCTGGTTGATCAACCACAGTGTTTGAGAAAAGGTGCCAATTATCCACCCAGAATCGGCAATACATGCATTGTTGCATAGGCCGAAGACCTGGTCATTTTTGACCAGACCCATTCAGTCATGAAGAGAATAATCAATGAGCTAGCTGATTATGCATCAGAAACCGACCTGACTATTAATCTCAATAAGACATGAGTGTGAGGGACTTGACCATCCACACTTGGAGTGTGCGTTCATCTGGGATTTTTGGATTTTTTAGGAAATATAATGTAATAAATATCCGAAAATATGTGGGGCTGATCCACACACATTTTCTAATGCTTGCTTCACAACAAACACATAGTCCAGTGTACTCTGGGGGACACAGCCTAGAGGCGCAGTCCTCCCTGTCACATTTATTTGACAGGTGACAGCTATGGGTGGACAAAAACATCAGGAGGAGAAGAGCAAAAACGTAATCCTCCCATGGCCAGCCCAATTAAATATCAGAGGCTCCATGGATCCGCCCTGTTCTATTGTCTAAGATCTGTGTTGTGGCGGCACAGACCAATGATAGTTAATTGTAGCAGGCCTGTGAATAGGCCTGGTCACAGAACTTAACAATGGGCAGAAAAACTAACACACCTTTGATATACAATGTGTCACCTTGAAGCTAGCTCCCACCCCTCTGTACGAAGGGCAGTGAATTTCATGTGTGGGACAACTGTTTACAGTATGCAAAGTATGTGATTTGAGGGAGAGAGAAGTCTGTTCTCACCACAAAATTCAAAGGAGATCCTTGCTTTGATCAAGAGTCACAGAGGGCTCAGTTAACCAGAGAGACATTTTGATCTGCAACAGACAGGAAGATAGGGGGACCTAGGAGTACATGTGTAACCTCTTATCTTTCCTGTTGCAAAGCACTCTGGTCCCGACCTCATGCATAACAGAAGATTGTATGTGGGGACCCAGAATGGTTCCTTAAGGTAGGATTAGCCTGCACCAATCACTGGGGCTCATTTGGCATTAAAAGAGGGCTGAGCCCCTCACTTAGCAGATCATCCTACAACTTCAAAAGGAGTAAGAAGAAGGACTCATTGGGAACGTAACTGAAGGTACAGTCTGCCTCATGTATTCCACCAGTAAAGGAAGGCCTGGATTTCCAAGAGGGAAGCAAGATCCCTCCCCTAAACATCTCCCAAGGAAGAGTAGGAGATACCGAACTCAAAGGACCCGTCAAGCGGCTCCAGAACAGGTATCCAGCCAGCACACAGCGTGCCCTGCTAGGGTCTGCCAATAAGCTTCCTAGGTGGGAAGTGCAAGAGAGTCTCTGAACAAAGGACAAGGCCTTTGCCTGCTAGCACTCTCCTCAGCATTGGGCTGTCCACCTTAATGGATGACACAAGCCCTGCAAAGAAGCTAGGAGGAGTGCCACAACAAGCATCAACCAGCATCCATCTTTTAAGGACATTTTTGAGGCAGTCGAGCCCTCAAACCGTGATCGGCTGCCCCACTGACTGTTGCCATGCTGCAGTCACTAAACCGTCCGAGACACCTCGACCAGCGTTCCAGATCCTCCAACCAGCACAGAGGCAGTGATTCTGGATCCAGAGGCACCGTGTAGGCCAGCCTGCAGCCATTCATCTAGCCTTGCTTGCCAAACTGCCTGCCTCCTGATACCTCCCATCTCGAACTCTGTTGCAGGAGCTGCAAAGTGTCCTGGAACTGACTCGGCACTGTCAAGCATCACAATCATCTCAAGCACCAGGTACATTGTGGTTCTGTCCCCCTGGTCCTTCTACAAAGGCCCCTAGTGACATTTATGACCTCTTGCTCCCTTGGTGCTGAAACCAAATAACCTTAAACAGTTTAGACTGATTGCTTTAACTACTACCCTCTTGTCAGTATTCAGAGTGCATCCCTTTCCTTCGTGAAACTGTCTGTTCTTGGTGTTCCTTTACAGGGTGGGTTGTATTTTGTAATGTGCTAGAACTGTCTGTTGTAGTAATAATAAAGTAGATATTTTTAGACAACTGTGACTGGACAGTCCCTTTTATCATTGGCTAATAATTGTATTTTTGCTGTGTTGCAACTAACCAACGATCCACGACCTTGCGGAGATAAGGCTGCCATTCCGTCCATGTTACCAAAAATTGGACAAGGAGGTTTATAATTTACTTGTGTTCCAATCTGTTAAAATCCCTTCTGGTGTAGTAGAGGTGTGGGGCTGATTTATGGTTTACAAACCAATATTCATTCCTCTACTACTGGTGCCCCAGAAGTTGATTTGTCACAACAAGTTATACTGGTAACAGGAAAAAAGAAAATAAGATCACAATGAAACCCGTTTTGGCAATATAGATTACACAGCAAACTACCCATACCTGGGTCTTGAAATGAGCAACACAGCTGATTACACAAACATAATAGAACTAAAGACTTTGAAAGCTCGTTTGCTCACATACCATGTGCGTAAGGTTGCTGGACAACATGCAGGACACTCCATTGAAGGTATAATGATGTTATACAAGCAATCTTTCTGTCCTGCCATACGTTATAGATTATAGGCACTGGCTATGAAAGATTGCATATGGCTGAACAGATTAGAGGGCTTTCTTTGGCGTACAATTTTAGGATTACCATCGTCTACCTCAATTGACTACCTGCGGTTGGAGTTAGGGTTAATCTGCTTGAGGGGATTGGCTCTGGAAAAGAGAGGGGAACTGTACATTAAATCCTGAGTTTATCCCAAGTGGCCATTATTAGCCAAAACAGGTGATAATTGTAGCACAGGTAAGGTTTTGAGAGGTAGCAAATATGAACAGCTCGACTCAGAACTGTTCAAAGAAATTAATTGGATACCCGATTTTGAAGTAGGAAAGAGTTATGCCATTTTGAAGGGTGCCTTTATAAGCAGGTTGGAGAGGTGGGATTGGCGCAACAACTATGTACATCTGTCCAAGTAGAAGAATTGTGAGCATATATCCACTGTGGCACAATGTTATAGGAGAGCCCATTCTTACCTGCTGCAGTGCCCCGACCCTGCTATGCATAGAGTGATACTTGTATTACGAACCAACTAGCTTCCGTTACTGGCAACATGGGGAGCCCAGTTAAAAATGATTGGTGAGGCAGGATTGTGTCCAATGTGTGACTTGGTCGATAGCCAGAAACTGCTAGATACGTTTTCACCGTATGTGCCACAATGGGCAGCTTTTGCATGTGTATTCTAGGAAATTGTGTCCAACATTATGACGCAATTAAGTAGCAAGACATTTGGAATTATTGTTTGAACACAGACTCAACTTCCACACACATATTGAGAGTAACCTGAATCGGCGTCAATTAAGTGTCAAAGATGACGATCACATGGCTAATTTAGGTAAACCAAAGGATGATGTAAAACAGTAAAACAGCATTGGACTTCCAACAGATTAGCAGATAGTAATTGAATGTCCGATGTATTATGGTTTGAAGATATTAATACTATTATCACTATAATTATTATCATCACTGGTATTATTGTAAAATAGTTTTCAATTGTGTTTCATGATTGAAATTATTAATGTTTCTAATGTGTTTTTAAGTTAAAGTAAAAACTATATATATTTGTTTATGTTTATATTTGTGAAAAGTTCCAAATGGACTAAACTCAACGGGCCTCATTACGACCCTGGCGGTAGAGTGATAAAGGCGCCGGTAGTGCTGCCGGAGCCGTTATCACTCCACTGCCACATTACATTACAAGTTCTACAAGCGGGACCGCACTGTACGCCTGGTCAGACCAGACGTGCAGAGCGGCACCCGCTAGCAGAACAGGATGCTAACAACGGTCCCGTCATTAACAGGACCGTGGTTAGCATCCTCCCCATTCCCATTGAGCCCTATGAGGGCTCAATGGGAATTTGGACGTACCAGGTTCGGGTCCCGCGAATGGGAATTACCGGCCCGTCAAAGGTCGGAATGGCCCGGCAATTCCCATTTTTCGGGACCCAGACCCAAGTTTGGGGGTAGCCATGCCGCTAAAACAGCATGGCTACCTCCAAACTTGTAATGAGGCCCACTGAAATTAAAATTAAATTAAATTGACTTCATGACAATACTCTTCCGTAACCTGTGTACTCGTTCTCCTTTTACATGACACCATACGCTGTGAAACATAAACTAGACGTTGAAGAAATGACTAATTTCCCTGGCAGCCACAAGCAAGATCATCGAGGTGCAGACTATAGACAGACGGAGAAGACTGCAGGAAGGAGGAGAAGGCAGCAGACAGTCAGAGCAGGAACAGGAGTAGGGTGCATACAGCAGATTCGAAAATCACCAGCTCAAGAGCATGATGTGGTGTCTAGGGGAAGGGGGACAATGATGGTCAGAGATGTAGGCAGGGCGAGTGTGTGATGGCAATCCAGTTACATTAAATGCTGTGACATTGGATGCCCAAAAGCATTGATATTAATATTGATATTTTATTTGTATTGCGCTCATACATAAGTGTTTCAGAGCAAGGCAAGGGAGGGGAACAAGGGAGAACAAAAACAACGATCTTAATAGGCCCAGTGACATTGAGAACGCTCAAGTGCATGGGGGAGGGAAAGGGGAAAAGTGCATGGAAGGGGGAGAAGTGGAAAGTGTGGAGCAAAGGAAACAAAAACAGAAAAATAATAAGAAATAATAATAATAAAAGGCAACAAACAGTGGTAATGCAGCGAGCAAGTGGCAAGTGCTGGGTTATAGGCAGCAGACAGGGTATGTTTGATAAGTGCATGAGAAAAAGGGTGGGGACTGTATGGATACAGACCCAGTGCAAGGGATGACCCAGGGGCAGTGCGGGTGGGTAGCAGAGTGAACAGGTACCTGGGTCCGGAGGACAGAGGGTAGGCTAGGTGCACGGTGCAGAGAGAGAGAAAATCAGCAGGAGAGAGGAGGGGGGAAGGCTGAAGCAAAGAGGACAGTCTCGAGGTGCTTCCGGAACCGGAGATAGTTCTCCTCAAGTTTCAGAGTGGCAGGGAGGCTGTTCCAGAGGAAGGCCCCAGCTGAAGACAGATATCTACCCCCAGCGTGTTTCTTTGAAAAACGACTGACCCTGAGGGAGTTAGAGGTAGAGGAGAGAAGAGCTCGAGAAGAGGGGTATTTGCAGAGGGATAGCTGAAGTTATTTTCGACCCAGGGCCCAGAAAGCCTTGTGGACAATGCAGAGGGTTTTGAATTTAATTGTTGCATCCACTGGGAGCCAGTGCAGAGATGTGAGGGCTGGAGAGATACGATCCCAGGGCTTGAGGCCAAGGACAAGTCTCGCAGTCCTGTTCTGGATGAGTTGCAAAGGGCAGAGAGTAGAGGCAGGTAGATTTAGAAAGAGGCTGTTACAATAGTTCAACCTTGAGAGAACCAGGGTTCGAGAGACAGTGAGCTTCTGGGGGAAGGAGAGGAAAGGCAGAGTACCTCTGAGGAGGTGCAGTAGGAAATTTGACTTTTTACAGACATCAGGGATCTGGGCAGAGAAGAAAGCATGGAATCAAAGATGACCCTGAGGTTCTTGGCCAGGCAGGTGGGGGTAGGAGGAGGGCCAAGGGAGGCCGACCAGAGAGTGAGGGGAAAGGAGGGTGAAGGTGTGCTGATGAGGACGATCTCCATCTTGCTGGCATTCAGACAAAGAGCATTGGCTTCACACCAATCGTGAATGGAAGTTAGACAATCCGAGATGAGAGAAGGAGAGGAGGTGGCAGAGGGAAGCCTGAACATGAGTTCAGTGTCGTCAGCATAGCACTGGAAAGCATGGGTCAGAGGTTGAAGCACAGGGAAAAAATTGACTATTTGGCCATGTTTATTAGCTTTAAGAGACAGGCCCTAGCACAAGAAAACCCATCACAGATGTCAGACAGGTGTCATGTGTGTTGCAATTAGTGAGTTTTGGGTGTGTGCACTATGGATTGTTTTATTTAGAGCATACATAAATGACATTTTGCAACATGCTTGATATTAGCACATGTGTTTAAATCACATATGATATTTTGAGCATGCACTGAAATGACATGCAGTAAAATTGCCTATACTGCTCAGAGTTGCCACACCTCTTGTTCAGACTAATGAAAGCCCTTTAGACAATTTCATGACTATGTTCCCATGACTCAAAATGATGTTACCTGTATCCTGGAAAAATAAGCGTGAGTGGGAGGCGCCCACGTCTCCCATTCACTGGTTACAAATGGTGGCAAGGGATGTCAGAGCCTGCATGGGCTCACATGTGTTTGCATGTTCACACAAGAACACACATATATATGTTGCAAGCCATACACATAGGAGGGTATAACGTAACCATGCCACCTGAAGATGCAACTATAAAAAGCATTGTTCTTAATGGGCAGTATTTGCAGCTTCCGAAGTGTGCCATATTTGCATATGGGTAACTTGATGCAGAATCAGCAATGTTATTTTGCAAATGGGATGATGTCAATGACCCGCGAAGCTTAAATTCAGGCAGAGCAAGCAGCCTGTTTTGCTGTCATGGCACTGTGTTAAAATACACATAGATCACATAGCGAGTTATTGCTCCACTACCCCAGTCCCCTGGATATGTGAATTTCGCGTTTTCAAGTATTTTATTTTGACGATCCTAACTCAGCATTTCTAATGTTCTCCAACACCCCGCAGGAAGAGCTTGTCTGATTACAAGTGATAAAAACTGTTTGTAAAAAAACAGAGAGACGCGTGGGTCCTAGAACAATAAACATCTTCTCTCTTTACGCAAGCAAATGGCCATGAGGCATGGTCTTACTGATTTAACATGTCCCAAAGATAAATTTGATAATAGATTGTTTCTACATTGTGCCTTTCTTCATGGAAGTGTGAATGGTGTTGTTCATGGATTTCAGCTTTCGCCCGGCTAGTGGGGTGTTGGTTGCCACAGACGCTGATGTGGGCTCAAATGAGTAGCTCTTTTGTGGCATGTTGGATACGTGGATGCATTAGTGATGCATACGTTCTGTTTCCAATAACGTGCCAGTAATAACGTTTACAGGAAGGTTTCCGCACCGGCCCGTGGGGGACCTGATTTACCTCTAGTCAAGAGCGGGAGGTAAGTTAGGAACCCCACGTGCAAAAAACTGCTGGTATTACCAGCACCGTTATTACCACTGGCATTAATACTGGCAATCCCCCCACAGAGTTCTATGGGACTCCATAGAATGGGGATTAACCACCCTTCCGGCACTTGGCATCTGCTGGTAATTCCGGCAGACTAAGTGCTGGTAATGGTAATTCTGTCTGGTGGTATCCTGCCAGGTTTCCCGGTGGGATACCATCAGACTTGTAATGAATCCCATTGTTCCGATTTGTGCTGCGTAGGGCGTGAAGGCATATTAGTTGCTGCTGAGCAGGTCTTTAGATCGGATGGGCTGGCCGGGGCACAGCCGCAGCAGTCTCCAAAAAGAACCCCTGAACTACGGCTCTGCTGGGGCTCCACTCATTAGCATCGACCCCTGAAAGCAGCCCTTTCAACGTGTGTGCAGTGAAAGGGCTGCCTGCAGGAGTCAGCATCACACATTGTAGCTGGTGCAGCGAAATGAAGGCCAGCGAGGCGCCTACGTCTCCCACTCACTGGTTACAAATGGGGGCAAGGAATGTCAGAGCCTTTTTGTAAGAGGGCTGACACAATACTAGTATACATTCTGCTGCACCTGCCTCCCCTTTTGTTTCTTATTCTGCAGCACCAACCCCTGAAGGCAGCCCTTTCATATTAGGTGAATAGCACCTCTCTTTTTGACCTCTTAAAAGAAACATGGCACCTCTTGTCTCTGCCCCATGAGCCCCCCCTCTAGTTCTCATGCCACTGAAATCATTGCAGCTGGGGCATGTTAGGGCGCATGTCTACTTCAAGTACTTTCTTTGAAATCAGCCATAACAAATTCAGACATTTGTGTGCCTGGTAATCTCCCCATTTCCTCAGACATATTGATCCCACAATGACACTCGTGTCTTCTCACACATGCTCCACTGACAACAAATCTATAAAAATGCCGACCAGCTGTCATGATGTAGGGGGATGATACATGGAAAACAAATATTTAATGACACCACAACACTTGAAAAACCTCCACAGAGCATAGCAAAAACGGCCTTTAACGAAGAAAAAATGTCCCCTGCATCTCAGTAGCAAAAGAAATTGGAAAACTGTGGCGTAATGTAACAACTAAGCATACACCTTTCCGTATATCTGCTCCACACCCCATCTCAAGAGGTAACAGTTACATTGCAATGCAGAGAAGACAATATGTGCACATCTCACAGGTTTGTATGTATATTTCAATGTAAATAAGGCAAGGCAAAATGCACATCACTCAGAGGAGCATGTGCCTTCCCGTAAAGAGACTGCAATGCCTGCACATGCTTACAAAGAAGTGTGCATCTTTCAGTGCACACAAGAGAGTACCTGCAGATCTCACAAGGGGAACACACAGATGACAACACCTGCACATCTCACTAAATGTCACGTTGACAATCAGGGTCCGGGGCATAGGGGCCGGTTGGGGCGGGACGGGAGGCAAGGAGGGAATTGACGGGGTGCAGGGTGGAATGGGCAGTGTGCAGGTAGAGTTGGAGGAATAAAGACGTGTTGCAAGCTCTCCTGGCTGCGGCTGATTATTTCATGTGCAGCTTGGTACGCAACGGTGGTCCAGCTGTTCCTCACCAAGGGAAGCCTTTACACTGGTGACGAGGTGCGCTGGGCATACGGATGAACCCAAGCAGAAGCGGTGAGCTGCAGCACTGCAGGTGCCGGAGGACTGTACATCCACCCGGGCTGCGGCGGTGAAGATGGTGCCCCACCCTTGGTGAAAGATATGATATGATATGGCATTTGTAACGCGCCTATACACAAGTGTTTCAAGGGGCGATGATGCAGGGAGGGGGGAACAAAGGGAAGATAGACAACGATCCTACTAGGCCAGGTGTCATTCAGATCGCGAAAGTGCATGGGTAGGGGGAAGGGAAAGTGCAAGGGGAAAGGGGGGGGAAAGTGCAGTACAGGGTAAAATAATAGATAAATAATAGGGCCAGCTGGTGGCAAGTGCAAGGTAAGTGCAGACAAGTGCTAGGAAGGGGGCTGTAGGGATACAGAGAAAGTCCCACAGTGCAGAGGTTGCCAGGGAGGCAGTGCAAATGGAGAGTGGCTGGGCCAAGGACCGAGATCGGTGAGAGTGGCCCAGTTGCAGATTCAGTGCAGTTTCAGTCAAGAATTAGCAGGGGAGAGGGGAGAGAAAGCAGAAGCAAAGAGGAAGGTTTTGAGGTGCTTCCGGAACCGGAGATGGTTCTCCTCAAGTTTCAGGGAGGCAGGAAGGCTGTTCCAGAGGGAGGCACCTGCCGCGGAGAGAGATCTACCCCCAACTCGTTGCTTGGAGAAGCGGCTGACCCTGAGGGAGTTGGAGGCGGATGAGTGAAGAGCTCGAGAAGGAAGATATTTAGGAAGCGACAGTTGAAGGTATTTAGGCCCCAGGCCCCAGAAGGCCTTGTGGACAATGCAGAGGGTTTTGAACTTAATCCTCGCAGCCACTGGGAGCCAGTGTAGAGATTTCAGTCCTGGAGAGATACGGTCCCTGGGCTTGAGGCCAAGGACAAGTCTCGCAGTCCTGTTCTGGATAAGTTGCAGAGGGCGGAGTGTAGAGGCAGGCAGATTTAGATAGAGGCTGTTACAGTAGTCCAGCTTCGAGAGAAATAGGGCTCGGGAGACAGTGAGCTTCTGGGGGAAGGAGAGGAAAGGAAGAATACCTCTGAGGAGGTGCATCTGGTAGTGTGACTTCTTAGAGACGTCAGATATGTGAGGAGAGAAGGAGAGTGTGGAGTCGAAGATGACCCTGAGGTTTTTTGCCTTGCAGGTAGGAGCAGGAAGAGGGCCAAGAGAGGCCAGCCAGAGAGCTGCAGGGAAGGAGGGAGTGGGTGTGCCGATGAGTAGAATCTCAGTCTTACTGGCATTAAGGCAGAGGTCATTGGCAGCACACCATTCCTGGATAGCAGACAAACAGTCAGAGATGAGGGAAGGTGAGGAGGAGGCCAAGGGTAGTCTGAAAATGAGCTGGGTATCATCCGCATAGCATTGAAAGTTGGGGCAGAGAGCGGCGATGCGGTGGGCAAGGAGTGACAGATAATCTTGACACTCAGAAGGTAATGGAAGATGGAGGGGACCGGGCTGCGGCGTTGATATCTGCAAAACCTATGGTGAGGAGAGGAAGAGCAAGGGAAAGGGGAGATGGTGCTCTCGCCTCATGATGGCCATCTATAGCAGCATTCCGTTCCCAGAGGCCCCAGGCAGCTCTCACTAATCACGGTGCTCGTGCCTCCTGAGGTGGCCGTGCAAGGATTTCTGCTAGGACACACGCCATTCAAAGGGCCGAAGGGCACAAGTGGTGGAAAATGTCTGGTCAAGAGGGCCCCCAGGCTGCTAACCAGGACATACAGGCAAGGGGCAGGATGCTCCACAGCCCACGGCCCCTTACAGTCTTCCGGATTCGTTGGCTGTTCAGTTGCCAGGAGCCTTTGATGTGTCTGATACAAGCAATATGGGGCCAAGATGGGCCAAAGGGATCAGTCATTTTGATTTATACATGGGGCCACAGGGCCAGTGGATGAAAAAAGGCAGAATTGCCTCCTTAAATTGGCAGTAGGGCATGCGACAAGGGACATCATTGAGGAAATGGCAGCAACATCTATTCACTCAATTCAAGATCTGAAAGGGGCATTGTCAGCCTACTTCACCCCAAAATACTAACGTAGACTATGAGCATCATTTATTTCATAGCACGAAGCAGGCAAAATGGGAGACAATGGATGCATACGTCATGGCCCTCTGCATAAAAATGAAGCACTGTGACTTTGTTAATTATTCTAACACAGAGAACCTACGTTCGCAAATCCTTGCTGGCTGTGAGTCTCAGATTTTCAGGCGCAAACTACTGCAGAAAGCACAAACTATTGACAAAATCTTGACACTCAGAAGGGCGGAACTGCTGTAGACACCCAGGTCGAGAGCTTCAACACAGCTGCAACTACAGAATCCTTTCACCGGTTGCAATACGACCGGAGACAGGAAGAACCCTTTTGCTATCGGTGTGGGTAAGAGTATCCACACAAGGGGAACCTGTCCCGCTATAGGACAGAGGTACTCTGCCTGTGGTGAGGAAGTATACTTGAAGTCATATATATCACCAACAAGAGAAAAAGGGCAAGACAGGATAGAGGGAATCCACCGCTCGTTACAGGCTGAGACCCCCCCTTGCAGCACCACAATCGTCTCAAGCAACTGCCCAATCCCAACATAGGCCAAAAGACACAAAACCAAAGGAGCCAGAATCTGGGGACAACAGATATCGAAATGATAGGAAGGAGAGGAGAAGATACATCAAACGCCCAAGACTAGTGAGAAAATCAAGACGTCATGTACGATACTTAGTAGAACAGTCCCCGTCAGGGACCGACATCAGTTCATCAAAAGGTGAACAGAGGAAAAAGGATTACGCGTACGCCTTGGGCAACTCAACTGCGATGGAACACAGCCTGACACTGTTGATGTGGTTAAATGATTGACCAACTGAGTTTTTGATAGACACTTGTGCTACAGTAAATGTGATAAGCAAACAGATATACAATGGAACTACAGCATCCCCCAAAACCAGCAACCGGCGATATATACCCATATGGACCAACATCTCCCTTGAAGTGCTTGGGACAATTTGAAGGCACATGCCACTACAAATCACAGGAAAAGAAGGTATTCATAAATGTGCTTGCAACGGAAAGCAAAAGCGGATGCATTATCATTTTGAAGACAGCTGTTGACATCGGACTGACGCATGTCTTATTTAATCTTATGGTGCATAAATACATCGACCCTGTGCACATAATCAAAGAACTGCATCCAAATCTATTCAAAGGAATAGGGAAACTATGAAACAAATAGATTAAACTACACATAGACAAAGACGTCCCACCAGTGGCACAGCACTACAGGGGCAAACTGGTAAATATTCAGCGGAAAGTAGAAGAGGAACTATACAAACTGCTTGAACTGGATATCATTGAACCGGCCACGGGACACACAACTTGGGTACCACCCATCGTCTCAGTGCCAAAGAAGGGATCAGATGCCATCTGCCTGTGTGTAGACATGAGAAGACCCAACCGGGTTATCAAAACAGAGAGACACATGGCTCCACGTATCATGGGCATGATACACCTGTTAAATGGCACCAAGGTCTTCTCAAAGTTAGACCTACAAAAGGGTTATCACCAGCTAGTATTGAGCCCAGAAAGTAAGAACATCACCACTTTTGATACACACCTCGGACTGTACAGGTACAAAAACTGAGTTTTGGCATATCTTCCACTGTTGAAATCTTTCAGGTGGCGATTCATAATGTCATTAAACACATACCCAACTGTATAAACTACAGTGATGACATTCTGGTGTTCCGGACTGATGTAGGGAAACATGATGAGAACCTGTCCAGAGTGTGCATGGCCTTGGAAGTGGCCAATCTCACCCTCAATCAAGAGAAGTGCGAATTCAGAAAGGGCACGCTAACATTTTTCAGTCATATGTTTTTGGAAAGGGGCATGACGCCAGACCAGGACAAAGTCACAACGCTCAATGAAATTCTGCCGCCAACAAATGTCTCAGAGCTAAGACCGTTCCTGGGTCTTGCCAGTTATTGTATGTGGTAGATCAAGGAATATGCCATGGTCAGTGAACCACTCTGTGCAGTGACCAAACAGAATGCCGTGTTTAGCTGGTCTGACGAATGCCCAAAAAGCTTCACCATGATCAGAGACATGGTGGCTTGGGCCGAGAACATGTCTTACTTTGAAGCAAGTTGGAAATCTAAATTGACAGTTGACGCAAGTCCAGTCATGTTGGGGGCAATCCTAGCCCAAATTGACTCAAATTATCCTAGTCGCACCCACATTGTCGCCAACGCCAGTCGCAGCCTCTCGACCACAGAGCGGGCATACTCTCAAGCAGAGAAGGAGAGCCTTGCGGTGGTGTGGGCGTGTAAACACTTACATCTTTTTCTCTATGGAAAACCATTTATGGTTGTGACGGACCATCAGGCTCTACTGTTTCTCTATGGCAACCCCCAGGCCAATGTGCCACCCTGTATTGCCAGGTGGGGACTTAGACTACAAACTATTCATTCAATATAGTCTACCAGCCAGGTAAGGAAGAAAACCCGGCTGACTTCTTGTCCCAGCATCTGAGAAGTGATAGTACACCTGAACCCCCGGTGGTGGACCTCTATCTCTGCTATCTTATATAGCAAACAATACCCAAGGGCATTGACCCAGCTCACCCTGCCCAAGAAATGGAGGTGGACATAGCATGCCAGATAGTATGTGAGGGGCTCAAATCGGGCAGTGGAGAAGAGCAAAAGAGAGGGTTCACCTCAAATCCAATGACATCCGGTGAGAGGTGGACAGACTCATACAGGTGACGGGGGAATTGGCCCTTTCTGAAGAGAACATTCTACTAAAAGGACACAAGATGGTGATTCCAACGTCTCTGAAAATGAAAGTGGTGGAATTTGCCCAGGAAGGGCACCGAGGAGCCATCTCCACAAAGCGCATGCTCCGACAAAAGGTGTGGTTCCCACAATTAGACTCGATGGTAGAGGAAGACCTAAGAGAGTGTCCGACATGCTGTCTCATCACTCCAAACCGGCATCCTGATCCGTTGCGTATGTCAGAGCAACCAGAAGAGCAATGGGATGGGGTAACAGAAGATTTCTTTGGACCAATCGAAGGGGGAAGGTATGCGCTGGCCATAATGGAAGAATACTCCCGATACCTAGAGGCCCAACTGGTGGCATCAACAGCGGCTCATCACATCATGCCAGTAATGGACCACATATTCACAGCATACTGTATTCTTCGAAAGGTAAAAACAGACAATGGGCCCCTCTTCTCTGGCCAAGACCTTGCATGGTTCAGTGAGTGCATGGTATTTCATCATCAGAAAATCATACCACTCTGGCCACAGGCAAATGGCATGATTGCACGATTCATGGCGAACCTGAAATATGCCCTGCAAGTGGCCCGACTCACAGGTCAACCGTATTAACAAGTTCTTCACCAATTGCTGAGGAACTATAGGAGCAAACCACACAGCTTCACAGGAAAAAGTCCAGCCGAATTAATGTTTGGGAGGGACGTGCGCACCCCGCTGCCTCAACATGGACCCCAAGAAGCCGAGCGCCCGACTGATGCGGAACTGAGGCACCAAGACAGAGCTGCCAAACAAAGAATGAAGGAATATGTGGAACAGCGAAGGAAAGCCCAAGAGCCTCAGCTGGAAGTAGGAGAAGTGGTGGCAGTAAGACAACCACAGACACACAAACACACCTCAGCGTTCAAGGAAGAGCCACTCATCATCACCGAAAGAAAAGGGTAGAAGATTGTGTTTCAGGGCAATCATGGACCCACCACCAGGAACTCCTCAAATTTCAAAATGTTTCCCATAACCAGCCCCAGGAGGTTGAGTGGAAGAGTAGAGATCCCGGATGAATATCTCTCGGAAGAGCCTTATCAAGTAGATCAAGAAGATTCAGACGCTTCTGGAGTGGAAGACAGACGCAGATCAGAGGGAAGATGTTCGATGGACACTGAGACCGCAAGAGCGAGGAATAAGCCTTGCCAACTCATTGAAGAAATTAGCTGATTAGCTTAATCTCTGGTTGGGGTAACTGTTTAATTTGGGGTGGGGAGGGGGGTTCTGGTTCTGGGTCAGAGTGGCGGGTTGGGGCAGGACGGGAGGTGGGGAGGGAAGTGATGGGGTGTGGGGTCGAATGGCAGTGCACAGTTAGAGTTGGATGAATAAAGGCGTGTTGCGAGCACCCCTGGCTCCGAATAATTATTTCATGCACAGCGTGGTGTGCAACGATGATCCAGCTGTCCCTCACCAAGAGAAGCCTTTACACACACTGAGCATGGATCTTACAGTACAGAGGAGGCAATGCTTGCACAACTCGTGCGAGTGCAGCAACATGCCAGTAAATACATAACAATGAGCGTATGTGCAATACTTTTCAGTGCACAAGGGAAAACACGTGCACATCTTATAAATCTGCAGAGTATAGAAAAGAACATTCTTCACAATTGATCAAATACCATTCAGTAACAAAAAGAGAATGCCTGTGTATTGCCTCAAAGGATCAGTGACAAATCTGCAGTCCTTGTTTTCCCATGGCTATAAGAATCTATGTAGGTGCCCTACAAGTACTAAAAGGGTTAAGAAAGTTATATATAACTGGTTATGCAACCTCCTATCTCGTATTCAACCTTACCTCGTTGCAATTGGCATACACCTCTGATCTGAGCCATTGACGTGAGCTCAGGCAAATCACCATAAAAGAAAGAACACTTGTTTGCCTCATTATGAGTTTGGTGGTATCTGGGGGTAAATCCATCCAGATACCACCAAACTGTAGAAGTTGTACCGCCATGTGGTCCGGCGATATTACCACCGGATTACAAATTGTGGTGCCAATCCCCATTTGTTTTGAGTCCATAGGGCTCAATGGGGCGTTTTCTGCAGAATTACTGGACCAGTAATTCTGCTGTGGTAATTCCACCTAAAATCGCCAGAAAGCCAGCAGATTTACCTCCAGCTCATGGCTGGAGGTGAATCCTCCAACATTCCACCAAACCTATAGTTGGGAGGTGCAGTAATGCAGCAGCATACTGTAATACTGCATTATTTAAGTCACCTCCCAACTTGTAATAAGGCACTGTCCTGACAGGCACAAAACCCACAATCACAATACTATGCATCTCTCTGGCAAATCAATCCCTTTCAAAGTTGACTGCCCTCGGAATAGTCAGATGAACAGACTCTGGACTCCTATCCAGAAAATCAGCTCTTTAGACAAGTACTGCTTCTGCTCTGAATCTAAACTATGACGCTCTTGGGCTGTACAGTATGAATTTCCCGGGATCTCTCTTTTGAGAATCAATATTATCAGCAGTTCCTTGCCTCAGTCTCCCTCCTTGGTCAGCGAAAGCAGAGAGAGCCCGGAGCCAAGCTACCTTCATACGATGAAACACATCAGACGGCCTTTTCCCAGCGGTAAAAGGCAGATCGACATCCTTGCAGGCTCAGCTCATATGTTCCAAACCCACGGGGTGCAACTCCTTGGCAACTCCATGTAAGCATCGCAGTGCACCTTTTTTCAATTCATTTTCTGACTACTAGCCTGTAGATTCAGTTTTTTAATGTTTAAAGTTAAAAGTGTGCTCTCGGTCTATTCATGTAACCCTGAGGAGCAAGAATATGGTTGAATCTGTTTGTTTAGAGACATATGTGTTAGGCTGGCACCCTGTGGAGTCTTCCTCCCTCGTCCAATCTTTGTGACAGACTTTCAACCCCATTAAAAGAATGCCATTGGGCACTGGGGACCGCAAGCTGCAAAGGGAGCAATTTAAGTTAACCAGCATGTGTTGTGTTCCCTTCGAAGCCAGCGACCTGCAGCAAAGTCGTAAAATGCACTGTGTTGTTTCCCAGACGTTTCGTAGTCAGTCCCTTTGAGCCCTGAGGAAGCTCAGCTCAGCAGCCTGCGCTACTGAACTCAATGGCAAATGAGCCGGAACTCGGAAATGCAGCCAGCCTGGAAAATAAATGCACCACACGTAAAGCACGGCTCCCTCAGAAAGCTAGAAGAATCTGTGCCATATTCCAGATGACAATTTCCTGTCTGTTCCTAAATCCCACGAATATCTCCCACCATTAACAATATGTAGAATTGTAGATGGGTAACTGTCAATAATGCTACATATAACATTCTCTTAGACTGTGCAATGGGAACTAAGCTTGTGTATAGCCACCCGTAACCAGATAACTACTTACATTTTTGCAATGGAAACGGAGCATTGTCCTTTGGACGCCAGAGGAGTGATTGATAGCACAGCAATTTTGTCCTCAAATCCAAATCTTGAGGCTGTCCAATCAGTGTAGATGCTCGAATTTTGCAAATATTGTGAAACATTTTAGGTTGAGTCGAGTGTTGTTCAAAAACGAATTGAGCACCAAGCCCAATGTGCAGTGATTCAAGCATACACCCCTTTTTTTTTATCACAGACATATTTGTCAAATAGAAAGTTCTGTGGTCATTCTTATTTTCCCAAAATGCTCTATGATTTTACTCAAAGCAGGCTGGAACCCTCGCTGGTGCTATTTATCCCCTGTTTCTTATAGGGGTACTTCAAAAGAGAACAACAGGAGTGCAACAGACCGCCCATCATGAAATGATAACCTTCTCTAAGGAAATTATGCATATCATTATTCTATGTTTTGATAATGTGGGAAAGGTGTAATATTGATAGTTTGACTACAGTATATATAATGGTAGTGATCATTGGAAGTAAACATTTCATAATTTTAAAAAGAGCAATGTTAGTACAAATTTGAATAATGTCAATTCTTTGTTTTTAGGAATAGTTTTGTTAGCCAAAAAAAGACATCCCCCACCCTTCAAGATATCAGTTTCTTTTCTCTCGTCGAGCAGCTGTCACCAACGGCTGGGATGGCTGTGGCAAATGCACACTTGACTGCAACTCTTACCCACATAGAGAGCGAGACATTGAGTGAGTCCGACAGTGACAGAAAGATAGAGGCAGTGCAAGGAGAAAGAGATTGCAGAAAGGAAGAAAGAGAGAGACAGCAGGAAAAAGAGCACTAGATTGGCATATATTACACTTGGTACACCTAGCGGGATATATTGCACCAGTCGGTTAGGAGTGACATCTGATGGGAAGCTAGAGCAAAGCATGGCCAACCGAACCACCGGGTGAAATTAGCACAGTCATTTATATGTGCACATCTACAATGTTATGCCCCTTAAGCATCCCATTCCCACCGTCTGTGCTCTTCCCATGGATTGGCAACACATGGGGTGGATAAGGGGCGGGGGGGGGGCATGAGAGTCACACAGACAACAAGGGCTGAAATAAATACCTTACAGCCAGAGCTTGTAGTGGCACTGCCCTTCTCTCCCCACACCACTGGAGACGCCGAGAAGGAAAGTGAATGCCTAATTTCCCAATTTGAAGTTGCATACGTGGAATTGTACGTCCATATTACCCTGGTGTGATGTCATAGCGGAAGGATACAGCATTTAGAGACATCTTTAGGTGCTATGACATTCTATGGAAGCCATACATATAACTATGAACCTACTCCGATCCTGCAGCACTTGGCAAGTGGTTTCTAATACTGCTGATCATCTGAGTTTACCATACTTATACAATACTTATTGAGCGCAGATTCCTGGACTTGTGGTCCCTTCATTGGCTTCTGACAAGGTGTTGAGATAAATGGAAAGGACTAGCATCCCTTCTACAATACTATTTACAACTAGGCTTCAAAAGAACTCTGTGTGGGGAAATTAGGATTTTCCCCTAAACGTTACTGTTAATAGCTCCTTCTGTTAATGATAGACTTGTTTGATTTTATTCTGTTTGAGAAAATGGGTTACCATCATGTTTTGGCGCTGCCACTAAGAGTACTTAATGGTTATTTTCACTCAGGGGTCGCTTGAATGATGCTTTGTGTGAGCCTTGTCCACTGGTGGATAGGTTCCATGCAACTGGTATGTCAGCAGCCAATCATTTGTTTGATAAAGCAGTTTACTCTGAGAGGTTACAATCAATAGTTACCTACATGCTATCTCTTCCTCACCTCCTCTTCTTCTCTCCTAACTACATTCCTTACTCTCCTTTCGCTCATAACCTTGGTGTCATCGTTGCCCATAACACAACATCTCGCTCTTCATCTCCAAATAGGCCACTGCAGCTAGACTCAACCGTCTCAAAATCAGAAAAATCTGTCATCTGCTTTCAATGCTGCTAATTAGCAAATCTCTTCAACTTCATGGGCTGCACACTTTTCAACATTTCTCGACTTACCCCTACCTCCTCTGTCTGTTTCCAGAATGAATGGATATCTATGGAAAAAGGGATAAGTATAAATGTCTTCTCATCATATTCAAAACTATCCATGGACTTGCCCCGCCCTACCCTAATATCTCACTCCCTACTCTCCTTCTCACTTGTAAAGATCATCTTCAGCTCACCTCCTTGCCAACACTGGAGCCCCCTGTGCTGCCTCTTGTTTCTGCTCTCTGTCCTTGCTCCCTTTCTCTAGAAGCTCTTGCTCTCCCTCTCAGCACTACTGCAACTCTACCACTATTTAAATCCAACCTCAAAGCACTCCATCTTTCTGAAGAGCCTGTTTCCTAGCACTCTGCTTGCCTGCACCACACTGTTTTATTCTCTCTCTCTCCTTTCATGGACAACTCTACAGCCCTTCTCTGTCACCCCTCCATCCTTAATTCAGCACTTTCTCCACCATCCCAGTCCTATGTCATTCTGCATGTCCTCGTCCCTGGTTTATGTTTCCCCCTTCGCCTGCAACATCTGGTCTTCAAGTCACATTCTCTCACCCCATTGTAAAGGACCCATGTACTCCGCTCTGTTGTCAATGGTACATTTTGTACGTGTTTTTTTGCCAACAATGCATTGCTTTCCCTGTGAATTGTATTAATAAATAAATAAATAATGGTCCACTGGTGCCACGTAGAAAAACATCTAAGAGTGAAAGAAAAAGAAAGGATAAGAAGAAAGCATAAGACTGTGATGATTTTAGGAGGCAACAGGGAGGAAACTGAAGAAAAAAACAATGGGTACAACACTTAAAGGGGTTGAGGATAACAAGGAAAGAAGGGGTAGATTTTAATGCCACAAGAAGGAAGTTAACATATATGATATGCTCTCAATATTGAAGTGAGACAGGCAAGTTGCTGCCCTAGGGAGAAGCCCAAAGCCCAAGAAGATCGATATGGACAATGATGGAGTCTAGGTGCAAATCAAGAAGAGATGATAGACACTTAAAGGAAAGGAAGGAAGAGTGGTTTCACACCTTGGAGGCTGTTAGCGAGAGCAGATATGTAGAAGTCGGAGGTGGAAGGGGAAGCAGCCAAGGCAGAAAGCACAGGGCGAGGGCAAAAGTAAGGATACCCAACAGTAGCATGGAAATTATGGATTATTGAAGGTAAAGAACAGGATGTCAAGGTTTAGGATAAGGCTAGTAAAGAGAAGACAGGGTTCCTCATAGAGGTAGGCAGACTACCATGTCTTGGATGAAAAGGAAAGAAGGAGCAAGGACACAAAACACCAAAGGAGTCATTTGGCGTTTTTGAAATCTCTATGGTGAGTGTTGGTACACATCATGGATGATAATAATTAAAAAGCATGTTAACCAGTGCTTAATTTGTGGGGGTGTTTGCTGGTGGCCAACACCGGCACTCTTTTTGGGCACCGAAACTCATGCGGGGCCAGCGCACGTGCAATTGCTTTGTTTGTTCTTCCACTTTGCTTCGATTATAAATCATTGGGATTTGTCATTCTGATCTCGATCTCTCTCGTGCTTGTAGGTTGCAGGCCATGGCTGGCTGGGCCTGGGAGGGGCCAGCAATAGCAATGAACAACAAACTGTTACAAACAACAACCAATGAAAACTACCATTCTGTTGTTACTATGCAGTATTTTATACATTTGTATATAGTAACACAGAATGTGCAGTTTCCATTGGCTGTTGTACTGAGCCAGTGAAATTACATGGTGACGTGTTGTTGTTGCCACAGGAGGCAGCACGGCGCCACCTTCATTTCACAAGTTACTGTGAAGTGAAGGTGTCGAGGCGTGGCATCGTCAGTCCTGACTTGTAAGAGAGAGAGCCTGAGTGGTGCGGCCTAGTCGCTTCCTGGGGCGCCCTCTGCCTGCTTTTTCATTTGTGCGGGTGCCAGTGTGTGCACCCGGCACCCCCCACCCTGAGGCCCCGACAGGAGACTAAGTCCCAGCCGGCAAAGCAGGTAAGTCACTTGTTGTTGCGTGCGGTGCAGGCTGAGCCTGTCACAGTCAAGTGATCAGGCAAGGCCCAGGTCGGGGCCCGGGTGGCAGCACGGTCCCCTGGTGGTGGCCTGACTGCCCAGGAGTCAGGACCCCACCAGCGGCCCGACCATGCCTGGGCTTCTGTCTGTGTGACCTGTGTGCAGTGTGCTGCTGACTGCAGTCAGTGCCAGGCCCAGGCCAATTTCTGTGACACGGGCTGCCGGCTGCCGAAAACTGAGTCGGATGACTCTGCTGCGGGCGGCCGGGCCCGTGGATTGTGCCCAAAAGTAAGTTTTTTACTTTTTTATTTGAAAACCTGACCTTCCGTGGGGCTGGTGGCTGGGGCCCCACCCCATGGAAGGTAGGTTTTAAAAGAAATAACTTATTTTGAGTGGCGGCTGTGGCCCATCACTTCGAAAGTGACGGGCCTAGCCGCCCAAATATACATTTTTTCTTTTTAAATCGTACCTATTTTTGTCATCATCGGGCTCAGCATGGCGGTGGCGGCCCCACAGAAGGTAGCCTAAGTGATTGAGGCAACGCAGGGAACGGCCCAGGACCGGGCGGGGCACGGGAGGCACCGTGGTCCCACTAGTCTGTCACAAAAGGAATGAAATAGCGTTTGCAACTTTGGCCACTTTTTCATTGGTGCTGAGCCCGACTCGAGACAATTGTATGCCCCAGTCCGACCCCGGATAGCATTCATCTAAGCAAAACATGAACTGTGAATTTTTGCCTGGGTGTTTCCATTCTTTCTTTTAATGTTATCGGCCTCATTAGTTCACAAACGAGCTTCAGCGAGGGGACCCGGAACGGTGCACGTATTGGCCCGAACCGAACCGGCTGCACTTTGCGAGAAAAGCCAACGCAAAGGCCAACTTCTGAAATGCCATTTCAGGCTTAAAGATACACACATGGAAACTAGACGAGGATAAACATGGTGCACGTGCCCACTAATCTGTCATCATAAATAAAAGCACTAGTTGAGTATTCGTGTCTAATTCTCAACTGTCTTTTCCTGTCATTTTTGTACATAATTCCAGCGCATATTTTCTATCCTGATGTGTGGTTTATACACCAGATGTGGCCCCTTAACCTGGGTACAATACGCTCTGAGTATGTGCTCCGAATGAGAGCACATGCAATCCTCAGATAGGAATCCTCAGATAGAGGTGGGTGTCTGTTACACCCCACAGTTAAGTGAAGTATGTCAAGAACATTTCAGTGGGAAGGAGATATCCGAATATGAATTCTCCTCTGGCTCCTGAATATTGGGTGACAAAACATATTTAGTTTTTTAATATGTGTTACGGTGGAAAGAGGCCCTAAAGCAGAAGTAGCACGGACCATTGATTTCACAACAATGTCTTGCAGAAAAGTATTTTTCCAAGTTACACAACACCATGCTCATGCTTGAAGGAAGGGTGAATGGGGATGCATTAATGAGATGTGATGACTGATAAGGGCTTGAGAGTAAATTGATTACACAAAACACCTGGATGAGGCGACTGAGGAACGGGCTGAGGGGGGTGCTCATCCTGAGGTAACCAATTAACAATGCTTGGTGTACTTTAACAGACTGTCAGATGGGGCAGAAGGGCTACAAAATTGACAAATAAGATAACGTCCACAGGTTTGCAACAATTTTATCAAATTAATTATCACTGCGAGGACAGCAAGTATGGTCCAGACGTCTAACAAGTGTGGTCTAGAAATTAGAAGTGTGTTCAAATGCACTCTTTTGCCTCTGGCTTTGCCGGAATGCTGGAGCCACTACACCTACCATAACAAGTGTTTTCCACCTTTAAAGCATTATACTTTCTCAACCCTTTATGTGCCCTTCCCCATCCATCCCACTACCAGCCTGTGCCAGCAGTTGCTGCAGCGCCAAACATGTGACATGGATCAGCAGCAGTGTGATGAGCTGGTGGTGGGCCGATCTAGGTAGGTCTAGCACTGAACTGGCCTGGCTGGCACGCTGCGACCGTGTGAATGCAGCACCGCTCCCGCACTGCGGGCGGTGCTGCGCCTGGCATTATAGGGCAAATATTTTTTGGGCACTGGCACTTATTTTTTTACAAATTAAGCACTGATGTTAACCATGCCTTCCAAAGGGCAAGAGAGTTAACTGATAAATAGTGGAGCTAAATATGTTTTTCAATGTTTGCTTTAATACCTGCGTAGTAAGGGGTTAAATAGTGCCCACACTCAGTGAAGAGATGGGCCATTCCAGAAAAGACATAACCCTCAAACAATGGAACATGGGACACAAAGCATGAGGACTATACTAGGAGAGGGTGTGCTGTTGCTGACGTAGGGATTGAACCGGGGTCAGAAGTTGCATGACCATCGTGAAGAGACATAAACAGTGTTTCAATTTAAGATTAGCTGTTACAATGGAAAAATGTGTCTGTAGTTGTATTTTAAAGATGTCTGAAAGATTATGGTAATTATTATTGTTATTATTAGGGGAATTAATGAGTTTAAACCTAGCTTCAGGAAACAACGGAGCACTTTACAATCATAGGGGGAAGAATACAGTTAGGGAGCAGAGAAACAAGATAGTGGGGCTCTAACAACAGGAGAGGGAGGGCAATAGTCAGCAATGGATCTACAAGAAATGGTAATAGATGAAGTTGGTTGTCATGAACCGTACATTATCGATATGACTTCCTGTGTACATAAACGCTGGTGAGGCTGCTGTGTACATTTCAAAGGTGTTTTTTTTTTTTAAATCAATAATTCCAGCTATCATACCAAATGTTACACATCACTCAATCGTATTTCTTAGCAGCAAAACATATCCCATGCCTAACATGTTAGAAATACACAAAATATTTCTTCCTAGATTATCATATCTTAAGACATAGTGAACGTATTATTCGGACCAATTATTCCTTCAAATGGATATCATATATTCCATATATTCTTGGATTCACAGATGAATGCAACACTTAGAATATATATATATATATATATATATATATATATATATATATATATATATATATATTGATAGCTTCATAATTGATACAAAAAAACACAATTGTAATCAATTTCACACAAACCAGAGAATCCACCATTAATAATTTATTAGATGCAATTTATAAGTGTACTAATCCCTGCACTGAACAAAGAAAACTAATCACGTAATAACATCTTTTTGTTTCCTATTCACTCTATGTTCACTGACATGTCTATATATTTGTCTTCTAAATCTAACTTCTAGGCTTATTTTCTTGGTGCAATCCCTGTGGAACATTCTTCAGGGGTATATAATTATTGGATGGTTGATTCTTGGGGCAGGATTTCTTAGTAACTATAAGAAAGATACATCTATAAATAATATGAACATATTTTTTAAATATTTTTTTAAAATATATTATAATTGTCCTATAAGGTAGGGATGTTGTATTCCCAGAAGTTTGTTTTTTACCACTACTTCATATGATTGTCATGGTAAGATGTCTTAATAACTATAAAAACAATACATCTAATAATAACAAGAAAGTATATTTTTTGATTTTTCATAAAAAAATATATTATGCTGGTAAAAGTGGAGCCTTATATCCCTGAAGTGCGGTTTTTATCTCTACTTCTAATGTTGAAGAAAATCTTTCTTTTTTTACTTACCCTGTTCAAGGGTATGAAAATTACCCCAAAAGTACCTATCTCTTTAATGCATTGAATGCTTTTGTGTTGACATGTCAATTGTATTTAATCGAATTATTAGTGGTGGATTACTTGGAAAGGGACCTTTTTTGCATTAAAGATTGTTAAAGCATTTTGTGGCAAATTGTATGTTGAGTCAACATTTTGTGCATGTGCATGTGATCCATGTGCAAGAGAGAAAACAATTGTGGGGAAGAGGGTGTTTGCAAGGTGCAAATGAGACAGCAAGCAAGAGAGTGAGAGCAAGGGTGCAGGTGAGAGAAGTGTGTGAGAGAGATGACATGAAAGAGAGAATGCATGAGTGTGATGAAATTATTTGTGTCCTGCAGGAGTGAAAAGAAGACTAGAAGCTTAATCGGCCTTTACACTTCTTCAAAACAAGACTGATCCCAATCATAAAGGTGAAACAGGCACAGTTAAGCAAAATACCTACTTTGCTTTTCTGAGGTATAATGGGCGGGGACCAGCTATGTTCTCAAGAGGAGTGTCAATGTATATCAGTAGCACCCCAAAAAGCAATGTACAACAGTCAAAAATGAAGGAATTTCTAAACAAGTTTCAATACAAATATATACACTTTGATTAAACACATCATATGCACAAATATCTACACAAAACCTACCCTGAGGAAAGAACACAGAATTTGCAAGAGATAGAAAGTTGCACTCTAGATTATGAAGCATGGGTGAAAGGCAATCAATGATCACAATGTATGTAAAGGGCTATGTCTTGTGTGAGAAGAATTTATCAAAGTTGACCTGACAAGTCTCTAGGGCCTAGTATTTGGCCTGGGGGCAGTTATGAGTCATTAACATCTTATCGAAGTTCTTTGCAGTTTGACAGCCTCAATCCAGGCTTCTTCCTACTCTACAAGCGTTTCGAAGATCACGATAGTGCCAAAAGTAGCACCCGATTGTCCTGGTGGTTTTAATGTGCCGAACAGGCTTGATGGAGTGCGAAAGGTAAAACTCCTTTTACAGGTTCAATACCTGTCCTTTAGACAAGTCGTATTTGCCTCCTTGGATCATACTGAAAGTGATTTGTGTTAAAGGAAGAGTAGGAGAAAGGAAGTAATAGGAGGAACAGTGACAAACAAGATTGTGGCTCCCTTCCCCACTTGTCCTGAGCACTCCTTGACTACAAGAATTCCACCCCTTTTTCAGACCCAGAGCGTCAAGGGACCTTTGGCATGAAACACCCCAGTTTGAGGCTAGTTCCTTTGTGTATGTTGTGCCCTTTGATTCCATTTTCCCAGGAATGATCCTGCTGAGAGGCTGTCCTGCTGGAGAGAGGTGTTACCAGACCTCACCAAGGATCAAAGAGAGGCACAATCGTTCAGTGTCTTGCCATGCAGGCAGGCAAGACCTGGCTGTCTGATCAGAATACACTCAATCCTTCCACAGCTAGCCTGAGCTCACAGTGTTGACACATGTATGATATAAAGGGAAGGGCACATGTGTCACTTTGCTTTTGGCATGGTGCTTTTGAAAGGGGATCTGGTTGTCAGAACAATATCTATTGAGATGGAATTACCCACATAATTATATTAATTTAAGGCAAATCAAGAAAATCAGGGCTTTTACACCCTTGCCAGATGGCAATTCCTCACAACGAGACAGAGATAAAGTATGAGTGAGTGATATTACCAGAGAGCGAGGTTGCAGGTAACAGAGTGTACCAGACAGAGGGAGCATAAATGCGTACATGACCTATCCCATCAGGAGTTGGTTGCCAGATGTAGATCTGCCAAGAAACCTTTAATTGCAGTTCTAAAGTCTGACTGCAACAAAAGAACAGAGATAGTGAAAACCAGGGCAGAGTATAAAAGGAAAGCAAAATGCAATTGGAACACAAACCAGAGCTCATTATTGCTGCAGCTAAACCAAACTCAAAAGCATTTTGGTAATTAGTTAACAAGGGACCAGAATTCAATTTCGATCCGAACCAACTGAATGCAAATATTTCTGATTCAGTATGGATCAAACATGTGTTGTCCTTATTCAGGAGCTGGGGCAACAATAACATCTTTAAAGTACTGTTTTGAAATTAGGTTTTGGCATACGTAGACATTTGCACAAACAGGCTCTAGGAAAATGTCTGGGTCCTGATGCCATTCCTGTAGACTTATATAGATCAGTTTAGGAGTTTTAGGTTCCACCTATGATTTTAGTGTTTTGCAATACGTTAATTCAAGGTAGCTTTCCCAGGTCATGGCAACAAGCCATTCTTTTTCCAATTTTTAAGGAGGGAAGTAGAGATTCCCCAGCGACCTCCACACGAATATCTCCATTGAATTCCCAATTTAATATTTTGGGGAGAATAGTGCTTTCATGGTTGCAAGAGTGGGGCGATAATAGAAATATCCCTTCTGATGTAGAGTTAGGATTTAAACCTGGCCTGGGTACAAGTTTACAATCCAGGCTCTGCTTTCACCTCCAACATCTGCCGCCAAACCGCTCTCGTGTGCTCACTTGCTGTGAACAATCTAAACATTTGTGTTTAATTATATCAAATGTGATCTACCTAACAAAAGAGCAAATTTACTTAGCATTCATGGACCTCAGAACTTCCTTTGACAAGGTTAACCGAACAAAATTGTGGCAGTTGCTGAGGAACCTGATTTTTTCAGAAGAGTTGGTTCACTTATTGATTTACTTGCACAAAGACAATGGGCCTCATTACGCGGTAGGCGGTAGCCATGGTGCTATTAGCGCCATGGCTTCCCCCTTACCGCATTCCGGGTTCCCGAAATAGGGACTTACCGGGTCATTCCAACCTTGAAGGACCTGGTAAGTCCCCATTCCGGGAACCATTCCCCATTCCCATTCAAGCCCCATAGGGCTCAATGGGAATGGGGATGGAGCTAATAACGGTACTGCAATTTTTGGTACCGTTATTAGCTCTGAAGTCCCTTAACGGGTCCCTTCCATAACGCATGGTAAAACCAAGCATTAAGGAAGGGACCCGCTAAGGGACCTCGGAATAGGGTGCTAAGGGATTACCAGCACTGGTGCCCTTACCAGTGCCGGTAATCCCTTACCGCCTACCGCGTAATGAGGCCCAATGAGTTCTGTGTGTGTTTTAGCCCCCGTGGTCATTATTCAACTTGGCTCCCAGTAAAATGTGGTGTAAGGCAAGGTTGTATCTTGGCCCCCTTAATATTCTCACTTTATATCAATGCTTTAGTCGAACATTTCATTTCCGGCAAAGCCGATGTCCCAAATTTAGGTGGGAAACTTATCCCAGTACTGGTTTACACTGACAAAACTGTACTGCTCGGACGTCCCCACAGTCTCTGCAGAGGATTATTGATCCCTATTCAGAATTTATGGTGGGACTTGAACTTTAGGTGATTGTTTCAAAGTCAGCAACCATGGTATGCACCCCAATCTGGAATCATAACAGAAAATAGCTCAATGTTCTTGACTAACCAGGATAAAATACCTGCTGCAAAGTCCTATGACTACCAAGGCGTATATTTTGACAGTAGCTTAAATGGCAAAACCCAGGTAGATAAGCAAGCAATGAGAACGCCACGGTCTGTATGAGTCATAAGGAGTTTTTGAAAAACGTTTAAGGGGCAACGGTGTAGCTGTGTTGAGAACTGACAAGGCTAAACCTAAAGCAATAACCTGGTTTGGTGCATGAATTTGGGGTTTACCAACTACTCAAAATTGGGTATTTTGGAAATCAGACATCTAAAGAATGTATTAGGACTTCCCACCGCACCTTATTTTGCAGTGCACACAAAATTAAACATGCCTTTCATGGAAGATGGACTAGCATTGGAACCCGTTTTGTTGTGCCTAAGAAAATGTTCAAATGATAAAGCAATTATATCTTCTGAGGCACCTTCAACTGCAATCCTTTGGCTCAATCATACTAAAAGATGCTTCTGCGATATTGTTGGGGCTTTCTATTTCTTTGAGCCCACTGAAGTGGGAGAATGGAAGAACAGGCTCCCGCCCTTCCCCTCTCGCGCTTGGCCTAGAGGATCACGGCCTCGACACCTGCCACGAGAGGAGTTTGCCTACCTACCAGACGACCAAATACCCTGGTACAGGAACATACGGATGTGCCCACCTACCTGCCCAGCAGCCCGCCCTGCCCATACCGACACCTGCGCCATGGATCAACTCGACTAAACCTACACATCGTTAGAGATGCCATGACGACCTAGCCAACGGTCAGCACACCTGTGCAAACATGCACACCGGACACTCCCACACCAATCCACACGAAGAACATACTCAGTGCTATGACGTAGGCGACAGACATACCCACGGACGTGCATCTTTATTATTTTCCACTTAGGCTTTCAACATGCAGAAACGCAAGACGCATAATGAACTTATCTAAAAAGGCTTGCTCACGCTTCTTCTAAGAACCATGTACCATAATGAAGAATATAACAGAGACACGATACTGAGGATAGAGCAATATGATACCGTAACCTAAAGCGCTCTGCATCAAACTGTTCCACCTATGCACCAGGCCCAAGTAGGCCGCAAGCAAAAGCTTCCATGAACATTGAATGAGCAAGAGCTCGGTTGCTGACCCTGCAGAATGACCCCGGCGAAAGCACACCGCCAAGGGCACGATCTTGCAATTTCGCACGTCGCAAGCCGACGCCAAGGTCGCACCTGCAAGATAAACCAGGCACACAGTGGGAAAAACAATATTAATTGCGCTGAATTTTGCCTCAAACACGGTCCCACCTCACGTGACAAAGCCAAACCTGACAGGATGCCAAGCCCAGGAGGAAGGAGACGCCTGAATCCCACGTTTCAAGACACAGGCAGATACAATTAAAAGACTCATTGGACATCTGAAGCAGTGGGAGTAGTCAACCTCCCAACATATGAATAAATCCTCACATTGTTTACACCTACCCATAGTAAAACATTGTTGCAAATGACAGGTGCACCGCGAGCTGGGAACAGCGATAGTCCCAGACTGGGAGGCTCGCGAGCGGACCAATCAGAACATGGGGCTCTTATCACTGACGCCATTAACATTGACCAATCCTCAGAGGTCTTCATGTAACAATTTTCATGTATCAAATTGAAGGGACAGCCCAAGTATATCACCTGACTAACCCTCAACCACTAACACCGTTCTCTATATGTATGCTATACTAACCCTACCACTCGAGTAACCAATCCAGAGTGGAAATAGTTTTTTTGCTAAACTTTCTAAGGTGACGCAAGTAGCGCTTCATACTAAGGTAAAAAGGGCCTGCGAGCCCCACGATTGTGTGTGTGTCAGGACGGAGGCGTACGATCCTTGACCCATCCCTGCCGTTTTGTCTAATAAACAGCAGAGTCACCTTGCTTCTTGCGTGTGTCTCATACTCTATCTCTTTTGGGATATACGGGAGGAGTTGGGGCCTCCCTGCCCGGGGGTCTACGGACGGCCCGGCCGACCCCGGCAGAATTTCCCCCCGACAAGTTGGAGGCACTGCTGAGATCTGTTTAAGATCTGCTTTTTTTATTTTTATTTTTCCAGGTACTCCCGTTGCGAGGAGGCCCGGCGGCGCGGCCCCCTCTGCCGTTGCCCCCTTCTGAGGACTACCGGACCATCGCGGAACTGCGAGAAGACCGGACAGCGCAATCCGGATATTGGCCTTTGGGAGCCGGTTGAGAAGTATCCCGCCCGCGGTTGGCGAGTGTCCAGACGTGGTCCAGACGAGGGGAGGTGGCGAGCCGCTTGGAGGGGTGCACGCAGTCGAGTGGCCCTGCATCAGGAGAACTTGGTGAGCATGCCACGCACAACAAGCAATGTGAAATTTTGAGGGAGGAGGGAGGAATTAAATACGGGAGGTGTGAGGTATTGCACAGGTGCGTGGCGAAGGTTTGACAATTTAGTGTTGGCAATGAAATGAATGGTAGCCGAACGAGTGCGAGAGCAGTCGGCTACGTTACGCGAGAGAGGGGGGTGGAGCACGAAAACATCACGTGCGGCCGCTCGTAGACACTGATTGGCCTAGGTCGCGACTACGTGTAAGGGTGTGTGTGTGTGGTTTCCTACGATTTGGCATTTATTGATCAATGAGTAGATGAGGATCCCTATTGTTCGAGCAAGAAACTCAATAGATAGATGACGTTTCCCTGTAGGCGGTAGCTAGTTAGTTGCCCAATACGGAAGATAATTGGCTGGTTAAGCCCTCCTGTCGAGGGGCGTATCACACGCGAGGCGAAGCAGCGTGCGCAGTCCGATTATATTATCGATTACCTTCTTTCAGGAGTGACAGGAAGACAGCTGTGAGGTTAACGGGGGTAGATTGCAAGTGTATTTTGGTCTTAAAGAATATATGAAGAACTTACCAGTAGTTCGAAGAGATCGGTGACGTCACCAGTAGGGCTTTCATAGGATATCCCGAGCACAAGGCATCTTTCTTCCTGAGAGTGGTGGGGAAGAGAACTGTGGTAAGGGAGTGGAAACGGAGATAAACGGTAATGAGTTGATCGGGGGAAGGCGAAACGGGGGACGTGGCTGCGCACGGAGAACGCCGGCCACGGCAAGTGTAGAAGAAGGAGGAGGAGCAAATGAAAATAGGACGACTGTATAAGAACGTCACAAGGGGTACGCAGCCGCAGGGGGCTACGTGCGCCTCGGCCGCAGGGGGCCGTAAGGGTGTTGCGTGAAGGAAGAAAGAAAGAAGAAAATATACAAATGTAAATACTATATTTTAATAATTTTCCTTAGCGGACTATCGCAAGTCCCCAAATTTACGGGGCTAGGTAAAGGTATAAGGCTGTGTATTGTAAGTGTTAGTAAGATAATAGCTACCAAATAGTGAAGCGCTACTATGTCATACGCGACAGGATCGGGAGGGTGGGGGAACACCCTCACTACCCCACTACAACACATATGTACAACACTGTCACCCCATAGGGAGAAACTGATCAAGTATAGCATAGAATGGACACAGGGGACGGACAACAAAATGATAACACCATGGCCGCCTAATGGTAGCTTCGATCCATATACCCAACATTCACTATTAAACCATCTGCATAATACATACAAAGAGAAGAAGTTGACACACCACGTGGAGGTGTTTAACTTATGGAGGATGTTCCAAGGGTCCCGACCAGGACCAAATGGAATGTTCACTGTGGGGGAAATACCGGAAGAAAAAGAGATTAAGGAGGAAGGAGAGAATGGGAAAAAGGGGAGTGAAGACCCAAAGAACACGGGGAACGGACAAGAGGGAGGAGAAAAGAATAATAACTCAAAAGAAAATGAAATAAAAAAGGAACAGAGCAACGATATACCCCTAGCAAAGGTAGTGAAAACAGAGGGAGGGGGGTTGTACCCTTTAAGAGAATTAGGAGAAATAGAAAGAGGACAGTTAAGGGCGGCTGAGGGGTACTCGAACCCGGCATACAGCCAGCCACCATATGTGGCTCATAGGAAGATGCCAGCAGGGGAGGGGAGGACTGGAGAAGAACAAACTGTGGAAATAGGACATGATGAGTGGGTAGCTGCGCAGATACTATTAAAATTACGAGGTTCATTAACAGGAGAAGAGAAGGAGGTAGTAAGGAAAATAGACGAGGATAATACCAGGGAGAGTGGAATGAGAGGGGAAGAGCTGTTGCGACAAAAGGAAGAGATTTTGGAGGAACGACTAGCAGAGTTAAGGGATGAGCAGAATGAACTGATCAAACAGCTCGAGAGGGAGGAAAGAGAGAGAGCCAGAACGAATTGGAAAAAATAAGGGAACGAACTGAGGAGCAAAGAAGAGAAGCTGAAAGGGTAAAAGCAGCAGCAGAAAGGGTATCAAGAGCAGTGCTACGAGTGAGGAAAAGGGAAGAAGAAGAGAAAGAAAAAGAAATGGCAATGTGGAAGAAGAGATTACTATCAGAAACGACTAAGAAATACGAAGAAGGGAGGGTGATAGAGAGTATATTAGAAAAGGAGAGGGTGAGATGGGAAAGGAAGAAAGAGGATGAAAGGATATTGGAGAAGGTGAGTAGTGAAGTAATGGAGGAATTAAAAAGGAAAAGGGAGGAAATTGGTAGAGAGGTGGAGGAGAGAAATGAAGGGGAAAGAGAAGATATGAGAAGGGAGAGTGAAGTAAGGGGGTATGTACATAGAGACACAGAAGTTGCAACAACATCAGCGCAAAGGGGAGCGGTTGGTAAAGGAGAAAAGGGAGAACTGGACCTAATAGACTTAAAAACAGTAACAATCAAGGGGAAAAAGACAGAGTGGGGGCTGCCGTTTACGAATGACTTTTGTAGTGAGGAAGAAGAAGGAATGGAGAAGGAAGGAAGAAACAGTGAAAGGGAAAGCCTAGATAAACTATACACCACCCGGACCAATACAGACTCACCATGGATCTGTAGGAGAAAGGATGAACTGGAGAGAAGTGAGGAGGAAGAGCAAGGAATAGCGGAAAGACAGACACATGAAGCCACACCGTCACCATCACACCCTCTCCCATCCCACCCTACATGCTCAACCACCTCACGCTCATTACGTACAATCAAACTCGCGCCCTTCACAAACGAACTGACACCCTATGCAGGTAGGCTTAGAGACCTCCCTAGACGCAGACAGGAAGGACGAATACACACGCCCACATTAAATACAGGAAATGATGGAAAAAGGGGAAAAGATGGAGAAGAAAAAGTTACGAGCAGGGGAAATACGGACGAAATTGACGATGTAGGAGAGAGGGAAGAAGAGGAGGGGTGTGAGGACTCGATTTTATGGAACCCAAGGGGTAAAACGAGACACAACTTAATGCCACTTCTGCAGAGGGGAGGGGTTAGACCATAGTACGTCCCTTGGAAGCATACAGACAAAGAAAATATAAAGTGCAGGCTCCCATCATTAAATGGAGGTGCGGGTAAATGGATATATGAAATGGAAAAACACACCGCAGGACAGAAACTGGCAGTGGGAGATGTAAAGGGCCTTCTAATATCGATATTAGGGGATGCAGCGGATGACATTTGGAAGAGAGCGGGATTCACTGGGGTAACAATAGCAAACACATCGCACGATGGGGCACCATTCACAAACTGCAGACATGCACTATGGCAGGCACTGAGGGTACAGTACCCAGACACATCAGACATAGGAGCAATTACCTCACGCAAGATGCGTGAGAACGAAGATCCTGTTGATTATATCCAGGAAATCCAAGAGAAGTGGCGTATGGAAACTAGAGAACAATGGGACAAAACACCAGCAATATTCTATCACATACTAGTACAAGGGCTCCCAGAAGGAGTTCAGAAACAACTGAAGAAAGTAGTGGGAATGGAAGCAAAAGCATGGCCAGAAATACAACTGACAATAGTGCATCATTGCAGGACATGGCAAGGAAAAATGAAACAAAAGGAAGAGGACAGGAAAACGGAAGAGGCTAAACTAGTACAGAAAAAACTTACTAAATACACAATGGAAGGGGCACTAATAACTACACCTACAACAATGACCCAAAGCCCCACACAAGTAGTGGCTGCACAAGATCCCTCCCAAATACCACCCTCACAGACTATAACACAACAGGTGCCGCCACTCCAACCATACACGACCAACATGGGAGGAGGATACTCAATGCCAGAAGCTGGGTATTATAATTACAACAGGGGAAGAGGAGGAATTATGAGAGGGAGAGGATACGGATATAACACACAACAGCAGGTGGGAGTACTTAGAAATTCCTACCCCACCGGGCAACCCGTATACCAGGACAACACAGGAAGCTTTCCATGGCAGAGTAGGGAACCACCGGTGTGTTGGAGTTGTGGATTAGTAGGGCACATGTCACGCACGTGTAGAGTAAGACCAGGAACACCATCATGGAGTGAACAGGGACAACCAAGGCCCACACAGGAACAGCAGGGCATACAGCAACAACAGACGTTGCAACAGGGAAATGAACAGCAACAACTAATAACACAACAACAGCCACAGACATATTCACTGCCACAACAACAGGTAGCGATAACACAACAACCCCAAGCACAACAAACACAACTGGGTAGGGTGACGGTCCTGGGACACAACCCTTACACAGGAAATGGTCAATCGTTGTACCCTCAATAGGACAGCCCACAGACGGCCTTGGTGTGTCCCATCCTGTCGGTAACACCTAATAGTGCGGAGGAACCACGCATAGAGGTAACGATAGGTGACAAAAAATTATCATTCCTTGTTGACACCGGGGCGACCCGGTCTTGCATAAGGGAAGGCAAATTTAAGATGTCGAGCGAAGCCATGAACATCCAAGGATTCTCTGGGGCTAGAGGGTTGTTTCCCTTTACTGATAACATTCCCTTATCTATAGGAGATTATGACATGTCAGTCCCACTTTTATATTATAGTGCCTCACCAGTAAATATACTGGGGAGAGACATCATGAACAGGTTGAATATGACGATCTCCTTTATGGAGGACGGCATAATTTGCTCTACTCCAGGAATTAACATGCTCACAGCACGACAGATTATGCAAGCATACTGCGGACAGACAGCGATTAGGGCTGAGCCAGTAGATGGCGAACTATTCCAGTACAGGACAGACATGGCATTTGCATGGATGCCAGGGATAGAGGGAAAGATCTGGAGGAGGCCAGCAGCCTATTTGTTCAGACCAGAACCACCAGTCAATGAACCAGAAGGAAAGGTAGTTCCAGTGGACATTGAGAGCATTATAGCAACAGCTGATTACATTGCGGTACATGCCCAAGACAGAGAAGGAAGAGCATGGAGGGCAGTGATAGCACTAGCAGAAGGATGTAGACTCACCCAGGTGTCAGATGAGGAGCTGTTCTCAGAAGAAAAGGAGGAAGGTGAAATGGTGTTTATGATGAGTGTGGAAATATGGCTAAGAGTGGCGTACAAACAAGTGGCACAGAAAATTGCAATGGCACTTGAGGCACCCACATCCACCCCAGTTCCCTTCTTTGAGGAGGATATGACAAAAGTACCCACATCATTATGGACTAGCCCTTATGACGTGGGGTGCATAAAAAGTATAGGGGGAGTAAGGATAAAATTGAAAAAAGGTGCAATACTCCCCAGAGTGAAACAGTACCCACTATCCAAAGAGGCAGATGAGGGCATATATGAAACCATAACGGCCCTTATAGATAATGGCATATTGGTCCCCTCAGAATCACCATGTAACACGGCTGTATACCCAGTGCGCAAGGCTAGAGGGGGGTCTTGGCGCTTCATACAGGATCTCAGGCCCTTGAACAACATAGTAGAAGCAGAATACCCCATAGCCGCAAACCCGGCCACAATATTGTGTGGCATTCCAGCAGAAGCATCACGATTTACAGTGATCGACCTTAAAAATGCTTTTTTCTCAATACCATTGCACCCAGACTCACAAGATCTGACAAGCTTCACTTACAGAAACACAAAGTGGAAACACACCAGATTGCCACAAGGGTACTGCGAATCACCCTCAATCTTCAACAGAGTAATACAGATGGATTTGGGTAACATTGAAGTGGAAAGCACAGTGTTGCAGTATGTCGACGACATAATAATTTGCAGTACAAACGAAAGAACATGCAGAGAGGACTCATTAAAGATGCTGACAATATTGGCTGAAAAAGGTTACAAGGTAGACATGGAAAAGTTACAGTACTGTCAAGAACAGGTACTTTACATTGGTCAGCTCATATCCCAACATGGAAGAAAGATTGCACCACAAAGAGCACAGGCCATTTCAAAAACGCCAGTGCCACAAACAGTGAGGGAAATGCAGCAGTTCCTGGGTCTGTGCAACTACTGTAGAGCATGGGTATTTGATTACAGCTCATACATAGGACTCCTGCTTGAGGCGTTAAAGGAAGCTAATAAAGGGGAGACAAAGTTGGGGTGGACAATGGAAATGAATGAGGCTTTTGATGAACTGAAAGATGCAATATCAACTGCTCCGGTACTGGCAACCCCAGACTATGAGCGACAATTCTTTATATTTTCACATTGCGACTCAACAGTAATGAAAGCAGTGTTGGCTCAAAAAACAAGCATGGGCTACAAACCAGTAGCATTTTACAGCGGCCACTTAGATCCTGTGATGTTAGGTCATTTCCCTTGCGAACAAGGTCTCGCTGCAGCTGCTTTTGCGGTAGAGAAAGCATCAGCAATCACCATGGGGTGCCCAACTACACTGTTTGTGGAACATGCACTATTTGCAATATTGAATAAACCTAAGTCCACCCTAACCACGGAAAAGGCATCAGGTTATGAGATCATCTTATCCAGAGCTGAACTATCAATTGTTAGATGTAGCACGGTCAACCCTGCAAGGTTCCTAGCAGAAGAAATTGAGGAAGGAGATTATGCACACGATTGTACGCAAATAACTGAAATGTACTCATGTACTAGAAAGATTGAAGAGAACGCACTAGAGGGAGGTGAGCTCCTGTTCATTGATGGGTCATCAACTATCGACCAAAGGGATGGTATAAGGAGGGCTGAGGCAGCAGTGGTAAAAATGATGGAGGTACCGGTGTGTGTGGCAATGAAATGTGTACAACTACCACAGCATTATTCCGCTCAAGCAGCAGAATGAATTGCATTAATCTTGGCGTTGAAGGAAAGCTTTGACAAACGAGTGACCATATATTCCGACAGCGCATATGTTACGTCCACTGTCCACTCAGGGCTGTCGAAATGGAGAAGAAGAGGGTTTAGGAGAGCTGATGGCACACCAGTGCAACATGCCCTCCTATTGGCTGAACTAATTGGAGCAATAAATGACCCCAAGGAATTAGCTTTGGTCAAATGCAGCGCACACACCAATGGTGAAGACCACATTTCAAAAGGGAATGCAGCAGCGGACGCCCATGCGAAGTATGCTGCATATTTTGGTGAGATATGGAACCCCCCAGAGTCAAAGAGAGGGAGAGGGAGGGGAATGGCTAAGGAGATGTTGATAAGAGAAGGGTACACCCATCTCCCAGCCACACAGATAATGGAGCTACAAGCGGCTGCACCAATGGCAGAAAAAGAAATATGGGTAAAAAGAGGATGCACAATGTCACCAACTGACGCACTATGGCGCCAGGGTGACACTGGAAAGATTGTAATACCACTGGCACTATTGAACACCGCCCTGAGCCAACTACACCACCCAGCCCACACAGGCAAGGAAGTAATTGCAGCACGAATTAGGGAAGACTGGTTCTGCCCCGAGTTAAATTCTCATGTGTCAAATTTTATCAGCAATTGTCTCACATGTCAACAGTTTACGGCCGGTCACACTCTGAAGGTGATAAGAGGTACTATACCCCAGCCAGAGGGACCCTTCCGACATCTCCATATTGACTATGTTGATATGATCAACGTATGTCAAGGAAATAGGTATATGATTGTAGTAGTATGCCCATTCTCGAGGTGGATTGAAGCACGGCCCTGTTCATACCCAGATGCATTCAGAGCAGCTAAATTCCTAGTGAGGGAGGTCTTCCCCAGGTGGGGAGTGTGCGAGGTACTGCGGTCAGATAATGGCCCACATTTCACAAACGAAATGTTCCAGCACATCACATCCTTGCTGAACATCAAGCATAAATTTGCATGTGCATACCACCCACAGGCCAACGGTGTATGTGAACGCCTGAATGGCCTATTAAAGGAGGCAATTGCAAAAATACAGCAAACAACAAAGAAGAGTTGGTTGTATTGCCTTCCACTAGCCCTATTTGAGCTAAGGAATAGACCAGGTTCCGACCACCACCTCACCCCTCACGAGGTGGTTACCGGACGTCAAATGCGCCTTCCCCTAACGCCAACATCAAGAGCATTTACCGACCACGAGAGTACTGCAAATGTCCTTGGGGATGAAATGTACCAATATGTGTCTTCTTTGATTACTAGTGTAGCGTTTGTGTCTCAACAGCTCGAGCGCACGCGGGGCGGGTCTAACAGCGATCAACAAGAAGACGCGGATAAAGAATTGGAAAAGGAAAGACTGTGCAAAGTTGCTAAAGGTGACCACGTACTACTTCGCAATTTCAACAGAAAGTGGAACAGCCCACGCTTCACTGGCCCCCATCTGGTAGAGGAGGTATCAACGAGAGCAGTAAAGCTACAGGACAAACGTGCCTGGAACCACCTACACGACGTAAAGATCTACAAACTCCAGACCCGCCCCAGCGCCACCGACAGGGCCACTGGAAGAACAACAACAGCGTCACCAATGGAGGAAGAGACTTCTACCACAACTAACGGCCTAAGTGTCCCCATACCCTGCCACCCCTCAGATTCCCCAGAGACAACTACTAGAAAAGAAAGGGGTGATTCCCATACCGCCCACCCCATGGTTACATGATTAAAGAGTAACGAGACTTCCGCCAGTTGAGCCCCAAACCCTCTGCCCATTGACCCCCTACCCACTGTAGTAATAACTGAACTGCAGGACATGGTCTTGCACATATACACATGTAAACACCTGAATGTTCTCTTTCTTTTCTCTCGCACATGCAGGTACAGCGTATTATTGTACTATTAAGAAAGTAGATAACTAACCAATTCGCTGCCCAGGAGTAGATGGTACCCTCAGACGATAATTACCTGGAAGAATTGTCACACCAATTTGTATATGAAATAAAAAGGCCAACGTACCTGAAAAGAAGGAGGGTACGTGTCTACTACACAGCATTCCTCTTGGCCATAGAACATTCAATGCCCCACCTCCAACCATACTTGCCTGCCCTAAGAGATAGATCGCTTAGATTGGCGTGGGAACAGCTCTTCGCCTGGGCACTGAATGACTACTTGATAGGGAGAGCTTAAAAACGACAACTAACACTAATAACAAGCATATTAAGAATTTTCAGGCGGGCAACTGTAACGTCGCAAGAATAAGCTGCCGGACTGCAGCAAGGTAAGAGCAAAATGCCGGTGAAATTAGCATCTGTAATAAAATTGATAGGGATTTTAATGACCACCGGGTTCTTGGCTGCCTCTGTATGGCAGTACAGCTATGCTATCAATATTATTGCTGTACCCAAACCTAATACACCCCACCCTCAGCTGCAACAGGTGTTACGTCGGGTGGTACTAGTAAAATCCCACACAAGGAAAATAGAGTTAAACGCAGCACATACTCAGATAATAAAGGTATTGACAACTACATACAAGATTCAGCACACATCTCAAACAACATATGGTACCAACACATGACCCACATAGGTAAGCAGACAACAGAAGACAGCTGCTACGTTTGCTCATTAATCCCATACGCCATGAGCACTTCTCGAACATTTGTTGCCACGGAGATAGATGAAAAAATAGCACGATGTATAATATACCTGGCACTGTTCCAGACGAAAGGAAGATTTCAAGGGACAGTGGTGCAACTGGTGTGGAAAACACGAGATACATATCCATATGAAAACAACTTCCTCAAGACTTATTTGAGTTACCACAAGAGCAGTTTACATGCTGAAGGATTCAGATACATAACAAGTGGTCCTGAAAAAGGAGAAACAAAGAAAGTAACACTACAGTAGCTACCATGTGATTGGTACGCCACTGAAGTCCCTGGTAAAAACGGATGTTGGGAAAGACCACTGGTGATAATAACAGGGAAGGTGTACATGAACAACAAATGGGACATAGGAGTGGTTGGCAGCAACATGGTAACAAGAGAAAATATTTCAACTATTGATGGACACAACCATAGATGTTGGATGACTTGGGTCAAGTACGTACCCATGCTCACGTGGATGGAGAAGGATGAAGACCCAATAACAATACTGCCGCTAAGTGCGCCTAAGGTATGCTACCAACATAAAGGGAAGGTGGACGTAGGATACAACACCAACTGTGCAAGCGTGATGGAGTTACCTGAGGGGGGAGCAGGAACAGCAGTAGTAATGGACCATTACTGGGCCTGTGGAAAAAAGGCATACCACACACTGCCCCCTCTGTGGAATGGTATATGCACAATGGTGCACGTTAATGTACCATCACTAGTGGTACCCCAGAAACATGTCAATGTGGCGAACTTCCCCAAAATGGATGAAGGGAACAAGAGGAAGAAGAGATCTTTACAACCTCAGAAGGGGCCAGAGAGCAAAACCGACGGCAATAATACTGTCCTGAATAGAAAGAAAAGACAAGGAGAACCTCTGACAGGAAATTACCTATGGGGAAGGTCGGAAACAGCACTCACTTCAATTCCACCAGACCACAGACTATTCAGCAGAGCAGCAATGTTCTTCTCCTCGATAATACATCCAGGACTACAGGCTTACGCAAACGCAAAATGGCTCCAGATAACTCGATGGGAACTAATGATGACTATTAATTCTACGGTAAATGGATTCAACGCAATAAAAGAGGAACTGCGAGCTGTGAGGATGGTAGCACTTCAGAGCAGATATGTACTGGACCTCCTCACAGCAATGGAAGGAGGAGTTTGCGCTAAGATAGGACAATCATGCTGCACATTCATCCCTGCCAACGATGCTGACAATGGTACACTGACAGAAGCAGTTTTACAATTGGCCCAGATGCACTCAAAATGATGGATGAAAGTAAAGGTGTGAAAAAGGATGAGAGCTGGTTTTCAATATTATGGTCATGGATGCCATCTTGGCTGTCAGATGGACTGAAGATTATAGTTGGATGTACTATTTTGGCTGGAGCTACACTGATCATAATAAGATTTTGGAAGTCCCGGAAGGCACGCACCACAGACGAGATGATCGAAATGGTTGGTATGCACCTCTTGATGCCAACAGATGACGGCCAACACACAGGCACAATCATAAAAGAGAGAGAGAAGTTGCGCAACCAGATCATCACCAACCACCTGGACCCACCATCTGTGAAGCTCAAAAACCCAAGAAACCCAAGGAGCTACATAGGGAAATGGGTATACTGCACTCCTGGAGGAACCTGTGCATATATGTATTGGTCATTTGAAGACCATGTTAACCACTATGGACATTTGGGAGGAATAACTAAAATATGGAGAGTAAGAGGAGATAAAGAAAAGGATATGTTTGTGGTCGACAAGTCGACAAGAGGGGGGACTGAAGTGGGAGAATGGAAGAACAGGCTCCCGCCCTTCCCCTCTCGTGCTTGGCCTAGAGGATCACGGCCTCGACACCCGCCACGAGAGGAGTTTGCCTACCTACCAGACGACCAAATACCCTGGTAAAGGAACATACGGATGTGCCCACCTACCTGGCCAGCAGCCCGCCCTGCCCATGCCGACACCTGCGGCATGGATCAACTCGACTAAACCTACATGTCGTTAGAGATGCCATGACGACCTAGCCAATGGTCAGCACACCTGTGCAAACATGCACACCGGACACTCCCACACAAATCCACACGAAGAACATACTCAGTGCTATGACGTAGGCGACAGACATACCCACGGACGTGCATCTTTATTATTTTCCACATAGGCTTTCAACATGCAGAAGCGCAAGACGCATAATGAACTTATCTAAAAAGGCTTGCTCACGCTTCTTCTAAGAACCATGTACCATAATGAAGAATATAACAGAGACACGATGCTGAGGATAGAGCAATATGATACCGTAACCTAAAGCGCTCTGCATCAAATGGTTCCACCTATGCACCAGGCCCAAGTAGGCCGCAAGCAAAAGCTTCCATGAACATTGAAGGAGCAAGAGCTTGGTTGCTGACCCTGCAGAATGAGCCCGGCGAAAGCACACCGCCAAGGGCACGATGTTGCAATCTCGCACACCGCAAGCCGACGCCAAGGTCGCACCTGCAAGATAAACCAGGCACACAGTGGGAAAAACAATATTAATTGCGCTGAATTTTGCCGCAAACACGGCCCCACCTCACGTGACAAAGCCGAACCTGACAGGATGCCAAGCCCAGGAGGAAGGAGACGCCTGAATCCCACTTTTCAAGACACAGGCAGATACAATTAAAAGACTCATTGGACATCTGCAGCAGTGGGAGTAGTCGACCTCCTAACATATGAATAAATCCTCACATTGTTTACACCTACCCATAGTAAAACATTGTTGCAAATGACAGGTGCACCGCGAGCTGGGAACAGCGATAGTCCCAGACTGGGAGGCTCGCGAGCGGACCAATCAGAACATGGGGCTCTTATCACTGACGCCATTAACATTGACCAATCCTCAGAGGTCTTCATGTAACAATTTTCATGTATCAAATTGAAGGGACAGCCCAAGTATATCACCTGACTAACCCTCAACCACTAACACCGTTCTCTATATGTATGCCTTACTAACCCTACCACTCGAGTAACCAATCCAGAGTGGAAATAGGTTTTTTGCTCAACTTTCTAAGGTGACGCAAGTAGCGCGTCATACTAAGGTAAAAAGGGCCTGCGAGCCCCACGATTGTGTTTGTGTCAGGACGGACGCGTACGATCCTTGACCCATCCCTGCCGTTTTGTCTAATAAACAGCAGAGTCACCTTGCTTCTTGCGTGTGTCTCATACTCTATCTCTTTTGGGATATACGGGAGGAGTTGGGGCCTCCCTGCCCGAAGGTCTACGGACGGCCCGGCCGACCCCGGCAGAATTTCCCCCCGACACCACAAAATCAGTCATCACTCTAATGCTAGATTAAAAACGCTTTATAACAAAAATGTTTGTTGGGCCATGAGATAGCTGAACTCCGGAAGCCTTCGAATAGTAGCACTATATATTAGGGTCAAATACTGGAATACTTACTTTGGCCCAAATGTAAAAGTGAACGTGCATTAATTAGGAGAGCATGTTTCAATGTGCTACAGCTTAGAGCAGTCACAGTGAACTGGTCATCCACAAATTTACATAATTGCAATTGTTCACCATTGTGTTGTCCCTAAGGAAGACCTGCTACATTTATCGGTTTTTTGCCCAAATTATACCACTTTGAGCAGACGTCTCCTAATTCCTCTATTATGGCTGCTAAATGTTAACCTTTGTAAACTTGCTTATTATTATCAATAGCACTGTCTTTGCTATCTTCTTTAAAAGGCACACAGAAGATCAGAATTACTTTGATAAAATAATCTTACTTTGTTCTCATGAATAGATAATGTTTATGCCTTTATGGTTGTACAATGTTTTTATCAGCACCAAAAGATGTTATTATGTCTTTATTACTGTATGTCTGGTTTTATGGAATCAATTTCCGAAATAAACCTTGATTCATTGATTTTGTCCAGTCATGATTTTTCTTTAAAACTCATAGTTCTCTATTTTCCATTAGCATCCTGGGGAGGGGAGCGAGCTAATCAGGTGGCTAGGAACGCGGGGTTGAACCGCCGATGCAAGCCCGCGTTGCATCCAATGTGACAGCCGGAACCCCCCGGCGCCATCTTCCCTCTCACCCTCTTCCCTCTTTTTTAAAAATCTTTCCCTGCCCCCATTCACCTTATGTCGGCCCCCACCACAGCCGCTCCTTCTTCCTGGCTCCAGCTGGCCACCAAGTAAAGGGAAGAGGGCCTCTGTATGGAGCCCTGCTTCCCTTTTCATGGCGGTCTTCTTACGAAAGGATTTTCCTTCATTCAACAGCACGTTGGCAACCCGGGCTGCTAATAGCCTTAAGCCCCCGATCCAAGGGCTGGAACGGGGCTTAACGGCCCAGAGCCCTCATTATTCGCACTCATTTTTCACCATGCTTCTCTCGCACTGATAACTTGGGCTGCCAGGCCATTAACCCTAGTTACAGCCCTTGGAACGGGGCCTTAACGCCATATTATTAATCCAGGATCCCAAGTGGCAGAATACAAAGGTAGCCCTGAACTGGACAATCACCTCCAGAATGAAATGGTGCAATAGCAAACGTGTGGCTAATCCTTAAAACACATTTGAGCCCACAAAGAGATCTCTACTCCACAAATGTGTAAATGTAATTATGGACTCTGCACTTTACTTCAATTAGTGTGTCGTAGTGCATTGGGAGAGTAAAACCTCCTCAACTATAAACTATCAGTGTCTTTCCCATCTAATACATGTTTGCTCCCTTCCAATATTCACTGGGAACTGAGGCAGGCATGGCTCAGTGAGAAATGGTGCAAGTTAAGAAGAATGTGTGAATGTCACACTTACTTCAAACTGTGAACGCTGAGTGCCATACACCGAGCTATTCACAGAACGTGTGAATTCTCAATGTCGTTGCATGAAGTCCTCAGCTCAGCAGGGCTGTATGAAATCTGATTGAGGTAAAGGGTGTGTGTGTGTGAAGAAAAGAGATAGGCTGCATAAGGTTGAGTGGACTGGAGGGAATTTCACAGACATTCTGCTTTTTTCGTGAGCATGGCAGCAAAAAGAGACTGGTTGCATAAGGGCTAACAGGACAAGTTCCCCAGTCCTCCATCTTGGGAGGTGGCTCAATCTGGCTGCTGATGTACACAGGGCTGTGCAGATTTGTTTTAAAAATCATAATTAACACATAGTAATATTGTTTATTGGGCTGCTGACACTAAGCCTGCAAATCTCTTTTTGCCAAAATATATTGCTTTTAAATATCGTGTGTTTTGAAATGGACTTAAAACATCCTTAGTGTCTTGGATGTAAGATGCTGGCGTGGTCACAAAATGCTCAAAAGCTGGTTAGTGCATTCAGGTGCATTCAGGAGGCAAGTTGGATCAGTGATCCACCTGCTGGTGTGATCCGCCTACACAGAAGAATGTTGTCAATAGCTTTATGTATTTCAGGAGTTATGAAGTGTTGTCATTCCTAGGGCTAGATGAAATTGCTAGATTCCGCTCTGCCATTCGCGGAATCAAAATCTCTCAGATTTCGATCCGCTTCGCCCATCTCCGCCGTTCCACCACACCCATGGGTTCGCCTGAAATGTTCCCGTTCATCTGGCGGGTCGTGAAATGTGAAATATTCGCTTTTGCTTTGATGGACAAAATACTCCACTTGGTACGTGAAATTCCGGTGGCGGTGGAGCAGTAATGGTGCCATCGTGAAACGTGTGGGAGTGGAAACCAGTGCAAATTCTGCCGGTTTCACTTGGCGGGGGAAATTTTCACCCAGCACTAACCACGACTTGTTTTGTTTAAGGAGTCCAGACCTGTGCCAAATTTTAAACTGTTCTTTTCATTGCACAGAAGACTGACAGAAGGATGTTATTAAGTTGCTGGGAGCAGTTAATTTCTGATAGTTGGCCTGTTGTTTTCTTGATTTAATTGAGCCTTATAGACTCAGGAGGGAGTCATTATCAACGTATAATTACCCACGCCTAGTTATTGTCCGAGGTGAAGTCCAGGGTTATGGGAAGGGGGAGGGTCATTATTCTGAGCGTCAATGTTCCCTCCCAAACGACTTCAAGCCTATTAGCACATTTAGTTGTACAACTGAAAATGAAAACATTTTTATTGTGAGAAAAAGACATAAAATACATTGCAATGCTAATGTAATGAACATGGAAATGGCAAACTTGATATATTTTGTGTTTTATTGCTGTTTGTTAATTTGGGAAAATGCCAGCACTGTCTTCTGCCTGCATTCCACAGCTTCAGACAATTGTTGCTGCGCAGTATATCAGCCAGAATGTTTTGAATGAGGTCTACATCAGAGATTAAAGATTGCGTTCTGGGCATTCTGATTGACTCAGGGGAATGTGTGTGCTCGTGATCATCATGTAAAACAAAAGATCATAACAGCAGTATCCCAAGCCCGCCTGATCAAAGCCAAATATTGCAAGTTCTCCTTGGTTCCGACAGTCGTTTATACAAACAAAAGTTTGTTCCAGTAATAACTTATGGAGTTGAGGCTTCCTTGAAAAAAACCTATATTTACTGGACTGCCATAGAGGGACGTTATTGGAAACGAATCTTGCCATTACCACCCTCCTATCATATGTGTATCGTAAAACACGAATTAGGCCTGGTGTGCCTGTATGCCATTTGTAAATGGAAAATGTGTTCACTTTACAGGAAATGTGTCATGGCAAACAAGGAATCGGGTTTAATCAAAGTCATTGCAAAGTATCTCTTACATTCAATGGATGCATTTCCCCTCGGTTGGAGGCAAAAAGCACAAGAGATTATTAGTGAAACCGGGTTTACAACAACACTATTAATAGAGAAACCGAACCGAGCAAAAATAAGATTATGGGAGTATGATTGGATACAGACGCGAAGCGCGTGTACCCAATATCAGGTCTTTGTAGATACTCCATTTAATCTGAAACGCTACGGCACAGTTGAAAGTTACCTAGCCCTTTTTCCCAGCCCACGCCTGCGGGATGACTTTTTACGCTATCGATTGAATCTTTGGCCGACAAATGAATTACTTTAGAAACGTAAATTAATATCTGAGAATGAGCGTATCTGTCGCTTTTGTACGCTTTTGTAAGGTATCTTCAGAAACCTTGAAACATCTGTGCTCAGTCTGTCCTGCGTTACTTATGCAAAGAATCAAGTATATAAAACCTTTGTTGATGGATCACGTGATACTTACTAGTGACAGATTATGGGACTTGTTGTTTCATCCTAACAGCCAATCATTGAGACATGCCATATTGAATTTCTTGTACAGTCTAAAACTGACAGATAAAAGATCGACCCAGAGAAAATTATGATCATATGTCTCTCTTGTTAGTGATCACCCTCTGAACAAGGATAGATATCTCATTGCTTATTGTTATCATTTTCTAAAAGTAGAGTTGTTGCTGTTTTATTCTGCTGGTTTGTCTTGATCAAATTGAATTGTCAAAAATACCTTATTGTTTGTCATTTTAGGATTTTATAAATCATTTCAATGAATTTTTAACATGCTATGTAATTGTATTTGTTCAAAAATCAAGTTTACTTGATTAAAACAACTTTCTAATAAAAAAAAATAGAATGTGTGTGCTAATCCGGGTTTATAGACAAGGCCTGAGGGATGTACCAAACATTAGTGCCCTGTAAGATCAAGTTAATGTGTCAAAACACAGTGAGGGCACTTAACAATGTTTATGGCCCCTTAACGCATGGTACATCCAAGAGACGGGCCTATAAAGCTATTATAACTACCTTCGAAATTTTATGAGAAAGAAAAAGAGTAAAAAGGGATTAAATGGCGGATGCAAGTAATGCATGTATAAGCCCTTGGAATATGTGTGTTCGCAGTCTCTCTTTTCTGAAAGGAATTCCCACTCCATATTTGGCATTTAGACTAACATGGGTATACAGGGGGCTGTTGATGGCATGTGAATACAACTGTGCAGTTTTGCGGAACTGGGCTGCAGGTACATGTGCGCAGGACACCTGCCTAAACTCCTGATTTGTGTGTTCTTTCCGGTCCCTCAGATCCTCCACCCGATTGGCTGCAAAGACTGCTGCTGGTAGCCAATCGGGTGGAGGTTTGCGCGGACCCGGAAACGGCGCAAATGTGCCTCCTATGAGCCCGTTGTTGTGGTGGTGGGCAGCTTTCACTGATTGCTTTTTTTAAATCCTTGCAGGACTTCACCACCACGGCTCCCTGCCGGAGTGTGGCTTTGACTATGCAGCGATTACTGTAATACTTCCAGCACATTGGCAAAAAGAATGCAAGTGAAGCAAAATAACGCGTGTTTATTTTGCTTCACCTTTCATTCTTTTTTGCCGACTTTCAATGCGAACACGCGTTTCTTTTGCTTTTGTTCTTTTTGACCATGTTAGGGTGCGTCCCAATGAACCACAGCAATCAGGTTTTCAGGCTGGACAACTCACCACTGCACAAAATAACCTGAGTAAAAACAACTAAGGTGAAATGTCCAATTTCGGTACTGCAAAATTCAGGGAAAACCTTTGTATTGGTTCCTGGAGTTTGCATGTGCACATTTTAACGTGTTGATTTTATGGAAGGTGAATGCCTTTTGTCCTATGCAATTTGGGTGGTTGTGAAAAGGCAATTTAATGAAATTTGCATATTTCAATTTGAACTGCAAATTTCGGACGTCACATCACATTACAACAGAGCTTACCTTTTTGGCATGTGGGTAGGGCCATGTAAAAATGGGCAGAGTTTGGTGTGACTGTTGGCGGGGCATACATCTCAGGATTTTTGATTTTGAAATGTAGGCAGGTATGGTGCAAGACTGTTGTATACAGGTTTGCCTATACTATCTCAGGATGTTTCAATTATATATAACTTTCCAATTACACAACGTGTTTTATTGTGCAGTTTTCTGCAATTGATACTTGCTATCGAAAGTCATTTGGCCTCGGTTTTGAAGTAGAGTTTTTGGCGTTCAGGGTAATTACACTAGAATTGATCAAGTACATTTGCGTCGTATTGACCAACTTTTGGGTCCGTCTGGGTATTCACTCTGTTATGAATAATAATTTTGACAGAGTTATTAAAACTTGTCACTATTATCGAGTAGGCAAAAACACAGAGCAGTCTCCAGTACGAGATACGTGCTACTCAAGTTATTTTGCTTTTACTGTTAGAGAAATGTACGTTTCGATTCAGCAGTTTATAATAATATAAGAGCACGCGATTGAAATTCACTATCGTGTTTCATTTTGAAAACATAGAAGATCAGCTCAGTATATTACATTTAATCAAGACAATGCAAAACAGATTAGCACCAGTGTGCTTGCGGCCTCTTAATGTAGAGTGCTTATGCACCGGGTCCCTTCCAAGATGGCGACCAATTTTGTGAAGCAATTCACTTCCTTGCTTTTCTACAGCGTTCTCTGTGATAAACTACACCCACGCCAGACGCAGAAGAGGTGCACTGGATACGAACGGACTGCTCAATCGAGGTAAGAGAGAGCAACATACTACAGGTGGACCCACGCTCTGTGAGCGATGAGTTATCTGTTACTATGTCAATAATACTTAGCATGATAATTAATATTTATATTTGTATGTCTTCATGGCAGCTCATTAAAATGCAGTTTTAGCGCACTGCCGGGCTATTTAAAGACCATTGAAGGTATGTGTTTCTTGAACGTGGAGTGAGTTCACTTACATAGTAAGGGTTGTATGCACCTGGCACAATATGTACATCTGTATACTTGGTTCACAGTTTTGGAATTATTTTCCGGTTTACGGTTGTGACCTAGAGAAATTATTCCAGATATGAATTCTCCAACTACTATGCCAGAATAGCTCTGTCAATTTGCATTCACCAATTTGGTAGCGTTGTTAGAAATACTACTTACCTGGCTTACCATTATTGCATATGGACTCACAGTCATGGGGATTCACCCAAGGTAGTTGGCAGATTTCATTGCACTTCAGTAATTGAATGCTCACTACTACTACTAATTGGTATCTTCATATTTGTTTTATGTGTGCCCTATCAATGGACGCTTGATGGATAGCTATTACAACTTATTTTTGTTTTTTTAATTGGCATGTAATGTAATCACTTTTAAGATTATGTTAGCCCTTGCACCAACTGTGGAAAGACAATCACTCAAAGGCCTGTACGAAACCAACAACTCTATGAATCGGCTAAAATGGTCACATGACTCATTAGTACTATATCGTGCTCATTTACAGTCCTATCAAGAGACTCCGTTGGCATTTTCTAAAGTAGATAAGATGGTTCCCTTTGATCTTATGCAATTATATGCCACACAACAAAATGTCAACCTTAAGGTAATTCAAATGTCGGACAATGCAGTTCGTACTAGGAAAGCTCTGTTTAGAACGCAAAAGAGACAAGCTCTGAAACTATCACCACTTTCAAAGACTTATGCATTAACATCTATTAAGACTGCGTACAGAAACTGGCTAAAAGAATACAGAATTACTAAACACCAAAAGGATGGGGAACACATGTTAAATCAAATAATAATCAAAAGTAAAAACACAGCCCAAATCTGGCAGTTACTTAATTCTGTCACTAATGCGCCTCAACTCTCCTCGCATATAAATGGAGTGTCGGAAAATGACTGGTGTCTCCATTTTTCATCTCTGTATGTTGCTCCAACTGTGGATGAGACTTCCAACATGCTGTCTATACCAATTACTCTCAATTTTGATGAGGACAATATTTATTACTTTATTAACAAAGCCAGCATGTCCCGTGCCCCTGGCCCAGACGGTCTATCCAACGCTGTCTTAAAGAAGAATATCGATTTTTGGGCTCCCATTGTGTACTCACTCTTCCGATTAATCATGATTACCAAAAAATTCCGGCTTCATGGACTCATTCCATTATTGTTCCAATTTACAAAAAGGGAGATAGACAAAATCAAATGAGCTATCGGCCCATTGCCCTTTTAGATGTTCCGGGAAAAATGTTCTGCAGGTTGATATTGCGTGAGTTAAACACCTGGTCTCTTCACTATAAACAAAGAGACCCATTTCAAATTGGTTTAGTTTCGGGTCTGGGCACCGCGGTTAACCTGACTATCCTTAATGCCATCAAATTTTCTTATGCCGTGCAAAAGCAACCCCTATATGTTGCATTTGTGGACTTTCGCATGGCGTTTGATTCTGTTGACCGGGTGCTGCTGCTCCGAAAACCTATGCAATATGAGTGCCTGGATAATTTGATAAAAATCGTAAGTTTGTTACATTCCAATACATCTGTTCAAGTTAAGTTAAATGTGGAAGGCCTATTATCTAAAGTGATCCCGACTGCTACAGGATTGAAGCAAGGGTGCATACTTGCGTCGACCCTATTCAACTTATTTTTACTTGACTTGGCTGACGATTTCATAGCAGCACAATCTGATCCTCCGAAGCTTGAAAATCAAGCCGTCGCTTGGCTTTTATATGACGATTTTGTCTTGATTTCTCAAACTCCTTCTGGGCTTCAAACTTTATTGAATGTCCTTGATCACTATGTTTCGATAAATAAACTAAACAAAACTCAAATGATTATTCTCGGTAACCACAAAGCCTCCACACAAAATAAATTCCAATGGTCAATATGCAATAAAAAGCTTCAAATTGTACCAGAATATAAATATCTTGGATTATACTTCAACAATTGTAGCTCTGGAGAGATGCTCGAGATAAGAATTCACACCAAATTGGCAAGGCTCATTTCTCAAGCGAAAATAATTAATGCCAGATTCGGGACATTTTCCTGTGTGCCGATTATGAGATTCTATCAGCAAAAAGTACTACCTGTTATTACATATGGCTTAGAATCCGTACTTCCGAGGACCTCTAAATATTGGAATTGTATAGAAGCAAAGTTCTGGAAGAGCATACTCGGGCTGCCAAAGAGCACCCCTAATATGTTGCTTAGGTTTGAACTCGGTCTTTTGTCATTCCAAGCTCAAGTAACCTGGAAAATGTGCTTCCTACTTAGGAAATGCATTATGGGCTTATCTAACCGAGACTGAATAGCCATTCTAGCTAATCACCTCCTGATATCGATTCACCCATTTCCACTAAAATGGAGAACATATACTTTGAATGCCCTTGTAGAGGCAAACATATCAATTGACCTTCCAATCACTAATCCGAACCGGGCCAAGACCAAACTTTATCAAGCCGATTGGTCTGCGACCCAAGTTAAATGTCTCACACTAAAGGACTTTAACAGAAATCTTTTTGGTCATAAGGAATTTCGCAGAATGGCGGATTATCTTGTTAGATACCCATCAATAAATTTAAGACTGAAAACTTTACGACTTCGTCTAAATTTATGGCCGGTTAACGAAATCTTGTTAGGACAAGGATTTATATCTAAAGAATTGAGCTATTGTCGCTTTTGCAAAGACAAATCCATTAATGAAACACTTGTTCATATAATATTGCATTGTAAAGCCTTTGAATTACAACATTCTAAATTGGCGAAATGCCTGACATGGAAATCTGCTGTTCGCACCCATGATGAAATATGGTGTGAAATTTTCAGTGCGAGAAAAATTTCTGTTAGGATTGCAACAATACAATTACTTGACATGGCCTTTCCTTATGAGAAGAAGCCCGTTAACAATCTTTCTTTATGAGAAGAAGCCCATTAACAATACTAAAGGAACAAAATAGGAGCATATGTAAATAACAAAAAGCCTATTGATTGTATTGTCTGTTGTAGTACCACTGCTGATTCTTTAATATCAAATCAAAAGTGAAAGAAGGAGACATCTATTTATGCATGAATGTGACCTATCAGTATATAATATGTTATGTAAATATGTTTTGGTTTGTAAATAATGTGTGATAACAGACATTTTTATTTCCTATTTTATTATATAATATTTGTAAAGTTGTAATTTTCAACTAAATCAAATTAAAAAAAATAATAATTCGATTAACCTTTCCAACCTTCATGCACCTGATGTTTGTGCTCTGGGGTTTTGGATGATACCATTATTTTATGTTATGTATCTGGTCATTTGTGTAAGATTATATTGATTTGTTTAATTTCTTGCCACAGCATTTGTGTAAGAGCCTAGAAGAAGACCGTGAGGACGAAACACGTGTTGGCTGTCCTTTTCAGATAAAAGAAATTCAGTCTGACCATTGTGGCTTTCCTGAATGTGTGGCTGTGTATTCGTTGAACTTATCTCAGGGAGTTGGCTGCAGGTCACTCTTCACTGCAGGTAATCTTGAAATGAGGCATTTGTAATAATTTGGGGTTATACTGTTTCAAAAAGCCCACAGATTGCCCATTGAGATTGCTTTATAAACAATTAAGCTGTATAGACCCCACCCAAGAGCTGTACCAGAAGTTATGGGTCCAAGTGTAGCAAGGGCATTTTAGGAGGTGCATAGGCCCATAACTCCCCTTATGTCCTATGGGCTATGTAATAAAGCTATTAGTGCACCCCTCATCTTTCAAATCAACAAAGAACAAATAACTAAAGAGAAATCATAGCGAACATTTGCTTTTTTGACCGGTGGGGATATTGCAACCAAAATGATCCAATTAGCACATACAAAGAATGACGAGGGCTTTGTAAACAGGTGGTCCACATCTACTGGATGGGTCCTGTGTAGGGAACTCTATGCGAAAGAAAAGGAGGCAAATAAAGAAAAGCACCAGTTTAAAACAAATATGCGAGATGCAACCTGCACAAAGCATCTGAAAATGGCACGTGCAAGGAAAATGGATGATATTACCAGCCCATCTACAGAAAGACTATATGTACACAATTATATAGTAAGGCACAAGCAGGAATTGTGGTGTTACTGGGAAGAATGTAGCAATCCTTTGTCAATTGGAGAGTTGTCAAATCTGAGATGAAAAGCCCATCATTTCATAGGAGATGCAAATACTGGACTGGGCCTTGCATTGTGTCGGTTTCCCTTTACAGAAAATGAGCTTTATACAAGGTAGCATGCAGATATATCACAAATAAGTGGTTTGCAAGAGAACGTAATAATGTTGCCTGGTTTTGTGGAAATGTGACAGAAATATGGGGAAAATAAAATGATTTTCAAAGGCTACATTGGTGAATAAAGTCACTCTGTCCTCGAAGATAAATGTGCAACCATCCCCCAACAAACTACATGACATGGGAGATGCTTTCCCAAAAGAAAAGTGACCACAGTGACTTTTTAAGCCCAACTGTAACTTTATTTTCTTCTCAGACAGGCTTTGCAATAAAAATATATTCTTCCCCTTAACCACTTCTATCTGTTCCTGAGCTTAGGCTAAAGTCCCTTAAAAATACAATGTACTTTGTCTTGGAAGGGGTCTGTAGTGGATCCCTCTCAAGAAATCAGATTCCTCATATTACACAGGGAAGCAACCTTGCTCTGTCAAATACTGGGTGTCCGACTGAAGTGATCAAAAGTGTCTGTAATTACTCAAAGAAGCGGGACTTGGTCACAAATGTCCTTGCCACCTCTAATTCAAAGGACATTCCTAGGCAGCCAGCATTCTCAGGAGTCATAGTTGCCCGAGCCCTAAGCTCAAAGAAACTCACAGTATAGCCATGAGATGCTGTGTTATCATATAGAGGAACTGGGGATGACATTTAGTATTCTGTAAAGTAGGAAAAAATGCCTTTGCAAATTTGGGAATGTCCTAGAGAGTAGTTATTTTTCAAACATTCAGGGTGAAAAGCTGTATCAGCAGACTGTAAAACAATATTTATATTGAATGTGGATACCTTCACACAGAAACAGCGCACACCAGCAATATATATATTCTAGTGTCCGTGGTAGTGAGTCTGTTATTTTGAAAAAGAAATACAAATATTATTTTTGTCTAAAAGGGTTGGTAGAAAAATATAAAAATCTGTAGCTCACATGTCGTGCAGAGTTAAAGATCACATTATTTGGTTCACCTAATTGAGAGTAATCTAGTGAACTGTTTAGCAACTTGATCACATGTGAGGAACATGCAGTTCCAGAAAACTACAGTTATTTAATTTGGAAATCTCCAAGATGACATCACAACAAATGGGAGGGAAACTAGGTGTAGCAGTTAACCCCATCCGACTGTCCTCTTCATGATATGCCCAATGAGCAGGGAGAGGATGGTTTAGTGTGATGTCTTGTGACTTGTGGAACAATGTCCAATCACATACATTTACCAATTAGATTAGAACAGTTATAACCACCACTAAAGGGGGTGATTTCTGATTTATACAAGTCCAAACAGTTAGATTCTACAGATGTTTACTCACTCTCTCAATCATTGACTAGATGGCTGATGGAGGGGAAGAAGGAGAGAAAGGAGAATTGATAACAACAGAAAGAGTGGGGCATACATTGCTTTTCTCTGGTCCCGATGTTGGATTACTTGCAACACACTGTAAGAGAGGCTTACTGGGAGTTAAAGATCCAGGCCTTCTTCTGTGGAAGAAACAGCAGACAGGCCGAAACACAGAAAGAAGCGAACCAGGCTGTGGAGGGAACCTGACTCCATCTTGCTGACTGATGCCTACCTGTACCTGAGGGGGAGAATTGAACCAGTACTTAAGAGGATGCCCTCCTGTCTATGGGATAGTCAAAAGATATTCAAATGTGAGTATAATATATAAAGGAGCAATAATCCTGAAATAATCCTGAGGGGAACAACACTCTAAAAGGCAATATATTAAACCCTAGCCTCTAAATTATTTGTAGAGAGTGCTTGTGAGGGTGCCATACATGCCACTACACTACTACATGGTACAACCATGCAATATTCCCTTGTAACATTATGTGTTCTACTGACCTCTGCAACTGTACTCACTCTCCCCTCTTCTTCTCTGCTTTTTTCACTGTTTTATGACCTAGACCTTCGGGCTGGACTGCCCCTTTTGGGGTGGGACCCCGCCTGAATTGCATATGGTTTTTCCCTTTCTTTCTGTAGTGGCCTGGCAGGCTGAAGAACAGTGGTCTGGGAGGTTGCCCAGAGCAATGCCAGAAGCTAAGATTAATTCCAAACCTGACAGCCATCACTTCTTTTGTTTTGCATAAGTCACCCTGAGTTTCATGGGTTTGCCCAGAGGTGGGTCCCGAGCCTGCTGGCATAGAGACCTAAGCTACTCCTAACTGATGATGCCCAAAGAGACCTAAACATGTTTGGGGATGCTTGTGGTCTTGTGAAGAAGGGATGTGACCTAGCAGTTCAGGCTGGACTGCCCCTTTTGGGGTGGGACCAAGCCTGATTTGCATATGGTATTTCCCTATCTGTCGTAGCTTGGCAGGCTGAAGAAAATTGTCTGGAGGGTTTCCCAGAGCAATGCCAGAGGTTTGGGTTTATTCCAAACATTCCAGCCATCACCTCTTTTGTTATGCATAAGTCACCCCGAGTGGGACGGGTTTGCCCAGACATGGGTACTGAGCCTGCTGGGCATAGAGATCCAAGCTACTCCTCACTGATGATACCCAAAGAGGCTGAAACATGTTTGGGGATGCTTGTGGTCTCGTGCAGAAGGGATGTGACCTAGCAGTTCGATCTGGAATACCCCTTTTGGGGTGGGACCAAGCCTGATTTGCATATGGTCTTCCCCTTCTGTAGTGGCCTGGCAGGCTGAAGAACAATGGTCTGGGAGGTCGCCCAGAGCAATGCCAGAGGCTAGGATTAATTCAAACCTTGCAGCCATCACCTCTTTTGTTTTGCATAAATCACCCCCCGAGTGGGATGGGTTTGCCCAGACGTAAATGCTGAAACATATCAATTTAAAAGGTTCAGGACTGTTGGATCTGAGGTTTAACAATATTAGTAAATTTAAGTAGCTTGAATTGGCTTTTTAATGATGTCCTGTGGATTGGAATTCGGGAAGGAGACTTTGTCCCAATATAGCAACTACAAAATGCTTATGGAAGGTTTTAAAAAGATATCCATTTATTATGGAATGTGTTGTGATAACTGGCATGAAATATAATGCATGCACATGCATCCATATTTAAGTATGTAAATGATTAATGTAAAAGGTATGTGATGCACCAAAGACAAACTAAATGAAAACATATATGTAACTATGTATTCCTGCCTTTTATTGTGTTATGGCACTGACATAGCAAGGGACTTATCCTCCAGGTAGCAACATTTGAATTTAATTGTTTTTATTTCCATTACACTCTACTCACTCGATGTATCACTCAGTCTGGTCCAATGAAACAAAACTAGAAAATACACCTGAAATGTGGTCATAGATGGTCTGAAAACATGTAATCATAACACACTTCATAAGAACGTTCTGCTAGTTGATATCACGATATTAACCACACACTGTAATAGGGATCTTCTTTCACGTAGAGTCAGGTGTTCTCCAACACACCAGCACTGCAATTGCCCTCAGGAGGATGGAAGGCTGACTTAAAAAGTCTGGATTTAAAACGTCAGATCTTCAGGTTACCAAAATATCTCTGCAACACCTGAATTAACGCAGTTACAGCTCTTTCAGGCTGTGTTAGGTTAAAGGTAGCTGTGTGCAGCATTGTTAAACACATGTGCTACCAAATAAACATTAAAAACAGGACAAAATGGGATGATTATCAAAGCATTTTTCAATTGGATTCTTCCATACAAAACGCTTTTGTGCATTAGGCCCATGTATGGGTTTGCTGCTCTGACTATGCCATTTTTTTAAACTTTAAACTTATCTACAGTATGAACATGCCTAAACTATGTGGTATACTGCTGCTACAGTGGGAATGCATAAAAGCTTTTGCACATGAACATTATCATTCCAGTTGTACCATCCTCCTTGACTTGTGTGACTTTTAGCTTTTTGGTTGAAAGACAATCGGCTAAGCCAGGTCTCGTCCAAGCACCCAACATTCAGATTTAAATAACATTCATAATGGATATGCCTAAGAAACAACTACATATAATGAACTTCAATTGAGTTTTGTTTGCAGTTGTTCTCATTCTGTGTAAGGCCGTCCCAAAGATGTGCAAGTGATGGAAAAAATATAGCTACAATAATGCTCTTATTGCACAACATATTTCTGCAAGGATATACTTTTTTAAATATCATCATGTTGTTTATCATGTATTCAAAGAAAGTTAAATCTTCTATAAGGAATGCTGTTTTAGTTCTTGAAATTTAAACAGATTTCATCTTGCTGTATAATAGAAACTTGGAAACAATTTGATTAAGTTACTCGAAGACTAGGGCCAAATCCGAGCTTCGCAACTTAAATGAAGTGAGTGATCTAGGGAAAATCATTTAACCTCGTAGTGCCTAAAGTGTGGAAATCGCCAGTTCTTAAATCTAAGTGACCAGTCGCTAATAGTTATTTATTTCTAAAGATATGTTCTTTAAACAATCCTCCCTCACGATTTATCTGGATATGTCTTCCTTCATATTTAGTCAAACTAACCATTCATATATTGCACATCACAAAATCATGTGTTTCCAGGATCACTCATGTCAACACTGTTCGAAAACCATGGTGCACATCTAAACTAAGTCTATTAAGATATGTGCATCTTCCGAGTCACTTCAGTATGCTCCACCTATGCTATGTGTACCTACCTCGTTGCTTTCAATCTGTCTCCTGTCTAATGCTTGAGCATTTAAACCCGAGAAAGCCTAATAATCTGCGGCCTGTGTCTTAGATGGATTTGTAGTACTTTTCCCATAGATTCGAATTCCTGTATGTACTTATGCTAGATCACACAGACCTTTGGCGCAGCTCCCCATCTGTGACCTGTATCCATGCTAAGGGACTATGCCTTTCGTGTGGTGTCGAAGCTCATAACTTATAATAGGGGTGGGGTTCCCTCCATCCAAGTTTACCCCCACCAATGCGATGGTGAGTCCTGCTATTCTAGCTTTTGAATAACGCATATCCCATGAAATCAAAGGAGTCCAACAAACAAAAAATAATAGCAGAGATAATCTCACCAAACCAGAAAGAGAGGCTTTGAAAACACTACAATCCAATGATACTTTCATTATCAAACCCGCGGACAAGGGTGGAGGGATTGTTTTATGGGAAAAGGGAGCCTACGAAATTGAAGTTATGAAACATCTCACTGACCAAACTGCATATAAAAAACTAGACCGAGACCCCACATCTAGGCTCCAAGAGGAGATTGAGAGTCTTATGAAGCAGGCCTTACAAGTGGGATGGATAGACTTAGATGAAAAAGCATTTTTGCTGAATGAACATCCAACAACACCAGCATTTTATATCCTACCCAAAATACATAAGAATCCCCTAGTTCCACCAGAGAGACCCATTGTGGCGGCCATAAATTCTATTCTAGAACCTCTGTCTATTTATTCTGACCGGTTCTTAAGGCCATTTGTCTCAAATATGCCATTGTATGTTAAGGACACCACTAGCATGCTAAGAACTCTTGAGACTATCAAGTTAAATCCAAATGACATCCTGGTGACCCGGGATGTGGTGAGTCTCTACACCATTATCCCTCAACACGACGGTTTAAGGGTGATGACTAAATACTTGAATAATCGAACCCAAACACTAATGCAAGTCCCCACTGCATTAATTCCAGAATGTATTAGGTTGGCACTTACAGAAAACATTTTTGTTTACAACGGCCGATTTTACAACCAGCTACAAGGCACAAGCATGGGCGCGACATTCACACCGGACCTAGCCAACCTCTATATGGATGACCTGGAACAACAATCCATCTATGGGACCAACAACCCATATTCCACATTCATAAAAAAATGGCTTCCTTATATTGACGACATCTGCATGATTTGGAGCAGCACTGCTGAGCAACTAAGTTCTTTCCATGAATGGCTCAATACTCAAAACTCCTATATTCAATTCACAATACACTCAAGCTCTAAGAACATAGCCTTTCTAGACATTGATATGCAAAAGACAGCATCAGGTTGTCTAGAAATAGTCCTATACAGGAAACCGACCAATAGAAATATGTTACTCAACTACAACAGTTTTCACCCGCGTATCTTAAAGAAGGTCTCCCATATGGACAGTTTCTGCGAATTCGCAGAAACTGCACCCAACTGAACATGTATAAAGAACATGGGAATACGTGGAAATCCAGGCTCAAAGATAGAGGTTACCCAAAGACTACTGTACAACGGGCATATAAAAGGGTGCTACCTACAAATAGAGCCAGCTGCCTAGAACCATCTAAGCGACACACTGTGGAGAAAATTACCTGTGTAAGTACCTACAGTCCTATTAGTAGCCATTTGAGAAAGATAATCCTAAAGCATTGGCACATGATAAAAACAGAGGACTTTAATCCATCGACACCACACTTTGCCTTTAAAAGGCAAAGAAATATCAAAGATAGCCTTGTACACACTTATCCCACTGCCATTAGGGATAGACTGTTGCAAACACACTTGTGGGGTCTGCCTCCAGTAGAAGGTCATTACCGCTGTGATAAATGCTCAGTATGCGCACAAACCTCCAACATGAAAAGCATTAAATTTGAGAGATACAATAGTCCAACTCACTTCCTTCACCAAATGCCTCACTCAATGGGCTGTCTATGCTATTAAATGCCCATGTGCTTTGGTCTATATTGGATAGACCAAACGTCAAATACATCAAAGAATCTGCAAGCATAAGTCTTGAATTCGCAACAAGATAGAGACCAAACCATTAGTGGCTCACTTCATAGCTAAACAGCATAAGTGTACAGATATGCTGTGGTGTGTCATTCAGGTCATCAAACAATCCCCAAGAGGAGGGAGCCGAGATCTCATTCTCACCAAATGCAAACAAAGGTGGATTTACAATCTAGACATGGTAAAACACGGCCTCAACATCGCAGTGGAATGGAGCGTATTTATTTGACAGCACCATTCTCATTACAGCTCAAATATTATCAATCCGCCTGATACTTGTTGTGGCATACTACTTCACACTAAAATTGTCTGCACCTATTTTTATTTTCTGTGCATGAAAAGCACCTTTTGAAAAGTAATTGAGCAAGTAATCTAGATGCATGAAATTAATTTACATCATTCCACACTCACCAAGATATGGCCGTGACAAGAGAATCACTCTGCTAATCTAATAAACCAAAAATCTGCCTCAGCATATTGAAAGCGATCTAAATCAAGTTTTTGAATAACCCCACTCAAGCCACTATAGACACTCTGTGTGATGGTGTAATAATGACACAATCTATCATAAGACTACACTGGTGGACCTTACCCAGATTCCACATGGTGAGTTTTATACTTTACTTACGGTATCTGCATCTTATATTACCTGCAATATGGTAATAGCGCACAAAACATCTTGATGCATTATTTTTTTACACTATTCTAATTACACTATCAAAACGGGCTTACATTGACATCCTAGTCCCGTTTGATAGATGTAGAAACCCACAATTTAAAAGGAACATTGGTTTCAATACGCGCGCACAAAAAAATCATGTGACTACATAACGTTAGTCACATGACTGCTAATAAGGAAGACAATCACAGCCTGTTCGACTTAGCACGGAACGGCTGAGTAGCAGAATCTATTCCTGCCACTACGAATAGTAAAATAAGCCCTACAGATAGCCATACAGCCCATATTTGTAATCAATCACGCATTTGATGGCTCTCTAATAGTGGTTCTAGAACCATTCTTTGGCATAGAATTATACATGCAATTTTGTAACACGTAACACCAGCAATACGTTCCACAGCACTAAACGTAAAGAATACTCTGTGGTACCTAAACTAACAACGAAGGGCTAAAAATCCCCTTATATTGACAGATATTACGATTGTATCATTTCTGAAGAATCAACGGACTGCCATTTCCGGCTCCTACACCGTTGAGACGCTGATAATAGAACACACGGCTCGACAAGTGAGCCTTTATAAGTCCTATTTTGACTCAGGATACATTCACAGCATGAATAAATGGCGAAACCCTTATCAGTTCCCTTTTGCCTCACCATAGACAGGTAGCACAACAGAATGACTCCTGAAGTGCCGCCCCAAATCACCGGATTGCCATTTCTGGCTCCAGCGCTATTGAGACGCCACCATAGAACATACAGCTCGACAAGTGAACCCCTGTAAGTTCGATTACAATCTTTAATCAAGGATACATCCAAAGCATAAACAAACATCGGAACACTTACAAGTTCCTTGTTTTCTATTTTTTTCAGAAAACTGCATACTGGTTAATAACATGCCAAGTATACAAACTCAGAAGTCCTATATTACACTAAATGGACAACAGGTGGGTTACGTGGGTGATTCTTTCAATATACTACATGAGTACTCACCTTTAAAACCAGCTGGGTAGTACAAGCTCTGTCTTTTAAAATTATCCTTTGTTTTATGTATCTTTGTAGATGACTAAATCTACCATTGGGGAATGAAACTGATCTTCCAGCAAAAATAGTCTATGTCCTCAAGATGGCCCTATATTTGGACAAGTGATCACCCCAGACAAGGGTGGTATACATCCAAGGGCCGAAAAATATGTCGACCTCCAAAGGGAAATCAATGCAATTTTCCTATGTCTTATATGGATAATCTACTGACTGTTATGCTTCAAGAATAACTAAGTTGAAATACCCCATGATTGTTTTAGTTTATGTTGAATGAAAGTGATGAATGATGATCAGAGGATCAAATGTTAAATGTTTCTTTTGAAAAATAATTAAAGAGAATTTTATTTTGCAAAAAAATCTATTCGCTCAAAACCCAAATCTGCCCAGGTGACCCTTCTACTCAATAATAAGGTAGACCACCTTTTCCCTACCCTGGTGTCCATAAAGGATCTCTAGAGAGGGGTAGTCAGTCTGTCTTTTGCTTCAATACAGTGTATAGTCGCCCTTTCAAACAGACTTGACCCCCCGTTAACAAAACATTTGGGAGTACCCAATCTGATATTCCCCTTGCTAACCTCTGTCACAACCCTCCCACATAGTAATGCATTGCACATAAAACACAAACATACATCAATATAATAAGTAGATGTGTATGCCAACCAAACACCAAAATGCAATAGGGATTGAATCTCTTGAAGGAATAGAGAAGATAAAATGCCACGTTTTAGTAAAACAATGAGACAGGGCACACTCTTGATGCTCTGATCTCTTCTGACCTTCCCCTCTCAGTCCCTCTCTCCACTCCTTTCTCCTGGAGTGATCACTTTCTCCTATCCTCCCACCTCACCCTCCCTACCCCACAGGCCAAGCCACCCTCATCATTGCCACCCACCTTCTCGGTCATCCGACCCATGAAGCGCGTGTCAGTTGAGGCTTTCGCTGCCACCTTCTCCCCCCCCTCCCCCTTCGGCTGAGTCCCACCCTGACACAGCCCTCTCCTTGCTCCACTCTGCTATTTCTGATACTCTTGATATCCTTTCCCCTGTCATGAGAATCTGCCTGAAGCCCAAAGCCAAATGTAACTCCTGGTATGATTCGGATCTCGTCACCCTAAAACGCAAGTGCAGGGTGGCAGAGAGGAAATGGCGTGCTTCTTGTTCATCCTCTGACAAACTGGCCTGCCGCCTGCTCCAAAGGCAATACCGTCTCTCCGTTCTCACCAAGAAGAGAGCCCTAATCCAAGCCCGCATCTCTGCGGCATCTAACAATTCGGCCGAACTCTTTAAAATCTGCAAGGAGCTTGCCACCCCTGCTGCAGTCTCTACCTCTCCTGTCCCCTCCCAGGCCCTCTGTACTGCACTGGCCTCTCACTTCATCTCTAAAACTCAGGACATCCTGTACTCACTCTCCTCCTATCACCTCCCTCCCTCGCTTCCCTGCTCTTCCTCCAGCCCTTCTGCAGCGACCCCTCCTCCCTCCTTCTCTGCCTTTCCCCTTTTCTCTGCTGACGAAGTTTCCAGACAAGTCCGATCTATGAAAGTCTTGTCTAAACAGGTTCACCCCTGTTCCTCCAAAACTATCAAGGACCACATCGACTCCCTGGCTCCTGCCCTGGCTGACTTTTGCAACCTCTCCTTCGCCTCTGGAGTCTTCCCATCCCCCCTCAAGCACTCCCTTGTGCACCCTCTTCTTAAGAAACCCTCTGCCGACCCCTCCTGCCCGGCTAACTATCGCCCAATCTCCATCACTCCCTTCCTGGGCAAGCTCCTGGAGAAACTGGCCATCTCCCAGCTTAACCTCCATGCTGAAGCTGTTGGTAGTCTTCATGACCACCAATTCCGGCTTCAGAGCGGCCAGAAGCATGGAAACTGCTCTCCTGAACATCCGTGATGACCTGCTCTTGAACCTCGACTCCAACACTCCGTGTGTTCTCATTCTGCTCGATCTTTCTTCTGCCTTTGACACTGTCAACCATGCCATCCTGCTCAACCGTCTCCGCGATAACCTGGTTATCACTGGTCAGGCTCTGGCGTGGCTGACCTCTTTCCTTTCCAATCGACCCTCCCAGGTCCAACTTGGGTCCTTCCTCTCTGACATCTTTTTCTCCACCTGTGGTGTTCCCCAGGGATCTAATCTCTCTCCCTGGCTTTTCAACCAGTATCTGGCACTTCTTGCCCACCGCATCGCCGCCTTCTGCCCCACCTTTCAGTGCTATGCGGACGATACCCAGCTCATTTTCAGGCTACCCTCGGCTTCCTCCTCTCCTGCCCTCATCTCTGACTGTCTGTCTGCTATCCAGGAATGGTGTGCTGCCAACGACCTCCGCCTTAATGCTAGTAAGACTGAGATTCTACTCATCGGCACACCCATTCCCTCCTTCCCTGCAGCTCTCTGGCCAGCCTCTCTTGGGCCTCTTCCTGCTCCTACCTGCAAGGCAAAAAACCTCGGGGTCATCTTTGACTCCACACTCTCCTTCTCTCCTCATATATCTGACGTCTCTAAGAAGTCACACTACCAGCTGCACCTCCTTAGAGGTATTCTTCCCTTCCTCTCCTTCCCCCAGATGCTCACTGTCTCCCGAGCCCTGGTTCTCTCGAAGCTGGACTACTGTAACAGTCTCTATCTTAATCTGCCTGCCTCCACTCTCCGCCCTCTGCAACTCATCCAGAACAGAACTGCGAGACTTGCCTTGGCCTCAAGCCCAGGGACCGTATCTCTCCAGGACTGAAATCTCTACACTGGCTCCCAGTGGCTGCGAGGATTAAGTTCAAAACCCTCTGCATTGTCCACAAGGCCTTCTGGGGCCTGGGGCCTGGGGCCTAAATACCTGCAACTCTCTCTTCCTAAATATCTTCCTTCCCGAGCCCTTCGCTCATCCGTCTCCAACTCCCTCAGGGTCAGCCGCTTCTCGAAGCAACGAGCTGGGGGTAGATCTCTCTCCGCAGCAGGAGCCTCCCTCTGGAACAGCCTTCCTGCCTCCCTGAAACTTGAGGAGAACCATCTCCGGTTCCGGAAGCACCTCAAAACCTTCCTCTTTGCTTCTGCTTTCTCTCTCCCTCTCCCCTGCTAATTCTTCACTAAATTCTGCACTGAATCTGAAACTTGGCCACTCTCACCGACCTCGGTCCTGGGCCCAGCCACTCTCCACTTGCACTGCCTCCCTGGCAACCCCTGCACTGCGGGACTGTCTCTGTATCCCTACAGCCCCCCCTTCCCAGCACTTGTCTGCACTTACCTTGCACTTGCCACCAGCTGGCCCTATTTATTTATTTATCTATTTATTTCTATTCTACTTACCTTGTACTGCACTTTTCCCTTCCCCCTACCCCTGCACTTGCGCGGTCTGAATGACACCTGGCCTAGTAGGATCGTTGTCTGTCCTCCCCCCCTGCCTCGTCGCGCCTTGAAACACTTGTGTATAGGCGAGTTACAAATGCCATATCATATCCTATCATATCATTCCCAATAAGATGCTGTTGACAATTAATGAACAGTTGTACTGATGATATCATCTGAGGGGTGAAGAAAACCACTGGATGAAACCTGAAAATCTGGCTCTTTCATTGGTGCAAACTTGAGGGGTGGGGGTGGACATTTCAACTTGCAGCAGGATCAATTGTTACGTTCATGTTTTAGTAGATTAAACATTAAGGATCAGTTATAATTAACTAATTTGACAGAAGCTACAACTTGTTCAAATTAGTGCCACATTATCAATTTAGCTAAAACTATGAGCTCGATTTACCAAGATCATCAATTAAAAAGTCAGGTTACTATAGCTGTAAATTACACATCAGAGTAGGCGTAACAGTATTCACAATTAAAAATGTCCAGAAAATACATAACTACACCTGTCAATTTACAAATGGAATTGGCCATAATCCCCAAGAAAACAAAATGTCATGAGAACATGTGAAGTGTGAGTAATATATTTGATAACTACATTACAAAAACTATGTCTCAGTGTAAAAGAAACAAGGGAATCAAAGGGTCTAACTTCTGAATCCTTTTTTCCAGTAGCTGCAAATCAATTCCCTCCGCATGCATACATGCTGCCAATTGAAAGCAACTGGTGCGCTTCCCAAACAGACTGCGCCTGGGCTATGCAGGCCTGAGTTAGTGGTATAGTTAAGTGTGGAAAATTAATTTCTAAATGTACTTGTCACATGGAAGCCTGCACTTGCATTGTTAGGACACATGAATTGGAAGTCACGCTTCTGCAGCTCTAGTGGTAAATTGTGAAATTATGATTATGCCACAATGCGAAACCTAAGAAACATTTACTCGCATAAACTCAATTTGTAATTTCTTTTGTGACTTTGTCGGAAGTACTTTTGTAAATTGATCCTAAATTAAACTTTCGTAAATTAGGAGATTTCTCAGGAGTAAGTCCAGCTTACTCCTAGAGAAAGTGTTGGCAATTTGGCCCATTTGTTTATGATGATTCCCTTGAACGTTTGTTCATTCCACATTGAAAATAAGTCCAAGGAATAACTAAGAAACACCAGAGCTGTTGCTGTCGTCGATGAAAATCGGAAAAATAAACCCAGCAATAAAGCACACAAGAGCTCCTCCAGGCTTCAGAATATTGCTTTGCAGTTCCTCTTAAGCACAGTCCTCATTGCTTCATATTTTTGTTCCGTTTCCATAGTGCCAAACAGTAGTTATGCCCACAGCAATGACAATTGTGAGCAATACTTGGGCATGCAAAAGCTTTCTCCAGGGGAGCACAATTAAGATGCTAGACCCAGTGCAAGACTTGCTAGATCCAGTGGAAGACTTGCTATATCCAGTGAAAGACTTGCTAGATCTATTCCAGCACTTGCTAGATCCAGTGGAAGACTTTCTAGATCCAGTGCAAGGCTTGCGAGATCCAGTCGAAAACTTGCTAGATCCATTAGATTACTTGCTAGATCCAGTCAAACATTTGCTAGATCCAGTAGAAGACTTGCTACATGCAGTGCAACACTTACTAGATCCAGTGGAAAACTTTCTAGATCCAGTCTAAGACTTGTAACATTAACTACATGTTAAAGACCGCTTGAAGTCTCACTCTTCTTCTCAGCCAAAAAGAGTTACTGACCATTATACTATGAAAATGAATAATTTCAGACTGTCCATTGGTCTTGACATGTTCACTGCCATCCTTCTGGCCAAACTCTGAAACAGCCCTCCTGTGGATAGTCGTCATACAAGCAATTTACTGACATTTCGAGAAAAAAAGTTAAAACCTTGCTATTTTAATTCACTCGTTCATTTAGGCTTGTTTCTACTTCTAGGACTCTTCAATTCAGAACTGAGATATCCTCAGGTGTTAGTGCCATGAAGCGTTAAATTACGTTACCTTAGAAGAGTTTCATAACTAAGGACGATATGTTCCTCTTTACATCGAAGGACAGAGCGATCATACATTGAGCAATTTAATATAATTTCTGTGATAGAACATCAGTCGTTTCTGATATTGGATATTTTATCCATTGAGTAAATAGACAAATCTTAAGCATCATTTCTAAAAGAGAGCCCCACTAGTCATCCAGGAGTTTGATTGGAGCAGCTAATATACACCATTACTAAGGAGTGTCTCAGTGCTTCCCAATTGCAGTAGGCTAAACATTTTCTAAGCAGTTCAGTGGACTACATTTCCTGTACTGCCAGCAAAAGAGGCTTTACAGGAAATGTCGCCCACAAAAGCCCACCAATGGAAAACGAGAGTGCAGAAATAACAATCAGGCCTGAAAGATGTGAGATGGGGGCTTAGCTTGTACATGGCTCGAGCGCAGGGGGGGCGGCTTGGAGGTGGGCAAGTGGGGCATAAATAGGCAGGTAACCCCGGGGTCTGGTGGCCGGGAATGCAGAAACCGGGAGTGTGGGGGCGAGGTGGAAAAAAATAAGTCATCTTTTCACCTTGGACTACAACTCCTGTGACCCTTCACCTCTCATTACCCGAGCTAGGATTGATGGGAGTCAAAATCCAAAACTTCTACAGGGCCACATAGTGAGTGGCCATTGGTAGGACTTCTGACATGGAGCGAGTATGGCAGGGAGATAGTTAACGTCTAGGTTGACAAGCAAGCAAAGGTGGTTAGGGCTAAGTACCATGTATTCTTGGCCCAAGGATGCAATAATAGAAAGATACTCAATTGAATAACTGTACAATGCATAACAGTCTTTGGTTTGCAGGTGCCCAGGAAATGACGGTAATGAAAATCTATTTTTTCTCCCAAGTGTGAGTGGAGCATGTTATTCATGTGTGTCCATTAGCAATATCTTGAAGACATAAACAATGGCTACTTCGGACACTGACACGTTTCAGAGGAGCATGACCTGTGCTAACCAGGGTCAGGATTGCAAGGCACTAAGAGCAATGGAAGCAGGGGCAGATATACTTTACTGATAGTTGGAAGACAGGCAAAACAAGAGGATGAGAGGCAACAATGTAACCCTACCATCACCTGAGCTTAACAACCACATGAAGAAAGTAAAGAAAGATTGAGTAAATTATGCCAAAATGATCAAAATTCGTTTTGGAGAAAAGTTATTAGAGGAGTGAACAGCACTTGCAGAGTACTTTGGTTCCGGTACCGGAAGTGAACTGGAACACACGTCACCGAGGGTGGAGGATGAGGGTAAAACACTGGAAAAGAAATAGTCGACCATTAGACACAAAATGTTAACTCCTTATTTATGTTTCATTGCTTAATTTCTTTGTTTGCACGAACCAGGGACAAATGGGTGGTAGAATGCTGCACAAAGCCGGGGTAAAAGGAGCAAATTTGTCCCGTGGAATGTGGCCCCCTGATGGTAGAATACACAATGAACCAGACAAAGAGAATTAAATTCAACTATTTTCGCCATGGGAAGACCCCGATAGGGGTTGTCAGTTGAAATCCGAGCTGCCAGATTTTGAAGTTAATATGTATCTGAAGAGACCAGCCCCGGCCAGGCAGGACAACAGGAGGGAGTGGTCGACAGTGTGGAAAGCAACAGAACGCTCTAATACAATCAGTGCTCCCACTCTTCCCTGGTCCACCAGCCGAGTCAAGTCATCCACAACTGAGACCAGGACACTTTCAGTGCCCCCACCCAGGGCGAAAGCCAGACTGAAAAGGGTCAAGAGAGCAGGAAGTTTCCAGGAAAGAATTGAGAAGAGGGGAGACCAGAGACTTCAAAAGAAGCTTCATAAATAAGGAGACGTGAAATAGGACGGAAATTAGCCAAAATAGTGGGTTCAAGAGCAGTTTTTTTTTAGAACGGGAATAACAATGGCCTGTTTCAACTCAGCCGGAATAAGGCCAGACAGGAATGACAAATGAACTGCCTGCATTACTCAAGTGACAATCTCCAGCATACAGGGACAGGATCAGAGGGAGCTGCCGATTTAAGACCCCTGGAGGAAGTCAATATTGCTTCGGGGATGACCATAGGAAAAGAAGACCATGGCTCAGACAAAACAGCCTCCTGGATAAATGCAGACACTGCCTGGAATGTATAGCTAATAATGCATGGTTAGTGTTCTCTCTATCAAGTAATGCAGCACGACAAAGAATTCATGTGTAAATGTGCAAAGGAAAGTGAGGACTGAACGTAGGCACTGGTTCTTATACCCTGATTGCCACACAGAGGGGGAGGCGAAGTCAGATATCTATGGTCATGGCTCCGAGTAAAGCACCTCTTGTGAAGAACCCTTCAGATGGAGATAACCATGACATTGACCTGCTCTACATCAAGCACTGTACAGATGATTATCAAATCGAGTTCTCACTGTTGATGATGGTGATGGGCAACTAGAAACACAGCTCTGAGCAAGGTGCCTTCATTAATTATGCTACTTGTAGATATTCATGTAAAGGCACCCCGGAAGAGATAATCGTGAGGCGTCTTTTGTGCCATTTCCTACCTACGCCTTTGGCCGTGATTCGGGATGTGCCCACCCAGAGCCAGATATACCATTGGATTGAGACTCATATTGAATTGTTTGCCAGGGTCAGGTATTTACTCACTGCTGCCATCTGTATTCACTGTACAGATCACAGGTTTCAGTCTCAGCAGGACGACTCAGCCACTCATCCTTCCAATGACAATAACATGAGGGTATTTGTAAAATGTATTATCTAATGTACTAGGAGAACCACATTTAGAAATCCCTATTGAAGTAGTCTTGCATGGCACATTTCTGCCATTTTAGTTAGCCTCTCTGCACATGGTTCTATAACAATGGTGTTCATGGTTGTACACCAGAAGTACCCATGTCCCTTCTACATGTATTCTTCTATGGTTTTGGTGAACACATTCGGGGGTATTTTATCTTGAAGGGAGAGCCCAGGATCTGAGAGGCTCAAAGGGCTATGGGTAATGGTACTCGCTTATGTATGGGAATTAAATAGGACTAAAGAGTTGAGCTTAGTCATTGCTTGATAATGTTCATGTGTTATCTACTAGGCCTCTATTGTGTGTGTCTGTTTGTGTGTGAGTAGTGTAAGATGGTAGCAGATTTTGGAGAGTAGGTAAAATAACTTGTTAATATATTAACAAATTAACAAATATGTGTGTATTCTATGATGGCATGCCTTTATGAACTGTTGCATTTATTTTTAAATAAATGCAGCCGAATGCTTTCCACACTGTGACGCTCATCCGGCAAGCCCCGGCAGTATGCTGGGGCAGCAGTGTTGGGATGCTTGTTGATTGGCTGGATGGGGACCAATGGGGTTAAGGGTACAGTCCAGTACCAAGCAGTGTGATGGCACCATTATAGAGGGCTGCTTCGTGGGGCTAAAAAATCCCATGGTAGAATATGGTCTCAAATGACGCAAGGCCAGGTGCTATTGGAGGGGGAACAAGATCCAAACCAAGATGCTGAAATGCACTCGCACACTAAATTGTTAATGACAATTAAAGACAGATCTTTTATAATGCTTAATGATAAATAACTTCAGACAAGAATTTGAGGTGCAGGGGAGAAAGACTCAGCCTTGGTATCTAGGCTGGACTATACTAGAGAACAGAAGAAATCCAAATCTTGGAAAGCTGCGTCCCCTGCACACTGTCAATGAGGCAATAAGCCTAAGGAGATGTAAAAACAGGTCTGACTGGTTTCAAGAAGACTTTTTGTATATTTTACACACATACAGTGTATACAATTTTTAGAATGACAGTGATATGTAGTTCAATACATCCAAAGAATGACATACAATGATTCTATTAGTTTTTGGAGGAAAAGATGTCTTCTCCTTTTTTATTATTTGTCAGGTTGGCCCAACGCGTTTCGAGATTCATATTCTCTTCATCAGGGGCATAAATCTTCAATAATTCTTTCACTTTAATCTACAAATAATTAATCAAGCATTAATTACTTTTTACAGAAGGTCAAAAGAAGAATAATTAACCAAGTTAAATCACTTTTTATAAAAAACACACAATTCTTAAAGAGGGGCATCCCCTTACAAGTTCCTCAATGAACCTGACCTTGCTAGGATACAATTGTTAAGAGTGCAATGATTTGATTCATGTTGTACATTTGGTACCGAAATATTATGTCATGTGAGACCAAGATTGAGAATAATGTAGTTTAAACAAGATTTCTACACATTAAGAACCTTTAATTTACATGGATATGCTATCTTGAGACATAATAATGCCTAGAAAAAATTCAAATAAATAAATAGAGCCTGAATATAAAGTAGGGAAGAGATGGGGAGAAGGAGAACTCACGCTTCTTCCGGTAAGATAGTGGATAGAAGTCCACGGAGAGAGCAGTGGTTTCTGAAGGCAGTCTAGTCAGGAAGCTCCGTTCTCCTATGGGAGAATAAGAGCATAAGTGCCTGCAGTCCGTCTAGGCTTAAGTAACAGCCCTATGATGTGAAAGAGAACTTACTTTCAATTAGATGATAGAAGAAGCAACAGTCTACGGCAGGATTGTGGTCAGGAAGCCCAGCTCTCAGACCGCATCTGCCACGGACTGTTTATTTATACTCAATGATGGAGCCGTGACGCCACTCGCGCATGCGCGAGCGGCGTCACAACAACCATGACGTTGCGCGCGCGCGAGCAGCGTAATGTAAGGAATACGAGTGTGCGGGCGGCGTCAATGACACGTCACCCGACACCCTGTAATCAATATGAAGGTAAGTAGACAAGACGTGATAACATAACTGTTGTCACGTGCTATTCAGGTCCGTGAAAGTAGAATGTTATAAAGGCTCACTATTTACTGTGTGTCTATGAAAAAAATGAAGAGAAGTAATCTAAAAGGTATTATGTTGTATGTCAAACTTCAACAGCCTACTGCCACAAAATAATGGTGTAAACGGCTAAAGTTGCATTAATGAAAAAGATAAGAACAATGGTTTGATCATTGCAATAAAAACAATCCAAGTACACTGGAGAGCATTGTTGTGATTCAATGTTGACTATCCAGAATATCCAACTTTTACATATCAACATTTCAAAGAAAAGGAAGAACAGACACCTGTACAAATTGTCTAACCCAAAAACGGAAGGGTGTACAATCTATTGTCAATACCATCCTAAAAGGTGTTATAATCAGGGAATCCTAGAAACAAACTATCAGTTATTAAGGCAAGCATTGTGTGAATGTGAAAAATAGCCATGTTTACAGAAATGGACCTAAATAATAGTCCTCATTAAAGGCATGGTCTAGTAAAAAAATGTATTTAAAAAATAGATAGGCAACATAAAAAAAAAAATACTAGCATTCTCTTTTTTAAAACTTCCTATGTAAAATTTTGAGCTATTCAAGCTCAAAATTCACAAAAGCAAGCCCATGGGCGCATCCATTTTGTGAAATGGATGCCCTCCTGTGCTGGCTTTTGCTTTTGCTGCACTAATGAAGGAAAAGCCAGCCAGCTGTAGTAAACAAAAGCTACCGCTCGGTGGCTTTCCCTTCATTAGTGCTGTACGCGGAGGACGGGGACCAGAGACCAGAGCAGGAAAGCTGCAGCTGAATCTCGGTAAGTGCTATTTATTTTTTAAAAAAAATAAGCTCTAGCTGGGTTTTTTTTCTAAGTTTTCCCGGCTGGAGGAGCCCGGAAAACTTAGAAATAAAACCGCAGCTTTAAAAAAGTTGTATTTATGTTTGCGGTCGCTTTTGAAGCGACCGCAAACATAAATACAACGTTATTGTGTTGGAAAACGCTGCGGTTTTTCTTTCCAAGTTTCTCAGGCTGCTCCGGCACGGAGGAGCCTGAGAAACTCGGAAAGAAAATTCAGGCAGAAACAATGCGGTTGTTTTGGAAAACGCTGCGGTTTTTCTTTCCGAGTTTCTCAGGCTCCTCCGAGCTAGTGCTTATTTTTTTTAAAAATGGATGCGCCCATATGCATGCTTTTGCTAATTTTGAGCTTGAATAGCTCAAAAATTTACATAGGAAGTTTTAAAAAAGAGAATGCTAGTATTTTTTTTTATGTTGCCTATCTATTTTTTAAATAACATTTTTTACTAGACCATGCCTTTAAGGCCCAGTGGGGTCATTGCATTAAGTTTATTTATCCAGAACAGTTCTCTCTGGGCCAATAGTTTAGGTAGATTACCTCCCCGGCTGAGGGGATGTAGAACCTCCAGAATCACTAATCGCATTTGACAGACATTGTGTCTTGAGTCACGGAAATGTCTGAAGACTGGTGATTTTATGTTCTGTGTCCTGATGCACGATTTGTGTTCCGTCCATCTATCCTTTGCCCTTCTGTTTGTCTTGCCAACATAGTATTTCCCGCAAGGGCAGCAAATTGCGTAGATGACATTTTTGGTGTCACATGTTGCGAAGTGCTTCAACATGATTTTTTTACCAGTATGCGGGTGACAGATGTGGTCTCCTTTAATTAGGTTATTACAATGCTGGCAATGTAGGCAAGCAAAAGTGCCAAATTTTGGTTTACTTAGGGTCTTCTGTGTTGTTGATTTGCTCCTTTCCGCTCTTATCAATTGGTCTCTGAAGTTCTTTCCACGTTTATAGGCCATCATTGGGGGATCTGGAAATAAGTTGGATAAGGTTTCATCTGATTTAATCAAGTTCCAGTTTTTATGGCTGATTCTCTTAATTTGGAAACTTTGGCTTGAATATTTGAGCGTATATATCAGATTTGTTTCTTCTTTCTTTTGATTGGCCTGTAAGAGTACATTTCTGTCATGTGTCTCAGTGCGTATGATGGCTTTGTCGACAATACATACGCTCAAGAGGGAGAAAACCCATGTCAGCGAGTGCCTACCTGTTGTCTGAACTTGGGTTTGTGCCCTGGAATTTGACCTTTTCTTTGTCTGCCCTTCACCTGGGACGCCCGGGTGAGAGATGCCCTTGATGTAAGAGTTAAGAGCTGAAAAGAAGAGACAGGGCTAAGAAGGTGGGTGGAGCTTAGGCCAGGTGACCTGGATCCACTTGCACCTGCTCACCAACTGCAATGGTAAGAGGCTGGAGGGCTGCTTAAGTAGGGAAAAGGGGCGGGTAACAGGAAGGCACCAACCGTGTTGAGGGATGGGGAGGCCCTTGATTCTGGCACCCGCAAAAGGGTAATTTCCAGGTCCGCCGAGCTCGGCATGACCCGCTTCTTGCCCATTTGCGGGTGCCGTAAGAAATGCAACTCCGGCGCGTTTTTAACAGCGCGGCTACCGCCAGAATTGTAATGAGGCCCAATGTGTCTGATATGGAATATACCACTTTTAACATCAACACAAAATTCAATTTCCAATAACCATCTCCAACTAATCATCATATTAATGTTTTCAACTGTGCTAAATTGGAAATTATAAAATTGTTGATATAATAAAAGAACTTAAAATATTCCCAATTGCTACTTAAATTGAATTCTCCTAACCATGAGTAAGGTGGATGAAACTAAAGAGAATTTAGCGTTTCAAACTTTCATAACTATCTCCAGCTCAATATAATGCAACATTTAACAGCAAGCTGGATTGAGAGCAATTTGCAAGGATAACACTGAAAAAGCAAAAACGTGTTCCACTGATAACCTTTATTAAGAACACGCATTGGCAAATCCAACAGTCTTGGCGATTGTGCAGATATGGGATAGGTATTTGGCAGGCACCGTCGTTATGGTATTACTTGGCCATAAAATGGCAACTGCTAGAAAATGGTGTAGGTAGCTGTGCATTTGGTTGCAGTGCCTTGAAAATGCCTATATGAGAGCCAAAACTGTATTTTTGTCAACTCTTGTTGTTAACAGTAAATCGGTCTAAGGAAAGGTTTTGAGAACACACATACTTGAAGCTCCCGTAAAGTAGCCTAACACATCCCAAATTAAGGGTAGCCACCTCTCGCATGTAAGCAACACAATCGACGCTTCCGTTGACATTCATCTTTGCAGTAGATGTAGCGCCCATTGAAGGCACACAATACTTTTAATTTGAACAACCGAACCGCGACAATTCCCAGAATGGAAAGATCTGTTGTCTTAAAAGTCAGAACTGGCGCAAGGATGGCAGGTTTGTAGCCAGAAGTGTACACATTATATCAATGGATGAAATGAGTAATAAAACAGTAACATCTCTGACATCAATGAACGTCCCAGATTCTCTCATTGAATTCATGCCAACCAACTCAAGAAGGTTTTGTAGCGGCATTACTCTATTGGTGAAATTAAAAGAGATCAAACATTTCAAGAATTATAGATGGTTTATCAACCAGAAATATGCTTTCCTGACAATAAAAACCCTCAGTGACAAGCACAGATATACAGGGGAGAGGTGCAAGGAGATGGGTGGGGGTAGGAGTTAAGGTGTGATGGTAGAAGGTCAAAAGCTGGAGATGGCATGTAACAGAAGCAGGGATGTGAGAAGAAGTTTGCATGCCACAGAAAAAGGCGGAAGAGTGGTGGAAAAAGAAATCTATATTCACAACGACAGCATACTCGAAGTATTCTGCAGGCGCACAATCTCATTTTGAAAAGTGATTTATTTTGTAAAAGAAATGGTGCAGGTTACCATAGTATAGGCATACAACAGTGTTCTCTAGTGCACACGAAAAAACATTAACACTGTTTTAAAAACCAGAAAGAACAGAATTAACTCATAGAAACAACTATAATGGTGAATTCAAATACAAAACAGTTACGAGGATCACAGAATTATGAAACCTAAAACACCTTTTCATAGTGTCGATCGTTGGTAAGAGTACCCATATCATGAGACACCTTGAAGCAGGCCTGACTTTTTCCGGAAGTGGTTTACATGTGGCGAGTAGGTGCATACCTATTAGGACGACAACTAAACTACAAGTCCCAGGATGCAACAGTGAGTCAGTTGAAATGCAAGGACCGGCTAAGTCATAGCCACTTGTCACCATTTATTGTCACTCGCCATTTATTCTCTACACGCAAAATTCTGTGGTTTGGTGTTATGACAAAATAAGACATACCTGCACATTTAGAAATCTTGGAATTAGAAAAAGAAAGTGAAATCTATAAACGTGTTACTAAGCACTAATCCCTAAAAAGCCCATACACGTGAGATTGCACTAATATGGTAGGGAGCTCTAGGCAGATGATTAATATTTCTCAAGTAATTAACGCTGATGTTGTTAAGTTGCTGCTTCTGTCCATGACTGAACTCTGGAGACTTTCTTTTCATTTACTTAAGAACTGAATTATCAGTAAAAGAGGAAGGGGACATGTCTATAGACCGATGAATCTTTTGCAACCAATGCAAAACTGAAAGTCATGCAGTGAGATGTGCTGAAAAATGTCACTGGTCAATGGAAAATGCAACTAAAACTGTTCTGTGCTGGATAATAACACCAAGATGTGTCCAAAGGCTGCCCATACGTGATCTATACTGAACCATTAAACAGTTGCACGCAGTGTGTCCCATGTAATGAATATTGGAGGTTTTTGAAGTTTGAACTACTTACAGGAAGACATTGCTTATGCATAACTAGCTGAAGGCACTCCTGGTTAAGACATGTTAGTACAACAGCTGACTTCAATTAGGCTATTATATTTCAGAAGACTCAATGAAACTACAATGGCCTTCCAATAACAGCAAACCATTTCATGTTACTGTGCAAGAAAACTGCATCAAAGCGACCACAATAGTGGTGTTGTGGGTGTGGAAGGGCAGGTACTGTGGTAGAATGGCCATGATTTTTACCTACCCATTGAACACCCATGGCCAAACAACCAAAGGTTTGTGTCTCCCTCCCAAATCTCCTCCTGTCTGTACAATAGTTTTGTTTTATAAGTGGCTCTAGAGCTTCACCTAATAACCAAAACTAAACGTGGAAGCGTTTGAAATTGCAGCAACACAGAGATATGCTATGAGATAATCCCTCCAAAAGGTCATATAGATGTTGGCATGACAAAACCTCAATTTGGAACAACCAAAATGGAAAGCCCTATAACTATTTAAGCATTCTATATAAACGTTTCCACCCACGGAACCACCTCAATGGCAAAAATTGCTTCAACCCCCTTAAGTGCTAAGGGTGAACATTTTCGTTCTGAATTCTGACAGGAAATCATTGTAGGCTGTGCCCACTCTGGTAGTTAAGTGTTAATGCCTTTCCAGAACATTAGTATAATATGAGGTGACTGAAATCTTGTGCCATTGTTGCCAGGGTGCCTAGCGGTACTACATTATGAAGGTAAGTCGGCGCCTTCATGATGAGAACGTCTCATTACTGCTATTAGTGAATTGAAGTACTTCAATGAAAATAGAAGTGAGAACAAATTACACATATATGATGGGCTGGACCACTGTACATTTGCACAAGTGAAAAAAACAATTTGTGCATGCACACTTGCATTAGTGTTATTACAACTGCAGTGCAAAGCTACTTGCACTGCCACTATTATTTTATTATGGTATCTTACATATTTAAGATTTATATCGCACTTCGCTGTCCTTCGCATGGTCTCCAGGCACCCTATAAACACACACCATTTGTGCAAGCTCAAAACATATGTTACTCCATCCCATGATACTGTATCCACGAATACAAAATGTGGGCATTGAGTTGTAATTTCTGTAATTAAATATTGACAAAACACCTGTTGTGGGGCAATTATTGACTAGAGAGCATGATCAGGCTCTGCCCCCCTGCCTCCCTCAGAAGAAACAAAATTATAAGATAAGAAAGAACACATTTGAAACTGCACTTTAAACTCTCTCTGAAATGCAACTGGCACAAAGAATACTGAGTTTCACCACCCAAGTAGGGTGTGATAAGCATTAGCTTGCACAATTAGTGTGCTTTAAAATAGAATAGATTAGGTGACAGGAAGGCGTGTACCCAATTTAGGGACTCACTACACAAATAGAGCAGGAACGTGTAAGGCAGACAAGGTTGCTAATACCCATAAGTAAGGAGAAATATAATGTGACAGGCATGCACCAGGATTCAGTAGACAGTACAATAAATGCAGCTATAAAAAAGGCCCCAATTAAACACGCTATTGGAACAAATACATTTAATTCAGGGAAATGCTGTGGTAGCTGGACATAGCTGCTTCCAAGGAATGTGAAAACCCAAGGCTTCATAGAGGAGGGTCACATGGCGGAACAAGGTACTGTTGTGTGCATCAAGGTAAATTAAGCTACAATAACACGGCAGATAATTTCAAGTCTATGGGATGGAGTGACCATTCCAGGAAGTGCATAAGTAGATGGCAGATTAGTGTCTCTGCGATCGGCTAGGCGTGACAGAGAAACGCAATGTGGCAATGTGACTAAAAAGACAAGTAATTACAGCACATGTGGTGAAAGCAGAATGATTAATAATAATAGTTATTCATTAGAGACTCGAGACATCATGGCGGGACAATATGGGCTGTTTCATTTAATTAAGAACAAAGGTGATATGCTTGTCTTCTCCTCCCATCTACATAAAACATGTCATTATGCAGCCAGTTCCTGGAGAGTGTGACCGCATGCTAACTGATGAGCACATGTCTTTTTTCACTGCAGAAATAATTTATAGCCTACTAATAATATTTAAGCATGAAGAGGTAGCACATTTTATGGGATGGTTTATGGGTGGAATCTTAAATAAGAATTGTCCAATCATTATTTGTGGACATATCAAATTATATATGTAGTTTACTAGAGGGATCCAATGACCAGGAGCAATAGATTTTCATAACTGTGACATCAAAATGTCTATAAAACCTGCTGTTTCCTGTTGAGTGGTGGAGAAATACTTGAGTGAGAGCTCAGCTGTTAATCTTGTTTTGTTTTTTCCCTCTGTTTATATTGCAATTAAAACTGGGTTACTGTATTTAAAAATTAGTATTGTACTTCCGTCCACACAATAATAGAAAGCAATCAGAAAAAGAAATTGCAAAATAACTTAATGTTTACCTCTCCATTTAGGTTAATTGGCCCATAGAAATAACATAATTTAATAGCAGAATTTGACTCTAACGCCACACGCTAATAGAATCTACAGTCATGAATAAGCAGGTCATGGACCTCTCTACCACATATTTGTGGCAGCACAAATGCATGTTGTGCATGCTCAAACTGTGTTTGTGCATGTGTATATGCATTAGCACCAGTGATTAATGTGTGCTGCCACAAATGCTTGGTATGTAGGTCCTACAAGTAATATTGTAGATTGTATAATGCAGTCACAAAATGTGTACCAACATACATCCCCATACATGTTTTAAACCTCTTTAGCTTTATTTATTTTATGAGGACTGTCTATAGGGACCTCAAGACCATTGCTATGATCTTTGTGTCATAATTGTTTATATCGTGTATGCCAATGAGTTGTAGATATTCCAATATGGAATGAGATATAGGGGTTGTACATACTCTGTGATTACAGTAATTATTCAGAAAATACAGACATCAGTTAGTTTTTTTAAAAAATATTAATATCTGCAATATTATCATCATTCCAATCTGCTATGTAACAGGCATGTTAGATTTATCAAACTACCCTAAATAGGTAGGTAAAACAAGAGCAGGCGATTGTAACATAGGCACTGCCCTAAGAATTAGGGTGACAGAGGTGTCCTCAAAATATACAAATAAGAAGGACCCACGCTAGATAGTGAGAAGCAGTAACCATTAAAGTAAAAACCATGCCCTTATTCCATGAAAATCAATGTGCTGATTTATTACAAAACACATGTTGACTATTTGTTTTTAATGTACATTTAATTATTACAAAACATGTGTTGACTATTTGTTTTTCATGTACATTTAATTATTCCAGCGCAATGTTGTTAGAATCATATACATGATAAATGTAATCAGCACGGCTACCATTTTACAGCAAAAATCCTTTTGACAAAAACATGCAGGCATGTGTTTTGCGCCAGGCACACTTCTTCAGGCAACACATTGCAATGTCAGGCTACAATTGGAAAATGCACCCATATATATAATCTTCTTGCTTCCCTGAGCAACAAATGGCATTGAAGCTTGAAGCAGCTGTCAGCTAATACTTACGTTTGCAGTCCATTACAAATACTGTATATGCATACATTTTTAAAAAGACAAAGAACAAAAGTGAAGCCTTTACTAAATTGTATAAAAAAATCAATAAGCAGATAAAAGATAAAAGACAGTCATGATATTATTTGCACCCTTGCTCGGTCTCCAAATAAATGATTGCTTGTTGATTTAGTCATCATCAAATATTTTGTCAACAATGTAACTTTACAACAATTTCAAAAATTTACAATAGCACCTGGAGCATTCCAACTGCCAAATAAGATTACCAAATAAATGATCTCAAGCCCAAATAAACAGACAGACTATGGCAAAATACAACTTTATAATCAATTCAATAAAGTAGGGAACCTGTCGAACAAACAGACTGTAGCTCGCCGACTCTTAACGCATTTCAATTATGCAAAAGGTGCTAGTATGACATCATCCTACGTGGCAACAGTAAAAACCTATCGGGCGGAGTGAGGGGTTAAGGGACACATCCACACCTATAGTTCATATAAGTGTTAGTATCATCATTGGCTGCCCCTTATCTAGTAGGGACACCTTGAACAACCTCTAACTACGTAAAAAACTGATAATAGCATAATAACAGCAGCAAATAGGCTTCAGCAACAATGTATGGTCCATCATTACTTAGGCACTTGAGATTGATTGGCACTCTCTTCAACCTTGGACATTCGGCTTGTTAGCAGCACGTAAGAAATGAAACCCAGGTGCAGGGGAACCACTTCAGACAACTGCCTTTCTTAATTAGCCTTCCTTCTGTCATCAGTTAGGCCCTAAACCAAGGCTTCTTCTCTGTAGTTAACCTTGATGCTGTTCTCTTCCACTGGATTTTAAAGAGAATGAAGGTGCATTGCTATCTTTATCTGAAACTTATGAATAGGCCTTGTCTTCTGGTCTTACACCATGTGTGAGAAGACCATGATTTTGTCCATTCTGCCCTTCTATTCAGTGGTATTTAATTCAATTATATTGAGTGCTATTATTCCTCTTGGCATCTGGAGACTTCGTTGCTCCATCCTGCATTTGTTATCTACATCTTTGATCATTCAATACTTGGCACTCACAATTATTCACTCCTTTACTTAACCTAAGATAAATATGTCTTACGCACATGGCTTATACTCTTTGACTCCTTTTGCGCCTTGCAGTTGCTTCTTGCTGCAGCATCCTTGATCCTGAGCCAAGCAAATACCCTTTGTTCTGTATTCCAGTGCCTATCAGCTCTGCAGCCTTGGTCTCTCTCCTAGAGGTTTCTTTCTTCCTATTTTACGATGCTGACATCCATTTTCTCAACATGGCTGCTTTACTTGCGTTATATTGCCTATATTTACAAGCTTCAATATTGTCTTATCTACCTTGTGTTTCTGCGAACATACATCTACTGGACATCGTGTTATTCATCTTCTAAGTGTATATGGCTTTCTTGAATATTCGCATACATATTTACTTCATTGCTTCAGTTACATCTTTATTCTCCAGACATCCATGCATCAGGCTTAGTGCATCCACATATCTTCTCTTCATGATGTCACTTCGCACCTGTCGGGCTTTACTTATAGTTTTTCTTTGTCCAGTGGTGTCTGCAGACTCATGTCTACTGCATCCGTTTGGGGATCCATTCGATATAGTTGTCTGAGTGCATAACGTCTCTTGTGCCTTCGATATGGTATTGGGATGACACCAGGTGTCAAACACAGTGCTTTCTTGATATTCTTCCAATATGATGGAGGTGGGGGTGGGCTCTATAGATGACATGTACACCTGCCTCTCTACAAATACATTAATGGTATCACATGAAACACATACCAATGCAGAAATGTTTGGTTGGCATACACCCATCATGCTCACCTGATACCTATAATGGTTTCCCAAGTGGAGCGCTGTGTAATCCACACTTTCAATTGGCAATAGACCATCAATTGTTTAAAATAGATTCATGTTGCACCTTTTGCCTAGTAATTGGCTCTAGACCTTTCAGTTCAGTCATTTCCCGCATATATTGCTCAGCATTCATATTTGCTGTGCTTGGTTCATAAATATGGCTTTGACACCCCAGCTGGGGGGGCCGACATGGCCGATAATGGCCCGCCAGCCTGAGCCATGGAAGGCCAGAGCGAACAGAGGTGTTTGGCAATGGCTGTAGAGTGTGAGCAGCCATGTCTGCCACCCGCCGGAGTGTGAAAGCCATTCGCACCCCAGGGTTCATCTGGGGTGTGAATGGCTTTCTTTTATTCCCCTCGCGAGATTCATGCTGCTAAATGAAAAAAGATGGCTGCCACCATAGGGAAATGGGACTAAATCCCTTTTCTATATCTACTGCGCCAGCCACAGCAGGAGGTGCAGCGTACCAGAGCTGAAAGCTCTGGTGGCCACATGGAGAGGCTCTCTGTAAAAGAAAATATCCCCACCCTGGAAGGGACTTGGGTGGCTGGCACAGCAGGCGGACAATGTATATTCTAGTCTGCTGTTCGAGCTACCTGATTGGCCAATGACCCTTCCACATATGTGAATAGCTTTTTCAGGCTCTTCAAGGTGTGTCATTATTTTTTATAGTTGGAGCTGCAGTCTTAATGATTGTCTGAAAAGTACAACATTTTGACCAATCAGCTCCAGAGTTGATTCACATAAAGATACAAAATGGTCACTTTATTTCAGATCACCGCTTTCTATTAATCTATTGATTCTCCAATACCTTTATGTCCTCCTCACTTGGGAAATGCTTATGTGAGTTCTGCCAAATAGATTTGTAAACCTGGAAGAATACAATCTTCTTCGTGAATGTCTCCTGGACATTCTGTGCTCTGTGGGATTGATCTTGAGGAGAACCTGCATACCTTTTCCTCCATGTAGAGGAGCTCTATCATTTCTCATCTATGGGCCATCATGGATGCCACATTCTTTTAATCTCTTCTTGGCAAACGTTCAAAACGTACAACCCTTGTTCTCCATGAAAACTGTCAGGCTGGAGTGGAATGTGTACACCAAATCTGTTATTTGGGCTCATGACCCCTGTTGGTAATGCTGAATAGCATCGCCACTTTCCTCAACTAGTAGGTCTGGGCTAACAGGCATTGAGATTGTGACTTGCATTGCCTCTTTTCATGCTTTATTTGTTATCTAACTCATATTGATAGCACTAAAAAGTGCTTTGTTCATAATAACGATTTGGATTGTAATAGATCTTGAAATCTTCCAATAGGAACAGAAGTATCAGGGGTTGTGGCAGATTTCTTAAAACATTGTATTTACAATTCCATGAAAAGGACTCTGCCTTTAAAGTGCCGGCCTGCCACATGTGCACATGGAGATGAACAAACCATTTTTTTTTTGGCCAAGAGCATCTCTGAGGAGGAATGGAAATGCAGCCTGATGCCCGTGGACTGTGGGATCCAATAGATGCAGACTCAACAAAGATCCTGTCACTGGTGTCAACTGCCCAGCCAATCTGAACTATCTAAAACATGCATAGGAAAACCTCCCCTAAGTACGCACAAAATATGTGCTGTAACCTTTGCTGGTGTCCACTTCAACGGACTCTTTCAGCTCCTTCAACTCCTTATTCAGACAAGGAGCTTTGCTATCAATTGCAATCCTACATCCAGGAAATACCAACATTTGTTAAGTAATGATATTAAGTGCTTCTGTACTCATATCATATGCCAGGCACTGCTATAATGTACTGGGCAATGCCATCAAAGGCCCAGGTACTCACACCATATCAAATTGTGCTTATCAAACGCCTGTGTAGTCAACTATCTCACATTATATTATGCCAGTTAATAAAGCACTGTCAGATTAAATTATGTCCAGTTAGGAAAGCAATGTTTAACTATCTATGTTTATTTAGCATGTCAGTGCTGGATCTAATCACATCTAGTTAATGCAAACAGTACCAGGGTCCATTATGGCCACTTAGTAAATTAATGCCAGATACAAATATAGCTTTTAACACTGCAGTGACAGAGTCCATTATGCCAGTTACAGGAGCATCCCAAGGTCATATCACATTAATAAGAGGTATCAGAGTAAAACCAGATAGGATTATGACCAGGAAGAACCTTAATCCTGGGTTTCAGTCTGCCTGGTTAGCACTGCAAGAGCAACATCTCTGGGGGCTGCCTGAGTGTAGTGTGAGATTGTGTGGTGATGGCAATATCCATGAACTTACCTACTTGCCAGCCCACCCTACCAGCTCCAGACAGCTCAGCTCTGCCAGCACCTACACACGGCCACAGCGAGAACATGGTCTGGGACGACTTCTCCCCACTGGCCCACCTGCCCACATGGCCTGGTGCTTTCTTCTGCTGGACCGCCCAATATGGGCACTGGACTGGACCTGTACTCATGCTGCAGGCCCTGTGGGAATGCACCTGGCATGCAGCCCAGGGCTCATGGTTAATGCTGGACTGCTTCTGGAACACGTGGCCCGGCTTGTAAAGTCTTTCTAACCCTGGAGGCCAACTCAAGGCCCTGAAAGCCCCCAGGAAACTCATTCTCCAGCCTCCCTGCTCTCTCTTGTTTCTTAATCTTTTTCCCTAATTTGTTTTTTTTCTTTCAAATTCAAAGTCGTCTTCCCTTCCCAACCCATATCTGGGCCGGCAGGGGGGCCTGTCATTGTCCTGTCTTCCATCAAGATTCCATCCAGCTCAGGCTGGATGGTTTAGGCAGCAGTATAGAGCAAGTAAGATTACCTGAAACATAAGTACTACATATATACACTTAAAATAAGTACTACATATATACACTTAAAATAACATGGTCTCCGTGTCTCTTTATGTATTCACCTTCCCCAAGGGAGAAGTAATACAGCCCTCCAGCAGGGCCCTCATTTCACAATCTATAAACAAATGCAACAAAAAATAAAGGCCTCAGTTCCCTGGATATATAGTACAGTCTGCAATGCTTAACCCTCGTTCCTAGAAGCACCATTGCAGAAGCGCTCTGAAGCTGCCATTGTCTTTCTGTACAAATGTCCCACTGCAGGAAAGCAGCACTCCTACTAGCAAGCGAGACCCTCTCTGCTGTCTATGGGAGAACTCACTCCTCCAGTTCTCCTGACAAAACCAATTTCCTGGGTGAGTGGCTGAAAAGTGGCAGCGCTTGTGTTGGCAGTTCTGTCACAATGCATCAATACCGTGGCCATCCTCTGTCGCGCGCAGCCATGGCGCATTGTTAACAGCATGTATCTCATACACAGGGAAGGAACAGTAAAACCTGGAATTTTCCGATAAACATTGTACTCAATTGTAGGAAAAGCACACACGACGAAACAATAGGCTGCGTGTTCTGTATCTTTCCATCATTCCTGGCCCACCCCCACTTCCCATCCCCCAATCCAGTGACTCAGCGCCAGCCAGAGGAGAGCGTCGTGTTCGGAAGCGATGAAACGTCATTCACACCGCGCGCCGATAATGGTAACGTCAAATGCAGAGGTTATGAATATGAAATGACGGGGTGGCGCTAAACTCCGCGCCTTCTCCAATTAGCTGTGCTGTTTCTCCCCTGAGCAGAAATGTTAACATTTACGGCAGCAGAGAAGAGCCCGAGCTACAGCCGCTGCTGTCACGGGTTGATGTTCCATACATGATCAAACATGTTTATTGATTAAAAGGTTACAAACCATATGCCTATGTACAAGATGTTCTATTCGAAAAAGAATGGAGAGGTGGCATGTGTGTGAGAAATCATTACAATGCAGCATGCAGTTCCTCATCATTCGACCAAGGCGGTAATGATTTCACAATATAGGGCCAGCATGTCAAATAGGAGCTGTTTGCAGAGACCAATCAGAGAAGTGGAAGCAAGGAGTGAGGATAGGGCGGTGGCCTTGTGGGTAATAACGAAAGGTCAACTGAGCCATTCCTAAGTAACACACAGGAACATTGTACACTGACTTCCAGGAGTCTAGGAAGGAGTAATGTTTTGAAAGATTTCGCAAACTACCTGAATACTACTTCCCCTACAAACTCAGATGAATCAACAAAGCTCAAATGTGATATGCATACAGACCACCGGCAGCGCCAAGAAGCCATGACAATGGTAACGGTGTGCTATATAAAAACTGCGTGGCATAAAATCACATACACAGCATATCTGTGCCCAGATTTAAACTCCAAAAAGCCGGGGGTGTAAATTTCCCTGTTTTGACCGCTAAGCTTTGGAACACGCTTCCGTCTAATATCAGGACTGAGCCTTCATTCAATTCACTCAAACTGAAAAACAAATCTTGGCTTTTCACTCAAATCTAATGTAGCCTCCCCCGGTTGCAAGCACCTTAACTTATCTGCCTCCTGTAAACTTTTTCTCGACTAATTATGTTCATATGATATCTACCCTTTGCGATCACTTATGTACTATATTGTAAATTCGCTCTACTGTTGTTTTTTTGTATATGTTGTGGAACCTATGTAAATATGCTCACCAAGTTTTCGCGCCCTGATGCCCTTGGGCCTGGCGCGCGCTACAAATAAATAAAACACACATACAAATTTAAATGACACTTGGATAGTGCAATATTAAAAGTAGCCCTCACTTAATTATTTCATTGTGAATAATAAGTTGAAATCCGGCAGGTATAAAGTGAACCCCCCATATTTGAACTCACTAGCATGGTCATAAAATGGTTCAAAAGTCAAACGAATTCTCATTTGGGGTAAGCGTGAACCTGTCTGAATCATTTTTGGCCATGTGTTTGTACCTTTGGGCATATAGACCCTACCCTAGTCAATTAGCACTATGTACTTAGCACTTTTGTACAGTGGTTGAGGAAGAAGTAGTGGAACAATGTTCCGTGCTGGCCTGCTCCCGCTCCCAACCAACCCCTTCGACACGCTCCCACCCACGCACAATCCCACGCACAATCCAGTCCCCCCCAAACAAACGCACCTGCTGGTTAAGAGAATGTTCCATGTGCTGAAGTGCAAACTTCAACTTCTTCCTATACTTTTATTTTAAAACGAAACCATTCCCAAATGGTTTCTTTTTACCACTACCAACCACTCCCGCCCACTTCCACCACTGCTCCTGTAAGAGGTTGTCACAGTAGAATTTGATGTTTTACAGTATTTGGCCAACCTAGGGATTCCATGTTCACCATGAACTTAATTTCCTCTGGTGTAGGATACAGACCCGGTGTACAGGGAACCCTATGATGGAAAGATCCCCTCCACAATATTATACAGCGCTTAGTTATTTTGGAAGCGACGATTTGTTGTAAAGTGCTAGATTACTCCAGAAGTGCTCTCATTGAACTCAGAAGAACAGACCTCAATTCTTTTTTAAATATTTTTCAATCTTTTATAGACCGGGGTGCTGCACATCAACATATATTTACAAAATACAATTTCAAGTAACAGTATACACATTATATATTGTTTAAAAAAACAACGAACAAAACATACAGTGAAAGATACAGAAACCAAAATAAACTAAGAACAGGCAATAGTGATGCCATCTTGGCACTTGCTAATACGTGTGATATACTCTGAAAACAGTTGGATAACACTGAATAAGGGATTATTGCTGATTGTTCATCATGCCATCTTTCCAGCGGATGTGGAATAGCTAATTGGTCCCGCTGAAGGCTTTTCTCAAACCTGAAAAAACCCTTCAATTAAAAGAAGAAGATTGCACCGCATAGAAGATTGTACCACAAGCATTCAAGAAAGGATTACCGTGAATGAATCGAATCCAAAATGTTCGAAGGAGAAAAAAACGAAAGTTATTTTACCGAAAATAACTTTCGGTTTTTTCTCCTGCTGACTTTTCAGACAGCCCATTTCCCTCCACCCCTTACTTACCTTTGGGTGGCACACCTCCTTGTGACCCACCGTCTCCTGCATCCCTTTGCGATTCCGGTTGTCTTCACTTGCGTGGATGGGAACCGGCGCTGCAGGGTCCTCTTCTCTTTTTCTCCCCTAAACTTTATTCCAATGGGTGCAGGGAACACCCCCACTGACATTAAAGTGAACAAGGGTGGGGGGGACATCCCCGCAACCCCTACTGCCCTTGTTCACTGTAATTCCACCGAATGGGGGACTTGGTTGACATTTTCAGCCGTACGTAATTTTCGTACGGTCGACATTCGGTCAAGTCTCCCATTTGTTTTTTTCCCCTGTTTTTTTGTACGGATCCCTTCAAGAAACATTGTTTATGTGGGATGCATCAGACGTTTTGAAAATACTTGAATGTGAAAGATCATTAAAATAAATTGTAAATATTTCAAAAATATCCCTGTCACTGATACCATTTTGAAACAGAATTGTACATGTTTCCGAAGTTTAGGTTTAATCAATTACCGATGTGGACATGTGTACATAATGAGAACCCCTGAAATACTATGTGTGAGAGGTTATGCTACAAAAACAAAGACAATGAAAACTCTCCAATGCCAAATATTGGAGAGTTCCAAGTGAAAATATCACGTGAGTCTACATAACAATCGAGAGCATATCATTGGGTGATTGAATATGGGTGACATGCCAAACGGGGAAGCCAAGGAAAGTTTTTCAATTATGGGAATAGTTTAATGAAACGTACGAAAGGTGTAAATCTCATTTTGGGAGGGTGACGTAGGGGCAATTTCTATGTTTTTTTTTATGTAATATATATATATATAGTAATGTAGAACACAGGGATACATTAATTTAACTTATGCCATAATAATATATATCGCATTGTCGAATTATTGGTGTCTCTTCTGTTAATCATGTTGTACGTGTAGCATATGCAAACTGTATAATTATAAGAAATGTATAAAATGTATAAATAAAATTAGGCAACACAGTCACTACGTATATTCTCTTCGCTGTGTGTTTGAGTCATCTTTCATTCTCTACTGGGTGATTGAATAATGAGGCTGAAGAAACGTTGCTAGAAAACAAACCGAGGTTCTGTGAGACCCTCAGAATTGTAGCTACTTCCCACTGTGCTTTCTGATACTGTGTGTGGATGTTGCGAAAATCTTTAAAAAATAATGAGATGGTTCACAATGCAGTCACTCATAACAGTATATGTGTTCTAAGAGTGCGTGTTGCATTTTCTTCCCCTATCAACAGGTGAAGGTCCTTCATCAGGGCTCTCTGGGAATTGTGTGGGCTTATTATAAGGGTCCCCAGTGATAACATCAGTAGAATAAATACACATTTTGGAGCAATGTTTATTCCTAATTGCACCAGCACTTGTCCTAAATACTCTATGACATTAGTCAGATTAGTAAATTAGCCCAATCACTTGAAAGAGATATGGCAAGGAGGGCAAAGGCGTCTGCTCTTAACACTGAAGTGCAGTTTGGTATTACTGAAGGGCCAGCATTTGGTTGTTCAGTTCCGTAATAATGGTTGTGCAAGTGCAAATTTAGCATCTCAGATTTCTCATGTGAATCACATATATATATATATATATATATATATATATATATATATATATATATATATATATATATATTACACAGCCACGGGGTAGTTATGGTTAAGTTGCTGTTTCCATAGGAAGAGCTCTTTTTGGGTGGCTCATAACTTTGCTCCCCCTGGACGAATCCTCACCCAACTTTGCAAAAATGTAAATGGGTCACTCTGAATGTTTTTGCAAAGTTTGGTAAGGTTTGGTCCAGGGGGGCAAAGATATAGGGGGGTCCCAAAACTTATTTTTTTCCCATAGACTGAATGGGGAAAAAACTTTGCTCACGCCTACAGCCCAAACCGCTGGATGGATTTTCACCAGATTTGGACCCGGAGCAGCGGCTTGGTCCCGGAAGCGTGCTTTTGCATATTTGGTGAAAATCTGTCCAATAGTTTGTTTTAAAATGACCAAAAAGTAGGTCACAAAAAATTAGTGATATCTATGTTCGGTCCGCGGACACATTTCCCTGTTTGCTCCGCGGACAGTGTCCTGATTGGGCAACCGGCTTGCGTCATGTCCGCAGACATGCAACGTGTTCGCTGATTGGACGGTGAAGAGCGTGAAGCGCATCAGATTTTTGGGAACGCCCGTCATCTTGGATTTGCGGACGTCCGCGGACAGCGCAGTGAAACTTGGTGGAAAAAATACTATTTAGTAGACTGTGTTGGTGTGTAAAAGTGTTTGGGGAGGGTGGGGGAGTAAGAGATTGGTTAAATGTTGTATTTATTTAGGTGGTAGACCCCCCTGTTGTGTTCACGGACAACACAGATGTTCTGAAATGTTCTAAATAAATGAAATGGGGTGTTCTGAGGACACTACGCCTGTACGTATTGTTCGCAAGCAAGCTGAAAGTGTTCTAAGAAAACTCGCTGTGTCCTGCAATGTTTGAAAATAAACGAAATGGGTGTGTTCTGAGGACGGTAAACCTGTCCGTTTTGTTCGAGGGCAAGTTGAATCTGTTCTAAGAACACATCATGTGTCCTGGGATGTTCGTCAATAAACAAAAGGGGGGGCCTGAGGACGGTATGCCTGTCCGTTCTGTTCGCAAGCAAGTTGAATTTGTTCTAAGAACACATGTTCGCAAGCAAGTTCAAATTGTTCTAAGAACACATGAAGTGTCCTGGGATGTTTGTAAATAAACGAAATGGGTGTGTTCTGAGGACGGTATGCCTGTCCGTTTTGTTTGCAGGCAAGTTGAAACTGTTCTAATAACACATGCAGTGTCCTGCAATGTTTGTCAATGGACGAAATGGGGGTGTCCTGAGGACACTGCCCATATTGTTCGCTGGCAGGATGAAAGTGTTCTTAGAACACATTATGTGTCCTATGATGTTCGTAAATAAACAAAATGGGGGTGTCCTGAGGATGCTATGCCTGTCCGTACTGTTTGTGGGCAAGTTGAACCTGTTCTAAGAACACTCATCATGTCCGCGGGCAATAAAAGTACCAATATGGCATAGTTAAAATGTTTGACTCTATGGGTGTGATATGCTGCATATGGCCATGCACCCAAGACTCTATGCCCTGGCCACAACCACCGCAGCATATCACACCCATAGGGGCTTATAACTTTGGGATCCAAGAACAAATTTATAAGCAACAAAGTTATAAGCCACTATGGGTGTGATATGCTGTGGTGGTTGTGGGCATGGTCTTTAGTCTTGGGTGCATGGACAAGATGAAATTTATAAGCGGCAAAGTTATAAGTCACTATGGGTGTGATTTGCTGTGATGGTTGTACTTAATATAATATACTTACTGTTTGGTTTAGTAACTGGAGTACATGTATTTCTTGTTTATTTCTGTGATAGAAGAAAAGATCATGTTAGTATTAGTATTTTGTAACAACTTATAACATTGAATAATCAACATTTGTTTTTTTGACCCTCATATTTAGTAGATTACAAACCAGTGTACTGTGCAATTTGCTCAGTTTCCGTGTTTGTTGCTAAAATCATTGGGTCTGTGGGAGAAAAAAAAATCCATGTTGGATTTAAAAAAAAAGGTTTTTTTGTTATGCTACAGTCTATTTGTTTTCAGTGTTCACTTGTTGTTTCTGGCTAATGCTCTATATATTGGCTTGTTGCAGATTTTTGGAGGAGTTAGATACCTTTTGACACATTATAACAGTCTATTTTTTGTTATAATGTAGTGGTGTTGATTTATCTGTTTGGGTATTGAAAATCTTGGGGTAGTTAGATACCATTTGGCATATTCTAACTGTCTATTTTTTGTTATAATGTAGTGGTATTGATTTATCTGTTTGGTTATTGAAAATCTTGGGGTAGTTAGATACCAGTTGGCATATTCTAACTGTTTATTGTTTGATATAATTTAGTGGTATTCATTTATCTGTTTAGTTGTTGTAGAATCTTGGGGCATTTATATAGCTGTTGGCATATTGTAACAGTTTATAGTTTTTTAATAGAAGTTTAGTTAATGTTTAAGTACAGTTTAGTTAATAAATTTTGGTTTTAAGAACATTAAATAAGTGTTTGGAAGATTTGCAGGTAATATCTGCTTTAGAGTAATGATACTATCATTACATTCGAACCATCCACATTTTTTTTTATATATGCAGTTATATATGCAGTATAGTGACCTGCATTGGTTGTGGCTCCTGTGTGGTAGATTATACCTATTGTTGTGAAGGTTTTTTTACCAAGTGATACTTGACCATGCGTGAATCCAGTCAGCTTGCAGTTGGTTTTGGTACCATCTGCATTGTATCGTAGACGCATTAGTATTACGTATTTACTATGTGTTTGTATTAGTAAGGTGGAGCGTTTATCCAAATTGCAGGTAGTACATAATCTACCATCATTTGCATTTTGTACAAGTTGCCGAAATGGAACGGATTCACAATTAGGTATTGATATATACACAAAGCGCTCATTGGGGATTTGTTCTTGCGTCACATTGTTGCACAGAGTGCATGTATGTTTCCACATGTATGAAATCTGGAAGATTTCATTTATAGGTATGTTTTTGTTTTCCAGTACTTGTAGTAAGTACATCAGAAATTCTTGTGGATCTTCCTGTGGGTTTATAGTGAATTTCACCATTCCAGCACAGTAGTCCAATTGTTGTCTTATTCCATAAACACTATACGTATTGTTAGGATTGTTTGTCGCGTTTCTATGAAGTACTAACATTTGCAAACACAATTGGTCTGTACTGCGTAAGTAAATGTTGTCAACTATTGGTGGTAATTGAAATAGAATATTCATTGCTACATTTGCGTAGCAACGTACACCAATTACATTAGAAAGTTTAAATGGACCAGGTAGTTCTGTAGCTGAGTGCTTTTTTTGGAGTTTGTCTTCCTTCTTTGAAGAAGTACCTGGTTTACTTTCCCTAATAGGTTCTTTTTGTTTGTGGTATTTGATGAAGTATTAGTTTCTTTTAATCTCTTTGGAGGATTTGCAGTGACATCCTGTTGCATTTCTGTTTGATTTAGTTTTCTTTTAGAACATTTTACTTTTTGTGGAATAGGATATGTTTTTAGATGGAGGTGTATAGTGAACAAAGTCTATTGTATTCTGAAATGCAAGGAATATCAGCGTTTACTTTACTTGCATCAAAGTTGATTAGAAATAGACCGTCAAGTGTACGTAAGCGTGATAGTGCTGCATAGCTCATGCCTTCTTTAAAGACTGTGTTACCAATGTCTATCAATGCTTTGTATAGGGTAAGACCTTGTGATTTATGAATGGTGACTGCGTATGCAAGAGTTAGAGAAAATTGTTCTCTGCGTACATGCATGTCTTTGAAGAGAAGGAATCGAGCTGTTGAGCGTCCTATCCTTTTCACTTCTGAAAGTTTCTCAAAGAAAATATTGACAAACTGAATGTTGTTGTCACGTGGGTATGTTTGAAAGCCAACAACTCTACCCAGTGCTCCATTAACTAGACCTTGATCCACATCAAGGTTACGTTTAAGCATTAAAGGATAATTTTAATATTTTTTCCAATCCAGCTGTGTTGGAGATTGAAATTTCTAAACTATTTAGTCTCGTTGTGGCTTGTTCACACATGGGTAGTGTCATACCATGTATGTCTAGTTTGTATGTGGCGCTAATTTCAATTATTGGTTGCATTTCATTTTTTAACATTGTTTCATTGAATTTGAAACAGCTTGCAAGAGATGGCATTAAGGCCATACAAATTAACATTTTTGTGGGCTAATTGTTCCATAACATCCATAGCACATGCATTATCGCCATAAATTGCATGAATGTGCCGGGTTTTCAATATTGCTTGTGCTTCTTGTGATAACATACCAACTCTAATACTTTTTAAGATGTTGGCATAAGTGAGATCTGCAGATTGCCGCATGTTTTCTGTTAATTCTCTGTATTGGAAATGTTGCCAAAGGTTGACATTTCCAATGCTGCCAACAGTTTTACAGTAGAGTTTGTGTCCTAAGGTTTTAAAAATAGGCTCACCTTTCACTGGTGTTAATAATGTGTTTTCCTCCAAAGTGCTCTTCGTAGTTTTTTTTAGCACTTCTTGTAATCTGAGGTGAATCAAGGCCAACATTAGATTGGAGACCATGCTCACTTCATTTATCAGTAGCATTTTCATTTGTTTTAATACTCTGCGTAGTTCCATTGCAGCTGTTGTAGAAAGTTTGTAATAGTCTAATTTGTTTTGGTGTTCTACTGGCAGGAGTAGTAATCGGTGTAAAGTGACACCGCCTATGTTGTAGGCAGTTAAACCTGTGGGGGCAGTGACAACAGCTGACAGTTTGTTGTTTGTCAATTGTTGAAGGAATTTACTGATGATTTTGATTAAGAATGTTTTGCCAGAAGCAGCTTCACCACTGATGTACAGTAGTATAGGTTTGTAATTTTGGCAGGTGCATTCTTTGTTTTCATGTTGAACACCATGTGCAATTTCTTTTGTTACTTCTTCAAAAATGCTACGTTGCTCATTGTTTAGTTTCGAATGTAGTATAGTTAAGTCTTCTTTATCTTTATAATGACACATGGTGTTCTCTACTTCTGTGATAGCTAATGCTGCCTCATTTGTTATTAGTGTCTCTCCCAGTGGTTCTTGGCTTCCTGTTACAGAAGGTTGACTACTGTCAGGAGTGTCCTTATCTAGTTGGGCCTGGAGTTCTTCTTCGTGTTGCTGTTCATTGTGTAACATTGTTTTGTACTGTGTAAAGTTTACATCAGTTATAGTGCTTTCATTTGCTTTGAAAGCGTCTTCATATGAGTCATAGTTATCTAGTATTTCTTCTTCTTTTCTCCATGGTTTAAAGAGTTGTAGCAGGGACATTGCCCAAGCTGTATAATTTCTGAGACACTGTTTTGTCTGATGACAGGTCATTCCAGAAGTCTTGGAGCTCTGTTTTTTCTGCTTTGGTTAAGTATGCTGTAACATATTGTGCAACTGCAGTGGAATTGTCTGCAATGTACTGCACATCTATGTTTGCATTCCATAAGTGGGCAATGATTGCATTGTAATCATTAATATATTTTTCTTCTTCTGTTCTTTTTATGTGATATGTATTTTAGCTTTAACACTATGTCTAACTGAAGACATGAAGTTGTTCACTTGACCTGTTTCTGTAACCGGTCTAGGGAAACCAAAGCGGCATTTGGTGTAGTATTTCCCTTTGTTTTTGTATTTGCAACGACAATATTTGCCACATTTGTGTCTTTGAAATTGTAAAATTTGTGCATGAAGATCACTATTTGTTGCTTCTGATGGAATTTCACAAGTGACATATTTTTCAATAAACTGTAAAACAGTGGTGTCACTGTCTTGACCAAATTTAGGAGCATCTTTAATCCATAAAAGCATGTGGATATGTGGTGCTCCTCTGGCTTGGTATTCTTTTCTCCAAAAGAAGTGTTGCACTTCTCCAAGGGGAGGAGCAGTTTTATTACAAATAAAGTGTAGTATAGCAATGAAACGATGGTGAAAATATCTTGAAACATTAACAGGATCTAGAGAACAAGGTTCTCCAGGTGTTAGTATATCTGTTTGTTTTGTTTTTGTTTGATATGCGTAGGAAATCATGTAAATCTTCCCATGCATATTCTGCACAACTTAATGTAACAAACCAAGTGGGTGGGCAAAGGTTTATTATCATACAACGTACATCTCCATGACTTTGAAACCAGTACTCTTTAGTACCACGCATATTTGCTAATAGATTTGTAATATTTGATTGTAAAACCTCATCTTTTTGTTGCGCTTTTTGTAATAATTGTGTAGCTGACATATTTTGAAAGTGGGATCATGATTTTAATATGTGTGCAACTCTGTAACATAAAGTTGCTAGTTCACTTTCAATATGTATTCCACATTGTGTCTAAATCTGGGATCTTCAGAATACATCCGTAATGAGCGGTATTCTGATGATGTTATTTGAATAGGTCTATCATCGTACCTTCCTCCTTTGCCAGTAGGAAAAAGTAGAGGAAAAGCATGTGCTTCTATGCTTTTTTCACATATGCTGATTGGTGATTCTTTTGTTTGACGCATTTGGTATGTTTCTAGTGCATCTTCTACGGTGTCATTAGAGTGCAATTGATGAATTGTATAATGGTCTAAAGTATTGGATATTGTAGCAGGGTCTCTTGAATTATTTCAGTGGTATCCTTCAAGTTTTCTTCAATATTTAGTTCTTTGTAGTATTCATTATTGTCTTTTACATATTGCAAGGCTTGTCTAACTTTATGTAAATCTACCAGTTGTTGCCAATTTTTTTTGTCTTTTGTAGGTACACCATTTACTAAGATAATTCAAGATTACTCCATTGGACGTTGCACTCCTAGAGTGTGCACATTTTCTTTTAGATCAAATGGTAAATACACTACTTTTCCCCGAATACCTTTCACTAATTCAGAGGGAGGTAATTTTGCTGTTTTTGGTTGAAGGCGTATTATTGCTTGAAATGGGTGCACTGTTTGAATTATGATGCTCTCATAAATTCAGTTGTTGTAGGGGTTTTGGTAGTGGAAGTAATTCCAAATTATTTGTGATAGCACGTGAAGGAGTTTGGTTGTTGTCAAGTTTTGTAGTACAGTAACTGCAAAGTATTAAGGGGTCAGTTATTTCATATTTGTTTTCTGCTATAAGGTAGAGAGCTAATTCAAACCATTTAAAATCTTCATTGTCTTCTATTTTGTATGTTAGGTCTACAGTTTTTGTGTTACTTTTATAAAAAGTTCTACGGCAACATACACACACATGGTTCGGTATTTCAGCAGATGTACTTTTAAATTTCAGTATTTATTTTTTGTATGTGTGTAGTAGAATGTTGCCATGCATAGAATTGTTGCTAATTTGCTTTAATGCTATTTCATTCTGTAAGTGGCTTTCACTTCCAAAATATTTTTTCTGGATATTGTCGATTTCGTCAAGTAGGTCTTTTGCTGTACCATGTAGAAGAATGTTATTTAAATTGGCTAGTGCTAAAGCAGGACTCTTAGCATAGTACAGTTTATAGACTAGATTTCTTATAGTTGAATGATGTGTTGATATCATTTTGATATAATGGAAGGTGATTTTGCAAGTAGGTACTGAAATGCAGGCCAATGAATGTCCTTGTAGTCCTGTGTACTTGCGCACTGGACAGGTATCCATATTTTGCAGTAGTTTAATTTTGATTTCGTCTTTGCCTTTCACATATTGATTGAGGAATTGGTGTAAAGACTTGAAAGATTCTTTGGGAATGTTACACATTGATGTGCATGGCCATTTGTATACTAGACGTTCTGATTCAGTTGAATGGAGAGGTGATTCTAAGTTTACTGGGGATATTTTTGTAAGCAGTATTTCTTGTTCCATTATGGTATTATTAACCTTTTCATAACCCTGTCCACTGCTATGTATGTCAATTGTGTTTCTTTGCTTTTGTTTGTATGCTTGTTCATTAAAGTATGGTTCTGTGCTCATAGTGTGACTCCATTCACCTCCACAGATACTTAAGAAGTTATTTCTGTTGACATTTTGTTTATTGAGAAGTTTTTTTGTACTTTAGTCATTAGTTTTGTTAGTGGTTTCATTTTGTTTAACACTAAAATAAATACCTTTCTTTTGAGAAGGATTGCACTGTCTATCCACGTTTCTAAGATTAATTTCCTACGATAGGTTTTAAGGGTTGAGCTTGATTTCTCTGCTGTTTTTATAAGATTTTGAAGGACTCTGTGACGGAACATTTTTGCTAAAATACTTTTTTTGGTATGCTTAGTTTGCACTATATCAAGATTTATAGGAGCAGTTTTATCTGTAGTGGTAGCTGATTTTTTGTTAATTGTTTTGTGGTTCATTTTACATTTTGATAGAGGAGGCAAAGTTTCTGTAGTTAGAGCTTGTTTTGTTTCGCTAAATGACTGTATTAGCTGTTATGTTTTAACTTCTTTTTACAAATTCTGCTAGAGATGGATGCTTGTTTTGGACACTTCTATTTTCATTTGCTCTGCTTCTCCGTTGCTTTCTACGGACTTGATTTTTGGTAGGCATTCTTTAGGGTCTGTTGAAAAAATAAAGAAAGTATGGGTTGGGGTGTTCTTAATGTATGTGTGCTGTGTGCATGAGTGTCTGAGTAAGATGATAAAGATGTATGTGATGGTGTGTGATTGTGCATTGGGCAACTACAACTATTTGGGATGAGTATTCTTGAATTTATGTCCTACTAAACTGGGGTTCAGATGATAGTAGAAAGTAAGCTGGTGGTGTGGAGAAGTAGAAATAGTAAATCTAATGGTATACAATTAAAACAGTTGTTTGTTCTATAATATCAAAATTCTAGGGGTTGAGTTGGGTCATTTGTGTGTCGAAAAATAAGAAATTGTGTGTCATTCTGCCTGTAAATCTCTGTTTAAGAAATGGGGATTTGAAGACAGAATGGTGCACAATCTCTATTTTTAGGCACAGAAATAGCATGAATTAACCTTAAAGTGTGTTTGAATAATAGTACAAATTATATGGTGGTATTCAACTTACTTTTTTTCTGAAATGAGCAAGTTTCTTCTTAGTTGTTATTTGTACTCTAAATTCAGCTGCTTCTTTTCAGGAGAATGGTCTTCACTGCAATTGTAAAGGAAACAAATAAGTAATTTTGTTTGTATAAAGCACTGTTTTTAATTTAGACATTGATTTTTTTAATTGACATTGACCCTCAGCGCCTTCCTCAAAATCATGAAAACTATCTTATTCACATAAGATGCGTCGCACCAGTTGAATACATATCATATGTTCTTAATGCATAAACTGTATTGTAATGTCTAACTGTATCAACCAAAATATCATTTGTATGCCTTGTGGAATTCATAATGTACCACTGAATACCACTATTTCTGTAACTAAGCTCTTGTAAGTAACAACGCCTCAATGCCATGGGCTGCTTGCGCAGTATATAAATATAAGTAAATAAATGTTTATGTTTTTGTACAAGTATTGTTGTTTGACATTTGAACAAACTGTGTGCAGCAATTTTGTTTGAGTATGTTAACTCTTCATATTGTACTTTAAATATGTTAGTTCAACATGCTTTGAAAATGTGTGTGTAAAAAGAAATTAAATAGAAGATAGGTTTGGAAGTGACAGTTGAGTTTAGGAGATGGAAAACATGACAGTAAATTAATTTTATAGATTATACAAGCTAAAAGTCAGTTAATATGTTAATATGAATCTATAAGAATTGTACATGTACTATATAGAAAATATGCATACCTGTAGTTTGTGTTCATGCATATGGATATGCATGCAGCTGCAAGTAGAAATCTTGGAGACTTGTACAGTATTTCTGGTAGAAGGTGCTTTCCAATGATATGACACTTGTACTGAGAGATATTAACAGTACATTTAAAGTGCTGATCTATGATGATGCAGTTAGATGTAGAGGACTTGGATGTGATTGGTGAATGTTCATGTGACTTCTTAGCTATATCCAATGAGGGAATGGCACAGAAAGTGAAAAGGAATGGGTAGAAGGACTGTCCATGTTACGATATGTCCGCGGACATGGCGGTAGTCCGCGGACATCGGGTGTTACATCCGGGGATTTCTGGGTTGGGGAGCCATGCAAATGAGAATGAGCAGAGAAAGGGATTGGTCAGGAAAGTTTAGTGGGTGTGTTGTGCCAGGAGAGAGTTTCTCAGATACTCTTTTTGCTGAGAGAAGAACAGATAGCTATGGCTGTGTGTTTCAGAAAACAGATTGTTTGGATTTTGGGAGACTCGTGGATACATTGGTTGAAGGTGCATGCAGAAAGCTGTGGAGTAGCTGTAGATCTTGGATTCCCACATGTGGAAGTGCCCTGGCATGGAGGACGTGGAATGAAGTGGTTGGGCTTGCTACCTCTCTGTGCTACTTTGGAGACAGTGCATCATCCAGACATAATTGTAATTCATTGTGGAGGGAACAGTTTAGGACATGTGTCTGGAATTTCTTTGCAATTTGCAATGAAAGAAGGACTTGGGAAGGTCATGGACATGTTTCCAAATTCTCAAGTAATTTTTTCACGGATTACGCAGAGACAAATGTGGCTTCGTTCTTCTTCATTTGGTACACAAATGGAGAAAGCAAGGCGCAATGTCAATAAGGCTGTTTGTGCCTTTCTAAGAGATTTTGGCATGTCCTCTTTTCACAATGAAAATATTATGTTTCGTAGTACATACATTTTTCGCAGCGATGGAGTCCATCTTACTTATGCTGGCAATCAGATATTTTTGAGAAATGTACAAAATGCATTGCAACCTTTTTTGGAATTACAGCATTCATTTTGTAGTAGGTGTTGAACATTTCAAATTTTTCAAACACAAACAAACACCACCAAAAGGCTCTTTTCAGAGCCACCACTTCCTCGCAGATAAAACTACAATGATTATGATAGGGTAGCACCCTAAAATTTTAGATGTCCGCGGACTGTCCACGGACTTCTAAAAAATACACAAGGACCTGCTTCATTTATTTTCACTTCTATTTTTTAACTGTGAAAGGCGGTTCTGAAAAGAGCCTTTTTTTATTTTTGTTGTTTTATATTTTTTTTTGTTTTGTATACAAGACACGCTAGGAGAGGAGGGGAAAGCAGGGTAAGGGTGGGCACTAACCACAGGGATAAGAAAGAGCGAGCTGAGAGAGGACGATGTAGAGTGGGTTTTCCTTGGGTAGTGAGCAGACCTTCTCGTGCTCTGAGACGATAGCCTCAAAAGCACTATGAAGTCTCTCCCCCCTGCACAGTACTGCGTTGCAGTACATACACACAACTGTGACCCTCAATAAGGTAATGGTCATCAGTATTGTGTATGGCTTGTGAGGCAGCTTGAGGAATACAATGTCCCACAGGAGTGTTCCTTGTGGTGACAGGATCGGACACGGAAGATGAAGTAGAGGAAGTCAACCTGCTACACTCCTCGCAAGGTACGACCTTGCGAATTGCCCCAGAGTGGAATGACTTTAGGTGTTGCTTCATGGTAGTTGTCCCAAAGTTGTATGAACCTGCCTCCCTCGACTGAGTACCATTTTATACTCATTGCAGGTGACTTGGTTTGCACGCGCCTTAGGACCATTACCACAAATGGTAAATAACCGCCACACACAAGACTCATGCCGAGTGCTGGTAGTAGGGACTTCCACTACCTCATTCTCGTAATCCACTTCTCCTCCTATGCATCCTCACTCCTGTTCCCCTCTTCAGGCCCTTGGAGAGGTGGTGGTGGTGGAGGGGGTGGGGGTGGTGCTGAGGCAGATGCAGCACCAGGTGACAAGAGTGGAGCCATGGAAGCCATCAGCTTGGCGTTGAAAATCTGCAAATTGGCAGCAAAATTCGTTGTGCTCTGTAGGATAGCCAGAAACACAATGAGAATGAGCTCTAGGGCGTGGTCTTTTATAGGGGTGCTTGTGCGTGGTTCGCGGACATGCACGCTGTCTGCGGACAGATCGAACTGAAAAAAGGGTTCAAAAAGTCATAAAAAGTATGTAGAAACTCAGGATCACTATGTGGGACTTGTTCTATTGTGAGTTTCTATTGACAAATATTGTAGATTACTTGAAAATGTAGTTTTAAATTGTTCGGGGACACGAACAGTGTTCGCAATCAGAACATTCGCTGATCGTGGGCGCGGTCACATGATAGGTTCGTGAACATGTTCACGAAGGGAGAGGGTGTCCACAGGACACCAAATGCACTGAAACTGTTTTGCGCATGCGCGTTGGTGTTCTACGGGCACTGTTCGGGTCCTGAAGTGATTAAAAGTGCGTCACACGTGAAACGAACAGTTACGAACAGACGTTTGTTCTTAGTACAGTTTCAACTTGCCTGTGAACAATACGGACAGGCATAGCATCCTCAGGACACCCCCATTTTGTTTATTTACGAACATCCCGGGACACTTGATGTGTTCTTAGAACAGTTTCAACCTGCCTACGAACAGTACGGAAAGGCATAGCGTCCTCAGGAAACCCCCATTTAGTTTATTTACGAACATTTTAGGACACAGCCTGTGTTCTTAGAACAGTTTCAACTTGCGTGCGAACAGTACCGACAGGCATTGCGTCCTCAGGACACCCCCATTTTGTTTCTTTACGAACATTTCAGGACACCGCGTGTGTTCTTAGAACAGTTTCAACTTGCTAGCGAACAGTACGGACAGATATAGTGTTCTTAGGACACCTCCTTTTTCATTTCTTCACGGACATTCCGGACACCTGCGCTGTCCGCGGACACCTCATCTGCTTTAAAAACATTTTAAAAAAAGAAATTAATTAGGACACAAGGTGAGGCAGAAACTGAAACAAAAACAGGAGAATTGGGGGTTTCAATAGGATTTATATGAGGTGAAGAAAGGATGGAAGTCTCATCAAAACGTTTTGGTTCATGGAGAGGGTTTGGGATAATTATGAGGGATATGGTGAGGGGGACAGGTACATGTGGGACAATGGTATGTAGTTGTTTGTTTGAAGTGATCCTCCACAAAGTTTTTTAAATTATTAAAATTTGCCAACAGTAGGTCCATTTTTTTCTTCTATGTGCTGAAGAGTCTTATCCAATACTGCTTTTTCTTTAGTATTTTCAATTTTTGTATGGTCTGTACAAATGTATATATATATGTTAAATGTATATAAAATAATATTTATTAATTGGTTTATATAGTAAAGTGTCTACCATTAGATTCACTATCTTCTGACATTTCCTCATGTGGGAAATGCTCCTCTAGCCAGAGTACTAGACATTTCTGTAAGAAAAAAACATAATATATTTTTTTTGTATCTAATACAGAAAGTTTTAAAATATATGAGTAAAATGCAGTACACTTACTATTTCAGGTAAGGTGTGTTCTGAGTGGTCTGTAGATCTGCTGTTGCTCTTAGATGTGGAGTTTCTGTGAGGTAATCATGTTGGAAGCCTATCTTTCTTCTTTTGGTATATTCCATTTTAGAACATATTGTATTTAAATCTATGGTTAGTGTGTTATATATATGGGTTACAATTCTTATTTATTACTACATATAATGTGTTTGTGTGCTGGTTTGTGAATTTGTAAAATGTTCATATGTTATGATATAACAATTAAACATACCCCCCAGACTTTTTGGGTAGTGGTGCTGTTGTCTGCATATGTCCGCGGACATTAAAAGAGTTTGCGGACATCAAATTCAGTAGAGGGGGTTCATTATGTTCTATGCTACTTGTACATAAAGTCAGAGTTATTATTGTTAAGTTGCGCTACTAAAAACCTTTGCAAATTCAGTAAAAAAACTTTGTTAAAGGGACGTTATGGTTAAGTTGTGCTACTAAAAACCTACGAAATTCAGTGAAAAAACTTTGTTAAAGGAACGTTATGGTTAAGTTGTGCTACTAAAAACCTATGAAATTCTGTGAAAAAACTTTGTTAAAGGGATGTTATGGTTCCAAGTAAAACTGAAAAACCCCTGAAATTCGCCAGTTATGGTAAGCTAAGCAACCATAACTCGCGCCACCACCGTGCACTGCTAAGACTAACACCCACGACATCAAAGATGACATCACAAACTGTCAGGGTTACAGACAGTACTAATTCAGGTCGAAAAGATCTCCTCAGGATGTTTTTGTATTATAAAATAGATATAACACTAATGTCATTAGAATGTACAAGAATCTTCTTTAGACATACTGTGGTTTCAACCTAGCAACAGTTAATTTTAAAGTTGAGGTTGTGACAAATTGATTTCTGCCCTGCAGGAGTAAAAGGATGAGTAGAGGCTCAGTAGATGCCCAGTCAGCCCTCACACGTCTAAAAACCAAGAGCCAATGCAATCATTAAGGTAGAACAGGCACAGCCAATATATGTATCTCTTTCTCCTTTTGTAGTTATGTGGGAAGACTATACTCTTAAGATGTGTGTGTTCAGTAGCAATCCAAACAGAGAACTATAAAAGTCCAAAAAAAAAAGGAATGTCCAATCAAGGTTTCCATATAAATGTATACATTTTAATTGAACACACCAGTTAAAATAATAACTAACTAGAAACACACTACACAAAATCCACCACAGCGGAAAGAACACAGAATAAGATAAAATAGCAAATGCAGCATACTGGGATGAATCAGGGGTGAAAGGCAAGCAAAAAACAGAATTTTCTTGAAAAAGATGATGTGTCTGGGAGCAAAAAGGGTTCAAAGTGAACCAACCAGTCTCTAGGGCACAAAAGGGAACCTGGTGGCAGTTAGGTGTCTACAGTGTATTAATTGCATTTCTTGGTGGTTCAGCAGCACCGAACCAGGCTTCTTCGCACTGTGCAAAGATCAGGAGAGAGCAAAATGGAGCAACTGTGGGTCCTGCTGGTTCAAATGTGTTGAATTGTTCTTGAAACGTGCTTGAAGCAGTTCAACTGTGAAAAACATTATGATCCTTGCTGTCTTAGCACAGAGACAGGTCCTGTTTCAGCAGTAGATTCCCCCCGTGGTCCCTGGGGGGATGGTTATGGTACAGTGCTGATCTCTGCATTGGAACATCTGCTTTCACCTCACATCTGGAGGACTTTAGAAAGGGCTGTTCTCACAAAAGGGTCCAGCGGAATCTTCCCAAATGATGATCCAAAAATGCTTCAATGTGATTCCCAAAATGATTCAAAGAAGTCGTGGGAGTCTCCTTCTTTTATTGGTAAAGGTTCACCAGGTGATTGGACTAAAGCTAGCCTGCTCTACTTGTCCAATCCCTGCTCTTGAAATGTGTGGACATTTTCATTATGATGTCACATCCAAAGTGTTTTACTCCAGAGAAAGCAGAGGGGACAAGAAAGAGAAAGAAAGGCAGATTAAATAGGATTAAAGGCCATTAGAAATGCAGCCCTCTGGTGTGAGACTTAGCAGTCTGTTAATGGGTGTACCTCTTGATTTCAGTTCCCAGGCCAGTGTCCTGTGGAGTTGCTGTCCTGGAGGGAAGGGTCTTACCTGCCCTTTACAAATGAACCAAGAGAAGCAATTCCGAAGTTTACAGTCCTGGCAGTGGACACTGGTGGCCTTGTCTACGAGAAATACACATAATCCTTCAACGGCTGAACTGGGACCACAGGGCTGACACATGTGTGAAATCACATTGGATGTGGCTGTAATCATCTTTAGTACAGAGGGTTGATTTATTTTGAAAAAATCAGAATACTTTCATAACAGTTGAAAACAAAAAACAAATAAAAAACTTTGGAAAAACGACAAGAGGATTTTTTGTCTAATTTCACAATCAAGTAAAGCCAATCATCTACAATAAAGCAGGAACAACCACCAACAATTAGCGCGCACAAAACCGTGTTCTTATATTTAGTATTCTCTGTTATGGCAAGGTAAGCTTTTTATTTTTTCTTCACTTAAGTTGCACTGTCTTACTGTGTTTTGAGTGTTTTTCTAAGAGGCATGCTGCATTGTATGAGTTGGTTCATCAGCAATACAATATTTTTCATCAAGATTTGTAATGTCAGCCGGCACACGATGCACCTTTTGCCATAAAAGGAGACATGCAGCTTGATCGAGTGACCTTCATTTTTTTTGTCATCGACAATATGCCTAAAGAGAAACTCCTGCACATCTCCACTTCCAGGTGAAAGGTTTTGCGCGAAGCCAATTGCACAGTGGTGTGTAATGAATGTTAATGCTCATCTACCCTTCTCTGGGATTCAACTTCATGGAATTGTGTGTAAAGTGGTGAGCGTGTTGGCATTCGCTGTTGGGAAGCCATTGGAGGTGGGTTTGAATCCTATCTCTTCCAATGGCTTTTTGGATTGGCCCTTTTGAAATTGTATTGCTTTGGAAAATTAAAAACAGAAAAATGCATGCTTGCTCGCGAGTTTGTTGCGTTATGTTGAGACCACCTTTAACCTGGGGAGTTCCTTCCCACCGCCAATCAAGATCAAGAAGCCCTGCAATACTTGCTTATGTTTTTTTGTGCTGGACTTACTGAAGACTCATATAGAGTCACACAAATCTCACCCCCCACCCGTGCAGGAAATACATTTGTATTCATTTGAAAGATAGGTAATAGAGTTCACACTAAAATGACACACTCCACCTTCTTTGTGGCTCACAATTAAACTTTCTGTTACACAAATAAATCCTGCAAGTTGGTTGGGAAAAACACAAATCGCGATACTTTATACAGATTTCACCTCAAGAAATAATCAAACTGGTTGATGAACACAAGCAATTTACATCTTAGTGCTGGGCAATTTTGATGTTCCTGCACACTTAAAAGGCTAGCAGTTTGGTTTATAGATTGGTACAAATGCATATCTCAATTATGATTTCACCCACACTTTGGGGAAAAAACTAAACACAGTGATTTAGCAGTTTTTTTTCAGACCCCCCTCACTGAAAGGACTGTGTTTGGGAAGTTGGAGAGTAACAATTGGGATGATTTGAGAATTTGGGATTTTAGACACGCTCCACTTAAAGGCCTGTGTTGGGGAAGCTTGACTGAAAGAATTAGGGTGATGTGAGAATTTGAGATTTCAGACCCCCCCTCCATGTTCAGTTTCTCTCTAAGGATTGGTTCCTCCTCTCCTCCCACCTCTCTCTCACTCTCTACCCCTCAGGTCAAGCCATCCCCAGCACTGCCACCTAACTTCTCCGTCATCCGACCCATGAAGCGTGCGTCAGTGAAGGCTTTCGTCACTACTTTCCGTCCTCCTCCTACACCTTTGGCTGACTCACACTCTGACACAGCCCTCTCTAACTTTCATCTCTTTATCTCTAACACTCTTGACATCCTTGCCCATGTCATGAGGATCCGTTTGAAGCCCACTTCCAAGTGCAGCTCTTGGTTTGTTTGTGACCTCGCCACCCTTAAACACAAGTGTAGGGAGGCTTAGAGGAAGGGGCGGGCATCAGGCGCACCTTCTGACAAACTGGCTAGCCAACTGCTGCAAAGCAGTACAGACTCTCTGGCCTCTACAGGAATTGAGCCTACATCCAAGCCTATGTCTCTGTGGCATCTAAAGACTCGGCCACATTTTTCAAAATCTGCAAGGAGCTGGACAATTCTGCTGCAGTCTCTACCTCTCCAGTTCCCTTCTAGGCCCTCTGCACGGCCCTGGCTTCTCATTTCACCACTAAAACCCAGGACACGCTGCCGCTCTCTCTTTCTCTACCTCCCCTTGTTCCTCCTCTGCCACCTCTGACCCATCTTCCGCTGCTTCCCCTCCTCCGTTCTCATTTTTTCCCATGTCCGCGCTCTGAAACACTTGTGTATGAGCGCGATATAATAAAATATCAATATCAATATGACAATATTTCTACACAAGTCTGATCTATGAAAGTCTCATCAAAGCAGGTTCTCCCCTGCTCATCCAGAACCATCAAGGACCACATTGACACACTGGCTTGAGCCTTAGCTGATTTCTGTAACCACTCCTTTGCCACTAGAACCTTCCCCTCCCTAATCCCTCCTTATGCACTCCCTTGTGCATTCCCTTCTTAAGAAGCCCTCTGCCAATCCTTCCTCTCCAGCTAACTATCACCCGATCTCCATCACTCCTTTCTTGGGCAAACTCCTGGAAAAGCTAGCCATCTTAATCTGCATACTGAATCCGTTGGTTATCTCCACGACCACCAGTCTGGCTTCAGAGCTGCCCGAAGCACAGACATTGCTCCCATAAACACCTGTGAAGAGTTGCTCGCTAATCTTGAATCTAATCTTCCCTCTGTTCACATTATCCTCGATCTATCCTCTGCTTTTATCACAGTCAACCATGCCATCCTGCTCAATCATCTCTGTCACAACCTCGGTTTCACTGGTCAGGCCCTTTTCCGGTTCACCTCCTTTCTCATTGACTGAGCCTCTCAGGTCCAACTCAGGTCTTTCCTACCTCTCTCTCTACTTGTGGTATTCCCCAGGGGTCTAACCTTTCTCCCTGGCTATTCAACCACTACCTGGCACCTCTGGCCCACTGCATCGCTACATCGCTACATTCTGTTCTAACTTACAGTACAGTATTATGTGAATGATACCCAGCTCTCCTTCAGGCTCCCCTCAGCCACCTCTGCTCCTTCTCTCATACCAGACTCTCTGGCCGCAATTCAGAAATGGTGTGCTGCCAATGATCTCTGCCTTAATGGCAGTAAGAATGAGATCCTCATCAGGACTTCTGCTCCCTGCTTTCCTCTCTCTCTCTCTGGCCGCCCACCATAGGACCTCTTCCTGCTCCTTCCTGTGAGGCTAAGAACCTTGGCGTCATCTTTGACTCCACCCTCTCCTTCTCTCCTCACATTTCTGACGTCTCTAAGATGTCACACTTTCAGCTGCACCTCCTCAGAAGTATTCTGCCTTTTCTCACTTTCCACCAGAAGCTCACTGTCTCTAGAGTCCTTGCCCTCTCCATGTGGTGCCCGGAGTGGTACTCTCGTTCAGAAGAGAATTGCCTAGCATTTTGTTGCTAGACTTCCCCAGGGCAGGACAAACACTGATATGCTTTGGATATTTCTCCTCTGTGAAAGATAGTGAGCTAATGAATCTGGGTAAGGTTCTCGTAACTGGGACTGATGTCTGGCAAAGGGACTCCCAGGACCCCCCTTGTTTTTGGACTATTGCAACAGCCTCTTTCTAAATCTGCCTGTCTCTACTCTTCAGCCTTTACAACTCATCCAAAACAGGACTGCAAGACTTGTCCTTGGCCTCAAGCCCAGGGATCATATCTCTCCAGCTCTGAAATCTCTGCACTGGCTCCCTGTGGCTGCAAGGATTAAGTTCAAGACCCTTTGTACAAGGCTTTCTGGGTCCTGGGACCTCCAACTTACTCTTCCTAAACATCTTCCTTCTCGAGCTCTCTGCTCACCCACCTCCAATTCTCTGAAGGTCAGATGCTTTTCCAAGCAGAGGATGGGGGGGCAGATGTCTTTCCTCGGCTGGGGTCTCCCTCTGGAACAGCCTCCCTGCCTCTCTAAAACTTGAGCAGAACCACCTCTGGTTCTGGAAGCAACTCAAGACCTTCCTCTTCACTTCCACTTTCTCTCTTCCTCTCCCCTACTAATGTCCCTGGTATCTGCACACTGGTCCCCTGGTCACCCCTGAACTCGGGCCCAGACTCCTGCATGTCCAGTTGCCCTTGCACTGCCTCTGGGCCCCCTCAGCATTTAAGGGTCTCTATATGTAACCCTACAGTCCCTTCTCTGTGCACTTAAGAGCCGCCACCCTCTGGCAGCACCTATTGAGTCACCTGCACTTTTCTTCACCCAGTCCCGTTGGCACTTGTCCACTCCCCTATTCCCTGCACTTGCACGATCTGAATGACACAAGGCCTAGCAAGATCGTTGTTTGTCCTCCTTTTGTTTCCCCCGCCTTGTCTTGTCACACCTAGAAACACTTGTGTACAGGCACGTTATAAATGACTTATATCATATCATATCATTGGGAATGTAATAAAACAACAGCTGGGTCTGCACCATGTTGCACTGCTGTTTGGCAATTTTCTGCCATTTTTACAAAAACCATATTTGTTAGGAAGAGGCAATGTATTCCCCACATTCCTAATATTACTTTCTACCAGTTCGCCTACTCTCAAATTCGCAACATGTTCAGAGCAGATAGGAACGTCTTTTAGCTTTTTCACTTTTTACAATTCTCTAAGTCGCTGGTGGAGGAATTCTATTTCAACAAAATCCCCTGGAAATTATCTAAAAAATAACATAGAAATTAAGGTAGTACGACTGATGGTTAGTGAAAAAAAAAGCCAACATGATAATAGTCTTTTAAATTAATAGCAAATCTTTGTTATTCAAATTGTAGCTCTCTGGTCTCCAGGCCATTTGCCACTCGGAGATAGCCTGTGAGCAGAGTTTTATCTTTTTATATTAGTGTCTTTGTTGTTTGAAGTGTAGGCTGCAAATCATAAATAGTTGGGATGCACCGGCCAAACAGAGATCCCCCACTGCAGACATGTGTCATCAAGTGCTCTTATCTGCAAGAGATCATTATTTAAATATGAAAAGCTTCTATTTTCCTGTATTTCTTTCAGAGTTCAGCCTTATTGTAGCCCCAGTTTTCACACCTCCCTCCTACATTCCGGTCAAGCACCGGCTAGGTCATCTGTCCTGCAAAGAAATGAGCCTTGAGAGACTTCCATTCTGTGGGAAGTTTGTTTTTCACACCCTTAGCAGCCACACTTTATTGCAGTTGTAAACCACCGGGATGCAAGCCAGGCTTTCAGTGGGAGAGTGATTTGTGACATTTGTCCCACAGCAAGCAAAAGGGTCAGCTTTGGGATTGCAGGAACTTTTTCATGGAAACAAAGTGGGCTTTTCTCTTTAAATGTGTGCCAGTATTTTGCATGTGAAGCGTAATATACATTACTTTTTGTCACCACAAACCATGTCTTTTCCTTGACATCTTTATGTTAGCAGGGACACATTTTTCTCATATCTTGCTTTAAACTGAAAAACACATGCAAAGCCGTTTTGGTGTCAATGTTTGAAACTCTTGTTTTTCACGTGAAAGGGACCTTTGCATTTCTTCTGCTTGCCTCTTGGGAATTAAAATGCTGTTTTTCCTTTTGGAATGACAGGTAGGCTTTTTTTACATGGCCCTTCCTTGTTACTTGCAGAAACCCAATAGTCTGCCTTAATAGGCCTGTTCTCAGTGTGAAGGTTTTGTTCTGAATGCTGGCAGATCATCTTTTTTGTGGGCCCTTCACTTCCATTGGTTCAGGGCCTTTTAATACACCCCTCATGTTGGAGGCAGCTTTCCATCTGTCAGATTGCTCATTACAGGTCATAAGTCCACATATGGTGACCTTATCTACACTTCAACGGGTTTTGTGGTGGCGGCGGTAGTCAAGATACGTGCCTCTGTATAACGAGCAGCCATTGGAGCTTTCTTTGAATTCACTCTCCTTCAAAGTATTTTAGTTTCCTTGCTGCAAACAGGGTTACTTTTTAATTACCCAGTGACAGAATTACAAACAAAGCATGTTTACTAACCATCTTAATATTTAAACGGTCTCAGTAACAATACAGTATCGGGTTACAATGTATGTATGCTTGCAGCACCAATTGGTTGACTGTGGGGTTCTGTGCACTCAGTTGCTAGCATGAGGTAGTCTCTCCATGTATCAAGAGGCTTAGGATGGGTTTAGACAGTACACCCAGAGTTCAAATAGGACAGCATTTGAACTACTTTTTTTTGTAAAATAATAATAATCACAAACAGGTTGGATGATCTTCATTTCAATTTTGGTTTGTGCTTTGCTGCATGGAAGCTCCTCTACAACTAGCTTAATGCATTACACTTTTACTTTTTCTAATGTCACCTCTTTATTGAACTATGTGCTATGGTTTGGGCTGCCTTTTTTCATGTCTAGCCTTTTTTGCAGCACCATTGAATTTTGGGTTTAGGTTGTGGAGTGAACCACTCATATGTAGATATTAACCACCTTCAGAGTGCTTGATGCCTGCAATGACTACTTGCAAGGTGCTCCTTTCTCCTTTTGACATGGACAAATCTGTCTACCAATGATGGAGAATATCTATTGGTCCTGATGCTGGTGCCAAACATTAATGGTTGCATATAAAACAGTACTTAATGAAATATTCATTGCAAGAAGACAGCAGGGGGACGGTACTAAAAGCAGAACTTATTCAGTGTGTTTAAATGGGTGTAAAAGGGCAGTTAGGGGAGCATATTTTGGTTTTGAAGATGTGCCATGTTATGCCTTTGCATCAGTATATATACTGTAAATAAAACATGAAACAAAAAGTAAAATGTTAAACTGTGTGTGTGTGCATCTGTTGCTCTGCCATGGTACCAAGTCTAAATATTTTAGGTTTGATGAGCTATAGTTCTTAGCACTGTGAGGGGAGTAATGGAGGGCACCTTCAGCTGAATACATGTACACTCAAAATCTTAAGAGTACATAAAGGAATGTGTAAACAATCAGGGGATGGGTCAAAACCAAAAACAATAAATGCTAAGTAAATGCCACCACTGTAGAATGCTCAATTAGCTTAAGACATTAAAAATAACAACAGTGGGGCAGGTCCAGTGGGTGACGCTCACACCATGTTGCAACCCTGGATATTCATGTCTCAGGGGTGCACTAGAGAGGCTTTCAACAACATTGGCACTGCTGCTACAGAGAACAGAAGGTACCTGAATGAATGCTGTCTCAGGAGGATAGCTCAGGGGCAACGTGCTCGCCTTGGAAGCAAAACGACATAGTGCAGCACAAGTTCGATCCCTTGGTCCACACTTAGAAACCTCTGGGTATTAAGCGTGTTATAAACAACCTATTGTGTCATATGAGCTAGAAAGAACTAACAGATGTGAAACGAACATTTGGATTATGTTTTAAGCATGTGGTGATAACATGAGGAAAACTGAAGATTAAAGTATATTGGAACAGACATTTTGGATTGTGGAAAAATTATTTACTCAATTTGATGTTTATTGAACTATATGTAGCATGCTCACCGAATCCTATTTAACTAACAAGGTTGTCGCATTAGAGTGAAAATCAAAATTCTCACATCATTTCAATTTGCATAGTGTTTCTGTGCAGCAGCCGCACATGGATCTGAGTATCACTCATGCAGACAGCTTATAAAGAAAAGGTATATGGTAATAAACTGCACAATTGTCGCCAGGGACAAGCTTAATCAATGGTTGCAAATCTTTTCTTTTTTCTATGAGCTAGAAAGAATGACTGTGCCACGCGGACCTCCAAGTCGTAGCGGGTCACGTGGAACTGCTGGAGCTTCCACGCTTGCTGAATATCAATGAAATGATAAACAGGATCGTGAAAGGCTGTGAATGACCAGCATTGAACACAAACATGGACTAAAATAGTGTCAAGTTGTGTGGACAATGTGCCCAATTTGAGTGTTAAAAAAGGCGATATGTATAAAATGTCACTCTCAGGTATGTATGCAACTTTTGTATAGTGGAAAAAACAATGTGTGCTCGCTATTTGTGGAAATATCAGAACTTAAACTTACCACCTCTCCCGATATTCATTTGGTTGACTTTATAGATAACGAAAGATTTGATTTTGTAAGATTGGTTATTCCATCTCCCTTGGTCAGGTCAATGATCTTGAATGAGGCAGAAGCCTTGCAACGTATGGGTTTTGACCTCTTCCCATTTAAAGACCAATCAATTCCAGCGCAAGCCACGGATAGAGGTGGCTCAACAGAGCAGGAAAGTTATGATCGGAAGAATTACCTTACCAATCAAAGATCTGATGAAGGGGTAGAAAAACAAGATTGGAGATGGTTGGCTCTATCCTTACGTGACGCAATCTCTAATCTAAACGAATTAGGTAAACCTGCATAGCTAGAAACCATAAGTTGAAATTGCTTTGCTGGATATATGTGCTACAAAAGGTTTAAGGGGTAGACCTAAGGGTGGCATGCTTACGGCCTCTAAGGAGTCTGCTGGTTTGCCAAACAAAAATACTTGGAAACAAGGTCAATCGTTTCTCTTGACCGATTACTTGGTGGGAGATGGTTTGACTCTTTTCCCTCTATTAGTTATCAATGTCTACTGGAACCCCGATGAATTATCAGATCAACAGCTGGAAAGCGCCCTAATTGACCTAGGTAAGCAAATCGACCGGTGGTACCTAGATAACATATGTGGGCAAGTAATAATAGTGGGCAATCTAAATGCAGATTGCAATGTGGACAAATTAAGGGGTGAAACTTTGTATCTCAAGAGTGCGACTAGCGGATTTGGCAGTCTGAAACTTAGAGGATTTCTCTGGCTAAAATACACTGAATTGTGGGGTCTAAAGCGAATTTCTAATGTTCATCACACATGGAATGTTGTGTGTCGACCATTGATTACATTTTTCTAACCCCCAAATTAAACCTCTCAGTCTCAAATTTTGAAGTGAAGATTGCTCAACAAGCGACCACTGTATGTTGATGATGGAGTTTGAGCTTGTAAAATGGGAAAGGGCTAAACAGTGTTATAAAAATGTCTTTTGCTTAACACCGCTAATAATAGGATCAAATGGTCCTTTAATTCGACCAACAAATTTAACGCTAAGCTGATTGCTGAATATGAAAATACTAATTTGGAACATCGTTTGCAGATGTTCTCAGTAAAAGAATTTGATAGCACCATCAGATCCAAAATTATGGAATTCTTTGAACACAGGCCCTGTAGATCAGCTCAGTCAATCCAACATAAACATGCAATGGACATAGAGGTTTATGAAAGAAAAAGAGAACTTAACAGGGAGATTCGTAGACTATGGAAATTGAGCATGGCCGTTCCGGCCTACTGGGTCCATATTAAACGATTGAAGCAAGCTTACAAAAACTGGCTGAGGAGTCATAGAAGTATCATTGCTCAACGTGATGGCGAACGAATGTTAGGTGCAATGAGAGGGAGGGCATCTTCCAATTTCTGGAAACTGATGAACAATGTGGATTGTACCCATGCTCCAACAATGATAAATCCAATATCTGAAGTTATCTGGGCAGGCCATTTTGCTAAATTATACAAGACAAACGAACAATGTCACTCGCCTTATGAAGTTACTTCTTCCAGTTGGACTCTGAGATGTGAGGTAGACGTAATAATGAGTCTTATAATAAAATCTAAAAACACAGGTGCCCCCGGGCTAAACAATCTAAGTAATAAGGTATTAAAATCTGAACCTTCTTTATGGGCAAAAATGTTGTGTATTCTTTTCAAAGATGTATGTATAACCAAAATTATTCCCCAATCCTGGAGGGTTTCGGTTGTCATTCCCGTGTTTAAAAGTGGCTCCAGACTGCTGCCTAGAAACTATAGACCTATTGCCATCGCGGATACAGGCTCTAAAATATTTGCATCCTTGGTATTGATAGGTGTGCAAAGTTGGATGGATGACAATGATATACTTAGTATTAACCAACTGGGTTTTAGGAAAAACTGTGGTACGGATTGTGGTGGTCTAGTCCTGCGATGTTTGCAAAGCAAAACTTAGGTTAAGGGGAAGAGTCAAACTTTTGTTGCTTCTATGGACCTTAGCAAGGTGTTTGACTTGGTCGATAGGCCTATGCTATGGCATAAATTAAAATCTTTAAAAATGCTAAATCATTTGCTGAACATTATTATTGAGCTCTATACTGACACAAGGCTAGTTGTACGAATGAATACGGCCGGGCACCTCTCTTCTCAGATTATAACATATAATGGTTTACGACAAGGATGTATACTGGCCCCAACGATTTTTAATCTTTACGTTAGTGGAGCAAATTTAGTGTTTGCGAATGGGGGTCTGCTGTCTCCCAAATTGAATGGAAGGAGAATTTCGTGGCCGGCATATGCCGACGATTTTCTCCTCATGGACAACACTAAAGTGGGTTTGCAGCGCTTAATTAAGACTTTTGAACAGTTTATATGTAACCTACACTTAAATATAAATCCTGCTAAAATGATCATAATACGAATGGGTAGTGTTAATAAGAAGCAGGATTCGCTTTCTTGGTTTTGTGAGGGAAAAATGATTAAGTCTCAAAAAGCGTTAAAATATCTTCGTTACTGCTTTACCGGCACTGAATCTCCCACTTTGCTCAAAAACCAACTTAAAGCTAAAGCAGAAGTTGCTTTAAGGCAGATGCGAATGCTGGAAAGAAGATTTGGAGGCTTTACGATGATACCAATGAGGGAAGTTTACTTAAGAAAAGTGGTCCCAAGGATCACCTATGGCCTAGAAATCTTCCCAACAGATATTGCAAAATTTCTGAAAATTGTGGAAGGAATTATTTGGAGGTGGCTCCTGTACTTTTTGCCTAATTGTATACCCATGGAAGTACTCAGGTACGAATTGGGTCTGCAATCTCTCCACTCATTGGTTCCAACTAAAAATCTTATGTTATGGAGAAAATGTAAATTACATGGGACTACCAACTTCTATACAGAAGCAGGTGCAGATTTCTCTTGCCCATTTATGTGTGCTGTAAATAATAAAATTGAGTTGATTATAGAAGAAACTAGGATTGCGAAATGTATAGTTATGAACAAACCCAAAAAATGCAAAGAGATCATTAGGGGCATGGATTGGTCGCTCACTAAATGTAAGGTGTTTGACTCCAAATTGTATAATCAGGTCCATTCATTTTGGAAATTTCTTCCGGTTATAGAGACCTACTTGACTAAACATCCGTCAAAAGCTTCAGAAATTCTTATATGAGATTTAGATTCAATGTCATGCATACTAATTGTATATTAAATATAAGAAATCCTTCGGAGGAAAAGAAATGGTGCAGATTTTGCAAGGAGTTTGAAACAGAAGAGACTCTAGAGCATATTATGTTGAGTTGCCCAGATCTGTTAAAACAAAGAACTGAATATTTTGCAGAGTTATTCGATAATAGTCTCAGTAATGATTCCGATTATATATGGTATAGAATGAGAAATGGATACTCATCGATTTTGCTTATTCCTGTAATTTCTTTCTTAAAAACAGTATGTGATTTAAGTTAGATATTTGTGGATTACGGAACTTTGGTTTATTGTTTTTATTGGCTTTGTTTAAAGTATTTATAAGTAATGTGTATATTGTGATCGCAATATTTTAACAGTTTGATATCATTCTGTTCTTTGTGACTGTTTTGTAAAGGTTTATGATAAACCATGAACAAATAAACAAATTAAAAAAAAATGTGTGCAGCTTGAGTAAGGACTGAACATTTCATTATTTCCAAAGTGTAAATGCCCAACAGCCTGCAAGCCACAAGTACCCAGGGCAAGAATGTCCAAACCACAGTTATCCAGATGCTTCTGACTATGACTCCCATGATCTCTCACAATTGGCTATGATGGGTGTGGCTATGAGTTGTAGTGTAGTCCAAAACATATGGAGACCCAAAGCTGAAAAACCATTGCCTACATGGCATTCTGAGAATTATTATCCTACACAAATGCCACCTCACTGTGGGGGTAATTTCCTAAGTCCTCTGAATCAGAATAAAGGTTTACTGACAGGCATTACACATTAACGCCTATCTTTATATTATTTTATTCCAGAGTATGGCCTATTCTCTTTTTTTTGTAAAGTGGGGTGGGGCTGTACAACGCACTACCCGTGGCTGCCATCCTTCCCTTCTGTGCCTCAAAACACAGCATGTTTTAATGCCAGCATGTATTTCGATGATGGCATTAAACCACTGGATTACTTTTCCTAGTAGAGCAGGTGGACTCCATAGGAATTCATTGTACATGTCTGCCTCAGTCGTTATTGGGCAGGGGTATTTACACTTTATCTGGCATGTACTCTTAAGTACTAGATGTTCCACTTTTTTCCACTACAGTTCAGAAATGATAAATATTGCACAAAGGGGGGAATTTTGCGTGTATGTGCAACTAGAGACAAGTCCTCTTAGTGCAATATCCACTCTCGGGAAAATTACCCTCATAGTCATGATCCTGCCTCTGCCTCCCGGACAAATCAATTATTGTTCGATTCTGTAGGGTTTAAGAATTGGGCCTGCTCTACTCCAGGAATCTGTGTTTCATGTTATGATCTCGGGAGAAGTATTACGAATATTGTTCTTCTGGCAAAATTAACATTTTCCAAATGGGCTACATGAGGACATTGTCAAGATGTTGGACTGATGATCTTCTTGATGTAATGTGATGCTGCCTCAATGTCATTTGGTGCTTCAGGCTATTTCCTTACTCTTTTCTTAGTGAAACGTCTACCTTTGCATTCTCTGCAAAATGAGTGTGGCTGTCCTTCAGGAATAACCAATCCAGCCACCAGTATGTCCGTCAGGATTTAACAGCAGTGGCGATGCATAACAGGAACATATAATGGGAATTGCTCCCATTTTACTGACCACCTCTCTTCTGTAGAGAGTGGATGGATTCTCACTGTAAGAGGCTTCTTAATGTTACTTTCCAATAATAGGTCTTCCTCTTTTGGTTGACTCTCTACTAGAGTGATGCTATTTGTTGACTCATATTCAGTGGGGTTGGTGCATCTGGAGCCGGTCTGCTCCTGTCAAGATGGCCATGGTCACATATGGTCTGCCTTTGCATGAGCGCCTCTGTTCCTCAGGTGGTTCAGACTTGTTTTCTAAATACTTAGGTATGGTTTGTGTGTCAACAGGACACACATTTCTTTTCAGGTGCTGTATTTTGGACAACATTTTTTTAATGGATGTCAAAGGCACTGGTGTTGTATTCCAGCACTCAGATCTTCATGTTCAGTGCTTCAGCTCTTCTTTATAAGGTACTGGCTGGCACCTGCAGGTTGATTAACCTGGTGCTGCAGAATAGGTACCAATATTTTCATTTGATGTGTGATGAAAACTGTTCGATTTTCTGTATTTTCTGATCAGTTTTGATTCAGGAATCTGGTGGGAAGCCGTATTGGGTGGCAAAGGTTGCTCGGGTTTTCAAATAGAATGGCAAAGCGGGATAGGCAATAAGGCACCTCAGGAGCGGTCCTCTTCCTGCATGAGGTTTCAAATGCAGGTCATTGTTGTTTTTTGCAGACTAAATGTTGCAACTTTGTCTAACAAACATTTGATCAGTTTTTAAAGACTCTTTGCAGGCTTTTAATACGTCTGAAGACCTTTACAGTGTTGCTCCCAAATCCTAGGTGCAGATGCCTTAGTGTGGTCATAGTGAACAGCTTCTCCTGGGGACTGTGTGCTGGTGATTGTCGTTTAGCAGGCATGGCTCTGAAACCCACATTTGATATATCTGTGATTAAATTCCTTTTTTGCTCCCCTACTAGTGATATCGGCGAGGTCTTCAAGTGTCACTGTTTTTGCAATGTGTTGCTCCCTGGCTGTACCAAAGCGCTACCTGGTGTAGTGGCTTCAACCCTCATCTCTGTGCATACATGTTCGCCATCTGCAGTTTGCCTTTGTGTAGTCAAACTATTCATCTGTGAGTGCTTTTGTGGAGGCGTGCATGCATTATGACGATCTTCTGCAGTTAGGTGTATGGCGCTGCCTGCTGATGTGGGTGCTCGTCGTGAATGACATTGTGGGACTCTTGTGGGACAATAGGGCCATAAGGCAAAAGTAGTTCGGAAATGCTTATGCTCTGAAGTTCTGATTTCTGGAGGCTATTTCACCATTCCATGGTGAGGTCCGGTTCTCCTGCAGAGCTGACTCACTTGCAGGCACATATGACTGGCCTGAAATGAAAACATGTTTTGCCATGTGCTGGACTTGTTTTTACCTCTCCTAAGGGTACGCTCAACTATCCCAGGATTTAGCATGAGGTTTGCAGATTTTTGCCCCACATGTTCTTAGGGGGTAATTATTTTATTTTTACTGTGTGAAATGGTTGTTCAATACATCTTCATATCTTAGTTCATTGGTCGTTTGCAGATTGTCAATGTCTATGTTGATCTACCTTTTCCTGATGCCTCCCTTCATATCAGAAAGTCTGGTAACATCTTACCGAAAGCAATGGACTGCGTGCTATGATCTATCAAGACACGCTTTGCCAAGAAGCCCCAAGAAGCATGGTGCCAGCTTGCGCTCCTCCACACATTCAAGCACTTCATCCCTGCCCCGAGTTTCAGAATGTTTGCCCAATCTCTGCTCCTCTCCTCTCAGGAGTCTCCGGTGGATAGCTCAGGGGAAATGTGCTCGCCTTGGAAGCAAGACAACAGTGAGCATCAAAGGTTCGAACCCCGGGTCTGTGCTCAGAAACCTCTGGGTATTAAGCGCGTTATTTATAACCTATCATCATCATCGCCACCTAGCCAATGGCAATGGCCCACTCGCAAGACTCCCAGATGTCAACTTAACACTGCATACAGCAATCCAGAATGCTGCTGCACGCCACATAACAGGACTAAGAAAATGTGAGCATATCTCCTAAATGCTCAAGGAGCTGCACTGGCTACTACATCATAGTCAAGACTGCATGCATGCCCCACAAAACAGTCACAACCAAAACATCACTCTTTACTTTCCAGAGAAACTTACCATCTCCAGAGGCTGGTGCACCACCCATATACAGAACCGAATCAGGAGGTCCCTGTAATACCATAGACTGGCATGGATGTAGAACACAAACCCACACATACTACATATATCATAGAGGCACTGAGCACTTTTGTACAACATGGACTATTAGAAATGTGAGTCTTTAGACCAGCCAAACATGTGATAAACGATACAGCAATTATAGAGACAGGCGGTACACGGGTACACAAGAATCATAATAGATTGATCATAAAAGCGCAGAGCTTTAGATGTTTAATTAATAAAATAACACATTGAATGAGGTCTAAAGTATGAAATGAATGTCTAACAGTCCCATGCTATCCCTTTGAATTTAGTACTTTTTAACTTTAGTATCAACACTTTTCTACAGTTTTTGCAAACTCTGTTGTTATATGAGGTCTGAGTATGTAAGAAAGAATAAGTATGAATGGTGTGTGAATTGTTGAATTCACACATATATACTGTTTTAAACACAAATATAGTGTAATAAATCTATTCTTTAATAATGAATAGTACTGCAGCCCTTCATTAGATCACACACAGTTCACTGCAGTGGACGAGCCACGAGGTATTGCTACGTAGGCGAGCCCGCCATCACAGGAGGACAGAAGAAAGGGAAGCAATAGTGAATTTTAAGAGGTTCACCATACACTTTATCTGTGTGGGTTTTGTGTAGTGTACTGCCCATAGCCACAACATCACCAGGTGGAAACATGGAACTGCAGGAGCGAAAGAACAGGACACAAGCCTTTTCCGGCTATGCAGCCTGTCTCTGTAACAAGTTACCAATGCTGATCTCTGATAACTTCGCAAGCGGTTAAATAACTTGTAGAGAATTAGTTAACGTAATTAACAAGCGTATAATGACCAAAGGGTGACACCCACTAATGAGTCACGATAACGGAGTTAAATTCCTTGATCAACGAGAGCGTCCGGGGAGCATTAGAATTATCCTTTATCAAAAACTGAGGGCTGAATTATTTTGAGTTTCAAGTTTGAGTATCTCCGGTCTGCACTGGGGCAGTATCACACCAGGCACCATAACAACAGACTTGCCTTAATTATTGAAGATAAGATTGAGTGAATATTAATAGAGCAGATAGTATGTGTATGTTCATGTGTAACCAATTAATTGAATCAACTATGAAATATTGCTTAAAACAAAAAAACTGCATGAAGAGAATTACTGGAGTTTACTAATTTCTGGTATGGAATGGGTGTGGGTACATGGGTGTTGTAGATTACAGGCATTATACCATTTAACAGAGTTAGAAGCAGGACCCATACAACACACCTCACTGATCAGTCACCTCTGTAAAAGAAAACATAGAAATTATGAAAATATAGTTAATTCCCAAGAGCATGGAGACTGCAAGCCCGTCATACTCACATTTTAGACAATGGACCTCCTTATAAGTTTGGCGGTTCCATAAAAAAGTGGCAGTAATTTTATCACTGCTGCTTTTTCCGCACCACCAAACTACAGGTTTTTCAGTGGGGTGGCCAGATTTGCCTCCAGCCAAGAGATGGAGGTAAATCAGACACCCCTCCAGCAAAGAATTGCCAGTATTACCGGAAAATTCCACCTGGAGTCCACAAAATGGAGATTTATTTAATTTTGCCAAAGCATGTAATCTGCCGGTAAAGGTAATACTGTTGCCGGTCTCCTGGCGGGATTACTGCCAGGAGACTGGCAAATATGTAATGACGGCCATATTGGATCGTGGGGTACCGACAGTGTAAGCAGTAATTGTGGTGGCACAGATACACGTCTCAATATTTTAGAACGGGAGATTGTAAAAAATAGAAGATTTTTCCCAAATAAATTGTGCATACTCTTTACTCCAAATAAATCTACGTTAAGTATTTGACAAATTAAAGAGTCCTCCTAAAAACATGAAATTAGAATGACTATCGTCAGGCACGTGTGTACCCAAACTCTTATAATTACTGCTGCCACTTTTATAGGAATAGATGGAGAACCTTTGAGTGATGCGATTGGTCAGAAAGATAACAGATTTGAATCCCCATTATGTAGAATCTGCGCTGCACTGTTTTGTTTGCGCTGCTCTCGTTTCATTGTGTGTTCATATATCGGTCTTGCTAAAGCAAGTCTAAAGCATTGGTGACACAAATATCTAGGTTTTATCTATGGGCAACTTGAGAGCATTATCATTATAGAAATGAGAAGACATCATGGAAAATGCACATTTGCATCTGTGAAGAACTTAAGTGTTCACAGCTTCTCAAGAGCAGGAATGGCACAGCGGGATCCAAAGTCAAGATACACAAACGTCAATATGCTCAGCAAAATGCGACTCTGTTTATCACTTCTTCTGTTGCCCAGACAATGTTTTGATGTAGGGGATATTCTAGGCAAGTATGCTAGAGGAAATACCAATTTAGAGAGTGATTGGGTAAAAAAGCAACCATGTGCATAAATATGAGAATCCGGGTGAATATTGAATGTGTGCATGAGGGCGTGCTGGCGTTGGCTACAAGAATATCTGAGAGTGAGTGAGTATGTGAGTGTGTGCGTGCCAGCTGCGCGAGCCTGAGTCCTTGCATCGGTGTGAGTTAACTGAACAAGCGGCAAGTAAGCAAGCATATGTGTGAGAGTGAGTGAGCAAGTGTCACGGTGATTGAGACAATTAATCTCAGTGTGTGAGTGAAACGTGAGATGCATTCATGAGTCCGTTGGCTGCAGAAGTATCTCTGTCTGAGTGTGTGAACCAGCTGAGCAGGAATGCAAGCATACATTAGAAATCCAGTGAGTGTATGTCAATACACAGAACTAGAATGAGTGAGTAAGCGAGCGACAGGATAGTTAAGCCAATGGGTGAGTCAGTGAGTAGGTCAGATAGTGAATGCAAGTGTTAAGGAGCTGAGTAAGAATGTGAATGAGTGCACAACATTGAATTTGAGTGAGCAGGGATGGGGCCGATCCCCCGACAATGCAAACATCAAAACATACTTGGAAGGCTTCTTTTTAGCCCGCAGTGGCTTGGTGCATTTCAAGGCGAACCCCTGGTGATAGTACGCAGAAGTCCCAGAGAATGTGGTAGACGGCTAGTTCTACTCTGTCCTATTGTCAATTGCACAAGATCACAGCTGAACTAGATTGGCACTGCAGTCTTCGTTCCTTGGAAAGTTTGCAAAAAGTGTGGTAGTTGTTTCCTTCTATGAGTCCTTTCATCATGCAACTAGATCTGCTGTACAAACAAAAACAACCTGCATCTATTAGACTATTCCCCAATCTCCTCGGTGAGAACCAAAGAAGTGGTTGTTATTAGGAACCTCCTCCAAGTCTAAGGTTTTTATGTAATCTCTGTCCCCCACAGCCAATGTCACTTGGTCAAAGTCTTGATCGCACAGATTGCTTAACAATAATTATTATATTGGTCTTTAGCACCCTGGGTGGGAGAGTCAGCCAATCAGGTGGCTCAGAACCCAGACTGACACTACCAGTGAAAGCCCACGTTCTTTGCTGCCTGATGGCCGGGTCCGCAGCCCACCATCTTCCCCGCACCTGACCCCGCTTTTTTCTAAAAAACCTCCCCCCAATTTCACTTAGCTATTGGCTGTGGCAGCAAGTCCCACTGCCGCAGATGCTGCTTCTCCCGTCCCAGCTCTGACCGCCATGGAAATGGAAGAGCGGCTCCGTATAGAGCCCTGCCTTCCTTTTCCATGGCAGCCATGTTGGTACAGTATTTTCTCTCTGTGAATTGGGACGGTGTGGGGCGTCACATGGAAGTAAAGAAAATACTTTCCATTTTTTAAAAAAAAAAACATTACCACCCGCATAGCATGCTACACGTGTTCTAATGGCAATTTGCCCCTCAGTGGCTGGGCCCACCCTTTGGGTAATGTCCCACCAACCTCTTTAAGAGACTCTTCGTTTGCTCAGGACCTTAACTTTGGTGTCGGGCTATGGGACCGGCCACCTCGGGGCATATCAGCTCATAATTCACATTGTTTGATGTTTGCAAGTTATGATGGAGAAACGTCTCTCTCATTGCTGTGACCACTGGTGCCTACAAACAGTTTCTTTATTCAAGAAAGGGAACTGCATGCAGAGGGATGCAGAGGAAGTGAGCTCAAATGCTAAAAGCTTAGATATCCATTGGCCCCTGGACTCACATGGGTAAAAAACTTGTGCAGTGCTCCACCCACTTGGTTGTGGCGTGCCTCTTGCAGATGAAAGCCTTAAATGGGTCATCATCTGTAATACTGCACATACATTTCAAACTGTTGTGACACCATCCGAGACAAAGCAACCCACACATGCTATGAGATTATAGAAAATAATACAAAGGTAACTAAAGGACCAAAACAATTAATTAATTACCCCTCCACCATTAATCCAGGCAACTCAACATTATTCAAATGCCCATCTCCTTGGATTGCATTTACCTCTGTTCTTTTTCTTATTTTATAAAGGTGTTCACTTATCTTTAGCAAAAACGTTTTTCAGGTGAGCTGCTTCCTGCGCAGTCGTTAAAGAATCCTTCCAAAGTTTATCCCCAAAAAGGATTCAATTAGTCAACTTTTCTCTCATACAAGGAGTTTCCGAGTAGCTTGAAAGTAGGCCAGATCACTCACTCAGAACATAATCCACAACTAGTCTGATAGATCTTAATTAGTACTGCTTTCTATACAGTCTCCCTTTCCTTGCAGACACCTCTGAGAACTGTGTAGACAAACAACCTGACCAATTCATCACAGAATACAACCTTCTTGGAGACCATGGATCCTGCTTCAGAGCACGGCGACACATGGAAGTAACCGCTATCGAGGTTACAGATGATACACTTTTCATATTTGGCACTGGAGAAGCCTGCCTCCTCATTCTTCTAGATCCTATGGCGGCATTTGATGTGGACAGACCTACAGCAAATAAGCTCCCTCTAGGATACCTATCAAATGATAAAGGTCCTCCATACCGGTTCAGAGGCCCAGGGGAGTTCTGCATGCTCTATAATCCCACCTATCCTACTTACAATGCATATAGAACCTCTAGGTGTAGTGTCCAAGGCCCTCCAATTGAACAACCACCAATATGCACATGACACACAACTGTACATAAAACTCACCTCGCAAAAGGACATTACACACCTCATTAAAAGCATATTCAAAATCCAAACCTGCTTGACCCAGCACTGCTATCCCCAAATGACAAAATGCCAGCTATTTCCCTCAACCGCTTGAAAACTTCACTTTCAAACTTAGATGACACATTCGTCTGTCTAGGGAATTATCATGATGTTATGGAAAAACATTTCAGACTACGTATTCACATCAATACATGAATTCTATGTGTCATATCCGTCAGTATGCTCCTGTATGAATAGACCTATACAAATAAAAATCACCGAAACACATTTAAAAGTGCTGTTTATAATTGACAGTTTTCATTTTGTAAATAGGAACAGGACTGTATGTGCACTGTGGAAGGTTATGTGTAAATAGGGGCACCAGAGAATTGTTTGTCTTCGAGAGAGCTGACACAAGTTTATCTGTTAAATCTTGCAAAAGCAGAATAAATAGGTTCATAACTATCTTCTTCTCTTCCAAAACCACATCTTTTAATTACATCGTATCCTACTTAGAAACAAATGCCCCATCAGTTCACGAGTAATACAGTGAAAATAGAACATGCAGTCATCTGTATAACAGATATTGACCCAATCTGTTGGCCTTCTTGGGTTATGACTTAATTGTTATCACGAATGCAGGCAACTGGGCTGGGCAACACATTTTTCAAAGGCTATTTCCAATACTAAGATGGTTGGATGCCCTTATCAGTGAATTAGATGGAGTATTGAAATATGTCATGTTCACATGGCCCTTGAGCAACTATTTTGTCTTTCAGCAGCACATGGCAGGTGACCTGTGAGAACAACAACATTGCATAAATGCTCTTCTAATGAATGCATTCTATAGAAAGCATGTTTTATACAGTTATTGAGTTAAACAAAATACCTGTAACTGTGTAGAAATGAAAGCTTGGAAAATAAAATCCACATATTTGTGAATCTTATCATAACAACATTTTAAATATGTTGTGAGTATACATGTGAGTGAGTCGCCACGTGTTTGAATATATCAGATGTGTTTGCTGCCTTGGATCACTGAATCTCCAAAGTCATTATGATTTAAATAGGACAGACTCATGTATTATATATATGCTAAAACAAAGAGGTGATGGCTGGAAGGTTTAGACTGAATCTTAACCACTGGCATTGCTCGGGGCAACCCTCCAGACCATCGTTCTTCGCCTGCCAAGCCATTACAGAAGGGGAAAGACCATATGCAAATCAGGCTTGGCCCCACCCCAAAAGGGGAAGTCCAGCCCGAACTGCTAGGTCACATCCCTTCTGCACGAGACCACAAGCATCCCCAAACATGTTTCACCCTTGTTGGGGCTCATCAGTGAGGAGTAGCTTCGGTCTCTAGGACAAGCAGGCACGGGACCCACGTCTGGGCATACCCGTCCCACTCGGGGTGACAAAGCAAAAACAAAGAGGTGATGGCTGGAAGGTTTAGACTGAATCTTAACCACTGGCATTGCTCGGGCAACCCTCCAGACCATCGTTCTTCGCCTGCCAAGCCATTACAGAAGGGGAAAGACCATATCCAAATCAGGCTTGGCCCCACCCCAAAAGGGGAAGTCCAGCCTGAACTGCTAGGTCACATCCCTTCTGCACGAGACCACAAGCATCCCCAAACATGTTTCACCCTTGTTGGGGCTGATCAGTGAGGAGTAGCTTGGGTCTCTAGGCCCAGCAGGCACGGGACCCACGTCTGGGCATACCCGTCCCACTCGGGGTGACAAAGCAAAAACAAAGAGGTGATGGCTGGAAGGTTTAGACTGAATCTTAACCACTGGCATTGCTCGGGGCAACCCTCCAGACCATCGTTCTTCGCCTGCCAAGCCATTACAGAAGGGGAAAGACCATATGCAAATCAGGCTTGGCCCCACCCCAAAAGGGGAAGTCCAGCCCGAACTGCTAGGTCACATCCCTTCTGCACGAGACCACAAGCATCCCCAAACATGTTTCACCCTTGTTGGGGCTCATCAGTGAGGAGTAGCTTGGGTCTCTAGGCCCAGCAGGCACGGGACCCACGTCTGGGCATACCCGTCCCACTCGGGGTGGCAAAGCAAAAACAAAGAGGTGATGGCTGGAAGGTTTAGACTGAATCTTAACCACTGGCATTGCTCGGGGCAACCCTCCAGACCATCGTGCTTCGCCTGCCAAGCCATTACAGAAGGGGAAAGACAATATGCAAATCAGGCTTGGCCCCACCCCAAAAGGGGAAGTCCAGCCCGAACTGCTAGGTCACATCCCTTCTGCACGAGACCACAAGCATCCCCAAACATGTTTCACCCTTGTTGGGGCTCATCAGTGAGGAGTAGCTTGGGTCTCTAGGCCCAGCAGGCACGGGACCCACGTCTGGGCATACCCGTCCCACTCGGGGTGACAAAGCAAAAACAAAGAGGTGATGGCTGGAAGGTTTAGACTGAATCTTAACCACTGGCATTGCTCGGGGCAACCCTCCAGACCATCGTTCTTCGCCTGCCAAGCCATTACAGAAGGGGAAAGACCATATGCAAATCAGGCTTGGCCCCACCCCAAAAGGGGAAGTCCAGCCCGAACTGCTAGGTCACATCCCTTCTGCACGAGACCACAAGCATCCCCAAACATGTTTCACCCTTGTTGGGGCTCATCAGTGAGGAGTAGCTTGGGTCTCTAGGCCCAGCAGGCACGGGACCCACGTCTGGGCATACCCGTCCCACTCGGGGTGACAAAGCAAAAACAAAGAGGTGATGGCTGGAAGGTTTAGACTGAATCTTAACCACTGGCATTGCTCGGGGCAACCCTCCAGACCATCGTTCTTCGCCTGCCAAGCCATTACAGAAGGGGAAAGACCATATGCAAATCAGGCTTGGCCCCACCCCAAAAGGGGAAGTCCAGCCCGAACTGCTAGGTCACATCCCTTCTGCACGAGACCACAAGCATCCCCAAACATGTTTCACCCTTGTTGGGGCTCATCAGTGAGGAGTAGCTTGGGTCTCTAGGCCCAGCAGGCACGGGACCCACGTCTGGGCATACCCGTCCCACTCGGGGTGACAAAGCAAAAACAAAGAGGTGATGGCTGGAAGGTTTAGACTGAATCTTAACCACTGGCATTGCTCGGGGCAACCCTCCAGACCATCGTTCTTCGCCTGCCAAGCCATTACAGAAGGGGAAAGACCATATGCAAATCAGGCTTGGCCCCACCCCAAAAGGGGAAGTCCAGCCCGAACTGCTAGGTCACATCCCTTCTGCACGAGACCACAAGCATCCCCAAACATGTTTCACCCTTGTTGGGGCTCATCAGTGAGGAGTAGCTTGGGTCTCTAGGCCCAGCAGGCACGGGACCCACGTCTGGGCATACCCGTCCCATTCGGGGTGACAAAGCAAAAACAAAGAGGTGATGGCTGGAAGGTTTAGACTGAATCTTAACCACTGGCATTGCTCGGGGCAACCCTCCAGACCATCGTTCTTCGCCTGCCAAGCCATTACAGAAGGGGAAAGACCATATGCAAATCAGGCTTGGCCCCACCCCAAAAGGGGAAGTCCAGCCCGAACTGCTAGGTCACATCCTTTCTGCACGAGACCACAAGCATCCCCAAACATGTTTCACCCTTGTTGGGGCTCATCAGTGAGGAGTAGCTTGGGTCTCTAGGCCCAGCAGGCACGGGACCCACGTCTGGGCATACCCGTCCCACTCGGGGTGACAAAGCAAAAACAAAGAGGTGATGGCTGGAAGGTTTAGACTGAATCTTAACCACTGGCATTGCTCGGGGCAACCCTCCAGACCATCGTTCTTCGCCTGCCAAGCCATTACAGAAGGGGAAAGACCATATGCAAATCAGGCTTGGCCCCACCCCAAAAGGGGAAGTCCAGCCCGAACTGCTAGGTCACATCCCTTCTGCACGAGACCACAAGCATCCCCAAACATGTTTCACCCTTGTTGGGGCTCATCAGTGAGGAGTAGCTTGGGTCTCTAGGCCCAGCAGGCACGGGACCCACGTCTGGGCATACCCGTCCCACTCGGGGTGACAAAGCAAAAACAAAGAGGTGATGGCTGGAAGGTTTAGACTGAATCTTAACCACTGGCATTGCTCGGGGCAACCCTCCAGACCATCGTTCATCGCCTGCCAAGCCATTACAGAAGGGGAAAGACCATATGCAAATCAGGCTTGGCCCCACCCCAAAAGGGGAAGTCCAGCCCGAACTGCTAGGTCACATCCCTTCTGCACGAAACCACAAGCATCCCCAAACATGTTTCACCCTTGTTGGGGCTCATCAGTGAGGAGTAGCTTGGATCTCTAGGCCCAGCAGGCACGGGACCCACGTCTGGGCATACCCGTCCCACTCGGGGTGACAAAGCAAAAACAAAGAGGTGATGGCTGGAAGGTTTAGACTGAATCTTAACCACTGGCATTGCTCGGGGCAACCCTCCAGACCATCGTTCTTCGCCTGCCAAGCCATTACAGAAGGGGAAAGACCATATGCAAATCAGGCTTGGCCCCACCCCAAAAGGGGAAGTCCAGCCCGAACTGCTAGGTCACATCCCTTCTGCACGAGACCACAAGCATCCCCATATATGCTTCCACTTGGCAGAAGGTGAGGGGTGTGCAAATCCTCTTTTAGAATAATACAACAATTCTAGCAATATTGCAGACTATAATGTCATGAAAGGGGTGTTTTCAAGAGGTAAGGAGAAATGAACTTAACACAATTCTCCAGGATGCAAATCAATATATGGAGCAAAATACGCCAAGGGCATCCTTTCCCAGCCTGATAGTTGACAAAGTTGTTGGAAGTAGGGTTTGGAGACTACTCCCCAAATCATGTAATCAACGATAATGTAGACCACGCGTCTGCAGCCTTTGGCTCTCTAGTTGCTTTGGACTACAACTCCCATCAGCCCTGATCATGGCAGTGGTAGACCAAAGCATCTGAAGATTCACAGTTTGCACACCCCTGGTATAGACAAAGTAGAATTATGTTTTAGAAGGTATTGGACAAATAGGATCGGGCAGCATCATAGAATTCCGGAAAGGAAGGGATTTAGGGACTATTTAAGACAGAACCCAAAGGTAGACGGGACAGACTGGCAGACAAAGAGAGCCAAGAATGGAAGATGAGAGATTTAATGCATTATATAAATTGAAATGTGAGCAACTGTTTTGAATAGTGGTGCCATTCCATCCTGTATAGCGTTAGTGCATATCGGTGATTACACCTCAGTAAGACATATCACCAGGGAAACAATGTTTTGTTTCTCCCACTATTCAGCACCACTTTCGCCGCATATTTTAGGATCACAGTTTGTTTAGGAAATTATCCTGGTCCTAGAATATGTTGGGAAGGCTGAATATTTGGAGAACAAATACATTGTAGACCAAATCAATCTGTTTTCCACTGATGTAATCACATATAACCAGTGTACTTATTCAGAGTAACAAGCAGTATCAAGCAGTCTGCATTGCATGACATCTGTGTCTGTACTGAAAGTCTGAGTTGATTAACCAATTTTTCAAAAGTGACCATGGTCTACATAGTCACCTTTTGGTGGGAGGTTTAAAAAAATGTCTACATTAAATAAAACATATTTTTACAACACACTGAGCCTCATTATGAGGTTGGAGGTAGCCTTGCCGGTAAGAGTGGCAACGCTACCTCCATACCGGCATGAAAGTCCAACACCCGTGAATGGGCAATTACCGGGGTATTCAACCCCGTCATACCCGGTAATTGCCCTTTCCCGGGTGCCAGTGCCGGTAGATCCCCATTACCATTTCAGCCCCATAGGGGTCAATGGGAATGGGGATGCCTGTAGCACCGGCACCATTCCTAACGGTGCCGGTGCTAGAGGCATGCTGTGCTCGCGGGTGCCTTTCATTCCGCCAGGGAAGACCTGGTGGAATGAAAGGCACCCGCAGCACAACTCTTGCCGGTCCGGTAACAAGCGTACCAGTACCATTGTTACCGGACCGGCAACCTCGTAATGAGGCCCACTGTGTTTACTGTGTCGGGTTTTGGTGGTAGGTTGCTGTATTTTGGAACCAACAAACTGTGGTTATTAGCATAGATTTAAAAATGAAAAACACATTTTGTGTGCTCATTTTTGGGGTGGGATGTTGTGTTGCCCGAGTGGGTGTCACAAGTCAAAACATATTTAGACCAAGTATTGTAAGCAATGCCAAATCATTTGGGTTCTTGCTTGACAACAGACCACACCATGATCTCCACATTGAAAACACTATGACAATGCTGAATTTCAACTATGGTTCAACTATGTCTTCAGGGGAATACAAAACACCTCATTCCAGAAGCAGACCTACCATCTGTGTTGGAAGCAGTAGCAATTTTAATACTAGATTATGGGAATGCTCTCCATGCTGCTCTCCCAACCTTTTGGCTGACTCTCTAAAGGTTATTCAGCATGCAGCTGCGCGCCTGGCTATTGGTACCGTCCGTATTAACCACGCCATTCCAGATAGAATCAAACTCCACTCTCTGCTAATTAAAGCCTGCTGCATCTTCAAGATACATGTCTTGGCTCCACAGCTCCCTGAAATAAATGAAAATCCAACATTTATTTTCAGGAGGCTTCAGCAACATTCTACACGGTATGAAAAATGTCGAACTGGAAAGGCCTAGTTTCAAGAAGAAAACTGCCCTCAGCTCCTCCTATGGTAATGGGGCAAGGATCTGGAACTCTCACTAGAATTGCCCTGTGCTTCCTCCTTTGCCACCTTCTGCTAAGAACCAAACCTTTTTTGTTTTTCAAGAATGTCCTTACTCAGAGAAAATGCTTTTCTCATTCATTCTCCTCACCCCATTCTTCCCTAAGATCTGTTAACTGAGAATTTCCCCTAAAATACAGAAATATCTCTCTCCTCATCCACCTTCACTCATGTCACCTACTCTATTATCTAGCATGGCCCAACAGACCAGATTTCCTGGTCCCCATGTACTCATTGACTTCATAATTTCTGCCTTATGCCTATTGCTTCATTATTAGCATATGGATCTCTCAGCCGCCTTCAGAGCAGCGGATCACTGTATCCTTATTGACCGACTGAAGATGATCGAAAGAGTTTTGGCACATTCTATTCGCGGGATTGAGTCTTTTCTAACAGGATGGCAACAACAGGTCAATCTGGGAGCTTGGGTGTCTGCCCCCATGGATCAGACCTCTGGAGTGCTGTAGGGATCTTCCCTGTCTCACATGCTATTTAATCTCTACTTGCATCCTCTGTTGGATATCCTGAGGCAACAAAAGGTGAATTGCCACTCACATGCCAATGATACACAGGTATATGCTTATATTGGCAATGTGGAAGACTCCATCCTGAGAGTTAAGGTTTGCCATGGAAAAAGGTTATTAGCTGGATGACTGCTAACTTGCTCCAGCTTAATGCCAGGAAACAGAGGTGGCACTGTTCAGACCTAAACACCTCCTGGAAATGGGTAATTAACTGCCCTCAGACAGCCCATTTTATGGGAATGGACCACTCATTTGCCACCAAGATCAAAACTGTAGGCTGTATATGGTTAGAGAACCTGAGCAGTGAGGCCCAAGTGAGTGCCAAGGTGCAGTCCATTTTCTAAAATGTCAGGTTCTACCCTATGTACCATTAGATAAGCAGGCTGCAGTGGTCGGAGCACTAGTACACTCTCAACTGGAGTATTGCAAGAGCCTTCTAGCAGGGATTCCTGTGAAACAGTACTAGCGGCTTCAACAAGCACACAATGCTGCAGTGAGATTGGTGGTGGGGTCGAAGAAATCAGCCCACATCTGAGGATTTCGCTGCTCCCTGCACTGGCTGCCTTATTTTCAAATTCCTAAACAACCTGGCCCCGGCCAAGTGGCAGGCAAAATTCACAGATGCAGTCCAGCCCGTTCACTTCGGTCTGAGGAAAAATTGCTATTAAGGATCCCATCATCTGCCTTTGTGTCCAGGGGTGACCAGAGTTTTGCAGGCTACCACTGAGAGTCTGGAATGGACTACCTTTACAGATTTGGGCAGTTAAATCACTGAGTCTTTTTCGAAAAGCAGTAAAGACTCATTTATTTAAATGAATACCTCCACTGTTGGGGATGTGCCGATCCCCACCAACTCCACTTACTACTTGCCAGTGGAATGTTGGAATGTGTTTCTTTCTGTTCTCTCTGTTTATGAGTTGATATGTCATCGGCACCCAGATACGATTAAGTTCATCGGGTCTGCGCGTAATAAATCATTGAAAATCAAATCAAATCAAAATGATATCCCTCTAGTTCAGTCACACTAATTTGAATGCTTCAATATGCTTCTCCCCTTTTGCACACCCCGATTCCACATGGCCTGTATCTCCTTCTTTGTGGTCCTCTTTACCTGAACTTTTTCCTCTCTATTTTAGCCTGCTTCCTATCCCCCCACTCTATCCCTACCATGCCACATGCTGATGGTGCCATAGCTAGTTTGTTATTATCCTATGCTCAACCTTCCTGCATCGATCCCACTCGCAACATCCTTGCTCCAGGAGGATAGCTCAGGGGCAACACGTTTCCCTTGGAAACAAGACAACACAAAGTGTCATGGGTTTGAATCCTGCTTTCATGCTTAGAGCCTGGACTTTGTCTTTAAGCGCGATATACACGCTCAATTTTATTTCTTATTTGTGTTCTTTCTGACACCAATGCCTCCCTGTCAGCCCATTCTGTCTCTCCTTGCTCACCTTATCCTAAATGCTTATGGCTTTAAGACTGCCATAAGTTCTCAGATTGCCTCTCCCTTTACTAGGCAGCTGCCCTCTCTTTCCTGATGCCCTCTTTGATATGTTTTTGAATCCTCTTACTTTACCCAGACCATGTACACTCTGCATCTACATGTGCTTTCATGTATGCCTACAAATCCTTATTGCTGTGTGTATGTGTGTGGGTGTGTGTGGGTGTTTATCGTTTTTTAAAGTATTTTATAGCACTCTGAGCCCCTTTAGAGCCTGGCTTAGTCTTAATAATGCTGCATAAACACATATTTCAGAGGTGGATGTGTATATAATTATGGAATGAATCCTACTGTTCACATTCATTCGCATATTGGTCATTGGAGGACAACGAAGGATCTCCTTTGAACATTACCCTGTTCAGGGTTTAATAGAGGTCAGACCATAAGCAGAGACATATTGCGCCAGGATGGGAGGTGGTCTATGGGCTTCATATGTTGGGTTCAATGGTGCACACGGGTGATCCTCGCCAGGGTCTCCGATGTCCCAGCATTTGCAGCTGTTAATCAAATGTCAAACAAGAGATGTATTAGAACTGGCTCGGCAATTGGTAGTGAGGCTGTTCGTGCATATCAGCTGGATCAGATTACAGCATAGCACATAGACGCCGTCTCAATAAATACATAGGGTCTTTGCAGGTTATGAAAAACATACACTTAACTGTTTATTGACAGAAAAATAGCGCACAGGATACTTTAGGAAAACGAAGGATAATCAAAAGACATGATTAGTCATTTATAACGCACTTAATAACCGGAGATTTCTAAGCGCGGACCCGGGGACGGAACCTGTGTTGCGTGACATTGTCATGTTTTCAAGGTGAGCACGTTGCCTCTGAGCTATCCTCTCGAGACACAGAAGAGACGATGAAGTTCAACTTGACTTAAAACAGAAGCACATATAGTTTAAAATATAAATCTAAGAGTATCTCACTAATGCAATCTGCTCAAACAATGTTGGCTGTTAATTCTTTATCCTGAACACTCGAGGCAATTTAAAGTCTCTCACAATTCTCTAGGCTAGTGACTAAGGCTACTTAAGGTAGCTCAGGTTCAGTTAAAGATACGTCCACAGTGAGTTGGCTTTGCCTCTTGCCAAGGAGATGTGCTGACAGCCCTTAATCCATGGGCTGCATTTTAATCCACATGCATAAAGGCACAGAAGTGGGAAATGGCTTGCCCGAGCGGAGCGGGCACGATGTGGGGAATGTAGCCTTTGCGTTCCCGTGCTCAGCCTTGCCTTCACCCACGTCACATATGTGATGCGGCTAGGGAAGGCTCTTTTGTGTGTGTTTGGGCTTGTTTTGCTATGTTCTTGACTGTGTTTATTTTGTTTTCGAGATACTACACATAACACTTTGGTTTCGTTTGTACTGTTTCCTATCACCGCAAGCATGCATCTGGCTGGGAGGATAGCTCAGCAGCATTGCATTTGTCTTGGAAGCAAGACAATGCTGAGCCACACAGGTTGAAATCCTGTTCTTGTGCTTAGAGACTGGTCCCTGGTATTACGCGTGTGATATAAGTTTCATTAGTTCATTAGTGCACAGGTTGCTTTGTCTCGAATGTTGTCAAAAATAGGGTGGAAATGCATATGCCGCATTATAGATGATGACTCTTTTAATGCCCATCACCGTTAATTTGCATGCCACAACTAAGTGCATGACGGACTGGACCAAGTCTTCCACCCATGTGGGTCGATGGCTGGCGGTGTCAGTGCCCCAGGTGCTGCAGCAGTGTTCAGAGCAATAAGGGGGACATTTCTCCATCATGTCTCGAGCCTCTTGGGCTTCCTCCTGTATGCGGCTGCCATTCCTGAATAAGCGATCTGTCTGTAGTTACCAGCAGTCACAGCGGCGCGGGAGAGGTTTCTTCATCGTGTCTTGTGGCCATCAGAATATGTAGCTAGGGGTCAATAAAATAATTATAGAAGAATGGTGGTCACCATGGTTTTGCATGGCAGCCATACGTATTACCCTCAGGTATGTAAACCCAGGACATGCCAAATCTCCTGGCACGGATAATCTGCCAGCTCAAAAATGAGTCTGTTTCTCAGTGGCAGTGTGTGGAAAATCCAAGTAACCAAGTTTGCATTCTAAGAGCCTTAGCACAACTTCATGCTGATTCAACGACACCTCAGTCGATGGTCCAAATCAATACTATCAAAATGATCAACAGCAAACAGGTTGTCCACCTGGCCATAAGGGCTTTCTCACGGGACAAACATGTATTGATCCAAATGGTGCACATTGTAGCTTCCCAGTCATGCAGTGAGCTGTGATGTACACTTTTGACCTTCTCAGCACTATGCAGGAATGGCTCTTCACATGCTGAAGAGCATTTCATCACAGGATGTTCTTCACTGCAAGAACAGCCTTAAACGTGGATAGGCTGTGTTTTAGGCAACAGCTAGGATTAGAAAAGTTCTCCACAGGCAGTATGCAGTGACACTAGGATTTCAACCAACTTGGAACGAGGGTGTGTGGTAGGGTGGGCCCCTGCACAGAGATGATTGTATAGGCTCAACTATCTCAAGATTGCTTCCAATTAACTGTACTTCAACGGAGATGCCAGGAGACAAGATGTATTTTCCAAGGTGGGCAAAAGATTGCATCAGATTCAGGAATACTCTTGTTTGCAGCCTGTGTCAATGGGAGGGAGTGGATCTTGATTCTCAGTGGGTATTCAATGAGTGTCGTCTCATCAAAGACGTAGCCAAAGTGTTGAGGTAACTCCACTCCTACACCCAAGAGGCTCATGAGCAAGCACTGGAAGATGAATATTACAGGTCCTTGTTAAAAAGAGACCAGACAACTTTGACAACTTGCTTTTGCAAGTGTGTTACCTTTATAGTAATAGGAACAGGAGAAGCTCAAATAAAAGGCAGTCATTAACAGACTCCCTGTGACAGGAAACATTATGTAGAGGTGGAGCCAAGTACCCCCACTCAAAGCTCCGCCCCCATGCTGCCTATATGCTGTGAACCACAGTGTGCAACACGTGCAGTACCTGTAATGAATGTCTATACCGCAAAGAATCATGGAAGTAAGGTACCCATTAAGAAAACCAGAAATGCACTCACGACAATGTGATGGCTATTTGAATGAAATCCCAAAGGAGGAATGAAAATGAGCAAGAAAGGAAATTGGTGATGTCATGGAAAGAAGAACCAATGCATCCTAAACAGAGACACGAGGCTGAAGAATGTAAACATTCCATGAGATCTGAAGACAAAGTGATAACAATGAACAACATTTCGGGCTCGAAATGAAGATGCTCATGCTATAGAAACAATGAAGAAAATGCCATTTTACAATTGTACAGATGCAGTAAATGCATGTAGGGAAAGGTATTCTTAAGGCTGGCTACGTAGTGAATAGATTGCGGCGATGCACCAACATATATGCATAGGAATGTATAGACGATGGATGTTTCACAACGCACTTTAGCAGACTCTGGACCCTTGAATAGAAAGTCTTTTTCAGTGTGGCGTAGTTTGAAAATGACTTAATGTTAACGCATGAAAAGAACAAACTCCTGTCTGAGGTGAGGAGCAAGAACATTGAAGACGTCAGAGGCTCATAATTTAATAGTATTTTAAATACAGAAAAGCTATGAAACATGGTCTCCAATCACATGGTCGGATGAAAATAGATACTGAGTTGAGCTGTATCGATAAAACCAAGAGACAAAGTATGCCTTTACTCCCCTTTATTCTCAGGTACAGAGAAGATTTCCAAGGCAAATGTTGAAAGGCTAATTGACAGGCAGACTGCAAGAGTGATGATAGATGCCAGGCTAATTAGGTGGGAATATATGGTCATGATCAGCCCATCAGCACCTGGGTGCCAGCCTGCGTGCTGATAGCATTTGGGGAATATTACAGAGGGGTATAAGGTTGCCAACAGAGGGCCACGTAATAGAGAGCCCTATGGTTAAAGTAACCACTAGGACATTGTGTATATGATGATGTTCATAATGACTTGCACTAGAGGAGGGCTTAGTTGCCCCACCTGATGTTAGAGACCCAATCACTTTCTCTGACAACTATGGAACGATACCTAGATGTTCCCTTTAAGCCTATCACTTTCCCAAGCAGGTTTTAGTAGTTTGCCACGTAGATTGACATTGATGATGACAAGGTTTTGCTAAATAAACTGTATTTTTTATGAAACTCTTTGAGTAAGAAGATCAAGCAGATGTTCGTTGATGTTCGTTATGCTCCCTGTTTTAGATAATTGAAAATAAAACAGACGTACTTTGCCAACTTCTGAGTCAGTCTGATTATTGATGTTTGAGTACATTCTGTATCCCCATCCATCTCAAAATATTGCCACCCCATCTTAAAGGGCCTAGTGTCAATTACATCATAATAATGGACTTCTTAGGGTAAGAGATTCCCCTACCAGCCTGATGTTCCCTTCAATCATGGAGTTCAGAAATGTCCAAAATGAATGTGGGCATAAAAGTAGCAGTGCACAATAAGTATTAAGCACAGGCAAACACACACAAAAAGCATTGGTGTGCCTCAGGACACAAACCCAGACAATAGAGTAGTTACAAGACATGAACAAAATACAAAATGCTAAATAAATACTAACATAGTCCTTAGATGCGCAGCCAGATGAATCATAGATGGATATAGATCATCATGCTGAGAAGTTGTCATCAGCATTTCCATCCGTCAATTACATAAGTGTGAACTTTGTTTCTTGGCTGGGATTGGGGAGTAAATGTAATACACTGGCATAACTCATAAACTATAGCTTTTGCTGATTTCATTGATCATTTGATCATTTTCGGGGGGGGGGGTCTTAGTTTCTTGTATTCCCACCACCCATCCCTTAAAACACATGAGAACAATATTGCCTGAACTGCAAATTTTTTTCTTAAAGTTAGCAGTTCTCCTTCGGTTAATAAATAATAATGCAAGCAAAACACTCACGGTCTCATGACAATGTTGGTGGAGTGGCAAAACATCTACTATTTTCAAACAGTGGGTGTTTTACCACTCCGCCAAAATCTGAGTTTCCTTAACGAAACTCATGTGTCTGCCAGCTTTTGAGTGGAGGTAGTTACCTACACAGAAATGTAGTACCACATGTGGTAAATATGACATGTGGTAATTGTTATATGCCGTTAATAGCAGACCTCTAGATTTCTAAGTGACTCCAAAATGGGGAGTAAAAGAAAGATCTGAATGACTTGAAATCACACTGACCTTTCCGTGTACCCGCTATTTACTGCATGCAGTAACAGTAAAAGAGTTTGATATTGTCACCAGAAAGAATACAACCACATTCTATATCAGGCCGTCTGCATTTGGCATTTTATCCAAAGCTACAGGTAAAACAACTGATGATTTCTTCTGGCTTCTCAGATGCTGCAAGTGAATGCATCCCGCAGAACATCCCATTGTGGAAAGAGTATGGGTGCTCTGCATGCCGCCAGCGCACTCCACGCCTGCAATTTGTTCATCTAGTGATTCCAACCTCGTAAGGATCGGAGGATCTTCCTTCTCAACCTTAGCCCCAACCCTGTGGAACTCACTCCCCCATCATATTTGACACACCCAAGACTACATGACCTTCCGCAAAGCTCTAAAAACCTGGCTCTTTCCATAAAACCGACTAAGACCTTCTAAGGTGACTAAGACCTGCAACCCGATGACAAATGCTCAATGAGCTCAGGAGCAACGACACCCCAAAAGCACCTAAGTCACTAATAAGTTACGTTGAACGCAGCAATCGCAAACGCTCATCTGAAATACGGAACACCAAGCTCGTTAGATCAGAACTCCACCCAGACACTCACCTCTCCTATCACTATGCTCACTCTCTACACCATCACACAATTAGAGCGCAGCTACACCCCTCAATCAATTTGGCCTAGCTGCTCACATACAAACAATACTCCATGAACACCTCAACACTCTGATAAAAAGCAGCTATACCCACGAAATTTGGGCGTAGCTGCACACATAGGCGTCCTACACAGGCCTAATGCAGCCAAAATCCAGTCTTGGTGACCTCCCTCCAGACTGCACACATTCAGCTGATATCAAATGCCACCACAGCTAATACTAGGATGTAGCTACCATCAGGCAATCACATCAGCTGTGCACATAATCGGTGCCCCCAAGCACCCTATTGCACCCTACTCTCAAGACTGACCTGGACTACGGTCCCCAAGGGCATTCAACCTACTAGCGCTTTGAGGTCATACCAATGACATATAGAGCCATGTTTGATGTAATGTTGTTGCACAGTTTTTCTTTTTTCCCCCAAAGGAGCTAATCAAATAAACACAAAACTGAGAAAAGAAGACTAGAACATTATATATTGAGCAAAGCACTTCTTGCTCAGATGTACTTCCCGTTAACAAAAAAGAGGGCAATCCACATAGAAACCAATATTCATTTCATTGTCATAGATGTTCAGAGAAAGTAATAAACTTATGGAGAAGGATTTGAATCAGTGCCGGATAGGTCACTAGAGGAAACAACAAAATACAGGTGCACTCTGGTAACTTTGCAGTTCTGGTATATTTAAATTAAGATAAAAATAATAAGAACATCAATGTAACAACCAAAGACATGTGACAAAAATTCTAAAAACATACATTAAGTTAAAGGTATGTGCAAACAAAAGATACATATATATATGTACATAATTAGATTCTTAGATCAAAACAAATCACAAGTAGTCGGAAAAAATAGTCAAACTGAAGTAATAATTACAGTCATCTGCACAGTAACAGACTTGTGTTTAGAGAGTAAATTGAACAAATCCTGTTGGGCAAAAAGGAATCAGGATATTGTTATATGTAAAGGATACAGGGCTGTAGTCATTTACAGGAATGTGGACCTGTTAGCTATTTGAGCAAGTCTTCAAATTTGTTGAGTGCCACATGTACTTCCCAAACAAAGTTACAAGCAGTAATACCACTACAACTACTAATGTAGTGAGTATTATTATAATCAGTTATCATAGTTTAAACTGCAGCCTGGACCTCCTCTTGTCACTTTGATAATTTGTGTTATTATTTAACAACTTAATAGTATGCATAAGTCACTACCCTCTTTTGAAACTCGGCTACATGTCCATAAACAAAAGTGCATACTTATTGTTCATTTATAGACAAATGCCAATGTGTTTGTTCACAATTGTACAGTTTGAATTTTTAAGCATGGCTCGAGACCGGTCGCTGTCTCATAGATAGACCTAATGCATTCATTTCATGGCCTATGCTGTCAATCAACAGCCTGACACAGAATACATTACTTCTAAGTGGACCATTCATTTGCTGCCTTCTGATTGGAGCCTGGTCATTGCACAGTTTCGGATTGGAGTGGAGGATGTGATGTTTCATAGAGCATAGTTAGCTAGTCAAGGAAATGGTACGTGTGTGTACGCGCATCTGTGTATAGGTGAGTAGTTGTGTCTGAAGTGCCTGTGTGTTTTATGTTGCTTATGGGCAACAGCAGGACATGCCTGCAGATGCCCCGTACATTAAATGGATAATATACAATTACAAATATGAAAAATCACTCATCTGTAACCGTATCACTAGTTGCAGTGTGTTTTTATTTGCACATAAACGTACGGTGTGCACGCCGAACCCAGCAGATTTGTGGTGCATGGGCTGTTCTCATTTTACATATTGGGGAGCTCCACCACGTCTATATTGCTGTAGCGCCCATTGCCAGAGCACGTGTGACAACAGCTCCTGTTAATGGCACGATTGTAGATCCAAATAAGCCACGAGTGGTGGCCTCTTCTCATCCCATTGATCTCATTTCCAAAACCACAATGGTTACCAGATCAAATTCGAAGAATGTTCTCATGCTTGTACCACGTACCCAGCAATGTCAGCAAAAAACGCGTTACATTATTACATTTAAGAAAGCCCTTTCTACATCCAAAGGGCCTGATTCACAGAACCGTTTTGTAATGGTGCAATCCCATAGGAAAACGCTCTGTGAATCAGGCCCTATGTATTTACAGATTTTTCTTTTTTTAAAACGTGTATACAATCACAAGCTTTTAAGGGAAATGACTAGTATTTACAAAGTTTAAAAGTAAAACTATTAGTGCAGGGTGTTGCCGAAACGTGTGTTGCTATGAGCAGGAGTGCTCTGGTTCAAACAATGTCTCCTGTTTAGGAACTTTTCTGCTCTCGTCAGACCAGCACAACCCGTGTCCCTGCCTGCCAGCATAGTAACCATGACTTTAAGTGGGCCCACCCCTGACTAGCACCAGCCATGCCGAGACCTCTGTCAGACAGCTTGTGTAGCCCAAGCACTGCTGTTATACAGGCTGCCTGCAGATGTGAGCACTTCGGAAGTACTGACACCAGCAAGCAGCCTGTGTAACCATGCAGTGCTTTGGCTACACTGGCTGCTGATGTCTCTGTACTCAGAAACAGGAGGAGGGCTGGACTGCCCCAGGGCCATTTTAAGCTATTTCTGGGGCCCCGGGCACAGACCTCTTTGGGGCCCCCCTCCACCCTGAATAAAGGGATCCAGAATATGTGGTTGCGCCACCCTCATCAAGATCACAACCCATCGTTTTTTGATATGCTGCCTCGCAGCGATCAAAATAAGAATTGATATTAGTAGTCAGCCCCTTACCCTCTTCATGAGGAAGGTAAACCGACCATAGTATAAATGGAGGACACAGATTGTATGAAAAAGGTCCAGATAATCCAGAATAGACTGATGGCTCAGATTGGCTGCCTCACAGAATGCAAATGTGCCCAGGTATGGATACAGGAGACCAACTGGATGAAAGGAGAAAGCTAAACATACAATAGCATATATAGTGGGTGAAGATTAGAATCAAGCCGGAAGGTGTCCATATCAAGACGGACTGAGAGTAGTGTTGCCATTAGAGAGGAAATGAACAAGTGTCTGTGGTGTGTAATATATCAATGCACACTATTATTATAGAGGAAGCAACACTGCAGCCAGTGAAAATATGAGTGTGGCTTTTTTGAAGATCATACACTGAGAACGAAATCACTCTAAAGGGCAACAATTGTGAAAGGTCTAGGGCTGGCAATTTTTACAAGTTACGCAATATGAGATTAAATGAAATTCCCAGGACCACATATTGGTTAAGAAGTGCTGTTGGGATTTGGATCATATCAAAATGAAGGAGGTAAACATTTCAAGGACCAAAATACTGAATTTCAAGAGCCCCATTTTACTGTGTGTGTGTATGTGTGTGTGTGTGGGTGTGTATATATATATATATATTGATATATATTTATATAGAAATAATTTGTGTGCGGGGGTGGGTTAAGTTAATAAAAAAAGGTGGAGGGGTATAGGAGGGGCTGTGGGGGGTCTCCCCTGCATAGATATATATATATGCAGCAAAACAAAAAATGTATTTGGTATTTTGGACTTCGAAATTCTATTTTCGAAGTAATCACATAGATGCATTGGGATTTAAACCCACTCTGCAATTTCTATACTTTAACACTTTATTTTCCAGTTCTTACCATGACCTAAAATAATCCCATTTTAAAGAAAACAACAGAACACAACATTACCATTTTAAAAATGTTATAGAAGCTGACTATGCAAAATTGAATGATTCTAGATTCATTGGGCCTCATTACGACCCAGGCGGTAGGGGGTTAACTGCGCCGGTAGAGCTGCTGGCGCCGTTAACCTTCTACCGCCTCATTACAAGGTCTGCTCGTGGGTCCCGCTAAGGACGTCTGGTAAAACCAGGCATAATTAGCCAGACCCGCTAGCAGGCCAGGATGCTAACAACGGGCCTGTCATTAACAGGCCCTTTGTTAGCATCCTCCCCATTCCTATTGAGCCTTATAGGGGCTTGAATGGGAATGAGGATGTACAGGGTCTGGGTTTCTGGAATGGGGAAATACCAGGCCCTCTAATGTCAGTAATTCCTTATTCCAGGAACCCGGACTCGGCAAAAGCGGCTAAAAGCGGCATGGCTACCTCCATACTCATAATGAGGCCCATTGTTTCCATCATCTAGAGAAGTATTTAAGTATCACCATGAAAATTGAGGTGATCTTAAAAGATTTTGGCCCTCACAGGTTTGTCGGTTAGCTGCAGGTAGTACAGCCAGGGGCTCACTGGCAAACTCGTCTTACCGTTTCCGCCACCCGATATTCCGGTGATTGCGGGATATTACGGGTTGCGTCGGGACGGTAAGTTCCCATTCCCACGGAGTCCGATAGGACTCCATGGGAATTGGATCACTGAAGCACTGCCACCATTACTAACAGTGCTGGTGCTTCAGTGAAAAGTCTCCCGATAGGGGCTTGAACTAGCGGCAGGCCTGACCTGCCGGCAGTACACTGCCATTACCGGCAGACTCAGAGTAAGCCGGTCTGGGAACAATGCTGGAGCCGGTTGTACCAGCATTTTTCCCAGACCGGCTTACTCGTAATGAGGGCCTTTATCTGAATTTCCCTTTTGCATTTTAAAGCTTTAAATATACCCAAAACACAGGCTTGTGAAATTGTTACTTGTAAATGTGCAGAAAAGAATCTGAATTGTACAAAAAAAATAGTTTTTGTGTCAAATGGGCAGACCTAAAATATGCTTGCCATAGGCCTGCAATATCACGCCCACTTTATTCTGTCTTGAACGCCTTTCTCTTAAATAGCCTACACAAAAAGAAAGAAATATAAGGTAATGGGCTAAACAATGCCACCAAGATGTGAGAAGTCAAACCATAGGAAAGTCTGAGAAGGCCTTGCTATAATTTGGTATTGTAACCTTGCATAGGAACATAGATCTCTGCAATGAGTACTTAACACAATGAGCTATATTAGGAACCAACACTGAAATGTATCAATTTACATTTCAACCTTGACTATTGCACATGATTAATATAAATCACTACAGAAAGGTAAGAATGCTACAGAAGTTGTGCTATAGTGAACGCACAAACTATGTATTCCACAGTGAACAGAGAAAGCTTTACTGGATTAATTGATCAGAGCAGAATGTACTTGCAAACAACAGATAGGCAATGGGTTTAGAGCCTCAGCTGGATGACAAAAAAAAAAAAAAAAAATTACGTGTGCTATTTAAATTTGTGAGTTTGGTGAACAATGGGAACTGACCTCTTTAGCTCAGGCAGACGTGTGGGGCCCCATTCCAAGGTGGGGGCCCGGGACAAGTGCCCCTTTTGCCCTCCCATAAGGACGTCTCTGGACTACCCATGTCTCCTTTTGTTCCCGAGTAAATAGTCATCACGCAGCATGAAGCCAGTGGGCTTCATGCTCCTTGATGACTTAACTTGAAAACAAAAGGAGAGCTGGGCAGTCCAGTCCTCCTCCTGTTTCGGAGTACAGAGACATCAGCAGCAGGGTGACCTTTCATTCAAGGAGTTGGTTAAAGCATTGCCTACCACCAGCTCCTTGGATGAAAGGACTGCCTGCTGTGTGTGAGCTGGGGCTCAGTGGTGTCACACCTTTGGTGGGTCCACCCCCTTCTTTTGTTTAAAAGGAGGGGCTGGGTGCATCAAAGGTAATAATGTCAGTGTGCGCCAGCTCTACTTCTATTATCAATACCCCCCAACCTTAGGCAAGGAGGGGGGTCTCCCCTTAGGGGCTCGGCCTAAGTACCCTTACTTAGGCCACACAGCCCCCTCGATTTCTAATGCTGCCGAGCACCCAGGGTGGAGGGGCTGGGCGTGTTGCTTAAAAGAACATTATCAGGACAGGAAGGGAGGGTAGAGTCCACGCTCAACACAAATCCCCCAGTGGAGAAATCAACTGCTCCAAGAGGAGATGTGTGAACTGTTGCGCTGATAGGCCTGTCCAAATGGAGCAACACTGGCAACCTCCCCAAAAATCTGAAGGACTCTTCAGCGCATACCAAACGGGAATGTAGTGGGAGTGACAGACAATGACTCTACAAATGGGGTATTCAGGTAACTGCTCTCTCACACCCCTCCAGCAGTGCTGAGTGGTAGGGAATTGGCTGCGCGCCAAATGTAGGCAGAAGGGAAGGGGACTGAATGACCTGCACTAAAGCATTGATGCTCTTGGTGTCACTGGCTCCCCACCCACGCACACAAAATCGGATCAGTGCAGGAAACTGTCCCTGGCGCAAAAAAACAGTAGCGATCTTGCGTTGCAGATCCGGTGCCTAACCCCACACACACAATGGAATCAATGCAGCTTTGACCCCTCCCATAGGGACAGAGGCGGGGTGACTGAAGAGAGTTCCCTTTAACTTCCTGGTCATTGTCTAAACTATGGAATTAAGTGGAAGCCGTTAAATATATCTTATATCCCTGAAACGATGAAATTCCCTGTGGCAATAGCCCCCTGGTGGATGTAAGTGGAATCAGACAGCTTCTTCACTGAAGTCCTGTTTTTTTGGGTAGCAGGAGTCATTTCACCAAAATGAGAGAGCGATCAAAAGTGCACATCCCCAGTTCTTGAGTGCTGCAAAGAGGTCAGATAACCAGCATGAATATTCATGAGTTCAATTAGTATCCAATGGATCCAAATGGGAAATAATGTACATATTCAGAGGTTATCCTGAAAACCCAACAGGTTTTGTAAGCTCTTGTGCCAGAAATGTGCACCAGTGTTGCAGACTATAGGAATGTCATTGTATTGTCCTAACAGTTGACAAGAAATATTTGACTCCTTCTACTCCAGTGGAGGACTGAATTGGGGTAGTGATGATAGCGTGGTATCATGCCAAAACATCGAGGACCATTGCTGTGAATCACAAAATATCGATTTCTTAATAACACATTTTTAACGCAGTTCATTGAAAATATAGATGGGGTGCCTTGGTGTAGTCATTAAGGTGTGGTATTTGAGGAGGGGCTGCAGGGGGGATCCCCTCGCATGCATTTGTTCGTACCAGCACATTTGGTCTAGTAGGATATTGTAATAGATGTGATATGGTGCCCGCAGGCTTTCTGCCCTCGCTGTGGACTCATAATGCTTCTTGGTGCCCATGCGGACTAGAAGAGGACTATAGTGAAGGGGAAGACTGCTGGGAGTCAAGGCATGAGGAGGCAAAGCATGGCAGGGCTGGGGAGGTCCTAGGAATGCCATCCCGCAGATTGGGCACAGTAAGCAGTGGAGAGAAGAGCCCAGCTATTGATGAAGTGTAAAAGCACTGCATGTCTGACTCAGAACCTCTTGGCATTTGCGAGAACACACTGCAGAGACCCCAAGGGAATAGGAGACCAGAGTGCCCAGGTGGACAGTGGAAGGGGCGGCACAGAGAGCAAATGCCATGCACAGTAGTTCTGGGGAGCCACACACAAGTCCCCCAACGGAGAGAGGTGAAAATCGGAGAGAGTTGAGCAGGGAAGGGAAAGGTAAGCAAAGGCACACAGAGGGAAAGAACATCTCATATGTTGGCAGAGAGATTCAGACAGTCTGAAGAACATTGGAAGGAAACACCAGGTGAGGAACTGGAGCCAGGAGAGTGAGAGTAGAAAGGGAGAGCTGCATGCTGGACCTTGAGCGGCAAGATTCCCAGAGCCAGTACAGAAATGGATTATACAATGCGTGCAGGATACTGGAACTTTAGTCAGGTTCCTACAGTTATCAAGAAAATTAATTATAAAATACATGCAGGATATTGGAACTTTAGTAAGATTCCTAGAGCTATTACAGAAGTGGATTATAAAATGCGTGCAGGATACTGGAACTTTAGTCGGTGTCTGCTGCCATTACAGAAGTGGATTATCAAATACATGTGGGATACTTGAACTTTAGTCATGTTCCTATAGTAATTACAGAAGTGGATTATTAAATGTGTGCAGTGGTAGGGCAAATTTTCATTTCTGTGCTAATTCCTGTCAACCTTAGAGACCCCCAGCTCTTTTGCTGGACATAGGGCTTGTGATGTTTTCCTCCTGAGTGAGTGGGACCTTTTTTATCACTCCCTCCAGTGTTTTTTCCTAACTGGAATGTTTGTGTTTTATGGAGGCTGACAAACTCCATAGGCATCTGCTTTTTGTATAGCGACACAAAGCACCTTAGGTGCAGTGCCACTGACATTGCCTTGGGTGAACTACTGTTCTCAAGAATATTAAGAAGATCCCTGTCTTACTTTTCTCGTTGTGGGACCAGCACACACCACCCTATGTTGGTCCTGGAGGGTTACTTAGTAATTCCTATCCCACTTCTCATGTTACCTTTTTTGTTACACTAACTTACTTTAAATGGCTGGTGGCAGTGGTTTAATTTTACTACCAGTGTGCATCTTTACCGCAGACTGAACCCTCAGCTGCAGCACAGCACCCATGGCTGTCCATTTTCCCAAAATGGCCCCTGTCTTCTTTTTTGCACCATTTTCTGTGTGTTAGTTTGTTCTGGGCTTATACATTGTTAGTTGAAATTAGTTTTAGCCCTTTATGTGTTTTGCCTTTGGAGGGCTTCAGCCCTGAATCCCGCCCAGGCTTCAGTGTGTCTGGTAGGCAGGAAATGAGGGAGGGTTCTGAAACTTCCCTGTCCTTTGGCTCTAGGTGTGCCTGAATGAAACCAGTCCTGATTGGCCAGCTGGATGACCTGAAAGGATAGCCACCCTGCTGTGTGATTGACAGCATAGACAGTGAATGAATAGGGAATCGCATAAAAAGCAAGGTTTTTGGGACTTGAGGAAGAGTCTGAAGAAGACGACGTGACGAGACACCAGCCGCACCCTCCTAGACTGTGAAGTGCCCAAGTAAAGCGCTGCATCTGTGCTGACCCCATTTTCATATCGACTGGGAAGACCTGTACGGAATGACTTCCTCCCTTGGGCTGATGGGACCAACTAGCCTTAAGACATGCTTCCATTTGGCACAACCCCCGACTTGCTGTGCCTCACCAGAGCTGCAGAAGCCCAATGCCAGCTATCCTCTGACCATTGACGAGTACATCATCTTGCAAAGTCCAAAACGGGCCAAATCTTCGTGGGCATACCGAGGAATCTACAGAGACAGGAAATCTTGATCCAGAGTCCCCTCACAAGAGTCCAGAACAGAGGGAGCAAGCTTCTTCCAAACAGAGATATTTGGTCTACATTGATGCCAAGGAAAAGGTGCCAAAACACTGAAGTGTCACTGAAACAAAGGAGATCCATAGCTGAGGAGCACCTCTCCCAAGTACTGCTGCATCAGCCCACTAGACGTCCTTCCTTTTGTCACCACGACCAAGGTCCAGGAAAAAGAATCTGGCAAGTTGTAGCAAGGACAAATTCAGCTGGAACATTTTTCTTTAAATCACAGGTACTATGGGGCTTGGGATGTTCACCTTTTAGCCATAAGTCATGCTGCCTATCCTGCAAAGTGCTTTTGTTCCACTTTAGAGTTGATACCAACTCTCCTGCACTGGCTTGAACAGCTTGTGCTCTCTACAAAGTAGCTCACTTGAGTTACTGTGATTTCTGCTGAACTTACTAAACATTGTCAAGACTTTACCTACGAAGAAGTGCATCAGAACTATTGACTAGGTCAATTAATTTTGGCTGTCCAGGCTCCCTAAAGGCACCCTTCTAACCCTACTGGCTTTAGTTGTACTTGTTCCCTCATAGGTCATGCTTGTGGACACTATTATTGCTGGGATAAAAGCTCCTCTGCCTCCCTATGGGAGACTGTAATTGACCTTCCCTTCCTTTACAACTCAATAACTGAATTGGTAACTGAAAATAAGTGCAATACTAACTTTAGCTGAAGTCACATCCCTGTGCCGGAAAATGTGTTAACAAAGTATTTACCAGTGTTTATTGTCCTTTACAAACTGGATCTAAACTTTGATTGAATGTTACTAGTAGATAAGACTTTTTAAATAATGCCTATTTAATGCGTGTGTATATTATAAATAAATATTTATATATGATTTTAATTCTGTAAGTGTTACTTGGCTACTTGTACTAACTGATTTCATCTGTACAGCTCTACAGCTCACATTACCCTCTTAAGATTAGCCTGGCTGCTCTGGCACACGATCAACTTGTGTAGTACAGGTCTATAGTAAAAGGTGGGTTACCTAATACTAAGCAGATATGTCTTGTGTAGTCATCACCAGTTGGACTGCACCAATTCTTACCTAACATGCAGGATACAGGAACTTTAGTCAGGTTCCTACAGTCATTCCAAAAATTGATTAGAATATGCGTGCAGGATACTGGAACTTTAGTCAGGTTCCGGGAGCTATTACATAAATGGATTATACAATGCTTGCAGGATACTGGAACTTTAGTCAGTTTCCTGCAGCCATTACAGAAATTGATGGAAAAACAAGGGCAGGATACTGGAATTATTTTCAGGTTCCTGCAGGTATTGGAGAAATGGATTATAAAATGCATGGAGGATACTGGAACTTTAGTCAGGTTCCTGCATGTTGGAACCCGATGTGCATGCTTCCTAGCGCCATTATAGAAACAGAATATAAAGGAAGTGATGAATTCTGGAACCCGATGTGCAAGGTGCCTACATCCAGGAAGAGACAATTCCTAACAGTGGAACTTGAAGTTCAGTGTGCTAAAATATATTGCGCTAGCGAGTAGGCAGAGAAATGCCACACAGTGGGATCCGAGGTCCAATTCCAAAGAGACACCGAGCAAGTGCCTATCAAGTGAAATATTTCATGGTGGCACTTCAAGCCCAAGCTTCCATAAAACCCTGATGAAGTTAATAAAGGAAACACTGTACAGTGGGACCTGACGGACAAGGTCAAAGGAGACACTGAGACATTCATTACCCAGTGAAATGTTGCACGTTGATATGGCTGAGTCAGTGTAAGTCGTGTTGGGCACTGGAGATGGCAATGAAAATGTCCTGTGCTTGAAGTGGCCATCGCAACCACTAAGAAGGGTAAAAGTGGTGTTCAGACTCCATTCCCATTGGCATGTTGGCCTTTCTGTAGAAACTTGCAACATGTAACAACAGTGCATTCGTCTATTATTGTATACAAGCCAAGGGGGCATGCTGGCGCTGCTCAATTTAAAATATATTTGATGTGCTGAGAAGTGGCATTTTCCCAATGAAGGTAAAATAGCCCTGCTTTGAAGTGCTGGTCTTGTGTAATTGGTATATCCGCCAACGGAAGAGCAATGGTACATTGCCATTGGTACAACAGCAAAGCAAAGCTAATGAATGCTGACACTCTCCCACTGGTAGAGCAGCCCTAATGTCTCAGTATATCTGCCCTGATGGTGCTGGTATAATAGTCCATTAGTATAGCAGCCCTCCTGTGAAGTGCTTCTATTGTCCCATAAGAATATCAGCACTGTTGGAACTACCTCAGTTGTATAACAATCCTTCTGGGGGTGATGGTATTGTTCATTTAGTATATTGGCCCCATCAATGAGTGATGCCTCTTTACCATGGGATGCCTGTGAGCTCTGTGACACACGTTCTTTTCAACCCTGAGGAGTGGACTGTTCCAGAGAACCTTTATAAATGGGTAAGATCTAAGAGGATGCGCATGACTCTTTTTTAAAACTTCAGGGCTTCAGCGGGACCTGGTGTGTTTAGCCACCAAATTGCCAGGTTACTCCTCGAGGAGACTTCAGGCAGCTCCTATGACTAGGACCCACAAGGGTCTGGTACTGGGTTTTGGTAATTGGGCAAACACCTGAGGACCCGAAAAGGCCTGCTATCTCAGGAGGAGGGTTGAGGGGGAGGCATCACAACCTGTACAATACCATATCCCACCCTCGTCAGGCCATGGCTCTCTGTACAACAGTTGACACTGATCAGATTCTGGCCATTCACTAGGTGAAGCTTCTCCACCTACAACATATACAGAGTGGCCCATTGAGATTTCTTTCACTTCTGCTTCCCAGTGCTTTTAGGATTCCAACACTTTTCTCCTGGGGTAGAATGGTCACCTAGTGTGAGGGGCTATTGTTTTCCTCCTATGTACCTACCATCAATTGGGCCCTTAGATCCTCACCAGGGACTTCCAATCAAGGACCCTCAAGGAAGACAGGTTATTTGACATGTTCCAAGAGTTATTACACTCAGGACCCATGAGTCAATATTTTAAGTCCCTCATGAAGGAAGTGCTGGTCCCCATTCCAAGCCAGTGGGCCCTCAAAACCAACCACATGCTCCTCTGGTACAGCAGAGGTGCCACCATCTCTTCCTTCAGGAAGGGAACCAGGATATCAACCCAATATGCCTGTTCCACCCTGCTTTCAAAAGATCCTCCTGCTACCCCAGATGATGATACAGCGGACAACCATGAGCATTCCACAACTGGGTAAAAGGGTTTATGGAATACCTGGGGACTCCAATTCCAGAAAGGCCACAGACTGGCCAAGGAGTCATTCCATCAGTCCTCGTGAGGAAAGCCAGAGGAGAGGTCAGGCGTGCATCTACAACCCAACATGGTGTGGAAGCCATACAAATTTGGCAAAAACCAACCTCTGTTCAGCCAGTCGCAAAAAGGGTGGACATAAGCTACAGATCATCCCAGCAGAAAAGCTGTGTATGATAAGCCAGTCCCAGCACACTCCACCCTAGTGGTGGCAGCTACACTGTTTCATAAGAGTCATAGATAATCATTGTTCTCTTTGCAGAACCTTTTGGGGCATGAGGACCACCTCCTAAACCATGCTGGGAAGAAAGTTTATCAGAAGTCCACTCAGGTCAATGTCGAAGCAGTCATGGCAGTGACCAACCTACAGTATGGGGAAAGAACTGGGCTACTATGACTCACTCGCATCCCTCCTGAATTTCAAGCAGGTCAGAGATGGCAGAATCTTGCCAGCTAGAGCCGAACCGCAAGGAGGCATCCTTCCACCACATGGAGACAGCTACTAGGTATGGCTGTAGGTGCATCTCTTAGGTGTCAACCACTTCTCATAGCATTAAATTCCTGTTGTTCAAGAGTGAATCATGGAACTACTGTTTGATGGGGTTGGACTTTTCAGCCAATAATACGCAAACTGTGTAGTCTTTAGCAGCTGTAAGGGGCAAAGAGTAAGACTCGGACACAGTGGCATGTTAAGTTTTGGTTATAAACTTTTATTGTCAAAATAATAAGAGGGGTTGGGGAAATCCTATCTTTTTTTGTATTTGGGTATTGGCTAACATACTGTTCAACCTTAACAATAGTAAAAAGAAAATATACATATAAAATATAATGTTAAATTACAAAATTCTATAAAAACAGTAAAATTCAATACATCATTCACAGTGATCATTTAATTTATCAATGTCATTTAGTTCTAAAGAGTTTAAAAAGGCAACTATGGCAATGTATAATGATCAATTAATGACACTCAAATAGAATTTCCAAAAATTACACAGATCAGATCATTTTATTTTTCCTAATAATTTTGCAAAAAACGTCTGTCGATTGGAATGCAATTTGCTGCGGTAAATTATCAAATGTTCCAAATTTTCAGAGGCATCTAAATCACCACACAAACAGCAATGTATGCTGTTTAATTTCTCGCCTTTAAGGTGTTTCCGGACTTCACAAGTTCTCCAAAGATTCCATCTAAATATAGTGAAATCCTTTCTGACTTTTGGGCATGGAAATAGACTCCAATGCTCAGCTAAAAGATTGAAGGCCTTATGTTCATGGCGAAGATTGATCATACTTACGCGGCTATGAAATTCATTGATTAAAACACACCAATCCTATTTCATGAAGCAACTTTTAACCCTGTTTGGAGTGATTTTTAAGGCTTTCACAGTAGATCCTATTTCAGATATTTTTTGATCACACAGGGAACCCAGGTTACAAACCTCATTTTCCAGTTTCAACAGCAAAATGCTGTTCAGGCCATCATATATCGAGTCTGGACAGGGAACTAAAATTTTGAAATAAAAATCTAGCCACTTCCATCTAACCATCGACTTGAGACCACAGATTGCAAGTTTATATAAAATTGCAGGCATAGGCACTACATTGGGTATTCCCAAGACTCTTCTCCAGATTTTATTCTCCATTTGTTGCAAAATGGGGACAATCTATATTGGGTATAACTCCACTCCATAAGTTAATTTTGCAATTATTGTTGAGTTATAATATTTCAACAGCGGGGCCAATGAGAATTTAAAATATTTATTTTGTATATATTTCATCTGGATGATCAACGGATGAGACCGATAGGAACAGTGTCTTATCATACTATCTCTATTAAGCGTTGCAGAGATATTAAACCCTAAATAGATAAGACTCTTGAGCTTCTCCAGTTTAATGTCACTCAAGAACCAATTTCTTTGGACTGTAAACCTTTGTTTTCTCTGTGTTAACTCCTCAAAAGCTGTGATTGCCCTTTGTAAACCAACCACAGTGGTATGGAACAAAAGGAAACATCGGCATATGCTCTCCAACTACTCTCAAGTGACCCCAGTTTTTTTTTTATTTCCACCACAAAAGGTTCCTACTCACCAAATCGAACGCTGCACTCAAATAAATTGAGGCAACATGCATAGTTTTATACCACCTTCCCTAACTGAGTCTTGAAATCCTATCTATTCCTAACTCTATAATGGGTTTGCCTGCCTCAACACAACTAAAGAAAGTCTGTGTCAGGATGTTAATAAACAAAGCATCTTCAGTCCTGTGTCCAAAATCCTAAACTGAGCCTTACACTCTAAAGGTGAAAATGGGGCTTTCTCTGAGCTATAGCCATATAGCTTTCTCTTGAAGCTTCAAACATAAAGTTCTGAGGTGCAGAAAAGAAATAAAGTTGCACTAGGAAAGGGGGCTTCCCTTCCCATAGATTTCGTGCAGGGTTTTTGATAATATTTGATCACAATTCCAAGTTGTTCAAGGGGGAAAACTCTTCCCTTGAGCCTCCTCAAAAGCATACAATCTTCTTGAATAAAAACACAGTTCTCTTGAATCACAACATAGTTCTCTTGATTCCTTAAAGTGGTATGAGTCTTTACTTTTCTGTCACACACTTTCTCAATTTGCCATCCTTTTCCTGGTCTACTCTCCTTCCTGGGTATCGTTCCTTGTTCCTGCAAAAAGGGCTATGAACCCTCCCTTTCTATCCTTTATCTTCTTACCCATCGTTTACTCGCCTGCCAGGGTATCATCATTTTCTTGCTTGGGTGTCAGTCCCAGACTAACTGCTTGCCTGGTTCACCAACCTACCTGGGTTTCTCCACTCTTTGTTCAGTTCTCTTTTATCCAGCTCACAACACTACTCCAATATTTGGTCAGCAACCCTTTCTCATTAACTGCACTACCTTCATTTAGTCTCTTGTTATCAACAATGTTCGTGTCTACAATAGTTCCACTGACTTTGTTTACACATTTTTTCACAACAATGTTCGCATCAGTAATAACTCCACTGCCGTTACTTAAACTCTTTCTTTCAACAATGTTAATATCAGCAATAATTGGACTGCCTTTACTTAGGCTCTTTCTCTCAGTATAATTTATATCACTAATGATTTCACTGTCTTTCCATAGGTTTTCTCACATAGTACTTGGTGCACAGCATTCACCCAGAAGCACCCCGGTAACCTGCTCACTCTCCCTGGGCTTACCAGCTCTGTGCAGCATCTTCAGTGTTCCTCTTGTTTCACCGGCATCCACACTCCCAGTCCATTGACTGGTAGTGTGCCTTGTGAGTTGTTTGCTTCCCGCTTTGCCTTTCTATGTGCTCGGCAGCTCTGGCTACCCAAAACAGAAAAGCAGTGAACCGCTCCCAACCTGGCTCCTCTGCACACTGTGCCCATTGGCCTCCCCGCTGCAACCTGCAGTCTGCTCTCCTTCGGCATCCTCCACGGTGTCAGCATCCATCAGGTGCCTCTCCAGTCTCTGACTCGCTCGTTCTCTCCAAATTGGTTCACTTGTGTTCTTTTCAAATGTCCGGGTCTTTCTCTGCAGTTTCCAATGACTAGAACACGGCATTGGTTTGCTCTGTCCAGTCATCCTCATCACTCCATCCCTCTTCCTCTTCTCAGTACCAAAAAAAGGGGCATGGGGGGTAGGGCTGTTGTATTGGCACATGGTTGCCCCTAAAGGTTATGACTGGAGGATTGTCTTGACTCAGTCTTTTCCTGTCTCCCTGGAGCTTGTCCTCTCCTACCTGGGCCTGTCACAGACAGCCACGCCCATTGTCAGAGTCAGGTATCTTCTGCCTTTCCCGGGCCACATAAGAGACCCTTCCTTCCAAGGAATCAGTGACAAGGTTCTCATATTCATCACACAGCCCTGACCAAGCCCTCTGCAAAGCCAGGGTCTTCGTGTCTTCAGAGACCATTATTCACAGCCAAGAGTTCAAGAGGTTTTAGTGTCTTCCATGACCATTGAGCGCCTGATGAAAGATGCAAGCATGCACCCCTTGAATAAAAGCAGTCTAAATGACATGACTGTGCGGTTCCACAGATCACCAGTCACCAGTCGGACAAGTATGCCATCTTGCTTAATGGAGGACCATAACCTGCAACAGCTGGTCCCTATCGGTGGTCTGCAGGGGCAGTCTCCTTATTCCTCTGATCCACCGCACAAAGCCTCCAACCCCCGGCCATGATCCCTCATCCCTAATTTCCCCCGTCCTTCAAAGAGGCTCAGATGCCATCTCACAGGTGATAACCAACCTGTTGCTCATAGAGGCAATAGACTAGGTTTCTTCTTCTGTTGGTTAGGGTTTTCATTCAAGGTTCCTCACCATCCTGGAGATAAACAAGGCTGGCCTGCGGACGGTACAAGACCTTCCCCTTTAATCTTCTCTTACCACAAGAAAAGTTCAAGCTGATTACGCCGGCTCTCATCTGATCATCCCTTCAGTCAGGTGACTGGCTAGAAGCTGAGGACCTGCAAGATCCATATTTACACATCCCTATTTGGCCTTAACAGCTGTTACCTGCGGTTCCCCATAGGCCACGATCCTAATCAGTACAAAGTCTTACCTTTTGACCTCTGCTCTGCCGCAAGGGTGTTTACCAAGCTGATGGAAGTAGTGTTTGCATATCTAGGACTAAAACGCATTCACCTGTATTCTTACTCGGTCACTGGTCAGCTGCCTCTGATTTACACAGACCTAAGCAGATGGCCCAGGGCAGTATGCCCATGCAGCCCGCTAAGGGCCTAGGCAAAGAGCACCTCCTTGGGCAACTCCATCACCTGTTTACCTGTTTTCCATGGGCGCCTCAGCCCCTGCCATGCCGCGACCCCTGTCTGCTCAAACATTCGGATAGGGAACAATGATTTGTTTGCACATCTAGAACTGTTCAGGCCAGTTTTGTGAATCTAGCTGTATTTTGAATCTAGCTGCTGTGCTGTGCCACTTCTTTGCAACCTTTTCACAGGGACACTGCCGTACGCCAATATTTTTAATCTAGCTGTATTTTGAAACTAGCTAATATTGTGTGCCATTACCTTGCATCTTTTTCCACAGGGATAGTACTATAGGCCTGTATTTTGAATCTTGCTGCTGTTCTGTGCCCTACATCTTTTGCCTCAGGGGTGGTGCTGTAGACTTACATTTCGAAGCCGACAGGGACTCTCTGGTAAGTATAGCACTCCATTTCAATGGAACATAGCCATATCCCTCCCGGCGCATGTCCACGCACCCTCATACATCTGCAGCAATTCACTACTCAAATTCATAATGCACATCATCTCTGCTATTACAATGCAGCTGAGTCACACGACAAAAATGTGGACCAGCTGGGCACACAATCAATCTCCTTGACTCGCCTACTCTCCTAAGAGTCTATCACAGCATCCATCCACTAGCCAGATATTCATGGGACGCTAGCAGGGGATTAGCCACCCCTCCCTACCTATGTGCTGCCTAAAATGCACACACACATTCTAAAAAAATCCCTTTTTCAATTCTCGTACATCGGGCTCCTGTCCTCCAATGGTGTTCACCCCACTGCACTTTGATGCCATACCAATGGTATTGGGAGCTATACAAAGGCCATATAACATAACATAATGTTAGTATATCAGCCATGCTAATGAGTGCTGACACTCTCCCATTGGTAGAGCAGACCTGCTGTGAGCTGCTGGTTATGTCTAATTATATCGATGATGGTGCTGGTATAGTGTATTAGTAAAGCAGCCCTGCTGTGGAGTGCTTGCATTGTCCCATTAGACTGTAGACACTTCTGAGGATTCCTGGTACTACCTCAGTGGTGGTATACCAACCCTTCTGGGGTGCTGGTACTGTTTAATTAGTGCAACAACCCCGCCACCGAGTGATGCTGCTTAACCATTAGTATATCAGCCATGCTAATGAGTGCTGCCATTGTGACGTTTGTATAACAGCCCTGCTGAGAGTTGCTGGTAATGTCTTATCAGTATAGCAGCCCTGCTGAAAGTTGCTGTTAATGTCTTATCAGAACTGCTGAGAGTTGCTGGTAATGTCTTATCAGTATAGCAGCCCTGCTGAGAGTGGCTGGTAATGTCTTATCAGTATAGCAGCCCTGTTGAAAGTTGCTGGTAATGCCTTATCTGTATAGCAGCCCTGCTGAGAGTTGCTGGTAATGTCTTATCAGTATAGCAGAACTGCTGAGATTTCCTGGTAATGGTTTATCAGTATAGCAGCCCTGCTGAGAGTTGCTCGTAATGTCTTATCAGTATAGCAGAACTGCTGAGAGTTGCTGGTAATGTCTTATCAGTACAGCAGCCCTGTTGAGAGTGGCTGGTAATGTCATATCAGTATAGAAGCCCTGTTGGAAGTGTCTGGTAATACCTTATCTGTATAGCAGCCCTGCTGTAAGTTGCTGGTAATGTCTTATCAATATAGCAGAACTGCTGAGAGTTGCTGGTAATGGTTTATCAGTATGGCAGCCCTGCTGAGAGTTGCTTGCAATGTCTTATCAGTATAGCAGAACTGCTGAGAGTGGCTGGTAATGTCTTATCGGTATAGAAGCCCTGTTGAGAGTGGCTGGTAATGTCTTATCTGTATAGCAGCCCTGCTGAGAGTTGCTGGTAATGTCTTATCAGTCTAGCAGAACTGCTGAGAGTTGCTGGTAGTGTCTTATCAGTATAGCAGCCTTGCTGAGAGTTGCTGGTAATGTCTTATCAGTATAGCAGCCCTGCTGAGAGTTGCTGGTAATGTCTTATCAGTCTAGCAGAACTGCTGAGAGTTGCTGGTAGTGTCTTATCAGTATAGCAGCCTTGCTGAGAGTTGCTGGTAATGTCTTATCAGTATAGCAGCCCTGTTGAGAGTTGCTGGTAATGTCTTATCAGTATAGCAGCCCTGCTGAGAGTTGCTGGTAATGTCTTATCAGTCTAGCAGAACTGCTGAGAGTTGCTGGTAGTGTCTTATCAGTATGGCAGCCTTGCTGAGAGTTGCTGGTAATGTCTTATCAGTAGAGCAGCCCTGCCGAGAGTTGCTGGTAATGTCTTATCAGTATAGTAGCCATGCTGAGAGTTGCTGATATTGTCTTATCAGTATAGCAGAACTGCTGATGAACTCTGGTGCTGAGCAGTTAGTGTAGTAAAGCAGCCGTGCTGAGGGATTTCGTACTTTCTCATTAGATTATCAGCCCTGGTAGTGCTGCTACTGTTCATTAGCATATCTGCCCTGCTGAACGTGGCTGGTAATGTCTCATCAGTATAACTGCTGCACTGGTGATGAGTTGTGGTGCAGTGCAGTTAGTGTAGAAGAACAGCCGTGCTGAGGAATTTTGATATGTTCTCATTAGCATGCCAGCCCTGTTAGTGCTGCTACTGGCCATTAGCATAACAGCGGTGCTGTGTGTCCTCGTACTATCTCATTAGTATAACAGCCCTGCTGGGAATGACCAGTACTGTATCATTGGTGCTGTTTCTTTGCCATCTGTATTGCAGCCATGATAAGGGGTGCTTGTACGGTCCCATCAGTAGGGAAGAACTGCTTATAATTGCTGGTACTGTCTCATTAGTAAAGGAGCTCTGCTGAGTATTGATGGCCCCTTCGCAGTAATATAGCACCCTCTACTGGTGAGTCCTGGAAGCTTCTCATACTTTGCAATAGTGCCCATTAAATCTGATCAGGCGGATAAATACGAGGCTAAGACTCCACTGGTGACAACACCAACATATACCAATATCTTTTTTTCACATGCTATCTTACAAAATGATTCAAAAACACATACTCATACCAGACTCACAAAAGTTGATCACTGTAAAAAAAAAGAAAAAAAAAAGTTAAACATGCTGGCTTTGCCAATGTGTGTTTTAAGGTTGACAGCAGTGCATTGTTTCGAAGTTTTCTACCCCTCGATTTATTTTAAAATACCTGCTTTACCAACACTTTGCAGAGGGCGTCTGCAGCTGTGAGATCAAGATGCCCTCGTGGCCTTGTATACTGGGGTAATGCCCTTGCGGCCTTGTATACCGAGGGTAATGTCCTTGCGGCCTTTTATCCTGGGGATAATGACCTCGCGGCCTTGTATCCCGGGGGTAATGCCCTCGCAGCCTTGTATACCAGGGGTAATGCCCTCACGGCCTTGTATCCCGGGGGTAATGCCCTTGCATCCTTGTATCCCAGGGGTAATTCCCTCGCAGCCTTGCATACCGGGGGTAACGGTTAAACAGAGCACACGTGGTTCACATCTGCGTGTGTATTGCTGTGTATGTGGTGTCACACATAGTTACTACAGAATGTCAAGTTCACAAATGGAAAATGCCTGAAAAATATTCATCAAAACCACAAAATCATGTAAGGAGCCTGAATGTTTTGTAATGTGTGATGACCCTAGGAATGAGCCTTCTGTGCTGCTGCCCAGGGCCCCGCAGTCATGGGGTACCCACATGCAGGTACCAACTGCCACTTGCAAATAAAGTAATACACTGTGTTTTCAAGAGAGAGGCGCGTTGTATTTCTGTCTGTCCCGGCGTAGCGGTGCTGGCCGCCACCTCACTCCAATATAGGACCCGCTGGAGAAAAATGCCCACCCGCCCAAGTTGGCAGCCCAGACCCTTTGGACGCTGCATGGCAGGCCTGACCGGGGGGGGGGGGGCTCAGAAATACAATTTATGCCTCTTTCTTTTTCTGAGCATTTAAAGTGCAAGCTATTCATAAGTGATGGTTCATTTAAGAAGCCATTGTTTTGGACAAGTTGTTCTTAATTTTTGGTTGAAAGAACGAAAAAAAATGTTATTCTGAAAAAACACAAAACATAGGTTAGCCACCTAAATCAATGCCTTTGTTCATAACAATTAAAAGTCAAATGTTCCTCTCATCCTTCATGAGGCATGCCTTTGTCAAATAACGAAACAAAGCAGTTTATTATTTCACAGATGTGTGTTCTGGCTATAAGGCTATATGGAGTCTAAAATTAAAGATGTGTCATGTGCATTGATGGTGGATCCTACAAAGATGGATTTGTTTCCTGAAATAAATAGATTGAAGAGTGAGTTGAAGTTGTTAATATCGACTCGTGCAGAGAAAAGGTATTTTCAGCAGAAGTGCACTTATTTTGAGCAAGGTGAGAAATGTGGTTATAGACTGAGGATGAGAGAGTCGGAGCGCTCTATCACGTCATTAAAAGACTCCGGGGGTCAGATCACATACTCACCGGAAAGGATAAATGAGGTGTTCAGGGAGTTTTATGAGAATTTATACAGAAATGAACCCAGTATTGATGCAGCTAATGGAGACTTTCTGGGGAACATTCAAGTCCCTGAAATTAACGAGGAAGAATCTACAAGGTTGGAGGAACCTATAACGTTAGAGGAGGTCAAAATTGCAATTTAAAAACTAAATGTTGGTAGGTCTCCAGGGCCTGATGGACTACCAGTGGAGTTTTATAGGTGGTTGCCTAATTCTGCTTTGGTGCTGTTAACAGATATGTATAGGACCTCTATGGATAAGGGATTGCTTCCAGACACAACTAGGCATGCAACGATCTCAGTCTTTCTGAAGAAAAACAAGGATGAAAATTTGATGTCCAGTTACAGGACGATTAGTTTAATCAATGTAGACAATAAAATCCTGGCCAAGATTCTGGCGTTAAGGCTGGAAGTTCTTCTTCCAAAACTGATAAATCAGAATCAGTCTGGCTTTGTTAAGGGTAGAACCACGTCCAGCAACATGAGGAAATTGCTCTACACCATCTCTAAGGCTTCTCAATTGGCGGATGACTCAGCGGTCCTTTCATTGGATGCCGAAAAGGCGTTTGAGAGAGTCAACTGGCAATTTATGTTTAAGGTACTGGGAAAGATGGGTTTTGGAAATCAATTCTGTTCCTGGATTAGACTGCTATATACCAAGCCCACGGCAGATGTTAAAACTAATGGTCTGAAATCGAGACCTTTTGACCTGGAACGAGGCACGCGACAAGGTTGCCCGCTGTCTCCTTTGCTATTTGTACTTAGTATTGAACCTTTGGCCATATCGCTTAGAACTGAGAATGGCCTGCATGGTATTAACTGCTGGGGAATGCTACAGAAAGTGTGGTTATACGCTGATGACTTGTTATTGGTCCTCTGAAATCTAGGCAAATCAGTGCCAGTGCTTATGAATATTTTGGATGTCTTTCATCAGTGCTCTGGATACAAGATTAATTGGGCAAAATCAGAGGTTTTGCCCTTGGTACCATTATGTGACAAACAGTTCATTACAAACTTGGGCTTTAAATGGTGTGCCGAGAAACTGTTGTACTTGGGGGTTTGGATTCTGCCTACTGTTGTTGATTTTGTGAGAGTGAATATGGAAATGGTGTGCTCTGCTTTTAAATCGGATTTGGAGAGATGGGATCTGCTACACCTTTCCCTTTGGGGGAAGGTGAATGCTTTGAAAATGGTTTCGACTCCTAGAGTTAACTTTGTGTTGAGTATGATCCCGTTAGAAATTGGAAGTAGGTATTGGAGTGAATTGGATAGACTCATGCAAGATTTCTTGTGGGATCATAAGCCTCCGCGTCTGAGGATTAGTAAGTTGCAGTTGCCCTTATCTAGAGGTGGACTGGGAGTCCCGAACTTCAAAGCATACCACCTGGCTTTTATGTAACATACTTTGTTTACCTTTCTCACATCACAAAATGATGATTGGGTTTGTGCGGAATCTAGTCACATAGGCCCGTTGTCTCCAAGGGCTCTGCTGACGAGTAAACAATGCAAAACGAAATTTGAGAATCCATTGACTAAGAGTTTGCGGAATTCATGGCTGGTCTTGAATGATTGTTTGGGTTTCAATGCACTGGAAGATCAGAATGCTTCAGTTTGGCTGAATCCTAGTGTTACTCATGAAGGGAAAATGTTGTTCTGGCATAATTGGTTTTTGGCCGGGGTGCAGTGGATAGGGGATCTTTTCAGTGGTGCGGATTGGATGAAGGCCAGGGAAATACAGGTAAAGTTCGATATTCCGAGTTTTTGTCTGGCGGATTATCGGAAAATCAAGAGAGCGGTGGGTGCGGTGAATATGGATGTAGGGATCAATATGGATATGCTTGGCTGGAATCCAGGGGTGAGTGTCTGTGGCTTTCTCAGTTATGTGTATAGACAGATAGTGTCTAAGTATAGGACAAATGATGCTCTAAGATTGGATTGGAATAGGAGGATTGATGAGAATATTACGGAGGACCATTGGTCACGGATCTGTGAGAATCTGAAGTTGTGCTCTTTGAATCTGGGTGAAAGATCATGTCAAATCAAGATTCTACATAGAACCTACTGGACGCCTGAGAGAATGATGAAGAGGGGGATGAGTGACAACCCTGAATGCTGGGCATGTGTACATGAAATTGGGCCCATGGAACATATGTTGTGGGAATGTCCAAGGGTGAGGGGTATGTGGTTTGAATTTGATCGGATTTGTGAGAAAGTTCTTGATGTGAGGATAAATTTGGATTTTAAGACTGTTGTGCTGGGTAGTGATGAGGAACTGGATGACTTGTGTACTTCCCAGAGGAAATGGGTTTTCCAGGGAGTGTTGGTGGGGAAAAAACTGATTTTGAGAAACTGGAAAAAGTCTTCTTCTGTTACAATTGAGATGTGGGTGGCCGAAATGCACGATCTGGCGGAAATAGAGAAAGTGTTGTATCATAGGGAGAAGAAAAGTGCTTTATTCAACAAGATTTGGAGTAAATTTCTTTTATTGTACTGAACTTGATCTTTTGGATATGTTGTGACCCTGTGGGGGGTAAGGCGGGTATCTTTCACTGTACATAGTTTGTTGTTCCTTACTGTGTTTGATGGATATTGTTTTGCAATTGTCTATGTATCTTGTTATTGTTTAAAATTTTGAAAATAAAAATGTTAAAAAAAAAAAAAAGAAAGTGCATTTACAAAACCCACATACAATGTGCTAGCCTTCTACTGAATTGCATTCTGGTATTAGCAGTATTCCAATCATGATGGGGGAAACTAACTCCACAAGATCGTTCTCCTTAACACATGTGTCTTCAAATATTTATTTATATATATATATACATATATATATATATATATATCTGGGTACTTTGTTATAATATGGGTACTTTTCAAGTCATCTTTATAAAATAGGGTATTGCTGAAGCCAAACCTGGGGGTGTGCCCTTCATGATCATTAGCTAGGGACGTGGGAAGGGTGATTGTTGGCCTGGAGACTGCAGAGGTATTTTCCCCTGGACCTGGCCCTGTGCTTATTTTCAAGGCACAAGTCAAGGGTACAAGTGGGTGGACGGTGTCTGCTTGCTTTTTTTTAAATTATTATTGGTTCTTTGGCTTATTAAACTTTTTACCATGTGAGAAACATATGCATATTAAAATCATTGAACAATTCACAACAAGTTTCATTGAAATCATCAAAGAACAGCATAGCTAATAATAGCATTCCTTAAATATTTAATCTAAAACATCTAATCAAGGCTACTGAAACTCTTTTGCCCATTAAAAAAAGATTTCACCACTCATTAGGTCCCAAGCTGTTGCTTTCAGAGAAGAACTTCCCCAAACATCCTTAACTCTGTCAAACCTGTGCAAAATAGCAACAGTGCTGAAGTCTCTCTGAATTCTCTATAGCTGAGCAAACTCTACATTTTGATTCTTTTAATCCACGTAACTTTCTTGCAAACAAGATTTCTCTTGTGAGGGTAGAGGTTCATACGAAACCATAGGAAATGGGTACGGCAATGACAGCTCAGGAACTTTATCAAGTATCTAGGCAAAACGTATGTTCTGCAATCAATGCTGCAATTATGGTACAATTTATCGCAACATAGTGCATCTTTTTCTAGAGGGCAGCTGCCATCCTTCTTGGGTTTTTTTGAGGTGGGCATTATAAAAAAAGATTTACTTGCTCATGAGTTCAGTCACTGGCATTTGAGACCAGTGAGACCAGGTCATCACATTCCCAGGGCAGACACCCACAAGACCACATGAAAGTCTTATCAACGAATGGCTTGAATTTGGGATTTTGCTTTGCAGGGAATATTTCAATATAGATTGTTGGGTTTAAAAAGTGTGCATCTTTTATACGTTGCTAGCAACCTTATAGGAAAATCTTCTGTTTGTTTGTTTGTTTGTTTGTTTTATTATTTATAATGCGTGCCAGACCCGAGGGTATCAGGGCGCAGAAGAAACAAACAATTCTCTGCTTGGGTTACAGAGCTGTACAGATATATGCAGTGAGAAATATATATACAGACATGATAGAATGAGCATATTCTATACAGATACAGTTGAGTAATAGGGATATTTTAGAGATTACATACAGTAGACCTACAACAATATGTTACAGAGACACAAAAACTATATACAATGCAGGGTATGGGAGGTACGGCGGGTACATCCTTTGGTGGTCGTTCTCTTTAATCCAGTTGATGAGATTATGTCTAAAGAGGGGGTGTGTTTGGTCTGCCCGCAAGGCGGGGGCGAGGGGAGTTCCAAAGCTTTGCTGCTTTGACTGGGAAGCTGCACCCTCCAACTTTGGTAAGTTTGAATCTAGGAACCAACAGGCGGTTGGAGTTGGCCGTTCTAGATGGCCTGTTAGAGGTTTTCTGATTAACCTTTCTGTAAAATAACATGGGTTGCATTGTTAAGACATTTATGTGTTAATTAGGCCATTTTGAGTAGGATTTTGTTGTTGGTGGTGAGCCAGTTGTTCTGTCTTCTGAGCACAGATATGAGTTTTTTTATGCTAAGTCTAACGCTGCTTAAAGGCGTTATTTTGGAGAATCTGAATTGTATTGATGATATATTTATTGGCCCCTAGGTATAGTGAGCTACAATAATCCAGTTTGGAAAGAATAAGAGTCCTGGCTAGGATGGTATGGCTATTAGTGGAGAGGAATGGCTTAGCGGCTCTGAAAAGCTTACAAGTGTAAGCAGTAGCAGAAGCCATGGAGTTTACCTCTTTGGTAAAGGTGAGGGTGGCGTCTAGGTAGAAGCATAATGTTTTTACCACTTTGGCACCTTAAATGGTATTGCCATCAATGTTAAATGTAGAATATTTGTGTCCAAGTTTGTTGCGATTTGGGGTGGTGCCCAGAATGATGAGCTCAGTTTTGTCATCATTCAGGCATAGACCATGGACGTCCATCCATGCCTGGATGATGAGGTAGACTCTGTTCACCAAGGCCAAATCCTTGTCATAATCTCCCGTACGTGGTATGAGGATCTGGTGTCATCAGCATAGTTAGTGTAGGTGATACCAAGACCATCAAGATCATCGAAAAGGGGCTTCATGAATATGTTATACATATTGGGTGAGACACATGAACCCTGTGGCACCCCACACGTGATGGGAATAGGATCGGCAGATGCTGACGGTGAAAAGCCTTGCATAGTCCTATTGTTCAGGAAGGATTGAATCCAGCCTATGGCCTCTTGGGAGAAGTGTGCAGCGGAGTCCAAGTGGTTGCAGAGGACTTTATGGTCCACCAAATCAAATAAAGCCGAAAGATCAAGCAGACGTAGCAATGCAGTTTTTCCCTTGTCTTTAAGTTCATTGATTTGGGCCTTAAGGTCGATCAAGGCTGTTTCGGTCCCATGTTGGGGCCTGAAGCCAGATTGGCGAACTCCTAATGGTTGATTCTGTTCTAAATACTTCTGTATTTGGAGGTAAGCTACCCTGTCTAAGATTTTGAGCAGGAAGGGTACTGTGGTAATCGGTCTGTAATTTGTGGGTATAGTTGGGTCTAGTGATTGCTTCTTAAGGAGGACTCCTTTAGGTTATTGTGGACGGTGCCAGTGGAGAAAGAAACGTTGATAAGCTTTGTAATGAATTGTGATAGGTCTCTGGCATCGCATTTAATGATTCGAGCTGGGCAGTTGTCACCCTGGCAGTTTGAGGGTAAGGATGATTTTCTCCACCTCGAGGATTGAGACTTTCGAGAAACTGAAGCGGAGAGCAGGTTTGGGTGAAGGCATGGAATTGCTAAATTGAAGAGTCGAAGTGGAGAGGTTGGCTTTTTTATTAGCAATCTTATACTGGAGAGATGTTATTTTGTTAGATAGGGCTTTTTGAATATTTGTTCACCAATTTTTGTCCTTAGGTTATTTCTTGGGTTATTTTCTGGTTGATGATAATTCACTTTTTGAAAGTCCAATGTTTCTTTGTCCAGTGAACTTTCTTCTATTCGAAAGGGACAACTGAATTTAATGTGCATATTTCACTTTAAGATGTATTCACCGCCTGTATGCACATCAATGTGCCCCTCCCCTCATGTTTTTTAAATCTTGAGCGCTTCTGCTTTTGCAAACAACAGTGGGCCTTTGAAACTGCTTACTCTCACTGCCTCATTTCCGTTATGGTCAATAGGGTCTGCTTTAGTCACACTATGTGGCAATAAGAGAAGTAGTGGCACTTTGCCCCATCCACCTCAGTCACAATCCCTTCCCCGACACCCTTGAAACCTGCAGTCACAGCAGGAGACATTCTGGAGATGTGTCGTTTAAAATATTAAAAGCATTGCTTGGAGTTCATTTCTTTTGACAGTCAAAATAATCCTCATCTGTAGTCTGAAAGCAAAGCATAATGCTACTTTGGATAAAATAGCCAAATATACACAGCACAGAAATAAAAGCAAGCGAGAAACTGCTTCAAACACAACAGTTTACTTCAATCAGCAGAACACAATCGCATAGGTTTGCCCTACATTCCAAAGTCTGATGGAGTTTTCAACCCAAAGTTTCAAAAAGGTCCTTTGGCAAACATTGTTTCTAGGAACTGCAGCTAGCTCGATGTGTGTGTAAGGGCCCGTGTTCCAGGCTGGTGTCAAATCTTGCTTTTACAATCAGCCAAAGCGTGTGCTCCTGGGCAAATCATTTCCTCGCCTTTCCTCCTATGCAATAATGTGCAGTGTCAAGAAATGGTGCAGCTCACACAGCGTGCTGCGCCAAAAAGCCCGTACTGCTGATACTGGCAGATATGAGTGGCAATTCAAAAACTGCACATCAGAGTTTGTCTCTCCGCAACTTTCTATGAAACTTAACAGACTCATTCAGGGACGTCAATTAACATCAAATAAGGGTCTCTGCCTATGTTTTGTCACCCAGTGATCCGAAAATGGTGGGGCCCATGACCCATATTCCATGAACTCTACAGTGTTTATAGCAGACGTATTTCTAGACTCTGCTGTGCTTTCTAGAATTGTAAAATGCCGCCCAATAGGACATAGTAAGTATATCAAAATGTAAGGCTTGTTTTGCATTCGTATTCCGTTTCTATAAACAATTCGCAATGGCCAGTCTAAACTGGAGCTTACCTTTCGAATCAAATAAAGGCTGAAAGGTGGAGTCACAGTGTCACGATTCGAACCTTATGGCTTGCAGGTGGGGGATATTTCAGCAGCCATCACTCAACACACTGAGGTTTACTGGGCTAACTTACATGACCACCATTCCGGGTTTAGAACAGTTCTCAGAAAGAGGGACCTTGTCGACCATGGCGCACATACAGTCCACCTTAAATTGTCCAATAGCGGGTGCAGGCCCCCCTCCACCGCCCTCCCTCCTTCACACGGTCTCTGTTGACAAACAACTGAGGAGTCTCTCTTTTATTTCCACAGAATGATTTCTGCAACCCTGAGACGTGGACCCAACTTCCCCGCGGACATTTAGACACGCGGCGTTTAAGCGGAGTGCAGATGTCTGTGTGCCCGGTGCTGTCGGCGTGGACGTCAATGATCCAGGTGCCAGTAGTAGAAGGAGATGCTAGGGCGGAGGTACCCCCTGGTGCCAACCCCATGAAGCCAATCGGGCCACGGCGCGTTCGGTGCAGCTGCGCAGACAGGCCGTGCACTAGGGTCGCGCTTCTACCCTGAGCGCCTTCTTCACGGCACTTCGTCGCACACCTGTCTGCGCGCCACTTCATCAAAGTACGCGCGTCTGCCTTGCGCTCTGCGTGAATGCGGCGGCTGCTGCCAATGCGCTGCAGTCCCCCTTTGTTGATCACAGTGGCCCAATTCATAATTTACAAAACAGGCGCCGATCAACAGGACGCAGGAACTTCAACATTGATGTTCGCATGTTTTCCGCGTCAACGTGTGAAAAGACACTTTCTATCAACGCTAACCCACATGTGTGGAATCTGACACCAGTGCGTCTGATGGGGCAGCGGGTGGGTCTCTGGCCGGATCACCTGGAGCCCAGTGGCTGTGTATGGGATCGGGCACTACCAGCAGCAGCCGATCACGAGTCAGGCTGACCACGAGCTCAGTGCCTGAGACCGACACCAGCTGACCTCTGCCAGACTCTCTCTGACGCGCAGTGCTTGTGGTGGGGCATCGGGTGAGACCCCGCCAGGCTCACGCAGAACTCGGTGCCTGTGCTTGGGATGAGGCATAAGGAACTGGGTTGGGACACTAGGAACAGGCGAGTGAGTCTGTGTCGGGCTCATCCTGAGCTCAGTAGCAGTGTTTGGGAGTGTACACTCTCAGCATCTGATCATGTCTCAGTCTGGCCCCTAGCCCGGTGCCTGTGCTAGGGATGGGATAGTAAGAACTGGGATGGGACACTAGGAACAGGTGAGTGAGTCTGTGTCAGGCTCACCCAGAGCTCAGTAACAGTGCTCGGGATTGTACACTCTCAGCATCTGATCATGTCTCAGTCTGGCCCCTAGATCGGTGCCTGTTTTTGGGATGGGACAGTATGAACTGGGATTGGACACTAGGAACAGGCGAGTGAGTCTGCGTCAGGCTCACCCTGATCTCAGTAGCAGTGTTTGGGAGTGTACACTCTCAGCATCTGATCATGTCTTAGTCTGACCCCTAGCTCGGTGCCTGAGTTTGGGATGGGACACTAGGAACTGGGATGGGACACTAGGAACAGGCGAGTGAGTCTGTGTCAGGCTCACCCTGAGCTCAGTAGGAGTGTTTGGGAGTGTACACTCTCAGCATCTGATCATGTCTCAGTCTGACCCCTAGCTCGGTGCCTGTGTTTGGGATGGGGCACAAGGAACTGGGTTGGGACACTAGGAACAGGCGAGTGAGTCTGTGTTGGGCTCACCCTGAGCTCAGTAGCAGTGTTTGGGAGTGTACACTCTCAGCATCTGATCATGTCTCAGTCTGGCCCCTAGCTCGGTGCCTGAGTTTGGGATGGGATAGTAGGAACTGGGATGGGACACTAGGAACAGGCGAGCGAGTCTGTGCGGGCTCATCCTGAGCTCAGTAGCAGTGTTTGGGAGTGTACACTCTCAGCATCTGATCATGTCTCAGTCTGGCCCAGCCCGGTGCCTGTGCTAGGGATGGGATAGTAGGAACTGGGATGGGACACTAGGAACAGGCGAGCGAGTCTGTGTCGGGCTCATCCTGAGCTCAGTAGCAGTGTTTGGGAATGTACACTCTCAGCATCTGATCATGTCTCAGTCTGACCACTAGCTCGGTGCCTGTATTTGGGATGAGACACTAGGAACTGGGATGGGACACTAGGAACAGGCGAGTGAGTCTGTGTCAGGCTCACCGTGAGCTCAGTAGGAGTGTTTGGGAGTGTACACTCTCAGCATCTGATCATGTCTCAGTCTGACCCCTAGCCCGGTGCCTGTGCTAGGGATGGGATAGTAAGAACTGGGATGGGACACTAGAAACAGGTGAGTGAGTCTGTGTCAGGCTCACCCAGAGCTCAGTAACAGTGCTCGGGATTGTACACTCTCAGCATCTGGTCATGTCTCAGTCTGGCCCCTAGATCGGTGCCTGTTTTTGGGATGGGACAGTATGAACTGGGATTGGACACTAGGAACAGGCGAGTGAGTCTGCGTCAGGCTCACCCTGATCTCAGTAGCAGTGTTTGGCAGTGTACACTCTCAGCATCTGATCATGTCTCAGTCTGACCCCTAGCTCGGTGCCTGTGTTTGGGATGGGACACTAGGAACTGGGATGGGACACTAGGAACAGGCGAGTGAGTCTGTGTCAGGCTCACCCTGAGCTCAGTAGGAGTGTTTGGGAGTGTACACCTCAGCATCTGATCATGTCTCAGTCTGACCCCTAGCTCGGTGCCTGTGTTTGGGATGGGGCACAAGGAACTGGGTTGGGACACTAGGAACAGGCGAGTGAGTCTGTGTTGGGCTCACCCTGAGCTCAGTAGCAGTGTTTGGGAGTGTACACTCTCAGCATCTGATCATGTCTCAGTCTGGCCCCTAGCTCGGTGCCTGAGTTTGGGATGGGATAGTAGGAACTGGGATGGGACACTAGGAACAGGCGAGCGAGTCTGTGTCGGGCTCATCCTGAGCTCAGTAGCAGTGTTTGGGAGTGTACACTCTCAGCATCTGATCATGTCTCAGTCTGGCCCCTAGCTCGGTGCTGAGTTTGGGATGGGATAGTAGGAACTGGGATGGGACACTAGGAACAGGGGAGTGAGTCTGTGTCAGGCTCACCCAGAGCTCAGTAGCAGTGCTCGGGAGTGTACACTCTCAGCATCTGATCATGTCTCAGTCTGACCCCTAGCTCAGTGCCTGTATTTGGGATTAGACACTAGGAACTGGGATGGGACACTAGGAACAGGCGAGTGAGTCTGTGTCGGGCTCACCCAGAGCTCAGTAACAGTGCTCGGGATTGTACACTCTCAGCATCTGATCATGTCTCAGTCTGGCCCCTAGATCGGTGCCTGTGCTAGGGATGGGATAGTAAGAACTGGGATGGGACACTAGGAACAGGTGAGTGAGTCTGTGTCAGGCTCACCCAGAGCTCAGTAACAGTGCTCGGGAGTGTACACTCTCAGCATCTGATCATGCCTCATTCTGGCCCCTAGATCGGTGCCTGTTTTTGGGATGGGACAGTATGAACTGGGATTGGACACTAGGAACAGGCGAGTGAGTCTGCGTCAGGCTCACCCTCAGTTAGGTGCATTTGGGCAGTAGATGAGCCCCGTGGGGACTCACTCAGAGCGCTACGCCTTTAAGCGGACCTTAGACTGCGTGTGATTGAAGCTCACTCAGAGAAGAGTGTTTTGGGATGGAGGACAAGGCGATCATGTGCCACACGCTGAGCAGTGACCGGCTTAACCTGAACTCCTTTTGGGGTGAAGCAACATATATCAGGGTACCCTTAATGCATAACCTGTCTGTTGGTTTGGGAGTTCGGCAGCAGAGGAGCCAGTTAGGGGTAACCGCGAGGCTCCCGCTGAGCTCAGACCCTGTGTTTAATATCCCTAAGCGGCATGACATGGAATCGGCAAAGGGGTGCGGGGGAGGTGAGGGGATCAGTGCGTGAAGCTCACAGGCTGTGTCCATGGTGCCAGCTTGCGGGAGTCAGTCGGGATGGCCAGGGACAGGAGCAGCGAGAGCCGGGGCTATCATGCTGCCAGGCTGTGAGTGGGCGCCGGAATTTCAGGACCCCGGGGACATTTTCGCACCCCCACCCTCCCCCCAGCTCACCTTCCGATGAGAGCTCCTGCGGATCTCGTCACAGGCGTCTGTGCTGGGCTGCCTTCCCAATCTTCGCTCTACCCCCTCCGGTATCCTCAGTCAGTAGTCCTTCTGGGGGTCGACTCCTGCCTGCTGCGTCCAGTGCCGGGAGTTGTTTTGTTGTGGAAGCAGCAGTGCCGGTGCCAGTTGTACGTGCTGGGGTCAGGGACTCCCCCGACAGCCTCCGAGCCTGTATCCCCAGCCGAGAGGCGCCGATCTGCCCACAGTCCACGCGGAGCTCCGGCGCTGCTCCGTCCAGCGCTGGCAGGTGCACTGATCTGCCAGCGGCGATGCCAGGGTCTGTGCGCTGGTGCAAAAGGCGCGCAGCTAATCTCAGGGGTCTCGCGTTCGTGTCAGGGGTTCTAGGCTGATGTCAGGGTCTCTGTGCTGAGGTCAAGGACACTGGGCTCATGTCCTTGGTGTTGTGTCACGGGGTCTAGACCGAAGCCAGGGTCTCTGTGCTGAGGTCAAGGGCGCTGCGCTATCAGCGGTTATCCGCTTGTGTCTGTGTGTGGGGGTCTCTGTGCCTGTGTCTTGAGCTCGCTGAGGATGTCCGGGGTCCGTCCGGGCGACAGGCTGTGGTCTCGTGCCAGGATGCCTGCTCTGATGTGCGATCTGTACTGCTCTGAGATTGTTCGCGGTTCAGCCTGCAAGTATTCCAAAGTGAGTCCTGACTCCGTCTGTGGGAGGTAGCCTGTTTGTCCTGGTCTCACATGCTTGGTGTGTATAATGCTGCTCGCGTCACGTGTGATCGCCTGCGCGCGTGTGTGCGGGGAGGGGGTGATTGGATTTCGGGTCCGGGCTGCTCTGGGTTCGTACGTCCGATGTACGCAAGTCCCACTTCCTTAGTAGCGTCTCAGGAGTTTCTCACTCGGCCGTGGCGGTTGTGTAGTTCACGTTCCCGCCTGTTCTTTGCTCTAGCAGGCCACTCCCGTGCCTCCTTCGGTACCGCCCCGCCCCCTTTTCATCGGACTGCACCCGCTCTCCAGTCTATACAAATGTATGTGCCCTCATAATCAGGACCCCTCTCTAGCCCCCTCCAGGTGCACCCTTTCACCCGTCTCCATGCCGTGAACCTTCCACCCCACCCACACAGCCCGCCCCTTCTCGCTGGCTGTATTCTCTCCTCTGCCTCCTTGCTGCGGGAGCTGTCCCTATACCGGAGGTGCTGAACTAGATGCAGTACCGTCCACTTGCTAGAGACATTGCTCCAATATATCGACAACTGAATTAGACACTTCCTCTCTGTACATGGATACTATTAACCAAATAGGGGATACAAATCATTAATCCCAGCTTTGGCAATACTTGTTTGAATTCTAACTTCAGCCAATAAAACATAATTGTATAAATAAAAACATACATGTGTTTCTTAACTACCCCAACAGCACCAGCAGCATAATCTTTTGCAGGGGTGCGGCAGTGCCCTTAACTCACCACGACCCCGACCTATAGTCTCCCTCTAAACTCTCTATATCTACCCTACCTGTGAGTAGTCTATCTCCTCACAAACACAGCTAACTCCTGCTATTTGAACGTGTCTTTCTTTCCTACTGCCCCTATACGTTCCTGTGTTGCATGGCTTTAAGTGGGCTGGGGCTAGCTGGGACCAAGCCCCACAGTCTTCAGAAAAGGCTCCCGAGCAGGCCCTGCCTGACCGTCCATGACTAGCCCCAGCCATGCCAACACATCAGGCAGCAGTGTAGCAGAAGGTGTCAGCACTTCGAAGTACTGACATCTGCAGATAGCCAGTGTAACCGTGGCTACACTGCTGCCAGATGCCTCAACGCAGGAGGATGGCTGGAGAGTCCAGTCTCTCCTTTTGTTTCCAAGTAATGAGGCAGCACAAAGCCTAAAAAAGGAGGCTTCATGATGCGTGATGACTCTTAACTCAGAAACAAAACGAGAGACTGGGCCCTCCAGCCCTCCTCCTGTTTCGGAGTACAGAGTTATCATGCAGCAGGCAGCCCTTTCATTCAAGGAGCTTGAGGTTCTTAACCATGCACTGTGTGAAAGTGCTGCCTACTGCGTGTGAGAGAGGGGGCACACTGGTGGTGAACCAAAGGTAATAATGCAAGTGTGCCATAGCTCCCTTACTTTCACCAGCCCCTCTCCCATTGGCAAGAGGGCTGGTCTCGTTAGGGGGCATGGCCTAAGTACACACATACTTAAGCCACGCCCCCTAATGAGAAACCCCCCCACTTCGATTGATTTAGCATCCCACTTAATCATCCACTATCATTGTCTACCTCTGTTCACCTTTCCTGATGACCTGGAAGAAGAAGGCGAATAGCAGAGAAGATGCCCAGGGAGGGGGAGTCATCTCACACACAGGGACAGAAGGATCTAACACTACAGAAGCTGGACAAGGGTGGGTCAAAGGCAACGTCAAACATTAACTCTCTCTCTCTCTCTCTCTCTCTCTCTCTCTCTCTCTCTCTCTGCCTCTCTCTCTGTCTCTGTCTCTCTCTCTCTGCTCTCTCCCGCTCTCCCCCTCTCTCTCTCCCCCTCTCTCTCCGTTCTCTCTCTCACTTCTCTCTCTTCCTCTCTTTTTCTTTCTCTTTCTCTCTTCTCTCTCTCTCTCCCCCTCTCTCTCTCCCTCTGTCTCTCTCTCTCTCTCTCTCTGTCTCTCTCTCTCTCTCTTCCCCTCTCTCTTTCTCGCTCTCTCTCTCTTCAGCACCTACCCGATGCCGCGCCGCATCGGGACAGCGCCCCTAATTGTTGCGAGGTTTGTAATATAAATGGAAATGAAAGCTCGGGCCTGGCAAAGTCTTATTTACAGACTCCAAACGCCCCGAGCCTCTGTGGAACTCCATGTTAATGACGGGTCTGTATGGCTTTTTAATGCGTGGATCGATGTGTCCAATGCATGTCCCACTGTCCTAAAAGCCCCCGGACCCCTCTGCCCCGCAGTCAATATTTCATGTGTCTCATTTTTTCAAGCTAAACAAGCGTCCTCTATAAATAGGCGCATAGGGAGCTGGAGGGTGGCTAAGGCAAGGTATTTGTTATTCATTTGTTTTAAACACGGGAACGTTATGCAAGCGCGTGTCCAAGAAGCATGGACGTCTGCCCAACGCAGGCGGCTCCACGCCACGCGACACAGAAGAACAGGAATTTCAAGAGAAAATGTGAAACGAAAAATGAAATGGGAAAAGGGAAAGTAATCTGACAGAAAAATAGCACAAAAAAAACGTATTGAAGAAAAGATGCGAGAAAAAAGAAACTCATGTAACAGAGAGGCATGAAGAGAAAACATAATTATATTATGTATGTTTAATTTTAACTTACAATAAACCATATAGAGGTTCGCCATATTCCGAAATTACTTTTTCTGATTGTATATAAAACCTTTTGGTCACTTGGTCCGTTTTGAAGGGACATTTTCAAGGGGGGAGTCAGGGAGAAGAACAACTCGCAGTGGGGTCCTAGGATGTGGGATAAGTTGTCTTTGGTGATATGTGCACTCCATGGCAACACCACGTTAGTGCTGACCCGTCTCAGAGGGGTTGCCGTACCTTTAAGAGGGCAGTGCCCATACTTATCAGCAGGTCTGCTTGATTTGTAATGTGACAGTGCCAGCACTTGACAGCTGGCCTGTCCGTTTGTTTGGGACACTGGCAGTACTTCTCAGCGCACTTCGCAGCTGGCCTGTCCGTACTGTTTATTTGGGACACTGTTAGTACTTCTCAGCAGGCCTGCTTGATTTGTAATGTGACAGTGCCAGCACTTCACAGCTGACCTGACCGTTTATGTGGGACACTGTTAGTACTTCTCAGCAGGCCTGCTTGATTTGTAATGTGACAGTGCCAGCACTTCACAGCTGGCCTGTCCGTTTATTTGGGACACTGGTAGTACTTCTCAGCAGGCCTGCTTGATTTGTAATGTGACAGTGCCAGCACTTCACAGCTGACCTGACCGTTTATGTGGGACACTGTTAGTACTTCTCAGCAGGCCTGCTTGATTTGTAATGTGACAGTGCCAGCACTTCACAGCTGGCCTGTTCGTTTATTTGGGACACTGGTAGTACTTCTCAGCAGGCCTGCTTGATTTGTAATGTGACAGTGCCAGCACTTCACAGCTGGCCTGACCATTCATGTGGGACACTGGCAGTACTTCTCAGCAGGCCTGCTTGATTTGTAATGTGACAATGCCAGCACTTCACAGATGGCCTGTCCGTTTATTTGGGACACTGGCAGTACTTCTCAGCGGGTCTGCTTGATTTGTAATGTGACAGTGTCAGCACTTCACAGCTGGCCTGACCGTTTATTTGGGACACTGTTAGTACTTCTGAGCAGGTCTGCTTGAATTGTAATGTGACAGTGCAAGCACTTCACAGCTGGCCTGTCCGTTTATTTGGGACAGTGGCAGTACTTCTCGGCAGGTCTGCTACATGTTTTATGTAATTGTGCCAGCACTTCTCAGCAGCGCTGTCATACGTTTATGTGGAACAGTGCACTTCTCTGAAGGGTTGTTTGACCATTTACGTGACACATATAGCACTCCTCAAAAGGGCTGCCATACAGTGTATGGCCGAGTGCCCAAACTTCCCAGTAAGCCTGAAACTCATGCACTCGCCAATACCAGCACTCAATAGCAGGTCTGCTTTAGTTATAATGTGACTGGGAGTGCGAGACATGAGTGCATCTGCTTCCAAACTCGTTCAGACTTCTTACCACTTGGGACTGTGTTGCCAGCAGGACTCTTTTCACTGCTAAACACTGTTAGAAAAACTCCCTGCAGAGCGCAGCGCTGGAGTGTAAGGCGTGAGTGCAGCCTGCTACCATTCTCGTTCAGACTGCTTTCCACTTGGGTTTGTGTTGCCGGTAGGACCTTTTGATTGCAACACACCATTATAAAAACTCCCACAGCACGGAGCGCAGCGCGGGAGTGCGAGGCATGAGTGCAGTCTACTGCAGTCAGCGGCGGGCATTGGCGCAAAGGAAAAGAGCTTGTTATTCAAGTGAAACAAGGGTGAGTGTTCATCTTTCTTCTGTTGGCATGTCTTCTGTATATGCTCTTTGAAGTAAAGCCGCATGCGCACTTGGAAGTGATTCCCCCATAGAGGGCGATAATATGTTGAAAGACAATGGGAGGCAAGTGCAAAACCACTCTAAAAGCTCATCTCGGAGCGGGAGTCAATGCCAAAGATATCCAAGAAAGATGCTGTGAATGTGCAAGTGCTTAACTTTACCTCTAGTCAAGCTTCCTCCCTACCCGAGACAGAGAGTGCTACATATGCAAAAATTGCTGCTTTCTTCCTCCAACAAATGTACCAGCTACTTGTAAGACAAATCCGTGCTAAATCCACCGCAACCATAAAGCACGGAATCGCCAATCTCAACTGACATTCCCGATGCAGTTCTACTAAGTCTCTGTCCATCTGAGACAGATCCACTGACTAACCCGGAAGTATCAGAAAAGGAGTTAACGACTCCCTCAAAATAGTGCTCACTGGAGCACTCTCCAGAATCCAGAGCTGTTATGTGAGACACAGGCGGTTAATCAGCTCTCTTCATTTTCCTGTAGCTGTTCCATTTTTTCTTCACAACCTGCGACTGGGTCAAGCGCCATGCCGCCTCTGGTTGTTAACAACAATTTCGTCCTTGAATTTCATCTTAAATGAATTTGTTAGACTATTTGAAAACATACACTCCAATTTTAATGATCAAAATGCCTTATTAGCTGCCATGAAGTCTAAAATGTCCTTTTTGGAGGCATATATTGTAGCATCTAACAAACATGAAGCACTATTTAAATCCCAGGCCTTTATCTCACTGCTCCAAGTTTCATCTCATACGCTAAGACCATATACTGGGAATGCCATAGCACCCCTCACGGTGGTAAGACGCTCTTATGGGGAGGAAAAATGTACCTCAGTTATCTCGCCAGTGGTGCAGATACAACTCGAGTCACCACAAGAGGATCAGATAAACGGCTTGTGAGATATCACGTCGGCTATACCTGTAAACCTAAATTGTATCAGCGATGAAAGAAGCGGCTTGGTTAAAAAGGACAACCATGAAAAGCCAAAAAACAAAAAGGATTAAATCCACAGTTCTCACCAACAAGTGCAGCTCTTGAAAGTTTTTGCATATTATTAAGCTAACATGGGCAGATGTTGTGAATGTGGAGAGCCGGAATAGGAAAAAAAAATAACAGAAAAAGACAGCGGCGCTCAATACCATAACGGTTCCACATATCTCGGAGGAGGTTCACCTTCCAAACACTGAGGAGGTCAGGAAAATGGAATCCGAATTAAGTGGAATGTCACAATAAGAGATTGAGGAGTTACTATGAAACATTTCAACGTGTTCAATCACAGAGGACCATCAAGAGCTCTCTATTAACTTAGAGCACAAAGTGCCCTCCAAGCAATGTTTTCCTTTGAGGGTTATGCTTCCCATTTGCAATTTTTCACCTCCAGCCCCAGAAAGTGATCTACAATTGCTTAAGGCCCAAACATGTACTGAGGAGGTTGATATTACAACACTTGAGCAATGAAAGGCCCTTATTAAAAAAATGTAAACCAGCGAGGGAGTCGCACCAGGAGAAACTATCAAGTGCTCACTGTCGAGGCAAACAATGAAACTGCTTACTTCTAGAAAGAATCCCAATATCCGCAGAAGCTATTGTCCTCAACAGAACACATGTGTGCTAGCACTAATTGGTTCTATTGACTGGGTGTGATTGTGTCAGGGGATATTGACCAAGTCGAATTTGTGAATGATCGTACGTTGGACCGTGTCATCCTCCACTTTAGATTATGATGGATAGTTCAGATCTTGTTAGCATCCGCAGCACAATTATTGCCCTTAGGCTACAATTTAACATACCTGGATAGATCGTTGTACTTTGGGAGACTGTTGAGCCCAATGGGGAGAATAAAAGCCGGCCACCGGGGGTTCCTATTTTTCAGATCAGCTGTGTTAATAACAATCCAAAACATAGATGGGTGCAGAAGGGTTGCACAGATTTAAGGACCTCTTATGAAAATGAAAATTGGTCATGACTGGCTGGAGCCCTCCATTCCTAAAAACAGTAGCAAAGTTGTACTAGAAGAGTTGATCTGTGCTAATTGCTTCTTGGAACACGAGAGGGTTCTCTCATCTGTTTCACTGTGTAATTGTAAGCTCACTTACTATGATATTCTGCATTCCAAGAAATGTGGCTTTCAGTGAATCCCCTTGTAGATGGTTACACTTTATTTGTCAAAGCAGCTGTGAAGGGACTAAGGGTGGGGGGGCATCTGGAAAAGTAGTGTATTTACCATTAGATCTAAAAGAAAATGTGCACCCTCTAGGAGTGCAACGTCCAATGGAGCAATCTTTAATTATCTTAGTAAATAGAGGATCTACAAAAGACAAATAAATATGGCAACAGCTGGTAGATTTACATAAAGTTAGACAAGCCTTGCAATATCTAAAAGAGAATAATGAATACTACAAAGAAATTAATAATGAAGAAAAATTGAAGGATACAACTGAAATAATTCAAGAGACACAAGACGCTGGTCAATTTGAGCTCCTAGATCCTGCTACAATATCAAATACTTTAGACCATTATACAATTCATCCATTGCACTCTAATGACACCCTAGAAGATGCACTAGAAACGTACCAAATGTGTCAAACAAAAGGATCACCAATCAGCATGTGGGAAAAAAGTATAGAAGCATGTGCGTTTCCTCTACTCTTTCCTACTGGCAAAGGAGGAAGGTACGATGATAGACCTATTCAAATATCAGTATCAGAATACCGCTCATTACGGATGTATTCTGAAGATCCCAGATTTAGACAAAATGTGGAATACATATTCCACCTACTCTTTGAAAGTGAACTAGCAACTTTATGTTACGGAGTTGCACACACATTAAAATCAGGATCTCACTTTCAAAATATGTCAGCTACACAATTATTGCAAAAAGTGCAACAAAAAGATGAGGTTTTACAATCAAATATTACAAATCTATTAGCAAATATGCGTGGTACTAAAGAGTACTGGTTTCAACGTCATGGAGATGTACGTTGTATGATCAGAAACCTTGGCCCACCCACTTGGTTTGTTACATTAAGTTGTGCAGAATATGCATGGGAAGATTTACATGAATTCCTACGCATATCAAACAAAAACAAAACAAACATAGATATACTAACACCTGGAGAACTTTGTTCTCTGGATCCTGTTAATGTTTCAAGATATTTTCACCATCGCTTCATTGCTATGCTACACTTTATTTGTAATAAAACTGTTCCTCCCCTTGGAGAAGTGCAACACTTCTTTTGGAGAAAAGAATACCAAGCCAGAGGAGCACCACATATCCACATGCTTTTATGGATTAAAGATGCTCCTAAATTTGGTCAAGAGAGTGATGCCACTGTTTTACAGTTTATTGAAAAATATGTCACTTGTGAAATTCCATCAGAAGCCACAAATAGTGATCTTCATGCACAAATTTTACAATTTCAAAGACACAAATGTGGCAAATATTGTCGTCGCAAATACAAAAAAAAGGGAAATACTACACCAAATGCCGCTTTGGTTTCCCTAGACCGGTTACAAATACACGACAAGTGAACAACCTCATGTCTTCAGTTAGATATAGGGCCTCATCACGAGTTTGGCAGTAACCCTTAAATCCGGCGGTCGCGCTATTACCGCCGGATTTAAGGGTCCGCCAAATCAGGGCTTCGGCAGATTTCTCCCCAGCTCTGAGCTGGGGGTAAATATGCCGAAAATTCACGCTATTACCGCCGGCGGGAAATCCGCTGGCGGTAAGAGCGCGAAAATTCCCCATTGAGTCCAATGGGGAATGGGGCATTCCCGAATGGGCTCAGTGGGGAATGGGGAATTCCATTACGGCCAAACCCGTGATCCGGCGCTAATAGCGCCAGGGGGTTTGGCAGTAGGGCTAATACCGCTGGTGGTAATACCGCCAGCGTTACCGCCCAACTCGTGATGAGGCCCATAGTGTTAAAGGTAAGTCACCTAAAAATACATATTACATAAAAAGAACAGAAGAAGAAAAATATATCAATGATTACAAAGCAATCATTGCCGACTTATGGAATGCAAACATAGATGTGCAGTACATTGCAGACAATTCCACTGCAGTTGCACGATATGTTACAGCATACTTAACCAAAGCAGAAAAAACAGAGCTCCAAGACCTCTGGAATGACCTGTCATCAGACAAAACAGTGTCTCAGAAATTATACAGCTTGGGCATAAAAATGCTCTCCCATAGAGAATGTGGATCCTATGAAGCAATAGATTGTTTAACTGGTACTGCATTGTATGGTAAATCTGAAAATATAGTATGGCTAAGTCTTGGTCCTGCTAAATCTAGAAAGAGTTCTAAAATCATACAAAGATATAGAAACAATAGCCAAACATGATCCCAACAGCCAAGACATTTTAAAAAACAATTCATTGGACACATACTACCCAAACAGAAGTAATACTTTGGAAACCATGTGTCTATACCACACAGCCCAAAACTTCACATACAAAAATAATATAAAACCAGATGAAAAAAAAGGTAAATACAGAGTGACAAACTGTGGAGGCAGCTTAGTAAAACTCACCAAACCAAATTTAATTAATCATATCAAATTGTCATTAAAGACTTCTCAACATATAGAACTATATTACATGTCCCTGCTACAACTGTTTAAACCATGGAGAAAAGAAGAAGAAATACTAGATAACTATGACTCATATGAAGACGCTTTCAAAGCAAATGAAAGCACTATAACTGATGTAAACTTTACACAGTACAAAACAATGTTGCACAATGAACAGTAACATGAAGAAGAACTCCAGGCCCAACTAGATAAGGGCACTCCTGACAGTAGTCAACCTTCTGTAACAGGAAGCCAAGAACCACTGGGACAACCACTAATGACAAATGAGGCAGAATTGGCTATGACAGAAGTAGAAAACACCATGGGGCCGATTCACGGAACAAACGTGCACCGAAAAAAGTGGCGCAAGCTGGCGCAAGCAGGCGCTAGCGTGAAAAATGATTCATGGAAGTCCCTGCGCGTGTTTTAACCGAAATGTGCACCAAACCCGTGCGTGGCGCACACGGGCGCACACGTCATTGCAACATCCCAAACGCTGTGCACGACGCGCAAAGGAAAACCACACAACGTCCGCGCACACACCAAAAAGGGGGCAGGACATGGGGCATAAAACGTGGAATGGGGAACAATGTGTGAAAAAGAAGGCGTAACTGGGGAAGTACCGCGGGGAACGACACAGAACGCCCACACACACGCGAACAACCCGTATTCATTGATTAGAATACGGGAAACCCGCGCATGGCAAAAGACGCACATAGGCATCAATGCGTCTGCCACACGAAGACAGGCGGAAGCGTCCCCGCGCAAAGTATAAAAGTGTGCGCAAACAACAAGCTACGATGAATGCCCCATTTGTCGCAGCACTGATCGTGCAGCACCGCAGGAGGAGGAGAATAGCCAGGGCCCGCATTTCTTCACCCAGGACAAGCCTTTTTGGGATGCCTGACGACCAGGTCTACGGCAGGTATAGGTTTCCACCTCGTATCATCCTAGACCTGGCCAGGGAGTGGGAAGATGACCTTACATCCCCCACCCTCTGCTCCCAAGCATTGAGCCCCTTGGAGAAGGTGCTCAATGTCCTGCATTTTTTGGCCACTGGGTCATTTCAGCGGACCACTGCCATAGTGGGGGGGTCTCACAGGCCACGCAGTCATGCTGCCTACACCAGGTCTTGGCAATCATGACAGCGCGCCCCTCAGTCCGCAGGCACATATACATGTCCAGAACACCCGCAGAAAGGCAGGCCATTGTCCAGGACTTTTACAGGGTGGCACACTTCCCCAAAGTGCTCGGTGCCATAGATTGCACCCATGTGGCCTTACGTCCACCTAGGGCCACTGAGCACATCTACCGAAATTGCAAGTACTGGCATTCCAAGACGTGCAGGTGGTATGTGATGCAAAGGGAATCATCACCTCTGTCTATGCAAACTACCCTGGCTCCACCCATGACAGTTTCATATACAGAATGTCTGCCCTGAGCCGGGCCCTGGAAGCTGGGCAGCATGGTGACACATGGCTCCTAGGTGAGTACAAATGCCCGTGCACATGCATGCGTGTCACACACACACAGATACACAAACCCCAATAATCACAACCATTATCACCTCTCCAGGGGACAGTGCCTACCCTCTGAGCAACCACATGATGACGCCAATCCGGAACCCCACCACACCACCCCAGGTAAGATACAATGCGGCCCATATTGCAACCAGGGCCATAATGGAGCGGACATTCGGAGTGCTCAAGTCACGCTTCTGCTCCCTTGACCGCTCTGGTGGGCAGCTACTCTATGCACCCCCAGTAGTGTGCAGGATCATTGTGGCAGCATGTGTCCTGCACAATGTTGCAACACGGTGGGGCGTACCGGTGGACATGGTGGTGTCCCCATATCCCCAACCACAGACACAGGCGCTGCCCATGGGAGGGGATAGGGCACGTGGCGAGGCAGCCCGGACCCAGCTTGTGGCCACATTTTTCACCTAAACTCCCACCCCTGCAGAGTGCACACAGGCCTGGCGCATACCAGGTGACAATTGATGATGACAAACAGGCAGTCAACTGTCACAACCTTACCACCCTGAGAATGTTGCCATGGAAGTGCCACATTGTGTGCATCCATAGCTACTTAAACATAAGCAATCCTGTGTGACCAAAAGGCACATATGCAAGGTGTGAATCACACAGACCTGCAAAACAATCCATGACCATCACTGGTATGTCACCCAAACCCTCCCAAACCACAACATGACATGGCAAGCAATAGCAAAACACCAACACAGTACCAATAAGGTACACATTGACATGTGAAAAATGTAAAGTGGCATCAGACAATGATGCCTGACATGGAATCAGATGAAATGACTGACCAACAACCTCCCACCCAAAATAAGTCATACCCAAATGCATTCCAACAGTTGTAACAAAACAATGACTGCCTATTTACATGCACATTGTGCATTGCTAAATCAACACTGCAGATTCCGTGTGCTCTGTCCATCTCCTGCAACACACTGCTCAGCACACAGCATAGTGACCAGCCATTGTGTGTGACGCAAACCCTGAGCATCACATCGAAAAGCAAATTACACATGTACAGGATCCACAAATCGTCATAGATCATGTGTTGCAGGGACACAGTGGGCCCCAGAAGGCAAACTGAGTGCACATGTGGACATGGAAGGGTGGTTGTACATGTTGTGGATCATAGTGCGAGTGTGTGTGTCAGTAGGGACATGCACTCAATACATACATGTGCAATCAAGTGACCATCAGTGTCCTCTACACATCACATGTAAACATTGACCATGTGTACACCCCAACATGTCAAACCACAACTATACCCTCACACCTGAAAGGTAAATACAACACATGAACAGGCATTGATCAGCAGAATACATCATGTTCATAGGATACCACAATTACAATGTCAGGGTGCCCATCACACTGTAGGGAAAGGCAACTGTCAACAACAAAATACCCCCTTCCCTCACAAATCACCATGACCCACTGAACAACTGTGCCTGTGTTATGTAGCCTTCATCCTTGAAGTTCACCTGGCCACAGGATCACCCTTCCCCTTTGTCACCATCTTCCACCTTGTGTGTAAAAAGTGTCCAGCACCCTCAGAGGCCACCTTGACTTGCAAAAACACCACATCAAAGAGAACTCAAAGCAGGCCAACACAGAAGCCAAGCAAAAAGCCTGCAGGCAGCAAAACAAACCAGAAGAGCCTCCAGTAGATGACGTGAAGTAGCAGTACTTCACAAAGCCCAAGTACTACCACAATGATGTAACAACCAAGGTAGCACAGTAAAACAATGTCACAACAGGATGTGTACCATGTGTGGTACATAACATAGAATGATGCACCATGAACTGATGTGTACTGTCACAGCTCACGTGTACAGGCACAGGAGTGGCACAAACCAACCACCCCCACCGTGGTCTGGGTGCCTGTAAGGACAAACTCACACAGGCCTCTGAGACCCTGGTGGGGAAGGAGGGTCAGGGATATGCAGTCAGGACAGGCATTGGTATACTGGATAACCGGAATGAGGGGCAGGAGAGGGGAGTAGGATTGACACGGGAAAGTAGGGAATGCATAAAACTCTACTACTCACATTAACACATACACAATTAGACCAAACTTGTTTATCATGCACATAGTACCGAATTACTCAAATGGAAGTCAAAGAGAAACTTATCTCTGGGGTGAGTGCTGGCCTCCTGAGAGCCACAGTTACTAATCTGTGCATGCCCATAACACACAAACACACCACCATATATGCCCCAAAGTAACAAACTACTCTACAAACAAACACTCTGGTGGGGTGCTTCATACCCATACGTAACATTACCCCAGTGATGGTTCATAGACAGTCAATGCAGTAAGTGAGGTGCTGGTGGTTGTGTGGCAAAAGGAAGACCAATGTGTCACGATTCACACAACATGCAATGTTCCCTGGGTAAGCAGCCAGACGCATATAGCAAGGTACGACTTCAGAACAAGTCGTGTTCCACCATAACCGAAATAAAGTAGGTAGTGCATGTGTCAAAATCTACATGGAAAAGAAATGCACTGCACACAAGTCTGTCCAATGGGGAATGGGGCATTCCCGAATGGGGTCAGTGGGGAATGGGGAATTCCATTACGGCCAAACCCGTGATCCGGCGCTAATAGCGCCGGGGGGTTTGGCGGTAGGGCTAATACCGCTGGTGGTAATACCGCCAGCGTTACCGCCCAACTCGTGATGAGGCCCATAGTGTTAAAGGTAAGTCACCTAAAAATACATATTACATAAAAAGAACAGAAGAAGAAAAATATATCAATGATTACAAAGCAATCATTGCCGACTTATGGAATGCAAACATAGATGTGCAGTACATTGCAGACAATTCCACTGCAGTTGCACGATATGTTACAGCATACTTAACCAAAGCAGAAAAAACAGAGCTCCAAGACCTCTTGAATGACCTGTCATCAGACAAAACAGTGTCTCAGAAATTATACAGCTTGGGCATAAAAATGCTCTCCCATAGAGAATGTGGATCCTATGAAGCAGTAGATTGTTTAACTGGTACTGCATTGTATGGTAAATCTGAAAATATAGTATGGCTAAGTCTTGGTCCTGCTAAATCTAAAAAGAGTTCTAAAATCATACGGAGATATAGAAACAATAGCCAAACATGATCCCAACAGCCAAGACATTTTAAAAAACAATTCATTGGACACATACTACCCAAACAGAAGTAATACTTTGGAAACCATGTGTCTATACCACACAGCCCAAAACTTCACATACAAAAATAATATAAAACCAGATGAAAAAAAAGGTAAATACAGAGTGACAAACTGTGGAGGCAGCTTAGTAAAACTCACCAAACCAAATTTAATTAATCATATCAAATTGTCATTAAAGACTCCTCAACATATAGAACTATATTACATGTCCCTGCTACAACTCTTTAAACCATGGAGAAAAGAAGAAGAAATACTAGATAACTATGACTCATTTGAAGACGCTTTCAAAGCAAATGAAAGCACTATAACTGATGTAAACTTTACACAGTACAAAACAATGTTGCACAATGAACAGTAACACGAAGAAGAACTCCAGGCCCAACTAGATAAGGACACTCCTGACAGTAGTCAACCTTCTGTAACAGGAAGCCAAGAACCACTGGGACAACCACTAATGACAAATGAGGCAGAATTGGCTATGACAGAAGTAGAAAACACCATGGGGCCGATTCACGGAACAAACGTGCACCGAAAAAAGTGACGCAAGCAGGCGCTAGCGTGAAAAATGATTCATGGAAGTCCCTGCGCGTGTTTTACCCGAAATGTGCACCAAACCCGTGCGTGGCGCACACGGGCGCACACGTCATTGCAACATCCCAAACGCTGTGCACGACGCGCAAAGGAAAACCGCACAACGTCCGCGCACACACCAAAAAGGGGGCAGGACATGGGGCATAAAACTTGGAATGGGGAACAATGTGTGAAAAAGAAGGCGTAACTGGGGAAGTACTGCGGGGAACTACACAGAACGCCCACACCTACGCGAACAACACGTATTCATTGATTAGAATACGGGAAACCCGCGCATGGCAAAAGACGCACATAGGCATCAATGCGTCTGCCACACGAAGACAGGCGGAATCGTCCCCGCGCACAGTATAAAGTGTGCGCAAACAACAAACACGTATATACAGCTACGATGAATGCCCCATTTGTCGCAGCACTGATCGTGCAGCACCGCAGGAGGAGGAGAATAGCCAGGGCCCGCATTTCTTCACCCAGGTCAGGCCTTTTTGGGATGCCTGACGACCAGGTCTACGGCAGGTATAGGTTTCCACCTCGTATCATCCTAGACCTGGCCAGGGAGTGGGAAGATGACCTTACATCTCCCACCCTCTGCTCCCAAGCATTGAGCCCCTTGGAGAAGGTGCTCAATGTCCTGCATTTTTTGGCCACTGGGTCATTTCAGCGGACCACTGCCATAGTGGGGGGGTCTCACAGGCCACGCAGTCATGCTGCCTACACCAGGTCTTGGCAATCATGACAGCGCGCCCCTCAGTCCGCAGGCACATATACATGCCCAGAACACCCGCAGAAAGGCAGGCCATTGTCCAGGACTTTTACAGGGTGGCACACTTCCCCAAAGTGCTCGGTGCCATAGATTGCACCCATGTGGCCCTACGTCCACCTAGGGCCACTGAGCACATTTACCGAAATTGCAAGTACTGGCATTGCAAGACATGCAGGTGGTATGTGATGCAAAGGGAATCATCACCTCTGTCTATGCAAACTACCCTGGCTCCACCCATGATAGTTTCATATACAGAATGTCTGCCCTGAGCCGGGCCCTGGAAGCTGGGCAGCATGGTGACACATGGCTCCTAGGTGAGTACAAATGCCCGTGCACATGCATGCGTGTCACACACACACAGATACACAAACCCCAATAATCACAACCATTATCACCTCTCCAGTGGACAGTGCCTACCCTCTGAGCAACCACATGATGACGCCAATCTGGAACCCCACCACACCACCCCACCCCAGGTAAGATACAATGCTGCCCATATTGCAACCAGGGGCATAGTGGAGCGCACATTCAGAGTGCTCAAGTCACGCTTCCGCTCCCTTCACCGCTCTGGTGGCCAGCTACTATATGCACCCTCAGTAGTGTGCAGGATCATTGTGGCAGCATGTGTCCTGCACTATGTTGCAACACGGCGGGATGTACCGGTGGACATGGTGGTGCCCCCACATCCCCAACCACACGCAATGGCACTGCTCATGGGATGGGAAAGGGCATGTGACGACACAGCCCGGACCCAGCTTGTGTCCACATTTTTCACCTAAACTCCCACCTCTGCGGAGTACACACAGGCCTGGCACATACCAGGTGACAATCGATGATGACAAAGAGACAGTCAACTGTCACAACCTTACCACCCTGAGAAAGTTGCCACGGAAGTGCTACATTGTGTGCATCCCTAGCTACTTAAACATAACCAATCCTGTGTGACCAAAAGGAACTCATGCAAGGTGTGTATTACCCCTTCCCCCCGCAAAACAGGCCATGACAATCCCTGGTATGTCACCCAAACCCTTCCAACCCACATCACCCTTATCTGCCACACTATGATATGGCACGCAATAGCAAAAGCCCAACACATGACCAATAAGATACGAAGTGACATGTGATAAATGGAAAGGGGCCAGAGACAATGATGCCTGACATGGAATCAGATGAAATGACTGACCAACAACCTCCCACACATACCAAGTCATACACAAATACTTTCTACCAGCCATAGCATGAACACAACACTAAATGCCTGTTCACATGCACATTGGGCAAGGCACAATCCCTACACCTCAACCCGAGTGCTGTGTGTGTCTCCTGCAACACACTGCTCAGCACACAGCACAGTGAGCACCCATTGTGTTGCAGATACACCTTGAGCATCACATGAAAAAGACAAATTAAATAAATAACCAATTGACGCATGTACAGGATCCCCAAATGATCATTGATCATGCGCTGCAGGGACAAAGCGGGCACGAGAAGGCAATCTGTGTGCACCTGTGGCCATGGAAGGGTGGTTGTACGTGTGGTGGATCATTGTGCAACTGTGTGTGTCAGTAGGGACATGCACTCAATATTTACATGTGAAATCAAGTGACCCTCAGTGTCCTGTGCACATCCCTTGACACCTGAAAAGTAAAGACAGCACAGGAACAGGCATTGACCAGCAGAACACATCATATACATAGTACCCCACAATGTCAGAGTGCCCAAAACACTGTAGCCCAAGCCAACCGTCCAACAACAAAAGGCCCTCCCTCATTTATAAATCACCATGACCTTCTGAACAACTGTGTCTGGGGTATGTAGACTTCTTCCTTCAAGTCTACCTGGCTACAGGATCACCCTACCCTTGGTCTCCATGTTCCAGCTTGCGTATAAATAGGTTCCAGCCCCCTCAGATGCCACCTTGACGGGTAAAAATACCAAATCGCAGAACAACCAAGGCAGCACAGTACAACAATGGTCCAACATGATGGTTACCATTTTCGGTACCTAACATACTATGAAGATGCAACAACTGATGGGTAGTGTCACAGCTCCGGTGTCCAGGCGCAGGAGTGGCACGAACCAACCATCCCCTCTGTGGTCTGGGTGCCTGCAAGGTCAAACTTACACAGGCCTCTGAGACCCCGGCGGGGAAGGAGGGTCAGGGATATGTTGTTTGGACAGGCATTGGTATTCAGGATAACCGGAAAGAAGGGCAGGATAGGGGAGTTGGATTTGCAAGGGAAAGTAGTCAAAATACCAAAAACAACTATTGACAATAACACATACTCAATCAGAGACATGTTCATCATGTACATTGTACCAAATGAGTCAAATGCAAGCCAAAGAGAGACTTATCTCTGGGGTGAGTGCTGGCCTCCTGCCTGCGCACTCTCTGGTCCAGTAATAGGAGCAGTACAATGCTGCAAAGAGAGCGTGAGTTACTAATCTGAATGTGTGTTTACAACACACACACAACACCATCCATGCCCCAAAGTAAGTGACTTCTCCACAAACTAACACTCTTGTCTGCTGCTTTGTACCCATACGTTAGCTTGCCCCCCTGATGGTTCATACACTGTCAATGCAGTAAGGCAGGCACATGTGTGCGCGCGGGAAATGGAAGACCAATGCGTCAAGAATCACACATGATACAATGGTCCCTGGGTGAGCTGCTACACGCGTATAGCGAGGTGCAACTTCAGCACAAGTCGTGTTCTGGCAGCTGCTGATTTCAATAGGTAGTGCACATGGCAATTTTCTCATGCAAATTATATGCACTGCACACGAGTCTGTGCCTCGCTGGGTGTCCCTGTGCGCTGTATCAGTTACTGGCTAGGAACGCTACTGCCCTAATAACTCTGCTTCAATGGAGCAGGGGGTACTTGAGGATATGTTCGATGGCCCCTGCGTGTGCCCCTGACAACTTGTAAAGGTACTTTGCATTTGGCCCTCAACGCATCTTAGCTGTCCTTTGAACTTCTCCAAGAATGGCTAGCAAAGCACCCCAAGCAGTGGTTTTAGTTAGCATGCATGTGCAAGTGGCCTGGTGGAAGGTTGGCTGCGGTGTGGCCCCTTGTGCTGCTCACCTTGCTTGGAGCTCCTGGAAACACGTCTCCTTCTGTCGGAGGTCTGAGCACAAGCCCTGTGCTTCTGCTTGCACACATGCGCACGTCTGCACCACCGAATGTGGCCAGATTTCAGGATTACTCGTCCCTGTGTCTGCTGGCAAAGGTAGTGTGGAGGCTCATTTTCCTGCAGAAAGTGCATAAAAGATATTAATAATGCAGGAAAGTTCCCTGTGTGTGTGTCTCCATGCTGGTTGTCACTGGGCCAGGTTACAGACCTACATCCAAACTCCTCCCACCATCAGTGTGACTTTGACAGGCAAAGGGTGCATGCTACTGTCTACAGCATGAAGTGCATCAAGCACATATACAGGCAAGAAAAGAACATACATCACAATCCACATTAATTAATGGAGACATCAATCACGTAGTCACCTAAATTTATTACAGACATGGCGTGGATAAAACACAACCAATCCCCAATAGGGGTGTTAACACAAGTAGTACAGCAGCAGACAGGCTTTATGAGGAAAGTCAAAAGCCCTTGTGTATATTTTTGTTACACCGAACCATCCTAGTGAGCCCATGGATAAGGGAAGCAGGAGTGCCCTATGTGAGTCAGGACCCCAAGCTATAAACACATACACGAGACAAGCTTGAAGGGCCCAGCTGGAAAAGACAGTGGATGCTTTCAAAAGCCACAAAGCACCACACCGTCACATGAATGCACAATAGACAAACAATATTAAACTATATTAACTAATTAAACCAACTATGAAAAACCTATACAACCTAATTAAACTAACTATCAAAAACAATATTAACTAACTAAACTAAAATTAAAAATTAAAAATGGCCACATAAGACCCCTGGGGGGAGGCACTCAGAAGGGGGGAGGTGCAGGGTGCACCTCAACACCCACATGCGATGATGTTGAGACAAAAAAAAACCTCCATGGGCTCAATGTCTGCACAGCCCGACCTGTGTGGGAGATATCTTGTCGTCCGAGTCTGCCTCTTCCTGAAAAGGAGGACGTGACACGGGAGCCTGACCACGCCTAGGCGCAGTTTGCCCCTCATCTGCAGCAAGTCTGCTGGACGGGAGAGCCTGGTCTGTGTGGCGATGACATGTAGGTCAGCATGTAGAACCTCCCGTGATACGCGTGCTTCTCCTTGCAAGGTAACACGTGTAACACAGAGTTCTTCCTGCGTGGCCTGGCTGGACAACTGGTGCACCTCCCGGCAAGCACGTAGCTCAGCCGAGATGGTACGCTCAAGCTGCGCACACCTCACCTCTGACTGCTCCCTCTGGGACACCATGAGCACACCCAGAGTGGATCTGAGGGAATCATACTCAACCCTCAGGGCCTCCATGTGTGCCTTTGTGTGAGAATCAATTGCTTGACCTGAAGACAACATTTCAGCCTGGTGTGCCCTGTCTGAGGCCGCCATGCCCAGCCTGAGCGAGAGGGCCGTGGACTGCGCCGCCTGCAGCTGGGGAAGCACCTGCCTAGCATGGGGGAGCACGGATTGGGCCACACGTTCCATGCTCACAGCGATGTTATCAATTGCTGCCCCCGCCGTTGTGAATTGACAGCCATGTCTTGCTCCCACTCAGTATACCTCGGTGGCGCACGGCCACCGCGTTGCTGGGCCCGACACCTGCGGTGCCCAAGGACCGGCCATCCTTGATGGGTTGGAACCGCCCGCGGCTTCAGGACAACATGCCCCCGTCAACGTGATGCCCCAAGCACATCAGCGACTGGTGTGGAGGGTGACCCTGCGTCCCGATCCACCACAGGCAGAGGTACCACCACCGTCTGGCGCCTCAGTGCAGGTGTCGCGGACAGAGGAGCGTCCACATCAGAATCACTCATCCCTGACTAATGGACCTGATGCACATCCAACTCAACATGGAGGTCAGAGTGGTCATCTGGGCTGGACTCATTGCCAGCCAATGACAAGATGGCCTGTAGCACATGTGGGTTCTCGTGGCCTACCACCCCATGACCCCAACTTGTGCCGGGTTGCTGTTGTGAAAACAACCCTGTGCCTGGCATGACAACTCCATCCTCTGGCTCCATTGCATCAACATCTGAAAAGTGGAGAAAAAAAATAACATTAGTACACATGTCAGAAGCACATAACACACACACACATAGACATCACACAGACAGCCAACTCATGAAGCAGACATGTCACACACAAATGAGAACCTGCCATGCATGCCAGGTCACTTTGACATTGCATCAGTGAGTAGGCATGTAGAACGCTGTTACACGGCTCATAAGTGGGTTGATGCAGTGCAGAACATGTGTACATTACCCACTATCTACATAAACTAGTATATCACGATGTGTATCAAAAAACGTGAAGGCAGTGCAAGGGCAAGTTCAGGCATCACGTGCAATGTGCATACAATGGGTAGCATGGCTACAAGCAACCCCCCCCCCAAGTGAAAATGCAGGGATGCCTTGCATGGTAGCTAAAGGGTGACCAGAGACCTGTGCATTGGCAGACAGTGTTGACTAGCATCAATTGCATCATATGAGTCAACTGACAACACAGCAGATGACGATGGGACAGTAAGCAGGACACATGATGAACCCTCAGTAGTACACCCATGTGTGCAGAAGCCACTACACCAGTTGTACAGAGTCAGCGGGCATGTGCCCCACACAGACTGTGACACCCTAAACATGTGTGTGATGCAGGACTGAGCCAGAGTGGGCATGGGACGGCTGATGAACTGCCATGAAATGTAGGTCATCCTGGACACATGCTACAATGATCATCCAGTCAAGGACACATAGGGGCATGCATGGAATGCACATGGAACATGAAGGGGCACTCATGTCCCTGTGGAGTATCTGCCATCTTCACATTCCAAGTGAGACACCCTGCATGAAGGACAGAGTATGTACTCCACTGCATGTGTCTGGCAGATTGGCTGGTGGAAGTTAGCATGTACACAGGAGGCTTGAACATGCCATTGCAGTACACCAAAATGATGCACACCAGTGGGGGGGTGGAGGGGCAAGGGGGCATGCCTACGTGGAGTACCCACATGCAGGCAGAGGACACATGCACATCAGTCATGCAATGACATAGTCCCAGTGCTGAGAGGAAAGACACCCCTGGCTACATGCAGAAGGGCCAGTGAGCTGGAAAATGGACCGGAGGGGCATCCGGGTGACTAGCATGTGAGTAGGGTGCAAGTGTGGTGATGAGGACAGTCCCTGTCTTCTCTACATGCCCACCACCCTGCACAGCATGCACGTGTACAGGAGATCAAGATGTCCACCAACGGGCCCATAGGTCAGTGCTCACCCCCTAGTACTTGTAGGACAAGATAGCTGCACCATGTGAGGGATGGGGGGGCAGGATTCACTTACTCCAACACAACTCAATAATGAGGACTCAGTATTTTGGCAATGGGAAGTCTGTTTAATGACAAGTACATCAAACAGGGAAGCAGTTGGGAATCAGCATCGCTGCGATCACCTGTCTCGCTCCAACTTCCTCGAACTTCAGTTGAACAGCAACTTTTATACACAAAACTCGATGACTTCTAATTCTACAAAACTCTTCATGCAATATAATTGGTTAGGAAAGGTAACTTAAGTATAGGTGCTATATCTGTATATGATAATAGAGCATGCGGATTGGATAACTCTTATCGGGTGGGCGTCTACGCCCCTCCCTCTACATCACACATGACAGACGTCACTACAAGTACGACGTCTCATTGGTTCTACAATCTATAGGACCCTAGATAACTTGGTCCTTTGTGATGGGGCAGGTTACACCCATAGAAATAAATCTCCACTTTTAATTAGCAGCTTGCAGAATGGACACCCTGGACCGGGTGTCCCAAGATTCACCCTGCCTCCCTCCCATCAATCAGTATTTTAGGGCTATGTGTCAATTAGTTGGCTAGGTATGGCCTCGAAAGTGTAGCCTCTTATCAGGAAAAGTTATGGAATCCTCGGGTTCTGGATGACATCAGGCGGTGGTACCTCTTCGCCCTAGCTGGTCACGTGTTAGTTCACCATGAATTTGCTTCAGTTTCCAGATTTTCAAGTATTTGTTCTTCTTTTAGCCTCACCACCTGCCTGGGCCTCCCTTATCTTGACCTTCACGGGGCAGGCTGGTATGCTCTGAAGTTTGAGTCTTGTTAGCTGACGCTCTCCTCCCTTTCTCTGGTCGACCTTGATTTCCCGGCATGAACAGCTCCTTGTTGAGTTTTGATTCCGCTCCTTCTCATGACTCTGGCTTGGTTATGAAACTTGGCCTGTTAGGCCTCTGGCAGCCTGGGCACATTTCTGCTTTACAAAAAGGAGTCACACTTGTATAATTGTGCCTTGCTGAGGAAGATATATGGTTGGCGCTTGCCGCTCTATTCTTCTACTAAGCATTGCAAGCAGTATTGGTTTCTTAGCTTCTTGCGTTCCAAGCCTATTTACACACGTTTAACTGGTTGGTTACTTCCATCTTGTCTTGTAGCAACGTTTCCTTACGTTTTAATATTGTCTCTTCCATGTGTCCATTACATCTATTTTCATAGCTACTTGCACTGGCGGGCTATCTTCGATAGCCGTTTTTGTTCATTCACAAGTCTGTCCAGGCCCTTGTCATTTCCACTGGCCTTCCATCAAGGCTCTTTGGGTCTCTTCATTTGGTCTCAGCGGCTGGTACGGCTGTCTGATAGGGTACCGTGCTGCCCAGGGTTGTCTCGTTATGGGCGCTTCAACTGGTATGGATCTTCTGATGTACACTGGGCAGAGGCTCTTTGATGGTTCATCTGCTCCTCATACGTCACATACCTTGTCGAGTCCGCTCCTGGAAATGAGGGGCAGGCGTGCAGGCCATGTCTGGGACCTCCTCTACACACGCATCAGTGAAGCATTGCATGACTTGCACATGACAATCATGTACACATGACATGTAGTGGCAGTCATGCACAACACATCACACAAGTAAAACACACATGGCCTAGACTAACACACAACAACACTCACTAGATGGGCATCAAAGTCCTGCATCTCACCCACTCCTTCGACCGATTCAACCGGTATGAACTCCGCAATGACTGACTCGTGCGGAGTGAGGTCATCCTCCTCAGGTGCTGGCCCACTACCAGTCACCAGAGTTATGTTGTAATTAGAGGCACGCTTGGCCTTAGCGCTGCGTTTGAGGTCATCCCAACGCTTCTTGCACTCTGCAGCTGTGCACAGCTCATGGCCGATTGCACTCACATCATCCGCAACATGCTTCCAGTGGGTATTTCGATGGGCAGCCGTAGTTTGACAATTCGGCCCCACTAGCATCTCACGGCTGTGGTCCCGCACGTAGTCCACAAGGGAGTCCAGTTCCTGCGCACAGAAAGGCTTCTTCCTTGATGTGCTGGAGGCCGTGGCTGTGTCTGGGGTCCCAGCCTGTGCTGCAGGTGCAACCTTCCTCCTCTTGGATGGTGGTGCGGACCCTGGCTGGCGAATGCCGCCCTGATCAGCATGGCCAGTGGCACCGGTGGATTGAACCAAGGGAGTGGCAGGTGGAAGGAGGACCGAAGGCCTGACTTGCGTCAGTGGCTGCTGGGAGCCCTGGGACCCTGCGCAGCAACATCCGCTGTGCCAGGGTCATTGATTGTGACTGTCCTGGTTGGTAGACTCACAACCGGGGTGTTGTTGGCTGCATCTGCCCCTGCACTTGCCAACACCCAGCTGGTCGGGGCAGCAGATGACATTACTGCCCCAGGGACACGTGTTTCGGTCAGGGCAGCCCTGCGTGCACCTACGGTGTGCCTCCTGACCTGCTGGAAATCTTCCACAGACTTTTCAAGTGCCAACGCAGCCTGCGCTGGCAGACCCTGAGCCTGGGCGGTGGTGTCCACAGCTGCACCTGCAGCTACCACTACCCTTGGGCCCGTGGCAGTTGATGAAACGGACTGCCAGTTCACATGGGCGCCAGTGCCAGATGAAAGAACTGCATCTCCCGGAGCCACAGGGGGTGGTGGCATGACTGCACCAACACGTGGCACAACATCGTCCCGAGCTGCCACACCCCTGCCTCTTCCCCCTCTGCGGCCACCCTGGACACCCTGGAGTCCCCCTACTCCCTGGTCACCCCAGCCACGTCCCTGACCACACCCGCCACGTGGGGTATGCCCAGATGAGGCGGCCCTCACCTTTCGTGGACTCCCAGCCATGGCACAGATGGAGTAGTGCCGGCACAGATGTAGTAGTGCCAATCGGAGGTGTAAACGACAATTGTCCTGGGCAATTGGGGTGAAGGGGGTGGGATACAAGATGTTAAAAGCACCCCTGCACCTGCAAGGCTATATGTGACCCCGGTGATGAAGTGACAGGTCACGTAACGCTCAGGTACCCCAAAACTGCAGTAAAACCTTGCGCGCAACCTCCGGTAGCCCACGTGTGTGGAATTAACCTCCCACAGTACGCGGTGGCACCCAGGGACACGAAAAACACGTACGCGTGGGACACGCAAGCTACTATGACCTTGAAAATGGGTACGCGATACACAGGGGCACCCGCAGTGGGAAAAATAGCGTGCGCGACTCACCATAAGACTAGCGTGATAATGAAAAACACACGTAGCCAATACTCCCGCCAAAAGAAGAGATACGTCCTTGATCTGCTGTGATGTTGTGATGGCGCGCGAAACAACACGAAGTTCAGGTCCAGGACCCTCAGCAAGGCCCGGTGCCTCTTGAAGGCAGAGGATGCAGAGGGCTGTCGGGTCCGCCTGACCAACATCCAGACGAGGGTCCTGGAATGCATAAGACCAGCGCTCCACGTCCAGATCCTTCAGAGGCAGGCCCGTCTGGAGTTGAGCGGTAAGTGGCCATGCATTGCTGTGTGAAACAGGGCATGAAGCAGTGTGCTGGTAGTCATCTACTTGTCTGTATGTGTGACATAGGCCATGTATGGATGTGTGTGTGCAGGGACATCATGGTGCTGCTTGTGAGACCAGTCATGCATGAACCACATGGATGGTGCATGTGTTACAACGCAAAATGCGGAGCAGCATGCAGAATGCACACATGAATGCATGCCTGTCTCTGTTCTTGGACATGGAGGGCGTGTGAGAGTTGGGTGATGCTGTCATGGACATGTATGGTGTACACAGACATGTGTCTGTGTGTATGAGTAGCGTGTGTGTGACTTTGAAACACCATGGATGCATGATACATGTCCGTGACAATGTGTTGATTCACTGACGCAGTCTAGTCATCCTTGTATCCACTGTGTCTGTGGTGTGTGGTGTACGAGGCCAGATGCATGAGCCTCCGGTGATGTGTGTCCATGCGATCAGTACGACCCATGATGCATGTGAGTTTAAAGACAACATTGTATGTTAATAGAGGCCCTTGGACATGGATGCAAATGTTGATTGCATCCACCGTGCCTGTTTCTGCATGAGTGTTGCTTGCATTGACCCATGTGTTGTGGAGGGACATGATGGAAGTGACGTTTGACAGTGCCACTCATGTGCTATTGCTTTCTGTGTACCCTGATGCTTGTGTTCTATGTCTCCCTCTACACAGCATCGAGTGAAGAAGAGGGCAGAGACGGCGCTGTGGAGCAAAGTGGCGGGGATGCCTCCACTGGCCGGCGACGCAATGCCCAGCCACTCTCCCAGGAATTACCATCATCCGGGAGCGAGGGCACTGGTGCCGCGTCTGCCACTACAGCTGCAGCGGAAGGGGTGGGTGAGCCCCCACAGGGGCTTGCGATGGCAGAAGACGGTGCAGAGCCATCCAGGTTGGTGGTGTACACAGAGGAGGAGGAGGCCACTACTGAGCCGCACATGGGGCCTGGTGGGGTGGTACCACTGGTGCAATTGGTGAAGTCCAGGGGCAGGAGGCAGCACAGATCGCCGCGCAGGGGCCTGTGCATGTCACTGTCCCTGACCCTGTGACTGCACCACCATGCACCAGCAGGGATGCCCCGTCCCTGGCCCGTCCACAGGTAGGGGGGAGGCCCATGTCATCTGGCACACCACTACCTGCGGACGAGGAGACCCGTGACCATATGGAGTCCGTCCTGATTGGTGTCGCATTGCGCACGCGTGACATTCGTGATGACATGCGTGCTTCCTGGGGGGACCACGCACGCCATCACGAAGAGCTGCGTGACTTCGTGGCCCAGTTGGGAGGGGCCCTGGTTGGAGGGTTTCTACATTTGTCAAGCACTCTGGCGACCCTCTCCTCCTCTGTGCAGTCTATGCGCCAGTCATTTTCTGTGCCGTCTTCCGGCCCAGATTCCACAAGGGTCCCCTGTGGACCTACCCCAAACAACGCAGCCAGCTTGGTGCAGATCACATCCCTGCCACAGTCGGGAGTCGGAGATCCAGCAGGGGTGGACACCCGACCAACTGGAGACAAGCAGATGGAGGATGTGCCGGCATCATCGGGCAGGGCACATGGATGGCAGCAGCAGGCTCAAGGTGGGAGCGATGATGGCTCGGGGCCATCAACATCAGAGGGGCAGGCGTCGGCCGGAGGGAAGGAGGACCCTGGAATGGGAGTGCCTTCCGTGTGGCAGCGGTTGGGCCAGCGGATAGATGCTGAGCAGCGGCGGGTGGAAGAGGCATCGCTCACTATGGTCAGGGCGGAGTTCTCCATGCGCAGGGCGTTGAGGCGGGCTGAGTGCCTCAAGGCAACTCGCAGGGAGTTGGAACAGGCCATGACTGCATCCATGTGAGACCTCGGAGACAGGGGAGAGGCCCGACTCCGGGACATCGACGTGGAGTTCGATGATGCCCTGGCCCGGGACATCACAGAGTGAGCCATAGGACTTGCCCCACGCCATTGTATATAGTTGATTAGTGTTAGGTTTCCTTTATATTTGTTTTTCTTTTGGGGCGCATGGTCTATACCCCACCTTTTTGTATATAGTTGGTTATTAGGTAGTGTTTGTTGTAGGTTTCCTTTGAATTGTTGGGCTCATGGACCCTGGATTTGTAAATTGTATATAGTTGAAGACTGGATTTGACCTCTATTTTCTTTTCCACAAGGAGCAATGGATTTATCTTTTTTCATCCATTGGATTTTGTTTGATGGACAGACACTTTGGAGCCATTTTCATTTGATTTTATTTGGATTCTGTATTCATATATTTCTTTTATATTTTTTGGGACATCCAGCCTTTTGTTTGTTGTCACTTTCTCGTGTGTGATTTTATTTTATTCCATTGATTTTTCATTTAATACATTTTGGTTTCATACTTCAATTGTGTGGTATTCTCTCATTGGTTTCATGCATGTCACGATGTGGGTTTTCGCATTCACTTGCACCCATTGTGTGTGTGACGGACATGTATTGATGTGCATACTTGCCATTTGAGAGGTTTATGTAATGGGGATTTTAATGTGGGGTGGATGGAATACTTGGTTGGGGGTTTGGACTGGGGTGGCGTGGGGTGGGATTTGGGTGGCCATAAGGGCCATGAATGTGGATGTTGATGATGTGTTGGGGGGGTACATGTGCCGGGGCCTGCTGGCAGGTGCTCGTCAATGCTGGGTGGGTGGGGTTGCAGGGGGAGATGAGTCGGGGCCTGCTTGCAGGTGCCCCTCAATGCTGGGTGAGTGGGGGTGCAGGGGGACATGAGTCGGGGCCTGCTGGCAGGTGCCCGTCAATGGTGGGTGGGACAATTGTTGGGGCTCACAAGTGCATGGTGCCATGTGGGCTGCCTCCGGGTTATGCCAAGGGTGGATGGGCTGCCTGCGGGGCATGACCAGGGTGGATGGTCTGCCTGCAGGGCATGGCCAGGGGTATAAGATAGTCCCCTGTGGTGTCGGCTGCTTGCAGGGCCTGGGGAGGCGGGAGGGGACACGAGGACGCACACTGACAAATCGCATGTGAAACTCCCCGCGCACCCCTCAGAATACATGTACCCCTCTTGCGCTAGCGAAAACGTGTGTATGAGTTCCTGCGCACACCAGAAATACACGTACCCCGCTCGCACAGGGCCTATCGCGAGTTAAACTTCCTGTGCACCCCCAAATACATGTACCCCGCTCGCACAGGGCCTATCGCGTGTGAAACTTCCCGCGCACCCCCAAATACACGTATCCCACTCGCATAAGGCCTATCGCATGTGAAACTTCCCACGCACCCCCCAAATACACGTACCATACTCGCACAAGGCCTATCGCGTGTGAAACTTCCCGCGCACCCCCCAAATACACATACCACGCTTGCACAAGGCCTATCGCATGTGAAACTTCCTGCGCACCCCCCAAATACACTTACCATGCTCGCACACGGACTATCGCATGTGAAACTTCCTGCGCACCTGCCAAATACACGTACCCCGCTCGCACAGGGCCTATCACCTGTGAAACTTCCTGCACGTCCCCAAATACATGTACCACGCTCGTACAAGGCCTATTGCGTGTGAAACTTCCAGCGCACCCCCCAAATATACGCAGGCACCCCATCCACCCTGGGCATGCCCCACAGGCAGCCCACGCCACAGGGGGGGTGCTTTTTCTATGCTATTTCCCTGGTGCGAGCAGGGTACGTGTATTCAGAGGGGTGCGCAGGGAGTTTTACATGTGTTTTCGCTGCCACGGGCGGGCTATGTGTATTCTGGGTGCATGTGCGGGGAGTTTTACACGCATTTTCGTGGTTGGGGTGCTGCATGCTGGTTCACTGGCCTTTGCGCCATGTACTGGATTTGTGCGCTGTTCATGGCGCATGGGGCGGGGTTGTGGTGTAACTGGCGCTGCTGCAGGGTCGCTGCGCCACTCTGCACCACGGCTGGTTATGGATGTTGAAATCCATGAATACGCTGTGCGCTGAAATGGGTTTTGGCGCACGCGGCTGGCGCAGACTGCCGCACACGCACACTTTGTGCCAGCCGCGTGCACCACTTGTGCGCCAAATTCTATGAATTACCCCCTTAGACTCTGCTCTCTTAGAAGTGGACCACCTTTTATATACTTAGGTTTTACAATGTTAAAAGGTGGTAGGAATCTAAATTTGATTGCTACACTGAAGCAAAAGAAGGTTAGATTAGCATCTCAAGCCAGCTGGACATTTTTATTGTTTACCGACCCTGAAATTTCATGAACTGAAAGTCATCCTTATTCTTACATACAGTGCGGAAACTCTGCCGGCGAGTTCAACTATTCCTTCGGCGAGTTCTCCATTTGCCGGTAGGGGTTTCCCATCCCGATTATATTATATGAATTGTGTCTACTATCTCTGACAGTTTTCGAAAACTGCAAAACTCTATCTCTGTTTAGAACAATTTCTATGGCATTGGGGGTTTCCTTGAACACATAGATGGAGCCTTGTCTAGGCATTTTATTCTCTATTATTTATTAACTTTATTGTGCATACAGTTTTCAAACAAGTTAAAACTTTACACAAATTCATCCAATACAACATTTCACAAAATTCATATAAATTAAAACAAGCATAGCAATTTAACCACATTTAAAATCACCTAATTTCGCATCATCTGAAAAAAGGAAAAGTTAGCACCATTTATCTATTAAAACCAAGACATTGTTAACTCAAGTACTGAGAATTCATTTCATCTCACCCTTACACCAATAATGTAATCAATGATAAAAATTGGTTCAGAGGTTTACTCAAATAGTATAGGAGCTTAGACCAACACAAATTCCATATGGCCTTTCCTGTAGTGCTTATGTAAACATGTATGCATTTTTTAAACCATGTGATTGTTGTGTGGTCAATGCTTTGCAATAAATAAGTAGATGTTGAATAGTTTCCCTAGCTGTGGAGCAATGTCTATTTGCACGAGTGGGCAAAATATCTAGCCTGAATCTGAACACTGTATAACCAACTTTCCATAAGGGATATTTACAAAGGTATTGCGCGCTCACTCCTAACATTTTATAACCCAGGCTTAGATTTTGATATTGCTCATTACTGCCTACTCTGTTGCAGGTTCTACACCAATCAACGCACCACACTCTTTATTTAAACACTGTATAACCAACTTTCCATAAGGGATATTTACAAAGGTATTGCGCGCTCACTCCTAACATTTTATAACCCAGGCTTAGATTTTGATATTGCTCATTACTGCCTACTCTGTTGCAGGTTCTACACCAATCAACGCACCACACTCTTCATTTATATACATTCCAGATGGCGCATTTAGAAGATCTCCGTCCAAACCCCACTCAAATTTGTTTGCTGTGCTGTCCACGAGGCTATTTAATAACACCTCACCTTCGTTAAAATCAGCAAACAGCGTAGCATGTGGGGAATTTCTAAATTCATAACATATTAGAATTATTTTCTAGACAATATGAGTTTCTAATGATAAAAGGCCTAATTTGTATTTTATATTGGTATTGGTATTGATTGGTATTGCCTGTGGAAGCCTGAGGACCTTCTTCCATATAAATCTCTCTAAATGGCAAAAATCCTCATGAAGCAAACTATGATGTATTTCGGCCCCTTAGATTAACATAAGGACAATTTTCGCCGTATCCAATTTTAAGAGAGGAATAATTGAACATGTTCCAAACTTAAAATTAAAATATCTCATCTGTGAGACTGCCGTCAATGCCTTATTATGAAAACCTTCCATTAGCAATTTCTTATTAGGGGTACGCAAGATATCGTATCCCAGATATTTCAGGCTCTTCAATTCAGCTTCTGTTGGAATTGAAATGATATTATGCCTCCTATTGCAGTATTTGAATGTGTGTTGGCCTACGCCAAGTTGTCTAAAATATCATGTAAATAGACTCCGCGGCAAGGTCTTGATCTTAACGAAGAAATTGTGTAAGTCGCCATCTTGGATTTAGCCGCCATTTTAGGTTCTCTTGTAATGTGGAAGTCACCCTGAACATCAAAATGGAGGCCGAATGACATTCTTAGTGAGATTCTGGCCGTTGTGACCTCTGCACACATGAATAAGTAATATGCCTGCAGGCCACTTGTCGGGGTCGCGAACTAAGACTTTGTCCTATCCCTGACCTATGTGTAAATGAACAACTGTATCAGCGGAACTGATCAAAATGCATACATTATGGGATTGACCTGGCAAGGAACCCTAGGCCTGATCCCAAGAATGGTTAACCCGCGAGGGGGTTGGCCAGGGCTGGATAAAGAATATAAAAGCCCAAGTATTCCAATGTACGGTCTCTCTCTACTATTGCATCGAACCTTCGTTGAAGTTTGTTATGTTACTCTGAGAGCCGAATAGCTATCCGTTTGTCAATTGACTTTTTGGTAACTGTTGTAGCTTTTAAATAAAGCACTTGTATGTCCTTTGTAACCTGTGTTGGTGTGTTTCCTTTGGGCTTCCCAGCCTCATATCAATTTTTATGTTTTCACAGTTGGCGCCCGAATAGGGACCCTCAAGATTGATGCCGGATCATTGAAGGTTGATGCAGACTATCGAACCTGGATCGGACGGTGTGATTCTGTGGGCCCGACCGAACGAGACGCGATACCTCGGCAGCGCTGCACGATCCGATCCTTGGACGATAGTCGTGTGGTCTGACACGGCATCTTGACGAGGGTCCATTTTTGAGGCTGGCAGATTTGTTGAAACCACCAAACACAAGGTAAAATTCGTTAGGTAAGTTCTTTGATAAACCGTACGGTCCTCCTTAGGTTTGGTCAGGTGCAGTCGTGACCCGGCTCTTAATTTAACCCTGAAAATTTGAATTTGGCGTATTGTATCTGCAGACACAATTATTGACCAGGTAACACCAATTTTTTGTGAAATGCCTGGGAAATTGTCTAGCTGCTTTAGGGCTCTGTTCCGCAGCAATCGACAATCTTTGGAATTTAGCCGCCCGGCACCACAGGAGGGGTCGCCGGCATGTACTATGTACTGTAAGAATGGCATTGGTAGTATAGTATTTAATGATATTTGGCACAGACAGACCAGACATGCCTCCGAATTTCAGTGGCCAATCAACGGCAGTTTTGAGATCCCCCGTATTGAATACCTAGAATCAGTCTTGCTAAAAAAGAAGGCTAGACCTGCAGCCTTTGATGTTTTACAGAATTGGAAAAAGGAAGCGTTACAGCAGCTTAAAAGTAGGGACAAACATGCACGCCGTCATAAAACAAACGCCGAAAAAGCGTTGTTGTATGATAAAGAAAAACATTCAGAATCAGTTAAAAATATGGATAGGGCTTTTTCACTTGGAATCCAGAAAATGTACCCCTCTAAAGATTTCCATGTTTCCGAAGAATTTATTGAGAAATTGTTAAACGAAGGCAGGCCTGGTGCCTCTGCGCCACCTCCATATGTTCCTATTTTGGGCGCTCTGCCCATTCCTGCTGTTGTTCCTGTTGTTATTTCTGTTCCCCCTGTACAACCTATCGTTCCTAGTCCTCTAGTTGTTGTTCCTCCACCTATCACACCGCCCCTTCCTTCTGCACCGATAGTTGCACCTTTATTAAATTTACCTGCACCTCCTCTCTCGAGTAGCCCCGTATTGACTGAAGTTGATCCAGGTGCAGGATCAAAGATCGTCACTCGTAATACTGTTTCTGCAGATAAGAAACAGGAATTGTTTGCATGGGCTAAACACTGTATGGAGAAAGGTGATCAAGTTAATGTTTTTTCCACATTATCTAATTTGAATAGTTTTCCAGAGAAAAATGTTTTTATCGAAGGTTTGGGGACTCATTTATGTGTGATGTGGGGTAGATTACAAAATTCGGATCTTCCACAAGGAGTGAGAGATCTGAATGCTTTAGCACTTTCGAGGGATACAGAGCAGAAAGTATATGGGCATGTTGAAAAATTGTTTGAGTATAGGAAAGAAACGGTTCCTTCCGTGTCGTAGATCGGCACCTGAGGAAGTACGAATTTGTACCAAAGATGCGATCCGATGGATCTCGGATTCATCGATTCCGCCAGATGAAGTATATGACACGTATAGTCAGTATACAGTAGAAATGCAAAGAAAGGTAATTCAGGTAATGGTACAGTACCTGCAAGAAGAATGTGTAAGAAGGAAGGTTAGTTGCCACATAGAATTGTTGGGGATTTGTAAAAGGGCTTTTTCGCCCGATACTCCTTCGGCTGCCTTAGCGCTCGACCTGGCTCCGTTGCTTAGTAAGCGGCCGGAGGTACCTATATCTCAGTTGCCTATGAGAGAGGTTCCTCCGACCTTTGTCCCAAAAGTTGAGATCCCCGCCGACACTGGGACTGGTGCCCCCTCTGTGGATATCCCTGCACATTATGTATCACAATTCGTTCACGTCCCGTTTCACGACAGGAAGTGAACACTATAAGACAATCAGTTCCCGATATCAGGAAAAACCAGACGGGGTTTTACAAAGAAATAGAGTCCGTCTTGCAGTCCTCTGTGTTCACCTTGACTGATATTGACTTGCTATTTCCTGTACTCCTACCCATAGGTGTATGGAAACAGGTTCGGACAGTAGACGATGTGCCAGGGTTGGGAGATACGTGGGCTAATGTGATTAGGATTGATGGGGAAAGGCCAGCAGGTGAGAAACCACCACAGGTAATACTTACTTTGCCTGATAGAATTGTCTTGAAATTAAAAACTATAATTCCAGAGAAAAGAATCATTTGGGACAAGCTTACGGCCTGTGTTCAAGGAAAAACTGAAGGCGCTACCGAATTCTTTAACCGATTCGAGCAGGTATTTTCTGACGTCAGTGGACAGGATTGGGGTACAGAGTCTGGGAAAAGGTTGTTTGTGGACAAATTTGTACGTGGATTGTTGCCTGACATCCAGTCACAGATTATGTCCTCTGAGAGCGCTTGGCAGGCAAAATCTCAATCTGAGGTTTTGCACATGGCTCAGTATTATGAGAACCGTGTTAATAATGAGAAGGACAAAATTGAAAAGAGGAAAGGAGATTTGAAAACCAAAGTATTATTACAACAAATTGTTAGAAACCCCAGAGGAGGCACGACACAGACCAGAGGTCAGTATGTCCCAAAAGGAAATGCTCCTTTGGGTCCTGTGAATATTAATCAATGTGCTTATTGCCGCCAGGAAGGTCATTGGTGAGCACAGTGCCCCGTCCTTCGACAAAGGTCAAACAGTGCGTTTGGGAATATGGGTAGACAACCTAGGGGCCGCCCTGGAGCAGGGGGCCCTGATAGATGTCAGTTTTTACAAGATCGTCAGCAACCTTTTTCACGGGAAAATCAGACCTCGAGTGTGGACTCGAGGAACATATTTGATCACCCTTCTGCTGCCTACCTTTCTGACGAGCTTCCTTCTGACGAGGCTCTATTTCATTAGGATTGCCCGAAGCAGGGTTTGGAACCTTCACCTATTCCCGTTAATCAGAAAGGCCCCTACGTTGAATTATTAGTAGGGAATAGGAGACACCAGTTTTTGATAGACACTGGAGCACAAAAGTGCTGCATTGATCATTCCCGGGTTCCAAACATTCCACTGTCAGGGCAAACAAATGTTTACGTAGGGTTTTCTGGTATACCAATTGTCTGTCCGGTTTCTTCACCGGTGTCTGTTTCTTTGGGTCCCTTTACGGACCATTGCCCTTTTCTTCTCACTTCGAACATGGAGTGAAACTACCACGCATTCCTCAGTATAAAATATCAGTTGAGGGCGAGCGTGCTTTGAAATGCATTGTCTCCGATTTTGTGCATCGTGGGGTGATCGAGGAGATTACAGGTAGTCTGTGTAACAGTCCGATCTTGCCTGTATATAAGAAAGACGACAATGCAATTCCATACTGGTTCATAATTGATCTTCGTGCTATTAACAGAGTTGTCACCCCACAATATCCAATTGTGCCTGACGTGACAACGATATTGACAATGATCCCTGCTACGGCTACGCACTTCAGCGTTGTGGATTTAAAAAACGCTTTCTTTAGCATTCCTATACATAAGGAAAGTAGATATTTGTTTGCGTTCACCTTGGGGGGACGCTCATTTACATTTACCAGGGCACCTCAAGGGTATACTGAAAGTCCAAGCATTTATAGTAGAGCTTTGAAAGAGCAGCTCGACACCCTTGAATTGCCACCTACTTGTACGCTGCTTCAATATGTTGATGATTTGCTTTTGGCTGCAGACTCTGAGAGTGCTTGTAAAGAAGGCACTATACTGTTGCTTGTTCATTTAGCTAAAAATGGTCATAAAGCTTCGCTCAAAAAATTTCAATATTGTTGTCAGGCGGTCGCCTATTTAGGCTACCTCCTGTCAAAGGAGGGGAGAAGATTGACACCTGAAAGAATAAAACACATTTCTGGCATGTCTGTTCCAAATACACAGAAGGAAGTCAGAGCCTTAATAGGTATGGCTTCTTACTGTAGGTTGTGGATCCCGAACTTTTCGCTAGTGATAAAACTGATGTTGGCTTTGACGAAGAAGGGCATTTCTCTGCCACTGCCATGGAAATCGGAACATTAACGATCATTTGAGCTTCTCAAAACTGTGTTATGCTCTGCACCGGTTCTGGGTATTCCTAATTATGACAAGGCCTTTGTGTTGTTTGTGCATGAATGTGATGGATGTGCTTTGGCTGTGTTAACACAGGAACACGGAGGGAAGAATAGGCCGTGCGGCTACTACTCCTCCGCCCTTGATCCTGTCGCATGCGCTTTGCCAAGATGTTTGCGAGCTGTCGCTGCTGCTGCCGCGTCTGTAAAACAGAGTGAGGGAATGGTCCTAGGCCATGATTTGATTTTGATGGTACCTCACTCTGTAGATATCCTATTGAATAAAACCCAAACGCAACACCTCACCTCTGCGCGGTTAACAAGGTATGAATTAATTCTGTTTGCCCCTCACATTCAAATTAAGAGGTGTTGTGTTCTTAATCCGATTGAACTTTTACCTTTCCCGCAAAACACTGTTTGCGGTGATGAAGAATTACATGACTGCCTGTATACCACTGAACAAGGAACGAAGGGTAGGATAGATCTTATAGATACTCCTTTGGACAATGCAGAAGGGGAGCTGTTTTGTGATGGCTCCTGCTTCAAACTTTCAGATGGTACATCTACAGCTGCTTATGCAGTTACTACATTGAGTAAAGTTGTTGAAACTAAGAGAATTTCGCATAACTCCGCGCAGGCCACAGAGATTATAGCATTGACCCGAGCTTGTGAACTCTCCCAAGGGCGTATAGTAAATATATATACTGATAGCCAGTACGCCTTTGGGGTGGCTCACAACTTTGGAAGGCTCTGGTCGGAAAGAGGGTTCCTGACCTCACATGGGACCAAGATCCAGCATGGCCCCTTGATAGTGCAATTACTCTCGGCACTCTCACTCCCTAAACAGTTAGCGATCATGAAATGTGCAGCACATCGTAAGGTCATAGATGATGTGGGGAAAGGGAACGCTTTTGCGGACCTGATAGCCAGACAAACGGCCACAGACCTTAGCACGGACATGTATGCTTTGAGGGAAATAAGAGATGCTTATATAATGGATGAAGGTATTGGGTCTGTGCGAGATATTCAAACTGATGCCACAGTAGAAGAATCTAAAAGGTGGGCTGAAGGAATGGGGAAACTAGATGATGATGGGTGTTGGGTGGATACATCTGAAGGAAAATGGTTGCTCCCTGATTCATACGTACTGGCAATGGTTACGATGGCACACGGTCCTACACATGTGTGTGCTCAGCAGATCACGAAAATGTTAGAACAAGTTTGGGTGAATAACAAGATTCCGGAGACTGCCAGACATCATGTCCGAAATTGTATGATCTGCTTACAGCACAATGTGGGCAAAGGGACAGTAACTCCAAGGGGAAGCTTTGGGCTCCCTTCTGTTCCCTTCGAGGTCATTCACTTTGATTTTATTGAGATGGAACGGTGTAACAATTTGAAATATGTTCTTGTAATTATTTGTGCCTTCAGTAAATGGGTCGAGGCTTTCCCCGTTAAAGATGCTACCGCCATGACCACTGCAAAGATTATGGTAAAAGAATTCTTTCCTCGATTTGGGCTCCCAAGGGTAATTTGGTCGGATAATGGTCCTCATTTTGTTTCAGCAGTAATTTTGCAGATATGCACAGCCTTACGTATTGAGAAACGATTTCACTCAGCTAGACATCCTCAAAGTGCTGGGTTGGTGGAAAGACACAATGGTATCTTAAAGAATAAGCTTGCGAAAACATGTGCCGATACCAAACTGAAATGGCCAGATGCCTTACCTATTGTATTATTGGCTATGCGTACCACACCTCAAACTAAGACTGGGCTTTCTTCATTTGAGGTAGTGATGGGGAGACCTGCTAACATTTGGGGTCTCCCAAAACCTAAAGCCCTGAGAGAGGTGGAAAATGTATTGCTTGTAGATTACTGTAACCAGTTAACTAAAAACCTGTATTTCATTTATCACCAGGTGCACTCAGCTTTACCTGTACGGTTCACGGGCCCAGGATACGATATACAGCCTGGAAGTTGGGTCCTAGTGAAGGCCTACGAAAGGTCTTCCTGTCTCACGCCTCGCTGGCGGGGACCCTACCAGGTGCTGTTGGTCACCCGGACAGCAGTGCGGGTGGCTGGAAAGAAGCACTGGATCCACGCGACGCATGTCAAGAAACTTCCTCACCCGACGCCACACGTTACAGAAGAAGCAGAACCCCTCGCTGATGCTACAGTCTCTGATCCTGGAGTAGCAAACAGCGCTGTGAGTGCGTTGGAGAATTCCCCTGAGCCCGAGGAGCTTGGGGATCAGTCCATTTCGTCTCCGCACTCTCTTGAAAAATCACTTCCGGAAAATACTGTTTCAAGCTCTGTGACTTCCGTCGCCTCTGACACGTCGCTTCCCTCAGGAAGTGACGACACTTTATTTTCGGACCAAACAATCTTGGGTACCACCAGGTACAACCTTCGACGAAGAAAATAGAACTACGGCATGGGTATTTCGTGCATCTGGAAAAGGGAAGTGATTGGAAGTTTTCTTTTGTATAAGAAAGTTTCTGTTGAACACAAGGGATTCTGCTGGCTAGGGTTGGGAAGGACTAAGAAATCGCGCGACTGTAGCGTCGCCAGCAACGAACATTGGGGTCGTCGATTGAGGAACTACAATGCCTGCCACCTCCACTGCTGCTCCCCGCACTGGACTTGTGAATAAGGGGGTGACCAACTTGGACAATGAACAATGCGCCTGGGCCCCGAAAAGGTACTGCTGTGTTTTGATAATGATAATTGTTATTTTTGCAACTACTGCTGTAGGACTTTGGTACTTTGAAGAAATCTATCCTCTAAAACCTTTACTACCGACCGAGATTGTACCAACTGCTTTGACTCCCTCTGTACACCTTCACACTCTGTCCCCTAGAGACTCCCAACATAGACAAAAGTATCATAATAACACTCTAATGATAGTAATAAATGCAACTCATGCCATTTTTAATAAGAGCAACTGTTGGATTTGTACTCATTTACCGCAACATGGGAACAAGGGACTGGGATGGTATATTCATCCTTTACCTTTAACTACTGCTTGCTATGCCTCTCTTAGAGCACTATTCTTTGGCCGTTGGAATGATAGCATCTCAGGGAACTTTGATGAACTAATTTGAATGATTTCGAGAAACGTGAATTAACTCGCCTGGGATGCTCGCTTTTTGCAAATAGAAGTAAACCCAATGTCGCTTCTATTAGGCCGTCTGATAAATTATGTCTTCCTTTTCAAACTCTAATTTCCTTTAAAATGGCTCCGATAGGCAATAAGGACGCCGTACCTCCTTCTTACTCTATAAATCATAGCCCTGACTCGGTCCCCTTTTGTGTACAAAGAAATGGCACTCGGCCAATGGGAGATTTTGAAGGTTGTAAGGACATTGTAAATTTGACTGGAGAAAACAGGCCTCTGTATGTAGGGGGGCCTGTTTATTTTGTTTGTGGTAGTTTAGCATTTCCCTGGTTGCCCAAGCATTGGCAGGAAACCTATTTAGGAATACTGTTACCCGGGGTATTTATAGCTAGTACATTGGAGGTTTCTAAGGCTCGCCCATGGCGGGACAAGAACGGAGATACCCCTGGGCAAGTATTGGGAGATATAGCGAAATCAGTTGTGCCCTTTTGGGGACAAATAAACTCTGAGAACATTAGGGGATTAGCAAGGGTACTGGAGAGAACGATCAACCGGACCACGGACATACTCTACAATATGACCTTAAAACAAAAAGCAATAAGATTGGTAGCACTCCAAAATCGGATGGCATTAGATGTCATTCTAGCAGAACGAGGTGGAGTATGCAAATTAGTGGGGTCCGCTTGCTGTGTTTTCGTACCAGATTCCTCGCCGACAATTTTTAAAGCAATACATAACTTGCATACTCTTAGTTCTGAAGTACATATCCCTGTAGGAGATTGGAATCTTAGCACCTGGTTCTGGGATTATTTACGATCTTGGGGTTGGAAGGTGCTTTCTGTTATTCTAGGTATTTTGGGGATCCTGCTATTCCTCTGTTGCTGTTTTCAATGTCTTCCGAGTATATGTGGAATGCTAGGGGGATGTTGTGCCCAAGCAGTGAGCACAATAGGGCGTAGAATATATGCCCCAGATACAGCATCTAAAGAGTTCGTGTTACAAGAGGTTCTGATGAACGACCTAATGGCTATAGATATTACAGACAATGATTCGGGATGTATGGATGACAACGCATGGAGTTATTTGCAAAAGTATTAGAAATGATATTAGCACTTGGCATAGGCCAAAAGGAGGGTCTGTTGGAATTGAAATGATATTATGCCTCCTATCGCAGTATTTGAATGTGTGTTGGCCTACGCCAAGTTGTCTAAAATATCATGTAAATAGACTCTGCGGCAAGGTCTTGACCTTAACGAAGAAATTGTATAAGTCGCCATCTTGGATTTAGCCGCCATTTTAGGTTCTCTTGTAATGTGGAAGTCACCCTGAACATCAAAATGGAGGCCGAATGACATTCTGAGTGAGATTCTGGCCGTTGTGACCTCCGCACACATGAATAAGTAATATGCCTGCAGGCCACTTGTGGGGGTCGCAAACTAAGACTTTGTCCTATCCCTGACCTATGTGTAAATGAACAACTGTATCAGCGGAACTGATCAAAATGCATACATTATGGGATTGACCTGGCTAGGAACCCTAGGCCTGATCCCAAGAATGGTTAACCCGCGAGGGGGTTGGCCAGGGCTGGATAAAGAATATAAAAGCCCAAGTATTCCAATGTACGGTCTCTCTCTACTAATGCATCGAACCTTCGTTGAAGTTCATTACGTTACTCTGAGAGCCGAATAGCTATCCGTTTGTCAATTGACTTTTTGGTAACTGTTGTAGCTTTTAAATAAAGCACTTGTATGTCCTTTGTAACCTGTGTTGGTGTGTTTCCTTTGGGCTTCCCAGCCTCATATCAATTTTTATGTTTTCACACTACCTTTTCTCCCCCCAACACACAGGGATTTTTTTCTTTACTCATTTCCCCGCTGTAAGGGTAATTCATCATGTTTTCCGGGAATGTCTAATTACATTATTTTCTGTACAATAAATTTCTAACTTAATCAACAATCTTTGGGTAACCACCTTTGTGCCGTCTAGCAAAATAATATCATCTGCATAGGTTACCAAATGGATGTTTGTACCCAAAACCTTAGGGGCAATGAAACATGCAGGCTTGAGCTATGCTCCCAAATCTGCCAAATAAGCATTAAATAAAAAAGGTGCCAGTATACATCCTTGTCATATGCCACTGTTGGTCTTAATTTCAGATGACAACAAACCCTCACAGCCTAACTCTAAGTCTAGATTGTTCGTGGAAATGTATGAGGGGTGCCAATAGTCCCTTTGGGAGCCACCAATCAAAAAACTGCCTCCATAATTTATTCCTGTTTCCCCTCTCAAAGGCTAAGGATAAATCCACTGATACTACAAATAGTTCCTTAAAATAACACTCCCATGCAAGACATTGTACATAATGTAACACCCAACCTGCAATGTTGGTGCCTACATCTGCCCTAAAGCCCAATTGGTTTGGTTTAAAAATACCATGGGCCTCATTACGACCCGGGCGGTAAGGGATTACCAGTACCGATAATCCCTTACTGCCCTACTACGAGTTCCCTTTGCGGGTCCTCCCTTAACGCCTGGTTTTACCAGACGTGGAACCCTTGCTCACTCTTCTTAGAGATGCACAGCTCCACCTCACTGACGAGGCCCAACCAGGCCAAAACACGTGTGTGGGGTTGCTGTTGGTACTTTTCTTCAGAAAAGAATTGCCTGGCATTTCGGTGCTGGACTGCCCTTGGGCAGGACAAAGACTGATATGTAGTGGAAATATCTCTTCTGTGAAAGGATGGTGAGCTAAAGACTCTGAGTTAAGACCCTAACCCAGGATATAGGCTGCTAGAGAGGCACTCCCAGGACCCCCCTTGTTTATACAGATTGTGATATTTCACGTATATTTCATACTGCTCAAATCACCTCCATTGGGAGACATTCATGTATGAGACTAGATGTTAAGGCATATGGGATAAGCAAAAATCCACCCTCTAAAAAAGCTATACTTTTGAAGGCTTTATATTTTTGTCAATGGAACATAGGAGAACCTCATATGAGAACCAGTGAACCCTCCTACCTTCATGTTGATGAGGCCCCTTCTTATCACATCCCCATTATAACTCAACATATTACACACTGCCACTTTTCTATAGTCAGTCAGCAAACATGAGAAATCACCTAAAGTGCCACCCTACAGCTGTGCCAGGCTGGGTTGCTCTTTGTGCACAGAAGCACACTTTGTCACAGTTCTAGGAAAAAGACTGCAAAGAGCAGTAGACAATCACAAACTGGCAAGAGTTCTCCCATGATACTACTTGTGAGGGGCTAAGAAGGCTTCTTCAGCAGCCAGGACAGGGCTTACCTTGGGTCCCTTATTAGTAGCAGTGGCTAAGCAATCAAGGCAACTATGCAGGAGGTGAGTTGGGTTGTAGGGAAATATATGTAATAGAAACAGATGCAAAGCAAAACTTTACATATAAAAAATAAAATGTGAGCTCTTGCCTGCATACAGAATCAGAAAAAGACAGTTGCAAGGAAATGTGTGATGTTAGCAGCCCACCTAAAACAAAAGCATTTGTCCAAAATAAAAGACATGCACAAACATGAATATTTTTCAGTGCATGGAAGAGTCCAGCAATCTTTTGTTAAATGGAAAAACAGTCCAATTCGGGATGAAAAGCACAACAGTTTATACGAAAATCAAAAAACAAATTGCGCCCTGCATTGTGTCTGTGTTCCTTTACAGGACGGAGAATCAGCTTATTTCAAGAAACATACAGAGATAGTAATGATATAAATGGTTATATGAGTTGATTGCAAAGAAAATGTTATATTGCACCTTTTAAAGTGACAATTACAGTGGGGAAATGTTCGGAATAACATGACTTGTAAACGCTGCATTCTGTGAATAAAGCCAGCCAACATTGCCAGCACAGCCAAATGACATTCATCTGCTATTAACTAAAGGAGAGGGTAGCAGGCTCCAAGGTAATGAGCTCAGGTCCGGAAGATGAGCCATACAAACTTTGTTACTCTCTGGAATTCAGGACCAGATGTTTTGCCTTGTTCTCTAAGATAGGTCTTACAGAGGAAGACAATTGCCTTATAAATACACAAAATTAATTCTGGGAATCAGCTTGCTCTTGAAATAATCTCATCTCCCATCAGCTTGTTCTTTCAGGTGGAAGGAAATGTGCACCTTGAAGACTTTGAGTCTTGCTCAAGTGATAGAAAGTGGCTGTGATCATACACAGAGCTATATGATTATGAGGCTATGAGAAACGAAACCTCAAAGAAACAGCCTTCTTAGCAGTCATAAATGTCCAGCACTCACCTTCAAAGGAACCAACAGTATATGATACCAGATGTTCTGTCACCAGGCAGAGGAACTGGAAATTCCAATTAATATTTGTAAAGTAGAAAAGAAAACTACCTTTTGAATTTGACATATGGAATCATATTTTTGTGCATCACTTTTGACAAAAGCTAGTAGAGAATAGTTTTGTGTTAAATGTTCTGGGTGAAAAGGTCTCTCAGCTGAATGTAAAATGATATTTTGTTGATGTGTTTCATTATGTAAATTAGGTGAATGTGGATATTGTTGCTCAGAAATAGCATGTGCCAGTAATTTATATATCCTAGCATTCGTGCCACTGAGCCTGTTATTCTGACCGGGGAATGACATTTGTGTGTAAAAAGTATCAGAGCTCAAAAGACACATATCCCATATCACGCAGAGTTTTATTATTGGATTCACCTGAGGGAGAATAATGTCATGAACGATTTGTTATATGATCACATGTGTGGAATATAATGTTTTAGAAAGTTGCAATTATTTAGTGTAGAAATCTCCAAGATGACTTCACATCAAATGGGAGAGAAACTGAGTTTAGAAGTCGCTCTTATTAGACTGCCCTCTTCATTAATATTCACAGTGAGTATGGAGGGGATGATTTAGCGTGATATCACTTTTAGAACACTGTCCAATCACATACACTGACCAATCAGAATGAGAACAATAATGGATATGCTGAAAGGAGTAGCTTCTGCTCTATAAAAGTCCAACCGATTGAACCTGTGTAACCAACACTCGGCCCTTTAAAGACGAGGTAGCAATACTTTGAGATAGATGGGGTTGCAGAATATACTGAAACATCAATAATCAGACTGACTCAGGAAGTTGGCAAAGTAATCTGTTTTATTTTCAATTGTCCAGAACAGGGAGTACAACGAACATCAACGGACGTGCGCTGGATTTTCTCACTCAGCGAGTTTCATAAAAAAATGCAGTTTATATAGTAAAAACTTGTCTTCATTGACGTCAGTCTGCGTGGCAAACTGCAAAAACCTACTTGGGAAAGTGATAGGCTTAGAGGGAACATCTAGGTAAATGTTCAATACTTGTCTGGGAAAGTGATTGGGTCTCTAACACCAGGTGGGCAACTAAGCCCTCCTCTAGTGCAAGTCACTATGTACATCATCAAATACACAACGTCCCATTAATTATAGAAACTGTAGGGCTCTCTATTACGTGGTCCTCTATAATTGGTTGGCACCCTAGTACCCCTCTGTAATATTCCACACACGCTAGCCACATGCAGGCTGGCACCCAGGTGCTGGTGGGCTGGTCATGACCATAGCTTCCCACCTAATTAGCATGTCCTGTAGCATCACTCTTGCCGTCTGCCAGTCAATTAGCCTTTGAACATTGGCCTTGGAAATGTTCTTTGTGCCTGAGAATAAAAGGGAGTATAGGCAAACTTTGTCTCTTGGTTTTGATGTAGCTCAACCCAGTATCTATTTTCATCTGATCATATGACTGGAGACCATGTTTCAGAGCATTTTGCTGTATTAAAATACTATTAAATGATGAACCGCTGACGTCTTCAATGTTCTTGCACCTCACCTCGGACAGGGGTTTGTTCTTTTCACACGTTTTTCAGCTACTTCAGGAACATCCAGGCTCACAGTGGCCTTGACCTCTTGGTGCTGGGCCAGCAAATCCTTTTTTGAATTCACCTCTGTTATTAGCCCATTTCTCCAACTGCACCACACTGAAAAAGCATTTCTATTCAAGGGGTCCAAGTTCTGCTAAAATGTGTTGTGGAACATCCATAGAATGGGAACAGTCCTCAAGAAGGTGCCCATTTTTCTGTGAGACAGCCAAAATAAATTCTTCTGTAAGTATAAAGGCAGGGGAAAATATAATTCTGAAGGAAAATATGCTTTAAAAACAAATAGATCAAACTTCGCTGTTATTTGTAAGTACTGATGGGTGTGAGTATATACATTGACTGTACATCCTGAGGAGTTAGGGAATTTTTACATAAGTGTTTGTGCTTCTGGAATTATATATTTGATATAATAAATCCAATGGTTTAATACTGCGATACTGGGAGATCCCCTGACTCTTTCTCTGTGTTAAGATCAAACAAAGAAGAAGCATTCTGGGAACCAAAGGGATATCTCGCTATATGCATACCTGGAAAAATAAGGTAATTGGAGTAATTTTCTGGTCACATCACCAAGCAGGGTACTGTTACCAGTGCAAAATCATTCAAGAAAAGGGGAATGGGTGATTAATCACTACCCATTTCCCCTCCTTTAAGTTGACCTTAAAAATAAGAAATGTACACTTTGGAACATTAATGCAATACAAGCATCATTGAAGGGAATCTAGAAGAAATAAACACGCCGATTCATGGAATTAATGTGTGCTGAAAATATCCATGCAAGCGTGCGAATTGCAGCGCAAGTGGGAAAATTGCAGCGAAACCCGCGCACAGCAATTCATGGAAGTCCGTGCACGTGTAAATCCATGGATGTGCGCTAAAATCCTGCGTGGCGCACGCTGACGCACACGTCTTCAAACAGCGTGCGCTACGCGCACAGCAAAAGTGCACATAGCGCAGCGCACACAACAGAAGTAGGCGTAACACGGGGCATAACACGCGGAATAGGGAACAACGCGTGAAAATGTGGGCATCACGGGGGAAGTACAGGAGGAAAATGCACGGAACGTCCACACGCACGCCTACAACACGTATTCATGGAATCGAACGGGGCTAATGCGTGCGCCAAAAATGACGTGCTAATCCGGAAACACGTACGCCAGCAGGAAGCAGGCGTACGTGGACCAGCGCAGTATAAAAGTGCGCTCAAACAACAAACAAGCTCAGACGCTAAGATGAATATACCGTCCTCGCAGCAGTGGTCGTGGGATACCGCAGGAAGAGGAGGAGGATAGTCAGGGCCAGAATTTTTACACCCAGAACCAGCCTTTTTAGGATGCCTGATGACCAGGTGTATCGGAGGTACAGGTTTCCACCTCACATAATACTCGACCTGGTGAGTGAGTGGGAGGATGACCTCACATTACCCACCCTGTGCTCCCAAGCACTGTGCTCAATGTACTGCACTGCTTAGCCACTGGTTCATTTCAGCGGACAAGTGCCATAGTGGGAGGGGTGTCACAGGCCACACAGTCACGCTGCCTACACCAGGTGTTGGCCATCATGACAGCACGCCCATCAGTCCGCAGGCACATATACCTGCCCAGAACACCTGCAGAAAGGCAGGCTGTCGTCCAGGATTTTTACGGGATGGCACACTTCCCCAAAGTGCTAGGTGCCATTGACTGCACCCATGTGGCTCTACGTCCTCCCAGGGCAACTGAGCACATCTACAGAAACCGCAAGCACTGGCATTCCATCAACATGCAGGTAGTATGTGATGCCAAGGGAATCATCACCTCAGTATATGCCAACTATTCAGGGTCCACCCATGACAGTTTCATTTACAGAATGTCAACCCTAAACCGGGACCTAGAAGCTGGGCGGCATGGCGATACATGGCTGCTTGGTGAGTATAAATGCCCCTGCACATGCATGCATGTCAGATACTGAGTAATGTCACAACCCCACTAATGATATCCATCATCACCTCCCCAGGGGACAGTGCCTACCCTCTGAGCACCCACATGATGACGCCAATTCGGAACCCCACCACACCACCCGAGGTAAGATACAACACAGGTCATATTGCAACCCGGGCATACTGGAGCGCACATTCGGAGTGCTCAAGCCACGCTTTCGCTCCCTTGACCGTTCTGGTGGGCAGCTCCTATACACTCCCCCAGCAGTGTGCTGGATCATACTGGCAGCATGTGTCCTGCACAACGTTGCAACACGCCGGGGCCTGCCGGTGGACATGGTGGTGCCCCCATATCCCCAACCACATGCACGGACGCTGCGCATGGGAGGGGAAGGGCACGTGGTGAGGCAGCCCGTACGCAGCTGGTGGATAATTACTTCACCTAAAATGACACCCCTGTGGAGTGACCACAGCCCTGGCACATACCAGCTGACAATCAATGATGATGACATAAGGGACAGTCAACTGCACAACCATACCATCCTGAGATTGATCACCTAGAAGTGTTACATTGTATGCATCCATACCTACCGAAAGACAGCTAATGCTGTGTCATTAAAATACATACATTCATGCTGCATGAATGACTACCCCCTAGCAAAATACAACATGAAAATAGCGCCATGTCACCCAACCCCTCCCAATCTCCGCCACCCAACACACCATGGCATATCATGCAATGTGAAAGCAAACAAAGCAATGCACAAGACCTGACACAAGTGTCACAAAGTGCACTGTCCCAAATGGAAAAAGGCCACAGACAATATACTCGCAGTAATCAATAACAAACAGCACACATGACCAAATACTTACCAGCAACACAATACAGCAACACAGCATGAAACATCGCCAAAATATGACAGTACAAACTCAAAGTAATGTAAGTCATACAACCTCAATAAGCCAGCACATCGACCCCTTCCAACTCCAGAGTGTTGCTGTCAGGCAAATGTGTCAGTGTACTGCATACAACATGAACTGCATCTGCAAAGGAGACGGCCTTGTGAAGACATGAAGAAGGTACCTGCGGATAAGGTGGAAGACATGGATGCACAAGCACATATCAATACACAATGCAGTGTTCAATACAAAAACAAACCCCACTAGGGCTGTCCACACAGTTATGACTACAGACTGCCCACACAGCTCATGGGAGCCCAATGTCACTGTGTAAGTCACTGTCACTTGTTCACACCCTTTGCAAGCCCATGGAAATGGTCAGCAGGAGGGGTGTGTGTGTCAGGAACCCAGTACAAGCCTGCATGTGCCCAGCCGAAATACACAGTGGATGCCCACCGGAGCCACACAAGGCAACACACTGTAAAAAAAAAAAAAAAAAATCAAAAATGGCCATGTGGGGGCCAGGAGGGGAGGCAACCCAGGAGGTCCGTGGACAGGGTGCACACCAACACCCACCTGTGTGGATGTTGCAAAAAAAAAAACACCTGCATGGGCTCATGGCCTGCACGGCTACGCTACTGTGGGAGAAGTGCTGCTGTCGCTCTCATCGCCCTATGCTGCTGGAACAGGAGGTGCTGGTGCTATGGAAGGCAGCCCACGCAAGCCCTGGTATGGTACTCCATGGCAGCAAACATGCGGGTGTGGAAGGTCTCGTTCTGGAGGATGATAGTACGGAGATCCCCATGCAGCACCTGACGGGTTGCCTGCATTTCTGCACGCATGGCCTCCCGAGTTGCCTGCAGCTCAGCTGAGAGTGAACGTGTGAGCCGATCCAGCTGCTGTTCTGTCCTCAAATTTGTGGAAGCCTCAAGTTCAACAAGAGTGTCCCTGAGGTTGTGGAGTTCTACACTCAGGGCTTCCCTGTGGCCCTGTGACTCTATAGAAATGGCTTCCCGCAGAGTCTCCAGTGCCGCCCGTCGGTCCCTGTGGGACGCCAACATGTCTTCCGTGTGTGATCGGCAAATGGAGTCTGTTGCCTGCTGTTGTTGCTCCATCTGCCTTTCAGGGGGGATAATGGAAGTGGCCACCCTCTCCATTGCCTGAGCCATCATTTGAACTGATGCTGCCTGTTGGGTTGCCATACCGTACATGGAGGTTTCCCATACAGTATTGCCTGGTGGCATACGGCCACTGCTTCGGCGGGCACCACACCTGTTCGGGGCAAGGCGATCTGCACCTTGCTGTCCTGGCACTGCCTGAGGCTGCAGGACTGCATTCCCCCTCTGATCTGCTGGCCCAGGAACAGGATCAGATGTTGTGGAGTGTGACCCTGCATTCGTAACCGCCAAAGCCGGATTTACCAACACTGACATCCCCATAGAGGGTTCTACCCCTGGTGCAGGTGGGTTGGACAGAACAGAATCCCTGCCAGAAACACTCACCTGCGACGGCACATAAGTCTCATCATCCGATTCAGCACCTGAATAGAGGTCTGGGTAGGTGCACCCAGAGACACCCCTGGACAGTATGGTCTGCATTACGAAAGGGTTTTCACCCACCACCACACCACGTCCCCCACTGGTGCCCGGTCGTGCCTGAGATTCCTTCTGGGTCTGCACCATCTACTCAACCTCAAAAGCTTCAAGTGCGTCATCACCTGCAGAAACATGAAACACAAAAAATGGAAACAAGCATTAGCACCATAGCACACACATAGGCCTGACAAGCCAGAGATCCAGTACATGATTTACACATGTCCCACATGACTATAACCCTGGCATGCATGCACTGTCACTGAGTTGGAAGGGGTGGCAAAAAGCAGACACTGATGACACCAAGATGGAAAAGCAAAACATTTGCTGCCTGCTGGGTAGCACTGGCATCACAAATTAGCCTGTGAGTGGCATGTCCAATACACATACATGACACATGCCAGCACACAGATGGCATGTAGCATAGCCATGGTACATTTGACAAGTACAGCCATATGTCAGTGAATGAGTACTGTCAGCCATCCAGGTGAGATGGACATGATGAGATGAACAATGCTACATAGTGTGAGAAAATACGCATGTGCCACTCACTGCAACACATCCAGTGTACAAGAATACAGTGATTGCAGGCAGATGTACACATCAATGGTTGGTCACTTAAACATCAGAGGAAACAACTATCAAGTACCACATACAAACAGGCACCAAAAATCAATGTGAGCAGGCCAATACTCAATCAGCCTGAATGGTCTAATCATTCACATAACAAGGTAACAAATGTGGGCCAATGTGGGGTGTAATCAATGACAGAAGCATGTCACATATGTGACAATAGGGCTGGAAAATGCATTGCAAAAGTGAGAGAATTGAAACAATCAGCCTGAATGAACACTGAAAAATTCTGATCAATGTTGTTGCAAGATGACAGTTCAAGGGCAACTGCAGTAATGTGGCGCTAAATGGCTACTGTGGGAAGAAGGGATACTGTCATACCCAAATCCAAGGCCAGTGAATGTTTTGGAGGAAGCACATGGGTGACCCATACCACTCAGGTGCACACACCCTCACCTGGCACTCAATCAGAACCCGTCACCCACACAACATACACATGGATTACACACACATGCATGGGCACTCACCGGACAATGCGTCATAATCTGGTAGGTCTCCCACGCCTTGGATCTGTTCCTCTGTGACGAAGGTTCCAGCAACAGACTCATGTTCAGTGAGTTGGATGTCCAATTGTGGAGACCCACCACCAGTCACCAGAGTAGAAGCATGATTTGAGGCCAGCTTGTTCTTTGCTCTGCGTTTCAGGTCATTCCAGCGCTTGTAGCAATCATCAGCTGAGCGCCTAACAAATCCAAAGGCACTAATGATGTCTGCGATGGTCTGCCAGTGTGCCTTACGTTGACCAGGTGTGGTCTTGCACCCTGCAGTCACCACCATTTCACGGCTATTGCCGACACATAGGCCACAAGTGCATCAAGTTCGGCATCATTAAAGCTAGGCTTCCTTGACGTGCTGGAGTGTGTAGCCGTGTCTGGGGTCTCAGCCTGTAGTGCCAGAGCACCCTTCTTCCTCTTTTTCAAAGGTGGTGCGGATCCTGAGTGGCTTACGCCGCTCTGGACAGTAGGGGCAGAAGCGCCGGCGGACTGGGTACTAGGAGTGTGCGAATGCACAATGACCATAGGTCTTGGTGCAGGCATTGGCTGCAGGGTGATGTTGGCAGGGTCAACGTCGGTTTGATGGACCAGGACCGGCACTGTCCCAGCTGGGAGACTCAGAGCTGGGGTGGATTGAGCTGCAGCTGCCCCTGCAGCCTCCCCACCCTGCCTACTTGGGGCAGCAGATGACATAGCTGCCCCAGATACACGTGGCCTGGTGACACAAACTTGCTGACCTGGAAGTCAGCCTGCGAGTCATCCTGTGCCTGTTCAGGTGCCACAATGGGCTGGTCCAACAAGGGCTGAGCTGGGATGGTGTCAGCTATGTTTCCCACAATCATGGGGGGGAGGGCATGGGCGTCCCTGATTGATCCTCCACACATGGGGGTCTAGGGGCACCCTGCAAATCATGGTCACGTCCCCTACCGTGCCCACCATGCCCACCTTTTGGAGGTGGGCCACCTTTGCCTCCCTTACCGCTTGGTCGCCTCCCAACCATGGCACTGATGTTGTTGTGCGTATGGGAGTAGCAGTAAAGGATTGTCCTGGGCAATTGAGGGTAAAAGGGGTAGAATACTAGATGGAATTCACACCCTAGTGCTCTAGCAAGGCTGTCTGTGACCCCTGGGGGAAGATGACGGGTCACGCAATGCACAGGCACCCCCCGAAAACAAAAAATAATGTGCACGCAACCCCTTGTAGACCACGTGCGTGGAAAAATGAACCCGCACTACGCTGTGGCACCCAGAAACACAAAAATAAGCGTACACGTGTTACACGCAGCCTACAATGACCTCTGAAGGGGAACGCGACACACGGGGCAAGCACAGTTGGTAAATACATGCGTGACTCACCGTCTGCCTGGAAAAAGAATGTGAAAAAGACGCGCGCGTGCGCGTTGGCAACACCCCCGCCAAAAGAAGAATTGTACGCTGTCTGAGGAGACAGGACAAAAGAAGAAGTGAACGCTGTTTGAGGAAACAGGCCCAACAAAAAGAATTAACGCTGTCAGAGGTAACAGGGAGTACGAACTTGAAACGCTTGTGAAGTAATCGTGTGTGAACCGACAAGAAGTACAGAATTCACCCACTCGCTCTTCACGAAAAGCACGTACAAGGAACTGGGGTCCTACACGTACCTTTTAAACCAGCCCACAAGTATGTCACTTACGCGTGTACGCGCTAAGGCCCTTTCCTCCAATTACACAAGCTGACACTCAGACATGCAGTTTTTGGACGTGTATGACGAACATGCATCCCTGTTGAGGGAAGCGCCCCCGCACGTCACGTCAGAGACACATAGGCCCTTTCCTCAGATTACACGCAGTCACACGCGGACGTGCAGTTTTTCCATGCGCCATGAACCACTATGCCCATGTGACGAGGGAAACGCCCGTGAGCGTAATGTCACAGATGCGCTTACGCGCTAAAGGCCTTTCCTCGAATTACACGCAGACGTGCAAGATTTTCACGTGTCAAATCATTCCGTATCAAGCTGTCCACGCAACAACACACAGAAGACTACGCTCCTGCCCAGAAGGCTGAATTACTGCCCCTCAGAACCCCGAGCATGCTCCCACCTGCCATCTGCTGCTGCCTGCCTGCCTGCTGCCCACGTGCACTGCTATTTGCTGCCTGCACATCATCCATCTGCAGGGGTGCAGTTGTTGTGACCACCCCTGCTGGAACTAAAGACTCCCGACTGGGATACCATCGCTCTACAGCCCAGCCTCAGGACCCAGTTGCCCACCCACACCTGCCTCTGGGGTTGCCATGTTGGGCACACCACCATCTGGCACCATTGGCAACCCCCAGCCAGAGAGGCAGAGGACCACCAGATTCAGTGCCAGGGAAGTTGGTGATTGGAAGTTTGCGTGCCGACTATGAAGGACGGACCAGGATCTGGATGGACATCGTGACTGCCATCAACGATAGACGTGGCTATCCGGGACCGTGTTGAGGCTGTCCTGGCTGGGATAGCGTTGCGTCAACGGGGCATGCGAGGTGACCTGCAGTGTTTTCGTGAAGACACTGCACATCATCTCGGATGCCTCTTTGACCACGTTGACCTACTGGGATGGGTCACCAGTGTTGGATTCCTCCGTGTGCTTGACCTTCTTGCGACCCCCTCCTCACCTGAACTCCCTACGCGTCAGTCGTCCTCCATGCCATCTTCCCACCCATGTATCATCTGGGTACCCTGTGGAGCTGCCTCTGACCCAGTGGCCAGGCTGGTGGAGGACACATCCCTGCCACAGTCGGGAGTCAGACGTCCAGCAGGGGTAGCCACCACGACAACTGCAACCCAGCCGGAGGAGGACATGCAGGCAGCAAGAGCCAGGGCGGAGGCACAGGCACAGCAGCAGCAGCAACATGGTGGGAGCAATGATGGCTCAGGGCCTTCAACATCGGAGGGGCAGGCATCGGCCAGAGGGCAGGAGGACCCAGGATTGCAAGTGTCTTCCGTGTAGCAGCGGTTGGGCCATGCCATAGATGCGGAGCGGCAGTGGGCGGAAGAGGCACGGCTCACAATGGTCAGGGCGGAGAACTCCATGCGGAGGGCACTGAGGCGGGCCGAGTTCCTCGAGGCAATTCACAGGGAGTTGGAGGCCAACATGTCATTGTCCCTGCGAACCCTCGGGGCCATGGAGAGGACCGCCTCCAGGACATTGAGCGGGAGTTCGATGATGCCCTGGGCCGGGACATCCAAAAGTGAGCTGTCGGACTAGCCCGCTGCCATTGTAAATAGTTAGTTAGTTAGTTAGTGTTAGGTTTCATTTTGGTTTTCATTTTTGTTTGGGGCGCTTGGACAATACCCCACATTTTTGTATATAGTTCTTCATTAGTTAGTGTATTTTTGTAGGTTTCATTTGGACAGTTGGGCTCATGGACCCATGATTTCATCCTTGTAAATAGTTGGAGTGTGGATTTGTCGGCATTTTCTTTTTTGATTTTTCCATGGAGCAATGGATTTTACTTTTTCATTTCTGTTTGGATTTGCTTTGTTGGAAGGAGACTTTGGAGACATTTTTGATTTCATATATTTTGTATTTTGATTTCCTTTTTTTATCATTATGTAACATCCTGCATTGTTTTCCTTATGTCCATTGTTTGGTATTTGATTTTCTTTCACCACATTTTTTGTTCAATACATTTGTTCCCGTACTTCAATGTGTCGTATTCTCTCATTGGTTTCATGCATGTCACGATGTGGGTTTTCACATTCACTGGCACCCATTGTGTGTGTGTGATGGACATGTGTTGATGTACATACATGCCATTTGGGTTGTTTCATGTAATGGGCATTTCAATGTGGGGTGTATGTTATGCTTGGTTGGTTATTTGGGCAGGGGTGGCGTGCCGTGGGATTTTGTGGCCATGAGGGCCATGATTGTGGGTCATGTTGACATGTTGGGGGGGAAATGAGTGGGGGCCTGCTGGCAGGTGCCCCTCACTGCTGGGGGTGGGGGTGCAGTGGGACATGAGTGGAGGCCTGCTGGCAGGTGCCTCTCACTGCTGGGGGGTCGGGGTGCAGGGGGACATGGGTGTGGGCCTGCTGGCAGGTGCCCCCCACTGCTGGGGGGTGGGGGTGCTGGGGGACATGAGTGGGGGCCTGCTGGCAGGTGCCCCTCACTGCTGGGGGGTGGGGGTGCTGGGGGACATGAGTGGGGGCCTGCTGGCAGGTGCCCCTCACTGCTGGGGGGTGGGCTGCTGGGGGACATGAGTGGGGGCCTGCTGGCAGGTGCCCCTCACTGCTGGGGGGTGGGGGTGCTGGGGGACATGAGTGGGGGCCTGCTGGCAGGTGCCCCTCACTGCTGGGGGGTGGGGGTGCTGGGGGACATGAGTGGGGGCCTGCTGGCAGGTGCCCCTCACTGCTGGGGGGTGGGGGTGCTGGGGGACATGAGTGGGGGCCTGCTGGCAGGTGTCCCTCACTGCTGGGGGGTGAGGGTGCAGGGGGACATGAGTGGGGGCCTGCTGGCAGGTGCCCCCCTTGGTGGGGTTGCTGGGGGACATGAGTGGGGGCCTGCTGGCAGGTGCCTCTTACTGCTGGGGGGTGTGGGTGCAGGGGGACATGAGTGGGGGCCTGCTGGTAGGTGCCCCTCACTGCTGGGGGGGTGAGGGTGCAGGGGGACATGAGTGGGTCCTGCTGGCAGGTGCCCCTCACTGCTGGGGGGTAGGATTGCTGGGGGACATGAGTCGTGGCCTGCTGGCAGGTGCCCCTCACTGCTGGGGGGTGGGGTGCAGGGGGACATGAGTGGGATATGAGTGGGGGCCTGCTGACAGGTGCCCCTCACTGCTGGGGGGTGGGAGTGCAGGGGGACATGAGTGGTGGCCTGCTGGCAGGTGCCCCTCACTGCTGGGGGGGTGTGGGTGCAGCGGGACATGAGTGGGACATGAGTGGGGGCCTGCTGGCCGGTGCCCCTCGCTGCTGGGGGGCTGGGAGTGTTGGGGGACATGAGTGGTGGCCTGCTGGCAGGTGCCCCACACTGATGGGGGTTGGGGGTGCAGGGGGACATGAGTGGGACATGAGTGGGGGCCTGCTGGCAGGTGCCCCTCACTGCTGGGGGGTGGGGGTGCTGGGGGACATGAGTGGGGGCCTGCTGGCAGGTGCCCCTAACTGCTGGGGGGTGGGGGTGCAGGGGGATATGAGTGGGGGCCTGCTGGCAGGTGCCCCTCACTGCTGGGGGGTGGGGGTGCAGGGGGACATGAGTGGGACATGAGTGGGACATGAGTGGGGGCCTGCTGGCAGGTGCCCCTCACTGCTGAGGGGTGGGGGTGCTGGGGGACATGAGTGGGGGCCTGCTGGCAGGTGCCCCTCACTGCCGGGGTGTGGGGGTGCAGGGGGACATGAGTGGGGGCCTGCTGGCAGGTGCCCCTCACTGCTGTGGGGTGCGGGTGCAGGGGGACATGAGTGGGGCCTGCTGGCAGGTGCCCCTCACTGCTGGGGAGTGCAGGGGGACATGAGTGGGGGCCTGCTGGCAGGTGCCCCTCACTGCTGGCGGGTGGGGGTGCTGGGGGACATGAGTTGGTGATCATATTGCAACGTGACGTGTGGCTTGGCTGGGGGGCATGCCCATGGTGGAGGGGCTGCCTGCGGGACATGACCAGGTGTGCAGGGTAGTCCCCCTGTGGTGTGGGCTGCCTGCAGGGGCCATGGAGGGGGTAGAGGGTACACTTGGGAGGACCCACACTGCCAATTCACGTGTAGGTCTCCCCGCGCACCACACTGGATACACATACCCCACTCTGACAGCAAAATCACATGTGAAACTTCACACGCACCCCCGAAATACACGTACCCCGCTCTGACAGCAAAATCGCATGTGAAACTTCACGCGCATCCCCGAAATACACGTACCCCACTCTGACAGCAAAATCACATGTGAAACTTCACGCGCACCCCAGGAATACACGTACCCCGCTCGCACAGGGCCAATCGCGTGTGACACTTCCCGCAAACCCCAGTAATACACGTACCCCGCTCGCACAAATCCAATCGTGTGTGAAACTTCCCGCAAACCCCAGTAATACACGTACCCCGCTCGCACAGAGCCAATCGCGTGTGAAACTTCCTGTGAACCCCAGTAATCCATGTACCCCACTCGCACAGGGCCAATCGCGTGTGATACTTCCTGCGAACCCCAGTAATACACGTTCCCCGCTCGCACAGGGCCAATCGCGTGTGAAACTTCCCGCGAACCCCAGTTATACACGTACCCCGCTCGCACAGGGCCAATCGCGTGTGAAACTTCCCACAACCCCCAGTAATACACGTACCCCGCTCGCACAGGACCAATCGCATGTGAAACTTCCCGTGAACCCCAGTAATACACGTACCCCGCTTGCACAGGGCCAATCGTGTGTGAAACTTCCTGCGAACCCCAGTAATACACGTACCCCGCTCGCACAGGGCCAATCACGTGTGAAACTTTCCGCGAACCCCAGTAATACAAGTACCCCGCTCGCACAGGGCCAATCACGTGTGAAACTTTCCGCGAACCCCAGAAATACACGTACCCCGCTCGCACAGGGCCAATCGCGTGTGAAACTTCCCACGAACCCCAGTAATACACGTACCCCGCTCGCACAGGGCCAATCGCTTGTGAGACTACCCGCGCAGAGGGGTACATGTATTCGGAGGGGTGCGCGGGCAGTTTTACAGGCATTTTCGAGGTTGTAAGCCTGTGCGCCATGTACGTGATTTGTGCGCTGTACATGCCGCACGGGCGGGGTTGGGGGCATAACTGGCGCTGCTGCAGGGTCGATGTGCCACTCTGCGCCACGGCTGGTTTTGGATGTTAAAATCCATGAATACGCTGTGCGCGGAAAAGGATTTTAGCGCACGCGGCTGGCGCAGAAAGTCGCACGCGCACACTGTGCGCCAGCCTCGTGTGCCACTTGTGTGCTGAATTCTATGAATTACCCCCAAAGTTTTATTTTGTAAGTGATTCACAAGGGGGAATGTTAAGCAGCTTGTCTTTTAATTATGGTATATGGAATGCGGTTTGAAATTCTGGAACATCCATTGCGTGGGTGAGGGAGTTTATTTTTCAATAAGAAGTAGATAGATTTAGATTGGCAAGAATGTCCTGTTTATATTTCATTTCCTATAAAATGTCAATTATTTCCTGGGCCCTGTGGATATATGCTCATAATAAATCACATGTACATATGGTGATGCATGTGTTTCAAAAGTCCACATTCATGGTAAAGCAGCATAGAAAAGTGTTGCAACCAGTGTATTGATCATTCTTTATTGAAGTTGGAATTTCATAGATAAATAATTTGTTTATATTTACATTGATTCAATTAAGTCTATGTTATTAATAAATAGACCTTCTGTGCAACCCTGTGTGTTTCTTATCAAAATAGGGGAGGGCAGCTGTAGTGAATCACTAGTGGTAAATTGGGGTCCAGGTACATAAAGAGAACTTTATTTAATAAATACAAATTGTGCACAACTCATTTGGGGTTGGTGGAACATTCCCCTGAACTAGTTGTCGCCTGATTAAAACATCCTGCATTGACGAATATGTTGTACCATGGTTTCCCTTTCAATAAAGAAATGTCTAAACCCAAAGGTATAGTTTACATTTTGTATATTTCATTTTAGGAAGTTCCATTTGTGTGTATTGTAATGAGAAAAAGTAAACAAAGAAAGTACCTAATTCTGAGATAGAATCATGGATTCTTTTCCACCTAATTTTGTTAGGGTCAACCATGTTTGCGATGATTACCAGTGCATGTTGTAGTCAATGTACAGTGCATAGGTGGCCCAGGGGACACTGGACCATATTTAAGTCATGAAGCAGCGCTGCCACAGGATTAAACCGGGGCAAACACATTTGGCAGATCACTGAATCGCCCAAATTTTCACTATATTCGAGATTTCTGCGGCTTACCAAATGTATAGGAGATTGGGTTAAGGTCATGCAGGTTTCATGCTGATGAAATGTTGCTGTTAACAGATGATTAGAAATATTCAGCCAGCATATGTTCAAAACAAAGTATAAACTTAATGGAAAAGGTTAGAAGCTTTGCTGACATGTATTCCCAAAGAAAACTAAGTGTCTGCTTGATTAACATATAGCAACTGTATGTTTCTTTAATAGAAACCAAAATGTACTCTCTGTCATCAGTCTCTGACAACAAAATAATAAAAAAAAACCTACTGGAAAGAGGTTTTCCCCAGGTAAAAAGCTCCTAACTTGCACTAGAACTCGACTAAATGATATTTGTTTAGGCAACATCAGAAGGATGACAGTCTGCATCATGAATACATTACAGCCCTACTGACCTTTCAAAGGTTATTGGCTCACATCCAGGGACTTACCCTGTTATAGAATAATTAACCTCAGTTGTACTGATGGAAGGTCATTCAGCAGGATCAAACTTCACGCACACCTACTGCATGACTGACTCTCCCCCAGACTGAATGTGCAGGTCGAGTATGAAATCTTACAATCGCCCACTTTAACTTTACTACATTTATCAACTTCAGAAGGAGGAAACACTGAGTTGTTATTGCCCATATTCAAGCCCGGTTGCACACCGATCTTAACAGGTGGTCCAATAACCCACTGAGATATCTTACTGCAGAGGTGTATGTGCTGTCCTGCCTGAATAGCATTCACATATGCACAGTACTCCATTTCCTCAAGCTAATCCTTTATGTAGCATCACCCCTACCACTCCCTTTGCCCTAAGCTTTCTCTCATTTCCTGCTGCCTTTAAAGGTATTTTGTGTATGCTTTTTCCCTTAAAGATCAAAATGAACCTGCCTGAAAATCTATTGAACTTCTTTAATGCATTGTTATTATTATTATTATTATTATTATTATTATTATTATTATTATTATTATTTATTTAAGATGTATGTCTCCTTCAGAAGATTCAGGCAGATATTGGCTGGAAAGCAAATCTGCAGAAGCCCACAAACGAACACATTTCTCATTAGGAGATTCTCAGAATTTGCAGATAACTTTTGAGAAAGTTTGGCTAGGCCTACTCAGAATACAGGTTTGTGGCTAGGACATTTGCTGCTGGTAGAGCATGAGGTGTTTGCGGTGCTGGGAGCATGCACAGTAACATCCTAGGGCTTACACATGCGCTCTGGCTGTCATAGCCCTTAGAGTCAGATTTTCACAGTACTCGTGTGGTCCCAAATGAAATGAGCTGGGATGTGTCATGTTCCTACAAATATGAACCCTGTTGTTGAGGAGCTTTGCCTGTCCCCAGTAGGAGCTGTCAATTAGTCAGCTATGGTTAAAGTTAGGGGCTGTAGGCAGTGTGCCAGTGGGTCCCTTACAATTCTTCTGCATTCGCTGCATCAGGGCCACCTGTAGATGGTTCTTCATAAGAAAGGAGCAGTCAAGGTCAACTGAAAAGATGCATGTGAAGGTGGGGGACGTTTCAGAATGCTCTATTCCAGCAGAGACTCTTCCCCAGTGGCAGGTGATGCAGGAGGACTCCATAGATGATGATTGGGTAAGGAAGCACTCTACAGAGGGCAGAGGGCAGCATACGACCATATAGGACACTTGTTGTAGTTCACTCTTAGGAAGTTACAGATTACTGACGCTGATCAATTGACAGTATATCATGGTTCAGGTGCGCTCACCTGTTTTAGATCACCATGGTGATGAGATCCAACAATGATTCCAGAGTACATAAGGTGCCAAGCTTGCAACAAGACTCATACTGCTGAACCAAGAGATGGCAGGTACTGTCCATGGGCAATCTTAAGGGTATTTGCGGCCAAGGCACACTATATAGCCCCCTTCTACTCAAATCGCCTACAAGTAAAGAAAGAACAGGCAATGGGCTAAAGAATGCCACCAGAATGAGAGAAGGAACATCTTTTTACTCAAGACAGCACAGTATTATCACAATGATATAAATGGTATGACCAGGATCACAGGATTGTCCTGTGCCAAATCCGAGATATGAGACTCTACAAAGTGGGTCCACTGAATCCAATATGGCTGCCTAACCATCTCTCCTGATTCACACATTATGCTATCCTTTTGGGGTAGTGCGTACATTTCGAGGGAGCAAGCTCTAGACACACACCATGCTCATGCAATGTTAGATTTCATAACATGCATTTTCTTGTGCAGGTATGTTGTCTTTTTTACAGAGTAAGTGCTACTATCACCAACGTTTACTTACTCAATTTGTATCAACTTCGGAAAGGAAATGCTGAGTCTGCTTTGCCAGAATGTAGTGCTTTGACACAGCATGTGAATGTAGATCCCTGCCACAAGCACCTAACACTTACTTAAATACTTTGTTTAGGTCAATACGGGCATGAAAGGTGCACAGTATATCATATGACCACACAAGATGGAGTCATTACAAGGTCAACAATTCATAAGGTAAAAAAGACTGATAGCAAAAAGCTCAATAGAATACAGGTAAACAGCAAGGCAGGGATGATAACCCAAAACTAAGCTAAAAGCACGATAACATTTAACTAGAAAGCACAATATCAAATGGCAAGCATATAAACATTCGATATGAGTTATTCATTAAAACGAACACCAGCAGAAACATTACTAAGCAGTATTTTTGATAGTGAATTTGCTGTAAAATGTTTCTATCCAATCGCAATAATTTTCTTGGTAAAAATATGGTTTACAAAATATAGAAGTTCAGGTAAGTAAATGACTCCTGCCATTATTAATTATATCTTGAATAATTCAGTTATGGTGTGCTACTTTTATTGGCCATACATCTAATGAGCCAACTATTTCCAGTTGGTAAATCAAATCATTGTAACCAATCTCATGTAAAACAAACCACGTGCCTAATCCATTGCCAACCAGAACAGCAAGGGGTGTCTAATCCATTGCAAACCAGAACAGCAAGGGTTGTCTAATCCATTGCCAATTAGAACAGCAGGGGGTGTCTAATCCATTGTCAACCAGAACAGCAGGGGGTGCCTAATCCATTGCCAACCAGAACAGCAGGGAGTGTCTAGTGCATTGAGCAGAGCTCCTTTACACACGAGGAGTTCCTCAGGTCCCCACAGCCTCAATTAAGGTAAAGCAGGTTTGAAAGAAATGCAGTGTTCATTACAACTAATCAGACAATTTAAAGTATTTATTCATTGCCACCTCACCCTTGTTAATCACAATAATTTACAAATATATTTGTGTTCTATCAAATGAAGGTTTCAATCTTTTGCGCCCCAGATCCCAGCCCCAGATGCCTCAAAAAACCTGGCCTTGTCAGGTCTCTTATTAACCTTATTTTTTTTAAATGTGCGCCTTAAAAGTCCCATTCCTGTAAAATATCACAGCTGGGTAATCATAAAAGTCTACTGGATTGAATTGTTATGCTCCATGGGTACATTTATAGTCAAACATTTCCTTCTGTGGCATAATACTGAATTCATCTTTTTTAAATTAATTAATCTTCAAAGCATGGCTGTCAGAGGGACGTAAAATGGGGAAATTGCTTAAGAGGGACAACCAGCATTTTAAAAATAAATATTACATTATCCATCTGCAAATGCTAAAATACCCAGCTTCCCACCTCCGAGGCTGGGGGCATTCAACAAAAGCTTCAACATTTCTAGGGTGGTATCATTGATCTACAAACACAGTATCAGGGGTGATAAAGGGCTGGGTCATTTCACCTCCCTGGCCATATCCAACAACTGCATTTTTTCCTGAGTACCAAAGCATGATGGACTCCTGGAGAGTCACCAGAAACCTCAATCGGCTGAGCTTGCCTACACAAAACTCGTCTAGAAAAGGTATTAAAAGCGATGTTAAAATCAACAAACAACATATATCAAGTGCATTGGTTAAAAATGACATAATTATTAATAACAATGTGTACGCTAAATATGTTATTGATTTCCCCCACTTCCTTGTGAATTGGACCTTTAGGTTAGATATAATGCTGTGATCTTCCACCCAGGCTTCCTCCCACCTATGATCTATAAGAGATTTCAGGTGGTAATTAGCAGAATCATCTCTTGTCTATTTGTCAGGGATTGTGTTGATCTCAGCTCCAACTCAAGTTTCAGGAATTAAACACTGTGCATTCATAGCATTAAAAAGCACTTTTAGGTAGGGGGCTTATATCTCGGGTGCTGGCTTAATAGTTCTACTGGCATCTTGTCTATAGCAGAGCCTTTTCCTAGTTCTTGAGAGGACAGAGCCAGTTCTATTTTCTTAATAGAACATATTAACTGATCTCTTGTACCTTGATCAATAGGTGCTATGGAGAGATTTGCATTCACTAGGACGCCTAAGGTAAACCTCTCCTTTTTGAAAAGGTCATCAAACCAGCTGGATGCAGGAATGCATATATCAGGATAGTTCATTTGTCTGCAGAGCCTTGTGAGACATTTAGCCAAACAGATCTCTGATCCTGACTGTACACCACTTTCAACAGGGCATCCCAGTTTTGCTCTTCATATTCTTTCTTTTTTGATCCTACGAGCCTCTTGAACTCCTTTCGTAACACCTGTAGTTGGTTGGTGCTCTACAGTAAGAGGGCCTTACCCACAGAATGAAAACTTTCACTTTTCCCTGCAATCCTTGTCAAATCAGGAGCCCTTGTACCATGGCCCTTTCCTTAATGCTTTAGCAGGTTTGATGACTTAAGGTTCAATTACATGCATTCAAGATTCATACACATATCTAATGTCTGAAGTGTCCAGGCACTGTATAGTAAAAACGACCTGTAATAAAGGAAATATATCCGGTTACCGTGTACAGCTCAAAAAACTGTTTCTTGTTGAGAACAACTATAACACTGATCTCGGATTGCATTTGCGTAGTATATTTACTCAAACATGTAAGGAGCTCATGCTGGCAACAGTAAAGACAGACACAAGTGCTGACAGTTCAAGGGTGTTTATTGAACAATGAATTCAGGGCAGAAAAACCCCTAAACTAAACCTAAATCTAAGATGGGAGCGAGTGTCAACCATCAAATGAAAAATAAGGCAGTCCTAGCGGCGTTGTGTTAAATAAAAGGGCCTATACTAAGAAAAACCAATTGCCAATTCCTTACAACTAAATTACAGAAAGAGTATGGGATAGGGGACCAATAAAGAAAGAAGTGTTCTAAAATCATAAGTCAGGATATGATTGCCAGGAGCACAGCACACACTCAGGCTTTTCCAGAAAGAACTGACAGTTCCACATCAGCTGTCGGTTTCTTCGAGGGGCAAATCTCTTTTCAGTAAAACGTCTCTTGCCTTCGAGGCTTGATGTATCCAACAAACAAACACATAGTTCTGCTTCACGTATACCTTGGGTGATGGCTTCACTCCTCAGTCCCCCTCTTCCTGGCGTAGACCCTTCACAAAATCGTATTCAACAGTTCCTTTTCAATGTATGTTAGGTGACAACTTTCCACCTCAGATCTCCCTCTGCCGGGCTCGGACCCAAAAGACAAGGGGGTGCGTTAACTTCCCCTGGTCTTTCAATAATTCTTGTAATCAAAAATTTTAATGTCTTTTAAAACAATTATTCTGAATTTGATCTTCCAGAAATCGTATTCAACAACTTAACTGAATAGTTTCCTTTTAATCAACTTTTGGGTGGTAACTATCCACCCCTGGTTCTCCCTTTTTTGAGCTCAAACCCCTTTCAGATGTCAGCCTCCCTCTTCCGGGTTCACTATGTCTTTTTTTACTTTCACAAAACAGTTCACTGTGGATAACCCCCTGCCAGGTTCACTCCTGACAACACACTGTTCACAGGAACTTCAAGCTTCGCCCCTTTCCGCCAGCAGCCCTCCTCCATGTACACTCTTGCCAACTTTTGTAACACTATTCATATAGTCATTTCCCCATGAAGGATTATATTCCCTTAGCTTTGCAATCATCTGTCAGTCAAAGACTTTCAACGGTACTCAGGATTTTACAAGACCCCTTTATGACCACTTTCACCTCTTTTTGCCTCTTCCCAAGGACTTCAGGTTACAGTAGTCATTCTACCATCGGGTAATCACCCATAGTAATCCTGCCTCAGCACCCACTGATGCCAGCCTCCTCGGTTGCTGGCATTCCCCCTCTTTAGCTTTTCAAAGTTCCATTTAGCCATTGGCTAGTTATCGTTCAACACAGTTCGCTTTCTTATAGGCTTTTCCATCGACTCACCAGCTGTGATGAACTGCTTGGCTTTCATCTCCTTCGATTCAAGGTTGGTACCGCAGAGACTTGCATCTCTCCCCAGCTTGGTTATCAGCAGAGGAGGGTCGCATGTACCGTAGACCACTTTGTTCGCAGTCTTATGTTTCCATTTGCAGAGGTTTCATGGGCCTGGATCAGAAAGGGCAAGGACACTTCTCTCCTTGTTACCCTCTCAGTATTCTCCGTCTTTCATCTCCTCTTGAACTGCCGTGCTGATTTCGCCCTCATGTCGTGCGGTCTGCCTTGCTCGTCATGTGCTTTCGTGCTCCTCTTTTTATCCCTGTGAGGGAAGAAAAGGGCTGTCAGGTGTGTGTGATTTTGGTCAATTGCCTGACTTTGCCTGACCCTTAGGTTGCGATATGTCAGGTAAACAGTTCTAGAATTAGTCTGTTGTCTTATGTGTTGTGCGAAGATTTTCGTGTCGGAACGGGGGGAAGTGTGAGTGTTCGGATATACTATGGGGTATAGAGAGTAAGAGGTTGTAACGCTCACCTGGTTCCCACGGAGGCGCGGCGTCGAAGGCGCAGAACTCTGAAGATGGACAGGAAGGGCCCCTCTATTGTGGCTTCCCTGGCTCGTTGGATACCCTCCTGTGCGTGAAAAGGGAGTATTACCACTGTGGAACAATGCTCAAGCCTCCCACTCCTTTCCAACCCTCCACGATACCTCCTCCACGATTCCCCATGAAGCCTCACCTTAGGGTTTGGAGGGATGAGCTCTCCATCCTGCTTCTGATGCAGGGGCGCGTTGAAACCCAGTTACTTCACTGGATTGAGGATTGATGGGAGTTCAGGTAAGCTTGACTGTTCAGGTAAGGCGCTGTAAAAGTTCTGTTCAAAAGTTCAAGCTTAATAATAATGTTCGTTGTCTAATTGCAGCAAGCTCTAATGCTTATGTCTTTTTCCCCTTAGGGGCCGGGGTTCGGAGTGCCGGAGATATGGCGCCGACCCGAAGTGAAACAGTTCTGGATGAGCGCTCAGGTAATGTCTTTGCATTCGCTCATTCAATGTCTTTGTCTTTTTTCCCCATAGGGGCCGGGGTCCGGAGATGCCAGGAAGCGGCAGGACCCGAAATGCAGTGGGAATAATCCAACAGGTAAGACTTAAAAGGAAACTGAGCTTTCCTTATTCCTTTTCTCCCTCTCACCTTTGTTCTTGTCTTTTTTCCTCTAGGCGCCGGGGCGTAGCTGAATCCGGAAGATCGCTGCTGAAGATGGAAGCGCCTTGCAAAGGTGAGTAAAATGCAGCGCTGCAGCGATCGAAACGAAATGCCTTTAAAATGATGTCTTCCTTTTCGGGGCTGTTGGAGAAATGACTCCGGGATGCAGATTTAGCAGGTAAGGGCTTTTCTTCTCCTATTCTCTTCCTTTCTCCCCTTGCAGGTGTTCCAGGGTGCTGGCAGGCGTGGCTGAAATCAGGATGCAGGAGCTGACACGGTGAGCGTCCAGCTGCTAGGTGCAGAGCAACGCGAAGCATGTGTGGCTGTTCGGGTGGGGTTTAAATAGCCTTGGAAGAAGTTCCTGGTATGTATCCTTCCACCAATCAGGTATGTATCCTTCCCCGACCACACCCGGGTGGTGAAGTAGTCCTACAGGTTAAGTAGTCCCATTCAGGCCTCAAGAGGGCCTGGATGAAGCAGCAAGGTCTGCATCAGGTAAGTGTGCACCCAAGCACTTAAACACATATCCTCTTCTATGAGCCTGGCGCCTAAGGCGCCAGGACTGGGGTCCGCTATGAGCCTGGCGCCTAAGGCGCCAGGACTGAGTCCAAAGGGCCCCGACTTGGGCCCGCTGAGACTTCCCTGGGGAAAATGATGTCTGCCTCTGGGGTTGCTGGGCCCGGCCTGGCTCCTTAAAGGTAGGCATCATGACAGAGGTGTTGTATGGGTTTATAGTTCTATTACTAGTGGTTTGGGTAAATTCGGAAGGGTGAGATTGGTAGGGTTTGTTAAGCAAACGGGAATGACTGGGATTAATATCCTGAAATAAACAAGGGGATAGTGGGAATGGTAGTGTTTCATCTGAGTAGACTCGGTGTTTGGGAAAGAATAACCAAAGGGATGGGGAAAAGAATGTTGGGGAGTGTTTGGGTAAGAATAATCAGAGGGACGTGGAGAAGAACGATTGGGAGTATTCGGGCAGGGAACAGTTGGGACCTCAGAGGATTGGTTATGTACGGAGTGGTTGGTGGGTCTGGTCAGGAGAATTTTAATGGGAGGAAGCGAAGCAGATGAATTATAACCTATAAAGATCTTAGGGATCTCGTCTTTGTCTCCTTCTTCGACTGTGGTGCCATACCGCATCTCACCTTGGATATTCCTCCAAGCACAACCCCAGGTTCCCCTACCCAGGTGATCCTCCCTCGCTTGTCCACCCCCAGGGTTGGGATCTGAGAGTGCCAGCCGATCCTTGATCACCTGAATAAGGGATTCTCGAGGTCTTCCTGGGAAAATACCTTCAGGTTTCTCACAAACAAAACCTCTGAGTTACTAGAACCACAGCATTGTAGTATCTCTCAACTCTAGGTTCCATCACCAAATCCGTTACGCTTAAACCACTCGGGTACCTTTTGTAACCTTTGAGCACCAAGTATAGTAATATACACATGAATGTCGATTATTGAATCCAATCTATATAGTAGCGTGTGTAAAAGGCCCATTGTGCAAGCATGAAAATTAAAGGCGGCTGAGCAGTGCAGAGTGGGGAGTGTTAGACCCTTCATCGACCACAGCCAGGGCAAACTACCCTGCTCTCTATTCAACCATGATCCCAAACCTATTTGCAGTCTGGTCATGGCTACCATCCATGAAATGCCTAGGCCAAGGCCTACAGAACCATGATCGACTACGGCTACATCCAAATCATACACACCCAAAGAAACAATGGTTGGAGCAGCCTGAACGGATTTCCGGTTGGGTCATACGTGGTTTTACCCATGGGGCTACAAAGCTGTACATGCAGACATTCATGAAAGGTTGTCACCAGTCAATATAGCTCTGCATGCAGCTATGTCAAGTTGCTAGCATGGGAAAATGTGTGTCTTTCATGAGTCCTCAGATTGGGAGTCATCAGTGAACATGTCTGGAAATCAGCCAGGAAAAAGATGCATTAAAAAAACTGACCCCACATCAGAGTGACATTGAAGATGTTTCAGTCCTGCATAGTGCTCCATGACAAAGACATTGAGGGTTGACTCTACCGCATTTACCCATTATCGCTACCCTCACATATTCCTTACAGCACAATGACTCTCCCCCGGCATTAATGAAATCTAGAGGGTCCCCATTAAAATCATCTTGCAGTAACTGAAGATTTGGTTGCAACATGTTCTTGTTTATTCCTGTCTGTTCATTTCTTATTTCAGTCACGGTCACCTTTCCACCCCATCACTCAGTACAAAAGGTTGAAGCAACATGGGAAATGACAAGAGCCAATGTGACAATGCTCTGTCACTAACCCTAGCAGTATACAGATATCACACCATTTTATTCAGAAAAAAACAGAAGTGGCCGACTATTTATCTTCTGTGCAAAGTCCGGTGACCAAGAAAACAATGGTGAAATCAAAGGGGAACTATCATTCAATATTCCCTATATGTAGAAACACAATTATGGCTATCGAACCTCTGAGTCTGGAAAAATCATCTGCTCTGTTTTCCTTCCTTGTGTACAAGCATTCCTGTATTTTTGTAAGAACCGACAAACCCACACTGCTGTGTTTGCAATATTTGTGTTTATTACCAGCGTACTCCTGTAAGAGGATTCAATTCAACACTACAGCTAAGTCAACGCCTAGTCTATAATACTGAATGAAAACCCTTATTGATATATCTTTAGGTCCAGTTCATGCGTTCTGGATGACTACCCCTATATAACACCCCTCTCTTGGAATCCCCCTGACCCCACTGAGCCAAGAAGTAGTTCTGTTTTGCAAGTTTAAAAGGTTTATTTGATAATTTAAAATATATATATATCACACTTTATAATAAATTAATAATTGAATAGCACACTTAATCTGATATGATAAAGATCAACAACGGAGAATCTGGCACTAGCACACTTCTTATAATCACTAATGAGTTGACATGAAATGGATAAGGTAGCACACTGGTAAAATAGGAACAAAAGTATAATGTGGTAGAGGATGCTTTATGTAAGCTCAGGTGGATGCAATATTCAATGAATGCAGTACAGAAAATACTCAATATGATTTCAACAAAACAATGTAATCACTTTTCTCTGGCTATTCACTCCCCCCCTCTTTATGCAATGCAAGGGAATGGGAGGAAAGCACGCAGTTCTCAGAAATGGAATCAATGTAATCAGTTCAATCCCCCCCAAGCTTAGACAACAGAAGTTTAAAACACAGATAGGAGTTTTGAAGACACAGGCCCAAATGCTTTGATATGTGCTAGCAATGGATGAGAAATATGCTGGAAATGCTTTTTAATTCCCTTTCAGAGGTTCAGGGTGAGTGGTATCTAGTTAATATTAGTCCAGGCTCACACTAGCAATGAGGCAGGGATAGTTAGCAGGTTAAACGAATTTCTGGCAAATGGAAGGCAAGCAGCAGCAGTTTTTACATGTGAAGAAATTTGCAAATCGCGGTAAAATTCGTGGATGCGCCGAGCGCTATTACAGAGGAACCACAAGGACTATCTCTATCGTTTTGGGGTCCTAGGAAAGCCTAGGATCTCAGCTTCAAAATGAAAGTTACTGCAAGTCGCTAGCACAAACGGTTGCGGAGATATGAACGATTGAATAAAGGTCGTTTTTCAGATTTGAAATTTTAAACGCACACTTTTTCAGCTTTAAAAATGATGGCAGGATAACACAATTGCTAAGCTGCAGTTCTACTTAGGTTAAAATGGATTGAATTATATTATTTTAACTAAGAGATGGGTTCTACACAGTTTTACTATGTACTCACACTATATTCTTGAATTAAATGGGCCTCGTCACGGATCTGGTCAGGGTTTTAAACTGGACTCTGGTCTGGTCTGGCCTCTGCACTTCACAGTGATCTGGGTCAGCTCTCTCTGCTGGTCTGGGTCTCTCTGGGTACAGCACTGCTTTCTCTCTGGTCTGGTCTCTTAGTTCTGGATAGATTGAAGTCTCTAGTTTGGCTCTCTGGAGGTTTGATGAATTTGAAGTCTGGATCTCTGGATGTTGTATGGTCCGGCAGAGTGCGTTGCAGCAAATGGAATTGAAGGTCCCTATCTGTCCTGTCTGTCTGCTTTTATGTGTTTAGAATGTGGGTGTGTTCTAGCATCACTGACCCTACCTCTCTCTCAGCTTCTAATTGTTCAAACCTCCATTTCTCATTTGATTGGGGAATGAACTGTGAGTCAGAGGGATGTCATTTTATGGCTTGCAGATAGGACACTCCTCTGTCAGATTGCACACATTCTATATTTGATAATAAAAGACATATTTCACAGTTACACAGTTGCTTGAAATTACATATACATGGTGTGGCTGAATTTAGCCATGTCTCTGTCCAAATCTGCTGTTTCTAAGAGCTTGCATTCAGAAATGGCACATTATTGACTTTTTAACTGATTTTTCAATTTCTGACATTGACCCAACTTTACATACATGTGTGCAGGGAGTAGGGACATTAACTGATGAAGTTTCAGATTTTTAACATGCATACATTTAGAGTAATATCCACTTTTCCGCTAAAACCCCCCTGAACACGCCACCGGGTCGAAAAACCTCTTAAAATGTGGGCAGAAAAATCACAAGAATTATGGTATCATTTATAAAATTTTCACATGTCCGCTCTATGAATGATCCATCTTTTTAAAGTTATGTTCTGGCTCCAAAGGGGTGTGGTTTACCCTCAGCACAAGATTGAATTTCTGGTTTTTCCAGTTCTGCCAAGCCAGCTTGCTCTCACAGGCAGTGCCCCTCCCCTTTCCTCTGGAGGAAGCCACTTTTTACGACCATTTACGACTCCTGCCAATAAAACCTTTGCCTGAGCCAGGACAGGGCTTTGTTCACTTTCCTGCAGAGCACAGGTAATTCAATTATCAGATAGATGGCATATCCTTAGTGTGAGCAGCAAAAGGGCAGCTAGGCCTGGGAACACAGCTGTGACTCAAGTTTCACTCCTGATGGGGGTAGTTGCCAGGCAGAATTCAGTTCCTTAAGCCAGGTTTCAGATAAAATGTCACTTTTTGTTCCCCAGTTCCTGCATTCAAATAAAACTAAACATTTTCACATATGCAGCTAGAAGGCTGATTCTAAGTTTAAAACTATGACATTTAAACAGTTACAAAGGCATGTGACACCAAACATAGGCCACTCATTTAATCTAAACATTTTCGATTTTAGTGTCTTTAAATCCAGTGCAACTTAAACTGCTGACTCCATAGCTCAGCCAGTTTTGTTATAAGCATTGTTCTGGGCTCTTCATTTCCCAGATTTTGTAGGCACACAAAACTCCATTCTACCAAATGTCTGCTGGTGTTCAGTGAATATTTTGCACATATTGCAAAGTTTGAAATAGGCACTTTGGCTTGCCTTCAGAGAAACACAGGGTGGTTTTAAACTGCCGGCTTTTGGATAGTGGTGAGTACTGGTACTGCACCCATTTTTGGGATTTAAGAAAATGAATTCCCCACAATTCTAGGTTGCATTTGGCAATCAGCATTGCCATTCCCAATGGTTTCAGACTACTGTGCGGGTAGTCCAATGGTGGTTTTAAAGCGCTTTGAAGCTAACCGGCGCTACTGTTTTTCCTTCTGTGCCCATAACATCGGCAAAAATGAGTGGCAGCCTATTCTTCATGCATTTCCCTGTGCATTTTCTGGGAAGCTCTGGCCATCATGAGGTTTTCCATGTCAGTACTGCACAGTTTTGAGGTAGGGCTCGGATGCCTGGGTAAATACATCCCACAAGCCCCCCTCTTGCGATGGCCATTTCACTGATGGGACTCGCAAGATCTGGGATGTTTCTTCATCTTTCTTCATCTTCTTCCGGTGGATGGCCAGTTCAGCATCTCTTCCTCCATCCGGTACTGGTCGATCGGTTCTCCTCGCCGGTCCTGATGGGAATATTGGGCGGTACCCCGGGCCCGTTGCGTCTCTGCTCGCGGTCTCCGGATCGTCCTCCTTGGTCATTCTCCATGGTTTCATCTCTCCTAGGATGATAAAGCAAAAGCGGCAATACCTACTCATAGACGTTTTTCCACCACTGTTGAGATAGTGGGGCAGCATATGCATTTCATCATAACAAAACATTACATTCTTATTTTGAAAAAAAAAAACAGTACAACTAAGAGACAGCTTCATGCAAATCACAATATTTTAGAGACTAGATGTGGTATGTTTTATGGTTGGAACTGAATTAGTCTGAGACAGTACCCGCTAGGATTCCAGAGGATTCCTCCAGTTGTTGCAGAGTGTGCCTGGGATGGCAACATTTCAACTGGTTTATGTGGACCCACTTGTCTTCCCCCGCTGCCAAAGGACCTTTGGGGATGTGGATTTTGTAGGCCACAGGGGAGATTTTGTCTATGATCTCGAATGGTCCCTTCCATGTAGGCAAAAATTTGCGCTGCTTGGCCTGGTTCCTTTGGAAGTTGTATAGATAGACCCGGTCTCCCACCTGATATTCCTTCCTGGAAGTTTTCAGGTCATAGTGGGTCTTCATGCTATCAGCTGATCTTTCTAGATTCCGCTGAGCATAAGCAAAAGCATGTTGAAGGTGTTTCCTTAAATTCTCCACATACTCATGAGTAGTGGAGGCATTTATCAGTGTCTGCTCTTGGGTCCTGTAGAGCAAATGCTGAGGAAGCACCATCTTGCGCCCAGTCATCAACTCAAATGGTGACATTTTGGTTGCAGATGAAGGGGTAGATCTGATAGCCATTAGGACCAGAGGTAATCGGATATCCCAACTTGGCCCAGAATCTGCCACAAACTTCTTTAATATGCTCACAATTGTCCGGTTATATCTCTCTACTGCCCCAGAAGAAGCTGGTCTATAAGCAATATGCAGCTTTCTCTTGACCCCCAGTATCTCCCACATCTTTGTCATTACTTCACTGGTGAAGTGGCTACCTCTGTCTGACTCAATCCTTTGAGGTAGACCAAAACGGGAAAAGATGTGGTTAATCATCAAGGCAGCTGCAGTTTCTGCCTTGCAATTTGGGGCTGGGAGACATTCCACCCACTTGGTAAACAAGCATGTCACAGTCAACATGTACTTATTCCCCCTAGCCGAGCGAATCACAGGGCCTACAAAGTCGATTTGTAAATCTGACCATGGCAGTGTCATCCCCCGCTTTTGTAAAGGTGCCCGGTGTGTGAGGGATGTCGGCTGATATTGTGCACACACAAGACAACCCTTCAAATATTGGTTGAGGTCCTGGCCCATGTGTGGCCAGTATGCAACCTCTCTTAAGATTTCCAGTGTTGTGTGAAACCCCCTATGACCGGCGGTGGCCGCATCATGGGCGTGACTTAACATCAGGCTTCGGAATGAGGTAGGAACCACCCACTGATCGTGGCCAGCTTTGGATTTCCTTACCAACAAACCGTCTTGGATCCGGAACATTTTTGGACATTTCATCAACACTCTTAGGTCCTCTTTCCCAATGTAATCGGTATCCGTCAGGGGAAAGTTCTCAGGGTCCTCAAGGTGCTGGTAAAATTTACCAATAATTGGATCCCCCTTCTGAGCAGTAATCAAATCAGCATCAGGGGTCTCCTTACTCCATTGTGCAATTGAAAGGTCGTTGTGAGCATTTGTCTGGGACCTAGTGATGGCAGTGACCTGGATTTCCCCCAACAGGGACTCAATCTCAATTAGATCCCCTTGGATGGCCCCGGTTTTGGCCAGCTGATCAGCTAAGTCATTTCCAGTTTTGTCTGGTCCCTCTACTTTGGAATGACCCTTGATCTTCTTCCAATAGATGGTCATCTCATTCGAGGTGACCAGATCATCAATGTTTTGGATCAACTTCCCATGTTTCAAGGGTTTGTTGTTAGCACATAACATGCCTCTGGTTTTCCAATTAACCAGGTGCTCCACGAACCCGTTCCGTACATAATCCGAATCTGTGATTATGACCAGTTCGTGGAGTTGATGCTGGACAGCAGTGAGGATGGCATGATGCACAGCCTTCAATTCTGCCACCTGACTACTTCGGGGACCAATTTTGTATCCAGCGGAGGGTTCTGGGGACTCATTCACCCATGCATTCCCTACGCCAGCCACCAGTTCTTTCTCCCCGTCGTTGTCAACATGGTAAGAGCATCCATCCACATAGGCAGTGGGCATTCCCTCACACTTGTCTTCTTCAAAGACTTTGTGTGGGGAATTAAGGTATGCCTCCATGTTGTCCTTTATTTTTAGACTTTCGTCCTCGAGACAGTTTTCTCTGGCACAATCATGCAAGTCAGCCAGACCTTGCGCGAGGGGACTCTTCTTGTTTTGGCCATATCTGACCTCCACAGGAAAGCCTTGCATTGACAGAATCCAGGAAGTAATTCGGGAATTACTCACATTTCCGGCCCGGATTCTGTCACTTTGGAGATATTGCAGAGGCTGGTGTGGAGTCTCCACTATGATGTGTTCCCCCTGGATAAACGGGCGGTAATTCTTCAATGCCCGCACCGTTGCCAGGAGTGCCTTCTCACAATCGTTGAATTTTTCCTCCACAGAGGATAAAGTTTTGCTCGCATAGGAGATTACTTTATTGACCTTGTCATGCTTTTGGTATAATACGGCCGTCAAGCACGTATTAGAGAACCCTGTCTCCAGGAAGAACTCCTTGTTTCTGACAGGGTAAGCTAGGCAAGGCGCTTGTGAGAGGCTTCTTTTGAGTTGTTTTACTGCCTCGGCTTGTTCTGGACCCCATTCCCACTTGACCCCCCCCTTCAGGAGATGAATCAGGGGTCTGGTGATCTCTGCGTAGCCCTCAATGAACTTTCTGCTGTAATTAGTCAGTCCAAGGAGGCTCCTTAGTTCCCGCAGAGTTGTGGGGTGTTTCAGTTTCTGAAGTGCTTCCACTTTCTTTTCCTGGGGACAGAGACCCTGAGGAGTAATTTCATGCCCCAAGAAATTAACACGGGTTCTACACCACTGTGCTTTCTGAAAGGAAAGTTTTGCTCCGGCGGCCCTCAACTGTGTCAGAACATAACGGATCTCCGCTATGTGTTCCTCCACAGATGAACTTTTGATGAGGACATCATCTACATAAGCCAGGTTACCCCTCGCACCCAGGTCGGGCATGGCCTTATGTAGGAAAATGTTGAATTCATTGCCGGAGTTGAGGTATCCGAAGGGAGTCCGGGTCCATGTGTATTGCTGGCCCCCAAAGGTAAAAGCCAGCTTGTATTGGTCCTCCCTACTGACAGGCACAGTCCAGTATCCATTGGTCAGGTCTATTGCAGTGAATACCTGTGACCCCTGGATCTGGGCCAGCCCTTGGTCAATGTAGGGGAGAGGCCATCGGGAAGTATGGACCCGTTTGTTGAGCTCCCTGAGGTCAGCACAGAGTCTCCACTGGCCGTTTGGCTTCAATATTCCCAGCACCGGATTATTGAAGGTGCTGTGGACTGGACGGATTATTCCCTGGGACTCAAGGTTCTTAATTATTTCAGTAAGGGACTCCATTGATGCGAGAGGCAAGCGATATTGCTTCACAAACACTGGAGTCATGCCAGGGTCCGTGGGGATTGTGGTTGTGTGGATGTCGGTGCGACCACAGTCATATGAGTCTACCGCAAAGAGATCTTGGAAATCCAAGAAAACTTGTCTCAACTTTTGCTTTTGTTCCAGAGTCACACAGGCATCAGCTAGGTTGACTCTCTCTTCCACCATCTGCCTGAAGCCTGGAAAGACTTCTGGTTTGGCTATCTCTGCGGCCTCCTCCAGCTGGGTGGAGAAGTCCCTGGTCAGAGTGCTGATTTGGACCGGAGGCTTCAGGTGGGCAAGGCAGCCTTCATGAACCTGGAAAATCACCTCATCCCTCCTGAATTCACAAGTCACATCTTCCTTACCATAAGGGCAGGAAGTGTACACCAGGAAGTTCCCCCCATGCCGGGTAAAAATCCTGTCTGGTGTTGTATTGTCCTCACTGTCACTGTCAAAACAGTCCTTGGGGATTGGTCCTAACAGTTCATTTCTAAGATCAATGGAGAAATGTCGGTCATCAACCGCCATTCCAATAATGGTGCCTGCGGCTAGAGTAATACTCTTTAAGTCGCTGTTATCCACCTCTATTGGAATGGTGTCATGTTCTATGTTGACTAATGGTGTTGGGTTTACCCCCAACCCTTGCTGTTGGAGAGAAGCATTTAGATGTATGTAAGCATCAGGGTTTTTCAACTCTTGTCCCCTTTTAACTTTCACTTCCAGGGAGAATTGTCGGGTCCTTTCTGGGATGGTGACTTCCTCTTTAACCTGAATTTCAACTGCATAAGGTAGCAATTGAGCTGACCTAAATGCTTTTTCTGGATCATCAAAGCCCATGGGATTATCCGCTAATCGGGACCAAGCTTTGAAGTTTATTAGGTCCAAACTAATGGCAAAGCGATTGAGAATGTCACTGCCTAAGTAAAAGGCGGCAGGGACGTCTCGCACGACCCAACAATTATGGACAATGCTCTTGTTGCCAATGGAGATTTTGAGCATACACCTGCTTGGCAGGAGATGTTTGGAATTAGGTGCTTCCAGGTCCATTTCCCATTTGTCTATCAGTTTGAAGGTGGGAATGGCTGGATCTTTTGGGAGTTGGCGAAACATGGCTTCGCTGATGAAGCTCTTACCGTTGTTCACACACACTCGAGCGAGAACAGAGTCCTTCCCATCATTTAACTGAACAGGGATGAACAAATGCTCTCCAATTTGCTGAATATCAGCCAGGCTTTCAGCTGATTTCACATCTTTCTGGACTATAGGAGTGGGAGTTCCTGATTGTGGATTAGTATAGAATTTCAGAGTGTTTCCTTCCAGCGTGGAGTACCACTTTAGACTGGAAGGAAGGTTGATTTTCAGAAATAGAGAGGACCCTCCACCACCAGTCTCTTGTCCTACTGCTATTACTGTCACGTCTGGAATTTGGCTATTCTGGAAGTGAAATTCTACTTGGTCAGATTTTTGTTCAACCATGTGGCAGGTGCCGTTTAAACTAACATGGTTGACACTCTGTTTTAATTTTATTGGTCGGCTAGTCTGGGTCCAGAGGACCTTGTTTACCCAATCTATTAGGGGTGTCAACCTTCTCAGGAGGTCATTCCCTAGTAAACAAGGGGTGCCCTCTGGGGTCACAACTATGACCGGGTGTTTCAACTTATGTCGCCCAATTTTAATGTCCAAATCCGCCGTCCCCTCGACGGGAATTTCCTTCCCGTCAAAGTTCTGGAGTTGCCCAGGAAGAGAGGTGAGAGGAATTTGGTAATTCTCTCCCCTTCCTGCATTCAGTTCGTCAAAGGCCCTTCTGGACAGAAGGGTAGCTTGAGATCGAGTGTCCACCAGTGCCGAGATTGTACCCTGCCCCTGTACTTGTACCGGGGCATAATATCTTCCCTCCTTCTCCTCAAGGGGGCACAGATAATGTACATTTTTGGACAACTGGTGGGCTAATTTTCTGGTTTTGGACATCGCTAGCGAAGAGATTTGGGCAGAATTCTGTGGAGAGTCTTGGGAATCTGAAAGAAAAATTTGGCAACTGGAGATCAGAGCCATTGTGGGTTCCCCTGGTTCCAGTTCTGGGCCGCCCCCCCCTTTTTGGAGGCAGTCCCCAGTATGGGTTTGAACCCGGGGATTTTCTTGCTGTTGGTTCTGGGATGAGATGGTGGGCGGCGGTAGCTCAGTCTCCACATCTCCCCAGTCTGGATTTGCATCCCTAGGGACCCATTTTTCTTTGGGAGGAGTTCCCCCCTCTCTGAAGGAGAAGATCCTTTTCCCAGGATCCTCTGAGGATCCATCTCCCTCAAATTGGAAGATCTGTACCTCCTCCTCAAACTGAGTCTGTTTGGGTCTTTTGTTTCTCCTACCCCCCCTCTGCTCCTTAGGAGGCAGACTTTCAGGGGCAAGAGATTTTGTTTCCAGTTCCTGGGTTTCCAGGGGCTGTTTACAAGTGAGGAAGGAAGCTTCCTCCAAGGCTTTACACCCCCCTTCCCTTTGTGCCTCCTCCCTGGGAACCGGTGAGTTATCGGGGTGCTGCCCCCGTCATTGTTCTGGAGCACCAGGTCCAGAGTTGGGTGCGTTCTGCGCCGGCACGCCCATCTGAGGGTTCTGCTGAGCCCTCAGTATGTGACCCAGGTCCCGCGCCATGTTTTGAACCTGGCGCTCTAACTGGGAAACCCGCTCAGGCTGATACGGGGCCCTGTTTTCTCCCCTGGGCTGATCCCGGGAAGGGTAGCTATCCCTTCTTTGGTAGTACCCCTGGTTGGGAAGATTTGGGTACCCCTCCACCCTTGGCCTCCCCTCTCCCGGATTCAGTGGTCTGGGCTCAGGGAATTGGGGAAAGAAGGATGGATGGTTTTGGGGCTGAAAGTCGGGTGGATATCTGGGGAAAAAGTTCTGCCCAGGGTTTGGTAAATTTCTGCCCTCCTGAGGGAAGTTTGGAGGGAAGTTCCCTGGGTTAGGTGCTTGGCTGGATCTCCCCCTTGGGCTGGAGGAGTCCACACATAACCCAGGATGGGTCGATTTCCCTTGTAACGGGGACTTACATAATCAGGAGAGCGAGGGACCCCATTTGTGGGGCTGCCTCCTTGGCTCCCTGTCTGTGACTGACACGGGGACCTTCTGGGCCTAGCATTATTAGGTGCAGGTAGGTTTTTAGGCCCCCCCATCTCCAAATCCAAAACGGGGGTAACCTTTACCTCTGCCACCTTGGCAGCAGCAGGGGTGCTGTTGGCTTTGGGGTTTTTCTGGGCATTACTTTTGCTATCTACCGGTTTCTGCACCTCATAGATCCGGGTAGCCTGTTCAATGACCCAGTCTAAAGATCTTTTCTCGTGAAAATCCCTCACGAGCTGGGTCATGATATATTTGGGCAAGGCATGGAAAAACGTATTAATGAACTCTCTACTATCTGTGCGCACCCTTCTTGTGGTCTGTGCAAAAGCACGCTTTAACTCCTGCACAAATTCTTGTGGGGCCTGATCCTCCCCACATTGCAAATTGTAGGCTGCCTTGCGAGCCTCTTGAGGATTTCTGTGAACAGAAAAATGTTTCAAGATGGCCGCCTTATAGGTGGACCATCTTAAATGATTTTGGTCCTCCAGCCCCGCAAAGAAACTGGAGTATTCCGGGGAGAAGGTCCACTTTACATATTGAATACAGCTTTGGCTGTCCTTCAAATGGAAAGTCTCCATCATTTGTTCAAACAACTCTAAGTGCTCCCAAACAGAATACTTAGCGTTCTTATGGTAAGGCGTGATGACGCTCCTGATCGCCTTAATCTGCTTTAAGGGGTCCTTAAGCAAGGCCCTTTTTGCCGTATTGGCCTTTTTGGTTCGGGTAACCCTTGTCCATTCTTCCTCGGACTCAGAGGCACTGCTCCCAGAGGTTCCCGTCTGTTCTTCCAGGTTTTCCCGGATTCTGCAAGCCTGGGAATGCCTGGCAGAATGTGGGGACCTGGTCTCCTGTGTCCTGCGCAGTTCAGAGGAGTCTTCAGATTCCTCCTTGCTGCCAGGATTTGATGGGTACCCCCTCCACTGACCTAACTGGGCAGAGGTTTTCAGGATGCCCTTAATGGGCCTACTCTCCTGGGGTTCCCCATTGAACTGTACTGTACTTGGGTGCCCATACCCGGATGCCCACCCCTCCATTCCTGAGTGGTACTGGCCTATGAGCCCCATACTCTTAGCTGGATAGTAATCTGCCATCCCTGCGGCCCTGTGCTCATGTGCGCCAGGGGACATGGGGGTGGTAGAGTCCAGGGACTGGGGGAGATGAAGGCCCCTGGGGTTAGGGCTCCTGCGGTTATGGTCAGGAGTCTCTCTTTCCCAGCGGACCTCATCTCTATCCGCCCCTGCTCCCTGTTGCAATGCAAGAGCCTGCATTTGTGCTTTCAGTTCCTCTGTTAAGGCCTTACTCGACTCTATCAGTTTCTCCTGCATCGCTACCTGTTGCTGGAGCCTCTCATTGTGCTGGCAGAGAGCCTCATTTTCCCTCTGTACTTCCTGGTTGGTCCTGGAGAACTGGGCCAGTTTTTGCTGCAGGAGGGTTACCTCCTGAGCTGTGTCCCTATTGGCCTGCTCCTTTCTTGCTAGAGCATCCTCCACCCTCCTGGTGTGCTCTAGCAAGTTCTGGTGTTCTTTTTGGAGGTCACCCAGTCCCTGGTGGGCCAGGTGATTTTCTTCCATTTTTCTTTTTAAATGGCAGACTTCCTGGCCTAAGGTATCCCTTTCCTGACTAAGAGCCTGCATCTGTGTCGCCAGGTCGTCCCTTTGCCTTTGGAAGGCACCAGCATTCTGGCGCTCCTGATCAAACTCTGCCTGGGTATCCAGGTCTTTCAGAATTAGTTTGTTGCTCTCTGCCTTCACTCTATCTAGGTGGCCTTGCAGGGTGACTACCTGCTCAGCACATACCCTGTTGAAGTCCAGTTGTTGCTCCAGCTTTTTCTGGTTTTGCAGTAGGGAGTCCAAACCTTCTTGGTATTCCTTCTGCAAGGCCAGAAATCTGGTATCCTGTTCTACCTTTTCCTGTTGCAGCACATCCATATCCTTCTTTATTTTAATGATGTGCTGCCTACTATCATCTTCTGACTCCTGGCTCCTCTGCAGCCTCTGCTCAGAAGAGACCAGGTCAGATTGGGCCTTCTGTAATGCCATCTGTTGCCTATTTGCCAGATTTTGGCTTTCAGCACATCTATCCTGCATGTCTCCCATATATAGGTACAGGTATGCTGCTATCCTGGCAATCTTATTGTGTTCCTCTTTGGCTTTAGGAGCCATATATAGTTCACTCAGGGCCACATGTAAGGGACCCTGATCTCTATATATATCTGACCCTGTTTCAGTGACCTGTTGTGTGATGGCCTGCAACCACACATCCTGGCCCTGTTCGGTCCATTCACCTCTCACAAATAGCTTATGCAAGAGGTGCTCTCTGGCTATTTTCATGTCTACTAAGGTCGTCATTCTAGAGATTGGTCTCTGTCCTGACTTACAGAAGTTTGTATTTTATTTTTGCAGAACAGAACTTTTCTTGGAGTGTCCCTTTTGAGGAATGCTTCACAGCGTAATGCAGCGTGGTGATCCGACCGGATGTATGTATCCCGTCAGTTAGCACACTGTATTAAGCTGCACAAGTGGTAAATCTAACCCAACGTCTCGGCTCGAGCCCCCAATTTGTAAGAGGATTCAATTCAACACTACAGCTAAGTCAACGCCTAGTCTATAATACTGAATGAAAACCCTTATTGATATATCTTTAGGTCCAGTTCATGCGTTCTGGATGACTACCCCTATATAACACCCCTCTCTTGGAATCCCCCTGACCCCACTGAGCCAAGAAGTAGTTCTGTTTTGCAAGTTTAAAAGGTTTATTTGATAATTTAAAATATATATATATCACACTTTATAATAAATTAATAATTGAATAGCACACTTAATCTGATATGATAAAGATCAACAACGGAGAATCTGGCACTAGCACACTTCTTATAATCACTAATGAGTTGACATGAAATGGATAAGGTAGCACACTGGTAAAATAGGAACAAAAGTATAATGTGGTAGAGGATGCTTTATGTAAGCTCAGGTGGATGCAATATTCAATGAATGCAGTACAGAAAATACTCAATATGATTTCAACAAAACAATGTAATCACTTTTCTCTGGCTATTCACTCCCCCCCTCTTTATGCAATGCAAGGGAATGGGAGGAAAGCACGCAGTTCTCAGAAATGCAATCAATGTAATCAGTTCAATCCCCCCCAAGCTTAGACAACAGAAGTTTAAAACACAGATAGGAGTTTTGAAAACACAGGCCCAAATGCTTTGATATGTGCTAGCAATGGATGAGAAATATGCTGGAAATGCTTTTTAATTCCCTTTCAGAGGTTCAGGGTGAGTGGTATCTAGTTAATATTAGTCCAGGCTCACACTAGCAATGAGGCAGGGATAGTTAGCAGGTTAAACGAATTTCTGGCAAATGGAAGGCAAGCAGCAGCAGTTTTTACATGTGAAGAAATTTGCAAATCGCGGTAAAATTCGCGGATGCGCCGAGCGCTATTACAGAGGAACCACAAGGACTATCTCTACTTTGGGGTCCTAGGAAAGCCTAGGATCTCAGCTTCAAAATGAAAGTTACTGCAAGTCTCTAGCACAAACGGTTGCGGAGATATGAACGATTGAATAAAGGTCGTTTTTCAGATTTGAAATTTTAAACGCACACTTTTTCAGCTTTAAAAATGATGGCAGGATCCCAGCTAGGGACATTTGTGATTTGTCAATGACATTTGTGATGTCATCTTTGATGTCGTGGGTGTTAGTCTTAACAGTGCACGGTGGTGGCGCGAGTTATGGTTGCTTAGCTTACCATAACTGTTGAATTTCAAGGGTTTTTCGGTTTTACTTGGAACCACAACGTCCCTTTAACAAAGTTTTTTCACTGAATTTCATAGGTTTTTAGTAGCGCAACTTAACCATAACGTCCCTTTAACAAAGTTTTTTCACTGAATTTCTTAGGTTTTTAGTAGCACAATTTAACAATAATAACTCTGATTTTATGTACATGTAAAATGGAACATACTGAACCCCCTCTACTGAGTTTGATGTTCGCGAACTCTTTTAATGTCCGCGGACATGTTCGGACAACAGCACCATTACCCAAAAATCTGGGGGGGTATGTTTAATTGTTATATGATAACATATGAACATTTTACAAATTCACAAACCATCACACATACACATTATATGTAGTAATACATAAGAAGTGTAACCCATATATGTAACACACTAACCAATCATTTAAATACAATATGTTCTAAAATGGAATATACCAAAAGAAGAAAGATAGGCTTCCAACATGATTACCTCACAGAAACTCCACAACCAATAACAACAGCAGATCTACAGACCACTCATAACATACCGTATCTGAAATAGTAAGGGTACTGCATTTTACTCATATCTTTGTAAACTTTCTGTATTCAATAAAAAAATGATATTATGTTTTTTTTCTTCTCACAGAAATGTAGTGGCTAGAGGAGCATTTCCCACATGAGGAAATGTCACAAGATAGTGAATCTAATGGTAGACACTTTACAATATAAACCATTTAACTATTATTATTTTATGTCTGTCTTCCCCTTGTTTCCCTCCCTCCCTGCCTCGTCGCGCCTTGAAACACTTGTGTATAGGCGCGTTACAAATACCTTATCATATCATATCATATCATTATATACATGTAACATATATATATTTTTTTGTACAGAGCATACCAAAATAGAAAGTACTACAGAAAAAACTGTTATGGATAAGACTATTCACAGCATAGAAGAAAAATTGATCTACTGTTGGCAAATTTTAATAATTTAAAAACCTTTGTGGAACATCATTTTAAACAAAAAACCACGTACCATTGCCCCACATGTACCTGTCCCCCCTCACCATATCCCAGTCAATTATCCCCAAACCCTCTCCATGAAGCAAAATGTTTTGATGAGACTTGCATCCCTTCTTCACCTCATACAAATCCTGTTGAAACCCCCAATTCTCCTGTTTTTGTTTCAGTTTCTGCCTCACCTTCTCTGTCATAAATTAATCATACATGTTAAATAAAGTAACATTTTTATATCATGTTCTAATTCATTTCATGTTTAAAAAAAAAAAAGCAATTTAGGTGTCCGCGGACAGCGCAGGTGTCCGGAATGTCGGTAAAGAAACGAAAATGGAGGTGTCCTGAAGAACACTATACCTGTCCGTATTGTTTGCTAGCAAGTTGAAACTGTTCTAAGAACACACGCGGTGTCCTGAAATGTTCGTAAATAAACAAAATGGGGGTGTCCTGAGGACGCTATGCCTGTCCGTATTGTTCACAGGCAAGTTGAAACTGTTCCAAGAACACAAGCTGTCTCCTGAAATGTTCGTCAATGGACGAAAATTGGGGTGTCCTGATGACGCTGTCCGTATTGTTCGTTGGCAAAATGAAAGTGTTCTTAGAACATATTATGTGTCCTGGGATGTTCGTAAATAAACAAAATGCGAGTGTCCTGAGGACGATATGCCTGTCCGTATTGTTCGCAAGCAAGTTCAAACTGTTCTAAGAACACATGAGGTGTCCTGAAATGCTCATAAATAAACGAAATAGGGGTGTCCTTAGAACACTATACCTCTCCGTAATGTTTGTATGCAAGTTGAAACTGTTCTAGGAACACATGCGGTGTCCTGAAATGTTCGTAAATAAACAAAATAGGGGTGTCCTGAGAACGGTATGCCTGTCCGTTTTGTTCATAGGCAGGTTGAAACTGTTCTAAGAACACATCATGTGTCCTATAATGTTCGTAAATAAACGAAATAGGGGTGTCCTTAGAACACTATACCTCTATGTAATGTTTGCATGCAAGTTGAAACTGTTTTAAGAACACACGCGGTGTCCTGAAATGTTCGTAAATAAACAAAATAGGGGTGTCCTGAGGACGCTATGCCTGTCCGTATTATTCGCAACCAAGTTGAAACTGTTCTAAGAACACATATGGTGTCCTGAAATATGCGTAAATAAACAAAATGGGGGTGTCCTGAGGACGCTATGTCCGTATTGTTCGCAACCAAGTTGAAACTGTTCTAAGAACACATATGGTGTCCTGAAATGTGCGTAAATAAACAAAATGGGGGTGTCCTGAGGACGCTATGTCTGTCCGTATTGTTCGCAAGCAAGTTGAAACTGTTCTAAGTACAAACACCTGTCCGTAACTGTTCTTTTGATGTGTGACGCACTTTTAATTACTTCAGGACCCAAAAAGTGTCCGTAGAACATCAACACGCATGCGCAAACCACTGTTTGTGCATTTGGTGTCCTGCGGACAGCCGCTCCCTTCAAGGACATGTTCGCAAAGCTATCATGTGACCGCGCCCACGCTGATTGCGTGTTCTGAATGCGGACACTGTTTGTGTCCTCGAACAATTTAAAAGTACATTTTCAAGTAATCCACAATATTTTTCAATAAAAACTCACCATAGCACAAGTCCCACATACTAATCCTGAGTTTCTACATACTTTTTGAAACTTTTTGAACCTTTTTTTGTGTTTGATCTGTCCGCAAACCGCGTACAAGCACCCCTATAAAATACCACACCCTAGAGCTTATTCTCATTGTTTTTCTGACTATCCTACGGAGCACAGCAATTTTTACTGCCAACTGCAGATTTCCATCGTGAACCTGATGGCATCCATGGGTGCACTGCTGCTACCTGGTGCTGCATCTGCCTCAGCACCACCCCCAGCCCCTCCACAAGGGCCTGAAGAGGGGAGCAGGAGTGAGGATGCAGAGGAGGAAGAAGAGGATGACGAGGATGAGGTAGTTGAACTCCCTACTACCCGCACTCGGCGTGAGTCTTGGGTGTGGCGGTTATTTACCATTCGTGGGAATGGTCCTAAGGCTCGTGCGAACCAATTCACCTGTAACGAGTGCAAAATGGTAATCAGTCGCAGGAGGCTTGGTTCGTGCAGCTTTGGGACCACTACCATGAAGCGACACCTAAAGTCATTCCACACTGGGGCCATTCGCAAGGTTGTACCTTGCAAGGAGCGTAGCAGGTTGACTTCCTCTACTTCATCCTCCGTTTCTGATCCTGTCACCACAAGGAACCCTCCTGTGGGACAGCGTATTCCTCAAGCTGCCTCACAGGCCATACACAATGCTGATTACCCTTACCTTTCGAGGGTCACAGTTGTGTGTATGTTCTGCAACGCAGTACTCTGCAGGGGGGAGCGACTTCGAAGTGCTTTTGAGACTATCGTCTCAGAGCACGAGAAGATATGCTCACTACCCAAATAAAACCCACTCTACATTTTCCTCGCCATTTCTTATGCCTGTGGTTGGTGTCCCCCCTTACCCTCCTTTCCCCTCCTCTCCTAGTGTGTCTTGTATAAAAAAACAAAAAAAATATAAAACAACAAAAATCAAAAATAAATAAGGCTCTTTTCAGAGCCGCCTTTCACAGTTAAAAAATAGAAGTGAAAATAAATGAAGCAGGGCCCTGTGTATTTTTTAGAAGTCCACGGACAGTCCGCGGACATCTAACATTTTGGGGTGCTGCCCTATCATAACCATTGCAATTTTCTCTGGGAGGAAGTGGTTGCTCTGAAAAGAGCCTTTTGGTGGTGTTTGTGTTTGAAAAATTAGAAATACTCAACACCTACTACAAAATGGATGCTGTAATTCTAAAAAAGGTCGCAATGCATTTTGTACATTTCTCAGAAAAATCTGATTGCCAGCAAAAGTAAGATGGACTCCATCTCTGCGAAAAATGTATGGACTACGAAACATAATATTTTCATTGTGAAAAGAGGACATGCCAAAATCTCTCAGAAAGGCACAAACAGCCTTATTGACATTGCCCCTTGCTTTCTAACATTTGTGGACCAAATAAAGAAGAACGAAGCCACATTTGTCTCTGCGCAATCCGTGAAAAAATTACTTGAGAATTTGGAAACATGTCCATGACCTTCCCAGGTCCTTCTTTCATTGCAAATTGCAAAGAAATTCCAGACACATGTTTCTAAACTGTTCCCTCCACAATGAATTATATTTATATCTGGATGTTGCCCTGTCTCCAAAGTAGCACAGAGAGGTAGCAAGTCCAACCACTTCATTCCACGTACTCCATGCCAGTGTACTTCCACATGTGGGAATCCAAGATCTACAGCTACCCCACAGCTTTCTGCATGCACCTTCAACCAATGTATCCACGAGTCTCCCAAAATCCAAACAATCTGTTTTCTGAAACACACAGCCATAGCTATCTGTTCTTCTCTCAGCAAAAAGAGTATCTGAGAAACTCTCTCCTGGGACAACACACCAACTTAACTTTCCAGACCAATCCATTTCTCTGCTCATTCTCATTTGCATGGCTCCCCAACCCAAAACCCCCAGATGTAACCGATGTCCGCGGACTACCGCCATGTTAGCGTACTACCGCCATGTCGGCGGACATATCGTAACATGGACAGCCCTTCTACCATTTCCACTTCACTCTCTGTGCCATTTCCTCATTGGATGCAGCTAAGAAGTCACATGACCATCCACCAATCACATAGAAGACCTATACATCCAACTGCATCATCATAGATCAGCAATGCAAATGTACTGTTAATCTCTCTGAGTACAAGTGTCATTTCATTGGAAAGCACCTTCTACAAGAAATACTGTACAAGTCTCCAAGATTTCTACTTGCAGCTCCATGCATATCCATATGCATGAACACAAACTACAGGTATGAATATTTTCTGTAAAGTACATGTACAATTCTTCTAGTTTCATATAAACAGATTAACTGATTTTTAGCTTCTATAATCTGTAAAATTAACTTACTGTCTTTTTTCCATCTCCTAAAATCAACTGTCACTTACAAACCTTTATACTATTTAATTTCTTTTTACACACACATATTCAAAGCATGTTGAACTAACATATTTTAAATAAAATATATAGAGTGCATATAGTCAAACATAATTGCATGCACACACTATGTTCAAATCTCAAACAACAATACTTGTACAATAACATAAACATTTATTTATTTATTTATTTACTTACTTATATTTATATAACGAAGGCAGCCCATGACATTGAGGCACTGTTACTTGCAAGAGCTTAGTTACAGGAATAGTGGTATTCAGTGGTACATTATGAAGTCCACAAGGCATAGTAAAGATACTTTGTTTGCTACAGTTAGTCATTGCAATACAGTTTATTCATTAAGAACATATGATATGTATTCAACTGGTGCAACTTATCTTATGTGAATAAAATAGTTTTCATGGTTTTGAGGAAAGCGGTGAGGATGTCAATTAAAAAAATCAATGTCTAAATTAAAAACAGTGCTATATACAAACAAAATTACTATTTTTTTTCCTTTACAATTGCAGTGAAGATCATTCTCCTGAAAAGAAGCAGCCACATTTGAAGTACAAAGAAGAACTAAGAAGAAACCTGCCCATTTTAGAAAAAAAGTAAGTTGAATACCACCATAATATTTGTATTATTACTCAAACACACTGTAAGGTTAATTCATGCTATTTCTGTGCCTAAAAATAGAGATTGTGCACCATTCTGTCCAAAAATCCCCATTTCTTAAGCAGCGATTTACATCCAGAATGGCCCACAAATTCCTATTTTCCGACACACAAATGAACCAACTCAGCCGCTAGAATTTTGACATTATAGAACAAACAACTGTTTTAATTGTATAGCATTAGATTTACTATTTGTACTTCTCCACACCACTAGCTTACTTTTTTCTGTCATCTGAACCCCAGTTTAGTAGCACATAAATTCAAGAATACCCATCCCTACTAGTTGTAGTTACCCAATGCACAATCACACACCATTACATACATCTTTATCATCTTACTCAAACACTCAAGCACACAGCACACATACATTGCAGAACACCCCAACCCATACCGTCTTCATTTTTTTCAACAGACCCGAAAGAATGCCTACTAAAAATCAAGTCCGTAGAAAGCAACGCAAAAGTAGAGCAAATGAAAATAAAAGTGTCCAACATAAGCATCCATCTCTAGAAGAATTTGTAAAAAAAGTTCAAACAAAACATCTAATACAGTCATTTAGTGAAACAAAAGCGGTTTCGAGTACAGAAACTTTGCCTCCTCTATCAAAATGTAAAACGAACCAGAAAACAATTAACAAAAAATCAGCTATCACTACAGATAAAAATGCTTCTATAAATCTTGATATAGTGCAAAGTAAGCATACCAAAAAAAGTATTTTAGCCAAAATGTTCCGTCACAGAGTCCTTCAAAATCTTATAAAAACAGGAGAGAAACAAGGTTCAACCCTTAAAACCTATCGTAGGAAATTAATCTTAGAAGCGTTGATAGATAGTGCAATTCTTCTCAAAAGAAAGTTATTTATTTTAGTGTTAAACAAAAGGAAACCACTAACAAAACGAATGACTAAATTACAAAAAAGACTTCTCAATAAATGAAATGTCAACAGAAAGAACTTCTTAAATATCTGCGGAGGTGAATGGAGTCACACTACAAGCACAGAACCATATTTTAATGAAGAAGCAGACAAACAAAAGCAAACAAATACAATGGCCATCCATAGCAGAGGTCGAGGTTATGAAAAAGTTAATAATACCATAATGGAACAAGAAATACTGCTTACAAAAATATGCCCTGAAAACTTAGAATTACCTCTCCATTCAACTGAATCAGAACGTCTAGTATACAAATGGCCATGCACGTCAATGTGTAACATTCCCCAAAAAATGTTCAAGTCTTTACGCCAATTCCTCAATCAATGTGTGAAAGGCAATGACAAAATCAAAATTAAACTACTGCAAAATATGGATACCCGTCCAGTGCGCAAGTACACAGGACTACAAGGACATTCATTGGCTTACATTACAGGACCTACTTGCAAAACCACCTTCCATGATATCAAAAGAATATCAACACATCATTCAACTATAAGAAATCTAGTCTATAAACTGTACTACGCTAAAAGTCCTGCTTTAGCACTAGCCAATTTAAATAACATTCTTCTACATGGTACAGCAAAAGACCTACTTGAAGAAATCGACTATATCCAGAAAAAATATTTTGGAAGTGAAAGCCACTTACAGAATGAAATAGCTTTAAAGCAAATTAGCAACAATTCTATGCATGGCAACCTTTTACTATACACATACAAAAAAGAAATACTAAAATTTAAAAGTACATCAGCTGAAGTATCAAACCATGTGTGTGTTTGTTGCCGCAGACCTTTTTATAAAAGAGACACAAAAACTGTAGACCTATCATACAAAATAGAAGACAATGAAGATTCTAAATGGTTTGAATTAACTCTCTACCTTATAGCAGAAAACAAATAAGAAATAACTGACCCCTTAATACTTTGCAGTTACTGCACTACAAAACTTGACAACAACCAAACCCCTTCACGTGCTATAACAAATAATTTGGAATTATATCCACTACCAAAACTCCTACAACAACTTAATTTATATGAGAGCATCATAAATCAAACAGTGCACCCATTTCAAGCAATAATACGCCTTCAACCAAAAACAGCAAAATTACCTCCCTCTGAATTAGTGAAAGGTATTCGTGGAAAAGTAGTGTATTTACCATTAGATCTAAAAGAAAATGTGCACACTCTAGGAGTGCAACGTCCAATGGAGCAATCTTTAATTATCTTAGTAAATAGAGGACCTACAAAAGACAAATAAATATGGCAACAGCTGGTAGATTTACATAAAGTTAGACAAGCCTTGCAATATCTAAAAGAGAATAATGAATACTACAAAGAAATTAATAATGAAGAAAACTTGAAGGATACAACTGAAATAATTCAAGAGACACAAGAAGCTGGTCAATTTGAGCTCCTAGATCCTGCTACAATATCAAATATTTTAGACCATTATACAATTCATCCATTGCACTCTAATGACACCATAGAAGATGCACTAGAAACGTACCAAATGTGTCAAACAAAAAGATCACCAATCAGCATATGGGAAAAAAGTATAGAAGCATGTGCGTTTCCTCTACTCTTTCCTACTGGCAAAGGAGGAAGGTACGATGATATACCTATTCAAATATCAGTATCAGAATACCGCTCATTACGGATGTATTCGGAAGATCCCAGATTTAGACAAAATGTGGAATACATATTCCACCTACTCTTTGAAAGTGAACAAGCAACTTTATGTTACGGAGTTGCACACACATTAAAATCAGGATCTCACTTTCAAAATATGTCAGCTACACAATTATTGCAAAAAGTGCAACAAAAAGATGAGGTTTTACAATCAAATATTACAAATCTATTAGCAAATATGCGTGGTACTAAAGAGTACTGGTTTCAACGTCATGGAGATGTACGTTGTATGATCAGAAACCTTGGCCCACGCACTTGGTTTGTTACATTAAGTTGTGCAGAATATGCATGGGAAGATTTACATGAATTCCTACGCATATCAAACAAAAACAAAACAAACATAGATATACTAACACCTGGAGAACTTTGTTCTCTGGATCCTGTTAAGGTTTCAAGATATTTTCACCATCGCTTCATTGCTATGCTACACTTTATTTGTAATAAAACTGTTCCTCCCCTTGGAGAAGTGCAACACTTCTTTTGGAGAAAAGAATACCAAGCCAGAGGAGCACCACATATCCACATGCTTTTATGGATTAAAGATGCTCCTAAATTTGGTCAAGAGAGTGATGCCACTGTTTTACAGTTTATTGAAAAATAAGTCACTTGTGAAATTCCATCAGAAGCCACAAATAGTGATCTTCATGCACAAATTTTACAATTTCAAAGACACAAATGTGGCAAATATGGTCGTCGCAAATACAAAAAAAAAGGGAAATACTACACCAAATGCCGCTTTGGTTTCCCTAGACCGGTTACAAATACACGTCAAGTGAACAACCTCATGTCTTCAGTTAGATATAGGGCCTCATCACGAGTTTGGCAGTAACCCTTAAATCCGGCGGTCGCGCTATTACCGCCGGATTTAAGGGTCCGCCAAATCAGGGCTTCGGCAGATTTCTCCCCAGCTCTGAGCTGGGGGTAAATATGCCGAAAATTCACGCTATTACCGCCGGCGGGAAATCCGCTGGCGGTAAGAGCGCGAAAATTCCCCATTGAGTCCAATGGGGAATGGGGCATTCCCGAATGGGCTCAGTGGGGAATGGGGAATTCCATTACGGCCAAACCCGTGATCCGGCGCTAATAGCGCCAGGGGGTTTGGCAGTAGGGCTAATACCGCTGGTGGTAATACCGCCAGCGTTACCGCCCAACTCGTGATGAGGCCCATAGTGTTAAAGGTAAGTCACCTAAAAATACATATTACATAAAAAGAACAGAAGAAGAAAAATATATCAATGATTACAAAGCAATCATTGCCGACTTATGGAATGCAAACATAGATGTGCAGTACATTGCAGACAATTCCACTGCAGTTGCACGATATGTTACAGCATACTTAACCAAAGCAGAAAAAAACAGAGCTCCAAGACCTCTGGAATGACCTGTCATCAGACAAAACAGTGGGCCTCATTACGACCCAAGCGGTAAGGGGTTTACGGCAGCGTTAACAGCGCCGACCCTTACCGCCTGAGTACGTGGTCCCTTAGCACCATGGCGCTTTTAACACCTGCTTTTAGCAGGTGTTAAAATCCATGGCGCTAAGGGACCATGGAGTTAATTACGCCACCGTAATTTACGGTGGCGTAATTAACGCCTTCCCCACTCCCATTATGCCCTATGGGGCAAAAATGGGAATGGGGAAGGGTAAATGGGGATTGGGGACTTACCGCCCCGCCAAGGTCGGAATGGGGCGGTAAGTCCGCCAACCACCATGGCGTAAACGTAGTTTATGCCATGGTGGTAAAGTCACGGCCCAGGCGGTAACTTACCGCCTGGGTCGTAATGAGGCCCAGTGTCTCAGAAATTATACAGCTTGGGCATAAAAATGCTCTCCCATAGAGAATGTGGATCCTATGAAGCAGTAGATTGTTTAACTGGTACTGCATTGTATGGTAAATCTGAAAATATAGTATGGCTAAGTCTTGGTCCTGCTAAATCTAGAAAGAGTTCTAAAATCATACGAAGATATAGAAACAATAGCCAAACATGATCCCAACAGCCAAGACATTTTAAAAAACAATTCATTGGACACATACTACCCAAACAGAAGTAATACTTTGTTAACCGTGTGTCTATACCACACAGCCCAAAACTTCACATACAAAAATAATATAAAACCAGATGAAAAAAAAGGTAAATACAGAGTGACAAACTGTGGAGGCAGCTTAGTAAAACTCACCAAACCAAATTTAATTAATCATATCAAATTGTCATTAAAGACTCCTCAACATATAGAACTATATTATATGTCCCTGCTACAACTCTTTAAACCATGGAGAAAAGAAGAAGAAATACTAGATAACTATGACTCATATGAAGACGCTTTCAAAGCAAATGAAAGCACTATAACTGATGTAAACTTTACACAGTACAAAACAATGTTGCACAATGAACAGTAACACGAAGAAGAACTCCAAGCCCAACTAGATAAGGACACTCCTGACAGTAGTCAACCTTCTGTAACAGGAAGCCAAGAACCACTGGGACAACCACTAATGACAAATGAGGCAGAATTGGCTATGACAGAAGTAGAAAACACCATGGGGCCGATTCACGGAACAAACGTGCACCGAAAAAAGTGGCGCAAGCAGGCGCAAGCAGGCGCTAGCATGAAAAATGATTCATGGAAGTCCCTGCATGTGTTTTACCCGAAATGTGCACCAAACCCGTGCGTGGCGCACACGGGCGCACACGTCATTGCAACATCCCAAACGCTGTGCACGACGCGCAAAGAAAAAGGGCACAACGTCCGCGCACACACCAAAAAGGGGGCAGGACATGGGGCATAAAACGTGGAATGGGGAACAATGTGTGAAAAAGAAGGCGTAACTGGGGAAGTACTGCGGGGAACTACACAGAACGCCCACACGCACGCGAACAACCCGTATTCATTGATTAGAATACAGGAAACCCGCGCATGGCAAAAGACGCACATAGGCATCAATGCGTCTGCCACACGAAGACAGGCGGAAGCGTCCCCGCTCACAGTATAAAAGTGTGCGCAAACAACAAACACGTATATACAGCTACGATGAATGCCCCATTTGTCGCAGCACTGATCGTGCAGCACCGCAGGAGGAGGAGAATAGCCAGGGCCCGCATTTCTTCACCCAGGACAAGCCTTTTTGGGATGCCTGACCACCAGGTCTATGGCAGGTATAGGTTTCCACCTCGTATCATCCTAGACCTGGCCAGGGAGTGGGAAGATGACCTTACATCCCCCACCCTCTGCTCCCAAGCATTGAGCCCCTTGGAGAAGGTGCTCAATGTCCTGCATTTTTTGGCCACTGGGTCATTTCAGCGGACCACTGCCATAGTGGGGGGATCTCACAGGCCACGCAGTCATGCTGCCTACACCAGGTCTTGGCAATCATGACAGCGCGCCCCTCAGTCCGCAGGCACATATACATGCCCAGAACACCCGCAGAAAGGCAGGCCATTGTCCAGGACTTTTACAGGGTGGCACACTTCCCCAAAGTGCTCGTTGCCATAGATTGCACCCATGTGGCCCTACGTCCACCTAGGACCACTGAGCACATCTACCGAAATTGCAAGTACTGGCATTCCAAGACGTGCAGGTGGTATGTGATGCAAAGGGAATCATCACCTCTGTCTATGCAAACTACCCTGGCTCCACCCATGACAGTTTCATATACAGAATGTCTGCCCTGAGCCGGGCCCTGGAAGCTGGGCAGCATGGTGACACATAGCTCCTAGGTGAGTACAAATGCCCGTGCACATGCATGCGTGTCACACACACAGATACACAAACCCCAATAATCACAACCATTATCACCTCTCCAGGGGACAGTGCCTACCCTCTGAGCAACCACATGATGACGCCAATCCGGAACCCCACCACACCACCCCAGGTAAGATACAATGCGGCCCATATTGCAACCAGGGCCATAATGGAGCGGACATTTGGAGTGCTCAAGTCACGCTTCCGCTCCCTTGACCGCTCTGGTGGGCAGCTACTCTATGCACCCCCAGTAGTGTGCAGGATCATTGTGGCAGCATGTGTCCTGCACAATGTTGCAACACGGCGGGGCGTACCGGTGGACATGGTGGTGTCCCCATATCCCCAACCACAGGCACAGGTGCTGCCCATGGGAGGGGATAGGGCACGTGGCGAGGCAGCCCGGACCCAGCTTGTGGCCACATTTTTCACCTAAACTCCCACCCCTGCGGAGTGCACACAGGCCTGGCGCATACCAGCTTGTGGCCACATTTTTCACCTAAACTCCCACCCCTGCGGAGTGCACACAGGCCTGGCGCATACCAGGTGACAATCGATGATGACAAACAGGCAGTCAACTGTCACAACCTTACCACCCTGAGAATGTTGCCATGGAAGTGCCACATTTTGTGCATCCATAGCTACTTAAACATAAGCAATCCTGTGTGACCAAAAGGCACATATGCAAGGTGTGAATCACACAGACCTGCGAAACAATCCATGGCCATCACTGGTATGTCACCCAAACCGTCCCAAACCACAACATGACATGGCAAGCAATAGCAAAACACCAACACAGTACCAATAAGGTACACACTGACATGTGAAAAATGTAAAGTGGCATCAGACAATGATGCCTGACATGGAATCAGATGAAATGACTGACCAACAACCTCCCACCCAAAATAAGTCATACCCAAATGCATTCCAACAGTTGTAACAAAACAATTACTGCCTATTTACATGCACATTGTGCATTGCAAAATCAACACTGCAGATTCCGTGTGCTCTGTCCATCTCCTGCAACACACTGCTCAGCACACAGCATAGTGACCAGCCATTGTGTGTGACGCAAACCCTGAGCATCACATCGAAAAGCAAATTACACATGTACAGGATCCCCAAATGGTCATAGATCATGTGTTGCAGGGACACAGTGGGCCCCAGAAGGCAAACTGAGTGCATATGTGGACATGGAAGGGTGGTTGTACATGTTGTGGATCATAGTGCGAGTGTGTGTGTCAGTAGGGACATGCACTCAATACATGCATGTGCAATCAAGTGACCATCAGTGTCCTCTACACATCACATGTAAACATTGACCATGTGTACACCCCAACATGTCAAACCACAACTATACCCTCACACCTGTAAGGTAAATACAACACATGAACAGGCATTGATCAGCAGAATACATCATGTTCATAGGATACCACAATTACAATGTCAGGGTGCCCATCACACTGTAGGGCAAGGCAACTGTCAACAACAAAATACCCCCTTCCCTCACAAATCACCATGACCCACTGAACAACTGTGCCTGGGTTATGTAGCCTTCATCCTTGAAGTTCACCTGGCCACAGGATCACCCTTCCCCTTTGTCACCATCTTCCACCTTGTGTGTAAAAAGTGTCCAGCACCCTCAGAGGCCACCTTGACTTGCAAAAACACCACATCAAAGAGAACTCAAAGCAGGCCAACACAGAAGCCAAGCAAAAAGCCTGCAGGCAGCAAAACAAACCAGAAGAGCCTCCAGTAGATGACGTGAAGTAGCAGTACGTCACAAAGCCCAAGTACTACCACAATGATGTAACAACCAAGGTAGCACAGTAAAACAATGTCACAACAGGATGTGTACCATGTGTGGTACATAATATAGAATGATGCACCACGAACTGATGTGTACTGTCACAGCTCACGTGTACAGGCACAGGAGTGGCACAAACCAACCACCCCCACCGTGGTCTGGGTGCCTGCAAGGACAAACTCACACAGGCCTCTGAGACCCTGGTGGGGAAGGAGGGTCAGGGATATGCAGTCAGGACAGGCATTGGTATACTGGATAACCGGAATGAGGGGCAGGAGAGGGGAGTAGGATTGACACGGGAAAGTAGGGAATGCATAAAACTCTACTACTCACATTAACACATACACAATTAGACCAAACTTGTTTATCATGCACATAGTACCAAATTACTCAAATGGAAGTCAAAGAGAAACTTATCTCTGGGGTGAGTGCTGGCCTCCTGAGAGCCACAGTTACTAATCTGTGCATGCCCATAACACACAAACACACCACCATATATGCCCCAAAGTAACAAACTACTCTACAAACAAACAATCTGGTGGGGTGCTTCATACCTATACGTAACATTACCCCAGTGATGGTTCATAGACAGTCAATGCAGTAAGTGAGGTGCTGGTGGTTGTGTGGCAAAAGGAAGACCAATGTGTCACGATTCACACAACATGCAATGTTCCCTGGGTAAGCAGCCAGACGCATATAGCAAGGTACGACTTCAGAACAAGTCGTGTTCCACCATAACCGAAATAAAGTAGGTAGTGCATGTGTCAAAATCTACATGGAAAAGAAATGCACTGCACACAAGTCTGTCCCTCGCTGTCTGTCCCTGTGAGCTGCTTCTTCCCATGTCTTGGAACGCTACATGGCTAATACAACTGCCTCAATGGACCGTGGTCGACCGGAGGGTATGTGCCACTGCCCCTGCAGGTGCCCCAGACAACTTTTCCATCAACTAGCCATTAGTCCACCAACGCATCTCAGCTATATTGTGCGCTTCAACACCAACATTTGTCCAAGCTCACCGTCAGTGCTGCTACTAAGCATGCATGTGCAACTGGCCTGGTGGAAGGTTGGCTGCGGTGTGGCCCCCCTGTGCTGCTCACCTTGCCTGGGAGTCCCTTGAAACACGCCAGCTTTTTTTGGATGTATGAGCGCAATCCCTGTGCCTCTGCTTGCGCACACATGTGCATGTCGGCACCACCAAACGTGTCCAGCTTGCAGATGTCCAATGGGCCATGTCTGCTGGCAAAGGTGGTCTGGAGGCTCATCCCCCTGCAGAAAGGGCATGAAACACATGATTAATGCTTTGAAATCACCTTTGTGTGTCTCTTCAGGCATTTCATGACTGGACCATGTCATAGACGTACATCAGAAATCACACCATCAGTGCGTCTTTCACAGGCAAAGTGTGGTACACACTATTTACAGCATGAATTGCAACAAGCACATGTACAGTAAAGATAAGAAACATACTACACAATGGGCCTCATTACACGGATGGCGGTAAGGATTTACCGGTACCGGTAAAATACCGGTACCGGTAAATCCTTACCGCCTTACTACGAGGTCCCTTTGCGGGTTGGGGGATTTAACGCCTGCTTTTTGCAGGCGTTAAAAACCAACCCACAAATGGACCCAGGGAGCTAATTACGGTACCGCAATTTGCGGTACCGGAATTAGCGCCTTCCCCATTCCCATTGAGCCCTATGGGGCAAAAATGGGAATGGGGAAGGGCCAATGGTGCATGGGGAATTACCGCCCCGCCAACCTTGGAATGGGGCGGTAATTCCCCTTTCCGCCAAGGCGGTGCCAGTATTTTACCGGCATGAACCATGGCGCTAATAGCGCCATGGTTCATGCCGGTAAAATACCGACACCGCCTTGGCAGAAAGGGGAATTACCGCCCCGCCAACCTTGGAATGGGGCGGTAATTCCCCTTTCCGCCAAGGCGGTGCCGGTATTTTACCGGCATGAACCATGGCGCTAATAGCGCCATGGTTCTCTGCCATCCGTGTAATGAGGCCCAATGTATATTAAATAATGTACACATGAATCATGAAACCCCCCATTTAGCAAAAGAAGAACAGTGGTCAATAACAATCCTATTATCCCCACTAGGGGTGTTAACACAAGTAGGACAGCAGCAGACATGCCACAGATATGACAGTCCAAAGCCCTTGTGTAATACGCTGTTACACCGAACCATCCTTGCGAGCCCATGGATAAGGGAAGCAGGAGTGGCATATGTGAGTCAGGACCCCAAGCTGCAAACACATACACAAGACAAGCTTGAAGGGCCCATCTGGAACAGACAGTGGATGCTTTCAAAAGCCACAAAGCACCACACCGTCACATGAAAGCACAATAGACAAGCAATTTTAAACTATATTAACTAATTACACTAACTATGAAAAACCTACATTACCAAATTAAACTAACTATCAAATAGAAACTTAACTAACTAAACTAAAATAAAAATAAAAAATGGCCACATATGACCCGGAGGGGAGGCACCCAGGAGGGGGGAGGTACAGGGTGCTGCTCAACACCCACATGAGATGATGTTGAGGAAAGAAAAACCCTCCATTGGCTCAACGCCTGCACAGTCCGACCTATGTGGGAGATACATTGCCGTCCGAGTCTGGCTCTTCCTGGAAAGGAGGATGTGACACAGAGGCTGACCACGCCTAGCCGCAGCTTGCCCCTCGTCAGCAGCAAGTCTGCCGGACGGGTGAGCCTGGTTCTGTGTGGCGATCACACGTAGGTCTGCATGCAGAACCTCCCATGATACACGTGCTTCCTCTTCCAAGGTAGCACCTGTAACACGGAGTTCTTCCTGCAAGGTCTGGCTGAACAACTGATGCACCTCCCGGCAAGCATCTAGCTCAGCCGAGATAGTACGCTCAAGCTGCGCAAACCTCTCCTCTGACCGCTCCCTCTGGGACATCAGAAGGACACCCAGAGTGGATCTGAGGGAAGCAAACTCCTCCCTCGGGGCCTCCATGTGTGCCTCTGCGTGAGCAGCAATTGCTTCACGCAGAGACAACATTTCAGCCTGGCGTGCCCTGCCTGAGGCCGCCATGCCCAGCCTGAGTGAGCGGGCCATGGACCGTGCCGCCTGCTGCTGGAGAAGCACCTGCCTAGCAGGGTGGAGCATGGATTGGGCCACACGCACCATGCTCACAGCGGTGTTCTCCATTACTGCCCCCTGGCGTTCAGAATTGGCAGTCATGTCTTGCTCCCACTCAGTATACTGCGGTTGCGCGTGGCGCCCGCGTTGCTGGGCTTGAACCCTGCGGGACCCAAAGACCAGGTGTCCTCATTGTGTTGGCACCGCCCGCGGCTGCACGACTACATGCCCCCGTCGACGTGATGTCCCAGGCACATCAGTGACTGGTGTGGAGGGTGACCCTGTGTCCCGATCCACCACAGACAGAGGTTCCAACACTGTCTGACCCCTCAGTGCAGGTGTCGCGGACAGAGAAGTGCCCACATCAGAATCACTCACCCCTGACATATGGACCTGATGCACATCCAACTCGACATGAACGTCAGAGTGGTCATCAGGGCTGGACTCATTGCCAGCCAGAGACAATATGGACTGTAGCACATGTGGGTTTTCATGGCCTACCACCCCACGACCCCCACTTGTGCCGGGTTGCTGTAGTGATAACAACCCTGTGCCTGGCATGACAACACCATCCTCTGGCTCCATTGCGTCATCATCTGAAAAGTGGAGAGAAAAAAGTTCATTACACATGTTAGAAGCACACAACACACACAAACACAGACATCACACAGACACCAAGCACATCAAGCAGACATGTCACAGACAAATGAGAACCTGCCATGCATGCTGGGTCAACTTGACATTGCTTCTGTGATTAGCCATGTAGAATGGTGTCATATTGCTCAGAAGTGGGTAGATGCAGTGCAGCAAATTTGTACGTTACTCACTATCTACATGTACAAGTACTTCATGATGTGTATCTGAAAATGTGAAGGCAGTGCAAGGTCAACTTCAGGCATCACGTGCAATGTGCATTCAATGGGTAGCATGGCTACAAGCAAACCACACCTCTGCCCAAGTGCAAATGCAGGGATGCCTTGCATGGTATTAAAAGGATGACCATAGACCTGTGTATACACAGACAGTGTTGACTAGCATCAACTGCATCATGTGAGTCAAGTGACAACACAGCAAATGATGATCAGACAGTAAGCAGGACACATGATGCAACCTCCGGAGTACACCCACGTGTGAAGAAGACATTACACCAGTTGGACAAAGCCATTGGACATTAAACAGGCTGAGGCCTTTGACCCACACAGACTGTCACACCCTAAACATGTGTGCGACGCAGGACTGAGCCAGAGTGGACATGGGAAGGCTGATGAAATGCCATGCAATGTAGGTTACCCTAGACTCGTACTACAATGATCATCCAGTCAAGGACACATAGGGGCATTCATGGAATACACATGGAGCATGAATGGGCACTCATGTTCCTGCGGGGCATCTGACAGCTGCACAGTCCAAGTGAGACACCCTGCATCAAGTACAAAGGATGTACCACACAGCATATGTCTAGCAGATTGGCTGTTGGAAGTTCGCATGTACACAGGACGCATGAACAGGCAAGTACTCAACGGCAAAATTGAAGCAGACCAGTGCAAAGGTGGAATTAGGGTGCAGAGGGGGGGTGGAGGGACAAGGGAGCATGCCTACATGGAGTACCCGCATGCATGCAGAGGACACATGCATGTCAGTCATGCTATGACATAGTCCCTGGGCTGAGTTGAAGGTCAGCCCAGGCTACATGCAGAAGGGCCAGTGAGCTGGAACATGGACCGGAGGGGCATCCTGGTGACCAGCATGTTAGTAGGGTGCAATAGTGGTGATGCGGACAGTCCCCGTCAACTCCACATGTCCACCATCCAGCAGAGCAGCCATGCATCAGTGAAGCATTGCATTACTTGCACATCAGAACCATGTACACGTGACATGTAGTGGCAGTCATGCACAACACATCACACAAGTAAAACACAGATGCCCTCAACAAACACGCAGCAACACTCACTGGACTGGGCATCAAAGTCCGGCATCTCTCCCACTCCTTCGACCGATTCAGGTGGTATGAACTCTGCAACGAGTGACTCATGCGGAGTGAGGTCTTCCTCCTCAGGTGCAGGCCCACTGCCAGTCACCAGAGTCAAGTTGTAATTTGAGGCACGCTTAGCCTTAGCGCTGTGTTTGAGGTCATTCCAACGCTTTTTACACTCTTGCGCCATGTGCACCTCATGGCCGAATGCACTCACATGTTCCGCAACTTGCTTCCAGTGGGTATCACAGTGGGCAGCCGTAGTCTGACAATTAGGCCCCACTAGCATGTCACGCTGTGGTCCCGCATGTAGTCCATGAGGTAGTCCAGTTCCTGGTTGCAGAAAGGCTTCTTCCTCGACATGCAGGAAGTTGTGGCTGTGTGTGGGCTCCCAGCCTGTGCTGCAGGTGCAACCTTCCTCCTCTTGGATTGTGGCGCAGACCTTGGCTGGCAAATGCCGCCCTGATCAGTATGGCCAGTGGCACCGGTGGATTGAGCCAAGGGAGTGGCAGGTGGAGGGAAGACCAAAGGCCTGACTTGCATCAGTGGCAGCTGGGTGCCCTCTAAAGCAACATCCGCTGTGGCAGGGTCATTGACCGCGACTGTCCTGGTTGGCAGACTCACAACCGGGGTGTTGTTGGCTGCATCTGCCCCTGCACTTACCAACACCCGGCTGTTCAGGGCAGCATATGACATTACTGCATGCACCCACTGTTTCCCTCCTGCCCTGTTGGAAATCTCCCAAGGACTCTTCAAGTGCCAACGCAGCCTGTGCTAGCAGACCCTGAGCCTGGGTGGTGGTGTCACAGCTGCACCTGCAGCTACCACTACCCTTGGGCCCGTGGGAGTCGATGAAACGGACTGCCGGGTCACACGGGTGCCAGTGCCAGATGCAGAAGCTGCATCTCCTGGAACCACAGGGGGTGGTGGCATGACTGCACCGACACATGGCACAATATCGTGCTCAAGTGGCACACCCCTGCCTCTTCCCCCTCTGCAGCCTCCCTGGACACCCTGGAGTCCCCTTACTCCCATGTCACCCCGGCCATGTCGCTGACCACACCCGCCATGAGGAGGATGCCCAGATGAGGCACCCCTCACCTTTGGTGGCCTCCCAACCATGGCACAGATAGAGTAGTACCGGCACAGATGGAGGAGTGCCAATGGGAGGTGTACACCACAATTGTCCTGGGCAATTGGGGTGAAGAGGGTGGGATGCAAGATGTTAACAGCCCCCCTGCACCTGCAAGGCTGTATGGGACCCCGGTGATGTAGTGATGGGTCACGCAACGCTCAGGCACCCCAAAACTGCAGTAAAACCGTGCGCACAACCCTGCAGCCTACGTGCGTGGAATTAACCTCCCGCAGTACGCGGTGGCACCCAGTAACACGAAAAACGTGTACGCCTGGGACACGCAGGCTACTATGACCTCGAAAACGGGTGGGATACAGAGGGGCACCCACAGTGGGAAAAATAGCGTGCGCAACTCACCGTCAGACTAGCGTGATGATGAAAAACATGGGTAGCCAATACCCCCGCCAAAAGAAGAGATACGTCCTTGATCCGCTGTGAAGTTGTGATGGCGCGCGATGCAACACGAAGTAGCAACACACGTCGGTCTCCATGAAACGCACATACAGCGAACTGCTGGCCCCGCTCACCTTTAACCCATGCTGAGGGAAACGCCTGCGCGTGTTGCGTCACTTACGCGCGTAGGCCCTTTCCTCGGAATACACGCATTCACACGCAGGCGTGCAGTTTTTTCACGCACTGAACCACTATGCCCATGTCATGAGGGAAACGCCTGCGTGCGTAACGTCACAGATGCGCTCATGCGCTAAGGGCCTTTCCTCAAATTACACTCTGACGTGCAATTTTTTCACGTGCCAAATCACTCTGTATCAAGCTGACCACGCAACAACACACAGAAGACCACGCTCCTGCCCAGAAGGCCATATTCCTGCCCGCCAGAGCCCTGAGCACGCTCCCACCTGCCATCTGCTGCCTGCCTGCCGGCTGCTCACGTGCCCTGCTATTTGGTGCCTGCACGTCAGCCAGGGGTGCAGTTGCTGTGACCACCCCTGCTGGAACTGAACACTCCCGACTGGGATACCATTGCTCCACAGCCCAGCCCCAGGACCCAGTTGCCCACCCAAATCTGCCCCTGGGGTTTCCATGTCTACACCATATGGCACCACTGGCAACCCCCAGCCAGAGAGGCAGAGGGCCACCAGCTTCAGTGCCAGTGAAGTTGGTGTCCTGGTGGAGCATGTCCTGGTGCAGTATGATGCCCTCTTTGGAAGTTTGCGCGCCGACAATCAAGGAAGGAAGAGGATCTGGATGGACATCGTGACTGCCATCAACGCGGAGGGGGTGGAAGTCCGCGACATTCAACACGTCCGGAAGCGCTGGGAGGATTTCAGGTCCAGGACCCTCGACAAGGCCCGGCGCCTCTTGAAGGCAGCGGATGCCAAGGGGTGCCGGGGCCACCTGTCCGACCACCAAATGAGGGTCCTGGAACGCATACACCCAGCGTTCCACGTCCAGGTCCTTGAGAGGCAGACCCGTCTGGAGTCGAGCGGTAAGTGTACATGCCTAGTGATTGGACGCTGTGCGTGTTGTGGTGTGCCAGGAGTGTGCAGGTTCAACATATGTCTTTGTAGGGCCATGTATGGATGTGTATGTACAGGGACGTGAACCAGCCACATGTGATTCCTCTCATGTGTGAGACACATCGATGGTGTATGTGTTGGCAAGCGTGCTGGCCAAATGCATGTGTGGGTGCACACATGTGAAAATTATGTGTATGTACTGTGGCATGTTTGTGGTGTCACACATGGATGGGGGTTCCTGCTGCATGTATCTGCACTGTGTACATGTGCATGTGTGTGTATGTGACAAGTGTGCAATTGTGATGCAACATGGATGCATGTGACACTGACATGTAGGAGGCTGATTGCCAGATGTGACATGGATGGTGACATTATCACTGCAGTGGTGGAGATGTATAGATGCATGTCAGTCTGGTGGCATGTGTGCATGTGTTGGGCACTCCCTGTGTTTCATGTGACGTCAGGCTCACCTTCGGCTGCTCGTGCTGTTGTTTGTGTATGGACGGTGCTGCCTGGTGCAATATTCCTGTTGATTTGCTCATGTGTGTGAGTTGAAATGACATGAGTGTTGGGAGTGTGATGACATGTCTGTAGTTTTACATTGCCACTCATGTGCAACTGTCATGTGTGTATCAGTCCATTGTACAGTGCCCTGATGCCTGTGTTCAGCAGCGTAAACTGATGAAGAGGGCGGAGAGGGTGCTGTGGAGCAAAGCGGCAGGGATCGCACCATCAGCCGGAGACGCAAGGCCTGGCTCCCCTCCCATGTTGTCATCTCGTCGGGGAGTGAGGAGTCTGGTGCCGCGTCCCAGGCCGCAGCTGCCGAGGGTATGTCCAAGAGGCAGAGGTCAGAGGTGGGCTCCTCGGCAGCAGAAGGGGCAGCTGAGACCCCACAGGGTCCGACGGAGGAAGATGGCATGGAGTCATTCAGGTTGGTGGGGGTTTGGTGGAGGAGGAGGCCGTGGAAGGGACAAACACGGGGTCTGGAGGTGGGGATTCCACTGGTGCTAGTGGTGCAGTGCAGGGGCATGGACAGGAGGCAGCACAGGCCGCCGCGGATGTGCCTGTGTGTAATCCTGTCCCCGATCCTGTGACTGCATCATCCTGCACCAGCGGGGATGCCTACGTCCAGACCCGTTTTCAGGGAGGGGATGAGCGCACAACAACTGGCCTTCCTCTCCCTGCGGACGTGGCAATCTGGAACCGGGTTGAGCCTGTCCTGTCTGAGATGGCGTTGCGTCAACGGGGCATGCGAGGTGACCTGCAGTGTTTTCGTGAAGACACTGCACGTCATCTCGGATGCCTCGTTGACCGTGTTGATCGCGTTGACCTACTGGGACGGGTCACCAGGGCTGGATTCCTCCGTATGCTGGACCTTGTTCCAACCCCCTCCTTACCTGAACCCCCTATGCGCCAGTCGTCCTCCATGCCGACGTGCTGGCAGGTGCCCATCAATGCTGGGGGTTGGGGGTCCTTGAGGACATGAGTCAGGGCCTGCGGCTCACTGCCGGGTGGGTGGGGGTGCTGGGGGACATGAGTCGGGGCTTGCTGGCAGGTGCCTGTCAATGCTGGGTGGGTGGGGGAGCTGGGGGACATGAGCAGAGGTGCTGGGTAGTCCCCTGTGGTGTGGGCTGCCTGCAGGGGCTGTGGAGGGGGTAGAGGGCACACCTGGGAGGACCCACACTGCCAATTCACATGTGGAACTCCCCGCAAACCCCAAAATACATGTACCCCGCTCGCACAGGGCCAATCGCGTGGGAAACTCCCCGGGAACCCCAGTAATACACGTACCCCGCTCGCACAGGGCCAATCTCATGTGAAACTCCCCACGAACCCCTGAAATACACGTATCCCACTCACACAGGGCCAATCGCGTGTGAAACCCCCCACAACACCCCGAAATACACATACCCTGCTCGCACAGGGCCAATCGCGTGTGAAACTCCCCGTGAACCCCCAAAATACACGTACCCCGCTCGCACAGGGCCAATCGCGTGTGAAACTCCCCGCGAACCCCCAAAATACACGTACCCCGCTCGCACAGGGCCAATCGCATGTGAAACTCCACGCGAACCCCCGAAATACACGTACCCTGCTCGTACAGGGCCAATCGCGTGTGAAACTCCACGCGAACCCCCGAAATACACGTACCCTGCTCGCACAGGGCTAATCGCGTGTGAAACTCCACACGAACACCCAAAATACACGTACCCTGCTCGCACAGGGCCAATCGCGTGTGAAACCCCCCGTGAACCCCTGAAATACACGTACCCCGCTCGCACTGGGCCAATTGCGTGTGAAACCTCCCGCGAACCCCTGAAATACATGTACCCCGCTCGCACAGGGCTAATTGCGTGTGAAACTCCACGCGAACCCCCGAAATACACGTACCCCACTCGCACAGGGCCAATCGCGTGTGAAACTCCACGTGAACCCCCGAAATACATGTACCCCGCTCGCACAGGGCCTATCACGTGTGATTCTACCTGCGCAGCAGGGTATGTGTATTCAGAGGGGTATGCAGGGAGTTTTACAGGCATTTTCGTGGTTGGAGGGCTGTATGCTGGTCCATTGCCCTGTGCGGTATGTACGAGATTTGTGCGCTGTACATGGCGCATGGGGAGGGGTTGGGGCGTAACTGGCGCTGCTGCAGGGTCGCTGCGTCACTCTGCGCCACGGCTGGTAATGGATGTTAATATCCATGAATACGGTGTGCGCGGAAATGGATTTTGGCGCACACGGCTTGCACAGACTGTCGCACGCGCACACTGTGCGCCAGCCGCGTGCTCCACATGTGCGCTGAATTCTATGAATTACCCCCATGTGTCAGTATGAAGATAAAGAAGACTTAACTATACTACAATCAAAACTAAACAATGAGCAACGTAGCATTTTTCAAGAAGTAACAAAAGAAATTGCACCTGGTGTACAACATGAAAACAAAGAATGCACCTGCCAAAATTACAAACCTATACTACTGTACGTCAGTGGTGAAGCTGGTTCTGGCAAAACATTCCTAATCAAAATCGTCAGTAAGTTCCTTCAACAATTGACAAACAACAAACTGTCAGCTGTTGTCACTGCCCCCACAGGTTTAGCTGCCTACAACATAGGCGGTGTCACTTTACACCGATTACTACGCCTGCCAGTAGAACACCAAAAAAAATTAGACTATTACAAACTTTCTACAGAAGCTGCAATGGAACTACGCAGAGTATTAAAACAAATGAAAATGCTACTAATCGATGAAGTGAGCATGGTGTCCAACCTAATGTTGGCTTTGATTCAACTCAGATTACAAGAAGTACTCAAAACAAACTACGAATAGCCACGTAAGTTTGAGAACAGGATTCTCAAACTTAGGTGGCCTCTGTACCTAATACGCATTACTGTTGTTTCTGAAATGTGGTAAACTAGGGTTTTCTCCCCTCGCAGGATTCTCAAACTTAGGTGGCCTCTGTACCTAATACGCATTACTGTTGTTTCTGAAATGTGGTAAACTAGGGTTTTCTCCCCTTGCAGGATTCTCAAACTTAGGTGGCCTCTCCACTGTGTACCTAATACGCAGTTACTGTTGTTTTTTCTGAAATGTGGTAAACTTGGGCTTGCCGCTCACTTCCTGTTTGCGTGCTCTCGTATCGTCTGTCTTCCCCCCCACTCCCTCCTACTCCATGGTGCTGTCTATCTCGCCTATCTTCTCTAACTGCTTCTCTATTGACTATCCTGCTCTCCTCACTAAATCTGGTAGGAAAAAGTTTAAAAAGGACATCCTGTCTCCAACCCAGGCCTCCCTATCGCTGACACCTACACTAGTGCCTGCTCCAAGGAAACTCTCACTGACATCCTCTTTTTCGTGCCTTCGCCTGACCTATGGACCCTTCATATGGTCTTTGTGCTCTCTCCTTTCTCCTCTTCTCCCATTAATGGTGGCACCCGTTGGGATGTCCTCTTGGCCCCCTTCTGCTCCTCTAAGGCCATCATTAATGTCTACGCTAATGGGACCGTCTTGGTCCAAGGCCCTCAGGCCAACCTTCACCTCTTTGATAGACGCTTCCCACGCCTCATCAACTTCCTTTCCTCTCCTGCTGTCCCCCCTCCTCTGTCCTCAGCTACCTTGCCTCTACCCTCCCTCCCTGCCCCCTCTCATGCTCCTTCTTCACCTTCTTCTTCTACACCTCCGCAGGGCGTACCTCTGATCTGTAACCCTCCCCGGAAGTCCTTCAAGAATGGCAACCTTCTCCACATTGCCACTCTTAACTCTCGCTCTGCCATCAAACATTCCTCTGATATCTGTCGCCTTCTTGAGGAACTGGACCTTGACGTCCTCGGTCTCACTGAGACATGGTTCCTGGCCAGCTCTGTCACCAGCTTTGACACACTCCTACCTGACGGTTACAAGATCCTCTCCGTGCCCAAGCCCAACCGTGCAGGGGGGCTGTAGCCCTTATCTTCCCTGAGTGGATTCCTGCCACTGTCACTCCTACGCAGACCTACTCCTCTTTTGAATGTCTTGTCTGCCGACTCTCTCTCTCTCCTACCCATTCCCTTACCGTGGCTACTACCTATCGGCCACCTGGTCAAATTTCCTCCTTCCTCTCTGAGTGGGCTGACCTTTCCTCCTCACTCCTGTCCTCAACCACTCAACTCCTCTTTCTTGGTGACTTCAACATCCACCTGGATGCCTCCTGTCCCCCCTCTGGACTCTCTCGTGACCTCTGTGACTCTCTCTCACTCTCTATTCTCCTGTCTGGGCCTACTCATTCTGCAGGGCACACTCTTGATGCTCTGATCTCTTCTGACCTTCCCCTCTCCGTCCCTCTCTCAACTCCTCTCTCCTGGAGTGATCACTTTCTCCTATCCTCCCACCTCACCCTCCCTACCCCACAGGCAAAGCCACCCTCATCACTGCCACCCACCTTCTCGGTCATCTGACCCATGAAGCGCGTGTCAGTTGAGGCTTTCGCTGCCACCTTCTCGCCCCCCTCCCCCTTTGGCTGACTCCCACCCTGACACAGCACTCTCCATGCTCCACTCTGCTATATCTGATACTCTTGATATCCTTGCCCCCGTCATGAGAATCCACCTGAAGCCCAAAGCCAAATGTAACTCCTGGTATGACTCGGATCTCGTCACCCTAAAACGCAAGTGCAGGGTGGCAGAGAGGAAATGGCGTGCTTCATGTTCATCCTCTGACAAACTGGCCTGCCGCCTGCTCCAAAGGCAATACCGTCTCTCCGTTCTCACCAAGAAGAGAGCCCTTATCCAAGCCTGCATCTCTGTGGTATCTAACAACTCGGCCGAACTCTTTAAAATCTGCAAGGAGCTTGCCAACCCTGCTGCAGTCTCTACCTCTCCTGTCCCCTGCCAGGCCCTCTGCACTGCACTGGCCTCTCACTTCATCTCTAAAACTCAGGACATCCTGTCCTCACTCTCCTCCTATCACCTCCCTCCCTCTCTTCCCAGCTCTTCCGCTGGCCCTTCTGCAGCCACCCCTCCTCCCTCCTTCTCTGCCTTTCCCCTTTTTTCTGCTGACAAGGTTTCCAGACAAGTCCGATCTATGAAAGTCTTGTCTAAACAGGTTCACCCCTGTTCCTCCAAAACTATCAAGGACCACATCGACTCCCTTGCTCCTGCCCTGGCTGACTTTTGCAACCACTCTATCGCCTCTGGAGTCTTCCCATCCCCCCTTAAGCACTCCCTTGTGCACCCTCTTCTTAAGAAACCCTCTTCCGACCCCTCCTGCCTGGCTAACTATCGCCCAATCTCCATCACTTCCTTCCTGGGCAAGCTCCTGGAGAAACTGGCCATCTCCCAGCTTAACCTCCATGCTGAATCTGTTGGTAGTCTTCATGACCATCAATCTGGCTTCAGAGCTGCCAGAAGCACGGAAACTGCTCTCCTGAACATCCGTGAGGACCTGCTCTTGAACCTCGACTCCAACACTCCGTGTGTTCTCATTCTGCTCGATCTCTCTCCTGCCTTTGACACTGTCAACCATGCCATCCTGCTCAACTGTCTCCGTGTCAACCTGGGTATCACTGGTCAGGCTCTGGCGTGGCTGACCTCTTTCCTTTCCAATCGACCCTCCCAGGTCCAACTGGGGTCCTTCCTCTCTGACATCTTTTTCTCCACCAGTGGTGTCCCCCAAGGATCTAATCTTTCTCCCTGGCTGTTCAACCAGTATCTGGCACTCCTTGCCCACCGCATCGCCGCTCTCTGTGCTATGCGGACGATACCCAGCTCATTTTCAGGCTACCCTCGGCCTCCTCCTCTCCTTCCCTCATCTCTGACTGTCTGTCTGCTATCCAGGAATGGTGTGCCGCCAATGACCTCTGCCTTAATGCCAGTAAGACTGAGATTCTACTCATCGGCTCACCCACTCCCTCCTTCCCTTCAGCTCTCTGGCCAGCCTCTCTTGGCCCTCTTCCTGCTCCTACCTGCAAGGCAAAAAACCTTGGGGTCATCTTCGACTCCACACTCTCCTTCTCTCCCATATATCGGACGTCTCTAAGAAGTCACACTACCAGCTGTACCTCCTCAGAGGTATTCTTCCCTTCCTCTCCTTCCCCCAGAAGCTCACTGTCTCCCGAGCCCTGGTTCTCTCGAAGCTGGACTACTGTAACAGCCTCTATCTTAATCTGCCTGCCTCCAATCTCTGCCCTCTGCAACTCATTCAGGACAGAACTGCGAGACTTGTCCTTGGCCTTAAGCCCAGGGACCGTATCTCTCCAGGACTGAAATCTCTACACTGGCTCCCAGTGGCTGTGAGGATTAAGTTCAAAACCCTCTGCATTGTCCACAAGGCCTTCTAGGGCCTGGGGCCTAAATACCTTCAACTCTCTCTTCCTAAATATCTTCCTTCCCGAGCCCTTCGCTCATCCGTCTCCAACTCCCTCAGGGTCAGCCGCTTCTCGAAGCAACGAGCTGGGGGTAGATCTCTCTCCGTGGCAGGGGCCTCCCTCTGGAACAGCCTTCCTGCCTCCCTGAAACTTGAGGAGAACCATCTCCGGTTCCGGAAGCACCTCAAAACCTTCCTCTTTGCTTCTGCTTTCTCTTTCCCTCTCCCCTGCTAAATTCTTCACTGAAACTGCACTGAATCTGCAACTGGGCCACTCTCACCGACCTCGGTCCTGGGCCCAGCCACTCTCCACTTGCACTGCCTCCCTGGCAACCCCTGCACTGCGGGACTGTCTCTGTATCCCTACAGCCCCCCCTTCCCAGCACCTGCCTGTACTTACCTTGCACTTGCCACCAGCTGGCCCTATTTATTTATTTTATTCTACTTACCTTGTACTGCACTTCCCCCCTCCCCTTCCCCTTGCACTTTTTCCCTTCCCCCTATTCCTGCACTTGCGCGATCTAAATGACACCTGGCCTAGTAGGATCGTTGTCTGTCTTCCCCTTTTTCCCCCTCCCTGCCCGTCGTGCCTTGAAACACTTGTGTATAGGCGCGTTACAAATGCCATATCATATCATATCATATCATATCTTTGCAGGAAAACACATTATTGTTTTTGGAGATCTTCTCCAATTGACACCAGTAAAAGGTGAGCCTATTTCGAAAACATTAGGACACAAACTCTGCCGTAAAACTGTTGGCAGCATTGGAAATGTCAACCTTTGGCAACATTTCCAATACAGAGAATTAACAGAAAACATGCGGCAATCTGCAAATCTCACTTATGCCAACATCTTTAAAAGTATTAGAGTTGGTATACTATCTAAAGAAGCACAAGCAATATTGAAAATCCGGCACATTCATGCACTTTATGGCGATAATGCATGTGCTACAGATGTTATGGAACAATTAGCACACAAAAATGTCAATTGTAATGCCTTAATGCCAATTCTTGCAAGCTGTTTCAAATTCAATGAAATAATGTTAAATAAAGAAATGCAACCAATAATGGAAATTAGCGCCACAGACAAACTAGATGTACATGGTATGACACTGCCCATGTGTGAGCAAGCCACAACAAGACTAAACAGTTTAGAAAATTCAATCTCCAACACAGCTGTGTTGGAAAAGATATTAAAATTATCCTTAAATTGCAGAGTAATGCATAAACGTAACCTTGACATGGACCAAGGACTAGTTAATGAAGCACTGGGTACAGTTGTTGGCTTTCAAACATACCCACGTGACAACAAAATTCAGTTTGTCAATATTTTCTTTTACAAACTTTCAGAAGTAAAAAGGATAGGACTCTCAACAGCTCAATTCCTTCTCTTCAAAGACATGTATCTACGCAGAGAACAATTTTCTCTAACTCTTGCATACACAGTCACCATTCATAAATCACAAGGTCTTACCCTAGACAAAGCAATGATAGACATTGGTAACACAGTCTTTCAGAAGGCATGAGCTACGTAGCACTATCATGCTTACGTACACTTGACAGTCTATTTCTAATCAACTTTGATGCAAGTAAAGTAAACGCTGATATTCCTTGCATTTTAGAATACAATAGACTTCGTTCAATATACACATCCCATCTAAACACATATTCTGTTCCACAAAAAGTAAAACATTGTAAAAGAAAAATAAATCAAACAGAAATGCAACAGGATGTCACTGAAAATCCTCCAAAAAGAGTAAAAGAAACTAAAACTTCATTAAGTACCACAAGCATAAAAGAACCAAATAGGGAAAGTAAACCAGGTACTTCATCAAAGAAGGAAGACAAACTAAAAAGAAATCACTCAGATACAGAACTACCTGGTCCATTTAAACTCTCAAATATAGTTGGTGTAAGTTGCTATGCAAATGTAGCAATGAATATTCTATTTCAATTACCACCAATTGTTGACAACATTTACTTGCACAGTACAGACCAATTGTGTTTGCAAATGTTAGTACTTCATAGAAACGCAACAAACAATCCTGACAACACGTATAGTGTTTATGGAATAAGACAACAATTGGACTACTGTGCTCGAATGGTGAAATTCACTATAACCTCACAGGAAGATCCACAAGAATTTCTAATGTACTTACTACAAGTACTGGAAAACAAAAGCATACCTATAAATGAAATCTTCAAGATTTCATACATGTGGAAACATACATGCACTCTCTGCAACAATGTGACACAAGAACAAAACCCCAATGAACGCTTCGTATATATATCAATACCTAATTGTGAATCCATTCCATTTCAGCAACTTGTACAAAATGCAAACCATGGTAGATTATGTTCTACCTGCAATTCGGATAATCGCTCTACCTTACTAATACAAACACATAGTAAATACGTAATACTAATGCTTCTATGTTACAATGCAGATGGTACCAAAAACAACTGCAAGCTGACTGGATTCACACATGGTCAAGTATCACTTGGTAAGAAAACCTTCACAACAATAGGTTTAATCTACCACGCAGGAGCCACAACCAATTCAGGTCACTACACTGCATATATAAAAAAAGAAATGTGGATGGTTTGAATGTAATGATAGTACCATTACTCTAAAGTAGAGATTACCAGCAAATCTTTCAAACGCCTATTTAATCTTCTTAAAACCAAAATTTATTAAATAAACTGTACTTAAACCTTAACTAAATTTGTAGTAAAAAAATATAAACTGTTAGAATATTCCAATCGGTATCTAACTGCCCGAAGATTCTACAACAACTAATCAGATAAATGAATTCCACTAAATTATATAAAAAAAATAGACAGTTAGAATACGCCAACTGGTATCTAACTACTCCAAAATTTTACAATATCCAAAAAGATAAATCAATACCACTAAATTATATAAAAAATTAAACAGTTAGAATACGCCAACTGGTATCTAACTGCTTCAAAATTTCACAATATGCAAACAACTGAAAACAAACAAATAGACTGTAGCATAACAAAAAAGGTTTTTTTTTAATCCAACATGGATTTTGTTTTCTCCCACAGACCCAATGATTTTAGCAACAAACACAGAAACTGAGAAAATTGCACAGTACACTGGTTTGTAATCTACTAAATATGAGGGTAAAAAAAAAAGTTGATTATTCAATGTTATAAGTCGTTACAAAATACCAATACTAAGATGATCTTTTCTTTTATTACAGAAATGAACAATAAATACATGTACTCCAGTTACTAAACCAAACAGTAAGTATATTATAATAAGTACAACCATTGGAACATATCACACCCATAGTGGATTTTAACTTTGTTCCTTATAAATTTGTTCTTGGATCCCAAACTTATAAGCCACTATGAGTGTGATATGCTGCGGTGGTTGTGGCCAGGGCATAGAGTCTTGGGTGCATGGCCACGCTCCTAAGACTCTATGCCCTGGCCACAACCACCGCAGCATATCACACCCATAGCGTCAAACATTTTAACTATGCCTTATGAGAACTTTTAATGTCTGCGGACATGATGAGTGTTCTTAGAACACTTTCAACTTGCCATCGAACAATACGGACAGCGTCCTCAGGACACCCCATTTTGTTTACTTACGAACATTAGGACACCCCATTTTGTTTATTTACGAACATTTCAGGACACCACGAGTGTTCTTAGAACACTTTCAACTTGCGAGCAAACAATATGGACAGCGTCCTCAGGACACCCCCATTGTGTTTATTTACGAACATTTCAGGACACCACGAGTGTTCTTAGAACACTTTCAACTTGCCAGCGAACAATACGGACAGCGTCCTCAGGACACCCCCATTTTGTTTATTTTCGAACATTTCAGGACACCGCAAGTGTTCTTAGAACACTTTCAACTTACCAGCGAACAATACGGACAGCGTCCTCAGGACACCCCCATTTTGTTTCTTTACGAACATTTCAGGACACCGCAAGTGTTCTTAGAACACTTTCAACTTACCAGCGAACAATACGGACAGCGTCCTCAGGACACCGGCATTTTGTTTATTTACGAACATTTCAGGACACCGCGAGTGTTCTTAGAACACTTTCAACTTGCCAGCGAACAATACGGACAGCATCGTCAGGACACCCCCATTTTGTTTATTTACGAACATTTCAGGACACCGCGAGCGTTCTTAGAACACTTTCAACTTGCCAGCGAACAATACGGACAGCGTCCTCAGGACACCCCTATTTTGTTTATTTACGAAAATTTCAGGACACCGCAAGCGTTCTTAGAACACTTTCAACTTGCCAGCGAACAATACGGACAGCGTCCTCAGGACACCCCCATTTTGTTTCTTTACGAACATTTCAGGACACCGCAAGCGTTCTTAGAACATTTTCAACTTGCCAGCGAACAATAAGGACAACGTCCTCAGGACACTCCCATTTTGTTTATTTACGAACATTTTAGGACACCACAAGTGTTCTTAGAACACTTTAAACTTGCCAGCGAACAATACGGACAGCGTCTCCAGGACACCCCCATTTTGTTTATTTACGAACATTTCAGGACCCCGCGAGTGTTCTTAAAACACTTTCAACTTGCCAGCGAACAATACGGACAGTATCCTCAGGACACCCCCATTTTGTTCATTTACGAACATTTCAGGACACCGCGAGTGTTCTTAGAACACTTTCAACTTGCCATCGAACAATACGGACAGCGTCCTCAGGACACCCCCATTTTGTTTCTTTACGAACATTTCAGGACACCACAAGTGTTCTTAGAACACTTTCAACTTGCCAGCGAACAATGCGGACAGCATCCTCAGGACACCACCATTTTGTTTATTTACGAACATTTCAGGACACCGCGAGTGTTCTTAGAACACTTTCAACTTGCCAGCGAACAATACGGACAGCGTCCTCAGGACACCCCCATTTTGTTTATTTAAGAACATTTCAGGACACCGCGAGTGTTCTTAGAACACTTTCAACTTGCCAGCGAACAATACGGACAGCATCCTCAGGACACCCTCATTTTGTTTATTGATGAACATCCCAGAACACATGATATATTCTTAGAACAGTTCCAACTTATCTGCGAACAAAATGGACAGGCATACCGTTCTCAGGACACTCCCATTTTATTTATTTACGAACATTTCAGGACACTGCGTTCTCAAGACACCCCCATTTTATTTATTTAACAACATTTCAGGACACCGCAAGTGTTCTTAGAACACTTTCAACTTACCAGCGAACAATACGGACAGCGTCCTCAGGACACCCCATCTTGTTTATTTAAGGACATTTCAGACACCGCGAGTGTTCTTAAAACAGTTTCAGCTTGCTTGCGAACAACACGGACACATATTGCGTCCTCAGAACACACCCATTTAGTATATTTAGAACATTTCAGAACAGCCGTGTTGTCCGCAGACAAATCGAACACAACAAGAAGGTCTACCACATAAATAAATACAACATTTAACCCATCTCATACTCTCCCACCCTCCCCAAACACTCTTACACACCAACAAATTGTACTAAATACAATTTTTCAACCAAGTTTCACTGTGCTGTCTGCGGACATCCGCGAATCCAAGATGGTGGGCGCTACTGAAAATCTGATGCGCTCCACGCTCTGCGGCGTGCAATCAGCGAACACGTTGCATGTCCACGGACATGATGCAGGCCGGTTGGCCAATCTGGACACTGTCCGTGGAGCGAACAGGGAAGTGTGTCCGCGGACCGAACACAGATATCACTAGTTTTTTGTGACCTACTTTTTGGTCATTTAAAAAAAAACTACTGGATGGATTTTCACCAAATTTGCAAAAGCACGCTTTCGGGACCAAGCCGCTACTCCTGGTCCACATTTGGTGAAAATCCATCCAGCGGTTTGGGCTGTAGGCGTGAGTAAAGTTTTTTTCCCATTCAGTCTACGGGAAAAAAACGTTTTGGGACCCCCCTTATAACTTTGCCCCCCCTGGACGAATCCTCACCAAACATTGTAAAAGAATTCAGAGTGAGCCATATACTTTTTTTGCAAAAGTTTGGTGAGGATTCGTCCTGGGAGAGCAAAGTTATAAGCCGCCCAAAAAGTGTGCTCCTCCTATGGAAACAGCAATTTAACCATAACTATATATATAATATTCTCCCATAACCGAAAGGTGTGAGCCTTGGCTAACCGAGCAGAGAAACAAAATGCACAGGCACTTGAAAAACTTACTGAATAAAAGATACACTGTATTGTTATCATAGCATCACAACGATGTAAAAACATACAAATGGGGTACACCCAATGTAGGCTCACGAGAGGAAGAAGTACTTACCCCTGCGGGTAGAAATCGTGTGTTTTAGACCACGCACATGTTTCTTCATATGTGATATTAGCAGTTTAGAATAGTTCATCACAATGAGTACATTGTTTAAAACACTAAACAGCTACACATGCATCATATTAATACTTGTGAAGTTTTCCTTTGTAGTACTTTGTTAAAATATATCTGAATTATGAATAGTACACTGTTTAGAATTTTCCTGTTTGTGCCAAATATATCTTAGCCATGTTCACTATGCTATAATCTGACTGCACATTTACAAAACAATTAGTAGAAATAAAATGAAAGAAGCACATTTGAACCCTAATTATTTACTATGTTTAAAAAAAAACATTTGTAAATAAACATATGTAAATACTTTGTTTTATTGTAAGAAAAATGTGCACACATATTTTTTAAATGACATGAGAAGTGCTTTAAAAAAAGAAATAACAATGTATTAGGATATATTTTAACATTTCCATAAATGCGTATTGAAAAAAAGTGATTGTTATTCTAAATGTATATATGTATAGAAAAGAAACAAAGTTTTAAATTCATCATTTACTTGAAAACATGCACATAGATGTATATTTCTTTCTGTATGTCTTTTGTGATTAACATGTTAAAATTAAAATAAAACACATACTGTACAAAGTAAAAGTAATCATTAAATAGTAATACATTGACTTTTGTATATGTCATAGATGATGTCACTATTGATGTCACTGGTTATGTCATCCGTGATGTCATCTGTGATGTCAGCTGTGATATCATTATGGTCATAGGCTGCAAAACAAGGGGCGTGAAGTTAAGTTGGCTTTAGCTGAATTTCAGGGGTTTTGTTGCGTTAAGTTCTCACCTTAACGTCCCTGAAACTCAAGTTTTTGTTACTTCATATATTTTTACTGCACATGGCCAATGACTACAGCCTATGGCCGTGCCCACTGTCCATTTTAAAACACTACCAGACCACTAGCCACAGCCTTCCGCCGTGCCCACTGTCAATTTTAGAGCACTACCAGACCACTAGCCATTGCCTTCGTCCATGTCCGGGGGGCACGGCCATTCAATATTTTACAACACTTGCATTCCATCACTCAAAGATGTTAACAATCCCAAAATTATTTTGACCTGTTTTGACAGTGGTATTGTTATGTATAAAATATTGCAGACTTTGAGAACTCACAATGTTTTTAGGCAATGCGCAGTGAGATAAAATTATTTCCTGAGGATCTCTGACTTTGGTTAAGCAGTGTGCTACAAGCCTCTTGTTTTATGGCTGCCTCTTGGTGACTGTTGTTATACATTGCACAATCCAACTAACCACATTTAAGCAGCACTGAACAGGTAAAAAAATGACCGGCTGCAAGAATAACATATGCCCAGGTACTTTTTACCCCCATGCTCTGTGCACCTTGAGGCCTACGGGTGATGTGGCATATTAATCAAGAATTGAAATAAATAAAATAATTAAATAAAATACCAAAAAACAAAAGCTGGCACCCATGAATATACGCACAGTAAGTGAACATATATCTTAAAGTGAAATATACAAATGTAGTTCAATTGACCTCCTTAGAAGAAAATGTGCAAGACAAAATAGCATTTGACCTTTAAAAAGTAATGAACTCCAGAAAAATAACCTCAGAGAGGAACTGATCCAGTAAATATGCTGGCAAAGCATAAAAGATGCTCACCTGTTAAACCCAGCAATATGTTGTCAAATATTCCCTGGAAAACCAAATCCTAATACAAAACCAGTGCTTGTAGTCTTGTGAGTAAGTGTCTGAACTGGGAACATGATAACCTGAGTGAAGTCCTGGTACCCAAATACTTGAGCAAGCTTGCCAACCTCAAAAAGAACCGAGGGGTTGCGTCCACCATCTGAAAATGTTTACGCTGTCCACTCACATGTGTCCTTTAATTGTGCTCTGAAAAGGAGCCACAATCAGCGGGAAATAACTGCACCCGTGTCTAGGATTGCAAACTCTCTTGCCACATCGTGGGCAAATATTCACGACTTACTTGCACTCTCATCATTTCCCCTCCTCACCCCCATGTCTGGCTTTCAACAATAGTCTGCTTTATAAAGATAGCTTGAAAAGTACACATACCATAGTCTCACTCAAATATATAAATCCTTATAGAACTATGTTAGGCAAAAAGGGTACAATTGTGGCATTATTCCCCCATCTTGATTGGGAAACTACAAATACCAGAATGCAATTCAGCAAAAGGCAACGAAAAGTCAGAGTGCAAAACTTTCAAGGACTGACAGTAGCATGGTTTAAAAATAAATAATTTGGATGCCCATTTAGTGATCCATGCATGGAGTAACTAGGACTGACAATGCTTACCTTTGAATCTAGGAAAGGGCCAGTCCTCTCAAGCCATGGGGTCCTGTAACTTTGGCTTATTTATTAGGCAACATTGCCTGAGGATGCTGGCCCCTTCCCCACTTTGAAACTAAGCAGGGTCTGTCCTGGTTACTCCCTGGATGGGAGACATGGATGGCTTTCATGTCACTGGCCATCAACATCACTATAGCTGTAAAAGATCTTTCGAAAAATAAGGAAAAAACTATAATTGTGGGTACGGAACTACACATAGCCACGGTTATCTGGAAAAACAGCAGAAAAAATATGCTTTCCTGCCGCTCACCAAGTGCCCCCCTGATCGGTGCCAGCTTCCAACACTCTGCAGATGGCCTCCTCACCTCCTCTCCCCTCTACTGTTTCTGTAATGCAGTTTGCTTTGAGATGTCAGCTATTTGTCGCTATAACCGAGCTTACAGAAAGCTTTGTGTTGCAAATTCAGTCTCTAGACCCCCTCCAACTCCCAAATTTCACTTAGTGACCTCTAGCCACCCCCACTTCTAGCCATATGCAATTTGCATATTTTTGACCTGCAAATTTCTTTTTTCCTACGTTTCATTTTCCAGTATCCTCAGCTATAGCCGCGGCCATCTCTCGCATTTAGAGAAAAACAAGATGGCAGCCATTTCATTGCTAAATACCCCCAGTTCTTGTAATTTACCCACAATATAACTATCTATTTTTGAGAAGGGGTCACCCCCTTCTCTATCAAATATTTAAATAACTACTGCACGGAATATCCCCAAAACACAAATAGCACTCTTTTGAACGCTTTGTGCCCAAGTTGTTTCAGACCTGGTCCAAATCCGTCCAGCGCATTGGGCTGTGAGCTTTGGCAAAAATTGCCCTTGTTTGTCTATGGGAAAATGAATGGGAAGTAAGCCGCAACTTTGGAAAAAAAATGTTTTTGTCTTCTTAATAACTTTTTTATTTTCTAATGATTCTTTGCAAAACGTTGCAGTCTGGGGAGGGCCGCAAGACCCTAGTCAACTTCGAAATTTTGGTCAAAACCGTTAAATTAAATTATAAGTTATCAACAATAGAAAATGTTAACAGGTTCCTATGGGAGTCCAACTGACCTTAACTGTAAGGCGGTGATATATATAAAAGGGAAATGTGGGGCTATGTGTGTGTGTGTGTTCGATGTGTTCAGCATACTTCCCAGAATGCTACACACCTGGAATTTGGCATTGTGGGTAGGTTCCATGGTGTAGACAATGTGAAAAGTATAAGATAAAGATTTTTCTAATATTTCTTTAAGTGGTCTGCAATGCTTACCCTTGCCATCTGGCTCTCCACACCGTAGTTCCACCGTAGTTCTATGTTCATTGTTCCTAAAGTTCAGCAGTTCATGAAACCTTCAGCAGTTCATTGTTCCAAACTTTCCACACCATCAGCATTCTAGCTGACATTAGCAGCACTCACTTTTGAAGTCATAGGGGTGACACAAAACAGTGCTTTTGTATGCAGTTACCAGGAAACGGTGAGTGTCTCTTCAATAGTGTCAGCAATTACGTTGTCCATCACATCGTGGCAAATCTCTCATGATAATTACAGGAACTGCATTTCCCATGGAATTTGATAAATGTATGCCATCTCAGCAATACCAAGCTTACATGCTTCAGCCATACACGTACGGGTACGGCACTTCAAGCTTACACGCTTCAGCCCTAGGAATTACTGTGCGAAGTACAGGTCCACCTGTTTTTAGTCTTATATATTTATTTTCTATAGCTATAGGAAGTCCTCATCTAGACTGCAAGTGCTTTGGAAAGAATAAAATAAGATGACCCATAGGCTTGGTCCTCTTTTTCTCCATTGTGCGTTATTAACCTAAGTGCACGTGGGAATTCCAATATGGCAAACTTTAGTGACGTACATTAGAGCAGCAGTCTAGTTTTTTTGCTATTCTTAGTCTGTTTAGAGCAGCAATCAAGTGGACTGTGGAGGTGCTGATCAACAGATCTGTCGATGAAATCATGACAAGTGAGTAGCAACCCCATTCGCAAATAGACTAGTCGTTATGTAAACAAGCATTCCCATCTATGTTAAAATGTAGCCTTGGCTGCTAGAGGCTTTTAAAAAAGAAGACTGCTTCTTTTTTAAGTACTACATTTTTGGATAGGATTACAAGCAGCTTCGACCTTGGTGAGAATTTGACAGTGGTTGTGACGGCCAAATTATCACTGCATTTTCTAACTCCACACACCTGACTTTTTGGCCTTTGAGCTGTATTGTTATTTGGATTTATTCACATTGGGGCTTGAGTGATAATACTGCCTCCTATTTTAGCCTTACTTCCAATATTAAAGTCCATTAGAGTACATTATGGAGCATATATTTCTCCCATTCTTCCTTATTTTATCTTACATGAAGCCAAGTGCTCTATATATAAATGTACCATGGTATTTTACCGATGTCTGCAGTACCAGTAGATTGTTCATTATTTACTGGATAATCATATTGGTTTGGACAGATTGGACCTTGTAACTGTGTCTTCTAAATAACAATGTTAGTTTCATTATGCGATAACTATTCTCTCATCTTTATTTCAGAACACTAGAGTAAAGCAGCATAAATTTAGTAAAACGCAGGAATCTTCTCTTTCTGCAAAGGAGATGAATAAGAAAAAAAACGAGCTTTGTCAAATTATTATTGCGAGGCTGTCTATCTTCGTCATGTTGGCTTGATTTGTCTTTACAGTATCAATGGTCATTTTGGAATTACCTTAATGATCATTGATTCACACACTGTATCTTTACATGTTCTGTGATTATGCACAGGATGAAAAATTGCATTTTTGACTATGTTGGCACAGGGGAATGTATATTATTGTAGTTCATACACATCACAACACATACTGGATTTTGCATTTTACATGTTTTTATTTTAACCAGCAGGCCCCCACTCATGTCCCCTTGCACCCCCACCCCCCAGCAGTGCAGGGAACCTGCCAGCAGGCCCCCACTCATGTCCCCCTGCACCCCCATCCCCCAGCAGTGCAGGGCACCTGCCAGCAGGCCCCCACTCATGTCCCCCTGCACACCCAACCCCCAGCAGTGCGGGGCACCTGCCAGCAGGCCCCCACTCATGTCCCCTTGCCCACCCACCCCCCAGCAGTGCAGGCACCTGCCAGCAGGCCCACAGTCATGTCCCACTCATGTCCCCTTGCACCCCCACTCCCGCATGCAGTGCGGAGCACCTGCCAGCAGGCCCCCACTCATGGCCCCTTGCACACCCACCCACCAGCAGTGAAATGGTGATCCCACGACACAAACCAAAAGTCAAATATGTACCTCAACACATGTCCGCCACACGAAGGCAGGCGGTAGCGTCCCTGCACATTAAAAAAATGTGCGCTAACAAAAAGCTGTATATACAGCTCCGATGAATGTCCCATACTGTGGCCCTCTAGAACAAATGACATGCAAAGGGGTACGCAAGAAACACGGACACCCGCTGTGTCAAAAATAGCGTGTATTTCGGGGGTGCGCGGGAAGTTTCATACGCGATTGTGCCTGGGCGAGCGGGGTACGTGTAATTCAGGGGCTCCTCGCAGGAAGTTTTACACGCGATTGTGCCTGGGCGAGCGGGGTACGTGTACTTCAGGGGCTCGCGGGAAGTTTTACACGCGATTGGGCCTGGGCGAGCGGGGTACGTGTACTTCTGGGGCTCACGGGAAGTTTCACACGCGATTGGGCCTGGGCGAGCGGGGTACGTGTATTTCGGGGGTGCGCGGGGTACGTGTATTACTGTGGTGGGCGTGGAAGTACAGGAGGCAAATGCGCGGAACGCCCACAGGCACACGCCAAAAAAGACACGCTAATCCGGAAACACTTACGCAAGCATGAAGCAGGCGTACGTCGACCCGCGCAGCATAAAAGTGCACGCAAACAACCAACAAGCTCAGACGCCAGGATGAATATACCGTTCCTAGCAGCAGTGGCCGTGGGATACCGCAGGAGGAGGAGGAGGATAGTCAGGGCCAGAATTTTTACACCCAGAACCAGCCTTTTTGGGGTGCCTGATGACCACGTGAATGGGAGGTACAGGTTTCCACCTCACATAATAATCGACCTGGTCAGTGAGTGGGAGGATGACCTCACATCACCCACCCTCTGCTCCGAAGCACTCAGCCCCCTGGTGAAGGTCCTTCTTGGCCACTGGATCATTTCAGCAGACAAGTGCCATAGTGGAGGGGGGTGTCACAGGCCACGCAGTCATGCTGCCTACACCAGGTCTTGGCCATCATGACTGCACGCCCATCAGTACACAGGCACATATACCTGCCCAGAACACCTGCTGAAAGGCAGGCTGTCGTCCAGGATTTTTATGGGGTGGCACACTTCCCCAAAGTGCTAGGTGCCATTGACTGCACCCATGTGGCTCTACGTCCCCCCAGGGCATCTGAGCACATCTATAGAAACCGCAAGCACTGGCATTCCATCAACGTCCAGGTAGTATGTGATGCCAAGGGAATCATCACCTCAGTATATGCCAACTATCCAAGGTCCACCCACGACAGTTTCATTTACAGAATGTCAACCCTAAACCAGGACCTAGAAGCTGGTCGCCATGGCGATACATGGCTGATTGGTGAGTATAAATGAAACAGCACATGCATGCATTTCAGATATTGATTAATGTCACAACCCCATTAATGATACCCATCACCACCTCCCCAGGGGACAGTGCCTACCCTCTGAGCACCCACATGATGACGCCAATTTGGAACCCCACCACGCCACCCGAGGTAAGATACAACACAGCCCATATTGCAACCCGGGGCATAGCGGAGCGCACATTCGGAGTGCTCAAGTCACGCTTTCGCTCCCTTGATCGTTCTGGCGGGCAGCTGTTATACGCTCAAGAAAAAGTGGTTAGGGCGGGCACCGCTGAGTTTCTTTTTTCATTCGTATGGCTACTAGTTAATTAGAACAGGCGATTAATGGCGTCACCAAGTAAACCAGTATACACTATACTGGGTGTACCGAAGAGTTGCATAAATGTCTGATGGGAAAGAATTGCCATCAGACCTTGGGTCGCCAATTGTAGTGAAGACTACTGAAGGAAATTAAATTCATTCATATTAAGTAAATAGATACGTTGTAGAAAATTGTGCCTGAAGGCACAAAAATGCTCTTGAAAAAAATGTATCCAAAACAAAACTTTTAGTAAATTGATTCTTTACTTCATTTGTTAAGAAGAAGCAGAAATGATGTGCCAATGCATTTCGGACCTATACTTGGTCCTTCATCAGGGCGAATTTCTGTAGTACAAGGAAAAAACATACACAGAGAAAACAAGAAAAAACAGTCATAACGAGTATTTACATAAACCAATTTCATTGCTAGCCACAAATGACCATCTCAAATAAAACCAAAATCTGCATTTATATCTGTCCTTGTCACTATTTCATCATAATAATGTTACTATTATCCTCATAATATTTCAATGCATATCAAGCGTTGAGTTACGCCATAATTTTGCAAAAATTCAGAAATATCGGAAATAACTTAATAGTTTCTATATGCAATCTCGAGAATTCCGAGAGTACCCAGATGTGTATCTGTGAAACATTCTAGTGTAATCATTTTAATGCGACCCAACATCTTGCATCATCATACAAACAATAGTCGTCCCGTTTAAGAATGCCAATTTATGCTTACTACATTGTAATGGTAAAGAAACACATACCTGCTTGTATATATTGCTGCATTAAAAACTATTGTGGCGCGTGCGTTACTAATCTTGTTGCACGTGCTGTTTGTTAGAGGTCTTCATTCCAATGTAAATCCACTTATAACAATCCCATCTGTAAAGCAGGTAGGATGATGCAGTGGTAAGATATCTAAAACGTACCTAATATTATTTAAAGGAAACTAATATAACACTGTGAAAGCTTACCTCATAACATGCTAAAGCTATCTTCATTCTATTGCAAGATGGAGATGGAAGTCATTAGGGCTGCCAGTAACGTTGCTGTAAGCTAGGTACGTGTATGCTTACACTCCATGGAAAAACCAACAGAGCGCAAAGAGTCCCGCCTGTCGAACAAAGGAAATCTAAGTGTCAAAATGGTTTTTACTAACTAGCCTTACACACTAAAATGGGCATAGATACACATTAATGATTAACCTACCCCGTAGTGTCGAGTTGAAAGCAGAGACACAGTAAGACGCGGTTTTAATCCGGCCGCGAGCTGCTAGTGAATAAGTACGAGCGTTGTCATGGAGACGCTTTTGTTAGACGCGTGACGTGGTTACGTGATCTTACGCTGATGTTAATCAGAGTCATGGCAACGAGTCAATGCTGTCTGTTGCTAAAGAGATGTGTATACAACAGCAATTACAAAAAACTAGAAACTCTGGGCTACTAGCAAGGAAAGCACCAGCGCGAAGTTGCAATTGCAGTGAAACAACAGTAATAAACTAATAGAGCGCGGGCGTTATCTGCAAGTACTCATTATGCAATGTTTACCTAATGGCGTGACAGTGCTCTTGTGTTGATATATACAGTGGCAACTAGACTACGAGGTGTAAAGCACGGCTGATAATAATTAGAGTAACTATGATACTGTCAAAAATGTGCGTGGGTGCATACACAGTCTACAGTAAACAGTTACTTTTTTTTGCAATACTTATGACAGAATAAAATAAAAACAGACAAGGTAATAAACAAGATAAGTAACTCTAATGGGGTATCTGACTTGACAACAGCTAGTGTAATTAGTTACTAAATGTATTTCCTGTGAAAAAAAGAAAGAAAAAAAGTTAAGACAAGGCAAAATCAACTGGATGATAACTCTTTCATAAAAAGCAATATAGATTAAGTTCTTCATTAAGACCACGTGATGATACCGTATCGAGTCTCTCGATCCAATATGCTTCACGTTGCTCAAGTCTTTTTGTGGCACTTGTGTTGATGTTCTTCAGTTGTACTACTTCGAGAATTTGGAATCGCATTTGTGCTATCTGATGCTTAGCTTGATTAAAATGTCTAGCAATTAGTGAATGTTGGTTGTTGGTTCTAACATTTGATTTATGTTCGTTCCATCTTACTCGTGCCTTTCTGCTGGTCTGTCCAATGTATAATAGGCCACAAGGGCATTTGATGCAGTATATGACTCCTTCTGACAAACAAGTAGAGTGGTCCTTGATTTTTATTATTTGTCCAGTTCTGGGGTGTGTGACTGAGTCACCTTTAGTGATGTTATTACAATTATTACACGACATACATGGAAATGTCCCTTGTTTCTTTGACAGGACTTGTTTGGTTATTTTGGGTTTGGTGTTAACCAACAAATCCCTCAGGTTGCTGCTCCGTTGATTAGCAAAGACAGGTCTTTCTTGAAACAAATTCTGGATTTTCGCGTCGCAAGTTAGCATCGGCCAATGTTTGAGAATTGACTTCTTAATTTTAGATGACTGAACACTGTATTTGCTAACGAACACCAATGGATTCTCTTTGCTGTTGGATACTTTTGTCTCCAGTAAATGAGTTCTTTCTTGCATATCTGCTTTCTCTACAGCCAGATTCAGTTCATCTTCTTTAAAGCCTCTTGCTTTGAATTTACGGAATAGTTCTTCTTTTTCTTGCGTATATTTAGAGTCTATATTAGTGATTCTTTTAATACGTAGCAATTGGCTATATGGCAAACTCCTTATTGTAGCTGTTGGATGAAAACTCATCCTGTGGAGAAGGTTGTTTCTGTCAGTTGGTTTATGATAGACCTCTGTGTTGAATGATGGTGCATTTGGAATCACTAGAACATCTAGAAAGTGTACACTAGGATGGCCTATTTCATACGTGAATTGGATTCTTTCATCTATCAAGTTGATGTATCCCAGAAATGAATCTAAAGTTGCGTGTGGACCAGACCACACTAGGAAGATATCGTCAATGTATCTGCCCCAATGTTTAATATATTGATGCCAGACTGGATGTTTGATAATATGGTCCTCTTCAAATTTCAACATAAATGAGTTGGCATATGCTGGAGCCATGGTGGCTCCCATGGCCGTGCCACTAATTTGTGAATAGTATTGTTTATCATATTGAAAATAAGCATTTTGTGCAATGAAGTCAAGCAACATCATAATCCATTCTTTGCATGCCCCTATTTCTTCTTCTTGTAATAGAAGCCAATCCACTGCTTGTTTGCCAAGACAGTGAGGAATCGAGGTATATAGGCTGTTAACATCAATGGTTACTAGGAGATCATGTTCTTCCAATTGAATGTTAGCCAATCTGTTCAGAAAATGCGTGGTATCTTTGATATAGGTGTGATGTTTCTGTATGATTGGTTGCAGAATCGTATCAATATAGATGCCAAGAGGTTGGAGAATGCTATTAGTGGCAGCCACGATTGGTCGACCAGGGGGATTCAAAAGAGATTTATGGATTTTTGGAAGTAGATAGAGGTGTGGAGTTTGAGGGAATTTCTGAGTCAAAAAATCTTTCGTCTTTTCACTTATCCATTCATTCTCTTCTGCCATTTCAAGCAAGATTTTAAGCTTATTTGAAATTCCTCCACTACGCTCCCCCAGTAGTGTGCAGGATCATAGTGGCAGCATGTGTCCTGCACAACGTTGCAACACGCCCGAGCCTGCCCGTGGACATGGTGGTGCCCCCACATCCCCAACCACATGCACGCCCGCTGCGCATGGGAGGGGAAAGGGCACGGGGTGTGGCAGCCCGTACGCAGCTGGTGGCTAATTACTTCACCTAAAAGCACACCCCTGTGGAGTGCACACAGCCCTGGCACATACCAGCTGACTATCAATTATGATGAGTCAAGTGACAGTCAACTGTCACAACCATACCAGCCTGAGATTGTTCACCTGGTAGTGTTCCATTGTGTGCATCCCTACCTACACAAACACCACCAATGCTGTGTCATCAAAAGACACACTTCTTTGCTGCTAAAATCATTACCCCCCTGCAAGATACAACATGACAACAGTGCCATGTCACCCAACACCTCCCCAGCACCACCACCCAACACACCATGGCATGTCATGCTATGTGAGAGCAAACAAAGGAATCCCCAAAACATGACACAAGTGTCACAAAGTACAGTGTCCCGAATGGAAAATGGCCACACACAATATGCTCCGATTAATGCAGAACTGACAACACACATGACCAAAGACTTACCAAAATACAATGCAGCTAGCCACCCCAAACATAGCATTCACTTGACAGTACTAAGTTAAAGGATAAGTAGACTTACAACCTGGTGATGCTAGCACATCGACCACTTCCAACTGTACAGTGTTGGTGCCACGCAAATCTGGAAGTGCATTGCTTACAACATGAACTCCATCTCCAAAGTAGACGGCCTTGTGAAGACATGAGGAATTAACCTGCAAATTAGGAGGGAGACATGGATGCACAAGCACACATCAATACACCATGCAGTGTACAATACTACAACAATATGCACTAGGAATGTATACACAGTATTGACTACATACTGCCCACACATGTCATGGGAGTCCAACGTCACTGTGTAAGTTACTGTCACTTGTGCACACCCTTTGCAAGCCCATGGTAACGGGAAGCAGGAGGGGTGTGTGTCTCACAAACCCAAGCATCTAACCCAAACTCAGGACAAGCCTGCATGTGCCCAGCCGGAATACAGTGGATGCCCACGGGAGCCGCACAAGGCAACACACTGTAACAAAAACTCAAAAATCAAAAATCAAAAATCGCCATGTAGGGCTCAGGGGGACGAGGGAGGCCACCCAGGAGGTCCGAGGACAAGGTGCACACCAACAGCCACCTGTGTGGATGTTGCGAAAAAAACACCTCCATGGGCTCATGGCCTGCACGGCTACGCTATCGTGAGAGATTCAGAATCGCTGTGGTCGCTCTCATCACGCTGTGCTGCTGCCGCCACAGGAGGTGGTGGTGCTATGGAAGGCAGCCCACGCAAAACCCTAGTCTGGTCCTCCATGGCAGCAAGCATGCTGGTGTGGAAGGTCTTGTTCTGGAGGAATATGGTGCGGAGATCCCCATGCACCACCTGACGTGATGCCCGGACCTCCTCCCGAGTTGCCTGCATCTCTGCTGAGAGCGTATGTGTGACCCGCTCCAGCAGCTGTTCTGTCCTCGTGACAGTGGAAGCCTCAAGCTCCACAAGAGTCTGCCTGGGGTGACGGACTTCTACCCTCAGGGCTTCCCTCTGGCCCTGGGACTCTAAAGAAATGATCTCCCACAGAGTGTCCAGGGCCGCACGTCTGTCCCTGTTGGACGCCAACATGTCCTCCCTGAGTGATTGGCAAATGGAGTCTGTTGCTTGCTGTAGTTGCTCCATCTGCCTTTCTGGGGGGACAATGGAAGTGGCCACCCTCTCCATAGCTTGAGCCATCATCTCAGATGCTGCTGCCTGTTGATATGCCATACCGTATATGGATTTCTCCCATGCGGTATTGCCTTGTGGCGTACGGCCACCGCGTTGGCGGGCACCACACCTGTCTGGGGCAAGGCGAACTCTGCCTTGCTGTGTCGGCACTGCCTGAGGCTGCAGGACTGCATTCCCCCTCTGATCTGCTGGCCCAGGAACAGGATCAGATGTTGCAGAGTGTGGCCCTGAATCCGTAACCACCAAAGGCGGACCTACCAACACTGACATCCCCATAGTGGGCTGTACCCCTGGTGCAGGTGGGTCGGACAGAACAGAATCCCTCCCAGAAACACCTATCTGCGAAGCCACATAGGTCTCATCATCCGAATCAACACCCAAAAAGAGGTCTAGGGATGTGCACCCAGAGACACCCCTGGAGAGAACGGTCTGCAGCAAGATTGGGTTCTCACCCACCACCACACCCCGTCCCCCACTGGTGCATGGTCGTGCCTGAGATCCCTCCTGGGTCTGCACCATCTCCTCACCCTCAACAGCATCAAGTGCGTCATCCCCTGCAGAAACATGAAAGACAAAAAATGGAAACAGGCATTAGCACTATGGCACACAATTAGGCCTCACAAGCTACAGAATCAGTACTTGATTGACACATGTCCCACATGACTATAACCCTCCCATGCATGCACTGTCACAGAGTTTGAAGGGGAGGAAAATGTCAGACACTGATGACACCAAGATGGAAGAGCAACACATTAGCTGCATGCTGGCTAGCAGAGCCATCACACATTGGCCTGTGAGTGGCATGTCCAATCCACATACATGACACATGCCATCACAAAGATGGCATGTACCATAGGCATGTCACATATTGTTTGACAATAGGGCTGAGAAATGTGTCGTGAAAGTGGGGGGATCGAAACAATCAGCCTGAATGAACAATGAGAAATACGGAACAATGTTGTTGCAAGATGCCACTTCAAGGGCAACTGGCGTGATGTTGCACAAAAAGTCTACTGTGGGCAGAAGGGATACTGTAATACCCAAATCCAGGGGCGCAGAATGTTTTGGATGAAGCACATGGGTGACCCAAACCACTCAGGCACACACATCCTCACCTGACACTCAATCAGAACCCCTCACACACACAACATACACATGGATCACACACACACATGCATGTGCACTCACCGGACAATGCCTCGTAATCTGGCAGATCTCCCACTCCTTGGATCTGTTCTTCTGTGACGTAGGTCCCAGCAACAGACTCATGTACAGTGAGTTCAATGTCCTCTTGTGGAGACCCACCTCCAGTCACCAGAGTAGCGGCATGACTTGAGGCCAGCTTTTTCTTTGCTCTGCACTTAAGGTCATTCCAGCGCTTGTAGCACTCACCAGCTGTGCGCCTCACTGATCCAAGGGCACTTATGATGTCCGCGACGGTCTGCCAGTTTGCCTGACGTCGAGCAGGTGTGGTCTTGCACCCTGAAGTGATCAACATTTCACTGTCATGTGTGGACACCTACTGCACAAGTGCATCACATTCGGCATCATTGAAGCTAGGCTTCCTTTGCGTGCCGGACTGCATAGCCGTGTCTGGGGTATCAGCCTGTAGTGGACGAGCACTCTTCCTCTTTTTTTTGGAAGGTAGTGAGGATCCTGAGTGGCCTACGCCGCTCTGGCCACTAGGGGCAGGGGCACCGGTGGACTGGGTAGTTGGAGTGTGGGAATGCACACTGAGCATGGGACTTGGTGCAGGCATTGGCTGAAGTGTTACGTAGTCAGGGGGAACGTTAGCAAGATGGACTGGGACCAACACTGCCCTGGCTGGGAGAGTCAGAGCTGGGGTAGATGGAGCTGCAGCTGCCCCTGCAGCCTCCCCACTCTGCCTACTCAGGGCAGCAGATGACATAGATGCCCCTGATCCACGTGGCCTGGTGACACCAACTTGCACCGCCACACGTGGCCTAGACTTGGCGACCTGGAAGTCAGCCTGGGAGTCACCCTCTGCCAGGTCAGGTGCCACAATGGGCCGGTCCAACAAGGGCTGAGCAGAGATGGTGTCAGCCACGTTTCCCTCAACTATGGGGGGGGCATGGGTGTCCCTGACTGGTCCTCCACACATGGGGGATTAGGGGTACCCTGTAAATCCTGGCCCCTACCGCGCCCACCACGGCCACCTCTTGAGGCTCGGCCGCCTTTGCCACCCTTACCGCTTGGTCGCCTCCCAACCATGGCACTGATGTTGTTGTGCATATGGGAGTTGAAGTAAACTATTATCCTGGGCAATCGGGTGTCAAAGGGGTAGGGTACTAGATGGAATTCGTACCCTAGTGCTCTAGCAAGGCTGTATGTGACCCCTGGGGAAAGATGACGGGTCACGCAACGCACAGGCACCCCACAAACAGAAAATAACGTGCACGCAACCCCTCGTAGACCACGTGCGTGGAAAAATGAACCCGCACTACGCTGTGGCACCCAGAAACACAAAAATGAATGTACGCGTGTTACACGCAGCCTATAATGACCTCTGAAGGGGTACGCGACACACGGGGCAAGCACAGTTGGTAAATACGTACACGACTCACTGTCTGCCTGGAAAATGAGTGTGAAAAATAAGTGCGTGTGCGCGTTGGCAACACCCCCGCCAAAAGAAGAATTGTACACTGTCTGAGGAGACAGGACAAAAGAAAAAGTGAATGCTGTTTGAGGAAACAGGCCCAATAGAAAATCAGAAAAAAGCTGTCAGAGGTAACAGGGAGTACGAACTAGAAACGTTGTGAAGTAAATGGCGTGTGAACCGACAAGAAGTACAGAATTTACCCACTCGCTCTCCACGAAAAGCACGTACAAGGAAATGACGTCCTACACGTGCCTTTTGAACCGGCCCACACGTGCAACGTCACTTCCGCGTATCCGGGCTAAGGCCCTAACCTCCAATTACACGAGCTGACACTCAGACGTGCAGTTCTTGGACGTGTAACATGCACCCGGGTTCAGGGAAATGCTTGCGCGCGCACATCACAGACACGCTTACGCGCTAAGGGCCTTTGGTCCAATGAAATCGCGTACGCGTGCTGACGCGCTGACGCGCTAAGGGCCTTTCCTCGAATTACACGCTGACGTGCTAGATTTTCATGTGCCAAATCACTCCATATCAAGCTGGCCACGCATTCACACACGGAAGACCACGCTCCTGCCCAGAAGGCCGAATTACTGCCCCCCAGAGCCCCGAGCATGCTCCCACCTGCCATCTGTTGCTGCCTGATTGCCTGCTGCCCACGTGCCCTGCCATTTGCTGCCTGCACGTCAGCCCGGGGTGCTGTTGCTGTGACCACCCCTGCTGGAACCAAAGACTCCCGACTGCTATTCCATCGCTCCACAGCCCAGCCCCAGGACCCAGTTGCCCACCCACACCTGCCTCTGGGGTTGCCATGTCGGGCACTACACCATCTGGCACCACTGGCAACCCCCAGCCAGAGAGGCAGAGGGCCACCAGCTTCACTGCCACCGAAGTTGGTGTCCTGGTGGAGCAAGTCCTGGGGCAGTATGATGCCCTCTTCGGAAGGTCGGCCGCCGACAAGGAAGGACGGACTCGGATCTGGACGGACATCGTGACTGCCATCAACGCGGAGGGGGTGGCAGTCCGCGACTTCCAACATGTCAAGAAGCGCTGGGAGGACTTAAGGTCCAGGACCCTCAACAAGGCCCGGCGCCTCTTGAAGGCAGCGGATGCTAAGGGGTGCCGGGGCCACCTGTCAGAACATCAGATGAGGGTCCAGGAACGCATACGCCCAGCGCTCCACGTCCAGGTCCTTGAGAGGCAGACCAGTCTGGAGTCGAGCGGTAAGTGTACATGCATACTGATTGGAAGCTGTGCGTGTGGTGGTGTGCCAGTAGTGTGCAGGTTGTACATGTGGTTTTGTAGGGCCATGTATGGATGTGTATGTACAGGGCTGTGAGGCTGACACATGCAAGTCCTTTCATGTGTGAGACACATGGATGGTGTATGTGTGGGTAAGCATGCAGGCAAAATGCAGATGTGTGAGAACACATGTTTTGATTACTGTGTATGTAAGTTGGCATGGTTGTGGTGTCACACATGGATGTTGGTTCCAGCTGCATGTATCTGCACCGTGTACATGTGCATGTGTGTATTTGACATGGGTGCAACAGTGATGCAACATGGATGCATGTGAGAGTGATATGTAGAAAACTGATCGCCAGATGTGACATGGATGCCCATCCCATCACTGCGACAGTTGGCGGAGGTGTACACATGCATGTAATTGTGGTGGCGTGTGGGCATGTCTAGTGCACTCCCTGTGTTTCATGTGATGTCTGGCTCACCTTTGGCTGCTCATGCTGTTTGTATGTGTATGGATGGTGTTGGCTGTTGCAATATGGCTGTGGAATAGCTCATGTGTGTGAGTTGCAATGACATGTGTGTTGGGGATTGTGATGCCATGTCTGAAGTTTGACAATGCCACTCATGTACAACTGTCATGTGTGTATGAGTCCATTGTACAGTGCCCTGATGCCTGTCTCCTATCTCTCCTGTCTGCAGCGTCAACTGATGAAGAGGGCGGAGAAGGCGCTGTGGAGCACAGCGGCATGTATCGCACCGGCAGCGGAGAGGCAAGGCCCGGCTCCCCTCCCAGGTTGTCATCTCGCCGAGGAGTGAGGAGTCCGGTGCCTCGTCCCAGGTCGCAGCTGCCGAGGGGAGGTCCAAGAGGCAGAGGTCGGAGTTGGACTCCTCGGCAGCCGAAGGGGCAGCTGAGACCCCACAGGGCCCAACGGAGGAAGATGGCACAGAGTCATCCAGGTTGGTGGGGGGTTTGGTGGAGGAGGAGGCCGTGCAAGGGACAGAGACGGGGTCTGGAGGTGGGGATTCCACTGGTGCTAGTGGTGAAGTGCAGGGGCAGGGACAGGAGGCAGCACAGGCCGCCGCGGAGGTGCCTGTGTGTAATCCTGTCCCCGATCCTGTGACTGCATCATCTGGCACCAGCAGGGATACCTACGTCCAGACCCGTTCTCAGGGAGGGGATTGGCTTACATCAACTGCCCTTCCTGTCCCTGTGGATGTGGCTATCCGGCACTGGGTTGAGCCTGTCCTAGGTGGGGTGGCGTTGCGTCAATGTGCCATGCGAGCTGACCTGCAGTCTTTTCATGAGGAGACTGCACGTCTTCTTGCATGGCTCGTTGACCGCGTTGACCCACTGGGACAGCTCACCTTGGCCGGATTCCTCCGTTTTGTGGACCTTGTTCCGACCCCCTCCTCAACTGAACTCCCTATGCGCCAGTCGTCCTCTGTGCCATCTTCCCACCCATGTGTCACCTGGGTGCCCTGTGGAGCTGCCTCTGACCCTGCGGCCAGGCTGGTGGAGGACACATCAACAACTGCACCCCAGCTGGAGGAGGATGTGCAGGCAGCAGGAGCCAAGGCACAGGCAGTGGCACAGCAGCAGCAGCAACGAGGTGGGAGCCATGATGGCTCGGGGCCTTCATCATCGGAGGGCAGGCATCGGCCAGAGGGCAGGAGGACCCTGGACGGGAAGTGTCTTCCGTGTGGCAGCGGTTGGGCCATGCGATAGATGCGGAGCGGCAGCGGGCAGAAGAGGCACGGCTCTCGATGGTCAGGGCGGAGAACTCCATGCGTAGGCCCCTGAGGCAGGCCGAGTGCCTCGAGGCCATTCGCAGGGACCTGGAGTTCCAGATGTCATCGTCCCTGCGAACCCTCTGGGCCATGGAAGAGGACCGCCTCCGGGACATCGAGCAGGAGTTCGATGATGCCCTGGCCCGGAACATCAACATGTGAGTCGTTGGACTTGTCCGCTGCCCTTGTAAATAGTTAGATAGTGTTAGGTTTCCTTTGGTTTTTTTCTTTATTTTGGTTGCGCTTGGACAATGCACCACCTTTCTGTATATAGTTTTTCATTAGGTAGTATTTTTGATAGGTTTCATTTCTTCAGTTGGGATAATGGACCCTGGATTGTTCTTCTGTATATAGTTCACTATTGGATTCATCTTTTTTATTATTTTATTTCATCATGGAGCAATGGTTTTCACTTTTGTTTTTCCCTTGGATTTCATTTTTTGAGCTGTGACTTTGGACACCTTCCCTTTGGATTATGATTTGTTGTTTTTCATTATTTTACGGACATGCAGCTTTTTGTTTGTAATTCCCTTTGTCGTTTGTTTGTTTTTTATTCCATTCATGTTGCTTTTAATACATTTTTTTGTTCATACTTCGATGTGTGGTATTATCTCATTGTTTTCATGTGTGTCATGATATGGGTTTTGACATTCACTTGCACCCATTGTGTATGTGTGACGGACGTGTGTTCATTTGCATACTTGCCATTGGGGTTGCATCATGAAATTGGCATTTCTATGTGGGTGAATGCAATACTTGGGTGGGTCTTTGGCGTGTGGAGGCTGGCCATAAGGGCCAGGGATCTAGATTGTGATGACGTGTTGGCTGGGGGACATGAGTGGGGACCTGCTGGCAGGTGCCCCACGCTGCTGGGGGTGGGGGTGCAAGGGGACATGAGTGGGGGCCTGCTGGCAGGTGCCCCATAATGCTGGGGGGTGGGGGTGCAAGGGGACATGAGTGGGGGCCTGCTGGCAGGTGCCCCACAATGCTGGGGTGTGGGGGTGCAAGGGGACATGAGTGGGGGCCTGCTGGCAGGTGCCCCACAATGCTGGGGGGCGGGGGTGCAAGGGGACATGAGTGGGACATGAGTAGGGGCCTGCTGGCAGGTGCCCCACACTGCTGGGGGTCGGGGGTGCAAGGGGACATGAGTGGGACATGAGTGGGGGCCTGCTGGCAGGTGCCCCACAATGCTGGGGGGTGGGGGTGCAAGGGGACATGAGTGGGACATGAGTGGGGGCCTGCTGGCAGGTGCCCCACACTGCTGGGGGGTGGGGGTGCAAGGGTACATGAGTGGGACATGAGTGGGGGCCTGCTGGCAGGTGCCCCACACTGCTGGGGGGTGGGGGTGCAAGGGGACATGAATGGGACATGAGTGGGGGCCTGCTGGCAGGTGCCCCTCAGTGCTGGGGGGTGGGGGTGCAAGGGGACATGAGTGGGGGCCTGCTGGCAGGTGCCCCTCAGTGCTGGGGGTGCAAGGGGACATGAGTAGGGGCCTGTTGGCAGGTGCCCCACACTGCTTGGGGGTGGGTGTGCAAGGGAACATGAGTGGGGCCTGCTGGCAGGTGTCCTGTACTGCTGGGGGGTGGTGCTGCAAGGGGACATGAGTGGGACATGAGTGTGGGCCTGCTGGCAGGTGCCCTGCACTGCTGGGGGGTGGTACTGCAAGGGGACATGAGTGGGACATGAGTGGGGGCCTGCTGGCAGGTGCCCCACACTGCTGGGGGTGGAGGTGCAAGGGGACATGAGTGGTACATGAGTGGGGGCCGGCTGGCAGGTGCCCTGGACTGCTGGGGGGTGGGTGTGCAAAGGGACATGAGTGGGGGCCTGCTGGCAGGTGCCCTGCACTGCTGGGGGTGGAGGTGCAAGGGGACATGGGTGGGACATGAGTGGGGGCCTGCTGGCAGGTGCCCCACACTGCTGGGGGGTGGGGGTGCTGGGGGAGATGAGTGTGTGCCTGCTGGCAGGTGCCCTGCACTACTGTGTGGTGGGGGTGCAAGGGGGTAATGCGTTGATGATCACTAGTGCAAGGTGACATGTGGCTTGGCTGGGGGGGCATGCCCATGGTGGATGGGCTGCCTGTGGGACATGACCAGGGGTGCAGGGTAGTCCCCTGTGGTGTGGTCTGCCTGCAGGGGCCGTGGAGGGTTTAGCGGAACACCTGGGAGGACCCACACTGCCAATTCACGTGTAGGACTCCCCTGCACCCCTGGAATACACGTACTCCACTCGCACAGGGCCTATCGCATATGAAACTTGCCTGCATCCCAGTAATACACATACCCTGCTGTAATCGCGTGTGGAACTTCCCGCGCACCCCAGTAATACAGGTACCCTGCTGAAATTGCGTGTGAAACTTCCCCGCACCCCAGAAATACACGTACCCTGCTGGAATCGCGTGTGGGACTTCCAGCGCACCCCAGTAATACAGGTACCCTGCTGTGATCACGTGTTACACTTCCCCGCATCCCAGAAATACACGTACCCTGCTGGAATCGCGTGTGGGACTTCCCACGCACCCCTGTAATACACGTACCCTGCTGTAATCGTGTGTTGAACTTCCCTGCACCTCAGAAATACAGGTACCATGCTGAAATCGCGTGTATAATTTCCCGCGCACCCCTGTAATACACGTGCCCTGCTGAAATCGCGTGTCAAACTTCCCCGCACACCAGAAATGCACGTACCCTGCGGAAATCGCGTGTGTAACTTCCTGCGCACACCAGTAAGACACCTACCCTGCTGAAATCGCGTGTTAAACTTCCCCGCACCTCAGAAATGCACGTACCCTGCTGTAATCGCGTGTGGAACTTCCCGCGCACCCCAGTAATACAGGTACCCTGCTGAAATTGCGTGTGAAACTTCCCCGCACCCCAGAAATACACGTACCCTGCTGGAATCGCGTGTGGGACTTCCAGCACACCCCAGTAATACAGGTACCCTGCTGTGATCACGTGTTACACTTCCCCGCATCCCAGAAATACACGTACCCTGCTGGAATCGCGTGTGGGACTTCCCACGCACCCCTGTAATACACGTACCCTGCTGTAATCGTGTGTTGAACTTCCCTGCACCTCAGAAATACAGGTACCATGCTGAAATCGCGTGTATAATTTCCCGCGCACCCCTGTAATACACGTGCCCTGCTGAAATCGCGTGTCAAACTTCCCCGCACACCAGAAATGCACGTACCCTGCGGAAATCGCGTGTGTAACTTCCTGCGCACACCAGTAAGACACCTACCCTGCTGAAATCGCGTGTTAAACTTCCCCGCACCCCAGAAATGCACGTACCCTGCTGAAATCGCGTGTGTAACTTCCTGCGCACCCCAGTAATACAGGTACCCTGCTGAAATCGCGTGTAAAAGTTCCCCGCACCCCAGAAATACACATACCCTGCTGAAATCACGTGTGGAACTTCCCAGGCACCCCAGTAATACAGGTACCCTGCTGAAATCGAGTGTTGAACTTCCCCGCACCCCAGAAATACAGGTACCCTGCTGAAATTGCGTGTGTAACTTCCCGCGCACCCCTGTAATACACGTGCCATGCTGAAATTGCGTGTCAAACTTCCCCGCACACCAGAAATGCACATACCCTGCTGAAATCGTGTGTGTAACTACCCGCGCACACCAGTAAGACACCTACCCTGCTGAAATTGCGTGTTAAACTTCCCCGCACCCCAGAAATATAGTACCCTGCTGAAATCGCGTGTGTAACTTCCTGCGCACCCCAGTAATACAGGTACCCTGCTGAAATCGAGTGTAAAAGTTCCCCGTGCCCCAGAAATACACATACCCTGCTGAAATCGCATGTGGAACTTCCCGCGCACCCCAGTAATACTGGTACCCTGCTGAAATCGCGTGTAAAAATTACCCGCACCCCAGTAATACACATACCCTGCTGGAATTGCGTGTGGAACTTCCCGCGCACCCCTGTAATACACGTACCCTGCTGTAATCGCATGTTGAACTTCCCTGCACCTCAGAAATACACATACCCTGCTGAAATCGCGTGTGGAACTTCCCGCGTACCACAGTAATACACGTTCCCCGCTCGCCGTTTGCTGTTTGGCAGCCCTGTATAGTGGTCCTGGGTTAGCGCAGCCCTTTGCGATGATTTCTGAATTTTGATGGCTTTTCCTTGCGCGAGGGCATTCTTGGGGGCGTAACTGGCACAGCTGCAGGGTCGCTGCGCCACTCTGCGCCACAGCTGGTTTTGGAGGCTGAAATCCATGAATACGCTGTGCGCGGATATCGATTTTAGCGCACGCGGCTGGCACAGACATTCGCACGCGCACACTGTGCGCCAACCGCGGGCGCCACTTTTGTGTTCGAAATTCTATGAATTACGCTGTTAATGTTTTGGCATTGATAACACATCCAGATGTGAATGTGAACACTTTTTACAGAGAGCTACAAATCATTTGAATCTATAACTACACATTATGACAAGTTCAGATTTTGGAGGACAAGGCTTGTTTGTAATGTTTTGTGGCATTGTATGGGTCCTGGGATCAAAATCAGCTTCCAGTCCATGAGTATGCATGGCCAACACAGTCAATGTTAGATCTGTGATGAATTCAAAATCCATTTGCTCATATATTGGCTTGGCCACCCATTGTTTGCTTTGTTTTCTAAAGGCCTTGTAGTAACGTGGCACCCCCAATTTTCCTGAGGTTCTCACTTGATCCCTACCTACGTTATTGTTATGGGCAAGTACCGCTAATCTCATTCTCGCCTTCATACTGTCTATGCCGAAGTGCAACATTTTGGGCCTGTATTCCACAGGTGTAACGCTCACCTGATTCCCGTAGAGGCGCCGGTCTTGACTGGGCGTATACCGTATCTTCAAAGGTGATGTGTAACACACGGCTGGCTCTTTGGGCTGGACCTCTGTGCACTGTATGTTTGACTCGAAGGGTAAGATGTCTGCAGACAGAAAATATGGGATTAATGAACTGGGTTATTGAATGTCTCTCTCTTCTTCCCTTTCTCTTCTCCTGTAGAACCCCGAAGGTTAACGCTCTCACCTTAGGTAAGTGAACGCCGTGCTCTCCATCTGCCTCGGGGCAGGGTGCTGTAACCAGTTTCTTCACTGGATAAGGGGAGCAGGCCTCTTGACTTCAGAGGACTGCTGTCCGTCGTTTACTGCACGAACGGTAAGTTTCGAGTAATTCTAATGTCTTTAAAGTCTTTAGTAATGATGTCTCTTGTTTTGCAGGGTTCCGGCGATGGTGGATGACGGGCTGAAGTGAGTTGAAGATGGAGCCAGTGTGATGAATAGAAGCGCCTGGAAGCACGTAAGTAAGCGCTTGTTGCCTGCTTCACGATGCGCTCTAACTGTCTTTTTATTTTGCAGGTACAAGTTCGGAGCGGCTGCAGGGTGCAGAAATACCCACTGGGTTAGATGTGGAAAGGAGTAATGGCACGTGAGTATTAAAGTTCCCCAATGTCTTTAAACGCACCTTGTTTTGTCTTTCAGATGCGGGATGCAGCGCCGAAGGCCTCCGGAGCGTGCAAAGAGTTGGTAAGCTTTTGTCTTTCAGATGCCGGAATGCAGTGTGAAGACCTCCGGAGCGCACGAAGAGTAGGTAAGCCTTTGTCTTTCAGAATGCAGCGCGAGGCGTTGGTGACAGCCGATGGCCCAGGTAAGTGAAGAGCTGTCACTGAAGACCGTAATGCTAACCTGTTCTTTCTTGTCTTTATAGGTGTTGCTGAAGACTGGATTCAGGATGGTAAGCCTTTTTCCTTAGGCCCAGGATCAGATGCAGAAGACACGATGAGCGCTCTGCTGCAGAGGATGCAGAATAACGCAAAGCAAGATTCATCCATCGGGTGTGGTTTAAATAGCCTCCTGTAGTGCTTAGGTGTCTCCTTCCACAGCCACGCCTAGGTAGAAAAGAGTTCCTGCTTTCCAGAAGAGTTCCAGTGTTCTGAACCTAGGGAGTGGCTCCTGCCACACCCAACAGGAAAAGTAGTTCCAAACAGAAGAGGATCAGAGGCTCAACTGGCAGGCAAGTAAGCAGCATGGTCTGCTGCAGGTAAGTCCACCCAAGCATTATGAGCCCGGCGCTTCCAGCGCTGGGACTGGGCATATTTATGAGCCTGGTGCCACTGGCGCCAGGACTGGGTCCAAAAGGTCCCAATTGGGACTGGTTGGCACTCGGAACCTGGGTTATGAATCTGCTTCCAAGGGAGTTGGGAAAACCCTGACCTTTTGGAAGCAGAGATCATGACAACAGGCCTATCACAAGTTTCGGAGCTCCAACAAAGATGGTTGCTGATGGACTGACACCATTTCGTAAGGTTTTCTGAACCCTTCTTTTCCCAGCAGCTGTAATTTTTTTATTGATTGATTTTGCAACGTTCCATACATCAAATCGATGCCGAATGTGTGGAAACTGCTCTTGCATGGCCTTCATTATTGTAACAGGCCTGTCGCTGGCTATCATGTCTATTTCCATTCCCCTGGATTGCAGAAGCTGAATGGATTTGATGAAACCATGTTTCTCCATGGCAACCCCATGTCTTGAAAGTGGTAAGTGCAGTAATTTCAGTTGGTTGGAGTTATCTGGGTCGGGACTCGTTACCCACTGCGCACCTTCTATTGGTAATATTCAAGGTCAGCCTGCAGCCTGGATCATGGTTCGTCTGGGGACCAACTCCAGGGTTTCCAAGTGGTTAAATGTTTTGGAGGGATGACAAACCTGTGGATGATTACGGGCGCTGGATGGATTCAATAGCCCAAAAATGTTCCGTTATGCCTTTGGTTTAAATAATGGTCTGGTCACTAGCGTAGTTGGTGCATGTGGTTATTTTATTATTTTGTGATGTTTTATTATTGTTTCTGTCGGTTTAACAGAACAAAAAGGTCAACAGAGTGGCAATAGGTGCCAGTTCGTCAACTTAAGTGAGTGCAAACAGCCGACGCACGTTTCAACCTAAGTTTTCTTCAAGGCCAAGTGAATTTGTTGGTGGGCTCAAGGTAGAGCTGTTGTCTGGTCCATCCAGGTACGGGTGCCAGTTAGGCTGGGTAGCCTGATCTAAAGCCGGGATCGGCGAGGACAGCCATAGTTCAGGAGTGGTAAGTGCAGTACTTTGCAGAAAATCCTGGACTGTCACACTGTCCGTCGCCAGCTAGCTAGAAACATTTGCCAGACAATGTACTTTCCATTGACCTCTGTTCAACATTTCAAGCATGACTAATAGCAGGGAATACGAATTCCCTTTGGTATTTGTAGTATTGAGTTTTATCAAGGAACTCAAGACCCGCAAACTGACAAAAAAGTCGATCCGCTGAACAGTGAAGCTGTTGAACAAAGGAGATTCCCAGCTGGCACTTTGCCGAGCATTGGTTGAGCAGACCATGTAAATGTATATGGAGAGGGACAGAGGATGCTTGGATTTTCAGGTGGGTGCCTTGTAATACGCGAGACACATTCACCAATGGCTCCCTGCGTATCTTGGCCCCGATTGTATGTTCACATTTGAACATATGTACAATCTCTATCAGGCAGCTATCGAACACAATGTACTTTTGCTCCTTTAGTAGCCGTTCGTCCTGCAGTACTGGTTTTTGTGAGTCAACGGTGGTGGACAAATCATCAAGACTTTGCAAACTAAAGTCGAGATCTTGTGCAAGATCATCTGTCAATTTCGTTGAAGATTCAACCTCTGTCAGTTCATGATGTGATAATTCAACATGAATTGGAGAAACAGCACATTTTTTGGTAGAACATTTTTAGCGGGTGTAGATTGTGTGAAGGGGTCGGCAAGCAGTTGGAATGCATCATCACGTTCTTCATTTTCATGTGATTGACCTGGCACAAAGTAGCAATGGTCCAGGCTGACTTTGTAAGGGTCGCATGTGACATTCCATTCATTTTCCGGCCAGTGGACAAATGCATCACTAGTCTGCTTGTTGACTGTGCCATGCTGCGCATGAGATATTAGTTGCTCCAATGTGAAATCAGTTTGGCAAGGCAACATCTTTGCAGCGATGTCTGCAACTTTATACTCCTCTAACTTCTTGGCTTCTAAACAAATAAATAGAAGATGCTAAATGTATTGCACACATACAGATCATACGAACTTGCAACTAAAAACCTAGAAAGACTAAAATATCTGCTCAAAAGCTTGTGCAAATCAAACTGGTACGTTCTTTACCCTTGTTTTCTTCGTTTGCTTCAAAACAGTGACCTTCTCTTTTATGTTGATGTTTTTAATACAGCAAATTTAATTTCAAAGCAAAGATGTGCAGGACTGGCTATTTGTACAAAGTGGCAGGTATGGGTTTGTGTACGTGTGTACCATTGTGTGCATTTCAGTTCAGTATGCACCTTCTTCTGCATTGCATCCTTTCTGTTTCATTTTACTTTTTAATCCGTATTAAAACAAATGCTGCATTAAAGGTGGATGGTGGAACTTCGACAACTATCTCGTCCTCCTTTTGAACAGGTCCACAGTTTGAGTTATTTCTTTTCACATTTCACTTTCAAGAATCACAGTACATCCAAAATTGGATATACTTTGAGACATAAATGTATGTGACCGTGCACTGTTTAAAACTTTGATTTTGGTAGTAACATTGGACTTCCCCCCCCTAATGCGGAACAGTTACCAAGGATACATTACAAAGCAAAATACTTTGCAGGGCAACATTTTAATCACTATGTTTTACAGGGTGACTTGAAATCAAGTACATTTTTGGAACTCGGATGGATATCAGGTGAAATATGAACTGAATGTTATGATCAAGTCACGTACACTCGATTCGAGGTTTTATCCATACTTACATTCTATTTGTGTTGTGACAGCAACCCTAACATAATATGGGTCAAAGTCTAAGTAAAATACTTAGCTTGGAGGTGCTCTGTTGAATGCAAACTTTTATTGTATTTTTTTGTATATTAATCTATTCAGGGAATGTACTCCAGATATGGACTTAGACGAGGCGCATGTAACCGAGGTATACATTTATGAAGAGAAATTGGACATCACAATGCATTCTGAATACATTTTCATTATGTCGATATCTTTTCCAGTCGGTCTAGTTGTTTTTGATTTGTAGATGTGTAGTTATGTTACATTGTGATATGTTTACATTGAAAGCATACCACATGCAAGTAGTTCAATCATATACAAAGAGTATTGTAATATAATTACTTGGTATGTTTATGAGGTTGATGTTGACTCCGGAAATTAAATTGATGCAGAATCTTGCTCCTTCATTTTCAGCCCAATGCACGAAAATAGTACGATGGAAAAGGAAAATTAGTTCTTGAAAAGTGGACTTATGCAACACTATAATATTTCACTTTCTGCTGGTTGGTAGGGCTCACGATTGGGATAGAAGGGGTGTCGGTGGTTGCATCGCTTGTCAGGGTCTGTTCTTCCATCAATGTGCTCTAAGTGAAGAAGGATATGTCAACCAACACATTTCCCAAACATAATTTCCAAGGGGCACTGTGGAAGTTTTCATCAAGGATCACATTTACTGGTCAGAGGCTCCAGAAAGCGGGGAAAGATGAAATATACTAAGACGAAATATTTGGCACTTGTGTTGAATCCAGTGACCATGGAAAATGGAGTAATAGAACAGTGATGTAGATAAAAAGATGGAAGATAATACGTATTAATGCAGACCATCGTCCTTCATACCAACAAATATAACAAACTCAACGTGCACTACTCACCAGCCACATGCAGAAATTGAGGTGGGACGTCATTTGGAAGCAATTTAGGAAGAACTCGCAGTTGACGTTTTTTCGTGTACCTTGACTGGTCCTACATATCGTGGGTGAATTGCAGGCTGCAGACACGGAATCAAGAATACCTTGGCCTTAATCACAATCTCGTACACCTTACAACCGCAATTTCTAAGCCATCTTCTTATTAAATCAATATCCTTTGGGAATACATGCAGCATAGTACTGAATCTTTGACGTGGCTTGCAGAACTGCAACCGACAACCATACATGATGCCATTCTTGAAAAGTGTGTGAGATCTGCAAAAAGAAAAATGAACTATTAGCACGAATAACACAGGATGAATGTGAATAAAGCCATTTGCACCTGAGATTTGTCTTTAAAGTTTAATTAGAATAAAGACAGAAACGCTGTGTGACCTAGCCCCGTGAACTCTGCAACAACTTTATTATACAATTGTTATACTGCACATTGTGCTACAACGCACAGTGATGAATTGTGGTAGTTAACGAGAGGAAAATACCTGTATTAATCGCTAATGCATAAGTCTTTGAGATACATGAACATTAAAATCCTGGGTACATTTGGCGGAAATCGACATAAACGTTCATAGTAATGTTCGATGAACATAGGGAAGTAATTAGTTGACTTACCCTTACTGAAGAGATGAGCAGATTCAGCAAGCAGAGGAACAGGTACCTCGATGACGATATACCTAGTAGATCTCACAGATGTTATCAAAGTGTTATCAAGGTGAATCTCAAGGTGTTTAAAAAGGCTTCCAGAAGTGATTCTGGATGTGAATGGATGACATGTTCATAGACACCCACTCTGCCGCCATCCCAATGGTCCCCATCTGCCTTATGAACCTACCATGCTACCTTTCCAGTGCACAGGCATAGGCCTACTTGTGCAGCATATAGGGCAATAGGACCAGGTTTGTAACGCAAAGCTGGTTGTCATCCTTATTTGACAACTTGATCGGTCACACCCACCCAGACCCCTTGGGAGCGCATGGTCATAGGTGTGAGATAACATTTATACTGGAGGTTTGGGTGGATGGGCATGTGGTGAGCATGAAAAGGCCGGAACAATGCAGAAGTGACAAAAACATTTGTTGATTGCAGGGGCTGGGCATTGAAGAGGGGAGTCTGGAGACACTGGGTCTGGGGAGGCCATGTGGACAATGGTGAATGTGCGGCAGATGCCTTTGAAGTGTACATGGTGTTTGACAACTCGAACGGTCACACCCACCCCACCTCCTTGGGAGCGCACGGTCATAGGTGCAAAATGCCATGAATACTGGAAGGGTGGATGGATGGGCATGAGGTGAGCGCGAAAAGGCCGGAACAATGCTGAAGGGACACAAACGTTTGTTGATGCAGGGACTGGGCTTTGAAGAGGGGATTCTAGAGATCCAGGGTCTGGGGAGGCCATGTGTACAATGGTGAAAGTGTAGATGGTGTTTGACAACTAGAGCGGTCACACCCACCCCGCCTCCTTGGGAGCGCACAGTCATAGGTGTGAAATGCCGTTGATAATGGAAGGCGGATGGATGGGGACAAGGCGAGCGAAAAGTGCACCAACCAGGGCTGGACTGGGCTACTGGGTACTCTGGAGATTTCCCTGTGCGCCTCTGCACTCTCTGCCTATTTTGTATTTTATTTTCACATTATATCATATGAAAAGGGCAGAGAGAGATCAAAATTTGTAATATGGGACCACTTTGCAAATTATTTCCATTGCCTCCATTAGTTCACAGTCCACCCGGGCAACAACCATTCTAGCATGACACTCATAGACGATTGCGACTGTTCTTGACTCACTGAAAAACTCCAAAAATATCCTTATTTAATCAGATGTATTTTATTTAATTGGGTGATGTTGATGGCACCAAGCAACTATTAATTGTATACTTGAGGTTGAAGTACAGTATGAGAAAATCCCCTGTACTGTCCGCTGTCACTGGGGAATTTGTCGCGAATGGCTCGAAAGACACAGGTGGGTATTTCTCATCGATTGTTGTATCCAAGCCTCCCATAAAGCCACCATGTAAATGAACGATAGGACACCAGCCTGTACCACCTGAGTAAGAGAAACATACATATTTTAATTGAATGAACCTGAAAAGTGTAGCAGCCAACTTCAAAAAGTGCATCTGAAATTCGATGGCATAGTTACCCTTAGAAAAATGAAGGCAGGAACACTTACAGCACAAGTCCCCACTATATGCTAAAAGGAATAATTATAAAACACCACAGAGGTTTGATCTACCATCTGCCTTGCTTGGATCCTAGTGATATAGGTGTAGATGTGTTGCTTTTGGGAGAAAATACTGATGCACGGCAGTAGGGCTGCAGTGGGTATTCTGGAATGGTCAGTGCAAGGGGGTCAGATGAGTATCAACATGAAAGCAACTGAGGGGCCGGGGCTGGAGGGCCCTGGACTGGAAGGGTTGGGGTTGAGAGGGCACAGGCAGTTTAATGGAGATGAATGTACACTTGGGATATGGCTTGTCACAGTCTCACGCACTCCGCAGAGCACATTCTTTTAGTAATGATACTACAGAATTGGAACAACAGCATGACTGGACTTTCATAAGAACAGTGCTCGTGCGGAGCTGACAGGGGGAGGCAATGGTGTGTGTGGGCTTGCTGTGCCAGGCACTGGGGAAGGTAGAGCTGCATTTCTACTGAGAGATGGATCACAATTCAGAGAAAGTAGAAGAAAAACATTAAATTCAAATGGTCTAGGAAGTAAAAATGACATCACATCTAGAGTATACTTACTCGTAACTTGGATTGCACGGGCGAACTGTTCCACAAAGTTCATGCATAAGCACCATCATAATCCTCAACACGGACCTTGTGAGGCAGGCTGCCATGAAGTCATGCAGCTCTGTAATGCTAAGCGGTGGTGTGTCGTCTTCGGCTATGTAGGTAGAGCATACAGAGTTTTCTCTGCAGCAGCAGTAGTCCACCTTGGTTGGCCTGACCTTGCAATGATTGTAAGTACACCACATTGAAATGCCTCCCATGCGACTTGGCTGTGGCTCATGCTCGGGAGATTGAACTTGCAAACTATTGTCTGATTCCCCATTGTTTCGGCAGCCTTCTCTTTCCATTAGTTCCTCCTCTGAATACTCAGACTCGTACTGGTAGGGCTGAATTGTTGACATTGTATGACAAAGATTTAACCAAAATGCAAGTAACGAGTGAAATCAGTTCCACTACTGTAAGTAATGGATCGCAGGGGCTTCATACTAGTAAGATAGCTCAACCAAGCAGAAACGAGCCACGGGGATCTAAACTAAATACAGTGAAACTGTTGACTAAGAAACTAGAGTGTTGCCTGATCAGAAAGGGTCTGTTTATACTTCTTGAGGAAAGCAGCGTCCTGCCTATTCCATGGAGACATGTCAATAACTTGCGGACAGAGTACGTTGAATCGAGATGTGCATTGACGTTGTGGAATGGGCCGAACACGTCTAGTGATGTCAGCTTCAGGGGCGGGTATTTTGATTTATTGCTGCAGGTGCACTTAAACTTAGGGCGATTGATCCACGGATAAGATGGTCGCACCCAACACATTGGGCCTCATTACAACCCAGGCGGTCCGGAAATAACGGTGGCGGTAAACCCGCCGGCACCGTTGTTTCCGGACCGCCTGAGTCCGACCCCTGCAGGCGGGAGGTGATGTTCCCGCCAGGTCTGACCTGGTGGCTTTAACACCTCCCGCATGCAGGCGGACGAGGAAACACCGGCAGCATTACGAGATGCTGCCGGTGTTTCCATGATCCCCATTTCCATCGAGTCCCATAGGACTCGATGGAAATGGGGATTTACACCATTCCACCTCCGAGATTCCCGGAAAACCGGGGTTGTAATGCCCCGGTAATTCCGGGAATCACGGAGGCGGAATGGTAATACAAGTCCAGCATTAACCAGGCGGTTTTACCACCTCGATTAACGCCGGACTCGTAATGAGGCCCATTGTTTCCACATGTGTAAAATAAGGAAAACTAAAGCAAGATGCGATCGATCACTGTATGCTTATAACAACTTCCCTGAACAATCAGGACAATAACATTTATGAGCGCACTATTCCTCTTAAACACCTTGAAATCCAAGGTACTTATCAAGTGTCCTTACCATGTAAGAGTAATTAGCTCTGCGAACTCTTAAGAACAATGATCAGATCAGAATAGACAGGTAGGGATATTGTTCAAATGGATAGAAATATGCAAGAAGACATTGGGCCTCATTATAAGTATGCCGGTACGGTAACAACGGTGCCGGTAAGCTACCGGCACCCATGTTACCGGACTGGCAGACTCAGAGTTCTGCTAGTGGGTGCCTTTCAGCCCACCAGGTCGGAACCTGGAACGGCACCCGCTCGCAAACCTTGACAGATGCATCAGCACTGTTGGACAAAGTGCCGGTGCATCCGTCCTCCCCATTCACATTGAGTCCAATGGGACGCGAATGGCAATGGGGAGTAATTTTTCCTGGTGCCCAGCAATGGGGAATTACTGGAACCGCCGGGGCTGTAATGCCCGGCAATGGGGGTAAATCCCCATTGCCGGGCACTGGAAGAAAAATGACTCTGCGTCAGCCGTGCCGTTTTTACCAGCACGGCTACCACCAGGGTCATAATGAGGCCCATTGTCTTAAATGTATTCAATAAGATCACTCACTTTAGGAGACTCAGAAAGGATCCTGAGTTGGCAATTGAACAAAATAATTTTGAATGTAGAGCCAAGGGCCTAGACATTAATTGTATTTCCAAACAGGAGGCTGACTGTCTAATCCCTGGTGCAGTATCTATCCCCTCACTCCATGCACTACCCAAAATACATAAAACTCCATTGAGATCACCTCAAAGCCCCTTTGTGCAATGCTTTGGTTCTTTGAGTTACTCAGCAAATATGTTTACATACTTGTGCAACACCTGAGACAGAAAAGGATTCAACCTTAGTGATTAAGATCTTTCATGGCTTGCCCTTCGATCCTGAGGCCCAGTTTCTAGAAACATTGGACGTCTGTGCATTGTACATTAACATCCCACAACAGGAAGCATTTGAATGTATCTGAGCTATTGAATACTATTAATCCAGAGCATGCTGCTTGTTGTGGAAATTCTCAGCCTGGCAATGGAATTCAATTATTTCAAATTCAAAAATACATTCAATCAACAGGTTAAAGGTACAGTAATTGGGGCAGATTTTGTCCCAAGTTTCATAATCTTATTTATGTTCTTGTGCATGATTTATCAGAGAACAATTCTTCCTTCTTTATAGCCACATCTGGAAATGATACTTCAATAATGTAATAATGATGTGGAATAAAGATGGCCAATTACTGGCTGCAGCACATTCATCTCTGGCGGAATGCACACAATACCCATATACAATTCACTAAAACAATGAGTAATGACCAAATCAACTTTTTGGACCTTCTGATCAGGCATGATGCAGGAAAACATATGTTCACTTTATCATAAGGCAATGGATACGAATACCCCACTTCGCTACAACAGTTTCTGCCCTTTGGCTCATCAGCCCCTAACACATGCACTGCTCTCAAACCACCCATACAATCCACTACCTCCTTTCACTTACCCATTTTGCTTCCCAACAATTTCAACACCACCATCACCTTTGCACTAAACCAATTAGCCCCCTTAAAAAAAACAGAAACCCCATGACCACCCCCAACAAACTATGGTTCAACAACCCCCTGCTCACCATCAAAGAGGTAGCCTGGTGCCTAGGAAGAGCCTGGTAAATAAACACCCCTCCCTACCAGGAAACCCCTCAGAGACTTCTGATCCAAATGCAAGATCAACATACACAGCGCCAAAGCCAACTACTACGCCCAAGAGCTTCAATCCATCCCAATCACACATATACACTTCCCAACATCATCCACTCACTTTCAGCACTACCATCCATTCCAAACACATCCCCATCCACCTCAGTATTCAATCCCCATTGACTATTTTAACTACAAAATACACATTAGATAAGCCCTCTTCTGTACAGATCCGTTTCTCCCCCACACTGCCAAACACACAAAAACATGGGATACATTCCATTCCATCAACTAAGATGTTAGGCAGAATCCTGTGCAGTGCCCGTAGGGACAGCCTGTACTACTGTGTTAAAGTGGTAGCAGTAGCGGAGCAGCCAGGCTTATCTCAAGAGTATATGAGCAGTAGCAGAGATTACACAAAGGGACCACAATCACTGTGACTCAAGCAAACACTGACTCAAGGTATCAGGTAAAAAATATAAGTGCATTTATTTTTAAACCATTTGTTATAAACACAACACTTCTATTAATTCAAAAACCACACGTAAAATACACTACAACTAACCAATTCACTTTGTACGGTATACTTCAAGGTAAGTACCCTGTGTTTTAGCGGACCGGTGTTATGAAACAAAAGACGTTATCGGGTTTACACTTGCAATCACTTTTTGACAGTAATGACAGTTCGGTCTTACTAAAGAAACGCGTATCCGCGGCATGAAATGTTACCAGGGCAAAAACACACTTAGCACCTGAGATACCCAGGGAGAGTTGGGGGCAAGAATCATAGGTAATACTTTTGTCAAGGCAGACAGAATCAGGGAACACCGTTAGACAAAAATTCAAAAGTCAATAGGCCGGAGCCTGTGTCAAGTGGAACCGGGTTCCTGTTGTCGAGGATCACACAGTCAGATAGTTCACGATTCAGCATAGCCAGGAGTACTTAGATATTGTCAACAGAGGAAGCAAAAGTTATGAGAAGGAGGGAAGTCAAGGGCAAGCCTTGGAGGCGAAGAACAGGGATTCAGCCAAATTCCTCGAGCAGAACACAGCTGTTGCCACGGCAGTTGTTCCTGGTAGTTTCCTGCAGACCCTCGGTTCCTGGAGCTTCGATCTGAAGGAGGACGTCTGGAGGGGTCTGCACCACACAGGGATGAAGCCTGTGGTTACAGTAGTCAGCCTCAGAAAAGGAGTTGGTGGGAAGTCTAAAAGACAACCCTGTGTCACTGCACTGAAGGTGCTGCGTAACACACACACACGAAGGGGGAAACTGAAGTGGTGTACTCCAGAGTCCACAATCACAAAAACAGATGAAATACACATGGCAAAACACAGTTAAGAGTGGGAAGAAAGGGGTACACTCTTACCAAGTGGAAAAAATAAACTCCAGAGATCCAGCAAAGCTGCTGGGGGACTCACTAGGTAAGGGAAATTAGCCATTGAATGAGAATTTTCCCTAACATAAGATACCCTCATCAATATGGGGTGACACTTCATCTCCGTGCCACCTTATCAATGAAATCCCACACCAGTCAAATGTGGGGACTACAAGGATTTTCCCTATTACCCCCTATTCAACCTACTGAGGAGAGGTTCCCAGTGATGCCCCTCTTTGCCCAAAGGAACATGACAGGCCAACAGGCCAGAAACGCTTGAAGCTACTCATCCTTTTTTGGTCAAGCCCCAAGTGCACCACAGGCTGACATGTACACAGAAAGGTATTCCCTCAGGTAGCCATTCAGACCTAACCCAGTACATATCCTTTCAGAAACTGGGGACTGGGGGCGCAGTTGAGCAGCCAAGGAATATGGCTGCCTAGCCTGTGAGCTCCGTTCCTGCCCACCAGAATCTGCTAAGTATCGGCGCTAATCCTTATCATCCCCCAACGGTACTGCCACGATTCTTCTGCTGCTACTCTCCTCTCCCTGTGGCCCAAGTCTGGGGTGAAATCGGTTCCAGAAGCCTGTGTATCAAGCGCCTGGGCCCGCGGCGGTGTTCTGCCTCCTTGTGTGGCAGTTCTCGCCCGCTGCAGCGTCCCCCGCCGGAAGGCGCTGCCGTGTTTGATCCCCGGGCGCCACCATCTGCAGACTACCTGCGGTGCCTCTACGCCAGGGGGATCTTCTCTGTCGCTTGAGCCCCCACGGTCCACACGCTGGAACTTACTTTCCTATCACTCCCTTGGCCACCCCAGAGACAGCGGCTGTGGAGCCACCTTTAGGTGCTCTCGCCTCATTTGACTCCACATATTCACGTGCTGGGTGTCTCCCACCGCGGATCTGCGATTCTCAGGGTGCTACTGAAGGGGGAATCACCCCACTCTCTCAACGCACGTAGCTGTGAACAGTGTCATCCATTTAATCCAGGGGGGACCCCCTACCTGACTCACTAACAGCTCATCACCCTGCGGGCCCAGGCATACTCCAAAGTGACACAAATCACACAGGGCTCGCCGGTCCTCCCCCAGCTCTCTCCAACTGCGGCGTAGGTGGCCGCTGCGAGGTCCAGCACTATACAGCCCCCCAGGCTATTTTCTGCCCACTGCTGCTTCACCATTAATGCCCTGCCACAAACTAGCCCCCTCTATCAGGTTGTGACAATACCAGCCCCACCGAACTTGTCCTACCTACAAGCTGCAACCGCTGACCTCCTACCATCCCCTCTAAGAGGACCCAGCCTCCGACCACCACCTACCCCACCAAGTCAGACACTGCTCCCCTCCACAGCAATGTCTAACACGGCACAAGGTGTTGGCAAGGTGGGTGCCATGGACAAGTTTACCAAGGCGGCGACCAGGGGGGACCAGGCGTCCTCCTCTGCAGCACAAGAAGATGACGAGGTCCTGCCGGACCCCCCGCAACCAGACTTAGCCTCAATGATAGAATCCATGGGCAAAAACTTTGCAGCCTTCCATGAAAAGCTAGATGACATCAACGCGAATGTAGCTTCCTTAAGGGCTAAACTTGACTAACATGGGGCCATGATCACAGAGGCGGAGCAAAGGATAGGAACTAATGAGGACAATGTGCATACCCTACAAAACACAGTCTCGTCCGAGACATGAAACAGGTCAAAGCTAAGTGCGACGACCTCGAATCGAGGTCGCGAAGAAATAATATTCGCATAGTGGGGGTTCCCAAATCTGCGCTAAAGGGGCGCATGGAGCTTGCGGTCGCAAAAACTCATCAAAGACCTCCTTGAAGACCCCGACCTCTCACCATTCTTCACAGTTGAAAGAGCTCATCGCTAACTGGCACCTCGGCCTAAACCAGGTGACTTCCCCTGACCAATAATTGCATAACTACTAAGTTACAAGGACAGAGACCACATACTCCGATTGGCCAGGGAGAAAGGGGAACTAAGGCTGGATTCACAAATCATCAGAATCTTCCCTGACTTTTCGGTGGGGGTGCAGATGGAGAGACGCCGATTCAGTGGGGTGAAGAAAATGCTAAGAGCTAGTTAAATCGCGCACGCAATGCTTTTTCATGCTTGTCTAAAATTCACCCATCGCAACAAGCTCTACTTCTTCACGGTCCCCGACGAGGCTGTTAAGTTCATTGAGGCGCAGATCCCACTGGCGGATCCCCTAGAAGAACCGATGGACAACGACTAATACCAGGACTCCCAAGCTCCTTCTGTAGACCCAAGTGGCCTTGGCTGATCGATTGTCTGCTCCCCTGGTGTGCTGATGCTCTCCCCCTAACTGTCCCATTTCGGGCCCAACGTGGCCCATCACCACCATATCAAGAGCACTACTCCTTGTAGGGGTCACATCCTCAATTCACTTGAATATAACACCACACACCGGGCCTGAACTTCGAAAGCTAAATCGTACTGTCATACACTGGCCTGGGGCAGTACCAGCTTGGACCTCGCTACCCTCGAACATGTGTTTCCTTTCTTCGTAACCTAAGTTTCATCACCCGTTCAAAAGATTAATGATGTAGCATCATAAAATGCATTAACAAATGTGGGTCGGACGGCAGCGGAAGCCCCCACTGCAGCTGCAATGCCTTCTAAGGCGAAGTGTTTTCATACGAGCCCCGGTTGGGCTACCTCTCAAGTGTTGCCGAGTTGGGGATGGCACGCAGTTGTTTGTTCCAATGGTGGGTATCAATGCACTGCTAGTTTGCAGTGAGGGTGGGGGTTGGGGAAGTTGGGGAATGTTATACACAAAATGGCAGGATGGTTGTGACTGGCTCCAAAGAGAGGCGTTTTTACACCGTTGCAGCGTATATTGCGGTGGTCAGAGACAGATTCTACACTATGGATGTTCCATAAACTATCTGCATGGCTATTAGAATGATGACATGGAATTTTCTAGGCTTGACCAATTTCACAAAGTCCCGTAAGATCACAGCATATGCACAAAGGTATGGGATCAAGGTACTCCTACTGCAGGGGACACACGCTCTGAAACTCTTATCATCAAACCTAGCACAGACCTGGGGCCCCAACAGATACTATACCCAATACTCCTCTCAAGCCAGGGGAGTTCTTACTCTCATCCACAAGTCGGTAAAATTCGTTCTCCACACATCCCACGTTGACACAGAAGGTATATATGTTATTCTACATTGCACTTTAGCTAACGAAGAATGCTTGCTTGTTAACTCATACGCACCCAACACCGATTCCCCCGAATTTATAGACGCAATATCCACCATCCTCATGAGATATGTAGAAGTCCCCATTATATGGGGGGGGGCATGAATCTTATACTTGATAATGTCCTGGATAGAACGACCACTACTCGCAGGACCACAACTAGTGCAGCCAAACAACTCCATACACACATGTGCTCCTTGAATCTACATGATGCATGGAGAACGCTCCATCCCCAGGAAAGAGACTATACTTTCTATTCAACGGTACACGACAGTTCCTCAAGAATAGATCTGTTTCTCCTGTCTGGTAGGGTAGGGTAGGGTTTCGGAGATCAAGACCCTCCCACGCACTATCTCTGACCACTCCCCCGTGCTGCTGCAGATCCAACTGGGTAATACACTAGCGGTCCGACCCGCCTGGTGCTTTAAATCTAATGCCCTATCCGACATTGTCTTTAAAGCCGAGATCCTATCGGACATAAACACTTTCTTTGAAAACAACAATACGTCCGATACACCCGAAGGGACCCGCTGGGAGGCATTTAAAGTATTCATTAGAGGGATGTGTATCTCTAGGGAAGCCGGCGTCCTCAAAGCCATAAGGCAGGCCTTAAACAACTCTGAAACCAGGCTCAAAACCCTAGAACAGGAGTGTGTTTCCACACCAGCATCAGCAACCCTTGCCAAGATTAGAACAGAACTGGAACAATTTGAGTCTCACGCGTTAAGTGAGGTGCGATATTATGCTCGTCCCGTGGCTGCCCGAAGGTATGGTGAAGGGGAAAGACTGGGTAGAACCCTGGCCAAGTTGGTGCATGCGGAGGGAGGCAGGAACTGAATAGATAGAATTATTGATGAAAAGGGTTTAAGACACTGGTCTGACCAAACCATCCTTGACACTTTCGCCAGCTTTTATGCCAACCTATATGGTCCCCGGCCTGAGCACACAGCCCACGACCTGAATGACCTGCTAGAATCCATACCTATGACCCTTATCTCCCAGAACACCAGGGGACATCTCGATGCCCCGTTCTCCTTAGATGAGATAGTCCAGGTAATTTCAGACCTACCTAAGAATAAGGCTTCGGGCCCCGACGAGCTCACATCTGAGTTCTACCAGGAGCATGTTGCAGTCTTAGCACCCGTACTACACGGGGTCTGGACCAAATCACTCTGATTAAACCCCTCCCCTCCTCCTTAAGAGAAGCCTTAATAACAGTCCTCCCCAAACCAGGGAAACCCCCAGACGAATGCGGGTCCTACAGGCCCCTGTCGCTCATTAACACAGACATGAAAATCTTTGCCAAGACAATCGCCAATAGGTTCCTTCCATTCATGCCCCATTTGGTCCACGCTGACCAAAGTGGATTCGTCCCTGGTCGCTCTACGGCACTTAACATCCGCCGCCTATTCAACGTACTGTCCAGAATCGACCCGAATGCTGACGCAGTAGCGGTCACACTAGACGCCCAAAAGGCATTTGACATGGTCTCATGGCAATACTTATGGGCCGTGCTGGAAAAAATGGGAGTAGGACCAAACATGATCTCCTATATAAAACTAAATATATACAGGACCGATGGCCAGGGTGCTGGTCAACTCTGTTTCCTCCTCTCCCTTTGCGCTACACAGAGGTACCCGACAGGGATGTCCATTCTCCCCCATCCTTTTTGCGCTCTCCATTGAGCCCATGGCCGATCACGTCAGAGATCGACACACCCACAAAGGCATTCACCTACTAGACACGCCGGAAATCATTTCACTGTACGCGGATGACGTACTGCTATACGTCAGAAACCCCTCCTCATACTTAGACCCGATCATCCAAGACATAACCAAAATAGGCACGTACCCTGATTTCACCATCAATTATTCTAAATCAGAAATGTTCCCTCTCACTATAGCAACTCAGCAACCAGCATGTGAATTCCCCCTATGCTGGTCCCCAGGTGGCATTAGGTACCTCGGGGTGCAAGTGTCACTAACCAAAGCTTCCTTGCTGGCGGACAACTACGAGACAACAGCACAGCTCATTGAATCCAAGATGCTCAAATGGCGCAATCTCCCATTATCCCTCGCGGGCAGACTCGCCCTAATAAAAATGATTGCGGTCCCCAAGCTCCTCTATATTTTTGCTAATGTATCAGTGTGGCCCGGGAAGCAATACTACAAGAGGCTTCATTTGGCGTGTGCCCAATTTCTCTGGCATTCCGGAGCGGTCCGTAAGAAGTGGCAACATATGACTTTACCCAATGAAAAAGGGGGTTTTACAGCCCCAGATCTAACACTGTACTGGAACGCGGCACAGGCCCAACACACCACCCACTGGTACACTCACCTGAACCCGCCCCCCCACGTTAAATTAGAGAAACTAGCTGGGGAAGGGACCAATATCATGACCTTACTACTACACCGTACATTCCAGACAGATGCTCCATCAGACCCGGTGGCCACCACAAGAAGAGCATGGAATAGTATCCTGCACTCTGAACAAGAGCAGTGCCCATACTACAAGTGGCTTCCCAGTTGGGAATTTCCTGCACTCTCCCCTACATACGAACTACAGTTCCTACGACACTGGGAAAACTTGGGCTACCGAGCCCTGACCGACCTATACCCCGATGGTACATTTATCACCACTCAAACATGGCGGCCCGGGCACTCTAACTCTACGCTCGAGCTGCTTCAATACTGCAGGCTGAGAGCAGCGATACGGGTAATATGGCTATCGTTCCCAGATGAACCCCCAGGCTCACCTGAGCTCCAATACATAGCAAACTCTTCAGGAGGCAGGGGCATAGTGTCCTCTCTGTACAAAATTCAGCTGGGAAAACGCGAGAATATATCCTTCAAACCACGGGAAGCATGAGCCAGGGAGCTGGAAATGGAAATCACTGAAGAAATGTGGAGCAAAATGTGTGCTCACACGCGCAAAGTCTCCCTTAGTGCCAGATTCAATACAAACTCCTCAACAGGCTTTATTACACACCGCACAGAGTAGCGAAATTCACACATACTCCGACTCATACATGCCCGAAATGCAAATATGGCGAGGCAGATCATTTACATATGTTTTGGTCCTGCGCTGCGCTAAATACGTTTTGGATGGAAGTGACAAAAGCGCTCTCAGAGATAATTGGGTCCCCAGTAGATCTGGACCCATTGGCCTTGTTGTTCAAAATCTGGGCGGGGGAAAATGAATGAAAAATGTCAAAACATTTAAATGTAAGTGCTATTGTCGCCAAAAGATGCATATTACAATGCTGGAAGCGTCGAACCCCCCCACCCCCACCCTCAAGGTGTGGTTGAAAGCCCTCACCTGGGTACAAATGTGTGAAGAAGAATATATCGGATCCTTGCCCATACCATCCCGCCCAAAAAATGTGTGGTCAGAATTCTGCAGCTATCTGAACAATAGAGACGAGGTCGAGTGGAGCTCTACCCCCCACCAGCCCAGCCTAACTCACCATGAAAAATGTGTCGTCTGCGTTTTCTCTATGCTGTTAACCCACGCTAATATAAGATGTTTGTAATAGTTATGATGCAATGCCTATATGTACTATTATAATGTTTGCTCATCTCTGCGCAATCTGTGTTGTACCTGTCTCAACTTCCTGCCAATAAATAAAAGTAAAAAAAAAAAAAAAAAGAAACTGGGGACTCAGCAGAGATTGTGGATTGAAATACCCTAGTGGACAGCCTCGATTAAGCACCAAGAAGCCACGATGCTGATGTCATTAGTGACACCACGAGATAGCAGCGTTAGTCATGAAGAATACTCACAGCCATGCACCGCATTACATGAACACACATTTGCATACATGCTGAACATTTTTACACAGTTCCATAGCTAGAGGACGGATACATATACATTCTGTCAAAGCTTTATTATTTTTCTCACTAGCCAAATGCAGTAACGCAAAAACACAAGGCAACAAGAGATCCTGAGCAAGCGTGCAGGTGCTTATGGTGAATAACCCTATGGGACTACAGGAGTATATATGGAGCCTGGTAGGACCATGCGTGACTAGTCTATAGGTTACCTAGCAAAGTAGGAGCATGTAGAAATCACATTATAAGTCTAAGGAAAATTACAGAATGCCTTAATCCACAGACACAAGATGAGAGGAGCTGACTCAGACTGCATGGAGCGCAAAGCAAGCTCACAGCCAAGGTCAGAGATGAACAGTCAAATTCCAAACCCTAGACAACAAGGGACCAGCTGCAGGAAAATGGAATAAATACTCATAAATTCAGACCCAAGAGCTCAATGTTGTGGTCTACAAGGACATGATATAGCCAAACCTAGACAATGGGCATTCACCCGTGCTGGGAACAAGAGCCGATCCCCAGCAACCCAGCTGAAGAGTGAAACAAGTGTTGCAATGTGGAGACATACTCTCATAAGAAAAGGTGGTACACTACCAGATACAATTCAGACACATAGACATTTCACATCGCCTTGAAGAGGTACACAGGGATCGGAGAGCCAAGTCGCGTCCCAGGCCTGGGGAGACCAATTGTAGCCAGTCATGAGATAGAAAATCAGGGGTGGATGGCAAGGGGCATGAACCAATGGTAAACCCACTACTCTGCAACAATGTAATAGATAGTTTCTTGGGAACAGAGCAGGTCAGCCACCTGACATGCAAGGACCAGTAGAATAACCTCTATAGGGTACATCTGTATGGGTTACCACTCTCAGCACACAATCCGTGTGGGGATAGGTTTTTTGGGAAGGGCCCAGGTGATGATGACTAATCATGTCAAAACCAGGGAGCATGCATTGTAAAGTTGAGTTGTACTGGAGAATCTTGATTGTCTTGTATGATCCCTGTTGGTTTTTTGTCATAAACCGCAGTTCTAACTTACGGTTGGCTGAGTACTCCATTTATTCTGGGGAAGGGAATTTTGGCCCTTGGGAGTGGGAGTAACCCCCAGACGACCTTTGGCATACCTTGGAATTACCCCAACACTATACATTGAATTCCTGAGACAAACTCTAAGCTGCCACAACATCCGGTTTTACCAATACGCAGACGACACAGAAATATACTTCAAGATCTCCTCTGTGTCAGGAATTCACATCCTCATAAATGTCTCTTCACCAGCACCAACTAAGTGGCAACCCACTTCCCAAAAGTGGACCCATCCAAAACTAAATGGCTCCTCATCTGCCCCCGAACTAGATATACACCTGACCTCACCCAGGATCAATGAACTCAGTACAGACAACCCAACCATATTGCTCACACACGTATTATAGGTCTAATACTTATATTACAAAGTGGTGGCTCGATTGTGTCCACCCACGGAATGTAAATGTGGTGGCATCACATGCATGAAAAGCACTCCTTACATATGCACAATACTATATAAATACATAATTAGGTGTCAGCCATGACAGGGACACCCAATCGCCAAATTGCAGACCTCCCTTTTATGACTTCAGCCTGTGGCGCAAATGCCTCTAAATAATGATGTTGGCTTAAGTAGCAACACCTGAGTTCATGGTGGGGAAGAACAGGATTGACCAATCCCCAAGCCAGACTGATAGTCTCACAAAAGTCCATGCTCAACTTATTATCACCACAATTACCCAACAGCCCAGCATTTAGAAGGTGGATGGCATTTGGGGAGGGGTGGGAAGTTGCAGATGGTTGTAGAGTGTGGAACAGACTGGATCAGAAGAATGGAGGAAAGAGGAAAGAGCAGGGAAAGGAAGGAGTACCAGGAGTGAAAGATCAAAAGGAAGAAAGGTGTACCCAGAAGTTGGGAATGAGAAAAGAGACCATCAGGAGAAAAGATAAATTAAATGCCAAGCAATGGAAGGAATTGGGGAAGGAAGGAGGCAATCAGATGAGGAGATGGAGGAGGGAAGGAGAGAGAATACCGACAGATCCCAAAGGAGGAGGAAGATAGACAGAGGTGATGGACACTGAGGACCCAGGATAGGACCCAGATTTGTTATTTGTTTTTGTTTATTTATTAGTTATTTATATTGCGCTTCATGCCAGACTCCTCCAGCTTCTACCAGGGATCGAATCCATGTTTCACAGCATGGCTCTGTACCCCAGGCATGTGCATTGCACATGAGCTAATTTCCCAGCAAAACCAAGGTGGCCTGCGAGCAAAGAGGCCCCACAGGCTCAGCCTTTTGCCAAGATTTATAAGGTGGAGCCAGTGGGTCCAGGCTGGATAAAGGTCAGCCTGCTGAGCTGAAACAAGGGGCCTTGTGGACCTGGAACCAAATAAATGAAAAGCCCAAGCTTACAAACTCTGAATAGTGGACAGATAAGAGACGATACGGGTTATCCAGTATCCTTAATTGTGAGATTGCCTCTATTGACAATCCCAACAAACAAGTGACACCAGAGAAGGGGAAAGGTCTGGTGCAAATCACCCTTGCTGAAGGGCTAAAATAGCAACAGCCTAGAAATCCACCCAGAATAGATGGGGAAGAAATAACCCAACATCCATCATCTGATATTTTCACTAAGGAGGCTACAGGCTCATTGAACCTTAAATGACTCTGAGTGACTTTGTTTTATGAACTCCGCCGTAGCCCACCATCTTGATCACAGACTACATTGGTACTTTTGTGGATGATTAAGTTTACTTATTCCTCTGTCTGCATACCTTGGTGTATGCATGTCCCTTTTCAACAAGGATTGCCTCATAAACGATTTTATTGGCTTTATCCAGAATCATTACTCTAAAAATCAACAAAGAAAATGAAATGTGTGACCATTTCTTTAACTTTACTGAAGTGATAGCACCATATATGGCCCAGTCTTCCTGTTAGGCACTCATAAGAGGTTGTGACAAAGCCTCAGCCATCTGTTTCAAATGTGTATGTGTAACCTGAAAGCTATCAAACATCCCCCCCCACCTATACACTAATTGGAAAAGGATAACAATTCCGGTGGTATCCTTTTGTAACTATGTCCTGCATGATGGTACCTGTGACTTTCCAATTCTCCTCTATATTGATTGATTTATTTGTAGTAATTTAGCATTCCAGTATAGAGTTTTCATATTTGAATTTATGTTGGAACTTGAAAGCACAGCATTGTTAACAGATTTCAAAGAAATGTGGTGTGATTGGTCCTTGGAGATGGGAATGCTATGTCCTTATAAAAAAAACATTTTCAATAAGTATTTCTGCAGATTTTCTCAATATCATATCTTTAACACGTTTTGAGTCACATATTTACTTGAAGGGTTGCTCAACGTTTGCCTTTGTGACAAAATTACCTTTCGCAAGGGTCTCCAATAAACAGTCAATGAATTCTACTCAACATTCTGGCTCATTTAGTGTTTCCAGAGGTATTTCTGCAGTTCGCAAGACATTGTCGAGGTCTTTTGCATAGCATTCATTGTGATATATTTTGTTATAGGCATGAGCGTCTTTTGGATGGATATGCCCACTCAAATTATCACTTTCTGTTGGCTATTTTCACTCAGCTGAACTGAATCATACTTCTTCTTACCTACATCTTTAGTACAGTGTGCAGTGGATGACTCTACTGCCAAAGAAACAGGCATTTCTTTGTAATTGCACACTACTTTTTTGGGCTCTTGTACAAGGAAGCTCCTTCCTGCTCACTGATCTCTCGACAACATCTTTATGTTCTCCCAGTTGCATTTTGTATCTGACCTGTAGTCTGTCAATATTACCTTTGTGTGTGTACTTCCTCTTTTTGAAGTGTTCTGCACAGTGTTTATAACCACTGTCTTTCAAATGATTTGGGGTTCTTACAGCATCAAGTAGTTTTTGTACATATTATAGGCCTGATTCACAGAAGTGTTTTATAATGGCGCAATCTCATTGGAAAACACTCTGTGAATCAGGCCCTTAGAGTTTTTAACTAAAGATTCCATCTGTTGACATTTACACAACACTGAAGTGCAGCGTTTTTAACAATGATGGTTGATCTATCTGCATTACACCTTCCAAATTGTTGTTCCTGAAACAGATACCAAATAATTATTGAAAACAAAGAAGAACTCAACGTATAACCTTGGTGCTGAATTTGCATATTTGTACTATAAATATGGTACTCCATTGACATCAGAGAAAGTGTTAGAAGTTAGAACCACTTTTTTAGACTTATAAAATATATTTCAAATGAGAGCATAGAAATCAAAATAAGGCCATAAATAATGAAGATGTTATATACTTTAGTGGTGGCCATCTTGATGGCATCATCAGTACACACTCCATGCATGTTTCAGATGACACAAAACAAGCCCCATATTTTCCTCACTAAATCTGCCACGGAGCATGTTTTTTCTCCACAAGCTCAAGTACTTATATCATTTGAAGTTCTATGAAGATAAACCTGACAGGAAAAAAAACAACTCCTAAATAAAAAATGATTCACCCTTGAAAGTTGACATTCCCTTAATCAGAATGCAGTAATGTTATACGTGTATGATATGGCCAAAATCACACCTCTAGGGCATGAGCATGGTACAGGCTAGACTGAAAACCAATCTGTAACATTCTTAAATTGGAGATTCTTTACTCCTTAGATTGCAAAGTATAGATTTGACACTACGGATTAGTCCTGATTTCACTGTATTTTGGGCAGACAATAGTTTGCCTATGAATTATTGTTTATCTGCACTTAGTCATCTTAATGAGAACTCAGAGCAAAATACAAAGTGCAGAGTTTCCTCGTCCTAGGCTTTCAACAGAATGTCTGGTTTTCTCTGAAGGATTTTCAGTGTGCATGGATTTCTAGCAAAGGCTTCAGTGTGCATTACCTTGATACTCCTGATATTTGATAATCCTGGCCAGTTGTAACTGGACTAAGATGGACTTAATAACGGAACCCCTTTGAGTGAAAAAAATGCTTTCCTCTAATGATTGGTGTGGAACGATTTTACGGGTATGTGAGTCTGAAACATCTGTCTGGGGAACACAAGAGGTTGGGTGTCTTAGCCCTTTATTTTAAACTTTTTCTGTGTCCAAAGGTTAGGCCGGAGTTTATTAGGTTTAGGTGGAATCTTTAACCCACTATTGAGGAGTTGCTGAGACGAAGAAGGATCCCAGAAGAAGAGGCTAAATTCAGATTCTGTAATGATGGAACAAGCTTAGAGACTTGCAGGCATCTTTTGGCCTCCTTTTCTCCTTGAGTTCATTGTAATCAACACATTTTAGGAAATGATTTGCACAAGGGCTCATAATGGACACGGACGTTTTTTGGCATAAGTACTTAAGTGGTCAACCAGCTTCATCATAATTGCAGCAGTACATTTTTTGAATAGCCTCCACCTAGAGCAAAGGGGGTCAGAACACCCATAGGTATTAATGTAGATGATGATAGCCTAGATCTTTGACTATTTTCACTAATGAGGAAGGAATCATGAAACCTTTGTACATATTGATTTTATCTATGTATGCTGATAGCCCAGAACTTTGAGCATTTGCATTTTAGAGATAGGAATCATGAACCTCTTGTACTTAGTGATGTGTATGATGGTAGTCAGAGCTCCAAGCACTTGCACATTGCAGACATGAATCATGCTGTGTTTTGCACAGAATTGAATTAACAAATATGACCTGTTTTAGAATGGCGCATATGATGGTATTTGCTGGAATGCACTGTATCCGTATTTTGCACAGGTTCATTATTTGTGTACTGTATTAGTTGTCTTGTGAGAGACCCTTTTATGGAATGATTGAATTTTAAGAAGTCATGTGGAGCTTTTTACGCATATGGTGTTCATGTATTCATGTGATTGATGTTCTTGTATTTTGTCTTGTGTTTGATCATATTTGTTAAGTTTGAATGAAATGATTTAACCAATAAATAGTCAAATAAATACCCTTGATACTGTTTATTTGGTCCGGAAATCTAGTGGATGTATCCCAGACTTAGGCCAACTGTGGAGTGAACTGGCTGGTAACTGCTGAACGTCACTCCTTTGACCACCAAGTTGTGTATTTGTATTTTGAATTTTGTATTTTCTGTTGTATTTTATTAAAGTTATAAAGTGCCTTTCCCCAAAGACAGTGAACAATAAGAAGAATCCAAAAAACAGTACAATCAAAATGATACACATTAGTAAAAAGCTTACAACAGCAGAGAGAAAGCAGGGATTTCTGTTTTTTTTAAGAAACAAGAGACAAAAGAAGGTTGAGTTTAAGATTTTTTTGGCAAATACAAAGAGATGAGGAGGAGCGAAGTGAGTAGTCAAAAGAGTAAAACTGCGGAAACGAGACAAGGCAAAGGGAGGCTTAGGAACAGTTAAGAGAAATACATTCTGAGATCGTAAGGATCGTGAAGGGACATAGAACGAAATTAGGGAAGAGAGGGAGGGCGGGCCAGGCCATGGGCACATTTGAAAACAATTGATAGAAAGTGTTACAAAAGGCGGGATTCATAAGGAATTAGTGAAATAGAGAGCTGGGAGGATGTAATAGGGGAACGAGTGGGTAGGGAAAAAAGAAGACAAACTGATGAGTTATAGATAGAAAGAAGAGGCAAAAGGTGGCAAGCCGGGAGACCGAGCAATACAGATGAACAATAGTCGATACAGCGATAAGGGAAAAGACAAGAGAAAAGAGAAGAAATTTAATAGCGTGAAAGGAAAGATAAGGGCGAGAGTGACAAATGTTAAACTAAGTCTAGTGGCAGTAGCGGGCAATAGAGGAGATATGAAGGGAGATGGAGAGGGGAAGGTTCAAACATAAAACCCTGGTTCCGTGCTGAAAGGGAAAAGGGATGAAAGGATGGGGGAAGCTAAGACAAAGGGGGATGAAGTGGAAGAGATGGTAGAAAGGGGTAAGAACAGAACCTCAGTTTTTGAGGGATTGAGATGTAGAAAATGGGAAGACATCCAGTTCAGGATAGCTAAAAGACAGTTTGAAATGGTAGAGTGCAAGGAATAGAAAGAGAGGAAGATATAAGTGTCACCAGCGTAAAGGTGAAAGGAAAGGTGAAAGGAGGAGATGAGGGAGGTGAGGGAAGCAGTATAAAGAGAGGTGAGTACAGAGCCTTGGTGACACCATAGAGAAGAGAGAGTGATGAAGAAGAGTGTCCAGTCCAAGTAACGGAATAGGTCTGTTGCGAAAGATAAGAACGGGACCATTTGAAGGTGAAAAGAGAGGAGATAAGAAGGTAGTGGTCCACAGTTTTAAATTCCACAGACAGATGAATAAGAATAGAAGAAAGCTTGGAGTGTCAGGCTGTGAATAGAGAATTAGAAAACATGAAGAAGGGATGAACAAGAGAATGAAGATCCAGATAATGGGTTACTTGGGTATAGGCAGCCTGTCCAAGAATTTTAGACAGAGAGGGTAGAAGGGAAATAGGTTCAAAATTAGCTGGGAAGACGGATCAAGAGCAGGTTTTTTCAGGATAGGGAGGATAAGTGCATGCTTGGAAGCCGCAGGAAAACAAGAACGTACAAGGGAGGAGTTAATAAGGGAAGTCAGATAGGCAAGAAGATGGGGATATACTTGGGGGATGAGAGTGGAAGGGGGGTGGTGAGAAGGTGAAGCAGTAGGATGAGCATGAGTTAACAGAGCAGAAGTGTCAAGGTCTGTAAGAGGGGAGACAGATGAAAAGGAGTGAAGTGATGGAGCAGGAGGAAGAGGAGGAGAGGGGGTGAAAGCCAGACAAAGGTTAGCTACTTTAGATGTAAGGTAGTTTGTGAAGTCAGAGGAAGAAAGGGACCAGAAAGCATAAGGATCAGGGGTTTTTGGAGAGAAGATATTGTGTAGAAGTTGATAGAGATGACGAAGGTGGTGAGATAGAGAAAGTGTACGTTTAGAGAAGAAGGAATTCTAACCAACTAGTAGAGCAGAATCAAAGGAAGAGTACAGCATTGAAAATGTAGCAAGATGGGAAAGGGAGTGAGAGTTTTTCCAAAGCTACTAGGCTTTACGCAGGCTACGGCAAAGGGAAATAAGACTTGGAGTGAGACAAGGAAGTGAGGTTTTATGAGTCGGGGAGAACAGATGTAGAGGGAATGTTTAGTCAAGAACATTTCATACAGAAGAGTGTAAAGTACTGGCAGCTAAGTCAAGAGATAGAGAGGAGAAGAGGCAAATTGGCGCTCAATAACGAGTGGATGGATGAGTAATCAAAAGAAGAGAGGTTACGATGCGTAAAGAAAGTCAAAGGAGGGATGGGGCAGAAGGAGAAAGGGAAAAGGAGAGAAGTAAATGTTCAGAAGCATAAAAGGGGGAAAATAGGTGGGAGGCAGGGGGGTGAAGAAAAGATTAAGTCAAGGCAGGAGCCAGACTGATGAAAGATGTAGAAGAGAGTTGTGGATATAATATCTAAAAGTCCATATATCATAATAAGCCACTGCTGCATCCATAGGATACAGTATTTCCCAAAAGATATCCTTTAATAAAAAAGGGAATGTTCCCTGCACCTCTTCATAACAGGAGAAGTGCCTTTGCTCGGTCACAGGGCTTCTCATTTACATGATATAAATACGATCTACGTTTTGATTAATAGGACCCATTTAAAAATGTACGTTAATAAATTAAAGTAAATGTTGGTCTAGGCCACTTAGTGTTGAGTTCAAGCAGTAAAACAAACACGTAATACATTCTTTAAAAAAAGCAATTTTAAAGCAACTGTACCTTTTAAAGAACTATATAAATAGACGAAGTTAACATTCGGGAATTGACTGTGCTCAGCAAAAATCCGCATTTGTAAAAAAAACACGGCTGGAAATTGGTCTATGCAAAATTTACAACCGCATATCATAACTGTGCCATGTATATATCAATGTCACATTAGCATTCCTCTAAGACTGATTCTCCGAATGTAGCCGTGTGCATATAAATGGTCCCACTATGATGTTTTACAGGTAATCATTTAATCAGATGTTGCTCCATTTATACGCCTATGCAAGATTAAACCAGTTACCTACAATAATCAAAAATAATAGTAACCATATGAATAATGGTATCAAGTGCTTCACCAGATAAAATAAAAGTGGGAGACATAACATTACAGATACGGGGGTGCATGGAAAGGGCTTGTTTAATGTGAGCCTGGTCTCAGTATAGAAGACCTGCTACATCCTCCATCACTAGACAACTCATTCCTATCAGCTAGTACAAATATCCTTCCAACCCACAATGCAACCCATTCCCCTGGCAAGCTCAGAATGCGGGCAGTGGTCTGTGCCCCCCATCTGATTGTGCATGACCGGCCGCTTTCATCCCTTCCTCTCTATCATCATGTGCAACTCCCAGTCACTGCGCAGTGGTCTTCAGTAGTCCCTCCCACTTCTGGGCATAGAGTGGTCTTCAGTAGTCCCTCCCACTTCTGGGCATAGAGTGGTCTTCAGTAGCCCCTCCCACTTCTGGGCATAGATAGGAAAAATAGCAATTAAAGATCAACCAAGACAACCCTGACAGAAAAACCTCTCTGTGACACTGCACAGCCTCTACTTGATAAGGAATTATGTATGGTAGCGTGTTTATTCTGTGCGGTGCAGGAGTTGAATAGCGCAGAGCAATAATCTACTCCATCTGCATGTTATCACTTAGCCTCATCCACACATTAGATTTGAAATGCATATTGTTCTTTTTATCCAATCAGAGTGTACATTGATAATATGTATCAACAATTTGAGCGAGCAAGACGCCAAGTATTAAATGCCTTGACACTGCAGCCATGGATTATATGGAAAGACATTCCCCCTAATCTGTTATAAGGATATTGCAAGTCACTTTGGAGTTCTGTAACCATGTCATTCAACTCAGGCTATATCCTGTATTCCTCTATTTGGACACACCGACTTGTAATGTGACTTGCAATGTTCTTATAGCACATATTAGAGGGTAATCTATCCCTTGCATCGCACCTCTGATAATAACGTTTTCAATGTAGCAACCCACAAGCTAATGCATTGGCCTTCTTCTCACTGACATTATGAATCATATCTCCCGCCCTTAACAAATACAAGAGAGGCCATCAAGGAAGATAAACTTGAAGATGTGTAGCAGATGGAATGTGCTATTTTGAAGTGTGCTTTTAAGCATGTGATATTTTGAGGTTAGCTGTTTTCACTTAAGGTATTTAGAAAGACTACTCTTCCATTCAGACAACAATATTTCTGGCCTAAGCTACTTTATACGCTGCTGGTTTGTGCCTCGATTTTATTTCGTTTGTCTTTCTCCTTGAACCTGGACCAGCACCATGGAATTCCCTTGCCCATTAAGCTTGTTGTGGATACTGACAGTGACTCCATGGATTTCTCAAAGGACTCGAATTTCCCATCCTACCTAAAGAGTTTAGTGGTCATCAAAACCGGTTGCTTGTCTTCTGCCCGAGGCAATCCACATAAGCTTTTGAACTTCACACGAGATGAGGTGACTACTAAGTTGTTACCTATCCATGTGGTGTAGTGCATTCTCACCATTATGTTCCGTGCCATGAGTTATAGCACAAACAACCTGAATGTTCTTAACACTTGAATGTCACTTTTGTTTGGTTGGTCACAGACCAATAGGCTACCACCATCATCACTGGAAAGAATTCTAGACACAGCATGTTATGCTAGCCTTCTGCACACTTGTGTCAGGTTATGGTTTCACCAAAGAAGCAGCATGAAATGAACCCATTACCCATCGGCCCACTGTACCCCTATGGCTGAGTAGTGGTAACCGAAGGCACATGAGCCTTCAAGCCCGGGTCGGTATCGTCTTCAACCAAAGCACGGATTCCCATAGGTGTCGGATTCGGCACCGGCTCATTATTGATGAATGAGCCCCTGGGTTCACAGTCATACTCCTGGGGGGCCCTGCCTCATTCATTATCGCAGGCAAAATGGTATCAGTTGTTATCGCTGAGTGAGCCAGTCGGTCCCAAGAGCGAGGCGTCAAACCCTCTCATACTAAGAGCAAGCCGTCAAACCCTCTCATACTAGGATCAGACGGGGAGCCAAACAGTCTTGTACCTCGGGAGGAGTAGGCGATCAACCTGCCTGTGTTTCAATCGATGGAGGAAAATCTGAAGTAGGTTTGTTCCTTTAGTTATGCATGCCCCCGATTGATCACACACTTATAGAGAAGGAAATCAGTCTCTACCACCACCACTGTCGAACTCCTAGACTGCAAGACTTGAAGTAATACACTCAGCAGGTTTATAGTCATAATATCGAAAAAATAATGTCGAATTACAAAAATGTCGAAAAAAAAATGTCGAATTCAAAAATGTCGAAAACACATACATATAATAGAAAAAGTCATTAATTCGAAAATAAAATGTCGAAAAAAAATCGAAAAACCAATGTTAAAATAACTATGTAAAATATCACATATACTAACGTTTTTTATTGGGGGGGTCCCCCCCCAAACCCCCCATCCCAAACCCATACCCCAACCCTCCACTCCTCCCCATCCCCCCAACACCCCCCATGGATATACCTTTAATTTTTGTAAAAAAGTATTTAATAAAACATTAATTAAATAATTAATTATTAAAAAAAACCATCCCAAACCCCTACCCCAACCCCCCTCCTCCCCATCCCTCCCACTCACCATGGATATACCTTTAACCATTTAAAAAAAATATGTTTTATAAAATATAATTAGTTAAGTATTTATTTAAACATTATTTCGAAAAAAAATCGAAAAAAATTCGACATTTTTGTAATTCGACATTTTTAATTTCTACATTTTTTTCGACATTTTGACTTTCGATATTATTGTATTCGACATTATGACTGGACACCCACTCAGCACACTTGGTTGCTCTCCACTGCAGCCCAACACTGATGTGTTTCAAAGAAATGTATTTCAAAGATCTAGCACTAGCCCAAAAATATAGATGATCATAGGCGAGCACCTCCCCCCAGAAAACCCTATGTCACCCGGCGTGCCGGCACCCACTCTGCTAGACCCACTAGCCGTGGCCACTAGCCACCAGTTAAGCGGGTTGCTCCAATCAGACAGGGCTCTTGTGGGCCTTGTTACCCAAGTTCCTCCATCAACTCTCTCATCAAAGCTGGGAGCACCAACCAAGGCACCAAACTGCCCTGATGCCTGAGTGGCAGGGGCTGCAGGGGCTGCAAGGGCTGCAAGGCCACACATTTGGGATCCAGGCCACAGATTTGCAGTCACAACCAACTGGCACCCAGGTCGCAGTTCTCTGCTCTGCTCACAACGACTCCCTAGAGGAAAGGACCTCTGAATGTCACAGAACACAACTACGTGTCGTGCCACACCGCCTACAACAGACAGGCAAAGGGCCGCTTCCGACACACACCCGATTCCATATTTACTTATTTAATTATTTATTGTTGGTGCATTTGTGGGCATTTATACAACGAGTCCATTGTATTTCAAATAGCCCACAGGGCAACAGGGAGGGAGCATGGGATAGAAAACAATAAATACACTGGAGGATAAAGACGATCCTACTAGGCCTTGAGAGCATTCCAAGCGTACAAGTGCAGAGAGAGGAGAGGGGAAGAGGAAGAGGGAGGTTAGTGCTGGAGTGCCTATGCTCGTGAGTGAGCAGCAGGTGTAAGTGGCCAGTGTAGGAAGTGCTAGGGACATTTTAGCTGAAATAAATAAATGGGTAAGTGCAGGCCTACAAGGCAATGGCCAGTAAGTGTCAAGACAAGTGCTGTGTGTAGGCAGAGGCTGAAGGCGATTGGGTGTGGGAGGCCAGGGCCCTGATAGACACATAAGGACCATGGTCACCAATCACAGTGACTGTGAGATTAGCAGAGGAGATTAGAAGGGAAGGATGAGGTGAAAAGGAAGTCTTGAGGAGCTTCTGGAATTTGAGGAGGTGCAGTTCAAGACAAAGAGGAAGGGGGAGGCTGTTGCATAGGAGGAAGCTAGATGAATAAAGAGATCAGCCACCGGTCTTCTGTTTAGCGAAATGCTTGTCACACGGAGAGTTGGTACCAGAGGAACGTAGAGGTCTAGAGGGAGAGTATTTAGTAAGAGCAAGTTGCAGATAGTGTGGTCCCTGGCCCATACAGCCTTATGGATGATGCAGAGGGATTTGAACCTGATCCTTGCAGCAACAGAGAGCCAGTGAAGGGTATTTAGGGCAGGAGAGATGCAGTCCCTGGGCTTGAGGCCAAGGATGAGTCTTGCTGCCCTATTCTGGATTAGTTGGAGGGGTCATAGGGAGGAGGAAGGTCAATTCAAGAGAAGGCTATTGCAGTAGTCTAGCCCGTTAGATAACCACAGCTCTGGTAACATTGAGCTTCTGGGGGAAAGTGAGAAAAGGGAGAATTCCTTTGAGAAGAAAGAGTTGAAAGTTGGACTTCATGGGAATGTCCGGAATGTAAGGGAGGAAGGAAAGAGAGGAGTCTAAGATGACTCCAAGATTTCTGGCTTCAGATGAAGGAGAAGGGGGAGAGCCCATAGAGGGTGGCCAGAGTGAGGGGAAGAAAGAGGGAGCAGGGGGTCCCAATAGGAAGGATCTCAGTCTTGCTGGCATTGAGGCAGATATTGTTGGAAGTGCACCAGGACTGGATGGCAGATAGGCAGTCCGGGATGATGGAAGAAGCAAGAGGGTGAACAGGAGGTTTGAAGAAGAGTTGTGTGCCATCTGCATAGCACTGGAATTTGGGAGAGAACAAGGAAATTAGGAGTGCCAGCAGAGCAAGGTAAGTGTTCGAATGAGGACAGCTGGAGAGTTAGAATCCAGAGTTGCGAACAGTTCTTCACAGGTGTTCAGAAGAGCAGTTTCCATGCCTCTGGATGCTCAGAATCCAGATTGTTGGTCGTGGAGACCGCCAACAAGTTCAGTGTGTGAGGTAAATTGAGGGAAGGCCAGCTTCTCTAGGAGGTTCCCGAGGAAGGGGTTGATGGAAATATGGCGATATTTAGCTGAACAATTAGGGTCTGCTGAAAGTTTTTTAAGGAGAGGGTGCACGAAGGAGAGTTTGAGGGAGGAGGGGAAATAACCAGTAGCAAAAGAGTGGTTGCAGAAATCAGCAAGTGCAGGGGCAAGAGAGCCAATGTTGTCCTTGATTGTTCTGGAGTAGCAAGGGGAAACCTGTTTGGAGGAGACCTTCATAGAGCAGACAACTCTGGTGACCTCAACAGGTGTGACAGGAGAGAAGGAGGAGAGAGAGGAAGAAAGAGGGTGGGAGGCCATAGGAGCCATGGGAGTGGGGCAGGGTTAGAGGAGAGGGTAGCAAGGGTGCTTAGGATTGTTAAGAATTCTAATCGGGTGACACACAACAGACTAGGACTCTTGATACTGGCCTAGGCTGCAGTGCACAATTAAAACACTTTCACTTTATTTTCAGATTGGGATGGCACCCAACCCGTCTCACACCCCCTTTTACAAATACTCCAGCCCACAATGGACCATGAACCCGGCCGGTGGGTAGTAATACAATATTTATTTATTTTGAAAATCCAAATGAAATCACACAAATATAATATTGGGCAGCAATCACCAATGGGGTGATAATAACATTTTAAAATGATGGAATACACTTAGTTTGACCTCCTAATATCACATATACAAAGCACAAATGAATATGAGCAATATTACTTTTTGGGTAGATAGCACCCCAGTTAAGATTTCCACCTGCAATACTCCTTCAAACCCCTATTAACTGAATTCTGAGTGGACAGAAAAGAGCAGCAAGGAGTCAGGTGTACTAGGCAGCAAACAGAATTAAAATCCACGAAATGGGAGGCGAAAACCTTTGCTATTGCACAAAATAGCACTCGGAATTACTAAATATCTGTTTTACATGTGTGGTTGAATAAATGAGGTAAATATGAGTATATCACTATCACATATGTAAGAACACTAGCAGACTACAAGCAATATTCTAAAAACGGTCATACATTTCAGAAAATCAACTTGAAAGTGAAAAATACAGTGGTGCTGCCAAATCACACGCATAGAAATTGCATTTGCTAATTTACACGTGTTTAAATGTCAAAACTGTTTGAAAAACGGGTGAAATAGACAAAATCGGAATGTGGTTTTTATGCTAAGGGCAAATTCACATCACAGGGATGATATGAAAGTGAAAAGGGAACTCTAAATGAATGACTGGATGAGATTCTTAACAGGAAAGGAAATTCGGTTTTAAAAGTGAAAGCAGTGTACAGGGAAAAATCGGTTTAAAAAGGAAAGGACAAGTTTTACACAAACTATATTTTAGTGGATAGAAAGAGAGATGCCGCCCACGACACAGGTTACTTTGCAAGTATAACCACTTCGCGCCGTGTGGCTCTTCATGTGGGAATTAATTATTTTAATCAAAATAGTACTAAGGACTTACACAAGGAAAGCAATTAGTTGAAAAGAATGGCGCTAACACTTGGAGATCACTACAGATTTTCCTACAACATGGTACACAGAGAATTCTGACAGTTGTATGGATTTCTGCTAAGACAGTTATGGGATTTCTATTGGATGAGACCTAATACAAGGTAACAGAGCAAGGGATGCAGTTTATGGTTGTTGGGTAAGGGAAATATTCACAACAAGCACTTGAATGGGGTAGTTTGGGCAGCGAACCGGGTTTTTGGACAGCGAGGCAATATCTGGTCACTTCTCACAGTGGCATGCTCTCCGAGAAGAAAACAGCTGGGCAAAGGTCTAGTCACGGCATAGCGGCACCTCAGCTGGATAGAGTGGGTAAAAGGGCAAGCAGGCAGCAGTGGATAATCCCCACGAGGATTCAGCCACCTCTCCCCTTTCTGCCTGAGTTATTGGGATATTTAGTGGGGTTTTTCTGGATCAGTGGTCCTGCCTGGATAGGGTCAGCTATGCTCTGGCCTGGCAGTGGAATCTGGAATCTTGCAGAGTGAAGATGGAATGTTTGGATGCTCAGGAGCTGGAGAAATTCAGAAGGGAGTGAGTCCTTTGTCTCTGTGAGCCTCCACCTTTTATAAGGCGGGTGACATCACAGGATTTACTCTAAGGCAGACCTAAGCTAGACCTGCCTCTAAGAATCAGATAGGTCAGCCTATGTATATCACCTCCTCCCTAAAAGCAGATTGGACTGGAGGAGGGGACTCAGTTTTATGGGGTGTGTTTTTATGAGGTACAGAGCCATCCCACAATCACTATTGCCAAAATCAGTTATGATACAAAAATACACCTTTTTACACCTTTTTACAGTTGTGGCACTTTTGAAAATCACATAGGCAGATTACATATTTCACACAGAGCATGGCATTCCACTTCCCAAGTTTATACGGTATCATTTAGCACTTCCAATAATCTTTTGCAAATTTTGGTGGGAAATATTTCGCTTAAAATTCTACAATTTTATATATATGTACCTATTATCACAGAGCATGTTTGCATTCAATTTAAAAGTTATTCCATGTACACTTTTCCCATGAATTACATTTTTCTGCCGTTTGTGTCCCATACATGTTAGGGAAAGCCACAATATGTTGTTTTAATGCCAAAAAAATTACATTTAAACTGTTAAACTTTTGCATTCCTGTGTTTTCTGGTTGCAGAAATGAAAGTCTTAAAGTTTATTAATACAGAACAGTCTTTTGCCCCAAATGGGCCAGCATTGTGTTGGATTTGTCTTTGAAGCTCCTCAGTTTGAGTGGAGGGGAGGTGTGTTACGCTCACCTGGCTCCCACAGGGGCGTCGGTCGGACCCTGACTGCTGCGGCCTTCACCCACGTGATGCGTAGTGCAGCGATGACTGACTGGATCTGCCCTCCTAATCTTGTCTGCTTGGCTCGTAGAAATATTCTCCTACAAGTGGAGAGATGGGTTTAGCCACTTGTGGATTCACGTGATAGCACCCCCACTGTCCTCCCCACTAATCACCACTGAAGCGCCCTCTCAGCAATCTCACCTAATATTCTTGAAGGATGAGCCCTCCATCCTGCGAAGCACGCAGGGGCGCGTTGATGACCAGTTACTTCACTAGCTTAAAGATATTGGAAGAGTTGTAGATGAATCCTGACTCCAAAAGATCCTTGGGAAGAGCCGTAAGTATATAGTTTGTAAGAGTTTGAAATGTCTGGAATTCACTCCTGTCCAATTCCTCTTTTATCTGTCCGGTGAATAATGCCAAGGGTTAAACTTGCTACTTTCTCCTTATCTTACAGGTGCAGCATAAGAAGATGTGGCGTGCTGATGAGTTATACCTCCGGCGTAAAATCAGGTAAGCATATAGCGGCTAAACAGATTGTCTCTGTCTGTTCTCTCTGCTCACCTTGTTGTTTCTTGTCCCCCTTAGGTGCTGGGATTCGGCGATGTAAAGATAGAGACAGCGCCGGATCGAAGAGATGCTGCGTGGAACGGTGAGTTTGGCGATGAGTTTGAAGATGCAATGAATCCGGAATCAGGTAAGAAATCAGGTAATACTCTTGTTCTAATCTTTGCTTTTTTCCTTCTTTCTAGGTGCTCCAGGTTCGAGGCGGGCGTGGCAGAAGGCTGGATGCTGCTGCTGGCACAGTGAGAGTTACGCTGCTGGATGCAGAATAACGCGAAGCATGTGCTGCTCTTCGGGCGTGGTTTAAATAGCCTCCAAAGTAGTCCCAGGTAGGTATTCCTCCCCGACCACACCCGAGTAACAAAATAGTCCCTAAGGTAAAGTAGTCCCTTCCAGGCCTCATACGGGCTTGGATCTTCTTGCAGCATGGCCTGCATCAGGTAAGTGTGCACTATGAGCCTGGCGCCTATGGCGCCAGGTCTGATGTCCCATATGAGCCTGGCGCCATAGGCGCCAGGACTGAACCCAGACAGTCCCTAGCAGGGGTTGCTGGGTTTTCTCAAGGCGACATGATGCCTGCTCCCGGGGCTGATGGACGTGGTCTGGATGCCTGGGGGTATGCATCATGACAGCGTGCTGCTAAAAATTCACAACTATGTGTCCCAGAAATCCATTGTACCAGGCTGGAGGACTGCCACAGAATCTGATGAGGGTGTGAGATGCTTCACCCTTGCATATTCACATGCCCCAGATGCTGGTACACTTGGGGGGAGGTAGATCCTGTAGTCAGTCCTTTGAAGCCAGGGCCTAAAAACCTGTCGTACTGGTTTTACAGTAAATGTATTTATTTATTTATTTTTTCTTTGCTGAACCAGAAATCAAGACTGTTGGAATTAAACATTCTATATATGTTTAAAAACAAACACCCATCACATGTCTATGCAAGGACAGGGCCTTAATTCAACATTTCACTTATAAACAGATGTTTTCTTGTTTGTAAAAACATCATTTTACACTTGGTTAATTTTCCTTTGCTGTCACTTCACAGTGCGGTTTTCTCTTACATCTAGATTCTAAACATTATTTGTAGCCCTAGTCAATTTCTCATACACAGATATCTGTTCAAGGCAAGGGTCCACTGAAGCTGACATGAGCAAAGAGAGAGAGAGAGTTTCTTATGAAGGGTTTATCTGTGTCATTTGTTTGCAAAAAGGAAAGCGTTTTGCGTACTGCTTGAAGTGAATTTCTTTGTTATTTCACAGATCTTGCCTGACACAGCCTGTCATTCAATGAGAAATGTCCCCTTTATGCTGGAGCACAACATGAATATGGAGGGACCTAGCTAAGTCTCACTGGATCAGAACTGTGTACTGTTGAACAGATGAAAAACAGCATCTGGGCGCAGTCATTTTAAATGCAGAACACTTTCTTTTTCTATGGAAGATTCTGAGCTGGCAGCCTAGCAGCACTGCCCTTAAATTCTTTTCTTTGGTGCACCCAAAGAAAATACTGGCAGCGATTCCCACAGTGTTCTGTGTTTCCTCTTGCCCCATGTGTGTCTGGTGAAACAGCGCAGCCATCATTTTGGAGATTGCAAAGTGCCGTTTTAATGCAAGGCGATAGTGCTCAACAGAGGCAGCACAGCCATTCTGCTGGTGACTTCTGGGGTGTAGCTTGGTGAGGTAGGGGATTCTGCTGGGCTGGTAGATGTATCCCACTGGATGTCCAGAGTTTTAGTGGTGAGTGCATTGCAGAGAACCTGGGATAGAACAGTGGAGCAATAAGGAGACTGATGAAGGGTTGGCTAATTCCCTGCAGATTTTAAAGAATTCAGCTGTGTTGTTGGATGCACCAGATACCTGTGCCTGGATGTGGGACCTTTTCTTTGCATGGATGCATTGCCTTTGGAGCAGACCCGTTTTTCAGAGGGTGAACCTGTGTATGCCACTTCCATTCTGCAGCTCTGCACTTGAGTTTCAGGGCTGCAAGTTCAGAGTCGTACTGGGTATTATGCTTAGAGGCAGGTTTCAGGTGGATCCTCATGACTGGGGCAAGAATGTCCAGAGTGTTAGTAATGGCCACGTGGAGGTTGCTGAGAGCAGAGTCAGATGTGGGGGGAGAGGGAGGATGAAGGTGGATGTGACACAGCAGCGGACACTCGTTTCATTAGACGGATGCTTGTGAATGAAGATGGCAGGGCTGGATGAGGTGCAGTCAGCGGACCGAGGGGACCTAGGTAAGAAGAGAGGACAGAGTGGTCTGACCAGGAGAGAGGTGTGATCAGTGGAGGGGGAGAATGAAAAATCTGAGTGGGTGAGAGCATCAAGAGTGTGTCCTGCCGAGTAGTTTGGACCAGAAGGGAGAATGGAGAGGGAGAGCGAGGTGCCGAGGTCAAGGAAGAGAGCGGATGTTGTGACAGAGGAGTCCAAATGGATGTTGAAATTTCCCTAGAGAAGGAGTTTAGAGGTGGTTGACTGGAGAGAGAGCAGAAATCAGGCCACTCAGAGAAGAATAGGGTGGTAGCCCAAGGGGGCCTATAGATAGTGGCAATAGTCAGAGAGGACGAGGCAGAGATGAAAAGCTTGCAAAACAGTCTCTCAAAGGAATAGAAAGGCTGTGTGGGTATACGGGAGGAAGGAAGCCACTCAGGGAAGATTAAGGCAATCCCACCGCCAGCATGGTTTGGTCGTGGCTTGGAAATTATCTTGTAGCCATCTGGGAAAAGGGAGTCAAAAACAGTCACTGTGCTGGCATTGAACTATGTCTCAGTAAGAGCGAGTATGTTTGGCAGAAACAATGTGGTGTATGTTATCCAAAGGAGATAGCAGCAGACCTGATTGACTACAGTGCAGCAGGTCTGGTTGGCCACTGACATGGAGGAAGGATAATGTGGCTAAGAGGAGAGCTTTCTACTAAATTCGAGTAGTGATAATATACTAAGGCTGGGCATGTGGTGGCTTTCTGAGGGATATTTTAGTAAGTAGAAGCATCAAATCTTAGATGAAAATCAGGATAGGCCTTGCAAGATAAAATAGCTTGGATTCCTGCCTGCACTATCACTGGCCTTGTGCAGACAGATCACATTTCACTTTCTCATATTGCCACTGGCAATCACTGTTTCCCCCCTCTCGCTCTCTTCCTTCCTTTCCCTCTCTTACTCTTTGTCTCTCTTCCTCTCTTTCTCTCTCTCTCTCTCTCTCTCTCTCACACTCTCTCTCACTCTCTCTCTAATAGACACTGTACCCCATCTGTGCCAAGAAATCTATGACTTTCCAAATTAGGGAAAGGGGGCAAACTTGAAACTCCACTCTTTGCATATTTTACATAATAAGGGCTATGGGGCACAAGCATATATGGTTCAAAGAAAGAATATATTTTTCATACCAAATGGGAAGAGATGCAGGTGCTGGAGAAATGTTGGCCACAGAAATGGGCACACAAGGCATAGAGTAGAATACATCCCGAGGTAGTAATGCACATGTGCCTTTATCTGTGCACACATGGGTCCACACCCATTGCATGGGCACATTAGCATTGACCATAAACTATTCAATTAAATCACTATTTTATTAAATACATAAATAAATAAACATCATATCATATCATGAATAATCTGGGTTTCAAACCCTGGATTACCAAACCTACCCATGAAGATAGGCATGACCTTCACATAACTGCGCATTTGAGTTAGACCTCAAACAAACTACATACAGGCAACTGTCATGGTCTGTTCACAACGCGCTACTAAAGGAATGGGAGATCCACAACTAGCATACAATTAATCTAACCAGAAAATAGAAACAAAACACAGGGCATCATCATGATTTGGGCGGAGTGGAAAATTGCGGCGGTAACGCTATTACTGCCGCATTTACCTCTCAATCCAATGTCGAGTTGGGCAGAAAGTGGGAGTTTTACCTCCAGCGTTTTGCTGGAGGTAGAACTCACCCCATTCCGCCCAATTTCAGCGCTATTAGCACAGTGCTGATTGCACTGCGCTAATTGCGCTGGTACTAATTGCACTGGCACTAATAGCACCAAGAAACCCCCATTGGTTCTGGGAATGGGTATTTACCTCCCCACCGCAACTCAGTATTCAGTGCAAATTGCGCCGGACCGAGTAGCAATAACACTAATAGCATTAGGTGGTATCCCAGCATAATTAACGCCAGGATACCACGCAACCCCTGATGAAGCCCATAGCCTTTTAAGACAAATGAAGAAATGAAAAACAAAATATTTAAGAACATTTCACACTGCCAAGAAAGACAATGATATGAAAAACAACCCATCCTTCTCCTTCTTAATAGAATATCTGAAGACAGAACTTTCCAAAACAGTGCGCATTACTGCACCCAAGAAACAGACAAGAATAAAAGGCATAATGAAAAGTCAACAAAAAATGGTTTGTGGCAAACTGCCCTCAGTTAAAAGTACAGGCCCCACCCTAGAACAGCCTTTGTGGAAATCGGTCACTGAATAACAAAATGGCAGGCACAATTTATTGCAGGGGCTATAATAGGACAAATTTGAGAAAAATATAATCGCACTTCCAAATGTAAGAAGTTTTCCAAATGTACGATGTGCTAACCCTCCCACAACAAACTAGTAATGAACACAAAATCTCTGAGGAACTGGCCAACTCTCTTTCAAGGGCCTTTCAGGATAAACCTGCCACAAGTCAAGCCAAAAATGATCACCAGAAATGATAAGACAGAGAAGTTTCCATAAACCATCTGTCTACATTTGTGAAATTCACACCCGTTACTACTAAAAAGCAGATTAATAGCACTAAGAAACTAAACACGTGAGCTGAAAAATCTTATACCTTCCCAACCACCTTGATCAAGAAAAACATAGCTTACCGGGTGGATCCAATGACCAAATTTTGTAATCCATCACTAACATCAGGCAGTATGCCGATGTCACTAAAGGCTGTCACCATAACACCCCTCCTAAAAATGTTGAGTGAAGACCCAGAGATACCCAAAACGTATAGACCCTTATATAACACATTTAAGGTTGCTAAAATCCTGGAAAAGATAAAGATAAATACCACCCAACTGGTACTCAACAGTGAACAGAACCTTCTACTTCATGAAAACCAATCTGGGGTTCACTCAAGCACGAGTACAGAAACAAGACTCTTTTCATGAAAGAGGACATTTTGAAAGCACTACATCAGCAGCCCTGGTGCCCCTTGACCTATCAGCTGCCTTTTGATAAAGTCACCCATTAGACACTCATACAAGATTGAATTACAGATGATTCTCAGATACTCCTGAACCTGGAACCTGATATCAACAATCAGCATATAACTGGAAGCACACCTGCTGAGTATCCAAGCTTGGATCATACAAAATAACCTCTGCATTAATGCCTCTGAAACAGAATTTATCGATTCTGGGATCCCAAACTCGTCACCACTACATTTCAAATGACCTCCTGTCATGAGTAGGCCTACCCATCCCATTAGACCAGTTAAAAGAATATAGGTAATGTTTTCTGACACTTAAGTCACACTGCAACCACAAATATACTAATTGGCCCAAAATTCACACTTCCAGCTCCACATCCATAGCCGAATTGTCCTCTACTTGGAAATGACAGAGACACTTGAGGTGGCAAGAGCTTTTGTAATTTCTCACCTGCAAAATAGATTCAAAACAATGCAGATATCCATCAAAAATTGTCAAAGTAAAAAATTATCAGAAAACACAGAGAGGGATCTCTGCGTAATGCCAAAACAAAGATCCACAGCAGAGAAACTAGTCCATGTGACTACATTCAGTCCCACCAGAAACAGACTCAAACGAATTGTGCATAAGAACTGACATTTGATTACATCCCTGGGTACTCTACAAAAGAAAGCCATGTTTGCCTTTAAAAAAGTTGCAATTTGGCACAAAGATCAGTGCAAACATTTAGGCACTCACATGAAGACACATCTCTACACAGGATCTGGGGCCTACCACCGTGTCATGACCACTGCTTCCAAGGAGTCAGGACCAACCCAACACCCTTGGAAGCAGGCTCATAACATATACCATCGGCGCCAGCAAGTCCCAATGGGGACCTTTTGGACCCTGTCCTGGCACCGGTGGTGCCAGGCTCATAAAATGGACCGGTCCCGGCACAGGAAGCGCCGGGCTCATAACAAGTGTGAAAGTGCTTGGGTGGACCTACCTGCAGCAGACCATGCTGCTTACTTACCAGCAGAATGATGTTTCATTCTCTTCTGGCAGGGACTACTTTTTCTTCTGGGTGGGGCAGGCACCACTCCCTGGATCATTGATGCTGGAACCCTTCTGGAAGCAGGAACTCTTTTTACCTGGGCGAGGCTGTGGAAGGAGACACCTAAGCACTCCTGTGGGCTATTTAAACCACACCCGATTGGTGCAACGTGCTTCGCGTTATTCTGCATCTGCAGCAGGACGCTCACCGTGTCAGCTCCAGGGAATCTTCAGCTCCGGATCCTGTGAATAAGAAAATTACCTGCTGGAACCAATCTGCAGTCTTCAGCAACTCCTGCAAAAACAAAAGGCACAGGTTAGGCAAAAGCAAGGTTGGCGCTTCAACTTACCCGATCCATCGGCAGCATCCAAGGCGTTTTTTCTGCATTTCTCGTCCGGCATCGGGCCTGCAAAGACAAAGAACATTGGTTACTAACGCTTAGTTGCAAAACGACTTACCTGCGTTACGCTCGCCCCAACTCTACTCGCGCCGCATTCCATCACCTGTAAAGACAAAAAGAGACATTAAGGTGCATTCTACAGCCCTAGAGCAGCCTTTCTTCTTACGTGCCATCCTATTCTCCATCTTCTTGCTTCGTTCATTGCCACGAACCGGGAGGGCATCTTCTTTGGCACCGGCAGCAACTGAAAAGGAAAAAGACATAGACATTAAAAGAGAGCAATCTAAAAAGAACTTTAATACTTACAAGTTACGCTCGTGCAGCAAACGGCGGCATCGCTCTCAAATCACCCTCTGCAATCAAGAGGCTGAACTCAAATCCAGTGAAGTAACTGGACCCAGCGCCCCTGCACAAGACGCAGGATGGAGAGCCCGGCATTCACCTATTTAAGGTGAGCGCAACTACAACCCAATACCACGGGGAGAGAGGGAGAGAGGGGCTTGGAACTTCTCCCAACCTTCCAGCCACTAATACCTTGATTTTCTACTTGCAGACACCTCACCCTTCAGGTCAAATTTTCAGTGAAGAAGGGGCCTAATCCGGGAGCCAAACGAATCCTACGCCTAACGCTGAAGACGGTTTCACCGCCCAGTCAAGACCCGCGCCTCCGAGGGAATCAGGTGAGCGTTACAGAACGCGAAGCCTTACCACATATTTCCCGCCCAGGCGCAATGGAAACTTCAGACACAGACCAATTGGCCCAGTTACTTGGGGAATTGAGGGCAGAAGTACACGCAGCACGCCAGGAAACGAATGCCTTAAGGAGGGAGTTAGTGGTCTCTAAGGAACGAACAGACGACTTGGCTAGACAATTGCTGCAAGCCCAAGCGGGACAAACTCCTCTGCCTACTCCTAGTGGGATTCATGCTCCAACGACTTCTACCAATCCGGTGCACATTAACCTACTGGGAAATGTACCTTTGGCTCCGCCCGAGCGCTTTTCAGGTGATCCGAAAAGATTTGCTGTGTTCATCAATCAGTGTCGCTTGCATTTTTTATGCAGACCCGCCGCTTTCCCAACAGACCAGGCTAAGGTGGCCTTCGTGCTCTCATATCTTAGTGGCAGTGCCGCAGATTGGTCTATTCCTTTAGTGACTCGAGATGACCCTATTCTTCATAACTTCCAGGATTTCCAAGCTAGTATGGAAAAATTGTTTGCAAGACACTCGCAGGGACAGGCCCTGGACAATGAACTTCTTTCACTACGACAGGGCAATCAAGATCTTCTGGCCTACATTGCATCGTTCAACAGATTAGTGGTTGAAACCGGATGGCCTGAGGACAAGAGAATCACCCTTTTCTACAGAGGCCTGCGTGGAGAACTTAAAGACGTTCTGGCTCAGGTGGTGAATCCTCCACAAGACTGTGCTGAATACATCGACCTGGTGGTTCAATTGGATCATAGAATACAGAATCGGAAGGCCGATCGTTCCAGATTTGAAACTCGAGTTTTTTCTAGACCACAGAGTTCAGCTAAAGGAAATGATACCGTGGAACCCATGCAGATTGGGGTTGTGAAAGGACCTCTAACCCAAAAGGAAAGGGAAAGAAGAAGACAATTGCAATTGTGCCTCTATTGCGGAAACTCGGGACACTTCCTTCGAGATTGCCCAGTGAAACCAAGGAAGAAGATAGTAGGAGCTTCTGATAAAGGTGCCGAAGGTTCTGAGTCGGAAAACGACCTCGCCCGACAAGTGTAGAGGTCCGCTTGCCGAGCGTTTAAACCAGTTCTTTGACCTCGCATTTCATCATGCCCATGGTCCTCGTGAGTCCAGAACAACCTAATCGTATGCATGCCCTTAAAGCATACATTGATAGTGGCGCAATCGGCAATTACGTGGACTGTGAATTGGCCGCCAGGATGAATCTATCTCTTTGTCCTAAGACGGTGAAAGACGTCATCACCACCGTGGATGGTACGGAAATAGCTTCCGGACCAGTAACTCACACCACCATGGAAGTGACATTGATAAGCCAAGATGGACATCAAGAGAAGATCGTGTTTGACGTGATCAAGGCTCCGCAGTTTCAAGTTATCCTGAGAATCCCTTGGTTGGAGAAGCACAATCCTCAAATTGATTGGCGAGCAAAGACAATCCGGTTTCCAGAATGCGCTCCTACCTGTTATCCTCAGCCCCTTACTAAGCTGGCAGCAACTACTTTTGAGAATCCTCAACTGCCTCCAGAATACCGGGAATTTCAAGATGTCTTTCGGAAAGATCAAGCTAATTCTCTGCCTCCTCACAGATCATACGACTGCCAGATAGACTTGATTCCGGGATCCACTCCTCCGTGCAGTCGAATTTATGCCCTCACAGAACCTGAAAATCTTCACCTGAGGCAGTATTTGGACCAGTACCTGGCTAATGGATTTATCCGTCCTTCGAAGTCCCCAGCCTCCTCAGCTCTGTTCTTCGTTCCAAAAAAAGAGGGAGACCTAAGAACATGTATAGATTATCGTGCCCTAAACCAGATTACGATTAAGAACAGGTATCCGTTACCATTGATCCCTGAACTTCTTGACCAAGTTAAAAGTGCCTGTATCTACACAAAGCTGGACCTCAGAGGAGCTTACCATTTGGTGCGAATAAAAGAGGGCGATGAATGGAAGACGGCCTTTCGTACTAAATATGGACTGTTCGAGTATCAAGTAATGCCCTTTGGGTTATGCAACGCACCGGCTGCCTTTCAGTATTTTATGAATGACGTCTTCAGAGAGCTCATTGACGTGTGTGTAGTTGTCTATATAGATGACATTCTGGTCTACTCGTCCTCTGAGGCGGAACATCGAAAACATGTCACAGCAGTACTGGAGAGGCTCCGTAAACACAGACTTTTTGCAAAGCTGGAGAAATGCGTTTTTCATGTCACTGAGGTCGAATTTTTGGGATTTATTTTGTCACCTAATGGAGTCCACATGGACTCAAGGAAAGTGGACGCTATCATTAAGTGGCCCTCACCAACGTCTGTGAAAGGTGTTCAAAGCATGTTGGGCTTCGCCAACTTTTATCGTAGGTTCATTCCAGATTTCTCTCGAGTAGTCCAACCCATTACAGCCCTCCTTAGAAAAAATAAACGTTTCGAGTGGTCGACAGAGGCTGACCAAGCTTTTCAAGAACTAAAAACAAAATTCACCTCGGCTCCGGTTTTAAAACATCCTCGTCCGGAACTCCCCTATATCGTTGAGACCGATGCTTCCAGTCTCGCAATGGGAGCAGTGCTTTCGCAAAGAGACCCAGAGACAAACCAGTTACACCCAGTGGCATTTTGGTCCCGCAAATTTTCGGCTCCCGAAATCAACTATACCATTACAGATAAGGAACTTTTGGCTATTAAGTCCGCCTTTAAAGCCTGGCGGCATTATCTCCTGGGAGCCCGACACACAGTCACCGTCATTACGGATCATCGTAATTTACAGTACCTTAAATCAGCCAAAGCTCAATCCTCTAGACAACTTCGCTGGGCACTATTTTTCGCCGAATTCGACTTTGTGATAACTTACCGACCTTGCAACAAGAATGGTAAAGCTGATGCCCTCTCCCGAATTGGAGTAGATGAACTCACGACCAATCCTGAACCCATGCCCATAATTCCGGAACAGAGAATCCTGGGTTTGGTTAATGCACAATCCATTGAAGACATTGAAGTTACAGTTAAAAAACTTCTGACTCCAGCAGAGGTGCAAGACTGGCAACTCAAGGGAAAAGACTTCACTACGGATAAGAACTTACTATACTTTCGAGGAAGGTTATATCTACCTTGTACCGATTTACAAAAACAGGTGATCTCATGTTACCATGACTCCTTAATGGAAGGACATCCAGGTATTGCCAAAACGTCAGAAAAGATAAAAAGGCATTTTTGGTGGCCGTCTTGGAGAAAGGACATTAAGGATTTCATAAATTCCTGTGGTGTGTGCGCCCAAAGCAAAAGCCAGAAGGAGAAACCAGCAGGCCTCTTACAACCCATAGACATTCCTCCACACCCTTGGCATACTCTCTCCATGGACTTCATCACGGATTTACCACCATGCTCCGGATTTAATACAATTTTAGTAATTGTGGACCTATTCTCGAAAATGGCTCATTTTATCCCATTGAAAGGGTTACCCACAGCTTCAATTCTGGCCCGAGAGTTCCTCGAAAACATCGTTCGGTTGCACGGCTTTCCTTCAGTTTTAATCTCAGACAGAGGAAGTCAATTTATTTCCCACTTCTGGCGGAGTTGTTGTCGCCTAGCCCAAATGGATGTAAGGCTTTCAACCAGCCATCATCCCCAGACCGACGGGCAGACCGAGAGGACCAACCAAACCCTGGAACAATATTTGCGCTGCATGTTACAACAATCGGAGAGTACTTGGAAAGACATTCTCTGGATTGCGGAGTACGCTTATAATAATTCAGTCCATGCTGGAACCGGAAAGACTCCTTTTTTTCTTTTATATGGAATCCACCCCCGCACCTCAAATCTTGATCCACCTCAGACTCTTGGGACCCCAGCTGTAGATCATCTGCATTCTACAATCACTCAAGCCTTTAAAGAGGCCACGTCTCACCTTAAGCGAGCCAAGGAACAATACAAGAAGTGTGCAGACCTACGTCGAAAGGAGGCCCCTCAATATCTTGTGGGAGATCAAGTCTGGCTATCAACCAAACATTTACCTCTCAAAGGACCGCGTACTTTCAATCCACGATACCTGGGACCTTACCCAATCACTGCCATAATAAATCCAGTGGCAGTTAAATTGGGTCTACCTGCCCATATGAAAATACATCCAGTTTTCCACGTTTCTCTACTGAAGCCCATGCAACCTGGAACCCGTTTGACGAAATCTCCAGACCCTATTCTTGTGGACGGAGAACTGGAATTCGAAATACAAGACATCCTAGACTCCAAGATTTCCAAATCAAAACTATACTATCTGATTGACTGGAAAGGTTATGGCCCTCAGGAAAGATCTTGGGAACCGTCGGAACATGTTCATGCACCCCGTCTGGTTAAGAAGTTTCATCGAACTTTTCCTGATAAACCGAAACCCCCGGGGAAGACGAATTTGGGAGGGGCCTTGAGGGGGGGTGCTGTCATGACCACTGCTTCCAAGGAGTCAGGACCAACCCAACACCCTTGGAAGCAGGCTCATAACATATACCATCAGCGCCAGCAAGTCCCAATGGGGACCTTTTGGACCCTGTCCTGGCACCGGTGGTTCCAGGCTCATAAAATGGACCGGTCCCGGCACAGGAAGCGCCGGGCTCATAACAAGTGTGAAAGTACTTGGGTGGACCTACCTGCAGCAGACCATGCTGCTTACTTACCAGCAGAATGATGTTTCATTCTCTTCTGGCAGGGACTACTTTTTCTTCTGGGTGGGGCAGGCACCACTCCCTGGATCATTGATGCTGGAACCCTTCTGGAAGCAGGAACTCTTTTTACCTGGGCGAGGCTGTGGAAGGAGACACCTAAGCACTCCTGTGGGCTATTTAAACCACACCCGATTGGTGCAACGTGCTTCGCGTTATTCTGCATCTGCAGCAGGACGCTCACCGTGTCAGCTCCAGGGAATCTTCAGCTCCGGATCCTGTGAATAAGAAAATTACCTGCTGGAACCAATCTGCAGTCTTCAGCAACTCCTGCAAAAACAAAAGGCACAGGTTAGGCAAAAGCAAGGTTGGCGCTTCAACTTACCCGATCCATCGGCAGCATCCAAGGCGTTTTTTCTGCATTTCTCGTCCGGCATCGGGCCTGCAAAGACAAAGAACATTGGTTACTAACGCTTAGTTGCAAAACGACTTACCTGCGTTACGCTCGCCCCAACTCTGCTGGCGCCGCATTCCATCACCTGTAAAGACAAAAAGAGACATTAAGGTGCATTCTACAGCCCTAGAGCAGCCTTTCTTCTTACGTGCCATCCTATTCTCCATCTTCTTGCTTCGTTCATTGCCACGAACCGGGAGGGCATCTTCTTTGGCACCGGCAGCAACTGAAAAGGAAAAAGACATAGACATTAAAAGAGAGCAATCTAAAAAGAACTTTAATACTTACAAGTCACGCTCGTGCAGCAAACAGCGGCATCGCTCTCAAATCACCCTCTGCAATCAAGAGGCTGAACTCAAATCCAGTGAAGTAACTGGACCCAGCGCCCCTGCACAAGACGCAGGATGGAGAGCCCGGCATTCACCTATTTAAGGTGAGCGCAACTACAACCCAGTACCACGGGGAGAGAGGGAGAGAGGGGCTTGGAACTTCCAGCCACTAATACCTTGATTTTCTACTTGCAGACACCTCACCCTTCAGGTCAAATTTTCAGTGAAGAAGGGGCCTAATCCGGGAGCCAAACTAATCCTACGCCTAACGCTGAAGACGGTTTCACCGCCCAGTCAAGACCCGCGCCTCCGAGGGAATCAGGTGAGCGTTACACACCGGTCTCGGGACATTATAATGTGAACATTGTGTTGCCTTTCAATTCACAAACACAAGACACCATTTTGAGTACAACAACTTTAAGTGGACATTGCGATCAGATACGAACTACAAAGGTCAAGATGTGATATATGTATCCTTGAATGTCCCTGCCATCTATTGTATGTAGGGAAAACCTTGATACCTATCAACCAACGGATATCAGAGCACAGGACATGTATCTGAAACTGAGTTGCTGACAAACCACTAATTGAGCATTACCCGATAGATTGACATACAGACAGAGATATCAAGTGATTGATCTTACAAACAGTAGTACCTCATCCAAGAGGTGGGAATCTGTATAACCAGCTACTTAAACTAGAACGAAGTGGATTTACCGTCTGGACACAGTACGAATAGGTTTGATCATTTGTGTGAAAAGGAGCAAACTAATCTGATAACAGTCATGTCCACATCCTTTGACACCTACTCTAATATTGTTAGCAACCAGATTACGATATAAAGAAAGGACTATATAAATGCAGAATCCTTTTGAAATAATTTCCCTTATAAACAAAAACGGGGATATGGGCCCGTTCCGGGCTCCATTACCGGGTTCCTGCAATTAGGACTTACCGGGTTACCTCGACATAGGAGGACCTGGTAAATCCATCATGCAGGAACCCTTCCCCATTCCCAATTGAGCCCCTATATGGCTCAATGGGAATGGGGAGGGAGGTAATAACGGGGAGATTACATCTGGCCTGTTATTGCCTCCCTCTTCCCCTCGTGGGACCCGGAAAGCACGCCTGGTTTTACCATGCGCGCGATCCGGGTCCCGCGATGGGAAGCTTGTAATCGGTGCTCCCGGAATGAAGGTGGCCGGTGCTGTACCGGCCCCCTTCAATCCGTAAGCGCCAGGGTCATAATGAAGCCCTATGTCTGTTCTGCATGTTTTTCACCCATACTGCAGCATTGCCATAGTAAAATGGCTGCCATATTGACAGAACAGGATTTGCAATGTAGAGATCCCTCATTAGTTTCCTCGCTACTAAAAGCAAGGCTATTGGCCATTCACGTAACAACATCTGAGTATGGATTACCAAAAAATTGGTATATGAATGTGATTTTGTCTTCCCTTAAAAATAAAAATGGAGGTCATTCTTGCTGTATCTAGTACCACAAAAAGTAATATAATCTGTCATATCACCCAGCTCCATAGTAAGATGGCTGCCATTTAGACAGTGAGGGATACACTATCTTGTAGTCCCTCATTAGTTTTTTTGCCATTGAAGACAAGGCTATGGTTCAAAAGAGTGCAATGGCACCACATAGCGAGAGATCGAAAGGCATGCACACCACACATAGTCCTCCAGACCATGGGAAGACATCCGGAATTAGAATAACGCTAAACCGACACAAAAGTGAGCAGTTCATGCTGCATAGTTAAAATATCCAATTGCTGTATATATTGAGTAACTGCACGGGTGTGCAGTTGAGGGTGCTTGTAGCTCATGGTATCCCCTGACCCATCATGCTATTTGGATAAAGAGTCACATTCTCACGATGAGGTGTAGTTCATACACTAATCAGTCTCACTAGAGTTACAATTGGTGTTCCCTGTGTTTGTAGGTACAAAATGGACAACATGAATTAAACAACCTTCAATGATGATTGAAGGGAACAATTTCCCAGGGGCGCACTAGGTAAGAGGGAGCATACAAAAATAAAGAAAGCTTTGTGAGTCTATTTCAAAGAGCAGCACTAAAAGTAAATGTGTCGTTCCATACTGTACCAACCTCAGAGAAGAGAAACGCTTTGAAGAAGTCACATTCACATATGAGATACCTTATTATGAATACAATGGAAGGTATTGTTGTTGACTGCATAAGAGATCTGAAAATAATTGGATGCTTTTAGTTTAGCAAATATTTACATATTGTTAGATAAACCTATCATATTGGAAGATAAGAGAGAGCCAAGCACACTCTGTTGATTTATCGATTTATCTCTATTTGGGTCCTAAAACACAGGAATCCACTTATGGGTACTTATATAAGAACACCATCCTGATAAAGGCCGAACCATTGTGCGAATGAGCATACCGCCAACAGCTCACACAGGCCGCAACACTGCATTTCAGCAATACCTTTACATTGTGTTATAAACATAGTTAAATAGGCTATATTTGATTATCTAAAATCCGAGAGAAAGGAAGATTTAGGAGAGAAAACATAACCCTAAAAGTGGTTGATTCTATCTCTGCAGAAAGCATGTCTTGTTTTCCTACGTCATTTGTCCCTCACTTTGTATAATATCCATTTGATGGCGGATGCTTTTAATATGTCATGAAGTGTGAATACTTTTATTAGTGTCTAGTGTTAGGGTGAATACACTCGGTTTATAGACATAATTTCGAATACAAAAATCTCGAAAGTCAAAAAGTCGAAAAAAAAAGGCCCCTTTTATTTTTATGTTTTTTTTCTAAATGGGGGGTCCCCCCCAATCCCCCTTTTTTTTTTTTACCTTTTTTTTATATAAACTAGAGCCAAAAAAAATATCGAAAAAAAAAATATTCGACATTTTTTTTTTTGGCATTTTTGATTCGACTTTTTTGTCTTTCGAAATTTTTCATTCGAAATTATGACTGGACACCAATACACTCCTTAGTGTTAGCACAGTTGTATGCGTAGGTAAAAATTGATGTGATTTTATATTTTTACAGTTGTGTTGATCTCAAAAGTGTAAAAGTAATAAAGTAATAATAGTGGTACATTCTGGGCCATTTACTGGATGAACAGTGTAATCCCAGTGTTGATTATTTCGACTACCTGGGGGTCAAATTATCTTCTAGTTTCTGTGTCCCAACCCATATTACAAAACAGGCTGTCCATTTTAAACAAGCATTGAGAGTGTTCTTAAGGGCTTTGGTAAAATCTACTGCCAGACCAGTCGACCCGATACTCCAATTGTATAATGGTAAAGCATCCTCGGTTGCCAGATGTGGGATGAAACTGTTGGGTATTCGAATGTTTTCCCCCATCCAAACTGTGGAAAATCACCTTTTCAAGAAAATACTGGGCCTGCCGCACAAGCGCCAAAGTTTGGTGTGTGTATGGAGTTGGGCTGCAGACCAATTAAAGATGCGGTTTCCCTGCAGCCTATCACTCATTGGTTAAGATTATGGGGTAATGATAGAGATAACCTCACCCATGAGTTGATTGCTTTTATGATATCTAGAGATGTTGGGGGTAAAGGTCCATGGCTTGCCATATTAAGAAACAACAGAGGGCCATTAACATTACTCGTTATATTTGTATTTGTATTTATTGAAGTTATATAGCCATTTAATCCAAAGTGCTTTACATAAGAACAGGCAAAATACAACAAGCATAAGATGGCAATTGAACCATAACACGAAAACAGTTTAAAGAACAATTTACAACATTGCAGAGATGAGGAGCGGGTAGGAAGGGGCAGGGTGGGCAAGGGAAGGAAGGAGTTAGTGGGGGTAGGAGCGGGAGAAGAGGGAATGTAAGAGTGAATGAGGAAGAGGAGAGGAAATAGTGGGATTATATGTGAGCAGGGGGTGGGGAGGAGGAGGAGTTAGAAAGGGGTGGGAAGAGCAGTGGTAGGAGGTAAGGAATGAAGGTGAGGGAGGACGAGAAGAAACAAAGGGGCATAGGGAGGTGAGTGAAAGAGGTAAGATTTGAGAGAAGAGCGAAAGGATGGGAAGGAGGGGGAAGAGCGGATGTGAAGGGGGAGACGGTTCCAGTGGAAGGGGGCAAGGAGTTGGAAAGAACGGAAACGGGAGGGGGCACAGGGAGGTGGAGGAGGAGAGAGTAGGAAAAGATTAGCAGAACGGAGAGAACGAGAAGGGGTATAGAAAGTTAAAAGGGAGGAGAGATAGGGGGGGCAAGACCATAGAGGATTTGAAGACAAGACAGAGGAACTTGAATTTGAGATGGGAGCGAAATTGGAGCCAACCTAAAGAGGAGAGAGAAGAGGAGATGGAATCGAGAGGTGAGAGAAGGCAGAGAGAGCGGATGGCAGAGTGGTAGATGGATTTGAGCGGGGAGAGATGAGAAGAGGGGAGTCCAAAGAGAAGGGAGGAACAGTAGAAGAAAGAGTCTGGAGAAGATGAGGGAGGTAATTAAACGTTTAGTAGCATGAAAGGTAAGGAGGGGTTGAATTTTACGAATGTTGTAGAGGTGAAAGCAACAAGATTTAACAGTAAGAGAAATGTGGTGGCATAGTGAGAGGTGAGAGTCAATATGGAGACCAAGGTTACGGGCATGGGGAGAGAAGGAGAGGTGGGAGGGGGGAAAGAGAATGGAATCAGGAGAGGAGGGTGGAGGAAGAGAATTGACAGGGAAGAAGAGGAGTTCAGTCTTTTCAGTATTAAGAGTAAGAAAGTGAGAGGACATCCAGGATTTGATAGCAGAAAGGCAAGAAGATAGTTTATCATGAATGTCGGGAGAGAAAGAGGAAAACGAGAGGAAAAGCTGGGTATCATTCATTAATGTCCACCTTCTAATGTGCTCTCTCGTTGTGAGGTAAAGCTGTGGACTGCCTGTTCTTATAAATATGTCAAGGCCACTAGGGAAACTATGGAGCTGTTGAAACCAAAGAATATAGGGCTTATGACCATTATGTCCCGAGGTATGCAGAAATACTTGTTGTGGGCAGAATCTCCAGCAGACAGAGTATTTATAACTAGGGCACGGTTTGATGTTGTCCAATTACAGGCGGTGGTGGCGGCCTTGCCCTCTGTGTGATGCACCACTTGAGTACTTGGGCCATTTGGTATTTTTTTGGCCTGCATATGATAATGTGAGAAGCTCGATGTTGTGCCCAGTGCCATGTGAAATGGCCTTTGCCCAGTATCGACCTGCCTTGATTAACTTATTACGGGCAGATTCGCCTCAGGTGGGTTCGTTCCTACTTATGTACTTAAAATCTGCAGTTCATATGAGGAAATGTCTGCCCAGAAACATGAATTGAATAAAGGACTGGTATGATTGTTATTCTAATGTGATAAAAACATGGAGGGTGTAATTTATACTGTGATTGAATATGTTTTATATTTTGCACCGTTTTAATGGAATGTTTTGTACAATTCCGAAATAAACATGAAATAATTGAATAATGTAGGAAGCTTTACCTCAGCAAATATGGTTTGATTGTCTGTCCCAAACTAACCTTTATCATATAGTTTGGCTTGAAACTCAAGACCCACACAATTACGTAGCCATTCCTGTGCATCTCTATTACATTTGCAAAGCACCATTCAAAGGGCAGATTTATGTGATGTAAGCATATGTGTCTCATGTTTAAATTGTTTCATGTACCTTAGATACTGACATCAGCCCCCGGAGACTCAGAAGACTCTGACGAAAAAGGATGGGAGGAAGGATGAACCCATCAAGGGGGAAAGGGATCCTGGTCCAGACTACAGAGAAGTGTCTGAAGCTCCATGGGACACTATCCTGCCACCAGCCAACCCCATCAAGCCCAATCCCTCCTCTATCAGAAGATGGCAGTTGCTTGGTCATGGTAAACATGACACTACCACCACCATTACTACTATGGACACTGTCACCATGGACCAATGTGATATCCCACAGCTAAGGGAAGGAGACAATCTCGCACTCTGAAACACTTGTCTACGAGCGCGATACAAATAAACTATCATACCATATATCATTATATCATAATCTGTTAGTGGTAGAGGACAAAACCACCACTTCTGTGGTACCACCTCATCCGAAGCTGGGTAGTGAGTGCGGTGCACCTCTTCCAGGGACCACTGTAGTTCTCGTGATAGAGGAGCAGACCTCCATTCCCCCCCTCCACTTCCTGTACCCTTTTCACCTGCCGCTGTGAACGTCAGTGTCTTGACTGACATCATTGAAAGACTGGCAAACATGGGTAACAGTGAGGGGGAGGGAACTACTGATGGCCTTTTTCTCTTTTTACCCAATGTTGTCCCTTAAAGATGTGAGGCATAATTTGAGTCAGCAAACTGGCTGAGGGGCAGTTTGTTTGAGGATGTAATGGCAGCAAGGCAGGAGGCCAGGGTTTCCCAAAAGCAGCATCTGCAGAGGCCTGTGCTCGGGTAGGGTAGGATTCTCAGCTCGCTCCAGAGCAGGTGGCAGCACTTGTACAGAGGTCATTGCTGGTGCCATTACAGATGCGCAATTGGCAGAAAGCAGGCCTGTGCTGCAGTTTATGCAGGCCTAAACTGGGGCAAGGTAGGCTGCCTGAATAGCCTGAGATCAGTCCTATGGTGCTGCTTGGAGGCTTATGCCGGGACCAAGGAAATTGCTGGATTAGTCAAAGAGACAGACTTCATAGTACAGCCCAAACCACTTGCAGTGCTGACAGTGCCTCCTCTGATGTGGTGTGCCAATTGGCCCACAACAATGGAACGCTCTGCTAGCAGATAGTGGAGGCCAGACTAAACCATGCCCAATTGCAGGTTGCACTGACCGGGTTGCTGGCCTGGTCGGAGCTGTATCTTACCCTTATGCATGAGACTGGGGGAAGTGAATCCAACCCACGCCTCTTGGCACAGATGTCTCAAGCTGTCTTCCTGAACCCACTACTTATGCCACTGGTGGTTTCTCCACCCACCTACACCAACTAAACAGTGCTTAGAGTAAATGAAGCCACCATGTAGACATTAAACCACCCTCCCATCTCTTCTCCCTACTCCAGTTAAAACTGTATTTTTGTTATTTGTTTGCTGGCTGGATGATTTTGCATCTTGATTCAGCCTAGCCTGTCCATGCTCCATTATGGATTCCTACCTCTTTGACTTTACCCTATAGATTCCATTTGATACACGGACCCAGGTCAATAGGTGCATTTGAATTTGGGCCAGGCATTATTTTTTTTCAGACCTTTGAACACAACCTAAGGGGGCAGCAGCAGCTTTCCTGTCCTACGCTCATTAATAAATTCTGATATTTTAAAAAGCGTTGTGATACATTTTTGTGGATTTTTTATAGGGATGGGGGTGATGGTAAATGCTAATTTGTAGTGATACATTCAGCTCTATTGGAAGAGGTTATTGATGATTTCTTCCCACACCAATAGGCCATCAACATTGACTTGATGTTGGCAATGTCCTGGTCTCGGCCTGTCATGCACATGGCCACCATAATTACAGTCTGCATCTACACTGTGTGATAAATTCAGCAATGTCGTCACTGCTTACCTGGAGGGAAGTGACCCGTTTGTAGCCAGGGAAAGGCAGAAGCTAACTGACTCTGACCGTGGCGGTTGCTTTCTATGGGAGGACCACATGAGGGAAGACAACCCTCAGGGAGGCAGAGTACACATGTTGGACCAAAACAGATACCCTTTTTACTTTGCCCCACTCCTGAATGGCATATTTTGATGTAGGTGTAGAACCTTCAGTCTTGACTAATCATCAACCATACGTACATTCCCCTTTACTTAATAACCCTGAGACGAGGAAGAGGACTGGAGTATCGAAGATTGTAAGAGGATTCAATTCAGCACTACAGCCAAGTTAACGCCTAGTCTAGAATACTGAATGAAAACCCTTATTGATATATCTTTAGGTCCAGTTCATGCGTTCTGGATGACTACCCTTGTATAACACCCCTCTCTTGGAATCCCCCTGACCCCACTGAGCCAAGAAGTAATTCTGTTTTGCAAGTTTAAAAGGTTTATTTGATAAATTAAAATATATATCACACTTTTTAATAAATTAATAATTGAATATCACACTTAATCTGATATGGTAAATATTAACAACGGAGAATCTGGCACTAGCACACTTCTTTAATCACTAATGAGTTGACATGAAATGGATAAGGTAGCACACTGGTAAATAGGAACAAAAGTATAATGTGGTAGAGGATGCTTTATGTAGGCTCAGGTGGATGCAATATTCAATGAATGCAGTACAGAAAATACGCAATATGATTTCAACCAAACAATGTAATCACTTTTCTCTGGCTACTCCCCTCCCCCCCTTGATGCAAGGCAAGGAAATGGAAGGAAAACACACAGTTCTCAGAAATGCAATCAACTGTAATTCAGTTCAATCCAGCAAGCTTAAACAGAAGTTTGAAAACACAGGCAAATGCTTTGATAGGTGCTAGCAATGAATGAGAAATATGCTGGAAACGCTCTTAATTCCCTTTTAGAGGTTCAGGATGAGTGGTATCTAGTTAATATTAGTCCAGGCTCACACTAGCAATGATGCAGGGATAGTTAGCAGGTTAAACGAATTTCTGGCAAATGAAATCAGGCAGCAGCAGTTTTTTTACATGTGAAGAAATTGCAAATCGCGGCAAAATTCGCGGATGCGCCGAGCGCTATTACAAAGGAACCGCAAGGACTATCTCTACCGTTTTGGGGTCCTAGGAAAGCCTGGGATCTCAGCTTCCAAATGAAAGTTATTGCAAGTCTCTAGCCCAAACGGTTGCGGAGATATCAGTAATTTAGTAAAGGTCGTTTTTGGTTTTGTAAATTTTAAACGCACACTTTTTCAAAATGACAAATTTTACTAGAAATGACAGGTGACAGATAGGAGGCAGTTCTACTTAGGTTACATAGATTGAATTAGATGAATTTAAACTAAGAGATGTGTTCTGAGGTTTGCTAAGTACTCACAAGAGATTTTGAACAGGAAAGCGACTTGGTCACGATCTTCAGTCTGGTCAGGTCTTTCCGGATTCTGCTCACAGCGCCTGGTCTGGTCTCGGCTAGGCACAGCACTGCTTTCTCTCTGGTCTGGTCTCTGCTAGGCACAGCACTGCTTTCTCTCTGGTCTGGTCTCTGCTAGGCACAGCACTGCTTTCTCTCTGGTCTGGTCTCTGCTCTGGATAGATTGAAGTCTCTAGTTTGGCTTTCTGGAGTTTGATGGAGGTAAGTATGGATTTTTCCAGCAGGGCTTCCAGCGGCAGATGAAATTGAATCTCTCTATGTGTCCTGACTCTCTGCTTTTATCTGTTTCTTGAGAATGTGTGTGTGTGTTGCATCACTAGACTTGCCCCTCTCATTCGTCATTGGTCAGGCTTCCATTCCTCCGCTTGATTGGCAAACTGAACTGTGAGTCAGATTGATGTCATTTTATGATCTCTTGAAACAACCTCCCTTATCATCTGTGCACCCAACTATATATATGATCAAAATCCATACTTCAGAGTTACACAGTTGTTTGAAATTACATATACATGGTGTGGCTGAATTTAGCCATGTCTATGTCCAAATCTGCTCATTCTCGGAGCTTGCATTCAAAGAGTGTACATAATTGACTTTTTAACTGCTTTTTCAATTTCCGACATGGACCCAACTTTACATACATGTGTGCAGGGGGTAGGGACATTAACTGATGAAGTTTCAGATTTTTAACATGCACACATTTAGAGTAATATCCACTTTTCCGCTAAAACCCCCCTGAACATACCACCGGTTCCTACCACGTCTTAAACTGTGGGCAGAAAAATCACAAGAATTATGGTATCATTTATAAAATTTTCACATGTCCGCACTATGAATTATCCCCCTTTTTATAAAACCATATCCTTGCTGCAGGGGTGTGTCTTTTCAGGTCACATGGTACAGAAACCAGTCTTTCCAGTTTCTGCCAAGCCAGCTTGCTTCTCACAGGCAGTGCCCCTCCCAGCTTCTCCAGGAGGAAGCCACTTTTTACGACGTCTGTAATAAAAACCTTTGCCTGAGTGGAGAGGGCTTTGTTCACTCTCTGGCAGAGCACAGGAAATTCAATTATCAGATAGATGGCATATCCTTAGTGTGGGCAGCAAAAGGAACATTGGCCTGGGAACATAGTTGTGACTCAAGTTTCACTCCTGATGGGATCCGTTGCTAGGCAAAATCAAGTTCCTTAAGCCAGACCTTCAGCTAACTTTTTGTTGCTTTTAAAATAACTTGTAATTTTACACATGCAGCTAGAATGCTGATTCTAAGTGCAAAACTATGACATTTCAACAGTTACAAAGGCATGTGACACCAAACATAGGTCACTCATTTAATTTAACATTTTCAATTTTGGTGGTTTTAAATCCAGTTGCAGTTAGGCTTAAGCTGCTGACTCCATAGCATTTTTGTTATAAGCATTGTTTTTGGGCTCTTCATTTCCCAGATTTTGTAGGCACACAAAACTCCATTCTGCCAAATGTCTGCTGGTGTTCAGTGAATATTTTGCACATGTTGCAAGGTTTGAAATAGGCATTTTGCTTGCCTTCAGAAAAACACACAGTGGGTTTTAAAACGCCGGCTTTTGGATAGTGGTGAGTACTGGTACTGCACCCATTTTTGGGATTTTCTTGGATTAATGCATTCTAAACAGGAATGGTTCTTACATGGTAGTAAATCCTTGCTTAACATTGTTTTGATGGGGCTCCTTACAGTAAGATGGTTATGTGGAACCCCACAAAAAGGGTTGAATCTTTAAAGTGGTCCAATGAGTCACGATTTCAGCAACTTTTTGACATCAGTAAAAGTGGATTTTGTTAACAAAGACCTTTCTTTACCCTGGTGGGTGGCAAGTTAGGTAACCATTTTGGTGTGCGCACAACTGCGCAGCTTTCCTGGATTTCGGCGCACATGTGGGTTTTCCGCCATCTTGAATTTCCTAAGCCCACAGCACCAAATGTTGTAGCAGGGTAGATTAAACGTGGGTCAGGACACCCTACAAGCCCCCCCACGTGACTGCACTTTGAGTTTGGGTCGATGGGGAGTCGCGTGCCCAAGGGTTTTGACCCACGCACCGGTCTGTCCGCATAATCTTCTTCCTCTTCTGTAGATGGCACAGTTCAGCATCTTCTTCTCCATCCGGTCAGATCGATCAGTTCTCCTCGCCGGTCGTGATGGGAAGATTGGGCGGTACCCCGGGCCCGTTGTGTCTTTGCTCCCGGTCTCCGGATCGTCCTTCTTGGTCATCCTTCATGGTTTCATCTCTCCTAGGATGATAAAGGAAGAGCGGCAATATCTACTCATAGACGATTTTTTTTTCCACCACTGTTGAGATAGTGGGGCAGCATATGCATTTCATCGTAACGAAATATTACATTCTTATTTTGAAAAAAAAAAAACAGCATCACTAGAGACAGTTTCATGTAAATCACAATATTTTAGAGACTAGATGTGGTAGGTTTTATGATTGGAACTGAATTAGTCTGATACAGTACCCGCTAGGATTCCAGAGGATTCCTCCAGTGTTTGCAGAGTGTGCCTGGGATGGCAACATTTCAACTGGTTTATGTGGACCCACTTGTCTTCCCCCTCTGCCGAACCACCTTTGGGGATGCGGATCTTGTAGGCCACAGGGGAGATCTTATCGACGATCTCAAAGGGTCCCTTCCATGTAGGCAAAAATTTGCGCTGCTTGGCCTGGTTCCTTTGGAAGTTGTATAGATAGACCCGGTCTCCCACCTGATATTCCTTCCTGGAAGTTTTCAGGTCATAATGGGTCTTCATGCTATCAGTCGATCTTTCTAGATTCCGCTGAGCATAAGCAAAAGCATGTTGGAGGTGTTTCCTTAAATTCTCTACATACTCATGAGTAGTGGAGGCATTTATCAGTGTCTGCTCTTGGGTCCTGTAGAGCAAATGCTGCGGAAGCACCATCTTGCGCCCAGTCATCAACTCAAATGGTGACATTTTGGTTGCAGATGAAGGGGTAGATCTGATGGCCATTAGGACCAGAGGTAATCGGATATCCCAACTTGGCCCAGAATCTGCCACAAACTTCTTTAATATGCTCACAATTGTCCGGTTATATCTCTCTACTGCCCCAGAAGAAGCTGGTCTATAAGCAATATGCAGCTTTCTCTTGACCCCCAGTATCTCCCACATCTTTGTCATTACTTCACTGGTGAAGTGGCTACCTCTGTCTGACTCAATCCTTTGAGGTAGACCAAAACGGGAAAAGATGTGGTTAATCATCAAGGCCGCTGCAGTTTCTGCCTTGCAATTTGGGGCTGGGAGACATTCCACCCACTTGGTAAACAAGCATGTCACGGTCAACATGTACTTATTCCCCCTAGCCGAGCGAATCACAGGGCCTACAAAGTCGATTTGTAAATCTGACCATGGCAGTGTCATTCCCCTCTTTTGTAAAGGCGCCCGGTGTGTGAGGGATGATGGCTGAAATTGTGCACACACAAGGCAACCCTTCAGGGTCTGGTCGAGGTCCTGCCCCATGTGTGGCCAGTATGCAACCTCTCTTAAGATTTCCAATGTTGTGTGAAACCCCCTATGACCGGCAGTGGCCGCATCATGGGCGTGACTTAACATCAGGCTTCGGAATGAGGTAGGAACCACCCACTGATCGTGGCCAGCTTTGGATTTCCTTACCAACAAACCGTCTTGGATCCGGAACATTTTGGGACATTTCATCAACACTCTTAGGTCCTCTTTCCCAATGTAATCGGTATCCGTCAGGGGAAAGTTCTCAGGGTCCTCAAGGTGCTGGTAAAATTTACCAATTATTGGATCCCCCTTCTGAGCAGTAATCAAATCAGCATCAGGGGTCTCCTTACTCCATTGTGCAATTGAGAGGTCGTTGTGAGCATTTGTCTGGGACCTAGTGATGGCAGTGACCTGGATTTCCCCCAACAGGGACTCAATCTCAATTAGATCCCCTTGGATGGCCCCGGTTTTGGCCAGCTGATCAGCTAAGTCATTTCCAGTTTTGTCTGGTCCCTCTACTTTGGAATGACCCTTGATCTTCTTCCAATAGATGGTCATCCCATTCGAGGTGACCAGATCATCAATGTTTTGGATCAACTTCCCATGTTTCAAGGGTTTGTTGTTAGCACATACCATGCCTCTGGTCTTCCAATTAACCAGGTGCTCCACGAACCCGTTCCGTACATAATCCGAATCTGTGATTATGACCAGTTCGTGGAGTTGATGCTGGACAGCAGTGAGGATGGCCTGATGCACAGCCATCAATTCTGCCACCTGACTACTTCGGGGACCAATTTTGTATCCAGCGGAGGGTTCTGGGGACTCATTCACCCATGCATTCCCTACGCCGGCCACCAGTTCTTTCTCCCCGTTGTTGTCGACATGGTAAGAGCATCCATCCACATACACAGTGGGCATTCCCTCACACTTGTCTTCTTCAAAGACTTTGTGGGGGGAATTAAGGTATGCCTCCATGTTGTCCTTTATTTTTAGACTTTCGTCCTCGAGACAGTTTTCTCTGGCACAATCATGCAAGTCAGCCAGACCTTGCGCGAGGGGACTCTTCTTGTTTTGGCCATATCTGACCTCCACAGGAAAGCCTTGCATTGACAGAATCCAGGAAGTAATTCGGGAATTACTCACATTTCCGGCCCGGATTCTGTCACTTTGGAGATATTGCAGAGGCTGGTGTGGAGTCTCCACTATGATGTGTTCCCCCTGGATAAACGGGCGGTAATTCTTCAATGCCCACACCGTTGCCAGGAGTGCCTTCTCACAATCGTTGAATTTTTTCTCCACAGAGGATAAAGTTTTGCTCGCATAGGAGATTACTTTATTGACCTTGTCATGCTTTTGATATAATACTGCCGTCAAGCACGTATTAGAGAACCCCGTCTCCAGGAAGAACTCCTTGTTTCTGACAGGGTAAGCTAGGCAAGGCGCTTGTGAGAGGCTTCTTTTGAGTTGTTTTACTGCCTCGGCTTGTTCTGGACCCCATTCCCACTTGACCCCCCCCTTCAGGAGATGAATCAGGGGTCTGGTGATCTCTGCGTAGCCCTCAATGAACTTTCTGCTGTAATTAATCAGTCCAAGGAGGCTCCTTAGTTCCCGCAGAGTTGTGGGGTCTTTCAGTTTCTGAAGTGCTTCCACTTTCTTTTCCTGGGGACAGAGACCCTGAGGAGTAATCTCATGCCCCAAGAAATTAACACGGGTTCTACACCACTGTGCTTTCTGAAAGGAAAGTTTTGCTCCGGCGGCCCTCAACTGTGTCAGAACATAACGGATCTCTGCTATGTGTTCCTCCACAGATGAACTTTTGATGAGGACATCATCTACATAAGCCAGGTTACCCCTCGTACCCAGGTCGGGCATGGCCTTATGTAGGAAAATATTGAACTCATTACCGGAGTTAAGGTATCCGAAGGGAGTCCGGGTCCATGTGTACTGCTGGCCCCCAAAGGTAAAAGCCAGCTTGTATTGGTCCTCCCTACTGACAGGCACGGTCCAGTATCCATTGGTCAGGTCTATTGCAGTGAATACCTGTGACCCCTGAATCTGGGCCAGCCCTTGGTCAATGTAGGGAAGAGGCCATCGGGAAGTGTGGACCCGTTTGTTGAGCTCCCTGAGGTCAGCGCAGAGTCTCCACTGGCCGTTTGGCTTCAATATTCCCAGCACCGGATTATTGAAGGTGCTGTGGACTGGACGGATTATTCCCCGGGACTCAAGGTTCTTAATTATTTCAGTAAGGGACTCCATTGATGCGAGAGGCAAGCGATATTGCTTCACAAACACTGGAGTCATGCCTGGGTCCGTGGGGATTGTTGTGGTGTGGATGTCGGTGCGACCGCAGTCATATGAGTCTACCGCAAAGAGATCTTGGAAATCCAAGAAAACTTGTTTCAACTTTTGCTTTTGTTCCAGAGTCACACAGGCATCAGCTAGGTTGACTCTCTCTTCCACCATCTCCCTGAAGCCTGGAAAGACTTCTGGTTTGGCTATCTCCGCGGCCTCCTCCAGCTGGGTGGAGAAGTCCCTGGTCAGAGTGCTGATTTGGACCGGAGGCTTCAGGTGGGAAAGGCAGCCCTCATGGACCTGGAAAATCACCTCATCCCTCCTGAAGTCACAGGTCACATCTTCCTTACCATAGGGGCAGGAAGTGTACACCAGGAAGTTCCCCCCATGCCGGGTAAAAATCCTGTCTGGTGTTGCGTTGTCATCACTGTCACTGTCAAAACAGTCCTTGGGGATGGGTCCTAACAGTTCATTTACAAGATCAATGGAGAAATGTCGGTCATCAACCGCCATTCCAATAATGGTGCCTGCGGCTAGAGTAATACTCTTTAAGTCGCTGTTATCCACCTCTATTAGAATGGGGTCATGTTCTATGTTGACTAATGGAGTCGGGTTTACCCCCAACCCTTGCTGTTGGAGAGAAGCATTTAGATGTATGTAAGCATCAGGGTTTTTCAACTCTTGTCCCCTTTTAACTTTCACTTCCAGGGAGAATTGTCGGGTCCTTTCTGGGGTGGTGACTTCCTCTTTAACCTGAATTTCAACTGCATAAGGTAGCAATTGAGCTGACCTAAATGCTTTTTCTGGATCATCAAAGCCCATGGGATTATCCGCTAATCGGGACCAAGCTTTGAAGTTTATTAGGTCCAAACTAATGGCAAAGCGATTGAGAATGTCACTGCCTAAGTAAAAGGCGGCAGTGACGTCTCGCACGACCCAACAATTATGGACTATGCTCTTGTTGCCAATGGAGATTTTGAGCATACACCTGCTTGGCAGGAGATGTTTGGAGTCAGGTGCTTCCAGGTCCATTTCCCATTTGTCTATCAGTTTGAAGGTGGGAATGGCTGGATCTTTTGGGAGTTGGCGGAACATGGCTTCGCTGATGAAGCTCTTACCGTTGTTCACACACACTCGAGCGAGAACAGAGTCCTTCCCATCATTTAACTGAACAGGGATGAACAACTGCTCTCCAATTTGCTGAATATCAGCCAGGCTTTGAGCTGATTTCACATCTTTCTGGACTATAGGAGTGGGGGTTTCTGATTGTGGATTAGTATAGAATTTCAGAGTGTTTCCTTCCAGCGTGGAATACCACTTTAGACTGGAAGGAAGGTTGATTTTCAGAAATAGAGAGGACCCCCCATCACCAGTCTGTTGTCCTACTGCTATTACCGTCACGTCTGGAATTTGGTTGTTCTGGAAGTGAAATTCTACTTGGTCAGATTTTTGTTCAACCATGTGGCATGTGCCGTTTAAACTAACATGGTTGACACTCTGTTTTAATTTTATGGGTCGGCTAGTCTGAGTCCAGAGGACCTTGTTTACGCAATCTATTAGGGGTGACAACCTTCTCAGGAGGTCATTCCCTAGTAAACAAGGGGTGCCCTCTGGGGTCACAACTATGACCGGGTGTTTCAACTTATGTCGCCCGATCTTAATGTCCAAGTCTGCCGTCCCCTCGACGGGAATTTCCTTCCCGTCAAAGTTCTGCAGTTGTCCAGGAAGAGAGGTGAGAGGAATTTGGTAATTCTCTCCCCTTCCTGCATTCAGTTCGTCAAAGGCCCTTCTGGACAGAAGGGTAGCTTGAGATCCAGTGTCCACCAGTGCTGAGATTGTACCCTGCCCCTGTACTTGTACCGGGGCATAATATCTTCCCTCCTTCTCCTCAAGGGGGCACAGATAATGTACATTTTTGGACAACTGGTGGGCTAATTTTCTGGTTTTGGACATCGCTAGCGAGGAGATTTGGGCAGAATTCTGTGGAGAGTCTTGGGAATCTGAAAGAAAAAATTTGCAACTGGAGATCAGAGCCATTGTGGGTTCCCCTGGCTCCGTTTCTAGGCCGCCCCCCCCTTTTTGGAGGCAGTCGCCAGGATGGGTTTGAACCAGGGGATTTTCTTGCTGTTGGTTCTGGGATGAGATGGTGGGCGGCGGTAGCTCAGTCTCCACATCTCCCCAGTCTGGATTTGCATCCCTAGGGACACATTTTTCTTTGGGAGGAGTTCCCCCCTCTCTGAAGGAGAAGATCCTTTTCCCAGGATCCTCTGAGGATCCCTCTCCCTCAAATTGGAAGATCTGTACCTCCTCCTCAAACTGAGTCTGTTTGGGTCTTTTGTTTCTCCTACCCCCCCTCTGCTCCTTAGGAGGCAGACTTTCAGGGGCAAGAGATTTTGTTTCCGGTTCCTGGGTTTCCAGGGGCTGTTTACAAGTGAGGAAGGAAGCTTCCTCCAAGGCTTTACACCCCCCTTCCCTTTGTGCCTCCTCCCTGGGAACCGGTGATTTATCGGGGTGCTGCCCCCGTCATTGTTCTGGAGCACCAGGTCCAGAGTTGGGTGCGTTCTGCGCCGGCATGCTGATCTGAGGGTTCTGCTGTGCCCTCAGTATATGACCCATATCCCGCGCCATGTTTTGAACCTGGCGCTCTAACTGGGAAACCCGCTCAGGCTGATACGGGGCCCTGTTTTCTCCCCTGGGCTGATCCCGGGAAGGGTAGCTGTCCCTCCTCTGGTAGTACCCCTGGTTGGGAAGATTTTGGTACCCCTCCACCCTTGGCCTCCCCTCTCCCGGATTCAGTGGTCTGGGCTCAGGGAATTGAGGAAAGAAGGATGGATGATTTTGGGGTTGGAAGTCGGGTGGATATCTGGGGAAAAAGTTCTGCCCAGGGTTTGGTAAATTTCTGCCCTCCTGTGGGAAGTTTGGAGGGAAGTTCCCTGGGTTAGGTGCTTGGCTGGATCCCCCCCCTTGGGCTGGAGGAGTCCACACATAACCCAGGATGGGTCTGTTACCTTTGTAGCGAGGACTTACATAGTCAGGAGAGCGAGGGACCCCATTTGTGGGGCTGCCTCCCTGGCTCCCTGTCTGCGACTGGCCCGAGGACCTTCTGGGCCTAGCATTATTAGGTGCAGGTAGGTTTTTAGGCCCCCCCATCTCCAAATCCAAAACGGGGGTGACCTTTACCTCTGCCACCTTGGCAGCAGCAGGGGTGCTGTTGGCTTTGGGGTTTTTCTGGGCATTGCTTTTATTTTCTATGGGCTTCTGCACCTCATAGATGCGGGTAGCCTGTTCAATGACCCAGTCTAAAGATCTTTTCTCGTGAAAATCCCTCACGAGCTGGGTCATGATATATTTGGGCAAGGCATGGAAAAACGTGTTTATAAATTCACGGCTATCCGTGCGCACCCTTCTTGTGGTCTGTGCAAAAGCCCGCTTTAACTCCTGCACAAATTCTTGTGGGGCCTGATCCTCCCCACATTGCAAATTGTAGGCTGCCTTGCGAGCCTCTTGAGGATTTCTGTGAACAGAAAAATGTTTCAGGATGGCCGCCTTATAGGTGGACCATCTTAAATGATTTTGGTCCTCCAGCCCCGCAAAGAAACTGGAGTATTCCGGGGAGAAGGTCCACTTTACATATTGAATGCAGCTTTGGCTGTCCTTCAAATGGAAAGTCTCCATCATTTGTTCAAACAACTCTAAGTGCTCCCAAACAGAATACTTAGCGTTCTTATGGTAAGGCGTGATGACGCTCCTGATCGCCTTAATCTGCTTTAAGGGGTCCTTGAGCAAGGCCCTTTTTGCCTTATTGGCCTTTTTGGTTCGGGTAACCCTTGTCCATTCTTCGTCGGACTCAGAGGCACTGCTCCCAGAGGTTCCCGTCTGTTCTTCCAGGTTTTCCCGGATTCTGCGAGCCTGGGAATGGCTGGCAGAATGTGGGGACCTGGTCTCCTGTGTCCTGCGCAGTTCAGAGGAGTCTTCAGATTCCTCCTTGCTGTCAGGATTTGATGGGTACCCCCTCCACTGACCTAACTGGGCAGAGGTTTTCAGGATGCCCTTAATGGGCCTACTCTCCTGGGGTTCCCCACTGAACTGTATTGTACTTGGGTGCCCATACCCGGATGCCCACCCCTCCATTCCTGGATGGTACTGGCCTATGAGCCCCATGCTTCTGGCTGGATAGTAATCTGCCATCCCTGTGGCCCTGTGCTCATGTGCGCCAGGGGACATGGGGGTGGCAGAGTCCAGGGACTAAGAGGTATGAGGGCCTCTGGTACTAGGGCTCCTGAGGTTATGCTCCGGAGTTTCCATTTCCCAGCGAACCTCATCTCTATCCGCCCCTGCTCCCTGTTGCAATGCAAGAGCCTGCATTTGTGCCTTCAGTTCCTCAGTTAAGGCCTTACTCGACTCTATCAGTCTCTCCTGCATCGCTACCTGCTGTTGGAGCCTATCATTGTGTTGACAGAGGGCCTCATTTTCCCTCTGTACTTCCTGGTTGGTCCTGGAGAACTGGGCCAGTCTTTGCTGCAGGAGGGTTACCTCCTGAGCTGTGTCCCTATTGGCCTGCTCCTTTCTTGCTAGAGCATCCTCCACCCTCCTGGTGTGCTCTATCAAGTTCTGGTTTTCTTTTTGGAGGTCACCCAGTCCCTGGTGGGCCAGGTGATTTTCTTCCATTTTCCTTTTTAAATGGCAGACTTCCTGGCCTAAGGCGTCTCTTTCCTGACTAAGAGCCTGCATTTGTGCCGCCAGGTCGTCCCTTTGCCTTTGGAAGGCACCAGCTTTCTGGCGCTCCTGATCAAACTCTGCCTGGGTATCCAGGTCTTTCAGGATCAGTTTATTGCTCTCCTCTTTCTCTCTGTCTAGTTGGATTTGCAGGGTGGCTACCTGCTCTGTGCATGCCCTGTTGAAATTGATCTGTTGCTCCAGCTTTTTCTGGCTCTGCAGTAAGGAGTCCAAACTGTCTTGGTGCTCCTTCTGCAGGGCCAGAAATCTAGTATCCTGTTCTGACTTTTCCTTTTGCAGCACATCCATATCCTCCTTTATTTTAGTAATGTACAGTCTGCTGTCATTTTCTGACTCCTGGCTCCTCTGCAGCCTCTGCTCAGAAGAGTCCAGATCAGATTGGACCTTCTGTAATGCCATCTGTTGCCTATTTGCCAGATTTTGGCTTTCAGCACATCTATCCTGCATGTCTCCCATATATAGGTACAGGTATGCTGCTATCCTGGCGATCTTATTGTGTTCCTCTTTGGCTTTAGGAGCCATATATAGTTCACTCAGGGCCACATGTAAGGGACCCTGATCTCTATATATATCTGACCCTGTTTCAGTGACCTGTTGTGTGATGGCCTGCAACCACACATCCTGGCCCTGTTCGGTCCATTCACCTCTCACAAATAGCTTATGCAAGAGGTGCTCTCTGGCTATTTTCATGTCTACTAAGGTCGTCATTCTAGAGATTGGTCTCTGTCCTGACTTACAGAAGTTAGTATTTTATTTTTGCAGAACAGAACTTTTCTTGGAGTGTCCCTTTTGAGGAATGCTTCACAGCGTAATGCAGCGTGGTGATCCGACCGGGTGTATGTATCCCGTCAGTTAGCACACTGTATTAAGCTGCACAACTGGTAAATCTAACCCAACGTCTCGGCTCGAGCCCCCACTTTGTAGAGGATTCAATTCAGCACTACAGCCAAGTTAACGCCTAGTCTAGAATACTGAATGAAAACCCTTATTGATATATCTTTAGGTCCAGTTCATGCGTTCTGGATGACTACCCTTGTATAACACCCCTCTCTTGGAATCCCCCTGACCCCACTGAGCCAAGAAGTAATTCTGTTTTGCAAGTTTAAAAGGTTTATTTGATAAATTAAAATATATATCACACTTTTTAATAAATTAATAATTGAATATCACACTTAATCTGATATGGTAAATATTAACAACGGAGAATCTGGCACTAGCACACTTCTTTAATCACTAATGAGTTGACATGAAATGGATAAGGTAGCACACTGGTAAATAGGAACAAAAGTATAATGTGGTAGAGGATGCTTTATGTAGGCTCAGGTGGATGCAATATTCAATGAATGCAGTACAGAAAATACGCAATATGATTTCAACCAAACAATGTAATCACTTTTCTCTGGCTACTCCCCTCCCCCCCTTGATGCAAGGCAAGGAAATGGAAGGAAAACACACAGTTCTCAGAAATGCAATCAACTGTAATTCAGTTCAATCCAGCAAGCTTAAACAGAAGTTTGAAAACACAGGCAAATGCTTTGATAGGTGCTAGCAATGAATGAGAAATATGCTGGAAACGCTCTTAATTCCCTTTTAGAGGTTCAGGATGAGTGGTATCTAGTTAATATTAGTCCAGGCTCACACTAGCAATGATGCAGGGATAGTTAGCAGGTTAAACGAATTTCTGGCAAATGAAATCAGGCAGCAGCAGTTTTTTTACATGTGAAGAAATTGCAAATCGCGGCAAAATTCGCGGATGCGCCGAGCGCTATTACAAAGGAACCGCAAGGACTATCTCTACCGTTTTGGGGTCCTAGGAAAGCCTGGGATCTCAGCTTCCAAATGAAAGTTATTGCAAGTCTCTAGCCCAAACGGTTGTGGAGATATGAGTAATTTAGTAAAGGTCGTTTTTGGTTTTGTAAATTTTAAACGCACACTTTTTCAAAATGACAAATTTTACTAGAAATGACAGGTGACAGATAGGAGGCAGTTCTACTTAGGTTACATAGATTGAATTAGATGAATTTAAACTAAGAGATGTGTTCTGAGTTTTGCTAAGTACTCACAAGAGATTTTGAACAGGAAAGCGACTTGGTCACGATCTTCAGTCTGGTCAGGTCTTTCCGGATTCTGCTCACAGCGCCTGGTCTGGTCTCGGCTAGGCACAGCACTGCTTTCTCTCTGGTCTGGTCTCTGCTAGGCACAGCACTGCTTTCTCTCTGGTCTGGTCTCTGCTAGGCACAGCACTGCTTTCTCTCTGGTCTGGTCTCTGCTCTGGATAGATTGAAGTCTCTAGTTTGGCTTTCTGGAGTTTGATGGAGGTAAGTATGGATTTTTCCGGCAGGGCTTCCAGCGGCAGATGAAATTGAATCTCTCTATGTGTCCTGACTCTCTGCTTTTATCTGTTTCTTGAGAATGTGTGTGTGTGTTGCATCACTAGACTTGCCCCTCTCATTCGTCATTGGTCAGGCTTCCATTCCTCCGCTTGATTGGCAAACTGAACTGTGAGTCAGATTGATGTCATTTTATGATCTCTTGAAACAACCTCCCTTATCATCTGTGCACCCAACTATATATATGATCAAAATCCATACTTCAGAGTTACACAGTTGTTTGAAATTACATATACATGGTGTGGCTGAATTTAGCCATGTCTATGTCCAAATCTGCTCATTCTCGGAGCTTGCATTCAAAGAGTGTACATAATTGACTTTTTAACTGCTTTTTCAATTTCCGACATGGACCCAACTTTACATACATGTGTGCAGGGGGTAGGGACATTAACTGATGAAGTTTCAGATTTTTAACATGCACACATTTAGAGTAATATCCACTTTTCCGCTAAAACCCCCCTGAACATACCACCGGTTCCTACCACGTCTTAAACTGTGGGCAGAAAAATCACAAGAATTATGGTATCATTTATAAAATTTTCACATGTCCGCACTATGAATTATCCCCCTTTTTATAAAACCATATCCTTGCTGCAGGGGTGTGTCTTTTCAGGTCACATGGTACAGAAACCAGTCTTTCCAGTTTCGCCAAGCCAGCTTGCTTCTCACAGGCAGTGCCCCTCCCAGCTTCTCCAGGAGGAAGCCACTTTTTACGACGTCTGTAATAAAAACCTTTGCCTGAGTGGAGAGGGCTTTGTTCACTCTCTGGCAGAGCACAGGAAATTCAATTATCAGATAGATGGCATATCCTTAGTGTGGGCAGCAAAAGGAACATTGGCCTGGGAACATAGTTGTGACTCAAGTTTCACTCCTGATGGGATCCGTTGCTAGGCAAAATCAAGTTCCTTAAGCCAGACCTTCAGCTAACTTTTTGTTGCTTTTAAAATAACTAGAATGCTGATTCTAAGTGCAAAACTATGACATTTCAACAGTTACAAAGGCATGTGACACCAAACATAGGTCACTCATTTAATTTAACATTTTCGATTTTGGTGGTTTTAAATCCAGTTGCAGTTAGGCTTAAGCTGCTGACTCCATAGCATTTTTGTTATAAGCATTGTTTTTGGGCTCTTCATTTCCCAGATTTTGTAGGCACACAAAACTCCATTCTGCCAAATGTCTGCTGGTGTTCAGTGAATATTTTGCACATGTTGCAAGGTTTGAAATAGGCATTTTGCTTGCCTTCAGAAAAACACACAGTGGGTTTTAAAACGCCGGCTTTTGGATAGTGGCGAGTACTGGTACTGCACCCATTTTTGGGATTTTCTTGGATTAATGCATTCTAAACAGGAATGGTTCTTACATGGTAGTAAATCCTTGCTTAACATTGTTTTGATGGGGCTCCTTACAGTAAGATGGTTATGTGGAACCCCACAAAAAGGGTTGAATCTTTAAAGTGGTCCAATGAGTCACGATTTCAGCAACTTTTTGACATCAGTAAAAGTGGATTTTGTTAACAAAGACCTTTCTTTACCCTGGTGGGTGGCAAGTTAGGTAACCATTTTGGTGTGCGCACAACTGCGCAGCTTTCCTGGATTTCGGCGCACATGTGGGTTTTCCGCCATCTTGAATTTCCTAAGCCCACAGCACCAAATGTTGTAGCAGGGTAGCTTAAACGTGGGTCAGGACACCCTACAAGATCACTAGAAGCGGAAAGCAAACACTGCATTCTAGTTGTTGGAAAAGGTTAATAAGTGCCAGGACATGTAAATGTAGCAAACCTGAAGAGATGAGACTCAATTCTCCCTACATCAGTCAGGACACTGGAGGCGAGCAGGATGCAGTTTGGAGTGGAGAAGCTGTTGGAGGTTCCGTCCAGAGAAGTTGAGCAGTGGGAGGTTTGCCGCGCACGTGCCATGGACAGCAGGATTCAAGTGAGGAAGGAGGCAATGGGGGAAACGAAGAGCCGATGGGATGCTCCGCCAGCCGACGAACAAGCAGCAGTGAGAATGGTGACACACGAGGGATGCCGAAGCTGCCGACAGAGAGCAGTAAGCCCAGAGAGAGAGGTTGGGATGCCAGGGCGAATCATGGCAGATGCTGCGTACCATTAATGAACCTGGTGAGCCCAAACAAGTGAGCTGGGATACTGGGAATATTGAACAAAGAGACAAAGACTACTGAAAAGGGGTCGCTGACCAAACATATGAAATGGATAGTTAATGAATCTTGGGACTGGATAAAAGAGCACGTGATTGCGGATGAGAAGTTTGAGTTCAGGACTTGTACCCAAATACTGAGCCAAATAAGAAAGTCCTGGCAGGAGAGTAAATCAGACATACAGCGAGTCGGGGACCCACACCCAAGTAAAGAGATGAGAAAGTCCTGGCAGTAAAGCAAACCAGGCATACAGCAAGTCGGGGACCCACAACCAAGTAAAAAGAAAGTAAAGCCCTGGCAGGAGAGTAAACAATTCATACAGAGAGTCTGGGACTTGCACCCAAGTAACGAAGTAGGAAAGCTCTGGCAGGAGAGTAAACCAGCCATACAGCGAGTCTGGGACCTGTACCCAAGTAATGAAGTAAGAAAGCACTGAAAAGAGATTAAACCAGGCACACAGCGAGTCTGGGACCCTCACTCAATCAAGATTGTTGAACTTGGGAAAGGGGAAACACCCTAAATGTATGAAATATGTGAACTGTGGAAAAGCTAAGGAAGCTAAGGGACAGAGACACACTCACTGAGCTTGTGGAACTGTGAACATTGCGAACTGTGAACATGTTAAGAGACCTCATGGGCAAAGGCACACCCCATGAGCCTGTGAATTTTTAAACTATGAAAACGTTGAAGGGGAGGATTGTACCAGATCATACTGTGGAATGTTAAAGGTAAAGAGAGCGCAGGGACAGATACACACCCCATTCAGCCTGTGAATTGTGAAACTGTGATGAACTGTGTAAACTAAAGAAAACATAGGGGAAGAGCCACGCCCCTTGAGATTGTGGGAGAACTATGCAAACTGAAGGAAACACCGGGGAAGAGTCATCCCCTTGAGATTGTGCGGTGAACTGTGTAAACTGAAGGAAACTCAGGGAAAGAGTCGCCCCCCTTGAGATTGTGGGGTGAACTATGTAAACTGATAAAAATCAGGGAAATAGTTGTCCCCCTTAATATTGTGGAGTAAACTGTGTAAATTGAAGGAAACACAGTGGGAAGAGTTGTTCCCTTGAGATTGTGGAGTATACTAATGTGACATTGGAAAGCCAGAGAAATCCAGGGGAAGGGAAGGACCACTTTTCTGGTGGAACTTTATCTGTCTATTTTACACTTTAGAACCTTGTGTTTGTAACTTGTCTTTTTAGGGTATTATGAGGTATCCCATGTGCCAAAACTATATTCAAAGTCTCTGAAATTGACTGTGGGTCAAGATATCCCCATGCATGGCTCTGTGATCTGCCCATGACATGTCCTTTGCTCTGCATTCTGCTACCTGTAAGGCAGGAATATTGATGGCAATGCAGTACTACAAGTCTGTGGGTGCTGTACATGGAAGATGCTGCATGGCCTAATCACACAATGCACTAGGACAGATGAGAGCTCTGGCACATGTGACATAAGTCAGGGTTGCCCAAATGATGCATACAGCATGTGTACACAAAGCATTGGTAGGAACATGGGGCAGACCCAGAGAAATGTGCATTTAGCCCTGCAACACAGTCAACATGGTGATGTGCCCACACCCCTTTCTCACAAAAATGGCGAAAGTAATGTATCCTGCAGTTTGAATTCTTGGGTGAGTGAAATCATCGATGCCTCTGACATCCCACTCCTTTCAATGAACCCATGAGGTCTGGTGTGACCGTTCCTGTACGAAAGGGCCTCCTAAACCTCTAAGCTCCTATGTCATGCTCCTGACAACCCTCAGCATACATGCCCACATGTCAACATCCAAACAAAGACTGCTGGTTAGTGCTGCCTTTGCATTCTGCGTCTTGTGCTTTTTGAGAGTGGGAAGTGCCTGAAATTAGCATTAGGATCGTGATATGCGGGCTTTCTTGACATGCTAGCAGACACCTAGATCAAGCACAAAAGGCCATGGAACACACTCTGTTTGGACATTTTGGAATCAATTGCTTGTTTTCTGTTCCACCGACATCCCTGTTCTACTCGTACCCATACCTTCCCAGGTGCCACCATGGTGTGCAAACCGTTTACTGCTATGTTCCAGGAATACCAAACAGATGCCATTTATTGGCCTACATGTCAATAGTTTTTGCAATATATTGGGCATGGCATTACATGTTGAATGACAACACACAAATGTATCCTTTATGAGTCAGCTATAGGGGAGGCCATGCCCCACAGTGCAATTCTTCCATGCCACAGAGGGCGTCCGCCATGGCCCTGGAGCATGGAAAGCAATGGTGTCTACAGAGTGCAGACACATATTCTTCAACTAGTGGTTCAGATTGCAATAAAAGGACATGAATGGTCAGCTCAGGGGCCACTAACAGAGGAGAATGGCTGCTCATTTCAGATTTGTTCTGAAACACGCAATGTAAAAACGGATGGACTTCCAGCAGGGTGATGGCCACTCTCATTTGTCCCGTTGAACGTCCATCATTACAGTCATGTGTGGCCCATTACATCTGCCTGCTGTCACCCACATGCATGGGGAGTGGGATGATATAGGTTCACATGGTGTAGTTTCATGAATGTACCCAGCAGCCCTGCCCGCCATTAAAATAGCCCCTATATGAGATTTGCTTGGGGCCAGGATCATGAAGTCGTGGTGAGAGGTGGAACATCTGGCTCACACACGTATGAAGGACGGGTTTCCATCAGAGATCATGTGTCTGTTCTCCAGTTATGAGTGGCACGAGTGCCCCATGTGTGCTGTCCACGGATACAAACCATGCGTGGAAGCCCAGGATTGTATTGAAGTGGGTCTTGATGCGATGTAAGACTGCAGGGTCCGTAGGGAAGGCAATGCAGTGGCGCACACGTCTTATCATGGGGGAAACACACCTGTGAGAGCATACGGGAAAGCTGGCTGGGGGATGCCATGTACCAGGACACAGTGTGCTGAAAACATTATGTGGCACAGAAACGGTGTAACTTTCTGCCTGTCGGGCTAAATGTAGCACTCCATTTCTGTGCTGCTTAGGCTGAAGATGCAGGGCAGCTCCAGGGGAAGGAGGCAAAGACCAGCTGGTCAGTGAAGGTGAAGTGGGAGAGCTTGGTCCCCAGTGTGTAGGGCATTTCAGGACTCTTACCCCTCCTCCTGCAGCCTGGGGTGGGGGCTAGCATACAGGCTGATGGAGCTACCTGGTTTGGGGGTCTAGGGTGCAGGCTGATGGGATGTCTGGGGAGTCTGCTGCTGTTAGGCCAACTGTGCCTGAACAAGGATACTCCTTAGGTGCCGCTGTTAGAGTGGAAAAAGTGATGATTCTTTCATTGTGCTGAAAAAAGTAAAGCTGCTTAATTCTCTGGTTTATGTGGTTTGTCGCGTGTGTGGATTGTTGTGTGGCTTGTTGTGGGCGCTTGCATTCTTTGGCTGATTAAGCCCTTCTGTGTGAAGCACCACTTTGGCTCGTACAGACTGCACCTGTTCTGAGCAGGTGGTAATTGTTTCTAGTTGGTGATAAATTAAAAGAAATGTTCTTTTGGGTTTCGGACCGAGGCGTAAAATGCACAATTGAATCCGTGTATGTGGACTGTGTTTACACTTGTGAAAAGTGGCATAAAGTAAGGAAGGAATGTATATGCACCAGTGCATTAAAGCGTGGCATACACTCTTTACACCGTGCTTCCTTGCTTCCGTTTTACTTCTGAAGACTTAGAAAACAACCTCCTTACAGCCTCGTTTTAAAATGATGGGTGCATTAATTGAGGCACAAAAGTGAGGCGTAATGCGTTTATGCCTCCTTTCAATGCGCCAGTCCATTTTCTGCGAACACACCAGGTGGAGGAGAGGTATGGGGCATCTTCTGTGAGCACTCCTTTTTACGCTTGCATGGGTTTCCAAGGAAACCACATCGGTTTTGAAGCTGCTCAGAACCAAACATATTTCATAGCAATCCATCAGTAAGCGCCTTGTGCAAGGCACACGGTTTAGCCTGTGTTTGCTTGTGCATGCAACGTAGAGGAAAATGGCAGTGTAAAATCGAGTTTACTTCCCTTTTACTCCTCCTCCTCATTATCAGATGATGACGAGTCATTTATAACGCGCCTGTACACAAGTATTTCTAGGCGGGAAAAGACAAGCTAGGAAGCACAGAGGGAGGACAAAGCAAACGATCTTACTGGGCCTTGTGCCGTTCAGATCAGGCAAGTGCATGGGGGATGGAGAGGAGAAGTGCCAGGAGGGAAGAAAGGGGGAAGTGCAATCAGGGCAGCATTGCTAGAAGTGCAGCCAGGGCAGCGTGACTCTGGTAAGTGCAAGGAGGCAGGGGTCTGTAGCGTCACAGACACAGCCCCCAGCGAGAGCTAGGTCTGGAGGCAGTCCAGCGGCTACTGTTCGTGGAGGAGACTATTGCTCATTGAGATTTTGAGGATAGCTGGCAACTAGTCAGAGCAGTAGACAGGTAGGTCAGCAGGGTAGAGAGCGTGTAGTATATTACCTTCTGATGGAAGCTGCCTGATCTATGTGGGACATGCCTGATCACATCATGGTATGTAGAATCAGAACACTTGGAACTCAGGTCTCAACAGAGTTCTAGAAGAGAGGACTGCAATTGAACCATATCTGTCCAGCTCTGATTGTTACAAGCAGTCTCCCTCCTCCTTCTTTATCTTGTAACTTAATTACATTATTATATTTGTTATCTAATAAATATAATTACATTTACAACTGCCTCTTGCTGTTACATACAATACCCGTACCGGTCCACTTCATATGGCGACGAGGATGGCTCCAATTGAACTATTGTCTCACCAATGTGTACGGAGCTGCTCCGCTCATGCCCGGGCGTAGTAGCGGCTCCGTCTTCTAGTTCCTGAAGGTAACGATTTCATTCTCTCCATTGCGACATTGTGGAACTCGTTTGAGGTTGCCGGGCCGTACTACACATCACTAAGCCGTCTCAGCTCTTTCTTTCGGCCTCTTCCGTGTACACTGCCCATTGGAATTCACGCATGTGTTGAATGTGTCAAAGAAGGAAGGCACCTTTAAAGGCACAGTACGCCGTTTTCCTCCAACGCAAGCCTGCGTTCATACGCACATCACTAAGCCGTCCCAGCCTTTTCCTTCAAACACTGCCCATCGGATTTCACGCATGCGTTAAATGCGTCGAAGAGGGAAGGCACCTTTAAAGGCACAGTACACCGTTTTTCCTCCAATGCAAGCTGGCGTTTCATGTGCATGTTGAAAGAGCTATTAGACGTCACATCGTCAAAGGCATAATCAACTGTTTGTTTACATTGCAAGTTCAAGAAATATTTTATGTTAATCATTTTACAAGTGAACTCTCACCTTCTGATTTATATTAAAGATCTATTTCTCTACTGAAAAAAAGTGTATGTAACACATTTGCTCTATCAAAATTAATACACATATGCTGGTAAGGATTCTGTAGAAAAGTCTGCGCACATCACGCTTCCTGGACATTGCTGTGCCCCATACACAGTATTCAAGCAGAATTTGGACTTGCGCAGTTTTGCACTTTAACGGGTCTTAACTGAATTATACATACAATATCTGAGTCTCATAAACACAGATTGTCATGGCATTTAGCAGTGTGCCTCCACCTGCTTTCTTCATGCCCAGCACTGACGAACCTGCTTTGCCTTGGAAGAGGTGGATAAAGTCCTTTGAACATTATGCAGGGGTGATTTGTGGTCCCAATTGTAGTGCAGAGAAGAGGAAGTCATTACTCTTGCACTGTTTAGGTCCCGTTGGACAAGAAAAATATGAAACACTTCCAGAATTATCAGAAGAGGAGAGTGTAGACCTCAATGAATACCAGCGAGCTGTAAAAAAAATTGACAAACACTTTGAAAAGAAGGTGAGCATAATTTTGAAACGTTACAAGTTTGGCAAACGCACACAGGAGGAGGGAGAAAGTGTGGAAAAGTTTGTCACTGCATTAAGGAAATTAGCAAAGTCATGCAATTTCAAAGAGCAACTGGATGAGAGACTCAGAGACCAATTTATGTTGGAGTGTCGCAGCAGCAAAGTGAGGGAAAGATTGTGGTCGGAAAGTGATCCTTCCCTTGACACTGTTCTCTGTGTGGCAAAAGAAGTAGAACACACCGAAGAGTGTGTTAAAGAATTGGAGAATAAGATGAAACAAGTAAAAATAGGAAGCAGCAATAGTAAAATGCAGGATACCACTGATGAAGAGTCAATTTCCATGATCAATAATGATATCACTAAGAGGAGATCTGCCACCAAACAATACAATTTGTTGAGAACGGACAAAAGATCAAGCAAATATGGTCAAAAAGGTTCATCATACGAAGTTTCTAAGAAAAACAGTTCGGAGAATCAATTAAGGAAAGTGGGGAAAAAACGCCAAGGAAAGTGTTACAGATGTGGCAATGTGAATCATTGGGCTGATGACCCAGATTGTCCAGCATTAAAGATCATTTGCAACAAGTGCAAAGGGAAAGGTCATTTCTCTAAATGTTGTAGATCACGTGACAATGCCATGAACTGGATAGGAGATAATTCTGATAGTGATCGCAGTGAGAAGGAAATTCAGGAGGATTGCGTATGTACCATAACAGATGATGAAGATGAAGAAGTGTTGGAAAGTCCCAGGGCTATTGTATCCATTGATGGCAATGAAGTATGTATGATGATTGATACTGGTGCAAAATATACACTCCTGCCAAGACAGTTTTGGAACAAGAATAAACATGAGTATTTACATGAGACGGATATCAATCCAAGAGCTTATGGAGGTGTGAAGATCAATGTCATTGGTTGGCATTGGGGAAAGTTGAAATTTAAGAACAGAACTGCCAAAGGCAAGATATACATCACTCGTGAAGGGAAAACTGCTATACTCAGCTGGACTCACCAGAGCAAATTACAAGTGAAAGTGGATTCCACCAGCGTGGAATCAGTTTTGTCTATAGGTAGTAGCAATTCTGAATCGATTAATGGTGGTAATGTTATACGTAAAGCTGGTTTGCTAAAGGTTTTCCGAGATAAGATAGGATGTCTTCAAGGTTATACCCATCAGATATTACTCAAACCAGACCAGAAACCTATAGCCCAAAGATTAAGAAGTATTCCTTTAGCTGTACGAGAAGAAGTCAGTAAAGAAATAAGGAAAATGGAAGAAGATGGAATCATAGAAAGTATTGATGCCAGTGAATGGGTCTCTCCACTTGTTGTGATAAGAAAAAAATCAGGAAAACTAAGAATTTGTGTTGACTTACGTGAGTTGAACAAATGTGTCATACCTGATCGCCATCCTTTACCAAATATACAAGAAATTGTTTCTACTATTGGACCCTCTAAAATATTTTCAACGTTAGATCTATCATCTGCTTACCATCAGATTAAACTTCACAGAAGTTCAAGGAAATTGACTGCATTCATAACTCCTGATGGTTTGTATCAATTTAAAAGAATGCCGTTCGGATTAGTGTCAGCAGCGTCAGTCTTCCAGAAAGTTATGCATAGTATGTTCAAGAATACTAAAGGAGTGATTTGTTTTCAAGATGATATATTGATTCATGCTGTCACTCAAGAAATACATGACAAGAGATTATTACATGTATGTCAAAAATTATGTGATGCAGGCATGACCTTAAGCAAGGACAAATGTAAGATAAATTGCACGGAAATCGAATATTTGGGACATAAAATTACAGCAGAAGGAATTTGTCCAAAACCACAATTAGTCAATACCATTGTGGGAATGCCGAGCCCGAGTAACAAAGATGAGATTCGTACATTTATTGGTATGGCTGAATATTACTCAAAATTTGTCAAGGATTTTGCCATCCACACCGTTCCATTACGAGAGGCACTTAAGAGAAAATTGTTTGAATGGAACGAGGAATGTGAAAATGAATTCAATTTTATATAAAATGCGATAAATTCTGCTCCTGCATTAAAGAATTTTTGTACCAATGACAAGATTATCATCACTACGGATGCCAGCAACATAGGCTTGGGAGCTGTGTTGTCTCAAGAGAAGGATGGTCAGGAAGCAATAATTGCTTTTGCATCAAGATTGCTTAAGGGAGCAGAGACTTCATATGCCACTATAGAGAAGGAAGCTTTAGCTATTAAATGGGCAGCTGACAAGTTTAGAAGCTTTATATGGGGAAACCAAGTTGAGTTTCGAACTGATCACAAGCCATTAATTCAAGTGTTCATGTCAAAAGGTCTAAATAAGGTATCTAACAGGATGAGAAGATGGGTCATGATGCTGCAAGAGTTCAACTACACTGTGATATATGTCCAGGAATAAAGAATGTGTCTGCTGATTGCTTATCTCGCTTAACTAACATTTCTGAGATTGTTGATGAAGATGAAGACATGGAAGTTGTCTTTTGTGTGGAAACTTCTTCTATTTCTAAGGATGTTTGGGATCATGCTGAATCAAATGATAATAACATCAAGAAATTGAAAGAATTAATTCAGAGCCATGATTTTATGAAGAAATCTAAATTTGAAGAGGCTGACTTGAGTGCTTTTTGGCCTGTTGCAGATGAACTACATGTTCATGGTAATTTTGTAATGAGAGGAGATAAGGTCATTCCTCCGACAAATCTGCGTTTGAAGATTATAGAACTGGGACATGAAGGTCATCAAGGAGTGATAAAGACCAAACAAAGAATTAGGAATGACTATTGGTGGCCTGGGTGCGATTTGCAGAATGAGCGATATATTAGGGAATGTATCCTTTGTTGTGATGATGAAAAAAAATGCGTGGGTTCCAGACAACCAATGGTTATTACTGATATTACCAATAGTGTTTGGAGGGATATAAGCATGGATATTTTAGGTCCCATATGTTGTAAAGGTGTACAAAAATATTGTTTGGTAGTCATAGATCTTCTCACCAGGTGGGTAGAGATTTTAATTGCTTCTAGCATCACGGGTAAGACTGTGGTTGAATTTGTATCTAATATATGCGAGAGGGAAGGATATCCGGGGAGTATTCTTTCCGATAACGGTACTCAATTTAAGTCTAAAGATGTGGCAGATTTCTGTAAAAAATTTGCCATTGAACACAGGACTAGCTCAATTTACCATCCCCAAACTAATGGATTAGTAGAACGTTTTAAAAAAATTTTGAAAGAAACCATCAGGATGGCTTGGGCTAATAGGTTGGATTGGGAGGATGCTGTCAGGGAGAAAGTAATTGCCCATCGTTTTACTCCACACACCAGTACACGTCTTTCTCCCTTTGAGCATAGTAGGGGAAGAAAAGCAAACACCAAATTAGCTCCTATTTGGCTCATTAAGGAAAGTAAGGAAATAGAAAAGAGTCTAGTCAATGCAAAAGACAAAATTAGGGAAACGCAAAAGAGAAACAAGATAAATTATGACAAGAAGGTACATAGCAACAAGTATGATATGTCTACAGCTGTTGGTAAGTGGGTCAAGGTGTTACTTCCTCCTGCTCTAAGAATTGGACCATGCAAATGGTCCAATCCCATTAGGGTTATAGAAGATTTTCGTCATGCTGTCAGGACAGAGGACAAAAGGATATGGAATGTAGAAAGAATTTGGATGTGTGAAAGTATTGATCTTGACAAGAAAGAAAAGAGAAATGTAGACCAGAATACAGTCAGAAATGTTAAAATTTCTAGAAATTTAAGTAGCAGTGTGAAGAGTAAATGTGGTAGTGCTGTTGAGAAGAAATGTAATGGAAATTCTGAGCAATTTCAATTTTCCTTGCCAACCCCCTCCAGATATGGAGGATGCATGTCCAGATCTGGCAGATCTTATCGTTTGCCGAAAAGGATGGAGGACTATGTGGAGTTTACGTGAACCAGTTGGAACATTTGTTTCATCAGCTTTTGTACATAGTTTGTGAACAATATAAGAGTCCACATTGGGCAGATCTTATCGTTTGCTAGAGAAAATGGAGGTCTATGTGGGAGTTTACGTGAACCAGCTGGGACATTTGTTTAATCAACTCGTGTATATAGTTGTGAACAATATAAAGGGAATATAGTTAGTTTGTGAACAATATAAAGGGAAGGAGACGCGTAGTATAATACCTTCTGATGGAAGCTGCCTGATCTATGTGGGACATGCCTGATCACATCATGGTATGTAGAATCAGAACACTTGGAACTCAGGTCTCAACAGAGTTCTAGAAGAGAGGACTGCAATTGAACCATAACTGTCCAGCTCTGATTGTTACAAGCAGTCTCCCTCCTCCTTCTTTATCTTGTAACTTAATTACATTATTATATGTGTTATCTAATAAATATAATTACATTTACAACTGCCTCTTGCTGTTACATACAATACCCGTACCGGTCCACTTCAGAGAGCAACCAGAAGCAAAAAGGAAGGTCTTCAGCTGCTTCCGGACTGTCAGGTGGTCTGGCTCAAGTTTGAGGGAGCAGGGAGGCCATTCCAGAGGGAGGCACCTGCATAAGAGACAGATCTACCACTCACTCTATGCCTGGATAAGCGCCTGACCCTCAGAGAGTTGTAGGTGGCTGAGCAGAGGGCTCGAGAAGGAAGGTGTTTCGGAAGAGAGAGTTGAAAGTAGTGCAGGCCCCGGCCCCAGAAAGCCTTGTGGACGATGCAGAAGGTCTTGAACTTGATCCTTGCAGTCACCAGGAGCCAGTGGAGAGATTTCATGGCTAGAGAGATAAAATCCCTGGTCTTGAGGCCAAGGACAAGTCTTGCAGTCCTGTTCTGGAGTAGTTGCAGAGGGCATAGAGTATAGGAAGGAAGATTGAGAAAGAGGCTGTTGCAGTAGTCCAGCCTTGAGAGAACCAGTGCTCTGGAGACAGTGAGCGCCTGTGGGAAAGTGAGAAAAGAAAGAATACCTCTGAGGAGGTGCAGCTGGTACTGGGACTTCTTAGCGAGGTCTGTGATGTGAGGCGAGAAGGAGAGAGTGGTGTTGAAGATGACACCAAGGTTTTTTGCCTCACAGGAAGACACAAGAAGAGGGCTCAAGAAGGGAAGCCAGAGTGAACGAGGGAAAGCAGGAGCAGGGGTCCCAATGAGAAGGATCTTAGTTTTACTGGCATTAAGAAGAGATCGTTGGAGGCACACCACTCCTGAATCGCAGATCGACAGTAAGGAATGAGCAAGAGAGGGGAGGAGGCTAAGGGGATCCTGAAGCAAAGCTGAGTGTCATCCACATAAAACTGACATTTAGAAAAGAAGGTAGAGATGAGGTGGGCCAATGGATCCAAGTAGACGTTGAAAACCCAGGGTGAGAGTTTAGAGCCCTGGGGAACACCACACATGGAGAGAGAGGTGGTGATAGAGATTGGGCAGTAGTTTGCCAGACAGGAAGGATCGGCAGAAGGTTTTTTCAGGAGGGGTTGCCAAGGAAGTTCTTTAGGGGGCTGGGTGGAGTACCAGTGGCAAAAGAGTGATTGCAGAAATCGGCCAAGGCTGGAGCGAGGGTGACAATGTGGTGCTTAATGGTTCTGGAGGAGCAGGGGAAAACCTGTTGGACAACACTTTTATAGATCAGACTTGTCTAGAAACATTGTCAGGTGTGATCAGAGAGAAAGAGGAGAAAGGAGGAGGAGAGGGAGGGGCCGCTAGATGGGGGCCAAGAGAGGGAGAGGAAGAGGAGAGAGAGAGGACAGGATGTCCTGAGTTTTAGTGGAGAAGTGAGAAGCCAGAAACATGAAGAGGTCCTGGGAGGGAACAGGAGAGGTGGAGACTACTGTTGGATTGTTCATCTCCTTGCAGATTTTGAAGAGTTTGGCCATGTTGTTCAAGACGGCAGAGATACAGGCTTGGATATGGGCTCTCTGCGTGGACAGGACAGAGGCTGTAATGACCTAGGAGCAAGCAGCAGGCCAGTTTGTCAGAGCATGCACCTGAAACCCTCCACTTCCTCTCAGCCATCCTGCGCTTGCGTTTGATATGATATGATATGAGAATGTGTTTATAACATGCCTATACACAGCTGTTTCATGGTGGTGAGGTCAGAGTCATACCAAGAGTTGCACTTGGAGGTAGGCTTCAGGCGGATTCTCATGACAGGGGCAAGGACATCCAGAGTGTTAAAGATAGAAAGATGCAGGTTGGAGAGAGCTGTGTCAGAGTGTGAGTCAGCCGCAGGCATAGGGGGAGGTTAGAAGTACTGGCAACGCCATCACAGAATACACGCTTCATGGGCCGGATGATCAAGAAGGTAGGTGGCAGTGCTTGGGTAGGGTTCACCTGGGGGACAGAGAGCGTCAGGTGGAAGGAGAGCAGAAATTGTCAGTCTAAGAGAAAGGAGTGGTGGGAGGATTGGAGAGGGGGATGTCTGAGGAGATGAGGTCATCCAAGGTGTGCCCAGCAGAGTGTTTCAGGCCAGAGGGGAGAATTGTAAGAGAGAGAGTATTGCAGAGATTGCAGAATAGCCCTGAGAAGGGGGTTGAAGCATCCAGGTGGATGTAGAGGTCTCAGAGGAGAAGTTGAGAGGTAGAGGCAAGGAGAGAAGTGGAGAGGTCAGCCCACTCTAAAACGACCTGGCCAGGAGGGCTATAGATGGTAGCCACGGTTACAGAGAGCCCAGGAGAGATAGAAAGCCTGCAGACAATGTATTCAAAGAAGGAGTAGTCCTGAATAGGAATGACATAAGCAGGGATCCACTCTGGAAAGATCAGAGCTACTCCACCTCTGGGACGGTTGGTTCTGGGTTCGGAGAAGATCTTATAGCCATCAGGGAGGAGAGTGTCAAAACACGTGACAGAGCTAGCCATGAACCATGTCTCGGTGAGAGCATCCAGGACCAATTCTTCAAGGAGGTGGCAGATGTCAGAGGAGTGTTTGACAGCAGAGCAAGTTTGGGAATAGCAATGTGAACCATGGTTGCAACATTTGAAAGACTTCCATGGAGGGGTGGACTGCAGAGATGGTAGAGTGTCCCGAGAGTGGGCAGAAGAGGAAGAAGGAGGTCGTAGAGTAGCCAGAGAAGATGAGCAGGGTGCCAGAGAGGTGGAGGAAGCTGAAGGTGGGGGAGGAGCCAGAGAGGTACTGGTAGGAGTGGTATGAGAAGGATGCAAGTTGACAAGACATCGGAGACACCTATCGAAAAGTAGGAGATTGGGCTAAGGGCCCTGGACAACGACGGTGCCATTCAGATAGACATTAGTGATGCTCTTAGAAGAGAGGAAGGGGACCAAAAGGACCTCCCACTGAGTGCTGCCTTCCCCATGAAACATTAAAAAAACAGAATTCTACACCAACTTGTATAAGAAAGTTCCAGACGACACAAACACACATTATGAGCAAATAAACCTCCATTCTGGATACAAATACCTAAAGTTCCCTTGGAAGAAATCAGGTAGAAACATACCTGCACACAGAGCCATGCTACATCTGATCAACATGCATCAATACAATAGACAAGCTGTCTTGGATTCTTTCCCTGCCCAAACTAACAAGACCCAACCCACATTTCTTGAAGATGCAATAGCTCTAAGGGGCCACACAAATTTCAGCAGTGTGTGGTATAAAAGTCAATATCATAACTTAACTACAATATAACTGATCGCAATCTGTTTGTAATATATTGAATGTACTCAGTCGCTATTATTTTTGAGAAATCTGTTTCATTAACTATCAGTGGTTCTGCAACACTCTTCAAGTACATAGTTAATTCTTCAAACATCACCTGAGATTGTCTATCTCCATAAGCATGTTTTATTTTCACAAAGCATTGACAGAATAGGGGATATACAGATGTTAGAATGGATTTCTAAACCCTGGCCTGGTGGGCAGATGTTTAGGATGCCACCCTTGTTGATTGAACAGGGGAACACTTCTGGGAAGATAGCCAAACCAATTAATGGTAGCTTGGAGAGCAGTCAAGGCTAAGTTTCAGGAGGGGTGAGAGTGATAAGGGGGCTCTGATGAGCACACACAGTGAAACACAAGAATTAGAATTAGACAGTCGTATATGAAAATATATACAATTTATTAAAGCCCAACAACAACACAAATGAATCATGAAATGCAAGAGTAAAAATAAGACTCAAGCAACACACGATGTAACATATACAAATTCACTAGAGTCAGTGCTACAAAGTTAATAACTTCACTAATGCCTGTAAAGGAAACGGGCGAATAACCTTTATAGCACAGACAACCTTCAGAGATGGCAACCCTAACTTTAGAAGTCTAGCCCTAATATGGATGGAGCCTTGTGCTCAATGATCAATGTGTGCGTAAAGGCGCTCAGTCGTGCATACAGTTCACAAAGCACTTCTATGGATGCAGGAAAAAGTTAGGAAAGAATTCTGAAGGGGTGAAATGGGTTCCAAACATTAGGTTCTGCTACGGTGAACAAAACCGTTCCTAACTTTTGGAGGGCTTTAGAGAGCGGATATTACTGCAGCCATAAGGAAGACCAAAATTGCCTTTTGTGTGTAAATGTGTTTGGATGAACAAAGCGCCACAAGTAAGTGACTTCACTACTCACCGCCCTTAGCTCGGTAGGTCTAGAGGTGGTTGTCAGAGGTTCGATTTCCCGCCCTGATTTCGGCTTTCAGATGCAGAGGCGCTGCAGGTGCTGACACAGGTCGGCATGTGACAGGAGCTACTACTCTCGATTTGGTTGAAGATTGAAGATAATGCAGATGTATCATGCTTCAGGGCACTGTAAGGAACATGAGAAAACTACCTTCGGTGACCTCTACTGTCGCACAGTGATGCAGGGACACCCAACTCTCATGGTATGACGCACAAAATGTCATGTCACAGTAAGAAATGGCTAGACTGCATGCACCAACATGTCAGTCCTGCCAGATAATAACACTTACCATGCTTGCTTTATCACAAATGGCTGTAAAAAAAGGCCATGCATGGCCCCAGTCCATCAGCACCTCTCACTCACACATAATCACATTCATCCATGTGTGTGTGCGAGGCACTGTGATCCAAGGGGACAGCCATGGCATTTTTACTGGGAAATTATGCCGAGTTAAAAATGCCATGACTGCCCCCTGGTGCCCCAGTGCCTCGCAGGCACACAATCAATTGTATGTATGTGAGACCCTAAGGGGCCCAGGCATGGCATTTTTTACTGGTCACCTAATGTAGTTGCCCAATGAAAAAATTGCATGCCTGCCCTCTGGAACTCCAGCTCCTTACAGACACACAGAGTCAACATGATTATGGGTGTATGCGAGGCGCTAAGGGGTCCAGGTGGCAGGCATGGCATTTTTTACTAGACATTCATCATCGATGTACATTAAGAAAATACCATCCCTATCCTCTGGGCCCCACAGCGTCCTAACACATGCACACAATCAACATGAATATGTGTGCATGCGAGGCACTGGGGGGCCCAAACAAAATACCATTCCTGTACCCTGGGCCCTACCGCACCTCAGAAGGAGAGCTAATTTTGGCCGGTGGGGAGTGGGATTGAGCAAAAAAAAGGCATTTTTAAAATGCCAGTGTTGTACTCCCCCCAACTTGCCACAATCAGCTCCACAGACCAGCACACACACACACAACATTCACACAGCACGCACACACTCCTTCACACGAGCACCCATCATCATACCCTCGCTTATAACACAAGCATACACATATTTAAATATAAATCAACTTAAACTTACCTTCTTCCCCGTTCCTGTAGTTTTCTCGCAGCTCTGCAGCTCCTGCATGCATGAACAAGAGTCAGAGTGCAAGAGCATGAGTGATGAAACTCCCCGTTCCAGCCTGCTCTTTCTGTATGCGCACGGAGGCACAGGAACCCCTCCCTCACACATACAGACATGCATTTCCCCAGCCAGCATTTCTAATGGGCTATGCGTGGCTGGGGAAACAAAACACCCCCAGCCTTGCACAGCTCATTGGGCATGCACGGCTGGGCAACAGAAATGTTAAAGGGAACCTGTGTTTCCCTTTGATAGTTCAGTAATCGCAGGAGTGCTTCCTCAGCTGAAAAAAGCAGCTGGGGGAGTGCTCAGTGTTTCACTGGGCTAGCTCCTCCGCTCCTTCATAATGGGTGAGGGCGCTGGTGGGTCAACACCCCTTGACCAGCACTATTGTTTCAGAAACATAAAACAAACATGCATGATCACTGACTGACTGATTCGGACTACAGTTGATAAGCAGGAGGACAAGAAAAGCCAAATATATTTCTTTCTTTTTTTCTCGGTTTTATCTTGGTTCGTGTTATACATATCCCAGAGGACTTTCTCAGCCTCTTGGGCCGGGACTTCTTCCAAAACATTTCCCCTTATCTAATGTGTTCCTCAAGGCTCTGTCCATGGTCCTTTCCTCTTTCCTCTCTATACTTTTTCACTCGCTGGAGTTATTTCCTCTTTTGGTCTACCTCACCATTTCTAACCTGATGACACCCAACCTTGTCTATCTTTCCTGCCCTTTACTGATGATATTCACCATAAGATCAGTGCCTGTCTCCTTGCTATTAAATCTTGGACTACGGACCACTTCTTGGTACTTAATGCTGTTAAAACAACTGAGATTATTTTCTTTCCTTGCACCACCATTCCACCTCCCCCACCCATTCATATCATTTCCCCCAGCTCAGTTACCTACTTCTTCTATGGCCCATAATCTGTGTCTCTATTAAGACAGATGTTTCCTTTAGTCATCTGCCCATTCCTGTTGCTTCCACACATTCGGAAATCTTGTCCTTTCATGACTTTCAAGGCCACTCAACTCTTGGTGCCTGCCTTAATCTATTCCCGGCTCTTCTACTGTTCTTCTACTCTCTTTGGACTTCCTCTAACTCGTCTAGCCCCTCTCAAATCTATATTCAATGCCTCTATTTTTGTTCTATTTCTCCTTGCTCCTCATGACTCCATCTCGTCTTCTCTGGTGGATCTGTGTTTAGTTTTTAAATCCCTTCATGGCCTTGCACACCTAAGTCTCCCCTCTCTTATCTCATGGTATACTCCTTCCCGTGCACGCCGCTCTTCTTCTCCCTCCCTTCTTGTTGTCCCTCGTCCTCCCTGTGCTCAGTCTCATTTTTGTTCCTTTTCTCTTCTCGCGCCTGGAATTCTCGGCCTCTTTCTCTTTGTTCCATTTCTCTCTACTCTACTCTACTTTTTGGGTCTCTTTGAGATCCTATCTTCTCTCTGCTGGTTAAGAAGGCTAATGTAAACACAGATCTCTGCTGTGTTTTCAATTAATTTTATCTCCATTTTAATGTACCGTCCTGTTCTTTTGTAGAGCGCCATGGTGTAAAGCGCTATATAAAAAATTAAATCAATACAATATACAAATATAAACCATCTGGTTTATATAGAGTAATAGTTTTTGTCTGCTGCGCATTGAAATATGTTTTGTAAGACTTTTTGAAAAAAGGGTAGTAGTGTTGGTGGTTGCAATTTGTTTGTCAGCATTTTGCTCGTTTTGAAGCATTTCTGCGTACTGATTTGGCCAGTATAATACAATTTGTTTATGTCGGAATGAAAGATGATGACATGACCAAGATCACAAGTCAGAATAAAAGCAATGAAACCAATAGCAACACCTAGAAGTCAGGTGGGGAATTAGCCTAGGCCTTCCCAACCCACATTATGTTTGGCTATTGTTCAACTTTTGATAGTGCTTACTCCCCATATACAGCCTCCAGGGACGTCATTTCACGAAAAAAGCCAGGGGTAGCGGAAGTGACATAAAACGACCCTTGCCCTCTGATGACATCATGATGGCATCACAGGAAGTGATGTCATTTGACCCAATCCCAAAGTGATATACATTTCATACAAGAATGGATCACTATATGTATTGTTAATATCACCCAACCTGTGTTGGTACTAATTTCTCAACCTCAGCAGGATGAAAGGCTGAAAGGCTGAGTTGACCTTGCCAGGAGTCGAACCTGAAACCTACAGATCACACACACATTGCAGCAGTCAGCGCTCAACCCACTGAGCTATCTTACCAGCTATAGCTATCAGAAAACCAGTCACTCCAGATACAAAGAGCCACATGTTGCTGGCCACATACCATGAGCCTCAATAAAATTAAAAAAATGATGGCGCCCCCTCGAGACTTGTAGCAACTTTGCGATTGTACGCGCTTATTCTGAACAGCAGGGATTTACCCCTTTGACATATGGAAGCTCATTTTTCACATTATGTGACAGGGGCATCTTACATGACCACAAGACTAATCAATAGCCCTGATTTGAAAAAGGTCCTTGGAGGACCGAAACACGTGTTATCAACTTTAAGGGCAATTTTTCTGAGAAATAAAAATATTTTGCAAGAATCAGGCGCAGTCTCTTTCCAGGTTACTTATACCTTAAAAAATGATGTAGTTTTATTTATTTTATTTTTTTTAGGGATAGGAAGGGAGATCTCAGGGGTCGCAGTTGCGACCCCTGGTCACCCCTAAATGACGGCCCTGATAGCCACCTTATAAGGGTGCCTCCAATCATGGCAAATAAGTAAGCCAATGTATGTATAAATGGTTCTATGACCAATACCACAGTATGTTTTTCAAGATCACATTGGACAATATTGGATTGCATGACAGGGCCGATTTCTTCTGAGGTCAATAAGTTGCGTACCGTTAAAAAGGGGAATAATACAACTGGTTATTTCAGCACTTAGAAGCGGGAGGAATCTGGCATGTAGCGTTATATATGAACATGTTATTGTTGTTATTAGTGGTAGTAGTAGTAGTAGTTGTATTAGTATTATTATTGTTATTTGAACAGGTGGGGAAGCTGCAAAAGCATGATTGGCCAAAGAACACACAATTTGAAGTCATGGTTTCAGTGAATACTGCCAGAATCATGTCTAGTGACCTTCAGGTTAAAAACAAGATCCCAGCATCAAGAGTATTAATGTATATTGATGGTACTGTAACCTGTAACCTAGAGGTGCATCCACAGTCCCACAACAGGTGCTTTAAATAACTGTAATATCTTGTGTATGTTGGAGCCTGTGTTATTCTCACGTCGAAAAGTGGTAGATTACCATTTTTGCTTTCATACCAGCCATAGGCAATTTCTCTGTATAGTATTTCATGCCATAATCTTTTATCTGATCTTTGCCATATAGAAACGGGCCAACCATATACAATACCCTGAAGGCAGAACACGAGGCTTAACTGTCAGGCAATATCCCCTCTAAATGGGTACATCTGCAAGCTTAGTCCAGGTCCAGCGCCATAGTGGTAGCTTTCTCCATGTAGAATGGCAACCCCAGAGGTTTAGGATGGGGATTCCCCTATATATCTATATCAGACATTTGTTTTTCATTTACTTACCATATCATCCAACATTATAAGTATGTATGTTATGTTATGTTATGTTACGTTGCATTTATATAGCGCCTTATATACCATTGGTATGGTCTGAAGGCGCTGGTAGGTTGAACGCCCTTGGGAACCGAAGTTCAGGTCAATAGAGAGAGTAGAGAGATTCAAGGTGCGTGTGAGCACCGGTTATGTGTGCAGCTGGTGCGGTATTTGTGTAATAGCTGCTTTTTAGCGATAGGTGTGGTGGTTGAGAGATCAGGAGTATGTGTTCGTTCTGGCAGAATTCATCCAGATCGATTGTGGCTGCGTTAGGCCTGAAGAGAACGCCTGGCTGTGGGGTGGGTAACCAGCAGTGTTTATTTAGAGTGATGGGGAGTATGAGGCAGAGTGTTAGTATGAGAACAGTTATACCGAATGGTGTCATAGTATCTCTGTTATCTAGTTGAGTGATGGTGTAAGGAGAGAGTAAGCGTGGTGGTGTGTTATGATGTGATATAAGCTCTTTTGAACGTTTACTGCATTCCAGACCGTACTATATATGTCACCCGTTTCTATCACTTTCGTGCACTCCAGTTGGTTCTACATCCTCCACCCCGTTCGACGCGCTCATGCACTCGAGTCAGTCCTACGTACTCCAGCCTGCCCCACGCATGCACACTTGTCTGCTCCGTGCATGTACTCTTGTCTGTCCCATGCATGCACTCCAGGCATGCACTCCAGTCAGCTCCAAGCATGCACTCCAGACAGTCTCTTGCAAGCACTCCTTTACGCCACACGCACTCCTCTCTGCCACACACAGTCAAATGCGCTCTATTTACCCCGAACCGTTTTGGGTGTTCCAAGTTGTTTTAAGCACTCCATCCTTATTTTTTCATTCGTAGCATCATCATGTTTCATTCTTTCCAACGACCTATGTTATACGTTTCACCCATGTACGTCACTCGTTTCGTCTGTATACGGCACCCGATCATCCACCTATAGCACCCAATTCGTCGGTATTGTTCCGTCAACGTGCATCGCCCGTTCCATTCACATCCGGCACCCGTTCAGTCCGTATATGCGATCAGTTCCATTCACATGTATCATTTGTTCTATCCATATAGACTCCATCTACATTCTTCACTCATTCCCTCTGCTTTATGCACTCAGCATCTCTACGCATTCATCCCCTCTATGCACTCATCCCCTCTACGCACCCAACCCCTCATACGCACCCAACCCCACATACGCACCCAACCCCGCCTATGCACTCATCGTTCCCCGCACTCATCCTTTCTACGCACTCATCTGTTTTGTGTACTCATCCGTTTTATGCACTCTTGTTTTCTACTCCTTCAACAGCAATAAGGTCAATCGCTGATATGCAGTAATCCTGTTCTGTATATTCATCTGCTCTTCACACTCAACCGCCCCATACACTCACCCACCCCATACACTCACCCGCCCAATACACTCACCTTCCCCATACACTTGTCCGCCCCATCCATTAATCCGCCCCATCCATTAATCCGCCCCATCCATTCATCCGCCCCATCCATTCATCCGCCCCATCCACTCATCCGCCCCATCCACTCATCCGCCCCATCCACTCATCCGCTCTATCCACTCATACGCTCTATCCATTCATCCGTTCTACACATTTGCCAGGTCTGTACATTTATCTACCACAGCGATCTGCACACTCTCCGCACTTCGGTATTCATCCGTAATCATCTGTATTCATCTGCTATTTACACTCCTGCGCTCTGCATACTCATCCGCTCTACATACTCATCTGTTCCACACATTAATCCGGGATTACGCTCTTCCGTTCTGTACATTAATCAGTTCTATGCACTCCTGTTTTTTACTCGCTTCTCTGTTATTTACCCAGTCATCTGCTCTATACGCTCGTCCGCTTTATACACCCAACCATTTTACACACTTATCCGCTCAGTTTGATCATCTATTCTATACACTCATCCGATCTGTTCACTCATTCGATTTACACACTCGTTTGAACTATATAGTTATCTGTTCTTCCACTTATGCATTCTTACACTCAGCGCATTCATCTGTTCAACAGGTTTCATCAGTTTTATCTATTTCATCCACGCCATTCACTTCGTTCACTCCTTGTGCATTAAGTCCATTTGAGGAGTTTAAATCTCTTTATTGTTTCCGTATGGTTTATTCTTATTAGTCATTTCACTGCATTGATCAACTTTTCTCGTTTTTAATTCTGTTTGTTCTTCTAGTTTATATTATGGGCTATTAGCTGTCCATTTCTTGCATCAGGTAGTTTGTTGGATTTGTGTCATTGAGATGCTGTTGGTCTGTTGGGTTAGCTTGGTACGGGTTGGTTTTAGGGGAAGAGCCGGGTTTTCAGCAGTTTGTGGAAGGACATTACATCCTCAGTTAGGCAAATGTGGGGTGGGAGTGAGTTCCACAGCGCGGGGGCCAAGGCTGAGAATGATGATCTGCCTAATCTGACTGAGTTTGTCTTAGGTATGACTAGTAGACCAGCTGAGCTTGATCTTAGGGTGCGTGTGGGGTGATAGGGTTTCAGCTTGTCTTGAAGATATCGAGGGCCGGTTTTATGCAGTGCTCGTTGGGAGATGCATAAGGTTTTGCAAGCCACTCTTCGTGCCACCGGAAGCCAGTGTAGTGTCTTAAGGGCTGGGGAGATGTGATCTCTTGGGCCGAGTGCAAGTAGCATTTTGGCTGCCGCGTTTTCGGCCCTTTGGAGTTTTTTTAGTTGGTACGCGTGGAGTCCGAGGTATAGGGGGTTTGCGACGTCGAGTCTTGATATAACGATTGATTGAACCACGGAGAGTCTGTTGGGAAATGAGAAATATGGAAAGATGCGCCTAAGGGTTTTAAGGTGGTAGTGGCAGGACTTTGAGATGTTGTTGACTTGGCGCGAGAGTGTTAGGTCAGAGTCAAGGATGCATCCAAGATTTTTCACTGAGTTGGCGGGGGTCGGTGAGTTGCCCATGGTGGATGGCCAAGGTAGTGGGTGTGGAAGAAGTTCGGAGTTGCCACATACCATGATTTCCACTTTGGAGGGTTTTAACAAGAGGTGGCTTTGGGTCATCCAGAGTTCTATGTCAAGGAGGCAGGAGGCCAGGTCAGGTCTGGTGTTGGGTTTTGAGTTAATACGTTTTAGAATTAGTTGAGTGTTGTCGGCGTAGTTGTAACACAAGATGTTGTGTGAACGAATTATTGGTGGGAGGGTGATCAAGTAGAGATTGAATAGGAGGCCAGATAGGCATGCTCCTTGTGGGATTCCCGTGTCGACTGGTCGGGGTTGGGAAGTGTAGGTGGAGAGTATTGTTATTTGGTTATCTTTGAGGAATGAAGCTATCCATTTAAGAGCAGTTCCACGAATTCCTAGGGAGTGGAGGCAGTCTAGGAGGATTGAGTGATTGATAGTGTCAAAGGCAGCGGAAAGGTCAAGAAGGATTAGTGCAGCACATCCCACGGAGTCAGCCGTCATTTTAAGGTCATCCCAGATTGAGGTAAGGGTGGTGTCAGTTCTGTGACGGGCTCTGAAACCTGATTGTGCGGGGTCTAGGAGATTGTTGGCTTCGACAAAGGAATTTAGTTGGGAGTAGGCGGTTCGGTCAATGAGTTTGGCGAGGAACCTGGTGTTTGAGAGGGGCTGGTAGTTTTTTGGCTCAAGAGGGTTGAGGAAAGGTTTTTTAATTAGAGGTTTGACATGAACCATTTTGAATGCGTCTGGAAAAATTCCAGAGGAAAGGGAGGCCTTTATGATGGATCTTGCGTGCTCTCCTGCGCAGGTTGAGGTGAAAATTTCTTTGAGGGTTGTGGCTGGGCAAGGATCCAGCGGAGAGCCATATGTTTTGCAGGCAGATAGAAGTTTGAGAAATTGCTCTGGTGATATTGACTAAAGGATTCGAACATTGGTTGCGTAGTGGTTGCAGCTGGTGGGCTTGCCGGAAAGGGGTGAGTATTGCCTGGAGGATGTGTGAGCGCCAGTTTGGTGGTTAGAGTATTTGTTTTTTCGAGAGCCGTGGTATAAAAGTGTAGGGAGAGAGAGTCGCACAGTGATTGTGAGGGAGTCGGGACGGTTGTGGTGCAAGCTGGTTTGGTGAATTTGGCGATGATTTTGTTCTTTGCTTGGGTTTTTGCAGTTTAGGATTCAGGAGTTATAGTGGGATTTTTTTGCTTTCCGGATTTCGGCCTTGTATTGATAAAGATGACGGGCCAAGGTGGCCCTGCTCTCCTGGGTTTTGTCTTTCTACCATTTGCATTCTAGGAATGTATATAGTTGTTTAGTGGTCTTCAGCTCATAAGTGAACCATCTGGGGAAGAGGCCACTGCGGGTTGATGGTTTGCAAGGGGGTGTGAGTCCCATCAGAGATACGTTGAGCCATGAGTCGAAGGCATCTGTGGTTAGTTGTTTAGTGAGTTGGCAGGTTGGAGGTGGAGACTGGAGGAGTGCGTTGGCTAGGTCCAGGACGATTATTAGTTTTTTCCAGCATTTGCGTAGATTCGGAGGTTCAGATTTGAGGACTGGAAGGGGGTCGGGTGAGCGAATGGCGAAAGAGAGAATGGAGTGATCGGACCAGATGATAGGGGTGGGGGGATTTAGATGAATCATGGTGTTGGAGCTAACGATGGCATAAAAAGTGTGTCCTTTATAGTGAGTCGGGCCATTTATGTGGGGTTGGAGGTTATTTGCGTCTAAACCGTCAACCAGAGAGTGTGTCATAGGCTTGGTGGGGATGTCGAGCCATATGTTGAAGTCTCTAAGAAGGGTGAGGTTGGGATGGTTTGGTTGAAGGGTGGCAATAGAGTCGCATAGGTTGTTTGCAAATTGTCTATCGTAGCCAGGTGGCCTGTAGATTATTAGGAAGATGTGTGAGAGCGACGGAGAGAGGGAAAATTTAATAAGAAGAGATTTGCAGGAAGGAATGGAAGGTTGGTTGTCGATGATTGTGGCGTGGAAGAGAGATTTGAAGAGGAATGCTACTCCCCCTCTTCTAGAGGGACGGTTCAGTGGGATGAGGGAGTAGACAGGGGGGAAGGCTTCATTAACGATTGGTGCAAAGTCCTCAGAGAACCAGGTCTCTATGAAGAAAACCAGGTCTGGTTTCTCTGAGGCGAGGAGGTCAAAGATGCAGTGTCTGTTTTTCGCTGCGGATCGGGCATTAAATAGGAAGCAGTTCACACCGGTAGGCGAGGTTGGTCTCAGAGCTGGAGCGGAGGGGGGTGGTGGCGGAGAGAGTGGAATCTGGAGAGGGGGAGGGTTGGTAGGGTGAGTGATGATCGATGGGAATAGTGGGCGAGCAGAAAAATTACGGGGCTTTGGGTGGGACTGGGTGGCTGCGTGGGTTGGGATGATCGGGATTGGCTCGGGGGATTTGAAGGAGGGGTGTGAGCGGTTAGGAGTTTCAGTTGCAGTTGATGAGAAGTCGAGGGAGAGGGGTTTCAGGAAGGGTGAAGCCAGGGGAGAAGGAGGCGAATGGAAGAATGTGGTGGTGGGTCTCGACAGTGGGGGTGAGGAGTGCTGAGAGATTGAGGGGGACCAGGTACGTTTCCTCTTTGTTTTTTTTCCTGGGATTGGAGTTTGAGAGAGGGTAGGGGGGTCAGAGGGGGAGAGGGATGCGGCTTCGGTTCTTGCTAGGGCCAGGCGTGCAGTTTTTAGGGAAGGGAAAGGGTGCGGTCGGGGGGGAAGTGCCGGAGGTTTGTGGGGGGTGGATGAACGCAGGGACGGGTGTGCCCGATATGGTAGTGACGGGAGTGGGCGTGGTTAACGTTGGCTGGTCGGTGGTAGGGTTCGGCAGAGGTGAGGCCTTAGGGAGGTTGTCTTGCCATCAAGCCCCTCTGGCTTGGTGTTTGGAGAGGGGAATGGTAGGGTGTGCGAAGGAGGGTGGGATGGCAGGGAGTGCGAAGGAGGGTGGGATGGCAGGCAGACCAGGAAGTGTGGGCAGTCTAGGGTGGTTGTTTCCGACAGGCTGTGGTGCACTGAGTGCACTCATTTTGGACTTTTAGGTGCAGTCTAGGAGGGTTTTCTAATGGTATTTCTAATTTCTGAGTTCAATTTGCACAGAGATAATATTAGACTATAAGGTGTACTTCAAGATTCAACTGTACACAGAGATGATATTAGGCTATTAGGTAATATTAGGTACACTTCTCGGTTAAACTGTACACAGGGATGATTTATAGGGATGATATTAGGTCTATCTCTAGATTCAGTTTTGTATAGGGAAGTATTAGGCTATTCGACACAGTTCTGGACTCTACATTACAGAGATATATTATTAGGTATACTTGAACTTAGATTGTGCGCAGGAGGGGTATTTAGGCACGCTTCTAATCTTAATGCTGTTGTGTACACTTCAAATTTGATCTAGGCCCAGAGAGACTAATTTGGACACTAGGCAGATCAATTAGGTTATTGCAAATAGGCACATTTCTCTTAAATCGACTTTATACAGGGAAGGTATTAGGCTATTCGGCACAGTTCTGGATACTAGAATCAAATTTGCACAGAGAGGTTATTAGGGAGATTAGTTGGTTCAACCAGGGACATTATTAGACTATTAAGATGTTGGGCACATTTCAAAATTAAATTTTCGCAGAGAGGTTATTGGTCACACTTTTAGATTCAACTTTCACAGAGAGTCTATTGGGCACACTTCTAAGTTCAACTTTTACCTATAGTATAAATTCAACTTTCACAGAGAGTCTATTGGGCACAGTTTAAATTCAACTTCTAGGTGCACTTCCAAGTCTACACTCAACTTTCAATGAGTGGTTATTGGGCACACTTACATATTCAGCTTTCAATGCGTGGCTTTCAAGGAGCGACTGTTGGACAAACTTCTAAATTCAACATTCAATGAGCGACTGCTGGGCACACTTCTAAATTCAAAGAGAGGCTATTGGGCACGCTTCTAAATTCAAAGAGAGGCTATTGGGCACACTTCTAAATTCAAAGAGAGGCTTTTGGGCACATTTCTAAATTCAACTTTCAATGAGCGGCTATTGGGCGTACTTCTAAATTCAACTTACGATGAACAGCTATTGGGCACACTTCTAAGTCCAACTTTCAATGAGCGACTGTTAGGCACACTTCTAAATTCAATTTATAATGAACGGCTAGTGGGCACACTTCTAAATTCAACTTTCAATGAGTGGCTGTTGGGCACACTTCTAAATTCAGCTTTCAATGAGCGGCTATTGGGCCCACTTCTAAATTCAACTTTCAATGAGTGACTGTTGGGCACACTTCTAAATTCAATTTACAATGAGCGGCTATTGAGCACACTTCTAAATTCAACATTCAATGAGTGACTGTTGGGCACACTTCTAAATTCAACATTCAAAGAGCGACTGTTGGGCAAACTTCTAAATTCAACTTACAATAAGCGGCTATTGGGCACACTTCTAAATTCAACTTTCAATGAGCGGCTGTTGGGCACACTTCTAAATGCAAAGAGAGGCTATTGGGTGCGCTTCTAGATTCAGCTTTCAATGAGCGGCTATTGGGCACACTTCTAAATTCAACTTACAATGAGCGGCTATTGGGCACCCTTCTAAATTCAATTTACAATGAGCGGCTATTGGGTACACTTCTAAATTCAACCTTCAATGAGTGACTGTTGGGCACACTTCTAAATTCAACATTCAAAGAGCGACTGTTGGGCACACTTCTAAATTCAACTTACAATAAGCGTTTATTGGGCACACATCTAAATTCAACTTTCAATGAGCGACTGTTGGGTACACTTCTAAATTCAACTTTCAATGAGCAGCTATTGGGCACACTTCTAAATTCAACATTCAAAGAGTGACTGTTGGGTACACTTCTAAATTCAACTTACAAAAAGCGTTTATTGGGCACACTTCTAAATTCAACTTTCAATGAGCGACTGTTGGGCACACTTCTAAATTCAACTTTCAATGAGCGGCTATTGGGTACACTTCTAAATTCAGCTTTCAATGAGTGGCTATTGGGCGCACTTCTAAATTCAACATTCAAAGAGCGACTGTTGGGCACACTTCTAAATTCAACTTACAATAAGCGGCTATTGGGCACACTTCTAAATTCAACTTTCAATGAGCGGCTATTGGGCACACTTCTAAATTCAACTTTCAATGAGTGACTGTTGGGCACACTTCTAAATTCAACTTACAATGAACGGCTATTGGGCACACTTCTAAATTCAACTTACAATGAACGGCTATTGGGCACACTTCTAAATTCAACTTTCAATGAGAGACTGTTGGGCACACTTCTAAATTCAACATTCAAAGAGCGACTGTTGGGCACACTTCTAAATTCAACTTACAATAAGCGGCTATTGGGCACACTTCTAAATTCAACTTTCAATGAGCGACTGTTGGGCACACTTCTAAATTCAAAGAGAGGCTATTGGGAGCGCTTCTAGATTCTGCTTTCAATGAGCGGCTATTGGGCACACTTCTAAATTCAACTTACAATGGCCGGCTATTGGGCACAATTCTAAATTCAATTTACAATGAGCGGCTATTGGGCACACTTCTAAATTCAACCTTCAATGAGTGACTGTTGGGCACACTTCTAAATTCAACATTCAAAGAGCGACTGTTGGGCACACTTCTAAATTCAACTTACAATAAGCGTTTATTGGGTACATTTCTAAATTCAACTTTCAATGAGCGACTGTTGGGCACACTTCTAAATTCAAAGAGAGGCTATTGGGCGCGCTTCTAGAATCAGCTTTCAATGAGCGGCTATTGGGCACACTTCTAAATTCAATTTACAATGAGCGGCTAGTGGGCACACTTCAACTTTCAATGAGCGGCTATTGGGCACACTTCTAAATTCAGCTTTCAATGAGCGGCTATTGGGCACACTTTTAAATTCAACTTTCAATGAGTGACTGTTGGGCACACTTCTAAATTCAACTTACAATGAACGGCTATTGGGCACACTTCTAAATTCAACTTACAATGAACGGCTACTGGGCACACTTCTAAATTCAACTTTCAATGAGCGACTGTTGGGCACACTTCTAAATTCAACATTCAAAGAGCGACTGTTGGGCACACTTCTAAATTCAACTTACAATAAGCGGCTGTTAGGCACACTTCTAAATTCAACTTTCAATGAGCGATTGTTGGGCACACTTCGAAATTCAAAGAGAGGCTATTGGGCGCGCTTCTAGAATCAGCTTTCAATGAGCGGCTATTAGGCACACTTCCAAATTCAACTTACAATGAGCGGCTATTGGGCACACTTCTAAATTCAATTTACAATGAGTGACTGTCGGGCACACTTCTAAATTCAAAGAGAGGCTATTGGGCGCGCTTCTAAATTCAGCTTTCAATGAGCGGCAATTGGGCACACTTCTAAATTCAACTTACAATGAGCGACTGTTGGGCACACTTTTAAATTCAACCTTCAATGAGTGACTGTCGGGCACACTTCTAAATTCAAAGAGAGGCTATTGGGCGCGCTTCTAAATTCAGCTTTCAATGAGCGGCAATGGGGCACACTTCTAAATTCAACTTACAATGAGCGGCTATGTGGCACACTTCTAAATTCAACTTTCAATGAGCGACTGTTGGGCACACTTCTAAATTCAACATTCAATGAGCGACTGTTGGGCACACTTTTAAATTCAACTTACAATAAGCGTCTATTGGGAATACTTCTAAATTCAACTTTCAATGAACGACTGTTGGGCACACATCTAAATTCAAAGAGAGGTTATTGGGCATACTACTAAATTCAAAGAGAGGCTATTGGGCACACTTCTAAATTCAAAGAGAAGCTATTGGGCTCACTTCTAAATTCAACATTCAATGGGTGACTGCTGGGCATATTTCTAAATTCAACTTTCAATGAGCGACTGTTGGGCACACTTCTAAATTCAACTTACAATAAGCGGCTATTGGGCACACTTCTAAATTCAACTTTCAATGAGCAGCTATTGGGCACACTTCTAAATTCAACTTTCAATGAGTGACTGTTGGGCACACTTCTAAATTCAACTTACAATGAACGGCTATTGGGCACAGTTCTAAATTCAACTTACAATGAACGGCTATTGGGCACACTTCTAAATTCAACTTTCAATGAGAGACTGTTGGGCACACTTCTAAATTCAACATTCAAAGAGCGACTGTTGGGCACACTTCTAAATTCAACTTACAATAAGCGGCTATTGGGCACACTTCTAAATTCAACTTTCAATGAGCGACTGTTGGGCACACTTCTAAATTCAAAGAGAGGCTATTGGGAGCGCTTCTAGATTCTGCTTTCAATGAGCGGCTATTGGGCACACTTCTAAATTCAACTTACAATGGCCGGCTATTGGGCACACTTCTAAATTCAATTTACAATGAGCGGCTATTGGGCACACTTCTAAATTCAACCTTCAATGAGTGACTGTTGGGCACACTTCTAAATTCAACATTCAAAGAGCGACTGTTGGGCACACTTCTAAATTCAACTTACAATAAGCGTTTATTGGGCACATTTCTAAATTCAACTTTCAATGAGCGACTGTTGGGCACACTTCTAAATTCAAAGAGAGGCTATTGGGCGCACTTCTAGATTCAGATTTCAATGAGCGGCTAGTGGGCACACTTCAACTTTCAATGAGCGGCTATTGGGCACACTTCTAAATTCAGCTTTCAATGAGCGGCTATTGGGCACACTTTTAAATTCAACTTTCAATGAGTGACTGTTGGGCAGACTTCTAAATTCAACTTACAATGAACGGCTATTGGGCAAACTTCTAAATTCAACTTACATTGAACGGCTACTGGGCACACTTCTAAATTCAACTTTCAATGAGCGATTGTTGGGCACACTTCGAAATTCAAAGAAAGGCTATTGGGCGCGCTTCTAGAATCAGCTTTCAATGAGCGGCTATTAGGCACACTTCTAAATTCAACTTACAATGAGCGGCTATTGGGCACACTTCTAAATTCAATTTACAATGAGCGGCTATTGGGCACACTTCTAAATTCAACCTTCAATGAGTGACTGTCGGGCACACTTCTAAATTCAAAGAGAGGCTATTGGGCGCGCTTCTAAATTCAGCTTTCAATGAGCGGCTATTGGGCACACTTCTAAATTCAACTTACAATGAGCGGCTATGTGGCACACTTCTAAATTCAACTTTCAATGAGCGACTGTTGGGCACACATTCTAAATTCAACATTCAATGAGCGACTGTTGGGCACACTTCTAAATTCAACATTCAATGAGCGACTGTTGGGCACACTTTTAAATTCAACTTACAATAAGCGTCTATTGGGAATACTTCTAAATTCAACTTTCAATGAACGACTGTTGGGCACACATCTAAATTCAAAGAGAGGCTATTGGGCACACTTCTAAATTCAAAGAGAGGTTATTGGGCATACTACTAAATTCAAAGAGAGGCTATTGGGCACACTTCTAAATTCAAAGAGAGGCTATTGGGCACACTTCTAAATTCAACATTCAATGGGTGACTGCTGGGCATATTTCTAAATTCAACTTTCAATGAGCGACTGTTGGGCACACTTCTAAATTCAAAGATAGGCTATTGGGCACACTTCTAAATTCAAAGAGAGGTTATTGGGCACACTTCTAAATTCAAAGAAAGGCTATTCGGCACACTTCTAAATTCAAAGAGAGGCTATTGGGCACACTTCTAAATTCAAAATTCAAAGAGCGACTGTTGGGCACACTTCTGAATTCAAAGAGAGGCTATTGGGCACACTTCTAAATTCAACATTCAATGAGCGACTGTTAGGCACACTTCTAAATTCAACTTTCAGTGAGCGACTGTTGGGCACACTTCTAAATTCAACTTTCAGTGAGCGACTGTTGGGCACACTTCTAAATTCAACTTTCAATGAGTGACTGTTGGGCACACTTCTAAAATCAACTTTCAATGAGTGACTGTTGGGCACACTTCTAAATTCAAAGAGGCTATTGGGCACACTTCTAAATTCAACATTCAATGAGCGACTGTTGGGCACACTTCTAAATTCAACTTACAGTAAGTGGCTATTGGGCACACTTCTAAATTCAAAGAGAGGCTATTGGGTACACTTCTAAATTCAATTTTTTACATGTATAGGACTGAGTTTCCAAATGTAATTATTTTACAGATATGGGATTGTAGGTTGGTAGCAGAGTAGTATGGCGAGAAGTAATAGTTTCTTTCCCCGTCCTTGCCACACTTACTTATTGTTGGCTTCTTGCTTTTCCTGCGGATACCTGCAGATACGATCAGGGGCCGTCTCTGTGGGAGCCATCCTTTGCCTCAGGGTCCTTAGCCGATGGGGCTGCCGGGCAGTGGGCTGCCCAAGGGGGATTGGCTATGAAAGGGAGTCTACGTAACAGGACCAATGTGAGGGGGTGTGGGTATAGTTAGTTATAAAAGACTATGAAATATTGTTGCCACCAATAGCATACCTCCTGCACAGACCTCCAACCCAGCACCCACCCTTGATCCCTCCATAGTCATACAACATCAGCATGTTTGCAACATATGACAAGCTGCTTCTCCTGCTGGGAGTGGATGCCTTGCCACCATCTAGTCGGATCTCATAGCCACCATCCTGATGCTGCACAGTCTAAACCTAGTCTTCACTTTCCTCCTTCTCACTAACAGACCCCATGCAGTCAAAACAATGATATGTATATGCCACTTGGAGCTAGTTCTGGATTCTGAATGAGTTACAAGGGATGGATTTGACTCAGGGGCAGTGATGCCAGCGCATGAGAGGAACTAATTGGGCCAGCCTAGCAAAACTAGATATAGTAGGGGTGAAGAGAAGAGATGGGGGTTTCTAGAGACCAAGCACTGTAACGTCTGCAACCCCCATCAGTAACATAAGTGATGTGCACAGCAGCACTGCACATATATGACCAGCTCAGCTCCGTTAGCTTATGCACTCTTCAAATTTAGCTGTCAACTAAATTCAACCTATCAATTTTATAAACAAGGACAAGAAGATTTGTAAGTATCAACTAGCTACTTGTTACACTTAATTTAGAGGTTTGGCCTAAATATCTTTAAGTGTGGTCTAATCTTTAAGGATGGTCTTAGACAAGAGAAGACCCTTGACTGTTAATGTTATCCTTATTTGTATGTCTCTACAATACCCTGGCTATCACACCTTTCAAAATTCCAAATTGAAAGCGAAAACAAAAGACCACAGATTATTTCTGAATATATGATAACATAAACCCTGAACCTTTTAATAACTTACAAAATAAGGAGATTAAGGGCCTGATTCACGGAAGCATTTTATAATGGGGCAATATAATGGTTTTCAACAAAGCTGTATGGAGTGATGGTTACTGTCTTGTAGACATAATACTGCAATTCAATGAGCTATTGTTTTTTCATGACTGTGACCTTAATCCATTCCTGGTGAAAGAATTAATTTAACTTAGTGACTGTGAGTTCTCGATTCTTCTCTTCATGTTTCTCAGGGAATTTCAAAAAGCAGGTTTTAGTGTGATGTATGAAAGCTTGTATTCACCTGTTCCTCAAACAACCAGTAATTCAGGAAGGTGAAATAGTGCCACCGCCATTACTTTGATGAATACGGCTGCGGCACAATTGAGGCCTAAATGACTAGCCAAAAACTGGGATTCACACACTGAACACAACCAACACTGATGTCATACAAATCTACGATCAGTTATCAACCTCTCAGGGCAAAAACACACTCATGCTGAACAGTCTGAACTTTCCAAGGGGCTGACAGACTTCACTAGCCAAGACCTAAACAAATAAATTTCAACTTTGTAGCACAACTCACGGCTGCACATAATGCTTACATTAAAAAAGATATGTCCATACCCACAACAAAGAACAAAGGGATGCCCCAAAGGAGTTCCTACTACAGCAGTCCCAGAAACCAAAAACATGCCTTCGTGCCTAAATAGTTTATTTGGACAGAAGGTGAACATTCTCTTAAGAAATTCCATAAATCACTACATGGCTTTTAACACTACATTAGGTTCATCACGTTATGCTCAAAAAGAGCATATACTTTATGGATATCATGATCTCTATTGGAAGGAATCATCACCTTGAAACAGCTCCATACAAGAAACCATACAAGAAACCTATGACCAGGAACAAATATCTTCACATGACCCTTTTCCATCAAGGCACATAAAACAGCCTATTGTCTCTAGCCAGACCATCCACTACCAACATATATGATCCAACAGGAAGACAAGGGGCAATCAACTATCACACTGCATACATATTCTTTTTGCAAAAGGGTCTCTCTGATGGGCATGGTGACATGAAATGTGATTGTCCATTGAAAACACCAAGAGATAATTTGCTGCAATGCAGAGTCGGTGGAACTACAGAAGGAATATCTCTGCTGGTCACTTGTCATCCAGCACTAATTCAACTGAATACAATTATTGAGGAACTACAACTTTCAGCAGAGATGATAAGTTGAGAGGCATCTTCAATGAAAGGTCCTTAATTTCATACAATCATTGGAAAAATCCAGTGAAGTCGCTGGCCAGAAGTGCAATTCCACTAGATCAGGATAAAATAAGAGGGGAACATACTTAAGTATTGTTAAGGGATGCAAATCCTCCAAACACATCTGTACCAAATCTTCCATACAAACCCACAGAACCAAACCATACAGATATAAGGGGCATACAACTTCAAAGCACCAAATGTTGCATACCTCAAGAAATGTCCACAAGAAAAGTATGTAGTTGAGACTTGCCAGCAAACTAAGTGAATTTAACTACATAGACACACTATCTCAACCCACAAGCCAGAAACACCATTAGGTTACCGCTTCACACAGGACATACACACAGTACATCATATTTCTTTGATGGTACTGGAAGTTGGCCTCTTGAATACCAAAAACGGACGAATGTTGGAGGCCAAGTTCTTGAAAATGCTCAACCTAAAAAAGAAAGCGGTCTGAACATAGATATAGGGTTCATGACATACTATAGAGAACTTTGAGTATGAACTAGGATGGCCATAAGATCAACAGTGTCAGAAAGCAACCTGTCATTACCATGCCTCACCAACACGTGATGCACACCACTGTTCAGAACCCCCAATTGGTGAGAATAAAAGAGAATGGCAAACCTGGGCAACTTATCTCAAATGATTGGCCTCCATTATCAAGAATAATGAACACTGAAATAACAGTGGACATTGTACCACTCAAACATTGGTAATGTATTTTGTATTTGCCACATTGTATATAAACTGGCAAGTCATTATCAAGTATGAGGGACACTGAGATAGTATTGGAGGTTGCACCTTTTAAACTTTGGGAACATATTCTGAATTGATCAGATTGTATGTAAATCAGTGAGCCGAAGGACCTGCACTGAAACCATACATGGACTTGCCACTCTTTTGAGACTGCTGAACACATATGCTTACCCCAGACTTGATGTTATATCACGCTTGGGTGCAAAGTGTTAATTTTAAGCTTAATTGTAGTCTCTTTGTGAGAGAAATCTGAAACAATACATCCTAATTTCTAATTGTTTGTTTTTAGAATCTTTCATTTTAAGATGTTTTTGAAACACCATGGAAATTGAATATTAACTGCAGTATAGCCTTTTTATAGCCTTTTCTGGGGCCTTGGTTTGTCAGGCCAAATCTGCTGGTGTTCTTGGGCCCTTCCACAGTCTCTCTCAGCATTGTGCCTTAATAATCCTAGCAGCTCGTTCCCCCTTTACAAGGACACCACATCCTCTTTACTCTCTCATCTCCTTAGCACGGTAATAGCGCCAGTGGTATTTTTTTTTTTTTATTTATTTGTTATAGCTGGAAAACCAACTTTTCAAATATTTACACTCATTATCATTTTTTTTTAAACTTGCGCATCCACACTTACAACAATAAAAGATAAGTAAATCATTATTTGCATCTCATTAAAAATAATTATGAGGCAAAATAAAGCAGAGTAGAATGAATAATTATGTTACAACCATCAGACTACCATTCACTTCGAATTGATACAGACAGTCTTCGTAACAGGAAATATTAAATTAAGAAATTGCACAATTGCGAGCTGTATAGTTAATCTTGGATTAGAAAACAAAAGATTCCATATTTGCCTAGAACTAGTGCCGCTCTGAACCAACAATTTACTTCCAAAGCATTTCACTCTGATGTCATGTAGAGCGGGGCATTCAATTATAAGATGTTGTAATGTTTCACATTGTCCTTTGTCATTACACTGCCGACAGAAGTTCTGGTCCTTTGGTATTACTTTCCTTCTATGCAAAATCTCATTAGTTTCGTATTGATTTAATCTGAATATTAGATATTTCTGACGGCATGCAGGTGATGGGTATTTTAGCAGATACTCTGCTATTACCCCATACCTTTTGACGCCAAATGCCTCGGGGTTAAAATCCTTGAGTTTTGAGCAGATTGTCATGTTGGATATCCAGTCTGCTTGGTAAATTTTATTTTTGGCACGGTCAGGGTTTGTCAAAAGAAGCTCGATCGTTACCGAAGCATCAGAAACCGCATTTAGCGTATGATTTCTCCACTTCAGTGACATACCAATTTTTGAGGTTAATAGGTTTTGGGCCAATACATTTATAAGGCTGCGTTTCTCTATACCATCCAGCATTTTTCGTAGAAGAGCACATTGCTTCCATAGTACATGGGCATATAGGGAGACCAGACCCAGTTCATGTCGCAGTATGGCCAATGGTGTTCCTGGGGAAAGTGTTAGAACTTTTTTCCAAAATCTGGCTTCTATGCTATCCCAAAATTTACGTGTTTGTGGTGCCAAGGCCTCGACACCATATAGCAGAATTGGAATTACTTTGGCCTTATAAAAGTGCACAATATGTTTCACTGTGAATTTCCCGTATCTTCTAAGAATGATTTTCGATTGTGAAATCAAGGTGCTTAATTTAACCCTAGCTTCAGTTGTCGTAGTACTTAGGGTTTTTTTGTGTTCAATGTAAACTCTGAGATATTTATATATGACAACTTTGGTTAATACACAGTTTTGAAGGGACCACTCGAAATGATATTTTTTTGAAAAATTGTTATTACAAACTAGAATTTGGGATTTGGCTGTATTGATCACAAGGTTATTCGCTGTTGTATATGAGCCTAATTGGTTTAACATGTTTTGTAAGCCTATAGGTGTGCAGGATAATAGTACCAAATCATCTGCGTATAGTAAATAGGGAACCCTTTGAGTTCCTATGCGAGGCGCATCTGTTAAGCAGTTCCTTAGTACAGGGCCTATATCCAGAATGAAGAAGTTAAATAGAAAAGAGGCAAGAGCACAACCCTGCTTCACTCCTCTAAAGGTATGGATAGCTGGTGATAATCTTCCGCCCACATTTAATTTAACTCGCATGGATGTAGAGGTGTGTAACAATGTCACTAGGTTTATAAGAGAAGTTGGACACCGATGTTGTCTAAGTTTAGTTATTAACATGTCTCTATCAATGTAGTCGAAGGCGGATTTGAAGTCGATGAACCCCAGATACAAGGGGAGTCCACCATCAGCTTGCTCCGTTTGAATCATCGAAAGGGCTAGAATGTTCGGTATTGTGTCCATGCCTTAAACAAAGCCTGACTGAAATAAATCTCTTAGGCTGTTTTGATCTACCCACTCATTAAGCTCTTTTAATATTATTCTACAAAATATTTTCGCCCGAGCATCCAATAAAGAAATTGGGCGATAACTCGTTGGTAACTGGCGGTCACCTTTTTTGTAAATCGGAATTGTAACGGCTTCCGTCCATGTTTTAGGTAATTTTTGATGTTTATTTATTGCAGCGAATATTTTGTAGAGAATTGAGCTCCAAACTTCAGGATGTTTTTTCATCAGGGCATTTGAAATCCCATCGGGGCCTACTGCGCACAAGTTGCTAGAGGTCATAATTAGGTGTTTTATTTCCTTCTGATCAGTATGCAACCAGAACCTCATCACTTGTTGTGCATTTAGTGTCGAGACCGTGTTTATGGGTAAGGCATATAGGGATTGGAAATGATCTACCCACTGATGTACCTCAACTACTGAGGTTTGAAGATCTAACTGGCGGGCATTATTAGTTTGATTTAGTATTGCCCACATTTTTGAGCGCCAGTGGTAATTACACCGAAAATTCAAATGGGGATTGGGCAATTACAGTTACTGCCCAACCCGTGATCCGGGGTTAAAACCGCCAGAGGGTTGGTCGGTAACACAAATATAGTTGGGCGGTATCCCAGTCGGGATACCGCCCAACTCGTGATGAGGCTGTGTGTCTCTCACAATAGCCTAAAACTGAGAGGCAATTTACTACAGATTTTAATCATTCCGCTTCTGGCTTCTATCTTCCACTGATCTACCTAGTAAGTTACAGCAGTGTAAACATGGCTACTGATAAAAGAAGACACTCTTCGTTTCAGCCGTTATATAGTTGATTCATACTTAAAAGGATTTAAAATCCCAGTCTTTATTAGGATGAATACTTGATACATTCCTCAACATATGAGTGCCCTCAGTGATAGAGCTTTTTTTGACTCCTCTTTCAGTCTTCTAGCTTCACAACATATATACTTGGTGGAGATTCTCTCTCTGTAATTATGGCACGAAAACTGAGATTCCCTCCAGACAGCAGCAAGAATCACTGTATCGGTTGGTAGTTAATCTAAACTCCATTTTCAGTCTTATCGGTTCTCATGGTTCTGTCATGTACTGTACACCCCAAGTCTGTGTGACCATTTCATCAAACATTGCAAAAAGGCAGTGGTGATTTTATCTCAGGCCTCGTCATAGATACCCCACAGCTTGAGAAATGCCCTCACTTTCCATCAATGTCTAATCATAGATGAGAAATGGGATGGCTTTGGTTGCAGGACTGTGTATGACCGATATACCAGACACTGGGCCTCATCACGAGTGGGCTGTTTTCCCGGCTGTAATACCGCCGACTGTAATAGCCATAGCACCAACCGGCCCGGTGGTATTACCACCGGATCACAGGTTGGGCCTTAACGATAAATCCCTATTTCTGATTGGGTCCATTGGATCCAATGGGGAATTTTCAGTGCTAATACTGCGGGCTAATACAGCCAGCTGTAATACTGCTGAAAACAGGGATTTTCACCTTCAGAAAAAAGCTGGAGGAAAAACAGCCGATTTAGCGCCCAACTCATAATAGAGTCAGCCTTTAAATGTGGCAGTAATACCGTTACCACCGCATTTAAGGGCTACAGCCCAACACGTGATGAGGCCCCTATATTTACTCAAGAGCCCTGGTGGGCCATAGGTCTCCCCTCATCATTCCACGATGCCAAACAAATAAGAGGTCTTCATTACTCTGCTCCTTGTCACTTACAATGCTGATGGCTCAGGGTTTCAGAGTTCTGGTTCAGCTGAGATGTTCTCCGAGTTGTGGATTTCTGCCTATTGGGGGTTCCGATATTAAGCTTTAATCTGAAACTGATGGTGGACTTCAGAGTCTGGAGGATCCTGTTAGTGCCTGGCCTGGGACTGTCCAGACCTCAGGGTCACCACAGTCCCATGAACCAGCCTCCAGCATGGGTCAGACACCAGCTCTGAAGTACCAGCGTAATATAGATGTGGAGATATTGCACTGGGCTCTGAATGTCTTTTTATGCTGCATTCCACATTGTTATTGTCCTCATTGTTGAATTATTCATGAGACTTTACTAAAAAAACGAAAAGTAAAAAAATAGAACTGAAACCAACTACATTTCACAGAGGCTTGTCTTCTAAAATAGTCTGAGAAAGGGAACTGCAACATTCCCAGAAAAAACAGACGTATTCGAGCTCTGCTGCACTGCTCTCCGGGGAACCCAACTCACAATGAGTTTCTCTATCTGTCAAAAAACAACAGCAAAGATTCCAATTAAAAAGAAACAATGGCTCTCGAGTTACAATCCATCAGTTCCCACGCCGTGCAAGACGCAAGTTTTCAAAAGAGTTAACTATACAGTAACAATTGCCAATTACATATGTGCCAGTAGGAGGACCTCTCCTACCAGAAATAGCAAAAATTGAACACAACTCAGATTAAAACCTTTATTTCATGAAATTATGCTGCTAAAAATGTGCTAATGGAACCTTAAATCCCCTTACAGAATGTGTTGGGAAAGCTCTTGAAAACGTCTCCCTCTGTAACTGAGAACTATGTTAATTCCGGTCACTAACTGGAGACATTGACAATAGATCCTTAATACCAGAATCACCCCAGTGTCGAGGGGCGGACATGGCCGGTAAAGCCCGCCAGCCTGAGCCTAGGTGATGGCTGTGGGCTGTTGCTGGCCATGTCTGCCGCCCGATAAGGGGGTGATTGCCATTCACACCTAGGTGTTCATCCGGGTCTGAATGGTTTAATTTCATTTTCAGGAGATAGGCTCTGCAAGGATTGCCTGAGCCCATTCTCCAGGTAAAAAATAAATAAATAGATTTCTATGGTGAGAGCTGCGAGTGGGAGGAGCGCCGGAACCAGAGCACAAAGCGCCAGTCCAGCAGGTCAGTGGGATGCTGGGAGGTGGGTGGGGAAAGGGTCAGGTTTGTTTTTAGGGGTGGAGGCGATGGTTGCGATGTGTGGAGGCAACAGGTACAGGCTTCCTGTTGCCTCCGCACAATTTTGATGGGGCCACCCGGGGAAGGCCCTCAGGGCGCTGGAAACAGCGGGCGGAGCACATTGTATTCTCACCTACTGTTCCAGCCACCTGATTTGCTGAGCGCCATTCCCCGGGACCAAATATTCAGAATAGCACCCAGATATGTCCAGGTGCCACCACTTAATGCATTCGTATATATGTCTAAAAGATCTGGTGTCTTCGATACCTGGGCAGTATTGAAGTAGCTGCTGAATTTAAGGAAGGGTCATCACAGGCCCGGCTGCTTTCGATCCTGGGCCACCCCAGAGGCCCATGGGTTGGACTCAGAAATCATGCAGGGGCGTTGGGGAAGAAATGCCCAAGTCTTCCTACAAAGACAGACAGAGGAGAAGCTGGACACCTCTGTCTAACACAGAGTGAATTCGAGTGTCGTTGTGAGTAACCTGACCTAGCATAAAAATGTTTAGTTTGTAGTAATAATATTTGTAATACAGCGCTTCTTACTCTGTTCAATTTATTGATCTTGGAAAAAGGGAAGGCAGAGTCAGAATGTCTGGCCTTTGAACATCTTTCCTGCAGGTTTAATAAAGTTCTGAAAATAAACTGCTTAACTCACTGAGCTATCCTATGGGTTATCTGAACAACTCATTTCTTTCTTTTTTTTTAAAGAGAGTGGTGTGGTTACCCATGTGTTTTTGGAGTGTGTGAGTGCACATATAAGTGTTACTTCTTTCAAATGTACAGGTGCTTAGGCACTTTCTGGCCTCCCAGTCTCTAAGTATGTCTGTGTATTAAGACCCGGTCACCCCTCTTCCAAAATTCTCTGGGGATGTAAACCCAGTGACGCTTCCCTCACATGATAGAAAAAATATAATCCCTAGAAATTGGTAGAAGGACACTTGTGGTACCACAACAGAATGACAAATGTCACAGCCATTTTATCCACAGATCGAACATTGGAAGTTGTCTGAATGTGTAGATATGTCTCATGGTTACAAACACTGTAATGTTAGGGCAAGCGTTATGAAAAATGAAATAACTACTAACCTTGGTTATTCTACATAAACCCTTTTATCATAGAAGAAACAGCAAGGGATCCCAAATGCAGCAGCAAGACTAGTCCTCAAACTATCCAGAAGAGACCACATAACCCCAGCCCTAAAAACACTACACTGGCTCCCAGTAAAACACTGCCTCACCTTCAAAACAATGTGCATTACGCACAAGGCAATCAGCGGACAAGGAACAGAAAATAACAAACTACAAACCAACAAGACCCCTCCGATCAAGCAACGAAGTCCACCTGGAAATCAAACCATACCTTAAGAAAAAACTTGGAGGCACCTCCTTCTACCACTTAGCTGCAAAAACTTGGAACAACATCCCAAAAGAAATAAGAAACACCGAAGATCACCTAAAATTCAGGAAATCACTAAAAACCTGGCTCTTCATCACCACTGATTCAAACTGAAAACCGAAACAGAGAAAAGGACGACTAAACTGGAAAGGACACGGACAGTCCCAGAAATGACGGGGAAGCTCCAACGGCACCTGGATGGGTGACACCGGATAGACTGGAAATCAGACGACACGCAAGGAGACCAAATCAACTACTCCACCCGCCCCTTAATTACCACCAGGTACCACAGTGTTGTGGAATTGCCGAGATATTGGCAATTACCACACAACCTGACTCGTTGACATTGGCAGGTGCACTGGCCACAGGAGTATGAAGGGAGAACAGGTGGGCTATGAGAGAGCCTGATAGAGGCGGGGACCAGAGGAGTAAGGAACCTTGAACGCCACAGCGACCCAGATCAGGACGGACGCATCAGGGGAGACTACACAAGCCCAGGGCCTCAATTCAGGATAGAGACGCAAACTAACCAACTCCACTAACAATTTCCCCTCTGCATACACCTCTCACATTCCAAACTGACACAATCAAAACCTACAGCACAACAAACCGCACAAACTTCACTACATTGCAACAACAAAACCAAAAAAAGACACATAGGGCCTCATTATGACCCTGGCGGTAAGGGGTTTACGCCAGCGTTAGCTGCACCGACCCCTTACCGCCAATTACGAGGTCCCTTAGCGCCATGGAGGTTTTAACACCCGCTTTTGGCGGGTGTTAAAATCCATGGCGCTAAGGGACCATGGAGTTAATTACGCCACCGTAATTTACGGTGGCGTACTTAACGCCTTCCCCACTCCCATTATGCCCTATGGGGCAAAAATGGGAATGGGGAAGGGTAAATGGGGATTGGGGACTTACCGCCCCGCCAAGGTCGGAATGGGGCGGTAAGTCCGCCAACCACCATGGCGTAAACGTAGTTTAGGCCATGGTGGTAAAGTCACGGACCAGGCGGTAACTTACCGCCTGGGTCGTAATGAGGCCCATAGACTCGCACAACAGTACACGACGACTACCAGCAGCAAACACCCAAGGCCCAGCTAACGGACCCACCGGGCTGACCAACCAAAAGCACATCACTGCTATCTTGCACTTTTTTCGTGCTGCCTCCCACTAACTCAACCTCCCCTCCTTTTTTAGAACAGCCAGAGCGCCAGGGGACCACTCCGGTGGTGATAGTGCACGGTACAAATGTCCTTTAACATTAACATTAACATAGATATACTTGTCAACTTAAAGTTTGGGATCATTCTTATGTTCCCTAAATGCTCTACATTATGCAAAACAGCACGGATTCCTTTTTGGTACTGTTATTCATCTTCCTTTTTCTCATAGGGGTATTTCGAAAGATTACAATTGGAGACTGCCCACATTGGAATGATAACCTTCTATCAAAAATAATTCATATGGTTAGTCTAGGTTTTGGTAATGTGCCTTGTTAAAGTTACATTTTCTTATTATGACTACAATATTTCCTGGACGTTCTCATTCGAACTGAATGCAGCAACATTTTAAAAAGAGCCAGCTTACAATTTTAATACAGTTTAATCATTTTCTTCATACATAGCTTTTTTTTAACCTAGAATAGACACCATTCTGTCTCTCAAAATGCTCAACATTTATTTATGCATTGTCGGGGGGAAATTCTGCCGGGGTCGGATGGGCCGTCCGCAGACCTCCGGGCAGGGAGGCCCCAACTCCTCCCGTATATCCCAGATGAGATAGAGTATGAGACACACACAAGAAGCAAGGTGACTCTGCTGTTTATTAAACAAAAACGGCAGGGATGGGTCAAGGAGCGTACGCGTCCGTCCTGACACACACAATCGTGGGGCTCGCAGGCCCTTTTTACCTTAGTATGACGCGCTACTTGCGTCACCTTAGAAAGTTAGCAAAAAACCTATTGCCACTCTTAATTGGTTGCTCGAGTGGTAGGGTTAGTATAGCATACATATAGAGAACAATATTAGTGGACAAGGGTGAGTCAGGTGATATATCTGGGTTGTCCCTACAATTAGATACATGAGAATTGTTACATGAAGACTACTGATGATTGGTCAATGTTAATGGCGTCAGTGATAAGAGCCCCATGTTCTGATTGGTGCGCCCGTGAGCTTCCCAGCTTGGGACCATCGCTGTTCCCAGCTCTCGGTGTACCTGTCATTTGCAACAATGTTTCACTATGAGTACGTGCAGACAATGTGAGGACTTATTCATGACCTGGAAGGCCGACTACTCCCACTGTCGCAGATGTCCATTGAGCCTTTTAAGTGTGTCTGCCTGTGTCTTGTACCAAGGGATCCAGACGCCTTCTTTCTCCTGGACTTGGCATCCTGTCAGGTTCGGCTCGGTCACGTGAGGTGGGCCCGTGTTTGAGGCAGACTTTTGCACAATTAATATTGTTTTTCTGCTGTGTGCCTGGTTTAATTTGCAGGTGTGACTTTAACGTTGGTGCGCGGCATGCGAGGTTGTAACATCGTGCCCTTGATGGTCTGCTTTCGGAATGTGGGTTTGCAACATTACGACCTTGGCTGTCTGCTCTCGCCGGGCTCATTCTGCAGGATCAGCAACCTGACTCTTGTTCTTTTAACGTCCATGGGAGCTCTTGCTTGCGGCCTACTTAGGCCTGGTGTATAGGTGGAACCGTTTGGTGCACAGGCGCTTTAGGTTATTGTATCATATTGTCTTATGACCAGTATCGTGTCTTTGTTATATTTCTCATTATGGCACCTGGGTTTAGGAGAAGCGTAAGCAAGCTCTTTAGATGAGTTCATGATGCGTCTTGCGTTTCTGCATTTTGAGAGCCTATTGTGGAAAATAATAAAGATGCACGTCCGTGAGTATGTCTGTCGCCTACGTCATAGCACTGAGTATATTCTTTGTGTAGATTGGTGCGGGAGTGTCCAGTGTGTATATTTGCACAGGTGTGCTGACCGTTGGCTAGGTCGTCATGGCATCTCTAACGACGTGTTGGTTTTAGTCTAGTTGATCCGTGCCGCAGGTGACAGCATGGGCAGGGCGTGCTGTTGGGCAGGCAGATGGACACATCCGTATGTTCCTGTGCCAGGGTATTTGGTCGTCTGGTAGATGGGCAAACTCTTCTCGTGGCGGGTGCCTGGGCCGTGATCCTTTAGGCCAGGCGTGAGAGGGGAAGGACGGGAGCCTGTTTTTCCATTCTCCCACTTCAGTCCCCCCTCTGGTCGACTTGTCGACCACAAACATATCTTTTTCGTTATCTCCTCTTACTCTCCATATTTTAGTTATTCCTCCTAGATGTCCATAGTGGTTAACATGATCTTCAAATGACCAATACATATATTCACAGGTTCCTCCAGGAGTACAGTATACCCATTTCCCTATGTAACTCCTGGGGTTTCTTGGGTTCTCGATCTTCACTGAGGGTGGGTCCAGATGGTTGGTGATGATCTGGTTTCGCAGCTTCTCCCTCTCTTGTATTATTATGCCTGCGTGTTGGCCGTCATCTGCTGGCATCAAGGGGTGCATACCGACCATTTCAAGCAACTCGTCGGTGGTGCGTGCCTTCCGGGCCTTCCAAAATCTTATTATGATCAGTGTAGCTCCAGCCAAAATAGTACAACCAACTATAATTTTTAGTCCATCTGACAGCCAAGATGGCATCCATGACCATAATAGCGAAAACCAGCTCTCATCCTTTTTCACACCTTTACTTTCATCCATCATTTTGGAGTGCATCTGGGCCAATTGTGAAACTGCTTCTGTCAGTGTACCGTTGTCAGCATCGTTGGCAGGAATGAACGTGCAGCATGATTGTCCTATCTTTGCGCATACTCCTCCTTCCATGGCTGTGAGGAGGTCCAATACATATCTGTTCTGGAGTGCTACCATCCTTACAGCTCGCAGCTCCTCTTTTATTGCGTTAAATCGATTTACTGTAGAATTGATGGTCATCATTAGTTCCCATCTAGTTATCTGGAGCCATTTTGCGTTTGCGTAAGCCTGCAGTCCCGGATGGATTATTGGGGAGAAGAACATTGCTGCTCTGCTGAATAGTCTGTGTTCTGGCGGAATTGAAGTGAGGGCCGTTTCCGACCTTCCCCATAGGTAATTTCCAGTCAGAGGTTCTCCTTGTCTTTTCCTTCTATTTAGGACGGTATTATTGCCGTTGGTCCTGTTCCCTTGCTCCTCCTGAGGTGGTGCAGATCTCTTCTTCCTCTTGCCCCCTTCATCCATTTTGGGAAAGTTTGCCATATTCACATGCTTCTTGGGTACCACTAGTGATGGTACATTGACGTGCACCATCGTGCATACACCATTCCACAGAGGGGGCAGTGTGTGGTATGCCTTTTCTCCACAGGCCCAGTAATGGTCCATTATTACTGCTGTTCCTGCTCCCCCCTCAGGTAACTCCATCACGCTGGCACAATTGGTGTTGTATCCTACGTCCACTTCTCCTTTATGTTGGTAGCATACCTTAGGCGCAGTCAGCGGCAGTATTGTTATTGGGTCTTCATCCGTCTCTATCCATGTGAGCATTGGTACGTACTTGATCCAAGTCGTCCAACATCTGTGGTTGTGTGCCTCGATAGTTGAGATAGTTTCCTTTGTCACCATGTTGCTTCCAATCACTCCTATCTCCCAATTGTTATCCAAGTACACCTTCCCCGTTATCGTCACCAGTGGCCTCTCCCAGCATCCTAGTTTACCAGGAACTTCAGTGGCATACCAATCACATGGTAAATACTGCAGTGTTACTTTCTTTGTTTCCCCTTTTGCAGGACCACTTGTTATGTATCTGAATGCTTCAGCATGTAAACTGCTCTTGTGGTAACTCAAATAAGTCTTGAGGAAGTTGTTTTCGTATGGGTATGAATCTCGTGTTTTCCACACCATATGCACCACTGTCCCTTGAAATCTTCCTTTCATTTGGAACAGTGCCAAGTATATTATGCATCGTGCTGTCTTTTCATCTATTTCTGTGGCAACAAATGTTCGGGAAGCGCTCATGGCGTATGGTATTAATGAGCAAAGGTAGCAGCTGTCTTCTGTTGCCTGCTTACCAATGCGGGTCATGTGTTGGTACCATATGTTGTTTGAGACGTGTGCTGAATCTTGTATATAATTATCAATACCGTTATTATCTGAGTATGTGCTGCGTTGAACTCTATTTTGCTTGTGTATAATTTTACTAGTATCACCTGACGTAACACCTGTTGCAGCTGGGGATGAGGGTGTATTAGGTTTGGGTACAGCAATAATATTGATAGCACAGCTGTACTGCCATACAGAGGCAGCCAAGAACCCAGTGATCATCAAAATCCCTATTATTTTTATTACATATGCTAGTTTCACCGGCATTTTTTGCTCTTACCTTGCTGCGGTCCGGCAGCGTATTCTTGCGACGTTAAAGTTGGCCGCCTGAAAATTCTCAATATGCTGGTTATTAAATGTTAGTTGTTGTTGTTTAAGCTCTCCCTATCAGATAGTCATTCAGTGCCCAGGTGAAGAGCTGTTCCCACGCCAATCTAAGTGACCTATCTCTTAGGGCAGGCAAGTATGGGTGGAGATGGGGCATTGAGTATTCTATGGCCAAGAGGAATGCTGTGTAGTACACACGTACCCTTCTCTTTTTCAGGTACGTTGGCCTTTTTATTTCATATACAAATTGGTGTGACAATTCTTCTGGGTAGTAATCGTCTGGGGGTACCATCTACTCCTGGGCAGTGAATTTGTTAGTTATCTATTTTCTTAGCAGTACAATAATACGCAGTTCCTGCATGTGCGTGAGAAAAGAAAAGAAAGCATTCACGTGTTTACATGTGTACTTGTGCAATACAATGTCCTTTAGTTCAGTTATTACTCGTAGCGGGGGTAGGGGTCAATGGGCAGGGGGTTTGGGCTCAACTGGCGGAAGTATTTTTACTCTTTGAGCGTGTGACCATGGGGTGGGCTGTATGGGGATCACCCTTTTCTTCTTTAGTTATTGTCTCTGGGGAATCTGGGGAGTGACAGGGTATGGGAACACTTGGGTCGTTGGCTGTGATAGAACTCTCTTCCTCCGTCGGCGATGTTGTTGTACTTCTTCCAACGGACCTGTCGGTGGCGCTGGGGCGGGTCTGGAGTTTGTAGATCTTTACATCGTGTAGGTGATTCCAGGCACGCTTATCCTGTAGCTTTACTGCTCTCGTTGATACCTCCTCTACTAGATGGGGGCCAGTAAATCGCGGACTGTTCCACTTCCTATTGAAATTGCGAAGTAGTACGTGGTCACCTTTAGCAACTTTACACAGTCTTTCTTTTTCCAATTCTTTATCCGCGTCTTCTTGTTGATTGCTGTTAGACCTGCCCCGTGTTCGCTCGAGCTGTTGAGACACAAACACTACACTAGTAATCAAAGAAGACACATATTGGTACATTTCATCACCAAGAACACTCACTGTGCTTTCGTGGTCGGTAAATGCTCTTGATGTTGGCGTTAGGGGAAGGCGCATTTGACGTCTGGTAACCACCTCGTGTGGGGTGAGGTGGTGGTCGGACCCTGGTCTATTCCTTAGCTCAAATAGGGCTAATGGAAGGCAATAACCAACTCTTCTTTGTTGTTTGCTGTATCTTTGCGATTGCCTCCTTTAATAGGCCATTCAGGCGTTCACATATACCGTTGGCCTGTGGGTGATATGCGCATGCAAATTTATGTTTTATGTTCAGCAAGGATGTGATGTGCTGGAACATCTCGTTTGCGAAATGTGGGCCATTGTCTGACCTTAACACCTCGCACACTCCCCATCTTGGGAAGACCTCCCTCACTAGGAATTTAGCTGCTCAAAATGCATCTGGGTATGAACAGGGCCCTGCTTCAATCCACCTAGAGAATGGGCATACTACTACGATCATATACCTATTTCCTTGACATATGTTGATCATATCAACATAGTCAATATGGAGATGCCGGAAAGGTCACTCTGGCCGGGGTATAGTACCTCTTACCACCTTTAGAGTATGGCCGGCCGTAAACTGTTGACATGTGAGACAATTACTGATAAAGTTTGACACATGAGAATTTAGCTCGGGGCAGAACCAGTCTTCCCTAATTCGTGCTGCAATTACTTCCTTGCCTGTGTGGACCGGATGATGTAGTTGGCTCAGGGCAGTGTCCAAAAGTGCCAATGGTATTACAACTTTTCCAGTGCCACCCTGGCGCCATAGTGCGTCAGTTGGTGACATTGTGCATCCTCTTTTTACCCATATTTCTTTTTCGGCCATTGGTGCAGCCATAATCTGCGTGGCTGGGAGATGGGTGTACCCTTCTCTTATCAACATCTCCTTAGCCATTCCCCTCCCTCTCCCTCTCTGTGACTCTGGGGGGTTCCATATCTCACCAAAGTATGCAGCATACTTCGCATGTGCGTCTGCTGCTGCATTCCCGTTCGAGACGTGGTCTTCACCATTGGTGTGTGCGGTGCATTTTACTAAAGCTAATTCTTGGGGGTCATTTATTACTTCAATTAGTTCAGCCAATAAGAGAGCATGTTGCACTGGAGTGCCATCAGCTCTCCTAAACCCTCTTCTTCTCCATTTTGACAGCCCTGAGTGGACAGTGGATGTAACATATGCGCTGTCGGAGTATATGGTCACTCGTTTGTCAAAGCTTTCCTTCAACGCCAAGATCAGTGCAACTAGCTCCGCTGCTTGAGCGGAGAAATGCTGTGGTAATTGTACACATTTTATTGCCACACACACCGGTACCTCCATCATTTTTACCACTGCTGCCCCAGTTCTCCTTATACCATCCCCTTGATCGATAGTTGATGACCCATCAATAAATAAGAGCTCACCACCCTCCAGTGCGTTTTCTTCAACCTTTCTAGTACATGAGTACATTTCAGTTATTTCCGTACAGTCATGGGCATAATCTCCCTCCTCAATTACTTCTGCTAGGAACCTTGCAGGGTTGACCGTGCTACATCTAACAATTGATAGTTCAGCTCTTGATAAAATGATCTCATAACCTGATGCTCTTTGCGTGGTTAGGGTGGACTTAGGTTTATTCAATATCGCAAATAGTGCATGTTCCACAAACAGTGTAGTTGGGCACCCCATGGTGATTGCTGATGCCTTTTCCACTGCAAAAGCAGCTGCGGCGAGACCTTGTTCACAAGGAAAGTGACCTAACATCACAGGATCTAAGTGGCCGCTGTAAAATGCTACTGGTTTGTAGCCCATGCTTGTTTTTTGAGCCAACACTGCTTTCATTACTGTTGAGTCTCAATGTGAAAATATAAAAAATTGTCTCTCATAGTCTGGGGATGCCAGCACTGGAGCAGTTGATATCGCATCTTTCAATTCAGCAAAAGCCTCTTTCATTTCCATCGTCCACCCCAGCTTTTTCTCCCCTTTATTAGCTTCCCTTAACGCCTCAAGCAGGGGTCCTATGTACGAGCTGTAATCAAACACCCATGCTCTACAGTAGTTGCACAGCCCCAGGAACTGCTGCAGTTCCCTCACAGTTTGTGGCATTGGAGTTTTCAACCACTCCCCTTTGTGCTGATGTTGTTGCTACTTCTGTGTTTCTATATACATTCCCCCATTCTCCACTCTCCCTACTCCTATCTTCTCTTTCTCCTTCATTTCTCTCCTCCATCTCCCTACTATTTTCCTCCCTTTTCCTTTTTAATTCCTCCATCACTTCACTTCTCATCTGTTCTAATATTTTGTCATTCTCCTTCTTCCTTTCCCATTTCACCCTTTCTCTTTCTACTATATTCTCTATCACCCTCCCTTCTTCGTATTTCTTAGTTGTTTCTGATAGTAATCTCCTCTTCCACATTGCCATTTCTTTTTCTTTTTATTCTTCTTCCCTTTTCTTTTCTCGCAGTAGTACTCTTGATACCCTTTCTGCTGCTGCTTTTACCCTTTCAGCTTCTCTCCTTTGCTCCTCCGTTCGTTCCCGTATTTTTTCCAATTCGTTCTTACCTTCTTTCCTTTTCCTCGCTCTCTCTTTCTCCTCCCTTTCAAGCTGCTTGATCAATTCATTCTGCTCATCCCTAAATTTTGCTAGTCGTTCCTCCAAAATCTCTTCCTGTTGTCGTAACAGCTCTTCCCCCCTCATTTCACTGTCCCTGGCATTATCCTCATCTGTTTTCTTTACTACCTCCTTCTCTTCTCCTGTTAATGAACCTCGTAATTTTAATAATATCTGTGCAGCTACCCACTCATCATTTCCTATTTCCACAGTCTGGTCTTCTCCAGTCCTCCCCTCCCCTGCTGGCATCTTCCTATGAGCCACATATGGTGGAGGGCTGTATGCCGGGTTCGAGTATCCCTCAGCCGCCCTTAACTGTCCTCTTTCTATTTCTCCTAATTCTCTTAAAGGGTACAACCCCCCTCCCTCTGTTTTCACCCCCCTTGCTATGGGTATCTCGTTGCTCGGTTCCTTTTTTATCTCATCTGTTTTATTATTCTTTTCTCCTCCCTCTCCTCTGTTCCCCGTGTTCTTTGGGTCCTCACTCCCCTTTTTCCCATCCTCTCCTCCCTCCTTAATCTCTTTTTCTTCCGGTGTTTCCCCCATAGTGAACATTCCATTTGGTCCTGGTCGGGACCCCTGGAACATCCTCCATAAGTTAAACACCTCCACATGGTTTGCCAACTTCTTCCCTTTATATGTATTGTGCAGATGGTTTAATAATGAATGTTGGACATATGGATCGAAGGTACCATTAGGCGGCCACGGTGTTAGCATTTTGTTATCCGTCCCCTGGGTCCATTCTATGCTATATTTAATCAGTTTCTCCCTATGGGGTGGCAGTGTTGTGCAGATGTGTTGTAGTGGGGTAGTGAGGGTGTTCCCCCACCCTCCCGATCCTGTCCCGTATGACATAGTAGCGCTCCACTTGTTACCCTTTCCCTATCTGGTAGCAGTTTATCTCACCAGCAGTTTACAATATACAGCCTTATATCGTTTACCTGGCCCCGTAAGTTTGGGGACTTTCGATAGTCCGCTAAGAAAAATTATAAAAAATATAGTATGTTACAATTGTATATTTCCTTCTGTCTTTCTTTCTTTATACAACACCCTTCCAGCCCTCTGCGGCTGAGGCGCACGTAGCCCCCTGCGGCTGCGTACCCCTTATGACCTTCTTATACAGTCGTCCTATTTTCACGTGCTCCTCCCCCTTCTACACTTTCCGTGGCCGGCGTTCTCCGTGCGCAGCCACGTTCCCCATTTCGCCTTTCCCCGATCAACTCATTGCCGTTTATCTCCGTTTCCACTTCCTTACCACAGTTCTCTTCCCCACCAATCTCAGGAGGGAAGATGCCTTGTGCTCGGGATATCCTATGAAAGCCCTACTGGTGACGTCACCGATCTCTTCGAGCTACTGATAAGTTCTTCATATATTCTTTAAGTTCAAAATGCACTTTCAATCTACCCCCGTTAACCCTACAGCTGTCTTCCTGTCACTCCTGGAACAAGGTAATCAAATCAATAATATAATCAGACTGCGCACTATGCGTCGCCTCGCGTGTGATACGCCCCTCGACAGGAGGGCTTAACCAGCCAATTATCTTCCGTATTAGGCAACTAGCTAGCTACCGCCTACAGGGAAACGTCATCTACCTATCGAGTTTCTTGCTCGAACAATAGGGATCCTCATCTACTCATTGATCAATAAATTCCAAATCGTAGTAAACCACACACACCCACCCTTGCACGCAGTCGCTACCTAGGCCAATCTGTTTCTACGAGCGGCCGCACGTGATGTTTTCGTGCTCCGCCCCCTCTCTCGCGTAACGTAGTCGACTGCTCTCGCACTTGTTCGACTACCATTCATTCTATTTCCAACACTAAGTTGTCGAACCTTCGCCACGCACCTGTGCAACACCTCCCGCCTCCCTTATTTAATTCCTCCCCCCTCCCTCACAATTTCACATTGCTTGTTGTGCGTGGCATGCTCACCAAGTTCTCTTGATGCAGGGCCGCTCGACTGCGTGCACCCCTCCAAGCAGCTCGCCACCTCCCCTCGTCTGGACCACGTCTGGACACTCGCCAACCGCGGGCGGGATACTTCTCAACCGGCTCCCGAGGGCCAATATCCAGATTGCGCTGTCCGGTCTTCTCCTAGCTCCGCGATGGTCCTGTAGTCCTCAGAAGGGGGCGACGGCAGAGGGGGCCGCGCCGCCGGGCCTCCTCGCAACCGGAGTGCCTGGAAAAAGTACAAAATAAAAAAGGCGGATCTTAAACAGATCTCAGCAGTGCCTCCAACTTGTCGGGGGGAAATTCTGCCGGGGTCGGCCGGGCCGTCCGCAGACCTCCGGGCAGGGAGGCCCCAACTCCTCCCGTATATCCCAGATGAGATAGAGTATGAGACAGACACAAGAAGCAAGGTGACTCTGCTGTTTATTAAACAAAAACGGCAGGGATGGGTCAAGGAGCGTACGCCTCCATCCTGACACACACAATCGTGGGGCTCGCAGGCCCTTTTTACCTTAGTATGACGCGCTACTTGCGTCACCTTAGAAAGTTAGCAAAAAACCTATTGCCACTCTTAATTGGTTGCTCGAGTGGTAGGGTTAGTATAGCATAGGTATAGAGAACAATATTAGTGGACAAGGGTGAGTCAGGTGATATATCTGGGTTGTCCCTACAATTAGATACATGAGAATTGTTACATGAAGACTACTGATGATTGGTCAATGTTAATGGCGTCAGTGATAAGAGCCCCATGTTCTGATTGGTGCGCCCGTGAGCTTCCCAGCTTGGAACCATCGCTGTTCCCAGCTCTCGGTGTACCTGTCATTTGCAACAATGTTTCACTATGAGTACGTGCAGACAATGTGAGGACTTATTCATGAGCTGGAAGGCCGACTACTCCCACTGTCGCAGATGTCCATTGAGCCTTTTAAGTGTGTCTGCCTGTGTCTTGTACCAAGCGATCCAGGGATCCAGACGCCTTCTTTCTCCTGGACTTGGCATCCTGTCAGGTTCGGCTCGGTCACGTGAGGTGGGACCGTGTTTGAGGCAGACGTTTGCACAATTAATATTGTTTTTCTGCTGTGTGCCTGGTTTAATTTGCAGGTGTGACTTTAACGTTGGTGCGCGGCGTGCGAGGTTGCAACATCGTGCCCTTGATGGTCTGCTTTCGGAATGTGGGTTTGCAACATTACGACCTTGGCTGTCTGCTCTCGCCGGGCTCATTCTGCAGGATCAGCAACCTGACTCTTGTTCTTTTAACGTCCATGGGAGCTCTTGCTTGCGGCCTACTTAGGCCTGGTGTATAGGTGGAACCGTTTGGTGCACAGGCGCTTTAGGTTATAGTATCATATTGTCTTATGACCAGTATCGTGTCTTTGTTATATTTCTCATTATGGCACCTGGGTTTAGGAGAAGCGTAAGCAAGCTCTTTAGATGAGTTCATGATGCGTCTTGCGTTTCTGCATTTTGAGAGCCTATTGTGGAAAATAATAAAGATGCACGTCCGTGAGTATGTCTGTCGCCTACGTCATAGCACTGAGTATATTCTTCGTGTAGATTGGTGCGGGGGTGTCCAGTGTGTATATTTGCACAGGTGTGCTGACCGTTGGCTAGGTCGTCATGGCATCTCTAACGACGTGTTGGTTTTAGTCTAGTTGATCCGTGCCGCAGGTGACAGCATGGGCAGGGCGTGCTGTTGGGCAGGCAGACACATCCGTATGTTGCTGTACCAGGGTATTTGGTCGTCTGGTAGATGGGCAAACTCTTCTCGTGGCGGGTGCCTGGGCCGTGATCCTTTAGGCCAGGCGCGAGAGGGGAAGGACGGGAGCCTGTTTTTCCATTCTCCCACTTCAGCATGCTGCCCACTGATTGGTTAGTAGCGTTCCTGAACATTTAATTTGTTACAGTAAGCACTTTCATAAAAACTTTAAAAAAGGAGCGATTTTTGATCAGATAAATACCCTTAAGATTGAGGAAGCCTTGATACGGAACATTGATCCCCAGGGTTAACGCCCACTAGGCTTCGAGATAAGGTCGCCTAACTCGAGCCTCTGGCCGGGCCAGCCTTTCGAGGGAGGTATCTTATGTTTGTATGTAAACACTAGCAGACTGGAATGAGAAGATTTTGACAAAACTCAGTTTTTACTGAGTAAAGCTCAAATAAAAAATAAATAAATAAATAAATAAATAAAGGAATATCAAATGCAACAGTAAATCCAGCACCTTGTCCTCTAGTTAGAGCACCAGTACCCCTGCACAGGCTATCAGCACCTCCATCACCTCCCCTGTACTGTCAGTACATGCTCAGTATGATCACAACATTCCCGCAGGACACACGTGACGATGTATGTTTTCAAAACAAAGGTCAGTTCGCTTCTTGGGGGATGCCCGTTTCACTGATGCTCCCCTTCTAAAGTTAACTAAAAAAAAACTTGAAAAAAAGCAGAGCATCCCTCAACTCTCTTTCTTCTCTAGCCATGCTGCTCTCATCAATGGATGGAGTTGCTCTAACTAATACATACCTGTCTGCATGACTTTGATCCAAAGAGAGCAAAAGAGACTGAGACATAGTGAAACAGACAGACACATGATACTCCGAGTTTAACTAGTGCAAAATGTTTTTTGACCCAGTCACCGGTGCAATTATGCTGTTTTACAGTGCTTAAATAAGAGGAGTTACTATTACACAATTGAATTAAATTAATGTAATCAACTGCAAAAATATGAACGGCAAGGATTCAAATCTGTGACCTGTAAGTTGAATACAGATCACTGCACCATACACGTGACTCACTAAATTATCTGACAGTCTAACCAAATGAATGCTGTCCTTTTCTTAGGAGCTTAAAGTTGTAAATGTGGCATTATTGCAGGTTCCCTAGCGTTTTGAGCACAATTATGTTTTTGTGTGAATGAGTGTGTATTTGCCTTTGATTTGAACATGTTATTGATTGCAAACTGAGCATGACAAATGGTCCTATGTTACTTGCAACATCTTAACGATCTTTATTCGGGGTGGTGCACATCAGCCACAGTGTCAAGGATTAGCCCTTTTTATTTGTTATATTCCATCTATCTCTGCCTCAGTTTCCCTCCTAGTCCATTTTATCCCCAAATATACTTCAGTTTTGTTCCCATATCCCCCTTTATATGCCCCAAACATATACAATAACCACACAAAAACACTATACCTATTCCAAAAATAAAACAACATATACAACATAAGATATATATTAGGCGACGCTTGTCTTGTTGGACCTGCAAAGGGAGAGGAAAAACAGACAACTATTTATCATATAAGGTTTGATCAACTGCAACATAATAAAAAATGTGCTGCAAAGTATACTTTGATATTACTCAATAATGTGCCCCTTCACGTGAGAAGGTGGAGCATTGCTGAGTGCTTTCCGAATATCGGATTAGTGTACGTAGTACCACAACCCCTTCACCCGAACTGCAAAAGGGTAGCAAAAACAACAGTATAAGGCCCATGAAACCTCTGTTCGTTCCAGTGGCTGACAAAATGCCTCACAAACACTTGGTCCCCCTGATACAGCTGCATTTCCAGTAGGTTCACTCCCTGCACTTGCACACTCTGAAGGCCTATTAGGTCTGCCTTTATCTTTCATTGTTGTACCTGTCTTTCATGCCCATGTTCCCTCCCTGCTGCCCTGTGGGTGCTTCTAGGAGCAATCTGGCAAGACAAAACCTTTATACTCATTTTAACTCCCACAAATGCCCCTGAAACTCTATCCCCAGAACTCCTGCTGCCCTGTGAGCATCTGATGCTGTGCGTGTAGGAGTAAGAGGAGTGTGCATCCTTCTCCCCATCACTTTCTCGTGCAGGGACAAGTCGTGGTCTTTACTAGGCTGCGTCTTCACGCTAAACAAAGCCAGAGGGAGACAGTGCCAAAGCACAAGCAGTTGCTAACCTTGAGCGGACCACCGGTTCACTGTGTTCCCCTCACCAACAGTGTCCCTCTCTGAGACCCTGATGTTCAAAGGCTGAACAATCTCCTCACCATCCGAGAGGCCATATGTCATTGCCCACAAAAAGTAATAGCACCGAAGTCACATTTAAAAACATGGCAACTAACAAGTTTCAGCGTAGCGCCCCCCCAACAGTCCTCAGCAACAAGCCGACCATCTGGAGCTGGGCAATTCCGCAAACTCGCCCGCACTTCCCCAAAATCTTAGGAGACCACGCTCTGAGAAAACACACAGGCCGCTCAATATGAGGAAATCTGATAAATCCCAACGGAAATTGAACTTCAAACCGGGCGCTGTGGTCAAAACCCCTAAACCAAGCGGCCAGTCAGAATCCCTGACGGGGGACATAGAATAGGAGGAGGAGCCTTCCCAGGCATGGACATACGGGAGATTCTCCTGGAACTGAAAGAAGGCATTGGCAACTTGGATTGCAAGCTTGACACATTGGGCCTCATTACGAGCCATGCTCGCTACCGGCACCACCACCCGTGATTGGCAATAACCGGCCCATTACGAGTTGAATGGGCCGGTAATTGCCCATTCGCGTGTGGCGGTATTGCCGAGCTCCTGACCCCACAGGGCAGAATGGGGGTGGGGAGCATGGATGCACCGGCACCGTTGATGATGGTGCCGGCGTAATTACGAGTTATGGTCGTGGGTGCCACACAGCCCGTCAGGTCAGACCTGGCAGGCTTTAAGGCACCCGCACGCTTACTCGGATTTCATCAGGACAGTATGAACGGTGCCGGTGCTTTACCGGCACCGTTCATACCGTCACCACCAACATCATGATGAGGCCCATTATCATGAAAAGTTGACCAACTACAACATCGCCTAGATAAGCATGGAGACAGACTCGAAACCGTAGAACAGTGAGAGTGACTGCGCTGGAAGGACAAATAAAAGTGGTCGCCGCCAAGAACCAAGATTTCAAAGGACGTTCGCGCCGTAACAACATCAGGCTGGTGGGGGTGAGAGAGCAGCAGCTCCCGATGAAAATGGAAGAACTTGTTGAAAACATCTGCAAATAACTTTTCGGGGCATCAGCACTATCACAGCTGTTTGTAATAGAAGGAGCCCATAGAGTATAGACCAGCAGGCCCATACCGGGAGCCACACTGCGACCGATCATTGCCAAACTCCTTAATTTCAAAGAACGAGATCCAATCCTACGCCTGGCTAGGGACAAGGGTGAACTTTAATATGATGGAGATAACATTCAATTCTCTCCGGATTTCTCCCCATCAGTCCCGGCTCAGAGAAGGTCGTTCTCAGGAAATAACATGTTGATTGCAAGATAACCAAATATCTTACTCCATGCTGTTTCCAGCAAAACTGCGGATCCAACATGATGGGAAAGTCCAATTCTTTAACACACCAGATGAAGCAAACTCCTTCCTAGACAGGCTCAGATGCAAACCCTCTGACAACAATCCGAGACCACCCAGGAGAGACCGGGTGAGAAGAAACCCACCTTGACAACAAACTCTACGCATACACATTGAATCCCTCGGGGTTCGACATCACACACTGGAGCGAGACAACAGCGTGATTTCAAAGGGAGCTTCTCTTCTTGGGAGGGCACTAGCACCCCAAGCTCTGCACCGTTAATGCTATTGTTCAAAGGGAGGGTTAAGAAGACGGGCAAGTGAGGGTTGCCCACCTACGGGGGTCGGAAGAACAAACTGTTGGGGGTACGCGCCTGTTGTAGATCTACCCTCCACCACCCAACCCCGCAGTCTCGCCAAAGACCTTATCCACACTTAGTCAACCAAAAGATAAAGAAACCTCCTCGACACTGCAATATCCTCCAAGGCCTCAGACGAAGTCCAACAAATATGACTCAAGTATAAACACCAAACATCACGTTCAAGCTAGTCACCTGGAACATTAGAGGGGGAAAACTCCCGACCAAAGCACGAAAAATATCGCAATACCTCTGACCGCACAAAACGGTGTGGATCTGATCCAAGAGACGCATCTTCTCCCGGACTCCGAGAACCGCTGGACCCGCGACTGGGGCTGTCATAGCTACTTCTCATCATACTCCTCCTACGCCAGAGGGGTGGCCATCCTGATAGACATAAAATCTAACTTCAGGTTACTAAAGACGGATAAAGAAGCAGAGGGCAGAGCTATCCTGGTAAGGGGGATCCTCGTAGGGAAGGATATCTTTGTGAATTCATATGGGCCCAACACAGATGGTGAGAATAACTTTGATTGGGTGATGACACACCTGGAGGGAGCGGGATCGGCTACGATCATCTGGGTGGGGCCCTGAATACACTGTTAGTTCCCCAGAGAGACAAATCACATGCCACAACTACTCTCCCTACTAAAGCAAGCCTTCAAGTTCTTGAACTGTGCAAAGCTTACGACCTTATAGACATATGGAGACACAACAACTGGGAAGCCTGTGAATACACCTTCCATTCTTGGGTCCACAACACAAGCTCACGACTCGAGTACCTGCTGGTGTCCTCCCAGAGTCCCCTCCAGTGGGGTCCCTGCCAAATTCTCCCACTCTGCGGTTACTCTCGAATGCACCTCTCCAGATAGCAGGAAGGGCACACCTCACTGGAGATTCAAACCAGGGTCGCTGCAAGACCAAGTTTTCGCAGTAGAACTGCGCAACAAAATTGTGCCCTTTCTTGAAATCAACCAGGGCTCAGTCTTATTGGCAAGCACACTCTGGGAAACACTGAAGTGCTATGTCAGAGGGGTTTGCGTCGAAAAAGAAAATGGAATACTGAGGCTAATCAGGGGAGAACTTGACACCAGCGAAGCCCGACTGAAAAGACTTGAACAAACATGCAACGCATCGTATGATCCGCATTCCCTCGCAGCCCTCAAAGAAGAGCTAGATAAGTTCAGGTCCACTGCAGAAAGAGAACGAAAATTCCTTGCACGGGGCCATCACATCCGCCAGTATGGAGAGGGCCAAAAACCCGGCGCCCTCCTGGCTCGTCTGGTGGCAGCAGACAGAAAACCCACTCTAGTAAAAAGGATCTGCGACTCTCGAGGCACTCTGGCACACACAGAAGAAGAAATAGCTGAATCCTTTTGCAGCTTTTATCAGGAACTCTACAGCTCCAAACATACCACTGACCCAGAAGCCCTCCTCCTCTACCTGGAGGACACTGAGCTCTACTGGGTATGCGACGAACTAAGAGAACCCCTGAATAGGCCTATCACATTAGAAGAAATTCTCCAAGCAATAAAAGAACTCCCCAACACTAAAGCTCCAGGCCCTGATGGTTTAACAGGAGAGTTTTACAAAGCCTTCGCTGCTCTCCTGGCCCCCCTGCTGTTACAGGTATACGAGGAGGCACTGGAGACCAGAACATTGCAGCCGACCCTCCGGAAGGCTAATGTGATCCTTCTACACAAAATAGGAAAACCCCCCGAAGAGTGTGTGTCATATAGACCAATCTCACTGATCAATCTTGACAACAAGATTCTGGCAAAGGTTCTCGCCGCTAGATTGCTCCCCCTGAGGCTCGCCCTGGTACACGCTGACCAGGCTGGTTTTGTGCCCGGTCGCAACATGACGTTTGGCATAAGATGGTTGTTCGGAATCATGGAGGCACTTGACCCTTCGCATCAAGCGATAGCAGTATTACTGCACGCAGAGAAGGCCTTCGACTCTGTCGAGTGACCTTTTCTCTTCACAGTACTAAGGCGATTGGGCCAAGGAAACTATTTCCTCAAATTAATTTCCCTCCTCTACAATCACCCCCAGTCGAGCATTGTCCTGGGAAAAACAAAATCAGCAAGTATAGAGCTACAGAGAGGAACCAGACAGGGTTGCTCTCTGTCAGCCCTAATATTTGCTTTGGTAATGGAACCCCTGGCCTCCGTACTCTGGTCCCGACAGCTTCATAGAGGTCTCTCCCTCGGACCCCATAAACTAATAATCTCCCTGTACGCAGACAACATGGTACTCTTCGTCCAACACCCGAGCAAAAACCTAAATCCCATCAAGCGAGAAGTAATCAAGTTTGGCACTGTCGCAGGCCTAAAAATGTATCACACTAAATCCGTCATATTCCCTCTGATCCCAGACACCAAGGAATTTGTGGATGATTTTGGGTTCAATTGGGAACACTCGCAGGTCAGATATCTTGGGATCCTACTGTCCAGAGCCCACCAAGACTTATTCCAGGATAACTAAGAAAGAGTGACAGGAACACTCCAGGATAAAATAAACAGATTGAAGCTCCTCGCGCTAACTCTATGGGGGTGCCTACCACTGGTTAAAATGGTGATTCTGCCCAAATTCCTTTACTTGTTTGCAAATATCCCCCTTTTATTACCCCAACACTTTCTTAAATTAATTCGGAGCTTAATCCTCAAACTGCTGTGGGCCGCCAAACCGGCAAGAGTAGCATACATGACACTAATTCAACCAGTGGCCAAAGGAGGTTTAGCACTTCCTGATCCAGAGCGTTACTCTTGGTCCGCTCAAGCCCAATTCCTCGGCTACTGGTACACCACGCACTTCATTAGACCCCATGTTCAGATTGAACGGGCCCTCGCAACCCCAATTCCCCCTACTGCAGAAACAGTATACTGAAAGTGGGCAGGCAAGCTACAAATCCAAACACTCAACAACCTTTTCACCGCGCTAAGGGACCATGGAGTTAATTACGCCACCGTAATTTACGGTGGCGTAATTAACCCCTTCCCCACTCCCATTATGCCCTATGGGGCAAAATGGGAATGGGGAAGGGTAAATGGGAAAATGGGGATTTACCGCCCCGCCAAGGTTGGAATGGGGCGGTAAATCCGCCAACCACCATGGCGTAAACGTAGTTTACGCCATGGTGGTAAAGTCACGGCCCAGGCGGTAACTTACCGCCTGGGTCATAATGAGGCCCTATGACTGGGGGCAGGAGGCGGGAGTGGGGATCTCAAGGCTCAGTTTGTTTTATTTTGTTCCGTTGTAACTATTTCTTGTTGTTTGAAATACCAAAAATAAAGTTTTTTAAAAAAAGCTGTCCATCTGAAACTCCACTCAAAGGTGAGCTGGGTCAAAACACAAAACTGTGCACCACTCATCTCCCTCTACATCAGTCGCTATCAATATCACAGTCAGCACCACTCCAAATCTACCGTAATAATGGTCCCTAGAGCATGATTTTGGAGCACTGCTGGTCTAAACAGAAATTCAGATGGCACTCTCCATGGCCGGTTTCTAATACCTAGCCCCAACTCAACAACATGGTTGCTCCATGCGCAAACAAATCCAGGTACAGCGGTATTCCTCTTCTGGCACCGTCACTGTACAATGCTTGTTTTAGCGCCAGGATCCTATCATAACAAATTCCTGGTGTGGAGCAAACCAACCGTTCTTCCAAGAATGAGATTGGCATATTCAACTTGCTTAACAGATCTATGCCTAACAAGTTTACTGGTGCTGCAGTTGAAAACTGTAACAGGCTAACACCTCTTGGTTAACTAACTTGATGGGTAAGTCTTCTGTAAACAAAACCGAATGCATTGCCCCAGAGACCTCTTGCATGTCCATTATCTTTCCTGGTAAGGGGGAGCACTCCCTCCTTTATGCATGATCTTGTTGCACCTGTGTCAACCATGAAAACAAATGATTTGTTGCCTATCTCTATACCTACTAGGGGTTCATCTTCTGGGTCAGCAGTAATTTATACGACTGGGCACATCAAAGCTCTCTGGGGGCTGTCCTAATCTGGATATGTTCTTGACCGTGGAAACAAGAAGGGATTATCGTCCACCACGCTTACCGCTGTATACAGTGCCACTGTGCCATGTGGCAAAGCATTTTTGTCCCATACTTGTGGTGCTGACTATTGTGGTGCTGGCTGTTGTGACCATTGCAGCTCATACACTGGCATTCTGTTGGGCACTGTGAGTTGCATCTGAGATGCTACAGGGACTTGATATTTTTTATGTTGGCTCTACCTCCTCGGAATCCCGCTCTCCCTCTTTTATAACCTCCCAGATGCCCTCCTTGGCAACCTCCCTTGCTACCCTCTCTTGTATCCTCTGTTATCTAGATAGCCTTCATACCCTCCCATTCACTCCAGCACCATACTCGTTTCCACCCATTCCATTTGCAGTTCTACCTGCTCTACAGGCACGCCCATAATCAATGCTCCTTCAATGCTCTACTTCACTTATTTCTTCCCTACTAACTTAGCTTTAGCCTTCTGTGCATTGTCCATCACTTCCTTCTCCTTCTCCTGCTTTGGTCTTCAATGATGTACTATAATCACCTGAATCTCTGCTCATCCCTTAGCCTCCATTCCCACTATCTTTTCCAAATCATTCTGCATCTTCTTTGGTAGTCCTTTCTTTAGCATGTGATAGCACATCGCTGCAGTCTTGTTCCATGATTCTCCTGTCTCAGCCCTCTACATCTCTTGAATCTGTAGTATGTATTGTTCTGGGTCTTCATCCTATTTCATAGTCTGCGCCAGTATCGAATGTATGTACAGTGTATTGGGATATGCTGCTCTTAGGGCAGCCCACACTTTGGCCTGACAATCATTAACATGTGCCCATCATGATTGTCATCACCCATCCATACTCCTGGATACCCTTCTCTTTTCCAAATATTATCAGTTTGGTCTCCTAATAAGGCGGCAAACACATTTTGCATGTTTCCTATTGCTAGTGTAATGCCAGCTGTCCGCTTTCCGAGTGCATATATCCATTTGCATGCTCCGGCTGTGAGCGATGGCAATACATTCATCAAATTGAACATATCCATGTGAGGCCAGGGCATGTACTGTGTTCCCACCTGCTTAGTCAGTGAGTTTGTCCCCACTCACGTCCCCTTCACCACCGCCATGCGATCTGGTCGCGCTCCAAGTCGCGGGCCTCACACCCCTTCCACTCTCAGTGTCATCTCATCTCCCTGCTCCTCATCTGTGCCCCATTTCTCCTCCTCTACTGAATCTGAATCAAAGTCTGATCTAATCAACTCATAGGGCCTCATTACACGGTAGGCGGTAAGGGTTTACCGGTACCGGTATTTTACCGGTACCAGTAAACCCTTACCGCCTTACTACAAGGTCCCTTTGCGGGTTGGAGAATTTAACGCCTGCTTTTTGCAGGCGTTAAAAACCAACCCGCAAAGGGACCAGGGAGCTAATTACGGTACCGCAATTTGCGGCACCGTAATTAGCGCCTTCCCCATTCCCATAGAGCCCTATGGGGCAAAAATGGGAATGGGGAAGGGCAATGGGGGAAGGGGGAATTACCGCCCCACCACCTTTTTATCGGCATGGACCAAGGTGCTAATAGCACCTTGGTCCACCGCCGTCCGTGTAATGAGGCCCATAGTCTAAACTGTCCACCCGTGGAAAACCCTCATTCATACCTCTCATCATTTTGACCCTCATCCTTCTTTTCAAAATGCATGTCCTTAATCGTGGTGCTGTCAATCCTAAATACAATGTCACCCACTCTCCATTCATCAGTGCCTATTGATGTTCTTCCCCCACCCTCACATTTTTGCATTCTGCTTCTGTCATTCGCAATGCTGTTTCTAAATCTCTTTCTGCCCTGTTCTCTGTTTCCATAATGAATGTTCATAGGTTGTGGGGGCTCTTTGTCACAGGGCTGCAAGGGGCACATACTCAGAGTTAGGGTAACCTGCAGCTGCTTGCATAGACTAACACCCCTGTGGGGGTAGTGTGGCTGTAAGGGTGTAGGGGTATCACAGAAACACTTGTGTACCGGCATGTTACAAATACCATATCATATCATATCATTGGGCCCAGGGCTACACTAGGTGCGGGTGTGACACAGGGCACTTGTGTTACAATTTCTCTCTTTTTAGGGTCCTCTGGGATATCTTCCAAATCCTCAACTATTCTCCAAAGCTCCAAAATACCCTTTCTAATCTTCAGCTTCCGCCCCTTATATTTTGCAGCTAAATATGTGTACATGTGGACCAGAACATCTTGATTATTTGTTTCTTCTTCAAGCCACAGATTATTCTTCCCTCCTCTCATATCAGCAAACCACTCCCTATAATACTTGATAATTTTCTCCTGGGAGAGCTTTGCAGATGTATTCAAGTGGGGTAAGGGAACTCATAGTTATGTCAGACCTGCAATTATAATAATAAAAAACCACACACCAAACCCTTATTACATCACACCTCTCTCCACACAACTCAAACACCACCAATCCACCCTATAGTCACTCCAGAAACACCTAAATCACAAATCAATGGTAAAACAAATATATATACAATGGTTTAGACCATTCCTCAGTCTCCTCTTTGAGATGAGGGAATTTAACTCCTTATGTCACCTTATACTGAGCAAAGGGATCCCAGGTCCGACATATAATGGGCCTACACAACAAAATCACATTTATTTACAAAATGGTTTACACCCTTCCTCTACCCCTTAGAGTCGGGAAGAGGGAATTTACCTCCTCACAATCCCAGGTCCTCCATATACTGAACCTCACCTCTATTTTATTTGCACTGCTGCCTTTCTTCCGTAATGGAGAAGATCCTGTTTCCTATCTCTCTTCTCTTTTCCTCGTAACATATACCGTGAGGTCACCTTTCCTCTCAGCAGACGAGATCCCCCTGGCCACTTCTATATATAAAAACCACAAAATATTTCCACAGGGTATTTTACAAACCACACACTCAACCTCAACTCACTCCACACATACACACTCTCCCTCTGTTGTTTTCTCCCACAAAGGTGCACCTACATCTATGCGTTCTCCCGAGCACCTTTGATGTGCGGCCACGTCAACGACCTGCTCAATCTGAGAGCTGCTTCCCACTCCAAGGAGCTGAGAGTACTTCTATAACACAGCACCTGTGAACCTCTTCTGATTGTGCACAGGAGCTGGTCACTGCAGATGGGCGCTGCACCCTGTAGGAAAAATCTAGGCTCTGCATTTCAACATCTAGACTCTGCATTTCAGCATTCACATTTTAGCGAGGGTTTGAACTTTATCTAGCGCCAAAGGTGTCAGGCCCATTGTCAGACTCAAGAGTATGAGTCTCAGGCTGAATTTAAATAGATGCCAAAGCACAGAGCAAATAATAGAAAATGATCACTTTGCTTTTAATGAGCTGAGCTGCACTGAAAAATAGCACTAACATGAATGTAATATATAAATTAACCCAACCCCATTTAACATGTAACAGATTCACATAATAACATTTAGTGGAAATTAGCCCATGAAATAAGCTGGATGCAGATTGAGCAAAATGCATAAAGCTCTGAAAAAGGGAACAAAAAATAATTTAAATGTGCCGGCTGGATCTGTGTTGTAAGATGAGGAATGTGAAGATCCGCTATATTAAAATCATCGCATTGTGTTGATGCAGGAAGTGTAAGAAAGATGTAGCAAGTTCTATTCAGCATTGCAGTTAGCACAATGAGAAAGGCACAGAGGAAATCGCGTGATGTTTTAGTGGGATGATTTGGTCAAGGGGAGGTACTCTTGACTGACAAGGGGTTTGAAGAAAAGGGTTTGAGGCAGAGTTAGAGGGCATTCCTATTCTTGCACTGACTGTAGAAGGAGGCAGAAGTGCTGGTTCCTGGGCAGACGAAGTTCAGTGCTTGCAAGCTGACTAAGGCTGAAGCTGTCTCTCTAATGGGTTGGCAATCTTTAGAAGGGCTGCGAAATCTCGAGTGACCTTATCTGTGAATGGAACACTGCCAAGCTGAGTTGGAGAATATCGACAGTTTAACATAGTTAATTATCTGTTAATTGAGGTGCTGGTGACATGGATTAGATAATTCAGGTCATTGTAGGCACTGCATTAACAATGATAGTTTAAATGTGCATGTACCACTGTGTTTATATTTCTCAAATATCTGCTGTTATTCAGAGTGTATTCTTCCTGCCAAGTTTTGTACGAAGTCAAGGTTGATTTAGCAGAGCCTGGCACATTACCACAGATAGAATGTTGAAAGCCATTGCAAGGAAGACTTTGCTTACATCGTTAATTATAACGTGGGTGTACATGTGACTCTGTGTAACTTGCATAATTCTAGTTTATGATAAAGAACAAGTTCAAAGAGGTCATTTAGTCTCATTGTATTTCTTCTGCATTCAGCCTCTTTGATTTGACATGCATAGAGAGATAAAGGTGCAGAAAGGAATATCTCAAAGCAAAGTTAGACGAAGTAAATTGTTTTACTTAGAGAGGCTGAATGAATGTTTTGTATTTCATTTGCATGCTTTACATTTGTTGAAACACAGCCAGAAGGGCATAAGCATGATGTTGTAAATAAAGCATCATAGGAGAGCATGAGCCATTTATTCAAAGTGTATTAAGTCCAGTATTTGTTTGTTGTTAGCGACACTGGTGAAATAATAATTAGGAAGTGTTTCAAAATTAGTGTCACCACTATAAACATTCCACAAACATACCACCATAGCAAAGTACAGCAAAATACCACAAATATACCACCATAGCAAAGTACCGCAAAATATCACAAAAATACCATGACATACTAGATATAACCCAAAAATATATCATAAAGATTTGGTGCGTTGGCTGGGAAACTTTAAAATAATTACTATAATTACTGGGTGTGGCCTTGCATCCTAAAGGATAGCCATATTGTGCACTCATTAATTGAATTAGTGCTGTGAGGTAGTGCAGTACTGTTTGCTCATTTGACTCACATTATAGTGTCATTGGTAATAGTGCTGCCATGTCCCAGATTCAGGCTGTATGTTCTCAATTGTCAGATTAGCTCGAGGCAAGGCTTTATGCCCATGCAGTTTGGTCCTCAGAAAATTTGACAATATGGAAAAACAGAATTACCACAGAGGTAGAAAAGTGTCATTTGGTAATATTTTTGATTAAGGAAGCATTGTGCAGGTGTGCCCCCTTAGGCTATTCTGAGCGACCGAATGCATGGAGGAGAAAAACTGCATCATCAGACTGCACAAAACTGTGGTTCCTGCTACACACATCCATAAGAATGCAAGGGAAATACAATGACATTATTAGCAAGTTACAGTGCAGCTTGGGCAATGAATGTGATCAGGTGCAGCAATTAAAAGGAGAATTAAAGCAGAGAGAGCTAGACACAGAATTGCAAGCCAAATGCAGCGATCTTGATACTCAATTGGCTCAGAGAGAGAAACAATTTAATGAGAGTGAGCAATAAAAGCAACATTAGATGACATGAGACAAGATGAAGATGTTGCTATTTAGGAAATACACGCCCTTAGAGAAGATGGCAGGGAGAAAGATAAATTACTGGATGAAAATGACAAAAAAGCCAAAGTGCTTAATCAGTCTCAGACACAAATCAATGAATTGCAAGCAATAATCAATAAGGTCAGGGCTGAGAATTCTGTTCTCTGTCATGAGGCAGAACAGCTTCATGGACAGTGCAAGAACCTAGAACAGCAAATATTTAATCTCAGATCCCAGGAAAAGCGACAGGGTACTATATTCAATGGAGTTGAACCCAATCACAGCTATGACCAAGGGAACAAAGTACCAACAGCTTTCCTTTTGGTCAGACCTGGTTATAACCCAATGGTGTGGTCTGAATCACCTGCTAATATTCACATGCATTCTTCCCCATAAGATAACAGGAATGAGCAACAAACTGACAAACACCACAATGCACCATGTAGTCCTATAAAAATTATGAAATCCATCAATATTTTAATTAAACCACTGATTCAAAAAGGGAGGCGAGTGTTGCATGGAAGACCATTTAGAGAATGTTCATGATATATTCAAAGCCGTCCAGATACCTAGGGAACAATATAGACAGTACTTTCACCTCACCCTAGATGCAGCATCTGTCAGTATCATTTGTGGCCTCAATGAATAGGAAAATGTTTCATGGGCGGACTTTGATCAAGAGGTTAGGCATCAATTCTCACCTTACCAGTCCATACAGGACACCAAAAAGGCAGCTTATACTATGACTGCAAAGCCAGATATGTCACCTCGCCAATACTTTAACCCTAACTCTGCAGAATTTAAGACTGCATACTTTTATGAGTTCCATAAAGAAATTGTCTCCCAGTTAATTTGTGAATTTGACAGGGAAAACCCCCTAAAATGGATAATACAACAGGGGACCAAATTGTATGAAGTGATATTTTGTCAGAGAGAAGCTGGACCTAAGAATCAAGAGACAAAACCAAAGTCTAAGGAATCCATGCCAGCGATTTTGGAGGTAAAATCTGTAAAGATGCTGCTGAAATCAGCCCAAACTCAGGCAAGGAACAACATAACACCTAGCCAAAGGGGTGTGCCTCCTCAAAGGACATCACCTCAAACTCCTATCTTCCAATCCATTGATCTGAGAAATGGGAGTTCTTACTTTAGTCCTAGATATCTTGGTAGTTCGCCCAGAGTGGGATTTTGCCACAATATGACAGGCCTAAATAACAATCAAAATCAAATGTACAATGGCCCATACCAGACACTAGGGGCACAGAGTAGATTTGACCCTAATACAATGGTATATGGTCACCAGGAGAGACCAAAATATGTGGATAGATTCATTGAAAGTGGAAACCAGCATAGGGAACAATTCTCTCAAATGAAAGGCAAAATATGAATGATGCCCCTCGACAATACAATAAATCACCACGACTAGTCGACCATGGTCAAAGGATGCTACTCTGCGTTCTTCACCTCATGTGTCACATGAATTCAGAGGTACCACAAATAGAAATCAATCGCCTGAGATATATCAGAACAGACCTAATCAGGGTGAGTTTAATCATTAATGGGGCAGGCCACAAAGAGAGGAATTTGGAGACATGGACAGGTTTCAATACTTAGAGGCCAAAGTCAAAATGTTGTCTGAACAGATAGGAAAATGATGTGCAGTTCAAAAGCAACAGTGAAGTGAGGAAGGCCATAGGAGTGATCCTGAATGTAGTATCAACAAGTGACTAACTAATGACCTCTGCACTGATGAAAATGCAGATGCCCTTTAATTGCCTTTGAATAACGGTACTGAATTGCTTGCTGATTTAAAAATGAGAAAACAAATGAATAAAAGTGAGACATGGAATTTCAACACAAACAAAAATGGAGTGTTTTTCTATTTAAAGTTGAACCAGACAATTTGTTGTATGAAAATGAAGAAAAAAAGGGGGAAAATGAACAAGAAAAACACAAAGAACAGAGAAGCAGATTTAAAAAGAGCATCCAATGTGAAAATGAAACACAAAATGAAGAGTTAGGATCAACAGATAGGTTATCTTTACTTGAAAGTCAAAATACTGTTGATATCCACACAGAGGAAATAATTGCCCAAAAGGCGGGTACAGGTCAGTCACTGTTAGGCGGAAACCTGTGCAGTTCCCTCTGGGACCACTGAAAAAGATTTAGGACTACAGGTGTTTGGCAGTAAACCCACTTGGTAGCAGTCTGTACCACACAGATTCACTTGGTAGCTGTGGCTGAGCAGTCAGACTTCTCTCAAGAAGAGTTAAGCAGTATGTGGAGTATACAATATAGGGCAATTCTTCACAGTAAGACAAGCAAACACGCAACAAGGCTTCAGTGTCAAGATATAAAGGTATTTATTTATAACGGAACATCTATAGAGAACACTTTGGCACTATCACGGCAAACAATTCAATTACAATTACTCTACGAAGAAAAAGATCAATCCCCCTAACAATAGTTCGACAAGTCTAGGTTTTTTTCCAGCATCACTTTTTTTCAGACAGAGGTGTATGCTTCAACCTAGATGGCACTCTAGTATTCGTTAGGGCGGGAGAGAAAAATAAGTAGGTTACGAAATCAACACAGTTCAATACTTCACGGACAAATGCAAGGCAAGAAGACAAGAACCACAATAGATCATAAAGTTCAGAGGCTAGGCCCACTCGGAGAGAGGCAAGGCGATATGTCCCAAAAAGTCTCTTTGTGGAAATGCGTTCGAGTCTGTGTAGCAAATTGTTATTGGAAGATTGGACCAGTTCAGAACAATACGCTAGAGAAAGCTTGGAGGCGACCCTATAGAGAGGCGACGATTAAGACACCTCACTCTATCCGGCAACAAGGGAAGCCAGGCGGACACAGAACCTTGATTGTGGAGAGACAGCTCCGGCGGGGGAAGTTGTTCCTGGTGGTGGATGCACGTCGGGTCTTTGCCAAGAGTAGAGAAGATCTTGTCGTCGAAGAAAAGTGAAGTCCGGTGCACCACCAGGGAAGAGACCAGCCGCGGAGTGCTCCATCACAAGGCACCACCTTTTGGTCGCGGTACAGGGGTAGTGGCTATCCGGTTGCCGAGGTGCTTGCACGGGCAATTCAACCACTGCGTCCTGCGGCGAAGAAAAAGCAAAAGGGACTGGTTGTTCCCACCAGTCAGGGGAAGAGACTCTCCGGCAGGGAGATCTCCTCTGTCGTCGGGAAATGGTGAGTCGGTTCAGCAGGGCTCCACCGGAGGTGTCGTCGTTGCAGGTCAGCTCAGCTTTACCCTCGTCGGATTATTAGGTCCTGTGGCGACTTCTGAAGATCCAGTCCCAAAAGCCCTGCTTTTATGCAGAAAACCCCCATTCATTCAGCCTCGCTGTCAATCAACACACGCTAAGTGGTGAGCGGGGAGGCTCACCACTTGGGCCAATCACACCAGAGTGCAACCGGAGTTGGCAAGGCAACTCGGTCCAGGGTGCCTAAACCCCCTCCCACACCCCTGTGGTAACCCAGACAGAATGGCACCACTTTGGAGGGTCTCTGTACAGAAACCCGCCAAAAGTGGAACAAAGGGCTCAACCTTTGGTTTAGGAGTCACAGAGACGAACACAAACGCCATTTTAAAAAGCCGAGTTCTGGCAGAAAATACCATCCGATAGACTTATTTAAGATAAGTAGACCGGAGGTATGTTAGAGATTAACGAGAAACAGTATCAATCTCCAACAATGGGAAGAATCCCATAGGGTTATATTCGGGGTCGAACATAACAAGTAGTTTCCACTGCCACCAGCCAAAACTCGACGAGGGGGGACGGGACAGTGCCCCCTCGAGTAACATATCCAGGAGTAATCGAATTACCCCTACTAGTAAGTCCACAATAGGATGGTTTGTACTCATTCTGTTAGTAAATTTAGGTCTAGTAAAGCCAATGGTGACTTTACATGCCCGGGGAGACAGTAGTCAGTCCCCGGGTATGGAGTCTATGACAGAGGTCCGCTAGGACGCCCCAGTGTTACGGCACGTAGGGTGCGGTGTAACACACATAGAAAAACATATGAGACCCTATGGAGTAAAAGACCCCATAGCCCATAGAACACATTAACATTTAAAGGAATTACACACATTCATGTCCAAGAGTGGGAGAAAAAGAGTCTCACTATTGGCAGGATGAAAAAAACAAACTCCAGAAATCCAGCAAAGCTGCTGGGGGACTCACTAGGTTAGGAAATTCAGCCTAAACAGAGATTTCTCCCTAACACTCGCCCCCCCCCCCAGACTAGGGGACAGGAGGATTTAATCCACTCCTGGATGAATCTCATACCTCTAGTCGATGACATACATCCTAGAGAGACCATCAGCATTTTGGTGGTGACACCCTGACCTGTGCTCAATGGTGAAATCAAACCCTTGCAGGCAGATCGACCATCTCAATAGTTTTGGGTTTTCCCCTTTCATTTGCATTAACCATCTCAAGGGTTGGTGGCCAGTCTGAATGACAAAAGTAGAACCATCCAAGTACGGCCTAAACTTCTCCAGAGCCCACACGATAGCAAAGCACTCTCTTTCGATTGTTGCCCACCTTGTTTCAGGATCCTTCAGCTTGCGGCTGATGAAGCAAACGGGGTGCTCCCTACCTTTCCCATCCAGTTGACTGAGTACGGCACCTATTCCTACATTTGAAGCATCTGTCTGCACAATGAAATGTTGGCGGTAATCAGGAGCTCTGAGTGCTGGGGCTTGGCAAAGAGCCTTTTTCAGGTTTTCAAAAGCCTGATTGCACTCCTCGTTCCATCTAACCGTTTTAGGGAATTTGGGCGAGGAGATGACATTCAGTGGAGAAGCTATGGTCCCATAGTTCTCTATGAAATTCCTGTAGTACCCAGTGAGGCCTAGGAAGGCTCTCACTTCGGTTTGAGTAGTAGGTGTTGTCCAATTTTGCACAGCTTCAATCTTACTGAGCAAAGGCCTTATTTCTCCACCTCCTACCTCATGTCCAAGATAGACTACCTTACTCTGTCCAATTTGGCATTTACTCGCCTTGATGGTCGGATTGGCTCGTCCAAGAGCCTGCAAAACATCTCTCAGGTGGGTTACATGTTCTTCCCAGGAATTGCTGAACACTGCGATGTCATCCAAGTATGCCATGCAGAAGTCCTCCATCCCGTTCAGAATCTGGTTTACCATCCGTTGAAACGTAGCAGGTGCATTCTTCAATCCGAAAGGCATTACCTTAAACTGGTATAAGCCAACGGGGGTAGAAAATGCAGTTTTCTCCTTCGCATGGTCTGTCAGGGCTATTTGCCAATAGCCTGACGTCAAGTCAAATGTGCTGAGGAACTTGGCGGCGCCAAGTTTATCCACCAACTCATCTGTTCTTGGCAAAGGGTGGGCATCAGTCTTTGTGACTGCATTAAGAGCTCTATAATCCACGCAGAATCTAAGTTGTTTAGATCCGGCCTTTGGTACTAACACAACTGGGCTAGACCATGGACTAGTAGAGGGCTCTATTACCCCGAGATCGAGCATCTTGCTGACCTCACCTTTGATGTGGGTTCGTACATTTTCTGACATTCTGTATCCTCTGCTTTTGACCGGCAGACAGTCACCAGTGAGTATGTCGTGCTGGCCCCAAGGGGTCAAGCCTGGTGAAAGCGAGAACAGAGAGGCAAACTGATTCAACATAGATTTGCACTCTTCTTGTTGCTCGGTTGTCAGATTGGAGGAGAGATTTACTCCTTCAATTTTTTCGTCTAAAGGTAAGCCTCTGAGGAGATCCGGAAGAGCTTCACTCTCTTCTTCTTCCTCGGATGATGCTAGAAGCAACGCTCCTACATCGGGTCTTGAGACATACGCTTTGAGTCGGTTGGTGTGAAAGACTGTCGGAGCCTCCTTGGGATTGCCCAAGTCCACCAGATAGTTGACCTCTCCGAGTTTACCCACAACTCTGAAGGGTCCCATCCACTTGTCTTGCAAGGCCCTCTGCCTTGTTGGGATCATAACGAGAACGAGCTGGTCTTGAGCAAACTCAACCATGTTAGCCTTTTAATCGTGCCAGTGCTTGACCAATGCTTGTCCAGCTTTCAAGTTATCGCTTGCTTCCGTCATCATGTGCGACATTCTCCTCCGGAGACCTATCACGTAGTCAGTCACTCTGACTGGCTTGGGGAAGGAGCACTCTCCAACCCCTCCTTAATCAGGGCCAATGGACCTCTGACTGGATGACCATAGAGAAGTTCAAAGGGAGAGTAACCTACTCCCTCCTGAGGGACTTCTCTATAAGCAAGGAGAAGGCATGGCAATAGAAGGTCCCACTTACACTTAAGGGGTTCTTCTAAAGCACCTATCATGCTCTTCATGGTTCGGTTGAACCGTTCTACCAACCCATTGGTTTGGTGGTTGTTAAGCTGTTGAGAACTTGTAAGTAACTCCACAGGTTTTCCACATGGCTTTCATATAGTGGAACATAAAGTTTGACCCCCTTGTCAGAGATTACTTCCTTAGGAAACCCGACCATAGTAAAAATACCAAGGAGGGCCTTAGCCACAGCCGGAGCTGTAGCAGTCCTCATAGGAATTGCCTCAGGATACCTAGTAGCATGGTCTACTACAACAAGTATAAACATGTTGCCTGAGGAGGTTGGAGGATCAAGGGGACCAACAATGTCAATGCCTACTCTCTCAAATGGGACTCCAACAACTGGGAGAGGCACTAAAGGTGCCACATTCTTGGAGCCAACCTTACCAGAGGTCTGGCAGGTGTGGCAGCTCCTGCAGTGTTTTTCCACTTCGGCCCCCATCTTTGGCCAAGTAGAGAGAGAGCCTTTCCTTAGTCTTCTTAAAACTCAAGTGACCAGCCAAAGGAATCTCGTGGGCTAACTGCAAGAACTGTGGTCTGTTCTCTTGGGGTACTACAAGTCGTTTGTAGTCTCCAGGTGCAGACTCGGTCGGTTCACTGTAGAAGAGGCCATCTTCCCAGTGCAACCTGTATTTCTCAGGCTCTTGCCCTTCAGCCTGAGCTTCTGCCTGGTGGCGAAGTCCTTCCAGAGTTGTACATTCTCTCTGTCCCTTACTGAAGTCTGCCCTGCTGGGTCCACCTTCTGCCAGTAAAGACTGCAGCTCAGGATGGTCAACAGGATCCAGATCTCCAATGAGTTCCTGGCCTTCTATTAGCTCTTCCTCAGAGTCTAATTCTACCACACAGGGTTGTACCTCCCTCTCAGCCTCAGCTGGAGGTGGAGTTACGGGTGTAACTTTGGACAACCGCGGGGAAGTCCGTGTTGGCTGCACTGAAATGCCAGCTGCTGGTTTCGGGGCAGAAGTCTCAGGTTTCCCTTTCGCTTCTGTTTTCTTTGAGACAGCGGCCGATAATTCCAGTGGAGCAGGAGTGATTTCTTTCTTCATCATCTCCTGGAGAGTACCGCGCATGGTCCCCTCTCTTGCGGGTCTGGTTAGCTCCTGTAACCGTTTACTAGGAGGTCTGGGAGTATGCGATACCACTCCGAGAGTTTTCAAATCGTTACCCAACAGTACGTGTCCTGGTACCTCACTCTGTATGCTGACAGGTATCGTAACAGTCATGTCGTTACACTGGATGAGAACTGGTAATTGGGGAAGCATCTGCACAGGCCCTCCAGCTAACTTGGTGAGGCGTTTGGGTGCCTTAGCAACATCCTCAGCCTGAAAAAACGATTTATCCACCACAGTTATGCTGGCCCCAGTGTCCCTAATGGCAGGAGTCTCCTGACCATTCACCTGGGCACTGTCCTTATAATACTCTTTAGTATTATCGGGGATAGAATTATAGACATCTAAATTCTGTTGTTCCCACAACCCCAGAGATACTAAAGAAACGCTGGCTGAGACTCCAATGGGTTCGTCAGCTAGCAGTAGAAAGTTTCCACTTGCCATTTGGACTTCCTCCTCTGGGGCGAAGGCTAAGGAGACAAGCTGGACCCCTGAAGGTTTACCCTTACATCTGGGATCTCCTTTCACGTGGTCAGTCGAGCCACAAACAAAGCATTTACCAAATGCTTTTTGGAATGGTGGCTTGTTCTGGCCTTCCTCCGGTTTTACACCAGAAGAAACACTATTCTGCTGCAGTTTTCCTTGTGGCTTACCCTTCTGGTTTTGTTTGGGGCCCTCTTTGGAATTTGAGTTATTAGAATTCTCTTTTGAGTCTTTTTTAGGCTGTTTTCCCTCATCCTTTTTCTGAGTTGCCCCAGAATCCTCATGAGTAGCCCTGTTGGCAACCCATAAGTCAGCAGCCTTAGCTAGCTTCCGGGAATCCAATTCCTTCGAATCAGCCAAGTGCTGTCTGAGCTCAGGAGAACAGGCATCATAAATAGACTCCAACATAAAAAGATTCTTCATACCCTCATAAGTGTTCACTTTGTAACCCTTAATCCATCCCTCTAAGTTTTTCAACCCTTCACTCACCCAGGTAGCCCAAGGGGTACCATCATGCTTTTTGAGGGTTCTAAACCTCTTAAGATACTGGGAAGGGGTCTTCCCGAATCTAGCTATCAAAGCTAGTTTCCCACTTTCGTAATCCGTCTTATCCGCATCCCCCAATTCCATTACCACATCAGTCGCAACAGGAGGGAGCCTAGAGAACAACCAGGGAAATAAATCGTTCCCGGTGATGTCCTGGAGCCCATGATTGTACTCAAACAGTTTTAACCAATCCAATACATCCAATCTCGGTTCATACATACCCACTAATTCCTTCGGCATCCGGGGTCTTTTGGGACTGGAGCTCCTAGAGGAACCAGAGGAGAGAGAAGCATTTTCCATAGACAGCTTTTTCATCTCTAACTCGTGATTAAGTTCTATTTCCCTGAGTCTTAACTCAGCTTGCTTCTGCTCAGCCTGGGCATTCATCCGTCTGAACTCGAGCTCTTGGTTTCGTTCAGATTGAGCCAAGAACCGTTTGTATTCTAATTCGAGCTTCATTTTTTCGAGTTCAAAATAAGCAGGGTTACTTGTGGGACCTGGTATGGGCCCCGTAGGTACAGCGGGTAAGGCAGGTAGAGGAGCAGGGGAGAGAGTTTCGTTAGCCTCTCCTTCCTCTTCAGCCTCTTCATCACTATCATCACAATTATGATTTAGATCAACACCATCACTGTTATCTACCTTTGCTGGAAAAATTGGTTCCTCGGAACCAGTACCCAGACATTGGTTCGCCAGCAATCTCTCTATTAGTTCTAACTTCTTGCCTTTTACAGAAAGATTCTCTTGCCTACAGAGAGCTCGTAAACTCTCAGTATTTTCACCTGACAAGGATTCTTGACTGTAAGCTTCTATCGTAGACATGTTTTTGAAAGTTGCTTTTTAGTGCTAAGCTTTGTGGTTAGTTATCCTAAAGTGTCGAAAAGCACTCTAAACTGTATACTCGATACAAATCCCACCGCTGTACACCAGTGTTAGGCGGAAACCTGTGCAGTTCCCTCTGGGACCACTGCAAAAGATTTAGGACTACAGGTGTTTGGCAGTAAACCCACTTGGTAGCAGTCTGTACCACACAGATTCACTTGGTAGCTGTGGCTGAGCAGTCAGACTTCTCTCAAGAAGAGTTAAGCAGTATGTGGAGTATACAATATAGGGCAATTCTTCACAGTAAGACAAGCAAACACGCAACAAGGCTTCAGTGTCAAAATATAAAGGTATTTATTTATAACGGAATATCTATAGAGGACACTCTGGTACTATCACGGCAAACAATTCAATTACAATTACTCTACGAAGAAAAAGATCAATCCACCTAACAATAGTTCGACAAGTCTAGGTTTTTTTCCAGCATCACTTTTTTTCAGACAGAGGTGTATGCTTCAACCTAGATGGCACTCTAGTATTCGTTAGGACGGGAGAGAAAAATAAGTAGGTAACGAAATCAACACAGTTCAATACTTCACGGAAAAATGCAAGGCAAGAAGACAAGAACCACAATAGATCATAAAGTTCAGAGGCCAGGCCCACTCGGAGAGAGGCAAGGCGATATGTCCCAAAAAGTCTCTTTGTGGAAATGCGTTCGAGTCTGTGTAGCAAATTGTTATTGGAAGATTGGACCAGTTCAGAACAATACGCTAGAGAAAGCTTGGAGGCGACCCTATGGAGAGGCGAGGATTAAGACACCTCACTCTATCCGGCAACAAGGGAAGCCAGGCGGACACAGTACCTTGATTGTGGAGAGACAGCTCCGGCGGGGGCAGTTGTTCCTGGTGGTGGATGCACGTCGGGTCTTTGCCAAGAGTAGAGAAGATCTCGTCGTCGAAGAAAAGTGAAGTCCGGTGCACCACCAGGGAAGAGACCAGCCGCGGAGTCCTCCGTCACAAGGCACCACCTTTTGGTCACGGTACAGGGGTAGTGGCTATCTGGTTGCCGAGGTGCTCTGCACGGGCAATTCGACCACTGCGTCCTGAGGCGAAGAAAAAGCAAAAGGGACTGGTTGTTCCCACCAGTCAGGGGAAGAGACTCTCCAGCAGGGAGATCTCCTCTGTCGTCGGGAAGTGGTGAGTCGGTTCAGCAGGGCTCCACCGGAGGTGTCGTCGTTGCAGGTCGGCTCAGCTTTACCCTCGTCGGATTCTTAGGTCCTGTGGCGACTTCTGAAGATCCAGTCCCAAAAGCCCTGCTTTTATGCAGAAAACCCCCATTCATTCAGCCTAGCTGTCAATCAACACACGCTAAGTGGTGAGCGGGGAGGCTCACCACTTGGGCCAATCACACCAGAGTGCGACTGGAGTTGGCAAGGCAACTCGGTCCAGGGTGCCTAAACCCCATCCCACACCCCTTTGGTAACCCAGACAGAATGGCACCACTTTGGAGGGTCTCTGTACAGAAACCCGCCAAAAGTGGAACAAAGGGCTCAACCTTTGGTTTAAGAGTCACAGAGACGAACACAAACGCCATTTTAAAAAGCCGAGTTCTGGCAGAAAATACCATCCGATAGACTTATTTAAGATAAGTAGACCGGAGGTATGTTAGAGATTAATGAGAAACAGTATCAATCTCCAAAAATGGGAATAATCCCATAGGGTTATATTCGGGGTCGAACATAACAAGTAGTTTCCACTGCTACCAGCCAAAACTCAACGAGGGGGGACGGGACAGTGCCCCCTCGAGTAACATATCCAGGAGTAATCGAATTACCCCTACTAGTACGTCCACAATAGGATGGTTTGTACTCGTTCTGTTAGTAAATTTAGGTCTAGTAAAGCCAATGGTGACTTTACATGCCCTGGGAGACAGTAGTCAGTCCCCGGGTATGGAGTCTATGACGGAGGTCCGCTAGGACGCCCCAGTGTTACGGCACGTAGGGTGCGGTGTAACACACATAGAAAAACATATGAGACCCTATGGAGTAAAAGACCCCATAGCCCATAGAACACATTAACATTCAAAGGAATTACACACATTCATGTCCAAGAGTGGGAGAAAAAGAGTCTCACTCTTGGCAGGATGAACAAAAAAAACTCCAGAAATCCAGCAAAGCTGCTGGGGGACTCACTAGGTTAGGAAATTCAGCCTAAACAGAGAATTCTCCCTAACAGTCACTTGAGGAGTATTTTGAACCACGGATATTCCAAAGGACAGAAATGACAGGCTCCATGCAAAACGCAGATAAGTGTCATACACCAGAAGTTGACAGGCTGTCACATGACACTTGTGAAAATACACTCAATAGGTTGCTGTTTAGAAGTAAGTAGAGAGCACCGAGACAATCAGAAACGTACAATGGGAAATTGGGGTGTGAACACTAGTGGTCCCAAGTTAGAGGGGCAGTCAGTGGCTAAACTCCAAATGGGTTCTGATCCCCAGAGAATAGACAAAGAAATTTAAAATGAAGTGGGCAAAAAGGAGGGTAAAATGTAATTTTATATGCCCATTTGCCTAGCAAAGAGTAAAAAAGAGCTAAGAAAAGTAAGTCCTGAAATTCACACTTTTTAATTGTACTAGAAGAGGTTGAAGATAGGTACTATGCTCCTATCATCATTGAAGAAAAATGTAATCCATTTGTATTGATTGACACAGGTGCCCAAGCAACAATAATGTCAAAATAACTGGTGAAAAGTGTCAATGAAGGGAGATTCCCCACAAAATCATGTAATGGTGAGACAAAATGAAGGCCTTGTACACCATTTCAATGGGGAAGAAATACCTATCGAAGGTGTCACGGAGGTGGACATAAAGATACAGAAGCATTGGATGAGACAGGAAGTGTTGATCACATCCAATAATGAAATACCCTTTCTCATAGGGACGAATTGCCTGAAGAGGTTGTCACCCATCATTGATTGGGTAAATGGAGTATTGTGGTCCTTAGCTAAAAAGCCATTGAGACCCAAGCAAATAATTACCCAAAGCAACAGTATAAAAGAATGCCACACCATTGCTAAATCAATGTGCATTGGAAGTATAGCTTCAGAATGGCTGTGTGCCTAGTGCCACTGTCATTCTCATGCGTCAGAATGAATTGTTAGGAGAAAAAGAGAAGCAGTCTTTGGAGATTTATTTGGACCCCAAGAAAAACTGGCAAACTGAAATAGTCTAAAACACATTGAGTTTATATTTAAATGAAGTAAAACGCAAACCCAATGTCACTCCAAAGGTAAATAAAGAAAAACACATTTCAACAATCTCAGAAATACACATGGGAGAAGGGCAGACATGGATCCCTATCCATGTGAATGGGCATCCTGAAATGATTGAAGCCACTTTGGCGCTTGAACATGAAAGGAGTTTCATTAATGAAAAGATATTCTTGAAAATACTTGACAGGGACGAGATCCCAAAGTTCAGAATAAAGAATCAACACATTTTTGGCCTAGATGACCACGAGTTGGGGCAAAAACTTGTAGGAATATGCATGTTAAAGATTACAATTGGCCCTAAGAGTATTCATCACAATGTGTGGATCGTGAGCGGAACACAAAACAAATTCTATTTGGGAAATTACATCATGCACAGGATGTGTATGGTATTAGACTTTCTAAATCAAAAGGTTTGGTCCAGGTAGGGTGGGGCCACACCTGAATTTGAAGACGAAAGACAAGCTTACCATTGTGCCAAAATGACACTGTATGCAATTAAGCTTCAGGTGAAAAAGGATGTTACAATTCCTGCATTCATCAGGCAATTTAAAGTAGCATTAAAATACTGGAAGGGACAACAGATAAAAGGCTCTGATGCATTTGTATGTCTAAATGAATTCAAAAGGCAGCAAGGGTTAGAATTCGAATATACACCACGGATAGAGATTGGGGATGGACACATTCAAATCCTGGTGGACAATAAAGGGTGTCAAGACATTCGTTTGGAAGGGAATTCAGCATTAGGAATGGCAATACAGAAATCTTACTATACTGCCGATTTGAGTAACCCAGTGATTGGTAACATTCCTGAAAGCTATGTGACTGCACGGGGTGAGTTTCCTGAATCATTGGAGTCTAAGCCAAAAGGAATCTTTAAAGTTAAGTCTGTGTACCCTTATGAGCCAAGTAAAATAGTATGCTGTCCCAAGATGGTTGTATCCTATTCGAATTAAGTGAATCTAAAAGAGAAAAACAGCATATTAAAATGGAGGTCAATATTCCAAAATATTTGAGCTTAGCGACCCTCCTCCAAAGAGACACTGCCACAAGATTAGAGGAAAGTAGAGAGGTTCCTCCTTTGGAGGATTTCCCAGAGTTTTCTAAAATGGTAGAGGAGCAAATTCAAGCTACAGATGCTTGCACAAGTGAAGAGGAAAAGACGAATTGAGATAAATATGTGTAGAGTTCAAACAGGTTTTTGCCAAAGATGCCTATGACAGCGGGCTGACTGATTTACATGTTGCCATACTACCCGAACGGACATTTTAGGGAGCCAGTATTTGTGCAACCATATAGGTTACCCCTGCCATGTTTGGAATCACTAGCTGAAACAATCGAAAATTGGAATATAGAGGAATCATTAGGCCTATTAATAGTACATCAAATACCCCTATTTTAGGTGTGCTACAACCCAATGGCCAATGGCACCTGTGTGCAGATCTACGAGAATTAAACAAAAAGGTACCTGTTTGAAGGTGGCTCTATGCATTTATTTATTAGGGTCTTGCACAAGTTCACGGTTCAAAGGTATTTACCACATTAGACCTTACAGCTAGATACTGGTGTGTGCCACTAGCTGAAGATATTCAAAATACATTTTCATTTGACAAATCACAATATGCATGGTCCCGGACCCCTTTTGGGTATGTCAATAGTGGAAGTGAGTTTGGGATATTCTTGAGCAAGGCACTTCTGGATGCAGCTTAAAGAGAGACTATAGTCTATGTGGATGATGTGCTAATAAAAACTGAAGATCTGAAAAGCCACTTCAATGAGATTAGACCTGTGCTCAGTCCGCTAAAGAAGGCTGGGGCAAAAGTATTTTTACAGAAAGCACAGTGGTACAGAAAAAGGGTAAACTTCCTAGGTCGTGAAGTGACAGAGCATGGATTAAATCCACAAAAGAAAAAAGTGGAGGCGATTCATAAACTAAAGGCTCCCACTAACTTGACAAGTTTAAAGAGTTTGTTAGGAATTACATGTTACAACAGGAAATGTATTGAAAATTATGAAGAGATTACACAATATTTAATGAGATTACTGAAGCAGGACATACCCTGAAAATGGGAAAAGGAACAAAGTGAGGCAGTAGCCAGGCTAAAAGAGTGTCTAATGAAAGCGGCATGTTTGGCATATCCAATGAAAAAACAGGATTTCTTTGTAGAGATATGATTCACAGATCAATGTATGTCAGCAGTTATATATCAAAAACATGATGTGAATAACAAAACCATTACACATGAGACCAAATTCAATGACTTTTGACCAGTGTCTGGACATTAAAACATTTCTGACCCATAATTCAAAGGGGGAAAGTGATTGTTGAACAAATCATCAGCCTTTGCAATTTCTGAAAAGTAAGAGCATCAGATCAGGGAATTAGGCCCAGTCAAAAAATATTTCCTGGATATTAGCACTTCAGGGATTTCCTGTAGAAGTGAGATATGGACAAAATAAAAAGAGCCCATTTGCTCAAGGACTAGCAGAGTTGCATGATTGGGCAGCTGTCTGTGCGCCTGATGACACAGAGCTAGAGCCAAGTTTAAATGAGTTTGAGCAATCCCCAAACAAGGCATTCAACGAAGGAACATGTAAGGATTTACCAACTGGCTATGTAGATGGATGTGCATACCATGTAGAAAATGATACAGAAAAAGAGCTCATAGCAGGAAAAGTAAAGATATTGATATTGATATATCATTTGTATCACACTCATACACATGTGGTTCAGAGCACGAAGAGGCAGGGGAGGGCAACAAGGTAGAACAAAAGCAACGATCTTACTAGGCCCGGTGACATTGAGAACGTGCAAGTGCAGGGGAGAGGGAAGGTGGAAGGAGGAAAAGTGAAAAGTGCTGAGCAAGGGAAGTAATAATAACAAAGTGGTAGAGCAGCCAGCAAGTGGCAAGTGCTAGGTTTAAGGTGCAGACAGGGGGTGTCTGATAAGTGCAGAAAAGGAGGGGGCTGTAGGGTTACAGATACAGCCCCAAGTGCAAGGCTTGCCAGGAGGCAGTGCAGATGCCTGGCAGGGTGAGCAAGTATCTGGGCCCGAAAGCAGAGGGTAACCAGGTCCGCGATGCCGAAGCAGAACAGATCAACAGGGGAGAAGAGAAGCAAATGCAGAAGCAAAGAGGAAGGTATTGAGGTGCTTCTGGAACCGGAGATGGTTCTCCTCAAGTTTGAGAGTGGCAGGGAGGCTGTTGCAGAGGGAGGCCACAGCCAAGACAAAGATCTACCCCAACTCGTTTCTTTTAGAAACGACGGATCCTGAGGGAGTTGGAGGTGGAGGAGCAAAGGGTTCGAGAGGGAAGGTGTTTACAGAGGAAAAGTTGAAGGTATTTTGAACTGAGGCCCCAGAAAGCCTTGTGGACAATGCAAAGGGTCTTGAATGTATTCCTTGCAGCCACTGGGAGCCAATAAAGGTTGACAATGTGACAACATTCCAAGAGTAAGCATGAGAATAAGCCCCAAAAGCAGTCAAGTGGCAGAATTGGCTGCTATTTATAAGGCAATATCTACAGCAGTGCGAATTTGGACTCGAAATAGTCCTAGTAACTGATTCTGATTATGCACAAAACAGCTTGGTGGAGTATTTACCTGGCTTAAAGGTGAAAGGCATGCTCACCTATGACAAGAATCCACTTAAACGTGGCAAGATGATTCACGCTATAGACAAACTTGTGTCCGAAAATGACCTGATAATCAATTGGAGGAAAATACGTGGTCATTTGAAAACACCAGGTGAGGATAAGGAAGGAAATGATAAGGCAGATCAATTAGCCACAATTGGAGCTGTAATGGGGGAGTTATTTCCTATTGAACATCTACTTGGTGAAATACAGGTAGATGCAATAACACGTTACAAAACTCCAAAAAGAGTTGAACAGCCTGTAGCACAATGGATTTTTTATACTCCAGATCAATACTTTATCACAGCACAAAGTAAGAACGTATCCTAGGGCTATTATACAACCATTTGCTAGATGCAGAACAAAATCCTCTAACTGAAGAAGACTGCAAAGGGAAACAGCAATTAAGGGTGCTATTAAAAAACAAAAAGAGAATTTGGATACAGGATGGACTGATGATTAGAGAATCCGTGACAGGCCAAATCCAATATGTAGTGCTTTTTTCTTTTTGGGGATTGATGGTACATCATGCCCATGATGCCATGACTGCAGGACACAGAGGTTCACAGAAAACATTGGAAATTTTAAAAGACTATGGGCCTCATTACGACCCAGGCGGTCCGGAAATAACGGTGGCGGTAAACCCGCCGCCACCGTTGTTTCCGGACCACCTGAGTCCGACCCCTGCAGGCGGGAGGTGATGTTCCCGCCAGGTCTGACCTGGCGGATTTAACACCTCCCGCATGCAGGCGGACAAGGAAACACCGGCAGCATTACGAGATGCTGCCGGTGTTTCCATGATCCCCATTTCCATCGAGTCCCATAGGACTCAATGGGAATGGGGATTTACACCATTCCGCCTCCGTGATTCCCGGAAAACCGGGGTTGTAATGCCCCGGTAATTCCGGGAATCACGGAGGCGGAATGGTAATACGAGTCCGGCGTTAACCAGGCGGTTTTACCGCCTCGGTTAATGCCGGACTCGTAATGAGGTCCTATGCCTATTGGCCACACATGTCCCAAGATGTTGAGCTTGACACCAGAGTGTGTCTTTTGTGTGTGCACAGTTTCAACCTGCGTCACCAGCTCATAGAGCACCATTGATGAAAAGGGGCTTTACACTCCCATGGCTTGATATACAAGTCAACTATGTCAGGCCTGTGAAGAGATCAGCAAGGGGAAATAGGTACATGCTGACAGTCACTTGTCTAATGTCCAAATGGGTGCAGTGCATTCCGGCTCCAGACTGCAGTGCGCAAATGGCGGCCATTTTACTTGTAAATCATGTGGAAGTCATTTCACTAGTGCATTAATGACAAAAATATGGCAAATCGTGGGTGCAAAGGGGAAGTTACACATTTCTTACCGGCCCTCCTCTTCAGGGGGAGTGGAACAATGTAACAGATCGATAGTTGATATGTTGAAAAAGATTGTAGCTGAAGCGGATCTAGTTGGTATTTGTGGCTTCGATTGGTACTAATGGCTCTCAGGTCGGTTTAATTTCGGAAAGAGTAAACAGAAAAACTCTACATTCCTTGCAGCATGGCAAGGGCCATATAGAATTGCAGATAAGGCTTCACCTCGGGTATACAAAATTGCTAAATAGGAGGGAGAATTAACAGTGGAAGTGTTTGTCCATGTTAATCAAATTAAGTCCTTTCACCCGAAACATGAAGTGAAAAGACTAGAGCAAGTTGAAACTAGCAGGGAGTGAAAAAGTGAAGCGCTTACCTATTAAATAGAATTACCATAGCAGGTGGATAGGTGTAAATAATGCAAGGAGGTCAAAATAAGATTTAAAGAGGTAAAAAAGGAAGGGGAATATATCAAATTAGTGAAAAAAATGCAAGTGAGTAACTAAGAGAAAGGAGTGTTGTGTTTGAGAATGTTACCTGAAAAATACCATGTGATATTAGTGTGCTTAGTTCATGTTATTTTCAGTTGGTCATAAGGAGATGTTTTGTATGTTTTATATGTTAGTTGGTATAATTTGCAAGTAAAATTTTTGATATGTTTGATTCTTAAGTTATCTTTTCTTTTTACTATAGAAAAATAATTGTTTTCCCATCAGCACTGGATCCTTGGAGTGCCGGATCCCTCGAGCGTGCCACTGCAATGGAGTCCCCTCGAAAGCACGTTGGACCGAAGAAGGGGATGAAGATGATGACCCCAAGAGGAAAATCGGATTTCAGAGAAAAGGATGACTGGCTGTATTTTCCGTGTAGCAGAACAAAAAAGGAAATCTTTTGGCTACTGTTGGTGTTAGTAGCTATGAATGCTTCATGTGTCATGTTTGCAGAAGGACAAGTTCTGATAGAGCCGGGACCAGCATCAGGAATTGCAGTAGAAGAAGCACTGGGCTTTATATTAGGGAATAGAAGGTTGTTGTACCAGAACATGCATATTAGCCTAATTCCTGATTTAATCATTGAAAAGTTCCTTAATGGGTCAGAAATAAAATCAGAGCAAGTGACGCATTGGGTTCAACCCCGTAAAGAAGAAGCTCAGAGGGCAACCAAGGAAATAATGTTACAGTTAGAAAAGACTTTTATGAGTTCTTCTAGTCTTAAAAAAAGGAGAAAAAGGTTGCTGGTTTATTAGTGGCGACAGTTGTGATGACCATAATTGGCGCTGTGGTGGGCTCAACAATATCTACAGCCAATGCTGTCCCTGTAAGAACACTGAATAACAAGGCACATGAATTGAGTTATGATTTGAAAGAGTTGCAACAAATTTTAGATCGACTCAGGGGTGGACAGAGTGCAATGATCCATTATGTGAAGGAAACAATGCTGGCTCTTAATGAGCAAGCCATAATATTAGAGCGTAGTTCTATTAAACATTGTCAAACATGATAAACTGCTGCATGATATTTTAAATGTGGTAACTCCATTTGAAAGCATTATGACAAAGTATTTACGGTAAATACAAAATGCAGTATCTCAGTTGATTCAAGGCCATATACCTCTGCATTTTGTGTCATCTGATATACCTCATCAAATAATGGTACACATTGCACAAAGGGAGGTGGAGATAATCCAAGAAAGAATTGTGCTTGACATGGGGTGTGCAATACCATTATATATTAATATGGAGAGAATGGAAATAGGTTTCCTATTGTGCATTTCATTTATTAACCCAGAGTTGATCCATCAAACTAAATTGGTACATAATTTAGGATTTTAGAAAGATGACAAATATGTTAAGATTGTAACTCTCTAGATGGTAGCATTTCAAGAATGGTAACCTGATGTATATCTGATACCAAATTAGATACTTGTGTAAAATTCAACGAGCAGAATTATATAAGTCCAGGCAAGCCATTTATACCTGATGCAGCGGATGCTATTTGCGGGTTGAGGTCAGACCATGGGGTGTCTAAGTGATGTGAGGTGATTATAAGCAATACGGAAATTGAGGAGTTAGCCCATGATAGATTAATTAAGGATAGATGTTAGTGAGTACTTCGATGACAAATGACACAATTACTCACCTTAATCATGGCTCTTTTATTGTCAAACAGTTGCAGCATAGCGTGTTCTACATATCTATCCCTAAAGATAGAGTGGTGTCGAAGGGTGGATTGACTCTGTTTCATGGCGATGGCGATTTGTGGGAAGGGAAAGTAGAGAACATTGATTTCTTTTGGAAAAATGTGTTTCCTATTGATCCAGATATTCAATTTTTACTGAAACATAAAAGTGTTCACACGATTAGAATGAATCTGTATAAAGATAACATTACTGTGAGCAGCTTAGGCCTGACAGAGGCAGATAGGTTTAATTGGGGGACCTGAGTGGAAAGAGGATTAGTGATTTTGGCAGTTCCAATGGTGATTGTTTTGATATGGTTGATTGTACTTACCATTAAGATGAAAATGATGATGTTTGTTTTAATGACGATGGGGAGACAGAAGACCCAATTGGGAGAAGCACGTTTGTTTTAGAGCATATATCTTTGTTTTTCCTTCAGTGATTTTGGCTTATATCCCAGCAGCAAAAAAAGGAGTGAGCGTATGAAGAATCTAGGCTATACATTTCAACATCTAGACTCTGCATTTCAGCATTCACATTTTAGCAAGCTTTTGAACTTTAACTAGAGCCAAGAGTGTCAGATTCATTGTTGGACTCAAGAGTATGAGCCTCAGGATGAATTTAAATAGATGCCAATGAACAGAGCACATAATAGAAAATGATCACTTTACTCCAGGATGCTATTTTAATGGACAGAGCTGCATTAAAAAATAACACTAAGATGAATCTAATATACTGCCGGTCCAATAGCACTGCTATCGGACCGGCAGCAGATGTCAAAGCGAGTAGAGCACTCTCTTTGACATCTTTGCAGAGCTTGCTGATGCAGGTTCGAATCCCAGCAGGGCCAAACTCAGCCTTTCATCCTTCTGAGGTCGATAAATGAGCACCACACACCGTGGGAAATAATAAGCACCGCTCAGATACCTGAGGGTTCCTAGTGCTATGTAAGTGCTAATTTGTTATTATTATTATACTAATTAACCCAACCCCATTTAACATGTAACAGATTTCCATAATAACATTTAATGCAAATTAGTCCATGAAATAAGCTGAATGCAGATTGAGCAAAATGCATAAATCTCTGAAATGGGAAAGAAAATGATTTAAATGTGCAGACTGGATCTGTGTTGCAAGGTGAGGAATGTGAAGATCCGTTATATTAAAATCATTGCATTGATTTGGAGCAGGAAGCACGAGAAAAATGTATCAAGTTCTATTCAGCAATGCAGTTAGCACAATGAGAAATGCACAGAGGAAATCGTGTGATGTTTTAGTAGGGTGATCTGGTCAAGGGGAGGTGCTCTTGACTGACAAGGGGTTTGATGAAAAGGGTTTGATGCAGAGTTAGAGGGCATTCCAATTCTTGCACTGACTGAAAAAGGAGGCAGAAGTGCTGGTTTCTGGCCAGACTGAGTTCAGTGCTTGCAAGCTGACTAAGGCTGGAGCTGTCTCTCTCCTGGGTTGGCAATCTTTAGAGGGGTTTCAAATCTTGAGCGACCTTAGCTGTGAATAACCCTGGAACACTGCCAAACTGCGTCGGGGAATATCGCCAGCTTAACCTTTATCTGTTAATTGAGGTGCTGGTGAAGTGAATGATACTATATAGCTCGGATTAGAGAATTCAGTTCATTTGTAGGCACTGCATTAACAATGATAATTTAAATGTGCATGTACCACTCCGTTTATATTTCTCAAACATCTGCTGTTATTCAGAGTGTATTCTTCCTGTCAAGTTTTGTGAGAAGCCAGGGCTGATTTGGCAGAGCTTGGCACATTATCACAGACAGAAAAGCCATTGCAAGAAAAACTTTGCTTACATTGTGAATTATAATATGGGTGTACGTGTCACTCTGTGTAATTTGCATAATTGTAGTTTATGATAAAGAACAAGTTGAAAAGGGTAATTTAGTCTCATTTTACTTCTTCTGCATTCAATCTCTTTGATTTGGCATGCATAGAGAGATAACGTGCGGTAAGAAATATCTCAAAGCAAAGTTAGCCACAGTTAATTGTTTTACTTAGAGAGGCTGAATTAATGTTTTGTATTTCATTTGCATGTTTTACATTTGTTGAAACACAGCCAGAAGGGCATAAGCGTGATCTTGTAAATAAAGCATCACAGTAGAGCATGAGCCATTTATTCAGAGTGTATTAAGTCCAGTATTTGTTGGTTGTTAGTGACCCTGGTGAAATAATTATTAGGCAGTATTCTGCAATTAGTCTCACCACTATAAAAATACTACAAAAATACCACCATAGCAAAGTACAGCAAAATATCACAAAAATACAACCTACCAAAGTACAGCAAAATACCACAAAAATACCACGCCATATTAGATATAACCCCTAAATATCTCCTACAACCCCAGGATGTACCGCTGGGACATTCCCGACTTCATGGAGAATCTGGGAAAATATTGGGGTCACCAATTTGTAAAGAAAATAGCAAACCAAAACCCGAACAGTAAAAATGATTCAAAAGACCAAATAATCACTGCACCACTTTGCAAGGGAAAACAAGTTTTATTGCATGCAAAAAGGTCACAGACAGACAGTTCAGTGGAACAGGAATAACACAGAGCTCATCACTTCCCCCAAAGTTAGAGGTTATATGGCAGTAAAACACAAAATATGAATATGTAGGGTACAATGTTATCCCACCACCCTCATTGACTACTGCCCATAGAACATGCTAATGTCCCCCTATAGTCCATGGACCGATTGGTCACATCTTAGCTAAACCTATTGCCCTAAACACATGGTCTACTACATCGTCATTAGTGAATATAGATACGGGATTGGTGGTTTGAGCTTATTGACTTATTAATTATGATTTTTCACAAGTTAACAAATTTTGAAGATCTCATAAAATTGATGACACTACAAGATAACCTAACAACATACTAAAAACAATTAACACATTTGGCAAAAAATTACATAAAATCTAAAGCAATTCAAATACAATTCATCTAAATAATGATCCAAAGGAGAAAAAAAGGGAAAAAATCTCAATTTGCTATTTGGCTGACCTCAAGACAGGGCTCAGGATCCTGATTTCATGATCTTCCTGGAAGGCATGGACATCTTGCTACTCCAGGAGACATGGGCTCTGGACACGATACATCTGGCGGGTTTCGAGTTATACTCAGCCAAGGCAACAGGGTCTTCTTGCGGTAGAAACCGTGGAGGTCTTGCAATATACTTGACGCATTCACTTCAATTGAAAGAACATCAATTGTTGTATACCTCGCTGACCCTGCTGATAACAGATGTAATACTAGCAGATGTCGATAAATGGTGCATAGCCAACTTCTATAACACAGTTGGTGATAGCAGACAACAGCACAACAGTGACTACAGATGCTACATGACACCCACACTGCGGTCTGGACATTCACTGACATGCATCGACGCCACATGACAGCTTACATGCACAGTAGACCTGGACAACCAATGACCAGTTTGGCATTGCTGAAGCTGGCAACGGCACTACATGGACATTTTGGCCATCTCCCTTTCAATCCCACTGACTTACAACACCTACGCTAATAACATTGCAGTCCCATTTCAGCACCGAGCGTTTGCGCAAGTGCCAATAGTGCCCAACATGAGACCCTTTGACGTTCACATTGGCATGCATGAAAGAAAGTGCACGGCAGTGATGTTGCCTGTGACTGCGGATTCTACACAGTCAGTGTATGCAAGCATGCAATATGTCTCGTCAGAATATGCCACTCATGGCCCTGCATGGAACAGTCTAAAGGTCCACTTGATTTGGTGGAGTGGTGGTGTTGCATTCTGCTACCTGTAGTGTGTTGCCTGTTTTTGTCCTCATGTGTTGGATGCGGATGTCTAATTGACTGATACTACCCCAGTATCATGATACTCCAGTGAGTTGTGGCCATCAAGGTTGCAGGCTGTCTGCTTGAGGCGCAACCCTCCACCTTCACTATGCCTGTTACCAACAGCCTGCATGCCCTCTGCAGCTCTACTACATTCTGTGCTCCATGATGAAAGCCCTGCCGGGTAGAATCACTATAATGCATGGCTCGGTTCTTGTTATTAATGGCCACCATTATGTCCACCTTCTAGCAGCATTCACTATGCTGCTCCAACCTGCATGCCTTGCTAGTTTGGATTGGCCGCATCTTCATCTAATTGAACCCATCGAAGAGCCAGCAGGCAAAACTGGACCCCCAGTAAGGCCCACACCAAGGCCTCTCTCCTGTCCAGCCATAGCCAGAGTGCCGTGCCAGCACCCCCCTCCCTTTTTCCCCCTGCACTGTTACAGAACTTCTGAAGCTCTTGGGATGTTCCCATTGTGATATTTTCGGCCGCTGTTATTCAGCTTTCTATTTCTCTTCCAGTGACATTACCGTCAAGCTGCTGCTCACATTGACACTAATCTAATGTTTTGCTCCTGTTCTGATACCCGCCTTCTCCGATCTTGATACCACCTCTATGCAACATGCCCATTTCAGCATGTCACCACTGGTTCGTTTAAAACACTGTTTGATATATAATGCTCCCTGTATGTTTCCTTCTGACCTGAAACCTTGTCACATGAATGTTGATGTGCCATGCAATGTCATCCTACTTATGGGAATCACGATATACTATGCTGCAGGCCGAGAGACCTCAGACTATATGTGACCATTGCTTCCATTGTTCCTGTTGTTGCAATATCTGCTTGTGCTATTTTATGCTGGGTGTACAATGCTCTTTGTGCGCTGAGCTTTTCCTCAATCCATTTACTGTTGTATTGCTCTCGCTCCAGGCCATGCTTTCACCAGTGTGCAGGTAATAAGGTTTACTGTATCTCTCAGAAGACGTGGAAGCGCACAGTAATGTTGTTCAATTCTATTTTTATCACAAGCCTCTCCCCTCGCTTCTCTACCCATACCTTTCCAGTACTTATTTTCACTGGTATCCCTACCCTATAGTCTGCGTTGCATGCAATTCCTGTTTTTACCCTCTCTTTGTACCTACTTACCTGGGCTGTCTGCTTGTTGCCCTCCTTAATTTGTCACTCCTCACACGTTTTTGTCCACATTGCCTATCTTCTGTACTTGCTGTTATTCCTTAATGTTGCATCCTCATTTAATCCCCTTACTAATGTGGCTCATGTACTGATGTTGTGGATATCCAGTGTTTCACTTACCAACTTATCTTTACTCTTACTTTAACCCTTTACTCTGGGTGGTGAAGTTCGCTGTGTCTCAGTACGGCCTGTGTATAACCTGTTTTTGCACTTATTGTACCTTCCCATCCTCCCCTTCCTGCACCTCCCGTCCTGCCCTCTCCCCTCTTTATGTTACAGCACATGCGCCACCCAAATCGCCTCTTGGCCTAGTAGGGACGTTTTTGTCTGTCCTCCTTCATCTCCCCTTCCTGCGCTCCCCATCCTCTCTGCCCTCTACATGTTACAACACGTGCATGACCCGAATCGCCTCATGGCCTAGCAAGTGCGCATTCTGAATGCCTCAAGACCTAGTAGCAATCTTTGTCTTGTTTATCACTTCTTCATCCCTGTCCCCCCCTTTGTCTTGATGCTCCTTGAAACACAATTCTGCTGTATAGTGCGAATTACAAATGACCAATAAAATAAATAAAATAGACGGGGCATGTGCTGGTTGGACCCACTAATACATGGTGAGTGTGGGACATGCATTTGTGCCATCAACGCCCCCTTTAGCCTGTGACCCATGCAGCACTGTGTGTGTAGTTGTAAACGCACTCACCCAACATTCAGGTCCTTTGTCCTCCATTACGCACCTTGTATGCTGGCAGGGTGCTGTTCCCAGGAACATGGAGATGTTCGCTGATCCTGGAAAATGGGCAAAGCACTGCATGAGGGTCAGATCAGCATCGCAGGTCACCTTGAAATTGAGTGAATGGTACTGCTTCCGGTTCCTGTAACCTCCTCTGAGGCGCGGGGGGCCTCTAGCTCCACATGTGTGCAATCCAATGCTCCCAACACATTTGGCATGCACGCAATCATGTGGAAGCAGGCCTTGGTGGCATTTGCCTGTGACTGGGTGGTTGGGAGGGTGATGTTCTGGCCCACATGGTGCAGGAGGGCCGCTAGTACGTGCCCCAGCACTCTGGAGAAGGCAGGCTGGGATATGTCATGCAGCGGGCTCGCAGAGTGCTGGAACGTGCCTGTGGCTAGAAAGTGCAGCACCGACACCAGCTTCAAAAGCAGTGATATGGCTGTCCTGAAGCCGTTCCTGCTCCCGATGTCTTCCTGTATTAGGTTCACAAGTTCATTTATTGTCTCTCTGTTTAAGCAGTTCAAGGCGTGTATCTGGCTATCTGTCAGGGCCCAGAGTGTTGGCCTTGTGCTAGGAATCACAGCATGCCTCCACCTCGCCACTTGCATACCGGCCATCATCCTCCTCCTCCACTCCCTTGCCTCCTGTCACCACTGGTGCTGCTCCAGCTTAATCAACTGCACTGTTCAAAACTAAACTAAAAGCCCACCTCCCCGCCTCCCAGTTACACTCCTGACCTACCTCTCATCTGCCTACTGGCTAACATTTTTCCCTTGCTTCTAACCTGCCTCTGTCCCTCACTTCCTCTGCCTACACTATAGCACTTCACCCATCATGGTCACATCCTGAGCACAGCTGGCCGTGCTGCCTAACTGCACTTAAAAATGCCCAATGTTCATTTTCCTTAATCAATGTATGTCTACTTATGTATTGTCCTCTGCGACTGTTCATTTACTCCTGTCCACAACCTGGTCAGAATGTCCCTCAAACTTACCCCATTATAAGCTCAACACTTCCTGTCAAATCTGAATTCCTATCTATTGTACTTTCTTTTGTGATCAAAACAGTATTGTTCCTCCTGTATATAAATAAATAAATAATGACAAATGAAACAAAACCCCACGGTTTGGGGTAAATTGTTACATAATCTCTATTTAATCATCTGAATAACTTGTTATTACCAGGAGCTGGGTTAAAAGCATCATTTTGCCTGTCTAAAAATGTGGGCTATGTGATGACCCCAAAAGTTACAGAATATTGGCCATGCTGGATAGTTGTAAATATATTTGCACGTATATTATTGATTGAACTGCATACTTGGACTGCGAGTAACCAAATCGTTCTGTATAATCAGACTGGATTTAGGAAAGTCTCCAGTACTTTAGATAACTTCATGGCACTGGTCACCATAGTTAGGATGGCTTGACACACTTATCAACAATCAACTTATGTAGTGTTTATTGATTTTAGCTATACATTTCATATAGTAAAACATTACCTACTTTGGCAGAAACTGCATCGATAGAGCTTTCTTAATGGACTGTTGAACTTATTATTGCCCTTCATAGTAACACATCAGTCACAGTAAAATATCTCCCAATTAGGTGAAGTCACAGATTAAATTCCCACCTATCTAGGCCTAATATAGGCATGCATTTTGGCACTCATGTTGCACTCATGTTGCTTAATCTATAGATGGCAGATCTTTCAGCAAAATTAGATCCGCATAATGTGATTTCTGCTTGTAGCATGGAAAAGCCACTGAGAGCCCAGAATTGGCCAGAGACCCACACAGGAGACCAGACAGGAATAAACCACAAAACGCCAAGCTGATGAATAAATAGGTTAGTTATTAGACACAGAATACAGAATAATACAGAATAGACAAGAGTCAGCTGAGGCTTGGAAAGCACTTAATGATAAACGCATAAATTGCCAATAGGAGCTCTGACGTTGTGGCTAAGAGATGTCTCTTTTATAGGTATTTATCATCATGAACCCAAGTCACATTTTGTGTAAGAGGAACACACCCTTTTCCTTACTGGAACCTATGACAAGTTGGGCAGTTACATTGTCAGCCAATATTTGGCAAAAACAAGTTAGCAAATGTCTTTTTCCTTAAATGGCATTGGCATAGCGTCAGGAAAGAAGTGCAGCTGATCATGACGTGTGTTGTTGTGACACAAAGAGCCAGATCGGCTGTTCTGGGGCGAGGCGCATAGTATACACTGGGGGGATAGAATGGGTCTGATGTAATATAGATAATAAGGAAAAGTATATTGCCACATCAACTTGGTAGAGAATCTCTACAATGGCGAAATTATACTGATGACCTGATTTTAATGGTTTTGTACTTCTAAAGGGCTTTAACAGCAGTTCAATTTACTAGACAGCTATTCTCAGAAGAACATTCTCAGCATAAATACCATCAAGACTAAGGTCGTGACATTTTAATCTCCCATTAAGTATACTGGATTTAATTATAGATGGAAATTAAATGACAAGGAGGTGGAGATTGTACATATTACAACTATTTGGGAATTCTCATTGATCAAAAATTAAATTGGCATCATCAAATGGAAAAGGTTAAAAGTTGTGTTAGACAATACCCAGGGTGTGAGACATCAGTAACTTTGTAGTAGCGCATGCTAAAATCGTTCCAGTTATGATGTATGGTATAGAAATACTGGGTGCTGGCTTCACAAGGTAACTAAGAAAGCTGGAAGGTTATTGCCTAAGAATGCTCACGGGGCTACCGTGTAGCGCCGGGACCAACTTATCATCTGGTGCCAGATTTCACTCCCAACTTGTGGATCCCACTGTCCTGGGGACTGGGTATGTGCTGCTTGGACTGCTGTTCAACAATGTGGGTGGCACGTGTAGCCCCACCCACCAACATCGGCAGTCACGTGACCTTGGGAGCATGGGTCACAAGACCTGGACTCGGGCTCTTAGTCCTCGCCCCTATGGGGCTGGGACCAATTTACCATCTGTTGCCAGATTTGACTCTCGGGTTGTGGGTCTGGCTTTCTTGGGGACTGGCATGTGCTGCCTCGGCCACTATTCCAGTGCATGACCAGAGCATGGATCCCCGTCCACAAACATCAGCAGTCATGTGACCCTGAAAGTGTGGGTCATGTTATACATCTGCCATTATTTAGTTGCCTTCCCTCAGGGCGTCCTCGCCCGGGCATCCGCTTTCCAAGGGTGGCCGTTCTATGGGGCATCTACCCTCCTTGTTTAATCCATTACACTCACAGTTACTTTCTGTTGTTTCTGTGCACGATGTCTGATTGATAGTTCATGCTGCTGTCCATTTTTGGGTCCTTTGTTGTTCTGTGCCTTGTTCTCTCTATGCATATCCCTGTTCAACCTGCACTGCGTAAACACATACAATGACCCTCATTACAAGTATGGCGGTCCGGAAACAACGTGTCGCTAATTCCAGTTATCAGCACTCATTCCGGACTATCGCAGTATGAGAGGGAATACCTTTAACAAGAGTGCCGGTAACAGCAAACACTGTGCCACTGTTGCTGGTAGCACAGGTAACTGTAACTCCTGGACCCTCGTGAAGCATTGCCGGAAATTCCAGCACCACGGAAAGAAGGCGACATTACAACTTCAGATTTCCCAGAAACACAGGCACAAAAATGCCAGTGCCACCACGAAAACCGTGACAGAAACACTGGCACCGCGGAGCAGGTGGTAACCAGCCTGAGGTATGCAAAAACAGGCCCCAGGTGCACCCAATTGACCCAGCTCCACACAATGAGCACAGGGACTGCTCAAAAAGACCACACTCACACCACACACATCCTCCAACACAACCATGCTGCAACTCATTGCAGCAGTCATGGACATGGAGGTGCTGCATGTAGGAGTGCAGCTCTATAAGCAGGAGGTGCAACAGTGGCAACAGGCCAACAGGTAGTGGAGGAGGAGGAGAAGAATGAGGAGGAGGATGTAGAGGAACAATGGGCAGCAAGTTGTGCCCCGGAGGCATGCACCCATACCCTGCACAAGGGCCACATCCTGGTCCCTGACTGACAGGCAGATCCACAAACGGTACCGCTTGAACAGGGAAACCTTCCATGCAATAGACTGTCATACCCCTCCTTTGAAGGTGGTGTCTGTGCTGTATTTTCCTGCCACGGGGGCACATTCCCAGCCAGCCTTCTGAAAAGTGCTTGTGCAGGTCCTGGATGCCCTCCTGCATCATGTGTCCCAGCACATTGCCCTACCAACGACACAGGCACTGATGGACACCACAATAGTCTGCTTCCATGGCCTTGTGGGCATGTTCATATATTGGGAGTACTGGACTGCACACACATAGAGCTAGCGGCTGGCTGCACCACAGAGGAGGTGTATCGGAACAGGAAGCTGTACCACTCAATGAATGTGCAGATCGTCTGTGATGCCGATCTGATGATCACACTGCTGCGCATGCTTCCTGGGATCAACACATGACTCGATGGTCCTGCATAATAGCACGCTGCCTGGGTACATGGTGCGTTATGGTGGACAGTGGACCTGGCTATTGGTTGAGTGAAAGGATCAACACACACACCACATTGCATGTGTACTGAGGCAGGGCAGTAGGTTAACTGTCACCGTTGCATGGCCCACAGGCACCATACAATTGCAGAGAACCAATCTGCATGCACGAGTGGGTGCCCACGACTGGCATTTACTACATGAATACAAGGAAGGACACACAAGCACAATCTGGCCACGGATGGACAGGCACAGGTAATGCACCATATGTGTCAGAGTGCATCACTCCCATTTCACAAAGCACAGCACATCCTCACTATGCCCCACCCGCCACCACCAACCCATCCCTGGGAGTCAGATTCCACACATGTCCCGACCAGCAGTACCTATCACAGGATGCAGCAAGGTGCTTGATGGGCTGCAAGTGCACAGACACAGATGCATGTGTCACACATCCACATCCCAACATGCATGCACTGCCCAGTCACCTCAATGACATGGCCCACCCTCCTGTGTCCCTCTTTATGCAGGTTATTCCAGCTACCCCTTACTACCATGGCTGATGACCCCTATGAAACATCTACAGAGCCACCAGGAAGCAGCATAAAATCATGCTCAAATCAGAACAAGGGCAACAATTGAGCAGACCTTTGGACTTGGACTAGTTGAAGGCATGGTTTTGTTGCCTTCACTGCTCTGGCACTGATGTGAACCCTCCCCAAAACTGACCCTCTCCGACTAAGCCTACAAACACACCATCCCAAAAACACTTCATGTCTGGGTCCGGCTCAGTTTTGTGGCTTCTTAACAGCTGGCCTGCCCTTTTGAGCTGAGCCTGACAGGCGCAGGGATATGCACCTCAGGCTGCTCCATTGTGAGCTGGCAGGCGTAGTGATGGTTGAGCATGTGTTTGAACCTGCCATGTCCCTGTGCTCTAGTGCCACCTGCAGAGAAAAGGGTGAGGGACTCAGCCTGTGCCGAGATGTCCTCATTCCCCTCCCAGGCCCTCTGTGCTGTGCGAGAGGGACCGTTGCGCATGATGATTGTACCAGGGCACATGCACAACGTCGACTGAGGGCCTGCATTCTCTCCCAGATCAAGCTGGTTTCCTACAGGTGCTGGCACACAAGTCCCTCCATATGCTCATACCGTTCCTCGATGCACCATATGCGTGCATCCATGTCTCTGATTCTGGGATGGGTGGTGGAGGTGGGCTGTGGATGTCGGAGGAGCTGACTGATGGACGGTGGAAGGGGGTGTATTCAGATGTGCCCTCCTTTCTGTCCCTGGCATCCTGCCTGGCATCATCATATGTTGATGAACCGATGTACATGGGAGGCTGGTGTGTGAGATGGGTGGTAATGGCTGTCCTGTTGTCGCCTCTGTTGGGGCAGCATGAGTTGCTGTAGTGGCAGGCAGTATTCTCATGACCTGGCCCGTCATGGTTTTGCCTTTGCACTGGTTTTGGGTGGCGTGGCTCTCCTCATCTGTGTGGCTGTCTATGAGGTCCTTGGTCCGCATTGATAGGTGCTAGATGATGTGCCTGTGGGGGTGAGTTGGGCATGCCATTAGTCACCTCTGTGCCATCCTATGGCATTGCTACATGCAGTTCAGATAGCATGTGACATGATGCCTGTGCATGGTGTCTACAGTTAATCCACTGAAAAACTGTATGGTGCGTATACACAAGTGTTACCAGGCTACACCAGCAAGAAGGTGGTGGACATGGTTGGACAAATTAGGAGATAGGCTGTACTGGGCATTGTATCATTGTTACTGTGCAAGTGCAGAGAACAATGTCATTCAGGGGAGGGAGGAGTGAGGGTACCCTGGTCACAGGGATCCAGTGGAGTGATTTCAGTGCTGGAGGGAAGCGGTCACAGGGCTTGGGGCCTAAGTTGAATCACGCAGCACTTTTCAGGATTTTTATGAGGGGGCCAAGGGAGGTAAGGGTACAGTGAGGGAGGTATGTTGCTGCTGTCAAGCCCAGTGGTAAGAACCTGAGCACTGGAGACAGTGGGCTTCTGGGGTTCAGGCAAGGTAAGGGCGGGTGCCTCTGAGGAGGGGGTGCTGTAAGTCGGACCTCTTGCCATTGTCTGTGGTGTGCAGATGTGAGGTGTGGGATGAGTCAAAGTTGACACTAAGGTCTGTGTCCTCTCAGTGGTGTGTGGGGAGGGGGGCCATGGAGAATGGCCAGGGAGTGGGTGGGTAAAAGGGTGCATGCATCTTGATGAGGGGCTTCTCTGTCTTGCTGGGATTGAGTCAGGAATTGTCAGCAGAGCACATTGCATGATTAGCAGTCTAGCACTCATTTATGAGAGAATATGGAGAGGTAGTACAGGATGGGAGTTTGAAGGTGGGTGGTGTGTCATCAGCATTACACTGGGAATGGGGTACAATGATGGTGGGCGAGGTAGGTGTTGGGGAGCCACGGCAATTGACAGGTGCCCTGAAAGACGGCACAGGATGGGAGTGAGGTGGAGGTGTGGGAAGGGCACTACTGCACTTGGGGGTGTTGGTCTGACAGGTAGGCAGTCAACCATGCCAGGGCCAGGTCCGTCAGGAGGGATTGGATGCATGCATGCCTGTGAGTGTGTCACGGGTGCATATTGCATATGGTGCATCCATGTACCTGGGGGGTGCCTCGTGTATGTGCTGGTTCTCATAATGTCAATGTCTGCGCATGTACAGTACTTATGTGGGCATATGTGTGCTTGGATGTTTGGGGTGTGCAATGTTTCTGTACCCTTGGCCAATGGCCATGGTTCTTTGGCCACTGTATGGGTTGGATGTGGTCTTGTGTCATGCTGTTGGGCACTGCATTTGCATGCCTGCTGTAATTTTTATGGTGTGGCACGTTGCACTCACCACCCTCTCCAGGTGTCCCTGCTCCTGCCTCAGCTGCTCTGACTCTCTTGATCCCTTCAAGGTGCAGCACACTACTGCCCTTCTCCTCCTATGGCATGAGTTTAATTGGTGAGGACGACAGCAAGTTGTGGACCCTCAGGTGGAGGAGATCCCACCACTTGTGGCAGTCACGTAGTGTGCAGGGTATGGGGCCCTGCGGCTGACACCTGCTGCGCTAGCATCTCCCAGATGGCATTTTTTCTGATTTGTGTGCTGCGGTAGTACATTGCAAAAAGCTCTCCGGCATGTTATACAATGCAGTCTGTCAGGGTGGTTAGCTCCTGCTCAGTGAAGCGTGGCTTCCACTGCTGTCTTTCAGGGATCCTTGATGCCATACCTGCTAGTGCAATGCTGGTGTCTGTGTGGCCGGATGGCAACAGGAACCTGGTGATTTAAGTCTATTGTGTTTTCCAAAATGGCTGCCAGTGAATTTCCTGTTCCAGCAGTGACTTTGTTTCCGATGCCGGTTTTTCCGTTGCAGTAGTTTCTTGTACTGACATGCCGTAAATGGTGCCACCGGCATTGTTGCGGGCAGTGCCACTGATATTACATGATAATTACAGTGTTTCTGTCATGCCGGTCACACTGTGAGTGGCATGCCAGAATGCGTGTTCCCCGATGTTGTACTGTGCCAGTGATTCTGTGATTACGGTTGCGGAAGCAGTGCCACCGAATCCAAGGATTCACCGAAAAATGCATCCACACTTGTACTGAAGGCAGTAATCCTCATTATATTAATACCTCTAATCTTACTTATCCTATTATTTGTTATAATCTTCCAAGTTATGTTAACATTGGTCACTGGAATGCTTGTTGTCTTGTTTCCAAAACTGAACTTGTGCTAGATTTGTTTTTCTCATTTTTTCTGTATTTCTGAAACCTGGTTATGTCGTTATGACTCTGCTACTTTCTTCTTTTCTCCACTCCCCTAGACGTTCCCATCCAGGTGGAGGCATTAGTTTATTTTTCTTCCTTGCAGGATTCCAACTCCTCCTGTTCCTCAACTCCCCTCCTTTTCCATATCCGAGTTTCTTTTTCTTCTATTTGCTTCACCAGCTCTAACTGCTATTTTAACAGCCTGCCAGAAACCTATGTTCATTTTATGAGGACTTTGATACCTTATTATCTATATTATACCCTTATTCTTCTTCCTTGTTTATTGCTGGTGACTTTAACATTCATATTCCACCGTTGGGGTCCTCTTCCTGCCCTCTGTTATTCTCCTCTTCAGCTTACAATCTTTCCTTACTTCCTTCAAACCCTAACTTATTTTAAGAGAGTCCCATTATTACACACATCTTTATCTCAATCGACTTTTCCATTCTATCATCTGTTCAAACTCATACAATCCCTTCAGCTGATCACCTTTTACTGTCTTCTTCCTTTTCTTTACCTCCTTTGATCCCATGTTATCATCCTAACCTTCTCTTATCTTTTTTCAGTATGTTCTTTGGAATCTGAACCCCTCTGCCCTTATTCTTATTGATTGTATTTCTTCTAAACTTCCATCCATTAGTCATGATCCCCCAGCTAGTCTGATCAATGCCTTAAACTCTGCAGTTCTATCATCTCTTGATGCACTTGGTTTCTGTCACCATTTACCCCTGAGGGCAGACCCTTCATCCTTGACCCTTCAACCCTTCATCGCCAACTTTCAGGTTTTTTCTTCCTTCCTTCAGTCTTTCTCTACTTCTCCGATCCAAGCTAAATCAGCCTATTTGCATTCTTTTATTCAGACACAAACATACTCTCATAGATTCTTATTTTCCACCTTCAATAAACTTGCTTAATTAAACTCCAATCATGATTCTAATCAATTTGCTAATGTTTTCTTAACAAAGATTCATAATATTCATTCTTCTCTTGATCATTGGGTTCCCCACTGTCATTCTGTTCTTCTAGGGTAGTTAACCCAAATATGTAATTTTTTCTTTACTCCTGTCCTGTACAATGACGTTTTAGCTGTCATCTCTCTCCCCTAATCCTACTTATGCTCCCTCTGATCCACTCCCAGCCTCTTTGGTTAATGATATGCTTCGTCATAGCAGTGTACAGGGTGAAGCCCTAACAGGCTAGTGTTTTAACATGAAAAAAGGGCAACACACAACTGTGTATGATTTTTGAAAGAGCAGTGAATGATCCCTCAACCAGAGATGAACATCGGTGCGCAGTGGCTGTGGAAATACAGGGTAGATCTGGAAGACAGAAGGATAGATCTAAAAAAACCTTCTGTCCCTACCTAATCCCTAAAGTGAGAACTTTCCTTAGGTAGCGCTGGTGAAACGCTTACAAAAAAAGGGGATAAGAGAAGATGGTAAAGAGAAATCATTTTTGAAAAAACCTAACAATTTGAGAATTGTTGTCCCTCTGTATGTCCCAAGTCACTGCTTTCATCCTGGTTAGGTATGGCCGAAAATGTGTTTAAAAAGAGTCAAACACCTAGGGCTGAAACACAAAAGGACAAAGGGTCGACCTTCTACTTTGGGTCCAAAACATTTTAATATCCCATAGACAGATCGAACCATCCTAGGATAGCTCTGATTTAAGAACTCAAAGTTCAAAAAAGGTCCTGCAAATAGCCAGTACAGTGCTATAGCAGATGTTCCCTATTAAGGGTGAGATTTTTCAAAACGAAGTCAAAGAGCCCACAACATCCGTCCAGGAAGTACTATGTGTTGGACCGGGTGTGGGACAGATAAAAAACATGCACAAGGTTGTTCATGGTCTAGGTAGAAATGATTTTGGCCTCCACCATGTAATAACCACTGTCTATCGGTTTCAGTGGTGTATATTTTAGTGAAACCACTTTCATCAGGACAGTTTTCTTAAAAAGCAAACAAACACATTGGTGGTTGTCAATGTTCAATCACCAATTTCTGCCACAGGTGTATACTTTACCCTGCTTCTTATCGCCATCGCAGGGAAGTTCAAGAAGAGAACCTTCCAGCTGCCATGGGTCAAATGTCATTTCAGAGGTATTTTGCAGGTAATGGCTGATGTCCGTGTGTGTCCAATGAACAGCACCATGGTATCAGAAAACAGGTTGCTTTGTTCTGCTAGAGAAGCACCGGCCGATGAGTACCTGCAGGGTCCGCAGCTGCTGTGCTCCCTCTCATTTTTTTATTTAATATCTCATATGACAAGAAGCTCTTAACTTTAAGCATCAGTGTACATTAAAGATTTGAAGTAGTTTTTGGGGGTTTGTTCTGGGTACAACCTCTTACACCGGCGACCTCAATGTACCACCTTATGTGCCGTGTTGTGTTGGTGTGGTGATTTTGGGAGGTACCAATCCCCCCCTCCCTTGACTTGAACAGTCTAGAAACCACACATTAACTGCGCCACCAAAATCTTATTGTCTCCAGAATTAAGTTTCCTTTCTCCATATGGTATCATTCAAATGAAGTCTATTGATTGATGTTGCCATTGGTTGTTTACACGAGTTTTAGCCTCTCAAGGGCCTTTTTCAAAACAAAAAAGTGTCTGGGCAGATTAAGTCATGTTCATATTCCAATGAAAAAATATACACACGTCAATCTTGAATAATATATAAACGAAAGTATAAATTATGAGTCAATTAATATGAGAAAATGGAGAGGAAAAATAAACTGCCACTGGCTCAACACTGGCAACTTAAACATCAGATGGACGATTAAAAGAATCTCAAATTCATTGGTCTACAGAACGTCAAAATTGGCAGAAGAGGGGGAAACCTGGAGCAAAGACTCAGACAGATGGAAGCAAGAATCATATGCAAATTCAGATCGATTGAATTTGGTCTGAATCATGACAATGAGATGATACATTTTCTATGATATGTAGGGGAAAGCATTACGTGCTGGTACATTTGGACTAGCACCTAACAATTTATCAATATACAGTCTATATAATATGTACTACAAAACTAATGTCATTGTGTAGGATTGCATGCGTATTATCAGTATGTGGTTGTATTTAATTGTGAAGGTATAGGTGAAAACAACAAGGAGACTACCCTGAGGTCCTACAGGATTACACAACACGAATGGTAATGTGATTTAGTTTAACATGTATTATTTAAATGCTTCAAAATATTTATTTGTCCCAGCATCAAGGACTACATGTGTTCATAGTTTTTATTATGGGATGTTAGAAAACTAGTTATAAGTAAAAAATCGAATGTCATCTTAGACAATGGTGTAAATTATGTTAGAAATGTGTGGGGTGTGTGTGTGTGTGTGTGTGTGTGTGTGTGTGTGTGTGGGGGGGGGTGTGTTTCGATATGTCATCCGGCACACCCAAAAGTGCACAGCTTCATGTTCATCTTTCAACCCTTACTGCAAATAGGCAATACCTACTTCCTGGACTTTAACCTCCCTGACAAGTTGCCCCAATAGAGATATGATGAAAGATTGTTTCTAGTCACCATCTATGCCATCAAACTCACCTCTCACATAACCACAGCCACAAATCCGTAGCATAATACTTTCAGCAACATCCCCTTTTGTGTCTAGCTGCATCTCTGTACCGCTTCATCCAAGGATCTGCATAAAAGGTTCCCAAAGCCCTGCTATGGTACTCTTTTAGACTATTATTTGCTTAAATGTAATGCCTACCAATAAATAGTACAGACTCAGAATGGCTTTACACTTAAAGGAATAGTGCGCTCATCATGCTAAGGCAAATAATTTTTACACTTATAATTCTAATTATAAAAACATTTGGTAAAATGGTGACTATGCACGCTCTAGTTTGCATCCATTTAGCTTTGCAGTCAATGGGTACATTACTATAAAATGTTTCTCAGGTGGTACAGGCTGGTGGCCTATCGTTCATTTACATGGTGGCTTTAGGTGAGGCTTGGATACCGCAATCGACGAGTAATACCCGCCTGTGTCGTTCGAGCCATTCGCCTCAAATTCCACAGTGACATCGAAAAGTACAGGGGATTTCCTAATACTGTACTTCAACCTCAAGTATACAATGTATAGTTTGTTGGTGCAATCAACATCACCCAATTAAATAAAATACATCTGAGTAAATAAGGATATTTTTTGAGTTTTTCAGTGAATCAAGAACACGGGCAATCGTCTATGAGTGTCATGCTAGAATGGTTGTTACGTGAGTGGACTGTGAACGAATGGAGGCACTGGAAATAATTTGCAAAGTGATCCCATATTACGCATTTTGATCTAGCTCCACCCTTTTCCTATGATATAATGTGAAAATGAAATACTAAATAAGCACAAAGTGTAGTGGCAGACCAGGAAATCTCCACAGTACCTTGTAGCCCAGTCCAGCCCTGGTTGGTGCACTTTTGCGCTCACCTTGTCCCCATCCATCCCCCTTCCAGTATCAATGGCATTTCGCACCTATGACCGTGCCCTCACAAGGAGGCTGGGTCGGAGTGACCGCTCAAGTTGTCAAAAACCATGTACACTCCCAGACCCTGTGTCTCCAGACTCCCCTATTCAAAGACCAGGCCCTGCAATCAACAAGCGTTTCTGTCCCTTCAGCATTGTTCCTGTCTTTTCTTGCTCGCCTCCTGCCCATCCACCCACCCTTCCAGTATCAATGGCATTTCGCACCTATGACTGCGCCCTCCCAAGGGGGCTGGGTGGGTGGGACCGCTCAAGTTGTCAAACACCATGTACACTTCAAAGGGATCTTCCGCACAGTGACCGTTGTCCACAGCCTCCCCAGGCCCTGTGGCAGATGTGAAACATTGGGAGAGAGGCAGAGTGGGTGTCTATAAAGACGTCATCCATTCACATACAGACCCACATGTGTAAGCCTTTATAAACACCTTCAGATTTACCTTGAGAACATCTGGGAGATCTATTAGGTATATCTTCATCAAGCTACCTGTTCACAGGATACTTGTTCCTCTGCTTGCTTAATCTTGCCATCTGTTCGCCAAAGTAAGGGTAAATCAACTATTACTTCCCTATGCTCATCAAACGTTACTATGAACGTTTATGTCGCTTTCTAACAAATGTATCCAGGATTTTCATGTTCATGTATCTCAAAGACTTATGCATTAGCGATTAGTTCGGGTATTTTCTTCTCGATAACCACCACAAATCATCACTGTGCGTTGTAGTAGAATGTGCAGTAACACAATTGTATAATAAAGTTGTGGCAGAGTTCACTGGGCTAGGTCACACAGCTTTTCTGTCTTTATTCCAATTAAATCCTGATCTCTGGTGCAAATTGCTTTATTCACATACATCCTGTGTTATTCGTGCTAATAGTTCATATTTCTTTATACAGATCTCACGCACCTTTCAAGAATGCCATCATGTGTGGTTGTCGGTTGCAATTCTGCAAGCCACGTCAAAGATTCGGGTACTATCCTGCATGTATTCCCAAAGGATATGGATTTAATAAGAAGATGTCTTAGAAATTGCAGATGTTTTAAAGTGGACAAGATTTAAATTAGGGCCCAGGAAATCTTGGCCGATGTGAGGGGCAATCGACTTCACCCAGGATATGTACAACCAGCAAGGTACACAAAAAAGGTATATTACGAGTTCTTCCTAAATTAGCCTCCAAATGCCATCCCAAATCAATTTCCGCAAACGGCTGGAGAGGTGAGTAGGGAATGTTGAGTTTGTTATGTTTGTTGGTATGTAGGACCATGGTCTGCATTAATAAGTAATATCTTCCATCTGTTTATCTACATCACTGTTCTATTAATCCATTTTCTATTGTCACCGGATTCAACATAAGTGTCAAATATTTCATCTTCGTATACTTCATCTTTCCCTGCTTTCTGGAGCCTCTAACTAGTAAATGTGATCCTTGATGAAAACTTCCACAGTGCCACTTAGAAATTATGTTTGGGAAATGTATTGGTTGACATATCCTTCTTTACTTAGAGCAGATTGAGGGAAGAACAGATCCTCGCAATCAATGAAACCACCGACACACCTCCTATGACAATGGTAAGCCCTTCCGACCTGCAGAACGTGAAATTGTATCTCGTCGCCTAAGTCCACCTTTCAAGTACTAATTTTCCTTTTCCATTGTACTATTTTCGGACATTGGGATGAAAATGAAGGAGCAAGATTCTGCATCAATTTCTTTTCCGGAGTCAACATCAACCTCATACACATACCAAGTAATGATATTACAATACTCTTTGTATGCGATTGAACTACTTGAATGTGGTATGCTTTCAATGTGAACATATCAAAATGTATTATGTCCAGTAATGGTTATTTGAACAAAGTTGCAGGTGTGGGTTTGTGTACATGTGTACCATTGTCTGCATTTCAGTTCAGTATGTACCTTCTTCTGCACTGCATTTTTTCTGCTTCATTTCGCTTTTTAATCCGTATTAAAACACGTGCTGTATTATAAGAGGTTGGTGGAACTTCGACTACTATCTCGTCCTCCTTTGGATCAGTTCCACAGCTTGAGGTATTTCTATTCACATTTCACTTTCAAGAATCACAGTACATCTGACATTTGATATACTTTTAGACATAAATGTATGTAACCGTACAGAGTTTAAAATGTTTTGGATTTTGATAGTAACGTTGCACTTCCCCCCAATGCAGAACAGTTAGCAAGGACATATTACAAAGCCATATACTTTGCAGGGCAGTATTGTAATCACTATGTTTTACAGGGTGACCTCAAATCAAGCCCATGTTTGAACTTGGATGGATATCAGGTGAAATATGAACTGAATGTTATGATCAGGTCACGTACACTCGTTTCGAGGTTTTATCTATACTAATGTTCTGTTTGTGTTGCGACAGCAACCCTAAGAGTTTATGGTTCAAAGTCTACGTACAATACTTAGCTTGGAGGTGCTCTGTCGAATGTAAACTTTTATTGTGCGCTTTGGCTGACATTGTATTTTTTAGTATTTTACTCTATTCAAGGAATGTGCTCCAGATGTGGACTTAGAAGAGGCGCCTGCAACTGAGGTATACTTATATGATGTAAAATTGGGCATCACTTTGCATTATGAATACATTTTAATTATGTTGTAATCTTTTCCAGTCTGTCTAGTTGATTTCAATTTGTAGATATGTACTTAGGTTTGTTTTCTTTGAAATTAAATTAGCTGTATTAAAACCATATAAAACCTTTTTTTGCAGCTGGATGTCACTGTGCGCAAAGCAACAGCCACTGTTTCGAAGCAAATCAAGAAAACAAGGGTAAATAGCATACCAGATGGTTTTTCACAAGCTTTTGGGCAGATGTTTTAGTCTTTCTAGTATTTTAGTTGAAACATTGTATTCTATGTATATGTGCAATACATTCATCATCTTCTTCTATTTATTCTTTTCGAAGCCCAGAAGTAAGAGGAGTATAAAGTCACAGACATCACTTGAAACCAAAGATGTCACTTGCAAACCGATTTCACATTGGAGCAACTAATACCTCAGGCACAGTGTGGCACAGTCAACAAGCAGACTAGTGATGCATTTCTCCAGTGGCGAGAAAATGAATGGAATGTCACATGCAACCCTTACAAAGTCAGCCTGGACCATTGCTACTTTGTGCCAGCTCGAACACATGAAAATGAAGAAAGTGATGATACATTGCAACTGCTTTTCAAACCCCTTCACACAATCTACACCCGCTAAAAATGTTCTACCGAAAAATATTCAAACTTAGCTGTTTCTCCAATTCATGTAGAATTATCATATCATGAACTGACAGAGGTTGAAGCTGTCAACGAAATTGACAGATGATCTTGCAAAAGATGTCGACTTCAGTTTGCAAAGTCTACAGGATTTGTCCACCACCATCGACTCACAAAAATCAGTACTGCAGGACGATTGGCTACTAAAGGAACAAAATGACATTGTGTTTGATAGCTTCCTTATAGAGTTTGTACACATGCTGAAATGTAAACATACAATGAGGGATGAGATATATGAGGAGCCATAGATGAATGTGTCTCGCGTATTACAAGGCACCAACCTGAAAATCCAAGCAACCTTTTTCCACCTCCATAACACATTTTACATGCACTGCTCAACCAATGCTCTGCAAAGTGCCAGCTGGGAATCTACTTTGTTCAGCAGCTTTACTGTTCAGTGGATCGACTTTCAGCAAGATTTCTATTTTTTGTCAGTTTGTGGGTCTTGAGTTCTTTGCTAAAACCCAATACTACAAATACCAAAGGGAATTCTTATTCCTGGCTATTAGTCATGCTTGGAATGTTGAACAGAGGTCAATTGACAGTACATTCTCTGGCAAATGTTTCTGGCTAGCTGGCGACGGACAGTGTGACAGTCCAGGACTTTCAGCAAAGTACTGCACTTACCACTTTCAAGACATGGAAAGTAACAAAATTGTGAGTTCTGTGGTGGGTCAGGTGTCTGAATGTTCATCGGCTGTTACCATGAAGAAACATAGTTTCATCAAATCCATTCAACTTCTGCAATGCAGGGGAATGGAAATAGACGTGATAGCCACCGACGGGCACGTTTCAATAACAAAGGCCATGCAAGAGCAGTTTCCAAACATTCGGCATCAATTTGATGTATGGCACGTGGCAAAATCAATAAATAAAAAAATTACAGTTGCTGGAAAAAAGAAGAGTTCAAAAAGCCTTATAAAATTGTGTCAATCCATTAGCAACCATCTTTGGTGGAGCTCCAAAACTTGTGATGGATCTGTGGAAATTCTACTTGTGAAATGATGCTCATTGATGCACCATTGTACCAACGTACATGCATGGACAGAAAACCAACATTTCCACGAATGTGCACATGGACCGTTGTCGAGGGAAGAGGAACGGAAGAAGAAGTGGTTGGTGCCATGTTCACCTCCACACAAAGCACTTGAAAAGATTGTGTGTACGATAAAACGCTTTTGAGAGAAAAGAAGGGACTCACGATCTCTGTCACACTAGAGATTTGGAGGTGTTCCATAATATGTGCCTATCAGGCCCAAAAGGTTGCACTTCGGCATCGACGGTATGGAGGCGAGAACGAGATTAGCGTAGTTCCCCATAACGATAACGTAGGTAGGGATCAAGTGAGAACTTCAGGGAAATTACTACAAGGCCTTTTCAAAATGAAGCAAACAATGGGTAGTCAAGCCAATACACGAGGCAATGGATTTTGAATTTGTCAAAGATCTGATATTGACTGTGTTCGCCATGCATACTCATCAACTGGAAGCTGATATTGTTCCCAGGACCCATACAATGCCATAAAACATCACAAAAGAGCCTTGTCCTCCAAAATACGAACTTGTCGTAAAGTGTAGTTCTAGATTCAAATGATTTGTAGCTCTCTGTGAAATGCGTTTACATTCACATCTGGAGGTGTTATCAATGCCAAATCATAAATGCTAAAAAATTCAATTTGAATGCAAAAGAAACTGTAATTGAATATTTATTTGAATGTGAATTGAATGTGAATTGAATGTGAATTGAATGTGGGAGGGGAGCCCCACAAGGCGGCCTGATCTAAAGAAGTAAGATCACGTTGTTCACCAGACTTAAATAGCACAGATCAGGATATTTTATGGCAGGGTGTTGAGGCTCTAAACATATTGCCTGTCTGTGTTTGCAAGTACATTCTGCCTCGAATAATTCCTCATGTAATTTGTTCTGTGTTCACTGTGGTATATTGGGAATTATGTTGATCATGTGCAATAGCCAATTTTGAAATCAATGGTAAATTGAGTGCCACAATGGTTCAGAAGTTAGCTCAGTGTGTTAAGCAATCATTGTAGAGATGTGTTTCCTATGCAAGATTAGAATAGCACATTCCTGTAAGGCTGGCTCAGCCTTTCCTATGTCTGAAGTTTATAAACCTGCCTGCATATGTATTTGGTCTTGCAGCACAACAGGTACTATCATCAGCAATGTTTCTGCACCAGATAGGGGTTGCAATGAAAACAAACATGTCATCCTTATGGTGAAGGTCTAGAAATTGGTTTGTTCAGATGGGGTGTTGTAAAACCTAGGTAATCACTTCCAATGATGAGCATTAGTTCAAGAGATGAATAAGTATCCAAATTTGGAACCAAAGCATTTGTGCTTGTACAGTGGCTTTGCCAGCAGACAATACAGTGATCCTGGTCAAATCATCATATTATCTCGTCCATTACTGTACTGTCTTCAGTGAGGTTTGCCTCCTCTCATGCTGGTGGCATCGTTTAGCCCATTACTTGATCTTTCTTCTTATGTTGGCCATTTCAGTGGAAGGGGTGGTAGACAGAAGGGAGTGGACCTTATGGTGCAGGACATGGGCAAGCATATTTTAAAGTCTGCTCCTTTGATATAAAGAAATGCTGATCACTTAATTCCTTTGGTTTGGTGGAAAGGCTCCAAAGATGTCCATGCCCAGGGCCCCAACAGTGCTTAAGATGGCCCTGCAACCCAGGTATGCCCAGCCTTCTGACACACACAGTGTATCACACAAAGTGTCTGAACATGCAGCGTTCATTGGTAAGACAGTGTATATAACAGTATTACATAGGGGGGCGGAAGGCTACAATTGGTTTTTTTGCTCATCTGTCTATTCATTGCAGCATGTGTAAACTAGGATCATCTCTCCATGTAGCTAATTCTAAGGTCTATCTAACTCACACAAGTTACTTTGCCAAAGACACAATAATATGCTAGAGCCGGCTACTCCATCAACAGGTAATCCGCTTTGTTGAATGAAATAGATCTGGAGTAGGGTGAGGTAAGCTTTATTTGGAATTTCATTTGAGGGATGATAAACACTTATGTGTTGCATCAACACACACAATTCGTGAATGTAGACACGTTAACGTGGCATAACATTTCTTTAGATTGATGTTTCAAGCTGTCCTTCCTGTTCTGAAACACTGTCCCGCCTCAATGCCTTTTTTTTCCTGCATTCTTTACTGAAATCGAAAGCTTAACATCTCGGCCTTTGAATAGGACAAGTGCCTTATTGTAATTTGGCCTTGAACACTAGGCAGCAATTGCTCCAAGGACATAAGTTAAGGGGAATAGCAAAATAAAGATAAATTCAACTATGATGAGATCGGACATGTACCTCCAAATTAGTGTGAAAGTGTGTGATACATCGTGCAGAGCGGTTACTCGTGGACTAACAATGGAATTTCCAGAAATTATGTAAGTTTAAGTTTACATAACATTTTTATTGGGAATAAAAATGAGTGTGGTGTGGTGCTGTATGCAGAATAATTAATTGAAGGTGGGGTAAACATTATGCGTGTGCACTGTGTTCGCTTTTCGAACAGTAATCCTGTCAGATTCGTTACAATGGCATGGCTCTGTGGTTCAAGCTGAATTGTTGCTATGTTTGTTTTATGTTTTCTACATGTGGTTCTCCATCGCGATTGGGAGCTATACCTACTTCACAGCGCTCAAATTGTACGCAACTCATGGTCTTTAGTAGTACACCTTGTTTCTATTTGTTTGTTAAATGTTGGTTGTGTTGTGCTTATTATTGGGGTTCAGACAATTATGAGTTATATGGTAACTTGTTATATTAAAATAAAAAAACAGCTACTGAAATGTATTTTTATTGTGTTTTGTTTGCTGATACTTTTTACCGTACTGCCCGTGCCATAGCTTCCAGGTGCCAGCAGATGGCTTCTGGAGTCAACACTGGAGAATTACCATAAGCAGTGTTTTGTTGATCAGCGTTATGTGGGACGATCGATATGGTCCTAAATGTCCATTTGTGCTTCCGGCAATAAGGAACAACATGTCAGCATTCATGATGTAAGAAAGCGGAGAAGCGAGAGACTGCATACTTGGACTGAGAGTAACCAAAACCTTCAGACTGGATTCAGGAAAGTCTCCAGTACTTTATAAAACCTCATAGCACTGGTCACCATAGTTAGGATGGCTTAACACACTTATCGTCAACCTACTTATGTAGTGTTTATTGATTTTAGCTATGCATTTCATATAGTTAAACATTATCTACTATGGCAGAAACTGCATGGATAGACCTTTCGTAAGGGACTGTTGAAAATTAGTATTGCCCTTCATAGTAACACATCAGTCACAGTAAAAATCTCCCAATTAGGTGAAGTCACAATTAAATCCCCACCTATCTATGCTTAATATAGGCATGCATTTTGGCACTCATATTGTTTAATCTATAGATGGCAGATCTTTTAGCCAAATTAGATTGGCATAATGTGATTTCTGCTTGTAGCATGGAAAAGCCACTGAGAGCCCAGAAGGGGACAGAGACCCACACAGGAGACCAGACAGGAATAAACCACACAACGCCAAGCTGATCGATAAATAGGTTAGTTATTAGACACAGAATAATACATAATAGACAAGAGTCAGCTAATGCTTGGAAAGCACTTAAGGATAAACGCATACATTGCCAGTAGGAGCTCTGACGTTGTGGCTAAGAGATGTCTCTTTTATAGGCATACATCGGCATGAGCCCAAGTCACATTTTGTGTAAGAGGAACAAACCCTTTTCCTTACTGGAACCTATGACAATAACAAGTTGGGCAGTTACATTGTCCGCATATATTTAGCAAAAACAAGTTAGCAAATGTCCTATTCCTTAAATGTCATTGGCATAGCGTCCGGAAAGAAGTGCCGCTGATCATGACGTGTGCTGTTGTGGGACTAAGATCCTGATCGTCTGTTCTGGGGCGATGCGCATAGTATACAATGGGTGGATAGAATGGGCCTGCTGTAATAAAGATAATAAGGACAAGTATATTGCCACATCAACGTGGTAAAGAATATCTACAGTGGCGTAATTATACTGATGACCTGATTTGTACTTCTAAAGGGCTTCACCAGCAGTTCAATTTACTAGACAGCTATTCTCAGAAGAACCTTCACAGCATCAATACCATCAAGACTAAGGTCATGACATTTCAATCTCCCATTAAGCATACTGGATTTAATTATAGATGGAAATTAAATCCTAAGGAGGTGGAGATTGTACCATATTACAACTATTTGGGAATTCTCATTGATCAAAAATTAAATTGGCATCATCAAATGGAAAAGGTTAAAAGCTGTGTTAGACAATACCCAGGTGTTAGACATCAGTACCTTTGTAGTAGCGGTATGATGTATGGTATATAGATATGGGGTGCTGGCTTCACAAGGTAACTAAGAAATCTGGAAGGTTATTGCCTAAGAATGCTCACGGGGCTACCGTGTGGCGCCGGGACCAACTTATCATCTGGTGCCATATTTCACTCCCAACTTGTGGATCTGACTGTCCTGTGGACTGGTATGTGCTGCTTTGACTGCTGTTCAACAATGTGGGTGGCACCTGTAGCCCCACCCACCAACATCGGCAGTCACGTGACCATGGGAGAATGGGTCACATGACCTGGATTTAGGCTCTTAGTCCTCCCCCCTATGGGGCTGGGACAAACTTACCATCTGTTGCCAGATTTGACTCTCTGGTTGTGGGGTACTGGCGTGTGCTGCCTCGGTCACTATTCCACTGCATGACCAGAGCATGGAGCCCCGCCCACCAACCTCAGCAGTCACGTGACCCTGGAAGTGTGGGTCATGTATTACATCTAGCATTATTTGGTTGCCTCCCCTCATGGCGTCCTCGCCCAGGCGTCTGCTTTCCAGGGGTGGCCGTTCCAGCGGCATCTACCCTCCCTGTTTAATCCATTACACTCACAGTTACTTTCTGTTGTTTCTGTGCACGAAGTCTGATTGATAGTTCATGCCCTTTGTTGTTCTGTGCCTTGTTCTCGCTATGCATATCCCTGTTCAACCTGCACTGCGTTAACACAGACAATGACCCTCATTACAAATGTCACGTCATAGTATGAGAGGGAATACCGGTAACAACAGTGCCGGTAACAGCATACACTGTGCCACTGTTGCCGGTAGCACAGGTAACTGAAACTGCTGGACCCTCGTGAAGCATTGCCGGAAACTACAGAACCACGGCAAGAAGGCGCATTACAACTTCAGATTGCCCAGAAACACAGGCACAAAAATGCCAGTGCCAACAGGAAAACCGTGACAGAAAAACTGGCACCGCGGAGCAGGTGGTAACCAGGCTGAGGTATGCAAGAACAGCCCCCAGGTGCACCCAATAGACCCAGCTCCACACAATGAGCACAGGGACTGCTCAAAAGGACCACACCCACACCACACACATCCTCCAACACAACCATGCTGCCACTCATAGCAGCAGTCATGGACATGGTGGTGCTGCATGTAGGAGTGCAGCTCTATGAGCAGGAGGTGCAACAGGGGCAACTGGCCGACAGGTAGTGGAGGAGGAGGAGAAGAATGAGGAGGAGGATGTAGAGGAACAATGGGAAGCAAGTTGTGCCCCAGAGGCATGCACCCATACCCTGCACAAGGGCCACACCCTGGTCCCTGACTGACAGGCAGATCCACAAACGGTACCGCTTGAATAGGGAAACCTTCTATGCAATAGTGGGATTCCTCCAGGATAACCCCTAGAGCCTCATTGGCATCCAGACTGCCATAACTCCCCTGTTGAAGGTGGTGTCTGTGCTCGTGCCACTGGGGCATATTCCAACACACACTCCCAAAGCTGCATGGCATCTCCCAGCCAGCTTTCTGAAAAGTGCTTTTGCAGGTCCTGGATGCCCTCCTACATCATGTGTCCCAGCACATTGCCCTACCAACGACACAGGCACTGTTGGACGCCACCATGGTCCGCTTCCATGGCCTTGCGGGCATGCATAATGTATAGACTCCACACACATAGAGCTAGTGGCTGGCTGCACCACAGAGGAGGTGTATAGGAACAGGAAGCTGTACCACTCAATGAATATGCAGATCGTCTGTGATGGCGATCTGATGATCACACTGCTGCGCATGCTTCCCGGGATCAACACATGACTCGATGGTCCTGCATAATAGCACGCTGCCTGGGTACATGGTGCGTTATGGTGGATAGTGGACCTGGCTATTGGTTGAGTGAAAGGATCAACACACACACCACATTGCATGTGTACTGCGGCAGGGCAGTATGTTAACTGTCACCGTTGCATGGCCCACAGGCACCATACAATTCTAGAGAACCAATCTGCATGCACGAGTGGGTGCCCACGACTGGCATTTACTACATGAATGCAAGGAAGGACACACAAGCACAATCTGGCCAAGGATGGACAGGCACAGGTAATGCACCATATGTATCAGAGTGCATCACTCCCATGTCACAAAGCACAGAATATCCTCACTATGCCCCACCCGCCACCACCAACCCATCCCTGGGAGTCAGATTCCACACATGTCCCGACCAGCAGTACCTATCACAGGATGCAGCAAGGTGCTTGATGGGCCGCAAGTGCACAGACACAGATGCATGTGTCACACATCCACATCCCAACATGCATGCACTGCCCAGTCACCTCAATGACATGGCCCACCCTCCTGTGTCCCTCTTTATGCAGGTTATTCCAGCTACCCCTTACTACCATGGCTGATGACCCCTATGAAACATCTACTGAGCCACCAGGAAGCAGCGTACAATCATGCTCAAATCAGAACAAGTGCAACAATTGAGCAGACCTTTGGAATTTTGGATTAGTCGAAGGCATGGTTTTGTTGCCTTCACCGCTCTGGCACTGATGTGAACCCTCCCCAAAACTGACCCTCCCCGACTAAGCCTATAAAACACACCATCCCAAAAACACTTCATGTCTGGGACCGGCTCAGTTTCGTGGCTTCTTAACAGCTGGCCTGCCCTTTTGAGCTGAGCCTGACAGGCGCAGGGATATGCACCTCAGGCTGCTCCATTGTGATCTGGCAGGCGTAGTGATGGTTGAGCATGTGTTTGAACCTGCCATGTCCCTGTGCTCTAGTGCCACCTGCAGAGAAAAGGGTGAGGGACTCAGCGTGTGCCGAGATGTCCTCATTCCCCTCCCAGGCCCTCTGTGCTGTGCGAGAGAGACCGTTGCGCATGATGATTGTACCAGGGCACATGCACAACGTCGACTGATGGCCTGCATTCTCACCCAGATCAAGCTGGTTTCCTACAGGTGCTGGCACACAAGTCCCACCATATGCTCATACTGTTCCTCGATGCACCATATGCGTGCATCCATGTCTCTGATTCTGGGATGGGTGGTGGAGGTGGGCTGTGGATGTCGGAGGAGCTGACTGATGGAAGCATGAGTTGCTGTAGTGGCAGGCAGTATTCTCATGACCTGCCCGTCATGGTTTTGCCTTTTCACTGATTTTGGGTGGCGTGGCTCTCCTCAACTGTGTGGCTGTCTATGAGGTCTTTGGTCCACATTGATAGGTGCTAGATGATGTGCCTGTGGGGGTGAGTTGGGCATGCCATTAGTCAACTCTGTGCCATCCTATGGCATCGCTACATGCAGTTCAGATAGCATGTGACATGATGCCTCTGCATGGTGTCTACAGTTAATCCACTGAAAAACTGTATGATGCGTATACACAAGTGTTACCAGGCTACACCAGCAACAAGGTGGTTGACATGGTTGGACAAATTAGGAGATAGGCTGTACTGGGCATTGTATCATTGTTATTGTGCAAGTGCAGAGAACAATGTCATTCAGGGGAGGGAGGAATGAGGGTACCGGGGTCACAGGGATCCAGTGGAGTGATTCCAGTGCTGGAGGGAAGCGCTCCCAGGGCTTGGGGCCTAAATTGAATCACGCAGCACTTTTCAGGTTTTCTATGAGGGGGCCAAGGGAGGTAAGGGTACAGTGAGGGAGGTATGTTGCTGCTGTCAAGCCCAGTGGTAAGAACCTGAGCACTGGAGACAGTGGGCTTCTGGGGGTCAGGCAAGGTAATGGTGGGTGCCTCTGAGGAGGGGGTGCTGTATGTCGGACCTCTTGCCATTGTCTGTGGTGTGCAGATGTGAGGTGTGGGATGAGTCAAAGTTGACACTAAGGTTTGTGGCCTCTCAGTGGTGTGTGGGGAGGGGGCCCATGGAGAATGGCCAGGGAGTGGGTGGGTAAAATGGTGCATGAATCTTGGTGAGGGGCTTCTCTGTCTTGCTGGGATTGAGTCAGGAATTGTCAGCAGAGCACACTGCATGATTAGCAGTCTAGCACTCATTTATGAGAGAATATGGAGAGGTAGTTCAGGATGGGAGTTTGAAGGTGGGTGGTGTGTCATCAGCATTACACTGGGAGTGGGGTACAATGGAGGTGGGCGAGGTAGGTGTTGGGGAGCCATGGCAATTGACAGGTGCCCTGAAAGACGGCACAGGTTGGGAGTGAGGTGGAGGTGTGGGAAGGGCACTATTGCACTTGGGGGTGTTGGTCTGACAGGTAGGCAGTCAACCATGCCAGGGCCAGGTCCGTCAGGAGGGATTGGATGCATGCATGCATGTCAGTGTGTCACGGGTGCATATTGCATATGGTGCATCCATGTCACCTGGGGGGTGCCTCATGTATGTGCTGGTTCTCATAATGTCAATGTCTGCGCATGTACAGAACTTATGTGGGCATATGTATGCTTGGATGTTTGGGGTGGGCAATGTTTCTGTACCCTTGGCCAATGGCCATGGTTCTTTGGCCACTGTATGGGTTGGATGTGGTCTTGTGTCATGCTGTTGGGCATGTCTCAGCTTGTTGTGCACTGCATTTGCATGACCCCTCTGCCTTTATTCTTATTGATTCTATTTCTTCTAAACTTCCATTCATTAGTCATGATCCTCCAGCTAGTCTGGATCGCATGATCAATGCCTTAAACTCTGCAGTTCTATCATCTCTTGATGCACTTGGTTTCTGTCACCATTTACCCCTGAGGGCAGACCCTTCATCCCTGACCCTTCAACCCTTCATCGCCAACTTTCAGGTTTTTTCTTCCCTCCTTCAGTCTTTCTCTACTTCTCCGATCCAAGCTAAATCAGCCTATTTGCATTCCTTTATTCAGACACAAACATACTCTCATAGATTCTTATTTTCCACCTTCAATAAACTTGCGGCTCCTCCTACTCCTAATCCTTAATTAAACTCCAATCATGATTCTAATCGATTTGCTAATGTTTTCTTAACAAAGATTCATAATGTTCATTCTTCTCTTGATCATTCAGGTTCCCCACTGTCATTCTGTTCTTCTAGGGTAGTTAACCCAAATATGTCATTTTTTTCTTTACTCCTGTCCTGTACAATGACGTTTTAGCTGTCATCTCTCTCCCTCATCCTACTTATGCTCCCTCTGATCCACTCCCAGCCTCTTTGGTTAAGGCTATGCTTCGTCATAACAAAGGGGGGCACTGATAATAGCAGTGTACAGGGTGAAGCCCTAACAGGCTAGTGTTTTAACATGAAAAAAGGGCAACACACAACTGTGTATGATTTTCGAAAGAGCAGTGAATGATCCCTCAACCAGAGATGAACATCGGTGCGCAGTGGCTGTGGAAATACAGGGTAGATCTGGAAGACAGAAGGATAGATCGAAAAAACATTCTGTCCCTACCTAATCCCTAAAGCAAGAACTTTCCTTAGGTAGCGCTGGTGCTTACAAAAAAAAGGGGATAAGAGAAGATGGTAATGAGAAATAATTTTTGCAAAAACCTAACAATTTGAGAATTGTTATCCCTCTGTATGTCCCAAGTCACTGCTTTCATCCGGGTTACGTATGGCCGAAAATGTGTTTAAAAAGAGTCAAACACCTAGGGCTGAAACGCAAAAGGACAAAGGGTCGACCTTCTACTTTGGGTCCAAAATATTTTAATATCCCATAGACAGATCGATCCATCCTAGGATAGCTCTGATTTAGGAACTCAAAGCTCAAAAAAGGTCCTGCAAATAGCCAGATAGCCAGTACAGTGCTATAGCAGATGTTCACTATTCTGGGTGAGCTTTTTCAAAACGAAGACAAAGAGCCCACAACATCCGTCCAGGAAGTACTATGTGTTGGACCGGGTGTGGGACAGATACAAAACATGTACAAGGTTGTTTATTGTCTAGGTCGAAATGATTTTGGCCTCCACCATGTAATAACCACTGTCTATCGGTTTCAGTGGTGTATATTTTAGTGAAACCACTTTCATCAGGACAGTTTTCTTAAAAAGCAAACAAACAAACACATTGGTGGTTGTCAATGTTCAATCACCAATTTCTGCCACGGGTGTATACTTTACCCTGCTTCTTATCGCCATCGCAGGGAAGTTCGAGAAGAGAACCTTCCAGCTGCCATGGGTCAAATGTAATTTCAGAGGTATTTTGCAGGTAATGGCTGATGTCCGTGTGTGTTCAATGAACAGCACCATGGTATCACAAAGCAGGTTGCTTTGTTCTGCTAGAGAAGCACCGGCCGATGAGTAACTGCAGGTTCCGGAGCTGCTGTGCTTCCTATCATTTTTCTATTTAATATCTCATATGACAAGAAGCTCTTAACTTTAAGCATCAGTGTACATTAAAGATTTGAAGTAATTTTTGGGGGTTTGTTCAGGGTACAACGTCTTACACCGGCGACCTCAATGTACCACCTTATGTGTGGTGTCGTGTTGGTGTGGTGATTTTGGGAGGTACCAATCCCCCCCCCTCCCTGGTTACTTGAACAGTCTAGAAACCACACCAAAATCTTATTGTCTCCAGAATTAAGTTTCCTTTCTCCATATGGTTTCATTCAAATGAAGTTTATTGATTGCTGTTGCCATTGGTTTCAGCCTCTCAAGGGCCTTTTTCAAAACAAAAAAGTGTCTGGGCAGATTAAGTCGTATTCATATTCCAATGAAAAAATATACACACGTCAATCTTGAATAATATGTAAATGATAGTATAAATTATGAGTCAATTAATATGAGAAAATGGCGAGGACAAATAAACTGCCACTGGCTCAACACTGGCAACTTAAACATCAGATGGACGATAAAAAGAATCTCAAATTCATTGGTCTACAGAAAGTCAAAATTGGCAGAAGAGGGGGAAACCTGGAGCAAAGACTCAGACAGATGGAAGCAAGAATCATATGCAAATTCAGATCGATTGAATTTGGTCTGAATCATGAGAATGAGATGATACATTTTCTATGATATGTGGGGGTACAGCAATCAATAAACTTCATTTGAATGAAACCATATGGAGAAAGGAAACTTAATTCTGGAGACAATAAGATTTTAGTGGCGCAGTTAATGTGTGGTTTCTAGATCGTTACGTCATCCGGCACACCCAAAAGTGCACAGCTTCATGTTCAACTTTCAACCCTTACTGCAAATAGGCAATACCTACTTCCTGGACTTTAACCTCCCTGACAAGTTGCCCCAATAGAGATATGATGAAAGATTGTGTCTAGTCACCATCTATGCCATCAAACTCACCTCTCACATAACCACAGCCACAAATCCGTGGGATAATACTTTCAGCAACATCCCCTTTTGTGTCTAGCTGCATCTCTGTACCGCTTCATCCAAGGATCTGCATAAAAGGTTCCCAAAGCCCTGCTCTGGTACTCTTTTAGACTATTATTTGATCAAATGTAATGCCTACCAATAAATAGTACAGACTCAGAATGGCTTTACACTTAAAGGAATAGTGCGCTCATCATGCTAAGGCAAATCATTTTTACACTTATAATTTAATTTACACTCTAATTATAAAAACATTTGGTAAAATGATGACTATGCACGCTCTAGTTTGCATCCATTTAGCCTTTCTAATACTGTACTTCAACCTCAAGTATACAATGTATAGTTTGTTGGTGCCGTAAACATCACCCAATTAAATAAAATACATCTGAGTAAATAAGGATATTTTTTGAGTTTTTCAGTGAAGCAAGAACACGGGCAATCGTCTATGAGTGCCGTGCTAGAATGGTTGTTGCCCGAGTGGACTGTGAACGAATGGAGGCACTGGAAATAATTTGCAAAGTGATCCAATATTACGCATTTTGATCTAGCTCCACCCTTTTCCTATGATATAATGTGAAAATCAAATACTAAATAAGCACAGAGTGTAGAGGCAGACCAGGAAATCTCCACAGTACCTTGTAGCCCAGTCCAGCCCTGGTTGGTGCACTTTTGCGCTCACCTTGTCCCGATCCATCCCCCTTCCAGTATCAATGGCATTCCGCACCTTTAATGTGCCCTCCCAAGGAGGCTGGGTGGGAGTGACCGCTCAAGTTGTCAAAAACCATGTACACTCCCAGACCCTGTGTCTCCAGACTCCCCTATTCAAAGCCCAGGCCCTACAATCAACAAACGTTTCTGTCCCTTCAGCATTCTTCCTGTCTTTTCTTGCTCGCCTCCTGCCCATCCACCCACCCTTCCAGTATCAATGGCATTTTGCACCTATGACCGCGCCCTCCCAAGGGGGCTGGGCGGGTGGGACCGCTCAAGTTGTCAAACACCATGTACACTTCAAAGGGATCTTCCGCACAGTGACCGTTGTCCACAGCCTCCCCAGGCCCTGTGGCAGATGTGAACCATTGGGATAGAGGCAGAGTGGGTGTCTATGAAGATGTCATCCATTCACATACACACCCACTTGTGTAAGCCTTTATAAACACCTTCAGATTTACCTTGAGATCATCTGGGAGATCTATTAGGTATATCATCATCGAGCTACCTGTTCACAGGATACTTGTTCCTCTGCTTGCTTAATCTTGCCATCTGTTCGCCAAAGTAAGGGTAAGTCAACTCTTATTTCCCTATGCTCATCAAACGTTACTATGAACGTTTATGTCGATTTCTAACAAATGTACCCAGGATTTTCATGTTCATGTATCTCAAAGACTTATGCATTAGCGATTAGTTCAGGTATTTTCTTCTCGATAACTACCACAAATCATCACTGTGCGTTGTAGTAGAATGTGCAGTAACACAATTGTATAATAAAGTTGTGGCAGAGTTCACTGGGCTAGGTCACACAGCTTTTATGTCTTTATTCCAATTAAACTTTAAAGACAAATCTCTGGTGCAAATTGCTTTATTCACATACATCCTGTGTTATTCGTGCTAGTAGTTCATATTTCTTTATACAGATCTCACGCACCTTTCAAGAATGCCATCATGTGTGGTTTTCGGTTGCAATTCTGCAAGCCACGTCAAAGATCTGGGTACTATCCTGCATGTATTCCCAAAGGATATTGATTTAATAAGAAGATGTCTTAGAAATTGCAGATGTTTTAAAGTAGACAAGATTTAAATTAGGGCCCAGGAAATCTTGGCCGATGTGAGGGGCAATCGATTCTGCATCTGCAGCCTTCACTTCACCCAGGTTATGTACAACCAGTCAAGGTACACAAAAAAAGGTCTATTACGAGTTCTTCCTAAATTAGCCTCCAAATGCCATCCCAACTCAATTTCCGCAAGCTGCTGGTGAAGTGAGTAGTGAATGTTGAGTTTGTTATGTTTGTTGTTATGTAAGACCCTGGTCTGCATTAATAAGTAATATCTTCCATCTGTTTATCTACATCACTGTTCTATTAATCCATTTTCTATTTTCACCGGATTCAACATAAGTGTCAAATATTTCATCTTCGTATACTTCATCTTTCCCTGCTTTCTGGAGCCTCTAACTAGTAAATGTGATCCTTGATGAAAACTTCCACAGTGCCCTTTAGAAATTATGTTTGGGAAATGTATTGGTTGACATATCCTTCTTTACTTAGAGCACATTGAGGGAAGAACAGATCCTCGCAATCAATGAAACCACGGACACACCTTCTATGACAATGGTAAGCCCTTTCGACCTGCACAACGTGAAATTGTATCTCGTTGCATAAGTCCACCTTTCAAGTACTAATTTTCCTTTTCCATTGTACTATTTTCGGACATTGGTATGAAAATGAAGGAGCAAGATTCTGCATCAATTTCTTTTCCGGAGTCAACATCAACCTCATACACATACCAAGTAATGATATTACAATACTCTTTGTATGCGATTGAACTACTTGAATGTGGTATGCTTTCAATGTAAACATATCAAAATGTATTATGTCCAGCACTGGCTATTTCAACAAAGTTTTCATTTTGCTTTTTAATCCATATTAAAACACGTGCTGTATTATAGGAGGTTGGTGGAACTTCGACTACTATCTCGTCCTCCTTTGGAACAGTTCCACAGCTTGAGGTATTTCTATTCACATTTCACTTTCAAGAATCACAGTACATCTGACATTTGATATACTTTTAGACATAAATGTATGTAACCGTACATAGTTTAAAACTTTCCTGATTTTGGTAGTAACGTTGCACTTCCCCTCAATGCAGAAAAGTTAGCAAGGACACATTAAAAAGCAAAATACTTTGCAGGGCAGCACTATGTTTTACCGGGTGACCTCAAATCAAGCCCATGATTGGATGGATATCAGGTGAAATATGAACTGAATGTTATGATCAGGTCACGTACACTTGTTTCGAGGTTTTATCCATACTAATGTTCTGTTTGTGTTGCAACAGCAACCCTAACAGTATGTGGTTCAAAGTCTATGTAAAATACTTAGCTTGGAGGTTGTCTGTCGAATGCAAACTTTTATTGTGCACTTTGGCTGACATTGTATTTTTTAGTATTTTACTCTATTCAAGGAATGTGCTCCAGATGTGGACTTAGAAGAGGCGCATGCAACTGAGGTATACTTATATGATGTAAAATAGGGCATCACTTTGCATTATGAATACATTTTAATTATGTCGCAATCTTTTCCAGTCTGTCTAGATGATTTCGATTTGTAGATATGTACTTAGGTTTGTTTGCTTTGAAATTAAATTAGCTGTATTAAAACCATATAAAACCTTATTTTGCAGCTGGAAGTCACCGTGCGCAAAGCGACGGCCACTGTTTCGGAGCAAATCAAGAAACCAAGGGTAAATAGAGTACCAGGCGGTTTTTCACAAGCTTTTGGGTAGATGTTTAGTCTAATCTAGTTTTTTAGTTGAAACATCATATGCTATGTATGTGTGCAATACATTCATCATCTTCTTCCATTTATTCTTTTCGAAGCCGAGAAGAGGATTATAAAGTCACAGACATCACTTGAACCAAAGATGTCACTTGCCAAACCGATTTCACATTGGAGCAACTAATACCTCAGGCACAGCGTGGCACAGTCAACAAGCAGACTAGTGATGCATTTGTCCAGTGGCCAGAAAATGAATGGAATGTCACATGCAACCCTTACAAAGTCAGCCTGGACCATTGCTACTTTGTGCCAGCTCGAACATGTGAAAATGAAGAAAGGGATGATAAATTGCAACTGCTTTCCGACACATTCACACAATCTACACCCGCTAAAAATGTTGTACCGAAAAATATTCAAAGTTAGCTGTTTCTACAATTCATGTAGAATTATCATATCATGAACTGACAGAGGTTGAAGCTTCAACGAAGTTGACAGATGATCTTGCAAAAGATGTTGACTTCAGTTTGCAAAGTCTTGAAGATTTGTCCACCACCATCCACTCCAAAAAATCATTACTGCAGGACGATTGGCTCCTAAAGTATTAGAATTACATTGTGTTCGATAGCTGCCTTATAGAGATTGTACACATGCTCAAATGTGAACATACAAACAGGGACAAGATATATGGGGAGCCATAGGTGAATGTGTCTCGCGTATTACAAGGCACCAACCTGAAAATCCAAGCAACCTGTTTCCACCTCCATTATACATTTTACATAGTCTGCTCAACCGATGCTCTGCAAAGTGCCAGCTGGGAGTCTACTTTGTTCAGCAGCTTTACTGTTCAGTGGATCGACTTTCAGCAAAATTTCCAGTTTTTGTCAGTTTGTGGGTCTTGAGTTTCTTGTTAAAACCCAATACTACAAATACCAAAGAGAATTCTTATTCCTGGCTATTAGTCATGCTTGGAATGTTGAACAGAGGTCAATTGACGGTACATTCTCTGGCAAATGTTTCTGGCTAGCTGGCGACGGACAGTGTGACAGTACAGGACTTTCTGCAAAGTACTGCACTTACCACTTTCAAGACATGCAAAGTAAAAAAAATGGTGAGTTCGTTGGTGGGGCAGGTGTCTGAATGTTCATCAGCTGTTGCCATGAAGAAACATAGTTTCATCAAATCCATTCAACTTCTGCAATGCAGGGGAATGGAAATAGACGTGATAGCCACCGACGGGCACGTTTCCATAGCAAAGGCCATGCGAGAGCAGTTTCCACACATTCGGCATCAATTTGATGTATGGCACGTTGCAAAATCAATAAATAAAAAAATTACAGTTGCTGGAAAAAAGAAGGGTTCGGAAAACCTTATAAAATGGTGTCAGTCCATTAGCAACCATCTTTGGTGGAGCTCCAAAACTTTTGATGGATCTGTGGAAATTCTACTTGCGAAATGGCGTTCATTGATGCACCATTGTACCAACGTACATGCATGGACAGAAAACCAACGTTTCCACGAATGTGCACATGGACCGTTGTCGAGGGAGGAGGAACGGAAGAAGAAGTGGTTGGTGCCATGTTCCCCTCCACACAAAGCACTTGAAAAGATTGTGTGTACGATAAAACGCTTTCGAGAGACATGAAGGGACTCACCGATCTCTGTCACACAGGAGATTTGGAGGTGTTTGATAATGGGTGCCTAAAGATCAGGCCCAAAAGGTTGCACTTCGGCATAGACGGAACGAGATTAGCGGTACTTTCCCATAACAATAACGTAGGTAGGGATCAAGCGAGAACTTCAGGGAAATTACTACAAGGCCTTTACAAAATGAAGCAAACAATGGGTAGTCAATATACAAGGCAATGGATTTTGAATTTGTGAAAGATCTGATATTGACTGTATTCGCCATGCATACTCAGAAACTGGAAGCTGATATTGTTCCCAGGACCCATACATTGCCACAAAACATTGCAAAAGAGCCTCGTCCTCCAAAATACGAACTTGTCGTAAAGTGTAGTTCTAGATTCAAATGATTTGTAGCTCTCTGTGAAATGCGTTTACATTCACATGTGGAGGTGTTATCAATGCCAAATCATAAATACCAAAAAATAAAATTTGAATGCAAAAGAAACTGTAATTTAATATTTATTTGAATGTGAATTGAATGTGAATTTAATGTGAATTGAATTGAATGTGGGACGGGAGCCCCACAAAGCAGCCTGATCTAAAGAAGTAAGATTCTGTTGTTCACCAGACTTAAATAGCACATATCAGGATATTTTCTGGCAGGGTGTTGAGGCTCTAAGCATATTGCCTGTCTGTGTTTGCAAGTACATTCTGCCTCAATCAATTCCTCATGTAATTTGTTCTGTGTTCACTGTGGTATATTGGGAATTATGTTGCAATAGCCAATCTTGAAATGCATATTGGTAAATTGAGTGCCACAATGGTTCCGAAGTTAGTTCAGCGTGCTAAGCTCTCATTGTAGAGATGTGTGTTCCTATGCAAGATTAGAATAGCACATTCCTGTAAGGCTGGCTCAAGCCTTTCCTATGTCTGAAGTTTATAAACCTGCCTGCATATGTATTTGGTCTTGCAGCACAACAGGTGCTATTATCAGCAATGTATCTGCACCAGATAGGGGTTGCGATAAAAACAAACATGTCACCCTTATGGTGAAGGTCTAGAAATTGGTTTGTTCAGATGGGGTGTTGTAAAACCTAGGTAATCACCTCCAATGATGAGCATTAGTCCAAGAGATGAATAAGTATCCAAATTTGGAACCAAAGCATTTGTGCTTGTACCCTGGCTTTGCCAGCAGACAATACAGTGATCCTGGTCAAATCATCATATTATCTTGTACATTACTGTACTGTCTTCTGTGAGGTTTGCCTCCTTGCAAGCGGGTGGCATCGTTTAGCCCATTACTTGATCTTTCTTCTTATGTAGGCCATTTCAGTGGAAGGGGTGGTAGACAGAAGGGAGTGGACCTTATGGTGCAGGACTCGGGCAAGCATATTTGAAAGTCTGCTCCTTTGACACAAAGAAATGCTGATCACTTAATTCCTTTGGTTTGGTGGATGGGGCCCCAAAGATGTCCATGCCCAGGGCCCCAACAGTGCTTAAGATGGCCCTGCCACCCAGGTATGCTCAGCCTTCTGACACACACAGTGTATCAAACAAAGTGTCTGAACATGCACCGTTCATTGGTAAAACAGTGTACATAACAGTAATACACTGGGGGCGGAAGGCTACAATTGGTGTTTTGCTCATCCGTCTTTTCATTGCAGCATGTGTAAACTAGGATCATTTCTCCATGTAGCTAATGCTAAGGTCTATCTAACTCACACAAGTTACTTTGCGAAAGACACAAAAATATGCTAGAGCCGGCTACTCCATCAACAGGTAATCCACTTGGTTGAATGAAACAGTTCTGGAGGAGGGTGAGGTTAGCTTTATTTGGAATTTAATTTGAGGGATGATAAACACTTATGTGTTGCATCAACACACACAATTCATGAATGTATACACGTTAACGTGGCATAATATATCTTTAGAAGCTGTCCTTCCTGTTCTGAAACACTGTCCCTCCTCAATGCCTTTCTTTTTTTCCAGCATTCTTTACTGAAATCGAAAGCTTAACATCTCACCCTTTGAATTGGACAAGTGCCTTATTGTAATTTGGCCTTAACACTAGGCAGCAATTGCTCCAAGGACATAAATTATGAGGAATAGCAAAAAAAATATAAATTTAACTATAATGAGAGCGGACGTGTACCTCCAAGTTAGTGTGAAAGTGTGTGATACATCGTGCAGAGCCGTTCTCGTGGACTAACCATGGATTTTCCAGAAATTATGTAAATATAAGTTTACATAACATTTTTATTGGGATTAAAAATGAGTGTGGTGTGGTACTGTATGCATAATAATTAATTGACAGTGGGGTAAACATTGTGCGTGTGCACTGTGTTCGCTTTTCGAACAGTAATCTTGTCAGCTTCGTTACAATGACATCGCTCCGGGGTTCAAGCTGAATTGTTGCTATGTTTGTTTTATGTTTTCTCCATGTGGTTCTCCATCGTGATTGGGAGCTATACCTACTTCACAGCGCTCAAATTGTACGCAACTTGTGGTCTTTAGTAGTACACCATGTTTTTATTTGTGTGTTAAATATTGGTTGTGTTGTGCTTATTATTAGGTTTCAGACAATTATGAGTTATACAGTAACTTGTTATATTAAAATAAACAACAGCTACTGAAATGTATTTTTATTGTGTTTTGTTCACTGATACTTTTTACCGTACTGCCCATGCCATAGCTTCCAGGTGCCAGTATGTGACTTCTGGAATCAACATTGGAGGATTACCATAAGCAGTGTTTTTTTGATCAGCGTTATGTGGGACGATCAATATGGTCCTATATGTCCATTTGCGCTTCCGGTAATAAGGAACAACATGTCAGCATTCATGATGTAAGAAAGCGGAGAAGCAAGAGTGTTGCGCTTTGAAAGTGCATAAAAGGCATGTCTTCTCCAACACGGAGCCCCAAGGGGGGTCATTGTATTTTTTTGCTGTAGTGCCATATGGCAAGACAAGGACACAAAAGGACAAAGAACATTGAGCGTTCATCATAATCTGCGCAGCTCGAGAGTGATGTGATCGTCGCCAACTCTAACCAACCTGCAAAATAAAAAAATTATTTGTTGACTGGAGTTTCCTGGAATGTATAATTTCGTGTGAACATCCTTTGAAAAATAAAAGCACTTGCAACATTGATGACTATTGTTCATGTATCATTGAAATTTTCTTTGCAGAAATGCTATTTAGGGCAAGACAGAGAAGGTACGCTCTGTGTGTGGATGTCTTTAATTATCCTGTGTTTATCGTCCTGTTTCTGCAGGCGTGGGTGATGACGTGGCACATTGGGCTACGTTGGCCACGAACGTAATGAAAATATGTGGAGCAGATCTTTGGGACAATTGATGTCAGCTTCGGGGGTGGTTGTTTTGATTTATTGCCACAAGCGCACTTGAATTTAGGGCGATCGATCCACGGATAAGATTATTTTAAGATGGCCGCGCCCAACACGTAGTTTTAGCATTTGTACAAATGAGGTAAACAAAGGTAAGATGCATCGGAAACATGTTACGATCGATCACCTTCTGCTTATTACGACTTGCACGAACGACAATAACATTTTTGAGCGCACTATTCTTTTAAATGTATTATGTATGTATAGTGAATGTTAAACCGATAATGCAAAGTAACAGGAAAAGTATGCTAGAAGGAAATATAATTTTAAATGTGCTTCTGCATGTTTTCTGCCATTGTGCATGGGAAACATGATGAGTTGCACAAACTGAATTTCACTGTGCTATAAAAAAAATGAAATTGCAAAAGCTGGGTACCAATTTAAAATATTCATTATGAATCACAGTAAAAATATAATATGTGTTAACTGAACAATGTATTATTTGAGCTTTATTACAAGCAGAACCAATTTAAAGTGAAAATGTTTCTGGTTGCATGGGGCAGAATATATCTCATGTGGCTTTGACACCCTACATCAAGCTGTGAACTTCAATTCACCTGACAATATATGTGTGTGCAACAGCCAGTTCTTTTGTAAACCATGAATAGTTTCATCAAGGCAGAGAAGGCTATAATGAGCCCAGCTATGTTTATTTAAGACAATAGGCCTTTGTTCAAAATATGAAAAACAAGTCCAAATATATTCCAGGATCAGGGTTTTCGCATTCTTATATCTGTAAGTTAATTTGGAAGGCCACCTTGGAAAATAGATTGATATGTTTCTAGTTCACCATAAGATATTACTTCAAAAGAAGCAGTTGCTTGCACAGTCCTAGAATCGGAGAACCATATGTTAAAGCCAATACATATCTACCAAAGATAGATGTAATTACAGCTACATTGAACTTTCCAAAGCATCTGGCCTGCGACATAGAATATCAGACAACAGGGAACTTGTCACAGTGACAGTCACATCCCCAAATGTATTGCTGTGTGAATTACGAATGCACTGTGAGATGCAGCAGCCATTCAAGTTGCATTTCCCCTACCCAGAAAATACTGTAGGAGGGCGGAATTTCACCATTGTGAATCATTGAACCCACATAAAGTAGGGTTTTTCTTCACTTATATTAGTTGGTCCCAAGGTTTGTGAATTGATTACATTTATCAATCATTGTGAAATCAGTTGCAAAGGTTATACATCTTAATAGTGTACTTAAAACCACAGTTTTAAGATAAATGTTTGTATTGAAGCCCATTTTACAACAGGCTGCAGAGGTTTTCATAATTGAAATGCTGTGCTGTTATCAAGAGATGTTTCCTGTCTTCTTTCACAAATCTTCTAAAAAGACTTCCAAAGTCCTTGAAACGACAAAGGGGAAAAATTCTCCCATTGGAGAAAAGCATCTAAATTATAATTGTTCTTTTATAGCGCGCTTAATACCAGAGAACAGTTTCGAAGTGCAAAACTGTGATTTGAACCTGTGTTGCTATATGTTGTCTTGCTTTCAAGACAAATACATTGCCCATAAACTATCCTCCCTATAGGTCTGCTGCTGTTATGGTAAAAAGTAAGGTAAGTTATCTCTTTACCCCACAGGTCCAGCAGCTGGAGCAGCTCACAAAAGGGATACTAGAGGGGGACCCTAACAAGAGTTCTGGCCTAGGGTTCGAGAACTATGCTAAATTAGGTGCAGAGAAGACAAATGGCCTGGGAAACCTTAGTGGGGAGACCACCAAACTGCACTACTCCCAGACCTAAGGGACCCCTGATGAAGACTTGTCCCAGAAATGGCAGAAGAGCTAGGAAGTATAGATCTCCTTTTTAGGTGTGGCCAGTTGCAGTGGAGTTCTGGGGAACAATGTACTTGAACTCTGGGTCAGCAAAGACCCAGACAGCTAAAATGATCAACACACATGTTACATGGGAGGAGGCAACCCAAGGTGGCCCAAAACAGAGATGAAGCAAGGCAGCAAGGCAAGGCAGCAAGTCACCTGACATCCAGTCCAAGATGACTCTTCACCACATGGTGCTTGGTTCAGGAGAATTGTATACAGAGGCGGCACATCAAAGTCCTGGAAACTGTCCCAGAAAGGAACAGCCAGTTCAGCCAGTGTGGAGGATTGGCGAGAAGAGAAGGAAAATCAGAGTTTGGGATTCCAGTAGCCTAGAATAAAAAAAGGTCAGTGTGTAGCCTGCATTCGTACCAGCTAATTGGCAGCAACAGAACACCTTGAAGAGCAGTGTTCCAGCAATTCAGGTAAGCATCTGAAGAATCCTCTCGTTCTCCCATTCATAACACATTCATGCAAATGCTGGCCTAAGCCAGCCCTCCAATCACACTGCAGACAAACTCACAAAGGTATTGGCTTCCAGTCAATCAGACAGGCCCTACAAAGCACCAAACACATTGTCCCAACCACACAGGATATTGATTGGGATGTAGCTGGGTCGTATGCAATTCTGGACTTGCTTAAACCACAAATCGAAGGTGCAGTGGTGAGCTCAGGGTCAGCTCACATCAGCACAACACCCATTTTAGGCATGCCACGCAGGGTCCAGAGACATAAAAGCGACCAAAAGTAAAATAGTCCAATGACAAAACTAAAATACAGCTGCTACCAGCTTACACCAGAGTACACTTACAGGGTGACAAAGTCTCCCTGTGACCCAAATGGTGTTAAAAAAACACTCCTGCCCTGTTAATTTTGTCATCAAAAAGGGGCAGTCAGACGGTGAATGTTAGAACACCAGAAGCACTCCAGTGAATTCGATCTCTAATCCATTCCAAGCTGGACGATGGTCGCTATGGCTCAGTGGACTTTCAGAATGATGTCAATGTGAAGGTGACCGAGGCAGGAAAACATGGCAACAGGCAAGCTACACTACCTGATCAGATTCTATACATAATATGTTAAAAAGTATTTTCCATAACACTGCCTGATAGTAAAAGTTGGCATAAGCCACATTCGCAATACACAGTAATTTCACAATAAATTAACCTGAAATAAGCTGACTACGTTGCCATTTTGAATTATGTGCCATTTTGATTGCTTTCTGCTCTCTGTTCCATGCTCAGATTATGTGTTTTCGGCTTTAAAATGGCAAGAGGCCACTGTGTGAACTTTAGTCTACTTAAACTGCTTTATGGTGCTGACATAGACAAGAATGTTGAAGCTGCTAAAGCAAATTGTTTATCCTACACTGAAGGGCCTTGAAGCTAAGCAAGAACTCTGCTAATCAGTCATTTAGGGCCATCTTGTCTCGACAGTGCCTTCCCTGTGCAAACAGTAAAGTAGGATAATGAGCAGCCGAGAGCAGCTGCAATGTGCTCCTCCACAGAAATCCTTATTTTCTCTACGTTAAGAATTGATTAGCCTTAAACCTTAGAACAACAGAAGATAACATATGCGAATGAGATAAGGAATGTTAACTTTTACCTTGTACTAAGAAAACATGATATGCCAGTCCCACATACAAGTTCACCCCATTCCCAGACAGTAAATTGTCTCACGGAAAACAGCAAACTATGCGATAATGCAATAATGATGTTTAAGAATAAATCTGTCACGTAGTTAGGTCACAAACCCTAGGCTATTCATTACATGAAGGGGGTTGGACAGTGATATCCCGGGCTATGAACAAACTGGAATAAAATGTATGTACTTGTGAAATGTTCGCTCTCTCTCGTCTCACGGTGTATGCTTGCACACATTGTGGGATGTTGAGAACCGAGCAGCTGCTTGTCTTTAATAAATGTATTTGTAACTTTGTCCTTGTGACTGGCGTATTTCTATTAAGTGGTAGTAAAGCCTTGATTTTAATCTTTCAGATGGCGTCGAAATAGGGACCCTCAGGATTGATGCCACATTGCTTTGATGAAGACAAGGCCACTGGACCAGGATCGGAGAGTGACAGGGTGCCCTGCAAAGTGGGACGCGATTCCTCCGCAGTACTGCATGCCCGATCCCTGGACGTTGGAAAGCGTTTAGCAGGCATCACAGCGAGGGTCCCGGTATCGAGGCTTGTTTGACGAATGCACCAGCCAGTACGATTGATGGCCAGTGCACCTTTGTTGATTGAAATCAGGTGAGTCGTGCCCCGATTCATAAAAGTCCTGATACTTGTTTAGTAGTAAGTGTTGTGTTTGCAAATACAAATGTAGCCAAGTAGAATAGTGATTTAACAATGCCTGGGAAATTGTCATCCTGCTTTGCAGGATTTCTTTGCCGCGGAAGACAATCTTTGGAAGATAGCCAGCCGGCGCCACCCAAAGATACGCTAGCTTATGAAATGTACTGTAGGTACGGCCTGGGAGCTATCATATTCAATTCTATTTGGCACAGACAGACCAGATATCTCCCTGAACTTCAGTGGCCAGAATTTGGCAGTTTTGAGGTTGCCCGCTTAGAACATTTGGAATCTGTACTAGTGCGAAAAAAGGCTAGGCCTGCAGTATTTGATGCTGTTAGAGACTGGAGGAAGGAAGCTATGCAGCGGCTTAAAAGTAGAGATAAGCATGCACGCAGACATATGAAAAATGCTGAGAAAGCATTATTGCATGATCAACAGAAACAGTCAGAATCCATTAGAAGTATGGACAGGGCATTCCAACTAGATGTGCAAAAGATATATCCGTCCCAAGATTTGCTTGCATCAGATGAGTTAATTAACAAATTGTTGAATAAGCGTAGAACTAATTCAGGTACTGACCCAACTGCACCGCCTCCTTATGTGCCTCCCCCCCTCTAGTTCCTCTTCCCGCACTTGTTCCTCCTCCTGCACTTGCACCCGTGCCAGCAGCTGCCATTCCCATAGTTCCGTCTGCGCCATCAGTGTTATTTCCACCGCCACTTACTGAACACGATTTGTATGTACTCTCTTTGACAGGTGGTTCTGCTCCACCTGTAGTGGTTGACAGGGCTGGAGCTGGTTCAGGAATAATGACTCGTAGCACGATAACTAAAGACAGAAAGAAAGTTTTGCATACGTGGGCTGAAACATACAGAGAAGGGGGAGATGAATCAGCTACTTTAGCTGCAATGTCCTATCATGGGGGTATTCCTGAGCAGAAGGTATTGATAGATCGGATGGGAGTGTATCTAGCTGAGATATGGAGTTATTTGACAGACACAAATGTCCCACAGGGGTTGCAGGATTTGAATTTCCTTGCCCGCTCAAGGGAGACTGCAGCGAAAATATGTGAGCATGTAGCACAAGTATTTTAATTTAAAAGAGAACTTGATCGTTTACATAAGGATGTAATGGATAAAGATGGATGGCAGGCTTCCTATGTGCAGAAGCGATTTCTTTCTCCATTGAAATATATGATGGAAGAAATGCGCATTTGCACAAGAGACGCTCTTAGATGGATTTCGGATGTTTCAATTTCTCCCATTGAAGTACATGACACGTTTAGTCAGTATACTCCGGGAATGCAAAGGAAAGTGTTACAGGTGATGTTTGAGTATTTGCAGGATGAAGGTATGAAGAGAAAGGTATGTTGTCCCGCCGATTTAATAGTTATTTATAAAAGAGCATTTTCGCCAGATATTGCATTGACTTCTTTATCACTTAATTTGGCTTTACCTCTTAATAGATATGATATGATATGATATGGCATTTGTAACGCGCCTATACACAAGTGTTTCAAGGCGCGACGAGGCAGGGGGGGGGACAAGGGGAGACAGACAACGATCTGTCACAAACCCTAGGCTATACATTACACGAAGGGGGGTTCGACAGTGATGTCCAGGGCTATGAACAAACTGTATAAAATGTATGTGCTTGTGAAATGTTCGCTCTCTCTCATCTCACAGTGTCTGCTTGCACACATCGTGGGGTGTTGAGAACCGAACAGCTGCTTGTCTTTAATAAAGGTATTTCTAACTTTGTCCTCATGACTGGCGTATTTCTATTATGTGGTAGTAAAGCCTTGATTTTAATCTTTCAAATGTACTAAGACCAAAACACAGAATTATGGAATGATTAATTTTTCAATTCTCAGTTAATATGAAAGGAGCTGACCAATGTTCTCCTATCTCGCATTTTGAATAATACCAATGCTTTTAGGGAGAAAGCAGCTAGTAGCAGGTTGTGTTAATATCAAGTTATATTTAGTTTGGGCTATTGCCACGTATAAGCCAAACATCTTGCACTAGAGTACAGATACAGAGAAATGGCCTATGAGGGACACAAAGCTTGCAGTTGTTGTTTGCTTATTTTCCCACCCATTGACCTCCCTTGGCCATTCTAATCCCAATGGCCATTCCCATCAAGTTCTTGCCCCTCCCTGCAAAAAACACCTCCTCATGGAAACTCTTTGAGCTCGCCTTAAACAAGCCTTACCATCAAACTTTGCACTTGAGGTGCCTGGTATTAGGCATTTACCAGGCACTGCTATTAGATGCCAATGTACTTGCACCATGTTGCACCTGTTACCATCTATAGCCATTTAATATCACTACGGCAGTGCCTGGCAAGTATTTTTCCCATGCCTACACAAAAGCTCAAAATGTTGGCATTACGAGTGCTTGTTTTCAATATATCATAGCACCAAATGAAAGGAGTAAGCCGGTCTCTGGGTACTTAGGGATTGATTTATTAACAAGTTGTGACTTTCCTATCATGCCCACCTTGTTAATTTACATAGTAACGCCAAGAGGGTAGTATTACGCAAAACAATCCTGGATGCCACGAGCACCAGCTATACCACCGCCAACATCACAAACTAAGTGTACTTGGTCTTATTTATTTTCCTGAGGCTCTAAATGTTTGTCTTGGGTTATACCTAGTGTGCTTTAATAGGTTGGAAACAGTACACACCTGTGGTATGACTATGCAAAAAGTGCCACTAAATGCCACCTGCACAAAAAAATCACATTGTACTTGACTTTTGGCTGCATGGTGTGCACTTTGGTAAAAGGAGAAGGAGACAAAATGCCCCTTCTGTCATACCAAATCCTCACCCATGCCACTGCAGGTACAAATTAATTAGGGGAGTGCCCTCATTCGAACAGGTGCATGCCTCCTGATCCCACTACTATGCTTATCCACCCGCTACTACGCTCCTCCTCTGACTTCTACATGGCTCCACCCACTGCCTCACTCCTCCACCCACTGCACCACTCATCCCTTCACTGCTACACAAACACTTCTTTCACCCGTTACCTTTCACTTCACATTCAATCCTTAAACTATCTTCTTCTACTTAATCGCCACACAAACACGCACATTCAAACTGCAGAACCACAATCACTCCTAAACCAATACCTCACCTGTTCCAACAATCTTCTTCACAAGCAACTGCTCCTTCCTTTCTCCTGCTGGTCTCTTGGTCGTCCTCGACATCTGACCTCACCCGGTACACACAAGGCCTGCTTCCTGTTCCTCTTTAAAATATCCCTGCCTTCCTAGGGATTGGTCCTCTTTCCCTATTATATTTAGGATGCTCTACCCACCCCTGGATGTGTATATGCATGGGGGAGCTTTGAAAAGGGGCTTAAGCTCTGTGTACTGGTTCTATAGGTGTTACTTGCTGCTGAGGCCTTCATCTGCCTCATGGACTCCCTCCACCCGAATATCACTGTCTACTAAGGATGATTACAACCACAATAAGATGGCCGCCACCACTCGTCGCCTCCTGCCCTCCCTTACCTCCTAAGGTATCCATTTGAAGGTCCCCGAACATGGGGAACTGGAGCTTTTGCATGTGTTGCAGAACTCATGTGCCCTCATAGATGGTCTGTGATGAAGCTCTCATTCATTGCAGCAGGAATTGTTGGAACAAGGTCTTTCACATTTGTGGTCTCTCATGTGAATAATTTCAGACAAATAGAACCTGATCGCATCACCCTGAACTCAGCCAAGTAACACCCATATATCTACTAATATGGGATGCAAAGAAAAGCAGAAGAAGGTGCAACGACTGTCACTGCATCTCAGCTTCAGCAAGGGATCAATGTACAGACCTGAAGACTTTCCAACACCCCCAATTCGGTCCATTAAGAAACCTGATAAATATACGTATCAATGTGTACAAGTCCTCCCTGCTGTGAATGCAGTAGTTCTGCCCACATTTTCTGTCATCCCAAATCCAACAACCATTCTCTCTTGTCTCCCCACAGAAGCAGCCAATAAAACAGTGGTAGATATATGTTCAGCATTTTCCGTTGTACCTGTTCACCTCTAAAGTCAATCTTTCTTCTCCTTTACCTATATATCTTTGGCATATGCATTCACAGGACATCCACAAGTGTGTATGTGCAGAGAGCCCAGCCTTCTTTTCCCAGATTTTAAAGAATGATGTATTCTCTCTTGTATTCAGAGGAGGGTCGCTTTTGGTGCAGTATGCGGATGACCCACCACAAGTATCCCCATCACTAGAAGCATGCAAGGAAGATTCCTTCAATCCGTTAACTTCTTTTGCTCTGACGGAGCATAATATCTCTGAAGGAAATCTTCAAGAATGGCAGTCCTGAGTTCATTACTTGGGGTACATACGACATCCCTGTGGGAGAGAGACACTTGTCTCAATCCCAAATTGATGCCATTCTCTGAGTTTCCAAACCTGTAACGCACAAACAGATGAGAGGTTTTTTGGGAATATCCAGATATTGCCAACAATAGATAATGTGTTATGCCTCTATTGTGAAGCCTTTCCAAACTTTTACCCTTGAATCACATTTTAAACTCCTACTATGGTGCCCAGAAGTAGAGCAGGCTTTTATCAAGTTCAGACACAAATTATCCAAAGGCCCAGTGATTGGTATGCCCAATTATCAGAAACGTTTTACCCTTTTTTTGATAATTGTGGTACTATTGCTTTGAGGGTTCTGACACAATTGTAAGGTGAAGAACACCACTTTATGGATTATTACGGTTTATAGTGATAATTTCGAAAACAAAAATGTCGAAAGTCCTAATCTCGAGAGAAAAAAATTGAAAACAAAAATGTCGAATTTTTTTTTTATTACGTTTTTTTATTCGAAATGGGGGGGTCCCCCCCCAACCCCCCTTCTTTTTTTTTTTTTGACCTTCCTTCTTTTTTAATCCCGGACCCCAAAAAAATATATATAAATAAAAAAATAAAAAATTCGACATTATTGTTTTCGAGATTATGACTTTCGACATTATTGATTCGATATTTTGACTGCACACCGATTATTACAGTGTAGCCCTGCACCCTGTTGCAGCAGGTCTGCCGCTACATCTTTGATCTCTTGCCACAACTGCCCTTTTGGTTGAAAATGCAGATAATCTGGTTTTAGGTTGGCCAGTGACTATGGCAGTACCTCACGCTGTTACAACTTTACTCCTGAAGGGGAAACCTCAACACATTTCTAACCACTGTTTGACTAAATATTAAAAGCCACTACTTTCTGCTGCTAATGTGACTTTATTTCATTGTTCTAACTTGCGTCCAAACTTCTCTGCTCCCTACACCTTATGATGGAGAACCTCATGACTGTTTAATTGTTACTAAACACCACAAACCCCTGACTAGATGTGAAGGATGTATCACTACAGATCACTGAGTTGATTATTTATGTTGATCGGACTTTCTTAAGGGATATCCAGGTGGAAACTACAGTAGGATGCACGGAATGTACACAGCATGAAGTATTGCTTCGCCATTCCCAATTAGGCCATATTGCCAATCCCACTGCTCTTAAAAATGGCTGTATTATAGCAGAAAATAACGTGATGGACCATATTTTTTTTTAAAGATTTCATTGAATTATACAAACAATCAAACAATACAAACCAAACAAACAGTGCATGTTCCAACAGTTACATTACAATTTCTTAACTTCTAACCACTACTTCCCCTAACCCACCCCCCATTACGAGTCTATTACATTAAACCTTCAGTTTCTTCAACCTGTGGCTCGGTCTCCTCTTCTACAGGCTCCGCCGGGTCAGCTAATGACCCAAACAGTTTGGCTATCAGTGATTTCCAGGCCATCAGGGACTCATTCTCATCCTCCCCCCCTGTGCTACTCGCTTCTTGACATGCCATTGTTTCGGCTTCCACCCATTTTTCCAAATCTCTCCACCACACCTCTACCTTTGGCACATGGCATGACTTCCATCCCATGGCAATCCTCCTTTTTGCAAGCACATAAGCCAGATCCCTCAGCTTACCTACATGCCTGAGCTTCTGTGGTCTGGGGGTGATGGACCATATATTGCAATATTGCTTTTTTCTGCCCTCACAATAGTTAAATGCACGGTGCATGATTTTCCTGTCTCTGATGGTGCACAAGGAAACACAGTGGCTGATGAAAAAGACAGGGGATATAGTGGGTGTGTCCCATTTTTTTATGAAAGGGGGATTGAGCTGTAAAGAGATTAGAGATACAGTGCAAAAAGGGAACAGCAGCTCAATTACCTCTTTCTCAGTCCACCTTGATATCTTGTCAGAGGGATGTGAGGGTATACTATCTATTTCATAAACCCGAACTTATATATGAGATATACTGCCATTTTGTTTACATATTAATGAAACACATTTTATTAAAGATGCTTGTAAAAACATAAGTATTGGTTGCAAGTGCTTTCCACAAGGCACTTCATACACTAAAATTAATAATAAGAAAAAGGTCCAATTACTTAAAACTCAGTAATGTTGGTGACTGCGGTTAGTAAGTGACATCAATTAATTGATCACAAAAACATATTGCTTTCAAGGTATTTATAGCATTTCATTCTAAGGGAGAAAACTGTAAATGAAAAAGTTGTTATTGTGCTTATTCAGAATTTAGACAACGTTTTTAGAGTGTCTAGAGGATGTCTACATATGTTTCGGCTAAGAGTCTGCATCAACACCATCCCTGGTGTTCTGCTCTTCTGAGTTTAGCCCTTTTCAGGATGGTTAATTTCTTAACAGGTTGACATAATGTTCGGAGTTTCCCCAATTGTTCACAGTTTACAGGATGCTGTGAGGTAAATGACAGAGTATGGGAGATATGTGTTAGTGAATGTTCTAAAAAGACCTTTAATCATTTTAAAAGAGAACAAACATTCATGGTGTGGTTCATATATTCTGGGAGTTTTTTTATTTCCCATTTGTACATCCCACTGACCTTGCCAGTATCTTGTGGTTGGACTGGAGCGTTGTTTAATGTGAAAGAAGATTTCTTCTTTCCTATAGGTTACGTGAAGTAGTAGCCTTTTTAAATTCTGCCTCCCACTCTTTGGAAGTAGATCAATTTGCGGGTGGAAGGTGTCTTCCTTCTTAATGCAGTCTGCGTAATGTCGCTGCTTCTGTATGCCTTTCTTTTTGGCAATGGACACTATTTGTAAATAAACTCGTATTAATCATTGTCACTCATTTTCCTTGATTTATATTGCATTGGCATTACTATTTGTCATGCACTAACCTGAGTGCCTTAGATGTCTTTAATGCTGGTGTGGCACTGCGTGTTGATTCACTACAGGAGTTGGATTGCGTCTGTCTTTGCCGAGCCTTGCCGTTAGCTACAGGTATCTTGTTCCATGACTGTTGAGGAACGGGAACGGAGTGTAACGGTCACTTTTGTCAGGGGAAGGTTGGTTTGTTTACAACATTTGTGTTCCTCATTTGGTACATATTAATGGCATGTGGAATCTTTTTCTTGTCTTAGCTCTAGCTGCACTGTTGGTACTTACAGGGAGCCGCGTGTTTGATTTCTTGTTTTTCTCTTCTCGCATGCTGCAGCTTTCGTTAGTGGGTCCTTCTGCTGTCTCGCGTCTTCGGCGATGCTGGATCCCGGACCGTGTGGTTATTATTCTTCGTTTTACCGTGTCGCTGGCGTGGCTTTGTGTTTTCACTTTCAAAATAATTGCTTCCTTATTGCAGTTGGTGTACTCCTTCCGCTTCAATACAAGTTTGTGTGATGGAGCACTAGACTGACTGCCTCCATTGTGGTTATGCTGATTTATCCGCCATGTTGGAGGGATACCAGTATGGGATTACTCCTAAGTGCATTGTTTTTTTTCCTAAAGGAGATTCCTTGTGGAAGTGATGTTGGTCTACCACGGTGCTGTTTTACTATGTGGGGCGTAGATGTTATTCCCACACTGAAGCTTATCGATGCAGATATTGGGCATTAACGTTTTTGTATACATACCGAAAAGGATGGTATTTCTTTGGCACACCGAAGGTCTAGGTTGCTTTGTGGGGACATAAATATAAGCCCAAGCCTTTCGATCGTTGCATCAGTGCATTTTTTTCAATGTTTGTTGTATTTTAGTAAAAACTGAGTAATTCTTTAGTCGCCTTGATGTATGAGAATATGTGTGGTTGAAAATGTGTGTCTCATATCTTCAAAAGGTGTTCAAATCAGATCAGTGTGTTTTCCAGGACACTGTGGGTTGGCATGTTTCTACGAATTGGCACCAATTGTGGTGTCATCGCGTGTGCGAAAGTTCAGGCTCATAGTTGTTGGTTCCAATATGTGATTTATCTTCGGAAGGTTTCTATGCGCATAAAGGTTTGTCGATGTGCATAGTATTATCATTTTAGAAAAATATTCCCCATTCGACTGCCGAATTTAAACCATTTTTTACGGTGTCCAGGTCGAAAATCCATTTTTGTTCGCATTTGCGGAGTGCTAGGTCTCTGTCACCGTCTCTTTTGGAAATCTGTACAGTTTGGATAATGAACCAAAACTGTGTTTGTGTTTCAGACGTGTATAATGTTCCACAAGTGGTTTATTAGGAGTAAGATTTCTGATGTTTGATCCGTGCTCGCCAATTTGTTGTTTGATTTGTCTTTTTGTTTTTCCAATATATAGAAGTTGGCAAGGCACTCGATGGCATATACAACCCATTGGGAGGAGCAGTTGGTGAACGATTTTAGCTGCCAGTTTCTCCCTTTGAGAGTTATGTTTTCAGATTTTTCGTGAGGGAGCAGACGGAACAGTTGCCGCATTTAAAGTGTCTGGTCACTGGTGGTAATTCCCATAGTGTTCTTTGTGGGTCAGTCTTGCGAATTTCTTTGGGATAAGTATGGACTAGACTGTCTCTCAAGTTTTTTTGTCTCTTGAAGGTGACCCTTGGTGGTGCTGGATTAAAGTCTTCCGTTTTTATTATATGCCAGTTTTTTATAACCAGCTTGCGGAGGCCGTGGCTGATGGGGCTGAACGTAGTGACACATGTTATTTTGTCAGCAGTTGTTTTACTTATTGTATTTGGGCAAGTCTCCCGATTTCTATTTTTAGCCCTTTTATATGCCACATTTACTTGTTTCTTTGGATAGCCTCTTCCCTCTAGACGTTGTTTAAGATATTTTCCGTGGATCTCGTGGTCCTCCAAAAGGGTGCAGTTACGTCGGATTCTAAGGAATTGGCCTATTGGGAGATTGGCTTTTAGGCTGACTGGATGGTAGCTCCGATACTCTAAAAGGGTGTTTTTGTCCGTGGTCTTTCTGAAAAGTTTTGTGATGAGTGTTCCATCGCCATGAGGTTTTATTGCCAGGTCTAGAAACTGCATGATTTCGGTGTCATAGTTCATCATGAAACTGATGTTGGCGTTTTGTTGATTCAGCCATTGTTGGAATTATAGAAGATGGTTAACTGAACCTCTCCAGATCAGAAAACAATCGTAAATGTAACGATGCCAGGCTCCGATGTTAGTTTGGTATGGGTTGCTATTATGATAAATGGAGTTTCTTTCTACATAGTCCATGTACAGATTTGCAATATCTAGGGCAAATGTGGTGCCCATTCTTGTCCCATTTTTTTGGTTGTAGAAGAAATAGTTTTCTATTAATACCAACCTGGCACATTCCAGGATAAAGGCAGTTGGAACTGTTTTAGTATTGATGTTACGTTGGTTAAGATACTGTTCCAAAACATGTAAGCATTCTAGTTGAGGGATGCTTGTATATAAAGATACCACATCTAGGGTTACTAAGATGTCACCGGGTTGAATGCGGATGGTATATATGAGTTTTATTATACTAGTGGTTGTTCTGACTTGAGTGTCGTGTAGACCGATGAGACCTCCGTCCCCAAGTGACGCACAGGGGAACGAAAATAGAAACCCGCTGTGCGACCCTTGAGGCCACAGGTGAGAGATGTCTTCCCAGATCCACGGAGCCTCTGGAACACCGATGCTGCTGTCAAGAAGGAAGGAGGTTAAGCACCAGGCAATCACAATACAGGCAGGTAAACAAAATAATCTAAAGTGTCTTACCTATCTGGTGTAAGGGAGACCCAGGTAACCTAGTAGGGAGGTTCGAGGCTCATTAGATGCGGCGGTCCCTGGAATGGTAGAACCGCAGGTTAGCGTGGATGAGGAGTAGCCACCTGTGGGAGTCAGGGCTTGACTTGAATCCCCAGTAGGGAAAAGGCGTAGAAGATCAACAGGGTACCAAGGGATGATCCAAAGACAAGTCGAGGTGCAGTCCAAATATCCGGCAACAGGTAAACAGTTCCAAGCAAAAGTACCAAGGGGTGTCCAAGGGAGTCCGAGATAGAGTTCCGTGATCAAGGTAACAAGGAGCAAGTAGTAACGCCAAACAGTGTCCGAAGCCAGCTGAGAAGCAATGAGCGTTCTGTCTCTCAGACCTTTATACTGATCGCCCCTGGGTCATGTGACTTCTCTGGATCATGTGACGTCCACCAAGATCACATGGGGAACGCCATGGCGTATCACGTGACCGGCGTGAAGACGTAAGGCCGCCCTTTCTGCTATACGTTCTCCAAGGCAGTTGCCAATGCAGAAAGGGTTGCAATCGAGCCCGTACACCGGTACGAGGTTTTCGGTTCTGTGGTTTCACCGAATCACTTGAGCCTCGAAGCTTGGGAGGAGATGTTGTGGGAATGTGAGCAGTGTTCTGATGTGTCGTGGCCTGGTGTGTAGAGGATCGCCTAACATAGCCCCCCCCCAACGGCCCACGACCCCGTGGGCAGGACGGATGATCCCTATGGAAGCGGGCTACCAACCGCGGGGCGTTCAAATCAGATGCGGAAACCCACGAACGCTCCTCCGGGCCGTAACCCGTCCAATCCACCAGAAACTGGAGCCTACCCCTAAACCATCTAGAACCCAAAATGGCCGACACCTCAAAAACATCAGGAGAGGTCAAGGACACCGGCGCAACAGGGGTACGAAGACGGACTGAGTCAGGACAGGGTTTGAGGAGGGAGACATGAAACACAGGATGGATACGCCAAGAGCTGGGGAGTACTAGACGGAAAGCCACCGGATTAACAACCTGTGAGATCACATACGGGCCGACAAAGCGAGGCAGCAATTTCCGGCAACCCACTAGGCGAAGATGTCGGGAAGATAACCAGACCCTAGAACCCACCACCAGAGGGGGAGCAGCACGACGTTTGCCATCCACACGGGCCTTCATAGAGGCTTTTGCTTCAGTGAGATGAACCACTGTGCTCGCATGAATAGCAGAAAGATCCCTAAGACATGTCGTGGCCGCAGGATTCGAAGAACCAGAGGCATCAGGGACCGGCAAAACCTTGGGATGTTGACCATAGAGGGCGTAAAAAGGAGAATAACCAGTAGCTGAATGAGCCGCATTGTTATACGCGAACTCCGCAAGCCGCAAAACGGCCAACCAAGAGGACTGATGTTGCAATATGAGGCAACAAAGGTACTGTTCCATCGATTGATTCGTCCTTTCGGTCTGACCATCGGTCTCCGGATGATAGGCCGAAGAATACCTCGTATCAATGCCCAATAGTTTCGTCAAGGATCTCCAAAACCGAGAGGTGAACTGTGAACCTCGATCGGAAACAATGACCGAAGGGAGGCCGAATAGCATAAACACATGTTCAAAAAACAAGTCCGCCAAGACAGGGGCCGAAGGGATGCCTTTGCAAGGAACAAAACGGGCCATTTTTGTGAACGTGTCCACCACTACCCAGATGGTATCGAAGCCTTTCGACTTGGGGAGATCGGTAACGAAATCCATTGTCAATCTATGCCAGGGCCTGGGAGGTACCGGAAGCGGAAGCAACAACCCAATCGGTCGACCCCTTTGATGTTTAGCCTGAGCACATACCGCACAAGATCTGACATAACACTCCACATCGCGCTTCATAGAAGGCCACCAACACCAACGCTTGAGAAGGTCTAAAGTGCGCTCTTGTCCGGGATGGGCATTAAAGGGGGCGTCATGAGACCACTCAAGGGCAAGATTACGTGTATCAGGTGTAGGAAGGAACAGGCGTTCATGTACGAAAGGTAAACCATCAGAATATACCGGATCCCATTCTCGTAACTGGTCAGAATGATCGCTAGTCCAGGATCGAACCGAGTCTATCAGTGACAATGAGGGAGTACAGAGACAAATCACATGACTCTTTTCGAGAACAGTGTCGGGGAATGTAGGCAATTGGACCCCCCCCGGGGAACGTGACAGGGCATCCGCCTTCCCATGCGCCGTTCCAGGACGGTGCATAATACGGAAGTCAAAGGAGGAAAAGAAAAGATGCCATCGGACCTGTCTGCTATTAATGCATTTCAGGGAGGCCAAATCCTGTAGGTTCCGATGATCGGAGTATACTGTGACAGGATACTTAGCCCCCAGAAGATGATGACGCCAAACACGGAACGCGTCCATGACCGCCAAGAGTTCTTTTTCCGTAACGGTATAATGAGACTCAGTACTGGAAAACTTACGGGAGTGGAATGCCACTGGATGTAATTTGCCGGTATTAGGACACGTTTGTGACAGCACCGCCCCGAGGGCAAAGGAAGAGGCATCTGCCTCGACTATGAACGGAAGATCCGGATTGGGGTGTTGGAGTACCGGTGCGGTAGTAAAGGCGGTTTTCAGAGTCTCAAAAGCCTCCTGCTGTTCTCTCTGCCACTGATATGGTACCCGAGGACTAGTCAGGGCCATGAGTGGGGCTACAATCGTGGAAAAGGAAGAGATGAAACGCCTATAGAAGTTGGCGAATCCTAAAAAGGCCTGCAAGGACTTGAGTGTTTGAGGTACTGGCCAATCTAAGACTGCTTTGACCTTAGACTCGTTCATGGATAACGCCCCAGGGGTGATGTGGAAACCCAAAAACTCAACAGAGGTCTTATGGAACTGACATTTCTCGGGTTTGGCAAATAAGGAATGTTTGCTTAAACGGGTTAATACTTCTCGGACGTGTTTTACATGGTCATCCAGATCACGAGAGAAGATCAGGATGTCGTCCAAATACACAACCATGTACACATCCAGAATATCCCTGAAAATGTCATTCATGAACCGTTGGAACGTGGCCGGGGCGTTACATAAGCCAAAGGGCATGACAAGATATTCGTACAATCCGTAACGAGTACAGAAAGCAGTTTTCCACTCGTCTCCCTCGCGAACGCGTACCAAATTGTATGCGCCGCGTAGATCGAGTTTGGTAAAAATGGAAGCATGTGTCAAATGATCTAAGAGTGGAGTGATTAACGGGATGGGATATCTATCCTTCTTGGTGATCGCGTTAAGACGCCGATAATCCACACAAGGACGTAAATCCCCCTCCTTCTTGGGTACAAAGAAGATAGGACTTGCCGCTGGTGAAGTGGAGGGGCGGATGTGTCCTAAACGCAGGGCGTTCTGTACGTATTCTTTTAACACCAGTTCCTCCGAAGGAGACAGAGAGTAGATCCTGCCCGAAGGAACGGTGGAATCAGGAAGCAATTTGATTGGGCAGTCATAAGGTCTATGTGGGGGAAGTACCTCAGACGAGCCTCGATCGAAAACAGATTCGAAAGCCAGATATTCTGGCGGGATCCCAGACACCAACCCCCCAACAGTATGGGACTGTATGACTTCTGGATCGTCAACCGTCAGTGTGAGTTGTGCTAGGGCTCCCAAGACCCGAGAGGGTGTGTCAGGGGCTTGATGGATCGGAAGACAATAATTCTGACAAATATCGGACTCAAAGAGTACAGTGCCTGCTTGCCAATCGATCACTGGATTATGTTCACGTAACCAGGGAATCCCTAGTATGATACCGAATTGAGGTGCGGTGATCAGATCAAAACTTAAGGTTTCTGTGTGTATGTCCTGTATGTTCAACAAGAGGGGTGCAGTTTGATGTCTAACAGGACCAGAAATCAATGCAGAGCCGTCTACGGCTTGGACAGGTTCCGGTCGTGTTTTTACCACTAAAGGTAGATTGAGGGAATGGGCCAAATCAATATCCATGTAATTACCAGTGGCACCAGAATCAATAATGATATTGACTGCATGTAGAAGGCCAGTAGAGGGACATAGAGAAGCTTTTACGGAGATAGGTTGAACACGAGCAAAGGTAAGAGGGGTTCCCGGAGAAGATGATGGAACACTCGACCTGGTCTCCGGTTCTAAGGTCGAGCCATCCGAAAAACCTGACTCTTCTTGGGACGTCGAGGACACTCTTTCACGAAATGTCCAGTGGTGCCACAGTAAAAGCACGCATTATCAACCCTTCTTCGTTCCCTCTCAGATGTAGTAATAGGACTGCGTACCCCTCCCACTTGCATAGGTTCTACAGTAACGGAAACGGGAGTATTAACAAGAGGGGGAGAGGAGGAGGCCCCCGATTCAGCTCTACGCTCCGCTCGGCGTGCATCTACCTGCAGGACGAGATCAACCAATTCCTGGTACTGAGTAGGCATAGAAGGGATCACTGCTAAAGCGTCTTTCATGGTGTTACTCAATCCCCTATAAAAGACCACCGCCCGCTTATTTTCTGGCCATGATGTTTCCGCAACTAGCTGATTAAACCTGGTGATGTAATCTATCAGCGTTCTTTTGCCCTGAGTCAATTCCAACAACTCCAAATCCCTAGACTGTGCCTTGTGTCGAGTATCGAATACTCGGGACATTTCTAGGACCAACAAATCAAAGTCATAAAGAACCGGGCTATTGTTTTCTAACAGGGGATTAGCCCAAGCGGCAGCTGTTCCAGCTAAATGGGAAAGGGCGAAGGCGGCCTTAGCAGTGGACGTGGGAAAAGCCAAAGGCCTGCATAAGAAATGTAACTTGCACTGGTTAACAAAGGTTCTGAACGTCTTGGGATCACCCTGGTAACGTTCAGGAGCAGCCAGGGGGGAAGGAGTTGGGAGGACTATTGGAGTCGGGACTGGCGGTGTAGGGGAGGAGCTGCCCTCTCCAAACTCCGGGTCTGCAGGAAGTGAATGCTGAACGCTCTGTATGGTATCCAGCCTTTGGTGGATCACTGTGTTTGCGGCGGCCATATCTGCCCTTAGTATTGTAATTGCCTGAACTAAAGCAGTTATGGGTTCGTCCGTGGATCCCTGCATCGTCTAACACGACTATACGGCTTCTCAGTCTGTTCTGACTTGAGTGTCGTGTAGACCGATGAGACCTCCGTCCCCAAGTGACGCACAGGGGAACGAAAATAGAAACCCGCTGTGCGACCCTTGAGGCCACAGGTGAGAGATGTCTTCCCAGATCCATGGAGCCTCTGGAACACCGATGCTGCTGTCAAGAAGGAAGGAGGTTAAGCACCAGGCAATCACAATACAGGCAGGTAAACAAAATAATCTAAAGTGTCTTACCTATCTGGTGTAAGGGAGACCCAGGTAACCTAGTAGGGAGGTTCGAGGCTCATTAGATGCGGCGGTCCCTGGAATGGTAGAACCGCAGGTTAGCGTGGATGAGGAGTAGCCACCTGTGGGAGTCAGGGCTTGACTTGAATCCCCAGTAGGGAAAAGGCGTAGAAGATCAACAGGGTACCAAGGGATGATCCAAAGACAAGTCGAGGTGCAGTCCAAATATCCGGCAACAGGTAAACAGTTCCAAGCAAAAGTACCAAGGGGTGTCCAAGGGAGTCCGAGATAGAGTTCCGTGATCAAGGTAACAAGGAGCAAGTAGTAACGCCAAACAGTGTCCGAAGCCAGCTGAGAAGCAATGAGCGTTCTGTCTCTCAGACCTTTATACTGATCGCCCCTGGGTCATGTGACTTCTCTGGATCATGTGACGTCCACCAAGATCACATGGGGAACGCCATGGCGTATCACGTGACCGGCGTGAAGACGTAAGGCCGCCCTTTCTGCTATACGTTCTCCAAGGCAGTTGCCAATGCAGAAAGGGTTGCAATCGAGCCCGTACACCGGTACGAGGTTTTCGGTTCTGTGGTTTCACCGAATCACTTGAGCCTCGAAGCTTGGGAGGAGATGTTGTGGGAATGTGAGCAGTGTTCTGATGTGTCGTGGCCTGGTGTGTAGAGGATCGCCTAACAGTGGTATCTTTATCTTTAATGTATGATTTCATTTTAAGAACGAAAGGTCCCAGGAACCAGTCGACATAAATGGACAGGGGTTCGAGGATGGAGTCTATGGCTGAAACTATTGGTCTGCCCGGTAGTGATGTGCTGTTTTTATGAACATTGGGCAGCAGGTAAAAAGCTGGTATCGTGAGATTGGTTTTTATCAGGAACATCTTTTCATCCACCCTTCTTCATGGGCATGAGTCATTAGACTAGATATTTCTTCCTTTAATCGCAACCTTTTAGATGTTGGTAGAATTTGTTGTTTGACAATTGTGACAGCACTTCTTTATTTTATGCATCCTTATTCCACAACACAATGCCACCGCCCTTATCCTCAGGTTTTATGACAAACAGGTCGTTGTTTTGTAAATTTTTCAAGGCTTGACATTCAACTATAGATAAGTTATCCTTAGAGAAATGTTTTGTATTCAACAGTTTTCTTGTTTCTTCAATATTTTGTTTTCAAAGGCTACTATAACTGGACTTATCATTGCTGTTGTCGGGCAAAATGAAGATGGTATTTTTAGGCCTTGGGTGGAAGACGGAAGAAGTATTTCAGGCAGATTGATCTGAAGAATTTTTGAAGTTCAATCTCTGTCTTAAAATTTTAGGCTTTTGTGACAGGTACGAAACTGAGTCCTCAACTTAATACTGCAATTTCTCCTTGTGTGAGGACATGTGTGAAGAGTTTGAAAATTGGTATCACCAATTCTGGGCCGGACCGTTCCAATTCCGTGTTTGCATTCGTGGTGGGCCCTGTGGTCGATTGCGGCCTCCTCCTCCCCTCCCTCGAAAAAACTGTTTTTCCCACCACGTGAGGTGTTAGTGTTGGTACTGTTGTCTGAGTCACTACTGGTGGTGCTATTGGTGGTGTTAGAGAAAGTTACATATTGTTTCCTCTGGTATCCATTTCTTCCTCTTTGTGGACCTGACTTATTTTGGTTATCATGATAAGTTTCCACAAGGTATGGGTATGTTTTTGTTTCTTTATACATGTCGATGTCTTTTTTCAGTTTCCCAATTTCTTTGTCAATGGTTATTTTTTTGAACTTATTCATATCTTCATCGATCTTTTCCAACTTTTGTTTGATATCGTTGATGACAAGGTCAGATTTGATTTTTTCTTCCAATATATTTATTTCAGCTTGTTGTTCTTTGGCTTCTTCTTCTGGGATGTCAATGATTAAGATAAGCCAATCTCTCGAGCATTTGTTTCCGACTCCGCTCAATTTGCCTTTGAATTTTGCGTTGTCTATAAACACCCGAGGGATGTTTTTTACTTGCAAGCCTTCGGGAATGATGCCAGCCTTTAAGTATGCCAACATAAATTGGCCATGAGATTCCGTCCTTATTAGCTTCTTTTTCTTCTGCATCAGGATCTCAAAGTCATTCCCTGTAGTATTGTTTATCGGCATAATTTCTTCGGTAGTCATGACCGATGGTTGGTTGATCCGTTTTTGGTAGTACTCATCTGTGAACGAAACCATTTTTACGGCTTCCATTTTTATTGGATGTCGATTTTTCTACTATTGTAGCCATCGAGTGCCCTTGCCAACTTCTATATATTGGAAAAACAAAAAGACAAATCAAACAACGAATTGGGGAGCACAGATCAAACATCAGAAATCTTACTCCTAATAAACCACTTGTGGCACATTATACACGTCTGAAACACAAACCCAGTGAAATGTTTTGGTTCATTATCCAAACTGTACAGATTTCCACAACGACATTGTCATTGTCCACAAGATACACAACGACATTGTCAGCCTCATAGACATCCATACTGGCATCCCCCCTCTACTGAAAGTGGTAACTGAGCTCCACTTCTTGGCCACAGGCACCTTCCAGCATACAGTAGGGCACATGAATGACATATCACAACCAGTATTCTCATGCACACTGAACCAGGTGCTCGATGCCCTCCGGAAGCACACAAGTGAACACATATCCCTGCCACGGACTGCCCAGGAGATCTCCAACACAAAGGTTGGCTTCTATTCACTGGCAGGCATCCCTAGTTGCATCGGGGCCATCAACTGTACACATGTGGAACTGGTGGTCCCACATGCCAATGAGGCAGTCTACTGAAACAGAAAGCAATACCACTCCATCAACATCCAAATGGTATGTGACTCTAATAAGATCATCACACATTGTTGTGCCCGATATCCCGGATCAACCCATGATTCAATGGTCCTGCGGAACTCAACGATACCACGCTACATGGAGCGACATTCTGGACAACGTTCGTGACTACTTGGTGAGTAGCAGGGCAAGCACATGGCAGTGTGATGTGGATTGTGATTGGGGGGGAGATGCATACTCCAACTGGGTGTGATTGGGGGGGAAGAGATGCATACTCCAACTGGGTGTGATTGGGGGAGGAGAGATGCATACTCCAACTGGATGTGATTGGGGGGGATCCATACTCCATCTGGGTGTGATTGGGCGGGGGGGAGATGCATACTCCAACTGGATGTGATTGGGGGGAAGAGATGCATACTCCAACTGGGTGTGATTGGGGGAGAAGAGATGCATACTCCAACTGGGTGTGATTGGGGGGGGGAGATGCATACTCCAACTGGGTGTGGACTGTTGGCTGTAGAAAAAATGGACATACAGATTTACACCACTGTCCACCAAGGCAGCCCACAATGGACCTGACACAAAACCACATGCAAGTTGTAAGCTGCACAACAAAGAAATTAATCCAATACGCCAAACATGACATATCTATCCACATGCACATTGCACATCATACCATACCCTAAATAACACAAAGCAGCGACATGCAGCCAATATGCAAAATGGAAATGTACGCTGAACAACATCACAACAGATATGCGCCCTTCAGTTTATACAAAGGGATCACCTGTAGCCATTGTACTGATCCACACCCCTACACCACTACTGAAGTGCCGCTTCACAGCATGGGGACATCAATTACAGAATGGCAGTACACTAGCAGTGTGGTACAAACATTGCCAGGGCCCAGAAACACTAATGACTTGACCTCACCCAGAACATGTCAATAACTGCTGTAGGCATGCATGGTGCAAGTCCACTTGCAAGGACTACCTCACTTTCCCACATTGCAGTTACTCTGATTGCCTCCATGCATGCTGGGATTTGTGGATGTCAATCACAATGCAAAGTTGATTTGTGTGATATGTACAGGTTCCACTTGATGTAAACACTAACACATACACATTGTTGCACCCATGCAGGTGATGCTGGCTATCCCCTGAAGAGGTGGCTCCTTACACCTGTACAGAACCCACAGAACAGGCACGAAGAGGAATACAATCGTGCACATACCCATATCTGTGTGGTAATTGAGCAGACATTTGGCCTTTTGAAGGCACGGTTCTGATGCCTCAGCAGGTCGGATGGGGCACTCCTGTACGGCCATGAGAAGGTGGCCAAGATCACCATGGCATGTGTCATGCTGCACAATATGTGTATCAGACGGAATGTGCCAATGCCCCCTGACATTGAAATGCAACCACCTGATGAGGATGATGATGAGGAGGGAGGAGACGGGGCTGCAGGTCATGCAGGTGGCGATGCCCAGGAGGGACATGCTGTGTGTCAGCATCTGATCGACCACATATTCTGATTCACATGGTTGAACTCTGTTGAATGGATGTGGGTATTTGTCCATTGGGTTTTGTGGTGAAGTGCACACTGGGCCCTGTCCCTCATTAAAGCACACATACACAATGACAAGGTCCAATCCTGTGATTTAACTTGTCACCAGTGTGTTTAATATATCATGAGGTAAAGAAGTGCATGGACCCAACTACGCAAACACCCTTTCACCCTCCCCCACAACACTCCCAAAACACCCTTTCCCCCTGCCCCCACAACACCCCCAAAACACCATTTCTGCCCTCCCCCCACAACACTCCCAAAATGTGAGGAATCACCCACATGGACCTGGTGGCGAGACCGGGGTTCAGTTGAGCGCGTACTGTAGCCGTAGAAATCTTCCTGACAATGCAACTCCCAATAGTACCAAAGGACTGTTTGGAAGGGGAATTGCCCGGAAGATTATGGTGAGTCGGAACAAAGCTGTCTAGACAGAGAACACAGTGTCAGGAGTTTTGTTCACGAAGCAAACAAGAGAAAAAACAATAACTGAGCAAACCAAAGTACTCACGTAAAGGGTTACCTATGGGCAATGATAGCAAGTCAAACTGAGTGGAAGGCCAGAGATATCCAGGAAACCAGTCTTGGTGCTTGTCCGTGAAATGTTCCAGCAGTGGAAGTGGAAACCCAGAAGAAATAGGAAGTCCGTCCGAGGAGCGTGGTTCCAAAAGAAGGACAATCCAACCTAAACCTGTACCCGCCGGCACGCGGACACCTGTAGGGAAATGGAAGTCCGTGACAAGTTTCCAAAGTAAATGTGTTCCTTGTGACAAGTTCCCAAAGTGATGCGTTCCGTGTGACGAGTCCCCAAAAGTGAAAAGAGTTCCTTTCTGGATGAAGAGGAGAGTTTGTGCTTGCAAAAGGACCGTGGACAAAACAGATGATTGATTCTGTGTATCAGGATGTGCAGAAAGGGAGTTCTGAGGCGACAAGACAGAAAAACGTAAGACAAGAGGTATGGTCGTTCGTTCCGAAGTCAAATATTACCAGGTATCAAGTACAAGGCCAGGGGTGTCCAATATCAATCCGTAGGGCAAAACAAGGTCAAGGTTCAAGGCAAGAGGTAACAACAAGAAGAGAGCTCCAAAATGACAAAATCCAGAAGCAGCGTTCTACGGTCAGGGCGGAGCTTTATACAGAGTCACGTGACCACGAGGGGAAGGTTGCACACGCCGTAGTCGTGCACGTACGTGCTCAGGCAACCAGCGTTTCCAAGGCAACCCCCAGCGTTGTCAAAGGGTTTGGAAACGTGAGGAGAAACGCTTCGGCTCCAAAGATCTCGGAGATTAGGGACTAGCATGTTTGGCATAACATTTGGCGGTACGGGGAGCTGGTTTCCTGACACAAAACAACCTTTTCCTCCTTCCCCCCACAACAACCCCATGTATGGCTGGTACAACAGTGCTGCCTTGCTGTACATGTGTCAGCAACATCTGGCTGGCCCTAGTTCCCATCCCCACTGCCACCGTTAGGGGGTTGAGAGTTTGTGCACCGCATAGCTCGCAAGGACCGGTGCCAGGGGCTGGTCTGCCTTGAGCTGGCAGAGGAGGAGGTGCACGGTTGTTCCCGTGATGGTGGGGGGTTCTGTCTATTGCATGAGCTATGCGTGTGAGGACCTGCCTCACAAGTGACATTTCCTCAGATAGCCTGTTGGTCCTGGCTTCCATGGCCTGTCTGATGTCCCTTGCATGCTCCCTGCACTCCTCCCTCAAACGTGCTGCCTCATCCACATGCTGGCCAACCAGCGCAGTGATGTCCTCTTGCCGCTGTCTGATGATGGCCATGTCATGGTCACTGTGTCTTGCTTGTGGGGTGGATGCCGCACCTTGTTCTATAGGTCCAGCATCAGGTGATGACACCGGTGGACTCCAGCACCCTGCCACGATTTCATCACCAGACTGGGCATGGCTGCTGGATTGTGATGTGGGGCGTGGGCTTGGTTCTTTTGACTGCTGGGGGATGGGTGTGTGTTGTTGTATGGCCGAGTCACAAGTGTCCTCCACATCGGACATGGATGCTGTGGCTGCTGCCTCACCGATGGAACTATTGGCAGCAGACAGTGTCCCTTCTGCAGGTGGTTCATGCGTTGGGGGGATTACTAGAGTGGGTGCTGCAATTGGTTCTGCCGTAGGTTCACGTCTTGGTGACGTGGGTGGCTTGGTGTGTTTGGCCCTCTGCGGGAGTGAACTCTTCCCTGTGCCCCTCGACGTGCTGGCGATGTTGCCTGACTCCTTTCCCCTGGGTTGTTTCTTGGTGGGGGAAGCCTGTGTCGCAGTGTCATTCTCATTGCTGTCAGTCTGTGAGCTTGTGGTGGACAAAGAGGGGGATGGCATTGGTGATTGGTCAACGTGCTTCATGCAGATGTTGTTCATCATGCTGTTCTATGTATTCAGACTTCATGTTTGGACTGTTGGGTGGGTCATTCATGCATGAGTCTGGGTGACACGGGTCTGTGGTGATGCATGCATGTGTGTGTGTTGGGATGTGGACCTCACATGGGCAGGGTTGTGTGCATGTCTGTTTGATGGCCATATCCATGAGATGATTTAGGGATCATATTTGGGGAGGTACCTCATCTTTCACAGTGCAGTGTTTTGTGTGGACACTCACCTCCATCTAACGATGTGGGCACACCACGCTCCATTTCGCCGACTGTCTCGACAGATTCCACACCTATGGTGCTCGCACAGGTCTCCTCCCACTCCATTAGTTTAATTGGGGATCCTCCACCACCTCCTGTGCCCATGGCCAGGTTCCGGTTGGCAGCCAGGATGCTGCGTACACGGAGGCGGAGATCGTCCCACTGCTTCCTAACATCTTTCACAGTGTGCAGGGTGGTGCCCACCACACTGACTTTCTGGGCCACCTCTGCACAGATCGCCTTTTTTTTTATTAGGGTGACACGCCACAATTTTCTTGTTGTCTGTGTAGTTGAAGTATTCGAGGCCTGATTTGTTAATAAGTCCCAACAGCAGGCTCATGTAGATTTTGAAGAGTTGAGGAAAGACTAGATCCTTGGGGTACTGGGCAGATCAAGTTGTAAGGATATAATCTAGAAGGGCCGTGAGTGTTGTTACCGTCTTCTCGCTCAGGAAGGAGGAAATCCAGCATGGAGCAAATCATTTTACTCCAATGTCCCCTAGTCTTTTTTGCAGGATACATAACTGATAGTGTCAAAAGCAGTTTAAATGCCCAGTGAAATGGGTACACTTGGTGAGTGTGTGTCTATATTGTTCTTTAAAATGGCCCATGCATATGTGGATTCTTTTTCTGTTGTTCGGGGGAATCCATGGTGTGTCACGTGGAAGTCTCTTTCCAGAAGATGATGTTGAATACACTTCTCAAAATACTGGCAATGAAATGTGTTTTGTCGATTGGAGTGTAGTTTGTTGGGCTGTTTGGGTTAGCAATGGGTTTTAAAAAAACAGAGATTTGACAAAGGCTATTTTGAAGGAGTGAGTGATTAACCCTTGCTCAAACGTTGTGTTGATAGATATGGAATGGGGAGACGTCTCACTCAAAGAAATGATCACACAGATAGAATTGGCATAGAGAGAGCACTGGTAATAATAATACCAACAATAATAATAATGATAATAAGCAGGTTTATATAGTGCTTCATGAAGGATTCATCCTGATTGCATGTGCTAATATGATAGCTGTTATTACCTGTACTCGATTTATCAACCTCGGAAGAATGTAGGGCAGACTCTGCCCCATCAGACATTCAAAGCTGTGATGTGCTTGCTCGTCCCACACTGGCGACAATTGCCTTATCTGACACCTATCCAAGTAGCTACTGACAGATACAATATGTAGCTTGCATCTTTGAAATAATGCAAGCATTGATCTGCTATAACACATGTGTGCTAATTTAGATTCCAGTTGCAAGGTTACACTAGTAGCAGGAGCTCACATTAAACATGCACTGAGTGTGCCAGTGGGGAAAAAAACACATAGAAAGAGCAGTACAACATCATGCAGTTGTGAAACGGTGACCAGATCCTTTGTCCCCGGACCCATGTTATTACCTCCCAAATTTAACAAAACTTTGCAGGTGTGTCGGCACATGTGCACATTCTACTGCCATAGAGGACAACACACCATTAAATCTGCTACCAATGTATACTTTACTGTATTGAAATGTTGGTTTTACTAGAGTTATCCAATGAGAAGCAGCAAGTCTAACTTCCTACAACATGAAGAGCGATTGTGGCAGTTTAGAGCCCATTGCTGGAATGCCTACATCCAACTGGGCAACTGCATGAGTGGAAGGTCAATGGCTATCAAGTTTGTCGATAGGGTCTCTGCAATTAATGGTGCATGACAATTTATTGGTGCATCCAATGTTCTTTGGAGCAGAGATGCAGAAGAACAATATCAGTGAGTGGCATGTCATTTGGAATATCTTGGCATGACCTCCTGCACAGGATAAGAGAGTCGCAGCAGCATTTAGGAAGTACAAGTGGAGTCCGCTCTAAACCCCCAGTGTTGCATCCCTTGTGAAGAAGCTTCTGGACATCCTGTCAATGGGCAGCATACTATGACTGGAAGAAGGCGTCAACACAGGCCAGCAGGCTAACACGCCCTGCATGACCATCATTTGAACTAAAGGTGACACTACCTTCCAAATGCATGTTAGAAGAAGTACCATCACAACATTAGTTACATATACAGAGGAATAAAGGCATGCATGGTGGCCGTCTGACCAACACTGGCACACACAAACTTTACAGTACGCAGCATAAACAAATGTACACGGCCATATGGGTGTGACCATAGCACCCCAACACCCTAAACACAGAAACCACACCAAGGAAAAATCTCAATGCCCGACTAACACTGTCCTCTCTTATTGACTCCAACAACCATGAAAATGGAACACAAGACAAGCACCATGAACATGCATGTGTGTGCCATGCGCTTATTGTGCTGTAAGTGTTAGCTTATATGCACGTGTCACAAATGGACGCACAACACATTGTATCACCCACAATTAGTGTAGTATATTGATATGTTAATTACACAAACCATATTTATTTTTTGCCAGTTTTTCAGCTGATCCTGCTGATAGTACAACAGTGGGGAGTGGGGCGGCCACCAGCCCCCATCAAAGTATCAGAGCACCCTCAGCACCATCGTTAAGATGTGCACCCAATGGTGTTAAGTGATGAACCTCTACCTGGATCAAGAAGAGTATGAAGTGTGTGAAGGCGCACTCTGTGTTAAATACTTTCTTCTTAGAATAAAATCAATTTCTATAGTTCTTGAGCGGATTTTCAAGGTGCTCCCAGCTAATAGAGTGCTACCCCTACTCTAACAAAATGTGAAAAGAAATGGTTCAATGAAAACCTCGTTGTACAAACTGAGGCACAGCATAAGGCAAAACAAATTTTGCTCCGGGTTCTTTTGCAATTACCAAAAACTTAGTAGTTCATCATTCAATTGGTGCATGTTAATTCAAATTGATCATCTTTATAGTCATAAAACACATTTATTTTCATATAATCATTAGTGTTTCATAGATTCAAGTTATACTTCACAAACAAAAATGTTATTCACTCATATATACATTTTTTCTGACAATACATATTTCTTTCACATATTTTTAAACATGTGTTACAAACTATTCATTATTCAGGTGATCCAATAATCTTGTAAAGAGTATTGGATTCTTTTCTGTAAAACATAAATTGAAATATATTCAAATTATTTTAGTATTGTAGTTTTCTGAAAACTAAAAATTACACTTTTACTAGCTCAAAACTAATGAACTAACCTTTAGAATTTGTATCAAGAGAAAAGCTTGCTGCCCAGACAGGGTAAATTTCCAAAGCTGTAATAATGAAAGATAAAAATGTGTGTCACCATAAAGTGATCGTCAGTCAATGGGGCGGTGGTGTGCAGAGGGAACAGTCGCTGTGGTAAGCGCTGGGACCCCTGCTCATCACCTGATTTATACGAGTCTCAAAAGTGATACATGTTTTACAGAATTGCATCTTTCACTCACCACTGTTAAAGTAGTTGAGTCTGTGGGACACTGCCACTGTCTCATCTGTTGTTTACAAATCGGGAAACCCTGCAAAGAACATCAGGGGTAGATATTAGGAAACGTGCTGGATGCAGTTATCAAGGATTCAAATGACTATTCATCTTTCCTCATGTTTCCTACCTTGATCGTATGTAGGCAGTTGCTTGCTTGCTTCAAGATAACCAAAGTTGGTAAATGACGAGCTTTTTCGAACAGTTTTTACTGGGTCCTTCCCAATTTATACTTCTCTCGTCAATCTATAATAATGAATTTTGGGTTAGTGCTAAACTAAAAATGCTTCATTAGGCATCTACGTTCAATATTGTAGGCGCGATCATACGCGAGGGATTATTCTTACCTGCTCAGAGCACTGCTCTGCTGCTGAACTTCGCTCCCTGTGACTTCCTCGTTCGACGCGCTGCGAAGAGTGTCACCTGGCAACCGTGGCTGCTTGTCGTGGAGTAAGTTAAATCAGTTCCAACTCGGGCCAATTTGGGCGCCATGTTGGAAGAACTGTGGTGTTGTTTACATTGGTATTACCTATCTGTCAATGGGTATAACACCTAGCATGTACGCTAGAAACTTTTCAATAGATTTAAACCAGTCCAGATGTAACTTATCAACGATGGACTGTGACTCCAAGTAAAGTAATGTTGTCAAGTGTTGAAGCGCTATTGGATTCTCAATTTAGATTTCAAATCATGAGAAAAGGTAATATATAACCGACCTACCTATTTTGTTCTTTATTCGTTCACCCATTATTAATCAGATTTTTGGTTATGTTGCTTGATGCAGGTGTATGAACTTATTTTAGATACTTCACGTGACTCTCTAGTCGTTAGGATACATATACCGCTTTTACCGCATTCCCAATACTAATTAATGGCAAGTGAATCACTATGCATTCAAAATACTCATAGCACTATTATTTAAGCACTTATGTAGTCTCTAGTTCATGGCTCACAAGAAATCTGTGTTTAAAATTCCATCACATTTCATTTGACAAACAATCACTGTCAATTCCACAATATCAGAAAATGACTATGGATAGCAATTCAAATCCCAATCTAAATTCATCCCTCTGGGGTTCATTGTATCAAGTCTCTCGATCCAGAATATTTCCCTCTGTTGTAACAACTTGGTGATGTTACCTCCTCTTTTGGGTAATCTTACATGTTCTAGAATGACAAACTGTATTTGTGCGATGGAGTGCTTGGCAGCATCGAAGTGTTGTGCTACTGGAGATTTCACTGAATGATTCCGAATATTGCATTTGTGTTCACCCCAACGGGTTTTTGCTTTTCTGGTTGTTAATCCAATATAATATAGTCTGCATGGGCATTTTATGCCATATATGACATTCTTAGTGTCACAAGTAGAGGTGTGTTTCAGTAAAATGCTCTGACCGGTGTGAGGATGATTTATCGACTTGCCTTTCATCACATTGTTGCAGGAACTACAATTGTTGCACGGTATAGTCCCTCTGTATATTTCTTTTGTTGTACTGTGTCTCTGGCTGAAGTCAGATTTGATCAAATGATCTTTCAACAATCTACTTTTGTTGTAGGCGAATAGTGGAGGAGATGGAAATAATTTAGCCAATGTGGCATCCTGGGATAATGTTTCCCAATTCTTCTTGATTATTTTCTTTATTGTACTACTTTGCTGAGAGTACGTAGTCACATATATCAAATCTGTCTTTGTGTTCTTTTATTTCGTGGTAAGTGATTCTTGTCTCGTGATATTCTTAACTTTTGTTGCATGTTTATTCAGTATTTCCTCATTATATCCTCTCTTGATGAATTTTTGTCTTAGTTCACTTGATTTCGATTCATACTCATCTTCCTCTGAGATGATCCGTCTGTACCTCAAAAATTGACTTAATGGGATACTAGACACTGTATTCCTGAAGGCTTGTGGCCAAAAGGAGGCTGTTCCTGTCTGTTTCTTTTGTGAAAATCGTTGTTTCCAATTTGTTGTTTTTCAAGTATATTTGGACATCTAAAAACTCCATAGTGGTCCTGCCATAGTTGTGTGTGAATTTAATGCATGGAGCTAATTTGTTCATGAAAACAAAGAACTCTAAAAGCTCTGCTTCCTCTCCACTCCAAACTCCAAATAGGTCATCAATAAATCTCGTAAGGAATTTAAGTTTGTCTTTCCATATTGGGTTGTTGATTACTCGTGTTTCTTCCAAGTAGGACATGTAGATATTTGCATAACTTGGGGCCATCACGGCCCCCATTGACGTGCCTGATATTTGAACAAAATATCTATCTTCGAAAGAGAAGAAATTGTTGTTGAGTACAACAGTTTCAAAATAAAAAGATGGTCACTTTTTACTGGTTTCATTGTATTGAGGAACATTCATTCCACAGCTTCCAGCTCGGCTTGGTGCGTGATGTTCGTATATAAACTCGTTACGTCCATAGAAAATAGAATATCGGAGTCAGTATTAAAGATTACTCCTCCCAATTTCTTCAGGAATTGATTGGTATCTTTTATAAATGTTGTACATGTTTGCATATTTGTACATTACTCTCCAGAATCCCATTAAGATCTGCTAAATAGAGATTAAAGATACACAGAGCCTATGCACAGCCCTGTTTTACCCCCCCTTTCGACAGAAATCATGGATGTTAAATGACACTCCCCATACAAGAAAATACAATTTTGGGAATTCCTGTGTAAGGCTATGAGTGTGGATAGCAGGCCTGATGGCATGCCCCAAGTCTTCAACTTTACCCATAGTTTGTTTCTATTTATCATGTTGAATGCTCTGTACGGATGCCACATATAGAGGCGAGCTGCCAGTAGTCCAAGCTCTATCACGCAATAAATTCACAAGCAGTCCATTCAACGTAGTGGACATGTCCTTTCTGAAACCAATTCGGAACCTCGAGTGGATACACACATTTTCTGCCCAGTTTTCCAACTCCACCAATATTGCAGAAGCAAACAATTTACAGAATCTGCATCATTTTTAACAATGAGTTAGGGCAGAACTTGAATTACGATTTTATTACATTTATTCTTCGTGATGACAAAATTCTGAGTGACCTATGCACCTCTCAACGAAAGTGGCTATTTAGAGGTGCTTCAGTTGCTAAAAAAAATTATATTAAGAAGCTGGAAATCGCGACTATCTCCAGAGGTGAATGTAAAATTGGCCTACATGGAAAGATTGATTTATCTAAGGAAGAATATGGAGTGGATTCCTGGACATGTACTAGCTCTGTTTATATCGTTTGTCTTTTCTGGGGCTAGCTTATTAAGACATGTTGATTGTATACTGTATGTGTAAAGTGTTGTAAAAGGCATACATTGTTAATTTAAAAAACATGTACAGTCTGCATCTAACAGGGTTAGGTGGCAATAATTGGCTGGATCCACCCGAATGCCCTGCTTATATATTGTTAGGATGACAGCCGTCTCCCAACTATGTGGGACTCTTTACATCTCAATTATATTTTTAAATAGGGCAGATAGTATGAGAGACCAATTTTCCACTGTCACGCTCACCTGATCTCCACGGGGCGTAGCACGTGGCTGCACGAATGATGTCTGCGCTGGTGTGGTGATGCGTGACAGGTGATGTTGCTGCGGCTTTCCCCCGGTTACCACCCTCCCGAGGCGTTGTCTGCAAGGTTAAAACTAGGTATTAGCGGTTGGGGGAGAGTTGAGTTGGACCGCCTCCCTGCTACCATCTGATCCCCTTCTCCGCTTGCTCTCACCTTGTAGTTTTGCAAGGCAGGCCCTCCGTCCTGCAATCTGGCAGGGGTGCGAAAATGCCTTCCAGGATCGAGTTACTTCACTGATCCGAAGAGCAAATGTTGAGTCGCAGAGAGCTTGGACGAACAGGTAAGTCTCTATGCCAATGACTGCTTGGTATAAAGTCTTTGAGTCGTTATTTTGCCAAACTCCTTTAATCAGTGTCTGTCTCTCTTTTCAGACGTGGCTTCAAATGGATTATGCATGGCGAGTCAGAAGGACTTGGCACGCCAAGCAGATGTATTACAGGTAAGTGGAGTGGAAGAATGAAGCGCTGTTATCTGAAGTGTAGTCTTTTCCTTCTGTGCACGACTAACGTGTCACTATTCTTCTTTTACAGAGGCGGTGCGGTGCTGGAATGAATAATGGAGGAACACTCCAAAGATGCTCCGGAAGGATACTGGGCCCGAGAGGGCTCTTCAGCCTGAACGAAGTGAGTCGGCTGATGCGAGGGTCCGGGAGCGGCCGAAGAAGCCGAAGATGCTGCCGGTTGAAGGATGCTGCAGGTAAGGTTTTGCCGCTGCACTGACTCGTATTTTCTCTGTTTTTTTCCCTTCCAGATGCAGATGGTTAGAGTCCAGGACGGGCGTGGCTGTAGAAGTTCAGGAACAGAACAGACACGGTGAGCGTTACGCTGCAGGAGTGCAGAATAACGCGAAGCATGTTCTATATGGAGGGCATGGCTTAAATAGCCTTGCAAGTAGTCCCAGGTAAAGTAGTCCCTTTACCACTCCCTGTTCTGGAACAAATAGTCCTTCAGCCACACCTTGAGGAAACAGAAAGGTTCAGTCCTGCCTAGACTGGGCAAGTAGTTCTACATGAATCATCCCATATCATGAGCCTGGCGCCAACGGCGCCAGGACTGAGTCCAAGAGGCTCTGGGGGCTTGAAAGGCCCTCATGGGAGTCGATGACTGGGGGGGGGGGGCACCAGATCCAAGGGGCTATCAGTGTGAACCCTGACATCCACACTCTATTTGAAAATCTTGTTCGTAAGACCATTCGGGCCTGCTGCCCTCCAATTAGCAAACTTTTTTTTATCAAGGTTGATAGGGACTCAGGGGTTACCTGTAATGCCCATGAATCAGCCCCTCCTTCAAATGCCACAGAATGTTCAGTAGTTTTATATAGTTCCTTTAAGTGTTTATTCCAACTTTCTTCCTGTACTATAGTGCTCAATAACTGGCTTTGCACCCCCTTGTCTCTTTTACCTAAGGCCCAGAAATGTCTATAATTATTATCCATTAATGTATTTAACATTTCTTCCCTGTCCTTTTGATGTTAAAGAAATGTTGTCCCTCACGCCCAATTATGATATTCTGAGAGCAGGATTTTCTTTTGTCAATTATATTTAAAATCCAATACATTCTTTCTTCTTAAGGTCCTAATGCTTTTTTATAAAATCTTCTTCTGCTGACTAGTTGCCGGATCATAGTTGTGCTGGTGTGCAAATACTAGATATCAGGCATAACAGTGTTTCTTCGCAGATAAATCGCTGAAAATTTTGTGGTGTACATTTTCTCAGTACTGAATCCTCCCTCATATTAGAAATTACCTTAGTCAGTTTATTATTCAGTTTAGATCCCTGATCTAGAAGCAGAGAGATACTATTTCCATTATCATTCACAGTCATATCCTGTTTAAAAATGGCCCTTATGGGCCAATAGCCAAAACCGATTCTGGCGGTTACTTTGTTATGATCACTCTCGGTGGCTTCCAGAACTTCCAATTGAGTACAGTGATAGAATATTTCTCTAGACCTAACAATATTATCTATCACTGAGTCAATTGGGCCATTCCCCCAAGTAGGGACCAGTTGTATATCTCCTAGGATATTTCCATTGCCAACCATTAGGTTATAGTCCTTAAAAGAATACCTCCACATATTGCACGTCGACCTAGATGTCGAATTATTCACATTCCATATTCCATTATGGTTATCCTGATTAACACTACAGTTGGGCGAGTTAAGAAAGTTTGCAAGCTACAATTAGCGTGGTTCCAATAGATGTTAATCAAGGTTATACATTTGATGGAACTACCAGTTTGAAAAAACAATCCTACAAATAATATTCCTGGAAATTGATCATATAATACTTCCACCTTGGAAACTGTGGAATTACATACAGCAATCAGTAGGCCTCCAGAGGGTCTTCCACCACTTATTCTGGTTGCATACTGCTAACAAATAGAGTAGCCATCAATTGATATCCTTTGTAATAACTATGCTTCCTGGAGCAGTATCAAGTCAAAGTTGGTAGAAATCTCTGCAAAAGTAACGTTATTTGTGAAACTTCTGAATCCCCGCATATTCCATCTTAACAAATCAAAATCCTGCCCTGCTATAGAACTGTATTAGTTTCCATCACCTTCTGAAGGACCTGCTCGAATATTTCTGGGAGAGTGGCCCCCATATATCTTTTTTGCATATTGGAATTGCCTATGATTTGCTTATCACCCGTATCCATCCCACATGCTCCCTGAGTTATCCACCTGACCTGACTACTACCAGAATTATCTGGTAGGTCACTGATTCTATTTTCATCATTTACTTCACAACATTTCAATTCATTTTCAGCAACTGTTTGGTGGCGGACAACCTACAACCCAACTTACTAAAGTCCTCATGTGCATCCATAAGGGCAGACATTCCAAGACATGATTTCAAGCCTACTTCAACTATGTCAGTACGTTCATTATATGGAAAATGTATATAATCTATGTCATAGGAGGAAACGAGATATAGATTTGGAATGTCTCTCGTCATCTTTAGTAAAGCTGATCTATTTACCACAGTTTATTTTCTCGAATTGCACTTCCCTTCAAACCATATTCTTGCTCTTGCAAATATGGTATCTTTTGTCTCACTTTTACCAGCCTCCCCTGAGGTAGCTGATGTTTCAATACTAGCACCACTATTTATATGACTCTTCTCCGTTTGGACTGATTTTTCGCCCGGCGGGACCCTTTGCCCCGCCTATCTCGTTACTTCCAGGAAATGCATTCATGAGCCCAGAAGCACCCACATGCCACTTTTGATACAGCTTTAGAGATTTTAGTTCTTAAGACAATTGGAGGGGACGTCACATCTGGGCCATCTTCTTTTGCTCTTCGTTCAGTATATGTGGCAATGCCCGAGAGGTGCTTCTCTTTAAGAAAGATCAGTGCAATATTTAGTGCCCTGGGGCCATCCAAAATTTTAATTACTCCCATTCTTCTGGAATCAGCTCAGCGGTTTCACTCCTCTGAAGCTCCCCCACATATCAGCAAGTTAGCCGAAGATACTATATCGGTTTGGGAGGCAGCTTTCACAGACTTGGATGGAACGTCACCAACACTATCCGGCTTTCTGGGTGGACACCAATCTGTGTCTAAGATTTGTCGTTATACCCTCTGTTAAACTTTTTGATGTAGCGTGAGTCATGATTATTATCCCACTCTTCTGTGTGGCACTGGTTTTTTCGGCATAGATAAGGTCCTTTGTTTTTCAAGAGATGGAACTTGTTCCCCCACCTCAAGGTTAAGGTAATCTGTCTCTGGAGCTTTCAGTCACCCTTATAGATACTGCTGCGTTAATTCATAACGCCGACGTTGTTCAGTATCTGTTTTTCAATATTATGCCTACACTGGTTAATCTTGGTTAATCTTGTCGGCTCAATTGCAGAGTTGCACAGTTTCTCCCTCAGAAAACTATGACTACCTGGGCATAAAGCAGCAAAGTAGTGAGCAGAAAAATAGCAGGAAACACGATAAACATTAGCTCAGCAAGTGATCACCCCTTCTCTCCCCGAACACTAAGACAAAAGGGCTCTGGCTTCAGCTCTCCGAGCCATCCATGCCAGGTTCTGGTATCATGTATCCTGGTTCACGGTGCGGAATGCACTCACTGCTTAGTACGGGTATACAGCTAAAGCCAGGCCTGGTTCCAGTTCTGGAAAGCTTAGGGTATAGGTTGGGGTTAATGGCGATAGTGGCGGTTGATGGAGGGTGAATACTGCATACTCCGTTACCATTACCTAGACAGCAGACCCAGCAGACAACAGACCCAACAGACCCAGTTCCCTGTATACCTGGGATCTCTTGGTCTTGGTCAATCTCTCTCGTGGGCAGCTCCTCCAGTACAGCTGCCGTACAGCCGCAGCTCAGCCAACAATGAACGTGGAAACGTCCCGAAGCAGTTACTACGCTCAGCTTCACTTCTCCTTTTGGCTTACTGCACAAAAACCCAGACTCATTTAAAGTGGAAAAGGTTGCTTTAATGCAGTGGTCTTCAAACTTTTTTGGCCAGGGCCCCCCTGAGCAAAATTTGGGCAGGTCGGGACCCCCCAGAAATGCCAAATGGACAGTATATATTGCGCGCCGTCACCTGCTCCCATCAAAGTCGCTGGGCTCCCTCATCCCACTCCTACCCAGTCGCTGGTCTCTCCCCACCCCATCACACACCCAGGGCTCTCCCCACTCTGCTCCCATCACTATCCCATGGTTCCCGCCCATGGTGCTCCCACCATAGTCCCTCGGTTCCCCCATCCCGTTCCCAACACAGTCTGAGGGCCAGTGGCGGCTGGTGAATCTTTTTTAAGTGGAGGGGCATTAAGGGGAGGTTCGGGGGGGTTTCCCCCTGTGAATTTTTTTTTAAATAATAGGTTAAAATGTTGCATTGTAGAGCATACTTTTAACAAAAAATGGGTAAATAGCCAAACAGTTTGCAATTGTTGCTGGGAGTCCAGGGGGCAGGCATTGATATTTTATTTCTATCGCGCTCGTACACAAGTGTTTCAGAGTGTGACAAGGCAAGGGAGGGGAATAGAGGAGAATAAAACAGCGATCTTACTAGGCCCAGTGACATTGAGAACGCGCAAGTGTGAGGGGAAAAGTGCATGGAAGGGGGGAGAAGTGGAAAGTGCGAAGCAGAGGAGAAACAGATAAATAACAATAAATAAATAATAAAGGCAATAAAGGCAACAAACAGTGGTAGTGCAGCCAGCAATTTGCAAGTGCTACGTTTAAGGCAGCAGACAGGGTAGGTCTGATAAGTGCAGGAAGAAAGATGGTTCTCCTCAAGTTTTAGAGTGGCAGGGCGCTGTTCCAGAGGGAGGCCCCAGCCGAAGACGGAGATCTACCCCCAGCTCGTTTCTTTGATAAACGACTGACCCTGAGGGAGTTGGAGGTAGAGGAGTGAAGAGCTCGAGAGGGGAGGCATTTGCGGAGGAATAGCTGAAGGTATTTTGGACCGAGGCCCCAGAAAGCCTTGTGGACAAGGCAGAGGGTTTTGAATGATAGATGTCCGGTAAAAAGATACCATCCCTGTCCCCTGGGCCCCACTGGTCCTAACACAATGAACATGATTATGTGTATATGCAAGGCGCTGCACATTCATACAGCAATCACTCTATCATTCACATGAGCATCCATCACCATACACTCACTCATAACGCATCCATACACATGTTTAAATAAAAACAATGAACATAAACGTACCTTCTGCATTGGCCTGTGTGTGGGTGCTGCTCCAGCTGCTCTGTCCGTATGTGCGAGGAGGCGCAGGAGCTCCCCCTCGGACATACAGACATGCAGTGCCCCAGCCAGCATTTCCAATGAGCTATGCAATGCTGGCGAAGCAAAACGCCCCAGCACTTGCATGGCTCAGTGAGCATGTGCGGCTGGGGAACTAAACTGAACTGTCAAAGGAAAACAGTGTTTCCCTTTGAAAGTCCAGCCAGCCCAGGAGCACTCCATTAGCTGGATAAAGTAGCTGAGGGAGTGCTCACTGTTTCACTGGGCTGGCTCATTAGCTCCTCCATAACCTTTCGAAGGTGCCGGTAGATCCCCATTCCCATTTGAGCCCCATATGGCTCAAATGGGAAGGGGGAGCTCGGATGCACCGGCACCGTTAATAACGGTGCTGGTGCATCCGACGAGCTGGGGTCAGACCTGGCGGGGGCTGTCAAGCACCCACGAGCACAACTCTTACTATGGCGGAACGGTAGCAACGGTGCCGGTAGCTTACCAGCACCGTTGTTACTGGTCCGCCATAGTAGTAATGAGGCCCAGTCTGTGACTAAAGGAATGAATATCCATTTACAACTGTGGGCCACTTTTTCATTGTTGCCTGAGACAGTTTCATGCTTCAGCCCGCCCATGTGGGCCACCCCTGCCCATTTCTTCCAATCTAAAAAAAAAAAAAAAAATCTTTTTTCATGCTGAGCTCTCAGGGCCCCCCTGGGATGCACCCTCGGACCCCTAGGGGGTCGCGACCCACAGTTTGAATACCACTGCTTTAATGTGACAGGACAAAGCTTACAATTAAACGCTTACCTGGCTTCATGGCCTTACAGACTAACAAAATATTTTAAACAACCCATTAAATAATTAAACATTTTCATTTTCCCCAACAATTAAATAATTAAATACATCTACTTCCTCCCTAACTATCCCTTGGACCCTACCATCCCCTTACCCCTTCTCCAGGTGTCCCGCTTTCTCCCCGGGGCCTTGCCCCTCCAGGCTCAATACCTGTTCCCCCGGGGTAGCCCGCTTGTGCAAACAGCACCACCCCATCTTTTCCCACGTCATTCCCCCATTGTGCTTCCCTCCCCCCACATCTAAAGGGGCCATGCGCCCGGCAACCAGAACCACTACAAAACCCCCTCAATTACCCCTTTACACCAATCTCCCCCTTTCTATGACCTGCAGCCAGTCTGACCTGCCACATCAGCAACAGAAATTTTACATCACAACTTCACTAGTGCCCTGACCTGTCACGCAAAACTACCGGAAACAATAGAGACCTTAAACTGACACCAGAAACCCCGAAAAAACTTGACATGGAGGGTAAAACCCTGAAGCACCCAACTACATGGACCCCCCCCCCTTAGAAATAAAACCAGATACCAGACCTAAGCCAAAAAGAAAAGGGGGTGGGAGGGTGGTTCAATCTCACGTCCCAACCGTCGCCTGCCTCCCGACAACCTTCCCTGACAGCTTAAATAGCCCTTGGAGGCGCTCTCCCCCCCCACGGCCAACTCGCTGGCCATGTGCAGCGCCAAAATACACCCCGGGGGAAACGCTTCGCGTTCCCCCCCAGACCCCCCTTTTGGCTTACTGCACAAAAACCCAGACTCATTTAAAGTGGAAAAGGTTGCTTTAATGTGACAGGCCGCAGCTTCCAATTAAACGCTTACGTGGCTCCATGGCCTTACAGACTAACACAATATTTTAAACAACACATTAAATAATTAAACATTTTCATTTTCCCCAACAATTAAATAATTAAATAAATCCACTTCCTCCCTAACTATCCCTTGGACCCTACCGTCTTCTTACCCCTTCTCCAGGCGTCCCGCTTTCTCCCCGGGGCCATGCCCCTCCAGGCTCAATACCTGTTCCCCCGGGGTAGCCCGCTTGTGCAAACAGCACCACCCCATCTTTTCCCATGCCATTCCCCCATTGTGCTTCCCTCCCCCCACATCTAAAGGGGCCATGCCCCCGGCACCAGAAAAACCCTCCACCGAGGTGTTCTTTCTGCCCCACCCCCCACCACTTCTCTTTACCTCCAACTCCATAACCAATCTCCCAGCCAAGAGCCCAAGTCCACCAGATAATGATTATTCCCATAAACCAACAAGTGTACACCATCCTCTCTAAATATAATGAATCCTTCATACACTATTTCCTTATGGACCAAACCTGTACCACCACTGATGCACAAAATTCTACCATCTCTCTGTTTATCCCCTTCCTTGCCCGCTCTATCGCTCCCTCATTTCTTGCTCCCCTCCAAACTCTTTGCGGCAACCACTTAGTCCCCACTACAGATGTTTGAGGCCACACTTCTCGTACCCATAACAAAATCCCTTTTTATTTTCCTAAGAAGAGCCACACCCGTATCCCTTACCTGATCATTTTCCCCAGCATGCATAATCACCCCATCTGGAGGCCCATAGCTTTCCCTCAACCCAGCCAACATAGGAAACAACTGATCCCAGCGAAGCCCCCCAAACCCGGACCATCTTACCACAACCTCTTTCTAGCTGCAACCCAGTTGCCTGCCAACAACCCTTTTCTCAGCTTCTTTCCCCGCCCACTTAACCATAGAATGACCCACAAACCAGATTTTTGACATCTGGCCCGGCCTCCTAGCAGCATCTGAAAAAGAAATTACAAAATCACTTACAAATCAACAACATCCTACTAAATGCAACCCTCCTGCTACCTCCTTAAAAAATTATTTAAAACATTCCGTTTGCCCCGGTCCCTGACATACCCTTTGTAACTCCTTTACTTCCAGCTCACAAACTTTTTCACCTACTCCTCTGAATCGCCCAGCCTGCTACTTTCAGATGCTGCACCCCTCCTAAATGAATGAGTTCCAACCTCCTAACCTTTCCCACACCACTAGTAACACCTTCCTCAGGATCCTATCCTTCCTGGCCATCTCCTTATCCCTCTCCGGAAACCCCCCCGGTCATCTCCTACCTGTCCCCCTATATTTTGCACCTTTCACCTAACCTTTAAACCATACACCTAATCCCACTTAGACCCCCTTTCTCCTCTAACCTATACCCTCCTGCTCACACTTGGCCCCCACCTTTCCTCACCTTACTAATATGGCCCTGCGTTGCTGACCCTGCACTGGTGGCCCACGTGCCCACCCGTCCATGCAAGCCCTTTTCTTTATTACTCCTCTTCGCCACTGCACCAGTGGCCAAACCTGCGCCCCCGTCAATGCAGTCCATTCCATATCACTAATCTTCAAGCTCCTTGCGTCCATTACCCCCTGTTTCCCTGTTTCCCACCTGCACCAGGGGCCCAGTGCAGGCCCAGTGCAGGCCCCTTTCCCCCTTACTCCTCTCCACCGCTGCAGCAGGGGCCAAACCTGCGCCTCCGTCCATGCAGTCCATTCCATATAAATTCCTTCGTTGCTCCATTTTTTCCCCCAGCTGCACCAGGGGCCCTAGCGCACCCCTGTCCATGCAGAGCCATCTCATCACTTCCCCCTGCTGCACCAGAGGCGCTCCTGCACCCCCATCCATGCAGCCTAAAGCTTACTCACCTTGTTGTGCGGCAAGCGTGAGGGCTTCTCCACTGTCGTCCATGCCCTCCAAACGACGGCCACCACCCCTTAACACATTTCCACTGTTACATCCCCCCTGCGGCCCTCCCCTGCCCTACCTAAGCGCCTTCCTCCTCACCCCTCTCCTACCTCCTTTGGATCGCCCCCAAAACCTCTCATCAAACCTTGTGCCCCCCTCCTTTTCCGATAAACTGAGCCCGACCTACCAAAACACCCCAATTTACCTGGCATGCGGTCCTTCCCCCCCACCTCCTTGCCCCGCTCCCCGCCCTGACCCAATGTCTCCTACCTAAAACAATCTGTAACCGGATGCCGACACGCACACCTGCTGCACTCGTGTTTAAATTTGCACATACACCTTGTGCAGCCATCTTTATTGAATGCCCAACATGCTGCTGAGGGCTAACCCCTGCCTCCTACCCCCGCCCCTTGCGGGGCGGGGCGACCAAGAAAGGGCCGGTAAGGCACGGGTAAACTGCTTGCCGTGTGTACCGTTGGAGCTGCCCTCATCTGCGCCATCCATTGCAACCGGAGATCCACATCTATCTCCCCCCAAACCACCTCACTGTCCTTCGCCAACCTTGCTCTAAACTCCTCGTCATACCGCACCCAACCGAAGCCCCCAAAACTCGTAAATGCTTTCGTAATCACATCCATATATTTTAGCAGAGCCACGCATCGCTCCGGGAATTTCTCACAATATACGCTGGCATAAATGATAAATGCTGACGTCCAATTCTCAATAGTCACTGGGACCTTTGGGCCCAAAGCCAGTTCCCTCTCTTCTTCCTTAGACCCCTCCTTTGCTCTCACTTCCCTATGGAGCAGCTTAAAAACATCTACAAATTCCCCCGCCTGAATCTTCTCCCTGGTCACTGCCATCAAGTGCGCCCCCAAAGGTTTTTTGATACCCATGTACGGCAGTTTTTTCTCCTTGCCTTTCACTTCAACCTCCTTTTCTTTTGCAACTTGCACCTCGAGCACCAATGGCTCCACCACCTTGTCCGTTTGAACCTCGACTGAGCAAATTCCCTTCTCATCCCCCAAGGCTCCAATGGCCTGTACACCAACCTCTTTCCTTACCCCTTGCAGGCCAGGCCCTTCATTACCCGTCCCCAATCTCGTGTCCCCTCTCTGCCATGCAGATGACCATTCCCTTTCCCGCTCACCTCTTTGCACACAGCCCGTCTGTGGTCTGGCGTCCACACCGATGCTCCTCATCTCTTTTCTTAACGGGCTCCTACTGCGGGGACAAAACATGTCAGCAGACTCACCCAGCCAATTGCTCCACCGACCTCTTGTCATCCGACCGCCCTGCACCTGTCTTTCCCAATCCCACCTCAAACTTCTTCTCTCCTCCCCCCTTTCCCTTACAGCCCTATAACCTTCTTCCTCCCACATAATCCTCCAATCCAACTTCATCACCGCTTAAATACCATTGTGGATGCGAGTTCATGCTTGAGTTGAGTCGATCTTCTTCCTGCGAGCCCGGGGCGTTTGCCCCACCACTCCTTTGACGTCTTCTCGGCGGGGCCGCAGAAACCTCTGCCTGGTCCTCTTCTCTCGGGTGAGGCGTGCAGTCCTCCACCCTGTAATCCTCCTCGCTAGGGGGCATGCTGCACCCTCTAGGCTCTCCTTGCGCTGACCGAGGAGGGGCCATTCTTAAATCCTCTCCCTCCACTTGAAGAGTGTGGGCTGCGCAGCGCCCTCCGCCCTCACTCCTCCTAACCAGGGGGGCCGTTCCGTGCCCCTCCCTAACCTCCTCAATTGATGGGGACCTCTCTCTCCTTCTCCCACCTGCACTCTTCAGCAGGTAATTACCCCCTTTTCCCCTCTGCCCTGTCGCCCACTTCTGTGCCCCCTCACCGCCCCCACCTTGGTTCCCTTGACCAACCCCTTTTTGAGCACTCCTAACATCCCCACGGCTATCATTAACTCCATCCCTCTCTGGCTCCCCAACCGAAATCATTTCTCCCCTGGACGCTCTCCTATCTACCTCCCTCCTCATCTTCCTGCCCCTGGATTCCCAAACCTCCCCTCTCCCCGCCGCGGGGGTGCAAGCCACCACTGCCGCGAGAGCCCCATCTGCCGCTGCTCTACGCTGCGGCCTACCCCCACCTGCCTCCCCCTGTCCCGTGACATCCCCCACCGCCCCTTCCAGCTGGCCCTTAAATGCCCTGCTAATAATCTCCAGGGCCTCCCTCAGCGCCCTGGCATCCACCAAGCCCTTTTTACTAGCTCCCTGTTCCACCATCGTGCCCAGCTAATATGGCTGTGCACTGAAATATTCCCCTTAATCGTTCACCTAGTGACACTAAGCCCCCGAGCCAACCTACCCGTGGACAGCTACCCAGTACACTTGAAAAGCCCAGGGAGGAGACTTAGCTAAGAAAATAAAGATCTTCTTGTACAGCATTAAATAACACTTTTAATTCCCCGCTAACAATATTACCCCAGAGTTATAATTGTAGATTTCCTTATTTATATTATTTAATGATTTATTTATACATATGCTTATTATTTATTTATTTATTTATTTATTTATTTATTTATTTTTGATACCCCCTAAACTTACCCTTGACCTTGAAAACCCCTCTACTAAGCCCTAAATTGCCCCCAAACGAAAACCCCCAAAACCAGGAGCCCCAAGCTCAAATTGGGGCCAAGAAAATGGCCGCCCAACACTGCACCCTGGTGGCGCGCAAGCAGCACCACACCTAAAGGCATAGAAAACAGAGCGGTCCCTTTAAGAGAGCCGCACTGCCCACTTTCGACCTAATACCGCTACCACGCACTGCTGCCTTTGTAGGAGCAAGGAAACAGGCAACGACGCTCCAACTACAAGCCCTCACCCACGGACCCAGCGCGGCCACGGGAGGGAAAGCACCGGCGCTGGCTGCCAGATTTACCCTGAAAAAAGCTCCACAACAAGAGCCACGTGGGCCGGCCGTTTCACTCTTCCCACGCCGTGCCGGACTTGGAAAACCTGACATAGGAAAACCCTGTTCCCCCACCCACGCACACTAAATTAGGCCGGCGGCGGCTACGGTAAGAGGGCGTACCTTATCTCCGGTACCCTCAGCTATAATGTAACATTTTTATTTATTATTATTATTTTATTTTTTTAATTCACCTAATGTTGAACTATGCCTAACCTCCCCCCAATTATGCTAAACCAGACCATCTAACTACACTAACACACTAACCTCCAGAACTGAGGGCCCAGCTCCACAGTGGAGGCTCGGGAGCAGGCGACCAGGACTCAATCTCACGTCCCAACTGTCGCCTGCCTCCCGAACCTTCCCTGACAGCTTAAATACCCCTTGGAGGCGCTCTCCCCCCCACGGCCAACTCGCTGGCCGTGTGCAGCACCAAAATACACCCCGGGGGAAACATTTTGCGTTCCCCTGGGGCCCCCCTTCTGCTTTCCGAAATCATTAGAGGAAAGCACCTATTGCAGTCAAGCCACACCACAGGAGTAGCCGCTTTCGACAGCAGAATCTAGCACTAATGTGGAGTAGATACCCCCAGATAAGTGCTTGAGGTATCTCCTCCACATGACCGACAACCTTGTATTATAGAGGTGCGGTAAAAGTGCCAATATTTTACAAAATTAAATATTCATAATGAGCCCAAAGCCCTCTGCCCTGTGATAAAAGCCTGTTACACAACTCTGCCAGGATTTGTAACCAAGACGCTGAACCAATTCTTCCAAGGTTCAGATAATATAATCCTCTTCTGGCAGGTAACTGATCACTTCATTGTCCAGGCTGCCTGGCCTAGGCTGCTCCTCCTACTCCAGACTAGACATGCGCTTCTCTGCCAGTTACTATTCACAATATTGAGGTTTTTCTTTTCTTTTAAGCAAAGCTCTGAAAACGTCACTCTATCGCCAGTATCTCTGGCATTCATTTTGAATGAGAGACTGCCTTCCCTTCTCTGGATAGTCTTTGATGCTTCTGTACTCTTATCTTTTTTTCTTTCACAGTACCAGGATGGAAGAAATATCACAGACATGCACTACAAGTGTAATGAATAGCAATGAAAGTAGAAGCAGGACAGGAAAGGTGGTGTCCCGGAGACATAATGGGTCTCATTACACGGTAGGCGGTAAACCATGGTGCTATTAGCGCCATGGTTCATGCCGGTAATTTACTGGTACCGCCTTGGAGGAAAGGGGAATTACTGCCCTATTCCAAGGTTGGCGGGGTGGTAATTCCTCCTTCCTCCATTGCCCTTCCCCATTCCCATATTTGCCCCATAGGGCCGAATGGGAATGGGGAAGGCGCTAATTACGGCACCGCAAATTGCGGTACCGTAATTAGCTCCACTGGTCCCTTTGCGGGTTGGTTTTTAATGCCTGCAAAAAGCAGGCGTTAAATTACCCACCGCGCAAAGGGACCTCGTAGTAAGGCGGTAAGGATTTACCGGTACCGGTAAAATACCTGTACCGGTAAACCCTTACCGCCTACCGTGTAATGAGGCCCATACTGTCTTCTGGAAGAATTGGTTCCAGATCTGTAGTCTATGAGTGCACTTGAGGCACCTGTCGTGTTGTCCTCAACCTAGAGCTTGTGCTACATTGAGGAAGCAAATGTCTATGGTATCCTTGATGTGAGGCATAGTGAAGACTAAGGCATAATGCAGTAGCAGGGCTTAAAAAGCCTTTATACCAGGCCATCTGTGGCAGGACGTTTTATTGGATCAAATTTCTGGTGCATTTTTCATTCCTCTCACTGTGTAGAACCAATGGAGATGGATTCCCCACATGTGTTGGGACGGAAGAGTCGGGTTAACATTCACTGGTCTTCTTGATGGTCCTTCAGGACCTTCCAAGATGCTGCACGAACTGCAGGAACTAGGTGTGGTGTAATTGCTGAGATTCTTTGGCTACGAGAGCAACGCCAAGAAATATCAACCAAACCACTGAATACTCTGTCACAACCCTTTAGGTCCTGACTCATGTTGCTGAACAATGCTATCAGACGCACTCTTGTCTGGTCCTGTCTGCTGGTGATTTCCACTGTTCTTGCAGATCCCTCTGTCATTTCCCCTTTGCTCCTAGTCATTCTGCATGTTCTTCCATTTTCCGCTCGCCTTGGCTGCTACCCACCCTCTTTCGCTAAGGCTTATCTTATTCCTGCTCAATCACTTCGGCGTTCACTACACCTCCTCGAAGGCTCTTGCTCCTTTCACTCCAGCGTGCCTTCAGCAGTTAACGGCTGGTAACAGGCCCTAAAGAACTGTCTGTCCTGAATGCTAATGGCTGCTGTGTCTGTAGACTTGTCAACAGAACCCTGTGCTCTCATTGCTCTAAGAAGACCTTAGCATGCTGCTTTACCCAACATACACAACCCAAATTAGGAGTACCGATTCTCCAAAAAAGAAGAATGTTGAGAACACAGCAAGCCAGCCAAGCCTCCTTTACTCTGCACCAACTCTACACCTCCAAACAGTGAACAAAGCTTTTGCCCCCTGAGGGTTTCCTCTTCTGAAGGTATCCATCGCACAGCTGGTCATCAGCGCTGGCAGGGAGGTGTCTGGAAGGGGAAGGCTGTATCGCTTTGAATCCAGAACGAGATCTTTCAAGGTAAGGCCTGTCGCTGACTACTCTTGAAACACTTACTGTTTAGTGGATTGAATACAGTATTATAAGCCACATTTTTGGACAATTATGTACTTGTTTCTTTATTGGCACAATCATTGGCAGATGAACATTCTTTATGTCATGGTTTTTACACCATTTGCTGACAGTATGCATATGTGTAGATGGTGCTGGATTTTTCACCATGTTGGCGAAAAACCTGGATTGGCCCAGTTCTAACATGGGTACATAATTTTAATTAACGTTATGTGGATTACGTTTTCTACCTGTACGTTTTCACATAAGTATATTTAGGAAATATTTCAGAAGAAACATGGAAGCAACAACAAACAAAAAAAATAGTTATCAGTGTCACTAAATCTGTCAGGGAATAGACATAGAGACACAGTAGTTTACTGCTTTACTGCTGTAGTTTATTGATGTGATTCGTACATAACACTAGCCGATCAATAGCAACACCAGATTCATTAAAAATGAAAATGAAGCGCCCCTTGAGTTTCGTGGGAATTCAGTCTTTTTGATCTTGGGCGAACAACATGTATGTTAGATGGTTTACGTAGTGAGACAAAGATGAAGTCAAGGAGGAGTAAGGAGACCCACCACATTCTGTAATTGGCGAGATTCCAAATGTTGTCAATTGCATTTCTCAAATTCTTTGTCAGAGCCTACAGTAGCATATTAGTTTATGGTTCCATATTTATTCTGGGGTATATGCAAAACATATTTCAATTACTTGAATATAATTAGGCTATGACGTCAGTAATAATCGTGGGCGAACTTTCTGAAAAGTGATCTGAAGCCGACCAGGAATCTGGAAGAAGGAAACCAAGAGAAAATGGATCTCTGCCCATCTGTGAATGTTATCCTAATATGACAGCAAAGTAAACTCTGCAGTAAAATAGATTAGGATAGTGCACCTGCTGAAGAGATCTATTTATACCCTTCCTGTCTAAGGTTTGAATCTGGGTTAAACATCTCTGCCTTTCATCCTTCTGAAATTGATAAAACTAGTAAAGTTGAAGTGGGCAATTGTAAGATTTCATGTCAGAGCAGCAGAGTTAGTCACTCCCAAAACTAATGCGTGCAATGGTTTTAGCCAATGCATTATTTGTGTTGCAGCACAGGATCCTGAAAATTCATGGGTCACCTTTGCAAATAAGATGAACTGCGCATAATACAAATAAAAAAAAGACATTCTCTGCACATTTTCTATTTGTGTTACACTTTGTGAGTGTAACACAAAATGTTTTTCAAGAAATTGTTTTTTGTCACCTGAAAACAAAAGTTGGTTTCTATGTCAAAAGAACAGCCAGGTGTAAGCCATTGTTCATTTATACTCTGAGCCTAAACAGGGGTTGGGCGGAGTAGTAAAAATGTGGTGGTAACGCTATTACCGCCGCATTACCTCCAAATCTCGAGTTTAAGCTGGAGGTAATTCTACAGCTTTCCACCCATTGTCAGCGCTATTATCACCAGCACCATTAGCGCCAGCAGTAATAGTGGTAATAGCACCAAAAAAGCCTACAGAATTCTATGAACTCAAAATAAATCAGGATTAACAGCACTTCACAACTCGGGATCTGGCGCAAATTGGGCTGAACTGAGTTGGGTACCGCTAATAGCGTTGGGCAGTATCCTGGCCCATTTACCACTAGGATACGGCCCAACTTGTGATGAAGCCCCTGTGTTTACTTTGCATGTCCGTTGGGGGGTCTTTTACACAAGTTTGTATTCTGTTTGCTGGGAACATGGGCTGGCAGAAAAAGGATCTGAGCTTTTTAACCCACTGTTTACAGCAATATTTCATTAGCATGAAATTGTCATGAGTTTAACTCAAATCTGTCACTGAGTCGCTTACAAATTTGGCAGACCACGAATCATCTGAATACAGTGACATTTTGGAAAAGTCAGCGTTCAGACCAATTTATTCGGACCACAAATCAAATCCATCACAACATATAGCCTGCAGTGGGGGTGCCAGGAATCAAATTTAGGTGGGGCACAGAGGGGGCCAATGTAGGGGAGCCACAGACAAAAGTAGGGGATGCACCCATAAAAGGTCAATTTGTGACATCAGAAGCACTCTTGCAGAGATGCTTTTGTGCACACCAACCACCACACCCCACTGCACCTACCCTCCCATCAGAGTGTACGCACAAAACCATTAAGTTACTAATGAGCCACCATTAGCGGTTTTGTGAGCTAAATTCTGATTGCAGGTGCTGCTCTTGGCTGCGGGGGGAACTTAACAGCTCTTCATTGTTGTGCGGCATCATTGATTGTGGCCCTGTGTATGAGCTGTGCTGGCGGACACAGCACTGCAGAGAAAGTAGCCCAGCTGAGGTAGGGTAGGGTGACAAGGGTGGGGCAGGATTTCAGAGGAGGGGCCCGGGCCCCCCATACTCCCTAGCAATGCCACTTATGGCCTGTACTTTAGAATATCAAGAGGCATTTACCCTGATGGCGATTAGCTATCCTACCCTAAAGTCAAAAACTTAAAAAGAAAAATCCTCTGCTTCTACTAAAATTTGAAGGAACCAAGTGCTTGAGCTTGAATTTTTGTAGCCCCCAGCCCCCTGGTGCACCTGTGTTCCATCCGTTTCCCTGCACCTTGATGTCCTCCCTCCTCCCTCTTCCCAGCCCGCTCTCTGGCCCAGATTGGCTCCTTGAGCACTGCTTGTTGCACCTACATTTGCAATGCTCTCCCTGCTGCCTCTCCAGCTCCACAGCGAAGCAGGCGAGTTGAATACCCCACAGCCCCTCCTGGGCCCTGGCCTCGCTTTGTTCCGGCCATTTTGGTAGCCCCCAGCTCCCTGGTGCACCTGTGTTCCATCCACTTCCCTGCACCTCGATGTAGTCCCTCCTCCTGCCTCCCAGCCCCCCTTCTCCGGCCCCGATTGACTCTTTGAGCACTGCTTGTTGCACGTACATGTGCGATGCTCTCCCTGCTGCCTCTTTAGCTCCACAGCGAAGCAGGTGAGTTGAAAACCCCACAGGCCCTCCAGGGCCTTGGCCTCACTTTGTTCCAGCCATTTTTGTAGCCCCCTGTTGCACCTGTGTTCCATCTGCTTCCCTGCACCTCAATGTCCACCATCCTCCCGCCTCCCAGCCCGCCCTTCGGCCTAGACTGGCTCTTTGAGCACTGCTTGTTGCACCTACATGTGCAACACTCTCCCTGTTGCCTCCTTAGCTCCACAGTGAAGCAGGTGACTTGAATACCCCACAGGCCATGCTGAGCTCTGGCCTCACTTTTTTCCTGCCGTTTTGGTATCCCCGAGCCCCCTGGTGCACCTGTGTTCCATCTGCTTCCATACACCTCAATGTCCTCCCTCCTCCCGCCTCCCAGCCCGGATTGGCTCTACCAACAGCCTTAATCGACCACTCCAGGGCAGCCCCCTGCCCATGCAGCACCTTCGGCTAAGGGCCCTGAGGCAAAGGGCAGCTCCCACATTGACGACTCCAATGTGTGTCTGCAGATGTCAGCAAGCGAAGCCAGTGACCAGCTGTCAACCAAAGTTAGTGTAGCATGGGTGGGGAGTAGAGCAATCACTCTACTCCAGTAAGCCCTGCCACTTTACATTACCTTACATAAGAACATAGCTTGCCGGGCTAATATCCCTTGCATCACTCTCACAGGGAACACTCGACACTAGCATTTGCCCGTTACATATGTACTACATATGTACTCTCAAGTATAGGTATATCAAACCATCTCTTTGCTATAAAATTAAACCTACTGTACTATATTCTGAAACCTTCTGCATTGTGAAACCTAGGCCTTTCGCCCAATATATAGGACTTTCAAACCTAGGCGTAGCCTCCATCTATTATGTGGTTAATATACCATTAACCATCAGCCGGCGTCACAACAAGACATAATTGTGAATGTTAGCAAATGCTGCATTTAGATAGCAATGTGAATGCTAGCAATTGCCGCATTTAGATAGAATTGTGAATGTGAACAAATGCCGCACTTAGATAGAATTGTGAACATGAGCCTGCGCCGGACCCGGACAGAATTGTGAATGTAAGCAAATACCAAACCTGGACAGAATTGGGAACGCTAGCAAATTCTGCACTTAAATAGAATTGTGAAAATGAGCCTGCGCCGGACCCAGACACAATTGTGAATGTTAGAAAATGCTGCACTTAGATAGAATTGTGAACATTAGTATGCACCGGACCCAGACAGAATTGTGAATGTTAGCAAATGCCAACTTAGAATTGTGAACATTAACCTGCGCTGGACCCAGACACAATTGGGAATGTTAGCAAATGCCATACTTAGACAGAATTGTGAATGTTAGCAAACGACACACTTGGATAGAATTGTGAACATTAGCCTGTGTCACACCCACTCACCAGTACTCTCAAATCTAGGTGTAGGCTCCATCTCTGTCTAGTGTGCTGGAGGGCAGAGCGACCTCTCAACGGGCCCATGAGATTCAGAGCTCACCCTCCGGCACCTTAAAACAAGATAGCTGCACCTTGAGGAGGATGGGGTGTAGGATTCTCTTACTCCAACACCAATCAATAAGGACAAGTCAATGGTTTGGCAAAGGGAAGTCTGTTTAATGACAAGTCCAAAAAACGGGGAGACAAATGGTAATCAACAGTGATGCAATCGCCTGTCTCGCTTCAACTCCCCAATTCTTCATGCAAACAGTAACTTTTAAAGCGATTTCTCATAATCATTGACGTGCAATACTCATAAGTTTGACATGCAATTCTATTGGTTGGAAAAGGTAACTTAAGTATAGGTGCTATATCTGTATATGGTAACAGAGCATGAGGATTGGATAACTCTTATCAGGTGGGCATCTACACCCATCCCTCTACATCACTCGTGAAAGACCTCACTACAAATACGACGTCTAATTGGCTGTATAAGCTATAGGACCCTAGATTATTTGGTCCATTGTGATTGGGTATGTTACACCCCTAGACATAAATCTCCACTTTAATTAGCAGCATGCAGAATGGACATCAAGTTGCGGAGTGCCCCAAGATTCACCCTGCCTCCCTTCCATCAATCGGTACTTTAGGGCTATGTGTCAATTAGTTGGCCGAGGTTGGCCTCGACACTGTAGCTCTTATCAGGAAATATGGCATCCTCGGGTTCTGGGTGACATCAAACGTTGGTACCTCTTTGCCCTTGGCTGGTCACGTGTCTGTTCACCGTGAATCTGCTTCGTTCTCCTTCTTTTTGTGTATTTGATTCTTCCATAGCCTCTCCACCTGCCTGGGGCCTCCTTATCTCGAACTTCACTGGCTGGCAGCTATGCTCTGAAGTTTCGATTCTTCGAGGTTGCCGCTCTCCTCCCTTCTTAGAGTTGACCTCGAATTCCCAAGCATGAGCTACTTCTCACTGAGTTTTGATTCCGCTCTTCCCTTCTGGCTTTAGCTGGAATATGAATCTCGGCCTGTTTTACCCCTTGCGGCCTGGGCTTAATTCTGCTTTACAAAATGGAGTCACACTTGTACAATGTGCTTCGTTGAGGTAGACATATAGTTGGCGCTTGCCGCTCTATTCTTCTACTAAGCATTACAAGCAGTTCCGTTTCTTTGGCTTCTTGCGTTCCAAGCCTATTTACATGCATTTAGTTGGTCACATATTTTCATCTCACTTCATGGTTACGTTTCTTTATATTAACATTGTTTCTTCTTACACGTCCATTACATCGTTATTCCTTGCATTTCGTCCTTGTGTGTCAACTTTCGTTCGTCGTTTATATTCATTCGTACGTCTGTCTAGGCTCTTATGTCATCACCATTTGCCCTCCATTAAGGCTCTTTGGGTCTCTACGGGGACAGTTTGTAAGTGGTATTCATTTCGTGTCAGCTGCTGGTACGGGTGTCTCAATGGGTACCAAGCTGCCCATGGCTGTCTGGTTCAGGCACTTCAACAGGTATTACATTTCTGATGGGCACTGGGCAGAGGCCTACAATTGTTCTCTGTTGGTTCATTTGTTCCTCGTACATCACATTCCTTGGCGAGTATGTCCCTGGTACCTCGAAATGGGGGCTGGGGTGCAGGCCATGTCTGGGACCTCCTCTACACTCCCCCCTCTGGTCGGTTCATCGACCACTTCTGCATCCTCCTTTGGGTTTGTCTTATTTGGCTCTTCTGTTTCTTGTTCATTGTCTTCTGGGTCTGTACACGATGGTGTGAACGTATGTATCTTTGGAGTCCATATTTTTATCCCTCCTTTCAGACTTCCTGCTGTATTTACATGTTCGTCTTTGTTCCAGGTCATGAGCTGACATTGTCCATTTGGGCTGTAATAGATCCACTTTCCTTCGTACCTTCGTTGTTTTCTGGGATTCACAAACTTTGTTCCTTCTGGTGCAAATTCGCTAGCCCTCACACAGTCTCAGATTTCTTCATCAGTCAGGTCTCTGGGCTTCCATCCTGGTTTGACATCGACCATGATCTTCATTCCAATGTCTTTCTTCGCAGCTTTCTGGCATTGTGTGACAATTATCTTGATAACACAAAATCCTAGCAGTATCATTACTAGCAGGGCTGCCAGAATTCTGAATATGTCTGCCATCCATTGTGGGACCCATAGAAATAGTGTTCCAAACCAGCTGTCATCATCAACCTCGTCAGTTTCGTTGATCATCTGGTTCTGCAGTTTTGTCAGCATACTTATAGCTTCTGTTAAAGTTCCATTTTCTTCATCATGCGAAGGTATAAATGTGCAACACGATTCTCCGATTTTTGCGCAAACACCTCCATCGCAGTGATGATGTCGAGTACATATCTGTTCTGGAGGGTCATCAATCGGATTGCTCTTAATTCTTCTTTAATTGCGTTGAATCCTTTTATGGTGATGTTGATGGTCTGCAATAATTCCCATCTGGTTATCTGCAACCGTATTTACTCCAACTTGGATGTGTGGCAAGAGTATTGTTGTGAATAATGATGAGATGAGGCTAAACAGCCTGTGTTCATATGGGATCACATAAAATGCTTCTTCTGATTTGGCAGAAAAGTAATTCTCTCTCTTGATTCGGGATACCAGTTCCACAGACCTCCTCTTCCTCATGTGAGCATCTGTTTTTGGGAAGCTGTCAATACTCAGGTCACGTTTTGGGATCACTAGTGCAGGAACGTGGACGTTCACTATTGTGCATATGCCTCCCCAGTTTTTCGGTAGTCTCATGTATACTTTGGATCCACACGCCCAGTAATGATCCATAATCAGTGCGGTTCCCTGAGTCATTCCGGGAGCTTCAAAAATGTGTCCACAGTTCTGATTCTCTCCCATCTTCCTCGTGCCATTGTTCCTGAAGCACAATTTTGGGCTTTCCAGTGGCACTATCTGCAATGGTCCTCCTCTGTCTTCGACCCATGTCAGCAGCTTTACCAATTTTGGCCATAGAGGTTTGCACAGTTTTTGTGAGTTTTCTATTGCTTCTTTGCAGGCTCCAAAGACCATCCATGCTCGGCATATCACTACTCCTTCTTCCCATCCGTTTGGAGAAAGCACTGTTCCCCAAATCTGCATCTGGCCTCTATTCTTCCAACTTTGGGCTTCTTCTGGAGTTTTTCCTTGGACGTTCAGTCTCGGGTTTATCACCCATCTAGTTCCTGCTCCTTGCTCTTCTGGCTTTGCATTCCTGATCACGTGATTCCTGGTATGGGCTCTGTTTCTTGTCTTAATGTCCTGGACATTATCATCTTCATCGGGATATGCTGTTTCTGTTGCCCATATCAGTGAGGCATCTTTTCCCATGAACTGCCCTCTGGTGCTGCACATTGCTACGTGTGACAAACAGTGTGCTGTTGGGACATCAATTTCTGCAGCCACAAAGATCTTGGATTTTCCCATGCTGTACGGTAGAAGTGCACAGACGTAGCATTCTCCTTCTGATTTCTTCTTCCGACCTCTTTCATGTATTGGTACCAAATGTTATTTCCTAGATGTGCTGTGCTATCCAGGTAATCGTTTAGTCGCATCATGGGCCTGGTGTTTGTCATTTTTGTTGGAAATGGTATGCTTGTCACTCTAGTCCCTGTAGTTTTATTTTTCAGCTCTTCATGTAGTTTCTTTGCTTTGGCTATAATCGGGAATACATTAGCTATCATCATTTGTGTCTTTGCAGTGAATTCTCTTGTAGCCCTTTCTGTCTTCTCGAGGGCTTTTGCTATATCTTCTTTAGTTGGTCTTTCATTTGCTTCTTTTCGGTCACCTTTATTATTTTCAGGGACTGGTTGTCTGGTAAGCAGTCTCGTACTTTCTGTTGTCTTTGTTCAAGGTTCTGTAACCATTGACACTTGTCCTTGTTTGTGTGCATTCAGTGTGTGTGTGCGTGTCGTGGTCAGTGCTGTATTTTCATTCATTCCGTGCTGACCCTGTCTCCAGCTTTTTTCTTCATTCGTTATCACAAGTGTGTATGAATCACTGCTAATTACGTTCAATTTTAGTTTGTTTTCCTTACCATCAGATTTTCTTGGAACCGGAATGACTATATAGGGTCTGGGTGCTTTAGTAGGATTCATGTGTACATTATCTGGTGGGTGCACTGAAATTGGAACACTTCGTGCACCAATAAAGAATACAGTTCTGATTGTTAGTGGCAGAAAAACAATAATAATCACTATGCATATACACATAATCATGCGGTATGACAATTTGCAGCATTTTCTTCCAGGAAAGTGGGGGTGCCCCTCGGTTTGTGGAAGGACCAGGTTACTGTTCTGGGCCCCCATCTCGATCATGTCAATGTCAGTGTTTAATTCCTTTCACTTACTCCATTATTGTTTCTCAGAAAGTTTGTAACATAAGTGTCTTGTGCTTCGTAAGTGTCCCCCCTCTTGCGGGTGACGATTGTCTTGGATTACAGGATGCAGTTGCCTTGCTAGACTATGGAAAAAGATTAGACTAACACCTTTGGTGAGGCACGTTCATTATGAATTTTCAAAATAGGTCAATTACCAGTCCACCCCCAAATTTGATTCTGTCCTGAATACATGCTGGATACTGTTTATGCAAAGAATGGAAAGATGGTAGTCAATCAAAATCAAAGTCAAAAATAAAAAATAAGAAATAATAAAAATAAGACGGTGAAGTTCTCGTCTCGACTCTCTCGATCTGTCCCTCGGCGGAAAGATGAAGAACTGTGCCTCTGTCTCCTGGATCTGTCCCTCGGTGGAAAGATGAAGAACTGTGTCTCTGTCTCCTGGATCGGTCCCTCGGCGGAAAGATTTCACTCGAATCTCCATAGGCATTCTCGTTGAAAGTTGGACAGCTCCACTTGGAGCATGATTCCATGGAGGAGTGTTCCCAGGTGTGCGACATTAGCTGGATCTCTGATGAAGGTGATGACGTCTAACTCGGCAGGTCTCCCCACCATTTCTGGATAGTCAGTGACTAGACGGAATAGGACATTATGCACCAGTCGGCTGTCTTCGGGTGACAGGGACATTTGTCCTGCTTTGCTGGGTTCTGGATCACAGGCCTTTCTTTTGACGTGAACAATCTCTGCACTTTCCTGCAGCGTAGGTTGCGACCACGTAGCTGAGCTTAATCCACAGCTGGTTCAAATGTTCAGTGTTTCTTGGGTCTCTAATGTAGGTAAGTGTGTCCGTAGTTCTCCCGACAAGTCCTGGGCATTCCTCTATGATGCGAAAGAAAAGTGTATACGTAAGTTCATCTATGATCACCTCTGGTGGAAGTATTTCTGTCCTTAGCACTGTGTTCGGGTAACTCAGCGAAGGCTTCCGCAATGACAGTCAGCAGTTTCCGGATTACTTTCTTGTTGGCAGGATCTTGAACAAAGTCTGTGGGACTGGTTGTTCTCCCTACAAGTGACGGATATGATATTACCACTAACTGGAAGTAGGTGAGTACATCCTATGTGAGATTTCTGCTGGGATATACCATAAATTCTGCAAAACAAGGACTTGGTGTTGGTTGCTTCAGGACACTGTTTTGTGCTTTTAAATGAAAAGTCTTTACTCACAGTCTATCAGAGTGTTGTTTTCCAACAATGTTTAAGTATGGCTTGATTCGAAAGTTCGTATTATCAGTGTGTTGTGGCTTAGATGCGCAATTCTCTTCTTCACCTTGCAACTATGATGTACAGAGTGTCCATATTATGGGCTTCATTACGAGGTTGGAGGTAGCCATGGAGCTATTAGCTCCATGGCTGCCTCCAAAACCCTTCCGACTCCGCCCTGGTGAATGGAGTAATTACAGCTCCATTCCGAGGTCGGAGGGACTGGTAATTCCCCATTCACCAGGGCCATTCCCCATTCCAATTTGAGCCCCCATAGGGCTCAATGGGAATGGGGAAGGCGCTAATAATGGTACCGCAAATTGCGTTACCGTTATTAGCTCTAGAGCCCATTTGCGGGTCCCGTCCTTAACGCCTGACAAAAACAGGCGTTAAGGAAGGACCCGCTAAGGGAACTTGTAATAGGGTGGTAAGGGATTACCAGCACCAGTGCCCTTACCGGTGCCAGTAATCCCTTACCGCCCACCTCGTAATGAGGCCCACTGTCTTTAGTCCCCTTTTGTTCGGCGGAAATGCCCAGTTTTAAGTCACAACTTGCAGAGGAGTTCCTTTTCTTGACTTTTGCCTGGGCATCACATCTAGCTCTACCTCGAGGGGTAAGGGGGGTGTTCATTCTCCGTCCCGTTACTATCTCGTGCGGTGTAAGATGATGGTCGGAGCCTGATTGGTTCCGAAGAGCATACAATGCCAGTGGCTATCCTTTCCTTTAACAAGCCGTTGAGCCCCCCCTGGAATCTCCATCAGTTGAGTCTGCCCCATATTACTATAAGCTTCTGGTGTGGCTTGGGCTACCATCATTCATTCATGGGTGCGTGCCACTTCTACTTCCATGATTGTTTCACTCTTGGATGCCATGCGCTTGGCTTTCTTGTCTGCTGCGTGATTTCTGCGTGACAAAAAATCTGTCCCGTGAGTATGGGCACTGCATTTCACGACTGCTATGCCCACTGGGAGCTGTAGTGCCTTTATCAGCCTGTCCAATAAGGCTGCGTGCTGCACTGGCGCTCCGTCCGCTCTGAGGTAGCCCCTCCTTTTCCAGCATGCTAAACCTGCGTGCACTGTTGACGTCACATAGGCGGAGTCACTGTACACCGTTACTTCCTGATCTGCGTGATTTTCAATGGCGAGTACCAACGCCAATAGTTCTGCAGCCTGCGCTGAATAATGAAATGGTATTCATGCACTGACGAGTATTTGAAATTCTCTGTTTGCTATGTGTTTCATTATGGCGACGCCTGTGTATCTTTGCCCGTCTTCTTGGTCGATTCTCGAAGAACCATCAATGAAAACGATCTCACCACCCGCAGGGGCATTTTCTTTTACCCTGGGGATTTCGTCATAGAATTCTTCATATTCTTCAATCACAGTCATGTATCGGCTCTCCTTCAGTGACTGGCTCAGCTATGAATGTAGCTGGGTTTACAGTTTTGCATCGAACTATTTTGATCGATGGATTGGATATGATTACTTCATATGCAGAAGCTCTCTGAGATGTCAATGTCCCTTTTGGTTTCTCTAAGATGGCGAATAATGAGTGCTCCACGTATAACGTCATGGAGCATCCCATTACAATGGTTGTCGCCTTCTCAATGGCGAATGCTGCGGCAGCTAAACTTTGTTTGAATGGGAACTGGCCTCTCTTGACTGGGTCCAGATTTCTACTGTAATACGCCATGTGCTTGTACCACAACGAGGTTCTTGGGGCGAGTACTGCCGTCATAACTCTGCCATCTGTGTGCGAGAACAGGTAGAATTCCTCTGCGTAATTAGGAATCCCAAGAACTGGTGCCGTACAAATAGCTCTCTCTCTGCAAACCCTTTGTCCATTGCCTCAGTCCATTCAATCTGTCCCTTTGTCACTTGGGCCTTTTTTAGGGCCTAGAGTAGGGGCTTGGTATATGAGCTGTAGTCGAAGACCCATGCTGTAACATAATTGCATAGGCCTAGGAAGCTCTGCATTTGCTTTATCGTGAGTGGCTTAGCCGTGTTCATAATAGCTTCAGCCCTTTCTGGGGTGACCTTTTTCCCTTCATGCAAAATTAACTGGCATATGTACAGCACCCCTTGTTGACAGTATTGTAGCTTTTCCTTGTCAACCTTATATCCTTTCTCAGCCAGTATAGTCAGTAGCTGGATAGAATAGCACCTGAATTGCTCTTTTGTGGTGCTGCAGATCAGAATGTCATCCACATACTGCAAAACAACACTGTCTACTGCAATATTGCTTAGGTCCATTTGCAGGACTCTGTTAAAGATGGACAGGGATTCAAAATACCCTTATGGCAACCTCGTGCTTTTCAGAAGCATTTGTCTGAAAGTAAATGACCTTAGATCTTGTGAGTCACGGTGCAGCAGGATTGAGAAGAAAGCATTTTTCAAGTTAATCACTGTGAAATATTTCACCTCAGTTGGTATGTTACATAGAATTGTAGATGGATTAGGGGCTAGAGGGAACTCGGCTTCAACAATATTGTTTAATGCTCTTAAATCTTGGATTAAACGCCAAAACCCTCCCTTTGATTTCTTGATGGGATAAATCACCGTATTACAGGGTGATTCTGACGTCACTAGGATGCCCTGGTCCATCATGGCGGCAATTGTCTTCGCGATCCCTTTATCTGCTTCTCTGGACATGGGATATTGCCGCGCCCTTGGTAAAATTGCTCCTGGTTTCAGTTTAATTTTCACTTCTCCCGCCCCTTTCAGGAGGCCTACGTCATAGGGTACTGTAGTCCATACTGAGACAGGCACCTAGGCCATGTCGTCATCAAAGTACGCGGAACGGATCAGCGCTAACATTCTCTGTGGCACTTCTCGTTTGATCATTTTGACCCAGAATATGAGACTTACTTCCACTCTTGTCTCTTCTAATTCAGCGTGTTCTTCGAACAAATCGTCATTGGTGATGTCAGTCACTCGATATCCTTCTTCAATGGCGATAATCGCACACACCATTGTCTGCCTTCATCATCGAACCCTTCACCCATTGCTACCTTCCCTCGTACTGCTGCAATAAGTATCGTCAAGGGTAATACTTGTCCCCTTCTTCATGCATAGGTATTCTTGGTCTGAATAGAAAGGCGTCAGGAGTTCTCATGGTCCTATTTGCAAGACCTGGGAACCCCACCATAAGCACACGTATGCCATATGCGAAGACTTCTGGTTCTAACGGTATAGCTCTATTGGCTATGTGTCCTGAGCATGCTCTAATCATTTCGCACACGTTTGAATAATGCATTCCGGGAGTGGAGCATACTATGCCTTCCTCAGTGAACGAGATTGTCATATTCAACTTTGTCATTAAGTCTTGACCCAAGATGTTTACTGGGGTCTGACGTGAATACAATAAAGGTACATTCATCTCACATTCTCCTACGGAAACGGGGAGATTGTCCGTAAAGGAAACTCTACTGTGAGCTCCTGTAAAACTCTGAGTTTCTATGGCCTGGCCGGACAAGGGAAACTTGCCTTCTCGTATGCACGAGCGAGTTGCACCCGTGTCAACTAAGAAGGAATATTCTTTTCCCCCTATGATGACATTCACCCTTGATTCCCTGTTAGGGTCTGGTGTCACTGATAGGATAGAGCACATCAGAGTTCCCAGTGGGCTGTCCGAGTTCATATATAAGTTCGGTCCACTGTATGTTTGTGGATTTTCTCCATTCCAAGGGTTGCCTCCCCTTCCGGAGTTTGTGCCCTGAGACATTTGCAGTGGTGCCTGTTGGGATTACCCTAGTGGCAGGTTCCCCATGTTTGGGGGTTGAACCCCTTGCTGTGCACCCTGCTGCAAGCCTTGTGCTTGCTGCTGCACTGTGTGATTCTGTGCACCGCCCTGTTGTGAGATAGCAGGCGGATTCACCATGCCTGCTCCCATTCCTTGTCTATTTTGCCACGTGCCTTGGCTTCTGCACGAGCGCGCCACATGTCCTGTTATATCACACAGCCAACATACTGGCGGTGGTTGGGCTATCTGTCCATATGACAAATCTGGATTGCCCATCTGTACGTTTTGAAAGCCTCCTTGGTTACTCTGGAGACCTCCCTGATTACTCTGAAATCCTCTTCCTCTAAATCCCCTTCCCCTTGGGTATAATCCCACGTTACCCTGGTTGTTCTGCGGCGAGTTAGTAGCTGGGCTTGTCTGCATGGCTCCTTCGAGAGCATACTTTGATAATTTCTTTTGCACCAGCTTTGCTTCCTCACCCTTAAGAGCTGCTTCTTTTTTCCGATTCTTTTCTTGCAACAATCTTCTATTCCTACCAATTTCTTGAGCTATTTCTGCACCGGTTCTGGCAACCCTTGGCACAATATATGGTAGAATACAGGGATAGATTTCGTCAAAGATTCATGCGTTTCGAGCACCCACGCGTCTTGGAAATTCTGGATATAAATCAACGGATCTTCTGACTCCTTCATTTTTCGAGTCATTATAGCTCCCATATCGGATGTGTCTGTGTACAGCACTCATAGTGCTTTCCACACTGCTTCTCTACAGTTATTAAATGGTGCTCCTTCATGGGTAGTGTTAATTATGGTTACACCAGGGCACCGTGCTCTTTTCCACAAATCGTCTGCCCTTTCACCAAGTATGACGATCAGGAGGCCCTTAATGTCCCCTATAGCTAACGTGACACCCCCTGTCATTTTTTCTAACTCGTGTATCCACTTCCTGGCTCCTGATGTCAGCATTGGAAGCTTTTTTTTCAGGTTCTCTCGATCCATGTGTGGCCATGGAATATATTGTGGTCTTACTCCCCGTTTTTCTAGCAGCAGGAATTGGAATGCGCAGTCTTCCTTTTCCTTCCCCATGGCTCTCCTGTCTATCACTGGGATAACATTTCCGCATCGTCGCGTCGTCTACCTGGCAATGTGCTCAATCTGTCTACATAGGCGAGTGCTGACACCCCCCTCCAACCGTGGGGTGTTCCCACATGTTGGTCAGGCTGTACGGCAGACTCTGATGTCCTGGGTGCAGACACGCTAGTGTCTGACTATCGTACCTCTGTGTCCCTTGTGAGCCGCTTTTCGCACCATCTCCCATCTTCATTTGTCTCGTCCTCCGTTTCCCCTCCGGAGTTGGACATTGATTGTTTCCGAATTTACACAACTCCTTGCATCTTCATCGTTCTTACTAATTTCTAACCTGTCCAGGGACAATCTCCCGCTCCCACTACTTTGGGTGACATCCTCTGTATCATATAACTGAGTGCTCTCCAAGTGCTTGTCTTCCCTTTCCCCATGGGATATCAGCTCCAACCTCATTTCATCATATATTTTATCAATTGTTTCCCTGATGCTTCTGATGTCGAAGTCATCTTCGATATCCGCCCTACTGGAGCCTGGTACTGAGTCATACGCAGGAAAAAATTCTTCGATATCTTCCCATTCTACAACAGGATTAGGTTTTTTATCTTCCCGTTTCAAATATTCGAGATTGCGTGCCCTCTGCCTACGCTTATGTTCTGTATCATCATCAACTTCCTTGCGCTTCCTCGCTTCTTCTCTAGTCTTGTCTTCTCTTCTCCTTTCATTTCTACGTTCGTTTGCCCTTCTAACTTCCTCATCTTCCCGACTCCTTATTCTCTTTTCACGTACTCTTTGCTCTTCTTCTAAACTTCCCTGATTCTGTCTGTACTGGTCATTGGCTGCCTTCTGTTTGCGATCAAGTGATTTTTCTTGCTCTTCGCGATATAGCTGTTTTCGCCTCAGCCTATCTTTCCTTTTTATTCTTTTGTCCCTTATTTTCTTTTCTTTCTCCTTTTCCCTTCTCTGTACCTCATCAGACCTCTCTCTCGGTCTCACACCATCACTTCCTTTACCATCGAGTTTCAACAATATCTGTCCTCCCATCCATTCGTCTTTTGCAAATGCTATCTCATCAGTTATGTCTTCACTTCCTTTCATTTTTTTTCCCTCTCTCTCTTTATCGAGAGGTGCACTAATATGTGCCTGATCCTTCCTGTCTTCATCGTGTCTCTCTTTGTCCCTCGGGACTGTGGAGGTAAGATTAATATCCTGATCCTTCCCCTTAATTTCATCACTACTGTAAGCAGGTGACTCATATGCGGGGTTGCTGTACCATGTGGCTGCCTTAATCTCTCTTAGTGGGTAGAGTCCCTCTGACTTACTTCTCTCGATCTCTGGCTCAGGCGGGGCTGGTGGTGCGGTAGGCGTCTCACCCCCCTCCATGCATATGTTTAATATCCAGTCTGTGGGAGGCTTTGGCTGTTCAAACATTTTCCAAAGTTCCAGAACAGCAGGGAGTTTCTCTACTTTCTTGCCGGTATATGCGGCATGCAAATAAGTCGTCATATGCTGTAAGACGGCTTTCAATAAGGACCCATTCTGTGGCCACGGCATAAGCATCTTGTGGGCGGTACCCTCAACCCACTCAGCGCTATGTTTCTTAAGCTTGGGTGCAAGTTTAGGCAACTGCTTACATAAGTGGGCAAGTGGTGTAATATCCTCCATGCTTGAATTCTATTTCCAACAATATTTTCATGCACTTTCAATACTCCCAACAATATGAGCGAGCACCAAATACCGCAAACCAATCTTTTCCGCCAAAATTTTATCTCATCAATTCACTCGAGAACATCAATCCATATGCGATTCCCTCTCAGTTACAGAATCGCGTAAAACCCAAAACTCTGTTTCCAGCAATCAATGATACACAATTATTTGCATGTGACATACAACATAACACGTACAATAGACACTTGACAGACCAGACGGACACCAGCTGGACACATATACCTCTGCCTTCTAATCAATACCCCGACATGGAGTTTAAACGAACTCCTTTTATGACGTCTTTAATCGTCATAGTAGCCTAATTTTTCCCTATTATGTGGGACTATGAGTTCACATTTCTTCTGACCACTATATTAAAGTACAGGAACAAGGCGAATCCTCTCACTTTTTTATCTCAGGTGTCCTTCCTGGTATCCTCTGTTTTCTCTCGGGTGTCCTCCCGGTAACCACTGTTTTCTCTTGGTGTCCTCCCAGTAACCACTGTTTTCTCTCGGGTGTCCTCCCGGTAACCACTGTTTTCTCTCGGGTGTCCTCCATGTAACCACTATTTTCTATATTATACTCGAGTCATTATCCCCTTATGTATATACAGTCTTCTCTACTTCTAACTATTTTTTTTTACGCCACCCTCCGTTACCTTTTCCCTTACTTGTTCTAATGCCTACAAAACTTTTGCCAAAGTATTGAATCTTTTCGTTCACTCACCGCTTGCATGGTTCCTCTCTGGATCTTCGGGATCACCTGCCCCTCCGTTACTGCCTCTCCGGTCTTTTCGTCCAATCGGCTGCCCGTAGAAATGAGAAGGGTTATGCCGTGTAAGGCAGGTTCCTTCAAACCCACTGCAGATTTTATGGACTTACACTACCATTGTCCACGGGAAGCTTCTCAGTCTACTTAGCCGAATGGCGAATGACTTGTGATATTGCCGAAGACCTAGAGTTACTTCGTGTCATCGGTTAATAGGTGTCTTATCAATAATTAATCAATAATTGATGGTCAAAAACATCCTCTGCTACCAAGTGTACTGGAGGGCGCAGCAACCTCTGAACGGGCCCATGAGATTCAGAGTTCGCCCTCCGGCACCTTAAAACAAGATAGCTGCACCTTGAGGAGTATGGGGTGCAAGATTCTCTTACTCTGACACCAATCAATAAGGACAAGTCAATGGTTTGGCAAAGGGAAGTCCGTTTAATGACAAGTACAAATAACGGGGAAACAAATAGTAATCAACAGTGATGCGATCGCCTGTCTCGCTTCAACTCCCCAATTCTTCATGCAAACAGTAACTTTTACAGCGAATTCTCGTCATCATTGACGTGCAATACTCATAAGTTTGACATGCAATTCTTTTGGTTGGAAAAGGTAACTTAAGTATAGGTGCTATATCTGTATATGGTAACAGAGCGTGAGGATTGGATAACTCTTATCGGGTGGGCATCTACGCCCATCCCACTACATCACTTGTGAAAGATGTCACTACAAATACGACGTCTAATTGGCTCTACAAGCTATAGGACCCTAGATTATTTGGTCCATTGTGATTGGGTAGGTTACATCCCTAGACATAAATCTCCACTTTAATTAGCAGCATGCAGAATGGACACCCAGATGCGGAGTGCCCCAGGATTCACCCTGCCTCCCTTGCATCAATCAGTACTTTAGGGCTATATGTCAATTAGTTGGCCGAGGATGACCTCGAAACTGTAGCTCTTATCAGGAAAATGTATGGCATCCTCGGGTTCTAGGTGACATCAGACGTTGGTACCTCTTTGTCCTTGGCTGGTCACGTGTCTGTTCACCGCAAATCCGCTTCGTTCTCCTTCTTTTTGTGTATTTGATTCTTCTGTGGCCTCACCACCTGCCTGGGGCCTCCTTATCTCGACCTTCACTGGCTGGCTGCTATGCTCTGAAGTTTCGATTCTTCGAGGTTGCTGCTCTCCTCCCTTCTTGGAGTTGACCTCGAATTCCCAAGCATGAGCTAATTCTCACTGAGTTTCGATTCCGCCCTTCCCTTCTGGCTTTAGCTGGAATATGAATCTCGGCCTGTTTTACCCCTTGCAGCCTGGACTTAATTCTGCTTTACAAAATGGAGTCACACTTGTATAATGTGCTTTGTTGAGGTAGACATATAGTTGGTGCTTGCCGCTCTATTCTTCTATGAAGCATTGCATGCAGTTCCGTTTCCTTGGCTTCTTGCGTTCCAAACCTATTTACATGCATTTAGTTGGTCACATATTTTCATCTCACTTCATGTTTACGTTTCTTTATATTAACATTGTTTCTTCTTATACGTCCATTACATCGTTATTCCTTGCATTTCGTCCTTGTGTGTCAACTTTCGTTCGTCGTTTATGTTCATTCGTACGTCTGTCTGAGCTCTTATGTCATCACCATTTGCCCTCCATAAAGGCTCTTTGGGGACAGTTTGTAAGTGGTCTTCATTCCGTGTCAGCTGCTGGTACGGTTGTCTCAGTGAGTACGAGCTGCCCATGGCTGTCTGGTAAAAGGCACTTCGGCAGGTATTGTATTTCTGATGGGCACTGGGCAGAGGCCTAGAATTGCTCTCTGTTGGATCATGTGTTCCTCATACGTCACATACCTTGGCGAGTATGTCCCTGGTACCTCGAAATGGGGGGCTGGGGTGCAGGCCATGTCTGGGACTTCCTCTACACTACCACAAGTTGAAACCCTCTGATTGTGGAACCTAAGCATCTCTCCCCTCCAAACAAAACTTTCAAATTCAGGTATAGCCTCCATCTTTGCATACTATGTGGTGAAATCTAATGTATTATGAAACCTAGGCCTCTCCACCACTTGCTGGGCACTCAAATCTAAGTGTGGCCTACATCTTTGTCCATTGTATGGTGAAGCGTAGTGTATTAGGAGACCTAGACCTTCCCCCACCACACAGGATTCTCAAATCTAGGCATTTAGCCAAATTGCAAAGGTTAGCTGTGAGACATATAACCCACTAACCAAATAGCTCAACATTTCTGCATACTTAACTCACACAAAAACTCACACAATCACCTCTTGCACAGCAAGCTGCACGCACTTCACCACACTGCAGCAACAAACAAACAGCACATAAACTGCACTAACAGCATACAAGGACTGACATCGAATCGATACTCGCACCAAAGTTCTGCGCACGGTGTCACCAGGACACCATTACTCTCACTATCCTATTCCCTCTTCACCTTACTAACCCACTCTGCCTTCTCGCTTGCAGATCCACGTGAGTGTCTGGGAACCAATTTCATTGGTGACGGTGCGCAGTAAAAATACCTTTAACATTAGCATTGAATGGCAGCTTGGAAGTTATTTACCTGTGTGCTTCTTCAGTGGGGTTGTTATGGAGCATAAAGCGTCTGTGAGTCTATAGCCACATATTGAAGCCATAGGATATGTTCGCTAATTAGCTGGGCAGCATCCCCTTTCAAGAGCTACGTGGGAATAGAAGCATCAAGTGTGAAGATGAAATCCAGGGGCTCGCAGTACACTCGCTCTCTGCTCTCACAGTGGAAACACTTGCCAGGAAGATAGACGTCTTTCATGGCACCGCCTCCCATTTGCAGAAGGCATCAGTGTATGAAGTGTCTCCACCCCGATTCCCACCAGCACGTATAAGATGTCCTTGGAAAAGGATCCATTTAATGGGTCGGTTCACACCCAATGGCATAAACGAAAGGTCAGCAGTGATATGTGGAAGTGAGTACACAGAGCAAGAGAACGCAAGGTGCCCAGTGCTATTTGCAATGACTTACTGAAGATCCTTTGCTCTGTGCACACATTTTCCTGGACAATGTATAAGCAACTCATCATTTCAGTTCCATTCATCAGACATATGGAATATTATTCCTCAGTACAGCAAACAACCAGTTCTTTTTTCCCAGTTACTCATTAAAATATCCCATGTTGCCCTTTAAAAATCTCTGCATCTTCTTGATGCTAATTATTACCAGTAACTTGCCTCTTTAAAAGAAACATCGAAATGTTAAAGCAGCACTTTCCTCCTCTGGAAGAGGGTGGGTGTAGACAAAGCCTGCTACAGAAGACCCATTATAAGATCTTGAATAGAATAGATATGAAATGCCATGAAATGCCTCGGCAGTGTCCTCCCGCTGCCCTCTGCCTTTCTTTGTCTGCTTATCTCACTACGTATGGCGCAGTGTAATCCTGCAGTGAGAATTATAGAAGAGGCTAATTAGAAGGAAACTACCAAAAGCTCTTTTTTCTCCTTATTAACAGCTGAGGTAAGTCACATGGCTTGAGGTAGTGGGGAGTCTTTAAAATGAGCTTTGATTAAAAAGCAAATGAGGGAGGCAACCAAACAAGTTATCTTTTCTTGTCCCTCCCCAACGGCTTACAGGGGCCCTCACCCCTCAGCTCCTGCAGCCAGCAGTGCTTTATGTGAGAAAGTCAGGTCATCAAGAATTAATGGGTGCCAAGTGAGAACACTGTCAGCCCTTTAAGCCGGGGCTGCAGAGAGGCTAACTCCCAAATTACATCATGCAGTACAATGAGGTTGTATACAATGGATTAATCCTAGTCTGAATGTGGGAAGAACACTAACTAGATAGCGAGAACACATTGTAAAAGCTTCTGTAAATGTCATGTGTGGGGGATGGGGCCAAGGTAGAAAAAAGAGTCGAATTAGAATCAAAGAAAAAAAGAAAGCAACATGTTTTTGAACTGAAGGTAAATGGATGCTTCTCCTAGGTGAAGGGTGCAGTGAGCTAAAAATGGGGATGTAGATGTTCCAGAGTGGAATACATTTCGACGAACAGGTTATTTGAAGCATGTCAGTAGAGGGGCTCCCACACTTTTGCAAATTGTGGTTTTGAACGTAACATTAAAAGAGGAATATATAACACATGGGCCTCATTATGATTTGGGCGGTGCTGTAAAAACGTGGTGTTAATACCATTACCGCCACATTACCACATCGCCCAACTATGAGTTTCGTGGGAAGTTGGAGGATTCCTCTCCAGCTGTAAACTGGATGTCATTCGGCCACCTTTCTGCCACATTTCAGCAGAATTACTGCCGGCGGAATTACTGCTGCAGTAATTCTGCTGAAATACCCCATGTCCTATGGAGTACAATTAAATAGTGAAGAGGGATGGGGAAGCCTACCGCCCCCTCCCCCTCCTACTAAATTCATGACGAAAAAAGGAAGCCAGCAAGCACCGCAATCACCCATTCTATTTCAGACGAATTTCCAATGGACCCTGATTGATAAATATGTTGAGAGGTATCCCCTAAGCCAGCCCAACCGGCCAAGGAACATACAGAGCCATCCATGTGTGGATGAAGAACCACAGGTCGTGATTAAGGATACATGTATAGATAGCTTGGACTGAACACCAAGAAGCCATGTTGGTGACATCGTTAGAAACACCACGACATAGCAGCGTTAGACATGAAGCACACATGCCATCCGCACTTCGGTACACAAACATGCACTCTAATACATTAAGTACACAATCCTACAGTTTTATAGTTAGAGGACAGATACACATACTGTCATTGCTATTATTATTTGCCCATTAGCCAAATGCAACAATGCAGAAACACCAAGAGACAAGAGATTCTGAGTACAGCTTGCAGATGCTCACATGCGAATAATCCTATGGAACTGCAGGAGAACCTATGAGACCTGGCAGAGCCAACTGTGACTAACCCATAGAAATACAGTACAGTATGGACACTGTAGAAACCACATTATAAGGTTTAGGAAAAGTAAAGCAGACCTCAGGCCTCAGCGCAAGAGATGAGCTTAGCTGAATCAGGCTGCACAGAGAGCAAGACATGTGAAACAGGACCCGCAGCCAAGTCCAAGAGATATGGATGGCATTCCAGTCCACAGATGAAAAGGGACCAGCTGCAGAAAATCCTAACAAATCCTCATTATTCAGAGCTGCACAACTCAAATCTGTGGTCCTTGAACATGTGACACGGCCAAAGCAGACAATGCAACAACATGCAACAAGTGTTGTGCCGATCAGGAGAGCACTTCATGATCTAAGATGGTACACACAAGTTACAGTGCACACATAGTAATTCTTGTTACCTTGTAGAGGTACACAGCAAGATGAGAACCTCTGATGATCCCACGCCTGGGGACGTCAGCTCTAGTCAATCATAGTTTAGTGCTCTAGGGGTGGGTAGCAACGGGCAAGTACCAATGGTAAGAACATCACACTGCAACAATGTTATGGTTAGTAACTTGGGGATGGACCAGGCCATCCACCTCACATGCAAGGGCCAGTAGAATAACATCTATAAGGTCCACTTTAGGTGGTAGATTGCTCAATACCAAATCACATGGTCCGATACGTTTTCTGGAGAAGGGCCCAGGTTGTGACATAACTCTGACGTAATTGGGTAGTAAAACCGGCCTGTGAGCCAAGGAAGAGCGAGATGTGCATGGAGTGTTCCTGTTACTGTGCTGATCCTTGTTGGTTTTGCCTGTAACAAAACACAGTTTGAACTTGCCGTTGACTGAGTCCTCTGTGTATCCTGGGGGAGGGAGTTGGGCCCTCCATGCCCGCGGACTTCCAGTGTCCCTCTGGCATACCTGGGGGGCCTCCCCAACAATAGGGACTAACACCACAACTGCCACTTGTAATCCAGCGGTTATACCGCCGGACCAAGTAGCGGTTTTACAGTTTGGTGGTATCTCTGTGGCTTTACTGCCGAGATACCAAGAAACTCGTAATTAGCCTCATTAAAAATGAAGGCAGGTGAAATTAGCTATTCAAAGATTTAGAACTTCAACACAAAAAGTGAAGTTTTGTTCATTTATAAGGTTAATGTATTAGTTGTTTTATATAGCAGTAATGTTGTATTTTGTCTGCTTCTGAGCACTGCCACATGGAGAGGATAAGATATAGGGTGGAAGGTACCATGATCATTCGTACAGTATAGATTTGGTTCTTATTTTGTTCTGTTTCATGTAGGGTTACATTTTAACTGTCCTTCCCCCGTCAGAGCCACAATCTTCCAGCTTGAAACACCCACACTCTGCAGACATTGTCTGGAGCTCATTGCCGCCATCCTGTGACCCTGCTGCTGCTTCAGAGAAACTGAAAAGATGTCTGGCTTGTTAGCCCCCTTATTGATCTGTTTCTGGCAAGTAGTTGTGTTTTCCAAGATTTTGAAAATAAACGCGAGGTTGGTAATGGACCGGTACTTTGCCAGGATGTCTGGGGTTGTTTTGTTTAAAAAGAGGTCATATGAGAACAGTCTTGAGGGTGTTCTGAAAGGACTCTTCTATGAAGAAGGTATTTATGATGCTGAGTGCTGGCCACCGGGCCCATGAATTGCTTGATGATGAAGGCCAGGATGATATCACCAGAGTAAATGTATGTTTGAGGGAGGCGATTCATTTTCAGAAGTCTGGGAGAGATAATTCAGTCCAGAGAGGCAGTGATAATGCAGGAGTACAAGGAGTTGGGAGGTTGGGGAGGCTAATGAAAGTTAATCTTATGATACGTCAGATTGTGTCTATTTTTATTATATGAGTTGTTCATTCCATCGCATTTCTTCAAAGTTGCTTGCCCCTCACCTCGGCTATGGTGAGGATTTGGTGCAATGCTTTACTACTTCAAAGGGGGCTTTGCTCCTGTTAGATGCTGTCTCAAAGGGGGTGGAGTAGTAAGCAGATTTGGTCTCGCTAATCACAATCGTACCGCTGACAACATAGAAATCTGAGGTTGGTGAGCTCTCCGGGGTTCAATTTTTTGTACCACCATTTCTCTAGGGCTTCAATCAACCCAGTTGTGAAAACCATTGCATGTCAGTACCCTCACAGCATTGAGACTCCTCACACCTGATGCACCTAACAAAGGAACATCTGTATTAATGAGCCGAACCAACCATGAATTAATCAATGTTGCCAGTGAAAACAATAGAAATAAAACCTGCATCACAGTGTCCCATGAAACCTCTAGAAACAATATGCAAGCATCACAGGCTGGAACAGTTGGACCTGATTATGCATCTTGCTGAATTACTACTGGACAATGTTTTCATCAGGAGAATGGCACAGCGGCATAGGAAGTTCAACATGCCTGAATGCTGGCATATTAAACCGATTGTGAATGCTGACAGAGATAGCAGCTCAATAATAACCTCCTCCACATGAACATGAAAGAGGAAGAGTTCCTACCCAAAAAGAGAACCCCACATGTCACATAAGAAAAGATTAACTTACCCACTACTGCACTACACTAGCCTCTGGCTCACTGAGATGCTTCGAATTTGGAGCAAAACAAAATGGGCAAGGTGTCCTACTTGGCCATATTAGAATGGCAATTTCTTCACTTCAATTGGCAGAATATTTACCTTTTTAAAATACTGATAATGTATACAATTCTTTGTCTTAACCCCTTAAGGGCCAGGCTATTATGCAAGCCAATGCAAAAAGGATGAGCATACTCTTCCTTGGCACTTTAGACACTGATACTGCATGCACTGATCACATGTTTGAGGTCATCATATTTCCTGGTCTTCCTATGATGTTGATTCTGGTGCTAAATTATAATAATATGCTGTCACCTGCAGTTCTTTAGCATAATTATTGTTCTCAAGATTCCTGTCGCTGCTGGGTCCAGATATTGAATCTATATTATTTGTTCAGAATCTTACAAATTACCAGCATGATTTTTTCCAGACAATCCAACTACAGTTCATAAGGAGGAGATAATTACCAAGTACATTATAAACACTCATTGTCAAAGCCAATAAGTACTGTTTATTCAATCAAAAGCGTATGTTTGCAAAGGAGGAAATGGTTTGATTTCATTTTACTAAGAATATATGTGGACTGAGATGCAGTACACTTGTTACATGAGACATGTTTGATGAAAAGGGGTAGTGCCCTACGTCTTTCCAGTGAAACTCCCTTGCTTTCACTCTATTTGCCAGCATTTACTTTGCTTCAGAGTGCTTCCAACTTCAATTGCAGCAACATTTATTTTTCATTTATTTATTGGTCATTTGTAATGCACACTATACAGCAAAAATGTATTTCACGGCACATCAAGACAAGGGGAGAGGGAAAGAGGAAGAAGGAGTAACACACAAACAGAACGTTATACAGCATGAGAGCAGTGGAGTGGGCCTGTGAAGGAGGTGGAAGAGGGGAGAAAACAAACAAAAACGCTCTGACTAGGTTGTGAGACAATTTAGAACGTGCAAGTGCTGAGACATGAAAAAGGGATGGAGAAGAGGAGGAAGAGGAGTGTAGGGGGGAGGAGGAAGAGAGGAACTATATAAACAAGTTAAGTGCAAGAACAAGTAGTTAAAACTGCGTTAAGGAAAAGCCAAGCATGCAATCCTGAAAAGCAGGTATGAATGACTCCAACCTGGAGAATCCACGCTCCAAGGAGTGAGGGGCTACATCAGACAGGCAGGCAAGCAATTGTAACAGGCAGGTATGAGTGACTGCAGACTGGAAAAGCCACTGGTACAATAGGTAAGATGCTGAAAATAGGCCTTTTCCAAAAACAAGGAGAGGGGCTGCGTCAAGTATGCAGGAGGAGCATCATGTACCACCGTGCAGCATAGTGGGCAAAAAAGGGAGGAATGCAGCAAGCCAATGTAAAAACGAAAATACCTGCAAACGAACATGTGACAGAAATTGCAAATGCATCTAAAAAAGAGGTTTGGTTTAACCTGGAGTTAAATCACACGTTGGTTCTTTGCACAAATGAAAAATGAAAACAAGACATGAAATTCCAAGAGAACAAAGAGACAGATTTAAGAAAGACAACTCATGCATGGGTAATACAATTGATCAGGAAGAAAGTGTGAATGTTAGAACACTCTCCCTAGACAATCAAGACACTAATAAAATACAGGCAGGAAGAATAAGTACTCAAAAGGAGGGTACAGATCAGTCACCTGAAGAGTTCTTTGAACCACAGATTTCTGAGGAAATTAAAAAGATTGGGACCACGCCAAATACCCACAAATGCCCAGAAATAGAAAATGACAAATTATCAGGTGATGTTTCTACGCATATTCAGTTGGAAGGGCGAACAGTGGCCACACTCCAAAGGACCCCTGAATATGGGGAGATGAGTAAGGTTTCTCAAACGGAAATGGACAGAAAGGAGGGAAAAATGTCCTTTCATTTACCAATGTGCCTAGCCAAAAGTGAGAAGGGTCTGAGAAAAGTGAATCCTGAAATCAGTAAGAATGTTCACCTTTTATGTGCGTTAGAGGAAGTTGAAGACAGATATTATGCTCCCATTACTGTAGAAGAGAAATGCAATACATTTGCAATGATTGACACAGGCGCACAGGCCACAATTATGTCCAAAGAATTAGTAAAAAGTATCAATGAAGGGAGATCTCCACAGAATCAGATCACAGTGAGGCAGAGTGAAGTCCAAGTACATAACTTTAACAGTGAGGAGGTGCCTATCGTGGGTTTTACCAAGGTTGACGTAAAGATAGGAAAACACATAATGAAACAGGAGGTATTGATCACATCTATTTGTGAAATTCCATTTTTGATGGGAACAGATTGCCTGAAAAGATTGTCTCCTCTCATAGATGGGGTAAATGGGGTACTGTGGTCTCTAACCAAAAAAACACTAAGACCTAAGAAAATAAAGTCCCAAAACAGCAGTGTAAATGAATGCCATACGGTAGCCTAATCAAATGATGCAGTGGAGGTGTACCTACAGACTATCTGTGTGCCTAGTGTCACTGCCATTTTGATGTGTCAGGACAAAATGCAAAATGAAAAAGAAAAACAATCTATGCAGATTTATTTGGATTCTAGGAAGAAATGGCAAACTGAAATAAATGAACACACATTGCCCTTCTATTTAAAAGAGAAGAAATGCAAACAGAACACTATTCCTAAAGCAGACACAGAAAAACACATTACCACTCTTGCTGAAATACACATGGAAGATGAGCAGCCATGGGTTCACATTGGTATAAATGACCATTCTAAAATGATAAAAGCCATTTTGGTGCTTGAACAGGAAAGGAGTTTTATTAATGAGAATGTACTGCAGAGAATAATGGAAAGGGAAGAGATCCCAAAATTTAGAATTAAAAACCAATATGTCTCTGGTTTGGCAATCCAGATTTTGAAAATCGAATTGCAGGAAGGTGCATTCTAAAGATTAACAATGGACAAAAAGCCATTTACCACAATGTGTGGATAGTGAGTGGAACACAAAATGATTTTTATATGGGCAATGATATCATGCATAGAATGTGTATGGTGTTAGATTTCCTTAATCAAAAAATATGGTCCCGTTTAGGCGGGCCTGCACCCGAATTTGAAGATAAGAGAAAGGCTTATCATTGTGCCCAATTGCTCCCATATGCGATTGAATTACAGGTGAAGAAGGATATTACTATTCCTGCATTCACCAGGCAGGTTGCTCTAACACTAAAGTGTAAGAATGGACAGCAAATGAAAGATTCTGATGCATTTGTTTTCTTGAATGAATCCATGAAACAGCAAGGCCTGGATTATGAATATACCCCATTGATAGATGTTGGGGAAGGGTATGTCAAAATTATGGTGAATAATAAAGGGTGTCAGGATATTCATTTAGAAGAGAATTTTTTATTAGGAATGGCCATACAAAAATCACATTATACTGCAGATTTCAATAACATGGTGATTGGAAATATCCCTGAGAGATATTTAGATGCACAGGGTGTGTTGCCAGAATATCTGGATTCTCAACCAAAAGGGATCTTTAAAATTCAATCTGAGTACTCTTATGATTCCAATGAGGCAGTGTGCTGTCACCAAGAGAATTATATAGTATTTGATTTAAAAGAAAATGAAACAGAAAATCACCACATTGAAGTGGAAGCTGATATGCCAAAATATTTCAAAGTGGAAGCTTTGCAAAGAGATACAGACACACAGTTAGAAGAGAGCTCAGAGGTTCCTCCACTGGAGGACTTCCCAGAATTTTCAAAAATGGTAGAGGAGCAGATTCTGTTAGCAGATGCATGTGATAGCAAAGAGGATAAGAATGAATTGAGAAAGATATTTATGGAGTTTAAAGACGTTTTTGCCAAAGATGCATATGATTGCAGCCTAACTAATTTACATGTTGCCACATTACCAGAGGGGTGTGGTAGAAATCCAGTATTTGTGCACCAATATCGATTGCCACTGACATGCTTAGAGTCATTGGCAGAGATAATTAAAAACCTGGAGTCTACGGGAATTATCAGGCCCATTCATAGTACCTCCAACACTCCTATTTTGGGTGTGTTAAAGCCAAATCGTCAATGGCGTCTTTGTGAAGACCTGAGGGAATTAAATAAAAGAGTGCCAGTGTCTAGATGGCCACTGCCATTCATTGATCAAGGCTTTGCTCAAGTGCATGAGTCAAAGGTGTTTACCACATTAGATCTCACATCTGGATACTGGTGTGTGCCACTGGCAGAGGACATTCAGAATTTATTTTCATTTTCATTTGATAAAACGCAATACGCATGGGCTAGAACACCATCTGGGTAAGTCAATAGTGGGAGCGAATTTGGCCTATTTTTTAGAAAGGCTATGCCAGATGCAGCGGAAAGAGGAACTATAGTTTATGTGGACGATGTCCTGATAAAAAATGAAAACTTGAAAAGCCATTTTGATGAAATTAGACACGTACTTGACCAATTGCAAAAGGCGGGTGCCAAAGTATCTTTGCAGAAAGCACAATGGTGCAAGAAAAAGGTGAATTTCCTAGGCCATGAAGTACCTGAACATGGGCTAAATCCACAAAAGAAAAAGGTGGAGGCCATACAGAAATTGAAAGATCCTAAAAATGTGAAAGGTTTAAAAAGTTTATTTGGAATGACGGGATATAACAGGAAGTTTATTGAAAATGATGCTGAAATTACTCAACCATTGGCTAAGCTATTGAAGCTGAATACACCCTGAAAATGGGAAAAGGAGCAATCTGAGGCAGTTGCTAAATTGAAGGAATGTCTCATAAAGGCGCCATGTTTAGCATATCCCATAAAAAACTGAGATTTCTTTATAGAAATAGGTTTCACTGAGCATTGTATGTCAGCAGTGTTATCTCAAAAACATGATTTGAACCACAAAACCATTGCTTATGCAAGTAAGGCATTTTCCCAGGTTGAGATTAAATTCAGTGAATGTGAAAAGGCCCTTCTGACCACTGTGTGGGCGTTGCAGAATTTCCGCCCCATTGTTCAAGTGGAAAAGGTAATCATTGAGACAAATCATCAATCATTGCAGTTTTTACAAAGTAAAAGGATTAGGTCAGGCAATCTAGCACAATCCAGAATTACTTCATGGACATTGGCATTGCAAGGCTTTCCTGTAGAAGTGAGGTATGGCCAGAATAAAAAAGCCCAGTTGCTCAAGGATTAGCAGATTTACTTGACTGTGTAGCTGAATGTGTATCAGACGAAGCAGAGGTGGAATCTAGTTTGCAGGAGTTTGAACAATCACCACACAAAGCTTTTGATGAAAATACATGTATGAATTTACCAACTGTATATGTTGACGGATGTGCCTTTCACATTGGAAATGACAGCAATAAACAGTTGGTATCAGGGATATGAAATGTCTGGTTGAAATGTGAGGACATTCCTAGTACAGGGATGAGAATTGGGGCTAGGAGTAGCCAGGTAGCGAAATTAGCAGACATTTATAAAGCAATTACTACTACAGTTGATAATAAATTCAGTGAAATTGTCCTGGTGACTGATTGTGATTATGCACGAAATAGCTTTGTAGAATATTTTCTTGGCTGGAAAGCAAGAGGCATGCTTAGATATAATAAAAAGCCCCTCAAGCATGGGATAATGATACAAGCTATAGACAAATTAGTGTCAGAGAATGATTTAAAAGTATACTGGAGGAAAATTCGTGGACATTTGAAAACTCCAGGTGAAGATAAGGAGGGAAATGATAAAGCAGATCAATTGGCCAAGATTGGGGCTGTTATGGGAGAGTTGTTACCCATTGAACACTTAATTGGTGAAATACAATTAGATGCAGTTACATGCTCTAAGACTCCAAAAGAGATAGAACAACCAGTAGTGCAATGGAGTTATGATACTCCAGATCAAGATCTGATTAAGGCGCAAAAAGATGATCCAATATTGGGGATCTATTATAATTATTTGATGGATCCCAAACGAAATCCTTTAACTGAAATAGATTGTGTAGGGAAAGAATAGTTGAGGGTGTTATTAAAGAATAAAACATGAATTAGACTACATGATGGACTTATGATCAGGGAATCCATGATAGGACAGATACAGTGGGTGGTACCCCTTTCATTCAGAGGGCTAATGCTACACCATGCACATGAGGCAATAACTGCAGGACAAAGCGGTTCACAAAAAAGTTTAGAAATACTGAAAGATTATGCTTACTGGCCACATATGTCCCAAAATGTGGAATTATATACTAGGGGGTGTCTGGTCTGTGCCCAATTTAAACCCGCTTCACCAATGCATAGAGCTCCACTGATGAAAAGAGGCTTGACTCTTCCATGGTCAGATTTGCAAATTGACTATGTTGGGCCTGTAAAAAGGTCAAGTAGGGGGAACCATTACCTTTTGACCGTGGTTTGTTTGATGTCGAAATGGGTAGAGTGTATCCCTGCACCAGATTGTAGTGCGTAAACAGCAGCTACATTACTGGTAAATCATATATTTTCAAGATTTGGATTACCACAAAGAATAGAGTCAGACAGAGGGAGTCATTTCACAAGCACCTTAATGAGTAAGGTGTGGCAGATATTGGGGGTGAAAAGGAAAATGTATGTTGCGTACCGGCCCGCCTCTTCTGGGAATATTGAACTTTGCAATAGGTCTGTTGTGGAGATATTAAAGAAGTTTGTAGCGGAAGCAGGTTCCAGTTGGGATTTAAGATTGCCTCTGGTATTGATGGAAATCAGATCGACTCCTGCCAAAGCGACAGGTATCAGTCCTCATGAGGTGTTAACAGGAAGGAAGATGGTACTGCCACATCATTTATTATACAGGACACACAAGCAGACACTTGTGAGTTCATCTACAGTTCATGAATATGTGGAAGAACTGAGGAAGCATTTACAACATGCATTTGCATTTGTGCAGCGAAATTTGGAGAGAGCTGCTGACAGTGCAAATTCATATTATGATAAAAAGACATCTGTGAAAGAGTATAATGTAGGGGATCAGGTATATAAGTTTCATTTTGGAAAAGGTAAACATAAAAATTCTAAATTTCTTGCGGCCTGGCAAGGGCCATTTCGAATAGTGGATAAGGTGGCCCCAGTAGTTTACAAAATATTAATGACAGAGGGTGAAATGGTGACAGAACAATTTGTTCATGTTAACCAAATTAAGCCGTGTCACCCCAAACATGAAATCAGGAGACTTGAGCAAGTAGAGACAGCTTAAGTGTCCTGATTACATGGAGAGAAAGATGCAGTGACGGTCTTCATAGTGTCCCACGCCATAAAAATAAAAATAGATAAAATGATTATGGTGGAGATAAATGCAGATGTAAATAACACATTTATGAAAGGTGCAGTGATAAAATTGATATAAGGTGCTGAATCAGGTGGATTTACTATTTATTTTATTTTATTTATTTGTATTTGTAGAGTGCACTACAGCCCACAGGCATTGAGGCGCTAAAACAGTGCTTAAGAAGGCTTGATTAAGGGTTACATTGAAGCCGCCCAGGTGGATAAACTTAGATCAAGGTACAATGCATAGTACAGGGTTGCATACAGACATAGAGCATGGAACATTGCATTAAACGTGGTTGCAGAATACAGAGAGGGGAGAAAAATGGTATAATGTACTAGAATGTTCTGCATGAAAATTATTTTGAAGTATGATAATGTCATATTAATATTATTGTTTTCTCTTTGACATATAATTGGTTGCAGGTATTCAAATTATATTGTGAGTCACACATTTATTTGTAGCGAAGTGGTAGAAAAGGGTCAAATTGGTATTGTGCTATGTTCTTAATCTGTCCTTTTTCTATTTAATTTAGACAAATTAACTGATCTTTGATTGGGGTCGGAGGTCGCAGTACCGGAGAACACGAGAGATGACGGAGTCCTGGAGTCCACGGGATGAAGCTCAAGTAAAGCCTCCGGACCGAAGTATGGAGGTGAAGACAGAGCGACAGGGATGCCTAAAGAGATGATTTCTATGGAAAAGCGCCCAAGAGCGCCAGGATGAAAGAGCTTTACCGAATGAACCAGATGATGACAAATTGACAATCAGGACATATCAGAATGCAATCATTAATTTGGTAAACATCATTAAAGGAACAGTAGTGAATTGAACTTATTTCTACAGCGTTCCTGATGAAGCATAGTATTATTCTATGGGACTGAAAATAAGTGTGGTGGAGACTCACATGTTTATTATTTAATTATTTGTTTTAGTTAGTTACATTAGTCATTTATTTTATCTATTTATTTTATTTTATTATTTTTGTTATCATACATGAAATGTTGATGTCACATATAAAGACTATAAGGAAAATAACATTCAAACATACGCGGACACTTCGGTTGGAAAGAAAGTCATGTGAATATTTCGTTATACATGCACATGCACATGTGTATGAGTACTCATATACCCATTTGGGATATGTGTTGCTTTTACTGATTAAGCAGTGGTTAGTTGTGAAATATGTCAATGTTCATTTTACTGAGTTGCTATTATTTCAATTGTGATATATATAATGGAAAAAGAAAGAAGAACAATTTGGGTTTCCTCCAATTGTGAATTTGGGTAGCCAGAATTGTTGGAAAAGGAGGGTATATGTAAGGACATGTATAGCATTTTACCAAAATGTAATGGAATTTTTTATTGCCAGCATGTAGTGGTATTTTGCCAGTATATAATATAGCATTTTTTTTTGTTGCCAGTATAACATAGCATTATTGGTAGTATGCAAAGTACAGGATTTACAACACAGCCAAGCCCAATTTGAAACTGCAGATATTCAGAACACATATAGAAGCTTAGTGTGCTGTCAGGTTCAAATAATGAAGTGCACCATATTTTTCTTTGGATACTTCCTGTATGGAAACTGCATTATAATATATAACTGAGTAACATTATTTAACATTACTAAAATACTAATTCTAACTTTTCTAACATTAAAATGCAGTCTTCTTTGCAAAATGAGGAGAAATCCATGTTTTGGTGGCACTGCTGAGATTCATTTTTAAATGCACATTGGTGTTTTCTTCAGTTTGTGAAGAACAGAAAAATGCAGGCAGCAGGAAACAGATTGAAACAGTGACAGGGAGGCCTAAAGCTTTCATTGTTCTGAAAATGAGGGCTGATACAGAACAACATATTTTTACTCTGATTGGTGGAAATTATAGGCCGACAAGCCATGTAAAAAGGGGATGAATTGGAGCTTTCTTGGTAACAAGAAATGCGGAGAGCAGTTAGTTCATGCTGGACTGAGAAGACTGACAGAGGTTTTCAAGGGTCAGAGCGCTAGCCATGGGACATTGATAACAGCTGGCGCTCCCTGCAGGGGCGTTGCTAGGGGGGGGCTAAGGGGGCTATAGCCCCTGATCTTTTGGTTGTAGCCCCGGATAGAATCTCAGGAGCTACAGCCAAAATACTAGCCAGCCCCCAGTCCCAACAGTTCCGACATCAGCTTAGCCCCGGGTCTTTTCCAGACCTAGCGACACCCCTGGCTCCCTGCACAAGATTACTGTAAAATTTTGCGCTGACTGTTAGGAAAGATTTCATAATTGGATGTAATTTTCCCTCCATGTGGCAACCCCCAAACTTTTTGCTGTTGTTTTACACCCTGATCTAGACTTTGCTAGAGAAGGGCAGCCTTCCGCCGCACTCCTTCGGGCTTTCGCTCAATTCTTATGGGGAAACTGACATGCCCTTAAGACAGTCAGTACTGGGAGGCTTCGTTTCCCTTAGTCCTTTCCTCATGTTGCAGCTTTTGAGCAACATGAAACAAGAGTGCACCGCAACTTATATAACCGCGCTCTTGGGTCTCTAGTCATTCCAAAGGCCCTAGAAACTCTCGCTGGACTTATTATGAAATGTGCAAGTGTGTCACGGACTGGACTGGTGGCAGCTATCGTTTCTCTTGTGTTTTGAACCCTTTTTTGCCATGTTATCCGCGCTTACCTCGTTTGGCACAAATGAGTGGCCTGGCTCAGAAATGGCCATTCCACGAGGTTCTATGTCCTGTCCGTTGACCGTCTTGCCCCTTCACCTTCACCCAGGTTGAGCCGGCCCGGGGCAATCCTTATTTGGTCATGCACTTTCCCGCGAAACACAACGCTTTCGCGGGCTTCTGCATGCCTTGTGTGTGCCTCCAGGATGTGGGCTGGGATGTCTGTTCCCAATACACATCCTGGATACCAGAGAGTCTAGAGTGTCCTGAATGCCTGGGACCACCGTGGTCCGTGATAGGTCCACGTATGGTGTGATTGTTTGTAAGCAGATCTCCCATTGGGCCCTCTCTGTTTTGGCGCGAAGGGAACTTTGGATAAGAGGATGCTGAAAACACCACTACCATGTTGATCTACTGAGTTCACACCGAACAAGGGATAAGGAGCCAAGTATCCAGCAACAAGAAGCTGAGTCGAGGAAGCGCTGGTGACCCGCTGAAGGTTTGGCACCCTGAACTGCTGTCGTCCTGCGAGGCCCCTCTGCATCTGATCATCCTAGAAGGTCTGCAAAGGCGCTTCGACCCTTTGGAATAGTGGGACCAACTATTCCCGGCACCTTCATCAAACCCTGCAAGTAAACCTCTTCGGAAGTGTCCCTGGGCCAACCAGCGGGCTGACCAGCTTACGCAGGACGCTTTTCTCTGTCACCGCCGCCGTTTCGGGTGCCCTCGAAACTTGGGCTACTGCTTGCTCTGCATCCACAACACCCTCACACCGAATTCGCACACTTGGCATTCCCAGGTCTGAAGTGAGACGAGTGTGCCCGGACCAGAGTAAACGCGGTTGCCGTGTTGCCCTGCTGTGGTAACAACCTGTGCACGTCCGCTGTATTTGGGACACCCTCTACCCTGCATCCTGCTACGCAGAATCTACACAGTGTCGAGATGTCCTGATCATAGCAGCTGAACCTGCCAGCAACGTGAACTGAACTGGAGAAGTCTGGGTCTGCCTGCGTTTGGGACCGGTGAGTAGTCCATACCCCAACCGGAGGCCCCCCGCACAGGAGCCCGTTTCTTTTCTACCAGGTTGCGAAATAGCGACTCTAGCCCGCACTCTCACCCTGCCTCTGCCCACCAGTGGAGGCCTTGCTTGAGTAGTGGGGACTTGTTCTGCATCGCTTCATTCACCTTCCTGAACTGCCTGATATCCTTGAAGAGGCCCTCCTTTGTCCATTGGCACCAGCGCGTACAGGTACTTTTGAGGATAAGGCTCCTCTCTTCGTAGGGCTCGGACTTCCTCCTAGTTAGGTGCATTTCAGATGTCGAACTGGGTCTAATGATTACTTGCACTGCCTGTTTTCCTCCCCATCTAGGTGGTCTACATATTACGTACTCCTAACTCCTTAGACCCTGCGGTCTTGTGTATATATTGTATTGATTGTGATGTGTTGGTTTACTTTAGTATTATTGTGATTCTTTGCTATGGTCGATGTTACAAAGGCCTTGTAATAAATGTGTCTATATTTTTTATATAACATCTGTCTGGAGTAATTAATTTGTAAGTGTCCTTGCTTTGTGTGCTCATTGAGGTCTCTCCGTCACCCTCACCCCTCTTGAGACTTAGTCTTAACCGCCGCCATCGCTACCCTGATTGGTCTGGCTTGTCCAGAGGTTACCCTGTTCCAAGAAACTAGGCTGACCTTCTGAACCTCTGCCCCTCCAGGTCCGAGTTCAGAAATCCATCTTAACACTGACTCTGGGCCTGCAGTTGCAAACACAGCAAGGTTGTGTGGGGGACTTCAAAGAAATACTAATCTGGGTAAAATAAGTGCTAAGTGAGGACCATGTGAAATGCCGTATGTGTGACTCAGTGTAGGGAAGTTAGGAAATCATTTCATGTTTATTTTACATTATTTTCAGAATGTGGGAACATGAATCCATGTTTAAAAAAATGTCTGCATGTTCTGTTTTGTTCTCTTGTATTGCAGAGGATGCTGTAAGTATTTATAAAAACAAATGGGATTTTGTGTCATTTATGCATCTGGGAATTATGTACATAAGTGATGTATAAAGGGGAGACTCATATCAGTACAGTTGTGCATTTGCCAATTTACCAATGCAAGTAAAATAACAAACAAGAGAAAGCTAGTAAACACAGTTATAAAGGTTTTTTTTATGCGGTGTGATGAATGCTTCATTTCTTGCATGCTGATGGGAAGGTGTCTGCTCCGATATATAGATTACTGGATGTACATGAGCCAGTAATGTCTAAGGGCACATAGACTACTGAATGTATATAAGTCAGTAGTATCAGCCACGAATTGTAGGTGGCGCTCTGAATAGAATTATTGAGTTCTCCTGAAGTGCATAAGGCTCGAGCTCTCTACAGACAACTAGGAGGTATTCTAATAGAAAGGAAATGTTTGCTTTATGATGGGGTTATAGTATAAAAGAAAACCATGCTCACCGCTATACCACAGGAATAAATACTGCAAAACAAGATACCACTAAAATTACCACCAATATAAGCTAACAAGGTATGATCACTAAAGTAGTGGGATACCAAACCCATTATAAATGCAAGTCTAATTTACCACCAAATTTCCGCCAATATTTTTATGGTAAGAAAATAGCGCCAAATCCTGAATTTACCCCAATAGAACTCTTACAGAACTCTTACAGTGCAGAGGGCTACATCGCAGGTACAATAGGTAAAATGCTGAAAATAGGGCTTTTCCAAAAACAAGGAGAGGGGCTGCATCAAGTATGCAGGAGGAGCGTCATGTACCACTGTGCACCATAGTGGGCAAAAAAGGAGGAATGCAGCAAGCCAGGCGTAGGTACTAGAAGCTGGAATCGGCAGCGTGTGACAATGAAACGTCAGGGCGCCCAGCCATCAGAGCATGGATTCACTGCACTCAGCAGTGAATACCACAGGGGTATGGCCAGGCAAACCAAATGGTGCAGGGGCTGCAGTACGAAGCGAAGAGGGGGCAGAGAGTGCAGCAGATTATATGGAGCCATGCTTACCAGTGTAAGAGGCTTCTGGATGGTGCTATGAGAGGGAGTCTTGAAGGATGCAAAGGGAATCCACTTGCAAGATGAAAGGGCCGTGACCGGCACACCAGCAATGGCTAGACAGGCATAGTCCTTGATGTGGGCCTTAGTGGGGGGCCAGTTTCGTCTGCTGGCTTCCCAGGATTGGGCTGAAGATATAAAATGCGGCCAATCAACAAAGTGCATGCAGGAGTAGTGTCAAACACAATCATCATAAAGGAATTAGAAATGGCGGTGGCCATTTTAAGAAGGCACCAGCCATAGATTTTGCAGAAGCCTGGCATGGATTACCTTGTCACAGATGGAATGATGCAGGGGACGGTGTGGAGGGGGTGCAGGCTATTGGCAAGGTAAAAATAGGTGGGTAGCCCTCACAGCCGACAACCTGCAACCTCCCTGCTCCTCTTCCTCAATCCAAACACAGCCCAGACAGTAATAAACCATGATGTGGGCCTTAATAGGGGGCCAACTTTGGCTGCTGCCTTCCCAGGATTGGGCAGAAGATGAAAAATGCAGTAAATCAACGAAGTGCGGGCGGGAGTAGAGTTAAACACAATCATCACAAAGGAATTTCAAATGGCAGCAGCCATTTTTAAGAGGCACCAGCCATAGATTTTGCAGGGCTTACCTTTCCATAGATGGAACGATACAGGGGATGGTGTAGATGGGGTGCAGGCTGTTGGCAAGGGCATGGAAGAGGGAAGTGGGTAGCCTTCAGAGCTGACAGGCTGAAACCTCCCTGCTCCTCTTCCTTGATCCAAACACAGGCCTGACAGGCATCAGCCTTGATGTGGGCTTTAGCGGGGGGCTGGCTTCACCTGCCGGTGCCCAAGGATTGTTCAGAAGTTGAAAAATACAGAACGAAATGCAGGCAGGAGTAGAGTCAAACACAATCATCACAAAGGAATTGGAAATGGCTACGGACATTTTTAAGAGGGCACCAGACATAGATTTTGCTGAAGCCCGGCATGGCTTGCCTTGTCACAGATGGAACGATGCAGGGGATGGTGTTGAGGGGGTGCAGGCTGTCAGCAAGCGCATGGAAGATGCAAGTGGGTAGCCCTCAGAGCCAACAGCCTGCAACCTCCCTGCTTCGCTTCCTCAACCCAAACATAGTAAATTCAATAAGATCATACAATATGGTCAAGTGAGAACTTTTTTCTGGGTTTGGCTACTATGAATTAACATCAAATTTGGAGCAATAACAAAACATTGGTTTTCCTTGCCCGACACCTTATCAACTAATAAAATGTTGGATGCTTAATTGACAAAATATGTACCATGGGCATCTTCATTCTTTGGGCCTCATTACAAGTTTACCGGTGTGTGAAAAAAGTGTCAATAATTCAGTTACTGACCCTTTTCCCACACCGCCAAATTATACTTTTTGGTGGATTTACCACCATAGGAATTATGATGTGCTAAATCTGCCGATTTCCAGAGGGAAAGTGTGGATTCACTTCCAGTTTGTTGCTGGAGTTAAAACCTCCACTGTACCTCTAAAAATCGGCATATCTACTGCACGGTAATTCCAGCGGTTAATCCACCAAAAACCCCCATGGAGTACTATGGACTCCCACAAATGGGAAATTACCAGCACTTGTAATCCTGTGGTAACTCCACAGGACCAAGTGGCGGTAATGGTAATTGAGTTTAGTGGTATTTCAGTGGATTTACCACCAGACTACTGCCAAACTCGTAATAAGGCCCTGCCTGCTAACAGATAGGTCATCAGTTGAAAATAGGGAAGAGGCTTACAGGGTAATTCATAGAATTTCGCAGAAAAGTGTCGCAAGCGGCTGACGCAGAGTGTCCGCGTGCGATTGTCTGCGCCAGGCACGTGCGCTAAAACCGATTTCCGCGCACAGCGTATTCATGGATTTTAGGCTCCCAAACCAGCCGTGGCGCAGAGAATCGCAGCGACCCTGCAGCAGTGCCAGTAATGCCCCCAAGAACGCCCTCGCGCAAGGAAAAGCCATCAAAATCGCTAAATCATCGCAAAGGGCTGCGCTAACCCTGGACCAGTTCACCGGGCTGGCAAACAGCAAACGCCAAGCGGGGAACGTGTATTTCAGGGGTGCGCGGGAAGTTCCACACGCGATTGGCCCCGTGCAAGCAGGGTACGTGTATTTCAGGGGTGCGCGGGAAGTTCCACACGCAATTTCATCAGGGTACGTGTATTTCAGGGGTGCGCGGGAAGTTCCACACGCGATTGTCCCAGTGCGAGCAGGGTACGTGTATTTCAGGGGTGCGCGGGAAGTTCCACACGCGATTGGCCCCGTGCAAGCAGGGTACGTGTATTTCAGGGGTGCGCGGGAAGTTCCACACGCGATTGGCCCCGTGCAAGCAGGGTACGTGTATTTCAGGGGTGCGCGGGAAGTTCCACACGCGATTTCAGCAGGGTACGTGTATTCCAGGGGTGCGTGGGAAGTTCCACACGCGATTTCAGCAGGGTACGTGTATTCCAGGGGTGCGCGGGAAGTTCCACACGCGATTTCAGCAGGGTACGTGTATTTCAGGGGTGCGCGGGAAGTTCCACACGCGATTTCAGCAGGGTATGTGTATTTCAGGGGTTCTGGGGAGTACTACACGTGAATTGGCCGTGTGGGTCCTCCCAGGTGTACGCTCCACAACCTCCACGGCCCCTGCAGGTAGCCCAAACCACGGGGGACTACCCTGCACCCCTGCTCATGTCCCGCAGGCAGCCCATCCACCATGGGCATGCCCCCCAGCCAACCCACATGTCACCTTGCACTACTGATCAACAATGCATGTCTCCCACCACCCCCACCCCCCAGCAGTGCAGGGGCACCCTCCACCAGGCCCCCACCCATGTCTCCCACCCACCCCCACCCCCCAGCCACCATGGGCAGCCCCCACCAGGCCCCCACTCATGTCTCCCACCAACCCAACCCCCAGCCACCATGGGCAGCCTCCACCAGGCCCCCACTCAAGTCTAACCCTCAACCTCACCCCTCAGCAGTGCAGGGGCAGCCTCCACCAGGCCCCCACTCATGTCTCCCACCCACCCCCACCCCCCAGCCACCATGGGCACCCTCCACCAGGCCCCCACTCATGTCCCCCTGCACCCCCACCCCCCAGCCACCATGGGCACCCTCCACCAGGCCCCCACGCATGTCTCCCACCACCCCCACCCCCCAGCAGTGCAGGGGCACCCTCCACCAGGCCCCCACCCATGTCTCCCACCCACCCCCACGCCACCATGGGCAGCCCCCACCAGGCCCCCACTCATGTCTCCCACCACCCCCACCCCCCAGCCACCATGGGCAGCCTCCACCAGGCCTCCACTCATGTCTCCCACCCACCCCCCAGCCACCATGGGCAGCCCCCACCAGGCCCCCACTCATGTCTCCCACCCACCCCCGCCCCCCAGCCACCATGGGCACCCTCCACCAGGCCCCCACTCATGTCTCCCACCACCCCCACCCCCCAGCAGTGCAGGGGCACCCTCCACCAGGCCCCCACTCATGTCTCCCACCCACCCACCCCCCCGGCAGTGCAGGGGCAGCACCACCAGGCCCCCACTCATGTCCCCCTGCACCCCCACCCCCCAGCATCCAGGGGCAGCCTCCACCAGGCCCCCACTCATGTCTCCCACCCACCCCCACCCACCAGCCACCATGGGCAGCCTCCACCAGGCCTCCACTCATGTCTCCCACCACCCCCACCCCCCAGCAGTGTGGGGCACCCTCCACCAGGCCCCCACTCATGTCCCCCTGCACCCCCACCCCCCAGCATCCAGGGGCAGCCTCCACCAGGCCCCCTCTCATGTCTCCCACCACCCCCACCCCCAGCAGTGCAGGGGCAGCCTCCACCAGGCCCCCACTCATGTCTCCCACCCACCCCCAGCCACCATGGGCACCCTCCACCAGGCCCCCACTCATGTCTCCTACCACCCCCACCCCCCAGCAGTGCAGGGGCACCCTCCACCAGGCCCCCACTCATGTCTCCCACCCCCCCACCCCCCAGCAGTGCAGGGGCAGCACCACCAGGCCCCCACTCATGTCCCCCTGCACCCCCACCCCCCCAGCATCCAGGGGCAGCCTCCACCAGGCCCCCACTCATGTCTCCCACCCACCCCCACCCCCCAGCCACCATGGGCAGCCTCCACCAGGCCCCCACTCATGTCTCCCGATGTCGAAGGCCCCGAACCTTCATGCCTCCCACCATGTTGCTGCTGCTGCTCTGCCTCTGCCCGTGCACTGCCTCCTGCTGCCTGCACATCCTCCATCCTCCGCCGGCTGGGGTGCAGTCGTAGATGTGGCCACCCCTGCTGGACGTCCGACTCCTGACTGTGGCAGGGATGCCTCCTCCACCAGCCTGGCCGCACCGTCAGAGGCAGCACCACAGGGCACCACAGGGCACCCAGGTGACTGATGGGTGGGAAGATGGCACCGAGGACGACTGGCGCGTAGGGGGTCCAGTTGAGGAGGGGGTCGGAGCAAGCCCCATCAGACGGAGGAATCCGGCCTGGGTGACCTGTCCCAGCAGGCTGACGTGGTCAACGAGCCATTCGAGATGATGTGCAGTCTCTCCATGAAAAGACTGCAGGTCACCTTGCATGGCCCGTTGACGCAACGCCACACCAGCCAGGACAGACTCAACCCGGACCTGGATGGCCACATCCGCAGGCAGAGGAAGGCCAGTTGACGTCAGCTCATCCCCTGCCTGAAAACGGGTCTGGACGTAGGCATCCCTGCTGGTGCAAGATGATGCAGGGACAGGATCGGGGACAGGATTGCACACATGCACCTCCGCGGCGGCCTGTGCTGCCTCCTGTCCCTGATCCTGCACTGCACCACTAGCACCAGTGGGATCCCCACCTCCAGACCCCGTCTCTGGTGCTTGCACGGCCTCCTCCTCCACCAAACCCCCCACCAACCTGGATGACTCCGTGCCATCTTCCCCTGTTGGGCCCTGTGGGGTCCCAGCTGCCCCTTCTGCTGCCGAGGAGTCCAACTCCAACCTCCGCCTCTTGGACCTCCCCCCGGCAGCTGCGGCCTGGGACGCGGCACCGGACTCCTCACTCCCCGACGAGATGACAACACGGGAGGGGAGCCGGGCCTTGTGTCTCCGGCTGGCGGTGGGATCCCCGCCGCTGTGCTCCACAGCACCTTCTCCGCCCTCTTCATCAGTTGACGCTGCAGACAGGGAGAAACAAAACACAGGCATCAGGGCACTGTACAATGGACACATACACACATGACAGTTGCACATGAGTGGCATTGGCAAACCTCAGACATGTCATCACAATCCCCAACACACATGTCATTACAACTCGCACACATGAGCCATACCACAGCCATATCGCAACTGCCACCACCATCCCTACACATACAACAGCATGAGCAGCCAAAGGTGAGCTAGACATCACATGCAACACAGGAAGTGCACCACACATGTACACACACCACCACACTTGCATGCATGTGTACACCTCTGCCAAGTGTCGCACTGTTCAGATGGGCATCCATGTCACATCTGCCAATCAGGCTTCCACATACCGCTGTCACATGCATCCATGTTGCATCACTGTTGCACCCTTGTCAAATACACACACATGCATATGTACACAGTGCTGATACATGCAACCGAAAACAGCATACATGCGTGACATCACGGACATGTCTACTTACATACACATTCATCCAAACATGTGTGCCCACACAACTGCATTTGGCATGCAAGCCTACACACACAAGCACCATCCATGTCTCACACATTACAGCCCTTGCATGTGTCAGCCCCACGGCCCTGTACACCCCCACCCATACTCAACCCCATACAAACAGATGTGCAACCTGCACACTACCGAATAATCACCACACGCACTGCTCACAATCAGGATGCATGTACACTCACCGCTCGACTCCAGACGGGTCTGCTTTTTTAGGACCTGGACATGGAGCGCTGGGGATATGCGTTCCAGGACCCTCATCTGTTCTTCCGACAAGTGGCCCCGGCGCCCCTTGGCATCCGCTGCCTTCAAGAGGCGCCGGGCCTTGTTCAGGGTCCTGGACTTGAAGTCCTCCCAGCGCTTCCTGACATGTGGTAAGTGGCGGACTGCCACCCCCTCCGCGTTGATGGCAGTCACGATGTCAGTCCAGATCCGAGTCCGTCCTTCCCGTGTCCTTCCTTGTCGGCGCGGGAACTTCCAAAGAGGGCATCATACTGCCCCAGGACTTGCTCCACCAGGACACCAACTTCGGTGGCACTGAAGCTGGTGCCCCTCTGCCTCTCTGGCTGGGGGTTGTCAGTGGTCACAGATGGTGTTTGCCCCGACATGACAACCCCAGAGGCAGGAGTGGGTGGGCAACTGGGTCCTGGGGCTGGGCTGTGGAGCGATGGAATCCCAGTCGGGAGTCTTTGGTTCCAGCAGGGGTGGTCACAGCAACAGCACCCCTGGCTGATGTGCAGGCAGCAAATGGCAGTGCACGTGGGCAGCAGGCAGTCAGGCAGCAGCAGATGGCAGGTGGGAGCGTGCTCGGGGCTCTGGGGGGCAGTAGTTCGGCCTTCTGGGCAGGAGCGTGGTCTTCCGTGTGCATACGCGTGGCCAGCTTGATACGGAGTGATTTGGCACGTGAAAAATCTGCACGTCAGCGTGTAATTCGAGGAAAGGGCCCATGCGCGTAAGCACGTGTGGAAACTGCACGTTCGCGTGTGATACGCGGAAAGGGCCCATGCGCGTAAGCGCGTGTGGAAACTGCACGTCCGCGTGTGATACGTGGAAAGGGCCCATGCGCGTCTGTACGCGTCACGTCACAGGGGCGCTTGCGCTTGAGGGGCCTTCTGTCCAATGAAAATGCGTATGCGTGCAGACGCGCTTACGCGCTAAGGGCCTTTCCTCGAATTACACGCTGACGTGCAGACTTTTCACGTGCCAAATCACTCCGTATCAAGCTGGCCACCAAATGCACACGGAAGACCACGCTCCTGCCCAGAAGGCCGAACTACTGCCCCCCAGAGCCCCGAGCACGCTCCCACCTGCCATCTGCTGCTGCCTGACTGCCTGCTGCCCACTTGCACTGCCATTTGCTGCCTGCACATCAGCCAGGGGTGCTGTTGCTGTGACCACCCCTGCTGGAACCGAAGACTCCCGACTGGGATTCCATCGCTCCACAGCCCAGCCCCAGGACCCAGTTGCCCACCCACTCCTGCCTCTGGGGTTGTCATGTCGGGGCAAACACCATCTGTGACCACTGACAACCCCCGGCCAGAGAGGCAGAGGGGCACCAGCTTCAGTGCCACCGAAGTTGATGTCCTGGTGGAGCAAGTCCTGGGGCAGTATGATGCCCTCTTCGGAAGTTCCCGCGCCGACAAGGAAGGACGGATTCGGATCTGGACTGACATCGTGACTGCCATCAACGCGGAGGGGGTGGCAGTCCGCGACTTACCACATGTCAGGAAGCGCAGGGAGGACTTCAGGACCAGGACCCTGAACAAGGCCCGGCGCCTCTTGAAGGCAGCGGATGCCAAGGGGCGCCGGGGCCACTTGTCGGAAGAACAGATGAGGGTCCTGGAACGCATATCCCCAGCGCTCCACGTCCAGGTCCTAGAGAAGCAGACCCGTCTGGAGTCGAGCGGTGAGTGTACATGCATCCTGATTGTGAGCAGTGCGTGTGGTGATTATTCGGTAGTGTGCAGGTTGCACATCTGTTTGCATGGGGTTGAGTATGGGTGGGGGTGTACAGGGCCGTGGGGCTGACACATGCGAGGGCTGTAATGTGTGAGACATGGATGGTGCTTGTGTGTGTAGGCTTGCATGCCAAATGCAGTTGTGTGGGCACACATGTTTGGATGAATGTGCATGTAAGTAGACATGTCCGTGATGTCACGCATGTATGTTGTTTTCGGTTGCATGTATCAGCACTGTGTACATGTGCATGTGTGTGTATTTGACAAGGGTGCAACAGTGATGCAACATGGATGCATGTGACAGCGGTATGTGGAAGCCTGATTGGCAGATGTGACATGGATGCCCATCTGAACAGTGCGACACTTGGCAGAGGTGTACACATGCATGCAAGTGTGGTGGTGTGTGTACATGTGTGGTGCACTTCCTGTGTTGCATGTGATGTCTGGCTCACCTTTGGCTGCTCATGCTGTTGTATGTGTAAGGATGGTGGTGGCAGTTGCGATATGGCTGTGGTATGGCTCATGTGTGCAAGTTGTACTGACATTTGTGTTGGGGATTGTGATGACATGTCTGAGGTTTGCCAATGCCACTCATGTGCAACTGTCATGTGTGTATGTGTCCATTGTACAGTGCCCTGATGCCTGTGTTTTGTTTCTTCCTGTCTGCAGCGTCAACTGATGAAGAGGGCGGAGAAGGTGCTCTGGAGCACAGCGGCGGGGATCCCACCGCCAGCCGGAGACGCAAGGCCCGGCTCCCCTCCCGTGTTGTCATCTCGTCGGGGAGTGAGGAGTCCGGTGCCGCGTCCCAGGCCGCAGCTGCCGGGGGGAGGTCCAAGAGGCGGAGGTTGGAGTTGGACTCCTCGGCAGTAGAAGGGGCAGCTGGGACCCCACAGGGCCCAACAGGGGAAGATGGCACGGAGTCATCCAGGTTGGTGGGGGGTTTGGTGGAGGAGGAGGCCGTGCAAGCACCAGAGACGGGGTCTGGAGGTGGGGATCCCACTGGTGCTAGTGGTGCAGTGCAGGACCAGGGACAGGAGGCAGCACAGGCCGCCGCGGAGGTGCCTGTGTGCAATCCTGTCCCCGATCCTGTCCCTGCATCATCTTGCACCAGCAGGGATGCCTACGTCCAGACCCGTTTTCAGGCAGGGGATGAGCTGACGTCAACTGGCCTTCCTCTGCCTGCGGATGTGGCCATCCAGGTCCGGGTTGAGCCTGTCCTGGCTGGTGTGGCGTTGCATCAACGGGCCATGCGAGGTGACCTGCAGTCTTTTCATGGAGAGACTGCACGTCATCTCGAATGGCTCGTTGACCACGTCAGCCTGCTGGGACAGGTCACCCAGGCCGGATTCCTCCGTCTGATGGGGCTTGCTCTGACCCCCTCCTCAACCGGACCCCCTACGCGCCAGTCGTCCTCTGTGCCATCTTCCCACCCATCAGTCACCTGGGTGCCCTGTGGTGCTGCCTCTGACGGTGCGGCCAGGCTGGTGGAGGAGGCATCCCTGCCACAGTCGGGAGTCGGACGTCCAGCAGGGGTGGCCACATCTACGACTGCACCCCAGCCGGCGGAGGATGTGCAGGCAGCAGGAGGCAGTGCACGGGCAGAGGCAGAGCAGCAGCAGCAACATGGTGGGAGACATGAAGGCTCGGGGCCTTCGACATCGGAGGGGCAGGCATCGGCCGGAGGGCAGGAGGACCCAGGACAGAGAGTGTCTTCCGTGTGGCAGCGGTTGGGCCACGCCATAGGTGCGGAGCGGCGGCGGGCGGAAGAGGCGCGGCTCACAATGGTCAGGGCAGAGAACTCCATGCGGAGGGCCCTGAGGCGGGCCGAGTGCCTCGAGGCAATCCGCAGGGGGTTGGAGGAGGACACGGCGTCGTCCCTGCGGACCCTCGGGACCATGGAACAGGACCGCCTCCGGGACATCGAACAGGAGTTCGATGATGCCCTGGCCCGGAACACCACGGAGTGAGCCGCTGGACTTGCCCGCCGCCTTTGTATATAGTTCTTTAGTTTTAGGTTTCCTTTGTTTGTTCTTATGATTTGGAGTCGACGGACACTGCTCCACTTTTTGTATATAGTTGCATTTTAGTTAGGGTTTTTTGTAGGTTTCCTTTGTTCAGTTGGGCTCATGGACCCTTGGATGTTTTGTACATAGTTCTTCATTGGATTGATTTTATTTTTCTTTTGACTTTGGACAACATTTTTTTGGATTAGGATTTGGTGTTTTTATTTTTTTAAACGGACATGCAGCTTATCTTTTTTTCATTCCCATTGTAGTTTGTTTCATTTCTTTTGCATTCTTTTTTTTTTTAATACAATTTTGTTTTCATACTTCACTGTGTGGTATCATCTCATTGGTTTCATGCATGTCATGTTGGGTGTTTTCCCATTCAATTGCAACCATTGTGTGTGACGGACATGGGTTCATTAGCTTTATGAACATTGGGGGTGTAATTTCCATTTCCATGTGGGTGTATTGGTTACTTGGTAGGGCTTTTTGGCTGTGGAGGCTGACCATAACGCACATGATTGGGGATTGTGAGGACCTGGTGGGGGCTGCCCATGGTGGCTGGGGGGTGGGGGTGGGTGGGAGACATGGGTGGGGGCCTGGTGGAGGGTGCCCCTGGATGCTGGGGGGTGGGGGTGCAGGGGGACATGAGTGGGGGCCTGGTGGTGCTGCCCCTGCACTGCTGGGGGGTGGGGGGGTGGGAGACATGAGTGGGGGCCTGGTGGTGGCTGCCCCTGGATTCTGGGGGGTGGGGGTGGTGGGAGACATGAGTGGGGGCCTAGTGGTGCTGCCCCTGCACTGCTGGGGGGTGGGGGTGGTGGGAGACATGAGGTGGGGCCTGGTGGAGGGTGCCCCTGCACTGCTGGGGGGTGGGGGTGGTGGGAGACATGAGTGGGGGCCTGGTGGAGGGTGCCCCTGCACTGCTAGGGGGGTGGGGGTGGTGGGAGACATGAGTGGGGGCCTGGTGGAGGCTGCCCCTGGATGCTGGGGGGTGGGGGTGGTGGGAGACATGGGTGGGGGCCTGGTGGAGGGTGCCCCTGCACTGCTGGGGGGGTGGGGGTGGTGGGAGACATGAGTGGGGGCCTGGTGGAGGCTGCCCCTGGATGCTGGGGGGTGGGGGTGCAGGGGGACATGAGTGGGGGCCTGGTGGAGGGTGCCCCACACTGCTGGGGGTGGGGTGGTGGGAGACATGAGTGGGGGCCTGGTGGGGGCTGCCCATGGTGGCTGGGGGGTGGGGGTGCAGGGGGACATGAGTGGGGGCCTGGTGGAGGCTGCCCCTGGTGGCTGGGGGGTGGGGGTGGTGGGAGACATGGGTGGGGGCCTGGTGGAGGGTGCCCCTGCACTGCTGGGGGGGTGGGGGTGGTGGGAGACATGAGTGGGGGCCTGGTGGAGGCTGCCCCTGGATGCTGGGGGGTGGGGGTGCAGGGGGACATGAGTGGGGGCCTGGTGGAGGGTGCCCCTGGATGCTGGGGGGTGGGGGGGGTGGGAGACATGAGTGGGGGCCTGGTGGGGGCTGCCCATGGTGGCTGGGGGGTGGGGGTGGGTGGGAGACATGGGTGGGGGCCTGGTGGAGGGTGCCCCACACTGCTGGGGGGGGGTGCTGGGTGACATGGGCAGGTGTGCAGGGTAGTCCCCTGTGGTGTGGGCTGCCTGCAGGGGCCGTGGAGGGTGTACAGGGAATACCTGGGAGCACACAGCCAAATCGCGTGTAGAATTTCCCGCGTACCCCTGAAATACACGTACCCAGCCAAATCGCGTGTGGAAATTCCCGCGCACATACCCGGCCAAATCGCGTGTGGGACTTCCCGCGCACCCCTGAGATCCACGTACCCAGCCAAGTCGCGTGTGCAAATTCCCGCGCACGTACCCGGCCAAATGGCGTGTGGAACTTCCCACGCACCCCTGAAATCCACATACCCTTCCAAATCGCGTGTGAGACTTCCCGCGCACCCCTGAGATCCACGTACCCAGCCAAATCGCGTGTGGGAATTCCCGCGCACGTACCCGGCCAAATCGCGTGGGCAACTTCCTGCGCACCCCTGAAATCCACGTACCCTGCCAAATCGCGTGTGGGACTTCCCGCGCACCCCTGAGATCCACGTACCCAGCCAAATCGCGTGTGAAAATTCCCACGCACGTACCCTGCCAAATCGCGTGTGCAACTTCCCGCGCACCCCTGAAATCCACGTACCCTGCCAAATCGCGTGTTGGACTTCCCGCACACCCCTGAGATCCACGTACCCAGCTAAATCGCGTGTGGAAATTCCTGCGCACGTACCCGGCCAAATCGCGTGTGGAACTTCCCGCGCACCCCTGAAATACAAGTACCCTGCTGAAATCGCGTGTGGAACTTCCCGCGCACCCATGGAATACACGTACCCTGCTCGCACTGGGACAATCGCGTGTGGAACTTCCCGCGCACCCCTGAAATCCACGTACCCTGCAAATCGCGTGTGAGACTTCCCGCGCACCCCGGTATACACGCACACGTATTTTTTGTCAGCGGGTGTCCGTGTTTGTGGGTACCCCTTTGCAGGTCATTTGTCCTGGAGGGCCACAGTATAGGACATTCATCATGGCTGTATATAGGTGCTATTTGTTGGCGCTCCTTTTGGCGCACATTTCTTCCAGGCGCAGAGACGCTACCGCCTGCTTTCTTGTGGCGGTCGTGTTTGTGCCTGTGCGCTGGTTTGAGCGTGCGCTTTTTTGCCCTATTCTATTCCATGAATACGTGTTGTAGGCGAGCGTGTGGGCGTTCCGCGCACTTGTACCCTGTACTTCCCCCGTGACGCCCACATTTTGGCAAGTTGTTCCCCATTCCGAGTGTTACGCCCCGTGTTCCGCCTACTTTTGTTGCGTGCGCCGCGCTATGTGCGATTTTCGCTGTGGCCTGTGAGATTTTCGCTGTGACCTGGCGCACGCAGTTAGATGGCCTGTGCGCCAACGTGCGCCGCGCACTTTTTTATCGCACATCCGATGGTTTTCTCGCGCACGGCCTTCCATGAATCGATGTGCGCTGCTTTTCGTGCGATTTTCGCACTTGCACTGCGATTTTCGCTATTCCACTGCGATTCGCACGTTTTTGCCCACTTGCGCCGCGCTAATTATTCCATGAATCGGCCTGTCAGTGAGGCGCAGAGTGGCTGGTCTTTCCCGGGGATACTTGCAACAGGGCATTTCCCCAAAATGCATTATTGAGCGTTCTCTCTATATTGCTATCCGAAGTCTCTATTTGCTTACTATTTATGTTAATAAACATCTGCCATTTGCATCGGGGTCATTTTACAAAACATTTGTAATTTCATGCAGGGGATCAAGATGGTCAGGACATACATGTTGGTGGGTCCCCTGCCTGTAACTTAAAACATTTACAAAAGTTTATAAAAAGAGAAGAGCAAAATCAGACAAAATCGTCTTTAGTCCTCATTTTTATTCTCCATAAATGTAAATGCCTCCTAATTAATCAAACTTTGCAGGCAGAATTTACAATGAATTCCTATGAAATATGTTTGCTTTTATTGGGTGCTAAAACATGACAGATTCCAGAGGAATCCATTGGCTTAATGCCTGCATGAAAATCTCCTGCAGGCTTTAATCCATATGCTCTTTGAAGTCGGATAAGAAAGCATGTCTGAAATTATATTAATTACTTCTCGTGAACTAAAAGTAAGGGATAAATTGCTTTTGTGCGCCAATGCATGTAAAATGACACCCCTATGTTTGATTTGATTTGAAATAGGATTTGTATAACTCAACCTCCAAAGGGCATCTAAGCAGTGACCAACAGAAACCAGCGGGGCAAAACAAAAGTATTTGATTTGAAGTAGGATTTCTATAGTGATGCCATGAATTGTGATGAAATACAGAAGCCCCACTTACCACGCAAAATCTTTTTAGAGGACAGAACACTCCACCCCGAGAGCAGGCCCAAGAGATAAAATGGCCAGATAAGAGCACTTAGGGAGAGAAAGTACAGCAGAGAGGGTTGCAGTGGTACCTGGTTGTGAAAATAAACCAGAGTGGAGCATCTGAGACCAGTCCTCTACCGAACCTCTTATGTGTGAGGTATATTTATAGGACAGCTATTAATGCAGATATTTTGTTCCACCCAATCAAACGTGTCACACTGATATATACCTGCATATCTATTTCAATCTAGTACTGTCCATGAAGTAGATCACCATGTAGATCCCTCACCTCTGTGCCATAGATAAGCCAAGAATCAGGCTGGTGTGAAGAAAGAATATATATATTTATTTATTAATATGCAAAATTAATATTTGCACAAAATCATAAGACATGCCACCTCACTCTGTGGCCCAAATACTTTTTTTTCCTGACAATTCACTTTTCACAAATTGAAAACACCAGTTGGTTTAGGATAACTCGTATCACATACTCTTGCGCCCAGCAGTACAGTTTTCCTTCTTGTTTGTTTTGTTTGTTTGTTTGTTTTATTATTTATAATGCGCGAGCGTACCCGGGGGTATCAGGGCGCAGACTTTACAAGAATTTTCGAAGCTTGGTTACAGTACACGAGGAATATACATAGTACAAAAATAGGTGCACAAATGTTATATACAGTATATACAAATCATCAGTAAGGCCAGCAGGCGGTAATGTAATATACAGGTAAGCAAGAGGCACACGTGGTTACGATGTGTGCGTGTAGCGCTGGACACTACCTAGTCTTAGTGGGTCTCCAGTTTCAGCCAGGAGATTAACTTGGAACGGAAGTTCTGATAAGGCAAGTCTACTCTAAGGTTTGGAGGCAGGGAGTTCCAGAGCTTAGCAGCTTTTACCGGGAAGCTGTTGCCTCCTATGGTGGCCCGTTTGTAGTGGGGGACAGATAGGCAATCTTTGTATGCGGTTCTGACGGGTCTTGAGGAGGATTGTTTGTGGAACCTGTTGATCAGGTAGGTGGGGGCTGCGTTGTTGAGAGACTTGTGGGTGAGAGATGCCGTTTTTAAGAGAATTTTATCTCTGGTGGAGAGCCAATTGTTCTGTTGGCTGAAACCTGTAATGTGTTCTCTTCTGGAAATGCCCAGAGCTGCTCTGAGAGCGTTGTTCTGAAGGGTTTGCAGTTTATTGGTGGTGGCCTTGGTGGATCCTAGGTAGAGGGCATTACAATAGTCGAGGCGAGACAGTATGAGGGCTCTGGCGAGTGTCAGACAGCTAGTGTCAGACAGGAAAGGTTTGGCTGCACGGATTAATTTGCACGTGTAAGCCGTGGAGGATGCAAGGGAGCTCACTTGTCTTTTGAGGGAAAAATTGGAATCTAGATAGAATCCCAATGTTTTGACCTCTTGTCCGACTTTGATGTTGTTCCCGTCAATCATGAAGGAGTTATAGGCCGGGCCAAGTTTCTTTATACTGATTGTGGTGCCTAAGATGTTGAGTTCTGTTTTATCATCATTCAGGCATAGTCCATGAGTAGCCATCCATGCCTGGATGATGATGTACACCCTATTTAGCAAGGCCAAATCCTTTCCATAATCTCCTGAAAGCGGAAGGAGGATCTGAGTATCATCTGCATAGTTAGTGTAGGTGATACCGAGATGATCCAAATCATCGAAAAGGGGCTTGGTAAATATGTTGTATAATGTGGGGGAGACACAGGAGCCCTGAGGTACACCACATGTGATGGGTATAGGGTCTGCTGCCGCCGTGGGAGAGAAGACCCTCATAGTCCTGCCGTTAAGGAAGGATGTGATCCAGGTGATGGCCTCACTGGAGAAGTGAGCCGAAGTGTGGAGGTGTGAGCAAAGGACAGAATGATCGACCAGATCGAAGGCTGCAGAAAGGTCGAGGAGGAGGAGTAGGGCGGCTTGCCCGTTGTCTCTGAGCGAATCGATCTGCGCTTTCAAGTCAATAAGGGCGGTTTCAGTCCCGTGTTGGGGACGGAATCCAGATTGTCTGGAGCCTAAGAGGTTGTGTTCTTCCAGGTGCTTCTGTATTTGTACATAGGCAACCTTGTCCAGAATTTTTAGTAGAAAGGGAACAGTAGTTATGGGACGGTAGTTTGTGGGTATGGCTGGGTCAAGTGTGGGTTTTTTCAGTAGAGGTAGTACCCAGGATTGTTTTAGGTTAGTAGGGATGGAGCCAGTGGCAAAGGAGGCATTGATCAATTTTGTAATGAAAGGGGAGAGTTCGCGGGCAGCATCTTTAATGAGCTGTGCAGGGCATAGATCTCCCTGGCAATTAGACGGTTTCAGGGACAGGATAATTTTTTCGACTTCCAGTATGTTGACTTTGGCGAATTGGAAGCGGGCTAGGTCAGTGGGCATGGGCTTGTCCGGAATTTTTGAGTTGAGGGTGTCATTCAGGGATGCTCTTTTGCTGGTGATTTTACTTTGAAGAGTCGCAATCTTGTTTGCTAGGGCTCTTTGAATTTCTGAGCACCAGTTTTTATCTTTGGTGCACGTGTCAAGGGGTGCTATGGGGGTTTCTATTTCTTTGAGGATGGAGAAAAGTTCTTTCATGTTAGATTTAGCTTGGGATATACGAGAGTCAAAGGAGGCTCGTTTGGCCAGGTAGATTTCTTTTTTGTAGAGTGCAACTAGTTTGGAGAGTTTTAGTTTGTTAGAGACTGAAGGGGATTTTTTCCAGATGGCCTCGCAGTTTCTTTTTTGCTGTCTTAGTTTTTTGAGGAATGGTGTGTACCATTTGTTAAGGTGCGTTTTCGGTTTACTGGATCTCAGTTTAAGGGGGGCGATGCGGTCCAGTGAGGTGGCCATAATCTTGTTATATTCTTCAACTAAGGACTCAGGGTCCAGGTTATCAGGAAGTGAGTTGAGAGTGGGGAGTAGGTCAGGGATAAGTCTTTCTACTGTCATGTTCTTCTTGTTTCTAGTGAGAGTGGGTGGGGCCTTAATGGTGGGCGGGGGTGGGGGTCTGTCGGTGGAGAGCATAAATGATACCAAATGGTGGTCAGTCCAGGCTTGGGGTGAGATATTTGTAATGTTCACTAGGCAGTTGTGGTCGGCCACCCAGTCAAGTGTTCTACCTTTCGTATGCGTGGGTGTCATACATCTTTGCACAAAGCCTAATTCAGTAAGAGTATTAGCTATGGTACTAGCAGAATGGTCTTCTAGGTCATTGTAGCCCAAGTTAAAGTCTCCTAAGGTGAGAGCTTGAGTGGAGCTTTTGAGGTTGCTGGATAGGATGGAGTTAAGGTCTTCATCGAAGGTGCCAATGGGGCCTGGCGGACGGTAGATCAAGTAGATGTTAAGAGTTTGGGAGTTAGTGAGTGGTATTTTGACTGCTAGTGATTCGCAAGAGAGGGCATCGGTCGAGGTGGCTAGTCTCATGGTGAGACTGCACTTATGGATAAAGGCGACACCGCCTCCTCTAGAATTAGGGCGGTCTTGTCTCAGGATGGAATAGTTATCTGGGACTGCCAACATAAGCATAGGGCCTGCTGCTGGGTGTAGCCAGGTCTCAGTGATGGCGAGGAAGTCAAGGTCTTCGGTGAGTATTAAGTCTGCAATTTCTGTAGCATGAGCTACTAGCGACCTGGCATTGATCAAGGCTCCCTTGATATTGGGGCTAGCTTTGTTTTTAGAGATAGTGGCTATGTTTTTTGAAGTAGTAGTAGTATGGCGCTTGTCTTGTGTAAGTTTAGGGGTACTCTGGTTGCGGGAGTTCTGAAGGGTTTGTAATGGGTTACTGGATTGTGTGGAGGTGTTTGGTCGCGGTGGCAGCGATCTAGAGTTTTGTGTAGTGGGCAGTGAGCGGGAAAGTGGTTCATGGATTTTGGCTAGTCTGGCTCTAAGTCCTAAGTTCCTTTCTGTGGTGGTGCGAGGGTGACTGGAAGGTAGCAGTGTCTGAAAGTCGTTTAAATCTAGGTAAGGTACTTGGTTGTTGTGTCTGGGTAGGGCTGGCATGTTAGGTAGGTGTGGAGCCATCTTGGTCGGAAATGTGTTATTGAGGCTGATCATGAAGTAGGCAAGCAAGATGGAGGTGAGTAGATACATGCTAAATGGTGGGGTAGAGAGTGTTATGGAGCGCTAAATAATAGCTGATTTGGGGTGGCCGCACGTGGATGTGATGGTCTATGTAGCCCCTAGATAAGGGTAGTTGAAAGGCTGTGATGCCGGGGGTCTGGCAGGCGGCAGACACTGGCACGTAACAGCCATGAAACAGGCACTAGCCTTGTTTCAATAGTGTGGTCTAAGTACGACCATAGGGCACAGCACAGTAGTGTGGTCACTATGCGACCATAGGGCACAACACAGTAGTGTGGTCTAAATACGACCATAAGGCACAACACAGTAGTGTGGTCTAAATACGACCATAAGGCACAACACAGTAGTGTGGTCTAAATACGACCATGAGGCACAACACAGTAGTGTGGTCTAAATACGACCATGAGGCACAACACAGTAGTGTGGTCACTATGCAACCAAAGGGTATGTGACTAGGTGACTAGTAGTAGAGACCATAGACCCATCTGAGTGGGGGTGGCTAAGAGTCCGTGCATGCAGTAATGTTGGGGTTGGGGGTACACCTTAAGATAAGGGACTTCACTCTATTTAAGTTGTCAAGGCACTTTTCTTCCCCAGCCAAACCCAGATATTAAGTTTATTATGGAAACTCCTCTGTTTTAAGGCAGTGCCTGGGGAATAGGGAGCAGTTGGGAATTTTGTTTTATGCACCACTCCCTTTAGGGAATGTTGGGGTTGCGTGCTTTTCCACCCTGGTATAGAAACACAGGTCTATAGAATACTTCAGATACCTGGGTCACTCAAAAATACTCTTAATGTACAGAATTGTGCAGCTCCCTGGACATGACGGAACAATTCAATATGGTTTGCATGGGGTTTATTTTATAACATGTAGCACCTTGAAACCTGACTGGACCCTAGGCTTGGCAATACACTTTACATGAAATTTAAACAAATAACATGCAACACTTTTCTATTGACAAAAGCAATTTCACACCTGCAGCACTGTGTATTTTTAATCTGCTTGCGCACTTGGCAATGTTAGTGGTGTTATTGCACAACATACTTTTAAAAACAAAACACTTTTTATGTATATGGAACCCTTTTTCCTCAACCACTATGTAATGAAGAAGAATATCACTTCCATCAGGCGTCACGTTATCACCCTCTGTAGAGGGTACACCTTAAGATAAGGGACTTCACTCTATTTAAGTTGTCAAGGCACTTTTCTTCCCCAGCCAAACCCAGATATTAAGTTTATTATGGAAAATCCTCTGTTTTAAGGCAGTTCCTGGGGAATAGGGAGCAGTTGGGAATTTTGTTTTATGCACCACTCCCTTTAGGGAATGTTGGGGTTGGCAAAAAGAAATAGGAGTACACAATTACTTTAACAGACTATATTTGTATCCACACTGGAAGTCATGTTGTTGATTTTGAATTTCAACACAATCACCCTTTGTCAGTTGGCTTTAGGGGAATTAATTTAATTATTACTTGGTAAGAAAATGCAAAGGATCTACTTCTGTATCCCACCAACTAAATAAGAGGAAGGTATTAACTCAAACAGATCCACACAGACTTAGTTTGGTTGGACAAGTTTCTTACATAGAATAACTCTGTTCTCAGTAAAGGACACTACGTCCTAAATTATCTCATGGGGAAAGGAAAGGGATGTGTTCAGACTACAACCTCTGTCATGGGTAGCCTCCAGCATTAATCCCTTGATTTGCCTCGACTTGCATTAATCTCAGCTTCTGTCTTTCCCTGGTCTGTTCCACCTCCCAGGCAATGTTGGTTCTCCAGCATTATTTTTTGATAGTCCCACTCAGATCATATCAGACAGCACCCCCTCTTTCCCATTGTATGTCTCCTTATAAACCTTCAACCACTCCCCAAATTATCTAAATTAGGATGTTCCAGCTGATTCGCTAACTATTCTGGTTGGACCTCTTTTGTCCACCCCATTGCAATAATTGATGCCTAGTAACGACTAGGCATCATCCCTGAGAGTTATAACCCCACCCCTTTGAAATTGCATGTTTAACCACTTCAGTATATGCCCTTGAAAACAACAACATGGCAACATTTTTTAATTTACAAATAAGAGTCACAAACTATGTGTTTCTGAAATGGTCTAATCATGATGTACTTAATGAAATGTGTCTCATTTCGGCACGATGTTGCAGGTTTGAATGACAGATTTACATAATTTATTCAACAAATATAACAGTTATCTATAGAGGTATCTAACTGAAAAAGCTATCATCTCCCTGAATCTTAGCTTCGTAACATTTTCTGGGAAGCTATCATCACATTTCAGCTTATATTTTAGTTTGCAATATCACATTTCTATCAAAATTGTCTGAACGGATAGGTCCTTACATAAGCTTTTTAATGATAATTGAACGATTAGTGTGTGAACGGTGGTTCCCAAGATAATAGCCAAAGTATGATCCTCTATACACTCCTATGTAAAAACGATGATATGCATATTTTTCCCTTCGATTAACTGGCATATTGTTGTTCCCAAGATTGGTATGTAATCCTGACCTCTGGCCTTCATTGACCCAAGCGTACCATAAAAGCACAGAACATTTCTTTCTCTCAGGCCTAAAGACCATCTGTCCTTATCTTCCTTGAGCAGAGGAGTATTTTTACAAATTGATTTCCATTAACTTGGTCTTTTGTTTTCTCAGTTGCCATCTGTTAACCTCATAAAACCTTAGTCCAGCACAAGCTCTGCCCCTTTAATTGGCTCTGTGAGCTTCAAATATATTCCCGGATATTCAGGTAAGGGGAGAGTGGGCAGTGTCTGGTCCTTCAACTCTCATGAGAAAATGTAATTTTACTAACCACAGTTTTTCTACATGCACAGAAAACTGTTTTTTTTAATGTTGCAATTCTTTTACACATGAAGCCTGCTTTCATATCTCGCATCAGGCCATCAATGTCCAACTTCACATTATAATATACATTTAAATGGTTCAGGCCAGGGAATTTCCTCTGTAAACAGTTCCATTCCACCCAAACTGCAAAGTGTATGCATTTCTATAACAGCTTTCTCTTTGGGAAGAATGCATTTCAGTGTCTCAATATCCTGTAATGGAAGTTAGGATTAATTTCCTTTCAGCCTTATTGTTCGCACACATGGCACACTTAATTTCAGTCTTCCTGTTTCTGACAACACTGTTGGTGTATTTGGCAGTCTTGACATTTCCATGCTGGCCTTTTCATCTGCAAGTCAACAGTGTGCTTTCAAATTACAGGAAAATATTTCTGCATTGTTACGCCTCAGTCAGCCAGATGCAGTTTCTTTTTGTCCTTGGGGCTGCATTTCATCCCCACAGATTGAAAGCAGAATAAAGCATTAGCCATTCCATGAGCAAACTTCAGAGATACATATCTATATGTGATCAAGTCTTCTTACACTCTCCCATTGCCATTTACTCTCTACAAATCATGCTCACACAGCAGGCCTGCACTGTTGTAATGACTTGCATGTCCCCATGTTTTCATTTGGTTAACTTTCAACCCTATTCAAGATATTTCTGTGTCATCGGTATCAGCCTGTGCCTCTCCAGAGTTCTGTTCTCAGATGAGTCCAGTGGTGAAGGTACCTCCTTAGTCAGTGTTTTCACTCAATGTCTGTATGCCTGCACTGGTTGGGGATGTGTGTTTTGTCCTTCTCACCATCCGATGCTTGACAGATAAGTGAATATAGCAGCCTTCAAATTTCTTGCCAGGGTTTCTCCTGTTGCCTGTTGTTTAATTGTTCTCTCCAGTACAGTGACATCACATGTGACTGTAGTCCTCTGTTGTGTATCAGAATTTCAGCTTTGCTAAAATCTGTGATTTCCTGGTCCTTGTTCAAGCTGGTATAGCATAGAAATGATGATGGAGGGACATACAGGATTCAAAAATATCACCTAGTTTAGGTGACATTTTGTTATCCTGTGCGTCCCTCCATTATCATTTTTATGTTATAACGGTTAGCTTGAACTTGAGGGACAGCACAACAATTCCTAACTGAGACAATAAGCTATGTCCTTTTCTAGGGTTGAAGCACTTATCATTAATAGAGCAGGAACTCTAGCCTTCTTGGAAGAGGAAGCTGTGTGAATTTTGAATTTGATTAAATCTACTGGTGAAGAATTACAATTAACAAAAAACCTTAAGAGCTAATCATACATTTAGAGCATATAACTTGTAGAGAAATTAGTCAACATCTACATGCTACCACACTTTCTACTTATCACAGAGCTCAGCGCATACCAAGAATTTTGAGAATAGATTTAGAACCCACATTATGTAAGGAAAACACTTGAGTTTGTTAAGAGATGGAGATTAATGCTTAACAAGTGTTCACTAGATCTTATCCTTCTAGCTATTGAAGAATTGGTGAATTCAGTACATACTATTGAATCATTAATTGATCAAACAAAATCTGCTCTATTACCACTTCTTACAAAAGAGGAATTGACCATAGAATTAGAAGAGATCAACAGGAAACTTAACAACTACAAATGTGATATTTAATCCCAAAAAAATAGGATATTCAGGCAAGACATGTTAGATTATAAACTTGATATTGTTTACTCTTGGAAACAATATTACTTTCAAGGCGATAACCAGTCTAGAAATGATATTCAGAATTTTGTGAAAACACCACGCAAACTACATTCTGGAACATCCTCCTCAGAGGTATCTAGTGCAGAACCTGAAGGACCTCTACCTCTAACGAGTTCTGATAATACTAGTGATCAACTGGTGGGTACTATCCCCACAATAGTAGATACATTGTCAGGAACATCTACTCTGACAGGGGTATCTTTTTTAGAAAAAGTCAGCCAACAAGAAGTCCACCAAGGAAGGTAAAATTCCCACAAAATAACACTTAGTAGTTAATATTTCATCATATAGTTTGACAACATTTGAAAAAAAGACCTTACAAAAAGGTATCTCATTTGTGCCACATTACAGCAGTTCACTTCTTAAAGAAAAAATTGACTTTGTTCATCTTTTTAGGAAGATGAAGCTAAAACGTGTTTTATTCTTTAGAACTGTCTGAACCTGAACACGAGACTCAATACCTTGAATTACAACCAAAGAGTACATTTATGCCACACATACGCTTGATACATTTCATACGTATGTACTAAATGACCTAAAGAAATTGAATTTTAGTTGCAGACAAAAAGGTAACTTTACTCATCGCGAACAACAAGCCTTAAACCGTCTATGGCGAAGCCAGACATCATACTTAAACCAGAAGACAAAGGTGGGGCGCTGGTCATTATGGACCTTGTACAGTACAAACAAGAAATAAAATTAAAACTCTCAGATGTTGAGACCTATATGGAGGTGGAAATTGATCCAACAGATCAAGTGAGGACGATAATTCAATCAGTGTTAGATGAGGCAGAATTGAATGAATACATCAATCACCATACAAAGGCCTTTCTCACTAATGAGCATCCATTGAAGCCAGTGATGTATATTCTACCAAAAACTCACAAAGATTTGACAACACCACAAGGACGTCCAATAATTGCAGCCACTAATAGTCTTTTGGAGCCATTAGTCAAATATATCAACTATATTATACAACCTTTGGTTCAGAACACTAGGACCTACTTGAGAGTCTCTTGATTTTGACAGTGCGAAAGACATTCTATTTACCTTGGATGTCACCAGTCTTTATACTAACATAACACATCAAGCTGGCATAGGCGCAGTTGAATGGTTACTGTTGATGGCACCAAAATGGTCAGAAAACAAACATGTTGTATTGAGACTATTAAAGATTGGGTTAAGTAACAATTTCTTTAAGTTGGAGGATCATTATTTCATTCAAATAGCAGGGACATCAATGGGAGCTGCTATGGCTCAAAGTTATGCGAATGCCTGTAGGGCATATCTTGAAAAAGAACGCATCATGAACAATATATAATGGACTAAGAATTTGAAATGCTACTATCATTACATTTATGACATCTTTGGTATTTGAAGTGGATCAGTTGAAGAACTTAAATAATGTATTGACTTCATGAATTCTAGAATGCCGAGGATTAAATTTACCAATAAGTACAGCACAACTAAGCTTGAATGTCTAGATGTGGAAGTATGTTCATGACGGTATCCTGAATACAACCTTCTATACTAAACCCATGGACAAAAACAGTATTTTACTAGCAACCAGTTTCCATCCCTTATAGACAATTTCTTAGATATAAAAGTATTATTTCTGACAGTCAACAATATACACAAAAGTCATGTGAACTTGCCAATACATTTTTGAAAAGGGGATATTCCAAAAGCAATATTGATTGAACAAGCATCCCAGAAAGCTAATGAAATTACTAGACAGTCTCATCAAGAAGAAGAAAGAGTTACCATCTGACTTAATATATGTGACTACATATTTGCATCAAAGTCCACAGATTAAGCTAATACTAAAATCTAATTGGAATATATTACAATTAGATCCAATATTGATTCATTTTCTTTGCATCATTACCAATTTTCACTTATAGAAAGAGTCAAACTATAAGAGACTTTGTCATAAGAGCTGACATAAATGCACCTAAAAACATGACTATAGAATTTAAAGGAACAGTACCTTGCATGAATTGCCAGCACTGCTACAACATTATTAGGGGAAATACCATCAACCACCTATACACAGGCAAATCAATTTCCTTGAAACATACCTCCAGTTGTGCTTCCACCATCGTGGTCTATGGCATACGTTGTCCATGTAAGATCTACTACATGGGCTTCACTACACGCAAAGACAAGACATGTTGGACGGAGCACAAATCTAATATCAGAACAAGATCAGACAAATCCCCAGTATCTCAACACTTCTCTGAACTGAATCATTCTGTAGCACAAATGCAGGTAGTTATTTTAGAAGCATTGAAGACACTCAGACGAGGAGGAGATTTGGTTTAAATGCTACTTCATAAAGAAATCAAGTGGATTGATATCCTAGACAGTTTGCAACCAAGGGGAATGAATATTGAATATGATCTGGGTTGTTTCCTTTAAGCAACTGGGTAGCTAAGTTAGGCTGTGCTCCACTACGCACATAATTATAATTATGCACATTATTTTATGAATTTTTTCTAAAATGTATTTTGTTATTTTCCCTGTTTTTACTCTGCTTTTTATTTATTGCCTTTAAAAGGAATTACTTTTATTTTACTTTTAAAAATGGCTCTTGCATATTTTCAGTACTGTCGTAAATGCCAAACCTAGAGATGTTACATAATTAATAATCACCGTTTACGTATAGGATTAATTTTGGAAATTAATAGTGTACAGGAACAGAAGTGGGTGGAGCCAGGCACTCGGGACAGGTAGAAGCTGAAAGGCAGCAATCACACCCAGACACCATATTGGGAGATCCATAGATAATCATGCCAATCCCTCTCCATCGCCGCCAGATAGACCAGCGGAGCTCAACAGTCCTAACATCATTTGGCGGTATGGCGATTCTTTACTGGTAAACGGTGGTTGAAAACTCAGATGTGTAAGAGGTTATTAGTGCAGACTCTTTTCCATACAGCATAGTGGTTAATCTGTGTTTGAGGAAATCTTCTAGATTCTTTTTCTAGACTTAGCAAACGTCAAAGAGGCCATCAATATGTATGTTCCATGACTTTTACAAATCTGGACCATACTGGGTAATTCAAAATACTTTTGCTTTCAAGCATATACATACATAAATCAGCATATGAGGGGGCATTGTGGCCCCAGTCAATGTCCATGTTGTTTTAAATAGAAATGTTCATGATAATGGAAATAATTCTTAATTAGTATGTATTGTAGCAATATGAGAAGGCTTAGATGGTGGCACGTCCCATATGTTATGTTGCTTTATTCGATATTTGGATAGCTCCTACTGCCATCGTTATGACTTCGAAGAGCTGCGGGGTGGAAGGCCCTTCAGATGCGGCTAGGTAAAGCTTACTCTAATGTCCCTATGGAAGTCATTCTCAAGGCAGAGGGTCAGTGTTTCATGCCGTTGGACTATGTGATAGAAAAGTTCTACCACAAAACAGTAGTGTCTGGAGGGATGTGAATCAGGTCTACTTTGGGGTGTCAATCTAGGGTGTCATCACCATGGAAGGCTAGGGGATTGAGGACAGGAATGGCAGCAAACAGTTTGGACTTGGACGTGTGCTACTGTGACAGGCATAACTGGTGCTCCAGAATCCGAGGGGTAAAAACAATGGGAATACGTTGTGCACCAACTAAGGTTACTTTTCTCAGTGCTAGTCAGCCTCTATGTGTATTCAATGGTATCGGTGCATACAGCATGCTTTTTCCTTATTTTCTAAATATCGCCTGCCTTATTAGTAGCAGTGCAGTTTTATGTAGAAAGGAGAGGCTAAAGAAATTTGTCAAGCACATAACGGCCAATTAAAGGGTTTTCTGGCAGCTGAATGCCACCAGTGATTTCTTCTCAGTCAGATTAAAACACTGGCCCTTTGTGTGGTAAATTGTATGACTGTGTATTGAATGCTAATGCGATGCGCCTATCACACGCACAGCGGTCATTTTCTAAATGGGTTGCCCTCTGAAAGGATTGTATTCGAAGGACTCGCCAAGGACTTCACAAAACCAAACGATACTCTGAAATCCTCATCTGAATGCTCCCTAGGGTCACGTGCGCTCAGCTGAGGGAAATTCGAGTGCAACATAGGCCTATTGGACTATAATTGCAAAGTATTGAAGTGATTAACATTGGGTCACCTCGATGCTAATGACCTAATTTAACATTCCTCTCCAACGCATAGAATCGCACCCTGACTTGTTAAATGGGCTGGGGTCTGAAAGAGCTGCATAACTGCCATGGGGCACACTTTGGGGGATCATACTTAAAAGGTGCACTTTGCGTGGAGGTGACACTATCAGGTGCGTTTATGTGCGGTGTTGAATGATATAGGAATTCATTACTTTTCTGCCAGAATGGGAATGCGGTGGTTGCCGAAAATCAGTTCTGTTTGGCAGGTAGAATGGGCGTAGTCGAGGACAAGTGCATTTCGGTTGGTGCCTCTGCCCTTCCTCCCAAAAACGTTGAAATCCTATAGAGTTCTAAAAGAGGTGCAAACCCTTGTATACTTTTTTGTTATTACTGTTACATGCTTTAAAAAATTTACCTTTAACAATCAACATAGAGAAAATACATTTTACAATATTAAAATCCAAATTTGCCATCTCGGGAGGATAACTCAGCGGCAACGTGCTCGCCTTGGATGCAATACGACAAGGAGCAACATGGTTCAATCCCCAGGTCCGCGCTAAGAAACCTCTGGGTATTAAGTGTTATAAATAACCTATTATATCATATCATACAAGCTTAATAAAATGTAGACATATAAAAAACAAATCACCCATTCTCATATATACACTTCATATTAAACAACAATTAAACTGTTAATTACCTAAAAACTTCAAATAATTTCATTAGGAAAGCATTTCAATAATTAGAAGTCGAAAACAAATTTCATAACCAGGAACCTGTCCATTGCTATCCACATACCAATTCAGATACATTAATTGAGCTCAAGAAGCACAGGACAGCAATCACATCAGAGGTTACTATCCCTCCCAAGCATCTGCCCCACAGATTCTCCAAATCAATCTGGTCAAGTGATGAAGAAAATGCTTAAAATACTTTAAACCTCTAGATTGATGCATAGGACATTCAAGCACCAAATGTCTGATTGATTCTAACCTATTCTCAACTGTACAGAATTTACAATTAGTCTCACCAATTCCTATTTTGCTTTATCGTACCTAAGGAGAATCTCTTTAGTTGGAATTAGATTCCAACAGAATCTCAGAAAATCACTCCTTGCCAAGCGACTAGGATAAACCCATTTTCTTGTGAAATCCTGCAAGATGAGATAAGGATGAATAGCAATGCCCTTGTATCGAGGTATTACCCATGGTTTTCACTACTGTGTCAGTGCTCTGGCGGATTCATAAATGGTATGACATGGGTGCATTGCCCAGATGTGGCTGAGTATCTGGCCCCAAATGTCGGTTTCAAATTAGCAATGCTGCGTTAAGCTGCCCGGGGATGGCTGCCCCTGTAAGGTCACTCTTTCTCTATCGCCCCTCCCCTCATCGCCCACTCGCACCCCCTTCCCGCTACATGGTCCTGGGACCCACTTACCTCTGCCCCTCTACACCAACGTGGCCCCATTCCTTCCACCAACTCAGCAGGCCCGGCTCAATTTATGCTTGCGGTCTCCAGCCCACTGGGCTAACTTGCTTTTAGCCTGGCTGTCTGGAGACCCCTATTCGTGGCCAGCTCTATTACAAAAGATAAGACATTGATTAGTGGCCAAGATGGCTAACCAAACTGACTATATGGTTTCTGAGCAAAGTGATATACTAAATAAAATTACACTAATAAGCAATAAAAGCAGTGACACAGTCAAGGTTTTGACACATACGGTTCTCCCTCTGTAGAATTCCAAAGTACAGGTGATGGACATTTTCTACATTTGAGAATTACTAGCTTCAGTTGTTTTCTCTCATGTTGTTATTGATCTCTGTTCTCAGAGTGTTCCATACCACGTGTGCAGGGAAGTTTACATGATAAGAAAGTGAATGCAATGAAATTGTTGCTCTACTCAGGACAGCTGTGGACCTAGTAATGACAATCACCCAGCAGTAGCTTGCAAACCATGCGCTGAAAATCTCTTAGTGTGACTAGCTATAGAGGGAGTGGCTCCTGTTCTGCAATGCTAGAAAGGAAGTATGTAGGTTTGATGGTCAATGCAGTGGCAGAGCTGTAAGTGGGCCTGTGGAGTCTCTCCCTCTTTGACCTACCTCAACTCCTGATGCACCCCCAGATCCTGCTTGGCTAGTGATGACAAGAGGTATACAGAGCGAAATTCTCATTAGACACGAGCAATAGTCTTAGCAACACAGCATTCAAGGTTCCTATTGTACGATTAGTACATTATCTTCCAGAAAGAGGGCAGGAACCAATGTGGGGTAGAGGGTGGTGTTTCTGTGGGAAATTAGGAGCCAATAGCAAGCTGCAGTACTTTGGCAGTTAGGAGCCAGAGCAGCATTGAAGATTCCTGACAGCTGACAGCTGATGCAGGAGCTGCAGAGAAGGGAGACACCGTGAACAGCACATTAAATATGAGCATGGAAAAGGTCTGTGAGTGCATGTTGTGATTGCAGTAATGTCTTTGGTGGTGATGAGTGTGTGTTTGTATTGACAGCATGAATATGTTTTACACTGGCATACTAACATATATTGTGGGCACATAGGCACGCTGACATGTATTGTAGGCACAGAATTAAGAAAGTGTATGCAGGGGAAAAGCGCCATATATTGTGGAATCAGCATCATGGAAGTGTTATACAGTGCTCCATATGTATATATATATATATATATATGCTATATGTCATATCTGAAAAAAATGAAAATTCATGTAATAATGGCATATATTCATTGCATGGCAGCATGAAAGTGCAAGGTTGGAACATATTGTGTGCACAGAATGATGCAAGTGTTTTACAATGGAATGATGGCATACATTGTGGGTACATCAAAGACAAGCAAAGTGTTCCTACTGGAAATATTTAGTTTAGTTTGGCATAATTTCATACATTGAACCTGGATCCAATACGTGTGCCTATATCTGGTAAATCCACCTAATAACAAAGAATTTCATGATAAGCAAATATTCAACCATTATTATTATATTATATTATAATAGTTTTTTTCATAATGCGCTTAATACCGAACAGGTTTCTAAGCGCATACCTAGAATTCAAACATGTGTTGCTCTGCGTTGTCTTCCTTCCAAGACAAGCGCATTGCCACTGAACTATACTACCCATGTTTTAATACGACAAGGTACAATATTATTACGAAAAATAGAGTAAAACATTTAAGTTTGTGATGAAGAAATATACATACAATTCATATAAAAACAATCTGTATATATATATATATATATATATATATATATATATATATGTTAAAAAATGTATCCACAAATATGAAAATGGATAAACATCATATCTTATATTCATACTTTTGTATGTGCTTGCTGTGAATGCAGGTGCTTGATAATGTATGAGAGAATGCTGGTGTGCCTGAGAGAATGCTCAGCTGTGAGTGAAGGAATGTTTGTAGTGAAGGTTTCCACACTATATCAGTTGGATGGCTACTGCCTGGATGATGGGAGCCAGTGGTTCGTAACTTGTCATCTTAATGGATCTTAATGTGACTGGAATAAAGCTAACTTATGGAACCTGACAAATGTGTCTAAGGAACTTTTCTACACTGGCGACAAGTTGGTCTTATATAAGACAAAAAACGGACCTGTGTGGCAAAAGAGTGAAGATAAAGGTGACCAGTCTGCTGCAGGGGATGCAGAGAATAAGGAGTGGAACCACTGTCCCCACACAAGTAAGTCCCCTCACCCAGGGCCATGAAAATTGGGAGTTGCAGCCCATCTGATACCCCGGGGAGAAGAAAGAGGAGAGCTGCTTTTAGTAACCCATGAGCAAGGAATAGGGGAAGCTGCACACCAACAAGAGACACATGGCGAAGTGAGAAGAAAGGGGAGAAGTCCCAGGGTCGAGAGGCAGGGGAAGCTGGCCTATGAGTTGGCACTGGAAGAAGAGAAGAGAAACAGAAACTTTCCTGGGTCAGGCAAACAAGGAGTGCAGCTAACCTATGACCCAGGGCAAACAGAAAGGGAAGACCCAGGGCCACTGGGAGTACAACAGTGTACTGTGCTCAAGTACAGAAGCTTTACCCTGTTTTGGCGACCCTAGGGGAAGAAGGGGCAAGAAAAGTCTGTGTCCTGACCAGGGATGAGACCAGTTTGCGCAAGGAGAAAGTTCCCACAGCAAGGGACAATTAAGGGAGAGCTGTTTTTTCATTCGAATGACCTGCGGACACAGAGAGTAACAATATCGGGTCACCCTCTAACATGATCAGGTCAAAGAATGAGAGAAACGTCCAACCTTCCTTGTTGGTTCTGTATGGCCTGTCGTCTGTCCAGATGGCTGCTGGAGCAGCAGAGCTGTTCTGCGCACAATGGCTGTTAGGAAAATTATGACATCAGGTCTATGCCATGGGGGATGGGGATAGTATGGAATTCCCAGTAGCACATATCATGCAGTCATGGAACGCTACATTGCATCTCCGGAATATGGATTGAAGCACAGCATTTTACTTGAGGAAAGAACCTTCTAACCTGAAGGTGCATGGCAAAATAATGTGATATGTGCGTTGGAGAGCCGGGAGCCTAGAGTTATGAAGGTGTCACCATGCTGCAAAGGTGACGTGGCAATGTGCTTATGGGAGAAGGTAGAGGAGGTCCCTCTGTGACCGTCCAGCATTGTAAGGAGCATGGAGGATTGTCCAGGTTATGGGAATTTTTGTTGTTGTTTACACAGTGATTTCTAAAAAGGCAGAGTGTTGCTTAAAACCGGTGTCAGTGATCCCGACGTAAATCGTAAAATAATACAATGAAAATGAGGGACAGATGCTTAGTGAGCAGTGCCGTGGCTCGCAGTGAAGGAGGTTTTGGAATATGATCTAATAATTGAGTCGGCACATGCTGTTGGATTCTCTGGTATGGCGGACATGGAGATTATCTTTTTGTCCTACATTGTTGGCAAATAACATGCCAGTGATTCAGAGGAAGAAGGACACGTGGTGGGCACACACACATGTGGCAGTGCACAATCCATCCTTTGTGATGCATGTGTTTTATGTGGAAATGTTGGGTGCTATATGTATTTAGTTAACTTGTTTTTTTAGGTTTTAAATTCTTTGCATAGGGAAAGTATTAATGTTAATGTAAGGAAGGTGCATGAGGATAATGCAAGGTGGTATAGGGAAAATGCAAGGAACTAACACATGTTGAGGATGTACAGATTTAGGGCTGTTCATAGCTATGGACTTTTAGTGTGTGGTTTTTATCGCTGTTAAAAGATTAAGAACATTTTAGTAAAAAGTGGAGAGTATGGGTCAGTATGTCCTGTCAAATGAATTACAGGTTAAAAGATGTTTCAATAATGGACTTTTAGGAATTGCAAATATTTAAATGTCATTGTGTGAGTGTTGAGTGGAAGCAAACATGTGCTAGCTTAAACCAGAGTTTTCAGGAGTAGAGCTGGTCACAGCTATGGACTTTAAGAGCATTCAAATATTTAAATGTCATTGTGCGAGAGTGTCAGTGGGTCAGGAGTGGGTGGTGTGCACCCTTGAGTGTAGTTTGAGTGAGGTATGTATGGTATGGTGTGGGACTACCCCATGTGGGGGTGGTTATTGGATTGTGGAAACACCGCGCCAACACATATTGAGGGTATGGTATGGAGTGAGACCTGTCCTCTGGTGTGAGGTGTGGTCGCTGGTACTTTTCATGGTGACACCGTGCCAACACATATTGAGGGCATGGTATGGAGTGGGACCTTTCCTCCAGTGTGAGGTGTGGTTGTTAGACCAGAAACAACCCTATAGTATGTATAGTATGTTGGCCAGAAACCAATCGCATCATGTGACAAACATTGCAATCCTAGAATCGTCAATGTTACCAGAGGGCGTCCATTTTGTGTAATGTCAGCCATTTGCTTTTTGCTTTTCTGTCAAAACAATTTGCAAATGTATTCTATGCTTCGAACTCACACACATTGCGAGGCCACAGCCTGAATGCTGAAATACTTACACACACAGGAAGGTCAAACTATGCAGAAATACATTGTTTTTCTCTCTCGCAAAGTCCTTGAAGCCGAGCAGAATCAGCATCTAATCAGCAGTCCAGGTGCCGGCCTGTCTAGCAAATGCTGTAGTAAAAGGCAGTTAAACCATGAATTCTATTCTCCTAGCGGTGCCCCTTCGCAGAGAGCGGTTTTTCTGCTTCAGAACTGTCTGACCCTTAGCTCATGAATCGAGACACACAGATAACGTGGTAAGGAATGTTTCTCTGCTAAGAACATGATATCTTTGCCGAGCTAAGAGCTCTATGTTCCCATAACAGAAAGTTGTCTCTGCTGCCATTGCTAGAATAACTATGTTTAGACTGAATGAAGACTTGTCATAACGTGTCATAATTGTCATGACTGTCGATCACCGAACCCTAGCCTGAGTAACATGTTTGTGGGTGGAACAAATTGACTTCATAAAGATTATATGTAATGTATATATATCGCTGCTTAAGCGTTGCTCACTCTCTTGCGTCTCATGAGGTCTGGGAACACACATTGCGAGACGTTGAGACCCAATCGGCCGACTGAGATACTTTGAAATAAACCAGACTTGTTTGGAAATCAAACCTAGTGTCTGACGTGTCATTATAGTATATGGTTATTGTGCCTTAGTTTCCATATGCGGTCTTTATGGCCTAGCAAATATGGCGCCCGAATAGGGACCCTCCTACTTATGCTCCATCGTATACGTTGAGTTTGAAGAAGGCAAAAACGAGTCGAGGACAAAGTTGTCGAGCCGGGATCGGAAGGTGTTCGAGGCGCCCCTGTAGAAGTGATGAGAGACTCCTCCGCAGATCTGTACACGGCCGATCCCTGATCGACGAGCAGCGCCCAGGGAGCATCGAGGCGAGGGTCCTGGAACAAGGCAGATTGAGCCAGACACGCAGTCACAACGATTCTTGGTTGCATCTGTATATGGACGAATTGTGTCCTTAGTGACGAATTGTTTGATCAGGTGAGTCGTGCGCCGATTCTTAAACGTCCTGATATTGGTTGAGAGTTGCTCTTGCAAGATCAAATGCCCAGGGTAAGAAAAGGGTAAGAATTAACCATGCCTGGGAAATTGTCTTCCTGTCTAGTAAGAGTTTTTCACTGTGGTAGACAATCTTTGGAAACTGGCCAGGTTGCGCCACCCGAGGGGTCACCGCACACGAAATGTACATAAAATACGGTATAGGGGCAATAGTGTGTAATGTGATTTGGCATAGGCAGACCAGACGTGTATCAGACCTTCAGTAGCCTAATAATGGGAGCTTTGAATTAGTACGTATAGAACACCTAGAATCAATATTGCTACGCAAAAAGGCCCGACCAGCAGCGGTCGACATTGTAAGAGACTGGAGGAAGGAAGCTAATCCCCTTTTGAGAAGAAGAGAGAAACACGTGCGCAGACATAAAACGAATGTAGAGAAAGTGCTAGAGCATGATCAGCATCACCAGACAGAAGCCATTAGGTACATGTACAGGGCTTTCCAATTAGATGTACAGAAAATATATCCTCAGCAAGATTTGCATACATCAGATGAACTAATAAACAAAATATTGAATGAGCGAAGAAATGAACATCGAAGTACTGACCCAGTTGCACCTCCTCCGTATGTACCTCGCATTCCCGCTATTCCATCTGCACCAGCAGTAAGCAGTTCCTCTCCCCCTGTGCTTGTGACATAATTTCCTCCACCGCCGCCAGAGCATGAGTTAGCCACTTTAGTAGGGAGTTCTACAGAGATGGGGCCTGCACAAGGAAGTAGTAGACAGACTCGTAGTACGATTAGCAAAGTAAGGAAAGAAGAACTGAAAGATTGGGCAGAAACATATATTGATGGTGATGATGAAGCAGCTGTGCAAAGTTCCATATCTAACCATAGAGGCCTTGGTGAACAGCAGGTATTGTTAGAATGCATGGGGAATTGTCTTGTGAAAATGTGGAGTGATTTGACCGATAGAGTGGTACCGCAAGAGCTGCGTGATTTGGTTGTCCTTTCGAATTTGCAAGATAATGCAACGAAAGTACGAGAACATGTAAGCCAAATATTTTTGTTTAAGCACGAACTTGATCAATTGCATAAAGAATTATTGAAAAAAGATAAACCACATATATCATATGTCCAGCAATGATTTTTTCTGCTGTTGAAACCTGTTATTGAAGAGAATGAGAATTTGTACGCGAAATGCGCTTAGATGGATAACAGATGCTGCCATTTCCCCAATGGAAGTGCACGTTTAGTCAGTATACACCAGAAATGCAGAGAAAGGGGGGGCGTGGCCAGCTGCGCGATCCAGTAGACGTGCACCGCTGGCGCTCCTGCTGCCGCGGCCTAATATCCTGTTACAAATCACTACTTAAAACCATCTGGTGACCCCCAAAATATGATTGCCGGTGCGTGATAACCCCAGGGCACGTCTGCTCACTGTTCTTAGAGAGGCAACAGTTTCACCTCACTGATGATGCCCAACAAGGCTGAAACACGTGTATGGGGTTACTGATGGTACTCTTGTTCAGAGGAGAATTGCCTAGCATTTCGGCGCTGGACTGCCCCTGGGCAGGACAAAGGCTGATATGCAGGGAAATTTCTTCTCTGTGAAAGGGACAGTGAGCTAAAGACTTGGTAGAGTCTCTCCCAGGGGTTATTCACCCAAGAACAAGTCATTGGGCTGTGTTCGTGCTGGTAGAGAGATTCCCAGACCCCCCTTTGTTTTGAATAAATTAACTTTGGGTTTCACCCTAAGTTAACAGGGCGATCCAGACGTGGACCCCTTGCTCACTGTTCTTAGAGAGGCAACAGTTTCACCTCACTGATGATGCCCAACAAGGCTGAAACACGTGTATGGGGTTACTGATGGTACTCTTGTTCAGAGGAGAATTGCCTAGCATTTCGGCGCTGGACTGCCCCTGGGCAGGACAAAGGCTGATATGCAGGGAAATTTCTTCTCTGTGAAAGGGACAGTGAGCTAAAGACTTGGTAGAGTCTCTCCCAGGGGTTATTCACCCAAGAACAAGTCATTGGGCTGTGTTCGTGCTGGTAGAGAGATTCCCAGACCCCCCTTTGTTTTGAATAAATTAACTTTGGGTTTCACCCTAAGTTAACAGGGCGATCCAGACGTGGACCCCTTGCTCACTGTTCTTAGAGAGGCAACAGTTTCACCTCACTGATGATGCCCAACAAGGCTGAAACACGTGTATGGGGTTACTGATGGTACTCTTGTTCAGAGGAGAATTGCCTAGCATTTCGGCGCTGGACTGCCCCTGGGCAGGACAAAGGCTGATATGCAGGGAAATTTCTTCTCTGTGAAAGGGACAGTGAGCTAAAGACTTGGTAGAGTCTCTCCCAGGGGTTATTCACCCAAGAACAAGTCATTGGGCTGTGTTCGTGCTGGTAGAGAGATTCCCAGACCCCCCTTTGTTTTGAATAAATTAACTTTGGGTTTCACCCTAAGTTAACAGGGCGATCCAGACGTGGACCCCTTGCTCACTGTTCTTAGAGAGGCAACAGTTTCACCTCACTGATGATGCCCAACAAGGCTGAAACACGTGTATGGGGTTACTGATGGTACTCTTGTTCAGAGGAGAATTGCCTAGCATTTCGGCGCTGGACTGCCCCTGGGCAGGACAAAGGCTGATATGCAGGGAAATTTCTTCTCTGTGAAAGGGACAGTGAGCTAAAGACTTGGTAGAGTCTCTCCCAGGGGTTATTCACCCAAGAACAAGTCATTGGGCTGTGTTCGTGCTGGTAGAGAGATTCCCAGACCCCCCTTTGTTTCACATATATCATATGTCCAGCAATGATTTTTTCTGCTGTTGAAACCTGTTATTGAAGAGAATGAGAATTTGTACGCGAAATGCGCTTAGATGGATAACAGATGCTGCCATTTCCCCAATGGAAGTGCACGTTTAGTCAGTATACACCAGAAATGCAGAGAAAGGGGGGGCGTGGCCAGCTGCGCGATCCAGTAGACGTGCACCGCTGGCGCTCCTGCTGCCGCGGCCTAATATCCTGTTACAAATCACTACTTAAAACCATCTGGTGACCCCCAAAATATGATTGCCGGTGCGTGATAACCCCAGGGCACGTCTGGGGAGAATTCCAGCCTGAAACGTGCCGGGGCTGCAGAGGTAGGAGCCTGGGAAGGAGATGTCAGAGAGACCCAACGACGAACCAAGATGGCCGCCGGAGCACTGGGTGCGCTTTGAGCGGGGACCGGGCCTTCCACGCACTCTGAGGTGGTTGCAAGTCGGAGTCGTGGACGGAGCTCCGGAGGACCGGCAGGGGCCGGGAGTTACAGCGTGGCCCTGTGGGACCCAGACTGGAGGAATTGGTTGGCCGAACCGCTCCGCCCGGACGAGGAGAGACGGGCACCGCCACTTGGTTGCCGTGACGAAGACCCGCATACAGCGGTGAGTGCCCGCCCACAGACATGGGGAAGGACAAAGCTAGACGGACCACCATGCAAAACAGAATTGAACAGTACACAATCCCTCAAACGCAGTCCCCCGACTCCCAACCACTGCCATCGGTAGAGGAGGACTTGGCACCTGGACTCTCCCTGAGGGACGTTATGGTGGCCATAGCAGACTCCCGCACATCGATGGAGCAGAAGATGGACGGAATCAGCCTGGACGTGTCCCTCCTCCGACACGACCTGCAGAAATTGTCAGCACGAACGGGCGAGGCGGAGCAGCGTATTTCCAACACGGAGGATGGACTGCACGCAGTGCAACAACAGCTTCAAAGGGACACCGCCAAACTCAAAACTCTGGAGGCCAGAGTCGAAGAAGGAGAGGGCAGCTCCAGGCGCAACAACATTTGGATCTTAGGTATTTCCGAGAAAGCCGAAGGCCCCTGCATGGAGCTCTTTCTGGAGCAGTGGCTGATGGACCTGTTCGACCAGCAATCCTTCTCTAAATTCTTTTCTATAGAGAGGGCCCACCGAATGCCCACGGGTAAGCCAGTGCCCGGTGCTCCCCCGCGAATGGTGATAGCAAGGCTACTGAACTATCGGGATCGAGACACGCTGCTGCACCTTGCATGAACCAAAGGCTCGATCACCTTTAACGGATCCAAGATAGCCTTTTTCCCAGATTACACGCGGGAGCTCCAGAAAGCACGACAATCCTTTGATAAACTTAAAAGACAGTTGCAAACGATGGGAGTCAAATACGGCCTCCTCTTCCCGGTGCAGCTGAAAATCTATCACAAGAGCACAACGGTCCACTTCAGCGACCCAAGGGAGGCCTGGCGCTGGGCAGAGCAGCATATCGAAGGAGACTGGTCAGCACCTTGAGCCAACAGAGACAGAAATCCCAGGCCACCGGCATGACACCCACCGGAGCGGGATTGATCACCCTCACCGAACCAACCGTCGGAAGCCGGGGACTGATTCTGGCGGGCCCCCCACAGGGGGGATTGACCCCACACACAGGTCTGAGACCGAACTGATACCACGGACTAGGCCGAGTGGTGCCACGAACAGTTGTAAGTCGTTTATGTCGTTAATATTGTGGCTAGCGGTGGCGTATCTCCATCGCACCTGGGATAAGACTACCACCCCTCCCTAACTTCTTTAGTATTAATTTAAACGAGGGTTCGTAAGGTTGACGCTCCACTCTTTTTGAGAGTCAACGATGTTGGGGCTACAGGTACTTCGTGTTGGGGTGGAGTATGGGGAGGGGGTGGGAAGGGAAAGTTATAGGGAGTTTTTTGTTACCCTGGGAGCAAAGCGTTACCGCAAACTCCAGGGTTTGTTGAGGTTCATGGGAAGACGAGGCCACAGATGGTCCAGACAGTACAATACCATTGACCCTGGGCAAACACCGCAATACACCACCACTGACGGGGACACCCTCCTCGTGAATCACCCGCCCAATCTCTTATCCCGATTATTGGATGGCATCCATACAACCCCAGTTAGACACCGCAACCCAGATACCCCTACGAAACTGTATAACTTTGCTTCTGCTTTGGGTTTGGGTGATGTATGGCGAGAGTTACACCCGGACACCAGGGGGTACTCCTTTCACTCTGGAGCCCACGGCTCCCTCTCCAGGATCAACTATCTCTTTGTCCCACACACAGATCTTTATAGGGCACGAGCGGCCGACTTCCTTCCCCGGGGCATTTCAGACCACTCACCCCCCTTGTGGAAATTCGCACACAGGGTCCCCCCCCTAGAACTTGGAGATTGAACAATTACTATCTGGGCTTCCCCGAGCTAGTTGAACACCTTTCAGAAGTCTCCACTGAATACTTCGAGCTTAATGATAACGGAGAACAGGACCCAGTGGTAGTATGGGAGCCCTATAAGACAGTCCTGCGGGGTGCCATAATCTCCTGGGTGGCAAATAGGAGGCGGGTGAGACTCCAAGACATAGCAACAGTGGAGGGCGAACTGGCCCGATGCGAGAGCGAACACATTCTTGACCCATCCCCACAGACCCAGCTCTCCCTTAAACGAGCCACTGAGCGGCTCCGAAACCTCTTATTGGATAATGCTAAACAAGACTATTGGGACTCTCGAGCCAGAATCTATGAACATGAGGACAAAGCCGGCAGAATGCTAGCTTGGCTGGAGAAAAGGGATGAGGGACAACGATGCGTTCGTGAGATTGTCACCTTAAGGGGTGAAAGGTGCACATCGGACGCCGAGATAGCCGAGGCCTTCGCCCAATTCTATGAAACACTCTACCGGGCCCCGACGCTGCAGCTGGACCCAACTCTCCTTAATGACATACCACTCCCAACTCTCTTAGTACAGCAAAGGGTGAGTCTTGACTCTGCCCTCTCGGAGACCGAGGTGGCCAAAGCACTAGCGAAATTGCAAACCGTGACGACACCGGGCCCGAATGGGTTCCAAGCTGAAACTTGGAAGAAGCTGGGGGGGGGATAATATTACATCTTCCCTCCATAAAATGTTTTTGACAGCCCGGGAACAGGGCACCCTCCCGCAAGACCTCTGTAAGGCCACCATTTTGGCCATCCCTAAACCTAATAAGCCCCAGGACCAGTGCACCTCCTACAGGCCAATCTCGCTAATCAATGGCGAGGCTAAGATCCTTGCCAAACTCCTAGCCAACAGGTTGCAACCGGTGGCTGATGCCCTAATACACCCAGATCAATGTGGCTTCATGTCACACAAATCGACCCATATGAACCTGCGTCGACTCCACCTGGCGTTAGAGAGGGCTCCCACCATTAACGAACCGCTCGTTCTCCTCACGATTGATTTTGAGAAGGCTTTTGATTCGGTCCGATGGGATGGCCTCTGGGTGATCATGGAGCGCATGGGCTTCGGGGAGGGATTCCTGGGATGGGTGAAACTGCTGTATACAAATGCCCGGGCGGAGGTCAGGGTGAATGGGTGGACCTCTCGCTCTTTCCGACTGGGCAGGGGTACAAGACAGGGGTACCATCTTTCCCCGCTTCTCTTCGCTCTCGCGATAGAGCCGTTGGCCATATGGCTTCGCCAGAGCACATCCTGGATAGGATTCAGGTGTCCAGAGGGACACGAAGACCGGATATCCCTATATGCGGACGACCTCCTGATTTACCTGGGAGATCCTGTCCGAACCTGCCCCGTGGTGACCTGGATGCTTGTTCAATACGGGGAATTTAGCGGTCTAAAGATCAATTGAAAGAAATCGGTCTTCTTCCCGGTAAAAGGTAGGGGTCAGCCTCATCCACCTGACCATCCATACCACATAGAACAAACTGGCTTTCGATATCTTGGGATCTGGATAACAACAGATCTTACCAGTTATACCATGCACAATCTCACACTGGAAGCTTCTCCCCCTGACCCTCATGGGTAGAGCCGCCCTTTTTAAAATGTTAGCCCTCCCGCGATTCCTTTACGTCTTTCAAAACGCCCCGCTGCAGATCTCAGGGGCAGAATTTGGCCGGGTGGAGACCCTCCTCAGGGAGCTCCTATGGGGTGGAGGACAAGCACGTATAGCTCTGGCTACACTCCAGAGGTCGATCTGGGAGGGTGAAATTGGAGTGCCCCGCCTTCAGACCTATTACTGGGCCTCCCAATTGGTGGTGGTTAATGACCTTCTGCATGGAGACCGGGAATTACCCCATATAAAAGCCGAGGTAGGAACTATGCACGACACCGACCCATTGCAACTACTGTACCAAACCCCCCCCAGATCTTCCCCACTAACAATGAAGGCACAGATCATTACCACCTGGAGGAGCATCCATAAGGTTGTGGGGTGGGGGAACAGACTATCAGCGGTGCAACCCCTGTGGCGTAACGCCAACCTGAAAGAAATTGCGAAGCTCAAGCCCTGGCTGTGCTGGGTGGGGGCTGGGATCCAGAGGGTGGGGGACGTCTTGAAAGATGGGAATCTTGCCCCGTTCACGGACCTACAATGCAGGTTCCAGCTCCCAGACAATGAGAGAAACCATCATATGCAAATGTCCCATGCCATGAGAGTCCATATATCGACAGAGGACAATATCCTGGAATGTTCGCCTCTAGAACGCAACATTTTACCCGAATATATACCCTCCAAATGCATATCCATTCTTTACAACACCATCACTTCCTTCCCAACCCCTGAGTTGACCAGTCTAAAGGCCAAGTGGGAAATGGATGTAGGGGAGATCGACCCTGAGGAATGGATGGGTATTAATGCACCCACGAGAAGCCGCCATTTCCTCAAGACTTCGACTGGTGCAACTGAAAATACTGCATAGAGTGTATTATCCCAGAACTGCTATGTTTGCGTGGGGGAAAGCAACAAACCCGAACTGCCTCAGGTGTGGGAGTGAGGAGGGGACCTTCTTTCACGTCCTGTGGTCCTGTCCCCGGATCTGTACTTTCTGGGAAGCCTGCTGTCGGGAACTGACTCGGATACTCTCCAAAACTATAGACATGGACTCGAAGGTCCTAATCCTGGGAGCACCGGGGGAGCACGAACTGAACAAATGGGAAGAATTACTATTTCATACAGCAGCAGCCCTAATGAAGCGCAATATTGCACAAAGTGGGGAGCCCCGGACTCTCCGACACTGGAGCAATGGGCATTGAACATGGACACATGTCCTATGATTGAAAGGAGGATCTATACCGCAAGAGGCTGTCCCAATAAGGCCTCCAAAATATGGGCAGCATGGGAGGAGGGAGGGTCCTGAGGTATACTGACTCCGGGGATATCACCCTGAACACTTATAAGGTGAATCGTGACCGTACTCCATGAAGATGGTGATGCAAGACAGTTATTATTGTAAGGTGGGCCGGGCCGGCCCAGTGGATGTAATTGCCTCGTCTTTTTCTTGTTCCTCCCTTTTTGGTCTTGGTTGTTTTGTTTATGTTGTGATTAAATGATAATAAAAAATGTTTTATCAAAAAAAAGAAATGCAGAGAAAGGTATTACAGGTCATGGTAGAGTACTTACAGGATGAATGTATGAAGAATAAAATATGTTGTCCTGCTGATTTGATGACAATTTATAAAAGAGCATTTTCGGCTGAAACTGGAATGACTGCTTTTTCTCTTGATTTAGCTTTGTTGCTTAATAGACGAACAAATGTAGAATCGCCTAGTTTGCAATTACCCATGAGGGAAGTGCCTCCCACGTTCGTCCCGAAGGTAGAAGTTTCTGCCTCTGGAGGAACTCCAGCATGAACGATAGAAGCTCTTTATATTGCACAGTTTGTACATGTCCCTTTTTCGAGGCAAGAGGTAAATACTATAAAGCAGATGATCCCTGATATTAGGAATAACCCGTCAGGATTTTATAAAGAAATTTAATCAGTTTGAATTCATCTGTTTTTACATTGAGTGACATTGATTTATTGTTTCCCATGATTCTTCCTATCGACATATGGAAACAGGTTAGAAATATAAATGACACGCCGATATTAGGTGATACTTGGGCAAATATGACTAGAATTGATAGTGAGAGAAAGGCTGGAGAGAAGCCGCCGTGAGTTATGTTGGCTTCACCATCGCGAATAGTAGAGAAATTGAAAACTTTGGTATCCGAAAAAAGAATAGTTTGGGATAAATTGACTGCTTGTTTGCAGGGCAACGAGGAAGGAGCGACAGACTATTTTAATCGATTTGAAGAAGTATTTGCAGATTTTAGTGGTCAAGATTTAAGTACTGAACCTGGGAAGAGATTGTTTGTTGATAAGTTTGTGTGAAGGTTGTGTCATGACCCCCAAGACTCCAGTCAGTAGCATTGGCGGCATCTGGTCTAAGAACATGGAGATATGGCGCAGAAAACTGGCTTTTGCCACTGCTTTATGCAATGCCCCTTCCAAAATGGCCCCCGGGTTGGGACCGATCAATGTAATCCAACATGGCCCCTAGAGGGCCTACTGTGGAAACATCCATGGTGACATAGTGGTGCTGGGTGGGCTCAGGGCTATATAAACCCTGCCCTGAGCCACACCCAGTGCTTAGCGTTCTCCCCGGCTCTGCAGAAGCGTGACGCTGCCTGTCACAGTCTGACTCCGCTCTCATCCCGCGGCTCCAGTCACCTGGGTTCTTCGATCCCAGCAACGCAGAAGAAGCAGCAGAGAATCCTCCGACTCAGCCCACATCCAAGAAGAAGCAGCAGGTTACTCGCCGGCTCCGTTCGCATCACTGCAAACAGCTGATCTTTCGTCGGCATCGCAGAGGGGAACAGCTGTCACTCGTCAGTAACGCAGAAGGCAGGCACCAGCTGATCTCTCCCTCGTCGGCTCACCCACGTTGCAGCTCCATTCCGCTGCCTGCAATTAAAGCATACGGGGAAGGGTAAGAGATAGTCATTAACCACCACGCCCCTCCCCATCCAGTGAACTTACCTTGGTCCGCTCCTACTCCCAAAGGGCTCTTCACTACCGCAGGGCTCAGGCGGTCCTCCGACCTGCAAGAGAGAAGAAGTATGATACTTAGTTAAGTGACAGACATTCGAAGGCTCCCCAGAACCTAGTTGAGCTATATGGTATATTGAACACTTGCATTGTAAGACTTAATCAGCGCAGAACTGTGCATTGCAGCAAAGGATATATACAAGGTGGTTGGGTGCACTGCAGCAGGCCTGGGCCACCTGGACCCATTGAAGGAAGTGGGCAGAACTGCAACACCGCCTAGAACCCAGTGAAGAAACTGGGCAGGACATTAAAGACTCATAACCATCCAAGGATCCAGCAGCTCCGAGGAACCTGGAACCTCATTCCTCAATCCGGATCACTCCTCCACATTCTGTCCATTGGGTGACTAAACCTGCAGTGGGCAGAGTGAGGAGGAGTGTTTTGGGCAACTGTGAGAACCACAGACCAGACCAGAACCCGTCGACAGACCGGACCAGGCACTCCTGCTGGGCCCCAGAGGTAAGCATTACAGGTTGCTACCGAAAATTCAAAGTTTAATAATGACATCTGAAAGTGCTTGGCAAGCAAAAACACAAAGTGAAGTATTACATATGGCCCAGTATTATGAGAATAGAGTAAATTCAGAGAAGGACAAAGAACTAAGGGATAAAGGGAATCTGAAAACAAGAGTATTGTTGCAGCAAGTCGCAAACAATAATAGGGGTGGTGGGAACGCACCATCTAGAGTCCAATTTTCATTAGCATCCAACATGCAAGGTGGTCCAATAGGGATTAATCAGTGTGCATATTGTAGACAAGAAGGCCAGTGGCGAGCACAGTGCCCGCGTATACAGAATCGAAATGGGACTTTACCGAGAAGACACAATGGAGGTCACCCGGGAATACAAGGACAAAATAGAAACCAAAGAGCGCCACAGTTTCAGAATAACCAGGGTAATCAGAACCAGAATCAGAACCAGCAGCGAAACAACACAAGTCCAACGCATATTACTCTGGCGACTTTACATCTGACGATGAACTGTTCTACTAGGACAGCCCGAGACAGGGTTTGGAACCAGTATCTATTCCCGTAGACCAGAAAGGGCCCTACGTAGAAATGAAGGTTGGGAATAGGGAGCACATTTTTTTTGTGGACACAGGTGCATAAAAATGTTCAATTGACCATCAGCGGGTTCCAGATATACCACTGCCAGGGCATAAGAATGTCTCAATAGGGTTCTCAGGTACACCAGTAATTAGTCCAGTGTCACAACCAATACCTATAACACTAGGTCCATTCACTGAATCTTGCCCATTTCATTTGATGAAAAATTGCAGCGAAACTTTGTTGGGATTAAATTTGTTGATGAAATTGAATGCCGTTATTTATTGTTCCCGAGATAGAGTGTATTTGACGATTTCGCCACAAAAGACTCCTGTATCGCAATTTTTATCTAAGCCATTACCGACTGAATTGAGTAAAGTACCAGCTTGTATATGGGCAGTGAACGACAATGATGTTGGTTGTTTGAAAGTAGAGCCAGTGAAAATAGTTTTGAAAGAAGGAATTACATTGATGCGTATTCCGCAATATAAAATTTCGGCCGAAGGAGAGAAAGCATTGAAATGCATTGTGTCAGATTTAATTAAAAGAAACGTAATTGAAGACATTTCTGGTAGTACTTGCAATAATCTGATTCTTCCGGTTTACAAAAAGAAGGTAATGACATCCCGTACCGTTTGATCATTGATTTACGCGGAGTGAATGAAGTTGTTGATCCGCAATGTCCATTAGTCCCGGATGTGACTACAATTTTGACTTTGATTCCAGCTTCTGCATCGTATTTTAGTGTTGTAGATTTGAAAAATGCTATTTTTTAGTATCCCAGTGCATCCAGATAGCAGATATATATTTGCTTTTACTCCAGGAGGACGTTCATTTACATTCACACGAATTCCACAGGGCTACACTGAAAGTCAGAGTATTTATAGTAGAGATTTAAAAGAGCAACTTGATATGTTAGAACTACTGTCAGGTTGTGTTTTATTACCGTATACAGATGATTTATTGATAGCAGCGGACACAAAAGAAATATGTAAAGAAAGTACTATTACACTATTGACACATTTAGCAGCACATGGACACAAAGCTTCACTAAAGAAATTTCAGTATTGTCAAAAGGAAGTGGCCTACTTGGGCTACCTCCTTTCGAAGGAGGGAAGAAGATTGACACCAGAAAGAATAGAAAGCATCTCTGATATGCCTATTCCAAATAAGCAGAAAGAAGTCAGGGCTTTAATTAGCATGGCTTCATATTGTAGGTAGTGGATCGCTAATTTTTCTATGATTGTGAAACCAAAAGTGGCATTGGCAAGGAAGGACGTTACCTTACCTTTGCCATGGAATATGGGATGCCAAGAAGCATTTGACCTGCTCAAAGCTGTGTTGTGTTCAGCTCCAGTTTTGGGCATGCCAAATTATGAAAATAATTTTAAGTGATTTGTGCATGAAAATAATGGATGTGCTTTGGCTGTTTTGACTCAGGAACAAGGAGGGAGAAATAGACCATGCGGTTACTTCTCTTCCACGTTGTATCCTGTTGCATGTGCTTTGCCGCGCTGTTTGTGAGCTGTTGTTGCAGCCGCCACGTCAGTAAAACAAACCGAGGGAATGGTTTTAGGTCATGCTTTAACCGTTATGGTACCTCACTCAGTGGACATTCTTTCAAATAGAACGCAGACGCAACACCTTACATCAGCCAGATTAACAAGATATGAAATTGTCCTGTTTGCACCACATATCCAAATTATGAGGTGTTGCGCTTTAAATCTGGCCGAGCTAATGCCCCCCCCCAATGAAAAAGGGGGTGAAAAAGAATTCCCCCATGATTGCTTAATGGTTACTGAGCAAGAGACAAAAGGAAGAATTGATCTAACTGATACCCCACAGAAAGAGCCTGATGGAAAACTGTTTTGTGATGGTTCTTGTTTTAAATTACCCGATGGTACATCAACTGCTGCATATGCCATCATTACACTGAAAAGTATTTTACAAAGCAAATGAATCCCTTATAACTCAGTACAAGCTGCAGAGATAATAGCGTTAACAAGAGCATGTGAAATTTCTGCAAACCTCAATGTAAACATATACACTGACAATCAGTATGCCTTTGGGGTGGTCTTCCGGTTTACAAGAAAGAAGGTAATGACATCCCGTACCGTTTGATCATTGATTTACGCGGAGTGAATAAAGTTGTTGATCCGCAATTTCCATTAGTCCCGGATGTGACTACAATTTTGACTTTGATTCCAGCTTCTGCATCATATTTTAGTGTTGTAGATTTGAAAAACGCTACATATCCAAATTATGAGGTGTTGCACTTTAAATCTGGCCGAGCTAATGGCCCCTCCCAATGACAAAGGGGGTGAAAAAGAATTCCCCCATGATTGCTTAATGTTTACTGAGCAAGAGACAAAAGGAAGAATTGATCTAACTGATACCCCACAGAAAGAGCCTGATGGAAAACTGTTTTGTGATGGTTTTGTTTTAAATTACCCGATGGTACATCAACTGCTGCATATGCCATCATTACACTGAAAAGTATTTTACAAAGCAAATTAATCCCTTATAACTCAGTACAAGCTGCAGAGATAATAGCTACTACACAATTTTGGTCGATTATGGGCTGAAAGAGGTTTCCTGACATCACACAGAACCAAAATCCAACATGGCACTTTGATAGTAAGACTGTTGTCAGCACTTGCGCTTCCCAAATGATTAGCAATAATGAAATGTGAAGCACAAAAAAAAGTAACAGGTAAGGTTGGTAAGGGAAACGCATTTGCAGACAGAATTGCGAAAAAAAACTGCCACTGATTTACACACAAAAATGTATGTTGAAAAAATAAAAGAAATACCCTGCATGATAGAGAATGGGATTGCCACAGTTAAGGAAATGCAAGCAGAAGCTACTGTAGATGAAATAAAAAACTGGTCTCAGAGTCCAGCAGAATTGGTGCCAAACTATAAGTGTGTCCTTGTGGTGGTCTGCGCATTCAGCAAATGGGTAGAGGCCTATCCCCTGAAAGATTGTACAGCTATGTCCACAGCTAACGTCATGCTAAAAGAATACTTTTGCCATTTTGGGCTACCCGGAGTCATATGGTCAGATAACGATCCGCACTTTAGTGCAGCCGTAATATTGCAAATTTGTGCGGCCCGCCGAATTGACAAACGATTCAATTCGGCCAGACACCTGATGAGTGCCGGTTTGGTGTAACATCAGAACGGTATCTTGAAAAATAAACTGAGCAAGATATGTGAGGGGAGCAATTTGAAATGGCCCGATGCATTACCGCTAGCTTTGCTATGCATGAGAACAGCTGTGCAGGCGAGGACTGGTCTTTCCCCTTATGAAATCATGATGGGGAGACCAGCAACGGTTTGGAATGCTCCTCAGCCAAAACGGTTGAGGGATATAGAGTAACCGTTGTTTATTAATTATTGTAAACAGTTGACTCACAACTTGCATTTTATTCATCAGCAGGTGCAGGAGGCTCTTCCTGTCAGATATACCGGCCCAGGACATTGTATGCAGCCTGGGGACTGGACATTGATTAAATATTTTGAAAGAACTTCTTCACTCGCACCGCGATGGAAGGGGCCCTTCCATGTATTACTGGCTACGCAGACTGCAGTCCGAGTGGATGGGCGCAGAAACTGGATGCACGCAACACACACGAAAAGAGTTCTGTTTTCTTTGTCACATGAGAAAGAGCTTGATCCTGACATTGAAAGAAATACAGCTGCATTTGATCACAAAGATACCATCGCCAGTTCTCTGCCAGAAGTGCTTATTAAGCCTGAGAAAAGGCCTGGGGAGATCGCAACGAAGATCGAAAGGCCAAAGGTGCCTCAACCTTGTCCGACCGCTGCCTTATCATCATGCATTGCATCGCAAACTGGCACTGATCCTGCATCTGGAAATGAGAGTGCATTGTTCATCGATCATACTGTATCTGGAGCTATAAGGTACAATCTACGTTCACAAAATCTGAAGTAATCAGCGTTTTGTTTTGCCTTTGTTCCCAGCATGGATGAAGTGGGAAGGAAGGCCTAGGGAAAAGGAGCATATGAGCTGTATCAAGCTGCATCAAATCGAAAGCTCTGACATGCGGTTTCCCGGTGCTACCATTGAAAAGTGAAGGACTGTTGCAACCTAGCACGAACAAGCGGGGCAACTGGTACCAACACTATCAAATTGATACTCGCTCCTGCCTTTGTGGAGCTCTGTGCGAATTCACATCGGCTTGCTGTCATTTGTTAAGCAGGCTAGCCTGAACGCTTTGCTGCTAACGTGTGTTGCTGTGGAGAACTTTCCCCGACGGACACTGAAAACTTTTCCTGAGATAAACATTGCAAGACAATGCCTATATTTGCTCCTGCTCCCTCCTGCTCCAATGCTGTTGATGATATAGAAATAGAGATTAAGCCTGCTCCTAGAAAGACTTGGTTTAAAAAGAATAACATGCTAATGATCATGATACCCCTTTGCATTTTGATTACACTAGTCCCAATATTTTGGTATCTAGAAACTGTGCATCCTTTGAACTCTCTTTTAACTGCTACCAATGCTCCTACCGTGAGCAGCCCAGTACATGTGCTCTCATATACTCTCCCCTCACAAGAAGTGAAACATAGAAAAGGTTATGACAATAATAGATTGCTATTGATTATGAATATGACTCATGCTATCTTGAATAGGTCCAATTGTTGGGTCTGTTCCCATTTACCCCAGCATGGGGAAAGAGGAATGGGTTGGTATGTACATCCTTTGCCACTTAATACCACCTGTTATGCATCATTAAGAGCGTTATTTTATGGAAAGTGGAACAATAGTGTTACTGGTCAGTTTGATGGAACAAACATAAATGAATTCGAAAGATTAGTATTGGATCCATTGGGTTGTTCCATATTTACAAGCAGAAGCAAAATAAACACGCTAACAATGAGTCCAGTAGATAGGCTCTGTAGGCCTTACAAGTCCCTAATCACTTTCAAAATGGCTCCAGTAGGAAACAAAGATGCTGTTCCTCCCTCCTATACTATTAATTACAGTCCACGTTCTGTCCCATTTTGCTTACGGAAAAAGGGTTCCTATCCAGTTGGAACATTTACTAGATGCATGAATATTGCCGTACTTGAGCACGAAGAAAAATCATTATATATAGGAGGTTCTGGTTATTTTGTATGTGGAAATCAGGCCTATCCATGGTTACCTAGAACTTGGGAAGGCACCTGTTATTCAGGTATACTTTTACCTGGTGTATTTCTTTCCAAAACTTCTGAAATTTCAAAACTATCTAGATCTCGGCCACAACGAGATTAGACAGCAGGACAGATTGTAGGGGATATGGCGAAGTCATTCATACCATTTTGGGGGCAAATACATTCATGGAATATATGGAAACTGTCCAGGGTGTTAGAAAGAACGATAATGGAAATGATAATGGAACTACAGATATACTCTATAATATGACACTGGAACAAAAAGCAATCAGATTAATTGCACTTCAGAATAGAATGGTGCTTGATATAATTTTGGCTGATCGTGGAGGGGTATGCAAATTGGTGGGGTTAGCGTGCTGTGTATTCGTAAGTGGCTCCTCCCCCACGATATTTGAAGCGATCAAGAAATGACATGCCCTAAGTTTGAAATTCATGTTCCTACAGGTGGTTGGAATCTGAATATAAGTTCATGGTTTTGGGAACTGCTGTGATCATAGCGATGGAAACTAATTGCAATTTTGGTCATGATATTTGGAATCCTCATGTTCTGCTGTTGTTGCATACAATGCCTGCCAGCCCCCTGCTCCCAAATTACAAATGGGTGTGTAAATGCGATTAAACTGAAACCTATTCGCATGATAAGTGAAGGTGCACACCACGAAAATGAAATTATTAAAGGATTTATGGCCATTAATATTTCCGATGACGATTACAGCAGTGTGGGTAGTTCGGAATCAGACACCTGGTCCGATGAAGAAACGATGTATGGATGATGCTCTTGGCTTACGGCCAAAAGGAGGGTTTGTTAGACTAGAAACAACCCTATAGTATGTATAGTATGTTGGCCAGAAACCAATCGCATCATGTGACAAACATCGAAATCCTAGAATCGTCAATGTAACCAGAGGGCATACATTTTGTGTAATGTCGGCCACTTGCTTTTTGCTTTTCTGTCAAAACGCTTTGCAAATGTATTCTATGCTTCGAACTCACACACGGTGCGAGGCCACGGCCTGAATGCTGAAATACTAACACAGACAGGAATGTTAAACTATGCAGAAATACATTGTTTTTCTCTCTCGCTAAGTCCTTGAAGCCGAGCAGAAGCCACATCTAATCAGTAGTCCAGGTGCCGGCCTCTCTTGCAAATGCTGTAGTAAAAGACAGTTAAACCATGAATTATATTCTCCTAGCGGTGCTCCTTCGCGGAGAGCGGTATTTTCTGCTTCAGAACTGTCTGACCCTTAGCTCATGAACCGAGACACACAGATGACGTGCTAAGGAATGTTTCTCTGCTAAGAACATGATATCTTTGCCGAGCTAAGAGCTCTATGTTCCCCATAACAGAAAGTTGTCTCTGATGCCATTGCTAGAATAACTATGTTTAGACTGAATGAAGATTTGTCATAACGTGTCATAATTGTCATGACTGTCTATCACCGAACCCTAGCCTGAATAACATGTTTGTGGGCGGATTGAATGGCCTTCGTAAAGATTATATGTAATGTATATATATCTCTGCTTGAGCGTTGCTCACTCTCTTGCATCTCACAAGGTCTGGGAACACAAGTTGTGAGACGTTGAGACCCAGTCGGCCGACTGAGATACTTTGAAATAAACAAGACTTGTTTGGATTTGGGACCTCGTGTCTGACGTGTCATTATAGTATATCGTTATTGTGCCTTAGTTTCCATATGCGGTCTTAATGGCCTAGCATGGTCACTGGCACTTTTGCACAGTGAGTTTTCAATGGATGTGTGGCATGGAAGAGATGCAGTTGGGTAAAGAAGGGGGACTGCTTCCAATTCGTGTGAAAGAGGTGAAGTGAATGTGTGAGTAGAACATGGGCAGAAAGGGGGGCATGCCTTCCGCAAGAGTGAGTGGCTGCTGTTGGAGGCAAAGCCAAAGTGTTAGGGGGACGCCCTCCACCTTTCTGAGTTTCACCTATCACTAAAAAGGTGCCCTGTGTGAGTGTGAGTGTTCCCTATATTCCTTATGTGGATGTGTGTGACGAAGGGAGATGTGTTGTATCTTGCGTGCTGTGAATGCAGGTGCTTGGTAATGTATGAGAGAATGTTGGTGTGCCTGAGAGAATGTTTAGCTGTGAGTATAGAAATGCCTGTAGTGAAGGTTCCACAGTATGTCAGTTGGAGAGCGCCTGCCTGGGTGATGGGAGCCAGTGGTTCATAACTTGTCATCTTAATGGATCTTAATGTGACTGGAATAAAGCTAAATTATGGAACCTGACAGATGTGTCTAAGGAACTTACTTTTCTACGCATACAACTGTAAGTGTATGCACTAAACATCACTCATTTGCCCATCGTGACACCACGGCCCTGAAGAAAGTGTTCACACTCGATCAAACCACTGAAACCGGTCGGCCATTCTTTTGTGGTTCCTCTGTCTCTCCCAGTACAAGGGAGACCACTGTATAGGAACATCGAAGTGTGTAACACTAAATACACACAGCTCTTTAAGCATAGAGCCTTGTATATAGTTACCCCCCAAACTGCTTTTAACTCGATTTGAGGTTGCTAAACAGAATAATTAAAAATTACTAATACTATCCTGTATGACCTCCATGACTCTGGGGCACAGTACACAGCGCCTGTTGAACTGTGTTTAAACATTGTTACTTATTAATGTACTTTGTTGCTCCAAATAATCTAGCGCAAGCGCCTTATGTCTGTCCCCTCACCCTAGATAAGTGGCACATCAGCGCAGCCTAGGGCCTAGCCACCACAGGATGGCACAGCTAGTATGGTTGGAGGGCTAATTAGGCTGCATTTATTGATGAATATGAAATAAGATACCTAATATCTTGACTCATTACATTACAAGTAGAATTGGTTGAAAACAAAGAAGGCTGGATATAAGAAAATATAAGTAAAAGAGGTCCTGCAAGAAATGATTACTATCATTGTTAACATAGGTCCACAGGAATGTATGCAGCATGGGTGATGCCGGTAGAGGGTCTCCCAGAACCCCCCTTGTTTTGCAGTTCAAGTAACTGTGCATCTCGCCCTAAGTTACCAGGGTAATCCAGACGTGGACCCCTTGCTCACTGTGCTCAGTGAGGCACAGCTCGATCTCATTGATGTGACCCAACAAGGCTGAAACATGTGTCTGGGGGTGCTGTTGGTTCTCTTGGTCAGGAGAGAATTGCCATAGCATTTTGGTGCTGGACTGCCCATGTGGGTGGGACGAAGACTGACATGCAATTGGTTGTTTCCTTTCTGTGAAAGGTACAGTGAGGTAAAGTGTGGCTGCAGACTCAAGAGTGATTACCATTTCTTTACTAAATGATATAATTTAGTCGTGCCAGCTCCTAGTAGAGTAATTGCTAGCAGCTTTTCAAACAGGTGCCTTATATTATCTACACGGGAACACACTTTTTTTTTACTGTAGTATTATGACATGGAGCTCACAGTAATCAGTGGTCAAACAAGAAGCAGGTCCCTCCCTGAGCCATAGGGACTACCCTGCTCATCAGCATCCTTGGCTTGGAGAGGCCGTCAGGCTCAGCTCAAGGCTGCGGGAGGAGGGGCAATGTCAGAGGAGACTGGAGAGGACCAGACAGCGCCACTGGCGAGGGGGAAACAGCTACTACAAACAAGCCCTCTCACCTGCTGTCAGAATCATTAGGCAGCACGGGTGGCACAAGAAAGCACAGAAAGTCGTCATACATAAACCGCCCGGTGAGCAAAAACAAGCAAACAAGCCAGAAGGGATCGGAGGGCAGGCCGCAATGCACCACACTGAGGGCAGAGTTTGCAGTTTGCTGATCGCAAGCCAGCTCCTTCAACAGAAGAAAAATAGTCTGAAAGCAGACTAGCCGGTATGTTTTCCCTTAAACAGGGGTTTTAAACTGACACTTGATAATATTTGAAGAATCTTCGCAATATTCGCAGCATGTAATAGAAGCCCTGTCATGCATGTGGCCATAATGCAGGTGAGTGCCTGTGTTTCCAGAAATCCTGCTTCATGCCACAATACTCTGCTGGCCTCCACCTCGTCTCAGTACTAGAGTGGTGAAATTACTTACTAGTGTTCACTACTCCTAGTTGCATCTTCCTTACCCCAGTGCCATAGTCATTTTGAATTGTCATTTTTGCACCATTTAATTACTTGTTAAATAAATAAATAAATAAATAAATAAATAAATAAATAAATAAATAAATAGTGGGTTGAATGATGGGAAATGTGGGGATATCTGTTGCAATAGCCCTAAATGCCAGGGGAGGGTTGGTCTTTATAAGGGAAAGGGGGATACCATTGTAAAGGAGGCCCCAGACATGACCTGCACACCTGCCCCCTATTTCGAGCTACCAGGAAGGAACTCGCCAAGGCATGTGACGTATGAGGAGTAAATGAACCTACAAAGAGCTGCACTGGCAGTCTGCCCAATATACATCAGAATATCCATACCGGTTGAAGCACCCATAATCAGACAACCCTGGACAGCACGATAGCCTATTAGACAGCCATACCAGCCTCTGATACGAAATGAGGAGTACCTGCACACGGTCCACGAATAGACCCCAAAAGCCTTAATGGAAGGCCAGTGGAAATGACACAAGGGCCTGAACAGATCCGTGAATGAACAAAAGCATCTATCGAAGATAACACGCCAGTGCGAGTAACTACGAAATTGAATGGAATAGGCGCAGAGAGGAGACAATGTTACAACGCAAGGAAACAGTGTTAAGAGACAAGATGGAAGCAAACGTAGTGTTAAACGTGTGTAAATAGGCTTGAAACTCAAGATGCTAAGAAATCGTTACTGCTTGCAATGCTTAGTAGAAGATAGAGCGGCAAGCGCCAACCGTATTTCTACCTCAATAAGGCACATTATACAAGTGCGACTCCATTTTGTAAAAGCAGAAAGGTACCCAGGCGGCCAGAGGCCTGACAGGCCAAGTTTCGAAACCCAGCCAAAGGCAGGAGAAGGAGCGGAATCGAAACTCAGCAAAGAGCGGCTCATGCTTAGGAAATCGAGGTCAACCAGAGAAGGGGAGGAGAGCATGAGCTCACAAGACTCCAACTATAGAGCATAACAGCCCGTCCGTGAAGGTCAATACAAGAGAGGCCCATGCAGGTGGCTAGGATGACACTGAATTAAATGCACAAAAGACTAGAAACTGAAGCAGATTCTCGGTGAACCAACACGTGACCAGCCAGGCGCGAAGAGGTACCACCGCCTGATGTCATCCAGAACCCGAGGATGCCATAACTTTTGCCGATAAGAGGCTACAGTTCCGAGGCCATACCCAGCCAACTAATTGACACATAGCCCTAAAACACTGATTGATGGAAAGGAAGAAGGGTGAATCTTGGAGCACTTGGCACCTGGGTGTCTATTCTGCATGCTGCTAATTAAAGTGGAGATTTATGTTTAGGAGTGTAACTTGCCCATTCACAATGCACCATGTAATCTAGGGTCCTATAGACACTGTAACCAATGAGACGTCGTACTTGTAGTGACGTCAATCACGTGTGTTGTAGAGGGATGGGCGCAGACGCCCACCCGATAAGAGTTATCCAATCCACATGCTTTATCGCTATATACAGGTATAGCACCTATACTTAAGTTACCTTTCCTAACCAATTATATTGCAAGATGATTTTTTATAGAAATTAGACGTCAGTGATGACGATTTTAACCTATAAGAATTGCTGTTCTACCAAAGTTCGTGGAAGTCGGAGCAAGACCAGTGATCGCAAACAGCTGATTCCCATTTGTTTCCCTGTTTGATGTATGTATCATTAAACTGACTTCCATTTGCCAAACTACTGAGTCCTCGTTATTGTGTCATGTCGGAGTGAGTGAATCCTGCACCCCCTGTCCTCACATGGTGCAGCTATCTTGTCTTACAATTTCTAGAAGGTGAGTGCTGACCAATGGGCCCGTCAGCTAATTCCTCTCCTCTTAAACACTTGGTAGCAGAGGCTGGTTTCGGCCATCAATTATAGATTATCGATTGATATAGAGTGAAACACCCTTAGACCAAAGACACGAAGTAACTCTGGGCCTTCGGTAAGATCACAAGTCCTTTCGCCATTCCGGCTGGGTAGACTGAGAAGCTTCCCGTGGACAATTATAGAGTGAAGAAATTTCCAAAAATCTGCAGTGGGTCTGAAGGAACCCGCCTTTCCAAGCATAACCCTTCTCATTCCCACGGGCAGCCGATCGGACGAAAACCTTAAAAGCAGGAAGAGGAAGGGGTGGTGATCCCGAAGTTCCAGAGAGGAAACGATGCGATCGGTGAGTAAAGCAATAAAACTTGTTACTTTGGCAAATATCATATAGGCATTAGAGCCAGTAAGGGAAAGGTAATGGAGGGTGGTGGAGAAACAATAAAATAGTTAGAAGTAGAGAAGACTGTATATATATAGGGGTAATATCTTGAGCATAAGAAATCAAAACGTAAGAAATATCAGGGGGGCACCTGAAGTAAAAACGTAAGGAATACCGGGCGGGGGGCACAAATTGTTGGTGACAAAATTAAGAATGGAGGAAGTTACCCCACTTGCGCATTTATGCAAGCAGCTGCCCAAGCATGCAGTCAAATTGAAAAAATACAGCCAGGAGTGGGTTAAGGGTACCGGCAATAAGATGTTTATGCCTTGGCCCCATAACGGGTCACTGTCTAAGGCTGTTTTACAGCACATGACAACATTTCTACATGCCACATATACCGGCAAGAAGCTTGAGAAACACCTTGCTGTTCTCGAACTTTGGAAAACGTTTGAGCAAGCGAAGGAAGAAGAACCACCCGCAGACTTGATATTAAATGTATGTACGGAGGGGGGTGAGATGCCTACCGCGCCACCAGCCCCGTTGGAACTAGTCATTGAGGGAAGCAAGTCAGAGGGCCTTTACCCGTTGAGAAAGCTCAAAGCAGTCACAGGGTATAGCAACCCCGCATATGAGTCACCTAATGCAGTAGTGACGAGAAGAAAGAGAAGGAACAGGAAATTGATTTGGCCTCCACAGTCCCGAGGGACAAGGAGAGGCGCGGCGATGGAAGAAAGGATCAGGCACAGATTAGTGCACCTCTCGATAGAGAGAGAGAGGGAAAAGAGTGGAAAGGAAATGATGAGTTAGCATTCGCAAAAGACGATTGGATGAAATGACAGATATTATTGAATTTAGATGGAAAAGGAAGCGATGACGTAAGACCAAGTGAACGGTCTGACGAGGCGCAAAGAAAGGAAAAGGAGAAAGAACAGGACATGAGAGATGAGAGGGTAAGAAAGGATAGGTTGAGGTGAGAACAACTATATCGCGACGAGCAGGGAATACCGCTCAGTCGCACACAATATGCTGCCTATGAAAAGTACAGGCAGAACATGCTGAAGTTGGAGGAAGAAAGGAGAGTGCACGAAAAGAAAGTGAAGAAGCGAGAGGATGAGCAGATTAGAAGGGCAAAGGAACGTAGAAACGAACGAATGAGAGAAGTAGATATGGCTAGAGAAGAAGCAAAGAGGTGAAAAGAAATAAATGAGGAAGCAGAACGCAAACGTAGACAGAGGACACGAGATCTTGAGTATTTGGAGAGGGAAGTCATTAAACCCAATCCTGTTGTAGACTGGGAAGACATAGAAGAGTTATTTCCTGAAAGCGATGCGGTACCAGGTACAAGCGGGACACATTATGACGATGACTTTGACACCAGAAGCATTGGGGAAACGATTGATAAAATATATGATGAGATGGGGCTGGAACTAATTTCCCAAGGGGGAGGGGAAGATGAGCGCTTAGAGAGCGCTCAGCTATATGACACCGAGGATGTCACCCGAAGTAGTGGGAGCAGGGGACTGTGCCTAGATAGGCTAGAAATTGGGCAGAACGAAGATGATGCAAGAAGTTGTGTAAACTGGGAGTATTCAGAGTCTGACTCCGGTGGGGAAATGGAGGAAGTGGCAAATGACGCAGGGAGACGGTGCGAAAAACGGCTCCCAAGGGACTGAGAGGTACGATGGTCAGATGCTAGTGGGTCCACAAGTAGGACGCCGATGTCCACTGGACAGTCCAGCCGACATAAAGAAGCAACCCACGGTCAGAGGAGGACGTCAGCACCTGCCTATGCGGACAGGTTAAGGGCATTGCCAGGTAGACGGCAAGGCGGGGACACCCCCCCGGTGAAAGACCGGAGAGGTACAGGGAAGGAGGAGGATTGCGCATTCCAATTCCCTGCTAGAAAAGGGGGGAGCAAGACCACAATATATCCCATGGCTGCATATGGACAGAGAAAACCTGAAAAATAAGCTTCCAATGCTGATATCGGGAGCTGGGAAGTGGATACACGAGTTAGAGAAAATGACGGGGGGTGTCACCCTAGCCATAGGGGACATTAAGGGGCTCCTAATTGCTATAATTGGTGAAAGAGCAGGCGACGTGTGGAAAAGGGCGGGATACCCTAGAGTAACCATAACTGATACCTCCCATGGTGGAGCGCCATTTAATAACTGTAGAGCAGCAGTGTGGGTAGCACTGCGTACGCTATATCCAGACACGTCTGATATGGGAGCTATAATGACTCAGAAAATGAAAGAGTCAGAGGATCCGTTGCTTTATATCCAGAATCTTCAAGATGCATGGGTGCTCGAAACGCATGAATCTTGGACGAAATCCATCCCTGTGTTCTACCATATATTGTGCCAAGGGTTACCAGAACGGGTGCAAAAACATCTCAAGAAATTGGTAGGAATAGAAGCTAAACCATGGGGCGAAATCCAGTTGACATTTGCACATTATTGTAGATTGCTACAGGAAAAGAATCGGAAAAAGGAGGCAACGCTGGTGCAAAGGAAGCTCTCGAAGTATGCTCTCGAGGGAGCAATGCTCACCAGCCTGGCCGAACCAAGCATACAGCAAGCGACTAACCTCTTGCAGAATAATCAAGGTAGCACGGGATTTTACCCGAGGGGAAGAGGGTTTGGAAATAGAGTATGGCAGAGTAATCAGGGAGGGTTTTGAGGTAACCAAGGAGGGTTTCAGAATGTTCAAGGTGGCTTCCAGAACACACAGATGGGCAATCCAACTATGCCAGATGGACAGATGGCACGACCACCGCCAGTATGTTGGCTGTGTGGAATGACTGGACACGTGGCGCGCATGTGCAGAAGTCAAAGCACATGGCAAAACAGCAGGCATGGTGAATCAACCTGCTATCCCGCAACAGGGCAATGCACAAAATTATACCGTGCAGCATCAGGCGGCAGGCTTGCAGCAACGTGCACAGCAAGAGGTTGAACCACCGAACATGGGGAATTTGCCACAGGGACAACCCCAGCAGGCACCGCGCAAATGGCTCAGGGCTCTAATTCCGATGGGGGAATTAACCCTGGAAATGGGGGAAACCCACAAATGTACAGTGGACCGAACCTATATATAAAATAGGACAGCTCACGGGAGACTCTGATGTGTTCTATCAGTGACACCAGACCCTAACAGGGAACCTAGGGTACATGTCACCATAGGGAGGAAAGAATATTCCTTCTTAGTTGACACGGGTGCAACAGGCCCGTGCATACGAGAAGGCAAGTTCTCCTTGTCCGGCGAGGCTATAGACACCCAGAGTTTTACTGGAGCTCATAGTAGAGTTCCCTTTACTGATGCACTCCCAGTCTCTGTAGGAGAGCGCGAAATGAATGTACCTCTATTGTATTCACGTCAGTCCCCAGTAAATATCATGGGTCAGGACTTGATGACAAAGTTGAATATGACCATCTCATGTACTGAGAATGGTATAGTGTGCTCCACCCCAGGAATGCATTATTCAAACGTGTGCAAAATGATCAGAGCATACTCTGGACGTGCAGCCATGAGAGCTATACCGCTGGAGCCAGAAGTTTTCACATATGGCGTACGAGTGCTTATGGCGGGATTGTCAGGCCTCGTAGACAAAACTATGAGAACCCCTGATGAGTTTCTATTCAGATCAAGAATACCCATGCATGACGAAGAGGGACAAGTATTTCCCTTAATGATACAATCTGCCGCAGTATGAGGAAAAGTAGTATTGGTTGAAGGATATGACAATGAAGGTAGACGGTGGTGTGCGATTCTTGCCATTGAAGAAGTGTATCGAGTGACTGACGTCACCAATGACGATCTGTTCGAAGAACACCCTGACCTAGAAGAGACAAGAGTGGAAGTGAGTCTCATATTTTGTGTCAAAATGATCAGAAGGGAGGTACCACAGAGAATGATGTTGGCACTAATACTCCCAGAATACTTTGATAATGACATGGCCCAAGTGCCTGCCATAGTAGGACTGCAGGGCCTTATGATGTAGGTCTCCTGAAAGGGGCGGATGAAGTGAAAATCAAATTGAAACCAGGAGCAATTTTACCACGAGCACGACAATATCCCATGTCCAGAGAGGCAGATGAAGGTATCGCAAAGACAATCTCCTCCATGATGGAGCAGGGCATCCTAGTGATGTCAGAATCACCCTGCAACACAGTGATTTACCCTGTCAAAAAATCAAAGGGAGGGTCTTGGCATTTAATCCAAGATTTACGAGCATTAAACGATATTGTTGAAGCCGAGTTCCCTCTAGTCCCGAACCCCTCCACAATTCTGTGCAACATACCCACTGAGGCAAAATATTTCACAGTGATCGATTCGAAAAATGCATTTTTCTCAATCCCGTTGCACCGTGACTCTCAACACCTGACGTAATTTACTTTCAGACAAATGCGCCTGAAAAGTATGAGGTTGCCACAGGGGTATTGTGAGTCTCCATACATTTTCAACAGAGTCCTGCAGATGGACCTAAGCAATATTGCGGTGGACAGTGTTGTTTTGCAGTATGTAGATGACATTCTGATCTGCAGCACAAAACCCAAGGTGGGAACCTCAGTAGTCACTGGCACCTTGAGGTAGAGACATATAATACAACAAAAGGTGGTGCCAGGAATACGAGAACAACAGAAGAAGGAAGGCAGAAGAATATATAATTCAAATCCTTATTTTCATTTTATTTAGATTTGTATAAAAAACATAGAACCTTTTAATCAATTCTTAAAAAACACATTCTACTCATCATGCATTCATACATTCACTCACTAAGTAAATCTCTAAAACATATCGAATATCTGATATTTTGTCTGGAATGAACTGTCATCTATTATGAAATGTTGTTTGGAACCATTAATATTATAATAGAAATGAATTGCCATCCTCTTAACATCTCAGAATATCTATATGTTTTAGAGATTTACTTAGTGAGTGAATGTATGAATGCATGATTAGTAGAATGTGTTTTTTAAGAATTGATTAAAAGGTTCTATGTTTTTTATACAAATCTAAATAAAATGAAAATAAGGATTTGAATTATATATTCTTCTGCCTTCCTTCTTCTGTTGTTTTCGTATTCCTGGCACCACCTTTTGTTGTATTATTCTGATCTGCAGCACCACTGAAGAGCAATGCATGCGTTATTCTGTCCAACTATTGACTATACTGACTGAGAAGGGATACAAGGTTGATAAGGAAAAGTTGCAGTACTGCCAACAGGAGGTGTTGTACATAGGGCAACTGATCTCACATGAGGGAAAGAAGGTAACCCCAAAAAGGGCTGAAGCCATCATGAACACGACCAAGCTGTGCACGAAAAAACAAATGCAAAGCTTCTTAGGCCTGTGTAATTATGTCAGAGCATGGGTCTTTGACTACAGCTCGTATACCAAGCCCTTGCTACAGGCCCTTAAAAAGGCCCAGGCAACAAGAGAAGACATTGAATGGGATGAAGCAATGGAGAAGGGGTTTACAGAACTCAAGTGGGCAATTTGTAAGGCCCCAGTTCTCAGTATTCCTAATTATGCAGAGGAATTCTATCTGTTCTCTCATACTGATGGTAATTTTATGACAGCAGTGCTCGCAAAACGAACCTCGCTGGGGTACAAGCCCCTAGCATATTACAGCCGGAGTCTGGACCCGGTCATGAAGGGCCACTTCCCATGCGAACAAAATCTAGCTGCTGCCGCGTTCACCATCGAGAAGGCGACATCCATTGTGATGGGGTGCTCCATGACATTGTATGTTGAGCACACACTATTCGCCATACTAGAGAAGCCAAAGGGCACATTGACGTCACAGAGAGCATCCGCCTATGAGGTGAGTATCTCCAACCCATCGATCAAAATAGTGCGATGTAAAACTGTGAACCTTGCTACGTTCATAGCTGAGCCAGTCACTGAGGGAGAACCTGTGCACAACTGTGCGAACTATGAGGAATTCTATGATGAGATCCCCAGGGTAAAGGAAAATGCCCTGGCAAGTGGAGATATCGTCTTTATTGATGGGTCTTCGAGAATTGACCAAGACGACGGACAGAGGTATACAGGCGTGGCCGTGGTAAAACACATAGCGAATGGAGAGTTTCAAGTACTCATTAGTGCACGAATACCATCTCACCATTCAGCACAATCTGCAGAACTATTGGCATTGATACTCGCCATTGAGAATCATGCAGACCAGGAAGTAACGGTGTACAGTGACTCCGCCTATGTGACGTCTACAGTTCACGCAGGACTAGCGCGCTGGAAAAGGAGGGGCTACCTCCGAGCAGACAGCACGCCAGTGCAACATGCAGCCTTATTGGACAGGCTGATAAAAGGAGTACAGCTCCCAGTGAGCATAGTGGTCGTGAATGCACCGCTCATACCAAGGGGACAGATTTCGTGTCACGTGGAAACCATGAAGCGGACAAAGAAGCCAAACACATCCAAGAATGAAGCAATCATGAACGTGGAGGTGGCACGTACCCATGAAAGAATGATGGTAGCACGAGCCACTCCAGAGGCCTATAGCAACATGGGGCAGACTCAGCTAATGGAGCTCCAAGGGGAGGCACCTCAGGCGGAGAAGAACTTGTGGAAGCATCAAGGGTTTTCTTTAAACCCCTCTGACGGACTGTGGAGGCAAGACAGCACTGGTAAACCAGTAATGCCTGTCACCCTTCTACAGCTTCACTACCCCATACACGCCCCCATGTCAAAGGAAAATCTTGCTGCAACACTCGCAGAAGACTGGTAAACTGCATTATCTGCCAGCAATTCACCTCTGGGCACACATTAAAGGTAGTGAGAGGAATCATCCCCAGACCAAATGGACCGTTCCAGCACCTGCATATCGATTATGTCGATATGATCAAGGTGTGTAATGGGTACAGGCATTTAATTGTGGTGGTATGTCCCTTTTCAAGATGGGTAGAAGCAGGTCCCTGTACACACCCCGATGCAACCTGTGCCTCAAAGTTCCTGGTGAAGGATGTGTTCCCTAGATGGGGGGTGTGTGAGTTAATAAGATCAGATAATGGGGCCCATTTTGTAAATTCAGTTTTCGAACAGATCAGGTTGTTGCTTGGTATAAAGCACAAGTTCTCGTCGGCGTATCATCCTGAGGGGAAAGGGTATGTGAACGAATCAACGGCTTGCTTAAGGAAAGGATAGCCAAGTTGAAGCTCATATTAAGGAAGAGATGGTTGCACTGCCTACCACTGGCATTGTATGCTCTTCGGAACCAGCCAGGCTCCGATCATCATCTCACGCCGCACAAAATAGTTACTGGTAGAAGGATGAGGACCCTCTTACCCCCCGAGACAGAGCTAGATGTGATGCCCAGCCAACTAGGGAGGTACTAGGAGAAGAGATGAAAGCCTATCTGGACTGTATGACATCCAGCACCTTTGTCATTTCAGGCCAGCTGCAGCGACGGCGGAAAGGGGACAGCACAGCACAAACCACAACAGATAGTGCTGATGCAGGCGCAGCTCACAGCCTTTGTGCGCCCCTCGTCGTCCCTGGAGACAGCGTCCTCGTAAGAAACTTTACCAGAAAAGGGTGGGACGAGGCAAGGTTTAATGGCCCTTTTATCGTAGAGGAATGCACCCCGTCCGCTGTCAAGCTTGAGGGCAGGAGAGCCTGGATCTTCCTAAATGACATTAAGCCCTTTGTAGGAGAGAGCCCTCCGGCTGCACATAACTCTCAAGAATCTACAGACAAAGGAGAACAACCTCAGCACGTACAGACAAGATCCATGACGAGGAAGAAGGACGCATGAGCAGCAAAATAAAGGCAAAAGAACGCTGGCTGAATTGTGGCTTTTAAAACAAGACATTTCCTCAAAACCAGAGAAAGAGATAAAGGACAAAAAACAGACACTGTGCATCCTAGTTGCAGGGTAAAGAGAAGCACATCCAAAAGCCACAACAACAGTGGTAAAATGAACTTTTTAAAATCACGTCACGCCCAAGTAGTACAAGGTATCAAGACTCTGATAGACTGCCAACAAAATATTCTCTGAGAGCGTAACACAGTATCCTGAAGCAACCAGTATCAAGACTTTCTTTACATACCTAATGGTACCCCCCAGCAGAAGCCTCAAGTGGGATGTGCTCACATAGTTTCAATTGGTGGTGCTATCATATCCGTCGCTCATAGGAAGAGAAACAAGTGTCACAGAATTAATTCAAGATCCAGATAACAAGAAGGTAATCTGGCAACTGCTGACTGTCATCACAGAAGCTTTCACTGAGCTGCCTGAATACAGTGAAAAGGGCACAAATGCTCCCACCTCAAGTGATCATCGATGAACTGACCTATACCATATTTTTCGAATCATAGAGGAGTGCCCAAGACTTGGCGGGAGAACCACAGATACACTAACCTTTATCAGAGATCCAAGAAACAATGAATTTCTCAACCAAGTATGGGACAAATTAAATTACTTGGTTGCAACCCACGCAGCAGGAAAGTGTAAAACGTGTTCACGCCAAAAGAAGGGCTTGTGATCGGGTCCCAGCAAAACAAGGCAGATGTCTCTGTCTCCCGCGGATACGCAGCTTGCATACAATGTTATGCTCAGACTAGTCACGGACTATCCAGAAATGGTGGGAAGGCCTGCTGATGTTGACGTTGTCACCTTCCTAAGAGATCCATTCAATTTCCTACACATGAGGACCCTTCTCCATGGTATCATGCTCCAAGTGGAGCTGTCCAATTTCCAGCGAGAATTCCTAAGGAGTTTCCAGTGAGACTGTTCACCGAGAGACAGATCGAGGAAAGTGCAAGACTGTTCATGCTGCAAGAAAGGCCTGTGATCTAGAGGCTAGAGAATCAGAGCAACTGTCATTAACGCCAGAAGACAGCCAATAGACATATCGTGTTTCTTTCACCTCATTGAAAACTTTCCAGAACTAGTGGGCAGACCCAACCACATTGATGTGCCCACTTTTCTCAGTGATCCAGCAAAAAACGCTCAACTAAACAGGCTCCTGAGGGCTATTGCAGCGCAACTAAGAAGCAACTATGGACATCCACTGCTGAGGAGAGCCTTAGGAGGAGGAAATCCAAAATAGAATCTTGTCGTCATCATTTCACTGTGGAGCAGATAGAGAAAAGAGGCACTGATCTTCAACTTGTCAACGAGAGGCAGAGAGAAAGGAGCAGACCCAAGAACTTCGCCATCGTATTTTTCCTGTTCTGCATCCTTCTCATTTTTTCTGTTTTTTCATAAATTGACTTCTGCTTTTATTTTTGTTCCTGTTGGTACAACATCTTATTTTTGCGATTTTGACTCCTTTGCTATTTTTCCATATTTTTATTATTTTTGTTCCTATTTTTACAACTTTATTTTGTACGATTAGCTCATTTTTTCCTATTTTTGCCACACGTTCACTTTTATTTTTATTTTTATTTTTATTTTTTATTTTTTCAGCATTCCATTTTTGTGTAATTTGTAGCAGTCTCTTCGGTTTCCTCTTTCGCATTGAACTGTCACCAGCACGTCCTCGGGACCAAGGCAAATTCGAGGCATCCACTGGGACCTCACCTACTTTAGATACGCATGAATAAATGTGATGTATCCGAACTGCTAGCCTAACTCTTTTCTGTAGTCTAGCACAGGAATTGTACTGAGGATCCAGTGACTACCGTCGTCACTCACGTGAAGGGGACATTTGGAGAAGCACTTGTCTCTCTAATAGTAACGAACTCTCGAAATACGAGACCAGAGCAAAAGAAGGAATAAATAACTGACTATGAACTCATTCGAAATGGGGGCCCAGAACAGTAACTTGGTTTTACCCCCAATAGAAAGGCGCCCCCACTTTCCTGGGAGAAAAGGCTGCCAGATGTCTTACAAATCTATCATGTGTATATGTTTGGTGATCATTATTGTCTTTCTGTCATTAACAAGCAGAACTGCTTTCTTTATTGGTGCACGAAGTGTCCCACTATCAGCACGCCCACAAGATAATGAACGTCAGAATCCCACAAAAGCACCCAGACCCTATATAGTGATTCCAGTTCCGCGAAAAGCTAATGATGAAGCAAATGATTTAAAATTGAATGTAATCAGGAGTGATATGTATACACTTGAGGTAACGAATGCAGAGAAAAGCTGGAGACAGGGTCAGCACGGAATGAATGAAAACGTTGCACTGTCCACTGCACGCACCGACACACAGGATGCACACAGACAAGGGCAAGTTTCAATGGCTGCAATGCCTCCAACGAAGGCAGCAGAGAAGGAGAGACTGCCTGTCGAACACTCAATTCCAGAGAATAGTGAGATAACCAAGAAAAGTCAAATGAAATGCCAAAGAAGGAGGAAATAGCAAAATCCCTCGAAAAAACAGAAGTGGCCACGAAAGAACTCACAGAAAAGACACACATGCTAATAGATTATTTGTTCCCATTTATAGTCAGAGCAAAGAAACTGCACGAGGAGCTGAAAAACAGAACTATAGAAACTATAACAGCAAGCACACCTGCTCCAACATAAGGAACAAGCCACAGGCCTACAACACAGCCACCAGCCGGGAGGTTAATGAACCAATGGTGGTTACGGGAAGTTTATGGCAGACTGCAAAAGGGAAGCAAAGGAAGCACAAATCCGTCCCCTACCACAGCGATACAGTCAAGGCAGCCTGCTCCACCGAGATCCCCGAAGTGGAAAAGCAGCACCGACGCATTCAGAGATGTAGTAATAGAGAATTACAGGAGAACGCTGAGAATCAAGAGAAGCCCGCATGAAAATAACAATGAACTTAATGACTACCTGGACAGCACAGCCCATCTCGGAAAAAAGATATGGTACCAGCACATGAAGGAAGTAGGGCAAAGGCAGTTGAAAGGCGAATACTTTGTCTGTGCTCTACTACCATACAGCATGGGAAAATCCAAGATCTTCGTGGCTGTAGAAATGTATGTCCCTACAGCACACTGTATGTCACACGTAGCAATGTTTAACACCAGAGTACAATTTATGGGAAGGAACGCCTCGTTGATATGGGCCAACGAAAAGGATTACCCGGATGAAGATAGCTACGTCCAGGACATTAAAACAAGAAACCGAGCGCAGAACAGAAATTATGTGATCAGGAACGAGAACCCTGGCGTCAAAGGATCAGGGATAAGATGGGAAGTTAACCCGAGACTGAAAGTTTAAGGGAAGACTGCAGAAGAGGCTCAAATCTGGAAGAACAGAGGCCAAATGCAGATCTGGGGGTCAGTGGTCTCCCCAGACAGATGGGAAGATGGAGTAGTAATCTGTAGAGCATGGATGGTCCTTGGAGCCTGCAAGGAAGCAATGGAGAATTCACAGAGGTTATGCAAACCTCTGTGGCCAAAGCTAGTAAAGTTACTAACATGGGTCGAAGATAGAGGGGGATCCCTGCAGATAGTGCCACTGGAGAGCCCGAAACTATGCTTCAGAAACAATGGGACAAGAAATATGGGAGAGAAATCAAAACTGCGCATGAATCTTTGAAGCTCCGGGAATGTCCCAAGGAACCGCAGTTATTATGGACCATTACTGGGCGTGTGGATCCAAGGCATACATAAGGCTGCTGAAAAACTGGGGAGGCATATGCACACTAGTGAACGTCCATGTTCCTGCGCTAGTGATCCCTAAGAATGACCTAAAGTTGGACAGTTTTCCGAAAGCAGATGCTCATTTAAGAAGAAGAAGATCTATGGAACTGGTATCCAGGATGAAGAGTGAAAATTACTTTTCTCCCAAATCAGAAGAAGCATTCCATGCAATCCCGTACGAACATAGGCTGTTCAGCCTCACCTCAACAGTATTCACAACACTACTCCTGCCCCACATCCAAGTTGGAGTGAATGCTAAATGGTTGCAGATAACCAGATGGGAGTTATTGCAGACCATCAATACCACTATAAAGGATTCAATGCGATCAAAGAAGAGTTGAGAGCAATCAGACTGATGACCCTCCAAAACAGATATGTGCTTGACATGATCACAGTGATGGATGGAGGTGTTTGTGCAAAAATCGGAGAATCATGTTGCACATTTGTACCATCACACGCTGAAGAAAACTGAACCCTAACAGAGGCCATAGGCATGTTGACAACTCTAAAAAACCAGATGACCGATGAAACGGATGAGGTGGACGATGACAGCTGGTTTGGGAACCTATTCTCATGGGTCCTGCAATGGATGGCTGATATATTCAAGTTCCTGGGAGCCCTACTAGCCATGGTACTGCTAGGATTCTGCGTTATCAAGATAATCATCAAACAATGCCAGAAAACTGCAAAGAAAGCCATTGGGATGAAAATTATGGTCGATATCGAGCCAGGCTGGAAGCCAAGAGACCTGACAGATGAAGAAATCATGGACTTTGTGAAGTCCAACGAATTTGCACCAGAAGGAACAAAGTTCACATACCCTAAAAAGCGAAGAAGGTATGAAGGAAGTGGATCTACTGCAGTCCAAACGGTCAGTGCCAGCTTATGACCTGGAACAAAGATGAACATGTCAAAACAGCAGGAAGTTTGAAAGGCGTGATAAAAATATGGACTCCAAAAACGCACATGTTCACGCCTTAATGTACGAATCCTGAAGATGATGAACAAAACACTGAAGAAGCAAAAGAAATTGAGGAGAAGAATGAAGCAGAAGTGGTCCATGAACCGACCAGAGGTGGGAGTGTAAAGGAGGCCCCAGACATGACCTGCACCCCTGCCCCCCATTTCGATGCTACCAGGAAGGAACTCACCAAGGCACGTGATGTATGAAGAGCAAATGAATCTACAAAGAGCTGCACTGGGACTCTGCCCAGTATATATCAGAAGATCCTACCGGTTGAAGCACCCATAATCAGACAACCCTGGGCAGAACGGTACCCTATTAAACAGCCATTACAGCCTCTGATACGAAATGAGGAGTACCTACACACAGTCCACGAAGAGACTCCAAAAGCCTTAATGGAAGGCCAGTGGAAATGACACAAGGGCCTAAACAGATCCGTGAATGAACAAAAGCAGCTATCGAAGATAACACGCCAGTGCGAGTAACTACGAAATTGAATGGAATAGGCACAGAGAGGAGACAATGTTACAACGCGAGGAAACAGTGTTACGTGACACGATGGAAGCAACCGTCCTGTTAAACATGTGTAAATAGGCTTGAAACACAAGATGCTAAGAAATCGATACTGCTTGCAATGCTTACTAGAAGATAGAGCGGCAAGCGCCAACCGTATTTCTACCTCAATAAGGCACATTATACAAGTGTGACTCCATTTTGTAAAAGCAGAAAGGTACCCAGGCGGCCAGAGGCCTGACAGGCCAAGTTTCGAAACCCAGCCAAAGGCAAGAGAAGGAGCGGAATCGAAACTCAGCAAAGAGCGGCTCATACTTAGGAAATCGAGGTCAACCAGAGAAGGGGAGCAGAGCATGAGCTCACAAGACTCCAACTACAGAGCATACCAGCCCGTCCGTGAAGGTCAAGATAAGAGAGGCCCACGCAGGTGGCTAGGCTGACACAGAATTAAATGCACAAAAGACTAGAAACTGAAGCAGATTCACGGTGAACCAACACGTGACCAGCCAGGCGCGAAGAGGTACCACCGCCTGATGTCATCCAGAACCCGAGGATGCCATAACTTTTCCTGATAAGAGGCTACAGTTCCGAGGCCATACCCAGCCAACTAATTGACACATAGCCCTAAAACACTGATTGATGGAAAGGAGGAAGGGTGAATCTTGGGGCACTAGGCACCTGGGTGCCTATTCTGCATGCTGCTAATTAAAGTGGAGATTTATGATTAGGGGTGTAACTTGCCCAATCACAATGGACCATGTAATCTAGGGTCCGATAGACACTGTACCCAATGAGATGTTGTACTTGTAGTGACGTCAATCACGTGTGTTGTAGAGGGATGGGCGTAGACGCCCACCCGATAAGAGTTATCCAATCCACATGCTTTATTGCTATATACAGATATAGCACCTATACTTAAGTTACCTTTCCTAACCAATTATATAGCATGATGATTTTTTATAGAAATTAGACGTCAGTGATGACGATATTAGCCTACAAGAATTGCTGTTCTACCAAAGTTCGTGGAAGTCGGAGCGAGACCGGTGATCACACTACAGCTGATTCCCATTTGTTTCCCTGTTTGATATATGTATCATTAAATGGACTTCCCTTTGCCAAACTACTTAGTCCTCGTTATTGTGTTGTGTCGGAGTAAGTGAATCATGCACCCTCTGTCCTCACATGGTGCAGCTATCTTGTCTTACAAGTTCTAGAGGGTGAGTGCTGACCAATGGGCCCGTCAGCGAATTCCTCTCCTCTTGAACACCATGTCTCAGCTGTGGATATTCTCTCCCCAATCCCTAAGAAGCCTCCACCCAGGTGATCTTCCCTCTCGTGTGCATCACCAGGTTCAGGATCCAAATGCTATGACATTTCCCTGGCCACCTGAGAAGAGGATCCAAGGGGAGTAGGTGTGAGGATACCCTCAGGTTTATCACAGAGTGAGGATTAAGTGTAGTAGGAGTAGAGTAGTAGTAGGAGGGATTAGTAGTTGTAGCAAGAAGAAGTGGTAGTAGGGGTGCGAGTGAGAGGTGGCACTAGTAGGCACTAGTGGTAGTGGTAGTGGCAGTAGTAGAGTGGGGTAATGGTAGTAGAGAGGCGGTAGTATTGAGAAGCAGTAGTGGAGTAGGAGTAGTGGAGCTGTGGTAGTAGAGGTAGAGCAGAAGTAGTGGCAAGGATATAGAGTAGTAGGAAGGAGGAGAAGCAACTACAGAGGGAGAAGTTGCATGGTAGTAGGAAGTAGTGGTAGTGGTGAGAGAAGGAGTTGAGAAGAGGAGAAAATTGAAAGGGTGGAGGTAAGAAGGCAGAGTGCAACATCAAAGGGATAGTAGAGTCGTGGTAAGGCGAACATAATAAAACCCAGTGTAGGAGAGGGTCAGGTGAGATTGTTCATGGGTGAAGAGTCAGTGAAACCACATGGAAGGAGGCACCATCCCTAACTCCTTTAGAAGACTAAGCAAGATTAGGTCAGCGAGCGTTAGAAGACCCCTAAGGAGTTAGACAGACATCGACTCAGGGAATCATTCATAGCCTAAGCAGTACAAATACAGACAGGTATCAACAAGCCCTACTACTAACCCTGTTGGGACACCTGGGTTCAGGAGAAGGGAAAGGCCAGGCAGTCGAGAGAGAGAAGGCCCTAGTGCCAAAAACAACCTGAATCCCCAGTTGGCCGGAATACCCCAAGGTTCCAACAGCCAGTCGATCTGTTTTATTCAATAATCACCCTTGAAACGTCAGTCAAGCCTCCGGAGTGGTTGATTGTGTCGGGACCCTGTCACAGTGTACACTCCTCTCCCAGTATTGGCGTTGCACTGGATCTGGGTCTGGTAGTCACTGTGGCTTACATTTTCCTGACTCCTGCTCGAAGAGCATGACTACCTATGGAGGCCAAAGGATGTTTTAAGCCTGTATAAAAGGCAGAGCTGCCAGTGAATCTGTGTCTTGGTAACTGTTTACCGGAAAACCACCTATATTGCATTTCTTTGCGTTAGATCATTCCTGACTGGTTTGAAGGGCAGGATGTCCATAAATAGCCACATCTAGGTGACAAAGATCCTACCTCATACATGACAAGCATAGGCACTTCCTTGCAGGTACCCGTTACTGTCACTTCTCTGATCTCTTTTTGTTTTCTGTTTACTGCCTGTTTGGTTGTGCAGGTTACTCCTACTTGTAGAAAGGGTGTATCCTGCATTACATCACTTCCCATATCAGATATACATCCACAAGCTTGCAAGACAAGACTAAGTAAACAATATTAGACACCATAATAGAACCAGATGAGGGGTTCATGAGTTAAACATATTCCCTTCATATCCTTTTATTCACTCCAGCCTCTTGTGATCGACTGATTTCTAAATGGGCCACATCAGGACCTGGCTGTCTGCATCTGTGTACTACCCTGGATTGAGATGTGGTCTATCATTCCTTGCACATTTGAACTGACAGAGAGGGCAGTGACTCTCTGGGAGAGATGGCGTGCCTTGTTGCTCTCCAGCTGGTCTGCCTGTCATGTAGTGCCTGACTGATAGTGAACACCATTAATTATCACTAAAGAACAGAATAAGGCTGCAAGTGATTGAGGTGGCTTTGGCTTTACAAGCTGTTAAGACAAAATTATATGTGTCTCCTATGAAAGATGTGGCCTGGCCAATAAATTGCTCATTTTAAAAATCATGGTAGACGTTAAGGCAATCACTGCACCTGTATGTCCGCTCACACCAATCCTTTAGCCATTAGGTTTCAGTAAAAGTCTGAAATGATCAAGAGAGAAATAATGCAGTGAACTTGTCAGCCCCTGGAGTGAGTGCACAGCTGACCTCCCTTTCAAATGTCCCCCCATTCATTGTCGGCTAAATCTATCACAAAGGCTTTCATGACGCAGTACGTTCTGCACTTCATTAACGGTAGCCTTCATCCATATAGATTTTGCATGGCAGAAACAAATATGGGCCACCATTGTAAGACATTGACAAGATCTGATACTGGATAATTACAATGAATTGCTTTGAAAATGTTGACCCATGTTTGGAAAGTCATCTTGTAAGAGAGTGATCACGAAGAACCTCTTGATATCAAAAGGGAACGAGATACTTGGTTGCTTATTTTATCCACTCCAATAATTTAAAAGTAGCAACCTAGTGAAAAGAAGATGCTGAGGTCACAGTTCTCTATAGGGCATCCTTTATGCTAAGGCTCAGACGTTCCTCCACCAGCATCCATGACTGGTGGAGGAACAATCTGAGAGATAGCATCAAGTAGACTGGTTTAAATCCATGAAGCAAAGCCGTAGTGCACCAGACCCAAGCAATTCAATTCACCTTCCATGCTCTATGCAAATCAGAGGAGTTTAAGGGACAATTACTTATGCAATAAAGCCAGAGCCATGGGTCCATTACTGAGTCAGGTAATGCCCTGGGGCCCATAGTTACAGGCCCGAGTGAAGCAAGGGCCTTAACGAAGGATCGGGGCATTACCTGACTCGGTAATGGCCCTGCGGCAATAGGCTATCTCCTGTCAAAGGAGGGAAGAAGATTGACACCTGAACGAATAACAAAAGCATTTCTAGCATGTCTGTCCCAAATACACAGAAAGAAGTTAGAGCCTTGCTAGGAATGGCTTCTTACTGTAGATAGTGGATCCCAAAACCAATGTTGGCATTGACAAAGAAGGGCATTTCTTTGCCACTACCGTGGAACTTGGAACACCAGGAAGCTTTTGATCTGCTCAAGACTGCGCTGTGTTCAGCACCAGTTTTGGGCACACCAAAGTATGATAAGGCCTTTGTGTTGTATGTGCATGAATTTTATGAATGTGTTTTGGCTGTGTTAATGCAGGAGCATGAGGGGAGGGGAAGAATAGACTGTGCGGTTATTTTTTCCTCCACACTTGGTCCTGTTGCATGCGCTTTTGCTGCGATGTCTGAGAGCTGTCGCTGCTGCTGCTGCATTTGTAAAGCAGAGTGAGGAAATGGTTCTAGGCCATACTTTAACTGGCATGACACCTCACTCTGTAGATGTTCTATTAAGTAGAACGCAAAACGCAACACCTTACTTCTGCACGATCAACAAAATATGAATTGATACTATTTGTACCGCATACTTAAATTGAAAGGTGTTGCGTATTGAATTTGGCTGCATTGATTCCCCTTCCGCAAGATATTGCTTGCAGTGATGAAATGTCACATGACTGCCTTTATACCGCAGAGTAAGAAATTACAGGCAGGATTGATTTAAATGATGCACCTTTGAATAATCCACAAGGGGGGGCTGTTTTCGATGGCTCCTGCTTCAAACTTCCGGATGGTACATACACTGCTGCTTATACCATCACTACATCAAGCACGATTGTGGAAACCAGGAGAATTTCACATAACTCTGCACAGGCCGCAGAGATTATTGCATTGATTTAGGCTTATGAACTTTCAGAAAAACTTTGAGTGAATATATTTACAGATAACTTGTATATCTTTGGGGAGGTTCATAACTTGGGTTGATTATGGGCAGAGCGAGGTTTCTTGACCTCGCACACAAAAAAAATGTTTTAACATGGCACTTTGATAGTTCATCTTCTCTCAGCACTTGTGCTTCCTACTCAACTAGCAATCATGAAATGTGCCGCACATTGAAAGATAGTAGATGATGTAGGGAGAGGAAACACTTTTTGCTGACAGGATAGCTGAACGGACCTCTATTGATTTATACTTAGAAATGTATGTCAGGAAAGAAACCACAAATATATGTACAGTAGATGAAGGGATTGATTTGATGAAGGATATTCAGGCTGATGCTACTCCAAAAGAATTTAGATACTGGGCTGCAGGTTTTAGCGACTTTGGATGAGGAAAGGTGTTGGGTAGACAGTTCAAAGGGGAGATGGATGCTACCCGATAAATATTCCACCTCCATGATCACAAAGGCTCATGGTCCCATTTACATGCGTGCGAGAAAAATCCATAAAATACTTGAACCTGTCTGGTTAAATGCAAAAAAACATCTCTGTAATTTGAAATAACTAGACACTTATGTATAGCTCTACTGTCCATATGGATGACCCCACAGACTAGAACTGGAGACCCCCCTGGATGAAATAATGGTGGGAAGGCCAGCTAATATTTGGAGCCTGCCAAAAACCTAAATTGTTAAAATATGTGGAGTATTTGCTTCATACTGAATGCTGTGACCAGTTAACTCAAAACGTGTGTTTGATTTATCAACAGGTGCGAGAAGCCGTCCCAGTTAAGTACGAGGGGTCATGTCACAGAATTCGACCAGATAGATGGGTGCTCCCGAACTCATTTGAGAGAGCATCCAGTCTCGCATCAAGCTGAAGAGGACCACTCCAGGTCCCGTTGGCCACACAGACTGCTGTACGAGTAGATGGGAAAAGTCACTGGATCGACACACATCAAGAAAATACCTTGTCCTTTTGTCACTCGACGGAGAAGAAAAGAAGAAAAGAAGAAAAACTGCTTGCCCTGTTTCTGAGGATCAATCAATCTTGAATAACATCAAGGGTGTTTCGGAGATACTTCCTGAGCCCGTGGGGCCTGGGGAGACAGCTGATTTGTCTTTGAAATCTTCTTTGGATCATTCTGCACTCTTTAGCAATCTTTCCCTTGTTTCATCACTTCCATCAGGAAGCAACGACACTCTGTTCGCAGATCACGCAGTACCTGGAGTCTTAAGGTCACCCATGGCACTAGACTTACTGCACAGCACGTTTGTGCTCACAGAAAATGACTGTTGAGCTCATCCTTTGCCACCTTTGCGCTGAAACACAAGCAAGTGGCTGGGGACCGGAAAAGACTATATATATAGAGAGAGACAAAGCTAAAGTGTAGATGCCAGAGGTACAGAAAAACAATTCATCACATCGGGGACCAATCACAATTAAAATCAAATTTTAATAATAAGTCATAGAAGTAAAACAACCAATTCAATGAAGTGGTCCAAAGTGCAAAATATACAATATTCTATATCAGAAAACAAACTAAAACAGAAGTTACGTGACAAGCTAGTTCGGCTAATTACAAAACCAGTGTGTTGAAAGAGCACAAGGGGCTACCTATCAAACAGATTGTATAGTACCCTACTTCCATTGGAATCAATGTGTCATAAATTTAGATCTCTGGTTACAATACAGAGAGGTATCTCGACATGTTTCAGTTCCTAAAACAAGTATGGAACATTCATCAGGAGGAAAATATTAACGTAACCCAGTTACAGTTGAAATATAGCACATAACAGTGAACACTCTAAAGCATCTGTGAGGATAAAACAGAAAAACAAATAGTCAGCTCGTGAGTAGCAAGATACTATAAAAAGTTCAAAATCTATGAACAGAGGCATACAAAAAGAGGAAACAAATTCCTCAAATGACGCCTGTGGGTGCTCGCTACTCAGAATAGTAGGAGGTAGAAGACCATATGGTCAATCCTATAGGAGATAAAAAGTACCTTATGAGCGTAATGAGTCGCTCACAGAAAAGCAGAAATTGTATTACACACACAACAGAATTGGAGACCAAAAATGCAGTTGTAAAGTACTGTGTGGCGGACGTCACAAGGATACATTAGGAATACGAAGATACGTGAGGGGGTAGCCGAGCAAAATGATAGAATCATTTCATAACCGGTAAAGTAATATAAGTCAGAGAAACGCTATGCTTAAAGTGCAAATGCTTAAAGTGCAAATACAGACGCACAACAGTGCTCAAAAATACTGAGAGGGCCATGCATCGCTCCGAAAAGTGAAGAGGAATATGAAGGTCAAATATGTCCCAAACCCGAAAATGACACCCAGGGATGTGCTACTGTGAGGTAAAAAGCAACACTGGTATACCTTAGGAGTGCCCATAAAGGCAACAGTTCAGCGGGAATCCTTCGTTAGACACTAAAAGAAAATATAATCAGTAAAAAACTTAGACAAAGGGGCTACCCCAAAAAATTGGTGAAAAAATCAGCTAAAAGGGCTTTTAATAACAATCGTGAAGCATTACTTGAACCAAAACCTGCTAAACCCAAAGATGATCGTATTGTCTGTGTCAATACTTTTACAGATCAGAGTTTTGAAATCACCAACATCATCAAGAAAAATTGGAAAATCTTTGAAACCACTCCTCTAACTATGCCATTGCCTATCTTTGCGTATAAAAGAAGCACCACTATCGGCAACAGAGTTAGCAACAGTAAACTTAAAGGTCTTAACATCCCTGAACCTAGACTTACCACTTTATGGGGTTTTCCTGATGCCATCGGGCATTACCCCTGCGGCTCATGCGGTGTCTGCAAATTGACTTCCAAAACGAAAATGATTGATGTTGGCCTTTCAAGGCTCTGGACCCAAAAGAACTTGACAAATTGTAACACTGAGTTTGTGGTGTATATGATCACTTGTACATGTGGACTACACTATGTGGGCAAGACCACTCGTAAAGTAAAGACCAGAATCATGGAACATCGAAGCTGTCTGAAGAATAGAACTGAAAATGCTCCCATGGTGAAACACTTCAACTTGCTAAAGCACAATCATGAGGACTTTAAATGGACTGTATTAATAGCCCTTAAAGGTACTAACTTTTCAGCTCGTGAAAATAAACTGTTGAGGCTGGAGCAAAAAATGATATATACGCTGCACAGTGATGTGATTGGTCTCAATGAATCTATTGATTGGCAGAATATTTAGCCATTTCTATGCTTTGGCCTTATTCTATCACAGTGACGTTTACACATTTTCCATCTATACTTATATATGTCGAGTACACCTCTGTGTAGATTTTCTGTCACTCCCCTCCACCTCTGTTCACGCTTGGGCCACTGACTTGCAGGCACTTACTCTTCTTTTCAAGATGGCCGCCGTCGTGTCCCTTGTCTTTCCAGGCCCTGGCCTCATTTCCACTAAACATAGAGGTAGGACTACCAGGTAACTATGACTACCTGCTAGCATCGACGGTGGCGAGCCTCCTGAGCCACTCGGGGAGCTGTTCCCGCTGAGTACAGAGCACTTATCCTCTGGCGGTTATTATGTTCAGGGTAAGCGTTATTAATTTTTTATTTCCTAAGCGCTCATGAATGAGGTTAAATGAGATGGGTTACGAGCGTATATTTATGCTAGCTCCGCTCGTATGTTTCTATTTTCTTTTAGTGTCTAACAAAGGATTCCCGCTGAACTGTTGCCTTTATGGGCACTCCTAAGGTATACCAGTGTTGCTTTTTACCTCACAGTAGCACATCCCTGGGTGTCATTTTCGGGTTTGGGACATATTTGACCTTCATATTCCTCTTCACTTTTCGGAGCGATGCATGGCCCTCTCAGTATTTTTGAGCACTGTTGTGCGTCTGTATTTGCACTTTAAGCATTTGCACTTTAAGCATAGCGTTTCTCTGACTTATATTACTTTACCGGTTATGAAATGATTCTATCATTTTGCTCGGCTACCCCCTCACGTATCTTCGTATTTCTGATGTATCCTTGTGACGTCCGCCACACAGTACTTTACAACTGCATTTTTGGTCTCCCATTCTGTTGTGTGTGTAATACAATTTCTGCTTTTCTGTGAGCGACTCATTACGCTCATAAGGTATTTTTTATCTCCTGTAGGATTGACCATATGGTCTTCTACCTCCTACTATTCTGAGTAGCGAGCACCCACAGGCGTCATTTGAGGTATTTGTTTCCTCTTTTTGTATGCCTCTGTTCATAGATTTTGAACTTTTTATAGTATCTTGCTACTCACGAGCTGACTATTTGTTTTTCTGTTTTATCCTCACAGATGCTTTAGAGTGTTCACTGTTATGTGCTATATTTCAACTGTAACTGGGTTACGTTAATATTTTCCTCCTGATGAATGTTCCATACTTGTTTTAGGAACTGAAACATGTCGAGATACCTCTCTGTATTGTAACCAGATATCTAAATTTATGACACATTGATTCCAATGGAAGTAGGGTACTATACAATCTGTTTGATAGGTACCCCCTTGTGCTCTTTCAACACACTGGTTTTGTAATTAGCCGAACTAGCTTGTCACGTAACTTCTGTTTTAGTTTGTTTTCTGATATAGAATATTGTATATTTTGCACTTTGGACCACTTCATTGAATTGGTTGTTTTACTTCTATGACTTATTATTAACATTTGATTTTAATTGTGATTGGTCCCCGATGTGATGAATTGTTTTTCTGTACCTCTGGCATCTACACTTTAGCTTTGTCTCTCTCTATATATATAGGCTATTGTCTACCTGGACATAGACAAAGTATACATAGCTAACTGTTCTTGGCTATTAGTATACCAGGCTTCCTCCTAGTATAAATTGACCGGAAAAGACTACCTTCAATCAAGAATTTTGTGATCAGGAGATCACCATCAAACGGACTACAGTGTTTTTCGCAGGAACTTTTCGGGGAAGAGCTTTGAGGAACAATGCCTGTCGTTATCTCTACTCGTACAGAGCAACTGATCGATCATGTGGCTAACAAAGACATTGGACAGATAAATCATGGTCCTTGAGGACTTATTGTTTTCTTTTGAGTTTGTTAACTGGTCTAACAGTAATCATCGCTTTAGGGTTTTGGTATATCGAAGAGGGCTGCGCCCATTTGAAACTTTGACATCCACTGATAAATGTTTCCATTATGTCTTCTCCTTTCATGCATCTGCACACTCTATCTCCTAGGGATTCCCAACATAGACGGGGTTATAACAACAATATCCTTTTGTTAATTATGAATGTGATCCATGTAATTTTCAATAGAATTAATTAATGGATATGTTTGCATGTACTACAATATGGGGAAAAGGTGGGGCTGGTATATTGATCCTTTGCCTTTAACTACTCTATGCTATGCCTCTCTAAGGGCACTATTCTTTGGTTAATTGGAATGACAGCATCTCAGGGGATTTAGATGGCACTAACTTGAATGAGTTGAAAGGCGAGTTCTGACGCCACTGGGATGTTCTCTTTTTGTAAATAGGAGCAAGCTTAATATTGCTTTATTTAGGCCTTTTTGATAGATTTCTAAGCCTTTCTAATCATTAGTTTCCGTTTCCAAAATGCTGCCGTTAGGCAACCGGGACGCCATGTCTCCTTCTTACGCTATCAATCACAGCCCCTACTCTGTTTCCTTCTGCATACAAAGGGATGGTTCTCAGTCAATGGGTACTTTAAAGGGTTGAACCAATATTGTGAATTTGATTAGTGAGGACAGACCTCTGTATGTAGATGATTATGTTTATTGGGACAATGAAGAACAAACCTTGAACGTGGACACAGGCGAACGCAATTGTAAAGAGACAACAAGTAATGCTTGCTGCAGGGATTCGAGCTCAAACACCGCCATTATGCTTCCATGGAAATACAAACTTATGTAATCCCTGGTATAATATTGTATGATCCATATATGAACTAGGCATGAACTCTAGACCACAAATTATTAACATGTAGAGAGGCTGGACAATATTACACGGAATTTTATAAAAGCACGAATGTCTCAATGTCCAGCACTTTCTCACCTCTCTCTGTCGGGCTGGTCCACATTGTGGGGTGTTGGGAGCCAGATAGCTGTCTGTTTCTTTGTAAACTGTACAGTAATAAAAGATCTGTGAATCTTTTTAGCCCGTGATTGGTGTATTTCCTTTGTGGTACTCAGCCTCGATATTTCTTTGGTCTTACACCATGACTTCAAAGATGACATAACAAATATGATTGATGACATCACTGATGACATCACATGTCTAGCCCCTTCTTTTTTTGTTCACTGACAAATGTAGACTAGGTGAGTTTATTCACTGACAGTCAAAAACTTAAAATTCAAAAGGTATTCATTTGTAGACGTTGCTATTCTCACATGTTCTTACAGTACTTTCCTTAGAATTCAATCGCATCTTATGATGCACATGCATAGGGGAAGAAGCAGGCCTGAAACACAGCAATCATTTCAATGTGTAAAGATAATCATGTTGGTTATACACAGTGGCTCATGATACAGCCTCTTGTTTACTTTCTTTACTCTCCCTGTATAAGCCCAATATTTGTATACATTGTGGTCTCTTAATGTTTTGTGTGTAGTAGTACAAGTATGTAGTAAGTGGGGCATTATTACCTATTTAGTATATGTTTCACAGTATGCAAACGTGTGATACAGAAGCATTCACTGTTTTACTATCCAACATTGGAAAATTTGAAATATTACATCTCTATGGTGTATGCTGCACCCAATGCATATGTTTCTGTATGAGTAGGTTCTTGTTCTAGAAACAACACTGCAATGGAATGTTCTTTGGAGCAATACAATGCATAATCAAGTATGTAGTTCATCATACATCTCCAGATGACCCCTGACACTTTTTTGCCAACATTACATTCACAACCCCTTGTAGGGACTTCCTATGAAAATTAAATGCACATGTGAGGTCATCGGTGATGTCATCAATCATATTTGTTATGTCATATTTGATGTCATGGGTGTTATTCTTAGCAGTGCACGGTGGTGGCGTGAGTTATGGTTGCTTAGCTTACCATAATTGGCAAATTTCAGAGGGTTTTCGGTTTTACTTGTAACCATAACGTCCCTTTAACAAAGTTTTTTCACTGAATTTGATAGGTTTTTAGTAATGCAACTTAACCATAAGGTCCCTTTAACAAAGTTTTTTCATTTAATATATATTAAACTTATGTGTGATTTGAATATTAAATAAATATTTACCTTTACAAACTAGCCTGACTCCTGGTTCAGTGTGACCTAGGGGGTATTTTGAGACGGGTGTGATATGAGTGGTATATCATTCAGAATATTAAACTTATAGACAAAAATAAATAAGGGTATCATTGTGCACTACATGCTAGCCGAGACCTAGGGGTGTGCCTGATTGAAATCCCTTACAGCTGGTAATGCTTTTACCGCTGCATTTACAGCTCCGTCCAATCTTGAGTTGGGCGGAAAGTGTGAGTTTTTCCTGGAGGTAAAAATCTCCACTTTCAGCCTGTTTTCAGCGCTATTAGTGCAGCTCTAATTACATCAGTGCTAATAGCACCAAGAAACCACTGTGGGTCCAATAGACTCAATTGGAATGGAGATTTACCTCCCGACCGCAAGTTGGGATCTGGCGCAAATTGCGCAAGACTGAGTTGCGGTAACGCTAATAGTGCCAGGATACCGCCCAACTCAGGATGAGGCCATTTGTGTAGAATGCACACCATTTTGTCCCTCAAAATAGCCTATCTGTTTGGAAAGGGGTGCGCACATTTAACACAATGGGCCTCATTACAAGTTTGGCGGTAGCCTTGCCGGTAAAACTGTCAGGCTGTCACCAAACTTGCACATTTTACCGCACCCAGGAATGGGCAATTACTGGGTCATTGCGGCCTTGCCAGACATGGTAATCGCCCATTCCCATGAGCCAGAAAATATTCTTCCCCATTCCCATTTGAGCCCATAAGGGCTCAATAGGAATGGGGAAGCCAGATGCACCGGCACCATTCTTGAATGGTGCCGGTGCATCCAACATGCTGTGCTCACGGGTGCCGGTCCGCCCGCCAAGTCAGACCTGGTGGGCACACAGGCACCCGCGAGCACATCTCGTAGTTTGCCAGTCCGGTAGTTATGGTGCTGGCAAGCTTACCAGCGCTGTTACTGCCGGACCGGAAAACTTGCAATGAGGCCCAATTTTCGTTTTGTTCTGTGATTACTAAGGCAATTTGTTGTCCTAAACCCCTCTTTTAGCCTATGTATGTTGTACGAGAATAAGATTTAAGAGGATGAGGTGGAAGAAGTCAGGAAGGAGATAAAAAAGAGGAAGGTAGAATGGAAGGAAGAAAGTAAGACTAATTATCAAATAAACACAACTAGAGTATCGAGACATTGGAAAGGCACCATTAATATAATGCAGATCCCATGTTATCAACCCTTCCTGTTGATTGGGCCAATATTTCAGTTTTGCTGACTCTGTGATCATCGTGCAGTGCATCTTAATGTGTCCCAAATATTACTGACTTTTTTATGACCCAATCTTGCGCTTTTCATGATCAGTTTCCATGATGTCTTTGTGGCGAGCAGTCGGTCGCCAGCGCTTCCTGTCATATATAATCCATGGCGGGAGAGAAGTAATGGATCTAGCAGGATTCATCAGGCAGAGTGTGATTGCCATTGAACGCTCCATGTCGGTCTTGCTAGCATCCCCTAATGCGATTTACTTTTTATGTTCAGCTGCATTTGCTCTGTGGTTTATCAAATTTATAAAATGCCTACCGCTCTTTTTAATGAAAGTGGCTTGTGCTTTACTCTAGCTCGAAAGGATGTATTCCTTTTGGGGCCATGAAGGTCTTTGATACAGAAAATAAAAATGTTGCTTGTTGCCATGCCAACTGAGGAAGTGTATAGGGCACTGTCCGAGTTTGCATACAGCTGTGGTTTAAATACAGCGCCAGTATTCAAAAGTGACTGCATGCCAGGCTTGGCTCATCCGCAGAGTCATATGTGAGCTTGGTCGAGGCTTGGATCTTCCTAGACCTCCATTTACCAGGGATAAGTGCGACATCATACAGAACACGTTAATAACACACGCTATACATGCACAATTCTCTGAGGTATTGTATGATCAAGAAAAGCACGAGGCCTCTGGAAGGGTTCTAAAGAAAATGAATAATAGAACGTTGAATAGTCAACCCGTATACTTATGATCTATAAGGGTCATCATGCGCCGTGCCATTTTCCATATCCTGACTTTGAATCCTCAGGTATTCTGTTGTATCCGCTTTCCTATTCTCGCGAGTATGCGTGTGATGTCATCAGTGCAGTGGAGAGGGTGTGGAATGCGTGCATGGAATATCACGTTCCTGCGGTTCCGCCCAAGGCGTTGCAAAGTAGTAGCATGTGTGGTGGCACCGGTGGGTCCTGCCCCCTATATACTGGCTTAAAATGTAGCTAAAGAAGTACTTGGATAAAGCAATTTATGCCGAAACGTGCCTGTGTTTCTGTAGGTCTTACTTCACATCACATCCTTTGGTATTCCCTCGGCCATGCTTTGATGGATAATGGACTCTGTCTGAATGGCCAGAGAACAGAGCTTTTAATCTTTGGCTCTGATAAAGCAAGAGACAAACTAGGAGCTGCTGAACAAAAAAAGTGATTATTGACAGAAACGTAATCGACATAGTACAGTTAAAACATTGGGGGTGACTATTGAGGCATCACTCAAATCAGATGCCCAAATTGCTGATGTGACTAAGAACATACATTACTACCTGAGGCTTATACGCTTGATAAAACCTATTGTTTCTACAGCCAATTGTGCCACGCTACCTAGGGCTTTAGTTTTATCGAGATCAGATTACTGTAATGAGCTCCTTGTAGGAGCGAGTATCGGGTGTATTAGAAGATCACAGATATTGCAAAATGATGCTGTGTGAGTAGTAAAAAATGTGTTGAAGTCGGAACATATTTCGCAGCACGGGAGAGACCGTCACTGGCTCCCTGTGGAAGCAACAATTCAGTTTAAGATGAATGTTCTAACCCACAAATGCTTGTTTGGAGATGCACCGAACCATCTCAAAGCACATATTAACGCTCAAGATTCAGTTATAAATACCATGCATAGGGGAAAGGAAACTCTTACCCCGTCACAGCCACTTTAACTTGGAACAAACTTCCGATAAATTTGCGATGTGAAAGAAATCTACTCATGTTAAAAAAAAAGTCATGAAAACGATTCTCTTCTCGTAAACTCCCACCTCCTGGCCTTCCTTGCCTATCTGCCTGTTGCTTGCTTGAAAGCTGGTTCCTGCGCCCTTATAATACGTTCTTTGGACCCTTCTGCCCTCTGACACCCTATTTCTAGCATAAGAATAGGAGGGAAAAGAGAAGTAGGATTGACCAAAGGAGGGCTGGGGAAAAAGGGAGCAATGAGATGGAAAAGGAAAGAAGGAAGGAAGGAAAATCAATATGCACATGTATGCGTTGTTACTGTGCAGGAAACATGTATCTTGAACTGCGACTGCTTGGAAATACACGAAAACTAAAATGAAAAGGAATTGGAGTATGTGGAGCTGTAACACAGCCTGTTATATTGAAGCACAAGAAGCATCTAGGCTAGACAGGAAAAGAGAAATCTAAATGCAAATATAAACCATTTTGGTACATCGGAGAATTCAATATGAGACGGGGGTGCAACACAACTCAAACTTCTGTAGAAGACAGGGGCATGCACGATGCGAACTGATCTGTTGAGAAGAGCAGGTCTCGAGCACAAGAGCAGGTCTCGAGCACAGCAGTCAGCTCTTCCGTCCACTGCCTTCTGGGCGGCTTGTTGCCCTTGGAGTGCCGAGGGTGGGGTCGGTTGGGGACATGGGGTCCACAGGCGGGCGAGGAGAGGAAGCAGGAGAGCGGCCTGGAGGGGAATTGAAAGATATGGTTCTCAGGGACTCTTCGCCATCAAGGACATGTGTTTGCCTTGAAGGATGCACATTTTGTGAGGGGGGAGAAAGGGCAGGGAGGGGGCCGACACACGCTGGCTCGAAGGAAGGCACACGCCATCTAATTGCTCGCCTGAGCCATTCCTGTTAGCAGGAGGAGACGAGGGCCTCTGCATGAATTCCTTTTGGCGGCATAAATGATTGCATGAAAAAAGCTGCCAGCAATATCCTTGGATCTTTAGCGAGGCACCCTGGAGAAAAGTCAATTAGATTTTTGCATCGAATTATCCCCTGGCGGAATATGCAATCGACGGGAGAGCGTGAGAGTGACAGAATGTTTAAGGTTCGGGGGGCACAGTCCAATTATGACTCAGTAAAGACCCATCTGCGAGTGGGTAGACACTAAAAAACACTGCTCTGGGCAACGTGTGAACTATTTATTAACCTTGTAAGTGTAAACCAGGGTGGCGAATTAGCGTTATGCAAACGTCAGGGGGAGGCGGGGTTAATGTGTGCACACATGCTTACCTGCCATGCGCGTGTGTGTTTGTGTGTGTCAGTGAAAGTGTGAATTGTTTTGATACTGTACCTCAGCACAGGAAATGCAAAATTTCGCAAAATGTGTTTTTGATCCTCAATCTCAAGGTTGTGTATATTTTCATTTTCTCGGCAACGCGCTTGTGGGGGGCGGGGGTGGGCAGGGGAGGACTCCGATCCATGCAGTCCTTGCCCAGTTACAGGCATCACAGCTTATTCTACACAGAAATGCAAAAAGCAAGTTGGAAGTTGGGCAATAAATACATGTGCACATAAACAACAAAAGATCCCAAATCTTTGGTTTAGGTGTAAAAACCAACAATCTACATTGCATTAGTCCCACTGTGTAGGGAGTACTGCTATACAAGTGCCTTGCCTTCCACCCTACCCCTACTTTCTCTAATGTGCTTGGTTAAAGCTGTGGTTCGGGTTCTCCCTACCGGTGCATCCAAAGCAGAGGGCCAACATTAGCCTATTCAATGTGATGTCGAGAATGAGGTGTCACCAGGTGCCTCAATTGATTAAAAAAAACATTAATTGCAGGGCCCCTTAATTTGCATATGATGATATCACAAGAAGTGACATCACAGGAAGTGGCACCAATCCAACCTGACCTCGGAAGGATGAAATTTGAGGGGATTGGAATCCGTGGCCAGCAGCTTAAACATAGATCTCAGCAGTAGGCACATTAACCCAATGGCTATCATTGCTGCATGCACATTGATTTATGACACCCTGAGTATAAAGGTACTTTTTTGTTTCCACCTGAGCACACACATATAAACATTTGTTGTTTCTATGGTAATTTGTAGATTTGGCATTTTCTGGCAACCTTTGCATTTGTTTGACAGATTAATAATTTTTGAGCAAGCACTGTTGAGAAAGGGCTGTCCACGGCTGTACTCGCTGTTCGTTTTGGATTACCTGAGACTGCAGCGAGGAAAAACCCGGAACTTTCTTCAAAGTCCTCAGCCTATGCCCACTTTCCCCAGAATCCTCATAGACTGACAATCTTGTGCTTTATGCGTGCATGCTTTTTGAGAAAGTGCTCTTGAGAAAGGGCTGTCCACGGCTGTACTGGCTGCTGTTCGTTTAGGATTACCTGAGCCTGCAGCGACTGACTCAGTACGAGTTAACGATATCTCAAGAGAACGCTGTGGAAGTGCATATAACTTGTACACTCATATTGACTTCTACTTCTACTTCGCCCTGCGCAGGAAGGAAAAACCCAGAACTTTCTTCAAAGTCCTCAGCCTCTGCCCACTTTCCCCAGAATCCTCATCGACTGACAATCTCACACTTTTTGAGGAAATGTTGTTGAGAAAGGGCTGTCTACGGCTGTCAACGGGTGGCCAGGGTGGTGGGTGCTCCTCTCTGGGCGTACCTGGAAGAAATACTGTGTCAAACACCGCTTGGCCGCTCAGCCACGAGGCTGGCAAGCCACGGTACCTTTTCACAAACGGTAGCAACACAAAAGTCAGCTAATGCTCCACCCCCGGTAACCAACTCCAAGGGACTTACGGTGGACACTGCTTCTGAAGAGCAGCAGAGACTTTTTTCGACTGACCTTCTGAAATAAGCAGTGGATGGCTATCTGGCACAACGCCTACCTCCTGCATCTGCCGACACACAGCCAAAAATACCACTTACATGTCCAACACAGGCTTTGTACCCCGAGCCGCATAAAGCGCCAATTCAGGCAATGCCTCTTGCTGTTCCCCTTTCCTGCCTACTACCACATCACAAGCTCCTCACCCCAGCAATGTAAGGTCCACTACTAAATCAGATAGCCAAAGCTTTGATTCCAAGATCCCTGGTTACACTCATGGATTTTCACGACATACTATTCCACTCAATTCCGATTGCCACTCTCTAATTATGAAATGTAGAGAGGGCCCATTTCGGATGTACAATCTAAATGGGCGAAGTGTGCTTAACATTTTTGCGGACTTGGTAGAACTAGAAGACATTACTTTTGGTGATATTGTTCAGATTGAGTTTGTCTCTGACACAGTATCCTGGATCATCAGACTTTGGATACCTTCGGGTGTCGTTCTCAATACAATTTGGCAAGCGAAAATGAAACTCTTTGATATGGGCATCTTAGTGGCCCAAGATCCAGAAAGAAATGCGATCAGATTGAATCAACAAGTCCCTTCATTAAATATCTACACACAATCCCAAGCTGAAACCCATTTACCTCTGGACACAAGCCATATGATTTAACCACCATCTCAATTACTCCAGGTTTCCCTCAGTTGGCCAGCTGGAATACACAAGGTCATTCTCATCTGCAGGCTTCTCTTCATTGCCTTCCTCTTAATTATGACATCATAGCTCTTCAAGAGACATGGCTCACACACACGCCAACCCGGGACAATTATGAGATGGTTTTATTACCAGAAATTAGTAATGGCAAAGGTCGACCCTCGGCTGGCTTGCTGGTAGCTGTTAATAAGAATCATGGTTTTTCCATCTCTGAATGGGACTCAGTAAGCTCTTTTGTGTTATTGGTTCGCATTGTAGGTCCTCAGCACGTCATTGTCTTCATAAACATATATCGCAATCCATCAGGCATGATTGATGAAGCCTTTTACTTGGGACTGGGAAGATTGCTCGATCTAATTCTGATGACGCCTGATATCACTGATACTATAGCTGTTGGTGAATTTAACCTAGATTGTTTATCGAATAAGCCCACTCCAAAGAGACCAGTAAATGGACCTCCTTTATGGCAGATGGAATTTTTACATGCTTAATGGTGCTGTTGAGGGACACATTCCTGCTCACCTGACATGGCAACGCGGTTTGACGACCAGCATCATAGATTATATATTTGTTGACCACAATCTATTTAAGGATGTTGGTTCTTTTAAGATTATATCTCAACAACATAGTGATCACAATATTTTATCTGCTCATATTAACTGGTCCATAACACCATCTGATAAGGCATGGATGGGCCAACATCTAACGGTCAATAATGCTAAATCAAGTTTTCGTTGGTCGGTCCATAAATTGGAAGAGCTCAATCGAGCAGTTAATTATAATACTGTGTATCAAATACCAACGCAATACACAAACCTCCTTCAATCCTTTTACAGGCCAATTTTTGTGGCGTCCGGACTAAAGCATAAACATGTACATGCATTTGACCCTGAGGTAAAGGCCAAAAAGGTTGAACATCATAAGCAGCGCATGATGATTATAAAATCAAATAAGAACTTCCCAAATCAAGCCTTAAACTCCCTGCGCTGCAGATATCGTTGATGGACCAGAGCTCACAAAGCACAGCAATTTCAAAGAGACAGCGAACAAATGCTCCGAGCCATGACCACAAAAAATTTGGCAGAAATTTGCCCACTTTTTAATCATTGTTCGAACCAATGACAATCAGAAGGCCAAGTAAATTGTGTCAAAGAACAGCAAGGGCTGTCTCATTTTACTCAGCTGTATGCCGATTCAGAGTATGACCGCTTTGTGTTGATACATAACCCGGCAGTAGCTTGGTCAGTTGAATGCTCACCCATGATCATAGAACAACTTATCAAGGAAGCAAGCTCCTCTAGAACTGCTGGCCCAGATGGGCTTCATAATATGATGTTCAAATCTAACCCAACTCTTTGGGCCTCGATCCTAGATAAAATCTTCAAACAAGTGTTGTATTCTAAAAAAATACAGTGGTCTTGGAAAACGTCGATCATGTATAAACAAGGTGATCGTACGTTGCCACAGAACTACCGACCAATCACATTATTGGACGCCCCGGGCAAGTTATTTGCAAAATTATTCTACGCGACTTTAATGCATGGACCAAAGCCAGAAAATTTAGAGATCCACAACAGTCTGGGTTTGTTGCAGGCATGGGAGCACATATCAACCTTCTTTGTCTTAATGCGATCAAAAATCAATGCCAGATGACCAAGCAATCTGTATATTTTGCTTTTATAGATCTACACGCGCCTTTTGACTGCATATCGCGTGTCATGGTTATGTCAAAATTAGACAGAGATCAGTGCCCCTCGACCTTACGTGAGATCATTTATGCACTACATTCCAAACCTCAATTCGCATACGGTTAAACTTAGATGGGTTGTTAACTATGCCCATCGCTACAGCTCGGGGCCTCAAACAAGGCTGTCTGCTTGCTTCAGCGATCTTTAATTATTTCATCCACGATGTCAGTAATACATCCGCTGAAGTACTTTCTGATTCTCCTATTCTCAACGGAGTTCCCATTAAAACACAAATTTATGCAGACGATCTAGTCCTTGTCGCAAATACTCCAACAGGACTAAAAAAACTGCTGTCTGCTTTCAGCACTTATATTGATGTGAATCAATTAATAATTAATACAAATACAACTCAAATTGTAATCTACTCAGCGACTAACACCGCCCACAATAAATTTGCATAGATGATCAAAAAACTAAACTTTTGACTGTGCCAAGTTATACTTATTTAGGTATGACCTTTGAGGGTCGTCCTAATGCCTTAGGCCAGATGGAAAGCATGGAGCAGAAACTATTCACTGCTATTTCACAAACAAAAACCATTCTATATCGGTATGGCAAATTTACATTAAAGCCAGCCTTATCTTATTGGAATGAAAAAGCCATTCCTTTTATCCTATATGGTCTCGAAATGCAACCAATTTGGACGAAATCTTCTTTCGATAGATTAGAAGCAACATTTTGGAGAAACATTCGCCACTTACCACAGTGTATACTGTGATCTTGGCTCCGTTATGAATTGGGTTTAGTCTCGCTCCATGCCCTCTATCTCTGGCAACTTTGTGCTTTATTTCGTAAATGTCTGATTTCAACCCAATGTAACAACATTCTTCAAATCTTGTCATCATATTTGTTTTCATCCACACATGCATTTGTTCAGAGATGGATGAAAGAAGTTTACTTTGCTTTAAGCAGGGCAGATATCACAATAGACATATTAATTACAAATCCAGTCAAAGCAAAAAGTATGCTATATCGATGTGACTGGATTGCTACTTGTACTAAATGTCTGGAATATAAGAACAATTGCGAACTTCTTTTCCAGCCCAAACATGTGAGAACTATGGAACCCTATTTAGTTAAATCTCCCTCTCCTGCTATGCGATGTGCTATACTCAGACTGCGCTTCAATTTATGGCCTACCCGAGAGATTGAAACAAGGTGTAAGCTTATACCTAAACAAATGAGTTTCTGCCGATTCTGTTTGAATGTAGACTTAGCTGAGTCACTTGAACATTTAATGTCAATCTGTCCCAAACTAGTGGATCTCCGACTGACTTATTTTGGGCGTCACTGCTCCTACATAGGTTCTTCAGAATCAGGTCAGCAGTGGTCATATATCTTATGTGCTGCCAATATTTCAATCCAAATAGCGACTGTTAATTTTTTTAATGCTTTGAAGTTGGAATCATGTTTTTATTTTTATTTCACGTATTGTTCTACAGAAATGTTATTCTGTCAATGATGCCTTTGTATTTGATTTTGTATATATATTGAAAAGTTATATATGTTATATATAGTTATACAATGCGGCCCCTTGTTACCTTATAGACAAACTTCAGAGAAGAACCTCTCTCAGACCTACTAGAAGTGGGAACACCAATTGCCTGATTATCCCCAAATACAAACTTACTACTATCGGGGGTAATGGCTTCACTGTTAAGGCAGCCAAAAGCTGGAATTCACTGCCCCAGGAGCTGAGAGCTGACCAACCATATCCACTCTTCAGAAAAAACCTAATAAAACACATCACTGCCTCCAACCCTTAGCCTCCCATCTCCCTGAGGACATTATCCTGCAATTAAGAAACAGGGCCTCATTACGACCCAGGCGGTAAGTTACCGCCTGGGCCGTGACTTTACCACCATGGCGTAAACTACGTTTACGCCATGGTGGTTGGCGGACTTACCGCCCCATTCCGACCTTGGCGGGGCGGTAAGTCCCCAATCCCCATTTACCCTTCCCCATTCCCATTTTTGCCCCATAGGGCATAATGGGAGTGGGGAAGGCGTTAATTACGCCACCGTAAATTACGGTGGCGTAATTAACTCCATGGTCCCTTAGCGCCATGGATTTTAACACCTGCTAAAAGCAGGTGTTAAAAGCACCATGGCGCTAGGGGACCTCGTAATTGGCGGTAAGGGGTCGGCGCAGCTAACGCTGGCGTAGACCCCTTACCGCCAGGGTCGTAATGAGGCCCACAGTATATCCGGCTATATTCTTTCCTTTGTAAATATTGTAAATGGCAAATATTGCAGCATGTGTATATGTAACCTATTGCTCATATTGTATATATCCTGTAGTCATGCAAAATTGTTTATCCTTTGATATGTTAATTATATAACCTATGTATATGTAACTATGTAAACCTTGCATCTCCTTGCCGTTGCGCCCTTTTACTTACGAGTCTGGTGCGCTTAATAAATGAACAAACAAACAAACAAAAGTTGATATAATGTCAGCTAAATCAATAAAAAAAATAATAATAATTGGAATGTTACTGTTTGCCCCCTGTCTGCCATGCACATTGTCTATACTAGTGAGCAGTTGCGTATCACATGTGCCTCACTCATCGCTACACGCTGCAGGGCAACACATTTAACATCTTTCATTTTACTGGGTCAGATATTCTGTGTGCCAATTGTTACAAAATGGCATAAAATGTAGGTCACTTCACTTTTGCCTGTTACTCAACACATACTTTATGAAGCACAACAAGAGCTTTCTGTGGCCTAATTACGTACATTTGAACATTTTGGGGCCACATGGCAATAAGTAAAAAAGGGTGCAATGGCTCAGTGTGTAATACATGTGAGCATGAAACAGGGTGCAGTCTGAAGTTCATAGGGCTTAATGCCCGGGTTTGCAACTCCATCTTTTACTCTTCACAGCGCTTGAAAATGATCACCATTGGCTTAAATAATGAATGCTTGCATAAAAGAGTCACCCCCATAAATCCACCATGCACGTAGAGAAGTGGTGCACCATCCATATAAAGCATACAGATAGAAACAATTGTGTTTGTGGGTGTGCTAAAGAAATGATCAATGATGACTTTCAAAACACACAAGGCGGGCAAAACAGCAGTGTCAATCAGACTAAGCGGTAGAATATTTTGAGGAGAACAGAATATTTGAGATAATTTTGCACTGTTTTGCAAATGGTTCTCTATCCCATATTTCACACAATACAAACACCCCTCTGCTGAGATGACACGAGGGAGAAGGGCTCACGACATAGGTGGGGGGAAAGGCTGGTGACAAGGGGGAGGTATGATGGGGAGAGGGAGCAGCTGACAGGAGGGGAGACAAGGCTGGAGACTCGGGTGCAGCGAGGGAGAGCCAGAACATGGGGAAAAGGTGTGAGCAGGGAGGTGACACGGGGAGAAAGGACAGGTTAAATGGATGGAGAAGGGACAGTGACAGGTGACATGGGGGAGAGGGGCTGGTGATACTGGTGGGGAGATGGGCTGGTGACGTGGGAAAAAGGGGCAGATTACATTGGGGAGAAGGGGCAGGTGACGGGGTGTGAAGGGGCATGGGAGAAGAAGGGTCTGGCAACACTGGGGATCAAGGGACTGTTGACACAGGGGAATGGGCATATGACATGGGGAGAAGGGATGATGACATAGAAGAAGAGGCATGGGGAATAAAAGAAAGTTAGCATGGGTGAAGGGGCAGGTGACATGGAGAAGGGACAGGTGACAAAGAAAGGAGGGACAAAGGGGAAAAAGGGGCTGGTGACACTGGGAAGAAGGCACTGGCGACACTGGTAAATGGAGAGATGACATCGGAGAGATGGGCTGGTGAAACTGATGAGGGGAATGGCTGGTGACATGGAGGAAAAGGGGTAGATTAAATGGGGGAGCAGGGAGTTAACACTGGGAAAAAGAGACAGGTGACATGGGGGGAAGGGGCAGGTGCCTGGAAGAAGGGAAACGGGGAATAGCGGGATGGTGACACAGGGGATTGGGCCCATGACATGGGGTAGAAGGGGCATATGACAAAAAAGAAGCGGCAGATGACATGGGGAAGAAGGGCTGGTGATACGGGTGGGGAAAGGCTAGTGAAAAGGGGAGAAGAGGCAGATGACACGGTACATGGGCGAGAAAGGAGGTAACATAAGGCAGAAGGGGCATGTTACAATAGAAGAACAGGGTGGAGATAGAAGGGGGTGGAGGTGACACTGGTGTGTGGAGGTAGAAGCTGGGACATGGGGTAGAAGTGCTGAGAAGGGAGGTGACACAGGGAGACGGGAGAGGTAACATGGGTGGAGAAGGGGCAGTGACACAAGGGAATGGGTAGATGGCATGGGGATGGGCTCACTCTACTGTGGTCAGTCAGCCTACTGGTCCTTGGCAGGTCACTGCTCTCTGGTCCTCGGCTCATCTGGCTTATCTGGTTCATCAGCCCTCTGGTCATTGGCTGCCTTTTAAATTGCTTCTCTGGTCCGCCATTTCTCTAGTGCTTTGGTTTGCTTTGTCACTTGATAGTTGATGGTGCAAGTCCATTTGCATTGTACCATAATTCCATGTACGAATGAGCAGTGCCATACATGTCAACATGCCCCATTCTACCGGGAGATGCTAGCTCAGTAATGGTTTTAACTTTGTATTCTGAGACTTAGAGTCCCAGATTTCCCAGTTATAAATCTTGGACTACAAGTACCAATAGGCAGAGCTAAACCTAGGACCAGATTAGCACATCCTGGCTGGAGTGAGGCAAGTTGGCAGGTATGCAGTGTTGCAGCTGGGAGCGTCTCTGAGGAGTCAGTGGGCAATCATAATGGAGGACCTGTGAAACTAACTAGAAACCATGGGCACACTGTCTCCTTATTTATCAAGACTTAGCCTAACATTACATATTATGGCATAACAAGGCATAAAAGCTGGGGAAATGCAGTTTTACATTGATGTAGGCAAATAAATGTGACCAACAGTGATGTTTCCAAAGTGAAAAAAGGTGTCCCCAGTTGTTATGTGGACTGTTCCACAAGATATGGTAATGGTAACCACCTGACAACATCTATAAACACATGTCCCTCACCAAAACAACAAAGGTTACTCAATGGAATGTACACGACCCAAAGGTGCTTGTCTGCACTATGTTTTCCTGAATACCACACTAGCCCATAGCTGCCAACATGATCCATTCAAATATGTAGCTGCTTATCCAATCCTGTTTCATTTTTTTGCATTCTGGGACTTGGAGTTCTGATTGTCACATTTAAAAAATCAGACTAAAAATCCCAGAATGCAGCACAAAAACCAGAACTGTATAACACCCTACAGCTTGGAATTGATCCTGTTGGCAACTATGCTAGCCCACCACAGATACACCAGAAGAGCTCTCCACATACCTTAAATTCCATTCCGGCAGACACCACAATCAATCTAGGTTACCAACCAGGAGCACACGTTGCACCAGAAAACTCACAAAATATATATAACTTACACACCACAGAGAGCCCTATCTTTTGAGATCAGCACACATCAACATCGTGACACAGCAACCATGTCCTGTTCCCAATTTAGTCCCACAGCCCACCTCTTGCATATCCTGAAACTCCAAGAAACCGTGAAAATGGCAGACATTGTGCTATACAAAATTCAATAAAATAGCATAACAGGTCATTCCAAAGAGTTTCACTCATTCTCCTGTGGGGCTATACTCTTGATGGACCATGCCTCTTTGGTGACTGTCAGCAAAATGGTATTTATATATTTATTTGTATATCGCTTAAACCCGAGGGTGTCAAAGCACTGAGCCAACTTTGGTAACAAAGTTAATGATGGCCCTGCTGAGGCCAGTCGTCCATACTGGCCAGTCCTCGCTCCTGTCTCTCTTGCCGACATGATGGCTACCATCTCTACCATGCGCCCCTCTCAGTGCCCAGAGAACACAACCCCCCTACATTTTTCTTGGACTACAAGGATATCTTTGCACCCTTTTTGATAAGATCTGTCAACTCCTCTTTTGCCAATAATCAAGTCCCCGATTTCATAAAGAAAGCCGCTATCATCCCTCTGGTTAAAAAACCAGTACTGGACCCAAGAGACCCTGGTAACCTGTGCTCTGTCTCCAACTGTCATTTTCTCCTCATGGTGCTGATAAATGTGCAACTAACCAACTACAAGCCTTTGTTGAAAAGACTAACATCCTGCATCCAAGACAGTCTGGTTGTAGACCCCCTCAACAGTACTGAGACCGCTCTTTTAGACCTACAGATGCACATATTGAGAATCTCGGATGGTGGTTGCTGTGGAATGCTGGTTCTGCTCGATTTGTCAGCGGCTTTTGTTCTTCTTGACCATGACCATCTCCTGCTTGCCTTTGAGAAACATGGTTGCTGCACTCCTGGCTCAATTCTATGGGTGAGATCATTTCTCCAGAATCGTACTTCTCGAGTATGTTGGGGTGAGGCCATTTCTCTCTCTTCCCCCATTTCCTGTGGGGTCCCTCGGGGAGCATGCATGTCCCCCCTACTTTTCAACCTTTATTTTCAACCTTTCTGTGACCTGTTGGATGAGCTTGGAGTGTACTTCTGGAACTATGCTGATGACACCCAGCTAGTTCTTGAGTTATCAAGGGACTATGCCAAAGATGTCGTCTTTCTTCAGACAATCTATTTTCATGTTGTGACCTGGATGAGCAACAACTGCATGTGTCTGAATGGAGATGAGACCGAGCTACTGGTTTTTGGCAACAAGAATGCTTGAGCAAAATTAGACCCCAGCTACCAATCATTCTCCATCCATCGCTGTCCAATCCCGGGTTCAAAGAGTGTAAAAACTCTGGGCTTCTATCTTGATCCTCTGCTTAGTGCAGATGCTCATATTAACCAGACAGTAAAAAATGGTTCTTACTACCATAGGCTGCTGAGAAACCTGTGTCCCTTTCTGTCAGCATCTAGTTGTTCCTCAGTGGCCCGTGCACTTGTGATGTCCAGATTGGACTATGGCAATGTATTATTAATTGGGGCCAACAAGAAAAACATCCATTCCCCCCAGACTCTTCAAAATTAGTTTGCATTATAACAAAGAAAGCTAGAATAGATCATATCTCTGATTGCTGGCGAGATCCCATTTGCTCCCTGTGGGCTCCCTGTGGCCTCCTGGGCTGGAATTTAAGGCTGCCTCTCTAGTCCATAGAGCTTTATATGGTACTGTCCCAGTCTACATTAAAGAACTGGTGTCCTTTTATGAGCCACTGAGGAAGCTGTGATCCTCTGCTTTGGCACTGGGCAACATCCCTAAATTCGCTCTCTCCAGTTGTCTAGGCAGATACTTCTCCATCAAGGCTTCAGAAATCTGGAAGGCCTAGCCTTGTCTGGTACAATCCCTTTCACCAGAGATTGAAAACTGTTCTCTTCAACTAATGCTCTGCCTTTCTGAAATAGAACCCGCTCCGCTTCTGTTCCTCCTGTCCATGCTGGTCACCTGTCCCGTTTTGTTTTTGTTGTTGTTGCTATCTCCTGTGTGTGTGAGTCCTGATGCCTGCGTGCTTCGGAATTCTGCAAATAAATAAGTAAATTAAATAAATGCTACAAGGGATTACTTTATTTGCCCAGAATGACACACTGGGCCTCATTACAACCCAGGCGGTAAATTCCCTACTTTACCACCATGGTGTAAACTCTGTTTACACCATGGTGGATGGCGGATTTACCGCCCCATTCCAAGGTGAGTGGGGCGGTAAATCCCCATTCCCCATTTACCCTTCCCCATTCCCATTTTTGCCCCATAGGGCATAATGGGAGTGGGGAAGGCGCTAATTACGGCACCGTAAATTACGGTGCCGTAATTAGCACCAAGGCGGGATAGCGCCTTGCATTTTAACGCCTGCTAAAAGCAGGCGTTAAAATGGTAATCAGGCGTTAAGGGTTAACGGCGCCAACGGCGCCGTTAAACCCTTAACGCTTGGGTTGTAATGAGGCCCACTGTGTTTAAACAGTGATTCTGGGATTTTAACACACTCAACACTTGAACACATGCCTTCAAAGTTCCACTTGTTCCAAACATTTACATTTTGGATTTCAAGACCTACAATAATATTGTCTTTCAGAGCAATACTCTCACTGTTGCAGAATGCAAAATAACACAAGCCTGAAAAATCGTTTTTTTACAACACTAGTTTAATCACTTTGAGAATTACAGAAACAAGTTTAGTAACATAACTTGGATAAATATCACCTCTATCACAAACTTCCAGAGTGCTATTGTCTTTGGTGTTAAGAACATTTGTCAACTAATGCAAAGCAGTACCTTTTTTGCATGTCTGGCATGGATATCACAACTAATGTGTAAAGAGAACAGTAACCCAAAAACCGATCAATAATATATTCAGAACGCCAAACAATTACTGCACATCTTTGAAAGTGAAAGCACGTTTTATTACATGCTGAAAGATTGCAGATGGTCCTCATGCCCAATTTGCATAAATTTGTTCTTCAAAGGGCACATCCCTTCCTGCTCTTCCTTCAGCTAACATTCCGTTCAGACCCTGCAGCTGGATACAATTAAGAGTTGATCTGTGCACCTCTGGTGCCTCTGACCTTGCTTCTCTCGTGGGGAACGAAAAAGGGATTTGTTTCTGGGATTGAGCTAAATGGAGGTACAGCTCCACAACAGGGCCTGCATTCTTGCCTGTTCATTTTGCACTAGGCCATAGCATCCAATATGGCGACACTCCAGTCATGTTAACACACTGACCACAGTTCTTACCACTGTACCTGTCTGACTCCCTCTTCCGCCTATTCCAGCTCACACGTAAAATAGAACTGGGACTTCATGTACTATTTCAAAACGCAGGGCGTATACCACACTGCCCTGTCTATAACCTCTCCAACCGCAACATTAATACATTTGTTGCTCTTTCTTTGTTGCTCTTTCTGTGTTGCTATATCTGGATATCTAATATGTGTCAAAGCTAACTACATGCAATTCGTATGTCTACTGCCACGTGAGGCACGATAGTGCATGCTAAGAGGTCTTCCTCAACCTGAACCTTTTTGCCTGGCTGGAATGCTGTACATGCATCCCAACAAACATTTAAAAAGGAGCTTTCTCTCCTTTGGCATATGTTTGGGCATTTGGCACTGATGGGAACACTGTTGGCAAAGGAAAGGAGCACTCTGAACAGGACTAAGAACAAAGGGGTAATTGTGCTGCTGGCAGTCCTTTAACAACCTGCAATAATTACAGATCGTTAAAGGGCTGCCAGCACCGCTTTCCAGGACGCTCTGTGGATGGAGAAAGAAGTCAGCCTGTACGCAGGGTGCCATGAGCATGAGGCCAAGTGCAGCTGCACATGCTGCACTTGTCTAGCGCCAGCCCTGATGTGAGTAGAATGCATCACTGAGCCAGAGCCCAATACTAAGGAAGGTGGACGTGTAAACATTGGCCCCTGTCCCACCCGCAGACCAAACAGGCCTCTCAGCTTGCAGCTGACCCAATATGAGTGCCTGGGATACAATGATGATGATGTAACCAAACTGCGCTTGGTGATGTCATCACAGCATGCAGCATTTGCAGCCTGCCACAGGGGCCCCCTGAGTAGTGACGCATCTGGGAGTAAGCAGTTCACACAGATAAATCAATACCATTGTTGTCACAGTAAAATCAACCAATTTTCGCAATTTGATTACAAAAATAGGCTACTCTACTAAAAAAAAACTTCTCACGCTTATATGGCTTTATTTGGGGAAATATGAAGTAAACACATCCGGTAAAATAAACAAGCAAATAATGCTCACACCCCCGTGGGAACCCTTCCAAAACTGACCCCAATAATGATGCATAATGTCTTTACAAACATTTGTTTATAAAATCACCGAAACCGATAGTGGGTCCAGGCCACTTATATGTGATTGATAATTGTAAAATAATATTTATGGTCCAGCTGGGGAGAGCATGCCCGAACAGCGGTATATGCATTTCATTTTGAAAAACTTCCCCTTTCAGTAAGAAAGAGAACACATATTTCTAACTGGTCAAAGTGGGTTGCAGACAAAAATGGCAACAACCCTGTAGCACCATTAATACGATTTCAAAATTGTTAATAAAATATTCTAAGAAATTATCAAGACCATAGAAATAGTATCTTTATAATTTCCATAGGACAGATACATTCTAATATACTTATTAACACTTTTTATGTAATATGCATGGGCCTCTGGGGAGTGCAGGATAATCTTTTTGGATGATGTTTTTTTCTTCATCTGAGTGCCTTCTGCCACAGGACTATGAAAAAATGATTTTAAAGTGTTAGCCAGCATTATATTAAGAATTTGCTGGCACCAATATATAAAAAGAGAAGTACAATTTTGATGGCTATGGGTCATTTCGTAAAAAAGTGGACAATAATATTTACGGTCCTGCAAGAGGGTGGGGCCGATTGTAGTGTGTTTTTGATGTTCTTTAACTTCCTCCTTGATCTAGTTTTCAACAGAGTTTCTAACACAGTCTCGGTAGGTTGTCAAAAAAGCAAACGTTGGCAAAGCCAGTAGGCCTGGCTTTATAAATGTAAAGAGCAAGGTTGTTTTGCTATATGTTGGGAGGATAAATCTGAACCTCTATATTTACAAAGACAGACCTAAAAAATGATTCTGTCTGCATTTCCAGGGCAATAAAAATCCCTGCCCCATCCCAGCTCAGCCCCAGCACTCAAAGACAACTATGCCACCTGCACTCCACAGGGACGTCTTTTGGGAGTTGCCAGCGATAGCAGCTGCTACCCCTGGCCCCCCCTCAGCTACCGCTAGACCTGTAATTTCGACCCCAGGGCCACTGGACAAAGAGGCAGTGCCAAGAGCAGATATCTGTGTTGCACCTGAAAAGGTGGTTGTAAATGCAGCTAAATGTGCCACAGCTTTTTTCACCTGGAATCGACATCTCGTTAGCTGGAGAAATAACAGTGATGCAGGAAATACCATGAAACCGCCATCACTAACAGGTTGGCAGTCCATTAGTGAAGAATACCTGAGTGGTTGGGTGAAGAGGCGGGGCTGTCTGTGCAGCTCATACACAGTACTGGAGCAACGGGAATGGAATGGGGGCTAGGTCTAGCTAGCTGGGAATGGGTAAGAACAGCCTGCAGTACTCAGTGACAGCACAGCATGAACTCACATCTCATCAGTGTTTCCCGTTGTCTGTTTTGCACATCCAGTGAGCCACTGGGTCTGTGAAAAGAGGGGCATGCCCCAGTGACGTCTGCCACCAATCCTGCCTGGGCTCTCTGTGACCTGAGCCAGATCTGCCAGACCTACATCACAGGCACACTTTAGATAGACGCAAGGTGAGATGATTACTTAACATGAAGTGTTACTTTGAAGTAAATCATCTGTTGCTTCCTCAAGCAAAAATATATATATATTTGGAAGCATAGCCCAGGGAGGGACAGCGCTCTTGCTTTGGGAACAAAAGGATGCAGTGCAACACGGGTTCCATTACTGTTCCGGTGCTTACTAGCTGGGGGAGGGAGGCATTAAGCAGCATATAAAGGACCAAAAAAAAAAAAAAAATTGACCTTTTCTAGGGGTGATGTCTGTGACCTGCAACGCATACTTCCCCTCCCTTTCCCATCTAACAACAAAAACGGTGGGTTTGTTGACCAAATAAGCAAAACAGAAAGGGGATGGCTGGAAGGTTTCAAATCATACATAAGCACTGGCACAGCTCTGGGTTTGAGGCAAGTGTTTGAGGCTCAATGTTATGGAGGCTGGCACTGAAGACTTAAGATGTTGTGCTAGTGACTTACATATGTTGGGAGAGAGTGTTTGAGACGTAATGTGTTGTAAGGGAGTAGAAATGCATTGAATGCAGTTATAAGATGTTTTAGTAGGGTAATTGAGACTCACACTGTTGGGGTGTTGAAGGAGGGTACTGGAGACTTAAGCGCTACTTTGCTTGAGGCTGATGGTGTTGGAGAATGCTGGAGACTTAAGTTGCTGGAGGGTGGCACTCTGTAAACATGGAGGTGTAGTAAGGCATTGGAACTGTAAGGTGTTGGAGGGCGGGAGTGGATGCCAGCATTTAAAGCTGTTGACAGAGTGCCCTTAGTGACTCACAGTGTATGGTGGGGTGCCTGTGGTGAACATTTTTGGGGGATATTCAGGCTCTGGGTGACTGGTGGGAGTGGGCTGCTGTGCAATGCTTCAAAGTGCACTATTGACAAGAAAATCCCTGCATGTATTGTGCAAGTTTAAAAACATGAAGTGGTATAGTCTCTGATTGTCTTCTGGTTGGACTTGTGTCGGTCAGTTGCTGTTTCCAGTCTGTGGCCAGTCACTTGGCAGGCTCTGGATGTCTGCGCTTTGAGATTTAGGCATCCTCGAGATGCTCTGTCTGATTATAGTTTAGCCTGAGTGAAGTACAATAGTCCAGATTGTTGTGTTCGACGTCTGCTTACATTTACAGTAATGTAATAACATGGCCCCATACAAACTGATATTAACACTACATATGGTGATCCATTCTTGTATGACATTTAAATCATATTACAGTGATATTGCAACCATATTTGTCTTAATGTGCTGAGGAACAATGCTATGTGATGCCACTTCCTGTTTTGGCAAGGGTGAAGGTTGTGTGCCATCACTTCTGTCACTTGGGGGTGTGGTCAAATTACATCACTTCCTGTGATGACATCAGAGGTCAAGGGTCATTTGATGTCACTTTTGCTACCCCTGACATTTTGGTGAAATGATGTCCCTGGCCTTGCACCTGCAGAGGCAGAGGAATTGGCATTAGGAGGACGAGGAGCCAACAGCCCGAACAGAGCACAGACTTTTTTCATAAAATAAAGCCTGCATTCTTAGCCCTTGATTGTCTGGCACTCCCCTATGGGTGCTAATCCATCAACTGGATCTTTGGAATCTCCCCTCCTGTGCTAAGCGAGCATACTGGAATCTGTTGTTACTTTGTTGACTGGGCATACTGGAATCTGCCTGTAACTGCTAACTGTGCATACTAGAATCTGTCTTTTTTCCGCATTTACACATCTTTTCTTACTGTGGTAACTGAGACATACAGGAATCTACCCGTACTGTGCTAACTGTACTGCACTGCTGTTCTATATATACATAATGGGGCGTGGAACTGCTGTACTCACTAGGAATACTAGCCACATTCTCTAGGACATTGTGGCATGAAATGAAACATTTTGCTGCAAAAAAGCAAATTGTGTGGCAAAAAACAACATTTTTGTTGCATTTGTGAGGCATATATTTATTGACTGGAGGCTGTGGGAGACCACGGGTGTAAGTGCCAGGGTACAAGGAAGAGGCAGTGTGTACAGGGCTACACAATATTTGCACCGCTTTTCTTATTTGGCACAACGGAATCTGACACTGATGTGCTAATGAAACATAATGCGACATTGCACTACAATGCTAAGTGGCTATATGCTTGATAATGCTGTAAGTACTTGGTCATTGAATAGCAATGACATGGTACTTAGGGTTTTGCTGTCAGTACCTGCAAATGCTATGAGCACCACAGCCTTTGATAATACAACTAGAAAATGGTACGAGTAACTCAACTATTGATGACAATGCCTGGTATATTAACGGACATATGATGTGAGTATAGAGGCAATACCTAAAAAACAAGGTACACGGTGGGTATATGATGGCAATAGCTGGCAAATGATATGAGTACCTTGGCATATGATGCCATGGCATTACAGATGCCTATGCATTGGCTACACAGCATCCCAAGTGATTGGCTTTGTCAATGCTTCCTACTGATTAGGGCAAAACCAACATTGGCAGAGCCAATAGTTTGGTCTTTTGTAAAACCCAGAAATGAGCACACTTTTCGGGTGCCATCAAAAGCCAAAGTAGTCACCTTATTGTTGTGTAGTTTGCCTCAAAAAGCCCAGATACAGTAGTCCGCACGTGGCCATTATCTGGAATTGTCATTCAATGACAAGGCATTACTTGTTGCATACATACCATTGGCAGGTGTTGGCATCAAAAGTATAGATTATTATGCCATAAATATCACAGTGAGTAACCTGCATATGTCCCTTGTGTCTTTGATGCAGAACATATACACTGAATGGCTAGCATTATGGCCTGTCTTCAATTGGTGTCTGTGGGAAATGTTTGATATCTTATTTGTTCCCTACAGGATGTATTAGAACTTTTCATCCAGGCTTAGGTGAGTTCAAAATCCCATAACCCCTTAGTGAATTTCATATTTAGGCCCTTTAGGAATCCGTTCAGTGTTAAGTGGCTCTGAACTGTAGGCATTGTGTCATGTGTGACATGGATCAAATAAAATAGTCTACACTTACATTTCAGGTGGAAGGGTTTTTGTCAAGTCTTTTTCAACCCTCCATAACTTTACACGTGTGTGTTAAACATGCCCCAATGCTCCAACCACAAGACTATCAGACTATACTGCACTGATGATCCCTAATATGGGTGAAAACAGGTTTGCAGTTGTGTGCAGCCTTGAGAAATAGCCGTCTTGGCTTGATTAAGCTAGCTAAAAGGTAGCACTGCCCTGTAAGACAAAGGCAATTCTATTGAGCAAAAAGCTTGCCTTTGGGGTAATTTGCATACCCACAACATCTTGCTGATATGGCTATGGACTGTAGGTGAACTTCCAGGAATGGTTAGTAGGTGCCATACTTTCACATTTCTGGTGGAAGGTGTTTTTTACAAGCCTTTTAAAACCTACTATAGCTTTATTGGCATATACATATATTATAGTGTGCAAGTCACCGCACTATAGTCAGAGGCGTTGCTAGGGGGGGTAAGGGGGCTATAGCCCCTGGTCTTTTGGTTGTAGCCCGGATAGAATCTCAGGAGCTACAACCAAAAGGCTAGCTAGGCCCGAGTCCCGAGAGTCCTGACATTAGCATAGTGCCAGGTCTTTTCCAGACCTAGCAACACCCCTGACTACAGTTAAGAAGAAAGATTTGCTAATACATTTTGACTCGTATGACGGTTTTGGTTGAAATTATGCAGACAAAATTGTACAGACGGGCCCCCCTAACCTGGACATTTTCGGAAAGGTCCATTAAAAATTTAAAAAGTTATTAAGATAACAAAAAGACACAGTTTCGGCCTAGTCCCCATTAACCCTTTAAGTGCCATGGGTATTTCTCCCCAGTGCCAGGGCCTTTTTTGGTGATTTCGGTATGTGGCCATTCAATGGCTTGTAACTTTTTTGTTACATGAGATATGTTGGCCAAATTTGGCTCCTTTTTTCCCCACATGTAGGCGGTCGTAACGCCACCCAGGAATCCTAGGTTGCTGTAGGGGGTTGAGAGAAAATAAGCAAAAAGGGCGAAAACTTGGGTTGTTTAAAAAAAATGCCAATAAAATGATGTACAAAGAAGCCTGTGTTTTTTTCCTTATAAGAGCTAGGAACAAATGGTTTGCTGTGCTGAGTTCCCCAATTTCCTGGCTTTCAAGAACAGGTTGAGTGGAAATGGAAATACATTATTTTGATGTGGTTATCAACCATTTTGTGAGAGGTAGGTGATTTTGGCCATTTTTGCCAATTGGACATGCATGGACGAAATGGAAGAAAAGGGTAGGAAAGCCGAATTGGAGGACAGAAAAGCATATATTTCTGAAAAGTAGAAAAAATTCCAAGTTTAGGAAGGGGTGATTTGCGTAGGTCAGGCAACAACTAGTTAGGGGAAACTGCCATAGATTGGGGGAAAAGCGGGAAAATGATCGAAAAAACAGGTATGTGTTGGACATGGTTGACTTGGTACGGCACCGGCTTCTATGAATTTTGAGAAAAGCAATGCTCCGCTACATTCCCTCGACTCTTACAGTTAGGAGAGCGAGTTTTACGCTCACAGCCTGCACAGACGCACTTAGCATGTGTAAATCGGGAAAACCAATGTGGTGAGGAATGGCAAGCATACATTTTTTGAAAGAGCACAGGCAGACCTTTTCAAGGGTAGGTTACTTGTGCCGGTTACAAAAGTGTAACAAGTAACCCCAAGTCTGTTTTCTCACTGGAATTTGAGACGCTCTGCTGACCGGAAGGAGATACAGATATGGGCCTCCGCTGTCCAAGCCACTGGGGAAAACAGGGAACCCCATGCATTTCCAAAAAGAGGACAACCGTGGGAATCCGCAGAGGTATGATATGCCCAAATCGCCCCAGAATTTAATACCCAGACACCCCCGCAAAGTCCAAAATGTGGGAAAAAAAACGCATTTTCCGCACATTTCGCTCGGCTCACCCATCGAAACACGCACCCAACAACACATGGCCTACCGTCCCGCGTTCCCACAGGTGTTACGATGAAAACGGTACCTCACATGTGTGGGTGCACCTACCTGGCCGCCAAGAGGAAAGCCTAAAACACAAGTAACCCCAAGTCTGTTTTCTGACCGGAATTTGAGACGCTCTGCTGACTGGCACAAGATACAGATATGGTCCTCGGGTGTCCAAGCCACCGGGGAAAACAGGGAACCCCATGCATTTCCGAAAAGAGGACACCTGTGGGAATCCGCAGAGGTATGATATGCCCAAATCGCCCATGAATTTATTACCCAGAAACCCCTGCAAAGTCCGAAATGTGGGGGAAAAAAAACGCATTTTCCGCACATTTCGCTCGGCTCACCCATTGAAACACGCCCCCAACAACACATGGCCTACCGTCCCGCGTTCCCACAGGTGTTACGATGAAAACGGTACCTCACATGTGTGGGTGCACCTACCTGGCCGCCAAGAGGAAAGCCTAAAACACAAGTAACCCCAAGTCTGTTTTCTGACTGGAATTTGAGACGCTCTGCCGACCGGCACAAGATACAGATATGGGCCGTGGGTGTCCAAGCCACCGGGGAAAACAGGGAACCCCATGCATTTCCAAAAAGAGGACACCCGTGGGAATCCGCAGAGGTATTATATGCCCAAATCGCCCCAGATATTATTTATTACCAATACAACCCCGCAAAGTCTGAAATGTGGGGAAAAAAACGCATTTTCTGCACATTTCGCTCGGCTCACCCATTGAAACACGTCCCCAACAACACATGGCCTACCGTCCTGGGTTCCCACAGTTGTCCCGATGAAAACAGTACCTCACATGTGTGGGTGCATCTACCTGGCCGCCAAGGGGAAAGCCTAAAACACAAGTAACCGCAAGTCTGTTTTCTGACCGGAATTTGAGACGCTCTGCCGACCGGCACAACATACAGATATGGTCCTCGGGTGTCCAAGCCACTGGGGAAAACAGGGAACCCCATGCATTTTCGAAAAGAAGACACCCGTGGGAATTCGCAGAGGTATGATTTGCACAAATCGCCCCAGAATTTATTACCCAGACACCCCTGCAAAATCCAAAATGTGGGAAAATGAACGCATTTTCTGCACATTTTGCTCAGCTCACCCATCGAAACATGCCCCCAACAGCACATGGCCTACCGTCCCGCATTCCCACCAGTGTCCCGATGTAAACGGTACCTCACATGTGTGGGTGCACATACCTGGCCGCCAAGGGGAAAGCCTAAAACACAAGTAACCCCAAGTCTGTTTTCTGACCGGAATTTGAGACGCTCTGCCGACCGGCACAACATACAGATATGGGCCTCGGGTGTCCAAGCCACGGGGGAAAACAGGGAACCCCATGAATTTCCGAAAAGAGGACACCCGTGGAAATCCGCAGAGGTATGATATGCCCAAATCGCCCCAGAATTTAATACGCAGACACCCCCGCAAAGTCCAAAATGTGGGAAAAAAAACGCATTTTCCGCACATTTCGCTCGTCTCACCCATCGAAACACACCCCCAACAACACATGGCCTACCGCCCCGCGTTCCCACAGGTGTTACGATGAAAACGGTACCTCACATGTGTGGGTGCACCTACCTGGCCGCCCGCTGCAAAGTCTGAAATGTGGGGAAAAAAAACGCATTTTTCCGCACATTTCGCTCGGCTCACCCATCGAAACACGCCCCCAACAACACATGGCCTACCGTCCTGCGTTCCCACAGGTGTCCCAATGAAAACGGTACCTCACATGTGTGGGTGCACCTACCTGGCCACCAAGGGGAAAGCCTAAAACACAAGTAACCCCAAGTCTGTTTTCTGACTGGAATTTGAGACGCTCTGCCGACCGGCACAAGATACAGATATGGGGCGCGGGTGTCCAAGCCACCGGGGAAAACAGGGAACCCCATGCATTTCCAAAAAGAGGACACCCGTGGGAATCCGCAGAGGTATTATATGCCGAAATCGCCCAAGATTTTATTTATTACCCAGACACCCCCGCAAAGTCTGAAATGTGGGGGAAAAAACGCATTTTCTGCACATTTCGCTCGGCTCACCCATTGAAACACGTCCCCAACAACACATGGCCTACCGTCCTGGGTTCCCACAGTTGTCCCGATGAAAACAGTACCTCACATGTGTGGGTGCATCTACCTGGCCGCCAAGGGGAAAGCCTAAAACACAAGTAACCGCAAGTCTGTTTTCTGACCGGAATTTGAGACGCTCTGCCGACCGGCACAACATACAGATATGGTCCTCGGGTGTCCAAGCCACTGGGGAAAACAGGGAACCCCATGCATTTTCGAAAAGAAGACACCCGTGGGAATTCGCAGAGGTATGATTTGCACAAATCGCCCCAGAATTTATTACCCAGACACCCCTGCAAAATCCAAAATGTGGGAAAATGAACGCATTTTCTGCACATTTTGCTCAGCTCACCCATCGAAACATGCCCCCAACAGCACATGGCCTACCGTCCCGCATTCCCACCAGTGTCCCGATGTAAACGGTACCTCACATGTGTGGGTGCACATACCTGGCCGCCAAGGGGAAAGCCTAAAACACAAGTAACCCCAAGTCTGTTTTCTGACCGGAATTTGAGACGCTCTGCCGACCGGCACAACATACAGATATGGGCCTCGGGTGTCCAAGCCACGGGGGAAAACAGGGAACCCCATGAATTTCCGAAAAGAGGACACCCGTGGAAATCCGCAGAGGTATGATATGCCCAAATCGCCCCAGAATTTAATACGCAGTCACCCCCGCAAAGTCCAAAATGTGGGGAAAAAAACGCATTTTCCGCACATTTCGCTCGTCTCACCCATCGAAACACACCCCCAACAACACATGGCCTACCGTCCCGCGTTCCCACAGGTGTTACGATGAAAACGGTACCTCACATGTGTGGGTGCACCTACCTGGCCGCCCGCTGCAAAGTCTGAAATGTGGGGAAAAAAAACGCATTTTTCCGCACATTTCGCTCGGCTCACCCATTGAAACACGCCCCCAACAACACATGGCCTACCGTCCTGCGTTCCCACAGGTGTCCCAATGAAAACGGTACCTCACATGTGTGGGTGCACCTACCTGGCCACCAAGGGGAAAGCCTAAAAGACAAGTAACCCCAAGTCTGTTTTCTGACTGGAATTTGAGACGCTCTGCCGACCGGCACAAGATACAGATATGGGGCGCGGGTGTCCAAGCCACCGGGGAAAACAGGGAACCCCATGCATTTCCAAAAAGAGTACACCCATGGGAATCCGCAGAGGTATTATATGCCGAAATCGCCCAAGATTTTATTTATTACCCAGACACCCCCGCAAAGTCTGAAATGTGGGGAAAAAAAAGCATTTTCTGCACATTTCGCTCGGCTCACCCATCGAAACACGCCCCCAACAACACATGGCCTACCGTCCTGGGTTCCCACAGGTGTCCTTATGAAAACAGTACCTCACATGTGTGGGTGCATCTACCTGGCCGCCAAGGGGAAAGCCTAAAACACAAGTAACCCCAAGTCTGTTTTCTGACCGGAATTTGAGACGCTCTGCCGACCGGCACAACATACAGATATGGTCCTCGGGTGTCCAAGCCACTGGGGAAAACAGGGAACCCCATGCATTTTCGAAAAGAAGACACCCGTGGGAATTCGCAGAGGTGTGATTTGCACAAATCGCCCCAGAATTTATTACCCAGACAGCCCTGCAAAATTCAAAATGTGGGAAAATGAACGCATTTTCCGCACATTTTGCTCAGCTCACCCATCGAAACATGCCCCCAACAGCACATGGCCTACCGTCCCGCATTCCCACCAGTGTCCCGATGTAAACGGTACCTCACATGTGTGGGTGCACCTACCTGGCCGGCAAGGGGAAAGCCTAAAACACAAGTAACCCCAAGTCTGTTTTCTGACCTGAAATTGAGACGCTCTGCCGACCGGCACAACATACAGGATTGGGCCTCGGGTGTCCAAGCCACGGGGGAAAACAGGGAACCCCATGCATTTCCGAAAAGAGGACACCCATGGCAATCCGCAGAGGTATGATATGCCCAAATCGCCTCAGAATTTATTACCCAGACAGCCCTGCAAAATTCAAAATGTGGGAAAATGAACGCATTTTCCGCACATTTTGCTCGGCTCACCCATCGAAACATGCCCACAACAGCACATGGCCTACCGTCCCGCATTCCCACCAGTGTCCCGATGTAAACGGTACCTCACATGTGTGGGTGCACCTACCTGGCCGCCAAGGGGAAAGCCTAAAACACAAGTAACCCCAAGTCTGTTTTCTGACCGGAATTTGAGACGCTCTGCCGACAGGCACAACATACAGATATGGGCCTCGGGTGTCCAAGCCACCAGGGAAAATAGGGAACCCCATGCATTTCCAAAAAGAGGGCACCCGTGGGAATCCGCAGAGGTATGATATGCCCAAATCGCTGCAGAATGTATTACCCAGACACCCCCGCAAAGTCCGAAATGTGGGAAAAAAATGCATTTTCCGCACATTTCGCTCGGCTCACCCATCGAAACACGCCCCCAACAACACATGGCCTACCATCCCACGTTCCACAGGTGTCCCGATGAAAATGGTACCTCACATGTGTGGGTCACCTACCTGGCCGCCAAGGGAAAGCCTAAAACTCAAGTAACCCCAAGTCTGTTTTCTGACTGGAATTTGAGACGCTCTGCCGACCGGCACAACATACAGATATGGGCCTCGGGTGTCCAAGCCACCAGGGAAAACAAGTAACCCCATGCATTTCCGAAAAGAGGACACCTGTGGGAATCCTCAGATGTATGATATGGCCAAATATTGCCCCAGAATGTATTACCCAGACATCCCCGCAAAGTCCGAAATGTGGGGAAAAAACGCATTTTCCGCACATTTTGCTCAGCTCACCCATCGAAACATGCCCCCAACAACACATGGCCTACCGTCCCGCGTTTCCACAGGTGTCCCGATGAAAACGCTATCTCAGTTGTGTGGGTGCACATACCTGGGCGCGAAGGGATAGGGCTAAACCACTGCTATCACCCCAAACGGTTTGGGGAGGCAACCTACAGATTTAGGCCTGGGGTGTTTGCAGCCACCAAGAAAAACAGGGACCCCCATGCAGTTCTGAAAAGAAGACACCCATGGGAATTCGCAGAGGTATGATTTGCACAAATCGCCCCAGAATTTATTACCCAGACACCCCTGCAAAATCCAAAATGTGGGAAAATGAACGCATTTTCCGCACATTTTGCTCAGCTCACCCATCAAAACATGCCCCCAACAGCACATGGCCTACTGTCCCGCATTCCCACCGGTGTCCCGATGTAAACGGTACCTCACATGTGTGGGTGCACCTACCTGGCCGCCAAGGGGAAAGCCTAAAACACAAGTAACCCCAAGTCTGTTTTCTGACCGGAATTTGGGACGCTCTGCCGACCGGCACAACATACAGATATGGGCCTCGGGTGTCCAAGCCACGGGGGAAAACAGGGAACCCCATGCATTTCCGAAAAGAGGACACCCATGGCAATCCGCAGAGGTATGATATGCCCAAATCGCCTCAGAATTTATTACCCAGACACCCCCGCAAAGTCCGAAATGTGGGAAAAAAACACATTTTCTGCACATTTTGCTCGGCTCACCCATCGAAACATGCCCACAACAGCACATGGCATACCGTCCCGCGTTCCGACAGGTGTCCCGATGAAAACGGTACCTCACATGTGTGGGTGCACCTACCTGGCCACCAAGGGGAAAGCCTAAAACACAAGTAACCCCAAGTCTGTTTTCTGACCGAATTTGAGACGCTCTGCCGACCGGCACAACATACAAATATGGGCCTCGAGTGTCCAAGCCACCAGGGAAAACAGGGAACCCCATGCATTTCCGAAAAGAGGACACCAGTGGGAATCCACAGAGGTATGATTTGCGCACATCGCCCCAGAATTTATTACCCAGACACCCCCTCAAAGTCCGAAATGTGGGGAAAAAACGCATTTTCAGCACATGTCGCTAGGCTCACCTATCGGAACACGCCCCCAACAACACATGGCCTACCGTCCCGCGTTTCCACAGGTGTCCGGATGAAAATGGTACCTCACATGTGTGGGTGCACATACCTGGGCGCGAAGGAATAAGGCTAAACCACTGCTATCCCCCCAAACGGTTTGGGGAGGCAACCTACAGATTTAGGCCTGGGGTGTTGCAGCCACCAAGAAAAACAGGGACCCCCATGCATTTCTGAAAAGAAGATACCCGTGGGAATTCACAGAGGTATGATTTGCGCAAATCGCCCCAGAATTTATTGCCCAGACACTCCTGCAAAGTCCGAATTGTGGGAAAATGAACGCATTTTCTGCACATTTTGCTCGGCTCACCCATAGAAACACGCCCCCCAACAGCACATGGCCTACCGTCCCGCGTTCCCACAGGTGTCCCGATGAAAACGGTACCTCACATGTGTGGGTGCACCTACCTGGCCGCCAAGGGGAAAGCCTAAAACACAAGTAACCCCAAGTCTGTTTTCTGACCGGAATTTGAGACGCTCTGTCGACCGGCACAACATACAGATATGGGCCTCGGGTGTCCAAACCACGGGGGAAAACAGGGAACCCCATGCATTTCCGAAAAGAGGACACCCGTGGGAATCCGCAGAGGTATGATTTGCGCACATCGCCCCAGAATTTATTACCCAGACACCCCCGCAAAGTCCAAAATGTGGGGGAAAAAAAAGCATTTTCCGCACATGTCGCTCGGCTCACCCATCGAATCATGCCCCCAACATCACATGGCCTACGGTCCCGCGTTCCCACAGGTGTCCCGATGAAAACGGTACCTCACATGTGTGGGTGCACCTACCAGGGGCGCAAAAGGAAAAGGGTAACCCACTGGTAACCCCAAGCCTTTCTCCACTGCCCATTTTGTTCATGTGGGCAACCTACAGATTTGGGCCTAGGGTGTCGAAGCCACCGGGGAAAACAGGGAACCCCATGCATTTCCCAAAAGAGGACACCCGTGGGAATCCACAGAGGTCTGCCTTGCGCAAATTGCCCCAGTTTTTATTAGCCACAATCCCCGACAAAGTTTGATATTTGGTGGGGAAAAAACACAATGTTCACTTTGTCTGGGGTTCTGGGTAATAAATTCTGGGCTGCTTTGCGCAAGTCAGACCTCTGCGCATCCCCACGGGTGTCCTCGTTTGGGAAATGCATGGGGTTCCCTGTTTTCCTTGCTGGCTTCGACACCCTAGGCCCAAATCTGTAGGTTGCCCACATGAACAAATTGTGCTGTGGCGAAAGGCTAGGGGTTACCAGCGGGTTACCCTTTTCCTTATGCGCCCCCGATAGTTGCACCCACACATGTGAGGTACCTTTTTTGTCGGGACACCTGTGGGAACGCGAGAAGGTATGATATATGTTGTTGGCGAAGTTTTTCGGTGAGTGGACACAGGGAAATGTTTCTGAAATTGGCTGGAAATGCAGACAATTCTCAGACATTTCGCTCTGCCCACCCACCGAAACACACCACCAACAACACGTGGCCTACCTTCCCGCGTCCCCACACGTGTCCCAATGAGAGGCAGACCTCTTGTGCAGGTGTCGTACCTGAGTGACAATGGGTACATCTTTTGTATAGTAACTTCTCTGTAGTGCGCTTAGGAAACAGTAAAGTACTGGTAGTAAGCCATTTCACATGCACCTTTCCTCACACTTCCCATACATACCAGTCACAATGCAGTTGGACACGCAAGGTGGGATTTAGCACAAGGAGAAACCTCCTTGTGTAGCACAAGAAGGATCGTCCTTGTGAGCAGTGATGCCACGACAAGGCACCCACCGGATCACTGGCCATTCGTATCCCTTCCGTGTCTGCAGTCAGTTGGCACCCATTTCAGCAGTTGCACTTCTACCAAATCACTAGCACCAGAGCAAGTGTATCTACACATGAGCATATCTACACACTTATACCATGTGGACATGTGCTTACAATGCAACTGTGTCTCTAGCAATATCTTAACTATAATTTGGCAGCAATTGTATAGCAACTGTGTCTGCATTCAAACTTTATGTGCCTGCAATCACATGTGGACACTGATAGCAAGTGCATAATGGCTCACTTGGCTACCCTGCCCTACAGGCGCTATCTTCCACACCAGCTTTGAGTATGCCCATAGCAACTATGGGCAAACATTCATATGTTCAACCGTAGCCACACAAAACACCCACCCTGCAAAATGACAATCATTTCTGCAGTGCTGGAAAAGTGCATTCACAGAAATTGTATCTGCATGTTCTTTGTATCTTTACCTAATTCACACACCAATCATATCCAATTCATTCCTACAGAAGACATGTCACTTACACCACACATAACATTACTCGCAGTAAAACAATAAACAAGGCATGATGTTACAAGGTACGCAAGACACCGCTGCCATATAGTTGGTGTCCAAGTACCACTTTCATGACACGTAGACCTAAAGGGAGGGAGCCAAAGTGGCGTGTATTATTTTGAAAAGACACCCCTTGAGTGGAGGGAACCTGAATGGTGTCCTGGTCTTCCACAACGCACCACTTGAGTAGAGGAAGCGGGACTGGCCTTTCTTTGCATGCCAAACCTTAGGTGGAAGGAGCCAGATTCGGGTTCCTTTCGAAAGTATGCCGGAAGCAGATGGGGCTTTCCAGACGTTTTTTTCTATGGCAATCCCGAACAGGAGCAAGCTGCACTAGCATGCCTTGCCAAGACACCCCAAAGGGGAGTGACCCAGAGTGCTCCACCCTTCTTCTCCATAGCCCGCCTCAACTAGAGGCGGTGGAGTGGCACTCCTTTCCAAGATGCGCCTGCTTTGGAAGAATCAAGCATTGCGTTACTTTGCAAGGCACACCACGCGCAGAGGGAGCTAGACTGCCTTTTCCTTATGAGGCAGACCTGAAGTGAAAGGTACCGGGGGTGATGTCTCTTTCCCGGGCAGGCCTCAAGTGGAGGGGGCAGGACTAGCATTGCTTGCCAAAGCACGCTAAAGGGGAGTAAACCAGAGTGTTGTCCCCATCTACTCCAAGGCACACCTCAAGTGGAGGGAGCTGGAGTGGCATTCCTTTCCAAGATGTGCCTGCTTTGGAAGGAATATGCATTGCGTTACTTTGCAAGACACAGCACGTGCAGAGGGAGCTAGACTGCCTTTTCCTTATGAGGCAGACCTGAAGTGAAAGGTACCGGGGGTGATGTCTCTTTCCCAGGCAGGCCTCAAGTGGAGGGGGCAGGACTAGCATTGCTTGCCAAAGCACGCCAAAGGGGAGTAAACCAGAGTGCTGTCCCCATCTACTCCAAGGCACACCTCAAGTGGAGGGAGCTGGAGTGGCATTCCTTTCCAAGATGTGCCTGCTTTGGAAGAAACAAGCATTGCGATACTTTGCAAGGCACACCACGAGCAGAGGGAACTAGACTGCCTTTTCCTTATGAGGCAGACCTGAAGTGAAAGGTACTGGGGGTGATGTATCTTTCCCAGGCAGGCCTCAAGTGGAGGGGACAGGACTAGCATTGCTTGCCAAGCACGCCAAATGGGAGTAAACCAGAGTGCTGTCCGCATCTACTCAAAGGCACACCTCAAGTGGAGGGAGCTGGAGTGGCATTCCTTTCCAAGATGTGCCTGCTTTGGAAGAAACAAGCATTGCGATACTTTGCAAGGCACACCACGAGCAGAGGGAACTAGACTGCCTTTTCCTTATGAGGTAGACCTGAAGTGAAAGGTACCAGGGGTGATGTCTCTTTCCCAGGCAGGCCTCAAGTGGAAGGGGCAGGACTAGCATTGCTTGCCAAAGCACGCCAAAGGGGAATGACCCGCATGGCACAACTCAAGTACAGGGACCCGTAATGATTACCATTTCGCAGGCACACCTCCAATGGAAGGAGCCTGATTAGCGTTCCTTTGCAAGTCACGCTTTGAGCTGAAGGATCTAGACTGATGTAAATTTCGTAGGCAGGCCTCAAGGGAAAGCTACGGCTGTGGTTGCCTTTCCAAGGCAGGCCTCAAGTGGAGGAAGCAGGACTAGCAATGCTCGTGAATGCACGCTAAATCAAGTGAAGTGAGTTGATATCCTGTTGCATTTTCATTGAGGGTACACCTCCAGGGCAGGGTGCAAGTGTGCCATTCCTTTATAAGACATGCACGATTTCAGTGGCTAAGAGTCCCTTTCAAGGAATGATGGGCATTTTCGGAAATCAGTCGATCTCCCAATATTTTTCCTTTGTATGATACAAAAGGAAACAAGGCTGAAAGCAGAGGGCAGGCTGGGAAGGGCATTGGGGACAGTACACCCGAGTATCCTTCCTCTTTCCTTGTTTTGTACACACCTTACATTTTTGGTACGTTGTGCCTTCGTGGCAGTGGGAGGAACATAATCACCAAAGTGTCGCTCTTGCAATCTGGCCACATCCTCAACCTCTGGAAAGGAGATAATTTGTACATGAACATTAGCCAGAGATTGAACAATTGCTAATTCAAAATCCAAAAAGGAGAGGTTGTTTTCTGGAGTAGCTGCACGGCACACCACATAGGCATTGTACGTTGCCATATGCACAATGTGTGTGGCTAACATTTTGTACCAGAAACGCGACTTGCGTGGTATGACTCAAGCACTTGGTAATTTTTGTCTACTCCACCCATGTACTTGTTGTACTCCAGAATGCAATTGGGCTTCAACACTTGCTGAGTCTGCCTGCGCAGAGGGACAGCTGAAGTACTTTCATCATGAATAGTACTTAGCATGTACACGTCCCTTTTGTCGCAGAATTTCACTGCCAACAATTCATCCTGCCGCAATGCCATACATTGTCCCTTGGCCAACTTCTTACACACAAGTTGTCTGGGGAAGCCTTTGCGGTTACTGCGGATTGTACCGCATGCCAGTGTGCCCATATTGAACAATTCCTTGAACAGTGGAATTCCAGTGTAGAAATTGTCTACATACAAATGATGTCCCTTGTGAAGCCATAGTGTGAGAAGATCCCAAACTATCTGCTCACTTGTCCCTAAATGGGCTGGGCAGCCCGGAGGGTTTAGGGTAGAGTCTTTACCGGTGTAGACTCTCATGTTGCTGACATACCCAGTGTTACTTTCACACAACATGTACATTTTAATCCCATATCGTGATCTCTTGCTAGGAATGTATTGCCTGAACAATAGGCGACCTTTGAACAACACCAACGATTCATCAATGGATATGTTCTGGCTAGGAACATACACCTCTGCAAATCGGTGAGTGAAGTGGTCCAGAAATGGCTTCAGTTTGAAGAGCCTATCAAAGTTTGGGTCCGTTCTGGGTAATGCTGCCAAGTTGTCATTGAAGTGCAACATACGTTGCAGTGCTTGAAAGCGATTTCTGCTCATTGTAGCTGAAAAAAACTGGCAATAAAGTGGTGCTATAGTAGACCAGTATATCGCGACAGACGGCTTGTGTCAAATTCCCATGAGCAGAATGAGACCCCAAAACTGTCTCATTTCAACATCGTTTGTGGGTACCCATGCTTGTGCTCTGGAGAGGCGTTTCAGAGTGGGACCCCTTGACCTCATGAACTGTGCAGCGTATAAATTGGTTTGCTGAACCACATCTGCAATGAACCCATCATCAACAAAAAGGTTGAAAAAATCAATAGGCTGAAAGCCTTCTGTATTCACTGTGCACCCTTATATACAAGTGAAAGGGGGCACAACAGGCTGAGCCATTGCTGGATGCACCCAGAGCGACTCTTGAGCCATGTCAGGAACTGCCACATTGCGTGGCCATCTTGCACGTCCCCTCCCCCTTACAGGTCCCCTGCGTGTGGGAAGTGTGCGAAAAGGTGGACTCACTCTTCCTTCCTCTTCGTCATCAGATGATGACGATGATGAGTAGGAGGAGGGACTTTCGTCAATGGCCATCTCACTTCCCCAATCACTTCCCTCCTGCCCCTCAGAAGCACTATCTGTTTCAGAATGCATGTCCACATCTGTGCCTTGCTCTGAGCCAGACTCCATCACTACAGCTAATGCCTCCGCACCAGACATTGATCGCCGAGAAGCCATGAGTACCTTCGCTATGGAACCCTTCACTGCCCAAAGACCAGATGAAGACTGAAACAATAAGTATGTGTGCTTCTCAAAGTATGGAAAGTAGCAGAGTAAGTGGTTTTCAGTGCCACAAACCTACTCCACACAAGTACACCAAAAGGTCCAGACTTTGCTCACAAACTGTAGCAGCCCTCTGAAATATGACGTACTCCCTACACGCTACAATAAACGGAGTACTACTTTGCAAACACTCACGTGAAATGCTAAGGACCAGCTGACTGCTTTCCTACAAGTGGGTAGACAGCTACAACACACCTGCACCTAGAAGAAAGATAACAAAAATTCTATGGTCGATGTCCTCATCTGCTAAACTTTACAGAAATACAAGCTTGGGGACGAGGATTTCAGCCACACTACCTATTCAGAAACAGCCAACATGCTTTGCACTATGCCCTCCTCCATGGGATGCTGGTGGGTGGGAAATTGAGGTGAGAAGCAACCATGCAACGTATTAGTGATTGGGTGAGTTGAAAAGCCATAGGCAATGAAGAAGCAGAAAGGGAAGATAACTAAAGTACACGGCAGCCCCTTCCAGGCAACTGCTGGCACACTTTTGACAAAAACACCTGCTCATTCACATAGGGGTGTCTGTTGTAAGGGGAAAGGTCACACGGACGAAATTAATGCAAGGCCAAGCAATTTGATTTAGGCTGATGCAAGGGGCGATGGGTAGCTAAGAAATAAGCAGCACAGACATACTGAATGCATTGACATGCCATGAACGCAGACAATTGCTAGGGAGTGGAGGTCTCACTGCCAACATACTTACTACCATTTTTATTCACATTTCACATATTCCAGTACGTCCATCAGTTACTGGGCAACCCCCCCCGTAGAATAGCGTCTGGGCAAAATCCATTATGTCTCCAATGAACAGCTCCATGCCTGTTTTGGAACGGTGCACCCCATCTCTGTGAAACATCACAGCACCTTTGATAATGCCATGGTGAATGGTCCGTATTCTCTTGTTGCCCTCTGTCAGTCTAGTGAACTCGCCATTCAGTTTCCACACCGAGCGGTTGAGGGCCCTTGTATTCCCTTGAGTTCTCCAATCCATCCTGGGAATCATCTGGGACCAGGCCACCACAGTGTTTGGAAACCTCTGTGCAATCCATTCAAGGTCCATCATGAGCTGCTCCCTGCTCCCGTACCCGCTTCCGTCCCACAAACGCAAAATCATTTCCTCCCAGGTGCACCACTATAGGGTCAGGGGGGGCCCTCTCCTTTTGCTTGGGCATTGATGATGGCTCCTCTGAGCTGGTGAAGGCACATCCCCCGACCCCAAACCAATGCACTGCAAGGCCATCCCTTCCTTTGGATATAAGAGTGGCCGAAAATCCACACAACCCTCATCCTCACTAGGAAATGGAAACAGGAAACCCCCCATGATTATGGCTATACATACAGTTATCCAAATAACACAACAATTGCGTCAACACATGGCTCTTGTAACAATCCCAGACACATACTTCACCCACTCGGAATGCACCTCTCATTTGAGATAACAGTAGGTCGACACATAATTGCCACAATATTTTCAGGGGAAAGAGGTGAAGAAGACAGTATGTCACCTTGTGCCAATAACACAGTTGTGCTGGCACAATTGCAATCAGTGAAGTTTTCTACTCCTGTGGGCCACCAACTGCACTGAATGGTGTTAAGGTGACTTGCACATGCTACACCACTATACTTTTGGCAGGGTGACTAGTCTGCCAGAGGATATGAAGTTCACAGGAAGTGTGCTTTGTACGCTCTTTGAATATAGGTACCCTGACAGAATGTACCACAATCACCACAAATGGATGCACCTTCAGACACTTTCATTGTGAGTGTTTCGGCCACAGCTCCTGGACCACTGGTGAACTTGGGGTTACTCAACTACCATGGCAGAGAGGCGGGCAAGGTCACACACATCAACCACCACCACCCTACATCGCTTCCTGGTCAGCACTACAGCTTTCCCCTCCAGGAAGGGATGGGGACCATGCCAAGGCACCCTGCCCCCAATGCTGAATTTGGGGGACAAAATATCCACCAGGGGGATGAACGCCCAAGACCAATGAGATCCCCACACCCCCCAACGTCCTGCCCCTCTAGCTACCCTGCGTTACAGCTTTCCCCCCTGCAAAAGGATGGGGACCCTGGCGGGGCCCCCTGGGCCCACTGCTGTAATTGGACCACAGAAATGGTGAACGTTGCAGTAAAATGAATGAGCTCTGTACCAAGTGTGCATAGCAGGCTAAGAAAAAATGACCATCTGCATAACTACTGGAAAAATAATTGAACATTTGCTGCTACTTATGTCGGCCAAACCTTTCCTTCTGCAAAGCAGCCACCTTCCTCAATGCAAGGCCCCCGAACCTCCCCACTACTCTTTCCCACCCATATCACTGATAATGCAGACACATTTTCTTCCACCCCAGTAACCCTCCAACCCCACATTATCAAGTAATATATGTTGTACTTACATAAGTCTGCGAAAGCTTTTCAGTAGCCGCAACTGCAAAGGAAACATAAAAGAATTACATTCAGTGCTTTGCCTACCAATAACACATCCAAACTATCTGGCAACTATCTGTACATTTTTCAGCTCCTTCCACCACATACATGACACTTCTCAGTCATCTATCACCATGGAAGCCTGGACTGCACAATGATAGGAAATTGGAATAGGACCAATGGGCATATGGCAACCCCCCGCACAAAAAAAAAACATTGCACAGATAGCTAAGTGGCAAAGTTCTCTCCCAGGGAAAAAGCACTGTTCAGCTGGACTGGGGGGCATTTTGTGTGCTACCACGGAAAGTGTGTTACTGGCCACCACAATACCTCCCCAGAGCACCCACTTCCCTTCACAACACCAACACTACAGGCCCAGTTCCCACCCATCCCAATAGCAGTGTGCCCTCCACCCACTATACAATGTTACAATAACCACATTTTCATAATTACATAACAAGGGAGATGCTTGAACTGCTCAAGACCTGTAAAGGGAAAAACAAAACATAAATTATCTGTGTCAGCCCACCCACATACCAAACCACCCATACTGCCCCCCCCTATTGCATTGGCCAGTACGTTTTGGCCACCCTGGCGCTAGATTAGCACACTAATGTGCCCCTCTGCGCCAAGGCAGGTATAGTAAACAAAGAACACAATTCAAAATGGCAGGCTGCCCTTTAGCGGGGGCATAGGGGGCCCCTACACTGCTGTGGATTTTTCTAACATGAAGGGGGGTGCACCTCTCCACCCCCACCCCAATTGGAGGGGCGGCCCATCTCATGTAGCCCTCCCCAGGGGCAGATAAGGGGGGGCTGTCCTGCACTCCTCCCTGGGCTCAGGCGTCCATTCCTAGGAGCAGATATCTGGCCCCAGGGAGGGCTGCATGACATTTCACTCACTCCATTGTGGGCGGGGGGAGGGGGTCAACGCCCCATCCCATTAGAAAATTCCCCGACCCTTTGGGGTGCCCCACTGCCCCCCCTAAAAAGCGGTCCCCCAGGGGGGGAGAAGGCCACCACAAAAGGTGGGGCAGGACCCTCAATAGATGGGGCAGTAGGGTTTGGGCACCCTGGGGGCAGATTGCCACACTAATGTGGCCATCTGCACCAAGCGAAGTTGGGTAAGCAAAAAAAATAATACAAATTCATAGGCTGCTTTTTAGGGGGGGCTGAGAGGCACCCTAAATTGGCAGTGAATGATGTACGGCAACGGGGGGTGGCCCTCACCCCCCCGACCCCAAATGGAGGGCCCCACCTCATGCAACTCTCCCTGGCGGCAGATAGGGGGGGCCCACCTCATGCATCCCTCCCTGGGGTCAGATGCCCCTTCCTAGGAGCAGATATCAGCCCCCAGGGAGGGTTACATGAGGTGGGGCCCTCCATTTGGGGTGAGGGGGGTGAGGGCCACCCCCCGTTGCAGTACATAATTCGCTGCCAATTTAGGGTGCCCCTCAGCGCCCCTAAAATGCAGCCTACGATTTTGTATTTTTTTTTGTTTACCCAAGTTTGCTTGGCGCAGATGGCCACATTAGTGTGCCAATCTGCCCCCAGGGTGCCCAAACCCTACTGCCCCATCTATTGGGGGGCCTGTCCCACCATTTGTGGCGGCCCTCTCCTCACCCACACCGAACGGAGGGGGGGACACATCATGCAGCCCTTCCTAGGAGGCTCAGGGAGGGCTGCATGAGGTGTCCCCCCAGCCATTTGGGGTGGGGGGAGTGGGCCACCATAAAAGGTGGGGCAGGACCCCCAATAGATGGGGCAGTAGGGTTTGGGCATCCTGGGGGCAGATTGTCACACTAATGTGGCCATCTGCACCAAGCGACGTTGGGTAAACAAAAAAAAATACAAATTCATAGGCTGCTTTTTAGGGGGGCTGAGGGGCACCCTAAATTGGCAGTGAATGATGTACTGCAATGGGGGGTGGCCTCCACCCCCCACACCAAATGGAGGGCCCCACCTCATGCAACCCTCCCTGGGGGCAGATGGGGGGGCCCACCTCATGCATCCCTCCCTGGGGTCAGATGCCCCTTCCTAGGAGCAGATATCAGGCCCCAGGGAGGGTTGCATGAGGTGGGGCCCTCCATTTGGGGTCAGGGGGGGTGTGAGGGCCACCCCCCGTTGCAGTACATCATTGACTGCCAATTTAGGGTGCCCCTCAGCCGCCCCCTAAAAAGCAGCCTATGAATTTGTATTATTTTTTTTGTTTACCCAACTTCGCTTGGTGGAGATGGCCACATTAGTGTGGCAATCTGCCCCCAGGGTGCCCAAACCCTACTGCCCCATCTATTGGGGGTCCTGCCCCACCTTTTTGGTGGCCCTCTCCCCCCCACCCCAAATGGGTGGCAGGGGCACCTCATGCAGCCCTCCCTGGGCCTCCTACAAACGGCTGCGTGAGGTACACCCCACCTCCATTTGGGGTAGTGGGGGAGAGGGCCACCACAAAAGGTGGGGCAGGACCCCCAATAGATGGGGCAGTAGGGTTTGGGCACCCTGGGGGCAGATTGCCACACTAATGTGGCCATCTGCACCAAGCGAAGTTGGGTAAACAAAAAAAATAATACAAATTCATAGGCTGCTTTTTAGGGGGGCTAAGGGGCACCCTAAATTGGCAGCGAATAATGTACTGCAACCGGGGGTGGCCCTCACCCCCCACCCCAAATGGAGGGCCCCACCTCATGCAACCTTCCCTGGGGGCAGATAGGGGGGCCCACCTCATGCATCCCTCCCTGGAGTCAGATGCCCCTTCCTAGGAGCAGATATCTGCCCCCAGGGAGGGTTACAAGGGGTGCCCCCCTTTCTACTTTCATTCAGTAAAAAATCCATGGTGGCTAGTGGCCCGCCACCCCCACCCCTACCACCACCCCCACCCCTACCACCACCCCCTTTTCCCATCATTTATTTTTTTCCATTCCCTTGGGGCAGATGGTCAGCCATCTGCCCCAGGGTTCATATGCATGTACCCCCATGCTTTAGGGCCGGGAGGGGGGAGAGGGCTGCTTACTTGAAGCAGCCCACTTCCCCCCAACTCACAAACGGATCCATTGTGTTCTAGTGGGTTGCTGGTCACGGATCAAGCGCTCTGCGCCGATCCGTGACCAGCAATGCCTCATATATGTGGTGTCCTTGGAAAGGGGAGAACATCCCCTTTCCAAGGATACTACTTTTTGCCATATCCCTGGTGGTCTGGTGGGCCCCAGGGCCCCAAACCCCCTCCCACCTCCCCCTTCCCTCGATTTATTATTATTTTTTTTCCCTTTTCACCCCTGGGGGCAGTGATCATCTGCCCCCAGGGGTCTCTGGTGCTGTGGCCCCATGCTTTGGGGCCACAGGGGGAGGGGGGTCACTTACCTAGTAAGCAGCCCCCGTCCCCCCGCGTCACAAATGGATCTGTATTGATCCGGTGGCATTGCTGCCCGCGGATCGCGCGCCCTGCGCCCGATCCGTGGGCAGCAATGCCACACAATGGGTATCGTTGTAAAGGGGAGAATCTCCCCTTTCCAACGATACCTGCCTCGATCTCCGGCTTGAAATACAGCCGGAGATTGAGGCAGAACAAGAAGGTCTCTTACCTTCTCTCTTCCCCGCAGCAGCCGAAAATAACTGCTGCAGGGAATTTACTTTCAGTTTCACGCCGACGTGCGTTATGCACGCCGACGTGAAACTGAAGGTAATCCAGCCCCCTGGCAGTGAGCGGGGACCTCCCCCTCACATAGCCCGGGGGTTGGATTACAGTTTTGAGCGATCCCTGCTTTGCAGGGATCGCTCAAAACAAGGTGCCGAAAAGGACGAGCTATCTCGTCCTTGGCACTGCGTGTGCACTGCCAAGGACGAGAAACCTCGCCCTTGGCACTTAAAGGGCTAAATATCTGTGGAGGTGAATGGAGTCACACCACGAGCACAGAACCATATTTTAATGAAGAAGCATACAAACAAAACCAAACAAACACAATTGCCATCCATAGCAGTGGACGAGGTTATGAAAAAATGTATAATACCATAATGGAACAAGAAATACTGCATACAAATATATCCCCAGAAAACCCAGAATTACCTCTCCATTCGACTGAACCAGAACGTACAGTATACAAATGGCCATGCACGTCAATGTGTAACATTCCCAAAAAATCTTTCAAATCTTTACGCCAGTTCCTCAATCAGTATGTGAAAGGCAAAGAAAAAATCAAAATGAAAATGCTGCAAAATATGGATACCTGTCCAGTGCGAAAATACACAGGACTACAAGGACATTCATTAGCCTGCATTTCAGGACCTATTTGCAAAAGCACCTTCCATCATATCAAAATGATATCAACACATCATTCAACTATAAGAAATCTAGTCTATAAACTGCTATGCTAAAAGTCCTGCTTTAGCCAATTTAAATAACACTCTTCTACATGGTACACCCAAAGACCTACTCGAAGAAATCGACCATATCCAGAGAAAATAGTTTGCAAGTGAAAGCCACTTACAAAATGCAATAGCTTTACAACAGACTAGCAACAATTCTGCACATGGCAACCTCGTACTACACACATACAAAAAAGAAATACTAAAATTTAAAAGTACATCTGCTGAAGTACCAAACCATGTTTGTGTGTGTTGCCGCAGAACTTTTTATAAAAGTAACACAAAAACTATAGACATAACATACAAAATAGAAGACAATGAAGATTCCAAATGGTTTGAATTAGCTCGCTACCTTATAGCAGAAAACAAATACGAAATAACTGACCCCTTAATACTTTGCAGTTACTACACTACAAAACTTGACAACAACCAAATTCCTTCATGTGCTATCACAAATAACCTGGAATTATTCCCACTACCAAAACCCCTGCAACAACTCAATTTATATGAGAGCATCATAATTCAAACAGTGCACCCATTTCAAGCAATAATACGCCTTCAACCAAAAACAGCAAAATTACCTCCCTCTGAATTGGTGAAAGGCATTCGTGGCAAAGTAGTTTATTTACCATTAGATCGGAAAGAAAATGTGCACACTCTCGGAGTGCAACATCCAATAGAGCAATCTTTAATTGTCTTACTAAATTGTGTACCAACAAAAGACAAAAAAAATTGGCAACAACTGGTAGACTTATATTAAGTTAGACAAGCCTTGCAATATCTAAAAGACAATAATGAATAATACAAGGAAATGAATTATTTCAGTTGTTTCCCTTAGGTTTTCTTCAATATTTAAGAGTCACCAGAAACTGGTCAATTTGAACTTCTAGATCCTGCTACAGTATCCAATATTTTAGACCATTATACAATTCATCAATTATACTCTAATGACACCATAGATGATGCACTAGAAATGTACCAAATGCGACAAACCAAAGGATCACCAATCAGCATATGGGAAAAAAGTATAGAAGCATGGCCTTTTCCTCTTCTCTTTTCTACTGGCAAAGGAGGAAGGTACGATGATAGACCCACTCAGATAACAGCATCAGAATACCGCTCGTTAAGAATGTATTCTGAAGATCCTAGATTTCGACAAAATGTGGAATACATATTCCACCTACTCTTTGAAAGTGAACTAGCAACTCTATGTTACGCAATTGCACACATATTGAAATCAGGAACCCACTTTCAAAAAATGTCAGCTATGCAATTAATACAAAAAGTGCAAGAAAAAAAGAGGTTTTACAATCAAGCATTACAAATCTGTTAGCAAACATGTGTGGTATGAAAGAGTACTGGTTCTGATGTCACGGAGATGTACGTTGTATGATAAGAAACCTTGGCCCACCCACGTGGTTTGTTACATTAAGTTGTGCAGAATATGCTTGGGAAGATTTACATCATTTCCTACGCATATCAAACAAAAACAAAGCATACATAGATATACTAACACCTGGAGAACTTTGCTCTCTAGATCCTGTTAATGTTTCAAGATATTTCCATCATTGTTTCATTGCTATTCTACACATTATTTGTAATAAAACTGTTCCTCCCCTCAGAGAAGTGCAACACTTCGTTTGAAGAAAAGAATACCAAGCCAGAGGAGCACCACATATCCACATGCTTTTATGGATTAAAGATGCTCCTAAATTTGGGGAAGACAGTGATGCCACTGTTTTACAGTTTATCAAAAAATATGTCACTTGTGAAATTCCATCGGAAGCAACAAATAGTGATCTTCAAGCACAAATTGTCCAATTTCAGACACAAATGTGGCAAATATTGTCATCGCAAATACTAAAACAAAGGGAAATACTACACCAAATGCTGCTTTGGTTTCCCTAGACCAGTTACAGAAACAGGTGAAGTGAACAACTTCATGTCTTCAGTTAGACATGGGGCCTCATCACGACTTGGGCGGTAACGCTGGTGGTATTACCGCCGGCGGTATTAGCCCTACCGCCGAACTCCCCGGCGCTAAAAGCGCCGGATCACGAGTTCGGCGGTAATGTCAATCCTCATTCCCCATTGAGCCCATTCGGGAATGCCCCATTCCCCATTGGGCTCAATGGGGAAATTTCACGCTAATACCGCTGGTGGATTTCCCGCCGGCGGTAATAGCGTGAATTTTCAGCGGATTTCCCCCCAGCTCAGAGCTGGGGAAAAAATCCGCCGAAGTCCTGCTTTGGCGGACCCTTAAATCCGGCGGTAATAGCGCTACCGCGTGATGCGGCCCATAGTGTTAAAGGTAAATCAACTAAGAACATGTATTACATAAAAAGAACAGAAGAATCAAAATATGTCAATGATTACAATGCAATCATTGCCCTCTTATGGAATGCAAACATAGATGTGCAGTACATTGCAGACAATTCCACTGCAGTTGCACAATATGTTACAGCCTACTTGACAAAAGCAGAAAAACAGAGCTTCAAGGCCTCTGGAATGACCTATCATCGGACAAAACACTATATCAGAAATTGTACAGCTTAGGCATAAAAATGCTCTCTCGTAGAGAATGTGTCTCCTATGAAGCTGCAGATCGTTTAACTGGTACTGCTTTGTATGGAAAATCTGAAAATATAGTATGGCTAAGTCTTGGTCCTGCTAAATCTCGAAAAAGAGTTCTCAAATCATACGACGACATAGAAACAATAGCCAAAAAGGATCCCAACAGCCAAGACATTTTGAAAAACAATTTACTAGACACATACTACCCGAACAGGAGTACTACTCTGGAAACCATGTGTCTATACCACATAGCCCAAAACGTCACATACAAAAATAATATAAAACCTGATGAAAAAAAAGGTAGATATAGAGTGACAGATTATGAAGGCAGCTTAGTGAAACTTACCAAATTAAGCTTAATTAATCATATCAAATTGTCATTAAAAACTCCTCAACATAAAGAACTATATTACATGTCCCTGCTACAACTTTTTAAACCATGGAGAAAAGAAGAAGAGATACTAGAAAACTATTACTCCTATGAAGACGCTTTCAAAGCAAATGAAAGCACTATCACCGATATAAACTTTACGCAGTACAAAACAATGTTGCACAATGAACAGCAACACGAAGAAGAACTCCAGGCCCAACTAGATAAGGACACTACCGACAGTAGTCAACCTTCTGTAACAGGAAGTCAAGAACCACTGGGACAGCCACTAATAGCAAATGAGGCAAAATTCGCTATGACAGAAGTAGAGAACACCATGTGTCACTATGAAGAAGATACAGAAGACTTAACTGTACTACAATCAAAACTGAACAAAGAGCAGCGTACCATTTTTCAAGAAGTAACAAAAGAAATTGCACATGGTGTACAACATGAAAATAAAGAATGTACCTGCCAAAATTACAACCTATACTACTATACGTCAGTGGTGAAGCTGGTTCAGGCAAAACATTCTTCATCAAAATCATCAGCAAGTTTCTTCAACAATTGACAAACAACAAACTGTCAGCTGTTGTAACTGCCCCAACAGGTTTAGCTGACTACAACATAGGCAGTGTCACTTTACATCAATTACTACCCCTTCCAGTAGAACACCAAAACAAATTAGAATATCATAAACTTTCTACAGAAGCTGCAATGGAACTACGCAGATTGTTAAAACAAATGAAAATGCTACTAATAGATGAAGTGAGCATGGTCTCCAACCTAATGTTGGCTTTGATTCACCTCAGATTGTAAGAAGTACTTAAAACAAACTATGAAGAGCTCTTTGGAGGAAAACACATTATTGTTTTCGGAGATCTTCTTCAATTGACACCAGTGAAAGGTGAACCTATTTTTAAAACCTTAGGACACAAACTCTACCGTAAAACTGTTGGCAGCATAGGAAATGTCAACCTTTGGCAACATTTCCAATACAGAGAATTAACAGAAAACATGCGCCAATCTGCAGACCTCACTTACGCCAACATTTTAAAAAGTAATACAGTTGGTGTACTATCTCAAGAAGCACAAGCAATATTAAAAACCCGGCACATCCATGCACTTTATGGCCATAACTCATGTGCTACTGATGTTATGGAACAATTAGCACACAAAAATGTCAATTGTATGTCTTTAATGCCAACTCTTGCAAGCTGTTCCAAATTCAATGAAACCAAGTAGAAAAAAGAAATGCAACCAAGAATTGAAATTTGCTCCACAGACAAACTGTAATGTAATGCTTAAACATAACCTTGACGTGGAGCAAGGACTAGTTAATGGAGCACTGGGTAGAGTTGTTGGCTTTCAAACATACCCACGTGACAACAACATTCAGTTTGTCAATATTCTCTTTGACAAACTTTCAAAAGTAAAAAGGATAGGGCGCTCAACAGCTCGATTCCTTCTCTTCAAAGACATTTATGTAGGCAGAGAACAATTTTCTCTAACTCTAGCATACGCAGTCACCATTCACAAATCACAAGGTCTTACCCTAGACAAAGCATTGATAGATATTGGTAACACAGTCTTTAAAGAAGGCATGAGCTACATAGCACTATCACGTTTACATACACTTGACAGTCTATTTCTCATCAACTTTGATGCAAGTAAAGTAAACGCTGATATTCCTTGCATTTTAGAATACAATAGACTACGTTCACTATACACCCCCATCTAAAAACATATCCTGTTCCACAAAAAGGAAAACGTTGTAAAAGAAAATTAATTGAAACAGAAATGCAACAGGATCTCACTGCAAATCCTCCAAAGAGAGTAAAAGAAGCTAATACTTCATCAATTACCACAACCAAAGAAGAACCTATTACTCAAAGTAACTCAGGTACTTCTTCAAAGAAGCAACACACACTCCAAATGACTTGGACACAGAACTATCTGGTCCATTCAAATGTTCAAATATAACTGGTGTAAGGTGCTACGCAAATGTAGCAATGAATATTCTATTTCAATTGCCACCAATTGTTGACAACATTTACTTACACAGTACAGACAAATTGTGTTTGCAAATGTTAGTCCTTCATAGAAATGCAACAAATAATCCTGACAACACGCATAGTGTTCATGGAATAAGACACGAATTGGACTACTGTGCTGGAATGGTGAAATTCACTATAAACTCACAAGAAGATCCACAAGAATTTCTAATGTACTTACTACAAGTACTGGAAAACAAAAACATACCTATAAATGAAATCTTCCAGATTTCATACATGTGGAAACATACATGCACTCTCTGCAACAATGTTGCACAGGAACAAATCCCTAATGAGCACTTTGTGTATGTATCCATACCTAATTGTGAATCCGTTCCATTTCAGCAACTTGTACAAAATGCAAACCATGGTAGATTATGTACTACCTGCAATTCAGATAATTGCTCCACCTTACTAATACAAACACACAGTAAATACGTAATACTAATGCTTTTACGTTACAATGCAGATGGTACCAAAAACAACTGCAAGCTTACTGGATTCACACATGGTCAAGTATCACTTGGTAAGAAAACCTTCACAACAATAGGTATAATCTACCACGCAGGAGCTACAACCAATGAAGGTCACTACATATATAAAAAAGAAATGTGGATGGTTCAAATGTAATGACAGTACCATTACTCTAAAGCAGAGATTACCAGCAAATCTTACAAACGCTTATTTAATCTTCTTAAAACCAAAATTTAATAACTAATCTGTACTTAAACATTAACAAAACTTCAATTAAAAAACTACAAACTGTTAGAATACGCCAACAGGTATCTAACTGCCCCAAGATTCTATAACAAACAAACAGATAAATGAATACCACTAAATTATAACAAGAAATAAACAGTTAGAATACACCAACAGGTATCTAACTGCCACACGATTTTGCAACAACCAAACAGATAAATGAATACCACTAAATTATAACAAAAAATAGACAGTTAGAATACGCCAACAGGTATCTAACTGCTCCAAAAATCTGCAACAAGCCAACAGATAGAACATTAGCCAGAAAAAACAAGTGAACACTGAAAACAAACAAACAAATAGACTGTAGGATAACAAAAAAGGGATTTTTTAATCTGACATGGATTTTTTTTCCCACAGACCCAATGATTTGAAAAACAAACACAGAAACTGAGCAAATTGCACAGTACACTGGTTTGTAAACTACTAAATATGAGGGTCGAAAAAAAGCTGAAATGTCTATTATGCAATGTAATAAGTCTATAAAATACATACACTAACATGCTCTTTTTTTATCACAGAAATTGAAAAAGAATATGTGCTCAGTTACCTAATTCATGAAAAAAATATATCTAATCTCAAAAAATCAAACAGTAAGTATATTCTAATAGAACGCATAAATACTGCTGCATAACAGAACCATTGACGCAAACATCTAACCATTCACCACAATACAAAATGTTTACTTCCATGGATATGTTATACTACAGTGCTTGTTACCAAACTCTACAATCTTAATGACATGCCGTAGCCAAAACTTCACATACAACTATACAAATCAAACAGTACACAAAGTGTAGATTTGCAAAAATGTGATAGATATTCGATTCTATGGGTGTGATCTATGGCTGTGATATGCTGCGGTGGTTGTGGCCAGAGCCTAGAGTCTTGGGTGTATGTCCTATGCCTACGGCCTTCGGCCATGCACCCAAGACTCTAGGCCCTGGCTACAACCGCCACAGCATATCACACCCATAGAATCAAACATTTTAACTGTCTATATGGGCCCACCCATATCACACTTTTTACAAAGTTTAGTGAGGATTCATCCAGGGAGAGCAAAGTTATAAGCCACCCATGGTGTCTTATAACTTCAGTGCATATAACTTCAGACTTGGGGCCCTGGCCACAACCACTGCAGCATATCACACCCATGGTGGCTTATAACTTCAGTGCTTATAACTTCGGTCTTGGGTGCATTGCCTTAGGCCATGCACCCAAGACTCTAGCCCCTGGCCACAACCACCGCAGCATATCACCCATAGAATCAAACATTTTAACTGCGGCATGTGGTCAATTTTTATGTCCGCTGACACCGTATGTGTCCTTAGAACAGTTTCAACTTGCCTGTGGACACCCATAGAATCAAACATTTTAACTGTCTATATGGGCCCACCCATATCACACTTTTTACAAAGTTTAGTGAGGATTCATCCAGGGAGAGCAAAGTTATAATCCACCCATGGTGTCTTATAACTTCAGTGCATATAACTTCAGACTTGGGGCCCTGGCCACAACCACTGCAGCATATCACACCCATGGTGGCTTATAACTTCAGTGCTTATAACTTCGGTCTTGGGTGCATTGCCTTAGGCCATGCACCCAAGACTCTAGCCCCTGGCCACAACCACCGCAGCATATCACCCATAGAATCAAACATTTTAACTGCGGCATGTGGTCAATTTTTATGTCCGCTGACACCGTATGTGTCCTTAGAACAGTTTCAACTTGCCTGTGGACAGCACGGACGGGAATACTGTCCTTAGGACAACTCTCATTTTCACTAATTATGAACATCCCGGAGAGCGCGGCATGGCGAATACATCAGTAGCACCTGCCACCTAAACAAATACAGTACTTGACCCATCTCTTACTCCCCAAACCTCCCCAAGCACTCTTGCACACCAAAACACTCCCCAAAACTGCATTTTGCCTCTGTCCGCTGCTGCGCTGTCGGTGGATCCAAGATGGCGGGCGCATCGGAACAATCTGATGCACTTCACGCTCTTCACCATCCAATCAGCGAACGCATCACATGTCCGTGGACATGACGTGAGCCGATTAGCCAATCGGTGTCCTGTCCGCAGAGCGAACAGGGAAGTGTGTCCGCAGAGCGGACATAGATATCACTCATTTTTTTAGACCTACTTTTTGATCGTTTTAAAAAAAAAATACTGGACGGATTTTCACCAAATTTACAAAAGCACGCTTTCGGGACCAAGCCGCTGCTCCTGCTGCACATTTGGTGAAAATTCGTCCAGCGGTATGGGCTGTAGGCGTGCGCAAAGTTTTTTACCCATTCATTCTATGGGAAAAAAAGAAATTTTGGGACCCCCCCTATAACTTTGCCCCCCCTGGACCAAACCTGCATGTGTGTGTGTGTACATATATGTATATATATATATATATATATATATATATATATATATATATATATATATATATATATATGTTTGTTAAGGTGAGACAGAGTTACATAGGCAATTGAAAAAATGAATCCCTAATAAGATTTTTGACTCATGCAATGGATGTGGCTGAAATTGTGCAGACAATTTTGTATGCACGGCACCCCATCAGGATGGAAAGTTTGGGAAAGGTTCTTTAAAAAATAAGTTATTAAGAAAACAAAAATAGCACTTTCAGCCTAGTACCCATTCATTTTTTCCATAGACAATAAAGGTCAATCCTTTTGTGATTTAGGATTATTCCGTTCAGTACTTTTTAAAATATTTGATGGAGAAGGGGGTTACCCTTCTTCAAAATAAATATCTATATCTGCCAGGATACATTCTGTATCCGGGTGTTTACAAATTAAACAGATACCTTTTGTTTCTCGATGCGAGTGATAGCTGCAGCTATACCCCATGTTATAGCTAAGGGTATCAGAAAATATCGCCCCAGAATTTATTACCCAGACACCCCTGCAAAATCCAAAATGTGGGAAAATGAACGCATTTTCCGCACATTTTGCTCAGCTCACCCATCAAAACATGCCCCCAACAGCACATGGCCTACCGTCCCGCGTTCCGACAGGTGTCCCGATGAAAACGGTACCTCACATGTGTGGGTGCACCTACCTGGCCACCAAGGGGAAAGCCTAAAACACAAGTAACCCCAAGTCTGTTTTCTGACCGAATTTGAGACGCTCTGCCGACCGGCACAACATACAGATATGGGCCTCGAGTGTCCAAGCCACCAGGGAAAACAGGGAACCCCATGCATTTCCGAAAAGAGGACACCAGTGGGAATCCACAGAGGTATGATTTGCGCACATCGCCCCAGAATTTATTACCCAGACACCCCCTCAAAGTCCGAAATGTGGGGAAAAAACGCATTTTCAGCACATGTCGCTAGGCTCACCTATCGGAACACGCCCCCAACAACACATGGCCTACCGTCCCGCGTTTCCACAGGTGTCCGGATGAAAATGGTACCTCACATGTGTGGGTGCACATACCTGGGCGCGAAGGAATAAGGCTAAACCACTGCTATCCCCCCAAACGGTTTGGGGAGGCAACCTACAGATTTAGGCCTGGGGTGTTGCAGCCACCAAGAAAAACAGGGACCCCCATGCATTTCTGAAAAGAAGACACCCGTGGGAATTCACAGAGGTATGATTTGCGCAAATCGCCCCAGAATTTATTGCCCAGACACTCCTGCAAAGTCCGAATTGTGGGAAAATGAACGCATTTTCTGCACATTTTGCTCGGCTCACCCATAGAAACACGCCCCCCAACAGCACATGGCCTACCGTCCCGCGTTCCCACAGGTGTCCCGATGAAAACGGTACCTCACATGTGTGGGTGCACCTACCTGGCCGCCAAGGGGAAAGCCTAAAACACAAGTAACCCCAAGTCTGTTTTCTGACCGGAATTTGAGACGCTCTGCCGACCGGCACAACATACAGATATGGGCCTCGGGTGTCCAAGCCACGGGGGAAAACAGGGAACCCCATGCATTTCCGAAAAGAGGACACCCGTGGGAATCCGCAGAGGTATGATTTGCGCACATCGCCCCAGAATTTATTACCCAGACACCCCCGCAAAGTCAAAAATGTGGGGGAAAAAAAAGCATTTTCCGCACATGTCGCTCGGCTCACCCATCGAATCATGCCCCCAACATCACATGGCCTACGGTCCCGCGTTCCCACAGGTGTCCCGATGAAAACGGTACCTCACATGTGTGGGTGCACCTACCAGGGGCGCAAAAGGAAAAGGGTAACCCACTGGTAACCCCAAGCCTTTCTCCACTGCCCATTTTGTTCATGTGGGCAACCTACAGATTTGGGCCTAGGGTGTCGAAGCCACCGGGGAAAACAGGGAACCCCATGCATTTCCCAAAAGAGGACACCCGTGGGAATCCACAGAGGTCTGCCTTGCGCAAATTGCCCCAGTTTTTATTAGCCACAATCCCCGACAAAGTTTGATATTTGGTGGGGAAAAAACACAATGTTCACTTTGTCTGGGGTTCTGGGTAATAAATTCTGGGCTGCTTTGCGCAAGTCAGACCTCTGCGCATCCCCACGGGTGTCCTCGTTTGGGAAATGCATGGGGTTCCCTGTTTTCCTTGCTGGCTTCGACACCCTAGGCCCAAATCTGTAGGTTGCCCACATGAACAAATTGTGCTGTGGCGAAAGGCTAGGGGTTACCAGCGGGTTACCCTTTTCCTTATGCGCCCCCGATAGGTGCACCCACACATGTGAGGTACCTTTTTTGTCGGGACACCTGTGGGAACGCGAGAAGGTATGATATATGTTGTTGGCGAAGTTTTTCGGTGAGTGGACACAGGGAAATGTTTCTGAAATTGGCTGGAAATGCAGACAATTCTCAGACATTTCGCTCTGCCCACCCACCGAAACACACCACCAACAACACGTGGCCTACCTTCCCGCGTCCCCACACGTGTCCCAATGAGAGGCAGACCTCTTGTGCAGGTGTCGTACCTGAGTGACAATGGGTACATCTTTTGTATAGTAACTTCTCTGTAGTGCGCTTAGGAAACAGTAAAGTACTGGTAGTAAGCCATTTCACATGCACCTTTCCTCACACTTCCCATACATACCAGTCACAATGCAGTTGGACACGCAAGGTGGGATTTAGCACAAGGAGAAACCTCCTTGTGTAGCACAAGAAGGATCGTCCTTGTGAGCAGTGATGCCACGACAAGGCACCCACCGGATCACTGGCCATTCGTATCCCTTCCGTGTCTGCAGTCAGTTGGCACCCATTTCAGCAGTTGCACTTCTACCAAATCACTAGCACCAGAGCAAGTGTATCTACACATGAGCATATCTACACACTTATACCATGTGGACATGTGCTTACAATGCAACTGTGTCTCTAGCAATATCTTAACTATAATTTGGCAGCAATTGTATAGCAACTGTGTCTGCATTCAAACTTTATGTGCCTGCAATCACATGTGGACACTGATAGCAAGTGCATAATGGCTCACTTGGCTACCCTGCCCTACAGGCGCTATCTTCCACACCAGCTTTGAGTATGCCCATAGCAACTATGGGCAAACATTCATATGTTCAACCGTAGCCACACAAAACACCCACCCTGCAAAATGACAATCATTTCTGCAGTGCTGGAAAAGTGCATTCACAGAAATTGTATCTGCATGTTCTTTGTATCTTTACCTAATTCACACACCAATCATATCCAATTCATTCCTACAGAAGACATGTCACTTACACCACACATAACATTACTCGCAGTAAAACAATAAACAAGGCATGATGTTACAAGGTACGCAAGACACCGCTGCCATATAGTTGGTGTCCAAGTACCACTTTCATGACACGTAGACCTAAAGGGAGGGAGCCAAAGTGGCGTGTATTATTTTGAAAAGACACCCCTTGAGTGGAGGGAACCTGAATGGTGTCCTGGTCTTCCACAACGCACCACTTGAGTAGAGGAAGCGGGACTGGCCTTTCTTTGCATGCCAAACCTTAGGTGGAAGGAGCCAGATTCGGGTTCCTTTCGAAAGTATGCCGGAAGCAGATGGGGCTTTCCAGACGTTTTTTTCTATGGCAATCCCGAACAGGAGCAAGCTGCACTAGCATGCCTTGCCAAGACACCCCAAAGGGGAGTGACCCAGAGTGCTCCACCCTTCTTCTCCATAGCCCGCCTCAACTAGAGGCGGTGGAGTGGCACTCCTTTCCAAGATGCGCCTGCTTTGGAAGAATCAAGCATTGCGTTACTTTGCAAGGCACACCACGCGCAGAGGGAGCTAGACTGCCTTTTCCTTATGAGGCAGACCTGAAGTGAAAGGTACCGGGGGTGATGTCTCTTTCCCGGGCAGGCCTCAAGTGGAGGGGGCAGGACTAGCATTGCTTGCCAAAGCACGCTAAAGGGGAGTAAACCAGAGTGTTGTCCCCATCTACTCCAAGGCACACCTCAAGTGGAGGGAGCTGGAGTGGCATTCCTTTCCAAGATGTGCCTGCTTTGGAAGGAATATGCATTGCGTTACTTTGCAAGACACAGCACGTGCAGAGGGAGCTAGACTGCCTTTTCCTTATGAGGCAGACCTGAAGTGAAAGGTACCGGGGGTGATGTCTCTTTCCCAGGCAGGCCTCAAGAGGAGGGGGCAGGACTAGCATTGCTTGCCAAAGCACGCCAAAGGGGAGTAAACCAGAGTGCTGTCCCCATCTACTCCAAGGCACACCTCAAGTGGAGGGAGCTGGAGTGGCATTCCTTTCCAAGATGTGCCTGCTTTGGAAGAAACAAGCATTGCGATACTTTGCAAGGCACACCACGAGCAGAGGGAACTAGACTGCCTTTTCCTTATGAGGCAGACCTGAAGTGAAAGGTACTGGGGGTGATGTATCTTTCCCAGGCAGGCCTCAAGTGGAGGGGACAGGACTAGCATTGCTTGCCAAGCACGCCAAATGGGAGTAAACCAGAGTGCTGTCCGCATCTACTCAAAGGCACACCTCAAGTGGAGGGAGCTGGAGTGGCATTCCTTTCCAAGATGTGCCTGCTTTGGAAGAAACAAGCATTGCGATACTTTGCAAGGCACACCACGAGCAGAGGGAACTAGACTGCCTTTTCCTTATGAGGTAGACCTGAAGTGAAAGGTACCAGGGGTGATGTCTCTTTCCCAGGCAGGCCTCAAGTGGAAGGGGCAGGACTAGCATTGCTTGCCAAAGCACGCCAAAGGGGAATGACCCGCATGGCACAACTCAAGTACAGGGACCCGTAATGATTACCATTTCGCAGGCACACCTCCAATGGAAGGAGCCTGATTAGCGTTCCTTTGCAAGTCACGCTTTGAGCTGAAGGATCTAGACTGATGTAAATTTCGTAGGCAGGCCTCAAGGGAAAGCTACGGCTGTGGTTGCCTTTCCAAGGCAGGCCTCAAGTGGAGGAAGCAGGACTAGCAATGCTCGTGAATGCACGCTAAATCAAGTGAAGTGAGTTGATATCCTGTTGCATTTTCATTGAGGGTACACCTCCAGGGCAGGGTGCAAGAGTGCCATTCCTTTATAAGACATGCACGATTTCAGTGGCTAAGAGTCCCTTTCAAGGAATGATGGGCATTTTCGGAAATCAGTCGATCTCCCAATATTTTTCCTTTGTATGATACAAAAGGAAACAAGGCTGAAAGCAGAGGGCAGGCTGGGAAGGGCATTGGGGACAGTACACCCGAGTATCCTTCCTCTTTCCTTGTTTTGTACACACCTTACATTTTTGGTACGTTGTGCCTTCGTGGCAGTGGGAGGAACATAATCACCAAAGTGTCGCTCTTGCAATCTGGCCACATCCTCAACCTCTGGAAAGGAGATAATTTGTACATGAACATTAGCCAGAGATTGAACAATTGCTAATTCAAAATCCAAAAAGGAGAGGTTGTTTTCTGGAGTAGCTGCACGGCACACCACATAGGCATTGTACGTTGCCATATGCACAATGTGTGTGGCTAACATTTTGTACCAGAAACGCGACTTGCGTGGTATGACTCAAGCACTTGGTAATTTTTGTCTACTCCACCCATGTACTTGTTGTACTCCAGAATGCAATTGGGCTTCAACACTTGCTGAGTCTGCCTGCGCAGAGGGACAGCTGAAGTACTTTCATCATGAATAGTACTTAGCATGTACACGTCCCTTTTGTCGCAGAATTTCACTGCCAACAATTCATCCTGCCGCAATGCCATACATTGTCCCTTGGCCAACTTCTTACACACAAGTTGTCTGGGGAAGCCTTTGCGGTTACTGCGGATTGTACCGCATGCCAGTGTGCCCATATTGAACAATTCCTTGAACAGTGGAATTCCAGTGTAGAAATTGTCTACATACAAATGATGTCCCTTGTGAAGCCATAGTGTGAGAAGATCCCAAACTATCTGCTCACTTGTCCCTAAATGGGCTGGGCAGCCCGGAGGGTTTAGGGTAGAGTCTTTACCGGTGTAGACTCTCATGTTGCTGACATACCCAGTGTTACTTTCACACAACATGTACATTTTAATCCCATATCGTGATCTCTTGCTAGGAATGTATTGCCTGAACAATAGGCGACCTTTGAACAACACCAACGATTCATCAATGGATATGTTCTGGCTAGGAACATACACCTCTGCAAATCGGTGAGTGAAGTGGTCCAGAAATGGCTTCAGTTTGAAGAGCCTATCAAAGTTTGGGTCCGTTCTGGGTAATGCTGCCAAGTTGTCATTGAAGTGCAACATACGGTGCAGTGCTTGAAAGCGATTTCTGCTCATTGTAGCTGAAAAAAACTGGCAATAAAGTGGTGCTATAGTAGACCAGTATATCGCGACAGACGGCTTGTGTCAAATTCCCATGAGCAGAATGAGACCCCAAAACTGTCTCATTTCAACATCGTTTGTGGGTACCCATGCTTGTGCTCTGGAGAGGCGTTTCAGAGTGGGACCCCTTGACCTCATGAACTGTGCAGCGTATAAATTGGTTTGCTGAACCACATCTGCAATGAACCCATCATCAACAAAAAGGTTGAAAAAATCAATAGGCTGAAAGCCTTCTGTATTCACTGTGCACCCTTATATACAAGTGAAAGGGGGCACAACAGGCTGAGCCATTGCTGGATGCACCCAGAGCGACTCTTGAGCCATGTCAGGAACTGCCACATTGCGTGGCCATCTTGCACGTCCCCTCCCCCTTACAGGTCCCCTGCGTGTGGGAAGTGTGCGAAAAGGTGGATTCACTCTTCCTTCCTCTTCGTCATCAGATGATGACGATGATGAGTAGGAGGAGGGACTTTCGTCAATGGCCATCTCACTTCCCCAATCACTTCCCTCCTGCCCCTCAGAAGCACTATCTGTTTCAGAATGCATGTCCACATCTGTGCCTTGCTCTGAGCCAGACTCCATCACTACAGCTAATGCCTCCGCACCAGACATTGATCGCCGAGAAGCCATGAGTACCTTCGCTATGGAACCCTTCACTGCCCAAAGACCAGATGAAGACTGAAACAATAAGTATGTGTGCTTCTCAAAGTATGGAAAGTAGCAGAGTAAGTGGTTTTCAGTGCCACAAACCTACTCCACACAAGTACACCAAAAGGTCCAGACTTTGCTCACAAACTGTAGCAGCCCTCTGAAATATGACGTACTCCCTACACGCTACAATAAACGGAGTACTACTTTGCAAACACTCACGTGAAATGCTAAGGACCAGCTGACTGCTTTCCTACAAGTGGGTAGACAGCTACAACACACCTGCACCTAGAAGAAAGATAACAAAAATTCTATGGTCGATGTCCTCTTCTGCTAAACTTTACAGAAATACAAGCTTGGGGACGAGGATTTCAGCCACACTACCTATTCAGAAACAGCCAACATGCTTTGCACTATGCCCTCCTCCATGGGATGCTGGTGGGTGGGAAATTGAGGTGAGAAGCAACCATGCAACGTATTAGTGATTGGGTGAGTTGAAAAGCCATAGGCAATGAAGAAGCAGAAAGGGAAGATAACTAAAGTACACGGCAGCCCCTTCCAGGCAACTGCTGGCACACTTTTGACAAAAACACCTGCTCATTCACATAGGGGTGTCTGTTGTAAGGGGAAAGGTCACACGGACGAAATTAATGCAAGGCCAAGCAATTTGATTTAGGCTGATGCAAGGGGCGATGGGTAGCTAAGAAATAAGCAGCACAGACATACTGAATGCATTGACATGCCATGAACGCAGACAATTGCTAGGGAGTGGAGGTCTCACTGCCAACATACTTACTACCATTTTTATTCACATTTCACATATTCCAGTACGTCCATCAGTTACTGGGCAACCCCCCCGTAGAATAGCGTCTGGGCAAAATCCATTATGTCTCCAATGAACAGCTCCATGCCTGTTTTGGAACGGTGCACCCCATCTCTGTGAAACATCACAGCACCTTTGATAATGCCATGGTGAATGGTCCGTATTCTCTTGTTGCCCTCTGTCAGTCTAGTGAACTCGCCATTCAGTTTCCACACCGAGCGGTTGAGGGCCCTTATATTCCCTTGAGTTCTCCAATCCATCCTGGGAATCATCTGGGACCAGGCCACCACAGTGTTTGGAAACCTCTGTGCAATCCATTCAAGGTCCGTCATGAGCTGCTCCCTGCTCCCGTACCCCCTTCCGTCCCACAAACGCAAAATCATTTCCTCCCAGGTGCACCACTATAAGGTCAGGGGGGGCCCTCTCCTTTTGCTTGGGCATTGATGATGGCTCCTCTGAGCTGGTGAAGGCACATCCCCCGACCCCAAACCAATGCACTGCAAGGCCATCCCTTCCTTTGGATATAAGAGTGGCCGAAAATCCACACAACCCTCATCCTCACTAGGAAATGGAAACAGGAAACCCCCCATGATTATGGCTATACATACAGTTATCCAAATAACACAACAATTGCGTCAACACATGGCTCTTGTAACAATCCCAGACACATACTTCACCCACTCGGAATGCACCTCTCATTTAAGATAACAGTAGGTCGACACATAATTGCCACAATATTTTCAGGGGAAAGAGGTGAAGAAGACAGTATGTCACCTTGTGCCAATAACACAGTTGTGCTGGCACAATTGCAATCAGTGAAGGTTTCTACTCCTGTGGGCCACCAACTGCACTGAATGGTGTTAAGGTGACTTGCACATGCTACACCACTATACTTTTGGCAGGGTGACTAGTCTGCCAGAGGATATGAAGTTCACAGGAAGTGTGCTTTGTACGCTCTTTGAATATAGGTACCCTGACAGAATGTACCACAATCACCACAAATGGATGCACCTTCAGACACTTTCATTGTGAGTGTTTCGGCCACAGCTCCTGGACCACTGGTGAACTTGGGGTTACTCAACTACCATGGCAGAGAGGCGGGCAAGGTCACACACATCAACCACCACCACCCTACATCGCTTCCTGGTCAGCACTACAGCTTTCCCCTCCAGGAAGGGATGGGGACCATGCCAAGGCACCCTGCCCCCAATGCTGAATTTGGGGGACAAAATATCCACCAGGGGGATGAACGCCCAAGACCAATGAGATCCCCACACCCCCCAACGTCCTGCCCCTCTAGCTACCCTGCGTTACAGCTTTCCCCCCTGCAAAAGGATGGGGACCCTGGCGGGGCCCCCTGGGCCCACTGCTGTAATTGGACCACAGAAATGGTGAACGTTGCAGTAAAATGAATGAGCTCTGTACCAAGTGTGCATAGCAGGCTAAGAAAAAATGACCATCTGCATAACTACTGGAAAAATAATTGAACATTTGCTGCTACTTATGTCGGCCAAACCTTTCCTTCTGCAAAGCAGCCACCTTCCTCAATGCAAGGCCCCCGAACCTCCCCACTACTCTTTCCCACCCATATCACTGATAATGCAGACACATTTTCTTCCACCCCAGTAACCCTCCAACCCCACATTATCAAGTAATATATGTTGTACTTACATAAGTCTGCGAAAGCTTTTCAGTAGCCGCAACTGCAAAGGAAACATAAAAGAATTACATTCAGTGCTTTGCCTACCAATAACACATCCAAACTATCTGGCAACTATCTGTACATTTTTCAGCTCCTTCCACCACATACATGACACTTCTCAGTCATCTATCACCATGGAAGCCTGGACTGCACAATGATAGGAAATTGGAATAGGACCAATGGGCATATGGCAACCCCCAGCACAAAAAAAAAACATTGCACAGATAGCTAAGTGGCAAAGTTCTCTCCCAGGGAAAAAGCACTGTTCAGCTGGACTGGGGGGCATTTTGTGTGCTACCACGGAAAGTGTGTTACTGGCCACCACAATACCTCCCCAGAGCACCCACTTCCCTTCACAACACCAACACTACAGGCCCAGTTCCCACCCATCCCAATAGCAGTGTGCCCTCCACCCACTATACAATGTTACAATAACCACATTTTCATAATTACATAACAAGGGAGATGCTTGAACTGCTCAAGACCTGTAAAGGGAAAAACAAAACATAAATTATCTGTGTCAGCCCACCCACATACCAAACCACCCATACTGCCCCCCCCTATTGCATTGGCCAGTACGTTTTGGCCACCCTGGCGCTAGATTAGCACACTAATGTGCCCCTCTGCGCCAAGGCAGGTATAGTAAACAAAGAACACAATTCAAAATGGCAGGCTGCCCTTTAGCGGGGGCATAGGGGGCCCCTACACTGCTGTGGATTTTTCTAACATGAAGGGGGGTGCACCTCTCCACCCCCACCCCAATTGGAGGGGCGGCCCATCTCATGTAGCCCTCCCCAGGGGCAGATAAGGGGGGGCTGTCCTGCACTCCTCCCTGGGCTCAGGCGTCCATTCCTAGGAGCAGATATCTGGCCCCAGGGAGGGCTGCATGACATTTCACTCACTCCATTGTGGGCGGGGGGAGGGGGTCAACGCCCCATCCCATTAGAAAATTCCCCAACCCTTTGGGGTGCCCCACTGCCCCCCCTAAAAAGCGGTCCCCCAGGGGGGGAGAAGGCCACCACAAAAGGTGGGGCAGGACCCTCAATAGATGGGGCAGTAGGGTTTGGGCACCCTGGGGGCAGATTGCCACACTAATGTGGCCATCTGCACCAAGCGAAGTTGGGTAAGCAAAAAAAATAATACAAATTCATAGGCTGCTTTTTAGGGGGGGCTGAGAGGCACCCTAAATTGGCAGTGAATGATGTACTGCAACGGGGGGTGGCCCTCACCCCCCGACCCCAAATGGAGGGCCCCACCTCATGCAACTCTCCCTGGGGGCAGATAGGGGGGCCCACCTCATGCATCCCTCCCTGGGGTCAGATGCCCCTTCCTAGGAGCAGATATCAGCCCCCAGGGAGGGTTACATGAGGTGGGGCCCTCCATTTGGGGTGAGGGGGGTGAGGGCCACCCCCCGTTGCAGTACATAATTCGCTGCCAATTTAGGGTGCCCCTCAGCGCCCCTAAAATGCAGCCTACGATTTTGTATTTTTTTTTGTTTACCCAAGTTTGCTTGGCGCAGATGGCCACATTAGTGTGCCAATCTGCCCCCAGGGTGCCCAAATCCTACTGCCCCATCTATTGGGGGGCCTGTCCCACCATTTGTGGTGGCCCTCTCCTCACCCACACCGAACGGAGGGGGGGACACATCATGCAGCCCTTCCTAGGAGGCTCAGGGAGGGCTGCATGAGGTGTCCCCCCAGCCATTTGGGGTGGGGGGAGTGGGCCACCATAAAAGGTGGGGCAGGACCCCCAATAGATGGGGCAGTAGGGTTTGGGCATCCTGGGGGCAGATTGTCACACTAATGTGGCCATCTGCACCAAGCGACGTTGGGTAAACAAAAAAAAATACAAATTCATAGGCTGCTTTTTAGGGGGGCTGAGGGGCACCCTAAATTGGCAGTGAATGATGTACTGCAATGGGGGGTGGCCTCCACCCCCCACACCAAATGGAGGGCCCCACCTCATGCAACCCTCCCTGGGGGCAGATGGGGGGCCCACCTCATGCATCCCTCCCTGGGGTCAGATGCCCCTTCCTAGGAGCAGATATCAGGCCCCAGGGAGGGTTGCATGAGGTGGGGCCCTCCATTTGGGGTGGTGGGGGCTGCATGAGGGCTGCATGAGGTGCCCCTGCCACCCATTTGGGGTGGTGGGGGAGAGGGCCACCACAAAAGGTGGGGCAGGACCCCCAATAGATGGGGCAGTAGGGTTTGGGCACCCTGGGGGCAGATTGCCACACTAATGTGGCCATCTGCCCCAGGGTTCATATGCATGTACCCCCATGCTTTAGGGCCGGGAGGGGGGAGAGGGATGCTTACTTGAAGCAGCCCACTTCCCCCCCAACTCACAAACGGATCCATTGTGTTCTAGTGGGTTGCTGGTCACGGATCAAGCGCTCTGCGCCGATCCGTGACCAGCAATGCCTCATATATGTGGTGTCCTTGGAAAGGGGAGAACATCCCCTTTCCAAGGATACTACTTTTTGCCATATCCCTGGTGGTCTGGTGGGCCCCAGGGCCCCAAACCCCCTCCCACCTCCCCCTTCCCTCGATTTATTATTATTTTTTTTCCCTTTTCACCCCTGGGGGCAGTGATCATCTGCCCCCAGGGGTCTCTGGTGCTGTGGCCCCATGCTTTGGGGCCACAGGGGGAGGGGGGTCACTTACCTAGTAAGCAGCCCCCGTCCCCCCGCGTCACAAATGGATCTGTATTGATCCGGTGGCATTGCTGCCCGCGGATCGCGCGCCCTGCGCCCGATCCGTGGGCAGCAATGCCACACAATGGGTATCGTTGTAAAGGGGAGAATCTCCCCTTTCCAACGATACCTGCCTCGATCTCCGGCTTGAAATACAGCCGGAGATCGAGGCGGAACAAGAAGGTCTCTTACCTTCTCTCTTCCCCGCAGCAGCCGAAAATAACTGCTGCAGGGAATTTACTTTCAGTTTCACGCCGACGTGCGTTATGCACGCCGACGTGAAACTGAAGGTAATCCAGCCCCCTGGCAGTGAGCGGGGACCTCCCCCTCACATAGCCCGGGGGTTGGATTACAGTTTTGAGCGATCCCTGCTTTGCAGGGATCGCTCAAAACAAGGTGCCGAAAAGGACGAGCTATCTCGTCCTTGGCACTGCGTGTGCACTGCCAAGGACGAGAAACCTCGCCCTTGGCACTTAAAGGGTTAAATATCTGTGGAGGTGAATGGAGTCACACCACGAGCACAGAACCATATTTTAATGAAGAAGCATACAAACAAAACCAAACAAACACAATTGCCATCCATAGCAGTGGACGAGGTTATGAAAAAATGTATAATACCATAATGGAACAAGAAATACTGCATACAAATATATCCCCAGAAAACCCAGAATTACCTCTCCATTCGACTGAACCAGAACGTACAGTATACAAATGGCCATGCACGTCAATGTGTAACATTCCCAAAAAATCTTTCAAATCTTTACGCCAGTTCCTCAATCAGTATGTGAAAGGCAAAGAAAAAATCAAAATGAAAATGCTGCAAAATATGGATACCTGTCCAGTGCGAAAATACACAGGACTACAAGGACATTCATTAGCCTGCATTTCAGGACCTATTTGCAAAAGCACCTTCCATCATATCAAAATGATATCAACACATCATTCAACTATAAGAAATCTAGTCTATAAACTGCTATGCTAAAAGTCCTGCTTTAGCCAATTTAAATAACACTCTTCTACATGTTACACCCAAAGACCTACTCGAAGAAATCGACCATATCCAGAGAAAATAGTTTGCAAGTGAAAGCCACTTACAAAATGCAATAGCTTTACAACAGACTAGCAACAATTCTGCACATGGCAACCTTCTACTACACACATACAAAAAAGAAATACTAAAATTTAAAAGTACATCTGCTGAAGTACCAAACCATGTTTGTGTGTGTTGCCGCAGAACTTTTTATAAAAGTAACACAAAAACTATAGACATAACATACAAAATAGAAGACAATGAAGATTCCAAATGGTTTGAATTAGCTCTCTACCTTATAGCAGAAAACAAATACGAAATAACTGACCCCTTAATACTTTGCAGTTACTACACTACAAAACTTGACAACAACCAAATTCCTTCATGTGCTATCACAAATAACCTGGAATTATTCCCACTACCAAAACCCCTGCAACAACTCAATTTATATGAGAGCATCATAATTCAAACAGTGCACCCATTTCAAGCAATAATACGCCTTCAACCAAAAACAGCAAAATTACCTCCCTCTGAATTGGTGAAAGGCATTCGTGGCAAAGTAGTTTATTTACCATTAGATCGGAAAGAAAATGTGCACACTCTCGGAGTGCAACATCCAATAGAGCAATCTTCAATTGTCTTACTAAATTGTGTACCAACAAAAGACAAAAAAAATTGGCAACAACTGGTAGACTTATATTAAGTTAGACAAGCCTTGCAATATCTAAAAGACAATAATGAATAATACAAGGAAATGAATTATTTCAGTTGTTTCCCTTAGGTTTTCTTCAATATTTAAGAGTCACCAGAAACTGGTCAATTTGAACTTCTAGATCCTGCTACAGTATCCAATATTTTAGACCATTATACAATTCATCAATTATACTCTAATGACACCATAGATGATGCACTAGAAATGTACCAAATGCGACAAACCAAAGGATCACCAATCAGCATATGGGAAAAAAGTATAGAAGCATGGCCTTTTCCTCTTCTCTTTTCTACTGGCAAAGGAGGAAGGTACGATGATAGACCCACTCAGATAACAGCATCAGAATACCGCTCGTTAAGAATGTATTCTGAAGATCCTAGATTTCGACAAAATGTGGAATACATATTCCACCTACTCTTTGAAAGTGAACTAGCAACTCTATGTTACGCAATTGCACACATATTGAAATCAGGAACCCACTTTCAAAAAATGTCAGCTATGCAATTAATACAAAAAGTGCAAGAAAAAAAAGAGGTTTTACAATCAAGCATTACAAATCTGTTAGCAAACATATGTGGTATGAAAGAGTACTGGTTCTGATGTCACGGAGATGTACGTTGTATGATAAGAAACCTTGGCCCACCCACGTGGTTTGTTACATTAAGTTGTGCAGAATATGCATGGGAAGATTTACATCATTTCCTACGCATATCAAACAAAAACAAAGCATACATAGATATACTAACACCTGGAGAACTTTGCTCTCTAGATCCTGTTAATGTTTCAAGATATTTCCATCATTGTTTCATTGCTATTCTACACATTATTTGTAATAAAACTGTTCCTCCCCTCAGAGAAGTGCAACACTTCGTTTGAAGAAAAGAATACCAAGCCAGAGGAGCACCACATATCCACATGCTTTTATGGATTAAAGATGCTCCTAAATTTGGGGAAGACAGTGATGCCACTGTTTTACAGTTTATCAAAAAATATGTCACTTGTGAAATTCCATCGGAAGCAACAAATAGTGATCTTCAAGCACAAATTGTCCAATTTCAAAGACACAAATGTGGCAAATATTGTCATCGCAAATACTAAAACAAAGGGAAATACTACACCAAATGCTGCTTTGGTTTCCCTAGACCAGTTACAGAAACAGGTGAAGTGAACAACTTCATGTCTTCAGTTAGACATGGGGCCTCATCACGACTTGGGCGGTAACGCTGGTGGTATTACCGCCGGCGGTATTAGCCCTACCGCCGAACTCCCCGGCGCTAAAAGCGCCGGATCACGAGTTCGGCGGTAATGTCAATCCTCATTCCCCATTGAGCCCATTCGGGAATGCCCCATTCCCCATTGGGCTCAATGGGGAAATTTCACGCTAATACCGCTGGTGGATTTCCCGCCGGCGGTAATAGCGTGAATTTTCAGCGGATTTCCCCCCAGCTCAGAGCTGGGGAAAAAATCCGCCGAAGTCCTGCTTTGGCGGACCCTTAAATCCGGCGGTAATAGCGCTACCGCGTGATGCGGCCCATAGTGTTAAAGGTAAATCAACTAAGAACATGTATTACATAAAAAGAACAGAAGAATCAAAATATGTCAATGATTACAATGCAATCATTGCCCTCTTATGGAATGCAAACATAGATGTGCAGTACATTGCAGACAATTCCACTGCAGTTGCACAATATGTTACAGCCTACTTGACAAAAGCAGAAAAAACAGAGCTTCAAGGCCTCTGGAATGACCTATCATCGGACAAAACACTATATCAGAAATTGTACAGCTTAGGCATAAAAATGCTCTCTCGTAGAGAATGTGTCTCCTATGAAGCTGCAGATCGTTTAACTGGTACTGCTTTGTATGGAAAATCTGAAAATATAGTATGGCTAAGTCTTGGTCCTGCTAAATCTCGAAAAAGAGTTCTCAAATCATACGACGACATAGAAACAATAGCCAAAAAGGATCCCAACAGCCAAGACATTTTGAAAAACAATTTACTAGACACATACTACCCGAACAGGAGTACTACTCTGGAAACCATGTGTCTATACCACATAGCCCAAAACGTCACATACAAAAATAATATAAAACCTGATGAAAAAAAAGGTAGATATAGAGTGACAGATTATGAAGGCAGCTTAGTGAAACTTACCAAATTAAGCTTAATTAATCATATCAAATTGTCATTAAAAACTCCTCAACATAAAGAACTATATTACATGTCCCTGCTACAACTTTTTAAACCATGGAGAAAAGAAGAAGAGATACTAGAAAACTATTACTCCTATGAAGACGCTTTCAAAGCAAATGAAAGCACTATCACCGATATAAACTTTACGCAGTACAAAACAATGTTGCACAATGAACAGCAACACGAAGAAGAACTCCAGGCCCAACTAGATAAGGACACTACCGACAGTAGTCAACCTTCTGTAACAGGAAGTCAAGAACCACTGGGACAGCCACTAATAGCAAATGAGGCAAAATTCGCTATGACAGAAGTAGAGAACACCATGTGTCACTATGAAGAAGATACAGAAGACTTAACTGTACTACAATCAAAACTGAACAAAGAGCAGCGTACCATTTTTCAAGAAGTAACAAAAGAAATTGCACATGGTGTACAACATGAAAATAAAGAATGTACCTGCCAAAATTACAACCTATACTACTATACGTCAGTGGTGAAGCTGGTTCAGGCAAAACATTCTTCATCAAAATCATCAGCAAGTTTCTTCAACAATTGACAAACAACAAACTGTCAGCTGTTGTAACTGCCCCAACAGGTTTAGCTGACTACAACATAGGCAGTGTCACTTTACATCAATTACTACCCCTTCCAGTAGAACACCAAAACAAATTAGAATATCATAAACTTTCTACAGAAGCTGCAATGGAACTACGCAGATTGTTAAAACAAATGAAAATGCTACTAATAGATGAAGTGAGCATGGTCTCCAACCTAATGTTGGCTTTGATTCACCTCAGATTGTAAGAAGTACTTAAAACAAACTATGAAGAGCTCTTTGGAGGAAAACACATTATTGTTTTCAGAGATCTTCTTCAATTGACACCAGTGAAAGGTGAACCTATTTTTAAAACCTTAGGACACAAACTCTACCGTAAAACTGTTGGCAGCATAGGAAATGTCAACCTTTGGCAACATTTCCAATACAGAGAATTAACAGAAAACATGCGCCAATCTGCAGACCTCACTTACGCCAACATTTTAAAAAGTAATACAGTTGGTGTACTATCTCAAGAAGCACAAGCAATATTAAAAACCCGGCACATCCATGCACTTTATGGCCATAACTCATGTGCTACTGATGTTATGGAACAATTAGCACACAAAAATGTCAATTGTATGTCTTTAATGCCAACTCTTGCAAGCTGTTCCAAATTCAATGAAACCAAGTAGAAAAAAGAAATGCAACCAAGAATTGAAATTTGCTCCACAGACAAACTGTAATGTAATGCTTAAACATAACCTTGACGTGGAGCAAGGACTAGTTAATGGAGCACTGGGTAGAGTTGTTGGCTTTCAAACATACCCACGTGACAACAACATTCAGTTTGTCAATATTCTCTTTGACAAACTTTCAAAAGTAAAAAGGATAGGGCGCTCAACAGCTCGATTCCTTCTCTTCAAAGACATTTATGTAGGCAGAGAACAATTTTCTCTAACTCTAGCATACGCAGTCACCATTCACAAATCACAAGGTCTTACCCTAGACAAAGCATTGATAGATATTGGTAACACAGTCTTTAAAGAAGGCATGAGCTACATAGCACTATCACGTTTACATACACTTGACAGTCTATTTCTCATCAACTTTGATGCAAGTAAAGTAAACGCTGATATTCCTTGCATTTTAGAATACAATAGACTACGTTCACTATACACCCCCATCTAAAAACATATCCTGTTCCACAAAAAGGAAAACGTTGTAAAAGAAAATTAATTGAAACAGAAATGCAACAGGATCTCACTGCAAATCCTCCAAAGAGAGTAAAAGAAGCTAATACTTCATCAATTACCACAACCAAAGAAGAACCTATTACTCAAAGTAACTCAGGTACTTCTTCAAAGAAGCAACACACACTCCAAATGACTTGGACACAGAACTATCTGGTCCATTCAAATGTTCAAATATAACTGGTGTAAGGTGCTACGCAAATGTAGCAATGAATATTCTATTTCAATTGCCACCAATTGTTGACAACATTTACTTACACAGTACAGACAAATTGTGTTTGCAAATGTTAGTCCTTCATAGAAATGCAACAAATAATCCTGACAACACGCATAGTGTTCATGGAATAAGACACGAATTGGACTACTGTGCTGGAATGGTGAAATTCACTATAAACTCACAAGAAGATCCACAAGAATTTCTAATGTACTTACTACAAGTACTGGAAAACAAAAACATACCTATAAATGAAATCTTCCAGATTTCATACATGTGGAAACATACATGCACTCTCTGCAACAATGTTGCACAGGAACAAATCCCTAATGAGCACTTTGTGTATGTATCCATACCTAATTGTGAATCCGTTCCATTTCAGCAACTTGTACAAAATGCAAACCATGGTAGATTATGTACTACCTGCAATTCAGATAATTGCTCCACCTTACTAATACAAACACACAGTAAATACGTAATACTAATGCTTTTACGTTACAATGCAGATGGTACCAAAAACAACTGCAAGCTTACTGGATTCACACATGGTCAAGTATCACTTGGTAAGAAAACCTTCACAACAATAGGTATAATCTACCACGCAGGAGCTACAACCAATGAAGGTCACTACATATATAAAAAAGAAATGTGGATGGTTCGAATGTAATGACAGTACCATTACTCTAAAGCAGAGATTACCAGCAAATCTTACAAACGCTTATTTAATCTTCTTAAAACCAAAATTTAATAACTAATCTGTACTTAAACATTAACAAAACTTCAATTAAAAAACTATAAACTGTTAGAATACGCCAACAGGTATCTAACTGCCCCAAGATTCTATAACAAACAAACAGATAAATGAATACCACTAAATTATAACAAGAAATAAACAGTTAGAATACACCAACAGGTATCTAACTGCCACACGATTTTGCAACAACCAAACAGATAAATGAATACCACTAAATTATAACAAAAAATAGACAGTTAGAATACGCCAACAGGTATCTAACTGCTCCAAAAATCTGCAACAAGCCAACAGATAGAACATTAGCCAGAAAAAACAAGTGAACACTGAAAACAAACAAACAAATAGACTGTAGGATAACAAAAAAGGGATTTTTTAATCTGACATGGATTTTTTTTCCCACAGACCCAATGATTTGAAAAACAAACACAGAAACTGAGCAAATTGCACAGTACACTGGTTTGTAAACTACTAAATATGAGGGTCGAAAAAAAGCTGAAATGTCTATTATGCAATGTAATAAGTCTATAAAATACATACACTAACAGGCTCTTTTTTTATCACAGAAATTGAAAAAGAATATGTGCTCAGTTACCTAATTCATGAAAAAAATATATCTAATCTCAAAAAATCAAACAGTAAGTATATTCTAATAGAACGCATAAATACTGCTGCATAACAGAACCATTGACGCAAACATCTAACCATACACCACAATACAAAATGTTTACTTCCATGGATATGTTATACTACAGTGCTTGTTACCAAACTCTACAATCTTAATGACATGCCGTAGCCAAAACTTCACATACAACTATACAAATCAAACAGTACACAAAGTGTAGATTTGCAAAAATGTGATAGATATTCGATTCTATGGGTGTGATCTATGGCTGTGATATGCTGCGGTGGTTGTGGCCAGAGCCTAGAGTCTTGGGTGTATGTCCTATGCCTACGGCCTTCGGCCATGCACCCAAGACTCTAGGCCCTGGCTACAACCACCACAGCATATCACACCCATAGAATCAAACATTTTAACTGTCTATGTGGGCCCACCCATATCACACTTTTTACAAAGTTTAGTGAGGATTCATCCAGGGAGAGCAAAGTTATAAGCCACCCATGGTGTCTTATAACTTCAGTGCATATAACTTCAGACTTGGGGCCCTGGCCACAACCACTGCAGCATATCACACCCATGGTGGCTTATAACTTCAGTGCTTATAACTTCGGTCTTGGGTGCATTGCCTTAGGCCATGCACCCAAGACTCTAGCCCCTGGCCACAACCACCGCAGCATATCACCCATAGAATCAAACATTTTAACTGCGGCATGTGGTCAATTTTTATGTCCGCTGACACCGTATGTGTCCTAAGAACAGTTTCAACTTGCCTGTGGACACCCATAGAATCAAACATTTTAACTGTCTATATGGGCCCACCCATATCACACTTTTTACAAAGTTTAGTGAGGATTCATCCAGGGAGAGCAAAGTTATAAGCCACCCATGGTGTCTTATAACTTCAGTGCATATAACTTCAGACTTGGGGCCCTGGCCACAACCACTGCAGCATATCACACCCATGGTGGCTTATAACTTCAGTGCTTATAACTTCGGTCTTGGGTGCATTGCCTTAGGCCATGCACCCAAGACTCTAGCCCCTGGCCACAACCACCGCAGCATATCACCCATAGAATCAAACATTTTAACTGCGGCATGTGGTCAATTTTTATGTCCGCTGACACCGTATGTGTCCTTAGAACAGTTTCAACTTGCCTGTGGACAGCACGGACGGGAATACTGTCCTTAGGACAACTCTCATTTTCACTAATTATGAACATCCCGGAGAGCGCGGCATGGCGAATACATCAGTAGCACCTGCCACCTAAACAAATACAGTACTTGACCCATCTCTTACTCCCCAAACCTCCCCAAGCACTCTTGCACACCAAAACACTCCCCAAAACTGCATTTTGCCTCTGTCCGCTGCTGCGCTGTCGGTGGATCCAAGATGGCGGGCGCATCGGAACAATCTGATGCACTTCACGCTCTTCACCATCCAATCAGCGAACGCATCACATGTCCGTGGACATGACGTGAGCCGATTAGCCAATCGGTGTCCTGTCCGCAGAGCGAACAGGGAAGTGTGTCCGCAGAGCGGACATAGATATCACTCATTTTTTTAGACCTACTTTTTGATCGTTTTAAAAAAAAAATACTGGACGGATTTTCACCAAATTTACAAAAGCACGCTTTCGGGACCAAGCCGCTGCTCCTGCTGCACATTTGGTGAAAATTCGTCCAGCGGTATGGGCTGTAGGCGTGCGCAAAGTTTTTTACCCATTCATTCTATGGGAAAAAAAGAAATTTTGGGACCCCCCCCTATAACTTTGCCCCCCCTGGACCAAACCTGCATGTGTGTGTGTGTACATATATGTATATATATATATATATATATATATATATATATATATATATATATATATATATATATATATATATATATATATATATATATTAGTTAAGGTGAGACAGAGTTACATAGGCAATTGAAAAAATGAATCCCTAATAAGATTTTTGACTCATGCAATGGATGTGGCTGAAATTGTGCAGACAATTTTGTATGCACGGCACCCCATCAGGATGGAAAGTTTGGGAAAGGTTCTTTAAAAAATAAGTTATTAAGAAAACAAAAATAGCACTTTCAGCCTAGTACCCATTCATTTTTTACATAGACAATAAAGGTCAATCCTTTTGTGATTTAGGATTATTCCGTTCAGTACTTTTTAAAATATTTGATGGAGAAGGGGGTTACCCTTCTTCAAAATAAATATCTATATCTGCCAGGATACATTCTGTATCCGGGTGTTTACAAATTAAACAGATACCTTTTGTTTCTCGATGTGAGTGATAGCTGCAGCTATACCCCATGTTATAGCTAAGGGTATCAGAAAAATAAAATGCAGAAAAAAAGCAATGTGCAGGTCAAAAAACATGCAAATGCCATGAGGCTAGAAGTTGGGGGAGACAAGAGGATACCAAGCAAATCAAAAGAGAAAGTCCTGCTTGATGAGGATATGTGTAAATACCTACATCCTAAATTTCCAGTGATGCCCACTATTTATTTTCTTCCCAAGGTACATAAAAACAAAACTAGACCACCAGGGAGGCCAGTAGTCACGCTGTGCGGTGCACTCCTTGAAAATGTATCGAAATTAGTGGACGAAACATTAATTAAATTTGTTATCACTTTACCGTCATTTCTAAGAGATACCAAGGACTTCTTAAACAAAATCGATGGGATACCTTGGGTAGATACGTATGTATTAGCAACACTGGATGTGGTCTCTCGTTACACATCAATCAAGCACAAAGATGGCCTGAAATCACGTGAATATTTCTTACAAACTAGATCACTTAACTTTTTAGAACACGGGAAGATGATTCTGGAAATGATAAATCTTTGTTTGACAAATAACAGTTTTCTGTTTAACAAGAATTTCTTTACTCAGCTGCAAGGAACAGTGATGGGAACAACTTTTGCTCCATCATATGCCAACTTAACAATGGGCTGGTGGGAAAAGTTCAAAGTGTGGACACCTACCAATAGTCACAACACTGAAAGAGTTGTACTTTGGTTACGCTATATAGATGACCTCTTTGTAATTTGGGATGGAACAATTACCGAATGGTTGGAATTTGTTAAGTCACTTAATGTAAATGAATTTGGCTTACAATTCATCGAGTACCACAGCAAGACTGCTATCGTTTACTTAGATATTCTTGTTACTGTGGCACAAGGTGAATTAGTGACTGAACTCTATCGAAAACCTACAAGCTCAAACACACCCCTACATGCAAAAAGCAACCACCCCACAGCCCTAAAATGGAGCATTCCTTATGGTGAATGTATTCGCATAAGACGGAATTGTTCCCAAATCGCAACCTTTGATATGAATGCAGAAGAATGGCTGTAAAGTTCCTATCAAGAGGCTACCCTAAGAGAGTGTTAGAGAGAGCATACAGCAAAGCACGAGAGAAAGGTCGCTCTAAATTGCTGCTGTCTAAAGTCTCTACAGGGAAAAGCCCAGATATAGTAGATACTAGAGTCATTCTGACATACAGCAAAGCTTCTAAGAATATACGCCACATAATGCACAAACATTGGCATATATTAAAACAAGATGAACATTTAGGAAGCAACAATATTAACATCACCTTTAGATGCTCTTCCTCACTCCGGGATAACCTCGTATCCAGTTTTATGAGCCCTAAGATTATTCCAGCAGGACAGAGTTGGATGAATGTTACATCAGAAGGTTTTCAGAAATGCATGAAATGTAAGGCGTATAAATTTGCCAAGAATACGCAAAACTACCTCCATCCGATACTGCACAAAACCATGACTATAAAATCTTGTACCACTTGTGAAACTGAGTATGTTGTGTATGCATTGACTTGTCCTTGTGACAAATGGTATGTGGGGAGTACTATTGGTAAATTGAAGCTCAGGATCCTCCAGTACATAAGAGCCATCAAGAACACTGATCCTACATACCTGGTGGCCCTACATTTTCAGGAAAAACATGGAGATAAACTAGAAGGCTTCACTTACTTTGGCATACATACAGTTCTTAAGTCGCCTAGAGGAGGTAATCAGGAGCTCCTCCTCAGACAATCTGAGACCAAGTATATTCTAGATTTAGAAACAAAGAAGCCAAAGGGCCATATTCTGGACGAGGACTTTACACGTTTCTGGGCACTTGAGCTAACTGACTGCATTCATACCTAGGATCTGCAGGGAAGGCAATTAACCTGTAGATCTGAAACTGTCACTGATTTTGTTGCTATTGTCTTTATTTCTATTCCCATTGCTTGCATGATTTTTCGACAACTGGTTACTTAACCATCAGCTATATTAGTAGGTCTAATATAAGTGGACTCTATTGTTGGCACCGTATGTATTGGACCGTTAACATATAGAGTTTTAATTTTGGTAATACAGGTAAACTTTTTCACTTTAGCTTTTAAATGACAGAGAAACTATCAATTCAATATTTTATTAACAAATAGGAAATTGAATGAATTTTAGCATCTCTCCATTTTTAGATATCTTATTTTAATCTTCTTCCTTCTTTTTTATGGGTGAGCAATGTTTTTGCTTTGTTATTTAGGAACACTAGTCAACCAGCATTCTTTTTATTTAAACGTGCCCTTCCTGTATATGTTTTTCTACAACTGCGCAATGAGCCAGTCTACAATTATGTGGTTTTAACCTGGTGGTTTTATCTTCCATTTGTGCAATTTATTGATTTTATGTTTTTGGCATTGTGGGTTAGTGTTTATTTAATGTTTAGGCAGTTTATTTAATGTTTAGGCAGTATATGCACTTAGCTCCTTACTAATCAGCAGACGGTATATCCTGGGCTGCTTAATTGCATTTGCACTTTACCCATAGTGGGTTATTGCATATTTGCACATCTAGGCACTTGCACTTTATGTATCCCCAGAGGGGGGAAATTGAATTTGCTGCTATTGAATTTGCTGCTATCGATGCACTTTGCACTTTATTAGTAACAGATTTGTAACTACATATTTTAGGTAACTGCATACTGCATAATAATTGCATTTTATAAAACTTGATATGCCACTGACTACAACACAATGCACCTAAACCACATAAGATAGAATCAAGCGATGAATTGTTAACAACAGTTCACAAGTCAACAACATCATTGTATATTATGCAATTTGTGAACATAAATAAATAAATTAATTAATTTTTGCGCTAGTTGGATTATATGTTGGGAAAAATACAACAATACAAAACTGACAGTACATTTGATGCATGTTTGTACACTATTTAGTGTAATCAATACGATTTACTGAGGTTTGAAATATGTTCAAATATGGCCGACTCTGTAAAACGAGTTGCAAAACGAGTTCTAATGTCAGGGCACGTAGCTCTATACACTGGGATCATAGAGAATATGCTGGTTTAAATGTCCTTCCTTTGTGTTTGCACCCGAAAACGTGAACAAGCGGCCAGTTTGCAGTGAAACGCGTTGTTTTTGTGTTTCTTTTTTCCTGTACATGGCATTTAACTAATTAAAGGCTTTTCGGAGTGCACTCCGCTCAACTTTATACCGTGGTGTAAAGCATTTCTAATATATATATATATATATATATATATATATATATATATATATATATATATATATATATATATTACATGGACGCGATAGCGTCCATGTAGTTATGGTTAAGTTGGTGTTTCCATAGGAAGAGCACTTTTTGGGTGGCTTATAACTTCGCTCCCTCTGGACGAATCCTCACCAAACCTTGCAAAAAAAGTATATGGCCCACTCTGAATTGTTTTGCAAAGTTTGGAGAGGTTTGGGCCAAGGAGGGCAAAGTTATAGGGGGGTCCCAAAACTTTTGTTTTTTCCCATAGACGTAATAGGAAAAAACTTTGCGCACGGCTACAGCCCGAACCGCTGGACGGATTTACACCTAATTTGCGGCAGGAGCAGCAGCTTGGTCCAGAAAGCGTGCTTCTGCAAATTTGGTGTAAATCTGTCCAGTAGTTTTTTGAAAAATGACCAAAATGTAAGGCAAAAGAATTAGTGATATCTGTGTTCGCTTCGCGGATGGACTTCCCTGTTCGCTCCGCGGACAGCACCCCGATTGGCCCATGGGCTTGCGTCATGTCCGTGGACATGCGACGTGTTCGCTGATTGGGCAGTGTGGTGCGTGATGCGCGTCAGATTTTCTGTCGCGCCCGCCATCTTGCATTCGCCGCCGAACTCGGACAGCGCGGTGAAACTTGAATTAAAAATTGTATTTAGTGGCGTTTGTTGGTGTGTAAGAGTGTTTGGGGAGGGTGGGGGAGTATGAGATAGGTTCAATGTTGTATTTTTTTTAATGTGCTAGACGCTTTTGTTGTGTTCGATTTGTCTGCGGACAACACGGCTGTTCTGGAATGTTCGTAAATAAACAGAATGGATTTGGTGTGAAGTTGAAAGTGTTCTAAGAACACTTGTGGGGTCTTGGAATGTTAGCAGGGGGTGTCCTGGAGACGTTGTGTGTATTGTTCGTTGGCAAGCTGAAGTGTTCTAAGAACACTCGCGGTGTCCTGAAATGTCCGTACACAAAGAAAATGGGGGTGTCTTGAGGACGCTGTCCGTATTGTCCTCTGGCAAGTTGAATGTGTTCTAGGACCTTCCTTGAGTCCGAGGACATTAAAATGGTTGCAATGCTTGAATCTATGGGTGTGATATGCTGCGGTAGTTTTGTGGCCAGGGTATAGAATGTTGGGTGCATGGCCATTTGGCCATGTACCCAACACTCTATGGCCTGGCCACAACCACCGCTGCATATCACAGTCATATTCCATGCACCCAAGAGTCTATGCCCTGGCTAGAAGTATCGTAGCATATCACAGTCATATGTCATGCACCCAAGAGTCTATGCCCTGGCCACAAGTATAGCAGCATATGACACTCATAGTGGCTAAGAACACTCATGGGGTGTTGGAATGTTCGCAGGGGGTGTCCTGGAGACGTTGTCTGTACTGTTCGTTGGCAAGCTGAAAGTGTTCTAAGAACAGTCGCAGTGTCCTGAAATGTTCGTACACAAAGAAAATGGGGGTGTCCTGAGGACGCTGTCCGTATTGTCCTCTGGCAAGTTGAATGTGTTCTAGGACCTTCCTTGTGTTCGCGGACATTAAAATGGTTGCAATGCTTGAATCTATGGGTGTTACATAGTCATATGCCATGCACCCAAGAGTCTATGCCCTGGCCAGAAGCTCTGCAGCATATCACAGTCATATGCCATGCACCCAAGAGTGTATGCCCTGGCCAGAAGCACTGCAGCATATCACACTCAGAGTGGCTTATAACTTTGGGTCAAAAACAAATTTATAAGGAACGATGTTATAAGCCAGTAAGGGTGTGATATGCTGTGATGGTTGTATTTATGATGTTATACTTACTATTTGGTTTAGTAACGGGAGTCCATGTTTTTCTTGTTCATTTCTGTGATAAAAGAAAATAGCATGTTAGTATTAGTATTTATTACATTGTACAATCAACATTTTTTCTTTTTTTTTACCCTCATATTTAGTCGATGACAAACGAGAGTACTGTGCAATTTGCTCAGTTTCTGTGTTTGTTGCTAAAATCATTTGGTCTGTTGGAGAAAGAAAATCCATGTTGGATTAAAAAAAAACCTTTTTCTGTTATGCTACAGTTTATTTGTTTGTTTGTTTTCAGTGTTTACTTGTTGTTTCTGGCTAATGCTTTATACATTGGATTGTTCCAGTTTTTGGGAGCAGTAAGATATTAGGTATTTGTTTGGATATTGTACAGTTTTGAAGCAGTTAGATACCAGTAGGTGTATTCTAACTGTTTATTTTTTTATATGATTTCGTGGTATTGATTTATCTGTTTGAATATTTCTAAATTTTGGGACAGTTAGATACCAATTTGCGTATTCTAACTGTCTATTTTTTTATTTATTTGAGTAGTCCTAATTTATATGTTTAGTTGTTGTAGCATCTTTGGGTAGTTAGATAACTTTTGGAATATTGTGACAGTTTATATTTTTTTACTACAAGTGTACTTAAGGTTTAAGTACAGTTTAGTTATCAAATTTTGGTTTTAAGAACATTAAATGAGCGTTTGTAAGATTTGCTGGTAATCTCTGCTTTAGAGTAATGGTAATATCATTACATTCAAACCATCCACATTTCTTTTTTATACATGCAGTGTAGTGTCCTGAGTTGGTTGTGGCTCCTGCGTGGTAGATGATACCTATTGTTGTGAAGGTTTTCCTACCAAGTAATATTTGACCATGTGTGAATCCAGTCAGCTTGCAGTTGTTTTTGGTACCATCTGCATTGTTACGTAGAAGCATTAGTATTACATATTTACTATGTGTTTGTATTACTAACGTGGAGCGATTATCTGAATTGCAGGTGGAACATAATCTACTGTGGTTTGCATTTTGTACAAGTTGCTGAAATGGAACGGATTCACAATTAGGTATTGATATATACACAAAGCGCTCATTGGGGATTTGTTCTTGTGTCACATTGTTGCAGAGAGTGCATGTATGTTTCCACATGTATGAAATCTGGAAGATTTCATTTATAGGTATGTTTTTGTTTTCCAGTACTTGTAGTAAGTACATTAGAAATTCTTGTGGATCTTACTGTGAGTTTATAGTGAATTTCACCATTGCAGCACAGTAGTCCAATTGTTGTCTTATTCCATAAACACTATACGTGTTGTCAGGATTGTTTGCTGCATTTCTGTGAAGTACTAACATTTGCAAACACAATCGGTCTGCACTGTGTAAGTAAATGTTCTCAACAATTGGTGGTAATTGAAATAGAATATTCTTTGCTACATTTGCGTAGCAACTTACACCAACTATATTTGAGAGTTTAAATGGACCATGTAGTTCTGTATCTGACTGCTTTTATTGGAGTTTGTCTTCCTTCTTTGAAGAAGTACCTGGTTTATTTTCCCTAATTGATTCTTTTTTGATTGTGGTACTTTATGAAGTTTTAGTTTCTTTTACTCTTTTTGGAGGATTTGCAGTGACATCCTGTTGCATTTCTGTTTGATTTAGTTTTCTTTTAAAACATTTTCCTTTTTGTGGAACAGGATATGTTTGTAGATGGGGGTATATAGTGAACGAAGTCTATTGTATTCTAAAATGCAAGGAATATCAGCGTTTATTTTACTTGCATCAAAGTTGATTAGAAATAAACCGTCAAGTGTACTTAAGCGTGATAGTGCTACGTAGCTCATGCCTTCTTTAAAGACTGTGTTACCAATGTCTATCATTGCTTTGTCTAAGGTAAGACCTTGTGATTTACGAATGGTGACTGCGTATGCAAGAGTTAGAGAAAATTGTTCTCTGTGTACATACATGTCTTTGAAGAGAAGGAATCGAGCTGTTGAGCGTCCTATTCTTTTAACTTCTGAAAGTTTGTCAAAGAGAATATTGACAAACTGAATTTTGTTGTCACGTGGGTATGTTTGAAAGCCAACAACTGTACCCAGTGCTCCATTAACTAGTCCTTGGTCTACGTCAAGGTTACGTTTGAGCATTCTGCAGTTTAAGGATAATTTTAATATCTTTTCCAAGCCTGCTGTGTTTGAGATTGATTTTTCTAAACTGTTTAGTCTTGCTGTGGCTTGGTCACACATGGGTAGTGTCATTCCATGTACATCTAGTTTGTCTGTGGCACTAATTTCCATTATTGGTTGCATTTCTTTACTTAACATGATTTCATTGAATTTGAAACAGCTTGCAAGAGTTGGCATTAAGGCCATACAATTGACATTGTTGTGGGCTAATTGTTCCATAACATCTGTAGCACATGTATTATCACCATAAAGTGCATGAATGTGCTGGGTTTTCAATATTGCTTCTGCTTCTCTAGAAAGTATACCAACTCTGATACTTTTTAAGATGTTGGCATAAGAGAGATCTGCAGATTGGCGCATGTTTTGTGTTAATTCTCTGTATTGGAAATGTTGCCAAAGGTTGACATTTCCAATGCTGCCAACAGTTTTACGACAGAGTTTGTGTCCTAATGTTTTAAAAATAGGCTCACCTTTTACAGGTGTCAATTGAAGAAGATCTCCGAAAACAATAATGTGTTTTCCTGCAAAGAGCTCTTCATAGTTTGTTTTGAGTACTTCCTGTAATCTGAGGTGAATCAAAGCCAACATTAGGTTGGACACCATGCTCACTTCATCTATTAGTAGCATTTTCATTTGTTTTAATACTCTGCGTAGTTACATTGCAGATTCTGCAGAAAGTTTGTAATAATCTAATTTGTTTTGGTGTTCTACTGGCAGGAGTAGTAATCAGTGTAAAGTGACACCACCTATGTTGTAGGCAGCTAAACCTGTGGGGGCAGTGACAATAGCTGACAGTTTGTTGTTTGTGAATTGTTGAAGGAACTTACTGATGATTATGATTAGGAATGTTTTGCCAGAACCAGCTTCACCACTGACATACAATTATAGGTTTGTAATTTTGACAGGTGCATTCTTTGTTTTCATGTTGTACACCATGTGCAATTTCTTTTGTTACTTCTTGAAAAATGCTACGTTGCTCATTGTTTAGCTTTGATTCTAGTATAGTTAAGTATTTTTTATCTTCATACTGACACATGGTGTTTTGTACTTCTATCATAGCTAATTCTGCCTCATTTGTTATTAGTGGGTCTCCCAGTGGTTCTTGACTTCCTGTGACAGATGGTTGACTATTGTCAGGAGTGTCCTTATCTAGTTGGGCCTGGAGTTCTTCTTCGTGTTGCTGTTCATTGTGCAACATTGTTTTGTACTGTGCAAAGTTTACATCAGTTATACTGCTTTCATTTGCTTTGAAAGCGTCTTCATATGAGTCAGAGTTATCTAGTATTTCTTCTTCTTTTCTCCATGGTTTAAAGAGTTGTAGCAGGGACATGTAATATACTTCTTTATGTTGAGGAGTCTTTAATGACAATTTGATATGATTAATTAAATTTAGTTTGGTGAGTTTTACTAAGCTGCCTTCAAAGTTTGTCACTTTGTATTTACGGTTTTGTTCATCAGGTTTTATATTATTTTTGTATGTGTAGTTTTGGGCTATGTGGTATAGACTCATGGTTTCCAAAGTGGTACTCCTGTTTGGGTAGTATGTGTCCAATAAATAGTTTTTTAAAATGTCTTGGCTGTTGGGATCATGTTTGGCTATTGTTTCTATATCTTCGTATGATTTTAGAACTCTTTTTCTAGATTTAGCTGGACCAAGACTTAGCCATACTATATTTGCAGATTTACCATACAATGCAGTGCCAGTTAATCGATCAGCTGCTTCATAGGATCCACATTCTCTATGGGACAGCGTTTTTATGCCCAAGCTGTATAATTTCTGAGACACTGTTTTATCTGATGACAGGTCATTCCAGAGGTCTTGGAGCTCTGTCTTTTCTGATTTGGTTAAGTATGCTGTGACATATCGTGCAACTGCAGTAGAATTGTCTGCAATGTACTGCACATCTATGTTTGCATTCCATAAGTAGGCAATGATTGCATTGTAATCATTGATATATTTTTCTTCTTCTTTTCTTTTTATGCAATATGTATTTTTAGGTGACTTACCTTTAACACTATGTCTAACTGAAGACATGAGGTTGTTCACTTGACCTGTATTTGTGACTGGTCTAGGGAAACCAAATCGGCATTTGGTGTAGTATTTCCCTTTGTTTTTGTATTTGCGACGACAATATTTGCCACATTTGTGTCTTTGGAATTGTAACATTTTTGCATGAAGATCACTATTTGTGGATTCTGATGGAATTTCACAAGTGACATATTTTTCAATAAACTGTAAAACAGTGGCATCACTGTTTTGACCAAATTTAGGAGCATCTTTAATCCATAAAAGCATGTGGATAAGTGGTGCTCCTCTGGTTTGGTATTCTTTTCTCCAAAAGAAGTGTTGCACTTCTCCAAGGGGAGGAACAGTTTTGTTACAAATAAAATGTAGCATAGCAATGAAGCGATGGTGAAAATATTGTGAAACATTAACAGGATCCTGTGAACAAAGTTCTCCAGGTGTTACTATATCTATGTTTGTTTTGTTTTCGTTTGATATGCGTAGGAAAGCATGTAAATCTTCACATGCATATTCTGCGCAACTTAATGTAACAAACCAAGTGGGTGGGCCAAGGTTTCTGATCATACAACATACATCTCCATGACGTCGAAACCAGTACTCTTTAGTACCATGCATATTTGCTAATAGATTTGTAAGATTTGCTTGTAAAACCCCATCTTTTTGTTGAACTTTTTGTAATAATTGTGTAGCTGTCATATTTTGAAAGTGTGATCCTGATTTTAATATGTGTGCAACTCCGTAACATAAAGTTGCTAGTTCAGTTTCAAAGAGTAGGTGGAATATGTATTCCACATTTTGTCGATATCTGGGATCTTCAGAATACATTCGTAATGAGCGATATTGTGATGCTGATATTTGAATAGGTCTATCATCGTATCTTCCTCCTTTGCCAGTAGGAAAGAGTAGAGGAAAAGCATGTGGTTCTATACTTTTTTCCCATTTGCTGATTGGTGATTCTTTTCTTTGACGCATTTGGTACATTTCCAGTGCATCTTCTATGGTGTCATTAGAGTGCAATGGATGAATTGTAAAATGTTCTAAAGTGTTTGATATTGTAGCAGGATCTGGGAGCTCAAATTGACCAGCTTCTTGTGTCTCTTCAATTATTTCACTTGTATCTTGCAAGTTTCCTTAAATATTAACTTCTTTGTAATATTCATTGTTCTCTTTAAGATATTGTAGGGCTTCTCTAACTTTATGTAAATCTACCAGTTGTTGCCAATTTTTTTTGTCTTTTGTGGGTACTCCATTTACCAAGATAATTAAAGATTGCTGCATTGGACGTTGCACTCCGAGAGTGTGCACATTTTCTTTTAGATCTAATGGTAAATACACTACTTTTCCACTAATACCTTTCACTAATTCAGAGGGAGGTAATTTTGCAGTTTTTGGTTGAAGGCGTATTATTGCTTGAAATGGGTGCACTGTTGAAATTATGATGCTCTCATATAAATTAAGTTGTTGAAGGGGTTTTGGTAGTGGATACAATTCCAAGTTATTTGTGATAGCACGTTAAGGAATTTGGTTGTTGTCAAGTTTTGTAGTGCAGTAACTGCAAAGTATTATGGGGTCAATTATTTCATATTTGTTTTCTGCTATAAGGTAGAGAGCTAATTCAAACCATTTAGAATCTTCATTGTCTTCTATTTTGTATGATAGGTCTATAGTTTTTGTGCTACTTTTATATAAAGTTCTGCGGCAACATACACACACGTGGTTTGGTACTTCAGCTGAAGTACTTTCAAATTTTAGTATTTCTTTTTTGTATGTCTGTAGTGAAAGGTTGCCATCTGCAGAATTGTTACGAAGTTGGTTGACAGCTAATTCATCTTGTAAGTGGGTTTCACTTCCAAAATATTTTGTCTGGATATAGTCGATTTCTTCTAGGAGGTCTTTTGCTGTACCATGTAGAAGAATGTTATTTAAATTGGCTAGTACTAAAGCAGGACTTTTAGCATAGTACAGTTTATAAACTAGATTTCTTATACTTGCATGATGTGTTGATATCCTTTTGATATCATGGAAGGGTGTTTTGTAAGTAGGTCCTGTAATGCAGGCCAAGGAATGTCCTTGTAGTCCTGTGTACTTGCGTATTGGACAAGCATCCATATTTTGCAGTAGTTTAATTTTGATTTTGTCTTTGCTTTTCACATATTGATTGAGGAATTGGCGTAAAGACTTGAACATTTTTTTGGGAATGTTACACATTGACGTGCATGGCCATTTGTACAGTAGATGTTCTGATTCAGTTGAATGGAGGGGTAAATCTACATTTTCAGGGCATATTTTCGTAAGGAGTTCTTCTTGCTCCATTATGGTATTATTAACTTTTTCATAACCTCGACCACTGCTATGTATGGCAATTCTATTTTTTTGCTTTTGTTTGTAGGCTTCTTCATTAAAGTATGGTTCTGTGGTTGTAGTGTGACTCCATTCACCTCCACAGATATTTAAGAAGTTATTTCTGTTGACATTTCGTTTATTGAGAAGTCTTTTTTGTAATTTAGTTATTCGTTTTGTTAGTGGTTTCATTCGTTTTAACACTAAAATAAATAACTTTGTTTTGAGAAGAAGTGCACTGTCTATCAACGCTTCTGAGATTACTTTCCTACAATAGGTTTGAAGTCTTGAACCTGGTTTCTCTCCTGTTTTCATAAGATTTTGAATGACTTTGTGACGGAACATTTTGGCTAAAATACCTTTCTTGGTATGCTTACTTTGTACTATATCAAGATTTATAAAAAGAAGTTTTATTTGTAGTGATAGTTGATTTTCTGTTAATAGTTTTTTGGGTTGTTTTACTTTTTGATAGAGGAGGGAATGTTTTTGTACTAGAAACTTCTTCTGTTTCACTACATGACTGTATTAGCTGTTGTGTTTCAACTTTTTTTTTACAAATTCTTCTATAGATGGATGTTTATGTTGGAGACTTTTCTTTTCATTTGCTCTACTTCTGCGTCCCTTTCTACAGAGTTGCTTTTTGGTAGGCATTCTTTAGGGTCTGTTGAAAAAAATACAGAAGGTATGGGTTGGGGTGTTCTGCAATGCATGTGTGATGTGTGGTGTGTGCATGAGTGTTTGAGTAAGGTGATAAAGATGTATGTAATGGTGTGTGATTGTGCATTGGGAAGTACAACTAGTAGGGATGGCTATTCTTCAATTAATGTGTTACTAAACTGGGGTTCAGATGACAGAACAAAGTAAGCTAGTGGTGTGGAGAAGTATACATAGTATATCTAAAGCTATACAATTAAAACAGTTGTTTTTTCTACAACATCTAAATTCTAGCGGCTGAGTTGGGTAATTTGTGTGTCGAAAAATAGGAATTTGTGGGCCATTCTGCCAGTAAATCACTGTTTAAGACGGGGGGGATTTTTGGTCAGAATGGTGCAGAATCTCTATTTTTAGGCACAGAAATAGCATGAATTAAAGGATAGTTCCGGGACTTTTTTTTTATTGTCCCTACGGGTCGGCCATGTGTTTGTAAGCATAAATCGGTAGATCGTAGGAAACTTTCCTATGGACCTTACCCGACTTTTCGCCCATTATCGCACTCGAAATCAGCCTCCATTTTGTGATAATCCTATCATTCCGCCGCATCGACCTGGCTCACCTGCCTTTGCGGCACTAAATCAAATCCCCCGCCCCTGAAACAGACTTTATCAAAACATTCATATTCCCCGCCTCTATCCGTGACGTGACTGAGCTGCGTAGGCAAACGCGCCCAGGCGTCTTCTACGCGACTCCACACAGACCCCGGAAATCAACACAGATCAGCTGACAATACAGCGCACCACAATTCGGAATATGAAATCAAACCGCAAGATTGTAAATGTGGTAAAGTACATTTATTTGACATCAAATGTTTAGAGAATATTCAGCGATTTGCATTTTTATTTGCTCATGTTCCAAAAAGTTCGTATTGAGGAACGCGATGGTCCTTTGCTGTACACAGGGTCTTAGAGCATCTCACAATACAGCGCCACAATTCGGAATATGAAACCGTGGTTTAAAAGCAAACGGCAAGATTGTACATTTGGCAAAGTACGTTTATTGGACATCAAATGTTTAGAGAATATTCAGCGATTTGCATTTTTCTTTGCTCTCGATCCAAATTAGTTCGTCTTGAGGGAAGCGATGTTCGTGTGCAGTACACAGGGTGTTGGTTTACGATAAAAATAAGCTCTTCGGTCGCACTGATAATCGCATGGCTGTTCCAACAACGAGGCACTAGGCCACCACAACGGTAGGTATGTTGCATCTAACCGTTAGTACCGCGTAAGGGCATACTTGTACTTGGCGATCGTCCCATAAAATGGTCAGGGTGGTAACGTTGTTCACGCGGAGAAGCAACTGGCGGCTGTAGAAGCCGTCCGCCGGTGTCTGGTACTCGTGACACAGACAGTAGTGAATGATGTACCTAAAAACATAAAAAATGAAATTAGTCTCACCATCAGATCCTTATTAAAATCATAGCGAGGACAGCGCTACTGGGTGTACACAAGTGTTTAAAGGCGTGGCGAGGCAGGGAGGGGGGGAGTGGAGTACAAGGTAAGTAGCATAAAATAATAAATAAATAGGGCCAGCTGGTGGCAAGTGCAAGGTAAGTGCAGAACAAGTGCTGGGAAGGGGGGGCTGTAGGATACTGAGACAGTCCCCCAGTGCAGGGGTTGACAGGGAGGCAGTGCAGGTGGAGAGTGGAAGGGCCCAGGACCGAGGTCGCAGACAGTGGACCAGTTGTAGCAGGGGAGAGGGAGAGAGAAAGCAGAAGCAAAGAGGAAGGTTTTGAGGTGCTTCAGTAAAAGCAGATGTTTCTCCTCAAGGTAGTGCGCGGTAGAAAACAATATGCCACATAGAACGAACAAGTACAACTGAACCCGTCTTTAAAGCCACTGTATAGTAATGAAATTGCGGTATAAACTCATCAAAAGTTACTTACATTATATTTGCATTTTCCATTGTGTCTCTGTGTAGGGCAGACCCGAAACACCACTCCTTCTTTGCCGACGTTACTTCTTCTAATGAACGTGGCTCATCGTTTCGTTTCTGAAATTTTATTCATTATCTTTTCTTAGTCTTTCAGGATGGTCCCGGCCTGTCAAGGTCAAATCACAATAGAACCTTATATTGGGTCGTGGGCCGTTCCGCCACCCGAGCAAAACATCAAAGCAGCTGACCTTCACTTTGAGCGAGCACACATTTCTAGTTAGCTGCAGTTAGTGTAAGGGCATCTTGTCTGCGTGCCTTTTTTTTTATTGTCCCTATGGGTCGGCCATGTGTTTGTAATACGGAAACATTCTATAATTTTTGTAAAAATGATTTATATTACTGTTTGGTTTAATTGCAATGGGCCTGCAACATGAGGAGACTCGAGAGAACAGACAATCAAATTACAATCATTTAAACCGTGATGTGTATTTCTCAATGAGCTCTGCTTTAGGTGGACATGGAACAGAGGCAATGTTGGGTGGCAATGCAGTTGTCCCCTGCATAGGTTCGTTCACCACTCCATGTATGTGCCTATCGAGGACATCTACGATAAGTCTCTCAATAAACTCATATTGCATATCCTCAAACACTGGTTTGATCACCCATTGTTTACTTCTTTTAGTGAAGGCCTTATTGTAGCGAAGCGTCCCTAAAGTTCCGGTCGTCCTACTTTGTTGACGGCCAACATTATGGTTATGTGCCAAGACCGCTAGAAGAGTCCGATTTATCATGCCTTCCATGCCAAAATGCAATCTTTTGGGCCTGTACTTTAGGCACATATTGTGGAACACCTCCAAATCTCCTGTGTGGCAGAATTCCGTGAGTCCCCTCAAATCTCTTGTTATAGTTTTATCAAATACAATCTTTTCAATGGCCTTGTGAGTGGGTGATGAAGGAATCAACCACTTCTTCTTCCGTGCCTCCTCTGTGGACAAATGGCCATGTTCACATTTGTGGAAATGCTCATTTGTCGACCATCGATGTACGTTGCTACAGTGCAACATTACTGACCGCCATTTTTCCAGTAGAATTTCCAACGACCCTTCACATGTTTTTGAGCTCCACCAAAGATGGTTGCTGATTGACTTGGACCACTGTGAAATACCTTGCATATCTTTTTTTTTTCCTGCAGCCGACAATTTTTTATTGATTGTTTTTGCAAGATGCCATACGTCAAATTGGTGATTTATATTTTTGTACTCTTCTCTCATTGTCTTGGCAATTGAAACGTGTCTGTCCGTGGCTATCAGGTCGATCACCATTCCCCGCGATTGTAGTTCTTGCAATGATGCTACAAAGCCAACTTTCTCCATGGCCACTGAGGATGTACTTTGTGACACCTGCACGACCACCGAACTCACAATTTTCTTACTTTCCATGTCCTGAAAGTGGTAGGTGCAGTACTTGGCTGAAAATCCTGGGCTGTCGCACTGTCCATCACCGGCTAGCCTGAAGCGTTTGCCCGCGAATGTACTTTCCATTGACATTTTTTCCATTCTCCAAGCTTCGCTGATGGCTGGAAATAGATAATCGGTTTGGTATTTGTAGAACTGACTTTTCGCAATGAAATGGATTCCCACAAACTGAAAGAAATACTGTAACTTTTTAAAACTTGAACCACTAAAAAGTGCGGCCGCTGCACAAAGTAGATTGCCTGCTGGCAGTTGCCCCAGCATGGGTTGTGCAGACCATGCGAACGGATGATATTGTGTACAGGTGGCATGTATTTTAAGGTTAGTGCCTCGAATTGCACGAGTCACATTAATCAATGGCTCCCCACATACTTCCCCACCAACCCAATGCCCACATTTCATCATCATAATAATATCCATCAAACAGCTATCGAATACAATGAATTTGGCCTCTTTCCTTATACTGTCACTCTGCATCCCAGCTGGTTCGGCCTGTAACGTTGAGGACATGTCACTCGCATGAAAGGTACAATCTCTGATATCGTCTTCCGCTATGCTGAGTGATATTGATGGTGTTTCATTGTCGTCCACTTCATTCTCTTCCATTGCAACATCTGTTCCTTGTCCGGAGATGGGAGAAAAAAACAATGTCTTCAACTTTCGCGCGCTCTTATTTTTTGCGGGTGTGGATTCTGTGAATTGATCTCCGACTGCATCCAAACTACCAGGAGGACATTCACTATCAATGGCTGGTGGTGGTATAGCTCCGTTGTCAATCACTTCATATTCTTCCCATTGGCACGATGCATCTCCAGTCTCAAGTCCCTGCCAAAAGGTTTGACAAGCAACATCTCTCGTTCGCTTCACTGTCTGTGTAGATCTAGTTCTTACACCCACTCGCAACTAGAGGACAGATTAGAAAAGGGATGTTCAGTTTAAACACAACTTACAGTATTGAACTATTGACAGTGAAAGACAACATAATATAGTGAACAGGACACTAACCTTCTTTTGCTTTCTTTTCTTTGAAACTTTCTTGCCTCGAACTTCAACATCTGGACGCTGTTGCTCCGACTCCTGTGTGCATATCTCCACTTCCTCTCGCGCTGCAACGACTATATTTTCATGATAAGCACATCCATCACTCACTGAGGCTCCATCGACTCCCTGAAACATAGAACTTTCATTAGTATGTATAATAATATTGAAAACACAAAATGTACTTGGGGACCAATACCCATACGTACATCTCAATAGCAAAACACGAATGAACGCATTGTGTAGAACATTCAAACGACAATAGTTCACGCATTGTTGATCTAGTTAGATTGAACTGTCAAGATCCATACCTCGGGCTCCGCATAGACTTCCATTGATGATATTATTGAAGATGACGCTTCAGCAACTCCCTGAAACACAGTAATTGCATTAGTATGGTTTTCTATTTTGTTTAAAAGAACATAAACTTTCTGCAGGCGTCAACGGCTCATCTAAATAGACCTGCACAAATGATCAGTTGTCTAAAATAAATAATGGATATCTAAATATGATTCGATTTGCTCCATCGTTGGAAGTGTCACCACCCAGAGATCTGCATCAACTACTAGGGGTGATGTTCTTGTTGAAGAAGCTCCGTCAGCTCCCTGAAACATAGTACTTGCGTTAATAAAGAAGGAAGTATAGCGGATGTAATCACGTCATTTGATCTCGCATGATTGATCTGTCAGTATCCATACCTCGAAATGCATAAGAACATCAAGGGACGCTGTAACTGCGGTGCACACTTCTGCAAGCTGTTGCGCCGACCCGTAACTGCATGCTCCCCCTTCTTCTTGGACTAATGCTCCATCGACTCCCTGAAACATAGGACTTTCATTAGTAATGAACACAATATTGAAAAAAGAAGACACATAGGAGGGCGACGACAGAAGGACATACCAATGGCAAAAAACGAAAGAAACATTGTGTGTAACAATCACGCTACAAGAATGCAAGATCTGATGATCTCCATCGATGGAACTGTCCGGAAACGTACCTCGAGCATCTGAGTGACATCTACGGTTGTCATCAATGCGTTGGACTCCTCAGCATCTCCCTGAAAGACAGTACTTGCATTATTTTGGATAACAATAATTATAACTGAAAACAAAGACTAGAGGACGAGTACTGTGGTGTACCATTAGGTAAAATAATTACACGATCAATTAAAACTATTGATTTACATGCCTAAAACAAGTCAGTGTCAGAATAGCTAAGTAAGATTACCCGATAGGCGCTTGAAGTGGCTGATGACTGCAATAACGACACGGATGGAGAATCTTCCGCCTTCATATTGAGTGGATACATAAATGGGGAAATTATTGTTAGCTAATGCTACACACTACCGCAAGGCCGAGAGACAAATACGTAAACTTGACTCACCAGTGGAGGGATGTGGACGAATAGAGTAGGAATAGCGGTTGAGAGCAATTTTCGCCTCGCTCGCGGTGTTTTCTTCTTTATTAGCAATGATGTGGAGTACATGTCTGGGCTAAAGTGCCTGCTGCAGATGCGGTATCGATCACCCCTCTTGTCCGCAAAGACTTCTAGGACTCTACTTTCTAGCTCAGAGGCTGGATATCCGCAATATCGGACCCATTCTCTTATCTGATCTATTGTCTTAGGGAAAACATGCATTATAGTACCTTCAGATTTGTTATGGGTCTTCGAAGGGCAACCGCCAATGGAACAGGCAGGCATTATGGAAAGTTCTGAAAAGTAAAGATCAACAATTCTCTATGAATACCAATGTGTTAAAACATTAAATGACACATAAAAGGTTCAATGCAAGGTCCGTTTTGGTTCTTGGAACTATACACGTTATTCACATGCGGATAAGTATTTCAATAACTTTCAAAAAATAGAAAAAGTAATTTGACTAAACTCAGAACATGTGACTAGTTCCTTGCATGTACTGTCGTGAACGAAAAGAAAACATGGATGCAATTTGATGACTACTAGCAAATAGATATAAATTAAAAAATTGGACGCAAAATGATTATGGTACATGGACTTACCTTGACGAATAAACAGTTAGATGCAGGGATCAGAGTAGTTTCTTGTCGTAGAACAGGGAGCAGTTCACAGGTTGCAAACTGACGAGTTTGCTCAAAGTGGTCACGGAAGTTCACAGAGACGAAGAGCAGATAACCAGCACCTTCACGGGTTGACTAGCAAAGCGCAAAGAAGTTCTCATTAGAAATATGAAGTGGGTTATAAAGAATTCGAAACAGGGGTGTGTTTGTGAATGAATGACGTGTATATGTCGTGGCATTATGCGGATTGCAGGGGGGCGTCCAGCGTGAGGGGGATGCTTGGCAGGAGACACGGGGTCTGGAGGTAGACATGGGAACAACAACCCATGCTCTATAGACCACTTTGAAGTGTACATGGTCTTTGGCACCTCTTGGCCTTTATCGCTCCCTGACAGCTCCACTTGCCAGCAGCGCAAGTACCCTGGTGCGAACTGCCTTTGATAGGGCGGGGGGGGGTGGATCGGGGCGGTGGTCGTGCAGACAAGACACAGGAAGACTCGTGAATGGAGACACACTTATGTGGATTGCAGGGGGGCGTCCAGCGTGAGGGGGGATGCTTGGCAGGAGACACGGGGTCTGGAGGTAGACATGGGAACAACAACCCATGCTCTATAGACCACTTTGAAGTGTACATGGTCTTTGGCACCTCTTGGCCTTTATCGCTCCCTGACAGCTCCACTTGCCAGCAGCGCAAGTACCCTGGTGCGAACTGCCTTTGATAGGGCGGGGGGGGTGGATCGGGGCGGTGGTCGTGCAGACAAGACACAGGAAGACTCGTGAATGGAGACACACTTATGTGGATTGCAGGGGGGCGTCCAGCGTGAGGGGGGATGCTTGGCAGGAGACACGGGGTCTGGAGGTAGACATGGGAACAACAACCCATGCTCTATAGACCACTTTGAAGTGTACATGGTCTTTGGCACCTCTTGGCCTTTATCGCTCCCTGACAGCTCCACTTGCCAGCAGCGCAAGTACCCTGGTGCGAACTGCCTTTGATAGGGCGGGGGGGGTGGATCGGGGCGGTGGTCGTGCAGACAAGACACAGGAAGACTCGTGAATGGAGACACACTTATGTGGATTGCAGGGGGGCGTCCAGCGTGAGGGGGGATGCTTGGCAGGAGACACGGGGTCTGGAGGTAGACATGGGAACAACAACCCATGCTCTATAGACCACTTTGAAGTGTACATGGTCTTTGGCACCTCTTGGCCTTTATCGCTCCCTGACAGCTCCACTTGCCAGCAGCGCAAGTACCCTGGTGCGAACTGCCTTTGATAGGGCGGGGGGGGTGGATCGGGGCGGTGGTCGTGCAGACAAGACACAGGAAGACTCGTGAATGGAGACACACTTATGTGGATTGCAGGGGGGCGTCCAGCGTGAGGGGGGATGCTTGGCAGGAGACACGGGGTCTGGAGGTAGACATGGGAACAACAACCCATGCTCTATAGACCACTTTGAAGTGTACATGGTCTTTGGCACCTCTTGGCCTTTATCGCTCCCTGACAGCTCCACTTGCCAGCAGCGCAAGTACCCTGGTGCGAACTGCCTTTGATAGGGCGGGGGGGGGTGGATCGGGGCGGTGGTGGTGCAGACAAGACCCGTTTGCCGCAGGGCCTCACCAAGGAGAGGCCATCTAACTGAATGTAAGAGGATGGCTGCAGGATCTACTACATGGAAGGCAGGGGGGTGAGTTTATAAATACCTCACCCTCCCAGGAGAATATACACTAGATTCATTTAAAAAATCAAAACAACCATTGTTAAAATATATGTTGGGCTTTATTTTAGATTTTAGTTAAACATAAATAATAAACATTACACATTTTAAGTTGAGGTTGCAGCACATCGAGGGAAAATCCGCGGTATTGTCCACTGTCACTGGGGAAATGTTGTCTAATGGCAAGTACCGCACAGGCAGGTATTACTCTCCAAACGCGGTGTCCGAGCCTCCCGTGAAGCCACCAAGTGAAGCAACGATAGGCCACCAGCCTGTACCACCTGTGAAAAAAAAAGATGCAAACTGTATTAAACTGACCAAACTTTCTTTTCAATGTCGATTCAGGTAACACATGTCATTTTTCTTAGAAAAAAATTATATCTAGAAAATGCACTGTATGGAACCAATTTACATGCGTTCGAATGATATGTAAATGTAATTTTATATGTGGGAGACGACCATGAAATAGTGGTGGCATCACTGACATCACAAACAGAGTATACTTACTCGTTACTCGGATTACGCGGACGAACAGTGCCACGAAGTTCGTGCATAAGCACCATCATCATCCTCAACACTGTCCGTGAGAGGCAGGCTTCCCTGAACTCTGGCAGCTCGGTGATGCATTGCGGACTTTGCTCGCCTTCCTGCAGACTTTGCTCGCTTTCCGAAATGTAGGCCAAGCACCCGGAATTTTCACGGCAGCAGCAGTTCTCCTCCTCAGTTGGCATTAGCTCGCACCGATTGCACGTGCACCAGGTGGAGACGCCGTCCATGCGACATGGTCCAGGCTCTTCATCCGTTGACTGGTCCTCCCAACTGCCGTCCAAATCCCCATCGTTTTCGCGTGCTTGCCTTTCCAGTAGTTCCTCCTCGGTGTACTCGGGCTCGTACATATACGGCATTATTGTGGCCATTGTGCGGTAAAGATAGTAAAATAATTTACAGAGATGGTACAGGTGTTCACACGGGCTACAAGCGGCGAAGGTAGCTGACCAGAGCACTGAAACGAGTCACAGAATACTCAAAGTAACACAGAGAGAGGAATGGAATCGAAAATCTGCTGCTGTATGTTGTGAAACGGTCTGTTTATACTTATTGGGGAAAGAGGCGTCCTGCCATTTCCATGGCAACACGTCAATAGCTGAGGCGCAGCGATTGTTGACACGAGACGTGCTTGAAATGGGCAGTACGCGTCTGCTGATGTCAGGCTCAGGGGCGGGGGATTTGATTTAGTGCCGCAAAGGCAGGTGAGCCAGGTCGATGCGGCGGAATGATAGGATTATCACAAAATGGAGGCTGATTTCGAGTGCGATAATGGGCGAAAAGTCGGGTAAGGTCCATAGGAAAGTTTCCTACGATCTACCGATTTATGCTTACAAACACATGGCCGACCCGTAGGGACAATAAAAAAAAAGTCCCGGAACTATCCTTTAAGTTTACAGTGTGAGTAATAATTCAAATATTATGGTAACATTCTACTTATTTTTTTTCTAAAATGAGCATTTTGCGTCTTAGTTGTTCTTTGTAGTTCCAATTTGGCTGCTTCTTTTCAGGAGAATGGTCTTCACTGCAATTGTAAAAGAAAGAAATTAGTAATTTGGTTTGTATATAGCACTCTTTTAGGCATAGATTTTTTAAATTGAAATGCTCAGTGCCTTCCTTAAAACCATTAAAACTATTTTATGACTAACTGTAGGAAAGAAAATATCTTCACTATGGCTTGTTAAATTCATAATGTGCCACTGTATACCACTATTCATGCAACTAAGCTTTTCCACGTAATAGTGAGTCCATGTCATAGCCTGCTTTTCCACGTAATAGTGAGTGAATGTCATAGCCTGCTTGTCCTATATAAATGTAAGTAATTATATAAACTAAAAAAAGTAAAACCAAATATGTGTTTGTACAAATATTATTCTTTGAGATTTGATCATAGAGTGTGCATGTAATTTTGTTTGATTATATGTAGTCTATATATTTTATTTGAAAAAGATTAGTTTAACATTATTTGCGTGTGTGTGTGTGTACAAAGAAATTAAACGGTATAAAGGTTTGTAAGTCACAGTTCATTTTAGGATAATGAAAAAATGATTGTAGATTCATTTTACAGATTATACAAGGTAAAAGTCAGTTAGAAAATGTGTTCATGTACTGTATAGAAAATATGCATACCTGTAGTTTGTGTTCATACATATGGATATGGACGAAGCTGCAAGTAGAAATCTTGGAGATTTGTCTAGTATTTCTCGTAGATCGTGCTTGCCAATGGTATGAGACTTGTAGTGCGAGAGATTCACAGTACATTTGCAGTGCTGATCTATGATGATGCAGTTACATGTAGAGGTCGTGGGTTTGATTGGTGGATGGTCATGTGATTTCTTAGCTACATCCAATGAGGGAATGGCACAGAGAGTGAAGTGGAAATAGTAGAAGGGCTGTCCATGCTACGATACGTTTTCGGACATGGCGGTAGTTCCAGGACACCGCGTATTACATCCGGGGAATTTGGGGTTGGGAGGCATGCAAATGAGATTGAATGTAGCAAGGGATTGGTCAGTAAAGTTTAGTGAGTGTGTTGTGCTAGGAGAGGTTTTCTCTGATATTCTTTTTGGTGAGAGAAGAACAGATAGCTATGGCTGAGTGTTTCAAAAAACAGATTGTGTGGATTTTGGGAGACTCGTGGATACATTGGTTGAAGGTGCATGCAGAAAGCTGTGGTGTATCTATAGATCTTGGATTCCCACATGTGGAAGTGCAATGGCATGGAGTGCGTGGAATGAAGTGGTTGGTCTTGCGACCTCTCTGTGCAACTTTGAAGATAGAGGAACATCCAGACATAATTGTAATTCATTGTGGAGGGAACATTTTAGGATATGTGTCTGGAATTTCTTTGCAATTTGCAATGAAAGAAGGGCTTCAGAAGATCATGGATATGTTTCCAAACTCCAAAGTCATTTTTTCACGGATTGCGCAGAGAAAAATGTGGCTTTGTTCTTTCTCATGTGGTCCACAAATGGAGAAAGCAAGGCGTAATGTCAATAAGGCTGTTTGTGCTTTCCTAAGAGATTTTTGCATGTTCTCTTTTCACAATGAAAATATTATGTTTCGTAGTACATACATTTTTCGCAGAGATGGAGTCCATCTTACTTATGCTGGCAATCAGATTTTTCAGGGAAAGGTACAAAATGCATTGCAACCTTTTTTAGAAATGCAGCATCTATTTTGAAGTAGGGGTTAAGTATTTATAATTTTTGACATACAAACACCTCCCAAAGGCTCTTTTCAGAGCCACCACTTCCTCCCAGAGAAAAAAGCAATGGTTACAATAGGGCAGCACCCCAATTTTTTTTTATTTTCGCGAGCTGTCCGCGGACTTTCAAGAAATAGAAAGGGCCCTGCATTCTTTATCATTACTTCTATTTTTTAACTGTGAAAGGAGGCTCTGAAAAGAGCCTTATTATTTTTTTTGATTTTTGTTATTTTGTATTTTTTTGTTTTTTTACACACGACACGTTAGGAGAGGAGGGGAAAGGAGGGTAAAGGGGGGGACACCAACCACAGGGATAAGAAAGGGCGAGCTGGGAGAGGAAGATGTAGAGTGGGTTTTATTTGGGTAGTGAGCAGGTCTTCTCGTGCTCTGAGGCGATAGTCTCAAAAGCACTCCGAAGTCGCTCCCCCTACAGAGTACTGTGTCACAGTACATACATACAATTGTGACCCTTGAAAGGTAAGGGTCATCAGAATTCTGCATGGCCTGTGAGGCAGCTTGAGGAAGATGCTGTCCCACAGATTTGTTCCTTGTGGTGACAGGCTCAGAAACGGTGGAAGAAGTGGAGGCAATCAACCTACTACGCTCTTCGCAAGGTACAACCTTGCGAATGGCCCCAGTGTGGAATGAGTTCAGGTGTCGCTTCATGGTCGTAGTCCCAAAGCTATACGAACCATGCCTCCCGCAACCATTTTGCACTCATTGCAGGTGACACGGTTCGCACGAGCCTTAGGACCATTCCCATGAACGGTAAACAACCGCCACACCCAAGAATCACGCTGCGGGCGGCTAGTAGGGATTTCCTCTACCTCATTCTCGTCATCCTCTTCTTCCTCCTCTGTATCCTCACTCCTGTTCCCCTCTTCAGGTCCTTGAAGAAATGGTGGTGGTGGAGGGGTTGGGGGTGGTGCTGAGGCAGATGTAGTACCATGTGGTAATAGTCGAGCCATGGATGACATAGGCTTGGAGATGGAAATCTCAAAATCTGCAAAGTATGCAGCAAAATGCAGTGTGCTCTGTGAAATAGTCAGAAATACAATGAGAATGCGCTCTAGGGCGTGGTCTTATATAGGGGTGCTTGTGCGCGGGTTGCGGACATGCGCGCCGTCCGCAAGACAGATCGAACATCAAAAAAGGTTAAAAAAGTCACAAAAACTATGTGGAAAGTTAGGATTAGTATGTGGGATTTGTGGTATGGTGATTTATTAATGAGAAATATTGTGGATTACTTGGAAATGTACTTTTAAACTGTTCGGGGACACGAACAGTCTCCGCATTTAGAGCACGAGATGAGCGTGGGCGCGGTCACATCATTGTTTTGTGAGCATGTTCGCTAAGGTAGCGGCCGTCCGCAGGACACCCAATGTACGGACATTGTTTTGCGCATGTGTGTTGATGTTCTACGGACAGTGTTCGGGTCCTGAACTAATTAAAAGTGTGTCACATGTAAAACGAACAGTTACGGACAGCCGTTTGTTCTTAGCACAGTTTAATTTATTTAATAACAATACGGACTAGACATAGTGTTTCAAACACACCTCCATTTCGTTTATTTACAAACAATTCAGGACACCACGAGTGTTCTTAGAACAGTTTCTGCTTGCTAGCGAACACTACGAACAGGCATAGTGTTCTTAAGGACACCTCCATTTTCGTTTATTTACGAACATTTCAGGACACTACGAGTGTTCTTAGAACATTTTCAACTTGCATGAGAACATTACGGACAGATGTAGTGTCCTCAGGACAGTTACATTTTCGTTTCTTTACGAACTTTTCTGAACAACCGCGCTGTCCGTGGACACCTAAATTGGTTTCATCACAAAGAACTGAAAGTAATTACAACAGAATATAAGAAAAGTAACTTTATTTCATATAAATATACAATTATGACTGGGAAGGTGGGGCAGAAACGGAAACAAAAACAGGAGAATTAGGGATTTCTAGATAACTGGGATCAGGTGAAGAAGGGAAGGAAAGCTCATCGAAATGCTCTGGTCCATAGACAGGTTTTGGGGTTAACTGAGTGGGATAGGGTGAGGGTTGACAAGTGCAGGTTGGACAATGGTGTGCTGTTGGTGGTTTCACATGATTTTCCACAAAGTTTTTCAAATCCATAAAATTTTGCATAAGGTTGTCCATTTTTTGATTAATCTGTTGTAGAGTGATATCCTCTGATTGTTGTTGTGAGATGCTTGGAATTTTTGTATGGTGTGTAATAAAAAAAATGTATAGGTTAAATGTATACAAAATATTTTTTTTAATTGGTTTATATAGTAAAGTGTGTACCATTAGGTGGACGTTCTTCTAACATTTCCTCTCGTGGGAAATGCTCCTCTAGCCAGTCGAGAGTACTACACATTTCTGTGAGAAAACAAAAAAGTAATATGTTTTTTTTTTGTAATATAGAAAGTTTATAAATATATGAGTAAAAAGAAGTGCACTTACTATGTCTGGTGAGATATGTAATCAGTAGTCTATACGTCTGGTCTTGCTGTTGGTTGTGGAGCGTCTGTGAGGTAATTATGGTGGAAGCCACTTTATCTTCTTTTGGTATATTCCATATTGTATTTAAATGAATGGTTAGTGTGTTACATATATGGGTTACATTTTTTAAGTATTACTACATATACTTTACATGTGTGCTGTTTTGTGAATTTGTTAAATGTTCCTATGTTATGATATAACTATTACACATACCCCCCCAGAGTTTTTAGGTGGTGGTACTGTTGTCCGACCATGTCTGCGGATCGTCAAATTCAGTAGAAAGGGTTCAGTATGTTCCATATTATATGTACATAAAGTCAAAGTTATTATTGTTAAGTTGTGCTACTAAAAAACTATGAAATTCAGTAAAAAAACTTTGTTAAAGGGACGTTATGGTTAGTTGCGCTACTTAAAACCTATGAAATTCAGTGAAAAAACTTTGTTAAAGGGACGTTATGGTTAAGTTGCACTACGAAAAACCTATGAAATTCAGTAAAAAAACGTTGTTAAAGGGACGTTATGGTTCAAAGTAAAACCGAAAAACCCCAGAAATTCGGCAGTTATGGTAAGATAAGCAACCATAACTCGCGCCACCGTGCACTGCTAACACTAACACCCAGGACATCAAAGATAACATCACAAATGTCACTGATATATATATATATATATTAGTTAAGGTGAGACAGAGTTACATAGGAAATTGAAAAAATGAATCGCTAATAAGATTTTTGACTCATGCAATGGATGTGGCTGAAATTGTGCAGACAATTTTGTATGCACGGCACCCTATCAGGATGGAAAGTTTGGGAAAGGTTCTTTAAAAAATAAGTTATTAAGAAAACAAAAATAGCACTTTCAGCCTAGTACCCATTCATTTTTTCCATAGACAATAAAGGTCAATCCTTTTGTGGTTTAGGGTTATTCCGTCCAGTACTTTTTAAAATATTTGATGGAGAAGGGGATTACCCTTCTTCAAAATAAATATCTATACCTGCCGGATACATTCTATATCCGGGTGTTTACAAATTAAACAGATACCTTTTGTTTCTCGATGCGAGTGATAGCTGCAGCTATACCCCACGTTATAGCTAAGAGTATCAGAAAAATAAAATGCAGAAAAAAAGCCATGTGCAGGTCAAAAAACATGCAAATGCCATGAGGCTATAGGTGGGGGGGAGAGAAGAGGATACCAAGTAAAATGTGGGAGTCGGTGTGGGGGGGGTCTAGGGGCCAAGTTTGCAACACGAGGCTCAAACATTTTTCCCATACCCTCGGGTATAATCTGGGTTATAACCGCGGCTACCCAACATTTCAACTGAAACTGCATCACAGAAACTACAATTATTTTGGGGTAATGGGATAGGGCAGTGGAGATGAGGAGTCCATGATGGGAGTGGGGGAGCTGGCACAGATGGGGGCCGGGGGGGCACTTGGTGAGTGCCTGGAAGGGCATGTAGTTTTTTTTCCCAAAGACCTTGGTTATAATGACTCCAAATAACCTTGGGTATATGTAGTACATTTCAATTATACCTGCGGTTATGGAATAAGAAGTCAAACAAAAAAAAGATTTTACAAGTACAGTGAGGTTGGGAGAAGGGGGCATCACTGGCCATGGCCAAGTGGTTTAAAGCACAGAGTGGGCACGGCTGAGTGGGCCTGATATACAGTGGGCACAGCCAAAAGCCATGGCCACTGGCTGCTAGTGTTTTAGAATATACATTGGCCATGGCTGGTAGACCCCTTGTGTGTTTAAATACAAAGTGGGCAGGGCCAAAGGCCATGGCCAGTGTGCAGCAAGTGATTTAAAATATTCAGTGGGCATGGTTGAAGGGTCAGTGGAGCAGAAAAATAGTAAAATATACACTGGGCACAGCTGAAGTGTTTTTAAAAATATAGGCCTTGCCCACTGGTCATGACGAAGACCATGACAAGTGGGCTGCCAGTGTTTTGCAATGTACAGTGGGCACAGGCAAAGGTCATGGCTAGTGGCCAGTTTGTGTTTTAAAATATACAATGGCCATAGCTAGTGTCCTGTTACTAATTTAAAATATACAACAGTGGGCACGGCCGAAGCCCAGTTGCACTGAAAGATATACAGAGGGCACGGCCGAAAGCCATGGCCAGTGGCACCCAAAAAAACGATGGTGTGCAATATCACTTGTAGAATTCCAAGTGCCAAATAGGATTACCACATTGAATGATCTCAGGCCAAAATAACCAGACAGACTCAAGGAATATGGCAAAACACTACTTTATTATCAGTTCAATAAAGTATGGAAACCTGGCGAACAAACAGATTGTAGCTCACACACTCTCAATGCATTTCAGTTTCATAAAAGGTTTTATACCTCCACATACATCAGCTTTGACGTTATCCTACGTGGCTAACAGAAAAAGCCTACTGTGTGGAGGGATTGGTTAGGGGAAACGCATACAAATAGTTTGTATAAATGTTACTACCATCATTGGATGCCCCTTATCTGGTAGGCACGCCTTGAACTACTTCTAACCATGTATAATTCAGATAACGTAATAACAGCAGCGGATAGGCCCGTACAACAATGTATAGACCCTCATGATTGGTGGGCACTCTTTTAGCAACCTTGGACATTCGGATTGTTAGCAGGACATAAACAACGAAACCCAGGTTCAAGGGAACGTCAGACAACTGCCTTTCTCAGCTTATTAGCCTACCATCTCTCATCAGTTAGGCACTAAGCCAAGGCTTCTTCTTTGTAGTTGACTTTGCTGACTGTTCTCTTTCTATGAACTTTAAAGTGAGTGAAGGTACATTGCTATCTTCGTCTTGAGCATTATGAATAGGCCTTGTCTTCTGGTCCTATACCCCGTGTGGGGAGACAATGATTTTGTCCATTCTGTCATTCTATTTAATGCTATTTGATTCAATTATATTGGGTACTATTACTCTCCTTAGCCTCTCGAGGCTTGGTTGCAACATTCTACATGTTCTTTATGCAACTTTAATTGAACAATACTTGGCACTCACAATTGTTCACTCCTTTACTTAATCTATGAGAAATATGTCCTGCGTCTGTACCTTATCCTCTTCGACTACTTTCAAGCCTTGCAGTTGCTTCTTAATGTGGTATCCTTGATTCTGGGCTAATAAACTACCCTTTGCTCTTGCATAAATCTGTATTCCTGTGCCTGTCAGCTCTGCAGCTTTAGTTTCCCTTCTTGAGGATTCTTGCTTACTTTTATACAATGCTCATGTCCATTTTCTCAACATGGCTGCTTTACTCACGATCTTTTTGCTACTTTAGCAAGCTTCTACGTTGTCCAATCGGTTCATAGTCATTTCATCAACTGCCAAACCATTGCATACCATACCACTGAAAAAAATGCATTGACAAAAAAAGCAATGAATAATTTTTTTTAAAATATATTTTTTAATGGGGGGTGCCTCCCAACCCCCGTTTTTTAACCTTTAAAACACCTAAAAATTTAACTAAACCCTTAACCTTTGAAAGAAATGCATTAGATGCTTTTTTGTCAATGCTTTTATTTCAATGGTATGGCATTTGACAGTTTGGCAGTCGATGCATTGACCAGATACCGTCCAATCTACCCTGCATTTCTGCATATGTATATTGATTACATCTCTTATCACTTATCGTCCTAGTGTATATGGTTTTCCTGTTCATTCGCATATATGTTTACTTCGTTGCTTCAATTACATCTTTATTCTTTAGCTATTCATACATTGAGTTCAGTACATCCACGCATCTTCTCTCTTTAGTGGCATCACTTTTCTTCTGTTCGACTTTACTTGTAAGTCTTATATATCCAGTGGTGTCTGCAGGCTCTTGTCTATCGCATCAGTTTGAGGGTACATTCAGTATGGTTGTCTGAGCGCATAACGTCTCTCATACGTTCAATATGGTATTGGAATGATACCAGGTGTCAAACACAGTGCTGTTCGTCCAGTATGACAGAGGTGAGATGGCGGACATGTACATCTGCCTCCCTACATTCCCCCCCTCTGGTCGAGTCTCAACCAAATGTGCAATTTTCTTGATCTTTTCTTCACACTGTGGTTTCTTTGGGATCCATATCTTTGTCACCCCTGTAAGGAAGGCATGGTATCAATAGTAAGACAGACACAAGTGACCACAGTTCAAGGGTGTTTATTGAACCTTTACAAGGATGTAATAAACCTAAATCTACAGATGGGAACAAGCTACGACCATCAAATAATAAAAATGTAGTCCTAGTGGTGTCTTGTCAAAATAAAAGGGCCGATACTAAAAAAACTATTGCCAATCCTTACCACTAAACATACATAGTGAGGGGTAGTGTTCATGAAAAAGAAATAAGTGTTCACAAAATGATGTCAGGATGTTCAGGCCATTGGCCAGCCTTCCCTACATTTTCAGCGTGGGACAAGGCGGTTCACGCGAGCAAAGCACACAATCTGGCTTCTTCGGCACAAGTACACAGTTCCATTACCAGCATCAGGGCCTTCGGTGCTGCAAGTCTCTTTGCTTTTCCAAAGTCTCTTGACTCAGAGGGCCTGATGTATAAGAACAAAGTAAACACAAAGTTCCTCTCCTCTTTTGGGTGTTCAGTTCGGGTGTCTCACCCTGGAACCCCCTCAGCCGGGCTCAGATCCCTTTTTATATCACAGTTAGTATTGTGGCTTTGTGTTGCAAACTCGGTCCCTGTACCCCCTCCAACTCCCAAATTTCACTCAGTGCCCTCTAGCCACCCCCCACCTCTACCCTGATGGCATTTGTATGTTTTTTTACCTGCAAATAGTTTTTTACTGCGTTTCATTTTCCCATAACCTCGGCTAATATCTCTCGCATCGAGAGAAAAAACAAGATGGCGGTTGTTTTAATTTCTGAAAACCATGATCCTGCAATGCACAATGGGAGATGTAGCTATAATTTTTGGGGAATGGGGCACCCCTTTCTCCGTCAAAGTTTAAAATAACTACGGCACGGAATAACCCCCAAACCATGCATGGATCACGAGTCAAAGCTTCATGCCCACGTTGTTTCGGACCTAGTCCAAATCCTTCCACCGGTTTGAGCTGTGCACTTTGGCAATAATTCACCTTTTTTGTGTATGGAAAAATGATAGGAAGTAGGCCGCACAAAAAACGCTTAATAACTTTTTTTATTTTTTAACAAATCTTTACGAAATATTGCAGTCTGGGCCCGCAGACTTTCAATCACTTCCGAAAATTCTGCCAAATCCGTTACTTGAATCAAAAGTTATTAACAATAGAATTTCGAGAGGTTCCTATAGTAGGGCGACTGCCACCCTATAATGTAATCTTGCTGCAGTAATACTTTTGTAAGAATACCCTGTTTAGAATTTCTATAACATATCCCAATATATACACATCCTTTGTTTTTATAACACTTCTCTTCTCATTTACAAAACAATACGTGTACCTACTATTTTTATAATGGGCACAACCAAACCTTTAAATCTGTACATTTAAGATGTATGAAACAATCAGGTTTCAACATATTTTTATTTCTATTTCATTCTATTAATATTTTGTTACTACTGTATATACATATTATATTATCTTATACATGTTTTACATATATCTGCCATAATCATGTACATTCTAATTAATAGACAATTGTATTAACTTGCTATTTATTAAAATTAAAGATATTTATAAAATAATAAAATAATACATGTGTATACTTTATTTTTCATCTTTTACCAAACACTACAACTGAAAGCTTCACAAATACTGATGTCATGCATTTGTAGATCTGTAATGTTGTATACAATCTCCTCATTACTATTAAGTATACTGAAAGCACATATATAGAGTAGTCCTATAAATATTGTAACATACCTAATGAGCCATCTTATGTCTGATTCCATCAGTGATATATAATGTAATTAGTGATGTCACCAGTGATGACATCATTGATGTCATGAGCTATGTCATAAATGATGTAATTAGTGATGTCACCAGGGATGCCATCAGTGAGGTCATCAGTGATCTAATCGCTGATGACATCATTGTGGTCATATGCTGTGCAACAGGGGGCAGCAAGTTAAAAGGTGGCTTTGCCTGAATTTTCTGCTGAATTTCAGGGATGCTTTTGCATTAAATGTTCACCTTAACGTCCTTGCAACTAAAGTTTTTTCCCTGAATGTCAAAGGTTTTGTTACAATTTATTGCTCACCTTACTGTTCCTGTAACTAATGTTTTACCCAGAATAATAATATAATTGTATATTATAATGTAACTGCTGCACTATAATATACAAAGGTGAATACTTTGCAAGCATTTATGTTCTTTGGAAGGTAATTTGTTATATTGGAATAAACTTTCATAAATGTTTTCAAAATAAATGACTAAAATGTTTAGTTATACCATTGCTATGTCTTTAATGAAATATTTACTTTCTAATCTTCATTTCTACCTGCTTTTTTGTGTGCATATTAACCAAACTTTTAATTCTTATATATTATCACCATGCACACGGGTACATACTTTCTTTTTTATGTGATTATTTCTTTTTATAAAACTTCTCATTCAGAAAAGAATGTGCTCATGTAATGTCATTTCAGTAAGGAGAAATGTGGATTCAAATGTGAACATTGACTATTTTCATAATACTTACTTTTAAACATGTTTTTACTTCTATCTATTCTTAATTTTGTTTTACTACTACGTATACTTATTATATCATGTTTGAAATAACTGAAATAGATTTACCAGAATCGGGTACTTTCCCTGCAATGAAGTATTGTAATTGCTTACTAATACATGAAATTCCAACCATTTGTATAACGTTACACATATTTTTGTTTTAAACTTTATAAGTTGATAAGTACTACAAATAAATGCTGCACATGTGATCATATCATACTTTTGTATCAGTTTATTGTTCCATGTCATGTTATTATTTTAAGTGTAATAAAATAAATATGTATAAAAAGAAGTCAACAAAAAGATTCTAACTTATTTAATCAGTAATGTCACATTTGATATAATTATTGATCTCATCTGTGATGTCATGTATGATGTAATTAATGATTTCTCCAGTGATGTGTTCAGTGATTTCATCCGTTTTGTCATCATTGTGGTCATAGCAGTGCAAAGTGGGGGTGCATAGTTCAGGTGGACTTGCTCGAAATGCAGTTTGCTGAATTTTAGGGGTTTTGTTGCGTTAAATCTGATCATCTTAACACTCGCATAACCAAGGTTTTTTTTCACTGAATTTCAAAAGTTTTGTTGCTATGTATTTTTCACACTAAATCTGATAACCTTAACTCTTTCCAAACTAAAGTTTTTTCACTGAAATTCAAGGGTTTTGTTATACTATGGTTTCTTGGTTCCTTCAGGCCCACTAGCAATAGCCTGTGACCGTGCCCATTGTACATGTTGCACCAATAGGTTTCTTTGGGGCCCATAAACTGTGCCCCTGTGCACAGAGATCCATTACCCCCTGCCTAGGAGATGTGATCACTGCAGGTGTAAAATTACTTTGTTTTTCACTTTCTTCCTGTTTGAGCGGGATTCCCCAGATATTTTCCCAATAATGACAACAAACTACACATACAGCAGCATTGAGCTACCCATGCCTGTGGGATTTCCCCGGTATTTCCCCTGTATTCCCCTGATAATGCTTGAAAATTCAAAACTCTTCCCTGTCCTCACAGGCGCTCACCAAGTGCCCCCCTCCTCTTTCCATGGTCCCTCCACTCCCCTGAATTGCTCTGCTCCTCCATGGCCCTCTCTTGGTCATTACCCCATATCACTGTTCAGTTTGTGTGATGCACTTCTGTTCTCTGAGGTGGACTTGGTTAAAATGCAAGCACTGAATTGTTTTGCCATTACATATGATCACCTTAACTCTCTCTTAACAAACGGTTTTTCACTGAATTTGAAGGGTTTTGCTATACCTTAGTTTTTTTTAGGGCCCACTAGCCATAGCCTTCAGCCATGGTCAACATGTTGTAAAGTTTCTTGAGGTCTCACTGGCCTCTGTGAGTGTTGCGCTAATGTCTTTCTTTTGGGCACACTAGCCATGGCCACTGGAATTGTCAAACCATTATTTTGTTACCAAACACCCATCTCCCCCTATCCAGTAGACGTAGGCACAGCAGATGTTAAACCTCTTTTTTCTAACTCCTTATTCCTGTGCTAATTTCACAGTAATTATTTCCAATAACAGAAATTCCTGCGGTAGGGTAGCGGTTTACTGATTCTCTCGAAAACTGGAAAAATTGCTCAGATTTAAAAAGTCTTCCATGTCCTCACAGGCACTCAACATGTGTCCCCTTCATTTTTCAGGTCCCTTTACCCCACTCAATTGCCTTTTCCCTCCCTAACACTCTCCCATTACCCGCTATCACTTTTCGCTTTGTGTGACGCGCATTTGTTTCTGTGGTTGTCTTGCAGCGTTGCCGCTGTAATCTTGTGAGATTCCCACGGTCCTCACCTGTCAACCAAAAAAGTTCCACGCGTAACTGACTCCCCAACCCACCCAAAAATACCCAACTTCACATGGTGTCTTCTTTGCGACCCCTAACCTCTAGCCTGATGTGATTGCTATTGCTATTTATATAAGCGCTGGCCAGGCCATATAAGCACTGCGGTTCAAAACAACCAGTGTTCCCATAGGAGTTACTACATAAAGAGAAGTGTTTTGAGTCTCTTTCTGAAGTCTAGAACGTTATTGGACTCTGTAAGGTCGTGTGGGAGTTCATTCCAAAGTTTGATGGAATCCTTTTTCCTCCACGAAACAGAGGTTTGAGTTCTTTCATTTGTGGCTTCTCCTAGTAGTATCGCAGTAATCACTCGCCCCGAAAACAAAATGCGTGTTTTCATTTCTGAATAGTCTCTCTGCTGCAAAGCATCGAGGCTGATACATATAAAGGTTTTAAGCAAAAGAGGGGCACCCCCATGTCTCTGTCGAATATATTAAAATGCACTGCATGGATTTACCCCAAACCAGTCATGTAATGTAAGTCCATGCTTTATGCCCAAGTTGTTTATTATTTGGTCCAAATATGCCCACCAGTTTTCATGTTATGGCTGTTCAAAAACTGCACCTTTTCTCTATAGAAAAATGAATGTGCCGAAAACTCTGAAACTGTGGTGTATTATTTTCTTAATAACTTTTTCATTTCATATCCTTTTGTTCCCAACATTGCCATTTTGGGGACGGCACTTGACAAACTTTATCTTTTGAAAATGTCATTCAAATCCATCCAGCAAGTCAAAGGTTATTAGCAATCGAAAATTTCGGGGGAAATGGCTGCTTTTTCATTTCTGAAAGGCCTTTATGCCTCTCTGCTGCAAAGCACCATGGGAGATATGGCTATAATTTTGGGACACCTTCTCCATTCAATATTAAGAAAAGTACTGGATGCAATAACCCCAGCCGCTGCCCCCGGATCGCGAGTCAACACTTTGTGCGCAAGTTGTTCCATACTTGATCCAATTCCATCCAGCACTTTTCACTGTGCATTGAAACAAACAATGGCCTTTATTGTTTATGGGACAATTAAGGGTTATGCATGATTTGTTTGCTGTTTTTATAAGATTCTGAAGGACTCTGTGGCGGAACAGTTTTGCTAAAATACTTTTTTGGTATGGTTACTTGCTAGTATATCAAGATTTATAGGAGCAGTTTTAGGAGTAGTGGCAGACGAATTCTTGTTAACCATTTTCTGTTTCGTTTTACATTTTGATAGAGGAGGCAAAGTTTATGTACTGGAAGCTTGTTTTGTTTCGCTAAATGACTGTATTAGCTGTTTTGTTAGAACTTTTTGTACAAAGTCTGGTAGAGACGGATGCTTATTTTGGACACTTTTATTTTCATTTGCTCTATTTCTGTGTTGCTTTCTATGGACTTACTTTTTGTAGGCATTCTTTGGGGTCTGTTGGGCTGTTCTGCAATGTATGTGTGCTGTGTGCATGAGTGTCTGAGTATGATGAAAAAGATGTTTGTAGTGGTGTGTGATTGTGCGATTGTGCATTGGGCAGCTACAATTAGTTGAGAAGGCTATTCTTCTATTTGTGTGTTACTAAACTGCAGTTCAGATGAGAGTAGAAAGTGAGCTAGTGGTGAGGAGAAGCATTAATAGTAAACCTAATGGTATAAAATTAAAGCAGTTCTTTGTTTTGTAGTACTAACATTCTAAGGGTTGAGTATGTTATTTGTGTTCCAAAAAAACGGGGATTTGTATGCCATTCTGCCTGCTAATCCCTGTTTAATAAATGGGGATTTGTGGGCAGAATGGTTCAAAAATCGCAGTTTTTTTTGGTGCGCAAATTACATGAATGAACCACACAGTGTGTTTGAGGAACAGTAAGAATATTAAGGTAGTATTGTACTTACACTTTTTTTGTGGAATGAGCAGGTTTCTTCGGATATGTTGTTTGTTATTCAGATGCTGTTGATTTTCAGGAGAGTGGTCTTCACTGCAATTGTAAAAGAAAGAAGTTAGTAATTTCGTGTGTTTATAGCACTGATGTTAATGTAGATGTTGATTTCCATGTTTTTGTGGTAGTATTCTTGTTTGATATCTGAACATAGTGTATGCATGCATTTCATTTGACTATGTGCAGCCTTTATATTTTATTTACAATATGTTAGTTCAACATGCTTTGCAAATGAGTAGAATTTTAAGTGCATGAAATTCACTTGGTTTTTTAACGCTGTGTATTAGATAGCAGACACGTTTCGAAGTGACAGTTGATTATAGTAGATGGGAAAAATTTCAATAAGTTCACTTTATAGGTAGACATGCCAACAATCGGGAGCCCCTGAGAGAGAGATTTCACCACAGCAATCGGGAACATTTATTTTTCCCATAGGATTGCATTGGTATTAGTATTATTTTAGGCAGGAGACAGTAAAAAATAGTGTGATTTTTCAATGAAAAATCGGGAGTCTCGCGCCTAAATCAGGAGAGTTGGCATGTATGTATAGGTTATGCGGGTTTAGTGGCATTACTCTGTTTATATGGATTCATAAGAGTTGTACATGTACTGTGAATAAAATATGCATACCTTTAGTTTGTATACCTCTAGTTTGTATTCATGCATGTGGATATGAATGCAGCTGCAAGTAGAAATCTTGGAGACTTGTAGAGTAGTTTTTGTAGTAGGTGCTTTCCAAGGATATGAAACTTGTACTCAGAGTGATCAACAGTACATTTGAAGTGCGGAACTCTGATGATGGAGTTAGATGTAGAGGTCTTGGATGTGATTGGTGGATGGTTGTGTGACTGCTTAGCTGTATCCAATGAGGGAATGGCACTGAGAGTGATGTGGAAAGGAGAGAAGGGCTGGCTAAGAGTTACGTGCCGCGCGGACACCGCGGCTGTCCGCGGATAGGGCGTGCCACATCTGGGGTTTTCCTGCAAATCCAGTATGGAAAGGGGACTGTAGGGATCAGCCAATCAGATGTTGACATTGTGGATTTGTGTAGAAAGATGGCAGAGGTGGAGAAAGTCAGGCTGTTGGTGCTCAAAGATATGTTTGTGCATGGTTTACAGCAGTATGTGGCATGTGGGAAACAATTTCGATGTTAAAGGAGTGGAGGTGGTGTGGAGCGCTGTGCCTGATTGCAATGTAGAGCGAATTCTACAAGTTTGTGAAGATATGAGCAGGATGAACAGTCCCTATCTGGTAGTTTTGCACTTTGGTGCTTTCCATTTGGGCTACGTCAGTGCCCCTACTTTGTTGGCAGATTTGGAACAGTTGGTTCAAGCAGTAATGAACATCCTTCCAAATGCGAAAGTAATTTTTTCTGGATTACTACGTAGGGCAATATGGGACAATAGTTCTGTTTTTTGTCCTCAGCAAAACATTGCTAGGTGTGCAATCAACCGAGGCATGTGTGCTTTCATGCTTGGAGCTGGTATGTTTTTCTGTAATAGTGAGAATATTGATTTGCGTAATGCTGTTTATTTTGGAGAAGATGGCACTTCCTTATCTTTTTTAGGCAATGCCATGCTGTTCTGAAATGTAAGGGTTGCTTTGGAGAAGGTTATGTGAAGATTTTAGTAGTAAAGTAAGAAGAAAAAAAAACCAAAAATACAAAATAACAGGTGTCTGTCAGGCATCTGCAAAAAAAAAAAACAAACGGCCCTTTTCGGAGCTCACTATGGGGCACACTATTTAAATTTACATTCACCACACTCAGATTTTCAATGTGTCCGCGGACATGGCGGTAGTCCGCGGACAGCGCGTATTACATATGGGGATTCTGGGGTGGATAGGCATGCAAATGAGAATGAGCGGAGCTAGGGATTGGTCAGTAAAATGTACTGGGTGTGTTGTGTAAGGAGAGATTTTGTCAGAACGTCTTTTTTCCTGAGAGAAGAACAGATAGCTATGGCTGTGTGTTTCCCAAAACAAATTATCTGGATTTTGGGAGACTCATGGATACATTGGTTGGAGGTGCATGCAGAACGTTGTGGAGCTGCAGATCTTGGATTCCCTCATGTGGAATTGCACTGGCATGGAGTGCGTGGAATGAAGTGGCTGGACTTGGTACCTCTCTGTGCTACTTTAGAGACAGGGCATCATCCAGACATAATTATAATACATTGTGGAGGGAACAGTTTAGAACATGTGTCTGGAATTTCTTTGTAATTTTCAATGAAAGAAGGACTTGAGAAGGTCATGGACATGTTTCCAAATTCCCAAGTAATTTTTTCTCGTATTGCTCAAAGACAAATGTGGCTGCGTTCTTCTTTATTCGGTCCACAAATGGAGAAAGCGAGGCACAATATCAATAAGGCTGTTTGTGCCTTTCTAAGAGATGCTGGCATGTCCTTTTTTCACAATGAAAATATTATGTTTCGTAGCACATGCATTTTTCGCAGAGATGGAGTCCATCTTACTTATGCTGGCAATCAGATTTTTCTGAGAAATGTACAAAAAACATTGCAACCTTTTTTGGAATTAGAGACATCTGTTTTGCAGTAGATGTTGACGATTTTAAGTTTTTCAAACACACAAAAACACCACCAAAAGGCTCTTTTCAGAGCCACCACTTCCTCCCACAGAAAAGTGCATTGGTTTTGCTAGGGCAGCACCCTAACATTTTATATGTCCTAGGACTGTCCGCGGACTTCCAAAAAAAGCACAGGGCCCTGCACTGTTTATGTGGCACTTCTATTTTTAAATTGTGAAAGGCGGCTCTAAAAAGAGCCTTTTTTTGGATTTTTGTTGTTTTATTTTTTTTGTTTTTTTACACACGACACACTAGGAGAGGAGGGGAAAGGAGGGTAAGGAAGGGACACCAACCACGGGGATAAGAAAGGGCAGGTGGGGAGAGGAAGATGTAGGGTGGGCCTCACTTAGGTAGGTAGCAGGTCTTATGGTGCTCTGCGACCATAGTCTTGAAAGCACTTCGAAGACTCTCCCCCCTGAAGAGTACTGCGCAGTACATACACAATATTGTGAGCCTCGAAAGGTAAGGGTCAACAGCATCCTGAATGGCCTGTGAAGCAGCTGGAGGGATGCGCTCTCCCAAAGGAGTGTCTCTTATGGTGAGAGGAGCAGAAATAGAGGATGCTGTAGAGGAACTCAACCTACTACGTTTATCACAAGGTACAATCTTGCGAATGTCTGCAGTGTGGAACGACGTTAGGTGTCGCTTCATAGCTGCACGAACCACGTCTCCTACGACTCAGCACCATTTTGTACTGTTTGCAGGTGACCTTGTTTGCACGTGCTTTTGCTACGTTACCATGAATGGTAAACAATCACCACACCCAAGACTCCCGGTGAGTGCTGGTAGTAAGGAGTTCCATGACCTCATTCTCTTCATCCTCGTTCTCTACATCCTCACGCCTGTTCCTCTCTGCAGGCCCCTGGGAAGGTGGTGGTGGTGGAGGGTTTGGGGGTCGTGCTGAGGCAGATGTAACAACAGCAGCCATGGATGCCATCAGGGTTGATGAGATAATCTCAGAAAGAGCAGCAAAGGCAGCAAAAGTCAATCTGCAATAGCCATAAGTACAATGAAGATCAGCTCTGGGGTGAGGCCTTTTATAGGGGTGGAGGGGTGAGCTTCGCGAACAGATTGAACACCCAAAAATGTTCAAAAAGTTCCAAGAAGTATGTGGAAAGCCAGGGTCATTGTCTGGGACATGTGCAATGGGGAATTTTTACTGTAAAATAATTTGGATTGTCTGAAAAAGTTCTTTTAAAATGTTGGGGAACCGGACAATGTCCGCAAATTAGGACGCACACTCAGCGTGGGTGCGGTCACATGACGACGTCAGGAACATGTCCGCGAAGGTAACGGGTGTCTGCAGGACACCAAATGCACGGAAATGGTTGTGCTCATGCGCGCGGGTGTTCTATCGACAGTGTTCGGGTCCTCAAACAAATTAAAAGTGCGACACAAGTGAGACGGACAGTTAGGGACAGGCGCGATGTTCGCAGGACTTACGGGTGTGGTGCGCATGTGTGTAGATGTTCTGCAGACTGTACAGACAGGTATAGTGTCCTTAGGAAACCTTCATTTTGTTTGACTACGGACATCCCGGACACCACAGGTGTACTTAGGACAGTTTCAACTTGGCTGCAGACGGTACGGACAGGTGTAGTGTCCTTAGGATTCCTCCATTTTGTTCAGTTCCGAACATCCCGGACACCGGGTGTGTTCTAAGAACAGTTCCATCTTGGTTGCGAATGGCACGGACAGGTATAGTGTCCTTAGGACACCCCCATTTTGTTAATTTACGGACATCCCGGACACCAGGTCTGTTCTAAGAACAGTTCCATCTTTGCTGCGAATGGTACAGAGAGGTATTGTGTCCTTAGGACATCCCCATTTTGTTAATTACGGACGTCCGAGACAGGCGCGCTGTCCGCTGACATTTTAACTGCTTTTTTAAAAAAAATAAGAAACAAGAATTTCATTAAAAAACATATTTTTTTTAATTATATACATATACACAATTTATGAAAGAGAGTGGGAAGCAGAAACTGATACAAATACGGGGAATTAAGGGTTTGGAGAGTATGGATGGGAGGGGCTGAAGGGATGGAAGTCTCATCAAAACGTTTTTCTTGGTGTTGAGGGTTTGGGGATAGTTGACTGGGACATGGAGAGGGGGAACAGGTACATGTGGGACAATGGTATTTAATTTTTTCTTTTATGTGGTCCTCCACAAACTGTTTCAAAACATTGAAATGTTCCTTGAGCATGTCCATTTTCTGTTCCATGCGTTGCAAAGTCCTTTTCAATGTGTCTTTTGGTGTATTATTTTCAATGTTTGTATGGTCTGTTAAACAGAAATATACATATGTTAAGTACACATAAAGTAATGATTATTAATTTGCTTATATAGAGAAGTGTCTACCATTATTATCACTGTCTTCAGACATTTCCTCATGTGCAAAATGTTCCTCAAGCCATTCCAAAGTACTGCACATTTCTGTCTGAAAAACAAAAATATATTAATTGTAGTTTACCTAATACCAAAAGTTTAGAAATATATATGCAAAATGAAGTTTACTTAGTAGTTTCTGGTAAGTTGTATTCGTACTGTTGTGTAGCTCTACTGTTGCTTCTAGCTCTGCAGTTTCTGGGAGGTAATTATGTTGGAGGCATATCTTTTTTGTTTTGGTATATTCCATTTTATCACATGTGGTATTTAAATGGATGGTTGATGGGTTAGATATATAGGTTCCACTGCTTATTTATTATTCCATATAATGTGTTTATGTGCTGCTTTTTGAACTTGTGCAGTGTTTATATGGTATGATACAACAATAAGAGTGTTTGGGTAGTGTTGGTGTCGTCCGCGACCGTTCGTGGACATACGCACAGTCTGCGGACATCAAAATCATAAGCAGGGGGTTCAGTGTGTTCTATGTTACATGTATGTAAAGTAAGGAAATTCTAGTAAACATCTATCAAATTCACACTATGAATATGTATATTCAGTAAAATAAAATTTGATAAAGGGAGGTTATGGTCAAGTTACGCTAATAAAAACCTAAGAAATTCAGTAAAAGTACTTTGTTAAAAGGACGTTATGGTTAAGTTGCGCTACTAAAATAAAAACTTATGAAATTCAGTAAAAAAACTTTGTTAAAGGGACATTATGGTTCAAAGTAAAACCAAAAAACCCCTGAAATTCGCCATTTAAGGTAAGCTAAGAAACCATAACTCGCGCCACCACCATGCACTGCACAACAAAGTTTTTTTAATGAATATATATATATATATCCAACCAACACCACACTCATGGTATTAGCAATCATCACACCACAGAAGCAGCGGCTACAAAGACACACCACATCTTTTAAAGTGCAGAAAGTCCAAAAAAAGGCACATTACTTAAGAAATGTTTCCCGTCATAATAAAAACTGCTTAGCATAGGCAGAGGAGAATTGAAACCTATGAAAACAACATAGTAGCCTTGTGTTCTGTCCTGCAACAGGACTTCCTCAGGCAATTGTTACAATAATAGCAGCATGGAATATTTAAAGTAAATAAACTGAAGTTCCTGCAGTGACCTCATGCAACATGTCATAAACTGCAAGCAAAAACAACTTAAATGTCGGAGTATAAATTCATGCTAGAAGTTACCATCCCAGATCTCTTAAGGACAGTATCCCATATGGAGAATTCCTACAAGCTAAGCGTAATTGTATTCTTGAAATAGATTGTACTTGTACATATGGAAGATGTACATTTCGTACATGTATGCTACTGTACCTATGACAGCTCACATCAGAGCCAAGACTGACTTTGATGTCAGTTTGCTTATATATATTAAAAGTAGAGGAGCTTACATTGAATATATGTATGAATTATACAACTTTTATGAAACTCCTAAATGTATACATATTCACACCAAAGTGAAACCTCACTTTTACCTGTGTTTTCACACATATAAGGAGTGTGTAGGACATTTTACACCAAACTATCATACGCTACGTATATGCCATGCACTCCTTCAGACACTTACACACCAAACGCTCATCTGCCTTACACCACATGCTCTTACGACACACACACTTGCAAAACACACACTTTTGCCACCTCGTGGCCTACTTATAGAAGGGCTAGAAGACATGCGACAAGTGAATGGACATCGTCTACAGGAACTGGGCATGTATGTGTATGAAATGTATATTACATACATAACAGTATGATACATACAAAAACCCACATTAAAGTCAGGACTAACTTTGATATGAATTTTCAAATCCATATAAGAGGTATATGAGATCTTTATTGCATACATGTAAGAAATGCAAAACGTATGCCTCATATGTCAAACGCTCATGCATTTATACACTCATTCTGCAAACACTCATGCAACATACACTTATATGACATTCACTGGTATGCTACAAGCGATAATCTCCTCAAAAAGACCAGCTGAATGTAGGTATAGAACATTTTTATTTTAAAGAGTTATGGTTAATCTAACTAAATGTTAAGTCTACAAAGAGTAGGAATAGCAATGTTAAGGTACACACATCCACTGTATACTACTACAAATTCAATCATGAAACTCTAAGTATAAACACTCCCTCCATACCACTTCAGATCCAACCTTAACACTAACCTCAAGTATTAAGAAGGTTACATCAATATCATAGATGAAGAAAGTGTTATGGTTTGGATTTATAGATTAAAAATGTTGTTGTCATCTCTTGTGATAACATGGAAGCTCCTGAGATACCATCCAACTCATGATAGAGCCCATAATCTCTACAATAGGCTATTGGCTGGCATAATATGTACTGGGGAGCTAGCATCAGGGTTTTTCATTGGTTGGCTTCATACTACCCAAACCTGGGCAACTGACAGGTTGCCAAGACATGAGACAGAGTAGGTGGAGAGAGGTGCATGGACTGCTTTCCCTTCAATTAAAGCAAATACCATCCAGCATTCCTAGGCCATGAGCCAGGGTGATTTCTCTGTATTTGACCTTGTGTGGTGCCTTGTGTCTGGGACTATGCGCGAGGAGTGAGGCAGGTGTCATATCTGTGTTATGGGTGACATGTGATAAGACCGTGTTTGGAATTATTTTACTCTGCATTTATTGGGATTTTAGCTAATATTAGTCAAGTGTTATTATTTCCTCTACCACTGGGGACACTCTTGAGATATTCCCCATGCTATTCCTCATGGAGTATTTGGGCTTATAATTGTCCTACACCTGGCTTACTAAGGCTGGTTGTTCTATTAATTAACCTAAGAATATATGGCTCACATGTTGGGAATCATTATCTCTTGGTTTCACTACAACATTCCTATCCTCTCTTTTCATGGTAACCTTGGCTTGGGTTGCTAGCTACTGTCTGTCTGATGCTGTATTTATGTTATTTCAGTTATTTGGGTTCTCATGAAGTCTTTAGGCCTTTCATTTACTTAGAAGCGTTTTGCAGCTTCCATTTTTGGAAAGATGGCTGCCTATTACTCTCGCGTTTCATAGTCGCATGTAATTTATGTTTATACATTGCTTATGTTAGTGTTCTTCATGTCTTAGGGATGCCATGTTAATATTCTTTGTATATAAATGCATGTATTACCTAGTGTCACGTTTTTCATGTTGAGTGCACATGTGTCCTGTTTCTAATGCATGCACATGTATTGTTTCATTGTCAGTTCATTTATTCTTGCCATTTATAGCTTAGATCATGTCCATCTCCTGTTGTGCCTGCTTGGGATATGGGTGTTACAGTTGCCTTGTTGTGCAAATTGTCTCACATATATGGTATTGGGCCAGGGGAAGGGCAGTTCCTCTTGATGGCGTAACCATCTTCCTCCCAACGTTCCCCCCTCTGGTTGAGTCCTCAACCACATCCTCCTTCTTGCCTTCTCCCACATTGGGCTCTTTGGGTATCCATATCTTAGTCAGCCCCCTCAAGGTGCCTGTAAGTCTGCCATGTTTGTCCATGCTCCAGATTATATAGCAGAATTCCCCATTGGAATCTCAATATATCCAGTGCTAAATATAATTGTGAGGGTCCTAAAGAATGGTTAACTTTTATCCCGGAGGGGCATGTGGGCAGTCATCTGTTTGGGTATACTTATGCACGTGAGCATCCACATTTATGCAATGGTTTATTGAGAGGCCACCCTCAACATGGAGAGTTTGTTCCCTCACAAATCAAGGTGTCACACAACAAACTGTTTAATGGATTCTTTGTTTAGCCCTATTTCAGAGGCACATCATGCCACTTGGATCCCTCATCCTGCGCCACCAATGAGCCAAGAGGCAAGGCGGTGTATAGAACATGTATTTATATTTATTTAAATTATAGGTAATGGATATCAAACTAAAACTACACATGCCTCCGTCTCTGTGGCTCACAATTGAACTTCATTTTGCATAAATAAATCATACAAGTTGTTTTGGAAACCACAATACTTTATGCGGATTTCGATTTAAGGAATAATCAACATTGGTCAATGAACCAAATCAATTTACATATGCAGTGCTGTGTAATTTTGACTTTCCTGCATGCTTAAAAAGGCTAGCAGTTTGGTTTACAGATTTGTGCAAATGCATATGGCAATTATTATTTCACCCAAAATGCTGCTTTGAAATAAACACATGGGGAATTTAAAGCAATGATTCCCCCTCATTTATACGCCTGTGTTAGGGAAGTTGGACAGTAAAATGGGTATGATTTATGAATTTGTGGTTTTCAGATCCCCTTTTTACTTAAAGGCCTGTGTTGGGGAAGTTAGACAATAGAATGGGGACAAGGACACCACTCTTGCTTAAAGAAGTTGAGGTCAACTGGAAAAATAGGTCTACCCAATTACATTACACGCAATAGTGTTTAGCATGCACTGGGAATGAGTTTTGTTAATTTTGTATGTTAAGAAAATTCCACCTATTGAATTTTGCTAAAGGGGATTTCATTAAATTAATATTCTGTCAAATAGGATCTACACAGTTTGCCCCCTCCCCACAACCCACTAATAGAAAAGAACTCACCAATGAAAGGGCATGGTTTGAATAAATATAACCTCAGACTGAAATTGTGTTGGACAATCTGCTTACTTTTGAAAATCTCTAAGCTTGGCACTCAGGGTCTGAGCAGAGCTTTGCTTGTAGGGAAAACAAGATTCTAGCCAGCACTCCAGTCAATTGGATACCACAGCACTTTTCCCTCTCTCTGGCTCCAGGGAAGAATCACAGCCTCTGCTTTCTAGTCTCCCCAGCGATTGAAATCTTCAGTATTGCAATATTTCCTCCAGATGAAATTTCAGTAGATCTTCCTTAGTGATTTTTGCCAGCTGTCTCCCTCTCTCATAGTGCATCCACTTTATATACCAGTGATGACACAATCAATATTTCAATATTGAGCAGTGCTCTGCAAACTTTTATTGGTCCTTCACTCATCATCCCACCCTAGAAGTTCGGCCTCTCTCAAAGGATTGGTTTACGAGTCTAGAACAGAAATATTGCAACTCCCATTTGAAATTCCCCTTTTTTTCCCATGTTCACTTTTTGCCAAAAAGTACATATAGTGCAAAACATCATCATTTACTAATAAATGCCATGATATATATATATTGTACTTCAGCTAATCATGGGGGTTTAATAAAACAACATCCGTGTTCGCACTATGTTGCACAGGAGTGCAGCGATTTTTCACCAATTATGCAAAAAATATAATAGTTATAAACATGCAACTTAGTCACCAGCTACCTACTTTTACACTCCACCAGCTCACTAATTCTTACATTGAGGACATTTTCAGGGCATCCAAAAACATATTTTAGCTTTCTATTGCAAACTTTAATCTCAACAAAATGGCCTTGTAATTATCTTTAAAATAACATCTTCCACAAGTCTGTATCTATAACCGTTCATTGATTGCTGAATAAAATCACATGTCCAACGTTAGTCTATGGCCACACCATTAACATATATAATATTTAGTTTCACATCCCAGCTTCTTATTTCTGTGCAAGCATGTGACCAGAGCCTCCCGGGCTGAATGTTTTTCTAATGACAGAGCAAAAACCATTAGTCTCTTTGTTCTTAAAAGTTCATGGGTTGAGAAGATCAGTCAGCAGAATGTTCACCTCTGCCCTGTAAAGCCAGTAGGTCATACTGACATCTGGCACTTGGTCCTGTTATCAATTTTATCTTAAAACTTTACATTTGCCCACTGCTAGTCACATAATCGCATTGTTCATAGCTGGTATGCAAGAGCTTCAAAGGAATTCCCTTTCCAGATCCAGAAACCAACAGGCTTGTAGTGGGGGAAGCCATTTGGAAATTCTGCCCAGAGACCCACAGATTGCCCTTGGCTGAAATCAATTCACATATTGCAGTTTCTAGTATCAGTCTTTATTCATTGAATTACTGTGTATTTTACCAATCATGATTCACTTTGCTTTTGCATCAGTGGGTTTCTTCTTCCTTTTCACACAGCATTTTATTAAAAAATATGACAGCTGAAAGTACTCAGCTGTTTATTTCAGACATTCATAAAATATATTTTTACTTATCTGCTGTTTGTTTTTATCCTGAAAAGATTATCTGAGTTGTCATAGTGCACTGTCTATTGATGGGTGGCAGTTTCTCTGAAAATGCTGCATTTATCTCTCAGCCACCAAAGTGTGTGCCTTTCCAAACTGCAGTCTGATTACATTTTTTCAGCTTTCTCTGGATTTCAACTGCAGAAAGATACCCACTTTCCTTAATCCATTCTTCCCTGTGTCATCTTCAGCATGACACATAGGTTTATTCACCAGGCCCTTTCACTGTATTATGGTTTCTTTGAGGCCTGTTATTTTCTTTAGTGTGCCTGGTCATTAGATGCAATGTTTCTCGCAGCAGAGGCCTACTCGGGCTATCAGTTCATGTCATGTGAGGCTTTTATCCAACCCCACATGTTCCTTGGCGGCTCCTTTCACTGGTGAGACATTGGAAAGAGCCTGTTTGTTGGAGCCTGTGGCTCTTTTTCTTTCCTTAGGAAGTGGGCGCTGCGGTCTCCATTTCCATTTTTTTGGGGATTTTGGGGATTTTGGGGTATGATCATGGAATCCCTCCCTCTCTTTTCCTTTTCTGGGTCCTCACCGGACTCCACTCCTGCCCTCAGGTTGGGAGTGAAAGGAAGTTAGTTGATCTGGAGATAGGAGAAAAAGAGAGATTAAGTATTTCATGCATAATATATTTCCCCGGAATATTTAGAAAGAATTGTTAAAAGCAACAACATACAATTATAACAGAATACATTTACACCGTTTCACAAACCTTATTTATTTTCTTTCTCTTTACAATGAGCAGTCATTAAATTACTCCCTGTATATTTATATATCTTAGTTTCCGTCCTAGTTTTTCATTCTTCCTTTTCATTCCTCAGATGGTTCTCCACTCGAGCTTCATTGGGCTCCTCAATCAGTTGTAGAGCTTGTCTCGGATGACAGCTTTTCAACTGATTGATGTGAAACCATTTCTGCTCCATCTCTTCTCCTTTTGGGATGTGGATCTTGTAGGCAACAGGTGACATTTTATCTACAATTTCAAAGCTCCCACACCAAGATGGACGAAACTTCCAATCCTTGGTCTGGTTCCTCTAAAGATTTCACAGGTAAACCCTGTCACCTACCTCACACTCTTTCTTGGTGGTCTTTAGATCATAATAGGTCTTTATTCCTTCAGCTGGCTTTTCTAAGTTGTGCTGAGCATAAGCAAAAGCATGCTGGAGGTGCTTCGTTACATTTTCAATCGACTCATGAGTGGTGGATGCATTTATCAGTGTTTTCTCTGGATTTCTATAGAGCAGATGCTGAGGAAACACCAATTTTCATCCAGTCATAAGCTCAAATGGAGACATCTTTGTTGCAGAAGATGGTGTAGACCTAATAGCCATCAGTGCAAGCGGTATTCAGATGTCCCAACTGGCTCCAGAGTCTGCCACGAACTTCGTGGCTGGGTGATTGGCTATGTTGAGTTTTCTTTTTCCCCCTAGAAACTCTTACATCTTCTCCATCAACTCACTGGTAAAATTACTTCCTCGATCCAACTCAATCCTTTGTGGGAGGCCAAAACGAGAGAAGATGTGGTTGATCATTAGTGTGGCAGCTGTCTCCGCCTTACAATTTGGGACTGGAAGACATTCTACCCACTTTGTGAACAAGTATGTCACAGTCAACGTGTACTTGTTTCCTCTAGAGGAGTAAATCACTGGCCCAATGAAATCGACGTGAAAATGTCGCCAAGGCAGTGTCATTCCATTTTTTGGTAGAGGAGCTCTATGTGTGAGCAAACACAGGACACCTCTTTAGGTGAACGTTGTAGTCCTTGCCCATGTGTGGCCAGTAGGCGACCTTGTGCGAGATTTCCAATGTCATATTAAACCTCCTAAGACTGGCAGAGGATGCGTCATGGGCGTGGTTAAAAAGCAGGCTTCGGAATGAGGTAGGTACCACCCACTGGTCACAGTCAGATAGGGGTCTCCTTACCAACAAACCATCTTGGATCTGGAACATCTTGGAAAACTTCATCACTCATTTGGTAAATTTGAGTCCAATGCTACAATATCTTTCAAATTGGTCCTGAACTGTGTGATTTAATCGTTTTTTCAATTGAAGTAAGACAGCTTTAGAATATCAAGCCTGAATGGGGCAGTCCGATACCAAAGGACACCTTCAATACTATTACAAAAGATTACTGAGTCCACCACATCTAAAGAAGAGTCACAGACTTGAAATGCACAGTATCAGCGTATCTTTCAGCAGAACCACACACAGTTCAGGAACAATCCTGAAAGATATTGCAGCATTGGACTCAAATTTACCAATTGGATTTGGTTCACTTCTTCTTACATGATTTTACTCTTGATTTTGTGAATTATATTACAATATGTGAGTTAAGTATAATTTGTTTTCAAGTACCACATGAATAATGGAGTTGTAGTGTGCACAATTCATGAAGAATGTATAATGACTGTGCTTCTATAATGTATCTTATTGGTTTATCTTTTTGCCAAATTTTCACATCTATTGATTAAATATATATTATCGATTATCAGATATTGCTGTAGGATTACTTGCCTGAAATTCTCATTGAGGGATTCTCTATTGTTCCCCCTCTATGTGTGCACCGCTATTTGCCTGATTGGTTTCAGGCAACACTTCTTGGTATTCACTGTATGCATTATCCCCTTAGCCTGGGGTAATTTTGGCAGTTCCACCTGAAATTATTCTGAATATTTTAAATTTGCATATAAGTAAAGTAATCTCTAGTGTGCCCCTCCAACCCCTGTCGGAAACTCGGTCTCCATAATTACCATGTCCCACTCAGGGTCTTTTGGGACCCATTTTTCTTTGAGGGGGATCCCTTCATTTCTGAAAAAGAGGGTTAGCTTATCTGAATCCTCCAGGGGCTCTTCTCTTTCAAGGAAGATAATCTTGAGTTCCTCCACAAAGTGGGATCTTGATTGGCTTCTCCTACTTACCCCTTGCTCTTTGGGATCTAACTTTACGGATGTAGAAGAGTCACTTTCAGGCTGAGAGGTTTCTAGGGGTTCTGTCTGGGTGAGTGAGAAAGGAAGCTTCCTCTAGGGTTTGGCATCTCCCATACACCCAGGAACCTGTGATTTGTCGGACGTTTCCTCCTGTCATTTCCCCACGAGGCATCAGCCATGGGTTCTGGGAATTCTGGGAAGCAGGGTTAGGTTGAGAGTTGGACTGAGCCCTCAACATGCGCCCCAGATCATCAGCCAATTGCTGGACGTGTCGCTCCAGCTGCATGACCTTTTCTGGGTTGAAGGGAGCTCTCAAGTCATACCTCTGCTGCTCCCCAAAACAGGCAACTGTCCCTTCTCCCAGAGTTGGTAAAGTACTGGACATTTTCCCCATAATTTTCCATCCGGAATCTCCCTTCTCCCCGAACCCGGGATCTATCGTCCCGGAATTAGGGAGAAAGAGGAGGATTATTTTGGACATTCTGGATCTGGAGGTATCTGGGGAAAAAGTTCAAAGTGGGAGGTGAAGTGATACTTTTCTCCTGAGGGAAGTTTGGAGGGAAGTTTTCCAGGGCAGGATTTACCTGCTTTGCCCCCCCCCGGGCCGGTGGAGTGGATACATACCTCAGGATTGGGTTTGTACCCTTGTACCCAGGTCTTAAATAGGTGACAGGGTCTGAGGCATCATTGTTCTGGGCCCCGACATGACTAACATTCAATTGAACCGGGATGGAGGTCCCTTCTGCCTTTGATTTTGCTTGTTGGCAGGAGGGTTACTATTAAGCCCCCCTGTCTCCAAATCCAAGGGAGGGGTAGTTCTCATCTCTGCCACCTTCCAAGAGCAGGTGTTTTGGACTGCTTAGGGTTTTTGGAATTATATCCATTCTCAGTGGGCTTCTGGACCTCATAGATCCCAGTGGCTTGTTCAATTACCCAATCCAGGGTCCTGTGCTCATGAAAGTCATGCACCAGATGAGTAATTATGTATTTGGAGAGTGCATGGAAGTAGGTAGTCACAAATCCCCTAGTATCTGTGTTCACTCACTGAGAAGTCTGAGCAAATACATGCTTTAGCTCCTGCGCAAACTTCTTAGGCACTTGATCCTCCCCACATTGCAAATGATATGCAGTGTTACAGGCCTCCTGTGGGTTTCTGTCTGAGGAGACATTTTTTGAAATGGCTGCCACATAGGTGGACCATGTATAATGATCCTGTTCCTCCAGTCCTGCAAAGAAACTGGAGTACTCAGGTGAGAAAGTCCATTTAGAAAATGCTATGCAATTCACATCAAAGTTCCAGGTGCTCCCAGACCGAATACTTGGCATTCTTGTGGTATGGGGTTAGGAAGCACTTTATGGCCTTTATTTGTCTCATGGGGCCTTTGACAAAAATGTTGCTCTGTTTCCCTGTCTTTTCTTTCCTCTGCACCTGATGCCATTCTACTTCTGACTCGTAACTGCTACTGGTAGCCCATTCCTTGTCTTCTAGGCTCTCCCTATCTCTATGAGAATGGGAATGTCTCCCAGAACCACAGGGTCTGGACTCCTCTTTCCTGTACCGATGTGAATTCTCAGGTTCATTTCCCCTTAGTCACATTTTGGTACAGGCTAGAATACAGTTTCATCATCCCTCCTTCCAGGGAATCTGGGGAAATCCCACCCTTCCCCTGAAAGCAAGTAGGTTTTTAAAATTCCCTTCCTAGGCTGAGGGTCTGGCTATACTCCTTCAGCGAAGCGGGTGAGGTGGTCTCTGTGTAGTCTCATCTTCCGCCACTCTAACTCCCTGACTTTTTTCTCATCAAAGGAGTTTTCATGGTCTGATGTACTTACAGTATTCTTTTTTTGTCCCCCAGGACAGGCTGGTCTGGCCCCCTTCCCTTCTGTATGGTAGAGATGAATAATCATCGGACAAGGACTGGTTCTCTGTATCAGTTGGGCTAAACCCGGGTAAGTCCAACTGCCTCGTGTACCCCTGTTCTTTATCAGTAGCATGCATGAGGTTGGTTCCCATTAGTACCTGGGAAGTTGTAAATGACTGGCATGAGGCTACTGATAGGAGGGGTGCCTCACCTTGATCAGTAGGCAGTGTCCCATATCCTAATTGGTCAGGGTACCTCAGAGCCTGTTTGTAATTCCCAATTTCCTTTGTGAGACTCTCACACCTGCTTCTCTCTGTCCTTATTTCATGTTGGTATTTAGAGAGCTGGGTTTTTAATTTGATGCTAAGGCCTGATTAGTCTCAAGCAGCCTGCTCTGAGCTACCAATCGTTTGTTTGCTGCACCTCATGATGAAGTGATTTATTCTCCCTCTATGAGCCTTGTATGTGGCATGCATATTCAAGGCACTTTTCCTTCATGAGACTGATCTTCTCTTGCACATCCCTACATTGTGCTGCCTCTGATAGTTCAGCTTCTATTTGCCTCAACCGCTCTACTAGCTCATACCTTTCTTCTCTCACTTTGGTGAGTTCCTGGAACCCTGGCTTACCCTTTTCTGTATCCATCTTCAATTGTTTTACTTTTTGTAACTGGGCACTACTGTCCTGTGGTAAGCTTTCTTTTTCTTTTACCAGTTGCATTTTCTGTTGTTTTAAAGTTTTTAAATATCGGTGCAACTGGTCAAATTCATCCTGGGAGTCAACCCCTTTTATAATTAACTGGTTATTTTCATATTTCAGTTCCTTGATGATTTTCTTGGAAGCCCTATTTCATCCAGCAATGCAGTACTATGAACAGTCTGATCATTCAATTTACCTTGAATGTGTTTTACAGTGTTTTTAACTCATTTTGAAGTTGTTCTATGAGACTTTCATGTTTCACTTCGAAAATGTGTCTCTGTTGCCATTTCTCCTTCATTTGCTCACATAAGTGCTAAACCTTTCTTTTTTAGGGCCTCAGTTTGACTCAATACACTGGTCTCTTTTATTTGCAACTGCTTTTCAGCTAATTGCAAATATAAACATAATTGAGCCGTGAGTTAAACCATTTGAGTCTGTTCCTCACGTGTAGTTTGGGTCATGTAAAATGCCTCTAACGCTTTGTGAACCTCCCACACCAAGCCAAATATCAATTCGGTCTGATGTAATCTATTGCATCATTTTAGCTTGCCAGCTCCCCTAATCCACCTCTGTCCATTCTCCATGAAAAAATAGTTTGGAGAGGAGATGTTTCCTGGCATCATCTACTTCAATGGAACTTATTTGAAAAATTACCTTTTTGCAATCCTGTACTTTTCTTCACAGTAACAAAACCACTTTATGCTCCATTCCTACGAGCTTTCCACAATCAATGCCAAATCAAATGTGAATGCTCTTCAATCTTTACATTTCACCTATACACCTCCCTGGAACTCAGGGGTCAAGTGCTTGCAGCACTTTAACAAAGCAAAGATTACTGTCCATCCGCCTCAATGCAATTACATCAGAATGTACAGTCTGTCACAATGCACTTGTCATGAGTCAAAAATATCCAGTCAAATCACGGCATGAGCCCATTTGTAACAGTTTATGGAGAGGCCACCATCAACACAGGGATTACCTTCCCTCCCCAATCAAGGTGTCACACAACAAACTGTTTAATGGATTCATTGTTCACCCCATTTCAGACGAATATCATTCCACTTGGATCCCTCCCCCTGTGCCACCAATGAGCAAAAAACCAGGCCAGTGTACAGAACATTTATTATATTAATATGAATTATAGGCAATGGAGAACACACTAAAACTACAAATGCCACCTTATCTGTGGCTCACAATGAAACTTCCTTTTACACAAAAGTTTGGTTTGGAAAATGGAAATCACAATACTTTCATTCATGCAGATTTGCGATTTAAGGAATTATCAACACTGGTCAATGCAGTGCAGTGCAATATCGATTTTCCTGCTTACTTAAAAAGGCTAGGAGTTTGGTTTACAAATTTGTACAAATGCAGTTCGCAATTTTTAATTCACCCAAAATGTTACTTCAAAATAAACACATGATGAATTTAAAGCAAGACTTTCATACCACCCTCACCTAAAGGCCCGTGTTGAAGGAAGTTGCACAGAAAAATGGGGATGATGAGGAATTTTTAATTTTCAGATCCCCCTCCACTTAAAGGTCCATTTGGGTATGTAGACAGTTTAGGCATGTTTAGGAATTTTTTGTTTAGGGACAAGGACACCCCTGTTCCTTAAAGAAGGCCAGGTCAACAGGAAAAATAGGATTACTTAATTGCGTTACAGGCTATAGTTTTTAGAATACATTGGGAATTAGCTTTGTTAATTTTGAATGTTAACAAAAGTCACCTCATTGTGTTTTGCAAAAGGGGAATTAATTAAATTAATATTCAGTCAACTATGCTAAGGATCTACAAAGTTTGCCCTCCACCAGCTAATGGAAAATAACCCACTAATGAAAGGAAATGGGTTGATTATATAGATCTCCACGCTGACCTTTTATTGGACAATACTTTTGAAAATCTCTGGGCTTGGCACGCAGACTTGTTGACATTTTGCTATCTAAACCAGTCATCATTTTCAATCTCTTCCACTTCCACCACCATTTTTGTGTGTCATTCTGTCAAGGTGGCTATGGCCTCTGTGAGGTTTCCATTCTCCTCATTGTGGAATGTGGAATGTGTATATATATATATATATATATATATACGTGCAGCAAGAAGGTCCAATGTTTGCACAAATCCCCCCCCCGATGGCTGTGATCAGATTGAGAGCATACCATGTGTCTACTGCACTCATCTCCTCTCTTATGGCATTAATGCCTTTCACAGTTGCACTGACTGTTTGCAATAACCCTCATCTGCTCATTTGTAACCATTTTGCATTTGTGGATGCCTGCAAACCAGGAGTAAAGAAGGACATAAAGAACACTGCCAGCCTACCAAACAATGAATGCTCATCTAGTATGGCATCATAGGCCTCTATTGGTTTAGCCAAAAAGTACTTTTCACTTTTACTGCGTTTGAGGGTTAGAGACCTTTTTTTTCTTAAGCGTGCATCCATTCAGGGGAAATCACCAATCTGTGCTTCACTATGAGGTACTACTAGACCTGGTGCACTTATTACCACCAGTAAGCACAGCCCTCCCCAATTTTGAGGGAGCTGCATATAGGCTTTTAAACCACAGGCCCATTAGTGGTCCATGAGTACGGCAGTGCCAAATTTAATGCCTGGTATATTCATGATGCATTTGCATCCCTCATTTTTACCAACTTTCACTGGGCCATTATTTCTAAAACATAACTTCGTCTCTTGCATTTTGTTTATGGGTAGTGGTCCTGCTTCATCTTCCACCCATGGTTATGGTTTGGCAGTTTGTTTCCTTTCTTCACAACACACTTTATCAGCATTTTTATTGCATCTATGGATGCAGACACCACTGCCTCTGCCCTACATCACATTACTCCATCAACCCATTCCCCCGAAGAGAATACTTTACCATTTATCTTGAATTGTGGACTTTTAAAACAATAACGTATCAGCCTTTCATGGTCACCCCTGCATTGTAACATTTCATGACCCTGTATTTGGACTTCCCATGTGTTTCGACTGTCAAGATACATTTTAGCACCTTTCTGGGAGGTGCTTTATCTACCAGACGTGCTTCAACATTACCCATCATGTATTTCTCCTTTATATAGTTATCTATGTATGGGAAGTCTACGTATGTCACATATATAATGGCTGACTGTCCTTCAAATGATCCTGTTGTCAGGCACAGTGCAAGATTTAACAAGCAATGTGCTATGGATTCAACTATTTATTTTTTGTGGTATGAATACTCTAGAGGCAGTCATGGCATGTGGGATAAGAGAGCCAGAAAAGCAAGGGCTATCCTGTCTCATCTATGGACCTCTTCTTCATCTTCTTCCTAGTATTCCTGTATTGACGATGTCCCTGCAAGTGTGAAAAGGGTAGTAATATCCCATAAATTCGGCTGGGATTAAGGGTTCATCGTGGATGGAAATGGGGGATACTGGGTCTCACCCAAGGACGTCCCTTTGGCATTCCCAAAGTCTCCCCTACCCAGGTGATCCTCCCTCGCATCTCCACCCCCAGGGTTGGGATCCAAGAATGATAGCCCTTCCCTGGCACCGGAGCAGAGGAGGATGGTAAGGAAGAAGTGAGGATGCCCTAAGGTTCCTCACAGTAGTTACAGAATAAAAGTTACTATTGAAAGGAAACTTCTTTCTAAAACAAAGTTAGCTTTTATATTAAACAATAATATGGTGGAACAGATGTTACATGCTCCTAAAAAGGGATAGGTGTTGTTATTTTATTTATACTGTGGAAGTGTTCATGCTTTATTTCAGGCATGCGTCGTTGAAAAGATGTTGACCTGTCTTGTCTGTATATCTATATGGAAACAATGTTTTTATGTTTCTTGCTGCTGATTGGTCATCGTCATCAATCTTGTTTGGACTCTTCTTAGGTCTTCTTCACATTCATGCTCGTTGTTGGCAGGCACGGGGGTCTCTCCTTTGTAGAGTTTTACGTTGCTGAGGTGGGCCGCCTTCCTTGAGACTTCATTGCTGTCTTTGTAAGTGCTTCACCTATGAATGGTCCATCAAAACAGGGCTTGTGCAACCATCTTATGAAATACTTGCCAAGGACCTTGTCTCCTGGAAACAGTACTTGTGGTCTTAATGAGGTCTCAGGATCAACTTGTTCATTTGCTTCATCAGTCTTCTTCGATACTCAGCGCAGGGCTTGTAGCTGTCAAGACATACAATTAAGAGACTCTGGCATAGCTATCAAATAATCATGCATTTCTGTCACTAACACAGTAGCTGCATTCTCTGCATCAGTGTGAACTCAGCAGGGAAGAGCAAGGGGCATGTGCATGTGGATTCAGGCGATGGTCAGAGCCGGGCTGATTACATAATGCAAATAGGGCTAACGGAAGGCAATGGAGCCAACCTTTTCTTTTAGTGTCTCTTAGTTTAGCAAACCACTCCTTTAGGAGGACAGTGAGGCCCTCACAGATGTTGTTTGCTTGTGGGTGATAAGCAGACAAGAATGTATGCTTAATACCCAACAGTATAGTAATGCTCAAATACCTCATTTACAAAATGCGGTCCATTGTCAGACTGGAACTCTTAGCATACTCCCCATCTTGAAAATACCTCACGTATGCGTGGACCTGCTTCTATCCATCCGGAAAAGGGACATACGAATCCTATCATATATCTATAGCTGTTGCAAATTTGAAGGATATCAAGGTAGTCGATATGCAAATGCTGAAATGGTCCAGTAGGAGGGAGTATTGCTACTCTCACCATTCGCACAGGATGGCCAGCAACAACTTCTGGCATGTCAAACAATTTACAACAGTCAAACAATTTACAACAAAATCTGCAACATGGTCACCCAAATTCAGGACAAACTACTCCTCTGAAATCAGTACTGCAAGACACTCTCTTGATGTGTGTGCTGGGTGGTGCAATTGGTCTAATGCTACTTTAAGCAGCCCTAGAGGCATGACTGGTTTCTCGGTGCTGTCTTGCTGACACAGTGCATCTGTGGGGGACAATGAGCACCCCCCTTCACTTCCATAACTCTTGCTGTTCTGGTGGTGCTCTTCCTTGTGATTCAGGTATTTGTGCTTTGGGTAGTGTATTAAAACCCTCCTTCACCATGTTGTATGCACATGTGTATCTGTTCGGTGCAGTCACAATGTCAGATATTTTTAAAAAATATGCTGCTCTTTTTGATTCAAGTTCAGTGGCCCCGTTGCCGCAAGAAATCAAATCCACACCTCTGGTGTGTGCTACATACTTCACCACTGCGATGGCCGATGGGAGTTGGAGTGTGTCTATGAGCATGGCCAATGGCAGTGCATGCTGCACTGGTGTGCCATCTGCACTTAAGAAGTCACACCTCTTCCAACATGGCAGTCTTGTGTGTCCTGTTGACAACGCATAGGCAGAATCAGAGAACACCACTACCGCCTCTTTTTCATGAACCTCAAGTGCCAAAATGAGCACTACCAATTCTGCTGCTTGTGCTGAGAAATGTGCAGGCAATCTCACACTTATTACTGCCTCAAAGCTATATTGAGTTTTGCTTTTACTACTGCTGCCCCGCTGTGTCATTCGCCAGTGCTCTGGTCTACTGATGAAGCCTCATCAATGAAGAAAAGTATCCCCCCTCCTAGGACATTTTCTTTGACACGTATTACATCATCATAGTAATCAGTCTCCTTCCTTCACTGGTTCTGCTCTGAATATAGCTGGATTCACCACTCAACACCTGACAATTTTGATTGATCGGTTTGATATAATTACTTTGTAACTGGAGGCTCTCAGTGTGGTGAAAGTGCTTTGGGGCTTTTCAAGTATAGCAAATAGGACATGCTGAACATATAATGTAACTGCGCATACCCTAGTTAAGCAGGCAGATTTCTCAATCACAAAGACCGCTGCCACCAATGCTTGCTCGCAGGGGTAATGTCCTCTGTGATGAATCCTATGGTCTCATCACTCCATTCCCAGCAGTAGCTTCTCCTCATGTGGCCAGGGGACAACATTCGCTAACTGTTCCTGGCCCTGGAGGTGGCCATATAAGGGAGGAACACATAGGGGAAGACAACCCACAACGGAGTGACACAGTATCATTGGATGATACATGTATACTCCTTTTCCTTCTAGGGATACCCCCTCCATTCCCCATGCCTTAATGGCATATTATCATGATTCCCTTCACCCTCCCCCCAAAAGCTACTGATAATACCTTCCCATACTCTGTATACAGGTCATCAAGAACTGACTTATCGTTCCCTGTATATAAAAGTACTGTGGCAAGGAAGCTGAGCGGAGTAATGAAGATCAAAAGAAGCCAGAAGCACAAGCTATGCTTTAGTGGTTGTGAGCGCATTCTTGATGCTGGGACATTTCAACTGTGGAGCCAGCTGACTGAGAAGAGACACTGGCTGGGAGAATCTCATCCTCTTGGTAGCGACGAGAGACTGCTGTGCTGTAGAAAAGCCTGTGGAGCTAACAGGCTCATGGAGAAGGCTGAGGAAAGCAGACTGCGGGAGCCAGTCTGCTGCAAGGGTGCCATGAAAGGAAGAGAAGGGAAGATTTCCTGGCATAGGTAGGCAGTGAGAGGAAACCTCTACACCCCGTGAGCATTGAGAATCTTAGAGCAGGCAAGTGGGAGCTGCGAGGGATGTGGAAGCCACAAAGCAGAGGCAGCAAACCTGGGAAGAAGGAACGGGATGCAGAAGAGCCACTTCCTGCTTAGCCCGGGAGAACCGACACATGCCAAAAATAATTGGTGAGGCTACCCAAGGAAAACTGGGACACCTGGGCATGTCGGCAGCCATACCAAAGGCAAATCAGAGTAAATGAAGCATACTAAAGAGACATAACAGAAGGAATACAAAATATTGTCAAGTTTGCAAGTGTGCCCAGTGAAACATATGAGCAAGTCCTGACAGGAGAATATACCAGGCAGATACAAGTTGCACGAGTATTGAGTGAAGTACATGAGAAAACCCTTGCATGAGAGTAAACCAGGCAGATTCAAGTTGGACAAAGTGTAAAGCAAATGACATGAAGGAGTCCTGATAAGGATACATCGGGTATAGTCACAGACTGAAATCAAATCATACTAAAAGGTGAAGAAACTTGGCAGGAGAGTATACCAGGTACACTACCAAGACTAACTGCCAAGTTGTTCTGCATACACGTTGTTTTTCTGACCAAAATAAACCCAAGAAATTCTCAAATCCTTAAAGGTTCAAAGTATAGTGAATAGAAATCCAGGGGACGGGAGTAATTCTCTGCAACTGTGAACTTTATCCACCTGGAACTTTTGTGCTGGAGTTACACCTATTTCTTTTTTAACATTTGTGCACTTTTCACATTCCCCTTTTTACCTCAGAGTTCATTTATAGCGTGTGAAGGCCAGGATAGTATTTCGGACACAGGACATTTTTGCTTTGGACATATTGACATTGGACAGACCCTTAGTTTTGGTTTTAGGAAAGGCAAATAGTCCTGGAATAGTCATAATGAGACATCTTCTAACCTCTTTTTGTTTCAATAAAGGGCTATGGCCCGAACCATGAGTTCTCTGTGTTTGCATCCCATTCCTGGCTCCTCACACCTCTCCTCAATGGATCTAAAATTACATTGTAGAATGCTAATGGTTTGTGTTTCATGGCAGTTTTCTTTCCGAGGACAGCCGTCATCACTACTCTATTTGAATGGGAAAATCAAAATAATTTTCATTGTAATGTGAGGCTTCCCTGCTGTGGCCGGAAGACTATGGAGGTGAACCGTGGAGAGGGGTATACGCCCAATGAAGAAAGGTCAACAGAAGCCCTCTTGGAGAAAAATCCTGTCCGGTTCCGGCAGGTTGGCCCGAATAGCAGATGGCAGTTGGCAGTTAAGGAAGCATCGATACTGAAGAACCTCAGCAAATCCACAGATGTAAGTATGACATAGGCCTGTCAAATTGGGGGGAAGGTATTGTTTTGTATATTGGGGGATTGTGATGAGATAAAGAGATAAGAGATATCTTCTGACAAGGATTGGGAAAGATCACGTTTTACACCTCATTACAGGGTAATAATAAGAGAGGGATAACCTCACCAGTATTTGGGAAGATGGCTGTAGTGCATTTATTTATGTAGTAGTTGCTGGCATCAGCCTAATGTTTTAAGACAGTTTAGGTTTTGTGAAAAGTGAACTGGTTGTGCATATTGGTGTATATTGCAGAGGACATGAAGTTGTGGTGTGGGCCGAGGAGTGTGGTCCAGTGTGGGAGCAGCACGGTGACACTGTTCAGAGTGTGAGGGATGGTTGTGGTGTCACTCAGAAGGCTTGGAGGGAACAGTGAGACGGGGCTGTTCAGAATGTGAGTGGTGTTTGTGGTGCCACTCTGAAACATTAGGTTATGCAGGAGGTGTGGTCTTGAAGAGAGACACAGAAGTATAAAGGTATTGTTGGGAAAGGGTTAAAAGGGTGTTAAAATGGAGGTGAAATAGAGCGAGTAAGAATTGAAATAAAATGTGATAAGTATTATTAAGTTAAATTGTGAAATATTATCATGGGAGACACTCCCGTCATTCACCAATGCAAAGCGTTACCCTGGTACAAGGACACATTTTGGGCCTCATTACGAGTTGGGCTGTATTACGGCAGTAAATACACTGGAATACTGCCCAACGGAATTACTGTTACTGCCACTTGGTCTGGCGGAATTACTGCTGGATTGCAAGTGACAGTGACAGAGTTAATCCCCATTTTTATAGTCTGTTGGGCTCTATGGGGAATTTTTGGTGGAATTAGCACCAGCAGAATTACTGCTGCAGTAATTCCACTGATTTTGTCTATCTTCCACACAAAGTGAGTGGATTTACCAGTGTGGGAAAAGTGTCAGTAATTCTGTTAGTGCCAATTTTTTCACACACTGGCATACTTGTAATGTGGCCCAAAAGTACCACACTCATTAGGTGAAGGACAGTGCGGGCAACATGTATATGCCCTGGTAAAGGAAAATAGTTAGAGAATCGACAATCCCTTCTGTAATTGTAGAAAATGTATGGGGAAGAGATAAAGGTGCCACTCCCGAAAAGAATGGATGCTCAGGCATGACGGTGTGGCATAGCACTCACGGCTCCTCCTCCTCCCCAGAGTATTTCGGAAGCGTAGGGGTTATATCCATTATGAGAGTTAAAAGCAGCAGCAAAGTACACTAATCCCACATATGCGCCGCCCGCATACAGTAGCGAAGACATTATAAGTGGTGAAAAAATAAGTAAACAAGGACCTGTGTCCACACTTGTGGAATATGACGAGCGTCGCGATTTATAGGCAAAATTAGTAGAAGCCGAGGAGGCGTACCAGAGAGACAGAGAGAGAGAGAGGAAGGCAGGGCAAAAAGGATGTGACGGCGATCATGCCGAATGAATGGGTAGGGTGACATATAATGCTCAAATTAAATGGAAAAAGCATGGATGATTTTAAAAAAAAGAAAGGGAAGTTAGAGAAGGAAGAAGAAAAAAATGATCCGGAAGAGACAGATAGATAGGAGAGGAGATAAAGAAAGAATGAAGAAGAACAAGAAACAGAAAAGAAGCTTGAGGCAAATAGAGAAAGGGAGAAGAGACAAGGAGAAGAAAGAGAAAGGGAAAGACAGCAATACAGAAAGTGAAAAGAAAAGCAAAAGGAGGAAGAGAGTGACAGATAAAGACAACAACAGATAAAAAGACGCAGGGAAAGGTGAAGAAAAGATGTTGATGATATTATTAGGGGGCATATGGTCCCAGACAAAGAGAGGGACCAGAGACAAGAACAGAGAGAAAGAGAGAGGAGGTCGAAAGACACCACAAGCAAGTAGATGAGATTCTTAAAAAACATAATCTTTCAGATGATGGAGAGTAATGGGCCATACGAAGGAGGATTGGTAACCTGTATAGGAGTGGGAGGGATGGCACTAGCAGCATGATGGGGAGTAGAAGTGGGTCTCCACAAGATGGAGGGAGGAACATATTGGAGGAAGTGATGAATGGAACGTATAGGACATTGAAGACAGAGAAAATGATGAAGGTGATGGTAGTGATGATACTACTTTTGAAGATGAAGAGAGAGAGGAAAGCGGAGAAGAGGAGGCCACACAAGCCTCTTCTACAGGCATAGGGATAGGGAAGGAGATAGCATGGTTAGATCTTAAAGAACCAGTGAGGAGGCTAGAGACCGTTGAATATCCTAAACACCCTAAGATGCAATCAAATAGTTTAGGAGAACGCCGTACATGAACAGATTGAGGAATTTACTAGGACGGGAAAAAAATTGTAGAATAGACATGGTGACAAAGACGAAAGGTGCGACTGCACTCAGACAGGGGACTGGGTTCACACATTTCCCCTCATTAGAGAAAGGGGGAGGACTGCCACAATATATTCCATGACCACAAATGGACAAAATAATTTGATATGTGAATTGCCATCAATGATATCAGCGGCGAGTAAATGGATCTATGAATTAGAGAGAATGCCAGCTTAGATGACCTTAGCAGTAGGTGACATAAAAAGCTTGCTTGCTGCCATATTAGGGGAGCAATCAGATGACATTTGGATGTGGTCAGGCTATCCTGGAGTGACTGCACAAAATACCACGTATGACGGAGCACCCTTTAATAACTGTTGAGGTAATGCATGGAGAGCACATAGGATTCAGTCAGACAATAACGCCATTATGACTCATAAAATGAGAGCGGACGAAGATCTATCAGCGTATCATCAGAATAGTCAGGAGAAGTGGAGGTTAGAAACCAGAGAACTGTGAGACAAAAACAGAACATTTTATGCCAGGGACATCCTGAGGAAGTGCAAAGCCCAATGCAAAAGATTGTGGGAATGGAAGTGATGCTGTGGGCAGAGATTCAGATGACAATCTTTCATCATTGTTGGTTAAAACAAGAACAAAACAATCTTGAGGACAGGAAGATTGAGGCAGCAAGATTAGTTCTGAAACAACTGTCAAATATTCTCAGTGGAAGGAGCAATATTGAAAAGTGGCGGGGAAGGTTTTAATGTACAAGGTACACAGTAGGTACAGCCAGCACAAATGGACATTTGTCAGGAAGGGCAGAGTATAATTTTGTCCCACAAGGGCAAGGGTTCATACCCAGGGGCAGAGGGTTTGGATTTCTAGCTCCACAAGGAGCAGGGTTTAATGGGGGGGCAACCTAGTTTTGGGGGACAGACACAGCAATGTTGGATATGTGGGAATATGGGGCACATTTCAGCCAATGCATAAGCAGGGGAGGGATGCAACAGATCTTTCCTTTTGTTATTTCAGCACTTTGAGTTAGTTCTCATGAAGTCTTGAGGCCTTTAATTTACTTAGGAGCGTGTTACAGGTTTCATTTTTGAAAAGATGGCTTCCCATTACTCTTCCATTTCGATGTTAGTCAGCTATAGTCGTATGTCATTTATGTTGCATTCATCTTATACATTGCTTACGCTAGTGTCTTCATGTCTTATGGATGTCATGTTAATTTTCTTCATGTATTAATGCATGTATTACCTAGTGTTTGGATTTTTCATGATGAGCCATCATTTGCTTTGTGTCTAATGCATGCACATGTATCTTTTCATTGTCAGTTTGTTTATTCTTGCCATCTTTAGCTTAGATCATGTCCATCTCCTGTTGTATCTGCCTGGGATAAGGGCAGTACGGTTGCTTTAGTGAGTAACGTTTCTCACCTATACAGTACGGGGCTGGGGCAGGGGCAGTTGCTATTGATGACATAACCATCTGCTTCTCAACAACGTCTACAAATCCAGAGTGCCTCATTAATTTAAAATCTGCTTTCCTTTTGTTTTCCCCTAAAAGGATGGGTCAGTAGAGATTTTTATTAGTTTTGTACATTTCTGTTAGTTTTATTAAAGATCCTATTTTTATAGAACCTTGGTTGGACTAACACCATAGTATTATTGTTTGTGTTGCACCTGTGCCAGATCACACCCCTCGTGAAGAGAATAGCCTGCCCTCGTCCCATGTTACCAAAAGAGGGCAAGTAGGAGTACCTGTCGGGCTGGGACTGTTTCATTTTAGGATTGGGATCACTGCTGGTTTACTAGAAGTCTGGGACTGTGTAGGCTTTAGCTTTAGCCACTACTCATCCCTGCTCACCTGCAGAGCAGTAGACTGTCACATATACATGGGTAGGAAGACAGACAGACAGACAGACAGACAGACAGAGGATTTACCTAATAATGATTCTCTTTTTACCTATAGCATTTAACTTGTGTACAAAAGCGCGCAGAGCTCATTTTAATTAGGTTTTTCCTATAAGAACAAAAACGTGAAGTCCTGGGAAATTAGGTCAAACAGTCATTTGATGTTTTAATTAATTTGATCCTTCTTCTGTAATAAAACCTGTAGTACGGTTTTTGGAATGACTTGCTTTCTATCTTGTTTTATTGGCTTTCTGCAGAAATTATACTGAATTACTATTTTTAAACTGTATTAGAATGGAATCTGTACTCATCTACGTGGAGTGGCTTCACATTACCCATAAACAATTATATTTTTCCTAACCCCTCGTTCAAGAATGTTATTGTGTCTTAGTGACTTTCTCCTCTGTTTTTTTAAAGTTTTTGTTAATTGGTTTTACATCTTTATTGTGTCTGCCTGGCTTGTATTAGGGGAAGCAGATGTTACTGTTGCGTGTCATTTCGAGAGTACTTATCTGACATTGTTATGGCCCTGTAGCACTGCATGCAGTCTGGGTGCTCCAGCCTGCTTGATTCTGGGTTTGTCGAGGACCAATGCCTGACACGGCATAATAAATGCTATTGATGAACACATTGCAGAAGAGTAAACATTTGGCACGTTTGTACTTTGCAAATGAGAATTAGCATCGCATTGCGTGCAGACTAGCATGGCTTATTGGTAGAATATCATTACCGGTATCTGTCAGCATTGTAATGCTTTGTTTGCTATGGGTGTGGTTGTAAAGGTTTGTGTTATTGGCTACTGTGACAAATTGAAGGTATTTATCTCTTCTCACCAGGGGGGAGCCAACCCCTGTGAGGCTAGGGAGGTGAGCCTGCTAAGCAAGACCCTAGATAGGGGTCTGGGATAGTGAGACTTCACTGAGAGTGACTCCCCTCTCGGGGACAAGGACTCTCATTCCTGTAAGTAACTCCCTGTCCTGAGTACGGTATTGCCCCAAAATAACGTTAACAAAATGTTGAATGCGCGTTTCTGCACATTTGGCATGGTGGAAAATGACGAATCCCAAAATGTTGAACTAGGTGAGCAGGAGTGTCCCCCCAACATCTAGCTCAGTATTATGGGCTTTGGGGGATACAGGGGTGTCCCCCGCATACATTAAATGCAAAGCGGGGGCAAATTAAAAGAATCTCAAAAGCTTGAGTTTCAAAATGCGACCAAGTCAGCTTTGCAATTTTGAAACCCAAGCTTTTCGGAATTCTCTTTTTTGAACGTAGATCCCAATGTACATTGTCTGCCTACATGGGGATCAGAAAGACTGTTGTTACTTCTATTTTTGATTCAACTGGTAGTGAGATTTTTTCAATCTCTTTGGCTTCTGATAATTCCTGATCCTTCATGAACTCCACAAAGAGGTACATCAAACCATGAAGATCTTGCAAACAAAGAGAGAGAATCCTACGCATAGCCAAGCCTCTGATGGGAGGACGTCCTGGAGGGGCTGAGCCACGCTAGACCATGGAACCAGTGGTAGCATGGAGAGCAAGTGAATTGTTAGCAACATACCGGAGGTCTGGCATTCTGACTGGCAAAGAAACCAAGATTAAGCCAGAGAAAGTGATAGAAAAGCAACTTTCTTGCCTGGTAACACGTCCACACGGAAGCCATGGTGGGCCTGGGGCCAGTGAACTGATTCTAAGACCAGACCGCAGCAGAGAGATTGGATCCCCGAGCTCTGCATCAGAAATGCATTAGCTGCCGAGCCGCCCATTGGAAGGGAAAGAACTCCCCCAAAGAGGTAATGCTGTTGAGCGGGGCGAACCATGATATTCGAGGCTGAGAAAGCCACAAGGGTCACGGAAGCCAGATAATCCTGAGCAGGCAAACACCCTATGAAAGCCGAGTTAAAACAAGCCTATCAGGAAGCCAGAGGACTTTGGTGAGTCCTAAGAAACCAGGAGACATTAATATTAAAGTCTGGGAAAGCCACAAGGGTTATGGGAACCAGATAAACCAGAGCGTGCAGATGCCATACCAAAAGCGAGCTAAAGCGAGCCTGTCAGAGGGCACAGGGTTTTGGAGAGCCCTGGGCAACCAAGAGACAGTAATACCCAAGGCTGGGAAAGCCTCAAGGGTTAAGAGAGCCAAGAAAACCTGAACGGGCAGAAACCCCACCGAAGCTCCGGTAAAGCAAGAGGGCCAGAGGACTTTGGGGAGCTCAGGAACACGAAACATACCGAGCAGAACTGGAAAGAGAGAGAACATGGAAAATTCCAGTCCTTAAGCACAAAACAAGAACATTGTCAGGTACCAAATCGCCAAATCGAAAATGGTGCAATTGTATTAGGAAAACCTTTTCTTCCTGGGAAAAGGGAGCCATATGGAAGGTTGTATACGAATTGATCGTTTTACAACTGCTCGAATGACAATTGACCTTTTCACAATTGACCGAATTGTGAAGGTCAATTGTACCATATATGTGAGGGGAAACCCCCCACAACCACCCACCCAACACCAAACCCCCCAAAACCCATATATATATATATATATATATATTACCAAACCGATATATATATATATATTCGGTCAATTGTGAAAAGGTCAATTGTGACCCTTTGAATTCGGTCAATTGTTCATTCGAACAATTGTAAACGACCAATTTGGGTAATACCATATGGAATACATGTAAAGACTTACAACTTTGACATGCAGAATCTATAATGAGGCTGAGGACTGTACCATGAGAAACTGATGAACTTTTAAAACAAGCCTTCTTGGAAAAGGGATCCAAGTATTGGGCCAAGCGAACCCCAAGGACAGAGGCTCTTGCTACGGCCTCCATTTTTTGCTAATTTTTCCTAAGTGGTAGGGTCAGTTATCTAACAGGATTTGGCCAAGGACTATTTCTTTTAGACTTTGACACGCACCCTTACTTTTAGTTTTGTTAGGCAGGGAACTAGTGGTAGGGCTGGATAGACATTTTGTCCTTATTATTTAAATTAACATCCTTGAACATGTCACTACTTAGTCTTTCTCCTTCTGATTCGCCACACTGCATCAATTGCTAGTTTATGTTATCTGGCCTCCCATCTACCTTGTGTACAAGGCTGAGTGTCACTATTATTGTTAATGTATGGTACATTCCTAGGCCAAATAGTATTGTCAGACCATGTATGTGTTAGACATATGCATAGGCTGTGGGGGATGTTCAATTAAATATTTGCTACAGAGGTAGTTAGAATATTGGCTTATTCCTTCATTGTTGTTTCAATTTTCACAGAAAGTCTAAAGAATACACCAATTCTTGGAGCCTGTTCAATGGTTTTTATTGGATATTTGTGTAGGGCCATCCCTCTCGCTATCTTCTTACCCTGATTTGCCTACACCATAGCCCAGATGTCCCTAAATCCCATGGTGGTCTCTAGAGATCAGTAAACCCTACTGTGAGATCTGGCTGGGTAGGGGTGAAGGCTTAAAGTCAATCACCTTATCTATTACTCCCACCAGGATCTTCTAGGTGAATCCTAACCTAAGGTCCCACAAGAAGAATTATCGTACTAAGTGCTGCCTTCCAGTCACCCACCTCTCACTCGGTCTTTACCTCTCACGCACTTGTACTCCTTGCCCTGATGATCTTTCCATCCTTTCCCTTCCTCCTCCTTTCCACCCCCCTCTTCTACTCACTCAACTTTTCCTCCCTCTTTCTCTCTCTCTCTCTCTCTCTCTCTCTCTCTCTCTGTCCCTCTGATGTGCTCGCCAGTACTCTCCCCTCTGAATACTCTCCACTACTCCTTCTTCCCACGCTACACTCCACTCAATCAACCCCTCTTTCTCTCACAGTCACCTATTTTTTATTCCCTCGTTCAGCTAATTCAATCACCCTCACATTTACCCCCTACTCTTACACTTAACCTCAATCACTCACCATACATGCACTCTCATACCCAAGTTCTACTTTTTCTCAGCAACTAATAAACTTAGTTACAACAGCAAGATTATATACATGCATACAATTATAGCGAAATTATATACATACATAGAAATTTAGGTACACTATATGTAACAAGCGGACCACTTACTGGCATTGGAAGTATAAACAAGTAAAGGTTAGATAAAGTATGTACAAATGAACAGTGTGATGGAGGGGGGTGCTCCTCGCGGTAAAACCTGGCAACATGTTGCGTTTAATGATGCTACTTTTTCAACCATAGGACAACGTTAGTCCGGAAGTTGTAGTAGGGAAGGTCCATTCTCAGAGTGGGAGGTAGGGAGTTCCACAATTTAGCTGCTTTCACCGGGAAGCTGTTTCCCCCCTATTGTGGAGCTATTGAAGTTAGGGATAGAGAGGCAATCTTTGTAAGCTGTTCTTGTGGGTCTCAGGGAAGTCTGTCTGTGAAATCTGTCGACCAAGTAGGTGGGAGCTGCGTTGTTAAGAGATTTATGAGTAAGTGACAGGGTTTTTAGGAGAATTTTGTCATTGATAGGGAGCAAGTTATTCTGTTGGCTATATGCAGAGATGTGGTCTCTTCTGCAGATGCCTAATGCCGCTCTGAGGGCGTTATTTTGTAAGGTTTGTATTTTACTGGTGATAGCTTTGGTAGACCCTAGATAAAGGGCATTTCAATAGTCCAGGCGAGACAAGATAAGGGCTCTGGCAAGGGTTGTGCAGCTGGTATTGGAGAGAAAGGGCTTGGCTGCACGAATCAGTTTACAAGTGTAGGCCGTAGAGGATGCTAAGGAGTTCACCAGTTTGTTAAATGAGTCCAGGTAAAAACCCAACCTTTTGACCTCTTGTCCTACTTTGATACTGTTGCAATATATTATAAATGAGGACTAGACATGGCCTAGTTTCTTTAAGCTAGAGGTGGTGCCTAGGATGATGAGTTCAGTTTTATCATCATTCAGGCATAGTCCGTGTGTGGCCATCCTTGCCTGGATGATGATGCACACTCTGTTCACCAAGGCCAAATCCTTTTCATAATCCCCAGAAAGTGGAAGGAGGATCTGGGTATCATCTGCATAATTAGTGTAGGTGGTACTGAGATGATCCAGATCATCGAAAAGTGGCTTGGTGAAAATGTTGTAAAGTGTGGGAGAGACAGAAGAGCCCTGTGGCATGCCACAGGTGATAGGAATAGGGTCTGCTGCTGCTGTGGACAAGAAGACCCTCATGGTTCTGCCATTTAGGAAGGATCTAATCCAGGTGATAGCATCATCAGAGAAGTGAGCGGCTGTGTTGAGGTGGGTGCATAGGATAGTATGGTCGACCAGGTCGAATGCAGCCGAGAGGTCTAGGAGGAGGAGTAGGGCGGCTTTACCGTTGTCTCTAAGCTCATCGACTTGGGTCTTAAGGTCAATGAGGGCAGTCTCTGTCCCATGTTGGGGACGGAAGCCTGATTGTCTAGATCCTAATAGGTGGTGTGCTTCCAAGTGCTTCTGTTTTTGTACGTAGGCAAGCTTGTCCAGGATTTTTAGGAGAAAGGGTACGGTCGTGATAGGTCTATAGTTTGCTGGCGTGGATGGGTCAAGGGTGGGTTTTCTTAGGAGTGGAAGTACCCAGGATTGTTTGAGATTGGTGGGGATGGTGCCAGAGGAAAAGGATGCATTAATTAACTTTGTGATGAAGGGGGAGAGGTCTCGGGCAGCATCCTTGATAAGCTGTGCGGGCACAGATCACCCTGACAGTTGGAAGGTTTCAGTGACAATATGATTCTTTCTACTTCGAGTATGGAAACTTTGGTGAAGTTGAAACGGGTAGATTCAGTATCTGTAGTACTCTCGATTGATTTGGATGGGGGCGTTCATTTAAAGAAGCTCTTTTGCAGGAAATTTTGTTTTGTAAAGTGGAAATCTTGTTGGCTAATGCATTTTGGATCTCTGAGCACCAGTTTCTATCTTTGGTACATGTATCAGATGGTGCTAAAGGAGTCTCTATTTCTTTGAGGATAGAGAATAATTCCTTCATATTTGATTTAGCTTGGGATATGCGAGAGTCGAAAGAGATTCGTTTTGCTAGGCATATTTCTTTTTTGTAGAGGGCTGAGAGTTTAGTGAGTTTAGGTTTATTGGCTACGGATGGAAGTTTTTCCAGGTGGCCTCACAGTTTCTTTTTTGCTGCCTTAGATTTTTGAGGAATGGTGTAAACCATTTGTTCAGATGCATTTTGGGCTTACTTGGTCTGAGTTTGAGGAGGGCAATTAGGTCCAGCGAGGAGGACATGATTTTATTGTATTCTTCAACCAAGGTCTCGGGATCCGAATTGTCAGGGAGCATGTTGAGGGTGTGGAGTAAGGTCGGGATAAGTCTCTCCACAGTGATACTCTTTTTATTTCTGGTTAGCATGGGTGGAACCCTGATGGCCAGCGGGGGTGGGGATCTGATAGTAGAAAGCATGAATGACACAAGGTGATGGTCAGTCCAAGCTAAAGGTGAAATAGCGATGATGTTGGCTTGACAATTGTAGTCAGCCACCTGACTCTTCTACTCCCCAGTGCACTATCCTTCCTCTGAGTGGTCTCTCGGTCTGCCTTCTCCTCCCTTGACCTCACCCGATCAATGCACATCTCCTTGAACGACCCGCCTCCTTTATCTTGCCAGGCCCCTTCCATTGGTCCTCATGCTCAGTTGGTTCCCTGGGGTAAATCCCTGCCTTGCTGCCCCCCAGGGGGTCAGGTTAAAGAGATGAGAAACCATAAAACGGTCCTTGAGCCCCATTCCCTTTTTGCCCAAAAGGTCCGCTGGCCTTCTGCAATGCTACAAACAAAGTATAGTTCACAGTTTATATTTGTGGTTGGAAGAGTGTCTGGATTGTTGGTGATGGTTGACATTCTGCTGGCTTTCTGTTCGCTGCCACATTCCTCTCCGGTGAGGTGTCTGAACAGGTCTCTGCCACTAGGATTGGTGGTCTCAGTGGAACAAGAGAGAAAACTTGTGGCAGCATGTTGCATGGCAAGAATGGAGCAAGGAAAAGTGGTACTTGGAAATGTAATCCAGGCACATGTAGAAGGGACATAGACTGGGGCCCTTCCAACTTCCTCACCACACCACTGGGGCAGGACTGGCTCTGCCAAACACACTGGTAGGTCTCCTGCCCCAGGTTGAGTGGAAGACCCATCCCTCCTACAAAGAGTCAGGCCCCTGAAACCGTCATACAATGTAAAGAATTAGAAAATATTTAAAAACATTCATATAAATAACATTGTTTCCATCAGATAAATAATGAGGTGCCCATAACTGTACCAAAGACTCCTGACCTTTCTTAGCAAATTAGCATACACGCAACTGATGGAAGTTACAGACAATGCTTTTGATACATTTTTCGATATCTCTGTATCAACTCAAGGTACGTACATGATAAGAAAAGTTCTGGAAAATGTCCATCTAGTTAGTGAGACCACTACTGCAGTATTTGATAGATTACATTCATTGGTCCACCTGAATCTCCCAGCAGAAATAAGAGAAATGAAACATGATCATGTCAGGCTATGGGCAATATATGGTTTTGGTTTTCATTGGTGCAATGGGTTTTTTAAATAAAGTTATAGCAGGAACGCACTTTGGACATCTCGTTGTTTAAATGATGGAAGAATGTAAGGTATATTCATGTTTTGAAATATTTTGTATTTTTTACAATAACAAAGCAATATAGGAAGAAGCTAATATTTGATCTACCTCTGCAGCATAAATGGAATCCAACATCTCCCACAGTTTATGTCTAAGTCTAATAGATGTTTTAGGTTTTTAGTATATTAGGTTTTCAGGGTGTATCTGCCCATTCTTGGCCACTTGCCAAGTCTTGGGTTGCTCAGGTCATAGTATTGACGAGACATAATCTCACAAGTGCTCTGTTGACTGGCACCTTGTAGTCAGTACTGAGTGGCCTAGCAGTCACATCAAGCGGAAAGGACAATTGCCTGGAAAATACTATCCTGACTGTTTTGTTGTCTTTGATTGCGTTTTCTTTTATTTGGGGAACTAGCCTGTTACCTTTTAGGTCAGAATCTGTATATAATCTCAATAAAACCTTGAACAAAATGCGTGCCCTTAGCATCCTTATTGGTCCCTGTTGATTTATACATGACACCACCCACACACCCCTTCAGAACAGTCATCAAACATCAGAACACTACACCTTTCCAATCAACTTATATATCACATTATCAACCAATGCATTCTTGCATCACTAAGACTCGAAGCACCACTCTGGACACAGATGAATTGTGTGTTCTCAACACGACCCACCTGGAAACTGACTCACATATTGTAACATGGTATTTCCAAACAGGAAGAATCAACATAACCGAAAAACCTCTTGCATTTTATCATCTACCCATTAACCAAACACCCATTTTTTTCAGATCTACTAGAGGATCAAGAAAGCTTGCAAATGGCATCAGGGTGCAGTACACAGGCCAACAATATAACACAGCGGTTATGGTTCTGTCCCTGGTAAATGTCAGGGGAGAAATTTAAAAATGAATCTATCCCTGAGGAAGCTACCCTGCACCTACACCTATTTCAATTGCTTCATCCACAATAAAAGATAAACATTCCAGAGATCTAGAGTGAGCTATCGACAGGTTCATAAGGAATGGTGGTGCCCAAGACTGAAAAACGGATCCCTATAGAACACAAAAGACAGAAGGGTTCTTGGGTTCCAAACCTACTTAGATCATTTGAGGTGTTGGAATTTTTCTACTTGGGGACATTGCTTGAAGAATACAGCTGTATGGGGCTGGGTCTGAAGAGAGCAACCGATTCACCTCACACATCTGAATGTGATGCTTTACATGTCTGTACATAACCAGAGCCTGGCCTCACATGGAAGGCTATATGACCGCCTTCAAAGAAATACAAAGAAGTTATCACATTGCTAATGCATACTTCTTCAAATATGTGCAGATTAGACAATACCTACAGGTTTTGGTATTCAAGGGTAAAAAGTAGCAAAATGGCTCAAACACACTTTTCAGATCTATTGACCTTGTCCTTAAATACAATATAGCTAAACATCTTGATTCTGGCTTTCATGAGGAAATATTAGAAGAGATTTATTGTAAGGCCTGGAAGACAATTGTTAAGTACCTTCAGGGAGAGAGGTTATATGGAAGGTGAACAGGTGGTATTTTAGAGTCCACATTGAGATGGAACACTGGACTCAAGGAGCCTCTGCTTGTTACTAGAGGGTCTTTGACCAAGGAGGTACCGAATAGCATCTTCTGGGTGTACTGCAAATTGGATTGTTTCGCAAAGGAGTGAGCAGACAGAACTGTGTCCATTTCTCAGTGGCGTCATTGTTCAACTGAATCTGAGAAAGGTTGGGAGATACCAAATGGTCAGCAGCTGATGCCAACCAAACCACCCTTCCCTTAAAAATGGAGGAAAGAAGAGACATTAACGTGGGAAATGTAACACATCATGCATAATGTCTGACAGAAGTTGAGACCCCTCTTCACATGTTGGCAGTCCCCGTAAGACTCAAACACAACCTGTGCAATAGGATCAACCATAGGATCAGATGCCATCAAGAGACAGAGAATCATGACATGTGTGGATAATTTGTATTGCATAGGGAGCATAAAACAGATGACCCCTGCATACGGAAGCTCCACAAGTTTCTGACTATGAAGCGTGGCCCAGGCAGCTCCAAGGCACATTTTTCTACCAGAAAGGAGAAATTTGACTGGATAATCTGCCCCTATCAATGGGCAGACTTGGAAGCACCAAATGATGTCACTCATCAGGGCTGTCTCCTACTTTCTGTAGGGGAAGCAAGGTATCACAAGCAGAGACTGACACAAAAGAAATAGGTGTTCAGAACCTTCATTTACTATTTGTGGGGTTGGAAAACCTCTAGCTTGCCCTTATACTAAGATGGAAGTAGTCTCTCCCATCAAAACGAAGAAAGCACAGTCCTAGTCAGTCTTTTAGTCAAAATAAAGATTTCATATACTAAAAAACCTAATGCCTGCTCTTACACTTATAGAATAACTGTGAAAAGGGATGTGTATATAAAAAGGAAAAATAGTCTTAAAGAAAATACCTGAGCAACATCTATTCCCCACGTTTACATAGCATGGGGTAAAGTGACACACTCTGGTTGGGTGAAAGGCTTTGGCTCTGGTTGCAAGGATACAGTTCTCAATGTGGATAAAGGCTTACTTACTTAGCCTTCCAAATTAAGTTCCTTGTTCTACTTTTCAAACACGACTCGGTTTCTTCTGGTTTCACAGTTCAACAAAGTTCCCAATATTAAGGTTCGCATTACAATTCTTTGTAGGTCTCCCTCCATCTGGCTTCGGACCTCTCAGCCACAATGCTTAGGGGCTCCCTTCCCGAAGCTTTTATCATTAACAAAGGTTTCCTTACACTTTTCTTCCTGTCAAAGACTTTTGAATGTGCAAAGCTTTGTCAAATACCTCTGCAGGACCACGTTAACTTTCGTTCCCTTTTTACTGTTAGCTCCTCCCCCAATGCCTCTTGGTACCTGTAGTTCCAAGCATAAAGATTCCATTCAGTCTTGTACTCTTTTGGTTTCCAGTCATCGGGATCACTTCTTCAATTTAGCATTACAAAGTTCATTTCAAATATCTTATGTTTCTTTCACTCACTTTGCCACATTTATGAGATCAAGAAACCTTGCAGAGACTTTTGACTGGGAACTCTTTCTCTGCCGGACCACTCTGTTACTCTGTATCTCTCTTTTCCTAACTGGACTACAAGTCCCATAAGGCTTGCTCTTGCCTCTTTATCTTTGGTGCCTTTCGCAAACAGGACTCTTGATTCATTGCCACACCCACCGGTAGCATTCAGGCTTTCCACTTCATCCGGCTGGTTTGCGGGCAAGGCCTTTATCATCAGCCTCTCTGCTCCTCTCCAACACTCTTGTTTATCCAAGAGGAGAATGGCCCATTTCCTGACACAAAAAGGGATATTTTCCCGAGCTTCTTGGCTCCACATCACAAATCCTTCTATGCTCTGGTAAACAAGGTTCTCCCGCCTGGCTTTCTTTTTTTTTTGTTTGCAGCTGAACAGCCCCTCTGCCTTCTGTGCTTTGCTGCCTGATCCATGTCAGCCCCTGTTGAGCTACTCCTTCTCGTGTCAAGCCTTGCTTCTTGAGTGCTTGGGATTTGGGTAGGGATCTCAGCCTTGAAGCATCTGTCCTCTCTTCCCAAGAGCAACTGCCTTGTCCTCTCCTGCAGACTCCTTTTAAACACCTGTGAGAGGTTAATGTGCTGCAGGTGTATGGTCAGGGTTGAGCCTGCCTGACCTTTCCTGTCGTCGTTAACAGGACAGCCTGTTGTCAAAATGGGAGAGTCTGTCTGTTGTGTCTTAGTGTGTGGTTTCTCAATACTCTTATCCTCTCAGTCCCTCTCTTCCTTTTCCCAGTGTTTGAGTAAAAAAGGGGGTGGGCGGTTGGGAAGTCAGAGTACCCTAAATAATAGGATGGGGTAGGGGTGTTGAAAATAGGGGGATACCGGGTCTCACCATTGGGTGTTCCACCCCCACTGCCTCAGGAACCCTCACCCAGGTGATCCTCCCACCTTAGTCCACCCCCAGGTACTGGTTCCAAAGGCGATGGCTGTGCCCTGGCCATCTGGGCAAGAAATCCCCGGGGAACCATCTGGTTTCTCACTTTTTCCTATTCTGTTCTTTCTCTCTTCCCTTACCCCAGCTCAGAAAGCAACTATTCTTTTGAAATTCCTCTCATGCATGTTGATGTTCTAATCAAAACTAAAACCAACCTAAAGTCTATCCTTAAAAACAAATACAAAAGTTGTGAGGTTTTCTTTAGAAAGAGCGTGGGTTGACATGTGTAGCTTGTTGGATTGAGATGGAGATGTTTTGGAGGGAGATGGATGAGAATTTCATATCAGAGTCAAACTGTTATTTCATTTGTGATTAGTTTATTGTTGTTTTTTTATTATTCAGAAGGGGGTTGTTCAGATTCTTAGACAGGGTAGGGGCTGAGCGGGCAAGGCCCACCCAAAATCTGCAAATGCCCAGCCAGCAGCCCTGTGTAGGCATGTACAGATGTTAATGCTACTGTGGTGGGCCCAACTATATTAGCTTCAGACTCCACCTGTTAGACAATACTGGCTATGCCGGGGGGAGTCTATCTCACATTTTCTAAAAGCTTTCACTGTAAATGATCTAGTAACTTTATTGTCAAAAACGGGGTAGGCACAGTTTTGGTGACTATAAGCAGGAGTTGTTTGTATTTGGTGGTCATGTCTGAGATGTCTAGGAAGTGGCAGCTGTGTAGCAAGTGGTTCAGGCTGGTGATGGATAGTTTGATTGGGGGATAGATATTGGTTGGAGTGTGGTATTGTTTTGAAGCAAGCTTTGACAGATTGATTCGTCCAACTATTCGAGTTGGCTTTCTGTGTTTTCTCTGCACATTTCGAAGGGTCTAGAGGAGGTTCAACGCAGATCCCCAGGTTCCTACTGCATCACTAGCCTTCAAAGAATGCTTTCTTGCAAATCCTGTGAAGACACCAACCCGGAGCACTATAGAGAGACTTGTGTAAAATTGGGCAACAGTTGTCCAAGGGGTGTTTGATCCAGCACAGAAGACAAAAATAGAGAATGGTGAAACTTGCCTGAGAGTAAGAGAAATTGAACGCTAAGCTTCCATTTAGGTCCGAAAACTCCCACTGGTGTCCCTCTGTCTTGTGGGGAAAGTAGGGAGAATCTCAGAACCCCCTTTGAATTAAGAGAAGTATCCAAACACTAGCTGTCTATGGGCCTCATCACGAGTTGGGTGGTAACACCAGTGCTAATAGCGCTGGGGCTATCTGCCCTACCGCCAAACCCACTGGTGCTATTAGCGCCACATCCCGGGTTTGGCGGATTTGGAAATCCCCATTCCCCATTGAGCTCATTCGGGAATGTCCCATTCCCCATTGGGCTCAAGGGGGAAATTGTGCGCTGTAAAGGAGGCCCCAGACATGACCTGCACCCCGGCCCCTCAGTTCGAGCTACCAAGAGGGTATTCACCAAGGTATGTGACGTATGAGGAGCAAATGAACCAAAAGAGAGCCGCACTGGAACTCTGCCCTGTGTACATAAGAATATCTGTACCGGTTGAAGCAACCATAACTCGACAACCCTGGTCAGCACGGTACCCTATCAGACAGCCATACCAGCCGTTGATAAGAAATGAGGAGTGCCTACACACGGTCCATGAAGAGACCCCAAAAGCCTTAATGGAAGGCCAGTGGAAATGACACAAGGGCCTGAACAGATCAGAGAATGAACAAGAGCAGCTATCGGAGATAACACGCCAGTGCAAGTAACTACGAAATTGAATGGAATGAACTTATAGAAGAGACAATGTTAAAACGTAAGGAAATGTTGCTACGAGACAAGATGGAAGCAACCGTTCTGTTAAACGTGTGTAAATAGGCTTGAAACACAAGATGCTAAGATATCGATACTGCCTGCAATGCTTAGTAGAAGATAGAGTGGTAAGCGCCAACCATATAACTACCTCAATAAGGCACATTATACAAGTGTGACTCCATTTTGTAAAGGCAGAAAGGTACCCAGGCGGCCAGAGGCCTGACAGGCCAGGTTTCGAAACCCAGCCAAAGGCAGGAGAAAGAGCGGAATCAAAACTCAGCAAAGAGCTGCTCATTCTTAGGAAATCGAGGTCAACCAGAGAAGGGGAGAAGAGCATGAGCTCACAAGACTCCAACTACAGAGCATACCAGCCCGTCCGTGAAGGTCAAGATAAGAGAGGCCCATGCAGGTGGCCAGGCTGACACAGAATTTAATGTACAAAAGGCTAGAAACTGAAGCAGATTCACGGTGAACCAACACGTGACCAGCCAGGCGCGAAGAGGTACCACCGCCTGATGTCATCCAGAACCCGAGGATGCCATAACTTTTCCTGATAAGAGGCTACAGTTCCGAGGCCCTACCCAGCCAACTAATTGACACATAGCCCTAAAACAATGATTGATGGAAGGGAGGAAGGGTGAATCTTGGGGCACTAGGCACCTGGGTGTCTATTCTGCATGCTGCTAATTAAAGTGGATATTTATGTTTGGGGGTGTGACTTGCCCAATCACAATGGATCATGCAATCTAGGGTCATATAGACACTGTAACCAATGAGACGTCGTACTTGTAGTGACATCAATCACGTGTGATGTAGAGGGATGGGCGTAGATGCCCACCCGATAAGAGTTATCCAATCCACATGCTTTATTTCTATATATAGATATGGCACCTATGCTTAAGTTACCTTTCCTAACCAATTATATTGCATGATGATAGACGTCAGAGATGACGATTTTTGGCTATAAGAATTGCTGTTCTACCAAAGTTTGGGGAAGTCGGAGAGAGACCGCTGATCGCACTACAGCCGATTCGCATTTATTTCCCTGTTTGATGTATGTATCATTAAATGGACTTCCCTTTGCCAAACTACTGAGTCCTTTTCATTGAGTCGTGTCGGAGTAAGTGAATCCTGCACCCCCTGTCCTCACATGGTGCAGCTATGTTGTCATACAAGTTCTAGAGGGTGAGTGCTGACTAATGGGCCTGTCAGCGAATTCCTCCCCTCGAGAACACTTGGTAGCAGAGGATGGATTCGGCCATCGATTATAGATTATCGATTGATATAGTGTAAGACACCCTTAGACCGAAGGCACGAAGTAACTCTGGGCCTTCGGTATGATCACGAGTCCTTTCGCCATTCCGGCTGAGTAGACTGAGAAGCTTCCCGTGGACAATGATAGAGTAAAACATTTCAAAAAATATGCAGTGGGTCTGAAGGAACCCGCCTTTCCAAGCATAACCCTTCTCATTCCCACAGGCAGCAGATCGGACGAAAACCTTAAAAGCAGGAAGAGGAAGGGGCAGTGATCCAGAGGTTCCAGAGAGGAAACGATGCGATCGGTGAGTAATGCAATAAAACTCGTTAGTTTGTCAAATCTCATGTAGGCATTAAAGCCAGTAAGGGAAAGGTAACGGAGGGTGGTGGAGAAACAATAAAACAGTTAGAAGTAGAGAAGACTGTATATATATAGGGGGTAATGACTCAAGCATAAGAAATAAAAACGTAAAGAATATCAGGGGGCACCGGAAGTAAAAACGTAAAGGATATCAGGGGGGCACCTGAAGTAAAAACATAAAGGATATCAGGGGGGGCACCTGAAGTGAAAACGTAAGGAATACCAGGGGGGCACCTGAGCAAAAACGTAAAGATTGTTCCTGCGCTTTAAAGAGTGGTCAGAAGGAACGTGAACCCAGAGCCCACAGAGGGGGGACATTTAGGCTATGATAACGTTTAAAGACGGAATTAAGGGGGTTCATTCAAATCCCATGGTTGGGTAGTGATTAGAAGGCAGGTATATGTATGACCAGCTGGCGTCTGTCTAGTCTGTCTAGTCTGTCGTATATGTCCTGTGTATGTCAAATGTGAAATTACTGTACTGTTGCTTGATTGCAATATATATTTTGCTTCACGCGATTTCGTAACTAAGAGGGAATCGCCTTTGAATTGATGAGTTTTAAGTAAATTGTTGATACAAAATTTGGCGGGAAAAGGTTGGATTGGAGCTTGCGTATGTGGTGCTAGCTCATACTAGTGGAAAGCTTAAAGAACTGTGTGAATATTGTTGGTGACAAAATTAAGAATGGAGGAAGTTACCCCACTTGCGCATTTATGTAAGCAGCTATCCAAGCATGCAGTAAAATTCAAAACATACAGCCAGGATTGGGTTAAGGGAACCGCCAATAAGATGTTTATGCCTTGGCCCGATAACGGGTCACTGTCTAAGGCTGTTTTACAGCACATGACAACATTTCTGCATGCCACATATACCGGCAAGAAGCTTGAGAAACGCCTTGCTGTTCTCGAACTTTGGAAAATGTTCAAGCAAGCGAAGGAAGAAGAACCAACCGCAGACTGGGTATTAAATGTATGTACAGAGGGGGGTGAGACGCCTAGCACGCCACCAGCCCCACCGGAACCAGTCATTGAAGGAAGCAAGTCAGAGGGCCTTTACCCGTTGAGAGAGCTCAAAGCAGCCACAGGGTATAGCAACCCTGCATATGAGTCACCTACATGCAGTCGTCACAAGACGAAAGAGAAGGAACAGGAAATTGATTTGGCCTTCACAGTCCCGAGGGACAAGGAGAGGCGCGGCGATGGAAGAAAGGATCAGGCACAGACTAGTGCACCTCTCGATAGAGAGAGAGAGGGAAAAAAGCAGAAAGGGAGTGATGAGTTAGCATTCGCAAAAGTAGAATGGATGAAAGGACAGATATCATTGAAATTAGATGGAAAAGGAAGTGATGACGTAAGACCGAGTGAACGGTCTGATGAGGTGCAAAGAAAGGAAAAGGAGAAAGAACAGGACATGAGAGACGAGAGGGTAAGAAAGAAGAATAGGTTGAGGCGAGAACAACTATATCGCGAAGAGCAGGGAATACCGCTCAGTCGCACACAATACGCTGCCTATGAGAAGTACAGGCAGAACATGCAAAAGTTGGAGGAAGAAAGGAGAGTGCAAGAAAAGAAAGTGAAGAAGCGAGAAAATGAGGAGATTAGAAGGGCAAAGGAAAGTAGAAATGAATGAAAAAGAGAAGTAGATATGGCTAGAGAAGAAGCAAAGAAGCGAAAAGAAATAAATGAGGAAGTAGAACACAAACGTAGACAGAAGGCACCAGATCTTGAGTATTTGGAGCGGGAAGTCATTAAACCCAATCCTGTTGTAGACTGGGAAGACATAGAAGAGTTCTTTCCTGCAAGCGATGTGGTACCAGGTACAAGTGGGACAAATATTGACGATGACTTCGACACCAGAAGCATCGGGGAAACAATTGATAAAATATATGATGAGATGGGGTTGGAACTAATTTCCCAAGGGGGAAGGGAGGATGAGTGCTTAGAGAGCACTCTGCTATATGACACAGAGGATGTCACCCGAAGTAGCGGGAGCAGGTGACTGTCCCTAGATAGGCTAGAAATTGGGCAGAACGAAGATGATGCAAGAAGTTGTGTAAACTGTGAATATTCAGAGTCTGACTCTGGTGGGGAAACAGAGGAAGTGGCACATAACTAAGGGAAAAACGGCTCCCAAGGGACCGAGAGGTACGATGGTCAGATGCTAGTGGGTCCACAAGTAGGACACCAAAGTCTGCTGGACAGTCCAGCCGACATAAAGAAGCACCCCACGGTCAGAGGGGGACGTCAGCACCTGCCTATGTGGGCAGGTTGAGGGCATTGCCAGGTCGATGGCAAGGCGGGGATGCCACCCCAGCGAAAGACCGGAGAGGTACGGGGAAGGAGAAGGAGGATTGCGCATTCCAATTCCCACTGCTAGAAAAGGGGGGAGCAAGACCACAATATATCCCATGGCTGCATATGGACCGAGAAAACCTGAAAAATAAGCTTCCAATGCTGACATCGGGAGCTGCAAAGTGGATACACGAGTTAGAGAAAATGACGGGGGTTGTCACCCTAGCCATAGGGGACATTAAGGGGCTCGTAATTGCTATACTTGGTGAAAGAGCAGAACACGTGTGGAAAAGGGCGGGATACCCTAGAGTAACCATAACTGACACCCCCCATGATGGAGCGCCATTTAATAACTGTAGAGCATCAGTGTGGAAAGCGCTGCATACGCTATATCCAGACACGTCTGATATGGGAGCTATAGTGACTGGAAAAATGAAAGAGTCAGAGGATCAGTTGCTTTATATCCAGAATTTTCAAGACGCAAGGGTGCTCGAAACGCATGAATCTTGGAGGAAATCCCTCCCTGTGTTCTACCATATATTGTACCAAGGGTTACCAGAAGCAGTGCAAAAACAGCTCAAGAAATTGGTAGGAATAGAAGCTAAACCATGGGTAGAAATCCAGTTGACAATTGCACATTATTGAAGATTGCAACAGGAAAATAATCGGAAAAAGGAGACAACGCGTAAGGGGGAGGAGGCAAAGCTGGTGCAAAGGAAGCTCTCGAAGTATGCTCTCAAGGGAACAATGCTCACCAGCCCGGCAGAACCAAGCATACAGCAAGCGACTAAACTCTCACAGAATAATCAAGGTAGCACTGGATTTTACCCGAGGGGAAGAGGGTTTGGAAATAGAGGATGGCAGATTAATCAGGGAGGGTTTCGAGGTAACCAAGGAGGGTTTCAGAATGTTAAAGGTGGCTTCCAGAACACACAGATGGCCAATCCAACTATGCCAGATGGACAGATGGCACGACCACCGCCAGTATGTTGGCTGTGTGGAATGACTGGACACGTGGCGCGCAAGTGCAGAGGCCAAAGCATATGGCAAAACAGCCAAGGGATGGGGGTCAGGCATGGTGAGTCAACCTGCTATCCCGCAACAGGGAAATGCACAAAATTATACCGTGCAGCAGCAGACGGCAGGCTTGCAGCAAGGTGCACAGCAAGTGGTTCAACCAACGAACATGGGGAATTTGCCACAGGGACAACCCCAGCAGGCACCGCCGCAAATGGCTCAGGGCACTAATTTCGGTGGGGGAATTAACCCTGGGAATGGGGGAATTAACCCTGGAAATGGGGGAAACCCACAGGTATACAGTGGACCGAGCCTGTACATGAAATAGGACGGCTCACAGGGGACTCTGATGTGTTCTATCCTATCAGGGACACCAATCCCTAACAGGAAACCTAGGGTAAATGTCACCATAGGGGGGAAAGAATATTCCTTCTTAGTTGACACAGGTGCAATGCGCTCGTGCATACGAGAAGGCAAGTTCTCCTTGTCCAGCGAGGCTATAGACACCCACAGTTTTACTGGAGCTCATAGTAGAGTTCCCTTTACTGATGCACTCCCAGTCTCTGTAGGAGAGCGCAAAATGAATGTACCTCTATTATATTCACGTCAGTCCCCAGTAAATATCATGGGTCGGGACTTGATGACAAAGTTGAATATGACCATCTCATTTACTGAGGATGGTATAGTGTGCTCCACCCCAGGAATGCATTATTCAAACGTGTGCGAAATGATCAGAGCGTACTCTGGACGTGCAGCCATGAGAGCTATACAGCTGGAGCCAGAAGTTTTGCATATGACATACAGGTGCTTATGGCAGGATTGCCAGGCCTCGCAGACAAAACTATGAGAACCCCTGATGAGTTTCTATTCAGACCATGAATACCCATGCACGAAGAGGAGGGACCAGTATTTCCCTTAACGATACAATCTGCCGCAATACGAGGAAAAGTGGTATTGGTTGAAGGATATGACGATGAAGGCAGACAATGGGGCGTAATTATTGCCATTGAAGAAGGGTATCGAGTGACTGATGTCACCAATGACGGTCTGTTCGAAGAACACCCTGTCCTAGAAGAGACAAGAGTAGAAGTGAGTCTCATATTTTGGGTCAAAATGATCAGAAGGGAGGTACCACAGAGAATGATGTTGGCACTAATACATCCAGAATACTTTGATAATGACGTGGCCCAAGGGCCTGCCATAGTATGGACTACAGGGCCCTATAATGTAGGTCTCCTGAAAGGGGCGGGTGAAGTGAAAATCAAATTGAAACCAGGAGCAATTTTACCACGAGCGCAACAATATCCTATGTCCAGAGAGGCAGATAAAGGAATCGCGAAAACAATCTCCGCCATGATGGAGCAGGGCATCCTAGTGACGTCAAAATCACCTTGCAACACAGTGATTTACCCTGTCAAAAAATCGAAGGGAGGGTCTTGCCGTTTAATCTAAGATTTATGAGCACTAAATGATATAGTTGAAACCGAGTTCCCTCTAATCCCGAACCCCTCCACAATTCTGTGCAACATACCCACTGAGGCAACATATTTCACGGTGATCGATTTGAAAAATGCATTCGTCTCAATCCCGTTGCACTGTGGCTCCCAAGACCTCATGTCATTTACTTTCAGACAAATGCACCTGAAAAGTACGAGGTTGCCACAGGGGTACTGTGAGTCTCCATCCATTTTCAAGTGAGTCCTGCAGATAAACCTAAGCAATATTACGCTGGACAGTGTTGTTTTGCAGTATGTAGATGACATTCTGATCTGCAGCACCACTGAAGAGCAATGCAGGCACGATTCTGTCCAACTATTGACTATACTGGCCGAGAAGGGATACAAGGTTGATAAGGAAAAGTTGCAGTAGTGCCAACAGGAGGTGTCGTACATAGGGCAACTGATCTCACATGAGGGAAAGAAGGTAACCCCAGAAAGGGCTGAAGCGTTCATGAACACGGCCAAGCTGCACACAATAAAAACGAATGTAAATCTTCCAAGGCCTGTGCAATTATGTCCGAGCATGGGTCTTTGACTACAGCTCGTATACCAAGCCCTTGATACAGGCCCTTAAAAGGCCCAAGCAAAAAGAGAAGAAATTGAATGGACTGAAGCAATGGAGAAGGGGTTTACAGAACTCAAGGGGGCAATTTGTAAGGCCTCAGTTCTCGGGATTCCTAATTATGCAGAGGAATTCTATCTGTTCTCTCAGACTGATGGTAGTTTTATGACGGCAGTACTCGCACAACGAACCTCGCTGGGGTACAAGCCCCTAGCATATTACAGCGGGAATCTGGACCCGGTCATGAAGATCCACTTTCCATGCGAACAAAATCTAGCTGCTGCTACGTTCGCCATCGAGAAGGGCGTCATCCATTGAGATTGGGTTCCCATGACCATGTATGTTGAGCACTCACTGTTCACCATACTGGAAAAGCCAAAAGGCACACTGACATCTCAAAGAGCATCCGCTTATGAGGTGATCATCTCTAATCCATTGATCAAAATAGTGTGATGTAAAACTGTGAACCCTGCTAAGTTCATAGCTGAGCCAGTCACTGAGGGAGAACCTGTGCATGACTGTGCGAACTATGAGGAATTCTATCATGAGATCCCCAGGATAAAGGTAAATGCCCTGGCAAGTAGAGAGATCATCTTTATTGACGGGTCTTCGAGAATTGACCACGAAGAAGGACCAAGGTATACAGGCGTGGCCGTGGTAAAACACATAGCGAATGGGGAGTTTAGTGCACGAATACCATCTTACTATTCAGCACAAGCTGTAGAACTATTGGCATTGATACTCGCCATTAAGTATCATGCAGACCAGGAAGTAATGGTGTACAGTGACTCCGCCTATGTGACGTCTACAGTTCACGCAGGACTAGCGCGCTGCAAAAGGAGGGGCTACCTCCGAGCAGACAGCACACCAGTGCAACACGCAGCCTTATTGGACAGGCTGATAAAAGCACTACAGCTCCCAGTGGGCATAGCGGTCGCAAAATGCGCCACTCATACCAAGGTGACAGATTTCATGTCACGTGGAAATCATGAAGCGGACACGGAAGCCAAACGCATAGCATCCAAGAATGAAACAGTCATGGACGTGGAGGTGACACGTACCCATGAAAGAATTATGGTAGCACAAGCCATTCCAGAGGCCTATAGCAACATGGGGCAGACTCAGCTAATGGAGCTCCAAGGGGAGGCACCTCAGGAGGAGAAGAACCTGTGGAAGCGTCGAGGGTGTTCTTTAAACACCTCTAATGGACTGTGGAGGCAAGGCAGCACTGGTAAACCAGTAATGCCTGTCACCCTCCTAAAGGTAGCGTTAGGACAACTTCACTACCCCATACACATGTCAAAGGAAAACCTTGCTGCAACGCTCACAGAAGACTGGTTCACACCGAATTTAGTGGCGCATGTTGCATTTTATATGGTAAACTGCATTATCTGCCAGCAATTCACCTCTGGGCACACATTAAAAGTAGTGAGAGGAATCCTCCCCAGACCAAATGGACCGTTCCAGCACCTGCACATCGATTATGTCAATATGATCCAGGTGTGTAATCGGTACAGGTATTTAATTGGGGTGGTGTGTCCTTTTTCAAGATGGGTAGAAGCAGGTCCCTGCACACACCCTGATGCAACCTGTGCCGCAAAGTTCCTGGTGAGGGAAGTGTTCCCTAGATGGGGGGTGTGCAAGGTAATGAGATCAGATAATGGGGCTCATTTTGTAAATTCAGTTTTCGAACAGATTAACTTGTTGCTTGGTATAAAGCACAAGTTCTCGTCGGCGTATCATCCTGAGGGGAATGGGATATGTGAACGAATCAACGGCTTGCTTAAGGAAAGGATAGACAAGTTGAAACTCACATTAAGGAAAGGATGGTTGCACTGTCTTCCACTAATATCGTATGCTCTTCGGAACCAGCCAGGCTCCGACCATCATCTCACGTCACACAAAATAGTTACTGGTAGAAGGATGAGGACCCCTCTTACTCCCCGAGACAGAGCTAGATGTGATGCCCAGCCAACTAGGGAGGTACTAGGAGAAGAGATGAAAACCTATCTGGACTGTTTGACATCCAGCACCTTTGTCATTTCAGGCAAGCTGCAGCGACGGCGGAAAGGGGACAGCACAGCACAGACCACAAAAGATAATACTGATGCAGGCGCAGCTCACAGCCTTTGTGCGCCCCTCGTCTTCCCTGGAAACAGTGTCCTCGTAAGAAACTTTACCAGGAAAAGGTGGGACGAGCCAAGGTTTAATGGCCCTTTTATCATAGAGGACTACACCCCATCCGCTGTCAAGCTCAAGGGCAGGAGAGCCTGGATCTTCCTAAATGACATTAAACCTGTTGTAGGAGATAGCCCTCCTGCTGCACCTAACTCCGAAGAATCTACAAACAAAGGAGAGGAACCTCATCACGTGCAGACAAGATCAATGATAAGGAAGAAGGACGCATGAGCAGCAAAATAAAGGCAAAAGAACGCTGGTTGAATTGTGACTTTTAAAACAAGACATTTCCTCAAAACCAGTGAAAGAGATAAAGGACAAAAAACAGACACTCTGTACATCCTAGTTGCAGGGTAAAGAGAAGCACATCCAAAGCCACAATAACAGTGGTAAAATGAACGTTTTAAATAACGTCACGCCCAAGTAGTACAAGGAATCAAGACTCTGATAGACTGCGAATAAAATATTCTCTGAGAGCGTAACACAGTATCCTGAAGCAACCAGTATCAAGACTTTCTTTACATACCTAATGGGACCCCCCAGCAGAAGCCTCAAGTGGGATGTGCTCATGTACTTTCAATTGGTGGTGCTATCATATCCGTCACTCATAGGAAGAGAAACAAGTGTCACAGAATTCATTCAAGATCTAGATAACAAGAAGGTAATCTGGCAACTGCTGACTGTCATCACAGAAGCTTTCACTGAGCTGCCTGAATACAGTGTAAAGGGCACAAATGCTCCCACCTCAAGTGATCATCGATGAACTGACCTTTACCATATTTTTCCAAATCATAGAGGTGTGCCCAGGACTTGTCGGGAGAACCACAGATACATTAACCTTCATCAGAGATCCAAGAAACAATGAATTTCTCAACCAAGTATGGTTTAAATTAAATTACTTGGTTGCAACCCACGCAGCAGGAAGGTGTAAAACTTGATTGTGTCAAAAGAAGGGCTTGTGATCGGGTCCCAGCAAAACAAGGCAGATGTATCTGTCTCCCGCAGATACACAGCTTGCAGACAATGTTATGCTCAGACTAGTCACGGACTATCCAGAAATGGTGGGAAGGCCTGCTGATGTTGACGTTGTCACCTTCCTAAGAGATACAGTCAATTTCCTACACATGAGGACCCTTCTCCATGGTATCATGCTCCAAGTGGAGCTGTCCAATTTCCAGCGAGAATTCCTAAGGAGTTTCCAGTGAGACTGTCTGCCGAGTGATGGATCGAGGAAAGTGCAAGACTGTTCACGCTGCAAGAAAGGCCTTTGATCTAGAGGCTAGAGAATCATAGAGAATCAGAGCAAATGTCATTAACACCAGAAGACAGCCAATACGCAAATCGTGTTTTCTTTCACCTCATTGAAAACTTTCCAGAACTAGTGGGCAGACCCAACCACATTGATGTGCCCACTTTTCTCAGTGATCCAGCAAAAAATGCTCAACTAAACAGGCTCCTGAGAGCTATTGCAGCGCAACTAAGAAGCAACTATGGACATCCACTGCTGAGGAAAGCCTTAGGAGGATGAAATCCAAAAGAGAATTTTTGTCGTCATCGTTTCACTGTGGAGCAGATAGAGAAAAGAGACACTATTCTTCAGCTTGTCACCGAGAGAAAGGAGCCGACCCAAGAACTTCGCCATCCTATTTCCCTTTTCTTCGTTTTTCTTATTTTTGCCTATTTTTTCATATGTTCACTTTTATTTTTATTTTTGTTTTTATTTTTACGACATTTTATTTTTGTGTGATTTTTAGTAGTTCCATCTTTTCAGCCTTTCACAGTGAACAGATTCCTGCATGTCCTCACGGCCGAGGCAAATTGAAGTTATGCCCTGAGTCAGTGTACTATAGAAATGCAGGATGAATGTGATGTGCTAAAACAGTAGTCTAACCCTTCTCCATAGTCTAGCACAGGGACTGTACTGCATATCCAGAGACTACTATCTTCATTCGTGAAAAGGGACATTTGACTAGCACGCATCACTTTAGTAGTTATTGAACTTTACAGCAACGTGATCAGAACAAAAGAAGGAATAAATAACTGACTATGAACTCATTCGAAATAGGGGCACAGAACAGTAACTTGGTTTTACCCCCAACAGAAGGGCGCCCCCGCTTTTCTGGAAGAAAATGCTGCAAACTTTCAGTCAGAACGATTATGTGTATATGTGCAGTGATCATAATTGTTTTTTGATTATTAACAATCAGAACTGCTTACTTTATTGGTAGACAAAGTGTCCCCCTATCAGTACACCCACTAGATAACGAACGTCAGGGGCCTACAAGAGCACCCACGCCCTATATAGTGATCTCAGTTCCAAGAAAAGCTAATGATGAAGCAAATGACTTAAATTTGAATGTAATTAGCAGCGATACGTATGTACGTGAGGTGATGAATGGAGAGAAAAGCTGGAGACAGAGTCAGCACGGAATGAATGATAATGTAGCACTGGCCACGGCACGCACCCACACACAGAATGCACACAAACAAGGGCAAGTGTCAATGGCTACAAGGCCTCCAAGGGAGGCAGCAGAGAAGGAGAAACTGCCGACTGAACACTCCATTCCAGAGAATAGTGCAGATAAATAAGAAAAGCCAAATGAAATGCCAAAGAAGGATAAAATAGCAAAATCCCTCAAATAAACAGAAGTGTCCACGATAGAAATCACAAAGAAGACACACATGCTAATAGAGTATTTGTTCCCATTTATAGTCCAAGCAAAGAAACTACATGAGGAGCTGAAAAACAGAACTATAGAAACTATAACTGCAAGCACACCTGCTCCAACGCAAGAAACAAGCCGCGGGCCTACAACACAGCCACAAGTTGGGAGGTTGATGAACCAATGGTGGTTATGGGAAGTTTATGGCAGACTGCAAAAGGGAAGGAAGGGAAGCACAAATCCGTCCCCTACCACAGCGATGCAGTCGAGGCAGCCTGCACCATCGAGATACCCGAAGTGGAAAAGCAGGACAGATGCATTCAGAGACGTAGTCATAGCAAACTACAGAAGAACGCTGAGAATCAAGAGAAGCCCGCTTGAAGATAACAATGAACTTAATGACTACCTGGACAGCACAGACCATCTCGGAAACAACATATGGTACCAGCACATGAAGGAAGTAGGACGAAGACAGTCAGAAGGAGAATGCTTCGTCTGTGCTCTACTACCATACAGCATGGGAAAATCCAAGATCTTCGTGGCTGTAGAAATTGATGTCCCTACAGCACACTGTATGTCACATGTAGTAATGTGCAACACCAGAGGACAATTTATCGGAAGAGACACCTCGTTGATATGGGCCAACGAAAAGGATTACCCAGATAAAGATGGCTACGTCCAGGACATTAAAAAAAGAAACCGAGCACACACCAGAAATCATGTGATCAGGTACGAGAACCCTGGCGTCAAAGGATCAGGGATTAGATTGGAAGTTAACCCGAGGCTGAACGTTCAAGGGAAGACTGCAGAAGAGGCTCAAATCTGGAAGAACAGAGGCCAAATTCAGATCTGGGGGTCAGTGGTCTTCCCAGGTGGATAGGAAAACAGAGTAGTAATGTGCCGAGCATGGATGGTCCTTGGAGCCTGTAAGGAAGCAATAGAGAATTCACAGAGGTTATGCAAATCTCTGTGGCCAAAGCTAGTAAAATTACTAACATGGGCCGAAGATTGAGGGGGACCCCTGCAGATAGTGCCACTGGAGAGCCCGAAACTATGCTTCAGAAACAATGACACAACGAAGATGGGAGAGAATCAAAACTGCAGACGAATCTTTGAAGCACCGGGAATGACCCAAGGAACCGCATTTTTTATGGACCATTAATGGGCATGTGGATCCAAGGCATACATAAGGCTGCGAAAAACTGGGGAGGCACATGCACAGTAGTGAACAACCACGTCCCCACACTAGTGATCCCTAAGAATGACCTAAAGTTGGACAGTGTCCCCAAAGCAGATGCTCATTTAAGAAGAAGAAGATATGTGGAACTGGTATCCAGGATAAAGAGGGAAAATTACTGTTCTCCCAAATCAGAAGAGGCATTCCATGCAATCCCGTACGAACATAGGCTGTTCAGCCTCAACTCAACAGTATTCACACTACTCCTGCCCACATCCAAGTTGGAGTGAAGGCCAGTGAGGCCAGCGAATTTGCACCAGAAGGAACGAAGTTCACATATCCTAAAAAGCGAAGAAGGTATGAAGGAAAGTGGATCTGCTGCAGTCCAAACGGACCTGGAACAAAGATGAACATGTCAAAACAACAGGATGTTTGAAAGGCGTGATAAAAATATGGACTCCAAAAACGCACATGTTCTCGCCTTCATGTACCAATCCTGAAGATGATGAACAAAACACTGAAGAATCAAAAGAAATAGAAGAGAAGAATGAAGCACAAGTGGTTGATGAACCGACCAGAGGGGGAGTGTAAAGGAGTCCCCAGACATGACCTGCACCCCTGCCCCTCAGTTCGAGCTACCAAGAGGGTATTCACCAAGGTGTGTGATGTATGAGGAGCAAATGAACCGACAGAGAGCCGTACTGGGACTCTGCCCTGTGTACATAAGAAGATCTGTACCGTTTGAAGGAACCATAACTCGACAACCCTGGTCAGCACGATACCCTATCAGACAGACATAACAGCCATTGATACGAAATGAGGAGTACCTACACACGGTCCACGAAGAGACCCCAAAAGCCTTAATGGAAGGCCAGTGGAAATGACACAAGGGCCTGAACAGATCTGAGAATGAACAAGAGCAGCTATCGGAGATAACACGCCAGTGAAAGTAACTATGAAATTGCATGGAATGTACGTAGAGAAGAGACAATGTTAAAACGTAAGGAAATGGTGCTACGAGACAAGATGGAAGCAACCGTCCTGCTAAACGTGTGTAAATAGGCTTGAAAAGCAAGATGCTAAGAAATCGATACTGCCTGCAATGCTTAGTAGAAGATAGAGCGGCAAGCGCCAACCATATAACTGCCTCAATAAGGCACATTATACAAGTGCAACTCCATTTTGTAAAGGCAGAAAGGTACCCAGGTGGCCAGAGGCCTGACAGGCCAAGTTTCGAACCTAGCCAAAGGCAGTAGAAGGAGCAGAATCGAAACTCAGCAAAGAGCGACTCATGTTTAGGAAATCGAGGTCAACCAGAGAAGGGGAGGAGAGCATGAGCTCACAAGACTCCAACTACATGGCATACCAGCCCGTCCATGAAGGTCAAGATAAGAGAGGCCCATGCACGTGGCCAGGCTGACAGAATTAAATGCACAAAAGGCTAGAAACTGAAGCAGATTCACGGTGAACCAAAACGTGACCAGCCAGGCGCGAAGAGGTACCACCGCCTGATGTCATCCAGAACCCGAGAATGCCATAACTTTTCCTGATAAGAGGCTACAGTTCTGAGGCCCTACCCAGCCAACTAATTGACACATAGCCCTAAAACACTGATTGATGGAAGGGAGGAAGTGTGAATCTTGGGGCACTAGGCACCTGGGTGTCTATTCTGCATGCTGCTAATTAAAGTGGAGATTTATATTTAGGGGTGTAACTTGCCCAATCACAATGGACCTTGTAATCTAGTGTCCTATAGACACTGTAACCAATGAGACGTTGTACTTGTAGTGATGTCAATCACGTGTGATGTAGAGGGATGGGCGTAGATGCCCACCCGATAAAAGTTATCCAAACCACATGCTTTATTTCTATATACAGATATGGCACCTATACTTAAGTTACCTTTCCTAACCAATTATATTGCATGATGATTTTTTATAGAAATTAGACGTCAGAGATGACGATTTTTGGCTATAAGAATTGCTGTTCTACCAAAGTTCGGGGAAGTCGGAGAGAGACCGGTGATCGCACTACAGCTGATTCCCATTTGTTTTCCTGTTTGATGTATGCATCATTAAACGGACTTCCCTTTGCCAAACTACCTCGTTATTGAGTCATGTCGGAGAAAGTGAATCCTGCACCACCTGTCCTCACATGGTGCAGCTATATTGTCATACAAGTTCTAGATGGTGAGTGCTGACCAATGGGCCCGTCAGCGAATTCCTCCCCTCGAGAACAGCGCTCATACTGCCGGGGATTTGCCATCGGCGGTATGAGCGTGAATTTTCAGCAGATTTCCCCCCAGCTCAGAGTTGCGGAGAAATCCGCCAAAGCCCTGATTTGGCAGACCCTTAAATCTGGCGGTAATAGCGCTACCGCCGGATTTAAGGGTTATTGCGGTGACCGCCGGATTTAAGGGTTACGGCCAAACTCATGATGAGGCCCTATGCGTTGTACCCTTATGGGCCCAAGGTACCCTTTAGTACTCCGGAGGGGGGTCTCTACCCCCAGATGGGAAGTATTCCCAATCCCCAGATGGGAAGTAGCTGTCAGATATATTTATGCTCACAGTGTCCTGTTTTACAAAGGTACAGGCCCCACTAAGGTGCTGGGAACATAATTAATAAAATCCGACAACAAAGGTCGACTGGGTATGGAACGAGGAGAAACGTGTTTGATGAATAACCTCATTCTGCATTTCCGGCTACCACTGAATTCCATGACCTAGTCTGTGGAAATGTGGCAACTTTCTTTGAACGGAGACAACAGTCAAGATCTGTACTCTTGGGCACAGCTGACAGCAAGCCTTCACTGCATGAGTCCAAGAAGCACAACCTGGAAAACAGAAGTGAACAAACAGCCATTGTATGGATATCACAGCACAGGATTCTGGGAAGTGGCCAAGGACATCAGCAAGATAAAACACATTTGGTGGCTTCCCATGATAAAGCCTCTGGCTGCAGACCTGTGTTGATATGTGCACCACAGTTACATGCAGTGGGGCTGGGGGCTAGTGCATTACTAAATGGGCCAGCCAAAGAGCTCCCTCAGGACAAAGACAACCCTTTAGAGGACGTAAATCAGGCAATTGCTATGTCTGAGAGCTGGCCAACTAAAATGAAAAAAGGGGCAGTCAGTGTATGGGAGTTCAGAATTACAGGCTACTGGAGAGAGATAGGCCCTGACAGAGCAGCACAAAGGAGAGAAACAGGAAGATGATATGGGGAAGGGGGCAGGACAAGAGAGGAAAAGCGAGAAGGAGGAGATCATGAGTGGAAAGGAGGTATTGATAACATCAGAAAGGGGGCAATTCATAGAGAAATGAGAGGAGATTGTGAGAACATCAGAGAGTGGAGAAGGTGACATGGGAGCATAGGAGTTGAAAGGAATTGGTGAGAACCAAAGAGAGAGATGAAGAAGAGGAGGTGACAGAGGAGCAGCGAAGTAGAGGGGATGTGGTGAAAACCTCAGAGAGAGGAGGAAACCAGGAGGTGACATAGGAGCTGAGGAATTGACAGCAAGTGATGAGAATGTCAGAAACAAGGCGGGCGTGACAGAGGAGTAGATCAGAAGAGAGAAGTAAGTGAGTAGATGAGAGTAGTTGAGAATATCAGAGAAAGGAGGAGTGGAGGAGGTGACAACGGGAGTACAGAAGAATATCAAGGAGGAATCTGGGAGTACTAGAGAGCAGGAGAGAAGGAGGAAAAAGCAGTAGTGGAGGAATAGTCCGAACAGGAGTAAAAAGAGCCAAATGAATAATTGATGAAACATTGAGGGGGAAAGGAAGAGAGACAGTCAGATGGGGAAGGTAAGGAGTGACACAATGAGTATGCAAGAGGAAATGAGGCGGGATAAGCAAAAAGTAGAAAGGAGTTGTTAATGACTTCAATTCAGCACTCCCACTAAGTCAATGCCTTTGTCTGGGATGCCCAAGGGAAGCCCTTATTTATAGATTTTTATGACAAGTTATAAACTGGATGATAAACCCTTGTATAACGCCCCTCTCTTTGAATCCCCCTGACCTCACTGAGCCAAGAAGTAGGTTTGTTTTGCAATTTAAAAGATTTATTGAAAAATAAACAATATGTATATCACACTTTTATGAATAAATAAATATTTGATAACACAGTTAGGCATATGACAGTGATCAACAATGGATCATATTACATATTTAATTCCTTAGGAGTTAGTATAGAAAGGATAAGGTAGCTGAGAATGCTTTTATGATTTCAAGGAAATGCAATGATGAATACAATGCAGTACGGAAATAAACTGATAGGGTTTCACAAAAGATAATATGTTCACTTTTCCCCTCGTGGCAATTCACTCCCCCCCTATGCAATATAAGGAGATGGAAGTGAAGCACACAGTTTTCAGGAATACAATCACAATACAATACGAATTTCAGTTCCCCCCTAGCAAGTTTAGAGCAACAGGGATGGTTTTAAAACACAGGCAAAAATACTTTAATATCATTTGCAAGGGAGTGAAATATGCTAAAAAGGATTTTAATTCCCTATAGGAGATTCAGGGTAGGTGATAGCAACTTAAGATTGATTCAAATCCACACTAGCAATTATTCATGAGGGATTATTAGGTTGAAAACGAATTTTAGCAGTGCAAACATAAGACAGCGATTTTTTTAACAGGTGAAGAAATTGGGCCAAATCGCAAATTGCGGCGCTTTTTCCGAGTGCGTCGAGTGAGATTACGAATAATTTGCAAACGATTTTGAGGCCTGCTGAAAAAGGATTCAGCTGGTGGTTCAGGCCTCTCTGCTACAAGTTCTGAAGTCTGGATTCTAAGTTCTGGAGATGGTCCTTCTGGACATTGTCTGGTCTGGCAAAGCGCTTCGCAAGAAAGGGGAAAGTGAAGTCTCTTCCTGGGTCTTAGTGGCTCTTTTTATGTCTTTTGAAAATGGGTGTGTGCGTGGGCATAACTAAGCCTGCCCCTCACAACTTATCATTGGCCAAGCTCTCCTCTCTCCCTTGATTGGGGGAAGGAATGGAGTGTCATCAGGCATCAATTTTATGGCATACGGAAGAACACTCCCCTTGTCAATTTGCACACAAATCTATTTTTGATCCAAATACATTTTATCTATGTACCATTTTTCTAATATTATATGTCCAGTTAACATATTTTCTGTAGCACCAAACCATCCGATCCCTGTCTTTGTGACATGTCGTGTCCACTTATGACAGAATTCTGCCTTTTTCATCAAGAACACAACCTCTAAACTTTTCCAGAATTTACACAAACATGCACAAGGAATATGGGCATCAGATGATAAAGCGTCAGATTTTTAACATACAGACATTCGATGTAATACCTTATTTTCCGCTACTACCCCCCAGAACATACCACAGAGTCCTAACACCTCTTAAAATGTGCACAGAAAAATCACAAGAATAATGATATTAATTATATAATTTTGACAAGTCTGTACTATGAATTATCCATCTTTTTAAAATTATGCTCTGGCCCAGAGAGGTGTGGTTTCCCAAAGCACATGGTGGAATTTCTGGTTTGTCCACTTCCTCGAACCTGAGTTGGAGGAAGTGGACACAGAGGTACTGCTCCTCCCAGTTTCTTCCAAGAGGAGCCATTTACGACCTCCTAATTCAACATTTCCCTGAGCCAAGGAAAGCTCATTGTTCTGTTTCCCTGCTCCCAGGTGCTCCTCCCCTGATTCAATCAGAGAGGTGTAATCTCCTTTTGGTGGAAACAGCAGAAGGAAGCCAGGCCTGCGAATGCAGTTGCTGGGCAAGTTTCAACTCCTGTCGGGGGTAGTTGCCAGGCAGAATTCAATCTCTTCAAGCCAGGCTTCAGCTAAATTTCCCTTTTGTTCCAGTTTTTCTTCATTCAAATCAAACTTACAATTTTTACACATGCAGCTAGAACGCTGATTCTAAGTTCAAAACTATGACATTTAAACAGTTGCAACCTATGTGACACTCAAAGTAGGTCACTCATTTATTTTAAACATTTTGATTTTAGTTGCTTTAAGTCCAATCTCACTTGAGCTGCTGACATCCACAGCACAGCCAATTGTGTTATAAACATTGCTTTGGGCTCTTCATCTTTCCAGATTTTGTATGCACACAAGACTACATTCTGCCAAATGTCTGCTGTGAGATTTTTGAATATCTTGCAATGTTTAAAATAGGCATTTGTAGCTTGCATTTCAGAGAAACAAAGGTGATTTCAAAGCGCTTTTTGAGCTAACAGGCACTGCTGTTTTTCCTTTGGCACCACGTTTCACTCATGGCGCTTCTGGCCCATCATGCTCGCACTGGTGGGTGGCAGGTCAGGCAACCATTTTGGTGTGCGCAAAACTGTGCGGTTTTCCTGGATTCTGGCGCAAATGTGGGATTTTCGGTCATCTTGGATTTTCTAAGCCCACAGCACCAAATGTTGCAGCATAATAACTTGAACGTGGGTCAAGACACCCAACAGAGTGAGGGCAAGCAAGAAGTTGTGTTTCTAAGGCGACTCCAGTGTTGGTGGAGGAGACAGAGCCTCCAACAACCCAAGAAGGGGTTAAGTAAAATAACCCAATGGCACAATGGGTTATTCTCATAAATAGCTGAGCCCCCTCCGGCAAAATCAAGTCGGGGCTGAGCCCCCCCCGGCCGGAGAGAAGTGATGCAGCATCGATGGCCCTTTCCATCGATACTGCATCACTTCTCTCCGGCCAGGTAAAAGTGTGAACGTGTCCGATTAAGCCCTCCCCTCTAGGACTTATATTGGTGTATGGTCCTGGAGGGTAGGGCTTAGGGCAGTGGTATTCAAACTGTGGGGCACACCCCTCTGGTGGGCCGCAGCCTCATGCCCAGGGGGGCGCGCATCCACAGTTTGAAAAGAAAAACAATAAATTACCAAAGGATCGGGCTGTTGCTTCATCAACAAGCAGCAGCCCGATCCACGGTCCCTGCCACATATGCTAAGTGCGACAGGGGCCGGCCCTTTGTGAGGCCTCAGGACCCATTAACAGCCTATTTATGAATACAAACGAAGGTGTGTGCTTTTTATTTTCTTCATCAATAAGCTCCTAATGGAGCCTGAGGCCCCACAAAGGCCCGGCCACTGTTTCACTATGGGTGGTGGCAGCAGGGTAGTTTCTAGCCCATTTGGTGCCCAGGGTGAAACATTAGGAATGCACCCCCCCACCTCATGCCCCACTCCCACCGCACCCCACTCCCACTGGACCCCGCGCGCCACTCCCAAACTCAATATAACACTGCACAACATTGGGACACGGGGACCAGTGGTGGCACACATTGGGACACAGGGATCAGTGGGGGCACACATTGGGACATGGGGACCAGTGGGGGCGCACATTGTGGCACGGGGACTAGTGGGGTCACAAATTGGGACACGGGGACCAGTGGAGGCACACATTGGGACACAGTGGGGGCACACATTGGGACACAGTGGGACATGGGGACCAGTGGGGGCACACATTGTGGCACGGGGACCAGTGAGGCCACACAGTGGGAAAAGGGGACCAGTGAAAACACACACTCTCATACTTTCATGCTGACACAAACATATACTTAGTACACGCACACAAGAGCAATCATGCATAGTACGGCTCCGACAGGGAAAACACAAACAAAGGGGTCAAGGACTTAGAAGAACAAAGCATAATAAAATAAACATGGCACCTAGCTTCTTTCTGATGAAGCGGTGCACCGTGCACACAAACACGCCCGAGCTGCAAAGAAATGTTTCTGCCAGGAATGCTGCAAGGAAAGCAGTGAAGTCTTCGAATCGCAGGGTCCAACACCGGGAAGCCAGGAACGCAGAAAGGACAGCAGCCGTCTGGAGCACAGGATACAGCCAGCAGCAAAGGTGGGCAGCCATTTATGCCCCCAGCCCACACCCACCCCAAGTGGCGCGAAAGTCAAGCGAGGGGGTGGGCTAGGAGCCTGCTCTGACTTCCGTAATGTCACATAGTACTACGGCGCTGCCAAACTCTCTGCCCTCGGCAATCGCCACCACAAACCCAGACTTGTGAACCCCTCCAGCCAGGAGCAGGGACCGGGGCAATTGCGCCCCGGGCAGCTGCTCGCCTCGCCCGGGCCAAGAAACTGGCCTGGGTGGCAGCAGTGGTGTGGAACGCCCAAGTGTTCGCAATTTGGAATATTTCAGTGAATGCCGTTTTTTATTTTGCACACTTTAATTCTCTCTTCATCCGTCTGCAGTAACCTCAAACAAGCGATGCAATGCGAACCGTTTGGGCTTTTGTGCAGGCAGGGGAAAGGCACTTGCCAGGCACAGCCATAGTGGTATTAACTGGCCATTGATTGTAGCAGGTGCAAAATGGTGCGAGTACCAGGGCCTCTAATAGCAGTCCCTGACAAATGAGGTGTATGCTCGTTTCTTGGAAGGTAAGACGTTATTAAGCATAAGTGGGGAGGACTTTTTTTACTGACTCCTTCCTTTTTTGGATAAGGTGTGTTTCAAATGAATGTTGAAAACCAGGAAAAAGGGAGTTTTTAAAACATGGAGACAACCATGGCTACAACATTTAGACGTGAGTGCTTCCATCAGTCCCAAACATCACTTGGGTGCAGGGTGAGCCTGGGTATCTGCTTTTTAACATTGTACACTACTTTAACAGAATTTCTGGTAAACTACAATGTTAAAAGCAGTTAACACTCTTCCCCCCCAAGTCTGAAACCACACTTGATTGTATTATACTTCAGCGAGGATTGCATTATACTTCAGCAGAACATCTGATGTGTTCACTGAAAGGTTTAAGATTAAGCGACATCCCTAACTCTATCTGGTTACCCAGAGGTAACATCTTAGCAAATGTCACTTGTGGCTGGCCAATCTACAGCAGCACTATTGTAAGTTTGAATTGTTGATGTTTTACTGAAGTATGGCACCACGCACGTCTTGCTTGGTAGTTTTTAATCGGGAAACGTCTTTACTTCTCGTTTCCCGTGAATTAGGAACTTTTTTTTTGGTGGTGGTGGTGGTGGTACTCCACCTTGCAGCTGTACCTTCTATTTAGCAAGCATTTCATTCTCCCATCCTAGTTGTTTTGCTCTGCCGTTTGAGGGAGGGCTACTACAACCTGGACGATTATAGAGCGGTGGAGTAGGGGCAGTGATGTCTTACTGGAATGCAACTCGATGGCTTAAATCTCCTTTTTACTTGACTTTAGTATATGTATGTATGTATGTATTTGGTTTTTGTAGAGCGCCGGTAGCCCACGGGCATCAGGGCGCTTAAACATACACAACAGATACTACATGACATACGACATTTAAGAGGGTCTACTAACCACCAGAAGGCCTCTAAAAGGCATCGTCACCCGAGTTCTCATCTGAAAAGGTGAGTCTTCAACACCTTCCTAAAGGTGGAGTGATTAGTTTCCAACCTCAAGGGTTCAGGGATGCTGTTCCACAATTTGGGAGCCAGTACAAGAAAAGATCTGCCCAGCCCGGTTTTCAGCTTACACTTGGGCACGATCAATAGGCATTTGCCCCCTGATCGTAGATTTCTCCTGGGATTGTAGGGCACTACACTCGTTTTCAGGTAGGCGGGCGCTGTGTCATAGAGGCACTTGTGAACCAGGCAGAGAGCCTTGAACTTTATACGTTCTTATACTCTCAGCCAGTATAAAGAGAGCCTATCTTCCGTAACATGATCTTTCCTCTTCAAATTTTTCACTAACCTGACCGCCTTGTTTTGGATCACCCGACAGCTGTAAAGATCCTTGGAAGAGGCCCCCAACAGCAGGGCATTCCCGTAGTCGATTCGAGAGAGGATAATGGCTCTGGCTATCGTTGCCCTATTTCCCTAATTCAGCAGTGGTTTGATGGCTTTCATCAGCCTGAGATAATAAGCTGTGTTTTTCTGAAGGAAACTGGTCTGGGCATGCGAGTCGACCGCAGCATCGACCATCATCCCTAGTGTCTTCACCTTAGGGACCACCTGAATAGTGGCGTTCTTGATTTGGAATGTGTTATACTCTGCCCCCAATTTTTCCAGCTGACGACTGGAGCCAAACAACATCAGTTCAGTTTTGGAGTCGTTCAAGCACATCCAGTTTACCTGCATCCAGTCGTCAATGATCTTATAAACCCTGGTGATCACTTCACTGTCTGTGGTGTGATTCCTACCCCCTAACTCCAGTATGAGTTGGGTGTCGTGTGCGTAGTTTGTAAACGACACTAGGCTTTCACCAGTAGGCTACACAAGGCGCGCATATAGATGTTGAACAACATTGGTGATAAGCTGGCCCCTTGAGGTACTCCGAATAGGATATCACAAGGGTCAGAGAAACTGTTACCCCAGTGGACTCTCGCTTGGCGGTTGGAAAGAAAGGACAGAAGCCAGTCAATGGCCCCCTCCGAGCAACCAACATTCTCTCTGAGAGCCTTGATAAGGAGGGGGTGATCCACCAGATCAAATGCGGCGCTAAGGTCTAGCAGCATCAACATCCCCAACTTGTTGTCATCCAGCATAGTCAACATCCGATTCTGCAAATCCAGCATGGCTGTTTCGGTGCTGTGGAATGCTCTGAAGCCAGATTGTTGCTGGTGCAGGATTTCCTGGTTCTATATGCAGTGCATGCTAGCCAATGTTTCCACTGTTCTGCGCTGCGCGAGCCCCCACCCCCCCCATAAATCGGCTCCCCTGAACAGGTGAGTCTTTGTACCTTCCATTCAGGCAGAAACCAAAGAAGAGAAGGAAGGACTAAGGCCTATTATCTGAGAAGTAATGTTGATTTGTTTTGTTTGCTCCCACTTATCTCAGTCACACTCAAACCCTTATTTTTCAATATTATAATTAAGACCCCTGGTCATTTGGTGATCCATCAGCCTCTGACAGAACTCTGATTGACAGTAGCTGTACAGGCAAGGATGTCTTTTGGGGAGGTAGAATGGAAGTGCGAGGTTGGGGTTTACGTGATGGGAGAGTTGGGGATTTGTACTGTGGGTGTGATTCATTGATCCAATTGTATTTGTAGTTGAATGTAAAGTGATATAAGGCATGTCTTGGGGGCCTGTGGATGTCTTCTGGAATGGCGTTTTTGACTGGTATGCCTCAGATTAGTTGCTTTTGCTCCATCAAAAGAATGTCTTTGTTTTCAGGTGTGATTCGCTCAAGTGAACTTGCTGCAGGTGTTCCCTGATAATGGAGCAACGACTTCAGAAAGTGATGAACAGAGATCACAATTCTGAAGACAGTCATATGATGATACAGAATTCGAAGGAATACGTTTTGAAAAAGCCAATAATCCTGACTTTGTTAAATGTCATTAGTAGTCTCACATGTCCCAATACATTCATCCTATGCCCAGACTCAGCTTTGCATAGGCGAATAATGCCATTATGTGCCATTTTCAGTCTCAAATGCCCACTACCAGCGTATGTCTGGCATAGCAGTGTTATTACAACACAGTCCCACATTTTTTGTTAACTGAGGGCCTGCTGCACTTCAATGGGAAGAACATACATAAGAACATCTTGTGTAGAGCAAGCTACAATTCCCTTCTAACACCATATTTTTCTGGGCTGATGCATTCACAATTTTAACTGCATCATACCTAAGCCTGTGTTTTCTAAAAAAACACCTTTATTTCAATGTTAACAATTCATAGAATCAACATATAGGGCCTCATTACGACCCTGGTGCTAGCCGTGCCGGTAAAACTGGCAGGGCTGCCGCTGGAGTTGTGGTTTTTTTCAGTGCCTGGCAATGGGGAATCACTGGGGCATTATAGCCCCAGCAGTCCCTGAAGCCAGGCGCTGGAAAAAGTAACTCCCCATTCCCATTCGATTCCCATAGGACTCGAATGGGAATGGGGATGACGGTAGCACCAGCACCGTTATGTGCCAGTGCTACCGTGAAAGTCTGTGATGTAGTGCTTTTCTGCCCGCCAAGTCAGACCAGGCGGGCGGGAGGGCATCCGGCCCGCAAACTTGTAGTCTACCAGCACCGTTGTTACCGGACCGGCAGGGTTGTAATGAGGCCCATAGTCATGCTAACATAAATCACAAAGAATGTGCAAATACAGCAGAAGTGTAACACACTACAAAATATCCAAATTGTGTAAACATGGGGTTAGTATAAAGTGACAGTAACGTACAAATTCCTATTATTTTATGCAACTGAGCATTCCTTAATTTCAGATCAGAGAGATATGGCAGACCTCTCACTGCATCTCAAGTCAAGGCTATTATGCTTCATGTAATAGGCTGCCAAATTATTTCATCTCATTATTTCATCTCATAATTCTTTCTCTTTCCAAAGGTAAAGATGTAAACCAGACTGTGCCGGTCGTTACTGGTTGACACAATATGCCTGATTCACAGAGCATTTTCCAACAGGTTTACTCCAGTCACTACCCCTCACCAGTTTACAAACACCTAAAAAATCAGACACAACAAAACAATACTTTCAGGGGTAGGGAACATTAAATAAATAAAGATCTTACTCGCTCCTCATACCACATTCCTACTGACTTTACCTGGTAATTAAAGGTGTCTGGGCATGTAACCATTTTCTGCTCAAAAGTAGCACTGCTTCACACATGTGGCCTCATCACAACCTCTGCGGTAACCCTTAAATCCGGCGGTAGCGCTATTACCGCCGGATTTAAGGGTCCGCCGAATCAGGGCCTCAGCGGATTTCAACCCAGCTCTGAGCTGGTGTGAAATCCACAGAGAATTTGCGCTCATACCGCGGGCGGGAAATCCGCCGGCGGTATGAGCGCGAAATTTCCCTATTGAGCCCAATGGGGAATGGGGCATTCCCGAATGGGCTCAATGGGGAATGGGGACTTCCAAGTCCGCCCAACTCGTGATCCCGCGCTATTAGCGCCGAGGGCTATGGCGGTCACGCTAATAGCCCCCGCGCTAATACCGCCGGCGTTACCACCGAGGTCGTGATGAGGCCCATAGTCAGGTCAGAGCCTACATTTTGAAAAATGCCTCACAGAATTCTGCTGCAACGTGCTGTGCTGTCAAATAGTATTTGAGTAAAATTGCCTGTGAAAAGAAAAATAAATCTGTAGAGTGATAGAAAACCTCACCAACCAAATGGGTCTGTATGCACATGAGGACTTGGTCCAGCCCAGGGGAGTTGCTAGTTCTGGAAAAGACCCGGGGCTATGCTGATGTCAGAACTGTTGGGACTGGGGGCTAACTAGCCTTTGGCTGTAGCTCCTGAGATTCTATCCGGGGCTACAACCAAAAGACCAGGGGCTATAGCCCCCTTAGCCCCCCCCCCAGCAGCACCTCTGGTCCAGCCCAAGTCGAGCCTCAGATGCAGAGGTATATCCATCTTTTGCAGGAAACAGCCCCATTTTCAAGATACAAGCTCACATTTGTTATTTATTAATTGGACATAAAAAAATAATTTGATTTAAAGCACATAGCGACAAGAGGCGGGATGATCATAGAGGGTACATGAGGTTGGTGAAGGGCATTAATAGGAGGTGGATATATGTGGGAGTGGATATAGACTGATAGATTACAACTAGAAGATAAGTGGATCAATAGAATATGTGAAACAGGTCAATTTATTGGATTACCTCAGGCAGGAACGGGTCCCATGGGACTGAGGCCCACATTACAGATCTGAGACCTCTCCGGTGTTGCTTGTGAAACTGTGCCATGACTAGGAGTTGGATTCTGTAGTATTTCAGAGTTCTTGAGGAATGATATCTCTTGAATCGGGAGTCAATATAGAGTGATCAAATGCACGTATTACCCACCAAATGCCAGAATTCATGCTCCATAAATCTTCAATCAATACAGAGGCACCACAAGACTTCACTTCCCATAATGTTAACTGCTTCTCTAATTATAGATCCCCTCATGGCAATGTGTCCACACTGCATTCTGCATCATTCGGTGCTGTGACTCCAGAGGATTGCACATCCCATAATGCACTGTGCCTCTCTCAGGAAGAATACCCCAATGGCTACATTTCCCACAATGCAGTCAGCTTCATGAACTACAGGAACCCCAACAGGACTTCCTGCACCAGGTTGCAATCTATGGCCCTCGGGAGAGTGTATACATTATTACTTTATGTCTCATTGTGCACATCACTTAAAGAGGAGCGGTGGACCACTTCAGAGGTTTTCACTTCTCTGATCATCTCAGCCATGCCCCTAAACTCCCCCACAAAGATGAACATTGGTTGATGTTTGGTAGTTGGGCTTAGGTGCTAAGCAGAAGTGTTAGTAAGGTGCTAAATCATTATGGCAAGACAAGATGAGGAGGCTGACAGCCTCTTCCTGTATTTCAACCCTTGCTATGTAGATGGCTTCATGGGGAAATATATAAAATGTAAATACTTTAATTAAACACACCAAATGCAATAACTAAGTAGAACACACCACAAAACCAACTCCTGTAGAAAGAACACAGAAAATGCAAAAATAGCAAGATGCAGCACTCTGCAGAATGAGACAGTGGAGAAAAGCATATGTTCATTTGGCAAACAAGGGATTAAAGTGACCTTGCCAGTTGGAAAGGACTGCTTTCTCAACAGGGTCCAATTGAAATCTTCATGAAGGTTTGAGGTCCATAGATCATTCAAAGAAGTAGGAGACCCCTTCTATTGAAGGTGAAAGTCCACAGTTGATCAGCCAAAAGCAAGACTACTTTAAGGGTTCAATCCCCACTCTTGGAACAAGTGGACCTTGCCTTCTGACATCACACCAAAAGTGCTTTGTCTTAAAGGAAGTGGAAGGGATGGAAAAGACGAGAGATAAAGAGAGAAACAAAGATGGTGGAACTTTCCTCCAACTGGTATGAGCACCCTCTGTCTACACTAACCCTGTCCCTTGCCCTGCGAATAGCATCAAAGGCCCTTTTTGTAAGCGTCCTGGTGTGAGTCTAATCCTTTTGTGAATGGTGTGCCCTTTGATTCCACTTCCCAGGACAGCTTCCTATATAGTGGCTGTCCCACTTGAGAGGATGTTATGTGCCATCGTAAAGGATTGAAGAGCAGTAACCCCCAGCGCTACCGTCTTGCTGGGAGCAGCAGAGACAGCCCGGATGGAGGAAATACACATAACACTTCCACAGTTAAGTTGGCCTGACAGTGCTGATTCGTGTGTGATATCAATTAGATGTGGAATGGATATTTAAGAGAGATGTAGCCACCATACCTTCAACTCAGGTGTGACTTATATTTACAGCTTAATGTGCCACCAGGATGGCAATTCAAACAGTTATGTAGTTTTCGGAACAGAGGTGTATATCTGAAATGCAGCCCCTGCGTTGTAGTGACTTGGCTGTCACTGAGGGTGTCAAGAGGACCCCTGAACCTGCTCTGTGCCACTGGAGAGCAGGTGCTGTAGATCAGGATACTGATCCAGCAGGGCACCAATATACACATGCTTTTTGCATGAAACTTAGAAAAGGAGGATCTGATTATCAGATTACCCTTCCTGAGATGGATATACCCGAATCAGTTTATTAATTGATACAAATAAAAAAGCCAGGGCTCCTGCACCTTTGCCAGATGGAAATTCCTCAAACATCATATGACTTCCTTTCAGCATTAAAGGGGCCTTTTTGATGCTTGTATTATTTTTCCGCTTGCATTAGGCCTTGCTGAGAGGTAAATTAATCTTCCGCTAGATATTATAAAACAAGAGAATTAGAGCTCTCATGTTTTTCCATGTCAAGCGTGATTGGCCATCAGTCCTGTTTTCCCCTTTGCATTCTGGGACATGCAGTTTTGATTGTTCCAATTTAAATACACAAATGTTATGCTTGAAAATGCATAGGGAAGCATTTTGCTTGAAGTGAGCTACTTTGGGCATTCTGGACAGCATGTGGTTTAGTGAGTGCATGGTTCAATGTGTACCCTGGATACACAATGCCTATCCCTAATTCTTCTAACTACGGTACATTGTGTTATACTTGGAAAACCATTAAATGTGCTTATGTTTACACTTGCTGGAGTATTGATGTAAATGCGCTTTTTGAGAGACCAGGGACCGGAGGTTCATGTTTTGATGGCATGACTGTGTCAGTTACTCATGCTACAGAGAGACGGTCATAACCTTTCATTTGTGGGGTGCATTTAAAGGCCCCAAACAAAAGTCCTGTACACATGAATGGCAGGTTGGTAAACACCGAAACAAAAACGGCCTGTCCTTTATTTTTGTTTTACAAGTAAAATTAAAGAGCCATGTGAAAAGAGGCCTAACTATTTCCAATGGTTACGCAGCCTTTTAATTTTCAAAAGAAGGAGGAATCAAAGATCCCGTCACATGGAAAACAGGATTTTGAAACAGTGAAATCAAAAAGGGCCTGCACATGTTTTAAAAAAAGTTAAAGTGAAAAAAATATCACTGCTCACAGAAAAATGTCAGGAAAACAAAACATGATGTGCGGGTTGATCAAAGTCAATGTATATTATGTTTATCCTACCAAAACTCCAGCGACATTTGAAGAGCCACTTTGTCTTAATGGAAAATGTCAGCCCAAGGCAGACCCTTTTGCTGGCTGTGGCAAAACTTCACAAGGACATATCCCACTTCCAGACTGGATGTCACATCTCCCATCTAATGACCAACCGCAAACAAAAATTCCTGCTAAAGGTATCGAAATTCAATGTTCTCCAGACCTGCTGGTTCTGAAAGCATGGACTTCAAGGAAAGTAACCCTTGGCTGGAGCACAACTAATATGTGTGAAAATGGGGCCACCCACTTCAAAGAACAAGCTTCCAACACAAAGGAGACTGATAAAGGTACAGGCTGACTCAGTGAAAATAAATGACCGGAAGCAGGAGCAGGACCATTTGTCCCACATGAAGATTCACAATTTATCTAAAAAGACTATTATCATTTAGGCCTTTTTCTCAGCCATCATAAGGTTGATGGATTTCATCTATGCACCATTTTTTATGTAATTTCCGATTTTGGGAATATAAAATTAATCTTCCTGTGACTCTGGGAATTGTAAGGGCCAGTTAAAGTAGGTTTCTGGCTGATCTGAACATGTTCCAAATGTGAGAGTTGGTGAGCAGGTGGAAATTGAAATTTGGGATATGCTTAATAACTTACATATTCATAACTGTTGTGCTTTCTATGGAAATGGCAGAAAGGTGGCACATGGCCGTGCTACATGATACAGATTTGGTGGTTGCCTTATCTAATTCCCCATGAGTAGCAGAAATAGAAAATATGTTTAGTCGTGCAGTTGCTATTAAAATTATGAAGTTGTGATACATAACTAGTTTTTGCCAAAAAGTTGAAAGGAGAACAAAGGATAATGAGAAACGGGAATTGCCATATGTTGCCCCAGACCCCTAAACCAATCCTGACTTGGAGGGTGGGTTTGGGAGGAGAGAGGAGGGCAACTGTCCAATCCTAGTGGCAGGGATCATTGCAGGGTACTTCCCCAGGATTGTAAAATTGGTGGTGTCATCTCTGCTATATAAGGGGGACTGCACTAGGACAGGGCACAGACAGAAAAAGGAGAAGGCGAGGGACAGACAAGAAACAGACCATTAGGAAGGCTGCTGAAACGTACCATATGACAGCTGTAAAGAGACACCAGAGGAGATTGTTGAGAGTGCATCTGGGTGGAGCTGTCTATTTCTAGGAAGGCCTCAAGGCTGACTGGGTGCTATGGTGGAGAGCGGGAGGCCATCTTTGAGAGTGGAGTGACCAGACCACTGTCCTATCTTTCCAGAGTGTCCTGAGGTACAGCTGGCTTTCCTGAACCTTAAACAGAGGCTTGCTATGTAAGTAGAACTGAGTCCTGGGAAACCAAAAGGTGGGGGAGTCTGCTTGCCTTCAATCCCTGCCCTTTATAGTTGGCAGAAGGGCAAAGCTGTGTAGATCCTTAGCCTATGTAACCACAAATATTAATTTAATTAATTCCCCATTTGGCAGAACACTACGGGTGAATTTTGTTAAAATTCTAAATTAACAAAGCCCACTTCCCAGTGTGCGCTGAAAACTATACCTGACCCATGACAATTACATTGTGACAGTCTATTCATTTTGATGCAATTGCATTAAGGTGGAGTGAAAGTCATCTTTGTTTTGTTAAAGTGCCACTAGGACTTGACTCCCGAGTTCCAGGAAGGTGTATAGGTAAAGAATTAAGAGTGTATAAGAAATCATTTGAGTGAGGAAACGAAGAAGGAACAGTGTGATTTCCCCCCACCTGAATAAAGAAAGTTTTATTAAAGTGTAAAAAAGCCAATTGTGAAAATAACTGCTGTACAAATTGGAGTAGCCAGGGAGCATCTCCTAACTAAATTATTTCTCAAAGGAGAATGGGTTGAGAACAAGGTAGAAACTGGCAAACCAGAATTGTGCAGGAGGTTACCTCAGTAAGCAATGATATTTGGCTTGATATTGCACAAAGCACTTGAAGAATTTTATATGACCACAACTGCTCGTGATGACCAGATACAAATGGCTCAGCTAACTGCTCAGTTATATTTTAATTTGCTGTTAGTAGAGAGCGTTGGCAAAATAGTGAGGCTAGTAGAATGAATCAGGCTGGAGACCTGTCATAGTCCCAGGATCTTGCTCAACAACACAAAGCTCAGTTAAAAACATTGTAGAACGAGAGCGCCGAGCGTGAAACCCAGTTTTTGCACTGAAAAGTTCACAAAAAAGAGTGTATAGAAAATCTGAGATTCAAGAACCTCTTGAATCAGGATAACAGTGTCCTATTACAGAGGATAAATCAGTTGGAAATGGAAGTAGAAAAGGAACAGTCAGGTTCTCAGGAACTGCCAGAATTAGAGAAGAGAGGAATGGGTTAGCAGAGCGAGTGAGGCAAATAGAAGCTTAACTATTAGAGCAGGCTTGTCCAACATACGGCCAGTGGGCCGCAATGCAGCCCGCCATGCCATTTTCTGTGGCCCCCGTAGCCCAAGAGCACAGACAAAGCAATAGGTCCAGTTTTGTATTTCTGCAGCAGTATATTTTGTACGCAGCAAGCGTTGTGGCTGCAATGTAAGTTTCAGGGTAAAATTGTATGACATAGTCATTGTAACCATGGAAATAAATACAATAAATAATTAGCTTGCATGGCAACAGTATTGTGATTGGCTGAGAAAATCGTGATGTGTGTGGGTGGAGTAACGGGCGCACAGTGCCACCTTCTCACTTCACAGTTGAGCCCAGGAGAGTCTGCCTGAACCAGCAGCCCAGCCTGACAGTGCCATGTGCAGTAGGCCTAGTTATCCTTTCCTTGAGGTTATCTGCCCTGGCCCACCACTGACCTGACGTTGACTGTCTCCACAGTGGTAACTCAGTACTGCCTGCTCTATTCTCATACGTTACAGCACAGGCGGCATGCACTGGTTTTGAGTCTTGGTAGTTTGTCTACTTAAGTTTTCCACGGATGTGAGTCCGAGATAATGCTGGCCAGATAATTGTGGGTTTGAATTCAGTTCAATGTCACATCTAGTTGCAGCCAACATTCTATTTAAGAGTGGAGGGGGGAAGGGGTTAAGGGAGCGCATGCTGATTTCGTAATGCAGTCTTCCATGGGTGCCAGAAACCCGACAGCACCTACCCTGCATGCATGGAGCGTCTGCATCGGATTCTTCTGAACTTTGTGTGTGCGCAGATGGAAATCTCCATGGGCCAGTTTGCTGAGCTACATCACTATGCGATTAATATTTTTTGCCAGGGTGTTGCTGAATAATTATTCTAAAATGTACAATTTGCATTGCATTTTTTCAAAAACCTCCCCCTTGGGTACCATGCAAACTGTGTCCCAAAAGGAATGAATTCCCATTTGCAACTGCAGGCGCGTTGGAAATAACTCCATTAATGTGTAGGCACATTTTGTTGGGCATAACAGTTATGCCCAGTAAAATTTGCCTACAAATTAATGGAGTTATTTCTGACACGGACAGAAAAGGCGTGTTTAAACATGAACAGGGCAACACATGCAATGCTAAATACAAGGAAAGGTAGGAGGATGGTGGAAGTCATATAGAACACAGACAATGCACCTGAAAACTGTACATGCAGGTGGGGATGGGGAGCTCGAATCTGCAATCAGAACTGCTTGTAAAAAATGACGTTTTGAATCTTGGCCAATTACCGTTTGTTGTAAGTTAGTTGCGTGTTACATGACATGCATAAATAGGTGTCGTATAATCTATTTTGGGTCAAAGTGGGACACTTTTTTGGCCAGTTTGGGCCAGTTTGCTGAGTTTCCTCACTATGCGGCTAATATTTTTGCCAGAGTGTTGCTGAATAACTATTGTTAAATGTACCATTTGCATTGCATTTTATTCCTGAGAAGTCTTGACAAAGTGAGCTGGTGCTTTGCAGCCCTCCTGATTTCTCATTTTGACTGTGGTGCATTGCCTTGGTAAACCATGCTGCAGTGATGTTTTTCAGGAAAGATATGATTTGCAACTGTCATGCCTGCGTAGACAACTCCCGCCTATAAGGAACCAGCCCTTGGTTGGTGGGGGAGTTCTCATGTGTCGACTGTGCACGTTGGTAGCCCAACCGTATGCTCTCTTTGGACTTGCTCCGACCTGAAGGTGGTTTTGCTGCTTCTCATGGACCACCAAGGCCGATGTTGGAGCACAGTATGCAAATGCATACATTGTTAAGTCATTAAAATCGGGATGTGGGGTTGGCACTTGCATCACTCAATTGGAAGGGTAGAAGGGGTACAGGAGATGACTGTTCATTCTCACAGCAGTTCTTAAGTGGTTGCTTTACTGCTTTCACAGGTAAATGGCAGAGATACCAGCTTTTAACATTGAAGCTTCATCAAAATAGTCTCAATGGAATGTGCGAAGAAGTTAGATGGCCCCACACAAGTAAGTTTGCCCCTGCTTGACTTTCTCTGAAGTTAGCACCTACACCAACATTTGAAGGGTTAGCCCACCCTACCCCCTGACATTTTGGCATAGGTGCACCCAGGGTGCACCCCTGCAAGGGGCTGATGTGTGCACTTGCTATTGGCAGATCAGCGAGGAGGGAAGCCTTTCCTGAAACTCGCCGCATTCAAGTTTTAATTTACTTAGTGTTTCTGCAAACAGATGCAGAAAAATGCACTTGCACTAATACAGTAAAACTTTAAAGCTGCTATGTTCAAGACTTCCATCGCCCATCTGCCTCAGCAAAATCAAATGCCCACATCCGCCCCCTCCCCACTGATGCGAGTCAACATATAATGTGTACTTTTTCACATCGAAAGGTAGGAGCTTAAGTGCCCACTTGGTTTTTCATATGTGTTTATGTGAATGTGACTAGAACAGCATTTTGGTGCAGTCAGTCTGTGGCATGAACATAATTTAGCAAAACAAAACGAGTTGGCGTTTTTAAATTGATCTCAAACTCTGGCATAACCACTCTGGGGGAAAACCTTCTCAGACCATTGTTCTTTAGCCTGCCAATGCTCATACCCACATGTCCATTTTCTGGTTAATAGCCTTAACATGTTGTTGTTCTCCTCAACAGACATAATTTAGTCGTAAGCAAGGCCACCTCCAACTCGATCAGCTTGCCTCAGCAACATCTTTGCTGGGCCAGAATATTTCTTCAAAGCTGCCAGGCAGAGCTCTGAGGCAGCAACCAAGATATGTTACTTGATATCCAAGGCCATATCTAGGAGAGGTAAACCATTGACCGATGGAGAATTTGTCAAAGATTGCTTGGGAATTTTTACATCAGTGGCATTCCCTGACAAACACGCAATGGTGGAGAAAATCAGTCTCCCACATCAGACAATTGCTAGACGAGTAGGGTACCTATCATCAAACATTGCAGACACACTGGCGAGAAAAAGACTGAGTGCCTGTCAATTTTACAGCTTGAGGGTGGATGAAAGCACAGATGTGAGTGATACCGCCCAACTGGTGATCTTTGTATGAGGAGTGACCAAAGAATTCCATATTGTTGAGGAACTACTTGACTTATGTCCAATGAAAGGCAAAACAACGGGACAAGACGTTGTCAATAAAGTGAAACGTGTCTTGTTGAAATTCAATTTGCCAGAGGACAAACTCTGTGGTCTGACAGCTGATGGGGCCCCTGCTATGATCGGCAAACACAATGGATTTGTCAGTTTACTGGCAAAGTCAGTTCCCCAGAATGACATCACGCATCACTGCATCATTCACCAGGAACAACTGTGCACAAAGGCCCTGGAGATAATGCATATGATGAAAAACATTGTTTCTACAGTGAATTTCATAAGGTCAAAAGGGCTTAATTATAGAAGGTTCCAAGCATTTCTTGCGGAGATAGGAGCATGATCATCTCGGGAGGATAGCTCACTGGCAACGTGCTCGCCATGGAAGCAAGACGACACAGAGCAACACCGGTTCGATTCCCGGACCCGTGCTTAGAAACCTCTGGGTATTAAGCGCGTTATAAATAACCTATCATATCATGATGATGTTATTTACTTCTGCCAAGTTCATTGACTTAGCAGGGCAGGTACACCATCCAGATTATGGTCACTACTCAATGAAATTAACACATTCATGACCAACCAAGGCAACAATGTCAGCTTCTTGGATGATGATAGCTGGTTGAATGACTTGGCATTCCTTGTTGACATAACAAAATATCTTTCGGACATGAATATAAAACTGCAAGGGAAGGATCTGTTTGTGAACAGGCTGTATGAGCACATCAAATCCTTCATTCATAAGATGGAATTGTTTCAGAAACAGCTGAATGAAAAAAATTCCACAAATTTCACAGTACTGTAAACAAGTTCTACTCACAGCATCAGTCATGACAAGTATTCTGCACTGATTGGTAATCTTTTGGATGAATTTAAAAAACGATTTTCAGATTTCAGGGATCACAGTGATGAGCTGAAGATGTTTGCAGATCCGTTTGGTAGTGACGTCATCAATGCCCCTGACATGTTCTAAATTGAATTAATTGACTTCCAAAATAATGAGGACCTGAAGAGACCCTTTTCAGAACTTAACTTGCGTACATTTTATAGTAAATACATTACATTGGACTCTTTCCCAAATCTGTCAAATCATGCACGTCGGTTCATTGCCCTTTTTGGCAGCACCTACTGCTGTGAACAGCTTTTCTCAAGATTGAAGAGTATAAAAACAAAATAAAGATCACTTTTGACAGATGGACACCTATCTGGAATATTCTGCATTGCCACATCAAGTGTGTCAGCAGATATTGAGAGATTGCGCAAACAAAAACAATGCCAAGCATCACACTGAAAATGTAGACTTCGCATGTAAGAAGTTAGGGTGATTTAAGTGTGATTGTATTAGAGAACTTAAAATGGTTTTAATGCATCATTTCTCTTTTTTGCCTTTATGGTTACAGATGAATCAGAATGCCCATGATTATGAGCCTGAAGTCATTTTAACTGTGCTGAAAGCTTTTTTAAGATGTAATAATATGCACAAGACTGGAGAATTGGCAATATTGGCCCCATCGTATTTGGAGCAAATTATCCGAGCTATAGTATAAAACCTACTATGGGCACCGTTTGGCTTTTGTTTACTTATGTTTCTCTTTTGATTGCGTGGTTTAACCTGTTCAGGAAGGGTTACCAACAAGTTACGAATCATGCATTCAAAAAAGTTCTTAATATCTTAAGATTGTGCTCACATTGCATTTCTTCAATTAGGGTACCCTTTGGGTGATAACTTTTCCACATTTCATCTGTTGAATAGGATTATGCTTCTTTCATTAACACAGAAGTAATGAATGTTTATTACAGAGATAAGCTGGAATATGTATTGGGCATACTGCAAAGGCAGCATCAATCATGCTTTTTAAAGGACAATGCTGGCCTAAATTGGGAACAAAAAACAAGGAGGGACCTGGGAGTCCTGGGAGTCCCTCTCCCAGACATTAGTCCCGGTTACGATAGACTTACACAGAGTCTTTAGCTCACTGTCTTTCACAGAGGAGAAATATGTAACACATATCAGTCTTTGTCCTGCCCTAGGGCAGTCCAGCAACAAAATGCTAAGCAATTCTCCTCTGAATCTGGGTAAGCCTCTCGTAACCCGTACTAATGTCCGGCAGAGAGACTCCCAGGACCCCCCCTTGTTTTTTGCATCTTCAAGTAACTTTGGGTCTCACCCTAAGCTACTAGGGGAATCCAGACGTGGGCACCTTGCTCACTATTCTTAGAGAGGCACAGCTCCACCCTACTGATGAGGTCCAACCAGAACGAAACATGTGTCTGGGGTTGCTGTTGGTTCTCTTGTTCAGAGGAGAATTGTCTAGCATATCAGTGCTGGATTACCCCTGGGCAGGACAAAGACTGATATCTTTTGGATATTTCTCCTTTGTGAAAGATAGTGAGCTAAAGAATATGGGTAATGCTCTCGTAACCGGGACTAATGTCCGGCAGAGAGACTCCCAGGACCCCCCTTGTTTTTTACTAAATCGGGAACAACCAGCATAAACATGTTGTTACAGAGGCATATTTTGGGCACAACCAACATGGAAATGTGTTACATCAGTGACAGGGTTGTTTTACACTATGGACACATTGATCATTAAAATGTGTTGTGTTGTGTTGTGTTGTAAAATGTTCTTGTGTGCTGTTGCTGACATGGAATTTTCATGTTCCCCTTTAGAACTGACCGTAAACTATTTGGCTTTTTGGTCAGTTTTTTTGCTGTAAAATGCACCATTTCAACCACATATTTGAAAAAAGATTCTTGGGGGGAAAACCCTCCCTAGATCCTTATAGCACGCTAGCTATGCTCAGTCGCCCCCACTATTTCAGGAAAATATGAACACTTACACACTGAAAGAAATCACAAGCAACTGACCTTTGATCATGTATTATGGAGGGGCGCCCTTAGATAGTCACTGCCTCTGACACCAAAAGCTTTCTTTGGGACTGCATGGCACATCACTGCCTGTCAAAGGTCACACAATATTGCTATCTAATCTGATACTGCTTTGGGTGAGGTCTTTGACTTTTGGCTCGCCGGCCCAGTGGGTGACAGAAAATTAATGCTTCGGCCCCACATTCAAAACGCTTGGTCAAGCCTGTATTAAAGGCAGCAAAATATAGGGATGAACAAGAAAAAATAGATTAGTCTCCTGAAGGAAAAGCGCATATGAATATGCACACAGTTTACAAGGTGCCTGTCATGTAATTGATCAACGCTCTGAGAATGAAGAGTTCCATTTAAAAAATAACCAAGTCCCAAACATCACAGTCATCTGTGTAGAACAAACTGGTGATGAGAACCCTTCTCCATTCTGGAAAATCAACCTTCCTCCCAGTTTTCAGGGGCAATCCACACAAAGTCCAAAATCAGAAGAAAACTTGAGTCCTCTTAAACCAGACAAGGAAGAGTCTGCTCAAAATCTGACGGACATTCAGAAAAGGGCAAGCAGTTGTTTTTCCCCATTCAGTTAAATGGTGGGGGGTACCAGTGCTTGGCAGAGTATGCCTGAATAATGGAAGGAGCTTCATCAGCGAAAAATAGTTCAGGAAGCTCCCAAAGATCTGACCATTCCCACATTTAAATTGATTGACAAAATGGGAAGTAGGTCTGGAAACCCCAAATTCCAAACATCTCCTGCCTAGCAGGTGTATGCTAAAAATGTCCATTGGCAACAAAAGCATAGACCATAATTGTTGGGTCGTGAGAGATGTCCCTTCCGCATTTTATCTGGGAAATGACATTCTCAACCGATTCGCAATCAATTTGGACCTAATTAATAGTAAAGCCTGGTCCCGACTGGGGAGTAACCCCATGGGCTTTGACAGCATTGAAAAAGCGTTCTGGTCATCTCAATTGTTGCCTTACGTGGTTGAAGTTCAAGTGCGAGAGGAGGTTACCATCCCAGGACAGGTGCAACAGTTTACCCTTCCCCTCAAAATTAAGTGAGGACAGAACCTCAAACATCAGGACGCATATATAAATCTAAATTCCCACCTCCAACAACAATGTTTATATTTCAATCCGACACATCTAGTAGACCTAGAACACAACACCATTCGAACATTGATGGATAACAGTGACCCACAAAGTATCACTTTGGCGGTAGACACCTTTATTGGAATGGCGGTTGATGCCCAACATTATTCTATTGATTTAGGTAATTAAATCATGGGACCAATCCCAAATGACAGTTTCAACATCAGCAACAGCATTCCTCCAGAAAATATTTTTACTAGGCATGTGTACTCTTCTTGCCCCTATGGTGTGGAAGAGGTGACCTGCGACATTAGGAGGGAGGAGGTAGTGTTCAGAGTCAAGGACCACTACCTCGACTCCCTTGTCCAGATCAAAACTATCAAAAGAGATCTCGCCACCCAACTGGAGGATACCGCTGAAATTGCCAATTCTGAGGTCTTTCCAGGTTTCAAGCAGATGGTCGAGGAAAGGATCAATCTGGCTGATGCCTGTGAGACGGAGGATCAAAGACAAAAGCTAAAAAAGGTCTTCCTGCAATTCCAAGATATCTTTTCAGTGGACTCATATGACTGTGGACGCATGTCCATTCATTCAACCACCATTCCCAAAGACCCAGAGATGGCTCCCGTATTTGTGAAACAATACTGGTTACCTCTCACATCCATGGAGTCACTCACAGAGATTATCAAGAATATAGAATCACGTGGGATAATTTGTCCGATCCACAGTACCTTCAACAACCTTGTACTGGGGATCCTCAAACCAAACAGCCAATGGAGATTATGTGCAGACCTGAAGGAGTTGAACAAGTGGGTCCACATGTCAAGATGGCCCCTTCTATACATCGATCAGGGACTGGCACAGATCAAAGTGTCAAAGGGGTACACAGCTACTGACCTTACCAGTGGTTACTGGACAGAACACGTGAGTAGGGAAGACCAGTACAAGCTTGCCTTTACCTTCAAGGGGCAGCAATACACGTGGACCCGAACCCCCTTGGGATACATAAACTCTGGCAATGAGTTCAACATCTCACTACATAAGGCCATGCCCAATTTGGGCGAAAGGGGAAACCTGGCCTATGTGGAGGATGTTTTGATCAAGAGCTCCACTGTGGAGGAACATACAGCAGAAATCTGATATGTTCTTACTCAGTTGCAGTAGGCAGAGCAAAACTGTCCTGTCAGAAGGCACAAAGGTGTAAGACCCGAGTGGACTTCTTAGGGCACAAGATCTCACCTAAGGGTCTTAATCCCTAGGGGAATAAAGTGGAAGCCTTATTGAAATTAAAAGACCCTACCACTGTGCGGGAATTAAGAAGCCTTCTTGGACTTAGTAATTATAGTTGAAAGTTCATTGAAGACTACGCAGAGGTCACACGACCCTTGGTCCTTTTATTAAAGGCCCGATTCGAGTGGGAGTTGGGTCCAGAACAATCCAAGGCAGTTAAATAACTGAAAAGAAGCTTTTCCCAGGCTCCTTGTTTGGCTTACCATATAAAGAAAAAGGAGTTTTTCTTGGAGATGGGGTTCTCAGATACTTGCCTAACAGTGGTATTATACCAAAAGCATGACAAGGTCAACAAAGTCATCTCATACGCGAGCAAGACTTTGTCCTATGTGAAGGAAAAATTCAATGACTGTGCAAAGGCATCCTGGCAAGGGTGTGGGTGCTGAAAAATGACTGCCCATTCATACAGGGGGAGCACATTATTGCAAAGACTCCTCACCAACCCTTGCAGTATCTACAAAGTGAGAGCATCTGTGCGAGGAATGTTAGGAATTCTAGAATTACTTCCTGGATTCTGTCTATGCAAGGCTTTCCTGTCGAGCTAAGATATGGCCAAAACAAGAAGAGATCCCTAGCACAAGGGTTGGCAGACTTGCATGAGTGTGCGCAAGAAAATTGTCTCGGGATGAAAGTCTAATGACCAACAACAACATGGAGGTGTACTTAACTTCCCCACACAAGTTATATGAAGAAGCAACGTGCCAGGGGATACCCACTGTTTATGTGGATGGGTGTTCCTACCATGTTGATAGAAATGGGGGAAAAGAACTGGTGGCTGGCATTGGGAATGCCTGGGTGAATGATATCCTGGAACCCTCTGCTGGTTATAAAATAGGATCCCGAAGTAGTCAGGTTGCAGAGTTGATGGATGTTTATCAAGACATCCTCACTGCAGTGCACCACCAACTCAATGAACTGGTCATAATCACTGACTATGATTATGTCAGGAATGGGTTTGTGGAGCACCTGATTAACTGGAAGAATCGTGGCATACTTTGTGCCAACAACAAACCCCTAAAGCATGCCAAACTGATCCAGTCAATTGACGATCTGGTGACTTCAATGAGATGGCCATGCATTGGAAGAAGATAAAAGGTCATTCCAAGCTAGAGGGGACAGATAAGACTGGGAATTAACTGGCTGACCAGCAGGCCAAAACCGCAGCTGTGAAGGGGGATTTCATAGAAACAGAATCCCTGCTGGGTGAAATCCAAATGGCAGCTGTCACCAGGTCACAAACTCGGGCTAACAGCGAACACTCAACAGCCCAGTGGAGTAAAGATACCCCAGATGTAGATTTGATCACTGCACAGAAACAGGACCCGATCATTGGGAAATGTTATCAACTCCTTGAAGATCCCATAAGCTTTCCTCTAACAGAATGGGATTATGCTATGTTATGTTATGGTAACAAAATGTATTGAAGCGCGCGTACGCCCGAAGGCATCATGGCGCTGGAGGTATGGGGAAGATTTTAGTGGTACATGCACAGTGGTGTAAGACCCGATTCTAAAATGGTCAGTAACCGACGAAAGATAAAATGATCAGCGATCCCCTGCAGAGCAAGAGTAAGGTCATTCCAGGCGTTCGTGGCTGCCACCGAAAAAGCGCGCCCCCTTGTCGAGATAGCCTGAACGGAGGAACCGCTACAAGAGAAGCCGACTGGGATTGGAGAGAATGAGTGGGCATGTAGTGGACGAATTTAGCTTGCAAATTTCCGCTCCCATGCCGTAAAAAGCCAGATGGACCATGCACATGGACTTAAACATGATCCGACCGGAAACGGGAAGCCAGTGCAGTTGCCTCAGCAGAGGAGACACATGGACTCCAAAAGGGGGGTGAATAATAGATCTGGCCGCAGCATTCTGGAGTAATTGTAACCGCTTGATCAGATAGCAAGGCTGCGCCACATAAAGCGAGTTACAATAATCCAGTACACTTAAAACCAGAGCTGCGACCACCGGGGCCTGACATGCTGTCGGAATGAAAGGAAGGACCTGCTGGAGGACACAAAGCTTGAAATGGCCGGTCTTACAAACTGCAGCGACTTACTCATCCATTGCCAAAGAAGCAGAGATTTTTACCCCCCAATTCATGACCGACAAGACAGGCATGGCGAGGGGGCCAAGAGATGAGGGCCAAAAATCAGCAGTCCAAAACAGGTAAGGTGATGTAATACCAACAACAAAGACCTCAGTTTTACTGCCATTTAGCTTTAGCCAATTTGTTGTCATACATGTCCCCAGCTCCTCAAGACACTTTATCAGCCGAGCCGCTGTCTCAGAATGAGTAAGGTCCAATCGGACCACAATCTGGGGATCGTCCATGTAAGAGTAGTAACAAAACCTATATGACTGAATGAGGAGCAAAAGATATCTAATATAAATGTTAAATAAAATAGGGGACAACACCGATCCCTGAGGGACCCCACAGAAAACCGAAGCAGGAGCAGAGAGGAAGGGAGGAAGAGACACTGATTGGGAACGATCTGCCAGAAAAGCCGAGAACCAGTTAAGGACTTGACCAGACAAGCCAGTCGCTGAGAGACGGGAGATCAGGGTAGGATGGTCAACCGTGTCGAAAGCAGCCGACAGACAAAAGGGTGGGGATACCAATGCTTCCAAAACTTTCATCAGGAACGGCAACAGCGAAATGGGACAATAGTTGGCCAACACTTCAGGATTCAAGGAGGATTTTTTAAGCAAAGGAATAACCAAAGCATGCTTAAGTGAGCATGCAATCACTCCAGTAGTAAAAGAGGCATTAACTGCTGTTGTAATATGTACAATTAAATCACCAGACACCTCCTTTAGAAGAGCATCTGCAGGAGAGGCAGATTTCAATCGCTGAATGGTTGACAGTACATCTGAATTAGAAAAAAGGGGAAACGTGGACCACGACACCTTAGCAGGGGGGATTCTACAAAGGTCATATCAGCTTTAGACACAAGCACCTCATCCTTTATGTTATCCCAAACGGTAGAGATTCTGGTCACAAAGAATGCTGAGAGAGAGTTGCACAAATCCTGAGAGGGCGGCACCAAAACATGTCCTTTCTCTGGAGTGGAAAGTGACTGAACCAAGTCAAATAGGGTCTTTGGTTTGTTAAGGGGCCCCTCAACCATTTGACTGAAGTAAACTTTCAAAGCACTTATGACTGCCTTGTGGTAGACAGTGAGAGTGCTGCGAAAAATGTTTTTAGATTCATAGGAGTAGCTAACACGCCACTTTCTCTCAACCTGCCTACAAAGCAGTTTGGTTGCTCTAAGTTCCTGTGAAAACCAGGGTTCTGGGGGGCGGCTTCTCTGCTTGCATAGCCTGTAGGGGGCCAGTGAGTCGGCCATAGCTATTATGCCAGTAAAGTGGATTTCTTTGTGTTGATGAAGTTTTCCAAGATGTTCTGATCCAAGACACTGCCTTGGTCAGATGTGCAAGTCGATTTCATCGGGCCAGTGATTCGCTCCTCTAGAGGAAACATGTACATGTTGACTGTGACAAGCTTATTCACAAAGTGGCTAGAATGTCTTCCAGCCCTGAATTGTAAGGCAGAGACAGCTGCTGCACTAATTGTCAACCACATCTTTTCTCGTTCAGCCTCCCGCGAAGGATTGAGTCAGACCGAGGAAGCCAGTTTACCAGTGAGCTGATGGCAAAGATGTGGGGGATTCTAGGGGTAAAAAGAAAAATCCACATTGCCTACTGCCGGGCCTCAATTGGGGGGGGTAGAGAGATACAACAAAACAATTGAGAGTATCTTAAAGAAGTTCGTGGCAGACTCTGGACCAGTTGGGACATCCGTTTTCCGCTTGTCCTGATGGCTAGTAGGTCTGCACCTTCTTCTGCAACATAGATGTCCCCATTTGAGCTCATGACCAGATGAAAAATGGTGTTACCACAGCATCTGCTCTAATGGACTCAGGAGCAGACATTGATAAATGCGTCCACTACTCTGAGTACGTTGAACATTTAAGGAAGCTAATTTTGCTTATGCTCAACGCAATTTAGAAAAGTCCACTGAAGAAAAGAAGACCTACTATGATCTAAAGACCGCCAAAAAAAGAGTATGAAATAGGTGACAAGGTTTACCTGTACAATTTTCAAAGGAATCAGGCCAAGGAGCAGTGCCTTTGAAATTGTAGATAAAATATCACCTGTTGCTTACAAGATACGCATCCCAAAAGGAGAACTGACAGAGGAAAAATTGGTCCACATCAACCAGTTGAAAAGCTGTCATCCCAGACACGCTTTATGACTGATTGATGAGCCAAAGGAAAGTCAAGCATGGGAACAATCTGAAGAATGAAAAGGAAGGATACAAAATCGGATGGTAATATATATAAATATATATATCAGGGAGTAATGTAATAATGTACTTGGTGTTATTGTACAAATGAAGAAAATAAATAAAATGCATTTTGTGAAATGGAAATGTCATGTTGTAATTGTATGTTGTTGTAAATTCTATGTAAATCTTCCTGGGGAAAACTGTGTGTAAAAAGTACTAAAACTCTTTTTCAATCTTTTGTTAGAGAACTAACCTCCTTAACTTCCAGCCTGGAGGTGAGAGTTGAGTCCGGTGAGAACCCCAGTGATCTGGAAAGGAAGGAAGAAATAGGGTACTGTGCCACGCCGTCCAACCCAGAGACGGAAGGGAGGCTGAAGTGCCCACTCTGAAAAGAAGGAAGAAAGGGGAGTGCCCTGTCATACCCCCCAAACCAGAGATGGAAGGGGAGACTGGAGGACCCACTCCCTGATGAAGGAAATTACGTCTAATGGAACCCCACTCTGCCCTGCTCTTCCCCAACAAAGAGTCATGGAAGAACAGGGGATGCATGTGGGGTGCATTTAAAGTCCCTTGAACATGAATGGCAGGATTTTAAACACTGAAACAAAAACGGCATGGTCTTTGTTTTTGGTTTTCAAGTAAAATTAAAGAGCCACGTGGAAAAGGGCCGACCTTTGCCAGATGGAAATTCTTCAAACAGCATATGACTTCCTTTCAGCATTAAAGAGGCCTTTTTGATGCTTGTATCATTTTTCCGCTTGCATTAGGCCTTGCTGAGAGGTAGATTAATCTTCCGCTAGATATTATAAAACAATAGAATTAGACTGGGACATGCAGTTTTGATTGTACCAATTTAAATACATGAATGTTATGCTTGAGAATGCATAGGGAAGCATTTTGCTTGATGTGAGCTACTTTGGGCATTCTGGACAGCATGTGGTTTAGTGAGTGCATGGCTCAATGTGCACCCTGGATACACAATGCCTATCCCTAATTCTTCTAACTACGGTACATTATCACAGTACTGGTGGAACACATTGTCCAGCATGCGGAAATGCTTTTTAGCGCAGACCAGCGGCACGCTACCCAGCAACGCCGCAAGGAGGTGTGGGCGGAGGCAGCATGCAAGTGCAGAGCGGATGGTGTCACCACACGCTCTGTGAAGGACTGCCATAAGAGGTGGGATGACCTCAGGCTCCGGGTGCGCAACCTCATTGCTGCACACCGCCAACACAGCACTGGCACTGGTGGAGTCCCTGCATCCCCTCTCAAGTTGCAATCGGTGGGGGAGCGCCGCAGCAGTGTCCTGCACCTCGAAGGCATCCACAGCATCAGAGACACAGAGGCAGGCATGAGCCCACCTGCAGATGCCGGTAAGTGCACAAAGTACAAAGCCATAAGGGTGAATGCTCCCCTGGAGTGACCCAATGGACCCACTGACACCCCCTGCCCCCAGCCAGGGGAGGAGTGACCCAATGGACCCACTGACAGCCCCCCCAGCCAGGGCAGGAGTGACCCAATGGACCCACTGACACCCCCCCAGCTAGGGCAGAAGGGACCCAATGGACCCACTGACACCCCCCCAGCCAGGGCAGGAGTGACCCAATGGACCCACTGGGCAGGAGTGACCCAATGGACCCACTGACACCAACCCCCCAGCCAGGGCAGGAGTGACCCAATGGACCCACTGACCACCCAGATGACAAGTAACACATCCCCAATGCATGACCCCTGGAAATGCACACAGTGCATGCCTGAGTGGAAGCAGAGACACACACACCTGAGTGGATCAATAGTCACAAGTGTTTACATGCAAGTGGTCATGAATCGTTCAGTTTGATGCATGTGATGGACACATCAAGTAACATGAAACAACTAACAGCATGCCCTCTGTATCCCCACAGCCGTGTCAAGTGACAGCGACGACGGCCAAGAGGCGACGCAGCGGCCACTGGCACGTGCCCAATGCAGCACTCCTGCCCAGGAGGACGATGCTAGCTGCTCCGGCACACAAGCACCAGCTGCATCGGGCACACCAGCTGCATCAGGCACACCAGCACCAGCTGCATCGGGCACACCAGCGGATGCCACCATCCCCATGCATGCACCCACCATGGCCCCAGATGCCATCTTGCAGCCCATCTGCACTGCTGAGGAGGCTGCATCGAGTGATGACAGTGCCCCGGCCATGCAGGCCGAAGTTGTACAACAGGGTGAGGGGGACAACATGGATGAGCTGTCATTCATCCATCCATGGCCTACAGTTCAGCCCCCAAACCCCCAAGAACTGCACATCCCCATGCGCTCCCCAACGCCCTCCATGACTGAGCTCAGTACTTGCTTGCAGCACATTGAGCAACAACAGGCCACCCTGACGCAGCTCATGGAAAGACAGCTGGAGGAGGCCAGGCTGCAGCGTGAAGAGGCCAGGCTGCAGCGTGAAGAGGCCAGGCTGCAGCGTGAAGAGGCCAGGCTGAAGTGTGAAGAGGCCATGCATCAGCGGGAGGAGGCCAGGCTGCAGCGTGAAAGCAATGCGACGTCGGTGCGTCGGCTCTCCAGGCCCATTGGACGATTTGCGACCACGATCGTCACCCTGGCACGCCATGTCAGGGAAGGGAACAGTGTGCAATCCAGCATAGCGGAGTCAATGTTGGTTGCCCAGCAGGCGATTCAAGGACGTGTGCCCATAGTCACACCAGCAGTCACCTCAGCCAGCACCACCCCATCCAGCTCTGCCACTGGCAGCCCACGGAGGCTCTCTAGTCGGCTGACTGGACCCACCAGCAAGGACACTCCTTCGCATAAGCCCCCCCCCGCAAATAGTGCCATGTGGGGATGGCAATAGACATGACAGTCGGGGACACAATGGGTGTTGGGGGTGAGTATGTTTGGGTGGTGGAGGAGGTCCATTAGGGGGTTAGTTGTTTGGGGCCTGGTTGGGGGTGGGTACATTGCGGTGGTGGGGGAGGTCCATTAGGGGGTTAGTTGTTTGGGGCCTGGTTGGCGTTGGGTACGTTTGGTTGGTGGGTGGGCATGGGTGTCCAGCTTCCCTACTCAATGCACCTTCTTTCCTATTTTGTTTATAATACACCTTTGAAAAAAACCATAATGAGTGGACATCCGTCATTTCATTTGCAGACAATCCATTTATTCACCGGCATCTTCATATCCATGCAATGCTGTCAATGTGCAGTGTCTCAAAAGTAAATGTGAATGAGTGTATCCCGTGCTCATTGGCCATCTTGTGCACCCCAGGGAGGGTGTGGAGCCACCCCATCCCCATCTTCACCTACATTATCATCCTCTGTGTCTGGGGGCAGAGGAATGTTCCTGCGCATGCACAGATTGTGCAGCATGGCACACACAAGCACAATTTTACCCGTCTTCACTGAGCTGTAGAGCAGTGATCCTCCAGATCTGCTCAAGAAGCGGAACCTGGCCTTCAGTGGGCCAAATGTCCTCTCAATCATGCCACGTGTGAGGACGATGCTAGCTGATCTGGCACACAAGCACCAGCTGCATCCGGCACACCAGCTGCATCGGGCACACCAACACCAGCTGCATTGGGCACACCAGCTGCATCGGGCACACCAGCACCAGCTGCATCGGGCATACCAGTGGACGCCACCATCCCCATGCAGGCACCCACCATGGCCCCGGATGCCATCTTGCAGCCCATCTGCACTGCTGAGGAGGCTGCATCGAGTGATGACAGTGCCCCGGCCATGCAGGCCGAAGTTGTACCACAGGGTGAGGGAGACAACATGGATGAGCTGTCATCCATCCATGGCCTACAGTTCAGCCCCCAGGAACTGCACACCCCCATGTGCTGGCCAACGTCCTCCATGGCTGAGCTCAGTACTCGCTTGCAGCACATTGAGCAACAACAGGCCACCCTGACGCAGCTCGTGGAAAGACAGCTGGAGGAGGCCAGGCTGCAGCGTGAAGAGGCCCTGCATCAGCGGGAGGAGGCCAGACTGCAGCGTGAGAGCAATGCAACATCAGTGATTCAGTTCTCCAGGTATATTGGACGATTTGCGACCACCATCGTCACCCTGGCACGCCATGTCAGGGAAGGGAACAGTGTGCAATCCAGCATAGCGGAGTCATTGTTGGTTGACCAGCACACGATTCAAGGGTGTGTGCCCATAGCCACACCAGCAGTCACCTCAGCCAGCACCACCCCATCCAGCTCTGCCACTGGCAGCCCATGGAGGCACTCTAGTCGGCTGACTGGACCCACCAGCAAGGACACTCCTGCGCATAAGCGCCCCCGCAAATAGTGCCATGTGGGGATGGCAATAGACATGACAGTCGTGGACACGATGGGTGTAGGGGGTTGGGTGCGTTTGGGTGGTGGGTGGGCATGGGTGTACAGCTTCCCTACCCAATGCACCTTCTTTCCTGGTTTGTTTATAATACAACACCTTTGAAAAAAAACATAATGAGTGGATATCCACATTTCATTTGCAGACAATCCATTTATTCACCGGCATCTTCATATCCATGAAATGCTGTCAATGTGCAGTCTCTCAAAAGTAAATGCGAATGAGTGTATCCCGTGCTCGTTGGCCATCTTGTGCATCCCCGGGAGAGTGTGGAGCCACCCCATCCCCATCTTCACCTCCATCATCATCCTCTGTGTCTGGGGGCAGAGGAATGTTCCTGCGCATGCACAGATTGTGCAGTATGGCACACACAAGCACCATTTTACCTGTCTTCACTGGGTTGTAAAGCAGTGATACTCCAGATCTACTCAAGCAGTGGAGCCTGGCCTTCAGTAGGCCAAATGTCCTCTCAATCATGCCACATGTGCGGACTTCTGCCCTGTTGTATGCCTCCTCATGCCTGTTCCTTGGCCTCCGTGCAGGCATCATCAGCCATGGCGTGAGTGCATATCCAGCATCACCTACATGGGATGGAAATGTGTGGGACATGTCAGTGTTTGTGGTACCATCTCTTGATCAGATGGAGTGCAATCTTGTGTCATCATTCATTCATTCATCCATATGGGCCAAGCAGTGGTCGGACGGATGGGTGATTACCATTCATGGGTAATTGTTGTAGACGTTGGCATTTGGACATTGCCCAACTACTTGCTGTGCATATGTAGTTGCCCTTGCGGACAATAGTGGTTGGTAAGTATGGCATTGTGCAATGATGTACAAACATGGAGGAGTCAATCAATAGACTGTGATGATATGGTTGTTGCAGGATGTCTCATTTGCAGTCATCATGTGCATTGGGGGGGCTGTGGTACATAGTGTGGGAGGCTGTATTGAGTGGCTCAAGTTGTATGGCCTTGTGGTAGTATTGGTTGTATGTCTCATTTTTCAGGGTGTGTACGGGCACACTATAACAACCTGTCATGTGTAGCGTTGTGATGTGTGGGTTATGCAGACCGTCCATTACATGGGCCAGCGGGTGATGCATGTGCAGTTGTAGCAGCCCACTCACACAGGTCATTGCCCTGGACACACACCCCTCTTCCACAGGGCCTGTGCATTGGCAGTTGTACTCACCCAATAGCCATGTGCTTTGTCCAGCGTAGAGTTCCATGTAGCGTGGCAATGTCGAATTCCGCAGGACCATTGAGTCATATGTTGACCCCGGGAAATGTGCGCAGCAATGTGTTTAGTTTAGTTTAGTTTATTATTTATATAGCGCCGCCTGGCCCTGGGGCATCCAGGCACTTCATATGGTTACACAGAAGTGAACATGTTACAGGCAAGTGTTACAGGCATGGTAAGAGTATGCGAGCATTACATGAAGCGAAGACATTATAATACAGTTGCTGAAAATATACACATCATAACGCAGTTACGGGAAATATATGCAGATTATGATGTATTTACAAGGTTTGAGAATGTGCAGATTATACAATATATACACATGTGATGTAATAAGTCGGCGTTTTATACTTCTTTGGCCAGTAGCCAAGTTTTGGTGCTTTGTCTGAAACGTTGAAAGGATGGTTCGGATTTTAGGTCAGTTGGTAGTGAGTTTGAAAGTTTGGCGGCAAGCACTGGGAAGCTAGTGCCGCCTGCTTTTTGGAGCTTAAATCTGGGGATATTTAAGCAGTGAGTTTGGGCTGATCTGGTTGGACGAGATGATGTATGGTGCGTGAAGTTGTCAGAGAGGTATCTAGGTGCTTGGTTGGATAAGCATTTGTGTGTGAGGGAGAGTGTTTTATATTCGATTCTCTGAGGTATAGATAGCCAATGACAGTCGCGTCTGGTATCAGAGATGTGCTCGTGTTTGGGTATGTTCATGGCTGCTCTTAGTGCGTTATTTTGGATAACTTGAAGCTTGTTGATGTTCTTTTGGCTGGTGCCCATGTAGAGGGCGTTACAGTAGTCGACTTTGGATAGCACTAGTGCTCTGGCTAGGGTGGTGCAGTTGGAGGTCGAGAGGTAAGGTCTACTGGCATTGACGAGCTTACATGTGTAAGCGGTGGCGTATGAGATAGCGTTGATTTGTCTTGTCAGTGTGAGGGAGGAGTCAAGGTAAATAGTTTTGACGCTGTTGAAGATAGAAATGTTATTACCGTCAATGGTGAATGCCTGATAAAGTTTGTCGAGTTTATTAAGTCTGGAGTGGGAGCCTAGGAGAAGAAGCTCAGTCTTGTCATCGTTGAGGCAGAGTCCGTGTTTGGCCATCCATTCTTGGATAATGGAGTAAATGTTGTTGAGTACTGTATTGTCGGTGGAATAATCGCCTGTTAGTGGGATAAGTATTTAAGTGTCATCGGTGTAGTTTGTGTAGATGACACCCAAGTGGTCTAGTATGTCGACGAGGGGTTTTGTAAACACATTGTATAGTGTGGGGGAAACACAGGAGCCCTGGGGGATGCTGCAAGTAACGGGGGCTGGTTCGGCAGAGGCTGTGGGAGAAAAGATCCTCATAGATCGGTTATTCAGGAAGGACTGAATCCAGGCATTGGCCTTGTCAGAGAATTTGGCTGCTGAGGCTAGATGTTTGCAGAGAATGTCATATTTACCAGGTCAAAGGTGGCCGACAAGTCAAGGAGGAGATGAAGGGCTAGTTTGCTGTTGTCTTTGAGATTGTCCATTTCTGTCTTGAGGTGGATCAAGGCTGTCTCTGTGCCGTGTTTGGGGCGGAAGCCCGATTGTCTTAGCCCTAGCAAGTTATTTTTCTCTAGGTGGTTCTGGATCTGCAAGAAGGCAGCTCTGTCGAGGATTTTTAGGCGGAAGAGCACAGTGGTAATAGGTCTGTAATTCGTGGGGACATTGGGGTCTAGAGTGGGTTTCTTGAGTAGCGGTAAAACCCAGGAATCCTTTAGGTTGTTGGGTACTATGCTGGATGTGAAGGATGAATTTATTAGAGATGTGATGAAGGGGGAAAGATATTTGGCTGCGTCTTTGATAACTGGAGCGGGGCAAATGTTGCCTTGGCATTTGGAAGGTTTTAGAGAGTTCATTATGTCTTCAACCTCTTTGGTAGTGATGGTGGAAAATTCAAATAGGTTAATGTGTAATCACTTGTCCGGCCTCACAAACCATCTGTACATTCAGTGAGTGGTACAGTTTCCTATTGCGGTACACCATCTCCATTGTACGTGGTACTGTCAGCTCTATGTGGGTGCAGTCTACTGCACCTATGCAATTTGGCATGGCCGCAATGGCATGGAAGGCCAACTTGGTGGCAATGATCTGTGCAAGGGTACGGGGTGGGGAAATGTGTTCCGACACATGGCGCAGCAGGGCATCTAGTACCTGTCCCAATATTTTAGAGAAACAGGGTTGTGAGAGCCCGTGCAGCTCACCAACTGTGTGCTGATAAGTTCTGGTGCCTAGAAAATGCAGTACTGACACCACCTTCAGGAGGGGGGGATTGCGGTCGAAATGGCAAGGTGGCTGCTGATGTCGTTCTCAATCATGGTGGTGGTGTACATGATTGTTGGACGGTCCAGCCGGTATAATGTGTGGATCTATCCTGGGGTCAAGTTCCAGGGTGAGGCCCTGATGCAGGGTATTGCAGGCTGCCTGCGGGGTCATGCCAGCTGCACAATTGGATTTGGCATGGGTGCAGGGTTTGCTAACTGCCGCCTGCGCCTCCTCCGCCTCTGCCTCATCCTCCTCTGCACCATTACTGCGACCATGTGCAGTGCTGCCTGTAGGTTCAATAGCCCCAGTCTCAATTTTGCTGCAGCTGCTGCCTGCATAGTTGTGTTTGGAGTTGGCCTGGGTGTGGGTGTGGTCCTTTTGTAGGCTCTGGCCTGCTAGGTCCAGCTGAGCTCATTTGCTGCACCTGTGGCCTGATTCAGCTCACCAGGCACTGTTTAACATCATGTTCATGGTGGCACTGATACCGCCTCCGTGGCCACGGTTTTTCCACCATTTTAATTTTTATGGCAGTGTTTTATGGCAGTGTTTCCATGTCCGTGATACTCGTAATGCCCATGGTGTTAGGTGTTGCCGGTAACTGGGGGGTTTCCCCGGCGATGCATTTTATGGGTCCCCTAACTCCGCTGCGGCGGTTTGTGGTGGTGGTATTTCCGGAATCGTGGGTCGTGATTTGATGGTCACGGAAACGGTGCCGGTATGGTTATACCGGTGGCGTTAAGTCCGGGTCGGCGAACTCGTAATGAGGCTAAATCTATATCATGTTTCACCTACCAAAACTCCAGTGACATTTGAAGAGCCACTTTTTCTTCATGGAAAATGTCAGCACAAGGCAGAACCTTTTGCTGGCTGTAAGCAAAACTTCACAATGACATCTCCCACTTCCAGCCTGGATGTCACATCTCCCATCTAATGACCAACCACAATAGAAATGTCCTGCTAAAGGCATCGAAATTCTGTGTTCTACAGACCTGCTGGCTCTGAAAGCATGGACTCTAAGAAATGTCATCCTTGGCTGGAGCACGACTAATATGTGTGAAAATGGGGGCACCCACTTGAAAGAGCAAGCTTCCAACACAAAGGAGACTATCAAAGGTACAGACTGACCGAGTTGAAATAAATGGCTGGAAGCAGGAGCAGGACCATATGTCCCAAATGAAGATTCACAATTTATTTAAAAGGACTATTATCATTTAGGCCTTTTTCTCAGCCATCATAAGGTGAATGGGTTTCATCTATATACAATTTTTTATGTAATTTCCAGATGACTTTGGGAATATAAAATTCATCTTCCTTTGACTCTGTGAACTGTAAGGGTCAGTTAACCTTGGTTTCTGGCTAATCTGAACATGTTCCAAATGTGAGAGTTGGTGAGCGGGTGTAAATAGAAATTAGGGATATGCTTAACAAATTACATATTCGTAACTGTTGTGCTTTTTATGGAAATGCCAGAGAGGTGCCACATGACCGTGCTACAAGATACAGATTTGGTGGTTGTCTTACCTCATTCCCCATGATTAGCCGACACAGAAAATATGTTTAGTCTGGCAGTTTCTAGTAAAATTATGAATTTGTGATACATAACTAGTTTTTGCCAAAAAGTTGAAAGGAGAACAAATGATGATGACAAATGGGAATTGCCATATGTTGCTCCAGACCCCTAAACCAATCTTGACTTGGAGGCAAGGTTTGGGAGGAGAGAGAAGGGTAACTGTCCAATGCTGGTGGCAGGGATTATTGCAGGGTACTTCCTCAAGATTGTAAAATTGGTGTTGTCATCGCCGCTTTTAAAGAGGGACTGCAATAGGACAGGGGCAGACATAAAAAGGAGAAAGAGAGGGAGAGACAGACAAGAGACAAGCCACCAGGAAGGCTGATGAAACTTACCATCTGACAGCTGTAAGGAGACACCAGAGGAGATTGCTGAGAGTGCATCTGGGTGGAGCTGTCTTTTTCTAGGAAGGCCTCGAGGTTGAATGGGTCCTATGGTGGAGAGCGGGGGGCCATCTTTGAGAGTAGAGTGACCAGACCCCTGCCCTATCTTTCCAGAGTGTCCTGAGATGCAGCTGGCTTTCCTGCACCTTAAACAGATGCTTGCTATGTAAGTAGAACTGAGCTCTGGGGAACCAAAAGGTGGGGGAGTCTGCTTGCCTTGAATCCCTTCCCTTTATAGTGGGAAGAGGGGCAAAACTGTGTAGATCCTTAGCCTATACACCCAGAAATATTAATTTAATTAATTCCTCATTTGGCAGACCACTACAGGGTGAATTTTGTTAAAATGTGCAATTAACAAAGCTCACTTCCCAGTGTGTGCTGAAAACTATAGCCCATAAATTAATTGGGTAATCCTTGTTGTCCAGCTGACCCTGACTTATTTAAAGAAGAGGCGTGTCTTTGTTCTTAGATCAGTCCAACTTTTTTATCCAACTTCCCCAACTCAGGCCTTTCAGTAAGCGGGGGGGCGGGTCGGGTCTGAAATCCAGAATTCCCCAAAGCATTCCCAATTTTTATACCTGACTTCCCAACTTAGACCAAAGCAAAGGGGGGTCTGAAACACAAAGCAATAAATCACCCTGTGTTTATTTTAAACCAAAAGTGTGGGTGAAATTATAATTGCTATATGTATTTTTACCAACCTTGAAATCCTACTACTACCCTTTTAAGCCTGCAGAAAAATGAAAACCACACAACATTACATAAATGCCTTTGTTATTTATTGATCAGTGTAATTATTTTGTGAAGTGAAATTTGCAGAAAGTTAAGAGTTGTGAATGTGTTCTTTTTAAACTCACGTTGTGATTTATTTATGCTGAGAGAAGTTGATTGTGTTATGCCACGGATAAAGTGGTTTTTGATATTTTCTTGCTAATTTCTATTACTTTTAATCTAAATAAATACCAATATGTTTCCCCTACACCGGCCTGGTTCTTGGCTCATCGCTAGCTCATGGGAGAGGGATACAAGGGGCATGATATGTGTCTGACATAGGGCTAAAGAAAATTACCTGTTAAACAGTTTGCTGTGTCACCACTTGAGTGGGGAGAGAAGGAACTCCCGGTGTTGAGGGTGGCTTCTCAATAAACTGTTACACCTTTGCATTCTGACATAGCTCTCAACTGCACATAGAAGTAGCACGTGCAGTCCTATTTTTCATTTCACATTCTGGGACTTATAACCATGTATTAGGATGAACAATGAAAACGACCAGAATACAAAGCATAAACAAGATGATAGAGTATTTTTTTAATCTCACACGGATCCAAACACATGAATAAAGATCTAAATATGATTTTGATAGTTTCTTCTAATTAAGCAATCAACCCATACCAGCTGATCAATACAGCCAAAGGTACACCAGCCAATCAATACATGCAGAGGTTTTAACAAAATAAACGTGTGAGTCTATGCACAGTGCACTGCTAAATAATACATTTAACCAAAAGAGTGGACAATGTGCAACAAGTCCTACGTTATAAGTAGCACGTTGGACATTTTCGAAATTAAAATGTTGCTTTCCGTTTCATAGCTCCACGAGGTGCTGCATGTCAGGTGTGCATTGCTTAAACCGGTCGGATTTTATTTTGATTCTGGGTATCTCTGTTGTGCTTTTTCCATAGTCCCTGAATATAAAGAAAGTCAGTACTTGGTGCCACATTCACCTTTGCCTTGTTACAGTCTGAGAACTCTTCTGTTGCTCCTCAAATAAATCGGAAACTGATCCTGTGACTCTGTCAACTATCTTGTACGGCACTACCTCTCCCTTGTCGGGTGCGAGTAGTTTAGCCAGTCCTGGTTATGAATTTGAACTCGAACACTTGTAGTGTTGCTTTGATTGGAATCCAGATACACAAGGAATAATCAGCCACCAGATCAGAATGAACCAGCACCAGTTCTTGAGGGTTAACCTGGCATCCGGGCATGCAGTTTCTGAACAACAAAAATGCCAACTGGGTTAGTGCACAGAGGAGCTAGATTGCATGGTGATAAAAAGCAAAATGCAGCCTTTGGAATCCAGAGGAAGCTTTTAAACATATTTTAGAATGCAGACGGTGGTAAACGTAGGCTTACTAAGCGATCACCGCCATGGGCAGTTTTGCCAAAACAAGGCTGCTTTGGCCAGCACTCAAAGGGCTCTGTTGACTTCTGGAAGAATGCGCTGAAATCCCCATGCAGCAAGGTATCTGCTTTGGTTGTGTAGGCCCTTAACAAACTGAGAGCTCAAGTGCACGAGTTCCTTTTTCTTGGATCTAATGATTCGACCGGATTTACGTCCTGAGGCGTTGCTAGGGGCAGGCTGAGAGGGCTATAGCCCCAAGTCTTTTGGTTGTAGTCCCGGATAGAAGCTCAGGGGTTACAACCAAAAAGGCTAGCTAGCCCCCAGTCCTGACAGTCCCAAAATTAGCGTAGCCCCGGATCTTTTCAAGACCTAGCAACACCCCTGTTTACGTCGTTTCCATGCAGGCCGTTTTCATCGAAGCATGGCTGCTCGGGTCCGATTTTGGCGCTGCAGGGAAACATATTTACCTTTCAACAGCCCATTCCCATGCCGTTCCCAATATGGGGGGACACCTCTGCAACCCCCACTTCCTCAGCCCATGCCCAGTTGGCTGCTCAGCGGTTGACACTTCCAGTCCCCGAACCTGCTCCTGACATACACACATGTACCCCATACACGCACACACATACACACCCACACCTACCTACGCAAACGCCCTCCTAACCCGACAGTCCGCGCCCCTGCCACGATGAGCCCACTTCTTCCGCCGCCCGCCACGTTCAGCCCACTTCCTCCATGCACAGTAAACGCATACGAAGTTCCCCGCAGGCGGTCTTTTGTTGAAATGGATGCGAGAAAAGTGGGCGGATCGATTCAATCATGTACTACTTCGAGTTCTGCAAAACTGTAGAAGTGAAGGATTGATAGCCATAATCCACAGTAGTTCAGTAGGCCGCATCTTCTTTGAAGATGTGGTTTCCTGCATAAGAAAGGGGGAAAACTGCTGATTGTGCTCCAAGACCTTACAGTGGATGAGTACAGTGCATTGTGGGAGAGGTAGTATTTGGCTGCATGAAATCCAACCTCACAGAATCAGGAAGGTTCAAAATGTATGCTCCGGTTTCGGATCTTTCAGGAGATCAGCCTCATGGATTGTTCGGACATGGGGCAGATTCTGGAAGAACAAGTGCAGATAAAAAAATGCACTGTGGATGCACATTTTTTGTTTACACTTGTTTGCAAAATGGACAGGTCACATCATTCTAAAAAGTGACCTGCAACATTGCATTCGGGCTACACAGCAGTGCAAAAGATACACTGTCCAGCCCCCTTGCATGCATTACTGTCGGGAGCACACCCCTGGTATTAATGTATGACATGCTCCCAGCACCCAAGTAGGTGCTGGGAGCACAATGACTGTGATGTGTCCTTCAAGAGCCCCTTTCCATCTCTGTGTAAGGGCTAGAAATACCGTAGGACAGCAGTGGTTCGTAACGCTGCTGTTGCACTTACAAAACAAATGCATTACAAATGCATTACTTGGCCGGAAATAGCCCTGTCATGCACATCCCTGGCACTTGCTTCTGATAAGGTGCAGGGGGATTCCTCTGTTTTGTGCCCATTTTTAAAGTACATCCAATTTGAGGATATGTGGCATGCTCTAAAATGCACGTAATTGACCACATTTGCAAAGGGGGATTCTGAGAATCGGCTCCATATTGATGAAAGTGCAGAATATGCGTCCGTGCTCTGCAGGAGACCTGCACAGTGTATAATGGTGGATGTAGATCTGAAAAGCGGAAGATTCGGGCTCCACACTGTTGTGTGTGGCCCCACGGCCCTTGCAGGCACACGCACATGCATTCATACAATGAGGACACGGGACGCGATGTTGCTCGCTGCGCGTCCCGGCGGCAACTGCCGCACGGACGCAGTTTATTCCTACGGCGCATGCGCGTGCCACAACGAGGCCCGCGCATATGCGCTACCATAAACTGGGACGTCACATCCCTTTTTAACTTTAACCAAAACAGTGCAAACCTTCGGGGTGGGCACACCCCTGTGCAACTTGTGACCATATGGGCGGTCGCATTGACAACTTTAAGTCTCACCTCACCTTCCAGGACGTAGTCCTTGAGATGTCCCGGTCGCCTCCGCTCACGGCGGACCGGGTACCTTGGCGAGGTGGTGGGCGGTGTGGCACACCCCGATTCAGAGTCTGTGGAGGCCCTGGCTTGTTCACCCTCCTGATCTCCAGGTGGCTCCTCCCGACCCACGGATTCCTCCGGAGCCCCATTCTCAGTGGGTACCTCGAGTCTTTTGAAGAAGGATATGTTGCGCGTGACTGTTCCTCGGTCACAGGCCGCCGTCACCATCGTGCCTTTCACATGCGTTACCTTCCACGGGCGCGGCTCAAATGGTAAGGACAACTTCCCTTCGGGGTGCCGGTTTCTGAACAGCACCGTGTCCCCTACTCGCACCTCCCTTTCCTGCAGACCCCTCTGTTCACTTTCTTTGTTGTTGCGCCTGGCCCGTTCTTCCTGGACTCCCTCGTTATTGATCATTCCTGGCAGACGGCCCTCCTCTTCCGGTAGCATTCCCCTCGGGCATCGTCCGAACAGTGCTTCGGCAGGAGCCACTCTCGTGGACTGGTGGGGCGTTGTGCGATACTCTCGTAGAAATTCCACTAGTTTTCTCTACAGGTCTTCACCGCCACAGGCGGAAATTCTTAGAACCTTGTTGAGGGTCCGCATCATTCTTTCGGCCTCACCGTTGGCTCGCGGCCAGAGTGGGGACACTCTGCGATGCTGGATCCCCCTTTCTCGGAGGTAGGTTGCGAACTGGCTGCCTGTGAACGGCGGCCCGTTGTCTGAGCACAGTAGATCCGGGAATCCGTGTGTGGCGAACATTTTGTCCAACGCCTTCGTCGCGAACTCCGTCGCCGTCGACTCCACCACTTCCACCTCGGGGTATCTGGACCATTGGTCGACTGCTACCAGAAAGTACATGCCACGACCAGTCGAACCGAAGTCCACGTGAACAGTCCCCCATGGCTTGTTGCTGCGCTCCATCGATCTTATCGGTGGGGCTCTCTCTCCTGGGGTCGCCGCCTGGCAAGCCACACATCTCCTCACGAAGTTCTCCACTCTCCCCTCCAAATCCGGGAACCAGACTTTGGGTCTTAGCCGTGCCTTCGTTTTGACGACCCCCTGATGACCAATATGGGCCAGTTCGAGCACTCTTGTCCTCAGTGCCCGTGGAATGACGATTTGTCGCCCCCTGAGTATCAGGCCATTGTCTGAGACGGAGAGTTCATCCCTCACTTTCCAGAGTGCCTGGAGGTCTCTCTGGGCCTCCTCTTGTCGGCGTGAATTGTTGCACAGCACCTCCCTCCAATCACCACTCCTCACTGCGGTTTTGATGATGCTAAAAACCTCGTCGTTGGAGGATTCCGTCGCTATTGACATTCTTGATAGTGCCATTGGAAGGGACCCTTCCACCACTTGACACAGCAGCCCATGGCATTCGTTCGCCCCGATGTCAGTGACGGTGTTTTCCCTGTTGGGGTGGCGCGACAAATAGTCAGCCGGGTTGTTTGTTCCTGGTCGATAAATCAGTCGCACACCATACTCCATCAGGGCCAGCATCCACCTTTCGATCCTGGGGGGCGGCTTGGATGACACGCCTGCAAGTATGGGCAGTAGCGGCTTGTGGTCGGTCACCACCACAACGGGTTTGCCCAAGATGTACAAGCGGAAATGGCGACAGCCCCACAGGATGGCCAACGCCTCCCGTTCGATCTGCGAGTATCTCATTTCCGTGTTCGAGAGGGCTTTACTTGCGTAGGCGATGGGACGCATGTCCCCGCGTTCATCGGGTTGCAGCAGCACAGCCCCTACTCCCACCGGACTCGCATCGACCACCACCTCCGATTCCACCTTGGGGCTGAAGTATGCCATGGTGTCCCCATCGGACAGGGCGTTCTTCAGGGCCTGAAATGCTTCTTGTTCACTGGCACCCCATCTCCACACCGCGTCGTTCCTTGTTAGCACCGTAAGCGGTTCTGCCAGTGACGCCAGTCCTTTGATGAAACGCCCGCAGTAGGTTACCATCCCCAGGAAACTCCTTACTTCCGTGGGGGACTGTGGGGGGGCGGCTTCCTTAATGTCCTTGACTTTGGCCGGGTCAGGTGACACACCGGCCGCGTGAAAGATGAAGCCGAAGAAACCAATGCGGTCTTTGAAAAATTCGCACTTTTGTCGATGTAGGGTGAGCCCTAAGTTCTTCAGTCTCTGGAGCGTGCTCTCCAGTCTCTTCATGTGCTCCCTTTCTGAATCTGCGAATACTAAGATGTCGTCGCTCATGTTCAATACACCTTTTAGGCCTGCCAACGCCCCCCTGATGGTGTTCTGAAATACTTCGGCAGCCGACGACACTCCGAAGCTCAGGCGTTTAAATTGATATAGACCATCATGCGTCGTGAAGGTCGTTATGAATCTGGAATCCGGGTGCAGCTCAAGCTGGTGGTAGCCCGCCCGTAGGTCCAGTTTTGAAAATACTCTTGCCCCTTGTAGTTCTCCTATGATGTCATCTAGAGATGGAGTAATGTGCCTTTCCCTCTTGATTGCGGCGTTTGGAAGGCGCATGTCTATGCAAATTCTCACCGCACCGGGTTGTTTCGGCTTGGGAGCCACCACAATCGGCGATACCCAGGGTGTCGGCCCCTCCACTCTCTCAATGATGTCCATGCTAACGAGTGATCGGAGTTCTTCCTCCACCTTCTCCCTGAGGTGGAATGGTATCCTTCGGTGCTTAAGGGCTGTCGGTCTGATGGACTCATCGATATGTAGGCGCACCGGGGGTGCTTTCAGCTTCCCTATTCCCTCGAAAATGCCTGAGAACTTGTCCAACAGCGTTTCGATGTCAATCTGGTAAACTCCATAAGCAAAATTAACCAAATTGAGGGCCTCCGATGCAGCGCAGCTGAGTAGCGAGTGAGGGCTAACGTCCGTGACAAAGAACCTTGCCTTGATGGTGTTTTCCCCTCTCGATACCGGTGACACGAACACTCCCTTGAGTGGCAGCGGGGTGTCTCCTCCAAAAGTGAATATCTTCGCCATGGATTTGTCCAGTGCCGGGGGGCCTGGGAGTCTTTGATAGTGTTCCTCCGCCAGCATGCATACAGATGCTCTGGTGTCGATGAGGATCTGCGTCGGCACACCCAATATGTTCACCACACACTTGGGTTGTCTCTTCCGTTTGCTTCCTGAGGCAATGTTCGAAATGAAAAATACTTCTTCTTCTTCGTCCTCCTCCTCTTCCTCTTCCTCTGCAAGCTGCAACCTCTGTATCTCTTGTTCGAGAGCTGCGATGCTGCTCTGCCTTCTGAAACCGCTGCCCTGTGCTCTCACGGGGCCTCTCTGTGTAGGCACAGGAGCGGCGGCGTGGCACATGCGGGCATAGTGCCCCGGTCCATTGCACCATCCACAGGATCTTGTTTTAGCAGGACATTCCTCTACATGTGGCAGGTCATATCCGCAGTCTTGGCAGAGTGATCCGGGCGCTGCAGGATGTCGGTTCTCAGTTGTCTTCGGGACCCACTTATCCTTCATCTTGGTCCGTTTGTTCATGGCAAAAGCTTCTTCCCGCGTGCTTGGCCTAACCGCTGCGTCCATGCTCGCTCCCCTGGACTCTGCCAGCTCGTACGTCCGGCCACTGTCTAGTATCTGTTGTAGTGTCCACCCCGGTTCTCTCAGCACTTGTCGCCGCAATTTACCTGAGCTGCAGCCCTGGAGGACCTGGTTTCTTATCATCAACTCCTCGTTGTCCCAGCGACATGTGCTGGCCATCAGCCGCAGTCTGGCACAGAATTGATCGAGGGATTCTTCCTCCCTTTGCTTCTCTTTGCAGAACAAAAATCTTTCATAGTCGACATTCGACTGTGGAATGAAATGGTTTTCTAGCGCAGTCTTGACAGTGGTGTAAGTGACCACTGGCAGGGTGAGTGATTCGTAGATGCGCATTACGTCCAGCCCGGCCGAATACAGAAGGGTCGCCCTATTTGCATCATCGTTGGTGGTTCCGGTCGCTGTGAAGTACATCTCGAGCTTCTTTACCCATAGTAGCCACCTGGGGCCTATCTTGGACGGGGGTCCCGACGTGTCAAACTCCTGCATTGGCAACAGCGACCCCTGTTGTGTCCTCACCGCTCTTGTCGCTACTTCTGTTTCTTCGTCGCTACTGGCCATCTTCGCAGGTCGCACAGGCACCTCTGGGCGTGTTAGAGGCCGCAAACCTGGCTGGGGTAGGGCTAAATGTTCTTCCGGCTGTTGTCTGTCGCCTCTTCCCCTTGTGTCTGTATTTCCAGATTGTCCCCAGGTTGTTGGGGACAGTCAAATGTTCCAAAAATTGATTTTCTCTTCTCTGGGTAGCAGCGCAGGAGCACCTTTTCAGGCCGCTACTGCTCTGAGGAGAAAAGAACGTTCACCGTAGGTCCGCGTCGTGCCATCGCGTACTGATGCGGATTGTACGCCCACGTGTGTTGGGCGAACGCTGTGGCGGCAATCCCGCCTCGTCGCCAGTTGTTGTGTGTGGCCCCACGGCCCTTGCAGGCACACGCACACGCATTCATACAATGAGGACACGCGACGCGATGTTGCTCGCTGCGTGTCCCGGCGGCAACTGCCGCACGGACGCAGTTTATTCCTACGGCGCATGCGTGTGCCACAACGAGGCCCGCGCATGCGCGCTACCATAAACTGGGACGTCACACACACGAGCACACGGTGTTGGCAGTCGACTGACTCCTCAGAGCTGAGGGCAGCTAATCAAGTGAATGGCCAGAGAGTTCAGGGAGATGGTGTCAGTGTGGCATGCTCACAGGGCAGTACCTTGAAGCCAAGACTTAGCTGCTGACGGCGACCAGTGCACATTTGAAGAGGTCACTGTGAAGCTCAGCTGAGTCACAGTTCGCAAATATCTCCGCAAACCATATTCCCAGAGAACATATGCCTGCATGGTGCAGGGAGAAGCCATCTCCAAAAGACATTCCAATACAGAGAGTATTTCAGGAAGTGAAGAAAGGGGACCATAGCTGATGAGAGGGGGACGGCTGGAAATTCTGCAGAAGGAAGATAAGTACCTGACACGAAAGGCAAGAAGGGGCAGGAAAGAGAGGAAGCACAGAGAGAACAGAGTGTGAGAGGGGCAGGGGAAATGGACAGCAACACTCCAGAGATAGAACAGCTGAGCAAGGAGTATGTTGTCAACCCAAGGGCTAAGGCAGACGGTGAAACCTAACACCAAGGTCAAGTCTATAAAGGGATGAGAGAGAAGTTGGCTCATTTGCTGTGATATGGGAAAAAAAACTCTCAGATCCAGAACAGGTCTATGAAAGACTGAGAGCAAAGTTTGGTCATTTGCTGTGATATGGGAATTAAAAATCCCTCGACAACATTTGTACTCTCCCACTCTTCAACGACCTTGATGATCGTGGTGTAACATACACCAACTACGCCTATGATACAGAAGCATTACTCCCACTCATCGGCTCCTATGAACAAGACGCTGCCACGCTGAGTGAGATCTATGCCATCATCCAGGCCTGGATGGCGGCCAATGGCCTATGCCTCAATGGAGACAAGACCGAAATAATCCTAGTAGGCCCCAAACAAATCCTCAACAAATTGGACAGCAAATATTCTTCATTCACCATAGACACCCCCAACACCACATCATAGGCAGCCAAAACTCTGGGAGTTTACATAGACTCCACCTTATTTATGTCAAGGCAAGTCAGTGCCATTGCCTCATCGGCAGCACTAACACCTTGCTGTCAAACCCTACCTTTCCCCCAAAAACTGCCTGTCCATACATAGCCAGAGCCACAGTAGGTGCAAGACTGGACTACTGCAATGTCCTGTTCCTAGGCACTTCCTCCAAAAACCTAAAAAAAACCTCCACACCACACAAAAAAACACCCTCAGAGCAGCCTTCCGCATACCCAAGAGGGAGCACATATCCCAAGCCAGGAAGGACTCCCACTGGCTCCAAGTTAAAGAGCGCATCCTCTTTAAAACCCTCTCAATCACACGCTCTTGCCTAGAAAACACAGCACCCCCACACCTCTCAGAAACCATTCAACATGCCACGTCAGAAAGACCTAGGCGGGCCCAACACTGCAACCAGCTCGCAGTCCCGACCTTTAAAAGAGACAAAGCCAGAGGCGCTAGCTTTGCAGTCCTAGCTCCCAAAACCTGGAACACTCTACCGCCAGCACTCAGAAAAGAGACCTCATGCACAGTATTCTGCAAGGCTCTGAAAACACATCTCTTCCACTAGCCACTTTACCTCACACGCACCCTCTCAAAACCGAATGTGATAACCGAATATGACCCTCTTCCTTCTAAGCATCACACCTCTGATTGAATAAGAAAGCAGTCTGTAAACTGCGGTAAACTGTATGTAAAATGTACACTGTTGTTCGTCAAAGTAAGTATACTGTAACAGCGCCACGATGCCCATGCCCCGTTGTGCGCTTTAAAAATGCAAATAAATAAAATCTCACACCCAACCCAAGTCCAAGAAAGACTGAGAGAGATGATTTAAAACATGTATTAAATGCTGGGAAAGAAGGGTTTGCAACCATCCCAAGTCTATGAAAGCCTGGCCGAGAAGTTAAGTGATGTGTTGAAGTCCCACACTCAGTCCCAGTCCAGGAAAGGCAAGAGAGAAGTTGAAACATTGGTTGAATGATGGGAAACAAAGGTTTGCACCCAGACCAAGTCTGTGAAAGAGAAGTCGAATGATTTGTTGCACGCTTGGAAGCAAAGCCTCATAAACCGGCCAAGTCTAATAAAGATAGTGTGAAATCATTTGACTCACATTTCGCGAGAGAATCTGTATAATTTTTTAAAGGGTGGCAATTAAATTCCTTTACACAGCCTAACTATCACAAAGCCTGTTAGAGAGAATGCAAATTGTCTATTGCATGCTCGAAAAACAAAGTCTTGTTCTGCAGCCCAAATCAGACAAAGATTGTGATAGTGAAACTGATTAATTTGTTGAAGGCTGGTAAATGGAGCCCAAGCCCAGCCCAAGTGCCAAAATGGCAGAGTGAGAGAAGACAAGCAACCTCATCATGAGTTGGGCCTTAGCCTTTAAATGCAGCAGTAATGCTATTACCGCCGCATTTAAGGGTTGGCCCGATCATGAGTCGTGTAGTAAGTGGGAGTTTTACCTCCAGCTTTTTGGAATTAAAAATGTCCCCTTACCTCCCATTTTGGGACGTTTTCGATGGTATTACCGCTTGTGCAATTACCGCCAGCGGTAAGAGCACCCCAAACCCCATTGGATCCAATGGACCCAATGGGGAATAGGAACATACCGCTGTACCACTACTCGGTCTGGCACTATTACCACCAGATGACAAGTAGCGGGCCAGCGGTAACGCTATTTGCGCTGGTGGTATCCCAGCAGTATTACCGCCAGACTCCCGATGAGACCCATGGCCTTGTGCTGTATTGGGCTCTTTGCATTGCCTTACCTTCGGACCCTGTATGACTCTTCTCTCTTGCATGTGTGCTGAGGAGCTGGTGCCTAAAATGAATATGCAGTCTTTCTTCATTTTCAGCCTGCTCCTACGCAAACAACAAGCTCCATCATCCAAAACATAAGCTCTTCACATCCAGGCTATTTCGATTTCCATCCCTGCAGCTCCATGCACCTCACTGCATGAACTTACTGAGTGCCTTTCTTGTTCACTGAACCTTCCCTGTGGCCCATCGTTCTGCCTATGAATCCCCATAGGCAACCCAGACCACTTTCCATGATTGCTCTTGCCTACTACTTGTTCATACCTGTCTGCCATGTTTACATATGGTGCATTAGCATGGTAAGTGTCATAGACCATTTTGCTGCTTTGCATTCTCCCTTCCTTTCGAAACCAACATTTGAGGTCTGCTCTGTATTGTGGACTGCATTTCCCTATATTCCAGTGGACCCGGACATTTCCCCTGCCATCCCATTTATATCCCTTTTCAGAGGTTGTCTCTTTTTGCTCTTCTTATTCTATTCTGCTATCATTAGACTTTCCCATATTCACACTGGGGCTTCCCCTTGTGTGGATACAGTCTCCATCTTGCCATCATGCTGACTCTTGGTTCAGAATCTTCGTAAACTCCTCCATCATGGAACCTCTTTACTTTGCACCTTCCTTGCACATGATAGCAGACCATTTAGAAGCAGTTGTATACCTCCTGTCATTTTGCTTACACTGGTACCTGGACTTGTGTAATGCAGTCAGCAATTGGTTCATCAAACATCTCCTTAACTCCACCATTCCATCAGGTAGTCTAGATCCCTTTTCCCCCTGCTGGAGTTTGGGAGCATTCTTACATGGACAACATTACAGTCATCTTTAGTTTGCTATGTCTGGATTCCATTGCCTTCCCGTCTTACTGAAGCAAGCTTGTGTTCTCTTTTGTAGCACAGACATGCAGTCTGCCTCCTTGCTTCCTTCATGAGCTTATCCTCTATTCATTGACAATGTTGTGTTTTGCCTACAGTGGTGGGTGGAAATAGGTGAGTGCTTGCGGGGACTATCAGCGAGGCAACTTGCCAGTCCATGGCAGGTTCCCTTTGTACAGTGTAGCATTATTACGTGAGTGACATCATTTATTGTAACGCTCACCTGGTTCCCTCGGAGGCGCTGGTCTTGGGCTGGGCGCTGCAAACGTCTTCAAGGTTAGGCGTAGGGTTCGTTTGGCTCTCGGATTTGGCCCCTTGCTCACCGAAAGCTTGACCTGCAGAGTGAGGTGTCTGCAAGTGGAAAATCAAGGTATTAGTGGCGGGAAGGATGGGAGAAGTTCCTAGCCCCTCTCTCCCTTTCTCCCCGTGGTACTCAGATGATTGTTGTGCTCACCTTAAATAAGTGAATGTTGAGCTCTCCATCCTGCGTCTTGTGCAGGGGCGCTGGGTCCAGTTACTTCACTGGATGTGAGTTCCGCCTCTTGATTGCAGAGGGAAGGTGAGAGCGATGCCGCCGTTTTGCTGCACGAGCGTGACTTGTAAGTATTAAAGTTCTCTTTGGATTGCTCTCTTTAAATGTCTTTTTCCTTATGTCTATGTCTTTTGCTTTTAGGATGCTGTCGATGCCAAAGAAGATGCTCTCCCAGATTCGTGGCAGAGAGCGTAACAAGAAGATGGTGAATTCGAAGGCACGTAAGTAGGAAGACTGCTTTAGGGCCGTAGAATGCACCTTAATGTCCCCTTTTTGTTTTTACAGGTGCCGGAATGCAGCGCGAACAAAGTTGGAACAAGCGCATCACAGGTAAGCAGTATTGTAACTGAACGTTACTAACCAATGTTCTTTGTCTTTGCAGGCCCGATGCCGGACGCGGAATGCAGAAAAGAAAACGACTTGGATGCTGCCGATGGCTCGGGTGAGTTGAAGCGCTAACTTTGCCTTTGTCTAACCTGTGCCTTTTGTTTTGCAGGAGCTGCTGAAGATTGAAGATTGGTTCCCAGCAGGTAATTTTCATAACTACAGGATCCGGAGCTGAAGATTCGCTGGAGCTGACACGGTGAGCGTCCTGCTGCAGATGCAGAATAACGCGAAGCATGTGGTACCAATCGGGTGTGGTTTAAATAGCCCATAGGAGTACTTAGGTGTCTTCTTCCACCGCAGCCGCGCCCAGGTAAAAGAGTTCCTGCTTCCAGAAGAGTTCCAGTATCAGTGATCCAGGGAGTGGTGCCTGCCCCACCCAGAAAGAAAAGTAGTCCCTGTTAGAAGAGAGTAAAGCATCATCTGGCTGGTAAGTAAGCAGCATGGTCTGCTTCAGGTAGGTTCACCCAAGCACTTTTACACTTGATATGAGCCCGGCGCTTCCTGTGCCGGGACGGGTCCTTACTATGAGCCTGGCACCACCGGTGCCAGGACAAGGTCCAAAAGGTCCCTATTGGGACTTGCTGGTGCCGATAAGGTATGTTATGAGCCTGTTTCCAAGGGTGTTGGGTAGGTCCTGACTCCTTGAAAGCAGTGGTCATGACAGCACCCCCCCTCAAGGCCCCTCCCAAATTTGTTCCTTCTGGGGGTCTTGGTTTATCAGGAAAAGTTCGATGAAATTTCTTAACCAGACGGGGTGCATGAACATGTTCCGACGGTTCCCAAGATCGTTCCTGGGGGCCATAACCTTTCCAGTCAATCAAATAGTATAATTTAGATTTGGAAATCTTGGAGTCTAATATGTCTTGTATTTCGAATTCTAGTTCTCCGTCCACGAGAATAGGGTCTGGAGATTTTGTCAAACGGGTTCCAGGTTGCATGGGTTTCAGTAGTGAAACGTGGAAAACTGGATGTATTTTCATATGAGCAGGTAGGCCCAATTTTACCGCCACTGGATTGATTATAGCAGTGATTGGGTAAGGCCCCAGGTATCGTGGATTGAAAGTACGCGGTCCTTTTAGGGGTAAATGTTTGGTGGACAGCCAGACCTGATCTCCCACAAGATATTGAGGAGCTTCCTTTCGATGTAGATCCGCACTCTTTTTATATTGTTCCTTGGCCTGCTTAAGGTGAGATGTGGCCTCCTTAAAGGCTTGAGTGATTGTCGAATGCAGATGATCTACAGCGGGTGTTCCAAGAGTTTGAGGTGGGTCAAGATTTGAGGTGCGAGGGTGGATTCCATATGAAAGAAAAAACTGAGTTTTTCCTGTTCCGGCGTGGACTGAGTTATTATAAGCGTACTCCGCAATCCAGAGAATGTCTTTCCAAGTGCCCTCTGATTGTTGTAACATGCAGCGTAGGTACTGTTCCAAGGATTGATTGGTCCTCTCGGTCTGCCCGTCGGTCTGGGGGTGGTGGCTGGTCGAAAGCCTTATGTCAATTTGGGCTAGACGACAACAACTCCGCCAGAAGTGAGAAATAAATTGACTCCCTCTATCTGAGATTAAAATTGAAGGAAAGCCGTGCAACCGAACGATGTTTTCGAGGAATTCTCGGGCCAAAATTGGAGCTGTAGGTAACCCTTTCAATGGGATGAAATGAGCCATTTTCGAGAATAGGTCCACAATCACTAAGATTGTATTAAATCCGGAGCATGGTGGTAAATCCGTGATGAAGTCCATGGAGAGAGTATGCCATGGATGTGGAGGAATGTCTATTGGATGTAGGAGACCTGCTGGTTTCTCCTTCTGGCTTTTGCTTTGAGCGCACATGCCACAAGAATTAATGAAGTCCTTAATGTCCTTTCTCCAAGATGGCCACCAAAAATGTCTCTTTATCTTTTCCAACGTTTTGGTAATGCCGGGATGTCCTTCCATTAAGGAGTCATGGTAACAAGAGATCACCTGTCTTTGTAAATCGGTACATGGTAGATATAATCTTCCTCGAAAGTATAATAGGTTCTTATCCATTGTGAAATCATTTCCCTTGAGCTGCCAGTCTTGCACTTCTGCTGGAGTCAGAAGATCTTTAACTTTAGTTTCAATGTCTTCAATGGATTGTGCATCTATTAAACCCAGGATTCTCTGTTCCGGAATTATAGGTACGGGTTCAAGATTGGTCGTGAGTTCATCTACTCCAATTCGGGAGAGAGCGTCTGCTTTACCATTCTTGTTGCCTGGTCGGTAAGTTATTACAAAGTCGAATTCGGCGAAAAACAATGCCCAGCGAAGTTGTCTAGAGGATTGAGCTTTGGCTGATTTAAGGTACTGTAAGTTACGATGATCCGTGATGACGGTGACTGTGTGTCGGGCTCCCAAGAGATAATGCCGCCAAGCTTTAAAGGCGGACTTAATCGCCAAAAGTTCCTTATCTGTAATGGTATAGTTGATTTCAGGAGCTGAAAATTTGCGGGACCAAAACGCCACTGGGTGTAGCTGATTTGTTTCCGGGTCTCTTTGCGAAAGCACTGCTCCCATTGCGAGACTGGAAGCATCAGTCTCTACGATATAGGGAAGTTCCGGGCGAGGATGTTTTAGAACTGGAGCCGAGGTGAATTTTGTTTTTAGTTCCAGAAAGGCTTGTTCAGCCTCTGTAGACCACTCGAAACGTTTATTCTTTCTGAGGAGGGCTGTAATGGGTTGGACAACTCGAGAAAAATCTGGGATAAATCTTCGGTAAAAGTTAGCAAAGCCCAACATGCTTTGAACTCCTTTCACTGACGTTGGTGAGGGCCACTTAATGATAGCGTCCACTTTTCTTGAGTCCATGTGGACTCCATTTGGTGACAAAATGAATCCCAAAAATTCGACCTCTGTGACGTGAAAAACGCATTTTTCCAATTTTGCAAAGAGTCTGTGTTTTCGGAGTCGCTCCAGTACTGCGGTGACATGTTTTCAATGTTCCGCCTCAGAGGACGAGTAGACCAGAATGTCATCAATATAGACAACTACACATACATCAATGAGCTCTCTAAGGACGTCATTCATAAAATACTGAAAGGCTGCCGGAGCGTTGCAAAGCCCAAAGGGCATTACTTGATACTCGAACAGTCCATATTTAGTACGAAAGGCCGTCTTCCATTCATCGCCCTCCTTTATTCGTACTAAATGGTAAGCTCCTCTGAGGTCCAGCTTTATGTAGATACAGGCACTTTTAACTTGGTCAAGAAGTTCAGGGATCAATGGTAACGGATATCTGTTCTTAATCGTAATCTGGTTCAAGGCACGGTAATCTATGCACGTTCTTAGGTCTCCCTCTTTTTTTGGCACGAAGAACAAAGCTGAAGAGGCTGGGGACTTCGAGGGACGGATAAATCCATTAGCCAGGTACTGATCCAAATACTGCCTTAGGTGAAGATTTTCTGGTTCTGTGAGGGCATAAATTCGACTGCATGGAGGAGTGGATCCTGGAACCAAGTCTATTTGGCAGTCGTATGATCTATGAGGAGGCAGTGAATTAGCTTGATCTTTTCGAAAGACATCCTGAAATTCCCGGTATTCAGGAGGCAGATGAGGACTCTCAGAAGCAGTTGCAGCTAGTTTCGTGGGGGGCTGCGGATAGCAGGTAGGTGCGCATTCTGGAAACCGGATTGTCTTTGCTCGCCAATCAATTTGAGGATTGTGTTTTTCCAGCCAAGGGATTCCCAGGATGACTTGAAACTGTGGAGCCTTGATCACGTCAAACACGATTTTCTCTTGATGTCCATCTTGGCTTACCAACGTCACTTCCATGGTGGTGTGAGTAACTGGTCCGGAAGCTATTTCCGTACCATCCACGGTGGTGATGACGTCTTTCACCGACTTAGGACAAAGAGACAGATTCATCCTGGCGGCCAATTCACAGTCCACGTAATTGCCGATTGCGCCACTATCAATGTATGCTTTAATGGCATGCATGCGATTGGGTTGTTCCGGACTCACGAGGACCATGGGCATGGTAAAATGCGAGGTCAAAGAACTGGTTTTTACGCTCGGCAAGCGGACCTCTACACTTGTCGGGCGAGGTCGTTTTCCGACTCTGAACCTTTGGCACCCTTATCGGAAGCTCCTACTGTCTTCTTCTTTGGTTTCACTGGGCAATCTTGGAGGAAGTGCCCTGAGTTCCCGCAATAGAGGCACAATTGTAGTTGTCTTCTCCTTTCTCTTTCCTTTTGGGTTAGAGGTCCTTTTACCACCCCAATCTGCATGGGTTCCACGGTATCATTTCCTTTAACGGAGCTCTGTGGTCTTGAAAAAACTCGATTTTCAAACCTGGAACGATCGGCTTTTCGATTTTGTATCCTATGATCTAATTGCACCACCAGATCAATGTATTCGGAACAGTCTTGTGGTGGATTCACCACCTGGGCCAGAACGTCTTTAAGTTCTCCACGAAGGCCTCTATAGAAAAGGGTGATTCTCTTATCCTCAGGCCATCCGGTTTCAACCACTAGTCTGTTAAATGATGCAATGTAGGCCAGAAGATCTTGATTGCCCTGTCGTAGTGAAAGAAGTTCATTGTCCAGAGCCTGTCCCTGAAAATGCCTTGCGAACAATCTTTCCAAACTAGCTTGGAAGTCCTGGAAATTATAAAGGATAGGGTTATCCTGAGTCACTAAAGGAATAGACCAATCTGCGGCGCTGCCACTAAGATATGAGAGCACAAAGGCTACCTTAGCCTGGTCTGTTGGAAAAGCGGCAGGTCTACACAGAAAGTGCAAACGACACTGATTGATGAACACAGCAAACCTTTTCGGATCACCTGAAAAGCGTTCGGGTGGAGCCAAAGGTACATTTCCTGGTAGATTAATTTGCACCGGATTAGAGGAAGCCGTTGGGGCATGGCTTCCACCAGGGGTAGGCAGAGGAGTCTGTCCCGCTTGGGCTTGTAACAATTGTCTAGCCAAGTCGTCTGTTCGCTCCTTAGAAATCACTAGCTCTCTCCTTAGGGCATTTGTTTCCTGGCGTGCTGCGTGTACTTCTGCTCTCAACTCCCCGAGCAACTGGGCCAATTGGTCTGTGTCTGAAGTCTCCATAGCGCCTGGGCGGGAAATGTTTGGGAGGCTTCGCGTTCTGTAACGCTCACCTGGTTCCCTCGGAGGCGCTGGTCTTGGGCTGGGCGCTGCAAACGTCTTCAAGGTTAGGCGTAGGGTTCGTTTGGCTCTCGGATTTGGCCCCTTGCTCACCGAAAGCTTGACCTGCAGAGTGAGGTGTCTGCAAGTGGAAAATCAAGGTATTAGTGGCGGGAAGGATGGGAGAAGTTCCTAGCCCCTCTCTCCCTTTCTCCCCGTGGTACTCAGATGATTGTTGTGCTCACCTTAAATAAGTGAATGTTGAGCTCTCCATCCTGCGTCTTGTGCAGGGGCGCTGGGTCCAGTTACTTCACTGGATGTGAGTTCCGCCTCTTGATTGCAGAGGGAAGGTGAGAGCGATGCCGCCGTTTTGCTGCACGAGCGTGACTTGTAAGTATTAAAGTTCTCTTTGGATTGCTCTCTTTAAATGTCTTTTTCCTTATGTCTATGTCTTTTGCTTTTAGGATGCTGTCGATGCCAAAGAAGATGCTCTCCCAGATTCGTGGCAGAGAGCGTAACAAGAAGATGGTGAATTCGAAGGCACGTAAGTAGGAAGACTGCTTTAGGGCCGTAGAATGCACCTTAATGTCCCCTTTTTGTTTTTACAGGTGCCGGAATGCAGCGCGAACAAAGTTGGAGCAAGCGCATCACAGGTAAGCAGTATTGTAACTGAACGTTACTAACCAATGTTCTTTGTCTTTGCAGGCCCGATGCCGGACGCGGAATGCAGAAAAGAAAACGACTTGGATGCTGCCGATGGCTCGGGTGAGTTGAAGCGCTAACTTTGCCTTTGTCTAACCTGTGCCTTTTGTTTTGCAGGAGCTGCTGAAGATTGAAGATTGGTTCCCAGCAGGTAATTTTCGTAACTACAGGATCCGGAGCTGAAGATTCGCTGGAGCTGACACGGTGAGCGTCCTGCTGCAGATGCAGAATAACGCAAAGCATGTGGTACCAATCGGGTGTGGTTTAAATAGCCCATAGGAGTACTTAGGTGTCTTCTTCCACCGCAGCCGCGCCCAGGTAAAAGAGTTCCTGCTTCCAGAAGAGTTCCAGTATCAGTGATCCAGGGAGTGGTGCCTGCCCCACCCAGAGAGAAAAGTAATCCCTGTTAGAAGAGAGTAAAGCATCATCTGGCTGGTAAGTAAGCAGCATGGTCTGCTTCAGGTAGGTTCACCCAAGCACTTTTACACTTGATATGAGCCCGGCGCTTCCTGTGCCGGGACGGGTCCTTACTATGAGCCTGGCACCACCGGTGCCAGGACAAGGTCCAAAAGGTCCCTATTGGGACTTGCTGGTGCCGATAAGGTATGTTATGAGCCTGTTTCCAAGGGTGTTGGGTAGGTCCTGACTCCTTGAAAGCAGTGGTCATGACATTTATGTTGGCAGGATTTCATCACAAATGGTGTTAGCAGTAGGATCACCTGGATCTTGCCACAAAATCCAGCCCATACAAATTTAAGGAATAGCCCCAAAACACCAAAAGACAGGAACAAGTCTGCAATTGAGATACCATGATTATTAGGGCCCTTCCACTGCAAGCCTTTTAAAAATGGGAGGAAGCATACTACCATGAACCCTCAGGAAAACTAAGAGGTGGCTGGACAACGAAGTGTCAATCAACCCAATATTTTGAAAGAGAGAGAAGTTGAATCCTTGGATGCATGCTGGGAAACAAAGTCCCAGATGCAGCTCATGTTCAAGATAGATTGAGGGAGAAGTTTAATCCTTTGCTGCAAGGTGGGAAACACAGATATGGAGCTAGCCTAAGTGTAAGAAAGACTGAGAGATAATATGAAACCTTTGTTGTACTCTGGGAAATGAAGTATTACACCCAGGTCTTTGCAATGCTGAAGGAAAAGTTGAAATGTGTTACAATGGTGTAATGAAAAGTCTCACATGCAGCCAAAGTCCAAGAAAGATTGCCAGATAACTGGAATCATTTGGTATTCACCCAGCACCAGTTTATGAACGACTGTTGCATGCTGGGAAATGTAATCTTACACCTAGCACAAGTCCACAAAAGACTGAGAGAAAAGTGGAAACATTTGCTTCATGGTGGGAAACAGTATTTTATGTAGCCCAAGCCTAACAAAGACTGAGAGAAAATATGAATGACTTACATCAAGAGAATCTGAATCATGTGTTACATGCTCGGAAATTAACTCTGTGGTCCCTTGAATGTTATGCATGTCTGTGCCACTGACCATCCATGTAGTGTGGGTAGAATGTTTTAGCAAGCACGTGATTGGCAGCTCGAGAGAATGTCCTGAGAGCGGCAGTTAGGGTTCTGTGCTGAATGGATGAGCGTGGTGTTTGTGTAATTAACCTTGCGTAACGTGAACCTGTAAAAGCCTGTGAATAAAATAAATTGAACGCCCTGAAGATATGGCTGACAGCTGGACTGTGTTTGGTTTCCATCAACACTTCCTTTACATCTTAACAGTGGCAACGAGGATGGATTGTGCAGGGGTTGTATGTGTGAGAGCGCTGCATTTTGTCATAGATGTGGCTCACCAGGGTGTTCCTTCTTAAAGGCTGCGTCAAGTGGCGTATTTGCATTATATGCTTAATGTTGTGGCCTCTGGGTGTAGTTGATGGGAGGACAGTTCCCAGTCTGCAGTTAAGGAGCTTTCATATACCTCAGCATAGGTTTAAGTATAGGCTTGATGTTAGGCACGTATGAATTTTAAATTGAATTTTTCTAACGGATATAGAAGGCTTTGTTCGAGGGTGTTTGGGAAACAAAGTTATTTTCTCAAACCCTAGTCCAAAAAGGGAGAGTCTGAAACATTAGCCGGGAAGTGCAATCCAGGTCTAAGAAAGAGAAAATCATTTTCTCTTTCTTAGACCTGGACTGCACTTTCAGTCTGAAAATGAGAGAAGTCCAAACCTTGCGTTGTGCTCTGGAAGATGGAAGAAGCCCCCCGTGACACCTAGAGTAGACCAGTGGAAGTGAGCGTTCCTTCTTGGGTCCCCAAACATAAAATCAGGTTTATCCTACATTTTTTCTCCATGATTTTTCTAATGCAGGTTTTACAGCGTTTACTTATCACGTGATTTATGTCATTTATGTTCAAAGAAATCCTCACAGTACAGAGTCTGGCTCCACATCTTTCAACGAGTGGTGCAGGGCATTGTCTAAGATGTGTTTTTATTTTGGGCTGCAAAATGACACAGATTATTGATAAAGTCTACTTAGAAGTGACATTAATTTTCCAGTCCTGAATTATCGAAATATTCCACCGTTTGCCGACTACAGACGCATGTTGAGAGACACATAACTACTTATCCCAGAATTCACTCTGCCCCAGTAGATATGTCCCATGTGACTGCATGTCCCATAATGCACCTGACTCAGAGAGGAGGATTTTGAACGGCAAATGAAACAGTGAACCTTTCAGTCGTCCTAGTCCTACACTTAAGCTCACCCATTCAGGCCAGGCTCCCATTGCTTGAGGACACGATTAGGGACATGGATGGAATGGCTGCAGCAGAGCTGACTCCCTCAGAGAAAGCAGACCCCCGTGACCCGCCACTGGGGAGCGAATGGTTGGCTTCTGCCGTCTGCCTATAAACAAAGGTAATCAATTCACTGAAATGTTAATACATCATGTACCAGATAACATTGCAGGAAGGGACATCCCGTCATATTTGACCCTGATACTGTCACAGAAATATGACCCCTGACCTTGAAAACATCACACGAATTTACAATACAGATGTTTTAAAAACTGCATTAAGCATTAGGAATAATGCAATAAACTAGCTGTAGACAGTGTCCCATACTAGCATTCACCCCTTTTCTTTCACAATCTTTCCCTGCCTCTCGCTTTCTCTCTCTCTCTCTCTCTCTCTCTCTCTCTCTCTCTCTCTCACTCTCTGTCAGCTCTTTCTCCCTCCTCCATATCTCTCTCTCTCTGCCGGGGTCTCTCTGTCACCCTTTATCTCTCTGTCTCTCTATATCTATATCTATTTATATTACAGGGCCTGCAGTAGCATCCCTGTAGTTCTGGTTAAGTTGCTCAACTCATAGAAAGCAAATTTTGGGCGGCTTATAACTTTGCCCCCCCTGGATGTGATCTGTGATGTCATCATTGTGGGCATAGGCTGAGCAACAGGGGGCACAAAGGGGGCACAAAGTTAAGGTGGCTTTAGCTGAATTTCAGGGGTTTTGTTGTGTTAAGTTCTCATCATAATGTCCCTGCAACTAAAGTGTTTTCCTTGAATTTTAAGGGTTTTGTTACAATGCATTGCTCACTTTAATGCACCTGCAACTAATGTGTTTTCCTTGAATTTTAAGGGTTTTGTTACAATGCATTGCTCACTTTAATGCACCTGCAACTAATGTGTTTTCCTTGAATTTTAAGGGTTTTGTAATTCCAACAATTTCTAGAATGCTTCCAGACCACTAGCTTGGTCTTGGGGCATGGTCGCTGTCCATTTTAAAACACTACCAGACCACTGGCTGTTGGCATGGCCAAACACTACCGAACCATTAGCCGTAGTCTTCGGTCATGGCCGGTGGACACGGCCACCCTATATTTTAAAACACTTGCAACCCATTGCTCAAAGACCTTCATCAATCACAAATTGATTTTGTCCTGTTTTGATAGTGGTATTGTTATGTATAAAAGATTTCAGGCTTTGAGTACTCAAAATATGTGTAGGCAATGCGCAGTGAAATTGAATTATTTGCCATGGACCACACACTTTGGTTAAGCAGCGTGCTCCAAGCCCCTGGTTTTATGGCCGATCTCTTGGTGGCTGTTGTGATACATTGCACAACCCCAAGTGACCTAATTTAAGCAGCACGTAAAAGGGGCAAAAATGACCAGGTGCAAGAATAACATATGCCCCGGTGCTTTTGCCCCATAGAGAAAATCAGAAACGGGCACCGATTAATATATGCACAGTAACTGAACATGTATCTTAAAGTGAAATATACAAATGTAGTTCAATAGACAGAGTGCGCAAGACAAAATAGCATTGGAATTTAAAAAAAAGTAATGAACATCAGAAAAATAACTTGAGACAGGAAATGTTCCAATAACGATGCTGGCAAAGTATAAAAGGTGCTCACCTTTCAAACCCAGCAATCTGTTGTGAAATATTCCCTGGAAAACTAAATCCCAATACGAAACAAGTGCTTGTGTTCTTGTGAGTAAGCATCTGCACTGGGAACATGACAACCTGAGTAGAATCCTGGTAGCCAAATACTTGAGCAAGCTTGCCAACCTCGGTTCATTTTCATGATAGTTTCTTTTCATGATAGTTGGCGGCTTGTCGTGTTGCTTGGTTATTAGTGTGGCCAGAGTGATCACGAAGGGAATGATGAATTGGTCTCTCCAGAGGATCTGAATTGGTGGTGGTGTGGTAATGAGTTTTTTATTGGTGAAGATTGTTTCTAGTGTATGTATTACTGTGTAGGTTGCTCCTTTGACTAGTTGATGTAATTTCATTGCTGCTAGTTGGCTGGCTAGAGATTTTGTATGGTTGTGGTTTCTTCATCGAACCAGATGTTGAAGTCACTAAGGATAATCAGCTGATTCTGCTTGATGGCTAGGTTGGGGATTGCTTCCGTGAAGACGTCTACGAAGGTCACATCGTAAGGTGGTGATCTGTATAACAGTATGAATTGCAGGTTTTTTCTGGGGTATGTTGATACGCGAATGATTAGAGATTCGCAGTTATCAATGTTTAATGGGTCTTCCAGTTTAATTTGCAGGTGCTCCTTGTGGATTATTGCCAGTCCTCCTCCTCTTTTGGTTTTCCTGTTTGCTTGGACGCACTGGAAGTTATCAGGCAGGCAGTTGTTGAGAGTAATCTTGTTGTCACCTAGCCATGTTTCAGTTACGAATAGGATGTCGATACCTCAGTCACATAGGAGGTCGTAGATTTTGGTGGCATCTTTGGACATTGACCTAGCATTGATTAGATTGCAGTGGATCTTTTTGGTGTGGTTTGATTTATCTGTTGTTCCGTTTTGATTTATGGATGTTCATTTGGAGTGCTTCTTTTTTGACGTTCCGTGGAGGCGGCTTCGTCATTGAATCGTCTGTTAGATTGATAGCTGGGTTGTTGAATTCTACTGCTTCACCATCTCCTGTGGTGTGATGTGGATATCGGTAGTGCCCTTCTGTTTATTTTTATTTATTTATTTATTTATTTATTTATTTATTTCATTTGTTACACGCCCAGACTCTGGGGTATCACGGCATGATTACAGACAGCTTAGTAGTTAGTTAAACTTTTGAGTAGCATATTTACAGGCAATTCATTAGGTAATACTCATCAATCAGGATAAACATAGTTACAATGCGGGCCTAGTTGCGATAAGGCTAGTAAGCAGTCAGTTGGTGCAGGATTGCCAGGCTACTAATATTGGTTAAATAGCCATGTTTTCAGTTGCTTTTTGAAGCCAAAGAAGGAGGTCTCTTTTTTGATGTTGATGGGGAGGGAGTTCCAGTGTTTGGGTGCTAAGACTTTGAAGCTGCTACCCCCTGCTCTGGTATTATTAAAGCGGGTTGATACGAGAAGAAGATTATTATTGTATTTTAGGGCTCTGGTGGCTTCTTTATTGTGAACTGCATTGTTAAGATGGATTGGTGCTTTTTTGGTAAGATATTTGTGCGTAATATATGGAGTAAGGGGATTGGCATCATCCCTTCCTCTTCTTCGGTCCTCCCATCTTTTTTTCCATTGTTCGGGGACATGCTTTGCCTGTCTGGAGATGTCATTGTTGTTGAAGTATTGAGGTTCTGTGGTTTTTGTGAGGTACGGTGTAAGGTATAGGGATTATTCTCTTACAATGTTTATTCTGTTGATTGTATTATTTGGCGGGTGCATTCTTTATTCGAGGCAGCTTCTACTAGAGGCAGTTGCCTCTGTGTATCCATATTGGTTGGTCCATGTTCCTGATCTCTTGGTCGGCTTCCAATTCTGCATCGGGGTATTTTGGGTCCTCGGTGGTAGGAGTTGGTCTGGGAATTGTGTTTACAGGGGCAATTGCCCACCTGTCATTCTTTGTGCTTGGATAATATTGAGTTTTATCCTCTTATGTTGTGATGTCTGGATGCTCTCCGAGGGTGTCTGTCTGCTCAATCGGTTGAGTTTGGGTGTTGTGCTTTCTCTGGGAGGACTGTCCAAGGGAGTAAGTGAGTACTAGGCATTTGACAGATGGTGCGGTTTGTTATGAGGGGGCTATGGGATGCAGGTTAACTTGGGTAGTGGTTCTGGTTGTAATTACTAACTTTTAGTGGCTGCTGGGTGTTCTTGGGTGTCGGGGGGCCTAGGACTCAATTATGGCAGGTACTGATAGATTACCCAGAGGTTTGAGATGACAAGATAATGGGAAGCTTAGGTTTCACAAGTGGTTTACAATGAGAAAGTACTCTTAAATTTAGTATCTCAGAGAGTGGGAGAGGGATCTAGGTTTCAGTGAATGCCAAGCAAAAATTAATTAAACACCTGGATTCCTGACACCTAGACAACTGGAGAAAGGCCTGGGCTTCACAGAATGGCAGGTAGTAATTAAAGCACCTAGATTTGAGACACCCAGAAAATTGGAGAAAGGCTGAGGTTTTGCAGAATAGCAGGCAGTATTTAGAACCACAAGACTTGGGACACCTAGATAATGGGAGAAAGGCCTAGGTTTCACAGAATGGCAGGCGGAAATTGAAACAACCATATTTGGGACACCTAGACAAAAGGGAGAAAGGCCTAGGTTTCACAGAATTGAGACAGTAATTAAAAAACCAAGATTTGGGACACTTAGAAAACTGGAAATGGCCTAGGTTTCACAGAATGGCAGGCAGTAATTAAAACACCTAGATTTGAGAAACACGGATAGCTGGTAAAAGGCATAGGTTTCACAGAATGGCAGGCAGTAATTAAAACACCTCGATTGGAGACACCCAGATAACTGGAGAAGGGCCTAGGTTTAACAGAATGGCAAGCAGTAATTAAAACACCAAGATATGGAACACCTAGATAATGGGAGTAAGGCCTAGCGTTCACTGAATGGCAGGGAGTAATTAAAACACCTCGATTTGAGACACCTAGAATATGGGAGGAAGGCCTAGCTTTCACTTTTCACTGAATGGCAGTTAGCAATTAAAACCCCAAGATTTGAGATGCCTAGACGATGGGAGAAAGGCCTAGGTTTCACAGAATGGCAGGCAGTAATAAAAAACATCTAGATTTGAGACACCTAGTAAACTGGAGAAAGACCTAGGTTTCGCAGAATGGCAGGCAGAAATTAAAACACCTAGATTAGAGAATCCTGTATAGTGGGAGAAGTGTCTAGGTTTCACAATACGATTGTTTTTTTAGTTTGTCTTTGCAGTGGGATTTTTTACTGCCGGGTATGAGTGGTTTCTTTCCTGTGAAAGTGTTGTATGGTGGGGTGAATTCTAAAGTGGGTATTGGTAACAGTGTGATTGTGCAAGAATAGTACCTATCTTATCTGTCAGTGCTGGTTGACGGCAATCTCTTCCTCATCTGACGCTTCTGGGTGCTGCAGCCGGATGCTGCTGCTTGTTCATGGGTGGAATTATGCCTTTGCAACCACCTTGTTGAATGCGGTTGCAGCTGGGAAGTGTTAGCTGTTGTTATTGGGAGCGGTGGGAGTTCGGCACTGCACCCTGGGACTCAGGTGGCAGCACTGCTGGTCCTTTCCCTTGAGCTCAGTGTGGAGAAGGAGCTATGTGAAGGGGCACAGTGGGTCTGTACGATTATATGTGTCAATGAAGGATTGATGGTTAGTTGGTAGTTTGGGCTTGGTTTATGGTTGGGTGTGGCTGCTTCCCCTGCCCGCACCTTCAGATACAGTATTGAGCCATCCCTGTAGGAATGCCCTTTGCCGTGGGGCCCTTAGCTGCTGAGGCAGAGGACTGCCCTGGTGCTATGCTATTAATGGGATTTAATGGGCCAATCGGAAGAGGGGGCGGGACACCATGCCGGAACGAACACGGAAGGGGATGCAGAGACAACTACAATGTGCCAGGGCGCTTCTAAGCCTCAAGTTAAAACAAAATGCACACAAACATATCAATTGAGTGCAGGGGGCCTCACCTCAGTGTTACCAGGGACCAAAGTGGCACACTGGAGGTGGCTCAAACAGGGTCTAGGTTCCCGTGTGAGTTGCTGGTATAGCTTGTCAATCGGAGGAGGGGGCGAAACACCAGGCCGGGAACGAACATGGAAAGGGAGGCAGGAGCAACTACAATGTGCAAGGGCGCTTCTAAGCCTCAAATTAAAACAAAATACACACATAAATATCAAGGAGTGAAGGGGGCCTCACCTCACCGTTGCCAGGGACCAAAGTGCCACACTGGAGGTGGCTTCAACATGGTCTAGATTCCCATTCGAGTTTCTTGTATAGCTGGCCAATTGGTGGAGGGGGCGGGACACCAGGCTGGGAACGAACACGGAAGGGGAGGCAGGGACAACTACAATGCGCTGGGGCACTTCTAAGCCTCAAAACTCAATGCACAAACAAATATCAAGAGGTGCAGGGGGCCTCACCTCAGTGTTGCTAGGGACCAAAGTGGCACTCTTGAGGTGGCTCGAACACGGTCTAGGTTCCCGTTCGAGTTGCTGGTATAGCTGGCTAATCGGAGTAGGGGGCGGGACACCAGGCCAGGAACTAACACAGAAGGGGAGACAAGAACAACTACAATGCACCGGGACGCATCTAAGCCTCAAATTAAAACAAACTGCAAACAAAAATATCAAGGGGTGCAGGGGGCATCACCTCAGTGTTGCCCGGGACAAAAGTGGCATGCTGGAGGTGGCTCGAACAGGGTCTAGGTTCCTGTTTGAGTTGCTGATATAGCTGGCCAATAAGAGGAGTGGGTGGGACACCAGGCCAGGAATTAACACGGAAGGGGAGGCAGGGACAACTACAATGCGCTGGGGTGCTTCTAAGCCTCAAATGAAAACAAAATGCACACAAAAATATCAAGAGGAGCAGGGGGCCTCACCTCAGCGTTGCCAGGGACCAAAGAGATAATATGTCATCCATGCCCCCCCCCCTTTGCATATGCAGTGTACAAAATGCTATTGGGGTGATTGTGATATTTAAAACTCTGGAGATTTAGAGCCGCAGTTTTACTGCTTTTTGAGGTGTTCACTGAGAGGTTCCTCTACAGACTATACATTGATGCGGTTAGATACTAGGCAAGAACCCACTGTCCTTTTTCAACAAGAGGTTAGGTGCTCCATGCTATGGAATCTCTAACATATTGGAATGAATCCATTGCATGGTCTTTGACAGGACATTCTCCTGCCCATTCGAAGGATTTTTTCTTACATTGAGAATGGTCTGCGAGTTACCATGACTCTTTTTTCTCCCCCTACTAGCTGGGATTCTGGGAAAATGGCCCAATGATAAGAGCTCGTAGTGTCCCATGTGGGATGGACAGGGGATCCTGACATGATCCCAGACGTGACCGTAAAGTTGATGATGTTATCGCGTTACGCAATGACGTCACAACGTGGGATGTTTACCAAGCGGACATCTCAAATCTGTTTTGTCTGCCGCGCACCAGAGAGCAGAGCAGTTTGGGTGAGCAGGATAACGTAACCCCCCTATTTAAGCCAGCAAAGGAGGGTGTGGGAATTAACTCCCTGCTCCATTAACAAGGTTTTAACTCAAATAATGTGGCTTGTTACAGATCAAGCATTCGCTATACAGCGGTGGGGCTTACAACACAGTACCTGCCATGAGAACGTTTTGAGAGTTTTACCCACTCAAGTAAGTTGGAATCAGATAAAGTTATGATCAGTGAAACTTTGAGGCAAGAATTATGAGACTTAGTTTCCTTTACAGCTGGGTTTACATACATATTTTATGCAGCTCCAAGGATTGGGAGTTCTGACAAGAAATATCTATTTTCTACGAATCCCTACACCGTGATTTGGGGGAGAGACCATTTCCATTAACTCCACCAAGTAAGAGTTATTTGTAAACTTTGTTTAGTAATGATTCGTAGTTGATAAATTCAGCGGGATTACAACATGTCATATGTTTTTTCCCACAGAACACTGGAACCCCCCACCATTGTATGAGGTAAGATGGGCAGAGATACTATTAGAAATTGAGACATTTGGCAGACGGTTTAAACTATAAACGTTTAACCTACAGCTTTGTAAGTGGGTGTTTGTGTTTTTTTGCCTTGTAGGTGAGGGTAATGAGGATAAGCTGATACTCATCGTACAGGAAAGACAGCTAGAGCAACACTAACGGTTGCATTGTGGTCGAAAGTATTAGATTCAGCTACACCACTCAGGTAGATTATCTAATATCAAACCTGTTACCCTTGCAGCTAAGGGTTTTTTGTGCCAGGCTAGTCATAAAACCATTAAAGTATTTTTTTAATTGTCTTTATCCCTATAGGGATTCTCAGGAAGAGAAGGGAGATAGTGCAATGGAATCCATCTCAAGCCACTCCATGATACACACATATTCTGCCCCTGATGAATGTCCAGCAGAGTCAAGCCATAGAGGACAGAAACGTATATAAGTTGGACTAAGTCAAACATAGCGTGACAAACGCATCTAGGGGACTAACGCTATGAGTAACCAGGTCACAGTGACTTGAAAATCAATGTGTTATGTACATAATTGTGTATCAAAATGTCAATAAATACAGTAATAATAATAAGGATAATAATTATTATTATTATAGATACCAATTGGAAAGTGGGTCTTTAAGTTAGCTACGCAACAGGAACTTTGTTAAAGCTATCAAGTACCTTTGCTTACAAATGTCATTTGCAAGTTGTCAGACACAAATCACTTAACTGTAGACGTTCACAATCTTTTGTATATGACATTGCCCCAAAATAGTGATGTAGGTTTATACGCACAATGGCTCTGATGAATTCATACTGGTGTTTTCGTGCATGGAGCGAATTGTCCACCAGCGACTAATCAAAGTCTTTTGATGAAGTAACTATGAGTGCATTGACGTTTATGAAGATGGAATGTGGAGGCTGCAGCGCTAACCAAGACTGAACTTCGAATGCATGGATACACCACTGAGAAGCCTCTGTAATAATATTCCTTCCAAAATTGAAATCCTGAGTAGTTCTTTTTATTGCTTCTAAGCATTTAAATTCTCCTGTGAAATACCCATTTGCATCTGTATCAAAATGCAGAAGAGTGTTGTGCACGCAATAATATTACATTATTTTTTATAATGAAAACACTTCCTGCTACTGTTACATTACACAGCGAAGATCTTGGTTTCGCTCAATCCGCCTCTTCTGCAATTTGCAAGGACAGTCATTTTTATTTGTCACAAAATATCCCAGATATGAATACAGTAAATAAACAGTTGAATGCAACGAAATTTCCAGAAGCTTGAATTTGTGGCCTAAAAAATATGCCGTGAAAGTAAACACTTTCTTCGAGTGGATGGGTGGCAAGGGGTCCGTTTCGTGCCAATTGGCGCGTTTCTTTTTACTCTGTGGGATCCTGTGACATTTAAACTGCTACTGAATGACATTAGACCACAAATACACTAGAGTGTACCCATGACTATCGATTGGCAGAAAAATATAGAACTCTAATTTTAATAATCTTCGACTGAAAATCAAGAACCCTTTACCATTGTTCATGACAACACACATAGCAATGGGACATTTTTGCAGCAAAACATTCTAGTGAAAGATAGCCTGTGGTGTACCGGAAACTGCGCACTAAGTGGAAAATTAATATACAATCGTATGCCTTCATTTTTGATGGATTCAGTCATGTGCAGTTTTATATTGTGAAGGAGTGCCCTCAGTCTACTGCCTACACTCTGGCCATCGGCTGACCCCCTTAACCACCAAGCAACCATGATATCCTGCTCACCTTCTTGGCATGCACGGTGGGGTCATGGTATTCTACTAGGATGGTGGACCGCACCTCGTCGGCAATGAGTAATAAATGCGCTGGATCAAATAATGCAAATATAGGGACTAAATCAATGAATAATATGTTTATGTTGGGTGATCTTCATAAAACTGTACACAACATGTAATTATAGCATCTTGAGAGTATAACATGCACAGAACTAATTCTAGAATAAGAAAGAAATGTATTTCAGATAATATTCACAAAATGGCATGCAAGACAGCAACAGCAAAAAGCAATAGTGTCTTATAAATCATCATCGGAACCTTGAATATCACATCCCTGTGGAACATAGTTTTGAGCATTTCAGGGTAACATTTTGACTATATAGAATTTTTCAGCATTTCATCATTAATATTTTGTTTCTCCCATTGTCCTGAACAAAGTACCAGCAAAGCACCTGATTAGCAACCTACAGCGATTGGGCTGCGGTGTGATTTAGGTAGTTTATCTTTCCAATCACTCACAGCATCTCTCTATCATCAAGCATTAATCATCCCACTTGAGGATCAGCAAAAACCTCCCCAGAGTTATTCATATGGCTAAAGATCAATTGTTCCCATGTCCCATGAGCCTAATAAAAATCTGCTAGATGCAAAGTTAACCTATCATACTATGTGCCTATAGGAGACATGGGCAACAGCTGAAATATATCACTACATCTAGCTACCAAAGTTATCCTGATTAGCAACATAGTGTCATCATGGATGTCCTGTGGGGGGCATGGCCATTTGAGTCAAGAGAAAATATATTTGCAAAATATATGAAATTGAGACAGAAGCGACTAATCTTCAGATTTTAGATATCACCTTCCCCTTCCCTTGGATCCCAAAATAATTGTATTTGATATCTCTCTATGACCGGGAAAAGATAAAGACAGGAAAGCTACTTTCAGGGACCAGCCAAAAGATGACTGACAAGAGAAAAAAATCAATGATTATTTAAATGGGAGAATTGACTATGCAGTTCAAGCCATTATTAGGGATAGTAAACATCGTAAAGGATCAAGATGAGGCCCGGGAAATCTCAAGGCTGGAAGCCCATGAAGTGAGATATAAAGCAAAACGTACTCATGGGTTGGAAAAATTAACATTGCTGCATGGGTGATGGCCTGTAATGGTAATGTAATTTCCTTGCTTAACCCACATATCGGGGTAGAGTTGTCAGCTAACATTGACTACTCTGTGACTAGTATTGAGAACGGGACTAGAAGAAGAAACTTTAATGTAGCAGTCGCATAGGCAATGACCATGACTGATTCTCTTTAACTGTAATACGAAAAGAATTTCTGAACCTAGGTATAGACCCCCCCAGGAGCAGCATTAATAAAGTAATGAACACGCGAAGGGGAGTGAAATGGACAAATCTTGATTTGGAAATTAAACCACACTCAAATCAATGCGCAGTCCTCCCACTGTTAAAAGGTTCATTTAGGCACCCCAATAGCTCCTGATATATTCATAGAAGGATACTCCAAGTTTACCCAAGTAATTCAAATATGACGAATCCAAAAACATTGATCTGCAAATATGCAAATGAAAGCAATAGGTGGTATAAGGAGTGCAGGAGAGCAAACAATGCTAGTGGAGGCCCTAAAGTGTCCGGACATAATAGATGACCTCATGGTACACAATTGGAGGCATACATATAAAGACAATTTTAAAAAGGAAAAAGCAGAGGAGAACATTCATTCCTTTTCCCATAAATATGGACACATAGGGCCAGATTCTCAAAACATGGACATCTCATTGATATGTGCAAAGGAGCACACATCTGCTTGCATCAGCACACTTCTCATTGAAACGCATGCATTCTCTAAAGAAACACCCAAAGAAAGGTCCTTTGGCCAGATTCTCAAAGCTTTTTTGGGTGCAAGTGAGGAGATGCAAAAGCGCAACTTCTCACTTGCACCTAAAAAGGGCCAGCCCAATTCACAAAGAGCATCTTCAATGCGCTCATTCAGATGTACTTCCCCCCCACCCCTTTTTGCACATTTGAGCAATAAGAGGGTGCTTCTGGGTATTTTTGAAGTGCATCCCAATTTATAAACGATATGTGCTTTAAAATACCCAAAGACGGAGGCGCAAATCGTAGCAGGGTCATTTCTGACTCTGGCATGATTTTCTTTTGAAGTGTGACAGCCACGTTTTAAACCGTGGCTGTCACATTAGCATTTCCATCCTCCAAACAGGGATTAAAATGTTTTTTTTCATTAGTCATTTCACCAAGACTGCGCTTCCGCAGTGAAATGCGCTCCCAGCAACCACGTGGATGCTGGGAGCCTGCCATACATTAGTGCAATAAGATGATCGGAGCATTTCTGAAGATAGCGCAAATTAAACAAGCAAACTCTCTGCACTCCTTTCATTTGCCTATTTTTTTGCAAATCTGGCCCTCTTTGCACTACCGACTGTACATGTACCCATAGAGCCAGAAGGAGGACAGAGTGTCAGATACATTGTTACCTGGATGACTTATTTTCTAGTGATTTGGGATCCCCTTTATGGCAGAAGCAGGACATCACCAACCAGAAGGCCAGAGAGATTCCTCCCTGATACTGTCCTTTGTCCAAAATGTTCCACTCAGTAATTGAGAGCATAAATAACCCAATTGCCTTTATGTTTATTTTGATGTTTCTAAAATTGAAAATTGGATATGAGAATTTCCCTCTCCAGGTACAATAAATAATTGAATTTCCCTGGTTTGTTTCAGAAGCAAGTGTCTCCTGGAATAAGTGGCCTCTTTATACATTGGGAGTTACAGATCTGACAAAGGAATTAAAAGACTTTGTGCCCTGTAACAGCCTTAGTCATTTAATGCCTCAAATTCATTCATCTTTTTCTAGTATTTAGATATTTGGAGAGGGTTTAAACAACTAGGATCTCAAGAAGCAGTGGTTCAAATATAATCCCCTTCTCATTTATCCGGAATTGTTTAGAATGTTCTTTTACTTGGTCCTATTCTGCTACATATATCATTTAGAGTGCAAGCTTTCATTGCTTAGAAAGGAAAAATGTCATCTCACATAACTACTGAATCATTTCCGCTTCATACAAGAGCATTTCTATTAATTTAAGTGTTCTAATTCTGATCCATCATAGAAAACGCGTGTACAGTTGATGATGAGGTATATTTTAAATCAAATGTATTGATGCACTTGTGATTTATATTCGGACTTCTTTATTTTTCTGACCGACATGACGTATTAAAATGAGTTAATCATTCTTTAGCCAAGTTTCACAATATAACTTTTCATTTAAATACTTTGATATTTCAGTGCATGTCATTAACTTGAGAAACATTTGGGGGGTAATTCATAGAAATCAGCGCACAAGTGGCGCACGCGGCTGGCGCACAGTGTGCGCGTGCAAATCCCTGCGCCAGCCGCGTGTGCCAAAACCCATTTCAGCGCACAGCGTATTCATGGATACCAGCCACCAAAACCAGCCGTGGTGCACAGTGGCGCAGTGACCCTGCAGCAGTGCCAGTTACGCCCCCAAGAACGCCTCTCGCACAGGGAAAAGCCATCAAAATCCCCAATCCAGCGCAAAGGGCTGCGCTAACCCTGTACCAGCACGGCAAGCGGGCTACGTGTATCACTGGGGTGCGCGGGAAGTACCTCACGTCATTTCAGCTGGGTACGTGCATTTCAGGGGTGCGCGGGAACTTCCACACGCGAATGTCCTGGCTACGTGTATTTCGGGGTGCGTGGAAAGTATTACACGCGATTCCATCAGGGTACGTGTATTACAGGGGTGCGCGGGAAGTTCCACACGCTAATGTCCAGGCTGCGTGTATTTCGGGGTGCGCGGGAAGTTTCACACGCGATTCCATCAGGGTACGTGTATTACAGGGGTGCGCGGGGAGCACCACACGTGAATTGCACTGAAGCTGGTGCCCCTCTGCCTCTCTGGCCGGGGGTTGTCAGTGGTGCCAGATGTTGCAGTACCCGACATGACAACCCCAGAGGCAGGGGTGGGTGGGCAACTGGGTCCTGGGCTGTGGAGCGATGGAATCCCAGTCGGGAGTCTTCGGTTCCAGCAGGGGTGGTCACAGCAACAGCACCCCTGGCTGATGTGCAGGCAGCAAATGGCAAGGCACGTGGGCAGCAGGCAGTCAGGCAGAAGCAGATGGCAGGTGGGAGCGTGCTCGGGGATCTGGGGGGCAGTGATTCGGCCTTATTGGCAGGAGCGTGGTCTTCCGTGTGCTTACGCGTGGCCAGCTTGATACAGAGTGATTTGGCACGTGAAAATCCTGCACGTCTGCATGTAAATCGAGGAAAGGCCCTTAGCGCGTATGCACGTCAGCACGCATATGCGATTTCATTGGACCAATGGCCCTTAGCACGTGAGCGCGTCTGTGACGTGAGGCGCGCGGGTATTTCCCTCATTACATGTGATGACAGAGCATACGTGTGATATTCAAGGTTTCAGCGCACCCCTGATATGCACGTACCACGCTCAATCGCGTGTGTAACTTCCCGCGCAACCCCGAAATACACATATCCCGCTCAATCGCATGTGTAGCTTCCCGCGCACCCCGAAATACACGTACCACGCTCATTCGCGTGTGTAACTTCCCGCGCACCCCCGAAATACACATACCCCGCTCAATCGCGTGTGTAACTTCCCGCGCAACCCCTAAATACACATACCCCGCTCAATCGCGTGTGTAACTTCCCACGCACCCCCGAAATACATGTACCCCGCTCAATCGCGTGTGTAACTTCCCGCGCACCCCCGAAATACATGTGCCCCGCTCAATCGCATGTGTAACTTCCCGCGCACCCCCAAAATACACGTACCCCGCTCAATCGCGTGTGTAACTTTCCGCACCCCCCCGAAATACACGTACCCCGCTCAATCGCGTGTGTAACTTCCCGCGCACCCCCGAAATACACGTGCCCCGCTCGCACAGGCCCAATTGCTGTCTGTTGCCACTTTTGTAATGCGCAGGAACGCTACCGCCTGCCTTCGTGTGGCGGACGTGTTTCGGCTTGTGCGTGTCTTTGGCTGTGCGTGGCTTTGCCCTATTCAATTCCATGAATACGTGTGGTTCGAGTGCGTGTGGGCGTTCCGTCTGCTTCCCTGCAGTACATCCCCAGTTACGCCCTTATTTTCGCGCGTTGTTCCCCATTCCGCGCGTTACACCCCGTGTTCCGCCCACTTTCTGGTGTATGCGCCGTGGTTGTGCGCTTTCACTGTGCGCGTCGCGCACGCCTTTCGGGATGTTGCAGTGACGTGTGCACCATGCACGGGTTTGGCGCACACCCCGAGGAAAACACGCGCAGAGATTGGGGGTAGATCTCTCTCTTTGGCTGGGGCCTCCCTCAGGAATAGCCACCCTGCCTCTCTCAAACGTGAACATGACCATCTAAACTTCTGGAAGGAACTCAAGACCAGCCTTTTCGCGTGCGCCTGTTTTTTTGCGCTTGCGCCTGCTTGCACCTACTTGCGCAAAGACTTTCGGCGCACGTTTGTTCCATGAATCGGCCCCTTGGTGTCATTGGTATGTTGAAGAATGGGAGCATCAGCAAAGCTACTTTTGAGTTGCTGGAAGGTGGCTTTAGATGTAAGATTCGAAGCAAACTCCATCCATTTTTTCCATGATGCCATAGTTGGTGTAGATGTGCTCTACACATTTCCATAACAAAAGATGCTGAGATCCACTGATTGGTGTGCAAAATCCTTCATAAAATACTTGTAGTAGTTGGCAAAGCCAAGAAACATTTGTACCACTTTAACAGCTTGATGGCTTTTCCAGGCCTGGATAGCTAGTAACTTCTGGTTATTCATTTGGATCCCATGTGATATTGTATACAAGAAAACGGAGTGAGTCTTGATGAAATACACAATCCTCATGTTTAGCAAACAAATAAAGACAGAATAAGACTACGAACACGTGATGCATAGGGAGGGTCAAGGAGGACGAATAGATCAAGATACCATCCAGATAAACCCATACACATTGACCACAAAGATTTGAGAAGACTGAATCCATGAATCATTGAAAAAATAAACGGTGCATTGTTTAAACGAATTGGCATCCCTCGGTACTCAAAGTGACCATAGGATGTCTTGAAAGCTTTTTCCATTCATCTCCTTCTTTTATGCTCAGCAGGTGATATGCGCCATCTAAATCCAGATAAGGGAAGAAAAGACAGGAACAGAGTGACTATAGAATATCACGGATAAGATGCAATCGGTATCTGTCCTTCAGGGTGATTTAGTTCAGTTCCCTATAATCCACACTAGGTATGAGGTTCCTTCTATTTCAGGGAAAATACCTGTAGGTGAGTTGGCCGAAATAATGCCCACGATCCAGACAGTCTTGCAGCTAGGTGCGCAGCAATGTTTTTCGTCTTTGGTCAATTCATAGATCCAACCATGGGGTATGGGTGATCCTTCTTTTAGCTTGATCTGCCTGGTGATGGGGCAGAAGAATGGTGGTGGAGTCTAAAAGGACTGCAGAATACTGTTAATAATCCAGCAGGAGGTGCTGAAAGTTACAGATATGTCTTTTGGTGAGATGTTTCTTTTCACCTTCAGCAGTGGGTAAGCATATGAGGGAGGATTACATGTGGTACTACAATAATATGAACAAAAAACCAAGGTGCATGTGGTCAGTTGATCTGCGGATTATGCTTGGTAAGCCCGGGTAGACCAAACATGACTGGATAGGCTGGTTTTTTAATGACATCCAAAGCCAACTGCTCCTGATTTTATGATATGATATGATATGTAATTTATAATGCTCATGTACACAAGTGTTTCTAGGCGCGATAAAACAAGGAAAGGGAGACAAAGGGAGGACAGGAACAGCAATCCTACTAGGTCATGTGTCATTCAGGGGGAGGCTGGGAAGAAGTGACAGGGGACGAGAGGTGTAGTGAGCAGAGATCAGGTAAGTGCAGCCGGGGTGGCCAGCTTGAAGTAAATGAAAGGCGGCAAGGGACTGTAGGGTTTTAGATACAGTCCCGAAGTGCATAGTAGGCCCTGAGGCAGAGCATGGGGCTGCTGGCCACCAAGGAGCCTGGTGCACATTAAGGTCAGAGGGTGGCCAAGTAACCAGTTAGTGCAGCAGACAAGTACATTAGCAGGGGAGTGAGAGAGGCAAAGCAGAAGCGAAAAGGCTGGTCTTGAGTTCCTTCCAGAAGTTTAGATGGTCATGTTCACGTTTGAGAGAGGCAGGGTGGCTATTCCTGAGGGAGGCCCCAGCCAAAGAGAGAGATCTACCCCCAATCTCTGCCTGGAGAAGCGTCTGACCCTCAGAGAGTTGGAGGTCGATGAGCGGGGGCTCGAGGGGAAGAGAGAGTTGGATGTAGTGTGATCCCCGGCCCCAAAAAGCCTTGTGGTAAAAGCAGAGGGTCATGAACTTGACCCTTGCAGCCACGGGGAGCCAGTGGAGAGATATCAGGGCTAGAGAGATATGATTCCTGGACTTGAGACCAAGGACAAGTCTTGCAGTTCTTTTATGGATTAGTTGCAAAGGGCGAAGACTAGACAGAGGCAGATTGAGAAAGAGGCTGTTGCAGTAGTTCCGCCTAGAGATAACCAGGGCTCTATAGACGGTGAGCTTCTGGGGGAAAGTGAGGAAGGGAAGAATACCTCTGAGGAGGTGCAGCTGGTAGTGGAACTTCTTACAGATGTCTGTGATGTGAGGAGAGAAGGAGAGGGTGGAGTCGAAGAAGAAACAAAGGTTTTTTGCCTCGCAGGACGGCATAGGTAGAGGGCCCAAGGATTCAGCCAGAGTGAAAGAGGGAAAGCAGGATCAGGGGACCCAATGAGAAGAATCTCAGTCTTTACTGGCATTAAGGCAGAGATTGATGGAGGCACACCATTCCTGAATCGTGGCTAGACAGTCAGGAATAAGTGAGAGAGGAGAGGAGGCTGAATGGAGACTGAAGGAGTGCTGAATGTCATCCGCATAGCACAGAAAGTTAGGACAGAAGGTAGAGGTGAGGTGGGCTAGAGGTGTCAAGTAATGGTTGAAGAGCCAGGGTAAAGGTTAGAGCCCTGGGGAGCACCACATGTGGAGAGAGAGGTGGTGGAGAGAAAAGATGCCAGTTGGACCTGGGAGGGTCAATCGGAGAGAAAGGAGATTAACCAGAGTAGGGCCTGATCAGTGATGCCCAAGCTGTCACTGAGCCGATTGATCAGGATGGCATGGTTGACTGTGTTGAATACAGAGGAAGGATCAAGGAGGATGAGGACGGAGGAAGGCTAGAGTCGATATTTATGAGCAGGTCATCACGGGTGTTCAGGAGAGCAGTTTCTGTGCTTCTGACCACTCTAAAGCCAGACTGATGGTCATGGAGACAACCAACAGCTTCAGTATGGAGAGTAAGCTGGGAAATGGCCAGATTTACCAGGAGTTTGCCCAGGAAAGGAGTGATAGGGATCAGGCGATAGTTTGCCAGAGAGGAAGGATCAGCAGAAGGCTTCTTCAGGGGGAGTACACAAGGGAGTGCTTAAAGGGGGAGGGGAAGGTTCTAGTGGCAAAAGAGTGATTGCAGAAATCGGCCGAGGCCGGAGCAAGGGTGTCAATGTGGTCCTTGATGGTTCTGGAGGAGCGGGGAGCACTTGCTTGGACTACACTTTCATAGATCAGACTTGTCTAGAAACATTGTCAGGAGTGAACACCGAGAAAGAGGAGAAAGGGGCAGGAGAGGGAGAGGTGGCCAGAGAGGGGCTGTGAGTAGTAGAGGGAGGGGAAGAGGAGAAAGAGGTTAGAATGTCCTGAGTTTTAGTGTTGAAGTAAGAAGCCAGTGATGTACATTAATCTGGATAGCAAGGGCCCTGGTGTGATGGCTTACTGGTCCATAAGACAATGGTGTCCCATCAATTCCTTCAATCATAGCCACAGAGGCTGAGGTGTTCCCTCTATCTTATATTCAATGACAAAGGAAAGATCAACATAATTGCCAGAGGCACCACAGTCGCTAGAGCAATGGTAGGGATATTTTTCTGGGTACCCGTCCATGATATTGTTATTGCTAAGACAATCAACGGTACTAGTACAATTAAGAGCAGCATTCATTCGCGAGGACTCAATGAAGTGCTGGGAGGGTCTGCTGATTACTTTCCAAGACCCAATTTAATGACCTTCATCTCTGCAGTACATACAAAGGCGGTTAGTGCGGCATCATCATTTCTCAACTTCAGTGAGTGGACACCGGAGATCTCCAAATTACATTGGTTCTTCTATACTCTCTGAATTCCCAGGAGCCACAGTAGGTGAAATACTCTGGTCAACCTGACGACTGGTATACTGGTAGTGTTTCTCGGCTTTGTGCTCGAAGTGGCACTTGTTTAATTAATACTAGTAGTGATACAGCTTCAGGAATATGGACCAGATCATCTTTGTATTCATCACACAGTCCATGCCAGAAAGAAGTCTTCTGGGTCATCTCAGGCCACAAGGATTCTGCCACGTTCAAAATCCCCAGAGGTAGACCACGAGATCCTGGTTTCCTAGAAGCATATCCGCCAGCTGGTCTTGTGCAGCAGAAGCCTCGTTGGGATTAAGAAACACCTCTAGCAATACTTTGTCAAAGTCATGAAAGGAATTCAGTAGAGTACTATGTGTTTAAACAAAATGGGCCACACAGACCAGTGCATTACCCCTAAGACTATTAAAGATCATACAAAACTGGGCATTGTCAACTGCAAAATGCATCGGTCACAAAAGTAACTCGATTTCACAGTGATTGCAAAGATCAAAGAGTTTCCGAGGATCACCATTAAATCTCATGGTGCTGCCTTGACTCAGGGGAGACTCTTTAAGCGCAGAGGTTGTGCCCTGAAGCATGGTGTCCCTACACATCTTGTTTTCATATTTTAAAGCGGCAATTTTTGGTGGAGGGCCTTGTTCTGTAATTATTTCATGGTTCCATGAAATTGTTTATTTCTAGGCCAGAAGTTGGGCGTATCAACCTGTCAAGAACTGCGTCTTGATGTTCTCACATACCTGATATTCCTTGGATCCGGGTTTCAATGTTGCAGCTGGAGCTGGAGTCCAGGGTGAAGAATGGTATGGGCAAAGGGCACCACACAGTTAGTCCCTGTGGGGTACACCCGGGGCTGCCCATGAACTACTCCACAAATAGCACTGATTGCCCATGATACAAACAAGGCCACAGAGGTGCTGGAAGCTGGAGATGGTGGAGGAACAAGTACAGGATGGCGAAGAAGGCTAGAAGGCACTCCAGAAGAGGCAGTCACACAAAGGGCAAAACAGCACAGGGACTCCCATGAGACCAGGAAATGAACAAGGGCAGAGACAGACTGGTGTATAAGGATAAGAGGGGTAGGAAGTGTGAGAAACAGGACAGGAAAGGCAAAAGGGAGTAAGGATCAGACACAAAGAGCATCATTCTGTGCCCCTCTGTATCCTAAACCCCACTGTAAATCTGTTCTGTTGTTACCAGTGAAATGCACTGTGTTATGCATCTATAATGTTGTACACCTCTGTAAAGCACTCCGTTATTTATCTGCATCTGCGTATACCTCTTTAAAGCACTCCGTTGCTTCTCAAAGCTAATAATAAGAATAATAATATTAACAAGGAACATTGGTGAATTGAGACAAGGAGTCCTGACCCTGTCGTCCCTGTTTTGATGCTGCTGGCATGAGAGCGAGGCTGCGCAAGCACCCACAGGAGTGTGCTCAAAGTGCACCCCTGGAAATGCACCGATGGTCCCTCGCACATGCACAGTTCGGAAAACATGGTGGCGGCCATGTAGCTCATGGTCCCGGAAGCATACGCCTGATGCCAAGAGGCTGCGGCAGAGATGTTCCAGGTGGCGGCGCTGAAGGCCATTCAACAGATAGGTACCAGGCCCGTGTGTGTAAAATAGGTTGTAAAAATGCCCTGGAAGTAGTTCCTTGAAGGACAGCCATCCTCCTGTGTGAGTGACAGCTAGGCTGCGAATGAATGGGAGAAACCTGTATAAAAGGCGAGGCTTTTTGCTTGGAAGGCAGAGTCGACCACTGGACGAAGGAATCTGAAGAAGAACTTGGAAGAGACACTTGCTGCAACTCCTGGACCATTGGTTTGTCCAGTGAAGCCCTGCTCCACTGCTGAAGCAACGACTTTGCCTGAACTAAAGAAGCCCTACAATGGATGACTTCTCCCCTTGGGTTGGTGAGACCAATCAAACCCAAAGTGAACTCATCTGGACATCCGCTCAGAGCTGCCTGTACTTCCATTGCTGCTGCAGGAACCGAAGTGCCAGGGAGAGGAACTCCAGACCTAGTGCATCGCTGTTAAGTCCAACCCAAACTCCAGGACTGACCAAGCCTGAGCCTCCTCAACAGAGTGCTGGACCCCAGATGCAAGGAAAGTCCATAGTTGTATCCGAGAACTGCGTTGATGCTGTTTGCGAGAGACACTAGGAGAAGAAACCGCGAAGTGCCGCTGATCTGAAGTGTGCCCATTGCTGCCTCCGAACTTCGATTCATAGTGCAGGAGTCCCCAGATGTCCTCCCTCTTGTCCCCACGAATGAAGCCCAGGAACCCAGGATCTGCAGAGCTACACAGGAACAGAAGCCAGCTGGAAGCAGTTTTTCTTCTCACCAAAGGTACTGTAAAACTAAGAGGACTTACCTCTTGTTGTGTAGCCTTGCTAGTTCTCAGTTAAGACTTATCTTGGTTGCCCTTGCAGAGTTGCTTACAGCTGTGCCCCTCACAAGCCTCCCAGCATGTAGCCCTTCAGTGATTTAATTCCTACAAACCTTTCTAAAAACATTGTACAAGACTTTTACTTACCTACACGAAGATCTCCAGCTACCCCTAGACTTTGTTCAACTAACATTGGCTGGCCTGGCACCCTGAGAGACTCTTCCTACCTCTGACTATGTGCTTTTCCCTTTCCCCCATGAAAGGGTTAATTTACTTTGCATTGGAGGGTTCAAAGAGTACTTACCAGTTTATGAATTATTTGTTAATCTGTGTTTTATTCCCATACCTAACCTTTGCGTAGGAAGTGTCTGTGTGCCATCCCTAATGGGTATCATCTGATTAGAGAAACTAAGAGTGTGTTTTGAAGTATATTTTAAAGTGTTACATGTTTTGCTCCCTTCTAAAGAAGGCTTATTCAACTGAATGTTAAACAAGTTAATAATTGTTTTATCAAGAAACCTGTGTAAAAGTGTTTATTTGAATAACTGTCATTGTGAAACTCTGTGTTATAACTTTACAGCTTACATTGACCCCCTTGAGATAAGCCTGGTTGCTCAGTCACTCTACCAACTTATGTAGTACATGATTATACGAAAGATTGGGTTAACTATTGCCAAGAGGACAAGGTTGGTGCAGTCTCCCACAGGGTACTGCATACAATCTTGCCTAACACACTCTTTCATGATTTTGGCCAACATAATTTTGTGACTATAGTCTAGTGAAAAATATCTCCTTTCCTGGAGGGTTTTAAGAAATTAGAGATACGGGTGAGACTTCAGACTTTGCATAATAGTTTGGTGGCTTCCTTATTGCATTCAGAACTTCGATCATGCCCATCGTTTATATAACATTGTTTAGCGAGGTATGGCCCCTTTGGATGGGATTTCAAGCTTGGGTGGGTCGGTCCACACTTGGTCTGCAATATTTTGCTTCTCAATGTTAGCCACTTTATTGTATAGCAACGTGGACTATCGGGCACTCTATCCACTGTAGAAGTGTAGGGCACAGCTGGTTCTAAAGCCACAATTGATAAGCTATTTGGCAGGAGGGCCAGTTTCCTCCAAAACCCTGTTTCACTTATGTCCGAAACCTTGTCACATGTCTCATGGCCCCAAACCCAGTGCGTACAGGTATTGGTTCTGCCCTACATAGCTGACAGGACCCTATTCCATTTCCATTTATATTTGTTCTATTTATATGTATTTGGTTCGTTTTTTTCAGTTGACCTGATGGACAGAGGAAGAGTGTTCTGCAGTTTTGATTTCGGGAGAACATCCTATCACTCTATCTGGCTCTTTTATATAGCATTTTATTTTTGTTTTGTTAGTATAATATAGTCATAAGACTTTTGATTCATTTACCATAGGAAAAAAGAACTATAAAACAAATATGAATCTGAAATTCAATCAACAGCTAACAATTAGACAAGCTACAACACTAAAAATGTATTACATTCCATCAATTAACTGGGAGATTAAGTCCCAAAGCTGTGTTACATGGTAAATTAAACGCATGTCATTGCCCAACCTGTAGTGTTCCAAATACCAATACTGTAAGCAGAACCCAAATTCCCATTGCCATAAGCCAACAAGGCCCTTCTACGTAGATAGCTTAAAATGTCACATTCAATAAGTAAATTCGTAGCATTTTCCAATAATTCATCATCACAAAATGTACAAGATCCTGTTGATCTGGGTATGCCAATACCAGAGCCAGTTCCTTCCCTAGAATGTATTTGAATGAATCTCACTTTTATATTTATCCATAGATATTTGCGGTTGGGAATGAAAGAAAATATGAGACATATGAGGGAATCGATATGATTTTCATTCTATAATAGACACATTCTGCACTGTTCACCTTCGTTGCTAACTAACCAAAATGTGTTCAGAGCAGATGTCTTGAGCAGATTTCTTTACACGTGTTGTTTAAAGCATATGGTTCACATTAGTTAGAATAGTAGCAGCCTAGCATTCCAAACATTTGCAGTGCTCAATAACTGCTGCATAATTCTACCTCTCACATGTTGAGCTAAGGCCAAGTACCCATTGACAGTCTGCAAAATGAAAGACGTGTCAGGGGAAGCCAGACATTTATGATGATTAAGATAGCTTATAACAAGTATAACGCTAACTCAGCATATATTAAATTTGAAAAGAATGCATTCCATAGGGGATTTGGGGGCCGGGGGGGGCTTAACGGTAGCCTAAATAAGAAATGTAATGATTTACTTTCAAGTAGGTACAGTTCTCGGCTGAATTTATTAACCCAAATTCCAGGCCCTTAGGTTAATATGGGGACAAGTTTGGCTTTATATGCTTTCAGAATAGAGAGGATAAAATAGTCGTGTTTATAAGAAAAAGCTCTAAGTTTGCCAATGTGTTTCTGCTTAAAGTATTGAGGTGTGGAATCCATTTTAGTTGATGGTCTATAGTGATGCCTAGATATTTAAAAAGCGGAACAGTTGCAATAATTTGGTCATTTAACCTACATGTAAAATCCTTTTTTTCTGAGAAGGGGGATGGAATCACATTGGGCCTCATTACGAGGTTGGTGCTAGTCATGGCGCTATAAACGATAAACGTTAAAGAGGTGGGGGCAAGGGTACATCCCTACTTAACTACTACAAAAGTAGGAATCTACTCAGTGACCTTACCTTGCCTATTGAGCTTAACACAAACTCGTGTTTGATTGTGTAGAGCCATAATCAATCTTAGCAGAACTAGAGGAATATTCCACCCAAAGAGTTTATGCCACAGGAGCCCTCTCTGAACTGTGTGAAATGCAGAGCTAACGTCTACCAAAGACACATACTCTGACTGTAAACGTACGTTCCATGACTGTCGGATATCAATCACCAATGCAGGAATGTTACCCAACATATTAGTGGATTTCCTAAAACCTGTATGATTGAGGCGGATGATTTTGTTGGCGTTTATCCAGGTGTTAAGATATTCTAAAGGAACACGTTCAAATATTTTAGAGGACACATCTAGCATAACTAAGATCTTGTGGTTAACTGGGTTGGTACGTGAGCCTTTTTAATGGACTGGGGCTAGTATGTTGTCAGTCCAAGACGACAGCACAATATTAGTTTTTCTGATAATTATCCACCAGTAAGGTCTCCTTTTAAGGATGAGATTACATAGGCCATCAAGACCATGTGATAGAGAAGGCTTTGTGCTCATGATAATTCTAATGAGGTCTGGTATTTGCAGGGAATATGTTCAAGAACAGATGCCAAAATCAGGGAGTTCTTCGTTCAGGGGGATACAGCATTTAGAAGCACCAATAAATGTAGTCAATGAAGTTACGGAAGATCCATTGAGCAGGGTGGGGGAAGAAGGTTCTCAGGTCATTTGTGTGAGAACATAGGGCCAAAGCATGCCAGCGTTCTTTGTCCACATTGTATGTATTATGTCTAAGCCAGGATTGAGACTTATTTTTCATACAGAAACATTATAATCATCAAGGTCTAGATCTGAATTGGCAAGTTGGTGCATATCAAGACTTAATTGCATTCTTGCCTTGCAGATATTGAAGGTGAGAGGCCCCCCACCACTGCTGGCAAATCACCCAACAGAGTTAGTAAAGGTACGTCCCAAGAGGGACTAAGACCAAGACCAAGTGAGAGTGCGATTATAGTCTTTTATCTAAAGTTAGGGCAAACAGAATCTACTCTGCTCACGCTGAGAGCGCTCTGCAGAAAACATGTTACAAATTACTTTTATACAGCTTTATCGTCATCGAACCGAGGGAAGGCCTAAGGGGCACAGAGTCAATTGGGATTGGACACTAAGAGTGGGCACCCATTGGTGCTATACAGTCGGTGATGGCAGATTGGTCCATTGGCACGTGACGAGATGACATGGTGCTGAGGGTCAAACGTTCAGCTGGGCTCATCGGTCTGGCATCCTTCGCTGGTTTTCTGACATCCTTTCTTGGTTACATTTTGTCCTTGTGGCCACACATTCCCATCCATTCAGAATATTGACCTGTTCGTCCGGCAGCAAGGTCAGTATCTTGTAGTTCTGAAAACAAGGCTCTGAAGTGAGCTTATTCATTACTGAACATGAGTTATATGCCCCTATCAAAGGTATCACTCTCCTAGTCAAACCTATTCAGATACTACGTCAGGGGTAGGGGTTATGGGGTCAAAGTATGGTCAGGGGTGTTCATTTAATAGTGACAAGCGGAATGTTAGAGTATATGGCTGAGATGACCGGGTTACAAAAGGTACATTTCATGATAAACATGCACTTCCTTGGAGGGGCTTCAGGGGCTGAATGTCCAGACAACATAACTCTTTGCTGACGCCAAGGTGATCAGAGGTGAGCTGAGGCGCCCTTTATAGTTTAGTCCCACACTACATAATGGCTGAAAGCCTTTCTAAATAAATTTAACGTGTGACTTTTCCAACACGTGGCTGGCTGGTTTACAGTTGAGTCAAATGGGCTTGGGACATACTTTTATCTCCATACAGCTGGGCAATTTTACAACAACAGACAGAGAGAGAGAGAGAGACTGTCAATGAGTAACCACATAATAAAACGTTTCTTTGGTTCGCGATTTACTTACTCCTGGTCGTGCAAGTTGTGGCTAAAGATATATGAGAATTCCAGCCAGGAGAGGATAACTTCTATGTTATGCTTTTCTGACATCATACATGTAATTACATTTAGCTTTGTCGAGAATGAGGCAGCATTGTGTGAGTCTGTACAGATCTACATTTCATTGACCATTGTAATATTGCAGTTAATATTGAGAACGTTTCAGCATTGTAAGTCGGCATATATTATGCTTTCAATACAGCAGGTTAGCATAGGAACTTCCAGTGACACACGTATATGTATTTACATTGCTTTACTCATAAGCCTTCTCAGGTTATCCACAGGTTTATATAATTTTGCACAAGAAGAGAGGGCATGCTTACTTCTATCCATGACAAAGGAAAGATAGGTTCACTGGTTGGAGTCGGACGGCAAGTGATACAGTGTGGATTTTGTTACATTCTTGCAACCAGGCTTCTCATGGGAAGCAAGTCGTTGTGTGGACGGCAGAGGGGAGGAGGTGGGGGGAGAGTCTCGCTTACTGTGTGCACTCGCCGGGGCTGGCAGCAGGCTGGAGTAAAACCTTGATAGCCATTTATTATTGCAAATGGAGTCTGTGGTTTTCAAAAATGGAGTCTTAGTCGCCCCTGGTTTTGCTACACAAAGGTGTGCACGGGGGTATTGCAGCACCCAGAGATATTCCCGTACGAAAGGGGTCATGGTTCCTGAAGGTGTTCATGCACATGAGTGCCCCAGGGCCGGGGCCCTGGACCTGAAGCAGCCGTGGTTGGGCCCACCAGGGAAGTTTAGGAATAAGGGAGGGGGGTCTCAGCTGGCCCCTCCTTCCACTCAATATTCCGACTGAAAGTTCTGCAATGGGCTCATTTCTGGTTAGCCGTCCTGAGGATTGGAGAACCCTGAAATTTGCAAATGATAGATGCCACTAATTGCTTAGTTAAGAGCTCTAGATTTAAAATGTACTTAGTGGCCATGGAGATGCTACAAACAATTAGTGAGTCAGCACAGAATGTGACCAGACAATCAGCAATGCATCTATCAATCATGAAGGCCACTTTTTCGATGTTCTCAGAATGCCAACACAATCTATTGAGACTGTGATATCATTCGCATGTGGATACATGACATCATTTATAAAAACATAGTCAAGAGTGGTAGCACTGCTAAATGTGGCTCTGGTGTGTTTCCCGGGTAGGTCGCCGCGACAATGGCCTTTTAGGATCATAAATCCTCTGGAATATAATTGGGAAGCTCAGTTCCTACCCTTTCTTTCTTTGATGTATGTGACTGTATTGCCCATGTTAGTATTTAAAATAGAGCTGGGGAGGTCATTGGCTGGTATGGAGGCAATAAAGTCACCAGCAATGAAGGCTGGAACGACATCACCATATTGATCAATTAAGGTTTCTATGGTGCTTAATACACCATAGTGCACTCAGCCAGTTCGTGGTTCATACAGACGAATGACGTTGCAATGGAAATGAGTATATCCCACCCCCCTAGGTGCTTTCAGGTGAGGCGAGCCCCATATGAAGTGATGTAGTGTAAAAAGGGGGAGAAAACCGCACCTTTAAACACAATGTAGAGGCAATGTAGCACCAACCGTAGATGCGCTGCACTAGAAAACACATAGAATAAAACTCCATTTTGAAGTAGGCTGAAATCACGGGCTTGTATGATCGAGTTGCCCACGCCAAACTCCATGAACCCAGTTCACTAGGCCCACACTCATTAGGATAGAATGAGTCCGCACAGCCAGTTCTCATAGAAGTTCACTTTCCCCTTGTCCCTCAACTGTTGCAAACATTTAGTATCTTTCAGAGGAATGAGCCTGCAAGAGCACGAGACAACCACGTGTGCAACAGTATGTCCATCCATCTCCACTAAACTGCCAATAGGCCTCTAACCCCCACCCAGCGAGCCCAAAGTTAGGCTCACACCACTGACTCGACCACCACACCTCTGCATTCCCTGATAAGCAAGTGACCCTTCTATCCTAAACACAAATCAAGTCTCCATAAAAGATCCAAGCATGCGCAACTGTATTTCTTCCAGCATAAAATACAGCCTTTGTAACGAAAAGTACAGGGAGGGATAAATTAAAGATCAAACCCAGGGTGAAGACCTTGGGTGTGGGAAGTGCTGTATCAACAAAGCCCTGAATGTGTGGGTCAGCATGACTGTATTTTATCCTGCTTTCCCCCTGGCATCATTATCCGTGCCGCCCAGGTGCATGCCACAGGGGTATATTGAGCATAGCTTGTTAGTTCAGATGTAACAAGGTATAATACGATCAAGACTGAGATGAGCCCAACTGACCCACGTGGATCCTGATCGACGGCATCGCGCCTTGAAACACTTGTGTATAGGTGCATTATAAATGCCATATCATATCATAGCAGAACTAACCAATTGTGGCCTGGCATCCCCGATGGAGCAGGCCCTTCTATAGGGCTCTAACAATGGGTAGCACCGGTTTTCACTGTATGTGATGATGGCACATGTCTTTTTAAGCTTCTGCTTTTCCATAGATTAACCAGAGTGCTCTCGTGCAGCAGAGTCCTTTGCTGATATTTGTATTCTGTACAATTAAACCTTGTTATCCTTGCAACGCTATCTGCTGGCCTATTTCCCTAGAGGTTTGTCTTTATTCTGGAGTGTGCGTTAAAAGGGACTTGCCTTCATTTGGTGGCCTCTCTGGAAGGGCTATGCCCTGCTGTGGTGACCAGTCCCAAAACGTGTATGCTTAGTGGCCTTGGGGGTACCGTCTTTGTAGAAATCCCACCTTCTCGTTGGAGCGGGGTGCGACCCAAAGGAGAGGCCCAGGCCTGTTGTGGATCCCCCAAACAGAGCCTTCTGGAAGAAAATGGACATGTGAGTACATCCTGCAAGGGATAACAAAGTAGGGTTGGGTGTATAGAGCAGTGTGAACAGGGTGAACACGCTGCAAATGAAAGTGAGAGTGTAGTTTGATTTGTAAATTGTGGTGATTTCTATGGCCATTTTTTATTTACTTTTTTGAGGCTATTAAGGCTAAGGAAAAACGGAATATGGGAGCCCCCCCCCCCGAGTAAGGCATCACATGCACTGTCTCAACCAGTGCGGGAGATAAATATAAGGAGAAATATAAGAGCTTTGTATAATTGGAGAGTTTGGGAAAAGTAGTGGTTGTTATTTTAGCTTGTTATTTTAGTTTGTTTTGTTGGTGTATCTTAATGTGTACAGAGGAGGCCCAGGAGGGGTGGGTGTGACGTGTGTTAGCGTATCAGGGGAGCTTGTAGGCAGTGTATGAAGAAGCTCTAGTGGGGAACTTGGGAGGGGGAAAAGTGAATTGATAATTTTTCTGTGAAATTATTGACAGCATTGACTTGTACTAAAGACACAATTAAGGTGTATACACTTTAACTAGCGTGGACGAATTTCTGTTTTGACTGTGGCTCAGTAGTACAATTGTAGCCCTGACACAAGACACCCTCTGGACACAACCCTAAACCACATATGCCCCTATACTGTGTGAGAAAATGAAAAAGTACCACAACCAATGAGTGACTGAGACTAAAGGGGAAGGAATTCCCCACTCCTGGCCCGAATATGGATCTTTTGACAGATGCGGCGTGGATCATATTTCCACTTACTTGACCCAAAGATATAAGGGGAGACTATTGCAGAATAGAAGGGAAAGATTAGACCTCTGGAGAATGTTCGAAGAAACAGAGGTATCAAAAGGGGAGGGGGTAACATCTGACAGTGACAAGAAGACTAGTACAGAGGAGACTGGGAAGGATGGGGAAATGAAAAAGGGAATATATCCACTAGCAACATGCCCAGCAGAAGGGTATACCAACCAGACGTATGTGTCAGCTGGCACTATAGTGGCCACACCAGGTATGGCCCCACCCCCACCTTATGTCTCACCCCCAGACCTATCGGCCCACACAGGGGTGGGCGCAAGAGACTTAGAGGTAGCATTAGCCTCAATGGGCACAGACATGGCAAGATTACGAACAGCATGTGAGGCCACGAGGGTGGCAGAGGTTCCAATGTTGCCCGTGGGGCCGCCCAAACTGCCACCCGGGAATGAATGAAAGTGAGGGGACTTCCTGTTCAGAACAGACAGTGCATCTATAAGAACCATCCATGTAGAGTGGGTCAGGGAAACAGACAACCTGGGATATGAGAATGTAGGGTCCCGGGGAGGGGACGAAGAATATTGGAGTGACTTTGATGACACGGAAGAAGATGCAGAGGGAGGGGCCGAGCAAGCACCCCAGAGCACACCGAGATCAGAGAGCCTATGGGACAGAAGATTAAGGGAAAAGTTTTGTAGAATAGCATTGGCACGGAAAAAGGGAAGTGCAATTAAGGGCGGGAAATTGAAAGGCGAAACTGCAAATGCCCCTATTACACAAGGGCGCGGGCGACTACACTATGTACCCTGGGCACAAATGGACAGAAATAACTTCCTTAAGGCACTCCCACCACTGACAGCGAGGGCGGGAAATAGATTTACGCATTTGAGAAAAACACAGCTGGGTACCCTTAGCCATGGGTACCCCGATGCTCATGATGGCACATCATTTAACAAGATCAGAGCACGAGTATGAGATTCACTGCGACGCATGTTCCCAGACACCCCAGATTTACAATCACTGTACCATGAGAGATGAGGAAGATGCTGCGCAATATATTCATAGGGTTCAGAAGATGTGGAGAGCAGAAACGGGCAGCGCCTGGGATTAATCAACATCATAGTTTTATTTCATTGTTAAAAGAGGGCTCCCCAAAGAAGTGCATAAAGTGCTTGATGAAATAGCGGGGGTGGCCTGACATTCAAAGCATTATAGTTCACCATTGTAAGAGGATCAAGGAGTGAGAGAAAGAAACTATTCAGAAGAGGCAGCCAGAGGAAGTGAAACTAGTTCAAAATAAACTAGTGAAAGTAGCTGCAGTATCGCAAGGGGCACCACCAGAGCAGACGCGAGAGGAGGGGTGCTCATCAGTTGTGACCCAGGCATGGATAGCAGCGGTTTGGGCTGATGGCGGACAAGGACAGTGGGGAGGAAACCAGCACTTTTCGCGACCCCAGTAGCAAGGAGGGCAGCAGCGAGGACATGGTGGGTTCCGAGGACCTAGCAAAGGGGTATTTGGAGGACCAAGGGGTGGAGGGTTGGTACAGTGCTGGTCCTGTGGGAGGTGGGGGTACTTTTCGAGGGGATGTCACAGCAGGCAGGGAGGGAATTATAACTTTCAATCAACAACAGTATGAGTATCCCCACCCAGGTAGCCCCCAAGGGCCCGCTTGTGGAATGTCCTCAATACCATATGAGATTCACCAGCCCTATACGCAGCTACCTCCCCAGATCCTCAGCCCTTACCACCCACCACACCAACAACAAGTGATGCAGCCACACCACCCCCGCCCCAACCAGAAGTCCACCGAGAGTAGACACCCTTTTGTGACTGCACCTAACGGAGCAGCAGCCCCGTATCAGGGAGCTACCATTGTAGGGGGGAACCTGTTCTCATTCCCAGGGACAGACACAGACCCCGACTAGGACAGCCCACAGAGAGCACTTGCATGTCCAGTCCTGTCAATGACCTTACATCCAGAAGAGAAACCACTGGTGGGGCAGAGAGACTCAGAGAGCGGAGAAGTCATGCATTAGTGAAGGAAACGTCCTGCTAAAAGACTCTCGACATGCAGGGATTCTCTGTTGCTGTTTTAACAGTTCCACACACAAAAGACCTAGACTTCAAGGTGGGAGGGAAGGTTGTACGAGCCCGCCTTCTCTATTCAGAGAGTTCTCCTGTCAACTGGCTTGCTAGGGATTTGCTTAGCAAGTAGAACATGACAATTTCGATTACAGACAGATGGATTGTCTGCACCACTCCTGGCATGTGCGCTCTAAGAGCGATGCTGGTAATACATGCAATGACTAGTGAAGTGGCAGTGAGAGGTATACCTGTCAACCCAGACACGTTTATGGCATCAAGGTACTTGCACGTGCAGTCCCCCAGATTATTAGAAAAGAGTGAATGGTACCCTGCGCCTTCATTTTCCGACCTGTAGAACTTCCTGAGTTGATTGCAGGCATAATTCTATCATTAGATCTGGAAGGCTTAGTGGTATATGCAAAACGGATTGTAGTGCTGTGTACTTACCCTCATGGGTGCTAATGGCGCACTCTGTTATGCACTGACCCTAATGTACCCCTACAACAATTGTCTGATGAAGAGCTTTTCGAGGATGGCAATAATGATGGAGAAATCATCCTCAAGATTTGTGCACCAGGTGAAATAATTGTACAATACAGGAAAGTGCAGAGCCCCCTCATGGCTGTTGTTAGTGGGCCACACCCATTCAGCGAGACAGATTTGCAATACGTGCCCACACATTTATGGACCACGAACCCACACGATGTAGGCATGCTGAAAGAGGTGACACCTGTAAAAATAATACTAAAACCAGGAACAGTACTCCTGCAGGTACAACAGTACCCACTGTCCAGGGAAGCAGAGGAAGGGATTCAGGAAACACTACAAGCCGTGTTGCACCAAAGGATCATAGTGCCCTCCACCTCACCATACAAAACCACTATATACCTCATTAAAAATGCAACGGGGGCAGTTGGAGGTTGATCCAGGATTTGAGACCCCTTAATGACATTGTACAGAAAGAATTTCCACTTGTTCCCAACCCGGCATCCATCTTGTGTAGCATCCCCAATGAGACTACCCATTTTACTACGGTGGACTTGAAGAATGCCTTCTTCTCTGTTCCCCTACATCCAGACTTACAATACCTCACACCCTTTACTCTGGGCGGAAAGCGCTACGAGCATACTTGTTTGCCCCAGCGGTACTGTTAGAGCCACGACATCTTCAACAGAATACTACATGAAGACTTAGGGAACATCCAAGCACCCAGCATGATAATTCAATATGTAGATGACCTACTGGTCTGCAACAACAGCGAGCAAGGCTGTCAGAGGGACTCCATCACACTACTACAATTGCTAGCAAGAAAAGGGTACAAAGTGGATAAGGCAAAACTCCCATACTGTCAACTGGAAGTGCTTTACTTGGAGCTGCTAATTGCCAAAGATGGAAAAAAAATAATTCCTGACAGGGCAGCAACAGTACGTGCCACACCCAAACCACTCACAGTGAAGGAAATGCAAATGTTCCTAGGCCTGTGCAACTATTGCAGGGCTTGGATCCTAGACTATGCAGCATACATAAGGCCACTCTTACAGGGCGTCAACGAGGCACAGAAGGAGAGCAACAACATTGAATGGACCCCAGATATGATAACTAGTTTTAATGACTTAAAGGAAGTAATTTCAACAGCACTGGTCCTTGCCACACCAGAGAACACACAGGAATTTTACATTTTCTCCCACTCAAAGGGCAGACTCATGACAGCATTACTCCCACAGAAGAGATCGATGGGTGATAAACCACGAACATATTATGGTGGCACATTCAATTCTGTCATGCAGGAACAGCTTTTGCTATTGAAAATAGCTCCACAATTGTCATGCGGTGCTCAGTAACATTATACGTGGAGCACTCACTTTTTGCAATCCTAGACCACTACAAGTCCACACTCACCACACAAAGAGCATCAGCATATGAGATCATACTGTCTAGCTCTCACATCCATGTCATAAGGTGCAAGACAGTAAACCCTGCCATGTTCCTCACTGAGCCATGCACGGCTGAAGACTTGCAGCAGCATGATTGCGCATCCTATGAAGGGGAAGGGGATGATATCCCCAAAGCAAAAGGCAGCCCCCTAGAAGAGGAAGAAGTGCTCTTCATTGACGGGTCAGCATCAATTGATCAGGAAACAGGTGAAAGGCATGTTGGGGCAGCATTAGTACACCTAGAAGAGGGAGAATATGAAACACTGGTCATGAGAACACTACACATGCATTATTCTGCAGAGGCAGCTGAACTAGTATCGCTCATAGAAGCCTTGTGAGCCACAAAGGGGTGCTATTTTACCATCTATTCAGACTAAACCTATGTCACCACCACGGTGCATGCAGGTCTGTCACACTGGAGAAGGAGGGGGTTCAGAAGAGCGGATGGCTCTCCAGTACAGCATGCTGCCCTACTCAATACATGGATTTCCACCCTCGTAGAGCCCTCTGGGATGGCGGTCGTCAAATGTGCAGCACATACACCCAATACAGAAGAAATTCCACTGGGAAATGCAGTGGCTGACGCGGCAGTGAAAGCTGCAGCATATCTCCCAGTGCCAACATCTGCTGAATACATTGTGACCACAGCAAACACCAGGTCAGACACAGAGGCATACACAGCTCTCCCTATTGCGCAGATCATTGAGCTACAGCGTAAGGCACCCCCAGAAGAACGGGATGTATGGCTCAAATTTGGGTACATGCAAACACCCATGGATCTCTTATGGAGACAGCAGAGCACAGGGAAGGTAGTAATGCCCATGGAATTATTGCATACAGCCTTCGAGCAATTGCATTACCGGTCCCAAAGCTCTAACCAGCACATTGCAGCATATATTCAGAAGATTGGTTTGTCCCAAACTTACAGGAACACTTAGCAACTATGGTGGTCCATTGTACAATGTGTCAAGTATTTAACACAGGCATGATACTGAGAATGCTGAGCAGAACTTTACCCCACCCCATCGGTCCATTACGTGAACTGCACATTGACTACGCAGACATGGGAGAAAGATGCAATGGGGCACAATATCTAATCGTGTTGGTGTGTCCATTCTCAAGGTGGGTTAAGGCTAGCCCATGTGCCCACCCAGATGCCAATAGTGCCACAAAATTCCTCATCAGAGAGGCCTTCCCCCGCTGGGGAGTGTGTGATGTCTTAAAGGAATGGTTTGGTCAGAAAAGTTATTGTTCCTATGGTTCGGCCATGTGTTTTTAACCATAAATCGATTGATCGTACAAACATTTCCTATGCACCTTACCAAAGTTTTCGTCTCTTGAACACAAGCGAAATCAGGCAGCAGGGCACAGCCATAATGTGATAATCGTATCACTTGCCGCATCGCCTTGGGTGACCTGCGTTTGCGGCACTAAATCATATCCCCTGCCCCTGAGACTGACATCACCAAATCATTGATATTCTCCGCCTCTCTCCGTGACGTTACTGGGCAGTGTAGCCAAACGCGCCCAGCTGTCACCTACGCGACTAGACGCGGAACCCGGAAAACAACACACATTGTCTCACAGCACAGCGCTTCACAATTATGAATATGCAACTGTACTTTAACAGGAAACAACACAACTGTCAAATTGGTAAAGTACATTTATTTCACATTAAATGTTTCGATAACATTCGGCGTCTGACATAATCAATTGAAATGGAACTTTTTTTCTTTGCTCTTGTTCCGCAAATCCGCAAATGTTTATCGTGCGTCACGCGCTGTTCCTCTTGCGTACACAGGGTGTTCCTTTTGTCTAATTGAAGCACTTCGGTCGCATGGTGAATTGCAAAGCTGGTGCATGAACTTGGCACTAGACCACCGTAAAGGTTGTTATTTTGCTCCTAATCGCTGGTACCGCGTACGGGCAAATTGGACCTTGTCTGTCGTCCCAAAAGACAGTTAAGTAGATCCAGTGATTGACATGTAGCTGCAGCTGGCGGTTGAAGAACCCATCGGTCGAGGTCTGGAATAGATGGCAATCGCAGAATGGCACGATGTACCTGTTTGCAAAAGATAAAAATAGAAATGTGTCTCAGTAGCCGAGTTTTATTACAGTTAATCATTTTCTTTATTAGCGCAGAGGTGACACAATGTGAACCGAGAGAATACAATGTGGAATCTCAAGTACTCCGCTATTTGCTTCCGACGATAGTGCAATGGAGTATGTTGAGCTCTAAACGTAATGCGTAAACTGGGGCAAGAATTCGAGGTGCACAAACTATGTAATGATTTATTAACGTACCAGGGATAAACGAGTGGCGGTCTACAAGCGTCTTAATGCTGGCCTACCCATGTGCCCGGTAGATAGCCCAGCACACAAAGGTTGCACTAGCACTTCATTGCAATATGCAACACAGAACGAACAAGTACAATGTGACCCAGCAATAATGGTCAGCTATTCGTATTTAGACTAATTCTGGTATGAAATTGTCTAAAGAGAAACTTACATTATATTCAGCATTTCCATTCTCTTGGTGCAATGCAGACCGTAATGCAGAATCCTCTGTTCGTGTCAACGATTTTTCATAAACTGAACTTATATGTAGCTAGGTCCAGTTTCGGAATGGGCAACGTTATCATATCATACATTATTATACCCCCCAATCAATTCAATCCCTTTCAGAATGGTCCCTGCCTCTCAAGGTCAAAAAACAATAGAACCTTATACTGTGTGCGGGACGCGTTGGCCTCCCAGCTCCCAAGCAAAAATTCAAAGCTGGTGACCTTCACTCAAAATGAACATACATTCTTACTTTGCAACATCCCGTGTCAACGCATCCATGAGAACATGAATTTTGAAGCACGGGCACAGGAAATTGGGGGCTGTCACTGCTCGTTGTTCGTGGCGCTGCTGAGCTGTAGGTGAAATTTGCCAATGACAGAATGCCCCCTGTTCCCAAATTATAGTCGGTGTAACGTAAAAACTGAGTCAAAATGTGTCAAGTAATAGGGCCACCTTTGTTCATTTCATGGCCTCCTACCCCATGGCATGTTTTCCCATCAGTACTTCTTGCGTGCCTAGAATGTTTTGTGGCCTAGGTATAGTAACTTTTCTAGGACGAGCAGATATTCAGCTTTTTGCTGAACTTTATGTCAAGGCAACTGCCAAAACCCAAAGATTCTAACACACTGTTATCCATTGGTCATTAACACGAAAAGTGAAGGTCCCACAGTAGCTCAACTAAACTGTGAAATGTGAAAGCAATCGTAATAAATGTAATATTTTTTTTAATAAAAGGACTAAGAGGATAGATTTCAAAAGACAAATCGCATACTTTATTTTTACAGTTTATAAAAAAAAATGTTGTAAAAATAAAAACAAATGGTAATCTTTTAAAGCGGGTTTTGAACGATTTAACAAGCTCTTCTTTGGGTGGACATGGCACGTTGTCAATGTTTGGTGGCAATGTATGTGTGCTCTGAACAGATTTGTGTGCATTTCCATGAGTATACATCTCGACAACATTAACAATAAGATCTTTCACAAAATTGAATTCCATTTTCTCATATACTGGTTTGACAACCCTTTTTTTGCTTCTTTTCGTAAAGGCCATATTGTAGCGAAGCATCCCTAAATTTCCTGCAGTCCTATATTGTTCCCGGCCTACATTCTCATTATGCGCTAATACCGCTAGTAAAGTCCTCGCTTTCATCCCTTGGATGCCGAAATGCAATCTCTTTGGCCTGTACTTTAGGCACATATTGTGGAACACCTCAAAATCTCCAGTGTGACAGAATTCTGTGAGTCCCTTCCAATCTCTTGATAGAGTTTTATCAAACACTATCTTCTCAAGGACTTTGTGTGGAGGTGAAGATGGGATCAACCACTTCTTCTTCCGTGCCTGCTCTGGGGACAAAGGGCCATGTTCACATTGGTGGAAATGTTGGTTTTCTGTCCAGTGGTGAACGTTGGAACAGTGGTTCATTAGAGAGCGCCATTTTTCCAGTAGAATTTCCACAGACCCATCACATGTTTTGGAGCTCCACCAAAGATTGTTGCTGAAAGACTGGGACCATTGTGAAATACTTTCAAAACCTTTTCTTTTCCCTGCCACCGAGATTTGTTTATTTATTGATTTGGCAACATGCCATACATCATATTGATGTTTAATATTTGGATACTGCTCTCTCATTTTCTTGGCTATTGAAACATGTCTGTCCGTGGCTATGAGGACAATTTGCATCCCCCTCGATTGTAGATCTTCCATTGATTTTATTAAACCAAGTTTCTTCATGGCCACTGAGGATTTACATTGAGAAACCTGCACGACCACCGAACTCACAATTTTCTTGCTTTCCATGGCCTGAAAATGGTAGGTGCAGTACTTAGCAGAAAATCTGGGGCTGTCACACTGTCCATCACCGGCTAGCATGAACCGTTTGTCGGCAAATGTAGTTTTAATAGCCAATTGTTCCATTTTCCAAGCTTCACTAATGGCAGGGAATAGATAATCACATTGGTATTTGTAGTATTGAATTTTAGAAATGAAATGTAGTCCCGCAAACTGAAAGAAACTGGATAACTTCGTGAAACTAGAGCCACTGAAAAGTAAAGCTGCTGCATACAGTAGATTGCCAACTGGCAGTTTCCCCAGCATCAGTTGAGTGGACCATGAAAATGTTTTATGTGACTTTTCACAGGTGGCATGTATTTTGAGGTTACTGCCTTGTGTGAAACGGGTCACACTCACCAGTGGCTTCACACATACTTCCCCTCGCACTGAATGCACACAGTTCAGCATCTTTATAAGCTTCATCAAGCTGCTGTCGAATACTATGTATTTGGCCTCTTTTATTAGACTGTCATCCGGCAACAATGTTGTTTCGGATGGAACCGTTGTGTACATATCAGCCAAACTATACATACTGTAGTCGATATTTTTGTCTGTTTAATTGGTCAATAATGTTGATGCATCATTCTCTGTCATTTCATTTCAACATCTGTTACTTGACTATGGATAGGAGAAAACATCAATGTGGACTGTTTTTTGGGGTGCATTTTTTTGGCGGGTGTCGATTGTTTCAAGTGCTCATCTAGTAATGTTAAACTATCATCTATAAATTCAATTTCACCTTCCTCTGGCGGAGCAGGCGCATTGTAGCAATGGTCCAAAAACACTTTCCTGGATTCGCCGGTCATATTAAATTAATTTTCTGGCCATTGGACATAGGCATCTTGAGTGTGAACATGCCACGCCTCAATTAATAGTTCCTTCATGGTGAAAACAGTTTGGCAAGCAGCATCTGTCATTTGTATCGCTGTCTGTGTCTGCATAGTCCGTACTCCATCAGCCAACTACAGGACAGATAGGAAAAGGGATGTTCAGTGTTGTACAATTTACATTAAAAAAAACATATAATGAAGGCCTCAGCACAAAACAATTGCCAACAATTAAAGAGTTTATAACTAATTGGGTGGGTTGACAAAACCCAGTTGGTTGGTGGCGCTGGCTGGAATGTTGGTACCTCGGTAATGTCTCTAGGTATTTAACCCTAAAGTCCAGAGTTTTGTTTGTGCAGAAATATTTTTTATTTCAAGTATAGCATGACACCTGGGGCACAGTGTGCCAGGTTGGTGAACCATAAATGAAAAAACAGCCGAAGCGCGTTTCAACCGAAGTCTTTCTTAAGGCTGTGTGAAGTGAGGGTTGGTGAGTGGTGGGAGAGTGAGTGATTCAGTGATATATATCAGTGATATATTGCATGTGTTCAAAATCATGGTAAGGAAAGTCATACATCAATCCAGGCATGGTTCAACACAGTAATGGCATGTTCATTATGGGAAAAGGCATTCAATATTGGTACATGTTGAGCCACAGTCAGACATGGATAGGGTGGCGTGATTAGTGCATTTTGAGATACGTGGTGAGTGGTGGGGAGTGGTGATTGATACAAATTTGTTACAGTAATTTAAGGCAAAAATGACATCATCATTGATTCAGTTGGCAGGTATTGAGAACAGAGAGGGAGAAAGTCCAAAATAGACAATGTGTACCAAGGAGAGAAAACAAAGGAAAAAATTGAATGAAGAAAGAGAGTTAGAGGGTGGCTTAATAAGCTGCAGGTTACTTAGGAAGGTCCTAATGCAAGGCTACTGTGGTTATGCTTACCATTGGAGTTTGGGTGGGAGTTCCCATTGGAACGAGAAGAACAGTGCCCTGAGTAGGGTAGTGGTTCGATGCTGGTTAGCCAATCTGAAAGGAGATACCAGAGTGTCAATGGGTAGCTGCAGTAGGTTAAGTGGGCAATTGGGCAGTCAGAGTGGCATGATAAAAGGTGTGAGAGGTGGCCCGCTGGGATCGGAAGGTGCTGGGGTGCATGGAGCCATGCCAAATATGGGTCATGAGTACGGGGGGTGGGTGGGGTGTCGGTGGGCCCGGAATGAGGCCGCTGGTGGAATCCCAGTGGAGATAATGTGTGCAAGGAGAAGCGACCCCTGGCTGGGGGACAGACCTTGGTAGGGTGGCACGGGTACGTGGTAGAAGTGCTACCATGTACCAGGTAGATCAGGTAGGTGGAGGGCCCGGGTTCAAGTGTCGGGGCAAATTAAAAGGTCCAAGCACCAGTGGCAGAGCATGGAGAGTTAGCATGTTAGCGGCAAAACTTGGTACGGATACGTGGTAAGTAAGGTGATTAGAGAGCCCGGGTTTGAGCATCAGGGCCAGTTAAAAGAGCCAGAGGCCAGTGGCAGAGCATAGGGAGTAAGCATGTTGGCAGCAGAGTCGTGACAGCGGCGTTTAAAGGTGGACACCCCTGAGACGAGCACAATCATCTGTTGATGGTGGGGCGGCTGTGGGCAAGTGGCTGCCGCGTGGTGCATAGGTGATCATGGTAGAGTGAGGTCTGGAGGTGGCCTAAGTCGAACGCCCGGGCGTTAGTGTTTCCCGTAGGAAGATGCTGGTTGGGACCGTGTTCAAGTGCAGCAACGCTATGGTGGCGAATGTCGGGGCTAGCGTTGTGTCCCAAGTGCAGTAGTAAGCTCTTACCTGAAGCGGTAGTCCATGTGCGTCCGAGGCTGATGCTGGTAATGGAAGATGTCGCAGTGAATTGGTAAAGACGCTCGTTTTAATCAAGGCGGGTGCTGATCATGGGTTACTGAAGAGTGCCTGCGGGTGAAGGAAGTGGGGAATCGATGTAACTGAGCTCCCCGGGGGTCCTCGAGTTAATGTGGCAGGCAATATGGGGGGCCCCATAAATTAGGGGGTGGCAGAAGGTCAAAATTGACCCATCCAACAACGGTTGGGCACTCAAAGAGGTCAGTTTGTAGGGTGGATGCTGATCATGTGGCAGAGCGACCGATGACAGAGAAGCGTGCCAGTGGCACAAGGAGTTAAGAAATTGGTGTGAATTGGGGCCCAGGAGGTCCCTGAAGTAATGTGGCAGGGCACAGAGGCCCCATAAGTGAGGGCGGGCCTGGTCAAATTGAACCATCGAAAAAATTAAACACACAGGGATGGTAGTGTGTAAGGGTTGGTTGGTGCATCCAGGCATATGGGTGCAACGTCTAAACCAGATGCGATAGGAAGGTTTAGAAATTACAGATTAGGTCTGAGAAGGGAGGAGGGAAAAAGGTAGCAGTAGCTCAAAGAAGTTTGTAAGTTCATAAGAAAACATGGAAATCATGATCGGTATTGGGGCCAACAGTTACACTTCTGTGTTTGCAAATTAGTTTGGCTTCTCTTTGACGCAGGTATAGTTCCCTGTCTCCTCCTCTTGCATTTGCCGGTATCATTTCAAGTCCCACAAAGGCAATTTCCTCTTTGCGGGCCCACTGGTGTGCTTCCTGCCAGTGCAGAACCACTGGGTATTTGGCATCTTGGGAATGCAGAGTGCTCATGTGTTCACGTATTCTGATCCTCCGTTCCCTCTTGGTACTTCCAATGTATTTGCGGTCGCATACACATATTATGGCATATATGACATATTTCGATTTACAATTGATAAATTGCTTGATGTTGTGTGTGTCAGTCTCACTGAAAGCCATTGTTTTGGTATTTCTGGCATGTTTACACATTGAACAAGTTACACACTTAAAGAAGCCAATCGGTTTCGATCTGTTGAGCCAATGGACATCCACTTTGGGAGTTAGTGTCATGAAGGATGGGCTGAGAATTGTTTTCAAGGTTCTGGCCTTAGTGTAGTTCAGGCATGGTTTGTCTGAGATCCATTCACTGATGTCTTCATCGATTTTTCAAATATGCCAGTGCCGTTTTAGGATTTTCTGGATTGCTTGGTTGTCACTGCAATATTGTGTGATGTACCGCAGTTCGGTATGGGTAGTGGGCTCCACTGTACACGGATTTTTGGGTGTAAGCAAAGTTGTCCTTTCTCTTTTAGTGGCCATATCTTTGGCAATATTGATTGCCTGTTGGGGATATCCTCTCTCAGTGAATCTTTTAGTGAGCGAGACACATTCTTGGCCATAGTGCATCAATGTACTGCAATTTCGTTTCGCTCTCAGGAATTCCCCCTTGGGAATGTTGTTGATGACTGATTTTTTGTGACAACTTGATGCGTGAAGGACTGAGTTGACTTCCGTTGGTTTCCTAAAAGTCGCGGTTGTTAGTTCAGCTCCTACTAGCATGATTGTAATGTCCAGAAAGTCAATTTTGGTGCTGCTTGAAAATCCAGATAGTTCTAGTCCAAATTGATTGTTGTTAAGGTATTCTTGAAAAAGCTCAAGTTGGTCTGCTGTACCCGACCAGATCATCAGAATGTCATCAATATAGCGAAACCATTTGTGTACAGATTTGTTGAACTCCATGTTGGCGAGAGCATGTACCTGCTCGAAATGATGCATGAACAAATTGGCCATTGATGGTGCATAGGTTGCCCCCATAGCTATGCCTTTGGTTTGTTTATAGTACTGTTGGTTGAACAAGAAGATTGTATGAGTTAAGGAGAATTCTAGGAATTCTTTTGTGAATTCTAAGTGAGAACAAAATAAGGCAGAGGCTTGTGCAAATGCAAAGTCAACAGCTTTAAGGCCCAGTCTGTGGTCAATGGCCATATATAAAGCTTTCACATCCAAGGTCACAAGTGTGTAGTCGTTGTGCCAAGTTACATCCTGTGGGACCAGGAGTGCGTGCATGGTATCTCGAAGATAAGTTGGTATTTTAGGAACTTCTGGTGCCAGTACATTGTTGATATATTTGTTCAAGGTTTCTGTTATCCATCCAATCCCGCTTCAGATGGAACGTCCTTCGGGTACCTGGTTGAATTTCTTATGCACCTTGGGAAGAAAATAGATGGTAGGCATCCTGGGGTCTCCGGGCTGCAGGTATTTGATTTCACCGTCTGATAGGAGACCGCGTCAATGCCATTTGGTCAACATAGTGTTTGCAGCAAGTGTCATTTACTGGGTAGGGTTACTGTTCAAGGTTTCATAACAACCAGGGGATACTAGGTGGTTGTTGGCCATAGTTATGTAGTCTGATCTGTCCATGATCACCACATTGCCCCTTTTGTTGGCTTCCTTGATTATGATTTTTTGGTTCGCTTGCAGGCTCTTAAGTGCGAGTTTCTCTAGATTCGTAATATTGTTGGACAATCTGCTCAGTTTAGTTTTGGTCTGATCCTCAAGAAGCTGTAGGTCCCTGGTTACTGCTATGGTGAAGATGTCAATTGCATTGTCACCTTATAGATTGTTTGTGAATTTGGATTTGGGCTTGATTTCGGGGATTTTAAGGTTTGTCTCTTCGATATTGAGGTCTTTGATTGTTTGTTGTATTGTCTGTCCATTGGTGCCAGTTGGATCCTCCAGGGATGCTAGTAGGTGAGTGTTTTCAAGGTGCTCTATGATGTTGATTTCACTCAACGGTACATGTGTGGTTACGGGATTCTTCCATTTGATTTGTTTGGCGAAAAATGTCTTGAGTTTCAGCTTTCTGGTATATTTGAACAAATCAATGTGAGCGTCCACATAGTTCGTGTAGTTGGAGGGTGCAAACGAGAGGACCTTATTAAGTATGTTGATATCATTAGTAGTGAGATTGTAGCTTGAGAGATTCATTACTAGATTCGGGGTCTCGGAGTTCTCTGTTGGAGTTGTGTTTGAGACTTTGTCAGCCTTATAGCACATTCGAGTTCTTCTTGGCCGTTTCTTGGTCCCCGCTCAATTGCCTCTCTTTGATGTAATCTTGGTGGGATGTTGCCACGGGGGGGCTCTTAAAAAAAGTCACCTGTTTCTTAGTTGGTGCACATGTACCTTTCTTGTAGCGTTGGATTTCATCCAGAAAATTATATCCTATGCTTCTGCTTGCTTTGTGTGCTCTTGACAGCCTTGGTGCTGGTTCCTTGGAACAAGTCTACGATTTGTGTGGGTCGTGGTCCTGTTCGTTGTCTGCATCAGAGTCCGGTTCATTCTCTGCTTCTATCTCTACTTCACTGTCAGCATCTGATGTTGCAGGTGAGCTGGTCGGAGTATTATCCTTCGAGCTGGTGCCTTGTATGTTGTCAAATTTTGATTGAAAAGTAAATACTCTGTTGTCCTGGTAATCACGTTCATCTCGGGCAAATTTCCTGCATTTCCTTATTTTTACCTCATCCTGGTGAGCTTTGAGTATCTCATACATGATTTTGTAATTTTTCTGTTTCGTAGCTGTGGGCGAATTACCTGATTCAATCTCTATTTTGAGTTAGTCAATTTCAATAGTGAGTCTTTTGTGTGCCCGGTCGGCATGTTCAATTAATAGTTCCATCATGATTTTGGAACCCATAATCAGGTTTTCTTCCCATTTGGCTGCCAGATCGGCATCATCGGGGTTGGTGAAGTCTGGAAAGATTATGATTCTTAGTCCTCTCTGTATTTTTTCCTGTTCCATGTAAGTTTGGAGAGTGAATCTCTACCAAAATGTATTGATCTCCTTGGTACAAAATCGTTCAAGTTTGATGAATTGGTGCCTCAGGTTATCCGGCACAATGGTTGTTGGTGGGAAGGCATGTACGGTAGAACCCTTCGCGGAAAAGAGGTTCTTGGTATCACTTTTTCTTGATTCCAGATAGTCGGCCATTATTAGTCTGTTGCTGCGGGGGTCCAGACCCTGAAACTGTTTCCAAGGGGTGAGGAGCTCGGTGTCGGGACAAATAGGTCCCCTGCGCAACTCGTCGTCTATGTAAAGGGTTACGCCTGCAGCCTAGCACATGGTTTTGTCAGAGAAACAGACTCCTTGGTTCTCAGGAAGTTTTTGAAAATTGGGTGGGTTGACAAAACCCAGTTGGTTGGTGGCGCTGGCACGAAGGTTGGTACCTCGGTAATGTCTCTAGTTGTTTAACACTAAAGTCCAGAGTTTTGTTTGTGCAGAAATATTTTTTATTTCAAGTGTAGCATGACACCTGGGGCACAGTGTGCCAAGTTGGTGAACCATAAACTAAAAAACAGCCGACGTGCGTTTCAGTCTTTCTCAAGGCTGTGTGAAGTGAGGGTTGGTGAGTGGTGGGAGAGTGAGTGATTCAGTGACATATTGCATGTGTTCAAAATCATGGTAAGGAAAGTCATACATCAATCCAGGCATGGTACAACACAGTAATGGCATGTTCATTATGGGAAAAGGCATTCAATATTGGTACATGTTCCTTGCTAGAGAAACTCGCACTTAAGAGCCTGCAAGCGAACCAAAAAATCATAATCAAGGAAGCCGACAAAGGGGGCAATGTGGTGATCATGGACAGATCAGACCACATAACTATGGCCAACAACCACCCAGCATCCCCTGGTTGTTATGAAACCTTGAACAATAACCCTACCCAGGAAATGACACTTGCTGCAAACACTATGTTGACCAAATTGCATCGACGCGGTTTCCTATCAGACGATGAAATCAAATACCTACAGCCCGGACACCCATGGATGCCTACCATCTATTTTCTTCCCAAGGTGCATAAGAAATTCAACCAGGTACCCGAAGGACGTCACATCCTAAGCGGGATTGGATGGATAACAGAAACCTTGAACAAATATATCAACAATGTACTGGCACCAGAAGTTCCTAAAATGACAACTTATTTTCGAGATACCATGCACACACTCCTGGTCCTACAGGATGTAACTTGGCACAACGACTACACACTTGTGACCTTGGATGTGAAAGCTTTATATACGGCTATTGACCACAGACTGGCCCTTAAAGCTATTGACTTTGCATTTGCACAAGCCTCTGCCTCATTTTGTTCTCACTTAGAACTCACAAAAGAATTCCTAGAATTCTCCTTAACTCATACGATCTTCTTGTTCAACCAACAGTACTATAAACAAACCAAAGGCATAGCTATGGGGGCAACCTATGCACCATCAATGGCCAATTTGTAGGAGCTGAACTAACATCCACGACTTTTAGGAAACCAACGGAAGTCAACTCGGTCCTTCACGCATCAAGTTGTCACAAAAAATCAGTCATCAACAACATTCCCAAGGGGGAATTCCTGAGAGCGAAACGAAATTGCAGTACATTGATGCACTATGGCCAAGAATGTGCCACGCTCACTAAAAGATTCACTGAGAGAGGATATCCCCAACAGGCAATCAATATTGCCAAAGATACGGCCACTAAAAGAGAAAGGACAACTTTGCTTACACCCAAAAATCCATGTACAGTGAAGCCCACTACCCATACCGAACTGCGGTACATCACACAATATTGCAGTGACAACCAAGCAGTGACAACCAAGCAATCCAGAAAATCCTAAAACGGCACTGGCATATTTTAAATATTGATTAAGACATCAGTGAATGGATCTCAGACAAACCATGCCTGACCTACACTAAGGCCAGAACCTTGAAAACAATTCTCAGCCCATCCTTCATGACACCAACTCCCAAAGTGGATGACCATTGGCTCAACAGATCGAAACCGATTGGCTTCTTTAAATGTGGAACTTGTTCCATGTGTAAACATGCCAGAAATACCAAAACAATGGCTTTCAGTGAGACTGACACACACGACATCAAGCAATTTATCAATTGTAAATCGAAATATGTAATATGCCATAATATGTGTATGCGACCGCAAATACATTGGAAGTACCAAGAGGGAACTCAGGATCAGAATACGTGAACACATGAGCACCCTGCATTCCCAACATGCCAAATACCCACTGGCTCTGCACTGGCAAGAAGCACACCAGTGGGCACGCAAAGAGGAAATTGCCTTCATGGGACTTGAAACGATACCAGCAAATGCAAGAGGAGGAGACAGGGAACTATACCTGCGTCAAAGAGCAGTCAAACTAATTTGCAAACACAGAAGCGTAACTGTTGGCCTCAATAACGATCATGATTTCCATGTTTTCTTATGAATTTACCAACTTCTTTGAGCTACTGCTACCTTTTTCCCTCCTCCCTTCTCAGACCTAATCTGTAATTTCTAAACCTTCCTATCGCATCTGGTTTAGACATTGCACGCATATGCCTGGATGCACCGACCAACCCTTACACACTACCATCCCTGTGTGTTTAATTGTTTCGATGGTTCAATTTGACCAGGCCTGCCCTCACTTATGGGGCCTCTGTGCCCTGCCACATTACTTCAGGGACCTCCTGGGCCCCGATTCACACCAATTTCTTAACTCCTTGTGCCGCTGGCACACTGCTCTGTCATTGGTCTCTCTGCCACATGATCAGCATCCGCCCTACAAGCTGACCTCTCTGAGTGCCCAACCGTTGTTGGATGGGTCAATTTTGACCTTCTGCCACCCCCTAATTAATGGGGCCCCCCATGTTGCCTGCCACATTCACTCGGGGAACCCCAGGGAGCTCAGTTACATCGATTTCCCACTTCCTTCACCCACAGCCACGCCTCGGTAACCCATGATCTTTACCAATTCACTGCGACCTGGGGCTCACACACCGAGCAGCTGGAGCACCCACGGCTGACAGGCCAGCCCGACCAATCAAAACCCCTAACGTCATGACCCACACCGGGCCCAACCTCCAATCAAGTCCAACTGCCTCACTTCCAACCTGGAAGTTCCTACTTCTTCTCTGCCAGCCCGACACCTTCCATTACCAGCAACAACCTCAGACGCACATAGACTACCGCTTCAGGTAAGAGCTTACTACTGCACTTGGGGCACGACACTAGCCCTGACATTCGCCACCATAGTGTTGCTGCACTCGAACACGGTCCCAACCAGCATCTTCCTACGGGAAACACTAACGCCCGGGCGTTCGACTTACGCCACCTCCAGATCTCACTCTACCGTGATCCACAGCTCTTTTGCACATGCATAGGTGACGCACCACGCGGCAGCCACTCGCCCACAGCCGCCCCACCATCAACAGATGATTATGCTCGTCTCAGGGGTGTCCACCTTTAAACGCCGCTGTCACGACTCTGCCACCAACATGCTTACTCCCTATGCTCTGCCATTGGCTTCTGGCCCTTTTAACTGGCCCTGATGCTCAAACCCGGGCTCTCTAATCACCTTACTTACCACGTACCCGTACCAAGTTTTGCCGCTAACATGCTAACTCTCCATGCTCTGCCACTGGCGCTTGAACCTTTTAATTTGCCCCGACACTTGAACACGGGCCCTCCACTTACCTGATCTACCTGGTACATGGTAGCACTTCTACCACGTACCCGTGCCACCCTACCAGGGTCTGTCCCCCAGCCAGGGGTCGCTTCTCCTTGTTGCACACATTATCTCCACTGGGATTCCGCCAGCGGCCCCATTCTGGGCCCACCGACACCCCATCCCCCGTACTCATGACCCATATTTGGCATGGCTCCATGCACCCCAGCACCTTCCGACCCCAGCGGGCTACCTATCGCACCTTTTATCATGCCGCTCGGACTTGCCAATTGCCCACTTAACCTACTGCAGCTACCAGTTGACACTCTGGTATCTCCTTTCAGATTGGCTAACCAGCATCAAACCAGTACCCTACTCAGGGAACTGTTCTTCTCGTTCCAATGGGAACCCCCACCCAAACTCCAATGGTAAGCATAAGCGCAGTAGCCTTGCATTAGGACCTTCCTCAGTAACCTGCAGCTTATCAAGCCACCCTCTAACTCTCTTTCTTCATTCCATTTTTTCCTTTGTTTTCTCTCCTTGGTACACATTGTCTATTTTGGACTTTCTCCCTGTCTGTTCTCAATACCTACCAACTGAATCAATGATGATGTCATTTTTGCCTTAAATTACTGTAACAAATTTGTATTAATCACCACTCCCCACCACTCACCACGTATCTCAAATGCACTAATCACGCCACCCTATCCATGTCTGACTGTGGCTCAACATGTACCAATATTGAATGCCTTTTCCCATAATGAACATGCCATTACTGTGTTGTACCATGCCTGGATTGATGTATGACTTTCATTACCATGATTTTGAACACATGCAATATGTCACTAAATCACTCACTCTCCCACTACTCAACAACCCTCACTTCACACAGCCTTGAGAAAGACTTTGGTTGAAACGCGCGCCGGCTGTTTTTTCGTTTATGGTTCACCAACCTGGCACACTGTGCCCAGGGTGTCATGCGACACTTGAAATAAAAAATATTTCTGCACAAACAAATCTGTGGACTTTAGTGTTAAATAACTAGAGACATTACCGAGGTACCAACCTTCATGCCAGCGCCACCAACCAACTGGGTTTTGTCAACCCACCCAATTTTCAAAAACTTCCTGGGAACCAAGGAGTCTGGTTCTCTGACAAAACCATGCGCTAGGCTGCAGGCTTAACCCTTTACATAGACGACGAGTTGCGCAGGGGACCTATTTGTCCAGACACCAACCTCCTCACCCCTTGTAAACGTGTTTATAACTAACCTTATTTTTTATTTCTTTTCTTTGAAACCTTCTTTACTCTAACATCAACATCAGCAAGCTGGCGCACCGACTCAGATCCACGTGCCTCCGGTTCAATATACAGATCTTGTATACATCCCTACAAAAAATAGTATCCGTATAAAATAAGTCATTTGCAGTACACATACAATTAGACTGACTTTCTTTCATTAGATGGTACTGTCAGTACGCATACCTCTGGCTCCTGATCAACTGCAAGGTCTGGTTCTGGAACAACTACAAGGGATAATGTAATGGTTGAGGACGCCTCAGCATCTCCCTGAAACACAGTACTTGCATTAGTAAAGATGAAAATATTGGAAACTGGACACACAATTTGGAAAGACGACAAAGGTACATATCAATATCAAACCACAAAAAACTTTGTGGAAAGCAATGATAAGTTGCGAAAATATGATCACGTTATCTAGAATTCCGTGCTTAAAACCAGTCTGGAACAGAATAGCTAGGTAACATTACCTGATATGCGCTGGAAGTGGTTGATGACTCCAGACAAGATATGGATGTTGAATCTTGTTGCTTCATATTCGGTGGATAGTCATGGAGCCTCATTACGAGGTTGGAGGCAGCCATGGCGCTATTAGCGCTATTAGCGCCATGGCTGCCTCCAAACTCGATCCGACTCCGCCCTGGTGAATGGAGCAATTACCGGTACATTCCAAGGTTGGTGGGACCGGTAATTCCCCATTCACCAGGGCTTTTCCCCATTCCCATTGAGCCCCTATAGGGCTCAATGGTAATGGGGAAGGCGCTAATAACGGTACTGCAAATTGTATTAGCTCTAGAGTCCCTTTGCGGGTCCCGTCCTTAACGCCTGGAAAAACCAGGCGTTAAGGGAGGACCCGCAAAGGGAACTCGTAGTAGGGCGGTAAGGGATTACCGGCACCGGTGCCCTTACCGGTGCCGGTAATCCCTGACTGCCCACCTCGTAATGAGGCCCGTGGAGTTGTAAAGGGAAAGTATTATTCGATTTAGAAATTCCAACATTAAAAAGCGGCATGTAAGGAGACCGAATACGAGAAAATGATGCTTATGTAAATGCATAATATAGCATGGTTATTTGTCCACATAAATCAATTTTCTATGTGGGTTCTAAAAAACAAGGACTGATGTTTAGCAAAATAGTCATTATTTAAACAGCTATTCAATCACATAAATATCGGAAGTATTATAAGTGACATTTATAACGAAAATACTGGCTTAAAGCTACATCCGGAAGCGTGTCTCACCTGTGGCGGCATGTGAACGGATAAGGATAAAGTCAGAATAGCGTTTGGTTGTAATTTTCGAGTTGTTCTCAGTTGATTCCTCTTTGTGTACAAGGATGTGTCGTACATATCTGGGTTGAAGTGCAGGATGCAGATGCGGTATCGATGACCCCTCTCGTCCTCCAAGACTTGTTTGACTCTACTTTCAAGCTCTTCCGGTGGATATCCACATTGTCTGACCAATTCTCTTATTCGATCAACAGTCTTAGGGAATATATGCATTGTAATGCCTTCGGATTTGTCATGGGTCTTCGAAGGGCAACCGAAAATAGGACATGCAGGCATTGTTGTCAATTCTGCAAAATAAAAGTCAACATGATTAGAAAATTATTTGCATAAACATGTGAGAATGAATGAATTGGACCATACATTTTTCATTGCACGCTTTCTCTTGGACGCCACAGCAAAACCAGTGCAGCGTGTGCGACTGTATTATTGGATAAATTTCACAAACGATTCACCGATGTGTTGAAAATCAGAACATGTTACTCGCCCCTTGAATGTTCTACCGTGCACGAAAAGGAAACATGCTTATACTATAGACACGCTCCGCAAACGATGCAATACCATGCCGATTGACATTGATGAAAAATGATATATCGATAACATAACAAAAGATACTCAAATTAATAGCAATGAGATATGATTAGGATACATGTCCTTACCTTGACCAACAAACAGTTAGATTCAGCAAGCAGAGTAATTAGTGGCAGGAGAACAGGGAGATGTTCACAGGTAGCACACTGACAAGTTCACTCCAATCGGTCACAGAGTAGCACGTTCATGAGTTGACTTGCAGTGCTCAAAGATGTTCTCATGGTAAATATGAAGTGGTTTATAAAGAATACCAAAAAGGTGTGTTTTACTGAATGAATGACGTTTATATGTAGTGGTATTACTTGTATTGCAGGGGCGCGGCCTCCTTGAAGGGGATCCTGCCTGGAGACACAGGGTCTGAGGAGGCCATGTGAACAATGGCCCCTGGGCATAAGATACCTTTTGAAGTGTACATGGTGTTTGGCACCTTGGCCGTTCGCGCCCTTGACAGCACCCCATGGCAGCGCACATCCACTGGTGGAAACTGCCTTTGATAGCGGATGGGGGATGGATGGGCCGGGGGCGTGCAGATAAGGCACCGGAACACTGCGGAATGGAGAAACGCTTGATTCACTTAAAAAATGAAACAACCATAGATAAAAAATATGTTGTGTTTTATTTGGTTTCTTATTTTGGTGGCAAAAAAATACTAAACATTGTAAAGGTCTGGTTGCAGCTCAGCGAGGGAAAATCCCCTGTACTGACCGCTGTCACTGGGGAAAGTTTGTCTAATGGCACCAACGACACAGGCGGGTATTACTCGTCGAACGTGGTGTCCAAGCCTCCCATGAAGCCACCATGTGTACGAACGATAGGCCACCAGCCGGTACCACCTGTGAAAGAGAAAGATATAAACTGTTTTTAAATGACCAAGATAAGTGTATTAAACCTTAGTTGTCAATGACAAATCTTGTATCCAATGGCATTATTGCCAGGACAAATGCTAACTAGACACTGCACAATATTGAACGACTTATATGCGACTTTAACTAGAGAAATAGTAGTGGCCTAACTGACATCACAACCAGACTATACTTACTCGTTACTTGGATTACGAGGCCGAACTGTTGCGCGAAGTTCGTGCATAAGCACCATCAAAATCCTCAACACGGGCCATGTGAAGCAGACTGCCGTGAAGTCTGGCAGCTAGGTAACGCATTGTGGCTGTGGATCGCCTTCCGATATGTAGGACAAGCAACCAGAGTTTTCTCGGCAGCAGCAGTTCTCCACCTCGGTTGGCATTAGCGCACACCGATTGCAGGTACACCAGGTGGAAACACCGTCCATGCGACTAGGCCCAGGCTCTTCATCTGTTGAAATGTCTGCCCAACTGTTGTCCAAATCCCCATCGTTTACGCAGCTTTCTCTTTCCAGTAATTCCTCCTCGGAATATTCAGGCTCGTACAAGTAGGGCATTATTGTTGCCATTGTGTGGTAAATAAACGAAAATAATTTATAGTGGTGGTACTGGTATCTGTTCACACGGGATACAAGCAACGAAGGTAGCTGACCAGAGCACAGAAACGAGTCACAGAATACTCAAAAAAATACAGTGAGAGGAATGGAATAGAAAATCTGCTGTTGTGTGTTGTGAAACGGTCTGTTCATACTTATCGAGGAAATGGGCTTCCTGCTGTTTCCATGGCGACACGTCATTAGCTGAGATGCAGAGAATGTTGACACGAGACGTGCTTTGGCGTTGGGAAATGGGCGGCACGCATCTGGTGATGTCAGGCTCAGGGGCGGGGGATATGATTTAGTGCCGCAAACGCAGGTCACCCAGGGTGATGCAGCAAGTGATAAGATTATCACAAGATGGCCGCACCCTGCTGCCTGATGTCGCTTGTGTTCAAGAGACGAAAACTCAGGTAAGGTGCATAGGAAATGTTTGTACGATCTATCGACTTATGGTTAAAAACACATGGCCGAACCATAGGGACAATAATGTTTCTGACCGAACCATTCCTTTAAGGTCAGATAATGGTACCCACTTCTTCAACAAACTCTTAAAGGAAATAACGACCCTGTTAGGAATTAAACATAGTATGTGCTCCATTTACCACCCACTATCAAATGGGATGATGGAGAGGATCAACGGCCTCCTTTAAAGCAGACTTCCCAAGCTATGTAACACCCTAAAAAAGAATTGGGTGTATTGCCTGCCCCTGGCCCGTTCCATCTGCGCACACAACCCAGTAAGGACCACCACCTGTGCCCCCATGAAATAGTGACTGGCAAGTGTAGGCAAACACCCTTATCACCTGTCAGGAGAGCATCAGATACTCATAGAGCAGCAGCTATACTAGGAGAGGAGTTCAAACAATGTTTATCCCAACTGACCTGTGCGCTAAGACGTATCGCAAAACAAATGACTCGGCCACACACAGAAGCAGCACAAACGACAACTGCCCCACAAGCTGAAGCCACCCCCACACAACCATTTTTGGCAGGGGAATGGTCTATGTCAGAAGCTTTGTGTGGAAATGGAACAACGCTAGGTTCCATGGGTCCAACGAGGTTGTGTTTTCCACCCCCTTGTAGTAAAGATGAAGGGGTAGAGATATTGGATACACCTCTCAGATGTCCACAGGGCCCCAATGGACACAAAACAAGGTGCCGGAAATGAAGAGAACTATAATACCTCGACTCACGTAGCTTCTTGCTATATTAAGTGCACTTGTAAAGAGTAAGAAAACATATATTGCAGCTACTTCATCAGCTACATGAATTAAAACTCTCTATCTTTATTTTTCTTTTCTCTCTCTCTTTCTCTTCTCCTCCCCTTACCTTTTCCCTTCCCTTCCCCGTTTTTTCCAAAATCTGCAAGTGCAACAAAGATGGAGATGACACCACTGAGATATTCTGCAAATAGTGAAAGAAATAGCATAAGTAGTACTACGGCGTACAGCAATGACTGTGGGCTTCACTTTGTAGTGATTTTGTTTACAATAATGATGTTTGCATTGGGAATTTATTGGAGAACATCTTTTGACTGGGCTGACCATTTAAAAGAAGGGAGAGGGCACTACGGGAACATGGAATATGAGTACACTTTTCAATGTCACTGGATAACTTTCAATGGTACTGTAGTGAATTCTAACATCACTATGGATCCCTCCAATATAGCTGAAGTATCTTCCATTATTGCCAGAAGCCCCCTGGTAGTTACATCTATCCCAAGCCCCACATCCTCCCCTGTCACAGTGCTAAGCCTTAACATGAATGAAAGGATGAATGAAAGTGTACCATTCAATATTTCAGAACGAACGACACCAATTAAAATCGGATCAACGTATAATGTGAATGTCGCAAACAGCAGCAGCTCTGAAACCTCTATATGTAATAGTAAAATGTTCCAAATATTAATGCCAAATGAAAAAAACTCTTTGTGTAACGGGACAATTAATGTAAATATAACTAGCCGCAAAAGCACCATGGTGAAAAGGCACGCAATACGTAATTAGAGAAACAAAAGACAAGCGTGCCAATGCAAATATGATGCATACCATGGTTTAGGACTAGATGCAGTGTAAGATTCGTCATCCTGAACACTCGAACAGTTGGTACTCTGAATTAAGTGTAATGGGAAGATGAACGACTAATGGGAGTTGCTACGTCTGTTCCTTAATACCGCATGCATCTGGGGCGCCCAAGGTCTTAGTTTCGCAAGAAGTACCCATGATAGGGACCCAATGCCTAATTCATCTTGCGCTATGTAGTACTTTCCAGGCACGCAATGTTTATCTAGAACTCCTCGATCTAGACCCCCGAAAAATCAAAACCAGTTCCAATAACCCCAACTGCCTGAAAGAACCACATCTAGTAATCAGAGGAGCGAGATATGTCAACAACGAGTGGCAAGAAATAACACATTCATGCAGGGCCAAAGGACTTTTAGGGTTAACTGAGCAAATTGCAACACTCGTGGAGAAGACATGCGCACAGACCGGGGCAGAGCACATCACCAAACTAACATGGATTGCGGCCCTCGAGAGACCAGTAAAAGTGCACCAACAGAAATCATATGAACTTTGTTTTTTCAGTGAGGGGAGAGTTTCTGTCGGGTCAAATGAACAATGCAACCAAATTGTCATAGTGCCTGGCATCAAGAAAGGTACTCCTGCGCTGGTGGACTATTACTGGATCTGAGGCCAGCAAGTGTACTTCCACCGCCCGCCTTCTTGGAGGGGCTACTGATTCGCTAGCAACACTGCACTTTGCCCTGTTAGTAGCACCAGAAGAACACCTAAGGTTGACCTCCTACTTGAAACCCGCACCGTGCCCCTGACAATAGAGGCACGACACACAAGGCCACCACCAGACTTTTGCATCCTCCCTTAGAAAAGGCCCTAAGAGCAGCTGGGAAGAAGAAAAAGAGCCTCAAATTACATATCCAACGACTCGTCCGAACTGCTTGTGCAAATACTGAATGAATATAAGCTCTACAATTCAGCAGATACATTTTTTTCAATCTCTAGTACCCAGCGTCCAGACACGGGCCAATGCAAAATGGCTCCAAATAGTGCAATGGGAGCTGATCCAGCTGGCCAACGATACCGAGCAGGGGTTCAATGTCATAAAAGTGGAACTGATGGCCCTCAGACTAATGACAATGCAAAACGGTTACGTACTGGATCTCTTGACAGATATGGAAGAAGTTGTTTGCAAAAAGATCAGGAGTTCATGTTGCACATTTGTACCATTGTGAAACGTCATTGCAGCAGTACATGAACTAGGGGTGAACATGAAAAAAGAAGATCCGGTCCAAGAAGAAGACTGGTTCACAATGGCCTTCAACTGGGTCCCATCATGGCTCAGAACGCTAGTGAAAATGTTGGTTCCCATCATCGTGATTATTCTGGTGATCTTCTGCACATGTCAATTGGGTCTCCGGTGTTGTGCCAAAGCTGTGCTTAATAGCACAATGATGATGGTTAGTATTGGGAATACTAAGGTACCTCATGATACAAAGGAAGTGGAGATACAAACTGATCAAAATGACCGCCGCGTTCACCACATGGTCCCAATCCCTATTGGAGATAAAGTTGATAACTTATACCACACAACCATTGTTCCTCCCCTTGAACTCAAAAACTATAAAGAGATATGGGTGGATCTGCTGGGCGGTGGAGGGTGTATCTACATGACATGTACACCTGAACAGTGTGCACAAAGAGGGGAAAGGTGCGACACGTGTGTAGAACGTGGATGCCAGTTAAGGGAACACCTGCATGGGAGGAAGCATAAAGGAAGGCCAATGATTGTAAATATGGCGGCGGAGAATTTGTTACTGTAGAAGTAATGAAAGGGGGGAATGTTGGGATGGAAATTAGTATATCCCGGCCCCCTAAACGCTTTCAGGTGAGTTGAACCCCATATGAAGTGATGTAGTGTATAAGGGGGGAGAAAACCACACCCTTAAACGCAATGTAGTGCCAACCGTAGATGCGCAGCACTAGAAAACACATAGAATGAAACTTCATTTTGTACTAGGCCAAAAGCACAGACTTGTATGATCGCGTTGAACCTGCCAAACTCCATGAACCCAGTTCACTAGGCCCAAACTCATTAGGACAAAATTAATCTGCGCAGCCAGTTCTCACGGTAGTTCACTTCCCCCTTGTTCCTCCACTGTTGCAAATATTTAGTATCTTTCAGATGACTGCGCCTGCAAGAGCGCGAGACAACCCCAGGCACCGCAAATATGTCCATCCATCTCCACTATACTGCCAATAGGCCTCTAACCCCCACCCAGTGAGCCCATAGTTAGGCTCACAACACTGACTCGATCCCCACACCTCTGCATTCCCCGATAAACAAGCAACCTCCTGTCCTAAACACAAGTCAAATGTCCATAAAAGATCCAAGCATGCACATCTGTATTTCTTCCAGCTTAAAACACAGCCTTTGTAACACAAGGTACAGGGAGGGATAAATTAAAGATCAAACCCAGGGTGGAGACCTTGGGTGTGGGAAGTATGGTATCAACGAAGCCCTGAATGTGTGGGTCAGCATGACTGTATTTTATCTCTCCTTCCCCCGGCACCATTTGCGTGCCGCCCAGGAGCATGCCACCGTGATGGAATAGGGAGCTTAGCATGTTAGTTCAGATTTAACAATGTATTATATGAGCGACCTGACCTTCACCCAAGATTGAGATGAGCCAAGCTGACCCACGTGGATCCTGATCGATGGCAGCAGTACTAACCAATTGTGGCCTGGTAATCCCCTATGGAGAAGGCTCTTCTATAGGGCTCCACCAATGGGTAGCACCGGCTTTTACTGTATGTGATGACGCCACATAGCTTTTTAAGCTTCTGCTTGTCCTTAGATTAACCAGAGCGCCTTCAAGCAGCAGAGTCCTTTGCTGATATTTGTATTCTGTACAACTAAACCTTGTTATCCTTGCAACACTATCTCCTGGCATATTTCCCTACAGGTTTGACTTTATTCTGGAGTGTGCTTAAAAAGGGACTTGCCTTCAATGATAAGAAAGAAAGTGGTTTTACCATCTACAAGGGTCAATTGAATCATACCCGCAAAGACAGAATCCATAGAAGTAGGGCTCTTCATAATGGAAAGGGAATTGTCAAAACTGATGATCAGGCCACCCCTGGATCTATACCTTTAGGTCCCTTAATAGCAGGAATATGGATTGGCTGATGGACATCAATCTCCAAATTGTCCATGAGCCAGGTTTCTTGAAGCATCACTACTGGAAGCCTGGAGAGGAAATCTGACAAGCCATCAGGTTCTGAGTAGTGAGAGAAACTGTGCATGTTCCAGGGCCTACGAAGATTGCAGGGTTGACGTGTGGGATGTTTTGACCCACTAGGCTCTGCTCTGCGGCATCACTGTGTGATGGTGGCACCAGAATCAGCAAAATGGCCGAAAAAATCCCATGCGTGCCAAAACCTAAGGAAATTGCGCTCCACCAAGCACAAAAAGATGGCTGCCAAATCTAGGGAGACCGCACTCTGAAACATGTCATTGGGCTGTCTAACATGTAAAAATGGAGCACAGATGAAAAGCAGTGCTTGCTGAAAGAAATTCAAAATCTGCTTTTAAATCTTTTCTTGGTTGCTAAAAAATACAGAATGCTGATTCCAAACACTTGCAATCATCCAATCTTCTTGTTGGGTGTCCCATGCTATGGAATACAAGGAATTATTGTGCATTTGCAATATCCAGGAAAGTTGAATTGGTCAGAAAAACATCCACAGCCAGTTTGCCTGCCTGGGAAAGCTGTCAAAATCTGGGCGCAGTACCAGCGGCCGCCTGTGACTGTTTCAAAAGCCTGTTTTAAAACTGTAAAAGTTGTACCATTAAGGTCTAATGTCTCAAATCTAAGTGACTTATTATCAAGAGCAAACTAGGTTGTTACTATTTAAACTCCTTGATTTAGAGCCTAGAATCAGTGTTCTTGATGTTTGTTTTAAAATTGTAAGTTTATTTTCAACAAAGAAAAATGTAACAATGTACTTTTAAAGTAAGCCTGATTCAGTCAAAACTACAAAGAAACTTCCCTCAGTTGGAAAGACACCTCCCTTCTGCTTCCCACCAAAAGGCCAGGAAATCATATTCAGGTGTTGATGAAGAGGGGAGGAGATTTGGGCTGCTGCTCCTGGGAGAGACAAAGGACCTTCCTGGGCTGAAAGGATATGCAGATTAAAGTGTCAACAGTACTCTCTGCCAGAAGGAAGAAGGCGGGGATTGCTCTTGAGCTACAAGAAACCTTTGGAGGTGGGGATAGGCGGTTTTGTTGATTCACAAATGGACAAAAAGCAGATTTCTAATAAGACTGATAATTTATCGTGGACAATTGTTAAAAATATAGAACCCCCGGACTTCTGAATCTAAATTTTGGGTGCACATTTCAAGAGGTGCCAGAACTCTGTGCTATGTTCTGGGACATGACTGTAGAAATTGTGGTTTTATAGCAAATGCATTGATGTAAGAAATACGAAACTTCACACCCTTATGCCCCTATGCAATGCGCACATGTGTACCAAGTTTGGACAACATAGATATTGTACCCCGGACAAAAAGTGTGAGAATTTGTCAAATCCAGACCCAAGATCCTACAGAGACGGGGCTTGCTTAAATACTTGCTCCACAAAATATGTGATCTAGATATGCTGTTACTATCAAGTTTGTAAGATTATAAATATATATTACATGAAAAGTAGATTTCATGTGCAAAAACAAAGGGGAGGGTTTTCCTGCCTCATAAACCACATCGTCATGATGACACTCGGTTTTCTTCTCCAGTCATGGGAGAGGAAAGACCCTACCCAATAGAATACCTAGGGGCTGCGCTTAGGATAATTCAGCATACACACCCTTTTAGTAAATACATAAATAGAGACAGCTGAGGGCTCACAAGTACACACACATTCACCCATCAACCGATTGCTGGTGGAGCACTTTGAAAGAGAAATCCATAGTTCAGACTCCAGATTCCAGAAAGTTTGAAAGCAGAAAGGCCCATTTCTAAAGCTGAACCATTCTCACCCCAGACCTCTAAGGGGAACCAAAGAACAGCCTGGCTGTGCTGTATCTGCTTTCCTGCTAAGAACTATTGCCAGAATCCAAAGATCAAACCCAGTAGAGCCGTACTGCGAACAGATAGCTGTGAACCAGAACCAGAGCAGATCCTGTCCCACTGTGCGGTGTCCAGAGTGCCTTGCTAATTGCAGACCAGACCAGTCTGGTGTGCCCAGCAGAATTCCTGTCGAGAAATCTTGACTGACCTGAATCCCTGACGGTTCTGTTCCAAACCCATGTAGTGAGTATCCTTAGCATAGGACTGTCACTAGCATTTGTACTGTCCATAAGTCATCCATATCCAAACCTATCCTCTCTTATATCCAGAATTGTTAGAATATTTTTGTCTTGCCTGAACTCTCCATCTCATCCTTATTATCTCCTGTACTAGTAGTGTGAAATCATCTTTGCGCTGATATATTTTCTGAAGAAGGCGAGCGTCTCAGCCGTCAAAAACCATCCGGTGACGTCCTGGCATGGTTTCTCTGCTGTCGTGTAGTTTGCATCTTCATAGTCTACCCCTAGTGTAAAGAAACCTAGTTTATAATTTTAAAAGCGCATTCTTGCTTTACAAATGTGCCTCTTTCTGAAGAAAAACAAACAACCTCCACAAAAACCTCCATGACTTCTTCACCGTTTATGCTAGAAACAAACTTTAAATGTCTACTTGAAGCTAACATCCTAAGCTTTCCAATGAACCCAACCTTATAGTTTTTCTGCAATCGCGCTTACCGCACACAGAAAAGTTTGCCGCAAATTTTTCCTGAACATAGAGATATCCTTCAAGTCCAAACTGTACAGACCCAAGAAAGTCAATCAAGAGCACTGAAGTTGTGTGAATGACTATGAACACTTTGCTCTAATGTACTAATTCTGGAGGCAACTGAGCCTCACAATTCATGTGACAATTTACACATATTCAGTAATTGTATTGCTTGATGTTATGTCACACAAAATATATTTTTACTGCACACCAGATGTTTAGCACTGAGGATTTAAAGTGCAACATGGTTATACGTTATCTCACTTTTGCTTTACCTTTATATACATGTGTCACTATAAAATGTTTAATGCACACCGGTTTCATATAATTTGGTTCTTTTTTACCACATAAATTTCTTTTTTTTCATTAGAATTGTTCGCATATGGTCTTTCTTCCTGTCTGCAAATAGAAAGCCCCCCTGTTTTGGAATAACAACCTCTAGGGTCTTTACAGGTTAAGATAATGACCACAACTGCATGCAGAGTCATGTGATGAGTCCCTCAGTAGTCCCCTTGTCTGACAACTAATGGTTAATTTATACGTGACAAGGTAGGAACAAGTTTATGCCCCCCCAAAGAAGAGGAGGGCGTCTAAGAATCAGATACATGGGAGAGGGGACAATTTCTTCTTGTTGTCATTTGCGAATTTTTCGTTTGGCTCAAATCCATAACGTGTGAAATAGCTTTTCATTGCACCCGGCCTCAAAATTAAGTTCTCAAATTGCTAGTGTCTCTATAATCATTGCAGTGTTTGTCTGATACCATACAAAGTGGCTCCCAGTAGTATTTGAATAATTTCAGTGAATTAAAACCATTTTCAGTGTTTTTACGATTCCATTCAAGCCAACTTTAAAACCATTTTGACAAGTTTGCAATCATTCCTGTTTCTCTCTCTGTGTTTGCTGGGGGAAATTGGGACAGATACTTTTGCTTAAATTCTGCATTCCTGAAACCTGTTCTCTCTCCTTCTATTTCGTCTTATTGCAAATTGGGGGGATTGAGTAGTGTGCAGGGGGAAAGAGTAATCACATTGCCATTTGATTGAACACACACAAAAGGATTATTTCTGTGATGCATTATTTTGCTCATTATTCCTCCTTCTGATTAAAGAGATTCTTAAGTGTGACATCACCCAATTGGTGATTATTGTATAACCATTAAAATAGTGTGAGATATATATTGTGAAATACATAAAAACATATTTTAACTTTGCAAACCAGTCTGCTTCCTGGTTCAGTGTGACCGGGGGGGATTCGAAGAGAGGGGCGTGAAATAAGTGATACATCGTTCAGAAATAAAAGAATTTATAGACACAAATAATTAATTAAGGGTTTCAGCTGTGCATCACGCACTAGGCATTGACTTAGGTGAAGTGCTGGGTTGAAATCACTTACAGACGTGTGGATGGTAACCAGTGCCAACAATTGACTGATCCATAATGTTTTCTTCCAGATTTCAAAATGGGATTAAATGGGGGGAGGAATAGTAGTAATTTGTATTAATTAATGTTGTTCCCCAATTCTGATTTGTCAGAACCCGAGAAGAGGTCAGGGACATGGCTCTCATATTTTTCGCGGTCTCCCTATCCCATGTCAAGTCTGACACTCAAAGGAATGCTAATTGTGGAGCAATCATGGCCAAGTTTTCCCAGCTGTTCATCATGCATCATAATAAGGTCCAATACAGTTGTGTTGTGAAAGTAAACAATGGCACATGTGTTGCTTGCGTCTTCTAAGATAGCCACAATGTCAATGTCACAACTATGAAGAGAATGCAAGGGAGAGACATCAGGAAACAACTGTAGAATAGTAGAGCAATGTACATAATAATCCCAACCACAACAAAAAATACTTAGAATTTAAGTGCCACACGATAAGTATCCATGTTAGTATTTGGTAGTCAAACGTCTTTCAATTCAAACATAACTTTATGTGGTGCGAGGTTCAATGGCAATGCAGACCTAGGAGGATCATTAGAACATGTGACCAAGCTAGTAGTGTCAGCGTCATTAGACAAGGCTTCAGGATTATCTTCATTAAATGGCATATCCAAGTCTGTCAGTGTGTTAGAGTCCTCCAGTACAGAAGACTGACTGTTAATTTTCACACACTGGGTAGAAATACAAGTGCATACAGTTTGAATGGGTGTGCCAATGGGTTTCGTTAAAAACTGTCTTTGTTCCAGGGAGCCTCACTGGAAGTGGATGTGCTAGTTTCTTTGCGTTGTGACTCAAACCTGGACCCCTTTTTTAAGTAGTTGATGAACGCAGTGTATGTTTTCTTGGGGCTAATGGATGAGATGGTATCATAATACAATAACTACGAGTTTGGTATTTTTAGTATTACATTATTATTGTTTTATTTGGCAATGCACCGAAGAGGATTTTAAGCGCAGACCCGAGAATTGAACTTGCATTCAGGGACGTCATTTCACCAAAATTCCAGGGGTAGCGGAAGTGACATCACATGACCCTTGACCTCTGATGACATCAAGGGAAGTGATGTCATTTGACCCCAACCTAAAGTGTATCACAGGAAGTGATGGAACACAACCTTTCACCCTTTGACAAAACAGCACATAGCATTGTTCCTAAGTACACTACGAAAAATATGTTTACTATATCACTGTAATGTGACATACAGTTCATACACGAATGTATCACCGTATTTAGCAGTAATATCAGTGTGTATAGGCCCACATTACTGTGAATGCAAGCAAACGTCCAAGGCCAAATGATAATGATGTGTTATTATATAGCACTTACGCTTAAGAGCTTTATATAAAACAAACATACATACAATATCACCCAACCTGTGTTGATACTCATTTATCAACCTCAGAAGAATGAAAGGCTGAGTTGGGCTTGTCAGGATTCGAACCTGCAACCTGCAGACCACACAAACATCACAGCAGCGAGCACTCAACCCACTGAGCTATCTTACCAGCTATAGCTATCTTACGGCTATAGTAAAATGAGAAATTACGTGTCTGAACGTTCTCAAAGTCAGAAAGCAACTTACACTGTGTAGTGGATACTAGTAAACTGGTAACTGAGATTTAACATCAGGCCAGTTCATCTGCAGGTCTGGTGCAAGGTTGGACACATGTGAAGCCTTCGTGGATCTACTTTCCAGGCTTCAGATGTTGGCAACATGCATACCATTGGGAGGGTTCATAACTGTGTATGAAAAAATGTAGAGTAGCCTAGGGAAAGCTGTGCCATGGACTATAAAGCACCATTCTGCTCCTTCCAAGAGAATCTTCACCTGAGCACTACCCATCAATCTTAGTAGTGCTGCCCTAAGAGAAATTGCACATGGGCACTATCTTTCTAAGACGCACGGAACCATACGCCATGAACCACCAAACCACCCCCTCTGCGAGGGACTACACCAGCCAGAATAACATATATGATAATCCCGTTAAGAGGCTCACACTGGCGACTGCAAACAAGTTTACTACTTCCTCTAAGAGAACTACTCCTCACAGAGGCACTGCACTTGGCACTTCACCAGATATGTTGAACTATTACACTCCCATCTGCCAGTGAAATACGGAGCCGCGAACGTCACACCAACACGCGACCCTTCAAAGAGACACTGCACCAGGCACTATAGACTGCCATACCCATCCTCCCAGAGACACTATATCATACCAGTCAAACCACTATACTGCACCCTCCCAGAAAAGCGCCTCACGAGCATAACCCACCATACAGCTCCCTCCCTCAGAGACACTGCACCAGGCACTATAGACTGCCAGACCCGTCCTCCCAGAGACACTGTGCCATACCAGTCAAACCACTATACTACACCCTCCCAGAAAAGCACCTCACTCACGAGCATAAACCACCATACAGCTCCCTCCCTGAGAGGTACTGCACCAGGCACTAAACACCACCACACTACTCCTTCGTTAAGAGACACCACACTACTCCACCACGGTGAGGCACTGTACACTCACATATTACTCTCTTCCCTACAGAGTCACTGCACCATACACAATAGCTTTCCCTCGAGGAAAGAAGGCACCAGGCTGTATAAATCCATTCACCCTACACTTTGCCCCAGAGAGACCCTGATCTCATGGTCCCTGTCTCACTATGATCTACACTACACAGCAGAGTGATCGACCGCACCAGTCATTATTCGACCACTTGAGCTTCTACCCGGGCGAGAGGCATAGGATGGGGCAGGCAGACCTAAGGCTACCAAAAGTAGCACGGAAGGCTCGCCTACTCTGGATACAAAACCAATAGAAAGGCCGGCAGTGGGATGGAAAGGCAACCCCAGGATCCGAGAAAGCAACGCTTGTCTGGAGAATGCGTAGATAGACAGGGAGATGGAACGGCGCCGAGACAGTCAGTCTGGAGGATGCCAAAACAGGCGGGGAGACAGGAGCATGCAGAGACAGTGAGTAGGGCAAAAGGAGGCAGAGAAACACCGACAGCCATAGCGATGCAGAGCCAGGGGTTCGGCGCCTCACCTGTTTTGTAGGCAGCGTGTCCTCCCAACAGATGGAGGGATGAGTTACAGCAGCTGGAGGAGTCTTTCCCGCCTGTTGCTCTGTGTCTCCTGTTGAAGTTTCTCGCTCCCAGCCTCCGAGATCAAAGTGTCCCCGGGGATTCCTGAGACAGGCCACGCCTGTGCCTTCAGGTCTATTGCTTGAGCTCGTCCAGGCCCACTGGACACCTCACTTCTTCCACTGGCCAGGCCTGGGGTGTCGACAGGAGCTTGCTTGTTTTTTTCATAGTTTGTAACAAACAACTTATAAAAAAATCAGGCTCCAGGCCAGTCCAGAGGTGGCAGAATTATGCCAGAGGTCGCTGGGTAAACGGCAGACCTCTAGTGACCCCCTATTGACGTCCCAGCCTCCGTTACTCTGTGTCTTCTTGCTTCCAAGACGAGTGTTGCCACTGAGCTACACTACCCGTGTCCTAAGACGAAATATGTTGGTGTGAGCTGCTAGGCCTTGTCACATTGCCTGCCTTTGAATGTTTAGCCTTAGCTCATTTCAGGGCAAATTTTCACTTACTTTTTTTGGATTTGTTTTTGTGTTGTTTACTCAAAGGTCCAGCATTAAAACCATCCATTGTGGCATAATAATCAGTAATAATGTAGTAATCTAGACCTGAACCCGACAAATTGGCATTGTTGGGAGCAATGTCGTCAGATTTGAAATTTGTAGATTCAGTCATATTTTTATACAACAATACACTCGGACCAATAATGGGGTCGATTAGATCACCATGGTCAATTTCAACAATAGAGGCTATTTCACACTCCATGTTAGAAGTGGGATGGCGTGGTCTCAGCTACGCCAAAATGGTGTTAAGAAGAATGGTATGGTTTCCAGTGGTGCTTTGCAAATCCTCACATATTTGCATCAGTATTTTCATGAGGTGTTCAATGGATAAAACAGCGTACAGGAAGCAGAGCTAAACTCCTATAGATTAACAGTAGAAGTGTTCACATTATGAGGAGAGTTAAGGCAATACACTTTGGCCGCAGAGGTAACATGATTAGAAAGAAAAGAATTGTGCAAAGGCAGTGCAGGAGTGCACAGTAGACGTATTTCTAGCAAGTCTTGAGTTATGTAGTGAATGTCAAGGGCCAGTGTTGAGTGACGCAGGTGTTTGGTGACAAAGGGGTCTGCGGTGCAGACAGTGAATGCGAACGATTCACCCTCCTGTCTGCAGCCGCCAGGTAAGAAGTTGGGGAGTTTGCTTGATCTGCGCTTCTTAGCCCTTCCGACTGAGCCTCTCCTCTGACTGTGTCCTCCCCACCACTGTGACCTGTGCCTCTGCCCCTGCCCCTTGCTGGGTGTGCTCCCTTCCCTTGTGATTCCTACCTTCGCTGTGATTCCCTACCCTCCCACCCGTCCTTGAGTTCCCCTTCGCCCCTTCCATCCTAGTCCCCCTTTGCATCCTCTAACTGCGTGATCTTCGCATTCTTGATCATGTGTGTGTCTGACCACTTCCATCCTTGACTTCACTCGCACTACGCGCCCCCGACCTATGTGGTCCCTCACAATCTTCGATCGCGTGTGCCTCCGCGCAACTTCCATCCTTGACTTCACTCGCGCTGCGTGTCCCAGACTTGCGTGGTCCCTTGCAACCTGCGTTGCACCTATTCCATCTTTGCCTGTACGTGCTGCATGTCCTCTGCCTGCATGGTCCCTCGTGATCCTGTGTTCGCGTGTGCCTCTGCACCCCTTCCATCCTTGCCTGTTCATGCTGCGTGTCCTCAGCCTGCGTGCTCCCTTGCAATCCTGTGTTTGCGTGTGCCTCACTGCCCTTTCCATCTTTGGCTATGCCTGCGCATGCACGTCCACTGCCCACATGGTCCCTTGCATTCCTCGGTCGCATGTCTCTCCGCCCCTTCCATCCTTGTCATGCACATGCCTGCGCGTCATTAGCCCGCGCGGTCCCTCACACTCTCCATACTTGGCTATGTTCGCACCTAAGCGTCCTTGCCCACACGGTCCCTCGCAACTCTTGATTGCGTGTGCCTTGCGCCATCCCTTCTCCAGTTTGACAGCACCCACGCACCTCCTGAGCATCCTTGCTGCCCTGTGGGTCTGTACCTGCCTTCCCCTGCCCTATCCTCCCTCCCAGCTGCTTCCCTGCCCATTGGTGTATTGCTCTGTGTTCTGTTGTGCTATTTCTTCTTCTAGGTTTTCTTCATCGACTACTCTGTTTTTTGATGTCTACTGCCCTGTGTTCTGCTGTGCACTTCCTTCTTCTAGGTTTTCTTTCATCAACTGCTTTGTTTCCTGTTGCCTGGTAACCTGACTATTGTTCACCTTACTGACTTGTGATCTGTTGTGATCTTCCTTCCAAGCTCTTCATCTCATTCAGTTTAAATATTTTCTACTTGTTCTTGTCTCATTTCATCTCATCTACTTGCACCCACCCTTTGTGTCCACCCCTGTCTCCCCCCTTACCTTTCCATCCACACTCCTCACTTCCACTCCTCTTTCTCTCTCCTCTTTCCCCCACCTCCTCTATGGTGTTCTCTGTTTAACCTATCTTCCCTAACGACTTCTCTATTGACTATCCTGCCCTTCTCACTAAATCTGGTAGGAAGAAGTTCAAAAATGATATCCTAGTCTCCAATCCAGGCCTCCCTATCGCTGATACCTATACCAGCGCTTCCTCCAGACAGACCCTCACCGACATCCTCTTTGTAGTTGCTTCGTCAGAGCTATGGACTCCTCATGTGGTCTCTGTGCTCTCTCCTTTTTCTTACTCTCCCATTAATGGTGGCGCCCGGTGGGAGGCCCTCCTGGCCCCCTTCCACTCCTCCAAGGTCATCATTAATGTTTACCTGAATGGCACCATCTTGGGCCAAGGCCCTCAGGCCAACCTCCTCCTCTTTGATAGATGCTTCCCGCGCCTTAACTATTTCCTTTCTTCTCCTGCTGTTGCTTCTCTCACTTCTTTGGCTCCCTCATCCTCCTCCTTGGCTACCTTGGCCTCTCCTCCTCTGCTTTCCCTCAGCCTCCGTCTATACCTCCGCAGGGAGTACCTCTGATTTGTACCCCTCCCCGGAAGTCTTTCAAGGGTAGCAACCTTCTCCATATTCCCACTCTTAACTCTCGCTCAGCTGTCAAACACTCCTCTGACATCTGCCTTCTCCTGGAAGAACTCAACCTAGATGTCCTTGGTCACACCGAGACATGGTTCACGGCCAGCTCTGTCACAAGCTTCAACACGCTCCTCCTTGATGGCTACAAGATCCTCTCCTTGCTCAGATCCAACCGTTCCGGCGGGGGTGTAGCCTTGATCTTCCCGAAGAGGATTCCTGCCTCTATCATTCCTATGCAGGATTACTCCTTGCTTGCAGGCTTTCTCTCTCTCCTGGTCACTCTCTCACCATGGCTACTATCAATCAGCCACCTGGTTAGACCACCTTCTTCCTCTCTGAGTGGGCGGACCTGTCCTCCTCCCTCCTGCCCTCGACCGCTCAACTCCTTCTTACTTGGAGACTTCAACATCCACCTGGATGCTTCCTGTCCCTTCTCTGGACTCTCTCACAACCTCTGCAACTCTCTCTCTCTCTCTCTCTTCCTGTTCTTCCCTCTAGTCCGACTCACTCTGCAGGGCACACGCTGGATGTTCTTGTCTCCTCTAACCCCCCCTCTCAAACCCTCTCACCACTCTTCTCTCCTAGAATGATCACTTTCTCCTCTCGTCTTATCTCTCTCTCTCTCTCTTTCCCTGAGGCCGAGCGAACCCACAAAGTGCCATGCACCTTCTCTGTCATCCAACCCATGAAGTGTGAGTCAGTTGAGGCTTTAGCTGTCACTTTCTCTCCCCCTCCTCCACCTCTGGATGACTCACATCCTGATACAGCCCTTTCCATGCTCCACTCTTCTATCGCTGATACTCTTGATGTGCTTACCACTGTCATGAGGATCCACTTGAAGTCCAAAGCCAGGTGCAACTCCTGGTACGACTCAGACCTCATCACCCTTAAACGCAAGTACAGGGTGGCTGAGAGGAAATGGCTGGGATCTTGTGCATCCTCTGGCAAACTGGCCTGCCGCCTGCTCCAAAGGCAATATCAGCTCTCTGTCCTCACTAAGAAGAGAGCTCACATCCAAGGCTGCATGTTTGCGGCATCTAATAACTCAGCCAAACTCTTTAAAATCTGCAAGGAGCTGGCCAATCCTGCTACAGTCTCTACCTCTCCTGTCCCCTCCCAGGCCCTCTGTACAGCCCTGGATTCTCATTTCATCTCTAAAACCCAGGACATCCTGTCCACCCTCTCGTCCTCTCCTCCTTTTCCCTCAATTATATCCTCTTCCTCCGGCCTCCCTGCAGCCTCCTTGTGGCCACAGCTCCTCCTCCCTTCTTCTGCCTTTCCTCTGTTCACCTCTGATGAGGTTTCTAGACAAGTCCATCTATGAAAGTCACATGAAAACAAGTTCTTCCCTGTTCTTCCAAAACCATCAAGGACCACATTGACACCCTCGTTCCAGCCTTGGCTGACTTCTGCAATCACTCTTCCGCCACTGGATCCTTCCCTTCCCCCCCGAAGCACTCTCTTGTGTACCCTCTTCTCAAGAAACCCTCAGCTGACCCCTCCTGCCCGGCTCACTATAGCCCGATCTCCATCACTCCTTTCCTGGGCAAACTCTTGGAAAAGCTGGCCATCTCCCAGCTCAATCTTCACACTGAATCTGTTGGTTGTCTCCATGACCATCAGTCTGGCTTCAGAGCAGCCAGAAGCACAGAAAGTGCTCTCCTGACCATCCATGAAACCTGCTCTCTAACCTTGATGCTAATCACCCCTCTGTCCTCATCCTACTCGATCTCTCTTCTGCTTTAGGCACGGTCACCCATGCCATCCTGCTCAACCGGCTCTGTGATAACCTGGGTATCACTGATCAGGCCCTGGCCTGGCTGACCTCTTTCCTCTCGCACCGACCCTCCCAGGCCCAACTTGGGTCCTTTCTCTCCTCTATCTCACACTCTACCTGCGGTGTTCCCCAGGGGTCTAACCTTTCTCTCTGGCTGCTCAACCAATACCTGGCACCTCTCGCCCACTGCATTGCTGCTCTCTGCTCCAAAGTTCAGTGCTATCCGGATGACACTCAGCTCGTTTTCAGGCTCCCCTCTGCCGCCTCTTTTCCCTCTCTGATCTCGGATTGTCTGTCTGCAATCCAGGAGTGATTTGCCGCCAATGATCTCTGCCTTAATGCCAGTCAGATAGAGATCCTCTTCATCGGCACACCTGCTGCTTCCTTTCCTGTCACTCTCTGGAACACCTCCCTTGGCCCTCTTCCTGCTCCCACCTGTGAGGCTAAGAACCTCTGGGTCATCTTCGACTCCACACTCTCCTTTTCTTCTCTTATCTCTGACATCTCTAAGAAGTCAAACTACCAAATGCACCTCCTCAGAAGTATTCTTCCTTTCCTCACCTTCCCCCAGAAGCTCACTGTCTCCAGATCTCTGGTTCTCTCTAGGCTGGACTACTGCAACAGCCTCTTTTTAAATCTGCCTGCCTTTACTCTCTGCCCTCTACAACTCATCCAGAACAGGACTGCAAGACTTTTCCTTGGCCTCAAGTCCAGGGATTGTATCCCTCCAGCCCTGAAATCTCTCCATTGGCTCCCACTGACTGCAAGGATCAAGTTCAAGACTCGCTGCATTGTCCACAAAGCCTTCTGGGGCCTGGGACCGCAATACCTCCAATTCTCTCTTTGGAAATATCTTCCTACTCGAGCTCTTCGCTCTTCCAACTCCCTCATGGTCAGTCACTTCTCCAAGCAATGAATTGGGGTAGATATCATTCTTCGGCTGGCGCCTCCCTCTGAACAGCCTTCCTGCCCCTCTGAAACTTGAGCAGAACCATCTCCGGTTCCCAAAGCACCTCAAGACCTTCCTCTTTGCTTCTGCTTTCTCTCTTTCTCTCCCCTGCTGATCTCCTGTCTGACATTTCACTGGTCACCTGGCTACTCTCTGAATTTGGGCCCAGGTCCCAGCCCACCCAGTTGCACACCCGCACTGCCTCCTGGCAACCCTTACACTTGGGTCTGTATCTGCAACCTTACAGTCCCCTTACATGCACTTATTGGACACCTGCTGTCTGCACTTTAACCTTGCACTTGCCACCTGCTGGCCGCACTACTTGTTGTTTTTGATCCCTTGTACGGCACTCTCCCAACCTCCCCTTCTTTTCCCCATCCATCTCCCCTGCACTTGCGCGATCTCAATTTCACTAGGCCTTGTAAGATCGTTGTCTTTGTCCTCCCTCTGTTTCCCCGTCCTTGCCTCGCCACGCCTTGAAACACTTGTGTATAGGCGCCTTGTAAATGCCATATCATATCATATCATTTGTGCTCATCGTTTTTTGCTTCAGAGAAGATGGAGAATGAGCAGACGAAATCAGTGGAGGCCGAAAGTGTAATCGATTCAAAGCTCGGAGACTTATTATCACGAGAGTTGTGGCTCACAGACTCCGGGTTGTCTGTAGGTGTATCCATAATATTCAAAGAAAAATTGACTGCCAAAGCAGGTTTGGAGGAATTAGATGAAATAATGACGTCAGTCATTTTGCTTCCCAGCCATGGAAGAGGTAATATGTTTTTCTAAACAGTGACTTGCTGTTGAAGTCGGACCTTGAACTGTGGGAAAGAAGTTGGTAATCTTAGAGGAAATAGATTGCGAAGCAAGAGTTACCATTAGGGCTTGGATAACTTGCAGCGGACAAGTTGTTGCATGCCTTAGCTCACATCTAGGAACATTGTTATCAACGGGCACCGTAAGAACCGTAAGAAAAGTGTCAGCAATCAGTTACGTAGATTCTTGTAATAAGGCTCTGGAGAAGCGTATAATTCCACCTCACACGCCATCGCCTTACCACGGATGATGGCATGACGCTCAAAGGCTGTGCACTCTTGCGCGTGTCTCTCTGTTTAAGCGCTGCTTCAACGTCCATCGCTGCTGATGAGAAAGACCAGGGCATTCCAACAGTCACTGCTTTGCCAAATGGGAAATGTAGTCCACAAAGGAAGCAGGAGGGCAATGACACAGCTACCGTGCTGGTAAGTCTGAAGAAAAGCGCTGCTTCAGCATAGAACGCTGATGATGAAGAAGAGCTGGGCAGTGCAAAGGGCATTGCAGCCCAACAGTCACCGCCTTGCCAAATGGGAGATGTAGTCCACGAAGGAAGCAGCAGGGCAATCCCACAGATACCATGCTGGCAAGTCATGGTTTGTAATACAATCCTGGTTAGTGGCCTTACCCTGCTAGAACGCTGGGACCGTTTCAATATGAGAGCTAGAACCCGGGGTCAGTTTCCATTATGGGATGTATGAAAGATTGCTGCCAGCACCTTGCTCTCATATTTGTGCTGTCTTCAAGCACCAGCCAGAACAATGCCCTGGTTCTCTCTCCTCTACTGTGCACCTCATGTAAGTCGCATCTAACCGTGCCTTAGCGTGCACCAGAGCCTGCACTTCTGCCTTCTCTGCGCCTGTCCATCATTATCATGAAAGCCTTTTTTGAGGAAAGGAGGAGAAGAGGACAGGAGAGGTGAGGAGAGGAGAGGAGAGAAGAGGAGAGGAGAGGCGAGGAGAGGACAAGAGAGGACAGGAGAGGAGAGGACCTCCCTTGCTCCTCATCCCTATTATCTTCCCTGCTGCCACTGTCCTTCTCTTTGCACTCCTTCCTGACCAGCGACCTGCTCATCTGTGCCTAAGCGTGCGCTGTGCTGATGCTGTTTGGGTAGAGTCTGCACCAAAACAAAGCTGTCAGGGGTTTGTGGGGGTGCTGAAGAGCTGATCCCTTTTATTAGAAATGAATAGGGCATTCTGTTTTATTCTGTTTTACTGGTATCCAGTGAAGTATGTAGGTCCAAGTTTACAGGTAAGCATTGTTTGCAAGATATTGAACTCATTGGTGACTAGAGATGCTTGTATCTGGAAGACCAATACAAGCGGCATGGCAATAATACAATCTGGGGGAAACTAGGCGGTTTACCAAAAGCAATAGGGCAATTGGTGAGAACAATTTTGAAAATCCAGCACAAGGGGTTCACTTAATGATAGTGCTCTGGCAGAGCTTCAATAGTTAGAGGAGCAGGGATTTTAACACTATCTCGGTTGGCTTAAGGCATGGACCCATGCAGAGCGGTTAATAAAGAGATGCCCAAACATGGCATACTCTGTTAGTAGAGTTGCTTCAGATTGTTACACAGTTTACAGTGGGTAAGCATAATTACAAATTATGCAAATATTAATTAATTAAATAATTATTAATTGCAAATATTCAATATGATATCTTTTTTTTTAATCCAGTTTATTAGCACCCAGGAAGGAGGCGTTGGCCAATCAGGAAACTCGGAATGCAGGCAAAATTTTCCGGTATAAGCCTGCATTCCAGCAGCCTGGGTGATGCTGGCCAGAGCCCCCTTACATTCCCCTCTCAGTCCCCATCCTTAGCACCCATGTAGTTCATAGGCATGTGCTAAAGGTGTGTTAAACTGAAATAAATAATGGTATGGTGTTGCGCTCCATTTTTTGGAGTCTGTTTCCTTGTTGATGGCGTCACGCTCATCAAGACTGAAAACGGACTCTGAAAATGGAGCAGGGCTACACCTTAAGGTAAGATTTCTTTTTTTTAAGTTATGCTCACCCTTAGCACCCACATAGGAACTTCACTGATGCTAATGGCGATATAACACTTGCTTCGCTCAGGCCCTTAACTTCGGCAGCAGGCTGTTACCGATTGAGTAAGCCCACCCCCGAGGGTTATATCAACTAAATAATTATCTGCATACCATTGATGTCGTTTTAAAAGGAAAGCCCAAAGAACTCCACCAACTAACGACGAGATATACATGGTAAATAATAACAGTGGGAGAGCTGAACCCTGAGCTCTCTGGACCCAAAAGGACTGAGAGCTGCGGTTTGGGACCTCTCCTCATGGAAGGAGATTATTTAGTTGTGTACAATAACCTGCTATCCGGGATAAGAAAGATGGCCGTTAAGAAGCTTGTGATCGACCAAGTGAAAGCAGCAAACGGGTCTAGTAGGACAAATGCCATTGCTCTGCCACTATTGGCCAGGCTATGCAGTTCACCAAAGATCCCAACAAGCACAGCCTCTGTTCCCATGCCTCGGGTTATGCAGTTATTGTGTTTTCTTGCTCAGGCTGAATGTTCTCACTGCATTCCCTGTTATAACTGCCTTTGAAATGGCAAGGCATATGTGTTGTTTCCAACATAGATGATGGAAGATTTGATTTTTAAGTCTGCCTATTCAGAAACTTTTTTCAGTGTTGCATTAACTGACCTAAAAGGCCTTTGTTGGCGCCTTGACATTTTTCCAAAATGCCATTGCCTCTGAATTTGTTTTTGGTTCCGAAAGTGTGCTATATGTGCCATGTGATTCAGTAGCCATAGCAGATGAGTGCATGCTAATAGAACACTGGGGTTGTTGCCTGCTGGGCGGAGAGAGGATCATCCTGAATGGCTTATTCTATTGCTGGTTCCAACTTCATGCTCACTCCCGTGACTCACTGCATTAATTCACTCATGCATGCTCCCGATGAACCACTCAGGGTGTTGATGTCATGTTTTTGGCATAAAATGTATATTGACAGCAATTGTGATACCATTGGGGCATCACTCTCCCTTGCTCTCTCCTAATGAAATGCACAGGGCACCACCTTTCGTTACTGCACGCTGTCCCCTACCAATGTAGAGAGACAACCCCCTGACACCCAACATTATGAGATTTTTTTGGAGGGCGACCATGCTACAGCCTGTAGAAGGTTGGCAACTGGTCTTCCCGCTGTTCATTTTACATGTCAAGAGAGGTGCTCTCTCTTGGCCTAGTGCCCGCTTACCCTGCCTAAAATCTAGCCCTTATAGGTTCATATATGTGTGGACGGTTCCCCTGGCCATCCCATTGTTTCCTCCTAATAATCACTATGTATAAAATGATATGTATGCATCAATTACTATTTCCTGTATGTTAAAGTATTACAGACGTATTTGTGGGATACCACCTGTGTGTTGAGTAGATTCAACTGTATTCCCTGATCAAAAATCGTCATTTTGGTATTCCTAATTAACAGCAGAAATAGTTCAACTCGAGATAAATGTAACTAAATTAGTTAAACAAAGAAAACACTGACTGAAAAGACAGAATTATTTTAACATAGAAACAGGTGAAGCAATTAATGTGTAAACATAATTAAAAATGCTCACAATCAAAACCATTGCACATATAACAAATAACATGCAAGGAGGTTACGAAATGAGTTGCACTTGGATGGATTTTTGGGGAGGAAGGGGAGTTGCACTTAGATGGATTTTGGGGGTAAGAAATGTAGTGCACTTGAATGGATTTTGAGTTAAGAAAAGAGTTGCACTTAGAGGGAGTTTGGGGTAGGAAATGTGTTGCACTTGAATGGAATTTTGGGGGTAGGAAATGGAGGATAGCACAGGGGCAATGTGCTGGTCCTGCAAGCAAGACCATGCAGAGCAACAGAAGTTTGAATCCCCGATCCACGCTTAGAAACCGAACTCAGGTAGTGTTTTAGGTGCATTATAATACATTTGTTGAACGTGGATGGATATTTGGCGGTAGGAAATGTATTGCACTTGGAGGGATTTTTGGGGTATGAGATGAGTTTTACCTGAATAGATTGTTGGGGTAGGAGGGGAGTTGCACTTAGATGGGTGGATTTTGGGAGTAGAAAATATGACGCACTTGAGTGTATTTTGAGGTTAAGAAATGAGTTGCACTTGGAAGGATTTTGGGAGGTTGGAAATGGGATGCAGTTGGATGGATTTGTTGGGGTGGGAAGGGTGTTGCACCTAGATGGTTTTTCAGCGGGGTAGGAATGGTGTTGCACTCTTTCGTTAGCCTATCCATTTAGGCAGATGTTTATGATGTCCTGTCCCCAGAACTCTGAAGGGCATAGTGAGAACCGGCCAATGCGCCAAGAAGCCCTTTGAGGACAGACCCTATATTTGCACCTAGAAGAGGTATTAGGATTGCCCTTCTGCACTTAAAGATCTTTCAGGATAGTTTCCCACTGCACTGGGCCTTAGTACTAGTGGTAATTTGTGAAGGCTAGCCTGTGCCACAAACTATTTGGCACAGCCGCAAGACTCGACATAGGATGACACTACCTGAACAATCCGGTGCATCTACAACAAATCTCCATCCCAGTTTCTAGGTATATATAAACGCATCACTCCGGTAGACCCCGGCGGCAGGCTTGTCTACCCACACACATCAGATTATAGCAACGACTACCACAAATTCGGTCTCGCTGGTCACATAATTCCGCCAATTTACACCTGACTACACCTCAGCGCCTTTGCCATTAGTGTGCAGCGAAGGCCTACGACAAACTCGGGCCAGCTGGACACATAATAAGACCCTTCGCCCTGACCTCTCTCAGCACACAATCACGTGCCTGAACTCGTGGGATGCTTTTTATCGGAGTCTAGCCAGCACACACGCATTCTAATCCTACTCCACAATCTCCAACACTCTGGACTTCGTTCCCCGAGTGTGTTCCCACCACTAGCCCATTTAGACTATAATTAGGGTAAAAGGTGCTATATAAATGACAACTACAATACAATACAATGCATAATCACACATAATCACACATATTGATAAAAAACTTCACTGGCCAAAGAATTCATCACATTAGTTCCGGCAAACCTTATCTAAAATACAGTTATAATCAGCTTAAAATAAGTTACAATAATGTAGCACAAATGTCACAAAATTATCAGAATCATATATAGCCAACTAGTTGCAACAAACCATGTATACCATTTTTTGATTGATTAATACAAGTGTCCTTGACTGACTTTAAGTAGGTTTAGGTAGGGGGATATTTATAAAGCACAACAAATCACCTCGAAAGAGGCATCGTGGCACTATGTTCTCACTATCAGAGCTACCAAAAAACCTCAAACCTATATGAAGAATAGGAAGGTGTTCAGGTTGTATCCAAATTTGAGATGGTCATCGAAAAGACATAACGGGGTAATTCATGGAATCAAGCGCAGAAGTGGCGCACGCGGCTGGTGCCAGCCGCGTGCGCCAAAACCCATTTTGACACACCGCGTATTCATGGATTTAAACATCCATAACCAGCCATGGTGCAGCGTGGTGAAGCAACCCTGCAGCAGCGCCAGTTATGCCCCCAACCCTGCCCCATGCGCCAAAAACTTCTGCACAAATCCCCTACATGGTGCAAAGGCCAGTGGACCAGCATACAGCCCCCCAACAACGAAATCGCGTGACAAACGCCACTCAGCCCTCACGCGACAACCCACTCGCGTGTAAAACTCCTCGCGCACCCCTACGAATACGCGTACCCTGCTCGCACCAGCCCAATCACATGTAAAACTCCCAGCGCACCCCTCGGAATATGCATACCCCACTCGCGCCAGGCCAATCATGTGTTAAACTCCCTGCGCATTCCTCTGAAGACGCATACCCCACTTGCGCCAGTCCAATCGCGTGTAAAACTCCCCACGGACCCCTCGGAATATGCGTACCCCGCTCACGCCAGCCCAATCACATGTAAAACTCCCGGTGCACCCATGGAAATACTCGTACCCCGCTTACGCCAGCCCAATCACATGTAAAACTCCCCACGCAACCCTCAGAATACACGTACCCCACTCACGCCAGGCAAATTGCGTGGAAAAAGTCCCCCCTGTGGTGTGGGCTGCCTGCAGGGCATGGGGAGGGTGGATGGGCTGTCTGCGGGGCATGTCCAGGGGTGATGGGCTGTCTGCGGGGCGGACCATCCACCCTCCCCATGTCCCGCAGGCAGCCCACACCACAGGGGGGACCCCTGCAACCCTGACCATGCCCCGCAGGCAGCCCATCACCCGTGGGCATGCCCCACAGGCAGCCCACATGGCACCATGCACTTCTGAGCCCCAACACATGTCCCCCCTCCAGTGACGAGCACCTGCCAACAGGCCCCGACACATGTCTCCCCACCCCCATTAATGGCAACCTGCCAGCAGGCCCCGACACATGTCCCCCCATCCCATCCCCATTGACAGCAACCTGCCAGCAGGCCCCGACACATGTCCCCCCACCCCACCCCCATTGATGGCAACCTGCCAGCAGGCCCTCACACATGTCCCCCCACGCCACCCTCATTGATGACAAAAAATCAAATCCAAGAAAAAAGTGAGATCCATGAAAAGCCAAATGAAAAGTGGTCCATCGCCAATGTCCATGAAACGAAATCCAAAAGCCAAAATTAAAACAAAAAACAGTCCATGGGTCCAAAAAAAAGAAAGAAAGTATGTACATGTCTGCAACTATTGACAAAGGAAGTCACAAGGGTCCATGATCCCCAGAAGAAAGAAAACCTATACAAAAACCAATACAAAATAGAACTATGTACAAAAAGGCAGAGCAAAGTCCAGGCACTCCAAATAATAAAATATAAAAGGAAATCTGTGTTTAAAGAACTATGTACAAAGGCGGCAGGACAGTCCCACGGCTCACTTGGTGATGTTCCGGGACAGGGCATCATCAAACTCCACGTCGATCATCCGGCGGTGGGCCTGTTCTGGGGCCTTGAGGTCTCGCAGGGATGCAGCCATGGTGTCCACAAACCCCCTGCGAGTTTCCTCGAGGCACTCAGCCCGCCTCAAAGCCTGGTTCATGAAGTTCTACGCCATGACTATCCTGAGCCATGCCCTCTCTGCCCGCCGCCGCTCTGCATCTATCTGCTGGCCCAACCGCTGCCACACAGAAGACACTCCCAGTCCTGGGTCCTCCTGCCCCTCGGCCGATGCCTGTCCCTGGGATGTTGATGGCCCGAGCCATGATGCCTCCCACACTGAACCTGCTGCTGCCTCCAATGCAACTGCCTCTGCCACCACGATGGCCTCCGGGCTAATGGAATCCCCTGGTGCCGTCCTGCACGTCCCCTGCTTGTTGATGCCTGAACGTCCTCCATTTGCTGGGGTCCAGTTGGTGGGGTGGCCACCCCTGCTGGACCTCCGACTGTGGCAGGGATGTGTCCTCTACCAGCCTGTCAGCTGGCTCAGGGACAGCTCCACAGGGGGCCCAGGTGAAACTTGGGTGGGAAGATGGCACAGAGGACGACTGGTGCATAGGGGGTTCAGTTGAGAAGGGGGTCGCAAGAACCTCCAGCACACAGAGGAACACAGTGCTGACGACCCATCCCAGTAGGTCAAAGTGCCCATACAAGTATTCGAAATGATGTGCATTGCCCTGATGAGAACCCTGCACGTCATCCTGAATACCACGTGCGCGCAACGCCAACCCAGCTAGGACAGGCTCAACCCGGAACAGATTGCCACGACCGCAGGGAGAGGAAGTCCAGTTGTTGTTCACACATCCCCTCCCTGAAAACGGGTCTGGACGAAGGCATCCCTGCTGGTGCCAGATGATGCAGTAACAGGATTGGGGACAGGATTACACACAGGCACCTCCGCGGCAGTCTGTGCTGCCTCCTGTCCCTGCCCCTGGACGGCACCACTAGCACCAGTGGAATCCCACCTTCCAGGCCCCGTGCGTGGGGCTGTCATGGCCTCCTCCTCAACCAAACCCCCACCAACCTGGATGACTACGTGCTATCTTCATCCACAGGCCCCTGTGGGTGCTCAGCTACCCCTTCTGCTGCCGGGGAGTCCACCTCCAACCTCCACCCCTTGGACCTTCCCTCGGCAGCTGGGGCCATGGAAGCGGTATTCATCGTAGCAACGAGTGCAAGGGAAGGAGACGTTCGTGCTCGTCGGCACACAGCTGAATGCGGGACTCAGTAATTGAGGTGTGACAGCTAGGCCCGTTAAGACTCTTCAACAGAAGCGCTGGCAGCATTGGCGCTGTTCATTTCATATCACGCAGGTTCCTGCTCCTTGAGGAATGTGTTTAAACGTCTAACATGTAGATGTTCCCCTTCTCACCGCAATTGAACAGTATTTGTGTTGGCAAAACTGATATTGGGGTTTGCATATACTGAATGTGTTCATCTCTGAAGCAACCCGGATTTCGAGACACACTTCAACTTCCGTCTTTGATAATGTTGTACTATTGTGTATAGTGGGAGTAGTTTTGGATCCCCTGAAGAAGTTCTTATAATTGGTCATATGTTTTTTGAACGAAACATGTTGGGCATATAAGCACCCGAAAGTATAAGGGTGCGTGATATATTTGTCAATTCAGTTGCCTACTGTCACCCTAGTAGCAGGTTTTAAATACAGGGTAGACAATCAATAGGTATGTGATTCATTACACACCTCCAAGAAACAAAGATTAGTGGTTGTTTGGAGTAGCTACTTACCAAAAATTTACTATACACTAGGGATATATTTTGTTGGGTTCTGTTTAGATTTGTATGGGCAGGAGTTTTTTTGAGTGTATAAGTGACACTTCGGCAGGTTGTTGTTGGTTTTTATCAGTTTTCTATTTCAAAACTGGTTTGAATATGTATTATGTTTTTGTACTTGATGTTTTAGTAAAAGTGCACTATGTTTTACACTTTTTTACAATGTTTTTTTGATTCCATTTTATTGCATATTGTATTTGAATAAAATAGTATTTTTTACATTCATTCTTCAAAAAAACCTCTGACTCGGTCCTTATTTGGTCCATGGACCAGGAGAGGGCGGATAGGTTGAGCAGTATAAGGAGAGATGACGGCTGGTTCCTTCTTTGTTTAATATTGTCCACAAGGCTTCCATAGGAGTGCGGAACAGACGTCTTTAAATCACTCTGCTAGTCTCTTGTTGTTGTTAGTTGCCATGAAAGCGGCACCAGACTCCTCACTCTCGGAAGATATGATTACCTGGGAGGGGAGCTGAACCTTGCGTCTCCGGCTGGTGGTGGCATCCCTGCCACTGTGCTCCACAGCACCGTATCTGCCCTCTTCATCAGTCGATGCTGCAAACAGATAGAGATAGAACACATGCATCAGGGCACTGTACAATGGTCTGATACACACATGACAGGTGCACATGAGTGTCAGTGCCAGACATCACAGATGGCATCACACTCCCCAACACTCATGTCATTTGAACCCACACACATGCACAAATTAAAAGGAATCGTGCAGCAGGCATCAGCATTCATACATACGCAACTGCATGAACATCCAAAGGTTGGCATGACATCACAAGCAACATGGGGAGTGCCGAACACATGAACACATGCCACCAGACAGACATGCATCTGTACGTCTCCACCACCTGTCACAGTGCAATCATCGGCAACTATGTCTGCCAATCAGGTACCCAGATGTCCGGGACACATGTATCCATGGTGTCCCACTGTCACACACATGACAAACAGACACACGCACATGTACACTGTGCACATACATGAAAGTGGGACCAGCATCCATGTGTCACACAACAAACATGGCATAGTACACACCCAGACTTCCAAATATGCGTGCATCAACAAATGCAGTTGTGCATCATGCATCGGAATACATACACCACTGATGTGCACCACACCACACATGACTTGTCACACATGCAGCACGGGCCTGTCTCTGCACACAGACATCCATACATGGGCCATGTCAGACATATGTCCAAGCTGCACACTCCTGCCACACTCAACATGCACTGTGTGGAATGGGATAGGCCAGACATTCACCGCTCGACTCAAGACGGGTCTGCCTCTCTAGGACCTGGTGGTGAAGCACTGGGTTGATGCGTTCCAGGACCCTCATCTGGTCGATGGTAAGTTGGACCTGGTGCCCCCATGCATCCACTGCACGCAAGAGGCACTGGGCCTTCCTGAGGGTCCTGGACCTGTAGTCCTCCCAGCGCTGCTGGATGTGTTTCAAGTCGCGGGTTGCCGCCTCCTCCGCGTTGATGGCAACCAAGATGTCCGAACAGGTCCTCTTCCATCCTTTGTTGTCGGCACATGGTCGTCTGAAGAGGGCATCATAATGCCCCAGGACTTGCTCCACCAGGATGCCAACTTCTCCGGCTGAGAAGCTGACAGCCCTCTGCCTCTCTGGCTGGGGGTTGCCAGTGGTCTCAGATGGTGTTTGCCCTGACATTGCAACCCCTGAGGCAGGTGTGGGTGGGCAACTGGGTCCTGGGGCTGGCCTGTGGAGCGATAGAACACCAGTCGGAAGTCTTCTGTTCCAGCAGGGGTGGTCACAGCAACTGGACCCCTGTCAATGGCTGATGTTTAGTCACCAAATAGCAGTGCACGATGGCAGCAGGCAGCAGCAGATGGCTCTTGGGAGTCTGCTTGGGTCTCTGGCAGGAGTGTGGTCTCCTGTGTGTTGTCATGTGGCCAGCTTGATGCAGAGTGATTTAGCACATGAAAAAACAGCACATCAGCGTGTAATCCGAGGAAAGGGCCTTAGCACGTAAGTGCGTAAGTGACGTGACGCGTGCAGGCGTTTCCCTCGGCACGGGTGCAGAGTGAATCCACACGTGCAAAAACAGCACATCCGCGTGTGAATGCGTGTAATTCGAGGAAAGGACCTAAGCACATAAGTGACGTGACGCGCACAGGCGAATCCCTCGGCACGGGTTCAAGGTGAGCGCGGCTTAGCAGTTCGCTGTACGTGCTTTTTGTGGAGACTGACGCGCTTGTTGCTACTTCTTGTTGTTTCACGTGCCATCACTTCACAGTGGATTGAGGATGTACCTCTTCTTTTGGCGGGGGTCTTGCCTACATGTGTTTTTCTTTCCCAAGCTAGTCAGACGGTGAGTCACGCACGCTATTTTTCCCACTGCAGGTCCCCCTATGTATCGCATGCCCGTTTTCGAGGTCATAGTAGCCTGTGTATCCCATGCGTATGTGTTTTTTGTGTCCCTGGGTGCCACCGTGTACTGCGGGAGGTTAATTCCACACACGTGGGATACCGGGGGTTGCGTGCACAGTTTTTTTGCAGAGTCGGGTTACCTGAGCGCTGCGTGACCTGTCATTTTCTCGCAGGGGTCACATACAGCCTTGCAGGAGCACAGGGGTGCTGTTTACATCACATCACCCCACCCCCTTCACCCCAATCGCCCAGGACAATTGTTGTGTACACCTCCCATTAGCACTAGTACATCCGTGCCATGGTTGGGAGGCCACAAAAGGTGAGGAGCGCCTCAGTTGGGCATCTTCCATGTGGTGGGTGTGGTCAGGTACGTTGCCAGGGTGACCAGGGAGTAGGGGGAGTCCATGGGGGCCAGGGTCGCTGCAGAGGGAGAAGAGGCAGGGGTGCGCCACTTCATCAGGATGTTCTGCCACGTGTTGGTGCAGTCATGCCATCACCCCCTGCGGCTCCGGGAGATGCAGCTCTTGCATCTGACACTTGCGCCCATGTGACCCGGCAGTCAGTTTCATCAACTGTTACAGGCCCAACGGTAGTGGTAGCTGCAGGTGCAGCATTGGCGACCACCACCCAGGCTTAGGGTTGGCCAGTGCATGATGCGTTGGCACCTGAGGACTCCCAGGCTGAATTCCAGGTGGTCAGGAGGCACAAGCAATGTGCACGCAGAGATGCTCTGACCGATACTCTGACCGAGGCACATGTCCCTGGGGCAGTGTTGTCATCTGCTGCCCCAAGTAGTTAGGTGTTGGAAACTGCATGGGCAGATGCAGCCAACACCACCCCGGCTGTGAGTCTGCCAGCCAGGACTGTGTCGGTCACAGACCTTGGCACAGCGGCTGTTGCTGCGCTGGGTCCTGTCAAGATCACCCAGCAGCCACTGACGCAAGTCAGGGCTTCTGACCTGGTTCCACCTGCCACTCCCTTGGTCCAGAGGAGGAAGGTTGCTCCTGCGCAAGAGCCTGGGACCCCAGACACGGCTCCCGCCTACGGCACGTCGAGGAAGAAGCCTTTCGGCAAACAGGAACCGGACTTCCTTGTGGGCTACGTGTCGGAACACAAACGCAATATACTAGTCGGCCCAAATTGTCATACTACGCCTGCTCAGTGTTGGGCACACTGGCAGCATGTTGCGGATGGTGTTAGTGCATTCAGATATGAGGTGCGCACAGCTCAGGACTGCAAAAAGCGTTGGGATGACCTCCGACGCTGTGCTAAGCAAAAGCGTGCCTCAAATTATGCCATGACTCAGGTGACTGGCAGTGGGCCACCACCTGAGGAGGAAGAACTCACTCTGCACGAGGTGATTGCTGCGGAGTTCATCCCGGCACAATTGATCAAAGGAGTGGGAGAGATGCAGGATTATGATGCCCCGTCCGGTGAGTGTTGTTGTGTGATTGTCCAGCCCATGTGAGGTTTGCTTGTGTGATGTGTTGTGCTTGACTGCCATTACATGCAATTTATACATGGTTCTCATGTGCGAGCCATGCAATGCTTCACTAATGCGTGCCTTTTGTGATGCATGCTGGACATGTGAAGCAGATGGGGACTGTCTTCATCACCACACATGCACCCTACGCACATGCTAGTTACCCGGCTGCCCCTCCTGTCCATGTTCCAGCTCACTGACCTGTCTGCATGTAGCCTGTGGTGTCTTTCCACTCAGCACTAGGACTATGTCATTGCATGACTGATGTGCATGTGTGTTCAGCCTGCATTCGGGTACTCCATGCGGGCATGCTTCCTTGCCCCTCCGCCCCCCTGCACCTCAATTTTACCATGGCACTGGTTGGTAACATGTTGGACTACTGCAATGACCTGTTCCACGCCCCTGTGTACATGCACACTTCACCCTGCGAACCTGCCAGACACATACTGTTGGGGTACATCCTTTGTCCTTGATGCAGGGTGTCTCACTCGGACTGTGCAGATGGCAGATGCTCCCCGGGGACAAGAGTGTCCATTCATGCTCCATGTGCATTCCATGCATGCCCCTATGTGTCCTTGGCAGGATGATCATTGTAGTACGTGTCCATGATTACAGACGTATCATGGCATTTGTCATCCATTCCATGCTCACTCCGGCTCAGTCCTGCATCACACACATGTTTAGGGTGTTATTGTCTGTGTGGGGCATAGGCATCCCCTTGTTGCGGGCCCCATGACTCTGTTCAACTGGTGTAGTGCCTTCTGCATGAATGGGTGTACTACTAAGGGTTCATCATGTGTCCTGCTTACTGTCCCTCTCTCATCTGCTGTGGTGTCAGTTGACTGAGATGATGCAATTAACGCTAGCCAACACTGTCTGCCAATACACAGTTCTCTGGTCAACCTTTCATTGCCATGCAATGCCTCCCTGCATTTTCACTAAGGGTGGAGGGGTGTTAACTGTAGCCATGCAACCCGATGCATGCACATTGCACATGATGTCTGAACTTGCCCTTACACTACCGTCATGTTTAGTGCTTGACATCAAAATGTACTTGTTGATGTAGATTGTTGGTAACATACACATGTACTGCAATGCACCTACCCACTTCTGAGCCATGTTACACCGTTCTACATGCCTACTCACTGCTGCAATGTCAAAGAGACCTGGCATGTATGTTAAGATTTTCATCCCTTCACTGTTATAAAACGCACTAGCACAGGTGCATCCTGTGACACATGTACTCTGTATTGTGTATGGGAGGACAGGTCAAAGAGACCCCCCTCCCCTACAGTCCCCTCCTTGTGATGTCTATGACTCGTCAGGGGTCCCCCTGCCACCAGGGCCCAGGTGGTGGGTGGACCACTGGCCAACACATGGATCAAACATACTGTATTAGGCTAGATCCTGGAAACCATTTTGAAAACCAGAATGCCATTTTAAGACATGATTCCCCGTGCACTGCAGCACGGCCCCCACCTTCAGAGAGTCCTCGCCTGCCCCTGTTGCCTCCGCTCCCTGGCAGATCCGCTGAAAGCCCGTTCCCACGAACAGTCGGACATGAGCTAGTGTTAGAGCAAACACTGTATCTTCCACCTTCCGCAGTGCATCATTATCCTCAGCGTGACCAGGGTAGCGGGGCTGGCTTGGAAAATAACTGTAAACCGTCCTCGATGAAACAAAAGCCTCAATCCCACACCATGAAACTGTTCATACATATATACATGTATATATATATATTGCATTACAATGATATCCCTTCTGCACGACCCCCGTGCCACAAATCTACATACACTGTACGAATAGAAGACTGCGTTATTGTGTGACAACATGGTCACAATACTCAAACCCCTCAGTTATGTGCACCCACTCAGTGCCCCTGGCCTCCTACTATGTTCTTCTCTAGGGGTAATGTAAAGAGAGTGATACCAAGTTGTTATGCCATGACTACCCTGATGCTGCTAGAGTGCAAAGGAGCACAAGCGCGACAGTATTGTGAGCTTATGAAAATTGTTTAATGCGATACACAGAATGCCATCCAATGTAAATGTACGATTTTAACGTGTATCACTGCTGTTAACCGTATTGGTCTGTTGCTCCTGCGTGCTCCACAACCCTAATGCTACCTCACGTATCGTGTTTACAATATGATGTTAGAGCTGCTAATCTTGCAAGTACTTACCCTGTAGTGACTAATAGAACTATTGATATAGTTAACGTGTTTTGAAAATGACTATGTACTGATGCAAAGATTATAGACGGGTAACCCTTTAGCCATTTTACATTATAGGAATCCCTTCATTTTCAATACAATTTGCAGTTTGCAAGACGACTATCATTGTGGGCATATCCAAGGCCACCTCCCCTCCCTTCCCATTGAAGCCTGCCAGAGAAAGCAAAGGCCCGAGCTACACCGCCTCACCTCCCCCGATTCGGCTGGAGCCGCTTTAAGCATTCATGATTCCCCCGCAGCTCACATGGCCACAAACAGCCACCTGAATTATGTACAGCCCAGCAGCAAAATCCGGCCATAACCAGAGGCCAGAGGTGCCCCTTCATAGGTCCCATGACCCACCAGTTAACCCCAGATTAATGACGCTTGTAAAAGAAGACACCTAATATTGCACCAACATGGTGCAAAAGCATCCATCATTAGTTCTAACAAGGCCCAAAGCTCGAACAGCTTAACCCGTGCCCTGAGACCGGACCCCGTGGGCTATGATACCTAGTCAACAGGATAACAGCAACCCTGTATTGATGTATCACCAAAGTACCCCACCTAATGCGCATTCCTCCTCTGTTGTATTAAACTGTAGAATAACCTATTGTAGGATTTACAGGGCAACTGACACTGCAGCATTGAATGAATGGGGTGTGCATGGCCCTTAGGGCAGAAAGCCAAGAAAGACGTCCATCAATGACACTGACCACGCCTGACCGGACAGCGCCTCCCGGATGAGCCAAGCTGACCAACCCACCCCACGTTGGCACCCGGCAGTGTCCACCAACCACAAAGCGACGCATCACAGCTGCACATATAGTTAGTCGACGCCACCCAATCCCCATGTCTATGTGCCCCCTATAGTGTGTAGGTGCCTATGACACTTTTTGTAAATATAAACGCTTGTCTTTGCGATTGTCAGACAGAGCACTCTCGGAGTTTCCAGAGTTCTTTGCATGCCCTATTTTGACTTAGATAAACCTTCCCTTGAGCTCACCCGCACTTGGTCCTAGCCTTATTCCCATTCGTGGGAGAGTCCATTATTGCCTTTCATTGCGGGGAGGGTCGTGCTATCTGGGGATGCTTGCCTTCAGTGGTGACCCCGATTGCGTGATTACATCTCCCAGTATATCCCTTCCGTCCCCTCTGGCACGAAAATCTCTGGTCGAAAGGGGAGACGCACGGTACGCCTGCTCCGGAAAGCTACCCGCCTACGGCAACTGGTACGCTCAGAAGTGCGCACTCATTAGAGAAAGGGTACGGGATCCCGTTTCAAAAAATCCCCTTTGAGTACCGCTCGCCGGAGCTGGGGCTGGCCGTTGAGCGTGTGGCAGCGCCGCCTGGACGAACCCAGTTCGGAGACTCTCGGTTCAAGGCGGGCACGTGAGTATTAAGTGTGAGTGATCATAAGGGGAGTAGGGGAAGGGAACAGAATAAATAAAAACTTTTTTTTTTTTTTTAAAACCAAGGACATTTAAAAGGGGGGCACGTTTAGGATCACTAAAAGCAGTACTATACTTTATTTCCTTTTTTCTTTGAATATGGCCATTAGGATCAAAAGGTGAAAAGAGATAAAGAGATGGGAACCTAGCTCTGCAAGGGGGTAGAAGGCGGTGCAGCATAGTGCTATCTTGACTAGTACTGGGAATATATGAACAAGTGGAGAATAAGATAAAGGTGTCTGGTAGAAAAAGGGAGACACAGTGAATATTTTAGTAAACGCTTTTCTTTCATTCTTTCTGGGTCTATAAATAAAAATAGGTTAATACTGAGCAAAGACAAAAAGACATCACGAGAAAAGGGGGACCTCATATCAAATAAAGAAAGACAGGGTTAAACTAGGGAGGGAGGAAAAGGATTACAGGTTAACTATCAATAGGGTATTAACTATAATTATATATGCATTATATGTATTAAAAGGTAGCCATGTTATGATGATTTTAGTGAATGATGAAACGTGCATGATTATGGTGTGGTCATGGTAAGTGTGACCAGGAAACATTATAAGGTGGTAAGCCCAATGAATTAAGCTGTTTCTCTTGAATATTTGTGCTGGAAATATTGATAGTGTGTAAAAGGTGGTTTGCTCTTGTATGTGCCCCCTAAGTTATTTTCAGTATAAGTTACACACATTCCCTCAATGCCAAGGTGTTAAAAACGCACAAGGTTTTAAAAGATACGTATATATATATATATATATATATATATATATATAGTGTTACACAAGCCAAACGCACACAATGGGGACAGAAACACCCCTGACCCATATCTGTAAAAGTTTACCTGGTTATGCTGAACGCATTAGAAAATACCACAATCAGTGGGTCACAGAGTTAAAGGGAGAAGGTCTGCCCCAAATATGGCCCGAAGGAGGATCGTTTGACAAAAATGTTCTAGATATGGTAGCTACCTGCATCTTTATGAAATATAAGAGGAAACAGTTCCACAATAGGAGGGCGATATCAGATCTCTGTCGATTGTTTGAAGAGGTGCCTCCTGTCAAAAAGAAAGAGCCAACGACCAATTTGCCGTCCACCACCGATAACCCATTACTGATTCCCAAAGATGATAAAGAAATGACTGAGGAAGAAAAGCCAGGTGAAGTGACACGGTTGTACCCTATTCTATAGCGACCCCACCTATGTGCCTCCAACTCCAGCTGCAACAACACATGGCCCGACTGCACCCCCGCCGTATGAAAGTCATAGACAGCGTGGACAGATAAGTACACCCGCAGTAGACATAGAGAAGTTAACAGAGGACTTAGATTCAAGGCTCTCATTAGCAAGAGAGGAATTATCTAGAATTAAAAATATCTGTGAGCAAAGTGGGACTAATGCTGTCCGGTTAGAGCAAACACCAAGGGCACAAAACCATGACAGGACAATTGAGGAGGGATGGAAGAAGGGAGAAATATTGTTCAGAATACAAGAAGAGCCCACGCGAATAATAGAAATAGACGGGGCAAGTGAACATGCGGAGGATGAGATTTTGGTCACGGGGGGAAGAGAAGACTTGTGGTGTGATGTGGAGGACGATGAAGAAGAAGGTAGGAGATTAAGTGTGGCAATGGGAGGAGAGAGTGGGAGGATGGATGGTACACATCTGGGGAGAACAATGGATGAGGAATGGACAGGACGATTAAGAAATAGGCTGGGGAGAATGGCTCCACTAGGAAAGAAGGGAACGAAGGTGAGTACAAGCAAAACGACAAAGGGGAAGTTACAACTCCCATTGATACACAGGGGAGGAGGGAGACCAAATTACATACCCTGGGCACAAATGGATAAGGCCAATTTGTTAAAGCTGTTACCACCACTGTCCGGAGGGGCAAGTAAGTGGAAATATGCATTCGAGAAGCACACAGCTGGGGCCCCACTGGCGGTAAGGGATGTAAAAAGCCTGCTAGTATCAGAGGTTGGGGACCAGGCAGATAGAGTGTGGGTAAAAGCTGGTTTCCCGGGGGTAACATTAGATTGTGACCATCATGATGGTGCCTCATTCAACACAGTGCGAGCACGAGTGTGGGACGCATTAAGAGAAACATTTCCAGACACCCCAGACTTACAGTCGGTTATGCAATGCACAATGAATGAGGGAGAAGATGCTATGGATTACATTTTTCGGGTACATGAGATGTGGAGAGCGGAAACGGGCCCGCCCTGGTACCAGTCAACATCATTATTGTATTTCATAATAAAGAGAGGTCTGCCTAAAGAGGTACAGAAAGCACTTGACAAAATTGCAGGGATTGAGGCAAAGGGGTGGCCCGAAATACAGAGTATAATAGTCCACCATTGCAAAAGAATAAAGGAACGAGAAAAAGAAATAGCACAAAAAAGATTGGCAGATGAAGCTAATTTAGTACAAACGAAACTGGTGAAGGTCGCTACAGCAGTAGCGGCGCTCCCACATAACAGGGAGGGAGAAGAGGAGGAGGAGGGGCTGATAGCGATACGGGGGAGGATGGCAGCGAATTGGGCAGGAGCGGGACAACAACAGTGGAACGGACAGGAGCAGTACGGAGGTCCGCAGTGGCAAGATTGGGCCCCTCGAGGGGGACGAGGTGGGTACAGGGGACGCAGAGGAGGTGGGCAGGGGTACGGTGGTAATGGAGGGTATGGGGGGCAAGGCCCCAGAGGTGCAAGGGGAGCTGTTGGAATTGCAGGAGGTGGGGGCACTTCTCACGAGAATGTAGGAACAGACCAAACAACGGATTTCAGGATATGGAGCAATACGGTAACCCCCACCCAGGGAACCCATACGGCCTCCCAATGGGAAGACAACAGAGGCAACAGGAGCAAGGGTATGACAAATTCAACACAATAGAACACAGGGTCACCCACAGAACGACGAACCTATGCACTACATACCAGGAAACCCTTTCGAAACAGTTGCGAACGTGGCACCTGCCCCGGCCTCCTACAGCGGTGTAGCGGTAGTGTCAGGCAATGTCTTTAGTCAAGGGGGAGCCATGAGGCAGCCAGCATAGGACAGTCCACAGGGAACACTTGCATGTCCCATCCTATCTACCACCTACAATGCAGCAGAGGAACCATTAGTGGGGGCCCAGATAGGAGACAAGCAGTTCATATTTATGGTAGATTCGGGAGCCGAAAAATCATGTATACGTGAGAGTCGGTTTCCGCTATCTAACCGTAGGTTGGAGACGCAGGGGTTCTCTGGGGCTGTCATTGAAGTTCCTTGCACAGAAGAATTGGATGTGACAGTGGGGGGTAAAACAGTGAGAACGCCCCTACTTTATTACGAACATTCCCCGATAAACTTGCTCAGAAGGGACCTTCTCAGTAAGCTCAACATGACTATATCCTTCACAGAAAGAGGGATAGTCTGCTCCACCACAGGAATATGCCAGCTGCGTGTCATGTTAGTGGTACATGCAAGAGCAACAGCACCAGAGATACGTGGCATGCCAGTAGATGAAAGTGTGTTCATTGAAGGGTTGAAAGCCCTAGCCCGAGTAGTACCTGAGCTAAAAAGATTAGAATGGAGAGTACCAACCGAATTCATCTTCCGCCCAATAGTGCGCACAGACATTACACCTGGGTCGGTGATATCTTTAGATTTGCATGCGGTACAGATATCAGCCAAAAGAATTGCAGTAATTGGTATGGACATAGATGGGTGTGAATGGCGCACTGTGTTGTGCATCAATGCTGACATTGCCTTACATGATCTATCAGATGAGGATCTCTTTTCTGACTCAGAAAGTGACGGAGAAATAATAATGGAAATAGCAATACCATGTGATATCTTGATACAAACGAGACAGGTGCCTGTACAGTTAATGGCTGTGGTGGGAGCACCACCTTCCTTTTTTGATGACAACATGAAATTAGTGCCAAGTAACTTGTGAACTACAGGCCCCCCTGATGTAGGGTTGTTGCACGGAGTTGCCCCAGTCACGATAAAACTAAAACCAGGAGCAATCCTGCACCGAGTCAAACAATACCCACTGTCCCATGAAGCGGAGGAAGGGATAAAAGAAACGATAAGTGCTTTATTGGCCCAGGGAATAATAATACCCTCAAATTCCCCATGTAATACTTGCATTTACCCGATCAAAAAAGTAAAGGGAGGGGCATGGAGGATGATCCAGGACCTACGCCCACTAAATGACGTCATACAAAAAGAGTTTCCTCTAGTCCCGAACCCTGCATCGATATTTTGCAGTATCCCAAAAAACGCATCACATTTCACAGTAGTTGATTTGAAAAATGCATTCTTCTCCATTTCCCTGGCAGAAGGTGAGTGCTCCCACCACAGCCATTAACTGTACAGGCACCTGTCTCGTTTGTATCAAGATATCACATGGTATTGCTATTTCCATTATTATTTTACACTTAGGGGGGAAAAGATATGAGCATTGCAGGTTACCACAGGGTTACTGTGAGAGCCCCAGTATATTCAATCGTATCCTCCACGAAGATTTGGGAAACTTGACAGCGGAGAGCACAATCATTCAGTACGTAGATGACTTGCTCACATGCGCACAGAATGAGGAAGAGTGCAGGAAGGACTCAGTTACCTTCCTAACACTGCTGGCCCACAAAGGGTACAAAGTGGACAGAGGGAAACTACAATACTGTCAACCAGAAGTATTATACTTGGGACAGCTGATATAAAAGGATGGCAAAAAGATAATACCTAACAGAGTAGAAGCGATCACAGCAGTAAGAGAGCCAAAAATGTAAAAGAAATGCAAACATTTTTAGGAATGTGCAACTATTGCAGAGCATGGATACTAGACTACGCAGAATACACAAGACCCTTACTACAAGCAGTCAAAGAGGCCCAGCGGAAGAGTAAAGAAATAAAATGGTCAAAAGAAATGAGTGACTCATTTGTGTCACTGAAACAACTAATTTCAAGCGCTCCAGTACTCGCCAACCCAGACTATGAGCGCACATTTTACCTGTTCTCCCACTGCAAGGGAACACTTATGACAGCTGTGTTGACACAAAAGACATCCATGGGACACAAGCCATTGGCTTATTACAGTGGCACACTAGACGCAGTTATGCAAGGACACTTCACGTGGGAACAGTCTCTCGCTGCCGCCGCGTTCGCCATTGAGAAAAGTGCCACTATAGTAATGGGGTGCTCCGTTACATTATATGTGGAACACTCCCTTTTCGCAATACTGGAAAGATCAAAAAGCACACTAACAACACAGCGAGCAACAGCATACGAGATAATATTATTGAGCGCCAACATCCACATAGTAAGGTGCAGTAAACCCAGCGACATTCATCACAGAACCATGTACAATAGAAGACATGCAAGAGCACGATTGTGCAACATACACAGGAGAACAGGGAGAGGGCCCGGTGGTAAGCGAAAATGCCCTAACGGAAGGAGAAGTGTACTTTGTAGATGGATCAGCATTAATTGACACGGACACAGGTGAACAACATGTAGGAATGGCGGTAGTGAGATTAGAAGAAGGTGAGTACGAAGTGCTAGAACAATATCGCCTGCCATCACACTTTTCCGCACAAGCAGCAGAGCTTCTTGCCCTAATTGAAGCATTACGGGCAGCCAAGGGATGCACAGTCACAATATACACAGATTCAGCATACATGACTACAACGGTACACAGTGGTCTGGCCCGGTGGGGGAGGAGAGGATTTCACAGGGCGGATGTGACCCCAGTACAACATGCCGAACTGCTACTGGAATTAATTGAGGCACTGAAAGAACCTACAATGGTGGCAATCGTCAAGTGCCAAGCCCATACGTCTAATACAGATATTGTATCTTTGGGAAACGCGTCATATTTCCAAAAGGAAACTGCAGGTGAGTACATATTGCAACAACAAGCGAGTGAGGAACTACCAGAAAGGTACAATGCCATGCCCATATCACAAATACTAGAGTTACAGGACGGAGCAAGTAACAAAGAAAAAGCGTTGTGGGACAAAAGGGGTTGCAGCCAGTCGGCAACAGATTTACTATGGTGCCAAAATAACACAGGTAAAGTGGTGATGCCCATTAAACTGATGGAGATAGCATTCCAGCAACTACACCTTCCAGCACACAATGCCAAACAACACACAGCAGCAGAGATACAGGAAGATTGGTTTGTGCCAGGGCTCCAGGAACATATATCAAGATTAGCAATGGAGTGCACGACGTGTCAGATATACAATTCTGGGATGACATTACGGACACTCAGAGGGACAACTCCAAAACCTACAGGGCCCTTCCGGGAACTACATATTGATTACGCAGACATGGGGGAAAGGTGCAACGGGGCACGCTACATGATAGTAGTTGGATGTCCATTTCTAGATGGGTTGAGGCTGGTCCATGTGCGCGCCCTGATGCTAAGTGAGAGAGGTATTCCCGTGCTGGGGAATTCGCGACGTGATTCGCTCAGACAACGGCACTCATTTTGTGAATGAGCTGTTCAAGGAAGTCACTGCACTGTTGGGGATTAAACATAAGCTTTGTTCGATTTATCACCCTCAAAGTAATGGCGTTGTCGAGAAGATCAACGGCCTGTTAAAAGGAAGATTGTCTAAACTATGTTTCTCACTCAAAAAGAACCGGGTGTATTGTTTGCCCCTTGCACTATTCGAGCTGAGAAACCAGCCGAGTAAGGTCCACCACTTGTCCCCGCACGAGATTGTGACGGGGAGACGAATGCACACAGCAGATTCTCCACTGCGTAGACACTCAGATGCACACAGAAGCGCCACAATATTAGGAGATGAGTTTACTGATTATCTTAAAAAACTGACCAGTGCAGCGCGTGCAATCTCAAGACAACTTTCACCGCCATTTACAAGAGAAGAGGGAAACCCAGATGTGTCATTTGTGGAACAGGGCCCCCAAGGACAATTGATGCCAGGGGATTTTATTTATGTAGGAAGTTTTGTGCGCAGATGGAGTGCCCCAAGATTCCATGGCCCATACGAGGTAGTTTTTTGTACTCCCACAGCAGTCAAGGTTAAGGGGCTAAGGTACTGGATACATTTAACAGACGTACGGAGGGCCTACAATAATGTTCAGGAGGAAGTGAACGGGGAGGCACAGACAACAGCAAACGATACAAATGAAAATATTAAATGAGAAAGGTGCAGTTGAACAGAAGTGTATCAGGTATGTTAATATGCTAAAAAAAAAAAAAATTGAATTACAGGTACAAGAAAAAGATAACTGAATAACATTAATGATTGAAATGAAAAATGGAAAAAGTGATCAAATACGAATGAGAAAATATCTCTCTCTTTCTCTCTGCATCCATCCCCTCTCTCTCCCTCTATCTCACACTATAATTGTTTGGTGGATACAGTACAAAAAGAAAATGTTTACATGTATATACTTAATGCACTTTTATGTCTTAAATAGGAACAACGATGGCAACAAACGGGCAGCCCGCAACGAATAGCAATAGAATATCGAGATGTAGAGATGTTATAGTAGAAAGGTGTAGATATTCGTATGAATGTGGACTGACTGTATGCATCGTATTATTTTTTGGGATACTGTTTGGCATAAGCACTTACTGGTTCATAGCATTCATCTCTGTTGAGATGAATGAGGGGGGAGGGGGGAACAGAAGTAATATTGCAAATGAAAATACAACAACTGCAAGGGCAAAAGAAGGTGATTTTCTGGTATGGAACAGATACCAGCTTGTATGGGGGTATAACACGAAACCGCCTAAAACAATCAACCAATCCAAGAAAAGCAGTGCTGAAATGAATGTTAGCATAACTCCCCTGCCAAATCTCTCTGACTACAATGTCCACAGCCTAAATGACCGCAACCCTTCTGTCATATCGTGGCTTTACAATACCCGACTACCCCGCTCACACAAGTAACCACTCCTACAGCAGCCACTACATTATATTATAGAATAAAAGAAGAGAACAAAAAGATGGCAGAAAAGTTTGCATCCCTATATGATGAATGGGTAGAGGGGGATGTGGAAAAAGGGGGGTATAGATCACACTTCGCTCATGAAGCTGCCAGATATCTTAGAAATAACAGAAGGAAAAGGGAGGTGGGGAGCAGGAAGTATGACGAGTATCATGGTCTGGGTTTAGATCAAATGGAAGACCCAAGACACCCTCACCAGACTAATAAATGGTATGCGGATATGAGCGCAACTGCCAAGCATACAACAAATGAGAGTTGCTATGTCTGCTCCCTTATCCCCATCCATGCCTCAGGAACACCCAAGGTGTTGCTACCAAAAGAATTGCCTCTTATAAATGACCAATGTCTCCTTCATCTTACGCTGTGCAGAATTAAGAACACCTTTCAGGCACACGAAATAACTTTTAGCATGCTGCAGAACGAGAAAACGTGCTACCCGAAAGTGGAAGGCGTAATATGCCTGAAAGAACCATTTTTTGTAATAAAGGGGACATTATTCACAGACAACAGATGGAAAGATGAAAAAGTTGCATGCAAAGCAGAGGCGCTGCGAGGAGTGTCACCTGAAAAGCTGCAGTGGATCGAAAGAACGTGTACACCCATCTGGAAGGAGCACACCACAAAGTTAACATGGGTGACTGCCATTGAAAAACCGTTCAAACTGCAGAAAGAAATAACATATGAACTATGCTTCCAGGGGGAAGGAAAGACCGCAATGGGAACAAAGACTGCAACAGAACTCTCACCATCCCAGATATGAGGAAGGGGACAGCAGCATTCATGGACACCTACTGGGTGTGTGGCCGCCAGGCATACTTGCATCTCCCACAATCATGGAACGGCAGTTGCTCACTGGCCACACTACACTCAGCACTAATGGTCATACCAGAGAGCCACATTGGTGGGGGCAGGAAAGGGCAAGATGCCCCCCGCGAAAACAAGGCCCAACCAACAGAAGAACCGAAGATGTATGTCTTGTCCTCCGGCACCAAGGAAGAAATGCTGTCCCGAAAGAGGCGATCATCAAACTACATATCCAAAGCATCTTCAGAGCTATTGGCACAGATCCCAGACAGATATTGATTGTTTAGCTCTGCAGAGACTTTCTTTGCCTCACTCATTCCAAGCATCCAGGCACGGGAAAATGCTAAGTGGCTCCAAATAACACGCTGGGAGCTGATCCAGTTAGCAAATGATACTGAAGAAGGTTTCAACGTGATCAAGGTGGAGCTGAGAGTCCTGCGGCTAATGACAATGCAAAATACGTATGTCCTAGACCTATTAACAGCAATGGACGGAGGTGTTTTTGCCAAAAAATTGGAAGTGCATGTTGCACTTTCGGACCTTCTGAAGACGCAGATAATTGTACATTGTCCAACGTGATCGCAGCAGTGCACAACCTAGGAGAAAGGGTGAAAACAGAAGGTGGGGCAGAAGCAAGCACGTGGTTCGACAACCTCTTCTCATGGGTCCCATCATGGTTGGGAATGACTGTTAAACTACTAATGCCCACAGTAGTGTTTTTACTTCTAATTTTTTGTGTGTGCCAGATGGGCCTTTGATGTTGTGCAGGCGCAGTACCAAATGGTACATTGATGATGGTGACAATGGGCAATGCTCGAGGCATAGTGCAAGCTATGCAGGAAGTTCAAGTAAAAACAGGCGAAGAGCCTGGGCCTAAATACCAGATGGTGCCGGTATACCGCAATGGGGATATAATAGACAGATTATGGCACACAACAATCAGAAAACCTCGGGAACTTGAATGGTATACGGAGGTGTGGGTAGACTTGGAAGGGGATAGGGATTGTATATACCTGACTTGTACCCCAGACGAATATGCTAGAAGGGGAGTAAGCCTGAGGGGGGTGTACAGGACCTGGATGCCCACAAAGGGCACCCCGGCATGGGATGAGGCGGTGGCTGATGAAAAGGAATGTGAGCTGTTGGGGGACTTACGGTATTCGTTACTTAAGTAACGAAAGGGGGGAAATGTATGGGAGGACAGGTCAAAGAGACCCCCCTCCCCTACAGTCCTCTCCTTGTGATGTCTATGACTCGTCAGGGGACCCCCTGCCACCGGGGCCCAAGTGGTGGGTGGACCACTGGCCGACACATGGATCAAACGTACTGTATTAGGCTAGATCCTGGAAAGCATTTCGAAAACCAGAACGCCATTTTAAGACATGATTCCCCGTGCACTGCAGCACGGCCCCCACCTTCAGAGAGTCCTCACCTGCCCCTGTTGCCTCCGCTCCCTGGCAGATCCGCTGAAAGCCCGTTCCCACGAACAGTCGGACATGAGCTAGTGTTAGAGCAAACACTGTATCTTTCACCTTCCGCAGTGCATCATTATCCTCAGCGTGACCCGGGTAGCGGGGCTGGCTTGGAAAATAACTGTAAACCGTCCTCGATGAAACAGAATCCTCCATCCCACACCAGGAAACTGTTCATACATATATACATGTATATATATATATATTGCATTACAATGATATCCCTTCTGCACGACCCCCGTGCCACAAATCTACATACACTGTACGAATAGAAGACTGGGTTATTGTGTGACAACATGGTCACGATACTCAAACCCCTCAGTTATGTGCACCCACTCAGTGCCGCTGGCCTCCTACTATGTTCTTCTCTAGGGGTAATGTAAAGAGAGTGATACCAAGTCCTTATGCCATGACTACCCTGATGCTGCTAGAGTGCAAAGGAGCACAAGCGCGACAGTATTGTGAGCTTATGAAAATTGTTTAATGCGATACACAGAATGCCATCCAATGTAAATGTATGATTTTAACGTGTATCACTGCTGTTAACCGTATTGGTCTGTTGCTCCTGCGTGCTCCACAACCCTAATGCTACCTCACATATCGTGTTTACAATATGATGTAAGAGCTGCTAATCTTGCAAGTACTTACCCTGTAGTGACTAATAGAACTATTGATATAGTTAACGTGTTTTGAAAATGACTATGTACTGATGTAAAGATTATAGACGTGTAACCCTTTAGCCATTTTACATTATACAAATCCTTTCATTTTCAATACAATTTTCAGTTTGCGAGACGACTATCATCGTGGGCATATCCAAGGCCACCTCCCCTCCCTTCCCATTGAAGCCTGCCAGAGAAAGCAAAGGCCCGAGCTACACCGCCTCACCTCCCCCAATTCAGCTGGAGCCGCTTCAAGCATTCATGATTCCCCCGCAGCTCACATGGCCACAAACAGCCTCCTGAATTATTTACAGCCCAGCAGCAAAATCCAGCCATAACCAGAGGCCAGAGGTGCCCCCTCATAGGTCCCACGACCCACCAGTTCACCCCAGATTAACGAGGCCCAAAGCTCGGACAGCTTACCCCGTGCCCTGAGACCCGACCCCGTGGCATATGATACCTAGTCAACAGGATAACAGCAACCCTGTATTGATGTATCACCAAAGTCCCCCACCTAATGCGCATTCCTCCTCTGTTGTATTAACCTGCAGAATAACCTATTGTAGGATTTACAGGGCAACTGACACTGCAGCATTGAATGAATGGGGTGTGCATGGCCCTTATGAAAGCCAAGAAAGATGTCCATCAATGACACTGACCACGCCTGACCGGACAGCGCCTCCCGGATGAGCCCAGCTGACCAACCCACCCCACGTTGGCACCCGGCGGTGTCCACCAACCACAAAGCGACGCATCACAGCTGCGCATATAGTTAGTCGACGCCACCCAATCCCCATGTCTATGTGCCCCCTATAGTGTGTAGGTGCCTATGACACTTTTTGTAAATATAAACGCCTGTCTTTGCGATTGTCAGACAGAGCACTCTCGGAGTTTGCAGAGTTCTTTGCATGCCCTATTTTGACTTAGATGAAACTTTCCTTGAGCTCACCCGCACTTGGTCCTAGCCTTATTCCCATTCGTGGGAGAGTCCATTATTGCCTCTCATTGCGGGGAGGGTCATGCTATCTGGGGACGCTTGCCTTCAATTGGAACACCCTAGCAGGTGTTTAGCAAAGTTGATTGGTTAATCTGCGGGCTATATTAACTGATATAGCCCGCAGATTGATGATAGCCTGCCAATCGGGTTGTAATTACTGTGGCGCTGAATGCACATGTGAATGTGTGCACTTTCACATACATCAAAGCAAGCAGTGTTGAAGCTGCTTGCTTTGCTGTATAGGATGCTGTTCATATACACCATATGGGTGTATATGAACGCGGGTGTATTTGAACACTTTCACATATACATATTCAAGCAGCTTTTTTGTTGAATAACTAATATGTCGTTATTTTACGTAAATGCGGCTGAGATTTCAGCATTGCGCCCATTATGTCCAACAGGCACAATCGTGAAGGTGCACTGTCGTGCAGTACGTGTACGCCCAGGCCCAATTAGCAAATCTGGTGGAGCCTGGGCGTGGTGATTTGACACACTGAATAATGTTTTTTGGCACATTCAATGCACAAGTGCTGAATCAGGCCCTGAACGGTGTTCTGGAGGTTTCATTGATCGGCAGCTCGGACCGTACTGGGCATTATGGTCCTCATACCTTGTTGTAGGCCCTCGCTTTGCTCGGGACATCAACTATGTCTTCAGGCCCCATGACGCACGTGACGGGCCGATCTGCAGATGGATGAAGGTATATTGGTGATGATGATTTAGTGATGCATGTGTACATGTATATTACATGTGTCATGGTGTGTTTTGATTGTCTTGCAGCAGTGGCAGTTTGGCTATTCTAACATGCTTATGCTACGTGCCATCTCTTTGTTGCCATCTGTCATTTCTGCCGGTGATATTTGCCTGCGAGAGGTGGTGTGTGATGGAGGTGATATACTACATTCAGTACATGTGCAGTCTTTGCAATTTACACGCTTCCATTTCTGCATTCGGGATGCCATTGGATATCAATGCCACTGGATGCATGCCGGAATTTGAGTTGTGTGTGACATGTCTGCTTCATGTGTTGGCTGTCGTTGTGATATCTATGTGTGTGTGGGTTATGTGCTGCTGACATGTGCACTCATGTTTGTTTTGTTCACATTACAGGTGATGGCGCAATGGAGCCAGAGGATGGTGATGTCATTCTAGACACAGGGTTGCTTTTACATCAGCAACCTTGCACAAGTGGGGGTCGTGGGGTGGTAGACCACAAGAACCCACTTGTGCTCCAGACCATCGTGTCCAGGGCTGGCAATCAGTCAAGCTCTGATGATCACTTTGACAACAAGGTTGAGTTGGATGCGCATCATGACCATTCGTCGCAGGCGAGTGATCCTGATGTGGATGATCTTCTGTCTGTGACACCTGCACTGAGGGGCCAGACAGTGTTGGAACATCCACCTGTGGTGGTTCTGGACACACGGTCACACTCCACACCAGTTGCTGATGTGCCTGGGGCATCATGTCAACGAAGGGATGTAGTCTTGCAGCCACGGGCGGTGCCAATCCAGCAAGGACCACAGCTCATTGGGCCCTCAGGTCTGATGTCCGGCAATGCGGTGGCCGTGTGCCACCAAGGAATACTGAGTGGGAGTAATCCATGTATGCCAGTTCATAGCAACAGGGGGAAGCTATTTATGAGATCACTCAAGGCATGGAACGTGTGGCCCAATCTGTGCTCCCCCCTGATAGGCAGGTGGAGCTCCAGCAGCAGGCAGGGCAGTCTACGTGCCGCTCACTCAGGCTGGGCATGGCAGCCTCAAACAGGACACAACAGGCTGAAACGGTGTCTCTGCGTGAAGCACTTGCTGCTCAGGCAGAGGCACACAGGGAGGCCCTGAGGGAAGAACACCAATCCCTCAGATCTACTCTGGGTGTGCTCAACAAGACCTAGAGGCAGCGGTCAGAAGTGAGGTTGGAGCAGCTTGAGAAAACCATCTCGGCTGAGCTACGTGCATGCCGGGAGATGCTCCAGATGTCATGTGAGGCCATGCAGGCAGAACTCTGAGTTACACGTGCTACCTTGCAAGAGGAAGCACACGTATCACGTGAGGTGCTGCATGCTGACCTACGTGCCATTGCCACACAGAACCTGGCTTAACAGGCCCGCATGCTTGCTGCCGTGGAGGGGCAAGCTGCGGATAGGCATGGTCAGGCAACTGTGCCATGTCCACCTTCTGATTTCCATCCAGAGGGTTAGTAGGACGACGACTTATCTTCAACAAAGGTCGGGCCGTGCAGGCTTTGAGCCCATGGAGGTTTGTTTTTTATCTCAACATCATCGCATGTGGGTGTTGCGGTGCACCCTGTAGCACCCCCTCCTGGGTGCCCCCCCCCCCATGTCATATGTGGCCATTTTAATTTTTTTTAAATAATATTGTTTGTCTATTGTGCATTCATGTGTGTGACGGTGTGGTGCTTAGTGGCTTTTGAAAGCATCCACTTTGTGTTCCAGCTGGGCCCATACAAGCTTGTCTCGTGTATGTGTTTGTGGCTTGGGGTCCTGACACATATGCCACTCCTGATTCCCCTTTCCATGGGCTTGCAAGGATGGTTCGGTGTGACAGCAAATTACACAAGGGCATTGGACTTTTGTCATATCTGTGGCCAGTCTGCTGTACTACTTGTGTATAGACCCCTAGTGGGGATTATGGATGTTTTCTCCAAGGCATGCCTACAATCAATTTTGGTGAGTACATTTTTGAACTGTGCATTTATTGAAGTTGATTGTGATGTTTTTTTTTCATTTCTTGCCTGTATACATGCTTGATACACTTCATGCTGTAGAAGGGAGCCTGCACCCTTTAGCTGTCAAAGCTACACTGATGGTGGGAGAGGGCCGGGTGGTGACAATGTCAAGTTGGTACGTGTTAGGTTCAGCCCCTGGGAATTGTGGCAAAGGTGGAAGCATTAGGAATGTGACCCAAGAACCACAACTCACGGTCCAATCCTCACCTGAGATGGCTGCCTAGACTACTTCTATGCTCCGTTCTGTTTGGACGGCACGTTGATATGTCTTCACTCTTGGACTTCGCTGCTGCATGACGGCGCAGTTTTCCTACTGGATTACAGCTCTTTTACTCGTTTTTCACACTCTGGTGCCTTTGGTCCCTTTTTTTCTTCCTGCTACTGTCCTTGTTGCAGATCTGTCCGCCGTCTCGGGGGCAGTTATTTCCGCATACTCGTACGCTGCCTCGGTTTGCCTGGGTACACTTCTGTACCACAGCATCTCTCTATCGCTCTCTCTCTCACTCCTCCTATCTTTCATCTATTCCATCCATACCTTTATGTTGACTTCAGCCTTTTACCAAAGCTATTCAACTGTTCTGGCTCTTAAGTTGCTGTCAGCTGTTTCCGGCAATCTCGCATTCACTCTGCCTGTCCAGACTTGTGCTGTCTCTGCCTTTCTCCGTTCAAGCTATCAAGGATTGATTGGGTGTCAGCTCAACCATCGAGTTGTGCCAGCCTCCTTGGTTATTTTCTGCTCAAGTTTCAGCTCTACCCATCAGTTGTGGAATCCTCATTGATTATTGTCTACTCAAATCCCTACCCATCCTGTTGAACCATTCTACAACTGTGCAACCTTGGAAGTTCTTCTATGATTCAGCTTGGACATGTACTTGGCTGTATTCTACAACTTCAAGTCAGTGACTGGAGACTCTTCCAGGGTTTTTTGGCGCGTTGAAGCTTTTTCCCTGGTTTGGGGGTTTGGCTCCTTGGAGTTCTCTGCGATTTGGTATTTTTCAAAGTGGCCTCTGAGGGGGCCAGACCCTATTTACACGGAAAGAAGAACAAGAAAACCCAGGGGAAGGGGAATCCTGAAGCCAGGTAGACTAGAAGGAAGAAGCCGACGGACCCCAGAGACAGTTCTTCTGAAAGTCAAGGTGATGAGGAAATGAGGGAGGGGCTTTCGTTGTCTGACAGTACGCTTGGGCTACAGTGATTGGTCACTGTCTGACATTGTCAATGTGGGGTACTCTGTACATGATGTGTTCTGCTGGTCAATGGATGTTCCTGTGTTTGGTTTACCTTTCAGGTGTCAGGGGATTGGTGTGGTTTGACACGCTGGGGTGTCCACATGGGCAATGTTCACATGTGATGTGTACAGGACACTGAGGGTCACTTCATTTCACATGCATGTATTGAGTGCATGTCCCTACTGACACACACACTTACACAATGCACCACCACACATACAACCACCCATCCATGCCCACACGTGCACACAGATTGCCTTCTCTGCCATGCTGTGTCCCTGCAGCGCATGATCACTTACAATTTTCGGATTGTGTACATGTGTCACTGGGTAATTTTAGTTGCTTGTCCTTTTTTATATACTGCTCAAGGTGTATCCCCAATACAATGGCCGCTCACTGTGCTGTGTGCTGAGCGGTGTGTTGCAGGGGACACACACAGCACACGGTTTTGGGATTTGCGGATTTGGATTGGCCAATGTGCTTGCCAACAGGCATGCTGTCTTTTGTTGATGGTACCGCTGGTGGCATACATTTGTGTATGACTTTGTATGTGTGGGAGGTTATTGGTCAGTCATTTCATCTGATTCCATGTCAAGTGTGATTGTCACAGGCATGTTTCCATTTATCATGTGGCACTTCGTAACTAATTTGTCATGTGTTGTGCATTTGGTTTGCTCTTTTGCTGTTGCATGCCATGTCATGGTGTGGCTGACGAGGGTAATGGGGGTTGGGAGGGTTTGGGTGACATACCAGTGATTTACATGGCCTGTTTTGCAGGGGGGTGGTGTGATATGCACCTTGCATGTGTTCCTTTTGGTCACACCGTATTGATTATGTTTAAGTAGCTAGGGATGCATACAATGTAGCACTTCTGTGGAAATATTCTCAGGGTGGTAAAGTTGTGACAGTTTACTGTCTCTTTGTCATCATCGATTGTCACCTGGTGTGTGCCAGGCCTGTGTGCACTCCGCAGGGAGGGGTGGGAGTTTAGGTGAAAAATTTGGCCACAAGCTGGGTCCAGGCTGCCTCGCCATGTGCCCTTTCCCCTCTCATGAGCAGCGCCTGTGCGTGTGGTTGGGGATGTGGGGGCCCCACTATGTTCACCGGTACGCCCCGCTGTGTTGTAACATTGTGCAGGACACTTGCTGCCACAAAGATCCTGCACACTACTGGGGGTGCATATAGTATCTGCTGGCCAGAGCGGTCAAGGGAGCGGAAGCGTGACTTGAGCACTCCGAATGTGTGCTCCACTATGGCCCTAGTTGCAATATGGGCTGCGTTGTATCTTACCTGGGGTGGTGTGGTGGGGTTCCGTATTGGCGTCATCATGTGGGTGCTCAGAGGGTAGGCACTGTCCCCTGGGGAGGTGATGATGGTTGTCATTAGGTGGGTTTTGTGTATTTGTCTGTGTGTGACATGCATGCATGTGCACAGACATTTCTACTCACCAATGAGCCATGTGTTGCCATGCTTCCCAGCTTCCAGGTCCCGGCTCAGGGCGACATTCTGTATATGAAACTGTCATGGGTAGACCCAGGATAGTTTCCATAGACAGAGATGATGATTCTATGGGCATCGCATGCAACCTGTACGTTGATGGAATGCCAGTGCTTGCAGTTGCAGTAGATGTTCTCAGTGGCCCTAGGTGGACGTAGGGCCATATGGGTGCAATCTATGGCACCGGACACTTTGGGGAAGTGTGCCACCCTGTAAAAGTCCAGGACCACGGCCTGCCTATCTGCGGGTGTTCTGGGCTTGTATATGTGCCTGCAGACTGAGGGGCGCACAGTCATGATTGCCAACACCTGGTGTAGGCAGCGTGACTGCGTGGGCTGTGAGACACCCCCAACTATGGCAGATGTCCGCTGAAATGACCCAGGGGCCAAAAAATGCAGGACATTGAGCACCTTTTCCAAGGGGCTCAGTGCTTGGGAGCACAAGGTGGGTGATGTGAGGTCATCCTCCCACTCAGTGACCAGGTCTAGGATGATATGAGGTAGAAACCTATACCTGCCATAGACCTCGTCATCAGGCATCCCAAAAAGGCTGTCCAGGGCAAAAAAATGTGGGGCGTGACTATTCTCCTCCTGCGGTGTCCCACGATCACTGCTGCGAGAAATTGGACATTCATAGTAGCTGTATATGCGTGTTTGTTGTTTGTGTGCACTTTTATACTGCGCGGGGCAGCTTCCACCTGCCTTTGTGTGGCGGATGTGGTTACGCTTGTGCGTGTCTTTTGGCGTGCGTGGGTTTCCCCTATTCGATTCCATGAATACATGTTGTACGCGCGCGTGTGGGCGTTCGATGTATTTCCATGCAGCACTTCACCAGTTACGCCCTCATTTTCACACGTTGTTTCCCATTCCGCATGTTCCGCCCCCTTTTTAGTGTGTGCGCTACACATTGTGCGCTTTCGCTGTGTGCATCGCGCACAGCGTTCTGGATGTCACAGTGACGTGTGCGCCACAAGTGGTTTCGGCGCAGCTCCCTGGAAAAACACGCGCACAGGCTTTCATGAATCGCTTGCATGCGATTTGCACGTGTGCGCTGGATTTTTCTTGCTTGCGCCAACTATTTCAGCGCTCAATTATTCCATGAACCGGCCCCATAGTCATAAAAAGCATGTTCCATTGTGTAGAGCAAAGGAGCACCTGCCCCGATGTTGATCTGTGAATTTTGGGGTTACCAATAGCCTAGATGATGCTGATCTGAGGTGTCTACCTGGTTTAAGAGGAAAGATGGCTAGGCCCTTTGTTATTTAGGGATGTGTAAACCAAACACAGTGCCTTGCAACTCTACCTGGTTGACTACAGGAAGCCAAGGTAAAGCTGGAAGTCAAGTGAATATTGGGGCTCGGTGAATTAAATTATATGACAGTCTAGTGATGGAAATGTGTATGTATTAGAGCTTAATTAGCTCCTTCTTGTGAAGACCCAGGGAGATAACATTACCGTAATCCAGGCAACTTGGGACAAAATAGTAAACTGCTGAACCCTAGCAGGATAACTGAAGTAATCTAAGCACCATTTTTAAAGTTCTCAGTTTGAAACAACAGCTGATTGTTTATATGATAGCCCATCTCCAGTGCTGAGTAAAACCAGACACCCAGGTTATGAACAGGTTTTGATGGCCAAGGGCATTGTCCCATAGATGAAGGCCATAGACTATTTTACCATGGAGAGCTGACAGAAAGGTATGGGGTGGCAATTTTCTGAGCAAGACTGTGTGTGCAGCTCAAAATTTCAGTTTTTTTGCCAGTTAACTCGCAACCTATTGGTGTTCATCCATATTCCCACCGCACCCAGAAAAGGCAGAGTCACCAATCACAATCTACCTATCCCAGGCGTGATTGTGTATTCACTACCCGCAGTCAATAAAAATGGTCACCATAAAAATAGAAAAGGGACTATGTCCTTTTTCGGATGATGACGGCGGCCATTTTGGAACATGTTTTCCATGGCTGCCATCATCCGAAAAGGGAGCTAATCTCTTTTCTATTTTAATGGTGGTGGCCATTTTCTTCGACATTTTTTTTTTATTCTGACAAGAGATGTGCTTGCGCTGACCACATCTCCAGCCGAAAGGAAACTAAATTACAACTATCTACACCCCCGGGAAATCCGGGGGTGCGAATAGTTTTCACGTCCCGGCTGGCGGGCAGACATGGTGCTTAACAACCCACAGCCTGAGCGGAGGCCCTCGAGACAACACACAGGCTGGTGGGCCGTTAAGCACCATGTACACCCCCCCAGCTGGGGCATAAAAGCTACATTGTCACCTGCTCCATAAAGCATGTGACCTGATGCAGCCAGTAGGGTAATGTGCAGTCTCACCCAATCAAATGATGGTCTGCGTGTCATCTGCATACATATAGAAACTCATATCAAAAGCTTTGAATCTCCTCTGCTTATTCTATACAGAGGTTTCATGTATGGAATAAATAAAAGTGGGCTTGAAAATGAGCCTTGCAGTACTACCCATTTAATTGCCATTTGTCCAGATTGATATAGAGGTAATGCAACTGTTTGGGCTTGATTAGTCAGATAGAACTTAACCTAGTCCCAGGGTCTACCTCGTAGACCCATCTTGTGGAGGCAACAAAACAAAATGTCATGGTTCATGGTGTCAAACGCTGAGGAGAGATCTAATAATATATGGGTGCATGTTCCTATTCTAGGTCACAGTTTAATTACATGTTTTCCTTGAATCAAATGTTTTAGGGGCAGATTTAAAAATCATTATTCCTCGTGGACATCATGGTGTGCATTTTGATTTGTATTATTATGCTTTCTCTTTCTTTACAATTGTACAACGAGAGTCTATTGAGTGCATGCATCTTTGAAACTGATTTGGATAAATGCTGTGTAAGTCCTGATGAAGACATTGCCACAGAATTCTGCGGTCATTCATCAAAGTAGTGGGCTATATATGTTTTTAACTATATTGTGACATTGTGTAAACATTCTCACTACTGAGTTCGAACTTCACATACTTTTCATGCTCACATTGTGGCACATTACAAACACCCAATAAATAAATAAATGTGCCCCACCTGTCCCTTAAAAACGTATATGTGTATCACTGCAGATGAAATGAAAATGAGAACTGGAGATGGTGGTTCGCTTTCAGGGATGTCATGGGGACAATACAGAACTTCTGCGTTTTGTGGCCATGCAAAACATTTCTCCTAGAAAGAGATAGCAATCGAGAAGACACAATGAGGCAAGCAGAGTCGTTGTACACCATAATATTTCAGAAGGTTGGCATTTATTCTGTGAAAGCCGTGACAGCTCAGTCTACAATTACTTTTGCTGAAGGTTTTTGTTCTTGAAAATGCTTAGTGATTAAATCTATTTCTATTTTTATCAAGTCATTTATTTATGACAGACTTATCTGAGCAACGCTTCTTATCTTGTATTAATATATTGACAGCTATTATGAGAAGGCAATTCTCTTGGGAGCTCGCAGAATATAGGGCAACAATCTACAAACACCAGCAAAGCTTTGATGGGTTGAAAAAAAACTGTCCACTTTAAATGTGAAAGCAGAATAAGTCATTTGAGTAAAGTCATACATGCTAAATGCTAAAGCTCCACTCAGTAGCAATCACTTCAAGTTCACCTTAGTTCAGAGCCGCATGAGCAAAGCATTGTGGGCATGTAAATTAACCCAAATGCAAGATTTTTGTTCCAGAACATTGTCTTTGTCCTACAGGGCAGTGCTACGTCATACATATAAGTAGCATATAGCATTTATATAGAAGACATACATATAATGATGCTCTATTCACTCTTTCCTCCTCTATCTCCTCCAACCTTGATCAACTTTACGCCCTCTCCTCCTTTCGTCCTACTCGCAAACCCACTCAAACATGGCTCTCCTCTCAACTTATCTCCATGCGGCGTCTCCTCCGTCGCATCGAGCGACACTGGCTCAAATGTCTCTCTCTACCCAATCAAACCTCCTATTTCTCTTACCACTCTCTTTATGACTCCTGCCTCAGCTCTGCTAAACGTTCTTACTATTCTAACCTTCTCCACTTCCACGCCTCTCACCCTCGCTGTATCTTTCAAACCCTCTCTCGTCTTCTCTCCCCGCCCACCTCTGACCCCTCAACCACATCCTCCCTCTCTCCTTCTGACTTTGCTGACTTCTTCTCCTCCAAGATTCTCTCACTTCGTCAAAACATTCTCTGCTGTCCTTCCTATTCCTCCCTTCCGCTTCCCTTCCTTCCCCTTCCCCCTCTCCCCCTCAGCTTGCATGCCTGACTTCTCGCCGTCTCCACTTATGATGTGTCCCTTCTCCTGTCCAAAGCCCATCCTACGTCTGCCCCTACTGACCCTCTCCCCACCCTCCTTATCCCAAAGATCTACCCTCTTCTTATTCCTTACTTAACCTCCTTCTTCAACATATGTCTCTCCTCAGCTACCTTCCCCACCGCATTCAAGCATGCTACTATTAAACCTATTCTGAAGAAACCTTCTGCTGATCCCCTTCTTGAATCAAACTTTCGTCCAATCTCCCTACTCCCATTCCTCTCTAAATTACTTGAACGCCTAGCCTACTCCAAGCTCTCAGCCTTTGTTTCTAACCTTTCCCTCTTTCCTCTCTCTCAATCTGGCTTCCGACCTAAACACTCCCCTGAAACTGCTCTCACTTATGTTCTCAACTCCTTCTTCTCTTCTCGATACTGTAAGCAATCCTCTGTCCTCATCCTCCTCGACCGCTCTGCTGCCTTCGACACTGTCGATCACCCCTTACTTCTCAACACTCTTTCTTCCTTTGGCTTCAAAGGCTCTGTTCTCAACTGGCTCTCCTCCTACCTCTCCTCCCGGTCTTTTGCTGTCTCCTGGGGCGGTCGTACCTCATCCACTCTTCCCTTGGATTACAGCATACCCCAAGGTTCGGTTCTTGGCCCTTTCTTATTCTCTCTCTACACCTCTCTTCTTGCCCTCATCATCTCTTCCTTTGGTATCTCTCACCATTTCTATGCTGATGACACTCAACTCTTCCTTTCCTTCTCTTCCTTCTCTCCTGACCTTCACCTTAAACTCTCTTCCAGTCTTACTGCCATTAAAAATTCGTTGTCATCCTGCTTCCTTTCCCTCAACACTAATAAGACTGACATCTTATTCTTTCCCTCCAACATTCTTCCCCCTCCCTCTCCTCCACCTTTTATCCACTTTCCCCCCTCTAATCTCCCTATCTCTTCCCACGCTTGCAACATTGACATTCACTTTGACTCCTCCCTCTCCTTTTCCCGCCACATTTCTCTTACCTCTCGCGCCTGTCGCTATCACCTCTTCAACATTCGTAATGTCCGCTCATCTCTCACCTTCCATGCCACTAAACTTTTAATCTCCTCCCTCATCTTCTCTCGCCTCTTCTATTGTTCCTCTATCCCCTTTGGACTCCCTGCATCTCATCTCGCCCCTTCAAATCCCTCTACCATTCGGCCATCCGTACCCCATGTCTCCTTGCTCCTCACGACTCTATTTCCTCCTCACTTTCTTACCTTGGTTGGCTTCCCTTTCACTCCCAACTTAAATTTAATTTCCTCTGTCTTGTCTTTAAATCTCTTCATGACCTCGCCCTCCCTTATCGCTCTTCTCTCCTTTCTTTCTACACCCCTTCCCGCTCCCTTCGATCCACTGATCTCTTCCTTCTCACTGTTCCTCCTTCCCCATGTGCCTCTTCCCGTTTCCGCTCCTTTCAGCTCCTAGCCCCCCTGCACTGGAACTCGCTCCCTCTCTCTATCTGCTCCATCACCACCTTTTCCTCCTTCCGTACTTCCTTGAAATCTCTCCTTCTTCATTCCCTGCCCTGATACCCTTCCACCTCTCACTTATCTCTATCCTACCTCACATCTTCCCCTACTCACCTTCCCTACCCGCTCCTTTCCCTTACCCTTACCTCTGCCTCCTTACATCCTCACCCTAATGCCCTTTCTGTCTCCCTCCTCCTTCCCTTTGTCATCCCCCTCCTTCCCCTACTTACCCACACCGGTTAATTGCTCTACCTACTGTTTTATTGGTTTGATTCATGTCTTGTAAATTGCTTCTACTGTTATATTTTTCTATGTAACTTGCTGTTATAATGAAAAGCACTTTGGACTAAAGCGCTATATAAACACAATAAATACAAATACATAGCTTCATCCACCCAAGACAGACAGTTCTCATAATTCAAGATAACTGCATAACTGGTTTCAGCCTTATTTGCCCTTCTAATTGCCATCTACACCCTCAGTTTCCCCATCTTGGAGGCAGAACACCCACCATCATGTTCATAGTTTTCTCTGGTGGATATCTGTATTCTAAAAACGTATTCCTGTACGTGTATCTAGGGAACCCTGCCCCCCTCACTCTTATGCTTCCTACCGATCAGGTGTGAGCAATTCCCCAGTGCTGATTATTAGCTGTATGCCAATGCTTTCAGTTGTGTTTTCTCCTTTCTAAATCAAGGACTACAAGTCCCAGAATGCAAATTTGGAGGTAGTACCCAAATTGATCTTTTACAAATGATCGTATGCTAAATCTGGCCAAATTCGCAGACAGGGGATCGAACCTGTGTTGCTCCATGTTGTCTTGCTTCCAAGGTGAATGCGTTACTGGTAGCATCATGATTAAAAAAAAGCATTAACAAAGCAAATAGGGCACACCACTGACCTATTTGTCGCCTGGTGCTTTTAATGGTGGTAATGTTACCCTATGAAATTATATTCATTTTGCCGACCTCATCTGAATGATAGACTGAGTATTCCATGTAAGGATTAGAACCAGTGACCTGCAGGTTACACATATATCTCTACAGTGAACACTCAACCCACTGACACAGACTGGCAAGTGCCATTGAGGTCCACTTTCTTGGACTTTTAAAATACTTTGGCTGGTGATGATTGTGATGTTGCATGGTTTCTATAGGGGCTTCTTGGAATGGATTCTAAGAGATTTGGTGAAGACATGTGTAATACAACTGCTCTCTGTAGATGTTTATGATCATGAGGCGTGGTTAGGGACTAATCTATCAATTTCAATCACAAGAAACAACGTCCTGTCTTTCTCACACCACCAAACTGTGTGATGCTGGGCATCACCCTGTGCCTCGCTTTCCTTATCGGCCAAGACATTGAGACTTGAGCACTACGAAACTTAGTAAATTGAGCCAATAAGCACTTCATAAATATAAAAAATCATACCTTCACAAGACCTTGACAAGGCCTCACAGCTGGTGAAAGCTCCCCCCCACCGACCCACCCAGTCGTCATGCTGGTGTTATTGAAGAGGCAAGACACGGAATGCCCTTGGATGATTTGCCAATGAAATTACCCTTCTGTGGAAACCCAGCTCAGCACAACTGTGCTGACGAGACAAGGTGCTCTCCTTGTTTCTTTGCATTGCATTAGTGACGAGAAGAAGGCTCCGGTCAGGCAGCATGCATTCCAGCACCTTTCAGAAACACACTCGGGCTCATGTTCCATAGAGCCGTAACGTGAAGGCAATGTGTAAAGGCTTAACACCTTGCATTCACGACACTTCTCAATTTCAATCATTTGTGTGGTGGCGAGGAGGGGCGGAGTGCAATTTGCGTTTCTGCCGCTCCCTTCCTCTCAGCCATACAAATGCTCCAGCATCTGCGTCGGCATGGATTGTTATGAATTTTGCTGGAGTTCCCTACGGGGCCGTCTGCTTTATGCAAGAGCATAAAGCAGGCGGACCCCATGGGGATCTATTGTGCATGCATGTACAAATGAGATGAAACCCTCCCTAACATGCTTGCGTGTTGGGGAAGGTTACATTTCAATTGGGAACACTGCTTACCATGCACGCATGGTAAGCAGTGTTCCCAGTTGAAAATAAACCCTCCCTGATGTGTGAGCATGTCGGGGAGGGTTTCATTTAATTTGTGAGCACCGCTTGCCATACGAGCATGGCAAGCAGCGCTCACAACAAAAGTTACTGTGCCATGCCAACATGCCAGGCAGTGTTTACTCACTTTGCACTGCGGATTGCAAATGTGAAGGGCAAAAGGCAACGTGCACGCTTGTACGCTGCCTTTAAGGGAAGCCTTTTAGGGAAGTTCTTATTAAGATTGGTATTGGTGATTTCGATGCTTAAATAGAACCTATAAAGGATCGAATAAGCGAATTGGAAGATGAAGATGTCTGTGGAATATTCCTGAGGTTAATACCCCAACCTCTCAGGCACTCTTGTCAGAATGCCCACCAGTTAGCACTTCATTTTCCCAAATTGGGCAATGTTGTAGTGACTCCCCAGCTAAGCCAACCTCAGTATCCAATTATAAACGCGGCATTTGAACTACATTGGGGGTCATTACGAGGTAGGAGGTAGCCATGCCGCTACTAGCGGCATGGCTACCCCCTTACTGGGTACCGGGTCTGGGTTCCTTGAATGAGGAATTAACGGGCCATTCCGACCTTGGAGGGCCCGGTAATTCCTCATTCAAGGAACCCATCCCCATTCCCATTCGAGCCCCCATAGGGATCAATGGGAATGGGGAGGGTGCTAACAACGGGCCTGTTAATAACAGCTCCAACTCTTCACCCCGTGGTGTTATGTTATTTATTGAACTGTTAATAACAGGCCCGTTGTTAGCACCCTGGTCTGCTCGCGGGATCCGCTAAGGTCGCCTGGTAAAACCAGGCGTCCGTAGCAGGTTCCTTTGAGCAGACTCGTAATGAGGCGGTAAGGGGTTGACGGCTCCGGCACCTATACCGGCGCCGTTAACCCCTTACCGCCTCACTACGAGTTAGGAGGTAACCATGCCGCTATTAGCAGCATGGTTTCCCCCTTACCGGGTACTGGGTCCGGGTTCCTAGAATGAGGAATTACCGGGCTATTCCAACCTTGGCGGGCCCGGTAATTCCTCATTCAAGGAACCCGGACCCAGTACTTCCCCATTCCCATTTGAGCCATCCTGGTCTGCTCGCGGGACCTGCTAAGGCTGCCTGGCAAAACCAGGTGGCCTTAGCGGGTCCCGCGAGCAGAACTCATAGGGCCTCATTACGAGGAGCCCGGTAAAAGAGGGTTAATTACCGGCATGCCGGAAAAGCGGGTCCGTGCTCGTATGCACCCGCTAATAGTGGGTGATTACGAGTGCGCAAGCACGCGCGTTCCCCCATGCCAGTAATGGCAATATCGCCATGCCGCTAAAGGGCCTCTAACTCCCCTATACCGGCATCGCGGGACCCGCCCATAGCGGTACCGCCTCATACCAACCCCTAAATACCGGCACAGTAATACCACCATGGTAATACTGTGTTCGCAAAAAAACGGACCCGGAAATTACGTCATCGCGCAGGAACGGAAATGGGGTGGCGGCCTTCTTTAAAAGCACAATCCATTGCCATCCTCCCCAACCACCAGTCCATTTGTGTTGTGCTGTGGCAGAAAATAACCAGGATGTCCAAGGCAAGCAGGGGGATTACCCCCAGGAAGTGCAAACATTGTTTTTCAGACGCTGAGCTTAATATGCTCGCTGACACCCTGGCCCAGCATGCGGACATCATCAGGTGCACTGACATGAAGCATGCGGCCCAGATCGAAAAGAAGGAGGTCTGGCAGAAGGTCGCCCAGAGGGTGTCGGCAGTGGGAACCACCCCAAGGACTGTGCGCGACTGTCGCAAGCGGTGGGATGACCTCCGCCACAGGGTGAGGAACATCCTGGCAGACAACAGGAGGGCCGCCATGGCGACAGGTGGGGGGCCACACTCAACAGAGAAAGCTGATATCATGGGAGGAGACAGCCAGTACCTTCATAGATCCTGAGTCCATAGAGGGATTCGGAGAGCGGGAGGTGGGCGCCGCATCATCCCCAGAAGAAGGTGAGTGATCCATCACATCCCTGAAGGGTAAAACATGATGTGGCACAAGTGACATGGAAGTGAGACTAGGCAAGGCAATGCATCTCCCAGGCCCACATCAACATATCCAGTCAATAATGTGTTCCCCACCCTGCCACACACAAATGCATGCTGAGTGCCAATCCCAATCCCAACACATGTGCAACATGACTCGACTGTGCCCATGTAACTCACCACACAGATACCATACCAATGCCATGCCACCAGCCATGCATTGATTGCCCACATGCCCCCTCAGAATACCAAATGCCACACCCCTGTAATAATTGGATGCATGAATGTATGAACATATCACAGCGCAACAGATTATCGCTGCCATGTGACACCGTCACTGATGACCTGCATCTCTTCTATCCCCCAGGCACCGATGAGGAAGATGGCAGGCAGGACAGGGGTGCAAGTGCATCTACTTCATGGCAAGGGACCAGGGCCACCGCCACCACCACCCCCCAGCCCCAGAAACTGCCCAGACCAACAGGCAGTGTGCCACACTGGGCAGAAAACCAGCAGGAAACACCTGCAGCCAGAGTCCAGCAGCAGCCACCCACAACAGTGGGAGGCGTTTCCGTCCCCGCTCCGCCAACCACTGCGGACGTTGCGGATGCTGATGTGGAGAACGAGGGTGACACAGTCGTGTCCACCACACCCACCCCAAGCCCCATTACCAGCCTCCCTTCCCCTACAGAGGCCGAGAGCAGCGACGATCCATGCCTCCACGACTCGGACCTCGGAGAGTCTGACATATGCCTCTTTGAGGAGGACCGTTCCCTGGACGTGGGCCCCAAGCAAGTGCCATCCACCACCCTGCCTACCACCACCCTGGCTACCACCACCCTGGCTACCACCACCCTGGCTGCCACCACACTGGCTACCACCACACTGGCTACCACCACCCTGGCTGCCACCACCCCAGCCACCAGCACTCCTGCTGCCAACGACTCCTTTGAGGCTCGCCTGTCGAGGGTTGAGGCACGACAGGAGTCGATGCTTGAACTAATGCGGAAACAAATTGCCGATGGTAATGACTCCATGAGGGCCATCGCTACAGCCATCGCTGCAAACACTGCTGCAGTTGAGGCATCCACAACTGCCATAAGGGAGTGTCTGGGGGCACTTACGCAAGCCCTGATGTCAAACTTGCCTCAAATGCAGCGCCCACACCTTGGGGCAGGCATGGGACTGGCCACTGACACCTCCACTGCCACAACCCCTTCGACCTCAGCCCAATCAAGCCCCGTGCGGATGACGCGGAGGAGTGCACGGCGCTTGGGCATGGCACCCCCGGATCCCAAAATAGCGAAGAAGTAGAGTGGGCAGACAATGCCATTGGACAAATGGACGTTGGTCAAGGGACCAGTGTTTGGTGTACATTTGGGGACATTTGGGGTTTGTAGGGTGGGTGAGGGAGTTCACTGGGGTATTGTTGGGGTTTGTATGGTGGGTGAGGGAGTTCACTGGGGTATTTTTGGGGTTTGTAGGGTGGGTGAGGGAGTTCACTGTGGGTTGTGAGGGGACTGTTTACCTTATTACGTGTATGAAAAATACACCAGTTGTTTGCAAGAAAATCAATGGCTGGACATACTTCATTTTGTGCATGTACATTTAATGTGTGATGTGTACAGTGGCAAACTTCTAACTGAACAAGTGTGCATGTTCACATGCAGCCAGTGTGTCACTGGCACATTACTTTCATGGTCCCTGCGTTTCAGAAGTATTCGTGGATTAGTGCTTGGGGTACAGCATGGCCATCCCGTGCATCACGTACTGGCAAGGGGGCTCCTTCGCCTCCGTCTTCATCCCCTTCATCCTCACCCAGCCCATGCATGTCAATGTCAGGTGGCAGTGGTACATTCCTCCGGACGCACATGTTGTGCAGCATGACACAGGCCATGGTGATCTTTGCCCCCTTCTCAGGCCTATATAGGAGTGCCCCACCAGACCTGCTTAGGCAGCGGAACTGCGCCTTCAACAGGCCAAAGGTCTGCTCAATCACAACACGGGTACGAGTGTGCACATGATTGTACTCCTCTTCATGGCTGTTCTGCGGGTTCCGCACAGGGGCAAGTAGCCACGGCCTCAAGGGTTATCCTCCATCACCTGCAAGCAGATACAAATAGGTGTATGTCACTCTGAACTGCCACCTTCAGGGAGCACAGTCATGGTGGCAGCTATTTGGTGTGGGCATGCACATGTCCCTGTAAGTATAGAAAATAGTCACCTAGATGCAATGTATACTGTAATGAGGTGTGGTACACTGGATGGGGTTAAATAGATGATGCAGGGTGTAATCATGCATGCTGATCCAGATGTGCTGTGGTAGTGCGACAATGTTTCGCCTCCAATTCATGCTGTATATTCTTCACAATGCATGGTCACACTAGCCACATTGCCACAGTTGCCATCCTGTTCAGTCATGCATTGCTTGCCATCACCATGGTGGCCTGGTTGTGCCTCTTACTTGTTGTCATCCATATGCATAATTTGTGATGTGTGGCCCAGTAATGTGTCATGTTCCGTTTGGCAGGTTCAGGTGAGGAGTGTTTAGCTGTGCATGCATTCTCCACTCACTGGCTATTGCCACCCAGGTGCACTATTCCCCCCTTTCCCACCCAGGTGCACTATTCCCCCCTTTCCCACCCAGGTGCACTATTCCCCCCCTTTCCCACCAAGGTGCACTATTCCCCCCCTTTCCCACCCAGGTGCACTATTCCCCCCCCTTTCCCACCCAGGTACACTATTCCCCCCTTCTGCATCCGCACACATCAGTACCCCATAGCAGAGCCATGGGACAGTTGTGCAACTCACCAAGCAGCCAGGCACGTGGTCCAGCATGTCGCTCCATGTGATGGGGTAGCGTGGAGTTGCGCAGTACCATGGCATCATGTGTGGATCCAGGAAATCGGGCGCAGCAATGGGTGATGATCTTGCTGGAGTCACATACCCTTTTCACATTGATGGAGTGGTATAGCTTGCGATTGCGGTACACCGCCTCTATGGCATGGGGGACTACCAATTCCACATGGGTGCAGTCAAGGGCACCAACACAATTGTGCATGCCTGCCAGTGCATGGAAGCCTACTTTGGTTTCGGCTATCTACTGGGCAGTCCGTGGTAGGGATATGTGGGTGCTTGCGTGCTTCAGGAGGGCATCCAGCACTTGGTTCAGCATGTGTGAAAATAGTGGTTGTGAAATGCCATGCAGCTGCCCCACTGTGTGTTGGTAGGTGCCTGTGGCCAGGAAGTGTAGTACAGACACCACCTTTAGTAGCGGCGGGATGGCAGTGCGTATTTCTATGAGGCTGGCAATGTCATGCTGTATCATGTCCACTATGGTGGTGATGGTCACGGTCCAACCGGTACAGGGTGTGGATCGGCTCAAGGGTTAGGTTAAATGGGCTGGGTCTGGTGCGAGGGATTGGTGGCGGCCTACGTCGCAATGGTGGCTGCGCTGGTGGTAATTGCTGGGCCTGTCTCACCCTCCTTCTCCTCCTACGTCTCCTCTGTGCTGCCTGTTGTTGCTGCTGTAGTTTTTGTTGTTGTTGCTGTTGTTGCTGTAGTTGTAGCAGTATGGGCATGTCCTCCAGCTCCATGATTGCAACAGCTAGTGGTAGCATTTTGGTGTTGCAAGGGGTGTGTGTGTGTGTGTGCTCATTTTATACTGGCTCTGCCACCATTGACTACATCGTTGGGAATTGTGTGCACCCGTGGCAGTTGCTTTATATCCTGATTGCTGTTTGCGGGTGGTCCGCGATGCCTGTATGGCCGGCATTGTGCAGCCCGTGATTACCGGCTTCGCGATGCCGGTATTTACGTGTCTGCGTGGGTTGGAATTTCCCCCTATTACCGGCATGCCAGTATTTGCTCCCTGAAGGGGCACGTGTACGCGCCTATGCCGCTATTAGCGGCACCGTTATTTAGGGTGCCGCTAATACCGGGTTTGCGGGTCGGAATACAACGGAGCGGTAAAACGATGCCGGTATTAACATACCGGCATCATTTTTGCCTTACCGCCAACCTCGTAATGAGGCCCATAATGAGGCGGTAAAGGGTTGACGGCACTGGCACCTTTACCGGCGCCGTTTACCCCATTACCGCCACACTCATAATGACCCACATTGTCTTTTAGTTTGTAAGCTTGGCATTGTGTAAAGAACTTGATAATTGACCTAATGGTGGAGAGAGACAAAAAGACTCAGGCCCTCATGCCGAGATTGGTGGTAGTCATGGCGCTATTTGTAACGGGTCCGGCACCGGTATAGTTCAATGGGGACTTACTGGTGTAGTCCGACCTTTGCGGGACCGGTAAGTCCCCATTGAAAATGCCATTCCCCATTCCCATTTGAGCCCCCAAAGGGCTCAATGGGGATGGGGAGGGCGCAAATAATGGGCTCGCGAATGTCAAGCCCATTATTTGCACCCTGGTCCCTTAACGGGTCCCGTCCACAACGGCTGGTAAGAACTCGTAATGAGGGCCGCGGTCTGTTTATACTTATTGAGGAAAGAGGTGTCCTGCCATTTCCATGGAGACACGTCATTAGCTGGAGAGCAGAAGACGTTCACACGAGACGTGCATTGGCATTGTGAAATGGGCCGTACGCGTCTAATGATGTCAGCTTTCACTGGTGTTGGAAGTGGCCTCGGATAACTCATGTTAAAAAAGTACTGACAGATATAGGTTGTGTTCACTTTGTGCAAAGCTCAGACAGCTTAAGTGAACATATTGTCAAATGGATCAAAGCAGATTATGCCAAATGGCTAATCATAGATGTTCTGTCCAAGGTCATTACTAAGCCCTATGTTATGTTGTGTTGTGTTGTGGTATGGTATGGTATGGTATGGTATTGTATGGTATGGTATTAGGATTTGTACCACACGCTGCTGCCATTATCCTGGTCTCCAGGCACTCACGTGGATCTAAAATGGAAAATGGTGTGCAAGGTGTTTATGTGAGTAGAGGGAAAAGGCAAGGTGTACTGCTTAAGTGTTGGTGCATGCAGAGCAAGATGCAACTGGCGTCTGTGTGCATGGGTTTTCTAGGTGGATAGTTATTTGTACACCAAAGGTGTTTTGTTTCCACATGGAGTCCTCAAGTATCTGGGGAGGATCTGGGTATTTTACCAGTGGACAGGTTTGCAGGTTAATTGAAGAGGCTTACAGTTGTGACAGTTTTGGTGTGGGTTGAGGATCCATTTGTGTTGCCATAGTTTCGCCCACCCTCACTAATGTGGGTACTGAGGGTGGATGTTACACGAGGTTCTTATAGGGTTATGTTTTGAGCGTGTGCTGTTTGTGAGCAAAGTTAGTTTTGACAGGTTTGGATCTTTCCCATTGGTCTTGGTGATGGGAAACATTTTGTGAGAAAGTTCAGGTTCTTAGGGCCTCATTACAACCCTCGTGGTAGCCGAGGGCATGGCTGCCGCCGGTAATGATTTTTTACCGGGTCCAAGTAAAGGGCAATAACCGGGTTATGCCGACCTTAGCGGACCCGGTAATTGCCCTTTTCGTGGACCCAGTAAAAATCTATCCCCATTCCCAATTGAGCCGCATAGGGCTCAATGGGAATGGGGAGGATGCTAACAACGGGCCTGTTAATGACAGGCCCGTTGTTAGCATCCTGGCCTGCTAGCGGGTCCCGCTTTTCACGTCTGGCCAGAGCAGACGTGAAAAGCGAGACCCGCTAGCAGGCCTCGTAATAGGGCATCCCGTAATGAATGGTGACGGTCCCATACCGGCACTGTTCATTACGGGAGCACCAGGGTCCTAATGAGGCAGTTAGTGTTGTTTTGATTTTGGGCAGTGCTGGAAATGGGCAAAATGTTCTGGTGTGGGGGGACTGAGGGTTGGAGCTAAATGTGGAATGATGTGCGTGCCCTGAATATAGAATGCTGGCTGCTTTGCATAAAAACAAAGTGCATTTTGGGAACCTAAGAATGACCACCAATTTGTCAATGCCTCATGTCTCCACAGCATGGCGTCTTTTTCCTGCCCAATTCCTCCCCTGATTTTGGGTCATGTTTCACAGAAAATTGGTTGATTAGCTTAGTTTTAATAGGCTGTACTTGAGTGCAATGTGGGTTCAAAGGTGCGTTGGGTAGGTTCAATTTTAATATTCTTCCATATTTGTGCCTGCTTATTAGTTTTATCTTGTGTTCTTCCTATTGAGATTTTCTTGTTGGGTGTCGGTGGTTTCTGATGGTGGTGATGTTAGATGGGTTGCACCTGTATTGCATGTTATGCCTAGATGATTTGAATTAATGCCATTTGTGTTTTTTTGCAGATGTATTCCTTGTTGAGTGTTGTTCTTTTTGTTCATTCTGGTAGGACCTTTGTTAAATAGATAATAGACATATATGCATTTTTTCGTACACATGAATCCTTTTAATATTGCTTTTTGGAGGCCTGTTAATGTCTAGAGTTAAAAACGTTTAGTATCAGTGTTATTTTAAATTTAAAAAGTTGTGACGGTTGTTAAGGAAACTTTTTTTTATTTCCAATGTATATATTTGTTTGTTAAATGTTGGCAGTGTTTTCACAGAATAAACTTGATGAAGGCACGTTCCACCTTTTCACTGTCTCAGAAGTTGGTCAAACAGGGAAACTGAGGCATAAGGAGATTTCCTACATTGGTCGATATCACCTGATAAGGTATAAGCGCTGGCTTTGAGCTCTTAAAGCACTGTACTTGATAAATGGCCATCATGTATACAGCACATAGCTTAACTAGTCCCTCTGGTACGAAACTGTCTCCACCCGATTTCGCACCTTCAGTTTGATGGAGGCTGTTGGAGGTGTTCCTAGCTGTGAAAGATGGGTGTGTGCCTGCACTGGCCACTGCTTAAGCTATACTCCCTGGGCCTCATTCCGAGTCTGGCGCTAACCAATGGCGGTAGTAGCACCTTGGTCGGCACCGGACCCGTACCGGCACCGCCCTGGTGGAATGGGAAATGACCGCCCTATTCCGAGTTGACCAGGGCGGTAATTTCCCATTCCCCAGGGCCATTCCCCATTCCCAAATGAGCCCCCATATGACTCAATGGGAATGGGGAAATTGCAAATAACGGTGACCGTACTTTTACGGTCACCGTTATTGGCTAAAAAGCCCCTTTGCGCCCTCGTCCCTAACGCCTGCTAAAAGCTGCTAAAAGCAGGCGTTAAGGACGAGGGCGCAAAGGGAACTCGGAATGTGGCGGTAAGGGATTACCGGCACCGGTCTCGTTAACGGTGACCGGTATCCCTTACCGCCATACTCGGAATGAGGCCCCCTGTCTCTCTGTGTCTTATGGGACCGCCTCCATTCATTCTTTCATGCACAGTGCTCTAAAGTTGTCCCTCGTCAGGCTTCAGTAAGACATCCAGTATAGGTTTTATATGTTCCATTCGGCGAATCGTGATGCTTTTACATTATGCACGAATGGATGAAAATCCCAGCATGGAATGAAAAAACAAAAAGGGTGGAGATGCTTGCGGAGGACATTGGACAGCGGGAACCCCCTGCAAGCTTTTCCTGTCCCGGACATGTTCGGGCCCAAGGTTAAGTAGAAATATTTGACACAACATAATATACAGAGCCCCTAGTTTATACCATGTCAGGGATGCGCATTTGATCCAGTCCTGTTTCTTTTTCTTTGAACGTTGTAACTACAAGTGCCAGAATTCACAAAGTAGAACAATACTGTTTTAGCAATTCTCGCATGGCATAGAAGGCCAAGGTATTTCGGGAGATGACCATGAGGTTTATTTTTTATGCATGCTAGTACTAGGCATTAGTTTAACATTGGGAAAGCAAAAACTTAAAGTCCGGGAATGTAGAGAAAAAACAGGGCTCAGTGATCATCCATCAATTGACATGGGACACGCTGACATATATGCTGACATGGGATCATGCAATAGCCCAGGGTGGTCTGTCCCCCCTCTTCATCCATAGGTATCTGTGGTCTAAACAAAGATTCATCAGGTATTCTCATAGTATTTCCCACTAAGCCAGGTAGCCATGTCAATAGGAGGCTCACCCCATAAAGGAAAACCTACTGGAACGCCTCGCAGAGCCCCGTGAATGCCAATATAAATTCGCCCACATTCATGTAATGTATTCCAGTAGTGGAACACACTATCCCTTCATCAGTAATAGAAATCGTCATGTTAAGTTTTGTCATCAAATCTCTTCCCAAAATGTTAACCGGTGTCTGTCAAGAATACAACAATGGAACAGACATATTACACTCTGCTATAGAGACTAGTAATTCATCAGTAAAAGGAACTGGACTCATAGCTCCAGATAACCCTTGAGCATTCATGGCAATTCCTGATATTGGATATTTTCCCTCTCGTATATATGAATGAGTAGCCCCAGTGTCCACTGCGAAAGAAAAGGATTTGCATCCTATTGTCACATAAACCCTTGGTTCCTCTTGGGGTCTGGTGTCACAGATAGTACTGAACACATCAAGTCGCCCTGTGAGCTGTCCTTTGTGGATACATGCATAACCCTGTACCTGTGAAAGGATTTCCTCCCATTACAGTGGCACCTCCGATTCTAGGTGTTAATATGTGTCCTGTGTTTGCATATTGGTGTGTTGCTGCAACTGCCCTTGCAGTGGATTCATTTGCACTTGCTGTGTTTGCTGGTTGTGCCTGTTGTATTTGCAGTGTCTGTGTTTGATCCACCGTCTGATCTTGGGCAAACCCTTCCCTAGCTTGTGAGCTATATGCTGGAGGATAAGCTGTCCCCCTCTTGAGAATTGGCCATTTTGTACATTCTCTTGGCTCCCACATAAGCGTGCAATGTGTCCTGTCATCCCACAAGTCCAACATACTGGAGGAGCCCGTCTGATTAGCCCTCCTTGGTTAAATCCTCCTTGCACATTCTGATTCTCATTATGTGTGTTCTAAAACCCACCTTGATTGTTTGGGAATCCGCCCCTTCCTCTGTAGCCCATACCTTTACCGCATGGCATGAACTCATTCCCTCCTTGGTTCTTCAGATGCTGACTATTTGCCTGTGATGTACCTGCTGCTTGCTGTACCCCCAGCCCTTCTCCACTTGCCAATACCGTCCCTTCTATGGCATTCTTTGACAATTTCTTCAGAACTAACTTGACTTCCTCAAGTTTCCTAGCCTCATCTCTCTTCCTATTTTCTCCTGCAACAGCTGACAGTGGTGCACTGTTGTCAACTGTATTTCAGCCCATGGCTTTGCTCCCATTACCACTTGTTTTTTCATTTGCCCCTGTACCTGTTTGGGCAATCCCTGACATAAAATGTGGTAAAATAATGCCACTGTTTTTTCCCATGGTTCCCTTGTTTCAAGAGTCCAACGCTCTTGAATATCCTGGATGTAAGCAAGAGGGTCTTAATCTTCTTTCATCTTTCGTGTCATGATTGCAACCATGTCTGACGTGTTGGGAAACTGTACCCTGAGAGCTCTCCAAACATCTGCTCTGCAATTATTAAAAGGCACTCCAACATGTGCTGTGTTCTGTGCTGTCACATTTGAATAGCCTGCTCTCTTCCATATGTCATCAGCTCTTTCCCCAAGAATACCTGCTAAAAGACCCTTAATGTCCCCTGTAGCTTTACTCCTGTCATTTTTTTCTAATTCATAAATCCATTTTCCCACACCCGATGTTAAACACAGGAGTTTGCATCTTCAATTATCCTTGTCCATCTGCAGCCATGGAATATACTGTGGTCTTGTTCCAGCTTTTTCCAATAAGGGAAACTGCATAAACCCTAACACGCAACTGGCTTCCATTGTCTGCCTATCCATGCTGGGGGCAATTGTTCCTTACCGTCTCCTTCCTGGCAACGATCTTAACCTACTCACATATGGTGGTGATTCTCCCTTGTCACCCTATGATCATCTATACCATCCTCTGGGACACTCTGGATATGCTATGGGATCTGGCGTCCTATCCTTAGGTTGCTCTAGATCAGACTATCTTACTTCCTTGTCTGTCTGCAAGCTTCCCTCAGGGGCATATGCACCTCCTCCCTCTTCTCCATGAAGGATTCGCTCTCTTTGTCTGACATGTCTAGTCCCCAACTAGTGTGACTCTCGTCCTCTTCACCCTTGTCTCAGGTCAGTCTGATTAAGGATACGGCCCTATGCTTGAGACTGAATGGAAGAATATAGAGAAACCTTCTGTGGGGAGGAAGGAGCTAGTGCACGTGGTCCGGAGGGATGTTCTTCGACAGATAAGGAAGTGAGATGGCCGGATCTGGACCTACCTAAATTGAGGACACCAGAGACCCTGGCATGGCCAGATCAACCTAAAAGGCGACCTCTTAGTGAGAGGGGGGACTCGCCACCCTATGTGAGTAGGCTATGGTCACCACCAGGAAGAAGGCGGTGCAGAACGATTGTCCTTGCTATGGACAGGCAGACGATGGGAGACAAGTGTGATTTTGGGATTTTGCAGTTCCCCTTGTTATAAAAACGAGGGGCCAGACCACAGTATATACCGTGGCCCCAGATGGATAAGGCTAGTTTAAGGTGTAAACTCCTGAGTCTGACGTCGGAAGCCGGAAAATGGATCTATGAATTAGAGAAAATGACAGGAGGAAATACGCTAGCCATAGGGGACATTAAGGGTCTTCTAGCAGCTATACTTGGGGAGAGGGCTGATGACATATGGTCAAAAGCAGGATACACGAGTGTCACTGCACAGAACACAGCGCATGATGAAGCGCTGTTTAATAATTGTAGAGCAACAGTCTGGAAAGCGCTTTGAGTACAATTTCCTGATACGTCAGATATGGGTGCTATAATTGCACGTAAGATGCAGGAAGTGTATGATCTGCTTATTTACATTCAGAATTTTTAAGAGCAATGGACTTTGGAAACGTGGGAGGCATGGGGAAAATCTATACCTGTATTGTATCATATATTATGTCAGGGATTACCAGGCAAGGTACAGAGACAGCTCAAGAAGCTGGTGGGTATGGAGGAAAAACCTTGGCCAGAAATACAGCTGACCATTGAGCATCATTGCTGACTGTTGCAGAAGAAAAATCAAAAGAGAGACGATGCAAGGAAGATTGAGGAGGCTAAGCTAGTACACAAGAAGCTATCAAAGTATGCTATAGAAGGGGCGATGTTAACTAGTGGAGAAGGGCCAGGATCACAACAAACAGCAAGCATGCTGCAGGTGAATAGCCAACAGCAGTTTGATCAAGGAGGAAATCGATTTGTACCAAGAGGTACGGGAAGCTTCCACGGAAGAGGAGGCTTTCAGAATAATCAAGGGAATTTTCAGAGTAACCAAGGTGGGTTTCAGACTATGCAGAATGATAATCAATGCATGTAAGGAGGGCAAATCAGAAGACTCCCTCCTGTATGTTGGACATGTGGAATGACAGGGCACATAGCGCAAACATATGGCAGCCAAGGGTATGTACATAATGGGCAGTTCTCAAGAGGGGGACTGCTTTTTCACCTGCATATTGTTCACAAAGTAGGGACAGGTTTGCCCAAGATCAGACAGTGTATCAAGCAAAAGCGCCGAGAATGCAACATGCTTTTCAACCACAGCAAGCATCATTGAATCCACCACAAGAGCAGTCACAGCACACACCCATGCAGATACAGCAGAGTGCAAACCCAGGACAGTTATTGACTCCTAGAATAGGGGGTGTCACTGGTGAGGATGGGAATCCTTTCACGGGCACAGGAATAGGTATGTACCCACAATAGGACAGCTCACTGGGTGACTTGATGTGTTCAGCACTATCTGTGACTCCCAATCGTCAAGAGGAACCGAGGGTTGATGTCACTATAGTAAGCAAATCCTTTTCTTTTTTGGTAGACACAGGTGCAACTCGCTCATGTATACAAGAGGGAAAACTTTCATTATTGGGTAATGCCATTAATGGTCAAGAGTTCTTGGGAGCTACAAGTAGAGTTCCTTTTACTGAGAAATTGCCAGTCTCTATAGGAGAATGTGATATGTCTGTCCCATTGTTCTATTCACAGCAGACACCAGTTAATATACTGAGCCGAGATTTAATGACGAAACTAAACATGAAAATTTCGTTCACTGATGAAGACATAGTGTGTTCAACGCCAGGAATACCTTATTTAAATGTGGCCAAATTTATCATGGCATTTACAGGGCAAATAGCCATACGAGGAGTACCGTTAGAACCAGAAGTGTTCCACTACGGGGTATGCATTTTGTTAACATGACTGCCTGGTATAGTGGGTAAGACTATGAGAAGACTTGATGAATTTCTCTTTAGGCCATAGATTGCCATGGACAAAGTGGGGGGACAGGTTTGTCCCTTACAGTTACAAGGAGCTGTATTGCGAGGAGAATTGGCCATGCTCATAGGATTTGATGATGACTGCATATCATGGAGTACAGTGATTGCTATTGGAGAGGGTTACAGATTGACTGACATTACTGATGAGGACATATTTAGAGATGACCCATCAGATGACGAAGTGGTATTCCATATGAGGATTACATAATGGGTCAGGCCAGAAAGACCCGAGGTTCCACAGAAAATGATGATAGTGTGACAGCGTCCCGCATTTTTTGATAAAGATATGGCAAGTGCCAGTTTCTTTATGGACTACCGGCCCCTATGACGTAGGCCTATTAAAGGGGTTTAGAGAAGTGTAGGATGTATTGACCCCCTCCGCTATGCTATGCGGCATCACCCTGCCAGTTATGGGGAAAGAAACAGCAACAATGGCGGCAAAACCCTTATGCGTGCCAAAAACCTACAGAAACCTACAAAAATATATGTGCTTCAGCACACAAAATGAGGGACGCACAACCTGCCACCCATGGTGCATGTGCAGTGGAAGAGAGCACACCCTGCAGAAATGTGCCAGTGGACTCCATGACCAGCAAACAGAGTGCAAAAAGAAAAGCAGCACTTTGCAAATAAAACCCCAAAATGGGCCTACAAATGTAATTTGCTTTGTTGCTAAAAACTCCAAAACGCCTATAACCCTACACTTTTTACATGGAAAATCTTGCCTGGTGCTAAAATTCGGGTATCTAATGAAGCATTGTAAATATAAAAAGTACTAATATGAAGAGCAAAACATTCTTCAGACAAACTGGATTGTCTGAAAACTGACAGCCATGCCAAAATCTGTGTGCAGTACCCTGGGCCGCCTGAATGACAGCTGTCAGAGGAGAACTGAGGAAGCTTTAATTTGACCTAAAACGAAAAGTCTGGTGAATTAGCAAACCTATACAGGATTGTTTCCAAAAAGGAATACAGATTTTAGTTGTGTTTTGATTCCACAGATTTGAAGGCCAAGAAAAAAATGTATTTGTATGTGATGCAACAAATGTGGGTTTTGCTAAGTTTAAAAAGTAATTAGCTTGGCTGAATTTGCCAGGACTTGAAAAGCAGGTTTTTCTCCCAGATTGAAGACCTTCTCTCAGCACGAAATCACGGGGAGGTGTTAATTGCGGGGTTTGAACAGAATCTGATCCAAAGGGCAAAGGAACAATGACCATCCTCCAACTCAGGACTTTGAAGATGTGAAAGGCTGTAAAACTGCTGCTGCACAGGAAACTCCTGGCTGACAGAAGCAAATTCAAAAGGAGGGGGCCACCACATGCTTCATGAAGTGACAAATACTGACCAGTTGGTGTTAACAGGTTATGTAATGGACATTTTTAGAAGGTGTATAACTTATTATCAAAAGGGGTGCAAAATCTGAAAATAGCAAATTAATGAGCCTAATTTTTAGCACTACCTTTGAAAACATAGTACAGCCATGTAGCTTATTCTGAACAGCAATGGCAATAAATGTGGGTTTATGGGGTCTGTATTTCCTAGAATTGTGAAACTTTATAAACCCATTCCCATGTTAAACACACACATTTGTGGAAAGTTGCATAAAAATTGGACATTGTGTTCATAGTGAAAAGGGCACAATTCTGTAGAAAGGGGAGACATGATCACACAGCTACAGGGTTTTGAGGAATAGCTGCTATGTAAAATATGCAATCTGTATATGTGATTTTTATAGAGGTTGCACATGTGTAAATATGTATTTTGCCAAAATTAGACTTTGTGTTCCAGTGGCTAGAGGTGGATTATCAGCATCATAAAAGTACACCATAAAGATGACACTCTGTTTTTCTCCTCCTATCAAGGCAGAGAGTAGACTCTGACCCAATCACCTTTCAAAGGAGCAAGCTTAAGCTAAACCGGCCCATACACCACTTTGTGATGTCATTTTTAAGGCATAAATACAGACAGCAGAGGGCAGATAGGGACTCACTCACAGATCCAGCCACCTTCCTGATTCCGGCAAAGCACTCTGATCCAGCTTTCTACATCTAGCTTTAAATATTCTTCCAGATATCGATGCCAAATTTCTTGCCAGCAATAGAGACTATTGATTTCCAGCAAGGCCCAAATCCTCAAATGTATTCTTCCCACTCAGTAAAGCGCTGTGTGGTGTGAGAAGGCCATTTTGAACCAGTATCCAGAAATTCTCTGGCTTGCCACCACAAGGCTTCCCTGAGGAATTCGCTATCCAGCTGATCCAAATACCCACAGACTAGGAGAGCAGACCCTGTGCCAATCCAGTGTCAAGCCTAGAGGTTCCAGTCCCGTGCCTGATGTGCTGTTTTTCCTAGACCAGACCCTATCCATGACCAGAACTGACGGTCCCATTTAAAAACGTATCCAGTGAGAATAAGAAGAAAGAACTGTGTTCCATAGCGCATGTACTTTGCATAGTCTTATCCCTATTTCAGAACCATCCTATCTTTCATTTAGAACCCGTGTTGTTCGAACTATCTTTGCGCTGAACCTTTGTCTTTCATCTGAAGAAGTCAGATTTCCTTATCAGGTGGTCACCCTGATCCAGCGACTGTAATCCCTGTGTGGTATTCGCTTCTTCATAGTCATCCCCTAGTGTAAGCAAACTCATTTGTCATTTTTGAAAGTGCATTTCTATTTTTCATTCTGACGCCTATTTTCCAAAAACGACCTCCACTAAAAACTCCATAACTCCCTCAGATTTTGTGATAGAAACGCATTTCAACTCGATATCACAAATATCGTGCACTGAAAAGTTTGTCGCGAATTTCCATTTTGAGAAATCTTTACACGTGTAAAATAGCTTTTAACTGCTTCTAACCTGGACCTTAAGATTTCAATTGTTTCCTACTGACCAAATCATTGCTTGTGCTTGTGTGCAACTATCCAAAGCGGCTCCCATAAGAATTTATAACAAGTTCAGTATTTTTTACTAGATTTGGTGTTTTTGTCCACTCCATTCTAAAGTCAATCTTGAAAGCCAGTCTGACAGCTGAAAGTCAATTTCGTTTTTCTCTTGTGTTGCTGGGGGAAGGTGGAACTGATATTCTGTTTGATTTATGCTATTCCTGAATACCTGCTCTCTCCTCCTATCTCTTTACATTGCCTATTGGGGGGTTGAGGGGTGTTGCAGGGGGAACTGCTAACCACAGTGCTATCTGATCTGAACCAACACAAAAGTATTCTTTTCTGTGCTGCAATTGTTTTGCTTATTACCTATTCCTAGTGTACTAAAGATATTATTCAATGTTCTGTCACCCCATTGGTGATTGTTGTTTATCTATTAAAACCTATTGTGATTAAATCTTAAATACATAAATAAATATTTACCTTTGCAAACCAGCCTGATTCCTGGTTCAGTGTGACCGGGGAGGTTCCAGGAGAAGGGCGTGATATGAGTGGCATATCGTTCAGAATAATGAACTTTTAGACAAAAATAAATAAGGATTTCAGTTGTGCACTACATGCTGAGCTTTGACTTGGGTGTGTGCCGGATTGAAATCACTTACAGCTGTCAAGAATAAACTGAAGCCAGGAGCAATTTTACCTTGAGCTAGGCAGTGTACCATGTCTTGAGAGGCAGACAAGGGTATTTTTAAGACAATGGGCCTCTTTATAAGGCTGGGGCTCGTGGAATGAAGGGGGCCGGTACAGCACCAGCCCCCTTCATCCCGGGAGTACCGATTACGAGCTTCCAATTGCGGGACCCGGATCGCACGCCTGGTAAAACCAGGCATGCTTTCCTTGTCCCGCGAGGGGAAGAGGGAGGCAATAATGGGCCAGATGGGTTCCTGCATGGAGGACTTACCGGGTCCTCGTATCTCAGAGTAACCCGATAAATCCCCATTGCAGGAACCCGGTAATGGAGCCCGGAACGGAGGCAGCCATGGAGCTAATAGCTCCATGGCTACCTCCATTCTCGTAATGAGGTCTAATATCTGCCATGATGGATCAGGGCATTTTAGTGACGTCAGAGTCACTATGCAATAGCGCAGTATACCCTATCAAAAAATCTAAGTGGGGGTCGTGCCATTTAATTCAAGATCTGAACACGATTAACCGGATTGTAGAGGCTGATTTTCCTCTAGATCCTAACCCGGCGACGATATTATGTAGTATCCCTGTTGAGGCATGATATTTCACTGTGATTGATTTGAAAAATGTGTTTATCTCAATCCCGTTGCATAAAGATTGCCAAGATCTGACATCATTTACGTTCCATCAGACTAAGCTGAAAAGCACAAGATTGCCCCAAGGGTTTTGTGAGTCTCCATCTATTTTTCAATCGAGTCCTGCAGATGGACTCAAGCAATGTTGATTTGCCAAGTGTGGTGCTGCAATACGTAGATGATATTTTTGTCTGCAGCACATCAGAAGAAGAGTGCAGACGTGACTCAGTTCAGCTAATGATTATCCTAACAGAGAAGGGATATAAAGTGGACAAAGAGAAATTGCAGTATTGCCAAGAAGGTGTTGTATATAGGTCAGTTAATCTCGCATGAAGGAAAGAAAGTTACACCTGAGAAAGCTGAGGCAATTTTGAAAACCTCAAAACCGCACATGATAAAGAAAATGCAACAATTTTTAGGATTGTGCAATTATGTCAGAGCATGGGTATTTGATTATAGTTCATACACAAGATCCTTGCTGTCGGCCCTAAAAAAAGCACAGGTAAATCCGGAAAAGATTGTATGGACTGAGGAAATGGAGGAGGGGTTTGATGAGTTAAAAAGGCAATTTCCACAGCTCCAGTTTTAGGGATTCCATGACAGCAGTGCTCACGCACAGAACTACTTTGGGGTACAAGTCTGTAGCATATTATATAGTTGGATTTTTGTCCCAGTAATGAGAGGTCACTTCCCTTGCGAACAATCGTTAGCTGCCGGCGCATTCGCCATTAAGAAGTCTGCCAGCATAGTAATGGGGTGTTCCATGATGTTAATTGCTGAACATGCTTTGTTTGCTGTTTTGGAGAAACCTAAAGGTACACTGACATCTCAAAGAGCTTCTGCTTATGAGGTGGTTATATCGAATCCAGCAATTAAAATAGTCAGGTGTAAAATGGTGAACCCTGCCACATTTGTAGCTGAACCACTGGCAGAGGACGAGCAGGTACATGATTGCTCGAATTATGAGGAATTTTATGATGAGATCCCAAGGGTGAAGAAAAATGCTCTAGCAGCTAGGGAGATTCTCTTTATTGATGGTTCCTTGAAGATCGATCAAACTGATGGACAAGGTATTCAGGTGCCGCTGTGGTAAAACACAGAGCTAACTGAGAATTTGAAGTAATGACAAGTGTACGACTAACGTCTCACTTTTCAGCACAGGCTGCAGAATTAGCGGCGCTGATTGTCACGCTCGAGAAACACGCAGACCAGGAAGTAACAGTGTACAGTGACACCGCCTACGTGATGTCAACCGTACACGCATGGCTAGTACGTTGGAAAAGGAGAGGTTACCTCTGAGCCGGCGGCACTCCAGTGCAGCATGCCGCCTTATTGGACAGACTTATTAAAGCAGTACAACTCCCAGTAATCATCGCGGTAGTTAAATGGGCAGGCACACTAAGGGAGCAGACTTTATTTCACACGGAAACCAAGCCACAGACGAAGAGGCAAAAACAGTTGCATATTCACCTGATATAATGAGCTTTGATACGCCTGATGTGAAAGAGAGAATGGTGGTGATGATGATTGTGAATGAAAGCTTTAACCATTTGTCGAAAACGTAATTGATAGAAATTCAAGGTGGAGCCCCAAAGGATGAGAAAGACCTGTGAACACGGAGGGGGTGTTCTGTATCCCCTTCCGAGGCAATGTGGTGACAGGACAGCACTGGTAAAACAGTGATGCCTGTAGCCTCATTAAGGGTGGCATTGGAACAGCTACACTACCCTGCGCATGTCACTATGGAGAACCTCACAGCAGCCATTGCAGAGGACTGTTTCGTACTGAACCTGTTAGAACATGTTGCTTTTTATGTAGTAAATTGCATCCTATGTCAAAAGTTTACTGCTTGGCCACACATTGTGAACAGTGAGACGAGTTGTTCCTCGAGCATTTACATATCGACTATGTTGATATGCTACAGGTCTGCAATGGATATAGGTATATGATAGAGGTGGCGTGCCCCTTCTCTAGGTGGATTGAGGCCGGTCCATGCACACACCCTGACGCCACTTGCGCTGTGAAGTTCTTAGTCCGAGAAGTATTTCCTAGATGGGGAATATGTGAGGTGTTGAGATCAGATAATGGCCCCCATTTTGTGAATGAGGTGTTTGAGCAAATGACCTTATTGCTCAACATAAAACATACCTTTTCTTCTACTTATCACCCACAAGTGAATGGGATATATGAGAGGCTCAACGGTCTCCTTAAAGGAGAGGATAGCCAAGTTAAAGCTAACGTTGAAAAGGGGATGGCTGCATTGCCTGCCTCTAGCATTATATGCATTGAGGAATCAACCTGGCTCGGTGGTGGTGTCTGATGGCAACACGTATTGGATCATTCTTGCTTTTTTCCTCTTCATTCTTCATGCATATCCTGCACTGGTTGGGAGAACTTGTGACATTCACCTGTTTCTGCAAGATCCTAAAAATGGTCCCATCGTGAGAAGATTGCTCTCGTCAATCATTGAGCAAATCCTCCCACTACCTGAGTATTGTACGGAAAGTACAGATGGTCCTATCTGACGAAGACGCTCACAAAGTGCTTGGAATGATCTTTTATTTTCTGCTACACAAACATCCTTATCTTGTTCGGCAACAAACTAACACTCGTGTATTTCTGATGGATCCCAGGAATGGAACTGAAATAAATTGGTTGCTACACAAGATAATCAAGCAGACCCGTTACTACCCGAGCATTTGACAAACTTGCCTGATTACAGTTATTTTTTCCTTCCTTAAAAGTAATCACAGGCAAGATGGAAAATATTGATAGCAATAATAATACTGTAGCAAAATACGAGAGAACACAGCGATGTGCGAGAAGCCACTGTTGTTGGACTTGGAAGTATTGGTATATAATATATACATGTATTATATTTATCATTATTCTTCTGTTTCTCACGATACACACTGTTTATAATGAAGGTTCAAAAAGAGCAGTGGTTCCTGTGTATCTTCCTATGCAGCAGCAAGGTACAAATATAGCAATCATACACAAGCTGAGGCCCTAGGTCATGGGTGCACAACATACGGCCCGCAGGCCAGTTGCGGCCCGCCATGCTCTTTTGTCCGGCCCGCGAGGCACAAAGACTTTCCTAATGGAGGGTGGCCCGCGGCCGCCCTCCATTAGGAAAGTCTTTGTTGTCTTCCGGGCCGGACAAAACACTGGCCCTCATTGGCTCAGCACACACACGCACCACGTCACTCCTACGAGCCACGTAATGCGTGTGTGCTGCACCAATGGAGGGCCAGCACTACGGCTGTCGTGGTCCATAAGGCTTGATGCCGGAAGGCATTTCAGCGTTGGACCACGCCAGCCGTAGTACGATTCCAGCGTTCCAGCTTACCTGCCTTCCAGCCTTCCAGCACGTCTCCGGCAAATGTGCTCTGTTTGTGTTTGTGTGTCGGGTTTGTTTTGCTTTATGTTTGTGTGTGTATGTTGAGATGCGGGGGTGGGGGGGTGTCGGATGTGTCGGATGTGTGTGAATGTTTGTATTTGAATCTATTTTGTGTGTATGTTGAGATGCAGGGGTGGGGGGGTGTGTCGGATGTGTATGAATGTTTGTATTTGAATGTATTTTGTGTGTATGTTGAGATGCGGGGGTCGGGGGGTGTCGGATGTGTATGAATGTTTGTATTTGAATGTATTTTGTGTGTATGTTGAGATGCGGGGGTGGGGGAGTGTGTCGGATATGTATGAATATTTGTATTTGAATGTATTTTGTGTGTATGTTGAGATGCATGGGTGGGGGGGTCGGATGTGTATGAATGTTTGTATTTGAATGTATTTTGTGTGTATGTTGAGATGCGGGGGTGGGGGGGGTGTCGGATGTGTATGAATGTTTGTATTTGAATGTATTTTGTGTATATGTTGAGATGTGGGGGTGGGGGGGTGTGTCGGATGTGTATGAATGTTTGTATTTGAATGTATTTTGTGTGTATGTTGAGATGCGGGGCTGGGGGGGTGTCGGATGTGTATGAATGTTTGTATTTGAATGTATTTTGTGTGTATGTTGAGATGCGGGGGTGTGGGGTGTGTCGGATGTGTATGAATGTTTGTATTTGAATGTATTTTGTGTGTATGTGGAGATGCGGGGGTGGGGGAGTGTCGGATGTGTATGAATGTTTGGATTTGAATGTTTTTTGTGTGTATGTTGAGATGCGGGGGTGGGGGGGTTGTCGGATGTGTATGAATGTTTTGATTTGAATGTTTTTTGTGTGCTGAGTTGGGGGGTGGGGGTTCGGGTCTGTATGGGTGCATGTTTGTGTGTGTGCTGAGTTGGGGGGTGGGGGGTTCGGGTCTGTATGGGTGCATGCTTGAGAGTGTGTGCTGAGTTGGGGGGTGGGGGGTTTGGAGTTGGGGGGGTTCTGGTCTTTATGGGTGCATGTTTGTGTGTGTGCTGAGTTGGGGGTGGGGGTTTGGGTCTGTATGGGTGCTTGTTTGAGAGTGTGCTGATTTGGGGGGTGGGGGGTTCGGGTCTGTATGGGTGCATGCTTGAGAGTGTGTGTGCTGAGTTGGAGGGTGGGGGGTTTGGAGTTGGGAGGGGTTCGGGTCTTTATGGGTGCATGTTTGTGTGTGTGCTGAGTTGGGGGGTGGGGGTTCGGGTCTGTATGGGTGCTTGTTTGAGAGTGTGCTGATTTTGGGGGGTGGGGGTTTCGGGTCTGTATGGGTGCATGTGTGTGTGTGCTGAGTTGGGGGGTGGGGGGTTCGGGTCTGTATGGGTGCATGCTTGAGAGTGTGTGCTGAGTTGGGGGGTGGGGGGTTTGGAGTTGAGTTGGGGGGGTGGGGGGTTTGGGTCTTTATGGGTGCATGTTTGTGTGTGTGTGCTGAGTTGGGGGGTGGGGGTTTCGGGTCTGTATGGGTGCATGTGTGTGTGTGCTGAGTTGGGGGGTGGGGGGTTCGGGTCTGTATGGGTGCATGCTTGAGAGTGTGTGCTGAGTTGGGGGGTGGGGGGTTTGGAGTTGGGGGGGTGGGGGGTTTGGGTCTTTATGGGTGCATGTTTGTGTGTGTGTGCTGAGTTGGGGGGTGGGGTTTCGGGTCTGTATGGGTGCATGTTTGTGTGTGTGCTGAGTTGGGGGTGGGGGGTTCGGGTCTGTATGGGTGCATGCTTGAGAGTGTGTGTGCCGAGTTGGGGGGTAGGGGGTTTGGGTCTTTATGGGTGCATGTTTGTGTGTGTGCTGAGTTGGGGGGTGGGGGTTCGGGTCTGTATTGGTGCTTGTTTGTGTGTGCTGATTTGGGGGGTGGGGGTTTGGTTGGGGGTGAGAGGGCCATGGGGTGGGGGGTTTGGTTGGGGGTGAGGAGGCCATGGGGCATAGTGTTTGGTTGGGGGTGAGGGGGCCATGGGGCATAGTGTTTGGTTGGGGGTGAGGGACATGGGGCATTGTGTTTGGTTGGGTGTAAGGGGGCCAAGGGGCATAGTGTTTGGTTGAGGGTGAGGGACATGGGGCATAGTGTTTGGTTGGGGGTGAGGGGGACATGGGGCATAGTGTTTGGTTGGGGGTGAGGGACATGGGGCATTGTGTTTGGTTGGGTGTAAGGGGGACATGGAGCATAGTGTTTGGTTGGGGGTGAGGGACATGGGGCATAGTGTTTGGTTGGGGGTGAGGGGGACATGGGGCATAGTGTTTGGTTGGGGGTGAGGGGGATATGGGGCATAGTGTTTGGTTGGGGGTGAGTGGCATGGGGCATAGTGTTTGGTTGGGGGTGAGGGACATGGGGCATAGTGTTTGGTTGGGGTGAGGGGGACATGGGGCATAGTGTTTGGTTGGGGGTGAGTGACATGGGGCATAGTGTTTGGTTGGGGTTGAGGGGGACATGGGGCATAGTGTTTGGTTGGGGGTGAGTGACATGGGGCATAGTGTTTGGTTGGGGTGAGGGGGCCATGGGGCATAGTGTTTGGTTGGGGGTAAGGGGGCCCTGGGGCATAGTGTTTGATTGGGGGTGAGGGGGCCATGGGGCATAGTGTTGCACTCCAAGAGTGAACCCAATAATACAGCTAAAACAGGCACAGTTAGGAGATGTTCATCTTTGGCTTTTTGAGGAAACCTGACTCAACGAAGGCCATACTCCTCTTGGGCAACCCAAAGAGCAAACTGTAGCAGACCAAAATAACGGCATGTCCAATCTAGGGTCAATAAAATATATATAAGTTAATTAAACAGGCGAGATACAATAACTAAATAGAAATAAATTATAACAATGGAAAATGTGTAGTACAAAATGTAAGTTTGAAATGCAAATAAAAATCGTTACCCCTCAAAAACATTCTTTTTCCATGTGTTTAGTACAACTTGGGGGTTTAAAAAGCCTCCTGCCACGCCCCGCCTACCGCCCCGCCCACATTTACTTTTCGGCCCACTATAGCCCTCATGTAAGGTACTTTCGGCCCTCTGTCAAAATCAGTTGTGCACCCCTGCCCTAGGTGATTGTCCCTACACCAGTAGCCCATGTAAAGACCCCAATTTCAATGATAAGTGTCCCTATGATTCCCCCAGTAAGAAGGAACTATGCTGAAATACTTCATGAGATGATCATAGGAGCTCATAAGGCAAGAAAGAGACCTAAGAGAAATACAAGGGCGGATGATCATGAATTGAATGATTACCGGGATAGCACAGCACACTTAGGGACCAACATGGGATATCAGCACATGAAAGAGGTGGGAAGGAGAACCTCAGAGGAGCAATGCTATGTGTTTACTCCTGCCTTACACTATGGGAAAGTCTAAAATAATCATAGCCATTGAAATAGATGTTCAGACAGCACATTGCCTATCTCACATAGCACTCTGCCGGGCAAGAAGTCAGTTCATGGGCCGAACAACATCCTTGGTATGGTCAACAGAATGGGTCAGCTCCAGACGAAGATGATTATGTTCAAGATTCAAAGACAAGGGCAAGGACATTCACCAGAAATCATGTGATAAGATATGATTAGCCTGGAGTGAAAGGAGCTGGAATCAGATAGGAAGTAAACAGAAGACTTGAAAGCTCATGAAAAACTGCAGAAGAAATTCAAAGATGGAAGGAAAAAGGCCAGATGCAGATCTAGGGATCAGTACTTTCTACAGGCGGCTGGGAGGAAGTTGTAATTATCTGCAGAGTGTGGGTAGTAATTGGTTTCCGCAAACCAACCATTAACATTGTGGAAAAAGGATGCAAACCTTTATGGCCAATACTTGTAAAACTACTGACATGGGTCGAAGACAAAGGAGGGCCTTTACAGATAGTGCCTCTGGACAATGCAGAGCTATGTTTCAGAAACAATGGTACGAGAAAAGTTGGAGAAGGTGTGAATTATGGCCGAGTCTTTGAAGTGCCAGGAATGAACATTGGGACAGCAGTGATAATGTATCAATATTGGGCCTGTGGATCCAGAGCTCATATGAAGCTACCCAGAGATTGGGGAAGACTGTGTTCTATAGTGATCGCCCATGTTCCAGCATCGGTGATTCCTAAAATTGACTTGAACATTGGTGAATTTCCAAAAGCAGATGCTCACCTGAGGAAGAAGAGATCTGCTGAGCTATTGAATCAAGTGAAGAGGGAGAACTATTTCTCAGCCAAGTCAATAGAAGCTTTTGATTCCATTCCATATGAACACAGATTGGTCAGTTAGACTTCATCGATATTCAAGATAATCTTCATGCCCAGGATCCAGAAGGCAGCCAATACTAAATGGTTACAGATAACCAGGTGGGAATTGTTGCAGACGATTAACACTACCATAAAGGGATTCACAATGCTATCAAGGAAGAACTGAGAGCCATACGACTGATGACTCTTCAGAATAGATATGTCCTGGATATGATCATAGCTATGGATGGAAGTGTTTGTGCCAAGTAGGAATGAAGATTGTGATTGATGTCGAATCAGGATTCAAACCAAAAGAGCCGACAGATGAAGAAATCGGAGACTATGTGAAGGTCAGCATTCATGCACCTGAGGGAACGAAGTTCCTGTACCCAAATAACCACAAGAAGTATTTGGGGGAAATTGATCTATTGTAGTCCCAATGGACAATGCATGCTTATGTCCTGGAATAAAGATGAGCATGTGAAATCAGCAGGATGCCTGAAAGGAGTCATAAAGATATGGGTCCCAAAGAAGCATTTCTTCAGACGAAAATGTCTAGATGTGATGAGTGATGAGAGAGTGGTTGATGAATCGCCCAGAGGTGGAGTGTAGAAAAGGAGCCAAGCACCCCCACTCAAAGCTCTGCACCCATGCTGCCTATATGTTGGGAGCCACAGTGTGAGATACGTGCAGTACCAGTGAAAATACCTATACCGCAAAGAATCGTGGAAGTAAGGTACCCATTGAGGAAATGATATATGCACTCATGACAATATGATGGCCATTTGAATGAAATCCCAGAGGAAGTGTGAAAATGAGCAAGAGAGAAGACTGGTGACGTCATGTGAAGCAGAGCTGACACATCTAGGAAAGAGCCAAGAGGCTGAATACCATAGACATTCTATAGGATCTAAGAAGGAGGTGTTAAAGATGAGCAACACTTTGGGCTCGAGATGAAGATGCTCATGCTACAGAAACAATGAAGAAAATGCAAAGTCATTTCACAATTGTACAGATGCAGTAATGCAAGCAGACAACGTATTCTTAAGGCTAGCTACGCAGTGAATAGATTGCGGCGATGTACCAATATATATGCATAGGAATGTATGGAATATGGATGTTCAACACCGCACTTTAGCAGAGTCTGGACACTGTGAACAGAAAGGCTTTTTCAGTGTGGCGCAGTTGGAAAACAACTAAATGTGGAGGTGAATTCAAGAAAGGCTTGGCTGACCCAGAGCCAGGAAGTTCAGGCCACCGTGAGCCTAGGTGTTCATGCAGTAGCTAGAAAACGTCTGAAAAAAACAAGCTCCTGTCTGAGGTGAGGTGCAAGAACATTGAAGACGTCAGAGGTTTATCATTGAATAGTATTTAATACAGCAAAAAGCTCTGAAACATGGTCTCCAGTCACATGTTCAGATGACAATAGATACTGAGTTGAGCTACATCGAAACCAAGAGACAAAGTATGTCTATACTCCCGTTTATTCTCAGGCACAGAGAATATTTACAAGGCCATGTTCAAAGGCTAATCGACTGGCAGACAGCAAGAGTGATGATAGATGTCAGGCTAATTGGGTGGGAAGCTGTGGTCAAAGACCAGCACCTGGGTGGCAGCCTGCGTGCTGCTAGCGCGTGTGGAATTTTACAGAGGGGTACGAGGGTGCCAGCCAATAATAGAGGGCCACGTAATTGAGAGCCCTATAGTTTGTGTAACCAATGGGATGTCATGTATTTGATGATGTTCATAGTGACTTGTAATAGAGGAGGGCTTAGTTGCCCACCTGATGTTAGAGACCCAATCACTATCCCTGACAAGTATGGAATGTATACCTAGATGTTCCCTCTAAGCCTATCTCTTTCCCAAGTAGGTTTTTGTAGTTTGCCACGTAAGTTGACCTCAGTGATGACGAGTTTTTACTATATAAGCTGTATTTTTTATGAAACTCGCTGAGTGATAAGATCAAGCATATGTTTGTTGATGTTCGTTATACTCCCTGTTTTAGACAATTGCAAATAAAACAGACTTACTTTGCCAACTTCCTGAGTCAGTCTCATTATTGATGTTTGAGTATATTCTGCATCCCCATCTATCTCAAAGTATTGCTAGCTCGTCTTAAAGGGCCTTGTGTTGTGTACACGGGTTCACTTTCATGGTCTCGATCCTACCTATCTTTGTTCTCTTATCTCTCTCTAAACTCCTTCTCGCACCCTGTGGTCCCAGTCTCAATTCCTCCTTGCTGTTCCTGCTAACCATTGTGCCTCCTCTCGTTTCTGTTCCTTCTCGCTTCTCGCACCTAAACTTTGTAACTCGCTCCCTCTCACGATCCCCTCCTTTCCATCGGTGCATCTATTCTGCACTCACCTTAAAACCCACCTTCTCTTTATTCTCTTGAACAAAATTGTACTTTACTTCCTGTATCCTTTCTCATGAATTGGATCTCTCATAATGTTTGTACTGTTATTACCAATTGTGCAGCGCTTTGACAAAAGTGCTTTATAAGTTCAAATGAATATAAATAAATACAAAAAGTAAAACAGGACAAGTGAGTGAGAAAGACAGAGAAAGAGAGGGAGGAACAGAGAGAGAAACATTTGTGGTAATAGAAAGATTTGAAGGCAGAATGTACTGTACCATTTCCGGAATGATGCAACCAATGTCTAGTTTTTGCAATCGGACACATACCAATTCTTGAGGGCTTCTGTTAAGGAAAATCATATTAGAATATTACAGTAATGTCTGTTAGAATATTTGAGCACATCGACATATACAGTAGCAGAATACCAACACCATGCGACTGACATTGTGAGGTATAACATGTACAGTTACATATAGTAGTATAACATGAAGAACCTAGGTTACACACAGGAAACATTGTATTACTGTAAAAAAACAGAACAAAGTGAGAGCAGGAAAGAGAGAGAGAGAGAGAGAGAGATACTGCGTAGAGAGAGACAGATTTGTGGTATAAACCCCCTCACATACTCTACAGTAACAGAACATATTAGAGGCAGAAAGTATCGCACCACTTGCAGTGCCTTCAAGTCGAATGGGGCAGTCGGTAGCCTGTTTCTGCAGGCAAACAACACCCACTCTTGGATGGCTTCTGCTAGGCAAAATCACATTATATTACAGTACTGTATGTTAGAATATTTGAGCACATCAACACTTATAAGAGCAGAACAGATTCTGACAAAGATCACACTAAGAGAGAGAAAGAGGGTGAGCATTTATCGGATGGTACAGTCATTTCTTGGTAAAACACCAAGCACCTTGTTCTTCCATGACACCTTAGCAAATTTATCGGGTGTCTTTTGGGAGTGCCATCAGTGCTCGATTGCACCTTAAGGGTGGGAGTAGGCTTCCACTCTCCGGATGAACAAAGTGGTGTTTGTGTTGAATGGCACATGTCTTTTAGTAGGTCTTCGACTCTTAGAGAGAAGTTCAATATCTGGAACAACAGGGTTACATTGGAATCTTGCCTGGCCTTTTAAACACCCTATGGCCTTTTTCTGTACTGATGAGATATGTATATGCTTATTATGGCATCCCTCACAGGTGTATATAGCTGAAAATATGTTGCCAGCAGGTGGGTGGGGGATGAGTAAAAGAAATGACTGAATGTGTAATGTCACTTCATTTACTTTGGTTTAGAAGTGCAAATGAAAGCAGTGGAAATTATGCCAATGTCTGTTATCTGACATTTTCACAAGGGCATTGGAACTTACTTAGCCCTGGAGTGAGAGGCCTACCAGGTTGCAAACCATGCGACCCCTACCCCAGAGGGTGACGATAGCATTTGGGAGTGCCCCATTGCCTGTCCCCTCCCCAAGTGCATGTTTATAGCTGAATGTCACCACTTTGCATCACCCCATTCCTCTGCAAAAAAATGCTTGTCAGTCTTATTTCTTACATTGAAGGAAAACTCAAGGTCCATAAATGTGTGCAGGCCACCCGTGTGAACGTAGCCCATCAGAGCCTCCAAGCCAAATGATCCAGCCAGCTGAATTCTCTGCTCGCCAGAAAAAACAGCACTGGTGGGCAGAGAAACAGAAGAGCTGCGCAGCCATGGTGTATGTGGCACACTGGCCAGTGTCAGTGATGTGCGCTGTGCTCTGGCAACAGACACAGAGACTCCTATATGGGACTCATATCATTGTGCCACTGAGTGGCTGACCACAAATGCCCCAATTTATACCTGGGAATTCACTGCAACACAGCATCTGAACATGAACTGGGACATGCATCAATACGGGCCGCCATTGTTGTAGCATGGCAGCCCCGCGTGGAAGAAAGAAGTAGGGACTAACACTCTTTTTATAAAAGCTGACCCTTGTAACACCTCCCGGGTGGAGAAGACAGAACCAGATTTGTCAGGGTCAGAAAACCAATGGGAGGAGGAGGGGAAGGTTAAGAAGAGGAGCAGGAAACCGGAAGGTGTGGGTTATTTGGATGCGATCATAGAAGGGGGTTGGACAAAGAGACCATCAGGAGGAAAGTCAGTCGATTGGAGTGCAGAGGTGATTTAGAGATGAGGTGAGGTGCTGGTTGGTTAGAGCAAGTGGTTATTGTGAGTGTGCATGCACGGCATGTGAGTGAGAGTGAGTACAGAGAGTGAGTAGAAAGTGGTTGATGGAGTGAAAGGACAATGACTGGGTTGAAGATAGGGTGTAGTAGTAGTACTAGTGTTGAGGAGGCCATAGTAGAGTGGAGCAGGGAATAGTATTGTGAAGGAGGGAGTAGTATTGTGGAGGATGGAGTAGTAGTGTGAAGGTGGGAGTGGCAGGGAGTAATATCAGATCAGTTGGTGGAGGTAGGCAGTAGAAGGAGAAGGATATTTTGGATGGACAAAGGAGGAAGAAGTAGAAAGAGGGAGGAGAGAAGGTTGGTAGAGTTGGACAGAGGAGAGTAGCAAAAGGAAGATAGCAGTAATTAACAGCAAGAGGAACATCAGGTCCTGAGAGGAGAAGGCCGAGCCAAGAGACAGTGTCTGTAAGGCGCCACCTACACAACTAGACATTGGCTGCACCATTCTGCTTGCAGGCCCTGCAAATAGCACAGTACATTCTGCCTTTAAATCATTCTATTACCACACATGTTTCTCTCTCCCCCTCCATCCCGCTTTCTATCTCTCACTCACTCTTCCTGCTGTTTCTTTTATATTTATTTGTATGTATTTAAACTTATAAAGCACTTTTGTGAAAGCACTGCACAATTGGTAATAACGGTTCAAATATTATGAGAGATACAATTCATGAGACAGGCTCCAGGAAGAAAGAAAAGTACAATGTTGTCCCTTTTAGAACTAACAACATTTGTAGTGTAGAGCCAGCTTAGAAAGGCCCCAAGGGAGCTCAGAATGATATGGGCATTGCCTTTAGGCTCTCGTTACCAGCCAGTTAGAAAATAGATAGTAGGGGGTAAATAAGCTCTAGATACTAACCGGGGGAATGAGGATGCCTTGAATAGGGAGGAAAACATGTCATCTAGAGAAGAGAGTGATGGACGGCAATAGTGCACAGCCTCATTATTCAATAAAGGTGTTTGAGCCATCTCTGGATGGTACAAGCACCATAGTTGGACTATTATTATTACGAGTAAAACATACGAAATACAAATACAAATCGTAATGCATATTAGAGCTCATACAATCATTAGAACACATCACGTCGAAACCATTATGTCAACAGCACTGTAATTCATTAAAGTTTCTGTTGAAGTTTAGGACTAACCAGTTACCGATATTGGCGCATCTCGGGCCACGCTATGATATACCCCGCAAAGAGCGTACATGTCGGATATGTAAAAGTAATAGTACACTAGAATCTGCTAGACATTTGTTTACAGAATGTGTGGGGTTAGCACCCGATATAATAGAGATCCTTGGGTGTTTTGTATATAATATTGAGTTTATCAAGTCGGATCCTTTTTGGATATATTGCCTGAACTCTGAAAATGGTAGGATACACTTTGCACTGTTTAGAATGTGGCAAATGTTCTTGAAACTAATGCAGAGGGTACAGTTTTAGTAAATGTATGGCATAGATTATGGCTGCTTACCTAGGCTGAGATGTTTGTATAAGCAGGCCTTGATGGTTTGACTTTAGGAGTATTTTAATATGTTTGCTGGTACTTACAGTTTTATTATTTATCATATTAAGATTAATTGTGAACGAATTGTGCTTTATTGGGATTTTAATGAACTTTAATGAATTACACTGCTGTTAACATAATGGTTTCAACGTGATTTGTTCTAATGATTGTATGAGCTCTAATATGCAGTAGGATTTGTATTTGTATTTTTATTTTGTATTTGTACTCGTACGTACCAACTATTTAATTTTTTTTTGTGTACAAATTTTATTTGAATTTGCTATTTGATAGTTTGTAAAAGTTTAATTACTGTATAGAAATAAATAAATAATTATGACAATAGTTGGACTATTCTTTGGGCTGTCTTTGACACAGTGGGCTCCTACAGTTTCTATTTTGCGTTGCTTAGTGTGAGGCAGAGGTGGCATTGCTTGTACTGTGGCCTTCACATCTGAGAAGGACAGCGCGCCCTCAGTACTAAAATGTGCCTGGCATGGACCTGAACTCTTTAGCAATATTTCTTATTTACGGACACAGAAATTGCATTTCCTTAAGTTTCAAAACAACACTGATTTGACATGGAAGGAGACCTGTTGCCAGTTTGTGCATGCAAGTGGGTCATTGGGCACTGCTGCAGCTAGGTTTATAGTACATGGGGCAGAATATGCTGCTACGCCCTTTCCCTTGATTAGCATAAAAACAATGTGTGCATCTCTTTACAATATCCCACCCAGAAATCCCAAAATAGATTGCATAGGACCAAGCCCAGAGATGCAAACACTGTAACTGATTAATTGATTCTACACTAAGCACATACTGTATCACAGTGATAAAAGTTGAAGTCTGCAACCTGCCTATCTCCAGATGTTTTACACTGCAACTCCTGTGAACCCTCACCATTAATCAGGTTGACTGGGGCTGATGGGAGGCCTGGTCATAAACATCTGGTGAGGCAAAGTGTGTAGATTCATGAATAGTGAAGTGCATAGAAAGTCCCTCTCTAACACTAGGGTATGTCTTTGCTGAATTCAGGCATGATGATCCATTCCGTCAATGCTGTTGTCGGATGACACCACTTAACAGTACATTCTGCTATATAGTGAGCATAGATTTTCCATTAGGAACCACCATGTAAATCTTATCCTTTGACACAACAGCTATATGTCCAGCAGAGTTCACACTAAGCACGGAGTCAGTGGTTTTCAATTTTTAGTGTTGCATTGTATGTGCTAATAAAGATCCATTCAGCAAAAAATGTTGTAGTCTATAATTTTTCAACCTATGTTTGCCATGAATGTAAATACTTGGAAATGTCATAACTGCCCCATCAACCCCCAACGTCTTCCAAATCCACACTTAGGAATTGCAGCAGCTTCAATGTATTTAATGGAAGGGCTGTAGCAATATATATGATCACCCAATGGGACACCAAACTCTGACAGCTGCCAGTACCAGAGGAAAGGGGCAATGTCTTTGGTGTCTGGCCCACAATTACACATTAACTAGAGATCTATTATGGGGCCATTACTAAAGTCGATGGCAGGGGAAGAGCGTAAGTGTGCATGCAGCACTTTGATGTAAGAGCAGCCTGGGGCAGGGAAAAAAAAGAATCTGAGTGTGGACCAAGGGCCGGGGTAAAAAAACAAGAGACAAGAGACAAAAGTGTGTACTGTCTCCTAATCCATATGTAATTAAACATAAATCACACATTTGGTGGAGAATGTGTTACCAGCAGAGGGGCATGGGAAATATATACTTTACTTTACCATGACAATAACATGGAGTACTAGAAAGTGGTTGACTCTCTGTAGCTGGGTGCTTTGTCAGTTTATAGCTGAGTGCATTGTGAGTTGGAAGATGCCTGCATTGTGACCGATGGGGAGGAGCTGAAGCTCATTTACACTTCTGCATGCTTCAGGATCAGAGCTCTAGTTTTGGAGCAGCAAGTACATTTGCCTCCAGTGGCAAGGAGATGGGGTTGGGTCCTCGAGCCAATTCCTTTTAAAAATTGGCCTTTTTCAACTAAACTTTGTTGCTTTTGTATTGATGTCATCAAACTATTACAATACAAACAAAATTAAGAAAATAATATCTATAGTAATCAAGCACATGAACAAAGCAGTGGGAAAATCAAATACAGAAATTATACCTACATTTGTAATAAATGCTGCAGGTGCAAAGGCTTGAATTAATGAAGGCATTAAATGTAGCAATGGTAGGAAAATGGGATCCTGGGATCCAGTTGATTGAAGGGTTTTCCAACAGTCTAAGTTACTCTACAAGTTGATGAGGCTCACACCAAGTTCAATCACTGTTCCCAGGTCTATCATAAGTGCACCAGGTAGACGTTCAATCCAAGAGCCATTTCAGACACTGTTGGGTATATGAATGGCTATGTGCATAAAAGGACCCTTAGGCTACACTCTCCTCCCTCTCTTAGGGCCACAGTGAATAGCAAAGAGATACATAGTGGTGATGTTGTGTACAATCAATGTCAAAGATAGATCGGGGCCAAACCAGCAGCAATATCAGAGCCAAAATGGGCAACTTGCCAGATTAAAAAAATAATGGGCCTCCTTACAGGTCCAGCGGTAACCCTGCCGTTGCTACCGGCGTGTTGCCACAATAATTTACTGGTGCCTGATCTCCCGGTGCTACCATCTCATTACCAGTCCAATGGCCAGGAAGTCAGGCGCCGGTATATTTGTTAATCCCCATTCTCGAAGTGTGGACACCGGCGCACTGGCACTGTTAGCAACGGTGCAGTGCTCCCGTGAAGAGTCTGCCTACCGTGTCCGCTGCACCCGGCAGGGTCAGACCTGTCAGGCACAATGCCTCCGGCAGGCAGACTCAAAGTTTGCAGGTCCGGAAACAAGGGTGCCAGTGAGCTTGCCGTCACCCTTGTTTGCAGACCGGCAAACTTATAATGAGGCCCAATAGTTTTTTATTCTTTTTGTGTGACTGGGTTTACAAAAAAGAAACCTTACACAAAATACAGAGAGAAGAACACATAAGAAGAAAAAAAAAGAAAATGGCATAACATATAACCATTGAAATTTCATCATACAAAGTCTTTCAATGGATCTATTCATAAGAGCATCACGTAGCTAAAACATCAGTTCTTGGCACATAATTTCTGTTTAGTTCAGAAATCGAACAAACAAGTTAATAAGAGATAAGTTATTTCCCCACACAAGTCGTGACCACAGTAGATCTTTAGAGAATTCCGAGGTAAAGCTATACAGTTCTTTCTCAAAACATTTTATTCTGCTAGAACTCAGAGTGCCAGTCTAGACTCCAGTGTCTCATGTTCTCCACCTCTGAATTGGCTTTGTTCCTTGTACATTCATGTGTGTGAATTTGATTCAGCTTGAATCTCATGTAACCTGTACAGGACTTCGGACAGGGGAAGCATTTTAGGTAGGGTTGAAGGTGGCCACTCCTATGGGGGAACTTTGCATATTCACGCTATGTGGGGTAGTTATTTAAGGATTCTATGGTGATTCTCTAATCATCCCTAACTTGGACTTAACTACATCAGGATTATATTTAGCTCCAACTCATTTGAACCTATTTTATCCAATATTTTGTCGATGTTGACCCGGAACCTTTCTACAGACTGGACAGAACCTTGAATCATAATCTGATTCAAGTAAATGTACAGAGAGTTACTTGAAGGGCTCAGGAATTTAGAATAGGAAAACAGCTGTCTGCATTCAAATCTGGCCTGCAGCAATGTTAAGGCCAATTCGTGCCTGATAATAGCATTCAACACTGACAGGGCGAGCCCCATCATCTTCTTCCAAATGGTGCCCTGTATAACATTCAGGCAGGCACCAAGGTCAACAGAAGCCATGTCTAATACATATAGCAATACGGCTCTATCTTGCCCAGATAGGACTTAAGAACTGGCAAGATAAAAAACCTGCAGTTTGGAAGAAATGTGCTTCATATGAGATAGTAAAGGAGCCAGCTTCTCCTTTAGAGTGCATGCCAATGGAACATGTGTTGCATAAATTCTACCCCAGGTAGAGCATGGAGGACACTCGTTCAACAATTTCTGCCCCCACACACCATCGCACCACCTTAGGCTTCTTAAGTTTAGAAAAAATCACAACCTTAGTCTTAGCGCTATTGATTGCCAGATTATTCTTTGAGGTATAGGCCGCAAAGATGTTGAGTTTGCTTTGGAGGCCCTGTGGTTTCCGATCAAAGAGAATGATGTCATCCGCGAAGGCTAACTAATGCAATCTCACGTGTCCCAACCTTACCGCAATCAAATCCTATCCCTCCCACAAATCATCCATGTCACACAAGTACAAGTTTAATAGGGTTGGTGCCAGTATGCACCCCTTTTTTAGGCCCAGAGAAACCTGAATGGGTTTATTAAGAGCCCCCTCTTTGTTAAGGTGAATCCTTACAGTGGAGTTGTGATGCAATGCTGCCACTAAGGAAAGTTGCTTGTGGGACACTTTGAGTTTAAGTAGTTTATCCCAGAGTCGCTGGCGCTCCACACAGTCAAAGGCTGACGAAAGATCCAAGGAGGCCATATAAATGGTGCCCCCCTGAGAATCCTTGGCTCAGAGTAACGGATGCTTAATCAATGTAGCATTAAGGGGGGTTCCAACCTGCTGCCTAAATCCTACCTAAAAGCTGAAGAGAATGTTGGCCTTCGCTAGGTAGGAGTTCAGGTCTCTAAACAGCAAGGAGGAAAACACCTTAGCGGTAGAGGCAATCAGGGCAATGGGCCGATAGTTGACTGGATCGTGGGGATCACCTTTTTGTAACGATGGGAATAAGGATGGACTGTGTCCATGGTGTCGGGACCCTATGTGTGGCATAGATAGAGTCAAAGTAAGGTTTAAGCCATCCTGTCCCAAGCAGTCAGATCTTTTTTCATCAAGAACGGGGGAAGCCCTTTGGGACCCGGAGCCCCCGAGGGCTTCCATTTCTTAATAGCCCTAAAAACAATATCTGCAAAATCCACTCACAGGTATTGTATAAGGTGCAACACCCTGACCAACAGAATAGTATCCCTGCTCTTAATCAAATCTGTAAATTCTGAGAAGTGGATCCCACCTCCTAACCCAGACACCACATCGATACTTGAGCAGCTGCCTCCTAGTTAGAAGCAACACTTACAAGATTTCCTAAGGCATTTTGCTGGTATCTTCTCAGAGTTGCCTGGATGTGACCGAGCCTATTTACACCACATCCACACACCCCAGTGAAAATCCATGTAGCTCCAACCATATCAAATACCCAAAGCTCCCTAAAAGACCATATGAGAAATGGTAAATTAAATGTTGGACTTAAAAGTCATACAGAGGTCTTGCCATCAATGGTCCTCCACAACTGCTGTGGTGGGGAAGCCTAATGGAAGTCGATGATCCTGCTTTGATTTCAGGAACATCAAGAAGCTTTCCCAATTTGTTGCATAGCCAACACCCAGGGTTGAAAACCTACTTCAATTATATCTTCCACCATGTTTTAGGTCACACTGGCACCCTAGGATAAGGAGAAAGGAGCCTTTTCCGCCCTTGAAAACTATTTCAGTTTACAGTGGAACTTTGGACTACAGAGAGTTCCTGCTACCTATTAGAGATTCTTGGATCCCAAATTAAAGCCACATCAGTTCTTGGCAGTGGTGTATATAAAGGGAGTGGCAGTGGAGTGGCAGTTACCCGCAGTGAGCAGCATGAATGGAGCATTTCATCGAGGAAGAGCCAAACACAATGCCACACAACCCAGAGGAAAGAAAGCATCTCCCTTCCTCAAGCGAAGTGGAGCAGAGCGGCAGTGGATAGGCAGTTACCCACAGTTACCAGTGGGAGGCTGAGGAGTTGCACAGATCTAGCTTGCGAGTAAACATGTGCTCTTCAACTTCAGACATTTGGAAAAAGTTGTCAACATTGTCAACTCTTACACAAAGCTGACATTCTGCAAAATCCCTGTGGAAGCAGCCTTGTCAGTCAGTTTGACATCTCTAAACCATTTGTAGTTAAAGATGGGAAAGGTCTTCCTAAACCTTTTAGATTAAATCCCCTGACGTGGCAGCTTATCATTGAGGGAGGTGTGAGATCGACCGTTGGAGCCGAACCGAGGGAGAACCCGGAAACCAGCATTGGGCAAAAACTCTTTGCGAAACTCCCCCGACACTGCCTATCTCATACTCGACACACATATTCACTAACATATTCATACATTTGTTCTGTGAGACCCAGGTGGGTCTAAACTTTGGAGAATATAGAACTGTGTAGATGGCAACATAAAGGCCCTTGTCTTCTCCCTTTTTTTTCATGATTGTATTGTATTGGACTAAGGGCTGAAGGAAAGGGCTAGACCGACGTTACAGTGTGAGTGTCGGAAGCGGCTGTCAGTGCTAAAGTTGGAGACAGACAGTGCAGCTTGACCCTCAAACGCTGTGTGGAAGCAAACAAACTTTTCAAAACTAACATTGAATCCCAGACCTAAACATGCTATGAGTGTGGGATAGCACACTCTGCATATTCAGTTTATCTTGGACATAACACATAAAACACAAAGAACAGGACTACATGAAATTTCGCTTCACTGACACTCCAAAGCTACTGTGACTGTGATTATGAAAACTGAGTTTGTCATTGTCACAAAGCTGAGAGGCTGGGAGCAAAATGGCCTATAACGGTCTATAAGTGGCAGTAAGTGGCTGGAAGTGCCCCAGGAGTGTTCCCAAGGGGTGGCCGACTAACCTAGATACCCAGAGGCCTTAGCTTGGAGCCTGGTATGGTGTCGATACCAATGCATGAAGATGGATACAGCCTGAGGAGCAACTCAATGAAAAAACCTGAGCGATCAAATTCAGTGATAGAAGTGACCCTCTCAAGAGTCCCTAGAAGAGACCCGGATCGTCAGAGAACGGTGAATGTCTTAAAGGTTAATAACATCACAAGCAATGTTATAAACGGAAAAGTACTGCTGGGTTCTGATTGCAAGGACCAGTGATGTGAGAAATGGGGATAACTCAAATAAAATAAGCAGTCATTCCAACACTATAACTAAACACCAGCAGACACCAGCACCGTTAAGTATCTCAGAAAACACTACTACATGAGTCCAAGTGCATGATGTGCAAGCGTGAATTTATGAAAAAGACCAGGGGGAAAATAATTAAAAGACAGGAACCTCGAAATGATTCCACTGGCTTGGACAGGAAACTGACGGAAAAGCAACTGCATGAGGACTGGGCCAATGGCCTTGTTATCTGAACAGCAGCAGATTAACTCAATTGACTAAATGATGAGTGAAAGCAACCCCCGAACAGATAACCCCCAAGATGAAGGAGGTGAGGAGAATGAAGTGGGAGGTGTAACTGATCTAACAGCTCGCATTATCGAAGCCCCCTCAGGCCAAATTCAAATGACGACACCAAAAAAATCAAAACCTGGGTGGAAGTCGCAGAATAAACTAACTGCGTATTTTGGGAGAGCAACAGCAAAGAATAAGGGACACCATCTCAAGAATTTGGGCGAAATTACAGATGCTGAGATATTGTACGGCACATGGGAGGAAGAAACAGAGGAGCCCCAGAAAATGTTGCTTGATTCCAATGACTTCGACATAACCCCACTACAAATCCAACAGAGACTACTGGTAACAACAACTCAAATAGCTAGAGAATGGGCCCAAGCACACCACAAACCAGCAATGCAGAACAAAAACAAAAAAGGGATGCCCTCTCCCCAAGCAAATTCACTCAAAACGAATAGGCAACAGATATCCAGCGTACAGGAAGTGGGTACAGGGAGACTGCATACTAGCCTCAGACGTGCAACAAACATGGACCAGCGAATTGGACAGGAAAAATCTGTGGACCTGTTGGGAGACCTGAACAAGACATTGCTAGAAGTATCCTCAGAGGAACTGAGCAATCAGCTCGAGAAGAGAAATCCTGATACCCAACTCAACCACAACGAATCTTCTTTCTCATCAGCGACAAATTCCTCCAGATCTGAAGTAAATCCATCAAGATCAAGGAGACTTAGGGAGCGACCCACAAACACGCTAATCTCAGACTATTTGAAGATCATGTCAGCCAAACTTTATGAGGCAATAAAAGATCAGGCCACATTGATAGCCATGGTGTATACAACAAGGATATTTTGGAAGGCTATATCACGGCTGAAAAATCTAGAAATGAAGTGGAGTCTAGGACGACTATTGAACGGAACAACATGAAGGAGAGACCAACAAACACATCAATTCAACAAAGACCGATGACGGAACATCAGAGAACTGGCCTCAGGTAGAGACTATTCAAGGGCTGCCAGAAAAGAGACCAATCGTGTCTCTGAATGGGACCCCTAGTACAGACGAAATCATTGAACTTCATCTGACAGAGGTTGAAAATGAACAGCCACCAAAGTCAAAAACACTGAAACACCCCCGGAATAAGATTGAAAATGGAATTGAAGAGCGTTCAGGGGTGGCTGAAGACACGAAAGATCAACAGGTGGGGAGATGTGATGTCATAGAGGCTGTAGGAGGAGAGCATGACCAAAACAAGAAGAACATTTCCAAATTTTCCAAACTAATGAAAGGAAAAAGCAAGGGAGAAAACGATCGGGAAGGAAACCAAACAATCAAAAGGAACTAATGAAAATGAAATCAAACAATTCAAGAACATTATTGAGAAGTCTGACGGTGCCACCCTCGCTGACAAAGTCATTGAAATTAGGGAGAAAGAGGTCCACTAAGACTGCTCAATCAACAAACAAAATAACAGATCTACACATACATTTAAGCCCAGAGAAAGGCAAGATAATGTAGACAGTCGAGGACGAGCTACTGAATATATTGGTATACATCATGGACCCCGCGGAAGACCCCCAACACGCTATCATCATTACACCACCAAAATCACTGGTGTTTATGATCCTGGCCCAGAAAAGAAGACGCAAAGATGGTCAATGGAAACTTGCCAACAGCACGTGAAAACCTTATGATAATAAAACCAACCACGTAGAAAACATAGACACAAGAACATTTGCCAGAAAGACGGAAAACCAGGAAACGTACCATCCACCATCCATCCACCATCCAGAGTAAGCATCTTGGGCTCTCCTAAATCAACATATTTTGTGACTATGGCCAAGAAACACCTAAGAGCTGATGAACAATGGAAATCCGTTCCAAAACCATCTGCCAAGTCTGATAGAGGCAATACATACGGTGATAGAATAAACTTGACAATAAACACAAGGCAATCGGTAAAGCAGGTCATCCAACAACTGGTACCAAATTTAAGAGCAAACAAAACACACCAAAACCCTATTAAAAAACAAGGGCAATCATAAGGTCAATCACAGGAGCAAAAGAGTTTCCCCAAATGGAGAGTGGGATATTTGCATCCTGCTTGAAGCTTTGGACTAGTGCAAAGATAACATCATTCTGAATAGAAGAAATATTTAGAATTTGCTTTACTGTATCCCAAAAACTGAGAGAGATATGTTCATCGGACGTCAAATTTGTGGAGTTTGTAAATAAGAAAGAGTATACCTACATCTGAACTCAGGCATGGTGCAGCAGATGTTCCATGTCTTCTACCATTTGGCTTCGAGCTAAATTTTGTTGAAAAAAATCTCACCACTGTAAGGAAGGCGTGGTATCAAAGTAAGACAGATACAAGTGATCACAGTTCAAAGGTGTTTATTAAACAGTAAAGTGGGTGAGATAAACACCTCATGTAAACCTAAATCTAAGATGGGAGCAAGCTACGACCATCAAATTATAATAATACAGTCATAGTGGCGTCTAGTCAAATAAAAGGCCTATACTAAGAAAACCTATTGCCAATCCTTACCGCTATGCTGCAAAAGAGTGTGGGATAGTGTTCACAAGAAAAGAAAGAAGTGTTCACAAAATGATAAGTCAGGATGTTATGGCCAGGGTCTACCTTCCCCACGTTTTAAGCATGGGACAAGGCGGGTCTCCTGTGCACAGAACGCTCCAGGGCTTTTCCAGCATGTGGCTACAGTTCCTTTTCTCTATATCAGGACCTTCTGTGCCCAAGTCTCTTCTCATATAAAGGCTCTTGCTTCGGAGGGCCTGATATGCCAAAACAACAAAACAAAAGTTCCTTCTGGTAACTTTCACATCGGGTGATTACTGTTCACCCTGTGATCCCCCTCAGCCGGGCTCTGATCCTTCTTTCAGTGTCAGCCTTCCAAAGCACTTGCAAATTTAAACAGAGACTTCCGAAGGGTGATTGTGTCTCACTGGGTCACTCTGTTAACCTATGGCAAGTGCAGGCTTCACAAAATCATAGTTTGGATGGCGTTCCCCTCAGCCGGGTGCAAATGCCAGTTACAGAATTCCCTTAGTCAGGCTGGAACTTTCCACAGTTCATATTTCAACAATTTCATCAGAAAGCGGAGGTTCCCTTCCACTAGCTTTCTCTTGACTTCCCTCCGTCGGGTTCACATTTGCCACAGTTCACTTTTCAACAAAAAGTCATTCTATACCCTTTAGTTTCTTCCCACAGTCAGGCTTTCTGTAAAGCCCCCAGTCAGGCTTTCTCTAAAGCCCCACTCAGGCTTCAAACAGTTCCATTCACACAGGTTTTTAGGGTGTGTTAGGGTTCACCCCAATTTGCAGGCATCCCTCAGTCGGGTTCACGTCTGCCTCCACACCATGTCAAAGACTTTCAATCATACAAGGGGGTTTGGTTTGACCTTTGCATGACCACCTTCACACCTCACTCCGGCCTCCTCTAAGGTCTCTTGGTATTTGTTGTTTCTCCTGGTTCAGTGAGGGGGGCACTAGCCAGAGACCTTCAAATGAGTGCCCACATGGCACTGGACGACTCTATCTCTGGTGCATGGTTCACTCACAAAGTTCCTAAGGGTCTCCCTCTACCGGGCTCTGACTCCTCTTAAGGTTCACAAAGGGCCTCCCTCTTCCGGGCTCGGACCCTGCGCCCAAAGTTCACAAGGGTCTCTCTCTGCCGGGCTCAGACCCCTCTCACAAAGTTCATAAAGAAGACTTCCCTCCACCGGGATCAAGTCTCTTCTCACACCTCACAGTTTTCAAAAAGGGTTTTGGTACTTCCAGTCCCAGAATGTGCTGTCAAGATTTTGCTCCCACTGCTCAGCTCCCCAAAACAGCATTTGGCATTGGGAGCTGCAGGAGCTACAAGGGGATAATGTTATGAGGTCAGGGTCTCTTCCGCTGACCCTCAGAGACCTGGGTTCACCGGACTGGCTCAAAGGAGGAGTCTTGCTGTGGGTACTGCCAGGCAAACCCAGCTGCCCCTGGACTTGCCTTCTGGAGGTACAGCTCCCTCTCCACAGGGCAGTCTCCTCTGGACTCACAGGGCCAGTGCCAGGGCAGTTTACTCCTCCTCAAGGTTGCTCACGGTCTCTTTAGCTCTTCTGGTCTTCTTTGGGTCTTCTTTATTCCTCCTTGTTGTTTCCTCTTTTCAGTATTTGAAGGACAGAGTGAATTAAGGGAATTCTAGGAAATGTAGTGAGTTGCAGATTTTAGGATCAAATCGGCTGAATAATTAAGAAAAAGGTTTGTTAACATAAGAAAAGGGATTATGGAGTTTGCAGTGTTTGACTGAAGAGAAGGGAAGGTTATTGTCAGAAAGGGGCAAACAAAGGTGTCGTTGTGAATAAAGGTGTTTTCTCCTGCCTTTTCCTAAAGGGAATTATTGGGGTAGGATGGGACTGTGGTGGCAATATCCCATAAAGACAGAGGGGTTGTCGGTAGGGGTGCATCACAGAAAAGGGGATACCGTGTCTCGCCCAGGGGCGTTCCTTCCGTGGTACCCAAGGACCCCTTGCCCAGGTGATCCTCCCTCGCTTGTCCACCCCCAGGGTCTGGATCCAAGCATGATGGCCCTCCTGTGGCCACCTGAAAAAAGGATCCCCGGGGTCTACCAGTGAGAACACCCTCAGGTTTCTCACACCACCAAGTTACATTGAACAAAGTGTGACTTCTTGAAGAAGAAACTCCAAAGGCAAATGATCAAAGGTTCTTAGACACAGTTGAGAAGTCGGCTGTACCCAATAATGGTAAGTCGAAAAGGGAAGTAGTCAATTCTTACAAAGGAGGTACAGTGGAGAGATAACCAAACAACTACCATGAATACTCCTATAAAAATTACCATCGCAAAGAGTATAGAAGAGAAAAGATCTGTCCAAATGGTCTACCAGAACAGAAAAACACCAATACTAGAAAACTCATGGTCCTGGATGGCGGAAGCTCTGACAATAAATCGTGACCAGTAGCAAACTTCCATGACCTTGCTGAGAACAATAAACCTGGCTTCTTGAAACACAAGGGGCCATACCCATCTATTCAGGAAAGGTGGATTGGCTTTCGAGAAATACGACTTACTGTGTTTTAAGGAGAGGCAGTTGTGCTCAAACCCTGTTCTGGATGGGTTTGTAACTATAGTAAATCCTGCAACAAAAGGTCGTAGATGGAACCCTTCCTCAGGTTTACTGTTTGCAACGAAAACCAGCAGGGGGATCTCTGTGAAGAAATGGGAACAAAGGAATTCATACATGCAGTTCCTAGAATTAAAATGTGAATCAAATGTATTTCCGGGACCGAGGAGCATTCTACTGATCAATTTATATTAGAATCCAGCAGAGATCAGTGACTAAGACTTCAGGGAAGGAGTGCAGGGTGTATTAGACTCCGCTTATACAAGATCAGAACCCTGCAATGTTATCCTGTGTGGAGATCTTAATTTATCATGCAACCCACCACGTTGTGACCCTAAGACTTGATTGTGGCCTTTACACTTGCCGGCGGAAGAGAGAGGACAGCAGTGGTTGCCATTGATGGAAGAAAGGAACTTGCACTTACTAAATGCTCGTACGCCGGGTGATACACCCGGTAATCCGGCCTGGCATAGAGGATCCGACCTGGAAACCCTAGATTACATTTTTTTACCACCAATATCCTCCCGCTAATACAAAAATTAAAAGTACTGGAAATTAAAAACAGCAACCATAATCTGCTGAGAACAATCTGGATGACCGGAAGAAGGATGGAAAAGTGAAATACGGTAACAAGGTTGAAATAAACCCAGGGAATACCCGGCTGCGTATGTCTGAAGACAAAATAGGAGGTCTGATCCCCCAATACGAAGGTCAGATAGTAACACAGGGAGATCAAGTAACTCTAGATGCCCTTAATTATGTCACCTTCCTACAGAGCTTCATTGAAATAGACAGAGGGGGCAAATGATCGTTCGAAAATCAACATTTCTGCTGGACCTGATTTACAAATCTACAATAGTTCTAGAGCAGAAATTGCTCAGACAGGAGCTAAGGCAATGGCGAAAACTCTGCCTACAGAGGATTCTTTCATTAAAAGTAAAAGGCGAAACCAGCAGTAGCAAAACTGTCTGATTGCATACAAAGTGACTATGATACATCGAGATGCGGAAGCCATGTTGAAGCTGATTTGTAAATCACGCACCAAAGAGATCTGGGGGCTGATCAACAGTATGCGAACCACACAAGCATTCTCTCTATCATCGGCTGGGGAGAAAAAAGAGTGGATCAGACACTTCTTTAAACTCTTCTCAGCTAGAGAAAACCTCTTGAATACGGGCAAAAACCTTTGAGGCGAAAGACATTGGAACATACCGATGAGCAGAGAAGACATAGTCAAATAAATTGGCAAAGCAAGCTCCTCTAGAGCCCCGGAGCACAATGGACTTACAAATGCTGCCCTAAAAAAAGATCAGGGGATGTGGGCAGATTTTTGGTTCATACTGTTCAAACAGGTCCTGAGGGCAAGATTGTGGCCCCAGTTTTGGAGAAGATCAATAATAATTCTGATATTCAAGAAGGGCAATAGGGCAGATCCTAAGAACTATCGCCCTATTGCCCTTTTCGATGTCGGGGGGAAGATCTTTGCCTCTCTGGTCCTGCAGAGAGTGACAGAGTGGTCAGGGGCCAGTGGGAAAACCGACATGTTCCAGATGGGATTCCTAAAGGGGATGGGAGCTAACGTTAATATCTTCCTCATTAATATCTTGAAGGGCAGAGCATTGCAGAAAAAAACAAAAATCTTCCTGTGCTTTATAGATCTAGCACAGGCTTTTGATAGTATTAATAATGAGCTCCTGGAGAAGTGTCAGCTAAGTGTGGCTGTTCTGCTGGAAAACTCTGTTGGTACTTGATCCCAGGATCTGCTTTCTGTACGTTTTCGTCTAATTGGGATAAGTCACTCCCAGTGCTCGAGTTAACTGTATTAGCTGACCTGCCTGCGCCTTGCGCATGCTCCTGGAGAAGTGTTGGCTAAGTGTGGCTGTTAGGCTGTTTGGACTTGAGGCGCAGAGGTAAGGAGGTAATCTAATTCTACAGTACCCCTACAATAAGCTAAGTCTTCATCCCCCTCAGCAACTCTTGCTTGAATTGTATTCTGACATTAAATCTAGCAAAACTAGTCACAATACTGCTTTCGTTTTGAAATGCCTACACGAAAAATGCAGCAGAGTCCCACCAATAGCTGAAACTTACGAAGTGGTTCCCTCGCTGATGACATACAGGCTACCAAGCTAGATAATGGTACATGGATTGAATGCCCTGATACTAACTTCCTGTAAAATGCCCATCAACGATCTCTTGTGCTATCTAACTTATTCTGAAATATTGCTCAAACTCAAGCTGCGACAAGAGTGTAACTTGCAAATCAGAAAGACGTGAGGCAGACTTCCTCTTTTGTGAGCTCGCCATTGACCGTCTGGGCGAACGGTCTCAAGTACACAGTAACAGCAAAGAACATGAAAAAAAGAGAAATGCTTGCTTTTGAAGTAAACGGTGGGGCACAGGTGACACCGATACTTTTGAAATTCAAGAAGCTGTAACACTCCCTTTGGGATTACTGCACAAAAATACCCAGACTCGCTTTAAAGTGAAAAAGGTTGCTTTAATGTGACAGGCCACAACTTACAAAGAAACGCTACCTTGGCTCCCTGGCCTTGGAGACTAAATAACCGTTTTAACAATTGCCAAACAATTAAATTAATAAACAATTTCCAGTCCCCCACAATTAAATAATGAAAGCATTTCAAATGCCTCCCTTCCTATCCCTTGATCCCTTCTGTCTCCTTAAAGTCCTCTCAACGGGTAGCCTGTTCGTGCAAACAGCACCCCCCTTCCTTTACCACGCTAGTACCCTATTGTGCTTCCCACACCCCTCCTTCAAAGGGCAATGTGTCCGGCACCAGAAAAACCGTACCCTGAGGTGTTCTTTCTGCCCCACCTAAACTAACCTTTCTTCTATGTCCAATTTTTATAATCCCCTTATCTCCCTAAATCACTGCTGTAACTGCATCCCAGTTGAGGCCCAACCATCCGTTATCTCCCCTAATTCCCTACCCATTAACAATCTCATGGCCATAAATCCTTATCTGGTGCAACTCACCACTCCTCCATGCCTCCATCTGAAAAAAGAAAATGGTTATGAGTTTCTCTTTGCCATTGCCAAACCGCCCCCCCTGCTCTAGCCCTCGCTCCTAATCGGATCCCAATTTCCAGAACTCTCTACTTTTACCCCGTGTACTTTCCTTAAACCATAACCCCACCACCTTTTCCCTCCTTCTCGGCTTGGCCCATCCCGCAACCTTCCGGTGCAGCCCGCCAACCTCCTGAAAGCATCATTTCCCAACCTTTGCCCAATCCCCCTGGGCCACCAAAGCCCTCCTCCTAACCCTCCAACACTTGTGCTTCCCCCTCTGCCGACCCGTCCCCGTACAGGAGACCACTCGTCTTCTCTCCCATATCTCTCCCCGAGGACAATCCATCCTCGCCGGGTACCACTCCTTACACCCCCTACAGAAGCACCCAACAGCCCTTCCCTCCTGATCCGCTTTTCATTTGTGCATCTTTACCCACGTAATTCTAAATAAATGCACCTTCCTCAACTTGGACCTCCTTCCTCTGTCCTCCTGTTCCCCCCTCTGTTCTCTCTTGACCAACCCTCCCACACCTTGCGTCCATTTCCCATGTTTCCTACACTGCACCAGGGGCCCTCATGCACCCCCGTCTATGCAGTCACATCCCATCGCTTTCTCCCCCACTGCACCAGGGGCCACGAGCACCCCTGTCCATGCAGTCCAATCCATGTAACCTGCCCCTCCAGCACCTTATGTCCGTTTCACCATGTTTCCCCCACTGCACCAGGGTCCCTCGTGCACCCCCGTCCATGCAGTCACCTCTCATCACATCCCCTCCGCCTGCACCACGGGCCCAACTAGCACCCCCATCCATGCAGTCCAATCCCCCTAACCTGACAATTTGCGTGGCATCTCGGCCCAATTATCCTTTCTCTACTTCATACCTCGAGCACCAGCTCTGATTTGCCCCTTTTTGCACCCAAAATACTTCAAATAATACAAGCTCAAACTTGCAATTCCCTTCACCGCACCTTCCTACCTCCCCCTGCGGTCTGTGTATAGACCCTAGCGTGCGCCCTGTCCTCTACCCACATGCGAACCTAGGCCACTACCATGCAATCAAAATTGCAATACCCACTTCCCTTCTGTCAATCTCTCACCCTCTCAAGCCCCCCCCCCTCCACTAGCCTGCTCACCTTGTCGTGCGGCAAGCGTGAGGACCCGGCCACTACATCAAGCTTCCTCCCTAGAAATGTCAACACCCCCACCGTTTCTTCAGTTATAACGTACCGCCCATGGCCCTCCCCATTCCTGCCTTCATGTCTGACAAGACCTCCACGACTGCCAACCTTCCTGTTCTCTGCCCGCCCCACTGAAAATTGTCCAGCTAATGCACCCTCTTACACAACCGACGCTGTAAGGCAACCCACTACAACAACAACTAAAGCGCACCCACACACATGAACATGTCCAGCTCCTAGCCAACACTATGTCCACATAATTTTGGCGTTTAAACTGTATCCGCCCCCCGCCCCCTTTCACCATGCTAGCTTACTTAAAGCCCTCACAGATTCATTCCCCCAAAATATAGCCCTCTCCCTGTCCGGGGAAACTGAGCCCCTCATTCATCCTGCAAGTCTAATAGGAGTATGGACCTTCCCCCCCAACTCTTTGCCCTGTACCCCGCCCTCTCCCTCTGTTCCCTGATTGAAAACATTGCATAATCGGATGCCGCCCATCGCATCCGCTGCACTCGTGCCTGAACTTGCACAATGTCCTTGTGCATCCTTCGTTATTAAAAGCCCAAAATGCTGCTGAGGGCTGACCCCTGCCTCCTCCCCCCATCCCATCTGGGGCAGGGCGACCATGAAAGGGCCGGTAAGGCAGGGTAACCCGCTCGCTGCATGCAGCGTTGGTGCTGGCCATGCGGGCGCCATCCACTGCAGCCAGAGATCCATGTCAATCTCTCCCCACACTTCCTGGTTATCCTCTGCTATTCTTGCCCTAAACTCCTCGTCATATCTTACCCATGCAAAGCCCCCGAAACTCGTAAACGCCTTCCTTATTACGTTCATGTACTTCAATAAGGCTACACATCTCTCAGGAAACTTCTCACAGTAAACACTTGCATATATGATGAAAGCTGACATCCAGTTATCAATTGTAACTGGCACCTTGGGACTTGTGGCCAACGCCCTCTCTTCCTCCTTGGAGCCTTCCTTCGCCCTTACCTCCCTGTGCAGGAGTTTAAAAATGTCCCTGCCCATATCTTTTCTTTTGTTGACCCCATCATATGTGCCCCCAGCGGTTTTGTAATGTCCATGTAAGGCATTCTTTTGTCTTTCCCAGTACCTTCTGCAGTATTTTCTTTCGGAACCTCCACTATCCCTTGCACCACAGGCCCCGCCACCTTATCCATTTACACTTCCACCAAGGATACACATTTTTACTTCTCCCTTGCCACAGCCCCGTGGCCCAATACTCCATCTCTCTCTTTACGCCCTGCACCCCAGCTCCCTCCCTACCTGTCCCCCAACTTGTGCCTGGCCTGTGCCATGCCGCCAACCATTTCCATTCCTGCTCACCTCTTTCCGCCCCGCCGTCACCTAGCCACAGCATCCTGGCCTCCACTCCGACACTCCTCGACTCTTTTTTCACTGGGCTCCTGCTACGGGGGCAAAAATGATCAGCAAACTCTCTGAGCCCATTCCCCCTCCACCCTCTTGCACTTCTACCCACCCAAAACTGATCTTCCCCTACAAACCTTAAACCCCCCTCTCACCCTTTTCCTTCCCCGTAAACCACTATGCTCTTCTTCCTCCCATTGTTCAATATTCTCTTCCTCCCAATCATCATCCCCATCTGTTCTCTGCATCCTCCAGGAGGAGCCGTTCCCAGGCCCTCTCCTACCACCTCCTCAGGAACCACGGTGGCCGTACTCTGTCCTCTGCCCAAAATCCTCCTAGGTGGGGAGGTCGTTCCGCACCTTCCCCTTTCTACCCTAACCAACGGGGACCGCTCCCTCCTCCTCCCACCTGCGCTCTTTTGCAGGTATTTCCCCCTCCGCCATCCGTGCCACCTCTTCTCTCTGGTCCGAGACACCTCCGCCTTCGCCCCTAGCCTGTTTCGTGCCCACCTCTGACCCCACTCCACTAGAGGCCTCCACCGGGTCTTCGTCTCCCAGCCCACTACCCGAACCCTCACCTACCTCCCCCAAACCCCTGGACGCTCTTCTAGGAACCTCCCTCCTGCTCTTTCTGTCCCCTTTTTCCCATACGCCTTCCCTACCTGCAGAAGGGCTACAAGGCACCACTGTGGCAAGGGCCCCATACGCTGCTGCTCTACGCTGGGGCCTACCCTCCCCGGCCCTCTTTTCCCCCACAACTCCACCTACTGCCCCCTTCAGCTGGGCTTTGGTTGCCCTGCTAATAATGTCCAGGGCCTCCCTCAATGCTTGCGCATCCACCAGGCTCTTACTCCCAGCTCTCCTTCCTGCCATCCTCGGTACCTGAAATTTCTTAATTAGATGCTATTGCCCCTTGCCCCTTCCACAATAAGCTAGCACACCTGAGCCTTGCTGTTAACTCCCTGCATGGCCTGCCTGCAAATATCTGCCTGCAGTGTGGGGGGGTACCAGTTTCACTTGACACTTCTATTAATTCCCCCCAATACCCGCCACTTAAATCCCCTCACTTATATATCTATACCCACACTACAAGAATGATAATAATAATTGTGGATTTTAATTATTATTTTTTTTTGTTTTTTTTAAACTCTGCCGCCTACACCGTAATTGAGCCAGCCCAAGTGCTCCTGGCCTGGTAAAACTGACACCCCCAACTTCCGGGATACCCCTGCTCCCAAACGTGCCGTCGAAAACACAGCCCACACTGCCCCCTGGTGGCGTGATGCAGGCACCGCTATGCCCCATCGATGGAATACTGCCGAGCCAAGTGCTCCCGGGTAATTCTATAGCAAGTGCGGCCCCTTTAAGGCTCGGCACTGCCACCTCTAGCCCCACCCCAGCACCGGGCTTCAGCGAACTCGGCGCCGGTCGCCAGACATCTCGCGCCCGACTTGCTGGGAACCCGCTTTAATCCCAAGGGGGTTTGAAATATGCCCTGATGCGTCCCATGCCCACCCGGCCACACCTACCCTTCAATAACGGTTCATGTAATAATGTCGCCACAAAAATCTCACCATGCAAAAATATCGCAGAAAAATGGCCGTTTTTTGTGGCGACATTATTGCTTTTTTTTTCTTTTTTAAAACATTTTTTTTTGCCCCTGTCCCCATATATATGGTCACCCAAATAATATTGCCACAACATTTTCACGGTGATATTATTTACGGCGACCATATATATGCCGATATTATTACCTGATACCCCAATAACACTGCAGGGACCCGCAGTTGCACTGCCCCCCCAACGCCACTAACCGGTGTCGCTGAAAACCGCGTCTGAGCATCCTCCACACCCGCTGACCCTCGGATACAAACCCCACCCTAACCAACAGAGCCAGCTGCTGAGGAGCCGCTCCACGTTAAGGTTGGGAGTACCTTATCTACCTTACCCCCAGCTATATATATATTTTTTTTTTAATCCAAACGTAACTTAATTCCTATGCCTGCCCGCCCACCAGTAACAAACTGCTTCACGTCCGACAACCGCAAAGCTAATAGGCCCCACGCAGGGAAGGCTCAGGGGCAGGCGACCAGGACAAACGCTTGTCCCAACTGTCGCCTCCTCTGGAACCTTCCCTGCCCCCTATTTATACCCAGGGGGAAATGCTTCAAGTTCCCCTGTTGCACAGCAATTGGAGATTGAAAACACTGCTGCAGATGTCTCGCAAAACATGGCAGAGCATATTCAACAGCTCCCCTTCGCACAGGGGAACAAAGCAGTGAGTGTTGAATCTCACACAATGCAATCACAACTGCAAGCAAATCGTTACCAAAATATGCATTATAAGTCCGCCACTGAAAGGACAGATGAACGCTCTCCATGAGATGTCACCCTGTCAGTGCTTAATTTTATTTTGACATCACTAGTAAACATCTTTGAGCTATTGAAGACAGAAGTCCAATCCCACTCGGGCATTCTGTTAGAAGTATACAAAAAAATGGAAAGCTGCTAATTTGAAATAGTGGGATTAAAAACGACGGTAATACAAACCTCTCTGACGAAATAAAAGACTTACAGAACGAAACGCAATTGCAAAACCTGAGAACAGACGAGCTGCAAGAAAAAATGCTTGCGTCTTTTGTGTAAATGGAACTCTTAAAACTCAGAGAAAGCTCTCACAAAAATGTTGATAAAGTGCTGACTCGAACACATGAAACTTCCACCAGTATTCAACCCGAAGTGATTGAAACAGACTCTTTCAAAGACACACCTCTCTCTGAATCAGTGTTAGAGTAATTTATGCACCTGACCAATATAGTAGAACCGTTTGAGAATCAAGCCAACCAACAGTGGCATATTTTGGATTTCTGCTGCCTTAGGCCGAACTAAGTGCATACACCTGCCTCTCACAAACTTTACTCCACGTCTGCACCTTCACCAGAGTCCGCCCCTTCAACAAACTTTGCCTGTCTCGCCCAATAGAAACCCCCTGACCAATATCTTGTCCCATTTTCTTCTCCATAACAACAAACAACATTTTTCAGGCTGACAGGATTTCTAATCCCAAATGAAGCCTGTTATCTTGATGGGTGTTATGGTAGTTGAAATAGTGTTTTGATGCCTCTGCTGCCGAGAGTTTGGAGATGGCAGTGTGTTCTACAGTCAGTTGAATGCATTAGAGGTACTTGCCAAGGCCTACTGCCTACTTTCTATTAGATCAGAAAACAATCCTTTAGAGGAAGTGAGCAGAGCATAAGCTGTCTACCAACTGGACACAAACGAGGGAGGAGTGGAACGAGGAATTTTGGTATTAATACTAATATCTGGTTTCTCCCGAGTTGCCTGCTGTAAACCCATGAGGAGTACCTAAATAGGTCTGTAATATGGATGCTTCCGGCAACATAACTACATTTCTACACGCAGCCTTATTATATGTTATAATTTACATATAACATGGAAATGGTTCAGGTGTATCTTAAACAATGTTGATTAAAAATGATCTAAACCTCCTTGTTATGGTTACAGCTCTGGTGTTAGAAGGAGGCATGAAGGAAACAAGGCAAGTTGCCACCTGCTGCAACCCATGTACCTCCAATCACTAGGCCTGGAACACCATTAATAGATGGCAAAATCACAAGGGAAATGTGTAAACTCTGCGTGGGCATAAACACCTAAGTGAAATAAAAACAGTTGCAGAACGTTCCATAGCGCGGTAGAGTAATGGATAAGGGAGACCCTGAACATTCATAAGTGGTAGATACACTTGACATCGTTGCTGTTTGTGCCATTGTCCAAAATACCCAATAATCCAAAGGTTTAACTGAATAATGGGTCAGGCTTTGCAGCATAGCGTTACCTTTGTGTGTGTGGTTTAGGCTAGGTGTCATGCCAGCTTGCGTTTGTGGTAATTTAAATGTTTTGTTAGTTCTTAGAGTTGTTGAGACTGTGCAATACATAGGAACATTTTGAGATGTGTAGTTTATGGAATTAGATTTCCTGCTATATAAGGATCTGTTTTACAGGAAAAGTCATACCTTACATTTAAAATCTAATTCATGTAAAGGTTACTTATGAACGTAACTGTTATGCATTGTGTGGCATACCTTGCATAGGCATTTATTTAATATTATATAATGATGCATAATTTTTAACCTTTACTTTTCTGGAGGGAAACCCCTAATTTATGCAATGATATGAACATAAATGTGTTTGCTTAACGCAGTGTCTGTGTCTGTTGATTAGCATGTGCTCCAATGATAATGGCGAGTGGTACCTATAAAACCAATGAGGTTCTGGACTTCTGGCTGCTTTGCATATAAAGGAGCATTCTGGGAACATAAGAATGACCAAAGAGGTTTATATCTGTCAGATATGTTTGTGAGAGTTGTATGACTGACTCACTGAATACCTTATGCGTGCTGGGTTTGGTACACACATTTCATTTTCTTTCTTTCCTTTTTTAACAAAAGTTACTTTAAAAATACATCTTTCGTAAACATCAAGTGTGTATAGAAGTTTGCAAGCAAAGACTTAAGCAGTCTGAGTGCAATGACAGCTAAGGGCTTGAAATCACTCCCGCTTTGTTGTGGATCAGCCAGATTCCAAGAAACAAAACTAACTTTAATAAAAATTAATAAAAAGGGGCAAGTAAAATAAAATCAACTGCTATATAAATGTTTTTCCAGTGGCAATTTGCCGCGCTAGGCCGGAGCCTAGTGGGCCTAATTAAATACATCACTGTGGTAACATTCATCTTGAAATGGCTCGACTGTCGAACCCCTTGTGAACTATTTGAATAGCACTGCCTGGACGGTGCATCGAACCACGCAGAGCCCCACTTGAACACCGACTTGACACCAATTTGCTATCTGGACCAATGCAACTCACTGCATTCAAATGCCATTCAACCTGCAAGAACAGCACCCTGAAGCCCACATCAATGCTGATGAACCACCCAGGCACAAGAACTGAGTTCTGTTGAAAGGCCCATATTCCCTGATCATTGTTTGGGACCATAGTGACTGAGAAGCCCCCTTTTGCATCTGTTCCTAATAAAGCAAATCCTTTTCAAGTTTCATTACTGCAATTACTTGCCTGTTCACCCCAGCTCATTTACCCAGAGTACTATTGAATAGAATATCTGCATTTATTTGTGTGACCTTTCAGGGTTGGAGATGTGCTTGGGTTTTCTAGTCAGTTGTTTAATTCTTGGTTGTTTAATTCAAATATAAATATTTTAATAGAACCTTGATTTAACATTCTTTTATTTTGGAGTCTTTGTACTATTGCTGTTTGAGTGGCTAATGTTATCACCTGACATCCCTGCTGCGAGTACAGCCTGCCATCGGACCAATTTACTACAGAAGGCGATGGAGGTATGCCCGTTGGGCTGTGTCTGCTGTACCTTTTTGACTGGGATCACTGCTGGTTTAGAAGTAGCGTGGGGCTGAGTAGGCGGTTAAGCCACTACCCATCCCTGTACTCCTGTAGAGCAGCAGTCATTTCATCACACACGGGAAGTTAAAGTTTGCATCTCTTGTGGATTTGGATTTGCTATGTGCCACAGTGGCTCTTCCTTCCCCATTGGTGGCTCCAGCTTACTTTGTGGTGCCAGATACACTCCTTTTATTAAACCTTTAGTTCAATCCCTGCACCTCTTACCTGTTTGTATGATTCCCTACATGTGTTCTGTCCCAATTCATTCAGCAGGATTGACGTTCATCACATAAAGTTTTGGAGTTTCGGGCGGTGGGATGCGTAAACTGAACATAGTTCTATTTTCTTTTGATGCCTCACATGTAAGAGTCTTTGGTTGGGAGCCACTTTGCTTTGGTGTGTTAAGTGTTGCATCAGTTAAAAAAGTGGGGAACATCATGCTTCCATGCAGTGGAGTAACTTTGCTGAAAATGTTGGGGGGGACATGACATCTGAAGAAAAGGTGTCCCAGCCAAATGAATGGGGACAAAATGGTGTGCCATGAAAGTTGGGGGGACAAACCCCCTTGCCCCCCCTAAAATTACGCCCATGCTTCCATGATATTATGTACCTCACGCTACCAGCTTGCATGGAGCCTAGACACATTGTACCATAAATGCACAAACACATATAAAATATTTACATTGAACATCTCTAAGCAGAGTTAGCTGCATTATTCTTATCATACAACAAAACTTAACTCCTGTGTATTTTCTGCTGAACGTGCACCCAAAAGAACGTATATGCACATGTCTTCCTTCTGTGCTTACTGGTGTAATAAATCATGTCTGTATTTGACTGGCTTGCAGGCTTGCAATGCTTTATTCACATTTCTCCATTTTACTACTATGAAAACGTTCACAATTACAATGTACATATTCAATTAAATGCGCAATCAATAAGATATCAAAAAGCATTAACTTCAATTATTGACAATTAGCATGCTTAATTTATAGTGACAAAGCTTTCTTTGAAAAAGTTTCAAGTGCATAAATAACTTCCATATCTCCTGCTTTTACAAGTTTTACTGGAGACTTAGGGCCTCATTGCGAGTTTGGTAGTATGACCTGTGGTAATACCACCAAACTCTTGAAGGGTCCACATGATTCAGAGTCATGCAGGCCCTTCAGTTATTCTCCATTCTCCATTCTAGAGTGCCATTTGACTCCTTTGGGGATTGCATATTCGCACCAAGGGAGGGCGCTGAGCCAGTCAGGTGGCTGGAACTGCATATTTCTGTAACATTGTAAGCTTTGCATATTCTTACTTCTGCGCCCTGCTACCTCTGGGTTTGGCGCACATTATAAATAAATAAACAAACAAACAGCGGGCGAGAACATACATTCATTGCCTGTTGTTTCCAGCCCCCCAAGACCCTTCCCTGGGTGGTGCCATTTTTTTTTTCTTTTTGAATGTGGGCAGGCTATAGGGAGCCTCTCCCTGTTGCCTCCCCACCCCCTACTAGGGTGACCAGACATCCCATTTTTGCCTGGACTGTCCCGGAATGTGCCCCTCTGTCCCGGTGTCCAGAGACTTTTTTTTACTATAAAAACCCCGTCCCGGGATTTGAGGGCCGGGGGAAGACTCCATTGAGGATTACTGCATGCAGTACGTTTGTGGTGACTCGGAGTCATGAAGGCCCTTCAGTTATTCTCCATTTTGGAGTCCCAGTGAACTGTATTGTGGATTGCATTTTACTTCATGCAGTGAGTATGCGCTGACTGGAAGGGTCCGCATGATTCAGAGTCATGCAGGCCCTTGTGAGCATGCGCTGACTGGAAGGGTCCGCATGATTCAGAGTCATGCAGGCCCTTCTGAGCATGCTCTGACTGGAAGGGTCCGCATGATTCAGAGTCACGCAGGCCCTTGTGAGCATGCGCTGACTGGAAGGGTCCGCATGATTCAGAGTCACGCAAGCCCTTGTGAGCATGCGCTGACTGGAAGGGTCCGCATGATTCAGAGTCACGCAGGCCCTTCAGTTATTCTCCACTGGACCCCATTGGGGACTCCATGTTACTGCATGCAGTGAGTATTTTAAGTGGTAACGGTTTTGTGGGAAGCAAATGTCCTCCACACAAAACCTGGCCGTTTTTTTTAGCAAGACTTTTCTTTTTTTACTGTACTCTCTTAATGCCGCTCTTAATGTTTTATTTCTAAAATTAAAGTCTTAACAATGACCGTCTTAAATGATCAAAATTCAGAAGAAAGCGAGATCGTCAAGCCCATAAACATGACACAACAGACCTCAAATTTAGAATCTCTGCACTTTGCCTCCCCCAGCATAAGCACATTCACGCGCGCAGTGCAGCTGAGGTGTATGCACTCTGTAAACAATTGAGATGTTTCTAAATCTGTCTGAAAGGTTGGTTTATTGATGACTTGGTGGATTGTGGGATATTTCTCTCCTTTGACATGATGATGGATGAGTGACATGTAAATGGAGCACAGAAAGAGGTGGTAGCTACTGAGTCAAGGGCACAGCAACTTCCTTTGATGAATCCGGCGTGATAAAATAGCAAGGCTGGAAACCAAAAGTAACCTTGCAAAGATACCTCTGCCCTCGCCACATTCCAGCGAGCGAGTGAGCACAACAAGGGAGCGCGGCCAGCTGCGGGGTTTCAAGGTTCTGCGCCGAGGAAAATGCTGGACAAATGGGGTTCATTTGTTGCTCATAACGGTACCACTTTTCAACAAACGTTTCAGAAAAAGAAACGTTTAACAAGCCTTTCTAAAGGTGCACTGAGAAACTATTCAAATCCTCGGCGAAGCAACAGCAGCAACAAATAGGTGTGATTTTGCAATGATGCCATGTTTTATTCATTAACTGTTTGCTTTGCACTATATATTAGAAAATAAAAACCTTAAAGGCATGGTCTAGTAAAAAAATGTATTTAAAAAATAGATAGGCAACATAAAAAAAAATACTAGCATTCTCTTTTTTAAAACTTCCTATGTAAAATTTTGAGCTATTCAAGCTCAAAATTCGCAAAAGCAAGCATATGGGCACATCCATTTTGTGAAATGGATGCCCTCCTGTGCTGGCTTTTGCTTTTGCGGCACTAATGAAGGAAAAGCCAGCCAGCTGTAGTAAACAAAAGCTACCGCTGGGTGGCTTTCCCTTCATTAGTGCTGTACGCTGAGGACGGGGACCGGAGACCAGAGCAGGAAAGCTGCAGCTGAATCTCGGTAAGTGCTATTTATTTAAAAAAAAAAAAATAAGCACTAGCTGCGTTTTTTTTTTCTAAGTTTTCCGGGCTGGAGGAGCCCGGAAAACTTAGAAATAAAACCGCAGCTTTAAAAACGTATTTATGTTTGCGGTCGCTTTTGAAGCGACCGCAAACATAAATACAACGTTATTGTGTTGGAAAACGCTGCGGTTTTTCTTTCCAAGTTTCTCAGGCTGCTCCGGCTCCTCCTCCTCCGTTTTTAAAGCTGCGGTTTTATTTATAAGTTTTCCGGGCTCCTCCAGCCCGGAAAACTTAGAAAAAAAAACGCAGCTAGTGCTTATTTTTTTTAAAAAATAAATAGCACTTACCGAGATTCAGCTGCAGCTTTCCTGCTCTGGTCTCCGGTCCCCGTCCTCCGCGTACAGCACTAATGAAGGGAAAGCCACCCAGCGGTAGCTTTTGTTTACTACAGCTGGCTGGCTTTTCCTTCATTAGTGCCGCAAAAGCAAAAGCCAGCACAGGAGGGCATCAATTTCACAAAATGGATGTGCCCATGTGCTTGCTTTTGCGAATTTTGAGCTTGAATAGCTCAAAATTTTACATAGGAAGTTTTAAAAAAGAGAATGCTAGTATTTTTTTTTTTATGTTGCCTATCTATTTTTTAAATAACATTTTTTACTAGACCATGCCTTTAAGAAAGAGATGTACCCACAAAGATTTGAACAGATCGTCCATCCATGGGCGTAATTTTAGGGGGGGCAGGGGTGTTTGTCCCCACCAACTTTCATGGCATACCATTTTGTCCCCATTCATTTGGCTGCGGCACCTTTTCTTCAGATGTCATGTCCCCCCAACATTTTCAGCAAAGTTACACTTATAAACTATCTTTCATTCTTAAAGGTTGTGTCGACATTTGCGAGATTCCCCAAGCCAGACAGTGCATTTTCATTCTTATATATTCAGGTCCTCTTAGTCACTTCCAGTGAGAGGGGCTGGCCCATTTTGCATTTGTAAGCTCTCTATAAGAAAAGCGTCTGAGGGTATGAACGGCGAATTAGGCTAATAGTACCCCTGTCGGAATAAAAAGTATATCGTGCCTCCTACTGTAATAAATATATTAATATTGGCCTACGCCAAGCTGCTCAAAAGTCACTTGCGAGATCTGTGTTACAAGGTCCTGACCTTTAATCCATGTAGGCTGCCATTTTAGGTCAAACCGCCATTTTAGGATTTATGTGGAAAAGTCACCCTGTGAGCTAAAATGGAGGACGATGTCATTGCAAAATACAATATGGCCGTCTTGACCTCTGTACATCGCTAATGTGTAATCTGCCTACAGGCTACTTGTTGAGGTCAAGAACTGAGACCTCGTCCTACGTTGACCCATGTGTAAAAGGATTACTCGCGCAATGAAACCAATCCATGAGTATATATTATGATAATGTATTTTGTATTGAACAAACAACATCTGTTTTACTATATTGTATTAATGTTTAAGAAGACCTGCAATACGAAACTGAGAATACACAGTTAATGCATACACTTCTTATTACATGTAATAAAGAACAAACCAGTTAGATGCGGTTATTTGAGACTCAGCAACGAACCCTAGAATTGGTGATGTATAAAGTAGAATATTAACCCGAAGAGGGGTTGGCCATAGCGCTCACAAAAGGTATAAAAAACAAATGCATTCTAATGTACAGTCTCTCACTGAACACACTGAACCACGCTGGAGTACGTTGTGTTGTACTGAGGGCCGATAGCTATCTGACTTTGCACTGTTCTGTAACTGATTTCGATAGAGAATAAAGTACTTTGTATGTTCCTTTGTAACCTGTGTGTGGTGTATTTCCTTTTGGGGTACTCAGCCTCGATATTTTGTTTCTGTTTTCACAGTTGGCGCCCAAATAGGGACCCTCAAGTTTGATGCCGGATTGTTGAAGGTTGACAATTGCTATCGGACCGGGATCGGACGGTGTAAAAAAGTAAGGGGCCCCTGGATGAGACGCGACACCTCAGCAGCGCTGCACGATCCGATCCCTGGACGACTAGCCTGTGGTCTGAGATGGCATCTTGACGAGGGTCCACTTGTCGAGGTGGGCAGATTTGCCGAAATCACCATACACGAAAAAAGATTAGTTAGGTAAGATTCTCAGAAGTACTGATCGGTCCTCCTTAGGTTTGGCCAGGTGAGTCGTGACCCGATTCTTAATTTAACCCTGGCAATTTGAATTTTGGCGCATTGTATCCGCAGACACAATTATTGACCAGGTAACACCAAGAATTTTAGATATGCCTGGTAAATTGTCTACCTGCTCCCCAGCTGCCGGATCTCACCATATTGATGGAATCAATGGCCAAAAACTTTGCTGCCTTCCACGAGAAGTTGGACGACATCAACGCCAACGTCGCCTCGCTCAGGACACGAGTGGATCAGGCCGGAACTAGGATCACGGAGGCTGAGACTAGGGTATCGTCCAATGAGGATAACATACACACACTACAGGATACGGTCGCATCCCTGACCCGTGAAATGAAAAATGTGAAAGCGAAGTGCGAGGATTTGGAGTCGCGCTCCCGCAGGAACAACCTGCGCATTATTGGGGTCCCCGAAAATGCCCTTAAGGGACGCATGGAAGACGCAGTCGAATGTCTACTTAAAGATCTCCTAGGGAACCCATCCTTGTCATCATTCTTTACAGTTGAGCGAGCACACCGGGCCTTATCCCCACGCCCCAAACCTGGTGATATACCCAGACCCATCATTGCCAGGATCCTGAACTATCGAGACAGAGACCTTATCCTGCGCCTGGCGAGAGAAAAGGGTGACCTGCGCTGGGAAGCCCATACGATCAGAATCTTCCCGGATTTTTCCGTCGGAGTGCAGCAAGAGAGGAGGCAATTCTTGGGCGTCAAGAAACTCCTTAGAGAGCGCAATGTTCCCTATGCCATCCTGTTCCCCGCGAGACTCAAGATTACTCACAACGGAAAACTTTTCTTTTTCACTATCCCTGATGAGGCAACGAGATTCATCGAGGCGCAGATCCCACTCCCTAACCCAGCGGGGGCCCGCCTCAATAATGCATAAGCATATCCTGATCTACCTGTCTATGCTAACCCTATCTGGTGATCCTATCCATCCAACGTGAAAATGGCAACCTCGCTTTTCAATTAGCAAATGTTGATCCCTGTTGCCAATGACTGGGCTGCCGGCTCTTGCCCCAATGCTTGAAACACATAGTGTCACTTGTCCTTGTTGCAAAAGTTCGGCTGGCTGCCCTGACCACACCTGCTTCCGTACTCTATTCACTCGGACTGGCCCACAGACTACAGGGATCATGCACTGGATCCGCCCTCCGCAGAAGCCCACCTTGGGCAGTACTCTGTCCACTTCCACAGTTCACAACGCCGACTACACGGCAACGGCGCGCCTCTCTGCAGCTGCAATGTTATTCTTTGTTTTCACCTTGTTGCCACTGTTTCTGGGCCCCCGTTGGGCCACGGTGGGGACACACCCCCGTTGGGTGCTGCCCGCCGACTGTTGTCTAGATGCGACCTCTGGCCCCGCTGGAGACGCCTGGGCAATGGGAACTGATGGCACTTGTGTTTGGGAAGGGGGGGTCTACACTGCAAGTTGTGGGTGGGCAGTGAGGGAGGGGGGCACAAAAAAAGGGGAGTTTGTTAATGGAAAAGGCATGGAAGAGGGGTGCACGATTGCAGCACTATGTGTGTGTTCGTCAATGGGCTCTGTTACACTGCACGTAGGAGCCTATCGCAGTTGGGATGTCCCATAACACTGCCCTATGTCTATTAATATTATGACATGGAATGTTCGGGGGTTGAGCAACTTTACCAAGGCACGTAGAATTACTGCATACGCCCAAAGACATGGAGTTAAGGTACTCCTTCTGCAAGAAACACATGCCTTAGGGCGATTAGCTGCTTGTCTCGCCCCTAGCTGGGGCCCCACCAGATACTATACAAAATACTCCACTCAGGCTAGAGGAGTACTCACTCTGGTTCACAAATCGGTCCAGTTCCTGCTGCGCACTAGTCACATTGACCCTGAAGGCAGGTATGTAATACTCCACTGTCTACTGGCGAATAGGGAATGCCTGTTGGTAAACACATATGCCCCTAACTTTGATGCGCCAGAATTTTTCGACACAATTACCTGCGTTTTGTCGAAATATGCAGGGGTCCCCATCATATGGGGGGGGGACATGAATCTGACACTTGACACCGTCCTAGATAGGTCTGGGATTGCTCGTAGGGCTGTCACGCGCGCGGCAATTAGGCTGCGCACACATATGGATTCACTAGGACTCAGGGATGCATGGAGAGTCCTCCACCCACAGTCAAGGGAGTATACCTTCTACTCTTCGGTGCACGACAGTCTATCGAGGATAGACCTATTCCTCATATCGGGCGAATTGGTTAGCAAGGCCGCAAATGCACAGATACACCCGCGCACACTCTCGGACCACTCCCCAGTAACGTTGCAAATCACACTGGAGCGTGACCAACCCTCCCGCTCAACATGGCGATTCAAATCTGAGGCCCTCCAAGATATAGTCTTCAGGGCCGAAATTTTGGCCGACATCAACACTTTCTTTGAATGCAACAACAGACATGACACCTCTGATGGAGTGCGCTGGGAGGCCTTTAAGGTCTTCATTAGGGGGATGTGTATCTCCAGGGAAGCTGGGGTCCTCAAAGCCATTAGAAACAGCTTGCATCGGTCGGAGGGGAAGCTTAAAGACCTCGAAAAGCAATATGCCTCCACCCCTTCCCCGATCATACTGGCACAAATCAGGTCGGAACTTGAAACATTCGAGGCTCATGCCCGAAGGGAGCTACAGTACTATACCCGCCCGATGGCTGCCCGGAAATATGGCGAGGGGGACAGACCCGGGAGGACACTTGCCAGACTGGCCCGTGCAGAGTGTGGCAAAACACGCATAGACTGTGTCCATGATGCCTCCGGAACTCTGGGCTGGTCTGACCAACACATTCTAGAAACCTTCACCGCATTCTACACAGCCCTATACGGTCCCCGACAAGAACACAGTCTGCAGGACACCGACCTCCTTCTTGATCAAATCCCCATGACCCTCATCTCCCACGACACAAGGAACCAGCTGGAGGTCCCGTTCACTCTTGATGAGATAACCACCGCCATATCGAGCTGCCCCAAAGGCAAAGCACCTGGCCCTGACGGTCTCACCTCAGAGTTCTACCAGGAACATGTAGCCACCCTGGCACCCAGACTCCTTGAGGTCTGGAACGAATCGCTCGAACTAGGTACGCTGCCCCATTCTCTACGTGAGGCTCTTATAACCGTACTCCCCAAACCGGGCAAGCCACCGGAAGAATGCGGGTCTTATAGACCCCTCTCCTTAATAAACACAGACACAAAAATATTTGCCAAAATCGTTGCGAGCAGGTTCCTCCCGATAATGTCCTATCTGGTCCACCCGGATCAGAGCGGATTTGTCCCTGGCAGATCCACGTCTCTTAACATTCGACGACTGTTCAATGTCATGTCCAGAATCGATCCCGATGCCCATGCCGTGGCAGTTACTCTCGACGCCCAAAAGGCGTTCGATATGGTGTCATGGCAATACATGTGGGCAGTTCTCCATAAAATGGGAATTGCCACGCGAATGATATCATACATTAAGCTGTTATACACTGACCCGGTGGCCAGAGTTCTTATCAACTCTAAAGTCTCCCCCCCCTTCGCGCTGTATAGAGGCACTCGCCAAGGTTGCCCGTTCTCCCCAATACTCTTCGCACTCGCTATTGAACCCATGGCCGACAGTGTCCGGAACAAACATGCTCGGAAAGGCATACGTATGCAAGACACCCCAGAGATCATCTCATTATACGCAGATGATGTACTCTTATACATCAGAGACCCAGCTGCTCACTTAGATCCCATTCTCCGAGATATAATTAAAATAGGTACATTCTCAGGTTTCACAATCAACTACACTAAGTCCGACATCTTCCCACTCACGGCGGCGACCCCCCGACCGGATTGTGAGTTCCCCCTTCGCTGGTCGCCCGAGGGCATCGGTTACCTTGGAGTGCGGGTCTCCCTCGGTAAGCCATCATTGTTAGCTGACAATTACACAGCTATGGCGCACCTAACGGAGTCCCGGCTGTCGAGGTGGCGTGCTCTGCCGCTGTCCCTGTCGGGCAGGCTCTCTTTGATTAAAATGATTATTGTCCCTAAGCTGCTCTACATTTTCGCGAATGTGCCAATCTGGCCCGGAAAGCGATATTTCAGGGACCTCCACGCGGCCTGCGCCCGCTTTCTGTGGCATGCGGGAGCGGTGAGGAAAAAGTGGCAGCATATGACTCTCCCTTATGAGAAGGGGGGCTTCACTGCCCCGGACTTCGCAAAGTACTGGATTGCCGCACAAGCACAACACGCCTCACACTGGTATACATTTACAGACCCTCCCCCACATGTGAAATTAGAGACACTGGCATGCGAGGAAATTAACCCCCTATCCCTCATTCTGCACCACACATTCCGAGCTGATGCCCCTGCCAACCCGGTGGCGGCCACGATCTTGGCTTGGAGGCGATTGCTGCAGGCAAACACCGGCCACCACCCATACTACAAATGGCTGCCCATCTGGCAGTTCCCGGGTCTCAGCCCCACTCATGATAAACCCCTAATTGAACGCTGGGACAGCCTTGGTTACCGAGCGTTGACCGACCTTTTCCCTGACGGGAAGTTCATTACCCCGCAGACGTGGAGACCCGGTCACACCGGCTCGGCACTCGAAATGCTGCAGTACTTCAGATTAAGAGCAGCAGTTCGGGCTTGGTGGCCCTCCTACCCAGATGAGCCCCCAGACTCCCCTGAAATCCAATATATAGCCAACTCGGCCGGAGCTAGGGGCATAACTTCATCGCTGTATAGGTCGCAGATGGCTAGCATTGATTTGGCACTGCAGCCGGCGCGCGACTTGTGGAGTGATGAACTGGGTGTCCCCCTCTCGGATGTATTGTGGAACAAGATGTGTTTGCACACACGTAAAACCTCCCTCAACGCTAGATATAGATGTATGCAGTATAAACTCCTAAACCGCCTATACTACACGCCGCACAAGGTGGGACGGTTCACCCCAGGCCAGGCTCAGTTGTGCCCTAGATGCAAATCCACTGCTGCTGATCACATACATATGTTTTGGTCCTGTGTGGCCCATATTGGGAGGCCATTATTGCAGCGTTATCTGAAATAATAATGACCCGAATCTCTCCTGCACCACTTGCAGTTCTGTTTGGTGTGTGGGACGAACCTGAAGCTAGGAAGATGGCTAGGTTTCTGAATGTTGCTACCATGGTAGCTAAAAAATGTATCCTACAATGCTGGAAACGCCGCTCTCCCCCATCATTCGAGATGTGGCTAAGGGCCCTCACCTGGACTCAGGCGTGCGAGGAGGACTACATTAATGCCCTCCCATTGTCTTCCCGCCCCAAAAACGTATGGTCAGAGTTCTGTAGCTACCTGAACAATAAGGAGGACACTGTACGGGCATCATCACCTCTACCTGATGAGTTAACCCCTGCTGCCGATTAAAAACTCTGTACTATATGCATGAGCGCTCAGCTCCCTGTTTAAGACTCGCAAGATGTGTAGTGTGATACATGTAACTGCATTACCAACTGATATGCGCACTGTGTTTGTAATCTGTACTCTTTCTATGCCAATAAAAAAAAAAAAAAAAAAGAAAGAGATGTCGAGTTTTGTCATATGGTATGGAGGAATGGTGGACACACCTCCACATCGGAGAAAGTAAATCCCTGCTGTTCTCAATGATGCGATTCCTCGACCAAATGCAAACGCGGCTAGAGGAAATCTCTCCACATGATAAGGACAAATTAACCACAAACGAATGATTAGACGACTAGTGGAGACACGGATCAAGGAAGTCATCAACTCTACATTCAGAGTCCTGAAAACGGAAGGCACAAAGCGTACAGAACGAAAAGAGAACTAGAAAAATCGCCAGAATATAGAGACATCATTGTGTAGGCGAGATAAGTAAAGGGGAAAAAAATGTCTTCCAGTGCAATGTACACTCTTGCTTTTAGAGGCAATTGTTACATTTTAAAAAGTGTTTTGCGATTTTGTAAGAAGTAAGTGCTTAAAAAAAAAAAAAAGTTTTCAAAAAGTTTGTAAAAACTGAATGAAAAATAAAAAAAAAAAAAAAAAAGAAGCGCATAATGGGGGCATATTTGCCACTCATCCTCTGACACACTGCCTTCTTTAGCTCTCTCTCTCTCGCTCCGCAAGGCCCCTCTTCCACTGCCTATCATTGCACACCCGAATCCACCATTGCACATCCCCCCTCCTCTCTGTGCTCTGGTGGTCACCTCTCCCTCCATTTCCTGTGCCTCTCTCTGGTCGCCTTTGCCACAAACATCTTTTACTCACATTCCCTCACTCTTCTTTCGATCACTCCCATTATAGCCTCATGTGTCTTTTCCTCCATGTATGGTTCTTTTCTCCCTGCCCTATATCGATCCCCCCTCCCATCCTCTCTTCTTCTCCATTACTCTCCCTTGTTTCATTTTACTTCGATCATCCTTTCATCCTCCTTGTCCTAACTTGTACCATGGTCCTCCTTTTATCCATTCTTCCCTTCCATTATATCTCTTCCCTACTTCCTTTCCTCCACTCACAACTTCCCTGCTTCTCCTTCATCTTTCTGTCGACCCCCTTTCCCAACTACTCCTCCCTTCTTTTCCCAACATTGTCTCACTCTCCCACTCCTCCTCTTCACTTGATTTCAGTCTTACTCTTTCTCTTCTATCAGCTCACTCGCCCTCACTGCCCGCCTCACCACTTATTTCCTGTCACCACCCCGCCTCCTGCCATACTCCTTTCCTATGTCTGATTGTGTGTGTCAGTGTCTGCATGAGCGAGAGGTGCTTGGGACAGCCCCACAGGCAGGCAACGTGACAAGTTTTCCTGGGCATCATGATAAATTGAGCATGGTATGTGTTATCACTTGGATAGACCAGACTGGCATTTTGGTGCAGCCAGTCTAGTCCAGCCCTTCCTTACTAGTGTTGCATGACTTTCTTTCTGGGCATCTATGATAAGGCAAGCATGATATGATATGATATGATAAGGCATTTGTAACGCGCCTATACACAAGTGTTTCAAGGCGCGACGAGGCGGGGGGGAACAAGGGGAGACAGACAACGATCTTACTAGGCCAGGTGTCATTCAGATCGCGCAAGTGCAAGGGTAGAGGGGAAGGGAAAAGTGCATGGGGGAAAGGGAGAGGGGAAAGTGCAGTACAGGGTTATTAGCATACAGCATACAGGATAAATAACAAGGGCCAGCTGGTGGCAAGTGCGAGGTAAGTGCAGACAAGTGCTGGGAAGGGGGGCTGTATGGATACAGACACAGTCCCGTAGTGCAGGGGTTGCCGTGGAGGCAGTGCAGGGGAGAGTGGCTGGGCCGAGAACGGTGAATGGCCCAGTTGCAGATTCAGTGCAGTTTCAGTAGTATTAGCAGGGGAGAGGGGGAGAGAAAGCGGAGGCAAAGAGGAAGGTTTTGAGGTGCTTCCGGAACCGGAGGTGGTTCTCCTCAAGTTTCAGGGAGGCAGGAAGGCTGTTCCAGAGGGAGGCCCCTGCAGTGGAAAGAGATCTGCCCCCAACTCGTTTGTGGTATGTGTTATCCCTTGGCTAGACTGCCATTTTGTGGGCAGCCAATCTAGTCCAGCCCTTCCTTACTAGTGTGGCCGGACTTTCTTTCTGGGCATCTATGATAAGGCAAGCATGGTATGTGTTATTCCTTGGCTAGACTGCCATTTTGTGGGCAGCCAATCTAGTCCATCCCTTCCTTACTAGTGTGGCATGACTTTCTTAATGGGCATCTATGATAAGGCAAGCATGGTATGTGTTATCACTTAGCTAGACTGGCACTTTGGGGCATCCAGTCTAGTCTAGCCTTCCTTACTAGTGTGGCCTGACTTTTTCCTGGGCATCTATGATAAGACAAGCATAGTGTGTGTCATCACTTGGCTAAACTGGCATTTTGGGACAGCCAGTCTAGTGTAGCCTTTCCTTACTAGTGTGGCATGACTTTTCTTCTAGGCATCTATGATAAGGCAACCATAGTATGTATTATCACTTGGCTATACTAGACTGGCATTTTGGGGACGCAAGTCTGGCACTTCCTTACTGTGTGGTGAGTAACTGATAATAGATGTGGTTAGTAGTGTAATGTTTTATGAATGAAATATATATCAGGTAAAAAAACTGTGCCAGTTTTGCCTTGAATTTGAGCATCCCATTTAGCAGTCAGTGAAGGAGAAAAATAATGCTGAAACATACCAATTATAGAAATTGTTTTAATTTATAATTGAACACCAAATAAATGCTGAAACATACAGACATAATGCATGAAAACGTATGCCTCCTAGTTATTCCTGCAAAAGTAGGGAAATGGTAGTGACATGAGCAATCTAACCGGTGCCCCGTGAGGAGCTCTTCACCCTCCCTCCCCGGCATCAAAACCTGGCTCCGCCACTGGCTTTAATCAGGACTCAGCCAAGAATCGCCCGACACCCTCCACTGGTGTGCAGCCCAACTCAAGACTGCCGTCTTTGAGCGCACGCACAGCTACCCAGAAATGCCCCAGATCTCAGATTTTCTCTTTCTCAATCCTCTTTTGATTCTTCCTTCTCTCAGCAGAAAAACCAAAAGCCAAAACCCCACCTTCTCTATTTTGCTCCCTTTCCAAACCTTCCCTTTGCCAGCCTCTTTTCTTATGGCTCCCTACAAAACGTATACCACATTCCAGCCCTGGCAGTGATGTCATCCATCGATCAGACATCTCTAGCATGGCCAGATCTTCTTTGTAGGTTTCCAGAAGGCTCTCTATTCCTCTTCCAGTCACCCTTCTACAGAGTTCAGCTCGATGTTGCTTTCCCAACCCGGGTGGATATTTGAAACCTTTCCCTTCTAATTTCCTGTACTCTAAACAATGCACTGCTTTAAGCAGAACGATTCTGCAAATGCATTCTGGCCCAGCACCTCACTTCATTGCTTTAACACAGTGTTACTTTGTACATTTTGTTTTCCAAACCAGCATTTCAGTGTAATGTGCGTGTAGCCCCATTTTGCACCCATGGTTTGCACCATTCTTAACACTGATCATTTTAGTATGTTAGGGTTAATTATTAGTGTGTCAGGGGATTCGTAGTTTTATGTTGTTTAGTCCCTATGCTACAACTGCACTATGCCAATTCTGTGCTATGCAAAGCTAACCCCTAAATCACCCCTTCCTTAGTTCACCCCCTCACATCAGTGCTTAGCCACACACCCAAACTGGCTGCAATACGATCATCTTTTATACATCGGCACACACCTTCTATAGAGGTCTAATTTGGCGATTAAATTCTTGGCCTAGTTGAAATGCTGCACTACTTGTTGCTCCTACAGTTCCCCACACCAGAACACTTCTAATAGTTCTGTTAAATCACTCCAGTGATGCAGTACCTTCCCGCTTTAATACCACCCTCTATCCAGTGATCTGTTGATTGTAACCTAACCTTTTCTTTCTGGTATCTCATTCCTCGTGTATACTACGTGTTGGCCACGTGTGTGTGTGTGTGTGCGCATGTGTGTGTATGTGTGAGTGTGTGTGTGTGAGAGAGAGAGAGCGAGAGAGAGACTTTGTACAAAACAAATATTGTTCTTAAAAATAAACAAAGCATGCACAGATGGCAAATATTTGCAGCACCAGTAGAACCAATGCCACAATAATAGAGTTTGCCACAATGAATACATTCCCACTGAAAGATGTATTGCAGCTCATGTCAGCGGTCCTATGCCAGGTAATAGTCCATCTAAATGATATTTCAAGAAACTATTTCGGGGCATCTCCAACATATATCAGCCTTTTTTAAATATCACTGTGGGCCTGTGCACCATCTACGCTCTCAGAATTGTAGGACTGGCCCACCTTACTTGTTAGCCCCGGTGACCAGATTTAGATCGTCATATTCAAGTTCAGAACACAGAGTTATTTGGCAGGTCACTGAGACTGCCATGATTTCCACAAATATAAATCGCACATGGCCAAGCCAATAGGCCCCATTGGCACCAACATGTCAAGTACCATCACATGCAAGTACATCTTGTTTATTTAATTGGTTTTTATAACACACTTAACACCTGAGTTTGGTTTTGAAGACTAGGTCCAAGATTCGAACCTCTCTTGCTCTGCTTGGTCTTTCTTCCAAGACCAGCACGTTGCCCCTGTACTACCCTCCGTGAGCATGACCCGCCTCAAAAGCATCAATAGCACCATTGCCATGTTGTTAATCTATGTCACTCACACCATGTAAAGCACTTTAACTGTTGCGAGCCATCCCAAAAATATCACACAGCGTGTACATTACATCACCATTAGTAGTATCCAAGTGACTAACAACATCTAAAGCACAATTGCTATCCCATGTAACCCATATAGCCCTCAATATGCAAAGCACCACTTCATTGCTAGTAATCCCCATAGCTCCTAACTCATGTCCATGTAACACCCAATCACTGTGGACATAGCTCCACATAACCAACTGCATGTAATGCACCATCACTACTGCTCATAATACCTGTAGCCCCTAATACATAAAACAAACACCACTGACATACATACACATATCCAACCATGGACATAGATACACATAACCAGCCATGGCCATAGACATACATAACCAAGGCCATGTAAAGCACTGTCACCATTGCTCATAATCCCCATAACCCCACAAACATAAAACACACAATCACAATTGACACAGATACACACATGCAAGCGCATGTAAAGCACGATCATTGTTTTTTTATTTTTTATTATTACTTGTATTTAATCATAAAAAAAGATTTTTACAAGAGTGAATTTCATCTGGTCGATTTCATATTCGCATTGCGTCTTAAGATCAATGCCAGCCTTACAGTTAGATTAGTTGTTAGGCCGTTGTAAGCCCAACCTCCGGTGTCAGTTTTGTTCTTTCCATTGCCAAGTTCAAAAGTTTAGCAGCTGCCGTAAGCCATCAAGTCTTTTCTCCTGTAATAAGGTGATTCCACCAGATGTATTCGTTTCCCGCGAAGGAGGAGTCTACAGGTTTTTTCCTCTGAACCTGTTCTGATCACTAGAATTTCTTGGGTTGGTAAAACATTTAGGTGAGCTTTTAAGAAAATTCTCATCAGTAATTTGTCAGGGTATCTATTGCAATAATCCATAGGTTCTTTCAATGTATTCATATTCATAGGAAGGTGGGCTAGAAGTTTGTTTGCTGATGCTTTTTCAATAGTGTTAATCCAGTCCAAACATTCCAGTTTTATTTTGATCCTAGTTGGATTTTCCTTCAGTTCTTCTTCGGTAGACACTATTGTCTGTAGTTTTTGTTTTTGGTCCATAGCCCACAGATCCATAGTGTGATTGGAGCCTTTTTCAATTTCTTTTGCCATCATTCGATAGACTCTCCGGGTGAATGATTTTTCTATATAGCTGAAGAGAACTGTGGTCCACCACTGCTTTCAGGGACAGACGGCCACGATCATTGTTGACTCTGCTCCCCAAAGCCTCTAAAATATATAACACACAATCACCATGTACATAGCTCCACATAACCAAGAGCAGTCACCATTTCTCATGCTTCCCATGCCGCCTAAAGTAAATAACACACAATCCACTTGGACATAGATCCGCATAGCCAAGGGCTTGTAAAACGCCATCACCATTGTCCCTAATTCCCATAGCTCCTACAACAAATAACACGCAATCACCATTGACATAGATACACATAACCAAGAGCATGTAAAGCACCAGCATCATTGTCCCTAATCCCCATATCACTTAAAGCATGTAACACATATTCACCATTGACAGAGTTCCACATAACCAATGGCATGTAAAACACTGTCAACACTGCGCCTAAAGCATGCAAACGATAATCACCATTGACATAGATCAGCATAACCAACAGCATGTAAAATAATGTCAACATTGCCCCTAATCCCAATATCCCCCTAAAGCATTAAACACATAATCACCTTTGCCATAGGTCAACATAACCAAGAGCATGAAATCCAACATTACTAGTGCCATTCATCAACTCTCACATGCAGCATCTCTTCCTATGGCTGCTGTTTAGAATATTTTAGCAATATGTTAACATGTGTGAATCTACTGCTATTTGGAAACAGACACACTCCTTTTTAGATATGTTTTGGAAACATTTAATTAAACACTAAAGAAAACGAATGCATACTTATTGAAATGGGTATTTTAAATAACATGGATCATGTTTCATACTATGAGGGACACACTACCTCGAAGCAAAAGCATCAGAGAGTGCTCAGAAAGGAAAGCATGATATAATATGTTATTTATAACCTGATTTAAACCCAGAGGTTTCTATGTGCAGACCGGGGATCGAACCTGTGTTGCTCTGTGTCGTCTTGCTTCCAAGGCGAGCATGTTGCCCCTGAGCTATCCTCTCAAGATATGTTGGAGAGCATACCGAAAGATCAGTTATTGACTGGTGAGCCAGAGTCCCATGGGCAGCCTCCAAGAGGCCCAGCTTCTCCATCTGTACCACTGTGCATGCACACCCACACCAAATCAAAGATGGCAGACTGGCCGTTCTGAGGTTTTGCACATGAGGGGAGAGGGAGAGATCAAAAACCACACACCTGTTGCGAAACGTGTATCACACACCTGCCAATCCTCAAGCTGTTACAATTTAAATTCCCAGCTACAGTCCCTTGCAGCACACCCGATTCAGAAAGGGGTAGTAGGGAGTGTATAATCGGGCAGTTAACACATGACGTCATTGCGCAGTACAAATAGTGGCCATCCCGATTTTCTAAACATGGCAATCGAACCATGCAGATCGCGGAGTAATACAAGGCACTTGGAGGCCTCTAAAATTGATAAAGAGTAAAGTCTTTATTAGGTTGACATTTTTTTCATTGTTGGCCTTCATTTATGTTTCCAATTCAGGGTAATTAATGAGTTACAAGAAAAAACTGTGTGTCAGCATTGAAAAGACTCCAATTGAAACTTTTGACTCTCAAAATTGCGCCTCCTGAAGAACCGCTAGAAACAAATTAGCGGGGAAACACGTGTTGGGGAGCAAACAACCATGACCAATGAAAATATCGTAAATATACTATTGAATGAAGTCAACTCAATTGTTATGGGGAGCAAATAACCAGGACCAATGAAAGCATTGTAAACATATTATTGATTGCAGTCAATTCAATTGTTATTAGGGGAGCTAATAACCAGGATCAAAATAAACACAGTACCTTATTTTTGAATGGAATGAAGTGAATTCAAGTGTTTTTTTTCTTTTCCTTTTATGTGGAACAATTAATAAACAGAGAGACATCAAGTGATATCTCTAGTCATTCATTTTTCGTAAACTACATAAATTAATTGAAAGGTGGAAGCGCAACTTTGGACTTTTCCATTTTCACAGTTATTTCTAAGCCCTGGTCAGCCTCAGGGCAATAAGTCCCAGTTCGCAGCTAACCCCCTTACTTGCTACCACTTTATAATAACAATTATTCCAATTCCAAAAGTGAGCGCCAGTGCTGCCCAATAGGTTTAACTCCTTCATAAACAGTTAACACATGCTGGTGTGGGGAGTGCGAGAAGCAGAGTGGCAAGCAGTGTGAACAAGCAGAGAATGCATACGGTGCAGGAGGAGCACACAGGTAGGAAGGTGCAGGAGGAGGCAAAGGAGCACACAGGTAGGAAGGTGCAGGAGGAGGCAGAGGAACACACAGGTAGGAAGGTGCAGGAAGAGGCAGAGGAACACACAGGTAGGAAGGTGCAGGAGGAGGCAGAGGAGCATACAGGTAGGAAGGTGCAGGAGGAGGCAGAGGAACACACAGGTAGGAAGGTGCAGGAAGAGGCAGAGGAGCACACAGGTAGGAAGGTGCAGGAGGAGGCAGAGGAGCACACAGGTAGGAAGGTGCAGGAGGAGGCAGAGCAACACACAGGTAGGAAGGTGCAGGAGGAGGCAGAGGAGCACACAGGTAGGAAGGTGCAGGAGGAGGCAGAGGAACACACAGGTATGAAGGTGCAGGAGGAGGCAGAGGAGCACACAGGTAGGAAGGTGCAGGAGGAGGCAGAGGAACACACAGGTAGGAAGGTGCAGGAAGAGGCAGAGGAGCACACAGGTATGAAGGTGCAGGAGGAGGCAGAGGAGCACACAGGTAGGAAGGTGCAGGAGGAGGCAGAGGAACACACAGGTAGGAAGGTGCAGGAAGAGGCAGAGGAGCACACAGGTAGGAAGGTGCAGGAGGAGGCAGAGGAACACACAGGTAGGAAGGTGCAGGAGGAGGCAGAGGAACACAATGGTAGGAGGGTGCAGGAAGAGGCAGAGGAACACACAGGTATGAAGGTGCAGGAGGAGGCAGAGGAGCACACAGGTAGGAAGGTGCAGGAGGAGGCAGAAGAGCACACAGGTAGGAAGGTGCAGGAGGAGGCAGAGCAACACACAGGTAGGAAGGTGCAGGAGGAGGCAGAGCAACACACAGGTAGGAAGGTGCAGGAGGAGGCAGAGGAACACAATGGTAGGAGGGTGCAGGAAGAGGCAGAGGAACACACAGGTATGAAGGTGCAGGAGGAGGCAGAGGAGCACACAGGTAGGAAGGTGCAGGAGGAGGCAGAAGAGCACACAGGTAGGAAGGTGCAGGAGGAGGCAGAGCAACACACAGGTAGGAAGGTGCAGGAGGAGGCAGAGGAACACAATGGTAGGAGGGTGCAGGATGAGGCAGAGGAGCACACAGGTAGGAAGGTGCAGGAGGAGGCAGAGGAGCACACAGGTAGGAAGCTGCAGGAGGGGGCGAAGGTGCTGAAAGATCTGACCATGCCATGAAGGAGAATTGCAGAGAGTTGGAAGCACTGGAGAAAGTGAAGGAGCAGAGAGAGTGGGAGCGATGGAAGAGGTGGAAAGTTGAGTAATTTCAGGGAGCAGGAGAAGGGGAGAGAAGGGAAGTTAAAGGCCAAGAGTTGGCAGAATGAGGAGAGAGAGAGGAAAAGGTGTCTAAAGAGCGCAAGACAAGGAACAAGGTCAGAACCAGAGGGGTTTACAAGAAATTCAAAGATTAGGGGGGAGAAAATAGAGTGAGGCTGTGGAGGAGAACTCAAGAAAGAAGGGCAAGACTATCACAGATTGGAAATAGGGAAGAGCAGGAAAGAAGAGGGTGGAGTGGAATGAGGAACACATTTGCAGCAAGACTGAAAGGAAGTCATCTGACAGGAAGCCTCAGGGAGAACAGTAAGCCTTGGAGACAGGCCACCAGGAAGTAGTGAGTGTTGATTTAGTGAGGTGGTTACAAAGATAGTTGTAGGTTATAGGGTGAGGCCCGGGGTCATAAAAGGGCAGGGAGTCTGGACCAAGCTCCTAGAGACCCGTCTGGTCCAGCTTACCACTAGGCGATGCTTCCGGCTTTACTAAGTTAAATTCTAAAACCACAAGGGAGTGCGTACAACAACTGGGCATCCTCTTCCAGTTGGACGTCAGTCAAAGAAGTCCCACCTGTAGCCAAGAGAATAACTCACCCACACACTGTGAGTGATGCTGGAGAGAGATCTGGGGAAAGAGACCATTCTTGTATTCTTGTTGGTGAAACCAACGACTAAGTCGCTGGGTTCCTTATTGGCTAGAAGGGAGGGCTGCTAAAGAGGAAGCACTCATATGCCACTTCTCAAAAAGATACCGTTTCAGCCGGAGAAGAGACCTGGGAGAGACATTTTTTTTTTTCATTTGAACTAAAGATTCAACTGTGCCCTCTGAAAAGAAGGGAGGAGAGACTCTGTGTGACATATCCCTAGCAATATTGTCTTGTTTATTTATACCTCTACAACAAAGTCTCAATATAGATTTCCACATTTAAAATCCCTACAAGTGAAATAGAAAAAGGGCCCTTTCTTAAAAGTGACACCCAGCTGGTTGTTTTCCCAACGGCTTCACGACAGAGAAAAAAGGATGTTGAAAATGATGTTCAGTTATTTGCTTTTGCTGCACTATTCTCTGCATAGTGTATTGTGGGAGAACACACATTAGGAAGCACTCTTTGTCTGTATGCTTAGAAGAGAACACTGGGCTCATGTTTTTAGATGCAACAAACGTTTTCAAGAGCATTATTCATGAGAAGCGTTGGCAGAAATACAAGACTGCCTATTAAAAGAATTACGTTGTCTATTGATTTTACATCAAACTCTGTCTCTCGGCATTCTTCTGCCATTCAACCAAGAGGGATGTCCTTGAAGCCAGTCCTTCGACAACAGATCCAAGGGAGAATCCTGCCAGGCGGTCCCTCAACTACGTCAGCTCAGGGTGGGATTTTTTCTTGATAATCAGGATGGGGCATCATCAAACAGCTGAATACTCCCTGGCTAACAAGGTCAGGCGCTGTACCTTGGCATCCTTGTCCTTGTCAACCTAAATCCCAGCAGGTCTATTCTTGCTAAAAAACAAGCTTCTATGGGGAAACATTCTATGCCAGCCTGAACAATCTCCAAAAGATTGGAAAAATCCAGATGTCCCAGATGGTTAAAACCAGATGGTTCCTCTTTTGGTTTTCCTTAAGAGGGGTTCTTTCCAAATTGATTCTGTGCCTGGGGGCCAATTATGGATTGTAAGTATGAAATGAAAATGTGAAATTTCTGCCTTATGAAATTAACATGGTATTTTTGAGGATGGGTTTTAATATTGAATGAATAAGAAAACACTAGGAAACATAACAATTAACCTAAACACCTGATCTAGATGAATATTAATCTGCGTGGAAAAGGATAACTTTCATGTACATACATCTAGTTTTTGGGGATACCACGATGATGGAGAGATCATAATTACAAAGCTGGGTCTGAACTTCCTAATGTGTCAGAGGAATTTTACCCATCCACACAAATACATCTGACTCATTCATTATCTATATAAAAAAGAAAATTAAAATTGCAATTTAAAATGAAATCTGTAAATCTGTAACCCATATGTTGAATAAAATCAGCACTCTATGTCGAGGTGCATTATTGAAAGTGTGCTGTTTTTCATCTTAAAGATGTTTAGCACATGCAAAGGAATTAGATATTGTTATTGGTACACATTGTTTTGAAGTTGTATGTTTCTAGGAAACTATCTGACCTAGATTTATGTTACATTTGACATTTTCATCTGAGAGAGATGACTGAAGGTCTCATTCATAGCTTTCACAATAACTGTAAAAATTATTAAAATAATGGGCCTCATTATGAGTCCGGCGGTAACCGAGCTGGAAAAACCGGAAGATTATCGCCAGACCCGTATTACCATTCCGCTTCCGGCATTACGACTTCGGTGACCCGGGAATTCCGGAGGCGGAATTGTGTAAGTCCCCATTCCCATGGAGCCCCATACGGCTCCATGGAGATGGGGACAATGGAAACACTGGTTCTGTCTATGACAGAGCCAGTGTTTCCATGTCCTCCTGCAGGCGGGTGGTGTTAAACCCGCCAGGTCAGACCTGGCGGGAGTGACACCTCCCGCCTGCAGGACTCTTAATCAGCCGGTCCGGAAAGAACGGTGGCAGCGGTTTTACCATCACTGTTCTTTCCGGACCGTCAGGGTCGTATGGAGGCCCAATGACTTTCCCATGCTTACCCATGTGGTTTAGTTGGCTCTGAAATAAGTGCATCCAATGTCATACCAATAGGGTTATGATGGAATGGGCTGGGGGAATCGAAGAACGCATTTCCTGCTAATGAAGAGTTGTGTTTTAGAGTTCCATTCATGCCACAAAGACATAAAAAAAAGCTTGACAGCACACTCCCTCTATGCTGAGTGGGACAGTGCTTGAAGAGGGGCAGGCGATGGAAAATAGCATGCACACTTAGAGCATGAACATGTGGGGCAGGTTCCAAAGAGCAGTCACTAGTTGCATATCCCTTCTTCTCGATCAAGTATTGGAGGCAGTCAGAATGGTAACATGAGTCCTATATGAAAACCAACTCAAATTCGTATACCCCATCCTTAATGATCAGCAGCAGATGAGGACGATTCATGCCCAGGAATCTTACTACTGTGTAAGGCTTCAGTAGTGAGATATGGAACACTGGATGTATCATGTACCAATGTGAGGAAACCGAACATCGGCGCAGTGAGTGTGTGCTCACCTGGGCTTTTAAAATAAATGTATATGGAATTGAATGATTGCAGATCAACCTCTGGAAAATGTGTGGGGCTACTCTGCACACATTTTCCTATGCTCACTGCACAACATACACATAGACCCGTCTACTCTAGGTGGACACAGCATACAGGTGCAGTCCTCCCTGTCATGTTTAGTTGGGATCTGACAGGTGGAGTACATGATGCATCTCAGAAGGGGCAGTGCCAAAACAGCCCTACTGCCATTGCCAGCCTATTTAACTATCAAATTCTCCATGGATCCATCCTTTCCGTTTGTTTGCCCTCTGCAGATGGTGGCAGCAATTAACATAATTAAAATGCTAACAGAGTATACTTCAAATAGGCCCACATGGAGTCTGGTTGCTAGAGGTTAGCAAAGGAGACAGGAAACCCCAACAACCTTTGATATGCACTGTGTCAACCTGAAGCCAGCTCCTGCCTGTCAGTATCAAGGGCAGTGACCTGTCATGTCTGGGACTATGTGTTTACAGTAGGCAACCCCCACAGGGGGACCCATTTCAGAAGGTACGAGTTTGTGTATTGATGGTGAACCTGAGTAGGGCCCTTTAAGACGAGGTAACAGTCTACAGGGTGGATGGGCATGGAGAAGATTCAAACATCAATAATAAAACTGATTCAGGAAGTTGGCAAAAAGACTCTGTTTTAATAACAATAATCTAAAACAGGGAGTACAACAGACAGTAAGATCTCAGTTGAATGTATAAAATAATACTCTTTTACACTAAAAACTCATCCTCACTGACCTAATGCTTTGTGTCAAAACTGACAAAACCTGTGTGAAACTGTGGTTGGTTAACAGAAAAAATCTAGGCATACTTTCTATGAGGGTTGGTGTTGTGATTGGATCTCTGCTGTGAGGTGGACAACTCTGCCCACCCCTAGTGCTAGTCATTGTGAACATCATCAAATACACAACGTCTTATTGGGTCTCTGAACTATTGGGCTCTTTCATACTTGGCCCTCTATAATTGGTTGACATGTTTGTACCCTTCTGGAATATTCCTCTTGTTAGCAGCATGCAAGCTGGTACCCCAGGTGCCAGAAGGTTGAGATTGACCGTGCCTCCCAACCCAATTAGCCCACTATGCCTCATCACTCAAGCTGTCTGTCATGAGCATAGTTGTTTGAACTTGGTCTTGCAAGTATCACTGCTCCTGGGAATAAAAGGGAGTGTGAGCATGTCTTTATCTTCTGGTCTCGGTGTAACTTGCCTGAAGTCTATTTTCATCTGACCATGTAACTGGAGACCACATTCTGAGCTCTTTCTTAGCATTTAATGATATTAATTGAATAAAACTTGGCACTTATTGTCCTTCCACCTTACCTTAACAGGAGCTTGGCTCTCGTCTTCTCGTTAATTGTATCTTTCCATGATACTTAACTTGTTTCTTGGCTGCCTCATCTCTTGACACTGGGCCAGGCAGGCCTCCTTGATTCTTCTTCCATCTTCAGCCAGGCTTATTCTGCTGTGCCCCACTCATCAACCCTTCTTATTCACGGGGCCCAGTTTGCTCAAATGTAATGTGGAACATCCAGGTTCATATGCATATATATATATATATATACCTTGGCGCATTGCCGCAATCTATTCACTACATAGCCAGCCTTATGATTACTTCGTCTATTTGCGTTACTGCATCTGTACAATTATAAAAAGGTTTTTATTTTATTCCGTGCTTTTCACACGTGCAATCTTCATTTCCGCATATGGAAGTTTACTCAATTCTTACTTCATCATCAGATTCTATATGGTCTATTCATCTTCTCTCATGTCATCTCTTCTGAGGTGTGTCACCTTTCTACATGTGATGTCACCAGTCTCTTCTTTCATCTGTCTTCACGTGCTCTTCAGGGATCTTTCCCAAGAGGCTGTGAGCTTTTCGTGGATACATAAAGAATGGTTTTCTCAATGGATACCTTGCTTCAAAGGCTGCTCGTGTTATGGGCATAATTACAGGTGTCGTGCTGGTCACTATTTCCGGTTCCCAACATGTAGGCAATTTAGGGGTGGGACTTCCGTTAGAGGCTTTTGGCTCCTCCTCTACAATGTAGACAGAATGTCTGTTCTCGCCGCAGCTTCAAGGGAGACCTGCCACTTTAATCAGAAACCACAGAGAGCTCCATTAACACGAGAGAACCTTTGATCCACAACAGACAGGAAGATGGGTGGGACATAGTATTACCTGTTTTCACCCCTTTACCTTCCAAAGCATTCTGGTTATGACCTCAGGCATACAGGCGATGGTTGGTGGGGACCCAGGTTTGGTTCAATAAGGTAGGCTTAGCCTACACCAATCACTGAGGCCCATTTGGCTTTAAAAGAGGGTCAAGTCCCTCTCTTGGGAGATCACCTGAAGACTTTGCAAGAAGAAACAAGAAGGAATTAGCCTTGGACCCTGACTGAAGGTACAGTCAGCCTTATAGCTTCCGCCAGAGAAGGAAGGCCAGGATTTCCAAAGAGGGGAGCCAGATCCCTCCCCATAACATCGCCCATGAAACAGAGGGAGATACTAAATCCAGGACACCCTCTAGCAGCTCGAGAACTGGTACTCAGCCAGCACACTGCGTGCCCTGGTAGGCTCTGAAAGCGAGCTTCTGAGGTGGGAAGTGCCAAAGAGTCTCTTAACCAAACCCAGGACAAAGTCGCTGCCTGCAACACTCTCCTCAGCTTTGAGCCGTCCGCCTTAAAGGAAGGCACAAGTCAAGTGAAGAAGCTAAGTGGAGTGCATAAACAAGCATCAACCAGCATCCACCTTAAAGGACATTTTCAAACCAGTCGAGCCCTTCGAGCTGCAACTGACTGCACCGCTGACTATTTTCATGCCGTAGTCGCTAACGTCATCCGAGACACCTCAACCAGTGCTTCAGACCTGCCAACCAGCACTGAGATAACGATTCCTGACCCTGAGCCGCTGTATAGGCCATCCTTCAGCTGTCTGTCTACACTTGCTCGCCGAACTGCCTGCCACTTGATACCCGCAGCTGTCTCCCGTCTTGAACTCTGTTGCAGAAGCCGCAAAGGGCCCTGAAACTGGCTCGACCCTGTCGAGCACCAAGAACTTCTACAAGCACAAGTTGCATTGTGGTTCTGTTCCTCTGGTTCTTCTCCAAAGGCCCCTAGTGACATGTTATGATCCATTGCTCCCTTTGTGCTGAAACCAAATATCCTTGAATTATTGTGATTAATTACTATAATCGACTACCCTCCTGTCAGTATCCAGAGTGCATCCCCTTTCCTTCTTGAAACTGTCTGTCCTCTGTATTCCTTTACAGGGATATTTTATAGTGTGCTATAACTGTCTGTTGTGATAATAATAAAGTAGATATTTGTATACAACCTTTTATCATTGGGTAATAATTGTATTTTCGCTGCATTGTGACTAACCAACCACGTTACCAAAATTGGACAAGGAGGTTTAAAATGTGCTTGTATTTCCAATCTGTTCGAATCCCTTCTGGTGTACTAGGGGTGTGGGTCTAATTGATGGTTTAGAAACAGATATTCATCCGTGGACCACTGATGCCCCAGAAGTTGATTTCTCACATTGGTGACAAGCGGTCGGATCTAGTTGGAGCCATGTGCACAGCTTAGTCACCCAACTATAAAAGTACTATTGCAGGCAAAGTTTAGACACTGCTAGGTATTTGTAATAATTATGGATCTTGACATAGAGACTGTGAAAGGCATGAGCAAGGATCTCCTGCATGCCCTACATCAAGAAAGAGGACTTCCCCAGAGCACTAAGGTTAATAAACCTGAGTTGCTGACCAGCCTTCAAGCTTGGATATAAGCGAGGGTGGTTGGAGAGAAGACCCCAGGGGATGCGCTAGGCCCTGTGTACCCAAACGGAAAAGATCTTCCGGTGGGGGAAGTGGAAGATGACGAAGAAGACAGCATGAGCAGTGTTTCTCGCACAACATCCCACTGGGGGGCAAGCATGGTTTCTCAACACTCTAGAGTGTCAGTGAGATAAGGGGCTAGTGTGGCATCCTGCAGGTCCCATGCCTCAGCACAGTATCTAAGTGGCCCAATATTTTTTCCGGTTGTTCATGAGGTAGTGGCTAGAAAGCTCCTGCTGGAGGAGAGGAGACTAGTGGGACAAGGTCACCATAGAGCGGGACAGAAACGCCATAGAGCTGCGCTTGCTGGCGCTCGAAGAGAAGAAGGAGGCCAACAGATCCACCTCTAGTGAAAGCAGCAGTAGTGGCTCAAACCAGAGTGCACAGGATAAGCCCTAGTGGTACATCCCCAAAGACTTAGTGCAGGCATAAGAAGTGGGGAAGGATATTTTTAACTGGTTTGAAGCACTTGAGCTGGCTTTTCAGCTACAGGAGGTGGATAAGGTACTTTGGGGTGCAGCCCTGATGAGTTGCTTACCGACACCAGGGTCTGATGCAATTCTTCAGTTAACTCCTGAGTAAAGGCACATTTATGAAAGCATGAAGGCGGCCATCCTCTGGAGGTTCTGTAAAATCCCAGAACAGTATCTCAGGAGCTCACGAGAGCTCGGAAAGAAAAGTGGGCAGACACACATATGAAATATCTGAGCGGGTGGGTGGCTGGTAACAAAGTTGACACATTTAAAGGGATGTACAATTTGATTGCGTGTGAGCATGTATTGTGAAATTGTGAGGTTGACCTACACCAGCATCTTGTAGACAAGACTATCACAGACCCTAGGGAGCTTGAAAAGGCTGTCGACAGGTTTGTGAGTAATCGAGTCCAGAAAAAGGCTCAGGTGAGCGCACCCAAACCGGAAGAGAAATTTTCAGACAAAAAAGTAAACAAGGATGGGAAGGACAAAGGTCCAACCCAATCCTCTTCGAATTCAGGACCCCAAAAGAATGAAGGAAAATCCCAAAACTTTAGTTCAGCTGTGCACATTGAAACGATGAGCGCAGGCACCCCTAACACTGGGACACCTGCATTCTCACCACCCAAAGGTTGTTTTGTGTGTAAAGAGCTGGGCCATAGGAACCGGGCTACTGCTTGCAAGGGATTACTCAAGCAAGCCATACTGAATGTTGGACTCAAGTAGGCCCCGGGAACCCGAGCACCAGGTATGGCTGCAGCATGCAATGGGTCTATTTTGATCCTTTTACTATTTTTTATCAGCTCATATCATGTTGGCGCTACATGGCACCACAGGCGTGAAGTATTTCTGGGGCTAGCGGGGGCCACATGGTGCACGGACGGCCTGGTGACTTCCCTTGCAAGTCCCTGGGAACCCGGGCACCTGCGGTGATCGCAATGCTCTTGGGTTTATGTGCATTAATGATTTTTAATGCAACTGGCACATATCTATGTAATTTATTTGGACTAAGCATACCCATAGATGGCGCCATATGGCACAGCTTTGGGTTTATTTATATTAATTATGTTTCCTTTGAACTTGTTCATTTTCATGTTATTAATTTGGGGTCAGCATACCTCTAGATGGCGCTATATGGCACTTTCTGCAATAGAGATGAGATGCTTGAACGTCATGGATAGCAGCGTCAGGCAACTCCACTCGGGGAGTGAGAAGTGTATTGGATGCAGCAGCGTCCGCTTTTCCAGGTAAAGCATTCTTTCTCCTTTAAAAGTATTTGAGAGACATTCATTAGCTAAAAGGTAGCTAAGAAGTGATTATGGATTGGGCGCCTAAGTGCATGTTCTCTTGTTTTTGCTGACATGAGCTACAGGAGACGTTTCCTCAGTGTCAGCTTTCAACTGTTGACACATTTGGTTTACGGAATCGGGATCTTGCAAGGCACTAAACGATTCAAAGTGGGAGACATACAGTGGGCTGGGATTCCAGTCTGGATTAATTCACTAGAACTGCATTCTTAACAACATTGATCTAACCAAAGTCAGTGGCGTTCATATTGTGACTTTTGGTGAATTTGCTTTGAATACTTTGAAGACAGTATTTTAGTTGAAGTAAGTTGTGCTAGGTCTATGTTAATGAGAGCAATTTTGTCTCTGCAAATAATACACACCACAGACTTAAAGTCACATAACGCGTAGGATTTGTTCTAATATAAACCCTTGTTTCTTGTATTATGTATCAATATAGTTTTGAAGTTAACATGGGGACGAGGTTGTAGCAAGATGAGGCCAGATTAATGCTAGTTACTGTGCTTTTTCCTTCTCTTTTGGAGGGTGTAATAACAGAAGGTAACTATCCCAGAACCCGGCAAGCTGGTGTTCTGGATGTTTATAAATAAGCATTGATTGTCAGGGGACTGATTCAATTCCCTTTTCTTGCTTTTTGCTTTGTGAATTGTTCTGTGATGTTGTTTTATTTATGAATTAATATGTCCTAAGACACATGTATGTTTTGAGGTAAAAGGGTATTTTGATTAAAATGTGTTGTTTACTATCTAGATTTTTTCAATTTATTTTGAGAGTTCAATGTGAAGATTAGTAGGACCTTGTGTTCGCAACAGGGTGAGTATGCTGGTAGAGTTCCTGGCTAGGATTGGTTTTGACACAAACACCAGGACTCATGGAAGAACCCATAATTAGTGTGGGCCTTATTGAGGAGGACTTCACACTAGGCCAAGGAGTGGCTGAATGTGGATTGGTTACACTGAGTGGGAACGGTACAGAGTCTCCAGAAGAGACAACAGTTCCCAATAATACTCAACTCTATTTAGAACATTTATATATCAATGGACACAAAACTCCTGCTGCCTGAGACACTGCGGCTAGCGTCACTGCTGTCACCTGGCAGTGGGTACAGCCAGGCCCATGTATTGATGGGCCTGATTGTAGGGTCAGTGGGTTTGATGGAAAGAGTAAGTGATAGTAGAGTTCAGCTGGCGAGGTGAAATGACGCCGCGTTTGATAGCAGTGAAAGACTCTATCCCTGCCCCATGTCTGTTGGGTAAGGATCTTCCTGGCCTTGAGATAGTTGCAGATGCTACTCGATTGAGGGCCAAAGAGATTGCCAGATTGAACGCTCTCAGAGCCTTAGGGCCTGGAGTGCTTACAGAGGGCTTGTTGGAAGGACCGGCATGGCCTGTATCCCCTAGTCCAGTTCCACAGACTGCAGAGTCCCCTACTTCTGTGGGAGAGGGGCCATTTGTCACTGAGGACCCTACTTTGGTAGTAGGAGACTCAGTGACTTCAGAGTTGCCTGGCACAGTGTAGGAACCAGAGGTGGAGGACCAGGTGGATGCATATCTGAAGGGCCTGCCCAAGCTGGATGAGTTTGCATCAGCCGAGGGCCCAGATCAGACTGAGTTCTTCACAGCCCAGAAAGAGTGTCCCACTCTGGCGGGTCTGCGGAAGCAGGAAGAGGAGCAGGCTAAGTGCGAAACCACTGGTCTGTTCAAAGTGTACTGGGAGAATGGACTCCTGTACAGTGAGCCAAAAGACTGTGAGGGTGAGGGCACCAGAAGATTGATGATTTCCCAGTGCCACATAAAGTTCCTTTTGGATTTGGCTCACCAAATTCCTTTAGCAGGTCACTTGGAAGTGACTAAGACATTGGACCGGTTGTCTGCGAAACTGTTACTTGCTGCAGTTCGGCGTAAAGGTTAAGGAATTTGTCTAGTTCTGCCCGACTTGTCAAGCTTCTGGCAAGTCAGGTAGTGCCACAAAGGCCCTCTTAATTCCTCTACCCGTGGTTGGGCAGCCTTTCGAGAGATAGGCATGGCTATTGTGGGTCCTTTGGATCCTCAAACCAGCTCAGGGAATAAGTACATCTTGGTGGTGGAAGACCATGCCACAAGGTACCCTGAGGCTGTCCACCTGTGGTTGCGACGGCTCTGATTGGGATATTCTCCCGTGTTGAATTTGCCAATGAAGTAATTTCTGACAGGGGATCAAACTTCATATCAACATATGTGAAGGCTATGTGGGAAGAGTGTGGAGTCTCCTAATAGTTCTCTACATTCCTAACACACACACCAAACAAATGGGCTTTTTGAGCAGTTCAACAAGACCCTGAAAGGCATGATAGGTGGCTTGGAGGAGAACTTGAGGATAAAATGGGATATTCTTCTACCATGCCTCCTGTTCGCCTACAGGGCGGTGCCACAGAACAGAATGGGATTTAGCCCCTTTGAGCTTCTGTTTGGACACCCTGTATTTGGTTCCCTCAGTCTAGTGAAAGAGGGATGGGAGGGCAACCCCTCATCTCCTACACGAGATGTGGTGGACGATTTACTTTGCCTTTAGACTAGAATGGCAAAGTACATGGAACAGTGAACGAAAAACCTAAAGGCCAGTCAAGAGCTGATAAAGCACTGGCATGACCAGAAGGCTACAGTGAAATTTTATTCTCCAGGCCAGTGGGTGTGGATTATGGAGCCTGTCCATCCCAGTTCTTCTCTTCCTCTCTTCAGGACAAGTGAACTGGGCCTTACTGTGTGCTGGGAAAAGTAATTGAAGTGAATTATCTCATTGATGTGACAGGACCTAAACAGATGTACAGGGTCTTTCATGTCAACCGGCTTAAACCCCATTATAGCCGGTATGCCTTGGTCATGGCATTAGTGACGGATGGAGAGACTGGGGAGGAGACTGATCCCCTCCCAGACCAACTGCACACTGAAACCACAGATGGGTCAGTTTAAGGTGTCAACATTGCAACAGACCTCTCAGAACAGCAACTGACAAACTGTCGCCAGTTATTGGGACAGTTTGCCAGTCTGTTTTCACTAACTCTAGGTCGCGCAGATTGGTGCACCCATGATGTGGGTGAAGAGTAAGATTCAGTGAATGTCCGATAAGGTCAGGGACATCATCAAGGAGGAAGTTTCCAAGATGTTGTCCTTAGAAGTGACTGAGATATCTCAAAGTCCCTGGGCTAGCCCAGTGGAACTGGTCCCTAAAAAGACCAGTAGTATGAAGGCAGAAGTTCGTTTTTGTGTGGACTATAGGGGGCTAAATTCTGTCATGAAGACAGATGCTCACCCTATTCCTTGGCCAGATGAGCTCATTGACAAGCTCTGCGCTGCCAAGTACATGAGTACCTTTGACCTCACGGAAAGGTTACTGGCAGGTCGGCTTGAAAGATGGAGAGAGAGAGAGGTCAACAATCTCAACCACAGAAGGACATTATCAGTTCATTGTGATGCCCTTCGGATTGAAGAATGCCCCTGCCACTTTTCAGCAGATGGTTAACCACGTTTTGTCTGGTCTGGAAAACTTCAGTGATGCCTATTTAGACGGCATTGCTGTGTTCAGCCACACATGGGAGGATCGCTTATCCCACCTGAAACAAGTGCTTCAGGCGCTTCAGAATGCAGGTCTGACTATCAAGGCCAAGAAGTGCCAGATAGCTCCAGGCACAGTGATTTATCTAGGCCACCTGGTCGGTGGAGGTAAGAAACAACCTATCGAAGCAAAGGTACAGACTGTGAAGGATTGGGACATCCCCACCTCACAGATGCAGGTGAGAGCCTCTCTAGGTCAACCGGGTACTACTTTTCATTCATCAAGGGGTATGGGGCCATTGCCATGCTCCTGAATGATGTAACTTCCAAATAGATGCCAAAAAGGTAACTTGGACCCCTGCCTGTCAAACCACCTTTCAGGATTTGAAGGATGGATTGTGCAGGGCCCCATTGCTGAAAGTGCCAAACTATGGTCAGGAGTTCATTATCCAGACAGACGCCTGACATATCAAGTTGAATTCTGTATGCCACAGAGCTCCCATGTTGCAAAAAGTGCAAAGGACCAAAATAGCAGGGTATGGTACCAGTCATGCATGAAGGTCAGGATATGAAAGATGTACCTTGTACCCAATTTCATAGATAGGTCTCTCACCGCATCTCCAGTCTATAAATTTCTTTATGATCATAAGGGAGTTCACAAAGCATTCTTCAACCTTCTTGTGTCCTTCTTGTAGGTCATGCATGGAAATTAGCCTCTAGAGGCAATAATGCTGGTTTCTATTCTATGGCGATAGCAAAAGCACGAGGATGAGTGCCATCGATGTACATGAATGTGAAGTGTGCAGATAATTGTTGCAGGCAAACTCTGCTGCCCTCTTTATTCCAAGAAGACCACACATGCCTTTCTGACCGTTGAGGTATTGAGTGATCCTTAATCTGATATTATCATGGATGCCATTCCATGGATGTGATATATATCTCACAGAAAAATATACATCTTGGCTGCAGTGGGTCTGGGCTAGCTTAGCCAGGGAATTTATAGTGACCATGATTGTAGTCTAACCTATGGTAACTGGTAGATCTACAATGAAGCCTGTGGGAACTGCATCCAATGTTTTTTGTGCAAGTTTTCCAGGAGGCCTGGTTCTTGGATTCTTGACTTGGGTACATGTAGTACGAAGGAGGTGTAATCATGAATGTCAAGGTGCATTGTAGCCAACAAGTAGAGTCTTGCGATAGATTCATGAGTAGTGTGAATACCTCTATGTCCAACTGCAAGGGTCTCATGAAAAAGATGCATTACTTGGGGTTGTAGTTTAGATGAGTGTATTCAGAGTCTTCCTTCAGGATAGAATAAACATTGGTCTACTTGCAGTTTCATGGACTTCAATGCTGTTGGTTATCAGGAATATGCATTCTTCACTTGATCCAGGAATGATGTTATCAGTATTAAGGGTCTTGTCAGAAAACACTCCTTCGAGATAAGTACAGATGGTTCAAGAGGACAGTTCTCTATGAGATAAAGCATCTGCTGTGGTGTTTGCTGTACTGGTTAACTATGTGACATGACATTCAAACTGGATAAGAAATAAGCACAGTGGGTGTGTTCACTGTTAAGGCACTGAAACTGCTGCAGCTCTTGTACAGAGCTCACTCACTTCCTGTGAATGTCTGACAACGAAAAGGAAATCTCTTCCTTTGATGGAAGCCTGGTTGATCGCTAATAGTTTATTTTGCAGAATGAAATGATTTTGCTTTCCATCAATGTTCGAGATAACACGTAAATCGTGGGTTCTTGTTTATTGGTTCTTATTTCAAAAGTGCACCGATTGCACCTTCGGCAAGGAAAGGCAGCCGGGTATCTGGAAGCCATAGTACAGGAGCAGACGTAAAGGCTTAATTTAATAGTGATATGATATGATATGATATGGCATTTGTAACGCGCCTATACACAGGTGTTTCAAGGAGCGCGAGGCAGGGAGGGGGGAACAAGGGGAAGACAGACAACGATCCTACTAGGCCAGGTATCATTCAGACCGTGCAAGTGCAGGGGTAGGTGAAGGGAAAAGTGCAAGGGGAAGGGGAGGGGCGAAGTGCAGTACAAGTAAGTAGAATAAAAAAATATATATATATAAAATAAATAAATAAATAGGGCCAGCTGGTGGCAAGTGCAAGGTAAGTGCAGACAAGTGCTGGGAAGGGGGGGCTGTAGGGATACAGAGACAGTCCTGCAGTGCAGGGGTTGCCAGGGAGGCAGTGCAAGTGGAGAGTGGTTGGGCCCAGGACCGAGGTCGGTGAGAGTGGGCCAGTTGCAGATTCAGTGCAATTTCAATGAAGAATTTAGCAGGGGAGAGGGACAGAGAAAGCAGAAGCAAAGAGGAAGGTTTTGAGGTGCTTCCGGAACCGGAGATGGTTCTCCTCAAATTTCAGGGAGGCAGGAAGGCTGTTCCAGAGGGAGGCCCCTGCCGCGGAGAGAGATCTACCCCCAGCTCGTTGCTTTGAGAAGCGGCTGACCCTGAGGGAGTTGGAGACGGATGAGCGAAGGGCTCGGGAAGGAAGATATTTAGGAAGAGAGAGTTGAAGGTATTTAGGCCCCAGGCCCCAGAAGGCCTTGTGGACAATGCAGAGGGTTTTGAACTTAATCCTCCCAGCCACTGGGAGCCAATGTAGAGATTTCAGTCCTGGAGAGATACGGTCCCTGGGCTTGAGGCCAAGGACAAGTCTCGCAGTTCTGTTCTGGATGAGTTGCAGAGGGCGGAGAGTGGAGGCAGGCAGATTAAGATAGAGGCTGTTACTGTAGTCCAGCTTTGAGAGAACCAGGGCTCGGGAGACAGTGAGCTTCTGGGGGAAGGAGAGGAAGGGAAGAATACCTCTGAGGAGGTGCAGCTGGTAGTCTGACTTCTTAGAGACGTCAGATATGTGAGGAGAGAAGGAGAGTGTGGAGTCGAAGATGAGGTTTTTTGCCTTGCAGGTAGGAGCAGGAAGATGGCCAAGAGAGGCCGGCCAGAGAGCTGCAGGGAAGGAGGGAGTGGGTATGCCGATGAGTAGAATCTCAGTCTTACTGGCATTAAGGCAGAGGTCATTGGTGGCACACCATTCCTGGATAGCAGACAGACAGTCAGAGATGAGGGAAGGAGAGAAGGAGGCCGAGGGTAGCCTGAAAATGAGCTGGGTATCGTCCGCATAGCACTGAAAGTTGGGGCAGAGGGCGGCGATGCAGTGGGCAAGGAGTGCCAGATACTGGTTGAAAAGCCAGGGAGAGAGATTAGACCCCTGGGGAACACCACAGGTGGAGAAGAAGACGTCAGAGAGGAAGGACCCAAGTTGGACCTGGGAGGGTCGATTGGAAAGGAAAGAAGTCAGCCACGCCAGATCCTGACCAGTGATATCCAGGTTCTCACGGAGACGGTTGAGCAGGATGGAATGGTTGACAGTGTCAAAGGCAGACGAGAGATCGAGCAGATTGAGAACACAAGGGGTGTTGGAGTCGAGGTTCAAGAGCAGGTCCTCACGGATGTTCAGGAGAGCAGTTTCCGTGCTTCTGGCCGCTCTGAAGCCAGATTGATGGTCATGAAGACTACCAACAGATTCAGCATGGAGGTTAAGCTGGGAGATGGCCAGTTTCTCCAGGAGCTTGCCCAGGAAGGGAGTGATGGAGATTGGGCGATAGTTAGCCGGGCAGGAGGGGTCGGAAGAGGGTTTCTTAAGAAGAGGGTGTACAAGGGAGTGCTTGAGGGGGGATGGGAAGACTCCAGAGGCAAAGGAGTGGTTGCAAAAGTCAGCCAGGGCAGGAGCCAGGGAGTCGAAGTGGTCCTTGATAGTTTTGGAGGAACATGGGTGAACCTGTTTAGATGAGACTTTCATAGATCGGACTTGTCTGGAAACCTCGTCAGCAGATAAAAGGGGAAAGGCAGAGAAGGAGGGAGGAGGGGTGGCTGCAGAAGGGCCAGAGGAAGAGCCGGGAAAAGAGGGAGGGAGGTGATAGGAGGAGAGTGAGGACAGGATGTCCTGAGTTTTAGAGATGAAGTGAGAGGCCAATGCCGTGCAGAGGGCCTGGGAGGGGACAGGAGAGGTAGAGACTGCAGCAGGGTTGGCAAGCTCCTTGCAGATTTTAAAGAGTTCAGCCGAGTTGTTAGATGCCGCAGAGATGCGGGCTTGAATAAGGGCTCTCTTCTTGGTGAGAACTGAGAGACGGTATTGCCTTTGGAGCAGGCGAAAGGCCAGTTTGTCAGAGGATGAACATGAAGCACGACATTTCCTCTCTGCCACCCTGCACTTGCGTTTTAGGGTGACGAGATCCGAGTCATACCAGGAGTTACATTTGGCTTTGGGCTTCAGGCGGATTCTCATGACAGGGGCAAGAATATCAAGAGTATCAGATATAGCAGAGTGGAGCATGGGGAGTGCTGTGTCAGGGTGGGAGTCAGCCGAAGGGGGAGGGGGGTGCAAAAGGGTGGTAGCGAAAGCCTCAACTGACACGCGCTTCATGGGTCGGATGGCCGAGAAGGTGGGTGGCGATGATGAGGGTGGCTTTGCCTGAGGGGTAGGGAGGGTGAGGTGGGAGGATAGGAGAAAGTGATCACTCCAGGAGAGAGGAGTGGAGAGAGGGACGGAGAGGGGAAGGTCAGAAGAGATCAGAGCATCAAGAGTGTGCCCTGCAGAATGAGTAGGTCCAGACGGGAGAATAGAGAGTGAGAGAGAGTCGCAGAGGTCACGAAAGAGTCCAGTGGGGGGACAGGTGGATGTTGAAGTCACCAAGAAAGAGGAGTTCAGTGGTAGCGGACAGGAGTGAGGAGGAGAGGTCAGCCCACTCAGAGAGGAAGGAGGAAATTTGACCAGGTGGCCGATAGATAGTAGCCACGGTAAGGGAATGGCTAGGAGAGAGAGAGAGTCGGCAGACAAGACATTCAAAAGAGGAGTAGGTCTGCGTAGGAGTGACAGTGGCAGAAATCCACTCAGGGAAGATAAGGGCAACACCCCCCCTGCACGGTTAGACCTGGGCATGGAGAGGATCATGTAACCGTCAGGTAGGAGTGTGTCAAAGCTAGTGACAGAGCTGGCTGTGAACCATGTCTCAGTGAGACCGAGGACATCAAGGTCCAGTTCCTCAAGAAGGCGACAGATATCAGAGGAATGCTTGATGGCAGAGCGAGAGTTAAGAGTGGCAATGTGGAGACGGTTGCCATCCTTGAAGGACTTCCGGGGAGGGGTACAGATCAGAGGTACGCCCTGCGGAGGTGTAGAAGAAGGAGGTGAAGAAGGAGCACGAGAGGGGGCAGGGAGGGAGGGTAGAGGCAAGGTAGACGAGGACAGAGGAGGGGGGACAGCAGGAGAGGAAAGGAAGTTGATGAGGCGTGGGAAGCGTCGGTCAAAGAGGTGAAGGTTGGCCTGAGGGCCTTGGACCAAGACGGTCCCATTAGCGTAGACATTAATGATGGCCTTAGAGGAGTGGAAGGAGGCCAAGAGGACATCCCAACGGGTTCCACCATTAATGGGAGAAGAGGAAAAAGGAGAGAGCACGGAGACCATATGAAGGGTCCATAGGTCAGGCACGAAAAAGAGGATGTCAGTGAGAGTTTCCTTATAGCAGGCACTAGTGTAGGTGTCAGCGATGGGGAGGCCTGGGTTGGAGACCAGGATGTCCTTTTTAAACTTTTTCCTAACAGATTTAGTAAGGAGAGCAGGATAGTCAATAGAGAAGCAGTTAGAGAGATAGGTGAGATAGAGAGCACCATGGAGTAGGAGGGGGTGGGGTGGAAGACAGACGATGCGAGAGCACGCAGACAGGAAGAGAGCGGCAAGCACAGGTTACCACATTTCAGAACAAACAACGGTATGCGAATTAGGTAAACAGTGGTGAGGCCACCTAAGTTTGAGAGTCCTGCGAGGGGAGAAAAACCCTAGTTTACCACATTTCAGAACAGACAACAGTATGCAAATTAGGTACACAGTGGTGAGGCCACCTAAGTTTGAGAGTCCTGCGAGGGGAGGAAAACATTTTTTTAAAAAAACCCTAGTTTACCACATTTCAGAACAGACAACAGTATGCAAATTAGGTACACAGTGGTGAGGCCACCTAAGTTTGAGAGTCCTGCGAGGGGAGAAAAAAAAACCCTAGTTTACCACATTTCAGAACAGACAACCCTAGTTTACCACAACTGTGACACAATGAGTTGAGGACAACATGCGAATGCAGTGGCCAGGTGTAGGTGGGGTGGCCGGGCGAGGATGGAGAAAGCAAGTACTGGCGCCAAGCGTCCCCTGCGGACACCTGCAGACACACAGGGAGCCGCAACTGTAGGAGTCGCCCTTGGCCTTGGGGCCCTTAGCCGCAGGGGGCTGCCGGGCAGAGGGCTGCCCAGGAGGGGGGGGGGGGTTATAGGAAGAGGGAGGAGAGGAAGGGGAGGGGGAGGGGGTGTGGGCAGCGCAGATGCCTTTTCAGGGTCTTGTCACCATTGGAATCGGATTCCCTTTTTAAGGAGATGAGTAAGAAGAAAAATGATTTTGGAAAAGTCCCAAATGAACTTACTGCAAAACATCCTATTATATGGTCCATTGCATCTCCTTGGTATTCTTGGCAGTAGGCCATGCCGTGATTGCACATACCGTGTCAGGGTCCATGGCAATGCCATCCTGTGATAAAGCCAAGCCAGATAGGGGACCGAGGTCACATCGGAAAAGAAGCTTGTGCAGTCGCGGTGACTGAGGGACAGCCTTTACTTTATTTCTGTGCTCTGTTGGGATCTGGAAAACACAGGGATGTAGCCCAAATAAGCAGTCACTGAGAATAGTAGTAGACTGGCGAAAGGGTGCTCCATGAACCTTTGAATAATGGCTGGAGTGTTGGCAGGTCCAACGGGCATGACTCTGCACTTAAAGTGGCCAAACGGTGTTCTAAAAGCTCCCTTCCACTTGTCCTCCGCCCTTATGAAAATAAAATGATGTGGCTCTGTGCCATTCAAGCTTGGTTAATATAGAGGCAGCCTGCACATATGTGATAATGTCTGTGATGAAGGGCATTCTTTACTCCAGCTTCGTCCTCCTGTTATGCTGCATGCCATCCTTCTGCCCACTCTGTGCTTTCATCTCTTCCTTAATAGTATTCTCCTCTATTCTTTCCTTTATTCCTTGATGTTCTCCTCCTCCAACCGTTTCGGTCCTCCCCCCACCTGCTCAGTGTTCTCCCCCTCCAAATCTCTTTCCCCTTCTTCTGTCTCCTGCACCTTCAGCTCTTTTCCCCAAATCCTCCCCTTGCACCCTCACTACTCCCCCTGCTCCTCATTCTCCTGCATCTTCAACTCTCTCTCCGTCTCCTCCTTCTGCATCTTCAGCTCCCTTTTCCCCTTGCACCCTCACTTCTCCCCCTGCTTCTCATTCTCCTGCACCGTCAGCTCTCTCTCCGTCTCCTCCTTCTGCATCTTCAGCTCCTTTTTCCCCTTGCACCCTCACTTCTCCCCCTGCTCCTCATTCTCCTGCACCTTCAGCTCTCTTTCCGTCTCCTCCTTCTGCATCTTCAGCTCCCCTTTCCTCTTGCACCATCACGTCTCCCCCTGCTCCTCTTTCTCCTGCACCTTCAGCTCTCTCTCCGTCTCCTCCTGCATCTTCAGCTCCCTTTTCCCCTTGCACCATCACGTCTCCCCCTGCTCCTCTTTCTCCTGCACCTTCAGCTCTCTCTCCATCTCCTCCTTCTGCATCTTCAGCTCCCTTTTCCCCTTGCACCATCACGTCTCCTTCTGCTCCTCTTTCTCCTGCACCTTCAGCTCTCTCTCCGTCTCCTCCTTTTGCATCTTCAGCTCCCTTTTCCCCTTGCACCATCACGTCTCCCTCTGCTCCTCTTTCTCCTGCACCTTCAGCTCTCTCTCCGTCTCCTCCTTTTGCATCTTCAGCTCCCTTTTCCCCTTGCACCATCACGTCTCCACCTGCTCCTCTTTCTCCTGCACCTTCAGCTCTCTCTCCGACTCCTCCTTCTGCATCTTCCGCTCTCTGTCCACCTCCTCCTCTTCCTGCACCTACTGCTCCTTCTCCTCCTTCACCTTAAGTAATCACTCCACCAGTGTTCCTCCATTGTTCCAAACCTCCCTGATCTCGCCACCTGGGACTGCATGCGTAATGATGAATATGAGCAGGGGATTGGTGAATATTCAGTTGAATTCAATGTGTCTTTGACCTTCACTAGGCCAGTCGCCCATATTGAAATGTTCACTCGCCCACATGCATTGAAGAATGCAGATGCACAGCTTGGTTCTTCATGGTGGTGGCAAGTGCTCCTTTTTTCTGCTCGTGGATGTGGTGCCCACAAGAGCAACATTCTGTTGTGACCACATATTGGTAATTCTTACAGTTGCCTTGTCCCTACCCCTCTTACTCTGGTCTGCTTGACTTTGCCTCATAGTGGTTGCTTCCCTCTCACATACGGACTGATTTAAATGCCCACTAGTTCCTGTTTCCTTAGCACCATTCAGCCATGGTGGTTGTGTGCACCTCACAGATGGGCTGCACCAGGTTTTGCAGAGGTAGTAGACTTACTGCAGCTGTCACATGTTCCAGGCCCCTGGTGCTGTGGGGTGGTGGTAAGGGGATTCTCCTCATACCATTATTGGGCCCCACATCAAAGAGTGGGGTGGTAGGTCCCCACCATCCCTCACACAGACACCCTCAGGACAGACAGGGGGCATCATCACTTAGGTCCTTCACCTCTTCAGGCAGCAGGCTTATACCAGTGATTACATCCTGCTTTTACAAGGGAGAAATTCATATTCCTCTAATCTAACATGTAATTCATTCTCTGTGACAGTATTGCAAACTAAATGTAAAGGTTGTAGTTTGTGCTATCTGTTTCTATTGTCTGGCGATCAATTCCGCTGTGTGCTGCATTTTGTTCGTAGAATTGGTTTCTGTGTGTATCATCCTATATGGGGAAGCAGTGCATTCCATCTGGGTGTGTTCTTGTTATAATGCCCCGTATAATGCAACTTCCCATTGTTCCTCCCTATAAAACTGTTTGCCCAGTGTTTTAAAAAATAGGGCACACTATGCCCCAGTGCTAACAACGTGCAAACTTGCACCAGTCAAGGTTTCTGAAATCTGGAACCCCAAGTACCAGCAGGAGAAAAGTATAACGGGGAGAGTTGTGGGAGTTTGGAGATGACAGAGAGTTCATGGAGAGAGTGAACAGGAGAGTGGAGGTGAGAGGAGAAAAGGGTAGGCATTGAAGATGGGAAAGACCAGGAGAGAGAGTGGAGAAGGAGCTAAATCCTGCAGGTTCTTCCTGTTCAGTCCTGTGTGCATTCTTTGAATTCTATCTTGTTTTGCATTTTTCATCACACATGCAGACCTACAAGCCCAACAATGTGAAAACAAACAGGACTGGGGGGACCACACTCTCCTGGCCTGGAATGCATGATGCTTGAACATCTGAAACAGTTGCCCATTGTCTTTGACAAAGCATCTTTTCATATATTGGATATTTTGGATCTTGGAAAGAGAAAATATAATTTAACGTAAAGTGGTCCTGTACAGTGCAACCTCTGTCCTTAGGGTAGCCTCCTTATTTATGTATTTGAATAGCGCCCAAACTGGGGGGTATGACGGCGCTTGAGTACAAGTACCTGGGAAACCTGCATGTGGCCCTAAAAAAAGCGGGAGGATGGACAGAGGGGAAAGCAGATGTGAAACCTGTGGTGTTGATGCTTGCTAGCCAGATGTTAGCATCCACGTGATTACGGGATCTATGCCTTCCAGGGGTCAAGTCCTAAAATCTAAAGAGGGGGGGACTAATCAACAAACACAATGGGATGTGACGTTGCCAGAAAAAAAGCACATCAACGTGAAATATACACATTTCATTAAATTGGCTTTGCATAACCACCGAAATTGCACAGGACGAATAGTCATTTGACTTTCATAAAATCAACACACACACAAAAACCAAGAGAGGACATTTCCTTCTAATAGTGTTTTTGAAAACGTTAAAAGGTGTGCATGTTTTAAACTCCAAGAACCAATACAAATGTTTTCCCTGGAACTTGCAGTACCGACATGAGACATTTCAACTTTAGTGTGTTATTTTTCATCAGGTTATAGTGCAGAGGTGATGTGTCCAGCCTACAAACCTGATGACTGTGGTTCGAGGTCTGTTCAATCTTTATCATTTTAGCTGGGGTGGGGGTGGGTGGCGGGGGGGGGAGCCCACCCTCTGAAAAAAGTGGGTGAGCCCACCCTCTGAAAAAAGTGGGTGGACTGCGTCCACCCGCGTGTACCCTCAACTTGATCCCTGATGTGCTCACTGCGAATCAAACACTACATAGGAGAAAATATCGTACACCTCCCCTCGGGCAGGCTCCTTAATACTGCAAGTAGATGTGCGAGACGTGCACCCTTGCTGCTCCCACTCGTGCGGCAATCATTGGCAACGTTTTGAGAATTTGGCATTTGATATAAACCCGTGACGATAATGTGAGTGCCTGGTTACTTGATGTCACCACATTGTAATGGTGTTAGTATTAGTGTGCGGGCGTTTGATGGCAATTCCTGGTAATGGTGCAAGTACCTGCACTTTTGATGACAGTACCTGCCAAAATTATGAGTACCTGGGAAACTGACAACAGTACCTGTCCAGTAAGGTGGAGATTTGATTGCAACCCCTGGCAACAGTGCGAGTGCTTAGGCATTTGATGGCAATTCCTGGCAATGTCGTGAGTACCCGTTATTGAATGGCAAAACCTGGCAATTGTGTACGTTGCTGACTTTTGTTTGCAATGCATGCCAATTGTGTGAGTACATATAAGTTTGGCACCAACACATGAAGTGGTTGGAGCACCAGGCCTTTTGATGGAAAAACCTGGCAATGGTGTGAGCTCCTGAGATTTTGATGACAATGGGCCTCATTACGACCCAGGCGGTAAGGGATTACCCTTACTGCCCTATTACGAGGTCCCTTTGCGGGTCCCTACCATAATGGCTGGTTTTACCAGCCGTTAAGTACGGGACCCACAAACGGACTTTGAAGGTAATTACGGTACCGCAATTTACAGGACCGTAATTACCGCCTTCCCCATTCCCATTGAGCCCTACGGGAGCAAGAATGGGAATGGGGAAGTGCCATGGTGAATGGGGAATTACCGCCCCTGCACACCTTGGAATGGGGCGGTAATTCCGCCATTCACCATGGCGGAATCGGTAAAATACCGGCGGCAACCATGGCATAACTAGCGCCATGGTTACCGCACGGGTCATAATGAGGCCCAATAAGTGGCATGTGAAAGCATTGTATGTCATATGTGAAAGTACCAGACCATATCATGGCAAAACTTGGCAAATTAAGGTAATATTTGGGAACATGAAAGCAACAGCTGGCAAAAGATGAAAGGCTGCCAAGTGCCTATGCATTGGTTATACAGAAGTCAAATATGTTTTTTTATTTTTTTTATCAATGTTATTAAATTGATAGGATGGCACTGCCTGCCCAACCTGCATTTACAATCCATAAATCATATGGCACTCTTCAAAGGATGTTTCCGACACAAACAACATTTCACTAAATAAAGGCATACATCATTTAATGCATTTGTAACTGAATGTAATATTTGATGGCATTCCAAAATGTTTATTTTTCTCTATTTGCGGCTCTTGGATAAACATGCCGTGCAGCCATTAACGGTTTCCTCAATCTATGAGCGCCCCATTGGCTAGATCCTGCCCGATTGCTTCCACCAATCACTGCGTGTGCGACTTTCTTTTTAGAATACATCTGTGAACACGTTATCTCTGCCTTTCATTAGGTCTGTCTGTGCAGCCCCACAGCGCCTCACCCTTTTGTCTAATTGGAGTGGTTTTCTCATTTGCTCTGATGGTTTCACACAAAAGGGTAAACGAGGAGGAATTAGGTTATGCCCTGCATGCGAGCTAAAAATACAAAACCCCTTTTATAAGCCTATCTGCAAATGGCCTTAATATTATCTTGCAAGAATAAAATTGTGTACAGAGAATTTTGATTTTTTCTTAGCAACCTAGAGAGCGCCCTTGTGTTCAAACAGTGCTATTTCTCAAGCAGACTCCAAAGTAAACACACCATTGCGCAGGAGACAGAAATATTCATTTAATCCTGAGTTGAGCGGGGAGAGTAATTCGGGTACAGCCCTCTGTTCAGAACTGACTGGAATAGTTTCAGCTTTGCCCCCATCCCACACGCCACACATTTTGTACAACAAGACATTTGTTACATTTAAGGGCTGGGCAATCGAGGAGTTGATTGGTGCAAACATTCATAGTGTCTATACATTACGGGAACTTCATTGGATAACATACTTGTTGGCACTAAGATATTATTGCCGAATCCTCCAGTGATCTCATCCTATGCTGATCACTAGAAAGATTTCTGTTTCTATTTTCTATCTCAGTTGGCACGAACCTTAGCTTTGCAACTCAAGACTGGGTAGAAGCAGTTGGCGAGATAACACCAGTGCCGGATTATCCATCAGGCCAATTAGGCAGCTGCCTATCGGCCCCACCCCTTTTAGGGGCCCTGCGACAACAGATCAAAATAAAGTCGTGGAAAAAATGAAAAATTTATTTGGAGATCATTTGCAATGGGGGTGCTCGAAATTCCGACTGCCTAGGGGCCTCCACGCGGTGTAATCCGGCATTATTGCAGACAGACTGTCAAGGACATTTAGCTGTTTCTCCCTTTCGTTTTGGCCCCCCGTCCGTTTGTATCTATTGCCTTGCTTAGTGCCAACTTTTATTTACAAAAAGCTCTTATGAGACACTGCTGAAACTGTATTTCCTACCATTTAGATTTTTTTTCCCCACTGTATTTCAATGCCAGTCTGTGCACCTGGCTTCTTCTGGGCAAACCCCCTCTCCTGAGAACATTCTTCTCTCGTATTTCAAACTTGGCTCAGAGGCCTTCATTTCACTGCCTGGGCCCTGCATGGATCTATTATTTAATGAATTATTTCAACACATGCTTTTCTGAGAGCCTTAAACGTATTTTATGTATCACAAAGGCTGACTGCTGCCTCCATCCTAGACAACATGGCCGCTCATCACTGTTACAACTCTTTGTTGGTGACCTATAACCTTGTGCCATTAGTGTTGCATTCAGCTTCTGCATTGCTTGTCTTAGTGTTGCTCATGTTTTATGGATGCCATGTTAATATTCTTCATGTCTAAGTGCTCATTTGACCTAATGTCTGTGTTCCTTCATGGCAAATGAATATTTGCTTCGTGTGTCAGGTGATGACTAGGTTGCTTTTATTCTAGCCATCTTTAGCTCACATCATGTTCATCCTTTTAACCATTTCTATTGGAACCAGGGGATGGGGCAAGAGCTATGAGTGATATGTTCATCTGTCCTTCAAAAGGGATAGAGGCAATATATTCATATGCTCCTTTACACTACTATATAGGGTGTGGCACAGTAGTAGTGATCCTGTCACTAGAGGTGTACAAGACATTTAAATTCTGGTGTGGGACCGTTGCACAGAAGCATTTCTTTTCTTAACAAAATAGTCAATTTCTTTGTTTTAAGGAACATTGAATTTTATTTCCCAATCCAAGAAATGAATGGATTAGGAAGGCTAACACATATCTACATTGTCCTTGTATATGAGCATGTGATGGGGTCTTTTGGTGTGCTATTCTGGCTCAAAATGCTTGAATCTGTATCGCAGGAGACATGGGCCTCATTACGGGTCCGGCAGTAACCCTGCCGGTACTAGCGTCGGGTTGACACCGGGCCCGCAATATTTTACCAGCGCCTGACTTCCTGGTACAACTCTGGGGACTCTGGAAGTTCCCATCGAGTCCCATAGGACTCTATGGGAGTGGGGAAACAGAAGCACCTGCACCGGTGCCGGTGCTTCCGTGAACGCTCTACCTACCGTGTTCGCTACACCGGGCAGGGTCCGACCTGTTGGGCACAGCGGCTCCATCAGGCAGACTCATAGTTTGCCAGTCCTGAAACAAGGACCCGCAAACTTATAATGAGGCGCACTGTTTCTCCTATGTTGGGGTAGTTTGATGTTTTGAATTGTTGTGGGTTCCCCAAAAGAACTGAAGCGTATGTTTCCCTTTGTTCTTTCACGTATAATTTTGCCACATAACACTGCCATAAGCACAACATGTGCCACTGTTACCATTCTCCACAGAGAAGCCAAGCAAGGATTGAACGGGCACAGAGTCTGAACTCCCCTCTGACCTACTGGGGCAGGTTTGTGATGCGCCCGAATGCCCTTGGGCCTGGTGCGCTATGTAAATAAATAAAATACAAATACAAATACAAGTGGCTATTTTTGAGCTAGTCCTATGGATATATATTGGGTTTTGCTACACCCCTATTTCCTGACCACCCTTTTAGATTCTGTGTTCTTTATTTTACATGCTCTTATGTAGGGCTTGTGAATCTAGCTAAAATATTCATAAACAAAATGCATTCCGTACCAAAAATTTACTCCCAAAAAAAGTCACCTTTTAGAAGCTCACATTCATTCCACAGGCCTCATCCCTCACATCTGGTGCCTTCATGGAGTCACACACAAAGATGTGTTTTAGCTCCCACTGTGCAATGTACAAGAACACTCACCCAGTCCCCTGGTAGATAAATATGCAATGATAATGATTTGTTAATTATATAGCCCTTAACGCCTAAGTACTGAACTCTTGGAGGAGCAGAAGGTGAGGCCTAGTGAGGTCCATGGAACCTGCAGGAAAGAAAGCAACCCTGAGGGCCAAAGGCACAGATGTGAGTCACATAGGCTGAGGATGACCACACACGCTCCCGCTTCTAGGGTCTGCCATTACAATTAGAGGTATTACCAATCCTGGAGTAGGTCACGGTAATCAGGTGGCTATTTTTAGGTGAGCTGTTAGCCTTTGCTGGCTGATGAAATACTTCTAACATTTTAAATCAGCAGCTGAGTCACAAAGCCTGGCTCTACACAATCTGATGCTAAGGCACATGCGTTCCTTCCTTCCTGGCATCTTCAAAGTCACAACTCACATACAAGTCCCAATTCCACAGGCTGTAAAGGATGTCAAACAAGATGATGTAAGGGGGCGCTGTTGTGCGCCGAACAAGATGGCCGCTTGATCTGCGAGCTCCGTGGCCGGTGGATTTCTTATTCAATAATCTTGCACATGTGCACTATCTCAATGAACCCAACTGAACGATTCTGCAACAGCTGACCTGGGGATCACCCGGCCTGAGTCTGGAGCAGAAAGGGTGCCAAGAACCCAGAGAACGAAAGCCCATACGGCCACGGCCATCCGCCAACAGCGGAGAAGCTGCGCGCCAAAGCCAACGTCCCTGCATTGCAGAGGGAGGGGGCCGACCTAGACTGCATTCTAGAAAACAGCCTTCTAACCTCGTGAAAACCCGACGCAGGACGGACGTCCACATCCACGCAGCCTGGAAGCGGAGCCCCGCAGGGAGAAGCACGAGTGTCGGGGCCCTAGTCTGCAAGTGAGACGCGGCGCCGCCTACGAAGCCGAGGGATCCGAAGCAGGCCGGGCACCATATCCTCCATCAAGGCCCACATCAAGAGAACTGGCGGCCGGGTGGCGGAGCTCGAGACGAGGGTGAGCGCCACCGAGGATAACCTGGGCTCCCTTCGTGCAGAGGTATCCTCTCTCTCCAACCGAGTCCTTGAGGTCAAGAAAAAGAATGAGGACCTTGAGTCCCGATCGAGACAAAATAACCTTCGCATATCGGTGTCCCTAAAGACGGTGTCAATGAGCCGATGGAGGACTATATTGAGCGCACACTGCTGACACTCCTTGATTCTCCAAAACTCTCCCCACAATTCGCTAAAGAGAGAGCTCATCAAGCCCTAACAGCTACACCTAAGCCGGGAGAGCCTCCGCACCCTATCATAGCGAGGGTCCTCAACTTCTGAGATTGCTTAGGGCTGCTTAGGGCTGCAAGAACTAAGGGTGAACTGCTGTTGGGGGGTGCCAGAATACACCTCTACCCCGACTTCTCAGTGGCTGTCCAACGGGAACGCAAGACCTTCATGGCGGTAAAGAAGAGACTAAGGGCCTCATTACGACCCAGACGCTAATGGGTTAATGGCGCCATAAAAGGCTGCAGCGCCGTTAACCTATTAGCGCCTAATTACGAGGTCCCTTTGCGGGACCCGACCTTAACGTTAAACCAGCTGTTAAAGTAGGGACCCGGAAAGGGACCTTGGTGCTAAGTACGGTGCCTCAATTTGCGGCACCGTACTTAGCGCCTTCCCCATTCCCATTGAGCCCTATGGGGCAAAACTGGAAATGGGGAAGGGCCATGGAGGAAGGGGGAATTACCGTCCCGCCAACCTTGTAATGGGGTGGTAATTCCCCCTTCCTCTATGGCAGAGTCGGTAACTTACCGGCATGGACCATGGTGCTAATAGCACCATGGTCTTCCGCCATTGGTCGTAATGAGGCCTTAAGAGACCATGGAGTCAAATACTCCATGCTGTACCCCGCTAAGCTACGAAATGAACACTCTAACCAGGTGTATTTTTTCACAATTCCAGAGGAGGCCTCCAGGTTCATTGACGAACGCTTCCCTGGCTAAACCTCTCGCTACACCATATATTTCTGTCTGTTACGTCACTCTGTTGAGAGGTAACCAAAACCAGTTACCACTCTGTGTCAGTAATGTACTAGTCTACCACTCTCAACCAAGAACAAATTGGTACACCATTGTACGACCGTGCCATACCTATGCGTACAAAATCCTTCCCAAGTTGCATATGATGTCACCGTTAGGCACCATGTTTATCCTTAAATTGTTCCAAGGTTCGGAGCATCGCCACCAGGCCGGTTCACAGGCCCCCCGGCGTTGATGCCATTGGTTTGGATTTGGTTAATGGGGTATGGGGTTATCATTCCTCTGTTTGGGGGAGGGATGTGGATGGGGGTGGGTTATGTTGGGTGTTATGTTATAAAAGGCTTGGCGGCTGCAGCGAGAGTTGAGTGCGAGGTAACATTGAACCGGTGGTGCTACAGGGCTACTAGACTGATCCATCAGTCATTGGGACCGCCGTTCCTACAAACATTGACTTTAAACGAACATTTCTACACTGTTAACCGAAGATAACTTAACTTTCATGAGCTGGAATGCGCAGGGTTTGGGTAATTATAAGAAAATGAGACAACTCCAGTTGCAGTCTGAACATCACAGGGTCAAAATCCTTTTCCTGCAGGAGACACACGCCTGTACTGAATACTGTGAAACATTTGCAAAATTGTGGTGCTCCCAAAGATACTTCACTAATTACTCTACCCAAAGTCGTGGGGTCATGACCCTAATCCACAAGAGCCTCAAGTTCGATCTTATATCCTCACAGATTGACCCCCAGGGCAGATATGTTCTACTCCATGCCGCTGTTAAGAACAGAGAGGTGGTCCTACTGAACATTTATGGTCCTAACATTGACGATCCAGAATTTTATTAACATCTCACGTCCCTCCTGGATAGCTTCCCCTTAATACCAATACTCTGGGGGTGACTTTAATACAATTTTTGACGTGAACCTGGACAGATCCGGCTCCAGATCCCGTCAACTTACCAAAGCAGCCTATACTACATTGTCATCTCTCCCCTGTCTTGCATTGGTCGACGCATGGCGGCTCCTCTATCCCTATTCCCGCTCCTACTCCTTCTACTCCTCGGTAAATGACTCCTATTCCTGAATTGACAGATGGCTAGTCTCTGATATGCTGATAAAAAACGTGACGCGGCTACTGATTTGTATTTATTTGTATTTATTTTATTTATAAAGCGCAGCCAGGCCCAGGGGCATACGGGCGGATAAGTTAGATCTGGTTACAGTTACAATTGAAAGCAGTCAATATGGGTTACGTTACATTGCAGAAACAGGTGGGTACAAACTTAGTCAAACTTAGTCAAGCAAATGCATATATACATAGTCTCGTATAAGTACATTAATTACAAAATGTGCCAGTGACAGTCAATCATGCTAGGATCAGGCTGTTAGGATGTCATAGCGCCCATGTTGAGAAGCCAACACTTTGTGTTGTGTTTAAATAGGTCAAATGAAGGTTCTGCTCGCAAAGGCGCAGGGATTGTGTTCCATAATTTAGAGGCTTGTACGGGGAAGCTAGCACCACCCGAGTTATGAAGTTTAAATCTCGGTATGGACATAGTGTTAGCTTGTGCTGCTCTAAGTGGTCTTGAAGAAGTGTGAGGTGTAAGTTGGTTGGTGAGGTAGGCTGGTGCAAGGTTGGCCCTGGCTTTATGTGTAAGGGCCAGAGTTTTAAGGGATATTCTGTGCTTGACTGGGAGCCAACGTAGTTTGCGTCTGGTCTCCGAGATGTGCATCTTTTTGGGGATGTTGAGGGCAGCCCTGATGGCATTATTTTGAATTACTTGCAGTTTATTTATATTTTTATAGCTAGTGCCTAAGTAAAGGACATTACAATAGTCTATCTTGGATAGGACTAATGCTCTAGCAAGAGTAATGCAATTGGGTGAGGAGATGAACGGTCTACATGCAGTGATCAGCTTACAGGTGTAAACGGCTGATGATGCTACTGCGTTAGTTTGTTTGGAAAGGGATAATGTGGCATTGATGTAGACACCAAGGGTTTTGGTGTTATTTGACACGGGGATGAGATTGCCGTCTATGGTGAAGGATTTAAATGCGGGATTGAGATTTTTGAGTTTGGCGTGAGTGCCAAGGATGATCAACTCGGTTTTTTCGTCATTGAGACAAAGTCCATGATGTGCCATCCATGCTTGAATTACTGAGTAGATTTCATTCAGGGTTTTGCTGTCTGTTTCATAGTACCCCGAGATAGGAATGAGTATCTGTGTGTCGTCCGCGTAATTGGTATACGTGACACCCAGATAGTCAAAGATATCAAAGAGGGGCTTTGTGAATACATTATAGAGTGTCGGGGACACACAAGAGCCTTGCGGTACTCCACAGGGTACTGGTGAGGGTTCAGCCGAATCAGTGGGAGAGAAGACCCTCATGGTTCTATTCGCAAAGAAGGAGCTGATCCAAGCCGTGGCAGCGTCTGAGAAGTGTGCTGCGGTTTTCAAATGGTGACAGAGTGTTTGATGGTTGACCAAGTCAAAAGCTGCTGACAGGTCAAGCAATAAGAGGAGTGCAAGTTTGCCATTGTCTTTCAGGATTTGGATCTGGGTAGTGAGATCTATTAGTGCAGTTTCCGTACCATGTCTTGGTCGGAAACCTGACTGCCTAAGTCCAAGGAGATTGTTTGATTCTAAGTAGGCCTGTATTTGTAAATAGGCAGCTCTGTCTAGTATTTTTAATAAGAAAGGTACAGTTGTTATCGGTCTATAGTTAGATGGGTTGACTGGATCGAGAGTAGGTTTTTTAAGGAGTGGGATGACCCACGCGTCTTTTAGGTTATCAGGTACTACTCCAGTTTTGAAGGAAGCATTGATGAGGTTGCTTATGAATGGTGCCAGATCGTGTGCGGCGGCTTTGATGATCGGGGCAGGGCAGGCATCACCTTGGCAATTTGAAGGTATAAGTTTCCTGATAATGTTTTTAACTTCCCAGATTGATAGGGGTGAGAAGCTGAAAGGTTTACAGGTTGTAAGAGGATTCAATTCAACACTACAGCTAAGTCAATGCCTAGTCTGGGATACTGAATGGAAACCCTTATTGATATATCTTTACGTCCAGTTCATGCATTCTGGATGACTACCCCTATATAACACCCCTCTCTTGGAATCCCCCTGACCCCACTGAGCCCCGAAGTAGTTCTGTTTTGCAAGTTTAAACGGTTTATTTGATAATTTAAACAATATATATATATATCACACTTTATAATAAATTAATAATTGAATATCACACTTAATCTGAGCAGTAATCAATAATGGATAGTCCGGCACTAGCACAGTTCTTTATAATCAATGATGAGTGGTTATAGGATGGATAAGATAGCAACAATACTTTTATGGTTTCAAATGGATGCAAGGTGGAATGAAATTGCAGTACAGAAATACTCAATATGATTTCAACAAAACAATGTAATCACTTTTCTCTGGCAATCCACTCCCCCCTTTATGCAATGCAAGGAAATGGAAGGAAAGCACACAGTTCTCAGAAATGCAATCAAATGTAATTCAGTTCACCCCAGCAAGCTTAGACTGCAGAAGTTTGAAACACCGGCCCAAAATGCTTTTATATGTGCTGGCAATGAAGTGAAAAATATGCTAAAATGCTTTTAATTCCCTCTAGAGGTTCAGGGTGAGTTGTATCTAGTTAATATTAGTCCAGGCTCACTCTAGCAATGATTCAGGGATGGTTCTTAAGAGGCAAACAAATTTTTAGCAAGGAAGCAAGGAAGCTGCTGTTTTCACACGTGGCTGGATTTTTAACCAAATCGCAAATCGCGGTAGAATTCGTGAGCACGAGAATCGTGATTACGGCAAAAGTATGAGGAGTAGGAAGTTGTTTCTAGGAAAGTTAAACCAAGTTCCTAGCCCAAACGGTTCCAGAGTTACGGACGATTAAATAAAGGTAGTTTTTCGGATTTGAAATTTTAAAAGTTCAAAGCGACAGGTTACAGCTTGCAGCTAGAAAATGACAGGTGACAGCTTTGAAAATGACAAGTGACAAGTGACAACTAGGAGGCAGTTCTACTTAGATTAAAATAGTTTGGATTAGATTATTCTAACTAAGAGATTGGTTCTGCACAGTTCTGCTAGGTACTCACAATATATTTTAAAATAGGCCTCGCCACGGATCTGGTCAGGTTTTGGACTGGACTCCGGTTCAGCTCTCTGGTTCTGCGAACAGCGGTCTGGGTCAGCTCTGCTCTGCTGGTCTAGCCTCTCTGGATTCTGGATACTGCTCTGCTTTCTAAGTACTGCTACAGGTTCTGGAGATTGATGGATTTGAAGTCTGGATCTCTGGATGTTGTATGGTCCGGCAGCATGCTCCGCAGCAAATGGAATTGAATGTCCCTATCTGTCCTGACTGTCTTCTTTTATGTGTTTGAAAGTGAGTGGAGAGGCTAGCTTTCTAGGCCCTACCCCTCTCCACTTGTCATTGGCCACTTCCTCCTCTTGCCCTTGATTGGGGGAATGAAATGAAGTGTCATCATGATGAGGTCTGTTTATGATACAGAAAACCCACCCCTGTCAACTTTACCCATAATCTATATCAGATCCAAATACATACTTCCCCGATAGACAGTTGTTTGGCATTGCATACACACATCATGCATTTACTGATGGTAGCCCCTGTTCCAATTCTGTCGTTTCTAGGAGCTTGGGTTCATCCTCAACAATCGATTATATGTTCACATCCGAAGCTTTACATCCGAGGATACAATCGTTGAGGATTTGTGAAAAAGATCATAGCGACCACAACATGTTGCTTATGGAATTTGTATCAAGCTGCACCATTCAAAGACCAAAATGGACTCATAAGCTTGAGGTTGAATCTAACAGAGTTCGCTTAAGACTAGAGGAGAGCGAAGTTAAGGGGGTGATGCTCCAGTATTGTCATCCGAGTGCTGACCTCGAATATGATCATCTCTTGACACAATTCAAAACGGTAAAAGTGGGCTCCAAAAATCCCAACATGGTCCGCGCCCACCATTTTGATATTGAGATATTGACGCAAAAACGAATGATGCGCACAGCCATAAGGAGAGCTAAGGCTCTTGACAGGGTCACTCGTAAACTAGAAATAAAGGCGGCAAAGCAAAAATACAAAAATTGGTTGAAAATGCACAAATACATACAAGTGCAAAACGACGCAGAACAGATGTTAAATACTTTAAAAAACAAAAACACGAAGGATTTTGTTGTGCAAGTCTCAACTCCTGTCGGGGGTAGCTGGTGGGCAGAATTCAGTTTCATTAAGCCAGGTTTCAGATAAAATGTCACTTTTTGTTCCCCAGTTTAAGTCAAGACAATTTTTACATATGCAGCTAGAATGCTGATTCTAAGTTCAAAACTATGACATTTCAACAGTGACAAACTATGTGACACTCAAAAGTAGGTCACTCAGTTAATTTAAACATTTTCTATTTTTGGTAGTTTTAAATCCAGTTTCAGTTAGGCTGCTGGAGACCTGCAGAGCTCAGCCAGTCTTGTTATGAACATTCAAGTCACTTCAGAATATAACTTTACATTGTATCCACCTCTCAGTAAGTCTTTCTTTGGCCTGCTTTGGGTTCATTTATTCAGTTTTACACAAAGGTCTGGTGGTTTTAAAACACCGGCTTTCTGATAGTGGTGAGTACTGGTAATGAAACCATTTTGGGGATTTAAGAAAATGAATTCCCCACAGTTCTAGGTTGCTTTTGGCAATCAGCATTGCCATTCCCAATGGTTCCAGGCTACTGAGGGGTAGTCCAATGGTGGTTTTAGGCAGTGCCCTTCTGTGCCCATGACATCGGCAAAAATGGGTGGCAGCCTATTCTTCATGCATTTCCCTGGGCATTTTCTGGGAAGCTCTGGCCATCATGATGTTTTCAATGCCAGTACTGCACAGTTTTTGAGGTAGGGCTCGGATGCATGGGTAAAAACATCCCACAAGGTTGACTTAAAAGTAGGTAATTTGTTAGGTAATTGTTCCTTCCTAGAACCCTATCTGACCATTCACCAGTGACTATTAACCTTTGCTGGGGCCTGGACCGTGATCGGACTAGACACTCGAGAATGAAGCCTCACTCTCTCCTTGACCCTGTATTTAGTTCCGAACTGGAGATGCCATCAAAGAGTTCTTTGAAATAAACAATGACTCGGTACCCTCACAGGCCACTCTTTGGGAATATTTTAAAGCCTACATTAGGGCCATAGCACTATCCAAGGAAAATGGTATCCTTTAAACAATCCGAAAGGATATCGCTGAAAGTGAGTCCAAACTATTGACCCTGGAAGCCCAATGCTCACTACACCAAACCCCTGAAGCCCTAGCATCCATAGGAGCGGAACTCGACACATTCCGCGCCCTGGCGGACCGCAAACTAAAGTTCTTGGACAGCCCTGGCCTCGCTAGGAAATATGGTGAGGGTGAACGTCCTGGCCACTTCCTGGCTAGGCTAGGTGCCCCACACATTCCTAGGGTGGAAAGACCCAATGGCTCTCTAGCCACTTCATCGCAAGATATCAACTCCGAATTCCTCACCTTTTATGAATCCCTATATACCAATGCAGACAGTGCTTCGACATTGGAGATCGACTCCTACCTTGATGCCCTCCCCCTCTCAGTACTCTCCCCCAAAACCATTGGATCTCTTGACTCCCCATTTGCCCCTGAGGAGTTCTCGGATGCGTAGACTCACTTTCTTCAGGGAAGTCCCCAGGCTCCGATGGCATCCCAATCGAATTTTATAAACGCTACAAATTGCTCCTACTCCCCCGCCTAATAGCCCTCTGGGGGGAATCAGTGGAGACAGGCAAATGTCCCCCCTCTCTCCGTGAAACCACAATAAAAGTCTTACTCAAACCTGGCAAATCCCCCACACAATGCGATTCGTACCGCCCACTCTCCCTCATTAATTGAAATGCCAAAATCTACGCCAAACTATTAGCTCTACGCCTGGCCCCCTACATGCCGCATATTATTCATCCTGATCAAGCAGGCTTTATTCCAGGACGCTCCACCTCCTTGAACCTGAGGCACCTCTTTAAAATAATTAGCAGAATAAACTCAAATGTCCACGCAGTAGCCGCTACACTCGACATGTAAAAAGCGTTTGATTCGGTTTCATGGAAGTACCTCTGGCGGGTTCTTGAAAAATGCAAATTCGGCCCCTCCTTTCTCTCCTGGGGTAGACTACTATACTCCGACGCAGTTGCCAGGGTCCGCACTGAGTACCGATGCTCTCCCCTTTTCCAGATCGCTAGGGGGACGAGGCAGGGCTGCCTATTCTCTCCCCTGGTTTTGCCATAGCGATGGAACCATTTGTCGATATGCTACGCCACTCCCACGCAAATAAAGGTTTACGAACTGCGGGCCAGTCTGATATAGTGTCCCTGTATGCCGACGATGCGCTTCTCTTCATACGCTCCCCCTCCATCAATTTGGCTCCAATATTGAAAGACGTTATCCGCTTCGGACACATCTCCGGAATGAAAGTGAATTGTGCTAAATCCACCCTCTTCCCGCTCACAGGCTGCACTCCTCCCCCCTGTGATACTCTGGGGTTCGCTTGGGCTCAGTCAAAATTCACCTATCTTGGAATAGAAATAGCTTGTCGCTTTGGCCCACACCACCCACTCATGCACAATGGCTCAGGGCAGTCACTTGGGCTTCAGACACCAAGGAATCCTGGTCCCTAATACAGCCCACTCACTCAAGACCCAGAGATATTTGGCTCGTTTCAATCCTATATGTCCGCTATGAAATTGCATCAGGTACCATATCCCGGCTCCCACCCCCTCACCCCAGTTCCCCCTCCTGAACTGCTGTCTCCCCAGTCCCGCACCCACTCTGCATGTATCTCCCAAGTGTATAATCAAACCGTAAGTTGATTCTGTATACATGTATTATCTATTCTGCTAATGTATTGTACCTGTTTTGTATGTTGCTCGCCTATGTCTGTGCTGCCAAGCTAAATAGAAAAAAAGTTTTTAAAAAAAACAAGATGATGTAACCTCCAAAGATCCTTTACTACAGGGCCACCAAAAAATGGGGCCATACCACTCTGAAATAGAATACAGATATACATGATAAATGGACCATGTGTAGGAAGGCATTTACTGAAGCAATACAATCTGAGGAGGGGTGCATTACGGTGTGGTAATGCCTCTGGGGTGATATTTACAAGCCAGAGTGAACCGAGGGTTCTATTGCTATTAGTACCCCGGCACATCATACATGGGTACTAATAGCATTTTATTCCCGAGCTGAACAACAGCCTTGAATCTGTTTCTCAACTTGTGGAAAAAGAAAGAATGGCCACCAGGGATCGGGGAGAAGGGCCTACATGTAGTCCCTTCTCCCTTTTCATGCCCGCCATTACAAAATAGGGGAAAAAAGTAAGCAAAAAAAATATCACCATGGAACGGTAGACGGAACTACGTGTAGTCCCTTCTCCCTTTTCTTGGTGGCCGGGGAGAAATTAAAAGAACTACAGGACTCGGCACACCGAACTGTGTGCTTCAGGTAAGTCTTACCAGGTAACGACCCTGTGAGGGCCAATCAGATTGTTTGCAACAATCTGATAGTCCCTTGTCAGGTACTGATATATTAGATAACTAAACTTTGCAGCAAGATAAATGAATGCTCTGCTGTACCCAGTAACATTTCACTAATCATGCCCATGGAAAGGCTGTATGCACATTTTCGGCTGAGAAATATTTGAGCAGCATTCTTTCCATTCATTACCATTTACCTTTGAGAAAAGTTAAAAAGCTACCGTAATGAGAACTTGCCATAACGTTTCACATTTAATAACAGCTCAAGACTCATGCTACCACAAAGTCTCCAACCAAACCGAGGCCCCCAAATGCAAAATGTAGAAGTACCAGGTTTGGGAGATTGGTAACAGAACATGCATCCTTTCAGCATTCAGCCCTCTTTCAACCTCTGTGTTGAGCTTTAATTCTTTTGTTGCCTTCGTTTACACTATTTACATCCGAATCCGCAATGTGTTCTGAAGGGAGAACCACTGGCTAGGGGGTTAGAGATTGAAGCTTCAAGTCACATCAAAGGCATAAAAGTATTCAATCTGATAGGTTGGCCTTTGTGTTGGGAGGAAACAGTGGTATGGAATGTTGCCCAGAGCAGTGCCAGTGGTTCAGATTAATGAAAAACGTTCCGCCCATCACTTTTTTGGTTATAATGTGTCTACCTATGTGAGAGAGGGTATGCCTAGACGTGGGTCCTCTGCTCGCTGTGCCATAGGGAACCAAGCTGCACCGCACTGATGAGGCCAAAAGGTCGAAACATGTCTGGGGTTGCTTGGGTTTCCGTGTACAGGGGACCTGGCCGTGCAGCTTGGGCTGAGCTGCTCCCATTGGTGCCAGTACCTCAATGATTTGCATATGGCTGGACCCCTTTTGCAATGGCGCAGACCGGGTAAAGTACAGTGGTGTGGAATGTTGCCCAGAGCAGTGCCAGTGGTTCAGATTAATTCTAAACCTTCCACCCATCACTTTGTGGTTACAGTTTATCTCACTATCTGAGAGAGGGTATGCCCAGATGTGGGTCCCTTGCTCACTGAGCCATAGGGAACCAAGCTGCACCTCAATGATGTGGCCCAACAAGGTGAAACATGTCTGGGGTTGCTTGCGTTTCTGTGCAGAGAGAACCTGGCCTAGCATTACAGACTGGGCTGCTCCCATTGGTGGCAGTACCTGACTGATTTAAATATGGCTGTACCCCTTTTAGTGCCAGTGGTTCAGATTAATTCAAAACCTTCCACCCATCACTTTTTTAGTTATAGGGATGAAATAGGTAAAATCTTAAAAATTTGTTTTACTTCTATAAAAAAAAATGTTTTCACTTTATTTTCATTACAAATAGCTCTGAGAGAGACTAGCTGTTACGCTCAACTGGTTCCCACGGGGGCATCGACTGGAACTGGGCTGCTGTTGTTTCCACCAGCGTGACGTGTAGCGCCGAGATGACTGACTGGACTGGCCCGCTCAGCCTAGTTTGTCTGGCTCGCAAGAATATTCTTCTGCAAAGGAGAAGAGGAATTAACCACCCGTGGAATTGAGTGTCAACCCACCTTCCCCACTCCCGTTGTCTTCCCACAGATCACTCTTGATGTCCCCTCCTTAGTCTCACCTGATGGTTTGGAAGGATGAGCTCTCCATCCTGCATCGACCGCAGGGGGCGTAGAGGAATTGGTGAGTTCCAGTATTGACTCTAAAGTCCAATTGTTCATAAGAGTTCAAATGTCTGATCTTCACTCTGTCTGATTCCTTGCAGGTTGCCGATTAATCCACTCGAAGATTTCCAAATGGCAATTGGTAAGATTCAGGTACGTCTATTGTGGTTTTCCCCTTAGGGGCCGGGGTACGGCGATGAAGCAGAGTTGACTGTGCCGACCCGAGATGAGGTGAGACCCCCGTGGTAAATCAGGTAAGTTTTGTGGGGGGTAACTGGTATTGTCTTTGCTTTCTCCCCTTAGGGGCCGGGGTACGGCGATGAAGCAGAGTTGACCGCGCCGACTCGAGATGAGGTGAGTACCTCCCGTGGTAAATCAGGTAAGTCCTTGGGGATAGTTTCTATAGCCTTAGAGAGTCCCCTTGCTCACCTTGCTGTCTTTGTCTCCTTAGGTGTCGGAGGGCGGGCGCGAGATGGAGAGAGCGTGATGGAATGCTGAAGTACCGCCAAGCCGGTGAGTTCAGCGCAGTGCCGTAGGAATGCAAAGCGATGCTTCAAAGACTTCTGTCTTTCATTTCCGTGACGAAATGGATCAGGATTCAGGTAAGGATTAAAGTTAAAACTCCTGTTCTAATCTTTATCCTTCTTTTCTTCTTGTTTCAGGAGTCCCAGGACTGAAGCAGGCGTGGTTGAAGACTGGAGCAGCAAGCAGAATAACGCGAAGCATGTGTGGCTGTCCGGGCGTGGTTTAAATAGCCTTGGAAGAAGATCCAGGTAAGTATTCTTCCACAGCCCCACCCAAGTAACAAAGTAGTCCCTTCAGTAAAATAGTCCCCCCTAAGCCTCATTTGGCTTGAGTCTTCATGCAGCATGGTCTGCCTCAGGTGAGTATGCAGCATGGTCTCCTTCAGGTAAGTTATCAATAATGAGCCTGGCGCCCATGACGCCAGGACTGACTTTATCTTTATGAGCCTGGCGCCATAGGCGCCAGGACTGCACCCAAACAGCCCCTAACTGGGGCTTTTGGGCATGCTCCAAGTCGCATGATGCCTGCTTCCGGGGCTGCTGGGCCTGGTCTGGTCTTCCGGAGGCAGGCATCATGACACTAGCACCTTTCTATATCTCAACTAGCATTGCTAGCACCGAGGTACATCTTCATCCACTACACCTTTTCCCGCCATGTCATAATGTAAAAATCTATGCTTTTTGTAAGGAGACCCAGTGGATCAGTGGTTAGGACATGGGTTTAACATTGGCAAAGTTACAAATTCAAGTTCCTTATTTGACATGAAAATACTCTCAATGGTGGGTTGACCTGAGCGTTGGCAGTGAATAGGTAAAATCTTTATTTTCTACTGTGATACAAATATTGTTTTATCATTATTTACACTACAAAAAGCTCAGACAGAGACTAGCACCTTTATTTATTTCAAACGAAATTGCTATTTCCCAGAAGCATCTTCATCCATGGCAGCTTTGACCACCACGTCATAATGGGCCACCCAGGATTATGAAAGGAGGCACAGTGGCTCACAGATTAGAACATGCAGGGTCAGACTGGCTTATAGGGCATTGCCTGATGTGCCAGCCTCTGATTCTAGGACATGGCAATTATTTTGACAGAATGGGCCACTTTATTTCCAGAATGGAAAGGTTTCATCAGTTACTACAATCTTTGTAACCAATGTTACTAAACAAAACATATTTCAAATGCATCATTTTTTGCAACACATTTTGACAAAACCGACCCCTTGGATAGTACTCAAATATGTATGTTCTGGATAGTATTGAATTATAATGTGTGAGTGTGGCCCACTTTTTAATTGATGCCTGGGTGGATTGTATGCCCCTGTCTGTTAGGGAGAATTCTCACTCAAGTGCTAAATTACCTCTACTTTAGAGCCCTCCAGCTCTTTTGCTTTATTTTTGGACATTGAACTTTTCATTTTCAATGTGTTTTACTTTTGTGTTCTTTGGTTATGGAGTTTTAAAACAACTCCATAGGCATCATATTGTCCTTATGTGTCACACAGCACCTTCAGTGCAGTGGCACAGGGCTGTCTTTCAGACTTCCAAGCTTTAAATACCTTCTCTGGGATTGACTACTGTCTCCCAGAGCATGTAAAGTTAAATTGACTTTACTAGTCTCTTTAAATATACACACCCAGCACACACTATCTTACTATAGACTGCTGGAGGGGTTGCCTAGGATCCCCTGAGTCTGAACACTCATGTAACCGTCAGATGTTACCCTTTCCTACTTTAAATGGCTGGTGGCAGTGGTTTTAAACAAACTACCATGATTTTTTCCGACCGCGTAGCTAAATATCGGGTCAGCCATGTTTTCCAATATGGCGACCCAAAACCTTTCTGTAAAAACAGACTCCGGTTGAGTTTTTTAGCCATTTCTTTTAGGAAAGGTCCTTCTAGCGTCCAGCTCTGCGCGCCAAACCCGGTTTGGTCCCTTTGTTCGTTGGCCTTTGGCGGGCTTCAGTGCTGAAGCCCTCATCTGATGCCTGAGTGTCTGGGGTGGACAGGATGTTGTCTGGGGTGGACAGGATGTGAGGGAGGTACCTGAAACTCCCTGTGCTTAGTCTCCTAGGAGACCTGAATGCACTCTGGCGTGATTGGCCAGCTGGCTGTCTGGCAAGGACAGCCATCCTGCTGTGTGAGTGACAGCCGTGCTAGAATGAATGGGGGAAAATTGTTTAAAAGCAGGCTTCTGGGACTTGGAAAGCAGGGTCGACCACTGGAACGAAAGAACCGAAGAGGAGCTGAAGGAAGACGACTGCTGCAACTCCTGGTCCACCGGTGAAGTTCTGCTGCAGGTCCGAATTGCCTGAAACTCCATTGACAGAGAAGCCCTTCAAGATTAACTTCTTCCCTTGAGTTTGGTGGGAACAACCAACTCGTAAGCCGCCTGGACACCGTCCCCATCCTGGTCGAATTTTCTGCAGTGTGCTGTAGAAAACCGGATAGCCAGTGGGAAGGATACCAGTTTGTGGTCTTTAAGGCACTCACACCTTTACCCAGCATTTTGCCAAGCTTGTGGCCTCTTTCCCTGGGCAGTGCAGGAACCTCCCAACATCCTCCTTCTTGTCCCCACAACTGAAGCACAGGAACAGCGAGATCTACAGGAACAGCCTGGGACAACTGCCTCAGCTATAGCTCTTCTTCACTTTAAAGGTACTGTGAAAATGCAGTCTGGAAATCTTTTCGGCAACGGCGCAAGTTTGTGAAACTTTCCCGACTTTGAAGGCAAGTCCTTCCCTAAACCAACATCTAACTTTGCGTCTGACCAAATTCTTCTAAGATCCGTGGCAAAGACTTAACCGTTTACTGCCAGAACTGTGCTATCCTATACAAGACTCTGAACCATTGACTTTGGCCCAGGCATATTGAATTGAATTGCTGGTTGTAGTGAACTGAAACCCTTTGCCCTGCCTATTAAAGTATTTGTGCCTTGATTTCTTTTAACCTTGTCTTTTTACCCCATTTAAAAGTAGCTGAAGTGCCATTTTGCTCCCACTTCAGGGGAGCTGAACTTGTTCAGTAACTTATTGGTTGTGTATTTGTAGTACATTAGTATATGATATTGAGCTGCTCTTGCTAGTGTAATGTTTTCCAAATGATTGTGTAAATAAATGTATATTCTTTTACCAAGAAACCTTGAGTACATGGTTATTTGAATCACTGTAATTGTTGGTCCCTTTGTGTAGCCCCTTGTACTGCTCACTTTATTCTTGAGATAAGTCTGGCTGCTCAGCCACTGCTACCACAATACTGTGTAGTACAGGCTTGTACCAAAGGTGAAATTGTACTGACACCTGTAGTCTTAATTGCATGTAGTGGTCCCAAAGGGTACTGCATGTGATTCTGCCTAACACTGTCCAACACTGACTAGTTCCCACATGCATTTTCATCATTTACAGGTAATATAGCAAAAGGCTATGACACGGGAACAGAGAACCAGTGTCCATATTTTAGAGCATGGGTCTGCTAATGGAAAGGTGGCAGGTTCAAGTCCCTTACTTGGCATTGAAAAGCTCGAAATTATATTTTTGGGCTCGGAAGAAATAGGTAAACTTTTGAACTCTTTTTGCTGTTATAAAAATATTGTTTTGACTTTATTTACACTCGAAATAACTCAGCGAGAGAGACTAGCATCTTTCTTTATCCAAAACAGCACTTGTAGTTCCCGCAGCATCTTTATCCATTATACCTTTTGACCGCCATGACATAATGGAAAAAGCTATTATTGCAAAAGGGAGTTCACTGGCCAAGTAGTTAGTGCATGGGTTTGTCAATGGCAAGATTGCTTGCTCATGTCTCCTTGTTGTCCTGCAAATGCTCAAATGTATGGCTTGCTTTGATTATTTGAGGAAATAAGTTCAATCTTTAATTTTAACGTTTATTACTGTTACAACAAATATTGCTTATTTATTGCCATTAAAAATAGCTCAGAGAGACAGACCAGCAACTTTCTTTATCCCATCTGGCATTGCTAGTTCCCAGATACATCCTCATCCATTAAACCTATGACTGCCATGTCATAATGCAAAAATCTATGCATTCCAAAGGGATACCCACTGCATCAGTGGTTGGTGTGTGGGTTTCCAATAACAATGTTTTAGGTTTGAGTCCCCTTGTTGGCATGAAATTGCTCAAATTGATAGGTTAACCTGTGTGATGGGAGGAAATAGGTGACATCTCTACATTTGATGGTTATACAAAATATTGTTTTATCTTTATTTCCATTACAAATAGAACAGAGAGAGAGATTAGCACCTTTTTAAATCCCAACCGGCATTGCTAGTTTCCAGATGCATCTTCAGCCATTATACCTTTGACAGCCGTGTTATAATGGGCTGCCCACAATTCTGAAAGGGTGCTCAGTGGCTCAGAGGTTAGAGCCTACAGGCTCAGTCTGGCCTAAAGGGAAATTGGCAATGCAAGTGCCAGCCCCTGGTTCTAGGAATTGACAGAATGTACCGCTATTCTAGACTGAATAGGCCAGTTTAATCAGTTACTACAATAGTTTTAACAAATGCTACTAAGCAAAAAAAGATTCAAATGCATTATTTGCAACATATTTTACCAATACCCCCTTGGATAGTAGTCAAATGGTATGTTCTGGATAGTATTGAATTGGCATGTGTGACTGTGGCCTACTTTTTCATTGATGCCTGGATGGATTTCATGCCCCTGTCTGACACGGGATAGTTCCCACATGCATTTTCATCAATTACAGGTCATATAGCAAAAGGCTAGTATTCTCAACAAAGAGCCAGTGGCTCAGATCTTAGAGCATCAGTTTGTCAATGGTGGTAGATGTCTTTTGCTTGCCATGGAAGAACTCAAAATCATGTGTTTGAATTATGTGTTGGGAAGAAATAGGTAACATTTTGAACTCTTCAAATAGCTCGGTGACAGAGACTAGCACCTTTGTTCTTCCCAAACAGCACTGCGTTTACCCAGAAGCATCTTCATCGATGACACCTTTTAACCGCCATGACATAATGGAAAAAGCTATGCTTGTAAAAAGGAGATTCACTGACCAAGTGGTTAGATCATGGGTTTGTCAATGGCAAGATTGTAGCTCCAAATCTACTTGTTGTTATGCAAATGCTCTAATTGATAGCTTAATTTGATTATTGGAGGGAAATAGATTAAATCTTTAATTTTCTACGTTTTTTGCTGTTATGAAAAAAAAAATACAGTTTTTTTCTTTATTGCCATTACAAGTAGCTCATAGATGCAGATTGGCATCCTCATCCATTAAACGTTTGACCACCATGTCAAAATGCAAAAAGCTATGCATTCCAAAGGGATAACCATTGCATCAGTGGTTGGCGCGTGGGTTTCCAATAGCAAGGTTTCACATTTCAGTTCCCTCACTGGCATGAAAATGCTGAAATTGATAGGTTGACCTGTGTGTTGGAAGGAAATAGTTAAAATCTGTATTTGTTACTGTTATCAAAAATATTGTACTGTTTTTATTTCCATTACAAATAGCTCAGAGAGAGGCCAGCACCTTTCTGTATCCCAACCAGCAAGGCTATTTCCCAGATACATTGTCATGCATTACCCCTTTGACTGCCATGTCATTACACAAAAAGATATGCTTTCTAAAGGGAGCCTCACTGGCTCAGTGGTTTCAACCTGAGTTTGCCTACATCAAGGCTACAGTTTCAAGTCCCCTCCATGGCAAGAAAGTATACACATCAATCTGTTGGCCTGTATGTTGGTGGGAAATAGGTGAGAATTCTACTTCTATAAATATATGGTTTTATATATTTCCCTTACAAATAGCTCAGCGAGAGAGACCAGCACCTTTGTTTATCCCAACCGGAATTGCCAGTTTCCAGATTGATCTTCATCCATTACACCTTTGACCGCCATTTCATAATGCAAAATGCTGTGGTTTGTTAACAGATTTCGATTGGTTCAGTATTAAGAGCATGGTCTTACCAATGGCAAGGTTGCAGACTCAAGACCTCTCCTTGGCATACCATTACCTGCATTGCTAGGTTGAACTGTGGGATGAGAGCAAATAGGTGACTTTTTTAAAAGTTACAAAAAAAATGGTTTGTCTTTATTTGCATTATGTGGGATATTTTAACCCATACAAATGAGCCCCACTGCCTCAATTTACAAATGGTGAAAGAAACAGCCAAAAATGGATGCGCTAAGCCCTGTGCGCGCACAAATCTGCAAAACTGTGCATGGGCCACACTTACCAAAGGCTCCACACCCATGCCACACAGTCAAAGTGGGGGTGACGACAGAATTCTCACTGCAGGAGAATGCCAGTGGGGGCTGTTACATGTAACATGAAGCAAGGCCACAGAAGGGGGCTAAAAACCAAAAATGCCTTTTAAAATGCAACCAATTGCAACCTTCAAAGTGCTGTTTCGGCACTAAATTCAGTCATTTTCCAAGTGAACTATTGAAATTAAAGTGTGCTGAAATCACAGATCCTCCAGCTGGCTCAGAGAAAACTGGGCTTTGCTGACTGACAGCAGCTAAGAAATGTATTTCATGAAAAACCAGTCCAGCAACAGTTTGTTTTCAGTTACACGAGAAAAATGCAGCCGTACAGAGAAACTACAAACAAAAGGCTGGATACATATCTCCACACTGAGAAACAAATCCCAGCACTTCAGGAAAGAACTGGTGCTGAAGAGGAATATCGGATGTAAAGGACTCCATTTAAATGTGCTTTTTCCCTGCAGAAAGTGCAAAAATCACCTGTTTAAAAGTATGTTTTTGTTGAAAGGGTTAATTATTTAAATGTCAAAATCCACCTAAACTGTGTTTACTTATATGTTTTAACTTAAACTCCAAACCCAGTCTGGAGCTAATCAACTATTTAATTCTGGTCTGACAGCCCAGCCTGGGAAAGATTCAGACTTCAGCTTGACACTAAACTGCTACAGGAAGGCTTAAGTGATGCTGCAGCTTCTCACATATTTAGAAAAAAGACCTCATTAGCCATTTGTCTTTGGCTGAGCCAACGACAAAGGACAGGCTGAGCATTGACCCCTTCTGGGGAGGGGCTGGAAACTTCCCTCTACACCCTGACCCCGACAAAGGGATTTGACAGCTGTTGTTTGTTGAAAGGAGAGAAAAAACTGCTCAAAGCAATCTGTTGTTTAAAATGCATATTTGAGATTACGTTTTGAAACTCTTTAACTTTGCAGCCTGAAGGAGGACAAATCTAAATATTGGTAGTTGTTAATCTAATTTTAGGCCCTTGCTTTGAAGACATTAATGAACCCTGTACTACATCAGGGACCAAAGTTACAAGAAAACCCTAATTGTAGCAAAACTATTGATGCTGCAAATATAATATTGTATACCAGTGTTCTATGGGTAATCGCCCATGTATGTACTGAATTAGAAATTGCTAGGCCAAACTGTTATGATTAAAATTGATACAATTCCACAGAACAACAAAGACAGCTCTCACAGAGATGGGAATTGAATGTAAAAATAGCCCATCAAATATATAATGCATGTGTCTGATTTTCGTAGGGGGCATACTTATAGAAATGTACATTTGTGCAAAAGTTAAATTGTGGTCCAAATCAATGTGGGAGTTCCCAAATCCCATCATAAAGATGACAGCTCTTTTCTGACTTCCAACCAGAACAAGGCAAGTGCCTTTGACCACTCACAGCTGTGGGGTGTGCTTTGAAATCCCGCCCCTACCATAACCTTTGTGATGTCACTTGGGAGGATAAATGTAGGAACTTCACCACACACAGACACACTGTTTCCTGAGCACATCCTGATTTCCGTGCAGCGCTTTGTTCCTGACTTCTTCATCCTGTCCAGAACTTTTCATCTTGTTCCTGTTCCAGATTTCTTTGCAAACCCAGGCCTCAGCATTTGCTGAACTCTTTTCAGCTAGGCCCAAATCCAACCATCCCAAACTTAAGGGAATTTAATTCTGATCCAGTCTGGCTTGCTACCATTAAGGCTTGCCTGCTGAAACTTGCTACCCCGCTAATCTACCGTGTCCAGTTACCTAGAGGGCCAATCCAATCCAAATCCAGTCTGAGGTGCCAGCCAAATTGACCAGAACCGCACAGCTGATCCAATCCCTCCAGAAGTGCCCTGCTACCGGTAGACCTGATCCAATGACCAGTACCCTGACGGTCCAATATTAATTCACAGTGGACTGTAAGTATCAACAAGAATCATAGTGACCCATAGTATATTTGCATTGTCCTATCCTAACCTCAACCTATCCCATTTTTAACTTCAGAACCGTAACATTGTCAGAACCATTCTTGTGCTGATTTTTCCCATTTTGTTTTACAAAACCATAACCCATTAGTGATTTGGATTAAATAAAGTAATTCCCATACAAAACAGAAACCAGAGTATCATATGTGAAGGGTTACAATCGGCCGTGCGTAACTGGAGATTCACGTGTGACATTCTCTTTTTCATAGTCATTAAACTTCCATAACTTCTTCAATCTTATAGCTAGAGACTTAATTTCAACTCTCAGTTAAACCTAAGACCTGTAGCTACATTCACAAGCCGAATCGCGGAACAGTGTATTTGACCCGTTTTTATTCAAAGTCACATAGTGAAATTTTGCCGCAAATTCACATTTTACAAATGTTTTAGACGTGTCTTTTCCCATCCAAAGTGTTTCTTAACTTCCATTCCAATATAAAGTGTGTACTGTTGCTCATCTTGTAGCTCATGTGTGTTAGGACCTGTTTAATGTTGCTCGCATAAGAATTTCTACCAATTTAAGCATTTTTGCACACTTTTCCTGGTTTCACAAAGCCATTTTCACCTGTCATTTTAAAGAGTGTAATTTCCCAAAAATGGTTTTCTCTCTTGTTTGGGGAGGGAAGACTGCATTCAAACACTGTACTCTGTTCTTCATTCCTAGATACCTGCTGCTTACTGACTTCTGTGTAGAATTTCTCATTTGTGAATTAAGAACTTTGCAGAGGAAATATTAACCTAAACGCTATCTTTTCACAAACCAAAAACTTCTTTTCCCTGTGTTTTATCTTCTGTGCTGCTTCAAAGTGAATTCAATTGCTTCACTTATTTTCTGACTTGTATTGTCACCACTTGGTGATTGCTGCCCCGTATATATATATATATATTAAAATTGTGTTTGATTTGAATTTTAAATAATAAATACATATTTACTTTTACCAACCAGCCTGATTCCTGGTCCACTGTGACCTGGGGGGTATTTTGAGATGGGTGTGATATGAGTGGTATATCACTCATAATATTGAATCTATAGACACAATAAATAACTATTTAATTTGCACACTACATGCTAGGCGAGACCCGGGTGGATTGCCTGATTGAAATCCGAAACAATTACAAATAGGTCAGGGAGAGAGACCAGGGCATTTCTTTATTACAACCAGCATTACTAGTTCCCAGATGCATCTTCATCCATTGCACCTTTGACCACCATGTCATAATGAAAAAAGATAAGATTTCCAGTTGGAGTCACACTTGCTTAGTAGTTAGAGCATGGATTTACCATTGCTGAAGTTGCAAGTTCAAGTTCACTCGTTACTATGAAAATATTCAATTTGATAGGTTGACCTGTGTGATGGGAGGAGTTAGGTGAAACCTTTGGTTTTGACTGTTATAAAAATATTGGTTTGTCTTTTTTTCAATCACAAGTAGCTCAGAGAGAGACCAGCACCTTCCTTTATCACAACCATCATTGCTTGTTCCCAGATGCATCGTCATACATTGCACCTCTGACCACCATGTCATAATGCAAAAAGCTATGGTTTTCAAAGTGAGTCTTCCTGGCTCATTGGTTACAGCTTGAATTTGCCTATGGCAAGGCTGCACATTCAAGCTCTCTCCTTCATAAGAATATACTTAAATTAATAGGTCGACATGTGTGTTGGAGGAAATAGGTAACACTTTTAGTTTTTACTGTTATAAAAAATATAGGATTATCTTTACTACCATTACAAAGAGCTCAGCTAGAGAAACCTGCACCTTTGTTCATCCCAACCAGAATTGCCAGTTTCCAGATGGATCTTCATCCATTACACCTTTGGTCACCATGTCATAATGCAAAAAGCTGTGATCTTTGAAGGGGATCCCATGTGCTCAGTGGTTATAGCAGGGGTTTATGTATGGCATCGTTGTAGGCTCAATACCTCTCAATGGCATACAACTACTCACATTGATAGGTTGAACAGTGTGATGGTAGAAAATAGGTAATTTATTTTTCAGTTAGTCCCCTTTTTACAGAAGTCCCCTTCTTGACATTAATATTTAAAAATTGATAGTTTAACCTGAAGGAAATACACTAAATCTTTAATTTGTATTGATTTCTACTGTTATAAAAATAGATGTATCTTTATTTCCATTACAAATAGCTCAGAGAAAGAGACCAGCACCTTTCTTTATCACAGCTGGCCTTGTTAGTTCCCAGATACATCTTCATCCATTACACCTTTGACTGCCATGGCATAATGCCCAAAACCATGCTTTGGCAAGGGAGACATACTGGCTCAGTGGTTAGATCATGGGTTAACAAATGACAATGGGACAGATTCAAGTACTCTGGTTGTTGTGAAAATACTCAATTTCACAGATTGACCAATGTGTTTGGAGGAACTTGGTGAAATCTTTCATGTTTTACAGTTATAAAGTAATATTGTTTAATCTTTATTTCCATTAAAAATAACTCAGCGAGAGAGATCAGCACCTTTGTTTATCCGGGCCGACATTGCAAATTTCCAGTTGCATCTTCGACCATTAGACCTTTGACCTCCATGTAATAATGCTAAAAGCTATGATTTCTAAAGAAAGTCCCATTGGCTCAGGGGTTAGAGGCTGGCTTTGCCAATGTCAATGTTGCAAATTCAAGTTCCCCGCTTGACTGGTCAATGCTCAGGTTGAGCTGTGTGTTGGGAGGACATAGTTAACATGTATTACTGTTATACACATATTATGTTGTCTTTGCTCCCATTACAAATAGCTCAGAGGGAGAGGAGAACCTTTATTTATCCCAACCAGCATTGCTAGTTCCCATGTGCATCTTCAACCATTACATCTTTCACTGCCATGTCATTATGTAAAAAGTTATGCTTTCAAAAGGGGGACTCGCTGGCTCAGTGGTTAGCGCCTGGGTTTGCCAATGACAAGATTGTAAGTACAAGTCCGCACATTGGCATGAAAATGCTCAATTGATAGAATGACGATGTGATGGGAGAAAATAGGTTACATTTCTGATTTGTACTGCTATAAAAATATATGTGTATCTTTATTTCCATTACAAATAGCTGAGAGACCAGCACCTTTCTTCATCACAACAGCATTGCATGTTCCCAGATGCATCTTCATCCATTACACCTTTGACCACCATTTCATGATGCAAAAATCTACTATAAATGTAGACACTTCTGCTCATTGGTTGTAGCATGGGTTTGCCAATAACACAAATTGATGTTGTGGCTTGGTCGGTATTGTTTAAGGCGACAAGATTATGCAAAATAAAAAGGAATGAAAAAATGAAAATATTCTTGTCACTTGTGATTTCTGATGTGTCGCGTCTCACTGAGTTGTGGTTTGAAAAGCCACTCAAAACCACTTGAATTGGTAAACAGTATGAAGAATACTCAGAAACGAGACTGTGCCAAATTAGTATTGAAAAACCAGTTGTTGGTTTTATTTAAACAATTGCCCTTGCTTATGACACATGTTTCAGAGAGCGACAGCCCGCGATTGAACGCATCTACCACAAACCGAAGGGATCGAACCCATCGACTGCTTGAAACTTATCTGATTCTCCATATAGGGAACAATAATCTATTAAGTGACAATAATGCCCTGATTTGAAAAAGGCTGGTTCTTAAGCCGAAACACGTGTCATAAGCAAGGGCAATTGTTTAAATAAAACCAACAACTGGTTTTTCAATACTAATTTGGCACAGTCTCGTTTCTGAGTATTCTTCATACTGTTTGCCAATAACACGTTTACATGTTCAAATCCCTTCATTGACATACAAATGCTCAAATTGGTAGGGTGGCCTGTGTTTTGGGAGGAACAGGCAAAACATATAATTGTTAACTTTTTTTACTGCATTAAAAATACTCTTTATCTTTATTTCCTTTACAAATAGCTCAGAGAGACAGACACGCACCTTTGTTTATCACAACTGGCATTGCTAGTTCTCCAGTGCATCTTCATCCATTAAACCTTCGACTGACTTGTCATAATGGGACAGCCAGGTTTCTGAAGTGAGACCAAGTGGCACAGAGCTAGGAGCATGCAGGCTCCTACTGGACTATGGGGGAATAGGTAAATGCCTGAAGAGTCAGCCCAGATTCTAGGATGTGCCAGATTTTTTGACCTAATGGATGACTTTTTTGACCAGAGTGGGCTAGCTTCATAAGTTACCACACTACTTTTAACGAATGGCACTGACCAAAATGTTTTGAAATGCATTATTTGCAAAATATTTTAACCAAAACACCCCCTTGAATACTACTAAAACATTCTGTTGTGGATAGCAATGACTTGTAATGTGTGATTATGGTCCACTTTTTTTATTGGTGCCTAAAGTAATTGCATGCCCCAGTGTAACCCTGCCGATCAATCTATTAAAGGGAACGAGTATGCGTACATGATTTGTTTCTGGGTCTTCCTTACTGGCGACAAGGAGTACGTTGCAGCCCCAGTACTGTCGAGCCCATACCGGTGCAAGATGAATCAGTTCAGAGAGAGCAGTGTTCGAAGGATAGCCTTGAGACAGATCAGTGGCTTGAAGGAGTTAAAGCGCTCATCAACAAGACGCCACAACAGAGACGGACATGCGCGGCTGTGATTAGGTCATCTAATGGAACTATAAAATGAATGGAAAATAAGGTAAGTAACGAACTTGTGCAAGGTCCTTATTGAGTTGCTTGGAAACATGAGGTTGCTAGGCAGCACTCACCAGCATCGGACTTATCTCGATGGTAGCGAGGGACGCATAGAACGTTGCTTGGAGAACAGTTCAAAGGGTAGAAACACATAGGCCTAAGGATCTGCCACAAAAAATAAGTTTTGGCAATGAGAAATGGCCAACATACTGGGCCCCAGCATGTTTTTACAAACTCCAGGTAAGCCGCCAATTAAGTGGTCAGACTGGAGGGAGGGTGTATTAGAATGTATGCATGGTGTATAGGAGGTACATTTTTGCTTAAAACAGTAAGGACTCTGCTATATCATTGTCTAGCTCATATGGGGAACATTATATTTAAAATGTTACCAGAACTGCCACAAGAAGATAGAGAAAGCTTCAACGGGTTTGAGAAAGTATGCTGAAATTGGATACACATTTTACAGTAAAGGAAAACAAAATATTAGCTACATACTACTTTGCAACACAAGTGCAAGAAAGGGGAATCGATGGAGGAGTTCATTACTGCTCTCCGGGGTCTGTCTATAAAGTGTAATTTTGGCCATTGTAAGGATGAACACTTGAGAAACCAGCTACTGATAAAATGTACCAATCACAAGGTGAGAGAGACATTGTGGCAGGACACAGATCTAAAGTTAGAAAAAGCGATTGACATGTCAAAATTTGTATAAGACACAGCAAGGTGTATTTAGAAGTTAAATCCTGAAGTAAATAAAGTCACAGGAAAGCCTATGCAATAGGTAAAAACTACAAAAGCAGCAGTGAATCGGGCAAACTGATGATAAGGAGAAGAGTTGAAAGTGGGGTTGCCAGAAGAAGCAGAGTGACAAAGAATTATGGTGGCAAAAGGTGTTACTATTGTGGAAGCCAAGATTACTTAGCCAATGATAAGGAGTATTTTGCTCTACACATAATTTCCAGGGAGTGTGGTTGCAAAGGCCTCATGACAATATGCTGTAAACAATGACATGAAGGAAACACGAAGGTGATACTAGGAGTCACGTCCTTATTAGGATCAAGTTTGGGCCGTAAAGCAACGCTAGGGATGAAGTGTATACAGCCATTGCGATTAATGCCCAAACTAGAAGGCCTAAACCACAATCAATAGTAAAGGTCGATGGGGTGTGCATTCAAATGCTGATAGATAGTGGAGCTGATTACTCACTCATCAGTGTGGATACCTAAAGAGAGAAGCTAAACGATTGTACTTTGCAAGAAGCAAAGATGGTAGTCAATGCATATGGAGAGGTCCCCATAGAGATTGTAGGAGAGTTGGAAGCCAAGTTGCAGTTTAAAGATCAGCAAGCAGAAGGTGTAATACACATCACAAGGAAATAAGGAAACATATTAACCTAGGATGCCCAAGTTATCTTAATAATCAAACTTGACCCTTCACATCCAGATCAGTTTATGCTGGTAAATGCAGGCAGCCCGATCAAGGGTGAAGTGGCGCACATAGCAGGGTGGTACTTTGGGGTTTTCAAAAATGCCACAGGTTGTCCAAAAGGATTGCTGCATCAGACTAAGTTCAAAGTTGGAGCAATTCCATGTGTTTCTATTCTAAAGTCAGAGCATTTCCATTGATGGTTAGACATTAAGTGAAAAAGGAGTTGAAGAAATTAGTTCAGGAAGGTGTTATAGAACCTGCACATGGGTCTGAATGGATTTGTTCAATAGTAGTTGTGAGGAAGAGCAATTGAGTGGACAGGTTGTGAATAGACTTGAGAGGTCTTAATAAGAATTTGAAAGTAGAGACATTTTATTTGGCAAAAATGTATGAGTTGATAGCATAGGTTTCAAAGGCAAAAATGTTTACCACATATGAGGGCAGCTAATCATCAGGTGTGTTTACACCAAGCGACATGGATTACACTACTTTCATAATGCCTTTTCGATTGTTTAGGTTTAGGTATAGGCGTATGCTTTTCGGGCTAATCTCAGTGGCTAGTGTGTTTCAGCATGTAATGGTTAAGCTCATAGGTAGTAGCACAGTGTCAGGTTTCACCAACATGGGGAAGGATGAAAAGGCACATGATGAGCGGGTAAAGGACGTGCTTCCCATACTGAATGATGTAGATTTGGCCATATCTCTCGATACATGTACGTTCAGAAAAGTCTGGGAAATGAATTGTCTGAGGATGGCATATGACCCAAATTGGATGCAATAGAGTCAGTAATGAATATTCCACAGTCAAGAAACTGGATTTAAGTTTCTTCATTTTTGGGAGTGCTAGAATACTACCGTAATTCATCAAAAATGTGTCAGATAAAACAAATAGTTGAGAAGCTTAATAAAGAAAAATCTTGGGAGTGGGCCCATCCGTCTCAATTGAACTATGAAGACTTGAGCTGGGGCTGATATCTTTATGGGCACTGGCGATTACGAGATGTCTGTTGTTCTTGAAATCTAGAACAAGGGCCATATGTCCTCTGTTAAATCTATTGGGTGTAGCCACTAAGGAAGCCGATAACTTCACAGTACTGGTCATGAGCATCTTTGAAGAAATTGAATGGGGACCCGACTGTGAACATGAATTCTATACACCAGAAAAGGCCTTTGTAAACAAACTTGAAAGCTGGGATTTGGTGACAAATTGCGTGCACCTTACAAAATTGAAGTGTTGCAATGAGAGACTGGGAGTTAGACACACATTTTAAACCCCAGCGCAGTCATTACATAGATGTGTATTGCTACCATGCATAAATAGAATGCCAGAGTTGACGGCAACAGGTCTCGAGCTTGGTATACTGGTCAAAGACAGATACTGTTGTATGTGTAAAATGCAGAAAAAAAATAAACTGCCAAACACGTTATAGCGTAAAGAAAATGGATCACTTTATGCGGGTGCTTTCGGCAGTTTTGTCAGTCATTATGATAGTATAGGAGTACAGTATTGTGTAAACACGCGGAACTAAAAACTGCACATTGCACTTTATCAAGTATGGCAGTAGGTCAGTGACCTTTTGAAGTTGACTGTAATGTAGTTGCATATAATGTAAGCATAGCAAAAGGTAGGAACTCTCTTGTTTTAGGATGGAAAATGAAATTTATATTATTTTTATATTGAATAAAAAATGTATAACGTATCACATTATATAATCATTTTAACATATTTCTGTTGATTATTGAATTGAATGTCGTTTTGAAAGTTGTGCTGAATCTGGTTACGGTTCTAAATAATTTCATGGACTTTATGGATTCTAAGGACTACAGAAATGATCATTGAATTTATTTTAAATATAGGTAATGTTTAAATGACTAAATGTGTAAAGTTCGAAATGAGCTAACCACTTTAAAAGTAAAGAAGGAAAATAAAGAAAGAAAAATTGGTGTTTTGTGTGGAGTGAGGAGTGTGAGGAAGAGTTCAACAAGATTAAACAGGAGACAATAGAAGCACTGGGAATGAAAGGGTTTGAGGAAGAAAATGCGTGTACTATTATTATATACGGATGCCAGTGAGAATGGTCTAGAATGTGTGCTAATGCAGACAGGCTGGGTTAAAAGCATATGGTAGCATTTGCATCTCGTATGCTAAGGGGAGCAGAAAGGAGGTATTCAGTGTTTGGAAAAAGAGGCTTTGGTGTGCGCGTGGGGAATACACAAATTTGAACCATATCTTTGCAATAGTGCCCCCCATGGTAGGAGGATAGCACCTTGGCAATGCATTTGTCTGGGTAGTAAGACTACCAGAGTACAGGTTCAAATCCCCGTCCTGTACTTAGAGACTGGTCTCTGGAATTAAGTTAAGCATGCTACAAAAGATTAATTAATTATTCATTGTTCAGACAACATAAGTCTTTGGTGTCCATATTTGGTAAGAAAGATTTAGATGGTGTCTCTTGAAGGATTTAAGGTGAATTATGAACTTGCAACGTTTGAATTTCAGTATAATAAATGTGAGTGGAAAAGAAATGTGGCACATGCATTATTGAGCAATGCCATTGATCAGGTATTTGAGGGAGGATTGGGGCAAGGTGTGCAAAGATGTTTTTTCGATCTCACACGGAATTTTAGAAAATTAATGGGATGAGTGCTGCAGATGGGCTAATATCTACAAAAGGTTGGTACGGTTTGTGCAGGAAGGATGGCAGTGAGAATTTACTGCTGAGTGGTTTAAAGTGTAGAGGAGATTCAAAGATGAATTTGGGATGGAAGGAAAGTTTTTGGTAGGGGGGCATTGCAATGTAGTGCCAGAAACGATGAGAGATTTGGTCATTAATGTAGCACATCAAGTTCATTTGGGAGTGTGTAAAACAAAAGTACACATAAGAGAAGATTATTGGTGGCTAGGAATGGACATACTTATTGAAAACAGAGTGAACAATTGTGTTGAGTGTGGGAATAGTGTTGTTGCAGTACATGAAGCCACCGATGAAGCTACCACAGATACCACCAGAAGTCTGGGGAGTGCTTCAGGTGGAAATTTTGGAATCTCTCAATATAAGGGGGTATAATAGTGAGCATGTGGTGGTAGTTGTAGATTTGTTGTCAAAGTAGTCAGAAGTTTGTGTTGTGAGAGATATCACTTTGAGGAGGGTGATACAGTTTTGAAGTATGTATTTTGGGGAGGAAGATCATATCAAATAAAGGGCACAATTTGTGTCAAAGGAGAGGAAAGTTTTCTTAGTTTTTCATGGAATTTAGCATGCAAGCACAGCATTGTATAATGCTAGATGCAACGCTTGTGAAGAGCATTTTAACAATACACTGATGGATGTCATTGAGGTGACTCAAACCAAATACCAGATTGTGTCCTGAGTAGGTATACATGTGTTGATCTAAAGAAGTCTACATTGAAGGAGTGAACAACTGTGAAAGGATGTGAAGCAAGGGGGAGATATGACAAACCTAACATTGTGCATGAAATTAGAATGCTGAAAGGGAGTTTGGTTAGGATTAAACATCCTAGAGTGGTGAATGAAAGATGTTACAGATTTTCTAGGGTTATAGCAGTTAAAGAAGACCTAGGATATGCAATCCAATTGTAGAATGGAGCGGTGTGCAGCAAAGATGGGGTGGCAATGTTGCCTAGGTATACAAGAAGTATCGGAGCAGAGTAGTAGAGGAAAGCTCCGAGAAATCCCAGAGTGTGTAGAAGACAGGGTCAATGGCTGGAAGTGTAGTGCCATGGACAACATTGCCCGGCAGATTAGGGCATTGCTCAGCATAACCAGTAACTATCATTTAAAGCACAGGCTGGATGGGAGTGGACACCGAGTATGAATTAGTGTAGGTGCATATTTTACCGGCCTGTCTTTAGCTGGGGAGTTATGCTGCATGAGTCAGAATTGCCAGTGCACAGCATCATTGTGAGAAACACCACCCCAAGTGCATTTGAAAATGGTGAAAGTTTTGTAGTGATGGTGTGGCACAGGAGACCTCTGTACATATTTTTGTAGTTTCTGGGAGGGGGGGGGGCTAATTGTGTTGTTATCTTTGTCTTCCTCCTTCCCAGAAAAAAGTAACACACAATTGCAAAAGATACAAATTTGTTCAATTTAGTTTGGTGTGATGCTTTGGGTGTCGAAGAATAAACATTTAACTGAGGGAAGACATTACTCTCAGTGTCCTCTTTCAGATAGACAGTGGACCATTCGCGTGTCTAGGGAGAGAGCCTGTAAATAGGGACAGATGTCCTTCCTAACACAACAAACACATATAATTCAATATGCTTGAGAGTTTACCTATTGGCAACAGTATACTTTACCTAAATCAGATTCTTTAATGCTGTTTTATAATGAGTCCCACCATGTGAAGGTACTCAGCTCAGAGTTGAGAGTGTTTCATTGAGCAACTCCTCTTTCTTTGAAGCTTGTGTCTCCTGAGAGAGATGTAAATATTGAGTGTGTGCCCTCACCGCTGTGAGAGAGGAAATATGTAAAAAGTGAGACTGAGCCCCTGCCCCAGCAACAGAGGAGGGATGTAAACATTGACTTTGTGCCCTCACCCTTGATAGACAGGAGACATACAATGTGTTTGCGCCCTCACCTTTGAAGGCAGAAGAGATGTAAATATTCAGTCTGTGTCTTCAACAGAGCCAGAGTGGAGGGACCTAACAATTGAGTGTGTGCCCCACTCCTGTGTGAGAGGAGAGATGGAAAATATCTGTGAGTGCCATCACCCCTGCGAGAGAGGAGAGAAGACATAATTCAGTGTGTGAATGACTCTGGTCAGTCCTTGGAACATCTAGGGTAAATCGGCCATGCACACCTGTGTATGCTCTGGTAGCAGACACACAGAATGCAGCATACTTGGTACTTCACCCTCTGAGTGGGGTCATTAACAAAAGTGTTGTTCATCATCATCTCAGTCATCATCCAACACCACCACAATACATTTTCATCTCCAGAGCCTGAGCGGGTAGTATCAATGGAAATCATAGTAGCCACCACCCTTATCCACTGCCCAGGCTGCCCTGTTCAATGGGTTCAGCGGCCATCCTCTGTCTTAACTATGATCAGCTGCTGACTTTGTGGATCCTGTTGCTGTGCTTGCGAAGAAATGGTATCCTACCATAGTTGACAGGGATATGATGCTCATAAATGTTTATTAAAGACAGTTGTTTCAATGAGCTAGACAGGATTCACCTGTAATCAAAGACAAGAGATCCCGCATCACTAAAAACATGGGCTGACTGTACCTTAGCAGGTGGACAATGTAGGATGTCCATTGCTACGTGGTCAAGTGCTGCTGGCCATACAAACTGTTTGGAGAACCAATACTGCAGAGGGTCATCATCCTTACCAAGTTCCTTTGGTCTTTCAGGCCCAAACTCATTGAAGAATGCAGAATCTGGAAGTGGGTCCCACAGAGGTGTATGTGTAAGAGGTATGGATCCTACATGGTGTGCTCCTGCACCTGACACCGTTTCTGTGGAGACAGCCTTTTTAATGGCTGTTGCGGATGCTCAGTTGTTTCTGCCTATCATTAAAGCCTCTGCTCTGGAAGTAAGCAATCTTGCAAATGCCTCTTGAGTGCAGTCTTGTAAATTCTAACTATGACTTCTGTTTATGCTGTTCTCCTCCCCACAGTCTGCAAAGCAGCCACTTTAACGTTTAAATAGGGATCAACAAATGACAACAAAAATACTCAATGTTTTCTTTCATGCATTTAATACATGGGTCATTCTGAAAGATTGCCAGCAGTTCTCTCGCTAGTTGCGCAATCTCTTTCTCACCTGCGTTATCATGTTCCATTGCTCTTTTGGACATGCTCATTTTGAGCAAATGGACCAATGGAATTATCATCAGTGACACAAAGCTCTGGCTCACATGCTGTGTGGCTTCCTCGAAGAGCTACTGCTCAGTGTGCTCACACAGCCAATCAACCCGCCACTAATGTCCTCCACCTGTGATCACGTCTAAGACATTTTCCAGCACCCCGAAATTTTTTTTTGCTCCCTTCAACTGTCTGTTTTGTGCGAGTGCACCCATTCAAACATGCTGGTCCAGAGAAAATTTCTCCTCTGTCCTACAGCTCAAGCAGGCGCTGTGTTACTTCACAAAGCCAATCAATCTGACACTAATACCAACCACTGGTGCTCACCACCACCACCTCATATAACCTGTTCAGTACACCAAATGTTTGCTGTTCCCCCAAAACAATTTAACTGCTTGTTTGCATGCGAGTGTGATCACCATCATGTCTAAGACATTTTCCAGCACCCCCACATTTTGTTTTGTTCCCTTCACTTGTCTGTTTTGTGTGAGTGCACCTATTCAAACAAGCTGGTCCAGAGGAAATTGCTCTTCTGTCCAACAGCTCAAGCAGGCGGTGTGTTACTTCACACAGCCAATCAATCTGACACTAATACCAACCACTGGTGCTCACCACCACCACCTCATATAACCTTTTCAGTGCACCAAATGTTTTCTGTACCCCCAAAACAATTTAACTGCTTTTTGCATGCGAGTGTGATCACCATCACGTCTAAGACATTTTCCAGCACCCCCAAATTTTATTTTGTTCCTTTAACTGTCTGTTTTGTGTGAGTGCACCCATTCAAACAAGCTAGTCCAGAGAAAATTGCTCTTCTGTCCAACAGCTCAAGCAGGCGGTGTGTTACTTCACACTGCCAATCAATCTGACACTAATACCAACCACTGGTACTCACCACCACCACCTCATATAACCTTTTCAGTGCACCAAATGTTTTCTGTTCCCCCATAACAATTTAACTGCTTGTTTGCTTGCGAGTGTGATCACCATCATGTCTAAGACATTTTCCAGCACCCCCAAATTTTATTTTGTTCCCTTCAACTGTCTGTTTTGTGTGAGTGCACCCATTCAAACAAGCTGGTCCAGAGAAAATTGCTCTTCTGTCCTACAGCTCAAGCAGGCACTGTGTTACTTCACAAAGCCAATCAATTTGACACTAATACCAACCACTGGTGCTCACCACCACCATCTCATATAACCTTCTCAGTGTACCAAATGTTTTCTGTTCCCCCAAAACAATTTAACTGCTTGTTTGCATGCAAGTGTGATCACCATCATGTCTAAGACACTTTCCGGCACCCCCACATTTTATTTTGTTCCCTTCAACTGTCTGTTTTGTGTGAGTGCACCCATTCAAAGAAGCTGGTCCAGAGAAAATTGCTCTTCTGTCCTACAGCTCAAGCAGGCGGTGTGTTACTTCACACAGCCAATCAATCTGACACTAATACCAACCACTGGTGCTCACCACAACCACCTCATGTAACCTTTTCCGTGTACCAAATGTTTTCTGTTCCCCCAAAACAATGTAACTGCTTGTTTGAATGTTAGTGTGATCACCATCATGTCTAAGACATTTTCCAGCACCCCCAAATTGTATTTTGTTCCCTTCAACTGTCTGTTTTGTGTGAGTGCACCCATACAAACAAGCTGGTCCAGAGAAAATTGCTCTTCTGTCCTACAGCTCAAGCAGGCGGTGTGTTACTTCACACAGCCAATCAATCTGACACTAATACCAACCACTGGTGCTCACCACCACCACCTCATATAACCTTTTCAGTGCACCAAATGTTTTCTGTTCCCCCAAAACAATTTAACTGCTTGTTTGCATGCGAGTGTGATCACCATCACGTCTAAGACATTTTCCAGCACCCCCAAAATGTATTTTGTTCCCTTCAACTGTCTGTTTTGTGTGAGTGCACCCATTCAAACAAGCTGGTCCAGAGAAAATTGCTCTTCTGTCCTACAGCTCAAGCAGGCACTGTGTTACTTCACAAAGCCAATCAATTTGACACTAATACCAACCACTGGTGCTCACCACCACCACCTCATATAACCTTCTCAGTGTACGAAATGTTTTCTGTTCCCCAAAACAATTTAACTGCTTGTTTGCATGCAAGTGTGATCACCATCATGTCTAAGACACTTTCCGGCACCCCCACATTTTATTTTGTTCCCTTCAACTGTCTGTTTTGTGTGAGTGCACCCATTCAAACAAGCTGGTCCAGAGAAAATTGCTCTTCTGTCCTACAGCTCAAGCAGGCGGTGTGTTACTTCACACAGCCAATCAATCTGACACTAATACCAACCACTGGTGCTCACCACCACCACCTCATATAACCTTTTCAGTGCACCAAATATTTTCTGTTCCCCCATAACAATTTAACTGCTTGTTTGCATGCGGGTGTGATCACCATCACGTCTAAGACATTTTCCAGCACCCCCAAAATGTATTTTGTTCCCTTCAACTGTCTGTTTTGTGTGAGTGCACCCATTCAAACAAGCTGGTCCAGAGAAAATTGCTCTTCTGTCCCACAGCCCAAGCAGGCGGTGTGTTACTTCACACAGCCAATCAATCTGACACTAATACCAACCACTGGTGCTCACCACCATCACCTCATATAACCTTTTCAGTGCACCGAATGTTTTCTGTTCCCCCAAAACAATTTAACTGCTTGTTTGCATGCGAGTGTGATCACCATCACGTCTAAGACATTTTCCAGCACCCCCACATTTTATTTTGTTACCTTCAACTGCCTGTTTTGTGTGAGTGCACCCATTCAAACAAGCTGGTCCAGAGAAAATTCCTCTTCTGTCCCACAGCTCAAGCAGGCGGTGTGTTACTTCACACAGCCAATCAATCTGACACTAATACCAACCACTGGTGCTCACCACCACCACCTCATATAACCTTTTCAGTGCACCAAATGTTTTCTGTTCCCCCAAAACAATTTAACTGCTTGTTTGCATGCGAGTGTGATCACCATCACGTCTAAGACATTTTCCAGCACCCCCAAATTTTATTTTGTTCCCTTCAACTGCCTGTTTTGTGTGAGTGCACCCATTCAAACAAGCTGGTCCAGATTGCTCTTCTGTCCTACAGCTCAAGCAGGTGGTTTGTTACTTCACACAGCCAATCAATCTGACACTAATACCAACCACTGGTGCTCACCACCACCACCACCTAATACAACCTTTTCAGTGCACCAAATGTTTTCTGTTCCCCCAAAACAATTTAACTGCTTGTTTGCATGCGAGTGTGATCACCATCATGTCTAAGACATTTTCCAGCACCCCAAATTTTATTTTGTTCCCTTCAACTGCCTGTTTTGTGTGAGTGCACCCATTCAAACAAGCTGGTCCAGAGAAAATTGCTCTTCTGTCATACATCTCAAGCAGGTGGTGTGTTACTACACACAGCCAATCAATCTGACACTAATACCAACCACTGGTGCTCACCACCACCACCTCATGTAACTTTTTCAGTGCACCAAATGTTTTCTTTTCCCCCAAAACAATGTAACTGCTTGTTTGCATGCGAGTGTGCCCATTAAACATGCTTACACGGTGCAGCTTCAGTGTGCTCAAGCAGTGGAGTGTTGTGTCACACAGCCAACCAACCTGTTACTTATGCCCACCAGCTGTGATCACCAGCATTTCCAAAAACATTTCCAGCATACCTACTTTTTTTCTGGCCCGAAAAACATTTCAACACCTTATTCTGTGGGTGTGTTTTTAAACAAACAGGCACAAAGCAAATCCCTACTCCATCCCAGGCTTAGTTCTGAAGTCTGGGGCTGTACGTCATGTGCAACAGGGACTGTAGCTGAACATCCCTTCCTTAGAAGCCCGAATTCATTGTCAATGGGAGGCCGAAGCACACTGCCGCAGCCAGTGACCAGAGTGCATCCTATAGCTGATCAGATCACCATTTTATCAAAAGCATTTTGGATTAGGCTAGCGGGTAACCCAGAGAATGGAGTATTCAAGCCATGTTGAAAGATGCATGAATGCTTAAATGTGTATTGGGCTTTGAAACCCTGTGGAAGTCTCCAATTATGATTAGCAGGGATTCTCTTGGACAAGTGGGGGAGATATTTTGGGTTGTGAAAAGGGGGGTGATGTTGGGTAACTAGGCCAAACACCCTAAACTGTCATGGTATTTCAAGGTATATATTTAGAATCAACGGCTTAAATGCCCTCGAACAGTACAAAAGGAGGATAGGTAGCTATTTAGTTTAGATTGGGCTGCCTGCCTCTGGGCTATCAAACTGTTAAGTGGCACTTCTGACTGGGTTCTATCAATGTGATAATAAAACTGATATGAATGTGGTGCACTTCTTACCCTTGTTTCTTCGTTATCACAGATGGAGATGGAAGTGCTCCTTTCACTCTTTAGGGTAAACAATATTAAAATATGTACAGGAGGCCATGGAACACTGCCCATCCACTAGAATGAGAGGGTGGCAGAAAAGTGTCCTGCTATCTCACTGCAGCCTGGCACAAAAGAAGATGGCTTCTAGCTCCCTAGATTTGCAGCACTTGCTGAGATAAGGAAAGAAGTTGGTGTTCTTTTATGGGATTTGTCATATTTTTGATTTACATCTTATCTTATGGATTGTGATCTACTCATTATATTTTTCATGCACATCTCTATGATGACATGATGTTGTGTTATATTGTAATGGCTTTTAATACACAATAAAGTGATGATGATGATGATGATGATGATGATGATGATGATTTTGATGATGACGAGAGAATGAGATAGCAAGCAAGAGTGAAAGGTAGAAGAGAGAGATAGAGCGAGAGAGAGTCAGAAAGAGAGAGAGAGTAGGGGCACATATGTTTATGTATGTATTTATGTACGAGATGTACCGAGGGGTTACAAGTATTGTATAGTGGTAGCAGCAGAGCTGACACCGCTAGGTAGAGCACAGGAAAAGGAGGACCCCAGAAAGAGAAAAACAGGATTTATGTATGTATGTAAGGGGAAATGAATAAAAGATAGAAACAAGAGAAGAAGCAATACAGGAGAAGCACAAAGGAGAGAAGAACTGTGATGAAGGTAGGTACTGTGATGAAGGAGAAACACTGTGACAAATGCCTGTGGCAAAGGAGAAGCACTATGATGAAGGAGGACTGTAACAATTAAAAAGGAATGTGACAAAATACTACGTCAAAGGAGTAGAACCGTGATAAAGGAGGCTGTGACAAAGGAGAACGACTGTGATGAAGTAGTGTGGTTGAAATGTCCTCACAATTGTGACAAGGACAGGGACCTGCCACTGTCAAGAGGGGATGGGGACCCATCTCAGCCTACGACAGGATCATTGCTATGTCATTTATAGATCTGTATATGATTCTTCCACGTACTGTTGCTCAATATATATTTTACTTCCAAATTGTACATGAAGCTGTTTGTATGGACTGAAGCCGTAATTGCTCTCATTAGTGTTCCGGTAGGATCTCAGTCAAAATCAGGCAACAGGCTTCCCACAGGCTTTCACTGACACGCATAGAAGAAGCAATGGCTTGGGAATCAAGGGCAACCCCTTGGGGGCGGGGGGGGGGGTATTTGGATTGTGGAAGATGCAGTATAACGCATGTATGACATTCAATAAGGACTGCAGACCCACAATTGTTGAGAAAATTATACTTCATCATTTATAAAGACAATTAAATGATATACAGGTTACAGTTAAGTGTCCATTTATCAGAGACTATTAAGTAGTATGGGTACCATGTTTGGTTGTGGGCACCCCACAACTGTTATTCTCTCAACTGGGAGTTGGTCTCTCATAGGAAACAACAGTGAGACAGGCTAACTTCTGATTGGCTGAGTGGGATACTGGCTCTGATGCTGTTGCTCCTTCAATGTTAAGAATTGTCCCAATGGCAAAGATAGTGTTCAACCATAGAGCTCGGTACAATGGCCAAACAATGGCTACCACCAGTGGAAGCACTGTTCTCTGGTTCTTCAGGAATGGATCTGGTGGCAACAAACAAGTGCTGCAGGCAAGCAGGATTATGGGAGGCCCATCAGAGAATGTGCTGAGCCGGCTGTTCTGGCTACAATAATGAGAAGATGCAGTCAGTGCTTGTAACTCCCATTCAGGTAATATTTCTACTCTCCTGAGACCCAACAATACCTTTAAGTTCTTCTTGGTCTGTAATTTGTTTCTGCTCCAATGGGCCTTGAACTCTATCCACTACTGAAGCTTCGGAAATCTGTTGCCTGGGCCTCACTGAGTCTAATATGTGAAGGGATGAGTAGCCAGGCTTTTTCTGTGAACAGGGGATGTTTGAGTATTGGCACCGGGCTGTACCTGTTGAGTTTATGGAAAGGAGCACCAAGCTGTCAGTTACCCCTGGTCTCTTGAGAAGTCCAGTGCATTAATACACTGGCAGAGCTTTGCCTTCAGACTGATGCAGCAGAAGGGCTTCCCCTTTAGAATGGCCTTGTTACTTAGCCTAAGACAAGGAAAGATAGTACATTCCCAGGTAAAATAGGAACATTGGTAGCTGAGTACAAACTAAGCTTACTATCAGGAGGGCGCATTATTTTAAACATTTGGTAGCCACCCAATCACTGGTGGTCCCCATATTCAATAATTCCCAGATTTCTTCCCAAGCAAACTCTCAGGAACTGTACTACATACAGGGTTGCCGGCCATCATATTTATACACCAGCCAGAATAATCCACCCTGGCTTTCTGCTGCCACGCGTTGTGCGTGGCAGGTTCCATGACCAAAAATGGCTTCTTCTATTTTATTTCATAGAAAGGGAGCAAGGTTTATTTGGAGGCCCCACGATTGATTTCATAGTCACATGTGTTCACTACAGTGTCCCTCAGGATGCAGCAGGGTGAATTCTAAATAGGCAAATCTCTCTGAGACTCTTCAGCCTCACAGTGGGCACATCACAGGGACGCATGATGGATAAGGTACTGGATATAGACCTATCTAGAAAAATCGTTGACAAATAAGCCAAGAAACATTTAAGAGTTGGAGCCTCTCCCCATATACCGTTTAGGACTTTGTTCTCACACAAACGTAACAGGTGAAAATGGACCCTTGCTTTTGAAGCAAGCCCCGGTCACCGGCTCTCAAGAATTCCACCTCTTCCACATCTACTTGCAGCAGAAATTGAACACACTGATACCTTCCATTCCTATGTGAATGGTGCCAAGGTTTCACCTAGGAGTCGAGGTCCTGAGGAGTCCTTCAATTGTTCATCCAAAGGCCTACCTGCCCAAGATGAGTAGATGGGTAGCTGCTGTCTAAAAGTCAGTTGAACCAAGCACCATGTGAATCACTTTGGACTAAAACCTAGGAATTCTTTGAGCTAGAGACTTCAATATGCCATCCCAAATAGTCTCTTTCAATAGAAGAGACCACTACCACTAGGACCACTCAAGCACATTAGTCTTCACAAAATCATGCTGTGTCCATCAGTACTGTGGTGGAAACCCACTACACAACCATTACTGACCATTAGCATAGCAACCTTCAAAAGCTTGTGCCAGACTCCCTTTAGGGGTGACATAGGCAACGCCATCTGAACCGAGAGGTCCTTAATCAGTAACATGTCATGCTCAGGATGGGATGCAAAATAACTCTTACACCAAATGATCAGACCGACTCAGGAAGTCTCATCCAACTGTTTTATTATCACTTGTCCGCTGAGTCCTTGTTGTCCTGGGAAGCTCTGCCTACGAGCTCTCCTGTGTGTGTCCCTGCAAGGGGTTAACTTTGCTGTCCGGTGAAGGAGGAGGAGGCGGGCCTTCAGGCACAAAAACCCCCGGAAGCGCGGAGCGCGCGGAGTCCGCTGAGTCCTGGGAAGCTCTGCCTACGAGCTCTCCTGTGTGTGTCCCTGCAAGGGGTTAACTTTGCTGTCCGGCGAAGGAGGAGGAGGCGGGCCTTCAGGCACAAAAACCCCCGGAAGCGCGGAGCGCGCGGAGTCCGCTGAGTCCTTGTTGTCCTGGGAAGCTCTGCCTACGAGCTCTCCTGTGTGTGTCCCTGCAAGGGGTTAACTTTGCTGTCCGGCGAAGGAGGAGGAGGCGGGCCTTCAGGCACAAAAACCCCCGGAAGCGCGGAGCGCGCGGAGTCCGCTGAGTCCTTGTTGTCCTGGGAAGCTCTGCCTACGAGCTCTCCTGTGTGTGTCCCTGCAAGGGGTTAACTTTGCTGTCCGGCGAAGGAGGAGGAGGCGGGCCTTCAGGCACAAAAACCCCCGGAAGCGCGGAGCGCGCGGAGTCCGCTGAGTCCTTGTTGTCCTGGGAAGCTCTGCCTACGAGCTCTCCTGTGTGTGTCCCTGCAAGGGGTTAACTTTGCTGTCCGGCGAAGGAGGAGGAGGCGGGCCTTCAGGCACAAAAACCCCCGGAAGCGCGGAGCGCGCGGAGTCCGCTGAGTCCTTGTTGTCCTTGTGGCAATTTGTGGGGGAAGCTGTCTTTATTTGCTGCCTGTGTTGCCCTGGTCCATCTGGCTGATTGGCTGACTTCGGCCCTCTGCCTACGACTTATCTGAACCTGCACGCTCGCACGCATACGAGGTATGGTGTCTACAGCAGGTGTCTGCTGTTAACTTTGTGACTTTATTCCTTATCTAAGGCTTGCTGGAGGGGCGGGGGGGGAGAGACGGACTACGGCAGCTCCTCGAGCTGTCGGGCGTTCCCCGCCCTCCACCCCCTGTGACTTTCATCTAGCGTACCTGTGAGCCCCCCGGATCTTGGATCTTGGACCAGCTCTATAACCCCTACCATTTGCATTTACAATTCTGTTTATATATTTATTGATTAGGAGGAAGAAAAAGTGGGGCGTTACCCATCAGCCATTGACTTGCCATTGATAGTTATTCTCCCATGTAAGGGTGGTTTTTTATTTGTTGATGGTTTTTTACCACTCATTGTCCATACACTTATTAATTGTGAACCCCCGTGCCCTAGTTAGCACGATTCTATTTATTTTATCTTAAGGTTTTAATGATGTATAATATTTGCTGTGTTTAATCCATTTTATAATCACATACATTTATATATATTTTATATGGGGTTTTTTATTGAGAGTGTAATCTTCTTTTAACAATATATACTATTTAGTGCTTAATTAATTAATTTTGAAGAGAGTGTGAGGGGGCTGCGAGTTTTCTTCTTTCTCTCCCCCTCATTTCCTTTCGGCCTATACAGGTTTATACAGGCCTGTCCGTTTTTCTTTTGTTTTTCGCACATTATTATCCATTTAGATTGGATATATTATTCATTTAAGTATCTAATCTATGGGGAAGAGAAAAGCTGGAGAGGGAGGCGTTGGGGTTGGTGCTGGGGTGGTCAGTAAAAGGGCGAAAAAACTTAAAAATGTCACCTCTACCCATACCTCCAAACCCCCCAAAGTAGCAACCAAAGCAACCAAAGCTAAATCCCTTTTGAAAAATGGTGTAACACCATCCCAGAGATCTTTGGACTTTTATATGGATGCCATGGCAAATAAAATAGTTAACTGTATGAATGCGGTTGAACCTGCCTCTAGAGAGGTTGTCCCTCGGGGTGAGGGACGGGGTCTGGCGGATATGCAGGGACCGGGGATTGCAGATAGGGGTGCTATGTCTGGGGGGGATGCGCCTATCTTAGGCATGGTGACGCCTCCTCATTTTCTATTGGAACCTACGCACCCCGTGGCGGGGGCACCCAGCACTAATGGTAGGATTTTGACTGAAAGGGAATCTGGGTTACTAGACTGTTCCGCCGCTAGTGAAAGTGACAAAGAATGGTTGGAGACCTTATTGGAGGAGAAGCTTAAGCCATTACAGTTGATATTAAACTCTTTAAAGGGGCTTAAGGAGGGGGTCTTAACCACCTTGGCTATTATGGATGATTCCATCAGGGCAATATCTCTTAAATTGTCTGACTTGACCGGTATTGTGGAGGAAAGGGGCCCAGAGGAGTGGCGGTGTAAGTGTCCATCAACCACCCCCTTATCTAGGAATACTGCTTCTGATGGTAAGATTGATATACCTCCTCAAGGGTGCATTCAGGAGGTGGTGATCATTGACGATCAGGATGACATACCAGGGCCCAAAAAGAAATTAAATGGGCCAGTGAGGGCTAGGGAGAGTGACGAATATGGAAAAATAGAAAGTGAAAAGGGGTTGGAGAGTGGGTTAGGGTCCAATACAATCCTAAACCTACCCCCGGAAGCGGTCCCCTTTGTGGGGATTATTACTGGTCTGCCCGGGTTGCCAACTGGAAGTTCTGAATCCACGCTTTCCCTGATTAATAAGGCCTCGCACTGGGTCAACTCGAATCTGATGGGACCTAAGATCGATCCCAAAATGATTCGTATGGCCAGGCGTGTGGGATGGGTGGGAAATAGACCTAAGAATCTAAGGGGAGACTGCGTGGTAATCACTTTTTCTGATGCTCAGATCACGGATTATCTTTTGAACTCCAACCTAGCTCGGGGCCTTAAGCCTAATGGCACTAAACTGCCCAGTAAATTACTCCCTCTGGACTATTTTTATATTCCTGGCGGGGGGAGGAAGTTGCCGACCCTAATGTCAGGAAACAGGCAAGCTGGAGGTTTTGGAAATCCTAATATTAATCCGGAGAGAAGGTTACCGATTAATAGCCCCTTGGTCGGCTGGAGTACAATCGTACCTAAAAAGGGTAAGCGTATTGCTCCGGTAAATTATGTTCCGGCACCTTTGCCTCTGGAAAACCATTTTGAGATTTTGACGTCCTGTGAGGATGTGGATTGACAAGAGGCCGTAATCGAGGTTGGGGCTAAGGTGTCGACCCCTCTAGTATCCCATAGGAGTCTGGCCATGGATAATCTGCAATTGCGCCTGCTTTCTTGGAATATAGCAGGCGCAACGAGGAAACTAAAGCTGGGTCCAGTGATGGATCTTCTTCAAGCTAACTCTATAGTCCTACTTCAAGAAACTTGGGCTCTTGAACCCCCACACTTAGATGGTTTTATTTCATTTGATATTCCAGCCAACAAAAAACCGAGAGGAAGACTCTTTGGTGGTTTGTGTATTTTGATTAAGGGTGCTCTGGAATGTGGGATTGAGTTGATCCCAACAGGGCTGGATTTTTTGCAGGTTGCATCCCTAACAACTAGGATGGGGAAGGCAATCTGCATTATCAACTTTTATAATAGCCCTCATTTTTCTGATTTAGAGAGACTGTCCAAGGTCAAAAGGTTCATCGAGAACCCGTTGTCCAAGGAAGGTAGGAAGTTCACCTCCTGCATCTGGGGTGGGGATTTCAATCTAAAAATGGGGGGGGGGGCTGGACCTGGGTGCTCTTGACCCCCTTGAGGACCAGGCAGAGAACATCCCGCCTAGGTGTATGAGAGATGAGAGAGTTTGCCCGAAGGGTCTTCAGTTTAACTCCTGGCTGCTGGAATGGGGGTTTCGCATTGTTAATGGCCGAAAGGCCCCAGACATCCCAGGGGAGGGAACGTTTAAGAATCATCAAGGTTGTTCAACCATTGATTACTTTTGCATCTCAGTAAACCTCTGGGAATGTGTTGTAAGTTTTGAGGTGCAGGCAGATACCCATAGTGATCATTTGCCCATCTGTCTTATTCTAAAGGGTTTGTTGGGGGAACGGGAATCTCTGGCCCTAGCCCTCGGCTGGGAGTACTCTCAGGCTCCAGAAGAATCAATTGGGGTACCATCTTAGAGGAGGGGCTACACCATTTTTCCTTAAGAGAGAACAACTCGCTTGTGCTGGATATATTGGGCAATCATCTATCTGCACATATAATTGTAGAGAAATTTGTAGAACTATTGGCTGCACTAACAACAAAATTCTCTAAAACTACTAAGCTCAATGGTAAAGTATTAAAGAGAGGATGGTTTGATGAGGCCTGTAAAAATGCAAAGAAATCGCTGTTAAGAACCATTAAGGACCCAACTAGTTCTAGATTGAAGATTGCACAAGACAGGAAAACCTACCAACAGGAGTTAAAGAGAAGGAAAATGGAGTTAGAACAGGTGGCTTGGGAAGGCTTTTTGAATGCCGCAATGAAGAGAGACCAGAAGGCTTTTTGGGCATTCGTAAAAAGCGGTCCGGAGGGATGTTGGTCCAATGTGGGGAGTGGCACCCATGTGGAAGAAGGGGCATGGTTGGCGCACTTTGGTAGCCTATTTGGATCTGAACATTCAGTGGCTGAGTCAGACTTTAGTGGCCCCTGCCTGACGTTTGAAGTGGAGGAGATCGCCAAGGCAATCAGGCTTCAAGCACACAACCGCGCTCCTGGCCCGGATCTGATTCCCTCAGATTTGTTCCAGGACCCGGTTGATCTGTGGGCCCCACTTCTGACTGTGGCGTTTAATGCATGTCTAAAATCGAGGAAATATCCTCCCTCGTGGAAGAGGGCAATAATATTCCCTATTTTTAAAAAGGGAGATATGTCCAGCCCCGGTGCTTACAGGCCAATTTCCCTATTAGACTCATCGTTTAAAATTTTTGGGAGAATACTGTTGGCCCGTATAGAATCCTGGCTCGGGGCACAGTCAGTTCTTTCTGACATCCAATTTGGGTTTCGCCCGGGAGTGGGCACCACAGAACAGAGTTTAAATTTGTATTTGTTGGTGGCTAATTCCGTGTTTTGTAGGGGCGAGGCTGTCTATCTGGCTTTTATGGACCTAAGCACCGCCTTTGATAAAGTTGATAGAGCTAAGCTCTGGGCAGTGCTTAGGTCCTTAGGTTGCCCAGGGGAAATCTTGCAGGCTTTGGTTGACCTCCATATGAATAATGAGGCCTGTGTACGCAGTGGCTCTGGGGGGCACTGCACGGCTTGCTTTCAGGTGGGGTGTGGTGTGAGGCAGGGTTGTGTACTGGCCCCTATTTGCTTCTGCCTCTACATTAATGGCCTTTCACAGGACTTGATTGGAGTAATGGCTGATTATCTAGTTTTGGGAGGAAGAGGGTTCCCAGTATTGGCCTATGCCGATGATACTGTCCTTCTCGCAAGAACACCTAGGGCCCTACAGATACTGATCAACGCTTACTCAAGGTTCATGGATAACCTGGGCTTAAAAATTAACTCCAAGAAATCTGCTGTAATGGCGTGCGTTGGTAAAAAACGTCCTGTGCCCATGAAACCCATGCTATGCGCAGATGAAATTATCCCCAGAGTTAGAACTTTTGATTATCTTGGAATAAGTTTTTCGGAGGCTTTAAATGGTAAAGACCACGTGGCCAAACAATCTGTTAAGATGAGCCAACAGATAGGCGGAATCTATAGATTTATGTCGAAGTGTAGGGGCCGGCCATTGGATGTGATTCTTAAGATCTATGGTACCCAGACTGCGGCCTCTACTCTGTATGGTGCGGCTATTTGGGGTTTCCAGAATGCAGCGGAAATCCAGAGTAAGGAGAGTACATTTTTGAAAAACCTGCTTGGACTACCGTCCAGTGTATCTGGAATAGCCGTCCATAGGGAGTTGGGTGCAGAGTTTTGGGAAGATCAGTGGGCATTGGCCCCTCTTTTATTTTGGGTTAGGCTGTGGACTAATGAACATGCTTCCTTGTGTCATACTATTATTCGTACTATGCTGGGTAAATGTGGTTGGAAAAAAATTCCATGGTTAGCGTATGTTTCTTTAATTCTGGGTGAAGCCAATTTAGGCGCCATTTTTCCGCCTGACATTATTTTGTCCAAAAGTGAGGGGTCAGTTTACAAAGCCCTGTTGGGTGAATCCATAGCAAGCAAAAGATCTTTGTTAGAGCGCGGCCATAGCAACGGTGAATTTCACTCAAGCATTAGCTGCCTAACGGGAACCCAACCTTACCTGCTTTGGAGTACGTTAAAAAAGGACAGGTGGCTGATTACGAGGGCACGGTTTAATTGCCTTCGGCTGCAAGGCAACACCTATAAATGGAAGGGTTTTCCCGATTCAGCGGGCTGCCCGATATGTGGTCATGGTAGAGAGGATCTCTCCCATTTGTTATTCTTTTGTATAGGGTATGCAGGTATACGTAAAGTGTCCCTGATTCCTGCCCTTAAGAAGTCGATGATCCGTACACACAGGGCTGCTCTTGTGTTTCTCTTGAGCGCTGAAACAGTTTACACCGCTTGGGCCCTTTTGACGTTTCTGAAAAGAGCGATGTATTTTAGAAATCGTATTTTGAAATTGCAAGGTGGTGAGGGTCTGTAAGAAAATTTTATAGCACTCGTAATGGGTTAAAGCATTTCTGTATTGCCTTTTAAATGAATCATTACTAAAATATTTTTGATGTAGTTCATGATGAGGCAACCGTCCGATTGCTTACTGTATTTGTATCCTGCTTTCGGCAATGTTCTTTGCTTTTCATTTTATGGAAGTGTAATTTTAAGATTTTGTAATTTGTTTAGTGTAATAATTGTGTTTTTTTGTCGTTTAATGGTTGCTTTATACAACCGAATAAACTTGTTTGACTGACTAAAACAGGGAGTTACAATGGACATCAACGGGTATCGCACAAGCTTGCTCAAATATTCTCATCTATATACTAAAAGTTAATCATACGTGACGTCATACTACGTGGCAAACAAGAAAAACCTATGTGGGGTTGTGATAGGCTTAAGGGGAACATCTAAGTATACTTTCTATACAGGAACAGGTTCTGATTGGGTTTTTGCAGTCAGGTGGACAACTTATGCCCACCCCTAGTGCAATTCATCTTCATCAGTTATTAGATACATGGTATATCATTGGCTCTCAAATTATAAGGCCCTTGGTTATGTTGGCTCCTACAATTGGTTGGCACACTCATGCCCTTCTGGAACATTCGGCTCACTAGCAGCATGTAAGCTAGCCCACAGGTGCCAGTGAGTGGGCTTGAAAATGTCTCCCCACCCAATTAGCCCACCATCCATCATCACCCATGCCTTCTGTCATGCCTTCTGTCGTGCAGATTGTCTTTGAACTTGGCCTTGCTCCTGAGAATATACGGGAGTGTGAGCACGTTCCTATGTTAAGTCCAGAGCTGCATGCCCATTTTCTAATTTCAACCATACTCATGTGACAGGAGACCGTGATTCGACTCCTTTCCTCACATTTAATTGTATTAAATTAATATCACTTTGCACCCATGGTGTTCTCAGTCTTTCCTTGATCTTCAGCTGCTTTCTTGCTGTGACACAGCTTTCAATCCTTCTTTCTCTGTGGGGTCTGAGTGTACTAAAATTGTGGCATCGAATGTTCAGATTCTACATAGTGGGGTACCGCCTGCAGTCTATTCACAACATATATCCAGCTTTTATGATTACTAAATCTACTTGTGTTGCTGCATCTGTACAGCTATAAAACAGCTTGCATTTTCTGCAGTGCTCTTCACACGTGCAAGCTTTATTCCACATATGAAAGTTTACTCAATTCTTTACGTCATCAGATTCTATAATGTCTATACAGTCTCTTCTTCAGCCACTCCTCTCTGTGCACCACGCTTGCTTCTTGTGATGTCACCAACTTCTCTTTCTCTCATCTTCATATTCCTTCGGGATCTGCTCCAAGAGATTGTCATCTCTACGGGGAAACATCAGGTAGGGTTTTCTCAATGGATACCTTTTCTCAAAGACTCTTCATGGAATAGGCACGATCACTGGTGTGCATGCCGTGACTCCCGGCTTCCAACATATAGGAAGGATGGGGGCGGGACTTCCTGCAGAGGCATTCAGCTGCTTCTCTTCACATCTGTCACATTCTGTGCAATATCTTATGGCACCTGGTTGGGACAAAATACAAATTAAACACACACAGCCTAATAAAAGAACAAGTGCATGTGCATTGTTGGCATGCCCCACACTGTACTCCCCCACTAAGATAACCCCATGCATACCCAATAGATCTCTACACAGCACAGTTCTCCCTAAGTAAACCTTGTAAAGATTGAAGGGGGGTTTCTGTACTCATGCCCTATATGGCAAAGGAGAAGCACAGAGCACCCCAGCCAATATTATCTATAGGGTAGCTATGGACAAACAATCAAGGCTTATGCTCTCAGGAGGTGATGCAGGTGTAGTCCCCAATCCCCCAACAAAGGAATGTCCACACACTATGTTAGTGATAACATATTTCTTTATATAAATAAGGTTCATAATATATACACAATCAATAACACACTTTGTGCTCAGGCAATACTAAAATGATAATATGTACAGCATCTATGTGGTACCACTATTCACTCTTGACTCCACCAACTGCTGTCAGTTGCAATGACATACAAGTCTAATAGCAATGTGAACCAACACCAGACATAGGAGGAAAACAAGTTAGGTTCAACAAATGGTAGTATAATGGGTCCCTACCACTAGACACAGTTCTGTGTGAGGATCCACCCAACTAGGCAGCCTGTAAATAAGATATACTGACAAGCCCAGTCCATATATTCTTTCCTTCTAAACATGTTCTACTACCCCAATGTACCTGGTTTAGCAGAGTTCTTCGATGAGTCGTTGACGGATTCTTCTTGACTGAACTCCCTTTAAGGCAGGAGCCACAGATCGTCTAGATTCCTCAATGAAAAGGTGAACAATGTAATTGAGGCAGCAGCTTTGGTCCTTGCGGTGCTCGTCGACAATCGGTCGTAGACATCCTGCGAAGATAAGGTGTGTGGTACGCCTCAATGACTCGAGAGTTTGTTGCCGCAAAGAGTCAATAAAGAACATAGGCCCAGCAAGGGCGTTGGGTCGTCAGCGTCTGGTGTCGGCGATCGGGACTCGACCGCGGCTGGCTTTCAGATCTTCGTCGGCATCTTTGTGGACTTCGGAGGTGGAAACCCACCGGCGGATTCTCCTTGGTTCATCAGCAACCTTACCCATCCCACCGCGGGACAAAGCGGTCGATGGTGAAGAGCAAGGGAGTCCTTGATTTTAAAGGGTCTTAGGCAATGGAGCGTTGCGGCTCGGGTCGACAGGGTTGCAGCAGTCCTCCAAACCTCAGAAGATGATGAGGGTCGTCAAAGGCCTCAACGTACTGGCACTTCACTTAAGATTCCTCAGCAGTCCCCATCTCCGGTCAGCAGCCTTTTCGATGACTGACTTCCAGGGAGCCTTGGTGGAGGTTAGCTGGTGCATGATTTTCTCTCATAGCTCAGGAAGAGGTCTCCTAGCCAGGTCCTCTCTTGGATCAGTTCTTGGAGACACGTCAGCTTTCGGATTGCGTCAAAGGAAAGCAGCAGCAAAAACTTCTTCTTCTAGATGGGCTTAAGGTAAGCATCAAGTTTCGACTTCAGCTTCTGAACAATTCCAGTAAGTGAGAAGTCCCCAGATATACTGTTCTGTCTCTCATTCACACTGCCATTCACACTGCTGGGCCAAGCTCAGCAGCCAATCATTCAGTGGGGAATTCATGCAGGCAGGCAGCCAATCAGGCTCACAGTGCATTTAGGCCATTCTTCTCCATCCAGACACTCACAACAAGGAATGTGGGTTGGGACAAGTACTTAGCCATTCAGCACTCCACACTGCATTCATACCAGTTTCGGGCAGGGCTGTCTCATTCATTGTGTCACACATGAGAAACCGGACACCCATAACATGAAATGTATATTGGTTCACCCAGGTCCCACCCCAAGGTTGTACCCACAGCATACAGTCATTGGGAAGGCTCCAGCCAGTCTGGCCTGGACTTCCCCACAATACCATATATGTAAATTCCACCCAACAGCCAGTCAGGGGAAGGGACAGAGTCAGGGCTTCCCCGGACTTTGGGAAAACAAGGTAACAGGTGATAGAAAGCAAGGGGCCACAGGGGCCATCTCATCTCCTATCAGGAATCAACTGATTCCAATGCTAGGGCCGGGGCATCCCAAAATGGAGGATACTCAGAGCACCTGTCAAATTCGGCATAAAGCTGCCACCAGCCCATACCCTGTTCTTTGAGCCACACACAGGTGCCCAAAAACATACACTAGGGGTGCAAGGTTGTACCCCCACCCATGGGTGCCATGAGGGTATCCCAGGGATCTGTTCACCATGACCAAAAAGAGGAAGAGCTGCACTGTGAGGAGTCCCACATGGACTCCTGTGCAGAAAACAGCACACAACACACATGGAAAAGGAGTACAGGACAAGGACAGGGAGGCCCTGTCCCTCCAATGCATTTCCAGCATCACAACCCTCCAATCTCCAGTGGGGAGAAGAGCATCTCCATACAAGCGTCAGACCTTTGGACCATTCTACTTGAAAACATCAGATCACTTTCACAAGGTCCTTAAAAACCTTCCGCTTCCCCTTGTCTGAGACCACCTTGTAGCTGAAGTGTCCCTCTTGCGGGTGGACGTCCCCAAATGTTTCACTGTAACAGCTCGCACAAGGTAAACCAGAAAGGTTCGCTCCGAACAGGAAGTGGCAGTGCCCCCTGTAGCCTCTTAACCCTCTGCTTTAGGCCATTCTTCTCCATCCAGACTCTCACAACAAGGAATGTGGGTTGGAACAAGTACCCAGCCATGCTGCACTCCACAGTGCATTCATAACAGTTTCGGGCAGGGCTGTCTCATTCATTGTGTCACACACGAGAAACCAGACACCCATAACATGAAATTCATATTGGTCACATACTCCTTTCACCAAGGTCCCACCGGAAGGGGATACCCAAAACATACAGTCATTGGGAAGGCTCCAGCCAGTCAGGCCTGGACTCCCCCACAATACCATATATGGAACTTCCACCCATCAGCCAATTAGGGCAAGAGACAGAGTCAAGGCTTCCCAGGACTTTGGGAAAACAAGGTAACAAGCAATAGAAAGCAAGGGCCACAGGGGCCATCTGTCTCCTATCAGGAATCAACTGATTCCAATAGCAAGACATGGGTATCCCAAAATGGAGGCTACTCAGAGCACCTGTCAAATTCGGCAAAGCTGCCACCAGCCCATACCCTGCTCTGTAGTCCACACACAGGTGCCCAAAAACATACACTAGGGGTCCAAGGTTGTACCCCCACCCATGGGTGCCATAAGGGTATCCCAAGGGACTGTTCAGCATGACCAAAAAGAGGAAGTGCTGCACTGCCAGGAGTCCCACATGGACTCCTGTGCAGAAAACAACACAGAACACACATAAAAAAGGAGTAAAAAACAAGGACAGGGAGGCACTGTCCCTCCAATACATTTCCAGCATCACAACCCTCCAATCTCCAGTGGAGAAAAAGTATCTCCATACAAGCTTCAAACCTCTGGACCAGTCTACTTTAAAACATCAGATCACTTTAACGAGGTCGTTAAAAAGCTTCCTCTTCCCTTTGTCTTAGACCACCTTGTAGCTGAAGTGATCCTGTAGCGAGTCGACGTCCCCACCAGTTTCACTGTAAAAGCTTGCACCAGGTAAACCGGATCGGTTAACTCCGAAGAGCAAGTGACAGTGCCCTCTGTAGCCTCTTAACCCTCCTCTTTAGGCCATTTGCCCTGAGATTAAAAGGTTTTCACTTGCAAGTTGCTACAGATGCAATCATATCGAAGAGTAAAATTGTTCACTAATTTGAAAACATTTTGATGTGTGTCTGAAGTTGGCAACTTGGATATTTGTGATGATTTTTCCTCTCGTTCATAACTCAGGGAGGCAGGGTCGGCAGGCGATGCTGCAGATGTGCTGTGGCTTCAGCCCAGGACACCTTCATCCAGAGTATCCATAAAAGCAGTCAATCAGGGTGCGACATTCACCCAGCCCTACAGCGGGTATGGATCATCCTTCTCCTATAAAGTGATATTGGCGTTTAAGCGTCAAAAGACCCCTCTGCTTAGTCACGCACACCAGGCTCCGGATTTTGATGAATGACTACTTGATATAATTTATCCACAGCTGCTGCTCAATATCCAGCAGATTTTCGTTAATGTCGCTATCAATAATTTGAATTGCTGTGGCTTTGTTCTCAATTACCTGGAGCAGCTTGAGTCACACAACCTTGATGTTAAAGGACAGCCACCTGTCTTTTTCGCATAGGCTGCTGAAGCCCAAATATAAACTGTCCCGGGTGAAGGTAAGGCTACAATGACAAAACTGCAATTGTTGAGGGTGTGTGTGTGTGACGAAATGACTACTGCTCTGCAGAGGTACAGGGATGAGAAGTGTGGCTAAAGTGCTATACTACACTACTACTAAACCAGCAGTGATTAAAATAATAAAGGTGAAACAGGCACAGCCCAACTGGAATGACTCCATTGCCTCTTTTGGTAACATTGGATGAGGGCAGGTTATACTCTACAGGAGTGGATGTGAGCCAGTAACAATGGCAACCCAGAAGTATTTGTACAATGACAAAAAAAAATACTGAATCAAAGTTCTATAAAAATAGGAACTTTAATTAAGGTAAAAATGCACACAACTCATAAAAAACATTAAAACACTAACACCTGTTGTAGAGAACATTGTAGTGAAAGGTCACTGGATCTTGAAGACGGTAGACAGCACCCATTAAAGCAGCCGTGTTTGAATGAATATGCCTTTGGTAATAAGGTAGAGAGTGGGATCTTGCAAGTCATTAGTGCCCCAAAGTCATGCCAGATGGACAGGACCACTGCAAACAGTTTTAGTCTTGTTTTTGTTGCTCAGCAGTGCCAGGCCAAGCTTCAAGGTGTTTTCTGGAATTAAGTGTTGGGTTAATGAGCTGTGGTCAAACACAGTGCTGTTCTAAAGCAGCATTGACATGTGGTATTAAGAAGCTTGGTTGAGGCAGGTGATGTCTGGTTTGTTGTAGCTCCTAAGGAGTTGTGGTAATCTGGGCCCAGAGCTGTTCCTTGATATTTAGGTTGCTGGGTGGCCCTGTCCAGGGTATCTGGGCTGAGAGTAGCCCTTGTTCTCCATTTCCAGGTCAGGAAGGTTAGCATAGAGCACCTGCAGGAAGTGCTACTTTCAGTAAGCAGGATTCTAGTTCCAGTGTTTAGGCAGCAGGTAAGGCCTTGGTGCACACAGTAGTTTAACCCCAAATATGCCCCAGGGATTGTTGGGGACATGGTTTTCCTCTTGCATGGATGTCTCTGGTCTCAGATCTCTGGCAGAAGTGTTTGGAGCAGACAGTGCTCCCAGCCATGTTCCAGGTAAATCTTTGTTCTTCTGTAGTCAGATCCGTAGTCCAACGATGAATCCACTAAGAGGTGATTTCACCCTTGTATAAATGCTGCAACAAGTGTCCTTTGCTTTCTGAAGTCATATCATACCCAGACAGCTCTGTCAGCAGGAAATGTGGAGGGCGGAGATTTGAGAAGCCCTAGCAACAACCAAGATGATGTCAACCCTCAGTGGACTGTACCTCAGCCCCAAGCTACTCTAACCACACCTCCTTCCTCTGTCTGCCTATTTCAAAGAGCATCTGGTAATCCGCAACTTGGTGAGGACCACCATTATATCCTGGCAGGCTGTTATTGAAGCCCAATTCCCACTTGACCTACAAGAGACATCATGTTCTTTAGAGAAAGGCAACAATGTTCTAAGGGGCATCAAAGCTTCCTGATACACCCAAATAGTGTATTATCGGTGAAACGTAGACCAGACTGTCTGAATCAACATAGACCCCTGGCATCAAAGAGTAGCTGATCACCAGGTAGACAATTAAAATTACATCGAAGGATTGTGGCTGTATGAGTTTGTAATCTTATGAGCCCCCTTGTCAAACCTGACAGCGCTTATCTTTGGAGATAAGCCTCACAACTTAGAATTCTTTGAGTTGGCCTCACAACTTAGAATTCTGACTTTGAGAAGGGGGTACATTAGATTACAAAGGCAAACACCCCCACCCCGACTGATGGAACATTGCACTACCGCAGACTGCATTCAGAAACGCACACATGACCTTTGTTCAGTCCTGTTGCCATTACAAGGCAGTTTGCTGGGGGGGTCAGGCGACTATCCTAAGCACGATCACATGTGTACACTATGATTTTTGGCATGAAACATTTATGATGGTGGGTCTGATTAGCAGAACTCACCTTCAGAGTCTGAATTACCTGCATCATTTTAATAAATAAAAATCCAAAAGTCTCAATTTATACCGCCCTAACAGATGGCATTCTGTCATTGTATGATGTGGTCATATGCTTGCAGCTACTGAAAAAACACAGACAGCCAGCACCGAGGCACATTCTTCAGAAACATAACTTCACATAAGAGAACTAAAAACAAAAAATGTATGAAAAGCGAGCTAGGGAAAGCAAAGAGATACATGCTGTTCCTGTGTGGCAACATCAAAAGCTATTGAACTGAACCTGAGTGACTCAGTCTTTCACACTACCTGTGGTACACCCTATAGATAAATGTACAAAAAGGCATGAAAACCATGTATAAAGAAATTATTGTTATAGACATTAGTCCAAGATGTGTCTTTACAGTTCAGATGGATATCCTGAGTAAACTGACCATTCCCTTCCTGAGCAGACCCTATGATGATATCAGAACTTTCAGGCTGTCTACTTCCAGCCCTTTAGATAAACAACATACTTGTCTGTTCTACTCCTCAAAATTGAGCAAATAATCCCAACAACAAAAAACAGGATGCTACAGACAAGCTTGTGTCAGAACTTGGTTGTCGCCCACACTGCTAAAATGATGTGTTTAGATCAGATTAGAGGCATCAGCAGTGCAGTGCAGAATAAGTGGAACAGACTCCAGACAGAAGAGGGAAGAAGAGTTAATCAATTTTATTTATTTATTTATTTATTTATTTGTATTTCGTTCTAAAAGAACCTTTACAAATAACAATCTTGCTAAAATATTAAAACACAGATGTAGCAAAATATTCACACAGTAATGTTTACAACACAATAATAATCCAATATCAAAATATCAGATATATCAGATGATAATATCTGGTTACAATTATATGAATCAATCGATATAAAACCATATTGTTTAGTAAACTATTAAAAGGTTGATAAATATTAAGAATATTAAGAATATAAAAAATATTAGTAAGTGTTGAGTGTTTAGGCACTTTAAATGCCTCAGAGTCCAAACATTCTAACCATTCAGATGTCCAGGTATCAAGCATTGGGATAAAAATGGTCGTCGCGTAAACTGCATCACAAGAGCTTTCGTAGACTATTCCACAATATCGACTATCGACTGGCAGAGCTTTTACAATAATGCGCCATAGGGCACTGTGCCATTACAGGGCAATTTGTACACTGTCAGACTCAGTGTTAAGGAAATAATCCCAAAATGCCTCGTTTTTATCGAATCGGGATTATGTGCGAATCTACTCAGGATGACCATGTATGCTGGTCGCAATAGTTTGCATTTGGTAAATAAGTGCTTTGCCGTTTCAATATTGTAAAAAGCGGAAGAACAGGATTGGGAGAGCAGGGAAAGAAGAGAATAAAAGGAATAAAAGGACTTTAAGGATGAGGGCAAACAATAGCAATACCACTATAATTGCAGCACCACTTGGCCTGAAGTAGACTTCTTTCACAGGAAGATTGAAAAGTTGAAGGAGGGTCAAGGTCAGAGTCAGGGTGGAATTTTCTCCATTTCTGCAGTGGTGGAGCTATACCGGCCTAAGGAGGGAGGCAGGAGTCAGGGGATGGAGGGAATCCACAGCAGATGAGATTTCAGGAAAGAAAACCATAGTCTAACGCCTCCATTGAATGTTTCTTTGCATTAACTTAAACTTAAAATGATTGTCATATAGTATATATTTCCATTGGTACTAGACTTGCTGGTAGAATCTTAAGGATTATGGATAGAACGCTTCTAGCCACCAAAGAGTAAACCTCAAACAGAAGGATGCTTTCTATTAGTATGCAAGAACTCTACAAAGGACAGCAAGTCTGCAGCGATATCTTGATTCTCGTTTATAAAGCACCTGTACTATTTTTCCTTAGTTATTCAAGTTATTTCCATCTGCCCATCAGAGTGCAGGTAAAAACCCGAAGACCAATGCAAATGAATTTCAGTAGACCACGTGTTCCTGTCTAAAACACAAATGTGAGCTGACTTCCTAAACCTTTCACCAAAATAGATGGAATTCTATGCGGACAACAACAAACCAATGCAAAAGCGCCCGCACCATTTCGGTAATAATAGCAACTCAAAGGGATACAATTACTCTCCCAAAACACGTCCACTAACACCAATTTAATGTAATGTTTTTGTAAAACTAGAGGTTCCCAATGTTTAATGCAATGTTGTACATAGGCTCTTTAAGAGAGGCAGTGCATTAGTAAACCATTGAGTTGATCTGCAAACTATTTGCCTGGCATGCAAATACCTCAAGACTGCACATATTCTCCAAATTCATAGTTTTGTACTCATAGTGGACCACCAATACCAACATAAAATATTCAATAGTATTTTTCGCTTATGCAGTGCCCTACAATAAAACCGCCATTCTTCTGCTCCAACACATTTTTTGCATTTCCTCTGTTGGAATTTACAGGGGCTTATTGTTAATCTGATACTAGTCTGCTTCTTGAGTCATGGGGCAATGGGGCATCTTTAGCATGTTCATAACACCCACCACTCCAAAAAATGTCATCACTCGCTCCAAGGAATTATGGACAATGTGCTCATTCCAAGTATGGTGGTGGGGGAAAAGAGTGGAGGTAACAGAATTACAGTGACCTTTCCCGCACCGCCTTACTACAAGTATGGCCCTGGAGTGGGGGGTTTACCTCCAGCATCACCTGGAGCTAAATTCTCCCACTTTCCATCGAAAATAGGCAAAATGCCCCATAGAGTCCAATGGTCTCTCGGAAAATGAGGATTAACTCTGCAACCGCCACTTGTTATCTGGCGGTAAAATAACTGGCCCAAGTAGCGGTAACAGTGACTGTAAAGGATTTACTGCCGGAATACCACCCAACTCGTAATGAGACCCGTCTCCACTTTTGTTGTTCTCTGAACCAGAGGCCAAAATGTGATTACTAAGATAAAAACTGATTTCTTCTTATCTAATGTTTATTTACATTGTTTTACAGTCACCATCATCCCATGACCCTTCATGCAGGAGCACACTTGAGTGACTTCTATTTATTATATCAAAATACTAAAATAATTAGGTCAGGAGGACCCTCTTTAAATTGTTGTCAAACATCCTCAAACTTACTGGCCACGTTTGGCCTGGCTTCGCAACTTCCGTCGATGCAGTCCTCCAAAGAAAATTAGTCCTCAACCTGTTTTTCAAAAGAAATGTGGGTCGAACTTATTGGACAACCAGTTCAGACGTTAACTTCCAAAGCAAGAAGAAAGGAATTGGTGGAAAGAGGACGTGTAGAAAGATCCAGGAAGAGGAATGTAAGGAGTGAGGGAAGAAAAAGATTAGTGAGGCTTGGGAATGAAAAGAAGAGAATGCAAGAGAAAGTGGGGGGGAGAGAAAGAGAGAACAGATAGAAAAGGGAGGAACAGGGAGAGACAAGATGGAGAATAGGAAATATTGATGGAGGGAGGAAAAGACGACCGCGGAATATATCTACTCATATCACTTAATCCCTCAGACTAACTCAGGTTTCACATTCAAAAAAGTCACCATTCCTGAAGTCCACAAAATAATTGCATCTCTCAAACCATCTAATTGTAAGGGCGATAGCTGCCTAGCACAGATTATAAAAGATGCAGCGAGAGACCTTGCCCCATTCATTACTAAACTTGTAAATTCCTCCTTCTCTAACAACTCCGTCCCTAGCAACCTCAAACAGTCTTGGGTTCTACCACTATTAAAAGAACAGACCCTTCACCCGGCTATACCCACTAACTATAGATCAATTACGACAGTCCCTTTTCTACTGAAAATTTTTGACAGAATAGCCTATTTGCAAATACAAGATTATCTTGAAGCACACAAATTACTCGGTACCCGTCAATCTGGCTTCAGACCCCAGCATGGAACAGAAACCGCACTTGTCAACCTCAAAAGCCAGATCGATGAATTAAAAGACAAAGCAAAGATGGCCATCCTACTTCTACTCGATCTCTCTGCGGCTTTTGATCTGGTGGATCACTCCATACTATGTAACTACCTATCCTCAGCGGCCCATTTCTCCAGTTCGGCAGTTACCTGGCTCCAATCTTTCCTCGCTAACAGAACTATGCGCGTGTTCTCACCCTCAGCAGCTGCTGACCCCATCCCCATCACCTGTGGAGTCCCTCAAGGATCCTGCATCTCGCCCACTTTGTACAACATTTTTACAAAGCCACTATTTGACAAATTGGACCGTCTGGGTGTCACCTACACAAATTATGCGGATGACACCCAGATACTCCTACCTCTTTCAGGTACCTATGATATAGATGTCGCGCGGATCAACGAAGTCTACACCATCATTCAGGCATGGATGGCCACACATGGCCTCTGCCTGAATGATAAAACAGAACTACTCCTAGTCGGATCATCTAATACCTTCTCAAACTTAGTCCTCACTACACAAATATCCTCATCGATGGGAACAGTATACCCATTGCCAAACATGTAAAAACTTTAGGTTTCTACCTCGATGCCCAGTCTAACCTAATTAAGCATATTAAATTGACCTCATCGGCCACAGCCTACACAGGCAAGTTGATCAGAGCCTGAAGACCTTTACTATCCCCCACCAGCTGCCTTACGCTGGCGAGAGCGCTCATACAATCCAAACTGGATTATTGCAACAGCCTTTATCTAGGAGCTAACAAAACCGTCGTAAATAAACTCCAAACTATGCAAAACAACGTGCTCAGAGCAGCGTTAAATATTCCCAAAAGAGAGCACATATCAGAAACTAGAAAGCACTACAGATGGCTCTCTATACATGACAAAATTGACCTAAAAACTATCTGCCTCACTCAAAAAGCGCTTAATTGCCAAGCCCCCCCCCACCTCACAGATAAGGTCACATGGAAGGTTTCCAACAGAATCACTAGATCATCCAACATACCATGTCTGGTGGTGCCTAAATATAATCTAAAAAGAGCCGGAGGCTCTAGCTTCTCGGTATTAGCCGCCCAGCTTTGGAACACTCTCCCCCTGAATATTCAGACTATTCAAACCTTCAATACATTCAGAAGACATGTCATCACATGGATACTCAACAAAACATAAAATATTAACGCTTGATACCAATGACCACTAGGTGGTCCGCCCATGTATGTATCATCCATCCCCTACTACTGCTATGACCTATGTATAATGTGTATAATGTCTATTATGTATATATGCACCACTGTAATTTTTTCCTTGAATGTTTAAATTGTATTCATGTACCTAACTGCCCATAATATGCCTGTAACCTTTACTATCCTCTAGCGCCCAATTACCTCGGTGGCGGTGCGCGATATAAATAAAATAAACAAACAAACAAACTTAATTCAATTTTCATTTGTGTTAAGGATTGAACCAAGGGGCCTTTGCTTACAATACAGTCACTTAAGGCATATGGAGTAGCAGAAAGTGAGTGCATAGTCACAGGAAGTTTGCCATGACAGATTTGTGTGTATCTGATCATCAGCCCAGGCTGTTGGGAACAGCAGAGTAGGGCAAGTGTAACGAACAGTATAGGGCCATTACTGCGGAGGAGGGTGAATCAAATGGCAGCCTATCAGTGAATACGTATTTGAGAAAGCATTGGCAAAGCCACTCATTTTAGCTTTTGTATGGGCAATGAACAGGCATTTTCTTGCAAGTCATTCACCTGGGTAAATGAAAAATGCTGTTCATAGCAGCAGTGTATCATAACCTTTAATCCTGTACGAACATGCATTGCGTTCAGCCTCCTTCAGGGTCCATGTACTCCACAGTATTCAACACTGTGTATACAATGTGCCACACACTGCTTTGCCTGTGGAAGGACACACGTAGCATGGCAAGTTGGGAGTTGCACTTCTTAGTACAGTTGGTTCACACAACCCTGCTCATGTTGTAAACAGTAAACAGAGGCGATCTAGATTTAGTGATGGTGTTTGTAATGTGCATTGCACTGTGGGCACCCCTGAGGAGTCTTACACATTGCTGATTGATTCTGCAATATTCCCATGCATGTTTACATATTTGGCTGCAACAGTCTTCCTTCACTTTTCTGCACGAGCCTATCACTATTATTCAGTGCCTCCCATACGAACACTGTCAGTAGTGCACCCCAAAACAGGTTGTTAATCGTGAGCATCGGCAGAGGCATGCCCAGTCCCAGGGATATTTTTGCAAAACTGCCAATCCGTACTGCACCCCAGCACACACATTGTCACTCTAAGTATGGCCTCTCATAGAAACATTGCCTGTCAATACCGCAACAACAAACAACACATAAGCCGCACCAACAGCACATGAGGACTGACATCGATCCAATACTCGCACAAAAGCTCAGCACTAAGTGTCAACCGAACTGAAGCTGCCAACAGCACACCACTTCTGTCAGTATCCTACTCCCTCTTCACCCTACTAACCCACCCCGCCTTCTCATTTACAGATCCACCTGAGCGCCTGGGGACCAATTCCGTTGATGAAGGTGCGTGGTACAAATACCTTTAACATTTAACATTTTTCCACAACACGTAGGCAGTCACAGCGTCTCAAAAACGCGTTCGATTCTGCGGCCCAACCCTCGCTTTCCCCTTCCAGTGCCTTTCAATTAAATACTGGTTCTGTCCTGAAATCATACGCACATACAGTGGCTCGCATACACTGTCAGTACTGCACCCGAGACATACACATGCACACTCCAATTGTTTCACATACGAATGCTGTATATCAGAACTACCCCGCCCCACGTGCATTCTGTGCCTCTCCATCAAATACTGTCCCTGAGGGCTCTGGGTCAGTGCTGCACCGCAACATACAGTCCACGTTACCCCCATCCCCCATTTGTCACATGAGATTATGCTCATACAAATGTATTCACAAATGATAACTCTCCCATGGCATCTCTCAAATGTCATACCAGCCGTCAACAGGCCATCAAAACAGCCCGTGATGGGAGGGGCCTGCAGCGGGCTCGTTCAGGACGTGGACAATTGAACTTCTGATAACCGACTCGGTCGTTATAGGGAGCACAGTTCGAGGCAGACTATGCCAGCATCTCTGCTTAAAAGTAGACATTTGTGTAAATCAAAAATGTATAGATCCGTGCAGAAGAATGCCAGCACGCAGGGACGTTTTTATGGGAGGGCAAAAGGGGCACTTGCTCAGGGCCCCCACCTTGAAGGGGGCCCCACAGGGCTGCCTGATCTGAAGAAGTAAGGTTCCATGTTCATCAGTCTTAAATAGCACATGTCAGGATATTCTATGGGGTGCTGCTGAGGCTCTAAACCCATTGCCTTCCTGTTTTGACAAATACAATCTGCCTTGATCAATTCATCATGTATTGCTTTCTGTGTTCACTGTGGTATACATAGTGTGTGTGTTCCTTACGGCACAACTCTATAGCATTGTTTCTTTCCTGTGGGAATTATGTTGATCATGTGCAATAGGCAACATGGAAATGCATATTGATAAATTGAGTGCTACGATGGTTCAGAAGTTAGCTCAGTGTGTGAAGCACCCATTGCAGAGATATGTTTTCATGTGCAAAATTAGAATATCACAGGCTGGCTGAGCCTTTCCTATGTCTGAGGTTTATAAACATGCCTGCATATGTAATTGGTTTTGCAGAACAACATCTGCAATTTTCAGCAATGTGCCTTCACCAGGTAGGGGTTGCTATAAAAACGAACATGTCATCTGTTTGGTGAAGGTCTAGAAATTGGTTTGTTCAGATGGGGTGTTATAAAACCTGGGCAATCGCCTCCAACGATGGCATAAACTGTTAGTCCAAGAGGTGAATAAGTATCCACATTCAAGACTATGGAACGAAAGCATTCCTGCTTGTATCCTGGATTTGCCAGCAGTCGATACAGTGATCCTGGTCAAATCATCTAATATATCTTACATTACTGTGCTGTCTTCTGTGAGGTTGCCTTATTGCATGCTGCTGGTTTAGTGAAGCCCATTACTTGATCTTTCCTTTTATGTAGGCCATTTGGGTGGAAGGGTTGGTAGACAGAAGAGAGCAAACCAAATGTTGCAGGCCTCAGGCAAGTATATTGTAAGGTCTGCTTGTTTGACACAAGAAACGGTTTGCTTTTTGATAGCCATTGTTTTGGAAGTATTTAAAGCTTTAAAATACAAAAAGACAAACCCAGATTAAATTTGTTAAATCACATAGATTGGTATGCTGGTGCTTATATACTTCCCTTGATCATGGAGAGAATGAAGCAGGAATCATTCCCATTTTGCATAACACCCTTCTATAATATTTTGTTTAAAAATTGTTATCTTTGGTAATGTGTTGGTCTTCAAATGCTACTTGTTTATCATTCTGATTAGAGCAACAATGAAGAGGGAAAGGGGACTTAAAGGGAGTAAATGTGCTTAATATGCTGTGAGACCGCATATCAACCTATAGGTTGTGAGCGCGACGGGTGGGGGCGTGGGGCGCGACCAATATTCTTGATCCCTTAATTCCTTTGTTTTGGTGGAGGGGGACCCAAAGATGTCCGTGCCCAAGGCCCCAAAAGTGGTTAAGATGGCCCTGCCAGCACGGGGCAGCACGCAGAGATGGGGGTTGAGGGCTTACATTTTCCTTAAAAGTCACCAAGTAGTTGGGTACTTACCCCTATCATGCATGATTCCTAATGTCGATTCTTAGAAATGTCATGTATTCTCATTGTGAACGTGATTACCATCTCCCAGGATCTAATGGCAAAAGAACACATGCATTAAGGCGTCCTTACTACTAGAATATTTATAATAGTATTTAAGTAAACATGTTGCTTTACCCTTGCCTGTCAGTCCCATATTCGATCCCCTGATGTTTCGGGGAGTGTGTGTATCGTGCTCGATTTCCTTATCGTTCTCCTTTCAAAACAAAGTCCATAGACGTGCTTTTATAATTTCTTATAGAGAAATAAGGGTATCAGGTAATATTATCCCCATAAGTAATGTCGCCATACATATAGTCGCCGGGAAACGGCATAGGCAACATTATTTATGGGGACAATATACGGCGGAAACGGCATAGACAACATTATTTATGGGGACAATATATGGGGTAAATGGGAGCGAGGCGGCAGGGGTATCCCCCGCTCCCTTAAAAAAATATGGGGGTTGCAGCAGTGTCCCCTGCATGTTCCATGTGGTAATATTGTTGCAAAAAGAGGCGCCATTCTTGTATGGCGACATTTTTGCTGGGATATTATCACCTGGAACCGAAATAAGAAGGTATTGATAATTAGCAACATACATTTGACCGATTATACACTGTACCAAAGATACCCTAGTGAGCTGTGTAAAATCGCAGTGTTATTATGATGCGCAGTTAAGGGTTAACAGAACTTTGTTTCACTTCGCAGCACCCAGTTACATATTCCAAAATGAAGAGTTGTTATACATTAACATCCAAATGAATTATGAAGTATGGAAACAGTTCCGAGGGAAATAAACAGTAAATAATCGTATTTTTCATTTAAATAACTTTTTCAATATAATGTAATAAACTCTCGTTGTATTCCTCCATTCTTGCTTTGCCTAGAGATATCATTTATCAAATGTATATTCATGTATGTGTTTATTTAAAAACATAAAGTTCAAAGGTCGATCACAAAGGCTTGCCCCCCCCCCCCCCTTTAGGCCAGAAAAGTCCTCCTAGATTGCCTTATACCCGAGCAGCACCTGTGTGGAACCAATAAAAGCCGCCATTCTTGGCTTGCATAGACATATTGCTCACATACTTATGAGGAAGCAGGCGGTGGTTCTTCTCCATAGTAAACTCGTTAGGGCAACAGGCATTGCTGGCTTCAACGCAGCCACAGACTGTTCGAAGGGAGACATTGAACACACTTGCTAAGCCACTTGGGCTGAAGAGAATTGTCTCACTGAAGCGAATAGTCCAGATGATGACGGTAGGAAGCCTGCATACCCCAAATGAGAGCATAGCCACAGGGGAAGGGCGTGTGGGTACAGGACCCAAATAGTCATTGGCCCTCATTATGATGCCTGATATGACGGAATTACCGGCATATTACAGGTGTCTGCAACGGTAGGTTCATCCCCATTCCATGGAGTCCATAGGACACCATGGTGGGATAGCCAGTATTACTGGCTCTGTTAATACTGGTGCCGGTAATGCCATCTGTTTTTTGCCACTGGGGTCCATGAGTCACCTCCAGCTCTTGACTGGAGGTAAATCAGACCACCCCACTGACAAACTTGGAGTATGCCAGTCTGAAAATGTGCCAGTAAACGAAATTACCGGCACATTAATACAGACCGGCATACTCCTAACGAGGCCTATTGACAGCAGTTCCTCTTGCGCACATGCATCATGTACAGGTGTTTCACTGGATGTAGCTCAGGGGATGTATGGTTTGATGGGGAATGGAGGAGGGGTGGCAGATGTGAGTGGTTGATGTGAAATGACAAAACGAGGGTAGGATGCAAGAACTTGTTAGGAATAAAAGGTAAAGTGAGAGGAATGTGGATGTGGATCACCAGCATCAGTGTACAATTTATTTCGAACAAAGTGTTCATAAAAGTGCAAAAAACATAAGAAAAGAAAATAACAGCGCTAGACTTAAAATGCAAATGTAAAAAAAACATGATGTCCCCTTATTAAAAATTCTTCAAATTATATTTCAGCAATAATATTTCAACGACAACAAAAAAAGAGTGAGCTCAACACTGATGTTATACACAACCACCTCAATCAATTTAGAGTTGATTTTAGTGAGAAGAACATCAGCAAATCTAGTTAATAAAATATGTGGCCAATGTAGAATGTGAATTATTGGGAAGGTAGGGGGATTTGAGTTGTTGGGTATAGGGAGAGGAGTGGGAAGTAAGACATGGGATGTAGGCAGGAGATGAGGGATCGCTGCAGGGAGGAACGGGATTGGGAGGAAGAGAGGGAGGTTGGATGTGAGATTTTGGGTCTAGGAATGAGAGCTGTCATCAGAGGTTGCACATGTTGGAACTGAGTAGGATGCTTGAGTCTGGGGGTGGAGGGGTCCTTGAAGTTACCGAGGTAGCTGTCATTCATCTTGAAGTGCAAGCTGTAGGCCAAATGTCCATTGGCAGGTAGCTTTTGAGCCTACATGTCAGCTTCCACGCATGCTGCCTGGTGAAAAGGCAATAAACATGAACTCGTCTTAAAGAATTTGCACATTGTGCAACTTAATAATCCAGATATGGAACCCCAGTTATTTGCATTTAGAAGAGCTAAACATTTCAAACACACTTGGTTAGCACAGATAGGGTCAGGATCAGGGTGCAACTGCAAACTAATCTGAGATCATTTGTGGGGTTACCACCAGTAAAGGGACATTATCCATGTGGGGGCTGTACTACTTGTAAATTCACAACGCTGAAATTGAATTTTGAAGTCAACCACAAAGAATGGCACTTTAACTGCCGCAGTACCTGCAAAAGTACCAATGTAATTTATGAAAATGTATGTCAGTTTGACAATGAGGCAAGTAAGGACCAGAATCACAGAGCACAGGTCCAAAATTAGAACCATAACCATGTTGGCCCTTTAGTGGAACATTTCTTGACCATGGCACATAGTGAGGATGGCCTTACATGGTGGGTGATTGACAAAGTGATGGGATCTGACAAAAGAAATATAGAACAGAGACTATCTTGGAAAGAACAGTTTTGGATGTACAATCTAGACACCTACAAATCTGGTCTCAACCAACAGGAAGAATGGCAGCCTGTGGGACTGTCATGATTTTACATTGTCCCAGCTAATTCCTGGTGGTTGGCGTCTAGTTTTGTTACACATGATTTATATGCTTTTTATATTGTTCAAGCTAATTTCTTGAGGTTGGTTTCTAGCTTTGTTATACATGCTTTGTTTGATCAGCACATGCTGTGTTTTGTGTAATGTGTATGGTTCCTTGTATTGAACTTGTTAACTGAGGGGCTGCATTGCTTGTAGACCACACGGGTGATTGGACTTTGAACATTAATGTCCTACTATTCAGGTTTTATAATTGTGCACTGATTTTGTAAAGAGTGACTTTGATTTTGTGATCTGAGTGGTTGCTGGCTTCCTTGTACACATTGCCTGCATATCTCATAGGCCACTGACCATTGAACATTTGTGTTCCAATATTCATGTTTTACTATTGGAACTGTATACATCTGTACTGATTTTGAAAAAGGTTTTTTATGATGCATTACCTGGTTTCCGTCATTATACAAATGATGTCTATGTGCGCAACTTGCTAAAGTGGGTTGCATCATTTTAACCCTGAGACATTTATTTATTTATTTATTGTTTGCTTGTTAGGTGCTTATACAGCAAGTAAATACTGTTTCAAAGTGCACACAGGGCAACAGGGAGGGGACAAGGGCATGAGAAAAATTAAAAAACATTAAATAAAAAAATAAAATACAGTGGGGGGGGGCAACCTACTATGCCTTGTGGGTGTTCAGAACGTGCAAGTGCAGAAGGGAGGGGGAATGTGATAGGTGCTGGGTTGCTCATGGGTGTGCAAAATGTGAAAGTGCAATGTATGGTAAGTGCGAGCCTCCAGGGTGGAGGGTGTGCTGAGGCAATTGCTGAGGATAGACAGAAGCTGGGGCAATTCGGTGTGGGAGGTCAGGGCCCCAACGATGCATAAGGGCCATGGACACCAATCAAGCAACTGTGAGATTATCAGAGGAGAGGGATGTGGGGGGTAAAGAGGAAAGTCTTGAGGAGCTTCCGCAATTTAAGAAAATCCTTCTCAAGACGAAGAAGGAAAGGGAGGCTGTTCCAAAGAAGGGAGCCACCTGAGGAAAGCGATCAACCTCCTGCCCTCTGCTTAGCGACATGCTTCACACACAAGGAGTTGGTGCCAGAGGAGCACAGGGTTCGAGAGGGGGAATATTTAGTAAGAGAGAGTGACAGATAGTGTGGTCCTTGGCCCCGAACAGCCTTACGGATGATACGGAGGGATTTGAATTTAATCGGTGAAGCAACCGGGAGCCAGTGAAGACATTTTAGGGCAGGAGAGATGTGGTCCCCGGGCCTGAGGCCAAGGATAAGTCTTGCTTCCCTATTCTGGATTAGCTGAAGGGGTCCCAGAGTGGAAGAAGGTAGATTCAGGAGGAGGCTATTGCAATAGTCAAGCCTAGTGAGAACCCGGGCTCGGGTAATATTGAGCTTCTGGAGGAAGGTGAAAAAAGGTAGAATTCCTTTGAGAAGGAAGAGCTGAAAATGGGACTTCTTGCCAATGTCCTGAGGGTGAGGGAGGCAGGAGAGAGAGGAGTCGAAGATGTCTCCAAGGTTTCTGGCTTCAGAAGAAGGAGCTGGGGGAGAGCCGATGGAGGAAGGCCAGAGTGAGGGGAAGAAAGTGGTAGCAGGGGCCCCAATGGGAAGGATCTCAGTTTTGCTAGCATTAAGGTAGAGATTATTGGAAGTGCACCAGGCCTGGATGGCAGATAGGCAGTCAGGAATGATGGAAGGTCGAAGATGGTCAGCAGGAAGTTTGAAGAAGATTTGTGTGTCATCTGCATAACACTGGAAGTTGGAGGAGAAGGTGGAGATGAGCCATGCCAGCTGAGTGAGGTAGATGTTGAAGAGCCAAGGTGAGAGGATATAGCCCTGCGGGACACCACAGGTGGAGAAGGAAGTAGGAAAGGAGAAGGTGCCCAGGATGATTTAGGAGGAGCAGTCAGGAAGGAGGTCCGAGATACCAAGGGTGTCGTAAGGGTGTCGTGGAGCCCTTGTATGAGGATGGAGTGGTTGACCTTGTCAAAGGCAGAGGAGAGATCAAGGAGGATGAGGACAGCTGGTGAGTTGGAATCCAGGGATGGCACACTTCAATTGATAGATTTTAGTGCAAGAATTATGGTCACTTGCAGTTGAAACAGTTCGAGGATATACACCGGGGCACGCTCTGAGTAACTGATGGTTTTATTGTGGGTGGCTCCTTAATTTAAGAGTAAGCATTTCAAAAGTACACTTTTTACTAGGTTGCCCGTCAACAACTGTTTTGAAATTCCCAGATGTAGTTATTGCATTCATCTCATAATGTCCTTATTTTCATCTATCATGATGCACTCGGAATAGTTATGGGACGTTTGCACAGCACTTTCGTTCCACCGGAATAGCAGTGGGGCTCTCCTTGAAGGTTGAACAAAATTCCGCTCATGGCGGCTTAGTTGCTCACAATATGAGAGCAGGCAGTGATGTAGCGAACGTGTGACGGTCGTCACATGATCCCTGAAGCTTAGTTTCTATAGCGACAGGTACACGCTAACTGCATTTGGATTAACAATCGCAGGCTGTCCAGTTGTGCCTGCATGTGATGGCCCCGTTGAGAGTTGCCAGGTGCTTTAACACACATGCGTGGGACCAATGTCTGTAGCCCACCAGGTGGTAAGACCGACAATTCCTTTGACTTCCTATTTCGTGCTTGAGTCCTTAAATTTCTCTCTCATTAACTTGTACACCACGACCATTTTTCAGACCCTTGCTTAGTTTTCCCTTTATTGTTGTCCCCAGATAGTGGTTTTTGAACTCCATTGCTACTTGGGACTTAGAAAACATGAGCCCATGATCACCCAGAAGACACTGTTACTGTTATGTTCTCTTTTTGGAGGGCAGGTACAAGATATCTTTCCCAGAGAGACAATTAATGTGTTTTCTCTGTATTGCTTGGTCGGTCAGGTGCCTTTGGGGACTTTTGATAGGCAATACGGTCCTCGCACTACAGAAAGAAATTACAGGAATTTATCTGTGAGTTAGACACTTGGGGGGTCATTACGACCCAGGCGCAAAGGGATATCGGGCACCGGTAATGACACTGCTGCCGGTAATCCCTTTGCGCCCTATTCTGAGGTCCATTTGCGAGTCCTTTTCTTAACGCCTGCTTTTAGCCTGCTTTTAGCAGGCGTTAAGGACGGGACCCGCAAAGGGATACCGGGGTCAATAATGGTACTGCAATTTGCAGTACCGTTATTGCCGCCTTCCCCCTTCCCATTGAGCCCTATGGGGGTTCAAATGGGAATGGGGAATGGCATTTCAAATGGGGACTTACCGGTCCCGCAAAGGGCGGAATGGACCAGTAAGTCCCCATACCGCCACGTCGGTGACGGTACCGGTATTGGTGCTAGTCATGGCGCTAATAGTGCCATGACTAGCACCAACCTTGGAATGAGGGCCATGGTCATTAAGTACTGTGTTTGATTTCTTCACAGACATGGGCAGCCAGTCACGAGGAAAACGTTCCCAATTAATAAATCGGCAACTGTTGAAAGTAGGAAGGGAACCTTATGAGATCCTCCTGCAGTGCTCACAACATTCTTGAAGACAATTTTACAGCGATTTATTGTCTCACTTAGTAGAGTTTTCGCATAATGAACATATGCTGCATGACTGCAACATAATCAAATTTGCATGAACTTTGGCACACTTAATACATGCTGTATGATTGTAACACAAGAAAACCTACATGTCGGTGTGTGTTCTATTATTGGATGTTTTAAACTGTCAATCAATATGGCGACACTGTGGGCCTCATTACGAGGTTGGAGGTAGCCATGGCCCTATTAGCGCCATGGCTGCCTCCAAACTCGTTCCGACTCTGCCCTGGTGAATGGAGCAATTACCGGTCCATTCCAAGGTTGGCGGGACCGGTAATTCCCCCTTCACCAGGGCCATTCCGCAAATTGCGGTACCGTTATTAGCTCTAGAGTCCCTTTGCGGGTCCTGTCCTTAATGCCTGAAAAAACCAGGCGTTAAGGAAGGACCCGCAAAGGGAACTCGTAGTAGGGCGGTAAGGGATTACCGGCACTGGTGCCCTTACCGGTGACGGTAATCCCTTACCTCCCACCTCGTAATGAGGCCCCTTGTCTTCATTGATTAGGAGGTGACAGCATCTTTTGCACATCAGACTTTCAAAATTGGGTAAGCACCTTATGCCCTCTTCTGCACATTGCACTTTATATATGTACTGTGTATCTTTGACCATGTGTATTATCTTTACAGTGGATTACTATTTATGCGAGGCGGCTATATAATTAACATACATTTTAATACATTTCTATTATTCTTGCTTGAGTTATACCTTCTTTCCACAATTGTTATGTGATTCTAAATAAACATGGAGCAAGCATGGATGATGTGGCGGAAACAATTCTGAATCATGCTAGGGGGCTGCACCTGGTACATCGAAATCTTGATTTCTTGATCCCTTTGGCTCACTCTATGAAGGCCATGTACTCCTTGGAACTCCCCTCTGAGATTATTTGTTGTTTCAAGATGCCTGACCAGAGGTACCATTCCAGGGGATATTCACTAATGCCCTCATTCCAAGGTTGGTGGTAGTCATGGCGCTATTAGCGCCCTGACTACCACCAATAACGGGACCGTGTCCGCCTTCGTTCAATGGGGACTTACCGGTCCAGTTCGACCTTGGCGGGACCGGTAAGTCCCCATTGAAAATGCCATTCCCCATTCCCATTTCAGCCCCCATAGGGTTCAATGGGAAGGGGGAATGCGCTAATAACGGTACCGCAAATTGCGGTACCGTTATTAGCTCTGAAGTCCCTTAACGGGCCCCGTCCATAACGCCTAGTAAAACCAGGCGATAAGGAAGGGACCCGCTAAGGGACCTCGGAATAGGGTGCAAAGGGATTAACGGCACCAATGTCCTTAACGGTGCCCGGTATCCCTTTGCGCCCACCTCGTAATGAGGCCCTATGTCTTTATTAGAAAGGGAGAATGGCAGTGCTATATCTACTTTCCGACACTGCTCTTCTCACTCCCTCTGTATCTTACAACCGCTCCACCTAGAATGTTTTTTCCCTCTTCATAGCCTTCAATTATCTAACGGCTCTTGAGTGCATTTAACCCCATATTTCTCTAACTTGTGCTACAGTCTCCATATATCCTAATCACTCCTCAAAGAGCACTTCGGCTCTTCGTTGATGATGTTTATTTAAAGGTTGTTTAAAGGTACAGAAGCTACATAAGGCTAACCGTGACCTAAACAATCTATCCTGAATGCTGCTTATGATGTCCGGCTTGCATTCGCCACCACTACACCTTCAACAAAGATTCACCTCGCTGATTCTCTCTCGCTGCACCCTCGCTCTATCAATGCCCTCTGTCTTCCTCCATCCCCTATGATATGCTCCCTCATCCACCGCTGACCTCCCATGTTGGTGGTTCTTAGCTCTCCTGCTTGCATAACACCTTTAATCACACCGGTTATCCCCTCTTGAATACTGTTAGCTCTTGCCCGCATACCACCTGTGAGCACTCCAGTTATCTAAATGCTGGTAATGTCTGTCTTGCATTTGCCACAACTACAGCTTCACTGGAGTTGGAAACAATTTCATGTTGCCTGCCTCCTCATTATGTGATGCTCTCTGTCTTCCTCCCCACCATTATATATGCTCCCTCATCCAGCCAAGACCTTCCATGTTTGCTCTTAGCTTTTCTGCTTCAATCCCAACTTTGATCACTCCAGTTATCTAACTGCTAAAACCTGTCTTGTGTAACACTCTCTGGGCCTCATTAGGAGTTTGGCGGTAGCCTTGCCAGTAAAAACTAGCAGGCTGCCACCAAACTCCTGAAAATATCTGGCTCCCACGAATGGGCAATTGCCGGGGTATTCCGGCCCCGCTGGACCCGGTAATTGCCCTTTCGCGGGTGCCAGAACCGGTAGATCCCCATTGCCATTGAGCCCAATAGGGCTCAATGGGAATGGGGATGCCTGTAGCACCGGCACGGTTCATTAACGTGCCGGTGCTACAGGCTTGCTGTGCTCGTGGGTGCCTTTCATTCTGCTAGGTCAGACCTGGTGGAATGAAAGGCACCCGCGAGCACAACTCTGAGTTTGCCGGTCTGGATAGAATGCTACCGGCAAGCTTACCAGTACCGGTGTATCCGGACCGGCAAACTCGTAATGAGGCCCAGATGTCTTCCTCCCCTTTCATTTATGCTCCCTCATCCAGCCTGATATCCCATGTTTGCTTTCATCTATTCTGCTTGCATTCCACATTTGATCACTGCAGTTATCTAAATGATGCTTGCTCCCACCTTCTCTCCTCACAGCGTAATACTCCATAACACTCTGTCTTCCCCCCTCATGTATGCTCTCTCATCCATTCTGACCTACCATGTTTGGTCTTAGCCTTTCTGCTTACATTCCACCATTGACCACTCAAGTATCCCCTCTTGAAAACTGTTCACTCTTGCTTGCCATCCACCTTTGATCACTCCAGTTATCTAAATGATGCTTGCTCCCTTCCTCCTCACCGTGTAACACTCTGTAACACTCTCTGTCTTCCTCCCCACCTCATATATGTTCCCTCATCCACCCTGATCTCCCATGTTTGCTCTTCTCTCTTCTGCTTGCATTCCACCATTGATCACTTGAGTATCCCCTCTTGAATACTGTTCACTCTTGTTTGCATTCCACCGTTGATCACTCCAGTTATCTAAATGCTGCATCCTCTCTGTGTCCTCACTCTCTAACACTCTGTAACACTCTCTGTTTTCCTCCCACCTCATATATGCTCCCTCATCCAGCCTCAACTGCCATGTGTGCTCTTACCTCTTCTGCTTGCATTCCACCATTGATCACTCCAGTATCTCCTCTCGAATACTGTTCACTCTTGCTTGCATTCCATCTTTGATCACTCCAGTTATCTAAATGCTTCTTCCTCCCTTCCTCCTCACTGTGTAACACTCTGTAACACTCTCTGCCTTCCTGCCCCCCTCATATATGCTCCCTCGTCCACCCTGATCTCCTATGTGTACTCTTAGCTCTTCTGTTTGCATTCCACCTCTGATCACTCGAGTTATCTAAATGCTGCTTCCTCCCAACCTCCTCACTGTGTAACACTCTGTAACGCTCTCTGTCTTCCTCCCCACCCCACATATGCTCCCTCATCCAGCCTCACCTCCCATGTTTGCTCTTCCCTCTTCTGCTTGCATTCCACCTTTGATTACTCTAGTTATACCCTCTTGAATACTGTCCACTATCCTTGCATTCATTACTCGGTTTGCTCACTTCTGGCTTGTTGGTCAAATTAATTCCTGCTCCCCCTCATGTCTGTCCTTGCCACTCCAATAACCTCATCTCACACCTCACTGCTCAACCACGTAGGGTATCAATCTTCAAATGTTACATTCATTATCTTTCAACCCTGATCAAGCCAGTCTTTGTTAAACCATGTTGGTTGTTGGCATTCCTTATTGAATGCTTTGCTTCTATAACGTCATCCCATTTACAGCACATTGTTACCCTTTGGAGCATTGACTGCACATTATAAAACTACACACATACATACAAACATACATATATACTTAAATAGATACATTTCTGTAACCTCTATCCCCATAAATTGTACCTGTACCAAAGTTCTGGATGTTGCATCCCACCCTGTGCATTTATTGGCTTCTGTTGTGATATGTATTTGTTAAGTGGTGTGTCAAGATGCATTAAGTTCGCCAAATATCATTACACTACTTCTCTATATTATGCCTTTTTGTTGCATGCATTATCCAGGTTACTTATATTGTGCTGTAGTTGGCACACAATGTTTGCTTCATCCAAGACGGTGTGCATGAATTTGTTTAGTCATGGGTCATTCGTGGACCAAAGAAACTATGCTTGGTACTCTGTGCGCAACATCTTGGTAATACTACCAATCAATTTATAAGAATTCTTGTGAAAAATAAAGGAAATCACTGAAACATCAAAGTAGTTTAAAAAATCTGAAGTGATGTAATATACAGTGACACAGAAGAAAAACAGTCAATATGATCAAAACAGACATATTGGCCTCGTTACGAAGTCAGCGGTGCAGGAAAAGTTGATGGCAATGCAGCAGTAATTCCATTATGGCCACATTTCTACAACATTCCCGCATTGCCGAACTACAAGATTGGTGGTGGGGTAGAGGATTTACCTCCAGCTGGAGGGGAATCCACCACCCTACCACGAATATTCGGTGGAATAACTGCTGCGTAACTACCACTGGTGGTAGTTCCACCCAAAGCCCCATAGAGTCCTATAAACTCCATAAATGGGAGGCTTATGTGCTCCATAAATGGGGACTAACACCACCATACCATCAGCTATAATAAAAAGTGGCAGTAACGGTAACAGCATTTGACAGTAGTTTGGCAGATTTATGCCAAACTACCGCCAAACTCTTAATGAGGTGCTTAGTGTGGTCAATGCATTCCAGAAAGATTCCTTCCACAGGAGCAATCTGTCTGCCTTTATTAACTAAAGTAGCAGCATCCATATCACATTGTCGACATGTTAAATCCACATTCTAAGTAAGATCACAAGAGCACACAGCGTGCCCTGAAACTGAATAGTCTCATCATGTTGTTGTCTTGTAACATCCAGCAAAGGTGAAAGAGTTTTCATTGCTCAGACTTGCATCCCTACAGTGATAACATGTGCCACATGTAGCCATTCACGTATGCAGACATTTCGGACAGTGCTAAAAGTTTGCATGCAGTGTGCACTGTGTCCTCCAGAAAAGCCCTGGCATTCTCATCTTCTATAACTACACTTCCAATAATAGTATTCTGAAATGGGACTTGCCAACGTTTTGTTCGTGGGTATTGTTAATTCTATGGTGGTAGCTATGCCAGATGAAGCAGTTAGTGCCATAATGTCTGATTAGTGGCCCTATGTACTGTGCGACACCTGACAGCAATTTGGGAACTTTAGGCAGCAAAACTTGGTATTGAAGAACGTTTGTTAAGGTGGTCCCATTCAATAATAAATAATAAAACAAACTCAGGAAAATCGAGAAACTTCAAGTGCATGAGAACACCCAGCTTTATTCAAACATGAACGACCTGGGGAATACAAAAAAGCATCTCAAACATTATAATGTAAAACACAAGCTTTTAAATTTAGAACCCATCATACATGGTGATAAGAAAACATCTTTTTTCACTTTTGTCATTGGTTAGTGAGATATAAGCCTATACATCCTATGGGGGAAGGCTACTACAATTGGATATTCTTTAACTGATAGCTCCTCCTAAGTTCATCCTACAAAAAATGTTACACTTCATTGTACTACCTTATTGGTTGTACCATCCTATGGTAGCGAACCTGGTGGACAAAATCCTAATTGTTCGATGATTTGCTCATCTGGTCTTGGGCACTTTAATGTGATGCCAAGACGCGTGGTGGAGGAGAGATGAAAGGACCGCTATAATTCAGCTTGAAGAAGTCTATTCCCTTTGCATTCCCAGGCCTGAGACCCTTATCTGCCAATTTGCTTGTGGCCTTAACGTTGGCCCTGTGTCTGGCTGTCCCGTGGAAATAACAGGTGAACTGTCTAGATAAGGCAAATGATCATTGTTCGGATCACGTGGTAGGGGGCTACTGCTCAGACTTCATTTTCATATATTTATTGAGCTTTCTGCTATTGTAACCCACGTTTGATGCTCTGTATGTTTATTTATTAAGAAGCTGCTTGGCATGGTAGCTACGTGCACCTGGTTATCAAAAGCTATCTGCATTACATCACTGCTACCAATAGAAACAAATGAACTTTTACAGTTTCATGCTGTGCACTTCTGGGAAATGTTATCTAGTAGTTTTGATTCCCTGTCGGGCCCCCGTGCTTTACTGGCCTTGATGCATCAGCATCTGTCTGAGGCTTGGGACGGTGTGCAAAGCAGTTTGATTTCAGGATTCAGTATTTCAGAATGAAGGCCTTTGACAGTGCCATCTAAAATGGCAGTAGTCTGGTTCACTCTCCACCATGTTAATGTTCTTTGCGTGTTATGCGTTGCATAGCACCATATGTTTGTTCCCTATCATGTATGCTACTACCTATGTTCATGTTTATGCTACTTGTGTAACCCTATCTGGGTGCTGTAACCTTTTCTAAGATGGAGGTGTGCTCTACTTTTAGACCCTACTTGTGTGATGCAACATGTTCTATTCTTTATTGCGGTTGCATTTTCCCTAATATTTAAACTGGCTATTTACAAGTCACTTGGCATATTTGTCAGCTTGTACGTATGTTCACCTCTGTGAACATCCGGGCGCTGGGCCATACCTTGTGTTGATTGTATCTGTATCATAACACTTTCAATGTAACTTTTGGCATTTTCTGTATGAACCCAAAATCTCTTGCATGCAAAGTGATGTTGCTTACTTAGTTGTACGTGCATTAGACATTAATAAATACAAATATTTCCCTGGTTAACTCACCTTTAGCCCATGGCATGCCTATCACTACTGTGTGTGTGTGTGTTATCTGATAGAGTTTACAAACACATCCTTCCCTATCTGCAGCATTTCCAATATTCAATTCATAACTCTTCATCTATGTTTACACATTAACAATGGTCTGCAGCATTCATTTCAGGAATTTTACTTACAAAGAAAACTTAGATTCCCCACTGTAGAGAGCAGCCTCTACCTTTGCCTGCACTTTGGAGAATTTAAAGATGTGAGATGATGTGCCGTCCGAGCCATGAGAATGATAACATAGGTGGAAATGGAAATCAATCCAGACTCTGTGTAGAGCACATTGTGTTTTACATGCATAAGGTGCAGTATCTCTGAATGGAATGCCATCTGCGAGGGTTTAAAAAGCCTTAGCTATTTTAACTTTTAGCAATAAAATGATGAGGGCAATTCCATTCTGAAAGGAGGGCCTACTGACCAGACTCCCCTTTCCGGTTCACTTGGTATGTCACACAGTCATTCAATAGTTTGCCATTCTTTCCAAGTGAAGGCAAACTTCAATTTTTCTCATTGGTATTTTCGTTGTCTGGGTTCCAGACCATTTTCACACTTCCCTTGTCGGGGTCCCAGACCCTTGTATTGCTTTCAGCAGGTTTAATCTCCCCACTGATTTAAGGAAGATTTTCTCCTTGGTTCAGTTCTTCATTGTTGGGGTTCATGACCCTTCCTGGAGAGTAGGGGACTTATGCCTTCCACTATGATGATGATGGTCCCCTCTGTTGCTTATCTGGACTTGGTTGAGGTCCTCGACCCTTCCCTGGTGATCAGTGGGCTTAATGGTGCAGCCACTGGGATGAGGAAGAATTCCTCGGATGCAGTACTCTTGATGGTAGGGGTCCTCGACTCTTACCTGGTCATCAGCGGACTTATTGGTGAGGCCACTGGGATGAGGAAAAGGAGTGATGCTACACGTCAGTCCTTTTGGGGTACCCTGGACACTTTGGTTACCAAGGGGTTGAGGGGAGTTGGCCTTAGCCTGCTTCACTTGTGCCGCTGTGTCCCCTCTGGGTTTTGCATACCACCCGATATCTTGATTTAGGTGTAGGTGTGTTGCTAGGCCTTCCAGTGATGGTGGTCCTCCAGCTTGCTTCTGTGGGCTCTTGAGGCTGCCTTCTGCTGTCAGGCGGCAATTCCACAAACAGCTCTTCTGCACTGGCTTTCCCCTTGACTGGTTGCACAGGCCTGGTCATGAACGTTAGCGTATGCGGCCGACTGCCAACATCCTCCATACTCTCCTTCCTCGGGTCTCCCAAACAGGCGTGAAAATCCCACCCTGGATGAGCTCCACACTACTAACCTATCCCAACTGAGCTAGACACATTACTGAGTCCATTGTCAGTTTTTATACAGTGTAGCAAGGTCTTATTCGGCCCATTGTATAAGTCCTTTTTCTCTCTCTTGTTGCCAATCCTCATACCTTTGCAGGGCCACCTCGTACCAGTAGTTTTACAATTAATGATCTTCATGATTATGGGACGACCTAAAAAGAACAGCTGATGCAGAAGGCTGCACGGTACTCATCCTTCTTGACCTCTCTGTTGCAATAGTTACAAACGATCACACCATCCTCCTAGATAGGCTACACTCACTAGGAATCAAAGACACAACCCTCTCTTGGATCTCCTCTTTCATTTCTAATCGCTCACAAATCATGCTCCCCCACCTGTTCACCTCCACCTCAAGACCAGTAACAAATGGGGTTCTACAAGGAGCATACCTTTCTCCCCTGCTCTTCAACATCCATCAACATCCATCTAAACCCTCTGTCCGGACCCACAATCTTACCTGCAACGACTATGCAGATGACACCCAGATCATCCTTAAAAACTCCAAATCGCCAGGCCCCAACTGTCCAGATCTGTCATCATGCCTCTCGAATATTGACTACTGGATGGCGTCCAACCACCTCATCCTCAATCCTTGGAAAACTGAAATCCTAGTCTGTGGGAAAACATTGTTCTTCCCCCAACCTATTCCCTGGCTGCAATCCCTAGGCCCCCCACTGGCAACCCCCACCACAGTGTAAAAACCTTGGATGCACACTGGACACCGATGAATACCTCTCCCAACACATCAACTCTGTTTCCAGAAACTGTTTCTTCCACCTACCCATCCTCGGGCGTATCTTCCCTTACCTCACCTATCCTCACTGTTTCTCCACCATCATCTCCATCATTCTCTCCACTTATACTATGCAAACTGCCTTGACCTAGGCACACCAAAGTTTCAGCTAAGGAGACTGCAAAGAATCCAAAATGATGCAGCCCGCCTGCTCATTAACCTACCTCCCAGAGAACACATCAGCCCTACACTAAGAGTCCTCCATTGGCTCCCTATTGGTCGACGCACTACCTTTAGAGCTATTTGCATCACCCAACAGGCCATCCACAACACCAGGCTGAAATTCCTTCAAGACAAAATCACCTGCCACCACCCCTCAAGGACTCTCAAATCCCGTACAGCATCTCTCCTAGTGGTCCCACATTACAACTTCTCCAGACTGGGCGAATCCTCTTTCTCCTGCCAAGCGCCGATCATCTGGAACTCCCTACCCCTGTACATTTGCAATATTGAAAATCTCCTGGAATTCAGAAAGGCCCTCAAAACCTAGCTTTTCCCTCCCTCCCTCCTCTTGAAACCCTCCCCCACTCTACACTCTCGATAGGCGCACAGAAACGCTGACCCAAACACAACAACACTCCTATCCACCAATTCCCCACGTAACGGCAGCGTTTGCAGCAGCACACCATGACAAGGTCGTCCTCCCCAAACACAACAACACTCCTACCCACCAATAGCCCACGGATGCCAGCAACATTGGCAGAGGCACACTGTAAAAAACTATCATCCTCCTCAAACACAACACTCCTACCAACCAATACCCCACGGATGGCGGCAGCATTCGCAGAGGCACACCGTAACAAACTATTGTCCCCTCACCCACCAACCCTCTGGGCCCCTCTCCCACTGCTCTTACGTTTGTTCCAAGGGGACCACGAATAGAATAGCGAGACCAGCCAATCGCATTAGACCTAAAGAACACTGCAGTCGCAATCCATCCAATCCTACAGTACACATACCTTACACAGGCATGGTCACCCATCCATGTACCCTAGAATGCAGCTATGTCTATGCTATTCTGGTCCAGTAACACACATAGCCATCCACACATCGAATCTTCATCACTAGCACTCTATCCTAAACCACCAACAGCACCCACCCACATGCCTGACCTCTGGGCTGCTTATTGGAGCCTAGCCAGCCCACCTAAGTCCTTACCCGGCAGAAATGCTCACAAGCAACTTTTAAATTTGAACTCTTGGAACCTCCTACACATGGACTGTGGTCACTAAGGGCGTTCCAACCACAAAGCGCATTGAGGCCATACAAATGGGGAAAGGGCTCTTTATAAATGACAAATACAGTACAATACAATGCAATAATGATCCACGTCAAAAACAAACTGAACCCATGTACCTTTCCTGTGACTGTCTTGTGATGTTCCCAGGACCTTAGCTGCAGTGGTAACAGGGCAGGTTCAAGGGCACATGTGCATTTCTGAGCAGCTGCTGGAAAATAAATTTCCAACAGACGGAGATGGCTTTTTAATCATCTCCACTGCAGATTCAAATTCTTATAATTGTGTACCCCAGAAGTCTGTTGACGTGTTAATATCTATATATAAGCCATGTTGGTTATGATATGCTGGCTACTGAGATTATACAAGTATAAAGTCATAAACATTTGGATGTAATATTATTGTAAAGTTGGTGAGTTTACTCATTCATGACAGGGCTGGGTGTGTATTACCAGTCTGGCCTGAGTATACCCGCAACAGCCATGTGGGACCCTGTCCACAAAGCTCTTTGTTTATCCCCCCACTGAGGGCCAACACCTTCTTCCAGGATACATCAACCCTTTCCAGGAGGTACCCCCGGAACCAACGTTTCAGAGGTCCTGAGATGACAAAGGTCCTTTCATGCCAGGGTGCTGATTAATGGAGTCCTTTTGAAGTGGGGAAACAGAGAAACAGGTGGAGCTAGAGAAGCCATGAGGAGCTATTTAGTCCAAAGAGGGGATCCACCATCTTGAATTGTGCTTGGGCTCCCCAAACGTCCTGCCCTCTCCCCACTTCCTCCAGACATAAAACTCTGGGTATGACACCAGAAGGCAAAGTACACTTGTTGCAGCAGTCTGGATTGGTCCTTTAGCAACATGCTTGCTTAGGACCAATTTGTGGTAGCATTTTGCCTATAAAAGGGGGAACCCTCCTCTCAGTTGCTTCATCTTTTAAGTTCAAGACAAGAAAGATTCCCCTGAACTCTGAAAGGGATACAGTATATTCCAAAGTCCACTACCATAGAGGTGAGAACAAAACCCATCCCATGGGCGCATTTCGGTGTAACTGCTGTGTGGGCAAAAATGTATGTACTGGTACCCAGGATCCTGACACTGAAGTTTACAGAACCTCTGCGAGTGTGCTCTACAAACCTTCCTTGTTGAGTGGGCAGAAAACAGAAATCACCTTACGCCTGGAGATTCTGGACTGGATATCCTAGCAACCCAGAAGTCAGGAAATAGGCCTGGGCTCTGGTTCCCACCTTAAATTACTCGTGAGCTACACAGACCCAGACATGCCTGTGCCAAACTTGTTTGTGCGGCTTGCCATTGCTTCTTGGACCACATTGTGTGATGGACCCATCTTACAATCTTACCTCAGGAAGTTGCTGGAATCCTGGCTAAATGCTCTGAAGCCCGCAAAGAAAAGAACTTAAGGTATTTGAAAAGCCCATATCCTCTGGGTCAACCTTAAAGCATCCTAGTGTCTGTGAGTCCCCTTCGCTACCGTTTGAAAGACATCTTCATGAACTTTACAATTTGCTGCTAAAGATGTTTGTCTGAGCACCCTGTCTTCCAACCTTGCTTTCTTAGTATTTTGTCTCACAGTTGTGGGCCTGAAGTGGCTCTTATCATTCCATCTTCTCCCCCTGCCGCCTGCCAGTTGCCTCATATGGCTGTACCCTTCCTATATTAATTCACAAGGCGGGTGCCTCGAGGTGTTGAGTGGTTCCCATCACAACAACTACCCAAAACGCAGTTGATTGTCCAACCCAAGAGTGATTTAACAACAAACTGCAGTTTTATTATCTCCTAATATAGACTTTGAGCTTAACCAATGTTAACCCCAGGCTCCTGTAAATCATTTTGTGAAGGCCATACTGTGGACAGAAAGAGAGGCACTGGCTGATGTGTTGAAGAAACCTGTGGATGTAGCTGTTTGGTGCCATCCCGATACCTGAAGACCTGTTGCTAAGTGTTCTGATGGCTATGCTATGTTTTGTATTCCAACTAACCTCAGGTAATTGCCCTAGATGATTTGTAGCCCTCACCTTGGCTTGAAGACCACAACTCTGGTCCACAAAGTCACACTGTGATTCAGACAGCTCTGTATTGACCAAATATTGAACGTTAATTGGCTAAGAGTTGATCAATAACTGCCAGAGCGATTGTTAGATATTCAAAAGGATGCTCAACCTTCACACTCCTGTCAGATCATTAAATTGGTTGAATAAAATTCCATTCTATGGGTGAAATATTTCACTATAATGGTGGCAGATGAACGTTTCTGTGTTTTCATGAATAAATGAATGGGTAAATACCCTATAGGAACAAGAGTGGCAGTGGATGGCCAACAACTATTTACTACTACAGATTTAATTGCGAAACCTCTCAATATTTTTCACCCAATACTTACCCAAAGAGTAGGAATTTCACACCCACCTTCCCACGTGTGAAGCTTTATTCCACTGAAGTATTCTTTCACACCACTATCCACAACTTGCATAAATGCATTAACACAACATAAATATATCCACAAAATCCAAGGCCAGGCTCATCTTCTCTCTTTACTACAAACAATTAGTCTAACAAGTAGAACTCCTCTAACTCCATATTGATGTTAACACCTGTGTGCATCCTCCAAAACGTCACCCCATATCTTGTGACTGGGACAACGCCTTGAGCATGGGCACCCCCATACTCACGGTGTTGTCCCAGTCCACTTAATCGCAGGCAAACAGATCAATTGAGGAATTCCACAGACATTTATAGAAAGGTTTCCTACTTGACTTGAACAGTTTTTATTTTGGGAAAGTGATCAGCCAAAAACAGTATTTCACCGTGATCAGTATACCATACACAATATATTTTTTCTTCACTCAGCCTTCTCCAGATGTGTTTTTTAGTTCAATCAACTCCCACAATTTTCTTGAGTAAATACACTCTCAATGAGTACCTAGCTGCTACTCGTCTGTTCCCTTCCTCCCTTCCCAACACTGTGCCTGATGTGTTACCGGAATTTGTATTTCATGTGGGGAAAAGTGTTGAACAACAGCCTCAGTGGCTTCAGTAAAAACACCAACATGAGTGAGACACAGGCACATAGGCATTTTGGCACTCGTTGTTGGCTGGAATTTTGGCCAATGTTCATAGGAGAACTGGTGAACTCAAGCCCCATAATGCCAACATTTGTCAAATTCAGCCTTTTAAGGTTCAGTCCTCCCACCCCAAGCAACCAATAATCCTTCTCTTTGATTGTGTGCAGCTTTTTGTTTTTGCTGTGTTTGGAGCATGTCATTTTTACTAGCTCCCTTGCAGTAACTCCAGCAACCTCGTCATTATATTTTTGTCTTTAGAGCCGCCACCTGCTCAACTGTGCCCCTGAAGTAGCATTCAGTGTTCTTGTGTTGCATCACAAATTGGAATAATGGCGAACCTGGAAGATATTACTCCAGACCGTCAAGGCAAACATTGCATAGCATGTCAGCACTGGACAAGCATTTGGCAATATCACTGCTTAAACAGTACCCTAAGCAAAGGTTGCCACGCCCCGTAAGCTCAGACCCACCCTCTCTTACAGCAGAAGCCTTTAAGTAATTCTTAACTCAAGGGGGAAGGCTGTTGCCATGGGAACTAATTACTGCCTTGAGTGTTCAAAAAATAGCTTTGCATATTCATAGTCACTTGACACCACTTGACACCACTTGACAAATGGCTCCTTTGAATTCAAGAAACAATGAGAAAAAAGTAAAGCACTGGTGAATAGGTTCAAAGGCAGCACCCATGGCTGCTACCTTCGTGTTTCGTCTTACCTGATAACTATGAGGATGACCGAGTCCCAGAAGTTGGTTCCTCTATACACCTGCAGGCATCCCCGGATCATGATTGTGATACAGGAATTGGGGGACACACAAGGGAAAACTAGATTGTGATGATTTGGAACAACCTTTTGGAAGATGTAGCAGCTGGTGGCTATGGGCTACAGGCATGGGTCCCTGAAACAAGGCTGCACATGTGGTTCAGTGCATTCCGAGGTCTTTCCTCCAACCCACCTGTGCCGTTGGTTATCTCCTAGCTAAATGCAAGGGAATTCGGTACACCAAATAACCCAAATCCGTTACGTGTACTTGTTGTGCTGTGGGGAGTTCCTTCTTTTTTTCTTCAGATCTTTCTTTGGGCACAGTAAAGCATGTGTACATGAGATGTACTGCACACTTGTGTGGTAAGGCTGATTGGTCCCTATAAAACGCACTGAACCTTCTTGGTAAAGCCATTGAGTTGTTTGGCTGATCACTGAGCCCTTTTGGTGAAGCAAAATAGTGCAGAGATAGGCAACTTAGTCTTATGAGCTAACACTGAAAACTCTTGTTAGAAAGAGTTAGTCCATAGGCTGAGCTCTTTACAAAGATTAGAGGGATCAGTTTAAGAACAAAAGACTAACTTGAGGCTCAAAGGATTCATAGGTGGTGCTTTGAGCTCTGAGTCGACCAAGTATGTTCTTTTTCTCACTTTTTCTCCCTCTATTACGTCTGCCCGGGGGGTCCAAATACAGCAGGTGAATATTGGGGTGAACGCTGATTCTTAACAGTAGCTGGAGAAGATCAGAGAGAACACTGGAAAAAGCAGGACACCAGGCACAGGGCTAGCGGAGCATCTATGTTTTAGCCAGGTTTCCAAGATACATGGTCACTGACGTTACCAGGCTACCATGAGATGAAGGAGGAGCTTGGCAGTTATGGTATTCATTCATGTAATTGTGCTAAAAGTTCATGACATTCCTCCACTTCCATCTATTTGACCATAATGACTAAGCTGTGTGCCCTAGTAGACCAGTGTACATACTGTCACAGAGTTGTGGGTGTAGGAAAATCACAGGATGGGGACAGGATGCATATTTATGGCAGTGGTCATGACACTTTGTCTTCATTTCTTTGTTATGATATTTAATACCACTGTTCAAATTATTACTATTTTTTTATTTTACTTTTTACCATTTGTAGGCCATTGAGGTCATAACGGTACACATATGCACCGACATAGAGACTTGAACCCAACTTACAAAATTGCTCCCTTTTTTCAAAGTCGAGTGTCCACTCCACTACGCACCACGCTGTGGATAGAAAATGTGTGTAGACATAGATAAGCTTAAACGCAGCACAGTGTATCACTATGCACCCAATGACATGTTGGCTTTAGCATGGACAAACTACTGTACAGAACAGTAGATAATGTGATATGTTAGGTATGACTAAACCTTTACGCATTTGCATTGCGGTGTGCGTCTAGCGACACACCTTGAAGAGAGTGGATAAGTGCTTGTAGGCATATCAGCAATGGGGGAAAGATAAATACATGTCTGGGAGGTGGCAGATGGTATTAGTAATGTTAAATACAAGAACTGTAAACATTTGCATCCAACGTGATGGTTCTGCTCCTCTCATTCACTATGAACCAATGGCAGGGAGCTCATGTTGTGAAACCATCTGTATTCCTTGTGTTTCTTTTCTGGTCACCTTTGCATACACACCTTTCCTCTTTCTTCATTTTGTAAGTTTAACCGAGTCACCTTGAGTCAAACAAACAAGAAAAAGTGGTGGAAAAAGTCAGATTCAAATTAACGCCACCAAGCCTGCCACTTGCCAATTTGAAAAATGCTGCAGGGTAACCAAGTAGAACCCATCTAAGATAGAATACCACCTTGTTCTTGTCTTGTGGAATGCGTGTCTCCACAAAATAAATCACGAACCCTCGCTAAAGCTACAGTACTTTTTGTGTAATTATGTGCCCCAAATATTCAACCTATTGCCAGATTAGTTTGCAGTGTTCTTCCCTGGGGCAAATGTCATGCTTCGTCAGAATTCCTAGAATCTGGCTGTGTCCCTCCCCTGTTTTTCCTTATAGCAGTATGTCACCCTGGAAATCCACGGCTGTCTCCTAAACACACCTGTCATATGGGTTTCAGGCATCATTATTTTAGTTTTGTCATGCCCAGTGTTATTCGGCACTGTTTTAAAAAAAAAACACAATCTGTTTTTTTCAATGTATTTCTATTTTGCAGACAACCGTGTTTTTCCAGTGTTTTCAAAATAAATGATGCTTTTATTGTGGCATATATCATCCATATTAATTATAAAGGCCAACTATCACAGACCCTATACAGATCTATTTGCAGCAGAAACATTACAGGAAATATTCAATAGAAACGGAGGGGAGGAATGGGCGAGAGAAAGCAGAATGTCGGCGGAAAGATGGAAAATGGAAGAAACACAGCAATAGAAGGCAAGTGAGAGTAAGGGAAAGGGAGTTGGATGGGAAAGAGAGTGTGTGTGTGAGAGTGTGTGTGAGAGAGAGAGAGAGAGAGAGAGAGAGAGAGAGAGAGAGAGAAAGAAAGAGAGATAGACTCAGTGATAGTGACATATCGAGACACAAAGGCAGACTGGCATAATGGTGGAGGATGTTAGATCGATAATGTCCTGTGTCAGGAACACCACATTTCCAGTTGTGACTGTCCATTTTACAAAGCAGTGTCATCTGGTGTGTTTGACTCATTGACTCAACTGAAGTAATTCAACGTCTGGATTCCCTGAATGCAGCTAGATCACCCTTTGCAGGACATAATTATGTTTGATTGGAACTGACTCCTTCATTCAATTTCTCCCCTGCCCCCTCTTCCACCACCTTCCCAACTACTGACATTTCTATTGTAAATCCTGCCAAAGATTGCAAAAGGATTTATGGAGCAGGGAACTGTTCAGGCTTGAGTGATAGCTGGTTAGGTGAGCGAATGCATTGGCCATATGATCCATGACATTTCCAGTGCTGCAAAAGATAAACAAAAAACACATCTGATTACAAAAAACATTGAATTTACTGTAAATAACAATAGTTACTACTATCCTATTCAATGGTGCCCATTGTATCAAGCTGATAATATTACAAGCTGAGACAGCCCTGCTGAAATAACAAGTAAATGCGGGTTGCACTCAGATCTCTGCATAACTCCACACTGCTGGTAATCTGCATATAGTATCCAGCCTCATGGAAGAAATGTAACTAGCCTTAGAAAATGTCTTTTCTCTCAGTAGTATTCTGTAAGCAAAGTAACTGATGAGTAAGCGTATACCAATGGCCATCACATGTGGTAATATTGAATAACTACTATCTGCCTTTTCACCTCCCACCATTTCCTAGTTCAAACGCATGTCACACAAATATTCAGCAATAGATTTCTCACGGAATCTTCTGCAAGCATAGTCTTTTTACTTGTGTGTACATTGTTCAATTCAGAGGCTATATGCTCCTGTTGACATCTATTCTCCTCTCATTATTATTTCTAGAGCAGTATTTTTTGTAACAAGAAAGCCACCCAGAACCTTTGCATTGGTCCAAAAAGTGTTATAAAGTATGTTGTAAGAAATTGTCTCTAGCACTTGCCCTGTTTCTCCAACAGTTGGAAAAAATGATGGCCAAAAAAGATGAATAAGAATTTGTCTTTAGCACTTGGCCTGTTTCTCCAACAGTTGGAAAAAATGATGGCCAAAAAGATGAATAAGAAATTGTCTCTAGCACTTGCCCTGTTTCTCCAACAGTTGGAAAAAATGATGGCCAAAAAAGATGAATAAGAAATTGTCTCTAGCACTTGCCCTGTTTCTCCAACAGTTGGAAAAAATGATGGCCAAAAAAGATGAATAAGAAATTGTCTTTAGCACTTGCCCTGTTTCTCCAACAGTTGGAAAAAATGATGGCCAAAAAAGATGAATAAGAAATGGTCTCTAGCACTTGCCCTGTTTCTCCAAAAGTTGGAAAAAATGATGGCCAAAAAAGATGAATATGAAATTGTCTTTAGCACTTGCCCTGTTTCTCCAACAGTTGGAAAAAATGATGGCCAAAAAAGATGAATAAGAAATTGTCTCTAGCACTTGCCCTGTTTCTCCAACAGTTGGAAAAAATGATGCCCAAAAAAGATGAAGAATAGCAGGAGTTGCTACCAACCAGATGTAACAAGGCAATGACAGGACGCAAGTGAAACCATAAAAAGAGGCTGATGGTTTATTATGAGATTATATAGCAATAAGAAAGCCAATGAATGGTGAGTAGTTTGAGAAGTTAAAGATTTTATAGGTTGTATTTTATTAGTTATTGTATTAGGTTGTATTAGTTATTGTATTAGGTATTAGGTAGTACTTATGAGGGAATTTGTTTTTTTCTCTTTTTCAAAAGTTTGTATAAACTAAATGAAAATAAAAATAAAAAAATAAAATAAAAAATAAAGTATGTTGTTATCAGAAAAGGAACCTAAAAGCAACAACTAAAGCAAGAGGCGCTGAAAAGCAGCACTGCTTCTTCAGATGTGGCACATATAATTCAATGGTATGGAGAAATATTGCACCGACAAAGCAGTTGAGTAGGTGGCGCCTCATATAATGGACAGCACCTCACATAAGACATTGAGACTCCTTCAATGTAAAGCGAGAGGTGCCAGAATAATGCATTGCTTCATTCAATAACATTTATCACCAGTTATTTTCTTCCATGACGGACAGCACAAAAGAAAGGACACATAGTTTGCCCCATGTGAAGAATGTATGGAAAGCTAAAGAAGACCAGATTCAGTTGTAAACGAGGAAAACATTATTAGTGTTGCAAATAATCTATGCATTCACCTAGAACACTATAAATAACACGTGCTGGTATGTGTTTAAAATATAGCTCCAACATTTCTCAAATTTTCATTTTATTGACAGTGTTTACATTGTAAACTGATTCTTATTCACATTATGCTGAGCACAAAAGAATGAGATATAAAGAATATTTAATCCAAATGGCCTACATTTTGTCATTTTGTCAATGCAATCAAAATAAATGAGCCTTTCATGCATGTAAAATCAATAGAGGAATTGAGATAGCTTTGGGAATACTGGTTTTGTTGTCTTTTGGTTGAAATGACCAAAAGTTAAAACTTCACTTCTGCCCTCCTTACAGATTCTAATGGTGGTGGATTATGTTCCCATGAGACTGGCCTCGGACCTTCGGAGTGGAACGATATATGGTCTGCTGTCAAGAAAATTCACTAGGCTCACACTGACGGGTCACAATGAAGGGTCATCTGGACTAGGCCCACTACCACAGATGGTATGTTTAAGGATAAATACTTGGAAATACATTGAATACAATTCCTACAAGTTGAATTTCATTGTGTGCTCTCTGATAGCCATCAGATCAGCCCCCATGACAACACACTCTGTTCTCCTTGTACTGAGATTTAAACATATTCCATTGCACTAAATGTGGCACCATTGACATTACTTAAGATAATAAACTGACCAGATGGTTAGTATAATACATATTAAATCCTGGGTAATTATAAGCGGAGGGCAGGCCTTGATGTGTAAGCCTTTCATTAAATGTAAAGAACGTAATATCCAGCATGTCTTGATAAAACAGATAACATTTCTACTTATAAAATTGCAAACCATACCAGTTATAAACAACCTGAAAAGTCTGCTTTAAAGCTGAGAGTCTCCTCTTTCATATGACACTAAATCCGAATTGTCTATGCGTTTTAATAATTATTAATATAATTTGTATAACTTTATGATGCATATCCAGATGCGTGTGTGGAATGGGGATTACAGAAATCCATATATCATCAATGCAGCATATTGCTGCTCGCAAATATAGGATAACAATGATTTTGCATGCAAATATATTAAGCGCAGATTGAGCCTTTGCCTTGTTCTTTTCACATGTACAGAAATTGTAATCAACCAATGAAGAGTGAGGGTTTGCATTCTACAGCAGTGTCTTACCCTGAAGCAAACCAAAGAAAATATTTCACCAATCAAATTCTGTGACATAAGTGGGGGGATATTACAAATTTTCAAAAGCTGGGCAACACAGGGAATAGGGGACTGACTCTGGAATTAAAAGATTCACGGAAGATAAATACCTGTTCCAAGAGGATTGTGTACTGAACTGGGATCCTATCTTGAGATGGCCAGGCCTTGTCCATGAGAGAGTCTGAACTTAAATAAACCTGAAGCAGACAGGCTTTCCCGAAAAAGGAGGAGGGGACCAGGAGAGACCTGCTACCCGAGACTTCCCCAGGAACAGCTTATGGTCTCTCCTGATTTTGTGCCTCATACAATTATTCAAAGTGAGTCTGAAAACTCCCCAAATGTAATAGATAAGCCCCCTACAATCATTGCTCTGCTAAGTCCCTAAGGTACGAGGGAATTGGGGGGTCATTTCCACAGGGGGCGCTCATTCCAAATAGAAAATCTTGATATTTTATATGAAATCCAAAGTGCTATTTAAAGGACAGTGAGATTTGACTGCACAGAATGCAGGGGCTGACAAATTATTATTCACAGGAAGAGAATTGATATTGTAGTTTGCTCATGTGAATAACATTGTGTTTTGATTGTAGTTAAAGCTGTAGGAGATTACATTTAAACAAATATGAACATGTTTTTATCTGTGTATTCTGTGCGTTATGTAAAACAGGGAATATTTCCAAGTGCCGACAGTGCCACATGTGGTAAATGAGAGATAAAATAAGAAGAATCCTTGGAATTTATTTCAAAGGCACCCCATATCATAGCCTAATTAAAAAATTGCTTTATAGTGTGTGATCTGTGAAAGCCATAGATAATTAATTTGTAAATTGAAAGGAGGTTTAGCTATCCTAATTCCATTAACATGAAAACAATGATCCCAATATAAAACCAGGGAGACCCAATTCACAAAGTGAACTGAGAGGAGTACTCATCCTTGTATTAGAAAATCGCAAAGCTTTTTTCCTATCTTGGGTGGGCGGAGTGACATCCCATGCATTCTAAATTGATTGCACTGTTTCTCTAACACAAACCTGCAGAATTAGATGAAACTCACTATGGTCAATATTTAAACCGCATTCACGTGGAATAAATCCACAACCCCTCATTCACCCAAGGGGTGGATTGAATTAATATAGATATGTGCATAAAAAAACATTTATGTGCACATTTTCTTTGGTTCCAATACTTGATTTCGATCCTGGAGAAAAGAAAATGTTCTGGAACTGCTTTGCATGAGCAGAAGTTGATTTTGCGTAAATGTTATTTCAAGTGAAATTGCATGAAGCGGCTGAAGAGCGGCAATGTTATCATAGGATTGAGAATACTATTTATAGGTGGTTTTGTATTATTTAAGATTAGAATTGTTAAAGTTATCATACATAGAAATGTAATTATCACTACCAATAATACTAAAAGAGTTAAAATAACAATCTCACCTAAACCTAATAGAATCAGCCACAGTGGTAAAAACACATATTTATGTCTCAAATAAATGCCTTGAAATTTCACAATAACTTAGCCAAACTTCATAAAACAATCCCATAAATCATAATTAATCATAAAATGCATTGGCTATTATAGTTTTAAGGCACATACAAAGCCTGTGAAGGTGATGCCAACAGAATTGGACTACCCCCTCAAGCCTCTTATCCAAAGTGCTTCACTATTAACATAAGAGGGGTCTACAATAAGATTTCTCAAATGCATAGTACATAGAGGTAAAAGTGCTTCACAGTATATCAACAAGTGCTTTAAAGATTTGATTGTCAGTCTGTCCTTACAAACTGTACAATAGGACTCCTCAGGTGGAATCAAACGACGCTTCAATACAATGGGCCTCATTACGACCCAGGCGGTAAGGGATTACCGGTACCGGTAAGGGCACTGGTGCCGCAATTTGCGGTACCGTAATCACCACCTTCCCCATTTCCATTGAGCCCTATGGGGCCAAAAATGGGAATGGGTAGGAGCCAATGGTGAATGGGGAATTACCGCCCGCCAACCTTGGAATGGGGCGGTAATTCCACCATTCACCATGGCGGAATTGGTAAGGTACCGGCGTCAACCATGGCGCTAATAGCTAATAGCGCCATGGTTAACGCCTGGGTCGTAATGAGGCCCAATGTCTTTTGTGTGAAATAAGTTCCATCTAAGTCTAAGCCTTGCTTCTCTAAGATATTGCTTCAGGAACAAGTTTAAATATAGGGAATCCACCCCACAAGGTTTATGTTCCATAGAAGGGTGGAACAAAGAGGAGTAACCGTGGAATATATTAGTGGTTAAACACCAATTTGACAGATATAGAGCATACTTAACTACTCCAAAATGTACCTCAAGATCAGACCGACTTTTCCCAATTTCCAGAAAGTAGGTATTACACATATCTCTCAATTTACTTAATAGATGTAGGTCTTTTAAACACAAACTACCATTCAATTCCTGATACAAAGACTGCTCCACTGGGAAACAGATGCTTCGATAAAAATGAAGAAGACTCCATTATTCCCTATTTTAGAGATTTTAACCCTAATTCAAAGTGAAAAGCAGAGACAGAGATTGTGTTTGGAACTCTTAAAACCCTTCACCATATTAAAGCATCCAATCTATCCAGGCAATCAAAAGCCCAAGGACACAGTTATTCTGCTCCATATGCTAAATTTGGGTCCACCATACCCTCCTAAAACAGCATTACTGGCTTCAAAGCAAACCTACCATATTCTAGATTGATTCTCATCATTTGATATGCCAAAGTAAGCATTTTATGTCTCCACAGTCTACAGCAAGTTATTTTCTGTCACCTACTACAAATTGGAAAGCCCAGATAAATCATGTTATCTGCATACAATTATACCAAGTATATTGCAGAGGTTACAAACACTTGTAGAGTTGTAGAAGGAGAAGTTGCTAATCTATTCTTTTGAACTTTTGCAAAGCGATCCCCGAAGGAAGACATCCAGGATTACCATTGGTGCTATATTCTTGGCTGGAATTGGAAAGGGATCTTTTCAACTGGATACTGAAGAACCGTTACCAGTGGATTTGTGTTTGGGTGAACTTTTATTTCGTTTGGAACTTAAAAGAACAGGTTCAAGACTTTACTTTTTTTTTTTTTAACATTTGGGGAAATTGACTTCGAACAATTCTGGGGAAGAGATTTACCCAGGGCAGGTGAAGTCATCTGAATTACTGGTTGTTTGGTATTCACTTATGTATGTTGTTTATAATTTACTTTGAATGTGTGGTCCAGTTTTGTTTATGTTAGGAGTGATCCCAATAGATCTTATGCTAGGTAGGGAACACCCTGACCGAGTAGGTTTAGCAAGGATTTATTTGCACTTTTTATCTTTAATAAAATGTTTCATTTTTGATTTTAAAAAACAAGCAGTTTTCCACTTTGCATTACTGACTCCTCACAATGCATACCATGACTCCTCAGTAAGCATACAAAACCCAGACATGATTAACTCTTAGAGATCAGCCGGCCAGCACAAGTATAGTTTGCACAAATATAATGGTTTTGGATCAGAGGTGCAGATTCAAAAGTATCCTCTGTCTGCAGTGACTTTGGTATCACAGCTTTGAACCTGTTCTCTGTCACTGAACAGGCAGGTGCTGCAGATCAGGAGACTGATGCAGCGGGGAACTTGTGTTCACTATTTGTTTGGCATTCAGCTTTTCAAAATGGGGATCTCTTTATCAGACCACCCTTTCTGAGATAGTATTACCTACATAATAGTATAATTTAATAACACATGTAAAAGTTTGGGCTTTCACACCCTCACCAGACAGCAATTCCTCACTTGCCCACCTTCGCATAAGGCAATATATTAGTGCCATAAATACTAGAATGTTGAGATCCAAGTTTAGGCACCATGCACACTTAGAATCTCTGTAGAGATATGGCCAAATGCCCAAACTCTGGAGTCTTCTCAAATGTGAAACAGTTGTTCCCTTTTCCTTCCCGCCACTCGTTAAGTTAGGCAATGGCCTGATCATCCCTTCTGAGCTCAGCTGTGCTGAGTAAGCTCCAATTGCCGATTTATGGTTATCTGCCTGGCATATGATTCCCTGCACATAGATTGGCGCCCCTGCACAAACCAGCTTCCCAGCACTAAAAGGTTGTTTGACAATTAGAGTCCTGCTGATTTTCCTGTTGTAGCTGCAAAGCAACAGACATGAAAAGGAGTCCCCTGTCAAAAATACTTCTCAAGGGGAAACCATCTGAGAGAAGATACGGTTCCTCTCACAAGACCACCCAACCACAGGTAATTGGTTTAAGGGGGTCTGGACTGCCTCTCATGTCTTACAAATACGTTGGCAAGACTGGATGAAGCACCATGATTCCTACATTTTTACATACATGTGGGGGCTTGAAAGATGTACCAGTCACCTCTAAGTGACCAGCAAATGTGTCAGGAGCCAAGTTTGATAGAAACCTCCTGGGGCATAGATGCACAACCAAATACTGGCTGTACCCTGCCACAGAATGTAATGTTTAGGCTCATTGGGGCTCATTCTAAGTTTGCCGATATGCTAGCGGAAAATCCGGTGTGGTAACATGCCAGTAGGTTTTCATACTGGCGCGTTATTACTGCACTGTCCAACTTATAATGAGCCCCAATTGTCTTTAAACAGGTCAGGGCTTTCACACTGCACCTGCTCCATGTTTCTGAACAGACTAGGGCTCTCCCTCTGTACCTGTTCCCCTTGTTGAAGTGGACCAAGGCCTCTGCCCTGTGGCTGATACCCTATCTGCTTCCACAAACCTGGCAGAATGGGACAGTCCCTCTGTTCCTAGCAAACGTCAATCTCATCTGGGATTCCAGATGAAGACAACTTATTCGGTTCTCGCAGGCCCTTTAGGTCTGAAACTACCCTGTCCAAAATCTAAGGTTCCTTTTCTACACCAGTGGGCAATCCTTGGATCACTGAATCCAGTGCTACATCCATGGAAAACTCAGTTGCCACTGAGAACTCTTTCACAGGAGTAGGTGGCTCAGGGGAGTTCAGGCCTAGACTGGGAATTACTGATGAGACTGCTCTCAGGTGCTCTGAAACAGAGAAAGCTTCTGGATCTAAGACCTCAAATGCCGCTCTCAGAGGTGATTATACATATAGGAATCCCTAGGGCTTTAAACTCAAAGATCTATGCCAGGCACTTCCAAAACTTGAATGCTTCCAATATCGCATATCGGTACATCCGTGCTTGCAGACAATTATGCCTGCCACACCAGATTACAACAGCGGCTGCTCTACCACTCAATCTTCCTGTTAATTTTCAAAATCCCTTGATGCCATCCACTTTACAGATAATGTGGTTGGCGAGGTGTTCGAATTTGCCTGGACATCTGAACCACGTAGCATGGAGATGATGTAGGAGGAGGCCGATCTGGAATATTGTTGGCATGTACTACAATGGACAGGGTGAATGAAGCCTTAGTGATGTGCTTGTGAGATTGTAGCAGGACAACAGCAAGAGTCGGAGCAGGACAACGCATATAGTGAGATGTATATATGGTGAGCAGCACCATGAGGAGCCTTCGGAAGAACCATACAGTGGTAAAAAGAAGGGTTAAAGATATGCTAAGGAAAATACCTGTAATGGGGGTGCTTGTTTCAATTGAACATTGAACAGTATAATACTGTGTGTGACACGCCAGTCGTGTGGTCCTATGGCCTTGTCATGTTGTGACTCTCTTTGAGAATGAGGGCAAAAGTGGTACGTGAAAGAGATGGGTGTAGGTATTTTGACCAAGTGTAGACAATGGGCCTCATTACACGGTAGGAGGTAACCATGCCGCTATTAGCAGCATGGCTACTCCCTTACTGCATCCCGGGTCTGGGTAGGCGGTATGGGATTTACCGGGTCATTCCGACCCTGGAGGACCCGGGAAGTCCCCATTCCAAATGCCATTCCCCATTCCCATTTGAGCCCCCATAGGGCTCAATGGGAATGGGGAAGGAGCTAATAACGGTACCGCAATTTGAGGTACCGTTATTAGCTCTAAAGTCCCTCAGCGGGTCCCGTCCTTAACGCCTGGTCAGACCAGGCGTTAAGGACGGGACCCGCTGAGGGACCTCGTAGTAGGGTGCTAAGGGATTACCGCCACCAGTGACCTTACCGGTGACGGTAATCCCTTAGCACCTACCGTGTAATGAGGCCCAATGTGTTGTATTGTGAGTTGGAAGTGCCACTAGAAAGTAAAAGAGCTCTAAGAAAATAGAGGCTTAACTATCAACTGCATTGATTGCATTACAATGGTAGATATCCTTTTGCTGGCTTTGCAAGCATAGTGTTACAAACGTTCAAGAAGTGCAACAAGGACTTTTACGTCACAACTGGTGTATAGTTGGAGCTGAAAAAGGATTGGAGTAATCGCACTGTTGTGTGGAAATTTGGGATTGTGTATGCTGACATTGTGTTGGATAAGATATTTCACTGAAAGTTTGATGTGCAGGTAATGAAGCGCGCATACAAATGCATGCGTATTGGAATGTGATGTGAGGGTATCTAGAGTTGCAAAGGTTTGGTGTATAGTGGGATATGAGGCAAGGTTAGTGTAGCATTTCTGAAGTGCACATTCGTTATTGTATGTAAGGTAATGGTATGGTAGCATGAACGAAGTGTATGCATGTATTAGGATGTGACAGGTGATGTTATTGTGATGTTATTGGGTATTATGGCATGACTGTTTTGCACATTTGGTTTTGGATGCGATGTGATGTTATTGTGGCACACTAGTTATTGAATATATTGTTATAGTAATGTTGTGGGATGACAGTAGTGTTCCAGTAGTGTGCACTATTTTATGAATGTGATGCTATATGGCAGAAGTGCACTCTTCTTACTATTTGTCATGTGAAATGGTGGTATCATTGCTGTATTATGCATGTGTACTGGATGCATAGTGATTGGAGTGCCACAGTAGTGTGATAACCAAGTATTATCGAGGAAACCCTTACTCATGTCCCTTAAATTGTATTAGGGTGCAAGGTGTTAGAAGAACCTCTGCGGTGACTTTGTGGTTAGTGGTGTGCTAGGCGTATGTGAGATAAGAAACAAATGTGAGTTATAAGTATTTTTGAGATAGAGTATTGGAGAAATTGTTTCAAATCCCCATTGGTGGGTAACTTTGTGTGATGCGCATGTTTTTTCTGGGGTGTGTGTGTGTGTGGTTGTGTGTGTGTGTGTTTATGTTTGATTGTGCGTGTGGTGCTTGGGAAAGGATGGATTTGTGTTATATCCGTTGACCTATTTCTGCTCTGTATGGCTGAATGATGCGTGTGAGTGATCTCAGAGTCAATTGTGTCATGTGTTGAATGTGTGTAAGAATGAAAGAATGCTCTGCCTAAACTACATACTCAGCCCTCACACTTCTACAACCAACAGTGATCCAATCATGAAAGTGAAACAGGCACAGTCAAGAGACATACATTGTTCCTACAGCAGTCATCCCCAATCTTCCCTGGGGCTGGTTAGGGGACAGAGATTAACTCTGCCTTGGAACATCTGTCTTAACCTCATAACTGAAGAACTTTGGAAAAACTACTCTCCCTACAGTGGTCTTGTCTTATAGGTCCAAAACGAATCCCAGAAGGAGTGTGATGGTCCTCCTTATTAAGGTAAAGGTTCAGAGGGGACTGGATAAAAGCAAGATTGTTTTAAGTGTTTCAATCATTGTCAAGGTGCAAAATGACTTTAGCCTTCTTTCATCATCCCCAAAGTGCTCTGATCTGCAGGAAGTGGATGAGACAGGAAGGAAAGAGAAGTCTACAGAAGATCAAGAAGGAATAACACATCCTCCAGTCTCTTATCCTCTATCTGACACTTCTAACTATGGCCCCTTCAAAGCCTGCAGCTTCAAAGGCCCTTTGGTATGCAATTCCCTGGTGTGAGGCTGGCCCTTTTTTTATGTCAGTGACACTTTGAAGCATGGCTAGCAGGAGCTTTCTTGCTGAGGGTTTCCTGAGCTGGAGAGAGGTGCTACCCAACCTCTCAAAGGAACAAAGAGAGACAGCTTGCCTGCCTATCGTCCAGCTGGCTGAGACAGGCAGAAGAGATCGGCAGTCTGACTACAAATCTACGCCGCCTTTCCAGAGCTGAGCTGTGTTCAGAGGGTTGAGATGATATGATACAAATGTGATGTGGCTTTTAATAATTGTGTGTACTATCAGTAACCATAACAAAACCTAGGCATGGTATTATTTTTAGATATTACCCTTCCACCAGTGGACAGTCTGCACAAGTATTAATGTTTTGAATTAGGGGTACAGATTTCAATGCAACTTCTGTCTGCAGTGACATTGGTATCACAACAGCTGTCAAACAGAGCAACTCTGATCTTTGGAACTGCTCTTTGCCACTGAGGAGCAAGTGCTGCAGATCAGGAGCCTGATGCAGCAGGGCACATGTGTTCACCATGTGTTTGGCCTGGAGCTTTTTAGCTCTTTTACACCCTCACCAGAGGGCAATTCCTCACAAGTCGGCAGGCACTCAGATTGAGAGCGATCAGCAGCGATCGTCATACCAGCAATTATTTCCTATAATGCCTAAATACTATCAGGATGCTCACATTCCTTATAACATTTAGGGCCATGTTTTTGTAGAGAAGCAGACATACACATCACTGATAGACCCCACACTCTCACCTCCAACCTACTGTATGAATAACAAGAAGACACTGTTCATGACACCTTGTATAACTCCAATACCGCATCGGGTGTATCCAGCAAAGTCAAGTACAAAGGAGAAGCCCTGGCTGAAGGCTTGGATGATGAAAGATGGTAGACTAATTGGAAAGTGGGCAGTAGTGTGACGTTGTTCTCTGCACCAAGGTTTCAATTTGCTTACATGCTGCTAATGAGCCGAGTGTCTGATGTTGGGAGTGAATGCCAACCAATCAGAGGGCCTATGCAGTGAGGAGCATACATTGTTGCAGAAGCCAATCCATTACTGTTATGCTGCTATAATCTGTATTATACTTAGTTAGAGGGAAGTTCAAGCCATGCCTACCAGAGGAGGGGCAGCCAATAAGGTTACTAACACCTATAGACCCTATCAGTAGATATGTTCCCCTAACCAATGCCTCCATCCGATACATTTTACTATTTGCCATGTAGGATGATGTCATAGCAGATGCACTTTGAGGTATAAAGTCTTTGTGTACCTGAAATGTAACCGAGAGTGTGTAAACTGCAATCTGTTGTTTGCCAGGTTTCCCTACTTTATTGAGCTGATAATAATTAAGCAATATGACCCGAGCGGTGGGGGCATTACCGACTCAGGTATGCCCCGGGGCCGTATAGTTATAGGCCCGAGCGAAGCCCCGGGGCCTTACCTGAGTCGGTAATGCCCCCGCCATGAGGGTCATATTGCTTTTAGTACCTCGGCCCGCAATATTTGCGTGACCAGGGCACTAAAATCATTTTTTTGGGACAGAAAAAAAAAAAGAAACCAGAAAATGGCCGCCGGGAAAGGGAAAACGCAGTCCATTTTCCCTTTCAAGGGTTGTCATCGGGAGGGGACACGCTGGAAACAGAAGTGTTTCCAGCGTGTCCGCTCCCAAAAACAACAAAGGAGAAGAAAGTAAGTGGGGTTGGAAGAGCAGAAGTGAGGGAGGGGAAAAAGGAAAAAATAAACATATCTGGATACCCGGAGCGGGGATGGCCCCACTCTGAGTCTCCACACGGCTGGAGGCTGCCATCATCCCCCACCGCGGACAAAGGAGCAAGAAGGTAAGTGGGGTGGGGAGGGCAGGAAGGAGGGAGGAAAGGGGAGGGAAAACAAAAAAAAGCGTACCTGAGTCCCCGGCGGGGGGCAAAGGCAGCCTCTCAGCCATGGGGAGGCTCAGAGCGGGGATGGCCCTGTTTTGAGCTTCCTCATTGGCTGAGGGGCTGCCACACCCCCCCCCCCCCCGCCATGGACAAGGAGGCTGGAACCCGGCCGAGATCGAGGGATTTTCGGCCGGGTTACGACGCGCCGATAGCCAATCAGAATGCGTGTTGCATTCTGCTTGACTCACCGGGTACTAAAGTAGTGTTTTGCCATATTGTTTTAGTTTATCTGGTTATTTGAGTCGAAGATGATTTGTTATGGTAATTCCATTCTGCTCATAGACACACCCTAAAAGTGCTACTGCACATATTAATGAAATACAAAGCGGTCCGTCTTGGCGGTTTTCTAATGACACACTGTTGTGAATCATGGCACTTAGGTGCTGTAATGTTAAAGAGAAGGCAGAAGCCAGGAAGGAAACTCAACATAATACAAGCATTGTTAAGGTCATTTGTTATGGATATTGTTTAGGTATAGGATAGGTGTTTGCCAGGAGCTGCCATGTTGTTATATTGTATTATATTATGTTAAAAATTGTATACAGAGCACACAGGCACCAACTAAGGCATCATGGCACTAAATTCAAGAATTAGTCGCGAAGGGACGTTAAAAGATAGATTTTCAGCGACCGCCGAAAAGTATAATGCTCTTCAATGGTTGTCAAAGTATGAGGAATAGAGTTCCATAGCTGAGCTGCAGCCACAGAGAAAGAATGGCCACCAATCCGGGAGGCCTTAAAACGAGACACAGAAATCAAACAAGCATCAGCTGAGCTAAGCGCCCAAGCCGGAATATACGGATGAAATTTCACATGCAAGTCTTTTGCTCCAGAACCATAAAACGCATAGTGGACCAGACAGAGTACTTTCAATTGGGCGTGCTTGACAGCAGGAAGCCAGTGAAGATGGCGGAGTAGTGGGTAAATATGAGTGTGCCTAGGCATAGAGCTGGCACTCTCACTACAGAGTTCTGCAAGACTTGAAGGTGCTGCAAGAGATAAGCAGGTTGCATCAAGAATAAGCAGTTACAGTAATCCACAATGGGCAAAACCAGAGCTCTAAATTGAAAGGGATGATAGGGAAGGATCTTATGCAGTATTTCTTGCTAAAAAATACCCTTTCTGACAAATTGCGCCTATCTGGAGTTCAGCCAATAAAGACGTCGATATTTTTACTCCAAGATCTTTCACGGATGATGTAGGAGAAGGAAGGGGACCCAGACCAGGTGGCCAGGAAGCAGGAATCCAGAAAGCTGCAGCAGATGGGGGCCCCACCACCAGCACTGCAATTTTCTCCCCATTTAGTGTACGCCAGTTGTTAGGCATCCATTCTCCCACGGCTTTCGAGACACCCCCCAAAAACTGGCAGCTGTGTCAAGAAGAGACAGATCTTAACGGACCAAGATTTGGGTGTCATTAGCATAAGAATAACAGCTGAAGCCATGGGAGAAAATAAGCTTGGTCAAAGGTTGAATGCAGGCAATTAATAAAACAGGGGATAGTGTCACGACCCGCAGGATTCCCAATGTCTCTGGCGTCCCTCCCCAAACCTCAGATCCCCTCACCCTTACTCCTGCCCATCCACATGCCCGGATCTGGGACCCACGTGTGTTCTCCGCGACCCCCCATATGCCAGGGCGATTGTGTCAGCGGTCCGCCCGCCTCCGAGGACACCAGTTTCATTGGCGTATTCCGTGGCGGCTGCGAGATCAGTCTCGCTTCCTGCTTCCGCGTCGCGTGACCGTCGCGTCCCGCTCACGTGTTGCTGGAACTCGATCACGTGATGCGGACGCTGGTCACGTGATCGGTACACACTTTTAGCGCCACTATTTAAACGCTCGCATCACAGTGTTCAGTGCTTCACAGCTGTTTACCTTGGACACTGTTGGGCGCTACGTCTGCTTTTGGTTTGGATCTTGTGAAAAACTAACCTCGGATTGTTTCATGGACTGTTTTGGATTTCCCTGATTATTGACCCTTGGATTTGGAACTCTTGCTACGGATCACAGACTGTTTTCTGGACTTCCATTCTGCTACACCCCTTGGCACTACGTTTCTTGGATTTCTTGTTCGGAGTCCAACTACAGGTGGGCCCGGTGCTCTCGGACCTCCATATATCCTCCCGAGCTTCCACCCACTACTGGGAGCGAGACACAGGTGGGGCCCGGAACCCCTCAAATAGGTTCAACTGCACCTCGACTGTCAACCCCTGGTAAGACCTTTCCATTTTCTTGTTGATTGGTTTGTGGATGTTGTTCTGGGTAAGTACTTAACCAGTGTTTCTTTACAGTGGGCCAGGGGTTCCCAGAAGTCCGCAGCTCCAGAAGAACATCTCCCACCTGTGGCCTCAAAGGTTGTACAGAGAGTGATTTGGACTATCTCTGTGCGACACTTGTGGACAGAGGTTTTTTCTGCCTACACGACAGTCAAGACAGTCAAGACAGTTGATAGACAACAGACTGTGAAGCCATCCTGTCGTGTAGGCAATGGAGGGTGCTGTGGAAGGAATCCTTGGCTACTATGGTTCAAGCCATAACCGTGTTATGGCCGCAGCGTACACTGCCATTCACCAACGCTTGGACTACCTCCAGAGCACAAGACATCCTCTGCCACCTGATAATGAACCCAGAGATGCACTATCTGCACCACAGGTTGCCCCGCCTTTGGCTCCGGTCCTACAGAACCAAATGCCCATAGTTTTCCCCACTCCCTTTCCCTTGGCCGCTCCGGAGAGGTATCAGGGGGACCCCAGCAAGTTCAGAACCTCCATTAATCAATGCAAGCTCCATTTTATGTGTAGGCCCCAGGCCTTTCCAGACTCAACCGCAAAAGCTGCCTTTACCCTATCTCATTTAGCAGGCATAGCTGCCACTTGGGCTAACCCCCTCCTGTAAAATGATGATCCAGCCCTTTATGATTTCGATCTGTTGATCACGGAAATGTCACGAGTATTTTATACCCGCCATAAAGTGCAGTCCCGGGACTTGGAACTCTTGGACATGGGACAAGGGAGAGGGCCCTTGATTGAGTATATCACTAGGTTCAATCAGCTTGCAGCAGAAACATCTTGGCCCGAAAGTAAAAAGGCTGTTGTATTTTACAGGGGTCTGTGTAACGCCATGAAGGATGCTCTTGCAGTAGTCCCCGCCTTGCCAACTACTTACCATGATCTGGTGGATCTGGCCCTGCAGGTGGACGCTAGGCGTTCAGAATACAGAGCCGGTTTTGCTCCTGTTCCATCACCATCCACTGCCCCTACTGCCTCTATTTCCAGTCAGGAACCCATGCAGATTGGGGGCATACGTAGTCCACTTACACCTATAGAGAGAGAGCGCAGGAGGGTGGACAATGCATGCTACTACTGTGGCCTGACTGGCCACTATGTCAAAGAATGTCTTCGTCGGCCAAAGCCCAAAACCCTGGGTTTTCGGAATGCTCAACCCTAGAACCGGGGACTGGGTCGGGGGAATCTGATACCTGCTTTTGGCCGTATTAGGCCTGTCCAAGTGCAAGCCACTCTGCAACCCACACCCAATGTTTCACACTCAGTCACAATCATCATAGACTCCGGGGCCACGGGCAACTACATTGACATCGCACTTGCTCATACTCTCAATTTGCCCCTTCTGACTAAGACCAGGCCAGAACCAGTCCAGGCAGTTGATGGTACATCATTGATATCCGGGCCCATTAAACAACAGACGGCTCCTATGCTCCTAACAATTCATGCTACACACAAATAAACCTTGAGTTTCGACCTAATTTCGATGCCACAATTCGGCCTCATATTGGGGATCCCCTGGCTCCAGGAGCATAACCCTCTGATAAACTGGGAAATGGGCTTGGTCCTTTTCGAATCAGATCTATGCCAACAATTTTGCCTTCCTGCAACCACGAACGATGCCACACCTCATCAGGCTCTGGGGGCTATAGCACATCTAACCATAGGGGATGCTGCGATCCCATCAACAGAACATCATACAGTGGGACTGATCTCTGCACTTATTCCCGCCCAATACCAAGACTATGCAGGGGTGTTTGATTGCGTCTCCTCTGAGGTGCTTCCCCTGCACCGTCCCTACGACTGCCCGATAGACCTGATACCAGGCAGTACGGTTCCTACAGGCCGGATTTATTCCCTGTCTCCCACTGAGGACATAGCCCTAAAAGAATACATTGAGAAATCCCTTAGTTTAGGCCATATTCGTCCTTCCACATCTCCTGCGGCCAGTCCCATCTTCTTCGTTCCCAAAAAAGAAGGCGACCTACGCCCATGCGTGGATTACCGCCAACTCAATGCCATCACAGAAAAGAACCACTACCCCATTCCTCTGATCACGCCCTTACTTGACCGCCTCACTCACGCTTCTGTTTTCACGAAATTAGACCTTTGCGGGGCCTACAATCTGGTCCGTGTATGACCTGGGGACGAATGGAATGGGCTATACGAATACATGGTCATGCCGTTTGGTCTCTGCAATGCCCCGGCTACATCCCGGAGGTTCATGAATGACATCTTCACTGGCATCCTGGATGTCTTTGTTGTAGTCTACCTAGATGACATTCTGATTTTCTCCCGAACCATGAAGGAACACGTACCCAATGTACGAGAGGTACTTTCACGCTTGCAAAAACATTAATTGTTTCGCGAAACCAGAGAAATGTCAATTCCATGCTGTCACCGTGGAGTTTCTCGGTTTCCATATCTCGCCTGGGGGCCTGGCCATGAATTCCTCCAAAGTACGAGCAGTATTAGACTGGCTGGCTTCGAAAACCCTGAAAGCGCTTCAGTCATTCCTTGGCTTTGCTAAATTTTATCGGCGCTTTATCTCTGGCTTCCTGTCGCTAGTGGTTCCCCTCACTTCTCTTACAAGTCCTCGCGTTCCCTTTCTCTGGACCGAAGCACACCAACAAGCCTTCGAGTCACTAAAGATGGCGTTCACTAACACCCCTGTTCTACAGCACCCAGACCCAGAACTACCGTTCATTGTGGAGGCCAATGCCTCCTCTTTTGCCTTGGGTGCAGTGTTGTCACAAGTCTGTCCCACCTCCGGTCGGCTTCACCCCGTGGCCTTTCACTCCCGCAAGTTTACTGATGCCGAATCCCATTACACGGTGACCGAAAAGGAGCTACTGGCAGTCATGGACGCCTTCCGTGTGTGGCGACACCATCTCTTAGGTGCCAAACACTAAGTCACAGTGTATTCTGATCATCAAAATCTACAGGATCTGGCATCGTTGAAATGCATTAACAGCAGACAGGTCAGATTACATTTGTTCTTCGCGGCTTTTTGACTTCGCTATCAAACACCGCTCAGGTTCTGCCCACGGGAAAGCCGATGCCTTATCTCGTTCCCCTGGGGGGGTTGCATTACCAACATACCCTGACACCCTCCTAGACTGCGGCAAGGTGGTTTGTCTGTGCACCCCATCACCGCCCTTACTGGAAGCGATTCGGCATTGGGTCACCCTACACCCGGACCGACTGTCGGACTGGGACCTTACGTTTCAGGACGGTTTAACGTTCGTTGCTGACCGTTTGTTTCTACCCACTACAGAAACTTGCAACATGGCCCTTGCCCTTGCATGGTCCCACGACGCCCCTATTCATGGACACCCCGGTGAGATGCGCACACTAGCATTATTAAAACGTTGGTGTTGGTGGCCCTCCATGAAAAGGGATGTGGAGTGCTATGTTAACACCTGTGCGGTATGCTCGCAATGCAAACATCGTAGGGGTCATCCAGTAGGCCTCCTGCTTCCTTTGCCCGTCCCTCCCAGACCCTGGCACACTGTAACAATGGTTTTCATCACTGATTTACCCCGGGTCCAAGGGTTTGACACTTTATGGGTGATCATTGATTCTTTCTCCAAGATCGCTCGCTTTATCCCCTGCAAGGGCATCCCCTCCACTCCTGCACTGGCTAGATTGTTCTTTGAGGGTGTTTTTTGTCTCTTCGGTTTGTCATCGGTTATCATGTCTGACAGGGGTCCTCAGTTTACGTCATGCTTTTGGCATTCGTTAACCGGACTACTGGGCATTGACGTGCGCTTCTCCTCGGCATACCACCCCGAGATGGATGGTCAGACTGAGAGACTCAATCAGACCCTAGAACAGTACTTACATTGCCTGATCCTGCAACAACAGGTTGAGGGTGGTGCACCTCGCAGAATTCACGTACAACAACGCTGAACATTCATCCACCGGGTTCTCCCCGTTCTATGTGTTGTATGGGCAGCATCCCCATGTCCTACTCTTCCTTGACAGGCCATCTTCCGTCACCGCTGCTGCTGCCGCTTGTGCTAGGGACCTGTCCTCCATACACGCTCAGACCGCGGCTCACCTCCTCGAGGCTCAAGCATGTATGAAGGCTCAGGCAGATAAAAGACAGGTGATGGCCCCGTCGTATCCAGTGGGTTCCCGCGTCTGGTTGTCTACCTGCCACTTGCGGCTAGCGGGTTGTCGCAAGCTCCTACCTCGCTTTGTGGGTCCTTACGTGGTCACCCAAGTCATCAACCCTGTGGCCTTTCGTCTTGCTCTCCCTAAATCCTGGCGGATTCACCCGGTCTTCCATGTCTCCCTCCTTAAGCCCTGCCCCGATCCTACGTGGCTACGTGCTCCGGTGGCCCCGGTTTCCCTGTCTTCTCCTGATGTTTTTGAGGTATCTGGTATTTTGGGTTCTCGTTTCTGTAGGGGTCGCCTTCAATACCTGGCGGATTGGTCTGGGTTTGGGCCTGAGGAGAGGTCCTGGGTACCCGCTGTTGATATCAGTGCTCCGCGCTTGGTGGCGCGTTTTCATAGGGACAATCCTTCTTGCCCACGGGGTCGTGGGCCTTTGGGTGGGGGCTCTGTCACGACCCGTGGGATTCCCAACGTCTCTGGTGTTCCTCCCCAAACCTCAGATCCCCTCACCCTTACTCCTGCCCATCCACTTGCCCGGATCCGGGACCCACGTGTGTTCTCCGCGACCCCCCATATGCCAGGGCGATTGTGTCAGCGGTCCGCCCGCCTCCAAGAATGCCAGTTTCATTGGCGTATTCCGTGGCGGCTGCGAGATCGGTCTCGCTTCCTGCTTCCGCCAATCAGAATGCGTGTTGCATTCTGCTTGACTCCATGGGTACTAAAGTAGTGTTTTGCCATATTGTTTTAGTTTATCTGGTTATTTGGGTCGAAGATGATTTGTTATGGTAATTCCATTCTGCTCATAGACACACCCAAAAAGTGCTACTGCACATTTTAATGAAATACAAAGCGGTCCGTCTTGGCGGTTTTCTAATGACACACTGTTGTGAATCATGGCACTTAGGTGCTGTAATGTTAAAGAGAAGGCAGAAGACAGGAAGGAATCTCAACATAATACAAGCATTGCAAAGGTCATTTGCTATGGATATTTTTTAGGTATAGGATAGGTGTTTGCCAGGAACTGCCATGTTGTTATATTGTATTATATTATATTATGTTAAAAATTGTATATAGAGCGCACAGGCACCAACTGAGGCATCATGGCACTGAATTCAAGAATTAGTCGCGAAGGGACGTTAAAAGGTAGGTTTTCAGCGACCATCGAAAAGTATAATGCTCTTCAATGGTTCTCAAAGTATGAGGAATAGAGTTCCATAGCTGAGCTGCAGCCACTGAGAAAGAACGGCCACCAATCCGGGAGGCCTTAAAACCAGACACAGAAACCAAACAAGCATCAGCTGAGCTAAGTGCCCAAGCCAGAATATACGGATGAAATTTCACATGCAAGTATTTTGCTCCAGAGCCATAAAACGCATAGTGGACCAGACAGAGTACTTTCATTTGGGCGAGCTTGAAAGCAAGAAGTCAGTGAAGATGGCGGAGTAGTGGGTAAATATGAGTGTGCCTAGGCATAGAGGTGGCACTCTCAATACAGAGTGATGCAAGACTTGAAGGTGCTGCAAGAGGTAAGCAGGTTGCATCAAGAATAAGCAGTTACAGTAATCCATAATGGGCAAAACCAGAGCTTTAAATTGAAAGGGAAGATAAGGAAGGATCTTATGCAGTTTTTTCTTGCTAAAAAAATACCCTTTCTGACAGATTGCACCTATCTGGAGTTCAGCCAATAAAGACGTCGATATTTTTACTCCAAGATCTTTCACGGATGATGTAGGAGAAGGAAGGGGACCCAGACAAGGTGGCCAGGAAGCAGGAATCCAGAAAGCTGCAGCAGATGGGGGCCCCACCACCAGCACTGCAATTTTCTCCCCATTTAGTGTACGCCAGTTGTTAGGCATCCATTCTCCCACGGCTTCGAGACACCCCCCAAAAACTGGCAACTGTGTCAAGAAGAGACAGATCTTAATGGACCAAGATTTGGGTGTCATTAGCATAAGAATAACAGCTGATGCCATGAGAGAAAATAAGCTTGGTCAAAGGTTGAATGCAGGCAATTAAAAAAACAGGGGATAGTGTCACGACCCGCAGGATTCAAATGTCTCTGGCGTCCCTCCCCAAACCTCAGATCCCCTCACCCTTACTCCTGCCCATCCACTTGCCCGGGTCCGGGACCCAAGTGTGTTCTCCGCAACCCCCCATATGCCAGGGCGATTGTGTCAGCGGTCCGCCCGCCTCCTTTTCGGAGTCCAAATACAGGTGGGCCCGGTGCACTCGGAACTCCATATATCCTCCCAAGCTTCCACCCACTACTGGGAGCGAGAGACAGGTGGGTCCCGGAACCCCTCAAATAGGTTCAAATGCACCTCTACTGTCAACCCTTGGTAAGACCTTTCCATTTTCTTGTTGATTGGTTTGTGGATGTTGTTCTGGCTAAGTACTTAACCAGTGTTTCTTTACAGTGGCCCAGGGGTTCCCAGAAGTCCGCAGCTCCGGAAGAACATCTCCCACCTGTGGCCTCAAAGGTTGTACAGAGAGTGGTTTGGACTATCTCTGTGCGACACTTGTGGACAGAGGTTCCTTCTGCCTACACGACAGTCAAGACAGTCAAGACAGTTGATACACAACAGATAGGGTCAAACCCTAAAGGACACTACATGTGAGCGTAGTGGGAGAGGAACAAAAGGGAGGCAGGGAAAGAGATTGAGTCCTGTCTGAAAGAAAGGATGAGAACCAAGAAAGGACAGTACCAGAAAGGCCCGCCCTGGAAAGATAATTGAGTAAAACAGCATGGTCAATAGTGTCAAATGCAGTAAAAAGGTCAAGGAGCAACAAGGTCCCAACCCCACCTTGATCATACAGAAGTGCAAGATTGTCAGCCACTGAGACCAACACGCTTTCCGTGCCCCAATCAGGGGGGTAGCCAGATTATGATGCGTAGATGAAAGAGGACTCTTCAAGAAAAGAACTCGGAAGGGTACCCACGAGAGTTTCAAGAAGCTTCATTAGAAAGGGGAGGAGAGAGATACGATGGTAATTAGCAGGAACAGCAGGATCAAGGAAAGGTTTTTCAAAAGAGGAACAACCAGGAAGTCCTTAAAGGAAGCCAAATCAGCCCCAGAGAGAGAAAGGTGTTGACAGCTGATGTGATCAGGGAGCTAATGCGAAGCAAGATATCTTACATGATAGCTAGAGGGATGGGGTCAGTAGGAGACGGTTACGTCTCAGTGGTGTTCCAGAACATGCATGTGTTCTGGAACGCGTGGTTCATTAGGAAGAGAGCTTGTTTGCTGACGTTTAAGGTACCTGCTGCTCTCCGCACTCTTGTAGTAAAGTACATACCTCTTCTTCCACCTGGCTCCAGCGTCATTACTGAGCTCTACACTGGCAACGAGGACTGGAAACCGCACAAGGGGGTGGAAGTTAGCACTGAGGCCACTCCATGCAGCAGTGCTGGTACCTGGAAGCCCCCTCCCCACTGACACTCTGGACTAGAGGTGAGAATGCAGGTGTTGTCCCCACTCCCAAATTGGGGGCCGGAGGAGGGATAAGGAAAGGATGCCAAGGGCTGGAAGGAGACATGGCTGGGCACATTAGAGGAAAGGACCTTCCAGACCTCCCAATGTTCAACGCTACGTTGAAGAGCGCCTCCCTCTTCACAACATCCATTGTTAGAGTGTTGCCATGATGACCTACACAGTACTGGAAACCATGGCAGTTTAAGGGAAAAAATGGTCTGCAAGTGACAGCACTGTTTCTTGTTTCACATTCAATGGTCTAATACTGTTTTAGGACCGTCCTCTTCATCGCAGTTGCAAAGCAACAAAAATAGAATTGTCACACCAAGAAGTATCCATGGCCACAGCAGCAATACCACCTCCAACCCCATTTTAGCTGAACCTGGGACACTTCCAATATGATGGGAGAGGTGGAAGAAAATGTTTGAAACATACATTGTGGCCATGGGTAGGGACAAGTTTAATCCTTCCAGGAAACAAACTTTATTGTTACATAATGTGGGCCTAGAGGGCCGGAGCGTATTTGATGGCTTACCAGAACTGCAAGGTGGAGGGGACCTGGATGACTTCACTCTGGCAATAAGGAAATTTGAAAAACATTTCAAACCAAATAAAATGTGACTTTTGAGAGACACACAAGGTTTTTCAAAGATTACAAGAACCAATGGAGACAGTGGAAGGGTACGTGGCGGTGTTGAGGAAATGAGTCACACCTGTGAGTTTTGTGCTTTGAAAAATTCCCTCATCAGAGATCAGTTGGTAAGGTGCTCCAATAATGCCAGAGTGCAAGAACAGTTACTGACAAAAGATTTGACCCTAGAACACGCTGTGGTACTCACCAGGAGCATAGAGCAGATAACACAGTACATGAAGGAGATGAAAATAGAAAAGCCCAACCAGGAAGTGTGTGCTTTAAGGCAGAGGAGGAACACTGAAGGGAGGAAGAACCAAAATGCTTCATATGTGGGAATCCAAGACATGGAGCGACCAGCATATTTTGTCCAGCAAGGAATGCCGAGTGCATCAGTTGCAAGGGCAACGGTCACTTTGCAAACATGTGTAAGAAGAATACCATCAACGCAGTGGAGCATAGATACCCCCTGTTTGAGCAAGAAATTGCACCAATGCCTCACAGCAGTGAGGGAAGACCTCACCATGTATTTGAAATTTCAGCATTGTTGGGAGGAATGGGAGAGCCTGTGGATGCGGTTCGTATAAATGGCTCAGACCTCTGGATGAAGGTGGACAGTGCATCCCGACTGTTATTTCTAAAGATAAATTCACAGGAACATTGTCAAGAAAAGAGCACGAGTTGGAACCTCCCCACATCCAGCCGTGCGGCTATGGCAAGACTGAGATTGGACTTGTGGGGACATTTCAGGCGATCGTTAGGTTACAAAGGCAAGGAGTGCACAGTAGACATTCTTGTAGCAAAGAAGGGATCTTCCTTACTGGGATGGGAGGAACAAAATAACCTACGGGTTCATAGCCAAGCAAGTGCATCTGTTCCTGTGATGATAGCAGAAGTGGAGGATAAATGGACCTTGGAATTTCCCATGGTGTTCTCGGAGAGACTAGGAAGGCTAAGGGACTTTGAGCACTATATTAATTTGAAGTCAAGAGCACAGCCAGTGGTACATAAGGTGCGGCCCGTTCCTCATTGCATGAAGGAGCAACTGCACAGGGAACTTGATAGACTTTTGCAAAGAGCAGTAATAGAACGAGTACATTGGATGGATTGGTTGTCCCCAGTGGTCCTAATGGCAAAGAGCAATGGGAATATCTGTTTGTGTGTTGATTTTAGAATTCTGAACAAAACATTTTTAGTGAAGAGACACCCCTTACCGGTCATATCTGAAGTTCTGGCTGTACTTGAAGTATCGAGTAGGTTTACGGTAATAGATCCATCTGCTGCTTACCACCAGGTGCCGCTGTCACAAGAATGTCAAGATGTACCAGGGTTCATCACCACGGAAGGAACTTTTAAGTTTCTCAGAATTACTTTTTGATTAGCTTCAGCAGCGGCTGTCTTTCAACGTATCATTTTTGCTGACCGTATCGAGCATCATGACCAGGTGTTGAGAAGTGTGCTGGAGAGGCTGTTTTAACAGTGCAGCACAGCAAATGTAAGATTGGTGTGGGTGAGGTAGTGCATATTGGGCACAAGATTTCTGCTCAAGGAATATCTCTGAAATACAGTTTGGTAGTAGCAATAAGTAAGGGCCTGGCATCGCAAGATTAAGTTAATTTGAGATCATTCATGGGCATGGCAGAGTTTTATCACATATTTGTACATAATTTTGCCCTCTCGACTCCTTTGAGGACATTACTCAAGAAAGGGGCTTCATTTACATAGTCAGATGCTTGTATGAAGGCTTTCCAAGAGATAAACAGGGGGATCTCTGATGCACCCTCGTTAGGGGGTTTTGTGAGTGGACAAAAGACATTGCTCACTGTAGACGCCAGTTTATTGGGTTTGGGAGTGTCTTTGTCACGGCAGGACAGTGGGAAGGAAAGGCATGTGGTAGCTTTTGTATCTAGGCCATTAAGGGGCACTGGAAAAAACTACTGAGTGGTTAAAGAGAAGCTTTGGCTGTGTTTTGGGCTATTATGCATTTTAAGTTCTTCCTGTGGGGCCAACGGTTGATTGTGAAGACAGACCTCTGGTGCAAATGTTAGATTGTGGATATTGGTCCAAAGGCTTGCCCAGGATATCTAAATGGATATTAGGGTTGCAGAATTATTACTTTCAGATGTGCAATGTACCTGGTAAGGAGAATGTGGTGGCAGATTTGTTTTCTTGTCTTCCAGTGGAATGTGGCAACAATGGTGAAAAGATGTAAGCAAAGGAAGAAGAAATTATCGTTGCCAGCATTGAGCAGGGTGCTTTGAGTGAAGAAGAATGGAGGGTGGCAGAGACAGATTATGCAGTATTTAGCCAAATGGTAGAGTGGACAGTGGTAGGCTGGCCCAGCAGAAACAATTTTGAAAGGAAATATGAACGTTTTTATGAAGTGAAGGATGAATTGGCGCTGGTTGGAGGAATACTCAGGAGGGGCCACAAAGTGATTTCCCCTGAGGGCATTAGGGGCAAACTGATAGAAATTACTCATCAAGGGCATTGTGGCACCAATGGTACGAAAAGGATGCTGAGTTACTGGTGGCCAGCAATGGAAAGTGGTATAGAAAAAGAAATAAGGAATTGCAAAAACTGTTTAACAAGTGACAAGAGTAAAGTGGTGCATGAGACGCCACCCCGGCCATTGCAGGTGCCCAGGGAGCCTTGGCAAAAAAAGGTGACAGTGGATATAACGGGACCCATTCAAGGGTTGGGTGAAGGGTTCAAGTTCTTTTTTGTCTTGTTGGATTACCCCTCGAAATGGATTGAGTGGAAGGGCGTGAGGGAGGCAACCACTGCAGAACTAGTGTCATTTGTTTAGGAGGTTTTCTTTCGTGGGAGACTTCCCATGGAAATAGTGACCAATAATGGTGTTCAGTTCTGTTTGGAAACAATGAGGACATGTTTTCTGCAGTTTGGAATTAAGCGCACTCACACGGCCTTGTACCACCCTAGAGCTAATGGGCTGGTGGAACGTGTCAACAGATTTCTTAAGGCCAGAATTTAGTTGGCTATGGAGTGGGGGTTGTTGTGGAGTGTGGTTTAGAAACAAATGGTAGTGAGTTATTGCATCACAACCCACTCAGTTACCAAAGTGTCCCCTTTGTCTCATTGAAGGGACGCCAACCAGGGACGAAACTGTGTCCGGGGTGGTTGGGGTTGTCGTGCACCATGAGTGTGGATCAGGAAGAGGAGATGAGGGTGGTGGAAGAGGCACAAGGTCACTATAAAGGTGTGCTTGATGCAAATGTCAAGGTTAAAGAACGTGAGTGGCTTGTTGGGGATTGGGTTTTGATCAAGAATCCCAGGTATGGTCTCATATGTTTAGAGAGCAAAGGATTGCAGCAGTAAGGAACAGTGTTGTGGTGGTGGATGGAGGAGAGGCTGGTTCCATCCAGGTACTATGATAATGGAGTTGTGGTCAATACGGGTGGTCGTTTTGGAGGAGTGGGGACTGGTAGAAGGTTGGATGAAGCAACCTCTGCTGAGTGTCACAGGAGTGGGAGAGCTCAAATGTTTCCCACCAGGCTGAAAAGATTTTGTGTGTGATCAATAATAATCTTTACATTTGGTTGTGTGAATTAATACTCTCTGCATTCTGTTGTTACTTCCTGCATTTGGTTGTGTGAATTAACACGTTCTGCATTCTGTTGTTATCCCCCAGTTTTCTTTTCTTTCCTCTAATTGGTTTTCTGTTCCTCAATGAGGGGGAAGATGTGTTACTCCTCGCTAGTGTTCCAGAACATGCATGTGTACTGGAATGCATGGTTCGTGAGGGAGAGAGCTTGGTTGCTGATGTTTAAGGTACCTGCTGCTCTCTGCGTTCTCTTGTAATAAACTTCATGCCTCTTCTTCCACCCGGCTCCAGCGTCATTACTGTGATGCGCTCTACAGAGATTTGATGTCAACTTTGAAATAGCTGACACATTTTGGCAGTAGTAAATACAGGAAACACGGACCACGAAAAAGCAGGGAGAGAGCTAGAAGCTGTAGCGTCAGGGGCCATGGAGCGAAGGCCAGAGCAGCCAATATTTTCACAGATTTTAACAATCTTCTCCACAAAATAAGATGAGATAGAAGAAAACAGAGACTGGGGTGGCAGGATGAGTTCAGAAGGGACTGTAGATAAGGAGCAAACCACTTTAAAAAGCTCTGTAGGCTGGTTAATTGAATTACCAGCGAGACATAGGAGCATTTTGCAATGAAAATAGCTTCACGATAGCTAGATAGTAGAGCGCAAAGTGGCTTTATCAGCCAGATCATATTTCCTCCGCAAAGTACGCTCTGCTTTCCTACTTAAGTGGCAATGGTCACAGTACCAAAGTTGGCAGGTCCGTGACTTGTGCTTAGGTATGCTAAGAGGAGCAAGAGAATCTGCAACTGAGGAAAATGCATGAGCAAGAGTAGTAAGGTCAATGACCGGGCTATCAGAGCAGCAGGCCTCTAAATGGAGGAGACAGAACGCCAGTCTCGGCAGGGGCCAGAAAAAGACTAAGAAACAACGGGAGGGGTGGGAAGACTCCTGGAGAAAGGAATAAGAAAGAGAAAGAGGAGAAAAATTATAATTGTTCTTATATAACACACTTAATACCGGAGACCAGTTTCTAAGAGCAAGACCAGGACTCAAAACCGTTTTCCTTTGCATCATCTTGCTTCCAAGACAAACGTGTTGCCCCTGAGCTATCCTCCCAGCCAACATGCAGGGGTAGAAATGAGGTCAAGTGTGTTCCACAGACAATGAGTTGGGCCGGGTACGAGCTGCGAAAAAAGGCAAGCTCCTCCATGGCCAGAGCAAATCTCTGGGTTTTAGAGTCTGAGAGATCATTCAATTTCAAACTAAAATTGCCAACAATTAAAAGATGGGGATGTCGAAGTTGCAGGTCAGCAGTAAGCTCCAAAAAACGATCAAAAAATATGGGGTGGGAGCCAGGCGGACAATAGACGACAAGAAAATGAATAGATAAAGTTGGAGGAATAGTAAAGCAGGCCAATAGAGTCTCCATGTGAATGTCATGATCCAGAGTCCACAGCCTCCCGGGAAAGAGAGAGCTCAAAATGATAGCTACCCCAACACCCTGGCGAGTGGAAGCTCGATCAAGCTGTAAAATATTAAAATGATTAGGTAAAAGCTGAACCATAGCCGGAGCAGGTGCTGCATTGAGCCAGGTTTCGCTAACACACATAAAATCAAATATATTGTCCTTTAAAATGTCATGACAATGGGCTGTATGGGCCACATGTGAACGGGCATTGAGGAGGAAGCACTTCAATACCTCTGAGGGAGGAGGCAGGCCATCAATGGTGGTCGTCAACGAGAATCCGTTAGGGAATTTGGTAGACAGTGGAGCCAGCTGCAGAAGCTGTGTCTGCAGAAGTAAAGACGCAGGAACTTTGGAGTACATGTTCAAGGAGTACAATCCTGCAAGCCAGTCCAAGCACGGACAGGCACAGACAGGCTTGCCTTTTTATCAGTGAATGCCAAATGCCTAACTGACCTTTACACAAGCCACAACTCCTGGCTTTGCCAATGCTGGTTTCTCACAGGACTTCAGTGCATGGAACAGATGTGAGGACACACAGAGTGTTTCAAAAATCAAGTGTTTGAAGGCACACTTTTTATTAAACCAGGAGCTCATTTACAGCCACAATTACTTCATTAACTCTTCGAAGACTACTCAGAAATAATACTGACTGGTACACCCTATGCACCACAATGTATGATGCTACTGTATAATAGAGCTAGTAGCTTAAAGAGATCCCAAGATATGTTTTGGGCAGGTAGTGGCTCTTAATGGCCATAGGGGCTCGCATGGCAGTGGGAGGTCAGTGGGTGGGTAAATAGCCAAACAAAACCGACAAGCTGTTTGTAGCTCATGTCCCATCTCCCTCCTATCTATTTTTCAATGTGATATATCCAGCAGTGCTATCTAATAGAAAAAAATGTAATAATCAGTCCGGGGACATCATTGCGAGTTTGCCGGTATCCCACCAGTAGTACCGGCAGGTTTCAAACAAACTGCACTTACCGTCTCCGTCGCCTGATATCCAGGTGTTACTGGGATATTACCAGCGGCAGAGAGCCGGTAAATTCGCATTCCGATGGGGTCTCGTAGGACTCCATGGCATGGATTGCCGAAATCACCGGCACCGGTAGCACCAGTACCAATGATTCCAGCAATTTGCTGGTAGAGGCCTGACCTTAAGGCAGGGCAGGCCTGCCGGTAGATCACTGCCCCCCACTGGCAATCTTGTACTCCCCCGTTCCGGAATGAATTCTGGCGCCGGAATTACTGGCATTTCTTCCGGACTGGGGAAGTCCTGATGACATCATTTATTTTGCGGAATAGTTTTCTGCCTCTTAATGCATTCACGGTTTGAGTTTTCCTGTATCTTGATATTTCTCTGCTAAAAATGTGCATGATGTGTGTCATACACGGTGATGGAAAACAGAAGCCTGGTTTTTCAATCATGTCCGATGTTGCGAGGCATTTGGGCCCAAGAATTCCGATTTAAAGGACAATCCTGCCCTCTGGTGAGCATATGCGGTATCATTATCGGACGAAACTCATCGCAAATTAATTACTGTAAAAACATAGTCTTCCGGAAGCTTCCACCGCACGTCGCTCTATTATAGCGTTAAAATATGTAAATAAAGGAGCAATTGTTAAAGCGAAACCAGGAAACAACAATACTCCATAAAATGGCGATACCAAAATTACTTAAAAGAAACAAATAAACAATGAATGTGTCTACTGTTATCGGTTTGTGATATGTGTGGATGTTTCCTCAGAGTGTTGTATAAGGAGTGTATCAGTCTAGCAGGATAGTAAATGCATTATTTGGCATCTAAATTCCATGCTATGGCTATTTACTATGATAATATGTAAGAATTATTCATATTAGGCCAGTGCCCTCCATTTACCGTATTCTATGCCTTGCCATCGTGTGGCAAGAAAGAGAAACTGCCATCAAAAGCCAGGGTTTGCCATGATACACCCTCATAACCCGGTGCTCCTCAGATTTCAGGTTCTGGCATGATATTCCCAAGCACTCACGGTGTATGGCAGGTATTACTCTCATATGCACTGATCTGAGCAACATAGGCTAGGTGCAGCTGTGCACAGGTACTATGACTATATGCCTCTGTTCCTTCATATGTCCTATTACACCCCTCTTATGCTCAGCAGTGCCATTATATGGCCAGGCATTATGCTTCTGTTCAATAGTGTATATATATATCACTGTCAAATGAATGTCTGCTAGTCGTTCATACAAAGAACAAGAGCGGGGAGGGGGGGGGCATAAACGCAGTGGCCGAAGTGTACGAAAAGAAGTAGTGGAACTATGTTCCCTACAGGCCTACCCCCAATCCCTACAAACCTCATCGCCGTGCCCCCTCCCACGCATAATACAAACCCCCCAACCACAAGCGCCTGCTGTTTAAAGGAATGTTCAGTGCTGTGCACTGAAAGTGCAAGTTTCAACTTCTTCCTACACTTATATTTTAAAATGAAACCATTCCGGAACGGTTTCTTTTTTAAATAAAAGTATAGGAGCAGTAAAACTTAATTTTAAAAAGTAGAGGAGCACCGCTCCCACCCAATTCGACCACTGCATAAATGTATATACTGACCACTGAAATGTATACATTACACACTGAGATGTATAAATCATATATTGAGATGCATATATTAGATACTGAAATATACACATTGTACACTAAGATATATACAGGGCCTGTGGTAGGTGCACTGTAGTTATGGTTAAGTTGCTCAACTCATAGAAAGAGCACTTTTTTTGGCAACTCATAACGTTGCCCCCATGGACGAATCCTCACCAAACTGTGAAAAACATGTATATGGCCCCCTCTGTTTCATTCTGCAAAGTTTGGAGAGGTTTCATCCAGTGGGGGCAAATTTATAGGGGGGGTTCCAAAATGCGTGGTTTTCCTCATAGATGCAATGGAAAAAAAGGTTTTGCTCATGCCTACAGCCCAAACCGCTGGATGGATTTTCACCAAATTTGCGCCGGGAGTGGCGACTTGGTCCAGAAAGCTTGATTTTGTAAATTTGGTGTAAATCCGTTCAGTAGTTATTTTAAAAACGGCCAAAAAGTAGGTAAGAAAAATAGTGATATCTGGGTTTGGTCCGCGGACTCACTTCCCTATCCCGTCTGCAGACAGGACCCTGATCCAGGCATCGTTGTGATGTCCGCAGACACCGAAAACGCTGATTGGTTAATCAAAAATGTGAGGTGCGTCAAAACTTTTGAAACGGTCGCCATGTTGGATTCACAGACAGCCAGACGCTGGTGTCTGCAGACATCCCAGTAAAAATATATTGAAAAACACAGCATTGCACTTGTCAAAGTAATGAAACTATAACTGGGGTGGGGAGGAGTGATGAAGATGGGATGGGATATGGCCATAAAAGCCAAAAATCTGCATTTTATTTTTCTCCAATGTCCGCGGACACCTCAGATGTTCGGGGACTTCCATTCATATTTCTGCAAAATAGGGTAAGTGAAAAGGGGTTTTTGGATGGCTTAAAACTTTGGCACCACTTAATGAAACTGCAATCTTATTGTAGAACTGACCCTGAATGGTTCTGCAAAGTTTGGTGCTGTTTCGCCAAGAGGTGGCTAAATTAGAGGGGGGTCGTAAATATTTGAAAGGCTTATAAATTTGGTGGTGTTTGACAAATGTGCATAAACGTTTGCAAAAAGATTTTAGACCCAGGTGTTTTTGCAAGGTTTCGTGGGATTTTGTCAAGAGGGGGCAAAATTAGAGGGGGGTATCAATATTTTGGATGGCTTATAACTTTGGTGCCATTTGACAAATTTGCAGAAAAGTTAGCAGAAAAGAATAGAGACCCATCTTTGAATGTGTGTGCAAAGTGTGCATGGATTTCATCAAGGTATGGCTAAGTTATTTGACTATTTGTTGTACATAGATATAATACCTTTAAAAAACTAGAACATGTATGGATTTGCAGCAAACCTGTGCAAGGAGGATTGGCAAGGGCTCGAAAGCATGGTTTCGCAAATGTGTCTGTGTTTTAATTTTTGAAAAGTGTTATAACGAGAGAACAAAAATAGTGACATACCTTTGGTGACTGAGGTATAGCCTGTGACCATGGGCAGTGGCCAGATTGCCCAGGTCATGGTCGAAGGCCATGACCCGAACAATCTGGCTAGTGGCCATAACCATGAGGGAGTGGCTTTAGGGTTAAAGTGGGATGGCCACCAGGGACCGGCTATGTGGTAACGTTTTTCGAAATTGGGGTTGGTTTGAATGGGAAAAGACATTCTGCTCGTGGCTACAGGCTGAAGTGGTGGATGGGATTGTGGCAAATATGTACTAGGAGCATTAGCAAGAACTTCAAAGCATGGTTTTGCAAATTTGTCCTGTGTTTTATTTTTTTGAACACAGTGATATAACTTTGGTGCCTGGGCAATGGGTCTGGCCCTCAGCAAGGAGAAATGTGTACTGTAATTGGCTTATTGGGGCATGCGCCATGGCAGATGCCGTACGTTTGAATGTGAAACAATATTTTGTTTGTGGTTACAGCCTGAAGTGCCGGACTGGATTACAACCAACTTGTCCGACGAGCATCAAGGACCATGTGTTTGCCAATTTGTCTTGTGTTTTATTTTTCTAAAGTGTGAAAATGTAAGTTTGAAAACTAGTGATTTAAATTTGGTGTCTAGGTATTGGGCCTGGCCCTCGGCTAATGCAAATGTGTACTCTGATTTGCTTATTGGGGAATTCGGCATGGCCAAAGCCCATGGCCCATGGATTTGGAGAGTGGACATGGCTGCCAGACATGAGCACTTGGCATTGGTCACATGATTAGGGTGTAGTGGACACTGAGCTAGGCTGCAGGGTAAGTCCACTCAAAGGACTCACAAACTCTGAAATGAGCCCACCTGCACGAGCATAGTCTTTCCCTAGCCTCCACTCAAAGGACTCTCAAACTCTTAGATTAACCCAATTGCATGGACATAATACTCCCCTGGCCTCCACTCAAAGGACTCTAAAACCCCCAGACCTCCTGATTAGGCCATATGCATGAACGCAGTCTTTCCCTAGCCTCCATTCAAATGAATCTCACCTCCCCACCCCCAGATGAGCCCACCTGCATGAACATAGTCTTTCCCTAGCCTCCCCTCAAAAGACTCTCAAACCCCAGGAGGAGCCCACCTGACTGAACATAGTCTTTCACTAGCCTCCACTCAAAGGACTCTCAAACTCCTAGATGAGTCTACCTGCACGAACGTAGTCTTTCCCTAGCCTCCAGTCAAAGGACTCTCAAACTTTGAGATGAGCCCACCTGCATGAAGACAGTCCTTCCCTAGCCTCCACTCAAATGACTCTCAAACTCCTAGATTAGCCCACCTGCATGAACATATTCTTTTCCTAGCCTCCAATCAAAGGGCTCTCAAACCCTGAGAGGAGCCCACCTGCATGAACATGGTCTTTCCCTAGCCTCCACTCAAAGGACTCTCAAACCCTCAGTCCCACAGATAGGCCCATCTGCATTAACATAGTCTTTCCTAGCCTCCACTCAAAGGACTTTCAAACCCTGATAGGAGCCCACCTGCATGAACATAGTCTTGCCCTAGCCTCCACTCAAAGGACTCTCAAACTCCTAGATGAGCCCACCTGCACGAGCATAGTCAGTCCCTTGCCTCCACTCAAAGGACTCTCAAACTCTGAGATGAGCCCAACTGCATGAATATAGTACTTCCACGCACTCCACTCAAAGGACCCTAAAACCCCCAGACCTCCAGTTGAGCCCATCTGCATGTGCATAGTCTTTCCCTAGCCTCCACTCAAAAGACTCTCAAACTTCATATGAGCCCACCTGCATGAACATAGTCCTTCCCTAGCCTCCACTCAAAGCACACTCAAACTCCTAGATTAGCCCACCTGTATGAATATATTATTTTCCTAGCCTCCACTCTAAGGACTCTCAAACCCCATATGAGCCCAGCTGCATCAATATAGTCTTTCCTAGCCTGCACTCAAAGGACTCACAAACTCCTAGAGGAGCCTCCTGCATGAACAAAGTATTTCCATAGCCTTAACTAGAAGGGCTTTCAAAATCAGCGATGAGCCCACCTGCATGAACATATTCTTTCATTAGCCTCCACTGAAAGGACTCTCAAACTCCTAAAGGATCCAACCTGCATGAACAAAGTCTTTCCATAGCCTCCAATCAAAGGGCTTTCAAACTCTGTGATGAACCCACCTGCATGAACATAGTTTTTCCCTAGCCTCTATTCAAATGACTCTAAAACCCAGAGACGAGCCCACCTGCATGAACATGGTCTTTCCCTAACCTCCGCTCAAAGGACTCGCAAACTCCAAGAGGAGCCCACCTGCATGAACCTAGCCTTTCCCTAGCCTCTACTCAAAGGACTCTCAAACTCGGAGATGATTCCAATTGCATAAACATATTCTTTCCCTAGCCTCCACTGAAAGGACTCTCAAACCGTGAGATGAGTACACCTATATGAACAAAGTCTTTCCCTAGCCTCCATTCAAAGTACTCTCACACTCTGAGATAAGCCCAACTGCATGAACATAGTACTTCCCTGGACTCCACTGAAAGTACTCTAAAAACCCCAAATCCACACTTGAGCCCATCTGCACGAACATAGTCTTTCTGTAGCCTCCACTCAAAGGACTCTCAAACTCTGAGATGATGCCACCTGCATGAACATAGTCATTCCCTAGCCTCCTGAACTGGAGAACTCAGCCCCTTTGATGAGTAGCAATCACCCTGGAGATGGATGGGGATGCAGACTTTATTCATAGACCAATAATAGAGACGGCTCAGGAAGTTGGAAAAAGGAAGACTGTTTTAATATCAAGTATCTAAAACAGGGAGCATAATAAACATCAACAAATTCACTCGATCCTCTTAGTCAAACATTCTTAGTAAAAACTGAGATCTTATAAGCAATACTCGTCATCAATGACATCTAACCTACGTGTTACCTACGTCATCCTACGTGGCAAACTACAAAAACCTATGAGTACGGGTGATTGGTTCTGAGTGAATATCTAAGTATACAATCCATACTAGTCTAAAAAAGTGTGACTATGTGATTGGTTACTTAACATCAGGTGGGGAAACTAAGCCCTCCCTAAAAATAACCACTATGAACATCACTAATTAGATGACCTCCCATTGGTTTACACAACTATAGGACCCCTAAATATGCAGTCCTCTACAATTGGTTGGCACTCTAACCTCTGCCAGTACTTTTCCACCTACGTCGAGCAGCCTGCAGGCTGGACATCCAGGTGCTGGTGAGTTCGCCTTAACATTAGCTTCTGACCAATTAGCATATCAATTCATCATCACCTCATTAGTCTACTGTCAATTAGGCTTTTAAAGCTCGGCCTTGGGAGTGTTCTTAGCTCTGAGAAATGTAAGGAGTGTGAAGCAAGGTCTGCCCTCATGCGTAGGTGTGATCATTCCATTCGTCCAACTTCATGCTTCCATGTGACTGGTGTGGGGTATTTTGACCCACTCCGATGTGCCTCACTACATCACTTCACTGCAAGGGTGAAAGAAACAGCCCAAAATGACTGTGCTTACTCCTGTGCGTGCCAAAAACTTTAAAACTGCATTTGTGTCACAACCAGAAAGAGGCTGCACACCCTGCCACACACATTTCAGGTGGGGTGGAACAGAGTATGCACTGCAGGAGCATGCCAGTGGGCTCTGCCACAGTCAACATGGAGCAAAGTGAATGAAACAGCATCATTGTGCTGAAAACCCAAAAATGCCTTTTAAAATGACATTTTCCTAATATTAAAAAGTGCTCTTTTGGCGCTAAATCCATTCATCTCTCACAAACCTCTATGATCCAAAAGGATGTGAAATGCTCAGGATCATCGATTGTGGCTCAGAGGAACCAGCCTCATTTGAATGACAGCTCCTGGCAACAGTATCCTTTGAAAAGCAAATCAGGGACTGTGTTTTTCATTTTTCCACAGGGAAACGTGGCTAAAACTTTGCAACAAGTATCAAGAATCAGCTGTCCAGAGAAAGACTCTAAACAAATGCTTGATACCGTTATCCATGCTGCAAACCATTCCAGCACTGAAGGGAAGGACTACAGCTGACTAAAATGGGTATTTGCTGCAGAGGAAAACCAAATTTAAAAGAAATAAGTTAAATGTGCTTTTTCCTGAATGAAGAGCAAAATCGCCTATTTTAAAAGTATATAATTGTGTAAAGGCTTGATTAATCAAGCATGTGAAAGTATTTGCTACTGTTAGAAATACACATATAAACTGTTTAATTCTATATGTTTGAAGTTAGGATTTAAAAGTATACATCAAAGCAAAAACCCAGGCTGAATGGCAACCTATGTCAAAGAAAAAAAAAACTGCTATCCCAGAGTGCCAGCCCTGAGAAAGGCTGACACCTCATAAGCCTCTGGAGCAGGAAATGCTAATTGCGAGCACGGAGGCTTTGAATCCCAGGACAATGGGGGGTTCCCCAGTGCATCAGACATGTGTCTTTGCCTAAGGCTGAGAGAATAGCATGCTAAGACTCTCATCTGTCAAGTGTGAAAGGCAGGAAACTACAGTCAAAGGAAATATGCCCCTCATCCTGTTTCAATGGAATTTGACAGCTGCTGCCTGTTGAAAGTAAAGAAAAAAAACTGCTAAGGATATTTGGTGTTTAAATGCCTATTTGTAACTGAACTTTAAAGACATTTAACTTTGCCACACGTATGAGGAAAAATCTGAAAGTTGGTAGTTTTAAATCTAATTTTATGCTCTTTCTTTGAAGATGTGATTGAACTGCATAAGGAACAGAAATTGTGAAGAATAACCGTTTGTGGGGAAAGTATGAAATTGTGCACATGACATTTTGTACACATATTCCAGTGGTAAAAACACATCTATGTACATAATTGGGAAATATTAGGCCAAATCGTTCATGGTTAAAATTGCCAAAATGTCGTAGAAAGCATAAACCAGGTCCCCCAGACTGGGGATTTGGATTGAAATGTGACCCACGAAATATGTAACCTGTGCATCTGATTTTCTCAGAGGTCATAAATGTATAAATATGTGTTTGTGGGAGAATTCGATTTTGATTCTAGGAGCTGGGGGAGGTTCCTAGACATTGTAAAGGTAACAACATAAAACATGACATCCTTTTCTGATATCCAAACAGCAAAGAGCAAGGCAGAAACTATGCTCTTGCCCAATCATAGCATCATGGGTGTGGACAGTAGGACTGCCCCTGTCATATAATTTAGTGATGTCATTTAGCATGATAAATAAGGGAACCTCACAGGACACAACACACACTGATTCCTGACGTCATCCTGATTTTCTGCGTGGTGCCTGTTCCTGAATTCTCCATCCTTGTTCCTGATTCCTGATTTTACTTACAAAGCCAAGGCCTCAGCATTGCTGAACATTTTTTTTTTCAGCTAGGCCTTAAAATTCTGAAACCAATCCCAAAACCCCAGGGAAGCATCTTGATCCAGCTGGCTTACTACTACTAAAGGCTTGCCTGCAGCAAACTCGCCATCCCACTGATCTCACGTCTTCCATAACCAGCGCAGTCCAGTGTGCAGTCCGGTGACCAGAACCACCCAGCTGACCCTATCCCACCAGATGTTCTCTGCTGTCCTTGGTTAGACCGATCCGTGCGATAACCAGAACCCTTGATGGTCCAAAATCTTAAATTAAAGTGGACTGTAAGTATTAATAAGAAGCATCAAAAATCGTAGCATACCTTGTTTTGTTCAATCCCAATCTCTAAACCATCCTATCCTTACTTTAATAACTTGTAACATTGTCAGAATCCTTATTGCTATCCTGTCTCTGAACTATCTTGCTAAGCGCCATTTCTTTAGTCATTAAATCTTAACCCATCCATCCTACTCCGAGTGATCTGACTGGTTCCCCCAGGAGAGGATACTGAGGATTTGGTGTTGAAGTCATGAATCAACTCCAGAGCTTACTTTGTCCCTCCTTGGTATTCTAGCCGGAATGCTCTAGTCATAGAGTAACACTATAGTAAATATTTTCTTGTCCAAACTGAGTTCTTTTCTGTTTTCATTGCCCAATTTTTCTAAAAACGCCTCTCATTCAACCTTGCATATCTTCCTCACTTTAATAGCTAGAAACTTAATTTCAACTCTGACTTATACATAAGACCTGTAGCTACATCCCACAACAAAAAAGTGTATTGCTCCCATTTTTCTTAAAAACCGTTTAGTGAATTTTAGGCAGGAATTCGCATTTCTGCAAAGTTTTACATGTGTGATTGTTGCATTAAATTATTTCCAAACTTCCATTAAGATTCAGAGTGTTTTCCTTTTTTTCAAACTATAGTTTATGATTATTAGCACCTTTCCAATGTTGCTCCCATAGAAATGTATATAGATTTAAGGATTTTTGCACACTTTTCATTGTTTTCATAAGCCATTTTCAAAAATGCTATCTTTTCAAACAAGCAAAAACTGTTCTTTTCTCTGATATTTTATATTCTGTGTTGCTAAAAGTGAATTTAACTGCCTTACATACATACCTTTCTGTTATTGTCACCACATTGGTGATTGCTGCTCCCTACTACAAAGCATATGTTTGATTTGAATTTTAAATAAATAAATAAATAAATATTACCTTTACCAACCAGCCTGATTCCTGGTCCATTGTGACCTGGGGTATTTTGAAAAGGTGTGTGATATGAGTGGTATATCACTCAGAATATTGAACCTATAGACATAATATAATAAGTATTTCATTTGCGTGCTGCATATGAGGCTGAGACCAGGGTGTATCGCCTGATTGAAATACTTAACACTGGAAACCATGGAATCAAGCCTTTTCGTGCATTTAATGCAATTTTCTAATAAACCTCTGACGTCTTCCTTGTTATGTTCATGCCTTCTGAACAGGAGTTTTGTTCTTTCACATGGTTTGTATCCAATGTCAGTTCACTCAAGTTTGATACAACCTTGGCTTGTTTGGCACATCCAGCCTCGTCTTCTGAGATTCACTTTGTAATTCAATTTGCTTTTTAACTGCAACACACTAGAAATGAGGCCTACTTGCTACTGTCCAGCACTGCTATAATGCGTAGTGGAAACATCCATCATTTACTTCTCCATATGCATATATATATATATTGACGCTTGCTGCAACCTATTCCCTACAAAGCCAGCCTTAAGATTACTTTGTCTGCTTGCGTTTCTTTTGCATCTGTACACATGTAAAATGACTTGATATCTTCATGTGTTTCTGTGGCATAAGCTTCTTCACCTTGATCCCAAAATGTCACTTATCCTTGATACTTTCTTGATGTCTTATAGAATATATGCATTCTCTGGTCTCTGCATCTCTTCTAGGTACGTCATCTCAGCTCTGTGTACATATACTGATGATGGTTGATGACGTTACCATTCGTCCTTGCAGTTTATTGGCTCTCTTTCTTCAGGGATTTCATTGAAATGACAATCATATTTTCTTGTATGAAGGTATGGTTTTCTCAATGGGAACCTTGCCTCCAGGAGTCTCTTTGCTGTCGGTATTTTCACTGGTACCGCACAGAGTCCATACTCTGCCCTTTGTTGGTTCAACTGTTCTGTGTACGTCACATACTCTGGTTTCCAGATTACAGGTAAAAGGGGTAGGACGGTTGAGGTAGGGGTACTTGGCTCCTCCTCTACACTCCCCCCTCTGGGCGATTCATCGAGCACTCTCTCATCATTCCTCATATCTAGGCATCCTCTTCTAAAAAAGAGCTTCTTAGGGACCCATATTTTTATGACTCCCTTCAGGCATCCAGCTGATTTAACATGCTCATCTTTGTTCCAAGTCATAAGACTACATTGTCCACTTGGACTGCAATAAATCCATCTTCCCACATACTTTGCATGGTTCTTTGGATGGATACAAGAACTTCTTCCCCTCAGGTGCATGGATACTGGCATTCACAAAGTCTCTTATTTCTTCATCTGTCAGGTCTCTGGCTTTCCATCCTGAATCAACATTGATCATAAATTTCATCCCTATGGCTTTCTTTGCTGTCTTCTTACATTGTGACAGTATTATCCTGATCACACAGAATCCAAGCAACACCAACACAATCAGGGCTTCAAGGAACTTCAACATGTATGCCATCCATTGTGGAACCCAAGTGAAGAGTAATCCAAACCAGCTGTCATCAGCAATGTCTTCTACTTCGTCTTTCATCTGACCATGGAGTTTTGTCAGCATGTCTATGGCCTCTGTCAAGGTGCCATTTTTCGTCATCATGAGAAGGTATAAATCGCAACATGATTCTCCAATTTTTGCACAAACACCTCCATCCATTGCTGTAATCATGTCCAAGACATATCTGTTCTGAAGAGTCATCAGTCGTATGGCTCTCATTTCTTCTCTGATAGCATTGAACCCCTTTATGGTCGTGTTGATCATCTGTAGCAATTGCCATCTGGTGATTTGAAGCCACTTTGTATTTGCTCCAACCTAGATTATCGGCATGAAAATTAAGGTTAATACTGATGAGGTCAGTAGCTTAGCAAGTCTTGGCCATAATGGCTTGTAGCCATTCTGCACTATGTCAATGGCAGGTTTGTAACAACCAATGACCACCTAGGCTCTGCAGCTCACCACTCAATCTTCCCATCATCTGATGATAACACTGATACCCAGATCTGCATTTGTCCTGTGTTCTTCCATCTTCAAATGTCCTCTGCAGATTTTCCTGCAACCTCCAATTTATTGTTCACCTCCCATCTAATTCCAGCTCCTTTCACTCCTTTCACTCCTGGTTTCTCATATCTGATCACATGATTCTTAGTATGGGCTCTGTTTCTTGTCTTTGTATCTTGGATATAGTCATCTTCATCTGGATCTGTCCATTCAGTTGCCCATTTGAGGTAGGCATCTCGACCCATGAACTGGCCTCTGGTCTTGCAAAGTGCTACGCGTGAAAGACAATGAGCTGTCTGGATATCTATTTCAATAGCTATAAAGATTTTAGACTTCCCCATACTATAAGGCAGGAGTGCACACACAAAGCATTCCTCATTTGAGGTTTGTCTTCCCACTTCTTTCATATGCTGATACCAGATGTTGTGTCCCACGTGACCTGTACTGTCTAGGTTATCATTTAGTTCAAAATCCTCTTCTTTAGTGTTCCTTTTAGTTCTCATTCTTCTCATGTGACCTTCCATAATCATGTCATGAAGTGTGCCAGCATAACTTCTTCTATTTGGATAAATCATAGGCACATCTATCAGTGCAGGGGTTACACCTACATGTGTTGTCTGAGTAAGAGAAAGTTTCATCCTCTCAACATAGCGTTTGGGCATGAAAATGTCTCACAAAACCTTCATGTGTGTCTGTCTTCTAGGAATTATCTTTGGGTCATTTATCACTGGACCAGGTGAGTTTGCATGCATTACATGCATAGGCACAGCGTCCAACAATCTCTTGTTTTGCCTGTCTTGCCAAGCCTGTCTCTTCCGTCCAAACAAAATCTATGCAACACCTTTTGCATGTGAACGATTATTAGAGACACTTATCTCAGACGCACGCAATTTATCATCTTTCTTTGGAACTGGACTGACTACATAGGGTCTTGGGTGCATAGTAGTTGCCACGATTGAAACCTCCTGCTCAGGAAGATTCACTAGAGTATTAGCTCCATGTAAATCAACATAATAAGATATGCGAAATGTGAGTGAAAGCAGTCTAATTATGAACAAAATGCAGGCGTAAATGACGCAAAGGTATGTCTGTTTTCAGCATCTACTATCTACTTCGTGGACAACATGGACGTCTCTCTGCATCAGGCATTACTATACTACTGTTGATGCAACCCATTTTTATTGCCTAAGGAAGAAAAAAGTAATCTTTAATACATCAGCATTATGTACCATTTCTGCAGCTGCTGTCTTGATTCAGCTTGATTCATCAATGTCCGTCTTCAATCTGATGTCTGCTTTCTCGATAATAAGAACAAACTCTCAATGTCTACCTGGAACCATTCCTGAACCAGATGAAATGTAGGCCTCTCCAACAAGAAGAAAACAGCTCTCTGTATGTCTAGACAAGTTCAAAGACATACACTAGCTCCCAGTCAATTCCCCGAATCTGTCTTAGACCAGACGACATGATGAATTTCTTTCAGCAAAAAACAAGAGTCTTTATTTATCAGCAACCTATCTATCTGTCCCTCGAAGGAAAGTTTCACACCGACCTGTGTGTACGCTCGGAATATATGCTTACTTGGATTATAATGCCTTCCAAGATTACATTCAAATGTGCATTGTTTCTAGGATCCCTTAGAAAGGTGAGCACATCTGTGTGTCTTCCAACAAGATGTGGATATTCTTCAATTAAACGAAAGAACAACCTACTGACAAGTCTGTGTGCGCCATTAGTTGATAGGGGTATTTGTTCAGTCCCCACTAAACTCTGGTAACTGCAAAACTTGCTTGATGATTTCTGCGAGTAGTATCCTTACAATGGGACAATTCTTAGGATTGTGCAGGAATACACGAATAATAGAAGTTATCCCCACAATAGCCGGATAAGAGCGAAGAACAAAGAGAAGAACTTCAAATATGATCCTTGAAATGTTGTCATTGTATAACACCATGGGCAAATCCGAACACAAATTCAGTGTGAAATGAGTCAGGGTACTGCACTTTTTTCCAATTATCGAAACCACGATCAGAATCTGGCATATTTCTCTTCTTATCAAGGCTTAAGCATGCCTCAGTCCCAAGTTTAACAAGCTCCTGTGACTTTAAGAACAAACAATTTTTCTGTCACCCTGAAATGACAGCACAGAGTGTTCGCATCAGCTTCCCTTAACCCTTTCAGAAATGGCTAAAAGAGTGTCCCGAACCAAGCCATAGTTCAATAAAATAATTTCTTTGATTCAACAGCTTCTGCGTCCTTCTTTCTCGTCATAGACCTTGTCTGCACTTGCTGAGGTTCTTCCCCGATGCTTGCTTTGGTTGGGGGTGTGGGCCGAAGGGTTTCTCCAATATAAAGTCTGACGTCACCTAAAAAAGTCCAAGCACATCTGCCTTGCACTCTGATTGCAGATGGCGTGACGTCTTCCACAATGAAAGGACCATTGAAGTAGGGTTCGTCCCACTTCTTCCTTGTGTGGTTGAGGATTAGGACTGCATCTCCAGGGAATAGTTGGTGTACACAAAGTTTTTGAGCACTACTTGTTGAAGCATCTCCTTCTGTGTTCTGTACTGCTCCACACCCTTTTCCCCGTAGCTGACCTGAAATGACAGAGATACTTGAAGTCACACACATAAGATACTCTCGTAGTTTCATGCCTAACAATTCCGAGGTAGGCTGAGCATAACTTCTAACTCTGGATGGAGGCGTGAGGGGTGTACTCATCCATCTCCCTGTCACTATCTCATGGGGGGGTGAGATGGTGGTCCGAGCCTGGTTGGTTCAGCAATGCATATAATGCCAGTGGTAGGCAATGCAACCACCCTTTCTTCAAGGTATGCTTCAACTTGGCTATCATTTCTATAAGTAAGCCGTTGAGCCGTTCACAGATCCCATTTCCTTGTGGATAATAAGCTGATGAAAACTTGTGCTTTATACCAAGCAACAAGCTGATCTGCTCAAATGTTTGATTCACAAAATGTGGGCCATTATCTGACCTCATTACTTCACATACTCTCTATCTGGGAAACACTTCCCACACTAAAAATGTTGCTGCACAGGTAGAATCTGGATGTGTACACGGACCTGCTTCATTCCATCTTGAAAAAGAACAAACTACTACAATCATGTATCTATATCCATTACATACATAGTCGATATGCAAATGCTGAAAGGGACCAGTGGGTCTCGGTATAACTCCCCTAACTGTGCGCAGTGTATGCCAAGCTGTATATTTTTGACACACGATGAAATTCACTACATAGAGCGGCACATGTTCTAACAAGTTTGGTATGAACCAATCTTCTGCAATAGTTGCACCAAAGTTCTCTCTAGTTGTGTGAGCAGGGTAGTGTAGCTGTTCCAGTGCCACCCTTAGTAAGGCTACAGGCATCACCAGTTTACCAGTGCTGTCTTGTCGCCACAATGCTTCACAGGGATTTAAAGAACACCCTCTTCATGTCCACAAATCCTTCTCATCTTGAGGTGTTTCCCCCTGAATTTCCATGAGCTGTGTTTTAGACAAATCACCATATTTTTCAGACACAGTCATCATCACAACCATTTTCTCATTTACATCAGGTGTTTCAAAGGTCATTACATTTTCTGAACATGCACCGAGTTTCGCTTCATCATCTGCTACTTGGTTCCCACGCTAGATAAAGTCTGCCCTTTTAGTAGGAGCTGCGCATTTAACGACTGTGATGGCCACTGGGAGTTGCAGTGCCTTAATAAGTCTGTCCAATAAGGTGGCGTGCTGCACTGGTGTGCCATCCGCTCGGAGGTAGCCCCTCCTTTTCCAACGTGCTAACCCTGCGTGTACCATTGAAGTCACATAGGCGGAGTCCCTGTACACTGTTACTTCCTGGTCTGCATAGTTCTCGAGTGCGACTATCAGCGCCACTTACTCTTCAGCCTGTGCTGAAAAATGAGATGGGAGTCGTGCACTTAGCAATGTCTGAAACTCCCCATTAGCTGTGTGTTTTACCACATCGGCACCTGTAGACCTCTGTCCATCATTTTGATCAATCCTTGAAGAACCGTCAATAAAAACGATTTCTCCACCTGACAAGGAATTTTCCTTTATCCTAGGGATTTCGTCATAGTACCGTTCATAGTTTGAACAATCATGCGCATGCTCATCCTCTGCCAGTGGTTCAGCTATAAACATGGCAGGGTTCACTATTCTGCATCAAACTATTTTGATCGCCGGATTTGATATGACTACCTCGTAGGCAGAAGCCCTTTGAGAAGTCAACGTGGCTTTTGGTTTCTCTAGATTGGCGAATAGTGCATGCACAACAAACAACGTCATAGAGCATCCCATCACTATGCTTGCAGCTTTCTCTATAGCGAACGCAGCGGCTGCCAGTGATTGTTTGCACAGGAAGTGACCTCTCATTACTGGGTCTAAAATCCCACTGTAATATGCAAGGGGCTTGTACCCCAATGCAGTTCTCTGTGTAAGGACTGCTGTCATAACAGTGCCATCTGTATGTGAGAATAAAAAGAATTCCTCAGCATAATTAGGAATCCCTAAAACTGGAGCTGTGCAAATTGCCTTTTTCAGCTCGTCAAATGCTCCTTCCATTTCCTCAGTCCACACAACATTTTCCTGTGTCACTTGTGCTTTCTTTAAAGCCTGCAATAAAGGCCTTATATATGAGCTGTAGTCAAAGACCCATGCTCTGACATAGTTACACAATCCCAAAAATCTCTGCATGTGCTTTATTGTGTGTGGCTTTGAGGTTTTCAAAATAGCCTCAGCTCTCTCAGGAGTAATCTTCTTTCCTTCATGTGAAATCAATTGTCCTATGTATAACACTTCTTATTGACAATACTGTAACTTCTCTTTGTCAACCTTATATCATTTGTCAGCAAGTGTAATCTTCAGCTGAACAGAATCACATCTGCACTCTTCCTCTGAAGTGCTGCATACTAGAATGTCATCTACATATTGCAACACAACACTTTCTAAAGCAATATTGCTCAAGTCCATCTGCAGGACTCTATTGAAAATCAATGGAGACTCACAATACCCCTGTGGTAAATGAGTACTTTTCAGGCATCAGATCCTGTGAGTCTTTGTACAACGGGATTGAGAAAAAAGCTTTTTTCAAATCAATCACTGTGAAATATTGTGCTTGAACAGGTATATAACACAAGATTGTGGCTGGATTAGGAACTAGAGGGAACTCAGCCTCTACAATCTGGTTTCTTGGCCTTAAATCTTGAATTAGTCTCCAAGACACCCCTTTCCCTTTTTTCACAGGATAAATTGCCGTATTACAGGGTGACTCTGATGTAATAGATACCCTGATCCATCATGGCAGAAATCGTCTTAAAAATACCTTCATATGGCTCTCGAGACATGGGATACTGTCATACTTGAGGTAAAATTGCTCCTGGTTTTAATTTAATCTTCACTTCTCCAACCCCCTTAAACAGGCCTTCGTCATAGGGACCTGTAGTCCATAATGAGGTTGGCACTTTTGCCATGAATTCATCAAAATACTCACGTTGTTGTGATAACATCATTATCTGAGGAACCTCTTGTTTGATTGCTCTCACCCAGTAAGTAATACTCATATCAAATATAATTTCGTCATCAGATGAATGATCACCAAATAGATCATCATCAGTGACGTCAGTAAATCTGTAACCTTCCCCAATGGCAATTACTGCACACCATCATCTGTTCTTGTCATCATGTCCATCAAGCAAAGCCATTTCACCTCGCACTATGGCTGCTTGCATTTTTAAGGGAAAGACGTGTCCCTCTTCTTCACGCATTGGTATCTTTGGCCTAAACAATAATTCATCAGGTGCTCTCATTGTTCTGCCTACTAGGCCTGGCCGCCATGTCAATAGAATACGTACTCCATAATGTAAAAGCCCTGGCTCTAACGGTATGGCCCTCATGGCTATTTCTCCTGAAAATGCCATAATAAACTTGCTCACGTTTAAATAATGCATTCCTGGAGTTGAACACACTATGCCTTCATCGATAAACGAGATGGTCATATTTAACTTTGTCATCAAATCTCGACCCAATATATTGACAAGTGTCTGCCACGTATATAGCAAAGGCACCTTCATGTTGCATTCTCCTATGGAGACTGGTAATTAATCAGTGAAAGGAACTATACTAGTGTCTCCTGAAAAACCTTGTGTATTCATGGCATTGCCAGACATTGAAAACTTTCCCTCTCATATACATGAGTGTGTTGCACCTGTGTCTACTAAAAACAAAAAACTTTTGCCTCCTATATTGACGTCTACCCTCAGTGCCTCATGAGGATTTGGCATCACAGATAGTACTGAACACATAAAGTCTCCCAGTGAGATGTCCTATTGTGGGTACAGCCTCATTCTGTTACCTGTAAAAGGATTCCCTCCATCGACAGTGAAACCCCCTAGTCATAAGCTGTCCTGTACTTGTGCTCTGCTGAATCTGCATTGGTGACTGCTGTGACTGCCCGTGTGGCGGAGCCACTGCTACCTACTGTGTCTGCAAGTCTTGCTGTATTCTCAGCGCTTGCCGCTGCTGCATCGTTTGATTCTGAGCAAACCCATCACCACTCTGTTGAGACTACGCAGGCGAGTTTGAAGCACCTCCTCTCAAAAACTGGCTGCGTTTGCACAAACTCTTGACTCCTACACATACGAGCAAAATGCCCTATCATCCCGCATGTCCAACATATAGGTGGCCTCCTAATCTGCTCATCCTGCATATTTTGACCGTCATTCTGCATATTTTGAAACCCACCTTGATTGTTCTGAAAGCTTCCCTGATTATTCTGCCAATTCCCCTGATTATTTTGAAAACCTCTTCCTCAAAATCCACCCCTTCCTCGTGGAGTAAACCCAAAATTGTTCTGATCAAACTGCCTTTGGTTATTCACCTGTGGCACATTTGCAGTCTGCTGTGAATTCGATCCATCTGCACTAGTCAACATTGCGCCTTCAATGGCATATTTAGACAGTTTCTTCTGTAGTACTTTTGCCTCTTCGCTCTTCCGAGCATTGTCTTATTTGCGATTCTTTTCCTGCAAGATTCTGCAGTAATGCGCAATGGTCAGCTGTATCTCTGACCACAGTTCGGCTTCTACACCTACTAACTTATTGAGCTGCTTCTGTACAGGGTCAGGCAGCCCTTGGCACAATATATGATAGAACACAGGTATAGATTTTCCCCAGGATTTGCGCTTTTCCAAGCCCCACTGCTCTTGGAATTCTGAATGTAAACAAGCGGATCATCTCTGTCCTGCATCTTTTTCATCATTATAGCTCCCATATCGGACATGTCTGGATACAGTATTCAAAGCGCTTTCCGGACTTCCGCCCTACAGTTATTAAACGGTGCTCCATCGTGAGCAGTGTTAACTGTAGTAACACCAGCATATCCTGCCCTCTTCCATACATCATCAGCTCTCTCAACAAGTATGGCGATCAGGAGACCCTTAATGTCCCCTATAGCTAATGTGTTTCCTCCTGTAATTTTTTCTAACTCATGTATCCATATCCCAATGCCAGAAGTTAAACTCAGGAGTTTACACCTTAAATTATCCTTATCCATCTGGGGCCACGGTATATACTGTCGTCTGGCCCCTCCCTTCTCTAACAAGGGAAACTGTGAAGCCCCAAACTCATTCTCATCTCTTATCATTTGTCTGTCCAGCGCAGGGACAATATTCTCACAACGCATTCTTCCTGGTAGCGATCTTAATCTGCTCACATAAGGCGGGGACTCCCCCCTCTCACCATGGAGTTGCCCTGTAGGTTGGTCTGACTGTGTCAATGGTTCTGACTCCCTAGTTACAGGTGCATTTAAATCTGACCATCTGACTTCTTTCTCCATTGAAAAACATCCCTCAGGACCACCTACGTTCCCTCTCTCTTCCCCATGGACGGTGTCTCTGTCTTCGTCCGACATTCCTTGTGACCAACTTGTGCAACTTCTCTCCTCGTCATCTCTATTCAGAGTCAGTCTATCTAGAGCCAACTCCTTTTGCCTCGTACTACATGAGGCTCCCTCTGTGACATACAACTGAGTGCTCGCAAGTCGATCATTTTTTTCCTTCCGCTTTGAGTCTTTCTGGGCTTTCATGTTATGATATACTTTATCGATCGCTTCCAAAATGATCCTAGAGTCAAACTCATCTTCTAGATTTACTCTTGACGGGCCTGGTAATTACTCATATTCTGGGAAGAATTCCTCTATATCCTCCCATGCTACTTCTGGCTCAGGATCTCTTATCTCCTTTTCCAGGCGATCGAGATCACGTGTTGTCTGCCTTATTTTACATTCCATATCATCGTCAAATTCTCTCTGTTTCCTTGCTTCTTCTCTGACTTGGTCTTCTTCCTTGTTCTTCATATCCCTTCTCTCATTTTCCCTGTGCATCACCTCATCTTTTCATCTCTGTATTATTTTATCCCTTAACTTCTGTTCCTCCTCTTCTATTCTTTTTCATTGTAGCCTTTCCTGCTCATCGATTGCTCTCTGTCTGTTATTCCGTTTTCTTTGCTCTTCTGCTCTCTCCTGTTTTCTTGAGTGCTCCTCTGGGTATAAGTGCTCTCGTCTTTGCCTATCCTTCCTTCTTGCTCTTTTGTCTTTCAATCATTCCTCTCTTTTTTTATCTTTTTTATCTTGATCATCTTGATCTTCCCTTTGTCTTACATCCTCAATGATTTTACCATCGAGTTTAAGCGAAATCTGACCACCCATCCATTCTTTCTGTAAAAGCGCCATCTCATCAGCTTTATCTCTTTCTCCTTTCCATCTCTTTATTTCTCTTCCTATATCTAGAGATGTGCTTGCTCGATCACTTCTCTCTTTATCGCGTCTCTCCCTGTCCCTCGGGACTTTAGGGATTACATCTCTCTCCATACTTTTCTCTGGACCCTCATCACTACTTTGCGTAAGTGACTCATATGCTGGGTTACTATACCCTGTCGCTGCCTTGAGCTCCCTCAAGTGTATAAACCATCATCTTTCTTGCTCTCATCTTCTATTTCAACTAGGGCAGGAAGAGCAGAGGGCTCCTCACCCCCCTCTTTGCATACATTAGGTATCCAATCTACAGGGGGTGGTTCATCACGCTCTTCCTGGTACATTTTCAGCTGCATGAAAATATGTCGTCATATGCTGCAGGACTACCTTCGATAGTAACCCTCCTTGCGGCCACGGCATAAACATTCTATCCGTGGTTTCTTTAACCCATTCCGCGCTTTACTGTCTAAGCTTGGGTCCATGTTTTGGCAACTGCTTGCAGAGATGCACAAGTGGCATAATATCCTCCATTCTCAACTCGTCTACTCTTAATCTGTTTTACACTTGTTTGTTTTTAATCGCAGATTTAAAAGGTACATTTAAGAAAAATAATACAATATGAGCGAGCAACTATCGTTGCTAGCTCCAATCCCGTTAAGCACCATTTTTACTTTAATCTTGCTAAAAAACAACCATCATGTTCAATTTTAAAAATGATAATTTTTTCCGTTTATGACATCATCATTCTTCAAAACCCACATAAACAAACAAACAAACTTGACTGGTCACATAAATCTCCTACGATCTTCTCTCTAAGAATCGTCTTGCCCTCTAAAATACTTCATACGAAGTGTAAATTACCACTTTAGATTCGCCGTTAATCAAATCCATTTTCTACGTGTTCCACTACGGGACTCTGGGTTCAAATTTCTTCTGTTACGTTTGTACAAAACACAGGCCAGGGCGTATTCTCTAATTGTGGCCTCTCTCACGATTATATATTGCTTGCCACACTCAAGTCAATATCTCATTCCCCATATATATTATGCTCTTACTCTCACGTTATGTTTTATCCTGCCACCCTCCATCACTCACTTTGTTTCTTCACTCATCACCCATACTTTTGCCAACTCACTCAGTTTTTTACTCACTGCTATCATTTTCGTCTTCTGACTCTCAGGATCGTCCACCTTTTTTACCACCTCTTCAACCTTCCGATTGATCTGCTTCTCGTAGACGTGGGAAGGGATTCTATAGAAACTAGGGAACCCGTCAGACCAAACTTGCACATTTTTTCAAATGACACTAACCACTATCTATGAGGAGCTTCACGTCCTTTCAGCCGAACGGCAAAGGTCGTCCGATATTTCCAAAACTCTAAAGTTTAATCAGGTTGATGGCTCAGAACCATCCTCTGCTACCAAGTGAACTGGAGAACCCAGCCCCTTTGATGAGTAGCAATTACACTGGAGATGGATGGGGATGCAGATTTTATTCATACATCAATAATAGAGACGACTCAGGAAGTTGGCAAAAGGAAGACTATTTTAATATCAAGTATCTAAAATAGGGAGCATAACAAACATCAACCAATTCGCTCAATCCTCTTACTCAAACATTCTTAGTAAAAACTGAAATCTTATAAGCAATACTCGTCATCAATAACGTCTAACCTATGTGTTACCAACATCATCGTACGTGGCAAACTACAAAAACCTATGAGTATGGGTGATTGGTTCTGAGTGAATATCTAAGTATACGATCCATACTAGTCTAAAAAAGTGTGGCTATGTGATTGGATACTTAACATCAGGTGGACAACTAAGCACTCCCCTAAAAATCACCGCTATGAACGTCACTAAATACACAATGTCCCATTGGTTTACACAACTGTAGGACCCCTAAATACGCAGTCCTCTACAATTGGTTGGCACTCTAACCTCTGTCAGCACTTTTGCACCTACGTCTAGCAGCCTGCAGGCTGTCCATCCAGATGCTGGTGAGTTTGCCTTAACATTAGCTTCCGACCAATTAGCATATCAATCCATCATCACCTCAGTGGTCTACTGTCAATTAGGCTTTTGAAGCTCAGCCTTGGGCGTGTTCTTAGCTCTGAGAAATTTAAGGAGTGAGAAGCACGGTCTGCACTCGTGCGTAGGTGTGATCATTTCATTCGTCCAACTTCATGCTTCCATGTCACTGGAGACCATGGAATTGAGCCTTTTTGTGTATTTAATACTATTTTTTAATAAACTTCTGACGTCTTCCTTGTTATGTTCATGCCTTCTGAACAGGAGTTTTGTTCTTTCACATGATTTGTATCCAATGTCAGTTCACTCCAGTTTGATAAGACCTTGGATTCGTTGGCTCATCCAGCCTCATCTGCTGAGATTCACTTTGTAATTCAATTTGCTTTTTAACTGTGACACACTAGAAATGAGGCTCACTGCACTATAATGTGCAGTGGAAACATCCATCCTTTACTTATCCATATGCATATATATATATATGCACTTGCTGCATCCTATTCACTACAAAGCCAGCCTTAAGATTACTTTGTCTGCTTGTGTTTCTTTTGCATTTGTACATGTGTAAAATGACTTGATATCTTCATCTGTTTCTGTGGCATAAGATTCTTCACCTTGATCCCAAGATGTCACTTATCCTTGATACTTTCTTGATGCCTTATAGAATATCTGAATTCTCTGGTCCTTGCATCTCTTCTAGGTACGTCATCTCAGCTCTGTGTGACATATGCTGGTGATGGTTGATGACGTTACCATACGTCCTTGCCGTTTATTGGCTCTGCTTCTTCAGGGATTTCATTCAAATGACCATCATATTTTCTTGTATAGAGGTATGATTTTCTCAATGGGAACCTTGCCTCCAGGAGTCTCTTTGCTGTCGGTATTTTCACTAGTACCGCACAGAGTCCATACTCTGCCCTCAACTATTCAATGTATGTCACATACTCTGGTTTCCAGCATACAGGTAAAAGGGGTGGGACGGTTGAGGTAGAGGTACTTGGCTCCTCCTGGACACTCCACTCAAATGACTCTCACAACCCCCAGAGGAGCCCACCTGCATGAACATAGTCTTTCCCTACCCTCCACTCAAAGGAATCTCAAACTCCTAGACATGCCCACCTGCATGAACATAGTCTTTCCCTAGCCTCCATTCAAAGGACTCTCAAAGCCTGAGATGAGAGCAAATGCATGAACAGAATCTTTCCCTAGCCTCCACTCAAAGGACTCTCAAACTCCTAGAGGAGCCCACCTGCATGAACATAGTTTTTCTATAGCCTCTACGCAAAGGACTCTCAAACACTGAGATGGATCCAACTGCATACCCATATCCTTGCCCTCGCTTCCACTCAAAGGACTCTCATACTCCTAGTGGAGCCCACCTGCATGAACATAGTCTTTCCCTAGCCTCCACTGAAAATACTCTCATACATTGAGATGAGCCCACCTGCATGACCATAGTCCTCCCCAAGCCTCCACTCAATGGACTCTCAAACTCCTAGATTAGCTTACCTGCATGAACATATTTGTTTCCTAGCCTCCACTCAAAGTACTCCCAAATCCTGAGAGGAACCCACCTAAATGAACATAGTATTTCCCTAGCATCCACTCAAATGACTCTCTAACGCTCAGGGCCCCAGATGAGCCCATCTGCACGAGCATAGTCTTTCCTAGCCTGCACTCAAAGGACTCTGAAACCATGATATGAGCCCACCTACATGAACATAGTCTTGCATTAGCCTCCATTCAAAGGACTCTCAAACTCCTAGAGGAGCCCACCTGCATGAACAAAGTCTTTCCATAGCCTCCAATCAAAGGGCTTTCAAACTCTGTGATGAGTTCACCTTCATGAACATATTCTTTCGCTAGCCTCCACTCAAAGGACTCTCAAACTCATAGACAAGCCTGCCTGCATGAACATGGTCTTTCCCTAGCCTCCACTTAAAGCACTCTCAAACTCCTAGAGGAGCCCACCGTCCTGAACATAGTCTTTCCCTAGCCTCCACTCAAAGGACTCTCAAATCCTGAGATGAGCCCACATGTATGAACATATTATTTTCCTACCCTCCACTGAAAGGACTCTCCAAACCCCAGGTGAGCTCACCTGCATGAACATAGCCTTTCCATAGCCTCCACTCGAAGGACTCTCAAACTCAGATTAACCCACCTGCATGAACATAGACTTTCCCTAGCCTCAATTTGAAGGACTTTCAAACTCTGAGATGATCTCACAGGCAGGAAGATTGTCTTTCCCTAGCCCCCAGTCAAATGTCTCTCAAACTCCTAGATGAGCACACCTGCATGACCATATCCTTTGCCTAGCATCCACTCAAAGGACTCTCCAACCCCAAGATTAGCCCATCTGCATGAACATAGTCTTTCCCTATTCTCCACTCAAAGGACTCTCAAACACTGAGATGAGCCCATCTGCATGTAAATAGTCCTTCCCTAGCCTCCACTTAAAGGACTCTCAAACCCACAGATGAGCCCACATGCATGAACATAGTTTTTCTGTAACCTCCACTCAAAGGACTCCCAAACACTGAGATAAACCCACCTGCATGAACATAGTCTTTCCCTAGCCTCCACTCAAATTACTCTCAAACTCTGAGATGAGTCAATCTGCATGACCATAGTCCTTCTCTAGCCTCCACTTAAAGGACTCTCAAACCCACAGATGAGCCCACATGCATGAACATAGTTTTTCTGTAACCTCCACTCAAAGGACTCCCAAACACTGAGATGAGCCCACCTGCATGAACATAGTCTTTCCCTAACCTCCACTCCAAGGACTCTCAAACTCTGAGATGAGCCCACCTGCATGAACATAGTCCTTCCCTAGCCTCCACTGAAATGTCTCTCAAACCCCAGATGAGCTCACCTGCATGAACATAGTTCTTTCCTAGCTTCCACTCAAAGGGCATGAAAATCCCCCTATCCCCAGATGATCCCACCTGCATGAACATAGTCTTTCTCTAGCCTCCACTCAAAGGACTCTCAAACTCTGAGATGAGCCCACCTGCAGGATAATAGTCCTTCCCTAGCCTCCACTTAAAGGACTCTCAAACCCCCAGATGAGCCCACCTGCATGAACATGATCTTTCCCTAGCCTCCACTCAAAGGACTCTCAAACCCCCAGATGAGCCCACCTGCATGAACATACTCTTTTCCTAGCCTCCACTCAAAGGTCTCTCAAAACCCCAGATGAGCTCACCTGCATGAACATAGCCTTTCCCTAGCCTCCAGCCAAAGGACTCTCAGACTTTGAGATTAACCCACCGACATGAACATAGTATTTCCCTAGCCTCAACTCGAAGGACTTTCAAACTCTGAGATGAGTTCACATGCAGGAACATTGTCTTTCCCTAGCCTCCACTCAAATGGCTCTCCAACCCCAAGATTAGCCCATCTGCATTAACATAGTCTTTCCCTAGACTCCACTCAAAGGACTCTCAAACTCTGAAATGAGCCAACTGCAAGAAAATAGTACTTCCCTAGCCTCCACTAAAAGGACTCTCAATCCCACAGATGAGCCCACATAAATAAACATAGTTTTTCCGTAACCTCCACTCGAAGGACTCTCAAACACTGATATGAACCCACCTGCATGATCATAGTCTTTCCCTAGCCTCCACTCATAAGACTCTCCAAACCCCAGGTGAGCTCACCTGCATGAACATAGCCTTTCCATAGCCTCCACTCGAAGGACTCTCAAACTCAGATTAACCCACCTGCATGAACATAGACTTTCCCTAGCCTCAATTTGAAGGACTTTCAAACTCTGAGATGAGCTCACAGGCAGGAAGATCGTCTTTCCCTAGCCCCCAGTCAAATGTCTCTCAAACTCCTAGATGAGCACACCTGCATGACCATATTCTTTGCCTAGCATCCACTCAAAGGACTCTCCAACCCCAAGATTAGCCCATCTGCATGAACATAGTCTTTCCCTAGTCTCCACTCAAAGGACTCTCAAACACTGAGATGAGCCCATCTGCATGTAAATAGTCCTTCCCTAGCCTCCACTTAAAGGACTCTCAAACCCACAGATGAGCCCACATGCATGAACATAGTTTTTCCGTAACCTCCACTCAAAGGACTCCCAAACACTGAGATAAACCCACCTGCATGAACATAGACTTTCCCTAGCCTCCACTCAAATTACTCTCAAACTCTGAGATGAGTCAATCTGCATGACCATAGTCCTTCTCTAGCCTCCACTCAAAGGACTCTCAAACTCTGAGATGAGCCCACCTGCATGAACATAGTCTTTCCCTAACCTCCACTCCAAGGACTCTCAAACTCTGAGATGAGCCCACCTGCATGAACATAGTCCTTCCCTAGCCTCCACTGAAATGTCTCTCAAACCCCCAGATGAGCTCTCCTGCATGAACATAGTTCTTTCCTAGCTTCCACTCAAAGGGCATGAAAATCCCCCTATCCCCAGATGATCCCACCTGCATGAACATAGACTTTCTCTAGCCTCCACTCAAAGGACTCTCAAACTCTGAGATGAGCCCACCTGCAGGATAATAGTCCTTCCCTAGCCTCCACTTAAAGGACTCTCAAACCCCCAGATGAGCCCACCTGCATGAACATGATCTTTCCCTAGCCTCCACTCAAAGGACTCTCAAACCCCCAGATGAGCCCACCTGCATGAACATACTCTTTTCCTAGCCTCCACTCAAAGGTCTCTCAAAACCCCAGATGAGCTCACCTGCATGAACATAGCCTTTCCCTAGCCTCCAGCCAAAGGACTCTCAGACTCTGAGATTAACCCACCGACATGAACATAGTATTTTCCTAGCCTCAACTCGAAGGACTTTCAAACTCTGAGATGAGTTCACATGCAGGAACATTGTCTTTACCTAGCCTCCACGCAAATGGCTCTCCAACCCCAAGATTAGCCCATCTGCATTAACATAGTCTTTCCCTAGACTCCACTCAAAGGACTCTCAAACTCTGAAATGAGCCAACTGCAAGAAAATAGTACTTCCCTAGCCTCCACTAAAAGGACTCTCAAACCCACAGATGAGCCCACATGAATAAACATAGTTTTTCCGTAACCTCCACTCGAAGGACTCTCAAACACTGATATGAACCCACCTGCATGATCATAGTCTTTCCCTAGCCTCCACTCATAAGACTCTCCAAACCCCAGGTGAGCTCACCTGCATGAACATAGCCTTTCCATAGCCTCCACTCGAAGGACTCTCAAACTCAGATTAACCCACCTGCATGAACATAGCCTTTCCATAGCCTCCACTCATAAGACTCTCAAACTCTGAGATTAGTCAATCTGCATGAACATAGTCCTTCTCTAGCCTCTACTCAAACGACTCTCAAACCCCCAATATGAGCCCACCTGTATGAACAGTCTTTCCCTAGCCTCCACTCAAAGGACTCTCAAACTCTGAGATGAGCCCACCTACATGAACACAGTCTTTCCCGAGCCTGCACTGAAAGGACTCTCAAACCCTGAGAAAAGCACACCTGCATGATCATAGTCTTTCTGTAGCCCCCATTCAAAGGACTCTCAAACCCTGAGATGAGCCAAATTGCATGAACATACTCCTTCCCTAGCCTCCGCACAAAGGTCTCACAAACCCCTACATGAGCCCACCTGCATGAACATAGTCTTTCCCTATCCTCCACTCAAAGGACTCAAACGCTGAGATGTGCCCACCTGCATGAACATAGTCCGTCCCTAGCCACCACTGAAAGGACTCTCAAGCCCCCAGATGAGACCACCTGAATGAACATAGTCTCTCCCTATCCTCCACTCAAAGGACTCTCAAACTCTGAGATAAGCCCACCTCCATCAAAATAGTTGTTGCCTAGCCGCCACTTAATGGACTCTCAACCCCCATATGAGGCCACATGCATGAACGTAGTATTTCCCTAACCTCCACTCAAAGGACTTGCAAACCCCAAGATGAGCCCATCTGCATGAACATAGTCCTTCCCTAGACTCTGCTCAAAGAACTCTCAAACCCCCGAGATGACCCCACTGCATAAACATAGTCCATCCCTAGCCTCCACGCAATGGACTTTCAAATTCTGAGATGAGCCCACCTGCGTGAACATAGTCTTTCCCTAGCCTCCACTCAAAGGACTCTCAACACCCAGGACCTCAAATGGGCCCATCTGCATGAACATAGTCTTTCCCTAGCCTCCACTGAAAGGACTCTCAAACTCTGACCTGAGCCCACCTGCATGAAAATAGACCTTTCCTAGCCTCCACTCAAAGGGCTGTCAAACCCCCACATCCCCAGATGATCCTATCTGCATGAATATAGTCTTTTCCTAGCCTCCACTCAAAGGTCTATCTTCCTCAGGCACCACTAAAAGGCCCATCAAACCCTGATATGAGCCCACCGGCATGAACATAATCTTCCCCTAGCCTCCACTCAAAGGACTCCCAAACTCTGAGATGAGCCCACTTGCATGAACATAGTCCTTCCCAAGCCTCCATTGAAAGGACTCTCAAACCCCCTGATGATCCCACCTGCATGAACATAATCTTTCCCTGGCTTCCACTCAAAGGACTCTCAGACTCCGAGATGAGCCACCTACATGAACATAGTCCTTCCCTAGCCTCCACTCAAAGGACTCTCAAATCCCCAGACAAGCCCAATTCCATGAACATAGTTTTTCCCTAGCCTCCACTTAAAGGACTCTCAAACTCTGCGGTGAGCCCACCTGAATGACCATAGTCCTTCCCTAGCCTCCACGCAAAGGACTCTCACACTCTGAGAGGAGCCCACTTGCATGAACATAGTCCTTCCTTTTCCTCCACTCATAGGGCTCTCATACTCCTAGATGAGCCCACCTGCATGAACACAGTCCTACCATTGTCTCCACTCAAAGGACTCTAAGACTCCTAGATGAGTGCACCTGTGTGAATATCTTTCCTTGTAGCGGGAAATGCCAAAATAGCCCTCTATATCTCCTGCATGGGTTTAACAATGCACTGTGGGTGTGCCTAGGAGGGCGAGGTTTTTTAAAGCTTTTCGTCCATATCTCTCCTTCTAGACTGCAACAGATTTACTGGGATGGAAGGAGAATATGAATGCTTTAGAGTGCACTGACTGTTATGGTGAATGGTGGTCGTAGCCACCTTATAAGCTATAACTGAAACTTCTGAGTAAAGCAAGAGACGAATAAGGCTAAAATTAGCGCAATACGCCTCGAACCAGTGGGTCCCGCTACTCATCCGTAAGCCGGTCAAGTGGCACAGCGAGTAGAGCGCCCGCTTTGACACCCGTGCAGAGCCTGTTAACGCAGGTTCGAATCCCGGCGGGGCCAAACTCAGCCTTTCATCCTTCCGAGGTCGATAAATGAGCACCACACACCGTGGGTAATAATAAGCAGCGCTCAGATACCTGAGGGTTTGTAGCGCTATATAAAAGCCTAATTATTATTATTTATTATCCGGTTCAGAGGAGGATATTAGACAATGCAAGTAGTGTCTGGGAGCAGGCTGCCTGTCCAATGGCGAGGTTTTGCCCTTTAGCACTCCTCTTTTCCGCTCCATGCCATTTCATTTGCTTTGAGCAATGTCTGTGAACAAAGAAGTAGTGTTTCATGCCCCGGAGATGAGAGGGACGCCCTCTGGGGGCACATCCTGTCATTCCACTCCACACTCACTCTTTCCATCACACATATTCAGATGCGTCAACTGCACCCTTGTAGTCCTTTCAAAAGCCATGCACTGTAAATGCTTTTTGAATTCCGAAGCAGCGCGTCCATCCTGCCATGCAACCAAACTACACGTCAGCTTTCCTTCTGCACATCCCCATATAGAAATGCTGTGAATTCAAATGGTCCCTTCCCTCTGGAAAGGGTGGTGATATTATGCAATGCGTGGCTTCTCCAAGTCTGAGTTGGCTCGTAAATGTTTGACTTCTCAGGTGTGTGCCCTGGACCACATGGGATTTAAAGACTTAGCACCGTCTTACGAGTTTGGCAGTGCGGTAAAAAAGTGGTGGTAATTTCATTACCACCACTTTTTTGGGGTAATGGAATTATTGCTGTTTTTACCGCACCGCTGAATTCTGAGTTTGGAGGGAAGGTGAAGGATTTACATCCAGCAAAGCTGGAGGTAAAAACTCCACTTTTCCTCAAAAAATCATTGGAATTACTGCGTCAGAATTACAGCTCGCAGCTATTCTGCCAAAATCCCCATGGAGTCCTATGGAGTCCAATTATGGGGATTTACACCACCTTACCACCACTTGCAATCCCGTGGACCAAGTGGCGGTGACAGTACTCGGGTTTGGCGGTATTTTGGCAGATTTACCCCTGAAACACCTCCAAACTCATAATGAGGACCTTAGCCCGGCAATCTCTGAGATGTGTTGGTCAATGCCATGCTCAGGTGTGAGTAACAAGCTGATCGCAGGCTCTTTAAGGGGAGGTGCACATTTCAAACTTGCTAGGATCCAGTACAAAAAGGGTGGTAGTCACCCGCAGGTGGCCCATCTAGTAGCCATCCCATGATAGACGGTGGTGATTCGGGAGTGTTGACTTGTTGCTCTCCTCTGTCACACTAATAGGCTCTCCACTGGAGTAGTCTATTTTCACACTAGTGTGGCCCTTGAAAATGAGCCCGCCCCAATCTCTGCTAGTCCTCTTCAACATCACAGAACAATGGAGACAGGCAGGCATGGCCAAGCTGCTCGTGTTCCTGGAGGTAGTGGCAGGGAGCTAAAGGAGGGCGTGTTGCAGGGAGCTGACTGGACTCCACCGACTGAAAGAAAGCCTGAGCTTACCCGCAGGTGGGGACCCTCCTTGAGTGGCAGCGCTCATTTAACAACACAGTGCTACACTTTCTGTAATCTCACTTTGATGGCCACTAGCATTCTGGTGGTGCTATAATCTGTCACTCTACCATTAAGGACCTGCCTTCTTTTTTGTTGTTGCACTTACTGAAATTTGTGTTCGGTTTTCGCGGATGCCTTTCACATGTTTCGTCTCTGTATTGTGGTCCTGTATTTTAACACCTTCGGTTTCCGCTTCAAAATACCAAACATCTCGCATTAATCCATGAAAATAATCCCTGGTTTTCCCTTGTAAACATCTTCGAGGCCAATGGAAAGCTCTCTCACGGTCTAATGACTAAAGCCAGTTCACCTTTCCAAACACGTCTATTTCTTTATCTTCATAAGCTTCAATTTGCCATCAAAGTTGCGTGAATACAGTTATCGCTAACATGGTCCTTTTGGAGCGTTGACGTGATACATAAATAAATCGGAGCCCACACATTAGTACCTGCCGTCTCCTTGCTGTGTGATATTATTACCGACCAAAGGAGATGTGGCCACATGTCTTGGTTTTTCCTCGGTGGAGTTGTTACATTTCCAGACTTTACCTAAATTCATTTATTCGTTGATCAATGCTCTGTTTTGAATGTTTTGAAGAGTTACTTAGCAAGTATAACACATAAACAGAAACTGATTTGGAAAACATTTAAAAACTATAGTGAATTATAAAGGCATTAACTTACATTTCTTCCTGTCGGTATTGCTATAATTGTGTACATTATTGTATCCATGCAGTGTGCAGGTGTGTTGAAGACTATGGTGCAGAAATGTGTTCAATTTGTACAATTCCAGGAACATCCCGCTGTACTAAAAAATTCCAGTTAATCACCCGTACAGGTGAGGGAAAGTACTGCTGTTGAAGTGAAATTGGTCCCCAATTTCCCTTTAATGGTGAGGCACATTTTTTAACAATTTGCCAATTTGTTGGCACATTTTGTTTGCTAGCCTGAAATTTGGTTTGTTTGCCCAAACATTCAGATTTCTACCCAATGTTTTGGCCAATTGGTGGCTGAAATGTTTTGTGGCCCTCTAATTGGCTGACGTTTCAGGCAAAATCACCCAAAAAAACAAAAGCCAATTACACACCGCGAGCGAAATTGGTGAATCTGGTGGATTTTCCCCAGAATTCACCAATTTCTCAGCAGAGCAAAGTTAGACATTTAGCTCACTCTGTGGAAACAGAGAAATTGATATGAGGCCGGGAAGCCCAAAAGGAAACACACCAACACAGGTTACAAAGGACATACAAAGCGCTTTATTTCAAAGTTACAAAGTTACCAAAGTCAATTGACATGCGAATAGCTATTCGGCCCTCTGACTAACACGCGAACCTTCAACGTTAGGTTCGCACTGAAAGTGGGAGAGACCGATCATCGGGATGCTCGGGCTTTTATACATTTTGTGCTGCAATGGCCAGCCCTCTTGCAAGTTAACCATTCTTGGAACAACGGCTAGGGTTCGTAGCCAGGTCGAACATGCAATTTCCATATATTAGATCGGTTCCGCTGATACAGTTACATATTTACACCTAGGTTAAACAGAGGACAGGGTCTTAGTTCATGACCCTAACAGGTAGCCTGCGGACATATTATTCATTCACGTGTGCGGAGGTCACCATAGCCGAAGTCTTACTCGAAATGTCATTCGGCCTCCATTTTGTGATTCGAGGTGACTTTCACACGGCAAGAGTACCTAAAATGGCGGCTAAATCCAAGATGGCAGCTTTCACGATACGTTAAGGTCAAGACCTTGCCGCGGAACCTATGTACATAGTATTCTTTAGACAGCTTGGCGTAGGCCAACATACATTTAAACGATGCGATTGGGGTCACAATATTATATCGATTTCCACAACTCCTGCGCCCCACCGTGGCAACGCTAACCCTAGTCCATTGTACACTCCTGATTGTACTTGATGGATGTCCTCCTCAGTGTGAAAGGGGCCAGAAGTACTTGCCATACCCAGTGCTGAAAGTGTACGAAAACTAGTAGTGGAACTATGTTCCCTCCCTGCTGGCCTGCCCCCACTCCCCACAAACCCCAACGGAACGCCCCCTCCCACGCACAATACAAAACCCTAAATACATGAGCTTGCTGTTTAAAGGATTGTTGTGTGCAGTGCATTGAGGTACACATTTCGACTTCTTCCTACACTTTTATTTTAAAACTAAACCAATCCAGAACGGTCTCTTTTTAAAAATGAAAGTATGGGAACAGTAAAAAGTAGAGGAGCACCACTCCCAACCGCTCCCACCCACTGGCCATACCACTGAAAAGCAATTGGGAAACTGGTGCAGGTGTGCAGCCGTTTCTAACATTCAGATCAGCCACCCACGCACCTTAATGTGTTTCTCTTCATCAGTAGCTTTCCACTCAGTATACCAGGAGGACACATAGCTCATATCGGAAGTCGAGAATAATAGTGGTCATTTGAAGGAAGGGGGCTAAACGGCAAGGGATACAAAAGTCAGCATGGTGAGTACTACAAAGTTAACAGAAACTCTCCTGGAGACACGCGCCTAATCAGGTAGTTCGTAAAGTTGTTTATTAAGCACAATTAAACAACTGCCTTTCGTGGTATCAAATTGTTAATTCTTCACAATTGCCCAATTGCCCTTTATGATGACACGTGTTTCGGCTGGGAAAGGCTTTCTCAAATCGGGGCAAGCACACTTTCTTTGAAACATATACTAAAATTCAATACACTTTAATCACAAAAATGTTTAACAATACCAATTTTTCGTATGCAAACATATCCAGAAATAATTCAATCATAAGTTGTATTATATATGCATTGTGTAATAGTACTCGTATTGCCAAGCATTGTCAATCGACAGAAAGCGGGGTTGGGGTTCAGGGTAGGATTGTTATGGATGGGGAAAGAAACATACATTTGAGCAGAAGAGATACAAAGCAAACATATGATTAGTATAATGTATTGCGATGTATTGGAGCTCGTTCAGCTGTTATAAAGTGCCTTGTTTTGCTAATATTACCGTCCATAATTAGTTTCCAAAAAGTATCCTGGTCATAATTTCTTGGCTAAATCCATGTGCAGCTAAAGATAAAACAAAGGTTGCATCAGGTCGTTGCTAACTTATGTGTATTTATTCCCCCTTACTAGGTGGCATCAATCGTAGTTTTGATAATAGTGATGGGATTCCTTTAATAATAAAATGGGTCACTAGGTGTACTAATACACAGGCATGGTGTGAATATGAGTCTCAAGTCCGCCTCATTAACCCCACTGGGGTCCTTAATCAGACAAGTGGACCAAGTTGCTATTGCTCTGTGGGCATGAAATGTCCTGTGCGTGCGGTCTGAGAGCATTGTTAAAGTGCTGGACCTGTCAATACAGTTGTCACAAAATGTAAACCCTATGTCTAACGGAAAGGTTCCCTCAAGTATTCTCTTGCTTGGGTCTTACCGTAATAACAGGAATGGTTCTGCGTAGCTGTTCTGCACGCGAGCCATCAATGCCATATATCTTAAGTGTTTGTGGACTTACCATGGCAACGCGGTTCCTTGCGGCCGTTGTCGTGACACTGTCACGTTGTTTTGAACGTACTCCTTCTCGATCTATGGTAAGGCAGCCATGTTGAAATGGCATGCTTTGTTAATGCATTGGGCCTCATTACGACGCTGGCGGTCGCGGTATGAACGGTGCCGGTAAGGTACCAGCACCATTCATACCGGGCCGCCACATTACGAGTTTGCTCGTGGGTGGCGGTATGCACGTCTGGTCTGGCCAGACGTGCATACCGGAACCTGCGAGCAGACCAGGATGCTAACAAGGGACCCGTCATTAACGGGTCCGTTGTTAGCATCCTCCCCATTCCCTTTGAGCCCTATGGGGGCTCAAATGGGAATGGGGGCATACCGGGTGCCGAAAATGGGTATTACCGGGCCCGCAAAAGTCGGAATGGCCTGGTAATTCCCTTTTTTCCAGACCTGGACCCAGACACGAGTTTGGAGGTAGCCATGCCGGTAATGACTACCTCCAAACTCGTAATGAGGCCCATTGTCTCTCGTATGGCTAAGTGAGATTGCTATAATCTTAATTGTAATGTCTGTACTAACTCTGTGCATAATAATAATTAAATGGGTTAATGTGTAAAGTAATCCACGCAAATATGAATAAAAAGTTGAGATGCGCTCGGTACTATACTAATGCCGGTGTTAATTGTAGCTGACTCCTCTGCATCTCGTTAATCAAATACGTTGGTGTAAAATAACATTGGTCTCATTGAAACTGATATCAGCACTGTACTATACGATTGTTAACGCTTGTTCGGTTCAGACTAGATAGTCCTTCTTTTAATCCTTGGCATCACGGACAAAGTTACTTGTCTTTAGGTATAGAGCTCTGGCATTGGGATCTTTTATAGATTCACGTGCTTATTAAATATTTCCCTACATCGAAGTGGGAATCCCCCGGTCAGAAATTGCACAATGTACATAGCAATCAATATATGAACACTTCATTATGTGTAGGGAAAACATTAAGGGCCTCATTACGAGTGTGGTTGAAAAACACCCAGTAAAACACAATCCTGTTAATGCTGTTAACGGATGCAGTAAATGGAGAAACACTGTATGATTACAGCTTTACCAATATGAATGTGGTAAAGGTACTTCTGAATTGTGTAATCTTGTTACGCGCCTGGTACCTTGAAAGATGCTCCAAACTCCCGGTGGCTACAAGGATCAAATTCAACACCCTCTGCATCATCCACAAGGCTTTCTGTGCTCTGGGACCACGCTATCTCCAACTTTCACTCCCTAAATACTCCCCTGCTAGAGCCCTGTGTTCCTCTAACTCCAACTCTCTGACTGTTAAAAGCTTGGCCAAGCAGAGAGTGTGGGGCAGGTCTCTCTCCTTGGCTGCCGCCTCCCTTTGGAACAGCCTCCCTCCCCTTCTCAGATTTGAGCCGGACCTCCTTAAGTTCCGGAACTGCTCCAGACCGTGCTTTTATCCAGCTTTCCCTTCTCTGTTAATCACCCGACTGCCGCTGAGACTGGTGGCCTGATCCTCATGAATCTCACTGGACACCAGGCGCTTCTTCCCAGTCGACACCAGCACCCTCCCCCCCCACATTCCCCCACTGCAGTACCCCTACGGGCCCCTGCTTGGCGGCTCTGCATCCCACCCTTGAGAGTCGCCTGCACTAGCACTTAGCCTGAGGTTCTCCTCCTTTGTGCTCCGTAGCACTTCCCTCCCAGGCCCTCCACCAGCACTTACCCGCTCCTCCACCCCTATCTCCAGCACTTCTCATTGCACTTGCACGTCTGGATGCCACAAGGCCTAATAGGACCACGACTGTTTATTTATTGTTCTGTCATTGTTATTCATTCCCCATTCCCTTCCCATTTAGCCTTGTGGTGCTTTGAAACACGATTTTGTTGTATAAATGCTTAACAAATGCTCAATAAAATACAAAATCATACAAATATGATTTGCGTAGGATCACACAAGTGGTGAAGCCATGATTTCAGCCCAGTCTGCAATGTAGTAACTTGACCAAATATCTTCACAGCTCCTGTTATGTTATGTTACAGGGACTTATACTACACACTACTGACATCAACGTGTGCTCCAGGTGCTCCGGCATATCTAAAAAAGAGATGGGTGTTTTAAGTAAGTTGGGAGGGATAGAAAATGCAAGATAGCTTTGCTGCTTTGTTGATGAGTGCAGCTCGATTGTGTATGTTATGTTACTAAGATTAATACAATGTACTGCGGCCATTTGCATGGTCTCTAGGGACTCCGTTGAGCCTGAGAGTTGGTTGGGTTAGGTTAGTGGGGCGAGAGAGAGCGAGAGAGATAGAGGGGGGGGGGGTGCAAGACAGCTTTGCTGTTGTGTAGATGCACGCAGAATATGCATTAATGAGAACACAAACAAAGCTTGATTTGCGTTTACAGCAGTACTTTGGAGTGCTCTGGAGTCACCAGTGAAAGAACCTTTACTTCCATTCCACATGTATTTACTGTTTTGGTTTGTAGCAAACATAAAAATCAGCTTATTACAATATTATATAAAAAATAGCTTTGTCAAAAAGTATCCTAAAATCATTTCAAAACGAAATGATTTCAAAGACCAGTGCAGTTTGGTGCATGACAGCTGCTTGTAATCATTGTTTTACATGGCATGTGCTTGTTATGCACCCCTCCCATTTCTAATCGCACAACATTTGCACTTCCTGAGAGACATCCAACTAACAACAGTTGCTGCCAATTAACCACTCACAGATGTGTGTGTGTGTCGTCTACCAATAATTTCTCTGCTCTGCTGACAACAAAAGCATCTTAAGAACATACTTAAAAGATTCTGTGTCGTCCTGTTTATTTCTTTGTTATTGAGATGCAAAGCTAAAAAACAGACAAGCAGGCACAGGGCCCAAAAATGCACCTCTGAATACTGTCTGGGACCCGCTGATCCTGCACTTTTAAAGTACCTGCCACCCAGGCTGCTACCCACAGGAAACAATGGCCCTGAGTGTCTGCTTGGTGTACCCATGTACATAGACAGAGGGTCTCATCAGGGGTTGGGTGTTGTGGTAAAAATGCGCTGGTAACGGTATTACCCCTTGCATTACTGCACTGCCAAATCCTGAGTTTGGGGGAAACACAGAGGATTTACCTCCAGTGCTAAGCGGGAGGTGAATGTGCTGACATTCTGCCCATGTTCGGTTCAATTACCATGGCGCAATTAATGCTGCAGTAAATGCTCAGAAAATGCCCATTGAGCCCCATGGACTAAAGAAAATGGAGACTTACAGCGCCATCGTAACTTGGGATCCGCTGTTCATAGCGCCGGACCAAGTTGCGGTAACGATAATTGCTTTGGCTGGTATCCTGGCAAATTTACAGCTGGGATACCACCCTACTTCTGATGAGGCCCAGAGTTTGTAAACTGTACAAACACATTTGCTCATCTTGGACATTGGTTTAGAGTCCCTGCAGCCCACAATGAGTTCCTATCAGATTCTTGCACTGAGAAAACGCTTTCTGGGTTGTTTGCAGCACTTCTTTAAATATGCAGCACACCATAGCTTATCATGCATGTATACAAGAAGTTGTTATCTTCACATGCACTCATGGCAATGGGCCGCATTATAAGTTTGGCGGTGCAGGAAAAGTGCCAGTAAAAGTTGCGGTAATTCCGTTACTGCCACTTTTCCTGCACCGCCAAATTACTAGTTTGCTGGTGGGGGTTCACTGATTTACCTCCAACCAACCTGACTGATGAACACTAGAATCCTGGCTCACTCAATGTAGCAAATAAGACAAAACCTTGTCCAGCTTCCACCTAGCTGGGTCTATACCCTCCTCTGGGCCCAAACACATAACCTTTTCCATTTTCTAAAGTAAGCTGTGTTTGATGTCGATACCTGGAATGAGTCAGAATCCTCATGAACCCCTGAGGTACTCACACATGTCCATACTCTAGGAACCTAGGAGCCAGGCCGCCATGGTGAGACAAGGTGAGCTCCGTGGAGATATTTCACCTTGCTGGCTTGACAACGGATGTGAGGGGGAATTAGGTGCTTCTCCACTGATGTCTCTACCAAAGTTGACAAACTCACGTCAGGGCGATTAATATCATGGTCCAACGCTCTTTTTTTCAACGTGTGAACTATTTTTGGCTATCAATGGCAGCTAGGGGAATCGAATAGGGAAACTTGAGTCCAATTCACTGGAAATGACCCTTTCTGAGTGCACTCAGAGGCAAACAATGTGCATGTTCTGTCATCCTTTGTTTCCAAAATGTCTGTGTTGCGGCCTCCCCCAATGTTGGAAAAGAATATCCGTTGTTGCCTGTTCCAGTTCCCATTAATGAGTTGGAAAAGTAGTCTCCTCGGGTGATCCACCTGAATGGTGTTCCGCAACCATTGAAACTTGGAGTCTGGCAGCCCATGTCCACAGTTGCTCGATATCCCCTAGGAGACATGGTACAATCATGACCAAAAAAAAGGCCAATACTGAGAATAATCAAATGGGACTATATGTCCCAGCAACCCTTCTGAAAGAATGTGCGCAAGGCATCAAAACTCTACAGAGGAAATGTCTCCACAAGCTTCCCAGAGCAAAAGAAAATCACTTGCTTGCTTACCCCATGCAAACAATGCGAGCAAACTCAGTGAAAAATCCAAGTTGGTACAACAAGCTACAAACTCAACCATCTCCAGCAAGAGAGCCTTGCCGCATGAGGACTCCCCTTTCATGGTTAACCAATGGGGGAGTGGCAATGACAAACCAATGAATAGGATAATTGAATGCTTATTACCCAAGGCCCAATCAGAACAGGGGAACTTGAAACAGGATAAGTGAATGCTTATTATCGAGGGCCAATCAGAAGTAAATTTACAAGCTAGCCCACATCCTTTCTTGGACCCAGAGTTGGTAGACCTATCTACCATAGACCTATCTACCAGTGCTCCCTGCCTGGAACGGAGACCACTGCCTGAGACAGGGGAGCGTTTAAGGATTGTACACCGAAAAGAAGTAGAGGTCCTGGTGGTGCCTTTGAGAGAAGGGAAATAGTCCACATGGAAGAAAGTGGACATTTTGCTTGGGCTGGTAACGCAATAACTTTGGTATATGAGGGCTGGGAAAGATAAGCTGCCGGAGAGATGCCGTCTGGGAAACTGAGCCCAAAGCGAGAGGACTAAAAAGGAGGGAAAAGCTGATGAAAAGGAAGCAAGGAGAATCCAGGTGGAGGGTAAAACCTTGCCAAAAAAGGAACCCTTGGACATTTTGAAAAGTGTTCAAAATAAAAACCTGATGAAAAGGAGCCAGTGAACTTTTCAGAGTGGAGAAAGAAAAGCATGGTGAGAACGGTGTGCTGAACCGGAGAAGAAACCCATTGATAAAGAAAGAATATGGTGATGTGAGTACTCATCAAAGGAGACTGAGCGCATGTATTGTTGTAGAGTGTTTTGAAAGAGGGCTGGACCTGTTAGTTGTAGTTTTTGTCTCTATATTTGGACCAAGGACTTTATGGAATTTCCGTTTGGCCAGAACAGGGTTAGCCAAGTGGCCAAAGGACTTCATAAGAAGCGGTTTGGAACTTTTCAGTTTTCCATCATTCTTATATTTTATTTTGAACTTTTGAATACAGTAGGGTGTCCCTGAAGTGACAAGAACTGCTTAAGATAAGGGTTTTACATTTATTGGTCATGGACGTGTTATGGTATTAGGGAACTCGCTGATCCCTTCAGGTTGTGTTGACCCATCCCTGACATCGTGTGAAAGACTTCCCCTTTTTGGTTTTAGTGATTTTTCCTAGATCATATTGACTCTTGCTCAACCACAACCCAAGGAAATTACTGTCAGTAAAGGCTTTGTTATGCATAATTACATTTACCTTGCTAAAGTCATTGCTCAGCATCACCACACATGCCTTTGTTAAGTTGTTTTTCCAACAGGCTAGTGCCTCCCCAATTCTCTCTATAACTTCAGCGATATAAACCATTCTCGTGCTATTTGTCATCATTGCAGACTTAACCCATTCTGCAGTATTTTCATTTTTAGTCTGCATAAAGGGATTACATACAAAATGACATGAGACCTGACTTTGATTGTTGACCCGAACCAGACCCAATTCGCCATGTCCGCTGATACAGACATCGTCTATTAGATGGATATAATCAAGTGGCGCATTGTATCCACACTTTCTCCCAGAAATTAAATCGGTTTGCTTGGCTGAAATTATCATTTTTCCATTTACCATTTACCTAATTCTTAAAACAAGTGAACTGTACACTGTACTGCTCCTTAGCGATGCTTCACACTGTAGCCCTGAAGCAGCTAATCATCTAGGTGGGAGCATGCATTAAATCCCTCCCTTCAAAACTGAGCTGCTATGGCAGCCATGAGTTTCATAAATATGCTGTTTGCTGAACGCAGTCCAAAAGGCAACAATTGCCAATCTTCCAAGGCAATGAGGAATCTGAGCTATTTCCATGGTTTGGGATATGGAAATATGCCTTCGGATGGTCTGGGGTAATAAGTAGTCTCTCTATTCCACCTGGGGAAAGCTGTACGCTAATGTTCGAATAGATAATGTTATTAGTTGTATGCTTTTGTGCATATACTTTAAGTCCATAAGCAGCCTCATGCCTTTGCTAGGATTCTTTACCTGGATGTAGCAAGAGTATAATCCCGTTCCTCTTTCTGACTACAGTATTATCTCCACCACTTAATCTTCCTTCATTGGTGTTACCTACTCCCTGAGCAATTGTTCCTGAAATCCCTGCAGATGACTTTGGTATTGAATATCGAGAAACCACTTATTTGATATGATCTGCCTCATCTTGATGCAAAATGGGATATGTTACCTCCCAGTGATGATGTTTGGGGAGGATTGCAAAGGAGAGAGTCAAGTTCTTTTGGACTGTGATGTCCTCGGTTTTGTTCCTCCTCTACCTGGTCACTGTTAAGAGTAACTGTACTGTGAATAAGGCTGACAAGATTTGTTCTGGTTATATGGTGGCCCTGAACATGTTGTCATCTCTGTATCTGTTCTCACCGCTGTTAACATGTTGTTGACCCCCTTGCCAAAAAGTTGAATCTGTTAAAAGGGCAGTATAAAACTTTAGCCTGGACATCGGGCCTGAAGTTTGAACTTCTTAACCATAACTGCCTTTGCATTACTTTACCCTGACAGGAATTTGCAAAAGCCAGTGACCGCAACGTCATGAGCCATCTTCATAGCATGCTTAGATGCCAGTCTGCCCACTTTCAAAATATTTTCTCTTTCACTTGTTTTTCGTGTGGAAGGAATTCCAGGCTTTTGGCCGTCTTCTCCTACTGTTCACGGTCAGACCTACAGTGAGCATCGAGTTCAGTAATTCCCCTACTCCACGCTAAACTCTTCAAAAATGTTATATCATGTTTATTGGCGTTATTAGTGGACAGAAATTCCTGGTCTAAATGTGTGCACGTATTGCATTCATAAACAGGTTTCCACATGAGTGTATTCAATAAACAGAGATTGCATACATGATCAAATTGCCAGTCCAAAAATATACAAACAATGTGTTCACGAGCAAAATATATGAAGTTCTGTCCACTAATAACGGCAATAAACATTAACTGTTCTCAGGCAGACTAGTGTAAGCGATCTTTTAGCCTCAGACATACACAAGTGTTGAACCTAACATTTTTGAAAAGTTTAGCGCGGAGTAGGGGAATTACTGAACTATTTGATATACATGCAGTTGGGCTGGGGTAGCCCTTCCATTCCACCTAAACCGCAGCCATCACTCTATCTCTAACATTTTGTTCAGTTATTGTGACCAATATACCACCTAACCGGCTGAAGTCTCAGTGCACTCACAAACCAGGTAGCCCACACTTTCTTGACTCTATAGTGAGCATGATCTCAGCATTTGCCAGCCTTGGGGCTAATGAGGATGTCGAGGAATCTTTCCTTCCTAAACTCGCTGGTTTCCAAGAGTTCTTGCCTAGTGGTGCTGACATCAAGATGTCTAGATTGATGGATCTCCTCCTCACTGCTGCTGCTACCATGGTTCACTGGTGATGTTACACCCCATGAACACATCGGGTCATTATCTTTAAGGTCCTTGCCTGTCTGGGCCTGCTCATCTGTAAGCATTTCAATCGAAACCACCAATGCAGGAAACAATTCCAAGTGCTCCAACACTGGACGATACACCGCGTCCCAGAGCCACAACTTCGCTCACCATAAGTAGCCCATCCGGACTTCATAACGCTGCTCATGAGCACTTGCTCCCCTCAAAGATGGCAGCCGCAGACCCAGAGCTTCCTGCCGACCCAGCAGCCTCCCCAGATGGTACTCCAGCTCTCCCCACCGGCCCTTCTGATTGGGCTACAGACCAGCACAAATCAGGCATTACCATTCGCAGGCAGGTGAAGCCGGACCCCTGCAAGTCCCACCTCTAAGGCTCTTGCCTGTCTGGGCCTTTCCAGGCATAAAGGGCCTTCTCCAGCTCTGCACTACCTTTGTTCCATCCTCCACTGCTTAACTGGAGCAGCCATCAACCACTGCTCCTACCTATAGCAGGCCTCTATACTTACTGCCTCAGCCTACCACCTCCACAGCCCCACCTCGCACCTGCATCTGGCCTAGCCCCCTGCTCACAGCCACAGGTAAGCATGTTATTGCTTCAGCAAGCCACAGCATGAAACCTATCCTAAACCCCTATGGCACTACCTTTCCCCCATATCACCCATACACGCTTTCTAGCCACTCCTCCCCAACTCTACCACTATCTCAAACCCCTCCTTTACGCCTTCTCAATCTGCCATCGTAGGCAAACTGACAGTATCTGACACTCTGCAGTTTCACCACACCCTGACTCTTCATCTCTCTCACTCAGCCAGACCTCTCAACCCCAGTATCTCTCTCCCGTCCTGCCACCCATCACCAACCCCACCTCCACCTCCACCACCATACCGAAACCCACCTACTCCCTACCACCATTAACCCTCACGCGAACATCCACCACACAGTCATGGGTTTATTTTTAGGGGGGACTCTTGTAGCACACCTTTTTGTCCCACTCACTTAGCAGTGGCCCCTTTCATTTAGATGCCATGTTCCCCCCCCAACATTTTCTGCAAACTTCCTCCACTCTACGCAGCTCATGCCAACACCCTTACCAAACCTATACCCTCCAAGCACTGTCTTGGCCTGCACAGACTCACTCACTTGCGCACTCGCACCAGCCCTGCGTCACTCCCCCACTTGAGCTCACACCAGTCCTCTGCCTTCAAAGGAAAGAACACTCTCCTCTCACACCAGACTGTCACCCATCCCATCACACAAACCTCACCCTCTCCTGCCAACCACCCACTCCCTCTCTACAGCCCCACCATACCCGGTACCCACGCACACACCCACAGCCTTCATTGCGCCTTCATCAATGCGCGCTGACTCTGTGCACGTGCCATTGATGTATGATGTGATATAATATGATATGGCATTTATAACGCGCCGATACACAAGTGTTTCAAGGCGCGACGAGGCAAGGGGGGGGACAAAGGGAGGACAGACAACGTTCCTACTAGGCCAGGTGTCATTCAGATCGCGCTAGTGCAAGGGAAGGGGGGAAAGGAAAAGTGCACAGGGGGAAGGGAGAGGGGAAAGTGCAGTACATGGGAAGTGGGATAAATAAGACACATAAAACAGCCAGCTAGTGGCAGTGCAAGGAAGTGCAGACGTAAGTGCTGATAGGGGGACTGAAGGGATATAGAAAAACGGTCCCCAAGTGCAGGCGTTGCAAGGGAGGCAGTGCAGGTGGGTAATTGACGGGGCCTGGGCCAGAGATCAGAAAGGGTGGCCAGGTAACCAGTGCAATTTCAGTCAGGAATTTAGCAAGGGAGGGAAGGAGAGAAAGCAGAAGCAAAGAGGAAGGTTTTGAGGTGTTTCCGGAACCACAGATGGTTCTCCTCGAGTTTCAGGGAGGCAGGAAGGCTGTTCCAGAGAGAGGCCCCTGCCGAAGAGAGTGATCTGCCACCAACTCGTTGCTTGGAGAAGCGACTGACCCTAAGGGAGTTGGAGGCAGATGAGCAAAGAGCTCGAGAAGGAAGATATTTAGGAAGAGAGAGTGGAAGGTATTGCGGCCCCAAACCCCAGAAGGCCTTGTGTACAATGCAGAGGGATTTTGAACTTAATCCTTGCAGCCACTGGGAGCCAATGCAGAGATTTCAGTCCTGGAGAGATACGATCCCTGGGCTTGAGGCCAAGGACAAGCCTTGCAGTCCTGTTCTGGATAAGTTGCAGAGGGAGGAGAGTGGAAGCAGGCAGATTTAGATAGAGGCTGTTGCAGTAATCCAGCTTGGAGAGGACCAGGGCTCTGGAGACAGTGAGCTTCTGGGGGAAGTAGAGGAAAGGAAGAATACCTCTAAGGAGGTGCAGCTGGTAGTGTGACTTCTTAGAGACGTCAGAGATGTGAGGGGAGAAGGAGAGTGCAGAGTCGAAGATGACCCCAAGGTTTTTAGCCTTGCAGGTGGGAGTGGGAAGAGAGCCAAGAGAGGCCGGCCAGAGAGCTGCAGGGAAGGAGGGAGTGGGTGTGCCGATGAGTAGAATCTCAGTCTTACTGGTATTAAGGCAGAGGTCGTTGGCGGCACACCATTCCTGGATGCACACAGACAGTCAGAGATGAGGGAAGGAGAGGAGGAGGCCGAGGGTAGCCTGAAAATGAGCTGGGTATCATCCGCATAGCACTGAAAGTTGGGACAGAGAGTGGCAATGCGGTGGGCAAGGAGTGCCAGGTATTGGTTGAACAGCCATGGAGAGAGGTTAGATCCCTCGGGGACACCACAGGTAGAGAAAAAGATGTCAGAGAGGAAAGACCCAAGTTGGACCTGGGAGGGTCGGTCGGAGAGGAAAGAAGTCAGCCATGCCAGAGCCTGACCAGTGATACCCAGGTTATCACAGAGATGGTTGAGCAGGATGGCATGGTTGACAGTGTCAAAAGCAGAAGCGAGATCAAACAAGATAAGAATGCAAGGGGTGTTAGATTCGAGGTTAGTGAGCAGGTCTTCACAGATGTTCAGGAGAGCAGTTTCCGTGCTTCTGGCAGCTCTGAAGCCAGACTGATGGTCATGAAGACAACCAACAGATTCAGTGTGGAGATTGAGCTGGGAGATGGCCAGTTTTTCCAGGAGCTTGCCCAGGAAGGGAGTGATGGAGATAGGGTGATAGTTAGCCGGGCAGGAGGGGTCGGCGGAGGGTTTCTTAAGAATAGGGTGCACAAGGGAGTGCTTCAGGGGGAAGGGAAGACACCAGTGGCGAAGGAGTGATTGCAGAAATCCTCCAGGGCAGGAGCCAGGGAGTCGATGTGATCCTTGATAGTTTTGGAGGAACAGGGGTGAACCTGTTTCGACAAGACTTTCATAGATCAGACTTGTCTAGAAACCTCGTCTGGAGAGAAAAGGGGAAAGGCCGAGAAGGAGGGATGGATGCAGAAGGGCCAGAAGAAGAGCAGGGAATAGCGGGAGGGGGGTGAGAGGAGGAGAGTGAGGACAGGATGTCCTGAGTTTCTGAAATGAAGTGAGAAGCCAGTGCCGTGCAGAGGGCCTGGGAAGGGACAGGAGAGGTAGAGACTGCGGCAGGATTGGCCAGTTCCTTGCAGATTTTAAAGAGTTCAACCGAGTTATTAGATGCCGCAGAGATGCAGGCTTGGATATGAGCTCTCTTCTTGGTGAGGACGGAGAGCCGGTATTGCCTTTGCAGCAGGCGGCAGGCCAGTTTGTCAGAGGATGAACTTGAAGCACGCCATTTCCTCTTGGCAACCCTACACTTGCGTTTTAGGGTGACGAGGTCTGAGTCATACCAGGAGTTACACTTGGCTTTGGGCTTCAGGAGGATTCTCATGACAGGGGCAAGGATATTGAGATTATCAGATATAGAAGAGTGGAGCATGGAGAGGGCTCTGTCAGGGTGAGAGTCAGCCAGGGGGGAGGAGGGGGTGAGAAGGCGGCGGCGAAAGCCTCAGCTGACATGCGCTTCATGGGTCGGGTGACCGAGAAGGTGGGTGGCAGTGATGGAGGTGGCTTGGCCTGCGGGGTGGGGAGGGTGAGGTGGGATGATAGGACAAAGTGGTCACTCCAGGAGAGAGGAGTGGAGAGAGGGACAGAGAGTACATGACCTTATCAAAGACAAACACCTGGCCATCCTAGCTGTCACAGGAACCTGGCTGTAAAACACGACGGGGCCAGCCATCTACCTACCCATCCCTAGCAGATGCACTATCCTCAGATCAGACAGGCTTGTACAAACCAGGTGGCAGAGTAGCCCTCATATTCAAATCCAGCCTGCCCATCAGAGAACTTCCCACACCCACCCTACTAGGTTACAAGCTCCTCCTCACCAAACTCCCATTTAGCCCCAAAACTACTATCAATCTCATTCTCCTCTACCAACACCCCAATAATTAAGTTCCCCCAAATCTGATTCACCCTTCTTCCTTACCCCCATCATCAAACCCACAACCAAACTCATCCTGCTTGGAGAGTTCCACACTTGTATTCAATAACTCTGGAGGCTACAGATCAGCTGAACTCACCACCACCTTCACCGAAATGAACCTCTGTCAAATAGTAACCTCCCCCACTCACACCAAAAGGTGCACCCTGGATTGTCAATCTTAAATCCAACCTCTTCATCACTGCCTCCAAACCCCTCCCCTGGTGTGACCATTCTATGATCGATTACAGTATCTTGCATGATCAAAACCCTTAAGCTCAGACCTCTGCCCCCTTCCAATCAGAGCACGCAATACCCACAAATTCACTAATACAGTACTAGCTCAAACCATTTTGAGTTTGCTCACTTCGCACACAAATCTCTGCGACCCGCAGTCCCACATCATCGCCTATAACTCTATCCATCTAAAAGCACTAGAACAACATGCCCCATACAAAACCATGATCCCAAAAAAGCTACCACATGATAACAATTGGTTCTCAGAGGAACTACAATCACATTGTAGACAAAAATGCGCCCTTAAGCTTCTCTGGAGAAAACACCCCTCCACAGTCAACAAATATGCCTCCATCGCCTCTGCCAAAGCCTACAAAGCTGCTCTAATCTCTATCCAATCCAACACCTACAATACTAGGATCACTGAAGCAAACACCAATGCCAGAGAGCTCTTCAAAATTCTCAAAGAACTCGAGGCACCTGTTCCCCCATCTCCCACTTCGCTAAAGACAAACCGGGTGCACTACCATTCAGTCAGCCCTCTCAGACAAAACATGCAATTTGCAAGAAAAAACCTTTGCCAAGAAATCCTAACTCACCTTTAAAAAAACCTCTGCCGACTCTGCCAGCCCCACTATCCCACTGTTGAAGGCCCCCTTCAATTTCTCCTCTGTCACCCTTGCAGATATCTGTAAAACTATCCAACTCCTCAAACCTTACAACTGTAAAGGTAATGTCTGCCCAGCACACATTATCAGACTCTGCTCGAGACATTCACTCCCATCATTTCTGAATTAATTAACGCCTCATTTGCCTCAGGTATTGTACCCTAAAATATTAAAGAACCCTGGGTTACCCCACTTCTCAAAAAACCTTGCCCTCGACACCAACTACTGCTCTATCACAGCAGTCCCCATCCTTCTTAAAATACTGGACCGCACAGCATACACTCAAATCCAAGCCTTCCTCAATGAAAACAACTTGCTCGGCACCCACCAGTCCGGCTTCAGACCTAATCACAGTACAGAAACAGCCCTCCTCAACCTGAAAATTCAACTTGACAACATCCATCACTCAGGCAACCTTGCACTCTTGCTCCTCCTGAACCTCTTGGCCACTTTTGATCTTGTTGATCATGACATCCTGTGCAAGCAACTCAATATTTATTCATTTTATTTATTTATTGTGCATTTGTTAGGCGCTTATACAACAAGTAAATTGTGCTTCAAAGTGCCCACATGGCAACAGGGAGGGAACATGGGATTGAAAAACAATATATACACTGGAGGATAAAGACAAAACTACTATGACTTGTGAGTATTCACAACGTGCAAGTGCAGAGAGAGAAGAGTGGAAGAGGGAGTGGGGTAAGTCCTGGAGTGTCCATTCTCGTGGGTGAGCAGCAGATGTAAGAGCCAGGAATAGTAAGTGCAAGGGAGATTTGAGCTGCAATAAGCAAGTAAGTAAGTGCAGGCCTACAATGGCATAGGCCAGTGGGTGCCGAGGCAAGTGCTATGTGTTAAGCAGAAGCTGAGGCAATTGGGTGTGGGAGGCCAGGGCCCACAGGACACATAAGGACCCTGGTCACCAATCCCAGCAACTGTGTGGTTAGTAGAGATGGGAAGATGGGAAGGAAGGAGTAAAAAGGGAAGTCTTGAGGAGCTTCCAGAATTTGAGGAGGCCCTGCTCAAGACGAAGAGGAAGGGGGAGAGTGTTCCACAAGAGGGAGCCATCAGAAGCAAGAGATCGGCCTGCAGCCCTCTGTTTAACGTAATGCTTCACACACAGAGATTTAGTTCCAGAGGAACGTAGAGGTCCAGAGGGAAAATATTCAGTAATAGCAAGTTACAGATAGCGTGGCCCCTGGCCCCAGACAGCCTTATGGATGATGCAGTGGGATTTGAATTTAATCTGTGCAGCAACCGGGAGCCAAGTGAAGAGTTTATAGGGCAGGAGAGATGTAGTCTCTGGGCCTGAGGCCAAGGATAAGTCGTGCTGCCCCATTCTGGATTAGCTGGAGGCGTCGTAGAGAGGAAGAGGGTAGATTCAAGAAATGGCTGTTGCAGTAGTCAAGCCTGGAGAGAACCAGAGCTCTGGTCATGTTGAGCTTCTGGTGGAAAGTGGGAAAAGGGAAAATTCCTTTGAGAAGGAAGATTTGAAAGTTGGACTTCTTGGCAATGTCCTGGATGTGAGGGAGGAAGGATAGAGAGGAGTCAAAGATGACTTCAAGGTTTCTGGCTTCAGATGAAGGAGAAGGGGGAGAGTCCATAGAGGATGGCCAGAGTGAGAGGAAGAAAGAGGGAGCAGGTGTCCCAATAGAAAGGACCTCAGTCTTGCTGGCATTGAGGCAGTGATCATTTGCACCACGACTGAATGGCAGATAGGCAGTGCGGGATGAAGGAAGAAGCAAGAGAGTCAGCAAGAAGTTTGAAGAAGAGTTGGGTGTCGTCTGCGTAGCACTGGAAATTGGGGCAGAAGAAGGAAATGATGCATGCCAGTGGAGCAAGGTAAGTGTTAAAGAGCCAGGGGGAAATGTTGGAGCCCTGGGGGACACCACGGATGGAGTAGGAGGTAGGCGAGGAGAAAGTGCCCAGAATAACCTGGGATGGACAATCAGTTAGGAAAGAGGTCAGCCAGTCCAGTGCCCACTCCGAAATACCCAGGGTATCATGGAGTTGTTTTATGAGGATAGAGTGGTTGACCGTGTCAAAGGCAGAGGAGAGATTAAGTAGAATGAGCACAGCTGGAGAATTGGAATCAAGGGATGCGAGCAGTTCTTCGCAGGTGTTCAGAAGAGCAGTTTCCGTGCCTCTGAATGCTCGGAATCCAGATTGATGGTCGTGAAGACTGCCACCAGGTTCAGTGTGTGAGGTTTGTTGGGGTAGGCCAGCTTCTCCAGGAGGTTCCCAAGGAAGGGGGTGATAGAAATAGGGTGGTAATTAGCGGGACAAGTAGGATCTGCTGAAGTTTCTTTAGGACGGGGCGCACAAGGGAGTGCTTGAGGGAGGAGGGGAAGGATCCAGAAGCAAAAGGTTGGTTGCAGAAGTCAGCAAGAGTGGGGACAAGAGAGCCAATGTGGTGCTTGATGGTTCTGGAGGAGCAAGGGAGACCTGTTTGGAGGAGACTTTCTTGGAGTGGTCAACTCTGGTCACCTCATCGGGTGTGACAGGGGAGAAGGAGGAGAGAAAGGAAGATGGAGGGTGAGAGGGCATGGGAGGCAGGGGGTAGGAGAGGGGTTGGGGGAGTGAATAGCAAGGGTGCTCAGGATGTCCAGAGTTTTAGTGGTGAAGTGTGTGGCCAATGCGTTGCGGAAAGGTTGGCTAGTTCCCTGCAGATTTTAAAGAGTTCAGCCATGTTGTTGGATGCACCCTATACCCGAGCCTGGGTGTGGGCCCTTTTCTTGGCGTAGATGGAGAGTCTGTAATGCCTTTGGAGCAGGCGGCTGGCCAGTTTGTCAGAGGGTGTGCCTGAGGTTTGCCACTTCCTTTCCGCAGCTCTGCACTTGCGTTTCAGGGTTACAAGTTCGGAGTCGTACCAGGTATTAGTTTCAGATGGATCCTCATGACTGGGGCAAGAATTTCCAGAGTGTTAGTAATGGCCAGATGGCGGTTGCTGAGAATAGACTCAGAACTAGAGTCAGGGGTGACGGGCGAAAGAGGGATGAAGGTGGATGCGAAGGCAGCAGCTGATACTCGTTTCATCTGACGGATGTTCGTGAACGAGGTTGGCATGGCTGGAGGGGGTGCAATCAGCGGTGCAAGGGGACCCAGATAAGAAGAGAGGAGAGAGTGGTTGGACCAAGAGAGGGGTGTAACCAGAGGGGGGGAGAGAGGTCAGAGTGTATGAGGGCGTCCAGAGTGTATCCAGCCGCGTGGGTTGGACCAGAAGGGAGAATGGAGAGGGATAAAGAAGTACAGAGGTCAAGGAAGAGAGTGGATGCTGTGACAGGGGAGTCCAATTGGATGTTGAAATCCCCCCAGAGGAGGAGATTGGAGGTGGTTGAGAGGAGAGAGGAACAGAAATCTGCCCATTCAGAGAGGGACAGGGTGGTGGTGCTGGGGGCCTGTAGATAGTGCCAGTGGTCAGAGAGGAGGAGGAAGAAATGACCAACTTGGGTGGCTATGATGGAGCAAGGAACCCACTCAGGGAAGATTAAGGCAACCCAACCGCCAGCACGACAGGGTTGTGGCTTGGTAATGATCTTGAAGCCATCAGGGAGATGGTAGTCAAAAGCAGTGACTAAGCTGGCATTGAACCATGTCTCGGTAAGAGCGAAAATGTCGAGGTCAGTGTCTTCAAGAAAGAGACAGATGTTGGTGGAGTGTATGTTGGCTGAGCAGGTGTTAAGAGTAGCCAGGTGAAGGAGGTCTCTGCCTTTAAAGGTTTTCTGAGGTGGAGTACAGTAGCGTGGTACACCAGTCAGAGAGAATGGTAGGGGGGAGGCAGGTGAAGGAAGGACGTTAATGAGGGATGCCAAGCACCTGTCAAAGAGCAGGAGGTTGGGTTGAGGACCCGAACAAAGATAGTGCCTGTGTGGTAGACATTAATGATGCAGCGTGATAATGAGAAGCCGGCCAAGAGGACTTCCCACTTGGTGCCACCATTAATGGGAGAGGATGTGAAAGGGAGGGGAGTGGAGATGAGATGAGGAGTCCATAGATCTGGGGAGGGGACAAAGAAAAGGATGTTGGTGAAGACCTGTCTAGAAGTTGCACTGACATAGGTGTCAGCGATCGGTAGGCCAGGGTTGGCTCTCAGTATATCTTTAGTGCTTTGTTCTTCCAGACTTTGTAAGAGAGGGAGGGTAGATGATAGTGTATCAGTTGGAGAAGATAGGGGAGATGGTGAGTGTTATCCGGGTGGCAGAGGATAGTTGACGGAAAGGAGAGGAGATGCTGTACTGCACAGTTCTTGCCCAACTCACAAGGCAGTCTAGTGGTTACATGAGGGGCACAAGATGCAATGCAAAATATTGGGTGCAGGTTATTAAAAAACACACCTAGGTTTGAAAATCAAAACAGGGCACAAAATGCAATGCAAAATATGGGGTGCAGGATGTTGAAAACCACACTTAGGTTTGAAAATCAAAAATAGGGCACAAAATGCAATGCAAAATATGGGGTGCAGGATGTTAAAAGACACACCTAGGTTTGAAAAACAAAAACAGGGCACAAAATACAGTCAGGAAAGGAAGATAAGGTGAGACCGGAGGCAGAATGAGAGATGCACAGTAAATGTTTGAATTATTAGTGGAGGAGGCAGTTGAGGAGTTCAGCCATCACACACTTGATGACTTGCAGGCAGCGTGGGGCCCTAGGGGTACCGGATCGAGTTGGCAGCTGCTGCCTCATGATGCAAGGAGAGGTGGCCAGATGGAGCAAACCCTCTGAGACCTCCCTGGCACAGACATGGCCTTAGATGTGGGCCTTGGGAGGCGGGCCAGCATTTTCTGCCGGCTTGCCTTTTTGGGCCTTTTGCTGGCAGAAGGCCCAATCACAGTAGGCCTTCCCCCAGGAGAGCAGGCACTCCAGTGCCTGAGATCAGGGGCAGCCATGATGTAAAAGCAGGAGAAAGGCCTTCAATAAGCATACAGCTGCAAATACAAACACTGCCAAAGCGTTTTTTCAAACGAAGAGTCTTTTCACAATTAAATTACTGATTTTTTGTTCACTGAGGAGATATAAGAGTGCACCATGCGTCGTTATGCAGGGTGTTAAAGCTCAAGGGCTTACCTTTTATGTCAGTGGTGGTGTGGGGAGCCCTCAAGCCTTGTGATGGAGGAAAATAGGCCTGTGCTGGCTGGCTGGCATCACAGTGTAATTGTAGCCAATATGAATTCCCATTTCACCCCTGAGGCAACTACATGGATGAAGTCCTTCCTGACCAATCAATCATCCAGACTCCCCATCAGCAATTTAATTTATTTTATTTTTGCATTGATTTCAGTGCACATAGCCCCGAGGCATCTAGGCGCTAGTTATAAAAAGTGCATGGCACATTGGTGAAGTGCAAGAATAAACATATGGTTACAGACATAAAATGGGGTGTGCATACAGACTGGCAAAACCTCACCTTGTGTTATAGGGGGCTATATCAGGCAACAAATGAGTCAAATAAATATTATTACACAGACTGGTAAAGCCTCGCCTCATGTTACAGGGGGCTACATCAGGCAACACATGAGTCAAATAGATATGATTACACAGACTGGCAAAGCCTCGCCTCGTGTTACAGGGGGCTACATCATGCAACTTATGTGTCAGATAGGTACGGGTACACAGACTGGCAAAGCCTCGCCTCATGTTACAGGGGGCTGCATCAGGCAGCATATGAGTCAAATAGGTATGATTACACAGACAGGCAAAGGCTTGCCTCATGTTACAGGGGGCTACATCAGGCAGCATATGTGTCAGATAGTTACGATTACACAGACTGGCAAAGCCTCACCTTATGTTACAGGGGGTTACATCAGGCAGCATATGAGTCAAAAGGGTAGGATTACACAGACTGTCAAAGCCACACCTCATGGAGTGAGGGACAACATCAAATAGGCTACCACACAGTAAGGACTCCGCCAGTAAGTGAAAATAAGCAGTGAGCATTGAGGGAAGGTCTCACCCACGAGAAGGGCACTCTAAAGCACATGAAATGAAAATGGCTGCACAGATTTAAAGTCACCTAAATTCAATTTTTGCAGAAGGCCACCAAGGCACAATAGACGAAAATGGCTGCACAGATGTAAAGTCACCTAAATTCGATTTAGGTGATCAGCCATGACTCACAAGTGTTCTGCAGGTGTGCAAAGGTTCCACAGGCCCAGGATTGCGGGGTCAGACTCTGCCTTCATGAGACCAGGAAACTGTTCCATGTTGTGCTGCAGGGCTGAAGGGAGGAAGGGACCCATGGAGCCCACGAGGCCCAGACAGGAGCCTTACTGAGGGGCCTTTGTGTGGGGGCCGGCTTTCACCTGCCGGCTATCATGATAGGCTCCTTGTAAGTGAGGCTGCCCAATCCCACAGGTGCCTGGTGAGGCATAGCAGGACTCCCCTGCAGGAGGCAGCGTTGGCCATCTTGGACTGACTTTGGTTCCAAGTCAAATAAATAGCCAAATGGCTACTACAGAGTTGTTGTCTCTCAATAATTACTGCCCCACACTTGTGCCGCACCAAAGGAGATGTAAAAGCACATTTAGAAAATGTGGAATGTGCTGAGTGCTTGTTGCTCGAAATTCGATTTTACCCATTTATGGCAAGTAAATAAACATACTTAATGGTTTTCAATGGCAAGTCAGTCCTGGATGATCGATAGGTGGAACTGGAGTAGGCGTTTTCATGAGTTTCAGAAGGCAGACCACAGTTGAAAGGTTGACTGATAGGTCTTGGGGAAAGGTTTTCCCTATTCTTCATAGGAGCAGGAGTAGACGTGTGACAATAGGCCATGAGGGTATTAGATATGGGAAGGTTATCTTCAAGGGAGAATGGGGCATATCATGTCTCACCTGATGAAGCCAGGGCATCTCCCCAGAGGCTGTTCCCCAGCCCCCATGTGTTCCTCCTTCATATAGCCTCCTGCAGGATGAGGATTAGGTAGTGGCCGCCATTCCAAGGCCACACGGGAGTAGGTCACTGCCAGGAAATCAATGATTACTCCATCGGATTCATCACAGTAGCCAGTGTAGACTATGTAATACTGGCATGTTATGCTCAAATTGCTTCATTCTGAGAAGTGGTTTTGCAGCGGCATTTTTAACTCTTTGAAGTTGCCTCATTAAGTAATCTGGGAGTCCGAGATAGAGGCTGTTGGCATAGTTTAGTTTGGATAATATTAGAGAAATGATGGCCAAGACCCTGAGGGTGAATGTTAAGTAAGGTAGGATGTTCCGTAGCATGCGCATTTAGGATAAACAGCTTCTGATGATGACTCAATCTGCGGATCAAGAATGAGGGGTTTGTCCATTGTGGTTCCAAGTATCCGTACTGTGGTCGATTGGATCGGTCAATGGCCCATCTCGTCAGGCGAAGGAATTTTGGTGTAGTTGGAACCAGTAGGATTTGAGAGCATTAGTTCCACTTTGCTGGGGTTGAGTTTCAGTCCGTTAGCTGTCGCCTACTGTGCAAGGCAGTTTTTAATGTCTGGAGCATTTAATATCGGGTAGTGCACAAATGTGTATATTATTTGGGTGTCAGCCGTGTCGTTGTACCTGGAGATACCAGATCTATTGATGTCTAGTAGGGGTGTCATGTATAACAGGTTAGAGTGTGGTTCCTTGGGCTACTCCACGGGTAAGTGGGCGAGACTGGGAATTGTAGGGGCCCCAAGATGGTGGTTTCTATTCTACCCGTGAGGAAGAAGCTGATTCAGTGTTCACGTTTTTTAAATGCCAATATGTTCCAGTCTTTTTAGGATGATCTTGTGACTGTGGCTAAGATGTAAGCAGGGTGAGATGTCCTCTCAAGAATTTCCATCTGCATTTTTTCAGTGTATCCCAGCAGAGCACATTTAACACCATTCTATGCCTCATTCAGGAGTTGTGCAGGGACTGGGAAGAACATTAAAATATGTTGATCACTGTGCTTGTTCGGTGCACTGGTATTGTGTCCTGCAGCCGGTGAGTAGTTCCTGAAAGACGGTGCCCTTCCGTCTTGTTAGAATTTAGAGAGGGTATAGTGGGGGAACTGAATGAATCTGCCGATCCCATCCTGGCCCACTTTTGTGTCCCTCAGCGCTCTTGCATCTCCCCCACCCGCTATAACATTTACACCAAACCTCTGTTCTACCACTTAGACAGTCTTGACTCCATCACAGTCATTCAAGTATATGGCATCATCCAGAACTGGATGGCCAATCACCATCTTGCCACTCTTTGCCCCAACTGCCAGTGCTTCCAGTGCTACGCGGATGACACTCATCTCATTTTCAGGCTACCCTCAGCCACCTCTTCTCCCTCTCTCATCTCTGACTGTCTGTCTGCTATCCAGGAGTGGTGTGCCACCAATGATCTCTGCCTTAATGCCAGTAAGACTGAGATTCACCTCATTGGCACACCTGCTCCCTCCTTTCCTGTCACTCTCTGGCCGGCTTTTCTTGGCCCATTCCTGCTCCCACCTGCGAGGCTAAAAACCTCAGGGTCATCTTTGACTCCACACTCTCCTTCTCTGCTCACATCTCTGATGTCTCTAAAAAGTCACACTACCAGCTGCACCTCCTCAAAGGTATTCTTCCTTTCCTCTCCTTCCCCCAGAAGCTCAATGTTTCCAGAGCTCTGGTTCTCTCTAGGCTGGACTACTGCAACAGCCTCTTTCTAAATCTGCCTGCTTCTACTCTCCGCCCTCTGCAATTCATCCAGAGCAGGACTGCAAGACTTGTCCTTGGCCTCAAGCCCAGGAATTGTATCTCTCCAGGATTGAAATCTCTGCACTGACTCCCGGTGGCTGCAAGGATTAAGTTAAAAACCCTCTGCATTGTCCACATGGCCTTCTGGGGCCTGGGGCCTCAATACCTCCAACTCTCTTTTCCTAAATATCTTCCTTCTCAAGCTCTTCGCTCATCCGCCTCCAACTCCCTCAGGGTCAGTCGCTTCTCCAAACAACAAGTTGGTGGTAGATCTCTTTCTTCGACTGGGGTCACTCTCTGGAACAGCCTCCCTGCCTCCCTGAAACTTGAGGAGAATCATCTCTGGTTCTGGAGGCACCTCAAAACCTTTCTGTTTGCTTCTGCTTTTTCTCCTCCTCTCCCCTGCTGACCTCCTGGCTGAAACTGAAACTGCACTGGTTACCTGACCACCCTCTGTTCTCCGGCCCAGGTCCCTCCCCCGCCAGTCACACACACCTGCACTGCCTTCCTGGCAACCCCCGCACTTGGGGACTGTTTTCTGTATCCCTACAGTCCCACTACCAGCACTTGACACCTGATGTCTGCACTTACCCTTGCACTTGCCACCTTCTGGCCATACTTTTTACTTATTGTTATTTATTCTATTATCCCATGCATTGCACTGTTCCCTCCCGTCTCTCCCCTCCGCACTTTCCCCATTCCCCCTTCCCATGAACTTGCGCGATCTGAATGACACCTGGCCTATTAGGATTGTTGTCTGTCTCCCGGCTGTTCTCCCTCCCTTGCCTCGGCGCGCCTTGAAACACTTGTGTTTAGGCACGTTATAAATGCCATATCATATCATAAATGCCATATCATTTCACCTCTGCATTAACAATGACAAAACCGATAAACTCATTGTTAGATCACCTCACCACCTGAAGAACCTTGACCCTGCTTACTCTTCATTACCCATAGATGACAATCAGATCTTTGTCTCGAGTCATGTAACAATCCTAGGAGTCTACCTAGACGCTGAACTTAACATGCCCAAGCACATTAACGTTGTTGCTTCATCTACTGCCTACACCACCAAACGTATCAACCTCAGCAGAACAGTTCTGTCATCAGAAAACTGCCTAATGCTTGCATGAGCCATTATAGGCAGCAAACTGGACTAATGCAATCCACTTCTCACAGGCACTTCCACTAAAAACCTATCAAAACTCCAACTGCTTCAGAACAACACCCTAAGAGCTGCCTAGGGCATATAACATCCTGACCAAATCTCACATGCTAGCCGAGAAGCCCACTGGCTCCCAATCAAAGCTCAAAATAAATTTAAAAAACTGAAGATCACTCACCGCTGCATTCGCAATGCTGCATCCACCTACCTCAATCGCCGCCTCCACAGAAAGTCCTCAATATGCCCATTACGCTCCTCCTCGTCCCTTTTCCTACTCACCCCCAGATTGAACAAAAAGCCAGTTGGTAGATGCAGTTTCGTGGTCACCGCCCCTACAATCTGAAACCTCCTCCATCCGCCCATCAATGACAAACCATCTTATCAGACTTTCTGATCACTACTAAAAATATGGCGATTTGACAAATACCAATGATACCCTTTTCATGACAACCCTATTATTAATTTTGTCTGTGTCCACCTTATTCTATTTTTTTTATTGAACATGTGTAAGGTACCTATACAGCGAAAAGTGTTTCACGCACAACAAGACAAAAGAGGGGGGAACAGAAGATAAATCAACAATAACGGTCCTACTAGGCTTTGTGACATTCGGATGATGCAAGTCCAGTAACAAGAAGTGCAGGGGGAAGGGTCAGATCAGAGAGAGAGAAGGGATGGTATAGGGAGAGGGGGAGGGAGAAGTGCAGAAGGGAGGGGGCTCAGGGACTGAATAAGTACTAAGGAGAGCTCAGGAGGGTAAGTGCCAGGGGAATCATGGGTGGGGGTCAACTAGTGCGAGGACGGGGGTGAAACAGACTCAGTAGGCTAGACAGGGAAGGGTACCTCAGGGAAAGTGCTGGTAAAGGGGTGCAGGGGCAGACTGGTCGGAGGAGAACCTGGCCACAATAAGACTCCGAAGGGACAGGTGGAGTTAGCAATGGAGGGGGAGAGGGAAGGACGAGGATAAAAGGAAGGTTTTGATAAGCTTCCAGAATTTAAGGAGATCCGACTCAAGTCAGAGAGGGGCAGGAAGACCGTTCCAGAGGGAGGCTTCTGCCGAAGAAAGAGATCTAGCCCACACTCTCTGGTTGGAGAAATGTCTGATCTGCAGAGAGTTGGAGCTAGAGGACTGAAGGACTCTAGTAGGGAGGTATTTATGAAGAGAAAGTTAGATGTAGCGAGGTCACAGAAAGCCTTGTGGATGATGCAGAGGGTCTTGAACTTGATCCTTGCATCCACCATGGAGATATTTTAGGGCTGGAAAGATGCAGTCCCTGGGCTTGAGGCCAAGGATAAGTCTTGCAGTCCTATTCTGGATTACTTGAAGAGGGTGGAGGGAGGAAAGAGGCAGATTGAGGAAGAGACTGTTGCAGTAATCCATCCTGGAGAGAACCAGAGCTCTGGAGACATGGAGTTCTCTGGGAAGGTGAGGAAAGGGAGAATGCCTCTGAGGAGGTGAAGCGGAACGTGGGCCTTCTTGGCAAGATCAGCAATATGAGGTGCAAAGGAGAGAGAGAAGTCGAAGATGACACCCAGGTTTTAGCCCCGGGAATGAGAGATGAAGGAAAGGAAGTAAAGGTAGTAGAGCTGTGTGTCATCAGCACTACACTGGAAATAAGGAGAGATAGTGGAGATCAAGTGGGCACGAGGGCCAAGGTAAATCTTGAAAAGCCATGGCGAAAGGATAGAGTCCTGAGGGACGTCGCAGGTAGAGAGTGAGGTAGAGAAGAGAAAAGGGCCCAGTTGCACTTGGGAGGGCTGATTTGAAAGGAAGGAGGCCATCCAATCCAGTGTCCGGTCTGTGATGCCCAAGGTAACACAGAGCCAATTTATGAGGGTGGAATCTTTAATCGTGTCAAAGGCAGAGGACAGATTGAGGAGTATGAGAACGGAAGATGAGTTGGAGTCGAGATTTGAGAGCAAGTCATCATGGGTGTTCAGGAGAGCGGTTTCCATGCCTCTGGATGCTCTGAAGCCAGGCTGATGGTTTTGGAGACAGAGAACATATTAAGTGTGATGGATTAGTTGGGAGATGACCGGCTTCTCCAAGAATTTACCCAAGAAGGGGGTAGTGGAGATATGGCAGTAGTTAGCCGGGCATGGACGATCCGCAGATGGCTTTTTTAGTAGGGGGTACAGAAGGGAGTGCTTGAGGGGTGATGGGAAGGAGCAAGTGGTAAAAAAGTGGTTACAGAACTCAGCCAAGGAGGAAGTGAGAGAGGAAATGTTGTCCTTGATAGTTCTAGAGGATCAGGGAAGCACCTGTTTGGAAGAGACTTTCATAGAGCAAACTGTCTTGGTGACCTCATCCGGTGCTATGGGTGAGAAGAAGGAGAGTAGGGCAAAGGGAGAGAGGGGGGGCCAATGGAGGCCTGCAAGCAGGTGGAGGAGGGAAGGGAGTAGTGGAGAGAGAGGACAGGATATCCTGTGTTTTGGTTGTGAAATGGGAGGCCAAAGCTGTGCAGAGGGTCTGGGAAGGAAGAGGAGAAGTGGAGACTGCATTAGAATTGGCAAGTTCCTTACAGATTTTGAAAAGTTCATCTGTGTTGTTTGTGGCCCAAGCGATGTAGGCTTGGATATGGGCCTGCTTCCTGGAGCAGATGGAAAGTCTGTATTGCCTTTGCAGCAGGCGACAGGCCAGTTTGTCAGAGTATGTGCTAGAAGCCAACCACTTCTGTGCCGCAAATCTGCACTCGTGTTTCAGCGAGGCTAGGTCAGAATCGTACCAACTATTGCACTTGGAAGCAGGCTTCATGCAGATCCTCATGGCAGGGGCAAGGATGTCAATGGAGTTGGATATTAACGTCACATTTCCTTCTGCCTTGGTACTAGCACCATGATACCTTCGAGTCTGGGCGCCTCGCAAATGTAACAAATAAATCTCGTGCCTTATACCTTTACTCCATTCATAAAGGTGCAGGCAAATCCGAGGCCGGAATTTTGAAGATCTTTTTCCCTCATTCCCCCACATTTGGGAATAGCAATGGTTCGTTTTTCCTGGTCATTTTCTAGGGCAAATAGATATCCTTCTTCAGTCTGCTGTTTCACCTACAAAACAAAAGCATTTCCCAGCTTTCCATAAGAGAAATGTAAGACATGGAATCCTCAAAAGGCAAGTCACACTCTTGCTGTAGGATTGGCATATCCGTAGGTGCATTATGTGAGAAACTCATGGTGACACAAGTAAGACACACACAAGTGATCACAGTTCAAGGGTGTTTATTAAACAATGAATGCTGTATGTAGGTTGGAAAAACGCCTTATCTAAACCTAAATCTAAGATTGGAGCAAGCGTCAACCGTCAAATAAAAAATAAGGCTGTCCAACTGGTGTTGTGGCAAATAAAAGGAGCCTATACTGAGAAAACTATTGCCAAACCGTACAAATAGTACAACAAGCGTGTGGGATGGTTTTCAAGAAATGAAAGAATGCTTGAGGGAGGAGGGGAAGGATCCAGAAGCAAAAGAGTGGTTGCAGAAGTCAGCAAGAGTGGGGACAAGAGAGCCAATGTGGTGCTGGATGGTTCTGGAGGAGCAAGAGGAAACCTGTTTGGAGGAGACTTTCTTGGAGTGGACAACTCTGGTCACCTTATCGGGTGTGTCAGGGGAGAAGGAGGAGAGAAAGGAAGAGGGAGGGTGAGAGGCCAGGGGAGGCAGGGGGTAGGAGAGGGATTGGGGGAGTGGATAGCAAGGGTGCTCAGGATGTCCAGAGTTTTAGTGGTGAAGTGTGTGGCCAATGCGTTGCGGAAAGGTTGGCTAGTTCACTGCAGATTTTAAAGAGTTCAGCCATGTTGTTGGATGCACCCTATACCAGAGCCTGGGTGTGGGCCCTTTTCTTGGCGTAGATGGAGAGTCTGTAATGCCGTTGGAGCAGGCGGCTGGCCAGTTTGTCAGAGGGTGTGCCTGAGGTTTGCCACTTCCTTTCCGTAGCTCTGCACTTGCGTTTCAGGGTTACAAGTTCGGAGTCGTACCAGGTATTAGTTTCAGACGGATCCTCATTACTGGGGCAAGAATTTCCAGAGTGTTAGTAATGGCCAGATGGCGGTTGCTGAGAACAGACTCAGAACTAGAGTCAGGGGTGACGGGAGAAAGGGGAATGAAGGTGGATGCGAAGGCAGCAGCTGATACTCGTTTCATCTGACGGATGTTTGAGGTTGGCATGGCTGGAGGGGGTGCAGTCAGGGGTGCAAGGGGACCCAGATAAGAAGAGAGGAGAGAGTGGTTGGACCAAGAGAGGGGTGTAACCAGAGGGGGGAGAGAGGTCAGAGTGTATGAGGGCGTCCAGAGTGTGTCCAGCCACGTGGGTTGGACCAGAAGCGAGAATGGAGAGGGATAGGGAGGTACAGAGGTCAAGGAAGAGAGTGGATGCTGTGACAGGGGAGTCCAATTGGATGTTGAAGTCCCCCTAGAGGAGGAGATTGGAGGTGGTTGAGAGGAGAGAGGAACAGAAATCTTCCCATTCAGAGAGGGACAGGGTGGTGGTGCTGGGGGGCCTTTAGATAGTGTCAATGGTCAGGGAGGAGGAGGAAGAAATGACCAACTTGCAGACCAGGCTGTCAAAGGAAGAGTAAGGCTAGGTGGCTATGATGGAGCAAGGAACCCACTCAGGGAAGATTAAGGCAACCCCACCGCCAGCACGGCAGGGTTGTGGCTTGGTAATTATCTTGAAGCCATCAGGGAGATGGGAGTCAAACGCAGTGACTAAGCTGGCGTTGAACCATGTCTCGGTAAGAGCGAAAATGTCGAGGTCAGTGTCTTCAAGATAGAGGCAGATGTTGGTGGAGTGTTGGTTGGCTGAGCGGGTGTTAAGAGTAGCCAGGTGAAGGAGGTCTCTGCCTTTAAAGGTTTTTTGAGGTGGAGTACAGTGGCGTGGTACACCAGTCAGAGAGAATGGTAGGGGGGAGGCAGGTGAAGGAAGGAAGTTAATGAGGGATGGCAAGCACCTGTCAAAGAGCAGGAGGTTGGGTTGAGGGCCCTGAACAAAGATAGTGCCTGTGTGGTAGACATTAATGATGCAGCGTGATAATGAGAAGTCGGCCAAGAAGACTTCCCACTTGGAGCCACCATTAATGGGAGAGGATGTGAAAGGTAGGAGAGTGGAGATGAGATGAGGAGTCCATAGATCTGGGGAGGGGACAAAGAAAAGGATGTTGGTGAAGACCTGTCTAGAAGTTGCACTGACATAGGTGTCAGCGATCGGTAGACCAGGGTTGGCTCTCAGTATGTCTTTAGTGCTTTGTTCTTCCAGACTTTGTAAGAGAGGGAGGGTAGATGATAATGTATCAGTTGGAGAAGATAGGGGAGATGGTGAGTGTTATCCGGGTGGCAGAGGATAGTTGACAGAAAGGAGAGGAGATGCTGTACTGCACAGTTCTTGCCCAACTCACAAGGCAGTCTAGTGGTTACATGAGGGGCACAAGATGCAATGCAAAATATTGGGTACAGGATATTAAAAAACACACATAGGTTTGATAATCAAAAACAGGGCACAAAATGCAATGCAAAATATGGGGTGCAGGATGTTGAAAACCACACTTAGGTTTGAAAATCAAAAATAGGGCACAAAATGCAATGCAAAATATGGGGTGCAGGATGTTAAAAGACACACTTAGGTTTGAAAAACAAAAACATGGCACAAAATACAGTCAGGAAAGGAAGATAAGGTGAGACCGGAGGCAGAATGAGAGATGCACAGTAAATGTTTGAATTATTAGTGGAGGAGGCAGTTGAGGAGTTCAGCCATCACACACTTGATGACTTGCAGGCAGCGTGGGGCCCTAGGGGTACCGGATCGAGTTGGCAGCTGCTGCCTCATGATGCAAGGAGAGGTGGCCAGATGGAGCAAACCTTCTGAGACCTCCCTGGCACAGACAGGGCCTTAGATGTGGGCTTTGGGAGGCGGACCAGCATTTGCTGTCGGCTTGCCTTATTGGGCCTTTTGCTGGCAGAAGGCCCAATCACAGTAGGCCTTCCTCCAGCAGAGCAGGCACTCCAGTGCCTGAGATCAGGGGCAGCCATGATGTAAAGGCAGGAGAAATGCCTTCAATAAGCATACAGCTGCAAATACAAACACTGCCAAAGCGTTTTTTCAAACGAGAGTCTTTTCACAATTAAATTACTGATTCTTTTGTTCACCAACGAGATAGAAGAGTGCACCATGTGTCGTTATGCAGGGTGTTAAAGCTCAAGGCCTTACCTTTTACATCAGTGGTGGTGTGGGGAGGCCTCAAGCCTTGTGATGGTGGAAAATAGGCCTGTGCTGGCTGGCTGGCATCACAATGTAATTGTAGCCAATATGAATTCCCATGTCACCCCTGAGGCAACTACATGGATTAAGTCCTTCCTGACCAATCAATCATCCAGACTCCCCATCAGCAATTTAATTTATTTTATTTTTGCATTTATTTCAGTGCACAAAGCCCCGAGGCATCTAGGCGCTAGTTACAAAAAGTGTTATGGCACATTGGTGAAGTGCAAGAATAAACATATGGTTACAGACATAAAATGGGGTATGCATACAGACTGGCAAAACCTCACCTCGTGTTATAGGGGGCTACATCAGGCAACAAATGAGTCAAATAGATATTATTACACAGACTGGTAAAGCCTCGCCTCATGTTACAGGCGGCTACATGAGGCAACACATGAGTCAAATAGATATGATTACACAGACTGGCAAAGCCTCGCCTCGTGTTACAGTGGGCTACATCATGCAACTTATGTGTCAGATAGGTACGGTTACACAGACTGGCAAAGCCTCGCCTCATGTTACAGGGGGCTGCATCAGGCAGCATATGAGTCAAATAGGTATGATTACACAGACAGGCAAAGGCTTGCCTCATGTTACAGGGGGCTACATCAGGCAGCATATGTGTCAGATAGGTACAATTACACAGACTGGCAAAGCCTCACCTTATGTTACGGGGGTTACATCAGGCAGCATATGAGTCAAAAGGGTACGATTACACAGACTGGCAAAGCCACACCTCATGGAGTGAGGGACAACATCAAACAGGCAACCACACAGTAAGGACTCCGCCATTAAGTGAAAATAAGCAGTGAGCATTGAGGGAAGGTCTGACCCACCTGAAGGGCACTCTAAAGCACATGAAATGAAAATGGCTGCACAGATTTAAAGTGACCTAAATTCGATTTTTGCAGAAGGCCACCAAGGCACAATAGACGAAAATGGCTGCACAGATGTAAAGTCACCTAAATTCGATTTAGGTGATCAGCCATGACTCACAAGTGTTCTGCAGGTGTGCAAAGGTTCCAGAAGCCCAGCATTGCAGGGTCAGAGTCTGCCTTCATGAGACCAGGAAACTGTTCCATGTTGTGCTGCAGGGCTGAAGGGAGGAAGGGACCCACGGAGCCCACGAGGCTCAGACAGGAGCCTTACTGAGGGGCCTTTGTGTGGGGGCCGGCTTTCAACTGCCGGCTATCATGATAGGCTCCTTGTAAGTGAGGCTGCCCAATCCCACAGGTGGCTGGTCAGGCATAGCAGGACTCCCCTGCAGGAGGCTGCATTGGCCATCTTGGATTGACTTTGGTTCCAAGTCAAATAAATAGCCAAATGGCTACTACAGAGTTGTTGCCTCTCAATAATTACCGCCCCACACTTGTGCCGCACCAAAGGAGATGTAAAAGCACATTTAGAAAATGTGGAATGTGCTGAGTTCTCGTTGCTCGAAATTCGATTTTACCCATTTATGGCAAGTAAATAAACATACTTAATGGTTTTCAATGGCAAGTCAGTCCTGGATGATCGATAGGTGGAACTGGAGTAGGCGTTTTCATGAGTTTCAGAAGGCTGACCAGAGTTGAAAGGTTGACTGATAGGTCTTGGGGAAAGGTTTTCCCTATTCTTCATAGGAGCAGGAGTAGACGTGTGACAATAGGCCATGAGGGTATTAGGTATGGGAAGGTTATCTTCAAGGGAGAATGGGGCATATCGTGTCTCACCTGATGAAGCCAGGGCATCTCCACAGAGGCTTTTCCCCAGCCCCCATGTGTTCCTCCTTCATATAGCCTCCTGCAGGGTGAGTATTAGGTAGTGGCCGCCATCCCAAGGCCACACGGGAGTAGGTCACCGCCAGGAAATCAATGATTACTCCATCAGATTCATCACAGTAGCCAGTGCAGACTATGTAATACTGGCATGTTATGTTCAAATTGCTTCATTCTGAGAAGTGGTTTTGCAGCGGCATTTTTACCTCTTTGAAGTTGCCTCATTAAGTAATCTGGGAGTCCGAGATAGAGGCTGTTGGCATAGTCTAGTTTGGATAATATTAGAGAAATGATGGCCAAGACCCTGTGGGTGAATGTTAAGTAAGGTAGGATGTTCCGTAGCATGCGCATTTAGGATAAACAGCTTCTGATGATGACTCAATCTGCGGATCAAGAATGAGGGGTTTGTCCATTGTGGTTCCAAGTATCCGTACTGTGGTCGATTGGATCGGTCAATGGCCCATCTCGTCAGGCCAAGGAATTTTGGTGGAGTTGGAACCAGTAGGATTTGAGAGCATTAGTTTCACTTTGTTGGGGTTGAGTTTCAGTCTGTTAGCTGTCGTCTACTGTGCAAGGCAGTTTTTAATGTCTGGAGCATTTATTATCGGGTAGTGCACAAATGTGTATATTATTTGGGTGTCAGCCGTGTCGTTGTACCTGGAGATACCAGATCTATTGATGTCTAGTAGGGGTGTCATGTAGAACAGGTTAGAGTGTGGTTCCTTGGGGTACTCCACAGGTAAGTGGGCGAGACTGGGAATTGTAGGGGCCCCAAGATGGTGGTTTCTATTCTACCCGTGAGGAAGAAGCTGATCCAATGTTGACGTTTTTTAAATGCCAATATGTTCCAGTCTTTTTAGGATGATCTTGTGACTGTGGCTAAGATGTTAGCAGGGTGAGCGCACTCTCAAGAATTTCCATCTGCATTTTCTTCAGTGTATCCCAGTGGAGCACATTTAACACCATTCTATGCCTCATTCAGGAGTTATGCAGGGACTGGGAAGAGCATTAAAATATGTTGATCACTGTGTTTGTTCGGTGCACTGGTATTGTGTCCTGCAGCTGGTGAGTAGTTCCTGAAAGACGGTGCCCTTGTCACGCTCACCTGATTCCCACGGAGGCGCAGGTCTGGCTTCGAGTGCTGATGCTTCTTCAATGGTGAAGCGCAGGACTCTGAGGATGGACAGGTAGGGCCCCCTCTACTCTGGCTTCTCTGGCTCGCAGGGATATTCCCCTGTGCGTGAAAAGGGAGTATTACCTACTGACGGAATAATGCTCAAGCCTCCCACTCCCTTCCAACTCTCCACGATACCCTTCCACGATTCCCCGTGAAGTCTCACCTTAGGGTCTGGAAGGATGAGTTCTCCATCCTGCTTCTGATGCAGGGGCGCGTTGAAACCCAGTTACTTCACTGGATTGAGGTTTGATGGGAGTTCAAATAAGCTTGACTATTCAGGTAAGGCACTGTAAGAGTTCTGTAGCAAGTTCAAAAGTTCAAGCTTAATAATAATGTTCATTGTCTTATTGCAGCAAGCGCTAACGCTTATGTCTTTTTCCCCTTGGGGGCCGGGGTTCGGAATGCCGGAGATATGGCGCCGACCCGAAGTGAAACGTGCAGTTCCAGTAAATGACAGGTAAGTTCTGGATGAGCGTTCGGGTAATGTCTTTGCATTCGCTCATTCAATGTCTTTGTCTTTTTTCCCCATAGGGGCCGGGGTCCGGAATGCCAGGAAGCGGCAGGACCCGAAATGAAATGGGAATGACCCAACAGGTACGTCTTAGAAGGAAACTGAGCTTTTCCTATTCCCTTCCTTCTCTCACCTTGTGTTCTTGTCTTTTTCTCTCTAGGCTCTGGGAAGTGGCTGCGGATCCGGATGATCACTGCTGAAGATGGAGGTGCCCAGGAAAGGTGAGTGAAATGCAGCGCTGCAGCGATCGAAGCGAAATGCTTTTAAAAAATGATGTCTTCCCTTTCAGGATCGTCGGTGTAATGTCTCCGTGATGCAGCTTTAGCAGGTAAGGTCTTCTTTCTCTCCAATTCTCTCTTATCTCCCCTTGCAGGTGACCCAGGATGTTGACAGGCGTGGCTGAAGTCCAGATGCAGGAGCTGACACGGTGAGCGTCCAGCTGCGAGGAGCAGAACAACGCGAAGCGTGAGTTGCTGATCGGGCGTGGTTTAAATAGCTTTGGAAGAAGTTCCAGGTATGTATCCTTCCACCGATCAGGTATGTATCCTTCCCCGACCACACCCAGGTGGAAAGTAGTCCCACAGGTAAAGTAGTTCCATTCAGGCCTCAAGAGGGCCTGGATGTAGCAGCATGGTCTGCATCAGGTAAGTGCACATTAAAACACTTGAACACATGTCTAGCTTTATGAGCCTGGCACCTAAGGCGCCAGGACAGGGGTCCAACATGAGCCTGGCGCCTAAGGCGCCAGGACTGTGTCCAAAGGGCCCCAGCTTGGGCCCGCTGGCACTTCCCTGGGGGGAATGATGCCTGCCTCTGGGGTTGCTGGGTTGGACCTGGCTCCTTGGAGGTAGGCATCATGACAGTACCCCCCCTCAAGGCCCCTCCCACGGTTGTTCCCTCCGGGGGTTTTTGCTTGTTCGGAAATCTCCGGTGGAACCTTTGTATTAATCGAGGTGCGTGAACATGGTTACTAGGCTCCCACGATCTCTCCTGAGGTCCATATCCCTTCCAGTCAACAAGATAAAAGAGTTTTGACTTTAACACCTTGGAGTCTAAAATGTCTTTAACTTCGAATTCTAATTCCCCTTCAATTTGAACTGGGTCTGGAGGCTTGGACAGTCGGGTCCCTGGTTGTACTGGCTTCAGAAGTGATGCATGAAAAACTGGATGAATATGCATGTTAGACAGTAAATCCAGTTTAAAGGCCATGGGATTGATTATAGCCTTGATGGGATAAGGTCCTATGAATCTGGGATGGAAGGTTCGCGGGCCCTTGAGGGGTAAATGTTTCGTTGCTAGCCATACCTGGTCTCCTACTTGGTAAGGAGGAGTTTTACTTCGGTGCAAATCAGCGTTTTCTTTATACTTTTTCTTGGCTTGCTGTAAATGAGTTGCAGCTTCTTTGAAGGCTCGGGTTATTGTGGAATGCAGATGATTTACTGCAGGCATTTCCAGGGTCAAAGGTGGATCTAGGTCAGAGGTCCGAGGATGGTGACCATACAAAGTATAAAAAGGAGTTTGTCCAGTTCCAGAATGCACTGAATTGTTGTATGCATATTCTGCGATCCAAAGGAGGTCTTTCCGAATTAACTCGGATTGGTGTAACATGCACCGAAGATATTGCTCGAGAGTCTGATTGGTTCTCTCGGTTTGTCCGTCGGTCTGGGGGTGGTGGCTGGTGGATAACCGCACATCTATTTGTGCTAGTTGGCAACACTTCTTCCAAAAATGGGAGATAAATTGACTTCCACGATCCGAGACTAATATGGAAGGGAAACCATGTATGCGAACTATATTCTCCAAAAATTCTTTGGCCAAGGTGGAAGCTGAAGGCAAACCTTTTAAAGGGATAAAGTGGGCCATTTTGGAGAATAGATCCACAATTACAAGGATAGTGTTGTAACCAGCACAAGGAGGCAGGTCAGTTATAAAGTCCATTGACAAGGTGTGCCAGGGTGCCGGTGGAATATCCAAGGGTTGAAGTAGGCCGGCTGGCCTTTTCTGTTGACCCTTGTTTTGGGCGCAAATTCCGCAAGACAATACAAAAGACTTTATGTCTTTTCTCCAAGAAGGCCACCAGAAGTGGCGTTTGATTTTTTCCTCCGTTTTAGCGATACCAGGGTGTCCTCCATTAATGATTCATGATGATGGGCAATAACAAGTTCTTGCAATTCTTTACTTGGCAGAAACAACCGCTCCTGGAAGTAGGGTAAATCATCCTTAACGGTGTAATGAGGACCCTTTTGACTCCATTCCAGTAAGGCTGAAGAGTCTAGAAGTTGTTTTACTTGCGTTTGGATGTCCTCAATAGTTTGCAATGAAGTTAGGCCTAAGAGTGTTTGTTCAGGTATGATTGGCACAGGTTCTAAACTTGAATTGGGTTCTTCCATGCCAATCCGGGATAAGGCGTCCGCTTTACCATTCTTGCAACCAGGGCGATAGGTAATTACAAAATCAAATTCCGCAAAGAATAGAGCCCATCGGAGTTGTCGTGAATATTGAGCTTTGGCCGTCTTTAAATACTGTAAATTTCTGTGGTCCGTAATTACGGTGATGGTGTGTCTTGCCCCGAGAAGGTAGTGACGCCAAGCCTTGAAAGCAGATTTAATAGCCAGTAACTCTTTGTCGGTAATTGCGTAGTTGATTTCAGGAGGAGAAAATTTCCTGGACCAAAAGGCCACAGGGTGTAGTTGGTTAGTTTCTGGGTCTCTTTGTGACAGGACAGCTCCCATGGCCGAACTGGATGCGTCGGTTTCCACAATGTAAGGGAGATCTGGGTGCGGGTGCTTCAATACAGGTGCAGAGGTGAATTTGGTTTTCAGGTCCTGAAAGGCTTGTTCGGCCTCAAGAGTCCATTCAAAGCGTTTGTTTTTCTTTAGGAGTGCTGTGATGGGTTGGACTGTTCGGGAAAATTCCGGGATGAATCTTCGATAGAAATTGGCGAAGCCGAGCATGCTCTGAACTCCCTTCACCGAGCTAGGAGATGGCCATTTGAGGATGGCGTCCACCTTTCGCGAGTCCATTCGGACTCCTTGAGGTGTCAGGATGAATCCGAGAAACTCAACTTCTGTGGTATGAAAAACGCATTTTTCGAGCTTTGCAAATAGTCTGTGCTGGCGCAATTTCTCAAGAACTGCCCTAACATGTTTTCTGTGATTGGATTCTGAAGAAGAGTACACCAGGATGTCGTCAATATAAACAATGACACAGACAAAAATGGGAGATAAATTGACTTCCACGATCCGAGACTAATATGGAAGGGAAACCATGTATGTGAACTATATTCTCCAAAAATTCTTTGGCCAAGGTGGAAGCTGAAGGCAAACCTTTTAAAGGGATAAAGTGGGCTATTTTGGAGAATAGATCCACAATTACAAGGATAGTGTTGTAACCAGCACAAGGAGGCAGGTCAGTTATAAAGTCCATTGACAAGGTGTGGTAGGGTGCCGGTGGAATATCCAAGGGTTGAAGTAGGCCGGCTGGCCTTTTCTTTTGACCCTTGTTTTGGGCGCAAATTCCGCAAGACAATACAAAAGACTTTATGTCTTTTCTCCAAGAAGGCCACCAGAAGTGGCGTTTGATTTTTTCCTCCGTTTTAGCGATACCAGGGTGTCCTTCCATTAATGATTCATGATGATGGGCAATAACAAGTTCTTGCAATTCTTTACTTGGCAGAAACAACCGCTCCTGGAAGTAGGGTAAATCATCCTTAACGGTGTAATGAGGACCCTTTTGACTCCATTCCAGTAAGGCTGAAGAGTCTAGAAGTTGTTTTACTTGCGTTTGGATGTCCTCAATAGATTGCAATGAAGTTAGGCCTAAGATTCTTTGTTCAGGTATGATTGGCACAGGTTCTAAACTTGAATTGGGTTCTTCCATGCCAATCCGGGATAAGGCGTCCGCTTTACCATTCTTGCAATCAGGGCGATAGGTAATTACAAAATCAAATTCCGCAAAGAATAGAGCCCATCGGAGTTGTCGTGAAGATTGAGCTTTGGCCGTCTTTAAATACTGTAAATTTCTGTGGTCCGTAATTACGGTGATGGTGTGTCTTGCCCCGAGAAGGTAGTGACGCCAAGCCTTGAAAGCAGATTTAATAGCCAGTAACTCTTTGTCGGTAATTGCGCAGTTGATTTCAGGAGGAGAAAATTTCCTAGACCAAAAGGCCACAGGGTGTAGTTGGTTAGTTTCTGGGTCTCTTTGCGACAGGACAGCTCCCATGGCCGAACTGGATGCGTCGGTTTCCACAATGTAAGGGAGATCTGGGTGCGGGTGCTTCAATACAGGTGCAGAGGTGAATTTGGTTTTCAGGTCCTGAAACGCTTGTTCGGCCTCAAGAGTCCATTCAAAGCGTTTGTTTTTCTTTAGGAGAGCTGTGATGGGTTGGACTGTTCGGGAAAATTCCGGGATGAATCTTCGATAGAAATTGGCGAAGCCAAGCATGCTCTGAACTCCCTTCACCGAGCTAGGAGATGGCCATTTGAGGATGGCGTCCACCTTTCGCGAGTCCATTCGGACTCCTTGAGGTGTCAGGATGAATCCGAGAAACTCAACTTCTGTGGTATGAAAAACGCATTTTTCGAGCTTTGCAAATAGTCTGTGCTGGCGCAATTTCTCAAGAACTGCCCTAACATGTTTTCTGTGATTGGATTCTGAAGAAGAGTACACCAGGATGTCGTCAATATAAACAATGACACAGACATCGATAAGTTCCCGAAGAACATCATTCATAAAGTACTGAAAGGCGGCAGGTGCATTGCACAAACCGAAGGGCATCACCTGATATTCGAAGAGCCCAAATTTGGTGCGGAATGCAGTCTTCCATTCGTCGCCTTCTTTTATACGCATCAGGTGATAAGCTCCTCGGAGATCTAACTTGGCGTACACACAAGCGTCTTTCACCTGGTCGATAAGCTCAGGGATCAGGGGCAGAGGATAACGATTCTTAATCGTTATTTGATTTAGGGCGCGATAGTCTATACATGTTCTAAGGTCGCCCTCTTTTTTCGGCACAAAGAACAGAGCTGAGGAGACAGGAGACTTGGACGGGCGAATAAAACCATTGGCTAGGTACTGATCTAAATACTGACGCAAATGCAGGTTCTCAGGTTCCGTAAGAGCATAAATCCTACTACAAGGTAGTTGAGCATTGGGTACCAGATCGATTTGGCAATCATAAGACCGATGGGGAGGTAATGTGTTAGCCTGTTCCTTCTGAAAAACGTCTTGGAATTCTTGGTATTCTGCCGGTAGCTGTACAGGGGTGGAAGTTGCTGAGGCTAGACCCATACCTGTATTTCTTGGATAACAAGTTGGTTCACAATCAGGAAAACTTATCTTCTTTGCTCGCCAGTCAATTCTGGGATTATGTGTTTCTAACCAAGGAATTCCAAGAATTACTTGAAATTGCGGGGCCTTGATCACATCAAACACGATTGCTTCCCGATGTCCATCCTGACCTACCAGTGTCATTTCAACAGTGGAATGCGTTACAGGCCCTGAGGCTATTTCGGTTCCATCTACTGTAGTAATGACATCTTGGGTTACTTTCGGGCGGAGAGGGAGCTTAATCCTGGAAGCCAATTCACGGTCTATGTAATTTCCAATAGCTCCACTGTCGATGTATGCTTTTATTGCATGCAACTGCTGAGGCTGTTTTGGGTCCACGAGCACCATTGGCATGACAAAATGCGAGGTCAAAGAGTTTGTTTTCAAGCTCGGCAAGCGGACCCCTACGCTTGTCGGGCTAGGTCGTTTCCCGAATCAGGTGTCAATAAATCGTTATCAGTGGCTCCAACCACCTTCTTAGGTGGTTTAACCGGACAATTTCGAAGAAAGTGACCGGAGGTCCCGCAATACAGACAAAGTTGCATTTGCCGCCTTCTCTCTCGTTCCTTCTGCGTTAATGGTCCTATAACACCGCCGATTTGCATAGGTTCGGATACGTCGGTACTCTTGGAGTTATCGTGGGTTTCGATCGGTACTCGGGTTTCGTACTTGAACCGATCTGCTTTTCTATTTTGAAGTCTGTGATCAAGTCGAACCACCAAGTCTATGTAGTCTGCGCAGACCTGGGGTGGATCTACTATCTGAGCTAAAACATCCTTAAGCTCTCCGCGCAGGCCTCGATGAAACAATGTGATCCTTTTATTTTCTGGCCATCCAGTTTCCACAACCAGTCTATTAAAGGTGGCAACGTAGGACAGGAGATCCTGATTACCTTGTCATAAGGATAGCAGTTCGTTATAAAGGGCCTGTCCTTGAGAGTGTCGAGCAAACAATCTTTCCATGCTGGCCTGGAAACCCTGAAAATTCTGGAGAATGGGATCATCCTGATTTACCAATGGAATGGACCAATCGGCAGCACTGCCACTGAGGTAAGATAGTATAAAGGCTACCTTGGTCTGGTCGTTAGGGAAGGCCCCGGGTCTGCATAGAAAGTGTAAACGACATTGGTTCATAAAGACGGCATATTTCTTGGGATCCCCCGCAAAACGTTCAGGCGGGGCCAAAGGCATGTGTCCAGGTAGATTGATTTGTACCGGGTTATTGAAACCCATTGATGTGGAAGTACCTCCGGAATTGGATAAAGGAGTGTGCCCTGCCTGGGCCTGCAATAACCTTTTGGCCAGGTCATCTGTTCTTTCCTTGGATAGGATCAGTTCTCTTTTGAGAGCGTTAGTCTCCTGGCGGGCTGAGTGCACTTCTGCCCGTAATTCCCCCAAAAGCTGGGCCAGCTGATCTGTCTCGGAAGTCTCCATAGCGCCCGGGTGGGAAATTGTGGGTAGGCTTCGCGTTCTGTCACGCTCACCTGATTCCCACGGAGGCGCAGGTCTGGCTTCGAGTGCTGATGCTTCTTCAATGGTGAAGCGCAGGACTCTGAGGATGGACAGGTGGGGCCCCTCTACTCTGGCTTCTCTGGCTCGCAGGGATATTCCCCTGTGCGTGAAAAGCGAGTATTACCTACTGACGGAATAATGCTCAAGCCTCCCACTCCCTTCCAACTCTCCACGATACCCTTCCACGATTCCCCGTGAAGTCTCACCTTAGGGTCTGGAAGGATGAGTTCTCCATCCTGCTTCTGATGCAGGGGCGCGTTGAAACCCAGTTACTTCACTGGATTGAGGTTTGATGGGAGTTCAAATAAGCTTGACTATTCAGGTAAGGCGCTGTAAGAGTTCTGTAGCAAGTTCAAAAGTTCAAGCTTAATAATAATGTTCATTGTCTTATTGCAGCAAGCGCTAACGCTTATGTCTTTTTCCCCTTAGGGGCCGGGGTTCAGAATGCCGGAGATATGGCGCCGACCCGAAGTGAATCGTGCAGTTCCAGTAAATGACAGGTAAGTTCTGGATGAGCGTTCGGGTAATGTCTTTGCATTCGCTCATTCAATGTCTTTGTCTTTTTTCCCCATAGGGGCCGGGGTCCGGAATGCCAGGAAGCGGCAGGACCCGAAATGAAATGGGAATGACCCAACAGGTACGTCTTAGAAGGAAACTGAGCTTTTCCTATTCCCTTCCTTCTCTCACCTTGTGTCTTTTTCTCTCTAGGCTCTGGGAAGTGGCTGCGGATCCGGATGATCGCTGCTGAAGATGGAGGTGCCCAGGAAAGGTGAGTGAAATGCAGCGCTTCAGCGATCGAAGCGAAATGCTTTTAAAAAATGATGTCTTCCCTTTCAGGATCGTCGGTGTGATGTCTCCGTGATGCAGCTTTAGCAGGTAAGGTCTTCTTTCTCTCCAATTCTCTCTTGCAGGTGACCCAGGATGTTGACAGGCGTGGCTGAAGTCCAGATGCAGGAGCTGACACGGTGAGCGTCCAGCTGCGAGGAGCAGAACAACACGAAGCGTGAGTTGCTGATCGGGCGTGGTTTAAATAGCTTTGGAAGAAGTTCCAGGTATGTATCCTTCCACCGATCAGGTATGTATCCTTCCCCGACCACACCCAGGTGGAAAGTAGTCCCACAGGTAAAGTAGTTCCATTCAGGCCTCAAGAGGGCCTGGATGTAGCAGCATGGTCTGCATCAGGTAAGTGCACATTAAAACACTTGAACACATGCCTAGCTTTATGAGCCTGGCACCTAAGGCGCCAGGATAGGGGTCCAACATGAGCCTGGCGCCTAAGGCTTGGGCCCGCTGGCACTTCCCTGGGGGGAATGATGCCTGCTTCTGGGGTTGCTGGGTTGGACCTGGCTCCTTGGAGGTAGGCATCATGACAGCCCTTCGTTCTTGTTAGAATTTAGAGAGGGTATAGTGGTGGAACTGAATGAATCTGCCGATCCCATCCTGGCCCACTTTTGTGTCCCTCGGGGCTCCTGCATCTCCCCCACCCTCTATAACATTTACACCAAACCTCTGTTCTACCACTTAGACAGTCTTGACTCCATCACAGTCATTCAAGTCTATGGCATCATCCAGAATTGGATGGCCAATCACCACCTTGCCACTCCTTGCCCCAACTTCCAGTGCTTCCAGTGCTTCCAGTGCTACGCGGATGACACTCATCTCATTTTCAGGCTACCCTCAGCCACCTCTTCTCCCTCTCTCATCTCTGACTGTCTGTCTGCTATCCAGGAGTGGTGTGCCACCAATGGTCTCTGCCTTAATGCCAGTAAGACTGAGATTCTCCTCATTGGCACACCTGCTTCCTCCTTTCCTGTCACTCTCTGGCCGGCTTCTCTTGGCCCTCTTCCTGCTCCCACCTGTGAGGCTAAAAACCTCAGGGTCATATTTGACTCCACACTCTCCTTCTCTGCTCACATCTCTGATCTCTCTAAGAAGTCACAATACGAGCTGCACCTCCTCAAAGGTATTCTTCCTTTCCTCTCCTTCCCCCAGAAGCTCAATGTCTCCAGAGCTCTGGTTCTCTCTAGGCTGGACTACTGCAACAGCCTCTTTCTAAATCTGCCTGCTTCTACTCTCCGCCCTCTGCAATTCATCCAGAGCAGGACTGCGAGACTTGTCCTTGGCCTCAAGCCCAGGAATTGTATCTCTCCAGGATTGAAATCTCTGCACTGACTCCCAGTGGCTGCAAGGATTAAGTTCAAAACCCTCTGCATTGTCAACAGGGCCTTCTGGGGCCTGGGGCCTCAATACCTCCGACTCTATTTTCCTAAATATCTTCCTTTCCAAGCTCTCCGCTCATCCGCCTCCAACTCCCTCAGGGTCAGTCGCTTCTCCAAACAACAAGTTGGTGGTAGATCTGTTTCTTCAACTGGGGTCTCCCCCTGGAACAGCCTCCCTGCCTCCCTGAAACTTGAGGAGAATCATCTCTGGTTCTGGAGACACCTCAAAACCTTTCTGTTTGCTGCTGCTTTTTCTCCTCCTCTCCCCTGCTGACCTCCTGGCTGAAACTGAAACTGCGCTGGTTACCTGACCACCCTCTGTTCTCGGGCCCAGGTCCCTCCCCCGCCAGTCACACACACCTGCACTGCCTTCCTGGCAACCCACGCACTTGGGGACTGTTTTCTGTATCCCTACAGTCCCACTACCAGCACTTGACACCTGAAGTCTGAACTTACCCTTGCACTTGCCACCTTCTGGCCATACTTTTTACTTATTGTTATTTATTCTATTATCCCATGCATTGCAATGTCCCCTCCCCTCTCCCTCCCCTCCGCACTTTCCCCATTCCCCCTTCCCATGAAATTGCACGATCTGAATGACACCTGGCCTATTAGGATTGTTGTCTGTCTCCCGTCTGTTCCCCCTCCTTTGCCTCGTCGCACCTTGAAACACTTGTGTTTAGGCACGTTATAAATGCCCTATCATATCATATCATAAATGCCATATCATATCACCTCTGCATTAACAATGACAAAACCGATAAACTCATTGTTAGATCACCTCACCACCTGAAGAACCTTGACCCTGCTTACTCTTCATTACCCATAGATGACAATCAGATCTTTGTCTCGAGTCACGTAAAAATCCTAGGAGTCTACCCAGACGCTGAACTTAACAGGCCCAAGCACATTAACGTTGTTGCTTCATCTTCTGCCTACACCACCAAACGTATCAACCTCAGAAGAACAGTTCTGTCATCAGAAAACTGCCTAATGCTTGCATGAGCCATTATAGGCAGCAAACTGGAATAATGCAATGCACTTCTCACAGGCACTTCCACTAAAAACCTATCAAAACTCCAACTGCTTCAGAACAACACCCTAAGAGCTGCCTAGGGCATAAAACATCCTGACCAAATCTCACATGCTAGCCGAGAAGCCCACTGGCTCCCAATCAAAGCTCAAAATAAATTTAAAATACTGAAGATCACTCACCGCTGCATTCGCAATGCTGCACCCACCTACCTCAACCACCGCCTCCATAGAAAGTCCTCAATATGCCCATTACGCTCCTCCTCGTCCCATTTCCTACTCACCCCCAGATTGAACAAAAAGCCAGTTGGTAGATGCAGTTTCGTGGTCACCGCCCCTACAATCTGAAACCTCCTCCCTCCGCCCATCAATGACAAACCATCTTATCAGACTTTCTGATCACTACTAAAAATATGGCGATTTGACAAATACCAATGATACCCTTTTCATGACAACCTTATTACTTATTCTGTCTGTGTCCAACTTATTCTACTTTTTTTATTGAACATGTGCAAGGTACCTATACAGCGAAAAGTGTTTCACGCGCAACAAGACAAAAGAGGGGGGGACAGAAGATAAATCAACAATAACGGTCCTACTAGGCTTTGTGACATTTGGATGATGCAAGTCCAGTAACAAGAAGTGCAGAGGGAAGGGTCAGATCAGAGAGAAGGGATGGTATAGGGCGAGGGGGAGGGAGAAGTGCAGAAGGGAGGGAGCCCAGGGACTGGATAAGTACTAAGGAGAGCTCAGGAGGGTAAGTGCCAGGGGAATCATGGGTGGGGGTCAACTAGTGCGAGGACGGGGGTGAAACAGACTCAGTAGGTTAGTCAGGGAAGGGTACCTCAGGGAAAGTGCTGGTAAAGGGGTGCAGGGGCAGACTGGTCGAAGGAGAACCTGGCCACAATAAGACTCAGAAGGGACAGGTGGAGTTAGCAATGGAGGGGGAGAGGGAAGGACGAGGATAAAAGGAAGGTTTTGATAAGCTTCCAGAATTTAAGGAGATCCGACTCAAGTCAGAGAGGGGCAGGAAGACTGTTCCAGAGGGAGGCTTCTGCCGAAGAAAGAGATCTAGCCCACACTCTCTGGTTGGAGAAATGTCTGATCTGCAGAGAGTTGGAGCTAGAGGACTGAAGGACTCTAGTAGGGAGGTATTTATGAAGAGAAAGTTAGATGTAGCGAGGTCCCAGAAAGCCTTGTGGATGATGCAGAGGGTCTTGAACTTGATCCTTGCATCCACCATGGAGATGTTTTAGGGCTGGAAAGATGCAGTCCCTGGGCTTGAGGCCAAGGATAAGTCTTGCAGTCCTATTCTGGATTACTTGAAGAGGGTGGAGGGAGGAAAGCGGCAGATTGAGGAAGAGACTGTTGCAGTAATCCATCCTGGAGAGAACCAGAGCTCTGGAGACATGGAGTTCTCTGGGAAGGTGAGGAAAGGGAGAATGCCTCTGAGGAGGTGAAGCGGAACGTGCGCCTTCTTGGCAAGATCAGCAATATGAGGTGCGAAGGAGAGAGAGAAGTCGAAGATGACACCGAGGTTTTTAGCCTCACATGAGGGTGAGGGCAGGGGGCCCAAGTAGGTCAGCCAGAGAGTAGGAGGGAAGGAGGGGGTAGGTGTCCCAATGAGAAGGATCACAGTCTTACTGGCATTAAGGCAGAAATCATTAGCAGCACACCATGCCTCAATAGCAGTCAGACAGTTGGGAATGAGAGACGAAGGAAAGGAAGTAAAGGTAGGAGAGCTGTGTGTCATCAGCACTACAATGGAAATGAGGAGAGATAGTGGAGATCAAGTGGGCAAGAGGGCCAAGGTAAATCTTGAAAAGCCATGGTGAAAGGATAGAGTCCTGAGGGACATCGCAGTTAGAGAGTGAGGTAGAGAAGAGAAAAGGGCCCAGTTGCACTTGGGAGGGCCGATTTGAAAGGAAGGAGGTCATCCAATCCAGTGTCCGGTCTGTGATGCCCAAGGTATCACAGAGCCAATTTATGAGGGTGGAATCTTTAATCGTGTCAAAGACAGAGGACAGATTGAGGAGTATGAGAACGTAAGATGAGTTGGAGTCGAGATTTAAGAGCAAGTCATCATGGGTGTTCAGGAGAGCGGTTTCCATGCCTCTGGATGCTCTGAAGCCAGGCTGGTGGTTGTGGAGACAGACAACATATTAAGTGTGATGGATTAGTTGGGAGATGACCGGCTTCTCCAAGAATTTACCCAAGAAGGGGGTAGTGGAGATAGGGCAGTAGTTAGCCGGGCATGGAACGTCCGCAGATGGCTTTTTTAGGAGGGGGTACAGAAGGGAGTGCTTGAGGGGTGATGGGAAGGAGCAAGTGGCAAAAAAGTGGTTACAGAACTCAGCCAAGGAGGAAGTGAGAGAGGAAATGTTGTCCTTGATAGTTCTAGAGGATCAGGGAAGCACCTGTTTGGAAGAGACTTTCATATAGCAAACTGTCTTGGTGACCTCATCCGGTGCTATGGGTGAGAAGAAGGAGAGTAGGGCAAAGGGTGAGAGGGGGGCCAATGGAGGCCTGCAAGCAGGTGGAGGAGGGAAGGGAGTAGTGGAGAGAGAGGATAGGATATCCTGTGTTTTGGTTGTGAAATGGGAGGCCAAATATGTGCAGAGGGTCTGGGAAGGAAGAGGAGAAATGGAGACTGCATTAGAATTGGCAAGTTCCTTACAGATTTTGAAAAGTTCATCTGTGTTGTTTGTGGCCCCAGCGATGTAGGCTTGGATATGGGCCTGCTTCCTGCAGCAGATGGAAAGTCTGTATTGCCTTTGGAGCAGGCGACAGGCCAGTTTGTCAGAGGATGTGCTAGAAGCCAACCACTTCTGTTCTGCAACTCTGCACTCGTGTTTCAGCGAGGCTAGGTCAGAATCATACCAACGATTGCACTTGGAAGCAGGCTTCATGCAGATCCTCATGGCAGGGGCAAGGATGTCAATGGAGTTGGATATTAACGTCACATTTCCTTCTGCCTTGGTACTAGCACCATGATACCTTCGAGTCTGGGCACCTCGCAAATGTAACAAATAAAACTCGTGCCTTATACCTTTACTCCATTCATAAAGGTGCAGGCAAATCCGAGGCCGGAATTTTGAAGATCTTTTTCCCTCATTCCCCCACATTTGGGAATAGCAATGGTTTGTTTTTCCTGGTCATTTTCTAGGGCAAATAGATATCCTTCTTCAGTCTGCTGTTTCACCTACAAAACAAAAGCATTTCCCAGCTTTCCATAAGAGAAATGTAAGACATGGAATCCTCAAAAGGCAAGTCACACTCTTGCTGTAGGATTGGCATATCCGTAGGTGCATTATGTGAGAAACTCATGGTGACACAAGTAAGACACACACAAGTGATCACAGTTCAAGGGTGTTTATTAAAGAATGAATGCTGTATGTAGGTTGGAAAAATGCCTTATCTAAACCTAAATCTAAGATGGGAGCAAGCGTCAACCGTCAAATAAAAAATAAGGCTGTCCAACTAGTGTTGTGGCAAATTAAAGGAGCCTATACTGAGAAAACTATTGCCAAACCGTACAAATAGTACAACAAGGGTGTGGGATGGTTTTCAAGAAAAGAAAGAATTGTCCTCAAATAATATGTCAGGATGCAGTGGCCTGGGTCTTCCTTCCCACATTTTGAAAATGGGGTAAAATGGGAGCATGGAGCACAGCATAGTCTTGGGCTTCTGCAGCACAAGACGATAGTGCCAAGGGCAGTTCTCAGGACCGTTGAAGGCCAAGTCTCATTTCCTTTGAAAGTCTCTTGCCTTCAGGGGCCTGACATGTTTCAGTAACACAAACAAAAGTTCCTTTAACCAAATGAAAGTCCCTTTATGATATGATATCATATGATATTTTATTTATGGGGCGCCAATACACAAGTGCGCAATGAGGCAAGGGAGGGGAACAAAGAGAGGAAAAGACAACGATCATACTGATCCACGTGACATTGAGATCACGCAAGTGCAGGGTAGAGGTAAGGGGAAAAGTGCCAAGGGAAGGGGAGGAGGAGAAGTGCAAAACATAGGATCAAGGCGTAGACAAAAGAAGTGCGGCCAGCAGGTGACAGTGAACGGGTTAAGTGCAGACAAGTGTTGCATAAGTGCAGGTAGAGGGACTTTAGGGTTGCAGACACAGCCCTGAGTGCAAGGTTGCCAGGAGGCAGTGCAGTTGTGCAACTGGGAGGGCAGGGACCTGGATCCGTGGTTCAGAGGGTAGCCAGGTAACCAGTGCAGTATCAGACAGGAGATCAGCAGGGAAGTGGAAGATGGAGGGCAGGATCAAAGAGGAAAGTCTTGAGCTTCTTCTGGAACCGAAGATGGTTCTGCTCAGGTTTCAGAGGCAGGGAGGCTGTTCCAGAGGGATGCGCCAGCCAAAGAGAGAGATCTGCCCCAACTCATTGCTTTAGGGTGATAATGGTTCACCCCTGCATCCCCCTCTTCTGGGCGCTGACCCTTCTCAAATGTTATCCACAGTTCACATAGGGTGATGGTTTCACTCTTTGGTCCCCCTCTTCTGGGTGCTGACCCTGCACATATTGTATTCCTCAATTTATTTGTCAGTTATTTTCTTACTTGAAGATTGGATGATAGCTTAATCCCTGGATCTCCCTCAGTCTAGCTCGGACCCCTCTTGACTGTCAATACTCGGGTGATAGCTTCACCTCTGGATCTCCATCTGCCAGGCTCGGACCTCTCTTGACTGCTAGTACTTGGGTGAAAGCTTCATCTCTGGATCTCCCTCTGCCAGGCTCGGACCCTTCTTCTCTGGCATTCCTCCTTAGGGTTCACTCCTGCCATCTCTTAACTTTTGCTTTCACTTTTCTCAATCTTGGGGTAAAAAGTTTTCATCCTTGGATCCCCCTCTGCTGGGCTCCGACCCCTCTTGATTCTTAGCCTCCCTTCACCCGGTTTACTGTGGCTCTCGAACAGGGTGATAGTGGCCACCCTTGGGTCCCCCTCTTCTGGGCGCTGAACCCTCTTTAATTTCAATGTTCTCTTTTTATACAGTTCAATGTTTGTGGGATTCACTCCCCTTTCTTTCACACTGCTTGTAGATCAAAGACTTTCGATTGTACAGAGATTTTGCTTGACCCCCTGTATGACCACCTTAACCTATTTCGCTGGCCCTTCTACGGCCTTTTGGTATCTGTTGTTTCGCTCAGATGGGGATCGACCAGAGTCGCTTCAGTTAACAGCCACATGGTGCCGATTTCCCTCTGCAGCTGCTCTCCCCTTTTACACTTTTTCTGTTCATTCAAAGTTCAATGAACATGGGTCAAATTTGCCACTCCTGCGGTTCTCATTCATCACAGCCTGGTTCTTATCGGTTGTACCAGCGACTCATAGGCTGTGATGAACCGCTTGCTTTGATCTCTCTCTTAAGTCAAGGCCGGTACCACAGGCTTGGGAGCTTCCCTCACTCCTGCTTATCGGCATAGGCTTGCAATGTGTACCATTGATATCTGCTGCAAGACACTTCTGCTATTGTTTGCGGTCTTAGGCTCTCTTCCACAAAGGTTCCACGAGTCTGGAAGGAAAAGGGCAAGGTCACTTCTCTCCTCGCCACCCTCTTGATTCCTGCCGCCTATCTCCTTCTCTTGAACTGCCGGGCTTCATTAGCCATCTGGTCGTGCTGTCTGCCGTGCTCGCCTTGCTCCTACTGTTCTCTCCTGCTCCACCTTGTATCCCTGTGGGGCTGTCAGGTGTGTGTGATTTAAGTCAATTGCCTGACTTTGCCTGACCCTTGTGTCGGAACATATCAGCTAAACAGGTTGTATATTAGCCTGTTAGTGCGTAAGAAGATTTTTAGTGCGTAAGAAGATTGGGCAAAAGAGCCCAAGTGACCCAGCCAAGCAGAATGCAAAATGGAGGAACCTCCTCCCACAAATAACCAAGGATTTAGTTGTATTTATAGAAACTCTTGACACCTGTGCCTCACTGCTACGAATTAATATATCAGAGCCTGTAAGTGATTTCAATCCAGCACTCCAACTAAGTCAATGCCCAGTATGGGATGCCCAATGGAAACCCTTATTTATATATTTTTATGTCAAAAGTTCTTTTAATTCTGGATGATGTACCCTTATATAACGCCCCTCTCTTGGAGCCCCCCGGACTCACTAAACCAAGAAATAGGTTTGTTGTGCAAATTAAAAGATTTATTTGAAGCATTGAACAATATATATCTCACACTTTTATGAATATGAATAATATCGGAATATCACACTTATGAATATTTATGCAATGATCAGCAATGGGTAATATTACAATATCAACAATCTCTTTCATCAATTAGCCGTAGGAATAGGAAGAATAATGTAGCAGAGAATACTTTGTATGGGTTCAAGGAAATGCAATGATAAGAAAGAATGCAACACAGAAATAAACTTGATATGAATTCAACCAAAGACAATGTAATCACTCTTTCCCCCTGTTATTACTCACTCCCCCCAGTATGCAATATGAAGAGATGGAATGAGGGCACACAGGTATCAGGAATAACAATCACAATTGCAGTTTCAATCCCGATTCCCCCCAGCAAGCTTAGAGAGAACAGTAATGATTTTAAAACGGGTCAAAATGCTTTTAAATATTATTTGAATTGAATGGGAAAAATGCTAAAATTGACTTTAATTCGCTAACTGGGACTCAGAACTAGTGAGAGTTGCTTTGGATTGGTTCAGGTCAACACTAGCAATGATTGTAGAATGATTAGCAGATGGAAAATGAAATTCAGAAGTTGAGCCAAATACAAAATCGTGGCAACTTTTCCGCCTGCGAGAAACACGATTACGGAAAAACAACAAGGAATAGGAATGTCGGTCTAGGACATACGGTTCAAAAGTTACAGAGGTTTTTGTGAAGGTAGATTTTTCAGAAACAGAGTCAAGATTTAAAATGAAAGATGCGCTGTTGAAGATTTAGAACATAGATTTCTTAACACTAGGGAGTCTATGGAGCCGCAAACTAGACGGACAGCACAGCCACCTATCCAGAGGCGCCTCCGGATGGTTTCTATCTGCCTGAGATGATTGCCTTTCTCCAGAAATTATATATTAGCGCCAAGATGCTTATCACTACAATTATCACAGGATTACGTGGAGGAGAGAAAGATTTAGGATAGACAAAAGAGATTCAATAATGCAGTTATGGATATATTGGAACAAGTTAGATGGGATTACTTAATACTAAGAGATGACTATGGACAGTTCTATGCTAAATACTTACAACTATGGCTTTGGAATGGAATGGGCCCGTCAAAGATCTGGTCAAGGGTTTGGCTGGGATTCGCTCGCCACCGGACAGGTCTCAGGCGCTGGGTTCTGCTCTCAGCAAGGCACTCTGGTCTGCACAATCTCTTGGACTGGATCTGACGGGTTCTGGGTTACAGCTATGCTGGACTGGTCTGTATCTTGGGTTCTAGCATGGGTTCTTGGCCAGAGGTGGCCAACACAGCACAGCCATGCTGTTGAATTGGTTAGGCCCCGTGGAAGTTTAGGGGTTAAATCAGGTTACAAGATTTTAAAGGCTGCTGAAAAGGGTTCAGCTTTTTGGGTTAGGCTTCTGCTTCAGGGTTCTGGAGTCTGGTTCTAGGTCTGGTTCTATGTTCTGGAGTCTGGATCTTCCTGCAGGGTGCTTAGCCAGTGGATCAGTTGATGAGTGAATGTGTGTCCTTTGCCTGTCCTCAGCAGTCCCTATTTATCCATTTTCCAAAGTGGGTGGGGAGGCTGATTGTCTATGCCCAACCCTCTAAGGATTTGATAGGTCAGAGAATACCCTGCCCCCTGATTTGAGAAAGGAACAGTGTATCATGATGTGTCAGAGTGATGCTGCCATTTACAATCTAGGGAAGAATCTCCCCTTTGCTTTTACCCAGAAAATCTATTTTTCTCCAAAAACATATTTTCAATATGCACAACTTGTTAATAATACATAATTACATGACAGATTGACTAAGGTACGTTTCTGTCCAAATCTTATCTTCCTACGAGATTTGGTTCATAAATGACAATTTTTCGCGCTTTTGGTTGGTTACATATTTTCGGATCTATACCATTTTTTATACATACATGCACATACCCTCAGGGCATATTCCTGTAATTGTTCATGTTCCTAGCATAATCACAATAACTACAATATTAAAATGTTCATGGTTCAGTCTCAGAACATCGCACAGATTCCAGATTAGTTTTAAACTGTGAGTGCATTTTTCATTTTAATGATCTCTAAATTTCATATTTTTGTCAGTTCGGCACAATATTTTATAAGTCTTTTCCCAAAACATACAGTTACTTTAGTTTCCAATCCACATTTCCAGTCTGGCCCGACTCCAAGCTTGGCTGAGTCAAAGAGTCACATGACTTCTTCCTGCCAGGGCAGTTGATGTCAGTCACACACAAATTAGCATTTTCATTCAGCTCAAGGGAGTCCTTTGTCTACACTCAGAGCAACTTGCCAGAGTACCCCTCCCAGTTCCTTTCACACCAGCCTTCAGTTTCTTAGCAGAGAGCAGGGGCAAGATTCCTTTGTTTGGGAGAAGGTGTGAAATGTCTTTAAAGCTCAGTGTGGCTAACTTGAACTTTTAAACACAATGACCTAATTACACGGATGGCGGTAAGGGAATAAAGGTACCGGTAAGGTATTACCGGTATCGCTAAATTCCATTGCCAATCACGACCCGGATAACCGCTATTAGCGGCACCGCTAAGAACGGTGCCATTAATAGTGGCTAGTCCGCGGGCGCGCGACCCCTCATGTCGGCAATAGCGGCATGTCGCTAATAACAGACCATCACAAGCCATCCGGACATGCTAATAGCGGCATGGATTTGGCCAAAAAAGCCCATACTGGCATGGAGGAAATACCGGCATCGCGAACCACCCGTTAAGAGACATGAGCACTGTTCCCACCTGCCACAGGTGGCCACAATCAGCACAGGTGGAGGCGATGGAGACTGGGGCAGCAGAAAAGGAGCACACCACACCCCTTCCCACACCAAGATGGTTCCAATACTAGCAGCATTACATGGGCTGGAGGACATGATTGCATTGCAGCACCAACAAAAACAGGCAGCACAGAGGAGACGCAGGAGGAGGAGGAGGGCGAGACAGGCCCAGCAAGCCCCACCAGTGCACCTAGTCATACCACAGAGGCAGCCACCAATCCCCAGGATTCGAGCCAGTCCATTCAACCTAACCCCTGAGCAGATACACACCCTGTACCGTCTGGACCGGGATACCATCACCACCAATGTGGACTTGATACACGACGACATTGTGAGCCTCATAGACATCCGTACTGCCATCCCCCCTCTACTGAAGGTGGTAACTCTGCTCCATTTCCTGGCCACAGGCACCTACCAGCATACGGTAGGGCAGATGCATGGCATATTACAACCAGTATTCTCACGCACGCTGACCCAGGTGCTCGATGCCCTCCTGAAGCACACAGGTGAACACATATCCCTGCCACGGACTGCCCAGGAGATCTCCAACACCAAAGTTGGCTTCTATTCACTGGCAGGCATCCCAAGTTGCATCGGGGCCATCGACTGTACCCATGTGGAATTGGTGGTCCCACATGACAATGAAGCAGTCTACCGAAACAGAAAGCAATACCACTCCATCAATGTCCAAATGGTATGTGACTCAAACAAGATAATCACACATTGCTGTGCCCGATATCCCGGATCAACCCATGATTCAATGGTCCTGCAGAACTCAACGATACCACGCTACATGGAGTGACATGCTGGACAACATGCGTGGCTATTTGGTGAGTAGCAGGGCAAGCACATGGAAGTGTGATGTGGATAGTGATTGGGGGGGAGAGATGCATACTCCAACTGGGTGTGATTGGGGGGGAGGTGCATACTCCAACTGGGTGTGATTGGGGGGGATGCATACTCCAACTTGGTGTGATTGGGGGGAGGTGCATACTCCAACTGGGTGTGATGGGGGGGATGCATACTCCAACTGGGTGTGGACTGTCGTCTGTAGAATAAATGGACATACAGATGTACGCCAATGTCCACCAAGGCAGCCCACAATGGACCGGACACAAAACCACATGCAAGTTGGAAGCTGCACAGCAAAGAAATTAATGCAATACGCCAAACATGACATATCTATCCACATGCACATTGCACATCATACCATACCCTATATGACACAAAGCAGCAACATGCAGCCAATATGCAAAATGGAAATGTGCGCTGAACAACAGCACAACAGATATGTGCCCTTGAGTGCATGCAAAGGGATCACCTGTAGCCATTGTACTGAACCACACCCGTACACCACTACTGAAGTGCCGCTTCATAGCATGGGGACATTGATTTCAGAATGGCAGTACACTAGCAGTGTGGTACAAACGTTGCCCGGGCCCAGGAAAACTAATGACCTGTCCTCACCCAGAACATGGCAATAACTGCTGGAGGCATGCATGGTGCATGTCCACTTGCAAGGACTAGCTCACCTTCTCACATTGTAGTTACACTGATCGTCTCCATGCATGCTGGGATTTGTGGATGCCAATCACAATGCAAAGTTGATTTGTGTGATATGTACAGGTTCCACTTGATGTAAACAGTAACACATCCCCATTCTTGCACCCATGCAGGTGATGCTGGCTATCCCCTGAAGAGGTGGCTCCTTACCCCTGTACGGAACCCACAGAACAGTCACGAAGTGGAATTCAATCGTGCACATACCCGTACCCGCATCATAATTGAGCAGACATTTGGACTTTTGAAGACACGTTTCCGGTGCCTCAGCAAGGGTGGGGCACTCCTGTATGGCCATGAGAAGGTGGCCAAGATCACCATGGCATGTGTCATGCTGCACAATATGTGTATCAGACGGAATGTGCCAATGCCCCCTGACATTGAAATGCAACCACCTGATGAGGATGATGATGGGGATGAGGAGGGAGGAGACGGGGCTGCAGGTCATGTAGGAGGCGATGCCCAGGAGGGACGCGCTGTGCATCAGCATCTGATCAACCAAATATTCTGATTCACATGGTCCTAATCTGTTGAATGGATGTGGGTATTTGTCCACTGGGTGTTGTGGTCCCTGTCCCCCAATAAAGCTCGCATACACAATGATAAGGTCCAAGCCTGTGTTTTAACTTGTCACCAGTGTGTTTAATATATTATGAGGTAAAGAAGTGCATGGACCCAACTACGCAAACACCCTTTGCCCCATCCCCCCACAACACTCCCAAAACACCCTTTCCCCCCCACAACACTCCCAAAACACCCTTTCCCCCTACCCCCCGCAACAACCCCATATATGGCTGGTACAACGTTGCTGTCTTGCTGTACATGTATCAGGTACATCGGGCTGGCCCTAGTTCCCATCCCCAGTCCCACCATTAGGGGGTGGAAGGGTGTGTGCTGCATAGATCGCAAGGACCGGCGCCGGGGACTCATCTGCCTTGAGCTGGAATTTTATGGAACTGGAGTGGCCCCCTCTGGTGTTCCAGAAGACTCCTCCAGTTGCTGTAGAGTGTGCCTAGGATGGAAGCACTTTAGTTGATTAATATGGACCCCTTATCGTCTCCTACATTGTATTCTTTTCTGGTAGTCTTTAAGTCATAGTGGGACTTCATGCTGTCTGCAGATATCTCTAGATTTCGCTGAGTATAGGCAAAAGCATGTTGAAGGTGTTTTCTTAGATTTTCAACATACTCATGAGTTGTGGAGGCATTGATCAATGTCTGCTCTTGGGTTCTGTAGAGCAGATGCTGGGGAAGCACCATCCTGCGTCCAGTCATCAGCTCAAACGGTGACATTTTAGTTGCAGATGAAGGGGTAGATCTGATGGCCATTAGGACAAGAGGTAATCGAATATCCCAACTCTGGTTTTCCAGTTTACCAGGTGCTCGACGAACCCGTTCCGTACACAATACGAATCTGTGATTATGACCAGTTCGTGGAGTTGATGTTGGACAGCAGTGAGGATGGCCTCATGCACAGCCATCAACTCTGCCACTTGACTACTTCGGGGACCAATCTTTTACCCAGCAGAGGGTTCTGGGGTCTCATTCACCCATGCATTCCCTACGCCGGCCACAAGTTCTTTTTCCGCGTTGTTGTCAACATGGTAAGAGCATCCATCCACATAGACAGAGGGCATTCCCTCACACTTGTCTTCTTCAAAGACTTTGTGTGGGGAATTGAGGTATGCCTCCATGTTGTCCTTGATTTTTAGACTTTCATCCTCGAGACAGTTTTCTCTGGCACAATCGTGCAAGTCAGACAGACCTTGCGCGAGGGGACTCTTCTTGTTTTGGCCATATCTGACCTCCACAGGAAAGCCTTGCATTGACATAATCCAGGAAGTAATTAGGGAATTACTTACATTTCCGGCCAGGATTCTGTCACTTTGAAGATATTGCGGAGGCTGGTGTGGAGTCTCCACTATGATGTGTTCCCCCTAGATAAATGGGTGGTAATTCTTCAATGCCCACACCGTTGACAGGAGTGCCTTCTCACAATCGTTGAATTTTTCCTCCACAGAGGATAAAGTTTTGCTCGCATCGGAGATTGCTTTATTGACCTTGTCATGCTTTTGGTATAATACTGCAGTCAAGCATGTATTAGAGAAGAACTCCTTGTTTCTGACAGGGTAAGCTAGGCAAGGCGCTTGTGAGAGGCTTCTTTTGAGTTGTGTTACTGCCTCGGCTTGTTCTGGACCCCACTCCCACTTGATCCCCCCCTTCAAAAGCTGAATCAGGGGTCTTGTGATCTCTGCGTAGCCCTCAATGAACTTTCTACTGTAATTAGTCAGTCCAAGGAGGCTCCTTAGTTCCCGCAGAGTTGTGGGGTCTTTTAATTTCTGGAGTGCTTCCACTTTCTTTTCCTGGGGACAGAGACCCAGAGGAGTAATCTCATGCCCTAAGAAATTGACACGGGTTCTACACCACTGTGCCTTTTTAAAAGAAAGTTTTGCTCCGTCAGCCCTCAACTGTGTCAGAACATAACGGATCACCGCTATGTGTTCCTCCACAGTTGAGCTTTTGATGAGTACATCATCTACATAGGCCAGGTTACACCTTTCACCCAGGTCGGGCCTGGCCTTATGTAGGAAAATGTTGAATTCATTGCCGGAGTTGATGTATCCGAAGGGAGTCCGGGTCCATGTGGACTGCTGCCCCCAAAGGTAAAGGCCAGCTTGTATTGGTCCTCCCTACTGACAGGTACAGTCCAGTATCCATTGGTCAGATCTATTGCAGTGAATACCTGTGACCCCTGGATCTGGGCCAGCCCTTGGTCAATGTAGGGAAGAGGCCATCGGGAAGTATGGACCCATTTGTTGAGCTCCCTAAGGTCGGCGCAGAGTCTCCACTGGCCGTTTGGCTTCAATATCCCCAGCACCGGATTATTGAAGGTGCTGTGGACTGGACGGATTATCCCATGGGACTCAAGGTTCTTAATTATTTCAGTAAGAGACTCCATTGATACGGGAGGCAAGCGATATTGCTTCACAAACACTAGAGTCATGCCAGGGTCCATGGGAATTGTTGTTGTGTGGATGTCGGTGCGACCACAGTCATATGAGTCCACCGCAAAGAGATCTTGAAAATCCAAGAAAACTTGTTTCAACTTTTGCTTCTGCTCCAGAGTCTTACAGGTATCAGCTAGGTTGACTCTCTCTTCAACCATCTGCCTGAAGCTGGAAAGACTTGGGGTTTTGCAATCTCAGCGGCCTCCTCCAGCTGGGTGGAGAAGTCCCTGGTCAAAGTGCTGATTTGGACTGGTGGCTTCAGGTGGGAAAGGCAGCCCTCACAGACCTGGAAAATCACCTCATCCCTCCTGAAGTCACAAGTCACATCTTCCTTACCATAAGGGCAGGAAGTGTACACCAGGAGGTTCCCCCCATGCCGGGTAAAGATCCTGTCTGGTGTTGTGTTGTCATCACTGTCACTGTCAAAACAGTCCTTGGGGATTGTTCCTAACAGTTAGTTTCCTAAATCAATGGAAAAATGTCGGTCATCAACCGCCATTCCAATAATGGTGCCTGCAGCTAGAGTGATACTCTTTAAGTCGCTGTTATCCACCTCTATTGGAATGGTGTCATGTTCTTTATTGTCTAATGGTGTTGGGTTTACCCCCAACCCTTGCTGTTGGAGAGAAGCATTTAGATGAAGATAGGCATCAGGGTTTTTCAATTTCTGTCCTCTTTTAACTTTCACTTCCAGGGAGAATTGTCGGGACCTTTCTGGGATGGTGACTTCCTCTCCAATCTGAATTTCAACTGCATAAGGCAGCAGTTGAGCTGACCTAAATGCTTTCTCACGATCATCAAAGCCCATGGGATTATCCGCTAATCGGGACCAAGCTTTGAAGTTTATTAGGTCCAAACTAATGGCAAAGTGATTGAGAATGGCACTGCCTAAGTAAAAGGCAGTCGCACGACCCAACAATTATGGACTATGCTCTTGTTGCCTATGGAGATTTTGAGCATACACCTGCTTGGCAGGAGATGTTTGGAATTGGGTGTTTCCTGATCGATTTCCCATTTGTCTATGAGTCTAAATGTGGGAATGGCTGGACCTTTTGGGAGTTGGCGGAACATGGCTTCACTGATGAAGCTCTTACTGTTGTTCACACACACTCGGGCAAGAACAGAATCCTTCCCTTCATTTAGATGAACAACTGCTCTCCAATTAACTGAATATCAGCCAGGCTCTGAGCTGATTTCTCATCTTTCTGGATTATAGGAGTGGGAATGTCTGATTGTAGATTGGTAAAGAATTTCAGATTGTTTCCTTTCAGTGTGAATGCCACCTTAAATTGGAAGTAAGGTTGATTTTCAGAAATAGGGAGGACCCCCCCCCCCATCACCAGTCTGTTGTCCTACTGCTATTACTGTCACATCTAGAATTTGATTGTTCTGGAAGTGAAATTCTACTTGGTCAGATTTCTGTTCAAACATGTGGCATGTGCCGTTTAAACTAATATGGTTGACATTCTGTTTCAATTTTATTGGTCGGCTATTCTGGGTCCAGAGGACCTTGTTTACGCAATCTATTAGGGGTGACAACCTTCGCAGGAGGTCATTCCCTAGTAAACAAGGGGTGCCCTCTGGAGTCACAACTATGACCGGGTGCTTCACCTTGTGTCACCCAATTTTAATATCCAAATCCGCAGTCCCCTCGATGGGAATTTCCTTCCCGTCAAAGTTCTGAAGTTGTCCAGCAAGAGAGGTGAGAGGAATTTGGTATTTCTCCCCCCTTCCTGAATTCAGTTCATCAAAGGCCTTTTTGGACAGAAGGGTAGCTTGGGATCCAGTGTCCACCAGTGCCAAAATTGTACCCTCCCCCTGTACTTGAACCGGGGCATAGTATCTTCCCTCCTGTACATTTTTGAACAACTGGTGGGTTAGTTTTCTAGTTTTGGACACTGATGCAGAGGTGATTTGGGCAGAATCCTGTGGGGAGTCTTGGGAATCTGAAAGAAAAAGGTGGCAACTAGAGATGGGAGACGTTTTGAGTTCCCCTGGTTCTGGTTCTGGGCTGCCCCCCCCCCTTTTGGAGGCAGTCACCAGGATGGTTTTGAACCAGGGGATTTTGATGCTATTGGTTCTGGGATGGGATGATGGGCGGCGCTAGCTCAGTCCCCACATCTACCCAGCCTGGATTTGAATCCTTTGGGACCTGTTTCTCTTTGGGAGGAGTTCCCCCATCTCTGAAGGAGAAGATCCTTTCCCCAGGATCCTCTGGAGATCCCTCTCCTTCAAATTGGAAGATCTTTACCTCCTCCACAAAATGGGTCTGTTTGGGTTCTTTGTTTGTCCTGCCCCCCCCTGCTCCTTGGGTGGCAGACTTTCAGGGGCAGGAGATTTTGTTTCCGGTTCCTGGGTTTCCAGGGGCTTTTTACAAGTGGGGAAGGAAGCTTCCTCCAAGGCTTTACACCCCCTTCCCTTTGTACCTCCTCCCTGGGAACCGGTGGGTTGTGGGGTGCTGTCCCGTCATTTTTCTGGAGCACCAGGTCCAGAGTTTGAGGCATTCTGTGCCGGCATGCTCATCTGAGGGTTCTGCTGAGCCCTCAGCATGTGACCCAGATCCTGTGCCATGTTCTGAACCTGGCGCTCTATCTGTGAAACCCGCTCAGGCTGATACGGGGTTCTCATTTCTCCCCTGGGCTGATCCCGGGAAGGGTAGCTATCCCTTCTCTGGTAATACCCCAGGTTGGGAAGATTTGGGTACCCCTCCACCCTTGGCCTCCCCTCTCCCGGATTAGGTTGTCTGGGCTCAGGAAAGTGGGGAAAGAAGGATGGATTGTTCTGGGGTTGGAAGTTCTGTGGGTATCTGGGGAAAAAGTTCTGCCCAGGATTTGGGGAATTTCTGGCCTCCTGGGGGAAGTGAGGAGGGAAGTTCCCTGGGTTAGGTGCTTGGTTGGATCCCCCCCCTTGGGCTGGAGGAGTCCACACATAACCCAGGATGGGTCTGTTCCCCTTGTAGTGGGGACTTACATAGTCAGGGAAGTGAGGGATCCCATTTGTGGGACTACCTCCTTGGCTTCCTGTCTGTGACTGGCCCGAGGGCCTTCTGGGCTTGGAATTATTCTGCTGTCCAGGCAAGTTTTTAGGTCCCCCCATCTCCAAATCCAAAATGGGGGCAACCTTTACCTCGGCCACCTTAGCAGCAGCAGGGGTGTTGGTTGGTTTCGGGCTTTTTTGAGCATTCTTGTTTTCTATGGGCTTTTGCACCTCATAGATTCGGGTGGCCTGTTCAATGACCCAGTCTAGTGATCTTTTCTCATGAAAATCTCTCACTAGCTGGGTCATGATGTACTTTGGTAGAGCATGGAAAAAAGTATTAACACATTATTTGCTGTCCTTGCGCACCCTTCTGGTAGTCTGCGCAAAGGCACGCTTTAATTCCTGCACAAATTCTTGTGGGGCCTGATCCTCCCCACATTGCAAGTTGAGGCTGCCTTGCGAGCCTCTTGGGAATTTCTGTGAACAGAAAAATGCTTCAAGATGGCCGCCCTATATGTGGACCATCTTGAATGATTTTGGTCCTCCAGGCCCGCAAAGAAACTGGAGTATTCTGGTGAGAAGGTCCATTTCACATACTGAATGCAGCTACTGCTGTCTTTCAAATGGAAAGTTTCCATCATCTGCTCAAAGAGCTCTAAGTGCTCCCAAACAGAATACTTAGCGTTCTTATGATAAGGCGTGATGACACTCCTTATTGCCTTGATTTGTTTTAAGGGGTCCTTAAGCAAGGCCCTTTTTGTCTTATAGGCCTTCTTGGTTTGGGTAACCCTGGTCCATTCATCCTCTGACTCAGAGGCACTGCTCCCAGAGGTGCCCGTCTGATCTTCCAGGTTCTCCCGGATTCTGCGAGCATGGGAATGGCTGGCAGAATGTGGGGACCTAGTCTCCTGTGTCCTGGGGCGCTCAGAGGAGTCTTCTGATTCCTCCTTGCTCCCAGGATTTCTAGCTGGGCAGATTCCTAGCTGGGCAGAGGTTTTTAGGATGCCCTTAGTGGGCCTACTCTCCTGGAGTTCCCCACTAAATTTCACTGTACTTGGGTATCCATACCCAGGTGCCCGCCAATCCATACCCGGCAGGTACTGGTCTATGAGCACCATACTTCTGACTGGATAGTAATCTGCCATCCCCGTGACCCTGGGCTCATGTGCGCCAGTGGACATGGGGGTGGCAGAGTCCAGGGACTGGGAGAGATGAAGGTCTCTGGTACTAGGGTTCCTAAGGTTATGCTCTGGTGTTTCCCTTTCCCAGCAAACCTCATCTCTATCAGCCCCTGCTCCCTGTTGCCATGCAAGAACCTGAGCTTTCTGTTCCTCAATCAAAGCCTTACTAGTCTCTTTCAGTCTCTCTTGCATGGCTACCTGCCTGTGGAGCCTATCATTGTTCTGACAGAGAGCCTCATTTTCTCTCTGTGCTTCCTGGTTTGTCTTTGAGTATTGGGCCAGTCTTTGCTGCAGGAGGGTTACCTCCTGAGTCCTGTCCATACTGGCCTGCTCCTTCCTTGCCAGAGCATCTTCCACCCTCCTGGTATGCTCTAACAATCTATCATGCTCTTTTTGGAGGTCACGCAGTCCCTGGAGGGCCAAGTGATTTTCTCCCAGTTACCCTTTTAAGTGACAGACTTCCTGGCATAAGGTGTCCCTTTCCTGCGCAAGAGCCTGCCTCTGTGGCGCCAGGTCGACCTTCTGTCTTTGAAGGGCACCTGCTTTCTGGCGCTCTTCCTCAAATTCTGCCTGGGTATCCAGGTCTTTCAGAATTAATTTGTTGCTCTCTGCCTTCTCTCTATCTAGGTGGCTTTGCAGGGTGACTACCTGCTCTGCGCATGCCCTGTTGAAATTCAGTTGTTGCTCCAGCTTTTTCTGGCTCTGCAGTAGAGAGTCCAAACCTTCTTGGTACTCCTTCTGCAAGGCCAGAATTCTGGTATCCTGGTCTGCCTTTTCCTGCTGCAGGATACCCATGTCCTCTTTTATTTTAACTATATACTGCCTGCTTTCATTTTCTGACTCCTGGCTCCTCTGCAGCCTCTGCTCAGAAGAGTCCAGATCAGATTGGGCCTTTTCTAATGCCATCAGTTGCCTACTTGCCAGATTTTGGCCTTCAGCATATTTTTCCTGTATGGCTCCCATAGATAAATATAGATATGCCGCTATCTTGGCAATCTTATTTTGCTCATCCTTGGCCTTAGGGGCCATATATAGTTAACTCAGGGCCACATGTAAGGGACCCTGATCTCTCCAGACATCTACCCTTTTTGCAGTGATCTGTTGTGTGATTGCCTGCAACCACACATTCTGGTCCTGCTCAGTCCATTCACCTCTCACAAATAACTTATGTAAAAGGTGTTCTCTATCTTGATGTCTACCAATGTCGCCATTTTGGAAATATTGATTTCCTTCCTGACTTACAGAAGTTTATTATTTTATCTTTGCAAAACAGACCGTTTCCTTGGAGCGTTTCCTTTTGAGGGGTGCTTTTACAGTGTAACACAGCGTGGTAGCCCAACAGGATTTATGTATCCTGTCAGTTAGCACACTGTATTCAGCTGCACAATTGGTAGTTCTAATCTTAGAAATCCCGCTACGAGCCCCCAATCTGTAAGTGATTTCAATCCAGCACTCCAACTAAGTCAATGCCTAGTATGGGATGCCCAATGGAAACCCTTATTTATATATTTTTAGGTCAAAAGTTCTTTTAATTCTGGATGATGTACCCTTATATAACGCCCCTCTCTTTGAATCCTCCCGGTCTCACTGAACGAAGAAATAGGTTTGTTTTGCAAATTAAAAGATTTATTTGAAGAATTGAACAATATATATATCACACTTTTATGAATATGAATAATATCGGAATATCACACTTATGAATATTTATGCAATGATCAGCAATGGGTAATATTACAATATCAACAATCTCTTTCATCAATTAGCCGTAGAAATAGGAAGAATAATGTAGCAGAGAATACTTTGTATGGGTTCAAGGAAATGCAATGATAGGAAAGTATGCAACACAGAAATAAACTTGATATGAATTAAACCAAAGACAATGTAATCACTCTTTCAATCACAATTGCAGTTTCAATCCCGATTCCCCCCAGCAAGCTTAGAGAGAACAGTACTGATTTTAAAACAGGTCAAAATGCTTTTAAATGTTATTTGAATTGAATGGGAAAAATGCTAAAATTGACTTTAAATCGCTAACTGGGACTCAGAACTAGTGAGAGTTGCTTTGGATTGGTTCAGGTCAACACTAGCAATGATTGTAGAATGATTAGCAGATGGAAAATGAAATTCAGAAGTTGAGCCAAATACAAAATCGCGGCAACTTTTCCGCGTGCGAGAAACGCGATTATGGAAAAACTATAAGGAATTGGAATGTTGTTTCTAGGACGTACAGTTCAAAAGTTACAGAAGTTTTTGTGAAGGTAGATTTTTCAGAAACAGAGTCAAGATTTCAAAATGAAAGATGCGCTGTTGAAGATTTAGAACAAAGATTTCTTAAAACTAGGGAGTCTATGGAGCTGCAAACTACACAGACAGTACAGCCACCTATCCAGAGGCGCCTCCGGATGGTTTCTATCTGCCTGAGATGATTGCCTTTCTCCAGAAATTATATATTAGCGCCAAGATGCTTATCACTACAATTATCACAGGATTATGTGGAGGAGAGAAAGATTTAGGATAGACAAAAGAGATTCAATAATGCAGTTATGGATATATTGGAACGAGTTAGATGGGATTAGTTAATACTAAGAGATGACTATGGACAGTTCTATGCTAAATACTTACAACTATGGCTTTGGAATGGAATGGGCCCGTCAAAGATCTGGTCAAGGGTTTGGCTGGGATTCACTCGCCACCGGACAGGTCTCAGACGCTGGGTTCTGCTCTCAGCAAGGCACTCTGGTCTGCACGTCCTCTTGGACTGGATCTGATGGGTTATGGGTTACAGCTCCGCTGGACTGGTCTGGATCTTGGGTTCTAGCACGGGTTCTTGGCCAGAGGTAGCCAACACAGCACAGCCAGGCTGTTGAATTGGTTAGGCCCGTGGAACTTTAGGGGTTAAATCAGGTTACAAGATTTTAAAGGCTGCTGAAAAGGGTTCAGCTTTTTGGGTTAGGCCTCTGCTTCAGGGTTCTGGAGTCTGGTTCTAGGTCTGGTTCTATGTTCTGGAGTCTGGATCTTCCTGCAGGGTGCTTCGCCAGTAGATCAGTTGATGAGTGAATGTGTGTCTTTTGCCTGTCCTCAGCAGTCCCTATTTATCCATTTTCCAAAGTGGGTGGGGAGGCTGATTGTCTATGCCCAACCCTCTAAGGATCTGATAGGTCAGATAATTCCCTGTCCCCTGGTTTGAGAAAGGAACAGTGTGTCATGATGTGTCAGAGTGATGCTGCCATTTACAATCTAGGGAAGAACCTCCCCTTTGCTTTTACCCAGAAAATCTATTTTTCCCAAAAAACATATTTTCAATATGTACAACTTGTTAATAATACATAATTACATGACAGATTGACTAAGGTACATTTCTGTCCAAACCTTATCTTCCTATGAGATTTGGTTCATAAATGACAATTTTTCACGCTTTGGTTGGTTACACATTTTCGGGTCTGTACAATTTTTTATACATACATGCACATACCCTCTGGGCATATTCCTGTAATTTTTCATGTTCCTAGCATAATCACAATAACTACAATATTAAAATGTTCATGGTTCAGTCTCAGAACATCGCACAGATTCCAGATTAGTTTTAAACTGTGAGTGAATTTTTCATTTTAATAATCTCTAAATTTCATATTTTTGTCAGTTCGGCACAATATTTTAGTCTTTTCCCAAAACATACAGTTACTTTAGTTTCCAATCCACATTTCCAGTCTGGCCCGCCTCCAAGCTTGGCTGAGTCAGAGAGTCACATGGCTTCTTCCTGCCAGGGCAGTTGATATCAGTCACACCTGAATTAGCATTTTCATTCAGCTCAAGGGAGTCCTTTGTCTACACTTAGAGCAACCTGCCAGAGTGCCCCTCCAAGTTCCTTTCATCCCAGCCTGCCAGTTTCTTAGCAGAGAATAGGGGCAAGATTCCTTTGTTTGGGAGAAGGTGTGGAATGTCTTTGAAGCTCAGTGTGGCTAACTTTAACTTTTAAACACAATGTCTGAAATTGTCTTGTCTTAAAATATAACTTACATTTTTAACAAATACATCAACCAATTTCTTAATTCAAGCCTTTTTAAAATATAATTTTGAATTGTCTCCACCTCTTAGGCTTCTGATAGCAAGTCTTTCTTTGGCATACTTTGAGTTCAATGTCCAACTTTACACATGACAGGTTTTAGAAATCGCCAGCTTCTGACAGAGTTGAGTAACGGTATTGCACCCATTTTTGACATATTTCTCCAAGCAAGCAATCTTCAATGTGGATTTTCTTCTGATAAGTGTACTTCTGTGGACATTGTATTTATGTGGATTCTTGAAGTAGAATGATGTTTAACACCCAACAAGGAGGTTTGGTGTTTTGGGTGGTTTGTTAGCCATGATCTTTGCAAATTTGACAACCAAGAAAAATGGATTTTCGCACAGCTCTGTGTTTCTTTTGCAATCAGCCTTGCTCTGTGGCCAGCCAAATGATGGGTTTTGGCAGTGGTCTCCTGTGTTACCACTGAGATAGGCAAAAGTGGAGGGCGGCCTATTTTCCAGATTTTTACTGCGCACTTTTGGGTGATTTTTAGCGAGCAGCATGCTTTCCGGCGGCCATTCTGATGTTCCTGATGCAAGCAATGCACAGTAATGTTGCAGGGCCTGGACTAGTGGGGGAAAACATCTGCAAGCCCAAATATATGTATATGTCTGATTTGGAGTGAACTATGGCTCAGTGCTACTAGGGGAAGGGTTATTTCCTTAATTGAAATGCAAGGTGTTACCAGCAGAATACTGTTGGATTTATATTGCTATACTTAATTTGCTCCTTAGCACCATTAGATGTATGGAACGATTCAAATAATTGACTGGCAAGTCGTTTTATTGAACGTTGTTTGCATCTCCTTCCTTTCAAGTATGTCTGGAACATCAAGCACACATTTAGAGGTAGCACTCTTGAAATATGAAAACATTTATTTTCTAAAATAGATAATTTAAGGTACAACACAGCAGAAACATTGGGTTACTCAGAAGAAGAAGTAATATGTATATCAAATTTGATTACATTTACTGAAAGGATTTATCACCTGTAGAGAAACCTGAAAAAGTATGATACAATTAGACATTTTAATATGAAGAGGAATCGATCACAAATGACACATCGCGACCATTGTGCAATATCAAAAGGCCTAGGGAATACCACAAGGTTTGAAAATCCTATTTCAACCAGCCTTATGTATAGATAATCCCAATTTTGTCAAACACTGGATGCACATTTTAAACAAATGTTCTCTAGACTTTATTAGTTTGGTTATTGAGGAATAAGCTAATTCACTTCATAAAACTGATGAAAAAATTACTTGAATGAAGACCAATTTGTCAATCTTTATGAACAAACAAGAATTAGATTCTACATTAGTAGATATCAATAAGAAATTGAAAATCTTGCAAAAAGGAATTATAAAGAAAATAGTTTACAAAATTGTTACACAATACAATGGATTATACATTGGACATTGCCAGGGTCATTTTATGAAAACTAAATTGCATAAAGGGTATGACAATTTTTAACACATACGTGCTATGGGGTCCTCTGCATGCAATTGTAAAGTCCACTATGTGGGGTGGACAGGAAAACATTACATGTGAGGCAAAATAACCTTTACACTTCCATTTTTCACTCCATCTCATAGAAAAGTAAACACTTTGCAGGCAGTGCTTGCTAATAAAATCTGCCTGGTTTTAACCAGGTACAATACTAGGGTGGGTTCCATAAGAATCCATTAGCTGTACCTTGCATGAAAATCTGAAGCAGGTATAAAATTAAGTACTCGCATGAGAAGGAGGTAGTGAGCACAGCAGAGATCTTATCTTCACTTCATACCCCTCCTCCACCTTGTGTGAACATGAAAGTGGTACAGAGCAGGACATAGAAGCATAAATAAATTGCACTTCCCATTTAGGTATTTTTTCAGCTCTGCCCCATTTAAAATGAGGTTGTGTATATTCATGGCAAGAATACTGTCAATATAATATGAGTTTGGGTATTAGAAACATAGTGACTACAAAATGTTCAAACGTTCAAAAATAATAGAATAAGAAGGGAAGTTACTTAAAGAGCATCCCAAATGTCAGACAGCTATATAGACTAATAAATGAAGCAAAGGAACCGCAAGCAACTATACCATGAGATAAACAGGTTTCATTTTTAGAATCAGAAAGAAGACACAAAGAAGTCAGAAGAAAAAAATCAATTAACAAAGGGCTATATGAACCAACTGAAAACGTGGTTCTACATCTTTCAGATTACTAATTAATTACTTTTCAAACAAACATATTATAAAAGGGGTCATTGTCTGTACTTGAGTGTCCAAGCGTGTTAATGAATGAAGTCATTGATTTATTTAAACTGAAGAGAAAAAATAAACTCTAAACCTTTTTGTGATTTTAGATACTGATATAGTGACCATTACTGATGAACAAGAACATGAAGAATTTACCACTTAAAGTACTTTCAATCCTACTATACAAAATGTTAACTTAGAGTAGTTCTATGGAACAACTTTAAATGGTTTTTAAAAAACTTAAATTTGTTCAAGTAGCACTCCAGAACATAACATTATGTGAGAAACAAGAGTTGAACCGTTTATGGGAAAATACAGACTTTACGCGTAAACTGGTTGACCAGAGAGGGGCACTTGTGATTTTGAACACCTAAGACGTTCTAGAAGAGGTTTGGCCCAAACAAATGACAAAAATGAATACACGAAGATAGATTGTTTTCCAAGTCCCTTAGTGATTGGTTTAATATTAAAGACTTTGGATGAAGCCCATGAATTTGAATGGATAACAAAAAAACAAACAATGCTTAATAAATGACCACCTGTTAACTCCTGTTTTCTACATCTTACAATCGATAAAGATTTGGTAAACCAAGGCAGACCAAGCATAGAGCTTATCTATAGTATTTTGGAACAGCTATCTAAATATGTAGATGCTATTTTACAGCTGATTATCCAACAACTTTGTACATAGATAAAAGATACAGGACATTACTTGCAGATATTAGTAGATGTGGATTTTGACTCTAAACAAGATATTCTATTTACTATGGGCATAGTGAGTCTATACAGATCGATACCACATGATGATGGTATGGAGGTGATGGAGTGGTTATTATACAAGCAGATAAGGTGGAGGTCAATATGTTTTTTCTGTTAGCCATTCTGAAATTGATATTGACCAAAAATGTCTTTAGATTTGAAGATCATTTTTTTCTACAGATTTCCTGCACATCAATGAGAGCCAATTTGGCCACGCCGTATACAAATACATTTATGTATTACTTTAAAACTCAACAAATCTTACAGAACCAATATTGGAACACAGATTTGAGATTCTATAAACAGTTTTTTAATGATATTTTTGGTAATTGGAGGGGAACTGTTGAAGCATCTAAAAAAATAGCTTTGAATGCTTGACTGTAATCTATCAGAAAATTAAATTTACTGTGCAGAGAATCATCTGTAAACTTTTTGAAGGTAGAATTATATGCAGTGTACAATACATTGGAGACTAATCTTTAGTCTAAATGAACTAATAGCAATAGTTGGGTTTTGTTATCAGGTTTCTACCTGTAAAGTGTTATTAAAGGTATTCCTTTTAGCCAATTTATAAAATATAGAAAGATCATTTAAGCAAATTAAGAACCGAATGTAAAAGAAATTAGCATTAAAAACAAAATTTCAAAAACATTATGATGAAAATCTATTGAATGTAGCTCTCAATAAGGTGGAACAAATACCTTGTAAAGAGCACATTGTTAAGAGATGTATTAGTTATAGCAGAACAACCTACACATAGATTATCAATATTGGATCAACCAGGTACTATACCATGAAATAATTGTGAATATTGTCACAGTATATTTAAAGTTAATATCATCAATCATCCCTATAATGGCAGAATAAATGGAACCATACATCAATAGGTGACACAACAAATATAATATATAGTATTAAATGCCCTTGTGGCATTTGTCATGTAGTTTCCACAACACAGAACTCTCAAACCACTTGGACTATGCATAAATATAATGTCCGTACAGGTAACATAGGTTTACCAATATGGCACACATCGACATTCAATTACACAGATGTAATTCATCATCTTAGAAAAAGTAGAACTTCGAAAAAGGTTGGCAATATGAATCAACTTTTAGCAGAGGAATTTTTTGGATCAAGAAATGAGATGCTTTAAGGCCAAAAGGAATGAATTTAGAATATGATTTAACTTGTTTTCTATAATTGACAATATGTTTTGAACGTATTTGTGAATCATTAATACAATGTATATTTCATTGTACGTATTTCAATAATGATTAAAAAAAATTGCAGATTCATGTTTTCAAAAATGTCATCACTGAAATGAAAATATATGTGGATGACAGAAAATATTTACATGGATGTTTTAAAATATGAATTTGAGGGGCATGGCTTGGGGGCGTGGCTTGGAGCCAGAGCAAAGTGGATGAATCTGTGAAACCCTCTGGCACGGACTCTACTAATGTGCCTGGGATGTCCCAAAAGCAAAGGATCTTTTAGCCCCTGCCCACACAGGCATATATATGAATACTGAGCGGTTCCTCACAAGGTGTTTCAACTACCTCTGAGCAGTTTTGAAGGGGTTCTTTGCAGACTGCTGGCGCACTTACCAGCAACAAAGATGACGTCCGTCTACTCGTCCCAGCTCCATGGAGGCAGAGAAGTTTGGTAAGCGGTCAATAAAGCAGCGGAGAAGGTGCTGCTTGATGACAGAAGGCACAGTGGTGGAATGGAACCGGAACAGCCTGCTGACCCTCTGAAATGGTGTTGGCCATGCCTTCCATTGGCATTGCTGGAATGAGGAGCAGATTTGGAAAAGAATATACGTAGGACTGTCATTGGACGGCGGAGAAGACTCAAGAATGGAGCTTTGGCATGGGCAGAGCACTTCGTATCCTCCCATGCATGTTAGTGAGCAGGGTCGCACTGGGATTCTTGGGACACCTTGAAGGTGTGGAATGCGATACCCTGCTTAACAGCTTAGGGCTGGAGATAGCATCCCTAGGTAGTGGTGATAAATTAAGTGCCCTATGTTCTCGCGTTTGATGATTGAGCTGGACTTAATAGGGCTCAATAGAATGGCTTCATTGAATAACATAGTTCCTGGTACGCTTGTTCTCTTACCAGTGCATGCTTGGAGTACGTTGCTCACAAAGTTCTCAATTATGGCAAAAAAACCAAAAATATCAAAGCAAGCAGATATTGCGTCTTTCCTGCAACACAATACTGATAAATCCAGGAAGAGGGATCAGGTTGAGGTAATGGTTAATGCAAGTGACTCTTGCCAAGCAGCTACTAAATCATATCTACAAGACCTCCTCTCCGAGATTATACAGTACATTCAAAAGGGCGCTGCTGAGCTTTCTGAAAAGATAAATGAGTGGAGGAGGCGGATGGAAGAATGGAGAACATGGAGATGACTGTCTGTGAAGAATCGTATGAGGTCAGTGAATGGACCCGTAAGATTGAAACCCTTGAAGCACACTGGAAGGTCCTTGAAGAAAAATAGGAGGATGCAGAAATTCTTTCTCGGCGCAATAATGTTTGCGTTTGAGGAATTCCAACATCTTTCTCTGAAGAGGACCTTTGTGGATCTTTTCGAGAACTTTTTCATCATCTTCATGGTTTTGCAGATAAAGCCTACATGGAGCTGGACAGGGTTAATCAGACCCATCCTAAATCATAAGTGCTGCAAAGGGGCCCTCCAGATGTGTTGGTTAGAGTTCACTTCTATGCACGGAAGGAACAGATTTTGAAGTGGGGAAGGAAAGATCTTTGATACAGTTCAGGGATGCCTCCATCTCCCTACATCAAGATCTAGCAGCGTCCATGTTAGCCAAAAGGAAGGCTTTGAGGCCTATGACTGAATGGCTCACAGAAAGGAAGATCAATTACCGATGTGGATTTTCTATGGCCTTGCTTATTTCAGAGAAGGGACTAACTGGTTCATAAGGTCAATGAAGGAGGGCGAACGGCTACTGAATCCTGATATGCCAGAAGAGAAGAATGGGGAAGAGAAGGAGGAATCTTTGCTTCGCCCTATTGGTACCTCCTCTTCTTGATCCTGTGTGGGGAGACATAGGAAGGCCAGGGTGCTGGGTTGTAGAGGTGAAGGGAATGCACCTAGGTGAATAGAGATCGTTTTTTCCCTTGTTGTCTGTTCTCTGTTTCTTCTGTCTTGTTCTTATTCCAATGATGTTATGTTATGCTATTTCATGGAGCTGGGGAGGAGAGAGAAGAAAAATCAACTGCAGGAAACAGTTAAAACAAATGTGTTTTAAGCATTTTCCTAAAAGCCAAATGATTTGAAACATTTTTCAGAGTAAACAGAAGACTATTCAATAGCCGGGCAGAGGCCACTGAAAAAGCACAGCCTCCTATACAGGAACAGCAAAAAGTGGGGACAACAAGAATACCCGCAGCGGCAGAACATAGTGGCCTTGTAGGGAAATAGCGAGTAAACTTGTTGCAGAGATATTCAGCCCCTTGATCATGCAAAGCGCGGTGCACCAAGCAAAGAGACTTCAACACAATGCGCTGAGCAACTGGCAGCCAATGTAGAGAGCGCAGAACGGTGAAATATGGGCACCGTAGGGGGAGCCAGTAGCTACCTGCGCAACCATGGTCTGTAAACGCTGAAGCCGCTAGATTAGGGCCTTAGGCTGAGCCAGATATAATGAGTTGCAGTAGCCAAGGCAACTAAGTACCAAAGCTGCAACTACAGGAGGGCGTAGGTGTAAAGGAATTAGCAGAAGCATGTTCTTAAGTATTTTTAGGTGAAAGTGGCCTGTCTTGCAGACTGCAGCAACCTGTGCCTCCATAGAAAGTGAAGCGGAGACAGTTACACCCAAATTCCCAACCTTAACTGACGGGATTGGGAGCGGGCCAAGGGAAGATGGTCAGAAGGAGGACACCCAGAGTGAAGGGTCAGGAGGAGAACCCACCACCAGCACCTCCGTCAGTTGTGCTTCATCCATGCCCCCACGGCAGTCAGGCACCGATGCAGGCATGACGATAACTCAACCTGATCAAGCTCTAACTGGATCAGGATCTGAGTGTCATCAGCATATGAATAGCACCTGATCCCGATGGAGCGGATGAGACACACAAGAGGCCAGATGTAAATATTGAGGAGAATGGGAGACAAGGCTGAGCCCTAAGGAATACTGCAGCAGAGTGCAAAGACACTGCAGAGAAAAGGTGAAAGGTAAAGAGTTTGGGTTCTATCGGTCAGGAACAAAGTGAACCAGGTGAGCACCTGCCCCGAGATACCAACTTGAGCCAGGCGGGCAAGCAGGATGGGGTGGTCAACGGTGTCAACTGCCGCTGACAGGTCTAATTAAATCAGGGCACCAACCCCTCCCGCATCCACCAGTCTGGCCATGTCGTCCTGAACCAAGACAAGGACACTCTCAGTACCCCGGCCAGGTCTAAAATCAGATTAGGCGGGGCCAAAGAGTTCCGTAGATTCCATAAATGAAGAGAGCAGAGGAGAGACCAGTGACTCGAGAAGTTTCATTAAAAATGGTGAAAGTGAAATCAGGCGGTAATTTGAGGGCTGCAGAGGATCAAGTGTAGGCTTCTTAAGAAGGGGAATCACGATAGCAGCCTTAAGCTCAGATGGAATACTGCCATACTGGCAGGAAGCATTGACTGCCCCAGTAATATTGCATAGCAGCTCAGAGGAGATGTCTTTCATCACAGCCAAGGGGGTGACGTCAGAGGGAGACCTGGACTTAATATGCTGAATAGCAGTGAATACCTCAGACTCAGAAAAAAGATGAAAAGAGGACCAGCCGTCTGAAATTGCTGCGCTTACATGAGCTTGGATTTCCATCACAGCTGCGGCTGTAGACATAGTCTGTGCAATATTGGCACGTATAGTCTCAATTTTTGTCCTACAGAATTGTGACAATGAGTCACAAAGGTCTTGGGTAGGGCTGACAGACGGGGTTAATCTAGCTGTTGAGGGGAGAGATCTAACCACGGAGAAAAGAGCCTTGGGTTGACATAAAGATGACTCAAATTTCTGCAAGTAGAAAGTATTCTTCGCCACGACAACAGCTGCCGAATAAGCTGCGGCATAAGATGTATAGTGAGATTTCCGACTCGGACCATAATCTATCCGCCACTTACGTACAGCCTGCCTCCTAGTGAGATGTAGTAACTTAGGATCCTCTGAAAACCAGAGTTCTGAGGGCAACCTTTTGGCTGAATAAGCCTTAAGGGGGCCACCATATCTGCTGCTTCAAGACGAGATCTAGTGAGTCCAGATAGAGTAGTGGCTGCAACCTCACTACCTTTAGCTTTAACCAATGAGACAACAGTTGATAGATCAAGTGAGCGCCAATAGCGCTGCCATCTCTTCAAAGGCACAGCATTTTGCTGTACTTGATTCACCGTAAACAGACAGGCCACCAGATAATGATGACTAACTTTGAGGAGGGTGGGATTCAGGTGGAGGATGACTGTAGCGTTTTCATGGAGAATTTTGACTAGGCTAAGATCCTTGATATGTATATTTAGGAAAGTTGGGGCTTTAGCTTTTCCTTGCTGGGGAGTCCTTGGATGTGACCCCTAATCCTGATTAACAGTGTTAGGTTGCTTGGGGGATGGGTGGAAGTTGGGCAGGGGGATGAAAAAGGGGGGAAATGTTATGTAAGTTCTTTAGTTATTTACCACTGCTCAACAATAGATGTTACAACACAAAGGTTTAATCATGGATGCATATTGTTAACCGTGACAGGGGTTGGGGAAATAGGTACAATGGATAATAAATAGGAATAGGTCTGCTGTTAGAAATGGGGTGAGTGTGAAATATCTCTGTATAATCACTTGGAATTTTCAGGGCTTGAATTTGCCAATGAAGAGAAAGTCAGTCATGCGCAAATTATTAGATTTATCTGCTAGAATAGTTTGCCTGCAGAAGACACACTAATTGGGAATGGATGAACATTGATGCATAAATGGTATAGTAGAAGATACTTTGCTTCTAGTGGGGAGAAAAAAGGGGTGTAGCAATATTACTGAATCGGGAAGTCCCGATCACAGATTTTAAAGTAAGGAGGGATCATCAAGACAACTATATTTTCATGAAGAGAATAATATTTGGGTGACTATACATGTTTATATCTATTTCCGCACCCAATACTGGCCAGGACCAATTTTTTTAAATCGATCACTCCACAAGTCGCATCCTTTATTGAGGGCCATATTGTCAGTCTAGAAATCTAATTCGAGACCGCAAACGTATTTTGGTGGCCGTGGGCCAACCGTCTCATGCACGATACGACAGAATATAGGTTTTCGAGTGTTCTAATGAACAGCCATTTTGATGTAACAAGAATCGCCATTTTGTTTTCTAACCATTGCTCATTGCTTTCTGTTCCTATTGCTTCGCAGTATATTTTTCGCTTACACTGCTCGACTAAGGAACAATGCTGTCTGTATATGAAAAGGACAAGGCCACAGGGCTGAGAGGATAACAAGAGTTTCACTGAAACACAAACGTAGGCAGCGCCAGGAAGAATGCCTGGCTCCCTCCTTAATGTAGCCTTGAAGCAGAGCCACGGGGCATTTAATCATTTCACAGCTGCCAGCCAGTCTCGTTATATGGTAGAATATGTTAGAATAATACCACTAAAGACTTGAATTATACTTTTCTAAAGGCCCCCCTTTGCTGAGCCCGCTAAGAGCATGTCGGCTCCCAGGACGCGAATAGCACCTGATAGATAGCAAGGTCGGGAATGTAACCCCCTCTGCATGTAGCTCGCTTCCAAGAACAGAAGCACCATGTTCTATTCAATAACCGAAAGATGCCTACGCACTCACAAATTGCAAATTGTTACTAGAATAGATGATTGAAGGTGTCATAGTGGCCGGAGATGTCCATCGTCACACCAAGTTCAAAGAAACCCAATGAAGAGGGGTGTTAACCATGACATAGCTGATTGTTTGATATGCATTTTGTATATATGTAACTGATGTACGTAATTCGCTCTCTTGCGCCCCACAAGGTCTAGAGGTACACGTTGCGGGGTGTCGAGACCGAGTTGGCCAACTGAGACTTTTGCTTTGCAATAAAACCCTAGCTTTGGGAATACAACCTCGTGTCTGGCGTCTCTATCGTGTGTGGTGACTCGCCTTGTTTCCATAGACGTCAGGGTCCCCTAGGGGCCCCTTTCAAGATGGCACCTGAATAGGGACCCTCCCCCACTTGTTCCTTCACGTAACGTTGTAATTGAGAAAGGCAGAGAACGGCGAGGATGGGACGATCGAGCCGGGATCAAGAGGTGTTCGGGGCGCCCTGTAAAAGTGATGAGAGACTCCTTTGTATATCTGCACACATCTGATCCTTGATCGACGTGCCTGGCTAGAGAACAAGGAGGCGAGGGTCCTGAAACGAGGCGGAAGCCAAGAAACGCAGACATGACGTCCTTTGGTGCGTCAGTATACAGACGACTTGATTTATCAGGTGAGTCATTCCCCGATTCATAGCATCCTGATATTGGTTGAGAGTTGACTTTGCAAAATCAAATCCCCTAGGTAAGGTTGATTAACCAAGGGGAAGGTTGAAACATGCCTGGGGTATTGTCCACCTTACCTGGATTTTTCCGCTGTGGTAGACAATCTTTGGAAGATGGCCAAATTATACCACCTGGGGGAACGCGGGCATACGAGATGTATGTGAAGTATGGAGTGGGTGCGATAATATTCTGTGAGACTTGGCATAGGCAAACCAGAAAGCAACAAGACCACCAGTGGCCGATTAATGGTAGTTTTGAGATGGCGAGGATAGATAACTTGGAAAGGGTGTTGATAAGAAAGAAAGCGCGCCCTGCAGCATTTGAAACTATTAAAGACTGGAGAAAGGAAGCAATGCTCCGATTTAAAAGCAGAGCAAAGCATGCGCGCAGGCATAAATCAAAAGGTGAGGTAGCGGAAGAAAAAGAAGAGGAGGAGTGGACTGAGAGTCTAAGAAGGGCAGGCAGGCGTGACGAGTTGAATATAGAAAAGATATACCCACAACGAGAATTACACATGACAGATGAATTGATAGAAAATATATTGACTCATACAAAACAAGGCCGAAGATCAGAAGAAAGACCAGATACGTTAGTAACTATTGCCCAGACTCCGCCCGTAGCTCAATCTCCCCCTCCAGTAGGTCAAGCCCTCCCACAGCCACAGACCGCGCACGTAACACTTCCTACTAGCCAACCAGGCCCACAACAGACACTCGCTGTTCCCATTGTCCCATCCGCACCTCCCGCCTTAGACACAGACTCGGTACCGTCCGTTCCTCCCGGGGTTGAAGTTGAAACCATAGGGGCAAGAGGCGGGACTGACCAACGACAGTGCACAAGGGTAACCCGCAGCGCAATCAGCAAGGAGAGGAAGGTGGAATTGCAGCAACAGGCAGAGATGTATATAGACGGGAATGATGGGACGGCAACATTGGCTTCGATATATGACTTTCGTAGAAGCAACGAAAGATAGGTAGTGTTGGAATGCATGGGTGAATATTTGGTGGAAAGATGGAAACAGCTAATTGGGAAATTACCACCGCAGCGATTGTTAGATTTGAATGCATTAGCACGCTGTATGGAAAGGGATGAAGAAGTAAGAGAACATGTGTATAGACTTTTTGAGCTTAGAGATGAATTAGATAATGATTATGTCGAAACATTTACTGCACCTATCAAAGTGTTTACTGCACCTGGATACAGGAGTAGGGAAGTCGGGAGACTGGGGAAGAAGGAAAAGGGGTCGCATAATAAACGGCAGCAGTTACCATCGCCGGGGCAGAAGGAGATTGTGAACGAATTATTGTTGCTAAAACAGGTGGGGGCAGACTTAAAGGAATGTCTAATTAAGACACAGGTATTTATGCAGCAAGTAGTATTACATAATAGAGGGCGAGGGGACGCACAAGTGAGGAGTAGTTCAAATATGTATGGGGGTACAGTGGGGCGGAATAATTGTGCATATTGTAAAGAGGAAGGACATCCGCGAGCGCAATGCCCGCATTTACAGAACAGAAATGGGTCTGGTCAAAGGAGACAGCATAGGGGACACCCAGGAGCGAATGGACCAAATAGGAATAGTATGCAGCAGCATCATAATAATGGAGGTAATCAAAACCAAGGCCAAAACCAAAATGCCCCAAACCAGAGTCAGGGACAGCAAAATCAACAATATGGAAATCAGAATGGGGAAATAGAGGGAAGAGTGGAAATGTTTTCGATACACAGCCAAACATGTATTACAGTAATAGTAATGATTACACATCGGACAATGTGTTATTTCCCCCATAGGACAGCCCAGGACAGGGGTCGGAACCAGTGTCTATTCCCGTGAATCAGAGAGGACCCTACGTAGAAATGAGAGTCAGGAATGAGGAGCACAGAAGTGTTCAATAGACCATCACTTGGTTCCGAATATACCACTGTCAGGGCAAAATAATATTTCTGTAGGGTTCGCAGGTACACCAGTCAAAAACCCAGTGTCCAAACTAGTCCCAGTTACCATAGGACCAGTCAATGAACATTGTCCTTTCCTTCTAACAGAAAATTGTGGAGAAAATTTGTTGGGATTGAATTTGTTGAAAAAACTAGGTTCTGTTATACATTGCACGGCAGACGGAGTGTTTCTAACGATATGGCCACACGATGCCCCTGTGTCAGAATTCATGTCCGAAGCGTTACCAGGGGAACTAAGTAAAGTACCAACCTGTGTATGGGCAATGCATGACAATGATGTGGGATGTTTAAAGATAGAGCCAGCAAAGATTATTTTAAAAGAAGGTGTTACCCTACCGCGAATACCCCAATACAAAATTTCGGTTGAAGGTGAGAAAGGATTGAAGAGTATTGTTACCGATTTGATGAAACTAGGGGTAATAGAGGAAATCACAGGCAGTACATGTAATAGCCCGATCCTTCCCGTTTATAAAAAAGGAGGTAATGAGGTACCATACCGTTTCATAATTGATCTACGCGCATTAAACAAGGTAGTACATCCGCAATTTCCTTTAGTGCCAGACGTCACTACAATATTGACAATGATACCTGTTTCAGCAGAATATTTTAGTGTAATAGATTTGAAGAACGCATTCTTTAGTATTCCAGTCGACAAGGACAGTAGATACTTGTTCGCGTTCACATTAGGAGGACGATCATTTACATTTACACGGATTCCACAAGGTTACACGGAAAGTCCAAGTATTTACAGTAGAGCATTAAAAGAGCAGCTAGACATGCTGGAATTACCCGTGGGTTGTGTACTTTTTCAATGCATAGACAATTTATTACTAGCTGCAGACACAGAGGAGATTTGCAAAGAAAGCACTGTATTACTACTATCACACCTAGCGGCACATGGCCATAAAGCTAGTTTGAAGACATTTCAATATAATCGAAAGGAGGTAGTTTATTTGGGCTACCTACTCTCGAAAGGAGGGAGAAGACTAACGCCAGAATGCATAGAAAATATTTCTTGTATGCCTATTCCAAAGACACAAAAAGAAGTCAGAGCCATAATAGGCATGGCTTCATATTGCCGACAATGGATTGGTAATTTTGCATTGATTGTGAAACCATTAGTGAATTTGACTAGAAAGGATGCGGTTATACGCTGAACTATATGAACATTTTCAGACTATTTGTGTGTGAAAGTGAAGGATGTGCATTGGCGGTTTTGACACAGGAACAAGGTGGAAGAAATAGGCAGTGCGGCTATTTTTCATCTGTGCTGGACCCTGTAGCGCGCGCACTACCACGATGTTTGCGATCTGTCGCGGCGGCTGCTGCGTCAGTGAAACAAACGGAAGGGATGGTATTGGGGCACACTTTAATTCTGATGGTGCCACATGCCATAGACGTTCTATTAAATAGGACACAGACGCAACACCTCACCTCTGCTAGATTGACAAGATTGAGATTATCTTGTTTGCGCCCCATATCCAAATTATGAGGTGTAGCGCTTTGAATCCTGCAGAATTAATGCCATTAACCATAACAGAAATTGGGAAGAATGAATCACCCCCCCACGATTGCTTAATGGTCACTGAGGAAGAAACCAAGGGGAGAGTTGATTTAAGTGATATTCCACAGAAAGAGCAGGATGGAGAGTTATTTTGTGACGGCTCATGTTTTAAATTACCAGATGGCACGACAACTGCCACATACGCTATCACTACCCTAGAGAGTGTTGTAGAACGTAAAAGAATCCCCTATAATTCAGCACAAGCTGCGGAAATAATAGCAGTAACCAGAGCCTGCGAGATTTCTGAAAATTTGAACGTGAATATATATACTGACAGTCAGTACACTTTTGGAGTGGTTCATAACTTTGGACGACTCTGGGCTGAGAGAGGGTTTCTGACATCACATGGTGCCAGAATTCAACATGGCCCTTCGATTGTACTATTGCTGTCTGCACTCAGGTTTCCAAAGCGCCTAGCAATAGTGAAATGCGAGGCACATAAAAAAGTAACATGCAAAATAGGAGAGAGAAACGCGTTTGCAGACAGGATTGCGAAACAAACTGCCACTGATTTAAATACCAAGATGATGACGGTTCAGACAAAGGAAGTACCCTGTATGATAGAAGATGGAGTTGCGACTGTCAAAGAAATGCAGGCCGAGGCTACGGCCAATGAAATACAGGGATGGGCAGAGGGATCTGATGAGTTGGATTTGGAGGGTTGTTGGGTGGACAAGGGAACTAGAAAATGGATGTTGCCGAATTCATATGTGACACAATGGCCCACAGTCCTACGCACATCTGTGCCAAGAAAATGATACAGCACCTTTCTACAGTATGGCAGAATGCAAACATAAAAAAGAATGCAGAAAGATTTGTGCAGAACTGTATCACGTGTTTACAACACAATGTAGGAAAGGGAACAGTGACACCAACAGGAAGTTTTGGCCCGCCCTCCATGCCGTTTGAGGTAGTTCATTTTGATTTCATAGAGATGGAAAGGTGCCAAAACTTAAAATACGTCTTGGTGGTAATCTGTGCATTCAGTAAGTGGGTGGAGGCATATCCTTTAAAAGACTGCACAGCGATGAGTACGGCAAAAGTAATGTTGAAGGAGTATTTTTCCAGATTTGGCTTGCCCCATGTCCCATGGTCCGATAATGGACCACATTTTGTGGGTGCAGTGGTGTTACAGATATGTGCAGGTCTCCAGATTGATTCCACAGTTCAAGGCATCCGAGTTCTGCCGGTCTTGTGTAGAGGCACAACGGGATACTTAAATCAAAGATTAGCAAGATTTGTGCGGGAAGCAAGTTGAGTTGGGTGGATGCATTACCAATAGCACTATTATGCATGCGTACGTCTGTAAAGGCTAAAACTGGGCTCTCCCCATAAGAGATCATAATGGGGAGGCCGGCAAATGTATGGTGCCCACCTCAACCAAAACGACTTAGTGAGATAGAACATCCTGTGCTTAGTACTTATTGTGGCCTTTTAATGCAGAAATTGCGTTTGATTCATCAGCAGGTCCAGGAGGCATTACCCGTGCGGTATATCGGTCTGGGGCACGCGCTGGAGCCAGGAGACTGGGTGCTGCTAAAAAACTTGAAAGAAAGTCATCATTAGCACCCAGGTGGCCAGGGCCCTATTAAGTGCTTTTGGCGACGCAAACGGCAATCCGGGTGGATGGAAGGAAGTCGTGGATCCATGCCACCCATGCCAAGAAGATTCCAACTGCACTGAAAGTCTTGCCTGACACCGATGACTGGGAAAAGACAGCGGTTGCAGAGACAAAAGAAGCTGTTGCCAGTGTGCAGCCACCTGATCTGCCAAAACATGAACTGAAACTCGAAACAAAGCCTGAGACGATTGCCAAAGAGGGGGAAGGGCAAAGAGTGCCCCAACTTTGCCCAGCAGAATCGACATCATTACTGACCGACGTGAAATTTGCCTTGCAAATACCAGCAGAAACAAATCGGGTACCTCTTTGGCGGCCACCAGCACTTGCCAGCACGCCAAAGACCGAATCTGCATTATTGGCGCGGCGCACACCGGCACCTGCAGAAGCGCCGCAGGCTGACTTCAAGCCTGAATCTGAAAGTTCACCGGCACTGTTCACGGATCATCCGATACCAGGAGCAAGGCGATACAACCTGCGGCCTCAGAAGACAACGTGATCTGCATTCTTTTTCTTTTGGTGTTTATGTCAACCTCTGGTTCAGCTCATGGACGGAGAAGGAACCAGGGGTGTAGAGGAGAGAAGCGTGAGAATTGTGCAAGTCAGACAATTCAAGACTCGCGGCTCCTCGGTTTGATCATAAAAGTACATGTGTCCGGAACCAGAGCGGACAAGCTGGGCGCACAAGGTACTATGGCAAGTGAGATAATTGATTAACAGTACATGTGTCCGGAACCAGAGCGGACAAGCTGGGCGCGCATGATACTGAGGCGAAAACTGATCAAAGGTCCTCTGAGCAGTATAAAAAGGGACAAGTGATCTCGCCTAAAAACGAATAATCGAATCCAGGCTAAAAAAAAAAGGACAGGCCGAACTGAACTGGGAGAATTTCATTGAACTAATAGACATCAGAGCAAACGCGACAAAGAGAGATATCCACAACGAACTGTGATAAGGAAGAAGAAGGACGACAAGAAACATGCCGGGACCGGTTCCAGCCTCCTCCTGCACCAGCACTGGTGAAAATGAGTCAGTTATAAAGACTATAACTTTAAGAAAAACGCATGGTAAAACAAATTGTATGCTGACACTAACGATAATGATGTGCTTTATGAGCGTGGTAGCACCAATATCAACATCCCTAATATTATGGTGGGTAGAAACAATACACCCATTAGAAATGTTTTTACCAATAATTAATATATCCACTACTGAAAGCCCGGTCCAGGTGAAAGCCTGGTCCTACCCCCAATGGAAGAAAAACACAGGGAAGGATTTGGGAATAATACATTATTATTAATCATGAACATGACACATGCAATCCTGAAAAAACAAACTGCTGGGTATGTGCCCATTTACCACAGCATGCTGGGAAAGGAATAGGGTGGTATGTGCAGCCGTTACGATTAAGTTCTGCATGTAGTACATCTTTAGGTGCAATGTTCTATGGGAAGTGGAGTAAGAGTAATATGGGTCAATTAGACAGAACCAACATGAATGAGTTTGAGGAGCTAATAATGAAGCCTGTGGGTTGTTCCATTTTCCATAAAACACAAGTAATAACCCCAGAACCCACGAGGAAAAGCACACGTAAAATAACACGAAAAAATAGACGAGGTAGATTGTCCCCGCCAGACAAAACATCTGTAATGACGTTTCGTGTAAGAACAGAAGGGAACAAAGATGCGATTCCCCCATCTTACACAGTGAATTATAGCCCAAGAACTGTCCCGTTTTGCCTGAAAAAGAAAGGATCTTTTTCGGTCCGAACATATACTGGTTGTATGAATACGGTGGTATTAAAATGGGAAATAGAACCAGTATACGTAGGTGATCCAGTTTATTTTATATGTGGAGAGAAAGCATACCCTTGGTTGCTCAGAAACTGGGGAGGTACATGTTATCTGGGGCTATTGTTCCCAGGAGTATTCCTCTTGGAAACAGCAGCCATGGCCAAATTATCCAGAACTAGAGTCAAAAGGACTGACAAAGGTGTTTTAATAGCAACTGATGTAGCAAAATCATTCGTTCCATTCTTAGGACAGATAGTGAACTCCTATAATATAAGGCAATTGTCCAGAATCCTAAAGAATACAATAAACACAACAACAGATATATTATTCAACATGACGTTGGAAGAAAGAGGAATCAGGTTAATGACGCTGCAAAATAGAATTGCTCTCGATGTAATCCTGGTTGATCGTGGGGGAATTTGCAAAATAGTGGGATCAGCATGTTGCGTTTATGTCGATGACTATTCCCCCACGATCTTTGAAGCAATAAAGAAAATGCACGTTCTAAGCTCTGAACTCCCCACAGGAGAAGGGAGCTGGGAAATAGGATCTTGGTTTTGGGGAATACTACGATCTTGGGGATGGAAGCTGACCTCGATACTAGTAGTGGTGTTCGGAACATTCCTAACGTGTTGTTGTTTTATACATTGTTTACCCATTGTTTGTGCAGAGGTAACTGAGGGATGTACGGAAGGATGCATGCAAATGATAACAAAGAAAAAACAACCTCATGATCGAACTAGCCCAGACCCAAATGAGATGAGAGTAATGAAAGAGTTGATGGCAATAGATATTACTGAAGGCAATGATGACCACAATAGCATGCGAGATTCAGACATAAGTAATTCAGATTCATCATTGCTAGAGGAGGTTTCAATAAATAGATGAGACGTTTGGCATATGGCCAGAGGAGGGTTTGTCAGTCTAGAAATCTAATTCGAGACCGCAAACGTATTTTGATGGCCGTGGGCCAACCGTCTCATGCACGATACGACAGAATATAGGTTTTCGAGTGTTCTAATGAACAGCCATTTTGATGTAACAAGAATCGCCATTTTGTTTTCTAACCATTGCTCATTGCTTTCTGTTCCTATTGCTTCGCAGTATATTTTTCGCTTACACTGCTCGACTGAGGAACAATGCTGTCTGTATATGAAAAGGACAAGGCCACATGGCCGAGAGGATAACAAGAGTTTCGCTGAAACACAAACGTAGGCAGCGCCAGGAAGAATGCCCCGCTCCCTCCTTAATGTAGCCTTGAAGCAGAGCCGCAGGGCATTTAATCATTTCACAGCTGCCAGCCAGTCTCGTTATATGGTAGAATATGTTAGAATAATACCACTAAAGGCTTGAATTATGCTTTTCTAACGGCCCCCCTTTGCTGAGCCCGCTAAGAGCATGTCGGCTCCCAGGACGCGACTAGCACCTGATAGATAGCAAGGTCCGGAATGTAACCCCCTCTGCATGTAGCTCGCTTCCAAGAACAGAAGCACCATGTTCTATTCAATAACCGAAAGATGCCTACGCACTCACAAATTGCAAATTGTTACTAGAATAGATGTTTGAAGGTGTCATAGTGGCCGGAGAGGTCCATCGTCACACCAAGTTCAAAGAAACCCAAATGAAGAGGGGTGTTAACCATGACATAGCTGATTGTTTGATGTGCATTTTGTATATATGTAACTGATGTACGTAATTCGCTCTCTTGCGTCCCACGAGGTCTAGAGATACACGTAGCTTTGGGAATACAACCTCGTGTCTGGCGTCTCTATCGTGTGTGGTGACTCGCCTTGTTTCCATAGACGTTAGGGTCCGCTAGGGGCCCCTTTCAATATGGGGGGGATTTTAATATGTGTGCCTGATCGGGATAATGATGCACCATTGACCCCCCCCCCCCCCCTCCAGAATCGACTATAGGAACACAATTGAGTTTAGCCGGTTATTGCGGGAACTCAGTGTGGTTGATGTATGGAGACTTTTTAATGGGGACGCTGGCAATTTATCTTTCTATTCACATGTCCATATCAAGGAGAGATCTGTTGTTAATGTCTGGTCCATTATTACCCTGGCTTGAAGAGGTTTATATTGCACTGCCTGTCATCTCAGATCATGCCCCGGTGATAGCATGAGTGTGAGTGAATAGAATGACAAGCACGTCTAAGGGTTTGTGGAAATTGTATGATCCTATTTTGAGGGATGTGGTGGTATGTAGAGATATTTCAGATCTGCGTGATCCTTCCGTCACGAAAAAGTCTGTGACGTAAAAGTTTGCATGGGAAATGTACGCACCACCAAAGGTGCACAAATTTTCCATGCGAACAAACATTGCACACCACTACATTACACACACTCCCACCCACACCCACAACACCCCCCCCACCCACACCCTCAACACACCCCCACCCACACCCACAACATAAACAAACCGTACTTACCTTTTCTTCAGGCTGTCTCCCTGCGGCGCCAGTTCCCTTTCACTTCCGTAATCAGGAACCGGCACTGCAGGGTCCTTTCCTTCTTTTTTTTTTCTTTTTTAAACGGAAGGCTGCAGGGATTTCCCCGGCAACCCCTGCTCACTATACTGTACAGTATAGTGAACGGGGCATTGCGGGGGACACCCCCCGCATCCCCCATTTTTTTTTTTTTCGGGTGTGCTGCGGGTGTGTCCCCTCTAACCCCCGCTCACCATACTGTATGGTATGGTGAGCGAGGTGTTGCGGGGGACACCCCCGCAGCACACCCGAAAGGAAAAAAAACAGTGGCTGCGGGTGCATTTTTCTGACTTTTTGTGCATTCAGACTTTTTTTGGTCCGTTCGTACAATTCCGAGATTTCTGAGGCAATTATGAATTATTTTACGGAGATTACAACGTTGGATTGTTCCACGGCTGTTGTCTGGAATGCAATAAAAGCAGTAGTTAGGGATGAGATAATGGCTTGTAGTGCTGCCTTTACTAGGACAAAGAAGAGGTACCAATCCCAACTGGAGGATTTGGTCGGGGAATTAGAGGGGGAGCATAAAGCTACACAATCTCGTATAGAATCATAGAAATTAAAATGGGCCAGAGCACAGTTGGAGTCACATTTAGCAGACAAATCAGCACAGGCCTTGTTTAAGACAAAGAAGCACTATTACACGCATTGAAATAAAGCAAGCCATTTGTTAGTCTAGAAGTGCAAGAAAATGAATCCCCGAAATAATATCTAAACAATTAAAGGGAAAAATGGGATTCCGCAATATGATGAGAAGGGAAAGATAGATTTGATATATGAGCACTTCCGGGAGGCAATGGCAGTATCACCTAATGAGATAAAACAGGGGCCACACAGCAACCACAGAGTGTGCCTGGGATCTTGGGGAGTCAGCCCCCGGCGGGTGCCTGGGAGGAGGCCGTGAGGCTGCAGTGAGGTCTGCAGGAGCAGGAGTTAGACAGCCAGCAAACAGAACAAGAAAAGAGCTCTTCACCACATTAGAGGGCTGGTGTGGCGCCCTGTGAGGAAGCAACACCATCATGCCTGCTTAGAAAGGCCTACCCACAGGGGGCTTGGCCGCAAAGCACAACAACTAGCCCATCAACGACAGCATCATAGAGCAACCCCATCTGGCAGTGCAGGAGCTGTGGGCCGGTACAGGGTGACTAGATAAAGAGGCTACAGGCGCATGCAAGCATAACCTAGTGAAGAGAGGCTTCATAACGGTAGTCAGTCAAAATCTCGAAAACAAAATATCGAATACAAAAAGACCGGAAAAAAAAATATCGAAAAAAAAATATCGAATTTTTTATTTATTTATATATGTTTTTGGGGTCAGGTAAGTAAAAAAAAGGGGTAAAATAAAAAAAAATGAAAAAAAGAGGGGTTGGGGGGGAACCCCCCCATTTAAAAAAAAAACACATTGAAAAAAAAATTCGATATTTTATTTTTCGGCCTTTTGTATTCGAGATTTTGGTTTTCGAGATTTGTGAATTCGATATTATCACTATGAACCGCTTCATAACCTCATCAAGCGCAATGGCGTAGACCCCTAAAGCAGCAAAACAGGCACACATTTCCACCCTGCTAGCGGCAAACACTTCAGAAAAATTAAAAAGGGGAGAGCGCACCGAGGCCATCATCCCCACAGAGGACCTTGGCCAACGCCCCCACAGTGACTAAATCTGATCTGCAGGACCTCCTGGTGGCAATGACGAGGGAATATCAGAAAGGTACCGATGAGTTCTTGAAGAAAATAACCAGCTTGGATAAGCGTGTGGTGAAGGTCGAGAGCAGAACGGCTGAGGTGGAGACGGGCCTGTGTGAGCAGTGCTACCAAATCGGTCTGGGTGCAGATAGGATAACTGCACTAGAGGCCAGATGTGAAGCCCTAGGAATGAAGCAAGAGGGCACAGAAAACCGATCCTGCCGCAATAACGTTCACCTGTGGGGCATCTCATCTACAGTCCTGGACGCAGAGCTTGAAGAATTCATCCAGGGCCTCTTCCGCTTTATACTGGCCCTCCCTGATGATGCCTTCGTGGAATTGGACAGAGTGCACCACACTTAGGCAAGACAACCACAAGCCTCCTCCCCAGACATCCTAGAGAGGGTCCACTTCTACAAAGTTAAATAAGAGATAATGAAAGCGGCTAGAGACACACCTTGTATTCAGTTCCGAGATGCCCCGATAGAAATGTACCAAGATCCAGCCACAACCACGCTACTGAAACGAAAGATCCTGAAATCACTTACGGAATGGCTGTGGAAAAAGAAGATCGTATACTGCTGGGAGTTCGCCATGGCCCTGCTTTTTACGTCTGAGAGCAAGCATTGAAAGATACGCACAATGAAAGAAGCGGAAAAACTCCTGGACCCATTTTGCCCGGACGAAGCAGGTGACGGCAGCGACACGCCACGACTGGCCTCCTGGAGGCAGGAAAGAAGAACAAGAAAGGGGCAAATTACTTAAACATGGAGAACTGTCAGACAGCTGGAAAGCCTACATCTGCCCCAGGGGGCGGTTGGCCTTCCCTCAATCCCCCCTTGAACGCGGGTGGACCGCGCACCATTAGAAGAACTTATGGGGGCCTCCTGGGACCTGGGCAGTAGAGCCTGGAGCAACGCTGAGTCAGCAGAGGAACTGGGACACATGAAGGGCTGGCTCAACCAGGAGGGCCTCCTGTACTGATGGTCATGGAGTTGAGTGGGGGTTCTAGCCCCAGAGAACATGGGCTAGGCTCATGTGTTTCTTTCATTTTAGTTGGGTTGGGGGAGGAGCGTATTGGGGGGGATAAGCTGAGGGGGTCTATTCAGGGAAGCATGACTCATCACACAGCCAAATATGCAACAACACCTTACTACACGGACAAAGGTTCATTCCCTCAGGTGCTCCCAGGGCCGGAGTCCGGTGTCAGGGGTAGAGCGCATCTCACTGGCAGGAACACATGGGGGACAACTCCACTAGGGAACTTTGCATGGTTAACTAGAATGTGCAGGGACTCAACTTCCCAGGGAAGCGGAAGTCAATTAGGTGCAAACTAACAGAGCAGGCCATGGACATTGCTTTTTTGCAGGAGATGCACCTCCTAGCCTCTGATGAGCGTAGGATAATATTTTGCCACTTCAAAGGAAAAAAACAGGTGGGTCGCGCTGCTCTTTAGTGGGGAGGTACCACTTACAGAGGTTATGGTTAAGTGGGACCCAGTGGGATGGTACATCTTAGTGAAGGGGCATATGCACGAACAAACCCTTACATTTGCATCAATCTACTGCCCTAAAAGCGCACAAGACTGATTCCTGCGCACAATCGCCCCTGACATTATCTCATTTGCAGAGGGTGGAATCTTGATGGGGGGGGGTTTTAATTTGGTTCCCGACCCTGATAAGGATAAAATTGTGCCGCCCACGAGGGAAGATTATGCAAGAGCGAAAGGTTTTACCGCGTTCATCAGATCAGAGAGAAGGGATAGTGACATGTGGCGACTATCCAACCCAGGCTCACACGATTACACGTTCTATTCTCATGTTCACAAGGGTCTCTCAAAAATAGACTTAATCCTGATGTCCAGCGAGTTTTTTCCATGCCTGGAGGGGGTTAATATTTTATCTAGGATTATATCGTACCATACTCCGGTGCTGGCCCGCATCCAGGCGATAGGGTTCCCTGCCCGATCCCCAAGGCCTTGGAAAGTGCAAGATTCCCTCTTACAAGATGCAGCGATCAGGGGGGAAATATCCAATGCTATAAACAACTCCTCCGGGGACTGCTCTTTATCAACGGTTTGGGACGCCATGAAGGCGGTAAAACGAGGTGAATTAATAACATGTGCGGTAGGTAGCACTCAGGAACACTGGGCAGATTCAGCAATCTCATCTATTGGAAAGGGTGGCAGAGCTAGAAAAAGTGCATAAAGCCAACCAATCCACAAAAGCATGGAGGGATCTCAAAAAAGCAAAGTCCTTACTGGGAATGCATTTAGCTGACAAATCTGCCCGGGCCCAAGCATACACCAAAAACTTCTGCTATATAAATGGCAAAAAAGCGAACCGGTTACTGCCATATAAACTGAAAAAGATGCACACTCTGAACAATATCCGAAACATTAAGGGGCCCGGATGGGTCCCTATTGGTTTCGGAGGGGGGCAAGTTAGAAGCGATGATGGAACCCCACAGGGAAGTAATGAACCGGGGTCCAATTGATAGTACATTATTGACTAAGTACCTGGCCACAGTACCCCCGCAAAAGGATTCCGCCAGAACACCAGGACTGCCCCATGTCGTCCTTAATATTTGCTTGATCAATGGAGCCATTTTCCACCAGGATCCACAAGTAGAAGGCCACAGTACAAAGTCTCCTTCTATGCCGACTACGTCCTCCTCTCACTCACGCAGCCGGACACTTCCCTAGAAGCGCTATGGTGCGAAAGTTTGAGGAAGCATCAGGCTTTAGGGTAAACTTTACAAAATCGAGTGCCCTGGGGGTGAATATCCCCCAAAGGCGGAGGGAAGCATTGACAAGCAGCGGGCTGAAACCATGGGAGAAAACACATATTGACTAGCTAGGGGTCCAGATCCTGAACAGAATTGACAAAGTGTATCAGGCCAATTTCCTACAACTATTCAGAGACTTACTGAGTGATCTAGAGAGATAGCATCAACAAGAGGTATCATGGTTTTGGAAGATTGCTGGGCTCAAGATGAACCTAGTCCCGAGGTTCCTTTATCACTGCCTATCCCTACCTGTGTTAATTTCTGAAAGGAAGCTTGGGAAACTACAAAAAAGGATGATGAAATATGTATGGGGTAGGAAAAAACCCCAAGTAGCCAGAGGGTCATGCTCTGGGGGATCCCCAGCGGCAGCCTCGGAGTCCCAGACATCTCCAGGTATTGCCTGTCAGCGCAACTGTCTCACTCCTTCGTGTGGCAAGTGTCCGACAACCCACCCCATTGGAAGCATATAGAGGAGGCATGCAGCTCAGTTCCTCTCTCAGCTCTGCGACACGCCACATCTCAGATGCTGGCCCATTGGCGTTCACCAATAACACGGTGCACAGCTGGAGGAGGGAGGTCATACTGTGGGGAACCAGTAGCACCCTAGGCCCTCTCATACCAGTCTGGAACAATCCGGAATTCACTCCGGGGACCATAGTAGCAGGATTTCACAATTGATGGGAGAGAGGTCTGGCACAGGTGAAAGATTTCTTTAACAATGGGGCACCCCTATCCTTTGATAAATGCAAAGTGAAGTTCCAACTCACAGAAGCAGAAAAGTTCACGTACACTCAGCTCAGGCACTGGATGTCATAATACAGAACAAAAGCGTTCGGTGGGAGGGAGCTTAATGCACCGTTACGACAGTAACGCCTAGGGGAAAGATCTCAACCTTCTACAAGCTTCTAGAGAGAGCTGACCCCACGAAGAAACAGAACTATATGCACAAATCGGAAAGGGTCCTGGGATGAGAGCTTCTGGCAGAGGAATGGAATCGGATCTGGATACGATCGCCTGAAGCTCGAAATGTGTCATGAATAAGGAGGGAGCGGTGAAAGTGTGCTATAGGTGGTACGTCACACTAGAAATCCTGAATAAAAGTTATTCAGCGCTATCACCACGGTGCTGGAGGGGTTGCAAAGCCATGGGTTTGCTCTTCACCTCCTGTGGTCCTGCCAAAAATCAGCCCAATTCTGGAAGGAGGTACTAGCGCAGATTCGACACATCACGGGGCTAACAATTCCCTTGGACCCGGGGGTAGTCTTGCTGGGAGACACAGGTGGCGGGGCCTTCCCATTAACAGGCTGTATAGCCAATCAAATCACCCACCTCCTCACGGCAGCAAAGATCACTATTGCTCACCTCTAGAGGTGTGTGGATGGGCCGGCGATCACTTTGTGGTGGGCAAAATGCTGGAATACGGCAGTGGTGGAGAAAATCACAGCAGCGCGACTGGGAAATATGGGGAAATTCCATAGCACCTGGTCCCCCTTCTTTGAGTATGCAGAACGAGTCCCAGTGGTTGCCAAAGCAGCCAACCCTGAGGTGGTGCTCGACAAACTAATCCCCGGGGGTTGGGGTATTGCCCCATGGGGGGGGGGGTGAATCCATGGACATATTTTGGCAGGGACAGTTTACAGGTCACCAGTTCACCCCAACAGAGATAGAAACTAAAGCTGAATCTTGTAATGTGAACTAGAAAAGACATTATAATATCTGTACTTGGGAACGTGATTGTTTTTACTTTGACCTAGTGCCTGCCCAGCTTGTGTTATATTTTTCGTTCATTTGTGTTGTGTTATTGTGGGAAAATAAAGATGATATTGAAAACAATGTAAAACCAAGCAGCAATCTGTAAAAGTGCCCCCCTTTCCGTCCCTCTGAAGCAGGGCAGTTAAGTTAACGCATGGGTCCTTTCTGCAACGAACAGATAAGGCTCATTAGGGCCAAATAATGACTCCCGTTGGTTGTGCTCTGACATGGCCTAGCATTTTGCACTGCACAGCTTTTTTTGGTGTGATGGTCTAAACTGATTCTCCAATGGTTAATCCCCTTATGTGAGAACAGAGAAGCAACAGTTAAAATACATTACAGTTTCAAAAACGTCAAGAAATGATTCTGCGAAATATTTATACAAACATTGCACAGTTCATAATATAATCGCAAAATAAAATCATTTTAGGTTCAACGACAGGAAAATTGATCAAGGACAATTAAAAAATCAAGACCATGGTAATCAAAAAAGTTTATCTTCTTGTGCTCATACATGAAATCCGTTGGACAGACATCAACCAGTAGCATCAAAATGCTAAAGTGCAAGTGCACAAAAGATATAGGCGCATACGTCGAAAACTGGACTGTTATTAACATAATATCGATAAATCTATGGTATGAGTCGTCTTGCACCTACACATAAAAACGAACCATATCAATGATAAAAAGAAGCAGCTAGTAAGATTAAAATAGAAAAAAACAAGAGAAAAAATAAGTGCAGCTACAAATCAAGCCGTCAGTAATGAAAGCATCAATGTGCACTATTTTCTTTTTCTTTTTTTTTTTTGCTTTTAATCAATAAAAGATTTTTACAAAATCGATTTTAGCATTGCTTTACAAATAGTTCGTATGAGGCTACTTGGGTTACCACTCTCAATTTCGTTCTTGGGAAGGTCAGGGTCAGAACACTGTCGTCATCAGACTGATCTGTAACCCTTTGACAATTGACATTTCCCAGAGTTGCTTTTTTTAAGGCAATGTCCAACAGTTTTGCTGCGGCCCTCGACCATCTTGCAGAATCCCCAGAGATAAGCCGACACCACCCAGTCTCTTCACTTATTACCAATGGGTACGATAGTAGCGGTGCCAAGTACGCCTCTCTTTCTGAAGACAGTGCGGAACAAGACGTCAAAAGATGTCTGACAGTTTCCAGTTGGTCGGCGTTTTCACATAGACGGCATGAAGCTATTGTAGATTTTGATCTAATAGCCAAAGTTTCCCTTGTGTGTAGGATGTTTAGACGAGCTCGCATAAACGTTTTTCTCAAGGCTTTTTCAGGGAATTTTTCGCAGTACTTCAGTGGAACTTTCGGTTTATTGTGTCCAGGCGGGAGATCTTTCAGTAGTTTGTATGACAGAATTTTTTCATTTGTCAAAATCCAGTCTTGCTGCACTATTTTTTCTTTTACTCTGCCAGGATTTGAAATTAAAAGTTCTTCCGAGCAGGCTATCTCTTCCAGTTTGTCCTTCTGTTTCTTCACCCAAGCATTTAGAGGTTTGCACCCTCCTCTTTTGATCTCTTGTACTACCACCTGAAAGAATGGGAGGGCGTCTGGGGAGACAATTTTCCTAAAAAGTTGGAGAGCACCTTGCTCCACTGATGCAGCAAGGGACGTAAGACCAAGTTCACGACAAATCGCCGCCATAGGTACTGACTTAGGAAGGGTCAGTACCATCTTCCACACAAAACCTTCTAGTTTTTGCCATAGATCTTCTGAAAGGCTTAGGTTTGCATACATTCCATAGACTAGAGCAGGGACTATTTTCGACTTATAGAAATTTAGAGCTGGTATCCATGAGAACGTTCCAAATTTTCTATCAACGGCTTTCAATTGGGCTGTCAGGTTTCTTGTTTTGTCCCACAGAGCCTCAATAGCAGTGTTTTCTTTCAGGGAGTTGTCTATCCACACCCCAAGATATTTGTATTCGTTGACCACTTCTAGTTTCTTGTTTTCCAGAAACCAGTCCAATGTAGTTTTGCGGTCAACTGTCAACTTGGTGAAATGCAGGATTTTTGTTTTCTGAGTATTGATTTCTAAGTTATTTTCTTTCATATAGGCAGAGAGAGTAGCTAATTGCCGCTGTAGACCTATTTTTGTCTGGTCCATCAGGATCAGGTCGTCCGCGTACCATAGCCTAGGCACTTTTGACAGTCCCACTTTTGGTGGAAATGAGCAAATTTTCTCCTCGGTGTACTGGAAATCACCTATGAAGGCAATAAACAGTGGCGGAGCCAGTGGGCAACCTTGCTTTACCCCACGATTGGTCGAGATTTTGCTAGACAGATGACCTTGCTGGCTCAGTCGAACCCGCATGGAGGTTTGAGTGTGTAGGGCCATGATTGGATCCAAGATTGAGGTCGGGCAATTCCAGATTCTCAGTTTTTCCCAGAGTTTCTCGCGATCCACCATATCGAATGCCTTTGATAGGTCGACCAGGGCCAAATGAACTTTCGGGGCACCTGATTTTGCCCTTGCTTTGATGATGTTTAATATCAGATATTAATCATAGTACCTGTACCCTTCTGGAAGCCCGTCTGGAAAATGTCAGTCGCAGGAGAAGCTTTAGCCCACTTCTGAAAATGCGTGAGTAGTAGAGTCGCAAATATTTTTCCCAGGATGTCCAACAATGCGATGGGTCTGTAGTTGGCTGGGTTAGCCCTAGACCCTTTTTTGAAAATTGGGACCAGTATCGCTTCTGTCCAGGATGCCGGAATCTGTTTGACTTTATGGCAATGGATGAAAATTTCCTTTATGACTGCGGCCCAATCATCCAGATGTTTTTTTATGTCAATGTTGGAAAGACCATTGGTCCCGGGGCTCTAGAGGTTTTTAGTTGTTTTATTACTCTCAAGATATCTTCCACGTCAGTCAGTGGGATCCAGTAATTTTCAGAGTGCTCAATTTTCCCATCCGTGTACGGTGCAGGGGCTTCAAAAAGTGCACTGAAATACGCCGTCCAGTTTTGTTCCGATACTGCATTAGCCATAGATGGTGCTCTTTGCCCGTTGGTTGTTTTTAATTTATTCCAAAAGTCTCCTGTGTTTTTTGATGCGAGGGACTTCTGCATAATCTCTGCGTCGTTCTGATACAGACTCGCCGCATGATTTTTTATCCACGATTTGTAATGGGTAGTGCCCTTTTGGAATTCAGCCCAAGCCACTGCTGTTTGATTCCTTATTGCAAAGTTTTTCAGATTCCTTACTTCACGTCTCTTTATTACCACCAACCGGTCATAGGTATCCTTGTGAGCGGGTTTCTTACCCTTTATTCCTGAAAAGGCCACCCTATGGGGCGATAGTAGAGGAATGTAGTCTAGTCTTTTAGCAGGAAGGCTGGTAGTTCTGAACTGAGGATCTGTGCTCAGCCTATCCTTTATGGCTTTGATGTTGTCAGCCTAAAGGCGAAAATCTGGATTGTTGCTGATTTGAGTCTGCTGCTGAAGCATATATTGGCCTTTCCGGTACGTGAGCGCCCCAAGCTAGTTTTAGCAGATTATGATCGCTTTCCAACGTCTTCACAATTTTGAAGGATGAAACAAAGGGGATCAGACCCTCAGTTACAAAAATGTAGTCCAGGGTAGCAGCAGATTTGTCTCTTTCCCATGTTGGAATCTGGGGTTTGTGGTCTTTTAACATGGCTGCGTTGAAAAGGTTTCTTGATTTCATCAGTTTAGACCACGCCAAACCTCTTTTTTCTGACTGAATCAAATTTGTTTTTTCAGATGTTATCGAAGTTTTGCATTTGGCATTTAGATCACCGCAAACATGAGGTTTTCAATGTCGAAGTCTGCGGTGATGGTGTCAATGGCATCAGCTACTGAGTTGCAGAATTCTTTTGGTGTTGTTCTCTCCGGGTTCCAGTATAAGTTTATTATCGCAAGGTCTGAAGTGATCCATGCAGCCTGCTCAGGGTCATAACGCTGCCATGATGTCAGGGTACCGAGCATACCCTAGGCTTCAATGATTTTAGTTTTTGGCATGACCCCTGAGCCAATGCGGATTGCCGTTAGAAGACCCGCAGATGGTCTTCCCATTAGTGATCTGCAAGCTGGAGAGATTTGTATTGTGAATCCATGGATCTGGACTGGGTCAAATTAGCATCCCATAATAACAACAGAGTTCTCTGTAGAGTGCAGTCTCAAATTATTACCAAAATGCTTTTTGAGTTTGTGGAAGACTTTCATTCTATTGGTCTTACTCCTAGATTGTTCTATGATATGGATTCTGCTTGGGCGTTTCTTGATTGGATTCAACCCTCTCCCCCAGCATGTCCCACTGCATTGGCGGGCGATCTTTCCGACTCACAAGTTAATAAATTATCGTTGCAATTAGCGTCACTTTCTCAAGCCTTAAGTGGTCTATCCTGGTTGGAGCCTTTGATAAAAGCGTCTGTTGCCAACATTGATCCCAAACCAGGCTCATAATCTTCAGCTTTGAATGTGGCCTCATGGAATTGTTGTGGGTTAGGCAATCTCATTGCATGGCACAAACAAGTTAAGCCTGACAAGATGCCTGACATTTTATTTCTGCAAGAGACTATGGCATTAAAGCCCTTTTACCTAGATGGATTTTCTTGTTTTTCTAGGGTGGCAGAAAGGGTTACCACAGGTCGCGCCGCAGGAGGTATAGCGATTCTTATCAACACCAGATTGAAAGTCTCAGCTTCTATAGTGGATTCCTCGGCCTCCTGTGTGCTGGTAAAATTGACGCTTAAGAGCTCCAAAGATCTGAACCTGTTATTATTATCCATTTATTGGAATCCCAAAGCGGTTTCGCTAGATGGGCTTCTTGAAGATCTAGAACGCATTCTATCTATCGCAGCTAGGGAATGGCCTGACTATGAAATCATGATTGGAGGTGATTTGAATTGCTATCTATATCTAAAGAGCATAACACGACCCTTTTCTAATAGTTCAGCCTACACGCAACAGGCCAAGGATAGAGGCCAGAAATTACTATCGCTTTTTCATCTATGGGGGATTTACCCAATTCAATTGGCTTCTAATTCCATTCAATTCTCTTGGCAACGAGGTTCATCCACTTCCCTCATAGATTACATACTCGCCTCTAAAGCATGCTCTGGGCTGCTTGAACCAATACAGATATTAGATTTGAATATGAGTGACCATCATATGCTATATTCCTGCTTGCATATGGGAGTGGAATGTTATCCTACTTCTGCCCCTGCAACCTTAGTGTCATGCGATAGGAATGCAATATCTGTAAACTGGACTCCTGCCAGATGCAGGAAAATGTCATTTTTGGTAAATAGGGATATATTAGTACATTGGGATGATACGGCCTCCACAGCGAATGTAACCAAAATTAATGCAATGAATGCTAAAATGATTCATATGCATTTGGTAGATGTCGCGAAAGAGCCTTTGGAAAAGTCCACCATTGTGGCTGCCCAGGTCAATGCCAATCAGATCGCATGTCTAAAAAAGCAAAGAAATTGGGATCTCCGCACACTAAGGAAGCGAATGATATGTCAGTGTACGTATATTCGCCAAAAGAACATGATTCAGGCGCACTATAAACAACAGTTAATTCTGTTGCGTCGTGCAGCCCATATTCTAGCCAACCAATACATGATTGGCCTTTTGTGTAAAAAAAAAAGCAGAGACTTATGGGCGATCCTAAGAAATCCGGTAGGAAAAGTGGATCTTCGCATGGTGGCGGTGATTTCAGGCCAGGAATGGGAGAGGTTCTTTAATTTGAAGTTCTCGCTACCTGCTAGACATACCGCTTCAGAGAGTGCTCCGATGCACTTGCCTCTTCCGGTGGTCTGTCCTTGGGAAGTAAAGGATATCATATGGGCAATTGAGCAACTGAATCCATCAAAAGCTGCCGGCCCGGATGGGCTGCCTGCTTGTGTATATAAATCTGATCCCCACTTTTGGGCTAAGTATCTACTGTCATGCTATCAGTCGATTTACCACACCGGGATTATTCCGCCATCATGGCTTATAGCCATTATCATCCCCATTCATAAAAAGGGGGTGATAAGTAATCCTGCGAATTTCAGACCTATTGCGTTGATTGACACAGCGGCAAAGATTTTTACACGCCTGCTCTTGGTTGACTTAGAAGATCATATAAGAAACCATAATATTTTGTCTAAAGCTCAGGTGGGATTTCGTAGGGCATTGGGTACTCAATTAAACGCCGCTATCCTAGCACATTTAAGGAGAGCTGTGCACAGAGAATCAAAGGGCACCATATATATGGCTGCCATAGACCTTACATGTGCTTTCGATAATGTTCTTCGTGCCCGCCTTTGGCGCAAGATGTTGGCCTATGGCATTCCATCCTCTTTGGTGGCCTTAATTGCCGCACTCCACACAAATACCTCATGTCAGATTCGGATCAATGCTAAGGGGCTCCTCTCTGCTATTATTCCTACGAGTATAGGGGTTAAGCAGGGATGTAATTTATCTGCAGTTTTATTTAATTTATATCTCGCTGATATTGAGAAGCTTTGGAAGGAGATTAATGCTTTCCCCGTAATATTGGGTCCCATGCGTTTACATTGGTTAGCTTTTGCCGATGATATTGTTCTATTCGACAGAGTGCCTTTCGGTCTGCAGAACAAATTAAACACACTTCATGATTACTGTCTGCAAAATAACATGACAATTAACCCGGCGAAATCCCATATTATGATTTTTACGGCCAAAAAAAAACTGCCTAGATTTACATTTACTATCAACCAGCAGACCATTGCCAGGAAAGATGCGATCGTATATCTGGGCTATCAGCTGTCTAATGGGAGCTCAATTGATGGATGGCGGGCCTTGCTGAAAGAGAAGCTTGGCCCGTTAATGGGACAAATGAGAATAATCAACGCTAAATATTGCAGCTTCTCTCTCCTGCCCCTCATCCAATTTTATACGATGAAGATAGAGCCCATCCTGCTTTATACTCTTGATATATGCCTGTCGAAGTTGGGGCCCCTGTTAAATCAAATACAAGGTCAGCTCTGGAAGAAGATTCTAGGGCTACCAAGTTATTTACCAAATCCCATCATATTACATGAGTTGGGACTCTATTCTCTAGCTGATAAATATCTTTGGAGGAAGGTAAATGCCTTTTGTAAAATTCTTGTACCTCCCCCTAACTCACTCTATGAAGAGTTTCATATAATGATGGAAAATCATTGCCCGGCCTCGGTTCGGGAAGTAAAGGAGGAAATAATGGAGGCTCTGGCTTCGCTTAATATGACTTTGATAGACCTAATTAAAACCCCAAGCAAAGTCAGAACTCGATTTTTTTGCAATGCGTGGGCTCTAAATTCGGACAAGGTCGGGGAATATCCTTCCTTTGCGACCTATGCGCTGTTCAGACATGCCGTGACCCCAAGGTTACCTTATATCTTATGTTTTCCTGATAAAAGGGCCAGACAGACCTATATGCGTTTCCGTTTGGATCTTATCCAAACGGGAGAGCGTATTCGGTCTTGGGCCGGTTATGGAGAGTTGGCAATGGGACATGGATGTCGATTTTGCTTGAACAGATTGGAAAAGGAAACACTTCAACATCTATTTATTTATTGTAAATTTTTTGCGAATCAAAGATCGTGTTGCTTGGCTTCTTTGCTCTTTTCTCATTCGAGCTTTGAAGCCAATCTAATATGGATAAGATGCATGCAGGGCTCCTCTAATACTATTATACTAGCAACTGTTAGACTGGTTACTCTGATTGAAGAACAGTTATTGATGATGAATCACGCAAGTTTTAACAGCATTGGGTTGGCACTTGCGAATAGGTAACAGGAGGTTTGGCTGATATGATGAGTTTGGATATGAACTTACTGTTATATTTACTTATGTGTTGTGTGTTATTGAACTTTGATTGACTGCGTGTTGTATCTCCTTTGTTTTTTGCTCACCTCTGCCCTATCATCTATAAGGGTATTTTTGGGAGAGGGTTGTTCTGTTAAGTTGTATACGTTTACAGTATATTGTAGTAGTTTTATGTTTGTTAACACACTGTTTCCGCTCACCCGAAGGATTTTATCTCAAAGTTTGTTTTAGAGGAAATGAAATTTGGCTGTTTTTTGTATATAAGAGATCTTAAGATGTTGTATGTTTTTAATATTTGTAAAGGTGTAAAGTAAAATTTACCACCGAAACAATAAAATAATAAAAAAATAAAATAAAAAAAAAAAATAAATAAAAATTGTGAATCCATCAAGTGTCGGGGGGTCGGATAGCCACGTTTCCTGTAAAGACAGGATATCAAAGCTTCCTAAGTTTATATCACTCGGGCGAGTCAGATGGTTGAAGCCTCTAGTGTTCCATGATGCCATAATCAGATCTTTATTGGTCGGATCCGGGGCCAATTTCACTGTAGACGCCAGGAGCTCTAGAGGACTTCTTGTTCGCTGCTATTTCTTGTTGGATCGGCTAAACGTGTCCGCCAGCCACTTCCATGGACCATCTGAGATTTTTCGCTTCTGTTGACATATATGACTTTTCGTGGAATCTTCCAATTTGTCTGTAGAGTTGATTCTATCTTTCGGTATCCGCATGTTTTTGTGATTGAATCTGTAATGCGGAGTCCGACCGGTGTTTTCCCATTTTGGTGAAGATCCATATTTTTTGTCTTTTTCTCTCCTATCGACGTGTTCATGGTCATCGCTTGGCCACTGATGCCTAGTGATTTTGCTTCTCGAGGAGTCTTGCCTGCGATTTTGCTTATAAAGTGCTTCAGTTTTTGAGATGTAATGGACCCTTGTCGGAGAGGCCCTCTTCTGAGTTTCTTTTTCGGGCAACTTTCGAGCCTGTTTAGGTACTAGGGTCAAATTGAATCCTAATTTGTGTAGATCTTTATAGACTTCTGAAGAGATTTCTGCAAGGACTTCATTTCTTATATGGACAAATGCTTTAGCTCTATGGTCTCGATGATATGGTTCAACTAATTTGACATCATTAGTCGTCAGATGTTTTAGTTTCTTGACTTTTGCTATAGTTTTGAGAACCATTTTTCTATTTAGGACCATGTATCCTTCTTTTGCTAAAACCTGTTCGATTTTATAAACTGTAGTTCCTTCAAGTTTTGTGTCAAGTTCCTTGGTTCCTTTTGACGCCCATACATTTTTTCCGTACTTCGTGGTCGTTCCGTGGAGCTCCCGTCGTTCCTTTTGTTTTTCTGAGGACATCGCCCTGTGTTGTCTTTGCTCTCCAATGCTCATTTTGTGATTTTCTTTGGGTTCTGATTGGTTCTTGACGACCTCCTCTCTCCGGCGTCTCTGTCTAGGAGCTTCTTTGGCGTCTTCTATTTCTTCAAAGTCGTTAGCTAAGGTAGTTTTTGCTAGATCTTCTAGAGCTAAATTTGATTCTGGTTGATGTGAAATCGCTATGATTTGAGACTCTTCTGGATTGTCGTGGTGTTGGGACAGATTCATAAGCTCACTATTTTCTTGGAATTCCTCAATCGTTTTTGGAGATGTGGGCAGGTGCTGTTGATCTAGTTTAGCAGATGGAATAGTTTGAAAGTGGTCAGTCATCTTTATTTTTGGCTCTTCATGTTTCTTTCCTTTTGTTCCCAAACCCACAACCAACAGTGGCTGGAATGCCTTTTCTTCAATTTTCTTTCATTCCAGTCTAGATGTGTTTTTGGTTTGTTTAGTTTGCATTAATTGAATTTTTTGCAACTCCCGCTCAGTTACCTCAATTTGTGACCTTGATTCAGATGTAGCAGATGGATTCCCTGAAGGTTTTCTTCCGAAAATAGGTGCTCAATCCATATGGATTTGACCTTCAGCAGTCTGCGAAGCAGTAGAGATTGTTGGTAGTGGCAGTTGAGCGGGATTCTGCTTTTCCATAAATTGGGCTTCCAATTTGGCGATTTATTTCTCCATAGTTGCTTGTGATGACATACTTTTCTTATCTAGAGCTGTTATGAAACCTTCAATGAAAGTCAGTTTTTCCATCATTGCCGCTGACATAGAGGTGTCATCTTTAAGAATTTTGTTGATAGACTCGTAAAGCTTGGCAAAAGGGTTTAGTGCAATTGTGAAGGATGACATTATTTGCAGGAGGTCTATTTTTTTGCTAGGCGAGTCCTTCTGTATCGGAGCTGCTATTGACCGGTGTGTGTGAAAGTCTGTGTCACCGATGTAGGGGGAGGGTCTGTCCATACTTCTTCTGTCTGTGGGCAATAATGGTTCCTGAATACGTCTTTCTTCCTCTGGTTTTTGGCCTTTCGGGTAGCGTGAGGGTTCTGGTATTTGGGCTTTGACCATGCGTTTCTGTCTTCAATTTGTCCCGTTGCCAGTTTTGGAGAGCACTGGACTTCCGATGGCGTACTTGGCAGAGGGGGACTGGCTACTCTCTGAGCCCCAGGAGTCGCTGACATTTCTTTTGTCTCGGTTCCCAATGACCTTTCACGCTACTATGGGGGCTTAAGGTAATTGACGGCTGAAGGGGCAGCTCTGTGCCACACTCCTGGGATGTAATACTTGTCGTTTTTTTCACAGTCATTTCCTTTTGGGCTAAGGCCTGGGATTTTGGGTCCTGCCTTGGACCGCTTTGGTCGGCCTTTCTAGCTTTACTTATAGGCAAGGGATCTTGGACCGCCTCCAAAATCTCTGCGTCAGAGAGTTCTGAATCTTGATCTAGCTTCCTTTTATGTTGATTCAGAAAATATTCCTTAAGAGAGGATGATATTAAAGGAGTTGAAAGGCACTTTGCACTTCCTTGGTTTTTGGGTCCCAATTTCCTTTGTTTTTTCGTATATATTTTATTTGGAGTCAATTTTATTTTTATCGATCCTTTTGTGTTTCGCTCCATTGTTACATGACCAATGGGCTCGTTTCCTGTGTGTTTGTAAATTCCTTGGACTTTTGGGGCAGCCATTGCCAAGGTTGGGCTTTTGTCTTTATGAGTAGCCGCGTTCATCGCATCTTTTGGGTTTTGGGTCTGATTCACCCGCCGTGGGGGTGTTAGAAGGTGGTCCTGGGATCTTTCTTTTTCTGACGAACAGGCTTCAGATGGTTCCTCGTCCGAAGTCCTAAAATCGTAAGTTATTAGTTGATCATCTTGGTCCGAGGTCAGAGAGACGCTTGATGTAGGCCTTAAGGGCTGGTGTGAGAAGAAGGGTAGTGCTTGATTTCCACTGTGAAGGTTGATGTTTTTGTGAATCAGTGCAATCGTTTGAGCCTTGGTTTGTGGAGATATCAGGTTTACAGTTTGTCCGATTTTGTTTTCCCTCTCGTTTTCAGCCAGCGGAGGGTTTTGAGAAGGCTGTGATCCGGCGACTTCTAATGCAGGCAACACGATTTGCGACCCCCGCCGTTGAGGTTCCTGTTGAGGCCGTCCTCCGACAGCCTCAGACACGAGACCACTCATCAATATGGTGGAACGGGAGGGGGTCCATAGATCAGTTTGTTCGGTCGGTTGCACTTCTTCTGTAATGGTCGTTAGATTTTTTCTTATTCTCTTTCCCATATCAACCGTCTGGGAGGACCCCACTGGAGGGGAGATGGAGATATCACCCTGGTCCAATGGAACCTGTCCATACTCTGGAACTTGTCCCATTTGAGCTTCGGTCCCTGATTTATCACAGAGTAATGTAGGTGATTTAAGGCGCTTGGCTGTCGCTGTCGCTAGGGATTTTTGCGCCTCTGTGATCTTCGATGAATCAGCCACATTCAGGCTCAGAATCGAGTCATCGGCAGGAGCGATCAGGGGTGCAGACGACATAAGACTTTCGCCCCCAAGTTCGTTTAGGAGGGTGTCGCTGCGAAGCGTCCACTTCTCATTGGTTGACTCAGTCGGAGTGGCCGGTGCCATGTTAACAGTGATAAATCCGAAGAGATAGAAAAGGCTAAGTCCGAGATCATAGGGTATAAGACGCTGTATTTATTTTTCCTTTATTTTCCTTTTCTTTTGTAACGACGGCTTTTGCAGGTTGTATTCGGCTGTGTGTGAGTATGGTGTAGATTGAATGAGTTTTAGCAGTAATGTTTGTCAGCTTACTGCACCAGGGAACAAGAGGAGGGAGCCGAAGGGGAAGGGGCCCGCTTACCGCTCCTCCCGACTCTGGACACCAGACACGCTGCTCGCACACCGTGCAGCGCTCCGCGCATGCGCAGTGTTTTTGTAGAAAGCGGGCTGGAAACAGTTCAGTTGCTGTAGAAAGCTCCTGGAAGTTCCTCACGAAGCAAGGGAGCAAAAGCACAGCGGTCTGTCCACCAAGTCCACCAGACACACTGCTCGCACACCACGCATGTGCAGTGTTTTTGTAGAAAGCGGGCTGGAAACAGTTCAGTTGCTGTAGAAAGCGGGCTGGAAGCTCCTCACGAAGCAAGGGAGCAAAAGCACAGCGGTCTGTCCACCAAGTGCACCAGACACACTGCTCGCACACCACGCATGTGAAGTGTTTTTGTAGAAAGCGGGCTGGAAACAGTTCAGTTGCTGTAGAAAGCGGACTGGAAGCTCCTCACGAAGCAAGGGAGCAAAAGCACAGCGGTCTGTCCACCAGGTCCACCAGACACACTGCTCGCACACGTGCACTATTCCATTCATGGTTCTATGTTCTTTCATCGCCAGGTATTTTTCGGTGAGATTTTTGCAGAAAATCTTTTAATGAAAAAACTCATCAACTTTTTTTGTTTGTGGGTGTTTCTCCCAAAACCACCCTCCCTTTCCTATTATTTAATCCCTATACCCGCCTTTTACCCCTTATGTCCCCACCCCCATATATTATTCAATTCGTTTTTTCATTAAAAATGTTTCAGCAAAAAACGAATTAAAAAAAACCTGGCGATGAAAAGTCGTACCCCGTTGACAGACCTCAACAGTACAGCTCTTTTCAGCCATGATCTATGTAAAATGTTTGCCACTGCAAATTCATTCACATCATTAGAACTTTTGCAGAACAGCAAGGCCTCACTTGCAGTGGCAATTCGGTATGGCAGAAACCTTGGTCTCAGATACATCCTCCCAAAATTCAAGTACAATGGCCATGCTAGAAAGAAAGTGCTCTTCTGTTTCAATCCTGTTTGTCCAATACAAACATTTATTTCATACACTGGCATCCCACTTGTTCATTCTGTAACCTACCGGGAGAATACTGAGCCTTAATTTAGTATACAGAGAGCGCATACATCTTGGCTTCATAGCGTACAAATATGGTTCATAGCCCAGAATGTGCTTATTCTCCCAGTGGCTACTCAATGAGGATGAACTAGAAAACGTGCTTAGTAAGTCATGTTGGCATTCTTAGCGAATATCAGCCTTGGTTTCTCTTTTACATTGCTTGTAGTGCTTTCGGGGTGTAACCAGAGATCAGCATGCCCTATTTCATACAAGACATTTTGGACATGTGCACACCAAGCAAGGGACAACCCAACCAGCTGCCCAAGGTCATCCATAGTTGCCTATCTATACTTATGCAATTCCAGGCTACTCCATAACCTACTCCAGTATAGTACAGGTCTGAAGGCCATGATATGACTAAGATAGGGCAAACCCGTTTCTTTGTGCACCATTAACGTTGATGTGCTGATCGGTAGACTGAAGCTTTTCTTTAAGAAGCCATGTTTGATCATGCAGAGTTTACGGCGATGAATGTGGCCCCAAATGTTGGGCCCACAGAGTACAGCCTATCTAGCTTGCAGTTTGTATACCTGCAGGGAGGGGCCTATAGCTCCTTCCCTATATTCATATGAAAATGTGATGATCACCCAACAATATCTAAAAAGTCAGGATCCTGATTTAGTCAGTTGTTGGTCCCACTTGCAAGAACTAGCGGTCCTCATTCCTAGATAATCATTTGATATTGCTTTCTCGATAACATCCTTTTCCAGCATCAAGTTGCAAGTTGGCTGTTTTCTCTTTGTGGAGAGGACAATGGTCTTTGCTGTGCTAACATTGATGGCTGAACCCATTTCTTTACAGAACTCTTAAAAAAGCTGGAGCTGTTTTTTTTGTTGTTGCCCAGTAGTTATTAGTAAAAAAAGGACCGCATCATATGCCAACAATAACACAGGGTACCCTTCCCCAGCCAGGTTTGGGGCATCAATAGGGAAGCTAAGATTGTGTTACGCCATTTATGTAAAGTAAAAAAAAAAGGTTGACTCCAACACACAACCTTGCTGCACGCCTTTTTGCACTTTGATGGGTGCTGTAGTTTGCCCTCCCAAGCCTCACCTCACTACTGCCTCATTCTCCTGGTACAGCGATAATATTGCTGAGAGAAGAAGATGAGGGATGCCATATTTACACATGACCTGCCAAAGTTTAATGTAGGGTACAGCGTCAAAAGCTGTGCAAAGATCCACAAATCGCACAAATGCATTACCTTTCCTCAGCGTAATATATTTTTGATTAGTAGGGATAGCCTGAAACACTGATCAATAGTGCTTGTCTCGTCTCTAAAGCCTGCATGGCGGTGATTAATCAGAGCGCCGTTGTCAGTCCAAGTCATCAAGAGCCCCAGAACCACTTTTGCAAAAATGTTCCCTACTGAATCGAGGAGTGAAAGTCTTCCCTTTTTGTACCGGGGTCCCATTTCTGCAGAAGACCACGATTTGTGTGCAATGTTTGAACTGGTTATGGCAGAAATATGGGGCTCATTTGCCCTATTAGGGCTTAAATAGATCACCAGACCCAGGGCTCTATTGATCAGGCCCAGGGGCTTTATGGATTTGCCGTGCCACAATTGCCTCAGTGATCTCATTTAAGTGTGAACAGTAAGGGATTAGGTGCGGGAAATTTACAAATGGCAACATCGTTGGCAGGGTCTGGAAAATCTCTTATCTCTCTATGGAGATAACTGAAATCACTGAAATAACCGTGCATTTTACTCTCAGTTTTGTATAAAGTGCAAATGGCCTCCAAATTACACTTTGCAGACAGCATTTACAATGGATTCCTATGGAATGCACCTGCTTTTAGCAGGTGCTAAATGCAGGCAAATTCGTAGGAATCTGCTTTTTGTACACCTGCATGGAAGTCTCATGCAAGTGTAAAACTAGGAGGCATTAGAGGGAGGATGAGTAATACATAGAGGAAATGCTAAATCATTTTCGTACTCCAGGTCCTCTTTCAAATGCATTAAAAATCCTCTGGGGTGTAAAGGGAAAGTGTAAAGAGCTTCCTCCTTGCTTTTCCCCCCTTATCCTTGCACTCTGACCTCATAAAATGAACCCCTATGGGGCTGTTTCATGGAGTCCTTTTTTACGCACTTCAATTATGTTACAGCTCATTTTCAACTATTTGAATGGCAGAGAAATTGGCCAGAGTTATGATTCAGCCTCACCCTTCCTCTCCGCCATGCAAATACTCCAGGTTTTGCACCAGAATGTATTTTCATGACATAGTGATGTTGCAGTGCTCAGTCATACATGGGAAAATCACCTGTGCCTTCTGAAACAGGTGCTTCAAGTCATGAAGAAGGCTGGCTTGTCTTTCAAAGGCTCCAAGTGCCAGATAGTAGGGTATTGTGACTTACATAGGACACCAAGTGTGTGGCGGTAAGAAACAACGTGTCCAGGCCAAAGTCCAGAAAGTGATTGATTTGGACATCCCACTACACAGACTCAAGTGAGAGCCTTACTGGGACTACCAGGTTATTACAACCCTTTATTCAAGGGGCATGGGACACTTGCCATTCTCCTTAATGATGTCACATCAGAAATGTTGCCAAATAAGGTCACCCTGACCCCTGTGTGTTAGACATCATTCCAGAGCTTAAAGTTTGAAGATCACTGGCTTAAGAATGGTTTGTGCCAGGCCCCAGTTCTAAAGATCCTGGATTATTGGTAGGAATTCATAATTCAGACAAATGCCTGTGAATTTGGAATGGGTGCTGTGCTAGCACAACTGAACTCTGAAGGGGTAGAACAACCTTCTGCATACGCAAGTAGGCACTCAAACAAGTGAGAGTGCACCTGGGCTACAATTGAAAATGAGGCATTTGTGGTACTTTGAGTAGTGTGGATGCTGAAACCACACATTTGCGAGTCTCATTTCACTGTCTAACTCTAAACTGACCACAGTCCTCTGAGGTGGTTTATGGCCATGCAGAGAGAAAATCCCAAGTTATTGCGTTGGGCCATATCCCTACAGGGAGTGAATATGAACACCCAGCACAAGCCTGGGCTGCAGCCCTCCCATGCAGAAGGCCTCAGTAGGTATTTCCACCAGGAGGATGAGCCAGGTCCTTATAAGGGTGAGTCTTAACCTTTTTGGTTGGGAGCATGTGAAGGATTGCCATCTGTCATGGGTGTAGAAGGCCTGGCCTTTTTGATTTTTATTAATAATAAAATGATGCAGTAATTCTGTCTAAGAAAGGGCGGCCTGGCAACCAAGCCCCACTTTCAGCAAACTCCATGCCAAAAGCATAGTGTACAACTGGCTCTGCAGAATCAGCATCCTATTCTGCAGCACCTGCGCTCCAGTGGCAAGAGCAGGTTCAGGGGTTACAGGCGCCCTCTTGACAGCTGCAGTGACAGCCAAGTCACTTCAGCACAGTTGCTACATTTAATAAATGCACTTCTGTTCCCAGACCACGTAACTATGACACTGAAAGCAAGTTTGCTTTTGTCCAATCACCTGTGGACTTTTGCCTATAAAAGGGGGTCTCCCTCTTTGATTCACTTTTGGATAATCACTTAAGGAAGAATTCATTTGGACCTATTTTGGGAGAGTTGACCTTTCCATCAATTAAAGAGTAGAAGGAGCAGTCGAAGGCAGAGGGAAGCTCTGCTCCCTACCCACCCCCATGGCACATTAGGAGTGACCCTGCCAGCATCTGTCACTCTGCACCAAACCTCCTTAGGCTGGGAGTGCAGATCCTGAATAGACTCATCCTGTCCTAGAGATCCTGGAGTGGGCCTCACAGCATCTGGAGGATCAGCCAATGACCCCTGGTCTGCTGCATCGAAACCTGTTGAACTGCATTCGAACCATGTTCACTGAACTCAAAACAGAGCGACTCACAAACTTGAATTACCACTGCATCACACCTGTCAAACACGTTTGTCACTGCATTATGCCAAGCAAAGCCTGTTACCTGTTCTGCTCAAACAACCTGCTCACCGCTGCAGACCAAACTCAAACTTCTGAGTCTTAGAACCCTGCAGTGGAGCACCAAGGTCACTGCATCGAAAAGATGGATATAGACTCGAACCGCTGGAGCATCGTGTTACATGGAAACTCAAACCAGTGGTTACCTAAGTCTTGATCTGACTTGACTCCTGCTCTGACCCTGATGAGCCATACAAACTGCACGACCGAATGCTGCATTCGAGCTGCACTGAGCTCCCAATTTATACCAATTAGATGCCAGCTAGCTGCTTGACCCAGCATGACTCACAACACTCGAACCTGGTTGGACCCTCACCACAACATTGCTCGTATCTTGGTTTGATGCTGTCCAACCACCCAAGAAATGTACTATTGACCCACAACTGCCACTCAGGTCCATCCTAAAGCAGAGACAAGTGGTGGCCCAGGCGATATGCAAAGTGATTGTAATCCAAACTGTCAAAGATGTGGACACATTGAATTCCATGGACAGAGAAGAGGCAGGATTTGGAAAGGTTATGAAGCCCAAGAGATAGAGAGTGCCCCAGCTGACCTCCCAAACTCAGCATTCAGGAAATTTGTGACAGCTCAAAGAACAGATACCCTCTTGGACCAGACCCAGAAGTCTTTGGTTTCAGAAGCTCAGAGTAGAACTTTAAAGGTCCTGCATTTCATTGAGAAAGAAGGAATGCTATACAGAATAACTGTCAATCCCAAAGGGGGTGGTTGCTGGTACCCAAACAGTTCAGGAAGGCAGTAATGGAACTCACGCACCTGAACCTGACTGCCGGACACCTGTGTCTTGAGAAAACACACAATACACCATTGACTTGGTTCTACTGGCCTGGGGTATATGCTGAAGTGAAGCAATTCTGGGCATGCTGTCCCATCTGCCATAAAACATCACTTGATGATTTAACCCAAGCTCCTCTACAACATCTACCCACCATCAACATAGCTTTCCATTGAATCAGCATGGAGGTAGTAGGACCTCTGCAACCCTTGAAGTCTGGGAACAAGTATATCCTAGTCATTCTCGGCTACACTACCCGGTAGACCAGAGGTCTTCCTGATGAGCAGCAATAACACTAAGGCCATTCTAAATGCCCTTCTTCACCCATGCGGCTTCCCCACAGACATAATGACAGATCAAGGGAGTAGCTTCATCACATGAGAGAAATGACAGAACAAATGAAGATATGGGCGCTGCCTACCTCAGTTTATCATCCTCAGACAGATGGTCTGGAGGAAAGGTTCAACAAACCCTGAAGCAGGTGCTTCAAACGCTAGCATCAGAGGATAGAAAGAACTGGGGCAGGTTAGTACCCTGGGCCATGTTCACGATCTGAAAGACTCTGCAGTCCTATACAGGATTCTCACCATTTGAGTATGTTTACTGAGGGAACCCCAGGGATGTACTGGACATTCTGAGGGAAGAGTGGGAAGGTTACGACATCCGACCATGCAGAGATCACCCTCTAATCCAAAACATCCGAGAGTATATGGAGAAGGTCAGATGGCTATTGAGAGCAAATATGGAGGAGGCCCAGCATAGATAAGAAATATGCCTACAATAAGAAGGCTCACCTGTGCATGTTTTAAGTGAGAGTCCATGTAACGGTCCTTTTGGCAACCACCCAAAGCAAACTACTGGCCCGGTGGCACGGGCCATACGTAGTCATCCAAAGGGTCTCCCCTCTAATGTACAAGGTGTAGCAAGCCAACCAAATAAATCCATCCCAACTGTATCAGATTAATAAGCTCAAAGCCTGGAGGGTGAATAGTAACCCTCAACTCCTGATGTTATATGCCAAAAACACAAGATGTTGGCATCCGAAGCGGGCTCAGCATTCGAGAGCACCAAGAATTGGCAAAATGGATAATGTGGGAGGAGGAGTAGTGCTAGAGTGGGAGGAGTGAGAAAAGAGTTGACCTCAAAGGTTGGAGGCAGGAGAGAGAGGAGTGAAACATTGAAGGGACAGTAAGTTGTTGGGGAGGAAGCAGAGGAGGACCAGCAGGCAGAGAAGAAGGATGAGGTAAAGGTGTGTGTGAGTAAACCAGGTAAACCTTACAGAGTAACTGCAAGACATAGGGCCTCATTACAAGCTTGCCAGTCCGGATACAACGGTACTGGTAAGCTTGCCGGTACCATTGCCGGACAGGCAAACTCTGAGTTGTGCTCGTGGGTGCCTTTCATTCCACCAGGTCTGACCTGGCGGAAAGAAAGGCACCCGTGAGCAGAGCTTTGCATCCGGCTTCCCCATTCCCATTGCTCAAATAGGAATGTGGAAGAATTTTTTCCAGATCTCAGGAAAGGGCAAATACCGGGTCCGGCAAGGCCGTAATGACCCGGTAATTGCCCATTTCTGGGCGCCGGAAAAAATGCAAATCTGGCGGCAGCCATGCCTGTTTTACAGCTGAGGGAGTGCTCCTGGGCTTGCTGAACTGTCAAAGGGAAACACTATTTTCCTTTAACAGTTCAGTTTAGTGTTACGCTCACCTGACTCCCACAGGGGCGTCGGTCGGACCCAGACTGCTGCGGCCTCCACCCACGTGATGCATAGTGCAGCGATGACTGACTGGATCTGCCCTCCTAATCTTGTCTGCTTTGCCTGTAATAATATTCTCCTACAAGTGGAGAGATAGATTTAGCCACTTGTGGATTCAAGTGATAGCACCCCCACTGTCCTCCCACTAATCACCTCTGAAGCGCCCTCAGCAATCTCACCTTATAATCTTGAAGGATGAGCCCTCCATCCTGCAAAGCACGCAGGGGCGCATTGATGACCAGTTACTTCACTGGCCTGAAGACATTGGAAGAGTTGTAGACGAATCCTAACTCCAAAAGGTCCTGTCAAAGAGCCGTAAGTATATAGTTCGTAAGAGTTCAAAATGTCTGGAATTCACTCCTGTCCAATTCCTCTTTTATCTTGCAGCTTTCACCCAATAAGAAGATTGACAGCTGAAAGCGCTCCGTTAAAAGTCTGTTCCCCAAAACTATCCGGTAAATAATGCCAAGGGTTAAACTTGTTGCTTTCTCCTTATCTTACAGGTGCGGCATTAGAAGATGTGGCGTGCTGATGAATTATACCTCCGGCGGTAAAATCAGGTAAGCATATGGCGGCTAAAGAGATTGTCTGTCTGTTCTCTCTGCTCACCTTGTTGTTTCTTGTCCCCCCTTAGGTGCCGGGATTCGGCGATGTAAAGATGGTGACAGCGCCGGATCGAAGAGATGCTGCGTGGAGCGGTGAGTATGGTGCAGCGCTGCTGCTGGCGGTTTGACGCGTTTAAAACAATGTCTTTCCTCTCGTTTGAAGATGCGATGAATCCGAAATCAGGTAAGAAATCAGGTAATACTCTTGTTCTAACCTTTGCTTCTTTCCTTCTTTCTAGGTGCTCCAGGTTCGAGGCAGGCGTGGCAGAAGGCTGGATGCTGCTGCTGGCATGGTGAACGTTATGCTGCTGGATGCAGAATAACGCGAAGTGTGTGCTGCTCTTCGGGCATGGTTTAAATAGCCTCCAAAGTAGTCCAGGGTAGGTATTCCTCCCCGACCACACCCGAGTAACAAAATAGTCCCTAAGGTAAAGTAGTCCCTTGCAGGCCTCACATGGGCTTGGATCTTCTTGCAGCATGGTCTGCATCAGGTAAGTGTGCACCAATGAGCCTGGTGCCTATAGCGCCAGGACTGATGTCCCATATGAGCCTGGCACCATAGGCGCCAGGACTGAACCCAAACAGCCCCTAGCAGGGGTTGCTGGGTTTTCTCAAGGCGACATGACGCCTGCGCCCGGGGCTGATGGACGTGGTCTGGATGCCCGGGGGTATGCATCATGACAGCACTCCCCCTCAAGGCCCCTCCTAAAGTCGTTCCTCCCCTTGGTCCTGGTTTGTCTGGGTAGTCCCGATGGAATCTCTTCACTAATCGTGGTGCATGGACGTGGTCACTAGGGTCCCTGTAACGCTCACCTGATTCCCGTAGAGGCGCCGGTCTTGACTGGGCGTATACCGTATCTGCAAAGGTGATGTGTAACACACGGCTGGCTCTTTGGGCTGGACCTCTGTGCACTGTATGTCTGACTTGAAGGGTAAGATGTCTGGAGATAGAAAATATGGGATTAAGGAACTGGGTTATTGAATGTCTCTCTCTTCTTCCCTTTCTCTTCTCCTGTAGAACCCCAAAGGTTAACGCTCTCACCTTAGGTAAGTGAACGCCGTGCTCTCCATCTGCCTCGGGGCAGAGTGCTGTAACCAGTTTCTTCACTGGATAAGGGGAGCAGGCCTCTTGACTTCAGAGGACTGCTGTCCGTCGTTTACTGCATGAACGGTAAGTTTCGAGTAATTCTAATGTCTTTAAAGTCTTTAGTAATGATGTTTCTTGTTTTGCAGGGTTCCGGCGATGGCGGATGCCGGGCTGAAGTGAGTTGAAGATGGAGCCCGTGTGATGAATAGAAGCGCCTGGAAGCACGTAAGTAAGCGCTTGTTGCCTGCTTCACGATGCGCTCTAACTGTCTTTTTATTTTGCAGGTACAAGTTCGGAGCGGCTGCAGGGTGCCGGAATACCCACTGGGTTAGATGTGGAAAGGAGTAATGGCACGTGAGTATTAAAGTTCCCCGATGTCTTTAAACGCACCTTGTTTTGTCTTTCAGATGCGGGATGCAGCGCCGAAGGCCTCCGGAGCGTGCGAAGAGTTGGTAAGCTTTTGTCTTTCAGATGCCGGAATGCAGTGTGAAGACCTCCGGAGCGCACGAAGAGTAGGTAAGCCTTTGTCTTTCAGATGCCGGAATGCAGCGCGAGGCGTTGGTGACAGCCGATGGACCAGGTAAGTGAAGAGCTGTCACTGAAGACCGTAATGCTAACCTGTTCTTTCTTGTCTTTATAGGTGTTGCTGAAGACTGGATTCAGGATGGTAAGCCTTTTTCCTTAGGCCCAGGATCAGATGCAGAAGACACGATGAGCGTTCTGCTGCAGAGGATGCAGAATAACGCAAAGCAAGATTCATCCATCGGGTGTGGTTTAAATAGCCTCCTGTAGTGCTTAGGTGTCTCCTTCCACAGCCACGCCTAGGTAAGAAAAGAGTTCCTGCTTTCCAGAAGAGTTCCAGTGTTCCGAATCTAGGGAGTGACTCCTGCCCCACCCAACAGGAAAAGTAGTTCCAAACAGAAGAGGATCAGAGGCTCAACTGGCAGGCAAGTAAGCAGCATGGTCTGCTGCAGGTAAGTCCACCCAAGCATTATGAGCCCGGCGCTTCCAGCGCTGGGACTGGGCATATTTATGAGCCTGGTGCCACTGGCGCCAGGACTGGGTCCAACAGGTCCCAATTGGGACTGGTTGGCACTCGGAACCTGTGTTATGGATCTGCTTCCAAGGGAGTTGGGAAAACCCTGACCTTTTGGAAGCAGAGATCATGACAGTACCCCCCCTCAAGGCCCCTCCCAAACCGGGCTTCTCCGGGGGTTTTGGCTTGTCAGGAAATGTTCGGTGAAATCTTTTGATTAGGCGAGGAGCGTGGACATATTCAGCAGGTTCCCAGGATCTCTCTTGGGGGCCGTAGCCTTTCCAGTCAATTAGGTAAAATAGTTTAGATTTGGAGATCTTGGAGTCCAGAATGCTTTTGACTTCAAACTCGAGTTCTCCATCAACTAGGATAGGTTTTGGAGATTTAGTCGGGTTTGAGGTTGCACAGGTTTTAATAGAGAGACGTGGAAGACCGGATGTATCTTCATGTGCGGGGGCAAGTCCAACTTGACCGCTACTGGGTTTACTATGGTAGTGATGGAATAGGGACCAAGGTATCTTGGGTTGAATGTGCGTGGCCCTTTTAGAGGTAGATATTTGGTGGATAACCAGACTTGATCCCCTACTTGATATTGAGGGGCTTCCTTCCGATGTTGATCTGCTCCTTTCTTGTATTGTTCTTTAGCCCTTTGAAGGTGAGAACAGCTTCCTTAAAGGCTTGGGTGATTGTAGAATGCAGGTAGTCTACTGCTGGTGTTTCAAGATCTTGGAGGGGATCCAACTCCGAGGTTCGAGGGTGATTGCCGTACAAAAGAAAAAACAGGGTTTTCCCAGTTCCCGAATGGACAGAGTTATTGTAGGCATATTCGGCTATCCAAAGGATGTCTTTCCAAGTTTTTTCAGTTTGTTGCAGCATGCAGCGTAAATACTGTTCCAGAGTTTGATTGGTCCTCTCGGTTTGTCCGTCGGTCTGAGGGTGGTGACTGGTCGATAGTCTCACATCAATTTGAGCCGACCGACAGCAACTTCGCCAAAAATGAGAAATAAATTGACTACCTCGATCTGAAATTAGAACCGAAGGAAAACCGTGCAGTCGGACGATGTTTTCGAGAAATCCTCGGGCCAGAGTTGCTGCTGTTGGCAAGCCTTTGAGCGGAATGAAATGCGCCATCTTGGAGAATAAGTCCACGATTACTAGAATCGTATTGTATCCGGAGCATGGAGGTAGATCGGTGATGAAGTCCATAGAAAGCGTATGCCAAGGGCGAGGTGGGATGTCAATAGGGCGTAAGAGGCCTGCTGGTCTTTCCTTTTGACTCTTGTTTTGGGCGCATACCCCACAGGACATTATAAAGTCTCTGATATCTTTTCTCCAAGACGGCCACCAGAAGTAGCGCTTGATCTTTTCTGAGGTCTTGGCCATACCGGGATGTCCTTCCATTAAAGAATCGTGATAACAAGAGATTACTTTTTTCTGTAAATCTGTGCTGGGTAGGTATAATCGTTCTTGGAAATACAATAAGTTGTCCTTTACTGCAAAGTCCTTTCCCTGCAGATGCCAATTCTGTATGTCTGCTGGAGTTACAAGTTGCCTGGCCTTATCCTTAACTTCCTCTATGGATTCTGTGGCGATTACACCCAGAATTCTTTGTTCGGGAATGATTGGTACAGGTTTAGGGTTGATCTAGTGTTCTTCCACTCCCATCCGAGAAAGGGCATCAGCTTTACCGTCCTTTGTACCAGGTCGATAGGTAATTATGAAGTCAAACTCGGCAAAGAATAATGCCCAACGGAGTTGTCTAGAGGATTGGGCTTTTGCGGTTTTCAAATATTGCAGGTTTCGGTGATCCGTAATCACAGTAACGGTGTGTCGGGCCCCCAGCAGATAATGCCGCCAAGCCTTAAAGGCAGACTTGATAGCCAGAAGTTCCTTGTCAGTAATCGTGTAATTGATTTCAGGAGGCGAGAATTTGCGGGACCAAAATGCCACGGGATGCAACTGATTGGTTACCGGGTCCTTTTGTGATAGAACTGCCCCCATGGCAAGGCTTGAAGCATCAGTTTCCACGATGTAGGGGAGTTCGGGGCGAGGGTGTTTTAAGATTGGTGCAGAGATAAATTTAGTCTTCAAATCCTGGAAAGCTTGTTCCGCCTCGGTAGACCATTCAAAACGTTTGTTTTTCTTTAACAAGGCAGTGATGGGCTGGACTATTCGAGAGAATTCGGGGATAAACCTGCGGTAAAAGTTAGCGAAGCCTAACATGCTTTGCACACCTTTTACGGAGGATGGTGATGGCCATTTGAGAACTGCATCGACCTTCTTTGAATCCATAAGCACTCCGCCAGGTGATAATATGAATCCCAAGAATTCAACTTCAGTCACGTTGAAAACACATTTTTCCAACTTAGCGAAAAGTTTGTGTTCACGCAATCTTTCGAGGACCATTTTCACGTGTTTCCGATGTTCAGATTCCGATGAAGAATAAACGAGGATGTCGTCAATGTAAACAACAACACACACATCTATGAGCTCTCTGAGGACATCGTTCATAAAATATTGAAAGGCGGCCGGGGCATTGCAAAGTCCGAAGGGCATGACCTGATATTCAAATAGCCCATACTTGGTGCGGAAGGCCGTCTTCCATTCATCGCCCTCTTTTACTCGTACCAAGTGGTAAGCTCCTCTAAGATCCAGCTTTGTATATATGCATGCTTTTCTGACTTGGTCCAGGAGTTCAGGGATCAAAGGTAACGGATATCTATTCTTAACGGTGATCTGGTTCAGGGAGCGATAATCTATACAAGTTCTAAGGTCTCCTTCCTTTTTTGGAACGAAGAACAAAGCTGAAGAAGCAGGGGACTTGGACGGACGAATAAACCCATTTGCCAGGTATTGATCCAGGTATTGTCGAAGGTGAAGGTTCTCAGGCTCGGTGAGGGCATAAATTCTACTACAAGGAGGAGTAGATCCAGGTATCAGGTCTATCTGGCAGTCATAAGACCTATGAGGAGGTAGAGAGTTAGCCTGATCCTTCCGGAAAACATCTTGGTATTCTAGGTATTCGGGAGGTAACTGGGGAGTCTCTGAAGAAATTGCTGCCAGTGCAACACCAGGTGGAGGGTGACAAGTAGAGACACATTCTGGAAACTGGACCGTTCTTGCTCGCCAATCGATCAGAGGATTGTGTTTCTCTAACCAAGGTATTCCTAGAATAATCTGAAACTGAGGGGCCTTGATCACATCGAACACGATCTTCTCATGGTGTCCATCTTGACTTACTAGCGTCACCTCTTGAGTGGTATGCGTTACTGGCCCGGAGGCTATCTCCGTACCATCCACCGTAGTAATGACGTCCTTTACAGCCTTGGGACAAAGAGTTAGATTCATCCTCAAAACCATTTCATGATCCACATAATTGCCGATGGCACCGCTGTCGACGTAAGCTTCAATTGCATGTAATCGATCCGGATTATCAGGGCTAATGAGGACCATAGGTATCACGAAATGCGAGGTCACGGAACTGGTTTTCACGCTCGGCAAGAGGACCTCTATTCTTGTCGGGCGAGGTCGTTTCCCTGCTCAGAGTTTCTAACTTTGGTAACTGCAGCTCCTACTGCCTTCTTGGCAGGTTTCACCGGACAGTCTCGAAGAAAGTGCCCTGAGTTTCCGCAATAGAGGCATAATTGCAACTGTTTTCTCCTTTCCCGCTCCTTTTGTGTTAGAGGACCTTTCAGACCCCCTATTTGCATGGGTTCCCCGGAGTCTACTCCTTTGGAAGGAGTTGGCGGTTTGGAAAATACTCGAGCATCAAACTTGGAACGATCGGCCTTCCTGTTCTGCAGTCTGTGATCTATTTGAACGACTAAGTCTATATAGTCCGAACAATCTTGTGGGGGATTCACTACTTGGGCTAACACATCTTTGAGCTCTCCACGTAGACCTCTATAAAACAGCGTAATCCTTTTGTCCTCAGGCCATTGAGTTTCCACTATCAGTCTGTTGAAAGACGCAATATAAGCCAAAAGGTCTTGATTACCTTGTCGCAACGAAAGAAGCTCATTGTCCAAGGCCTGCCCCTGTGAATGTCTTGCGAACAGTTTTTCCATACTGAGCTGAAAAGCTTGAAAATCATGGAGGACCGGATCATCTTGATTTACTAGAGGGATCGACCAGTCTGCCGCATTGCCACTAAGGTACGAAAGCACGAAAGCTACTTTAACTTGATCAGTTGGAAAGGCTGCTGGCCGGCATAAGAAATGCAACCGGCACTGATTGATAAATACTGCAAACCTCTTTGGGTCACCAGAAAATCGTTCGGGCGGAGCCAGAGGTACATTCCCAGGTAGGTTGATCTGCACTGGATTCATAGAGGATGTAGAAGGAAGATTTCCCTCAGATGCGGGTAACGGGGTCTGTCCGGCTTGTGACTGTAGCAATTGTCTAGCGAGATCATCTGTTCGCTCCTTGGAAATAATCAGTTCCCTTCTTAGAGCGTTCGTTTCCTGACGGGCTGCATGCACTTCTGCCCTTAGTTCCCCAAGTAACTGGGCTAGCTGGTCGGTATCCGAGGTTTCCATAGCGCCTGGACGGGAGTTTTGTGGTAGGCTTTGCGTTCTGTAACGCTCACCTGATTCCCGTAGAGGCGCCGGTCTTGACTGGGCGTATACCGTATCTGCAAAGGTGATGTGTAACACACGGCTGGCTCTTTGGGCTGGACCTCTGTGCACTGTATGTCTGACTTGAAGGGTAAGATGTCTGCAGATAGAAAATATGGGATTAAGGAACTGGGTTATTGAATGTCTCTCTCTTCTTCCCTTTCTCTTCTCCTGTAGAACCCCAAAGGTTAACGCTCTCACCTTAGGTAAGTGAACGCCGTGCTCTCCATCTGCCTTGGGGCAGGGTGCTGTAACCAGTTTCTTCACTGGATAAGGGGAGCAGGCCCCTTGACTTCAGAGGACTGCTGTCCGTCGTTTACTGCACGAACGGTAAGTTTCGAGTAATTCTAATGTCTTTAAAGTCTTTAGTAATGATGTTTCTTGTTTTGCAGGGTTCCGGCGATGGCGGATGCCGGGCTGAAGTGAGTTGAAGATGGAGCCCGTGTGATGAATAGAAGCGCCTGGAAGCACGTAAGTAAGCGCTTGTTGCCTGCTTCACGATGCGTTCTAACTGTCTTTTTATTTTGCAGGTACAAGTTCGGAGCGGCTGCAGGGTGCCGGAATACCCACTGGGTTAGATGTGGAAAGGAGTAATGGCACGTGAGTATTAAAGTTCCCCAATGTCTTTAAACGCACCTTGTTTTGTCTTTCAGATGCGGGATGCAGCGCCGAAGGCCTCCGGAGCGTGCGAAGAGTTGGTAAGCTTTTGTCTTTCAGATGCCGGAATGCAGTGTGAAGACCTCCGGAGCACACGAAGAGTAGGTAAGCCTTTGTCTTTCAGATGCCGGAATGCAGCGCGAGGCGTTGGTGACAGCCGATGGACCAGGTAAGTGAAGAGCTGTCACTGAAGACCGTAATGCTAACCTGTTCTTTCTTGTCTTTATAGGTGTTGCTGAAGACTGGATTCAGGATGGTAAGCCTTTTTTCCTTAGGCCCAGGATCAGATGCAGAAGACACGATGAGCGTTCTGCTGCAGAGGATGCAGAATAACGCAAAGCAAGATTCATCCATCGGGTGTGGTTTAAATAGCCTCCTGTAGTGCTTAGGTGTCTCCTTCCACAGCCACGCCTAGGTAAGAAAAGAGTTCCTGCTTTCCAGAAGAGTTCCAGTGTTCTGAATCTAGGGAGTGGCTCCTGCCTCACCCAACAGGAAAAGTAGTTCCAAACAGAAGAGGATCAGAGGCTCAACTGGCAGGCAAGTAAGCAGCATGGTCTGCTGCAGGTAAGTCCCCCCAAGCATTATGAGCCCGGCGCTTCCAGCGCTGGGACTGGGCATATTTATGAGCCTGGTGCCACTGGCGCCAGGACTGGGTCCAAAAGGTCCCAATTGGGACTGGTTGGCACTCGGAACCTGGGTTATGGATCTGCTTCCAAGGGAGTTGGGAAAACCCTGACCTTTTGGAAGCAGAGATCATGACATCCCATGACCTTTCCTGTGGCCCGTAACCCTTCCAATCGATTAAGTAAAAAAGTTTTGATTTAACCACCTTGGAGTCCAGGATGTTTTTCACCTCGAATTCAGGTTCTCCATCTATCAAGATAGGATCTGGTGGTTTGGTTAATCTTGTTCCTGGTTGAACTGGTTTTAAAAGTGAAACATGAAAGACAGGATGAATTCGCATATTGGAGGGTAATTCCAGTTTGACGGCCACCGGGTTGATAATGGCCTTAATGGTGTAAGGTCCCAAATATCTAGGATTAAAAGTCTGAGTTTCTTTCAGAGGCATGTGTTTTATAGCTAGCCAAACCTGATCTCCAATTTGGTACTGTGGAGTTTCACTTCTATGTAGATCAGCATTTTTCTTGTATTTCTCTTTTGCTTGCTTCAAATGTTCTGTCGCTTCTTTGAAGGCTTGTGTAATAGTAGAATGTAAATGACTAACTGCAGGCATTTCTAAGTGCTGAGGCGAATCGAGTTCTGAGGTTCGAGGGTGGTGTCCATATATGGTATAAAAGGGGCTTTGTCCGGTTCCTGAATATACAGAGTTATTGTATGTATATTCGGAAATCCATAAAATATCTTTCCAATTACTTTCGGTCTGGTGAAGCATGCAACAAAGGTACTGTTCAAGGGTCTGGTTGGTCCTCACTGTCTGACCATCAGTCTGGGGATGGTGACTGGTTGATAACCTTACGTCGATTTGCGACAATTGACAAAGTTTCTTCCAAAAATGTGAAATGAATTGACTACCTCGGTCAGAGACCAATACAGAAGGAAACCTGTGTATTCGAACGATGTTTTCGAGGAACTCCTTGGCCAGGACTGAAGCAGAAGGTAATCCCTTCAAAGGAATAAAGTGGGCCATCTTGGAAAAAAGATCCACGATAACTAGAATGGTGTTAAATCCATTACATGGAGGTAGATCAGTAATAAAGTCTAAAGATAAGGTGTGCCATGGTGTAGGTGGAATATCCAAAGGTTGTAAAAGGCCAGCTGGTTTTTTCTTCTGACTCTTGTTTTGGGCGCAAATGCCGCAAGACATCACAAATGACTTTATATCTTTTCGCCAGGTCGGCCACCAGAATTGTCTCTTAATTTTGGCTTCGGTTTTTGCGATACCTGGGTGACCTTCCATTAGGGAATCATGATAATTGGAGATGACAAGTTCCTGTAATTCCTTGTGCGGTAGAAATAGTCGTCCTTGATAGTAGGGTAGGTCATTGATGTCTGAGTAATCCAGGCCTTTCTTTACCCAGTCCTGCAGAGCTGCTGGATTGAAGAGTTGTTGGATTTTTAAATGAATTTCTTCTAGTGTCTGTAAAGTAGTTATGCCAAGAATTCTTTGTTCAGAAATTATAGGCACCGGCTCCGGGTTCGCATATGCTTCTTCCATTCCTATTCGGGATAAGGCATCTGCCTTGCCATTTTTACAGCCTGGTTGCTAAGTGATCACAAAATCGAATTCGGCAAAGAATAATGCCTATCGAAGTAGGCGCGATGATTGGGCTTTGGCTGTTTTTAGATACTGCAAGTTCCGGTGATCGGTGATTACAGTAATGGTATGCCTGGCACCGAGAAGATAGTGTCGCCAAGCCTTAAAGGCAGATTTGATGGCTAATAACTCTTTATTGGTAACCGCATAGTTTAACTCGGGTGCCGAGAACTTTCTGGACCAAAATGCCACTGGGTGAAGTTGACCAGTTTCAGGATCCTTCTGGGACAGGACAGCTCCCATGGCTAAACTGGATGCATCGGTTTCCACTATGTATGGGAGCTCTGGGCGTGGATGCTTTAAGACAGGCGCAGACGTGAATTTCGCTTTCAGCTCTTGGAAGGCCTTTTCAGCCTCTTCGGTCCACAAGAAACGTTTGTTCTTTCACAAAAGTGCTGTGATGGGATGTACAACATGTGAGAAGTCCGGAATGAATCTGCGGTAGAAATTGGCAAATCCGAGCATGCTTTGCACCCCTTTAACTGAACTAGGTGATGGCCACTTGAGAATTGCGTCCACCTTTCGTGAGTCCATTCGGACTCCTTTTGGAGTCAAGATAAATCCAAGGAATTCAACTTCCGTAACATGAAAAACCCATTTTTCCAATTTTGCATATAACTTGTGCTGGCGTAGTTTCTCAAGGACTGCACGTACGTGCTTAACATGGTCTGATTCTGAGGAGGAGTACACAAGGATATCGTCTATGTATACGACAACACAGACGTCAATGAGTTCACGAAAAACATTGTTCATAAAATACTGGAAGGCTGCTGGTGCATTGCACAACCTGAAGGGCATCACCTGATACTCGAATAAACCATACTTGGTGAGAAAGGCCGTCTTCTATTCGTCACCTTTCTTTACACGTACCAGATGATATGCCCCTCGGAGATCTAACTTAGTGTAAATACAAGCATCCTTTACTTCGTCTAGTAATTCGGGGATCAGAGGCAATGGGTGCCGGTTTTTTACCGTAATCTGATTTAGTGCGCGGTAGTCTATGCACGTTCTAAGGTCACCTTCCTTTTTTGGCACGAAGAACAAAGATGAGGATACAGGAGACTTGGAAGGGCGAATAAAGCCATTGGCAAGGTACTGGTCTAAGTATTGTCGTAGGTGAAGGTTCTCAGGTTCCGTAAGGGCATAGATCCTGCTACAAGGGGGGTTGTGCATCGGGTATGAGATCGATTTGACAATCGTACGATCTGTGAGGAGGTAAGGTGTTTGCCTGTTCCTTTTGGAAGACATCCTGGAATTCTTGGTAATCTGGAGGTAGTTGCATGACTGCTGTGGTTACTGTGGCCAGGCCTGCGTTCTGATTTTTCTTTGGGTAACAGGTTTGTGCACAATCCGGGAAGGTTATTCTCTTCTCTCGCCAATCAATACAAGGATTATGTGTTTCCAACCAAGATATCCCCAGTATTATTTGGAACTGTCGGGCTTTGATTAGATCAAACACAATAGTCTCTCGATGCCCATCCTGACCCAATAGTGTCATCTCTGCGGTGGAATGAGTTACAGGCCCAGAGGCTATTTCAGTTCCATCGACTGTGGTGATGACATCTGAGGTGGTTTTTCGGTAGAGAGGTAGATTCATCCTGGAAGCCAATTCGTGGTCCAAATAGTTCCCTACGGCCCCGCTATCAATGTATGCCCTTACTGTGTGCATACATGAGGGTTGTCTAGGATCAATTAGGACCATTGGTATGATCAGATGCGAGGTCTGAGTGTCCTTCTTTAAGCTCGGCAAGCGGACCTCTTCGCTTGTCGGGCGTGGTCGTTTTCCGAATTAGGCTCTTTTGGACTTTTATCAGCAACTCCTACCACCTTCTTGGGTGGTTTTATAGGGCAATCCCGTAGAAAATGTCATGAGGTTCCACAGTACAGACACAATTGCATCTATCTTCTTCTTTCCCTTTCCTTTTGAGTTAAGGGTCCTTTGACCCCCCCCGATTTGCATAGGTTCCGATGCATCTGTTCCTTTGGGGGCAACGTTGGATTTAACCAATACCCGATTTTCGAACTTAGCTCGATCAGCCTTTCTATTCTGGAGTCGATGATCCAGCTGGACCACTAAGTCTATAAACTCTGCGCAGTCCTGAGGTGGGTTCACAACTTGAGCCAAGACGTCTTTAAGTTCTCCCCGAAGTCCACGATGAAACAATGTAATTCGTTTTTCCTCAGGCCATCCGGTTTCCACTATCAATCTATTAAAGGTTGCGATATAGGTTAGCAGATCCTGGTTACCCTGTCGTAGGGACAAAAGTTTGTTATCCAGGGCCTGTCCTTGGGAGTGCCGGGCAAATAGTCTTTCCATGCTCGTTTGAAAGCCTTGAAAATCCCGAAGAATTGGGTCATCCTGAGTAACTAGTGGAATTGACCAATTAGCTGCACTGCCGCTAAGATATGATAATACAAAGGCTACCTTGGCTTGATCGTTTGGAAAGGCTCCTGGTCTGCATAAAAAGTGCAAGCGGCATCGGTTCATAAACACGGCAAACCTTTTGGGATCTCTGGCAAAGCGTTCGGGTGGAGCTAATGGAATATTTCCTGGTAGGTTTATTTGCACAAGGTTACTCGATAAGACTGGAGCTGGGTTTCCCCCGGAAACAGGTAGGGGTGCTTGTCCAGCTTGAGTGTGCAGCAGTTGTCTAGCGAGATCATCTGTGCTCTCCTTCAATACAATTAGTTCTCTTCTGAGGGCGTTAGTCTCTTGGCGAGCGGAGTGCACTTCCGCCCTATGTTCCCCCAATAGTAGTGCCAGTAGGTCGGTTTCTGAGGTTTCCATAACGCCCGGGTGGGGATTTGTAGATAGGATACGCGTTCTGTTACGGTCACCTGACTCCCACTGGGGCGTCGGTCGGACCGGACTGCTGCGGCCTCCACCCACGTGATGCGTAGTGCAGCGATGACTGACTGGATCTGCCCTCCTAATCTTGTCTGCTTTGCCCGTAGAAATATTCTCCTACAAGTGGAGAGATAGATTTAGCCACTTGTGGATTCAAGTGATAGCACCCCCACTGTCCTCCCCACTAATCACCTCTGAAGCGCCCTCAGCAATCTCACCTTATATTCTTGAAGGATGAGCCCTCCATCCTGCGAAGCATGCAGGGTCGCATTGATGACCAGTTACTTCACTGGCCTGAAGATATTGGAAGAATTGTAGACGAATCCTGACTCCAAAAGGTCCTGGCGAAGAGCCGTAAGTATATAGTTCGTAAGAGTTCAAAATGTCTGGAATTCACTCCTGTCCAATTCCTCTTTTATCTTGCAGCTATGACCCAATAAGAAGATTGACAGCTGAAAGTGCTTCGGTAAAAGTCTGTGTTACCCAAAACTGTCTGGTAAATAATGCCAAGGGTTAAACTTGTTGCTTTCTCCTTATTTTACAGGTGCGGCATTAGAAGATGTGGCGTGCTGATGAATTATACCTCCGGCGGTAAAATCAGGTAAGCATATGGCGGCTAAAGAGATTGTCTCTGTCTGTTCTCTCTGCTCACCTTGTTGTTTCTTGTCCCCCTTAGGTGCTGGGATTCGGCGATGTAAAGATGGAGACAGCGCCGGATCGAAGAGATGCTGCGTGGAACGGTGAGTATGGTGCGGCTCTGCTGCTGGCGATGCGACGCGTTTAAAACAAAGTCTTTCCTCTGGTTTGAAGATGCGATGAATCTGGAATCAGGTAAGAAATCAGGTAATACTCTTGTTCTAACCTTTGCTTTTTTCCTTCTTTCTAGGTGCTCCAGGTTCGAGGCGGGCGTGGCAGAAGGCTGGATGCTGCTGCTGGCACGGTGAGCGTTACGCTGCTGGATGCAGAATAACGCGAAGCGTGTGCTGCTCTTTGGGCATGGTTTAAATAGCCGCCAAAGTAGTCCCAGGTAGGTATTCCTCCCCGACCACACCCGAGTAACAAAATAGTCCCTAAGGTAAAGTAGTCCCTTCCAGGCCTCACATGGGCTTGGATCTTCTTGCAGCATGGTCTGCATCAGGTAAGTGTGCACCTATGAGCCTATGGCGCCAGGACTGATGTCCCATATGAGCCTGGTGCCATAGGCGCCAGGACTGAACCCAAACAGCCCCTAGCAGGGGTTGCTGGGTTTTCTCAAGGCGACATGATGCCTGCTCCCGGGGCTGATGGACGTGGTCTGGATGATCGGGGGTATGCATCATGACATTTAGTTCCCCAGCCGCACATGCTCAATGAGCGATGCAAGTGCAGGGGTGTTTTGCTTTGCCAGCATTGCATAGCTCATTGTAAATACTGTCTGGGGCACTGCATGTCTGTATGTGCGAGGGGGAGCTTGTGCGCCTACTCGCACATACGGATAGAGCAGCCTGGAGCAGGGCGTTTCAGCACCCACACGCAGGCCAATGCAGAAGGTACGTTTATGTTAATTTTTTTTATTTAAACATGTGTGTGGATGCGTGTATGGTTGTGTTATAAGTGAGTTTATGGTGATTGATGCTCGTGTGAATGATAGAGTGATTGCTGTATGAATGTGTGTGTGTGTGTGTGTGGTGGATGGAGGGGCAAGGAGGGTTGTACAACAAAGGCATTTTAAAAATGCCTAAATGCCTTTGTTGCACAATCCCCCTACCCACCTGTCAAAACCAGCTCTCCTTCTGAGGCGCTGTGAAGCCTAGAGGACAGGGATGGTATTTTTTTTACTGGATTTCTATCATAGATGTCCAGTCAAAAATACCATGCTTTCCCCCTTGTCACCCTAGCGCCTTGCATACACACATAATCATGTTGATTGTGTTAGGCCCAGTGGGGCCCAGGGGACAGGGATGGTATCTTTTTACTGGACATCTATCATAGATGTCCAGTAAAAAATGTCATGCCTGCCCCCTGGGCCCCCAGCACCAATTGGAAACTGTTTGGCTATTTAGCAAAACATTTTTAAAGTATGCTCTACAATGCACCGTTTTAACCCATCATTTTAAAAAGAAATTCACAGGGGGAAAACCCCCTAAAACCCCTTTGATTGGTTTGGGCTTCCTCACTGCGCTCGATTGCTATGGCATCTTTGGGGGGAAATATTTATGCCCCTCCACTTCAAAAATTCACCAGCAGCCATGGCCCTCGGACTGTGTTGGGAACAGGGTGGGGGGACCCCAGGGACTGATTGTGTAAGCAGGATGGGCGGGAACCATGGGATAGTGGTGGGAGCTGGGTGGGGAGAGCCCAGGTTGTGTGATGGGGTGGGGAGAGCCCAGGGCCTGGGTAGGAGTGGGATGAGGGAGCACAACGACTGTGATGGGAGCAGGTGGGGGAGCCCAGGGAGTATATTGGAAGTAGGGTGCAGTGATGGCACGCAACACATACTGTCCATTTGGCATTTTTGGGGGGGCCCGGCCTGCCCAAATTTTGCTCAGGGGGGGCCCCGGCCAAACAAGTTTGAAGACCACTGATTTACAAGGTACAGGTTGCTTTTCTGCTCGTTTAATCATTGGTGGACTTTACGAGGTAATGGTTTCTTGTCTTCTTGCCTATCATGTGTATAGTGAGGGCCAAAACGTATTAGTATTCATGAGGAACAGGTTTATTGTCTTCTTTCCTATCATGTATATACTGAGGGTCAAAACCTATCAGTATTAATGAGGAACAGGTTGCTTCTCTTCTTGTCCTATTGTGTATATACTAAATGTCGAAACATTTTGGCATTTATTAGTTACATTGCTTGTTTTGTTGTCTGATCAAGTATATACTGAGGGACAACACAGATGGTTACAAGGTGCAGGTTACTTGGTTTCTTATCTCTTGTTCCCAGGAAATAATTCCTCAAGCTGTATCTCACACTTACTGTGTGGTGAATAACTCATAGAGGCTACTGGGAAAGAGGTCATTGAAATTGACAGTAAACTCACAAAATGCATTCCTGCTTTCCATCTGTCCTGCACCTAAACATCGGAGTAGCTCCAAAGTTTCAGAAGGTCAAATTTAGTAAATCTGTGTAGAAAATTGTGAGGACACCCCAGATTACGATTACAGAGTATTCATAGATAGAGCATATACATTTGTGTTAATTTGTCTTCCACTACAACAAGGCCTCGGTTGTTCCTTCTTACATTCTTTTTCTGTTTGCCAATTTAATCATATCTGACAGGACTCTAGCATCATTGAAAAAACAATAATGTAACAAAGGTGCAGTTTACAACTCCTGCATAACATAAACCATGTTCTCTCTGTGCAACTCAGACAAGGGTGAGTCTAGCCTAAACTCAAGGGTTCTATGCTGTGATGCTCGGCAGGTCTTTGGCAAGTTGCACGCTTTAAGACTTATTTGCACATACAGTATGGTATCCTCACTGGGAAACTCCTGCATCTGAAGAATGGTATATCTACTTCTGGTGTGGAGAAAGCTATGTTATTCTCCAAACAAAGAAGATAAAGTGTGTGCACCTCTAACATCTATAAACCCGCAGGGACAAGGGCGCAGGGGTTTTGTGCATCTGTGGGGGAAACTACCTGGATCCCACTTCCGTTTGCTTTGCAACACCCAGAGGCATTGCGAGGGGTGGTTTAGGGGGCTATAGCCCTGGGTCTTTTGGTTGTAGCTCCGGATAGAATCTCAGGGGCTACAACTAAAAGGCTACCTACCCCCGAGTACCGACAGTCCCGACAATAGCGTAGCCACCTCCCGCAGGGGAAGCCCCCAAGTACAAGGGCGCAGGGGTGTTGTGCACCAGCTGGGTGTTAGGCAGCCACGGGTAGAGAGGACTTTACATCAGAGTGGAACCTGTTACTGTACCCGCAGCCATTTCTGTGTTGCCTGACAAGGTGAGGAACTGTGATAAGGGGGCCATTTGGCTCCATCTGAATTGAATTGTGTACAACCTGTGAGTGCTCCCCTATATTACCCAGCACATCTCTGCCAAATCTCACCTTCATTTGCACCTGTGCGATAGCCAGTACTGCTGACATGGAGGATGTGGGGGACGCCGTACGACCCTTCACATTATCACAAAGATCTCTTCAGTCAGCTAAGCAGAAGAGGAATATGTTACCCCTCGGACGCAAACTGCAGGGATTGCCTGCATCAGACTGGAAGCAAGATAGCATTAAGGCACAAGTTCGAAGCCCTATCAAGATCATGCGGGATGCTTATAAATTAATCAAAGGGATGAACTATTTCCTGGGAAACTCTGTGGACATTAGGGGCAACCAATCTACTGGAAGCATGCTGAGGGAAACTTATTTCTAAACAACCCATTCCACAGCGACCAACCTCCGTGTAACACCGAATGTGGGGATCAAGAAATATAGACATTAAAAAAAAAATTGAAATATTGGCATATATTGCATGGAGATGTAGCGTTGGAAGGAAAAACAGATCTGTCTTGTCAAAGAGGGGATGAGTTGCCTAAAACAAATGAAGGGGCGCTCGTCTTAAACACAGCTAAACCTGTACCTGCACTTCTACCTGCACTCTCATCCATCCCCCTTAGAATCCCCTACCCTAAAATTCAATACCACGGGGAACATTAGAGGAAACATGTTCCCAGGCCCTAAGCTGGAAGATTTTGACACAACCTAGTCCCTAAAGCTGCTATCCCCTCAAACCTGGTCCCTGCTAGCTCAGGTCCAGCTGTTTGTTTACATCTAGAGACCCCGAACAGCATGACACTGATCTGAGGGCTCTGTCTGCCTTTAATGGGTACCATTCTTGCTCTAACTGTTCCAGCATACTGGTCCCCCTGGAAGCCTCTACCACGCCTGTCCTTACCAAGGCTGATAAGCTATCTCCACCCGGATACAAATGTTCCATTGTTTTGACGGAATTGATAGCCCTGAAAAAGCTGCTATTGCTTGTGCTGCAAGATCGTAGAGGTCCATATGTAGATGCTGGGGGGGATGGAGGGTTAGTCGGGGCGAGGAGACCAGTCCAGTACTATGGCCATGATTGGGGATACAGTCAGTTCCATATACAAAATGCCATAGCCCTAACGGCAGTAGTATCCCAGTCTGTCCTCACTATTATTACTACTGACTGTATTTGTCATTCTGATGAGTTACTAAAAAAGGGGCCTCAGAAGAAAGCTGTTCCTGAGATCTGCCCTGTTACAAATATCATGCAGTATAATCCTGCGTCTGTGCCATAGAGGGCCGATTGTGGGGAGGCCAATGGCAGGGCCTGTCTAATGCGACAAGATGGTTTGTTGGGTGGGAGGTGGGGTTGCTAATGCTGAAACACACATTGGCAGATATAAAACTTGTAGAACTCAAGAAGATCTGGGCCCTGGTATGGAGGGTGATAGCATGAGATGGACCCATATGGGAGGGGTGATATTCTTGCACAGAGTCCCGAAAAGCTCTACCAAGCTGCTCAAAACCAGGGAATCTTTGTCAAACTAATGTATCCACTGGTTTAGAATGGTTTATGGGTGTTGTTCTCTAATTAGAGAGGACATCATATGCTGTAGAAGAATATGTCACAAAGGAAGTAACAACGAGGACTCCATTTGAATTGACTTGATGGAACAGAGAATGCCCACTGGAATATTACGAATCGGGAAGAGACATTGCCAGCTGTCTAGCAGTTCTGCTGAAATCAGTGCATCCCCTTACTACAATGACACCCCACAGGAATTAAGTCTCAGTGTCTTCCGCTCTTCGGAGCTAATGCAGTCCCATTGGGGGTAAGACTAGAGGAAGATACCATCGGGAGGGGGGATGAAGGTTGCATATTAGGCCACCATAAAAGTTCCAAATTGACCTATAACTCTAGGTTGTACATGAGGTTGCAATTATGGCAGATGTTGCTATATGGCTGGGACCTTGATGGGGATTCTGAGCTATGCTTATTGTACATAGGAAATGTTTTATGTTCATGATGTACTTGAATACATTGATGGCCTTATGGTCGAATTAAGTTGTGTAAACACACATAAAGTGACACTCTAAGATCCCAATAAATAAGAGCTGACCAGCTCTTTTGATCTACCTCTACTTCTCATATTCAGAAGGGGTGCTTATTTTATGTTTAGTGCCCCGAGTATCACTATTCGCAAGGATGGGACTAGAAGGGAATGGCATTCGACCATGCAGGAGCTTAGACCTCTTGTATCAACGTATAGTGTAGCATTCACAGGTTTGCTATAATATTTTGGTGTAGCACTTGCCACTAGTATGGGGACACAAAAGGGATACTTTCATATATTATAGTTAAGGTAAAACCCATCATCCAAAGGAAATGTGAAACCTCTATGGATAATACCTTTTTTAGCCATAGGAGGGAACAGCACAACATTTTATGAACGAGAGTCTGAGCCTGGTCCCTCTCCTGCCCCCACACCCACCAGTATTGAAACATTTCATGCAAATCTGTGCTACATTGCAAAAGATATAAAGGGTCAAAAAGGGTGTGTTTTTCACTTTTCTATTCATTTTCTCATAGTGAACATGACACATTTCTGCTGATGTGCACAGCCCAAACCGCTGGACGGATTTGTGCCAAATAAAAAACAAGTCATGTACAAAGTGCTCAAATGAATTCCTTTGTTAGTTTTAAATCCATACTGTAGTTATTTTTTTTAATTGACATAGAACAGGGTGCCCCTGTACCCAAAATGTTAGTTTATATCTCCCATGATGCATTGCTGGTGACAAGCTTTTTCAACTCAGAAAATCCGCCATTACCCAATTTGAGCATCAAGTTCGAGAATTGGCATGACCGGCAATGAACATATTGTAACTGCAAAAATATAATATATTGAGATGTAGCAATCACTGTGATTTGGGGTAAGGGAAGTATTTTAAGTTAATTTCGGAAGTAATCTATGTTTTTAATGTAAAATAGAATTACAGGGATTACTTTCTAAATTAACTTAAAATGTGTGGAACGCGTAGTAGGGGGCTATTCGTGTTTTTGTGGTGTTAAACGTGATTTTAAAAAGCGTATCATTGCTTGATTAGTTCAATAAAAATGTTTGTTGGGACAGACTGGAGGAAGCCGGTGCTTGTTGCATATATCCTTTGTTGTGAATGAACAAACTTTTCACTTGACTTAACAGTGAAGTTCTCAAATCATGCCTGATTTCAGGCAGCAAGATATCTACATGGTTGCACCTACCACTTCTTCGTCACAGTGCCTAGTTAGAAATCCTACCTGAAATCCTACATCCCTCTTCCTTGTGCCAGTTCTGAATAGTAATCTTAACTATATAACTCCATGCCCCTTTTACTTGTCACAGTCCCCCACTAACTCCACCTCATTCTCCTCTATAACAGTCCCCAACTACCCCACCTCACTCTTCTTCATCACAGTACCTCACTAACCCATCCTCAATCTACTTTGGCACAGTCTCCTGCTACCTCCACCTCTCTATTCTTCATCACAGTCCTCCACTAACTCCATCTCACTCTTCTTCATCACAGTCCTCCACTAACTCCACCTCACTCATCCTCGTCACAGTCCCCAACTACTCCACCTCACACTGCCTCGTCACAATCCCCCACTAACTCCACCTCACTCTTCTTTGTCTATTGTACATATATATTTATTTACAATAAAATGAGAACCCAGCCGTAAGGTGCAGCTCAGCGCTGTACTTGACAAAGAGGCATGCATGACTGATTGGATACATTCAAGGTGCAATTAAAAAGATGTCGTACAAATTACATTAATTGGTTATTACTGGATTACCCAATGCCTGGTGACAATTTTGCAGTTGAGTCATAATAGCAAGAGACCTATGATCCAGGATTCCAAATGAAGATTATTGAGCCTAAGGCCTTGAGGGTGAGGGTTAGGGTTGCAGGAAAATTGAGGTTTGAGTTGTTTTCTGAAGTCAATGACGGACAGGGGTGCCTTATTAGCAAGCGGAGGTCATTGCAGTGCTTGAGATAAAATATGCAGAAGGGTTTGTTTTTCATTTTTCCTTTTAGACTCTCTGGATCACTAGTTGTGTGATGGTGTAGATGCTGGTAGAGATGGCAAACTTGAAGGAATATGGCACGGTTGTCTTTCTGGAATGGAATGTTTTGTAAATTACTCAGTAAATCTTAAAATTAACGCAAGCTTATATGAAGAGGAAAGAGGAGCAAACACAGTTGTGTAAGGATAGATGGGATTTGGATGAATGTTGTATGTGCTGTGATGCCTGATGCCACTGCATGGCACACAAACGGCCTTCAGCCTGGCCGAGATAGAATCCTGTAGCTATCTAGGTGTGCATTGTCCCCTTCTGTGTGAAAGAGGATGAAGGCTTATAAATGAGGCACCATAAAAGGGTTTTCCTTATACATATCAATGAGGGAAACATCCTCCCTGCAGGACTCCTGGCTGCTCCCCTAGCACATCTCAAAGCAGCCCACCATGCCATTGCCTGCTTCATCACTGGCTGTAGAAGATTTGACCACATCACCTCCACCTTGCATGAATTACACTGGCTCACCATGCCGGCTAAGATCTGGTTTAAAATCGAGTGCCTTACCTACAAGCTTACCACCATCGGTACACCAAACCACCTGACATCCAAAATATAAATATTGAACGGCACACAGTCATCTGCAGTAAGAGCATCGCCAGACTGGAAAATAGAGGCTTGCAAGGAGAAACGTAGAAAACAGTCCTCATGCTATGCTGCGGTCCCCTGGTACTTCATTGTTGTGGCAATCTGGACTAACCTAGATTCCGGATACCTTGTACACACTCCCATTCATATGTTGTACTGTGATCATTATTACTAATGCTTACTTGATGATTTGTTAAATTCTCACTACCAATGTTTTGCTCCATGCCCTGTATAGCACTCAGTATACCCAAGCTTGGCTTGCACTATAGAAATAAATAATCATAATAATAATTTTTAAAAATTATAATAATAATTATTATTATTATTATTATAATAATAATAATAATAACACATTTGATCTGTTGTTATAGAATGTTTACAAGACTCCAAGAGCATGTGTAAATGTGACAAAGTTAATGCTACTCTGCAGGGGTACAGGGATGAGGAAGGCTAAACCGCTTGCTCCAACCCACACTATTACTAAACTAGTAGTGATCCCAATCATAAACGTGAAAGAGGCACGGTCAGAAAGCTATACCTCCTTCACCTTTTTTGGTAATGTGGGACAAGGGCAGGCTATATCTTCAGGAGGGGTGTGGGCTGATAACATTACCATCCTAAATAACGTAGCTACAATAGTTCGAAAATAAAAGAATTTCCAATCAAGTTTCAATACAAATAGAGACCTTTAATAAAATAATAAAAATTCAATCGACTAACTAGAAACAAATTGAAAAACCTACCCCTGTAAAACAAGAGTAGGGGCGCTTAAAAGTGAACAACATAGTCCAAAAAGTGTATGAGGGGGGCAGGGTCTCTTCCAATTGCCGGTATTCTTGTATCTGGGGCTGAACAACTTTGACCCAGCTGGGTGAGTTTAGTTTAGTTTAGTTTATTTATTTATAGTGCGCACCAGACCCGGGGGCATCAGGGCGCAAAGGATAAGGATATGTCCAACTTAGTTACAGGGTACATGGGTACATGAAATGCACAAAAATATTCTATACAGAAATATACAAAAGAACATCATACATCATGCATTATACAAGTATGTACAGTGTAAATTACAGGATCAAATAGCCTAGGATTAAGAGTGTTGCTTTATAAGAAATACATTATTATTACATAGGTCGTAACAGAGGAATCTTTTTCCGTAAAGATTATTCATTTTTACGTTTTTATAATAAGTTAGATGTCGTTTTCTTATCCTACTAAAAGAATGAATCATTCTTTTTTGTCTGGCTTGGAATATACTTAAAATATTTGAAGTCCTCTGATGTTACTTGTTTTAAGTGACGTGGATATAATTGTGAGAGGCATAAAACCAGTGTTAAGGCATGGACAACATTCCATTGTCTTAGTTGTTTTATTACTTTTGTATCACTTATTGGTGTATTTTTTACTTCTATAAAGTTTCATTTGAACAATTCTATATACATTTTGTCATCAATACAAATGGAAAACATTCCATTGTCTTAGTTGTGTTATTACTATTGTATCACTTATTGGTGTATTTTTTCCTTCTGTAAAGTTTCATTTGAACAATTCTATATACATTTTATCATCAATACAAATTATATTTTTGTAATTAACAGGGTAATTCATAGAAATTCGCACAAAAGTGGCGCACGCGACTGGCGCAGAGTGTGCCCGTGCGAATGTCTGCGCCAGCCGCGTGCGCTAAAATCGATTTCCGCGCACAGCGTATTCATGGATTTTCGCATCCAAAACCATGGTGGCGCAGCGTGGCACAGCGACCCTGCAGCAGCGCCAGTTACGCCCCCAAGAACGCCCTTGCGCATGGAAAAGCCTTCAAAATCCCCAAATAATCGCAAAGGGCTGCGCTAACCCTGGACCAGTTCACAGGGCTGGCAAACAGCAAACGCCAAGCGGGGAACGTGTATTTCAGTGGTTCGCGGGAAGTTCCGCACGCAATTGTCCTGTGTACGTGTGCATCAGGGGTGCGCGGGAAGTATCACACGCAAAATCAGCAGGGTACGTGTATTTCAGGGGTGCGCGGGAAGTATCACACGCGATTCCAGCAGGGTACGTGTATTTCAGGGGTGCGCTGGAAATATCACACGCGATTCCTGCAGGGTACGTGTATTACTGGGGTGCGTGTGAAGTTCCACATGCGATTTCAGCAGGGTACGTGTATTTCAGGGGTGCGCGGGAAGTATCACACGCGATTCCAGCAGGGTACGTGTATTACAGGGGTGCGCGGGAAGTTCCACACGCGATTTCAGCAGGGTACGTGTATTTCAGGGGTGCGCGGGAAGTTCCACACGCGATTGGCCCCGCGCGAGCAGGGTACGTGTATTTCAGGGGTGCGCGGGAAGTTCCACACGTGATTTCAGCAGGGTACGTGTATTTCAGGGGTGCGCGGGAAGTTCCAACCGCGATTTCAGCAGGGTACGTGTACTTCAGGGGTGCGCGGGAAGTTCCACACGCGATTTCAGCAGGGTATGTGTATTTTAGGGGTGCGCGGGAAGTTCCACACTTGATATCAGCAGGGTACGTGTATTTCAGGGGTGCGCGGGAAGTTCCACACGCGATTTCAGCAGGGTACGTGTATTTCAGGGGTGCGCGGGAAGTTCCACACGCGATTTCAGCAGGGTACGTGTATTTCAGGGGTTCTGGGGAGTACTACACATGAATTGGCCGTGTGGGTCCTCCCAGGTGTTCGCTCTACAACCTCCACGGCCCATGCAGGCAGCCCACACCATGGGGGACTACCCTGCACCCCTGCTCATGTCCCGCAGGCAGCCCATCCACCATGGGCATGCCCCCCAGCCAACCCACATGTCACCTTGCACTACTGATCAACAATGCATGTCTCCCAGCACCCCCACCCCCCAGCAGTCAGGGGCACCCTCCACCAGGCCCCCACTCATGTCCCCTATTACCCCCACCCCCCAGCAGTGCAGGGGCAGCCTCCACCAGGCCCCCACTCATATCTCCCACCAACCCCACCCCCCAGCAGTGCAGGGGCAGCCTCCTCCAGGCCCCCACCCATGTCTACCACCACCCCCACCCCCCAGCCACCAGGGGCAGCCTCCACCAGGCCCCCACTCATGTCCCCTATTACCCCCACCCCCCAGCAGTGCAGGGGCAGCCTCCACCAGGCCCCCACTCATGTCTCCCACCACCCCCACCCCCCAGAAGTGCAGGGGCAGCCTCCACCAGGCCCCCACTCATGTCTACCACCACCCCCACACCCCGGTTACCAGGGGCAGCCTCCACCAGGCCCCCACTCATGTCTCCGACCACCCCCACCCCTCAGCAGTGCAGGGGCAGCCTCCACCAGGCCCCCACTCATGTCTACCACCACCCCCACCCCCCAGCCACCAGGGGCAGCCTCCACTAGGCCCCCACTCATGTCTCCCACCACCCCCACCCCCCAGCAGTGCAGGGGCAGCCTCCACCAGGCCCCCACTCATGTCCCCCTGCACCCCCACCCCCAGCAGTGCAGGGGCAGCCTCCACCAGGCCCCCACTCATGTCTCCCACCACCCCCTACCCCCCAGCAGTCAGGGGCACCCTCCACCAGGCCCCCACTCATGTCTCCTACCACCCCCACCCCCCAGCAGTGCAGGGGCAGCCTCCACCAGGCCCCCACCCATGTCTACCACCACCCCCACCCCCCAGCCACCAGGGGCAGCCTCCACCAGGCCCCCACTCATGTCTCCCACCACCCCCACCCCCACCCCCCAGAAGTGCAGGGGCAGCCTCCACCAGGCCCCCACTCATGTCCCCCTGCACCCCCACCCCCCAGCAGTGCAGGGGCAGCCTCCACCAGGCCCCCACTCATGTCTCCCACCACCCCCTACCTCCCAGCAGTCAGGGGCACCCTCCACCAGGCCCCCACTCATGTCCAACTCATGTCTCCCACCACCCTCACCCCCCAGCCACCAGGGGCAGCCTCCACCAGGCCCCCACTCATGTCTCCCACCACCCCCACCCCCCAGCAGTGCAGGGGCAGCCTCCACCAGGCCCCCACTCATGTCCCCCTGCACCCCCACACCCCAGCAGTGCAGGGGCAGCCTCCACCAGGCCCCCACTCATGTCTCCCACCACCCCCTACCCCCCAGCAGTCAGGGGCACCCTCCACCAGGCCCCCACTCATGTCCAACTCATGTCTCCCACCACCCTCACCCCCCAGCCACCAGGGGCAGCCTCCACCAGGCCCCCACTCATGTCTACCACCACCACCACCCCCCAGCCACCATGGGCAGCCTCCACCAGGCCCCCACTCATGTCTACCACCACCCCCACCCCCCAGCAGTGCAGGGGCAGCCTCCACCAGGCCCCCACTCATGTCTACCACCACCCCCACCCCCCAGCCACCAGGGGCAGCCTCCACCAGGCCCCCACTCATGTCTACCACCACCCCCACCCCCCAGCCACCAGGTGCAGCCTCCACCAGGCCCCCACTCATGTCTCCCACCACCCCCACGCCCCAGCAGTGCAGCCTCCACCAGGCCCCCACTCATGTCCCCCTGCACCCCCACCCCCCAGCAGTGCAGGGGCAGTCTCCACTAGGACCCCACTCATGTCTCCCACCACCCCTACCCCCCAGCAGTCAGAGGCACCCTCCACCAGGCCCCCACTCATGTCCAACTCATGTCTCCCACCACCCTCACCCCCCAGCCACCAGGGGCAGCCTCCACCAGGCCCCCACTCATGTCCCCCTGCACCCCCACCCCCCAGCAGTGCAGGGGCAGCCTCCACCAGGCCCCCACTCATGTCTCCCACCGCCCCCTACCCCCCAGCAGTCAGGGGCACCCTCCACCAGGCCCCCACTCATGTCCAACTCATGTCTCCCACCACCCTCACCCCCCAGCCACCAGGGGCAGCCTCCACCAGGCCCCCACTCATGTCCCCCTGTGCCCCCACCCCCCAGCAGTGCAGGGGCAGCCTCCACCAGGCCCCCGCTCATGTCTACCACCACCCCCACCCCCCAGCCACCATGGGCAGCCTCCACCAGGCCCCCACTCATGTCTACCACCACCCCCACCCCCCAGCAGTGCAGGGGCAGCCTCCACCAGGCCCCCACTCATGTCTACCACCACCCCCACCCCCAGCCACCAGGGGCAGCCTCCACCAGGCCCCCACTCATGTCTACCACCACCCCCACCCCCCAGCCACCAGGGGCAGCCTCCACCAGGCCCCCACTCATGTCTCCCACCACCCCCACCCCCCAGCAGTGCAGGGGCAGCCTTCACCAGGCCCCCACTCATGTCTACCACCACCCCCACCCCCCAGCCACCAGGGGCAGCCTCCACCAGGCCCCCACTCATGTCTCCCACCACCCCCACCCCCCAGCAGTGCAGGGGCAGCCTCCACCAGGCCCCCACTCATGTCTACCACCACCCCCAGCCACCATGGGCAGCCTCCACCAGGCCCCCACTCATGTTCTCCTGCACCCCCACCCCCCAGCACTGTGGGGCACCTGCCAGCAGGCCCCCACTCATGTCCAACTCATGTTCCCCTGCACCCCCACCCCCCAGCACTGTGGGGCACCTGCCAGCAGGCCCCCACTCATGTCCAACTCATGTTCCCCTGCACACCCACCCCCCAGCACTGTGGGGCACCTGCCAGCAGGCCCCCACTCATGTCCAACTCATGTTCCCTTGCACCCCCACCCCCAGCACTGTGGGGCACCTGCCAGCAGGCCCCCACTCATGTCCAACTCATGTTCCCCTGCACCCCCACCGCCCAGCACTGTGGGGCACCTGCCAGCAGGCCCCCACTCATGTCCAACTCATGTTCCCCTGCACCCCCACCTCCCATCACTGTGGGGCACCTGCCAGCAGGCCCCCACTCATGTCCAACTCATGTTCCCCAGCCAACATGTCCTCACAATCTAGATCCCCGGTCCCTATGGTCAGCCTCCAAATGCAAAACACCCATCCGAGTATTGCATCCACCCACTCAGAAATGGCAATAACATGATAGAACTGCAATTGCAAGTTTGGAAACGAACACATGTCCCTCACATACACCCAATGGGTGTCAGTGAATCTCAAAACCCATATCATGATATGCATGAAACCAATGAGATGATACTACACATTGAAGTTTGATCAAAAAATATGTATTAATGAAAACATGAATTGAATCAAAAATAAACTAACAGAAATGGGAATGTAAAAAAAGTAAAAAGAAGCATGTCCATGAAAAAATGCAAAACCAAAAATCAGAATCCAAAGGAATGGTGTCCAAAGTCACAGTCAAGAAAAGAAAATCCAATGGGAAATTATAATTGAAAGCCATTGCTCCATGGGTAAATTGTAAAAAGAAAAGAAAATCCAACAGTGAACTATGTACAGGTGAACAAGCCAGGGTCCATGATCCCAACAAAAGAAATGAAACCTATCTAACAACACTACCTAATAAAAAATAACTATATACAAAAATGTGGCCCATTGTCCAAAAGGTCCAAAGAAAATGAAAAAACAAAGGAAACCTAACACTAACTACATAACTATTTACATGGGCAGCGGGCTAGTCCAACGGCTCACTGGATGTTGTCATGGGCCAGGGCATCATCGAACTCCTGTTCAATGGCTTGGAGGCGGGCATGTTCCCTGGCCCCGAGGTCTCGCAGGGATAAAGCAGTGTCCAGCTCCAACTCCCTGCGAAGACCTTCGAGGCACTCAGCCCGCCTCAGCGCCCTCCGCATGGAGTTCTCCGCCCTGACCATTGTGAGCCGTTCCTCCTCTGCCCGCTGCCGCTCCGCACCCATCTGCTGGCCCAACCGCTCCCACACGGAAGCCACTCCCATTCCAGGGTTCTCCTGCCCTCCGGCCGATGCCTGCACCCCTGATGTTGATGGCCCCGACCCATGATGCTCCCACGTCGAGCCTGCCGCTGCCTCTGACGCAACTGCCTGTGCCAGCACGACGGCATCCAGGCTGATGGTATCCACCGACGCCGTCGTGCACGTGCCCTGCCTGATGATGCCGTCACATCCTCCATCTGCTGGGGTCCAGTTGCTGGTGTGTCCACCCCTGCTGCACCTCCGACTCCCGACTGTGGCAGGGATGGGATCCCCACCGAGCCGGCTGCATTGGTCGGGGCAGGTCCACAGGGGGCCCTGGTGGCATCTGGGCCGGAAGACGGCATGGAGAACGACTGGTTAATAGTCTCCACAGAGGAGGAGAGGGTCGCCAGATTGGCCGACACATGTAGGAAACCCCTGCCAATGGCCGTTCCCCACTGGGCCACATCAGCACGGTGCTCTCCGTGATGACGTGCATGCTCCTCCTGGGAAGCACGCACCTCATCACGAATTGCACCTGTGCGCAACGCGACACCAATCAGGACCTTCTCCATACGGCCAGGGGTCCCCTCGTACGCAGGTGGAGGGGAGTCAGATGATATGGACATCCCCCCTACCTGCGGACGGGCCTGGGATGGGGCATCCCTGCTGGTGCATGGTGGTGCAGTCACAGTGTCAGGGCCAGTGACATGCACAGGCCCCTCCACGGTGACCTGTGCTGCCTCCTGCCCCTGCCCCTGGACTGCAACACTTGCACCAGCAGGGATGCCCCCACCAGGCCCCATGTGCGCCTCAGTAGCAGCCTCCTCCTCCTCTGTGAAAACCACCAACCTGGATGGCTCCACCCCGTCTTCCGCCGTTGCAAGCCCCTGTGGGGGCTCAGCCACCACTTCCACTGCAGCCGTGGAGGCATCCCCGCTGCTTTGCTCCACAGAGCCGTCTCCGCCCTCTTCTTCATGTGGCGCTGTGTAGAGGAAGACATAGAACACAAGCATCAGGGTACTGTACAATGGTCCCCTAGATAGGAAGCAATAGCAGATGAGTGGCACTGTCAAAGATCACTTCCATCATATCCATCCACAACACATGGCTCAGTGCAGGTAAAACACATGCGGTAACAGGCATGGCGCATGCTATGGACATTAGCATACATGTCCAAGTGATTCTTGAAACATACACTGTTGTTTTGGAACTCACATGCATCATGTGCCATGCCTATCACATGCACACACTTCACCCTAGTTTCATCCATCTGGCCTCGTACACCACAGACACAGTGGATACAAGGATGACTAGGCTGCATCAGTGAACCTGAACATTGCGACAGACATGTGTCATGCATCCCTGGCATTCACAAGTCACAGACACGCAGGTCAGACACACAGACATGGACAGCATACATGTACATGGCATCAGCACCCATCCCTCACCCATGTCCAGGAACAGAGACTGGCATGCTTTCATGTGGCCATTCCGCATAGGGCAACCCATGTTGCATTTGAACACATGCACCAACCGTGTGGTTCACACATTACTGGTCTCACATGCATGACGTCCCTGCACACACACATGCATACATGGCCTATTTCACACATACAGGCAAGTATCAGACAACCAGCACACTGCGACATGCCCTGTCTCACACAGCAATGGTTGGCCACTTACCGCTCAACTCCAGACGGGTCTGCCTCTCAAGGATCTGGGCGTGGAGCGCTGGGCCTACGCGTTCCAGGACCCTCATCTGGATGGTACTCATGCGGCCCGGCCCCCCTCCACGAGGCGCCGGGCCTTCAAGAGAGTCCTGGACCTGCAGTCATCCCAGCGCTTCTTGACATGTTGGTAGTCGCGGACTGCCACCCCCTGCGCGTTGATGCCAGTCACGATGTCCGTCCCGATCCGAGTCCGTTCTTCCTTGTTGGCGCGCTTACTTCCGAAGAGGGCATCATACTGCCCCAGGACTTGCTCCACCAGGACACCAACTTCGGTGGCAGTGAAGCTGGTGCCCCTCTGCCTCTCTGGCCGGGGGTTGCCAGTGGTGCCAGATGTTGCAGTGCCCGACATGGCAACCCCAGAGGCAGGAGTGGGTGGGCAACTGGGTCCTGGGGCTGGGCTGTGGAGCGATGGTATCCCAGTCGGGAGTCTTCTGTTCCAGCAGGGGTGGACACAGCAAATGGACCCCTGCAGATGGCTGATGTGCAGGCACCAAATGGCAGGGCACGGTGGCAGCAGGCAGGCAGGCAGGCAGGCAGGCAGCAGCAGATGGCTCGTGGGAGGCTGCTCAGGGCTCTGGGGGGCAGTAATTCGGCCTTTTGGGCAGGAGCGTGGTCTTCCGTGTGCTTACGCGTGGCCAGCTTGATACGGAGTGATTTGGCACGTGAAAATCCTGCACGTCTGCATGTAAATCGAGGAAAGGCCCTTAGCGCGTATGCACGTCAGCACGCATATGCGATTTCATTGGACCAAAGCCCCTTAGCGCGTGAGCGCGTCTGTGACATGAGGGGCATCGGTGTTTCCCTCATTACACGTGATGACAGAGCACACGTGGATTTCCACCAATCGCGTGTGGAACTTCCTGCGCACCCCAGAAATACACGTACCCAGGCCAATCGCGTGTACGCTCACCTCCCTCCGATTACACGCGATGACACTCGGACGTGCAGTTTTACCACGTGTGCTGCATATGCGATTTCATTGGCCCAAAGGCCACCATGCGCAGCTGTGACGTCACGCGCATGGCCGTAGAGAATGGCGCGTGTAAAAATGAAGAGATACACGTCCGAGTGTCAAAGCGCGTAATTGGTGGAAATGGCCTCATTGCGTATGCGCGTCTGTGACGTGTGTACAAAAGGTACGTGTAGAACGCCATTTCCTTGTACGTGCTTTTCGTGGAGAGCGAGTGGGTGAAATCTGCACTTCTTGTCGGTTCACACGCGATTTACTTCACAGCGTTTCCAGTTCGTACTCCCTCTGACAGCTTTTTCTCTTTTCCTCTTTTTCCTGGGCCTGTTTCCTCAAACAGCGTTCCCTACTACTGTTGTCCTGTCTCCTCAGCAGCGTACAATTCGTCTTTTGGCGGGGGTGTTGCCAACGCACACACGCGCCTATTTTTCACGCTTTTGTTGCTGGCGGACGGTGAGTCGCGCACGTATTTAACATCTGTGCTTGCCCCGTGTGTCGCGTACCCCTTCAGAGGTCATTCTAGGCTGCGTGTGACACGCATATGTTCATTCTTGTGTTCCTGGGTGCCACAGCGTAGTGCAGGTTTATTTTTCCACGCACGTGGTCTAGGAGGGGTTGCGTGCACCTTACTTCACTTTTTTTGGGGTGCCTGTGCGTTGTGTGACCCGTCATCTTTCCCCAGGGGTGACATACAGCCTTGCTAGAGCACTAGGGTACGATTACCATCTGGTACCCAACCCCTTTGAGCCCCAATTGCCCAGGACAATAGTTCATATCGACTCCCTATACGCACAATTACATCAGTGCCATGGCTGGGAGGCGAACAAGCCGTAAGGGTGGCAAAGGTGGCCGAGCCCAAGTGGTGGCCGTGGTGGATCCGGTAGGGGACGTGGCCATGACTTGCAGGGTGCCCCTAGCCCCCCATGTGTGGAGGAGCAGTCAGGGACACCCATGCCCCCCCTTGTTGAGGTTACCGTGGCTGACACCATCCATGCTCAGCCCTTGTTGGACCAGCCCACTGTGGAACCAGACCTGGCACAGGGTGACTCCATGGCTGACTTCCAGGTCAGCAGGTCTAGGCCACGTGCGCCGGTGAACGTTTGTGTCATCAGGCCACATGGATCAGGGGCAGCTAGGTCATCTGCTGCCCCGCGTAGGCAGGCTGGGGAGGCTGCAGGGGCTGCTGCGGCTCCATCCACCCCACCTCTCACACACCCATCCAGGACAGTGTCGGTCCAAGTCCATCATGCTGACATTCCCCCTGACACCATCACACTTGAGATAATGCCTGCACCAACTCCCATGCTGAGTGTGCAATCCCACGCTCCTGCCCCTAGTGTCTAGAGCGGCGCAGGACACTCCGGATCCCCACCACCTTCCAAGCGGAAGAGGAAGAGTGCTCGTCCAGTAGAGGCTGATGCCCAGACACGGCTACACAGTCCGGCCCGTCAAGGAAGCCCAGCTTCAATGAGGCCGAACTGAATGCACTTGTAGAGTATGTGTCCGCACATGACCACGAAATGGTGATTGTTGCAGGATCCAAGACCACACCTGCACAACGTCAGGCACACTGGCAGACCATTGCGGACATCATAAGTGCCCTTGGAATCGTGAGGTGCACAGGTAATGAATGCTACAAGCGCTGGAATGACCTGAAGCGCAGGGCAAAGAATAAGCTGGCCTCAAGTCATGCCGCAACTCTAGTGACTGGAGGTGGGTCTCCAGCAGATGACATAGAACTCACTCCACATGAGCAGGTTGCTGGGACCTACGTCACGGAGGAACAGATCCAAGGCGTGGGAGAAGTGGCAGATTACGAGGCATTGTCCGGTGAGTGCACATGCATGTGTGTGTCATCCATGTGCATGGTGTGTGTGGGAGGGCTTCTGTTTGGGTGCCAGGGGAGGGTGTGTGTGCCTGAGTGGTTCGGCTCACCCATGTGCCTCTTCCTATACATTCTTGGCAACAGCATTTAGGTATAGCAGCATCCCTTCGGCCAACATTAGACATCCAGCCCAACACCACGCCAGTTGCCCTTGGAGTGTCATCTTGCCACAACACTGTTGCTTATTTACCTCTGTTTATTCAGGCAGATTGTTTGCATACCACCGCTTTTACTCGGGATTTCTCAGTCCTATTGTCACATGTCTGACATGGCTATGGTACAGTGGACTGGCTCAGTTTCGTGGACATGATTAGTTTGGACATGTCCCTGTGCTATAGGACCATTTTTGACTGGCAGCTGCAGGTTAAACATTTGAACCATTACAATGAAAATAATCAATTATATGAACAAACTGGACTGAATGAACAATTGGTGACCTCCTTTCCCTCTTCACTTCATGGCTAGGGTACATGCCATCTGTGTGATGGCATGTGTATTTGACCTGCCAATCACTGGCCAATGTGTGATGCCACTGCTAGGCAGCATGCAGCAAATGTGTTCATCTTCCATCTTGGTGTCATCAATGTGTGCCATCTGCCTCCCCATCACACGCAGTGACGGTGCATGCATGGGAGTGTTTTAGTCATGTGGGACATGTGTCAATCAAGTACTGTTTCTGTAGCCTCTCAGCCCTAATTGTGTGCCATACTGCTAATGCCTGTTTCCATTTGTTTTCTTTTATGTCTTTGCAGGGGAAGACGCACTTGATACTGCTGGGGTTGTGGAGATGGTGCAGACCCAGGAGGGGTCTGAGGGCCGACCGACCACCAGTGAGGGACGTGGTGTGGTGGTGGGTGAGAACCCACAACTGCTGCAGGTCGTGCTCTCAAGGGGTGTCTCTGGCTGCACCTCCCCCGAGCTGTACTCAGGTGTTGGTTCGGATGATGAGACCTACGTGCCGTCGCAGGTGAGTGTTCCAGGGAGGGATTCTGTTCTGTCCGACCCACCTGCACCAGGGTTAGAACCCTCAATGGGGATGTCAGTGTTGGCAGGTACGCCTTTGGTGGTTACGGATGCAGGGTCACACTCCGCGACATCTGATCCTGTTCCTCGGCCAGCAGATCAGAGGGGGAATGCAGTCCTGCAGCCTCAGGCAGTGCCGGCACACCAAGGCGCAGTTCGCCTTGCCCCAGACAGGTGTGGTGCCCGCCGACGTGGTGGCCGTACGCCACCTGGCAATACCGCATGGGAGCAATCCATTTACGGTATGGCAACCCAACAGGCAGCATCATCAGAGATGATGGCTCAGGCCATGGATAGGGTGGCCACTTCCATTGTCCCCCCCGAAAGGCTGATGGAGCGACTACAACAGGCAACCGACTCCATCTGCCAGTCACACAGGGAGGACATGTTGGCGTCCGACAGGGACAGGCGGGCGGCACTGGCGACTCTGCAGGAAGACATCTCCATAGAGTCCCAGGGCCACAGGGAAGCCCTGAGGCTGGAACTCCTTCACCTCAGGACGACTCTTGTTGAGCTTGAGGCTTCAACAAACCGAAGGACAGAACAGCAGCTGGAGCGTCTCACCCCTACGCTCTCAGCTGAGATGCAGGCAACTAGGGCGGAGGTTAGGGCATCCCGTGAGTTGTTGCATGGGGACCTCTGCACACTTATCCTCCAGAACGAGACCTACCACACCTGCATGCTTGCAGCCATGGAGGAACAGACTAGGGCTTTGCGTGGGCTGCCTCCCATAGTGCCACCACCTCCGGATGCAGCTGCAGAGGGTGAGGATAGTGACAGCAGTGATACTCCCACAATAGGGTAGCCGTGTAGGCCATGAGCCCATGGAGGTGTTTTTTTTTTCCGCAAGATCCACACAGGTGGGTTTTGGTGTGCACCCTGTCCTCGACCCTCCTGGGTGGCCTCCCAACCCCCCCCCCCTGGGCCCATTAATGGCCATTTTTGATTTTTTTTTTGTTTTTTTGTTTTAATTTTTTTTTGGGGACAGTGTGTTGCCTTGTGTGGCTCCCTTGGGCATACACTGCATTGTGGCTGGGCACATGCAGGCTTGTCATGGATTTGGTTCAGATGCTTGGGTTTTTGTCACACACACCCCTCCTGCTTCCCGTTTCCATGGGCTTGCAAAGGGTGTGCCCAAGTGACATTGACGTACATGGTGACATTGGATTCCCATGAGCTGTGTGGGCAGTCTGTAGTCAATACTGTGTATACATTCATAGTGCATATTGTTGTTGTATTGTACACTGCGTGGTGTATTGATATGTGCCTCTGCATCCATCTCATCCTCCATATTTGCTGGTCCATTCCTCATGTCTTCACAATGTGGTCCACCTTGGAACTGGAGTCCATGTTGTAAGCAGTGCACCTACACTCTTGCGTGGCGCTAACACTGTATACTTGGAAGTGTTCGGAGGGCTGTCATCATCAGGTGGTGAGGCTAGCTAATTTTAAAGTCTGTAATGTCATGTTTAAGGTAGGTTGGAGGTTGTGTAGGTGATTGGTATTCTTGGTAAGTATTTGGTAATGTGGGTTGTAGGTCCTGCATTACTGTGAGCATTTCATGTGTGGACATGTTTCCATTAGGGACACTGTAGCTGCTGACACTTGGGGCATGTTTTGGGGATTAATTTCTTTCCTCTCACATTGCATGACATGCCATGGTGTGTTGTGTAGCCGTGCCGGGGAGGGTGTGGGTGACATGGCACTGTTTTCATGTAGTATTTTGCAAGTGGGTATTCATTTCTGCAGCATGGAAGTGTCTTTACATGACACTGCATTGGCGGTGTTTGTGTAGTTAGGGATGCACACATTGTGACACTTCCACATGAACAATCTCAGGCTGCTATGGTTCTGACAGTTGACAGTCCCTTTGTTCGTCTTAATTGTCAGGTCGAGTCATCATTGCTTATCAGTTGGTATGTGCCAGGCCTGTGTGCACTCCACTGGGGTGTGATTTCCATGTGAAGTAATTAGCCACCAGCTGCGTACGGGCTGCCTCACCCCGTGCCCTCTCCCCTCCCATGCGCAGCGGGCGTGCATGTGGTTGGGGATGTGGGGGCACCACCATGTCCACGGCCAGGCCCCGGCGTGTTGCAACATTGTGCAGGACACATGCTGCCACTATGATCCTGCACACTACTGGGGGCGCATATAACAGCTGCCCGCCAGAACGGTCAAGGGAGCGAAAGCATGACTTGAGCACTCCGAATGTGCGCTCCACTATGCCCCGGGTTGCAATATGGGCTGTGTTGTATCTTACCTCTGGAGGCGTGATGGGGTTCCGAATTGGCGTCATCATGTGGGTGCTCAGAGGGTAGGCACTGTCCCCTGGTGAGGAGGTGATGGGTATCATTAGTGGGGTAGTGACATAACTCTGCATCTGACATGCATGCATGTGCAGTGGCATTCATACTCACCAAGCAGCCATGTATCGCCATGCCGCCCAGCTTCTAGGTCCCGGATTAGGGTAGACATTCGGTAAATAAAGCTGTTGTGGGTGGACCCTGGATAGTTGGCATATACTGAGGTTATGATTCCCTTAGCATTACATACTACCTGCACGTTGATGGAATGCCAGTGCTTGAGGTTCCTATAGATGTGCTCATATGCCCTGGGGGGACGTAGTGCCACATGGGTGCAGTCAATGGCACCTAGCACTTTTGGGAATTGTGCCACACCGTAGAAATCGAGGGTGGCAGCCTGCCTTTCTGCAGGTGTCCTGGGCAGGTATATGTCCCTACGGACTGATGGGCGTGCAGTGATGATGTTCAAGACCTGGTGTAGGCAGCGTGACTGCGTAGCCTGTGACACCCCACCCACTATGGCACTTGTCCGCTGAAATGATCCTGTGGCCAAGAAGTGCAGTACATTGAGGACCTTCTCCAGGGGGCTGAGTGCTTGGGAGCACAGGGTGGGTGATGTGAGGTCATCCCCCCACTCACTGACCAGGTCCAGTATTATGTGTGGGGGGAAACCTGTACCTCCCATACACCTGGTTATCAGGCATCCCAAAAAGGCTGGTTCTGGGAGTGAAAATTCGGGCCCTCACTATCCTCCTCCTCCTCCTCCTTTGGTAACCCACGGCCACTGCTGCTAGGAATGGTATATTCATCCTGGCGTATGAGCTTGTTTGTTGTTTGCACGCACTTTTATGCTGCGCGGGTCGACGTCCGCCTGCTTCATGCTGGCGTACGTGTCTCAGGATTGGACCATTTTTCGGCACGTCGTAGGCGAACGTGTGAATCTTCCCGCAAACCCCAGGAACACACGTAGCACGCTCTCACAGGCATAGTCGCGGGTAAATATTCCCACCCACCCCTGGAATACATGTACCCCACTCTCACAGGCCCAATCGCGTGTGGAAGTTCACGCGCACCCCGAAGTACACGAACCCAGGCCAATCGCGTGTGGAACTTCCCGCGCACCCCGAGGTACACGTACCCAGGCCAATCGCGTATGGAACTTCCCGCGCACCCCGAAGTACACGTACCCAGGCAAATCACACGGCTGGGGGGTGGGGGTGGTGGGAGACATGAGTGGGGGCCTGTTGAGGCTGCCCCTGGTGGCTGGGGGGTGGGGTGGTGGGAGACATGAGTGGGGGCCTGGTGGAGGCTGCCCCTGCACTGCTGGGGGGTGGGGTAATATGGGACATGAGTGGGGGCCTGGTGGAGGCTGCCCCTGGTGGCTGGGGGGTGGGGTTGGTGGGAGACATGAGTGGGGGCCTGGTGGAGGCTGCCCCTGGTGGCTGGGGGGTGGGGGTGGTGGTAGACATGAGTGGGGGCCTGGTGGAGGCTGCCCCTGGTGGCTGGGGCGTGGGGGTGGTGGGAGACATGAGTGGGGGCCTGGTGGAGGCTGCCCCTGCACTGCTGGGGGGTGGGGGTGGTGGTAGACATGAGTGGGGGCCTGGTGGAGGCTGCCCCTGCACTGCTGGGGGGTGGGGGTAATATGGGACATGAGTGGGGGCCTGGTGGAGGCTGCCCCTGGTGGCTGGGGGGTGGGGTTGGTGGGAGACATGAGTGGGGGCCTGGTGGAGGCTGCCCCTGGTGGCTGGGGGGTGGGGGTGGTGGTAGACATGAGTGGGGGCCTGGTGGAGGCTGCCCCTGGTGGCTGGGGCGTGGGGGTGGTGGGAGACATGAGTGGGGGCCTGGTGGAGGCTGCCCCTGGTGGCTGGGGGGTGGGGGTGGTGGGAGACATGAGTGGGGGCCTGGTGGAGGCTGCCCCTGGTGGCTGGGGGGTGGGGGTAATAGAGGACATGAGTGGGGGCCTGGTGGAGGCTGCCCCTGCACTGCTGGGGGGTGGGGGTGGAGGGTGACATGAGTGGAGGCCTGGTGGAGGCTGCCCCTGGTGGCTGGGGGGTGAGGGGGTGGTAAACATGAGTGGGGGCCTGGTGGAGGCTGCCCCTGGTGGCTGGGGGGTGGGGGTGGTGGGAGAAATGAGTGGGGGCCTGGTGGAGGCTCCCCCTGCACTGCTGGGGGTGGGGGTGGTGGGAGACATGAGTGGGGGCCTGGTGGAGGCTGCCCCTGGTGGCTGGGGGTGGGGGTGATGGTAGACATGAGTGGGGGCCTGGTGGAGGCTGCCCCTGGTGGCTGGGCGGTGGGGGTGGTGGGAGACATGAGTGGGGGCCTGGTGGAGGCTGCCCCTGCACTGCTGGGGGGTGGGGTGGTGGGAGACATGAGTGGGGGCCTGGTGGAGGCTGCCCCTGGTGGCTGGGGGTGGGGGTGGTGGTAGACATGAGTGGGGGCCTGGTGGAGGCTGCCACTGCACTGCTGGGGGGTGGGGGGGTGGGAGACATGAGTGGGGGCCTGGTGGAGGCTGCCCCTGGTGGCTGGGGGGTGAGGGTGGTGGGAGACATGTGTTGGACATGATCGGGGGCCTGGTGGAGGGTGCCCCTGGTGGCTGGGGGTGGGGGTGGTGGGAGACATGAGTGGGGGCCTGGTGGAGGGTGCCCCTGCACTGCTGGGGGGTGGGGGGTGGGAGACATGAGTGGGGGCCTGGTGGAGGCTGCCCCTGCACTGCTGGGGGGTGGGGGTGATAGGGGACATGAGTGGGGGCCTGGTGGAGGCTGCCCCTGGTGGCTGGGGGGTGGGGGTGGTGGTAGACATGAGTGGGGGCCTGGTGGAGGCTGCCCCTGCACTGCTGGGGGGTGGGGGTGGTGGTAGACATGAGTGGGGGCCTGGTGGAGGCTGCCCCTGGTGGCTGGGGGGTGGGGGTGGTGGGAGACATGAGTGGGGGCCTGGTGGAGGCTGCCCCTGCACTGCTGGGGAGTGGGGTGGTGGGAGACATGAGTGGGGGCCTGGTGGAGGCTGCCCCTGCACTGCTGGGGGTGGGGGTAATAGGGGACATGAGTGGGGGCCAGGTGGAGGCTGCCCCTGGTGGCTGGGGGTGGGGGTGGTGGTAGACATGTGTGGGGGCCTGTTTGAGGCTGCCCCTGCACTACTGGGGGGTGGGGGTGGTGGGAGACATGAGTGGGGGCCTGGTGGAGGCTGCCCCTGGTGCCCGGGGGGTGGGGGTGGTGGGAGACATGAGTGGGGGCCTGGTGGAGGCTGCCCCTGCACTGCTGGGGGGTGGGGTGGTGGGAGACATGAGTGGGGGCCTGGTGGAGGCTGCCCCTGGTGGCTGGGGGGTGGGGGTGGTGAGAGACATGAGTGGGGGCCTGGTGGAGGCTGCCCCAGGTGGCTGGGGGGTGGGGTGGTGGGAGACATGAGTGGGGGCCTGGTGGAGGCTGCCCCTGGTGGCTGGGGGGTGGGGGTGGTGGGAGACATGAGTGGGGGTCTGATGGAGGCTGCCCCTGGTGGTTTGGTGGGTGAGGGTGGTGGGAGACATGAGTTGGACATGAGTGGGGGCCTGGTGGAGGGTGCCCCTGGTGGCTGGGGGGTGGGGATGGTGGGAGACATGAGTGGGGGCCTGGTGGAGGATGCCCCTGCACTGCTGGGGGTGGGGGTGGTGGGAGACATGAGGGGGGCCTGGTGGAGGCTTCCCCTGCACTGCTGGGGGGTGGGGGTAATAGGGGACATGAGTGGGGGCCTGGTGGAGGCTGCCCCTGGTGGCTGGGGGTTGGGGGTGGTGGGAGACATGAGTGGGGGCCTGGTGTAGGCTGCCCCTGGTGGCTGGGGGGTGAGGGTGGTGGGAGACATGAGTTGGACATGAGTGGGAGTCTGGTGGAGGGTGCCCCTGGTGGCTGGGGGGTGTGGGTGGTGGGAGACATGAGTGGGGGCCTGGTGGAGGGTGCTCCTGCACTGCTGGGGGGTGGGGGTGGTGGTAGACATGAGTGGGGGCCTGGTGGAGGCTGCCCCTGCACTGCTGGGGGGTGGGGGTGGTGGGAGACATGAGTGGGTGCCTGGTGGAGGCTGCCCCTGGTGGCTGGGGGGTGGGGGTGGTGGGAGACATGAGTGGGGGCCTGGTGGAGGCTGCCCCTGCACTGCTGGGGGGTGGGGGTAATAGGGGACATGAGTGGGGGCCTGGTGGAGGCTGCCCCTGGTGGCTGGGGGGTGGGGGTGGTGGGAGACATGTGTTGCTGATCAGTAGTGCAAGGTGACATGTGGGTTGGCTGCTGGGCATGGCCATGGTGGATGGGTTGCCTGTGGGACATGAGCAGTGGTGCAGGGTAGTACCATGTGGTGTGGGCTGCCTGCAGGGGCCGTGGAGGGTGTAGAGGGAACACCTGGGGGGACCCACATGGCCAAATCACGTGTAGCATTCCCCGGCACCACCGAAATACACGTACCCTGCAGAAATCGCGTGTGAATCTTCCGCGCACATCGGAATACACGTACCCAGGCCAATCGCGTGTGGAACTTCCCGCGCACCCCGAAGTACACGTACCCAGGCCAATTGCATGTGGAACTTCCCGCGCACCCCCACCTAGCCAGGCCAATCGCGTGTGGAACTTCCCACGCACCCCGTAGTACACGTACCCAGGCCAATCGCATGTGGAACTTCCCACGCACCCCCACCTACCCAGGCCAATCGCGTGTGGAACTTCCCGCGCACCCCCACCTAGCCAGGCCAATCGCGTGTGGAACTTCCCGCGCACCCCGTAGTACACGTACCCAGGCCAATCGCGTGTGGAACTTCCCACGCACCCCCACCTACCCAGGCCAATCGCGTGTGGAACTTCCCGCGCACCCCGTAGTACACGTACCCAGGCTAATCACGTGTGGAACTTCCTGCGCACCCCGAAGTACACGTACCCAGGCTAATCGTGTGTGGAACTTCCCGCGCACCCAGGAACACGCGCGCACGCTATTTTTCACACAGCGGGTGTCCGTGTTTGTCGGTGCCCCTTTGCACCTCATTTGTCCTAGAGGGCCACTCTATGGGCCATTCATCATGGCTGTATATTGGTGCTTTTTGTTAGCGCACATTTTGGCGCACATTTTTTTCAGTCGCACGGGCGCTACCGCCTGCTTTCTTGTGGCGTACTTGTTTGGCCCTGTGCGCGTCTTTGACCGTGCGCTGGTTTGCCCTATTCGATTCCATGAATACGGGTTGTAGGCGAGCGTGTGGGCGTTCCGCGCACTTGCCTCCTGTACTTCCCCCGTGACGCCCATATTGTCACGCGTTGTTCCCCATTCCGAGTGTTACGCCCCGTGTTCCGCCTACTTTTGTGATGTGCGCCGCGCTATGTGTGATTTCGCAGTGGCCGTGGCGCACGCTGTTGGATGACCTGTGCGCCGGCGTGCGCGTCGCACATTTTTAGCGCATATCCAATGTTTTTCTCGCGCACGGACTTCCATGAATCGCTGTGCGCTGGTTTTCCTGCGATTTTCGCACTTTTCCTACGATTCGCACGTTTTGGCACCTCTGCGCGGGAATTTTCGGCGCACATTAATTCCATGAATCGACCCCTAAGTTTTTTTTTCCAATTGTCTTTTGCACATTTTATCCATAATTTTTTTATTATGACGCATAAGGAAACATTGTGTTTTACACAATGTCACAACCAGGAATGGCTTATATTTACATATTTATGAGCCACCGTGCTGAATAAGGCATACACTATTATAATGCGGATCAGCAGTGAAAAGATTAAAAATCCACCTATGCCTGCAGCAGCTTTGTGCTACAGCAGCTGTCAGGAATGCACCTGTGACCTTTGAACCTGCCCTGTGTCATTGCATAGTTGGGACTGAGGACACTGGTAGTTTATCCCAGCAAAGGCACACGTGTGCACTATATCGTTGGCATGGGACATTTATGAAATGGGGTCCAATTACCAGGTTTCCCTTTCAGAAACAGAATTAGCTGCATCATATTATGAAATAAAAGTTTGAAAAAAAGGTTTCGCCGATTCCACCCTTTTTAGAGGGCATTCTGTCACAGTAAAATGGTTTCTAATCAGAGTATGGTCACTCATTTATCAATACTCAAAAGGCTGATGAGCAAAATTGCAGCTCCAGTGCAAAACAATTATGTAAAAGAATATTGTGAATCCTGCCAATTTAAGGATCAGCTGTGACAACCATTTAATTGAATACCGAAAGTCGGTTCTCTCGCTGTCTCTGGGCTCCTTGGTTTATTTTTCTTGTTTTAAGGTCCTTAGAAGTTGAATGATGTATTCATCTTGCAACTCCTGCACAGAATATATGCATATGTCATGCATCTTGCGTGTCACTAAGCATGTTAATGTCTCTGCAACATACTAAAAAGTACAGACAATTTTGCGCAAATCAAATTACCTGAGACAGCATCTTCCCCTGCTCATATGAAATGACCCTATCCGGGTCTCCCTGAGTCTTCCAGGAGCTTAATAGGTGCATGATTTAGCTAATTAAAGAAGCCAGGCACATCCCTGGCCTACACACTGCCAGCATTCTTTGCAATTACCCTCTCAAACTACTGTGAGGTTAGGCAGAGACTGCTGGCCGGAAGTACTGAGTGGCTCCCTTGAGAGGAAAACACCCAGTGAGACCATGTCCCCCTATAGGATTGGTATACAAACTTGTTTATGCTGAGCTGCCCACCCCCCGCCCTCCACCCCAACCACCTTGAGAAAAAACGTTGTTACTGAGCCACCCCCTTGAGTATAAATAGTAGTTCCGGGAAGAAATCAGAACACCTGGGCAGGTGCCTCCCTGTGGAATAGCTTCCCTGCTGCCCTCCGCCTTGAGCCTGATCTTCTTAAGTTCTGGCAACTCTTCAAGACCTTTCTCTTCTCCTCTTCCTTCTCTCTCCCTCTGCCCTGCTAACCTAGTTATCTGCTCTTTCCCTCTCTTCCTCCTCTTTTTTAAAGCTTGCTGACTGGCCGCCTGCTGTACCTCAGAGTCTCACTGGTCCCTGGTACCCCCGCCAGTCCTCTCTCGCACTTGCCCCAGGGCCCTACACCCCACCCACACTCACTGCACTTGAGAAATAACCCAAGAGAGTGTCTCTCTCTGCACTTACCCCAGTCTCCACCGACCAGGTGCACTTGGACTTCCCCCTCCCTGCGACCGTATGTGCACTTGCACGATCCGTAGGCTCCTTGCCTGAAAATCGTCTGTCTGTTCTCCCTTGTCTTCCCCCCTTAATTGCCCTGATATAAATTGCAGAATCGCCCTCAGGCCTTGTTGCTGTATCTCAAACTGTTAAATGTATTTTATGAACTTACTCTGCCTGTGCAGACTATTATCGTCTCGGAATTTCAAGGGCTCTGAGCGACTGTTGTTTTTTTCCCCATGTTCCCGCCCTCCTTGAGCGCTTTGAAACACTTGCCTGTGTATAGGCGCTTCATAAACTAACAATACCATACCATGACACCATTCCCATTGGATCTCAAGCAATGGGCTGCAAGGAGGAAGCTAAGAAGACAACGTACTTGATGTGTACATTAGATATATTAAAATACACAGAGCAGAGATGAGCGCGATCACTTCTTCTTGAAAACCTATGTGTGGCTCCGTAAGACCCTACACAGAGTCTGGGAGACTGCATGAGCATAACGAAAGCAAAGTTGGACACGGTGGAATTCTTAGACTTTGGGAGTTTTTCAACAGCTTTATGGCAATCTTGGAAATGATCATTTCTTATTGCTAAAATTATACTCTGTTCATCCAGTAAAACCAATTGTTTTTTTCACCCAGAAGAAATGGGCACAGAGTAAATATAGCAGTGTGATACATAACCAAACGGAAAAGCTGGCAGTTCGCCATGGCGGCATCCTTTCTTCTGGGAACTCCACTTTCTCAGACGAGGTCACTTTAGAGACCAGCTTGCTGTCTCATGTTACATTGGATGGGAGTGGGCATGTTGAAAGGATGGATGATAGCTCTACACATATATGCGTTTGACCAGGTGGGGGGGGGGGGCGTGGACAAGAGCCTTCATCCTTCCGAGGTTGCAAATTCAGTACCACAGATGTGGGTGATAAAAGTGGGTATTAGCATTGTTACCAAGCGTTCTAAACCCAGGAAAGACTCTGGTGTGGCACCATACCACGAAAACACCAGATAGTACTGTGACCAGATAGGACAGCGTGTCCTCGTTTTAAGGAGCAGACCAAGGGGATTATTTTACGTCAGATAATTTCACGGTGTAAATTGAGGGGCGTATTATGTGCGCCCAGAGAGCAGAAGGTTAAACCGGAAGTCCGTTGGCAGCTGAATTACCCTGTAAATGCCATAAACAGACCGCTTTCTGTTCAAAAACACTGTTCGCAAACAGAGCAGCAAAGAAAATGCGCATGACGCGCTAGTCGAAAGCGGCGTGTCTAATGAGCCGTCCTGTGACAGAGGCAGTGCAAAACTCCAGGATGTCTGCTGAACAACACGCTGTTTCATTTAGGGCCCTGCTCATAAATTGGGACCACAAATGTTTACTGCCCGTAGCAACCGTGATACACATTGGAAAATCTCGCTGATGGACCAACATTTTGAGACATTTTCACTTTTCCAGACGCTTTTCAATGAACAGTGTTTTGATACGTTTTTAATCTCAATGTTCGTCTACACTACTCAGTCTGAAACCTCTGGAATGCTACACCTAATTTACGTTTTTAATAAAGTGCTGTTGAAAGCCGCAGAGGCACACCCGCCGCGAGTAGCAAACCTAGCATTAAAAGCCTGCTAGAAACCAGGCAGCATGTACTTAAATTATTGGTCTGGGCTCGCTAGTTAATTTAACATGTGGCAAGAATTCCCCTTAAGTTAGCTGTAAAGGGTCCGTGTTTATTTAGTTTTAGCATAAAAGAAATTGTAACAATACAGCAGAACGTTGCAATAACAACATTTAGAACGGAGAACCGAAAGCCCTACAGCCTCCATTTTGAATTTAAACACTCAAATCTGCCAATAAATAATCAACTAGTTTAAGACATTAAAAGCAGCTCAGACTAGATCAGCGGCATTCAAACTGTGGGTCTGGTCCCACTGGGGGAGGCCGAAGGATGTCCAGAAGCGCTCACCATTAAGAAGTTTGAACGCCACTGGTCTAGATAATGTTGTGTCACTGTCTGGCGGGCGAGGAGGTATGGGGGGGTGAGCTCACTTGGTACAGGAAGGGAGTGATAGGAAAGCGAGGCGGCCCATGGGGGGCAGTGGGACAGGCAGGACGCCATGAATACACATTGCCCTCACATAGCTGGGCTGGGCTCACAGAGTTGACACTTGTATAATTTCATATCAGTGTGGCTTTAATTATTTCTCTAATCAGTCACGATACCGTGGCCAGATATAGCTTATTCCTATAGATTAACCTGGTACCAGACGGATAAGGCGACCATGTTTACATTGCGAATCAGAGGTGCATACGTTAAATTGCAGCCTCTGGCCCTCATTAGGACCCTGGTGGAGGACCATGGTGCAATTTGCACCATGGTCCATGGCGCTAAGCTGCCAACTCCGCCAAGGTGGTTGGCGGATTTACCGCCCCATGCCGACCTTGGCGGGGCGGTAAGTCCCCAATCCCCATTTTACCCTTCCCCATTCCCATTCTTGCCCCATAGGGTTTAATGGGAGTGGGGAAGGCGTTAATTACGCCACCGTAAATTACGGTGGCGTAATTAACAACAAGTCCCGTAGCGCCATGGATTTCTCCGCCTGCAAAAAGCAGGCGTAAAAATCATCCATGGCGCTACGGGAACTCGTAGTCTGGCGGAGAGGTACGCCATGCACTACGCCGGCGTAAAACCCTCTCCGCCAGGGTCCTAATGAGGGCCTCTGTCTGCAGTGACTTTGGATCACATCATCTGTCCTTTGCAGCAAAATGTTGTCTTTGCTATGTGCTGCAGGTAAAATGCCTACCACGCAAATGGATCTGGAGCAGAAGCTGGGGCTGGAGCTTCAGGAGACACCCTTAGCGCGAGGTATAATACTCTACAGTGATGACTGTAGGCTGCTCTGGTACCGGTAGTGTGTCATTCAAACTACATTTTCCTCTCCTACGTTTTGAGTTTTACTTTCTTCAACTGTGCCGAGATACAGGTTTCCTACTGGGTACCCTTGGGATCTGCATGTTTATTAATTAGTTAAATCAAATCACTAAGGTGCCAGTGCATGACAGTGTATTTTGTTTATGCATTACAACAGCCCCACTTATGGGAGAAACTGAACACTGTACAGCAGGAAAACATATCATAGAATGTATAAATACAATTGACATCCAGAAGCAATAGCCGGACAGACAAAATAGTCTTGTAATGAGACCAGAAAAGGAACATTGTGGGTGTGCACAGGTAGCGGTGGGATTGTACCACGCACTTATGGGGAGACAGGTGTAGGCGGGCACCAAATACTTTTATGTCACTTCCTTTAACCCTTGACCCACCTCTTACCTGTCTCCAACCCCTTCTTACCTGAGCTCAAAACCACCCTGGTCCTTATTTTTAGGACCTAAACGTGGAACGGAAATGCAAAGGTTAGGACGGTATTCCCCAAAACCCATAAGGAAGAAAACACTGGGTTATAATAACTATTGCCACATAAAAGCAAAGTCATACAACAAAATGCTGGAGTTTGGTTTCTTTAGTTGTTCTTTTGAACATGTATACCTTTCTTCCGGTACACCAGCAGAGTTTTTTAGATGTTTTATGTAAAAAGAGGAATGACAAGATACTATTTACACCATGAACCAATTTAACCAGCTGCATAACTAATCAAAATAAAGGATCTAAAATATTAAAAATAGTCCTTTTAAAAATATAAAACAGTTTTAAAACATTATAAAAAGTATTTAAAAATATATACAAAAGAGTCTATACAGTGCAGGGTTAACTATTTATAGAAAGCCTTACTGACCAGGTCTGTCTCAAGGTCCTTGATTCTGCAATTCTTTCTGCTCTTCTGTGTTGGGATGGTTCGCTGGCAGGTAGGATGGTCTCAGGCAGACAGCAGCAACAGCGTGGGTGGGGTCTCCACAGTCCCTTTTAGCTGGGCTGCTTTATGCTAGGTGCAGTCCAGCAGCCACCTGCCGCATGGGAGAGTCCCTTTATTGAATATTGCCGGGCTGCATATGCCAGGGCAGCCCAGCATTAATAGCAGCAGTGGGGGTCTCCAAGTGTCATCACTCAAACCTAGGCCACCTCTGCCAGTGGCGGCCCTCAGAGTTCTTGTGGGCCGCATCACAGTTGGCAGGCCGTTCTTTAAATATACACGGCCCAGGAGGCGGCTTTGATGTTGGGCGCTCCATGCTGGGGGTGTGCCTCTAATTAAGTGGACTGGGGCACGTGGTGTTGGGAGCAGGCACAGGGGAGGCTGTGGGAGGAGCATCCAATCGAAAGAACGTTTACATGGGTAAGTAACTTATTCTTTGAATGGATTGTCTCCTCCCACGTATTTCTCATAATTTGATAGACTCCCAAAGCAGTGTTTGCATTTTTGGAGCAGGGAGTCATAATTTAGTAGTTCCATATTGGCTTGTGTGTACCGAATGTAACACTGCCTTCCCAAAACCACCTCAAAGGGCCGAGCAGCTGCGGTGAACAGCGTTGAGTGGAGCGCCTCTCAACCGTCCTATGTGAGGGTTGAGCAAATCTGTTTATGGTGCTCTGCTCATGCTTGTATTATTTTCTTTCCTTCTAGTTCGAGTAAAGGATTCCCTGGGTGACTACGCATTGACTCCTGCCCTCTAATCTGTTTCCTTTTGCTTGAGAGGATCTCCTTGCAGCTTCACGCATTGGAATCCTTTTTATTTATTATCTTGCATTGTTCCCGTGGGGGGTTACATGAGCATTTCTGGTCTTTCTTAAGATGGCACGATCTCCCAGCATTTTATGGAACGTAAATGACATGACAAGATCCTGTGTCACCTGAGGAAGTTGGGTTCTACATATTTTTCAATCAGCGTATCACTCAGGCAGCAGATAAAGTAGCGCATTTATTCCCCTCCACAGTTCAGTAGGCCATAATGGCACATTTTTACTTCACCTGGAAGGCAATAGTATACAATGCGCAGACCTGGGAAAATTGGCTTGAAATGTAAAACATTTCAAGGCCTTTTAGCAGCACCCAGTTTCTGAGTTTGGATTATAGAACTGTCAGCTCCAGAGATGGCAGCTTGAAGGCTGTGCTCCTGTGCCCTGGAACTTGTGACTCCCTCTAAAACTATAATGTCTATCCCAAGTAATGCCAAAACATCTCAGCCAGTGAAAAGGCAAAAGAGTGGAGAAGATACTTCTCAAAGGAGAGATGACAAATTGTTGGAACTCTTAACTAAAGTGACCTTGGATATAGCTGAAATCAAGGCCAAGTTGTTCAACATTGAAGAGAGGTATGTAGAAGTGACCTCTAAAATGGATACAGTAGAAATACACCTGACTGCAGTAGATGGGAGAATCCTGAAGATGGTGGATCAGATAAGAGACTTGCAGACTCAGAATGATAAATTAACTCTCAAGTTGTCTGAACAGGAAAAGTTTTCTAGGAAGAATACCATCAGGATCACTGGTTTTCCAAACAATGTGGAGATGCGGAAACCTCTGGACTGCCTAGAGAAAACCCTGATTTCCTTACTCAAGCTGTACCCAACAATGGCCCTAGAGATGGAGAGGGTGCAGAGGGAAACATACAAATACTGCACCTTTCAAATGCTGACTGCACATTTACTGTGTAGTCAGCATTATACAAAATTCCGACTCTCATTTCTGTGACCAAGCGGAGCGGGGGTTGCAGAGGTGTCGCCCGCTCCCCTTGGTTGCTGTAATGGGAGCCCGGTCTTCAGGGTGTGTCCCCCCACATACCGCTGTGGTAAGGGGGGGACAAGAAAGTTTAAAAAAAAAGATAAAGGACCCTGCAGCGTCAGCTCAGACCCATGTAAGTGGGAGGAACTGACGCTGCAGGGATAGTGGACAGTCGGCCACGCACACAGAAGTGTGCTGCTAAAAAGGTAAGTGGGGGTGGGAGTGGGTATGGCAATGCGGGCCGGGGCACAATAACGGGCAGCACAGTGATCACATAGATCCACGCACAGAAGCTTGGGGCCAAAGCCTGCACTTGGCCAGAGACCTAGGCACTTTGTAGTGAAATTCCTGAGGTTCCCCATCAAGGAGATGATTTTGAAAAAGGCACGTGAGATTGGTCATCTCTCGTAGGGTGGTCACATGGTTATGGTCTTTGGTGACTCAAACAGGGATGTACTGGTAAAAAGGAAAGCATTTACATTTGGATACTCTTTCTTTCATCTGCGTTTTTTCACATTTTAATGTTTTAAAGGTTAATTTTTCGGTTTTTAAATTGTAAGCATTATTTCATGGATGCATTACCATTAAGGCGGTTGTTTGGTGTTTATTTACGTTCCGTGGCTCGGAGGCACACAAGCCTGGCTTTAAAGTAAATCACCCTGTGATTAGTGAGGCAATCAGGTGACCACAGGGGTGGACTGGAAACCAAAAGAGGCCCTGGAAATAATTTTCAAAGTGGCCCCATATTACACATTTTCAGCGGCTAGTCCACCCCTGGTGATGTGCGTGCCATTCTGCCCGCAAATCCCCATTCATCAAACAGGGATTTGTGGGCAGAGTGGCTCGCAAATCCCGATTTTACACGCAAATAATTCCATGAATCAGGGTGATACTCTGTAGGTGTTGTTTGGTTATGTGCCCACCCATTGCCTGCCCATGGCCATGCTAATCCCTATGGACATTCGCACCCATTCCTGCCTCTGCTCGCCCAAAACACCTCCTTGTGGGAACTCTTTGAGCTTGCTTTCATCAAGCCCTTCCATCAGGCTTTACATTCAATTTGATCAGGCTTTACATTCAAAGTGCCTGCCAGTGTTTGTTCAAAGCAGTCTTCTGAGAGTTAATGACTTAATTGGAGCTGTAAACACGCCACTGGTGTAGTCAAAATGACTTACCAGGCCTGCCTTCAGGACTTGATTTATAAGCACTCTGCATGTCCTTCACTGAAGTCCTGTTAAAAACAAGCATTGGAAAAGCCACTGAAGTCCTGTTCAAAACAAGCATTGGAAAAACCAACATCTTTGGTTAGTGCATACGTTTTACGCTTTTATCAGGCACTGCCATTAGATGCCCAGGCGCTTGCACCTTCTGCATCTGCTACCAACAATGGGTAGATAATATACCACTACGGCTGTGTCTGTTGAGTGTCTTCCCATACCTACACAAAAGCCAAAACTTTTGGCATTGGCAATGCTGTTTAAATGACTTTGGTGTGCACCAGTTCCAGGAAAAAGATAGCTGTATGTTAGAATTCTAGAAAATTAAAATGGACGCATTCATTTTTCACATGAAAATGTCCATGAACCATCATGGCATGAGTGTTCGTTTTCTTATTTTCCTATGTAAAGTGTCATGCAACCATAACACGGTAATATTAAAGAGATGGTGAAAGAACGTGTGCAGTTATGATTAACCAGATTGAGACACATAACTTTAGTGTCTGCGGAGAAAAGTACATGCACTCTCCACACAAAATCATGCACACTGATAATCACGTTTCTGTTTTGCGTATGGGCTCATGTGTATGTGTTTTTGCCTTTGTGTTTAGAGATTCGTGCACACATGAATAGGGATTCCAGTCTTCAAAATCCGTAAATTAAGGGCATGAACACATTACCTTCGAAGTATGTCAGTGTTTGTTAAAAATAACTATAAAGCATTATGCCACTTCATTGTTAGTCCTTTGCTGCTGCACTGGGACCATTTCTGCTCACATCGCTTCCACTTCTGACTGCAGGATTACCCAGTGACGCCCAGTACTACAGATAGACTCCCTTAAAAGGGCGTGACTCTGCTCTTCACCAGATCATCCCACCACAAGCCTTTCCCTGGCTGAAACCCTTCACAGTTCGCAATCTCTATATTATTTCTGTTCTGCGTGTAAAATAATGTGTTCCTGGTTGGGTATCTCCCCCCACCCCGCCCCGCCCCGCACCCTGCCTGCCCAAAATCCGTGTGCCTGCTTAAGGTGCTGTCTCGGGCACTGGCTTTCCGGGCAGACTGCAGTGCTGCAGTGTGCAGTGCAGCACGCTGTGGACCTCACGCATATTTTTAAAATGAACAGTCCCACCGAAAATAAAAATGCACGCCGAGAGGCATTTCGCCTTCATGGAAAATGGCAATCAGATGTTTTGTGTGTATTTCGTGGCACACTGCACTGCTTTCATTAAAAGCGTGCGTCTGCTTACCTTCGAGTCTCCAGCCGAAGGCCTCACTCCCGTAGAGACGGCTGTGCCTGCTACCTGACCTGCGCAATATGTGTACAGGTCACATGCGGTTCCCCAGTGCCCAGGCCCTCCAGCGCATGCGCGAGCCTTGAGCCCTGCAATAAAGACAAAAAAAAGTGCAGCGCCTGCAGCAGCCAATTCAAAAGGAACCACCCAGGCGGATTCACGCCGCCACGTGTATCCTTCTCTTCCGCACCAAAGAGGCCCTGTGAGGCCAGAGGCCTACCGGGGGATGTCCCGGTGTCCCGGTGGGGCAGTCCAGCCCTGCGTGTATCCTTCTCTTCCGCACCAAAGAGGCCCTGTGAGGCCAGAGGCCTACCGGGGGATGTCCCGGTGTCCCGGTGGGGCAGTCCAGCCCTGGGTGACCATAATACGACTAGCGGAAGAGGCGCATGTAACACTTTATTTTCTGTTCGGGGACCATTTCCCTGTTTGGGCGCAACAGCGAGCTGGGGGAATGAATATATATAGGCGGATGGTGCCCATGACAATGTAGAATCTGCATTCGGTAGATGACATTCTCCCGCGGATGGGCTATTTAACGTTGCTTGGTGAACTGGTACCATGGTGTACTGGGCGAAGGTAAACTCAAATATACATAAATATAGTTGGATGGAACCGAGGTGATGAACCGCCACTCACGCAATGCAACATGCAACTATAATGACTGCCAGAGTTTGCTTATATGAAACTATGATTGAAAAAGAACAGACGGCTTTGAGCTATAAAAGTTAACATAAAAATAGACACTAAATATATTATACTAGGAGCATTTCATCACTGGTTATTGGTCATCAGTTAACCTTGTAATACATTGCTTTTGTCACTTGCAGGAAATATAACTCTGCATTTTTTTTTTTCATTTTTTTTTTTTGCCTCTAGAATGGTTGTGTGGGGTCTTATAGGAACTATTTAATATGCATTGTGATAGGTGTTTAATGATTTGTTGTTTTGTTGGGTGGCAGAGTGTATGCAGCCAAATACCTCTACAGGAAGTCCCGACCCCTATTTTGTCTATATGTTGGAAACCGGAAATTGCGTCATGTGCAACACCAGTAATAATACATATACCGAAGAGTCCTTGAGAAAAGGTATCAGTTGAGAAGACCCTTCATGAAATATCCCCGAAAGACTGGTGGTCTTCTGAGGAAAGCGCCTGAAGAAGTATGAAGATGTGAAAAGAAAAAGGTGGTGATGTCACAAGGAATGTGTGAGGCACTGAAAAGAATGAACAGAGAAGAGAAGGCATAGACGATATAGAATTTGATGGCAAAGTGAAGAATCGAGAAGCCTTTTATGCACAGAATGAAGATTGCACATGTGAAGAACGCTGCAGAGAAAACAAGCCGTTTCATAACTGTACAGATGCTGCAACACAAGTAGACTAAGGGCCTCATCACAAGTTGGGCGGTAGGGCCGGCGCTATTAGCGCTGGGGCTATTAGTGCTACCGCCAAACCCCCCGGCGCTAATAGTGCCGGATCATGGGTTTGGTGGAGCGGTTGGTTCCCATTGGGCCCATTCAGGAATTCCTCATTTCCCATTGGGCCCAATGGGGAATTTTCGCACTATTACTGCCGGCGGATTTCCCGCCAGCGGTAATAGCTCCGAAAATCGGCAAATTTTCAGCAGATTTCCCCCCAGCTCAGAGCTGGGTGGAAATTAGCCAAGGCCATGATTTGGCAGACCCTTAAATGTGGCAGTAATAGTGTTACCGCTGCATTTAAGGGTTACCGCCAAACTCGTGATGAGGCCCTAAGTATTCATAAGGCTGGCTATATGTAGTATATAGACTTCAGGCGGTGCCACCAACATATATGTATATAGAATTCTGGACATTCGATGATACAATTTTAGTAGGCAAGTCTCCATGAAGGAAGATGGATTGAGAGCTATGCGTGTGCAGCAGCAAAGAATGGGCTCGAATTTGCAGCAAGACTAAAGAGGCTGTCTGGCTTGATGTCAAAGACTGGAAGCAGCCAAAAACTGGTTAGGCTGCGAAGAACAGTAAATGTGAGAAGCAAGGCATCCCTTGTTAAGTTGCAAAGAGAGAATACTATGAGTACCAAGTTTCTTTATAAAAACAATTCAATGCTATAACACGGGCCGATTCATGGTCTCTTATCATCTGAGCTGAGGGTGAAAATAGATGAAGAGCATGGTGCACCAGATTGAAGATAGCAAGTGCTTACACTCCCTTATGTTGCCAGAGACTCGAAACTACTACAAGGCCGAATTCAAAGACAAAATGAATGGCAGACGGCATGAGTGATGAGAGATGATGGGCTAATTGGGTGGGAAGACACAGTCAAGTTCACCCACCAGCACCTGGGGTACCAGTTTACGTGCTACTAGAGAATCGAATGTTCCAGAAGGGTACAAGCATGCCAACCAATTGTAGAAGACCTTATAATGATGGTATTCTGTATAATTAACAAATGTTGAGGATGACTTGCAGTAGAGGCAGGCTTAAGTTGTCCACCTGACCGTAGATACCCAATCAAAATCCCATCCCATATAGAAGGTATATTTAGATGTTCCCCTTGAGCCAACCACAATCCCACGTAGGTTTTCTTAGTTTGCCACGTAGTATGACATCATTTGTGACAGGTTTTTGCTATATAAGAATGCTTTTTTATTAAATGTGTTGAGATTATGCTGTGCAACGTCCAGTGATATCCGTTGTATTCCCTGTTTTAGACAATTAAAAATAAAACAGTTATTTGCCAGCTTCCTGAGTCAGTCTTATTGCTTAGTTTGAGAAGTTATTCACCGTCCCATCCATCGTGTGATGTGTTACCTTGACTAAAAGGGCCCCCAGGTTCACGTGGTAGCATGTTGGATGGTTGACAAAAAACCCATCGACCCAGTAGACTCCAGTTGCTCGGATGATTGAGTGCCCTGTGGAGAGCGGCCGATATAGAATTCTTGCAAGAAAATTGAGACAGGTGGGACAGGTCTCTCTTTGACAAAATCCCTCCTTTTTTCCACAGGTGCTTTGTGGACTGAAGGTGAAAGTGGTCGATTGGAGGGGGGAGTCGATACCGAATCCCTCTACTGAAAGAGCGAATGGTGAATAGACTAAGGGAAATGGCAAATTGAGGGGATGGGATTCTGGTAGTTTAGAAAGTACGGGTGACCTAGGAAGTGGTGCAGAAAAAGTAATGAGTCGTGTTTTTTGTGTATATAGATACGAGATAAGGAGATAAAAGGCCAGAGAGTTCTGGCCAAGGGATTTCTGAAGAAGTCATCATACACATCAGTCGAGGTAACTTAGGCTATGCAGAGGACAAGTCACTGTAAAATTATGACTTAAATCCTCTTAATCAGGGTATATTTAGGGACAGAGATAAGGACTAAAACGCTGAGGATTAATGTGAAGAGTCGACTAGTCTGTCTGTTTGTGTATTTGTGATATATTAAGGTGTCGAAGAGCGACAATTGTGTAAAGAAAATCAAGAGAAGTTAAGAAGACATAGAATCTATCTAGAGAAGTTGTCGGTACAGACTTAAAGCTAGATTGAAACTAATGGAAAATAGAGGTTTTGAGCGGCGATTGTTGAAGCGCGCTCATATTTGCTGTTTTCATTAAAGTATTTTTGTAAAGCACCAGTAAGTATTGACAGTGAATTGAGACTTGCCACAATGGAAGATGTTACTCCTTTGATGCATTTGTGTAAAACCTTGCCAAAACACATGCCTAAGCTTAACCAGTATAGTGCAGAATGGGTGAATGGCATGGCAGATAAGATGTTCATGCCGTGGCCACAAGAGGTATCCTTGTCAAAAGCAGTATTGCAACACATGACCACATACTTGAACACTGCATAAACGGGAAAGAAATTGGAGCAGAGGTAGCTATTTTAGAGCTTTGGAAATGAACCAAGACGAGAGAGAGGGTCCGCCACCTGAGATTGGATGCTTAACCAGTGTAAAAAGGAAGGTGTTGAGCCTTCTACTCTCCTTGCATCATTTGAGGTAAAAAGCATTAGTAAAGAAAGCATAGGATTGTATCCATTGAAGGAATTGAAAGTGGCAATGGGGTATAGTAATCCAATATACAAACCGCCTGCTTATAACAATGACGTTAGTCCAGAGGAGACTAAGAGAAAAGAGTAGATCTTTAAGATCTTAAAAAATAGGGAAGGGAAAAGTGAGCAATGGAATGTATCGACAGACATAGAACAGCAAATTAAGAGATGGAAAGGGGAAAAGGATAAAGCTGACGATGTAACGCTTGTACAGAATGAATGGATGGGAGTACAGATATTACTTAAACTAGATGGAAAAAGCATCAAGGAAGTTAGGCAAAGGGAAGATCGAGATGAGCAAGATAGGAAACACAGGGAACGAGAAAAAAGATTTAAAGAAGATGAGCAGAAAAGGAAGAGCCGACAGCGGCGAGGACAGCTGTATCAGGAGGAGCAACAAAAGAAAGAAGAAAGGGCAGAGGAACAAAGGAATTATGATAACAGACAGAGGGCAATGGAAGAACAAGACAGACAGGACAAAAAGAGAGAAGAATAGGAAACGCAGAAATGATGAGATAAGAGGATACAGAGACAAAAGGAAGAGGAAGAAAGGAGAGCGGGGGAAAGGAGATAAGAAATGAGAAAGGAAGAGGAAAGAGTTAGATGGGAAGGAAGAAAGCAGAGAGAAGATGAAGAATTAGAACGAAAAAGGAGACAAGATTAATCACATTCAGAATGAATTGATGGAGCCAAGTCCAGTGATACAATGGAGTGACATAGAAGAGTTCCTCCCGTTACAGGGATCAACGTCAGGGCCATCTAAGGTTTTACTAGATGAGGATTTCGATATAAGGAGCATCAGAGATAGGATCAATAAAGCCCATCAGGACTTAAGGGAAGGAGGTAAACCGGGAAGCTGAGGAAAAGGAGATCGATTTATAATCTCCCAATCATGAGGTGAAGAGGGAAGCCCACTCAGTCCTCAGCATAGAGCCTAGTCTTTCAGTAGGCACACCTTAGACAAGGGTGAAAGAGAGGAAAGCCATACTAGTTGGGGACTAGGCATATCAGACAAAGAGAAAGAATCCTTCAGTGAGGAGGGAAGGCGCATGTGTGCCCACAAGGGAGGCTTACAGGCAGACAAAGGAGTAAGATAGTCTGATCTACAACAACCTAAGGATAGGACGCCAGATCCTATAGCATGCCCAGAGCACCCTAAAGGACGATCGAATAGCCAGAGGGCGGAATCACTGCCATATGGAAACCGGTTAAGGTCACTGCCAGGAAGAAGGTGATCAGGAACTATTGTTCCTACTATGAATAGGCAGACGATGGGAGCAGATTGTGGAATAGGATTTATGCAGTTTTCCCTATTGGAAAAGGGAGGGGCGAGACCACAGTATATTCCATGGCCACAGATGGACAAGGAAAATTTAAGGTGTAAACTCCCCAGCTTAACGGCGGGTTCGGGAAAATAGATTTATGAGAATATTAAGGGTCTCCTCCTAGCAACTATCCTTGGGGAAAGAGCAGATGGCATTTGGACGAGAGCAGGTTATTCAAGTGTCACGGCACAAAACACGGTGCATGATAGAGTACCATTTAATAACTTTTAATAACTGTTGGGAGAGCCCTTAGAGTACAATATCCTGACGTGTCAGATATGGGTGCGATTATGATGCGAAAGAGGAAAGAGGATGAGGATCCGATTGCTTACATTCAAGACATTTAAGAGCGCTGGTCTCTTGAAACACACAAGCCGTGAGGAAAAACAGTGGCAGTATTTTACCACATTTTGTATCAGGGACTGTCTGAGCAGGTACAAAGACAACTTAAGAAGTTAGTGGGAATGGAAGCTAAACTGTGGCCTGAAATACAGTTGACTATAGTGCATCACTGTTGACTGTTACAGTAGAGCAATAAAAAGAAAGACGATGTTAGAAAAATTGAGGAAGCTAAGTTTGTCCAGAAAAAACTGTAAAATATCCCATAGAAGTGGCGGTATTGACAAGCGGAGAAGGGGTAGGAGTACAGCAAGCAGTGAATACATTGCAGGCGAATAATTAGCGTCCGATGATTATGTTGGACATGTGGAATGACAGGGCACATCACGCGCACATGCGGGTTCCAAGGGTATATACAAAATGATCAATACTTAAGAAGGGGGACAGCTTATCCTTCGGCATATAGTTCACAAACTTGGGAAGGATTCGGCCAGGATCAGGCAGTGTATCAGACACAAGTGCCACAAGTGCAACAGGTACGGCAATCACAGTAAGCACGATTGAATCCACCGCAAGGGCAGTCGCAGCACGCCCCCATGTAGATACAGCAGAATACAAACACAGGACAGTTACTGACACCTAGAAAAGTGTGTGTCACATTGTACAATGGGTATGTATGTATGCACAATAGGACAGCTCACAGGGCGACGTGATGTGTTCAGTACTATCTGTGACACCAGACCCCCAAGAGGGTTGATGTGACAATAGCAGGCAAATCTTTTTCATTTTCAGTTGACACAGAGGCAACTCGTTCATGTCTACGAGAGGGAAGATACCCATTGGTGGGAAATGCCATGAATGCTCAAGAATCAAGGAGGAGAGGGATTTATACCATGGGGTAGAGGCATGGGTTACAGAGGAAGGGGTGGATTTCAAAACACTCAATATGGGTTTCAGAATAGGCAGAATGGGAATCAGAATGTGCAAGGAGGGTTTAACCAAGGAGGGTTAATCAGACAAAACCATCCTATATATTGGACATGTGGAATGACAGGGCACATCGCGCGCACATGCGGATTCCAAGGGTATATACAAAATGATCAATACTTAAGAAGGGGGACAGCTTATCCTTTGGCATATAGTTCACAAACTAGGGAAGGATTTGCCCAGGATCAGACAGTGTATCAGACACAAGTGCCACAAGTGCAACAGGTACGGCAATCACAGTAAGCACGATTGAATCCACCGCAAGGGCAGTCGCAGCACGCCTCCATGCAGATACAGCAGAATACAAACACAGGACAGTTACTGACACCTAGAAAAGGGTGTGTGACATTGGTAGGGGGGAATCCTTTCACAGGTACAGGGGTATGTATGTATGCACAATAGGACAGCTCACAGGGCGACGTGATGTGTTCAGTACTATCTGTGATACCAGACCCCCAAGAGGGTTGATGTGGCGATAGCAGGCAAATCTCTTTCATTTTCAGTTGACACAGAGGCAACTCGTTCATGTCTACGAGAGGGAAGATACACATTGGCGGGAAATGCCATGAATGCTCAAGAATTCTATGGAGCTAGAAGTCAAGTTCTTTTTACTGACGAATTACCAGTCTCTATAGGAGAATGTGACATGTCTGTTCCCTTGTTATATTCACGGCAGACACCAGTTAATATTTTGGGAAGAGACTTAATGAAAAGAACTAATATGACGATTTCTTTTACTGCTGAAGGTATAGTATGCTCCACGCCTGGGATACACTAAATTAATGTGGGTGGATTTATATTGGCATTTACAGGGCAAATGGCTTTGCGAGGTGTGCTGATGGAGCCAGAAGTTTTCCTGCATGGGGTGAGCATTCTGTTAACGTGGCTACCTGGCTTAGTGGGAAGGACTATGAGAATACCTGATGAATTTCTGTCTAGACCACAGGCACCTATGGACGAAGAGGGGGACAGACTATCCCCTTAGAATTAGATGCAGCCATAGTACGAGGAGAAATGGCAATGCTTGAAGGAATAGATGATGAGGGTAGGCCATGGAGAACAGTAATAGCAATTGGGGAAGGGTGCAGGTTGACTGAAATCACTGATGATGATATGTTTATAGATGATCCATCAGATGATGAAGTGGTGTTCTTTATGAGCATTACATATTGGATCAGAATAGAGGAAAGGGAGATCCCACAGTGTATGGCAATAATGCGACAGCGTCCATCATTTTTTAATGAAGACTTGGAGAAAGTGCCAAGTGTTTTATGGACTACAGGCCCTTATGATGTAAGCATATTAAAAGGAGTGGGAGAGAGTCAAATAAAGCTGAAACCAGAAGCAATTTTACCTCGAGTGAGACAGTACCCAATTTCTCGAGATGCAGATGAGGGCATTTTTTAGACTATCTCAGCATTTATGAGACAGGTATTCTGGTACCATCAGAGTCATCATGTAATACTGCAGTTTATCCTGTGAAGAAATTAAAGGGAGAATCGTGGAGATTCATACAAAATATGAAACTGATTAACCAGATTGTAGAGACCGAGTTTCCTTTAGTTCCAAATCCGCAATGATACTATGCAATATCCCAGTAGAAGCGTGATATTTCATGGTGATTGACTTGAAAAATGCATTTTTCTCAATTAATTTGCATAAAGACTTAACCTCCTTCATGTTTTGCCAAATTCAACTGAAACATACTTGTTTGCCACAAGGGTATTGTGAGTCTTCATCGATCTTTAATAGAGTCCTGCATATGGACCTTGGCAATATTGATTTGGAAAGTACTGTGATACAGTACGTAGATGACATTCTGATTTGTAGCATAACAGAAGATGAGTGTAGACAAGATTTGATTCAATTAATGACTATCCTTGCAGACAAGGGATACAAGGTAGATAAAGAGAAGTTACAGTATTGTCAAGATGAAGAAGTGTTGTATATAGGTCAGTTGATCTCACATGAGGGAAAGAAGGTGACACCTAAAAGACTTGAAGCAATTATGAAAACTGCAAAACGCACATAGTAATGCAGATGCAACGGCTCTTGGGATTATGTAATTATATAAGAGCATGGGAATTTGACTATAGCTATTACAAAAGACCCCTGTTGCAGGCTTTAAATAAAGCACAGGTAGATAAGGAGAAAATAGAATGGACTGAGGAAGGAGAGGAAGTATTTGAAGAACTGAAGAAACCAATTTGTATGGCTCCCGCTTTAGGAATTCCCAATTATGCTGAAGAATTCTTCTCATTTTCACACACTAATGGGACAGTTATGACAGCAGTACTAACACAGAGAACCACATTAGGGTACAAACCTCTTGAATATTACAGTGGGATGGCATTTTCCATGTGAACAGTCATTGGCACCTGCCTCATTCGCAATTGAGAAGTCTACAAGTATCGTAATGGGTTGTCCTATGACACTTTGTGTAGAGCATGCTTTATTTGCCATTTTGGAGAAATCTAAGGGTACATTGACATCTCAGAGGGCTTCCGTGTACGAAGGTATTATATCTAATCCAGTGATTAAAATGGTCAGATGTAAAATAGTGAACCCTGCCACATTTGTAGCTGAGCCAGTGGCAGAGGGCAAGCACGTGCATGATTGCGTGAATTATGAGTAGTTTTACGATGACATACCACGAGTTAAAGAAAATGCACTGTCAGGAGGGGAGATTCTCTTTATTGATGGTTCTTCAAAAATGTATCACACAAGTGGGGAAAGGCATTCTGGTGCAGCTGTAGTGATGCATACAGCAAACAGTGAATTTGAGGTTATAGCAAGTGCAAGACTACCGTCTCATCTTTCAGCGCAAGCAGCAGACTTGGTAGTGCTTATTGCTGCGCTTGAAAAACACGAAGGACAGGAAGTGACGATATACAGTGATTCCGCCTATGTGGTGTCGACTGTGCATGCAGGGCTAGCATGTTGCAAAAGGAGGGGTTACCTCTGAGCGGACGGCACTCCAGTGCAGCACACATCACTATTGGATAGGCTTATTAGGGCACTACAACTCCCAGTAGCCAAAGCGATGGTTAAATGCGCAACGCATACTAAGCAAACTGACTTTATTTCTTGCAGGAATGAAGCCGGAGATGCAGAGGCCAAAAGGGCTGCATAGACACCAGATATTTCTGGTTTTGATGTCCCAGAAGTTAAAGAAAAAGTGGTTAAGATTATGGTGGTAAATGAAGGGTTTAACCATTTATCAAGAGCTCAATTAATGGAAATCCAAGTTAGCGCACCACAGGAAAAGTAAGAATTATGGAAACGAAGTGGGTGTTCTCTGTCCCCCACAGAAGCGTTGTGGCGACAGGACAGTAGTGGAATGCCGGTGATGCCAGTAGTATTATTAAAGGTAGTACGTGTACAGCTGCACTACCCTGCGCAGGTAACTAGGAAGAGTCTCGCTGCAGCTATTGCAGAAGACTAGTGCGTACTGAACCTGTTAGAACACATTGCATTTTATGTAGTAAATTGCATCGTATGTCAAAGGTTTACCGCTGGGCATACCCTGTGAACAATTAGAGGAGTAATTCCTTGACCGAATGGTCTGTTTCGGCATTTACATATTGACTATGTTGATATGCTGCAAGTATGTAATGGATATAGGTATCTGATAGTGGTGGTGTGTCCCTTCTCCAGGTGGATTGAAGTAGGTCCTTGTACAAACCCTTATGCCACTTGCACAGCAATGTTTTTAGTACGTGAAGTCTTTCCAAGATGGGGAGTGTGTGAAGTGCTTAAATCCAATAAGGTGCCACATTTAGTTAATTATATATTTAAACAACTAGGGTTATTACTAAATACTAAACACACATTTTCTTCTGCTTATCACCTGCAATGAACGGGATATGTGAGAGACTCAATGGCCTTCTAAAGGAGAGAGTCGCCAAGCTCAAATTGACACTGAAAAAGTGATGGCTATATTGCCTTCCTTAGCATTATATTCCCTAATGAATCAGCCTGGTTTGCACCATCACCTCACACCCCATGAGTTAGTGACAGGAAGAAGAATGAGAATGCCTTTGACTCCTCCATCGAGGAGTAGAAGTCATGTCCAGAGTACTGCTAAACTCTTAGGAAATGAATTAAATTAATACTTAACATGTATGACAGCTAGTATCTCTGTCATTTCAGATCAACTGAAGCGCCAGGGGGGGTTGGTCTCAGAACACAGATGAAAACCATTCAGCATCCGGAGTTTCTAAATTATTAACAGCACCCGGATTGTTTGTTGGAGATACAGTGCTGATTCGCAATTTTACTAGAAAGTGGCATGAACCTAGATTTGCTGGACCACACATTGTGGAGGACATTACTCCCGCTGCAGTAAATGTTCAAGGCAGGAGAGCCTGGATCCATCTTAACAATTTTAAAATCTGCATTGGAGAGGCAGACGCACTCCTAATGATCGATTTGGAAGCAAGATAAGAAGAAGAATTTCAGCATGTGCAAACTCTATCGATAACAAGGAAGAAGGACGATAAACCAACAAATTGATTGACGGTGCAGATTTGCACGTGGACTGTGGCTCTCTTGAACACTCCTTATAGATATTATAGCACAGAGTTCTTTGAAAATGAGCTTTAGAAAATTGTTGATGCATCACAAAAATTCCTGAACTACATTTTGAATTTAAGTTTGATACCTGGAAAAGGGAGCAATATACTGATTCATTCCTTACTGAGTATTTGTTCGATTGAGTCTATGGTTCTGGCAAATAATGATGTCCATAGGCTCTTACTCACCGCTTACCTGCTCTTGTTGGGCGTAATGTTGACATACTTACTTTTGTGCACAATCCCAAAGATGGCCCTATGATAAGGAGGCTGTTTATGGAAATAGTTGAAGAAATCCTGCACTTACCTGATTTACCAGAATTGCCTGATTGAAACATTTTTTCCTTTCTTAAAGCAGTTGTACAGGCAAAATGAGGAATATTGAAAATGGTACGATTTTAGAGAATGAGCAAATCCACGAGATTCCAGAATGGCACAAGTAGTGGGGTCTTATGTGCTGGTTTTTAATATATGTGTTCACAGTCATGCTTTGTGCCATTCTGTTCCTTTTGATTTATTATTTTATTGATCCAAAGAAAGCAGAGATTCCTTTGATTCTCCCTACTTCAGTAACTCGTGTAGACCTAATCCTAATGAACCTATGTTTCGAGTGTTTTCTGCCCGGAGCAGAGCTGCTTTAGAACTGTTCCCATGGGCAGCAACCATTCTGTTGGGAAGAAGCAGAAACAGTACAGAGGAAGATGATAATGGGATTGACACATATTTAGACTTTACAGCACATTTGGGTAACAACATGTGGTATCGGCACATGAAAAAGATGGGTGAAAAAACTTTGAAGGAGAGTTGCTATGTTTGTGCTCTCATACCTTATGTTGTGGGGAACTCTAAGATCTTTATAGCTACAGAGGTACCAGTACAGAAGGCTCATAGTCTAACGTATCTCGCATTCTGCCAGACACGAGGACAGTTCCAGGGTCGAACAGCATCCTTGATATGTGTGATTGAGAAAACGTCTCCACGAGAAGACAACTATGTACAGGATCTAAATACAAGAGAAAAGCCAGAAACACGAAATCTAGTGATAAAATATGAACAGTCTAGGATAAATGGAAGAGGTATCAGAAGAGAAGCAAACAAAATGCTAGATTGTCAAGGCAAAAACCCAGAAGAGATACAGAGATGCAAGGAAAGTGGCCAGTTACAAATTAGAGGAACAGTGTTGGCTCCGGAAGGATGGGCGGAAGGGAAGGCCTGATTGTGTGCAGCAGCAATAAGAGGATATTATGAGCCATCTATAGATACATTGGAGAATGAATGCAAGCACCACTGGACGAAGATTGTGAAGCTGTTGACATGGGTCAACGATAAAGAAGGACCTATGCAGATAGTGCATCTGGCCAGTGCAACCTTATGTTTCATAAATAATGGTACAAGGAAGGTTGGAAAAATCATCAGTGTGATTGAATATTTGATGTACCAGGAATGAAGGCTGGAACAGTAGTCCTAATGGAGCACTATTGGGCCTGTGGGACCAGAGCTTACATGAAGCTGCCCAAAGATTGGGAAGGAATGTGTTCCCTAGTGCTTATTCATATTCCAGAATTAGTGATTCTGAAAAGTGACCTGAATATTGGAGAATTTCCGAAGGCAGATGCTCATTTGAGGAAAAGAAGATCACTTGAGTTCCTCAACCGGACACAGAGGGAGAATTATTTCTCTGCTAAATCGATAGAAGCCTGTGATGCTATTCCTTATGAGCATAGACTGTTCAGCAAGACTGCCTCGATCTTCACGATTATCTTAATGCCAGGTATCCAGACGATGGCCAATGCTAAATGGATACAGATTACCAGATAGGAACTTCTGCAGACGATTAACACTACTATAAAAGGATTCAATGCGATCAAGGAAGAATTGAGAACCATACGACTGATAACTCTACAGAATAGATATGTTCTTGACATGATCACAGCAATGGATGGAGGTGTTTGTGCCGAAATTGGAGAATCATGTTGCACGTTCATACCTTCTCATGATGAAGAGAATGGAACCTTGATGGTGGCGATAAGGATGCTGACAGATGACAGCTGGTTCACATCCATCTTCTCATGGGTTCCACAATGGATGGCGAATATCTTGAAGCTCTTGGGAGCAATATTGGTGATGGTGATGTTTGGATTCTGTGTAATCAGGATAATAATTACACAGTGCAAGAAGACAGCGAAGAAAGCAGTAGGAATGAAGATCATGATAGATGTCAAATCAGGGTTTAACCCCAAGGAATTGACAGATGAATAAATCAGAGACTACATGAAGGCCAGTATCTTACCACCAGAGGGAACGAAGTTCCTGCACCCAAGAAATCACAGGAAGTACATGGGACGATGGAATTACTGGAACCTGAATGGCCGATGCAGCCACATTACCTGGAGTGTCTATGAACATGTAAAATCAGCAGGATCCCTAAAAGGAGTAATGAAAATGTGGACTACAAAGAAACATTTTTTCAAAAAAGAATGTCGAGGTGTGGAAGCGGATGAAAGAGTAGTTGTAGGATCAACCGCAGGGGGGAATGTAGAGGAGCAGCCGAATGCCTCTACAGGAAGTCCCGCCCCTATTTTGCCTATATGTTGGAAACCGATAATTGCGACATATGCAATCCCAGTAATGATACCTAGTGAGTGGCCGAAGCATCCCTTGTTAAGTCGCAAAGAGAGAACACCATGAGTGCCAAGTGTTTTTATTAAACACAATTAAATGCTATAACACGGCCCAATTAATGGTCTCTGATCACGTGAGATGAGGGTGAAAATAGATGAAGAGCATGGTGCACCAGATTGAAGATAGTGAGTGCTCACACTCCCTTATATTCCCAGAGATGAGAAGCTACTACAACGCGGAGTTCAAAGACAATGTGAATGGCAGACAGCATGAGTGATGAGAGATGATGGGCTAATTGTGTGGGAAGACATAATCAAGTTCACCCACCAGCGCCTTGGGTACCACCATACGTGCAGCTCCACGCAGATTTTCTTAGTTTGTCACGTAGTATGATGCCACATATGATGAGTTTTTGCTAAATAAGAATGCTTGTTTATGAAATGCGTTGAGATTATGCTGTGCGATGTCCTTTGATGTCCGTTGTACTCCTGTTTTCAACAATTGAAAATAAAACAGAGTTATTTGCCAAGTTCCTGATTCGGTCTTATCGCTTAGTTTGATAGGTTATTATCCGTCCCATCCATAGTATGATGTGTTACCTTTATTAAAAGTGCCTCTAGGGTTCAGGAGTCTTTTATTATAGTTTGCATTATTGTTTGAATAGACCATGTCGCTCTGGAAGAATATTTCAGAACAATTGGGATTTTGTACATCAGCCTGCATTGTTGTTGGCTGTTTCATTGAAAGTTTTCTTTTTTTCTTGAGTTGTTGCTTGTATTGTTTGTCAATGTTGGGTTGTGGTTGTTGTATGTGTGTGAAATGTTTGCTTATTTGTACTATTGGCTCGCAAATGTGTCAATGCAGGCTTCACTCAAAGGTTTCCTGCTTTATTGTACTTGTGACCTGCATTGCCTGTTAGAAATTAGAAGAGAGAGAGGGTACTACACACTAATGAATGAATTAACATTCTGCATGTGGAATGTTAAGGGACTGAATTGCCCTCATAAAAGGAAAAAGGTGATGTCAAGAATATGGAGGGCTAGATCAGATGTTGTCCTTTTCCAAGAAACTCACATGGTGGATGAGGCTAAGAATCCTTTAAATAATGCCAGGTACACTTAATTACTATTAAACTGCTATGCCTCCATATATAGGGGGTGGGGATCTTGTTTTGCAGGTGATTGGGAATGTCTGTGGAGAAAGTGGTAATGGATGAGGAGGGTAGGGTCATCCCTGTGGATGAATGTTATGAGGGGAATCTAATCACGATTGGGTCTATTTATGGTCCATTTTCAGCAGGGGGTTCCTTTTTTGTTACTCTTTCTTCCTTGTTGCGTTATATGCGTGGAGAATACATTATCCTGGGGGTGAATTTAATTGTGTTCTAGATTATAAATTAGACAGCTCAGCATCTTGCATGTGTACTGCACTGGGAGCTAGCAAAGAATTTGGGAGGCTATTACATTGGTTTGATCTGATGAATGTTTGGAGAGTCACATTCTGGGGAGAGAGAATATTCCTTTTTTTGCCAGTCCATAATTCATATTCAAGAATTGACTATTTTATAACTTTTGATAAACTCATCGAAAAGACTATCAGTGCTGACATATTGGAGAGAGGGATATCAGACCACTCCATGATAAAAATGTAAATTGAACTTGAGTGGTATGGGGTTAACCTTCATTAGGTTGTGACTGAAATCTTTTATACTAAAGGATCAGGAAGGTTTGAAACATTTGGAGACATTTATAAAAATGTTCTTTGAAGGGAATATAGGTAATATAGGTACTGCAAATATGTTGGTAGTGTGGGATAGTTTCAAGGTGACTGTTTGTGAGGAATTGATTACTTTACCGTCTCGTGCAAGGAAGTCTGGGTTGAGTGAGTGGAAGCGTTTGGAAAGTACTCTTGGTGGGTTGCAACAAAAATATCAAACAAGAAAAATGGAGGATAAAATAAAGATGGATAGAGCAAAGGAAGCACTGAAATGTGAGCTAGATCTACAAGTAGAAAAAGGATTGTTTTACATAAAACAGAAATATTGGAAGGAAGAGGACGAAGCTGGGAGGCTGCTGGCAAATAGTCTAATGGTATGGTTGAAAGGGTGTACATTCATAGAGTTGAAAATAATCATGACGATGTAGTAGCGAAAAGGGCATCTTTTTGTGAATGCTTTTGGAGCTTCTATGAGTTCCTGTGCATCTTTTTGTGAATGCTTTTGGAGCTTCTATGAGTCCCTGGGCATCTTTTTGTGAATGCTTTTGGAGCTTCTATGAGTCCCTGTATACCGAAACCATATTTCCGTCAGGGTCAGACCTTGATGATTTCTTTAATAAAATTGAGCTGCCATGATTGACTGCTGAAAATGCAGCAGCCCTTGATCAACTAATTAGCGAGGTAAAGATCCTACTTGCCATTAGCCATTACCCAGCTAAATCTAGGTAAATCTCTGCCTCTGAGATCCTGCTTCTCCATTGCGCCCATCATTAAGAGGAGAATCAAGGCCCTTGAGCTCCTGCCTCTCCCTTGCACCCGTCATTTAGAGGGGAATCAAGGCCCTTGAGATCCTGCCTCTCCCTTGCACCCGTCATTAAGAGGGGAATCAAGGCCCTTGAGCTCCTGCCTCTCCCTTGCACCCGTCATTTAGAGGGGAATCAAGGCCCTTGAGCTCCTGCCTCTCCCTTGCACCCGTCATTTAGAGGGGAATCAAGGCCCTTGAGCTCCTGCCTCTCCCTTGCAACCGTCATTAAGAGGCGAATCAAGGCCCTTGAGATCCTGCCTCTACCTTGCGCCCGTCATTAAGAGGGGAATCAAGACCCTTGAGCTCCTGCCTCTCCCTTGCGCCCATCATTAAGAGGGGAATCAAGGCCCTTGAGCTCCTGCCTCTCCCTTGCGCCAGTCATTAAGAGGGGAATCAAGGCCCTTGAGCTCCTGCCTCTCGCATTCGCTGTTGCGCTGCTCAGAGTGCCGTGAGCCATCGTCGTGCCAGCATCGAGGAGCAGCGCAGTCAGAGCACAGTCTGGCAAAGTCAGAAGGTATGTTCTCTTGAATGACTACTACTTCAGAAACGGAAAGAGTAATGTTCTGTTTTTTTTTTATTTTTTTTATTGATTTAGCTGTCGAAACAACTTTTCAATACGAACATAATAATTTGATGAATTTTTGCTATAATCATAAAATAACATCAGTTTTAGAAGAATTTCATGATAGAATGTACAGAGTCAGACAGCACAAGTGTTGTTGCCCTTCATCACACGTATATACACATTTAACTAATACATAATAAAATTAAAATAAAATAGATACACTTCAGAGATATATAATTCACTAATGTTATAGAAAATAACTTAAGAGGAAAAAAAGAAGGGATTACCTCTTTTCCTTAACTTTTAGTTTTCAGGCTGCCTAGGACTTAGATTACATCTCGTTTAACTTTTATCTAAGCTTAAGGATAATAAAAATTTGGTTAGTGCAATCTGCAAAAGATAGGTATTAGAGCACAATAAGAAGGTCCATCTCATTTCTTGGTCAACAGTTTCCAAGCAAGGCAATACTTTCATGAAATGTATTAACCTTAGTGCATTCAATTTAGGACAGTAACAGACTAAATGTTCCAAGGATTCAATTGTATTGACTTGCATACAGAATCGACATGTTTGTAGGGCTCGTGATCGGAGATTTCGTCTTGCCTGAACCTGGTAAGTGGGCCATAAATCGAAACGTGTTCTCATGAAGGCTGCTCTTAATTTATCAGTGGGGAATTTTAACAGATAAGATTCGGGGCATTTCATTGGTTTAGGCCAGAAACGAAACTTACACGGTTGGCGATACTTTTGGCATTTATCGATGGTATTTGACCAATCTAGATTATAAAATGCTGTTTTGGAACCTACGGGATTAGCTATTAACTTGTCGATTGAAATGTTAGCAGATGCTAAGGCTTCCAAACACAGATTAATCCACGATTTTACAAAGAGCTTGTCGGTTGTTAGCATAAAGGCACCTATTACAGATAACATATTCATTTTTTGGTTTGCCATAAGACATTTACAAAATAACATACAACATCGCCAAGTATAAATCGCGTGTATGGAGACAAGGCCTTCTTCATATCGCAACCAAGCACTTGGAACACAATGGGGAAGGTTGAGCACAGCCCTCCAGAACTTTCCCTCAAGTCTCTCCAGATGAACATGATTGAAATTCAATAGGGTTTCAGCCCCATACAGAATAGAGGGAATTGCTTTCATGGACCAGTAGGTTATTATCGGTTGAATTGTAAATTTTCCAAATTTATATAAGATGATTTTAGATTGCGAAATTGCTGTTGTCAATTTTGCCTCCATGCGATCAAATTGATGATGCGGTTTGAGCGAGCCACTAAATTCACAACCCAGGTAAGTATATGATTGCACAACTTCCAATGGAGTATGATTAAATAACCATTTGGGTTTAAATTTATGTAGCCGATTTGCCTTGTAAACTACAATCTGGGTTTTTTTAATGTTAATTATCAGTTGGTTCTCAATTAGGTACGCGTTAAATGCATCGATAAGGTTCTGTAAGCCTTGCGGCGTTTTTGAAATGAGAACTATGTCGTCCGCGTAGTTTAAATTAGTAACTTTTTGGCCTTTAAGGAGTGGAGCATCGGAGGCAGTCTGTAGAAGAATTGGAGTTAGATCATGGATGAAATAATTAAAAATTGCTGCAGCTAATACACACCCTTGCTTTAGGCCCCGGTCTGTTTTAATCGGGGCAGACAACAAGCCATCTAAAGTGAGCCTTACACGAATCGAAGTGTCTGCATGAAATGCGTAGATAATATCCTGGAGATCTGGGGGGCAGTTGTCTCTTGTTAGTTTCCTCATAAGCAGGGCACGTGAGAAAGAGTCAAAGGCAGCATGTAGATCAATGAATGCGAAATAAATGGATTGTTTGTGAGACTAGCTGAGAGCTTTTATTGCATTTAAAGTTAACAGGTTTATACAGGTGCCCATACCTGCGACAAATCCCGTTTGTTGCCGATCTCGCTTGGCAGCGAGGTCTGTCCAAAGAATGAATTCATTTAGAACTAGTTTAGCAAAGAGTTTGCCCGGGACATCTAAAAGGGCAATAGGGCGATAATTACAAGGATCAGCACGATCACCCTTCTTATAAATCGGGACTATGACAGAGCATAGCCACGAAGTTGGTAAGATATGGCGTTTCATAATTTCGGAGAAAATGGCATGGAGGTTTTTTGCCCATAGCCTCGGGTTTTCTTTCAGGATGGCATTGTGTAGGCCGTCAGGCCCAGCGGCACGTGAAGAGCTCAACTTTGTGATCAGTTCTTCAAGTAGGGCCGGGGAACAAGTAAGGTTCCACTGGATTTTGGATTGGGGCTTATATACGTTATGATGGAAGAGTGGATCACAGTATAAGTCTGAAAAATGTGCGATCCAAGCAGCTTCGGTAACAGCACCTGTTTGAGCATGTGCCTGCGATAAGTTAGAATTCAAATTGAGGAGGCGCCATATTTCAGCCGAATTCTTGGACTCGATTGAAAGCAGCATGGCTTCACTGTCTTGTTGAAACATCCATGCTCGACGTCCACGAATCCAATTCGAATATTTACATTTAATAGATCTTAATGCCCTGTGAGTATCGATGTTATTTAACTTAAGGATGAGTCTCTTTTCCTTGCGATATTCGGCCCTGCGTGCTTTAATTATAGGGTCGTAAAGATGTTTGTGTTTTTTTATCTTTGGGTTTAGTACGATTGTATTCCGGTATGGTTCAAGTAGATCGGTGTACTCAATTAATTCAAGTGAGTTATCAACTGCGAACAGTGCATTTGAGAACTTTGTAAGGGTTCTCTCAGACCATTTTAGGCGGTTTTTTGCATTATTAACCGTAATGTTCTGTTATTTTAGCGATTTAAAAAGCTCGAACCTAGGTCCGAAGTAGCGGTGCGCTGTACAGTAGAGTTACAAGCATGGCTGTCAGGGGGAGAGGGGGGGTCTGATGGTCTGAGCAGTTCCCCAATATATCAGTTGCATTTGTGATTTGTACGTTAAAATACAGGTTAGATACTTGCCACCGGTATGAGGCGCAGCTGCTCTTCGTGAGTTTGACTGCGGTGTTAGCGCTGACTCAGCCCTTCATGATTCTGAAGTTGATCTATTGAGTGACATTTGATTGGACTATCAGCGCACTGAAAGCCATTAGAAGCTGGTGGAACCCGGCGTGAAGCGCTATGCAAAACTTTGATGTTGTTCTTGTTATAGTGGAGGGTACACAGAAAAGCTTTTATGCACAGAAAGAAGCCTTATGTGGCAGTGGTCCCTGTGTCCTACTTGTTATTCGTGGGGAAAGTTGGCTTCCCTGAATCGATAAAGCGTAGTTGCGTGGCTGCATACGTGTAAGGTGGGCTATAGGGTCCAGCAGCACTAATGACTCCTGCATTAAAGTTGCAAACATTTATAGTTTCTGAAACATCTCTATTCCCTAAATTTCCTGTCCGTATGTAACTGTGTCTGGTTTCCTCTGATACGTCTATTCTTTTGTCTGAGGCCATGTCCATGTTTCCTATATAGATATATCTGGATGCACTGTGGCTCTCAAGACAAAGATCCTGTGTCAGGGGTCATATATGATCATATGTGCGGAGAAAATATTTTCTTCAGTGGTGCAATTGTTCAATGTCACATAAGAACCTGTAAAACTCGACTAATCTCCCCTCCCCCCACACCCCTAGTGCAGTGTCATCATTTAATTGTCCTATCGTTTAAAACCAAAACTGCGTTCTCAGGGTGCCTGGCTCTCTGTGCTTCGGTCCTGAGAACACAACATTGAAAGCAGGCAATCGTTTCTGGTACAAGTGCTTATTACACGCGGGAAGCCTGCACGCCCCAATAAAACTGTTCCCTGGAGGAATCGATAGGCTGTGGCATTGATGAGTAAGAGGGTGTGGCAGGTCTATGGTTTCCAGAGTTATGATGCTCGCTTGTTCGGAAAGTAACGAGAAAAGACACATGCTGCAGGGACGACGTCAGGGCCTTTCAACTTTTTCAGTTCAAAGGGGCATCGAGCCTGGGGGGGGGGGGGGTGGGGGCAGTAACTACTCCTATGTTGTCACTCAGTCTTATAACTCGGCAATATATTACTTTCGTTCTGGGGTTTTAAATGTGTGCTTTGCTGCTCGCCTTATAAGCTGTGTTTGCTGGTGCACTTACTGGGGTCACATACCACCCGCTATACAGAAGTGTTATCACCTCGTTGCCTTTTAACAGCAGCCCCTCCACATCAGCCGCATGTTGACAAAGGCTGCATAGCTTTTAAGTGGGCATTTACTTTTTCAGCTCCCTGCTGGCTGACTGTTCATGTTGTGATAACCGGCTCTATTCACCCTGGCTGTATACCTTTGTCAAAACAAAAGACGTGATGGCTAGAGGGTTTGTATCCCTTTGTCACCATTATACTGTATGCAACCCATGAGTGACTCAGTCTGTTTTCTGCTCTAAACAAGGGGGGTGGGGATGAAACCATTATGTTGAAATAATAGGCACCCACAAATCTTCAGCCGGGCCTGTTCGTCTATCACTGACTCACCTGCTTAAACGCAGCTTGTTGCTTTCCTCCCACAAAATGGACGCGTCCCTCCCGTTGCCCAGTGTACCAGCACCATACCACAGGGCACGTGGAATGCACCCTTTATTTACCGACATTCCGGTCTAAAGGTCGGTCGCTCTTGACGCACTGAGCTTCCCATGCCATTGACCTTCACAACAGAGCGCAGGCGTGTGCAAGGTAGAAGGACTGCCACCATAATAGGTTCACTTCGGCTGGCGAGGGTGCATTGCAGCGAGGAGATTTTAGGATTCTAGTTCTAGAAGTCAGGCCTGTTATTCGAGGCCTGGGGTTTACTGTGTAAGTCATTTGTAACTATAACAAGGAGAGTGTGGTTCATCAGCTGAGGCAGGTCCATGGTGTTGGGAGGAAATGGATTTCCCGGCAATGTGCTCTCTACAATGTGATTGGCTTTCCTTAGGGTAGAGAGGGGGTCCAGTCCAGGTGAAAACTAGTGGAGAGCAGCAGGCGTCTCGAGGCGGGACCCTTCTCTACCTTTACACACCATCTACTGCATGCCGATAAGCTTCCTCCATTAGCACAGATGAGGGGGTGCACATTCTTAAACCCCCGTTGAATTAGAGAGTGGAAACGCGGGAACTCTGATGGCACAGAGGATATTGGACTGTGTCCTATGGGTGGTCCTTAGTTCTGAGTTGTAAAAACTGATATTTGAGGAGCAAACACCCGGCCTCTTCCCTGTGGAGTTGGTGAATTGTAGTGTATTATTTTGGGAGCTTATTTCCAAGTGTCTGCAACATTTTCCCGTCACAGATTTTCACTTGATTGAACATCCCCGCTTCACCTCCTCCCTCTTCAGTGTAATACGGGGGAGTTCGAAGACATCACTGTTCAGAACGGGCGCACCAGCATAAATCAAGGGGCAGTCCCAGTGCAAGCTGCGTGACAGTGTATCTCTGCACACGCGAGGAGTCTGTTTAAATCTCACGCTACTGTTTAAGATTTGGCCAGATTATTGAGCCACATCATGCATTTCCCCAGTGCACGTACAATGCACACTTTGTAGAAAGAGGCATTCTGTCCTGCCAAAATCGAATTTAGCTGTGCCCAGTGGCTACATTGTGTTATTTCTGCCCTGCTAAAGTTGAACTTCCCTGTGTGTACTACCCTCTGGGCCTCATTAGGATCCAGGCGGTAAGGGGTTAACGGCGCGGTAAAAGGTGTCGGCGCCGTTAAACCCTTACCGCCTAATTATGAGGTCCCTTTGCGGGTCCCAACCTGAACGGCAACTATCTTTCAGGCTACCCTCAGCCGCCTCCTCCTCCTCACTCATATCTGACTGTCTGTCCGCTATTCAGTCATGGTGTGCTGCAAACGACCTATGCCTCAATGCCAGTAAGACTGAGTTGTTTCTCATTGGGACCCACCTTCACTCTGGCCGGCCTCCCTTGGCCCTGCAACCGCACTCACCTGCGAAGCTAAAAACCTTAGGGTCATCTTCGACTCCACTCTCTCCTTCTCCTCTCACATCTCGGACATCTCTAAAAAGTCTATCAGCTACATCTCCTCAGAGGTACTCTACCTTTTCTCACTTTCCCCCAGCGGCTCACTGTCTCCAGAGCCCTGGTTCTCTCTAGGCTGGACTATTGCAACAGCCTCTTCCTCAATGCTTCTTCTCTCTGCCCTCTGCAACTCTTCCAGAACAGAACTGAGAGACTTATCCTTGGCCTCAAGCCCAGGGACTGCATCTCTCCGGCACTGAAATCCCTCCACTGGCTCCACGTGGCATCAAGGATCAAGCTCAAAACCCTCTGCATTGTCCACAAGACTTTCTGGGGCCTGAGACCTATCTATCTGCAACAATGCCTACCTAAATACTGACCCTCCTGAGCCCGCCGCTCATCTACCTTCAACCTTCAGTGAGCCGGTTCTCCAATCAGAGATTTGGAGGGCGATCTTTATCCTCAGCAGGGGCCTCCCTCTGGAATACCTTCACTGCTGACTTCCGACTTGAGCCTGGTCTCCTTAAGTTCCAGAAACTCCTCAAGATTTTCCTCTTCTCCTCTTCCTTCTCTCTCCCTCTACCCTGCTAACCTATCTCTCTGCTCTTTCCCTTTCTCCCTCCATTTTCTATACAGCTTTGCTGACTGGCTGCCTGGTGCACCTTAGAGTCTCACAGATACCTGGCAACCCCGCCAGTCCTTTCCACTCGCCTTTGGGCCCTGCACTCACCTCACCATCACTGCACTTGAGGACCCATGAGAGTGGCTCTCTATGCACTTACCCCAGTCTCCACCGACTGGGTGTACTTGGAACCCCACCCTCCCCCCAGGATTTGCCCCCCTTCTCCCTCCCCCGTCTCCTGCAACTGTCTGTGCACTTGCGCGTTCCGAATGCACCTTGCCTGAAGATGGTTTGTCTGTTCCCCCCTGTCTTCGCTCCTTAACTGCACTTGAAAGAACTCCAGAATAGTTGTCAGGCCTATTTGCTGTTTGTCTCAACTGTTAATTGTATTATATGCACTTACTCTGCCTGTGCAGACTATTTCCGTTTTTAATTTCAAGGGCTCTGAACGACTGTTGTTTTTTCCCCATGTTCCCACCCTCCTTGAATGCTTTGAAACACTTGCCATGTGTATAGGCGCTTTACAAATAAACAATATCGTACCATCTCTCAGTGGTGTTGTTAGGGGCAACTCACTCATTCTGAGATAATTCAGTTGAGCCGCAGCCTAGTTATTTCCTGTCAACATCACCACTCTACGCCGCCCTCACTTCCGCTAATGTGACTACTGCAGCATTAGCCAGAGGGTTCATGCTCTTAAAGTGGCACAACTGTATTTTAAAAAAAATAAAAACATGACCAATTCAAAAAATACATCCTCCCATTTTATGACAGAGAAAAATACATTTTGAACATCATATAACCCAAACTTCCTGAAAGAACGGAAACAGGTTGAAAAAAGGAATATAAAAAAAATAGATATCGTCATCATAATGCTCAGGCATGATTCGTTCCCATTTGGCGAAAGCGAAATGGGAATCCACGCTTGGAAATAAGGTTTAGTACGAAAAGTCTCATGTACTAGATTATTTAGTTATTTCTCTATATGATAATGTTACTGACAGTTAACGTTGGTTGTTAGGGGGCACTTAAACAATAACTTCTAAGCCAAAACGATTGTATTGACGTGCAGATAGGGGAAGATGAGATGTGAGGAGGGACACACAGCTTGTGGGGGTTGTTTAGTTGTTTTGCGACTCAATGACTGCCCATGGCCATGCTAATTCCTATGACCGTTTCCACCCACTATGAGTCCCTCCCACGCAAAACACACCCTTGTGGGATCTCTTTGAGTTAGCTCTATCACCCAGTAACATCACATTTTTAATATATATAGGGCCTGCCAGGGTTATTTGTGAGCAGTTTTCTGAGAGTTAAGGGCTTCATTGCAGCTATAAACGTTCTACTGCTGTAATACAAATCTCGTAATGCCTTAAGCCACTTGATTTAGAGGCAGTATGTGTGTCCTTGCATTTCTTCTTTTTGAAACAAGCACTGGCTAAGCCAATTGTTTCGGTTTGTGTGTAGCTATTTGACAGGCATTTGACAGGCACTGTTATCATATGCCCAAGTATTCACACCATTTTCGGCATTTGCCAGTTTACAACCAAGTGGTACCATTATGCAGTGCCTGGTAAATGCCCATTGCACACATACAGAAAATACAAACCGGTTGTATGGAGGATGCACACCATGCTCCCTACATACCCTTCCCATGAACTGTGTAGTGGGGGTAAACGGGAATGATGCCATCTATGTGAATGCGAAAGCATTGACACGTCGGCAAAGTGGCATATTATGTTAGTTAACGTGGACATGGTGGAATTGTAAAATAAAATGACTAAGTATGAACCCAACCAGAACTTGCCAGTAACATGTGGACATACTGTTATATGTTCTTTTCGTGCAGATGTCAAATTTGGGAAAGGCAGGTCCAGGCCACACAACAAACTGCATTCTAGCTATGTCATAATATACACCATACGGTGGAACTGCCACCCCACCTGCCACAAGCCCTATCTCTCATTTTACCTACCATCTTCTGCTCCACTCAGCCTCCACCTTGCAATTCTAGGCTCCTGCCTAGGGTGCACGCAGTCAGAGAGTTCTAAGAAGCACCTTATTAGCTCGAAACACCTGAAATATGCCCCATTGCAAGAGAGAGGGTGCCAAAATGCCGCTTCGTCTGAGGCGGCAAACATCCTGCCACAAGCCATACACCTTAGTCAACACTGGCACCATATAATGGTGGTTGAGAACAGGGCCATCTTAAGCACTTTTGGGGCACGGGCCACGGACACTTTTGGGGCCCCCTCCACCAAACCAAGGTAATTAAGGGATCTAGACTATTTGGTCACGCTCTTCTCGTTGCCCTCACAACCCATAGTTTGATATGCTGTCTCGCAGTGATCAAAATAAGCACAGTTACACCCTTTCAGACTCCTTTCCCTCTTCATTCTTGCTGTAATCAAATTATTAAACAGGTAGCATTTCAAGGCCAACATTAGCAGTCCACGACGAGGGTACCTGTGTTCTAGCATAGGTACAGGACACCTTTCATCAAGAGCATCCACAAGGAAGGTATACTGGCCATAGTATAAATGCAGGGCACAGCTCATATGAAAAAAGGTGCACATAATCCAGAATAGACAGAGGGCTCAGATTAGCTGCCACACAGAATACAAAAGTTCTCAAGCACTGATACAGGAGACCAATTGGAATCGAGGAGAAAGCTACACACACCGTAGCAAAGATGGTGAATGAAGATTATAAACTGCTAGGAAGGTGTCCATATCCAACAGACTGAGATTAGAACAGGGATGTGGTTTTCAAGTAGAGTTACCATTAGAGAGAAAAGAAATAAATGGTTGTGGTGTGCAATATATCAATGCTCACTGTTATTATAGAAGAAGGAACACTATATCCAGTCAAACCATGTGCAAGGCTTTTTTGAAGATCATAACCTGAGAACGAAATCACTATGAAGGTTGACAATTTAGAAAGTTTTAGGGACTGGCAATTTGGACAGGCTACAGCAGTAAGAAACTAAACAAGATGCCAGGGATCATACATTTGTTAAGAGGCAAAGCTTTATTTTCCAGTTATTGCCATATACTGAAATAATACCATTTTATAGAACTGATTTGGAAAATACAAACATCTCATAACCAAACATCTTTTTAAAAAAATAAAATGTTACATGGTGTTATGCAACATGGGAATTATTCCAGCTTCATTGGCTCCATCAGTAAGAGAAGTATATAAGTACTAGCATACTAGGTGAAGTAATTTAAGAAATTACATCTCGGTTTCTTTTGTATTTTAAAGCTTTAAATGCGTCCAAAACACAGGCTTGTGAAATTGTTATATGCAGGAAAAAATCTGAATTGTACAAAAAAGCAAACCGTTTTTTGAGTCAAATGAGCAGACCTTGAAAAATGCGTGCCAGGGGCCTGCGATATCTGGTCCGCATTCGTCTGTCTAGAACCCATTCCACTTAAATGGGCAACATAAAAACAAAGTTCGGGTAAGTGGCTAAAAAAAGACTCTAGCTTGTAAGAAGGTAAACCTTTTCACAGAAGACAGCACATCAATGTAAGTGATATGATTTGTTCATGATCACTGTATTGTCTGCTGGTATAGCAAGGTTACGAGCATGAAGGTTTTGCGCTTTGGTTTTGTAGTCTTGCATTATGGTACCTAATCACCTCTCCGGACTAATACTTTATGCTCATCATTAGGTCGGCTGCCTAGGTTTCACAGTGCCCCATCTGAAGGAACCAATTTCTAGACCTTCACAGTTTTTGGAGCAACCTCTAAAAGGTGCAGGCACATTGCTGATGATAGCACCTTTTGAGCCACAAAGCAAGGTACATATACATGCAGGCTATTCAATTTCAGACATACGAAAGGCCGAGTCAGCCTTGCAGGAATTTCCTTTTGCAATCTTGCAAATGAGCACTGATCTCTAGAATGAGTGCTTAAAGGCATGGTCTAGTAAAACATTTTATTTAAAAAATGGATAGGCAACATAAAAAAAAATACTAGCATTCTCTTTTTTAAAACTTCCTATGTAAAATTTTGAGCTATTCAAGCTCAAAATTCGCAAAAGCAAGCACATGGGCGCATCCATTTTGTGAAATGGATGCCCTCCTGTGCTGGCTTTTGCTTTTGCGGCACTAATGAAGGAAAAGCCAGCCAGCTGTAGTAAACAAAAGCTACCGCTGGGTGGCTTTCCCTTCATTAGTGCTGTACGCGGAGGACGGGGACCGGAGACCAGAGCAGGAAAGCTGCAGCTGAATCTCGGTAAGTGCTATTTATTTTTAAAAAAAATAAGCACTAGCTGCGTTTTTTTTTCTAAGTTTTCCGGGCTGGAGGAGCCCGGAAAACTTAGAAATAAAACCGCAGCTTTAAAAATGTTGTATTTATGTTTGCGGTCACTTTTGAAGCGACCGCAAACATAAATACAACGTTATGTGTTGGAAAACGCTGCGGTTTTTCTTTCCAAGTTTCTCAGGCTCCTCCGGCTCGGAGGAGCCTGAGAAACTCGGAAAGAAAAACCGCAGCGTTTTCCAACACAACCGCGTTGTGTTTCTGCCTGCTGTGGCTATCACTTTGGGTCTCCGGTGCTGGGAGCCCGAGAGCCCCAAATGGGAAAGCAGATTCAGGCAGAAACAACGCGGTTGTTTTCCGCAATGCTGCGTTGTTTCTGCCTGAATCTGCTTTCAGGAAGAAACACAACGCGGTTGTGTTGGAAAACGCTGCGGTTTTTCTTTCCGAGTTTCTCAGGCTCCTCCGAGTCGGTGGAGCCTGAGAAACTTGGGAAGAAAAACTGCAGCGTTTTCCAACACAATAACGTTGTATTTATGTTTGCGGTCGCCTCCAGCCCGGAAAACGTAGAAAAAAAACCCCAGCTAGTGCTTATTTTTAAAAAAAAATAAATAGCACTTACCGAGATTCAGCTGCAACTTTCCTGCTCTGGTCTCCGGTCCCCGTCCTCCGCGTACAGCACTAATGAAGGGAAAGCCACCCAGCGGTAGCTTTTGTTTACTACAGCTGGCTGGCTTTTCCTTCATTAGTGCCGCAAAAGCAAAAGCCAGCACAGGAGGGCATCCAATTCACAAAATGGATGCGCCTATGTGCTTGCTTTTGCGAATTTTGAGCTTGAATAGCTCAAAATTTTACATAGGAAGTTTTAAAAAAGAGAATGCTAGTATTTTTTTTTTATGTTGCCTATCTATTTTTTAAATAACATTTTTTACTAGACCATGACTTTAACACACTGTGAAAACCTTTGAACTATCGCAAAACATATCAACATAACTCCCACAGAAAGGCGAGAACGTTACAGGCATTGTGCCATAGTGAACACACAAACTATGTATACCACATTGAACACAGAAAGCATTACAGGTTGAATTGATCAACAACAGACAGGCAATGGGTTTAGAGCCTCAGGCCATAAAATATCCTGACTTGTGCTATTTGAGTTTGCTGAGCAATGGAAAGTGAAATCTTTAGATCGGGCAGCCTTTGGGGCCCCCCTCCAAGGTGGGGGCCTGGGACAAGTGCCCCTTTTGCCCTCCTTTAAAGAAGTCTCTGATTGAGAATGATGTTCCCTTCTGTTATGAGCCACCATGCCTTTAAGAGGTGGGCCCGCCCACCAAGAGGCAGGAGTTATGACACGAGTTGGGGGGAGTTTGAAGGGGAGGTGCGGTTAGCGCCAGTTTAGAGATTTGTATGATTAAAGAAGGTTGTATACTAATCTCCGGCTGTCTCCCCCGCCGGCAGTCCGTCATACGTCCTTCTTCCCACACAGCTGGTGATTCCACCGGGCTGGTCCTCCTTCAACGCGCGCTGGCTATCCACCGAGCGTTTACATCCTGATCGCCTTCAATGTGCGTTGGCAATCCACCAGGTGCCTACACCCACGAGCGGCCGGTGATCCCACCACGCATGATCTCCACGGCCCCACGCATCCGCAGCTTTCACCACACACGACCCAGCCCGGGAAAACAACATGACGAAGGCTGTGATCGAAGGTGCCCCACCCCCACAAGCTGCGCGGGGCCCGACGCTTCCAAGGCTGCTCCAGTCCCCGCACCAACTGCAGGGTGAGTCCACCCTCCACAGAGCCGCACCCCAATCAGCTCCCAGCACACCCAGTGCAACTCCAAACCCCGGGAGGGGCCAGGACTCCAGCAGGCCTACACTAAAGGCATCCCCAGGGCATGGTACCACACCACAGTACCCTGAAGGACACCCAACGCTGGGCAATCCCCAAGACCTGAAACTACTACCAGCCAACAACCCAGCCAACTCCCCCACAAGGCCACGCCCACTGGGGCGAGCACCGGCAGATTCTTCCACCCTGAGGGTGGCAGCGCCCACTGCTTCCATGACATAGAGGCAGAGCACCCAACGCCTACACACCGATGAACAGGCTCATCCTTCCATCACCATGAGCAACCCCAGCAATCCACAGTCACCCTAGACAGTCCGCGCCACCAAATCCACACAACTGCGGGTGCCCTTGCCTTTCACCTCGACCCCACAAGCCACAAACGGCCCACGATGGACTGAGTGGATGGAAGACTTTCACCACTTCGTGAGGGGATCAGGAGACGGCGACTCTCCTCACATAAGAGATATCTTCCTCAACCTGGTAGGGGGAGAGATAAAGACCATCGTCAAAACCATCCCTGCAGCCGAACAAAATGACTTTGCAGCCCTCATCAAAGCCCTCGACAAACTACTCATAATCGAACCAAACCGTGACTATGAGAGGTATCTATTCAACCAGTGCTCACACAAGCCACAAGAAACCGTTGACGAATATATAACCCGCTTGAGAATGAAAGGATCACACTGCCAATTTGATGCCTTCTCACTAGACAAAGCCATACGCCTGAGTATCATTGAAGGCTGCCTGTCACCCACACTCAAGAAGCAATTACTGAAAAAGCCCCTCACAATCCCGGAGGTCAGTGAACTTGCCCGAATCTTCCAGAGGGTGGATGCTCAAGCCGCTTCCATGACAGGCGCCACCACGCCAAAACGCGAAAAAGGATCCCACACTCGGGATCCTGCCCAGCCCTATCACAAAGGTGCACCAACTGTGGGAGAGAAGGACATTTCCAATCAGTGTGCAGAGAAGGGAGACCATATCCCACCATGCAGCCTCAAGCACCCATGAGGAATACCCTCTGCCCACCCCCACCCCAATACAGCCAACCAAGATACTACCAACCAAACCAACGTCGACACGTGCATGCTGTCGACGAATACCAAGTTCATGACTACCCTCCAACTCATGATTTTGCGGAACAACAACCATACCTTTCAGATGAGTACGACAACCCACCAGAAGGCTACGTGGAAGAGGGATACTACCACAAGACCACAACAGCACCTGGAACTATATATTATGACTCCACCCCCCATGATGAATACGTCAATCTGGTGGTAGACAGCGAAGAAGCCAGAGAAGCCCCGAAAATACCAATCAAAATGGGCAACCACCTGTTCCAGTGGAGGGCAGCCACTCCCCTAGAAACCATCAGACATGTCACGCGCCGCCTCCTCCTCAAAGGACGACAGTTCGACACCACCATTCACGTCATCAGGTCCCTCACCAAAGGTCGGTTTCTTCTCAGCTACTACACTGCCTCGCGCCTGGGGCTGATTAACATCCATGTGGAGGCCGGTGACATAATCACTGCTACCACGACCCAAAACAACTCAAAAGAATGGATTCGAGCCATTCTCCACAGCCACTCCCAAAACCTCCTCACCAAGGCAGACATCATGCAAAAATTTCCACAACTGTGTAACGGGCTGGGGAAACTAAAAGGTCCCCCAATCAAACTGCACATAGACCCTACAGTGAGACCCATTCCGAAACACCAGAGGAGAGTCAGATTTCAGCTCCAGGAAGCTATCTGCAAAGAACTTGACCAACTACTCGCCAATGGCATAATCGAACCTGCCACAGGGCCAACACCTTGGGTCTCCCCCCTAGTCATCGTAGCGAAAGAGGGTGGCAGACTACGCCTATGCCTCGATATGAGAGTGGCCAACACCACCATCCAATGTGCAAGACACCCAGACCCATGTATTGAGGACATGATAGTGCAGCTGAACAATGCCTGCATGTTCTCCAAACTTGACCTGATACAGGGTTATCACCAGCTGGAACTACACCCTGACTCCAGAGTAATCACGACATTTGCCACACACGAAGGCCTATTCAGATACCGCCGGTTGAACTTCGGCATCTCGTCCACGGCCGAAATTTTCCAGGAGGCTGTGAGACAGATCATCAGACCAGTCCAGGGAGCCTTAAACTACAGCAAAGACATCCTCATCTTTGGCTCATCCAAGGAGACTCAGGATGCTGCTCTCCTCGCCACATGCGAAGCAGTTCAAGCTGCTGGACTTACACTCAACATCGACAAATGCTGTTTCAGCAAGTCAAAATTGAAATCTTTTGGTCACATCTTATCGAGTGAGGGGATGATGCCAGACCCAGAGAAAGTAGACACCATCACCAAATTGAAGGAACCACTACAAGTGGCTGACATCCGCTCCTTCCTTGACATGGCCGGATATTGTGCAAGGTACATACCCCTCTATGCCTCGATCACGGAACCACTCAGGAGACTCCTGCAGAAAGACGCGACATTTGAGTGGTCCCCGGCATGCCAGCACACATTTGGAGCGATCAAACAAGCTAGCCTACTTCAACCCATCCTGGCACACCGAGGTGATGTTGTCCGCATGGCGCATGAAGGACACCGTAGAGCCAAAAACACAAAAAAAGAAACTACGGTGCCACGTGTGGTTCCCATCCCTGGACACAGCAGTGGATGATTGGTTAAATAACTGCCAAGCCTGCCAATACATGTCGCCGGCTGAACCTCCTAGCCCGCTGCAACACACACAAATACCAGACCAGTCCTAGGAAAGTGTGGCCGTTGACTTCTACAGTCCAATGGAATCAGGCGAATACTTTCTCCTCCTAACTGATGAGTACTCGCGATTCCCCATCGTCAAGAAACTAGCCACCACAGCGTTTCCACAAGTAGCTTCCATTCTAGACGAGGTCCTTAGTGAATGGGGCATTGCCAGAGTGATTAAGTCCAACAACGGGCCACCTTTCAACGGACACGAATTTGCAACGCTGGCAAAACACCTGGAATTCAGACATCTGAAAATAGCCTCTCGATGGCCACAAGTGAAGGGCATGGCGGAACGGTTTATGGCATCAATAAAGAAGACGATCCAGAGAGCTTGCATCGAAGCAACTAACCCACATCAAGCACTATGACGGCTCCTCAGAAACTACTGAAACACCCCACACGAGGCCCCAAACAAAACACCTGCAGAGTAAATGGTCCGATACGATGTGCACACCCGCATACCACGCAGTTCATCCGCACCGTATGAGGAGAATGCAGAGGTGTATCTGAGAGATGCAGAGGTAAAGGAGAAAGCTAGACTAGACACTGACACTAGGCGCAAGGCGACGCCAAAAGACTTCCAGATTGGAGATGAAATCTTAATGCAACAGCCCATGATGAGGAAAACTGATTCCAATGAGGGTTACAGCGCAGGATCAAGACAAAGCCGTTACGAGAAACTGCTCACAGTTCAAACACTACCTCAAAAAGGAAGAGTGTGAATCGCCTCCACAGGCCTGCAGCGCCGGGCCGAGAGAGCCACGGGATGACATACGGATCCCGCCAGGAGGAGAGGTCGAAGAGACGATAACCGGCAAAGACCTCAATGGCAGAGGAGAAGTGGAGACCTGACATGAAAGGCCATAACGGGTGATTAAGAGACCCACACGGTTAGTAGAGGAATGTTAACCCACACGTTCGAACATTTGTCTGGGGGTGGTGTTATGAGCCACCATGCCTTTAAGAGTTGGGCCCGCCCACCAAGAGGCAGGAGTTATGACGCAAGTTGGGGGGAGTTTGAAGGGGAGGTGCGGTTAGTGCCAGTTTAGAGATTTGTATTATTAAAGAAGGTTGTATACTAATCTCCGGCTATGTCTCCTCCTTTATGAACACCCCGCCTAGCCCAAGTCAACACCTTCCCTTAAATTCACAGCCCTTAACCTCTTCTGAAGCGCCTTCGGACGCATGTTTACATTTTTGGGTAATGTGACTGCATGTCTACAACATGCCGCAACACAGGGCTCTACACAATGTGGTGAGGTGCCGTGAAGCCACCTGACCTGGGAAGCATCAGGACGCAAGGAGAATAAATGGGGCACCACGCTACGTGTGCGACAGTGCACAAACGGAGACCGAATAGTATGCTGCGCTTTTCCCCGTCGGAGGCGAAATGACATGTCGCGCTCTGTTGCCACAACTGGAGGCTTTGCCCGATTTAAACGGTGAGTGGGTAGGCCCCGTATGCAGCACAATCATCCGTTTGAGTCCCGAGGTTGAGGCTCTATTATAGAATGCTCGTGAGCCTCGTGGGCTCAGGAAAACAAAAAAGGGAAACGTTAAAGTGTGGGCATTGATCAAGAGCAGGTCTGCTCCAACAGAGCACAGGCTTATCCCCAGGAGTTTGAAGGAGCCACCATCCACATGGGGCTGCTCAATGAACCTGATCCAGGAGCGAGTGGCGTGTGCCTCAGACACAGAGTTCTTGGCATCCATTTGTGGCGGCTCCCAGGGGAGGAGTGCTCTGCCATCATCAGGGCATAACTGCCTCTTGATGCTGAGCCAAAAGGGCGACTGTTAAACAATCCTGTGCCATGGAAGATAATGAGGGTGTACCCCAGGCTGCAGCGTTGGTGTCAAAACAACAAGGCTACTTGGCACCTTTAGTAGCATTTGATGTTACGGGTGCCCCGGCTAGCTTGGGCCCTCGTTGGACACTATGGTTGGAAATGCTCGACATGTATTTCAATGCTCTGGGAGAAGTTAATGACCATGCCAAAAAGTCAACACTCCTGTATTCAGCAGGGCCTGTGGTATACAAAATATTTAAAATGTTGCCCGCAGGGATAACTCTAACAATGCCACAAAGAATGCTCTGAGCGAATATTTTACACCTATGGTGAACCTGGACTATGAGCGATTCAATATGTGCTCAGCCAAGCAAAAGGAGGATGAATCCCTAAATGCTTTTCATGGCAGACTCCGGCACCTGGCGGCGGCGTGCCAAGGGGAAAATGAGGAAGAAGTAGTCCGCCAACAGCTTATTCAATGGTGTTCGTCCAGCAAAATGAGATGTCAGATTCTGAGGGAACGTGGCATCATGCTGACTATCATTCTTGAAATGGGCTGGTCCCATGAATTGTCAGATGTGAGAGCTTCGAAGATGGAGCCAGCAATGAAGTCGCTAAAACTGGAGGAAGCCTATGATAAATAGACAGCAGGCGTGGAATTCGGCCAGGAAACCTACATGGGTAAAGAAGGAGAAAGAGAAGGAGCCTGTAACAACTCCGATATGTCTCCAATGTGGATATGATCTGCCACAAGAGGCGAGCTGTCCTGCGAAGGGACATACACGTGGGAGGTGTACAATAGTGAATCACTTTGCAAGAGTATGCTGTGCCTCTGTGCAGACCACCATTACCCTATGTCCAGCTTGACTGTGCTTGCCAGCTGCAAGACCATCAGCTAAAGTGGCAATACTCGAACCATTGGCTGACTAGAACCAGTACCAGGGTGAGGACAAGGATGACGAAGAGGTCATTTTCTTCATCTCGAGTGTGAAATTACTAAACAAGAAAAATAAACATCAGCCAAGGTGCACAGTAAATGTGCATGCTGCGGAAGTCCGGGTGCTAATAGATACAGAGGGTTCCGTCAATGTAATGGCGCACTCTCAATACACTTCGTTAAGTGAGTCCCTTGAGTCTGAGTGCATCCAGGGTGAAGATATTCATGTTTGGGGGCAAGGAACCCCCGCTCGAAGGAACATTTGTGTCAGATGTGACACACAATGAGAAGATGATCTGGGTGAAATTCTTTGTCACTAAAGTCAGTAGCGACACACTGTTGGGGTGCCTGGCAGCAGAAGCCCTGGGGATTGTGAAATACGCTTTCGGAGTATTTCAGGAAGATGTCCAGATGTTGGTGGAGCGGTTTGCGGAAGTGTTTGAGGAGATTGGCAAGCTGAAGGGTGATTCCATCCAATTGCATATTGACGAGTCCATGCATCCAGTAGCACTGAAACATCAGAGAATATAATTTCATCTGAGAAGCCTAGTGGAGAAGGAGCTGGACAACCTTGTCTTGCTGGACATAATCGAGACAGTGGAGGGTCCCACACCCTGTGTCTCTCACCTTTGTTATTGCCCATAAACCCATACTGCCGCATTTAGTGCAGAACTGTGTAGATATGCACCTCCCTAACAGGAGCTGGCTGCTATGCACAAAGAAATGTTACAGTTAGTAGAGAACTCGAAACAGGGTGAGCATTATGCGCAGCTAAATGCCAAGAATAACTAAGTAAATACACATTTGGCATAGAAAGAAAGACAGTTGACTGAGAGTGAAGGAGAGGTCGTACTGAACCTGTAGGCCCTTTATCCGAGTTAGCGCTCTATGGGTGTCAGAATTCCTCTTCTTGGACTTGAACTTGTAGTGTAGAAGAATAATTCTTCCCACTAATGTACCACTTTGAATGTAAAATTAAACATACAAAGCAATCTATTAATTGAAAGATTGGATTCCCACCGAGACCTCGTGGCTGTAGAAAATAAACAACAGAGATATGTGATTAGAACAGCTCTGATTAAGATTTCAGAAAACAGTTCCCAAACATTAATCACACTAACCTGAATAATAACAACAGACTTGGAATGACTAACACAACTGGTTCTAGGGCGATATCCAAAGGATGTTCTGAAAGAAAGTTGAACACTATAATCCTATTTCCCTGAATCAGATAGAGAAAGACTAAATATAACAAGAGAAGAAAAAAAAATCTTACTTACCCAAAATATTACTTAGGTTAGACACGAAAATGCAGAACGCCCTTATTCAGCTGGAGGATTGGATTCAAAACTGTTCTACTGTTTAGAGACAGGTGCTGCTCTTGGTGGGCTGTGATAACGCGGATTGGTGCTGCTTCCGGCATTATAATGGAAGATCTCCCTCGGTGCAGCAGAGGCTGTCCCAGGGTGCAGCGGAGGCTGTCCCACGGAGCAGCAGCGGCTGTCCCACAGTTCAGTGGTTGCTGACCCACGGTGCAGCGGAGGCTGTCCCACGGAGCAGCGGAGGCTGTCCCATGGTGCAGAAGTTGTCACGCGGAGATGTGAACACTGTCTCGAATGAGTTAGTAAACAGATAGAATCGTAAACCAAAAGAGTATCCAAGTTCAATCAGGGTCGAAAACCAAGCGGACAATAAGGGAACAATAGGAGAAGATACCAGACGTAACCAAGGAACAAGAGCAAGAGTTCGTAACCAGGAAGACAGAAGGCAGCGAGGCAGACAAGGTAAATCCAAAAGCAAGTCAAGTCCAGAGCCGGGTCAAGAGGTAACGTAGTCAGAACAAGAGAAAAGGCCAAAAACCGAACGCCAAAAAAAGCTCGATCAGAAGCACTAAACCCAGGTGGAGGCGTGACTAAATAGCCAAGATCACATCACTAATGCTGTGATCCCACACGCACGTAGCTTCCCCTTAGCAACAAGTCACGTAGCTTCCATGGTAACCTCCATTCACTGCGGCGAGCCGCGCTCCGTGTTAATAAACCCCGTAGTCCAAGGTTTAGTCTGTTGTGTCTCCTTGTCGTTTGCACTGAACTAAGAACAGGGGGCCCATCTCGCACCGGTCTATGCATGACAATGGGATGGATGGGGATGCAGACTTTACTCTTACACCAATAGTAAGATTGACTCAGGAAGTTGGCAAATCCTTAGCTGTTTTATTAACAAGTATTTAAAACATGGAGTACAACGGACGTCAATGGACGGTCGCTCAAATCTCTCTCAAGAGTTCTCTCAAAGCATTTCATAAAAAATTACCTTTATATAGTGAGAAATCATCATACGCTGCAAAATAAGATAACCTACTTGGGATTGTGATAGGCTTAAACGGAACATCTAGGTATACTTTCTAAAGGGGATAGGGTTGTGATTGAGTCTCTAAGGCCAGGTGGACAATTATACCCACCCCTAGTGCAAGTCATCTTCGCTGTCATGAAATACACAACGTTTCATTGGCTTTCAAACTATAGGGCTCTTTGCTATGTGGCCCTCTATGATTGGTTGGCAGGCTTGTACCCTTTTGGAATGTTCCACTCGCTAGCAGCATGCAAGCTGGTACCCCAGGTTCTGGAGGGTTGGACTTGACCATGCCTTCGCACCCAATTAGCCCAACATCCATCATCACCCCTACTGTCTGCCATTCAAATTAGTCTTTGAACTCGGCCTTGCAAAGTGTCACTGCGCCTGCGAATAGAAGGGAGTGTGAGCATGGTCTTCTCTTCAAGTCTCAGTATAGCTTACCCGGAGTCTATTTTCATCTTGACCATGTGACAGGAGATTGTGTTGTGAGCTCCTTCTTCACAGTTAACACTATTAAATGAATAAACCTGGCACTTCTAGTGTTTTTCCATTACACATCAACAGGAGCATGTCTCGCTTCTCACGTCCATTGTATCTTCTCGATAGATAACCAGTTTCTTGGATGCCCCAACCCTTGACACTGGGCCAGACAACCTTTCTCAAATCTTCCCTCATCGTCACCTGTTTTCCTCTACTGCGTCATGCTTTCAGCTCTTCTGTTCATGGGGTCCTAGTTTGCTCAAATACGTCGTTGAACTTCCAGATTCTATACACATATATATAATGATGGCACCACCTGCATTCTATTCACTACGTATAGCCAGCCTTCATGATTACTTAGTCTACTTGCATTTCAGCATCTGTACAATTATAAAACGGCTTGCATTTTCTTCAGTGCTTTCCGCACGTGCAATCTGCACATGAAATGTTACTTAATTCCTTACTTTGCCATGAGATTCTATAAGGCCTATGTACTCTCTTCATTGGCATCTCTTCTGGCTGCGTCATTTCTACTTCATGTGACAACACCAGTCTCCTCTTTCATTCATCTTCACATTTTTATGGAACCTTCTTTAAAAGACTGTCATTTCTCCACGAGTACATCATATATTGCTTTCTCAATGGATACCTTGTTTCGAGGATTCTTCGCAGTATAGGGACCATTATTGGCATCGTGCATGTCACAATTTCCGGTTTCCAACACATAGGAAAAATGGGTCTGGGTCTTCCGGTAGAGGCACTTGGCTCCTCCTCTACACTCCCCCCTGTGGTTGATTCATCGACCACTCTCCCATCAGTCTTCACATCTAGACATCTTTGTTTGAAAAAGTACTTCTTCGGAGTCCATATCTTCATTGCTCCTTTCAGAGATCCTGCTGATTTCACATGGTCATCAACACCCCAGGTCATGTGAATACATTGTCCGTTCGGGCTGCAGTAGGTCCATAATCCCACATACTTGTGTTTTCTTGGAAACAAGAACTTTGTTCCCTCAGGTGCTAGAATACTTGCTTCTGTATACTTTCTGATTTCTTCATCTGTCAGCTCTTTGGGTCCAAACCCTGACTCGACATTGATCATGATCTTCATTCCTACTGCTTTCTTTGCCTTCTTCTTGCACTGTGTGATTATTATTCTGATCACACAGAATCCAAACATGATCATCACCAACAATGCTCTGAGGAACTTAAAATATTCGCCATCCAATGTGGAACCCATGAGAAGATTGACGCAAACCAGCTGTCATCTGCAATATCTTCTATTTCATCTTCCATCTTGATGTGCAAGTTCGTCAGCATCATTATGACCTCTGTCAAGGTCCCATTCTCGTCATTGTGAGAAAGTATGAATGTGCAACATGATTCTCCGATTTTTGCACAAATACCTCCATCCATAGCAGTAATAATGTCCAGGACATAGCTATTCTGCAGGGTCATCAGTCTTATGGCTCTCAATTCTTCCTTGAAAGCATCAAATCCCTTTATGGTAGTGTTGATCGTCTGCAGGAGCTCCCATCTGGTAATGTGTAACCATTTGGCATTCGCCATCATCTGGATCCGTGGCATGAAGATTGTTGTGAATACTGCCGAAGTCTGACTGAAGAACCTGTGTTCGTATGGAATAGAATGAAAGGCTTCTATCGATTTAGCTGAAAAGCAATTCTCCCGCTTTGTTCGATTGAGAAATTAAACTGATCTCCTCTTTCTCATGTGAGCTTCTGCTTTTGGAAACTCTCCAATATTCAGGTCACTCTTTGGAATCACCAACACTGGAACATGAACAATCACTATAGAACAAAGCCCTCCCCAGTCCTTGGGCAACTTCATGTAAGCTCTGGATCCACAGGCCCAGTAGTGGTCATTATCACTACTGTTCCATCCTTCATTCCTGGTAAATCGAAAATTCGACTGCACTGCTGATTCATTCCAACCTTTCTTGTGCCATTGTTTATGAAACATAGTTCTGCACTGGGTAGAGGCACTATCTGCAGCGGGCCTCCTTTATCATCAACCCATGTCAGCAATTTTGCAATCTTTGGCCACTAATGTTTGCATTCTTTCTCTGCAGTATTTAACTGGCTCATAGTATCCTGTAAGGGCTGGCGCTTCACACACAATCAGGCCTTCTTCCCATCCATCTGGAGAAAGTACAATTCCCTTGATTTGCAGATGACCTCTCTCCTTGCATCTTCGTATTTCTTCAAAGTTATTTCCTTGACAATTGCGTGTTTTGTTTATCTCCCATCTGATTCCTGCTCCCTTCATTCCAGGCTGTTCATATCTTATAACATGATCTCTGGGGTTGTGCTCTCGTCTTCAAATCATGCACATAATCATCTTCTTCTGGAGCTGTCCACTCATTTACCCAATCCAAGGATGCTGTTTGACCCTGGAACTGACCTTTCATATGGCAGAGTGCAAGGTGCGTCAGGCAGTATGCTTTCTGGGCTGCTACTTCTATAGCTATGAATATCTTAGAATTCCCCATAGCATAAGGTAGGAGAGCGCAAACATAGCAACTCTCCTTAGATGTTCTTTTTCCCACCTCTTTCATGTGCTGATACCACATATTATTCCCCATATGAGCTGTACTGTCTAGATAATTATTTAACTCCTAATCATCTTCCCTTGTGCCTCTCCTGTGTCTCCCTCTTGCAAGGAGGGTGCGTGCATAATGCTCATGAAGTACATCAATAAGGGTCCTTCCTACAGGGGGAATCACGTGTCACTGGTGTAGGGATAATCACAAATGGCCTTGGTCTCTCTATAACAGATAATTCTGCATAGGTCACTGGAGTGGGAAGAATCAAAGGGACTTCTACCTTACTTGGACCAATGAAGTAGACAGTATGGATTAGCAAAATCAGAAAAACAATAATAAATGCTGAGCACGCATACATTATGCACCAATATATTAATCCCCAACATTTATGATTCGCCACACTTTGTTGAGTTTGCTCACTTTTCAAAACTGTACCACTCCCAACATTCCTCATTGTGCCTGTGTACTGCTTTAAAGAAGGAAAAACCCTTTTTAATCAGGCAACCTTGTTAAATGATCAGGTAATTGCGGGATATGTTTAACTATCGCCGCAAGCAGCCTCCTAATCGCACAACCACGCCAAACCACACCTACCTAACCTACACCTGCATAAATGCATAATGTAATGTACTGTTTCACCTAAATGCATAATGTACGCTACTGTTCCTGTAACTAAGTGTAACTACAAGTAACAGCGCCGCGATGCCTAGGGGCTGCCATGTGCGCTATACAAATGTAAAAATAAATAAATATTACAGTGGGATTTTAGATCTAGTTATGAGAGGGCACTTTCCATGAGAACAGTCGCTGGCAGCAGCCGCGTTCGCAATAGAAAAGTCAACTAGTATTTTGATGGGGTGTTCTATGACATTTTGGTTGAGCATGCTTTGTGTGCCATTTTGGAGAAACTTAAGGGTACATTGACATCTCAGAGGGCTTCCGCATGTGAGGTAGTTATATCTAATCCCGCAATCAAAATAGTCAGGTATAAAATAGTGAACCCTGCCACGTTTGTAGCTGAGCCTGTGGCAGAGGGTGAGCATGTGCATGATTGTGCTAATTACAAAGAGTTCTATGATGACATTCCACGCGTAAAGAAAATGTGTTCACAGGGGGGTAGATTCTCTTCATTGATGGGTCTTCAAAAATGTATCAAACTGATTGGGAAAGGCGTTCCGGTTCAGCTGTTGTAAGACACAGAGCCAATGGTGATTTTGAGGTTGTAACAAGTGCAAGGCTACGTCTCACTTTTCAGCCCAATCAGCAGAATTAGTGGCGCTTATTGTCGTGCTCAAGAATCATGCAGGGCAGGAAGTGACGGTGTATAGTGACTCCGCCTATGTGATGTCAACCATGCACTCAGGGCTAGCACATCAGAAAAGGAGGGGCTACGTCCAAGGGGACGGCACTCCAGTGCAACACGCAGCATTACTGGACAGGCTTATCAAGGCACTACAACTCCCAGTAGCCATTGCAATAGTTAAATGTGAAGGACATACTACGCGGAATTGACTTTATCTCTCACAGGAATGAAGCCGCAGACAAAGAGGCCAAAAGGGTTGCATATTCACCAGATATTTCAGGTTTTAATACTCCAGATGTAAAGGAAAAAGTAGTCACAATTATGATTGTAAATGAAGGGTTTAATCATTTATCAAGAACACAGTTGATGGAGGTTCAGGGCAGTGCACCACAGGAAGAGCAAGAATTGTGGAATCAAAGGGGGTGTTATTTATCCCCCTGTGAAGCATTGTGGTGACAGGACAGCACTGGAAAGCTGGTGATGCCTGTAGCCTTGTTAAGGGTAGCGCTTGAACAGCTGCACTACCTTGCGCATGTAACTAGGGAAAGCCTTGCAGCAGCTATTGCAGAGGAATGGTTCATACTGAACCTGTTAGAACATGTTGCACTTTATGTAGTTAATTGCATTGTATGTCAAAGGTTTACCACTTGGCATACACTGCGAACAATCATAGAAGTGATTCCTCAACCGAACGGTCCTTTTCGGCATTTACATATTGACTATAGAATATGCTGCAAGCATGTAGTGGATACAGGTATATGATAGTGGTGGTGTGTCCCTTTTCTAGGTGGATTGAAGCAGGTCCTTGTACACACCCTGATGCTACTTGCCCAGCAAAGTTTTTAGTCCAAGAAGTCTTTCCCAGATGGGAAATATGTGAGGTGCTGAGAGCCGACAATGGGGCCTATTTTGTTAATGAAGTATTTGAACAGATTAGCCTATTGCTTAGTGTAAATGACAGGTTTTCTTCTGCTTATTACCCGCAAGTGAATGGAATATGTGCGAGTCATTAAAGCAGGGATGGCTGTTTTGTCTTCCCCTTGCATTATATGCATAAAGGAATCAACCTGGGTCGGACCACCACTGCACACCCACAGGCTAGTGACAGGAAGGCAGATGAGAATGCCTTTGTTTCCATGAACGAGTACCAGAAGTGATATCCAGAAGACTGCAGAAATGTTAGGAAATGAGTTACGTGCTTATTTGACATGTATGACCGCTAGTATCTCTGTCATTTCAGATCAACTCAAGCGTAAGGGGGGTTGGTCTCAGGACACAGATGAAGACCATTCAGCTACCAGAATTTAAGAAGTGGCACAAGCCCCGTTTTAGTGGTCCCTACATTGTTGAGAATATTACTCCCTCAGCAGTAAAAGTCCAAGAGAGACGCACCTGGATCCCCCTAAGTGATGTAAAGCCTTACGCGGTTGAAACCGAAGCACCCCCACCCATTGATTCGGAAGCAAGGCAAGAAGAAGAGGTTTAGGATGTGCAGACTCGATCGATGACAAGGAAGAAGGACGCTAAGATTGCTGACTAAATAAATGCAAGTGTGCAATGGACTATGGCTCACCCGAGACACTCTTTATAGATATTATAGCAGGAGTGCAAAGCAAAGTTCTTGAATCACAGGAATCTTTGAATTGGACTTTAGAAAGTGTTGATGTGATAAATATGCCAAATCTGGAGTTTGAGTGTGATGACTGGAAAAGTGAGCAGTTTCCAGATTTGTTCCTCACTGCATTTGTCTTTGGGTAATCTCATGGTCCTGCCAGATGCAGATGCCCATAGACTACTTCATGCTGTCTTTGTTTACATACTTCAAGCTTATCCTGCTCTTGTTGGGCATAGTACTGATATACATGATTTTCTGCAAGATCCTAAGCCTGAGCTCTCTTAAATTTGGGCACTGTGAGCATGTTCGCATAAGGTGTTCTAGTAGGTCTGGTTGTGAAGATGGGGTGGACTTTTTCAGAGAGGTAGGTGGGAGTGGTTAGGTGAATACATGTGTGTGTCAGTGCAAGGGCTTTGAAGATAATTCTCTCTTTGATAGGAAGCCACTGTGCTTCTTTCCTTTCATCTGTGATTTGCTGTCTTTTAGGGATGCCTAGGGCTGCTCATAGGGCATTATTTTGAATGACCTGGAGTTTAGCCAAGTTTTTAGTGGAGGTTCCTAAGAAGAGGGCATTACAGTAGTCCAATCTTGATCCAGTAATGGCTTGTGCGATGGTAATGGAGTTTTCTTTAGATAGGAATGGTCTGGCTGCTGTCATGAGTTTAGCGTGGTAGGCTGCCGCAAAACCGATAGCATTGATCTGCCTGGTCATTGATAGTTTAGAGTCAAGGTAAACTCCCAAAGTTTTTACTGCACTGGCAACTGGGATTCTGATATTGTCGATGCTGAAGTGGCTGAACTTAGGGTCTAGGTTCCTGAGTGTATCTCTGGTGCCAACTAGGAATAGCTCAGTTTTGTCTGAGTTCAGGCATAATCCGTTTACAGCCATCCAGGTTTGGATTGTGTTGTAAATGTCATTTAGGGTAATGGAGTCAGTGTCATTATTTGTACTCCAATGTAGACCTCTGTGTAAACACCGCTGTCATGACTGTCTCATTCATATGTGAGAACAAAAAGAATTCCTCAACATAGTTGGCAATTCCTAAAACTGGAGCGTACAAATCGCTTTCTTCAATTCTTCAAACCCTTCCTCCATTTCCTCAGTCCATTCTATACTTTCATTGTTCACTTGTGCTGTCTTCAGAGCCTGCAAAAGGGGTCTTGTATATGAACTATAATCAAATACCCACGCTCTAACATAGTTGCATAATTCCAAAAACGGCTGCATTTGTTTTATCGTGTGTAGTTTTGCTGTTTTCATAAACGCCTCAGCTCTTTCAGGTGTGACTCTCTTACCTTCATGTGAAATTAACTGACCTATGAACAACACCTCTTCTTGACAATATTGCAACTTCTGCTTGTCATCTTTATATCGCTTGTCTGCTAGAATAGTCATTAACTGAATTGAATGTTGTCTGCACTCATCTTCTGTTATGCTGCAAACTAAAATGTCATCTACGTACTGTAGCATAAAACTTTCAAATCAATATTGCCTATGTCTATAGGACCGTATTAAAGATCGATGGAGACTCAGAGTACCCTTGAGGCAAACGAGTGCTATTCAGCTTAATTTGGTGAAACGTAAATGACGTAAGGTCTTGGGAGTCCTTATACAATGGGATTGAGAAAAACACATTTTTAAAGTCAATCACTGTGAAATATTGTGCCTCTGATGAGATACTACATAGTATCATTGCCGGATTCTGAACTAAAGGAAACTCTGCTTCCACAATCTGGTTAACTGGTCTCATATCTTTAATAAATCGCCACAACTCTCCCTTTCTTAATCGGTTACAATGCAGTATTACACAGTGACTCACATACCTTGTTACATCAGGGCTGATATAGTCTTAAAAATACCCTCCTCCGCCTCTCGAGACATTAGGTACTTTCTTGCTCGAGGTAAAATTGCTCCTGGCTTCAACCTTCTCTATCCCCTTCAATAGGAGTAGCACTTTTTCCAAATCTTCATCAAAAAATGCTGGGCACTGCCGCACTATCACCATTCGCTGTGAGGTCTCTCTTTTCCCTATTTTAATCCAATATGTAATACTCATATCGAATATTACTTCATCATCTGATGGATCATCTCTGAACATGTCTTTGTCTGTGACGTCAGTCAATCCATACCCTTCCCCAATGGCAATCACTGTTCTCCATGGCCTGCCCTCATCATCTGTTCCTTCGAGCATGGCCAATTCCCCTCGTACTATGGCTGCATTTAACACTAGGGGAATAATTTGTCCCCCCTCTTCATCCATAGGTATCTGTGGCCTGAACAAAAACTCATCAGGTATTCTCATAATCTTTCCCACTAGGCCGGGTAGCCATGGCAACAAAATGCATACCCCATAAAGAAAGACTTATGGCTCGAATGGCATTCCTCGCAGAGCCATTTGCCCTGTAAACCCCAATATACATTTGCCACGTTCATATAATGTATCCCTGGAGTAGAACACACTATGCCTTCATCAGTGAAAGAAATTGTCATATTTAGCTTTGACATTAAATCTCGTCCTAGAATATTAACCGGTGTCTGCCTTGAATACAATAATGGAACAGACATGTTACACTCTCCTATGGAGACTGGTAATTCATCAGTAAAAGGAACTCGACTTGTAGCTCCAGAGAAACCTTGCACATTCATGGTCTTCCCCAACATTGGATATTTCCCCTCTTGTATACATGAACGAGAAGCCTCAGTGTCTACTAAAAAAGAAAAAGAATTTCCTCCTATCGTCACATCAACCCTTGGTTCCTCTTGAGGGTCTGGTGTCACCTATGGTACTGAACATATCAAGTCGCCCTGTGAGCTGTCCTATTGTCGGTACATGCTTATCCCCGTACCTGTAAAAGGACTTCCTCCTACCAGAGTGACACCCCCTAGTCCAGGTGTAAATAACTGTCCCGAATTTGCATTCTGCTGTATCTGCATGGTTCGTGCTGTGGCTGCCCTTGCAGTGGATTCAAAGGTGCTTGCTGTGGTTGCAAAGCCTGTTGCATTTGCAGCACTTGTGCTTGATACACTGTCTGATCTTGGGCAAACCCATCCCTAGTTTGTGAGCTATATACTGGAGGATTAGCTGTCCCCTCTCTTGAGAACTGTCCATTCTGTACATATCTTGGCTTCCACACTTGTGCGCAATGTGCCCGGTCATTCCACATGTCCAACATACAGGAGGAGGAGGAGCTCCTCTGACTAGCCCCCCTTGATTAAATCCTTCTTGCACATTATGATTATCATTCTGCACATTCTGAAACCCACCTTGGTTATTTTGAAAACCAGCCCTTCCTCTGTAGCCCATTCCTCTGCCTCGTGGCATAAACCCATCCCCTCCTTGATCCATTTGGCATTCATTATTCGCCTGCGATGTACCCACTGTTTGTTGCATTCCCAATCATTCTCCACTTGTTAGTACTGCTCCTTCTAAGGCGTACTTTGACAATTTCTCCTGAACTAACTTGGCTTCCTCAGGTTTTCTAGCATCTTCCTTCTTCTTATTTTTCCTCTTGTAACAGCCGGCAGTGATGCACTATAGTCAACTGTATTTCTGCCCATGGCTTCGCTTCCATTCCCACTCATTTATTAAACTGTCTCTATACCTGTTCCGGCAATCCCTGACATAAAATGTGGTAGAATACTGCCACTGATTCTCCCCATGGCTCCTGCATTTCAAGAGTGCACTGTTCCTGAATACTTTGAATATAAGCAAGCAGATCTTCATCATCTTTCATCTTGCGTACCATAATTTCACCCATATCTGATGTATCAGGATACTGTACCCAGAGTGCCCTCCAGACATCTGCTCTACAATTGTTAAATGGTGCTCCATTGTGTGCTGTATTCTGTGCCGTGACACTTGAATAACCTGCTCTCGTCCAAATGTCATCAGCCCTTTCCCCAAGAATGGCTGCTATGAGACCCTTAATGTCCCCTATTGCCCGTGTCATCTTTTGTAGCTCATAAATCCATTTCCCTGCACACGTTGTTAAACCAGGAAGTTTGCATCTTAAGTTATGTTTTGGCAGCATCTTGCCTAGATGCATCAATTGACTGTCAATACTTACCGTTAGTTACACAGATACATTTCAGAAACACAACAAATATGAGCGCGTCCCAACCTTTGCTGCTCAAAGCATCCATTTCTCAATTATCTCAATTTATCTGTTCAGTCGGCACCGAAAATGACCTAAAATAGATAACAACTTTTTATCTCTTCTTTAACCTCACAGTTTTATCCTCATCGCTCTTTGACCCCTTTTCTCAATTACAAAATACACAAACAGAGAAGCTAGTCTACTTTTCACATATACACCATGGTATTCCTTTTCTCCTAGCCTCTAAAATACCCCAATTGGAGTTTGAGTCATTCCCTGTTATAAACCTGTTTGTGTGCCGCCTATTTACTCCCTTGGGGATTTGAAAGGACTCCTTCTAGACCTGTCTCGAGGTAGGAAACCGGGCTTTATAAAACGCTTCTCATTTAAACGCTCCTTGTTATATACTAAACAAACCCCCCATTACTTTTCCCCGTTACCACAATCCCATCCTCTTATTTTGCCAGTCCCCTCAATCTACTCACCATTCATTCGTCAACTCAAGGTCCTCGGTATCATCTCCCCTCCACCAACCGACCACTGTCCCCTTCAGTCCGCTCAGCGCCTGTGGAAACCAGAAGGGATTTCATCAAAGAGGGACCCGTCCCAACTGTATCGATCTTCTTGCAAGAATTCTATATCGGTTGCTCTCCACAGGAAACTTTGCAATCTTCCAGCTAGATGGCAGAGGGTGACCTATTATCCAAAAATGTTGAGCCAAACAAATGGATGGGTCTTTTAATGAAACCATCCTCCCTCTTCTACCACGTGAACCCGTAGGCCCTTTAAGCGAGGTAGCGCTATATGGGATGGATGGGGATGCGGATTTTACTCTGATACCAATAATAAGACCGACTCAGGAAGTTGCCAAATCTTTAGCTGTTTTATGAACAAGTATCTAAAACAGGGAGTACAACGGACGTCAACGGACATTCGCTCAAATCTCTCTAAAGAGTTTTCTGAAAGCATTTAATAAAAAATGACATTTATATAGTGAAACTCGTCATACTTGAAGCCATACTACGTGGCAAAATATGAAAACCTACTTAGGGTTGTGATAGGCTTAAGGGGAACATCTAGGTATACTTTCTATTGGGGGTAGGGTTGTGATTGGATCTCTGAGGTCAGGTGGACAACTATACCCACCCCTAGTGCAAGTTTTCCTTGCTGTTAAGAAATACACAATGTTTCATTGGCTTTCAAACTACAGGGCTTTTTGCTATGTGGCCTTCAATGATTGGTTTGGAGGGTTATACCCTTCTGGAATATTCCACTCACTAGCAGCACGCAAGCAGGTAACCCAGGTGCTGGAGGGTTGGACTTGAACATGCCTCTCTGCCCAATTAGACCAACATCCATCATCACTCCTACTGACTGTCATTCAAATTAGTCTTTGAACTCGGCCTTGCAAAGTATCACTGCGCCTTACAATAGAAGGGAGTGTGAGCATGGTCAGTCTCTGTGTAGCTTTCCCAAAGTCTATTTTCATCTTGAACATGTGACAGGAGACCGTGTTTTGAGCTCCTTCTTCACATTTAACACTTTCTTGAATCTTCCCTCATCGTCAGCTGTTTTCCTCTACTGCGCCACGCATTCAGCTCTTATTTTCATGGGGATCTAGTTTGCTAAAATACGTTGTGGAACATCCAGATTCTATACATATATATATGGCGGCACTGCCTGCAGTCTATTCACTACATACAGCCAGCCTTCATGATTACTTAGTCTACTTGCATTTCAGCATCTGTACAATTATAAAAAGGCTTGCATTTTCTTCAGTGCTTTCCACACGTGCAAACTTCATTCTGCACATGAAATGTTACTCAATTCCTTACTTCACCATCAGATTCTTTAAGGCCTGTATACTCTCTTCATTGGCATCTCTTCTGGGTGCGTCATTTCTGCTTCATGTGACGTCACCAGTCTTCTCTTTCATTCATCCTCACACTTCTTCCAGAACCTCCTTTAAAAGACTCTAATTTCTCAGCGGATACATCATATAGGGATTTCTCAATGGATACCTTGTTTCGATGATTCTTCGCGGTATAAGGACCATTATTGGCATAGTGCATGTCGCAATTTCCGGTTTCCAACATATGGGCAAAATGGGGGTGGGTCTTCGCTAGAGGCACTTGGCTCATCCTCTACAGTACGTTTAAAAATGGTTTTGTAGATAGTTCAAAAGGATAGAGACCTTGCCTTTTCAGGAATGCAGACACTCCGCAGATGTGGTAGTCAGTCCTCTGGGGAATTACAGGCACTTGAGGATGAGATATTTAAACTGATGGATAAAAACGTGAAAAAGCTTGAAGCTATTGATCATTTTAAAATGCAAATTACAGAAATGAGTGAGGTAATGACTAATCTAAGAAATGAAAATTCTACACTATATAATGAAACACAAGAGCTAAATGCACAGTGTGGGGAAATAAGGCGACAAAATTTGCATGCCAGGGATGTCAGGAGTACAGAGATGCTTCCTCCCTCTGAACAGCAGAGCATTACCCTCACTGAGACTGAATGCAGCCACAGTCTGCGAAATTTGCCAACTTCTATTCACTCAGCAAGTGGCTGTTCTCAAGTACTCAGGGCTGAGTCTGATTACCCAGAACAGAGAAAGGGTGGGTCAAAATGAGGCACCATGCAATGCACCATGTAATTTATTAAAAATCATGAAGAATATCAAAAGCTTGATGCGACCATTCAAAAAAATATTCAGATGTAAGCATCGAGGAACACTTTGAATCTATTATTGAGTTAGTTGGGTATCCCCAAGGATCAATTTTCCAGATTCTTTCACCTTACTATGGAGCCCAGTTCTGCTATCTTCACACAGAGTTTAGGGAATTTACCATGGGATGAATTTGAGAGGGATATTAGAAAACAATTCTCACCATATGGCTCTATACAAGATGCCAAAAAAGCAGCCTATAGCATAACAGCTCAGAATTGTACGATCTGACCGGAAAAAAGGTCAGACTGTACAAAAAGTCCAAAAATGCATACCACCAAAGGTCAGAATACCAAAAGTTTGAACCTTTGGTGGCATGCATTGTAGGTAAGTAAAAGAAAAGTGACTTAAATTATGCAAAAAACAAGTGGGGTTCTGGGCAGTCCCTCTGCCAGACATTAGTCTTGGCTACGAGAGCCTTACCCAGATTCTTTAGCTCACTATCTTTCACAGAGGAGAAATATCCAAAACATATCAGTCTTTGTCCTGCCCTGGGGCAGTTCAGCACCGAAATGCTAGGCAATTCTCCTCTGAACAAGAGTACCAACAGCAACCGTAGACACGTGTTTCTGTCTGGTTGGACCTCATTAGTGGGGTGGAGCTGTGCCTCTCTAAGAATAGTGAGTAAGGGGTCCACGTCTGGATTCCCCTAGTAACTTAGGGTTAAACCCAAAGCTACTTAAATTATGCAAAAAACACAGGGGGGTCCTAGGAAGTCCCTCTGCCAGACATTAGTTCTGGTTACAAGAGCCTTACCCAGATTCTTTAGCTCACAATCTTTGACAGAGGAAAATATCCAAAACATATCAGTCTTTGTCCTGCCCTGGGGTAGTCCAGCACTGAAATGCTAGGCAATTCTCCTCTGAACAGTACCAAGAGCAACCCCAGACATGGTTTGGTCTGGTTGGACCTCATCAGTAGGGTGGAGCTGTGCCTCTCTAAGAATAGTGAGCAAGGGGTCCACGTCTGGATTCCCCTAGTAATTTAGGGTTAGACCCAAAGCTACTTAAATTATGCAAAGAACAAGGGGGGTCTTGGGAAGTCACTCTGCCAGACATTAGTCCTGGTTACGAGAGCCTTAGCCAGATTCTTTAGCTCACCATCCTTCATAGAGGAGAAATATCCAAAACATATCAGTCTTTGTCCTGCCCTGGGGCAGTCCAGCACCAAAATGCTAGGCAATTCTCGTCCGAACAAGAGTACCAACAGCAACTCCAGACATGTTTCGGTCTGGTTGAACCTCATCAGTACGGTGGAGCTGTGCCTCTCTAAGAATAGTGAGCAAGGGGTCCACATCTGGATTCCCCTAGTAACTTAGGGTTAGACCCAAAGCTACTTAAATTATGCAAAAAACAAGGAGGGTCTTGGGAAGTCCCTCTGTCAGACAGTAGTCCTGTTTATGAGAGCCTTACCCAGATTCTTTAGCTCACCATCTTTCACAGAGGAGAGATACCCAAAACATATCAGTCTTTGTCCTGCTCTGGGGCAGTCCAGCACCGAAATGCTAGTCAATTCTCCTGTAAACAAGACTACCAACAGCAACCTCAGGCACATTTTCTGGTCTGGTTGGACCTCATCAGTAGGGTGGAGCTGTGCCTCTCTAAGAATAGTGAGCAAGGCGTCCACATCTGGATTCCCCTAGTCACTTAGGGTTAGACCCAAAGCTACTTAAATTATGCAAAAAACAAGTGGGGTCCTGGGAAGTCCCTCTGCCAGACATTAGTCCTGGTTACGAGAGCCTTACCTAGATTCTTTAGCTCACCATCTTTCACAGAGGAGCAATATCCAAAACATGTCAGTCTTTGTCCTGCCATTTCGGTGCTCGACTGCCCCAGGGTTATAAGACAGAGAAGAAGGAAGGAGAGAGAAAAAAATAAAGATTGGATGGGAGAAGAAGGAACCAACAAAAGAAAAAGAAGAAATTGAATGAGTTGGGGTGGAGCTGGTGAAAGGTGGCCCAACTTACAGGGTTACCCTTTAAGTATACTGGTACCCCTAATCACGCTCACACCAGATTAAAGTTCACCCAATTAGGGAATTAAGGCCAAGAGTCTTTATCTTTCAAGGATAACAAATTTAATCTTTACAGAAATGAGGATGGGGGCAAAGAACTCTACTCCCCGAACGGTATTCTGTCCCTCTTCCGTGGCTGGCCCCTGCAGACTTGTGCCAGGCAGGCAGCTTAAATACTCCTGACTTGATCACTAGATATTGGCATGGCTCATCCAAAACTGTGCTTCTTCCCTTACAAGGGATGCTGCAGTCTTCCTTCTTGCATGGCCGGGTTTCCATTTAGGACAAACTACTTAGCATATTGCTAGCTATGCAAGAATACATTGTAGCTCCTGTTTATCATCATTTTGCTATATTATAAAACATTTATATATATATAAACACATTTTCCCGTCATACTCTCCATACTTCAATCAATATACTCATATTTTATCTGGTCCAGTAATTCCCCTTAAAACCTTGTTTTTCATAGTACTTTATGTTGTGCATTGAGTCTTTAGCCTGCATGGGCTTTTGATGGACAGGGAACAGCTGGTTAGCTACCTTGTGCTCTCTGCCAGAGCTAACCGGACACCACAGCAATGCCTGCAGTCTATTTTGAGCACAGGCTGCATTCTTTCCGGGAAAGGCGGGGGAGTGTTTTTGACTCATACCATGCTAAGAACTGCATATGTTTTAACATTTACAAATTAATTTAGCTAATGGTTATTTACACCTTATTTTTAAATACCAACTATCTTCATTTAATGCCTGGCCACGTCTGTGTGTATTTTTGCATGAAAAAAGCTTTCTCAGTGCTATAGTGCTTAGAAAACAGTCAACAGAAGTCTTGCCTAATTGTAAAGGTCTTGGGGGTGCTGGAAGGTGCTGGCTCCTCCCTAACATTCCCCCCTTTCGTTACTTCTACAGTAACAAACTCATCCCCACCCAACATATCTACAACCCCAGAAATATTAGTTTGAGTTTCGCTGTTTATTGTAAGGCAAGGTGTTTTAGATCCCCCAATTGATACCATCATCCTTGCACTATTAGGGACTATATGAACACAACATCAGAGACCCAATTGGCATGTGCAGAAGAGGACCAAAACGAATACAATACCAGGAACCAATATTTTTACTGCTGCCTCCTGCCATAACCGGACCCAATCAAAGGCAAGCGATAGCCAATCCGTGTTCTGAACTCCACCTTCTTTCTTCATTTGAACACCTAGATTGTGCACCGCCTTGATGACGTGGGATAGTGACCCATTCTCAGCATCCTCTGGGGGTATAAAAGTACAGCAGCTGCTTGTACCCCAGGAGCCAAAAAAGATGAAAAGAAAGTCTTGGCTGAGCTAAAAAAAAGCTGATACTCGTCAGGTGTTCCTCTGAGCAGTGCAGAAGAGTCTTTTGAGACAGTTTGAGCTCTTCTTTCTTCCCTCTGTAGAAATCATCCTTTTTCTGGCAGAATACCAAATTGTTGTGTGATCAAGCTTCTTTAGGTGCTGGAGTGGCTGTTGGCACCTTGACAGGCATTTCTTCTCCCTTCAGGTGTTCTTCCAAGATTACTAGTAGCACTGAGTGCAGAGTGGCCAATGAACCCTTGCCCCACCAAGATGGTAAGAGGTGCAAGTAGGCTTGTTGGCCACAAACCCAGTAGTAATCTATCACCGCTGCCGTACCTTTCATCATATCAGGGATCACAAGAGTGTGGTTAGACTCTGTGTTTGTGCCACCAGGAACTGCTCCTTCATTGAGTCTATGGCTCTATGTATTCACACTGGCTTCTTCATTGTAACAATGCTCCTCAACTGCACGCTGTGTGCCTGGAATGTGCCCTGTATCCCCCATAGTGCAAGATGTACCAGGCATTGTGCCTCTGTAATTGGGAATGGATGTGGAACTAAAACCGTACGAGCCCCGTGATGCATGTGGGATAAGTGCACACACGTAACAGCTTTCATGGATTATATTGCTGAATGTCAGAAATAGTGTCAAAGCCCAACCCCTTATATAAATCATACGTCATTCACACTTCCCGTTTCATTAGTCTAAGAAAACTTGTAGGGGTGGAAGGCAAAAAGTGAGCCATTTTGTATTTCCTTTTTTATAGACATATTCGCATTATTTTCCAACTTTCCAACCCCCTCTTGCCCTTATATGGCCATCCAATATAACAAACATACCTTCATCCACTCCACCAACCATGACCATTGTCACACAAAACAATTATGCTACTAAATTTTTAGAATAAAAAACATCTTTATTATCATTATCCCTACATAACAGAGAGGTTATCAGCCATCCTTGCTTATTCCTGGAGAGGAGAAAAAAGGTTATCAAGAAAGAGAGAAAGAAAGAGAAAGAAAGAGAGAGAAAGAGAGAGAGAGAGAGAGAGAGAGAGAGAGCAAAAGAGAGCGAAAGAGAGAGAAAGAGAGAGAGAGGACAGAGGGAAAGGGAGAAGGAAAGGGAAAGGGAGTGAGGGAGATGGAGAAAGAGTGAGGGAAAGGGAGAAAGAGCAGGGGAGATGGAGAGAGGGAGGAAGTATGGACAGGCAGAGGGAAAAGGAGATGGAGAAAGAGAGACCCTTTTCCACCAGGGCTGACACGGTCCTGGACCTTCAAAAATTGAAAATTGAAAAAATTATTAAAATAAAAAAACAATAAAAAATACAAAAATACAAAACAAAGAAAAATCAGGTATGTGCCACTGCACACAACTCTGGCATGGATCCTCAAAAATGTCTCTTCTTTGGCTTTGTCCTTCCTGAACTTTGCCTTGTCTCAGGTGCTCTTCGGACATCCGAGAGATGCACTCAATATCTAACTCCTTCATACGGATGGCGAGAGGAGTACAGAACACCACCTCATATGGACTTTCAAACCTGGGGCTGATCAGTTCCCCAGGTAATAATGGTTCAGTTGTAATATGAGCAATTCTATGTATAAAACCATGGTCTGGTTTTCTACAGGGGAGGTCACTATTTCTCCCCCCTTTTACCACACACCACTACCACCCCTGTGTGCCTCCGTCCCTTCCCCCATGTCAATTATTTATGATCCATCAATATATAATATGTCTCCTTCCGTCAATGCATGAGCCGTTCATCAGAGTGGGAAAACAAATAATACTCCTGTGTATAATTCGGAGTTGCTAAAACAGAGGCCATGCAAATAGCTTATTTTAAGTCCTCAAATTGTCATTTTGTCAGTCCATTTCAATTTACTTTTAAGTCCTCTGTCCTTCCCTGAGACTCTGTAACAGTGTCCCTGTGTAGACTGCATAGTCTAGGATCCATGCCTTACAATAATTACATAAACCCAAAAAACTGCTACATTTCCTTCACAGTACTGGGCCTAGGGGTGGCGCATACTGCCGCTGCCCTAGCTGGTAATATTTTTTCCCATTTACACAAAATGAGTTGTCCCAAGTATAGTCCCTCCTGCTGGCAGTATTGTAGCTTCTTTTTATCTGCCTTGTACCCTGAGCCAGCAATTGCAATAATGCAACAGAATCCCTCCTGCACTGATGTTAATTTTCACTACATACCAACCGATCATCCACATACTGGATGATTGTGCTGGGCACCTGACTTAAATGTAATCTGTACTGGGGTGTCACGACCCTCATCCCTGATCCCCACTGGCAAGCCCATTGGCCAGGTGGAATCAGGACTCGGATCTTAAATAAGGCCTGGCATCCACATCTCAGGCCCTCTTAGAGCCAGTCCTGGCGCCTTTGGTGCCAGGCTCATACACAGTGAAAGCCATCTGCTCAGGGAACTACTTTATTTAGGCTTTCATCCAACATGGAGGCATCCACATAGCTTGACTCCTAAGAACCAAGCTATGCGGTATAGTGTTTTGGGTGTGGTGGCCTAGGGACTACTTTACCTGGACTACTTTGCAGAGGCTATTTAAACCACACCCGAACAAGACAACACGCTTCGCGTTACTTTGCAGCTAGCAACGTGACACTCACCGTGTCCATTTTACTCACGAGCCTGGGAAATCAGAACCTGGAGAAAGACAAAAGAACATCGTTAGTAGCAGCATCGTACCTGCGATCTCCATCCTTCACTGCTCGCAGCCCCTGGGTGGCTCCGTTGGATCTGCGCTCCGCCCGGACCAAAGGACCTGAAAAAGGAAGAAAAGACATCATTAAAGGAGGTATTAGAGACATTTCAACCACGAATTACTTAAAAGACTTACCTGGCTGATCGCCTTTTGGCCGGCATTGCTCTGGGAATCCACACCCGCTGGGAGCACATCGTGACCTACGAAAAGGGAGAAAACACAGGTCAGCGAAGACAAGACATCGCAGCGCTGCGCATAGAACTTACTTACTGCATCATAGCTCTTATTGCGTGCCATCATTTACCGGCGAGGCCCAGCTTAGCCAGTTCGCCACACGGACGCTCCGCACATCTAAGGGAGATAAAAGAGACATTATCAAACAGAGAAAGGCATGCAAGAATAACAACTCAATAAACAGCAATAAGATCTACCTGAAAGACATTACTTGGGCCACTGTCAGTGAAGTAACTGGACCGCACACGCCCACGAAAGACAACGCGCCCCTGCCCAGAAAGCAGGACGGAGAGCACCCCAACTTCTACAACAAGGTGAGAAGAGGACCCAGAGCGGCTGAAGTCATACGGGGGTGGGGGGAAAACTTACCTTGGTCGGCCAGTCCTAAACACAGTCCTCCGGTATTTCCAGGCGGAACTTCCATCGAGAACCATACCAGGAATCACTGAGAAGGATACCAGTGACCAACTGGCTGGGTGGCATACCTGTGGATACCAGGTGAGCGTAACAGAACGCAAAGCCTGTCATAACTAATCCACCTAGGCGCCATGGAGACATCGTAATTGACCAATTGGCCCAATTATTGGGGGACCTTCGTGCCGAGGTTCATTCTGCCCGACAAGAGACTAATACACTCCGAAGAGACCTAATAGTGACCAAAGATCGCATCGAGGAGATCGGTAGACAGTTCTTGCAATCCCAGGCAGGACAGACTCCTCTGCCTGGGGGAAATCCATCGATGCAAAATACCACCTCCTCATCTTTTACCCCTACTCCAGTACAGATCACGTTACCTGGAACAGTTCCCCTGGCACCACCAGAAAGGTTTTCAGGCGACCCACGGAAGTATGCAGCATTCATAAATCAGGGTCGCCTTCATTTCCTTGGTTGCACTGGAGCATTTCCAAACAACCAAGCTCGGGTAGCCTTTGTCTTATCATATTTGAGTGGAAGCGCAGCGGATTGGTCGGTGCCATTGGTGACCCATGATGATCCACTATTACAGGACTATGGGGGGTTCCAGAGAGAAATGGAAAAACTTTTTGCTCACCATACCCAGTAACAAGCAGTTGACAACAAACTCTTATCCCTCCGGCAGGGGAATCAGGACTTGTTGACGTACATTGCTACTTTTAATAGACTGGTTGCCAAAGCCAGGTGGCCAGAAAATAGAAGAACCATGTTATTCCATCGAGGCTTGCGAGGCGAATTAAAGGACGTCTTAGCCCAGGTAGTTGATCCGACCCAGAGACTCTACCGAATTCATAAATCTGGTCGTGCAGCTAGATCACCGGTTGCAGGACCGAAAAGCAGACTGGTCCAAAACAGACTCTCGGGTGGTTTATGTTCGATCAAGGGACAACGCACCACGGGTGCCAGAAAACGCTGTAGAACCCATGCAGATTGGAGGGATACGACCTCCATTAACAAAACAACAGCGGGATAAAAGAAGACACCAACAACTTTGTTTGTATTGTAGAAAACCAGGACATTTCCTGAAGGACTTCCCAGTAACACCCCCAAGGAGAACAGTCGGGCCACAGAAAAGGATGAAGTTAAGGAATCAGAAAACTACCAAGCTCGGCAACCTTAGAGGTCAGTTTGTCGAGTGAGAAGAAAGAGCCACCGACCTCACACTTTGCAATACCAGTGATCTTAATAAACCAGCAATGGTCGTCAAAGATGCATACCGTAGAAGCCTACATTGACAGCGGAGCAGTTGGCAATTATATTGATCAAGAGCTGGCAGCAGAGATGGGGCTTCCTTTATGTTCCAAGTCAACCAGGGACAAGGTAACTACCGTGGATGGGACAGAAATCACCTCCGGACAAGTAACCCAGTGCACAGCTGGAGTAACCTTGATGTGCCAGGATGGACATCGGGAGTGTATTTCGTTCGATCTCATTAAGGCATCTCAGTTCCGGTTAATACTAGGGATGCCATGGTTAGTTGCTCACAACCCTTTGATAGACTGGCGGGCATGGAAATTAACCTTCCCCGGCGACTGCTCTCTGGCCTGCTATTATCCATAGCCGGAACCCGATTTCTGTATCTCCAAGACTCCCAGAACAGCAGTATCTACCCTAGGAGTAACTAATACTTTGCCACATGAATACCACGATTTTCAGGACACATTCCAAAAGGACCAGGCTAACACATTGCCGCCGCACAGGCCATATGACTGTCAGATTGACGTTGTTCCTGATGCACAAATCCCTTGCGGCAGGATCTACTCTCTCACCGAACCAGAAAACCTTCATTTAAAATCCTATTTAGACCAGTACCTTGCAAATGGATTTATCCGCCCATCAAAGTCCCTGGCAGCCAGTCCATTGTTCTTTGTACTGAAGAAAGAAGGGGACTTGAGAACCTGTATTGATTACCATGCAATAAACCAGATCACTGTGAAGAACCGCTATCCTTTGCCACTTATCCCTGAAATGCTGGACCAAGTCAAAGATGCCCAGATTTATACCAAATTGGACCTTCGGGGAGCGTACCACCTCATCCGAGTCAGAAGCAGAGATGAGTGGAAAACCCCTTTCCGTACCAGATATGGCTTGTATGAATATCAAGTCATGCCTTTCGGGTTGTGCAACGCTCCCGCAGCGATTCAATATTTCATGAAGGACGTCTTGAGAGAATTGATTGACGTTTGCGCCTTAGTGTACATAGACAACATTTTAGTGTACTCAGCCCCGAAACAAGATCAAATCAGGCACGTTCGTTCAGTCCTCATCAAGCTCCGTCAACATCTTTTATATGCAAAGCTTGAGAAATGCTTTTTCCACGTCACGAAGTAGAGTTTCTTGGTTTCATCCTTACGCCAGGAGGCATCAGATTGGACGTACACAAAGTAGACGCCATTCTAAAATAAACCAGCGTCTCTGAAAGGGATACAGAGCATGCTGGGCTTTGCGAACTTCTACCGCCGGTTTATCCCAGACTTCACTCAGGTTGTGCACCCGATCACTGTACTGCTACAAAAAACAATAAAAGGTTCGCTTGGACCGAAGAAGTGGAAAAAGCTTTTCTAGAACTGAAACAAAGATTTATCTCTGCCCCAATCCTGCGACATCCTCGTCCAGACCTCCCTTATTTCGTGGAAACTGATGCTTCCAGTATGGCAATGGGAGCTGTCCTTTCACAGAGGGACCCAGAAACTGGCCAGCTGCATCCTGTGGCCTTCTGGTCAAAAAAGTTCTCACCTACGGAGATTAATTACGCCATCACAGACAAAGAACTCCTGGCCATCAAACCCGCTTTCAAAGCGTGGCAACATTATCTTCTGGGGGCTAGACACACCATTACAGTCATCACAGACCACCGAAACCTGCAATATCTCAAAACAGCCAAGGCCGAGTCCTCGCGTCAGTTGCGGTGGGCCCTTTTCTTCTGTGAATATGACTATTTAATCACGTTTCGACCAGGGGTCAAGAATGGAAAGGCTGATGCCTTATCTCGTATGGGCATCAATGAAACAGTATATACAACCTCAGACCCGGTACCCATCATACCTGAAGACAAACTCTTGGGTATCACGACAGCCTTAACACAAGCGGAATTACGAAATGAAATTCGACGGGCGATGGACCCTGATGCTTTCCTCGCAATGCAAACTCAAGGAGAAAAATATTGCATCAAGGATCAATTGTCCTTCTTTAGAGACCGGCTATATGTACCCAAGAAGGAATTACAATAGCATGTTATTTCAGATTATCATGACTCTCTGATCGAAGGACACCCTGGGATCGCCAAAACCTTAGCTAAAGTGAAACAGAACTTTTGGTGGCCTACCTGGCGTAAGGACGTCGTCCAGTATATTCAGTCGTGCGGTGTCTGCGCACAAAATAAATCACAAAAACAAAAACCATCGGGTCTCCTACAACCATTGGACATTCCTCCCACTCCATGGCACACTCTTTCCCTTGACTTCATCACTGATCTGCGTCCCAGTCAAGGGTTTAACACCATTCTTGTAGCCGTGGACTTATTCTCTAAGATGGCACACTTTATTACTCTCAAAGGCCTCCCAGACGCATCCAGCTTAGCAAAAGTGTTTCTGGAGGACATTGTTAAGCTAAATGGCTTCCCATCAGTTCTGGTCTCTGATGGAGGCAGCCAGTTTGTATCCAACTTTTGGAGAAAATGTTGTGCAATGGCGCAGCTTGACATCCGGTTATCTACCAGCACCATCCCCAAACGGAAGGCCAAACCGAGAGGACCAATCAGACCCTCGAGCAGTATTTACGGTGCATGCTGCACCATGAATTAAGAGATTGGAAAGACTTACTTTGGATAGCCGAGTATGCATACAACAATTCCGTACATTCTAGCACAGGACAAACACCTTTCTAGACCCTGTATGGCAGGCATCCACGTACCTCGGAACTCGACCTTCCAGCCAGCTTGGAAATGCCTGCAGTAAAGACTCTCCACAAAACCATCACTCAGGCTTTCAGAAAGGCAAAGGAACATCTCATTCATGCTGAGGAAAAGCAAAAGCACTTTGCCGACCAATGTCGGAAAAAGGCCCCAGACGATCAAGTGGGAGACAAGGTTTGGTTAGCTGCCAAATTTTCTACCCATCAAAGGGACCCAGACCTTCCAACCACGATACTTAGGACCCTATACCATCAAGGCAATTATCAACCCAGCAGCCATCAAATTGGACTTACCACCTAATCTACAAATCCATCCGATATTTCATGTGTCCCTCTTAAAACCAATACAACCCGGTACACGAATTGAGACCACCAAAACCCATACTTATTGATGGAGAACCTGAATTCGAAGTCAAAGGCATCCTGGATTCTAAATACTCTACTGCCAAGTTATATTATCTCGTTGACTGGAAGGGATTTGGACCCCAAGATAGATCCTGGGAGCCCAGTGAGAACATCCACGTACAACGTCTGATCAGGAAGTTTCATGCAACTTCCCAACTAAACCTGGACCAGACAGGAGAAACACTGTGGGAGGGGCCTTGGGGGGGAGTGCTGTCACTACCATCAGCCCTGATCCCCACTGGCAAGCCCATTGGCCAGGTGGAATCAGGACTCAGATCTCAAATAAGGCCTGGCATCCATCTCTCAGGCCCTCTTGGGGCCAGTCCTGGTGCCTTTTGCGCCAGGCTCATCTGCTAGTTCCCTGAGCAGATGTGAAAGACATCTGCTCAGGGAATTACTTTATTTAGGCTTTCATCCAACATGGAGGCATCCACATACCTTGATTTCTAAGAACCAAGCTATGCGGCATAGTGTTTTGGGTGTGGTGGCCTAGGGACTACTTTACCTGGACTACTTTGCATAGGCTATTTAAACCACACCCGAACAAGACAACACGCTTCGCGGTACTTTGCAGCTAGCAACGTGACGCTCACTGTGTCCAGCTTACTCATGAGCCTGGGAAATCAGAACCTGCAGAAAGACAAAAGAACATCGTTAGCAGCAGCATTTTACCTGCGATCTCCATCCTTCACTGCTCGCAGCTCCTGGGTAGCTCAGTTGGATCTGCGCTCCGCCCGGACCAAAGGACCTGAAAAAGGAAGAAAAGACATCATTAAAGGAGGTATTAGAGACATTTCAACCACAAATTGCTTAAAAGATGTACCTGGCTGATCGCCTTTCGGCCGGCATCGCTCTGGGAATCCACACCCGCTGGGAGCACACCGCGACCTACGAAAAAGGGAGAAAACACAGGTCAGCGAAGACAAGACATTGCAGTGCTGCGCATAGAATTTACTTACTGCATCATAGCTCTTATTGTGCGCCATCATTTACCGGCAAGGCCCAGTTTAGCCAGTTCGCCACGCGGACGCTCCACACATCAAAGGGAGATAAAAGAGACATTATCAAACAGAGAAAGGCATGCAAGAATAACAACTCAATAAACAGCAATAAGACCTACCTGAAAGACATTACTTGGGCCACTGTCAGTGAAGTAACTGGACCGCACATGCCCACGAAAGACAATGCACCCTGCCCAGAAAGCAGGATGGAGAGCACGCCAACTTTTACAACAAGGTGAGAAGAGGGCCCAGAGGGGCTAAAGTCATACGGGAGGTGGGGGGAAAACTTACCTTGGTCGGCCAGTCCTAAACACAGTCCTCCTGTATTTCCAGGCGGACCTTCCACCGAGAACCATACCAGGGAATCACTGAGAAGGATACCAGCGACCAACTGGCTGGGTGGCGTCCCCGTGGATACCAGGTGAGTGTAACATGGGGTCACATCTCTCAGTAACCCAACAGCATGTAGATTAACAGTTCATAATTGTGCTGGCACATATCGCATGTCCTCCTCAAAAAGTAAAAACAACTGGGTCACCACTGCCATCAGGGGGCACTATACCTTCCTATACTGCACCATGATATCACAGGGGATGCAGATTCTCAAAATAATCTCCCCATTTTGCTCACTGTCCTCAAAGAACTCCTCATCAGTCATTGTCTTCAATTGCATTGTCGGGTCTACACATAGGACTGCGTGCCACTCGCACCCGTCCCGGTCTGTCCCAATCAGGACTACTCTTTTGTCTGACTCGACTAGTTGTTATAAATCTAATGACAATATTGTCCCTGCCACCATCTCGGGTGGCACCATGGGCCGGAAAATAAAATCTGTGGGCACTCGCCAACACTTGGTCGCAATTTGGAGGCACTGCTTTTATTAATACCTTAATACCATACAAATAAAAATATATCTAGGACCAAAGGAACCCCAGGGACTACTGACTCCCTTGCTATTGCATTGATTACTACCATTGCTTGAGCTACACACATCCCTGGAGTGGAACACGCTACCCCTTGATATGTGGAGGATATAGTTATATTTAGTTTACTGAGCAGATCCCTACCCAACAAGTTCACAAACTCTGTGACTATAACAGGGGGGCTTGTACTACCTCCCCTCCCAATTTTATATCCAGCTCCTCAGTATATGGAACTGTAGAAATAGCCCCGGAGAGTCCCTGCGTCTAAAGAGTTTTACCTGATAATGGAAAGTACCCCTCTGATGATTTAGTTGCACCTGAACCTACCATAAATATAAATTGCCTGTTTCCCATTTCAACCTCCACCAAGAGCTCCTCTTCGGGGTGTGCGGATATCAAAGGATTGTACATGCGAGTGCTCTCTGTGGGCTCTCCTAATTCGAATATGTATTTGTCCCGGGGAATGAAAAAGGGCTGCCTGCCATTGCAACTCCTTGGAATGGGGCGCTTGTTCCCCCTGCAATCCTGTTAAACTGTGTTCCCTCACCCTGCTGTAGTTGTTGCCCAAATTGCTGCTGTCCCATTCCTTGAAGCCCTTGGAATCCCTGCCCTGGTGGTGATGGCCCATAATTAGATACCATGCCAGGCCTGTTCCTGCACTCCCTTGCAGAATGTCCCCATCTCCCACAATACCAGCACTGTGGTGTTCCCAATCCTCCTCCCTGGTGCCCTGTCCTCCCAAAGCCTCCTGCTCTTGCTCCTAGAAATCCTCAGTTTCCCCTTGGTGCACGTTCATACTGCCACTGTGGGTTGGGGTACTGTCCCCCCCACCCCATTGTCCCTGTCCTCCTTCGCCCCATAGTGCCGCAATGGTGGCATTCCCAATTTGTTGAGTGTCTCCTATCCTTTCCCCCTGAGCCGGCGCCATCACCGGTGCTGTCACCGGTACTTGGACGACAACCTTATTTAGTTTTTTTCCACTAGTTTTGCCTCGTTCGTTTGCCGCTTCTGGGCTGTCTCCATCTACCGCTCCTTGATTCTCTTACAATGGTGGACTATTATACTTTGTATCTCTGCCCACCCTTTGGCTTCAATTCCCACATTTATTTCTAGTGCCTTATGGACCTCTTTTGGTAATCCCCTTTTTATGATAAACTAGAAAAATGGTACTGTCTCAACTCTCCACATTTCCTGTAATTTAGGAATAAACCTAACTGGGTCCTGATCATCACCCATTGTGCACTGAATTAAAGAATGTAAGTCAGGGGTATCTGTGTACATCCTTCGTAGGGCATCCCATACCCTTGCTCGTACCTCATTAAAGGCTATTCCATCATGTTAATTATCTACAAGACTAATCCCAGAGTACCCCGCCCTTGCCCATATGTCCCCAGCCTGGACCCCAGCTATGGTGACCAGTAGATTCTTTAAAATCTCCTAGTGCTAAGGTAACTCCTGCTGTTTGTTTATCAAATTCATAGATCCATTTACTAGCTCCGGCTATAAGCTGGGGGAGAGCTTCAATCAATTTATTGTTGTCTATCTGAGGCCATGGCACATACTGCGTTATCCCTACTCTTTTATGTATCAGAGGCATCTGCATATCTATTTTGTCTTGTACCCCTTTTTTCTTCTGATCTATTACTACCACCATTAAATCTGGTCTATTTCTTGGTCTGTCCCTCCTCACTGGCTCTTTTTGCAGGGATGGGTTTCTTGCCACCTCCTCTCCTTGATCTCCTTCTTGCCCTGCCACTTCATTATTTCTACCACCTTGATCTTCCCCCCATTATCTCTTGCTTGTTATACTTGTTGTCCCAGGACCATCCATATCCTCTGCCCATCATCATTTTCAACACAAACATTTCTTATTGCCCAAGGGTTGAATATAAACAAAGAATCTCCTGTCTGTCAATCCCCTATTTTCTGCACCGGTACCCTTATTTCTGGTGATACTTTTTCAGGTTCTTGTAACCTGACCAACCTTTCCCACAATGCTCTTAACGCCTTGTCTATGTCTACTTGTGGACCCTCTGGGTACACCACTGCTAGGGGCATATCAGCGCTTGTGGAAGGGTTATATCAAGGTGCAAAAGCTTTTGAGTGCACACCCCCCTAGTTGCTAATCCTGATAATCCTGTTGACACTCTCTCTACCAATGGAGGCTTATAGACTGCGTTTGTATACTCTACTGCAGGTTTAGGCATTACGGGGTATATCCCCTTACATTGAAACTCTTTTTCACCTTCCTGATCGACCATATCCTCAAATACTTGTCAGAGATCTAGAATCGCTTTTTTTTTTTGGGATTTGTTCCCTTTATATTTTGCTGCTAAAAACATGGACATTTATTTTTTCTAGCATGTTTCTGTTATGGGAGCCCTGCTCTGGCCAGAAGCAGGTCACCCCCCCTTCCTTTGTTTCTACTAGCCATTGTTTATTTATCCTCTCATAATACAGTGGCAGAACCATACGCATGTGTTTTATTGGAGTTTCTTCCTCCATAAAGTTGCACGGGTCCCTAATACTTCACTTAGACCCTATTGCTATGCATGCTTCAGCTTTTTACACAAAAATACAGATCAACCCACTTTTTCCCCCACCCCCTTATACTTTCTCCTCTTTAATTTCACACATTTTCAACTTTGATTTCACACACACATACTGCGACTCATCCACCTTCTGTCCTTTTTTACCACGAAACACAGCAAGAGAAACTATACAAAAATATTTGACTAAAATCCAGGCACATTGCTTATACCGAGCCACTACTGTTTTTCCTTATATCCTTTGTAATGCTACCTACTGTTTCTATCATCATAAAAGAATAATGTGTGGTACTACCTTCTCAACTTGTTATGGCTGAGGATCCCTTGCCTCCCAGTCCTTATAAGCTGAGACTTCCCTTCATATCAGTCTTTCATACACTGAGGTTCCCTTTCATCTCATTGTTTAATATGCTGAGGTTCCCTTTCATCTCAGTCTTTTATATGCAGAGGCTCCCCTTTTCCATTATAAAAAGTAGAAAAACAGAAATACGTGACAATTTCAATACATAACCCACCTCCTATCCAATCTACTCATTAAAACATCATCTTAAATCCTATTCCATAATACAATTACCAAAAGGTCTATTCCATAATAAATCACCAAAAAGTCCTATTCCATTGACCTTGTACATCATCCACATCACCATACTATCATTCACATCACCATATCATACATACATGTTCCCATGTTGTTATCACTTGCAAGAGTACACTCACATGGGCGTGCTTCACTTGAGTTTTCCTCCGTTACAAACTCCCATGCTGTCCTGCGGGTGCAGGAAGGCGCTAGTTCCTCCCCAACACTGGGCTGTGGTGGGAGGCTGCAGCCGGTTTCAGTGCAGAAGGAAAATCTCAAATCTAGGTGTGGTTTACATCTGCTGCCCTATTGAAATGTTGATATTTCCCAGCATATTTAAATCTCAAATCTAGGTGTGCTTTATACCTGCTGACCTATTGAAATGTTGATATTTCCCAGCATAATTGAATCTCAAATCTAGGTGTGTTTTACATCTTCTGCCCTTATTTACACTCTGCTCTAAGGACCTTATTCATCTGTGCCTGTTTAGCTGGTGAGTTCTTTTGTGCACAGTCCAGTTCTTTACCCCTCCTCCCCTGTGTTTCCTTCGTCCCCTGCCACCTATTGTGCCCTCCATCTCCCTTATCTACTCTAATTGCTATTCTATTAGCTGTCCTCCATCCCTTTCGAAGCCTTGAAGGTATAAGCTTAAGAAAGGTCCACTGGTCTCTAACCCAGGCCTACCCATTGCCGACAGCTCTGTTAATGCTACCTACGGGCAGATTATCACTGACATTCTCTTTGTTGTTCCCTCTGCAGAGTTATGGACCCCCCCTTATGGTTTATGTCCTCTCCCCTTTCTCTTCCTCTCACATTAATGGTGGAACCAGATGGGAAGTGCTCTTGGCACACTTCCCATCTTCCAGGTGCACCGTAAATGTCTTCCGGAATGGCACTATCATGGCCCAGGGTTCTCAGCACAACCTCCTCCTTCTTGACAGGTGTCTTCCATCTCTCATTAACTTTCTTGCTTCTCCTACCATTCCTCTGGCTGCCACACCTTTGGCCTCTTTGCACCCACTGATGGGTGTACCTAACCCCTGTACCCCACCTCAGAAGACCTTTAAAATTGGTAACCAGCTTCACATAGCTACCCTCAATTCCCGCTCTGCTGTCAAACACTCCTCTGACATCAGTCACGTCCTTGAAGACTTTGACCTCAACGTCCTCGCTCTCACTGAGATGTGGTTCAATGGTGTCACAGATTTTGACACTCTCCTCCCTGACGGCTACAAGATCTCCTCAAAATCCAGCTCTAACCAGTCTGGAGGAGGGGTAACACTTGTCAACCCTGAATGAGTCTCTACCTCTATCATACCCATTCAATCCTGCTCCTCCTTTGAATGACTTGTTTGCAAGCTTTGCATCTCACCTACCCTCTCAACCCTTCTCGCTACCATCTACAGGCCCCTGAGCTGGTCCCCCACTTCCTATCGGAGTGGGCAGACCTTACCTCTTCTCTCCTTACTTCTACCTCTAAGCTTCTCCTCCTCAGAGACTTTAATATTCATCGTGACTCTCCTGAAGCGGCCGCCCCACTTTTGCGCAACCACTGTGCCTCTTTTTCCCTCACCATTCTTCCCTCTGGCCCAACTCACTCAGCTGGGCACACCCTGGATGCGCTAATTTCAGCTGATCTCTCTCTAACCCTCTCTGCACTCCTCTGTCTTTGTCTGATCATTCTCTCCTCTCTTCGCATCTTGAACTCATGTGTTTCCCGGCTAAACCCCAACCCGCTCTACCAGTTTCCTTCTCTTTCATCCAACTGATGAAGCAAGTGTCAGTAGCTGACTTTGCCACCTCTTTCACCCCCCCTTCTATTGACTCTCAGTCTGACTCAGCCTTTGCTAACCTTCTCCTTTCCATCTCCAACACCATTGACATCCTTGCCCCTGCCATGAGGATCCGCATGAAGCCTACCTTCAAGTGCAACAGTTGGTATGATTTTGACCTTTCCTCGCTAAAAAGCAAGTGCAGAGTTGCAGAACAGAAATGGCTGGCCTACTGCACATCCTCATACAAAATGACCTGTCACCTGCTCCGAAGGCATTACAGACTCTCCATACAGTCCAAGAGGTGGGCCCATATCCAAACCTGCATCTCTGGGGCCACTAATAATAACATGGCTGAACTCTCAAAATCTGTAAGGAACTTGCCAATTTGACTGCAGTCTGTACTTCTCTTCTTCTTTCCCAGGCTTTCTGCATTGCTTTGGCCACCCACTTTACAACCAAAACTCTGAACATCCTATCCCCACTCTCATCTACTCCCTTCCCTCCTCCCCCTGCACTCAGGCTTCCCTTGGCCCCCCTCTCTCCCCTCCTCCTACTCTCCTCCTTCTCACCCATAGCACCGGATGACGTCACCAAGACTGTTCGCTCTGTAAAAGTCTCTTCCAAACAGGTGCTTCCCTGCTCCTCCAAAACCATCAAGGACAGTATTGCCACCCTCACTCCCTCCTTGGCTGAGCTCTGAAACCACTCTTTTGCCACTGGCTCTTTCCCACTACCTCTCAAGCATTCTCTTGTGCACCCCCTCTTAAAAAAGCCATCTGTGAACCCTTCCTGCCCGGCTAACTACTGTCCTATCTCCACTACCTACTTTTTGGGCAAACTAATGGAGAAGTTGGTCACCTTCCAACTAATCCACCACACTGAATCTTTTGGTTGTCTCCACGACCACCAGTCTGGCTTCAGAGGAGCTAGAGGAATGAAAACTGCTCTTCTGAACACCTGCAAAGATTTGCCCTCAAACCTCAACTCCAACTCTCCCTCTGTTCTCATCCTCCCTGATCTGTCCTCTGATTTTGACATCGTCAATCATGCCACCTTCTTAATCCTCTGTGTTATCCTGGGCCTCACGGACTGGGCACTGGGTTGGTTAACCTCTTTCCTTTTGAACCGGCCCACCCAGGTTCTCTCCTCTACCTCACTCTCTTCTTGTGGTGTACCTCAGGGCTCTATCCTCTCACAGCAACTTTTCAACATTTACCTGGCCCCTCTTGCCCACTTGATCACCACCTTCTCTCCTCATTTCCAGCGGTATGTGGATGAAACACAGCTCTCCTTTAAGCTTCCCTCCACTACCTCTACTCCTTCCTCTATAATTCCTGACTGTCTGACTGCTACTCAGGCATAGCGTACTGCTAATGATCTCTGTCTTAATGCCAGTAAGACTGAGATCCTTCTCATTGGAACACCTGCCCCTTCCTTCCCCACTAATCTCTGGCTGCCCTCCTTAAGCCCCCTCACTTCTCCCCCTTGTGAGGCAAAATACCTTTCCAAGAAGGCCAACTTTCAGCTTCATCTCCACAGAGGCATTCTCCCTTTCGTTACCTTCCCCCAGTAACGCAATGTCTCTAGGGCTCTGGTTCTTTCCAGGCTGGACTACTGCAACAGCCTCTTCCTCAATCTGCCTCTTTCCTCCCTTTCAACTAATCCAGAAGAGGACTGCAAGATTTATCCTTGGCCGCATCTTTTCAGCCCTCAAATCTCTCTAATGGCTCCCGTTGGCTGCAAGGATAAAATTCAATACCCTCTACATCATCCACAGGGCTTTCTGGAGCCTGGGACAATGCTACGTCCAACTTTCTCTCCCTAAATACCTCCCTGCTAGAGTCCTTCGGTGCTCTAGCTCTAACTCTCTGCTGGTCAGACGATTCTCCAAGCAGAGAGTGGGGGGTAGATCTCTTGATTCGGCAGGTGCTTCCTTCTGAAACGGCCTCCCTGACCCTGTCAGACTTCAGCCAGATCTCCTTAAATTCTGGAAGCTTCTCAAGAACTTCCTTTTCTCCCCCTCCTTCTCTCTCTCCTTCCCTTGCTGCTGCTACAATTGGCTGCTTGGCCTGGTCCCCTCTGAGTCTTACAGGGCCCATGCCCTCCTCTGACTAGTCTTCTGCAGTACCCCATAACCAGCACTTGCTCTTGGGCACCCTTCCTGGACTAGCCTGCTGAGGCTGGTTCACCCTTGTCCACACACTCGATTATTTTTCCTCTGTTTCCCTGCACAATTGCCCTCCTTGGAATCCCCAGCACTTATCCAGTCCCAGTCCCTAAAGTCTCCTCCCTAACACGTTCTAGCCCCAGCACCTTGGGGTTCCCTCTATTTGCACATACCCCTACGCCCCCCACCCACCCCTTCTTTCCCCCTGACCTTCACTTTACCCCCTTCCAGAGCTTGTTTACTGCACTTGCACAATCCAAATGTCACAAGGCCTAGTAGGACCATGTACTGTTGTTTTTTCTCTCCTGTTCCTCTGTTCTCCCCTCCAAGCCTTGCCGTGTGGCACCTGGAAACACTTTCGGCTATATAGGCGCCATACAAATGCTCAATAAATAAAATAAATAGATAAGGTCCTCACTGGCCTCTGGCAGGCAGAAGGGAGAGACGGCCAGCGTCTGGGCGTGCAGACGAAAATACCCTGATCTCTTGGTAAGCATAAGTGCCAAATAAAGAGAGATGTGTTACTAGAGAGAATCTTACCCTAATTAGTGAAATGTCTGAAAAGTCCCGAAAAGGCAAAAGCCATTTCTTCGTCATTCACTGGAGAACAAATGTATTTTCATGTACAGAGACATGCACTTATTAAGAGTTTGTCACACTTCCAAAGTAACAGTTATATCTCAAGGTTGTATATAAAAATGCGGGTTGCACGAACGAGAAAGACGAAAATATGATGACCTGAGCTCCCTGATTTGTCTTAGGCAAGAAATGATTGGTGTTTCATTGGGAACCAAACCTGCACTGTGTCAATTGCTTACAGGTCAGGAGTATTCAGTGCGTACATATATGAATTTTATGCAATTGGAAAATAAACATACTGCGGCATGGGATAACTTGAGATTGGTATGGTCGGATGATCTGAATATAATTTTTACAGACGGGGAATGGAAGGATATTCTTAGGGTAAGTGCCAATGTGGGTACAGATTTGAACTTGCATCTGATTAGACAGAAAGTGGTGGGTAAAGTGTACTGGACGCCAGTTAAAATTTTCAAACAAGGGCTGCAAACTGATAAGATGTGGAAAGGAAGTTGGTATCCTTATACACCTTCTCTGGGATTGCTCTAGAGTTCGGGATTTCTGGGTTGATGTGATTGATAGGAATGATTTAATCTTAGATGTAGTTTTACAGAGATCGGGTGGGAACATTATCTTATTTCTACGTCGAGGTAGGTGTAGGCGTTCTTTGAAATATAGTGGTTGGATAAATACGGCTTTATTGGTGGCCATGAGACAGATCCTTCAGGTTTGGAAAACTAGGAAGAAGCCTACGGTGGAGGATTGGTTAGTTGATTTGCGCACCTTATCGAATTTTGAAAAGCTCTCCTTTAGAGTGAAGGACAAAGAAGAGGTATACAGTCTACTTTGGGGTCCATTCAATGCCTTGTATGATTGACTATGTAGGCTGTGGATTTAGATGAGTTGTAGGTAGAGGTGGTACGGAGGTGGGGGGTGAGGAGGTTAAAGAAAATGAAGTGAGGAAGGGGGACAAGGAAGATTAATAAAAACAATTAAAAATGGGGGATTTTTTTCTTTTTTTAATTCTTTTTGGGTGTTTTGTTTGGTGTCTGTGTGTTGTTGGTGTGTGTGTGTGTGTTCTATGTTGGATAATTTGAATTGACTGCCGTATTTTGTTCTTTTATTGTTTATATAAATGAAAAGTTTCTTAGTATGTCGGAGGGATTATTTGATTATGCCGTTTGCTTATTGACATGTTATTTCATTGGAAGATTTGTTTTGTGTTCTCTGGTTAACTATTCCTTTCTGTATTTGATTATTCTGTGATTTACTTTACTGATATACTAATAAAGAGATTGGAAAAAAAATGTGTATGCTCTGCCAAGTTTGCTAAAGGAGAGAACAGCTTTGCTGGACGTGGAGGAGAGAGTTGTGCCTGGTGTGGAAGAAGCCAGGGGAATTAATACTAAAATAAATGGAACTATAAACGCATTGGATTGACAAGTTGTGAAAACAATATTATCTGCTAGGCTGGAATACGATTTTTCCCAATGTTTTACATGTATCTAATGAACGTGCATCGTGATGTCCCTCTCTGTGTTTTTTATGGTCTGTCGAAAATCTATAAAGTGAATTACAGAAGTTGTGTATGGTTGGTTATTGTGTGATTTGCTTATTTTTGTGATGTATAGAGTGTGACGCCTGGTGCATCCAGTACTGTTAGTGACAGAATTAGTATACCAGGTTTAACTCTAGGTCTAGTATAGCTTTAGCCAAGGGTCCCATAGTAAGAATAAATGTATAGTCGTGAGCTTGATCCCAGTGAAATAGCAAACAAAGAATCAGAGATACATTGTTGCATAATCCTGCAGGTGTGGAAGTGACCTAGAAAAAAAAAAGAAAAGCCCTGCAATCCCCAGGGTGATTGAGCTTGCCCACCATGCACACCAAGGGTCAGCAACGACCAAATCGAGACTGCGTATGAATGTCTGGTTCCCGGCCCTGGAAGAAAGGGTGGATGAATTTGTAAGGGAGTGCCTATGGTGTCAGGCTTCCACACCAGCGAACAGAGACCCCCTGATTGAGTCTATACCCCACAGCTCCAAGACATGGGAGGTGGTGCAAATAGTCTTTGGGTCTATCAGATGGGACATTCACTCCTTGGTGGCCATAGACTAGGTTTCCAGATACCCGGAGGTGGAATTTGTCCAATCCACAGCATTGACTGATGTAATGCCATTTCTGGAGAAAATATTTGCCTCACATGGATAGCCGGAGGAGGTATGCTCTGACAATGGGCCCCCTTTGCAGGATGAGGGCTTTGAGGGCTTTGCAGCATTCATGAAGGAGTGCAGGATCCATCACAGAAAGTTAACACTGGCGTGGCCAAGGGTCAATGGAGAGGCGGAGAGATTCAGGAGAACAGTGCTCATGAGCAGGGGTCATGTCCCCGGAGGGTCTCTACCAATTTCTACGAGAATACCGTACCACCCCACACTGTTCAACTAGGGTACCCCCAGCAGAGGCGCTGTTCAACAGGTTCACTTGTGAGCTGATACCAGACAGAGAGGATTGTGTCCCAGGCAGTAGTGGACTTGGAACCAAAAGAGGCCCTGGAAATAATTTTCAAAGAGGCCCCGTATTACACATTTTCAGAAAGCCCAACCCTTTTCCTATGAGAAAATAAGATAGGTTACCACGCAAAAGAGGCCCACAGTGCAGAAGCCCACCGGGAGATCTCCAGAGTTTCCTATAGGCCAGTCCACCCCTGGTCCAAGGGACCATTGATGACCAGACAACTGCCGCGAATCAGAGAACAAGGGATAAATGAGAGAATGTGTGGAGAAGTTTGAAGGATTATGACCCGACAGTTGGGGACACTCTGCTACTCAAGTGCAGATACCCGGAAGGACAGTTTTCTCTAGCATATGAGCCAAGGTCATTGGACATTGTGGATGTGAAAGGGTCCATGATCACGGCCTCAAATGGCCATGTTACTGTTACAAGGAACAAAAGTCCCTTTAAAAAGATCGGATCCGAGAGGTTGACTCTGGGAGATCCCTTACCTGACTCTTATGAAGAAAGAAGCAGGGTGGAGGAAAGGATGAGAGAATGTGGGAACCACGAGGAAGGCTTTCTTGAGATACACAGAACCCTCGAGCCAGATATGGGACCTGTGACTGAGAGCCAGTGAGAGGAAAGAAGATTCCAGAGGAGAGAGTCAAGGAGGCTGCCTACCCACCAACAGGACTATGCAATGAACATAGGGTAAACGCCATGTTGGGGTGTAAGAGTCCCTTAGCAGGTAACCTGCGCTAATGTTGTTATTGTTGGTTTTTCGACTTCGTGATGCAGGCTGACGTGGGAAGCGTCAGGACGCAAATAGAATAAATGAAGAATTACGCTGCGTGTGCGACAGTGCACGAGCGGAGCCCAAATAGTAAAGACTGCGTCCATGTGCTCGGTGTACAAGCTGCATCACGGCGTGTTTTAGGCCTCTATGGCCTCATCAAACATGGCTAACAGGTAGGACCACTTCATTTCTTTGACTCTTTTCCACTGGTTTTAAGTAAGTAAAGTCTGTGTGCACAACTGGCCAGACATCTGGCACTAGGTTTACACCTCCTTTGAAAAAGAGGGCTGGGCTGGTCAACCGACTTGTCAACCGACTCAAAAGTACATTCCAGCAGGGTTTTCAGAATGACCAACAAAAATGCAAATACTATACACTCAAATGATTGTATATATATTTATAAGGCTTGCTTTTAATTTTCGATGGCTCTCTGAGCCCATCCCACGTCACTGATTACGAAGACACCAGCAGAGCAAGGCAAACTTTCCTGCTCATTAGAAACTTAGCCACAGTTTTCATCATAATTTATTCCCAAATGATTACTACAAAACCTTGGTTATCATTACTAGACTACCAACCATCACATCTGGTTTGTTTGCATTCAGGGCCGTTGCTAGCACTAGGCAAGGCTAGGTGCTTGCCTATAATGTAGAATGTTAGAGGGCAAATGCTGCCCACGGCAATAAGCACTTATATAAATTATTATTTCTCTCTCTCTCTCTCCAGTCTCGAGTCTTGAAGGCACCGGCAGCACTCTAAGGCTCAGCACTGGAGCAGCAGGCACCGTGAAGTTCGGTCTGGTTATGGGTTTGGGCGCAGCACTGTGCTGTGTGCAGGGCAGGGCCTCACGTGCTCATTAGTACATGGACAGCACGTGCCCTCATACAAAGTCCTTTCTTGTTGACTTCTTCTGATCGTGGCCCGCTGCTGGCGCCCTCCCTGCACTGGCTACAGCCTGCTTCTGCGGCCCTGCCTGAGACAGCTGAGCTCAGTGAAGAAAGAGAAGCGCAGTAGAAGACTGAGGGCGGTGAAGCTCAGAGGAGTACACACCATGGCCAGCACCAGGCATGGGCTTGGGAGGGCTGAAGCCCCACCACTTTGATGCAGCAGACAGTCATCACTCTGCTGTGAGGCCCAGCCAGGGCTCCGACTGCAAAAAAGCTGGCACATGTGTCACCTCGGAGAGCGGTGTATTTACTTACTTTTAAACATATATTTTTTAAAATTTACATTTTTATTTTCATTGCCATTTTCAACACAACAAGCACCTGGGTGCCAACAACAACCACATCCCCCGATTCCAACCCCCCCGTACAACATATCACACTGTTGGAATACCTTCAAGGTATCAACTCCTGGATACTCTGCGCATATTGCAATTTTTAGACTTGTTTGCGTGCCGTACGGCTCATGGTCCCTGTCGACCGCATCAGAGTCCTGCTAGAAGCACCATAGCATTGTGGTCTATCCTTCACTCTCAGTCGTTCGGGAATAGTGTTGGATCTTTATCTGCGTCTAAGGGACGCTCAATCAGAAATTGTATGTAGGGGCCCCACAAGTTTCCAAAACTCGGTTGAGTGCAAGTTAAAGACGCGTATTCCATTTCCATGTTGTTACAGTATAAGATGTCTGCCCTCCATTGTGCCACCTTGGGGCTTTGCCTCCTTCCCCACAGCATTGCAACCCTCCAGGATCAGGATCAACCCAATTAGTTTCTGTGTGCTTTGGGGAATCATCTATATGCCAATCCCAGTAGCGCTATCAGCATGCTTGGCTCTATACTCTTCCCCGTTATGCCACTAATTGATTCAAATACTTGTTCCCAGAACATCAGTGTGGGAGGGGGCAGTCCCATGCCACATGCAGAAACTCAGCCGGGGCGTTGTCGCATTTGATGAATCGGCCTGAGCCGTCAGGGAAGAAACCCTTGAGTAGGGTAGTAAAACTGATGTGGGTATTTGAAATGGATCAACTTAAGTCTTGCGTTGGTGCCCCCTTTCCTCGTCCCCTCGCAACAGCACCTCAACACCTCCCCAGAGATCTCATGCCCCCTGGCCAATTCCCACTTCTTCTGCGGGGAGGCACTTGTCTCCTCCTTTAGGTTGAGGCTCATGGCATACAGCACTGAAGTCACTCAATTGCCAATGTCGCACTGAAGCATTTTGTTTAGAACGGGGACAATTTGTGGTTGTTTAGGGAATGTCTCAAACAGTTGTCGCATGGCCACTCTCAATCTGTAGTATTGAAATACATCTAGGGCTGATAATACCCCTTTCGCCTTCAATTCCTCCAGTGTTACAAATGTCCTGTTCGGGAAGAGAACACTGTATCTGGCAACTCGCAGTCGCTTCATTAGGGCGACAAAGCTAGCTTCTTTGGTGATGGGTATCCCTGGTGTGTGTACTATCAGCAATTTAGGGGAATATAGAACCTCCCTCCTGGATTTGTGCTCTGTATGTGTCCATGCCCCGCTTGTGACTTCTACCATATTGTGTGCATGATGTGCTCTGCTAAGAATGATACACCACTGGAGTGATGGCGCCGCGATTGCTCTTTCCACCTCCACGTGTCTTCTATCCCCCTGTACCCCAAACCAGTAGAGGAGAAACCTTGTTTGTGCTACAATGTAATATGTTTCAAATTCCAGCAGTGCAAGACCCCCTTCATGTACAGGCGCAACTAATTTGTCCCATGAGACTCTAGCTTGTTTACCCACCCATATGAACTGTGGTACTGCTGATTTTAATTCTCGAAAGTATTCTCCTGGTACCTCTATTGGTGCGTAGAGAAACACACATAGAAACCTGGGAAGCAATGTCATTTTGATCAGGGAGATTCTGCCATGTAGGTTAAGGGACAAGTTCACCCATCTTTCCATTGCCGCTTTGGCCTGTTTTAAAGCTCTCTGATAGGTACTGTCATATACAACGGTTTTGTCCCTTGCTATGTTAACCCTGAGATAACGGGTCTGGGCCATATGCCACTGGAACCCCCACCCATCCAGATATTGGTCCACGTTGTTAGTTAGTGGGAACATGACTGATTTTGTGATGTTCACTTTCAACCCATAGAGGTTCCTGAATCGCTGGACATCCCGCATGATCGTATCAAGGTTGCATTTGAGATCACTGATGAATAACATCATATCATCTGCATACAGAGAAATCACCACTTTGTGGTTATACAGCTGAATCTCTCGGTGCTAGTAAGCGTCCCTTACTTTCTCTGCAAGTGGTTTGATTGCTAAAAAAAATAGCTGAGGTGAGATAGGACACCCCTGCCTAGTGCCCCATCTCAGTGATTTAGTTGACGTGAGATGCCCGTTCACCCGCACCCTAGCGACTGGCCGCGTATAGCGACACCATAGTTATAAAATGTTCCCCCAACCCCATCCGTCGTAGTATGGTTAAGAGGAATGTCCACCCCACTGAATCAAATGCGTCGGTGGCGTCCAGCAGGGCGCTTCTATTGGGACCTCTTGTTGCACCGCCCAGATCAACCCAAACATTCTCCTTAGCCCATAGGAGGTGGAGCGCCCTGGTATAAAACCTGACTGGTCTGCTCTTACCATTGTCTGCATTAGGGTTGCTAGCTGGGAGGCCAAGATTTTGGGCAAGATTTTGTTGTCTAGGTTGATGAGAGAGATCGGAGTTAGGAGGAGCAATCAATTTGGGGTTTATCCGGTTTGAGCAGCACCACCACCAGCGCCTCCCTCAAGGACTTAGGCAGCTGCCCATCTCTCAGGCTTCGTTGGTATAACTATAGTAGGTATTGAACAGGTTTATCTGCAAAATGTTTATAAAATTCGGCTGTGAACCCGTCAGGGCCTGGGGACTTGCCAGATGGGAGGGACTTAATAGCACTCAGCTACTCTTCCAGCGTCAGTGGACGCCCCAACCATTCCCTCTGCTCATCCGTACACCAACACAGGGCTACGCAATCCAGGAAACTGTGTGTTTCCTGTTAGGAGGCCCGGGATTGGGATGAGTATAACCGGCTGTTACACCCAAAACATTCTCGGACTATCTCCGTGTCTGCAAATTTATCCACCCCATGTTCATCTGCGATTGGCGGGACTCGACCCTTGAGGTTTTCATTTTGGTTGCTCTTGCCAGAAGTTTACCAGTTTTCTGTCCTTTTCCGTATTGCCGCAACGCTGTCCTCCCCCATACGAATTTGGCCTCCCTCTATGCTAACTCGTTAAATTCCTGCAGGTGTTTCAGGATCTCTGCCTGCTCTTTGTGTGATGGCGTGAGTGTTACTGATTGTAGTGCCTGTATGCAGTTCTATTTACTGGCCAGTTCCCATCTAATTTGTCGTAATATCCCGGATACCCAAGATATAACTTCCCCTCTTATTGCACACTTGAAGCTCTCCCAGAGAATCATCCCCTCTAACTCTACTGATCCCACATTGGTTTCAAAGAATGTGTCTATTGCCTCCACCAGGCTGTCTCGGAACAGTGTGTCGGTGAGACCCTCACTTTTAAATATCCAGGGGGGTCTCCCTCTCTCGCGACCCACCAATCTACAGTCATCAACACCGGGGCATGATCTGATAATGTGCAGGCAAGGATTGTTGTTCCTGTGACCCTAATCAACAATGTGTGTGAAGCCAAGAAAGAATCCAACTGTGACGCAGAGCTATGGACTGAGAAGTAGTGTGTGTATTGTCATGTCCCTTGGTTCCTAACCCTCCACACATCTTCAAATTCCCATGTCAGACACATACCCTGTATCTTATTTGTTCCCTTGGTTACCGGGCGAGGGCCATCCCCTGTTTGATCCCCGGTCGGGTCCTTGACTGCGTTGAAGTCCCCGGCCCAGATAATCTCCCCATGTGAAAGTTTCCCTAATTGAAGCTCAATCCAGTCTAATGTCTCTACCTTGTCTCTTTTGGACCGTAGTAGTTGACCAGGGTGTATAGTTTACCCTGAATAGTCCCCTGCACCACAAGACCCCTCCCCTCTCTATCTTTAATCATTGTGATCTGGCGGAACCCGACAGAATTATGGACAAGAATGCATACCCCCCCCTAGGAGTAGGAGGTGAAGTATCCCCAGCTTCTCCCAAACCTGGACTCAATCGCTGGTGTTAAGTGAGTCTCCTGTAAAAAATGTATATTCCCACCTGATAACGCTGTAAGTATAGCAAGACCTTCTGACACTTGCATGGGCAGTTCAGCCCTCTAACGTTCCAAATAACACAGTTAACTGTCACCATCATTGTGTTTTTCAGAATGCAAATACCTTCCGGCTTGCTTACACCAGGAGTAGTCTAAGCTCATACCCTCCCGTTGGTGACCATGATGGGACGTCCTATGAGTCAGTTGTACCTTTAAATTCACACTCCCCCCCCCTTTCCCCTTGCCTCCCCACCCCCACGGACAACCCGAATTGGTCAGTACACTGAACCCCCTGCCTCTCCCTCCACTGATCCCCCCAAACTTATCAGTGTGATTCCCCCTCCATCCCATGCACACAACTGAAGCTTCCACATGACGGGTGGCTTGGAGCACAGCTATCCTCCACAACTCTGTTGTCACATTCGTGACCCGGCTGCCCTCGGATCCAGTTGCCCACTTTGTCGTTTGCACTGCTTAAGGATACGTTACTCCATTTGTGGTTTCATTGTTCTTGCGTTGTCTGGGGTTCCTTGGTTGTAATTCCAGAAAGGCTTTGGCTTTTTCCGGAGTTTGGAAGAAAATTGCTCGTCCCTCGTGTTCTATACGCAGCTTGGCCAGGAACAGCATGGCATAACGTCTATCCCTTTCCCACAAATGCTTCTTGACTTCCATGTATGTTCTCCTAGAGGCTTACACCTTATCCGAAAAATCTGGAAAGAGTCCAATTGTCTCTCCTTTATGGGTAACAGTTACCCCTTTTCTGTGGCTTTGTGAAGAGCAAGATCTCTGTCCCGATAGTTTAACATGCAGGCTATAATCGGGCGTGGTGGGGTCCCGGGGATGGGTTTCTTCCCAGTCGGCACTCAATGCGCCCTTTCAACTATGAATACCTGCAAGAATACCTCCGGTCACAGCATTTCTCGTAGCATCTCTTCCACCAGGAGCTCAATATTTCTCTGCTCCACTGACTGGGATATCCCAACTATCTTATCCGCAGGTTATAGGTATAGACCTAGGCTCCAAATTCTCCTGTTTATCAGCAAGCTCCTTTAGAGCCCAATTCACCAGTCTCATTTCTCTGGCCGTGCTTGTGGACTCATCCTGACGTTAGACATTCGCCCCTCCACCTCATCGAGCCTCTCCCCGTGTTTGTCAAGACGGACCTGCATGTGGTTCACCTTACAGGTGAGAGTATCCATTTTCCCATCCAGGGACATTATACTACTCTGCAGCTGATTGAACATTTCTTTGATATCTTGAAACACCCCCACAGGGTCCTGGGGGGTGAGTTGGGGGTGCCCATATAGGGATCCTTGCATCGGCCTGTCGGTTTTTGTATGAGAGGGTGTGTCAAAATGTAATTTAGACTGTTGTTTTCCTCCTTTACCTGATTTTGACATCTCAGTATTGTGCCAATACTGAACAGTGGGAACACTGTGTGTTGTATCCAGTGTTCGCTGTCGGCCTCCCACTTTCTAGTTTCTTCAGTCTACCCACTCCTCAAGAGAGCTGCTTAATTACTCTGTTGCCCTCTGGATTACTCCTTCACACCGGATAGTCTTTCCACCCTTTGCACCTTCAGGTCAGCCCTAAGAGATTGGGAGTCTAGTGGGGGGGGGGGGGGATCTTGTTTGTGACAGCTGATCCACTCACAGGTCTTCAACTGCAGACCTTCCTTGGTGTGGTGTTAACCTGCCCTTTAGCCAGCCCCTTGTGCTCCTGTCCTTTGCACCACCCGACGCCGCAACCACTCTGTGCTCGACCCGGGGGGGGTTTAATGTTTATTGTGGCACGGGACTACCCTTGGGCCTGCAGCCGTGGGTTATGTATCGCCTGTGTTCCTCTTCGGTTACCTCTTCTATTGTCCCACCAGGACAATTTCCCAATATTATCCCTGGTTTTGTTGCTGCGGTGGTGGCGGGGAGAGAACACAAGGTTGCCCCTACGGACTTCCCTCTGGGTAGGAGCTCCCCCGGGCTATATTATACAGTTGAGGACTTATAGTGATTTGTTCGGGACAGCCTCTATTGTCCCTCTCCCCTTTTGACCAGCTTGCTCCACCCAACGTTCTCCTCTCAGCCCTGGCTTTAACCTGTGGTTAGGCCAGGGAGTGACTTCCGTCTCTCGGCTGCAACCTTGCTGTCCGGGTGATCCCATTGTCAGTATATAGAGGCCACTATCCTCTGCGTCTTCCAGGGCCTCTCCCTGCATGTTCCTCCTTCCTAACGTCGGCCTCTTTGCAGTAGCTCTATCCAAGTAGTCGTTCCCAGTGGGGCTCCCCTTTGCCTCCAGCAGAGCATGTCATACCTCGCTTCCGGATTTGCCTTTGACTCAACCTCTCATTGGGGGCTGGAGTGTCTACCCCTTCTGAAGACGAGTTAAAACAATTCAGTGCCATCAGCGCCATCCTTATGAAGGCCGTTATGGATTCTGACCGTCCCTCAGCTGGGCACCATGATCAGTAGGTACGTGGATCCCGATGAGCGCTGCTCCCGACGGCGCCGAACCTCAAGGCCGTTGGGCGTTCCACGCTCTATGTGCTTGGCCTCTCTAGGCTGCCCGACCGGGTCAGGGGCCTCGGTTGGAGCTCGCAGGGAAACAGGGTATGTGTGTACTCATCCACTTGAGCACGGCACTGGCACTTCCCCTTCCTCGATATGCCGGTGCCGCTGCTGGCTTCCCTCTTGTTCCGGCAGTATCTGGTCAGTTCGGGACAGACTCAGCTGCTGTGCTTCGTGCCCGAGGTTGGCTCCTCCTCCGTTGTTACCAAGCTGATGCGCAGTGCAACTCTCAAGGTTGTGGTCTGTGTCTCTGTACACCGAGCACCGTCATGCCTCGGATTGTACCCCAACGTGGGTGGGGGATCCCATAGTGCGGGGCAGGGGTGTTGCTAGGTGTGAAAAAGACCTGGGCCTACGCTGATGTCGGAACTGTCGGGACTGGGGATTAGCTAGCCTTTTGGTTGTAGCTCCTGAGATTCTATCCAGGGCTACAACCAAAAGATCGGGAACTGTAGCCTCCTTAGCCCCCCCCCCCCCCGCCCTCAGCAACATCTCTGGTGCCGGGCTGTGTTTAGGGTATCAGGCCAGCCAGGAACCATCAGGATAATCTCCAGATTTATACAAGGTGTGTTGGAGCTCACAGGCTTGCGGCCATCTTTGCTGGGCTCTCTAGCGCCCTCCATACCTTTAAACATACTTTTAAACTTTAAAAGTAAGTAAATACACTGCTCTCCAAGGTCATAAAATAGTCTTTTATCATGACTGCGGCATCATCAAACATTCCAAGAACAAAAGCCTGCGCAGGGGATGATATCAAGAGACTCCTTATGTGGAAGCTAAAGGCTTAACTGCTGGCAACTTTTAATTGGTCCATGCCCACAATGATTAAGGTACCTAAATAGCCTGTGAGATGCAGAGGTGTGGACAGGGAAGGGCCTGAGAGGTTCCAGATGAAAATCGGCAAGAAAAATAAATGATTTTTGTTTGTTTGTATGTGTGGATTATATGCATGTATACATGTATGCATGCATGTATCCATGTGAAGGTGTGTGTAAGTGTGTATATGTATGTTTGTATGTGAGGTGGTGTCTAAGAGCATGCGTACCAAGAAATGCAGTGTGAATGGTGTACACGGGTGTGAGTACACATATGAATGAGAATGCAGTGTGAATGTTCTGGGTGCTCCTGTGAATGACAGAAGCTGTATGGGGGTATGTGTGTGTTTGCGCGCTGTGCGCATTGGAGCATGAACATTTTTTGCCAGGAGCATGGCATGTTTTACTGGCATTTTTGGGCAAAGCTAATCCAAATTGAGTGTTATTATGTGATGGAGGGGTTGCAGTAGGGGATGGGTACTGCAATGGGGCTGGTTGGGTCCTACTGTGGCATTGAATGTTGTACTCATATTAAGAATGAAGCCAGCTTTGTGAGTGTTCTTACATGGGGGAGGGAATGTTTCCTTAATGTGGCATGGCATTTTTTTTACTGGTGCTAAGGTCAAAGTCAACATGAGAAGTGTTCTTACATAGTCTGGGTGGGAGCCTTTGTGCAGCCCGTAAGGCAATGTTTTGTTATGATATTATAGGTTATTTATAACGTGCTTAATACCCAGAGGTTTCTAAGCGTGGACCCGGGGATCAAACCTGTGTTGCTCCGCGTCACCTTGCTTCCAAGGCGAGCACGTTGCCGCTGAGCTATCCTCCCGAGACCTGCTCCATGACATTTTCTACTGGCATTAGGGGGCAAATATAACATGATGAGTTTTCTTTTATGGGGGATTTGTATAATGATAATGATTTGTTATTTTCGCCAAAGCACTGTACAGAGAACATATTTATATAAAATGATCACCCAACCGAAGGTGGTACTCATTTATTGAACTCAGAAGGATAAAAGAGTGAGTGGGTCTTGCTGGGATTTGAACCTGTGCCCTGCAGATCCCACACAGATCACAGCAGCAAGGTCTCAACCTGCTGAGCTATTGTACAAGCTAACCAGAAAAGACATATTTTCTTACTGTGGCATGGCTGTTTTTTAACCGGCATTAAGGCAAAGCCAACAAGAGCATGATGTTCTTACGTGGGGATAAGGCATATATTGGCAGAGCCAGCATGAACATGTTTTGTTATAGCATCGTTACTGGCAACGTGGGCAAAGCAAAAATGAGTATTTTCTGATGTGGGTATACTGGCATATATAGGAGCACCAGTATGAAATTGCTCTTACAGCTGTGGGGTAGTGGCATACAGTGGGAAAAGCCATTATGAGAATGTGTTTAAAAATGCTCCTGTGCATTGTTGAGGACTTGGCATGTAATGGCCTTTTTATGTGTTACCCTACAAACCCAATTGTAAACTGTGTGGCTTTTTCCTACTGTATCACAGGAAGTGTACTGTAAAATTCACCATTTCAATCCCATATTTAAACATTTTTCTCTGGGAGAAAACGCCCCTGAACCCACCTCGGTTGGTTCGCTCTCCCTCGGTACGCTTGGTAGCTCCTACAGATTCGGTCAGCGGAAGAACAAGCTCAGTTCCCTCTTCGTGCTCCCCATAGGATGAGCCTTACTATGTTAGCTCAAGGCCCCACGTGTTACACAATCTTTGATACACCTCTGGTGAGTTGAAGGTGAAAAGTACTTTTAATGATGGGCCAAAGGAAGGCACAATATCTACTCATCCTACTGGGCTCCAGGGAGGGATCAACTGTGAAATAGGTTTAATGACCCCACTCACTACCAGCTTTCAAAACTGCCATCCAGCTCCCCCAAATATGTGTGGCTGGCTCCGCCCCTGGTACACACTGGTGGTGCTGTGCCACTGCTGACAAGCTAGAAGCAGCAGGGGCACAGTCAGCACTGCAGGTCAGTCAGGTCACATGCGCCCATCGCTGTCCCTGCACCCATTGTGTCTACGACAGAGCACCTGCGTGGCCGATTCTCGAGCGATGAGTATGAAGGACCCATTTCCCTGTCGCATGGAAAGTCAGAGAAACCGTGTGTCAGGTGTAACCAAGAGCTGGGCTCTGTGATCGCCAAGTTTTTCTTTTTAACCCCTTAACTGCAAAGCTATAGTCTGAAACTGCATCATTGTTAGAACTTGGGCAGAGAAAGCAACATGGGTCAGAGACTGGGCAAAAAGTAGCTTGAGATGTGTTTTACTGTACAGGTGTTTGTATGCATTTAGATCATCATTCTGCTTTTCTTTGGGCACGATTAGCATGATAGCCAAGGGGGCGGCATGTAAATATATTATTGTTTTGGCGGTCGCCAGATATTCTTTGGGTACAAACATCATGATAAAGGGGGTTAAACTGGCAATACAGTTTTGTCTCTGGTCTCATAATATTCTTTGGGCACAAGCAGCAAAAGTAAAGCGTGCCAGTGATAGCCTATGTTTTTGGGACTGCCTGCGTGGTATTCTTTGTGCACAAAGAGTATGACAAGGAGGTCAACAATGGCATATATTATTGTGACTGGCCTCTTGATATGCTTTAGGCAAAAGCAGAATGCCGGCAGCAGCCCTGGCATAAAGGTTGTGACAGGCCTTCTGATAGTCTTTGAGCACTTCTGGAATGAACATGTGTTTTACAGTGCCAATGATGGCAAAAGATTTTGAGACAGGACTGATGATTTATGTTGGACAAAATTACTACCATTAGAATATTTCACTTGTCCATCTATAGAACTGATGACAAGATTTATGGCTTTTTTAAAAAATGTGTCTGAAATCTGTTATACCATTCACTGTGATGATGCATTATTTTAATAAATTACTTGTGGATTAGCCCTAGAACATCAATGTTGGCTCTGATCAGGAAAAACATTTACACCCACTTTAATACAAAAAAATTCTCAAACCAGGACTGGATTTACCTGTTCAATGTGAATGGGAAAGACACACAGTGGTTTCACATCATGTGCCTGCTCTGTTAATAATAGAGGATATGTGTTGTGAGTGTACGAGGGAAGTTGTAGTGCTACTACTAGTACTATTCATGTTCCCAGTGAGAGAGCCTTGCAAGGTTGCTGCACACGCTAAAGGATCTAGCTGGGAAGGAAACTTGCACCGCTGTGGCCATATTGTTACTGTTTCTTAGTAATGCCGCTATCAGCGTTTGCCCAGTATTGTAGATGTTTATGACTGAGGAAAGCTCATAACTCTGCTTCCCCTTGTTGACCTGTTTGTTCTCTTTGTGATAAGGAAGCTTACAGTGTCCTGCCCATGCTGTTTTGTGTGCTCATGTGGGGCGTCGATGGTCCTGCTTGACTGATGTTCTTTCTTTCTAATTCTACTTGATGTTGTAAATGTTGATCTTCCGAGATCAGAATGTATTATATGAGAGATGTTATGTGTAAGAGAGTGCAATATATATATAAATATATGGTAGCGGCCATGTAGTTATGGTTAAGTTACTCAACCCATAGGGAGAGCATTTATTTTTTGGGAGGCTTATAACTTTGCCCCCCCCCGGATGAACCCTCACCAAACGTTGCTGAAAATGTATATGGCCTGCTTGGATTGATTCTGTGATGTGTGGTGAGGTTTCGACCAGGGGGGGGCAAAGTTATAGGGGGGAGTCCCAAAATGTGTGCTTTTCCTCATAGACGCAAACTAAAAATAAATTTGCTCACGTCTGCAGCCCAAACGGCTGGACGGGTTTTCACAAAATTTGTGGCAGGAGTGGTGTCCTGGTCCAGAAAGCATGCTTATGTAAATTTGGTGTAAATCCGTCCTTTAGTTTTGTTTTAAAACTGCAAAAAAGTAGGTAAAAATAAATATGTGATAGCTAGGTTCGATCCGCAGACTCAATTCCCTGTTTGTTCCGCAGACAGGCCTCCGATTGATCCAGGAGCCTTGTGATGTCCCCGGACATTGGCCGTGCGTGCTGATTGGATGGGGAAAAGCGTGGGGTGTGTCAGATTTTTGGAAACGGCCGCCATGTTGGATTCACGGACAGCGTCGTTGTCCACGGACTTCGCGGTATAATTATATTAGAAAACACAACATTGCACTTGTCAAACTATTGAAACAATCACTGGGGACGTGAGGGCTGATGAGGATGAGATGGGATATGGCAATAAAAAGCCAAACAATTGGTGTTTTCTCATCTAGGAGGTCCGCTAACAGTCTGGGGACAGCCCTGTGACGTTTGCGAACATCTCAGTTGTTCGGGGGCATCCATGCATATCTTTGCATTACAGGGTTGGTGAAAAGCAGTTTTTGGATGGCGTATAAATTTGGCGCCACTCAATGAAACTGCCTGAAATTGTGATATCATTCTAGACGTGACCTTGAATGGTTCTAAAAGGTTTGGTGCTGTTTTGCCAAGAGGGAACAAAATTAGAGGGGGTCTCAAAATATTTGAAAGGTTTATACATTTGGTGCTGTTTCACAAATCTGTACCAAAGTTTGCAAAAAGATTTAAGACCCAGATTTAAATGTTTTTACAAAGTCTAATGGGATTTTGTGAATAGGGTGTAAAATTAGAGGGGGGGTATCAAAATTTTAGAGGCCTTATAACGTTGTTGCCATTTGCCAAATGTGCACAAAAGATTTTAGAAAGATTATAGACCCAACCTTGAATTTTTGCTGCAAAGTCTGAATGGGTTTTGTCAACTGGGAGCTAAATTGTATAACTATTATATATACGTACAATTTGACACTTTTAAAAAATAAAGCATGGATGGATTTTCAGGAATGTTGTGCAAGGAGCATTGGCAAGGACCTGAAAGCATGGTTTTGCAAATGTGTCTGTGTTTTATTTTTTGAAAAGTGTCATAATCTAGATACAAAAATAGTGATATACCTTTGGTGACTGAGGTATAGCCGGTGGCCCTGGGCACTGGCTAGATTGTCCAAGTCATAATCTGGCTACTGGCTAAAGTGGGCATGGCCACCAGGGTCTGGCTATGTGGTCAAGATTTTCAAAATCAGGATAGGTTTCAATGGGAAAATGCTCACTGTGCTCAGAGAGGCACAGCTTCACCTCACTGATGAGGCCCAGCAAGGCTGAAACACGTGTATTGGGTTGCTGTTGATACTCTTGTTCAGAAGAGAATTGCCATAGCATTTCGGTGCTGGACTGCCCATGTGGGCGGGACAAAGACTGATATGCAAATGGATATTTCCCATCTGTGAAAGGTACAGTGAGCAAAAAGCACATGTCTGTGAACTCTCAAAGTGGTTAATAACCACTGAACAGGTTATCATGCCGTGTTCTTTCGAGAGAGGGGCGCCTGCTACCTTTTTTGGAAAATAAATTTTGCCTGTGCTATAATTCTGTCCATGGCTACAGCCCAAAGTGCTGCACAGGATTGCATCGACAGATCGCTGTGACTATCACTGCATACACTCCAAGACAATGGTAATCAGCAGATAATGACTAAGCACGACAAACCAGGTGCCCACCTGGTCCCCAGGCCAACCCTTGAAATCATTACCCAACCATAGTGGGACAAGATATTGGGATTGGATGCCGAACTAATTTCCACAACCTCACAGCAATGACTGGCCCACAATCCACATGCCTTGAGAAAGACTATAGAGAGTCGAATTACGTGTCGGATAACTTCTAACAATAAACATAGCTTCAGGAATGGTTTTGAAGACTGCTTCATTACGACAACCGTTACTTATTGAATAACCCAGTGCTGAAGTGAACAGGGCTCGGTCTCCTATTCGAAACCTAACACTTGAAAAAGGAAGGGCACCTTCACAAAAGAACCCCATCCCTAGCAGCAGGGTAATCGGTTCAAAGTACTAGATGAAGCACAGTGATCTACCCATTCTACCACCCTGCATTTACTTGATAATGGTGTACTCTGATTTGATGTTTGGGGCATGCAGCATGGCCGAACCCTAAGTTTGAATGGGAAGACATATTCTGCTTCCAGCTACAGCTGAAGTGCTGTACTGAATGTCAACAAACCTGCGTAAGGAGCATCAGCAAGGACCTTAAAGTATGGTTTTGCAAATCTGTTTTGTGTTTTATTTTTCTAAAGTGTCGAAATGTAAGAACAAAAAATAGTGATATAAGTTTGGTGCATGGACAATGGGCTGGCCCTCGGCAAGGACGAATGCCTACTCTGAGTTACTTAATGGGGCAGGGCTGAAGCTCTAGGAAGAAATTGGAAAAAGTATTCTGTTTGCAGCTGCAGTCCGGAGTGCTGGACGGGATTGCAGCAAACTTGCGCAAGGAGCATCTGCAAGGATCTGAAAGGATGCTTCTGCAAATCTGTCCAGTGTTTGATTTTTTTGAAAAGTGTGGAACAATAGTGATATAACATTTTTGCCGTGGGTTGTGGCACAAAAAATAGTGATATAAGTTTGGTGCATCGACAATGGGAATAGCCCTCAGCAAGGATTAATACCTACTCTGATTTACTTATTGGGGCATGCAGCATGGATGATGCTATAGGTTTAAATGAAAAAAAATAAATGCTTGCGGCTGCAGCCCAGAGTGCTGGATGGGATTGCAGCAAAGTTGTGCGAGGATCAGCAGCAAGGACGTGAAAGGATGCTTTTGGAAATCGGTCCTGTGTTTTACTTTTTTGAAATTGCCGAAACAAAATTTGTGATATAACTTTTCTGCCGTGGGCAGGGGGCCTGGCATTTCTGGCATTCAGCAAGTACAAATGTCTACTCGGATTTGCCTATTGAGGTTTATAGTTGTTTCATATATGTTAAAAGAGGAATTTTTAATAACTTATATAAAGTCATGTAACATTATGAAACATTTGTATTTATTAATACATATTCAATTGGCAGAAAGAAATGTTACGGTTAAGATATACCCCACCCTTGGGACTCCTCTGCCCTAGAAGTTAGCTAGTAGCCTCCCATCTTGGCATCCCTTGGCCCTCCCCTCCTCATTCCTATGAGCACTTGTCCATCTGTACTTCCCCTTTTATTTATGCAATTCTGACACTACACAATTTTATAGGAGCACTGTGTGCAATTTATTTGGTATAATTATGGGAAATGTAGATGCAAAAGATTTGTAGAACATTGTTAAGTGGCAGTTGGTGGGTGGAAGTTCAATATGTGATAGGCTATGTGTAGAGTTTTTTTAAGTGATTGGTGGCTATATGGGTGAATGGTTTAAAGCAGGCAATGAGGGTTGTTACAAACATAACCGTAAAAAGAGTAGAAGGGCTGCTTTGTGTGATGATGTGCATGTACAATCTAGGTTTCCTAATAAGGCATGGGCTAGACAGGGGAATGTCGAGACTGTGAATAGTTATAAATTGCAATGGATTATGGTGTTTATTGTATACTAGAGAGAAGAATTTTGTTTCTGTGCTTTTTTGTGTTTATCTAGTATACAATTGTCCATTATTTCCATTAGCATAGTAGCAAATACTAATGGGAATGTTGGAGATCTTCTTGAATCTAACTACTTTACTGAAAAATGTAAAGTAGATGGAGTCCATAAGCTTATTTTTTAGTTCTATTTTTTAACTGTGAAAGGTGGTTCCTAAAGAGAAACCTTTATTGATTTATTTTTTTATTGATTTGCAGTAGAGTCCAGAAATTAAGGTGGGGGGCAAATGAGGTAAAGGGCACCAACCACACATGTGGAGGGGTAGGTGGCCATCAGAAGATGTTGCTCGTGTGTTAAATCTAAGGTAGAGGGCCGTGTTTCTCATGCTCCTTGATTACAGCTTCAAAAGCACTTTGAAATGGCTCCCCCTGCAGAGTGGTGTGTTGCAGTATATGCAGAGTACTGTTGTTTTCGAAACATATGAATCAACAGCCTCTTTTATTGCTTGCAAAGTAGCTGGTGGATTTTTGTGTCCCACAGAAGTAGGCTCTGTGGTTACAGCATTGGTTGAGGAAGATGTGGTAGAGGAAGACAGCCTACTACTTCCTAAGAAAGGAACAGCCTTTCTAAGAGCATTGCAGTGGTTGGATTTGGTGTGGCGGTGCATGGAATTCGTCCCATAGGAGTACTGCCCAGGTTGTCTGCGAACTTTGCACTCAGTGCATTTCACTTTGGTAGCTTTAGCCTTTGGTACATTTACAACAGTGGTAAAGAACTTCCATACCCATGATTCTCTCTGAGGTGCTAGAGGTAGGCACTTCTTCCACCTCATCTTCCTGCTCTTCTTGATTGTCTTTTTAAGTATTGTGCTTCTTTCATTGTATAGGTCCTCCAGCTGGTGGTGGTGGCTCTTGGGGAGGAGGGATGGCAATAGCTGATGCCATTTTGTAAGATAAATAGCAGTTTTCCTAATATTCTTCTAAGTATGTGCTCTGTGCTATATCCTTAAGGGATAATGAGTAAGAATAGGTGTAGGAGCTGTGCAAGGGTACATTTTCAGCTTCAAAGTTCCTGGATGAGCTGAAATATGCAGTTCCAAACTGTTCGCAAAGCATGGACCCATTTGCAAAGTGTGGACACGTTTGCAAGCATGTCATCATGCCGCGCACAAGCGCGTGATCACATGACACTGTCCGAAAAGTCTGTGATGATGTCAGATGTTAGCAAATATCAGTGAATGTAAAAACAGTGGAAAAAGTAGCATAAAGTGTATAGAAGTATTCAAAATGATGCTAGAAGGTGGGGAATGGCAGTTTTAAGGTGAAACTTTCTAAATTGGAGAACAATGTTGCTATATTGGAGTAAGTTGTAGCACATTAGGGTGCACTGGTAAAAACCCATGAAATTCACTGAAAAAACTTTGTTAAAGGGACGTTATGGTTAAATTGCTATAATAAAAACTCATGAAATTCAATGAAAAAATTGTGTTAAAAGGACGTTATGGTTAGAAGTAAAAACGAAAAACCCGACCCTGCACTGTTAAGACAAACACTCAGTACATGAAAGATGACATCACAAATGTCATTTATGACATCACTGATAACATCACATATTAAAATAATTTTCTTTTTTTTTTATTTATTTATAGACTTTTAGTTTTGTAAAAGAAAACAAACTTTTTGCCATTCCTATTCCCATTCCCAATCCCCAAACCCAAGTCCTCCTGCATTTTGCATCTGAGGTTGTGCAGACAAGGGTTGTTTTTCTGCAGATTCTGGGGCTGTGCCATTTGGCAGTTCCAATGTTTTCGGTGGATGTGGTAAAATCAGGTCCATAAAGTTAATCACACCACAGGTTAACTGTACATTTGTCCCCATAATCAGATGGCTCCACCATTCAACCATGTTATCATTTTTCGGGGCGTAGCGTTCTAGGTGCAAGGAATGTTGTCTGGCGATCTGCGGACATTCAATTATCAGGTGTTTAGTAGATTCCGTCTCTTTCTGACAGAAACGACATGTGTCGTGCTTCGACGCGGGATCTTTTATTTTCATCAGCCGCTCCTTTGTGTTGTAGAGAGTGAGGCGTAGTCTTAAGAACTGATTCCGATGGTAATTTGAAGGAAATTTAGCCAGATACTTTGGCAATACATCAATTTTTTGCGAGCACAAGTCTAAATCTAATGCCAAAGCTGATGCGGTACGTTGTTCTGCATTTACGATCCACTTCCATTGTTTGAATTTTTCTTTTGTCAATTGTGGTATCTTTATGACCAGAGACATTTTTATATCGGCCTCTTTCAGAATGGCTAGTAATTTCTCTTCCCGACTATTTATTAGTGAGGCAGTTGTGTCATGATTTGTATTCGCTAGAATGAGGTATGCTTTTGATACTGGAGATATTCGCATTTACCTTAGAAGTACTATTGATTTCCACAGTACAGTAGTATGTAAGGATACGAGACCTAATTCGTGCCTCAATGCCACCATTGAGACACATTGTGGAAGATGGAGAGCCTTGCGCCAAAAGCAACCCTCTAATTGTGACCAAAAACTTGTGCTGATATTCCACCCTGTTTCGCTGCCAAAGCATACCGCCGGGGTCACATTTTGTCGGTAAAAGGTCATTAATGGTTGGAGGGAAAATTTTCCATAGTTTGTGTGCAGTTTTCGTCCTTGCATAAAATGTTGGTAACAAGATGTAAGGGGTTATCGGGAGATATATCATAAACTACTTAATGTGTTAAAGAATGTTCTCATCTAAAGAAAACATTATATTTGAGTGGTGGTGTTAATACAGGAACCTAATCATACATACACATAGGCAATGGCTGCAGCATGTGCCAAAAAAGTACAATATTTTTAATCGGGTAATTTCCGATTGTAAAATAATAAATGCTACCTTATCAAAGTTGTGCATAATGGTAAACATGGATAAATAGCTAAGAATTTCAAACTTACGACATACTTGTGTTAGTACAAAAATACATATAAAAACCAAGAATGCATACAAATTAGAGCCACATACAGGGAAACTAAAATAAGGAAGAAAGAAACAACAGCACAAAAAAATGACAATAACATTAGAGTTGATCATGTGCACAAATGAATTGTGTGTATATGCACTATGAGGTCAAAGCAAATTCTATGGAAAGTTCTTGAAGAAGATATAAGAAGGTTAATGTGTATTTAGTCGCTTGGACTTAACTTTTACCCCACCAAAGCATTTGACTACGTCCAGGCACACCTTGATTTAGATAAATTTATCCGAAAGATCAGACTTAAGACATTTTTTTCTCTAAACCCTACCATGCCAAAACCACCAACACCTCGTATGGGCCGTACTAACCTTTTGATCTCCGATATTCCATCTCTTATGGATCTGGCCTGCCTTGAAGATTCTGACTTTGATCCCTCCAATGCTTGTCTTGCTGATTTTGACATTGACCCTGACTGGGATGTACACACCAAACTCAAGGTTAAATCTAAACTTAATCGACAGTTCCCCGTTGGTGGATGTATCGAAGCATTTTACGATTTGTGTATTAGTGTTTTCCGAAAACTACGGAGAAGTACCATCAAGAATAAACACAATCTCACCTCTGCCGAACTTATGGCCATCGGCGAACTACAAAGCCTGCCGAATATTATCATCAAACCGGCCGATAAGGGGTCAAACATTGTAATTCAAGACCGAGTACATTATGTGGCGGAGGCCAATCGTCAACTCAAGGATCGACTATGCTATGCCCAATTTTCAAAAAATCCTTTTGGTGGCATACAGTCAAAACTTACAAATTTGTGTACTAATTGGGTTGACATTGGCCTTATTGATGATGATTTTGTTAAATTTCTTGTTCCCTCCTGTTACACTATACCTACTATCTATTTTTTACCCAAAACTCACAAATCTCTTATTCATCCACCGGGGAGACCTTTTGTTACTTTATGTGGTTCCCTCCTTGAGCATTTGCCACAGTTTGTTGACGAAACCTTATTTCCTCGTGTCAGTTTTACCCTCTTATTTGCGGGATACCAAGGACTTTTTGCAACATATTTCTAACACACCCTGGGAGGATGGTCTGCTTCTAGCAACCCTTGATGTTGTCTCCCTTTATACCTCCATTGACCATCAAGTTGGTATGGGAGCTTGTAAATATTTCCTTGACACCCGCTCACTGAATTTTCATAGTCACAGTTCCATGATCCTTGAAATGCTGTCCTTCTGTCTAAATAACAATGTCTTTTTGTTTGAGGGTTCCTTTTTCAGTCAGGTAAGGGGCACCGCCATGGGCAGTACCTTTGCCCCCACCCTATGCAAACTTGACCATGGGATGGTGGGAGGCCACTTTTCTCAGTGATTTGCTTGCATTCTGCTTTGCCACACATATTGTCGCTTGGTGGCGATACATTGACGATGTTTTTGTCATATGGAAGGGGACCGAAGTTCAGTGGCAATCATTTGTGAAACATATCAATACTAACATGTCTAATCTGCGTTTCACAGAGTGTAACAGCATGACTGAAATTGTCTACCTAGATGTAGTTGTGACCCTTGGAAGATCTGGTTTTCACACAGCACTACACAAAAAACCCTCAAACACTGGTCTACCCTTACATGCAACTAGTTGTCATCCTACGTCATTTAAACGTAGTATTCCATATGGTGAATTCATCAGATATCGCAGGAATTGTACAGATCTAGCATCCTTTGACCACCACTGTGTCTTGGCGGCTCTAGACTTTGTCAAGCAAGGCTATGAGTGCAAAATCATAGAAATGGCCTATACTAAAGCACGCGGACTATGCAGGGACCATTTATTGTACGGCATTAAGCCTGCTAGAACTGCCGTCGATGATGAACCCCGACTTATTGTCATATTTGACAATGCCTCTAACTATATCCACAAAATCATAGAGCGACATTGGCGGGTTCTCACCGTTAATAAAGACTTATGCCCTTTACTTTTCAAACGTCCAACCATCACGTACAAACGTGTACCCTCGCTCAGGGATAAACTAGTCTCTAGTTTTTTGTCACATATTAACACCAATACCTCTCTCATGAAATCATTGATGGAATCCCCCATAGGCTTTACCAAATGTTCTAAATGTAAGGCCTGTGCTCATGCCACTGCATGTAAATCCTTTCTACATCCTGTCAACCAATGCAATCAGTTAATCAAGTATTCGATGAACTGTGATACTGCCTTTGTGGTTTATGTTCTTTCATGTCCCTGCATGAGATGGTATGTCGGGAGTACCACATGTAAGCTTAAGCTCAGAATATTGCAGCACCTTAGGGCAATTAAAAACTCAGATCCCGCATACCCTATGGCCAAGCACTTTAAGCAAGAACATAATAATGACCTCGCTCTTCTTAAATTTTTTGCAGTGGCACACATTCCGATCCATCCTAGAGGTGGAGATCGCGTGCTAAAACTAAGACAGCTGGAGACCAGATTCATTTTGGATTTTGACACCAAGTTCCCTAATGGTCACAATCTCGACGAGGAGCTTTATACGTTTTTGGGTACATAAGAGAGTATTTATCCCCTGCTGTTCTTTGGACTGGTTTGCCTTCCTCTACTAATCCTTTTGATTATATTTAGTTGACGGGATTGTTTTTTTCATTGTATATTTTTTGGCAAAAACAAAATGCTTTTTTCATTTCACTGATCAGTCCCTGACCTGTGTTCAAGTTTCATCTATTCTCTTTACCACTATGGTGGCTACATTATCATTATGGTTTGTAATTGGGATTGGCTTTATTTTCAAGTTGCTGCATTCACGACCTAGGAGGACATTAGGCACATTGTATTCATTTTTTCATTGTAGTCTCTGGTGTTCAATAATATGGTATTCTATGTCACCCTCTCCACTATGGTTACTTGGTTTCTTTGTTTTTCTAACTCTTTATTACAATATATTTTTATTTGTGCATTTTGTATAAGTTTATTTCAAATTTGTTTTCCTTTGTTCAGGTACTCAGTCAGGCCTAAAAAAGTTTACATCTATGGGTCTCATGCCCGCATTATAGAGTTATAGTCATGTGTAGGCTGTCTGCACAGTTCTCATTTGCGATGTGCTGACGATACAATCTGCCAATTTTCCTGCCATATTGCTGCTAATTGTGGTTGCCTACGTGACTTTGCTTATTTGCACATTTTCATGTTGCTCTTGATTGGCTTGCACTTGCACTTTATGTCAATATTGGTTAGAGTATGAAATGCTTTTTGATTGACTTGTATAAATTATTGTTGCCTTGCATTTTATTACCAGGACTGTATTTTTGTTCTTTTACACATATTCATGTTGCGATCATGATGGATCTTTGATCATATTGTACATGCTTTCATGCTTGCATTTTTGCACAAGATCTATGGTTTAGTTGGCTTATAGAAGCCATTATTGGCAGGCACTTAGCCACCGGAACTGCAATGTTGCTCTCTTTGCACATATTATTGTTACGAATGTGATGCAATGTTTGCCATCCTGTACATACTTATGCTGCTATCTTGCTTGTTTGCACAAAGCCATATTGTCCTTTCTGGATGCCAGGGTGGCACAGTCTATCTCTCTTTGTATAGTCTGTGTCGATATGCATATACAGTTTGCTTTGAGAGGACATACTGGTTGGCCCTTTTAACTTCCATGTATATGATGGCATTATGTTGCTTTTTAGCCTGATTTACAATTGACTGACCGATTCATATAAGATGCAATCTGATTTATGCAAGCGCACTATGCATTCACTTAATTACCAAATATGTATTGTAATACCTTGTTTTTAACCAGTAATACACAGTGGAAATTGGGGTGCATGGGAATCGGCTCAAATGGCTATTTTTCGGTATTTGACCATTTGTTTGTCTGGGATGCCTTTGGTCTTTATATTTAAAGCTGGTATAATTTGATTATTCAATTGACCTCTTCCATCGATCTTTGCTTGTTACATTGCTGGCTAAGATCCGACTTTCCCTTCCAACATGGCCGCCATTGAATCAGTCCCTGTATGCACCCCTATTTCAATTGGCATAGATGATGGACTACATTCTTTCTTAACTGTGTCTTTGTCCTTTGTTGTGTTACGTGATCAAGCGCTCAGTTGAGCGTGAAACGCGTTGTAAGCAGGTCGTGCCCATAGGCGTCCTGCCTCTGTTTGTTTTGCTGTTTCCCCAGCCGTTTGTTCTGCACATTATGTGCAGTTTTTTTCATTAAATGACTTCCGACTATCCCGTGTGGGCTGCGTTTCTTTTCCTTCCCTTCTGGGATTGCAGGATTTTACTGGGTCCACGGAGAGTGCGGTATATATATATATATATATATATATATATATATATATATAGCACCTTTTAAATTTTGAAAATTCTCATTGTGTTAGGAAAGATTTCCCTTAGGTGCAATTGTCCCTCCATTTATGGACCCCACAAACTTGTTGCTTTTGTTTGGCTAACCTTACCCGACATTTCCATTGGAGCACATCTGATATTGGGAAACTGACACGTCCTTCAGCCTGTCAGTACTGGGAAACTATGTTTCCCTTAGTCTTTGACTAAGTTTCCATTACTTGGTAACTTTTTATCTATGTGCCAAGTACCTTCCAGTACCGTGCATAGGGGTCCTTTTGTTTTGTGGCCCTAGACACCCTCTAAGGATTTTTTAGAGATTGTACAAGTATGCCTAACTGGTGGCAACAGTTTACTTTTTATAGTGTTTGTACTTCTTTTTATCGAACCATATCGCGTTTACCTCAAGACTGTGGCCAATGCCGAAAATGTCTGTGCCACAAATTCTTTTGTTGTTTGGCCATTTTGTCTCTTTGCCTTCCCCCAGGTCGAGTCGACCCAGGAATTCCTTATTTGGGCATGCAGCCTCCCGTGAAAACCGAAACTTTTGCGGGCTCCTGCATGTCACTTGTGCTAGTGCCCAGGAAGAGGATTGGGACTGTCTGGTTCCAATCCCCACTACTGGTGCCAGTATGTCTGGTATGCCTGAATGACTGGAACCACTGTGGGCCATGATTAGCCCATGCCTGGCGTGGAGGCACGAGAGCAGATCTTTGATTGGTTATCCCAGATTTGAGCGTGAAACAAATCTTGGATAAGAGAAGGGGCTCTGCTTCCACGTGACCTGAAGTTCACACTGAACTACAGAAGGAGCCAAGTATCCTGAAATGCTAAAGCAGACCCATGGAACTGCCAGAGATGTGTTGGAAGATTTGGTACCCTAAGCCCGCTGTTGTCCCGTCAGAACCCTGTTTTTGCATCGATCACTGAAGGCCTGCAAGGGTGCTTCGACCCTACTCTCGGCACCGCCTGATAACCCTCTAATAGAGCCTCTTCGGAAGTGTTCCTGGGCCACCCAGTGAACGGGCCAGCTCGAACACGCGGTATCGCCTAGGGACACTGCAGTCCCAAGTTGACACTCGAGACTTAAGGAATCACCAGCTTGTGGTCCTGGGCCCTCTCCTGCTAGTCCTAGCTCCGTTGGGTCATGATTTAAGAGAGTGTGCCACACCGCGAGCATTTGCAGTCCCTGTGTCACCCTGCTGTGGTGACGGTTGTTGTAGGAGCTTTGCCTGCCTGCCCCCTGTGCCCTGAGAAGTGCTGGACTAGAATTGTCCTCTTTTCTTAATCGAGAACTGAGAAAAGGCTACTGTCCCGCCACAGACGATTGTCCCATCCCGCAATCGCTGAGAGCTGGAGCATCGTGTAACTGCAAAGATTGAACCTACAAGTGACCTGGCCTAGACTGGCAAAGTTTGGCCCGGATTGTGTCGAGCATCGGTGAGTATTTGCATCACTTACCGGTGGCCCCCTGGCACAGCCATTGTCCTTTAAGCACGAGAATCCCTAAAAATATACTCCCCTTAACTGGGCTAGCCTTCGCTCCCTAGCTATTCCCGAAACTTGAAAGTTACTCTGCCTGCAAGGGTAGACCCTCCTCAAATAGTAGGACACTGTTCTTCATAACCTCAAGCCCCTTCCTGAACTGCTACAGCTCCCTGAAGAGGACCTGCTTTCTCTCATACGCACAACCACGCGTTTTCAGCGCACTACTGTACTTTTGAACATAAGTTCTCCCCACTTCATAGGGCTGGACTGCTTAAGTTAGGGATCGATTCTGAAGAACTGCCTAATGCCATTTTTGTGTTAACTTACCCTTATGTTGCAGGTTGTGGTTGTGTTTTCCCCTTTACTGCATTAGGCAAAACGTAATTGTATACGTGGTAAATAGTGAAAGGCGTGTGTGTTAACTGTTTGATAATACTGTGATTTACTCGTGTTTAATTATTACAGCCTATAATAAGTGTATGTGCATTTTTTATGTACACTTGTTTTAGCGTATTCTGTGGAGTTTTACTGTGTGTGCTCATTGTGGGCTTCCGTTCACTCGCACCCCTCTTGAGACTTAGTCTTAACCACCTGCCAAGCTACCGTGATTGGGCTGGCTTGTCCAGAAGGTTCCACTGTTCCACTAAACTAGGGTGGCCTCCTAAACTTCTGCCACACCAGGTCAGAGTTTAGAAATCCATCTTAACCGTCAGTGAAAATAAAAACTAGCCTAGACATGTCTGTGAACAAAAACAAGTGGCCCAGATATGTGATGTTATCACTGATGTCATCAATGACGTTTGTGGTGTCTTCTTCTTAGCAGTGCAAGGTGGTGTTGCAAGTTATGGTTTCTTAGATTACTATAAATGATGAATTTCTGAGGTTTTTCGGTTTTACTTGTAACCATATCCTCTCTTTAACAAAAATGTTTTAATGAATTTCATGGGGTTATATTAGTGTAATTTATCCGCAACGTCCCTTTAACAACGTTTTTCAGTGGATATATATATATATTTTTTTTAAAAGCACATAATACACAGGCTCTTGCAGTGATGGTACCTTAATTAGGATAACTCATATGATAGCTCATATGTGTGTCTTCCACAGCCAATAGGCAGAAATATGAGTTAGCCCAATGAAGCATAATCTCTGCAAGACCCTGTGTTGTTTTTTTGCTTTTATTAAAAGTAACACGCTGCAGAGTATTTCAGAAAGTGTTAACACATTTTTATTTTAAGAGTTCATTTTGTATCCTCTCTTCTGCTTGTTTCCCCAACCTGTCGCCTATGTGTTTGACTATGAAATGATGTGTTGGTGGCAGATCAATACATGTTGGAGATTATACCTTCAAAGAGGGCGTTTGGTGAGGCCTCTCTTTCGCAAAATAGCCATTAACGAGCGGATGGGAAATAGATCTACGTAAAACGTGCCCGTAGTAACAGGATGCCTGAGCAGCTTCCCAACTGCCCACGACAATGATGGCCCGCTCCCCCAAAGGCAGAGCACTCAGGCAGCGCGTGTGATGGCTACAGTGCATGCAGGCAGCTGGCAGAACAAATGAATCCGATAATTGAATGAAAGAAAGAAAGAAAGAATCCGGGCTCCCCGGGGACCGTCTGCAGTTCTGCTCATCGCCCCCATTGCATTCTGGGTGTTTGGGCCTGGCTGTGATTGCGTTCTCCAGAAACACGGCGTGCACGCCCAGGCTACTTAGATAAAGTGCTGACCGCAGGCAACAGCTGGCACGAGAAATGATCTGACGAAGTCCCATATGGGGGCACTATTGAGTAGCATTTGCAGGCTATGTAATGCTTTCCCGTCATGTCTGCTCTCAGAAGGGAGATCCACCCACATAATGCTTTAAAGTCATAACGATGGCAATAAGGGGGGCTATACAAACATGCAATAACGTGACATAAACGAAGGAGAGGGGTAGCAGCGCGAAGAGCAGCCAAACCGGGGCAGCTCGAATGCCGGAACACTACTACCAAAAAGAGTAACCAGAACATTAGTTATTGCGTGAACCCAGAATGTATTTCCCATTTTCATTATTTGTATCTAGTCTGGTGTGTTGATCTCAATGATAAGGAGACTATAAAGAAAGGAAGGGGCCATCCAGCTTAATGTTAAGTGGGAAAGAAATGCTCTCCATTTGACGATTTCTGTCACGACACAGAACTGGCGTCCAGAAGCTGTGTTTTTTTAAGGGTGCACATCCATGCATCATGGGAGAGGAATTAGCATAGCCACAGAAAATAGCAGGGGCTTACAGAATGTGTAAAAATACCTCATGTGGTAATTTACAACTGCTGAGAATGTCTCTCGACCAGTGGCGTCGCCAGGAATCAAATTTAAGAGGGGCACAGAGGGGGCCACAGACAAAAGTGGGGGGGGGGGGCATAGACAAAAGTAGGGGGGCGACCTATAAAAGGGTAATGTGTGATGTCAGAAGCACTCCTAAAGAGAATCTTTAGTGCACACCAATGATCACACCCTGCTGCAGCTCCCCTCCCACCAGAATGTAGGCACTAAACCATTAAGTCACAAATGACCCATAATTAGCGGTTTCGTGCACTACATTCTGATGGGAGGGGTGTTTTTGGCTGCAGGGGGAACTTAACAGCTCTTCATTGTGCGGCAGCATTGATTGCCGCCCTGTGTGTTCCGTGCTGACAGACACAGCACTGCAGACAGTGCAGAGAAAGTGTCCCAGCTGAGGTGGGAGGGGTACAATGGGGGGTCAGAATTCCAGAGGCGGGGCCGGGGCCTTCCACAGCCTCCCTTGTCCCCCCCTCCCCACAAGCCCTCATAGCGACGCCACTGGCTCTCGACCCAAGAGTAAGTACATGTTGCCGCTGGTGCTACGTCACTGCCGCCTTTTGCAAATGCTGTCATCATTAGAAATAGAAAAAGTCGTACGCAGCACATCATGCTGCTGGTATCCCTCAAAAGAGGCCACACACAGCATGGGGTAACACAAAACACGACTGCATGTGAAAGGTTTAGCAGACCAGGAAGGATAGGCTAATTTCAGAGTCAGTGATTGAGATGCTACTGACAAAGCTCCTCTGCTAATTCCTGGCGCTATGTAACTTCACATAACTTGCACTTCAGGCAGAGAAAACTCCTCTGCCACTACCCGATGGCTCGGGGACTTCACCCAACTTCCCCTTCAGGCAGACATGACTCCTCTGCCACTACCCGATGGCTCGGGGACTTCACCCAACTTCCCCTTCAGGCAGACATGACTCCTCTGCCACTACCCGATGGCTCGGGGACTTCACCCAACTTCCCTTTCAGGCAGACATGACTCCTCTGCCACTACCCGATGGCTCGGGGACTTCACCCAACTTCCCTTTCAGGCAGACTCTGCCACTACCCGATGGCTCGGGAACTTCACCCAACTTCCCCTTCAGGCAGACATGACTCCTCTGCCACTACCCGATGGCTCGGGGACTTCACCCAACTTCCCTTTCAGGCAGACATGACTCCTCTGCCACTACCCGAGGGCTCGGGGACTTCACCCAACTTCCCCTTCAGGCAGACATGACTCCTCTGCCACTACCCGATGGCTCGGGGACTTCACCCAACTTCCCTTTCAGGCAGACATGACTCCTCTGCCACTACCTGAGGGCTTGGGGACTTCCCCTAACCTGCACTTCCGGCAGACATAACTCCTCTGCCACTATCTGACACTAGGTGACTTCACCTAACCTGTACTTCAGGCAGACATAACTCCTCTGCCACTATCTGACACTAGGTGACTTCCCCTAACCTGCACTTCAGGCAGACATAACTGCTCTTCCACTACATGGTGACTAGGTGACTTCCCCTAACCTGCACTTCAGGCAGACATAACTGCTCTTCCACTACATGGTGACTAGGTGACTTCCCCTAACCTGCACTTCAGGCAGACATAACTCCTTGGCCACTACCTGCCACTAGGTGACTTCCCCTAACCTGCACTTCAGGCAGACATAACTGCTCTTCCACTACCTGGTGGCTACGTGACTTCCCCTAACCTGCACTTCAGGCACACATAACCCCTCCGCCACTACCTGATGGCTAGATGGCTTCACCTAACCTGCACTTCAGGCAGACCTAACTCCTTTGCCAATATATATACCAGTTTAAATAGGTTTGCAACTCTTTCTTCACTGCTTTAAGTCAATTGAAAGTGGAGGTTTAACATGTGTTTGCCGATATCTCTATTAGGGTCATCACAAGACATTCCATCTTGGTGATCTTGACCACTTGACAAAATCCTTATGCTTAAAAGCTTGTTTACAGTGTAGAAATGTTTGTCCATAGCACATAAAGTAGCCCTTGATTTCATTGTGTCACAATGCTTTGTTGTAATGTGTCCATCTTTCCTATCTCCTTAGAATGCTGTTTAGGATGTGTGTTTGCATGTATGAGGTAACGAGTGCCCAGAGTATGGGATGTCGTGTGAGTGCACTGCTTTCCCTGTGCTACTCTAATTTCTTTAATACACAGTTATGAACCCCCAATGGTATGTACTTTGTCAACCTCTGAAGCCTGAAAAGTAGATCCACTCAGGCTTGACATGTGGCCAACTTTGCACCAGACCTACAGATGCACTGGCCTGATGTTAAATCTCAGTTACCTTACCAGTTTAATGATATCCACTGCAATGTGTAATTTTCTTTTTGACTTTGAGAACATTCAGACATGTAATTTCTCATTTTACTATAGCTGGTAAGATAGCTCAGTGGGTTGAGTTGTCACTGCTGCGATGTGTGTGCAATCTGCAGGTTGCAGATTCAAATCCCGGCAAGGCCAATTCAGCCTTTCATCCTTCTGATGTAGATGTATGAGTACCAACTCAGGATGGGGGATATTGTATGTATATTTGTTGTATATAAAGTGCTTACGCGTAAGTGCTATATAATAACACATCATTATCATTTGCCATTGGACGTCTGCTTACATTGACAGTAATTTGGTAAAATAGGCCTACACACACTGATATTATCGATACATATGGTGATCCATTCTTGTCTGAAATGTATATCATATCACAGTGATAGCGTAACCATATTCTTCGTAGTGCACTTAGGAACAATGCTATCCGATGACACTTACGGTTTTGTCAAGGGGTGAAAAGTTGTGTGCCATCATGTCATTTGGGGGCGGGCTCAAGAGGGCAAGGGTTGTGTGATGTCACTTCCGCTACCCTTGGCATTTTGGTGTAATGACGTCCCTGCACCACCTGGTGGATAGGGGACTTCACCTAACCTGCACTTCAGGCAGACATAGCTCCTCTGCCACTACCTGATGGCTAGGTGACTGCATTTCACCTGCACTCCAGGCAGACATGGCTCCTCTGCCACTACCTGATGGCTAGATGACTGCATTTCACCTGCTCTCCATGCAGACATAGCTCCTCTGCCACTACCTGACGACTAGGTGACTGCATTTCACCTGCACTTCAGGCAGACATAGCTCCTCTGACACCATCTGGTGGCTAGGTGATTGCATTTCACCTGCACGCCATACAGACATAGCTCCTCTGCCAGCACCTGGTGGCTAGGTGATTGCATTTCACCTGCACTCCATGCAGACATAGCTCCTCTGCCACTACCTGACGGTTAGGTGACTGCATTTCACCTGCACTTCAGGCAGACATAGCTCCTCTGCCACTACCTAGTGGCTAGGTGGCTGCATTTCACCTGCACTTCAGGCAGACATAGCTCTTCTGCCACTACCTAGTGGCTAGGTGATTGCATTTCACCTGCACTCCATGCAGACATAGCTCCTCTGCCACTACCTGACGGTTAGGTGACTGCATTTCACCTGCACTTCAGGCAGACATAGCTCCTCTGCCACTAGCTAGTGGCTAGGTGGCTGCATTTCACCTGCACTTCAGGCAGACATAGCTCTTCTGCCACTACATGGTGGCTAGGTGGCTTCTCCTAACCTCTCACTCCAGGTAACATCAGCTGGGCTCTGCATCTGGCCAAAGACGGGACAGACAGTTGATTTGATTTTTGGGTGGTCATTTCCATCATTTTTAGGGGTGTTCATTTCTGTGATGGAGATGGCCAGGGGTTGTGTGCTTGCATCTGGCGGCGTGGATTGAGTGCTTAGCTGTATTTTTCATCATTCTTCTAATAGGTGGTATCGCACTGCAAGTACCAGCCGGAACCTGCGGAACCACCTGCCCCTTTCTGTAATTCAGCCCCAGAACTATCCCGATGAATCAGATGGACGGGAACAGCCAGGTCCGCATTATCCGCAGCTAGCACTCAAAACCAGTGTCACCCAAAACGTGGGGGGGCTAGCGTGAGCAATTTCAGACGTGGAGCTGGAGCCCCAATGACTGCAAGGCCTTAAGTTACTCCCTCCATCCACCCTCAGACCTCTGCAGCAGCAGGGTCTGGCGGACACCCCGCCATCATCGAGGGAATCAAGTGAGCGCTGGGCATGCGAGACAGGATCCTTTTAGACACAGTGTGTGAATGCGAGGATTGCATTTACATGTTTTAAACGGGGCTATGACATGCCTGCGCCCGTTTAAATGTGTTTTAATGTAAGGAAAATGTACATCATGCAAAGTGTTTATCAATCAGGGAGAGAGACGGTCTAGACTTCAGGGACACGTGGCCTGTTTTGCATGGGGGAAAAAATGGATTGCCTTCTGACCCCAATTCCCAAACAGCGCAAGCTCTGCTCTCGAGCAGCGCCCCCTATATTCGCTCCCAGGCCCTGTGCACACGGACACCCCCACTCATATTTGAATCTTGTCATTTCTTTGTGCTTGGCGCGGGCCGGTGCTGTCAACTCTGGCGCCTCTTGATTCTAGTACAGACAGGGCACCAGCACACCCTTCAAATCCACCCCACGAGTCAACAACTGTGGAGTACCACAAGGATCCTCACTATCACCACTGTACTTCAACATCTACCAAACCCCAGTAATCAGAATCTTCAAGAAACACAACATCAAATGCTACAACTACGCAGACGACACTCAAATCATCTACAAGATCGAAGACACCCAAGCCGATCATTCAAACTTAACCAACTGTCTAAAAGAAGTCTTCAACTGGATGAATGCCAACAACCTGAAAATCAACCCAGGAAAAACCGAAATCATGATCATATCCAAAGACCAAGAGAAGGAAACCGCCATCCCGTGGCCAACGGAAATGGGATCTACACCATCACCATCTAAGGTAGTAAAAAATCTGGGAGTCTTGATGGACAACACCCTAACCTTAGAACCGCAAATAAACACAACAGTCAAGAAATGCTTCTTCCTCCTCCACACGGCAAGAAAAATACTACCTTTCCTCTCCTTCACACACAAAACACTCACCATCGTCGGCCTCATCATGTCAAGTATCGACTATGCAAACAGCCTCTACCTCGGTTTACCGGAATACCTACTGAAGAAGCTACAACGGATCCAAAACACTGCAGCCAGACTACTCCTCAAACTATCCAGAAGAGACCACATCACCCCGGCCCTAAAAACACTACACTGGCTCCCAGTAAAACAGCGTATCATCTTCAAAACACTGTGCATAACGCACAGGGCAATCAGCGGACAAGGAGCAGAATTCCTACAAAAAAAAATAACAATCTACAAGCCAACGAGACCGCTCAGGTCAACCAACGAAATCCGACTGGAACAAAAACCTTACATCAAGAAGAAACTCGGAGGCACCGCTTTCTACCACTTAGCCGCGAAAACCTGGAACAACATCCAAAAAGTAATAAGGAACACCAAAGATCACCTTAAATTCAGAAAATTACTAAAAACCTGCCTCTTCAACACCAGAGACTAAAACCGAAACAACAATAAGACAAACGACTCATCAAAAAAGGACATTGACAAACCCCTAGAATCCGACAGAAGTACCCTGAGCACCAGTAGGGCTGACGCTGGACACAGAGGTCCACCCGCGAGACCCAGAGAAATGGAGGCAACTACTCCAGCCAACCCTTCCCATCCCCCACCGCCCGTACAGCCACAACTAGTTACCACGGGGCTGTGGAACGGACAAGATACCACCAATCACCACACAATCGGAAGTATGGACACTAGCAGCTGCGCTAGTCATGTGGAGGGGGTGAGGAGCATGCAAGGTTATTAAGGGAGCGGGCGGAGGGGACAGCTAAATCCTCAAACGGCCTCAAATGCTAAAACAGGCACGTACCTCCTGAGGCTCAGGGTGTACAAGCATCCCGTCGTGTAAGATTACACAAGCCCAACCAGTTCAGTCCAGGATAGAGATACAAACTAACTAATACCACTAACAATTTCCTTCTCTGCATACACCTCTCAAACTCCAAACCAAACACAACCACAAACCTCTAGCGCAGCAAACCGCACGAACTTCACTACACTGCAACAACAAAACAAAAACACACATAGACTCGCACATCAGCACACGACGACTACCGGCCGCATACACCCCAGGCCCAGCCGACGGAACCACCGGGCTGAGGCTGCCAACAGCACATCACTGCAATCTTGCACTTTTCCAGCCTCCACCCACTAACCCACCCTCCCTCCCTCTTTCAGAGCCGCCAGAGGGCCAGGGGACCACTCCGGTGGTGATAGTGCGCGGTACAAATGACCTTTAACATTAACCTAACACCTCGCAGCACACCTCGCAGCACACCTAGCAGCACACCTCGCAGCTGGCGTGTTCTGCACTCGGCTCCCCGTGCACCTGTACATGGCTGCTGCCAGACAAGAAGAAAAAGACAAGTAAACAACAACACCGAGTTCCGCAGCAGGGTGACAGATGGCTTTGCAAAAAGAACGAGCATACTCGTCCCTGGCACTTAAGGGATTAAACTCTTCCTTATTTTTTTTCCAGCTAACATACTGTGTCTATGGCTGCCCCAAAGTTTACTCTGTAAGGTCCTGCTGCCCGTAACATGTATACCTCCTGTGTCGCTGTGTGCCACTTGATGGTCCCGGCATGCACAGGGCAAACAGTGCATGAATGTCCCTACCTTGCTCCCAGAACCCCTGCATGGCTCTCCTAACGTTTACTCTGTAAGGTCCTGCTGCCCGTAACATGTATACCTCCTGTGTCGCCGGTGCCACTTGCTGGGACTGGCATGCACAGGGCAATCAGCGAATGCATGTCCCCACCTTTCAGAACCCATTAGGGCCATGCTGCCAGAAACAAATATATCTCTTGTGTCACTGGTGCCACTTGAGAGTCCTGGTATGCCACATCAAAGGTACGTTCAGTGGACAGGGCAGAGCCAAGGTGAAGAAGTATTCGTTGGGCTGCACAGCTAAAGCTGGGATGTGGTAGCAAGTGTGCTCTCTGAGCTCCGGGTCCATGAGATATGAGGTCTGATCCTGGCTAGCTTTCTTGGTATGCGTGTGTGATCGTGGGCAACGTCACTCCTACCCCAGGACAATTCAATAAGTGCTTAGAAATGGGCGCAACACCAAGTATTAAGCGCTATACACGAATGAGGCATTTACGTGTGGCTAACAAAAGAAGGGCCTCGGATAGCAACATAACTTTATTACATGGCAATGGCAATCTAGAAGTTAGTGAAACAAATCAACAGCACCAAAACGTCATCAAACAGTACTATCGGACATGAACAATGAAACCTTTACAAAGCAGCTGCACTCCCAAGTGGCCTGTACAACGTTTTTAACTAAACCTGAACCGCAACATTTGCAGAACAACTCAGCAGTATTCTCTGGCGACTGAGTTTTTTTTTCTTTTCAATTGGAACATTTTACATAACTTGGCGTTACATAATATTGCACAACTCCTGGGCGCCCCGCTCTGTAAAATGATAGTCTGGTATTTGGAGAACGGCTGCAACTTGCCTAGACGAGGCCTAACGACGCTTGCAAACTGGGTGTCCGAAGCAATCACCCCTCACTTGCACAACATTGAACGTAGCACCAGGTTCGCAGGAATAGGCTCTTCCTGGGCCCCTTTAAGGGGGAATAGCTGGAGAAACTGTATCCATAGCACCCACAGGCCACAGCACAATACTGAGACATGACTCTACATGTCCAAGTCAGGGAACTGAGCATGCGCAAACCGCCTTAAGAACATATACATGTTTAAAGAAACTTTGCAATCAATATATTTATTTTTACAAATCAACTTGGAGACCTGGCAGACAATGTACACGAAGTGACGCGTGGTAACAGGACTTGGCAGATTTTGCAGGCGCTGTGACTTCAACGTAAGATTCTGTGAGCAAATCCAGCTGAGAGCCATGTTTGGTCATAGAAAGCAAAGCAAAGGGATTCATGACGCAGCCAGGCAGCAGATTGACGCTCGCGCTGACAGACAACACATCTACGCATGCGTATAGCAAGTGGACCCGTTAGCCGAGGAGCAGGACAGTCTGCCAGTGCACTGGGCCAACGTTTGACAACCCTGTTTAGGGGCTTCTATGAGAGCACAAGAAGCTAGACAGCTTAATTCCCTCCCACCCGGGACCCCAAAGTGTGTGGAAAAAAGGAAGAGCTTACATGCATGCGCCGTGAAACTCACATAAAAAGTGCCTGCTCTATTGTTTATTTTTAAAGAAATGTATTTACTGAAAAAATGTCCCTGCTTCTTAACAAAAATACCCAGCCAAGTTAGAAGATCTGATCTTCGAGAATGTGCATTTGGAGGGACACACACCACAAGCACTAAGCAAGCCAACTGTTTACAAAGTGCCTAATTTAAGCATCTAGTAAGCCCTACCTAGTGAAGAACGCTCATTGAAAAATGTAAATTAGGTAATGTTGTGATATGCTGATTTGAAAATATCAAGCAAATGCTTAAAGCTTCTTATCAATTGCTTTTTTAGCAAGTGCTATGCAGGTAAACATTGAATAAGTTCATATAATGAATAAACACTTTAACAACTGTTAATTCGCACCCAGGAAAGACAGATCGTCCAATCAGAATCTGTTTATACTGAGCGCAAATCTGTAATCATTGCCTGCACACAGGGCATCAAATACAAAAGGCACTAGACCCATTTTCAAAGGGCAGGAGCCATTTTTTCTCCATTTTTTATGGCCGCCGTCACCCAAAAAAGGCCCCTAGTCCCTTTTCCATTTTAATGGCAACGGCCATTTCTGTACCTTTTCTTTCCCTCACGAGATGGGCTCGCTCACTCTGCGCTGAGCTGATCTGGCAACGAAAAAAAAACATTTGCAACCCGGTTAAATCCCAGGGTGCGAATGGCTTTCACCCCCATGGCGGGGATGCAGACATGGCTACTAACGGCCCACAGCTCGGGCCTGCCATGGCTGAGGCGGCGGGCCGTTACCAGCCATGTCCGCCGCCCGCCTAGGAGGTGAAAGCGATAGTAAATGCTAATGAATAAACAGCCAGGGAACTTTTTATAAGCAGCTTAGGCGAGATATGCTGATCACTTCTTGGGAACTATTATTTAAACATTTTGTCTGCTTGACAAGGGCTTGAGAAACGGTAAGTAAGCATTTATCTTTGTCTGGGGCAGGAACTACAAATTGTTCTTCTGTGAACCTGCTAGAAAATTCTCCAACTGCCGCCCCTTACAATGAAAGGGTAAGACTGGAGCTGCACTGTCTGGCCAAGGGACCATCAACACAGTTCTCCAAGTGAAAAGCTATGTTGCTCAAGCATACAACTCTTCCAGGCTCCGAGGTCACGGCCTCTTAATTGTTGAACAGATTTAAGTGTTGTAGCCGCCAACTCTAAACAGTCTTTGAGCACCATGGATACAGGTCCAAGAGGACGTGGATGTCAGTAAACCAAGTTTCTGGATACATTATGCTCCCAACACCCTCAGCCTTCAGATGAGCCATCTAGCAAGTCTATAGCAACCAAAGGAGCAGAGACATGGGCACGACTGTGCACCAGTGTATTTGCACAGGAAGCAGCAAGGTAGGGATGACCAAGCATGATGTGCCATAGTGACTGCTGGTAGGGGCTTCCTTTAGCAGTCATCTGTGACTCCGTAGCCTAAGGTTACCAGATGACTCCATGTCGCTGCGGACACCATGCTCTTAACCTGAGCTTTCATTTCTCAATCAATTGTATTTTGGGAGATGTAGTCTTGGATCACTTAAATTGAGTAACATTGGTTGAAGTAAATCAAAGCCCAGGACTGAAATAGTGTCCATGGAGACACAGAATCCTCTGGTAACCCTACCTTGGTCCCATTGACAACTCCAATGTCTGACCATTGAGGGCTTTTGTAAGATTGAAAGACTACTACAAAGGCCATGGAGTAAAAGGACGTAGAATGTACCTTCAACTACCTCTCTGATTTGGTTGATTTGGTGCCAGACACTTCCTGCAGACTTTACGCCCAGCTAGGAAGTTACACCCAAATGGATAACACCACTTATAAGTAAGCAAAGATTGATTGATCATCACCAAAAGTTGATCAACACTCTTATCCAGAAAGACACAGTTACCTTCTGGGAAATCTTGCGAGGTGTAACGAAAGCTGCATATAACTCATTGGAGTGTAACATCGGTGCCCAGGGATGGGAAGTTTACATCACTAAGAAATACGTTAAGCCCCCTAAAGAGGAGATTCTTTCTAACCTTCATCTGACGAACCCAGCACAGGGGGCCTTGCAGTGGCAGAGTGAGGATATCCTGTGGGCTATTGATAGGGCTAAGCCTTCAAGGGCCCAGGGCCCTGATAATATACCACCAGCATTGATTAAATCTAATCCAAAATTATGGGCCGTCCCACTCAGAGACATGTTCAATTATGTGAGCAAACCCTGCATAGTCCCTGGCACATGGAAAGAATCCTTAATTATCCCCATATACAAACAAGGGGATAGGAGGAATCTGAGCAACTTTAGACCGATTGCTTTGCTGGATTGTTCCAGTAAGATCTTAGGAACCCTCTTGTGAAATGAAGAGAGCTTAAGGGACACATAACATCTAAGGGCTTGTATTCTCGGGCCCAGATTGGGTTTCACACTGGTATGGGAACATCCTTGAATGCCTTTGTCATCTCTCATCTTCTAGCGGCGGTTAAAAAATCTAAGATAGGGACAGTCTATATGGCATTGATAGACCTCTCTACCGCCTTCGACAGTTTGCAGAGCTAGACTCTGGAAGAAACTACTGGATGTCAACCTCCCCTTATCGTTGGTGCAGTTGCTGGCTCAGCTGCACAGGGGCATAACGATCAGAGTGAAGTTGATGGGGGAGGGGGCCACGACAGACCCCATTGCTACGCACGTTGGTTTGCGGCAGGGCTGTGCGGCGGCCCCCACCCTATTCAACCTCTCCCTTGCTGACTTACCATGTGTCTGGGAGGGGGAAACCACCAATAATGTGAATCAGGGCTCAGTGTCACTAGACTGCATCATCTTTGCTGATAGGCGTTCATACCCTGTTTAATAGAATGAATGGCAACACAATCTAGTGCTTTAGTTCACCAGGTGACATTTACGACACTCGTACATACGGAGGACTTCTTTGTACCAGGAGGGATTCATCCCTGTGAACTTCAGCACCTTTATGCATTATGCAGTGACTTATGAGCTATCTATATAGCCTGGATTCGATAAAGGCAGCTCTGCCAAAACACGTGTCATCCACAAAGGCTCTAACATCACAAAAATAAAAGGAATTTATTAATCATCACTACTTGCCATTCCATTATTTTTCGGCGCACTATCAAGGGATAGCTCAACACAACCATTATATAATGTCACAAACGGAGTGGAGGGACTCTAAGTCTCCGTAGTAGCTAAACCTGGTGCGACGTAAGATCTTTAACATCAACTCAACTTTCATGGACAAACCCTTTTAATTTAACGGGGCGCGTAGGTACTGCAGCAGGTGTCATCACAAACAGCCCCTCACCAAGAATGCAAAACCTTTTAAAACACAACCTAGTTTCCATTCAGTTGTAGTTCTATAGGTTGTAAAAACAGAAAATACGTCCTCCGCAGGGGACTCTATTCCTTTCGGGCCCTGCCGGTCCAGATACTGAGATGCCTTTTCATAAACCTGGAATGTTTGTGTGGAAAAAGAAGAGAGCAAGGGTTGCCTACAGAACCTTAACATCTCTAAGGTGTGGGAGGGTCAAGGGGGGTGAGGGTGGCGCTCCCTGACTTCACCGCACACTACGAGGAGGCACAAATTCAAGTGATAAGGGAATGGTTCTCAGGGGAGTGTAGCAAAATCTGGGTGAAAATGGATAAAGCGGTGGCAGGTAAGCTGCTGGATGATGTGATAAGTCATTTATAACGCTCCTGTACACAAGAGGTCCTACAGCTACCCAAGACGGGCAGGCTGCAGCAACACGTCCTTGAGCCCAATTACGAAATAAGTAGAGTTCATATGGGGCACACTAATAAAGAAATACAAGATCTCCATCCCCATTCACCCCCTCTTCAGAAACCCCCAATTCTCCCCGGGTTTAGGCGCAAAAGCCTTTGGAAAATGGGAATTAGCGGGATGTTATAGATTAATGGATATGTTTCAGAGATCCGCAGTGAAATCATACGAGGACTGTCAACAGGCATTCCTTATACAAGAGAGAGAACGTCTGTGTTATCTTCAATTGCGGCATTGGGTCTTGGGGCAGGAGAACAAGAAGGCAGCCTTTACCCCATTCGAGAGGGTCTTGGTGTCACAAACGGGCTTGAAGAACCCGATTTCTTCCTTGTATAAATTGTTCACAGAGTACGGCCGAGGAGCCAGGGCCTTAGATGAGTAAATGGGGCACAACATACCCAGGGCAGGGTGGGAGCCTCTATGGAAAGGCATGCCAGAACTAACTCAAGCCATACAGCTTAGGGAGATGTGCTTCACGGTAATGGCTCAGTGGCAGCATTGCACACCGACCCTGGCCCGACTGAGGAGTATGTTCCCCAGGGCCTCCCCAGCTTGTTGGAGGGGATGTGCAGCCAGGGGGAGGGTTTGAGGGGGATTGGAAGCATATCTGGTGGGAATGCCCAAGACAAAGCAAATCTTGGATTCTTTACTACAGCAGAGAAAGAAGATATGTGGGACTCGGCCAACAGTGGTGCAAGACACCGGCCTCCTGGGTCTGGGGAATCCAGATGAGAAGCACCTGGGAAAAACAAAGTCAAAGCTGATGATGCTATTGCTCATGGCGGCTTGCCTGCTTATAGCACAGAAATGGAAGAGCAGTTGTACCCCAACTTGTCATGACTGGATCCGCAAAATTCGGCACTTTTTGGCGATGGAACGCGCCACTTGAACAGGACCATGTCGCTTTCCATACATATTGGGGTATGGTACTCGACTTCCTGAAGGAAGACTTTGTTCTACCTCTCTGCCCACAAAGATTGAAACTTTTGAATGTAGATTAGGAATTGTACGCCTAAATGTGACCCTCTTTTCAAAGATCTTCCCTGGAGGAAAGGAAGGGGGTTCTAAGTTTTGATGTTAAGATATGAACATAGTAATAAAAAGAAATGAAAAGACAATAGTGACTGGTTTGCTGGTTTATCGCAGGGGGAAAAGGCCTAACAAATGTTTGCAAGACAATAAAATCTATACTAAAGAAGAGGGTAAGTTGGCAGTGGGGTGGAGGAGGGAGGGTGCAGATGATTTAATGTACACATACACATATACATTCGTGAGACTGATGTTAACCTTTATAGCTTACAACCCTTCTCCGGATGGAGAAGAAGGTGTGTGTAGCTCTGGGGGTCTCCCATACACCCACATGTTAGATGTAACCGGCTGGCAGGGGAGGGGGAGACGTGTTTCAATGGCTAAATGGCAAATTGTAAGCCCAGCTTCCCTGGTTGGCTAAGCAATGTGATTCTGGCCAAGTCACATTACTTCCCATTTCCTCTGGTGGTGCTGATAAACAAGCTAAATATTACTAAGTATTAGGCACAATATATAAACAAAAATTAGCATTCACATTTTCGGCGGCCAAGGTGGCACCAACTATGGCCCCGATTCCTAAAGCATTTTTCTGCCCACAAATGCATTTGCAGATGGATAAGTGTGCAAATTGCACCAGGCACTAATTGAGTCATTCACAAAACTGTGAGCAAGGCCATGTGTGGGCAGGCGCAATGAAAAAAGGCTAAATGCAACTTAATTGGCAGAAAGGCGGTTGTATGTTCAGGCACACCCACTTTGAAATGCACATTTTGTTTCAAAATGCTGTGATGTTCCCTCTTTTCTCCCTGATAAAAGAAATAGCAGCCATCTGATGCGCACCAGTAAAGGGATGAATAGGAGATGTGTTGTATGGAGACTACATGTCTTGCTTCAGAACACGGCGCCTCTAATCCCAGCTTCCTCACATGATACAAAATGTGTGATCCTGGGCAAATCATTTGATCCTTGGCAAAACCCTGACCCTCAAGTCTCTTCTGTGGACAAAACTAGGGCGGTCACCGACATTATGACTACATGAATAAATCCTGGGCCATTCTGTTCAGCTTGGAACTAGTGCCTAGAGGTGATTCAGCATGTGGGGTTGCTGTACGCTATAGAAGTCATTCACTCACTCGCACGTCCGATCTCCCCGATCGGAGTTCTCGGCGGCAGGCAGTGTTGCAAGGCACAGCCAGGCATGCGGCTGCTCTTCACACGATGCTCTGGTTACCACTGCACTTCTTGCAGAAGCAGACGATGGCCGAGACCAGAAAGAGGAGGCAGCAGAGGCAGGCGAAGATGGAGGCCACCAGGTAGATCCGGTAGAAGCAGTAGTGCTGGTAGGCGTCCACGTTGCAGAACTCGTACTTCATGGTCTTGTGGATCATGATACCAGCGGCAGCGGCGTGCAGGCAGGTGGACAGGACGTCGTGCACGGCGTTGGTGGGCAGCCAGCGGTCCCCGCCCAGGAGCGGCACCAGGTCCTGCTTGTCCAGCAGCGTCAGCAGGTAGAGGGCCAGCGTCAGCAGCCAGAAGAATACGGCCACGAACAGGGCGAAGTGGATGGCGCCCTCGTACTTCTTAGAGGCAATGGTGATCCATAGCGCGGCTCCGCAGAGGAGCTGCACGAGACGCAACACCCCCAGGAAACTTTTCAAGAAGGCCTTTTTCACCTGCAGGGAGCCCCTCGGCGCCTGCGGGGGCGGGTATGAGGGAGGGCCCGGAGGGGGCATCTCGGACAGCAAGCGGGAGGCCCCTGTGAAGGAGAAAGAAGATTTAGAAAAAAGATTTCGGTGATGCGAAGTTTGTGAATCCGTCCGACCCCCCCCCCCCCCCCCCCCGCCCTCCATCAAACTGTCTTCGGAGATGAGCCCACCGCCCCCTCCCCCCCAAACAGTATCAGAAAAGATAGAGCTGTCCTGCAAACAGCCCCCAAGAACAGAGGCAGTTTCCCCACCTCACAAAAAAACAGTCTGTGAAAAGAGAGAAGTGCCCCAGCAAACAGCACTAGAGGAATAGAGCTGCCAGAAAAGTCCCATTAAGCGAACTGCCGGTGTGCAGAGAAAACAGAACTTGCAAAGCAAACAGCCACCGGAAAGACACGACAACGGCCCCCAGCAGAAGCCCCTGCTCACATAAAGAGAGAGAGAGATGTCCTGGTACCCAGACCCGACTAAAGAAAGACCTACCCGAGCAGACAGCCTCCGGAGGACTAGCGAGCCGCCCCAGGAAACAGGCAGTGGACCGTAGAGGGAGCAGCCCAGCAATACGCCTTTAAGAGGGAGGGAGCTTGCCTCGCTGAAGGTGCCCAGGACACAGAGGGGACTATTTTTCTGAGGGGCGGGGGTTCACTTTTCTGTCAGCCATCAGGAGCGTCCGGCCTTCCTTCCTCCCCCTTCCCTTCTGCTGCAGCTGTTGCTGCGTACGGTAGGGGCCGTCCTGTCCTGTAATGCAAAGCCTCGCCCCCTCCCCCTGACATCACTCTTCACGTAACCCCGCTCTGCATTCTTCAAACACATCTGGCAGAGGCGGCAGTAACTGTTTCCTCTGGCTACGTTTTCCTCTCCCATTCATTCCCTCCCACTTCTCTTTCTCCCAAATCTCAGTGCACAGGGGCGCAATGAAACCTACACAGTGCACTCCCAAGACGGTGGGGGAGGGGAAAACGTATTTGTAGGATGGATCATATAACTTCTTTATGCATTCGAATGAGACTATTCTAGTGCAGCTACAATGTTACATGCAGTTAACCCTCTCCATTAAGTCTGAAAGCACCCACTTAAGGACTGTTGTGAGAGGGAGCAGTCTCCTGTCCCCTCCAATCACTGCCTGTGCATGCAAGTACTTAAACCACATCACGATTTCAATTGCCTTCCAATCACTGCCCGTGCATGCAAGTACTTAACCCACATCACGATTTCAATTGCCTAAAACATTATGCATATGAATGCAGGTGCTAAAAATGAAACGCTTTACGTTAGTAATTGATGGGCCTTCGTTAACAGTGAAGCCCTGGCGCCGTTTAACATCAGTGTCCTGTTATGTCCAGTCATGGCTCTGTAGCTCAGCCTGTTTGAGTCAACCTAGCCCAAAATGTCAGTGGGCGTGGGGGGGCTGAAGCCTTGTCAGCTCAATCGTGTTGCGCCACTTCCAGTGCATGGTATTGTGCACTCATCTTTAGGCTGCAAGTATACATGAACCGAGAATAAACAGTCGCTACTTTAATGCAATGGAGGTGGACCCCGAAGACCCACGGGTGGCGAGTCAGCTGGCGGCGCATCCCTGGGGTGTACATCTTGGCCTCTTCTGCCTGAGCGGCATCAGGTGGCTGATGAGCGGCAGCAGTTTGCGGTCGCTCTTAGCTCTGTTCCCGCACAGAGTGCCCCAAGAGCTAGTACGGGAGCTGGGGGGGACTCCCCTGGCATGCCTGCCTTGGTTAGGGTGGCACACTATGCATAATTGCGCCGTCTGCTGAGCACCTACGGAGCGGCCCACAGAAGGTCTGAGGAAAGGACTTATACACGTCGGGCAATGCAACTTCGATCTTTGGTTGCCGGGCAGCGGCATCGCGAAAGAGCTGCATAGCGAGATCTTCCTGAGCCTAGTAAGATAAGATTGCTGTTTTTGTTCTCCCTTGTTCCCCTCCCTTTGCCTGGTGGCGCTCAGAAACACTTGTGTATGATCGATATAAATAAAATATCATTTTATTTCCTCGTCCCAGAACTGGTGTTGCTGTATTGTGGTGAACAGCAATTTAAGGGTCGCTGCTTCCTCGTCCCAGTACTGCACTTGCTGGAGAAAAGGACCGTGTTTTGTACAAAGTTCTGAAGAGAGCACTGTATCCTGGGGTGTGCAATGGGTCACATAGTGGAGTAAGGAATACGGTACTTGTTAGTTTGTTTGTTTTATTACTTATATTGTGCACCAGACCCTAGGGTATTAGGGCGCATTGCATAAGATCACTCACAGCTTAGTTATACATAAAAATACATTTACAGATGCAATATGGTTGCACACAGGCACATTGTATATAAACAGTATATTTACAAGCATGAGATTCAGACTATAGGCTAAGAGCGGACAAGTATGGTCTTAGGAGAATCATAGTTCGTATGGTAGTGGTCTGTAGAGAGTAGAAACCAGTCAGTAGTCAGTGGGTAACCAGTACTGAAGAGTATAGATTGAAAACTGGAATCGTGTATACAGGGTAATGGTTCAGTTTGTCTAGCTGTCGTGGCTCAACCTAGAAGTCAGCGTCTTTAAGCCACTTTATTAGGCTCTGATGGAATTTTTGGTATGAATGCTCTACTCTTAGGGGGCGGGGGAGGGTAGCGAGTTCCATAGCTGGACTGCCTTGATCTGGAAACTGCTACCTCCAACTCTGGCCAGCTTAAATCTGGGAGTCAGGAGGCAATTCGTATTAGAAAGTCTAGTTGTTCTTGTCGGATATTTTATGACAATTCTATCCGATTAGTAATGTGGTGCTACTTTATTTATGCATTTATGAGTGAGAGAGGCAAATTTTAGTTTGATTTTGTGGAATGTGGACAGCCAGTTGTTGGCTCTTCTCGTCTCGGCGATATGTTCTCTCCTTGCAATTCCAAGTGCAGCTCTAAGAGCATTATTTAGCAGGAATTGGATTTTCTTGATAATTTGTTTGTTTGCCCTTATGTACGTGGTGTTGCAATAGTCGAGCTTTGATAAGATAAGTGCTCTGGCAAGGGTGATGCAGCTATCGTTTGAGAGGAAACCTTTACCTGCTCCAATCAGTTTGCAGGTATAAGCTGTGGCCGAGGCCATGGCGTTTATTTGTTTGTTGAAGGAGAGAGTGTAATCCAAGTAGAACCCCAAAGTTTTTACTTCCTTGGCGACAGTGATGATGTCATGGTCAATGTTAAAGGCTGAATATTTGGGACTCAGTTTTTTGAGGGTTGATGGAGTGCCCAAGATGATGATCTCTGTCTTGTCATCATTCAGGCATAGTCCAAGGGTAGCCATGCCTGGATGATGAGATAACCCTTGTTCACCAAGGCCAAATCCTTGTCGTAGTCACCAGTAAGAGGTAGGAGGATCTGTGTATCATCTGCATAATTAGTGTAGGTGATACCCAGATGATCCAGATCATCGAAAAGGGGCTTGGTGAAGATGTTGTATAGGGTGGGTGAGACACAGGATCCTTGAGGCATTCCACACGTGGTGGGGATGGGGTCAGCTGCAGCCGTAGGTGAAAACACTCTCATGGTATGATCACTAAGAAAGGATTGTATCCACGCTATGGCTTCTATAGAGAAGTATGCCACCAAATCCAGATGGCTGCATGAGACCTGGTGATCGACCAAGTCAAAAGCAGTCGATAAGTCCAAAAGGAGAAGAAGGGCTGATTCCCCTTTGTCCCTAAGATCTTCAGTCTGGGCCTTCAAGTCTATTAATGCAGTTTCTGTCCCGTGCTGAGGCCAAAAACCTGATTGCCTTGTCTCTAGTAGGGGGTTAGTTTCCAAGTGTTTTTGTATTTGTGAATATGCTATTTTGTCTAAGATTTTCAAGAGAAATGGCACCGTGGTAATTGGTCGGTAGTTAGTAGGAATCAGAGGGTCTAGAGTCTGTTTTTTTTAATAGTGGGAGCACCCATGATGCCTTAAGATTAGATCGGATAGTATTGGACTCAAATGACGTGTTGATAATTTTTGTAATAAAGGGTGCCAGATCTCTGCCTGTGTCCTTTATGAGTTGAGTGGGGCATTGATCACCCTGAAAATTAGAGGGTTTGAGTGATAATATAGTTTTTTCTGTTTCAATTATGGTGACTTTATAGAACTTAAAGCGGGAAGGCTTGACAATGTTGTTGGAGGGATTTAGTATGGTTCTATTAGGCGTGTTGCTGGTTATTGAGTCTTTTTTATTAGCAATTTTTACTTGTAGGGTCGTAACTTTGTTAGCCAGTGCTTGCTGTATGTTCGAGCACCAAAGTTTATCCTTTATACAGTTGTCTGGCACTGGGATAGGAGCTTCTAGCTCTTTAAGGATAGCAAAGAGTTTCTTCATACTAGAGTTAGCTTGGGATATTCTAGCATTATAGGTGTCACATTTGGCTAAGAGTATTTTATTTTTGTATAAGGCTGTGATGGCACTGAAATTAGTCTTATTTTCTTCAGACGGTTGTGCTTTCCAAGACATCTCACATAACCTTTTTTTAGTGCGTAGTGTTTTCAGATATGGTGTGTACCAGGAATTGAGAAGGGCCTTGGGTTTGCTTTGTCTTAATTTGAGTGGCGCTATTATGTCTAGGGAGGTGGTCATGATATGATTGTATTCCCTGACCAATGCATCATGTCCCAGATTTTCCGGGATAGCATTAAGTGTCGGTAGGATGAGAGGGAGTAAGTTGTCACAGGTAATATTCTTTTTATTCCGAGTGGGAATAAGTGGAGCTGGCGATACAGGCATAGAGATGGGGTTTCTCAGTGGCTAGGGTAAAGTTTATAAGGTAATGGTCTGACCAAATCTGAGGGGGATATGGAGGAGATAGTAGCATTACAGTTATGGTCTGCTACCCAGTCCAAAGTTCTTCCTTTTAGTATGTGAAGGGTGGAGCACTTTTTGGGTAAAGCTTTGTTCTATTAGGATATTAGCCACACTAGATGCATGTGCCTCTTTTGGGTCATTGTAACCTAAGTTTAGGTCCCCTAATAGTAAGACTTGAGAAGAGTTTTTTAAGTTATTTGATGCAATATTAGATATGTCATCCTCAAAAGTTCCAATGGGGCCTGGAGGTCTGTATATCAGATAGATCGTGAGAGTCTGGGAGCTGTTTATATTAAGGTTGGCTGTCAAGTTCTCACATGCTTTGGTATCCGGGGATGGCACTAGTCTAATCGGTAAAGTGTCTCTTGCAATGAGTGCGATGCCGCCTTGTAATTTCTCTGAACCCTTGTGTCATGCAGCAGACAACACCAGACCCCCACCAGCGTTTCTAGCGTCTCCTGGAGAACCCCCAGTGCTTTTGCACCTCGGGGTGGACGCTTTTAAAGTCTACTTAAGGGGAGCTGATGGAGCAAAATATAATGATGATGAGAAGGAGGCAGCGCTTTTGAATTGTTTTGGCACTGAAGGGCTCAGGATTTTTAGACATTTGCCTGGCAAAGAGGTGCCCATTACTGATGTAGGTGAAGGAGAGATGGTTGCGAGTGTATATGAGACTGCCCTCAAGAAGGTGGAGTCACATTTTGGGGAAAAACTGAATGCGGTACTCAAGCGTTACCATTTCATTTCCAGGGCACAAGGTTCCAGGGAGGTCATTGATACATATGTAATGGCTTTGTAGCCTCTCATACCCACATGTAACTTCACAGGTGTGTAGGAGGAGTATATTAGAGATCAGGTTATGATGAAAACTAGCAATGCTAAGGTCAGAGAGAGGTTGTGGATTGACAGAGACCACCCTTTGGACAAGGTAAGGTTCACCTTATACTATGATTTCGCTGAAAGTTTATAAGGAAAGCTATGGCAAGAATGTGTCTGCATTCAACAATACTGACATCAACCCCAGTGCGTATGGCCAAGTGCCCATGAAGGCGTTGAGATATGAGTGGGCCAGAATTGAATACAAAGTGTGCAGTACTGAAGGGAAGCTGTGTGTGGCACACAAAAGGGCAAGTGTAATGGGTTGGGATGAGCAGGCAGCTTTGGATACAGAAATATGTCCGTGGAGTAGTGTGCCTGTGCTTTGGGTGGAGGATGAGCTTCAGCCGTGTGGCAGTGTGTCGGCGGACTACTTAAGTGGCAGGTACCCAGCAGTTTTTGCAGAGCAGTTGGGTATGCAATGCAGATTTCCACACAAGATTGTGCTCAAGAGAGGGGCAGTGCCCAAGGCCCACAAGGTCGGGAATGTTCCAGTGTTGGCCAGAGAAGGACTTAAAGCGGAGTTTCTCAAGCTAAATGAGGCTGGTATACTTGAAGAAATTGAGTCCTCAGAATGGTAATTGCCGGTCATCTTGGCGCGGAAACAGGATGGTGGTCTGAGAATGTGCGTTGATCTTAGGGAGCTCAAAGCAAACATCTGGGTGGACCGGCACCCTCTTCTGAATATCAATGAGCTTTTGGCGACCATGGGTCAGGTGACATTGTTTTCCACTTTTGACCACTCCTCGGCATATCATAAGATCAATCTGCACCAGGAGTCTCACCCTCTCATGTCGTTTGTCCCCACATTCGGGGCATACAGGTTTTGTCATATGCTGTTTCATCTGGAGTCCATGTCTGCCGTTTCGCAGCTTTTGATGCAGACTTTGTTTGGGGAGGTGCCTGGTGTGAGTTACTTCCAAGACGATATTTTGGTCTGGGGTAGGGATCGGCAAGAGCATGACATGAGAGTCCATTGTGGCAGAGCTTGCAAGAGAGCAGATTGACTTTGAAGTTGGTGAAGTGTCAGGTGGGCATTCAGTGTGTCACCTACCTGGATGCCAATAGCATAAGGCCCAATGAGGGTTTGGTTAAAGTGATTAAAGAGGCACTGTCCACGCAAATAAGAAGCATCTCAGGTTATTTCTGGGGATGACTGAGTATTATGTCAATTCCCTGTCTTTGTGTTAATTTGATCCCAAAAATAGGACGATACTCACTGTTGAACCAAGTGATATACATCTGGGGATGGTTATGTTATGTTATGTTATTTTGCATTTATATAGCGCCTTATGTACCATTGGTATGGTCTCAAGGCGCTGGTAGGTTGAACGCCCTCGGGAACCAAAGTTCATGTCAGAGAGAGTAGAGAGAGTCAAAAGGTGCATGTGAGCACCGTATATGTGTGCAGCTGGTGTGGAATTCAAGTGATAGCTGCCTCATAGCGGTAGGTGTGGTGGTTGAGAGATCAAGCGTATGTGTTTGTTCAAGCTGGTTGTTATCCAGACCGAAACTGGCTGTGTTAGGCCTGAGGAGAACGCCCAGGCTGGAAGGTGCATAACCAGCAGTGATTAGTTAGGGTGATGGACGGTATGGGACAAGTGATGGTATGAGAACAGTTATACCGAATGGTGACATAGTATCGCTGTGTTCTATTTGAGTGGTGGTGTAAAGAGGAGAGTAAGCGTGGGGTGTGATATGGTGGTTTATTTGGTGGTAGAGATTGCGCTTATTCCAATAGTGCCTATTCCATTCCACTCCATGCGCTCATCCGCTCAATGTTCTCATTCATTCTGTGCACTCGTCTGCTCTATGCACCCATTTGCTCTACGCACTTATATGCTCTACACACCCATACGCTCTAGGCATCTATACTCTCTAGGCACCCATACGCTCTACGCACCCATACGTTCTACACACCCATCTGGTCTACGTACCCATACGCTCTACATACCATACGCTCTACGCACCATACGCTCTACGCACTCATCCGTTCATAGGCACTCGTCCGTTCTAGGCACTCATCCGCTCTACATACTTATCCACTCTACACACTCATCCGCTCTACACACACGTGGGCTCCACACACTCATCCGCTCTATACATTGATCCACTCTATGCATTCATCCACTCTGCATACTCATACGCTCTACGCACCCATACGCTCTACTTACCCATACACTCAATGTACCCATCTGCTCTACTTACCCATACGCTCTACGTACCTATACGCTCTGCACACCCATGCACATATCCGCTCTGCGTACCTATATGCTCTACGCACCCATACGCTCTACTTACCCATACGCTCTACTTACCCATACGCTCAATGTACCCATCTGCTCTACTTACCCATACGCTCTACGTACCTATACGCTCTGCACACCCATGCACATATCCGCTCTGCGTACCTATATGCTCTACGCACCCATACACTCTATGCACCCATACGCTCTATGTACTCATCCGCTCTAGGCACATACCCGCTCTACACAACTCATCCGCTCTACGCAACTCATCCACTCTACACAACTCATCCGCTCTACACAACTCATCCGCTTTGCACACACATCCGCTCAACACACTCATCCGCTCCACTCACTCATCCACTAATTACTCGTTTTATCCACGCTACCGACTTCATCCGCTCCATTCACTTAGTTTATTCAACATGCATTATCGGTTGGCATACGCTAATCAGTGGGGTGGTTAGTCCGCTCCATACACATACTTCATCTGCTCCATACACATGTTTCGTCATTTCCATCCACATACTTCACCTTTTCCATCTACATACTTCACCCAGTTCATCCGTTCCACCCAGTTCATCCGTTCCCACCCAGTTCATCCGCTCTACCCAGTTCATCGGTTCCACCCAGTTCATCCATTCCACCCAGTTTATCCGTGCCACTCAGTTCATCCCTTCCACTCAGTTCATCCCTTCTACCCACTCATCCGCTCTACCCACTCATCCGCTCTACACACACATCCGTTCTACACACAAATCCGCTCTACACACCCATCCGCTCCATACATTCATCCACTCTGCGCACTCATACGCCCTACGCACCCCTGCGCTCTACGCACCCATCTGCTCTGCGCACCCATCTGCTCTACTTACCCATATGCTCTACGCACCCATACGTTCTACTCTCCATACATCGTCCGTTTACTCCACACTTGACACCCGCTCCGCACTCGACACCTGGTCCGCATTCGACACCTGCAACGCTCCCTACACCCGTTCCTCGCTCCGCATTCTATATCCACTATTCACTTCGCATTCTACATCCGCTCCGCAGTGTACACCCGCACCATACCCTACATCCATTCAGCACACACATTGGCTCAACACCACCGCACCATACGTCTGCTCATCATCCTAGATCTGCTCAACACCTTACATCTGTTCAACACTGTCACGCGCTACATCTCCTCAACACTCTACACCCACTCGATTCTATTATCCGTTCTTACCGTTCATCCACACCACAACCTATATCCGCTCTACGCCCTCATCCACTCTACACCCTCATCCACTCTACGCCCTCATCCGCTCTACGCACTGGTCCGCTCTACGCACTGGTCCACTCCACGCACTGGTCCGCTCTACGCATTCGTCCGCTTTACGCATTCGTCCACCCTCCCCCCCCCTTTTTTTCTTTCATTTTTATTTTTTTCACTCATTTTAATTTGTTTGTCCATTTTACCTAGCCAATAACAGTTATTAGTTTCTGCTTTCTCACACGTATTATGCTGCTGATTTGCTATTTATGCTCAAGCATTTGGTAAAGTCATTGCAGTGCAGTTATCAGGATTGAGTTATTTTTACTTTTTGGTCGGTTTTTAAGGGTAGAGCCAAGTTTTCAGTAATTTGCGGAAAGACAAGAGGTCTTCAGTGAGTCGGATGTGGGGCGGGAGTGCGTTCGACAGCGTGGGGGCCAAGGCTGAGAATGATGATCCGCCTAGCCTGGCTGAGTTTGTTTTTGGTATGACTAGGAGGCCAGCTGAGCTTGATCTTAGAGTACGTGCAGGGTGATAAGGTTTTAGTTTGTCTTGAAGATATTGAGGTCCGGTTTTATGCAGTGCTCGGTGAGCAATGCATAAGGTTTTGAAAGTCACCCTTCAGGCAACCGGGAGCCAGTGCAGTGTTTTGAGGGCTGGGGAGATGTGGTCTCTCAGGCCAAGCGCTAGTAGCAATTTGGCTGCAGCGTTTTGCGCTCTTTGTAGTTTAGTCAGTTGGTATGCGTGGTCTCCGAGATAGAGGGGGTTGGCGTAGTCCAATCTTGATATTACAATTGATTGGACCGCAGAGAGTCTGTTGGAAAAGGAGAGGTATGGGAAAATGCGTCTCAGAGTTTTAAGTTGGTAGTGGCAGGACTTTGAGACGTTGTTAACTTGGCGCGAGAGTGTTAGGTCAGAGTCTAGGGTGCAACCAAGGTTTTTTACAGAATTGGAGGGGGTCGGTGAGTTGCCCATGGCAAATGGCCAGGGTAGTGGGTGTGGAAGGAGTTCGGTGTTGCCACATATCAAGATTTCGGTTTTGGAGGGGTTTAGTAGGAGGTAGTTTGTGGTCATCCAGAGTTCTATGTCGAGGAGGCAGGAAGCAAGGTCAGGTTGGCAGTTGGGTTTTGAGTTCAGGAGTTTTAGAATTAGTTGAGTGTCATCAGCGTAGTTGTAGCACAGGATGTTGTGTGATCGAATTATTCGTGGGAGGGTGGCCATGTAATGGTTGAACAGGAGGGCTGATAGGCATGCTCCTTGTGGAACTCCTATGTTGACTGGTCGGGCTTGGGAGGAGTAGGTGGAGAGTAGGGTTATTTGGTTCCTATTTTTGAGGAAGGATGCTATCCATTTGAGAGCGGTTCCACAAATTCCTAGTGAGTGGAGGCGGTCAAGGAGGATTGAGTGGTTAATTGTGTCGAAGGCGGCGGATATGTCAAGAAGGATTAATGTGGCGCATCCCGCAGAGTCAGCAGTGTTTTTAAGGTCATCCCAGATAGAGGTTAGGGTGGTTTCAGTTCTGTGTCGGGCTCTGAAACCTGATTGAGCGGGGTCTAGGAGATTGTTCGATTCAACAAAGGCATTTAGTTGGGAGTAGGCGGTTTGGTTGATGAGTTTGGCAAGAAATCTTGTGTTTGTGATGGGGCGGTAGTTTTTGGGTTCGAGAGGGTCGAGGGAGTGTTTTTGTATTAGAGGTTTAACGTGGACTGTTTTGAATGCGTCGGGAAAATTCCAGAGGCAAGAGAGTCATTTATGATGGCTCTTGCGTGTTCTCCTGCACATGTAGATGCGTACATTTCTTTGAGGGTTTTGGCTGGGCAAGGGTCCAGCGGAGAGCCGGATGGTTTGCGGGCAGATAGAAGTTTGAGAAATTGGTCAGCTGATATTGGACTAAAGGAGTCGAACGTTGGTTGGGTAGTGGTCGCAGTCGGCGGGATGGCCGGTATAGTGGGTGGGTTGCCTGGTGGGTGTAAGAGAGCTATCTTTTTGGTTAGAGCGTTTGTTCTTTCGCAAGCTGTGGTATAAAAGTGGAGGGAGAGTGAGTCGCACAGTGATTGTGAGGCAGTCGTGGCGGTGGTGGTGCATGTTGGTTTGGTGAATTCGGTGATGATTTTGTGAAGTTCTTTGCTGGGGTTTTTACAGTTTAGGATTCGGGAGTTGTAGTGAGCCTTTCTTGCTTTTCGGATTTTGGCCTTGTACTGATGAAGGTGCTGGGCTAAGGTGGATTTGCTCGCAGGAGTTTTGTCCTTTCGCCATTTTCGTTCTAGGTATTTATATAGTTGTTTACTGGTCTTCAACTCAGGTGTGAACCATCTAGGAAAGAGGCCACAGCGGGCTGATGGTTTGCAAGAGGGTGTGAGCCGCATTAGTGCGGTGTTGAGCCAAGAGTCAAAGGCGTTGGGGGTTAATTGATATCCCTATTGAGCAGGCCAGTAGGCGGGGGAGACTGGAGGAGTGCGTCGGCTAGGTCAGGAAGGATTATTAGTTTCTTCCAGCATTTGCGCAGAATCAGAGGTTCAGGTTCGGGTATGGGAACTGGGTTGGGTGAGCGAATGGAGAAAGAAACAATGACGTGATCGGACCAGATGATTGGGGTGGAGGGATTTAGCTGTATCAGGTTGTGGGAACTAAAGATGGCATCAAGAGTGTGTCCTTTATAGTGAGTCGGGCCGTTTGTGTGGGGTTGGAGGTTAATTGCATCTAAGCCGTCAACCAGAGAGTGTGTCATAGGGTTGGTGGGAATGTCTAGCCATATGTTGAAATCACCTAGAAGGGTGAGGTTGGGATGGTTTAGTTGGAGGGTGGCAATAGAGTCACAGAGGTTGTTTGAGAATTGTCTATCGTAGCCAGGGGGTCTGTAGATTATTAGGAAGCTGTGGGAGAGCGAAGAAGAAAGGGATTGTTTAACGAGGAATGATTCACAGGAAGGAATGGAGGGTTGGTTGTCGATTGAGGCATGGAAGTGAGACTTAAAGGCGAATGCTACTCCTCCTCCTCTAGAGGGACGGTTCAATGGGATGAGGGAGTAGTCTGGGGGGAAGGCTTCATTGGCGATAGGGGCGAAGTCATCAGAGAACCAGGTTTCGGTGATGAAGACCAGGTCTGGTTTGTCAGAGGCGAGGAGGTCGAAGATGCTGTGTCTGCTTTTTGCTACGGATCGAGCATTAAATAGGATGCAGTTGACTTTGGTAGAAGCTGTTGGTTCTGGAGCTGCATAGAGGTGGGTGGGTAAGAGACGATGGAGACTGGGGAGCAAGAGGGGAGGGGTGGTTGATGGTCGATGGGAAGAGTGGGCGAGCGGAAGAGTTGGTGGGTTTAGGGTGGGCATGGTTGGACGCGTGTTTTGGGATGAATGGGTTTGGCAAGGGATTTTAGGTAAGTTGAGGCGTAGGGGGAGGGTGGTGAATGGGGGGGATGAGGTGGTGGGTCGAGATAGGGGAGGCAATGAGTGCTGAAAGATTGAGGGGGACCAGGTACGTTTCCTCTTTGGTGTCTTTGTTGTGATTGGTGTGTGTGTGAGGGTAGGGGGGCAGAGGGGGAGAGGGATGAGGCTTCTGTTCTTGCTAGGGGTCGGCGTGCAGTTCTTAGGGAGGGGAAGGAGTGAGGTCGGTGTGGAGTGATGGTGGGAGTTAATGGGAAGAGCGTGGGGTGCATGATTGCTGGGGTGGGTGTGCCTGCAAGGCTAGTGGGGAGAGTGGGTATACTCATAGCAGGCCGATTGGTGGAGAGGTTGAGAGGAGCAGTGGTTTTAGGGTGATTGGCTCGCCATCGTGCCCCTCTGGCTTGGTGTTTGGAAAGGGAGGGCAGGGTGGGGGATGTGGTTGAGGCTGGGATGATTTGGGAAGGCTGGGACAAGGGTAGGGTTGGGAGGAGTTGGGGCGGTGCACGGTGGTCATTTCCGCTAGTCCTCTGTGGGTCTGGTGCACTCATGGTAAGTAGCTGTGATACCACCGGGGGAGATTATTTAAGGTTTCTGGGTTCAAATAGATAGGCACACTTCAATGGTCAGTTAGGACACGCTATTAGGCACACTTCTAGATTCTACTCAGGCACACTTCTAAATTCTACATTGCACAGAGAGGATATTAGGCTCACTTCTAGGTTCAGCTTTGCAACAGGGAGGATATTAGGCACATTTCCAATTCAATTTTCCACAGGGAGGATATTAGGCACACTTCTAAATTCAACCGGGGCAGACTATTAGGCGAACTTCCGAGCTGAACTTTGCACAGATCAGATATTAGGCACACTTCTAAATTCAACTTTGCACAGCAAGGATATTAGGTAGCGAGATTCAACTTTGCATAGAGAGGATATTAGGCACAGTTCAAATTCAACTTTTTACAGAGAGGGTATTAGGTACACTTAAGAAACAACTTCCACAGGGAGGATATTAGGCACACTTCCAAATCCAACTTTGCACAGGGAGGATATTAGGTTATCAAGTTCACTTTGCACAGGGAGGATATTAGGCACACTTCTAATGTCAACCAGGCCAGGCTATGTGGCACACTACTAAATTCAACTTTCCACAGGGAGGGTATTATACACACTTCTAAATTCGACTTTCTACAAGGAGTAAATGAGGCATACTTTACAGTCACTGGGAAGGCTCCAGCCAGTCTCGACTGGACTTCACAACAACACCATATATGGAACTTCCAACCAACAGCCAGTCAGGGGGAAGGGACAGAGTCAGGGCTTCCCAGGACTTTGGGAAAACAAGGTAACAGGCAATAGAAAGCAAGAGGCCACAGGGACCATCTTGTTTTCCATCAGGAATCAACTGATTCCAATGGCAGGGCCTGGGTATCCCAAAATGGAGGATACTCAGAGCACCTGTCAAATTCAGCATGGAGCTGCCACCAGCCCATACCCTGCTCTGTGGGCCACCCACAGGTGCCCAAAACATACACTAGGGGCACAGGGTTGTACCCCCACCCATGGGTGTCATAAGGGTATCCCATGGGTCTGTACACCAAAACAAAAACAGGAAGAGCTGCACTGCCGGGAGTCCCACCTGGACTCCTGGGCAGAAAACAATACAGAACATAAGTGAAAAAGGACTACAGGACAAGGACAGGGAGGCCCTGTCCCTCCAATGCATTTCCAGCATCACAGTCACCCCCCCCCAGACTGAGGTTAGGGTGCCTAATCTCCCACGGGATAGGCACCCTCATCCAGACGGTCAACATACCTTCTGGAAAGGCCATCTGCATTATCGTGACTTTTCCCTGGTCTGTGCTCTATGGTGAAGTCTAGCCCTTGCAGGCTAATGGACCACCTGTGCAGTTTCGGGTTTTCACCCTTCATCTGCATAAGCCACTTCAGGGGCTTATGATCTGTTTGGACCTTGAAGGTAGACCCCATAAGGTATGGCCTAAAATGCCTAAGGCTCCAAACTATACTGAAACATTCCTTCTCAACAGTAGCCCACCTAAGTTCTCTACCCTTGAGTTGTCTACTGATGAAGATGATAGGATGTTCCCTCCCTTTGTCATAACTGGGACAAGACAGCTCCAATTCCGGTGTCTCAGGCATTCGTCTGGACGACAAGGGTCGGCTGTAGTCAGGCGCACTCAACACAGGTGCCCTACACAGACTTTCTTTCAAGCCATCAAAGGCCCTCTGACAGTCCTCAGTCCAATTAACCTTCCTAGGTTGTTTGGGTGAAGTCAGAGCTGTCAGTGGTGCAACTATGGTTCCATAGTCTGCCATGAAATTGCGATAATACCCAGTGAGGCCCAAAAAGGCTCTCACCTGGGTTTGAGTAGTGGGAGTCTCCCAGTCCTGTACATCCTGTACCTTACTGGGAAGAGGTTGGATTTGACCCCCTCCTACCTCATGACCAAGATAGGTGACTTTCCCCTGAGCTATCTGGCACTTGGTGGCCTTGATAGTGAGGTTAGCCCTTTTCAAGGCCTGCAACACCTTATCCAAATGTGTCAAATGCACTTCCCAGGTGGAACTGTAGACGATAATGTCATCTAAGTAAGCCACGCAAAAGGCATCCAGCCCACTGAGCGCATGGTTGACCAATCTCTGGAAGGTGGCAGGGGCATTCTTCAACCCAAAAGGCATGACCCTAAACTGGTAGAGTCCCTCGGGTGTTGAGAACGCCGTCTTTTCCTTGGCATGGTCCATCAGAGCTATTTGCCAATAGCCTGAGGTAAGGTCAAAGGTGCTCACAAATTTGGCAGCACCTATGGTGTCCACGAGCTCATCAGCCCTGGGTAATGGGTGTGCGTCAGTCTTGGTGACAGCATTGACTCGTCTGTAGTCCACACAGAACCTCCAATCCTTGGTACCTGCCTGGGAACTTGCCTTGGGGACAAGGACCACGGGACTGGACCAGGGACTGGTTGAGGGTTCAATAACACCCAGATCCAACATCTTGGCGACCTCAGCCTGGATGTGGTTCTTAACAGTATCTGACATACGGTAGCTCCTGCTTTTGACAGGCACACTGTCACCAGTATCAATCTTGTGCTTAGACCACGTTGTAAGACCTGGCGTCAGTGAAAACATAGAGGCATACTGCTGGAGCAAAGCCCTGCAGGTCTTCTGCTGCTCTGTTGTCAAATCTGGAGAGAGATGCACTCCCTCCACTGAGCGATCCTGAGGGTTGCTATGCAGCAAATCAGGAAGGGGCTCACTCTCATCCTCTTCTTGCTCTGAAGCTAGCAAGAGACATGAGACCTCTTCTCGCCTGTGGAAAGGCTTGAGCCTAATAACATGGAATACCTGAGGGGCTACCCCAGGGGCTCCCATGTCAACCAGATAATTGACCTCGCCCATCTTGGAGATTATCCTGAAGGGTCCAGTCCATTTATCTGCCAATGCCCGAGGCTTGGTAGGCTCCATCACGAGGACCTCCTGTCCCGGAGTCCAATCCACTTGCGATGCTTTAAGGTCATGCCAGTACTTGTTCAATTCCTGGCTGGCCTTGAGATTCGCTGTTGCCTGACCCATCATCTGTGTCATCCTCCGTCTGAGGCCTAACACTTAGTCCCCCACTTGCTTGGCGGGACCTGGCGGATTGCCTCCCAACCTTCTCTGATCAAGGCAAGGGGCCCCCTCACGGGATCTCCAAAGAGTAACTCAAAGGGGCTGAAACCAACACCCTCTTGAGGTACCTCTCTGTAAGCAAACAGCAGGCATGGCAGGAGGATATCCCATTTCCTCCTTAGGAACTCTTCCAAAGCACCTATCATGCCCTTGAGAGTTTTATTAAATCTCTCAACCAGACCATTGGTCTGGGGATGGTAAGAGGTGGAGTAGGTTACTCCGCACTCTTTCCACATGGTCTTCATGTAACTAGACATGAAGTTGGATCCTCTGTCAGAGACAGCCTCCTTAGGGAATCCAACACGGGTGAAAATGCCCAGGAGAGCCCTGGCAACCCCCTGCTCAGTTAGAGTACGAAGGGGTATAGCCTCAGGGTACCCGGTGACATGATCTACCAAGACCAGGATGAACCGATGTCCACCTGAAGTCGGAGGGTCCAGGGTACCGACAATGTCAATGCCCACCCTCTCAAATGGTGTGCCAACCACTGGCGATGGCTGCAGTCTTGCCAGACAACTGACAAGTTGGGCAGGTCCTGCAGTGGGACTCCACTTCTACTCCCATCCAGGGCCAGTAGAAATGGGCAGAGAGCCTCTGCTTAGTCTTCTTGGTACCAAGATGACCAACCAAGGGCACCTCATGCGCCAACTGCAGCAGGAAAGGGCCTGAAAACCTGAGGTATCACCAACCTCTTGAGGACACCAGGTTCAGGCTTAGTTGGCTCACTAACAAGGAGCTCACCCTCCCAATATATCCGGAAGGTCCTAGGCACTTCTCCTTGTGCCTGGGACAGGGCCTGTTTCCTCAGACCCTCGAGAGAGTGGCACTCTCTCTATCCCTTACAGAAGTCTGCCCGGGAGGGTCCCCCTTCAGCTAACAAGCATTGAAGGTTGGGATGATCCTCCGGGTTGAGAACCTCTCCCACAGGAGTTGAGTTTGGGTTTACCACTGGATCCAGTCCGTCTGGAGCATGGATCCCAATGGGTGCTGTAGGAACAGCAGGAAGAGAAGAGGCCCCCGGCACAGAGGTTGCCTTCTTGGTCTTCCTTCTTCTTGCCTTGGGCCTCGCCTTTGGCTCGGGTACCTGACTCACAGCCAGACCCTGTGTCACCTGTGACCTAGTGATCTGCTGCAGCAGTCATGGGAAGACCATCCGAGATCAACCCCAACTCTACTAGATCACTACCTAACAGAAAGTTAGCTGGGACATTGTCCTGAACCAGGACAGGAAGCTTTGCTGTCTTGTCTCCAATTACGAGTGTGACTAAGGCTACAGGCGATAATTTGGGAGGCCCACCAGCTAACCTGGTGGTTCTCAGAGGAGCACCTACATAGTCCTCTGGCTTGAGCAGGGTCCTGTCCACCACTGTCACGCTTGCCCCAGTGTCTCTCAAGCCAGTAGAAGGCTGGCCGTTCAGGAGGACACTTCTCAAAAATCTATGGATGTTCTGTGGGATAGTCACGAGTACTTCCGCGTACTGGTCCCAGGCCCCAAGGGACACTAAGGAAATCTCTACAGGAGCACCAAATGTGATCCCTGTAGAGGAGGGGAGGACAGTGGCCTCCACCTCAGACATGGGGTAAGGGTAGGTCAGGCTGACAGCCTGTACTCCAAGTGCCTTACCTTTACACTTGGAGTCACCCCTTCTGTGATCCAAAGCCCCATAGTCCCAACAAGTGCCAGGAGTGCGGGGTACGGTACTAGAACCACTGGGAGCCTGCTTTGCAGCAGGTGGACCACTATTCTTATTGCCACCCACAGATGACATATCCACACTAGATCTTTGGGCCTTAGGAGAGGAGGGTTTAGGTTTACCCGACTGTGACTGCTTTTGGGACTCCTCAGCTTTCTGAGAGGCCCCCTTTTCTTTGTCCTCGTCCTTCCCACTGGAGTCCTTAGGGGACAACCGGTGGGAGGCCCACTTGTCAGCCAACCTAGCCAGCTTAAAGGGATCCAAAATATTCTGGTCAGCAACATACTGACGCAGCTCTGGTGAACAGGCTTCAGAAAAATGCTCAAAAACAATAGGTGGGTCAATTCAACAAAAGTTTTCACCTTGTAGCCATCAATCCACCCCATCATGTTCATGTGCGCACCCCATCATGTTCATGTGTGTCTTGGGTTGACTTCCAGTCAACCCAAGACACATTCTCTCTTTTCTTAAAATCCCTGAACCTCTTAAGGTATTGGGTAGGTATCTTGCCAAACTTGACAATCAAAGCAGACTTCATACACTCATACTGACCCCTGTCTTCCACACTCAGCTTCAGAATACAGTCATACCCAGTCTGAGGCACTCTGCTTAACAAACACTTAGCCCAATCTCTTTTGTCAACATCATGAATTGCACAAGTCATTTCATATGCTTCAATCCATTGGAGGATATCAGAACCCTCCACAAACACACCAACCAAATCTTTCATAAACTTGGTGGCTGGGGACCTGCCACTCTCAACTGGTTTCGCTGACGTCTCCACTCTAGCTTTCTCTAGCTGGATTCTCTGACATTCAGTGTCCTTGCCTTTGAGTTCAAGATCCCTATTCTTGAGTTCCACTTGCTGTGCCAGCTCCTCTTTCTTAAGCTCAGCTTCTATCTCCAACTTGCGGTATTCAAAGGCCAATTTCATCCTTAATAACTCAAGTTCTATGGAATTGCTGGGGTTCGGAACAGAGGTAGCAGGAATGGTGGCATTCCCAGAAACTGTCATGATGCCTGCCCCCGGAAGACCAGACCAGGCCCAGCAGCCCCGGAAGCAGGCATCATGCCACTTGGAGCATGCCCAAAAACCCCAGTTAGGGGCTGTTTGGGTGCAGTCCTGGCGCCTATGGCGCCAGGCTCATAAAGATAAAGTCAGTCCTGGCGCCATGGGCGCCAGGCTCATTATTGATAACTTACCTGAAGCAGACCATGCTGCATACTCACCTGAGGCAGACCATGCTGCATGAAGACTCAAGCCAAATGAGGCTTAGGAGGGACTATTTTACTGAAGGGACTATTTTGTTACTTGGGTGGGGCTGTGGAAGAATACTTACCTGGATCTTCTTCCAAGGCTATTTAAACCACGCCCGGACAGCCACACGTGCTTCGCGTTATTCTGCTTGCTGCAGCGTAACGCTCACCGTGTTTTCAGCAGCTCCAGTCTTCAGCCACGCCCGCTTCAGTCCTGTGACTCCTGAAACAAGAAGAAAAGAAGGATAAAGGTTAGAACAGGAGTTTTAACTTTAATCCTTACCTGAATCCTGATCCATTTCGCCACGGAGCTCAAAGACAGAAGTCTTTGAAGCATTGCTTCGCATTCCTACGGCGCCGCGCTGAACTCACCAGCTTGGCGGTACTTCAGCATTCCATCACGCTCTCTCCATCTCGCGGCCGCCCTCCGACACCTAAGGAGACAAAGACAGCAAGGTGAGCAAGGGGACTCTCTAAGGCTATACAAGCTACCCCCAAGGACTTACCTGATTTACCACGGGGGGTACTCACCTCATCTCGGGTCGGCGCAGTCAACTCTGCTTCATCGCCGTACCCCGGCCCCTAGGGGGAAAACCACAATAGACTTACCTGAATCTTACCAATTGCCATTTGGAAATCTTCGAGTGGATTAATCGGCAACCTGCAAGGAATCGGACAGAGTGAAGATCAGACATTTGAACTCTTATGAACAATTGGACTTTAGAGTCAATACTGGAACTCACCAATTCCTCTACACCAGTGAAGTAACTGGTCATCAACGCGCCCCTGCGGTCGATGCAGGATGGAGAGCTCATCCTTCCAAACCATCAGGTGAGACTAAGGAGGGGACATCAAGAGTGATCTGTGGGAAGACAACAGGAGTGGGGAAGGTGGGTTGACACTCAATTCCACGTGTGGTTAATTCCTCTTCTCCTTTGTAGAAGAATATTCCTGCGAGCCAGACAAACTAGGCTGAGCGGGCCAGTCCAGTCAGTCATCTCGGCGCTACATGTCACGCTGGTGGAAACAACAGCAGCCCAGTTCCGGTCGACGCCCCCGTGGGAACCAGGTGAGCGTAATAGAAACAGATTCAGCAGAAACCCCAGGGGCAGAGTCCTCATTGGTTGCATTCCCCCCTCATCAAGAGTTTCACCATCAGTCTGGTAGTCCACCAGGGCAGCTATCAGCTCAGCCCTAGACTTATCCACAAAGTCTAACTGCCTGGCTTCACAAGCTCTCTGGAGAGCCTCTAAATTCATCCTAGTCAATTTACCATTTGCAATAGACTCCATTGCTTGTAATGCAGTTATTTTGTACACAACTAAACCTTAATTTAATAAAGTGCAAATATTTTGTAAGTGGCACGGTTATACACTGATTCTTAAAACCATAAGCATCCCACCGCTGCCACCAGTGTAAAGACTGGAGGGGGGGTCTGTACTTCTGCTCTTTATATGGTAGAGGAGAGGCACAGAGGACCCCAGCCAAGATTCTCTATAAGGAAGCAATGGACGAGCAATCAAGGCCTAGCTTCTCAGGAGGTGATGCAGGCTGGTTCTTAAGTACAGTGCAGTCCCCAAGCCCCCACAAAGGAATATCCACACACTGTATTACTGAAAACACAGTCTTTATATAATTAATATTCAAAGGTATGTATACTATCACAATAACGCACTTTGTACTCAGAAATCAACAATGGCAAATATATACAATTCTAAAGTGGTACCACCAATATTATCAGATCTCATTAAAGTGCATCAACTATACTGTCAGAATATCACACAGATCAATAACAAGGAAACCAGCAGTAGAGAAAGGAGGAAAAGCAAGATGGTTGAAACAATAGGCAGATTACTGGCCTCTACCGTTAAGCACAGTTCTGTGTGGAGATCCCCCCCCACCTGGGCAACCTGTAAAATAAAGATATAGCACAGGCCCAGTCCATACATTGATCAATAAGTCTTACTTTCTCCTATAATGTTTTTACGCCCCCCCCCCAATGTACCTGGTGGAGCAGAGTTCTTCGAAGAAGCGTCGATGGATTCTTCTTGAGTGACTCCCTTTAAAGCAGGAGCCACGGATCGTCGAGAGGCGTCGAAGAAGGTGAACTTGGCATCAACAGCGTCGATGAGAAAGTCGAGGGTGCCGAGACCACGGTGTTGATCCAGGCGGTGCTCGTCGGCGACATCCTTCGGGGCACCTCGGCGATTGATTGTTCAGGACCGCAAAGAGTTTCTGAAGAACTGTGGCCCAGCAAGGACGTCGACTCTTTGAAGTCTTTGTGGCCTTCAGGTGGCGAGAAACCCACTGGCGGATTCTCCTCGGCGCGTCGGCGTCCTCGACTTTCTCCGGCGGGATAAAGCGGTCGTCGGTGCGGACAAGGAAGTCCTTCGATTCAAATGTTTTTAGGCAAAGGAGCGGGCGGCTCCGGTCGTCGGCGGCACGGTGTCAAGCGGTCCCCTCTTCTGGGGCAACACAACGTCGACAGGCCTCCAGCGGTTACACAAACCTGCGAACCCTGGTCGACGGCAATGGACTTCGACGGCGGTAAAGTCCGGGTGCTTCACTTCGATCTCCTCGGCGGTCCCGTCTCCGGTCGGCAGCCTTTCGAGGGTCGGACTTCCAGGGAGCTTTGGCAAAGTTCAGCGGTGCTCGATGGTCCCTCGGAGCACAGGAATAAGGCATTTTACCAGGCCCTCTCTTGGATCAGTCTTCGACGAATTTGGCAGCTTTCAGATCAGGTCAAAGCAAATGCAAGTCTTCTTCTTCCTGCTGGGCGTCGAGGATCAGCAGTTCCAGTTACTCTTCAAGTGTAGACACAGCTTCTGAACAATTTCCAGTGGTGAAAGGTCCCCAGATATACTATCCTGTCTCTCATCCACACTGCTGGGTCTCACTCAGCAGCCAATCATACAGAAGGGCATTCATGCAGTCAGTCAGCCAATCACGCACACAGTGCATTCAGGCCATCCTCCTCTCTCTCAGACACTCACAACAAGGAATGTGGATTGGGACAAGTACCCAGCCATTCAACACTACACACAGCATTCAGGCCAGTTTCGGGCAGGGCTGTCTCAGTCTTTGTCTCTCATACCAGAAACCAGACAGCCACAACAAGAAGCGCATATTGGTCACTCAATCCATTCATCCAGGTCCCACCCACAGGGTGTACCCACAACATACAGTCACTGGGAAGGCTCCAGCCAGTCTGGACTGGACATCACAACAACACCATATATGGAACTTCCACCCAACAGCCAGTCAGGGGTAAGGGACAGAGTCAGGGCTTCCCAGGACTTTGGGAAAACAAGGTAACAGGCAATAGAAAGCAAGAGGCCACAGGGGCCATCTTGTTTTCCATCAGGAATCAACTGATTCCAATGGCAGGGCCTGGATATTCCAAAATGGAAGATACTCGGAGCACCTGTCAAAATCAGCATGGAGCTGCCACCAGCCCATACCCTGCTCTGTGGGCCACCCACAGGTGCCCAAAAACATACACTAGGGGCACAGGGTTGTACCCCCACCCATGGGTGCCATAAGGGTATCCCATGGGTCTGTACACCAAACCAAAAACAGGAAGAGCTGCACTGCCTGCCAGGAGTCCCACTTGGACTCCTGGGCAGAAAACAATACAGAACATAAGTGAAAAAGGACTACAGGACAAGGACAGGGAGGCCCTGTCCCTCCAATGCATTTCCAGCGTCACAAGTGCGATCACCTGTCTCACTCCGACTTCCTCGAACTTCAGTTGAACAGCAACTCTTATAGGCAATATTCATCATCATTGACATCTAACTCTACAAAAACTCGACGTGCAATATAATTGGTTAGGAAAGGTAACTTAAGTATAGGTGCTATATCTGTATATGATAATAGGGCATGCGGATTGGATAACTCTTATCTGGTGGGCGTCTACGCCCATCCCATTGCATCACATGTGATTGACGTCATCACAAGCACGACGTCTCATTGGTTCTACTATCTATAGGACTCCTGATAACTTGGTCCATTGTGATTGGTCAGGTTACACCCCTAGACATAAATCCCCATTTTAATTAGCAGCATGCAGAATGGACACCCAGGTGCCTAGTGTCCCAAGTTTCACTCTGCCTCCCTTCCATCAATCAGTATCATGGGGCTATGTGTCAATTAGTTGGTTGGGCATGGCCTCGGATCTGTAGCCTCTTATCAGGAAAAGTTATGGCATCCTCGGGTTCTGGATGACATCAGGCGATGGTACCTCTTCGCGCCTGGCTGGTCACGTGTCTGTTCACCATGGATCTGCTTCAGTTTCCAGCTTTTATTGTATTTATTTCTGCTTCGGCCCTACCACCTGCCTGGGCCTCTCTCATATTGACCTTCACAGGCGAGCTGGTATGCTCTGAAGTTTGGTTCTTGCGAGTTGACGCTCTCCTCCCTTCTCTGGGTGACCTCGATTTCCCAGGCATGAGCCGCTCTCTGTTGAGTTTCGATTCCGCTCTTCCTCTCTGTTCTGGCTGAGTTGTGAAACTTGGCCTGCCAGGCCTCTGGCAGCCTGGGCCCATTTCTGTTTTACAATATGGAGTCGCACTCGTATAACGTGCTTTTTGAGGTAGTTATATAGTTGGCGCATACTGCTTCTAATGTTCTACCAAGCATTGCAAGCAGTATAGTTTTCTTAGCTTCTTGCGTTCCAAGCTTATTTACACACATTCGACAGGTCGGTTGTTCTCATCATGTCTAGTAACCCGTTTCCTTATTTTTTAGCATCGTCTCCTTCCTGTGTTCGTTACATAGGTTTGCATAACATCTTGTTCTAACGTGTCTTACTCGCGTGCTGGTTTGGGCCATTGTCATTTCCATTGGCCCTCCATTAAGGTTCCTGGGGTTTCTTCATGGACTGTATGTAGGTACTCCTCATTTCGTATCATCGGCTGGTATGGCTGTCTGATAGGGTACCGTGCCGCCCAGGATTGTCTGGTTATGGGCGCTTCAACAGGTACGGATCCTCTAATGTACACTGGGCAGAGCCCCAGTGCAACTCTCTGTTGGTTCAGTTGCTGTTCATACGTCACGTACTTTGGCGAGTACCTTCCTGGTACCTCAAAAGGAGGGGCAGGGGTGCAGGTCACGTCTGGGACCTCCTTGACACTCCCCCCTCTGGTCGGTTCATCGACTCCTTCTGCTTCATTCTTCATTTCTATTTCTTTTGATTTTTCGGTGTTTTGTTAATCGTCTTCAGGGTTGGCACATGATGGCGTGAACATGTGTGTCTTTGGAGTCCATATTTTTATCACGCCTTTCAAACTCCCTGCTGTTCTGACATGTTCATCTTTGTTCCAGGTCATTAGCTGGCATTGTCCATTTGGACTGCAATAGATCCATTTTCCCTCATATCGTCTTCGCTTTTTAGGATATGTGAATTTTGTTCATTCTGGCGCAAATTTGCTGGCCTTCACAAAGTCTCTTATTTCTTCGTCAGTTAGGTCTCTAGGCTTCCATCTTGGCTTGACATCAACCATTATTTTCATCCCTATGGCTTTCTTTGCAGTTTTCTGGCACTGTGTAATGATTATCTTGATTACGCAGAACCCTAGAAATACCATTGCTAGGAGAGCTCCCAGAATCTTAAATATGTCTGCCATCCATTGTGGAACCCACGAGAATAGGTCTCCAAACCAGCTGTCATCGTCCACTTCATCACTTTCATCGATCATCTGGTTTTTCAGGCTTGTCAACATGCTTATGGCCTCTGTTAGGGTTCCGTTTTCTTCATCATGTGATGGTACAAATGTGCAACATGATTCTCTGATTTTTGCACAAACACCTCCATCCATTGCTGTCATCATGTCAAGCACATATCTGTTTTGGAGGGTCATAAATCTGATTGCTCTCAGCTCTTCTTTGATCGCGATTAACCCTTTTATAGTGGTATTGATGGTTTGCAATAACTCCCATCTGGTTATCTGCAACCATTTAGCATTCACTCCAACTTGGATGTGGGGCAAGAGTAATGTCGTGAATACTGTTGAGGTGAGGCTGGACAGCCTGTGTTCGTACGGGATTGCATGAAATGCCTCTTCTGATTTGGTAGAAAAGTAATTTTCTCTTTTCATCCTGGACACTAGTTCCTCAGATCTCCTTCTCCTTAGATGAGCATCTGCTTTCGGGAAACTGTCCAAATTCAGGTCATTCTTGGGGATCACTAGTGCAGGAACATGGACATTCACTATTGTGCATATGCCTCCCCAGTTTCTCGGCAGTCTTATGTATGCCTTGGATCCACACGCCCAGTAGTGAGCCATAATCACTGCGGTTCCATGTACCATTCCTGGGGCATCGGAGACTCGTCCACAGTTCTGATTCTCTCCCATCTTCCTCGTACCGTTGTTTCTGAAGCATAATTTTGGGTTCTCCATTGGTACTATCTGCCGGGGTCCCCCTCTGTCTTCGACCCATGTGAGTAATTTTGCAGGTTTTGGCCATAGTGGCTTGCATCCGTTCCGCACTATGTTGATGGTAGGTTTGTAATGTCCAGCGACCATCCAGGCTCTGCAGATCACCATTTCTTTTTCCCATCCGTCTAGTGAAAGCACTGTCCCCCAAATCTGCATCTGACCTCTGTTCTTCCAACTTCGGGCCTCTTCTGTGGTTTTCCCTCGGACATTTAGCTTCTGATTCACTTCCCATCTAATTCCTGCCCCTTTATGTCAGGGTTCTCATACCTGATCACATGGTTCTTGGTGTGAGCTCTGCTTCTTGTCTTTATGTCTTGAACATAATAATCCTCATCAGGATATGTTGCTTCAGTTGCCCATTTCAGGGAGGCACCACTGACCATGAACTGGCCTATGGTCTTGCACATTGCCTTGTGTGACATACAGTGTGCTGTCTGGACATCGATTTCTACAGCCACAAAGATCTTAGACTTTCCCATACTGTATGGTAGGAGTGCACAGATGACGCATTCTCCTTCTGACTTCCTTCATCCTACTTCCTTCATGTGTTGGTACCATATGTTGTTTCCGAGATGGGCTGTGCTGTCCAGGTAGTCGTTAAGTTCGTTGTTATCTTCATATGGGCTTCTCTTGATGTTCAGCATTCTTCTGTAGTTTGCTATGACCATGTCTCTAAATGCGTCTGTGCTGCTCTTCCTATCTGGGTACCTCGGTGGAGCTGGCTGCCTCGACTGCATCGCTGTGGTAGGAGAGGGGTTTGTTTTTTCTTTACTTGCTCTTTGTTTGTTGTCATAGACTTCCCCTAACCGCCATTGGCTCCTCAGTTCTTCAATGTGTGGCTGTGTCGTAGGTCTGGTGCTTGTTCCCTGCTTTTGAGTTGGTGTGCTTGCTGTTATAGTCTCTATAGCCTTGCCTTTCAGCTCCTCGTGAAGTTTCTTTGCTCTGAATATAAATGGGAACAAGTAGTCTATTAGCATTTGTATCTTCTCTGTGAATTCTCTTGTGGCCACTTCTGTTCTTTTGAGGGATTTTGCTATTCCCTCCGTCTTTGGTATTTCACTTGGCTTTTCTTGGTCACTTCCAATATTCTCTGGAATTGAATGTTCGGCAGGCAGTCTCTCCTTCTCTGCTGCCTTCGTTGGAGGCCTTGTAGCCATTGACACTTGCCCTTGTTTGTGTGCATTCTGTGTATGGGTGCCTGCTGTGGTCAGTGCTACATTATCATTCATTCCGTGCTGACCCTGTCTCCAGCTTTTTTCCCCATTCATTACCTCATGTGTATATGTATCACTGCTAATTACATTTAATTTTAAATCATTTGCTTCATCATTAGCTTTTCTTGGAACTGAAATCACTACATAGGGCCTGGGTGCTTTCGTAGGCCCCTGACGTTCGTTATCCAGTGGGTGTAATGATAGGGGGACACTTCGTGCATCATTAAAGAAGGCAGTTCTGATTGTTAATAATAGAAAAACAATAACGATCTTTGTACATATGCACATAATAGTTTGGAACTATAGTTTGCAGCATTTTCTTCCAGGGAAGTGGGGGCGCCCCTCCGCTGGAGGTAGAACTACGTTACTTTTTTGGGTCCCCATTTCGACCCGGTCCATAGTCAATCATTTATTCCTCTTCTTGCTCTGATCTTGTAGCTTTTAAAGTTATTATTACTAAGGCGTTGAGTGCTCCTCGAGTGTCCACCCTCTTGCGGGTGACGACGGTAGTCTCTGGGTACTCGGTACAGTTCCTGTGCTAGACTATGGAAAAGGGTTAGGCTAGCACTCTTGGTACATCACATTCATCTATGCATATCGATAATAGGTGAGTTCCCAATGCACGCCTCGAATTTGTCTTGGTCCTGAGGACATGCTGGAACTTGCTGAATGCAAAAGAATGAAAAGGTGCAACTGTTAACAATCACATAAAATAAAAATGCTGTAAAAATAAAAACAAAAATAAAAATAAAAGTGAACATATGACAAAATAGGAAAAAATTAGAAACATGAAGAAAAAGGAAAATAAGACGGTGAAGTTCTTGTGTTCGCTCCTTTCACGCGGTCTCTCGGCGATAAGTTGAAGAACAGTGTCTTTCTCCTTGACCTGCTCCACGGTGGAAGGGTGACGAAAGGGAAAATAAGAAAAATAGAATTAAAAATAAAAATGAACTAGGAACAAGATGTCGTAATCTTTGTTTCTGCTCTTTTCGATCTGTCATCGGAAGAAAGTTTATTGGAATCTCCTTAGGAATTCTCGCTGGAAGTTGGACAGCTCCACTTGGAGCATTATACCATGGAGAAGTGTGCCCATGTGTGGGGCGTTGGCCGAATCTCTAAGGAAGATGATGACGTCAACATCTGCCAGCCTTCCTACCATTTCTGGATAGTCTGTGACTAATCTAAACAGGACGTTCTGTGCCAGCCAGGTGTCCTCGGGTGATAGGGACATATGCCCTGTTTGGCTGTGTCCTGATCACATGCTTTTCTTTTGATTCGCACAGTCTTTGCACCTTCCTGTCGCGTGGATTACCACCAAATGATTTAATTTAGTCCACATCTGACTCAGTTGAGCTAGGTTTCTTGGATCTCTGATATAAGTACGTGTGTCAGTTGTTCTCCCGACGAGCCCTGGGCACTTCTCGACTATTTGGAAGAACAAATTAAGCGTGAGTTCATCAATGTCCTTTGGCGGTGGACGCATTTGTGTCCTTCTCACCGTACTCGGGCAGTACAATGAAGGCTTCCGTGATGACAGTCAGTAGTTGTCAGATTATTTTCTTTTTGCCCGGATCTTGGATAAAGTCTGTGACACTGGCTCCTCTTCCTATGAGTGATGGGTATGATAACATCACGAGTTGTAAATAGGTTAGCACATCCCACTTGAGACTTCTGCCGGAATGTACCATAAGTTCTGTGGTTGCTTCAGGATATCTTTTGGTTCACAGAAATGTCTTATTTCCTGCTTTCCAGAGTCTTAGGGCCTTTTCAATGATTTGTGGGGCTTTGAACGTTCATATATGTAGCGTTACTGCTGCTTTGGATATGTGATTGTCTTCCTTTACTCTGTAAGTTTGACTGCACAGAATGTCCAGATTATTGTCTTTTTATCATCCTTCACTTGGTTTGAGGAAATGCCTTGTTTTGAAAGCTACAATTTTACTGGATTTTGTTGCCGTTTGTTTTGCTGCTCATGCGTCCTTCTTCCTCACCATGGATCGTGTTTGCAGGTGCTGCGGTTCTTCCCTGTTGTCTGTAGATTCTTCGCAGCTGGATGCAGCCAGAGGGATCTCTCCTATAAAGGGTTTAATGTCATTTAGGAAGATCCATGCTCTTCTGCCCTGCAGGTTGACAGACGGGGTGCAGTCCTCTACGATGAAGGGACCATTAAATCTCAGCTCGTCCCACCTTTTCCTGGTAAAGTTCTTCACCGGTACGCTGTCACCAGGGAAGACGCGGGGCTGCATGCACACTTTTCTCGGTGTCTGCTTCAGCACTTCCTGTTGCGTTTTCTGCTGTGCCGTCCCCCTTTTGCCGTCGTTGCAACTGGCCTGTAATGACAGAGGCACTGGATGTCATACAGTCAATGTACTTTTGCATTTCTGTTCCCAGAACCTCTCTAGTCGGCTGGGCATCACAACTAGCTCTATCTCAGGGGGTAAGACAGGTCCCCATCATTCTGCCTGTAACTATCTCATGCGGCGTGAGATGATGGTCGGAGCCTGGTTGGTTCCGAAGTGCATACAATGCCAATGGTAGACAGTGCAGCCATCCCTTCTTTAATGTGAGTTTCAACTTGGCTATCCTTCCCTTAAGCAAGCCGTTGATCTGTTCACATATCCCATTCCACTCAGGATGATACGCCGACGAGAACTTGTGCTTTATACCAAGCAACAAACTAATCTGTTCGAAAACTGAATTTACAAAGTGGGCCCCATTATCTGATCTCATTACCTCGCACACCCCCCATCTAGGAAACACTTCTCTTACCAGGAACTTGGCCGCACAGGTAGCATGGGGGTGTGTACAGGGGCCTGCCTCTATCCATCTAGAGAATGGACACACCACCACAATTAAATACCTGTACCCGTTGGTCTGGGAATGATTCCTCTCACTACTTTTAATGTGTGCCCAACGGTGAATTGCTGGCAGATAATGCAGTTCACCATAAAAAAAAGCTACGTGCTACACTAAATTCGGTGTGAACCAGTCTTCCGCGAGCGTTGCAGCTAGGGTTTCTTATGACATGTGTATGGGCTAGTGAAGTTGTTCTAGCACTACCTTTAGGAGGGCGACAGGAATTACTGGTTTACCAGTGCTGTCTTGCCTCCAAAACCCGTCAGAGGGGTTTAAAGAACACCCTCGACGTTTCCACAGATTTTACTCCTCCTGAGGTGCCTCCCGCTGGAGCTCCATTAGCTGAGTCTGCCCCATATTGTTATAGGCTTCTGGTGTGGCTCGCGACACCATCATCCACTCATGGGTACGTGCCACCTCCACGTCCATGATTGTTTCATTCCTGGATGCCATACGTTTGGCTTCCGTGTCCATTTCATGGTTTCCACGTGACACGAAATCCGTCCCCTTGGTATGAGCGGCGCATTTCACAACCGCTATGCCCACTGGGAGCTGTAGTGCTTTTATCAGCCTGTCCAACAGGGCTGCATGTTGTACTGGTGTGACGTCTGCTCGAAGGTAGCCCCTCCTTTTCCAGCGCGCCAGACCTGCGTGTACTGTGGACGTCACATAGGCTGAGTCACTGTAAACAGTTACTTCCTGGTCTGCATGATTCTCAATGGCAAGTATCAGTGCCAATAGTTCTGCAGCTTGTGCCGAATAATGAGATGGTATTTGTGCACTAACGAGTACTCAAAACTCTCCATTTGCTAGGTGTTTTACCACGGCCACGCCTGTATACCTTTGTCCGTCTTCTTGGTCGATTCTCGAAGACCCGTCAATAAAGACGATCTCTCCACTTGCCAGGGCATTTTCTTTTACCCTGGGGATCTCATCATACAATTCCTCATAGTTTGCACAGTCGTGTATAGGTTCTCGATCTGTGACTGGCTCTGCTAGGAACGTAGCTGGATTCACAGTTTTACATCGCACTATTTTAATCGATGGATTAGAAATAATCATCTCGTAGGCGGATGCTCTCTGTGATGTTAGTGTGCCCTTTGGCTTCTCTCGTATGGCGAACAGCGAATGTTCAACATACAATGGGCCTCATTACACGGTAGGCGCTAAAAAATGTGATTTACCGTCATGGCGCTATTAGCGTGTCCGCCATCGTAGGAGACCGCTAATAGCGTTCCATTACGAGTTAGCGGACACGCGCATAGGGCCATGCCGGTAAATGACCCTACCGCCATGGCGCAAAAGCACCTTACCGGCTCCGACCAAAGTGCTGATAGCACCTCCGCCCTCATGCTGCACGCTATTAGCGGTCACCGCTGTTAGCGGTCACTGCTATTAGCGGTCACCGTAAAACACCGGAACCGGAAATAGCGTCATCGCACCGGAACGGGAAAGAGCCCGGCGGCCATCTTTAAAAACACAATCCATTGCCATCCCCTGCACTCAGGACCTGCAGCAACACCACGACTGGCAAAACCACATCCCACAAGAACAAACAATGCCCAAGGCCCTAAAGAAAGCCGATGCGCGCCAGCGCAAAGAACGCTTCTCAAACGAGGAATTGAAAATGCTGGCAGACACCCTGGCTGCAAATGCAGACGTAGTGTTCGCTAGCGACATGCGGCGCCCGGCACTCCTGAGAAAAAAGGAAATCTGGGCTGAGGTGGCGCAGAAAGTCAGTGCGGTGGGCTCCACCCCCCGCACCGTAAAGGACGTGCGCAAGCGGTGGGATGATCTGCGCCTCCGTGTACGCAGCATTTTATCGGCCAACAGGAATCTGGCCATGGGCACAGGAGGCGGAGGTGGATCCCCGATGAAGATGCAGGAGTGGGAGGAGACATGTGCCAGCACCATTGGCATAGAATCCATCGAGGGAGTGGGCCGAATGGAGTGTGGTGTGGCAACAACGTCAGACGGAGGTGAGTGACCACGCAAAACACAGCAATGCCAAGCATGAGTCCCTCCCCCAAATGTGAATTGGGAATCAGCTAATGGATGGGGTCATAACACACACATGTACACAACCCTGCATATATGCCCTGCACATCCCCACACAACCACATGCATGCAGCACCTCACACACGTGTCACCCTGACACATGCCGGATGACCCACCCATCTGGCCAACAACCTGCAGGCCCAAACTAGATGTCCAAATCCAAAGAACTGCAGCAACAACAACATATGCATGATGCACGTTGACCCATCACTGATGTTATCCCTGTCTTGCTCCCCCACAGGGTCACAATCTGACAGTGAGGAGCTGGACTCTGCAACGCAGGCCCCACCACCCAAAAAGCAGGCCAAGGGAAAGGATGCAGGCACCAGGCCCAGTACATCGAGGGGCACTGGGATATCTGGAGTGGCCCAGCGTTCAAAAGCCACCCACGCAACGACCACACCAAGGGTCGAAATGCCATCCGACACTGTGGCAGCACCCCCACCACCCACCCCCACCACTCAGGAGCCAGTGCCAGAAGGCACGCCGTCCGCAGCCAATAGCTCTGTCGGGGAAGCAGCAGCCACGGCACCTATGAGTGATGTGGACGACCCATGTCCGACACCGGAAGGGCAGCGTACACCCAGCACCCAGCTGTCCCCACTCCACAGCCCATGCAACACATCCAATGGCAGCATCCATGAGGTGCATGCCAGAGATGCAATGGATGGGTCATTCAGTCCCGTGGCGAGCTCACCTGATGTCGGCCACATGCAGCAAGCTGCGCCGAGGAGTAACAGGGGCAGGGCCGCAGACGACACCATGAGCCTGATACGCCAGCGCCAGGAGGAGCTCAATGCCCTGGTTGCCCGGCAAGTGAGCGAGGCTGCCTCGACCAGGGAGGAGATCCGGGTGTTGTCAAGGGACATGAAAGCTGCCATGGACAGCAACACGACGCGCCTATGTGACGAGATGGCCGCTGTGAGGCAGGTCCTAACGCGCATTGCTGAGGCGATGGAGAGCATGCGTCACTCACAGGGAGCAGATCAACCAGCCACGCCCTCGTCTACTAGCTCCGACCAGACAACCATCCTGCGCAGGTCCAGCCGGTCCTTGCGGCGGTCAGACTCACAACCCCCCAATGGTGGTAGTGGAGGAGGGAAGTAGGGCCAGCCTGTCCCTGTTGACACTTGGGAACTAATGCAGCACTGATGTGCACACCATGTTCGGTGGAGTTGTGGGGGGAGGGGGGTGAGGGTGTTCGGTGGAGTTGTGGGGGGAGGGGGGTGAGGGTGTTCGGTGGAGTTGTGGGGGGAGGGGGGTGAGGGTGTTCGGTGGAGTTGTGGGGGGAGGGGGGTGAGGGTGTTCGGTGGAGTTGTGGGGGGAGGGGGGTGAGGGTGTTTGGGGGAGTTGTGGGGGGAGGGGGGTGAGGGTTGTTGGGGTGGAGGGTACATGCACGTTTGAATGTCATAATGCTCAATACACACGTAATGGCATGGATAATCACATGACTGGACATTGATCATTGTGTATGTGTGCTTTATTGTTGAAGGGTGCACTGTGTTTATGTCCTCCATACACCCCGTGCCCTGAGCTGAACACCAATTGCACCCTCCTAATCCATGTGCATTAGAAACAATGGTCTATCAGGTGCTGCCGCACAGCACGTCCCTCATGGGCATCGCCACCTGCATGACCTGCAGCCCCCTCTCCTCCATCCTCATCCCCGTCATCATCCTCAGACGGTGGTCGCAGTTCTATGTCAGGGGGCATTGGCACATTCCGTCTGATACACATATTGTGAAGCATGACACATGCCATGGTGATCTTGGCCACCTTCTCATGCCCGTACAGGAGTGCCCCGCCCGACCTGCTGAGGCACCGGAAGCGTTCCTTCAATAGGCCGAATGTCTGCTCGATCACCACGCGGGTACGGGTGTGTGCATGATTGTAGTCCTCTTCGTGCCTGTTCTGTGGGTTCCGCACAGGGGTAAGGAGCCACCTCTTCAGGGGATAACCTGCATCACCTGCATGGGTGCAACAATGGGTATGTGTAAGTGTCTACATAATGTGGAGCGTGCACATATCACACAAACAAACATTGCATATTCAACGACATCCACTGATCCAAGCACGCATGGCAATCAGGGTAACTGCAATGTGGGAAGGTGAGGTGGTCCTTGCAAGTGGACATGCACCATGCATGCATACAGCAGGGATTGCCATGTCCCGCCAGAGTTTAAGTGATTTGTGTTTCCTGGCCCTGGCAACGTTAGTGCCACACTGCTAGTACACTGCCATTCCTTAGTTGATGTCCCCATGCTGTTTGATGGCAATTCTGTGGTGGGGTACGGGTGTGCCTCACCACAATGGCTACAGGGGATCCATTTGTATGCACTCATGTGCGCGGACCATTTCTGATGTTGTTCAGCGTACATTTCAGTTGTGATTTTGATATGCATGTTGCTGATTTGTGTAATGGGGGAATGGTGTGTTGTGCGGTGTGCATGTTGTTTGGAATGGCCTGTTTGGCGTAATGGATTGATATGTTTGCCGTGGCACTCACTTCCAGCATGTGGTTTTGTCTCTGGTCCATTGTGGGCTGCCTCACTGTACAGTGATGCAAATATGTATGTCCATTCTTCTCATGACACCAGTTCACGCCCAGTTGGAGTATGCATCTCCCCCCCCCCATTCACGGCCAGTTGGAGTATGCATCTCCCCCCCCCATTCACGCCCAGTTGGAGTATGCATCTCCCCCCCCCCATTCACGCCCAGTTGGAGTATGCATCTCCCCCCCCACTCACAATCCACATCACACTGACATGTGGTCGACCTGCTACTCACCAAGTAGCCACGAACGTTGTCCAGCATGTTGCTCCATGTATCGTGGTATTGTCGAGTTCCGCAGGACCATTGCATCATGGGTTGAACCGGGATATCGGGCACAGCAATGTGTGATGATCTTATTGGAGTCACATACCATTTGGACGTTGATGGAGTGGTATTGCTTTCTGTTACGGTACACTACCTCATTGGCATGTGGGACCACCAGTTCTACATGGGTACAGTCGATGGCCCCGATGCAACTTGGGATGCCTGCCAGTGAATGGAAGCCAACTTTGGTGTTGGAGATCTCCTGGGCAGTCCGTGGCATGTATATGTGTTGACTTGTGTGCTACAGGAGGGCATCGAGCACCTGGTTCAGTGTGCGTGAGAATACTGGTTGTGATATGCCATGCATCTGACCTACCGTATGCTTGTAGGTGCCTGTGGCCAAGAAGTGGAGCACTGTTACTACCTTCAGTAGAGGGGGGATGGCAGTACGGATGTCAATGAGACTCACAATGTCGTTGTATATCATGTCTACTATGGTGGTGATGGTATCCCAGTCCAGATGGTACAGGGTGTGTATCTGCTCAGGGGTTAGGTTGACTGGACTGGCTCTGATCCTGGGAATTGGTGGCTGCCTCTGTGGTATCACTAGGTGCACTGGTGGTGCTTGCTGCGCCTGTCTTGCCCTCCTCCTCCTCCTCCTGCGTCTCCTCTGTGCTGCCTGTTGTTGTAGCTGCTGCACAGCAATCATGTCCTCTAGCCCATGTAATGCTGCTAGTATTGCATCCATCTTGGTGTGGGAATGGGTGTGGGGAGGGGTGTGGTGTGCTCTTTTGTGCTGCCAGTCTCCATTGCCTCCACCTGTGCTGATTTTGTCCACCTGTGGCAGGTGGGAACTCTGCTGTGCTCTTTTAACGTCTGGTTCGCGATGCCGGTATTAGCGCCTTGCCGGTAAGGGTTCTTTGGGTCTACTACATGCCGGTATTGCCATGTACGCATGGCTCGTGATGCCGTGATATTAGCGCTATGCCGCTATTTCCGGTCTGAGGGGCCGCGCGCTCACGGACTTGCCGCTAATAGTGCCACCGTACTTTGCGGTGCCGCTAATAGCGGTATGTCCGGTTCGTGATTGGGGAGGGGATTTACCGATACCGGTAATCCCTTACCGGTAACGGTATGTCCCTACCGCCTACCGTGTAATGAGGCCCAATGTCATGAAGCACCCCATCACAATGGATGATGCCTTTTCGATAGCGAATCCGGCAGCAGCTAGGTTTTGTTCGCATGGGAAGTGGCCCTTCATGACTGGGTCCAGATTCCCGCTGTAATATGCTAGGGGCTTGTACCCCAGCGAGGTTCGCTGCACGAGCACTGCTGTCATAAAGTTACCATCGGTATGTGAGAAGAGGTAGAATTCCTCTGCATAATTAGGAATCCCGAGAACTGGGGCCTTACAAATTGCCCCCTTGAGCTCTGTAAACCCCTTTTCCATCGCATCAGTCCATTCAATATCTTCCCTTGTCGCCTGGGCCTTCTTTAGGGCCTGAAGCAAGAGCTTGGTGTATGAGCTGTAGTCAAAGACCCATGCTCTGATGTAATTGCACAGGCCTAAAAAGCTTTGCATTTGTTTTATTGTGCGCAGCTTGGCCGTGTTCATGATGGCTTCAGCCCTTTCTGGGGTTACCTTTTTCCCCTCATGAGAGATCAGTTGGCCTATGTATAACACTTCTGGCTGACAGTACTGCAACTTCTCCTTATCAACCTTGTAACCCTTCTCAGCCCGTATAGTCAATAGCTGCACTGAGTCATGCCTGGATTGCTCTTCAGTGGTGCTGCAGATCAGGATGTCATCTACACACTGCAAAACAACACTGTCCACCGCAATGTTGCTTAGGTCCATTTGCAGGACTCTGTTGAAGATTGATGGGGACTCGCAGTACCCCTGTGGCAACCTCGTGCTTTTCAGACGCATTTGTCTGAAAGTGAATGACGTCAGTTCTTGTGAGTCACGGTGCAATGGAATCGAGTAAAACGTGTTTTTCAAATCGATCACCGTGAAATATTTTGCCTCAGTGGGTATATTGCATATAATTGTAGAGGGGTTTGGGACTATAGGGAACTCGGCTTCAACAATGTCGTTTAATGCTCCTAAATCTTGGATTAAACATCAAGACCCACCCTTCGATTTCTTGACAGGGTAAATCACTGTGTTGCAAGGTGATTCTGACGTCACTAGGATGCCCTGCTCCATCATGGCGGAAATTGTCTTCGCGATCCCTTCATCAGCCTCTCTGGACATGGGATATTGTCGAGCATGCAGTAAAATTGCTCCCAGTTTCAGCTTGATTTTCACTTCACTGGCCCCCTTCAGGAGGCCTACGTCATAGGGCCCTGTAGGCCATATCGTGATAGGCACTTGGGCCTTGTCGTCATCAAAGTATTCTGGACGTATTAGTGCCAACATCATTCTCTGTGGCACCTCTCGTTCGATCATTTTGACCCAAAATATGAGACTCACTTCCACCCTTGTCTCTTCTAGGTCAGGGTGTTCTTCAAACAGATCATCGGTGACGTCAGTCACTCGATACCCTTCTTCGATGGCGATAATCGCACACCATTGTCTGCCTTCATCGTCATATCCTTCAACCAATACCACTTTCCCTCGCACTGTGGCAGATTGTATCATTAGGGGGAATACTTGTCCCACCTCTTCCGGCATGGGTATTCCTGGTCTGAATAGAAATTCATCAGGGGTTCTCATATGTTTGTCTGCGAGGCCTGGCAACCCCTCCATAAGCACCCACACGCCATAAGTGAAAACTTCTGGTTCTAATGGTGTAGCCCTCATTGCTACACGTCCTGAGTATGCTCTGATCATTTCGCACACGTTTGAATAATGCATTCCTGGGGTGGAGCACACTATACCATTCTCTGTAAACGAGATGGTCATGTTTAATTTAGTCATCAGGTCCCGACCAAGAATGTTTACTGGGGTCTGACATGAATATAATAGGGATACATTCATTTTGCGCTCTCCCACTGAGACTGGGAGTGCATCTGTAAAGGGAACTCTACTCTGAGCTCCAGTGAAACTCTGGGTGTCTATAGCCTCGCCGGACAAGGTATATGTGCCCTCTCTTATGCACGAGTGCGTTGCACCTGTGTCAACTAAGAAGGAATATTCTTACCCCTCTATGGTGACATTCACCCTAGGTTCCCTATTAAGGTCTGGTGTCACCGATAGGATAGAGCATATCAGAGTTCCCCGTGAGCTGGTCTATTTCATATACAGGTTCGGTCCACTGTACACTTGTGGGTTTCCCCCATCTCCAGGGTTAATTCCCCCTCCGGAATTATTACCCTGTACCGCCTGTGGCGGCGCCTGCTGGGGTTGTCCCTGTGTTGAAATTTCCATGTTCGGTGGTTGGACCGTTTGCTGTGCATCTTGCTGCACGCCTAACGCCTGTGGTTGCACTGCGTAGTTTTGCGCACCGCCCTGCTGCAGGGTGGCGGTTTGATTCACCATGCCTGTCCCCATCCCTTGGCTGTTTTGCCACATGCCTTGGCTTCTGCACATGCGCGCCACGTGCCCTGTCATTCCACACAACCAACACACCGGCGGTGGTCGGGCCATTTGTCCATCTGGCATAGCTGGACCGCCCATCTGTGTGTTCTAAAAGCCACCTTGAACGTTCTGAAAGCCTCCTTGGTTACCTCGAAACCCTCCCTGATTACTCTGCCATCCTCTACTTCCAAAACCCCTTCCCCTCGGGTAGAATCCTGTGTTACCCTGATTATTCTGTGATGGGTTAGTCGCTTGCTGTGTGCTTGGTTCCGCTGGGCTGGTGAGCATGGCTCCCTTGAGAGCATACTTCGAGAGCTTCTTTTGTACCAGCTTTGCCTCCTCTCCCTTACGAGTTGCATCCTTTTTCCGATTCTCTTCTTGCAACAATCTACAATAGTGTGCAATTGTCAACTGTATTTCGCCCCATGGTTTAGCTTCTATTCCTACCAATTTCCTAAGCTGTTTTTGCACCGGCTCTGGTAACCCTTGGCACAATATATGGTAGAATACAGGGATAGATTTTGTCCAAGACTCGTGCATTTCGTGCAATCACGCGCCTTGAAAATTCTGGATATAAATCAACAGATCCTCTGACTCTTTCATTTTTCGAGTCATTATAGCTCCCATATCAGACATATCTGGATATAGCATATGCAGCGCTTTCCACACTGCTGCTCTACAGTCAGTAAATGGCGCCCCGTCATGGGAGGTATTAGTTATGGTTACCCTAGGGTAGCCCGCCCTTTTCCACACATCGTCTGCCCTTTCGCCAACTATAGCAATTAGGAGGCCCTTAATGTCCCCCATGGCTAGGGTGACACCCCCTGTCATTTTCTCTAACTCATGTATCCACTTCCCAGCCCCCGACGTCAGCATTGGGAGTTTATTTTTTAGGTTTTCCCGGTCCATGTGTGGCCATGGAATATATTGTGGTCTAACTCCCCCTTTTTCTAGTAACGGGAATTGGAATGCACAGTCCTCCTTCTCTTTCCCCATAGCTCTCCGGTCTATTGCCGGGGTGGCATTCCCACCTTGCCGCCTTCCTGGCAATGCCCTTAATCTGTCTGTATAAGCAGATGCTGATGCCCCCCTCTGACCGTGGGGTGTTTCTTTATGTCAGCTGGACTGCTCAGCAGACTTCGGTGCCCTACTTGTAGACCCACTAGCATCTGACCATCGTACCTCTCGGTCCCCTGGGAGCCGTTTTTCGCACCGTCTCCCTTCCTCATGTGCTACTTCCTCCGTTTCCCCACCGGAGTCAGATTCTGAGTACTCCCAGTTTATGCAACTCCTTACATCATCTTCGTTCTGCCCAATCTCCAGCCTATCTAGGGACAGTCCCCTGCTCCCACTGCTTCGGGTGACATCCTCTGTGCCGTATAGCTGAGTGCTTTCTAAGCGCTCATCTTCCCTACCCCCTTGGTAAATTAGTTCCAACCCCATCTCGTCATAGATTTTATCAATCATTTCCCCGATGCTTCTGGTGTCGAAGTCATCCCCAATATTTTTCCCGCCTGTACCTGGTACCACATCGCTTGCAGGAAAGAATTCTTCCATGTCTTCCCACTCTACAACAGGATCGGGTTTTTTAACTTACCGTTGCAAATATTCTAGCTCTCGTGCCCTCTGTCTGCGCTTACGTTCTGTTTCCTCATCTATTTCTTTTCGCTTCTTTGCTTCTTCTCCAGCCTTATCTACTTCCCTCATCCATTCATTTCTACGTTCCCTTGCCCTTCTACTTTCCTCGTCTTCTTGCTTCTTTACTTTCCTTTCGTGCACTCTCCTTTCTTCCTCTAACTTTAGCATGTTCTGCCTGTACTTTTCATAGGCTGTGCACTGTGTGCGACTGAGTGGTATTACTTGCTCTTTGTGATATAGTTGTTCTCGCCTTAACCTATCCTTCTTTCTTACCCTCTCGTTTCTCATTTCCTTTTCTTTCTCTTTTTCCCTTCTCTGCGGCTCGTCAGCCCGTTCCCTCGGCTTCACATCATCACTTCCTTTTCCATCTAATTTCAACAGTATCTGTCCTCCCATCCATTCGTCTTTAACGAATGTTGCCTCATCACCTCCCGTGCCCCACTGTAGTCAGAAACATAAAACTGAGAGCTAGACTAGCCAAAATACACGAGCCTCTTGCCCGCTCCATGCCTACTAATAAAAGATCTAAATCCACCCTCACTAGCCTTGACAACTACAGACCCAAAGGATCTTTGAGCTATCCCACTAAAGACCTTAACTCGCCCATCATCCAGAAAAACAACAAACCCCCTCAGAAACTATCAGCCCCTACTGCACCTATAGTAAGCCCCCAAATTAAGGGAGCTCTAATTAACGCAAGATCACTAGTAGCCCACGCAACTGAAATCGCAGACCTACTGATCAATGAAGATCTGGACCTCCTCGCCATCACAGAGACTTGGCTCCACCCTGCAGCAGGACCTATGTTGATGCTAGCTATCCCAGAGAATTACACCATCTTGAGACAAGACCGACCTAATTCCAGAGGAGGCGGTGTTGCCATCATTCACAAATGCAGCCTTCCAATAAGATTAGCTACCCCCACAAATGCCCCATCCTGCGAACTACTCTCAGCCAAAATCCCCATCACAAACACTCAAACCCTCAATGTCCATTTGATCTATCGCCCCCCAGGTCCTCTAGGCACCTTCGATGAGGATCTTAACACTATCCTATCCACCAACTTAAAAAACACAACTCAAATGCTCACCCTCGGCGACTTCAACATGGGCTTTAATGACCCTGAAGACCAAGCCGCTATCACCACATTGAACACCCTCACCGAACTAGGATTTACTCAAAGAAGCCTAAAACCAACCCATGACAAAGGCAGAATATTAGATTGGATAGCTGACTATAATTGCCTAGCCAGCGTTACTGACATCTCACCTTTAGCCTGGACTGACCACCACCTGGTTTCATTTGTATTGTCAACTACAAGACCTCCACCCATACTACCGTGTAGGGCACCCCCTACTCTTACCAGAAACAAAAAGAGTATCACAGTGGAGAGACTCATCCCCAACCTACTCCCTACACTGAACTCACTGCATGACAACTTGGACCCTGAAACTTTGGTCGAGGAATATAACAAAATCATGTCTTCCTCCCTGGACTTAATTGCCCCTCTCAAACTCAGGCCAAGCAAGTCCAAAAGCCACCTTAACAATTGGTACACACCTCTCCTTAAAAACTTAAGACAACAAAAAAGACACTGTGAATCTATCTGGAAAAAAACCCATCAGTAGCCAACAAACTTAAATTCACCAAATTAGCAGCCCTGTACAAAAAAGAAATCTTCCTTGCTAAACGTACCTCCTTTGACTCTCGCATCTCCCAAGCCAGCTCAAATACAAAGGAACTATTCTCGATTCTAAAAGAAGTAGAAACCCCCATAGCACCCATTGACACTTGTATAAAAGACAAGAACTGGTGTACTGACATCCAACTTGCCCTAGCTAACAAAATCGCCACACTACAAAAGAAAATATCATGTAAAAAAGCCTCCTTGAATAATCCCGTCCTGCCTAAGCTTGAGAAACGGCCCACAACTGAACATTTACAATTCAACTTCACTAAAGTGACCACTCTTGAAGTGGAAAAAATTATCTTGTCATTAAAGCCATCTAATTGCCAAGGAGACTTGTGCCCAGCACAGCTCATAAAAGATGCTGCCCGTGACCTCTCCCCTTTTATCACTAAATTAATCAATGCTTCCTTCTCCACCGGTTCCATCCCAACTAATTTAAAACAATCTTGGGTATTACCCCTACTAAAAAAAAACACCCTCGACCCAGCAATACCAACTAACTATAGGCCTATAACAACGGTACCATTCCTTCTGAAAATTTTGGATAAGGTTGCCTATGTACAAATACAGAAGCACCTGGAGGAACACCACTTGCTAGGAGCCAGACAATCAGGCTTCCGACCCCAACACGGGACCGAAACAGCTCTCATCGACCTTAAAACACAGATTGATCTGCTCAAAGACAATGGTCAAGCAGCTCTACTCCTCCTCCTTGACCTATCCGCTGCATTCGATCTGGTCGACCACGCTGTCCTCTGTACCCACCTCCACTCGGCTGCCCATTTTTCCCCCGCGGCTATTACTTGGATCAGATCCTTCCTTGATGGGAGAACTATGAGGGTCTTCTCGCCGACAGACGCGGCAGACCCTATACCCATCACCTGCGGTGTGCCTCAGGGTTCCTGTGTCTCCCCGACACTGTACAACATATTTACCAAGCCCCTTTTCGATGATCTGGATCATCTCGGTATCACCTACACTAACTATGCAGATGATACCCAGATCCTCCTTCCGCTTTCTGGAGATTATGCAAAGGATTTGGCCTTGGTGAATAGGGTCTACATCATCATCCAGGCATGGATGGCCACTCACGGTCTATGCCTGAATGATGATAAAACGGAACTCATCACACTGGGTACTAAAGCTAGCCTAAAGAACCTGAGCCCGGCATACTCATCATTTATAATTGATGGTAATACCATCAGGGTTGGACATGAAGTCAAAACACTGGGTTTTTACTTGGACTCTAACTTCAATCTTAGCAGGCAAGTGAACTCACTAGCCTCCTCTACGTCTTATACTTGTAAACTGATCTGGACAGCTAAACCTTTTTTATCCGAGGCCAGTTGTCTGACACTGGCCAGAGCCCTTATACTCTCCCGCTTGGACTACTGCAACGCCCTCTATCTTGGCTCATCCAAAGCAGTCACTGGCAAGCTACAAACTCTCCAGAACAACGCACTTAGAGCGGCCCTGGGCATCTCAAGAAGAGACCACATTACAACATATAGCAAACAACAAAACTGGATCCCCATCACAGATAAAATCTCCTTAAAAACTGCCTCACTCACCCATAAGGCCATTAACAATGCAGCCCCTACCTATCTGATCAACAGATTTCACAGACTAACATCCACGAGACCGACGAGGATAGCCTACAGAGACTGCTTATCCGTCCCTTCTTACAAACGTGCAACTATAGGTGGGAATAGCTTCCCAGTGAAAGCAGCCAAGCTATGGAACTCCCTACCACCCACTCTTAGAATGGACTTACCCTACCAAAACTTTCGCTCAAAGCTGAAATCTTGGCTGAAGACAGCTATCATCTAGGACCCCTGGCCCACATTCTGTATACACAACTGCTAACTGTACATATGTTTATATTTCCGTTGATTGTTATTGTTATTATTACTGTGTTCATACCTGTACATATATTACTGTCTGTAACTAAGTCTTGCAAATTCTTGTATCTGCTGCGCCATGTTACCCTTGGGCTTTTCGGCGCATTATAAATAATAAACTAAACTAAACTAAACTAAACCTCCTTTCCGCTTCTTTCCCTCTCTCTCTTTCTCGAGAGATGTACTACTCTGTGCCTGATTCTTTCCTTCATCACTGCATCTCTCCTTGTCCCTTGGGACTTCGGAGGCAAGATTACTTTCCTGCTCTTTTTATTTGATGTTGTCACTACTATACGTAGGCGACTCACATGCCGGGTTGCTGTACCCCATGGCTGCCTTAAGTTCTCTTAGCGGGTAAATACCCTCTGACTTACTCCCTTCGATCACTGGCTCAGGCGGGGAAGGTGGCGCGGTAGGCGTCTCACCCCCCTCTGTGCATACATTTAATACCCAATCTGCGGGTGGTTCTTCCTCCTTCGTCTGCTCGAACATTTTCCAAAGTTCGAGGACAGCAAGACGTTTCTCTAGCTTCTTGCCAGTATATGTGGCGTGTAGGAAGGTAGTCATATGCTGCAAAACAGCCTTAGAGAGTGACCCGTTGTGGGGCCACGGCATAAACATTTTATTTGCGGTACCCTTAACCCACTCTTGGCTGTATTTCTTCAGCTTTGGTGCATGCTTGGGCAACTGTTTGCATAAATGTGCAAGTGGGGTAACTTCCTCCATTTCTGATTTCGTCACTACCAGTATTCATACAGCTCTTTAATCCTTCACCAGTATGAGTGAGCACCAAATACGCAAGCTCCAATCCAATATTTTCCCGCCAAATTTTATACCAACAATTCACTCAAAACTCATCAATTCAGTGGCGATTCCCTCTTAGTTACAGAACCACGTAAAGCCAAAATGCATTTTAAACAATCACCAATACAATTATTTTACATTTGACACACAACAGAACACATATGACAGACGTTTGACAGACTAGACAGACACCAGCTGGTCATACGTATACCTGCCTTCTAATCAATACCCCATCATGGGATGTGAACGAACCCCTTTGATGCCGTCTTTAATCCTCATTGTAGCCTAAATTGTCCCCTCACTGTGGGCTCTGGGTTCACCTTCCTTCTGACCACTCTTTAAAGTGCAGGAACAAGGCGAATCCTTACGTTTTTTCTCAGGTGCCCCCCTGGTAATCCTTACATTTTTTCTCAGGTGCCCCCCTGGTAATCCTTACATTTTCTTCTCAGGTGCCCCCCTGGTATCCACTCTTTATTTCTTATGCTCGAGTCATTAACCCCTTATATATATACAGTCTTCTCTACTCCTAACTACTTTATTTATTCTCCGCCGCCCACCGTTACCTTTCCCTTACTGGCTCTAATGCCTACACAACATTTGCCAAAGTAACGAGTTTTATTGCTTCACTCACCGATCGCATCGTTTCCTCTCTGGATCTTTGGGATCAGCGCCCCTTCCTCTTCCTGCTTTTAAGGCTTTCGTCCGATCTGCTGCCCGTGGGAATCAGAAGGGTTATGCTTGGAAAGGCGGGTTCCGTCAGACCCACTGCAGATTTTTTAAATTTTTACTCTATCATTGTCCACGGGGAGCTTCTCAGTCTACTCAGCCGGAATGGCGAAAGGACTCGTGATCTTACCGAAGGCCTAGAGTTACTTTGTGCCGTCGGTCTAAGAGTGTCTTTTAACTATATCAATCGATAATCTATAATCGATGGCTGAAACCATCCTCACGCTACCAAGTGTTCTAGAGATGAGGAATTCACTGACGGGCCCATAGGTCAGCGCTCATCCTCTAGAACTTGTAAAACAATATAGCTGCACCATGTGAGGGATGGGGGTGCAGGATTCACTTACTCCGACACGACTCAATAACGAGTTTGGCAAAGGAAAGTCAGTTTAATGACATGTACATCAAACAGGAAAACAAAATGGGAATCAGCTGTAGTGCGATCACCTGTCTCACTCCGACTTCCTCGAACTTCAGTTGAACAGCAACTCTTATAGGCAATATTCGTCATCATTGACGTCTAACTCTACAAAAACACGACATGCAATATAATTGGTTAGGAAAGGTAACTTAAGTATAGGTGCTATATCTGTATATGATAATAGGGCATGCAGATTGGATAACTCTTATCTGGTGGGCGTCTACGCCCATCCCACTACATCACACGTGATTGACGTCATCACAAGTACGACGTCTCATTGGTTCTACTATCTATAGGACTCCAGATAACTTGGTCCATTGTGATTGGTCAGGTTACACCCCTAGTCATAAATTCCCATTTTAATTAGCAGCATGCTGAATGGACACCCAGGTGCCTAGTTGTCATGATCCGCCGCGACTGGCGTGCATGGAGCCGATGGCGATGGAGCGGCCATTAGCGGTTCCGCCACGTCTCCGTGCAACGCACAGTGGCGGTCTAGTCTTCCAGCCGGCTGCCGGAAGGTGATCGCTTATTAGCCGCTCCTACCCGGAAGTCTGCGCGTTGCAACCTACTCGCGTCAGGCTTTCGGGTTGAAGCGCTAGTAAGTTTTTCTCTCCCGCTGTTGTTGCTCGGCGCCTTTTCTCGGTGCCGGTATTTCTCCCTTCTGCTTTCCCCCTTCCTTTGTGTCTTTCCCACTGCCCTTGGTTCCGCAGGCTCACGTCAGTTTTAGCAGGGAGCGCAGCCACTTCCTCTCTCCCCCTCCCCTCCTGTTTTCTCTCATTTTCCCCGCTCCTACATTTCTCGCGTTCTGCTCTCAGGATCGACATCCCTCGTATCCTGGTCTGCCACTTCCAGCCGGCTTCTCAGACAAGAAATCACCTTGGGTCGAATCTCATCTCACTACATCACCTAGGGGTTTTTTATGCCTACGGCTTTTTCCCCGCTGGTCTGAACCGGAGGAGGGGCCCCCCTAGATCTTCTATTCAGAAGTCAGGGTGGCTTCCCTTTGGGGCAGATCCCTTCCACAAAAAAAAGGAAAGAGGAAAGAAGAACTGTGGAAGAAGCGGTTCGGGGGAACCTTACATTCGGAACTCACAGGTGAGGAGGAGGGGGATTGGAGTGAATCGGATGAATTGAAGGAAAGACCGGAATCTGACAGTTTGCAACGCCAAAAGATTCAGATGGCTACCCCGGAACAATTACAAGAGTTGGTAGCCGCGGTTCAGGCTATGAACACAGAGCTACAGAACGTCAAATCTGAGAATGCCACCCTGAAGCAATTGTTCACTCACCGAGAAGCAAGGGAGTTTGATTTACCTCCCATGGCCTTGTCCTCCGGCAAGTTTGATGGAGCCCCTAAACACTTGAAAGAATTTTTGGAAGCGTGCTCAGTCCATTTTGCCTTTCGTCCACAGACCTATTCCACAGACCACATAAAGGTGGGATTTATGGTGTCTAATATGACAAGCAATGCCCTGGCTTGGGCTACGCCTCTTGTCACATCCAACGACCCAGTTCTTCGGAATTATGATGCCTTCTTGACTGTGCTGAAACAGACATTCGAACAGCCCGATATAACACTGGTAGCGGCTGAACAGCTACTCGAAGTACAGCAGGGATCCAGCGACCTGCTTTCCTACATTTCCTCATTCAAACGGTTATCTACAGAAGCAAGGTGGCCGGAACGGGTCCAGTATACCCTCTTTCGTCGAGGTCTTAGGGAGGAACTCAAGGATGAGCTGGCTCGCATAGCTCGACCTACAACCTTATCAGACCTCATGTCGATAGTTCTGCAGATAGATTATAGACTCTCTGAACGAAAGGCTGAAAGGAGAAAGCAAAGGACCCCAGTCATCCATCCCGCTGGAGCCTCCTCTCTACCTTCCGTCCCATCCTTGTGCCATAAGGAAGAACCAATGCAGATCGGAACAGCTCGGCCTCCATTGACACCAGAGGAAAGAAGACGACGGAGAGAAACTGGTCTATGCATGTACTGCGGTTCTAATACCCATCTACTTAGAAGCTGCCCAGCTGTACCACCTAGACGGGCGGGAAACGACCAACCTCGGACCTAAAGGGGACCAGTGTCCGAGGTCTAAACTTTAGTCCCTATGTTTCTGTTACTGTATCGCCCCAAGTCCCAGCTATGGATGCGCGTCTCATGGTGGTAGCAATCCAGTTGAAGATAAGACATGTAGACCTTACCACTATGGCTTTGCTTGATTGTGGGGCCGCAGGGGTGTTCATGGACACTGTATGGGCCAACCAGCAAGGTCTCATCCTCTTGCAACGTGAAGACGCTCAGAAGGTGGAAGGGGTGGATGGTACCCCACTCTCCTCTGGACCAATTACTCAGTCCACGGAAGTCCTAACTGCAACCATCCTTCAGCATTCCGAACTGATTCAATTCGATCTCATCAGAGCGGCTCATTTCCCTATTATTCTCGGGATCCCATGGTTCAGGAGACACAATCCAACTATAGACTGGAACCGAAACACTATGGCTTTCGAGTCAGACTTTTGTAGACAGAAATGTCTCGTTCAGCCGCAGGCCGATACTGTGCAAATCATTACTTCTGAAGATAAAAACATTTGCACTGTGTGTCGGATCCCCCCAGAATTGTCGGAATACCAAGAAGTGTTCAGGGAAACTCCGGTCCTGGACCTGCCTCCTCACCGGCCAGAAGACTGCGCCATAGAGCTGATCGCAGATGCTCTTGTGCCCTTTGGGCGCATGTTTTCGTTATCCATGACAGAGAAGAGGGCCCTTCGCACCTATTTGGACACTCATTTGACTAACAGGCTTATTCAACCTTCACGGTCTCCTGCGGGAGCCTCGTTATTTTTTATACCCAAACGGGATTCTCTGGAACTAAGACCGTGTATAGATTATCGTGGCCTTAATAAAGTCACTATCCGGGATCGCTACCCCATGCCGCTTATTTCTGACATTCTTGAGGCAGTACAAAACGCCTCGGTCTTCTCCAAATTGGATTTACGAAGCGCCTACCATCTCCTCCGTATCAAAGAAGGGGATGAATGGAAGACGGCGTTCAGAACACCTTTTGGTTTGTACGAGTATAGGGTTATGCCCTTCGGACTCGTTAATGCACCTGCCGTTTTCCAGCGCTTTATGGACCGTCTATTCTCGGATTTACTCTTTTTGAATACCATCGTTTACCTGGATGACATCCTAGTGTTCTCAACCTCTCATCAAGAACATACTCAGCACTTGAAGACAGTACTTAACCGTCTTCGTTCTCAACACTTAAAGGTCAAAACAGAGAAATGTCTCTTTAAAGTCTCGTCCGTGCCTTATTTAGGGTACATCCTGTCCTCTGAAGGCATCAAGATGGATCCCAGGAAGGTGTCGGCTATCCTGGACTGGCCAGCTCCTACTTCCCTTAAGGAGGTTCAGCGCTTCCTGGGTTTGGCAAACTTTTATAGGAAGTTCATTGGTCAGTTCTCACATATTGTTCTACCCATCACCGCCCTTCTCAAGAAGGAATCACAACCTTTTCTCTGGACAGAACAAGCGGACCAAGCCTTTTCTACGCTCAAAGAGAGGTTCTGTACTGCTCCGATCCTAAGTCAGCCTGATCAAACCAAACCTTTCATCGTAGAAGCAGACGCATCAGCGAGAGCACTAGGAGCGGTTCTTCTACAAACTAAAGATGGGAAGGAACATCCTGTGGCTTACCTCTCAAAAACCCTCACTATCAGTCAGAAAAATTATTCAGTTATCGAGAAGGAATTACTGGCATTGAAGGCTGCTTGCGAGGAATGGAGACACCTTCTACAAGGAAGTCTACATCCTTTCACTTTACGCACGGATCATAAAAACCTATGGATCCTCAGGAACATGGAATGTGTGAACTCTCGACAAGCACGTTGGGCTCATTTCTTTAGTCAATACGATTTCATAATTACCTACATACCTGGAACCTTGAATGGTTTGGCAGATGCGTTATCTAGGCGCAACGTCCCCGATCTACTACCAGAACCCACACCTGAGTTTATGTTTCCTAGGAACCGTCTTGTGGGTATGATCTCCGCCTTTCTTCAAGAGGTCAGAACGGTTACTACGTCTGAAACAGAGACTCTGATACCTCGGAACCAACAACACCAGGTTAGATGGTCAGATGGTCTATTGCTGGTGGGTCAGAAATTGTTCATCCCCACCAAGACCCTACAATCAGGGATCCTACGTTGGGGCCACGACCATGTTACAGCAGGTCATAGAGGGATAAAGGGTACCCTAGATCTTATTTCCCGATCCTTTTTCTGGCCCACTCTTGCCCAAGATGTCAAGAGACATTGTAAAGCTTGTTTGACCTGTGCCAAGAACAAAAATCCAACTCATAAACCTTATGGTCTCCTCGAACAATCGGAGACCCCTGTACAACCGTGGTCCCATATTTCTACAGATTTTATTGTAGATCTACCTCCGTCTCAGGGTTGTACCTGCCTGATGGTTACCATAGATTCTTTTACCAAAATGGCTCATTTCTCCCCTCTTACCGGAGTGCCATCTGCCTCGGTCATGGCGGAAGTTTTTCTTAGGGATATTTTCAAGTTACATGGACTACCTGAGAAGATTACCAGTGATCGAGGAAGTCAGTATACCTCTCGGTTTTGGGCGGCACTATGTCAGCGTTTGGGAATCGAACGTGCCCTTTCCTCGGGGTTTCATCCACAGACAAATGGGCAGACTGAGAGACTTAATGCCTCACTCGAACAATATCTCAGATGTTATGTTAACAGTGTACAAGATAACTGGGTATCCCTCCTACCTACTGCGGAATTCGCATATAATAACTCCTTGCACTCAGCCACAGGTTTAAGTCCTTTCTTTTGTACATATGGTATACACCCACGGGGACTGCTTCCCTCTTTCAAATCCTTTTCCAATATACCTACGCTTGAATCCCATTTAGCTGAGATAACCACCGCACACAAGTCTGCTCATCAAAGTCTGCTGCATTCCCGCAGTAGGTATAAGGAGCTGGCAGATCGTTCTCGCCGTCCTTGTCCCGAGTGGAAGGTAGGAGACAGAGTATGGCTGTCCACCAAATATTTACCACGATGGGTTCATCCGAACAAACTTACTCCCCGATTTCTTGGCCCATTTAAGATTGTCAAGCAGATAAATCCAGTGGCCTTTAGACTACACCTCCCCAGAAGTATGCACCGGATTCATCCTGTATTTCACTCTTCTTTACTCCGACCGGTGGATTCTGGTACTCCTTGCAAACAAAAACTAACCTTACCTGTAGCCCAACCACCTTTCCCCGAGGAATACGAAGTTTCAAGTATTCTAGACTCCAGCTATCGACAAGGGCGTCTGGAGTATTTGGTCGCCTGGAAAGGGTTCCCCCATTCTGAGGACTCTTGGGAGCCGGTGTCTTATGTACATGCACCCAGGCTTACTCGGCGGTTTCACCGACTTCACCCGGGTAAGCCGGGGGGTGTGGGCCGTGGAGGGGGGCATACTGTCATGATCCGCCGCGACTGGCGTGCATGGAGCCGATGGCGATGGAGCGGCCATTAGCGGTTCCGCCACGTCTCCGTGCAACGCACAGTGGCGGTCTAGTCTTCCAGCCGGCTGCCGGAAGGTGATCGCTTATTAGCCGCTCCTACCCGGAAGTCTGCGCGTTGCAACCTACTCGCGTCAGGCTTTCGGGTTGAAGCGCTAGTAAGTTTTTCTCTCCCGCTGTTGTTGCTCGGCGCCTTTTCTCGGTGCCGGTATTTCTCCCTTCTGCTTTCCCCCTTCCTTTGTGTCTTTCCCACTGCCCTTGGTTCCGCAGGCTCACGTCAGTTTTAGCAGGGAGCGCAGCCACTTCCTCTCTCCCCCTCCCCTCCTGTTTTCTCTCATTTTCCCCGCTCCTACATTTCTCGCGTTCTGCTCTCAGGATCGACATCCCTCGTATCCTGGTCTGCCACTTCCAGCCGGCTTCTCAGACAAGAAATCACCTTGGGTCGAATCTCATCTCACTACATCACCTAGGGGTTTTTTATGCCTACGGCTTTTTCCCCGCTGGTCTGAACCGGAGGAGGGGCCCCCCTAGATCTTCTATTCAGAAGTCAGGGTGGCTTCCCTTTGGGGCAGATCCCTTCCACAAAAAAAAGGAAAGAGGAAAGAAGAACTGTGGAAGAAGCGGTTCGGGGGAACCTTACATTCGGAACTCACAGGTGAGGAGGAGGGGGATTGGAGTGAATCGGATGAATTGAAGGAAAGACCGGAATCTGACACTAGTGTCCCAAGTTTCACCCTGCCTCCCTTCCATCAATCAGTATCTTGGGGCTATGTGTCAATTAGTTGGTTGGGTATGGTCACGGATCTGTAGCCTCTTTTCAGGAAAAGTTATGGCATCCTCAGGTTCTGGATGACATCAGGCGATGGGACCTCTTCGCGCCTGGCTGGTCATGTGTCTGTTCACCATGGATCTGCTTCAGTTTCCAGCTTTTATTGTATTTATTTCTGCTTCGGCCCTACCACCTGCCTGGGCCTCTCTTATCTTGACCTTCTCGGGCGAGCTGATATGCTCTGCAGTTTGGTTCTTGCGAGTTGACGCTCTCCTCCCTTCTCTGGGTGACCTCGATTTACCAGGCATGAGCCGCTCTCTGTTGAGTTTCGATTCCGCTCTTCCTCTCTGTTCTGGCTGAGTTGTAAAACTTGGCCTGCCAGGCCTCTGGCAGCCTGGGCCCATTTCTGCTTTACAAAATGGAGTCGCACTCGTATAACATGCTTTTTGAGGTAGTTATGTAGTTGGCACATACCGCTTCTAATGTTCTACCAAGCATTGCAAGCAGTATCGTTTTCTTAGGTTCTTGGGTTCCAAGCTTATTTACACACATTCGACAGGTCGGTTGTTCTCATCATGTCTAGTAACACGTTTCCTTATTTTTTAGCATCGTCTCCTTCCTGTGTTCGTTACATAGGTTTGCATAACAGCTTGTTCTAACGTGTCTTACTCGCGTGCTGGTTCGGGCCATTGTAATTTCTATTGGCCCTCCATTAAGGCTCCTGGGGTTTCTTCGTGGGCTGTATGTAGGTACTCCTCATTTCGTATCATCGGCCGGTATGGCTGTCTGATAGGGTACCGTGCCGCCCAGGGTTGTCTGGTTATGGGCGCTTCAACAGGTACAGATCTTCTAATGTACACTGGGCAGAGCCCCAGTGCAACTCTCTGTTGGTTCATTTGCTCTTCATACGTCACGTACCTTGGCGAGTACCTTCCTGGTACCTCGAAAGGAGGGGCAGGGGTGCAGGTCACGTCTCGGACCTCCTTTACACAACTTTTTACAGGGAGGATATTAGACACACCTCTAAATTCAACTTTTCACAGAGGATAATGGGCACACTTCTAAAGTTGACTATGCCAGGCTATTAGGCACACTTCTAAGTTCAACTTTGCACAGGGAAGATATTTAGGCACACTTCTAAATTCAACTTTGCACAGAGGGGATAATAGGCACACTTCTAAAAACAGCTTTCCACAGGGTGGATATTAGGCACACTTCTAAGGTCAGCCAGGGCACGATATTAGGCACACTTCTAAAGTCAACAATGAATTCACGCTTTATAAGAGCAACTGTACCACAGACATGCTTCAAGGAGAACTTCTTAATGCAATGGTACCATAGTATGGAGATGTTTACAATAGTTTAGCATCTAAAGTTGAGTGGTAGGGTAGTATGGCTTGAAGTAATTGGTTCTGTCCCTGCCCTTGCCACACTTACTTATTGATGGTTTCTTGCTTCTCCTGCGGATACCTGCAGATACGGTCAGTAGGCGTCGAAAAGGAGCTGTCCTTTGCCTTGGGTCCTTAGTGGATGGGCTGCCGGGCAGAGAGCTGCCCTGGGAGGACTGGCAATGAGGGGGATCTCCTTGCCAGGACCAATCAGAGTGGGGAGGCGTGTCGGGAATGGAAGTGGTGTGGGCGGGAACGGGAGGCTGGAGGGCCGGGAAACCAGCAAATGGGTGCGGGGAAGGAGTAGGGGACAAGGGGGATACCTGGGGTGCAGGGGGACTCAGATGCCACCAAAAAGGTGCAAAACAGGCAGCAAAGTGTCTGGGCACACTCACGGAGCTCCAATGGAGGAAAGGAGCCGTTGCAGGTGCACGAGTCGATAGACTCGCTTAGGCAGACTCAATTGACCAATGGAAGCGGGGTGGGCGGGAACGGGAGGTGGGAGGGACGGGAAATTAGGAAATAAGTGCGGGGAGGGAGTAGGGGACAAGGGGGATACCTGGGGTACAGGGGTACGGCAGATGCCACCAAAAAGGTGGAAAACAGGCAGCAGAGCGTCTGGGCGCACTCACCGAGCTGGTGTTTGAAAATGGCAGCATTGGAAATTTAGACCCATCGCATTTGCTTCTAGGGCACTCAGGGATGCCAAAAAGCATTACACCGCGATTTAGAGGGAGGCCCTGGTGGCGTCCTGGGCGCCAAAATATTTAAGGACATTTTTGTGGGGTATTCCGTATGTCATCAGGAAGGATCACAAACTGCTCACACCAAAGGGGTGGGGTGAGTATCCCCAAGGGTAGCTAGGTGGATGGTGGACATACAGGAGTTCTATTTTGTCACAGAGTATATTCCTGGATCAAGGAATGTTTTTGCAGACTGTTTGTACTGGTTGCCGGTCACCGCTCCGAATGAGATGGTGGAGCACAAGGTGGGCACCCTGGCTGCCAGTGTGCTACTGGTCATAGACAAGAGTGAATGTGAGAGAGAGTGTCCCAAGGATGCTGAGTTGTCATACATTAGGGCTGGTTTGCTAAGTGGCTCAGAGACACTCAATGTCAAGGAGGAATGAAAGGCCCATATGCCTGTTTTGAGTGAGTTGGCGGAAGGCCCGTGGGGCATAGCCAAAAGTGACAGGTTGGTTTTGCCTGCTAGCTTGAGGATGAGGCTTGTAAAGTTAGCGCATGAAGGGCACTTGGGCAGATCTTTGACCAAGAGGAGACTGCAGGAATCATACTGGTGGCCAGGTATGGTATGGTGGATAAGGAGGTGGAGATTGCAGTGAAGGGGTGTGTGGTGTGTGTCATTAGTGATAAAAGTAAAGTTTTGCATCCACAACCAGTATATCCTGCAGAGATTCTGGGTGAGGTGTGGTCAAAGCTGACATTAGACATCATGGGTCTCATGGATGATCTCAGCAGTGATCTGTCTTTTCTGGTAATTTTAGTGGACTGCACGTCAGAGTTGGAGGGCGTTCCTCTGCGTATCGTTATTGATAACAGTGTTCAGTGTGTCTCGCATGGCATGCAGGAGTTTGTCGGGAATCCTAGTATCAGGCATCACAAGACTGCTTTACACAATTCTTCTGCAAACAGTTTGGTTGAGAGAATGAACAGGTTTGTGAAGGGGAGCATTCAGTTGGCTGTGGCTAATGGTTTGTGTTGGTGTGGTGGGGTATCTGAGGCATTGACGGATTGTAGGTGCACGCTTTCTGCTCTTACAAAGCACCCTCCTTTTGAGCTTATGCAGAGTAGGGAAGTGGGTTCTAAACTGAGTACGGCCACCCTTGGTAGAGGGGTGCTCACAGAGGTGAACATGTCTGGTATTCTGGAGAGAGTGCATGCTTGCCCGGAGTGGGTTAGGCGCAGCAGTTGAACAGGTGGTCGCCTGAAGTTAAGGTTGGTGATTGTGTGCATGTGAAGAATCCCAGATTGGTGTTATAAGGAAGGCATGGTATCAACAATACACACAGACACAGTAGATGCAAGTTTCAAAAACCTTTATTTTTTAGTTTACTGGGGTTGGTGAATGTCCTAAATGGCCCTTATTCTAAAATGGCAGTAGTCTCAACCATTAAATAAACAATAACCAGTCCAAGTCAGTCTAGTCAAAATAAAAAGGCCTATACTAAGAAATCCTAACCTTGCCCTCCTTCTCAAATGAAAAATGCGTAAGGGGAATACAAAAAGGAAAAATAGTGTCTTAAAAGAAATATCTTAGCCATAGAAGCATGGGGTCGCAAGAGTTTTTAAAAAGGGTAGGTGGATGGCACAGTTCTATCAGTCTTGCACACTCTGGCTTGCCGGTAAAATTCAACAGTTCAGGCTTGGTTTTCAAGCTTTTGACAGTCTAATCAATTCTTTAGGCATCGCCCACCTTACCATAAATACACAGTTCTGCTCCTGGCTTTCAGTTTGCCACTATTCAACACAGGCTTCCCTCCGTCGGCCTCCAGCCTGCCTCTCTTTTCACCTTCATTTATTCACTTCATCATAGTTCACCACGAGCTTCCCTACACCGGCTCAAGCCTGTCTTTCTCTTTGTGGGGGTTCCCTTCCCCACACTCTATCCTTATCTGTTTTTACTGTCGAAGAATTTCCGAAACTGTAAGGATTTTACATAGACCTCTGCATGACCACTTCAACCTCCTTTTAAACAATTTGACATTCAACAATCTTCACAATACGAATGCTCCTTGGTACCTGTAGTTTTACTTTTGCCCTCCTGGCATCTTTTAAAGTTCACACTGTTAAGGATTTCAATCAGGCGACACACACCTTGGTCTCAGCCTAGTATGTAGCTGTGACTGCATAAGCTGTCGAACCCCTTCGTCTTCCCGTCCCTCCACACTCTCCTCACCTGAGTCTTCAGAGTGACCTGAGTTCCGTAGATTCCTACGGCTCAGGTAGTCCCGTTCTTTTTTAGGTAGCACTTGCCTGTCTCGGTGAGAAGCCACAGTGACTGCTGAATGGACAGCCGTCCTGGGGCCCCTTTTCCGGGAACAGGCCGGACAAAAGGGAAAAAACCCACACGTGGGAAAAACCCTTAGGATACTTCTGGCCATGAGGTAGGCGAAGATCCAATCTCGTTAACAGTAGGACTGGAAGTAGATACGAGATCCACAGGGTTGAACACAGGAGGGAAGTCCAAAGCGACACAATTGGAGGTGAAGGAATCAATGCAACCACCGGCCCAAGGGAAATAAAGGCGCGGTGAGAAAGAGAGAAAACAACAGAAAGAGGAAAAGGGAAAACTGGAGAACCGCGAGTAAAAAGAGCGGCAAAGAGGAGAAAAAACGCCCTCCGCCGGAGCGGCGAGACTAGGAGGAGGAAGCGAAGAAGTGCCGAGGGATCGGCAAGGAAGAGACTGGAAGAGGAAAGGCCGCCGCTAAAGAAACGAGCCGGCCGACAGAGAAGGAGAAGATACTCTATCCCAAGGATAAGGGACGAGCAAGCAGAGATAAACCGCCGCACACCGAGGCGAGCAGAGGGCAACGCTGGGGGAGCGCAAGAACCAGAGCCGCTGGAGCGAGAACCAGCAAAGGGTTGAAACGCAGCGACTGCCGGGCTTGAAGGGCAGATAAACTTCCGGCAGTGCTGTGATTGGCCAACGAATCGATACCAGACACAAGGAAGGGACTAAACCGCCCTACCTGCCGGTTTGCAGCCTCCAACGTGGAAGGAGCCGCCACCCGCGGTAGCGATTGCGGATGACAGTAGCACACAACTGAGATGCCTTTCTCTTTATTTTATGTGGATTCAATTTGAGATGGTACACAACTCATATCACACACCCCTTTTTCAAATACCCTGGGTCACAATGGACCAGGCTGGTTGGTGAAAATACAATATTTTATTTATTTTTAAAATTCAAAGAAATCATAAAATCTTAATATAGAGCAGCAATCACCAATGGGGTGATAATTAAAATGAAAATGTAAGCAATGCACTTAATTAACTTTCTCCTAGAACATGTACAAAGCACAAGTGAATAGGAGCACTTTTAGAATTAGGATAGATAGCACCCAAGTTAGGATTTCCCCCTGCAATATTCCCTCAACCCACAATTAATATAATTCTGAGTGGATAGAAAGAAGCAGCAGGTAGTCAGGAATAAGAGGCAGTAAACAGAATCCAAATCCGACCCTCATAAAATAAAAGGCAAAAACCTTTTCAAAGGCCTAAAATAACACTTGAATTTTACAAATATTTAATGTGTGGTTAAATTATAATATACATGTTTTATCACAATAGCATGTATGTTATATCACTGGCAATCACAAGGCAATGGATCAGCAAAAGGCATACCATTCGAAAACGAGTGGATAGTTTAGAGCAAGGTTGTCCAACATACGGCCCGCGGGCCACAATGTGGCCCTCCAAGCCATTTCATGTGGCCCGCGAGGCTGTATAGACAACATTAAACAAATAAAGAAATAAACCGGCCGTGGTGGAGGACTGTTACTGCCTCTGGTGCCCCCTAAAAGGGGGAGGGGGGGTAACAGAGGCAGTAACAGGCCACGGCCCGGTTTATTTATTTATTTGTTCAATGTTTGTCGGGTCCGTGGACCCGATTAATTTATTTATTTCTGCAATGTTGGGCGGACCCAACATTGCAGAAATAAATAAATTAATTGGGTCCACGGACCTGGCAAACATTGTACAAATAAATAAATAAACCAGGCCGTGGCGGAGGACTGTTACTGCCTCTGCCACGGCCCGGTTTATTTATTTATTTGTTCAATGTTTGTCGGGTCCGTGGACCCGATTAATTTATTTATTTCAATGCAGAAATAAATTAATTAATCGGGTACACGGACCCGACAAACATTGAACAAATAAATAAATAAACCGACCGTGGTCTGTAACTGCCTCTGGTGCCCCCAGCACCAGAGGCAGTTACAGGCCACGGCCTGGTTTCAGGGGCGCACAGTATGCGGGTGCTCCGGCCCCCCTAGGCCAGAGAGAAGAGACGCAGTATGGATGGCCCTTTGTTCCACCCATACTGTGTCTCTCTCTGGCGGTCCGGGTAAAAGCCGGGTAAAAAGCAATGTTTTAAAATTGTGGGACGGATGCAAAGCAAGAGGCTCTTGTTTTGCATCTGTCCCTCAATTTCTAAAAATCGTTTTGGTTCGGGTATACTTCTACATCTGTGTGCACGGATGTAGAGGTAAACCCAACCCAAAACGATTTTCAGAAATGGAGGCACAGATGTAAAGCAAGTCTGTCCCTCAATTTCTAAAAATCGTTTTGGGTTGGATGTATTTGTACATCTGTGCACCCCGCTTGGCAAGAGGGGTGCACAGATGTAGAAGTACACCCAACCCAAAACGATTTTTAGAAATGGAGGCACAGATGCAAAGCAAGTCTGTCCCCCAATTTCTAAAAAATCATTTTGGGTTGGGTGTATTTGTACATCTGTGCACACCTCTTGGTAAGAGGGGTGCACAGATGTAGAGGTACACCCAACCCAAAACATTTTTTTAGAAATGGAGGCACAGATGGAGGCACAGATGCAAAGCAAGTCTGTCCCTCAATTTCTAAAAATCGTTTTGGGTTGGATGTATTTGTACATCTGTGCACCCCGCTTAGCAAGAAGGGTGCACAGATGTAGAGGTACACCCAACCCAAAACGATTTTTAGAAATGGAGGCACAGATGCAAAGCAAGTCTGTCCCCCAATTTCTAAAAAATAATTTTGGGTTGGGTGTATTTGTACATCTGTGCACCCCTCTTGGGAAGAGGGGTGCACAGATATAGAGGTACACCCAACCCAAAACGTTTTTTAGAAATGGAGGCACAGATGCAAAGCAAGTCTGTCCCTCAATTTCTAAAAATCGTTTTGGGTTGGGTGTATTTGTACATCTGTGCACCCCTCTGTGCACCCCTTTTGGCAAGAGGGGTGCACAGATGTAGAGGTATGATATACCCAGAGGGATCGAACCTGTGCTTCTCCTTGTCGTCTTGCTTCCAAGGCGAGCACGTTGCCTCTGAGCTATCCTCCCGAGACTCTGAAGATCTGAAGTACATTTAATGATACAGAACCAGAACTATTGAGCAAGTCTAACATCATCTTCATCATCATCAGAATAAATCAACACTGTTGTGGTTATACAAGAGCTAATATATTTAAAGGGATGGAATTACTCCGAATGTAGCAGCACTATTCAATAACCCAAAGTGCTTAAGCATAGTTAATGTGAAAATATGACACTTCTCACCATTGGGACAGTACTGCCTTGGACAGAGTTTCACAGTGAAGAAGTGAGCAAGTGATCTGGGTTATGAAGCCCACACACACGCATGGCATTCCCATGAACCCACTTACGCGATTTGCACCAAATTAGTGAGATTGTGCTCCAAGGCACACACACAGTCTTTGCGCTGAGGTTTGACACACTCACAGGATGGGATGGCATTTTGTTCTCCCATCCTAGTTGTGTTTCTCTGCCTTTTGAGGGCTACCACAACCTGGATGATTATAGAGGGGTGGAGTAGGGTCAGTATTGGCCTACTGGAATGCAACTGGAAGGCTTAAACCTCCTTCTTACTTGCCTTTAGTATATGCAATACATGCTAGCCAATGTTTCCACTGTTCTGCACCCCCCCGTACCCCCAGCACCAAGTTGGCGACTACATGCAAATGCGGTCATGTAAGTGCTGGTTATGTCACTTCCTATATTTGGGCACCACCCGGGAAATTCATAAGTCGGCTCCCCTGCCCTATTTATTTATTTGTTCAATGTTTGTCGGGTCTGTGGACACAATTAATTAATTTATTTCTGCAATGTTGGGTCCGACCAATACACTGGGCCGTGGCGGAGGACTTTTACTGCCTCAGGTGCCCCCTGGAATTGGATTATGATTCTTTCATTACCACAGAAGTAATGAATGTGTATTACAGAGATAAGTTGGCATATGTATTGGGCACACTGCACATGCTCAGGCAGCATCAATCATGCTTTGTAGAGGACACTGCTGGCCTAAATTGGGAACAGCCAGCATAGACATGTTGCTACAGAGGCATATTTTGGGCACAACCAGCATGTCAATGTGTTGTATCAGTGACAGTGCTGTCTTACACTGTGGACACATTGATCATTAAAATGTGTTGTGTTCTACAATGTTCTTGTCTGCTGTTAGAGACATGCAATGTACATGTTCCCCTTTAGAACTGATTGTAAATTTATGGCTTTTTGGTCACTTTTCCTGCTGTAAAATGCACAATTTCAGCCCCATATTTGGAAAAAAAATCTTGGGGGGGAGACCCCCCCAAACCCTCCCTAGATTGTTATAGCTCCCTCGCTATGCTCGGTCGCCCCCACTATTTTTGAGAAATATCAACACATACACACTGGAATAAATCACAAGAAACTAACCTTTGATCACTGCCCCCGACACCAAAAGCTATCTTTGGGACTGCATGGCTATGCCTGTGATGATATTGTGTCAAAGGTCACACACCATCGCTTTTGAATATACTGCTTTGGGTCAGGGTGTTCACTTTTGGCTCGCCGGCCCTCCGGGTGACAAAAAGTGAATGCTTCGGCCCCACATTCAAAAAGGTTGGACAAGCCTGGTTTAGAGCATGCTGCAGCCAAATGACACGTTGTGCAATTTACCTAATTCCCGTTTAAACTTCCATAAACGGTTTCTATGAAAAACGAGTGAAATACTCTGATTTGCAATGCGGTTTTTGGTTTGGGAGAAGGATGTATATCACAGGGATATTATAAAAGTGAAAGGATAGTGGTAGTTGAAGATTTGGATGAGATGTTTAGGGTGGAAAGAGGTTCAGTTTTAGGAAAATAGAGCAGTATAAAGTGAAAAATCAGTTTTGAAAGGAAAAGACAATTTTTGCTTATACTAGTTTTAATGGCTTAGAAAAGAGGAACACCACCCGTGAATATAAAAGTTACGCTGCAGTTGTAACCCTTCACGCAGTGTACCTCTGTTCTTTAGGGGAAAATAATTAATTTAATCAAAATATCGCTAAGGAGTAAAGATGGGGTGAATAAAAGATTGGCGCTAACACTAGGAAATCACAGACAAAATGCACAAAGAATTCTGGCAGTTGGACAAATTATCAGGGTATGGATAGGATTGCTTTGAGAGTGGAATAAAGAGAAATCAAGGTGGTGTATACTATGGGTTATGGGATGCAGGATACTCACAGTCCACTTTTGAATCTGTGATTTTGGACAGTCAACAGCGTCTGGTCACCACACAGCAGGCGTGCCTGGCAAAAGACAGCTGGACAAGGTCTGGTCACCGGATGGCAAGGAGAGCTGGGCAATTCGGATCACTGGATGGCACAGGTACCGCTGGAAGCAGTTAGTGGGCAGCAAGCCAGGCTGGTCTCAGGATGCTTCCTAAAAGAATAACACATCTTTTTCCCTTTTAAATGGGATTTAGTGTGTTTTTCTGGATCAATGGCCTTGCTAGGACAGGATCAGCAATGCTTTGGCCTTGTAGTGAAAATCAGGAATTAGCAAGATGAATGGAGCAGATCAGGAATGCTGACGTAGGAAATTCAGGAGAGATTGTCTGTAGAGTCCTGTCAGGGACTCTTTAATAGAGCATGGTGATATCACAAAAGTATATGGCAAAGCAGGCTTAGCTAAACCTGTGTTACGCTCACCTGGTATCCACAGGAACGCCACTCCTAGTATCCACAGATATCTGAATCGGTTCTGGTGGCTTTGTTAATCTGGTTCCTGGGTGCACTGGTTTCAAAAGTGACACATGAAAAACGGGGTGAATCCGCATGTTAGCTGGTAGATCGAGCTTGACTGCCACTGGGTTGATTATAGCTTTGATCGAGTAAGGGCCTAAATACCTTGGATTAAAATTTTGAGGCCCCTTGAGTGATAGGTGTTTGGTAGCCAACCATACTTGATCCCCTATTTGCTATGGAGGCGCCTCTCTTCGATGCAGATCCGCATTCTTTTTGTATTTCCCTTTCGCATGTTGCAAATGTGCAGTTGCATCCAAGGCTCAGAGGTGAGTCCAAGTCTGAAGTACGAGGGTGATGTCCATATAGGGTATAAAAGGGGCTCTGACCAGTTCCAGAGTGTATCGAGTTATTGTATGCATATTCTGCCACCCATAAAATGTCCTTCCAATTACCCTCCGATTGGTGCAACATACATCGTAGATATTGTTCAAGGGTCTGGTTCGTTCTCTCCGTCTGACCATCGGTCTGTGGGTGGTGGCTGGTCGAGAGTCTTACGTCGATTTGTGCCAGTTGACAACACTTTTTCCAAAAATGAGAAATAAACTGGCTTGCCCGATCGGAGACTAGTATGGATGGGAATCCATGCAAACGGATGATATTTTCGAGGAATTCTTTGGCAAGAACAAAGGCTGAAGGTAATCCTTTCAACGGAATAAAGTGGGCCATTTTGGAAAATAAATCCACCATGACCAGAATAGTATTGTAACCATTACAAGAGGGCAGGTCCGTGATAAAATCTAGTCACAGGGTGTGCCAAGGTACTGGTGGAATGTCTAAGGGCTGAAGAAGACCGGCGGGTCTTGTCTTTTGACCTTTGTTTTGGGCACAAACTCCACAGGACATCACAAAAGATTTAATATCCTTTCGCCAGGAAGGCCACCAGAATTGTCGTTTAACCTTTTCCTCTGTTTTGGCAATGCCAGGATGTCCTTCCATCAGGGTATCATGATGATGGGAAATAACCAGTTCTTGCAATTCCTTTTCTGGCAAAGATAAGCGTCCTTGGAAGTAAGGTAAGCCATCCTTGACTGAAAAGTTAGACCCCCTTTTGATCCAATCCTGCAAGGCTGAAGAGTCCAGGAATTGTTTCACTCGTGCTTGAATGTCTTCAAGGGTTTGTAAAGTGGTTATCCCCAAACTTCTTTGTTCGGGAATTATCGGCACAGGTTCTGAGTTTGTGTCTATTTCTTCCATTCCAATTCGGGATAGAGCGTCCGCCTTACCATTCTTATAGCCGGGGTGATTACAAAATCGAACTCAGCAAAGAACAAAGCCCATCGGAGCTGTCGAGACGATTGAGCCTTGGCAGTTTTTAAATATTGTACATTTCGGTGATCAGTGATCACGGTGATGGTATGCCGGGCGCCGAGGAGATAATGCCGCCAAGCCTTGAAGGCGGACTTAATGGCTAATAGTTCCTTATCGGTGATTGCATAATTTATCTCCGGCGGCGAGAACTTTCTGGACCAAAATGCTACGGGGTGCAGTTGGTTGGTTTCAGGGTCTCTCTGAGACAGGACAGCTCCCATGGCTAAGCTGGACGCGTCGGTTTCGACTATATATGGGAGATCGGGACGCGGGTGCTTCAAAATAGGTGCGGGCGTGAACTTAGCTTTCAACTCCTGAAAGGCCTGTTCCTTTTGGAAGACGTCCTAAAAGTCTTGGTACTCTGGAGGTATTTGCACGGGGACAGAGGTTACTGATGCTAGATTAATGTTTGGATTTTCTGGGTAGCAGGTTTGTGCACAATCCGGGAAGGTTATTCTCTTCGCTCGCCAATCAATTCGAGGATTATGTGTCTCTAACCAAGGGATTCCGAGAATAAGCTGAAACTGTGGAGCCTTGATTACATCAAACACAACTGCCTCCCGATGGCCATCCGGACCTACAAGTGTCACCTCAGCTGTGGAATGTGTTACCGGTCCAGAGGCAATTTCGGTTCCATCTACTGTGGTGATGACATCTTTGTTGGTTTTAGGACGCAGAGGGAGGTTTATCCTAGAGACCAATTCTCGATCCACATAGTTTCCTATAGCCCCGCTATCGATGTATGCCTTTATAGCATGCAACCGTTTAGGCTGTTCCGGATATACGAGGACCATTGGCACAATGAAATGCGAGGTCTGAGAGTTAGTTTTCAAGCTCGGCAAGCGGACCCCTACGCTTGCCGGGCGTTGTCGTTTCCCGATACAGAGTTTCCATGGATTTTATCAGCGGCTCCTACCACCTTCTTGGGCGGCTTAACCGGGCAATCTCGTAGAAAGTGTCCAGAGGACACACAATAAAGGCATAATTGCATCTGTTGTCTTCTTTCCCGTTCTTTTTGAGTTAGGGGTCCTTTAACACCTCCGATTTGCATAGGCTCCGAGGCATCAGCCCCCTTGGGGTTAGCGTGGGTCTTGGCCAACACCCGGGTTTCAAACTTGGACCGATCTGCTTTTCTGTTTTGCAGCCTGTGATCCAATTGGACCACTAAGTCTATATATTCAGTGCATTCTTGGGGCAGATTTACAACTTGTGCCAGGACATCTTTAAGTTCTCCGCGTAGACCTCGATAGAATAACGTGATTCTTTTATCCTCTGGCCAACCAGTTTCCACAATTAGTCTATTGAAGGTTGCAATGTAGGATAGAAGGTCTTGATTGCCCTGTCGCAGAGATAGAAGTTCGTCATCCAGAGCCTGTCCCTGGGAGTGTTGAGCAAATAACCTTTCCATGCTTGTTTGAAATCCTTGAAAATCACGAAGAATCGGGTCATCTTGAGTTACCAGTGGGACTGACCAATCGGCAGCACAGCCGCTGAGATATGACAACACAAAGGCTACCTTGGTCTGATCATTAGGGAAGGCCCCAGGTCTGCATAGGAAGTGCAAACGACACTGATTCATGAATACGGCGAATCGTTTGGGGTCCCCAGCAAAGCGTTCAGGTGGGGCCAGCGGCATGTTTCCAGGTAGATTAATCTGCACCGGGTTACTGGAAACCACAGGAGCAGGGTTCCCCCCGGAACCGGGTAAAGGAGTTTGTCCAGCTTGACCTTGCAAAAGCTGTCTAGCCAGGTCATCAGCTCTATCCTTTATTACAATCACTTTCCTCCTGAGGGCACTAGTCTCTTGATGAGCGGCGTGTACTTCGGCCCGTAATTCCCCCAGTAATTGGGCCAACTGGTCAGTTTCGGAAGTTTCCATAGCGCCTGGGTGGGAATTTGTAGGAAGGCTTTGCGTTCTGTAACGCTCACCTGGTTCCCACGGGGGCGCTGGTCTAGTCTGGATTGCTGTGGCCTCTTCTAGCGTGATGCGCAGGACCCGGAACACCGATTGGACAGGACCTCCAAATCGTGCTTGCCTTGCCCGTAGGAATATCCTTCTGCAGATGAGAAAGGGGATTAACAGTCTGCAGAATAGTGTGCTAGCTCCCCCCTTTTCCCCTTCCCCCTTCGTTCCTCTCTAACTTCCTCCAAACCCCGGTTTAAGCTCACCTTATGGTTTGGAAGGATGAACTCTCCATCGTGCTTTTGGTGCAGGGGCGCGTGTTCGTCCAGTTACTTCACTGGTTTTCAGAATGGTGCTGGCAAAATCCACTTGACTTTCCTGAGCGATGCGCCGTAAGTATGAAAGTTCAAAGTTCAAGTGAGGCCCCCTTTATGTTGTCTTTCTAACCTGTGATCTGTCCTTTATTTCAGGTGCAGAATGAAGGCGATGCGTCGAGGGGTTAAACTGCCGAGGTGAGTAGTGATGAGGGCGATCCCTCTAAATGTCCTTATCATTCCCCAGAAATGTCTCTTGTCCTTTCCCCATAGGGGCCGGGGTACGGTACCTGCCAACGGGGCGGCGCCGACCCGAAATGTGGAATAAAAGCCCGTAAGTATTATGGCTGTTAATCAGGCTTTCCTTCTGTGTTCCTTCTGCTCACCTTTTGTTTCTTCCTCTCTCCCCTAGGTGCAGAGATGTGGCGTCCGATGCTGACAGCCCCGATGGAGCCGGGAGATGTCTCGAGGACAGGTGAGTGAAGCGTGGCGCTGCAGCGAGCAACGCAATGCTTTTAAATTGAAGTCTTTCTTCAGGGATGCTGGCGAGAAGATTCCGGATGCAGGTAAGAAGTTTGAAATAGTCCTTGGTTTTCACCTTTCTCTTCTCTTCCTTCCTTGCAGGTCATCCAGGTTCGAGGCGGGCGTGGCTGGAGTCCAGGAGCAGGAGCAGACACGGTGTGCGTTAAGCTGCAGGAAGCAGAACAACGCGAAGCATGAGCTGCTGTCTGGGCGTGGCTTAAATAGCCTCCAAAGAAGTCCCAGGTATGTATCCTTCCCCAACTAGGTATGTATCCTTCCCTGGCCACGCCCGAGTGAAAAAATAGTCCCTATGAAAAAATAGTCCCTTTCAGGTCTCAGGGAGGCCTGAAGCGTGCAGCATGGTCTGCATCAGGTAAGTGCACAAAACACCTCCCTTTATGAGCCTGGCGCCTATGGCGCCAGGACTGATGTCCAACATGAGCCTGGCGCCAAAGGCGCCAGGACTGAGTCCAAAGCTGGGCCTTTACCCGAGGGCATGATGCCTGCTTCCGGGGGTGCTGGGCCTGGCCTGGTGCTCCGGGGGTAGGCATCATGACAATAATACCCAATTCTCTGCTCTTTCTAATCCCCATATGGCAGTGAAGTGTATGATGTCTTAAATTAAAGCCCATGAAATCACATTTAAACTGTTAACTTTTCTCATTTTTGCAAAGTCCTGCTGCAGAGATAAGTCTTTAACATTTTTCTTCATAAATAGTCCTTGGAGGCAAATGTCAGTATTGTTCCCCATGTATGGGCATGGCTTTCCAAGGCTACTCCCTCAACCCAGGGTTGTCACATAGATTTCCTTTGAAGCTTCCGGTAAAAGTCACAAGGAAGTGTGATTTTGCACTTCGCACATCCGTGTCCTAGAAGTTCCATTGTAAAATGGCTCAGCCCAGATCCAAAGTCTGATGAGTATGTGAACTTTCTTTGATCTGGTCAGTCAAACTTTTCCAACCTAGCAATTATCACTTTTGTGTCTTGGAAGTTTATGGTGGCTCCATTTTGAGTGAAGCCTTAGCTCTACCAACAGGAATACCATGTTTTGGGAGCTTGCAAAATTCAGCCAATGCAGTCTAATTCCTTTTATTTTATTTTCTTTTGTCCTGGATCAAAACAAACCTGTTGGATAAAACATCCCCTAAATATTCCACAGCAACAAACCCCTTTACATTGCTAGGCACAGACACTTTTTTGTTCAACATGGAACTTTTTAAAACAGGCATTATTTTCTGGTTTGCACAAGCTCATTTTGACACATGGAAGAGAAATCCCAGCACCATTTACCATATACTTCCCAATATTATTCTGTAGCTTCAGCCAGCTTTTTTACACAACAGTCTGTACAAGGCAAAGGTCTCCTGAAATTGACATGTGCACAGAAAGCTAGAATTCCTTTCAAGCAGTGATTTTTGACATTTTGTAGCAAAAGTTTAAGTGTATTTCTGTGCAGCTGAAGTGAAGCTTTTGTTGATTTTCTCAGATTTGGCTGGCACAGCCTGCCATTCAGGAATAAAGCTCTTTTCTAATGGAGCACAAAGTGAATATGGTTGGGCATGACAGGGTCTTTTTGATAAAGGTAGTGTGGTGAAGAACAGGGAAAAATAGCATCAGAGCGGTATCGTTGTAAAGGTGAAGTAGTCCCTTTTTCAATGGGAACGTTGGGCTTTCAGCAAAGCAGTGCTGCTTTTTCACTCCATTTCTTTAATACCAACAAGAACACACCCCACTGGCCTTTCTCGCGGTGCTACCTGTTCCATCTTGCCAAATGGCGATTGGCAAAACAGTGCAGCCCTCCTTTTGTCGCTGCAAAACGCAGTTTTGGTGGGAGACAATGGTGCTCACAGGAGCAAGCGCAGCCATTTTGCTGTTTCTGCCGAAATGTAGCTTGGTGATGTGGGGAAGTACTGCTGAGTGGGTCAATATATCCCACAAATCCCTCCCCCCGACTCATCTGAGATTCCTTATCAAGGAAGAGTAGGGGAAAGTGGGATTCATCAGGTGGGCAAAATAGGGCTCATCAGGTGGACACAACACGGTTCATCAGGTGTAGTCCTTTCATCATCAGGGAGCGATACTCCACGATCCTCCCGTTGTCTCACGTTGTAGTAGGGAGCGACACCCGCAGCTTCCCCGGCTTTTCCTTTGTTCTTACCTTTCCTGGTCCCCGGCAGGTCCTCCTTGTTGATGAATGGGCAGTACCAGTACGAGTCTATGAAATAAGCACAAACTGGTTACTACATTTTCCAACTAACTGACCCACCGGAAGGAGGACAGCAGTGGGACAGACATGCATTCAATAATGACAATTGATAATGAAGAAAAATCTTCTCTGTTACATAATTATACCTATAAATCTATGTGTTCCCTTCTGGTTCTTCTTTTTCTTATTCTCATGCTTCAGATGTCTCCTCTATTTGATTTTCTCTTGGCTCCTCAATAAGCTGCAAAGTGTGCCTAGGGTGACTGATTAATATGGACCCATATCTCTTCTATCAGTTCTCCTTGCAGATGTGTATTCTGTAGGCGACAGGTAAAATGTTATCTACAATTTCAAAAGGACCCCGACAGTTTGATAAAAATGTACACTCTTTGGTCTGGTTCCTTTGGAAATTGTACAAGTAGACCTTGTCTCTTACTTGGTATTCGTTTTTGGTTGTTTTTAAATCATATTGAGTCTTCATGCCCTCTGCAGATTTTTCCAGATTCCGCTGAACATACGCAAAAGCATGTTGAAGGTGTTTTCTTAGATTCTCAACATACTCATGAGTTGTGGAGGCGTTTATCAGTGTCTGCTCTTGTGTTCTATAGAGCAGATGCTGAGGTAGCACCATCCTTCATTCAGTCATCAGCTCAAATTGAGACAACTTGGTTGCAGAAGAAGGTGTAGATCTGATGGCCATCAGGACACGGAGTAATCAGATGTCCCAACTTGGCCCAGAGTCTGCCGCAAACTTTTCTTAAATGCTCACAATGGTTTTATTGTACCTCTCAACTCCCCCACTAGAGGACCGCCAGTATGCAATGTGAAGTTTCCTTTTTACCCCCACATATTTGTCATCACTTCGCTGGTGAAGTGACTACCTCAGTCTGACTCAATCCTTTGGAGTAGGCCAAAATGCAAGAAGATGAGGTTGATCATCAGGGCAGCTGCTGTTTCTGCCTTGCAATTTGGGGCCAGGAGACATTCCACCCATTTGGTAAACAAGCATGTTACTGTTAACATGTACTTGTTCCCCCTAGAGGAGCAAATCACAGGCCCGATGATATCTGCTTGTAAATCTGACCAAGGCAGTCTCACCCCCCTCTTCTACAGGGGAGCTCGGTGTGCGAGTGAAGTTGGCTGAAATTGTGCACACACAAGACACCCCTTCAAGTATTGGTCGAGGTCCTGCCCCATGTGTGGCCAGTATGTAGCCTCTCGCAATATTTTTAAAATAGTCTGAAACCCCCGATGACCGGCTGTGGCCGCATCATGTGCGTGACTTAGCATCAGGCTTCGGAATGAGGTAGGGACCACCCACTGGTCACAGACAGATATGGGACTCCTTACCAACAAACCGTCTTGGATCTGGAACATTTTTGGACATTTCATCAACACTCTGAGGTCCTCTTTCCCAATGTAATCGGTATCCATCAAGGGAAAGTTCTCAGGGTCTTCAATGTGTTGATAAAATGTACCGATAATCGGATCCCTTTTTGTGGCGAATTAAATCAGCATCTGGGGTCTCCTTAGTCCACTGGGCAGTTAAGAGTTCATTGTGAGCATTTGTTTGGGACCTAGTGATAGCAGTGACCTGGATTTCCCCCAACAGGGACTCGATCTCAAGGAGATCACCCTGGTTGGCTCCGGTTTTGGCCAGCTGATCAGCTAGGTCATTTCCAGTTTTGTCTGGGCCCTCTATCTCGGATTGACCCTTGATCTTCTTCCAATAGATGGTCAACCCACTAGAGGTGACCAGATCATCAATATTTTGGATGAGCTTGCCATGTATAAGCGATTTATTATTAGCACATAGCATGCCTCTGGTTTTCCAATTAACCAGGGGCTCCACTAACCCGTATCGGACATAATCTCAATCAGTGATTATGACCAGTTCATGGAGTTGGCGTTGGACAGCAGTGAGGATGGCCTAATGAACTGCCATCAACTCCACCACCTGACTACTGTGGGGACCGATTTTTCTACCCAGCAGAGGGTTGTGGGGCTTCATTCACCCAGGCATTCCCAACGCCAGCCACCAGTTCCTTTTCCCTGTTGTTGTCAACATGGTAGGAGCACCCGTCCACATCAACTGTGGGCATTCCCTCACACTTGTCTTCTTCATAGACTTCTGCGGGGAATTCAGGTATGCCTCCATGATGCCCTGGATCTTAAGACTTTCATCCTCGAGACAGTTTTCTCTGGCACAATCATGCAAGTCAGCCAGAACTTGCACGAGGGGACTCTTCTTGTTTTGGCCATATCTGACCTCGACAGGAAAGCCTTGCATTGACAGAATCCAGGAAGTAATTCTGGAATTACTCACATTTCCGGACCGGATTCTGTCACTTTGGAGGTATCGCAAAGGCTGGTGTGGATTCTCCACTATGATGTGTTCCCCCTGGATGAACAGGCAGTAATTCTTCAATGCCCACACCGTTGCCAGGAGTGCCTTCTCACAATTGTTGAAATTTTCCTCCACAGAGGATAAAGTCTTGCTTGCATATGAGATGACTTTATTGACCTTGTCATGCTTGATATAATACTGCTGTTAAACATGTATTCGAGAACCCTGTCTCCAAGAAGAACTCCTTGTTTTTGACAGGGTAAGCTAGACAAGGCGCTTGTGAGAGGCTTCTTTTGAGTTGCTTTACTGCCTCGGCTTGTTCTGGACCCCACTCCCACTTGACCCCCCCTTCAACAGATGGATCAGGGGTCTGATGATCTCTCCGTCATCCTCAATGAATTTCCTACTGTAATTAGTCCAAGGAGGCTTCTTAGCTCACGCAGAGTTGTGGGGTCTTTCAGTTTTAGGAGTGCTTCCACTTTCTTTTCCTGGGGACAGAGACCCTTAGGAGTTATGTCATGCCCCAAGAAGTTCTGTCTCTGAAAGGCACAGGAGACCCCCCTCTCTAGATTGGGGTATTAACATAATAGTTCATCTCAGAAAGAAAATCCAGAGGAAACAATTTGCAAAAAAGCGTATTAAGGATTTTATTGTACCTAATACCTTTTATTCTGTGAATTTAATCACAAATTAATCTGCACTAAAGCAATTATTTATTTAACATATCAGGATTATTTTAAAAGAACATCAAAATTTGATAAAAATCATCCTATTAAATCATTCATACATTCATCCACATCCATACTACATCCATCAAACTACTCATACAACTCGTCAATAAGTACAAGATAAAAACATATAACAAGTGTAACAATTCATCCATAATTTGATTATTGTACAGAAAGTTTTTGTGCAAAACAACACATAGTGCAAGGCCACATTAGGTTTTTTTAAGTGGTCAGCAGCAACAACACATAATGCATGGCCCCCATAGATTTTAAAAACGGTGGTCAGCAATTTGGATATGCCAAAAAAGAATCTTCACGGGTAGCCTTATCCTAGGTTTCTCTCTACCAGTTTCGACGTGTTAACGTTGGTTTTGTTACGTCTTCATCAGGAGATTATAGGTAGTTGTCTACAAACAAAAACAAATATATGGAACCATCAGTTCCCTATCTAAAACTAAAGCTAAATAAAAAGAGGAAAGTAAAGGAGGACGGGAAGAAAGTGCAAGTACATGACTTCACAAGCTTAATTGCAGACATAAAATATTCTGCTGCTGTCCTGCTAGAACCGCCCCAATATGTATATATATATATATATATATATATATATATATATATATATATATATATATATATATATATATATATATATATATATATTAGGGTTAAACTAAGGGCGTCATGCATGGAGTGCTACCATAGAAAATCAGTGTCCCTAGACCAGGCCGGTGCAGATCATGGATGTGAAACAAAGGAGTAATGGAAAATTAAATGCACACCAAATGGAAAAGAAACCAGACCCACATGCATTAGTTGTAAGAAGCTCTTGGAAAGTTCTTAGAAGGAAAACTTGGAAACCAACCTTAGCAACTGTAACAGGAGTCAATCCGTTATATTAAATATGTATGGAACTGGTAACACTGTTGTGCTAATTGGCAATGTTCCGGTTAGCGAACCTGCGTGGTAGATGGCTGATTTTAGGCTCCAATCTGTAGGGGTTTTGAAAGAAATTGTATCAAAGACCCTATCCAGAAGAGATAAAGGAAACTCGTGCCATATTAACCAATAAGGCTACAGGTAAAACGATTATGGAAGGAAAAACGACCCCAAACGTCATATCTACTGTTATAAGACCCGGAGTGGTGCAGGTTGAAAAATCTCTCACGCTACCATGGATGTCTTTTTCAATGTCCATATATCAAAGGAGGTCCAAACATCTACGCAACAACAAGGAAAACAAGTCGAGAGTTGTGCTCCATGGCTGACTCAGATCTAAATAGCATAGCTATAAGTCGACATGGGTCCTGCACCACTGTGCCTTTTGGAAGGATAGTTGTGCTCCGGCAACCCTGAACTGGGTCAGAACAAAATGGATTTCCGCTATATGTTCCTAAACAGTTGAGCTTTTTATTAGGACATCATCCACATAGGCCAGGTTACCCCTTTCACCCAAGTCGGGCACGGCCTTATGTAGGAAGATGTTGAATTTGTTGCCGGAGTTGAAGTATCTGAAGGGAGTCCGGGTCCAGTGTACTGCTGCCGCCCGAAGGTAAATGCCAGATTGAATTGGTCCTCCCTATTGACAGGCACGGACCAGTACCCATTGGTCAGGTCAATGGCAGTGTATACCATTGACCCGTGGATCTGGGCCAGTCCTTGGTCAATGTATGGGAGAGGCCATTGGGACATGTGGACCCATTATTTAGCTCCCTAAGATCAGCACAAAGTCTCCACTGGCAGTTCGTTTTTAAAATCCCCAGCACCGGATTATTAAAGGTGCTGTGGACTGGACGGATTATCCCACGGGACTCAAAGTTTTTGATGATTTCCGTCAGGGACTCCATGGATGCGAGAGGCAAGCGGTATTGCTTCACAAACACTGGAGTCATTCCAGCATCCGTGGGAATTGTTGTAGTGTGGATTACAGTACAACCATAGTCATACGAGTCCACCGCAAAGAGATCTTGAAAATCTAAGAACACATGTTTCAACTTTTTTCTTTTGCTCCGGAGTCTCACAGACATCAGCTAGGTTGACTCGCTCTTCAACCATTTGCCTGAAGCCTGGAAAGACTTCCGGTTTTGCTATCTCAATGTCCTCTTCCAGCTGGGTGGAGAGGTCACTGGTTAGAGTATTTACCTGGACAGAGGGTCCATGTAGGAGCAGCTGTCATTGTGGACCTGGAAGATCACCTCCTCCTGCCTGATGTCACAGGTTACCTATTCCTCACCGTAAGGGCAGGAAGAGTACAAGAGAAAATTCCCCCCTTGCTGGGTAAAGATCCTGTCTGGTGGTAAGTCATTGTCACTGTCATGGTCAAAACAGTCATTGGGGATTGGTCCTATCAGTTCGTTACCTATATCCATGGAAAAATGTCAGTCATCAACCGCCATTCCAATAATGGTGCCTGTGCCCAGAGTGATACTCCTAAGGTCGCTGTTATTATTTAATATTGGAATGGTGTTCTGTTCGACATTGGCTAATGGTGTTGGGTTTAACCCCAACCCCTGCTGTTGGAGATGGGCAATGAGGTGTACATATGTGTCAGGAGTTTGCAGTTTCTGTACTCTTTTAATTTTTAATTCAAGTGGGAATAATCGGGTCCGTCCTGGGATGGTGACCTCCTCTCCAATTTGAACTTCAACTGCATACGGCAGCAATTAGGATGACGGAAATAAATGCTTTTTCTGAATCATCAAAGTCCATGGAATTGCCCCCTAGTCGAGACCAGGCTTTGTAATTCATCAGGTCCAAATTAATAGCCAAACGATTGAGGATGTCACTGCCTAAATAGAATGCAGCAGGGACATCTTGCACGACTCAAAAATGATGTTCTTTGCTTTTGTTCCCTATAGAAATTTTTAGCATACACCTGCTAGGTAGGAGATGTTTGTAATTGGGAGTTTCCAGGCCCATTTTCCACTTATTGATAAATTTAAATGTGGGAATGGCTGGATCTTTTGGGAGCTTTCTGAACATGGCTTCGCTGATGAAGCTCTTACCGTTGTTCATGCACACTCGGGCATGAACAGACTCTGTAACCTCATTTAACTGAATAGGGATAACCACTGTCTCTAAATTTCTGAATATCAGCTAAACATTGAGCTGGTTTCTCATCACTTTTGACTATATAATTGGGATCTTCAGATTGTGAATCAGTATACAATTTCAAAGTATTACCTTCCAGTGTGGAATGCCACTTAAAACTGGAAGGAAGGTTAATTTTTTCTGGAATGTCGAGGAGTTCCCATCACCAGTTTGTTGTCCTACAGCAATTACTGTCAAGTTAGGTATTTGATTGTTCTGGAAATGAAACTCAATATGATCAGGTTGTTGTTCAACCATGTGGCATATGCCTTTTAAACTAACATGGTTGACACTCTGTTTCAATTTTATGGGCCTGTTAGTCTGAGTCCAGAGGACCTTGTTCACATAGTCTATTAGGGGGGACAACCTGCGCAGGATGTCATTCCCTAGTAGACAGGTTGTGCCCTCTGGAGTCACGACTATGACAGGGTGTTTCACCTTATGTCATCCAATTTCTATTTCCAAATCCGCTCTCCCCTCGACAGGAATTTCATTCCTGTCAAAGTTCTGGAGTTGTCCAGGGAGAGGGGTGATGGGGATCTGGTATCTCTCCCCCCTTCCTGAATTAAGTGGATCAAAGGCCCTTTTTGACAGAAGAGTGGCTTGGGATCCAGTGTCCACCAGAGCTGGAAATGTACATTGCCCTTGCACTTGGACCAGAGCACACAATCTACCCTCCATCTCCTCAAGTGGGCAAAGGTAATGTGCATTTTGGGCAAGCTGGGTGGTCATTTTCTTTATTCTGGACTCCGACACAGGGGTTGTTTGGGCATAATTCTGTGTTGGAGTTTGGGAATCTAAAAGCAAAATTTTACATTCTGATATTTGGGGAGTTTCGGGCTCCTTCTTTTCTGATTTTGGGCTACCCCCCTTTCTTGGAGGCAGTCACCAGAATTGATTTGAGAAGTTTAGGAATCCTCTTTCACTACTTGATTCTCTGGATTCTGAATCAGTCCCCACACTTGCCCAGTCTTCATTTAGATCTCTTGGGACCCATTTTTCTTTGGAAGGCGTTCACACATCCCTGAAGGAGAAGATTTTTTTCCTGAATCCTCTAAGGATTCTTCCCCTTCAAACTGGAGGACACTAACCTCTTCCACAAAATGGGCCTTTTTGCTGTCTTTATTTCTCCTACCCACCCTCTGTTCCCTGGGTTGCAGATTTTCGGGAAAAAGAGATTTTTGGTCCAGTTCCTGGGTGTCCAGGGGCTTTTCACGAGTGAGGAAGGAAGCTTCCTCTAGGGCTTTACACCCCTCTTCCCCCTGTGCCTCCTCCTCTGGAACCGGTGAGTTGTCGGGGTTCTCTCCCCGTCAATGTTATGGGGTGCCAGACCCTTGGTTTGTGTGGTTCTGAGCCGCCATGTTCATCTGAGGGTTCTGTTGAGTCCTCAACATGCAACCCAGATCCTGGGTCAGGTTCTGGACCCAGCGCTCCAGTTGGGTCACCCGTTACGGCTGGTACGGGGTTTCTGTTCAAATCTAGGTGGATCACGGGAAGGCTAATTATCCCTTCTCCCGTAGGACCCTGGATATTGTGAATTTTGGTAACCCCCCAACCTTGGCCTCCCCTCTCCCGGATTGGGTTGTCTGGGCTCCTGAAAGCGGGGAAGGAAAGGTGGGTTGTCCTGTAGGTTGGGGTTTTGTGGGTACCGGGGAAAGAAACTTAACCCAGCATTTCGGGGATTAATGCCCTCCTCGGGGAAGTTAGGAGGGACGTTTCCCGTGGTGGTACTTACCTGATTGAATCCTCCCCTTGGGCTGGGGGAGTCCATACATACCCCAAGATTGGTCAGTTGCCCTTGAATCTGGGACTTATATAATCAGGGAGTTAGGGGTCCCATTGGTGGGATTACCTCCCTGACCGCCACCTGTTTGTGATTGGCCTGAAGGCCTTCTGGGTCTCTGATTTTGCTGATTTTGTGTAGGTACATTTTTAGGCTCCCCCATCTCTAGGTCTAAAATGGGGGCAACCTTCACCTCCACTACCTTAACAGCAGCAGGGGTGTTGGCTGGCTTGGGGTTTTTGGTCTAATTTTAGTTTTCTGCAGGTTTTTGGACTTCATATATGTGGGTCGCCTGCTCTATGACCCAGTCCAGAGATCTTTTATCGTGGAAGTCCCTCACCAGCTGGGTCATAATATACTTTGGGAGCGCATGAAAGAAGGTAGTTATAAACTCCCTGCTATCCATGCGCACCCTCCTAGTAGTTTGTGCAAAGGTGCGGTTTAGCTCCAGCACAAATTCTCGTGGGGCCTGACCTTCCCCGCACTGCAGATTGTAGGCGGCGTTGTGAGCCTCTTTGGGGTTTCTGTGGGCGGAAAAGTGTTTCAAGATGGCCGCCCTGTAGGTGGACCATCTTGAATTGGTTCTGGTCCTCCAATCCAGCAAAGAAGCTGGAGTACCCAGGAGAGAATGTACATTTAACATACTCTATGCAGTTCTGTCTTTCAGGTTTAAAAGTGTCCATCATCTGCTCATAGAGTTCCAAGTGTTCCCAGGCAGAATATTTTGCGTTTTTGTGGTATGTGGTTATAAAACTCTTAATGGCCTTAATCTGCCCAATGGGGTCTTTTGTCATAACTCTCTTGAGTTTATTTGCCTTCTTAGGCTTAGTCACCTGAGTCCACTTGCCCTCAGACTCAGAGGCGCTGCTACTTGAGGTCCCCTTCTGATCATCTAGGCGCTCCCTGATTCTGTGAGTTTGTGTCACATTCATCGTTTGAAAATGCCTCCCCCGACTCCTCATCTGTGTCAGCGGGGCTTGTGGTAGTGTTCCGTCTTCTTCGGTAATCTTTCTTTTCATGTAGATATGGTCTACCCCGGAGTTCACCACCGCGAGTACTTATGGGACAAGTAGTCCAGTGGCGAATCTTCCGGAATAGCCTACAGAGGAAAAAGCCTATCAGGCATAAAAAAAACCTGATGTTGTAAGTAGTGGCTCGGAAGTGATGTAATCTGGAAGGATAATACCAGCAGTCAGTGGAACTGTAGATTCTGTAGCAAGGTCCAGTATGACTTGAGTTGGTAAGTAGAATGGAAGAACCTGAATCAAGGTTCCGTATGACTCCAATATGTAAGTTGATGGAAGAAACTGTAGCAAGGTCCAGCAGGGGAGGAAGAGCTATCCATGTGCAAGCCACAGGTGGTTAGTAAGAAAGCAGGTAAGTATCCTCCACTCGAAGGGAGAGGAGAAGGAATGCTGACAAAAAAGAGGAGTACGGCAGGGAAAAGCAAAGTGGAAGAAAGGCAAAGGACTGACCGACAAGAACGCCGGGCAGAATCGAGAAAGAGAAGGGTGGACAATAGGAGAAAAAACAACAACAGAGGACCAGCGAAGGAACAGGGGCGAGAGGGGAGGAGGCGCAAGAGAAGGGAAGAAAGGCAAACAGAGAGCGGAAAGTTCTGAGCGGAACGAGAGCGAACACAAAACAGAAACGAAATGCAGGAAAGCGGGGCTCACCTAAGCCAAGAGAAAACTGGCAGCGTAGAACCCAAAGCAAAGAGAATGATGGGGTTTGAAACGCGCTGAACGCTGGTTCATGCAGAATAAGAGCTGGGCTGGCGGCGGCCATGTTAAAAATAGCTAGACCGCTGACTACGTTCAGGAAAATACGTGGTGTGTCAATAATGGTGCCCGAACCGCCATCTATTCCATACTCGCCAGGGGCGGCAAAGCATGACAGTTTGAGAGGGCTCGCAGAATGGTGGGGCCTAGTTTCTTCACTTCGCGGTGCACAGGAGAGTAGTCTTCTGACTCTTCCCTGCTCCCAGGATTGGCAGAGTATCCCCCCACTGCCCTGATTGGGTGGTGGTCTTCAGGATGCTCTTATGGGGCCTCTTTTCCTGTTGTTCCTGAGCAAATTGAACCAACTGGTCCCTTTGGAGGTAGTGCTAGTGCAGATCTGATTCTCTGACTCTCTTCTCATAGGAGGTTTCCTTGTCAGAGACATCAGCCTTTATATTTTTGTACCTGCATAGGGACGCCCTTCTATCAATTTCTGGGGGACGCTGACGTGCCAGCTCCATTATGCTTGGCCTATTAAATTCTGATGGCCTCATGGTTTACGGCTCATGTGAACCGGTAGCCATGAAGTCAGCACTGCACAAAGGATTAAATGGGTGTGAGTCCCTTAGTATAGAGGTCATGATACTATGATCAGGGGCTGCCCTGTCCCTCTCTACCTGTTCGGGGTCCCTCCAGTTTGTATTAGATCTAGGATACTCCTTTTCCAACCTCGCTAGTTTTTCTTTCTCAGCCCCTATCTCTTGATAATATGCAAAGATCTGAGCCTTTTGTTCGGCTATCAGGGTTTTACTGGCCTCTATGACCCGCTCTTGCGCTGCCACTTGTTTGTGGAGCCCATCATTCTCTTCACAGAGGGCCTCGTTATCTCTTTGTGCTGCCTATATAGTTTGGGCACCCTGAGCTAATTTTTGTTGTAGGAGACTCACCTCCTGAGTGAGTTTGTGCATTTTTGGTTTTGGTGTTCTCTTCCAGAGCACCTTCTACCCGTCTGGCGTGCTCCAGTAGATTTCCATATTCTGTTTGGAGTTCATTTCGTTTCTGGAGGCCTAACTCACTTCCCTGTTTTTAAATTGCTTACTTCCTGGCATAGGGCGTCTTCTGATTTAGGGTGCCTCCCTGTTCAGCCAGGTCATCCCTTTGTTTCTTGATGGTATTTAATTTCTGGCGCTCTTGATCAAATTCTGCTTGAGAGTGGAGGTCTCATTATTTTCCTCTTTCAAACTTTCGACCTGATCTTGCAGCATAGTTTTTTGTCCTGAGCAGGTCCTGTTATATGTTAATTGTTGAGTCAGCTTCTGTTGACTCTCTTGTAGAGAGTCAACCTTTTCCTGACAATCTATTTTTACTGCTTCTAGTTTGGCCTCTATGTGTACATTATTCTGTTGTTGGAGAGCCAAGTCCTCTTTTAATTTTATGATGTAATTTCCAGATTCTACCTCCAAATCTTGGCTCTTAATTTTTGTTCTGATAATTTTAGTTCTGTCTGGATTTTATTTCCTCATGCTTTTCCCGCATCACTCCCATGTGGAGATACATGTAGGCCGCGATTCTGACAATTTTGATTTGCTCCTCTTTAATTTTTGGGGCCATCTATAACTCACTCAATGCTTGGTGTAATAGGCCACCGTCCTGCCATGTATCCATGTCTATGGCGGTGACCGGTTGTGGTATTGCATCTAGCCAGACTTTTTCATCTTGTTCTGGCCATTCCCCCCTGACAAATAGTTTGTTCAGAAGGTGCTCCCTAGCTATGTTGATCTCTATTGTGACCATTTTGGGAAGTGTTCTTTCTTTATTAATGTATTTATTTATGTACGGGTAACCTGTATTCTGTTGCTTTCTGTCTATTTTGGGGTTGATTTAGTTTTACTTTTAGACACAGGCCTGGGACTTGAGTATTTGTTTTTGGGGAGGCACTTCTACAGTGTAACACAGTATTCCAACTACACAAAGGGGCTCATTCATGGAAATATGTGCGCCGAAAAACGGGCTTTGTGCGCCATTCTGCCCGCAAATCCCTGTTTCACAAATGGGGATTTGCGAGCAGAATGGCACACAAAGCCCGTTTTTCGGTGCACATAATTCCATGAATCAGCCCCAAAGTATCACTACCTTGCAGGTTAGTCTGCTGTGTTAGACTGCCACGGGTGACAACCAAAGGAAAAGACAGTTTTTGCTTATAATAGTTTTAATGGCTTAGAAAAGAGGAACGCCACCCCTGAATATAAAAGTTACGCTGCAGTTGTAACCCTTCACGCAGTGTACCTCTGTTCTTTAGGGGAAAATAATTTATTTAATCAAAATATTGCTAAGGAGTTACAAGATGGGGTGAATAAAATATTGACGCTAACACTAGGATATCACGGACAAAATGCACAAAGAATTCTGGCAGTTGGACAAATTATCAGAGTATGGATAGGATTGCTTTTAGAGTGGAATAAAGAAAAATCAAGATGGGGTAGACTATGGGTTATGGGATGCAGGATACTCACAGTCCAATTTTGAATGTGGGATTTTGGACAGTCAACGGGGTTTGGTCACCACATGGCGGGTGCACCTGGCAAAAGACAGCTGGACAAGGTCTGGTCACCAGATGGCAAATACAGCAGTGTAATTCGGATCACTGGATGGCACAGGTATCGCTGGATACGGATAGTGGGCAAGCAGTTAGTGGGCAGCAAGCCAGGCTGGTCTCAGGATGCTTCTCAAAAGAATACCACAGCATTTCCCCTTTTTAATGGGATTTAGTGGGTTTTTCTGGATCAATGGCCTTGCTGGGACAGGATCAGCAATGCTTTGGCCTTGTAGTGAAAATCTGGAATCAGCAAGATGAATCAAGCAGATCAGGAACGCCTTGCGCAGGAAATCCAGGAGAGATTGTCTGTAGAGTCCTGTCAGGGACTCTTTAATAGAGCATGGTGATATCACAAAAGTATATGGCAAAGCAGGCTTAGCTAAACCTGTGTTACACTCACCTGGTATCCACAGGAACGCCACCCCTAGTATCCACAGGGACGCCACCCAGCGTTACTCGCTGGTATGCTTCACAGCTTTGCCCTGATGTGGTCTGCGGGGAAGGTTCTGCCTGAAAATACAGGAGGACTGTGTTCAAGACTGACCGACTGGGGTAAGTATCCTCCCTCCACCCCCGTATGATTTCAGTCCCTCTGGCACCCTCTCGTCACCTTGTTGTAGAATTAGAAGTGCTCTCCATCATGCCTTCTTTACAGGGGCACGTTGTCTTTCATGGGCGAGTGCAGTCCAGTTACTTCACTGACGCCGGCCCGTTTAATGTTGTTCAGGTAGGTCTTATTGCTGCTCTTTATTTTTGTTGCTATCCTGCATGCCTTTCTTTGTTTAAAATGTCTCTTTTTTTCTCCCTTAGGTATGTAGAGCTTCAGCGCGGCGAACTGGCTTGGTTGAGCCCCGCTGGTAAATGATGGCGCATTAAGAGCACTATGATGCGGTAAGTAAGCGCTATGGACAGCGCTGCGAAGTCTTGCCTTTGCTAACCTGTGTTTTCCTTCCTTGTAGGTTGCGGTATTCTTCACGAGTGGAATGTCCGGAGTGGTGCCGACCGAGAGGCGACCAGCCAGGTAAGCCTTTTGAGCAGTTCATAATTTGTAAATGTCTCTACTGCTTTCTTTAATGTTGCCTCTATCTTCCTCTTGCAGGTCGTTCTGTTCCGGGAGGCGTGCAGATTCGAGGAAGCTGTTCTCAGTAGCTGCGAGTGTTTAAAGATGAAGGCTGCAGGTAAGATGCTTCTGCTAATGATGTTCCTTTTGTCTCCTTGCAGCTTCTGCTTCTCAGAGGTTCGAGGGATTAGCTGGACACGGTGAGCGTCACGTTGCAAGCTGCAAAGTAACGCGAAGCGTGTTGTCTTGCTCGGTGTGGTTTAAATAGCCCCAACAAAATAGTCCAGGTAAAGTAGTCCCTAGGCTACCACACCCAAAACACTAGACCGCATAGCTTGGTTCTTAGGAACCAAGCTATGTGGATGCCTCCATGTTGGCAGACAATACAATAAAGTAGTTCCCAAACACATTGTTTTTCATGGTGTATGAGCCTGGCGCCAGGATTGGCCCCATGAGGGCTTTTGAAGAGGATGCCAGGCTCTAGAGGCCCGAGTCCTGGCTCCACCTGGCCAATGGGTTTGCCAGAGGGGGTTTTGGGCGAAGGTCGTGACAGCACTCCCCCTAAGGCCCCTCCCATGGTGTTCCTTCTGTCTGGACCAGGTTTGGTTGGGAAGTTCCGATGGAATTTCCTGATTAGACATGGTGCGTGGATATTCTCACTGGGCTCCCAGGATCTATCTTGTGGTCCAAATCCTTTCCAATCGACGAGATAAAATAGCTTGGTCCTAGAGTATTTAGAGTCCAAGATATCTTTGACTTCGAATTCTGGTTCTCCGTCAACAAGTATGGGCTTAGGTGGTGTCCCAATCCGTGTGCTGGGTGCATTGGTTTCAGGAGGGACACATGGAATACCGGGTGGATGTGTAGATTAGGTGGTAAATCCAGTTTCACGGCTGCTGGGTTGATAATTGCCTTAATGGTATAGGGTCCTAAGAATCTGGGATGAAAGGTCCGGGTTCCCTTGATGGGTACGAATTTAGCGGCTAACCAAACTTTGTCTCCTACTTGATAATCAGGGGCCTGTTTCCAGTGTTGGTTGGTGAATCTCTTTTGTTTTTCTTTGGCATGAATAAGGTGTTCCTTTGCCCTTTTGAAAGCCTGAGTAATGGTTGTGTGTAGAGTCTTTACCGCTGGCATTTCCAAGCTGGCTGGAAGGTCTAGTTCAGAGGTACGTGGATGTCTGCCATAAAGGGTATAGAAGGGCGTTTGTCCCGTGCTTGAATGCAAAGAATTGTTATATGCATAGTAGGTCTTTCCATTTCCTTTGTTCGTGGTGCAGCATGCACCGTAAATATTGCTCGAGTGTCTGATTGGTTCTCTCAGTTTGGCTGTCCGTTTGGGGATGGTGACTGGTAGATAGCCGAACGTCGATCTGCGCCATTGCACAACATTTTTCCAGAAGTTTGAAACAAACTGGCTGCCTCGATCAGAGACCTGAACCGAAGGGAAGCCATGCAGCTTAACCACGCCCTGCAGGAACACTTTTGCTAAAGTGGCTGCGTCTGGAGGCTTTTGAGAGGAAAAAATGGGCCATCTTCGAGAATAAGTCCACAACTACAAGGATGGTGTTGAACCCTTGGCTTGGAGGTAGATCAGTGATGAAGTCAAGAGAAAGTGTGTGCCATGGAACTGGAGGAATGTCCAATGGTTGTAGGAGACCAGATGGTTTTTGTTTCTGTGATTTATTTTGTACGCATACACCGCAGGACTGAATATACTGAATGATGTCCTTACGCCAGGTAGGCCACCAAAAGTTCTCTTTCACCTTAGCTAGGGTTTTGGCGATCCCAGGATGCCCTTCGATCAGTGAATCGTGATAGTTTGAAATAATATGCTGTTGTAATTCCTTCTTGGGTACATATAGGCGATCCCTAAAAAAGGGTAGATGGTCCTTGATGGTATATTGTTCTCCTTGAGTTTGCCATGCGAGGTAGGCATCAGGATTCATTGTCCGTTGGATTTCTTTTTGTAGTTCTGCTTGTGTTAAGGCTGTCATGATACCCAAGAGTTTGTCTTCAGGTATAATAGGTACTTGGTCTGGAGTTGTATATACTATTTCATCTATGCCCATGCGAGATAAGGCATCTGCCTTTCCGAATCTGACTCCTGGTCGAAATGTGATCACATAATAATATTCGGCGAACAAAAGGGCCCACCGTAATTGGCGTGAGGACTGGACCTTGGCAGTTTTGAGATATTGCAGGTTTCGGTGGTCTGTGATCACTGTAATGGTGTGTCTGGCCCCCAGAAGGTAGTGCCTCCAGGCTTTAAAGGCGGATTTGATAGCCAGGAGTTCCTTGTCTGTGATGGCATAATTAATCTCTGGAGGTGAGAACTTTTTCGACCAGAAGGCCACAGGATGTAGCTGGCCGGTTTCCGGGTTTCTCTGTGAAAGGACAGCCCCCATTGGGAGGCTGGACGCATCAGTTTCAACGACATAAGGGAGGTCTGGACGAGGATGTCGCAGGATTTGAGTGGAGGTAAACCTTCGTTTAAGTTCCTGAAAGGCTTCTTCTGCTTCTTCGGTCCAAGCAAACTTTTTTTCTTTTCGTAATAGTACTGTGATTGGGTGTACAACCTGAGAGAAGTCTGGGATGAACCACGGTAGAAGTTCGCAAAGCCCAGCATGCTTTGTACCTCTTTCAGAGACGTTGATGAAGGCCATTTCAGAATGGCATCTACCTTGTGCACGTCCATTCTGATGCCTCCTGGAGTAAGGATAAAACCAAGAAATTCTACTTCGGTGACGTGAAAAAATCATTTTTCAAGCTTTGCAAACAAGCGATGTTGACAGAGCTTGGTGAGGACTAAACGAACGTGCCTGACATGATCTTGTTCCGAGGCTGAGTATACTAAGATGTCGTCTATGTACACTAAGGCGCAGACATCAATTAACTCCCTTAAGACGTCATTCATGAAATATTGGAATGCCGCAGGAGCGTTGCATAACCCGAAGGGCATGACTTGATATTCAAAAAAGCCGTACTTAGTACGGAAGGCGGTTTTCCATTCATCTCCTTTTCTGAATTGGACCAGGTGGTACGCTCCTCGAAGGTCCAATTTGGTATAAATATGGGCATCTTTAACTTGGTCCAGCATCTCAGGGATAAGTGGCAAGGGGTAGCGGTTCTTCACAGTGATCTGGTTCAATGCGCGGTAGTCGATACAGGTTCTCAAGTCTCCTTCCTTTTTCAGTAAGAAGAACAAAGGACTGGCTGTGGGGGACTTCGTAGGATGGATAAATCCGTTTGCAAGGTACTGGTCTAAATAGGATTTCAAATGAAGGTTTTCTGGTTCTGTGAGAGCGTAGATCCTGCCACAAGGGATTTGTGCACCAGGAACAAGGTCGATCTGTGCGGCGGCAATGTATTGGCTTGGTCCTTTTGGAAAACATCCTGGAAATCATGGTATTCTCTTGGCAAGGTATTAGTTGCTCCCAGGGTTGATACTGTCGCTCCGGGAGTCATGGGGATAGAGACGTCGGGTTTCTCCTCTTGGTAATAGCAGACAGGGGAGCAGTCACCGGGGAAGGTTAATTTTCGTGCCCGCCAGTCTAACAAAGAGTTGTGAGCAACCAACCATGGCATCCCTAGTATTAGACTGAACTGAGGTGCCTTGATGAGATCGAATGAAATGGACTCCCGATGTCCGTCCCGGCACAGCAAGGTTACCCTGGCTGTGCACTGGGTTACTGGTCTGGAAGCGATTTCTGTCCCATCCACGGTGGTTACCTTGTCCATAGTTGGCTCAGAACACAAAGGAAGCCCCATCTCTGCTGCCAGTTCTTGATCAATATAATTTGCAACTGCTCCGCTATCGATGTATGCTTCAACAACATGCATTCTTGACAACTGTTGGTGGTTAATTAAGATCACTGGTATTGCAAAGTGCGAGGTCAGCAACTCTTTCTTCTCACTCGACAAACTGACCTCTACGTTTGTCGAGCTTGGTAGTTTTCCAATTCCTTAGCTTCATTCTTCTCTGTGGCCCCGACTGTTCTTCTTGGGGGTTTTACTGGACAGTCCTTCAGGAAATGTCCTGGTTTCCCACAATACAAACAAAGCTGTTGTTGTCTTCTTTTGTCCCGCTCTTGTTTTGTTAATGGAGGCAGTATCCCTCCAATCTGCATGGGTTCTACAGCATTTTCAGGTACAAGGGGTGTGTTTTCCCTTGGTCGAACATACACGGTCCGAGGGTCTGTCTTAGACTGGTCTGCCTTTCGGTCCTGCAACCGGTGGTCTAGCTGCACGACCAGATTTATGAATTCTGCACAGTCTCTGGGTGGATCAACCTTTAATTCGCCTCGTAAGCCTCGATGGAATAACGTGGTTCTTTTGTTTTCTGGCCACCTAGCTTCGGCAACCAGTCTGTTGAAGGTAGCAATGTACGTTTATAAGTCCTGATTCCCCTGTCGGAGGGACAAGAGTTCATTGTCTACTGCTTGTTCCTGGGTATGGCGAGCAAAAAGTTTTTCCATTTCTCTCTGGAACCCCCAAAGTCATGTAATAGAGGATCGTCATGGGTTACCAATGACAGCGACCAATCTGCTGCACTACCACTCAGGTATGATAAGACAAAAGCTACCCGAGCTTGGTCGTTTGGAAATGCTCCAGGCCTACAAAGAAAATGAAGGCGGTACTGATTGATGAATGTCGCATAGTTCCGTGGGTCACCTGAGAACCTTTCTGGTGGTGCCAGGGGCACTGTTCCAGGTAACGTGATCTGTACCGGAGTGGGTGGTATGACAGGGTTTTGCATTGTTGGATTGCTTCCAGGTAGAGGCGTCTGTCCTGCCTGTGATTGCAAGTATTGCCTGCTAATCTCTTCAGTGCGTTCTTTGGTCACTATTAGGTCTCTCCGGAGGGCATTAGTCTCTTGTCGGCAGAATGAACCTCAGCACGAAGCTCTCCTAGTAATTGGGCCAATTGGTCCATTTCTGATGTCTCCATGGCGCCGAGCTGGATTTGTTATGGTAGGCTTCACGTTCTGTTACGCTCACCTGGTATCCACAGGGACGCCACCCAGCCAGGTTACTCGCTGGTATGCTTCTCATCTTTGTCCTGATGTGGTCTGCGGGGAAGGTTCTGCCTGAAAATACAGGAGCACTGTGTTCAAGACTGACCGACTGGGGTAAGTATCCTCCCTCCACCCCCGTATGATTTCAGTCCCTCTGGCGCCCTCTCCTCACCTTGTGGTAGAATTAGGCGTGCTCTCCGTCCTGCCTTCTTTGCAGGGGCACGTTGTCTTTCATGGGCGAGTGCGGTCCACTTACTTCACTGACGCCGGCCCATTTGATATTGTTCAGGTAGGTCTTATTGCTGTTCTTTAGTTTTGTTGCTATCCTGCATGCCTTTCTTTGTTTAAAATGTCTCTTTTTTCTCCCTTAGGTATGTGGAGCTTCACCGCGGCGAACTGGCTTGGTTGAGACCCGCTGGTAAATGATGGCGCATTAAGAGCTCTATGATGCGGTAAGTAAGCTCTATGTGCATCGCTGCAAAGTCTTGCCTTTGCTAACCTGTGTTTTCCTTCCTTGTAGGTCGCGGTGTTCTTCAGCGCGAGTGGAATGTCCGGAGTGGTGCCAGCCGAGAGGCGACCAGCCAGGTCAGCCTTTTGAGCAGTTCATAATTTGTAAATGTCTCTACTGCTTTCTTTAATGTTGCCTCTATCTTCCTCTTTCAGGTCGTTCTGTCCGGGAGGCGTGCAGATTCGAGGAAGCTGTTCTCAGTAGCTGCGAGTGTTTAAAGATGAAGACTGCAGGTAAGATGCTGCTGGTAATGATGTTCCTTTTGTCCCCTTGCGGGTTCTGCTTCTCTGAGGTTCGAGGGAATAGCTGGACACGGTGAGCGTCACGTTGCAAGCAGCAAAGTAACGTGAAGCGTGATGTCTTGCTCGGGTGTGGTTTAAATAGCCCCCACAAAATAGTCCAGGTAAAGTAGTCCCTAGGCTACCACACCCAAAACACTAGACTGGATAGCTTGGTTCTTAGGAACCAAGCTATGTGGATGCCTCCATGTTGGCTGACAATACAATAAAGTAGTTCCCAAGCACATTGTTTTTCATGGTGTATGAGCCTGGCACCATGAGGGCTTTTGAAGAGGATGCCAGGCTCTAGAGGCCCGAGTCCTGACTCCACCTGGCCAATGGGTTTGCCAGAGGGGGTTTTGGGCGAGGGTCGTGACAGCACGCCTCTAAACCACTGGATTGGTCAGGTGGTGATCATCCCTGCCTCGCTCTCAGCTGGATGGATTTCAAGGGCAGGATGTCAGATTTATGATGTGAGTTTTACAATGTTCAAAACCTCCCACGGTTAATTTTGCCACAACCTAGTTTTGCCATAAATGGCACCTTTGTACAGTAGTAGCATTTTAACAAATTACATAAGCAGATTACATATTTTGTGCATCTCATGATAGTCCAACTCTACAGTTTGTGAGACTCTGTTTCGTCTGTTTAACAGTTTTTGTCATTTTTTGTGAGAAATCTTCGGCCTAAAATTCCATAACTTTATACATGGGTGTGGATTATCATTAGACATGTAAGTATAACATTTCCAAATGGCATCGGGGATACTTTCCTTATAAAACCCAATTCTCTGCCATTTCTATTCCCCATGTGGCAGTGAAGTCTATGACATCTTAAATTAAAGCCCATAAAATCGCATTTAAACTGTAAACTTTTCACATTTTTGCAAAGTCCTGCTGCAGAGATAAAAGTCTTTAACATTTTCATTAATAAATAGTCCTTGGAGGCAAATGTCAGTATTGTTCCCCATATATGGGCATGCCTTTCCAAGGCTACTCCTCAACCCAGGGTTGTCACATAGACTTCCTTTGAAGTTTCTGGTAAAAGTCACGAGGAAGTAGGATTTTTCACTTTGCACATCCGTGTCCTAGAAGTTCCATTGCAAGATAGCTCAACCCAGGCCCAAAGTCTGATGAGTATGTGGACTTTCTTTGTCCTGGTCAGTCAAAGTTTTCCAACCTAGCAATCATCACTTCCGTGTCCTGGAAGTTTATGGTGGCTCCATTTTGGGGGAAGCCTTAGCTCTGCCAACAGGAATAACCTGTTTTGGGAGCATGCAAAATTCAGCCAATGCAGTCTAATTCCTTTTTTTTATTTTCTTCTGTCCTGGATCAAAGCAAACCTGTTGGATAAAACATCCCCTATATATTCCACAGCAACAAACCCCTTTACATTGCTAGGCACAGACAAGTTTTTTTTCAACATGGTACTTTTTAAACAGGATTTTTTTTTTTTGGTTTACACAAGCCTATTTTGACACATGGTAAATGTTGCTGGGATTTCTCTTCCATCCACTTCCCAATATTATTCTGTAGCTGTAGCCAGCTTCTTTTACACAACAGTCTGTACAAGTGTATTGCTCGCCAAGTGTGCACGGACAGTTATTTTTCACCAGTACATTTGCAGAGGAGAGCAAATACTTGAACACAGGTAGATAGAAGCAATGACTCACACCCACAAACACAGTTAGAGAATGAGTGCTCTTATATGGCTATTTATTCATAGTTAAACATACATAAGCTATAAGTGATAGCACAGAAATAAATCATAGAAAAGATAATAAGCTAACAAGAATACTTCACCATGGGCGTAAAATGAATTCTTCATCTCGCGAGAAGTGGCTGGAAGACCCTGGTAAAAGCCAGGCCGAGAGCACAACAACCCACGGGGATTTCGGAACAAGGCGTCCCCCCTCTAATTGAGGTATTTGTGCTTTTCCCACCTGACGTTTCCAGAGCCCCGCGTTATATGCCCTCCTAAAAAGGGTGGCAATTTCTCAAACCTTCGGTTATTAGCACTTGCGCGTTGATGGTTGACCGTTGGTTGCCAGCTGGGTCGACCGACGGTAACCCCAAGGAGCAAATCGCTTCTCTCTCCTAAAGCACCATGGAAAACAATTCCATAACTCATCTTCAACCTTGGCACAGGCATAGCATACCATAACAAACCTTATCGGCTACCAGCCGGCACCTGTGGATCCTAGCTTTCCCGCGCTGTGTCCTTGGCTGGGACTTGCATACCAGTCTCAGCAACGAATAACGTTGAAAACATGTCTTTCAGGGAAATACTGCTAACCAAGTGAAAATCTGTGTACAAGTGCAGCTTCCACTGAGGCATGGAATAAATATCCATTATGGCTCTGAGTGCCCCCAGAATGCATTGCACACCAGCGCCATGTTTTAGCTCAAGCATCACAACAAGGCAAAGGTCTCCTGAAATTGACATGTGCACAGAAAGCTAGAATTATTTTCAAGCAGTGATTTTTGACATTTTGTAGCAAATGTTTAAGTGTTTTTCCGTGTAGCTGAAGTGAAGCTTTTGTTGATTTTCTCAGATTGGCTGGCACAGCCTGCCATTCAGGAATAAGGCTTTTTTCTGATGGAGAACAATGTGAATATGGCTGGGCATGACGGGGTCTTTTTGATAAAGGTAGTGTGATGAAGAACAGGGAAAAATAGCATCAGAGAGGCATCATTGTAAAGGTGAAGTAGTCCCTTTTTCAATGGGAACTTTGGACTTGCAGGAAAGCAGCGCTGCTTTTTCACTCCATTTCTTTAATACCAACAAGAAAACACCCTAGTGGCCTTTCCTCTGGGTGCTTCCTGTTCCATCTTGCTGCAAAATACAGTTTTGGTGTGAGGCAATGGTGCTCACAGGAGCAAGCACAGCCATTTTTCTGTTTCTGCTGAAATGCAGCTTGGTGATATGGGGAAGTACTGCTGAGTGGGTCACTATATCCCAAAACACGCAACACCAACACATCTTGGTACTTGTAGTTTTACTTTTTCCCTCTTGGCAATTTTCAAAGTTCATATAAATTGCTTTTCACTCAACCAACTTGCCTCTCTTTTGCGGTTAGTTTCTTGCCTTGATTTCCCACTTTCCATTACACAGAACATTTCACAGAGACTTTCGAATGTCTGATTCCACTTCACAGGACCACTATATCACATATACTTTTCTCAGCATTCAGTCATTGTTCTCTTCATTACGCGGTTTATCGGCACACGTGCAACCTTCAACTCTTGTTACATGTCTCTTTTGCTCTTAACACAAATCAGGCTTTTGTTTACCTTCGATAACTCACTAGTCGTGTTAATTTGTGGGCATCTAGGTTCAATACATTTCCTGTAGCAGTGACGGCCGTTACCAATGCCTCCTCTGTTCCTGCCCAACTCTGTCGTTCATCCGGGAGGGAAGCAGGCCACCTAGAAGCACTTTCAAGGTTTCTCTTTTCTGATCATTCGTTTTTGGTTGTGGAATGCTTACGGCTTCCCAAAAGGATTGGCTTCTCTCCTGGCTCTCTCTCGTTCTCCGCAGCAGCAGATCAGCCCCATGGCCTTCCAACTTCCATAGCCTGGTTTGCATCAGCCCCGAAAGAGCTGTTCCTTCTTGCACCCAGCCTTGCTCAGAGTGTGCATGTATGTGCCACCTTTTATCCTGACAGGGAGTGTTAACACGTGGCAGGTGTATGTAATTTGTATTACATGCCCAGCTCTGTTTGATCTAATTAGAGGGACAGAGCTATTGCATGTCAGTAGGGGTAATCCTCCTGGCCTCATTCCTCATCTTCCTCAGCTCAGTAGTGTGGTCAATGTGAAGTGGGGAGCAATTACGGGAGTTGTAGTTTCCCATAAAATAAGCAGGGATAGAGGTTAGATGGGTTAAGGAAAAAGGGGGATACCATGTCTTACAATCAGGTGCTTCACCCCCACTCTTCGAGGACCCCCTACCCATGTGATCCTCCCTTGCTTGTCCACCCGCAGGGTCAGGATCCAAAAGCGATGGCCTTTCCCTGGCCACCTGAGTATGGGATCCCTGGGGTCTATGCTGTGAAACACCCTCTGGTTTTTCATAGTGCTTAAGGGGGGGAGCGTGTATATGGCTCCCCATATGGTGGCAAATGTAGGGTCAGTGTATGTGGTTCTGGATGATGGGTCACAGTGGAGAAAGATGAGAACTGTAGTGCAGAACCAGTGGGTTATCCTTTTGGCCTCATTCAAGTTCCTCTACGGGTGGACACTCACTTTACAGTGTGATGGGACGCGGTAGTGTGTGTGATGATATGTACAATAACAGAGGGGCTGCTGGTTGTGTGAGCGGCGCAGTCTAAACCTGTGATCCAGGGTTGCAGTACTGTGGTGGTGCCAGTCCCTGGTGACCTGGGTTGCACACCAAGGGTGTGAGTGTAGGAGTATCAGTCTGTTTTTTGCTTTTATCATCTGTTTATCGCATTTACCATGTTTATTGCATTCACCATGTTTATTAGTATTTCGTTCTTTACACCCAAATGTTGAGTATTCTATTCTATTCTATTCTATATTCTATTCTATTGAATATTTATATTGCGCTAACACTCCCACAGAGCGCTCACATGAAGCACAACACAAAACAGTGAGGAAGGAAGGATCAAAAGAATATCAGCATCTTAATCTTAAGTATTAATGTGTTTATTGGATTTACCTGGTTTATTAGTTGCTTTATTCTGTACCGCTGGTTGTATCTACATGCTTGTTAGTGTTCTTCCTGTTTTCCCTTTCTCTTTCTTTTTCATTGTGGGTCCTTAAGGGAGGGAGAAGTGTTCTAATGGAACCCTGGTGTGTTGTTCTTTGGCCAGGGTTGCAGATTCCTTTTCAGTTGAAGGGGCTCAATGGCAGTGGGCCCACGGGGTCCGATGGCATAAATACACTCCCATTTATTTCACTTACCTGGTTGTCCTGCTTACTTCAAAGTTCTTAACAAGCAATGACAAGGCCAAACGTTTTGGCATTTTTATAGGCAAGTGTCATGCACTGCAACCACATATATTCTCAAATTTTCATGCAATTTACTAGCTGTTGCCATTTTATGGCCATGTTGTATCATCATTTGCCATGTATTCCCATTATATACCTTCTCCTCTCCTCCATCCCCTTTATCCTCTCAGTCTAGGTGGTTCTTTTGGACAGTGGTCTTGAACTCCATCAATATATTAACCCAGGAGCTGGCAGGCTCTACCTTCTCTACATTAGATAAATCTGAACCGACTTCACTTTCCACTCAACTAAAATTCTAGATGTGCTCTAGTGCTTGGGAGATTAGATTAAAGCATCTTCTTGGGTCTCCCACTCTGTTCCTTTGCCCTTCTCAATAAAGTCCCTAACTTTGCCACGGACTGGCAACATTTGGCCTGGAGGGCGTTTACTTTTCTGGCCCATAGTGCAATGGCCCAAGCCCACAGTGCAATGGCCCCAACTTCCAGTATAAGTAATCTCAATGCCAAGCTCTCCCCCTACCACACATTCTCATGTATATATAGTAGACATTATTGACATTACTTTCCTTTTATGCACCATATTTTTCAGTTATGTTTGTGGTTTCTTGAGACCCGGACCTCCGGAAAGCCTCCCACTTACCCAACATAGTACTATTATTTCACCAGGAAAATATAATTGGTGAAATGAGAAAGCTGGAATTTGAGCCCGGTTTTCAATGCGCTACAGTTTGCGATTTGTCAGCAGGCTACATCTCCTCCCATCCAATCTCATCTTTAGTTTAGTTCACCAGTATGCTTAATATACATTGTTAACATTGTTTATAGAGTAACACTATAGAGTATAAACCCATAATAGTGAGGCTTTCTCTACAGATAGATAAGGAAAATAAGGCATGGTGATGAAAAATGATTTGCTCAGGATCACATTATGTATGAAGTGCGGAAGGTTGGGATTTTAGCCCTGCCTTGCTGGTTCCACAGTTTCCAATTAAGAAATCAGAGGAAACGTCATCTCATATTCAATCTTCAATATTAGAAACAAAAAAACTTTTTTTGCAAAATTGTTATTCAAGGGCTAAGCTAGTATACTTTTCAATAAATCTGGTTTTCAAAGCACCACTGTATCTACAGGGGGTAAACCTGCTAATTGCATCCTGAGGAAAATACATCTGGCAAACAGACTAAGATTATAATTCTAATGAACACTTACTATGATTATAATCTTAGTCTGTACAATTGTATGTACTGTGAGGAATATGAGGGCATCCTCACTTCTTTCCACAATATATCCTTCTCCCAGGTGGCCAGGGAAAGGCTGTCACTTTTGGATCCTGACCCTGGATGTGGATATGCAAGGAGGGTCACCTGGGTGGAGGAGACTTGCGGCGTGGGGATGAGGCACCCTTGGTTGAGACACGATATCCCCCATTTCCCTTTTGTAAGGAATCAAATTCCCCCAAGACTTTATAAGGTATTACCAATCTCTTCCCTATTTCTTCAGAAAACACTCCCAATACACACAGTCAGGAACTGAGATGAGGAAGAAACAACCCAGAGTCATACATCCTCTCTTTGTTAACTCAGACATACACAAACACCACCCTGGTACTGGGATGAGGAAGAGGGATGCTGAGTTCCAAAATCGTTATGCAGTAAAGGAACATTGCCTGCACCTGATGCCCATGGGGTAGTAGAAATGGTGAGGTCACCTGTGGAACACTTACAGGAGAAGCCGGAGGTGAGACCAGAGAGACGCATGCCCAAAGCGCCTCGGAGCTGCAGAGTCGTTGCAGCGGAAGTGATTGTGGTGAGAGCATTTGAAAGGTCTCTGGCAGCAGAGCTGGTCTGCATACCTCCTGGAGTCAGGGAGACTCCCTCTCCACATATCCGAGGCAGCGGAGATCCTGGATGAGAGGTGCGCTCTGCTAGAGTTCTTTGGCCCTCTAGCTCCAACTCTCTGCAGGTCAGATACTTCTCTAATCAGTGAGTGGGAGGTAGATCCTTTTCCTCAGAAGGAGCCTTCCTCTGGAATGGCCTCCCTGCCCCCTTCAAACTTGTCCCTCTCCTGACACGACTGCTACCTGGTCCCTTCTACATCTTACTGGGGCCGGCCCCACCTTGACCAGTCTCCACAGTGCCCCTTCAATACTTGTCCTTGGACACCCTTCTCTGTCTATTCTGGTCTTCCCCTATCCACCGCACTTGTTTTTTCCCCCTTCCCCCCTTGTGCTTACCCTCCCTGGCTCCCCTTGGCACTTGCTCAGCCCCACTCTGCCACCCCACTCCTGCACTTGTACCCCTCCCTACCCACACCCAGCCCTTCCACTCCTTCTTACCCTCGTTATCCCTCCTTATCCCCCCGCATGTTTTGTTTGCACTTGCACAGTAAGAATGTCACAAGACCTAGTACGACCGTTACTATTGTTTTTTCTCCTATGCACCCCCCACACTTATGACTTGTGGAGCCTGGACACACTTGTGAATAGGCACTGGAGAAATTTCCAATAAATAAAATAAATACATTCCCTTCTTTTCTCTGACTCTTCCCCTCCCACCAGCTCTTCTCCTATCCTCTTTCTATGTTCTCTCTTCCCTCTGTGCCTTCTCCTCTCTTCTTCTCAACCCCACTATCAACTTTGGCCTTTCTATTGATGTTCTCTGCTCTGTTCTTAGCTCCTTTTCCACCTCACGCTCCCCTCTTCCTATTCACCTCCTCCCTCCCTATCAGTTGCTCGCTCAACAACCCCACTCTTTTTACTATTGATGTCCTTTCCTTCTTTTCAGCTGCTCTTTCACCCACTCTCGTTCTCCTGATGATGGTCTTTCCTCCTATTCCTCCTGTAAGTAAGGCATGGTATCAACAGTAAGACAGACACAAGTGACCACAGTTCAAGGGTGTTTATTGAACTTTCACAAGGGTGTGGCAAACGCCTATCTAAACCTAAATCTACAGATGGGAGCAAGCTGCGGCCATCAAATAATAATAATGCAGTCTTAGTGGAGTCTTTTCAAAATAAAAAGGCCTATACTGAAAAACCTAATGCCAATCCTTAACGATAATTTACAAATAGTGTGAGGTAATGTTGATGAAAAAGTAAGAAGTGTTCACAAAATGACATGTTACGATGTTCGGGCCCTTGCCCTCCCTTCCCCACTTTTTCAGCACGGGGCAAGGCGGTTCACCCGAGCAAAGCACACACTCTGGCTTCTTCGACACGAGGATACAGTCCTATTTCTAGCAACAGGGCCGTCTGTGCCCAAGTCTCTTTTCTCATCAAAGTTTCTTGATTCAGAACGCCTGATGGACAAAGAAATAATATACACAGTTCTTCTCTTCTTACAAGTATTCAACTTAGGGGCTTCACCCTGGATCCCCCTCAGCCGGCTCAGATCCCTGTTATTTTACGATCGTTACTGTGGATCCCCTTCTTCTGGGCTCAGATCCCACTTTTTACCAAGTTCTGAGAATATTCGTTTTGTCAGGTGACTCACGGTTCACCCCAGATCTCGTTCAGCCGGGTTCAGATCCTTTTTCCAATTAGTCTCCCTCACCCGGGCTCGGACCAATTGTAGTTCACCTTGGTTTATCGAAGACTTTCGATTGTGTACAGGATTTAGCTTGACCAATTGCAGGACCACTTTGATACAAACCTCAGTTTTACAAGACAGTTGCCATTCAGTTGGATACCTAACAGAGACCTTCGAATGAACACCCACGTGGCGTCGGACCACTCTGTATACGGTATCTCGCTTGGCCTTCCAAAGTTCATTCACTCCTTTGGTTTCCAATTATATTTGCGTCGCTCATAACATGTGTTTCACACACTGTCCTCTTTGGATTTCTTCATACAATGTTGCTGCTTGCAACCTTGGTTCAACCACAAGCTGGTTTGGTATCCATCTCTCCGACTCACCGGCTGTGCTGTCTTTGCTGGCACTGCTTTGTTGTAGGAGCCAAGGACAGTACCACTGCAGCAATCGCTTTTCCCTGCCTAGGTTATGGACGCGGGAGAGCCCCAGGTACCTTCAATGCACATGGTATGTTTGTTCAGCTTTAGGTCCCGGTCTTAGGCTTTTTACTTTCCAAGGTTCGTGAAAGAAACGGTCTTTAAAGGTCAAGGGTACTTCCCTCCTTGCAGCCCTTTCTGGTCTCGCCATCTTTCTCCTTGTATTAAACTGCTATCTTGGAACTGCTGTTTCCTCGTGTGCTTCTCCTCACTCAGAGTGTGCTTTCGTGCTTCGGCTTTTATCTGTGTGGGGAAGTGAAATGGAAGTCAGGTGTGTGTAATGATCAGTGATTGCCTGACCTTGCCTGACCATTGTATTGGGTGTTAGTCCGTTGTCGCTCATGGTGAACTGTCCGTGAGAAAGTGTTTGTGTTGGGAAAGGGGGCAGGGTTGAGTTCCTAGATATCCTACCTGACAGGATGGGAAAAAGGTGTTACAGGGAGGGGGATACCATCCGGTGCCCCACTTCCACTCCCCAAAGACCCCTCATCCAGGTGATCCTCCCACACTGGTCCACCCCCAGGAACTGGATCCAAAAGCGATGGCCATGTCCTGGCCACCTGGATGACAGATCCCGGGGACTAGCGGTTGAGACACCTTCATGTTTTTCACACTCCTCAGCTCCTCTTTCACCTCCTCCTATTCTCCTATTGGTGTTTATTTCCTCTTCTCCTCCCACTCCTCTCAGTTCCACTGTAACAGCCACTTCTCCAGATGATCTTCTTTCCTTCTATGCCTCCAACGTGTCCTCAGCTCCTCTTTCACTTTCTGATCTCCATCTCCTTTTGATATTCTTTCCTTCTATTCCTTCCCTTTCATCTGTATATCTTTAACTTCCCCTGTCATCTTCTCCACTCCTCTATCTTCTCCTCTGATCTTTTCCTCTCTCTGAAACTCTCCTCTGCCACCTCCTTTTCTGCCGCTTCACCACACATCAACTTGGTTTGTTCGCTCCCAACTCCTGATGTCCACCTCACTGGTTACTCTATGCCCCCTTTTATTATGGAGCAGGCTGGACTGTTGACTGGATAATTGTTTTGTTACTTTCAGCTGGGAGTTTTTTTAGGCGATCTCTCATTTTGGCTGCCCCACACCAGCACTACAAAGCCCGCAGTCGCGTCTCTTTAACTTGTACAGACTAGTATGGGTCTGTCACCCATGCCTTCATTTAGACTGTCTGCCATGTTTGAATTGTTTGTTTGCAGTTTGTGAGCAAGCACACACAACAGAGGATTGCAAATCTGTGCATGAGTAGCGTTTATCCCGAAGTCATCCAGTACTGGGTAAATATTTGCGAGCTCCCAGACTGCACTTTACAAGTCACCAAATGCAAGATTCGGGTCTGTGAGAGTTGTCTTTTCTCAAATCAGTTGGTATTACCTAAAGGCTGTAAGCCACTGGCATCTGTGAGGGCAGACTCATGGGTGAAGTAGATAGCAAGATCTCATTAGTCAACGATCAGATCTCTTTGGTCCTAAGTAGAGATGCTGAATTGGGTCACTGGTCTGCTTATGGGGTTTCTGTCTTGATTACCAGTATGTCTTCAAAAGGTGGGGTCTGGACCAATGTCTACCTCTACCAGAATTAAACTCATCAAAACATAGCACCTACATGAGACACTTTGTTCTTAGTGTTGCTTTCTATTTCTCTGTCTCCATTCACACAGCATGGGCCTCATTACCAGGCTGGCGCTAACTGAATGAAGGGGGCCGGCCCCTTCATTCCGTCAGAGCCGATTACAATATTCCCATCGCGGACCTGGATCGCACGCCTGGTAAAACCAGGCGTGCTTTCCGGGTCCTGCGAGGGGAAGAAGGAGGTAACAACGGGCCAGTTGTAATCTGCCCGTTGTTACCTCCATCCCCATTCCCATTGAGCCCTATCGGGGCTCAATGGGAATGGGGAATGGTTCCTGCAAGGAGGAATTACCGGGTCCTCCAATGTTGGAATGGCCCGGTTATTCCTCATTGCAGGAACCTGGTAAATGAGCACAGTTTGGTGGCAGCCATGGACCTAAGAGCTCCATGGCTACCGCCAAATTCGTAATGAGAGCCCATTTGTTTAGGAGCAGACCCAACCTCTAATATACAAAAATATACTTTTTGTTTGTTTATAATACTGGTCAAAAACATAGAAATGTACATCTACAGAAATGGTGTATCACACCTAATTCAGTATAACTTAATAATTTAACAAAAGCTAGGTGGTGGATTTAGTAAAGTTCACCACTATTACATTTTCATTAAGTTCATTGCTTTTTGACAAAATTTCACTTGCGGAACAAAGCAAAGGTCTTGACTAAATTTGCCACAAAACTTGTGGTTGGCCATTCAAGTTGGACACAGTAACCTGACTTGTCTATAACAGCCCAACCTATGTAGCAAACACAGAAAAACTCAATACAATAATAGCCTCTGTCTTTTTCATCTCACACTATACTGAATTGGTTATGCAATGTACTCTTTTAGAACAAGATCTCGACACTGGTGTGTTTCGGCCTGTTGCTTGGGGTCTAGTCTCCTCATGGAGTGCCCCTATCATTTTCCTTAAATGCCTTCATCAGGGCATAAGAAAACAATTTCTGCCACAAATCATTGAACATCAACAATGCTTCTGGACATGGATGGGAAAAGCCTTATTTTTTCAGTTTAAGCTCCTACAAACAATACATACAGCAATCGGTCCACAACTCAATCCAACATTCCATTCACCTTAAAGTGCAGCATGTTACACAGGAAATAGCACAAGCACAGCACTTACTTGAGACCCTTCAGTGTAGTCCCCCTTCTTGCATTCAATGCCGTTTCCAAATTTCTAACTGTAATTCAGTCTAACATTACTCTGGATACTTGCATGTGCCTTCCTAAAAGACAAACAACATGCAAAACAGGAACCTTCATTTTGTCCCGTGACATCGAACATCCCAGTTGAAACTGCTTGATCTCAATCAATTACACATATTTTTACATTTCTGCTTTTCTTCTTCACTTGCGTTTGAAACTTCAGTTTTTAGGCTATCCAATTTACTGATATGGCTGCTTCATTAAATGACAGAGAAAACGGAATGGAGAGAAACAGGAATAGTATACCTCTGTTTCACTGTTCACTTGCGCACAATACTTTGTACACTTCTATTTTGTCCTCCATAAACCACTCTGCTCTATCCAGGCTTACTGAGTGATCCTACTGGTATTCAGAAGAACCGTGGATGTAACTCCCTCTGGGGCGCTCACTGTATATGTTACCATCTGTTCTGTGCAGTCGGCAGTGCACACTATCCCAAAATGTTCTAATCCCTTGCAAGAAGTGTATCCATGAGTGAACTAGCAGTTGATGAGCAGGTGCAAGTGGATCTAGGTCACCTGGCCTAAGTTCCACCCACATGTCAATCACTTTAAACTGTTGGTGCCTTCCTGGTTTGCCACACTTTTTCCCTACTAAAGCAGTTCTCCAGCCTCCTTTCCTTTGCAGTTGGTAAGCAGGTGCAAGTGGATCTAGGTCACCTAACCTAAGCCCCCCCCCACCTTCTTAGCCCTACCTCTTCTTTCTGCTCTTAACTCTTACATCAAGGTAATCTCTTGCCCAGGTGTCCAAGGGCAGACAAAGAAAAGGGAAATTCCTGTTTGGACCTGTTCAGACCGGGAGGAGCCAGGGCCCGGCTCCCTGCTCAGACAACATGTAAGCATGTGTCGACATGTGTTTTCTCCCTCCGTCCCCACAGGCCATTCCCACCATCATCAGGCAATGGCAACGTCAACATCGCCCTTCGACTAAGGCATGGACTCTGCAATGCAGCAACATCACCCACATGATCCCCAAGACTTTCAGCACGTCCTCACTGTCCGCAATACAGAAGTTGATGCTCGCCAACATCTGCTCAGCTATCACCCATGAAACAGAAATCGCCAACCTCATCACCACACACAACCTTGACGCCATCTTAATCACTGAGACCTGGCTGACATCCACATCCTAAACGTACTTGTCCCCAATGGCCACAACATCCAACACAGAGACCGACCAATCAAGATGGGTGGAGGCATCCCTGTCGTCCACAAGACCCCATGGCCTTGCACCAGACTTGACATTGACAACATTGGCTCCTTTGAAGTCCTCTCCTGCCGGTATTACCCAAATCGTTCGTTTACAATTGTTCGAATGAACAATTGACCGAATTTAAAGGGCCACAATTGACCTTTTCACAATTGACCGCATATATATATATATATATATATATATGGTTTTGGGCGGGTTTGGGTTGGGTGGGGTGTTGCAGGGGGTTTCCCCCCGCATATATGTTACAATTGACCTTCACAATTCGGTCAATTGTGAAAAGGTCAATTGTCATTCGAACAGTTGTAATACGAACAATTCGTATACAACCCTCCTGCCACTTCCTGCTCTCCCCGATGGACGCAGTCACCTTTCATCTCATCTGCAGAACACCCAAACCCAACCCCACCTTCATCGGAGACTTCACCGACCGGGTCACCATCATGTCCCTCATGCATGCCAACAACATCTTCCTAGGTGACTTCAAATTCCCAGGCAACAAAACCACCAAACCGATGAAGGAAGCTTCCCTTGGTCTTCTTCTTGACACCCCCAGCCTCACAAAGCACGTGAAAGACCCACCACACGAGAAAGCTAACATCCTCGACCTAATCATCAATGCACTATCTTCCCTCCACTGCAACTCTCCTCTCCCACTTGACTGGTATGACCACCTAGCCATGGCTTTTAACATCCTGCACACTACCCCAGTCAAGCACTCCCAGCAAAAAGCCATCAGACAAACCCTCAGGTCCTTCAGTAACTTCCCGGTGGAAGCACTCATAGAAGACCTCGTCAACCTCTACCTTACATGGACTGAACACCCCTAACCGAACTGCGACTCTCTACGGAAAGCACTCAACACCACCCTTTTCAGCCTCCACCGAGCGACGCGTGCCTGTGAAACAATGCACCTGTAGACCGAAACCATCAGCAGCCTGGTACACGCAAGAACTTATCCTCAGAAAAAGAATCACCAGAAAACAAGAGAAAACCTGACGCTGCTCCAGGAACTCCAAGCAACCCACTGACAACTCATCAACACAGCCAAGGATTCCTACTATCAGAACACCATAGCAGAAGCTAACAACAAAGGGTTATAAATAATTTAATAATGTTGGAGTTGAATAATGTTTGTAATCAAGAACATTGTCATACTATTCCACCTAGTTTAGGTGGCTTCCAAACCTGTTTTTTAATAGAAAAACAGGGCAAGCTGGCCGACCATCTGGCAGTGTAATGAGCTTGTTTAAATTAGGTTGTGGTATTGGGGGGAAGAAAGGACTATATTGTTAGTCAATATCTACTGTCACGCGGGGCATAGTCTTATTGACACTATATTGCAAAAGATCACTTCTTGTGTGGAATGATGGCTGAGTTATACGACGAGGACATGTTATTGTTTTGGGCGATATACATTCTTGATGCCCTCACATTGAGCAGGGGACTATGGATACATCGGTGGTATTGTAGAATCATCAACCAACGAGTAAAACTCAAAATGGGGCTAGGTGGATGAATACTATGAGTGCTTTGGTCCTTGTTAAATTAAATGGATCAGTGAAGGGAGACATCCTGGGAAGCTTTACATGGGATAGAGGTAACTCCAGATCTATACTAGATTACATATTTGTAGACTCATATTTATTTGAGAAAAGCTGTAATCTGAACGTCACTGCAACCCCTTTTAGTGATCACTGCTTTGTTAGTTGTGATTTTTGGATTTATGGCGCAGCCACATATTCTGAAGCTCTGTCAATATGAAAGGAAACAGATTGACTTGGAATAGAGGGACTATAATTGGGTACAATGATAAACTGGTTTCCTATCTACATCAAACTTCCAGAGAGCAGAAAACAGGATGTTTTACAGTTGACAATTTTGAATCTAATTTGGTAACAAATATCGCAAACCCACTTTAGAAGGGAAGACCGGCATGTTTGAAGTACTCTGGTGGTACTGAAAATCACGACTATGATTTAGTATTAGCGAAAAAAAATTGAAGCCAGATTTAGAATTAGGGCATTTAAAAAACAGGCCCTTCCAATAAACCAGTAAATGACGATGGTAGCTTTGACTTGTTCAAAGTACAAAAATTGGACCAGGCGCCAATGTGCCAGACTTAAACACCAGGATTCAGAGATTATGTTGTCCATCTTGAAATCCAACAAATTTGCAGAGTTCTGGAAATTAGTGAATTTGATAAATCATACCAACCAGAGTACGCAAATGAATGCCATGTCCGAATCTCAGTGGGTTTCACATTTTCCAAAACTGTATGCAGAGGATCCGGTCGGTATCTCCTACTGTTCTCCTGATTGTAAATCATTCGAAGCCCATTTATAACAGTCTAACAATAGTATTTCTGCCTCAAACTGTGTATGATGCTATTATGAATGCAAGTGATTCTAAAGCCTAGGGACCTAACACTATTTCCAATAGACTCTTTAAAAGGTAACCCTATGGGTGGGCGGCCACACTTTTGCTTTTCCTTAATGATATAATGCGGATTGACAATCTCTCCTCTTCGTGGCATATATTTTACATAATCCTGAGCTAAAAGCGAGGCCCCCGTAGCGAACCCTAGAATTACCGCCCCATTTCAATAATTGATGCAGACAACAACATTTTTGCTGCAATGTTGCTAAAACATCTTGGGTCCTGGGTCACGGAAGCAGGGCTGCTAAAAAAATGCCAGGGAAACTTAAGAAGAAGCCACAGGACATCTTTGAATGGCTATCTCCTGGGATGCCTACAGGATTCAATGCTGGAAGGCAGCTATAAAGCAATCTATGTAGCTTACATCAATTTAAGTGTCGCTTTCGATCTTGTGAGTCGTAACCGACTGTGGTGGAAACTTCAACTCCATCAATCAACACAGGTACAGGTTAGATTGAATGGCTAAGCACCCCGTCTAAAGAAATACCAGTCAAGAATGGCTTGAGGCAGAGCTGCATATTGGCTCCTAGCCTCTTTAACCTTCATGTTTCAGACATAGGAGAAGAGCTAGCCTTGACTCCCCCAAAGCTTGGGCACTTGAGGGCCCTCTTGGGTAGCCTACACAGACGACTTCCTATTGGTTGACACTACAGTTGTTGGCTTACAAAGATTGCTTTCTGCCGCTGAGGGGTACGCAAGAAATTATTTTTTTTTAAAATGAATGCCCAAAAAAACAAAGATATTGACCTCTAGGCAGACTAACAGGCTGATTCATGGAATCAACGTGCGCCGAAAAAACGGTGCACGCGTGCGAAAACGTGCGATTCGCAGTGAAATAGCGAAAATCGCAGTGCAAGTGCGATTATCGCAGTGCAAGTGCGATTATCGCACAGAAAACATCGCACATCTAATCATGGAAGTCCGTGCACGCGCAAAATGTGGGATGTGCGCTGAAAAAGTGCGCGGCGCACGCTGGCGCACGCTGGCACACGCTGGCGCACAGGTCATCAAACGCTGTGCGATAAGGCCACAGCGAATTCGCACATAGCGCGGCGCACATAACAAAAGTAGGCGTAACACGGGGCGTTACACGCAGAATGGGGAACAACTCGTGAAAATGTGGGCGTCACGGGGGAAGTACAGGAGGCAAGTGCGCAGAACGCACACACGCTCGCCTACAACACGTATTCATGGAATCGAATAGGGAAAAACAGCGCACGGCCAAAGACGCGCACAGGCCCATACATGTCCGCCACACGAAAGCAGGCGGTAGCGTCCCTGCGCAGGAAAAAAATGTGCGCCAAAGTTCTACACGCGCGAGAAGTACCACACGCGATCGGGCCTGGGGGAGCGTGTGCGTGTATTACAGGGGTGCGCGTGAAGTTCCACACGCGATTGGCCTGGGCGCGTGTATTTCAGGTGTGCGCGAGAAGTTTCTCACACGCGATTGGCCTGGGCACGTGTATTTCAGGGGTGCGCGCAAAGTTTTACACGCGATCTGGCCTGGGGGAGCGTGTGCGTGTATTACAGGGGTGCGCGTGAAGTTTCTCACACGCGATTGGCCTGGGCGCGTGTATTTCAGGGGTGCGCGAGAAGTTTCTCACACGCGATTGGCCTGGGCGCGTGTATTTCAGGGGAGCGCGTGAAGTTTTACACGCGATCTGGCCTGGGGGAGCGTGTGCGTGTATTTCAGGGGTGCGCGTGAAGTTCCACACGCGATTGGCCTGGGCGCGTGTATTTCAGGGGTGCGCGAGAAGTTTCTCACACGCGATTGGCCTGGGCGCGTGTATTTCAGGGGCTCGCGGGGGGTACGTGTATTCCAGGGGCTCGCGGGGTGTTTTTACACGCGACCGGGCCTGGGGGAGCGGGATAGGTGTATTCCAGGGGCTCGCGGGTGTTTTCACACGCGATCGGGCCTGGGGGAGCGGGCTAGGTGTATTCCAGGGGTTCGCGTGAAGTTTCCCTGGGGGGGGAGCGGGGTACCACTCACCGTCTGCCTTGCGTGTAGAAGAACGCGTAGCCAACACCCGCTGTGAAGTAATAGCGTGTGAACCCCAACGGATGGAAAACACACGCACCGCACGAAAAGCACGTACAGAGCAGTGTAAAGGCACGCGGGATCTCCAAGCCCTGCCAGGGCAACGCCCGTGCGCGAAACGCCACAGACGCGCTTACGCTGTAAGGGCCTTTGGTCCAATGAAATCGCGTACGCGTGCTGACGCGCTTACGCGCTAAGGCCCTTTCCTCGAATTTCACGCTGACGTGCAGTATTTTCACGTGCCAAATCACTCCATATCAAGCTGGCCACGTGAAAACACACGGAAGACCACGCTCCTGCCCAGAAGGCCGAATTACTGCCCCCCAGTGCCCCGAGCAGCCTCCCACGTGCCATCTGCTGCTGCCTGCCTGCCTGCTGCCACCGTGCCCTTTCATTTGGTGCCTGCACATCAGCCATCTGCAGGGGTCCAGTTGCTGTGTCCACCCCTGCTGGAACAGAAGACTCCCGACTCGGATAACATCGCTCCACAGCCAGCCCCAGGACCCAGTTGCCCACCCACTCCTGTCCCTGGGGTTACCAGCTTCACTGCCACCGAAGTTGGTGTCCTGGTGGAGCAAGTCCTGGGGCAGTATGATGCCCTCTTCGGATCGTCCCGCGCCAACAAGGAAGGACGGGAGAGGATCTGGGCCGACTGTGTGGTTGCCATCAACGCGGAGGGGGTGGCAACCCGCACCATCCAGAAGGTCAAGAAGCGCTGGGAGGACTTGAGGTCCAGGACCCTCATAAAGGCCCGGCGCCTCGTGGAGGGGGGCCGGGGCCGCATGAGTTCCATCCAGATGAGGGTCCTGGAACGCGTACACCCAGCGCTCCACGCCCAGGTCCTTGAGAGGGAGACCCGTCTGGAGTTGAGCGGTAAGTGGCCAAGCATTGCGTGTGAGACAGGGCATGTTGCAGTGTGCTGGTTGTCTGATACTTGCCTGTATGTGTGACATAGGCCATGTACGCATGTATGTGTGCAGGGACATCATGGTAATGCATGTGCGACCAGTAATGTGTGAACCGCACGGTTGTTGCATGTGTTTAAATGCGACATGGGGAGCCCTATGCAGATTGCACACATGAGAGCATGGCAGTCTCTGTTCCTGGACATGGGTGGGGGTGAGGGATGGGTGCTGATGCCAGGTACATATATGGTATCCATGTCTGTGTGCCTGACCTGCGTGTCTGTGACTTGTGAATGCCATGGATGCATGACACATGTCTGTGACAATTTACAGATTCACTGATGCAGCCTAGTCATCCTTGTATCCACTGTGATTGGGGTGTACGGGGCCAGATGGATGTGACTGAGGTGAAGTGTGTGCATGTGATAGGCATGACCCATGATGCATGTGAGTACCATTACATTGTATGTTTCGAGAGTCCATAGGACATGTATGGAAATGTCCATGGCATGCACCATGACTGTCACTGTGTGTGTATTGCCTGGACTGACACATGTGTTGTGGAGGGACATGATGGAAGTGTACTTTGACAGTGGCACTCATCTGCTATTGCTTCCTGTCTAGGGGACCATTGTACAGTACCCTGATGCTTGTGTTCTATGTCTCCCTCTACGCAGCGGCTAGTGAAGAAGAGGGCGGAGACGGCGCTGTGGAGCAAGGCGGCGGGGATGCCCCCACGGCTGCAGCGGAAGGGGTGGGTGAGCCCCCACAGGGGCCTGCTACGGCGGAAGACGGTGAGGAGCCATCCAGGTTGGTGGTTCCCACAGAGGAGGAGGAGGCCGCCACTGAGGCGCACATGGGGCCTGGTGGGGGCATCCCTGCTGGTGCAAGTGGTGCAGTCCAGAGGCAGGGGCAGGAGGCAGCACAGGTCACCGTGGAGGGGCCTGTGCATGTCGCTGTCCCTGACCCTGTGGGTGCACCACCATGCACCAGCAGGGATGCCCCGTCCCAGGCCCGTCCGCAGGTAGAGGGGATGTCCATGTCATCTGACTCCCCTCCACCTGCGGACGAGGGGACCCCTGGCCGTATGGAGAAGGTCCTGATTGGGGTCGCGATGCGCATGGCTGTGATTCGTGATGCCTTGCGTGCTTCCCAGGAGGAGCACGCACGTCATCACGAAGAGCACCGTGCCGACGTGGCCCAATTGGGATCGTCCATGTTCGGGGGTTTCCTGCATGTGTCGGCCAATCTGGCGGCCCTCTCCTCCTCTGTGGAGACTATACGCCAGTCGTTCTCCTTGCCGTCTTCCGGCCTAGATGCCACCAGGGCCCCCTGTGGACCTGCCCTGACCAATGCAGCCAGCTCGGTGGGGATCCCATCCCTGCCACAATCGGGAGTCAGAGGTCCAGCAGGGGTGGACACCACAGCAACTGTACCCCAGCAGATGGAGGATGTGCCGGCATCATCAGGCAGGGCACGTGCACGACAGCGTCGGTGGATTCCATCAGCCTGGATGCTGTCGTGCTGGCACAGGCAGTGGCGTCGGAGGCAGCAGCGGAGTCAACGTGGGAGGCATCATGGCTCGGGGCCATCAACATCAGAGGGGCAGGCATCGGCCGGAGGGCAGGAGGACCCAGGACGGGAAGTGTCTTCCGTGTGGCAGCGGTTGGGCCAGCATATAGGTGCGGAGCGGCGGCGGGCGGAGGAGGCACGGCTCACAATGGTCAGGGCGGAGAACTCCATGCGGAGGGCCCTGAGGCGGGCCGAGTGCCTCGAGGCAATCCGCAGGGGGTTGGAGTAGGAGACGGCGTCGTCCCTGCGGACCCTCGGGGCCATGGAACAGGACCGCCTCCGGGTCATCGAACAGGAGTTCGATGATGCCCTGGCCCGGAACACCACGGAGTGAGCCGCTGGACTTGCCCGCCGCCTTTGTATATAGTTATATAGTTAGTGTTAGGTTTCCTTTATTTATTTTTTTATTTGGTTGCGATTGGACAACGCGCCACATTTTTGTATATAGTTCAGTTTTTAGTTAGTTGTCATAGTTAGGTTTCATTTGGTTGGGCTCATGGACCCGGGATTATCTTGTAAATGGTTCTTCAATGGATTCTTCTATTTTTTGGGTTTTTTTCATCGCCATGGAGCTATGGTTTTTGTTTATCATTTACACTTGGATTACTTTTCTCACTGTGACTTTGGACACCATTCATTTTGATTGTGCTGTGTGTTTTTGATTTTTTTCATGGACATTCATCTTCTTTTGGTTGTTTTGCTTTGTGGTTTTTCTCATTTCATTTCCATTCAAGTTGATTTTCAATACATTTTTATTTTCATGCTTCAATGTGTCGTATCATCTCATTGCTTTCATGCATGTCATGTTTGGTGTTTTAACATTCACTTGCAGCCATTGTGTGTGACAGACTGTTATGTTCCACAAACACCAGGGACGCAAGCTTGTGTAATAAATAAGTTCTTTATTCTTAAGTCTATGGGACGACCCCCGGGAGGGGCTCAACCGCCGTCCACAGCTTTGCCTTCTCACTGCTCACCGCCGTGCCTGGAACCTGGAACCCCTGAGATTGAGGATCCACATTCCAAACACACATACAAACCGAAACACTGATGTAATATACATTACTTACATGTGTAACATTGATATCCTAACACAGACATGTGTTCATTTGCATTATTTACATTGGGTGTGTAACATGTAATTGCCTTTGATATGTGGGTGGATGTGATAGTTGGTTGGGCCTTTTGGCAGGGGAGGATGGCCATTACGGACATGATTGGGGATTGTTGGGACCCAGGTGCAGGGGGGCATGGATGGGACATGGGCGAGGGCCTGGTGGAGGGTGCCCCTGCACTGCTGGGGGTTGGGGGGGTGGGAGGCATGGGTGGGGGCCTGCTGGCAGGTGGCCCACAGTGCTGGGGGGTGGGGGTGGTGGGGAACATGAGTTGGACATGGGTGGGGGCCTGCTGGCAGGTGCCCCACAGTGCTGGGGGGTGGGGGTGGTGGGGAACATGAGTTGGACATGGGTGGGGGCCTGCTGGCAGGTGCCCCGCAATGCTGGGGGTGGGGGTGCAAGGGGACATGAGTGGGGGCCTGCTGGCAGGTGCCCCGCAATGCTGGGGGTGGGGGTGCAAGGGGACATGAGTGGGACATGAGTGGGGGCCTGCTGGCAGGTGCCACACAGTGCTAGGGGGTGGGGGGGGTGGGAGGCATGGGTGGGGGCCTGCTGGCAGGTGCCCCACAGTGCTGGGGGGTGGGGGTGGTGGGGAACATGAGTTGGACATGGGTGGGGGCCTGCTGGCAGGTGCCCCACAGTGCTGGGGGGTGGGGGTGGTGGGGAACATGAGTTGGACATGGGTGGGGGCCTGCTGGCAGGTGCCCCGCAATGCTGGGGGCGGGGGTGCAAGGGGACATGAGTGGGACATGAGTGGGGGCCTGCTGGCAGGTGCCCCGCAATGCTGGGGGTGGGGGTGCAAGGGGACATGAGTGGGACATGAGTGGGGGCCTGCTGGCAGATGCCCCGCAATTCTGGAGGTGGGGGTGCAAGGGGACATGAGTTGGTGATCATTAGTGCAAGGAGACATGTGCCTTTGCTGGGGGGCATGCCCAGGTTGGGTGGGCTGCCTGCGGGACATGACCAGGGATGCAGGGTAGTTCCCTGTGGTGTAGGCTGCCTGCAGGGGCCGTGGAGGGTGTACAGGGAACAGCTGGGAGGACCCACACTGGCAAATCACATGTAGGACTCCCCGGCACCCCTGGAATACACATACCCTGCTGAAATCGCGTGTGAAACTTTCCGCGCACCCCTGGTATACACGCACACGCTCCCCCAGGCCAATCGCGTGTGGAACTTCTCGCGCACTTCTGATATACACCCACACGCTCCCCCAGGACCGATCGCGTGTGAAACCACCCGCGAGCCCCTGAAATACACGCGCCCAGGCCAATCGCGTGTGGAACTTCTCGCGCACCCCTGGATTACACGCACACGCTCCCCTAGGCCCGATCGCGTGTGAAACCACCCGCGAGCCCCTGAAATACACGTGCCCAGGCCAATCGCGTGTGGAACTTCTCGTGCACCCCTGAAATACACTTCTCGCGCACCTCTGGAATACACGCACGCAGCCCAGTCGCGTGTGGAACTTCTCGCGCACCCCTGAAATACACGCACGCAGCCCAATCGCGTGTGAAACTTCCCGCGCACCCCTGTAATACAGGCGCCCAGGGCAATCGCGTGTGGAACTTCTCGCGCACCTCTGAAATACACGCGCCCAGGCCAATCGCGTGTGGAACTTCTCGCGCACCCCTGAAATACACGTGCCCAGGCCAATCGCGTGTGGAACTTCTCGCGCACCCCTGAATTACATGCACACGCTCCCCCAGGCCCGATCGCGTGTGAAACCACCCGAGAGCCCCTGAAATACACGCGCCCAGGCCAATCGCGTGTGGAACTTCTCGCGCACCCCTGAAATACACGCACGCAGCCCAATCGCGTGTGAAACTTCCCGCGCACCCCTGAAATACACGCACATGCTCCCCCAGGCCCAATCGCGTGTGAAACTTCCTGCGCACCCCTGTAATACACGCGCCCAGGGCAATCGCGTGTGAAACTTCCCACGCACCCCTGAAATACATGCACGCAGCCCAATCGCATGTGAAACTTCCCGCGCACCCCTGTAATACACGCGCCCAGGGCAATCGCGTGTGGAACTTCTCGCGCACCCCTGAAATACATGCACGCAGCCCAATCGCGTGTGTAACTTCCCGCGCACCCCTGTAATACACACGTCCAGGGCAATCGCGTGTGAACCTTCTCGCGCACCCTTGAAATACACGCACACGCTCCCCCAGGCCCGATCGCGTGTGAAACCACCCGCAAGCCCCTGAAATACACGCACCCATGCCAATCACGTGTGGAACTTCTCGCGCACCCCTGAAATACACGCACACGCTCCCCCAGGCCCGATCGCGTGTTAATCCACCCGCGAGCCACTGTCTCGCGCACCCCTGAATTACACGCACACGCTCCCCCAGGCCCGATCGCGTGTGAAACCACCCGCGAGCCCCTGAAATACACGCGCCCAGGCCAATCGCATGTGGAACTTCTCGCGCACCCCTGGAATACACGCACCCAGGCCATTTGCGTGTAATACTTCTCGCGCACCCCTGAAATACATGCACACGCTCCCCCAGGCCAGGTCGCGTGTGAAGCTTCTCGCGCACGCGTGTTCCCGACACCCGTAATACGCGTTTTCCGCTTTGCGTTTGCTGTTTGCCAGTCCGGTAAACTGGTACAGGGTTGGCGCAGCCCTTCGCGATGGTTTTGCGATCTTGGTGGCTTTTCCTTGCGCGAGGGCGTTCTTGGGGGCGTAACTGGCGCTGCTGCAGGGTCGCTGCGCCACTCTGCGCCACGTCTGCTTTTGGAGGTGGGAATCCATGAATACGCTGTGCGCGGAAATTGATTTTATCGCACGCGGCTGGCGCAGACATTCGCACGGGCACGCTGTGCCCCAGCCGCGTGCGACACTTTTGAGAGGAATTACATGAATCGGCCTGTAATTGTATCACCAAAGAAAATGTCAAATCGGGGGGTGAACATTTGTGGGGGAGTTAGTATGCCTAGGGTTCTATAGCCTAGATGTCTCAAACAAAAAAAGTATGACTAACTGCCTCAACTGTCGATCTGAAATGCTTATGAGTCAAATGAAATTAATTAAACATAAATGTTGGAAACACTCATTGATCCTCCTCTTGAAATATTATATGACTACAGCAATCCCAAAACTAACATATGGTGTTGAGGTCTATCAAGGGTGGATCCTCCCAATCTTACAAAACATTTAAAGCAAAATATGAAGGGGGGGCGTGGCCTGATGCTCATGGAGTAAGGACGTCGATTCCTTGAGCTCCGGCCGAGCCGCGCAGTCAGATCCTGTCTTGGGTGTTAAAAACTTAACTGCACCATCCATCCCTCGGTGCAGTTGTACATAAGGCGATTAACTGCGTCTCGCAATTTGTTCCGACAAAAATCGGAGGCTGAGAACCCGCTGAGACGCTCCTGCTCCCCCTACCTCCTGAGGGACGCACTCAAGATGGCGGCCATGTCGCACCGACGATCCTAGAGTGACCGGAGAGACCGTAACCCAACAACACCTAACCCCAGCCGCCCACGCACTTCTCCCACTTACCACTGCTGCCCGGGGGTGCAGGACGCTCATCGGGGCAGATCGGTGGGCCCCATCGGTACATCAGCTGGGAGCCAAGGGACGACACAGCAGAAGTTCCCGCACCGGGTATTGGACACTCTGGGCGCCCAGAGTAGGAGCTCCCACGCCGGACGGAGCCGGCGCGAGGCTGACAGCCGGCCTAACAAACTTTGTGGACCATCCTCCGCAGTCCTGACCTGGGGCACTTAAGACGGATTTTTCGCAAACCGGGGAGTGGAGCTTCCCACCCATAAAGACCTCCTTACCGCGACCGGGACCTGCAGCTGGCTGCGTGAGGTTGACTGGTACACACCTTGTGTGAAGCGGACAGGTAACGGGCTCTCCCTGATCCTCCTATATCACATGCTCACCAACATCAATAACCTGAGAGCAATGTGATCCTCCCCCGGAACACACACCGGGGCCGCTGCAGGAACTTCCTCTTAAATGTGAAACCCTGCTCCTCTTAGGAACTGACTCCACTACATTTTTCAAAGCTTGGTCTGACAAATCATTCACCAAATTGCGGGACGTGCCTGCCCACCCCAGGCAACACTAAAAGACTATGCTGCGCTGCTCCCCTTGACCTACCTGCTCCACAGCACCCCGCATTTGCTCAGCCCCTCGTGTTCCACCAGAGGGGCAGGCCCGTAGTGCAGACAGTGAAATAAGCCCGAACGACACGGGCCACAACTTCTCTCGTGTCACCAAAACAGGACGATCACATCCTCTGAACACCTGGGGCCGGGACTACACTATGTCTGGTAACCCCGCACATCTGCGTGGTGGGCATAGACAAACCGAAAAAGAGTACACAACCACTTGCCCTGAGAGGGAACACTAGATCCTCTGTGCCATCCACCAGGACCAGGATAATCCACAATGGCCGCCGCAAGGAACAAAGCCAAAAATCCCACTATGGATCCTTTTGTCACGTCGAAATCCCACCCCGCCGCCCAGACTACACCGAAAGGCTCAACAACACCGGACAGCCCGGAGGAAGACACCAGGCACAATCAGGTGCTGGAGGCGATTGCAGCCCTAAGGTCATTCATAGACACGAAGATTGGCGAAGTAAAAGCCGACATCCAGCTTATAAAATAATATGCCCGCAACCTAACGGAACGCGTCACCGTTATTGAATCTTCCCAGAAGGATATGTCAAGTGATACGGTGGCCCTAAAGACGGAGGTTGCAGACCTCAAAAATAAGGTATCCCTCCTGGAAGCAAGGTCCGAGGAGGCGGAAGATCGCGCTAGGCGCAGTAACATTAGAATACTGGGCAAGATCCGACGGCCTTCGTGGAATCCTTAATACAACAAGAGATCAGGGCGGAAAACCTCTCGCAGGGCTTCGCCATAGAGAGGGCTCACAGGTCGCTCCAGAAGAACCCCCCCCAGGCTCCTACCCTCGCCCCATCATAGCGAAGGTCCTCAACTTCCGAGACCGGGAGGTAATCCTGAAATTCGAGAGAGAGAGAGAGAGAGAGAGAGAGAGAGAGAGAGAGAGGGTGGAGAAATAGAGCGGGGCAACTCAAAAATCACCATATACCCCGATTACACTCAGTCGGTTCAGAGAGCGAGGAACTCCTTCGTCCCAATCAAGGCCAGGCTAAGGAAACTAAACCTAAAATATATGCTGCTTTATCCCTCTAGACTGAAGGTAATTTATAAAGGAAGAGCAGTATTTCTTGAGACACCGGCCGCGGCTAACATGCGGATGGAACATAACAACCTGGCCGAGGTCCCCATTGAATCTACCCACGGGAAACTTAATGAAGACAGCCAAGGATGATGGACGAATGCTCCGACTTGAGCACTCACACCCTCAGTAATATATCTGAGAGCGCAAGGAACCTCCACTACCACTGAAGCAAAACTACAACATGAGAATGCTAAATGACTGCGGGGCTCCCCTGACCTCCTGCGCATGGACACAGACCACGATCCCACTAAAGACCTGTGCAGGCCAGTTGCCAGCACACACCTACTCGCACCAGACACCCGGATTGGGACAGGCAGCGCGAGAGCACCCGAGCACTGCACCCTTGTGACAGTAGCTGGGTTCACTAGTTATAATTGTTTCACACAAGTTGTTACTGTTTTGACTACCCTACCTCTGAGGACCTTCAACCAAACTGAAACGAACCCAAAACTAAATACTGGAGTTGACCACTCCACACAAACAGAGCTAGACATGGCTCACAACAACATACGACTAAGCCTCAGAGAAGACGAGGGACTCCCCTCGACAACTGATGCAACTTTGCAATGGCGTCAAAACTCAAGGTGATCACATGGAACGTCAGAGGGATGGGATCCTACCTGCGGAGAAACCGAATACACTCCTACCTGAAGAGGAAGAAGGTATCATTCGCCCTCCTACAGAAAACACACCTCTCTACCGACTCTACAGATAAGTTGTCAAACTACTGGGGAGGCCAGGGCAACGGCTCATCCCACTCGAGGTATGCACGAGGAGTGTACACATGCGTGAGCCAGGACACACCATTTCAGCAGATGGGGGTAGAATCAGACAACGAAGGCAGATACCTGTTGGTGTGGGGTATGCTGGAGAACTCTCGGCTATGTATAGTGAACTCATATTTCCCCCAACACGGCATACCCTCTTACCTCAAGAAGTTATGCGCCAAGGTTATGCTCCACAGGGATTACACACTGCTGTGGGGAGGAGATTTCAATTGTGTCATGAATGTTGAATTGGACAGATCCATCACGCCACGAATACACAACAACCTCCCCTCTCGGGCCCTCCACAGCGCGGTTGAGGACTTGCATTTAGTCGACATCTGGCGAGACCTGCACCCCGCTGACAGATTCTACTCATTCTACTCGGTCCCTCACAACCTGCACACCAGGATAGACTACCTTTTTATAAACAATGAACTAACCCCACAAGTCGAATGCGCGAATTACCTGGGCAGATCAATTTCGGATCACTCCCCACTACTAATACAACTCTGCCTAAGAGGCCCCCGACCTCCTATCCCGATGTGGCGTATGCCAATAGAGACCTTAACTGACCCTGCATTCAAGGAAACACTGGGCGAGAAACTGGAGGAGTATATAGAGATTAATAAGGGATCAGTTGAAAAATGGAGCACTCTTTGGGAAGTAATGAAGGTGGTGATGAGGGGAGAGGTAATTGCCGAAGCAGGTGGGATTAGGAGTTAATTGAGAAAGGAACTAGAGACCGAGGAGGAAAAGATCAGGCACCTCAAAAACAATCTCTCCCCCACAATTGAGACAGAAACCAAGCTGAGGGAGATCAGGGAAGACTGCAGAATCGCATGGGAGAGGCTCTCAAAGTTAGTCTTCTCTACACGTACTATGAAAGCACATAAAGAAGCGGATAAACCAGGTAGGATACTAGCCTGGCTATGCAGGAAGGAACACCCGAGGCCGGCTCTCAATATGATTGAAGACAGTAATGGCATAGCTCACAGAACGCAACAAGCAATAAATGATATTTTCTCCGATTTTTATGCCGAGTTATATGCCCACAGTGACCAAATCTCCGAAGCTGACATAAGGGACACCTTGGCAGAAGTTGGTCTACCTAAGCTGAAGCAGGATCAAAGAAACATGTTGGGGGAGTCCATCACGATCGAAGACATCACCGAGGCGATCAGATCCCTTTCCACAAGTAAGACCCCTGGAACGGACGGCCTTACCCCAGAGTTTTACAAGGCGTACGAGGAGATCTTATCCACCATACTGCAAGAAGTTTATGCGGAGGCATATGAGACTGGAACATTACCAAGTAGTATGAGAGAGACCCTCATAGTACCAATGCTCAAACCTGGCAAACCACCCAAAAAATGCGACTTGTATCGCCCACTAGCGCTCCTGAACTACGACAGCAAAATACTAATAACCATATTGGCTAAAAGGCTCTCAAGGGTGATGGGATCCCTAGTACACGAAGACCAAAGCGGTTTTGTCCCAGGACGCAACACCACAGCCAACTTGAGAAGGCTCCAGCACATAATGGCACAAACAGCTGAATGCAGTGAAGACCTGGCGGTACTCTCACTAGATGCCATCAAGGCTTTCGATTCAATTTTCTGGGAGTGGCTGATAGAGACACTGAGGGAGTTTGGACTTGGTGAACACTTTATCCGATGGGTCAAGGTGCTCTATAACAACCCAGTGGCAAGAGTAAAGAGAGGGGGCATGGTATCAGGGGCTTGGGCTATTCAGAGAGGAACCAGGCAAAGATGCCCGCTCTCGCCAATGTTGTATATCCTGGGTCTGGAACCAGTAGCAATCTACTTCAGGAAACAGCTTTTTGACGCGGGTATCAACATTGGTGGAGCAGACAATATCATCTCCCTGTACGCCGATGATGTCCTTTTATATCTTCGAGACCCCCAGAAGAATGCCCCTACAGCCGTAGACATCCTGGATAATTTTGCGAAATACTCGGGGATGAAGTTCAGCCGGCAGAAATCATGCACCTTCCCTCTAGCTGGACTCAGGGGAAAGAGCACAGAAGAACTCCCTGAGATCGGGATTCAATGGCAAGTGGAGGCCTTTCGTTACCTGGGACTTACCATCAAACACACACCAATCTCCACCCATGAGTGCAACACGGAGGCTGCAATGTCTGGGGTACATAGATCCATCAAATTTTGGTCGAAGTTACCGCTTTCTGTGATGGGCAGAGCTGCAATATCCAAAATGATAATACTACCTAGATTCCTCTACTACTTCACTAACATAACATACTACGTTCCCCCACCCTTCTTCAGGAAGTTGGAATCCTTAATCAGAGACTTTCTTTGGGGACGAGCCAGGCACAGACTCACATTGAACATCCTCACACTTCCTTATGCCGCGGGTGGCATCCAGCTACCTGATTTCCAGAGATATTATGTAGCGGCACAACTGACTCATGTCGCTAAGTGGCTATGCGACGAACCCACAGCCGAGACGAACCTTCTCCGTCAACTAACCTCATCTATGTATCCTAAAGAACTAATATGGAACACCCGAATTGGGCCCCCTGACCCACCCATGATCGTACAGTTGGGGTGACAGGTATGGAAAAAGGTCAGCTCTATGCTTGGGCTACAACACTCATACACACCTGAAATTCCCATCCTAGCAGACGTATGCAAAGCCCCCGGCGACTTACCAGCAATGAGGAGATGGGAGAACTTTGGCCTCTACACATGGGGAAATATGTTTGATGAGGGGCTATTCAGAGACTTCGACTCACTGCAAGAGAAAGACGGACTCACCCCGGGCCAATTCTTATGGTATCAAAAAGTGAAGCATGTCGCTAAGGAGAAATGGAATGTGTGGCCTGAGGAGCCTGAAACACATGCCCTTATGCAGGAGATGTATGGTATTAGCGATGGTTGGAAACCGACATCGAGGTTATACACCCAAATAAATGACAGGCCCAACCCAAGAAGTGCACGTCTGAAAGAGAGATGGGAGTCCGACTTGGGGACCGAACTCACAGAGGGAGAATGGTCGATAGCCCTATCATACCCGAAGGAGGTATCTCGGAATGCTAAATTCAGGCTAATTCAGCTCAATGTCCTCTACAGGACCTACATGACCCCACACAGAATAACCACATTCAATGACAGAGCCACCCCGACATGCCCATGGTGCCCCTCCGACCATGCCGACATGATCCACATGTTTTGGACATGCCCTAAATCACAGAAACTTTGGTTCGTTTCTGAACAGACCTGTAGGAAAGCTTGACTGGAGGTATACGAATGGACACCTAAAGAGTGCCTCTTAGGCACCCACCCGAGACTGAGTAAAATCAGGCATTTAGTGAAGCTCATGGACATAGTATGTGTGCTGACAAAGCGAACGATCGCCATGGCCTGAAAATCGCCAGCAGGCCCCGGGTACGAACCCTGGATTAAGGAGATGGAAAGGTGGACGGCAGCTGAAACTAGAGCCTGGGAGGAGGGGAACAGCCCGGGTGGAGAAGACTCGAGCACCACACTAGAGTCCTGGAAGACCCTTCTGAGAGACATGATCTTTTCAACAAGCTACAAACCCCCCTAAATCTACCCCTCAGACTTTGTATGATAGCTTAATCCATGAACTGTAACATCAAATCCACACACACTCCCACATCACGTTCCATGAAGAGCAAATAGAGCCCAATGGAGTCGAGGCTGGGGTTCGACTACGAAACAAGGAGCACAACAACTCAGAGGATAAAAGGACAGTCAATTTTACTACTGTTGTTTGTTTATTGTTTAATGTTACCTATGCTCTATATGGCATACAAGATATGTACCAAAAGATTTGATCCACACCATGAATATAATGGTTCTATGTATATTCATAAATGCCAATAAAAACATTTAAAAATAAAAAAAATTAAATCAAAATATGAAGAAGAGTACTGGGAATTCCAAATGCTGTTCCTACAACAGCTATTTTATTCGAACTTGGAATCTGCGGTATTCGAACCATGGTTAGGTGGAAGTGGTTGGCTTTCTTTTACAAATGTCTCCTTGTGTTGACTCCCTTTATGAGGACATGAGTACAATTCTGATGAACAGGAAAGTGAAAACAGTTAGGAACTTTGGTCTTAAATATAAGGGCATTTTGGGCAAAGTTGGGTATACAATCGAAGACATGAAGTGCACTCCAGGAAAAGTTAAGTGGGACTTGTTAAGATTTGACTGTAGCATCCTGGCTAATGATTTCGTGGCCAGAAGAGCATGAACCATCTTCAACACGAGCATAAGGCTTTTGGTATGCTAGCTGTTCATTGGAGGTTATTTCCATGCTTGGAAATTAGGAAAGACTTTGCCAGATTTAGATAAAACGTCTATTTGACACGTGAGATACAGAAGCGTTTCAATCTGGATGGAGTTGATAGTACTTCTTGTCATTTTTACAGAGAGGTAGAATTGGTCGAATCATTGGAACACTTAATTGTATATTGTCAAGGGGTGGGCATGGAGCGTTAAGTATTTCTTTCAAAACATCTGGATAAAATGAAATTCTTGAACTCTGAGCATAATTGGATGTTATGTTTGAGTGGTGTGAATAGGTCATTGAGTATTGCAATTGTTGGATTCTTAAATTCATTAGAATTGAATGTGATTTTAAAATGAAATTTCTCATTTTTATTCAGAGATATTGTTATAAAAGTACATTTTTATGTTTTTACTTTTCTTAATTCTTTTTAATAATTTGGAAACAAAATTAATGTATTATTCAGTAATTTTATTTTTTGTAATGTGAATTGTATTTAGTTGTTTTGATCTTTTTATTGTTACGGTTGAGCATTTTTGTTTAGCCAATAAACAATAAAAAAAAAAGAAATGGCCTATGACTGAGATAGCCCCCAGAGAGTCTTCTCTCTGCTCAATATATCAGGTGTCGTGTTATACTTTCACACATTTTTGTTTGATATTCTTTTTAATGCAAACATTGCTTTGTCTAACTCAAAACCAAGGGTCTTAAGTGTATGCAAGTTTTTGCTCACTTCCTTACTTAGAATAATGCTTAGCAGGGTTTAGGTAGTTAGGCACACTATCTCCTCCTGTTCCACTCTCTGACGGTGCACTAGGCATTCTGTTCTGTTTATTTTTAAGGCCCTCTTCTGGCGTTGTCTGACAATTTTCTTAGGGTATCCTCGGGAGACCAAATTTGATTCCAGCTTGGCTGCATCAACTACAAAATCAGTCCTTTTTGAACAGTTCCTCCTTATATGTAGGAACTGTCCAAATGTTAAATTATTTTTTAGTGCCTTGGGATGGAAACTCGCAAATTGGAAGGCACTGATTCTATCTGTAGGTTTCTTATAAAGGGATGTGAACAGTTCTCTGCGGGCCTTCTTTATTCAGATGTCCAAGAAAGCTAGGGCATGCTGAATCTTACATTTTGGTCTCTCGTGTTTAGCCACCTATGGAATTCATTTAGACTCTCAACTAATCCTCTCCATATTGTGAAGATGTTGTCAATAAACCGTAAGAGTTTAGAACAGTATGGATTTGTGTAATTCAAAATGTGCAAGTCTCCGAAACATTTATTTATTTATTTATTTATTTCACATTTATAAAGCGCTCACACAGCCCGCAGGCATCGAGGCGCTGTTACAGGAATTGTCTTTTTTGTTTTTCTTAGTTGCGTAATTGTGTGTTTTTTTTTACTTAGTTACGTATTTATAACGCGCTTAAACACCCAAAGGTTTCTAAGCGCGGACCCGGGGATCGAACCTGTTGTTGCTCCGTGTCGTCTTGCTTCCAAGAGGCGCACGCTGCCGCTGAGCTATCCTCCCGGGACAACATGCTACATATAGATTGGCCAGGTCAGGGGCGAATGTCGCCCCCATGCTGGTCCCACTTATCTGTTTATACAGACATTTCTTGAATCCCAAAATGTTGTCTGTGAGCGCTATTCTGGAGCATTCCACAATGAAGTGGGTGGGCACTGTATATTGTCCTGTTTCCCTGCTATTGTGGCACGCGTCAATGACCTTTAGACTATTGTTCTGTGGTATGTTGGTGTACAGGGATTCAGCATTGGATGACACCAGGAGATTGCTCTCTTCTTATGCCACATCTCCCAAGCTTTTAATAATGTCTGTGGTATCCTTAATGTATGCTGGTGTCTGAAGAACAAAAGGTTTGATGAAATGGTCTAAATAGGTGGACAAAGGTTCTAGGGTGGACCCAATTGCCGAGACAATCGGTGTCCCTGGAGGTGCAGTTTCACTATTGTGCACCTTGGGCAGAATGTAAAAACAAGGAGTCCTTGGATTCAATTTACACAAGTACTCTCTCGTTGGCACAATCCATCCCTCAGTCTCTTCCTCTTTACATAAACTCTGACTGAGATGGTTTGCCGGAACATCATTTAGTTTTTCACAGCAGCTGTGTTATTCAATAAGAACGGGGCTTCAGCTTCATAGGCTTGGACATCCCAGAGGAAAATTCCTCCACCTTTATCTGCTGGCTTTATTACTATTTGCTCATCGTTCTGGAGGGTTTAGAGGGCTCTCTGTTCATCAAACGTTAAATTATATCAGATTGAAAGAAGCTGGAACCTTCAGGCTTGTATAATTAGGTGAGGATCATCTGTATTATCTTTGAAGACATATTTAAATCTGATAAGTCTAGAAAACATTCTAATTTCTATTTCTGCCACAAACATATCTGAATTTTTCGTTGGCGCACAATTAAGGCCCTTGTTAAGTATACTGACATTTTGTGGTGTCAGTACATGATGGATAACATGATGGATAGATTGAAAATTGGGGTCACCATTGGGTTTGTTGTGCTCCCTGCTGCCTTTCCCATTGCCTCCTGTGCACCCCTGGGGGCCCCTGTCTGTATCCTCCTCTGGTTGTGCCTCTCCTGCATCTGCCCTGAAAAAATGGTTGTGGTTGTCTGGACTGACTGGACGTTGATGCTATCGGAACCTGTTCATCATCTTAGTCACTTCCGCTCATATTCACGCTGGTTTCAGAGAAAGTGACAACCCGTTTGTTTTGTATTACCTACAATCTTTGAGTCACTAGCATCTGTGAGGGCAGACCAATGGGTGAAGTAGACTGGAAGATGTCATTAGTCAATGCTCAGATCCCTTTGGCCCTAAGAAGAGATGCTGAATTGGGTCACTGGTCTGCTTATGGGTTTTCTGTCTTGATTACCAGTATCCTGCCCTATGCCTATTTCACCAGGAGCATCCTGTTTGCAGGTACAGACCTCAAGCAAAGCAGATGACGAGAAGATGGAGGGGGTTAAGTCACCTATGTCTAGGGTCAGGATTCTCCTGAGTAAAGAGGTTCCTGGTTTTCTCCTTTGTCTATAGGTTCCTTGGTCCGGTTTATCAGGGTTCATATAGCCCTCAATATATCTTGCCAGACATATAGACCTAGGATCTTCCCAGTTTTCCTTTATCTTATTCTTTGGGCAGTCACTGTGAAGGATTGCCATCTGGTGAGGGTGTAGAAGCCCTGACATTTTTGACATTTATTAAAATTATATGGATAATTTGATCTCAAGAAGTCAAATCTGCTAATCAGATCTCCCTTTCATAAGGTCCATGCCAAATACGTAACGCACACCCATGCTCTGCTGGCTGGATCAGTATCCTGATCTGTAGTGCCAGCTGTCCAGTGGCACAGAGCAGGTTCAAAAGACATAAATGCCTATTTGACAGCTGCTATGACAGCCAAGTCACTGCAGCAAAGGTACTGCATTTAAGACATGGCACCCCTGTTCCAAAAACGTAATAACTATGAGATTTCCTATCCTGGTGGCATGTTAAACTTAAATATGAGCAATAACTGAGTTTAAGTATTTCTCATAATTATCAAAGCCACATCAATTTGATATCTCACATGTGTAAGCCCTGCGAGCCCAGCTCTGCTGTGGAAGGGTTATGTATATTCTCCCCAGCCAGGCTTTCTATGCTGCTCCCAGCAAGCCAGTAGCCCTGTGGGTTGCCTCCCTTGGTCCTTTGTAAGGGCAGGTAACATCTTATTCAGTGAGACAGCCATTCCACAGGAAGCTGTACTGGAAACAGGAAACAAAGGGCACACCCTTGACAAAAGGACTTTCCTCACACCATGATGCTGCATACCAAAAGGGCCTTTGGTGCTATTGAAAAGGGTAGGGTTCGGAGTTAGTGTAGAGAGAGATAGCTCAGACCAGCTGTTTGAAGATTCCACCATCTTGTTTCTCGCTACATTCTTTCTTCCTTCATTTCTCCCCTCTTCCTATGGCAAAAAGCGATTTGGGTGTGATTTCAGAAAGCAAAGACCACCAAAAACTGGGATTGCACCCCTTAAAGCAAGCTTGCTTTCATCCAATCACCTGTGGACATTTGCCTTTAAAAGAAGGGGTCTCCCTTTCCTTCTTTAATTCACTTTGGAAAAAACACCTAAGGAAGAATTCTTTGCAGCTCTGTTGGGGAAGTCGTCCTTTCCAAAACCCTCCACCAAAGGTAAAGACTGAGTGTCCAATGCAGAGGCAAGCTCTGCCCCCTAGCCGTCCCCAGGGCACATTGAGGTGACCGTCTTCTGGAACAAGGCCTGCATCTCTGCCAGCCACAATGGTACCAAGGACTGCACTGTGTGACAGGACACCAGCAGTTGTGTGCCAGTGTCCCCCATTTTGGGATCCAGAGAACAAGGACCCATCTTGTCCCTAAGACCCTAGAGTGGGACTCCCACCATCTGAGAGCCAAGTCAATCAGGATTACTGTTGTAGAAGAGCAGGTGGAGACCTTTCATCTAGTTACCACCCCTTCACCGCCGTCCTATTGGAGTAGCAGAGGAAGGGCTACCATTGGGAATTCATGCACAAGTTTATGTGACATGTCCATACTGCATTGATTGTACGAAAGACGAAATTCAATCAGACAGCCATTCAGAAGATATCCTCACATTGAGACAATGGGCCTCATTACGACCCTGGCGTTAAGGGTTTAACGGCGCCGTAAAAGGTGTCGGCGCCGTTAAACCCTTAACGCCTGATTACGAGTTCTCTTTGCGGGACCCGACCTTAACGCCTGCTTTTAGCAGGCGTTAAAGTAGGGTGCCGCAAAGTGACCTTGGTGCTAAGTATGGTGCCGCAATTTGCGGCACCGTACTTAGCGCCTTCCCCATTCCCATTGAGCCCTATGGGGCAAAAATGGGAATGGGGAAGGGCCCATGGTGAATGGGGAATTACCGCCCGCCAACCTTGAGATGGGGCGGTAATTCCGCCATTCACCATGGCGGACCCCGGCATGGACCATGGTGCTAATAGCACCATGGTTTAGCGCCGGGGTCGTAATGAGGCCCAAATGAAGGGAAGTTATCAAGAAGGATGTCCATTGTTTAATGCAACGAAGCGGCTCTGAGAATCATAGATGAACGTTAAAACAAAAGTTTGATGACAGCAATATGATGAAATTAAAAAAGATACATAAGTCAAAATGGTATGAAAATACTTAAGACTGACAATGTAACAGAAGCACTAAGAGAAACACCTACCAAAAGATGAAGTTATCGTGAAAATAAGAAGATGAAGTAAGATGCTGACCAATAACTGTAAATACGCAGTAACGCACGGTAGAAGCATATAGAAGCTTGCTAAAAAGAGGTATGTATAAATATATATATATATATATATATATATATATATATATATATACCGTTTAGATCGGCCATTGAAAGAAAATGGATGACGGCTCGTGTTGAAGAATAAACCCAGCTACCTCAAAAACAAGCCTAGGATCACAAATTGAAGAATTGACGAAGAAGCTGGTTTCCTATGCAGAATAAGGGAGTATGTTGGCCTGAAGTCAAGGAGGCTATTTTGAGAGATGGGCGCAAGGCACAGAGAGGGGAAAATGAACAGGCAGGCCATGTGCATGAGATATATTTCTGCTAACATTAGGAAGGCAAGGACATTTGTTGAAGCCAAGTATTGAACAACCACAAAGGCAACAGCCTAGGTGAGGTGGAGTGAGCACGTCCCTAAAGGCCAGAGAGGATAATGACGCCCTGGTTATTTAAATCAAATAGCAGAAATTGCGAGGCAAGAAAGGACAAAATCATGGTCTCCTGACACGTGATGAAGAACTCAAAACTAAGGCTATTCATTAGAGCTTTGAGTTGAGATAGTGGTGTGCACACACTGTCCCAGAACAGTGGGCAGGCTGCAAGGTCAACTACAAACTATAAACCTTGGCTAAGGATCAGGTCGTTGACATACGATGGACTAACTGAGAAAACAAAGAACAAGTTGATGCAGCTTGAACACCTAGGTTTCACTTTGTTCACATGCTGCTAAAACGAGCCGAAAGTCCAAGGTTGGATAGGGTTGCCAATCAACCAAAAGGCCTGCCATGCACTTTCATATACAATGTTGCAGTTATTATCCCGCTGCCATATTCTCTCCTATAATCAGTATGTGATGTGCGTAGAAGTAGCTGAGGGCATGTCCTACAGACAAGGGGCAGCCAATGAGATCTTAACACATTTGTTATTCGATAAGTAGATACGTTCCCCTAATCCAATCCCTTAAGGCGTTAGGTTTTTGTGAAAGGCCACGTAGGATGACATCACGAATGACGTACGTAAACATATTTAAACTCTGTGCAAGCAAACATTGGTGTGTAAAAATGAGCATCTACTTTGATAGCTGTATTTCTCCTTGCTTTCTTTCATTGAGATTAAATCAGTGTTTTATCATCTTCCTTTAGTCTGTCCGATTATTTGATCTGATCATTATTGGTAATAGAAGACACTTCAAGGTGCTAGAGCACATTTGGTAGTGGTGTGGATGGTTCAGGTCTAACGACCTAGATCTAGGCCCACATCCAGATCCTGGACAATTGTCGGCTCCTACCATTATCCAGATGATCGCATAGTTTCCTGCGGAGAGCAGAGCATCAAAAAGAAAATCACGTGATCAACATTCGGTTTTGCAGATCCCTTTTGATGAAATACCTATCCAGTTCCCGCAGGCGCCCTCCCGGACTGAAGGCAGACGGGCCGATTGTGAGAGAGTCAATGCAGAGGCACTCGAGCTGAATAACGGATGTGAGTAGGCCATTGAATATGGTAAAAAGCAAAAGGGGGAGGGATTGTGTTGTGATGTGTTAGTGTATATATATATATATATATATATATATATATATATATATATATATATATATATATATATATATATATATATATTACACAGCCACGGTAGTGGCTGTGTAGTTATGGTTAAGTTGCTGTTTCCATAGGAAGAGCACTTTTTGGGCAGCTTATAACTCCGCTCCCCCTGGACGAATCAGCACCAATCTTTGCAAAACAATTATATGGGCCACTCTGAATATTTTTGCAAAGTTTGGTGATGTTTGGTCCAGGGGGGAAAAGTTATAGTGGGGGTCCTAAAACGTCTTTTTTTCCCATAGACTGAATGGGGGAAAAACTTTGCGCACACCTACAGCCCAAACCGCTGGACGGATTTTCACCAAATGTGTGGCAGGAGCAGCAGTTTGGTCCTAAAAGCGTGCTTTTCTAAATTTGGTGAACATCCGTCCAGTAGTTTTCTTTAAAACGACCAAAAAGTAGGTCTAAACAAATTAGTGATATCTATGTCTGCTCCGCGATCACACTTCCCTGTTCGCTCCACGGACAACATACCGATTGGCTAAGGGGCTGGTGTCATGACCGCGGACACGCACCGTCTCTGCCAATTGGCTGCAATGAGCCGTGTTCTGCGTCAGATTGTTTGGATGCACCCGACATCTTGGATCCGCCGACAGCGCAGCGGCGACCAGCGGCAAAATGCTATTTTGGAAACTGTTTTGGTGTGTCAGAGTGGTTGGGGAGGTTCAGAGAGTAAGAGATGGGTGAAATACTGTATTTGTTTAGGCGATAGGTGGTAATGATGTATTCCCTATGCCCGCCTTGTTCGGGATGTTTGTAAGTACAGAAAATGAGGGGTCTCATAAGGATAGTACTTTAGCCAGTGCTGTGCGCAGGAAACTTGAAACTGTTCTAAGGACACGCGTGGTGTTAGCAAACATTGACATTGAGTACATGCCGTAGTTAAATTTTTTGATTCTATGGGTGTGCTATTGATTTATATGCCGCCATGGGTGTGACATGCTGCGATGGTTGTGTCAGAGCCTAGAGTCTTGGGTGCATTGCCGTAGGCCATACTCCCAAGACGCTAGGCCCTGGCCACAACCACCGCAGCATGTCACAGCTATAGATACACCTGTAGTATTGCATATCGATCAGGTGGTTGTGGGGAGGGTCTAGAGTTTTGGTTGCATGGCTGAAGTCCATGCACCCAAGAACAAAGTTATAAGCACTGGAGTTATAAGACACTGCACACCCATACATTCAAATATCTATGGCTGTAACGCTCACCTGATTCCCGTAGAGGCGCCGGTCTTGACTGGGCGTATACCGTATCTGCAAAGGTGATGTGTAACACACGGCTGGCTCTTTGGGCTGGACCTCTGTGCACTGTATGTCTGACTTGAAGGGTAAGATGTCTGCAGATAGAAAATATGGGATTAAGGAACTGGGTTATTGAATGTCTCTCTCTTCTTCCCTTTCTCTTCTCCTGTAGAACCCCAAAGGTTAACACTCTCACCTTAGGTAAGTGAACGCCGTGCTCTCCGTCTGCCTCGGGGCAGGGTGCTGTAACCAGTTTCTTCACTGGATAAGGGGAGCAGGCCTCTTGACTTCAGAGGACTGCTGTCCGTCGTTTACTGCACGAACGGTAAGTTTCGAGTAATTCTAATGTCTTTAAAGTCTTTAGTAATGATGTTTCTTGTTTTGCAGGGTTCCGGCGATGGCGGATGACGGGCTGAAGTGAGTTGAAGATGGAGCCCGTGTGATGAATAGAAGCGCCTGGAAGCACGTAAGTAAGCGCTTGTTGCCTGCTTCACGATGCGCTCTAACTGTCTTTTTATTTTGCAGGTACAAGTTCGGAGCGGCTGCAGGGTGCTGGAATACCCACTGGGTTAGATGTGGAAAGGAGTAATGGCACGTGAGTATTAAAGTTCCCCAATGTCTTTAAACGCACCTTGTTTTATCTTTCAGATGCGGGATGCAGCGCCGAAGGCCTCCGGAGCGGGCGAAGAGTTGGTAAGCTTTTGTCTTTCAGATGCCGGAATGCAGCGCGAGGCGTTGGTGACAGCCGATGGACCAGGTAAGTGAAGAGCTGTCACTGAAGACCGTAATGCTAACCTGTTCTTTCTTGTCTTTATAGGTGTTGCTGAAGACTGGATTCAGGATGGTAAGCCTTTTTCCTTAGGCCCAGGATCAGATGCAGAAGACACGATGAGCGTTCTGCTGCAGAGGATGCAGAATAACGCAAAGCAAGATTCATCCATCGGGTGTGGTTTAAATAGCCTCCTGTAGTGCTTAGGTGTCTCCTTCCACAGCCACGCCTAGGTAAGAAAAGAGTTCCTGCTTTCCAGAAGAGTTCCAGTGTTCTGAATCTAGGGAGTGGCTCCTGCCCCACCCAACAGGAAAAGTAGTTCCAAACAGAAGAGGATCAGAGGCTCAACTGGCAGGCAAGTAAGCAGCATGGTCTGCTGCAGGTAAGTCCACCCAAGCATTATGAGCCCGGCGCTTCCAGCGCTGGGACTGGGCATATTTATGAGCCTGGTGCCACTGGTGCCAGGACTGGGTCCAAAAGGTCCCAATTGGGACTGGTTGGCACTCGGAACCTGGGTTATGGATCTGCTTCCAAGGGAGTTGGGAAAACCCTGACCTTTTGGAAGCAGAGATCATGACAATGGCCTTACACCCAAGACTGTAGCCTCTGGCAACAACCACTGGAGCATATCACAGCTATAGGTATACCCGTAGTATCAAACATCACTCAGGTGGTTGTGGGGAGTGCCTAGAGTCTTGGGTGCATGGTCGAAGGCCATGCTCCCAACAACAAACTTATAAGCACTGAAGTTATAAGCCAACATGGGTTTCATATAGTGTGGTGGTTGTGGGCAGGATGTACATTTTTGGGTGCATGGCTGCAGGCCGTAGGCCATACACGCAAGAGTGTAGACCCTGCCCACAACCACTGCAGCATATCACATTCATACATCACACCCATACAATCGATTATGTATCTGGTAGGTGTGGGCAGGGCCTAGAGTCCTGGGTACAAATTGACTACATGCTACATTTATAATGTTTCATTCTATGGGTGTGCTAATGATTTATAAGCGACCATGGGTGTAATATGCTGCAGTGGTTGTGGCCAGGCCCTAGAGTCTTGGCTGCATGGCCGTAGGCCATACTTCCAAGACTCTAGGCCCTGCCCACAACCACCACAGCATATCACAGCAATGGATACGTCTGTAGTATTGCTTAACGATCAGATGGTTGTGGGGAGTGTGTAGAGTCTTGGGTGCACCCAAGAACAAAGGTATAAACACTGGAGTTATAAGTCACTGCACATCCATACATTGAAATATCTATGGACATACACCTAAGACTCTAGACCCTGGCCACACCCACTGCAGCATATCACAGCTTCAGATACACCTTCAGCCATGCACCCAAGACCACATTTATACGTACTGTAGTTACAAGCCACAATGGGTGTGATATGCTGTGGTTGTTGTGGCCAGGACGTACAGTCTTTGGTGCATGGCCGAAGGCCATGCACCCAAGAACAAAGTTATAAGTACTGGAGTTATAAGCCACTATGGGTTTTATATACTGCACACCCATACATTCAAATATCTATGGCCTTACACCCAAGACTCTAGCCTCTGGCCACAACTACTGCAGCATATTACAGCTATAGGCACACCCGTAGTATCAAACATCATTCAGGTGGTTGTGGGGAGGGCCTAGCATCTTGGGTGCATGGCCGAAAGCCATGCACCCAAATTTATACGTAGTGTCCAAATTTATACGTAGTGAAGTTAGAAGCCACAATGGGTGCGATGTGCTGTGGTGGTTCTGGCCAGGACCGAGAGTCTTGGGTACATGGCCGAAGTCATAAGCAGTGAGGTTATAAGTCAGCATGGGTGTGCTGTGGTGCGGTGGTTGTGTGCACGACCTACAGTATTAGGTGCATGGCTGCAGACTATGCACCCAAGAGTAAACTTATAAGTAGTGAAATTATAAGCACCATGGTCTTGATATGCTGTGATGGTTGTGGGTAGGACCTATAGTCTTGGTTGCTTGGCTGCAGGGTGTAGGTGGTAGGTTATACATCGAAGACGCTAGGCCCTGCCTACAGCCACTGCACCATATTACTGCCATAGATTAGACATATAGATTTGAATATGTATGACATGTGTGAAATTATACTTACTGTTTACTTTGTTGAGAATCCATATATTTCTTACATGACTGTAGTACTTGGTGGAGCTATCCTTTTTTAATTTCTGTGATAAAAGAAAAGAGCATGTTAGTGTTTGTATTTTATAAAGACTTATTACATTGTATAATAGACATTTTTGCTTTTTTTACCCTCATATTTAGTTTACAAACCAGTGTACTGTGCATTTTGCTCAGTTTCTGTGTTTGTTTTTCAAATCCTTGGGTCTGGGGAAAAAAAATCCTTGTTGGATAAAAAAAAAACCTTTCTTTGCTATGCCACAAACTATTTCTTTGTTTTCTTTGAGTGTTTACTTGTTGTTTCTGATTAATGTTATGTCTGTTGGCTTGTTGCAGATTTTTTTTTTTTTAAACTCTTTTTTTATTGGTGGCAACAGAGAGGTCAACAGCACCATTGCACAGTTCATTTAAAAAATAAAACAGGAGTACATTGGTCAATACAGTTTTACAAAACAATATTATGGCGACAAATCATCATCAGCAATCATATTACATAGGTAAGCTCTAAACGGGCCCCAAATGTCCTTGGGTGGCAGGGTTTTTTAAAAAATAAAATACATTTTTTTGCAACCGCACAAGAAATGTTGAATAGTCTTCTGATTTTCTCTGAGTGCTTGCCTATATCCCCAAACAGATATTTTTGGGGGGTCAGATCAGGGGGAATCTGCGTTATGTCCTCCAACACCCCTGCCACTGACCTCCAGAACCCCTTGATCGCCGGGCAGTCCCAATACATATGGAAGGAGCCGGCCTGAGGTGCATTACATTTAGGGCATGCATCCGAGGAGTCTGGTGTGAATTTCGCAATCCTGGCAGGTGTGTAATGTAATCTGTTTAATATTTTGAATTGTATCAACCTCAGGCCGGAGTTAAGCGAAACCTTCTTAGTAAATGAACAATATCTGGCCCATCTCTTCTCATCAATGGAAAAGTGGAAGTCTGCCTCCCACCGTTCCCTTATCTGATTCAGTGTGTGGGTGTGGGTCTGAACCTCGTTGTATAGCCTAGAGATTCCCAGACCACTCTTAGCTGTCACCAATTGTGCACATGGATGTGGTGGAGGTTCATCCGGGAAGAGAGGCCACCTTTTCTGAAATGCAAATCTCATACGGTAATAATGAAGCGTTTTCAGTGGCCCATCCCCCAGCGCCCTCCACAACAGACCCAGGTCTAAAAAACCACCATTGACAAACATGTCCCCAAGTTTCATTTCACAATTAGGGTCCCAAGCCTCCTGTATGCTCGTATTGTGCGTGGGGGGGATTCCTGGGAAGTTCCAGAGAGGTATCTCGGGGTTGTAGGGGGCCTCCAATCTAAGCCTTTTGAATATGGCTTCCCATGCCCCGACTGTGCAGCTAACTGGATTGTATTCACAGGTGTCTTTATAGCGTGGGTCAAAAATAACTGATTGTATGTTGGTGGGATGTGTAGTGTACTCCTCTATCCAAGCGTGGGGCGTGTTGTTCTCATCATTGTACCAATATTTAGCAAAGTGAGCCTGTGCCACATAGTAGTAAAGCTCAAAATCAGGGGCCGCTATACCTCCCGAAGAATATGGTTCTGTCATTTTTTCCCAGCTAATTCTCGGTGTCTTGCCGTTCCAAAGAAATGTTACCGCTATGGATCTGAGTCTGGTGAAGAAGGCTCTGCCAGGCCATATAGGGATGTTGACAAATAAGTAGAGAAGTTTAGGCAGGATGACCATTTTGAGAATAGCGACTCGTCCAGCCAAGGAGATCGGGAGTTGCCCCCACATTTGGAGCTTGGCGGTCAAAGTTTGCAGGGCGCTGTCGTAGTTGTCTGAGTATAATGTAAGCTTATCCCTGGAGACTAGAATTCCCAGGTATCTGATATGATTATCAGACCACTTGAGTCCACCCGTAGCTGCGGGGCACTGGGTGGCAGGTGTAAGCGGAAATATCTCCGACTTGGCCCTGTTTATCGTGTAACCGGAGTACACAGCAAAGTCCTGAATATCTGCCATAATGGGTGGTATATTGAGTTCAGGCTCCTTGACATATAACAAAGTGTCGTCCGCATAGAGCGATATTAGTTGGGTGGATCCCTTCATTTTGATCCCTCTATCAGAGTGCCTGAGGCGGACCGCAGCCGCCATTGGCTTGATGGTCAATGCGAACAGCAAGGGGGAAAACGGACATCCCTGTCTGGTTCCCCTCCCCCAGCTGGAACATCTGGGAAATGGCTTTATTGGTCAGGACACGAGCCCCAGGTTCTGTGTACAGTAATTTCACATATCTTATGAAGTTGGGTCCCATCCCAAACGCCTCCAGAACTGCAAGGAGGTAGACACACGAGACCGAATCAAACGCTTTTTCGGCGTCGAGGAATATGGCCGCCGCACTTCTAGCGGGATCTATCTGCGCCATTATGCCAAAAAGTCTTCGGAGGTTTAGGGCCATAGATCGTGTGGGGATAAACCCGCTCTGATCGGGATGGACTAGGGCAGGAACCACCGGTAGAAGCCGATTCGCGAGGACCTTTGCAAATATTTTAGCATCTGTGTTTATGAGTGACGGGGGTCTATAGGACGAAACGTCCTGTGGTGGCCGTCTAGGCTTATGGAGTACGGTTATGATAGCCTCTCTCATGGTCAGGGGTAGCCTGCCGCACTTAAGTGCCTCCTCCCATACCTGTAATAGTATCGGAACGAGTTCCTCATGAAAGTCTTTATAGAATTCAGCACCCAAACCGTCCGACCCCGGTGCCTTGCCAGAAGCTAGTGCTTTGACTGCCTCTACAATTTCTTCTGCAGTTACCGGTTGATCCAACGCTAAGCGCTCTTCATCGGGGAGTTTAGGCAGGGAGAGAGCCTCAAGGTACATCTTAATTTCAGCGAGTGTTTTCTTATCTTTATTAGAATACAAATCCTGGTAGAATTTCATAAATTCCCCATTGATATCTTCATCGCTTAGCAGTATCCTTCCCTGTGTTGTGCGTATACTTGTGATCTGTGTGGGTTGCCTATCGTGTTTGAGCAGGTTGGAAAGTGTTCTGCCAGCTTTGTTACCCTCCCCGTGTCTGCGTGCGCGTATGTGGGCCGCCATATATCGGACTTCCCTTGTGGCGAGCTTACCAAACTCCTGAAGGTGTGTGTGTATATCGGCCAACACTGCCTTGTCTCGCGTGTTTGTGTATGTTTTCTCTAGAACATCTAGTTTGCCTTCGATAGTGGACAATTCTGCTCTCACAGCCTTCAGCATACCCGCAGTCTTGGACATCAGAACACACCTTACCCAAACCTTGAAGGACTCCCACACTGTTGAGCATTTGTCCACTGATCCCACATTATTGGAAAAAAACTCTTCAATCTCAACATGGAGCGCCTCTACTGTCCCCGGGTCTCCCAGTATTCCACTCGGCATCCTCCACCTTCTAGCCGGACAAGGGGCCTTCAGGAACATTAGTTCCAACTGTACTGGGGAATGGTCAGATAGTGTCCGAGGGAAGATTTTGCACCCCTCCACCCCAGCCATCAGAGACATGGAGACAAACCAATAGTCAATCCTAGATTCCGAGTCGTGCACCGAGAAATAGAATGTGTATCTCCTGCCATCAGGATGAATTTCACGCCATGCATCAACCAGCAAAAGTTGTGACAAAACATGTTTCAGGTTCAATGCTGCCCTACTAGGAGTTCTGGTAACCGTCGAGGACCTATCAAGGACCTGGTCCAGAGCCAAATTGAAATCACCCCCCACAGCACCCCCGGAACATCCAGTGACACAATTATCTGATATACATCCATATAGAACGCAGGGTCATCGATGTTGGGCCCGTACGTGTTAACCAGGAGTATTTGTTGAGTAGCCACCTCCCCCCAGACCATGACATATCTGCCCAGAGGATCAACTCTGTGGCCGCCCACCCTGAATCCAAGGCCTGGATGAATAAGGGTAATCACCCGTCTGGACTGCGATGAATAATCAGTGTAGAACCTCAGGGGACCCCACCTGGGCAGCATGTGGGCATTACTCGTTCCCACCATATGGGTTTCTTGTAGCATCAGGATATGTCTGGCAACATAGTTAGAAACCTTCTTGACCTTAGCCTGATTATTTAGCCCCCGAACATTCCATGTCAGAAGTTTAACCTTAAGTCCGTGACCAGGGCCCTGAAATGAAGCATTAGCCATTGTCCAATGACACAAGTGTACAGAAATCATGAAATATATTCAGTGCCAGCCTCAGTGCAGCCACATTTTTGCTTTTCGACCAACAAAACACTTCAAACCATTTTACCTCTGAACAGGGCTCCGCAGAGTGGCACCAACCCCCAACAAGATGCCACCTTAGGCCTACACAAGAGCTGAAGACGCCAAGTCCCAAACCCCTTCCCACCCCCTCACCCTCATCATCACCCCCAACTTGACGATGTATCCAACAAAACTTATGGAATATTCCACGGGTAGCCATGTTGCTCCACAAGGCCGCCGATCAGGTCCAACAACTCCACCAACCACATTGCCTGGTGTAGCTTGATCGAATGCTTAGCTTGACTGTAGCCTTAGAAAGAGTGAACAGGCAGGTGTTCCCTAGTATGCAGGTCTGGGTCTGTTGTTTTGGGCCGGTCTGCCCCCTATGGGAGGAAGGGGTATGGACGTTTCAATATATTGCGTGGCCTCAGCCGGAGATTCAAAGAAATGACCGCTTTGGTCCGTAGTTACAGCTGCGTATGATGAGGCCTCCGCCCAGTCCGGTCCCGCACGGGCCGCGGTCCCAATTCAGGAGTGCGGGCCAGTGCGACTGGCGGCCCGAGAGCCGGAGTAGATGTGCAGGGCGTGAGCCAGCTCCAGCCACTGGCGGGAAATCAGGGCTGGTATCGGGGGTCCAAAGGGGGGTGCAAGTCTTTACCCCTAAGAACTGAAGTGTATCTTGGCCCCTCAATCGCCGCTCAGTCGTATCTCCTTACCCGATGTCTTTTTGTTTCCAGGTCCCACGCGGGTCTGCCGATCGCTCCACCGCGTGCCGAAGTGTAGGACCAACGGAGAGTTTTCCCGGACCTCATTGGCAACGGCCACAGGTCCCCATATGCCAGGGCCGGACCGGAATGTGAGTCGTATGATGGAGCCCCCCGCTCCGCGGCCGACCCAGCGCAGCACCAGCAGAGCTCAGGGTCTAGGTCGCAGCTCAAGCTCCTCCCTTCCAGGGGCTTCGAAGCTTCAGCCGTGCAGCGGCATTCGCATGGATTTTTCTTGGAGCCCGGAGGCGGATATTGTAAGCCGCGCGTGCCGGCTAATCTTCCCGCGGTTGTATCTCCGGCGTCTTTGGACTCTGAATCCCAGGAGTTCGGCCGGAGGACCACGGATGGCTGGGCTACCGTCTCAGAGCATGTAAGCTACACAGGCAGTGGTATAACGGATGTTAATACGCAGTATGTCATGGTGGAGCGGGAGCTCTAGAATCAGGCGGCCATTTCTGACGTGCGCAACAGCGCCCCCCCCTGTTGCAGATTTTTAAAAACCGTTAGATACCTGTTGGCGTATTCTAACTGTGCATTTCGTGTTATGGATCTGTGGTATTCATTTATCTGCATGCTTGTTATACACTCTTGGGCAGTTAGATACCTGTTGGCGTGTTCTGTTTATAGTCTTTTACTTCAATTTTTGTTAATGTTGAAGTACACATTAGTTATTAAATTTTGGCTTTAAGAAGATTAAATACGCATTTGTAAGATTAGCTGACAATCTCTGCTTTAAAGTAATGGTGCTATCATTACATTCGAACCATCTACATTTATTTTTAATGTATGCAGTGTAGTGACCTGCATTGGTTGTAGCTCCTGTGTGGTAGATTATACCTATTGTTGTAAAGGTTTTCTTCCCAAGTGACACTTGACCGTGTGTGAATCCAGTCAGCTTGCAGTTGTTTTTGGTACCATCTACATTGTAACACAGAAGCATAAGTATTATGTAGTTACTATGTGTTTGTATCAGTAAGGTTGAGTGATTATCTGAATTGCACATAGTACATAATCTGCCATGGTTTGCATGCTGTACAAGTTGCTGAAATGGAATGGATTCACAATTAGGTATAGATACATACACAAATCGCTCATTTTGGATTTGTTCCTGTATCACATTGTTACAGAGAATGCATGTATGTTTCCACATGTATGAAATCTGGAAGATTTCATTTATAGGTATGTTTTTGTTTTCCAGTACTTGTAGTAAGTACATTACAAATTCTTGTGGACCTTCCTGTGAGTTTATAGTGAGTCTCACCATTCCAGCCCAGTAGTCCAATTCTTGTCTTATTCCGTGAACACTATACGTGTTGTCAGGATTGTTTGTTGCGTTTCTATGAAGGACTAACATTTGCAAACACAATTGGTCTGTACTGTGTAAGTAAATATTGTTAACAATTGGTGGCAATTGAAATAGAATATTCATTGCTACATTTGCATAGCAACTTATACCAGTTTCATTTGAAAATTTGAATGGACCAGCTAGTTCTGTGTCTAAGTCCTTTTTTCAGAGTTTCTGTTCCTTCTTTGAAGAAGTACCTGATTTACTTTCCCTAATAGGTTCTTCTTTGCTTGTGGTAATTGATGAACTTTTAGCTTCTTTTGTTTTCTTTGAAGGATTTGCCGTCAGATTCTGTTGCATTTCTGTTTGAATTAGTTTTCTTTTACCACGTTTTACTTTTTCTGGAACAGGATATGATTTCAGATGGGGGGTGTACAGTGAACGCAGTCTATTGTACTCTAAAATGCAAGGACTATCAGCGTTCACTTTACTTGCATCAAAGTTGATTAGAAATAGACCGTCAAGTGTACGTAAGCGTGATAGTGCTACGTAGCTCATGCCTTCTTTAAAGACTGTGTTTCCTATATCTATTAATGCTTTGTCTAGGGTAAGACCTTGGGATTTATGAATGGTGACTGCATATGCAAGAGTTAGAGAAAATTTCTCTACGTACATACATGTCTTTGAAGAGAAGGAATCGAGCAGTTGAGCGCCCTATCCTTCTCACTTCTGAAAGTTTGTCAAAGCAAATATTGACAAACTGAATGTTGTTGTCACGTGGGTATGTTTGAAAGCCAACAACTGTACCCAATGCCCCATTAACTAGCCCTTGCTCCACGTCAAGGTTACGTTTAAGTGTTACTCTACAATTTAAAGATAATTTTAATACTTTTTCCAACCCAGCTGTGTTGGAGATTGAATTTTCTAAGGTATTTAGTCTTGTCGTGGCTTGCTCACACATGGGTAGTGTCATACCATGTACGTCTAGTTTCTCTGTGGCGCAAATTTCCATTATTGGTTGCATTTCTTTTTTGAACATTGTTTCATTGAATTTGAAACAGCTTGCAAGAGTTGGCACTAAGGCCATGCAATTGACATTTTTGTGCGCTAATTGCTCCATAACATCAGTAGCACATGCGTTATCGCCATAAAGTGCATGAATATGCCGGTGTTTCAATATTGCTTGTGCTTCTTGAGATAGTACACCAACTCTAATACTTTTTAAAATATTGGCGCAAGTGAGATAAGCAGATTGCTGCATGTTTACTGTTAATTCTCTGTATTGGAAATGTTGCCAAAGGTTGACATTTCCTATGCTGCCAACAGTTTTACGGCAGAGTTTGTGGCCTAAGGTTTTAAAAATAGGTTCACCTTTCACTGGTGTCAATTGTAGAAGATCTCCGAAAACGATAATGTGTTTCCCTGCGAAGAGTTCTTCGTAGTTTGTTTTAAGTACTTCTTGCAATATGAGGTGAATCAAAGCCAACATTAGGTTGGAGACCATACTCACTTCATCTATTAGTAGCATTTTCATTTGTTTTAATACTCTGCGTAGTTCCATTGCAGCTTCTGCAGGAAGTTTGTAATAGTCTAATTTGTTTTGGTGTTCTACTGGAAGGAGTAGTAATCGGTGTAAAGTGAGACCGCCTACGTTGTAGGCAGCTAAACCTGTGGGGGCAGTTACAACAGCTGACAGTTTGTTGTTTGTCAATTGTTGAAGGAACTTGCTGATGATTTTGATTAAGAATGTTTTTCCGGACCCAGCTTCACCACTGACGTACAGCAGTATAGGTTTGTAATTTTGACAGGTACATTCTTTATTTTCGTGTTGTACACCATGTGCAATTTGTTTTGTTACTTCTTCAAAAATGGTGCGCTGATCTTTGTTAAGTTTTCCTTGTAGTACAGTTAAGTCTTCGATATCTTCTTCATAGTGACACATGGTGTTTTCCAATTCTGTCATAGCTAATTCTGCCTCATTTGCTATTAGTGGCTGTCCCAGTGGTTCTTGGCTTCCTGTTACAGAAGGTTGACTACTGTCGGAAGTGTCCTTATCTAGTTTGGGCCTGAAGTTCTTCTTCGTGCTGCTGTTCATTGTGCAACATGGCTTTGTACTGCGTAAAGTTCACATCGGTGATAGCGCTTTCATTTGCTTTAAAAGCATCTTCATAGCAGTCATAGTTATCTAGTATCTCTTCTTCTTTTCTCCATGGTTTAAAAAGTTGTAGCAGAGACATGTAATATAGTTCTTTCTGTTGAGGAGTTTTTAATGACAATTTGACATGATTAATTAAGCTTCATTTGGTAAGTTTCACTAAGCTGCCTTCACAATCTGTCACTCTATATCTACCTTTGCTTTAATTGGGTTTTATATTATTTTTGTATGCAAAGTTTTGAGCTATGTGGTATAGACACATGCTTTCCAAAGTGCAACTCCTTTTTGAATAGTATGTGTCCAGTAAATTGTTTTTTAAAATGTCTTGGCTGTTGGGATCATTTCTGGCAATTGTTTCTATGTCCTTATATTATTTCAGAACTCTTTTTCTAGATTTAGCAGGACCAAGACTTAGCCATACTATGTTGTCTGATTTTCCATACAAAGCAGTACTGGTTAAACGATCTTCTGCTTCATAGGCTCCACATTCTCTATGAGAGAGCATTCTTATGCCTAGGCTGTACAATTTCTGAGATAGTGTTTTGTCTGTTGATAGGTCATTCCAGAGGTCTTGAAGCTCTGTTTTTTCAGCTTTTGGTAAGTAGGCTTTAACATATTGTGCAACTGCAGTGGAATTGTCTGCAATGTACTGCACATCCATGTTTGCATTCCATAAGAGGGCAATGATTGCATTGTAATCATTGATATATTTTGATTCTTCTGTTTTTTTTTAATGTAATACGTGTTCTTATGTGATTTACCTTTAACAATATGTCGAACTGAAGACATGAAGTTGTTCACTTCACCTGTTTGTGTAACTGGTCTAGGGAAACCAAAGCGGCATTTGGTGTAGTATTTCCCTTTGCTTTTGTATTTTCGATGACAATATTTGCCACATTTGTGTCTTTGAAATTGTAAAATCTGTCCATGCAGGTCACTATGTGTACGTTGTGAAGGGATTTCACAAGTGACATATTTTTGGATGAACTGCAAAACAGTGGCATCACTGTCATGACCAAATGTAGGTGCACCTTTTGATCCATAAAAGCATGTGAATATGTGGTGCTCCTCTCGCTTGGTATCCTTTTCTCCAAAAGAAGTGTTGCACTTCTCCGAGGGAAGGAACAGATTAGTGTAGCATAGCAATGGAACGATGATGGAAATATCTTGACACATTGACTGGATCTAGAGAGCAAAGTTCTCCAGGTGTTAATATATCTATGTTGGTTTTGTTGTTGTTTGATATGCGTAGGAACTCATGTAAATCTTCCCATGCATACTCTGCACAACATAGTGTAACAAACCAAGTCGGTGGTCCAAGGTTTCTGATCATACAACGTACGTCTCTGTGCCATCAGAACCAGTATTCTTTTGTACCACGCATGTTTGCAAACAGATTTGTTATACTTGATTGTAAGACCTCATCTTTTTCTTGTACTTTTTGTATTTATTGCGTAGCTGACATATTTTGAAAGTAGGTTCCAGGTTTGAAAATGTGTGCAACTCCGTAACATAGGGTTGCTAGTTCACTTTCAAAGAGTAGGTGGAATATGTATTCCACATTTTGTCTAAATCTGGGATCTTGAGAATACATTCGTAATGAGCGGTATTCTGATGCTGTAATCTGAGTGGGTCTTTCATCGTATCTTCCACCTTTGCCGGTAGGAAATAGCAGTGCAAAAGCACGTGCTTCTATACTTTTTCCCATATGCTCATTGGTGACCCTTTGGTTTGTCGCATTTGGTACGTTTCTAGTGCATCATCTATGCTTTCATTGGAATGCAATGGATGAATTGTGTAATGGTCCTAAAGAGTGGATACTGCAGCAGGATCCAGAAGTTCAAATCGACCAGTTTCTGATGACTCCTGAATTATTTCAGTTGTTTCCCTTAAGGTTTCTTCAATATTTATTTCTTTGTAGTATTTGTTATTGTGTTTCAGATATTGCAAGGCTTGTCTAACTTCATGTAAGTCCACCAGTTGTTGCCAAATATTTTTGTCTTTTGTTGGTACACCATTTACCAAGACAATTAAAGAATGCTCTATTGGAGGTTGCACTCCTAGAGTGTGTACATTTTCTGTCAGATCTAATGGCAAATAAACTACTTTGCCACAAATGCCTTTCACCAATTCAGAGGGAGGTAATTTAGCTGTTTTTGGTTGAAGGCGTATTATTGCTTGAAATAGGTGAACTGTTTGAATTATGATGCTGTCATACAAATTGAGTTGTTGAAGGAGTTTTGGTAGTGGGAACAATTCCAAATTATTTGTGATAGCACGTGAAGGAGTTTGGTTGTTGTCAAGTTTTGTAGTGCAGTAACTGCAACATATTAGGGGTTCACTTATTTGGTATTTGTTTTCTGCTAAACGGTAGAGAGCTAATTCAAACCATTTGGAATCTTCATTGTCTTCTACTTTGTATGTTACGTCTATAGTTTTTGTGTTCCTTTTGTAAAACGTTCTGCGGCAACACACACACACACATGCTTTGGTACTTCAGCCGATGCACTTTAGAATGTTAATATTTCTAATTTTTAGGTGTGTAATAGAAGGTTGCTATGTGCAGAATTGTTGCTAGTCTGCTCTAAAACTATTGCATTTTGTGAGTGGCTTTCACTTCCAAAATATTTTCTCTTAATTCGGTCGATTTCTTCTTGTAGGTATTTGGGTGTACCACGTAGAAGAGTGTTATTTAAATTGGCTAATTCTAAAGCTGGACTTTTAGCATAGTACAGTTTATACACTAGATTTCTTACATTTGAATGATGTATTGATATTCTTTTGATATCATGGAAGGTGCTTTTGCAAATAGGTCCTGAAATGCAGGCTAATGAATGTCCTTGTAGTCCTGTGTATTTGCGCACTGGACAGATATCCATATTTTGCAGCACTTTCATTTTTATTTTGTCTTTACCTTTCACATACTGATTGAGGAACTGACGTAAAGATTTGAAAGATTTGTTAAGAATGTCACACTTTGACGTGCACGGCCATTTGTATACTGGACGGTCTGGTTCTATTGAATGGAGAGGTAATTTTGAGTTTTCAGGGGATACTTTAGCAAGCAGTGTTTCTTGTTCCATGATGGTATTATTGATTTTTTCATACCCCCGTCCACTGCTATGGATGGCAATTGTGTTTGTTTGATTTTGTTTGTATGCTTCTTCATTAAAATATGGTTCTGTGGTTGTTGTGTGACTCCCTTCACCGCCACAAATATTTAAGAAGTTACTTTTGTTGACATTCCGTTTATTGATAAGTTTCTTTTGTAGTACTTAGTTTTGTTAGTGGTTTCATCCTATTTAACACTAAAATAAATAACTTCTTTTTGAGAAGGATTGCACTGTCTATGAGAGCTTGTAGGATTAATTTTCTACGGTAGGTTTTAAGGGTTGAGGATGGTTTTGGTCCTCTTCTTATTAGATTCTGAAGGACTCTGTGGCAAAACATTTTTACTAAAATACTTTTTTTACTGTGGGTTCTTGTTACTATATCAGGATTAATAGGAGCATTGTTAGCAGTATTGGTAGCCGATTTTTTGTAAAGCGTTTTCTGTTTCGTGCCACATTTTGATAGCGGAGGCAAACTTTCGGTAGTTGAAGCTTCCTTTGTTTAGCTAAACGACTGTATTAGCTGTTTTGTTGCAACGTTCTCTACAAACTCTGCTACAGATGGATGCTTACTTTGGACACTTTTATTTTCATTTGCTCTATTTCTGCATTCCTTTCTACGGACTTGCTTTTTGGTAGGTATTCTTTGGGGTCTGTTGAAAAAAAAGAAGGCATGGTTTGGTCTGTTGTACAATGTATGTGTGCTGTGTGCATGCGTGCATGAGTTTGATTGGGAAGCTGTTTGAGATGGTGTGTGAATGTGCATTGGGTAGTTACAATGAGTTGGGAAGGCTATTTTTCTGTTTTTATATTACTACACTGTGCTTCAGATGAGAGTAGAAAGTGAGCTAGTGGTGAGGAGAAGCATTAATAGTAAATGTAATGGTTTAAAATTGAAACAGCTATTTCTTTTCTACTACTAACATTCTAAGGCTTCTCTATGTTATTTTTGTTCCTAAAACACAGGGGTTTGTGTGCCATTCTGCCTGTTATTCTTTCTTTAATAAATGGGGATTTGTGGGTAGATTGGTTCAGAAATCAATGTTTGTTTTGGTGCACAAATTACATAAATAACCCACACAGTCTTTGCGGAATGACCAGGTTTCTTTGGATATGTCGTTTGCACTGTAGATGCTGTTGATTTTCAGGAGAGTAGTCTTCACTGCAATTGTAAAAAGAAGAAGTTAGTAACTTTGTGTGTTTAAAGCAGTGATGGTACTGTACACGTTAATTTTGCATCTTTAGTCGGAGTATTCTCCTTTGATATCTCAACACAGTGCATGTGTGCATTTCAGTTCACTGTGTGTTGCCTTTGTATGTCAAGTCAAGTCAAAACATGTTTATTCGAATTTTTAATAAAAATCATCAATCAGTTAATAAACAAATACATACAATCAATAAAAATGTGCAATTCCTAAAAACGAATACTTATGAGGTTAAAATGAGACAAAGTATAAGTACGAATCTGAAAAATCGGGAGACCCTCAGAGGGAGATGTCAGCACAGCAATCGGGAACGTTTATTTTTCTCATACGATCGCATTGTAAGTAACATTAATTTAGGCGGTACACAGTAAACATTTGTGACATTTTCTAATGGCAAATAGAGTTTCGCGCTAAATAGGGAGGGTTGCTATGTATGTATAGGTTATGCGAGAGACAGTAAGAAGTAGTGCGGTTTGTCAATGAAAAATCAGAAGTCTTGCACTTAAAGGGGGAGCGTTGGTATGTATTGGATATGCAGATTTAGTGGCATTAATTTCTTTAAATGAAATCATAAGGGTTGCACATGTTCTCTGATTAAAATATGCATACCTGTACTTTGTACTCATGCATGTGCGCATGCATGGAGCTGTACGTAGAAATCTGCGACACTTGCACAGTAGTTTTTGAAGTAGGTGCCTTGCAATGATATGCGACTTGCATTCAGAGTGATCAATAGTACATTTTGAAGTGCAAAATTTTGATGACGGAGTTAGATGTACATATTGAATGTGATTGGTGGATGGTTGTGTGACTGCTTAGCTGTGTCCAATGAGGGAATGGATTTGTGAGTGATGTAGAAAGGGTAGAAGGACTGGCTAAGAGTTACGTGTCGCACGTAGACCGTGCTTGTCCGCGGGTAGGGCATGCCACATACGGGGTTCTACAGCAAATCCAGCATGGAAAAGGGATTGTAGGCATCAGCCAATCAGATGTTCACATTGTTCTTTTGTGTCGAAAGATGGTGTGTGTACTGAAGATGGCAGAGGGGGAGACTGTCAGGGTTTTGGTGCTTGGTGATATTTTTGTCAATGCTTTACAGCACTGTTCTGAAAGTAGGCATGTGGCTCACAATTTCGATGTGAGAGGAGTGTAGGTGGTGTGGAGCGCTAAGACTGATCGCAATGTTGCGGCAATTTTCTAAGTTTGCAGATTCATGCATAGGATGACCAGTCCCCATGTGGTACTTTTGCACTATGGCGCTAGCCATTTGGGCTACGTGAGTTCACATACTTTGTTGGAAGATCTGGAACAGTTGGTGCAAGCAGTCATTAACATATTTCCAAGAGCGAAAGTAATTTTTTTCTGGCTTACTCCCTAGAGGAAAATGGGACAACAGTTCTGTTTTCTGTCATGATCAAAGTATTGGGAGGTGTAACATCAATCGCGGCATGCATGCTTTCATGTTACGAGCTGGTATGTTTTTCTGCAGCCACGAGAACATTGTTCCCGGTAATGCACCTTATTTTGAAGCAGATGGTGTTGCGTTATCTTCTTTGGGAAATGCCATGTTCTTTTGGAATGTAAGGCTTGCTTTGGAGAAGGTTCTGTAATGATTGTAGTACTAAAGTAAGAAGAAAAAATAATTTAAAAATAATGAAAATAACAGGTGTCTGTAAGGCATCTGGCCAAAAAACAAAAAAAAATGGCTCTTTTCAGAGCCCACTTTCAAGGGGAAAAGTGGAAGAATATTTAAATGTACAGTTGTCACGCTCTTATCCTGTACATGTCTGCGAACATGGCGGTAGTCTGCAGGCAGCACGTATTACAAACGGGTTTCTGGGGTGGAGACGCATGAAAATTAGAAGGTGCGAAAGTAGGGATTGGTCAGTAAAGTTCAGTGGGTGTGTTTTGAACAGAGAAATTTAGTGAGAACGTCTTTTCCCTGACAGGAGACTAGACAGCCAGGCTCTGTGTGCGCAAAAACAGATTATCTGGATTTTGGGATACTCATGGATACACTGGATGAAGGTGCATGCAGAAAGTGGCGGTCTATCTGCAGATCTTGGATTTCCATATGTGGAAGTACACTGGCATGGAGTGCGTGGAATTAAGTGGCTGGACTTGGTACTTCTATGTGCTACTTTACAGACAGAGCGTCATCCTGATATAATTATCATTCATTGCGGAGGAAACAGGTTATGCCATGTCTCTGGAATTTCTTTGCAATTTGCAATGAAGGAAGGACTTGCGAAGGTCATGGACATGTTTCCAAATTGCCAAATAGTTTTTTCCCGTATTGCACAAAGACAAATATGGCTGCATTCTTCTGCATTTGGTCCACAAATGGAGAAAGTGATGCACAATGTCAATAAGGCTGTTTGTGCCTTTCTAAGAGATGTTGGCATGTCCTCATTCCACAATGAAAACATTTTTTTTTCGCAGCACTTTCATTTTTCGCATAGATGGAGTCCATCTCACAAATGCTGGCAATCAGATTTTTCTTCGCAATGTACAAAATGCATTCCAACCTTTTTTGGATTCATAGTCACCTATTTGGCAATCCGTTTTTTCGATTCCACAGTTTTTGAAACACACAAAACACCACCGAAAGGCTCTTTTCAGAGCCACCACTTACTCCCAGTGAAAAGTGCATTGGTTTTGCTCCGCTTGCACCCTCCATTTTTGTACGTCGTACGACTGTCCGCGGACTTTTTGAAAAATGCACGGGGCCTAGATAGTTCTTTTGTTAAACTGAAAAAGTCAGCTCTGAAAAGAGCCTTTTTTTACATTTGTTGTTGTTTTCCAGTTTTTTGCTTTTCAGCACACAACACACTAGGAGAGGAGGATAAAGGAGGGTAAGGAAGGGACACCAACAACGGGGATAAGAAAGGGCAGGTGGAGAGAGAAAGATATAGGGTATGCTTTACTTAGGTAGGGAGCAGTTCTTCTGGTGCTCCGTGACCGTAGTCTCAAAAGCACTTCGAAGAGTCTCCCCCCTGCATAGTACTGCGTCGCAGTACATACACAATATTGTGACCCTGGCAAGGTAAGGGTCAACAGCATTGCGAATGGCCTGTGAGGCAGCTGGAGGGATGCGCTCCCCCACAGGAGTATCTCTTGTGGTGAGAGGATCGGACACGGAGGATGCTGTGGAGGAACTCAATCTACTACGTTCTTCACATGGTACCACCTTGCGAATGTCCGCACTGTGGAACAAAGGTAGGTGTTGCTTTATGGTTGTCGTACCAGAGCTGTACGCACCAGGTCTCCCGTGACTGAGCACCAAGTTGCACTTCTTACACATGACCTGGTTCGCACATGCTTTTGGTACGTTTCCAAAAACGGTAAACAACCGCCACACCCACGACTCCCGGCGAGTGCTTGTAGTGCAGAGTTCCTCCACCTCATTCTCTTCTTCCTCTTCTTCCTCGCTCTCTACATCCTCAACAGTATTTCCCTCTGCAGGCCCTTGGGGAGGTAGTGGCGGTGGAGGGTTTGGGTGTGGTGCTAAACCTAATGAAGCAATAGCAGCCATTGATGCCATAAGGATTAGTCGGCTAATGTTCACTACAGCATTAAAGGCAGCACAACTCAATCTGCTATAGCCAGAAGCGCAATGAAGATGAGCTTGGGGGTGTGGCCATATATAGGGGTGGAGGGGTGCGGCTCGTGATCATATCATGACTCAAAAGCGTTGCATAAATTCTACACAATACGTTGAAAGGTAGGGCCATTGTATGGGACATGTGAAATGGTGATTTTATACTGTAAAATACTTTCCCATGTTCGTATAAGTTCTTTTGAAATGTTGTGGAAGCAGACAAACTGCGCAAAGTAGTCCAGACGCTCATTGTGGGTGCGGTCACATGATGACGTCATGAACACATACGCGAAGGAAATTGGTGCCCCCGCTGGACAGCAAATGCAGAGTAACGCACGTGCGCATGCGCACGGGAGTTCTACGGAAAGTGTTCGGGTCCTGAAACTAATTAAAAGTGCGACACAAGTGACACGGACAGTTACAGACAGGCGCAATGTTCGCAATACTTATGGGTGTGGTGCGCATGTGCGTACATGCTCTGCTGACTGTACGGACACGTACAGTGTCCTTAGGACACCTGCATTTTGTTTGACTAAGGACATGCCGGTCACCGCGCCTGTTATACTGACAGTTCCATCTTGGGTACGGACGGTACGGACAGGTACAGTGTCCTTAGGACGCTCCCATTTTCTTCATTTACAAACATCCCAGACACCTGGTGTGTTGTAAGAACATTTCTTATCTTGTTAGTGAGCCGTACGGAGAGGTATAATGTCTTTAGGACGCCCCATTCTGTTCATTTACGATCATTTGTGATGCCATATTTCATGCCCTGGGTGCTAGTGTTAGCAGTGCACAGTGGTGCGGGCAGTTATGGTTGCTAAGCCTACCATAACTGGCGAATTTCAGGGGTTTTTAGGTTTTACTGTGAACCATAATGTCATGTTTCTAAAGTTATTTTAGTGAATTTAACAGGTTTTTAGTAGTGCAACTTAACCATAACGTCCCCTTAACAAAGTTTTGTTTTAGTGAATATGTGTATATATATATATATATATATATATAGTAACTGGATTTTTTAGGGGTTATAAAAAAGAGATGGATACATCGATTTCATATAGAGGTGTTAAGGGATTCCTGAGACGAAAAGCTAATAAGAAGGGCGTGTATTAAGCTCTGAGACAGAGCCAATAAGAGATGAGATACATTTACTAAGAATAGTAAAGGAAGACATACGTAAGCGAAGAAACCTAAGTACACATGTGTATGGGGATGGATATATTTTTTATAAATTTTACTGCATGTTTAAACTCTATATAAAACGACAAACAAAAATAAATAAATAAAAGTGATTTTTGGTGCACTTTTTAAATAAAGTATTGACATCAATCAGAAGGTCAAACTCTGATTAAACTAGTATATAAAGAAAGAAAAGACGCTTGAGATACTAAAAAACCAAGAATGATATCAAAATAATTGATAGAAAGTGTAAATGAAGGAACGAGAAGAGTAGTGGTGTAAAACATTCTCAAAATATCTTGATTCATGGATTATGAGCGGCGACTGATGGTGCTTGCTCAAAAAGATGAAAACAATATTTTGGCAAACCTAGGAAGGAAAATAATAGACTGGGTAAGTATTGCCAGTCTAAACTGGCTTGTCACCATGGAAGACACTCCACTTTCACCCTTATGTAGAACATTGCCGAGACATACAGCCAAAATTAGAAAATATCATTCCGAATGGATCAAGGGCACAACTAATAAAGCACTTATGTCATGGCATCAAGAGGGTTCATTATTGAAATTGATATTGCATCACATGATGATATACTTACATGCCACTCAGAAAGGAAAAAGGTTAGAGAAAAAGGTTAGAGAAAATGTTGGCAGTTTTAGAACTCTGGAAAATGTATCAGAGTGAGAAAGAAGATCCAGCCTATATATGCTTAATCAGAATCAAGGAGAAGATGTAATACCTTTGGCCCCTATTTTACTTCCTGAAAAGCAACATGAAAAGGTTGAAGAAAAGGAATTTTACCCTTTAAAGGATAAAAGGCAGAAGCAGGGTACGGTAATCAAATATATGAGCTCCCTGCTTACAATAGCGAAGACACTTCAGAAGAGAGCGGGAATAGAGAACAAGAAAGTATATTAACACGCAATGAAAATAAACAGTGTGATGAGAGAAAAGAATGGCAAGAAAAACAAGTAAACATAGAGGAAAAAGCAGAAAGACAGAAGGGAACAAAGGATACAGCTAAGGGCATGGTTGACAATAGTACAGAACAAATGGATGAGAGGACAAATATTGCTCAAACTAGATGAAAAATACATTGATGAAGTATGGGAAAGATAGGAAAGGGAAGAGCAAGACAAAAGAGAAAATAAGAAAGAAGAAGAGAGATTATACAAATAAGAAAGGGACAATGAGTATAAGCAAAGGGAAGGAAAACCAAGGTGTGAGATAAGAAAAGAGAAGGAGAGATTGGAAGAGGAGAAACAAAAAGAGGCAGAAGCCCAAAGATTGAAAGCACGTAGGTTGCAACGAAGGCGAGAGAAAGGGGAATTAAGGAGAAAAACAGAAGAAATGGACAGGAGTCACGAAGAGATCACGAAGTAGAATATTTATGCCACAGAAGTATAGTGCCCATAGAAGCACAAGAACGACAGAGCAGATGCTTGAGAAATTATATAGGCAGATGAGAGACAGAGAAAGATATGAGACTCAAGAGAACATTGAAAGTTCCCGACTAACGGGAACTGAAGGTAAATCAAAGTGCGCTCTAACAGATGACCATAGAGCAATGTCCCTAAGTAGCTTAGATCTTGATGATATAGAAGAAGATAACGGCCACACAAGCTGGGGCATAATGATGTCAGGTGAAGAAAGAGAGGAGAAGGAGAGGGCAAAGAAAGAGGGTGCGTACCAATTTTGAAGGGTATCGAGCACAGATAAAGGGGTAAAATGGTCAGATTTCGAGGACCCCATAGAAGAAATACCAGAATCAACACCATATGTTGAACGACTGCAAGCACGGTCATGTAGTGCAGGGGCTATGTCCCCACCTTATATAAGCAAATGAAGGGCATTGCCATGATTACAACGCTACTTGGAAAACAAGGAGCGGGTTGGGTACGATCACAAATCAAGATTGTTACAATTCCCACTATTAGAGAAAGGGTGGCTGACCACAGTATATACTGTGGCCCCAGATGTATAAAGAGAATTTAAAGTGTACGCTCCCAAGTTTAACTTCGGGCACTGTAAAATGAATTTCTGAACTAGAGAACAGAATGTCAGGCATGACTTTAGCTATAGGCGCTATTAAAAGCCTATTATCAGCCATCCTAGTGTAGAGAGCTGACAATCTGTGGAAAAGAGCAGGGTATCCTTAAGTCACTGCGCAAAACACAGTCCATGATGGAGCACTATTTAATAATTGTAGAGCAGATGTAGGGTGATCACTTAGAATACAATATCCTGATACATCGGATATTGGGGGAATAATGACTATGAATCTAGTGGAGACTGAAGACCCTATTGCCTTTATTTAGGAGATTCAGGACAGATGGAATTTGGAAACGCATGAATCATGGGATAAGACAGTAGCATTATTTTACCATATCTTGTGTCAAGGACTGCCAGAACCAGTGCAACGCCAACTAAAGCAACCGGTAGGAATGGAAGCGAAGCCATGGACAGAAATACAATTGGTAATTGTGCACTGTTGTAGAATCTTAAGGGAGAAAGACACAAAGAAAGCAGAGGGAAGAAAACAGGAAGAGGCGATGTTGGTGCAGAAAACAGTATCAAAATATACCATAGATGCTATATATATGGCGCTGTCTGGCTGTCCCACTTTTCTAATTTATACACAGATGTAGGTTTTTCATCAGAGTGAGATGGAAGTAAGGACCTGACGGCTTCTCCCACCTAAGGGGCATTGGTTATCAATAACAAGGAGGTGGGAGAGGCTCTAAGCTCTCAGAAACTGGGTAAAGCTGCAGGCCTTGATATGATAACATTGGACCTCTAACGGGACGAACCATCCCAGTATATAAGAAGGGAGGTAAGGAGTGGGCCAAAAACTACCACCATATATCCCTCCTGGACTGCATTGAGAGGACATTTGGCAAGGTTTTGCAAACCAGATTGCAGGGATGGGTGGATGACTCTGGTATTATTAGCACTGCTCAGGCAGGGTTTAGAGTGGGTAGGAGAACTGTTGACCATTGTTTTCTATTATTGTTTTCTATTATTCCTTCTTATCCAAAAGTTACTCAAAATTAAGTTATATATTATTTTCCTCGACCTGAAAACAGTGTTCGACTCAGTGCCCAGAGAAACCTTGTGGCAGGTCTTGAAGAATATAAATGTTCCCTAATAGAAAAAATTAAGCAGCTCCATGAGAAAATCTGAGTGCCTAGTCCCCATGGGACAGGAGGAGAACAAACTAAACCATTTGAAGAAAAACTGGATGGTGCGCCAAGGTTGTGTCCTGGCTATTTTCCGCTGATGGTGCGGCAATACTTTCAACAACCCTGAAGGTGCTGAAAGTAGCTCTTGACAGCTTCTTGGGGAAACGCAAGGACCTTGGGCTAGAATTAAATATGACTAAAACAAAAGGTCATGGTTCTTAAGCCACCGCTTACCAAATCCTGCGAATTGGAGCAAGTTAGGTATTTTGATTACTTGGGGATTAGATTCAACAAAGTAGGAGGTTGGGCTGACCAATTGATGAAAGCTAAGGTTAACCTATCCAAGTATAGTCGGGGCACCTCTTCCTTTTTTCAGAGCTATGGTAGTGGGGTAATCTCTCCGGCTATGGAGTTGTTTGACAAGCAGTCCCTTCAAGCAGTATTATATGGCGCTGAGATATGGGGCTATACTCCCACAAAAGAGCTACCCAATTAAAAACACCTTCATTAAGATAGTGTTGTTACTACCTAAAAATGCCCTGACCTAATTGATCCATCTGGACCTGCAGACATGGCCCATAGCCGCACAGATGCCCTAAAGCCAGTGCTGTACTGGGTACGAATCTGGTCTGCCCCTGAATTGTTCCCCTGAAGAGCTGCGCTCAGAGACTTTCTTAAGCTGGATGGTGCAGCCAACTGTGGGTGTGGCGGCATGTGAAATCTATTCTAATAGGGCTGAATGTAGAACCCCTCTGGACCGTCCACTCAGAATGCCGGCATGACTCCAAAGTTGGCCTGAAATTAAAGGCTAAGCTTATTGACAGGACCAAAGTCCCTAGGCTGTGTCTTGAAGAATTACCCAGAATCCCTACCTATTAAACATGATGGGGAACTGTAAGGACATCTGGGATGAGATTCACCCACCCTATGAGTACTCACTTTATGTATGCTTTAGATTAGGGATTCTATATACTGCTTACTACTCTCGCCTATGGTCTGATTCTAATTTGGATGTCTGCCCTGTCGAGCATCTGATGAAACCCTGTTGCACTTTATGTTAATCTGTCCTGTCTCTCGATCCATGAGACATAGGTATTTGAGGCCTATCTTGTTGGAGTTGAGTCTAAGAAATACACGTGATGCCATGATGTTCTTATCCTGTTCCTTGGACTGGAAGGTAATTTTTTCTACAGCTAGATATGGGCATCGTGCTTGGCTCTTAAGAAGTAGATTGATGGGCATTGCGTGATTATGTAAGTGACACTTCCGAGAAGCTGCAAGCTTGCTCTCCTCTCAGAGGTATCATTTTGAGATCCTGCTTCCAGGAGGTTTTTATTCCAAATTGTTTCCTTTTGTATAACTAGATTGCTTCCTTTTGTATAACCTCTATAGTGTGTGTGTTTTAAACCTGTTTTAACCCTACCTAGTAATATTTCATGTATACCTCATATAGATTGGAATAAAGCTTTAAAATGAAAATGAATGAATAATGCGGCAAATGTGATGTATCAGAACGGGTATAATTTTATGTCGAGAGGCAGAGGGCATGGGCTTCAGGGAGAAGGACGAGGTGGATTTCAAGACCCTAAAGAAGGAGGACGATTTAATGATAGACCGCCGATACAATGTTGGCGCTGCGGTAAATTAGGACATTTAGTTCGATTATGCAGCACGGGAGGCATGCAACATCAGAACTGGCAAACTCCAAGAGGGGGGTGGGATATGCTCCACAGTATAATACAGATTCAAGTATAGCAAATACAACAGGTTCCAATACAGATACAGATACTGCCACCACATGGGCAGCAACAGCAAGTGCTTATGAAGATGCAACAGGCACCGATGCAACCAGTACAATATATTCCAATGCAAAAGACAGGTACATCACAATGGCCCATGGATACGGGAGCCACGCAGGTAGCTACACCCAAATCGGGGAGCATGACTGTAGTGGGAGGAAATCCTTTCACCAGTATGGGGATGAATTGATATCCACAATAGGACAGCCCACAGAAGGACCTGATGTGTTCAGTGCTATCTATAACACTAGGCCCCAGAGAGGAGCCAAGGATCAAGGTGACGATAAGGAGCAAGATGTTTTCATTTCTTGTGGACAACGCATTCCTGTGTCCGTGAGGGAAACTATCTACTGTCAGGTGTTGTCGTGAATGCGCAGGGATTTCCTGGGGCAACACATTTTGTTCCATTTACAGATGAGTTACTGATTTGTATAGGTGAACACGACATGTGTATGTCATTGATCTATTGTAAACAAACGGTGATGAACATATTAGGATGTGACTTGATGACAAAACTGAACATGATGATATCTTTCACTGATGAAGGAATAGTGTGTTCCACTCCAGGAATACATTATGTAAATGTGAGGGAGCTCATACTAGCATTTACAGGAAAGAAAGCTCTACGAGGAACATCTATAGACGAGGAAGTGTTTTTTGTATGGAGTGACACTTTTATTATCATGGTTGCCTAAACTGATTGGCAAGATGTTGAGGATACCTGATACATTTGTGTTCAGGCCAGAGATTCCTATGGATGATGAGGAAGGGCATATTATCCCTTTAGAACTAGAAGAAGCAATAGTAAGAGAAGAAAGGGTGATGCTTCATGGGATAGGCGATGAGGGAAGAGGACGGAGAACGGAGATAGCCCTCAATGAAGGATACAGGTTGACAGATTTGACTGATGAGGAACTATTTAGGGATGACAGTTCAAGTGAGGAGACAGTATGTTTCATAAACCTTGCTTATTTGATTAAGGTAGAGAATTTAGAAATACCACAGAGAATGGCATTGGTAAAAAAGAAACCGCCATTTTTTCAAGAAGACTTGGGAAAGGTGCCAAATATCATATGGACAATGAGTCCATATGACGTGGGGCTATTGAAAGGAATTACCCTGATGGTGTTTTCCAATTCTGTCATAGCTAATTCTGCCTCATTTGCTATTAGTGCCTGTCCCAGTGGTTCTTGGCTTCTTGTTACAGAAGGTTGACTACTGTCGGAAGTGTCCTTATCTAGTTTGGGCCTGAAGTTCTTCTTCGTGTTGCTGTTCATTGTGCAACATGGCTTTGTACTGCGTAAAGTTCACATCGGTGATAGCGCTTTCATTTGCTTCGAAAGCATCTTCATAGCAGTCATAGTTATCTAGTATCTCTTCCTCTTTTCTCCATGGTTTAAAAAGTTGTAGAAGAGACATGTAATATATTTCTTTCTGTTGAGGAGTTTTTAATGACAATTTGACATGATTAATTAAGCTTTGTTTGGTAAGTTTCACTAAGCTGCCTTCACAATCTGTCACTCTATATCTACCTTTGCTTTCATTGGGTTTTATATTATCTATGTCCTTATATGATTTCAGAACTCTTTTTCTAGATTTAGCAGGACCAAGACTTAGCCATACTATGTTGTCTGATTTTCCATACAAAGCAGTACTGGTTAAGCGATCTGCTGCTTCGTAGGCACCACATTCTCTATGATAGAGCATTCTTATGCCTAGGCTGTACAATTTCTGAGATAGTGTTTTGTCTGATGATAGGTCATTCCAGAGGTCTTGAAGCTCTGTTTTTTCAGCTTTTGTTAAGTAGGCTGTAACATATTGTGCAACTGCAGTGGAATTGTCTGCAATGTACTGCACATCCATGTTTGCATTCCATAAGAGGGCATTGATTGCATTGTAATCATTGATATATTTTGATTCTTCTGTTTTTTTATGTAATACGTGTTCTTAGGTGATTTACCTTTAACAATATGTCGAACTGAGGACATGAAGTTGTTCACTTCACCTGTTTGTGTAACTGGTCTAGGGAAACCAAAGCGGCATTTGGTGTAGTATTTCCCTTTGCTTTTGTATTTGCGATGACAATATTTGCCACATTTGTGTCTTTGAGATTGCAAAATCTGTCCATGCAGGTCACTATGTGTACGTTGTGAAGGGATTTCACAAGTGACATATTTTTGGATGAACTGCAAAACAGTGGCATCACTGTCGTGACCAAATTTAGGTGCACCTTTTGATCCATAAAAGCATGTGAATATGTGGTGCTCCTCTCGCTTGGTATTCTTTTCTCCAAAAGAAGTGTTGCACTTCTCCGAGGGGAGGAACAGATTTATTACAAATAAAGTGTAGCATAGCAATGGAACGATGATGGAAATATCTTGATACATTGACTGGATCTAGAGAGCAAAGTTCTCCAGGTGTTAATATATCTATGTTGGTTTTGTTGTTGTTTGATATGCGTAGGAACTCATGTAAATCTTCCCATGCATACTCTGCACAACATAGTATAACAAACCAAGTCGGTGGTCCAAGGTTTCTGATCATACAACGTACGTCTCTGTGCCGTCGGAACCAGTATTCTTTTGTACCACGCATGTTTGCAAACAGATTTGTTATACTTGATTGTAAGACCTCATCTTTTTCTTGTACTTTTTGTATTAATTGCGTAGTTGACATATTGTGAAAGTAGGCTCCAGATTTGAAAATGTGTGCAACTACGTAACGTAGGGTTGCTAGTTCACTTTCAAAGAGTAGGTGCAATATGTATTCCACATTTTGTCTAAATCTGGGATCTTGAGAATACATTCGTAATGAGCGGTATTCTGATGCTGTAATCTGAGTGGGTCTTTCATCGTATCTTCCACTTTTGCCAGTAGGAAATAGCAGTGGAAAAGCACGTGCTTCTATACTTTTTTCCCATATGCTCATTGGTGACCCTTTGGTTTGTCGCATTTGGTACATTTCTAGTGCATCATCTATGCTTTCATTGGAATGCAATGGATGAATTGTGTAATGGTCCTAAAGAGTGGATACTGCAGCAGGATCCAGAAGTTCAAATTGACCAGTTTCTGATGACTCTTGAATTATTTCAGTTGTTTCCCTTAAGGTTTCTTCAATATTTATTTCTTTGTAGTATTCGTTATTGTGTTTCAGATATTGCAAGGCTTGTCTAACTTCATCTAAGTCCACCAGTTGTTGCCAAATATTTTTGTCTTTTGTTGGTACACCATTTACCAAGACAATTAAAGAATGCTCTATTGGACGTTGCACTCCTAGAGTGTGTACATTTTCTGTCTGATCTAATGGCAAATAAACTACTTTGCCACAAATGCCTTTCACCAATTCAGAGGGAGGTAATTTAGCTGTTTTTTGTTGAAGGCGTATTATTGCTTGAAATGGGTGAACTGTTTGAATTATGATGCTGTCATACAAATTGAGTTGTTGCAGGAGTTTTGGTAGTGGGAACAATTCCAAATTATTTGTGATAGCACGTGAAGGAGTTTGGTTGTTGTCAAGTTTTGTAGTGCAGTATCTGCAACATATTAGGGGTTCACTTATTTGGTATTTGTTTTCTGCTAAAAGGTAGAGAGCTAATTCAAACCATTTGGAATCTTCATTGTCTTCTATTTTGTATGTTACGTCTATAGTTTTTGTGTTCCTTTTGTAAAACGTTCTGCGGCAACACACACACACACATGCTTTGGTACTTCAGCCGATGCACTTTAAAATGTTACTATTTCTTTTTTGTAGGTGTGTAATAGAAGGTTGCTATGTGCAGAATTGTTGCTAGTCTGCTCTAAAACTATTGCATTTTGTAAGTGGCTTTCACTTCCAAAATATTTTCTCTGCATTCGGTCGATTTCTTCTTGTAGGTATTTGGGTTTACCACGTAGAAGAGTGTTATTTAAATTGCTAATTCTAAAGCTGGACTTTTAGCATAGTACAGTTTATACACTAGATTTCTTACATTTGAATGATGTATTGATACTCTTTTGATATCATGGAAGGTGCTTTTGCAAATAGGTCCTGAAATGCAGGCTAATGAATGTCCTTGTAGTCCTGTGTATTTGCGCACTGGACAGATATCCATATTTTGCAGCACTTTCATTTTTATTTTGTCTTTACCTTTCACATACTGATTGAGGAACTGACGTAAAGATTTGAAAGATTTGTTAAGAATGTCACACTTTGACGTGCACGCCATTTGTATACTGGACGGTCTGGTTCTGTTGAATGGAGAGGTAATTCTGAGTTTTCAGGGCATATTTTAGCAAGCAGTGTTTCTTGTTCCATGATGGTATTATTGATTTTTTCATACCCTCGTCCACTGCTATGGATGGCAATTGTGTTTGTTTGATTTTGTTTGTATGCTTCTTCATTGGTTCAGTGGTTGTTGTGTAACACCCTTCACCTCCACAAATATTTAAGAAGTTACTTTTGTTGACATTCCGTTTATTGATAAGTTTCTTTTGTAGTTTAGTACTTAGTTTTGTTGGTGCTTTCATCCTATTTAACACTAAAATAAATAACTTCCTTTTGAGAACGATTGCACTGTCTATGAGAGCTTTTAGGATTAATTTTCTACGGTAGGTTTTAAGGGTTGAGGATGATTTTGGTCCTCTTCTTATTAGATTCTGAAGGACTCTGTGGCAAAACATTTTTACTAAAATACTTTTTTTACTGTGTGAGTTCTTGTTACTATATCAGGATTAATAGGAGCATTGTTAGCAGTATTGGTAGCCTATTTTTTGTAAAGCGTTTTCTGTTTTGTGCCACATTTTGATAGTGGAGGCAAACTTTCGGTAGTTGAAGCTTCCTTTGTTTCGCTAAACGACTGTATTAGCTGTTTTGTTGCAACGTTCTCTACAAACTCTGCTACAGATGGATGCTTACTTTGGACACTTTTATTTTCATTTGCTCTATTTCTGCATTCCTTTCTACGGACTTGCTTTTTGGTAGGCATTCTTTGGGGTCTGTTGAAAAAAAAGAAGGCATGGTTTGGTCTGTTGTACAATGTATGTGTGCTGTGTGCATGCGTGCATGAGTTTGATTGGGAAGCTGTTTGTGATGGTGTGTGAATGTGCATTGAGTAGTTACAATGAGTTGGGAAGGCTATTTTTCTGTTTGTATATTACTACACTGTGCTTCAGATGAGATTAGAAAGTGAGCTAGTGGTGAGGAGAAGCATTAATAGTAAATGTAATGGTTTAAAATTGAAACAGCTATTTCTTTTCTACTACTAACATTCTAAGGCTTCTCTATGTTATTTGTGTTCCTAAAACACAGGGATTTCTGTGCCATTCTGCCTGTCATTCTTTCTTTAATAAATGGGGATTTGTGGGTAGATTTGTTCAGAAATCAATGTTTGTTTTGGTGCAAAAATTACATAAATAACCCACACAGTCTTTGCGGAATGACCAGGTTTCTTTGGATATGTCATTTGCACTGTAGATGCTGTTGATTTTCAGGAGAGTAGTCTTCACTGCAATTGTAAAAAGAAGAAGTTAGTAACTTTGTGTGTTTAAAGCAGTGATGGTACTGTACACGTTAATTTTGCATCTTTCGTCAGAGTATTCTCCTTTGATATCGCAACACAGTGCATGTGTGCATTTCAGTTCAATATGTGTTGCCTTTGTATGTCAAGTCAAGTCAAAACATGTTTATTCGAATTTTTAAAAAAATTCATCAAACAATCAGTTAATAAACAAATACATACAATCAATAAAAATGTGCAATTCCTAAAAACTAATACTTATGAGGTTAAAATGAGACAAACAGATAAAATTGACCAATAACAAGTTCACATTCATTAATTCGTAGGATCCTATTTAAGCAGGTGCACAATAAAAATCAGTATGCAAAGTAAATCCACTATATAGATGGTTCATAATTTGCTTCCGTTTTCCTGGGGCCTAAGCACATTTTTCCTAAAGTACATTGCTTTTTAAAAAAATGTAAGGAATGCACATGCTGTAAAAACACAGTCAGCACTAAGTAAAAAGATAAGTGCAGCTTTGTGGTGACATACCTTCATTTTCCTTAGGGCAGGTAGCAAAGTTGCCCTTCGAATACCTGCGTACCCCGGGCAAAAAAACATAAAATGAACTAAATCTTCCAGCTGAGGTCCACAAACCGGACAGCCGGCCCCGTCTTTGGATCCCTTCCACCCAGCTGTAATTGCTTTCCTTTGTATGTTATTTGCAGTATGTTAGTTGAACCTGGTTCGCAAATGAGTACAATTTTTAGTTTATGAAAATGCCTTGTTTTTTTTAAGCTATGTTGTCGATAGTAGAGAGGTTTACAAGTGATAGGTCAGTATAGTAGATGGGAAAAAGTTCACTACTTTTATATTATAAGTACGAATCTGAAAAATCGGGAGACCCTCAGAGGGAGATGTCAGCACAGCAATCGGGAACGTTTATTTTTCTCATACGATCGCATTGGAAGTAACATTAATTTAGGCGGTACACAGTAAAAATTTGTGACATTTTCTAATGGAAAATGGAATTTCGCGCTAAATAGGGAGGGTTGCTACGTATGTATAGGTTATGCGGGAGACAGTAAGAAGTAGTGCGGTTTGTCAATGAAAAATCAGAAGTCTTGCACTTAAAGGGGGAGCGTTGGTATGCATTGGGTATGCATATTTAGTGGCATTAATTTGTTTAAATGAAATCATAAGGGTTGCAAATGTTCTCTGATTAAAATATGCATACCTGTACTTTGTACTCATGCATGTGCGCATGCATGGAGCTGTATGTAGAAATCTGCGACACTTGTACTGTAGTTTTTGAAGTAGGTGCTTTGCAATGATATGCGACTTGCATTCAGAGTGATCAATAGTACATTTTGAAGTGCAAAATTTTGATGACAGAGTTAGATGTACAGATATTGAATGTAATTGGTGGATGGTTGTGTGACTGCTTAGCTGTGTCCAATGAGGGAATGGATTTGTGAGTGATGTAGAAAGGGTAGAAGGACTGGCTAAGAGTTACGTGTCGCAGGTAGACAGTGCTTGTCCGCGGGTAGGGCATGCCACATACGGGGTTCTACAGCAAATCCAGCATGGAAAAGGGACTGTAGGCATCAGCCAATCAGATGTTCACATTGTTCTTTTGTGTCGAAAGACGGTGCGTATACTGAAGATGGCAGAGGTGGTGTAACGCTCACCTGATTCCCGTAGAGGCGCCGGTCTTGACTGGGCGTATACCGTATCTGCAAAGGTGATGTGTAACACACGGCTGGCTCTTTGGGCTAGTCCTCTGTGCACTGTATGTCTGACTTGAAGGGTAAGATGTCTGCAGATAGAAAATATGGGATTAAGGAACTGGGTTATTGAATGTCTCTCTCTTCTTCCCTTTCTCTTCTCCTGTAGAACCCCAAAGGTTAACGCTCTCACCTTAGGTAAGTGAACGCCGTGCTCTCCATCTGCCTCGGGGCAGGGTGCTGTAACCAGTTTCTTCACTGGATAAGGGGAGCAGGCCTCTTGACTTCAGAGGACTGCTGTCCGTCGTTTACTGCACGAACGGTAAGTTTCGAGTAATTCTAATGTCTTTAAAGTCTTTAGTAATGATGTTTCTTGTTTTGCAGGGTTCCGGCGATGGCGGATGACGGGCTGAAGTGAGTTGAAGATGGAGCACGTGTGATGAATAGAAGCGCCTGGAAGCACGTAAGGCATATTTATGAGCCTGGTGCCACTGGCGCCAGGACTGGGTCCAAAAGGTCCCAATTGGGACTGGTTGGCACTCGGAACCTGGGTTATGGATCTGCTTCCAAGGGAGTTGGGAAAACCCTGACCTTTTGGAAGCAGAGATCATGACAGTACCCCCCCTCAAGGCCCCTCCCAAACCGGGCTTCTCCGGGGGTTTTGGCTTGTCAGGAAATGTTCGGTGAAATCTTTTGATTAGGCGAGGAGCGTGGACATATTCAGCAGGTTCCCAGGATCTCTCTTGGGGGCCGTAGCCTTTCCAGTCAATTAGGTAAAATAGTTTAGATTTGGAGATCTTGGAGTCCAGAATGCTTTTGACTTCAAACTCGAGTTCTCCATCAACTAGGATAGGTTTTGGAGATTTAGTTAGTCGGGTTTGAGGTTGCACGGGTTTTAATAGAGAGACGTGGAAGACCGGATGTATCTTCATGTGCTGGGGCAAGTCCAACTTGACCGCTACTGGGTTTACTATGGTAGTGATGGAATAGGGACCAAGGTATCTTGGGTTGAATGTGCGTGGCCCTTTTAGAGGTAGATATTTGGTGGATAACCAGACTTGATCCCCTACTTGATATTGAGGGGCTTCCTTCCAATGTTGATCTGCTCCTTTCTTGTATTGTTCTTTAGCCCTTTGAAGGTGAGAAACAGCTTCCTTAAAGGCTTGGGTGATTGTAGAATGCAGATAGTCTACTGCTGGTGTTTCAAGATCTTGGAGGGGATCCAACTCCGAGGTTCGAGGGTGACTGCCGTACAAAAGAAAAAACGGGGTTTTCCCAGTTCCCGAATGGACAGAGTTATTGTAGCCATATTCGGCTATCCAAAGGATGTCTTTCCAAGTCTTTTCAGTTTGTTGCAGCATGCAGCGTAAATACTGTTCCAGAGTTTGATTGGTCCTCTCGGTTTGTCCGTCGGTCTGAGGGTGGTGACTGGTCGATAGTCTCACATCAATTTGAGCCGACCGACAGCAACTTCGCCAAAAATGAGAAATAAATTGACTACCTCGATCCGAAATTAGAACCGAAGGAAAACCGTGCAGTCGGACGATGTTTTCGAGAAATTCTCGGGCCAGAGTTGCTGCTGTTGGCAAGCCTTTGAGCGGAATGAAATGCGCCATCTTGGAGAATAAGTCCACGATTACTAGAATCGTATTGTATCCGGAGCATGGAGGTCGATCGGTGATGAAGTCCATAGAAAGCGTATGCCAATGTAACGCTCACCTGATTCCCACGGAGGCGCGGGTCTTGGCAGGAAGGTGTCTGTAACACGAAACGTGATGTGCAGGGTTCGGTTGGCTTCTGGGGTCGACCCTCTCCGCACTGTGTGTCGAACTCGAAGGGTGAGGTTTCTGCAGGTGAAATAATATGGGGATTAAAGGTCTGGGTTGCTGAATGTCCCTATCTCTCTCTTCTTAGCTTGTCTGTTGAACCCCCCTCCCAGGTCAACGTGCTCACCTTAGATAGGTGAATGCTGGGCTCTCCATCTGCGTCTAGTGCAGGGTGCCGTTGCCAGTTCCTTCACTGGTGAAACGTGGGCCTCTTGACTTCAGAGGATGGGTACCGTCGTTGACTGCACGACCGGTAAGTTTCTGGACACCTTTAGTCTTTATAGTCTTTTATGCGTGGCACTGAAGCGCCTGGAGTTGCGTAAGTATGGCAGCGCTCTTACTGTCTTTTTCTTTGTCTTTGCAGGAGACGATGCAGAATGAAGAAATCCGGAATTCGCCACGTGCCGGTAAGTGTGACACTGCTGTTGTCTTTGCAGGTGAAGATGCGGCGTGAAAAATCCGGAACGCACTGCGTGCCAGTAAGTAGAATAATGCTGTTTATCTTTGCAGGTGCAGATGCAGCGTGAAGAATCTGGAGTGCACAGCGTGCCAGTAAGTATAATAATGCTGTTTATCTTTGCAGGTGCAGATGCAGCGTGAAGAATCTGGAGTGCACAGCGTGCCGGTAAGTATAATAATGCTGTTTATCTTAGCCGGCGAAGGTGCAGCGTTAGACACGGCCGCTGCCGATGGATCAGGTAAGCAAGCACTGCGTGTGAAAGTTGGTTCTGCTAACCTGTTGTTTCTGGTCTTTTGCAGGTGCTGATGTTGCTCGGGTACAGGAATGGTAAGTATAATTCTTGCAGGTTCAGGATCCCAAGAAGAAATGCTGGAACAGACTCGGTGAGCGTTCTGCTGCAGATGCAGAATAACGCGAAGCACGTTTCATCAATCGGGTGTGGTTTAAATAGCCTTGGAGTGATGAGGCGTCTCCTTCCACGGCCCCGCCTAGGTAAGAAAAGAGTTCCTGCTTCCAGAAGAGTTCCAGTGCTGTATCCAGGGAGTGGAGCTGCCCCACCCAGGTAAGAAAGTAGTCCCAGTTCACTGAAGACTTCTAAGAGTCTGGCAAGTAAGCAGCATGGTCTGCCGCAGGTAAGTCCACCCAAGCACCTTCACACCAATGATGAGCCCGGCGCTTCCAGTGCCGGGACCGATGCTTCTGATGAGCCTGGTGCCACCGGCGCCAGGACAAGGTCCAAAAGGTCCCTGTGGGGACCGGCTGGTGCCTAGGATCAGGGTTAGGGGCCTGCTTCCAAGGACGTTGGGCTGATCCTGGCTCCTTGGAAGCAGTGATCATGACAGCCAAGGGCGAGGTGGGATGTCAATAGGGCGTAAGAGGCCTGCTGGTCTTTCCTTTTGACTCTTGTTTTGGGCGCATACTCCACAGGACATTATAAAGTCTCTGATATCTTTTTTCCAAGACGGCCACCAGAAGTAGCGCTTGATCTTTTCTGAGGTCTTGGCCATACCGGGATGTCCTTCCATTAAAGAATCGTGATAACAAGAGATTACTTTTTTCTGTAAATCTGTGCTGGGTAGGTATAATCGTTCTTGGAAATACAATAAGTTGTCCTTTACTGCAAAGTCCTTTCCCTGCAGATGCCAATTCTGTATGTCTGCTGGAGTTACAAGTTGCCTGGCCTTATCCTTAACTTCCTCTATGGATTCTGTGGCGATTACACCCAGAATTCTTTGTTCGGGAATGATTGGTACAGGTTTAGGGTTGATCAAGTGTTCTTCCACTCCCATCCGAGAAAGGGCATCAGCTTTACCGTTCTTTGTACCAGGTCGATAGGTAATTATGAAGTCAAACTCGGCAAAGAATAATGCCCAACGGAGTTGTCTAGAGGATTGGGCTTTTGCGGTTTTTAAATATTGCAGGTTTCGGTGATCCGTAATCACAGTAACGGTGTGTCGGGCCCCCAGCAGATAATGCCGCCAAGCCTTAAAGGCAGACTTGATAGCCAGAAGTTCCTTGTCAGTAATCGTGTAATTGATTTCAGGAGGCGAGAATTTGCGGGACCAAAATGCCACGGGATGCAACTGATTGGTTACCGGGTCCTTTTGTGATAGAACTGCCCCCATGGCAAGGCTTGAAGCATCAGTTTCCACGATGTAGGGGAGTTCGGGGCGAGGGTGTTTTAAGATTGGTGCAGAGATAAATTTAGTCTTCAAATCCTGGAAAGCTTGTTCCGCCTCGGTAGACCATTCAAAACGTTTGTTTTTCTTTAACAAGGCAGTGATGGGCTGGACTATTCGAGAGAATTCGGGGATAAACCTGCGGTAAAAGTTAGCGAAGCCTAACATGCTTTGCACACCTTTTACGGAGGATGGTGATGGCCATTTGAGAACTGCATCGACCTTCTTTGAATCCATACGCACTCCGCCAGGTGATAATATGAATCCCAAGAATTCAACTTCAGTCACGTTGAAAACACATTTTTCCAACTTAGCGAAAAGTTTGTGTTGACGCAATCTTTCGAGGACCATTTTCACGTGTTTCCGATGTTCAGATTCCGATGAAGAATAAACGAGGATGTCGTCAATGTAAACAACAACACACACATCTATGAGCTCTCTGAGGACATCGTTCATAAAATATTGAAAGGCGGCCGGGGCATTGCAAAGTCCGAAGGGCATGACCTGATATTCAAATAGTCCATACTTGGTGCGGAAGGCCGTCTTCCATTCATCGCCCTCTTTTACTCGTACCAAGTGGTAAGCTCCTCTAAGATCCAGCTTTGTATATATGCATGCTTTTCTGACTTGGTCCATGATTCAGGGATCAAAGGTAACGGATATCTATTCTTAACGGTGATCTGGTTCAGTGAGCGATAATCTATACAAGTTCTAAGGTCTCCTTCCTTTTTTGGAACGAAGAACAAAGCTGAAGAAGCAGGGGACTTGGAAGGACGAATAAACCCATTTGCCAGGTATTGATCCAGGTATTGTCGAAGGTGAAGGTTCTCAGGCTCGGTGAGGGCATAAATTCTACTACAAGGAGGAGTAGATCCAGGTATCAGGTCTATCTGGCAGTCATAAGACCTATGAGGAGGTAGAGAGTTAGCCTGATCCTTCCGGAAAACATCTTGGTATTCTAGGTATTCGGGAGGTAACTGGGGAGTCTCTGAAGAAATTGCTGCCAGTGCAACACCAGGTGGAGGGTGACAAGTAGAGACACATTCTGGAAACTGGACCGTTCTTGCTCGCCAATCGATCAGAGGATTGTGTTTCTCTAACCAAGGTATTCCTAGAATAATCTGAAACTGAGGGGCCTTGATCACATCGAACACGATCTTCTCATGGTGTCCATCTTGACTTACTAGCGTCACCTCTTGAGTGGTATGCGTTACTGGCCCGGAGGCTATCTCCGTACCATCCACCGTAGTAATGACGTCCTTTACAGCCTTGGGACAAAGAGTTAGATTCATCCTCAAAACCATTTCATGATCCACATAATTGCCGATGGCACCGCTGTCGACGTAAGCTTCAATTGCATGTAATCGATCCGGATTATCAGGGCTAATGAGGACCATAGGTATCACGAAATGCGAGGTCACGGAACTGGTTTTCACGCTCGGCAAGAGGACCTCTATTCTTGTCGGGCGAGGTCGTTTCCATGCTCAGAGTTTGTAACTTTGGTAACTGCAGCTCCTACTGCCTTCTTGGCAGGTTTCACCGGACAGTCTCGAAGAAAGTGCCCTGAGTTTCCGCAATATAGGCATAATTGCAACTGTTTTCTCCTTTCCCGCTCCTTTTGTGTTAGAGGACCTTTCAGACCCCCTATTTGCATGGGTTCCCCGGGGTCTACTCCTTTGGAAGGAGTTGGCGGTTTGGAAAATACTCGAGCATCAAACTTGGAACGATCGGCCTTCCTGTTCTGCAGTCTGTGATCTATTTGAACGACTAACAGGGTAATTCATAGAATTTCGCAGAAAAGTGTCGCAAGCGGCTGGCGCAGAGTGTCCGCGTGCGAATGTCTGCGCCAGGCACGTGCGCTAAAACCGATTTCCGCGCACAGCGTATTCATGGATTTTAGGCTCCCAAACCAGCCGTGGCGCAGAGTATCGCAGCGACCCTGCAGCAGCGCCAGTAACGCCCTCAAGAACGCCCTCGCGCAAGGAAAAGCCATCAAAATCGCTAAATCATCGCAAAGGGCTGCGCTAACCCTGGACCAGTTTACAGGGCTGCCAAACAAGGAACGCAAAGCGGGTAACGTGCATATCAGGGGTACGCGTGAAGTTATACACGCGATTAGCCAGGCTGCCAGGGTACGTGTATTTCAGGGGTGCGCGGGAAGTTCAACACGCGATAGTCCAGGGAACGTGTATTACAGGGGTACGCGGGAAGTTCAACACGCGATTGTCCAGGGAACGTGTATTACAGGGGTACGCGGGAAGTTCAACACGCGATTGTCCAGGGAACGTGTATTACAGGGGTACGCGGGAAGTCTTACATGCGATTAGCCAGGGCACGTGTAATACAGGGGTACGCGTGAAGTTATACACGCGATTAGCCAGGGTACGTGTATTACAGGGGTACGTGGGAATTATCACACGCGATTTGGCTGGGTACGTGTATTACAGGGGTACACGGGAAGTTCTACACGCGAATCGGCTGGGTACGTGTATTACAGGGGTGCGCGGGAATGATCACACGCGATTTGGCTTGGTACATGTATTACAGGGGTGCGTGGTAATGATCAGACGCGATTTGGCTTGGTACGTGTATTACAGGGGTGCGTGGGAAGTTCTACACGCGATTGGCCAGGGTACGTGTATTACAGGGGTACGTGGGAATTATCACACGCGATTTGGCTGGGTACGTGTATTACAGGGGTACACGGGAAGTTCTACACGCGATTCGGCTGGGCACGTGTATTACAGGGGTGCGCGGGAATTCGCACATGCGATTTGGCCAGGTACGTGTATTACAGGGGTGTGCGGGAATTATCACACGCAATTAGGCTGGGTGGGTCCTCACAGGTGTTCCCTGTACACCCTCCACGGCCCCAGCAGGCAGCCCACAAAACAGGGGACTACCCTGCACACCTGCTCATATCCCCCTGCACCCCCAGCAGTGCAGGGTCACCCTCCACCAGGCCCCCACTCATGTCTCCCACCACCCCCACCCCCCAGCAGTGCAGGGGCACCCTCCACCAGGCCCCCACTCATGTCTCCCACCACCCCCACCCCCCTGCCACCATGGGCAGCCCCCACCAGGCCCCCACTCATGTCTCCCACCACCCCCACCCCCCTGCCACCATGGGCAGCCCCCACCAGGCCCCCACTCATGTCTCCCACCACCCCCACCCCCCAGCAGTGCAGGGTCAACCTCCACCAGGCCCCCACTCATGTCCCCCTGCACCCCCACCCCCCAGCAGTGCAGGGTCACCCTCCACCAGGCCCCCACTCATGTCTCCCACCACCCCCACCCCCCTGCCACCATGGGCAGCCCCCACCAGGCCCCCACTCATGTCTCCCACCACCCCCACCCCCCTGCCACCATGGGCAGCCCCCACCAGGCCCCCACTCCTGTCTCCCGCCACCCCCACCCCCCAGCAGTGCAGGGTCAACCTCCACCAGGCCCCCACTCATGTCCCCCTGCACCCCCACCCCCCAGCAGTGCAGGGTCACCCTCCACCAGGCCCCCACTCATGTCTCCCACCACCCCCACCCCCCAGCAGTGCAGGGTCACCCTCCACCAGGCCCCCACTCATGTCCCCCTGCACCCCCACCCCCCTGCCACCATGGGCAGCCCCCACCAGGCCCCCACTCATGTCTCCCACCACCCCCACCCCCCAGCAGTGCAGAGTCAACCTCCACCAGGCCCCCACTCATGTCCCCCTGCACCCCCACCCCCCAGCAGTGCAGGGTCACCCTCCACCAGGCCCCCACTCATGTCTCCCACCACCCCCACCCCCCAGCAGTGCAGGGTCACCCTCCACCAGGCCCCCACTCATGTCCCCCTGCACCCCCACCCCCCAGCAGTGCAGGGTCACCCTCCACCAGGCCCCCACTCATGTCTCCCACCACCCCCACCCCCCAGCAGTGCAGGGTCACCCTCCACCAGGCCCCCACTCATGTCCCCCTGCACCCCCACCCCCCTGCAACCATGGATAGCCCCCACCAGGCCCCCACTCATGTCTCCCACCACCCCCACCCCCCAGCAGTGCAGGGTCACCCTCCACCAGGCCCCCACTCATGTCCCCCTGCACCCCCACCCCCCAGCAGTGCAGGGTCACCCTCCACCAGGCCCCCACTCATGTCCCCCTGCACCCCCACCCCCTGCCACCATGGGCAGCCCCCACCAGGCCCCCACTCATGTCTCCCACCACCCCCACCCCCCAGCAGTGCAGGGTCAACCTCCACCAGGCCCCCACTCATGTCCCCCTGCACCCCCACCCCCCAGCAGTGCAGGGTCACCCTCCACCAGGCCCCCACTCATGTCTCCCACCACCCCCACCCCCCAGCAGTGCAGGGTCAACCTCCACCAGGCCCCCACTCATGTCCCCCTGCACCCCCACCCCCCAGCAGTGCAGGGTCACCCTCCACCAGGCCCCCACTCATGTCCCCCTGCACCCCCACCCCCCAGCAGTGCAGGGTCACCCTCCACCAGGCCCCCACTCATGTCTCCCACCACCCCCACCCCCCTGCCACCATGTGCAGCCCCCACCAGGTCCTCACAATCCCCAATCATGTGCGTAATGGTCAGCCTCCACAGCCAAAAAGCCCTACCAAGTAACCCATTCACCCACATGGAAATGAAAACACATGTTACACCCCCAATGTTCATGAAGCAAATGAACCCATGTCCGTCACACACAGATTTTCAAATTGAATGGGAAAACACACAACATGACATGCATGAAACCAATGAGATGAAACCACACAGTGAACAATGGAAAAAAAAATGTATTGGACAAAAATACGAATGGTAAAGAAAGAAAAATAACTACAATGTAAATGTGAAAAAAAAGCTGCATGTCCACATAAAAACACAAAAGTAGAAAATCAAATCCATAAAATTTTGTCCAAAGTGAAATGTAAAAACTCTCCATGCAACAAAGAACTATGTACAAAAATAACAGTGGTCCATCATCACAACTGAACTAAGGAAACCTCCTAAAAAACCTACCTAAATATCAACTATATACAAAAAGTGGAGCAGTGTCCGTCGACTCCAAATCATAAGAAAAAACAAAGGAAACCTAAAACTAAAGAACTATATACAAAGGCGGCGGGCAAGTCCAGCGGCTCACTCCGTGGTGTTCCGGGCCAGGGCATCATCGAACTCCTGTTCGATGTCCCGGAGGCGGTCCAGTTCCATGGCCCCGAGGGTCCGCAGGGACGACGCCGTGTCCTCCTCCAACCCCCTGCGGATTGCCTCGAGGCACTCGGCCCGCCTCAGGGCCCTCCGCATGGAGTTCTCCGCCCTGACCATTGTGAGCCGCGCCTCTTCCGCCCGCCGCCGCTCCGCACCTATGGCGTGGCCCAACCGCTGCCACACGGAAGACACTCTCTGTCCTGGGTCCTCCTGCCCTCCGGCCGATGCCTGCCCCTCCGATGTCGAAGGCCCCGAGCCTTCATGGCTCCCACCATGTTGCTGCTGCTGCTCTGCCTCTGCCCGTGCACTGCCTCCTGCTGCCTGCACATCCTCCGCCGGCTGGGGTGCAGTTGTTGATGTGGCCACCCCTGCTGGACGTCCGACTCCCGACTGTGGCAGGGATGCCTCCTCCACCAGCCTGGCCGCACTGTCAGAGGCAGCTCCACAGGGCACCCAGGTGACTGATGGGTGGGAAGATGGCACAGAGGACGACTGGCGCGTAGGGGGTCCAGTTGAGGAGGGGGTCGGAACAAGCCCCATCAGACGGAGGAATCCGGTCTGGGTGACCTGTCCCAGCAGGCTGACGTGGTCAACGAGCCATTCGAGATGACGTGCAGTCTCTCCATGAAAAGACTGCAGGTCACCTCGCATGGCCCGTTGACGCAACGCCACACCAGCCAGGACAGGCTCAACCCGGACCTGGATAGCCACGTCCGCAGGCAGAGGAAGGCCAGTTGACGTCAGCTCATCCCCTGCCTGGAAACGGGTCTGGACGTAGGCATCCCTGCTGGTGCAAGATGATGCAGGGACAGGATCGGGGACAGGATTGCACACAGGCACCTCCGCGGCGGCCGGTGCTGCCTCCTGTCCCTGGTCCTGGACTGCACCACTAGCACCAGTGGGATCCCCACCTCCAGACCCCGTCTCTGGTGCTTGCACGGCCTCCTCCTCCACCAGACCCCCCACCAACCTGGATGACTCCGTGCCATCTTCCCCTGTTGGGCCCTGTGGGGTCCCAGCTGCCCCTTCTGCTGCCGAGGAGTCCAACTCCAACCTCCGCCTCTTGGACCTCCCCCCGGCAGCTGCGGCCTGGGACGCGGCACCGGACTCCTCACTCCCCGACGAGATGACAACACGGGAGGGGAGCCGGGCCTTGCGTCTCCGGCTGGCGGTGGGATCCCCGCCGCTGTGCTCCACAGCACCTTCTCCGCCCTCTTCATCAGTTGACGCTGCAGACAGGGAGAAACAAAACACAGGCATCAGGGCACTGTACAATGGACACATACACACATGACAGTTGCACATGAGTGGCATTGGCAAACCTCAGACATGTCATCACAATCCCCAACACACATGTCATTGCAACTCGCACACATGAGCCATACCACAGCCATATCGCAACTGCCACCACCATCCATATACATACAACAGCATGAGCAGCCAAAGGTGACCCAGACATCACATGCAACACAGGAAGTGCACCACACATGTACACACACCACCACACTTGCATGCATGTGTACACCTCTGCCAAGTGTCGCACTGTTCAGACGGGCATCCATGTCACATCTGCCAATCAGGCTTACACATACCGCAGTCACATGCATCCATGTTGCATCACTGTTGCACCCTTGTCAAATACACACACATGCACATGTACACAGTGCTCATACATGCAGCCCAATACAACATACATGCGTGACATCACGGACATGTCTACTTACATACACATACATACAAACATGTGTGCACGCACAACTGCATTTGCCATGCAAGCCTACACACACAAGCACCATCCATGTCTCACACATTACAGCCCTCGCATGTGTCAGCCCCACGGCCATGTACACCCCCACCCATACTCGACCCCATACAAACAGATGTGCAACCTGCACAATACCGAATAATCACCACACGCACTGCTCACAATCAGGATGCATGTACACTCACCGCTCGACTCCAGACGGGTCTGCTTCTCCAGGACCTGGACGTGGAGTGCTGGGGATATGCGTTCCAGGACCCCCATCTGTTCTTCCGACAAGTGGCCCCGGCGCCCCTTGGCATCCGCTGCCTTCAAGAGGCGCCGGGCCTTGTTCAGGGTCCTGGACCTGAAGTCCTCCCAGCGCTTCCTGACATGTTGTAAGTCCCGGACTGCCACCCCCTCCGCGTTGATGGCAGTCACGATGTCAGTCCAGATCCGAGTCCGTCCTTCCTTGTCGGCGCGGGAACTTCCGAAGAGGGCATCATACTGCCCCAGGACTTGCTCCACCAGGACACCAACTTCGGTGGCACTGAAGCTGGTGCCCCTCTGCCTCTCTGGCCGGGGGTTGTCAGTGGTCACAGATGGTGTTTGCCCCGACATGACAACCCCAGAGGCAGGAGTGGGTGGGCAACTGGGCCCTGGGGCTGGGCTGTGGAGCGATGGAATTCCAGTCGGGAGTCTTCGGTACCAGCAGGGGTGGTCACAGCAACAGCACCCCTGTCTGATGTGCAGGCAGCAAATGGCAGTGCACGTGGGCAGCAGGCAGTCAGGCAGCAGCAGATGGTAGGTGGGAGCGTGCTCGGGGCTCTGGGGGGCAGTAGTTCGGCCTTCTGGGCAGGAGCGTGGTTTTCCGTGTGCTTACGCGTGGCCAGCTTGGTACGGAGTGATTTGGCACGTGAAAATCCTGCACGTCAGCGTGAAAATCGAGGAAAGGCCCTTAGCGCGTAAGCGCGTCAGCACGCATACGCGATTCTATTGGACCAAAGGCCCTCAGCGCGTAAGCGCGTCTGTGATGTGACCCGCACGGGTGTTTCCCACACAGCACGTGATGACAGAGCACACGTGGAAAGACTGCACGTCAGAGTCTCATCGCGTGTGATTGGTGGAAATGTCCCTACACGCAGAAGTGACAAAGCGTGTAATTGGAGGAAATGTCCCTACACGCAGAAGTGACAAAGCGTGTAATTGGTGGAAATGGCCCTACACGCAGAAGTGACAAAGCGTGTAATTGGAGGAAATGTCCCTACACGCAGAAGTGACAAAGCGTGTAATTGGTGGAAATGGCCCTAGCGCGTACACGCCGCGTAAGTGACGCTGGACGTGTGGGCCTGTATAAAAGGTACGCGTAGAACACCACTTCCTTGTACATGCTTTTCGTGGAGAGCGAGTGGGTGAATTCTGTACTTCTTGTCGTTTCACACGCGATTTACTTCACGGCGTTTCAAGTTCGTATTCCCTGTTACCTCTGACAGCTTTTTCTCTTCTTTCGCTTTTACTGGTTTACCTGGGCCTGTTCCCTCAAACAGTGTTCCCTTCTACTGTTGTCCTGTCTCCTCAGACAGCGTACAAATCTTCTTTTGGCGGGGGTGTTGCCAACCAAAGGTGCTCCTTTTACACGCTCGTTTACCAGGCAGACGGTGAGTCACGCACGTATCTAACATCTCTGCTTGCCCCGTGTGTAGCCTACCCCTTCAGAGGTCATTCTAGGCTGCGTGTGACACGCATACGTTCATTCTTGTGTTTCTGGGTGCCACAGCGTAGTGCAGGTTTTTCTTTCTGCACACGTGGTCTAGGAGGGGTTGCGTGCACGTCATCTCCCTTTTTTGGGCCTCCTGTGCGTTGCGTGACCCGTCATCTTTCCCCAGGGGTTACATTCAGCCTTGCTAGAGCACTAGGGTACAATTACCATCTGGTACCCAACCCCTTTGACCCCCAATTGCCCAGGACAATAGTCTACATCCACTCCCATACGCACATTAACATCAGTGCCATGGCTGGGAGGCGAGGATTCCGTAAGGGTGGCAAAGGTGGAAGAGCCACAAGTGGTGGCCGTGGTGGATCCGGTAGGGGACGTGGTCGTAACTTGCAGGGTGAGCCTGTCCCCCCATGTGTGGAGGACCAGTCACGGGCACCCATAATCCCCCCACCTCCCCCCCTCCCATTGAGGCTGATGTGGCTGACACCATCCATGCTCAGCCCTTGTTGGACCAGCCCATTGTGGCACCAGACCTGGCTGACTCCATGGCTGACTTCCAGGTCAGCAGGGCTACGACACGTGCGCTGGTGCACGTTGATGCCATCATGCCACGTGGATCTGGGGCAGCAAGGTCATCTGCTGCACCAAGGAGGCAGGGCGGAGAGGCTGCAGGGGCAGCTGCGGCTCCATCCACCCCAGCCCTCACACACCCAGCCAGGACAGTGTCGGTCCTAGTCCATGCTGCTGACATTCCCCCTGACACCATCACACTAGAGCCAATGCCTGCACCAACTCCCATGCTGAGTGTGCAATCCCACACTCCTGATACAGAGTCCACCAGGGCTCCTGCCCCTAGTGTCCAGAGCGGCGCAGGACACTCAGGATCACCACCACCTGCCAAGCGGAAGAGGAAGAGTGCTCGTCCGGCACAGGCTGATGCCCCAGACACGGCTACACAGTCCGGCCCGTCCAGGGAGCCCAGCTTCACGGATGACGAACTGAATGCACTTGTCGAGTATGTGTCCGGACATGACAACGAGATGGTCATTGTTGCAGGATCCAAGACCACACCTGCACAACGCCAGGCACACTGGCAGACCGTTGCGGACATCGTAAGTGCCCTTGGAATTGTGAGGCGCACAGCCAATGATTGCTATAAGCGCTGGAATGACCTAAAGCGCAGGGCAAAGAGTAAGCTGGCCTCAAGTCATGCCGCAACTCTAGTGACTGGAGGTGGGTCTCCAGTAGTAGACATGGAACTCACTCCACATGAGTCAGTCGCTGGGACCTACGTCACGGAGGAACAGATCCAAGGCGTGGGAGATCTGGCTGATTACGAGGCATTGTCCGGTGAGTGCACATGCATGTGTGTGTCATCCATGTGCATGGTGTGTGTGTGAGGGCTTCTGTTTGTGTGCCAGGTGAGAGTGTGTGCGCCTGAGTCGTATGGGTCAGCCATGTGCTTCATGCAATACTTCCTGCGCAGCTGCATTTGGCCATAGCAGTATCCCTTCTGCCAACAGTAGACATCTAGCCCAACTGCACGCCAGTTGCCCTTGAAGTGTCACCTTGCCACAACATATTTGCTTATTTTTCACTGTTCATTCAGTCAGTTTGTTTGCATTCCACCACTTTCACTAGGCATGTCGCTGTCCACTAGTCACATGTCTGACATGGGTATGGTAAAGTGGAGTGACTTTGTTACCTGGATATCATTTGTACACACATGTCCCTGTGCAATTGGACCATTTCAGACTGGCAGCTCCAGGTGAAAAATCTGACCTGTTAGAATTAGAAAAGCAATTACATGCGGGAACTGGACTGAATGAATAGGTGCTGCCCTCCTCTCCATCTTCACTCAATAGCAATGGTACATGCCATCTGCGTGATGGCATGTGTGTTTCACCTGGCAATCACAGGCCAATGTGTGATGCCACTGCCAGGCAGCATGCAGAAAATGTGTTCATCTTCCATCTTGGTGTCATCAGTGTGTGCCATTTGCCTGCACTTCATACGCAGTGAGGGTGCATGCATGGGAGGGTTTTAGTCATGTGGGACATGTGTCAATCAAGTACTGGTTCTCTTGCTTCTCAGCCCTCATTGTGTGCCATGGTGCTAATGCCTGTTTCCATTTCTTTGTTTTCATGTCTTTGCAGGGGAAGACGCACCTGATACTGCTGGGGTTGTGGAGATGGTGCAGACCCAGGAGGGGTCCGAGGGCCGACCAACCACCAGTGAGGGACGTGGTGTGGTGGTGGGGGAGAACCCACAAGTGCTGCAGGTCGTGCTCTCAAGGGGTGTCTCTGGCTGCACCTCCCCCGAGCTGTACTCAGGTGTTGATTCGGATGAGACCTACGTGCCGTTGCAGGTGAGTGATCCAGGGAGGGATTCTGTTCTGTCTCACCCACCTGCACCAGGGTCAGAACCCTCCATGGGGATGTCAGTGTTGGCAGCTACGCCTTCGGTGGTTACGGATGCAGGGTCACACTCCGCGACATCTGATCCTGTTCCTGGGCCAGCAGATCAGAGGGGGAATGCAGTCCTGCAGCCTCAGGCAGTGCCGGCACAGCAAGGCGCAGTTCGCCTTGCCCCAGACAGGTGTAGTGCCTGCCGACGTGGTGGCCGTACGCCACCCGGCAATACCGCATGGGAGCAATCCATTTACGGTATGGCAACCCAACAGGCTGCATCATCCGAGAAGATGGCTCAGGCCATGGATAGGGTGGCCACTTCCATTGTCCCCCCAGAAAGGCTGATGGAGCGACTAGAGCAGGCAACCGACTCCATCTGCCAGTCACACAGGGAGGACATGTTGGGGTCCAACAGGGACAGGCGGGCGGCACTGGCGACTCTGCAGGAGGCCATCTCCATTGAGTCCCAGGGCCACAGGGAAGCCCTGAGGCAGGAGCTCCTTCACCTCAGGACGACTCTTGTTGAGCTTGAGGCTTCAACACACCAAAGGACAGAACAGCAGCTGGAGCGTCTCACCCGTACGCTCTCAGCTGAGATGCAGGCAACGAGGGCGGAGGTCCGGGCATCCCGTGAGTTGTTGCATGGGGACCTCCGCACACTCATCCTCCAGAACCAGACCTACCACACCTGCATGCTTGCAGCCATGGAGGAGCAGACTAGGGCCTTGCGTGGGCTGCCTCCCATAGTGCAACCACCTCCGGATGCAGCTGCACAGGGTGATAATAGCGACAGCAGTGATACTCCCACAATAGGGTAGCCGTGTGGGCCATGAGCCCATGGAGGTGTTTTATCTTCCCAGGATCCACGCAGGTGGGTTCTGGTGTGCATCCTGTCCTCGGACCTCCTGGGTGGCCTCCCCAACCCCCCCGGGCCCATCAATGGCCATTTTTGATTGTTTCTTATTTTTATTTTTATTTTTATTTCTTTTATTCCCAATTTTTTTGGGACGATCTGTTGGCTTCCGTGGTTCCTGTGGGCATACGCTGCATTGTGGCTGGGCACATGCAGGCTTGTAATGTATTTGGTTCAGATGCTTGGGTTTGAGTCACACACACCCCTCCTGCTTCCCGTTTCCATGGGCTTGCAAAGGGTGTGCCCAAGTGACAGTGAATTACACAGTGACGTTGGACTCCCATGAGCTGTGTGGCCAGTCTGTAGTCAATACTGTGTATACATTCCTAGTGCATATTGCTGTTGTGTTGTACACTGCATGTTGCATTGATGTGTAACTCTTCTTCTGTGTCTACCTCCCAATTTGCAGGTCCCTTCCTCATGTCCACACAAGGACCTCTAGTCTGGAGATGGGGTCCATGTTGGCAGCAGTGCACCTACAACTCTACATGGCGACAACACTGCACAGTTGGTAGTGGTGGGAGTGCAGGCATTTCCAGGTGGTGAGACTACTAATATGTAACATTTGTGATGTCATGTTAATGGTAGTACGTGCTCAAGTATGTTGTTGGTCCGGCATTGCTGTGAGCATTTCAGGTGTTGCAGGTTTCTAATAGGGACACTGTACATAGTGAGACTGATGTCATGTTGTGGGGATTACTTTGTTTACCTGCAATTAGCATGACATGGCACGGTGTGTCGTGTGGCGGTGCTGGGGTTGGGTTGGCTGACATGGCACTGTCCTCTTGTTGCATTTTGCAAGTGGGTATTCATTTTAGCTGCTTCAATGTGTAACTTCACAAAACTGCATTGGTGGTGTCTGTGTGGGTAGGGATGCACACATTGTGACACTTCCAGGTGAACAATCTCAGGCTGACATGGTATTCCCGGTTCATTCTCCAGACATTCAGGATCAGTGTCAGGTTGAGTCATCATTGATTGTCAGATGGAATGTGCCAGGGCAGTGTGCACTGCACAGGGGTGTGATTTCTATGTGAAGTAATTAGCCACTAGCTGTGTACGGGCTGCCTCCCCCCGTGCCCTTTCCCCTCCCATGCGCAGCGGCTGTGCATGTGGTTGGGGATGTGGGGCCACCACCATGTCCACGGCCAGGCCCCGGCGTGTTGCAACGTTGTGCAGGGCACATGCTGCCACTATGATCCTGCACACTACTGGGGGAGCGTATAACAGCTGCCCGCCAGAACGGTCAAGGGAGCGAAAGCGTGACTTTAGCACTCCGAATGTGCGCTCCACTATGCCACTGGTTGTAATGTGGGCTGTGTTATATCTTACCTGGGGTGGCGTGGTGGGGTTCCGAATTGGCGTCATCATGTGTGGGCTGAGAGGGTAGGCACTGTCCCCTGTGGAGGTGGTGATTGGTATCATTGGTGGGGTTGTGACCTTGCTCAGTATCCAACATGCATGCATGTGCAGTGGCATACATACTCACCAAGCAGCCATGTATCGCCATGCCGCCCAGCTTCTAGGTCCCGGCTTAGGGTGGACATTCGGTAAATGAAGCTGTCGTGGGTGGAGCCGGGATAGTTGGCATATACTGAGGTGATGATTCCCTTGGCATTACATGCTACCTGCACGTTGATGGAATGCCAGTGCTTGCGGTTCCTATAGATGTGCTCAGATGCCCTGGGGGGACGTAGAGCCACATGGGTGCAGTCGATGGCACCTAGCACTTTGGGGAATCGTGCCACAGCGTAAAAATCCAGGGCGGCAGCATGCCTTTCTGCAGGTGTTCTGGGCAGGTATATGTGCCTGCGGACTGATGGGCGTGCAGTGATGATGTTCAAGACCTGGTGTAGGCAGCGTGACTGGGTGGCCTGTGACACCCCACCCACTATGGCACTTGTCCGCTGAAATGATCCAGTGGCTAAGAAGTGCAGTACATTGAGGACCTTCTCCAGGGGGCTGAGTGCTTGGGAGCACAGGGTGGGTGATGTGAGGTCATCCTCCCACTCACTCACCAGGTCCAGTATAATGTTTGGTGGAAACCTGTACCTCCCATACACCTGGTCATCAGGCATCCCGAAAAGGCTGGTTCTGGGTGTGAATATTCTGGCCCTGACTATCCTCCTCCTCCTCCTTTGGTAGCCCACTGCCACTGCTGCTAGGAACGGTATGTTCATCCTGGCGTCTGAGCTTGTTATTGGTAAAGTCCGCAAATTTATGCTTTGCGCGTGTTCTAGGCGAGCGTGTGACCCGCGCACCCCTGGAATCCAGTTCCCAGTCCAATAGCGTGTGGAAATTCACACGCACCACGGGATACAGGTTCGCTGACGTACTTGCGTGTGTAAGTGCCCGCGCACCCATTAAATACACGTACATAGGCCAATCGCGTGTACGCGCACATTTGTCCAATTACACGCGATGACACTCTGACGTGCAGTATTTCCACGTGTGCCCCGTCATCACGTGCTGAGTGGGGAACACCCGTGCGGGTCACGTCACAGACGCGCTTACGCGCTGAGGGACTCTGGTCCAATAGAATCGCGTATGCGTGCTGACGCGCTTACGCGCTAAGGGCCTTTCCTCGGATTTCACGCTGACGTGCAGGATTTTCACGTGCCAAATCACTCCGTATCAAGCTGGCCACGCGAAAACACACGGAAGACCACGCTCCTGCCCAGAAGGCCGAGTTACTGCCCCCCAGTGCCCCGAGCAGCCTCCCACGTGCCATCTGCTGCTGCCTACCTGCCTGCCTGCTGCTACCGTGCCCTGCCATTTGGTGCCTGCACATCAGCCATCTGCAGGGGTCCAGTTGCTGTGTCCACCCCTGCTGGAACTGAAGACTCCCGACTGGGATTACATCGCTCCACAGCCCAGCCCCAGGACCCAGTTGCCCACCCACACCTGCCTCTGGGGTTGCCATGTCGGGCACTTCCACATCTGGCACCAGTGGCAACCCCAGGCCAGAGGGGCAGAGGGGCACCAGCTTCACTGTCACCGAAGTTGGTGTCCTGGTGGAGCATGTCCTGGGGCAGTATGATGCCCTCTTTGGATCGTCCCGCGCCAGCAAGGAAGGACGGCAGAGGATCTGGGCCGACTGTGTGGTTGCCATCAACGCGGAGGGGGTGGCAACCCGCGACGTCCTGAAGATCAAGAAGCGCTGGGAGGACTTGAGGTCCAGGACCCTTGTGAAGGCCCGGCGCCTCGTGGAGGGGGGCCGGGGCCGCATGAGTTCCATCCAGATGAGGGTCCTGGAACGTGTACGCCCAGCGCTCCACGCCCAGATCCTTGAGAGGGAGGCCCGTCTGGAGTTGAGCGGTAAGTGTCCAAGCATTACTGTGTGAGACAGGGCATGTTGCGGTGTGCTGGTTCTATGATACTTGCCTGTATGTGTGCCATAGGCCATGTATGCATGTATGTGTGCAGGGACATCATGGTAATGCATGTGCAACCAGTGATGTGTGATCCACATGGTTGTTGCATGTGTTGAAATGCCGCATGGGGAGCCCTATGCAGATTTTGAACATGAGAGCATGCCAGTCTCTGTACCTGGACATGGGTGGGGGTGAGGGATGGGTGCTGATGCCAGGTACATATATGGTAGCCATGTCTGTGTGCCTGACCTGCGTGTCTGTGACTTGTGCATGCCATGGATGCATGACACATGTGTGTGACAATGCACAGATTCAGTGAAGCAGCCAAATTACCCTTGTATCCGCTGTGTTTGGTGTGTTTGGGGCCAGATGGATGTGACTGAGGTGAAGTGTGTGCATGTGATAGGCATGAGCCATGATGCATGTGAGTTACATATCATTGAATGTTTCAAGAGTCCATTGGACATGCATGGAAATGTCCATGGCATGCACCATGCCTGTTACTGTGTGTGTTTTGCCTGGACTGACCCATGTGTTGTGGAGGGACATGATGGAAGTGTACTTTGACAGTGGTGCTCATCTGCTATTGCTTCCTGTCTAGGGGACCATTGTACAGTGCCCTGATGCTTGTGTTCTTTGTCTCCCTCTACGCAGCGGCTAGTGAAGAAGAGGGCGGAGACGGCGCTGTGGAGCAAGGCGGCGGGGATGCCCCCACGGCTGCAGCGGAAGGGGTGGGTGAGCCCCCACAGGGGCCTGCTACGGTGGGAGACGGTGAGGAGCCATCCAGGTTGGTGGTTTGCACAGAGGAGGAGGAGGCCGCCACTGGGGCACACATGGGGCCTGGTGGGGGCATCCCTGCTGGTGCAAGTGGTGCAGTCCAGGGCCAGGGGCAGGAGGCAGCACAGGTCACCGTGGAGGGGCCTGTGCATGTCGCTGTCCCTGACCCTGTGAGTGCACCACCATGCACCAGCAGGGATGCCCCGTCCCAGGCCTGTCCGCAGGTAGAGGGGATGTCCATGTCACCTGACTCCCCTCCACCTGCGGACGTGGGAACCCCTGGCCGTGCGGAGAAGGTCCTGATTGGGGTCGCGATGCGCACGGCTGTGATTCGTGATGCCGTGCGTGCTTCCCGGGAGGAGCACGCACGTCATCACGAAGTGCACCGTGCCGACGTGGCCCAATTGGGATCGGCCATGTTCGGGGGTTTCCTGCATGTGTTGGCCAATGTGGCGGCCATCTCCTCCTCTGTGCAGGCTATCCACCAGTCGTTCCCCTTGCCGTCTTCCAGCCCAGATGCCACCAGGGCCCCCTGTGGACCTGCCCCGACCAATGCAGCCAGCTCGGTGGGGATCCCATCCCTGCCACAGTTGGGAGTCGGAGGTCCAGCAGGGGTGGACAACACAGCAACTGGACCCCAGCAGATGGAAGATGTGACAGCATCATCAGGCAGGGCACGTGCACGACGGCGTCGCTGGTTTCCATCAGCCTGGATGCCGTCGTGCTGGCAGAGGCAGTGGCGTCGGAGGCAGCAGCGGGCTCGACGTGGGAGGCATCATGGCTCGGGGCCATCAAGATCAGAGGGGCAGGCATCGGCCGGAGGGCAGGGCAACCCTGGGATGGTGGTGTCTTCCGTGTGGGAGCAGTTGGTCCAGCGGATAGGTGCGGAGCGGCAGCGGGCGGAAGAGGAGCGGCTCGCCATGGTCAGGGCGGAGTTCTCCATGCGTCGGGCGTTGAGGCGGGCTGAGTGCCTCGAGGAAGCTCGCAGGGAGTTTGAGCTGAACATGGGGTTATCCCTGCGAGACCTCGGGGCCAGGACAGAGTCCCGCCTCCAGGACATCGACATGGAGTTCGATGATGCCCTGGCCAGCAACATCAACAAGTGAGCCGCAGGACTTGCCCGCTGCCTTTGTATATAGTTATATAGTTAGTTAGTGTTAGGTTTCCTTTATTTGTTTTTATTATTTTGGACCGCTCGGACAATGGCCACTTTTTTGTATATATTTTTTTCATTAGGTAGTAGTAGGTTTCCTTTATGGTGTTGGGCTCATGGACCCTGGTACATTCCTGTATTTAGTTTGTTTTTTGAAGGAAAATTTTCGTTTTTTCATTATTGTGTTCACCATGTGGAAATGGTTTTTCATTATTTTGCTTCTACTTGATATTGCTTTGGTCAACATTTGTTTTTTTATTCCTTTTTCGTTTTTTGATTTTTACTTTTGTTCTCCAACATGGGCCATTTATTTTGTTATCCACATAGTTGTATGTTTGATTTGTTTACTTATTTTTAATCTTTAATACATTTTTTATTTTTACTTCCACTTGTCTTATTTTGTCTTTGGTTTCATACATGTCATTATATGGGTTTTGACATTCACTTGCAGCCATTGTGTATGTGTGTGTGACGGACATGTGTTCATTTACATACTTGCCATTGGGGTTGTGTCATGTAATTGCATTCACTATGTGGGTGGATGCAATCCTTGCCTGGGTGTTTGTGCTGGGTATGCTGCCCATTACTGCCATGATTGTGTATCGTCAGGACCTGGGGGCAGGGGGACATGGGTGGGGGCCTGGTGGAGGGTGACCCTGCACTGCTGGGGTGTGGGGGTGGTGGGTGACATGAGTGGGGGCCTGGTGGAGGCTGCCCCTGCACTGCTGGGGTGTGGGGGTGGTGGGAGACATGAGTGGGGGCCTGGTGGAGGGTGCCCCTGGTGGCTGGGGTGTGGGGGTGGTGGGAGACATGAGTTGGACATGGGTGGGGGCCTGCTGGCAGGTGCCCCACAGTGCTGGGGGGTGGGGGTGGTGGGTGACATGAGTGGGGGCCTGGTGGAGGCTGCCCCTGCACTGCTGGGGTGTGGGGGTGGTGGGAGACATGAGTGGGGGCCTGGTGGAGGGTGCCCCTGGTGGCTGGGGTGTGGGGGTGGTGGGAGACATGAGTGGGGGCCTGGTGGAGGGTGCCCCTGGTGGCTGGGGGGTGGGGGTGGTGGGAGACATGAGTGGGGGCCTGGTGGACGTTGCCCCTGCACTGCTGGGGTGTGGGGGTGGTGGGAGACATGAGTGGGGGCCTGGTGGAGGGTGCCCCTGGTGGCTGGGGTGTGGGGGTGGTGGGAGACATGAGTGGGGGCCTGGTGGACGGTGCCCCTGCACTGCTGGGGTGTGGGGGTGGTGGGAGACATGAGTTGGACATGTGTGGGGGCCTGCTGGCAGGTGCCCCACAGTGCTGGGGGGTGGGGGTGGTGGGTGACATGAGTGGGGGCCTGGTGGAGGGTGCCCCTGGTGGCTGGGGTGTGGGGGTGGTGGGAGACATGAGTGGGGGCCTGGTGGAGGCTGCCCCTGCACTGCTGGGGTGTGGGGGTGGTGGGAGACATGAGTGGGGGCCTGGTGGAGGGTGACCCTGCACTGCTGGGGTGTGGGGGTGGTGGGAAACATGAGTGGGGGCCTGGTGGACGGTGCCCCTGCACTGCTGGGGTGTGGGGGTGGTGGGAGACATGAGTGGGGGCCTGGTGGAGGGTGCCCCTGGTGGCTGGGGTGTGGGGGTGGTGGGAGACATGAGTTGGACATGGGTGGGGGCCTGCTGGCAGGTGCCCCACAGTGCTGGGGGGTGGGGGTGGTGGGTGACATGAGTGGGGGCCTGGTGGAGGCTGCCCCTGCACTGCTGGGGTGTGGGGGTGGTGGGAGACATGAGTGGGGGCCTGGTGGAGGGTGCCCCTGGTGGCTGGGGTGTGGGGGTGGTGGGAGACATGAGTGGGGGCCTGGTGGAGGGTGCCCCTGGTGGCTGGGGGGTGGGGGTGGTGGGAGACATGAGTTGGGGCCTGGTGGAGGGTGCCCCTGGTGGCTGGGGGGTGGGGGTGGTGGGAGACATGAGTGGGGGCCTGGTGGAGGGTGCCCCTGGTGGCTGGGGGGTGGGGGTGGTGGGAGACATGAGTGGGGGCCTGGTGGAGGGTGCCCCTGGTGGCTGGGGGGTGGGGGTGGTGGGAGACATGAGTTAGACATGGGTGGGGGCCTGCTGGCAGGTGCCCCACAGTGCTGGGGGGTGGGGGTGGTGGGTGACATGAGTGGGGGCCTGGTGGAGGCTGCCCCTGCACTGCTGGGGTGTGGGGGTGGTGGGAGACATGAGTGGGGGCCTGGTGGAGGGTGACCCTGCACTGCTGGGGTGTGGGGGTGGTGGGAGACATGAGTGGGGGCCTGGTGGACGGTGCCCCTGCACTGCTGGGGTGTGGGGGTGGTGGGAGACATGAGTGGGGGCCTGGTGGAGGGTGCCCCTGGTGGCTGGGGTGTGGGGGTGGTGGGAGACATGAGTTGGACATGGGTGGGGGCCTGCTGGCAGGTGCCCCACAGTGCTGGGGGGTGGGGGTGGTGGGTGACATGAGTGGGGGCCTGGTGGAGGCTGCCCCTGCACTGCTGGGGTGTGGGGGTGGTGGGAGACATGAGTGGGGGCCTGGTGGAGGGTGCCCCTGGTGGCTGGGGGGTGGGGGTGGTGGGAGACATGAGTGGGGGCCTGGTGGAGGGTGCCCCTGGTGGCTGGGGGGTGGGGGTGGTGGGAGACATGAGTGGGGGCCTGGTGGAGGGTGCCCCTGGTGGCTGGGGGGTGGGGGTGGTGGGAGACATGAGTTGGACATGGGTGGGGGCCTGCTGGCAGGTGCCCCACAGTGCTGGGGGGTGGGGGTGGTGGGTGACATGAGTGGGGGCCTGGTGGAGGCTGCCCCTGCACTGCTGGGGTGTGGGGGTGGTGGGAGACATGAGTGGGGGCCTGGTGGAGGGTGCCCCTGGTGGCTGGGGTGTGGGGGTGGTGGGAGACATGAGTGGGGGCCTGGTGGAGGGTGCCCCTGGTGGCTGGGGTGTGGGGGTGGTGGGAGACATGAGTGGGGGCCTGGTGGAGGGTGCCCCTGGTGGCTGGGGGGTGGGGGTGGTGGGAGACATGAGTGGGGGCCTGGTGGAGGGTGCCCCTGGTGGCTGGGGGGTGGGGGTGGTAAGAGACATGAGTGGGGGCCTGGTGGAGGGTGCCCCTGGTGGCTGGGGGGTGGGGGTGGTGGGAGACATGAGTGGGGGCCTGGTGGAGGGTGCCCCTGGTGGCTGGGTGGTGGGGGTGGTGGGAGACATGAGTTGGACATGGGTGGGGGCCTGCTGGCAGGTGCCCCACAGTGCTGGGGGGTGGGGGTGGTGGGTGACATGAGTGGGGGCCTGGTGGAGGCTGCCCCTGCACTGCTGGGGTGTGGGGGTGGTGGGAGACATGAGTGGGGGCCTGGTGGAGGGTGACCCTGCACTGCTGGGGTGTGGGGGTGGTGGGAGACATGAGTGGGGGCCTGGTGGACGGTGCCCCTGCACTGCTGGGGTGTGGGGGTGGTGGGAGACATGAGTGGGGGCCTGGTGGAGGGTGCCCCTGGTGGCTGGGGTGTGGGGGTGGTGGGAGACATGAGTGGGGGCCTGGTGGAGGGTGCCCCTGGTGGCTGGGGGGTGGGGGTGGTGGGTGACATGAGTGGGGGCCTGGTGGAGGGTGCCCCTGGTGGCTGGGGTGTGGGGGTGGTGGGAGACATGAGTTGGACATGGGTGGGGGCCTGCTGGCAGGTGCCCCACAGTGCTGGGGGGTGGGGGTGCAAGGGGACATGAGTTGGTGTTCATTAGTTCAAGGAGACATGTGCCTTTGCTGGGGGGCATGCCCATGTTGGGTGGGCTGCCTGCGGGACATGACCAGGGATGCAGGGTAGTCCCCTGTGGTGTGGGCTGCCTGCAGGGGCCGTGGAGGGTGTACAGGGTACACCTGGTAGGACCCACACTGTCAAATCACATGTGGAACTTCCCGCGCACCCCTGAAATACACGCACCCAGGCTATTCGCGTGTGGAACTCCCCGCGCACCCCTGAAATACACGCGCACCCAGGCTATTCACGTGTGGAACTTCCCGCGCACCCCTGAAATACACGCGCCCAGGCTATTCGCGTGTGGAACTTCCCGCGCACCCCTGATATACACGCACCCAGGCTATTCGCGTGTGGAACTCCCCGCGCACCCCTGACATACACGCGCACCCAGGCTATTCGCGTGTGGAACTTCCCGCGCACCCCTGTAATACACGCGCCCAGGCTATTCGCGTATGGAACTTCCCGCGCACCCCTGAAATACACGCACCCAGGCTATTCGCGTGTGGAACTCCCCGCGCACCCCTGAAATACACGCGCACCCAGGCTATTCATGTGTGGAACTTCCCGCGCACCCCTGAAATACACGCGCCCAGGCTATTCGCGTGTGGAACTTCCCGCGCACCCCTGAAATACACGCGCCCAGGCTATTCGCGTGTGGAACTTCCCGCGCACCCCTCAAATACACGCGCCCAGGCTATTCGCGTGTGGAACTTCCCGCGCACCCCTGGAATACACGTTGCCTGCTCCCCCAGGCCCGATCGTGTGAGGAACTTCACGCGAACCCCTGTAATACACATAGCCCGCTACCCCAGGCCCGATCGCGTGTGAAACTTCACGCGAACCCCTGAAATACACGTAGCACGCTCCCCCAGGCCCGATCGCGTGAGGGACTTCACGGGAATCCCTGTAATACACGTAGCCCGCTCCCCCAGACCCGATCGCGTGTGAAACTTCACGCGAACCCCTGAAATACACGTAGCACGCTCACCCAGGCCCGATCGCGTGAGAAACTTCACGCGAACCCCTGAAATACACGTAGCCCGCTCCCCCAGGCCCGATCGCGTGAATAACTTCACGCGAACCCCTGTGATGCACGTACCCTGCTGAAATCGCGTGTTAGACTTCCCGCGCACCCCGGTATACACGCACACGTATTTTTTGTCAGCGGGTGTACGTGTTTGTGGGTACCCCTTTGCACGTCATTTTTCCTGGAGGGCCACAGTATGGGACATTCATCATGGCAGTATATAGGTGCTATTTGTTGGCGCACCTTTTGGCGCACATTTCTTACAGCCGCAGAGATGCTACCGCCTGCTTTCTTGTGGCGGTCGTGTTTGTGCCTGTGCGCTGGTTTGAGCGTGCGCTTTTTTCCCCTATTCTATTCCATGAATACATGTTGTAGGCGAGCGTGTGGGCGTTCCGCGCACTTGTGCCCTGTACTTCCCCCGTGACGCCCACGTTTTGGCAAGTTGTTCCCCATTCCGAGTGTTACGCCCGTGTTCCGCCTACTTTTGTTGCGTGCGCCGCGCTATGTGCAAATTTCGCTGTGGCCTGTGCGATTTTCGCTGTGACCTGGCGCACGCTGTTAGATGGCCTGTGCGCCAACGTGCGCCGCGCACTTTTTTATCGCACATACGCTGGTTTTCTCGCGCACGGCCTTCCATGAATCGACGTGCGCTGCTTTTCGTGCGATTTTCGCAATTGCACTGCGATTTTCGCTATTCCACTGCGATTCGCACGTTTTTGCCCACTTGCGCCGCGCTAATTATTCCATGAATCGGCCTGCATGTCTATATAGTCCGAACAATCTTGTGGGGGATTCACTACTTGGGCTAACACATCTTTGAGCTCTCCACGTAGACCTCTATAAAACAGCGTAATCCTTTTGTCCTCAGGCCATTGAGTTTCCACTATCAGTCTGTTGAAAGACGCAATATAAGCCAAAAGGTCTTGATTACCTTGTCGCAACGAAAGAAGCTCATTGTCCAAGGCCTGCCCCTGTGAATGTCTTGCGAACAGTTTTTCCATACTGAGCTGAAAAGCTTGAAAATCATGGAGGACCGGATCATCTTGATTTACTAGAGGGATCGACCAGTCTGCCGCATTGCCACTAAGGTACGAAAGCACAAAAGCTACTTTAGCTTGATCAGTTGGAAAGGCTGCTGGCCGGCATAAGAAATGCAACCGGCACTGATTGATAAATACTGCAAACCTCTTTGGGTCACCAGAAAATCGTTCGGGCGGAGCCAGAGGTACATTCCCAGCTAGGTTGATCTGCACTGGATTCATAGAGGATGAAGAAGGAAGATTTCCCCCAGATGCGGGTAACGGGGTCTGTCCGGCTTGTGACTGTAGCAATTGTCTAGCGAGATCATCTGTTCGCTCCTTGGAAATAATCAGTTCCCTTCTTAGAGCGTTTGTTTCCTGACAGGCTGCATGCACTTCTGCCCTTAGTTCCCCAAGTAACTGGGCTAGCTGGTCGGTATCCGAGGTTTCCATAGCGCCTGGACGGGAGTTTTGTGGTAGGCTTTGCGTTCTGTAACGCTCACCTGATTCCCGTAGAGGCGCCGGTCTTGACTGGGCGTATACCGTATCTGCAAAGGTGATGTGTAACACACGGCTGGCTCTTTGGGCTGGACCTCTGTGCACTGTATGTCTGACTTGAAGGGTAAGATGTCTGCAGATAGAAAATATGGGATTAAGGAACTGGGTTATTGAATGTCTCTCTCTTCTTCCCTTTCTCTTCTCCTGTAGAACCCCAAAGGTTAACGCTCTCACCTTAGGTAAGTGAACGCCGTGCTCTCCATCTGCCTCGGGGCAGGGTGCTGTAACCAGTTTCTTCACTGGATAAGGGGAGCAGGCCTCTTGACTTCAGAGGACTGCTGTCCGTCGTTTACTGCACGAACGGTAAGTTTCGAGTAATTCTAATGTCTTTAAAGTCTTTAGTAATGATGTTTCTTGTTTTGCAGGGTTCCGGCGATGGCGGATGACGGGCTGAAGTGAGTTGAAGATGGAGCCCGTGTGATGAATAGAAGCGCCTGGAAGCACGTAAGTAAGCGCTTGTTGCCTGCTTCACGATGCGCTCTAACTGTCTTTTTATTTTGCAGGTACAAGTTCGGAGCGGCTGCAGGGTGCCGGAATACCCACTGGGTTAGATGTGGAAAGGAGTAATGGCACGTGAGTATTAAAGTTCCCCAATGTCTTTAAACGCACCTTGTTTTGTCTTTCAGATGCGGGATGCAGCGCCGAAGGCCTCCGGAGCGTGCGAAGAGTTGGTAAGCTTTTGTCTTTCAGATGCCGGAATGCAGTGTGAAGACCTCCGGAGCGCACGAAGAGTAGGTAAGCGCGAGGCGTTGGTGACAGCCGATGGACCAGGTAAGTGAAGAGCTGTCACTGAAGACCGTAATGCTAACCTGTTCTTTCTTGTCTTTATAGGTGTTGCTGAAGACTGGATTCAGGATGGTAAGCCTTTTTCCTTAGGCCCAGGATCAGATGCAGAAGACACGATGAACGTTCTGCTGCAGAGGATGCAGAATAACGCAAAGCAAGATTCATCCATCGGGTGTGGTTTAAATAGCCTCCTGTAGTGCTTAGGTGTCTCCTTCCACAGCCACGCCTAGGTAAGAAAAGAGTTCCTGCTTTCCAGAAGAGTTCCAGTGTTCTGAATCTAGGGAGTGGCTCCTGCCCCACCCAACAGGAAAAGTAGTTCCAAACAGAAGAGGATCAGAGGCTCAACTGGCAGGCAAGTAAGCAGCATGGTCTGCTGCAGGTAAGTCCACCCAAGCATTATGAGCCCAGCGCTTCCAGCGCTGGGACTGGGCATATTTATGAGCCTGGTGCCACTGGCGCCAGGACTGGGTCCAAAAGGTCCCAATTGGGACTGGTTGGCACTCGGAACCTGGGTTATGGATCTGCTTCCACGGGAGTTGGGAAAACCCTGACCTTTTGGAAGCAGAGATCATGACAGGTGGAGACAGTCAGGGTTTTGGTGCTTGGTGATATTTATGTCAATGGTTTACAGCACTATTCTGAAAGGAGGCATGTGGCTCACAATTTCGATGTGAGAGGAGTGGAGGTGGTGTGGAGCACTAAGACTGATCGCAATGTTGCGGAAATTCTCCAAGTTTGCAGATTCATGCGTAGGATGACCAGTCCCCATGTGGTACTTTTGCACTATGGCGCTAGCCATTTGGGCTACGTGAGTTCACATACTTTGTTGGAAGATCTGGAACAGTTGGTGCAAGCAGTCATTAACATATTTCCAACTGCGAAAGTAATTTTTTCTGGCTTACTCCCTAGAGGAAAATGGGACAACAGTTCTGTTTTCTGTTGTGATCAAAGTATTGGGAGGTGTAACATCAATCGTGGAATGCATGCTTTCATGTTACGAGCTGGTATGTTTTTCTGCAGCCACAAGAACATTGTTCCCGGTAATGCACCTTATTTTGAAGCAGATGGTATTGCGTTATCTTCTTTGGGAAATGCCATGTTCTTTTGGAATGTAAGGCTTGCTTTGGAGAAGGTTCCGTAATGATTGTAGTACTAAAGTATGAAGAAAAAATATTTTAAAAATAAATAAAATAACAGGTGTCTGTAAGGCATCTGGCCAAAATCAAAAATAAATTGCTCTTTTCAGAGCCCACCTTCAAGGGGAAAAGTGGAAGAATATTTAAATGTACAGTTGTCACGCTCTTATACTGTACGTGTCCGCGGACATGGCGGTAGTCTGCAGGCAGCACGTATTACAAACGGGTTTCTGGGGTGGAGATGCATGAAAATGAGAAGGTGCGAAAGTAGGGATTGGTCAGTAAAGTTCAGTGGGTGTGTTTTGAATGGAGAAATTTAGTGGGAACGTCTTTTCCCTGACAGGAGACTAGACAGCCATGGCTCTGTGTGCGCGAAAACAGATTATCTGGATTTTGGGAGACTCATGGATACACTGGTTGAAGGTGCATGCAGAAAGTGGCGGTCTATCTGCAGATCTTGGATTTCCATATGTGGAAGTACATTGGCATGGAGTGCCTGGAATGAAATGGCTGGTCTTGGTACTTCTCTGTGCTATGTTACAGACAGAGCGTCATCCTGATATAATTATCATTCATTGCGGAGGAAACAGGTTATGCCATGTCTCTGGAATTTCTTTGCAATTTGCAATGAAGGAAGGACTTGCGAAGGTCATGGACATGTTTCCAAATTGCCAAATAGTTTTTTCCCGTATTGCACAAAGACAAATATGGCTGCATTCTTCTGCATTTGGTCCACAAATAGAGAAAGCGAGGCACAATGTCAATAAGGCTGTTTGTGCCTTCCTAAGAGATGTTGGCATGTTCTCATTCCACAATAAAAAAAAATTGTTTCGCACACTTTCATTTTTCGCAGAGATGGAGTCCATCTCACATACGCTGGCAATCAGATTTTTCTTCGCAATGTACAAAATGCATTGCAACCTTTTTTGGATTCATAGTCACCTATTTGGCAATCCGTTTTTTCGATTCCACAGTTTTTGAAACACACAAAACACCACCGAAAGGCTCTTTTGAGAGCCACCACTTACTCCCAGTGAAAAGCGCATTGGTTTTGCTCCGCTTGCACCCTCCATTTTGTGCGTCTTACGACTGTCCGCAGACTTTTTGAAAAATGCACGGGGGCCTACACTGGTCACTTGATAGTTCTTTTGTTAAGCTGAAAAAGTCAGCTCTGAAAAGAGCCTTTTTTTACATTTGTTGTTTTCCAGTTTTTTGCTTTTCAGCACACAACACACTAGGAGAGGAGGGTAAAGGAGGGTAAGGAAGGGACACCAACCACGGGGATAAGAAAGGGCAGGTGGAGAGAGAAAGATGTAGGGTATGCTTTACTTAGGTAGGGAGCAGTTCTTCTGGTGCTCCGTGACCATAGTCTCAAAAGCACTTCGAAGAGTCTCCCCCCTGCAGAGTACTGCGTCGCAGTACATACACAATATTGTGACCCTGGCAAGGTAAGGGTCAACAGCATTGCGGATGGCCTGTGAAGCAGCTGGAGGGAATGCGCTCCCCCACAGGAGTATCTCTTGTGGTGAGAGGATCGGACACGGAGGATGCTGTGGAGGAACTCAATCTACTACGTTCTTCCATGGTACCACCTTGCGAACGTCCACACTGTGGAACAAAGGTAGATGTTGCTTCATGGTTGTCGTACCAAAGCTGTACGCACCAGGTCTCCCGTGACTCAGCACCAAGTTGCACTTCTTACACATGACCTGGTTCGCACATGCTTTTGGTACGTTTCCAAAAACGGTAAACAACCGCCACACCCACGACTCCCGGCGAGTGCTTGTAGTGCAGAGTTCCTCCACCTCATTCTCTTCTTCCTCGCTCTCTACATCCTCAACCGTATTTCCCTCTGCAGGCCCTTGGGGAGGTAGTGGCGGTGCAGAGTTGGGGTGTGGTGCTGAGCCTAATGAAGCAATAGCAGCCATGGATGCCATAAGGATTAGTCGGCTAATGTTCACTACAGCAGTAAAAGCAGCACAACTCAATCTGCTATAGCCAGAAGCGCAATGAAGATGAGCTTGTGGGTGTGGCCATTTATAGGGGTGGAGGGGTGCGGCTCGTGATCATATCGATCACTCAAAAGCGTTGCATAAATTCTACACAATACGTTGAAAGGTAGGGCCATTGTATGTGACATGTGAAATGGTTATTTTATACTGTAAAATACTTTCCCATGTTTGTATAAGTTCTTTTGAAATGTTGTGTGAGCAGACAAACTGCGCAAAGTAGTCCAGACGCTCAGTGTGGGTGCGGTCACATGATGACATCATGAACACATCCGTGAAGGAAATTGGTGCTCCCACTGGACAGCAAATGCAGAGTAACGGACGTGCGCATGCGCACGGGTGTTCTACGGACAGTGGTCGGGTCCTTAAACTAATTAAAAGTGCGACACAAGTGACACGGACAGTTACGGACAGGCACGATGTTCGCAATACTTATGGGTGTGGTGCGCATGTGCGTACATGATCTGCTGACTGTACGGACGCGTACAGTGTCCTTAGGACACCTGCATTTTGTTTGACTAAGGACATGCCGGCCACCGCGCCTGTTATACGGACAGTTCCATCTTGGGTACGGACGGTACGGACAGGTAGAGTGTCCTTAGGACACTCCCATTTTCTTCATTTACAAACATCCCGGACACCTGGTGTGTTGTAAGAACATTTCTTATCTTGTTAGTGAGCCGTACAGAGAGGTATAATGTCTTTAGGACGCCCCATTCTGTTCATTTTTGATCATTTGTGATGCAATCTTTTATGCCCTGGGTGGTAGTGTTAGCAGTGCACAGTGGTGCGGGCAGTTATGGTTGCTTAGCCTACCATAACTGGCGAATTTCAGGGGTTTTTCGGTTTTACTGTGAACTGTAATGTCACGTTTATAAAATTATTTTAGTGAATTTCACAGGTTTTTAGTAGTGCAACTTAACCATAACGTCCCATTAACAAAGTTTTTTTTTAGTGATTATATATATATATATATATAGTAACTGGATTTCATATAGGGGTGTTAAGGGATTCCTGAGACGAAAAGCTAATAAGAAGGGCGTGTATTAAGCTCTGAGAAGACAGAGCCAATAAGAGATGAGATACATTTACTAAGAATAGTAAAGGAAGACATACGTAAGTGAAAAACCTAAGTGCACATGTGTATGGGGATGAATATATTTTTATACATTTTACTGCATGTTTAAACTCTATATAAAACGACAAACAAAAATAAATACATAAAAGTGATTTTTGGTACACTTTTTAAATAAAGTATTGACATCAATCAGAAGGTCAAACTCAGATTAAACTAGTATATAAAGAAAGAAAAGAAGCTTGAGATACTAAAAAACCAAGAATGATATCAAAATAATTGATAGAAAGTGTAAATGAAGGAACGAGAAGAGTAGTGGTGTAAAACATTCTCAAAATATCTTGATTCATGGATTATGAGCGGCGACTGATGGTGCTTGCTCAAAAAGATGAATACAATATTTTGGCAAACCTAGGAAGGAAAATAATAGACTGGGTAAGTATTGAAAGTCTGAATTGGCTTGTCACCATGGAAGACACACCACTTTCACCCTTATGTAGAACATTGCCGAGACATACAGCCAAAATTAGAAAATATCATTCCGAATGGATCAAGGGCACAACTAATAAAGCACTTATGTCATGGCATCAAGAGGGTTCATTATTGAAAATGATATTGCGTCACATGATGACATACTTACATGCCACTCAGAAAGGAAAAAGGTTAGAGAAAATGTTGGCAGTTTTAGAACCCTGGAAAATGTATCAGAGTGAGAAAGAAGATCCAGCTGAGAGAGGATATATGCTTAATCAGAATCAAGGAGAAGATGTAATACCTTTGGCCCCTATTTTGCTTCCTGAAAAGCAAGATGGAAAGGTTGAAGAAAAGGAATTTTACCCTGTAAAGGATACAATGCAGAAGCAGGGTACGGTAATCAAATATATGAGCTCCCTGCTTACAATAGCGAACACACTTCAGAAGAGAGCGGGAATAGAGAACAAGAAAGTATATTAACACGCAATGAAAATAAACAGTGTGATGAGAGAAAAGAAAGGCAAGACAAACAAGTAGAGATAGAGGAAAAAGCAGAAAGACAGAAGGGAACAAAGGATACAGCTAAGGGCATGCATGACAATAGTACAGAACGAATGGATGAGAGGACAAATATTGCTCAAACTAGATGAAAAGTGAATTGATGAAGTGTGGGAAAGATAGGAAAGGGAAGAGAAGACAAAAGAGAAAATAAGAAAGAAGAAGAGAGATTATACAAAGAAGAAAGGGACAACAAGTATAAGCAAAGGGAAGAAAAACCAAGGTGTGAAATAAGAAAAGAGAAGGAGAGATTGGAAGAGGAGAAGCAAAAAGAGGCAGAAGCCCAAAGATTGAAAGCACGTAGGTTGCAACGAAGGCGAGAGAAAGGGGAATTAAGGAGAAAAAGGGAAGAAATGGACAGGAGTAGGGATTTAGAGATCACGAAGTAGAATATTTATGCCACAGAAGTATAGTACCCATAGAAGCACAAGAACAATTGGAAAAAGAAAGAGGGTCACAAAAGCACCATAGGGATTTGCTAGGAATGCCGTGGTCAGCATGGGCTGGTGTACAGGACACAGAAGACAGAGCAGATGCTTGAGAAATTATATAGGCAGATGAGAGACGGAGAAAGATATGAGACTCAAGAGAACATTGAAAGCTTCCGACTAACGGGAACTGAAGGTAAATCAAAGTGCGCTCTAACAGATGAACATAGTGCAATGTCCCTAAGTAGCTTAGATCTTGATGATATAGAAGAAGATAACGGCCACACAAGCTGGGGCATAATGATGTCAGGTGAAGAAAGAGAGGAGAAGGAGAGGGCAAAGAAAGAGGGTGCGTACAGATTTTCAAGGGTTTCGAGCACAGATAAAGGGGTAAAATGGTCCGATTTCGAGGACCCCATGGAAAAAATACCAGAATCAACACCATATGTTGAACGACTGCAAGCACGGTCATGTAGTGCAGGGGCTATATCCCCACCTTATATAAGCAAATGAAGGGCATTGCCATGATTACAACACTACTTGGAAAACAAGGAGCGGGTTGGGTACGATCACAAATCAAGATTGTTACAATTCCCACTATTAGAGAAAGGGCGGTTGACCACAGTATATACTGTGGCCCCAGATGTATAAAGAGAATTTAAAGTGTACGCTCCCAAGTTTAACTTCGGGCACTGTAAAATGAATTTCTGAACTAGAGAACAGAATGTCAGGCGCAACCTTAGCTATAGGCGCTATTAAAAGCCTATTATCAGCCATCATAGGGGAGAGAGCTGACAATGTGTGGAAAAGAGCAGGGTATCCTTAAGTCACTGCGCAAAACACAGTCCATGATGGAGCACTATTTAATAATTGTAGAGCAGATGTAGGGTGATCACTTAGAATTCAATATCCTGATACATTGGATATTGAGGGAATAATGACTATGAATCTAGTGGAGACTGAAGACCCTATTGCCTTTATTTAGGAGATTCAGGACAGATGGAATTTGGAAACGCATGAATCATGGGATAAGACAGTAGCATTATTTTACCATATCTTGTGTCAAGGACTGCCAGAACCAGTGCAACGCCAACTAAAGCAACCGGTAGGAATGGAAGCGAAGCCATGGCCAGAGATACAATTGGTAATTGTACACTGTTGTAGAATCTTAAGGGAGAAAGACACAAAGAAAGCAGAGGGAAGAAAACAGGAAGAGGCGATGTTGGTGCAGAAAACAGTATCAAAATATACCATAGATGGGGCAGCATTGACAAATAAGGTGGGAGTGACAGCACAAACAGTGCAGTTGCCACAACAGAATCCATAGACACAGGTACACCTGATTTACAACTGCTGGTGGTCACCTCTGAACTAGTGGATAGATTTCTGCTGTTTAATCTTTATAATAGACCTAATGGGGGCTCAGGGCTAGAAACACTATTGAAGCTTGAGGAATTATGTAATTCAGATCTGCACCAAATACTAGGAAGCCTGTATGTTTTGGTTGCGGGTGATATGACTCTGTAACTGGAACCTCTTTTGGCCATGGAGGAACTTTGGGAAGATCAGGACTCTGACTGGTCTATTCCACCCGTGTTGTCTACACCTATCCAGAGAGTTCACAAAGCGGCAGTGAAGTCTGCATGTATCATTACCAATCTGAACCTTACAGCTTGTAATGGCAGATTGGTAGGTGACCAGCCGGCCCAAACAACTTCTATGGTCCACCAGACCAATCCCATATCGATTACTTTTTTATTTAGGCCAGTAACTGGTTTAGGACCAGGGATCTGGTCGTAATTGATCGGAGTGAGAGCGACCACAAGCCCCTATCCCTTAGTTGCGATCTGGATAGTGGTGTGCCTTATGGAGGGCCATTATGGGGGCCTAGCCAAAATATCAATGTGGAGGGGCATGCCAGAAAAACCTTTAAATGGGTGCAGTGAATCGGGAGGGATGGTAAAAAGGACACTTACGCGGCCATTGTGGACAACATGGGTACTATCTGTGCTGGTAGCCTGAGTGATGGGGCAATGGTTGCGGAATTCAAAACCCTGTCCAAGTCTCTAATACCATTCCTGACTATTCACTGGGGGAAGGTCAAATCAAGGTTAGAGAAAAACAACCCCTGGTATGATGAGGAACGCACAGTGGCAAAAAGAGAGATTGTGCTCCGCGTTAGGTCCCCTAGTCCGATGGACAAAGGTATGCTACAAGCCAAAAGATTAATGTATAAACAGCTTCTATTCGCAAAGAAGAGCACATGAAAAAGGGTCCAGGGAAGGATAGTTTGAGACAATGGTTCAAAAAGATATGTCCAGATGCTGGAAATTGGTTACCCCCTGTGCCCTTGGTGGAGAACGGTCGTTGCAATGCTATATATATGGCGCTGTCTGGCTGTCCCACTTTTCTAATTTATACACAGATGTAGGTTATTCATCAGAGTGAGATGGAAGTAAGGACCTGCCGGCTTCTCCCACCTAAGGGGCATTGGTTATCAATAATAAGGAGGTGGGAGAGGCTCTAAGCTCTCAGAAACTGGGTAAAGCTGCAGGCCCTGATATGATAACATTGGACTTCTAATGGGACGAACCATCCCAGTATATAAGAAGGGAGGTAAGGAGTGGACCAAAAACTACCACCATATATCCCTCCTGGACTGCATTGAGAGGACATTTGGCAAGGTTTTGCAAACCAGATTGCAGGGATGGGTGGATGACTCTGGTATTATTAGCACTGCTCAGGCAGGGTTTAGAGTGGGTAGGAGAACTGTTGACCATTGTTTTCTATTATTGTTTTCTATTATTCCTTCTTATCCAAACGTTACTCAAAATGAAGTTATATATTATTTTCCTCGACCTGAAAACAGTGTTCGACTCAGTGCCCAGAGAAACCTTGTGGCAGTTCTTGACGAATATAAATGTTCCCTAATAGAAAAAATTAAGCAGCTCCATGAGAAAACCTGAGTGCCAAGTCCCCATGGGACAGGAGGAGAACAAACTAAACCATTTGAAGAAAAACTGGAGGGTGCGCCAAGGTTGTGTCCTGGCTCCGCTCCTTTTTCTGCTTTATATTCAGGAAATTGTGGATGCCTTGGAACAGGTAGCATGGGATGCGCCTAGAATTGCATCTACAAGGTGGCCCACCTTATTTTCCGCTGATGGTGCGGCAATACTTTAAACAACCCTGAAGGTGCTGAAAGTAGCTCTTGGCAGCTTCTTGGGGAAACGCAAGGACCTTGGGCTAGAATTAAATATGACTAAAACAAAAGGTAATGGTTCTTAAGCCACAGTTTACCAAATCCTGCGAATTGGAGCAAGTTAGGTATTTTGATTACTTGGGGATTAGATTCAACAAAGTAGGAGGTTGGGCTGACCAATTGATGAAAGCTAAGGTTAACCTATCCAAGTATAGTGGGGGCACCTCTTCCTTTTTTCAGAGCCATGGTAGTGGGGTAATCTCTCTGGCTATGGAGTTGTTTGACAAGCAATCCCTTCAAGCAGTGTTATATGGTGCTGAGATATGGGGCTGTACACTCCCACAAAAGACCTATCCATAATTAAAAACACCTTCATTAAGATATTGTTGTTACTACCTAAAAATGCCCTGACGTAATTGATCCATCTGGACCTGCAGACATGGCCCATAGCCGCACAGATTGCCTGCCCTAAAGCCAGTGCTGTACTGGGTACAAATCTGGTCCGGCCCTGAATTGTTCCCCTGAAGAGCTGCGCTCAGAGACTTTCTTAAACTGGATGGTGCAGCCAACTGTGGGTGTGGCGGCATGTGAAATCTATTCTAATAGGGCTGAATGTAGAATCCCTCTGGACCGTCCACTCAGAATGCCAGCATGAATCCAAAGTTGGCCTGAAATTAAAGGCTAAGCTTATTGACAGGACCAAAGTCCCTAGGCCGTGTCTTGAAGAACTACTCAGAATCCCTACCTATTAAACATGATGGGGAACTGTAAGGACATCTGGGATGAGATTCACCCACCCTATGAGTACTCACTTTATGTATGCTTTAGATTAGGGATTCTATATACTGCTTACTACACTCGCCTATGGTCTGATTCTAATTTCGATGTCTGCCCTGTCGAGCATCTGATGAAACCCTGTTGCACTTTATGTTAATCTGTCCTGTCTCTCGATCCATGAGACGTAGGTATTTGAGGCCTATCTTGTTGGAGTTGAGTCTAAGAAATACACGTATTGCCATGATGTTCGTATCCTGTTCCTTGGACTGGAACGTAATTTTTTCTACAGCTAGATATGGGCATCGTGCTTGGCTCTTAAGAAGTAGATTGTTGGGCATTGCGTGATTATGTAAGTGACACTTCCGAGAAGCTGCAAGCTTGCTCTCCTCTCAGAGGTTTCATTTTGAGATCCTGCTTCCAGGAGGTTTTTATTCCCAATTGTTTCCTTTTGTATAACTAGATTGCTTCCTTTTGTATAACCTCTATAGTGTGTGTGTGTGTTTTAAACCTGTTTTAACCCTACCTAGTAATATTTCATGTATACATCATATTGATTGGAATAAAGCTTTAAAAATGAAAATGAATGAATAATGCAGCATATGTGATGTATCAGAACGGGTATCATTTTATGTCGAGAGGCAGAGGGAATGGGCTTCAGCGAGGAGGAAGAGGTGGATTTCAAGACCCTAAAGAAGGAGGACGATTTAATGATGGACCGCCACTGCAATGTTGGCGCTGCGGTAAATTAGGACATTTAGTTCGATTATGCAGCAGGGGAGGCATGCAGCAACAGAACTGGCAAACTCCAAGAGGGGGGGTGGGATATGCTCCACAGTATAATACAGATTCAAGTATAGCAAATACAACAGGTTCCAATATAGATACAGATACAGCCACCACATGGGCAGCAACAGCAAGTGCTTATGAAGATGCAACAGGCACCGATGCAACCAGTACAATATATTCCAATGCAAAAGACAGGTACATCACAATGGCCCATGGATACAGGAGCCACGCAGGTAGCTACACCCAAATCGGGGAGCATGACTGTGGTGGGAGGAAATCCTTTCACCAGTATGGGGAAGAATTTATATCCACAATAGGACAGCCGACAGAAGGACCTGATGTGTTCAGTGCTATCTATAACACTAGGCCCCAGAGAGGAGCCAGGGATCAAGGTGACGATAGGGAGCAAGATGTTTTCATTTCTTGTGGACAACGCATTCCTGTGTCCGTGAGGGAAACTATCTACTGTCAGGTGTTGTCGTGAATGCGCAGGGATTTTCTGGGGCAACACATTTTGTTCCATTTACAGACGAGTTACTGATTTGTATAGGTGAACACGACATGTGTATGCCATTGATCTATTGTAAACAAACGGTGATGAACATATTAGGACGTGACTTGATGTCAAAACTGAACATGATGATATCTTTCACTGATGAAGGAATAGTGTGTTCCACTCCAGGAATACATTATGTAAATGTGAGGGAGCTCATACTAGCATTTACAGGAAAGAGAGCTCTACGAGGAACATCTATAGACGAGGAAGTGTTTTTTGTATGGAGTGACACTTTTATTATCATGGTTGCCTAAACTGATTGGCAAGATGTTGAGGATACCTGATACATTTGTGTTCAGGCCAGAGATTCCTATGGATGATGAGGAAGGGCATATTATCCCTTTAGAACTAGAAGAAGCAATAGTAAGAGAAGAAAGGGTGATGCTTCATGGGATAGGCGATGAGGGAAGAGGACGGAGAACGGAGATAGCCCTCAATGAAGGATACAGGTTGACAGATTTGACTGATGAGGAACTATTTAGGGATGACAGTTCAAGTGAGGAGACAGTATGTTTCATAAACCTTACTTATTTGATTAAGGTAGAGAATTTAGAAATACAACAGAGAATGGCATTGGTAAAAAAGAAACCGCCATTTTTTCAAGAAGACTTGGGAAAGGTGCCAAATATCATATGGACAATGAGTCCATATGACGTGGGGCTATTGAAAGGAATAGGAGCAGTGAAAATTAAGCTGAAACCAGGAGCAATTTTGCCATGTGCAAAACAGTATCCCTTGTCTAAAGAAGCGATTAAGGTATATTCAAATCCATATCCGCTTTAATGAAGCAAGGCATGTTGGTAGCATCGGATTCTCCATGTAACACAGCTGTGTAACCTGTCAAAAAATGAACGATGGAGTCTTGGAGATTCATACAGCATTTCGGACCTCTAAAACATATAGTTGAAGCAGAATTTTCTTTAGTACAGAACCCTGCAACAATATTGTGTAATATTCGGCCAAAATCAAGGTATTTCACTGTTGTAGATCTAAAAAATGCATTTTTCTCAATTCCACTTCATTAAGACTCACAGGATATAACTTTCTTTTCATATAGAAAAATCCATCTGAAACATACTCGTTTGCCACAGGGGTACTGTGAGTCCCCCTCAATTTTTAACGGAGTACTTCAGATGGACTTTGGTAATGTTCGACTTGAAAGTACCATATTTCAAAACGTTGATGACATTTTAGTGTGCAGTGAGAGAGAGCAAAGGTGCAGAGAGAACTCTGTCAAGATTATGACTATATTGGCAGAGAAAGGGTACAAAGTGGACAAGGGAAAATTACAATATTGCCAAGAAGTACTGAATATAGGGCAGTGACACCTGAAAGGGCAGAGCCCATTATGAGGACTGAACAGCCAAGAATAATAAGACAAATGCAACAATTTCTAGGGCTATGCAACTATTGCAGGGCCTGGGATTTAGATTACAATGCATATATATGACTACTTTCAAAAGGACTTAAGGAAGCACATATGGCCAAAAATAAACTAATATGGACAGAAGGGATGACTGGAGGATTTCAGGAATTAAGAAAGGTGATCAGTACAGCCCCTGTGTTAAGAATTCCCAAGGATAGTGAAGATTTCTATTTATTCTCTCATTGAAATGGAGAGGTAATGATGGCAGTACTCACCCAGAAAACAACATTAGGACATGGTCATAGACCATTGGCTTATTACCGTAGGATCTTGCATCCAGTCATGAAAGGGCATTATCATTGTGAGCAATCTTTAGCAGCAGCTGCCTTTGCAATTGAAAAGGCTTCAAGTGTGACCATGGGGTGTTCAGTAACACTGTTCTTAGAACATGCATTATTTCAGTTTTGGAAAAACCTAAAAGTAAATGGACTACACAAAGAGCATCAGGGTATGAGGTAATTATTCCAAACCTCACAATTAAAATTGTTAGGTGTAGTGCAGTGAATCCAGCAATGTTTATTGCTGAGCCAGTGGGAGACAATGATGATATGCATGACTGTACTACATATACCAAGTGTTATGATGATGTTCCCCAAGTTAGAGAAAATGCTCTAGAGAGAGGGGAATCAAGAATTGACCAAAAGAGTTGGGCAAGATATACTTAATCAGCAGTGGTAAAATTAAACTGAGAGGGTACATTTGGGGTAATGATCAGTAGGAGAGTGTACCAAATTACTCAGCACAGGCTGCAGAATTAGCTGCACTTATTGATGTACTGCAAAGCTTTGAGATTGAGGAAGTGACAGTGTACTCTGACTTCGCCTATGTGACGTCAACTATCCACGCAAGCTTGTCACACTGGAAAAGAAGGGCTTCCTCCACACAGACGGCACTCCAGTGCAACATGCAGGATTATTAGAAAACCTAATTGAAGCATTGAATTTCCCAGAGACCATAGTGATTTTAAAATGCGCAGCCCATTCAAAGAGAACAGATTTAATCTCTAGCAGAAACGAAGCCGCAGATTTAGAGGACAAAAAAGCAGCCTATAATCCAACTATATCTGAGTGTGAGGTAAAAAATATAAGACAGCCAACAGGGTGATGCATGCTGGCTAAGGAATGATTCAATATGACATCCATTGTACAGTTAATCAGAAAACAAGGACAAGCAATGCTAGAAGAGAAACAGTTATGGAAAAAACAGGGATCTCTTCTATCCCCTACTGAGGCAACTTGGAGACAGGGTAGCACAGGAAAGCCAGTTATGCCTCTAGCACTATTGAGGGTAGCGTTGGAGAAGCTTCACTACCCAGCCCATGTGACTCGAAAGAGTCTAGCTGCTACTATTGCAGAAGAATGGTTCATACCGAACCTATATGAACATGTGGCACAGTTCATTATAAACTGTTTTGTGTCCCAGAAATGCACTGCAGGACACACTCTGCGAACAGTGAGAGGAGTAATTCTCAGACCAAGTGGGCCATTCCAGCATCTGCACATAGATTGTGTAGATATGTTGCAGACAAGTTCCTTGTACGCAAAGTTTTTCCAAGATGGGGTGTGTGCAAAGTTTTGCGATCTGACAATGGACCGCACTTCGTGAATGAGCTATTTGAAAATATAGTTCTGCTATTAGACATTAGGCATAAGTTTGCTTCTGCTTCTCATCCGTAACCAAATGAAATTTGTGAGAAACTCAATGGCCTTTTAAAAGAGAGGATAGCAAAAATAAAAACCACTTTAAAGAAGGGATGGCTTCATTGTCTACCGCTTGCTCTATATGCGCTGCGGATCCAGCCTGGCTCAGATCCCCATCTGATGCCTCATGAGTTGGTGACTGGACGCTGCATGAGAACTCTCACTCCCCCAACAAAGGCAAATATAGATGCCCACATTGTAGCAAGGGCTCCAGGCAATGAAATGCGTGATTATCTAAAAACAATAACTGCAAGTGTTGCTTTTTTTGTAAATTTAGTTTTAAGTTTTTGTTCACTGCAAGTCACATTACATAATAACATTTACGAACACAGGAATACAGAGCAAGATCGGAGGATCGATATTATCAAATATATACATTTCAAACTTATGTCCGTTCTCGTGCTGCTTTCTTTCAACATGACTTTCCCCTCTCCCCTGCCCCCTACGGTCTAGTCAGCACCCAGAAGATTCTTATGGTGTGGATCAATGGGAGGTCACAGTTTTCTGTTTATGGGGATTTCCCGTAGGGGAAGCACTCATTGTCTCTTCTCATAACTCGCCCGGTCGCATTGTTTACCAATGGTTCTGTGGTCCTTTCCCCTGCTTCTATTAGTTCTTTGTACATTGCTGATATTAGACCCTTCATTTCCGTCCTAGTGTCCAATAGCTTTTCGAAGGGGGTAAGTTCTCTCCTCAGCTTGGTCTTCCATACTGGTCTCGTTAAGATACCCTATATCTGTATGTATTGGAAGGTAGACAGAGGGCCTATTCCCAGGGCCTCAGTCAGTTCTGGGAGTGAAATGAATGAGTCACATTTTTGTAGTTGCCCCACCCTCTCTAGGCCTGCTTCGTACCATGTTTGGAATCGTTCTACGTTCGGGATGTGGTCATTGATTCCGGGGGACCATAGGTGGCTTAGTGGAGATGGCCCTGTGGTGATCTTATCCATATCTTTACCTTTTCTCCAGGTGTCCCATATAGTACTCAGTATTGAGTGGCCTTTGAGTCTATTTTGAAGCTTTTTCTTGGGAGCCCAGAGCCATTCCGAGACCGAGACAGTGGCCGGTCCTAGGTAGTGATTGTCCATGTGGACCCATTGGGTGGTGTTATGGTTTCGTAGATGAGGTACCAGGACGCGAAGCTGGGCCACCTCAGAATATTTTCTTAGGTCAGGGAGTCCTACCCCGCCCTTGTCTTTGGAAAGCGTCAGAGTGTCATATGAAATTCTTGCTTTCTTCCCCTGCCAGAGGAATTTCACTATGGTTTTCTTGGTCTCAGAAAAGAAGCCTCTGGTATCATAATGGGTAACATTTGGAAGGGGTACAAGAACCGGGGGAGACTTACCATTTTGATGGCGTTAAGGCACCCCAACCAAGATATCGTCAGCTTGTTCCATCTTGCTAGATCTGCACGGAACCGCAAGAGGAGAGGGGGAAAATTGGCTTTGTATAGGTCGGCCAAATCTTTGGTAATGTGTATACTTAGGTATTTTAGTTTCGAGTGTTCAATCTTAAGGCCCAATGGGGAAAACCTGGTTTAATTCTCTCCTTTCTGTCCCTGTTGAGGGAATAGGGTAGATTTTGTTTTGTTTACCTTGAACCCTGAGAGTTGACCATACTCTTCTAATAAGAGGAGGGCTCGGGAATGGATGTCATGGGGTTAGTTATATGTAGAAGGATGTCGTTTGCATAAAGAGCTACCTTGTGTTCCGTCGCTCCCAAGTAGATACCTTCTACCATGGGATCATCTCTTAACGTTTGTGCCAGGGTTTCTAGGGAAAGTGCGAAAAGGATTGCAGAGAGAAGGCACCCTTGTCGTGTCCCACGTCCTCCATATTGTCTAGCCGTTGCGTGATTTTATCTATCTTGCCGCCTATGTTAGCCCTCATATGTTTAATTTTTCCGAACAGGGCTGCAATGTCTCCTTTTTTGGCCGCCAGTTCATTCCCTGTGGTGTCTTTGGCTGTCATGTTGGTGTCTCCTGATCCAACAGGCACAGAGTTATAGGCGAACAGGGCCAATTTCTGCCTCACACTCATATCGTTTCTGGAGGGTGGCTTAGGCAGGGCGTGTTTTGAGTATGTTGGTGCTGTCCGAGACCTGCGAGGGCAGGCCTTTAGTATTATTCTTCTCTGAGGTGGTACAGTGTGGTACCCGTCTGACGTACCGTCTTTTATTTCAATAAGTGGTATTGTGGCTGAGTCACTGTCAACCTTCGGGGTATTGCTCTGAAGTTTAGTCTTTCCTCATAGTCTTTTCCTCCTCACCCTTTCGTATAGTGGATTAGGTAACTCCCTGTACAGCTCGCTTTATTGGGCAGCCACTTGTGATGATGCGTTGATTACATGTATAGAGGGCTGCCTTCAGAATGATTCCAGGAACTGGGTGTACCAATGTGGCTTCGTTGGGCCCACTCTGTTTGCCTTCGGATCAGAGACTGGATGCCCTCGGGTTGTTGCCTACTTTAGGGGGGTCCGGCGGCAAATTTGTCCGGGTGAGCTTATCTGTTATGATCTTATCTGTTGGGCCACACTGGGGAAGGGTTGCCACGCAATTTGTGCGCTTTCGCCGTGGCGAAGAGGTCTACGGTGTCTCACTTACTCTATGTTGAGCATGGTGCAGGGCTTCCCTGGCTCCAAGGTGACATGCTATTGGCGTGTGCAGGTTCCTGCTGACCTCCTGCAGTTGAGTTAGGGATATAAGTGTAGAGGTAGTCTGTGCATCATTTTTGGCTGCTTTGGTGCTATTGTTTGATATTTATTTGCTATGATATTTCTGGGCCACCTCTATTAGGGCGTGGACAGCTTTTCACTGCCTGCTTCTCACTGCATTCTCCATTCGCGTAGAAAGTGTTTTGGGAATTAAGTGTCTATTTGCAGTGATTGTGGAGCACCCCTTCCCTATGTGCCGTTCATCGGGTGTCTGTGTAGGGGCGCGTGTGCCGGTTGTCCTTTTAATGCAGTATCCGGGGGCTCTGAAGCTCTGTGGCAGCAGGAAGTCTAATGATCCGACTCACCACTTGCCTTCACGGTAGTCCTTCCGTCTTTCTGATAGCCGCGTATGGTGCTTGGATGCAGGGCGCAGCAAACAAGTGTGGCTGGGGGTGCAGCGTGTCTCCCTGGGCGTGCAATGCCAGTTGTGTTTGGATGGGGCAGGGGGACCCGCGGACACCCACTCCACACCATTGTGCACCATGCTGTGTGCAGCAGATCCTACTCCAAGGTGGGCAGCCCGCATGTGGGTCAGGGCCCTCAGCAGCCGCACTTTGCATTCGAGGCAGAAATCAGACAGGACAGGATCAAGTGCCTTGCTGCGTGAGGGCTCACCTCATCAGCCCGTACAGGCTCGGAGAGTCCCTCCGATTCGTCCGGCGTAAGGCCTACCAAGATGAGCTGGGCTCCAGGGAGCCACCGGTCTCTGTTGCGGCTCGTACAGCTGCGTAGTTTCTGCCTGCACTTCGGGTCCGGCGGGCCTCACTGTCAGAATGTGTTTTGGGGTGATCCCTGGTCCGATTTCGTCCGGGATTTTTCTCACTGGTTGGGGGGACCTTTCCACTGTCCGCTCTGTTTCTTTCCATGGGAGGGGCCACAAGTGGGGGCTCAGTCCATTTTTCGGGGCTGTGGGGGTGGAGCCCACGCAGGGGCCATGTTTGTCTCTGCTCCCCCTGGTAGCCAAAAAAGCAAGTGTTGCTTTTATGTCCCAACAGCTCCAGAATCGATGGGAGGGGTCAAGGGAAAACCAGAAAGACATCATCCTGACTGTTGAACAGACTCTGATGGCCCACACAATCCGCACTTAATTGAGCATCTCTTCGAGCTGCATCCAGCAGTTTCTGTTTGACATCATGGCATCTCAAGCAGATCCTGTCACCTATCTGGCTCGAACCAGCTGCTCATTTGCCAAACCTTATCTTGAACCACTGGGCAAATCGCATGACGCATCAACCTGACCCAGTGGTTACCAACAACTTGAACTGGCTGGACCACAAGTTACCGCCTCGTTGCAACACATAGGCAAACAACCACATTATAGTCAATATATTCAGTTAGGTGTGCCTGATCGGTTAGAGTATTTATTTGCAAGGTTCTATGGGGTGCATAGTTGGCTAGTCACATTGTTGTGTATTTGCTGACTCAGGATGTAGGTCTGAAACACTTTACAGACATCCCTTTGATATGATTTCGCCGGTAGTAGGTCACAGTAGTCTCTTTCAATTTCTTAGATTTGCATCATGTCATTAAGCCAGTCCGTCAGTAGTGATGGCCTGTATTGCCTACACCTTAATGCTATGCATCGTTTAGCCAAGAGCATAGCCAGCCAGGTGAAGTGATGGTTGACTATCTTAACAGTGGTGTCTAAGCCTAGCAGACATCCGGACATGGATGGTGTGATGTGTTGTCCTAGCATCTCCCCCAGCTTCTCCAAGATCCCCTCCCAGAATTTGGCCAGTTTAAGGCCAACTCCATGTCATGTGCAGGATCTCTGCAGGGAGTCCCGCATTTGGGGAATTCGTCCAATTTACCAGGGTCAAACATTTTTAGTCATGCTGGTGTGCAGTATAATCTGTGTGGGAAATGTATAATGGACCACCATTAATCTAGCACTGCATGAAATATTCCTAGGTGGCACTAGCAGAGGACCCTGTTCCATTCTGCAAAGGCTGAGTGTGTAGTTACCTGCCTTTTATGTTGTATATGGGCATGTTTTCTAGAGATCACCCCTCCAGCAACATGGCCTTCAGTTATATCATCTGCTATTTTGCATTTGGATGGGGGTATTGGGAAATTGGGACACACTGTCTTGTTTGCAGGGGTTTTCCTGCTTGGCCATTGTTCTTGCACAATGTGTCAGTGTGTCTGCATTTGGGTACCCAGCTTTCACAACCTAGCTGCTCCTGGTACCAATTCAGCTGGGTTGGTTAATTAGATTTGAGTTTGTCCATGAGAGATCCTGCTCCCATGAAGGATTTGGGTCTGGATTATTAATAACATTAAACCAATGCAAGGAATGCATGCAGCTACTGTGTTGGTGCAGTAAAGGGAGATTCTTTAGATCACTTCCATGTTTTGGGACTGGTGCCGAACCAATTGATTCCCTATCCAAAATCCTACAAATTTAACTGTAGGTGATATTTTGTGAAGTCATTTGTCAATTGAGTTCTCCATGACATTTGACCTTTTGCGTATAGATGCCTCATGTTTTCCCACCATGATTGGCTATGTACTACAATATCATTAAAGTAAGCCCAGGAAAACTCGCTTTGAGGACTTACAATGAAGTCTCTGGAAGGTGGCAGATGCACCTGTATAGCTCAGAAAGGAACACAGTACGTTGGAATACTTTGGGGAGGAACATGTGGTATTTCTCTTATCAGGTGCCAACAGGACCTTCCAATAACCTTCAGTACATCAAGGATCAAGATAATGGAGGAGCATCTGATTTTAAAAAAAAAAAGTCAGTTTATCTACTTGGGGCATAGAGTAGGCATCCCTTTAGGAGAATTAATTTGCTTTCCTGGAGTTGATGCAAACTGCAAACTTCCATCACGTTTCTTCACCAGCACAATAGGAGAGGATCATTGGTTTTGTGATGAGGTCTTTGGTAGCTCGGTTTTCCAGGTGATTTATGGATGTGGCGGAAAACCCCCAAACATCCATGGACAGTTCAGAAAAAAACATTGTGAGAATGCTGTAGAAAATAATGCAAATCCTGCCTCTTGGCTAGGTCCAAGTGCTCTGGTGTTTACGGAATATTAGGTCTTGTCAGGTGGGTGCTCTTCTCTTCTCGACTGGGAGTCATGAAGTTCAGGTTTCTGTTCTCGTTCCCCAATTTCAACCAATTGATGCGATAAACTTGCTCTTTCAGACTGGCTGTTGGACTTCATAGATCACATTTCCTGTGACATCAGAGAAGATATATGGGCTGTGCCATTAGTTTATCATAGGTCTGGGGTAAGACTGTAGCCTGGTTCTCATCTGGAACTTGCCCAGTTGGGCATATTGATCAGGTAACATTTCTATTTGTCTGGGGCCTGATTCCTATTTCGTGTATGAGTTCCCTAAACAAGGTCATCTAGTTCCTTCCTTTCTGGACAAATTGAGCAGTGTTAATGGCATGTTACTGCTCCCACCCTTGTTTCTACATATCCAGTATCTCCCAGGGTTCCTAACCATACACAAGATCGAAGGAGGTGAAGGCATTGGAAGGCTGAAGCGTTTTATGTACAAACAAAAAAGGCCCAGGGTAACAATGAGTATCTTCCATCCTTATCTACTAGTTTTTTAAGGAGATGCTTTGAGGTTTATTACACCTTTGAACAAATCTGTCCATTTAGGGCAAATAGATCGATGCCTGTAAGGTCTTAGTACAGAGTAGGTCCCTGATTTCGCTCATGACTTTCAATATAAAATTACACCCCTGGCGAGTAAGGATTTCCTTCTGGAATCCCACGGAAGTGAAAAATGGGATCAGATTTTTGAGAATTTAATGGGTCGTGTTGAAACAGAGAAGGAACGCCTTGGGATAAAAAGTTGCATAATTCACTAGTATTAAACTATATTTGTGCTACCCCATGAAGGTTCCAGGGGCCTCACTATCTCCATTTCTATACAGGAGAATGGGTTTATAAAATAGAAGTGGCTGGAGGTGTACTTTAGTAACAAAAGCAGGGAGTCTCCTTTGGCAGATAGAACATGACACAATATATCCTTTTAGCTGATGGTATATGCCTGGCCGAAATAGGTCCAATACATTCTCCAGGTCTATGCTACTCTCAGATGTCCAGATGGTCGGTGTGAGTGAACTATCTGTAAGACTGTTGACTGAAAGCGTTTCAGTGTTAGCAACTAGTTTCTGGTGCTTCCATCCCATTTCACCTTATCTTCTGCCCTATATAGCAACCCCTTCCCATCCACAAAGCATGACCCTTCTTTCTCCAAACCCTTTGCTTTTGGTATGGGTAGTTTCATTGCGCAGTAACAAACTTGAGGCCTTTTGGGAAACAATAAATTTCTCTCTAATGCCCAAATGAATATCGTCAAAACACTGTGGAGAGAGAAATGACTAATCTATTTGTGAACCTGAAGTTCCTAGGTAAATGTCCCTAAAGGGATGCTAAGTATCCCTGTTAGATGGTGTGCTAACCATAGAAAGCGGTGATGAGCCTCGTATCTAGGGGAAGGAAAGAAGGAGGAAACTCTCCCTAGCTAAACGACTTGTTTTATAACCCACTCAGAAGACCATTAAAAAGGTTTTGGAACTAGTATTTAGAAAATATGTATTAGGAACTGTCCAAACACCAAACTAAAAAGAAGAAACAGAGGTATAAGATAATTGCCTCCTAAAATAGGGTCAGACTGCTGTTTGTACCTACTCCACGGCATCTATTAATGATACACCCCACATTGTAATTCCTTGTATCAGATGAGTAATCTGGCAAATGAGAATAAGTGAGGGAAACCTTCACTTACAATAAATTTGAACCCACATTTATCCTGGACGGTGTATGGCAAACCCTGATACATCTGTATATGTCATAGTTTGAGTGTCCTTCTAAACTTCTTGGATTGGCAGGAACTGGGATTGCATAGGTAGACCCAAACTCCTGCTCCTCCCATCTGGCACAGGGGAAGCTGAAAACGTTGTCCATCTTGGTGTATCAATGTTCTTGCAAATTAAATAGGCAAAGGCTTGCATCTTAAGAATAGAAAATGGTTGTAGTTCATGGCTGCTATCCCCTGTAATCCTCATTGACAGCTCCAAACAGCATCATCTATACAGTGCTTCGAATGCAGGCTAAGCATAGGTGCCATGTGCCCGTACATCCCCCAGGGAACATAGATTTGCAGGTTAGACTTCACTAGTAGCCACCCATGTCAGGGAACACATCTTTCTACAGTACTGTGGGGATGATAGCCAGCTGTCTCAGTGGAAGTCCAGGTAGAAACCATAGCTGACTGCAGAAGACAAACGTGTTATGCTCAGTTTTGGAGGCTTGTGCCTGGGTAGCACCTTGACATTCTGTCCTCCCAAACATAATTCTTACACAATTTGTGGCAGTACAAGACCAACAGAACGCTTGAGACTTTTAACTAAACTGTGGAAGGATAACTTGGGATAATAATTTTACGATGTAGGTATGACAAAAATAGATGCAATGGCATATTCTAAATAAGGCCCTCACGTTAGACCCCATGTTCCCCAGTCTAATAGCTACCATTCCAAAGTGATGGCTCTGAGTGCGTTCCTTGTCTCACCCACAGTCGAGGCATATAGCACTCAACGGGATTCTTGGTTTCTTGACTTTTCCTCTCATTTCCATTTCCAGCTCCAGCCCTCCCATGCTGATTTCCACGACCCAAGGGGATATCTTACCAGCAGGAATGTTGCCCCCACCAGGGTATTACTGTGACTTTTACCAACAAGTGTCTCCCTTCTAACCCTCATTGCCAGAGTCCTTTTCATACTGAAGTTATTATCATCTACTAGCCAAAGGCTGCCATCCTTTGCTCAGGTCTTTAAGGCACATTGGCAACTTTCTCCTTTGAGGCTTCAAGTGCCCACTTTCAAATGTGGCAAATCCCTTAGTAGGTTCTCCATTTCCCCCTTTTCTCGTATTTTCCAGCTTCTAGAATACATTCTTCTTCTGACTGTTTGCAGCTTAATCGCTTTGTGCTCTGCCTCGGCTCAGGAACCGAGCCATTACCTTCAGTAAGCTGTCGTCTGCCTCCCCCTTCCTCTTGGTCTCATTGTTTCTGCACCATCCCTCTCGACCACCACCAAAGCTTTCGATTCAGTGGAGAGGTATTGGAAAAAATTAGGTTTGGTCTGTTTTTTTTATGGGTTTCACTGTTATATGTAAGCCTTTCTACTATAGTTACACTAAATGGGTGCTAGGGGTGAAGATCTGTCAGAGTAGTGGTACAAGGCACAGGTGCACTCTTTCACCCATCCCTTTTGCATTGGCTATTCAGTTATTAGAAAGTTAGATCAGAACGGATCCAATCACCAAGGATTTCCAGTGGTCATGGGGAGAGGAGGAAAGGGCACACCTGTATTTCAATGACATTCTCCTCTATCAAGTATATCCTGGGTTCTCAGGTCATACAGTGATGGGTTTTCTAAAGGAATGTGGCAGGCGCAGTAATTTAGTAATTAACTGTTCCAAGTCAGTTTTATAACCCTAAACGTCTCCAGAGTACTTAATCGCAAACCTCTTCTCTTGTGCCTCATAACAGATGAGAACCATTAGATGACTCTACTGTGTATACTACAGCGAGGGAATATCACTGTATAAAATGGTGGCTTACCTAGAATCTGATACTTTCCTCAACATATGCCATTCCTGACTAGCAGCGACAATATTGCCAAGATATAAAATGATATGCACACGCTTCTGTGCACCCAATGTTGCGGTTCAGACAACGTAAAGACCGGTTTGGGAGGGAGCAGGAGTGGGCACAATATCTGCCAGTGGGGCCAAAATGGCAAATTATTCTGTGTATATCTGTATGGACGATTTCCAGGGGAAAAAGCATTTGGTATGGCATTATTGGCCAGGCAAAAAAAGGATATTTCATGTTTTTCACAGACAAAATGAATGCAATTTTGCAGCAGCTTTGGCAGTGAAATTGTGAAATACGAAAGGATACACGTGAGATACATGAATTAAAGGCAGTGAAAAGTTGGGCTAATTGGGCACATTTCACACAAATCTCACACATTCTGGGGAACTTATTTGAAAAATGTCTCCCACCCCAAGGAGAGAAGAATTCCATTACTGGGTGCAATAACATATTACTGGCCATGTGCATGGCAAATAATCTTAATTCTATACCCAAGTTTAATGCTAAGTGGTCATTTTTCATTCGCTATCTGAATCACTTTAATGTAACCACGCACGGAATGTGACATCCTCAAATATCTCATAGTCCTTTGATGCTCCCAAGATCTTTACATGTGAATATTGATCCGATCACTTAACTGAATATTTACTGTAATATATGCCAATGTGCCTCTCTTCATTAATATCTACCTCCCCTCTTTTTCCCCCCTCCCCTCACATTTCGTGTTTGTCAAATGTCAGTCTTGTGTTTGTCTTCCCCCCACTTAAGACATCATAATGCAGAAATCGTTCTACACTAAGTTTTGCACAACACTGTGCTATAGTTGTTTCGCGTATGTTTTCAATTGTATTGACAATTTGTTCCTCAAATGCTCAACTCCTAATTATACACAGTGTACTCAATTAACTGCTCTTTCGGAACACTTTCTTTTACCATTGTTTAATCTATACTAATGTAAAGGTTTCACTGCATTATGTTTATGAAGTTATGACTTTATGATTGTATACTACATACCTTAATAAAAAAAAATTATTAAAATAAACATATTACTGGGCATCGCACCCCATGCTGGTGAATGAATGGCTGTTTATTGACAGTTTGCCGACTGCTCTGACATCTCTAAAAGGCTTGAAAGACTGTGTGTGGGCAGGATACAATCTAGGACTATTTTTATTGTAAACCAGAGCCTCTTCCTGTACCCTCTATTCTTAGGCTCTTCCGCCCTCAACAAATTAAAAGGTCTTCAGAATAATGCCCTTAGATGCTTTAAGTATTCTCCGCTCTAATCACATTTCGGCCATTAGACGGGGCACCCAGTGGCTACCAGTGCGCGACAGAATCTCACTTCGCACTCTAGTCATCACGCACAGATGCTTATCAAACACAGCCCCTAAATACATGCCGATCAAATTTACTAGGAACCAACCTGCCAGGCCCACCAGATCCGCCTATTCTCACTGCTTCAACATCCCGAATTACAGACTAAAAAATGCAGGCGGCTCTAATTTCCCTTTGCTAGCTGCCAAATGCTGGAAATCTCTCCCCCCTTCCAGTAGAGCCGAACCTGCCTTCTGGTCTTTCAGAGCCAAAGTTAAAGACTGGCTGTTTGCCAAGCAACATTAACAGACCTGAAACTAAGAACCGCCTCCAGCAACCTTAGCACTCATATATTGTGTAATCTGTACTCTGTATTTTCTATGTCGTTTTGCTCATTTTCTATTCTGACTTGTTGACCAACCTGTAACCTGTGTCAACCTCATCTTCTACATGTATGTACCTGTAACACACACTTATGCTCAAGTGCCCAGATACCTCAGGGTTACGTGCGCTCTATAAATAATAAACTAAACTAAAACCTGTGCTGACAATTCCGGCTTGGAAGGAAGTTCGGCTGAAAATGGGAAAGAGAGTGAGATATACTTGTGGTATAAGAAGTGTAACAGACGGAGGGATTAACAGACAACTTGAACTCATATTTTAGGTTCCAGGGATTATTATTATAGCAACAAAGGGATTATAGGTAGTTTTTGTAAAATGGAAGCAAAAAACGGAAGCAAACAAGCAAAGTAAAACGTCCTTTTAGGGCTGCAATCCTCGCCCCATTCCTTTCTTCCTTGGGCTCCGTTGTGTCCTGCAGAGGACACAGTTAACTGCTCTGCAGTTCCATCATAGAGTGTGTCTGCCAATGGGGGTGCGCGATGCTCGCGCATGCGCACAGTAGAAAGTCCCCGTTCTGAGTTCAGTTCGCTGGTGCCAAGAATAAAGGCACGTTGAACCTCTCCGAGGCTCCTGTCATAATTGCCACACTGTGACGTTGCATGCTAATTCACTCTTTGCATATACTTGCTGGCAGTAAGTGAATCTGTAAATACCCATGAATGAAACAAGACAGATTCCGCCTTCCTGGTGATGACCAAAGGGTCACTCATGGTCTTTATGGTTGTATGTAGCCTCCATTTCTTTTTTGGCTTGGATGTCTTTCTTGTCAGAATACTGTTTGCTTGCATCATCAGGACTCTCTATGATCCTGCATAGGATCACCATGGACAAAGTGGTTGTTATGGTAGGCATATTTTTAGGTTGCCATACACTGTTTTGGCTTAGTCTCCTCCACCCACTCAGATGTTTCTGCAGATTGCAGAAATCCAGGCCAACCACCTATTCTTCCTGTTCCTTTCTTCTGCTTCAAATCCTCTTACTAAACTGCTTATCTCTTTCTTTTCTGCATCCCTCTTGCTGTCTCCTCTCCTCCCTGACTTTTCCACAGTGCACAAATATGTTCCTCTCATCCCTCCTTGTGGCTGATCCTCCCCTTTGACGACTTCCTCCTCTTCTTTTCTCTGACTCTTACCTTCCATCTGTTCTTCTCTCCTCCTATCGGCACTCTCTCCCTTCTCCTCTCCAATTCTCAACCCCTCTATCAACTTCTGTCTTCTTTCTATGGATGTTCTCTCCTCTGTTCTTAGCTCCTCTTCCACCTCTCACTCTCCTCTTCCTATTGACCTTTCCCCTCCCTACCAGTTCCTCACTCACTTCGTTCTCTCTTTCTATTGATGTTCTTTCCTTCTTCTCCTCACCTTCCCCTCAGTTCCACTTTTACCACCTTTTCTCCTAAGTATGTCCTTTCCTTCTTTTCCTCTAATCAGCTTCTTTTTCACCATCTCTCCCGATTCCTGATGTTCGTTCCTTCTATTCCTCCTCAGCTGCTCTGCTCCTCTTTCACCTCCTCTTATTGGTGTGCTTATCTTCTTCTCCCCCCCACTCCCCTCAGTTCCACTGCTGCAGCCTCTTCTCTTCATGATGTTCTTTCCTTCTATTCCTCCCCCTCTCCTCAGCTCTCTTTCACCTCCTGTCCATCTCCTGATGATGTTCTTTACATCTATTCCTCTCCTCAGCTCCTCTTTCACCTTCTGATCTCCATCTCCTTTTGATATTCTTTCCTTCCCTTTCATCGGGTCATCTATAACGTCCCCCTGTCCACTTCTCCACTGATTCCTTTCCTCTTTCTGACACTCTCCTCTGCCACTTCCTTTCTGCTGCTCCAACAAGCAACAACTTGCTTTGCCCACTCCCAACTCCTGACATCCACCTCACTGGTAACTCTCTGCCTCTTTAATAGTGGAGCAGATTGGACTGTTGACTGGATAATTGTTTTGTTACTTGCAGATGGGAGTATGTTTCAGATGACCTCCCGTTTTGGTAGCCCCACACCAGCACTAAAACACCCACAGCTGCATCCCTTTAACTTGCAAACATTAGTCTGGGTCTGTCACCCAAGCCTTCTTTAAAACTGTCGGCCATATTGGAATTATTTGCAGTTCATGAGCAAGAACACACAACAGTGACTTGCAAATCTGTGCTGAAGTGGTGAACATCCCAAAGTCATCCAGTATTGGGTAAAGCTTTGTGAGCCTCCACGTTTCACTTTAAAGGGCACCAAATGCAAGAGTGGGGTCTGTTCGAGGTCTCATTTCTCAATCAGTTGTTATTACCTACAATCTTTGAGCCACTGGCATCTTTAAGGACAGACCCCTTGTTGAAGTAGACGGGAAGATGCCATTAGTCATTGCTCGGATCCCTTTGGCCCTATGTAGAGATGCTAAATGGGGTCCCTGGTCTGCTTATGGGGTTTGTGTCTAGAATACCATGGACCTGCCCGTTCCCTATCTCAGCAGGAGCATCCTGTATGCAGGTTAGGACCTCAAGCAAAGAGGAGAGAAGAGAAGTTGGAAAATGATTAAGGCTCGCACGCCTAGAGTAAAGAGGTTCCCAGTTTCCTCCTTGGTCCGTTTATAGGACCATATGGTTTTTATCAGGATTCATATAGAAATAGGAAATTCCCACTTTTCCTTTATCTTATTCTTTGGTAGGCTTTCTCTGATGCTCCCAGCAAGACAGTAGCATTGGGGTTGCCTCTCTTTGATCGTTGTAAGGGCAAGTAACATCTTCTTCAATGAGACATCCACTCAATAGGAAGCTGTCATGAGAACAAGAAACAAAGGGCATAGCCTTGACAAAAGGACTATCCTCACACCAGGGCTCTGCATACCAAAAGGGCTTTGGATGCCAATGACAAGGGAAGGAGGTGTGGTTAGTGTAGATAGGAGAGCTCAGACCAGCTGGAGGAAGATTCCACCATCTTGTTCCTCTCTATATTCACTCTTCATTCCTGTTCCCCCCACTTCCTTTAGCACAAAGCACTTGGCATGTGATGTCAGAAGGCAAAGACCACTTAGAGCAAAGAACAGGGATTAGGCACTTTAAAGCAAGCTCCTTCAGACAGGACTTATTCCTGAACCTCTGAAACATGCCACTGGTATACTTCTTTTAAAAAAAGCCCTCCTTGGATCCTCTCTTTCCTGCTTATTTCCATCCCATACCTCTTCTTCCCTTCCTTATGAAGCTTTTTGAATCTTTGGTCTGTCCACTTCTCAGCACTTTTCTTGATGATTCCCTTTTCTTTCACTCCTCACAGTCTGGGTTTCGTCCTGGCAGGGGTACCAAGGGTGTGCTGGTCTCCGTAATGGATGATCTGACACCGCTGCAGGATCAAGGCGGAGTTGGTGCCTTGGTGTTATTGGACCTCTCTGCCGCCTTTGATACCATTGATCATGCAGTCCTCTGTATCGCCGGTTCGGGGACGCCTATCTGGGATTGCCCTTGTCTGGTCGCTTTCAAACTCTTTCTCTCCCCCCTTTCTGTTACAGGCTACGGCTACCACTTGTGTTCGTAAGGGTCCGCCATCTCACCTGTTCTGTTCAATGTATACGTTCAACCTCTGACAAAGCTCATTTCTTCCCACGGCTACCTCTGTTTTTCCTATGCTGACGACACCCAGATCCTGGTTCGTCTTGACCTTAATTAACCTGAATCGGCTACCAGGTTAAGGGATGTTTGGAGGCCATGGGAGAATTGCTGCATAACAAGTGGTTTAAGTTGAACAGGGAGAAAACAGAGGTGTTAGTGGTGGAACCACCCTCTGCTTCTTCTTTATGGACTTCTGATTTTTGGCCACTTTCGTTGGGTGCTTTCCCTGTTCCCACTTCTGTTCTGAAGGGTCCGGGGGTTAAAATCTGGACACTTTCCATGGAGCATCAGATCAGCGCAGTATACAAACGCAGCTACTTTCAGCACAAACTGCTCGGGAAAGTTTTTCCTTTCATCCATGTTCAGTTTCAGGCACCAGTGATAGCGGCGTTGGTCACCTCTTCCATCGATAATTGCAACTCCCTATTCTTTTTTTTTTAATAACATATTTTATTTATTTTATAAACGTAAACATATACATACAAGTTAATAACAAGTCATCGCTCGGGCATACAGGCAATCACTAAGCATAGCTCTTCATGCACATTGCAAGTTTCAGAGTTTTAGGTCCTTCATGAAATGGGTTACTAGGCGTCCAAATTATACATTGTGCAGATGAGTCTTCGCAGGACTCCAAACGTTTATCAAGTCTATTCATGGGTTCGCAGATCCCTACGTGTCTTCCCATTTTTGCCAGATCTTGCGTGCTTTCCCTGTCAAGTCTATTCATGAGTTCGCAGAGCCCTACGTGTCTTCCCATTTTTGCCAGATCTTGCGTGCTTTCCCTGGGCACCCTCTGGTAGTGTATATTCTCATTTCCATTTGCACACAGATATCCACGTCTGTTATCCATTGGTCACATTGAGGGGATAAGGGTGAGCCCCACAATTGGGCCAGATTCCTCTTTATGAGTCCCGTGGTTGTTGCCAGCATGAGTTTCTCATATCGGAGGATGTCTAGGTCGTCATCCATCCCTAGTAATAGCAATTTGGGGTCCATGGGTATTCGTCGGCCGATGACTGCCGATAACCTGTCACAACATTTCTGCCAGAAAATTTGGATTCGTGGGCATTCCCACAAGATGTGAAAAAAGGTCCCCCTCGCCTGTTGGCACCTTAGACAGTTGGGATCAGTTGCTCTCCCCCATTGATGTAAAGCTTCTCTCGGATAGTATACCCTGTGTAGAATTTTGAGTTGGATCAATCTGATTCTAGCCGAGATGGCAATTTCCCTCGGATACATGAGTGCTTTGATCCATTCTTCCGGTTGTATTGGTCCCACATCTCTTTCCCATTTTGCTTTCAGATCTGTAAGTTCCGTTGTGGCGAAAGAGGCTATTGCATTGTACATTGTGGAGGTTATTTTATTATCGATACGATCTACCACGATGTTTCTCTCAATTGGTGTGCAATCTGGAATGTTCGGTGGGTCGATCTCACATGTGATAAGTGCGTGATGTATTTGTCTGTAATGGAAGTGTTCTGTGGGGGGTAGGTTGAATTTGTCCTGCAGGGTCTGGAATGGTATTATTGCTCCATCTTGTATTATGTCTGCTAGCCTTGTTATCCCAGCTGATTCCCAGGTCGCCCATTTTGGGATTTTACTTAGCTCCGGCAGACGTTTGTTACGCCATAGGGGCTGTGCCAGCGTGAGTTTCCCATCCCATCCCAGGTGCTTGTGTGCATCTAGCCATATTTGCGTTCTATGTGCTCTAATCGTGTTGGGGATCATGCGTACCCTACTATTGTAGAGGGTCTCTAATGGGGTGAGCCCGGCACTCATCTGGCTATCCGCTTTAATATGTGGTAGTTCAGGGTTGTTATGCAGGATATCATTTATCACCGGCATCTGGGCTGCCCAATAATATGTTTGTAGGTGGGGCAGTCCTATACCTCCTTCCCATGCGGAACGTTGTAGGGTTTTGAGCGCGATCCGTGGATGCCCTCCACCCCAGAGGAGCTTTCTGAGAGTCTCATCTATTTTTAGGAATTCTATCTTGGGTACATACAGTGGGGCGTTTTGGAGGATGTACACGAATCGTGGCAGAGTGAGCATTTTAAACATTGCCGCCCTTCCTAGCAGGGTGAGGGGTAGGGTCATCCAGTGTTTCACATCATTCGCGAATCTATCTCTGATTGGATGGAGATTTTGGGGAACATATTGCGTGAGGTCCGTCGCAACCTGCACCCCAAGATATCTGAAATGCTCGGTTTCTACTCTATATGGGCAATTGTGTAGAGCTGTCGTATCAGTTCCTTGGATCGGAAAAAGGATGGATTTGTTATAGTTTACCCGTAGACCACTAAATGCTCCGTATCTATTTAGTATTTGGGTGACGATGGGGTATGATACTAGTGGATCACTCATGTAGATCAGTAAATCGTCGGCATAGAGGGAAACCCTATCCTCCCAATCTCGGGCCCACCGGAACCCCTTCCACAACTGTGATTCTCTCAGCATTATTGCCAGGGGCTCGATTGCCAGTGCAAATAGCATTGCCGAAAGGGGACAGCCCTGCCTGGTCCCTTTACCCAGGTTAATACTACGTGATGTCCACCCGTTTACCCTTATCTCAGCTGTCGGTGTGTTGTAGAGCAGCTTGACCCAGCCTATGAATTGCTCACCCAACCCCATTTTACCCATAATGCTCCACAAGGCCTCCCAGTGGACTGAATCGAAGGCTTTTTCGAAATCAATCGCGAGGAGTGCTAGTGCATCCTGCAGCGATGGAGACTTCTCAATGGCGGCATGTAGCCTGTGGATATTCATTCGTGTGGATCTCCGTGGCATAAAGCCACATTGGTCTGGATGGATAAGGGTGTGTATGACTGTCTGGAGCCTGTTAGCCAGTGTCTTGGCCAGTATCTTAGCTTCTATGTTTATAAGTGAGATCGGCCTGTAGGAGCTGCATATGTTTGCTGGTTTGCCTTCCTTATGTATCACCACTATAGTGGCCTTTCTCAGATCCGGGGGCAGAATTCCTTTACCTTTGGCATATAGGAACATTTTATGCATCTGTGGTACTATGTGCTCATTGCCGATCTTTTTCCAAGCTTCCACTGGGAAGCCGTTAGGCCCTGGGGTTTTCCCATTTTGGAGTTGGGATAGGGCTGTCGACAGTTCTTCCTCTGTAATCTCTGTTTCCAAACTCGCTCTTTGCGTATCGCTTAGGTGTGGAATGGTGAGTGTGTCCAGGATGCTGGGATCCAGTGCAGTCGTCGGGGGAGCGTACAATGCCTCATAGTACTCTGCAAAGGTTTCAGCAATGCTTGAGTCGGTATAGGTCTGTTCTGCATTCCTGGTAGTGATACATCTTATCTGGTGTTGACCCTCCTCTCTTTTTTCCAGCCACGCCAGCATTTTGCCGGCCTTGTCTCCAGTCTCGTATAGCCTGGTACGCATTGTCCTGTGTGCCTGTTTCGCACAGGTAAGTGTGACATCATGCAGCTTCTTTTGTGTCGCTTGTAGGGCTCTGTTGTCATCTGATGCGCCTGTGTTTATATATCGCACTTCAGCGTTTCTGACCTCTGTTTCAGCGTCTTCAACCTCCTTCCTGTGCGCTTTTTTGTGTGCAGCAGTCCAGCTCAGTACTACCCCTCTCAGGGTTGCTTTGTACGCCTCCCATATGGTTCCTAGGTCCTCTATCGAGTCCTGGTTTGTTTCGAAATATGAGACAGTGGCTTCCTGCATCTTTTCTACTAACTCTTTGAACCCTAAATAATACGAGTTCAGGCGCCAAGTCAGTGGAGGCCTGGGTCGTTCTGTTTCGAGTAGGATCTTCAGCGGTGAGTGGTCCGAGATCCCCCTGGGCTGGAGTGTTGCCTCCGTTACTTTATGTATGTCTACACCAGGGAGGAAGAAGTAGTCTAGTCTAGACAACGATGCATGCGCGCCTGAATGGAAAGAGTATTGTTTCTCCATCTGGTGCAGATCCCTCCATGCATCCTTCAGTCCCAATGCTGTGGCAAAGATGGCTAATTTCGTCGGTATCATCGGATTTCTCCCCCTGATATGTGTACGATCTAGATTAATGTCCATTACATCATTGAAGTCTCCACCTACAACTAGTATATCCGCGGTGTTGTTGGCTATGATCGGTGTGATGTCGTCGAGTAAGGTATTTGTGAGCGCCGGGGGAGCATAGACCGCCAGTATGGCAATGGTTTGATTCCATAGCGTTCCATTTATGTGGACAAATCTCCCTCCGGTGTCCTGGGTTATGTTGGATATCTCTATAGGGATTCTTTTGTGTATTAATATAAGCACACCTCTCGAGCCCATCGAGAAACCTGCATGTATTGCTGTACGGTATTTGGTTCTTTTGAAAAATTGGCATCTTGTGCCGGCCAAATGTGTCTCAGTAAGCAGTATTAGGTCCGGGTTATTTCGATTCAGGTATTGTGTTACTAGTCTTCTCTTGATACTGCTTCCCAGGCCATTGACATTCCATGTCATGATGTTAAGTTTTTTGGTGTCTGTCCCTTTCGCACTCATTTCTTATCTTGTTCGTATGTCTGTGCCATTGGTAGCAGTTTAGACGAGAGGAGTCCTGCTCTATCGGTGTTTGGACTGCCCTGTTGTCTTCCCATTTCAGCGTGCTTGTCTAAGCCGTGCTTTCCTTGTTGCCAGCATAGAACGTGAACAAATCCCAACTTACCCCCCTCCCTATACTCCTTCCCCAACTGAAGCATCTGTCGCCCACACAACCAAACTTAATCAAACCGTTGAACTTGGGGTATCTCTTGTCACTGTGGCGGTGGAGGTGCCGTAGTGAAGAGTCCGTAACTTGCTTAGGCCGCCGTGGGTTGGTGGTACCACGGCGGGTGATTGCAGGGTCTGTTCTATACCGATTGCAATCGGGGGGGTGGCTTGCGTGATGTGTCTTAACGCAGCCGCCAGCCGTTCTGAGTAGTGTTCTTTCCTGCTCGTGCCTCCGTATGTTTGTCGGTTGTGTTTAGGCGTCGGCATTCTGTGCTATTTCTTCCATCGGTTGCTGTGGCGGCTCATTTGGTGGCCTGTTTGGTCGGGGTCTATTTCTACGGTTTTCCTGTCTTCTCCATGGGCCCCATTCACCTTCTAGGTTGCGTTCTGCCCAGCTCCATGCCTCTCTTGGATCAGTGAAATGCACAGTAGTGCCCTTATGAAAGATTTTTAGCTGGGCTGGGAATAGCAGACCATATTTCACATTCAGCCCTTGTAATCTCTTTTTGAGAGTGTCAAAGGATTGCCTTGCTCTTTGTACCTCTTTGGTGAAGTCGGGGAAGAAGGCTATCCTGGAGCCGTTATAGGTCATGGCTCCATTCGTCCTTGCCATGTGGAGTATCGCGTCGCGATCTCTGTAATTTAGGATCTTGGCTATTATCGCTCGTGGCGGTGCTCCGGGAGTTGGTCTGCCAGTTGGTATCCGGTGTGCCCGTTCAATTGAGAAGAAGTTTGAGAGAGATTTAGGAGCGAATAAATCGGCGAGCCATTGTTCGAGGAACAGCTCCATGCTGGGTCCTTCTTCTTTCTCTGGCAGGCCGAGGATGCGGATATTATTTCTTCTCGATCGGCCCTCTCCCTCTTCCACCCTCTCCTCCAGTAGTTTAATGCGACCTAGTGCTGCATTCATTTGCTGGCCCATGCCTCTCACATTGTCTTCTGCCACTGATATGCGCGCCTCCGCCTCCCCTGTACGAGATGATAATTTCTGCAGGTCATGGCGCAGCAGAGAGACCTCCGTACAGATGCTATCCATTTTGACTTCCATGGCAGATCGAGAATTGGAGATAGCATTCATCACGTCCCTAAGGGATATGTCGGCCTCAGGGTCTGGTGATTCATCGGTTCTATTCTGGGCCGTGGAAGATGTCGGGGCAGGCGTTGTGTATTGTTCCATTGTGTTCTGGGTTCCAGTTCTTCTAAGCCTATCTTTGCCCATGTCCGGTGTGTGGGGGGGTGCTGCTCTTGTGTTTCCCCCCGTTATTCTTGGCAGAGGTCGGGGAAGCGTAGGCGGGCTGGCGGACGGTAAGCCCGGGGTGCCGTTTGCTAAGTTTCGGTGTCTCAGGATCGCGTCTCCCCTCCTCCCCTTCCTCCTTACCGGCTCCGCCGTATACCGCTCACCAGGCTTCGTTCGGCACCGCAGCGGCCGTTGCTGCTGTCGAAGGATCGGAGCGCCCGCTCTGCTTGGTCTGTCGTGCTGGTCCCGCAAAGTCCGTTGTTGTTGCAGGCCTCGGCGAAGCCGGGGGTCATTCCGATAGATGGGCGTCCCAGCAAGGACCGCGGGGAGTGGGGGGGGTCAGCACTGATAGCTTGGGCGGCTGAGTCCCCCAGCGATGGTTGGCGTCGAATCTGCTGGATGGGCCCCTCCCAATTTCAGACGAGTTTCTTTCGATTTCCACGAGAGGCAGCGCCTGTGGGTCTAGATTGTGTCTCTGTCGGCCATTTTGATTTCCGTTTGGCGCCGATTGCTTCTCCTTCTAAATGCCGATATCTCGGGATTGGCGCTTCGGAATCAGCTCCAGTTGCAGATATCGTTCCTACTAGGGTTCCGCCACCCTGTAGGAACCTTTTTTGGGGCTGGATTAGCCCAAATTCGCAGGATATTGCAGGATGTAGCTGGCGGCTTCGGGAGCTCTACGGGCTCACGTCTTCATCGGTCGCCAGTTGGCCACGCCCCCCCAACTCCCTATTCTTAGCTCAGCCTCTACATCTTTTTTGGCACATTCAGGTACTTCAAAATGTGGCCGTGCACCTGGCCACTTCTACACTGCGATGTGCCCATATCTCCCCTGTGTTAGACCATCTTCACTGGCTACCGGTCAGGCAGCGTGTCCAATTTAAGGCTGCCTGTTTGGTCCATTGGGCATTTTTTAGCCATGGGGAAGGGTATATGCACGCCAAATTTTGCCCCTATGGCCCGTAATCGAGCACTCCGTTCTGCAGATTCCTGCCTTGTTTGTAGTACCAAGAGTTAGGCTCAGATGGATTGTGGGTAGAGCTTTTTCAGTGGCTGCCACTGCTCTTTGGAACTCTCTACCTTATGCTCCGCGATCTATGGCTAACCATCTCGCCTTCATCAGGCCCCAAAAACCTATCTATTGTAAATTCCCCCTTCACACCTATTTGTCGAGTAGCGCTATGATACCTCTGTGGTAAACATGCACTTTATAAATTAAATTAACATAACATACAAATCCTGCTTTTATGCAATCACCTGTGGACATTTGCCTTTAAAAGAAGGGGTCTTCCCCTGCTTCTTTGAATCACTTTGGAACAAACACCTAAGAAATAATTCATTGGTCCTCTGTTGTGCAAGCAGTCCTTTCCAAACCCCTCCACCAGAGGTACAGTCTGAATGTCCAAGCATTCCCTAACCATCCCCAGGGCACATTTGGAGTGACCATCTCTGCCACCCACAATGGTACCCAGGTTGTGTGCCAGCCTCCCCAGTTTTGGGATTCAGAGAATAAGGATCCAACTTGTCCCCAAGACCCTGGAGTGGGACTCAAAGCATCGGAGAGCAAAGTCCATCAGATCACTGTGTTTCCGCTTTGAATTTTGATTTTAGCTTGTTCGGACCGGTCAAACCAACAGGACCCTCTGCTCTCTTTGGCACTCACCTGATCTATGAAACGCTGTGTTGTATCTTTCGAACCAGTTTGCCACCACACCACGCTAGCTGAGCACGTTGTTGCCTCGGCTCGAATAAGAAGCCATTGCTTCACTGCTGCACCTGCACTATTTGTGCTATTTGAAGAACTGCTAGCATCATTGTTGCTGATTTTCATCAACAGTCGACCAGATCCTTGGGGGACCCATCAAACTGCAACAGCCGTACATCTGTAGGGTAAACCTCCAACAACATGACATAAAATGACACTCTAACAAAAAAGACTCAATGCACTTTTTTGTAGGAAGAACAAGGGCTTAATTTGTATACAGAAAGGAAATTGCGACAGGGTATTAAAAGTCCACTGCCGCGGAGCTCTCTCTCTTCTAACAAAGCAAACAGCATGTTATATCTACAGAAATCGTCATCTGTGACGCACACAATATAGTGTTCATCCCCCAGCCCCAGTGGCTGCCGCCTATGTGCATGGTAATAATCACATGCGAACCCCCAATCCATTCACCACATCCTCTTCACTCCATCTTCTCCACACCTTGGTTTCAATCTCTTCACCTTAGGATGCTATTGGGTGATTGGTTAGGTTACTGAAAGCACTATGCTGCCCTGAGGCATAATCACGTGATGTGCACTTGGCCATCAACATGAGCTCAGTGGATAACTTCGAGGTCAGTCTGTTCCTTGCGAGTAAAGAAACTCTTTTCTCATCCCAGACACACAAGCGCCCCCACCATGCCTCCACATCACAATCTTATAACAGTGGGCATCATCCTTTGCTCTCCCTGGTACAAATCACAGGACTGGTCGTCCTTTGCTCCACCCTTATCAGCCACTCCTCCCGAGGATCAAGCCTGAGCTTCCTGCAGGTTCCACTAATCTGTCTAGTTGTGAAGGATTTAGGAGTTTTGCTCATGGGCGTCTGGTAGTTCAAAAGGGATGGGCATTATTCAGGGGGTGCTGGTGTCCTAAATCTCAACTTGTAACTGGGAGGGGTATTTCTAAGGGACTCCTAAAGGATGACGTATTCTGATTATGTGTTGTGTTTTGTGTTTTGTTTGTAACCATTTTAAAGGTTTGTAAGAAACCGATAAAATTAAAATAAAAAAAAATAAAAAATAAAAAAATCTCAACTTTTGTATTGCCAGCTCAGGACCTCTGCTTTGGCTCCCATGGGTTTGGCCTTCAAGACCAGCCGCAGCCCTCCTCGTGTTAGGCCGTTCACATTACTTTCTAATTTTGCAGAGCTCTAATAAGATACATTTGTGTATGTGTGTGTACTGTGAGAAAGGGTGTCTCACCCGCTAGTCCCCGGGGATTTGTCATCCATGTGGCCACGACACGGCCATCACTTTTGGATCCCGTTCCTGGGTGTGGACCAGTGCAGGAGGATCCCCCAGGTGAGGGGTCTTCAAGGAGTGGGGATGAGGCAGCCAATGGTGAGATGCGGTATTCCCCCCTTTTCTGGTCATCCAACCCTCCTAATTGTTAGGATTCTCTGAGGTCCCAACCCCCTCCTTTTTACACAAACACTGGGCCGAGGAAGAGGGTGACAGAGTAAACAGACTCACTCACACATCGTACTGGACATGTCCCATTAATCGGGTCAGGCAAAGTGAGGCACTTGACTCTAAGTGCATACACCTGATACCAATTAGCTCTCCTCACACAAATAAAAGGCAGAACCTAGAGCCACTTTGAGCAAGGCGGAATACGAGTACGAACAGAACTTCCGGTGCGAAGGCAAACCTTCTGCAACAGAGCGACAGGGACGAGAGCAGTGGGTCAGCGACCCTCCCGGGTGAACGGCAGAGTTGGGGAGGCGAGGCCAAGCCTGTGGTACTAACCTTGGCTTGTGAATTGGAAATCCTAAAACCAAGAAAGAAACACACACAGCCGGTGAGTGTTAAAGCAGCAACTTCATACCGCAAGTGAAGGCTGCATGTGTGTGGATGAGACGCAAGGAAAGGCAGACCTGTGAATGAACTTTGAAATAAGGACAGCTGTACAATCAGCGATACTGAATAACAGAGTGGTCTGGCAAAAGGAAGAAGCCCACTTGAAAGTCTCAGTGAAAGGTGAATTGTTTGCAACGATAAAGCAACTGAACTGTAAAAGTGAAGTAAGCAAAATTAACTCCTAAAGAAGGGGAGAGAAAGTTGAACCTGGAACTTTGAGTTGAAGTGGTCCTGCAGTGGCCTGTAAAGAAAGCCACGCACATTCGAAAGTCTTCGACATCCGAAAGTGGTCTGATACCAACTGAGAAAGACCTAAAGTGTAATAAGCTTGTTGAAGGGAAGCCCCTTGCAAGTTTTGTTGAACTTTATTGTGAAAGGTCTGAGCCCGACAGAGGGGGACCTACGTGAACTGTGTTTTGAAGAGGTCCGACAGAGGGGGACCGAAGTGAACTTTTTGTTGAAGTATTATTTGAAACTCAAGAAAGAGAGACTTTAACATGGAAGGCCAGGCGGACCTCCATCCATGTTTTGGAACCGTTTATTGTGCTGAAATCCGAGCCAGAATGTGTCATCCTGCCAACAGGGCCCCCCTTATTGTGTGGTCTTACATGGGAAGGAGAGCTGGTTCTTTTAAACACTGATTTTTCCTTTGCATACTTTTACTTTTTGCATACACTTTTGTACGAGACATATGACAGGCATTAGGTTTTGTTAGCATAGGCCATTTTCATTTGACGGACTCCACTAGGACTGTTTTGTTTATCATTTGATTGTCGAGACTACTCCCATCTTAGATATAGGGCAAAGTAGGTTTTTTCAAACCCCAACAACTTTAATAAAGGTTTTACAAATTGTACCCATTGGGTCAGTGTCACACTTGTGATAGCATGCCTCCCCGACAGTACGTGTTCCCTACCTTGCTTGTGGTGGGGATGAAACTTTCAAGCACCAGGCCTTGTTGTTTTGTGTTTTCAACTTGGTCTGCAAGAATACAGGCCTACCTACATATATGGGGTCACTTCTATGTTTCTCGTCATTGAACAGTGATTTGTACCATGTGTGATATGCACATGCAGTGTATCTACCTAACACTCGATAAATCTGTTCTCAGTTTAGCATAAATCTATGTAAGTTTCTACAATGAACATATACCAAACTATTAATCTCTGCGCACAGGACTCCTCCCTGTACCTGCTTATGTGTATTTCCTGCGTATTAGTATATTTTCTGCAGTCTTAATTATTTGGGAGGTACTGGGATATTAATGTGCATCCCAACATTCCCCCTTTAGTTAATCCTCCATTACCTAATCCCTCCTCTCTCTTATATCTGCTTCACCCATAGAAGCCCACGCCCTGCATACATGATATAAATATTCCCAATCTCTGGCATACTTCTCTGGGGTACATGTGAGGTAAAAACAACTTTTGGCAACCCCCAAAATCAACCCGATGCTCCGTGTAATTTTCTGGGTCTGGTGGAAGAGAGGTCAGGGTCCCCGGGGGGGGGGGTCCATAGGCCTTTCAATTCTGACCATACATGGCTTATTTTGGTCCTCCATCTGAACCTGCCTTTTCTTTGTACCCGAGAGAGCCATTCCTGCCCCAATTGTAACCATCATCATTGCACCGTTTGGGATTGTCTTGGTACAACATCGAAGGATCATTTGACACATGCAGAACATCAACAAGAGCACCACGATAGGAACCAATATCTTCACCACTGCTCCGAGCCATGTCAGCACCCACGAGAACGTGTTGAACCAATCTTCAGCCTGCACCCCTGCTTCACTTTCCATGCTGGTCTTCAACTTGTGCAGGTCCTCTATGATGCTTATCAGGGACCCCTTTTCTGCATCATTTCAGGGAGGTATGTGCAGCAAGAGAGTCAGATTTCTTTACACACACCCCCTCCATCACCATTAGGAGGTCCAGAAAGTATCGGTTTTGGAGTGTCATCAACCGGATCGCCCGCAATTCACTCTTGATAGCATTCAGGTCTTGTTCAGTATAATTTGCCAGCTGGATAATCGCCCACCGCACAATCTGAAACCGCTTGGCATTTGTGCAGCTTGAACCCCTGGCACCAGAAGTGAGGCAATACAAACTTCCGTTTTGGTATACAGATGGTATTTGTCTGGAATGGCTTTAAGTAACTTGGATGAATCTTCAGACAAATAATTCAATCTCTTCTTTTACATCTTCAGTGAGTGCTTCTTCTTTTTCACCTGCAGGGGTTGGGTCAGAGCCTGGTTCTGTTGCCCTATGGGTAGGTTGGGTGTAATGGTTAGGTGTGCTTTGGGCCTCACAGGAATGACTGAGTGCAATGTTGTCAACGGACAGGTGCCTTGCCAGGTTGGTGGGAGACGCAGCTATGCTTGCTGGCCATGGGGTCCATGAGAGCTGCTGCTCCTTTAGCAAGGTCTGGGATGAACAGTGTTTTATTACATTTGACATTATTCCTAACAGGAACAGTCCCATGTCCTCGAAAGCAAAACTCATATACTTCAGCTGCTTGAACTTTCACTGGAACTTCTCGTGTCTCAATCCATGTTATTTTTGACACATGCATGGCCCATATTGTGAAACAGTTCTTATTGATATTATCACTTCTTCTCCAAACCCTGCCAACACCCTACCACGCAGCTCACCGTTGCCTTCTTCCATCTGTTTGACATAAACGGCACTACCTCCAATTTCAGCATGGGTCGTGGTTTACATTGAGGAGCACTATCTTGTTTGGAAAAATGTTCTTAGTCCTTGTCCATTAGTACAACTTGTACCTTATGGCACTGGAACAAGCTGCAAACCCAACAAAGTGCCAGATGAACCAAACACTGGGCTTCCAAGGATGCAGCTCCTGGGGTACTAGCTACCTGTGTTTCCCCACTGAGTGCATGGGGTTGTACCACACATTACTACATTCTGGAGGGTGCACATCAGACATTGTGTCAAAAACAACTCCTTTGTATTGAGCATATTCATTTTCTTTATCTAGTCCCCTTTTAAGGCACAACTTCAATTGCCATAATATTTCCTGTATACGTGTCCTCTTGAAATTTAATACAGCAGCCATAAAACCATTAGTGGGTGTTGTAGAATCAAAGAATCAAAACATTCTCTATTTCTACATCACCCTATAATACACCCCTCCTCTATATGCCCTACCCATATTTATTTATTGGACATTTGTATGGTGCCTTTACACAGATGTTTCCATATAAACTCACTTGACAAATACAGACATATACCAAACAGAAACTCTCAGCAAAGATAACAAATGAACCTAGTACAGTGATACCTGTAAAACAACTTGAGTGTACTGGAAAAATAAGAGATTCATTGTGTAATATCAATGGAAAAAGTCAGTTTTGTCAGAATGAAAATAATAATACAAAAATAGCAGTGGGTTGATATTACAACATATAAGGGGAGGTAGGATAGCTCAGGAGCAAAGCGGTTGTCTTGGAAGCAAGACAATGTAGCGCAACATGGGTTTGAATCCAGATCCCACGCTTAAAACCCACTCATTGGTATTAACTGTGTTATAAAAGAACAATTATAATTATAATTACACAGATATATTGGATCAATAGCTTGATGGTACAGGTGTGAGAAAGCAACTATCAACAAATAACCAAAAATCCTGTTTCCTTCTTCATATAGTAATTTACAAGAAACATTCAGACCGTATACTTATGGAAGGATGTGATGTATGGGGTGCCTTCCTGACATCAGAGAGGTGCAACCAATACCACAGTTCCTTCACCTTCACTGCAAATGGAGTTGCATACACTACCGTGTAAAGTCCATTATATCGCGGCTCACTCCACCTGCAGAAAAAAATATGCACATAAATAGCATCCCCTGGGTGTAGCTGAAGCAGTGGCAAGTTTGCAGAATGTGGTGCGGCGCTGTTTTCTTCTCCCGCTCGTCATAGTGCTATCTGTCGAGAAAGGCATTTATTGATTTTGTTAATTCAGTCAAATACAATTTGAACTCATCTCCTAGAATCAACACAGCCATCGGAAGACCTCCACACAGGTGATAGCAGCAAGTGCATATGTCTTCCTGTCACTGTTTCTTGAGGGGAAAGGTGATGGTCTTTGCAGAGCTAAGTCTTTAAACTGCAAATGGTCAAAGGCAAGCAATGGACCCCATTTTCTTTTTTAAGAAAGACTCATAATTTAGATAACTTGCAATCTCTTTAAGCAGCTCATTAAAGAAGTGGGTGCCATTATCACTTTTAAGAGTCTCGCACACTCCCCATCGGGGAAACCCTTCTCTTACCAAAAACTTAGCTGCCAACTTGGCATCAGGATGTGCAAATGGACCAGCCTCAATCCAATTGGAGAAAGGGCACATGACAACTATAAGATAATGAAAAGTGTTGCACCTTTGTCCCATGTCTGCAAAATCTATATGGTGGTTTTGAAATGATCCACTTGGGTGGGGCAATGTTCCCCGCAGGTCCTCAATGTATGGTCAGTGTTATATGTCTGACAGACAGTACAATTTGATGTAAACACATTCAATAGCTCCTGTATTTTTGGCACGTACCAATCCTCTTGTATATCAGCAGTGATATGCTGCTTAGACATATGCAAGGGGTAGTGCAACTCGTCAAATGCTACTAAAACCAAGCACTACTTTTGCTGTACTAACCTGCCTCCTAACTAGTTCTGTAGGAGACCATGCACACCCCCTCCTCTGCCAGAGCAACTTCTCATTCTGCAGTGCTTGACCCTGCAATTGGACCTGTATTTGCAATTGAATATTGACAAGTAGTGGGTGTTCATGGATATCAGGCACTGGTAAATATGCAGCTAGTTTTGTGGCCGTGTCTGCTGCTTCGTTACTGAGGGAAACAAAGTCACTGCCATTTGTATCGGCAGCACACTTGACGAATTCGGCAAGTATTGGCTGTGAAAGAGCATGAATATACCTGTCTGAGAGGGTAGTATTCTGTACAGGATACCCATCTGCTCTTCTAAAACCTCTTCTTATCCACCTTGACAATCCGGACTGCACGGTTGTCCCATATGCAAGGCCTGAATAAATTGTTATTCGACATCCCTGCATGGCCTCCAGCGCCTCAATGAGAGCAATGAGTTCCGCCACCTGGCCAGAATAATGCCTGGTAGTCTCCGTTGAATGACAACCTCATACTCTCCCTTCGACCAACCAGACTACTGCTGCCCCAATATGTCATTGGTCTGTCTCCAGGTCAATAGTCAATGACCCGTCAAAAAAGAATACCTCTCCATTATCTAAGGAGTCATTTCATGCTTTAGGTATGTCATTGTCTGGGCCTTCATAAGTGGTGCAGTCATGAGACAACATCAGACTCAGTAATGGGTTCTGTCAAAAAGGTAGCAGGATTGAATGTCTTGCAATGAACAATGGGAATGGATGGAGTTGAAAGAATAACTTCATATGCTGAGGCCCTCTGTATTGCCCAAGTCGACTTCAATCTCTCAAGTATCGCAAACACTGCACATTCTACGTACAGTTACTGAGTACCCCATAGTAATCATGGCTGACTTCTCAATGGCAAAAGCAGCTGAAGCTAATGCTGGTTCAAAGGGGGAACTGTCCTTGCATAACAGAATCTAGCATACCACTGTAATACGCCAAAGGTTTATGAGCCATGGAGCTGTGGTGCGTCAATACTGCAGTCATCAACTGGCTATCAGGGTGTGAGAAAGGGTAGAACTCTTTAGTATAGCCAGGGGTTGCTAGGACAGGGGCTGTAGAAATTACATCTCTCAACTTTTGGAAGCTAGTGAGCATTTCTTCAGCCCAGCTAATTGGTATTTTCCATCCGTTGGTCCTCTTTAGGTGCCTGCAGCAGTGGTCGAGTGTATGAAGAATAGTCGAAGATCCATGCCCTACAATAATTGCACAACCCCAGTAACCTTTGCATGTCCTTAACTGTTACTGGCTGGGGTATGTGGTGCACCACAGCTGCACATTCTGGAGTCACTCGCTTACCATGAACTGAAATCAATTGGCCTAAATATAACACCTCCTGTTGACAGTAGTGCAATTTTGCTCTATCCACCTTGTAACCTTTGTCGGCCAGCAACTGTAGTAATACAATGTAGTCTTCCCTACACTGCTGCTCAGTAGTTCTACACAGCAACAAATAATCTACATATTGAATGATAGTACTCAGCACTTGGATATTACCCAAATCTCCATGCAGGACCCTGTTAAGAATACTGGGGGGCTCACAGTACCCCCGTGGGAGCCTAGTATGCTGGAACCAACTCCCAGCAAACATAAATGCTGTGAGGCATTGAGAATCTGAATGCAGTGGGACTGAGAAAAAGGTATTCTTATGATCCATGACAGTAAAGTGCGAGGTTACAGTGGTTATGTTACACAATATCGTGGCAGGGTTAGGGACCACAGAAACTCTGCCCGTACAACATCGTTAAGAGGGCGCAAATCCTGAATCATTCTCCAACTTGCCCTTTTCAATTTTTTTCACAAGATAAATAGCAGTGTTGATAGAGAGTTTGATGGAACTATGATGCTTTGATGTAGGAGGGCCATAATGGTGTTGTAAATGTCCTCAATCAAAATGGCCTAGACAAACAAAAACCTAATGCCTGCTCTATCGCTGGTAAAAAAAAAAAGTGAAAAAGGGCTCAGCTTCCAACACAGTTCAAAGCCATGGATCGAGACCCACCTGGCCTTCCACATTTAAAGTTCCTTTCTTTACCTTTCAAAATAATAGGTCCCCCTCTGCCGGGCTCAGACCTCTCATGATGTAGTTTACTCAATGTTGCAGGGACTCCCTTCCCCAAGCTTAATGCACTTCGGGTCTCCCTCAATTGGGCTCGGACAACATTCGGATATAGAAATCTTTCAAATGTGCATGGCATTTGGTTACAGACCACCGCAGGACCACTTCGACTCAATGTTCACAATCTACTTTCACTCATGCAGTTTGTTTGCCTTTTTGCTTCAAACAATGCACCTTTCATGGAGACTTTCGAATTTTGCTACTTCCTTTCATCGGACCACTCTGTTACTTAGTATCGCTAATCTTGCAGCTATATTTTACTTTAAAGTTCATTCACGGGTCTGCCTTTTTTTGTGTCTTGTTAAGGGTTGCAATCAGGCACACACCCGGGTCTTGCCTAGCATGTAGTGCGCAAATTAAATACTTATTTATTATGTCTATAGGTTCAATATTCTGAGTGATATACCACTCATATCACATCTGTCTCAAAATACCCCCCCAGGTCACAGTGGACCCCTCCAAGTATTGGTCGAGATCCTGCCCCATGTGTGGCCAGTATGCAACCTCTCGCAAGATTTCTAATGTCGTATGAAACCCCCGATGACCGGCTGTGGCCGCATCATGGGCGTGACTTAGCATGAGGCTTCGGAATGAGGTAGGGACCACCCACTGGTCACAGCCAGATATGCCAGATATGAATCTCCTTACCAACAAACCGTCTTGGATTTGGAACATTTTGGACATTTCATCAACACTCTGAGGTCCTCTTTCCCAATGCAATCGGTATCAGTCAGGGGGAAGTTCTCAGGGTCCTGCATGTGTTGATAAAATTTACCAATTATTGGATCCCCTTTTTGAGCCGTAATGAAATCAGCATTTGGGGTCTCCTTACTCCACTGGGCAGTTGAGAGTTCATGGTTAGCATTTGTCTGGGACCTAGTGATAGCAGTGACCTAGATTTCCCCCAACAGGGACTCGATCTCAAGTAGATCTCCTTGGATGGCTCCAGTTTTGGCCAGCTTATCAGCTAAGTCATTTCCAATTTTGTCTGGTCCCCTGGTCTACTTTGGAATGACCCTTGATCCCACTGGAGGTGACCAGATCATCAATATTTTGTATTAATTGTCCATGTTTTAGTGGTTTGCTGTTAGCACATAGCATGCCTCTGGTTTTCCAATTAACCAGGTGCTCCACAAACCCGTTCTGGAAATAATCTGAATCAGTGATTATGACCAGATCGTGGAGTTGGTGTTGGACAGCAGTGAGGATGGCTTGATGCACAGTCATCAGCTCTGCCACTTGACTACTACGGTGACCGATTTTGTACCCAGCGGAGAGTTCTGGGGCATCATAAACCCAGGCATTCCCCACGCCGGCCACTAGTTCCCTTTCCCCGTTGTTGTCGACATGGTAGGAGCACCCATCCACATAGACGGTGGGCATTCCCTCACACTTGTCTTCTTCATAGACTTTGTGTGGGGAATTGAGGTTCGCCTCCATGTTGTCCTTGATTTCCGGGACAGTTTTCTCTGACACAATCATACAAGTCAGCCAGACCTTGCGAGAGGGGACTCTTCTTGTTTTGGCCATATCTAACCTCCACAGGAAAGCCCTGCATTGACAGGATCCAGGAAGTAATTTGGGAATTACTCACATTTCCGGCCCAGATTCTGTCACTTTGAAGATATTGCAGAGGCTGCTGTGGAGTCTCCACTAGGATGTGTTCCCCCTGGATGAACGGGCGGTAATTCTTCAATGCCCACACTGTTGCCAGGAGTTCCTTCTCACAATCCTTGAATTTTTCCTCCACAGAGGATAAAGTCTTACTTGCATAGGAGATGACTTTATAGACCTTGTCATGCTTTTGGTATAATACTGTGGTCAAGCATGTATTTGAGAACCCTGTCTCCAAGAAGACAGGGTAAGCTAGGAAATGCGCTTGTGAGAGGCTTCTTTTGAGTTGTCTTACTGCCTCGGCATGTACTGGACCCCACTCCCACTTGACCCCCCCCTTCAACAGAGGATCAGGGGTCTTGTGATATCTGCGTAATCCTCAATGAACTTTCTACTGTAATTAGTCAGTCCAAGGAGGCTCCTTAGCTCATGCAGAGTTGTGGGGTCTTTTAGTTTCCGTAGTGCTTCTACTTCCTTTTCCTGGGGACAGAGACCCTCCGGAGTTATCGCATGACCCAAGAAATTGACACGGGTCCTGCACTACAGTGCCTTTTGGAAAGATTGTTTTGCTCTGGCAACCCTCAACTGTGTCAGAACACAGCGGATCTCCGCTATGTGTTCCTCCATAGTTGAGCTTTTGATCAGAACATCATCTACATAGCCCAGGTTACCCTTTTCACCCAAGTCGGGCATGGCCTTATGCAAGAAGATATTAAATTCATTGCCGGAGTTGATGTATCCAAAGGGAGTCTGGGTCCAAGTGTACTGCTGCCCCCGAAGGTAAAGGCCAGCTTGTATTGGTCCTCCCTACTGACAGGTACGGTCCAGTACCCATATACAGATCAATGGCAGTGTATAGCTTTGACCCCTGGATCTGGGTCAGCCCTTGGTCAATGTAGGGAAGAGGCCATCGGGGAGTGTGGACCCATTTTTTTAGCTCCCTCAGGTCAGCACAGAGTCTCCACTGGCCGTTTGAAGGATTATTGAAGGTGCTGTGGACTGGACGAATTATCCCACGGGATTCAAGGTTTTTAATTATTTCTGTGAGGGACTCCATGGATGCGAGGCAAGCGGTATTGCTTCACAAACACTGGAGTCATACCCGGGTCCATGGGAATTGTTGTTGTATGGATTTCGGTGCGACCACAGTCATAGGAGTTCACTACAAAGAAATCCTGAAAATCTAAGAAAACTTGTTTCAACTTTAGCTTTTGCTCCAGTCTCTCACAGGCATCAGCTAGGTTGACTCTCTCTTCAACCATTTGCCTGAAGCCCGGAAAGACTCACCTCTTCCTTACCATATGGGCAGGAAGAGTACACCAGGAAGTTCCTCCCATACCGGGTGAAGATCCTGGCTGGTGATGTGTCATTGTCGCTATCACTGTCAAAACAGTCATTGGGGATTGGTCCTATCAGTTCATTACCTAAATCTATGGAAAAATGTCGGTCATCAACCACCATTCCAATAATGGTGCCTGCGCCCAGAGTGATACTCCTAAGGTCGCTGTTATCCATCACTATTGGAATGGTGTTGTGTTCTGTATTGACTAATGGTGTTGAGTTTAACCCCAACCCTTGCTGTTGGAGATGGGCGTTGAGATGAACATATGCATCTGGATTTTGCAGTTTCTGTCCTCTTTTAATTTCTACTTTAAGTGGGAATAGTCGGGTCCGTTCTGGGATGGTGACTTCCTCTCCAATCTGAACTTCAACTGCATATGGCAGCAGTTGAGCTGACCAAAATGCTTTCTCTGGATCATCAAAGTCCATGGGATTACAAGCTAATCGGGACCAGGCTTTGAGCAAAGTGCAGCAGGGACATCTCGCATGACCCAGTAGTTATGTACTATACTTTTGTTGCCTATAGACATTTTGAGCATAGACCTGCTAGGCAGGAGATGTTTGGAATTGGGAGTTTCCAGGTCCATTTCCCATTTGTCTATCAATTTAAATGTGGGAATGGCTGGATCTTTTGGGAGTTTTCGGAACATGGCTTCGCTGATGAAGCTTTTACCATTGTTCACACACACACTGGCAAGAACAGAGTCCTTCCCCTCATTTAACTGAAAAGGGATGAACAACTGTTCTCTAATCTTCTGAATGTCAGCTAAGCTTGGAGCTGGTTTCTCATTCTTTTGGACTATGGAAGTGGGATTTTCTGATTGTGAATGGGTATAGAATTTCAGAGTATTTCCTTCCAGTGTGGAATGCCACTTGAGACTGGAAGGGAGGTTGATTTTCAGAAATAGAGAGGAATTCCCATCACCAGTTTGTTGTCCTACTGCAATTACTGTCACGTCATGGATTTGGTTGTTTTGAAAATGGAATTCAATCTGATCCTATTTTTGTTCAGCCATGTGGCATGTGCCATTTAAACTAACATGGTTGACACTATTTTAATTTTACTGGTCGGTTAGTCTGGGTCCAGAGGATCTTGTTTACACAGTCTATAAGGGGAGACAGTCTACGCAGGATGTAATTCCCCAGTAAACATGGTGTGCCCTCCAGAGTCACAACTATTACCGGGTGTTTCACCTTGTGTCGCGCAATTTTAATTTCCAAATCCGCAGTCCCCTCGACAGGAATTTCATTTCCATCGAAATTCTGAAGTTGTCCAGGAAGAGGGGTGAGAGGGGTCTGGTATCTCTCCGCCCTTCCAGAATTCTGTTGATCAAAGGTCCTCTTTGACAGAAGAGTGGCTTGGGATCCAGTGTCCACCAGTGCCAAAATTGTACATTGCCCTTGTACTTGGACTGGGGCGTAAAATCTTCCCTCCTTCTCCTCAAGGGGGCAAAGATAATGTGCATTTTGGGCCAGTTGGTGGGTTAATTTCTTGACTCTTGATTCTGACACAGGGGAAGTTTGGGCAGGATTCTGTGGAGCGCTTGGGGATCTGTAAGAAAAATATGACAGTTGGATATCGGGGGAGTTTTGTGCTCCCCTGTTCTGATTCGGGCCCCCCCTTTTGCGAGGCATTTCCCAGAATATATTTGGACAGAGTGGTTTTCCAAGTAATCAGTCTGGGGCTCAATGATGGGTGGTTCTAACTCAGTTCCCACATTTACCCAGTCTTTATTAGGATCTCTCGGGACCCATTTTTCTTTGGGAGGATTTCCCCCATCCCTGAAGGAGAAAATCCTTTTCCCAGAGTCCTCTGAGGACCCCTCTGCTTCAAATTGGAGGACACTAACCTCCTCCACAAAATGGGTCTTTTTCTCCTACCCACCCTCTGTTCCTTAGGTTGCAGACTTTTGGGGGTAGGAGATTCTGGTTCTTGGTTTTCCAGGGGCTTTTCACAAGTGGGGAAGGAAGCTTCCTCTAAGGCTTTACACTCCCCTTCCCCCGTGCCTCCTTCTTTGGAACTGGTGAATTATGGGGGTTCTCTCCCCGTCATTTTTCTGGAGTACCAGACCCTTGATTTGTGGAGTTCTGAGCCGCCATGTTCATCTGAGGGTTCTGCTGAGCGCTCAACATGCAACCCAGATTCTGTGACAAGTTCTGGACCTGGTGCTCCAGTTGGGACACCCGTTCCGGCTGGTACGGGGGTCTCGGGTCCATCCTAGGTGGATCACAGGAAGGGTAACTGTCCCTTCTCCCATAATACCCTGGGTTGGGATATTTCTAGTAACCCTCCACCCTTGGCCTACCCTCTCCTGGATTGTGCTGTCTGGGCTCAGGAAAGTAGGGAAAGGAAGGAGGGTTGTTTTGCGGGTTGAAGTTTTGCGGGTACTGGGGAAAAAAGCTCAACCCAGCATTTGGGGGATTACTGCCCTCCTGAGGAAAGTTAGGAGGGAAGTTTCCTGGGTAAGTAGCTACCTGGTTGGAGCCCACGCTGGGGGAGTCCACACATACCCCAGGATGGGTTTGTTGTCCTTGTATCAGGGGCTTATATAATCAGTGGGATTACCTCCCTAACTACCTGATTGGGATTGGTCCGATGGCATTCTGGTTCTTTGGTTGGGTAAGTTCTGTATAGGTATATTTTTAGGCCTGCCCATCTCCAGATCTAAAATGGGGGCAACCTTCACCTCTGCCACCTTAGCAGCAGCAGTGGTGTTGGCTGGTTTGGGGTTTTAATTAGTATTTTTGTTCTCTACAGGTTTCTGCACTTCGTAAATACAGGTTGCCTGTTCAATGACCCAGTCCAGTGATCTCTTCTCGTGAAAGTCCCTCACCAGCTGGGTCATGATGTATTTAGGGAGTGCATGAAAGAAGGTGTCAATGAACTCCACGCTGTCTGTGCGCACCCTCCTGGTGGTCTGCGCAAAGGCACGTTTTAGTTCTTGCACAAATTCTTGTGGGGACTGAGCTTCCCCACACTGCAGATTGTAGGCCGCTTTGTGGGCCTCTTGGGCGTTCCTATGGACAGAAAAATGTTTTAAGATGGCCGCCCTATAAGTGGACCATCTTGAGTGGCTCTGATCCTCCAGCCCCGCAAAGAAGCTGGAGTACTCAGGGGAAAATGTCCATTTTACATACTGGATGCAACTCTGACTATCTTTCAGCTGGAAAGTATCCATCATCTGCTCGTACAATTCAAGGTGTTCCCAGACTGAATACTTATCATTTTTGTGATAGGGAGTTATACCGCTCCTAGTGGCCTTGATCTGTTTCAGGTGATCTTTTTGTAGAGCCCTCTTGATTTTGTTGGCCTTTTTGGTCTTAGTCACCTGAGTCCACTCATCCTCTGACTCAGAGGCACTACGACAGGAGGTGGCTATCTGATCCTCTATCTGATCCTCTAGGCTCTTCCTGATTCTGCAAGCTTGAGAAGGGCTTGCGGAATGTGGGAGCCTAGTTTCTTGATGCCTGTGATGCTCAGAAGAGTTTTCTGACTCTCCCCTGCTCCCATGATTGGCAGAGTACCCCCCCCACCCTGCCCTAGCTGAGAAGAGGTCTTTAGGTACTCTTTGTGGGCTTGCTTTCCTGGAGTTCCCCACCAAATTTGACAAATTGATCCCTTGGTAGGCGTTATTTTCGAGGATGCCGTTCCCGGATTCTCCCCTCACAGGAATCTTCCTGATCAGAGGGGCTAGTCCTAACATTTGGGGATCTGTACAGAGATGCCCATCCATCAGTTTCTGGGAGGCGTTGGTCTGTCGGTCCCATGTTGCCCATTCTGCTGAAGTCTACCATCCCCATGGCCCTTGGTTCATATGAGCCAGTGGACTTGAAGGTGGCAGAGTCCATGGTACTGAAGGGGTTAGAGTCCCTGATTACAAGGGTCTTGATGCTATGCTCAGGGGTTTCTCTGTCCCTCCCTACCTCTTCTCTCTCAGTCCCTATTCCCTGGTGGTATGCCGAAATCTGACTCTTTTGCTCCTCTATTAAGGCCTTCCTGGTCTCAATGATTTGCTCTTGCATGGCTATTTGTTTGTGGAGCCTGTCATTCTTTTCACAGAAAACTTCATTGCCTCCCTGTGCTTCCTGCCTGGTTTGGAAATACTGGGCCAGTAGGAGACTGTAGGAGACCGACCTCCTGAGTTTTATCATTATTGGTCTGGGTGTTCATTTCCAGAGCATCCTCCACCCGCCCAGTGTGCTCTAGTAGCTTCTCATATTTGGTTTTTACTTCACTGAACTCCTGGAGGGCCAGCTATCTTTCCTCTAGCTTGGTTTTTAATTGGCTGACTTCCTGGCCTAAGGTGTCCCTCTCCTGACTTAGAGTACCCCTCTGTTCAGCCAGGTCATCCCTTTGTTTTTTAAATGCACTAGCTTTCTGGCGCTCCTCATCAAATTCCTCCTGAGAGAGGAGGTCTTTAATAATTAATTTATTGTTTTCTTCTTTTAATTTGTCTATCCGGCCTTGTAAGATAACCACCTGTGCACAGACTCTGTTAAAAGTTAATTGCTTCTCCAGTTTCTGTTAACTCTGTTGTAGAGAGTCCACCCTTTCTTTCCACTCCTCTTTTAGTGCCTGTAATTGGGTGTCTTGCTCTGCCTCCTCTTGCTGGAGGTGGGCCATATCTTCTTTTAGTTTTGTCAGATACTGCCTAGCCTCTGTTTCTGATTCTTGGCTCTTCTGGAGCCTTTGCCCAACAGAGTCCAGATCAATTCGGATTTTCTCTAGTGTTTCCGCCTGCTTCTTTGCCAGAACTATGTTTTCTGCATGCTTTTCCTGTATTACTCCTATGTGCAGGTATAGGTAGGCCGCTATTATGGCACTTTTTGTCTGCTCCTCTTTAGCTTTTTGGGCCATGTACAGTTCACTAAGAGCTTGGTGTAATGGGCCCTTGTCCTGGCATGTATCTAAGTTCATGGCGGTTACCTGTTTTTTGATTTCTCATAGCCAGATCTGCTCATTCTGTTCTGGACACTCACCCCTGACAAACAGTTTGTGCAGGGGGTGCTCCATAGCCATATTAATTTCTACTGGGATCACCATTTTGGAAATATGAATTTTCTTATGACTTATATTAGGGTGAATTTACTTTAACCAACATGCCTAATTTTTGGAGTATTTATTTTGAGCGGTGCTTGTATAGTGTAGCACAGTACACCAACCCAGCAAGGTGTCTCTACCCTGCAGGCTAGTATGCTGTGTTAGACTGTCACGGGTGGTAACTCAAACTCAAAATCACAGCACGAGCCACCAAAATCTGTTAGGGATTTCAATCAGGCACACACCCGGGTCTCGCCTAGCCTGTAGTGCGCAATTGAAATACTTATTTATTATGTCTATAGGTTCAATAATCTGATATACCACTCATATCACACCCATCTCAAACCCCCCCCCCCCCTCCCAGGTCACGGTGGACCAAGAATCAGGCTGGTTTGTAAAGGTAGATATTGGTTTATTTATTTAAATTCAAATCACACATACGTTTTAACATATATAGCGCAGCAATAAAACACAGGGAAAAGACAATTTTGGTTTGTGAACAGATAGTGCTTAGGTTAATATTTCCCCCCTGCAAAGTTCTTAATTCACACATGAGCAATTCTACACAAGTGTAGGTGAGCAGCAGGTATTCAGGAATGAACAACAGAATACAGTGTTGGAATATTATCTTCCCTCCCCAAACAAGAGAGACAACGTTTTTGGAACTTGGACACTTTTGAAAACTGACAGTTAGAAAGGGCTTTGTGAAAAATTCCTATGAGAGCAACACTAAACAGGTCCTAACAAACATGAGCTACAAGATAACCAACAGTACACACTTTAGATCGGAATGGAAGTTAAGATACACTTTGGATGGGAAAAAGACATGTGTAAAACTTTTGCAAAATGCAAATTCGCAGCAATATTTCACCATGCGATTTTTAATAAAAACGGGTCAAATACACTGTTCTGCAATGTGGTATTTAGTTGTGGATGTAGCTAAGGGTCTTATGTTCAAGTGAGAAATTAAGTCTCAAGCTATAAAATTGAAGAAGTTATGGAAGTTTTAGTGAGAGGCGTTTTTGAAAATAATAGAACTGAGTAAAGTAGAAATTCGGTTTTTGAAATGACAGATTGGGTTTATTTAAACTATATTAATGACTACAAAAAAGAGAATGCCACCCGTGAATCTCCACAGTTACGAACGTCCGATTGTAACTCTTCACGTATGATACTCTGGTTTCTGTTCTGTATGGGAATTACTTTATTTAATACAAATTCACTAATGGGTTATGGTTTAATGAAACAAATGAGAAAAAAAATCAGCGCAAGAATGGGTCTGACAATATTAGAGTTCTGAAGTTAAAGATGGGATGGTTGAGATTGGGATAGGACAAGGCAAATATATATTATGGGTTACTATGATTCCTGTTTATACTTACCGTCCACTGTAATTTAAGATTGGACCATCAGGGTTCTGGTCATCACGGGTCATCAAGGGTCGGGTCTACTGGCAGCAGGGCACCTCTGGTGGGATGGTCAGCGGGGCGGTTCTGGTTAATTTGACTGGCACCTCAGACTGGATTTGGATTGGCCCTTCTGGTCACTGGACACGGTAGATTAGCGTGATGGCAAGTTTCAGCGGGCAAGCCTTAATTGTAGCAAGCCAGATTGGATCAGAATTATTCTTTCCTGAAGTTTAGGATGGTTGGATTTGGGCCTAGCTGAAAAGAGTTTAGCAAATGCTGGGCCTTGGTTTTTGCAAATAAGTCTGGAATCAGGACAAGATGCAAAGTTCTGGACAGGATGAAGAAGTCAGGAACAAAGCGCTCCACAGAAATCAGGAGGTAGTCAGGAATCACTGTGTCTGTTTGTGGTGAAGTTTCTATATTTATCATGCCAAGTGACATCACAAAGTTTATGGTAGGGGCAGAATTTCAAACCACACCCCATGGCTGTGAGTGGTCAAAGGCACTTGCCTTGTTCTGGTTGGAAGTCAGAAAAGAGCTGTCATCTTTATGATGTGTTTTGGGAAGTCCCACATTGATTTGAAACACAATTTAACTTTTGCACAAATGCACATTTCTATAATTATGCCCCCTAATAAAATTGGACACATGCATTATATATTTTGTGAGTTATCCTTGCATCCAATTCCCATCTCTGTGAGAGCTGTCTCTGTCGTTCTGTGGAATTTTATCCATTTTAATCATAACGGTTGGCCTAACAATTTCTAATTCAATACATATCTGGGCGATGACCCCCTAGAACATGGGTATACAATATCATATTTGTAGCATCAATAGTTTTGCCACAATTAGGGTTTTGGTGTAACTTTGGTCCCTTATGTAGTACAGTGTTCACCAAGGTCTCCACAGAAAGAGCCTAACATTAGATTTATAACTACCGATTTTTAGATTTGTCCTCTTTTATGGGGCAAAGTTAAAGGTTTTCAAAACTTAATCACAAATATGCATTTTAAACAACAGATTGCTTTGAGCATTTCTTTTTCTCTCCTTTCAACAGACAACAGCTGTCAAATCCCTTTGATCAGAGTGGGGTGTAGAGGGAAGTTTCCTGCCCCTCCCCAGAAGGGGTCAATGCTCAGCCTGTCCTTTGTCCTTGGCTCAGCCAAAGATGAATGGCTAATGAGGTCTTTGTTCTAAATATGCAACAACCTCCAGCATCAATTAAGCCTTCCTGTAGCAGCACAGTGTCAACATGAAGTGTCATCGTTCCCAGGCTGGGCACTGTCTAATCAGAATTACCCAGTTAACTCCAAACTGGGTTACTTTAAGATTCACCTAGAATCTTTAATTTAACAGATATAAAATTAACAGAGTTTATAGGGGATTTTGACAATTAAAGGAATTAAGTCCTTCACAAAAACATGCTTTGAAACAAGCGAATTTTGCAATTTCTTCATGGAAAAAGCACATTTAAGCTGAGTCTTTTACATCAGAGTTTCCTTTGCAGCATACACATCTATTCAGCACCATTTCTGTCCTTGAGTGCTGGAATTTGTTGGCAGTCTGGAAATAAGTATTCAGTCTTTGCTTGGAGATTTCTCTGCACAGCTGAAATTGTTCTTTGTTGCCACTTTTAGCAGCATTTTTCTCGTGTAACTGAAAACAAACTGTTGCTGGACTGGTTTATCATGAAATACATTTCTTAGCTGCTGCCAGTCAGTGAGGCTCGGTGTTCTCTGACCACGCTGGATGATCTGTGATTTCATCACACTTTCAATTTCAGTGGTTCACTTGGAAAATGACTGAATTTAGCGCCAAAACAGCACTTTGAAGGTTGCAATCGGTTGAGGAAGCTGTATTTTAAAAGGCATTTTCGGTTTTTAGCCCACTTCTGTGGCCTTGCTTCATGTGACATGTAACAGCACCCACTGGCATTCTCCTGCAGTGAGTTCTGTTTTTACCCCAACTTTGACTGTGTGTGGCAGGGGTATGCAGCCTTTTGTGATGGTGAACCATGCGCAGTTTAGCAGATTTAGTGCATCCATTTTGGGCTGTTTCTTTCCCCATTGGCAAAGGGGTGCAGTGGGGCGCATCAGCATGGGTAAAAATATCCCACAGTCTCATCCACCTTCGTGCAACCTTCACTTGTGATATGATAATGCTATTTCATTCACTTTAACACACACCGGTCACTCAGGCCGCTTGCCAACTCACCGGCTCTGTGTGCCTCTTTCTTGTTTTGAGTCATGTTTAGTACCACAGGCTTCACCTCACCTCCCCAACTCTGCATTTCACCCAGAGGGTCGCTGTGTCCTTGAAACACAATGCACTCTTCACTTGTGGGATCTGGCCTTCTCCAGGTGTCTTTAGTGGTCTGCCGGAGGCAACGACCTCCAGTAGGGTAGCCTTGGGGTTTTTGGCCTGCTGCTCTAGTCTCTCCGTCTGTCGCTCTTCTCTAGTAAGTGTGCCTACATCCCGGAAGTTCTGCTCATTCTCATGTTCCTCCTTACTCACTGTGTATCTTTAGGTGTTGCCTTTTATTTGTGTGGGGAGAACAAGTTGGTATTAGGTGTGTGCACTTAGGGTAAAGTGCCTGACTTTGCCTGATCCGATTAACGGGACATGTCCAGTACAATGTGAGAGAGTACATCTGGTTGCTCCCATTCATCCTCTTCCTCGGCTCAGTGTTTGTGTAAAAAGGGGGCGGAGTTGGGACTTGGGAAAATCTGAAAAATAGGATGGGGTAGATGACCAAAATAGGAGGGAATACCACGTCTCACCATTGCTATCTCACCCCCACCCCCGAAGGCCCCTCACCCAGGTGATCCTCCCGCACTGGTCCACCCCCAGGAACTAGATCCAAAAGTGATGGCCATGTCCTGGCCACCTGAATGACAAGTCCCTGAGGACTAGCTTGTGAGATACCATTTGGTGTCTCACACTCTCCTCTATCCATATCTGTTGCTATTAACACAATCCTTTCCTTCAACACCAACACTCCTTCTATAGCAGGCATGATAATAGTCTCTGGAACAAGTTATTTGGGGCTGGGTGGGTCTGGACAAACATTCTGAGGGCACCCACCAGTATAGATTGGCCACCCGCGGTAATGCGCTAAGAAGAACTGTGATCCCATATACAAACAAATCAGGGGCCACTGGTATCCCTCCCGCCACTGATTCATTTCCCAAGGCATGACCCTCACATAGCAGGTGTCGAACACACCACTCCCCTTTCAGTAAATGAGATGGTCATGTTGAGCTTGCTCAAGATGTCCCAACCCAATAAATTGATGGGGATCACTGTAGAAAACAACAATGTAGCCTGCATCACCCTGTCCATATTTTAATGGGTAGTCCTTTTGTAAATGGAACAGATTGTACTGTCCCAGAGAATCTCTGCGTGTCCATTACCTCGCCTGACAAAGGGAATCCTTCCTCACTGATAAACGATTTTGTTGCACCTGTATTCAGCATGAAAATGAATGGTTTATTGCCCGCCAAGGGTTCCTCTTCTGGTTGGCAGTGACTGATAGAACTGGGCACGCCAAGGCTCTCTGTGGGCTGTCCTAATCTAGGTCTGTGATGTTCCTGGTAAGATTAATGGGTTCCCTCCAACGATAGTGACCCCTTGATAGTGTGTCACTGTGCCATGGATACTACATTACTATACTGCACTTGGGGGCCCTGCTACTGCCTCAGGTGTACTGTGTATGCTGGTGCACCACCAGTGCCTGGGGCTGGCAGCTGCGGAAATGATGGTAGGGGAACAGACAGGGCAGTAGTGCACCATATGGGACTGTCGGGGGCACTTGTACATAAGGTTGGGGGCACGGGACCATGCCTCTCTGAGGGCATGGGTGTGTCTGCTGCTGTGGATATGCAACTACTTGTCTACTTCTGCATTCTCTCAAAAAATGGCCCATCTGCCCACATGTTCAACACTGTCCTCCTCCTCCTCCCAGGGCCCCATTCCCCCAAATTCGCCTCGTCCTACCTAGGCCCCTCAAACCCCCCCCTCATCCTCGCTGATACCGCCCTAGAAACTCTCCTTGGTACTGAGGCTGGTACCCACCATTCCAATCGTAGTGAACTCCACAACCAGGCACCGCTTGTATGTCTGCCGGAAACACACTGCACTCTAACTGCCCTTCCCGCTACACTGCCATTATTGCCCCTTCCAATGCAAGTTTTGCTAGTTTCTTCTGCACCAGTTTTGCTCCCTCTGTTTGTGCCTGCTGAGCCGTTTCCTTCTCTTTCTCTTTTAACCATTTGCAGTGATGCACAATAATAGACTGTATTTCCGCACAGCGCTTAGCTTCAATCCCTACTAGCATATGAAGAGTCTTCTGTACTTCCTTCGGGAGTGTCCTCTTTTCATTACAAAATAAAATAATGGAATCACCTGGTCCCATGAATCACCCATTTCTGCCCTCCACATCTCCTGTATTTGCAGAATGTATCAAGTGGGATCTTCATCCCGCATTGTCCGCTTCATTATCGATTGACAGTCCTGCGTATCTGGATACGTATGTCGCAGCGCCGCCCACACTTGGGGCCTAATGTCATTGAAATGTGCTCCATCATGACTATCATCCCCCAACTTCACTCCCAGGTACCATGCCGTGACCTAAATGTCATCTGTCTGATCCCCCAGTATTGCAACAAACTCTTCAAATCTCCCACTGCTAAGATTGTACCAGCTGTCTGTTTTTCAAAGGCATATATCCACTTGCCCGCTCCAGCAGTGAAAGACGGGAGTGCATTCATTCGATTATTATTGTCCATGTGAGGCGAAGGTATGTACTGGCCTCTCCCTGGCCCCTTATGCAATAACGAAAACTGCACCCGAACAGTCTTAGTCACTTTCTTCTTCCTCGCCAATGGTCTGTTTGCCACTGCCATGCACCCATACCTATTAACCTAGGTCCCCACAGACTCTCAACTCGCTGTGAAATTGCGGGCGGCTCTTCATCATATTCCAACTCCTTCACCGAATCACACTCCTCATCCCCTGGGCACGTCTACTCATAATCATCATCAGACCGTACCATCCCATAATCCAAACTATCTGCATTCCTTCTCCTTCTCTCTTCCCTCTCTTTCTCTATGTGCACTCCTTAACTCGCAGTACTATCAATTCTAAACAAAATGTCTCCCGCTGTCCCCTCATCAGTCCCAATGGGTGCTCATTGCCCATGCCCGCTGTCCAACTTCAGCATTTCTAGTTCTATTTCTGCCTTTCTCAGTGCTTCTCTCAACCCTTTCTGTGGCTTCCTATCTGTTCCTTCTTGTAATATGGCTCTCGTAGCTGAAGACGCTATAGGATTAGGGAGGTTCTGATACTGGGCCGATGTGGGTGGTGGGAGAGCTGTGGCGTGCAAAGGGACGTAAGTAGGATTTGTGTATTCTGATGCAGCATGTGTGGGGTAGCACCCTAGCGAAGGGGATTGGCCTGCTTCTATGGAGGACATTGGGGTAAGGGGCACTGAAACATTAGGGGCAGTGGGCGTGGTAGAGGTCGAGACACATGCAGTGGGTGACACATTAGGCATCTTGGGATCCGTGCATAGAAACCAATATAAATAACCAATCAAAATTACAAAGCTTCTACTAAATTCACAGACACTTGTCATTTCTCTAAGCTTCCCATGTTTTTGCTAACATCTATAAATGAATGTCACTTTTAAACGACTAACCTCAAATTAAAACCTAAAATAATACATTTAACTAAACAACCTATATATATACTACCTTACCCATCCATACTGGGAGTTCTTCTTAAAACACCTAAAAACTTAATAATTACATAACTTATTTACAGCAACATCACGATTGCCCTTGGTTTTCAAAAGGAATGCAAATTGTCTGCTTTTGGGAAGGCTAATCACTCCCTCCTTCTTGCTGGCTCTTACCATTTCTTTGAAGTTGCATTCTACATCGAGGCAAGAAATGATGTGTCTTTTGAAGTGTTTGTAAATCTTGCACTGCAATATGTGTGCTTTTTATCAAATGTGCACATGTTGGGCTTTAAAATAGATATCATTTATGACTATTTTTCTTTCACTTTGGCGCATGTCATGTTTAAACTAGCTGTCAATGTATTCAAAGGAAGGTAAAATCACTTATTTCTACAAATGTAAAGTACGAACAGTCCTGGGGCGTGCTAATCTACTGTTGGCACGAAACGTAGCGCTGTGGACTGTCTTAGCCAAGAAATGCTCACAAATAGAAAAATCTTTTTGCAGACTTTTCCACTCCCTTCGTTTGTACTTTCTGTCAGTCAGATTTATATAGTACCTGGTTGTCTACTATCTTTAGAGTCTTATCGTCATTTGTATATTAATTTTATCTACTTTTAATCCCCTGCTTGATGTCAATCCTTTGACTTGATTTCCTACGACTTAGGCGCTACCATGAGCCTCTTATCTCCACCTCATTTGAAGCTATGAAAATCGAACCTTGACCATCAGTCACTCATGTCTCTTGTCAATCATCCACTCTAGGCTGTATCTCAGTGCTAAAAGACAGGCCTGCCTAGGTTTGTGTGCTCATCAACATGATTAAACATATACAGCCATGAATTGTAAGGTTCTTGGACTCAAAGAGATACCATTCTGACACATTACTCTGAATTATACACTTGACATAGGAGTTATCATGTTAATGCATTTAATATGACCTCCATCTTCTGAGGGCCCTTATTTTCATTAAACAAGCTAAAGCAAAAGCAGATTTAATATAGCATAACATCACACCTATGAACAAGATTGCCCTGGGGCCAAAGAGCATGTTTCAATAGATAAATAATAGAACAAGTGGTGGTTTTAGTTTAACAGCATGTGTAACCTTTATGTCTTATAAAGCTATGTTGCACTATACTACACACCATCAGTCTAAATGCACTTAGCAAGCCCCCAGCCTTCACTCACGTTTAGAACAGAATGTGCTTCAAATGAAACCGCTCTTTTTGGGGTTGATAAATTCTGCTTAGCTGGGCCTGGCTGTCTCTTTCCTGCTGCTGCTCTGCTCAGGACTCCTCTGCTCTGCACTCCCCCCTCCCAGCACTGCAGGCCTCAATGCCCTGACAAGTCTGCTGTTGTTCCTCCCTTCGTCTTTTGCTTTGGCCTTATATATATGAAAGAACATGGTTTCCCTGCCCATGTGCATTCATCATATCCGTTATCTGGAACAGTAAAGCCTACAGCTGAGCGTGCCACTGTGTTCGCTGAGTCAGGTCGCTTATGTACAATTACATTAGGTGGGTTTTCGCACCTCTCAGTGCGAGCTCTGCACCGGTTCAGTGAATGCCTCCACTGTACTCCATGGCATTTGGCTATCTGTTGTGAAGAGACATTTCTGTCACTTGTTAATTCTTAACCTTGTGGACATGCACAATGCTTCTGTTCATGGCTGCCAATTTCCTGTTCTTGAATCCTTATCAGATATAACACTTCCCATTGTAAAGTCCATTGGCTGATCTCATATAACACCTAATCGTGTGAAATCAATGCTCACTCCTACTGGTGCGCAGTTAAAACAGGCAGCTATTTGTCGTTTGTGGTTTGCTCATCTGCCAGAACAGGAAAGCACAACTTCCTGGACCTTGGTGAGACCACAAATTGTCATCCAGTAAGTGTGCATACTATCCTCCTGTAGAAACATGTGCTGTATGTTTGACAAACATTTTTTGGCTATAAATGGCTGCAGGGCGCATGATATATGAAAGGCAGGCTTAAATTAGGCTTGTTTTCAGGTCACTCCCCTCAAGACAGTTTGTCATAGATCAAAGATTTGTAGCACTGTGAAGCCATCATTAAACCTTCTAGGAGCTACATTTGCAAAGCAGGCCACTTACATTGGTGGCAAAAATAAATCATACTGATCCTAGCAATGATGAGTACTGATTACTGCTGCAAAAGTAAATTAGTAGCTTGGTAAGTACATGAGCGCCTAGAGACATATTGTCAATGCTACAAAAAATCAAATAAATAACTGCATCACAAGCCTAAATGAATACATGTGTTTAACAGGGAGTTATTCAGGATAAATCCACTATATTGTAACTGAACCTAGCTAAGGATGCATGAATGAATACATGTATTTAATGTGAGGTATTTAGGTTGATTCCAAGTCCTTACTGGCAATAGTTTCAAGGTAAGACAAGGGATTCTTTGAGAGTCCATTAGCAATTAACAAGCAGCATAGCTTGGCTCCTGACTTTCTGACCAAATGTGCTTTAGACTGTGTGAACTTGAGTGTGTGACCACACGTGTAAACCGTCCACAGTTTAAATTGGTGTTCCTTCAGGTAAACCAAGATGTGAGTGCCGTTACCCACAGTGATTTTCAAGTGGAGGTTATTCATTACGTACATATGCTGTGTGCACAAACTTGTACCCTGAGGTATAGCGCAGTATATTTTCAGTTCTGTGGACCCAGATTGTGATGCCAGCAGTGGCGGATTTTGCAGAACTTCAGGCTCTTTGAATTCAGGGTTTCCTGCTAACCTTCTTTTGATATGCGTTACGAAGCAAAGTGGTTAAGGAAACAAAATGTGCATGTCAGATTTCTGCAAGGACATGGGCATTGGCTCATTATGCCATGCACTCCTGGAACCAGAGGTATCCATCACTTGTCTAGCCTGTGGAAGCTCCCTGGGATTCAGGGTTTGAGAGTAGGCATGTTTCATCTTGTGTCTGGCTTGTATCAGGCTTTGTGACTGGAGGCTTAGCTGTGTAAGTGATTTCAATCCGGCACACATACAAGTCAAAGCCCAGCATGTAGTGCACAACTGAAATCCTTATTTATTTTTGTCTAAAAGTTCAATATTGTGAACGATATACCACTCATATCACACCCTTCTCCTGAGACCCCCCCGGTCACACTGAACCAGGAATCGGGCTGGTTTGCAATGGTAAATATTTATTGATATATTGAAAATTGAATCACAATATGTTTTAATAGATAAACAACAATCACCAATGGGGTAACAGAACACTGAATAATATCATTAATACACTAGGAATAAGTAATACGCAAAACAAATGCAGCACAGAAAATAATACTTTTGTGTTGGTTCAGATCAGATGGCACTATGGTTAGAGGTTTCCCCTGCAACACCCCTCAAACCCCAACAGGCAATGTAAAGAGATGGGAGGAGAGAGCAGGTATTCAAGAATGGCACAAATCAAACAGAATATCAGTCCCACTTTCCCCCAGCAACCACAAGAGAAAAACTGAATTGACTGGCTTTCAAAATTGTCTTTAGAAATTACTGGGCAAAAACACCAAATGTGGTCATAAATACTTAAATTGTTATACATTCTTATGTGAGCCGCTTTGAATATGTGCAACCAATCACAAGCAATGATTTAGTCAGCAGAAAGCATTTGAAATGTTAAGGTCCAAGTCGAAAGCAGTTTAGAGCCATTCCACATGTGTAAAACTTTCTGATTTTTAAAATCACGGCAAACTTTTCATTGCGCGATATTCACGATAACGAGAGAATCGCACTGATTTGCAGTGCGGTTTTGGGTTCTATGGATAGCTATGGATGTTAGGTACAAGTAGGAGTTGAAATTTAGTTTTTATCTAACTGAGGGAGTTATAGAGGTTTTAGTAAAGGTTGTTTTTTCAAAATAGGCGCGAGAATGGAAAACAGAAATGCACTTTTGAAAATGACAAATGGGTTTGCTTACACTAGAGGATGACTATGAAAAAGCGAATACCACACAGGGATCTTACATCACACAGGGATCCTGATCAAGGTGACCCGCCTGCTAAGGAAACTCAACTTCTTCAGATGAGAAAAGGGTCAGCACAAAGATACTTCTAACAACACTGGTTCTGAAGGAAAGATAGGATGGGTTGGAAATAGGTCACAGTTCTTCCTTTGAATACTCAAAGGATCCGTTTTTAAATTGGACCGTCAGTTCTGGTCATGGATTGGGTCTGGTCTAGGAAAGACATCGCTGATCAGGCACGGTACTGGATCAGTGATGCCGGTCACCGGCAGAGAATCTGCCCTCCTAGTCTGTGGGTATTTGAATCAGCTGGATGGCGAGTTCCTCAGGCAAGCCTAGTGGTGGCAAGCCAGAGAATTTCAGTATACTGGTTCAAAAGGCCTTCTCACACCACACAGCGCTTCACTGGGGGAGAGAATAAATTTGAGGATTTGGGCCTTGCTGGAAATCAATAGTATCTGTTGCTGGCAAGAGATTTGGCATCTGGATCTGGAAGAATATTAAAGCTGGATGTAGGATGCAGGATCAGAGTGCTTTGCCGGAATCAGGAAAGTGGCTGGATCTGTGAGTCCCTATGTGTTGTCATCTGTCTCTATTTATCCTCTAAATTGACATCACAAAGGGGGTGTGTGGGCCCGCTTAGCTAAGCTTGCCCCTGTGAAAAGGAAAGGTGATTGGGTCACAGTCTACTCTCTGTCTTGATAGGAGGAGAGAAACAGAGTGTCATCTTTATGGAATAATTTTATGATGCTGAGATCCACCCCTAGCCACTGGAACACAAAGTCTAATTTTGGTAAAATACATATTTACACATGTGCAACCTCTATAAAAATCACATACACAGATTGCATATTTTATGGAGTATCTGCTCATTCAAAATTCCAAAGCTCTGAGACTTTGTTTCGATTTTCTGCAGAATTATGTCCATTATGTAATGAGAACATGTTCCAATATTTCTGTACATTTCCACAAATATGCACATTTACCCTGGGAATGTGTGTATAAAGTTTCACCATTCTAGCAGAAATTCAGTCCCAATAACCTACATTTAATGCCATTCCTGTTCAGAATAAGCTACACGGTTTTACTAAGTTTTCAAAGATAGTGCTAAAAATTAGGTTAATTAATCTGTCATTTTCAGATTGTTCACCCCTTCTGATAATAAGTTATACACCTTCTAAAAATGTCCATTACATATCCTATTAACACCAAATGGTCAGTATTTGTCACTCCTTGAAGCATGTGGTAGCCCCCTCCTTTGGAATTTTTTTCTGTCAGCCAGGAGTTTCCTTTCCTGTGCTGCAGCAGTTTTATGACCTTTCACACGTTCAATATCGTGGGTTGGAGGATGTCCATTGTTCAGTCCTGGGCTAACCAGCAATTAGCACCTCCCAGTGAGTTTCTGCTGAGAGGAAGGCCCTTCTTCTGGGGAAAAAAATGCTTTTCTAGTTCTTGTAGCTTCAGCCAGGCTAATTAACTTTTTAAACCCAGCAAAAACCAAATGTGTTACATCAACCATAAATACATTTTTTTATGGCCTAAAATCTGTGGGAAAACACAACTAAAATCTGTATTCCTTTTTGGCAACAATCCTTTTTATGTTTGCTAATCCAGCAGACTTTTTAGTTTTAGGTCATTTTAAAGTTTCCTCAGTACTCCTCTGACAGCTGTCATTCAGGTAGCCCCGGGTACTGCACCCAGATTTTGGCATAGATGCTGTCAGTTTTCAGACTTTGTATGTTTCACAATGCTTCATTTGATACATGGATTTTAGCACCAGGCAAGATTTTGAATGTGGAGAAGTGTTGTGTATCGGCATTTAGGAGTTTTTAGCAACAAATCAAATGTCATGTGTAAGCACATTTGGGGGTTTCACTTGCAAAGTGCTGCTTCTCTCTCTGCACTTTGTTTGCTGGTCATGGAGCCCACTGACACATTTTTGCAGGGTGTGCTCTATCCCACCGCACATGCACCACGGGTGGTAGGTTGTGCATCCCTCTTTTTGTGTGCTGAAGCACATGGTTTTTTGTACGTTTTTGGCGTGCACAAGGGTTTTGCCGCAATTGTTGCTGTTTCTTTTACCATAACTGGCAGGGTGATGCCGCATAGCATAGCGGAGTGGGTCAATACATCCCACAGAGCCCCCCTCCCGACTTGATTTTGACCTCCTGTCAAGGGGAAGTCGGGAGATTGGGATGTTCTTTTCTTTTGTCTATGTGGATAAATTCAGCTGCTTCTCCTGTCAGTGCTGGAGGCGACCCGCTCTCCTCACCGGTTCTGGTCAGTAATATTGCTGGTTCTGGTTGGGAGTATGGAGCGGCACTCCGGGCTCCTTGGGTCTTTCCTCCCGGTCCCCGAGTGAACCCCCTTGGTAGTCCTCTGGATGATTCTTAGTCCAGATGCTGGAAGATAGAACAGAAAATGGTTATGGATATTTTCCCACTACTGTGTCCACACGTCAGCAGTGGGAAAGACACTTGCATTGGTTATAATCGGCAATATTCCCCATCTATGTTTACAACTGGTCTTAACACTCTTCTTGCACCTACACAGTGAACATTTAGTGATTCTTCTATGTGTCCAGATTTTCCCCATCTGGGTTTCCGGTTGGCTCCTCTATTTGCTGCAAAGTATGCCTGGGATGGCAACTCTTCAGCTGGTTTATGTGGACCCACTTGTCTTCCCCTTCTGCCAAACTGCCCTTGGGGATGTGGATTCTGTAGACAACTGGTGAGAGTCTGTCCACAATTTCAAAAGGGCCCCGCCAATTTGAGAGGAATGTGCGCTCTTTGGCTTGGTTCCTCTGGAAATTGTACAAGTAGACCCGGTCTCCTACTTGGTAGTCCTTTTTAGTTGTCTTGAGATCATAGTGGGTCTTCATACTGTCCACAGATCTCTCTAGATTCCGCTAAGCATAGGCAAAAGCATGTTGAAGGTGTTTTCTCAGATTCTCAACATACTCATGAGTTGTGGAGGCATTTATTAAGGTCTGCTCTTGGGTTCTGTAGAGCAGATGCTGGGGTAGCACCATCCTTTGTCCAGTCATCAGCTCAAACGGAGACATTTTTGTTGCAGAAGAAGGGGTAGATCTGATGTCCATCAGGACAAGGGGTAATCGAATGTCCCAACTTGGCCCAGAATCTGCCACAAACTTTTTTAATATGCTCACAATAGTTTTATTGTACCTCTCAACTCCACCACTAGAGGAAAGCCGGTAGGCAATGTGTAGTTTCCTTTTGACCACAAGTATCTCCCACATCTTTGTCATCACTTCGCTGGTGAAGTGGCTACCCCGGTCTGACTCAATCCTTTGCGGTAGTCCAAAATCCGAGAAGATATGATTGATCATCAGGTCAGCTGCTGTTTCTGCCTTCCAATTTGGCGCTGGAAGACATTCCACCCATTTAGTGAACAAGCGTGTTACAGTCAACATGTTCCCATTAGAGGAGTGAATCACGGGCCTGATAAAATCGACTTGCAAATCTGACCAAGGCAGTGTCATTCCCCTCTTTTGGAGGGGAGCACGGTGTGTGAGTGATGTTAGCTGAAATTGTGCACACACAAGACACCCCTTGAAGTATTGGTTGAGGTCCTGCCCCATGTGTGGCCAGTATGCAACCTCTTGCAAGATTTCTAATGTTGTATGAAACCCCCGATGACCGACTGTGGCAGAATCATGGGAGTGACTTAGCATCAGGCTTTGGAATGAGGTGGGGTCCACCCACTGGTCATGGCCAGCTATGGATCTCCTCACCAACAAACCGTCTTGGATCTGGAACATTTTTGGACATTTCATCAACACTCTGAGGTCCTCTTTCCCAAAGTTCTCAGGGTCCTCAATGCGTTGATAAAACTTACCAATTATTGGATCCCCTTTTTGAGCCATAATCAAATCAGCATCTGGGGTCTCCTTACTCCATTGTGCAGTTGAGAGTCCATTGTGAGCATTTGTCTGGGACCTAGTGATAGCAGTGACCTGGATTTCCCCCAACAGGGACTCGATCTCAAGTAGATCCCCCTGGATGGCTGCGGTTTTGGCCAGCTGATCAGCTAGGTCATTTCCAGTTTTTCTGGTCCCTCTACCTTAGAATGACCCTTGATCTTTTTCCAGTAGATGGTCATCCCATTCGAGGTGACCAGATCATCAATATTTTGTATTAATATTCTGTATTTTAAAGGTTTATTATTAGCAGATAGCATGCCTCTGGTTTTCCAGTTAACCAGGTGCTCCACTAACCCGTTCCGTACATAATCTGAATCAGTGATTATGACCAGTTCGTGGAGTTGGTGTTGGACAGCAGTGAGGATGGCTTGATGCACACCCATCAGCTCTGCCACTTGATTACTTCGGGGATCGATTTTGTACCCAGCGGAGGGTTCTGGGGCATGATTCACCCATGCATTCCCCAGGCCGGCCACAAGTTCCCTTTCCCCGTTGTCGTCAACATGGTAGGAGCACCCAGCCATATAGCCCGTGGGCATTCCCTCACACTGGTGTTCTTCATAGACCTTGTGTGGGGAATTAAGGTATGCCTCCATGTTGTCCTTGATTTTAAGACTTTCGTCCTTGAGACAGTTTTCTCTAGCACAATCATGCAAGTCAGCCAGACCTTGTGCGAGGGGACTCTTCTTGTTTTGGCCATATCTGGCCTCCAAAGGAAAGCCTTGCATTGACATATTCCAGGAAGTAATTCGAGAATTACTCACATTTCCGACCCGGATTCTGTCACTTTGAAGATATTGCAAAGGTTGGTGTGGGGTTTCCACCATGATGTGTTCCCCCTGGATAAACTGGCGGTAATTCTTCAAAGCCCACACCGTTGGCAGGAGTGCCTTCTCACAATTGTTACATTTTTCCGCCACAGAGGATAAAGTCTTACTCGCATAGGAGATTACTTTATTGACCTTGTCATGCTTTTGATATAATACTGCAGTTAAGCATGTATTTGAGAACCCTGTCTCCAAGAAGAACTCCTTGTTTTTGACAGGGTACGCTAGGCAAGGCTCTTGTGAGAGGCTTCTTTTGAGTTGTCTTACTGCCTCGGCTTGTTCTGGACCCCACTCCCACTTGACCCCCCTTCAACAGATGGATCAGGGGTCTCGTGATCTCTGCGTAATCCTCAATGAACTTTCTGCTGTAATTAGTTAGTCCAAGGAGGCTCCTTAGTTCCCGCAGAGTTGTGGGGTCTTTTATTTTCTGGAGTGCTTCTACTTTCCTTTCCTGGGGACAGAGACCTTCAGGAGTTATCTCATGCCCCAAGAAATTGACACGAGTCCTGCACCACTGTGTTTTTTGCTCCAGCAGCCCTCAGCTGGGTCAGAACATAACCGATCTCCGCTATGTGTTCCTCCACAGTTGAGCTTTTGAATAGAACATCATCTACATAGTCCAGGTTGCCCCTTTCACCCAAGTCGGGCATAGCCTTATGCAGAAAGATGTTAAATTCATTGCCGGAGTTGATGTATCCGAAGGGGGTCTAGGTCCAAGTGTACTGCTGCCCCCGAAGGTAAAGGCCAGCTTATATTGGTCCTCCCTACTGACAGGTACAGTCCAGTACCCATTGGTCAGGTCAATGGCAGTGTATACCTTTGACCCCTGGATCTGGGCCAGCCCTTGATCAATGTAGGGAAGAGGCCGTCAGGGAGTATGGACCCATTTGTTGAGCTCCCTTAGGTCAGCACAGAGTCTCCACTGGCCGTTTGGTTTCAAAATCACCAGCACCGGATTATTGAAGGTGCTGTGGACTAGACGAATTATCCCACGGGACTCAAGGTTCCTAATTATTTCAGTAAGGGACTCCATTGATGCGAGAGGCAAGCGATATTGCTTCACAAACACTGAAGTCATGCCAGGGTCCGTGGGAATTGTTGTTGGGTGGATGTCGGTGCGACCACAGTCATGAGTCCACCGCAAAGAGATCTTGAAAATCTAAGAAAACTTGTTTCAATTTTTGCTTTTGCTCCAGAGTCTCACAGGCATCAGCTAGGTTGACTCTCTCTTCAACCATCTGCCTGAAGCCCGGAAAGACTTCTGGTTTGGCTATCTCAGCGGCCTCCTCCAGCTGGGTGGAGAGGTCCCTGATCAAAGTACTGATTTGGACCGATGGCTTCAGGTGGGGATGGCAGTCCTCGTGGACTTGAAAGATCACCTCATCCCTCCTGAAGTCACAGGTTACATCTTCCTTACCATGAGGGCAGGAGGAGTAGACCAGGAAATTCCCCCCATGCCGGGCGAATATCCTGTCTAGTGTTGTGTCATTGGAAAAATGTCAGTCATCAACCGCCATTCCAATAATGATACCTGTGCCCATAGTGATACTTGTTAGGTCGCTGTTATCCACCTCTATTGGAATGGTGTCGTGTTCTATGTTGACTAGTGGTGTTGGGTTTATCCCCAACCCTTGCTGTTGGAAATGAGCATTGAGATGATGTTACGCTCACCTGGCTCCCACAGGGGCGTCGGTCGGACCCGGAAGGCTGCGGTCTCCACCAATGTGATGCGTAGTGCAGAGATGACTGACTGGCCCCTGCGAATCTTGTCTGCTTGACCCGTAGAAGTATTCTCCTACAAGTGGAGAGATGGATTTAGCCACCCGTGGATTCAAGTGATGGCACCCCCCACAGTTCTCCCCACTTATCACTCCGAAGTGCCCTTTCAGCAATCTCACCTTATACTCTTGAAAGATGAGCTCTCCATCCTGCATGGATTGCAGGGGCGCGTTGATACCAGTTACTTCACTGGTTTGAAGGCGTGGGAGAGTTCCGGAGAGTATTGACTCTGAGGTTCCTGGCTAGGACCAGTAAGTATCAAGTTCATAGAGTTCAATATGTCTGATGTTCACTCTTGTTCCCCCTTCCTTCCTTGTCTTGCAGCTGAGTTTGTGAGAAGATGCTCTCGTGGTAGCTGGTGGCGCTCAGGTAAGAGTCTGTATAACCCACGCTGTCCGGTAAATGTTGCACGTGTTTAACATGTTGTTTTCCCTCTCTTTGCAGGTGCGGCACATGAAGATGTGGAGAGTCATAGAATAATGCCTCTGGTGGTAAATCAGGTAAGTCTATGGTGATAAGAGTTATATTTGTTGGTTCTCTCGGCTCACCTTGTTGTTTTCTTTTGTCCCCCAGGTGCCAGAGTTCGGCGAAGAAATAATGGAGGCAGCGCCGAAACGGAAGATGCTGCGAGGACTGGTGAGTATGGCGCGGCGATGCAGCTGGAGATGCGACGCGCACTGAAATGATGTTCTTTCCAGGTCCGGAGGCGAGATGGATCCGGAATCAGGTGAGGAATTCGAAAATAGTTCGTTTTCTAACCTTGTCCTTTTCTTTCCACTTGTTTTTTAGGAGCTACAGATTCTGCGTGGCAGAAGACTGGATGCTGGCTGCAGGCATGGTGAGCGTTACGCTGCTGGATGCAGAATAACACGAAGCGTGTGCTGCTGTTCGGGTGTGGTTTAAATAGCCTCCAAAGTAGTTCCAGGTAAGAAGTCCCCCAGAACCACGCCCGAGTAAAAAATAGTCCCTGTAATAAAATAGTCCCACCCTGGCCTCACGTTGGCTTGGACTCACTTGCAGCATGGTCTGCATCAGGTAAGTAAAGTCTATGAGCCTGGCGCCTAAGGCACCAGGACTGATTCCTATGATGAGCCTGGCGCCAGGACTGAACCCAAACAGCCCCCAGCCGGGGCTGTTGGGGTTTTAATAAGTGTCTGGATGCCTGCTCACAGAGCTGATAGGCTTGGTCCTGATGCCCGGGGGTAGGCATCATGACAGATGAACATAGGCGTCAGGATTATTCCGTTTCTGTCCTCTTTTAATCTTTACTTCCAGTGAGAATTGTCGGGTCCGTTCTGGGATGGCGACTTCCTCTCCAATCTGAATTTCAACTGCATATGGCAGCAGTTGAGCTAACCGAAATGCTTTCTCTGGGTCATCAAAGTCCATGGGATTATCTGCTAATCGGGACCAGGCTTTGAAGTTTATTAGGTCCAAACTAATGGCAAAGCGATTGAGAATGTCACTGCCTAAATAAAATGTGGCATGGACATCTTGCACGACCCAACAATTATTGACTATGTTCTTGTTGCCTATGGAAATTTTGAGCATACACAAAGGAGATGTTTAGAACAGGTCCATTTCCCATTTGTCTACCAATTTAAATGTGGGAATGGCTGGATCTTTTAGGAGTTTGCGGAACATGGCCTCGCTGATGAAGCTCTTACCGTTGTTCACACATACTCGGGCGAGAACAGAGTCCTTCCCTTCATTTAACTGAATAGGGATGAACAACTGCTCTCCAATTTTCTAAATATCAGCCAAGCTTTGAGCTGATTTCTCATCATTTTGGACTATATGAGTGGGATTTTCTGATTGTGAGTTTTTATAGAATTTCAGAGTATTCCCTTCCAGTGTGGAATACCACTTGAGACTGGAAGGAAGGTTGATTTTCAAAAATAGAGAGGACTTCCCTTCACCAGTTTGTTGTCCTACTGCATTTACTGTCACGTCTGGGATTTGGCTATTTTGGAAATGGAATTCAATTTGGTCTGGTTTTTTTGTTCAACCATGTGGCATGTGCCATTTAAACTAACATGGTTGACACTCTGTTTTAATTTTATTGGTTGGTTAGTCTGGGTCCAGAGGTCCTTGTTTACACAATCTATGAGGGGAGACAATCTACGCAGGATGTCATTCCCTAGTGAACATGGTGTGCCCTCTGGATTCACAGCCATGACCAGGTGCTTCACCTTGTGTCGCCCAATTTTAATGCCTAAATCCGCAGTCCCCTCGACAGGAATTTCATTCCCATCAAAGTTCTGAAGTTGTCCAGGAAGAGGGGTGAGAGGGATTTGGTATTTCTCCCCCCTTGCCGAATTCAGCTGATCAAATTCCCTTTTTGACAGAAGGGTGGCTTGGGATCCAGTGTCCAACAGTGCCAAAAATGTACATTGCTCTTGTATTTGGACCGGGGCATAAAATCGTCCCTCCTTTTCCTCAAAGGGGCAAAGATAATGCACATTTTTGGCCAATTGGTAGGTTAATTTCTTTGCTTTGGATTCTGACAGAGGGGTGATTTGGGCAGGATTTTGTTTGGGATCTTGGGAACCTGTAAGAAAAAGGTGGCAATTGGATATGGGGAAAGTATTGGGCTCCCCTGGTTCTGATTCTGGGCTGCCCCGCCCTTTTGGAGGGAGTCACCAGAATGGGTTTGAACAAGGGGATTTTCTTGCTGGTTATTCTGGGGTTTGATGATGGGCGATTTTAACTCAGTCCCCACATCTACCCAGTCTTGATAAGGATCTCTTGGGACCCATTTCTCTTTGGGAGGAGTTCCCCCATCCCTGAAGGAGATGATCCTTGTCCCAGAATCCTCTAAGGACCCCTCCGCTTCAAATTGGAAGATTCGGACCTCCTCCACAAAATGGGCCTTTTTGGGCTCTTTATTTCTCCTACCCACCCTCTGTTCCTTGGGTTGCAGATTTTCAGGGGCATGAGATTCTGGTTCCAGTTCCTGGGTTTCCAGGGGCTTTCCATAAGCTTCCTCTAAGGCATTACACTCCCCGTCCCCCTGTGCCTCCTCCCTGGGAACCGATGGGTTGTCGGGGTTCTCTCCCCGTCATTGCTCTGGGGCACCAGACCCTTGCTTTGAGGAGTTCTGAGTCACCATGTTCATTGGAGAGTTTTGTTGCACCCTCAACATGCGACCCAGATCCTGTGCGAAGTTCTGGACCTGGCTCTCCAGTTGGGACACCCGCTCTGGCTGGTACGGGGTCCTCTGGTCTACCCTGGGTTGGTCACGGGTAGGGTAACTGTCCCTTCTCCCATAATACCCCTGGTTGGGATAGTTTTGGTACCCCTCCACCCTTGGCCTCCCCTCTCCTGGATTGGGCTGTCTGGGCTCAGGAAAGTGGGGAAAGAAAGAAGGGTTGTTTTGGGGGTTGAGGGTTGGCGAGTACCGGGGAAAGAAATTCAACCCGGCATTTGGGGGATTACTGCCCTTCTGGGGAAATTGAGGAAGGAAGTTTCCTGGGTTGGCAGCTACCTGGTTGGACCCCCCCCCCTTGGGCTGGAGGGGGCCACACATAGCCCAGGATGTGTCTGTTGCCCTTGTAACAGGGGCTGATGTAGTCAGGGGTCCCATTTGTGGGGTTACCTCCCTGACACCTGTTTCGGATTGGCCCGAGGGCCTTCTGGGTCTTGGGTTGGTAGGATTCTGCGCAGGAATGTTTTCCTCGAAAATGGGAGAAACCTTCACCTCCGCCACCTTAGCAGCAGCAGGGGTGTTGGTTGGTTTTGGGTTTTTATTAGTACTTTTACTTTCTACTGGTTTCTGTACTTCGTAAATGCGAGTTGCTTGTTCAATGACCCAGTTTAGTGATCTTTTCTCATGAAAGTGCCTCACCAGCTGGGTCATAATTTATTTAGGGAGTGCATGTAAGAAGCTATTGGTGAACTCCCTGCTGTCTGTGCACACCCTTCTGGTGGTCTGCGCAAAGGCACGTTTCAGTTCTTGGACAAATTCTTGTGGGGCCTGGTCTTCCCCACATTGCAGGTTGTAGGCTGCCTTGCGGGCCTCTTGAGGGTTTCTATGGATTGAAAAATGCTTTAAGATGGCCGCCCTATATATGGACCATTTTAAGTGATTCTGATACTCCACCCCCGCAAAGAAGCTGGAGTACTCAGGTGAAAATGTCCACTTGACATACTGAATACAGCTTTGGCTGTTCTTCAGGTGGAAAGTCTCCATCATTTGCTCAAAGAATTCGAGGTGCTCCCAAACTGAATATTTGGCATTTTTATGGTGGGGCGTGATGACGCTCCTAATAGCCTTTATTTGCTTCAGGGGATCATTCAGTAAAGCTCTCTTAACTTTGTTGGCCTTTTTAGTTTTGGTCATCCTGGTCCACGCATCCTCCGACTCAGAGGCACTGCTACCTGAGGTGGCTGTCTGTTCCTCTAGACTCTCTCTGATTCTGCGAGCTTGGGAATGGCTGGCAGAATGTGGGGGCCTATTTTCTTGATGCCTGTGGTGCTTAGAAGAGTTTTCTGACTCTCCCCTGCTCCCAGGATTGGCAGAGTACCCCCCCTCCACTGTCCTAGCTGGGAAGAGGTTTTTATGATGCTCTTAGTGGGCCTATTTCATGGAATATTTCTGAGGATCCAGTTCTCTGATTCTTCCCATACTGGAGTCCTAATATTTGGGAACCTGTACATAGATGCACGCACATCCATTTCTGCGAGGCGTTGATCTATCAGTCCCATATTTCCCATTGTGTTGAAGTCTACCATCCCTGTGGCCCTTGGTTCACATGGGCCAGTGGACATGGGGGTGGCAGAGTCCATGGAATTGAAGGGATTAAAGTCCCTGATACCAGGCTTCCTGAGGTTATGCTCAGGGGTTTCTCTCTCCCATCTTACCTCATCTTTTTCAGCCCCTATTTCCTGATGACATGCCAATATCTGACCTTTTTGCTCCTCTATTAAGGCTTTACTGGTCTCTATGAGTTGTTCTTGCATGGCTATCTGTCTATGGAGCCTGTCATTCTTTTCACAGAGTGCCTCATTGTCTCTCTGTGCTACCTGCCTGAATTGGGAGTAGTGTGCCAATTTTTGCTGCAGGAGACTCACCTCCTGAGTTTGGTCCTTACTGGTCTGATTATTCTTTGCCAGAGCCTCCTCCACCCACCTGGTGTGCTCTAACAGCTTTTTATAATCGTTTTTGACTCCACTAAGCTCCTGGAGGGCCAACTTTCTTTTTTCTAACCTGGTTTTTAACTGGCTCACTTCCTGGCCTGAGGCGTCTCTCTCTTGACATAGAGTTCCCCTCTGCTCAGCCAGGTCGTCCCTTTGTTTTTTAATGGCATATAATTTCTGGCGCTCTTCATCAAAATCTGTTTGAGTGTGGAGATCCTTCACTATTAATTCATCAATCTGACTTCCTAATTATCTGCCCTGCGCAGACTCTATTATAATTTAATTACTGCTCCAGCTTTTGTTGGCTCTGTTGTAGAGAATCCAGCCTTTCTTGACACTCTTTTTGCAGTGTCAGTACCTGGGCGTCTTGCTCTGATTTCTTTTGCAGTAAGAGCGTCAGTTCTTCTTGCAGTTTGGTGGCATACTGCTTAGCCTCTTTTTCAGATTCTTAGCTACCCTGGAGCCTTTGCTCTGCAGAGTCCAGATTGCTCTGCAGAGTCCAGATTGCTCTAGACTTTCTGCATTGCTTCCCCTTGCCTCTTTGTGAAGTCTACATGGTCTGCATATTTTTCCTGTATGACTCCTATGTGGAGGTACAGGTAGGCCGCTAATTTGGCAATTTTGCATTGCTCCTCTTATTTTAGGGGTCATGTACAGCTCACTGAGTGCTTGATGTAATGGCCCCTTATCCTACCAGATATTAAGGTTGATTTCAGTCACTTCTTGGTTTATTCCCTGCAGCCATACCTGTTCGTCCTGTTCTAGCTATTCACCCCTCACAAACAATTTGTGCAGTAGGTGTTTCCTTGCAATATTGATTTCCACTGGGGTCGCCATTCCAGAAATATTAATTTCCTTCTGGCTTTTTTCAGGGTTACTTTACTTTTGCAAACAGGCCCAACTCCTTTGAGTATTTCTTTCGATGAGTGCTTTTACAGTGTAGCACAGTATGGTAACCCAAAAAGGTGTATGTACCCCGTCAGCTAGCACGCTGTGTTAGACTGTCACGAGTGGTATGCCTAATTCAGGATCTCGCGACGAGCCCCCAAGCTGCAAGTGAGTTCAATCCGGCACACAACCAAGTCAAAGCCTAGCATGTAGTGCACAACTGAAATCCTTATTTATGTTTGTCTAAAAGTTCAATATTCTGAACGATATACCACTCATATCACACCCTTCTCCTGAGACCCCCCGGTCACACTGAACCAGGAATCAGGCTGGTTTGCAACGGTAAATATTTATTTATGTATTGAAAATGTAATCACATTGGGGGTCATTACGACCCAGGCGTTAACCATGGCGCTATTAGCGCCATGGTTGACGCCGGTATTTTACCGATTGCGCCATGGTGGATGGCGGAATTACCGCCCCATTCTAAGGTTGGCAGAGCGGTAATTCCCCATTCACCAATGGCCCTTCCCCATTCCCATTTTTGCCCCCATAGGGCTCAATGGAAATGGGGAAGGCAGTAATTACGGTACCACAAATTGCAGTACCGTAATTACCTCGAAAGTCCCTTTGCGGGTTCCTTCCTTAACAGCTGGTAAAACCAGCCGTTAAGGTGGGGACCCGTAAAGGGACCTCGTAATTAGGCGGTAAGGGGTTAACGGCGCCACCACCTTTTACGGCGCCGTTAACCCCTTACCGCCTGGGTCGTAATGAGGCCCAATAGGTTTTAATAGATAAACAACAATCACCATTGGGGTGACAGAACACTGAATAATATTGTTAATACACTAGGAATTAGTCAAAAGCAAAACAAATGCAGCACAGAAAATAATACTTTTGTGTTGGTTCAGATCAGATAGCACTATGGTTAGAGGTTCCCCCTGCAACACCCCTCAACCCCCAATAGGTAATGTAAAGAGATGGGAGGAGAGAGCAGGTATTCAGGAATGGCACAAATCAAACAGAATATCAGTCCCACTTTCCCCCAGCAAACACAAGAGAAAAACGGAATTGACTTTTCAGCTGTCAGACTGGCTTTCAAAATTGTCTTTAGAAATTACTGGGCCAAAACACCAAATGTGGTCAAAAATACTTAATTTGTTATAAATTCTTATGGGAGCCGCTTTAAATAGGTGCAACCAATCACAAGCAATGATTTAGTCAGCAGAAAGCATTTGAAATCTTAAGGTCCAAGTCAGAAGCAGTTTAGAGCTATTTAACACGTGTAAACCTTTCCAATTTTTAAAATTGCTGCAAACTTTTCATTGCGCGATATTCGCGATAATGGGAGAATCGCACTGAATTGCAGTGCGGTTTTGGGTTCTATGGATAGCTATGGATGTTAGGTACAAGTATGAGTTGACATTTCGTTTCTATCTAACTGAGGGAGTTATAGAGGTTTTAGTAAAGGTCGTTTTTTTCAAAATAGGCGCGAGAATGGAAAACAGCAATGCACTTTTGAAAATGACAAATGGGTTTGCTTACACTAGAGGATGACTATGAAAGAGCGAATACAGGAATCTTACATCACACAGGGATCTTGATCTGGGTGAACTGCCTGATAAGGAAACTCGACTTCTTCAAAAAGGGTCAGCGCAAAGATAGTTCTAACAATACTGGGTCTGAAGGAAAGATAGGATGGGTTTGAGATAGGGATAAGACAATGCAAAGATACTCCTAAAATACTGGTTCTGAATGAAATATAGGATGGGTTGGAAATAGGGATAGGACAAAGTAAATATATTAAGGGTCACAGTTCTTCCTATTAATACCCACAGGATCAGTTTTTAAATTGGACCGTCAGTTCTGGTCATGGATTAGGTCTGGTCTAGGAAAGATAACACATCAGACACGGTACTGGATCAGCGATGCCGGTCACCGGATTTGCACAGGATCTGCCCTCCTAGTCTGTGGGTATTTGAATCAGCTGGATGGCGAGTTCCTCAGGCAAGCCTAGTGGTGGCAAGCCAGAGAATTTCAGGATACTGGTTCAAAAGGCCTTCTCACCCCACACAGCGCTTCACTGGGGGAGAGAATACATTTGAGGATTTGGGCTTTGCTGGAAATCAATAGTCTCTATTGGTGGGAAGAGATTTGGCATCTGCATCTGGAAGAATATTAAAGCTGGATGTAGGATGCTGGATCAGAGTGCTTCGCCTGAATCAGGAAAGTGGCTGGATCTGTGAGTCTCTATGTGTTGTCAACTGTCTCTATTTATACTCTAAAATGACATCACAAAGGGGATGTGTGCGCTGGCTTAGCTAAGCTTGCCCCTGTGAAAGGTGATTGGGTCAGAGTCTACTCTCTGCCTTGATAGGAGGAGAGAAACAGAGTGTCATCTTTATGGTATCATTTTATGATGCTGAGAATCCACCCGTAGCCCCTGGAACACAAAGTCTAATTTTGGCAAAATACATATTTACACATGTGCAATCTCTATAAAAAAAATCACATACAGATTGCATATTTCATGGAGTATCTGCTCATCAAAATTCCACAGCTCTGAGACTTTGTTTCGACTTTCTGCAGAATTTTGTCCATTTTGTAATGAGAACATGTTCCAATATTTCTGTAAATTTCCACAAATATGCATGTTTACCCTGGGAATGTGTGTATAAAGTTTCACCATTCTAGCAGAAATTCAGTCCCCATAATCCCACATTTAATGCCATTCCTGTTCACAATAAGCTACACAGTTGTACTAAGTTTTCAAAGATAGTGCTAAAAATTAGGTTAATTAATCTGCCATTTTCAGATTTTTCACCCCTTCTGATAGTAAGTTCTACACCTTCTAAAAATGTCAATTACATATCCTATAAATATCCTATTAACAACAAATGGTCAGTATTTGTCACTCCTTGAAGCATGTGTTAGCCCCTCCTTTGGAATTTTCTTCTGTCAGCCAGGAGTTTCCTGTGCTGAAGCAGTTTTACGACCTTTCACACCTTCAATATCCTGGGTTAGAGGATGACCATTGTTCAGTCCTGGGATAACCAGCAATTAGCACCTCCCAGTGAGTTTCTGCTGAGAGGAAGGCCCTTCTTCTGGGAGAAAAACCTGCTTTGTCCAGTTCTTGCAGCTTCAGCCAGGCTAATTAACTTTTTAAACCCAGCAAAAACCAAATTTGTTACATCAACCATAAATACATTTATTTCTTGGCCTTCAAATCTATGGGAACAACACAACTAAAATCTGTATTCCTTTTCGGCAACAATCCGTTTTATGTTTGCTAATCCAGCAGACTCTTTAGTTTTAGGTCATTTTAAAGTTTCCTCAGTACTCCTCTGACAGCTGTCATTCAAGTAGCCTAGGGGACTGCACCCAGATTTTGGCATAGATGCTGTCAGTTTTTAGACTTTGTATGTTTCACAATGCTTCATTTGATACATGAATGTTAGCACCAGGCAAGATTTTGAATGTGGAGAAGTGTTGTGTATCGGCATTTAGGAGTTTCTAGCAACAAATCAAATGTCATGTGTAAGCACATTTTGGGGTTTCACTTACAAAGTGCTGCTTCTCTCTCTGCACTCTGTTTGCTGGTCATGGAGCCCACTGGCACATTCTTGCAGGGTGTGCTCTATCCCACTGCACAGGCACCATGGGTGGAAGGTTGTGCATCCCTCTTTTTGTGTGCTGAAGCACACAGTTTTTTGTAGGTTTTTGGCGTGCACAAGGGCTTTGCCGCCATTGTTGCGGTTTCTTTTACCATAACTGGCAGGGTGATGCCGCATAGCATAGCGGAGTGGGCCAATACATCCCACAGCTGTTTCCTTTGCTGGTGTGTTGGTCTCATGGGAGACATGTGGTCATAGTCGTTGCTTCCGTTGTTATCTGAGCGGTTTCCTTTTCCTTGACATGCTCCCAATGCGAGGCAAGGCTTCCGGGGAGGTTTTAATAAAGTCACAGTAGAACACTAGTGGGAAGAATCTCTGGATGCCACACACGTCTCTATGCACTGACATTTTGGCCAGTCTGGTATGCCACAATGCAAGTCTGGATGATGAGATTCTGACCCAGACGTTCTTGGCAAGAAGTGATTCCTTTGCACACACCATGCATCTGACAATAGACGTTACCGTCGACTTCTTCCTGATCAATGAGAAAATTAAATGTTTTTGAAATTGAGCACATTGCTGGTACCCAAGGCATCTGCATAGCTCAGCTCTGAACCGAAAACGAGTTGCCTCAAGGCTCTTCATGTTGCGAACATTCACGATTCAGTGTCTACGGCAACACAAAAGAGAGGTTCCAAATACTAGCAGCAATCCACAACCGCAAGCACTTGCCGACTAAGGCAGTGTTTTAATGAACGTGTCCAGCGTGGTAAGCCCTTTTCGAAGAGCTCTTGTGGCTGTCATCGTAACCACAGAAAAACCAGTATTGATGCCAGTTAACTGTGAGCTGTCTATTAAAGAGTGCATGACCTCTTCCATTGTATCTTCAGAGGCTAGTAGAAATGCAATTTGTCTAACCACAGCGGAGTGTGCCTCAAGATAAGACTCTTCACTGCAGCACACTTATAGAAGCATGTTTTGCAGTCATGCCACGTGCAAGCTCAATTTTGGATATTCTAAGGGTCTTCATTTGGAACTCGCCCAGTGTAGGAATCTGAATTGTGATGGCCTAGGAGGACTCAGAATAAACCCACAGCACTTAACTTGTGTATTCACAGGAACCAGGGTTGGAACCCCCCCATTGCAACAGACAACAGGACTCATTGAATTTCACCAGTTATGAGCCATTAGATAAGCTGTGTACTTGACTGTGAAAAAATGCAACTGCTGGAACATGAAGTGTGCATTTAGTGTTACTGTAACAGGAATTTACTGGCACAGCATGCGCGCATACTATGCAAGGGGAGCCTATGCATTCACGTAATGAGTACAGGGTTATTTCAGGACTTGAAGGTGACACATGCATGCGAATAAGGCACAACATATTCTTCCCTGATCGAAAGTGTAATTAACCAAGTGCACATTACCCCAGGAAAGCAGTCCCTGACATACCATGGAAGGTGTCGTCTGAAGGGGAATATTTGACATGCCATGCAAAATCCAATTAGTCAAGCCTGGTGCCCAGGCAGATGATGCCGCAAAGCTCTTTGTAAGTACACTAAGCAACAAGAACGTAGAGCCTGACATCGTCTGGCGTACTGCGACCTTGGACAAGTTAAGTGCATTTATTTGTTTTGGCCATGAAATTACATTCCAAGCTGGGACTACTCTGCTAAGAGTGTCCAGAAAATCTGTTACCACAGACAAACTTACTGCTGCTTCTTGGTCGCTTCTAATCATAGGCAGTTTGTTTTGAAGCAATCCCAATACATCTGTAATGACATCTCTTAGTGCAGAGAAGTCTTGTTCTAGCGCTTGATCATTAGAATTTGATGCATGAAATCCTAGCCGCACTGCCTCATGTTCAGTCTGCAGGATTTGCATTATTGCTATAGCTGTCCAATTCTCTTATTTTATGAGAATATAGAGATTGTATCACCTCACCCAGGTGATACTGCGAAAGCATTGCTTGGCACAGCTTACCTATGGATATAGCTTGTGTCAGGGAAGTGTTATGGGAATTCCAATCCCTATATGGGTCTACACCGGTTCCTGCTTTTCTTTAAATGTATTCATTTGCTTGAACCGCCCACAATACAGGCCTCCCTGATGCATAGGTACTATGTTTGGTGCCATTGCATTCTTTTTCTTCTCTATAGGATGCACTCTACCCAGAACTAACCTTCTTCCCTCTTCCAGTTTGGGTAGAAGCTCAAGTTCCTATTACTGCAGGTGGTCTGGAACTGCGTTTAATTTAAAATATATATCAAATGTGGAAGTCTACATGCTGTGTCTAACCTGTGAACACCTTTGATTTGTCATATTTGTTAACCCCAAGTAGACCAGAGGGACAGTTTCCTGCCATGTTTGTTCAGTCATGTTTGAAAAGTATTCTTTCAAAAATAACTGAATCTGCAACATACATGTGCTGTGCATCATGTGGCTCTTGAGGGAGTTTATACTGATTTTCAAACATACAATCCCCTGTTTGTTATGGTCTCAGTGAAATATATGTGAACTGTGCTTGGAATTCTGGACTATCGGTTTCAAAAGTCACTGCACAGTGTTCCCAAAAAGTGTATTTGGGCCACAGGATGAGCTCACGCTTGACAAGTACAAAGGCATTGTAATATTGCACATAACACACATGAGACTCCATCTCATGGAGATCCTCAACAGCAACAAAAACATCAAACAATGCATTTTGCACAAATGTATGGAGCCTAATTCTTAACAGTTCTCTATATGTTCTGGCCACAGGATTACTGGGTACAAACAGTCTGGATTCATCAATCACAGAAAAAGTGTGAGCTTGCAGCTCCTTGGCTGGGCCATTAAATGTCTGAAACAATGGCATCCACACGTGACCCATGGTTAGAGGAAACATTTGTATTGAGGCTGGAGTTTCTGGCTCTTGGAGTTCTCTTTTCTCTAACACGTGTGAAGAACTTAAAGGCTTTAGAACAACTTCTTTGCTTGCAGGTGGAGTAGAAACCTTGCTCAGAAAATGCCCCAAAGTCAGTGAGATGAGAAACACAGTGACGCTGAGCCATAGTAGAAGGAAATATATTGCCAGCATTATATAACACTGTTTCAGAAAGTCTGCCCAAAATAATTATTTCATTACTTTAGCAACCAGAAAGGCTTTGTGTGTCCAAATTGGCAGACCTGCAGTACTTCCCTGAATTGTGGCGTTCTAGTGAAAAGTGTCATATCCTTCCTCATCTTGAACACCCATCATCATCATTTGTCAGATCTCCATCTCTTCTTCTGCGGACTCCTCAACCGGAAGAGGAGTATTGCACGGAAATATTGCGATACCATCTGGAGCGGATTTCAGGTGACCCACAGAAACTTGCCTGGTACCTCTCTCGGGTGGTATTGCGGACAGGACAGCAGTTCTGGAACCTTTCACTCTGATTACTTGCACTGCTGGTCTGTAGGATCGGCCAAACCGAGTCTTATCATGGATCTTCTCCAGGGCCAATCTCATGCTTTGAGAGTGGCCTCAGGACTGGCCTCAGCTGTAACAGTTAACACTCTTAAAGTAAACAAAAGACTAACCTTTGGCATGCAGCAAGAAGCGAGGCATGTGAAGGTGTCCTCTGAGACCCCGAATACCTCGTCTCCCATTAAATTGAGAAGGGTTAATATGTGAAGCCCCAGGGAAACCCCCTGGGGGGGAAAACCGAGTTCTACCGGAACTTGTCTGGAAGGGCTCAGGAGGTTGATGGGTGTTGCTGAGAGAGGTCTGCGAGGCTGCTGATAGAGGAAAAGAATAGTAGGTAAGAGCATGAGAGGTAAGCAGAGGCCCAAGGGAAAACCTAGGTAGCGTACCTACGGAGCATCCTGAAAATCAGTAGCGATGCACTGATCTTCAGATCAGCAGTGTTTATATCCTGGTCCTGTAGAGAAGCGTGATAACGTCAGCGGATGCAACCGGCTCAAACGTGAAACCATTGTACTACGTCCCCATGGTAAGGGCACCATCTGGAGAGAAGTAATACCTGAATGTAACCACAACATCCAACGATGCCAAAGGGAATGGTGACGCAAGCGGGTTGTGACATCAGCAGCTTCCACATGTAGGGATTCCATCTGCTGCATTGTCACCAGCAGTTGCTCTTGCCTAAAGAGAGGGCTGGGGAAGAGTGTGCAGATCAGGCATAAACATCTTTCTCCCAAACACGAGTTCAAATGGAGTCTAACCGTTGCATAGAGACTGGCGTGGTAAATCATTTAAACTTCTAATCATCAGAGCCCCCGGTTTTCCCCCATCGAAAGGAAGCATTTAGTCAGACACACTTTTATGGAATGATTGGCTCGTTCCATAATCCTGTTTGTCTCACGATGAAAAGGGTGGGAATAGTGCAGCTCTGACCCCCACTCCTCTAATGACTTTCTCAGGGTCTGCCCTGCGAAAGCTGTAACGTTTGAGTTGCTGTAATAGCTACTAGGGATGTCACGGTATTGATTTTTTTATGGTATGATAACCTTCATGTGAAATGACGGTATAACGTGATTATCGCGATGCATAGCACACACACGTTTATACATTGTCCTAAATAATGTTTCCAGGAAAAGACACACATTTTCACCAAGACACAAAACACAAACAGGAAGACACCACCAAGAAGTTACCCTAGCTCTTCTCACATACATTTATTTTAGTTTAACTCCGTGGAGCGGGTGGTGGTCCAATTTAACTTTGTAGAAAATACAACCTTCTTAGACGGGGTGAGGGTGTAGCACTTCAGATTGTGGCAGCGGGGCTAGCAATGTATGCATACAAACTAATGCAGTTGCTAACAATAAAATGCTGTATAGTAGTAACTGCCGGGCCTTTGTTAACTGTGCAGCTGCAGGCACTGTTTGTGACATGTCCTGTTCTGCCACGGACCTGTAGTTCGGCCAAGTCAAGTCAACGCAACCCAACCCAAAATGTCGAGGGTGGGAGAGGGGGCAACTAAAGCCAAATCTGCCTAATGGTCATTGCGCCACTGACTGGGTGTGAAGGGCAAGCTGGCAATCGTGCCACTGATCGCCAATGTTATTACGCCAGCTTGCTCCCTTCTTGTGCTCCCACGTGTCTTACCCCATGTGCATGGTATTGTTCCTCTGGCCTTTTCTCTTCCATGAAACCCCCATGTTCCCATGAGTCTGCAATGCATGCATATCATATTGTAGTTTGCATACGTTTTACGTTTTAAAAGCGGGCCAGATTGAGAGCATTTGAGCACCATAAAAAACGCAAAACAATTCAGAGCAGACCATACAAATGGAAAAAAGTAGTACAGGTACATAGACATTGTAGCTTCTTCCTAAATCCCAGATTGTTAGAAATATATTTTAAATGTGCCCAGTTGCTTAAAGGAATAAGTTACCTTCAATATAAATGTTTAAATGTATATAGCGCTTTTGCAACAGCAATGTACATAGAAAACTTTTTATATAAAAGATACTGTTGTAACCCAGCAGAAGTTGGGAAAGACCTTACAACTGTGGAAAATTGAAAGGCTGTTGGTTTAGCAGTTGGAACCTGCAGATCACAGATGTCATCAGCAATCACTTAACCTGCTGAGCTCTCTTACCGGCTACTAAATAGCTCGGCCATGCAAGGGATGATGACCACAAGAGTTTCTTTTTTAAGACCTGTGGTGTTCCACCATCACCCCGCTGATGGCCTTTGCAAAGTGTGTGCTGCTGTGCTGTGCTCTGCACTGCAAGTGCAAGCAGAGCTATTGACGTGGCACTGCACATGCTGGAGAGGATCTGGGGAAAAAACGGTAACAGTTATATGATGCTAGTAGGGGCAGGGAAGGACATAGCTATCCGAATTAACAGAGTAAAAATAAAATCATTTTTTATTTTATGCTTTCAATCAAATGAAACGTGGGGCTTGCCTTCCTTGCACCAGACCTCCTCTCCAGCTCTGTGACCCCCATCCCCTCGGGATGATGGTCCAGCCTTGCAAGCAATTACATGGGTGCATCCAATCTGCATTTTGCAAATCGGAAAACAAACTGTGTATTGGTCTGATCAGTAGAGATAAAATCAGATCAGCTCATTTTCCAATTGCACTTGCTCAAGGCATTCAGGCAGTCACGGTGAGTGAACATAGGGCCGGCATCAGTGGACTGACTGCTGCAAGACAAGCCCATGTTTTGTTCTACTGAAAGAATACTGAACACCAGCATTTTTTCCAGCAGGTTAAAACGTTAGGAGAGGGACCCAGGCACTTTTGCAGGCTGCCCATGGGAAGCTTCATGTAAATAAATTAGCCTCCAACTTGTTCGAAAAAAAAAAAACGCTGCATACCTTTCTTTCTGTGCTGCATCCAAACAGGGCACCAGACAAGGCCAGTGTGACACAGCACTACGATTGTATTTAGGTCGATCCTCTCAACCGACAACACCCTGCTGTCATCATTCGTCACAGAAAGATCTTCTAATCTTCTGCACTCGGGAGTCCGCACTGGGCCTTGATGGCTCAGGCTGGCTGGGTCGCGTTAAATAAATTAGAGGTTTTATTGTGTGTGGAGCCCTACACGGAGTGCTGCGCTGCTGACAATTGTAACTCTCTGACTTTCTGTGGTTTGGGCACATCCAAGCAGCCCCAGACAAACTCTGCCTCCAGTCTCAGGCTCGGTGGAGACTGCAAAACAGAAGCAACCGCTACAGCCCTGCCCGCATTCTAATGTGCACTGCACACGTGCACAACTTCATTCGATATACCGTTGCAAATGAGATAACGGTTATTTCATGAGAATTAAATTGAGAATGGTATTTATACCATTTATATCGGTATACCGTTACAAACCTAATAGCTACTACACCGCAGAGTGCCTGTATGACTGATTTGCAGTCTGCTCTCTTTTGAGGAATCATCCAGGTGAACCTAGTGCAAGAATCCACTATTACTAGAATATGCTTGTAATTATTTATTGCGGGTAGTGGGCCTATATGATCCAGATATTGAATCTCAAAAGGCGAGGTTGCCTTTCTTAAAGGAACCTCTTTAGGTTTTTTGCTGTGGTTCACAGTTGTCCTCAGACATGTGTCACAGTTCGCTATGTATACTTTAACCTGTTGCCTTAATCCTGGCCACCAATACCGGTCAAGGAGTAACTGTGCAGTTGTAGTAACCCCAAAATGGGTAGATGCAAGCCCAGCATGTGTGGCTGCAATTAGTTTTTCCCTGTCTGCTCTATTAGTAATTAATCTTTGAATAGGATTTTTCATAGGACTTGTGACTACTGCTTTATTATTCTCAATGTCATAAATGTAATTACTTGGGAAAACCTTCGGCCAAGGTATAATACCTAAACAAGCTTCTTTTACTTCCTCATCCAGTGCCGTTGCTGAGCGAGTTATGGCTGCCATCATTTTTCTCACTGTGTGATATTTGGCATATTTATCTAATGCATTGCCAATGCTATGAATGTGCCCTTTAGTATGTGCTCTTGTGTGCATCACCCATACCAAAGTGTAAGTCTGTTTAAGGTCTCAATCTTGTTTCCAGAGCTGCCTGGAAGCGATAGTGTTATGCCTAATTTCTCTGATGTCATTTTGAATCCACCAATGCAAATCAGTGTTATAAGCCCTGATAATGTAATCTGAATATGAGACTAATAGCGAGGGCATCCTTGTGTCTGCTTGGCGCAATGCAAGCAGCAATCCATGCAATTCAGCAGTCTGGGCAGACATGTCTCTAAGGCGCTTTGTTGCAATATCAGTAAATATAAATGCTTCTTCATGTGTACAATGTCCTACCACTGTTGCACATGCAGCAGCATATTTGGAAAATTTTCCAACAACTGGTATGGCCGAGCCATCACAGTAAAATATTTGAAAAAGTCAAACAATGGCATGTCAGGCAGTGAGGTGTCTGGCTCTGTATCCATTGTCCAAGTCAATCCACTCATTCTTTGCAATTCTGCTTTATAATGATATTTTACATCCGGAACATGTTGCGATGCTGACCATTGAATGACTTTGCATTGGGCATGCTAGGTTTTGTGGCAGCCTCAGCCTCAAGTTGCGCTAAAGGTGTATTTATGTGTATAGTTCTATTTGCCACCAACAGCCTTTCTTTCTGAATGATCATCTGAACTGAAGACAGAATTTGTTCCTCAGGTGTAAATCTTAATTCAGGTGTGGAATATATATGTAATTTATATGCAATTTGTTTAGTCTCCCCTAGATTGCAAACTGTGTATGTGAAAGCATTATCTCCCACCAACATGATGATTTCTAGGTCTTTTTCTGTATTTATGTCTTGCAAAGGACCAGTTTAAGTCATTAATGAATACACATGGTGCAGAATGTGAGTGTGCTCTGGCAAACAATGAGCTGCTTTAAAATTCGTTTTTTATCAAAGCATACAATGGTTTCACTAGCTCAGCAAAATTAGACACATATGATCTGCCAAAATGCAAAAGCCCTAAAATGGGAGACCACCAGGGGCGCAGACATGATGGAAGCTTAATACATCGCCTCCCTCTTCAGGCTAAAACATGCCAGGAATATCTAGATGAAAACGAATCCTCCATCTCCGAGACTGTACGTTTGGCAACGGGAACCGCCAGGGCAGCCGTAGACGAAATATCCAGTGAAACCGTAAAAGGCTTCATGGAGGAAACCGAGCGCCAGTGAAGAGCCCCTGGCCTTGCTCTCCCGACTCGAACATGGCAGCCGATTGACGAACTCCTGGCTGGAGAGGACCCAGTGCAACCCAACATGACTGAGCCAGACAAATTAACACGGCCATCCAGGGCACAGCAACAGGAGGTGTGCAGCGGCAGCAGGAGAGGGGATCGGGACCGTTGGATCAAACGGGAGAACTTAGAGAACGGTACGTCGGCCCTACCCCACCCCGGTGCCCTTACCAGCATAGAGCCCCTCCAGCGATCCGCAAGACACGCGCGCTCCTCAGTGGCCATAATAGCGGTCAGCGCCGGCACCTTGAAGGAGAGCGAGTGAGGCACCAAAAAGGCACACAGTGAAGTGCCGGTGGGGTCGGGCTGTGGCCACGGAAAACCTCCGGCCCCCTGTTCGTTGAGCAGAGGGGGGACACGGGGCGGGCTGGGATTCTGCCCCCCACTTTTTCCACAGCATCTCCTGCTAGGAAAAAAAGAGGGCCCCCCCCCCGTAGGCCGTATCTGCACCCAAAATAATTATTGGTGCCAGAGTGAGCGGCGGCACCATGGCCCAATAGATACTAGCTACATCCACTGAAAAGACACTTCTGGCCCACGGCGTGCGGAACACCTGGGCAGCACTGAACAACACTGCATACCCTTGGGCCACGATCTCGGGCCCCGGAGTGCGACCGTAAAGACTCAGCTACTCCCATCCACCAAAGTGAGCAATTGTGGGACTAATATTCATCTGATGGACACCTTGCTCCCGGATTCACCCAGCCACTGTATGCAACCAAGAGGAGCTGGCCGTAGAAGCAGAGAAGGGCACTCCTCGCCTGATTTCGTACTAAAAGAGAGGAAAAAGGTTAGCAGGCAAATTCCGACCTATATAAAGTGCCGGCCTTAAATAACGTGCAGGTCAATGGCATTGGGGACATTCATACATTAGTAGCAATACACTTGCGCCAACTGAAAGAAAGCTGGACCCACATACCTTAGCGCTACTACAAACGTTTCGCCAAACAGAAACAGCCATGGAGTCGAATGAAGTTCAAAGCTCCTCAGAGATTCCAGGCAATTACCTTGATAGCGCCACCAAGTAGACATTGGGCTTCTGCTTGGCGAGATTAGGTCAATCAAGTCAAGCCTCACAGAAACCGTCTCAGATCTGCAGACCAAGATGGCTAAAGTTGAAGACCGACTGGATGCTGTGGAGAGCAACCAGCAATCATGAGATATAGCGATGTTGCAGCACGAAGCCCGGCTTCAAGATCTAGAACAAAAGGAGAGAGACGTTGAGGCGAAGTTTGATGACCTCAAAAACAGAGATCGAAGATCAAATATTCGAATACTGGGCCTGGCAGAGGAACAGGGGGAGACCCCAGTAGGCCTGGAAAATAAAGTCAATGCCCTTATCCAGACCCTCTATGAGGATGTGGATCCGCCAAAGCTGGAATTCGATAGAGTGCACAGGGCTGGGGGTCCCTCGCGGGGTCCCCGTAGAATGCCACTACTATGTCCAGAGACAAGACATCCTTCTAAAGGCAAGAGAACAGGACCCAATAGAATTCAGAGGTGCAAATGTGAAACTCTACCAAGACCTCTCAGCCATGACCCTTGCCAAGAGAAGGGGATGCCGCCCCCGCACTACCTGCCTGCAGGAAAGGGGAGTTTGCTACCGGTGGGGCCTCCCCTTCTCACTGTCATTCGAATTAGGAGGAGAGGACTACAGAATAACACCAATAGAAGAAGCAGAGAGAGCCCTGCGACACCTCCGAGGCCCAGCAGAGGACATGGACACCGACCCCCGCAGGAAACCTAAAGTACTATTGACAGACCCGGGTGCCAAAACCCCCCAGGAGAGGTTGAGCGTAAACGAAGTGGAAGTACAAGCTCCTGAACACTCCATGATGTTAAACACTGAATCTTTTCCTTTTCTACCCTTTTTTCTCCTTGGTTGATGCAGACTGCCAGATTAACGGAAGGAGCGAGCCTCATTCTGGGAGTGCTCGCCTAAATGAAGGAGGGATGCTTCCGATTCACCCACGTTACTAAACACTGTACCCATTGCATGTGCATAGTTGTATGTTTACATTTTCATATAAAGCCTGACGAGGGACCTCATCAGGGTGGCCCTTCTTAGTTTAGGGCATCTCCTTTGATGATAGAGAATACTAGGTTTAGCTTTTCTCGGGTTAGGGAAGGGGGGGGTGGAGAACACTCAACTAGAAGACAGAGAATATCAGAACCCCAACGTTAAATCATGCTCACATTCAGCATTAGCAACACAATAATTCTAAAACACTGCAAGAGTGGAGCGTCATAAACCCCTCAGAATGCAAAACATGAAGGCTTCCCACATGCTTACAAACCACTATGGCAAGGCTTGATGGCATAGCCTTTACATCCCTGAATGCAAGGGGTTTAAACTCCCCTCATAAAAGATCTATGCTAGCACGACAGTTCAAGCAATCCAAACTAGACATCCTATTCGTGCAAGAGACAAAATATACCCAAGGGGAGGAACGCAGGATCATGGGAAGGGATATTGGTGATACAATATGGGCCTCGGGCCCCCAAAAAAAGAGGTGTGGTAGGCATTATGTTTAGGAAATCCTTGGCATTCCAAATAGAACATATACACAGAGACGGTCAAGGTAGATATGTAGCGCTTAAGGGGGAAACTGAGGACTCGCAAAATCATCCTCTGTCCAGCCTACACCCCAAACCAAAGTCGAGTTTTTTGAACCCCTGTTCAAATCTTTATAGGACTGGAAGGTGGGTACATTAATTTGTGGGGGGGGTTTAATGTGGTAGCAGAACGGGAACTGGATTGGAACCCAGTACGGCAAGCCACACAGCCATCTAGCAACCTGCAAGTAAAACGATTCCCCAGTCAGCTGAAAGAGCACCACTTAATTGACACATGGCACACATCCCATCCCAAAGAAAGGAGTTTTACCTTTTTCTCCCCCCCCCCATCCCCGCATAAGATTTTCTCCAGAATCGACTATCTTTTACTGGGGGCAGAATGCAAAAGTGAGATTCTAGAGACATCCATAGAGGTAGTGGCTCGGACGGATCACGAGCAATGCACACTCAGATTGGACCTGGGCCCCCCCTTTAGAGCAGACAGACGGTGGATCTGCAATGACTTCTTGTGTAGGGACCCAGTGTTCAAGGAGACTCTCTCGGAAGCCATCACAAGCTACTTTGGAACAAACAACGTGGATGGGATGTCACTAAACACGATATGGGAAGCAGAGAAGGCCACGATAAGGGGAATCCTATTATCCGAGGGGGCATCTAAGAAGAGACTTAGGCTGCTTAGGGAGGCAGAACTCAAATCTACCATTTCACGTCTAGAACAAGATCTCTGTCAGCACCCGGCCCAATCAGAAGACAGGCTGTCTCAGATTGAGAGGCTAAGAGAGGAGCTAAAAGACATATGGAATGGAAAGGCACTCACAAAACTCAAATACCTTAAACAAAATTTTTTCGAGAAGGCAGATAAAGCCCACACTCGGCTACGAAAACAGAGAGCCGACATGGCTGTATACAAAATACACGACGAAAACAGAGCTGCGCTTACAGACAGTTTTATACTGCGAAAGGAGATAGCACACGCTCAATTAATTGACGAATACTTGGCTGCTCCCCCTCGGCCTCCCATAGCTTTAGAACACCTGGAATTATTAAATGCACCAATTACCACCATAGAGGTTCAAAGAGTGATCTCTAATCTGAGGGCAGGCTCGGCACCCGGGTAAGATGGCTATACCCCGGCCTTTTACAAAATGAACAGTGGGACCGTCTCCCCCTTCCTCGGCAAGCTGTTTAATTCAATATTAATGACAGGCCAAGCCCTCAAATCATTCACTGAGTCGATAATTATAGTAATTCCCAAGAAAGGAGAGAGGGAAGGAAAACATCCCCTAGACTGTACGTCATACTGCCCAATCTCCCTTACTAATGTATATGCGAAAATTTACTCCAGCATCCTGGCATCCCGCCTTGCCCTGGTCCTCCCCCCGCAGATACATAAGACCAGATGGGTTATGTTAGGGGCAGACAGGGAGAAGATAATATCAGGAAAACCTTAGATCTAATGGCCGGCCTCCAGGAGGCTGACGTTGACCCCCCTTCTACTGTCACTAGATGCAGAAAAGGTGTTCGATAGCATTGAATGGCCTTTCTTGAGGGCAGTATTGAAATGGGTGGGGTTGAGTACAGCATGGACGCAGGGAGCTGGCGCACTATACCACACAGCTCAGGCCAAGGTTTCCATCAATGGCACATCCTCAGCCCCTCTGCTCTCCCCCCTGATTTACGCCCTGGTTATTGAGCCCTTCGCCCAAGCACTGAGCTCAAGCCCCCTAATTCACAGTATGACACGGGGAAACAAAGCATACAAATTGGCAATGTTTGCCCATGACATTCTGCTGTACCTCACCCGACCGGCAGAATCTATCCCAGCCCTCTTTCAAGAATTGTTAAAATATGGAGCCCTGTCTGGTTTCCGTGCAAACCTTCAGAAGACTATAGCAGTCCCATTGACAACAGACGGTAATCTCCACCAGTCACTCGACGCGAGCTGGGGCTTTCGGATATAATCCCAATCTGTGAGATACTTAGGGGTAACCATCACTGTGTCCCTATCGGACCTCTTCAAGGCAAATTATGTTCCCTTATGGAAGGTTGTCAGAGATGACATTAATAGATGGTCTAAACTATCCCTGTCGTGGGCTGCCAGATTCACCTCTATTAAGATGAACATCCTGCCCCAGTTTCTGTTCCTCTTTCAATCCCACCCGATACTTGTTGCGGAATCCTTTCTTGCTGAAATTAAACGTACGCTATTAGCATATTTGTGGGCCAGAAGAAAGCCCAGAGTCCCCTATTCCACTCTCATTCTACCCAAGGAATCCGGTGGCATGGCATGGCATTTCTGGGCCTTCAGGAATACTATAAAGCCTCCCAACTCTGTGTTCTGGTCGACCACCTATGGGAAAACCCTGAGAAACAATGCGTAGCCATAGAAAAATTTCCTTTGCACCTGTCACTTTGGGGGAATGGCTGTGGGTTCCCCTGCCAGCCATGACGCGAAGAATTCGAGAACATCCAGTTTTGAAATGTTATGGTCACTCTGGCGTCCTTCCCGAGCCATGCAAGGAGTTACTACTTGGCCCTCGCCGCTGAACTGTGTCTGGTCCCCCCATACAGAATCTTATTTGTGATGTCCACCGCTTTCAGAATTGGTACGAAGCCGGGCTTGTGAGAGCGGGCCAAATGTGGAAGGAGGGAGTGTACATCTCTGTAGAGGACCTTTTGGAAGCCCTGCAGGGGATTGACATTTCTCCCATGCAATACCTCCAATTGCAAAGTGCGCTTAAGGACCCCCGTTGGGGAGACTCCCTTCGACGACTCCTTACTTCATTTGAACTAATCCTTAGCGTCCCCCAAACTACAAAAAGCCTCATTGCCCATATGTACAAAACATTGATCACCAGAGGCCACCTGATTCGCCAGTCATCCGAGGTGAAATGGGAGGCAGAATTAGATCTGACAGATCAACCCAGGGTTTGGAAGGCCATACGAAGAGCAGTATGGGCATCGTCTATGTCTACACAATACAAGATGCATAACACGCGCATATTGGTCAGGTGGTACTACACTCCTAAAAGGTTGTCCAAAATGTCCCCAGGCACCCCCCACACTGTTGAAGAGGCTGTGGGGAAATCAGTGATTACTGGCACCAGTGGTGGGGATGCGGTAAAGTGAAAACGTACTGGAAGGAGTTCCTGGGGTGGATCCAACCGATAGATAGGATTCAGAGTACTCACACCAGCACTGATTCTGTTTGGGGTGGAATCCGATGAGGACGATTCCCATGTTACCCTCTCACAGATGCCACATAACCTATTATTAGCAGCCAGGGTATGCCTAACTATTAAATGGAAGTCTGCAACCCTCCCCACTAAGAGAGAATGGCTCATTAGAGCACACGCAAACTACGAAATGAAAAGCCTGACAGCTGCAGTCATGGAATCTCGCAAGAATATAGATTTAATCTGGTTACCCTTCAAGGAATATTATGCAGCATACTGGGGTCCCTTAGGCCAAACTGAGTAAAACCATCATCAAGTACTTAAAACCAAGCTATTAGGTGAGCCTCACACTCCCACAATCCAGTTGGAAATTATGCAATGCAAGAGGAGCGATATTCCACACTGATGGTTTTGTGTGATTCTGTTGGTTTCCCACCTGTTTAAAGCAGTTTAATTTCTTACCCGAACAGTGAGGGAGAGGGAGGAGGGAGGGAGGAGACATACAAGTTACAGCGTTTTTGGTCTATTGCATTCACCTTTTTTTTGTGTTACAAAAAAAAAGCTTTATTGACCTTTAATGAAAATTCAACATGTATTATGTCCGACTTGTTATATAATCGATAAACATTATTATTTTTTTAAAAGCCCTAAAATGACCTGCAATTGCCTAAGTGTTAGGCGGCCGCATCCTGGCACACTTCTCAAGAAAATCTGCTGACAAGTCTCTGCCCTCATCTGAAAGATTGAACCCTAAGAAGGCAACCTTACGATGAGCTATTCTTGATTTCTTGAAGTTAATCAGGTACCCTTTTACAGCCAATGTGTGAATGACTAAGTCTACTTGTTGCAAGTTTTCATTGAGATTCTCATGGGTGATGTAAATATCATTTACATATTGCCAACAGTTAGGAATGTCTGCAAGCAAATGCTGTATTCTACTTGAGAATGTGCTGGGCAAATTCTTATACCCCTACATTATTCTAGTGAATTGGAAATGCGTTCCCTTAAAAGTGAATACAGTGTATTTATGGCTTTCTACATTTACAGGTTGTGTGAAATACCCATTGCTTAGATCAAGGTTTGTTTTATATGTGCATCTGTGTAAACTGGCTAGAAGTCCAGAACTATGTTGGTTTTGGACTGCCTCTGTCTTACAATGTACATTCAAAATTCTAAAATCCACAATAAAATGATAAGTACCATCAGGTTTTAAAACGGGGAGCACCGGACTGTTATGTGGGCTTGCTTGCCTTACAATTAGCCCCTGGTCCATTAGTTGGTCCACTATGGTTTGCATGTGGGCAATTGCGTGTGGCTTGACTGGATACTGCCTCTGTGGTGGGGTGGTTCCAGCACTGGAATCACATGCGCTGGATATTCCAGATCATGCCCTACATGATTTTTAAACAGCTGCACTGCTGCCAGCGCTGCCCAGTCTTGTGAATGTTTGCACTAGTTCCCCACTCACTTCTTCTGATAAGGCAGGCATCACTAACTCTTCACCTCTTGGTACTTGTCTCGCATGCAATGGTGGCCAATCTTGAAATGCTAAAATCCTTTATATTGGATATGTAACTGTGGCCAAAACAGTGCTTTAATCTCTTTGGGATGTTCACCTTCCAGCTGAATGTTATGTTATGTTACTTTGAATTTATATAGCGCCTTGTCGGGGGGAAATTCTGCCGGGGTCGGACGGGCCGTCCGCAGACCTCCGGGCAGGGAGGCCCCAACTCCTCCCGTATATCCCAAAAGAGATAGAGTATGAGACACACGCAAGAAGCAAGGTGACTCTGCTGTTTATTAGAGAAAAACGGCAGGGATGGGTCAAGGATCGTACGCGTCCGTCCTGACACACACACTATCGTGGGGCGCGCAGGCCCTTTTTACCTTAGTATGACGCGCTACTTGCGTCACATTGGAAAGTTAGCAAAAAACCTATCGCCACTCTTAATTGGTTGCTCGAGTGATAGGGTTAGTATAGCATACGTATAGAGAACAATGTTAGTGGTCAAGGTGTAGTCAGGTGATATATCTGGGTTGTCCCTACAATTAGATACATGAGAATTGTTGCATGAAGACCCCTGATGATTGGTTAATGCTAATGGCGTCAGTGATAAGAGCCCCATGTTCTGATTGGTGTGCTCGCGAGCCTCCCAGTCTGGGACCATCGCTGTTCCCAGCTCTCGGTGCACCTGTCATTTGCAACAATGTTTCACTATGAGTACGTGCAGACAATGAGAGGACTTATTCATAAGCTGGAAGGCCGACTACTCCCACTGTCGCAGATGTCCATTGAGCCTTTTAATTGTATCTGCCTGTGTCTTGTAACGAGGGATCCAGACGCCTTTTCTGGTCTTGGCATCCTGTCAGGTTCGGCTTGGTCACGTGAGGTGGGACCGTGTTTGAGGCAGAATTCTGTACAATTAATATTGTTTTTCCACTGTGTGCCTGGTTTAATTTGCAGGTGTGACTTTGACGTTGGTGTGCGGCGTGCGAGGTTGCAACATCGTGCCCTTGATTGTCCGCTTTCGGAATGTGGGTTTGCAACATTGCGACCTTGGCTGTCTGCTTTCGCCGGGCTCATTCTGCAGGATCAGCAACCTGACTCTTGTTCTTTTAACGTCCATGGAAGCTCTTGCTTGCGGCCTACTTAGGCCTGGTGTATAGGTGGAACCGTTTGATGCACAGGCGCTTTAGGTTATAGTATCATATTGTCTTATCCCCAGTATCGTGTCTTCGTTATATGTTCTCATTATGGCACCTGGTTTTAGGAGAAGCGTAAGCAAGCTCTTTAGATGGGTTCATGATGCGTCTTGCGTTTCTGCATTTTGGGAGCCTATGTGGAAAATAATAAAGATGCACGTCCGTGAGTATGTCTGTCACCTACGTCATAGCACTGAGTATATTCTTCGTGTAGATTGGTGCGGGAGTGTCCGGTGTGTATATTTGCACAGGTGTGCTGACCGTTGGCTAGGTCGTCATGGCATCTCTAACGACGTGTAGGTTTTAGTCTAGTTGATCCGCGCCGCAGGTGTCGGCATGGACAGGGCGGGCTGCTGGGCAGGCAGATGGACACATCCGTATGTTCCTGTACCAGGGTATTTGGTCGTCTGGTAGATGGGTAAACTCTTCTCGTGGCGGGTGCCTGGGCCGTGATCCTTTAGGCCAGGCGCGAGAGGGGAAGGATGGGAGCCTGGTCTTCCATTCTCCCACTTCAGTCCCCCCTCTGGTCGACTTGTCGACCACAAACATATCCTTTTCGTTATCTCCTCTTACTCTCCATATCTTAGTTATTGCTCCTAAATGTCCATAGTGGTTCACATGATCTTCAAATGACCAATACATATATTCACAGGTTCCTCCAGGAGTACAGTATACCCATTTCCCTATGTAACTCCTGGGGTTTCTTGGGTTCTCGATTTTCGCAGATGGTGGGTCCAGGTGGTTGGTGATGATCTGGTTGCGCAACTTCTCTCTCTCTTGTATGATTGTGCCTGTGTGTTGGCCGCCATCTGCTGGCATCAAGGGGTGCATACCGACCATTTCAAGCAATTCGTCAGTGGTGCGTGCCTTCCGGGCCTTCCAAAATCTTATTATGATCAGTGTAGCTCCAGCCAAAATAGTACAACCAACTATAATTTTCAGTCCATCTGACAGCCAAGATGGCATCCATGACCATAATATTGAAAACCAGCTCTCATCCTTTTTCACACCTTTACTTTCATCCATCATTTTGGAGTGCATCTGGGCCAATTGTGAAACTGCTTCTGTCAGTGTACCATTGTCAGCATCGTTAGCAGGAATGAACGTGCAGCATGATTGTCCTATCTTTGCGCAGACTCCTCCTTCCATGGCTGTGAGGAGGTCCAATAGATATCTGTTCTGAAGTGCTACCATCCTTATAGCTCGCAGCTCCTCTTTTATTGCGTTAAATCCATTTACTGTAGAATTGATGGTCATCATTAGTTCCCATCTAGTTATCTGGAGCCATTTTGCGTTTGCGTAAGCCTGCAGTCCCGGATGTATTATTGAGGAGAAGAACATTGCTGCTCTGCTGAATAGTCTGTGTTCTGGCGGAATTGAAGTGAGTGCCGTTTCCGATCTTCCCCATAGGTAATTTCCTGTCAGAGGTTCTCCTTGTCTTTTCCTTCTATTTAGGACAGTATTATTGCTATTGTTCCTGTTCCCTGGCCCCTCCTGAGGTGGTGCAGATCTCTTCTTCCTCTTGTCCCCTTCATCCATTTTGGGAAAGTTCGCCACATTCACATGCTTCTGGGGTACCACTAGTGATGGTACATTGACGTGCACCATCGTGCATACACCATTCCACAGAGGGGGCAGTGTGTGGTATGCCTTTTCTCCACAGGCCCAGTAATGGTCCATTATCACTGCTGTTCCTGCTCCCCCCTCAGGTAACTCCATCACGCTTGCACAGTTGGTGTTGTATCCTACATCCACCTCTCCTTTATGTTGGTAGCATACCGTAGGCGCAGTCAGCGGCAGTATTGTTATTGGGTCTTCATCCGTCTCTAGCCACGTGAGCATGGGCACGTACTTGATCCAAGTTGTCCAACATCTGTGGTTGTGTGCATCGATAGTTGAAATAGTTTCTTTCGTTACCATGTTGCTGCCAATCACTCCTATCTCCCATTTGTTGTCCAAGTACACCTTCCCCGTTATCGTCACCAGTGGCCTCTCCCAACATCCTGGTTTACCAGGAACTTCAGTGGCGTACCAATCACATGGTAAATACTGCAGTGTTACTTTCTTTGTTTCCCCTTTTTCAGGACCACTTGTTATGTATCTGAATGCTTCAGCATGTAAACTGCTCTTGTGGTAACTCAAATAAGTCTTGAGGAAATTGTTTTCATATGGGTATGAGTCTCGTGTTTTCCACACCAGATGCACCACTGTCCCTTGAAATCTTCCTTTCGTTTGGAACAGTGCCAAGTATATTATGCATCGTGCTGTCTTTTAATCTATTTCTGTGGCAACGAATGTTCGAGAAGCGCTCATGGCGTATGGTATTAATGAGCAAACGTAGCAGCTGTCTTCTGTTGTCTGCTTACCGATGCGGGTCATGTGTTGGTACCATATGTTGTTCGAGATGTGTGCTGAATCTTGTATATAATTGTCAATACCTTTATTATCTGAGTATGTGCTGCGTTTAACTTTATTTTGCTTGTGTGCGATTTTACTAGTATCACCTGACGTAATACCTGTTGCAGCTGGGGATGGGGGTGTATTAGGTTTGGGTACAGCAATAAGATTTATAGCATAGCTGTACTGCCATACAGAGGCAGCCAAGAACCCGGTGATCATCAAAATCCCTATTATTTTTATTACACATGCTAATTTCACCGGCATTTTGCTCTTACCTTGCTGCAGTCCGGCAGCGTATTCTTGCAACGTTAAAGTTGCCCGCCTGAAAATTCTCAATATGCTGGTTATTAAATGTTAGTTGTTGTTTTTAAGCTCTCCCTATCAAATAGTCATTCAGTGCCCAGGCAAAGAGCTGTTCCCACGCTAATCTAAGCGATCTATCTCTTAAGACAGGCAAGTATGGGTGGAGGTGGGGCATTGAATATTCTATGGCCAAGAGGAATGCTGTGTAGTAGACACGTACCCTTCTTCTTTTCAGGCACGTTGGCCTTTTTATTTCATATACAAATTGGTGTGACAATTCTTCTGGGTAGTTATCGTCTGAGGGTACCATCTACTCCTGGGCAGTGAATTTGTTAGTTATCTATTTACTTAGCAGTACAATAATACGCAGTTCCTGCATGTGCGAGAGAAAAGAAAAAAAGAGCATTCACGTGTTTACATGTGTACGTGTGCAGGACAATGTCCTTCAGTTCAGTTATTACTGCAGTGGGGGTAGGGGTCAATGGGCAGGGGGTTTGGGGCTCAACTGGCGGAAGTATCTTTACTCTTTGAGCGTGTGACCATGGGGTGGGCAGTATGGGGATCACCCCTTTCTTCTTCAGTTATTGTCTTTGGGGAATCTGGGGAGTGACAGGGTAAGGGAACACTTAGGCCGTTAGCTGTGGTAGAACTCTCTTCCTCCGTTGGTGATGTTGTTGTTGTTCTCCCAATGGATCTGTCGGTGGCGCTGGGGTGGGTCTGGAGTTTGTAGATCTTTACATCGTGTAGGTGGTTCCAGGCACGCTTGTCCTGTAGCTTTACTGCTCTCGTTGATACCTCTTCTACCAGATGGGGGCCAGTGAATCGTGGACTGTTCCACTTCCTGTTGAAATTACGAAGTAGTACGTGGTCACCTTTAGCAACTTTACACAGTCTTTCCTTTTCCAGTTCTTTATCCACGTCTTCTTGTTGATTGCTGTTAGACCCGCCCCGCATGCGCTCGAGCTGTTGAGACACAAACACTACACTAGTAATCAAAGAAGACACATATTGGTACATTTCATCACCAAGAACACTCGCGGTACTCTCGTGGTCGGTAAATGCTCTTGATGTTGGCGTTAGGGGAAGGCGCATTTGACGTCCGGTAACCACCTCGTGAGAGGTGAGGTGGTGGTCGGACCCTGGTCTATTCCTTAGCTCAAATAGGGCTAATGGAAGGCAATATAACCAACTCTTCTTTGTTGTTTGCTGTATCTTTGCAATTGCCTCCTTTAATAGGCCATTCAGGCGTTCACATACACCGTTGGCCTGTGGGTGGTATGCACATGCAAATTTATGCTTGATGTTCAGCAAGGATGTGATGTGCTGGAACATTTCGTTTGCGAAATGTGGGCCATTGTCTGACCTTAGCACCTCGCACACTCCCCACCTGGGGAAGACCTCCCTCACTAGGAATTTAGCTGCTCTAAATGCATCTGGGTGTGAACAGGGCCCTGCTTCAATCCACCTCGAGAATGGGCATACTACTACAATCATATACCTATTTCCTTGATTTCCTTGACATATGTTGATCATATCAACATAGTCAATATGGAGATGCCGGAAAGGTCCCTCTGGCCGGGGTATAGTACCTCTTATCACCTTTAGAGTATGGCCGGCTGTAAACTGTTGACATGTGAGACAATTGCTGATAAAATTTGACACGTGAGAATTTAACTCGGGGCAAAACCAGTCTTCCCTAATTCGTGCTGCAATTACTTCCTTGCCTGTGTGGGCTGGATAATGTAATTGGCTCAGGGCGGTGTTCAAAAGTGCCAATGGTATTACAACCTTTCCAGTGTCACCCTGGCGCCATAGTGCGTCGGTTGGTGACATTGTGCATCCTCTTTTTACCCATATTTCTTTTTCGGCCATTGGTGCAGCCGCTTGTAGCTCCATAATCTGTGTGGCTGGGAGATGGGTGTACCCTTCTCTTATCAACATCTCCTTAGCCATTCCCCTCCCTCTCCCTCTCTGTGACTCTGGGGGGTTCCATATCTCACCAGTATGCAGCATACTTCGCATGTGCGTCTGCTGCTGCATTCCCTTTCGAGATGTGGTCTTCACCATTGGTGTGTGCGGTGCATTTTACTAAAGCTAATTCTTGGGGGTCATTTATTACTTCAATTAGTTCAGCCAATAAGAGGGCATGTTGCACTGGAGTGCCATCAGCTCTCCTAAACCCTCTTCTTCTCCATTTCGACAGCCCTGAGTGGACAGTGGATGTAACATATGCGCTGTCGGAGGATATGGTCACTCGTTTGTCAAAGCTTTCCTTCAACGCCAAGATCAGTGCAACTAATTCCGCTGCTTGAGCGGAGTAATGCTGTGGTAACTGTACACATTTCATTGCCACACACACTGGTACCGCCATCATTTTTACCACTGCTGCCCCAGTCCTCCTTATACCATCCCTTTGATCGATAGTTGATGACCCATCAATAAACAGGAGCTCACCTCCCTCTAGTGCGTTTTCTTCAACCTTTCTAGTACATGAGTACATTTCAGTTATTTGCGTACAGTCGTGGGCATAATATCCCTCCTCAATTACTTCTGCTAGGAACCTTGCAGGGTTGACCGTGCTACATCTAACAATTGATAGTTCAGCACTGGATAAAATGATCTCATAACCTGATGCTCTTTGCGTGGTTAGGGTGGACTTAGGTTTATTCAATATCGCAAATAGTGCATGTTCCACGAACAGTGTAGTTGGGCACCCCATGGTGATTGCTGATGCTTTCTCTACCGCAAAAGCAGCTGCGGCGAGACCTTGTTCGCAAGGGAAGTGACCTAACATCACAGGATCTAAGTGGCCGCTGTAAAATGCTACTGGTTTGTAGCCCATGCTTGTTTTTTGAGCCAACACTGCTTTCATTACTGCTGAGTCGCAATGTGAAAATATAAAAAATTGTCGCTCATGGTCTGGGGATGCCAGTACCGGAGCAGTTGATATCGCATCTTTTAATTCATCAAAAGCCTCTTTTATTTCCATCGTCCACCCCAGCTTTTTCTCCCCTTTATTAGCTTCCTTTAACGCCTGAAGCAGGGGTCCAATGTACGAACTGTAATCAAATACCCATGCTCTACAGTAGTTGCACAGCCCCAGGAACTGCTGCAGTTCCCTCACTGTTTGTGGCATTGGAGTGTTTGAAATGGCCTGTGCTCTTTGTGGTGCAATCTTTCTTCCATGTTGGGATATAAGCTGACCAATGTAAAGTACCTTTTCTTGGCAGTACTGTATCTTTTCCATGTCTACCTTGTAACCTTTTTCAGCCAATATTGTCAACATCTTTAAGGAGTCCTCTCTGCATGTTCTTTCGTTCGTACTGCAAATTATTATGTCATCCACATACTGCAACACTGTGCTTTCCACTTCAATGTTACCCAAATCCATCTTTATTACTCTATTGAAAATTGAGGGTGATTCGCAATACCCTTGTGGCAATCTGGTGTGCTTCCACTTTGTGTTTCTGTAAGTGAAGTTTGTCAGATCTTGTGAGTCTGGGTGCAACGGTATTGAGAAAAAAGCATTTTTAAGGTCGATCACTGTAAATCGTGATGCTTCTGCTGGAATGCCACACAATATTGTGGCCGGGTTTGCTGCTACGGGATATTCTGCTTCTACTATGTTGTTCAAGGGCCTGAGATCCTGTATGAAGCGCCAAGACCCCCCTTTAGCCTTGAGCACTGGGTATACAGCCGTGTTACATGGTGATTCTGAGGGGACCAATATGCCATTATTTATAAGGGCCGTTATGGTTTCATATATGCCCTCATCTGCCTCTTTCGATAGTGGGTACTGTTTCACTCTGGGGAGTATTGCACCTTTTTTCAATTTTATCCTTACTCCCCCTATACTTTTTATGCACCCCACGTCATAGGGGCTAGTAGTCCACAATGATTTGGGTACCTTTGACATATCCTCCTTAAAGAAGGGGACTGGGGTGCATGCGGGTGCCTCAAGTGCCATTGCAATTTTCTGTGCTACTTGTTTGTAAGCCACTCTTAGCCGTATTTCCACACTCATCATAAACACCATTTCACCTTCCTCCTTTTCTTCTGAGAACAGCTCCTCATCTGACACCTGGGTGAGCCTACATCCTTCTGCTAATGCTATCACTGCCCTCCATGCTCTTCCTTCTCTGTCTTGGGCATGTACAGCAATGTAATCAGCTGTTGCAATAATGCTCTCAATGTCCATTAAGACCACCTTTCCTTCTGGTTCATTAACAGGTGTTTCTGGTCTGAACAGATAGGCTGCTGGCCTCCTCCATATTTTCCCTTCTATCCCTGGCATCCATGCAAATGCCATATCTGTTCCATATTGGAATAGTTCGCCATCTACGGGCTCCGCCCTAATCGCTGTCTGTCCGCAGTATGCTTGCATAATCTGTCGTGCTGTGAGCATGTTAATCCCTGGAGTAGAGCAAATTATGCCATCCTCAGTAAAGGAGATCGTCATATTCAACCTGTTCATTATGTCTCTCCCCAGTATATTTACTGGTGAGGCATCATAATATAGAAGTGGAACTGACAGGTCATAATCTCCAATAGATAAGGGAATGTTATCAGTAAAGGGAACCAACCCTCTAGCCCCAGAGAATCCTTGGGTGTTCATGGCTTCGCCTGACATCTTAAATTTACCTTCCCTTATGCAAGACCGGGTCGCCCCGGTGTCAACAAGGAATGATAATTTTTTGTCACCTATCGTTACCTCTATGCGTGGTTCCTCCGCACTATTAGGTGTTACTGACAGGATGGGACACACCAAGGCCGTCTGTGGGCTGTCCTATTGAGGGTACAACGATTGGCCATTTCCTGTGTAAGGGTTGTGTCCCAAGACCGTCACCCTACCCAGTTGTGTTTGTTGTGCTTGGGGTTGTTGTGTTATCGCTACCTGTTGTTGTGGCAGTGAATATGTTTGTGGCTGTTGTTGTGTTATTAGTTGTTGTTCATTTCCCTGCTGCAACGTCTGCTGTTGCTGTATGCCCTGCTGTTCCTGTGAGGGCCTTGGTTGTCCCTGTTCACTCCATGATGGTGTTCCTGGTCTAACTCTACATGTGCGTGCCCTAATAGTCCACAACTCCAACACACCGGTGGTTCCCTACTCTGCCATGGAAAGCTCCCTGTGTTGTCCTGGTATACTGGTTGCCCTGTGGGGTAAGAATTTCTAAGTCCTCCCACCTGCTGTTGGGTGTTATATCCGTATCCTCTCCCTCTCATAATTCCTCCTCTCCCCCTGTTATAATTATAATACCCAGCTCCTGGCATTGGGTGTCCACCTCCCATGTTGGTCGTGTATGGTTGGAGTGGCGGCGCCTGTTGTGTTATAGTCTGTGAAGGTGGTATTTGGAAGGAATCTTGTGCAGCCACTACTTGTGTGGGGCTTTGGGTCATTGTTGTAGGCGTAGTTATTAGTGCCCCTTCCATTGTGTATTTAGTAAGCTTTTTCTGTGCTAGTTTAGCCTCTTCCGTTTTCCTGTCCTCTTCCTTTTGTTTCATTTTTCCTTGCCATGTCCTGCAATGATGCACTATAGTCAGTTGTATTTCTCGCCATGGTTTTGCTTCCATTCCCACTACTTTCTTTAGTTGTTTCTGAACTCCTTCTGGGAGCCCTTGTACTAGTATATGATAAAATATTGCTGGTGTTTTATCCCATTGTTCTCTAGTTTCCATGCGCCACTTCTCTTGGATTTCCTGGATATAATCAACAGGATCTTCGTTCTCACGCATCTTGCGGGAGGTAATTGCTCCTATGTCTGATGTGTCTGGGTACTGTACCCTCAGCGCCTGCATAGTGCATGTCTGCAGTTTGCGAATGGTGCCCCATCATGCGATGTGTTTGTTATTGTTACCCAGGGAATCCCGCTCTCTTCCAAATGTCATCCGCTGTATCCCCTAATATCGATATTAGAAGGCCCTTTACATCTCCTACTGCCAGTTTCTGTCCTGCGGTGTGTTTTTCCATTTCATATATCCACTTACCCGCACCTCCACTTAATGATGGGAGCCTGCATTTTATATTTTCTTTATCTGTATGCTTCCAAGGGACATACTGTAGTCTAACCCCTCCTCTCTCCAGAAGTGGCATTAAGTTATGTCTCGTTGTACCCTTTGTGTTCCATAATATCGAGTCCTCACACCCTTCCTCCTCTTCCCTTTCTTCTACATCGTCAACTTCGTCTGTATTTCCCCTGCTCGTAACTCTTTCTTCTCCATCTTTTCCACTTCTTCCATCATTTCCTGTATTTAATGTGGGCATGTGTATTCGTCTTTCCTGCCTGCGTCTTGGGAGGTCTCTGAGCCGACATGCATAGGGTGTCAGTTCGTCTGTGAAGGGCGTGATTTTTATTGTGCGTAACGAGCTTGAGGTGGTTGAGCATGTAGGGTGCGGTGGGGGAGGGCGTGATGGGGATGGTGCGGCCTCATGTGTCTGTCTTTCCGCTATCCCTTGCTTTCCCTCCTCACTTCTCTCCATCTCATCCTTTCTCCTACGGATCCATAGTGAGTCTGTGTTGGTCCGGGTGATGTATAGTTTATCTAAGCTTTCCCTTTCACTGTTTCTTCCTTCCTTCTCCACTCCTTCTTCTTCCTCACTACAAAAGTCAGTCATAAACGGCACCCCCCACTCGGTCTTTTTCCCCTTGATTGTTACTGTTTGTAAGTCTATTAGGTCCAGTTCTCCTTTTTCTCCTTTATCAACCGCTCCCCTTTGTGCTGATGTTGTTGCTACTTCTGTGTTTCTATATACATCCCCCCATGCTTCACTCTCCCTTCTCCTATCTTCTCTTTCTCCTTCATTTCTCTCCTCCATCTCCCTACTATTTTCCTCCCTTTTCCTTTTTATTTCCTCCATCACTTCACTACTCATCTGTTCCAATATTCTTTCATCCTCTTGCTTCCTTTCCCATTTCACCCTTTCTCTTTCTACTATACTCTGTATCACCCTCCCTTCTTCATATTTCCTATTAGTTTCTGATAGTAATCTCCTCTTCCACATTGCCATTTCTTTTTCTTTTTCTTCTTCTTCCCTTTTCTTTTCTCGCAGCACTACTCTTGATACCCTTTCTGCTGCTGCTTTTACCCTGTCAGCTTCTCTCCTTTGCTCCTCTGTTCGTTCCCTTATTTTTTCTAATTTGTTCTTACCTTCTTTCCTTTTCCTCGCTCTCTCTCTCTCCTCCCTCTCGAACTGCTTGGTCAATTCATTCTGCTCATCCCTTAACTTTGCTAGTCGTTCCTCAAAAATCTCTTCCTTTTGTCGTAACAGCTCTTCCCCCCTCATTTCACTCTCCCTGGTATTATCCTCGTCTGTTTTCTTTACTACCTCCTTCTCTTCTCCTGTTAATGAACCTCGTAATTTTAATAATATCTGTGCAGCTACCCACTCATCATTTCCTATTTCCACAGTTTGTTCTTCTCCAGTTCTCCCCTCCCCTGCTGGCATCTTCCTATGAGCCATATATGGTGGAGGGCTGTATGCCGGGTTCGAGTATCCCTCAGCCGCCCTTAACTGTCCTCTTTCTATTTCTCCTAATTCTCTTAAAGGGTACAACCCCCCCTCCCTCTGTTTTCACTCCCTTCGCTAGGGTTATATCGTTGCTCGGTTCCTTTTTTATTTCATCTGATGTATTATTCTTTTCTCCTCCCCCTCCTTCGTTCTCCGTGTTCTTTGGGTCTTCACTCCCCTTTTTCCCATCCTCTCCTTCCTCCTTAATCTCTTTTTCTTTCGGTATTTCCCCCACAGTGAACATTCCATTTGGTCCTGGTCGGGACCCTTGGAACATCCTCCATAAGTTAAACACCTCCACGTGGTTTGCCAACTTCTTCCCTTTGTATGTATTGTGCAGATGGTTTAATAGTGAATGTTGGGCATATGGATCGAAGCTACCATTAGGCGGCCACGGTGTTATCGTTTTGTTATCCGTCCCCTGGGTCCATTCTATGCTATACTTAATCAGTTTCTCCCTATGGGGTGGCAGTGTTGTACATATGTGTTGTAGTGGAGTAGTGAGGGTGTTCCCCCACCCTCCCGATCCTGTCTCGTATGACATAGTAGCGCTCCACTTGTTACCCTTCCCCTATCTGGTAGTGGTTCTCTCACTAGCAGTTTACAATATACAGCCTTATATCGTTACCTGGCCCCGTAAGTTTGGGGACTTGCGATAGTCCGCTAAGGAAAATTACAAAAATATAGTATTTTACATTTGTATATTTTCTTCTGTCTTTCCTTCTTTATACGACACCCTAACGGCCCCCTGCGGCCGAGTCGCACATAGCCCCCTGCGGCTGCGTACCCCTTATGACGTTCTTATACAGTCGTCCTGTTTTCACATGCTCCTCCTCCTTCTACACTTGCCGTGGCCGGCGTTCTCCGTGCGCAGCCACGTCCCCCGCTCTGCCTTTCCTCGATCAACTCATTTACCGTTTATCTCCGTTTCCATTCCCTTACCACAGTTCTCTTCCCCACCATTCTCAAAAACGAGGATGCCTTGTGCTCGCGATATCCTATGAAAGCCCTACTGGTGACGTCACTGATCTCTTCGAGCTACTGGTAAGTTCTTCATATATTCTTTAAGTTCAAAATACACTTGCAATCTACCCCCGTTAACCTTACAGCTGTCTTCCTGTCACTCCTGGAACAAGGTAATCAAATCAATAATATAATCGGACTGCGCACGCTGCGTCGCCTCGCGTGTGATACGCCCCTCGACAGGAGGGCTTAACCAGCCAATTATCTTCCGTATTGGGCAACTAACTAGCTACCGCCTACAGGGAAACGTCATCTACCTATCGAGTTTCTTGCTCGAACAATAGGGATCCTCATCTACTCATTGATCAATAAATGCCAAATCGTAGGAAACCACACACACCCACCCTTACACGTAGTCGCGACCTAGGCCAATCAGTTTCTACGAGCGGCCGCACGTGATGTTTTCGTGCTCCGCCCCCCCCTCGCGTAACGTAGCCGACTGCTCTCGCACTCGTTCGGCTACCATTCATTTCATTGCCTACACTAAATTGTCAAACCTTCGCCGTGCACCTGTGCAACACCTCCCACCTCCCGTATTTAATTCCTCCCCCCTCCCTCACAATCTCACATTGCTTGTTGTGCGTGGCATGCTCACCAAGTTCTCTTGATGCGGGGCCGCTCGACTGCGTGCGCCCCTCCAAGCGGCTCGCCACCTCCCCTCGTCTGGACCACGTCTGGACACTCGCCAACCGTGGGCGGGATACTTCTCAACCGGCTCCCGAGGGCCAATATCCGGATTGCGCTGTCCTGTCTTCTCACAGCTCCGCGATGGTCCTGTAGTCCTCAGAAGGGGGCAACGGCAGAGGGGGCCGCGCCGCCGGGCCTCCTCGCAACGGGAGCACCTGGAAAAAGTAAAAATAAAAAGCAGATCTTAAACAGATCTCAGCAGTGCCTCCAACTTGTCGGGGGGAAATTCTGCCGGGGTCGGACGGGCCGTCCGCAGACCTCTGGGCAGGGAGGCCCCAACTCCTCCCGTATATCCCAAAAGAGATAGAGTATGAGACACACGCAAAAAGCAAGGTGACTCTGCTGTTTATTAGACAAAAACGGCAGGGATGGGTCAAGGATCGTACGCGTCCGTCCTGACACACACACTATCGTGGGGCGCGCAGGCCCTTTTTACCTTAGTATGACGCGCTACTTGCGTCACATTGGAAAGTTAGCAAAAAACCTATCGGCACTCTTAATTGGTTGCTCGAGTGATAGGGTTAGTATAGCATACTTATAGAGAACAATGTTAGTGGTCAAGGTGTAGTCAGGTGATATATCTGGGTTGTCCCTACAATTAGATACATGAGAATTGTTACATGAAGACCCCTGATGATTGGTTAATGCTAATGGCGTCAGTGATAAGAGCCCCATGTTCTGATTGGTGCGCTCGCGAGCCTCCCAGTCTGGGACCATCGCTGTTCCCAGCTCTCGGTGCACCTGTCATTTGCAACAATGTTTCACTATGAGTACGTGCAGACAATGAGAGGACTTATTCATAAGCTGGAAGGCCGACTACTCCCACTGTCGCAGATGTCCATTGAGCCTTTTAATTGTATCTGCCTGTGTCTTGTAACGAGGGATCCAGACGCCTTTTCTGGTCTTGGCATCTTGTCAGGTTCGGCTTGGTCACGTGAGGTGGGACCGTGTTTGAGGCAGAATTCTGTACAATTAATATTGTTTTTCCACTGTGTGCCTGGTTTAATTTGCAGGTGTGACTTTGACGTTGGTGTGCGGCGTGCGAGGTTGCAACATCGTGCCCTTGATTGTCCGCTTTCGCCGGGCTCATTCTGCAGGATCAGCAACCTGACTCTTGTTCTTTTAACGTCCATGGAAGCTCTTGCTTGCGGCCTACTTAGGCCTGGTGTATAGGTGGAACCGTTTGATGCACAGGCGCTTTAGGTTATAGTATCATATTGTCTTATCCCCAGTATCGTGTCTTCGTTATATGTTCTCATTATGGCACCTGGTTTTAGGAGAAGCGTAAGCAAGCTCTTTAGATGGGTTCATGATGCGTCTTGCGTTTCTGCATTTTGGGAGCCTATGTGGAAAATAATAAAGATGCACGTCTGTGAGTATGTCTGTCGCCTACGTCATAGCACTGAGTATATTCTTCGTGTAGATTGGTGCGGGAGTGTCCGGTGTGTATATTTGCACAGGTGTGCTGACCGTTGGCTAGGTCGTCATGGCATCTCTAACGACGTGTAGGTTTTAGTCTAGTTGATCCGCGCCGCAGGTGTCGGCATGGACAGGGCGGGCTGCTGGGCAGGCAGATGGACACATCCGTATGTTCCTGTACCAGGGTATTTGGTCGTCTGGTAGATGGGCAAACTCTTCTCGTAGCGGGTGCCTGGGCCGTGATCCTTTAGGCCAGGCGCGAGAGGGGAAGGACGGGAGCCTGGTCTTCCATTCTCCCACTTCAGCCTTATGTACCATGGGTATGATCTCAAGGCGGTTGAACGCCCTCGGGAACCGTAGTTCAAGTCAGAAGAGAGAGAGAGAGCATCATAAGGTACGTGTGAGCACCGGAAATGTGTGCAGCAGGTGTGGTATTCGTATGATAGTTGCTTCTTAGAGGTAGGTGTGGTGGATGGGAGATCATGAGTATGTGTTCGTACTGGCAGGGTGTTATCCAGACCGATTCTGGCTGCGTTAGGCCTGAGGAGAACACACTAGGCTGGTGGGTGTGTAGTCAGCTGTGATTAATTAGGATGATGGGGAGTATGAGGCAGGTGTTGCTATGAGAACAGCTATACCGAATGTGTCAAAGTATAGCTGTGTTCTAATTGAGTGTTGGTGTATAGAAGAGAGTAAGCGTGGAGATGTGATATGGTGGTTTACATTAGGTGCTTGTGATTTAGCGCACTCCAACCGGTCCATGTACTCCTACTGCATATCCGCTCCACACACTTTCTACATCCGCCCCACAACTCTACATCCGCCCTACACTCCACATCCGCCCCACACTCCACATCCGCCCCACAACTCTACCTCCGCCCCACAACTCTACATCCACCCCACAACTCTACATCCGCCCCCACAACCCTACATCCGCCCCCACAACTCTACATCCGCCCCACACTCTACACCTACCTCACACTCTACATCCGCCCCATTCACTTCATCCGTTCAAGCCACGTTAACCGTTCAACCCACGTCATTCGTCACATGCACTCGATCCGTCCCATGCACTCATCCGTCCCATGCTCTACATTTGTCTATTCCATTCATTCCGTTTATTCCATGCACTCTTACATTCCGCGCCATCTATCCGTTCCATACACTGTCATCCATAACATGTATTCATCTTTTTCATCCACTCGTCCACTTTATTCCTCTTGCCCACTTCGTTCCTCTTGTCCATTTCATTTATTTCATCCATTTCATTAATTTCAACCACTTTAATGCTTTCATACAATTTGTTCTTTTCATCCACTTCACTACTTTCATCTACTTTACTTGTTCTATTCAATTTGTCCGTTTTAATTACATTAGTGGTTATTAGTTTTCGATTTCTTGTTCAGATCATGATGCTAGATTGTTATTTATGATATAGCAGTTTTGGGATAAGGTCATTGAATTGCTGTTATCAATTTGAGTTAAGAGTCGATTTTAGGGGAAGAGCCATGTTTTGAGTAATTTGCGGAAAGACATGAGGTCCTCTGTGAGTCAGATGTCAGGGGGGGGTGCGTTCCACAGAGTGGGGGCCAGGCATGAGAAAGATGATCCACCTAACCTGAGTTTGTTTTTGGTATGACTAGGAGGCCGGCAGAGCTTGATCTTAGAGTATGTGCAGGATGATAGGTTTTTAATTTGTCTTGAAGATATTGAGGTCCGGTTTTATGCATTGCTCGGTGAGAGATGCATAAGGTTTTGAAGGTCACCCTTCGGGCAACCGGAAGCCAGTGCAGAGTTTTGAGTGCTGGGGAGATGTGATCTCTTGGGCCAGGCGCTAGTAGCAGTTTGGCTGCAGCGTTTTGTGCTCTTTGTAGTTTAGTCAGTTTGTACGCGTGGACTCCAAGGTAGAGGGGGTTAGCATAGTCCAGTCTTGACATAACAATTGATCGGAGCGCAGAGAGTCTATTGGGAAAGGAGATGTATGGAAAAATGTGCCTCAGAGTTTTAAAGTGGTAGTGGCACGACTTTGAGACGTTGTTGACTTGGCGCGAGAGGGTTAGGTCTGAGTTTAGGGTGCATTCAAGGTTTTTTACTGAATTAGAGGGTGTCGGCGAGTTGCCCATTGGCGGATGGCCAGGGTAGTGGGTTTGGAAGAAGATCGGTGTTGCCACATACCAGGATTTCAGTTTTGGAGGGGTTTAGCAAGAGGTGATTTGCGGTCATCCAGTGATTTATATCGAGGAGGCAGGAGGCGAGGTCGGATCGGCAGTTGGGTTTTGAATTCAGGAGTTTTCGAATTAGTTGAGTGTCATCAGTGTAGTTGTAGCACAGGATATTGTGCAAACGGATTATTCGTGGGAAGGTGGTCATATAGAGGTTAAACAGGAGGGCTGATAGGCATGCTCCTTGTGGGACTCCAGTGTTAACTGGTCGGGCTTGGAAGAATAGGCGGAGAGTACGGTTATTTGGTTCCTATTATTGAGGAAGGATGCTATCCATTTGAGAGCGTTTCCCCGGATTCCCAGGGAGTGGAGGCGGTCAAGGAGGATTGAGTGGTTGATTGTGTCAAAGGCAGCGGATAGGTCAAGAAGGATCAGTGTGGCGCATCCCGCGGAGTCTGCAGTGTTTTTAAGGTCATCCCAGATTGAGGTTAGGGTGGTTTCGGTTCTGTGTCGGGCTTTGAAGCCTGATTGGGCGGGGTCTAGGAGGTTGTTGGCTTCGACAAAGGCATTTAGTTGGGAGTAGGCGGTGCGGTCAATGAGTTTGGAAAGGAACCTGGTATTTGAGATGGGGCGGTAGTTTTTGGGCTCGAGAGGGATTAGTGAAGGTTTTTTTAGAAGAGGTTTGACATGAACCATTTTGAATGTGTCGAGAAACATTCCTGAGGAAGGGAAGTCATTTATGACGATTCTTGCGTGTTCTCCTGCGCAGGTAGATGCGAAAATTTCTTTGAGGGTTGAGGCTGGGCAAGGGTCCAACGGAGAGCTGGATGGTTTGCGGGCAGAGAGAAGTTTGAGAAATTGGTCGTTTGATATTGGACTGAAGGAGTCGAAGTCGGTTGGGTAGTGGTCGCAAGTGGTGGGATGGCCGGTATGGTGGGTGGATTGCCAGGTGGGTGTAAGAGAGCTAGTTTGTTGGTTAGAGCGTTTCTTCTTTCGAGAGCTGTGGTGTCAAAATGGGGTGAGAGTGAGTCACACAGTGATTGTGAGGGGGTCGGAAGGGTGGTGGTACATGATGGTTTGGTGAATTCGGCGATGGTTTTGTGAAGTTCTTTGTTGGGGTTTTTACAGTTTATGATTCGGGAGTTGTAATGAGCTTTTTTTGCTTTCCGGATTTCAGCCTTCTACAGGCGATGGTGCCTGGCCAAGGTGGATCTGCTCAGGGGTGTTTTGTTTTTCCGCCATTTGCGTTTTAGGGATTTATATAGTTGTTTAGTGGTCTTTAGTTCAGGTGTGAACCATCAAGGAAAAAGTCCATGGCGAGCTGATGATTTGCAAGAGGGGGTAAGCGGTATTAGTGAGGTGTTGAGCCATGAGTCAAAGGCGTTGGAGGTTAGGTGTTCGTTGGGCAGGCGGGTAGGGGGAGGAGACTGAAGGAGTGCGTCGGCTAGGTCAGGAAGGATTTTTAGTTTCTTCCAGCATTTGCGTAGATTCAGAGGTTCTGGTTCGGGTAAGGGAATCGCGTTCGGTGAGCGAATGGTGAAAGAAACAATGTAGTGATCGGACCAGATGATAGGGGAGGGGGGTTTAGATGTATCAGGTTGTGGGAGCTGAAGATGGCATCAAGTGTGTGTCCTTTATAGTGAGTCGGGCCATTTATGTGGGTTTGGAAGTTAATCGCATCTAGACCGTCAACCAGAGAATGTGTCATAGGGTTGGTAGGAATGTCAAGCCATATGTTGAAATCTCCTAGAAGGGTGAGCTCGGGATGGTTTAGTTGGAGAGTGGCAATAGAGTCGCAGAGGTTATTTGCGAATTGTCTATCGTAGCCAGGGGGTCTGTAGATGATTAGCAAACTGTGGGAGAATGAAGGGGGGAGGGATAGTTTTACGAGGAGTGATTCGCAGGAACGAACGGAAGGTTGGTTGTCGATGATTGTGGTGTGGGAGTGAGACTTGAAGGCGATTGCTATTCCTCCTCCTCTAGAGGGACGGTTCAGTGGGATGAGGGAGTAGTCAGGGGGGAATGCTTCATTGGCGATAGGGGCAAAATTGTATTACAAAATACACTTCATTACTGGCTAATGTCTGCCCAGTGGGTGTATTGATTTGTGCTTTTCTGTGTGCCTTTGTATGCTCCAACAGTGCCTTGTGGCTGAATTCAAATATGGAACTATCAAACCCAAAGTCTAACAGAACCTCTATCCAATCAGTGTGTCGCTTAGTCTTGGGAATGATTTGATGAGTGCGTGGACTCTGCATTCTGTGAAACTTGTAGGGCTGCTGTGCGTTTTTTCTCAACTTTCGTGTCCTTCCCCTCAGTTTTAGAACAGTCTGGCATCCTTGAGTGTGAGGAATGAGATGAACTCTCATCAGTGGCATACTTTTGTGGACTTTTCCTGTGTTTTCTGTTTTTGAAATCATAGTCTGTTGGTCTAAAATGGGACTGTCCCCTAGGCTTACCCCAATATCGTCTACCCGTGAGTGTCTTGCCACTGCGGGCAGCCCTTTCTCCTGTTGCTCTCCCATTCGTTGGCTCATGCTCTGGGTATTTGTCTTCCTCTACTGGCGAAAGCTGTCGTCTATGTGGTTTACAACCCTTTTTACCTTCAAACGGTCCCCATCCTTTTGAGGGTTTCCCTTCCTGGTGTGTCTCCTTGTCTGGCCTACTATCCTTGTTAGCCTTCTTCTGTGTCTCTGTAGGTCTCCTACCTAGGTGATCTCTGCCTAGTGATTGATAAGTGCATGTCACTATATCCCCATACTGCTCCCTTTTTTCTTGCTTTTAACTGGGACAATTTTCTATGAACTTCTAACCTTGCAGGCACTCCTTTCAATAAGGGTAGAATTATGCTCTCAACCATTTGATCATTATTGGATGCTATGGACAAGCCGAAGTTTATGGTGGCAGCAGCGCCGTGTGTTCCCATAATGTCTGCCAATATTAAGGCTAGCGATGTGATAGACGGCGTTGTAAATAAAGCCAGCTATAAATTGAGATCCAACTGCTACAGCTCGCTACAGGCATTGTGCAGCTAGAGAGAAGGTACATGGCTAGTGTCCTATGCCTATGCTGTAGTGCAACCTGGGGACAGGCGGCTTGCAGCTGTCCTAGCTTTTCTGAATACCACTTGTGTATGTCCTTACTTAAGAGCATGACCCTAATATAATTCTCAATGTCTGTAGCTGCACTCAGGTGCTATGCCATGCTGCGCAGCATATTGTAATGCAAGGTTACGCAAAGTGTCAAAATGTGTAGCCAGTAGTTGATATTCTGTTTATAAAAAGGGGCCTCTGCGGTTTGGATGAAACCAAACTACAAATTCTAGTGACAGGTTGGGTGTGGTCAACGGTCCATGACTGGCATTTTTATGTTGTGGATAAACCAGATTACCTCCAAACCAGTTTACACGATTTGTATGTGTTAAAGCCAATTCAGGAAACTGGTATGGGTGATATTGGATGGTGTTTAAGTATGCCCTTATCAGGAGAGTTGCACATATGTTATTTACCTCGTTTGCTGTTTTGTTAAAGCAAAGAGAGATTCAGCGGGTAGCCCCCCTAATTGCTCTATCACCGCTTTAAAGTTGGTATTAACTCCCTGACAGTGAGATGCCCTAAGCCACTCAAACAGCGCTGTCCTACAATGGATGGGAATATTGATTTCCTGTTAGGCCATCGTTTGTACCCACCTAACCTCTTTTGATTAAAAAACTTTTTAGAAAAAATATTTTTGCTCAGTCCATTTATTTTGACTGGGGCATGAGGTTATGTTACTATTTGCAATGCTACAGTCATCTCTAAGACGTCCCATCTGGGGTGCCACTTGACTTGATTTCCTACGAGTTAGGTGTGACAATGAGCCTCTTATCGCCACCTCATTTGAGGCTGTGAAAATCAACCTTTGACCATCAGTCACTCATGTCAATCATCCACCCTAGGCTGTGTCTCAGTGCTAAAAGGCAGGTCTGCCTAGGTGTGTGTGCTCATCAACACGATTAAACATATACAGCCAGGAATTGTAAGGTTCTTGCACTCAGAGATAGCACGCTGATGCATTATTCTGAATTATACACTTGACACAGGAGTTATCATGTCAATGCATTTAATGTGACCCCCTATCTTCTGAGGGCCCTTATTTTCATTAAACAAGCTAAAGCAAAAGCAGATCATAGCATGGTATCACACCTATGAACAAGATTGCCATGTGGGTTAAGAGGGTATCTGGTCATTTCATCGACTGCCAAACCGTCAAATGCCATACCATTGAAACAAAAGTGTCGAAAAAAAGCATTAAATGAATTTTTTCAAATGGTGAAGGGTTTAATTTAATAAAAATGGGGTTTAAAGGTTAAAAAAGGGGTGTGGAGGGAACTCCCCATTATTTTTTAAAACATTTTTTAATGCTTTCGATGCTTTTTTCTAATGCATTTTTTTTCAATGATATGGCATTCAACAGTTTGGCTGTCGATGCAATGACTATGAACCGCAAAGAGCATGTTTGAATAGATAAATAATAGAACAAGTGGTGGTTTTAATTTAACAGCATGTGTAACCTTTATGTCTCATGAAGCTATGCTACACTATACTACACGCCATCAGTCTAAATGCACTCAGCAAGCCCTGCCCCTTCACTCACGTTCAGAGCAGAATGTGCTTCAAATGAAACAGCTCCTTGTGGGTTGACAAGTTCTGCTTAGCTGGGCCCGGCTGTCTCTTTTCTGCTGCTGCTCTGCTCAGGACTCCTCTGCTCTGCACTCCTCCTCAGCCCTGCAGGCCTCAATGCCTTGGCAAGCCTGCTGCTGATCCTCCCTTCCCCTTTTTCTTGAGCCTTATATGTATGAAAGAACATGGTTTCTCTGCCCTTGTGCATTCGTAATATCTGCTATCTGGAACAGTAAAGCCTAGAGCTGAGCGTGTCACCTTGTTTGTCGAGTTATGTCCCTTATGTCCAATTACATTAGGTGGGTTTTCGCACCTCTCAGGGAGAGCTCTGCACCCGTTAAGTGAATGCCTCCACTGTACTCTATGGCATTTGGCTATCTGTTGTGAAGAGACATTTCTCTCACTTTTTACTTCTTAACCTTTCGGACATGCACAATGCTTCTGTTCGTTTTTGACAATTTCCTGTTCTTGAATCCTTATCGGATATAACAGTTCCCACTGTAAAGTCCATTGGGCGGATCTCATATAACACCTAATGGTGTTAAGCAAACGCTCACACCTACTGGTGCAGAGTTAAAACAGGCAGCTATTTGTCATTTGTGGTTTGCTCATCTGCCAGAACAGGAAAGCACCACTTCCTGGACCTTGGTGAGGCCAATAATTTTCGTCAAGAAAGTGTGCATACTAGCTTCCTGTGAAAACATATGCTGTATGTTTGACGAACATTATTTTTGACAAACATTTTTCAGCTATCAATGGCTGCAGGCCGCACGAGATATAAAAGGCTGTCTTAAATTAGCCATGTTTTCATGTCACCTTTGTTAAAAAGATGTAACAGAAATCGCATTTTATTTATTTATTTTGGCTATCATTTTATATTGTATTCATTTAAACACACAAGAGCTTTATACAAACATAGACATGGACACAACAATAGGTTATGACTGGCGCCAAGCATTTTACTACTATTTATCATGTTTCAAAGCTTTTTTCAACTAGCAATCATAATTAACAAAACAGTACACATTAAAAAACCCACGTTATCACCTTCCCTTCCCTATAATATTTATAGTAAGAAGTATTCTTCCTTCACCTCCAATTATATAACCCCGTACAGAGTTTAAGACGTCACCTTACATGGTCCTGACCGTGTGTATTCTCTGTCTTAATATTCCGACTTGCATTTGAGACGTCTTCTTCTATCTCCCTTGAAATAGGATTACATAGGCATTCCTTTATTCACACAAAATTCCTGTTACCTCACTTTTTTCTATCTCTGTCTCAAACACATGATGCATATATTTACCAGAATCCATGGAGCCGGCGGCTTCATATCTCCATGTGCGTTATGCTGGCGGTCATGAGAACATACTCTGACAAAATCAGATCACCCTGCAGGTTATCACTCACCTATCACTTCTCCTGGAATCTCCCCTGTTTGCAGCACCCTGCACGTCAAGAGGGGTCTTGGGCTGTTGTCCCTGTAATCTACTTCGAGTCCAACGTTGGGCGCCATAATGTATAGGGGATCCTTCCCCCCCAACCACACATCTATCAGACATCCATGGATTCTCATGCTCTCATCTATTAGGCAGAGACAGGAAAAAACAGACAGCTGGGAGTCAAACGTGTTTATTCATCAAAAATGCACTCAAATGCACGTCTGCATCCAACCTATCTTTGTAGATGTTCCAAGATTACGCAACATGTGTATGTAAATTAGCACCTTGTACACGGTAGGCTTTTGATAGGCCAAGTTAGTTAAAGGGCAAACATCCCTTCATTGCCATTGGATAACTTATCACACATGTGCAATAATTCCACATTTAGCATAACTGCCATCGACAGCTTTTCTTTGATGCACAAAATTTATATGCCTATTTTATACTTGGCTGAGCACAACTATGAAAGTGCTCAACTGCTGCCAAGGACATTCTCCATGAGTCAATGGGGGTCATTACGACCCTGGCGGTAGAGGGTTAATGGGGCCGATAGAGCTGCCGGACCCGTTAGCCCTCTACCACCTCATTTCAAGGTCTCCTCGCTGGACCCACTAAGGACGTATGGTAAAACCAGGCGTCCTTAGCGGGTCCTGCAAGCAGACCAGGATGCAAACAACGGGCCTGTCATTAACGGGCTTGTTGTTTGCATCATTCCCATTCCCATTGAGCCCTATGGGGGCTCGAATGGGAATGTACCGGGTCCGGGTTCCCGGGAAGGGGAATTACGGGGCCCTCCAAGGTCGGAATGGCCCGGTACTTCCCCATTCCGGGAACCCGACCCGGTATGGGGGTAGCCATGCCGCTAGCAGCGGCATGGCTACCTCCATACTTTTAATGAGGCCCAATGTCTGCACCTTGTCTATTTCCTGAGGCTATGCCAAGTTTTCTGGTACTCAACACAGTTGGGAGAATATATATCCTCTTATTTTATGGTGCCAAAATAATACAGCTGGGCTTTCAAATTCGTTTGTATGATACACTTAGAACCCTTCTCCATAAGAACATAGGTAAATGTATCTAAGCTTTTATTAATTGCCCAACCTTATCCTATTTTTAACCTAACAAACTTAATTATCTGACTACGAAATTCTGCCAGAAACTGTCTCCAAGTGCATCAGTCCCTCTTGCTCTACTGAAACCCCTTTGCATGGTTTATAGTCCCCCCCCCACCTGGTGTAGGACTGGAAACCATTTTACATTTGAGTATCATTTTCTTCTTATCAGGGAGCTATAGTCTTCATTTATTTAAGCATTTATTTTATAAACACATTATTCATAATATATCCTTGTGCACTTATGGAGTATGTGCAATATTAAAGCACCCTTCATTCCTGTGCCACTCAAAACTAAGTGTGTGACTTTTTACTTTTAATAAAGGCAATCAAATCCTGATTTCTACAATGATGGACAGGAGAGTGAACTATTTGACATACCTACCACTGCCATTTTATTTATAAATCAGTTGAAAGGGGAGGGGTTAGCACCCTCTGTGCACATTCACAGTTCCTAAATGACTTTCTAATGTCCTGAGTAATTTCCCTTCTCCAGGATTCAAAGTCACTTCTGCAAATGTTCAACCAAAGAAAAGAAATGTCTTGAATATGCTGTTGATGTTTCAAAGTCAAAGTAAAAGTAAAAGTTCCTTAAATAAAGTTCCAAATCTCCTCTCTTTGGTGATTATCCATTTTCCACGTCTAGCCAAAATAGCACCAATGGCAACCTTGGTCACAATGCTTTTTTATCACTTCTTTGGGAATATTTGCCACAGTTAAAAAGAAATTGCAACATCAACGCTGTCAGCAATGTACAGTTCTTGGCCAACAGTTAGGACTTATTGAGTTACAAGTTTTACCATTCACAATTGTATATTTGTCAGGATGACTTTTCAGTGTTGCTGCGTGTACTTCAACAACCACACTTCTACTTCTTCTACTGTGAGAACAGTTACCTCTTGTCCCCCAGTCCTCTACCTTGTTTAGTCTACTGCAATGTTGCATCCACTGACATTTTGACATACCACCACAGCTTCAGTATTTTGGAACTACTACTACTGCTTCAATGATTTAGACTCTTAGACAGGCTTAGACAAGATATACTTAAAAGTACTTCCTCACCTTCTGGTAGGCAGAGCACTTTTCCTTTGAATATCTCCTTTCAAAGGGGGAAGCCTCTTTGCCTCTCTTGTCTGTCTATCACAATGGTTACCTGGATTTGCCTTTTAGACTTACTTCACTCTCTGTAACGCTCCCCTGGTCTCCACGGGGGCATTGCAGGAAGCTGAGCAATGGAGATCTGCGCGCGTCTCTTCCTGTCCCACTGCTTCACTCACGCTTGGGCGCTATCCTTAGGTATTTTAACGATGGGCTCTCCGTCCTACATCTAAATGCAGAGGCGCTTTAATGTTCTTAGGCACTTTCAATGGATCTAGTTCCTTCACTGATCCTACGGCCTGTAAGTGGAATCCAGACCAGCTGTGACTCGGTAAGTAAGTCTTGGTACCAATTGGTCTTGGTAACTGTTTTTGCTTAATGTGTTTCTTCTTGATGCCAAAGTTTCACTATTGTCCTTATTTCTTTTCAGGAGCGGTCTTGGAGATGCCAGGTTAAGCAATAGACTCCTAAATGCGGCGCTGAGCAATATTTATGCAGGTGGGTGTTAGCGTGTGAGCGCAGCGTTGAGATGTATTTTAAAATGGGTATTTTTCTATTGCGCGGCTAACCTGGTGTCTCTTTTTCCTTCCTCTGCAGGTGCGGTGATGCTCCAGAGCAGCGACTGTGTGGACTGCTTTCATGGAATCCTGAGATGACTGATGACTCTGTGTAAGTTTTCATTCTCCCTCCTTGTGTCCTTTTTGCAGGTGCGGTGGTCCTCAGGAGCGGCGGGAGAGAGAGCTGTTCGGATGGAAATGGAAAGACTGCTTCTCTCAGGTAAGAACTTAACTTATGTTCTTCTTCTTGTTTTTCCCTTCTTTGACAGGTGCTGATGGTCCCTGGTTCCCAATGAAGAGAACAGGGTGTGGCTGAAGTCCAGGTAAGCAGGAGCAGAGCTGGCACGGTGAGCGTTACGCTGCAAGAGTGCAGAATAACACGAAGCGTGTTCTGCTCTTTGGGTGTGGTTTATATAGCCCAGGTGAAGTAGTCCCAGGTAAAGTAGTTCCAGGCCAACCCACACCGTAGAAACTAGACTGCATAGCTCAGTTCTTCAGGACTGGGCTATGTGTGCCTCCATGTTCACTGGAACCTCATTCCATGTGGTCAAATAGTGTGGCCTGGTGCCAAAGGCGCCAGGACTGGCTCCAGGAGAGCCTCTGATAACGTTTTGAGTCTTTAAAGCCCCAATGGAAGCCTGCAACTTGGGAAGGCTGGTTTGGCCCTGAAGACTGGGGACATGCATCATGACAGCCTCTCTTTCACAGTCTTTGGCACTACAAGTTGTATCTACTTCCAAATAGTCTTTACAAGCAGCCTGCTTCTCTTCCCCTGCTTTACCTGTACCTCTCTGTCAGTTATAAGCCCAAGTAATTACCCAGAAGCTTTGATATCACTCTCTTGGCTTCTGTAATGCTTGCACACTTGTGATTTAGGCCAATGAACTGTTATCAACCTTCTAGTACAGTTAGATTGCTTTCCCACTTCAAGAAAGCTTGATATTGCTGTCAATATAGGAAGACTCTTGGGTTGGGCAATGCTTGTTCTCTACTTCAATGATTTATAAAATGTAACTTCTCATGCGGGAAAGGTATGCCTTGTTAAAATAGAGAATAGAATAAAGTATTTCTTTAGAGATCAGAATTAGGCACATGCAACCACTCCTTGTAGTTTTCAGAGTTTAAAGATGTTAAGGTTTGGTATGAAATTGTATTCCCTTGCAGCTTGAAGGATAGAGTTCAGTCCTCCTTTTGGAACCACAATTAGGCACAGGCGACCGCTCCCTGTTGTAGTTTTCAGAAGTTGAAGACTTTAACAATGGATTGAATAAGATTAGGTATTCGGCAATGGTCTTTGCAATGTTCACTTTCTTTAATTGGTGACACGCGACCACTCCTTCAAACAGTATCAGTTGTATAATGGTGAACAATGGATGTAAGCAGCTTTCTTTTTCCGACACGAGTAAACGTCCTTTTCATTCACACGCACGTGCTGCATTTTCCATTATTCAAGTACTTCAGAATAACGGTCTTAGAATAGTGAACAAAGGATGTAAGCAGTCTTTTCCTTCTATCCAAGTAAACAGCCTTTTCATTTACACATGAGTATTACATTTCCCATTATTCAGGTACTTCAGATTTAATAGACAACTTCTACTTGCTTTACTCATACGTGAGTAAACGTTTCTAGCAATGCTCGTGCAAGGTATAAGAATACCAAGCTTAGCTTCACAAACCGGCTTATTCAATGCTTGCTCTGTGGGTCGCACTGCTTCGATGACCTCCACCTTGACTTTTGCTGCTTCTGGCTGCTTAAGGACACACACCCTTCCTCTGTGAAGGTGTCTCCAGTCTAGCCACACGTTTCTGGAGCCCCTCCTGCTCCTGAGACCCATGGCTTGGTAACTGCTCCTCACCTCGGTCTCCAGCACATTTAGAACGCTGTAACCACAGCAATCAGGTTCACATGGGGAAAGACAGCTCTCCTGCACGCCATCCTTCTGCTGCGCAGCCTCTGCACTTTAGGGTTTGGGGAAACAGGACCCTCTTAGAACATGCAGGTGAACTTCGTGTCTTCTTCCTTCTGCTACGGCTTGCATTCCACTCACAGTTCCAGCTCCCTCCTCTCCTTCCTATTGCCTGCACCTGAGGGGGCCTTTTATGCCTCCCAGGTTCCCTCAGGTGTGGGCTGTTAGGCTCAATTACCTTATTCGTGCAACTGCATGTCTCTTCAGCCATCTTCTTCGTCCCAGTACCTCTGGGATTCTGGTACTTATAGTACCTTTCTACAAAGTTAGTTATTTCAACTGTTGCAGTTTGGCAAACAACCATTAAAAGTGTGGGATTATGGGGAAAGCTAAACAGCAGGTTTTCCTAGTCTTCCTGGTCTGATCTCCCCTCCCCCAATGTGATCTTCCCGCAGTACACCACCCCCAGAGACGGGATCAGGAAGCGTTTGCCTTTCCCTGGCAACAGAAGAAGGGTCCCAGAGACTAGGTTTCCGGGAGCAATCATTACTAATTCATCACAGAGCACCTCTAGATTAGTTTGCTCTCCAGGACAGAAAGACCCTTTTCCCTCCTGGGCTTCAACACACATTGGTCTTCCTGGGCTTGAAGACAAAGACAGACCCTTTCAGGGGCCAGAAACTGATGTGATGCCTCGGCATTACAGAACCTGAAAAGGGGCACCACTCACCTTGGTGTTGAGAGTCAAGCCATGATCAAGTTGGTTTACCCAGGGTGCTGCGCTCCTCCTCGCCTTTCCACTCCCTCTCTCTATTTTTGACTTGTCCTATGCGCTAGTTATTAGGTTAAGATGTACAACCAGGTGCCAGCTAGCATGCTTCTGAACTGACAAGCCTTGAACTTTCTCCCACAATATTTGCCTTATTTTCAGGGTGCACCTTCTGCACTTCTTCCTTCCTCCATCCATTTTCTTCCTCTGTAACCCTCCCAAAATGTTCCTCCATGGGTGGCCCTCATCTTCTTACACTGCTTTTGTCTGTACCTTTCAAACTGCTCTCCTCCTACAAGTAATTTCCTACTTCCTCTTGCGTCTTCCCCTTCCATCTCTCTCCTTTTCCTCCCTCTTCCTTTAGTTTTTCCACTTTCCCCTCTTTTCAACCTTCTTCGCCTTGTCCTGCACCTTACTCTCTCTTCACCTTTCTACCATTCACATCTCTTTAAGTCTTACCTTTCTACCACTTTCTTCACCTTCCTTCTTCCTCTGTCACACATACTAGTCCTCCGCCCCAGCCTCCCTTTATAGTTCTGCCTCTTTTGCAACTGATACAGTAAGGGTGTTAATGATTTACCTGGGTTCTTGTGTAGATGTGACAAAGGAATTGTTTCTTCCGAGTAACACTCATCTCCTTATCAGATCTAGTGGTTTGTATCAATTATAAATTGTCACCTGTCATCTTGAAGTCAAGCAACACCGTCATGGCAGATGCCCGTTCCCACCATGGTGCCTCCTGCAAGCAGCTGCATAAAAGTCTGCCGACCTTGAACCCCCTCATCAGTCGAATGCACTGCACACCCTCAAGCTCAAGTATGTCTTTTTCACAGTCCATCCTACACACTGTGTAGTCAAATGTACTTTTAGTTGTCTCAAAGACAATACCCACAACCCCTTTAGCCTTCTAATGAGGAGTTGTTAATTCTTCAAAACTCTACCAGGTCTTGGCTTACAGACTGGTATCTGGCAAAGAAGAAAGTGAATAGGGCAGACGCCTTGGGAATACCCCATATACCACATAGTGGATATTGTCTTTCTGAATGTAGTGGTCCCCCCGGGCCTCCCTAGAGCCATTCTGACTTGTCCACCTACAAATATTGTCACAGTTCTCTCCTTTTTTATGCTTTCACTCAGTTAAATGTTGTACCCAATATGTAATTCTTTTCATTGATAGTTTCATATTTTCAGATATTCATATTCGTAGAACTTATTTTCTTTTTTATATGATATTGCTTGCGTTATCAGTTCACGGTTCTTACATATTTATCATATTTAAGATTTACTATATATAACTGTTTAATTGGAAAGAAGTTTAAGATGATATCTTATCCATTGACATAATTATGGATCCATGTGTTCTAATTGAACCTGAATTAGTTGCATTTTTCCCAAATGTTTTGTGCCTCTTTTTTTTTTACAACAGAACGTCCCACCCTCCTGTCCATCCCTTACCCAAACCAATATTGCCTGACCCCAACCATCTACCTTTTAGTTGTAAAAAACAGTAAAAAAATGTGAGGGGTAAGAAATGAGACCAGTTGGGGGTCGACCAAAATACATAAACCCATAACGATAGTACTAACTGGTGTTATATTCACTAACACCAGTGTGACACGGGGAAGAAGAAAAAGACAATGGGCCTCATTACAACCTGCTAGTCCGGGACCGTGCAAAATCCGCGACGGCGGTAAAAACGTTTCCGTGTCCGCAAGGTTGCGGAAAAACCGTCCGATTACACGCTGTCGGTCGGGCGCACCACACGGACTCGAAACGTTGTTACCGCCGTCACGGAAAACCCCACGGAAATGGAAATAACGCAGCCACAAGTGGCGCAAAACCCGTTTCCGCCTCTGCCGCCACGGACACGGAGCCGGAAATACCATGATTGCCAAAACAGGAAACAGAGAGGCGGCCATCATATAAAAGCACAATCCATTGCCATCGAGAGCCAGCACAATCCTAACTCTGAGAAGCCAAAAGAGACCACCAGCATGTCTGCCAGGATTCCTGCTCAGAGGCAGCGCAAACAGCGCTTCAGCGAGGCGGAGCTAACCGTCTACGTGGAGCACATTGTGGACAATGCGGAGATGCTGTTCAGCGCCGACCAACGGCGTGCCACACAGCAGCGGAGGAAGGAGGTGTGGGCCGAAGCTGCACGCAAGTGCACCGCTGTGGGCGTGGCAGTGAGGAGCGTGAAGGACTGCCACAAGCGGTGGGACGACCTGAGGCTGAGGGTACGCAACCTCATTTCCACGCACCGCCAACGAGGCAGTGGGACAGGCGGAGGACCCCCTTCCCCACTGAGGCAGCAAGCATGGGAGGAGCATTGCAGCAGCGTCCTCCACCTAGAGGGGATCCATGGGATCGGGGAGGCTGAGGCAGGAGTGAGCCCACCTGCAGATGCCGGTAAGTGCCCAAACATGAATGCCACATGTAAATATGCAGTTCTGAGTACTGGGCCAAAGGACCCATTAACAACCCCTCCTCCCCCCAGGCAGTGCATGTGTGGGCAAAGGACCCATTGACACCCCCCCCCAGGCAGTGCATGTGTGGGCCAAAGGACCCAGCATGATCCGCATGGCAACCAATATCACAGAATGCATACACCAGCAATCAGATGCATGTGACTAACACTATTGAATGTACAATCTTAATGACGCATGTGATGCACCCATCTGCCACCACAACAACACTAATTGCATGCCCTTTGTGTCCCCACAGCCGTTTCAAGTGACAGTGATACTGCACAACAGGCCAGCCAATCTGCACCGGCAAGTACACAAGCCACCGCCAGCACACAGGAGGATGCTGCCGGCAGTTCTGCACCTCTGGCCACATTACCAGCCACTACAGATGTGCTGCCCACCACCACCATCGACGTCCCCACCGTCTCCACACTGCCTGAGTCTGGACAGGTGCCACGGGGACCTATCATGGCCACCCAACACAACACCGAAGGCAGCAGCACTGCAGAGGGGGCGGCCTGCAGTGATAACAGTGCCCCGCAAGAGCACTCGGAAACGGGCCCACAGGGTGAGATGCCCACATTTGAAGACCTGGGCTCCTTCCATGAGCTGGGGTTCAGCCCCACATCACTGGGGAGTCCCATGAGGTCGCCCACCCCATCCATGGCCGAACTGAACGCCCGCATGCAGCGGATGGAGGACCAGCAGGCTACCCTCACCCAGCTGGTGGAGAGGCAGCTAGAGGAATCCAGGCTGCAGAGGGAGAGCTACAGCGCCTCAGTGCGTCGCCTGTCGAGGTCCATCGGACGCTTTGCGAGCACTATAGTAACCCTTGCACACCATGTGCGGGAGGGCAACGACCACACCTCCAGGCTTGTAGAGGCCATGTCGGTTGGCCAACAGGCAAATCTGGCACGGATGCCCTCAATCCCAGATTCTGCGCAATCAAACACAACCACCCCATCCAGCTCCACTACTGCCAGTCCAAGGAGGCGCTCGAGTAGGCTAACGTGTCCCTCGGGCAAGGTTGCACAGGCACAGAAGCGCACACGGAAGTGATGGCATGTGTGTGGGGCAGTGCAGGACACATATGGACTACAAGGGTGTGAGAGGGGTGGGCACGTTTGGGTGGTGGGGTAGGTAGTTTTGGGGGTTTGAACAATGGGTCCTGGGTGGGGGTGGGCACGTTCGGGTGGTGGGTGGCCCCGGGTGTACAGCTTCCCTAACCAATGCACCTCCTTCCCTGTTGTTATTACATCAATACATCACCATTTCCAATCAAGACATACATGTGTGGACATTGATCATTTATTTTGCAGTGCAACTATTAATTCATTGTCGCCACCGTGTTCGTGCATTTCTGTGATTGTGCTGTGACTCAAAAGTAAATGAGAATCAAGGCATCCCGTGCTCTCTGGCCATCATGTGGACCCCCAGGGGGAGGCGGTGCCATCCCATCCCCATCTCCATCCCCATCTTCCTCATCTGCGTCTGGTGGCATTGGGATGTTCCTGCGCAGGCATATATTGTGCAGCATGGCACAGACGAGCGTGATTTTACCCGTCTTCACTGGGCTGTACAGCAGTGATCCGCCAGATCTGCTCAGACAGCGGAAACGGGCCTTCAGGAGTCCAAATGTTCTCTCAATCATTCTACGTGTGCGGATATGTGCCCTATTGTATGCCTCTTCATGTCTGTTCCTTGGTCTCCGTACAGGTGTCATCATCCATGGTGTGAGTGCATATCCAGCATCACCTACATGGGATGTAGATGGGGGGACATGTCAGTGTTTGTGGCATCATGTCCTCATCTGCTGCTGTGCATTCTTGTGTCATTCATTCATGCATATGTACCATGCAGTGTATGGAGGTATGTTTTGGGCATCACGATGTATGTCGCTAACTGGATATGGGCCTACACATTAACTTGCATGTTTACTGTGCCCTGCGGGTAACATTTGTTTGTGTGCATGTGACGGGGCAGTGCTGTCCACACATGGCAGAGTGACTCCACTGTACAGAAGTAGTAAATACACGTCCTCTCATTTACACGCCTCTCGTGCCTTTTGAGGCAGTGTTTCAATTGAGGGTGGGTGTCTGCAGTGGCATAAGGTTCATGGGACAGTGACGGGATTGGCTGTGCCAGCGTGTGCACGGGCACATTGTGGTGCCCTGTCATGTCTTCCTTCATGATGTTTGGCATCCGCTGTGTATTTGGTAGATGGAAGGGGGGTGATGCATGTGCGGTCACAGCGGCACACTCGCAATACTCATTGGCCTGGACACACACACACCACTTTGACAGGGTTGTGGCATCGTCAGCTGTACTCACCCAATAGCCATGTGTTTTGTCCGGCATAGCGTTCCATGTACCGTGGCAACGTGGAATTCCGCAGTACCATTGAGTCATGGGATGATCCGGGTAAACGTGCGCAGCAGTGTGTAATCAGTTGCATGGCATCGCAAACCATCTGGACATTCAAGAGTGATACTGTTTCCTATTGCACATGGTACTGTCAGCTCAACGTGGGTGCAGTCAACTGCGCCTATGCAATTTGGCATGCCTGCTATGGCATGGAAGGCCAACTTGGTGGCAATGACCTCGGGGAGGGTGCGGGGTAGGGCTATGTGTTCCGACACATGGCGCAACAGGGCATCCAGTACCTGTACCAGGATTTTTGAGAAACAGGGTTGTGATATGCCGTGCAGCTCACCAACCGTGTGTTGATAGGTGCCAGTGCCAAGGAAATGCAGTACTGAGACAACCTTCAGGAGGGGGGGATGGCGGTGGGGGTGTCAATTTGGCTGCTGATGTTGTCCTCAATCATGGCGGTGATGTGCAGGATTGTTGCAAGGTCCAGCCGGTATAGTGTGTGGATCTGTCCTGGGGTGAGGTTCCAGGGTGAGGCACTGATGCGTGGTATTGGTGGCTGGCGGCGGGGTCGGGCTGGCTGGGCAATGGGGTTTGACATAGCTGCAGGGTTGGCTGGTAAGATATGAGGGGAAAGCTGGTAAGGAGGGTGACAGTACAAAAATATCCTAAGAATGCCTTTTTATGAGTGGGTCTTAAAAAAAACTAGATTTATGTAATTCTCGACCCTTATCGTCAAAATAGATATTAGTTAAGCCCAGAGGGACAAGGGTGTGGGGGTGTTGTGCGCCCGCAGGGGAAAGTTTGGTCTTTCTTCCGGCTCTGGATCCTGCTCACTTGGCCATGCCCCCTTTTTGGACCTGGACTCAAAAGCTCCTGGCAACCCCCGCAGTGTGAAGCCTGCGGGGACAAGGGTGCCGGGGTAGTGTGCACCTGCAGAGGGCGTTAGGCGGCTACAGGGTCCGCGGGGACAAGGGTGATGTGCGCCTGCAGGGGGTGTTAGATGGCTGCTGGGGGAAGAAGTTACTGCAATATATTGCCGACTGCAGGAAGCGTCCTAGTGTTACTGCATTGCTCCTGAACTGGTACCTGCACTTGTTTAACACGTTGATCTCTGATTGGGGGGGGGGGGCTATTTGAACTGCACCTGAATTACAATCAACGAGTTCTCCTCTGCCTCTCCTTGCTCCCCCAGGATTTCTTTCCTCATTTGCCCCTAATAAAGTTAACAAAGCAGACAAAGTTTCTCAACTAGGATGTTCTAACTGAACTGATGGTTGTAAAAAACTGCTATTGCTTGTGCTGCACACGATTGTAGAGGCTCAGGTGGAGGTGTTAGGTGGGGAACCAGCCTAATACTGAGGCGTATCCCGGGGATTCTCACTAAGCTGGGTATAAAGTTGACACTACCACAACGGAAGTCGCCACCCAGGCCGTAACTCAGCCTGATATAACTGTAACCAACATTTGCTATATTGGTCAGCTCGATGAGACGCTAAAAAGGGGCCTCTAACGCCAGCTGTTCTTGATATATGTCCTGTCACCAACATCCCGCAGCATGAATCTGCACCTATGCCTTGGCGGTATGACCACGGGCAAGAAGCAGGCAGGGACAGGAGCAGGTCCCAGGTTGAAAAACTGGATGGCGGGGAAGATAAAGTAGAACATAGAGTGGCCCCAGTCACCAGTACATACAAAGCTCCCAGAAAAAACACAGGACATGGCACAGACAGTTGTAACATGAGGAGTTCCCTCAAGGGGGAGCGGTGGTGGTATTTCTGCATAAAGTTTGGAAATGTACCTGTGTCCAGTCTGAATCCAGGGAATCCTTAATAAATAAGTGTATCCACTTGTTTAGAAAGGCATGCTCTTATCAGAGAAGACATTACAAGGGCAGTGACTCTTGGGATTCCATCCGGATCGACCTGAGGGAGCAAAGAATGGCCATGGACATATTAGGGATTGTAATTGGTCATTTATAACGTGCTCAATGCCCATAGGTTTCTAAGCGCGTACTCTGGGATCGAACCTGTGTTGCACCTTGTTGTTTTGCTTCCAAGGCGAGCGTGTTGCCCCCGAGCTATCCTCCCGATCCCAGAGAGACGGTGCCAGCTGACTTCGCAGCGCTATTGAAATTAGCGATTTCACCCATTGCATTAATATCTCCCCCTTAGGAATCAAGTACCAGTTACATGTGCTCTCTGGAACCAAAGTAGTCTCATTGGGAGAAATAATGGTGGGACCCATTAATGTAGGAGGGATGTGTTATAGTTGTATCTTTAAAGGATTGCATGTTACTGTAAAGAGTTATATGTTCATCTTTTATGATCTAGTCATAAATGTAATTTGTTTATATGCATATACATATATATGCTTTCATTGATACATATATTATTGCTTTAATATAGTTAGCACTCTTAGGTATTGCCTTGGATATATTACATTTAGAATACCTGCTTTGCCAGCTCGTGAGGTAGCATTCCATAGAATTATAATGTAGATGTTTACTTTAGATATGCAATGTTCTAGGCTAGTCAGTTGCTGCCTACCTCAGTATGTGGAGGTGCTGTTATTGCTGGGGTCTTCATTGTAGATATAATCTTAAATAAATAGTATAATTACTCTTATCTGCATTCCGGAGTTATATACTTAACATTAGCGACGAGGATCTCGGCGATCAGAAGACCTCCGGCAGTTTCGGAAGGTTCCCTGCGGTGTACCTTTCATTGGCTGCTCCGTTCTGTGGAACGTTGCAGCGGCCCCTCCAAGTAAGTGCGCGTCCACCCGCTGTCCCTCTCCCCAAGCTCCTTCGGCGCATGTAAAGTCCCCTCATCTCCATCCAATTACACTCCACACGGCCCTCGGCCAACGCGCAGGCCACCAGTGAGCCGCTCCTTCTACCGTACTGCACGGTATACGCGCGCATTGAAAAGCGTGCGTTGGGAGATAGAATTAGAGGAGGAGGGGTCAAGATAGAAGAAGACCATAGCGGCTGAAGAAAAAGGGGGTAGAGAAGCAGTAGCTAACTGCTACAATTACGATCTTTGCTACAATTACAATTATAACAAGCACACAAAGAACGGAAGGCTAGCAAGAATCCAGCAGTGACATAGCAACTATAAGCTAATAGAGGGACAGTCAAAACGGGGGTCATTACACTGAGTACTAAGCAAGTTTGCAGTCACAGGCCCAGAAGGGCAGCTAGAAGGGAAGAAGATAGCTCTTGTACTTCAAACCATAAGAGAAGAGGAAAGTAAAGCACAGAAGTTTTAAGGAATTCAAAGGGGAAACACCCTGGCAATCTCAGAGCAACAAGTAAACCAGATATTTTTTTTTAACGTCCAACGTTCAGAGCATACCTGAAAACATGGCCATGTCAAATGTAAGTGGCCCACCTATGTTTATGGCAACCCCTGGCCCAGCAAGGATTAAGTGGGCCCAATGGAAGAAGGGGTTTTCTCATTACTTAAAGGCGATTGGTGGAAATGCCTTTTCCTATGAAAGAAAACTTGCTTTGTTGATGCATCATTTAGGGTACGAAGGCCAAAGGATCTTTGAGACTCTCCCACAGATCGCAAGGGATGGTGAAGGAGATGCCATGCCTGAGTTGGACCATGCCTTTGCGAAGATGGACTTACATTTTAATCCAAAAACTAGCACAATTCTTGAGATATACAATTTCCACATGAGAGTACAGGAAACAGGGGAGTCAGTAGAAGAGTATGTTACAGCTCTCCGCCAATTAGCATTGTCATGCAAGTTTCAGGATGCGTATGATGAACATCTACGTGACCAATTCATGACACACTGTTGTTCCGACCGCATCCGTGAGGAACTATGGCTCAAGGATGAGCCCACGTTAGATGAGGTGTTGACTATCGCCCGCAGGATGGAACATTGGCTCGTCTGTATAGCGAAGTTAGCCAAGAAGGACTATAGTGAAACTAAGGCAGAAGTGTTGAGTGTCAGTGAAGAAAAGAACAAGAAAAAGAATAAGGACAAAGAGAAGTCTCCCCAACGGGGTGGCAACAAGTCTAAAACATATATGCCAAAGGGAGAGAGAGTGGAAAAGGAAGAACGCTTATGTTATCGATGTGCCAGCAACACAAATGTTGCTGCCTCAGTGGTGTGTCCAGGAAGAAGAGCAATATGTGCCAAAGGCAAGAGGAGGGGCCATTCTGGAAATTGCAGCAAAAACTACCAGAACAATCAGAAGAAGGTGTTATACGTGACCGAGGAGGAAGGAAGAAGATCATCAGACGACGAGAATGATCTTACTCTGGAAAACATTATTGTTAACACTATAAATGCAGTGGGTGGCCTAAATGATGACGATGAGTGTGAGGCCGTATGTAAACAGTAAAGTTAATAGGAGACAAGTATGCATGATGGCTGACTCAGGATCGAAAATCACACTTATGTCAAGAGAGGTATATGAGAGGGACGAAAGGGTGATGTGCGAAAACCTTTGAAGCCTGGTATTAGGCCTGGTGGTTATAACTAAGTGCCAATTGATTTGTTAGGTTACAGTGTAAATCAATTTGAATTTAAGAATAGAGAGTGTACAGGAAAGATATATGTAACCAAAAGAGGGCTCACTTTGTTGGGTTGGAGGGAACAGAAAAAGTTAAATATCAAGTTAGATCCTAATGCTAGGGAACAAGTGTTGCAAATAGGTGAATCAGTCATGTGCAGACATCCCAAGGTTTTTAAAAATGGAATTGGCAAAATAAAGATTATACAACACCAAATTATTTTAAGGAAAGGGAATGTGCCTATAGCAGCTAAATTGAGGCCAGTACATATAGCAGTAAGGGAAGGAGTCAAGAAGCAACTTACCAAACTTTTGTCATCAGGTGTTATTGAGAGAGCAGGAGGTGTGGATTGGGTCTCGCCTTTAGTTGTCAAGAAGAGTTCTGGAGAACTCCGTTTGTGTGTACATTTACGCCAATTAAATAAATGTGTTATGGTAGATCGACATCCCCTCCCAAATATGTCAGAAATGCTGGCAAGAATGGCCCAAGCGAAAATATTTTCTAAATTAGACATAGCTTGCGCGTACCACCAGGTGGAACTGGGGGAGCGTTGCCGGAAGTTGACAGCATTTGTCACCCATGAGTGAGTTTTCCAGTTCAAGCGTATGCCATTTGGTCTGGTGTCCGCTTCGGCTGTGTTTCAGAAAATCATGGATAGGTTAGTAGGACATATGAGAGGCGTATATTGTTTCCAGGATGATGTCTTGGTGTGTGGGAAAGACGTGGAGGAGCATGACCACATCCTGGATAGAGTGCTTAAGATATTTGAGAGGAGTGGTATTGTGTTGAGAGAAGAGAAGTGTAAAATTGGAGTTGATAAAGTTGAATACTTAGGACACGAAGTAACATCTGGTGGGGTAAGACCAAAAGAAAGTTTGGTGAGTGCCCTAAAAGATATCAATAGCCCAGAGGAGAAGGCACAATTGAGGTCATTTTTGGGAATGACTGAGTTTTATCAAAAATGTGTGCGTAATTATTCCAGCAAGGTGGTTGAATTGAGAAAATTACTGAAGAAGGGTTGTGAGTTTGTTTGGTCACAGAAGTGTGAGGAGGAGTTTGAAAGGTTGAAGGAGATTGATTTGGCTCAGCCGCTAGGGCATTTAGATACAAGTCGTCAGAGTATAGTCATAGTGGATGCATCTGAAGTGGGAATTGGAGCAGTGTTATCTCAGTTGGATGAGAAAGGAAAGGAACGCATTATTGCACATGGATTGCGTGGTCTGAAAGGGTTGGAGTGTCGTTACTCTGTACTGGAAAAAGAAGCATTGGCTTGATATTGGGCAATGGAGAAGTTTAGGAACATTATTTGGGGCTCATGTTCGTGTTACGTACGGATCATAAGCCTTTAAAAGAAATTCTGGAAAACAAAGGATTGGATAAAGTGCCCTTCGCCTCCCCAAAGGGAGGGTAAGCCCCAGTTTCAAGAGCACTGCTCTAGACCAACACCAAGATGCCCCATCACCCTTGCATGATGTGACGTCCATGTGACTACCGTCACGTGGGCGAGGAAATAAATATGCAGGGAAAAGCCTGCAAAGGGCAGTTCCTGCTACGGTCTGAGATCAAAGGTGTCCCTTGTCTTTTGTTCCGCGTTGCCCACTCCTGCAGCGCTCTGCCCAGCCCCTAGGCCAGACATCACACTGGCCACGACAATGGGATCCCCAAGCCCGCCTGACATGGCCCCTGCAGACAATCAGAACAACAAACGACACAGCCTATGTCCGCGCCCCTAGGCAACCCCAAGGCACGCTGAGAACACTCGTGCAATCCGGCAAAGGCCCGGGAGGCGCGGATGAAAAAAAATAAAAAAAGAAAGAAGCACGAAGTAAGTGTGCAATTAGGAGCGCGATCAACCGACGCTGCACGCGAGCCCCGCGACTCCACCCAGTACAACCCACCCAGCTACCGGCACTCGTACCCAACAATGTACGCTGCACGGAGAGAGAAAAAAAAAAACAGTACATCAAACGTGCAACATATCCCCACGGCCAAGGACATCCAGCCTCCCACCAGCACAATAGCCCACGCAGGGCACACGCAGACCTCCCAAGGAGCCATAAGCACTGGCAACACCATGTGCACCCGGCTCCAACCCAATTTACAAAGGGGGCCCACGGGCCAGAAGAGGAGCCCAAGCAAGGTGCACCCTGCACAGCACAGTCGTACCAGAACACCCCAGCCACTAGAAGAGGCCCAAGACCATGTGTCCCCACAGAAGCAACCAACTAGGGAGACATACTGCAAGCACAAATGCCAGCAGGGATGCCCCATGCACACGATAACCAGTGCCACGCAGACGCACAACTGCGCAGGGGCAGAAACCAGGCCTAGCACAACATGGCGGACAACCCCACAACGGCAACAAAGCCACAACCCAGATACCAGCACATGGCTAGACACCACGCAGGGCACGTTCATGCATCCTTTTAAGCCGTTTGGACCACGTATAGGTCTCCGCTGCGAGCTAAGGATCCAACAATTCAAGTTGTGCTTCTTAACGCGTGACATCACCAGCGAGGAAAAGAAGAGAGCGTTCCTCATGCTCAACTTGGACACGAAGGCACTTCGCATATTCAACACTCTCCCTAACAGAGGTACAGCGGACTATGAGACGGCAAAAGACGTGCTCACGAGGAAGTTGAAGCCAAAGGTCAGTCCAGATTTAGAGAGGTTTAAAATGAGTCAGGCCAGACAACGCCCGCAAGCAGCCTACAAGAAATGGCACTCGCCTGCGACTTCCCTAATGAAGAATTCTCGGTGAGGCAACAAGTAATACAAGGTCTATCCTCAGACAAACTCAGGCGCGCCATACTCTGGGAAACTGACCTGCTGCAGGACACCATCCTATCCATGGGACGGCTGCAGGAGAGAACAGACGAACTTGTGATAGAAATGGAACAAATGATAAGCCGCCTGCCGCTAGACAACGAACCAGCGAATAACATATCAGCAGTCAATGCCGTGCAGCAGCAGAAACCCCGACAAGGCCAGCCCGTCACCCCACTCAAAGACTGCCTGTAGTGTGGCGGACAACACAGCAGAGGGGATCCGTGCCCGTCATATGGCGCCACGTGCCACAAATGTGGAAAAAAATCAACCATTATGCGTACGTGTTCCTGAGCTCCAGGCAGTCCAGGAACCACTCACCCCGAAGGACCACTCCAGACCACAGGAACGACACAAGAACCTGCAAGGCCCTGCCAGGTCACCCAGTACGACACAACTGCCAACAGAGGAGACAGCCAGGCACAGCCCAGGAAGGCAGGAGAGGACACGCCTGTGCCATTGAAGGTGAAGACACCAACAGTTTCAGCAGTAATGAAGAGCAATTCAGCAGGGAACAATCCCCAGACCAGGCAGGCAAGCTCCGGAACCCCCGACGCCAGAGGGTACACATGATCTCGGCTGTTAAACCCAGCATGGAAAACAGCCCAGTGGGAACAAATCACGACGGTGCACCATATCGGTAGGGGACATCCCAGTAACCATGATGATTGACACTGGTGCAACAGTAAACTTCATGCCAACCACCAGATTCAACAAACTCGACCTGAAGCCCACACTCTGACGATGATCTGTACTGCTCTACGCCTATGGTTGCAAAAAGCCCCTTCCAGTCGTAGGGTACTTCAAGACAGTCCTCACACACGATGGGGTCAGCTGCAATACCTGCATCTACATTGTAGATGCCGGCATAGAGACCTTACTCAGTTGCCCAACCTCAGAATGGCTGGAAGTCATCCAGTTCAACTTCGCCATTCATTCCGCAGACATCGAACTCCTGCTGATAAACACAAGAAGCTCTTCACAGGAATCGGATGTCTCAAGGGCAGGTCAGTAAAGCTTCATATCGACCCCACCACAGAGCCACCAGCAGTGCGACACAGAAGAGTACTGTTCCACATGAGAACAGCCCTGGAAGCAGAGCTAAGCAAGTTGGAAGACCTACAGGCCCACTCACTCCCTGGGTATCACCGATGGTTGTCACAGTCAAACCAAAGCAACCAAAGGCAGTTCGCATATGCATCGACATGCGGCTCGCGAACGCAGCGATAGGAAGAGAGACATATAACGACCACAATAGACGAGTTGATTGTAGATCTGACCGGTGCAACCGTCTTCAGCAAGCTTGATCTTCGATCAGGCTACCACCAAATCCGCCTGGCAAAGGAATCACGCTACATCACAACATTTTCCTTGCACCTGGGTCTCCGACGCTACCACTGCCTCAATTTCGGCGTATCGTCAGCGGCTGAAGTCTTCCAACACGAGATACGAAAAGTTCACCAGGACCTGCCAGGAGTAACAAATGTCAGTGATGACATTCTAGTCTAAGGCAAATCGGAGGCGGAACACACCAAGCGACTCGCAGCCACCCTACAGCAGCTAGAAGAATCTGGACTTAAACTACCCGAAGAGTAGTGTGAGTTCAGGAAATGCGCGCTGAGTTTCTTCGGCTACGTCTTTAACGAAAAAGGGGCATCACCTGATCCAGGAAAGGTCGAAGACATGAAAAGCATGCAAGCCCCAACCACAGCGACCGAAATACAAATTCTAGGCATGGCTACCTATTGTGGATGCTTCATTCCAGACTTGGCCACCATCACCACCCCCCCTGCGGGATCTCACAAAATCCAAAACACCCTGGTAGCGGGGAGAAGAGCAAGAACTGGCCTTCAAGAAGATCAAAGACTCTCTCTCCAGTGACGCCACAAAGGCATTCTTCGACACATCCCGCACGACAGAGCTATTGGTGGACGCCAGCCCAGTAGGACTGGGAGCAGTGCTTACACCAATTGACAAAGAAGGAACTGGCATCCCCATTGCATTCGCAAGCAGGGCACTCACACCAACTGAGAGGAACTACGCCCATATCGAGAAAGAAGTGCTGGCGATCATCTGGGGGTGCAAACACTTCCATGTGTACCTCCTGAGGCACCCCGTGAAAGTACTGATGGACCACAAGCCGTTAGTCCCTATCTTCAGAGGGTCGGCACCACACCACACCCCCCGCCAGGATTGAACGCTGGCTACTCGAACTACAGCAATTTGACCTGGACGTGCAATATCGGGCAGGGGTCAACAACTCAACAGACTTCCTGTCACGGCACCCCCAACCAGCCACCGCTACAAAGCGCGAGGCCTCCAAAGAGACAGAGGAACACGTGTGCCAGGTCATCGTGTGCTCCAGGCCCAAGACCATGAAGATCGAGGAGATCAAAGCCGAAACAGACAACGAACCATGTCTTCAACTCACCAAGAAGGACATCCTAACAGAATGGAAGCCATTTCTCACAGCGGTCGCACAGAAAATACCCCTGGCACAAGAGCTGATACAGGCACTCTTCGGAATATGCCACGAGCTATTGGTATCGCTGGAAGGGCTCGTCCTTAAAGGCCATCGGATCGTGCTGCCCACGTCCCTCCACGAAAGGGCCATCAGACTAGCACACGAAGGTCACCAGAGGATAGTAAAAACTCAAGTATTCCTCAAGTCCTGCATATGGCTACCCCAAATGCAACCTAAAGTCATGGCGCTCGGAGAAGCATGCACCGCATGCCTGGCTGCATGCCGGCCAGAGCCACCTGAAGCAATGGAATGCCCCCCCAGGAGCGACTGCCGCTGGGACGCCATAAGCGTTGACTTCTGCACGATTGCAAACAAAGCATGCCTCCTCGTGGCCATGGATGAATACACCAGGTACCCAGAGGTGGAACCGGTCGCCTCGACAGATGTAGCGTCAGTCACCACTGCCATGAAAAAGATGTTTGCAACGCACGGCATCCCCTCCTCCATCCGAAGCGACAATGGGCCCCCGTTCACGAGCAGAGGATTCAAAGCTTTTACTGACAGTCTAGGAATCCGGCATCACCACATCTCTCCGTACTGGCCACAGGCCAACGGGGACGCAGAGAGGTTTATGGTGTCAGGTTTCCTTCCCCTATTCAGGTTATTTTCCCTTATTCAAGTTTCTTTCCCATTATTTCTCTTTTATTACCCTTTTTTAGATTAGCCTTGTGTGGGTGGGAAGTTTTCTATTGTAGTTGGTTTGGCCTTAACTTCCTGATTCAGAATCCTGGTTCTGACCCAAGGCAAAATGGAGTTTCACAGTGACAGCTCTGATTGGTTAGAAAACACTGCTGAACAACAATGAACATTCTAAACTGTCACTCTTTGCCTTTCATCATCTAAACCCCAGCTGAGAGGACGTGTGTAGTGGCTGCTCCTGCTTTAGACTTCGGCTTGGTGGATTATATCCTTCAGGCGCTAGCAGTTGAGCGGCTACTTTCTTGGGGGTTTCAGGAGAAGTTATCAGCTGTCAGGAATGCGTTTTGAAGACAGGAAACTCTGAAGATCTTTAAGAAATCGTTCTGGAGATAAGTGACTTTGTTTAACTGCCGCTCTGTTTATCTTAAAGACATTTAAGGGAGAACTCGTAAAATGTTACCTTTGAATTTATATTGTGAACTTTTTGAGTGCGCTTGAAGTTTTGCGCGAGGTTAACGGGTGAACGCTATTTGTTAAATACGTAATACGTGTAATCTGAAACTAACCGTTGAACCTGGGCGCGTGCGAGGGAAATTTGCGTGTGTGTTTTCAAGCGCGTTGTTTCTGTGTGAGAACTCTATTGCGCGTGTGTTTTCCAGCACGTGTACTTCCAGGCGAGAGAATTCAACAGCGCGTGTGTTTTCCAGCGCGTGTGCTTTCTAGCGCGAGAATCTGTTTGCCGCGTGAGAACTCTATTGTGCGTGTTTTCCAGCGAGTGTGCTTCCTAGCGCGAGAATCTGGTCGCCGCGTGAGAACTCAATAGCGCATGTGTTTTTTCAGCGCGTGAGAATCTGTTCGCCGCGTGAGAACTCTATTGCGCGTGTTTTCCAGCGCGTGTGCTTCCTAGCGCGAGAATCTGTTCGCCGTGTGAGAACTCTATTGCGCGTGTTTTCAAGCGCGTATGCTTCTGCGCGAGAACTCAATTGCGCGTGTGATTACCAGCGCGTGTGCTTTTTAACGCGTGAACTCGACCGCATGTGAACTCTTTTGCGTGTGGGTTATAAGGCGTGTGTGAATAGGCGTGGGAATTCATCAGCGCGGGAGTTTACAAGCACGTGTGTTATCTGTGCGAGATTCCGTTTGCGCGTGAATTCTGCTTCGCGTGTGTTTACAAGCGCATGTGTTTTCTGCGCGTGGACTTTTCTTACAGTGCGCGTGTTCTTCAACGCAGGAAGTTTTCAACGTGCGAATCTTCAGTATTGAGATTATCTGCGTGTGTGTTTAGACCCCTTTTTTCTTCAAGAATTCACACACTCTTTAGAGTTGTAAAAAGTTTGAAAACTAAAGAAAAGTTTGAAAGAAAAAGAAAGAAAAAAATTAAAGACAATTTAACTGAACATTTAGTGAATTTTGGAAAAAAAAAGACAAAGAGCAAAACTTTCCAGGTTTGCCCAAATTAAGAAGTTGCTGCGAATTTCAAGAGTCTCAAGTAAGAGATTTTCAGCTTCTTTACAAGCTTCTCTAAGAAATTTCAAGAGAAGAACCAGGTATGATTCTTAATTATTAGTTAAGGATTTCAAGTCTTTCCAACTCTAAAGGTTAAGTAAGTAATAAAAGGATTTGTATCTGTTTTTCTTATATCCTCTGCAGGTTCAGCTTTGGTTAGCCTTGACGCAGTCAGCCTGGTGTTGTTTTGTTATCCACTTCCCCCTTTCCCTTTGGGGTGTAGTTTGCAGAGCTGAATTAATATCTAGTTCTGGGAATTACATTTCAGGGGGATTGTCGGGGGTTCAGCAGCTTCCGCGGACACAGGACCTCTCAGCCTGACATATGGCCTCCATAAACAAGTCAGTGAGGATCTCCAAAGACAAAGGTCGACCATGGCTACCCAAACTCTACAGGTTCCTCCAAGCGTATTGACTGACCCTCCACTCAGCAACCCGAGTTAGTCCGGCAGCCATGATGTTCGGGGTCACTATCCAAAGGAGCTTATCCCTGCACCATTCATGGAGACCCCCACAAGTGGACATAGAACTAGTGGAGTGCCGATGGCGCAAACACAATGCCAAGGAGGTCAGGGTCAGGAACGCCATTCCAAGATATCTCCAAGTGGGAGACACGACACGCGTGAAGAACAGGACCCAGAGAGGGAACATGACACTTCCCTACGAGTCCGTACCCTGGACCATAACCCATCGAGAGCATGGCCTCGCCTCTGCCACCAGAGGGTGGGGAACTGTAACCAGGAATGTGTCCCACTTCCGACGAACCCTACCGACACTATGGGAAGAGATGAAAGCAAACTCTAGCCCCACGGGAGCTTGCCCTGCACAGGGGAACAGCCCACTAGCAAGCAAAGGTCAAGACGAAGATCTCACTCAAGGGTGCCCAGAAACAAGAAAAGAGGAGAAGGGTCCAACCAAGTATCAGACCCCACAACGAGAGCGAGAAGAGAAGGGTCCAACCAGGTCTCAGACCCCACAATGAGAGCGAAGAGAGCACTACCCACTCCGAAAACTATTTGTACCGTCAACCAGGCTGCAAGGCTATGTACTGAACGGCATCTACACCCGCGAGGGAAACTGAGAGTCTAAGACCAGTCCGGGCGGAAGCAGCCCCAGTTCATATATATATATCTGTTGCCTGTTTTGTTTATCCAAAGTTGGAAAGGGATGTGACGTTTACGTGACTCCTGTCACGTGGGCAAGGAAATAAATATGCAGGGCAAAGCCTGTGAAGGGCAGTTCCTGCTACAGTCCCAGATCGAAGGTGTCCCGTGTCTTTTGCTCTGCGCTGCTCACTCCCGCAGTGTTCCGCCCGGCCCCTAGGCCAGACATCAGACAGACCAACACCAAGATGCCGGTGTGCTTCCCTGAACCACACCCAGGTAGCCCCAGTCGACCCTAAGGTGGCCAACTTTGTAAGATACTTTGGTGGAACACAAGGCGGTGATGACGTCACAGCGTCATTCACCTGGCAGAATCAATGCATTGCACCCGCTGACATAGGCCTGTCACGTCAGCAGCTTCGGGTGCAATGCAATGCAATAGGGCTCTTCACAGATTAGCTGACACTTGCCAGCCACTGTTGTTCCCATTTGTGCGAAATGTAGGTATATGACCGCATAGCTCTCAACTCACACGCTTTTGACGGGTGTCATCTGCCTTGTAAAGGGCTGACTCACCCGCCCAGCCTCCTGCACGCCCATTCATTCCAATGGGCATCTCACCCGCCAAAAACAAAATCGGGTGATTTCACCCGCCTTTGCGACACAAATGGTTGAGAGCTATGTGATCCCCCCACGGGATGGGTCATATACATACATTTCCCACGAATGGGAATAACAGTGGCTGGCAAGTGGCAACTAGTCTGTGAGACAGCGCCCCACCTCAGAATGCCTAATTGTGAATCCTGACTTGTTGTGTTCGAACAGAGCAAATCGAGATAACCCGTGTCCCACAGAGCCACTCGGCAAACTGCGGGACACAGGCCCCAATTACAGGACAATCCCGCAAATTACGGGACAGTTGACCACCCTAGTCGACCCACTATTTGTTCACCCAAACACACTCTCTTCATCAATTAAAATTAAATTCCCCTTCTAATTAGTTCTCTAAATTCGTCTGTTTTATTACCCCACGTTGATCAGTTAAGCACCACAAATCAGTGTCCCATCCACTGTTCATTTATTGACCTCCATACCTGCCACGTTGAATAGATGAAAATGATGCTAAAAGTAAAAATTATTTTCCTCTACCCCCTCTCCATCTGGTGTCTTGCACGAGCCTCTGGCTTCGACAGGAACTTCCCCGGTATCCCTTGGAAAATGCAAATTTAAATCTCAGCCACCTAAAAGCGCGCACATTCCGGTTACAAGTGCCGCATCCTTCCCAGTCGCGCTCACGGAGAAGAGCAAGATGACGCACATTCTGACTGTGCTTGCAGCCAGAGCTTTCCCGGTTCCCGCTCAAGAAGAGGGAAACGATGACGTCGGATGCTACGCGCACAATAGGGATGGGATGTGTCCAAAGTCACGTGAAGAAGAAAAGTAGGCGGGGCGTTGCTATGGTCCGTTTCTCTGATGTGCATTTCCACCCCTCACATGTGTCACATCACAAGGTTGCCCTAGACGCAGATGTGAAGAGTTTAGCTTGCTTGTCAAGTGACGCGTAGCAGTGGTAGGTCCTTTCCTCTAAAGCGAACTGGCTCCTCTCTGGCTGCTGGAGGCTGGACTTGCCTGAGCTGTCAGTGCCATCCTGGCTGTAGCTGGGTTTTTTGGGTGTGTCAGGAGAGGAAGGTGTACCTGGACCACTGGTCTAGCTCGTACTTACCGCCTGTTGCGTCAGCAAATCGTTGAATCAAGGAGACGCTAGCCGACAACATACAGTGGCTGCAGGTGAGTAGTGGGTCAGACAGATCAGTGACTCGGGCAGGGGGAGGGGGGAGGGGTGGCGCAGGTTATCGTATTTGCCAGTGGATTTGTACAGGCCAGGTCAGAGCTGTTCTGCGCACTCTGCTGCGACGTATTCCCGCCCATCTGCAGACAGTCCGTCTCTCCTCTGCGGTCCTGTGTGGAGCACTGATGTACTCCAGTGACGGCTGTCACCCGGTGTACTTAGGTCTAAAAATAATGAGCCGTTCTCAGCATGTCTTACTTTTATTAGCAGATTTTGTAATTGCCAGTGGTGTTCTTTTCATAATGTAATGTTCAGTTATGATTGCATCATTGGGTTGGCAGCAGGGACTGGCGTTAAGGCAATGTTTCTCCAGGTGATACTCCTTTGTAAACGTTGAACCATTAACCTTTCCCAAACCCTGGATCTTGTTGTTCCTCTGAGAAGCGATAACTTTTGCGACCTTCTTCAAAACTTGTTACCTTTTATTCGGATCCTATTGTTGCTATTTTTCTGATCAAATACTACCAGATGTATAGGGTGTAAAGTGTGACCCTCCCATGTATATTACCCCTTTAAGGGGATGTGCCTCCCACGTGTATTGCCCTTTTGAGGAGCCCCTGCAGGCACGTGCAAGAGAACGGCTGCAGACTCCGTCTCTCATTGTGAGCCTGGAGGCCTACACCATGTGATTATGGTCCTGCGGCCCTGGCCTGCAGGGCCCATGCGCCATGCCTTGTGACCACGGACCTGCAGGTCCTTGCTGGTCTGGGCCCTGGGTCCCGTCCAGACACCCACCATCCAGGATGATACCTTTGTCCACGGTACTCCGGCACCCAGGCTGTACGCCACAGCCTCTCAGGGCCCTGCCCTGCAACAACCAATAAGTCTGGGTGACCCCGGCATATCAGCATGGTGCTGGGCCCCCCAGCACCAGTGAGGCCAGCCGCGTGACCACTGCCGGCCCTACAACAATGGCGATGAGTGAGGAGAGCCCCGTGATGCCTCTGCTCCGTCCCTGTCCCTGGGTGGGAAGAGTAGGGGCAAGGGAGGAGGAGCAGCAGGCCAGCACCACAGCGAAGTGCTGGATGCCCCTACATGACTTCGCCCCGGCCATCTGTAAAGAGGGTGCTAGTGCGCCTGGGATCGGAGCATGCCTGCAAACCCTGCCGCAACTGACCCCCCCCCCCAAGGAGAAGAGTTGTGCTGCCCCCCAGGAGAAAACAAATGAGGCAGCTGCTGCCACAAAGAGTGGTGCTGTACACCCCCACCCCCCAGAGAAGAGAAGGGGCAGCCGATGAGTGGAGGAGCCCTGCCTGTGATTCTCCCTTCGGCAACAAGGGTGCTCATTTCAGCGAGGGAGCCAGCCTGCAGCATCTGCCGCGGTGAAAGGAGGAAAATGGTGAGGCTGCGAAAAAGCAACCGCCCGCTGGGGAGGAGAGTCAAGCCAGGAGAGGATCCAGCCTGCATCTCCCTGCAGGGTCTGCCCAGAGAAGAACATGCGCGGCCGTGTCGAGCACCATATGCCCCCCAGGAGAAACCCGCCGACATAACTCGTGTCAGCCATCAAGGTTCTGGGCTGCTGGATTATTGTGCTCCAGTCCGCGAAGGACAGGAGGTGGGTGCCCCTGCAAGCGGCAGCACTATCCTGTGTTGTGCCGCCGCCAGAGCCCCCCACTGTGATCCCGGACCCTGCAGCAATGAAATCGGACCCTGCAGCAGTGAAATTGAGCAAGTGCTCCTGTCTGGAGCATTGCTACGGTGCTCCAGTCGGAGCACAATAAAGAGAATAAATAAGGCGGCCCCCAACAAGGATCCTGGGCCCGGCGGTGGAATGGAGAAAGTGCTCCCGTCGTGAGCAAGTAAGTGCTACTGAGGGAAAAAAAAGAAGTGCACTCCATGCCGACACTCGTGCCTGGGCCAGGAGGCGGTGATAAAGAAATGCATGCTCCATGCCACAGCTATATAAAGGAAGCAGATGGCCCTAGCCTGGGTCCCGAAAAGGAAAATCCCCAACAAAGATCCCGGGCCGCCCGGTGGTGATAAAGGATGCAGCTTGGTGTCAGAGTTCTTTAAAAAGGAAAGGCTCCCCAAATGATCGCGTGCAGAAGAAGGTACTCCATTGCAACGCAAGGCAAAGAATGTGCTCTGACCATCAGAATGGGGATGTCTGACCTGGGGGCCTACCAGGATTGAAACTGACATGGCAGGGAAGAAGGAAACCAAAGGACTCTCTCGCACCTAAAACACGCATGTATCACCAAGTAGAGTGTTCCAGCAGCGCCGATGTGGACCTGCCACCCTTGTGCTCTTCCAAGCTATGAGTATCCTGCACCCTGTCCGGTGCACATCACACTAGCGTCACCATGCCGGGGACGCTGCATGCACAGGACTATTCAAGTTGAAGACCCTCATGCTCTGGACAAGAATCGCTCTGCACTGCCAGGCAACCTAAGAAACTGAATCCCACTGGGCCCCGGTAACACCACAGGCACCCTGGCCAACCCAGCAATGAGCATCACCCTGTCACCAGTGTCACCCTAATACTGGTGCGCAATCCCACCTGGAGGTGTGGAAAGACAGAGGTCTGCCTCCTGCTGCCGTGGAGAGAACTACCCAGCATGTGGCCCCATCATCCTGCTAATTCAGTCCGCCTGCCTGTCCTGTAAGTGGCCTCAACACTGTGCCACTACAGTCACCATGCCTGCCCTACAGGTGGCCCCAACATCATGCCACAAAGGTTCTTTGACCGCCATACCATCCAAGGTCCAGGCCAATGTGGGCTTGGAGGAGATTCCTGCCGGCCCCCTGAGCTTAGCCAACAACTTGTGTCTGACCAACATACACATGCGGCCCTGACACCTGCCAATGTCGCGTCGGGCAAAGTAAGGGTTGCAGCTCCTCAGGAGTGCTTGTGCGCCCTCCTGTGCCCTTGGAGAGAGTGGCATTCCTGGCTGGGGGGAACATGGTCAAAAAGGAGGGTGAGTGATGTCCTGTCACCCCATGCCCTGTCAGCAACTCATGGAGCAGCCTGGATGCCCTGCGATCTGCGTCTCCCTGCCCTGCCCCGAGTATCAAGGGACTATGCAGATGTGGCCCCTTGTACCTGCCAGGTGCGGCTTTGCCGGCCGTGAACTGTACCATCAATGGACCTGGACCCGGGGAAGTGGCTCCTGAACGGACACAGATGGAAAGTGAACTGGTCCCATGCAGTCCTGCAATTGCTTAAAGAGGACTCAATATACATGTGTTTTGAAGCTCTGAACCTGCATATTAGCTACATGCTTAAAGTGGTCTCAGTAAAGAACAGTGATGTGAAGCTGTGATCCTGCAGTTGGTAGGTGTGCATATAGTGCCAGCCGCCAGCAGTGGCGTCTTTTTCAGTGGTTGCAGCTTCAAACCCCAGGTTAATAAAGGGTTTTGTAAACTGTGGTAGAACTGCCTACATTCCACTGGCAGTTGACCGACCACGTCTGTCACCTGCTGAGTATGTTTAGAATGTGTTAGTACCTACTATCTGAGTAGCCATTTATGTGTCAGTGGCATATCCTACTATCTGTCTACCCCACAATTCCCAAGTGATAAGTGTTGTTCTGTAATGGGGGTTGAGGGAATCATGTATGTCTCAGCAAGGTTTGTTTTGTTCCTTATGAAAAGGAGGAATGTAATGTTGACCCTCCCATGTGTATTACTTACCCCTTTAAGGGGATGTGTCCCTCATATGTGTATTGTCCTTTTAAGATGGGCCATGACTCTGTCATGGCCCAAGCTAATGAAAGCTGCCCCTGCAGGCACGTGCAAGAGCACAGAGTTCGACTCCAACTATGGAACTCCTGTTGTCTCTGTCTCTCATTGTGGGTCTGCAGGCCTACACCATGTGATCATGGCCCTGCAGCCCTGGCCTGCAGACACCACGCTGTGTGACCACGGCCCTACAGGTCCTTGCTGGTCTGGGTGAGGTTATCAGGTGGTGGTGTGTCACGGCTTGCCTGTTGATCAGGGGCACATAGTGTCTTGTGTCTTTCTGTCTTTCTGGTTCCTTGGGCCTGTTGTACTTCTGGGGGGTTTTTGGATGGGGAAGTTTTTTCGGGGTCTCTCTTCTTCCCGTCCTTGTACTTGTAGGGGCCTTCCCCCTTGGGATCTCCCTTTTTGTCTTGATGTTCTTTCGTGGCTGCTTTTTGTGCTCCTTTCTGATTTTTGTCATAGAGCTCCTTACTCTGACTGTTTTACTGATCGCTTTAACGTCTACCCATTGGCTGGGGGAGATTGGGGCTCTGTTGTGTCGCCCCTGCCCCCTTTCCTGCGGGTTCTCCCGGACTCTGGTTTGGCGGTGTGTTCTGGAGTTCCTGCCTAGGGTTGTGTCTCGGTTTCGCACCTTTCACTATCTGGTTGTCCCTGTGTTTTCGGGATCCACAGTCGTGGGAAGGGGTGGCTTGGCCTGCCATTGATGTGCAGCGGCGGCTTTTGGTGTATTTGGCTCGGACCGCTCTTATCCAGCAGTCCGATAGTCACTTGGTTGCTTTTGGCCCCGCTGTTGCTGATCGAAAGGCCTCTGTGGTTTCCATTAGCCGGTGGATCCGTGTTGTTGTCTCCATGGCTTATGTGGTTTTCTGGCCGGCCTGTGCCTGCCCACGCAGGGTCGCTGTGCCAAGGGTTTGGCTGCTTCTTTGGTGGATGCTAGGGGATTTTCTCTGCAGGAGATTTGTGGGGCGGCCATCTGGGTGGATCTGAGCACTTTTCGTCACCCTCTGTCAGTTGAATGTTTCCCACTCTGGGGATGGTTCCTTAGGGGTTGGGGTTTTGTTTGTTGGGGTGTGGGTTTGGGGTTCTTAATGGTCTGAGTTTTTGTTCTGCACTTTTCTGGCTCTGTCTCTCATTGGGACCTCTCCTCATTGCTGCTATGGTATGGTTCATGAGGTAAGTACTGGGACGAGGAAGAGTGGATGTGGAGGTAATGCTCTGATTACTTACTGGTAATCTTCATTACTCCTAGTCCTGCGGGGAAGGTCACATGTGCCACCTTGGATATGTTAAACTGGATGGGGAGTTACAGGAAATATAAAAAAAATAGAAGAAGGTCCTGTGTCGGAGGCAGGGGCCTCATGAGGTATGTACTGTGACAAGGAAGAGTAGGACTAGGAGTAATGAAGATTATCCATAAGTAATTAAGAGCATTGCCCCTTCTTTGTCATCGTAAGTATACTCATGAGGATGTACATACTGGTGGAGCTATGCAGGAATTAACTCCCAGAGCCGTAGCTGATGGTAAACCCAGTGGAGAAACTACTCCTGGACACAGCCACTATATGATTACAGAACAGCATTTAAAGAAGCGCTGTGTCTGGAGAACATGTGCTTGATGAACATGTTGAGGGTGCAGCAGAGGGAGCTGGGCGGGGGGGGGGGGGTTCAAGTGGCCATCCTGCAAAAGTGCAGAGGGGCATTCCCATGAAGCCCCCATCCCTCCAGTACAAATGCCTTGGATCGGGGCGATATGCTACACGCTGTAGGTCATGGATATGGTCCAATCAACCCACCTGCTCAACGGGAAGGGTTTCTTTCAAACTGGGAGATGAAGACTATAAAGAGGGCCATTCTTCTAGGGAAATCCTGTACTCTTCCCACATCAATGGAAAGTATAGAAAAGGTCCCTGCCAATAAATACCATAATAATAATAAAGAGTACAAGGTGCAGAAGGATAGCCTCTTGGTGCTGATGGAAGTCTGATGTTCTCAGAACCAGACCTTCTGGAAGGAAGTAGAGTATGGATTACAGATAGGGCACCAAGCCTTCTGGCCAAAGTCACCATGCGCAAAACCTTAGGATGTCAAGGGCATAGTCTAGAGCTTCGAAAGAGGGTTTATGCAGTGCTCTGAAGACCAGCGGTAAGTCCCCAGAAGGGAATAGAGACCTAATCCTATGGAGAACAAAGACCTTAAGGAGCCTGATGGCATAGTGCTCCAGCACTTAATGTTATTCCACTTCTCCTGGCCAACCTGTATAGCTGCTTACTGTCCCTCAGGGTGGTGATGGAAAGTTCTGACTCAAAACCTTCCTTTAAAAAGTTCTTTCTGGGGGGAAGGTCTTTCTGGGGTTGCAGCTTTGAGATGCCAAATCCTCCTTTTTTGCACTTCAGAGAGAAGGATGACCAGTGGATAGTATGGGCCTTTAAGGTGGAAGGTCCCCTTGATCCTTGTAGGACTATGGCAAAGGAGTCAGAGATCCTGGAGACCTCTCCTTTCTGACCCCCTTGCAGACAACTGCAGGGAACTGGTTTAAAGCTCTGGCCATCGCATGGGTGTTGGATGGACAAACAGTTGAGTGGAAGGGGCCCCTGAGGGGCGGTATGCATTCTTTATATTGAGGAAAGAACATCATCAGGGAAACACTATTTTTTTTTCCTCCCACTAACTAGCATTTACTCCACATATTCTACTGCTGGAGTTATGTAATTATGCCAGTCCTAGAATGTTTTGAGATAGCAGTAACATTTGTGTTTAACGCTATGATTGTGTTGGCTTCTTACATCGTCAGCAATGAATGCCCAGTAACACATAGGCCCTAACGTGATGACTGTGTTTACCCTTTATTTGTCTGGAAATGAATGCCTGGAACTTCGAACCCTGGGCCTTGTAGCAATTATGTTCTAATGCTATGATTGGGCTGGCTCTTTTTCTCCTCCCAGGTATGCACTACGCTCTCGGATCAGGTGATGTCTCTGGTAAGTTTAGTTCTTGTAAGGGACAGTGATGCAGTGTTGCTCACAACTCAAACCATAAACTAGAACAAGAATACGCAGTCATCCGCCGTAAACAAATACTCTGGACTCGGAACCCGGACCCTATTAGCACTTATGTTCTAACATTATGACTGGCTTTGCTTTTATTTCACTGGCAATGTACTATGCTCTTAAATCAGGTGAGAACTATGGCAAGGCCAGCTCTTATGTGACAACGATGAGCTGTTGCCTACAACCTAAACCATTCACTACACCTGGATTACTCGGCCATCTGCTGCACCTAAAAAATGTCAAACCGGCACAGCACAAATAGCACAGACTGGTTTTTGACACTTGACCTTTTAAGTTCATTGAGTACTCCACCACATATCTAGGAATTACTCCTAATTCCGACAGAATAGAACAGGATGGTAACCAACAAGCAATTGTCAGCTCAAGTAGACACAGGTATGGCAGACTGTAGATGTGCAATTGCTTTGCTTGGCCCAGTAAAGCACCAGGAGTGTTACCAATAGAAGGGCCACTCCCCTTTGCAGCCCTTGCCACGTCTAGACCTAAACACTCAACACTCTAAAGCATAGGGAAGCTAATAGCCTGGTACAGCATATTAGGGACACAGCCAAACTCAACATTGATTATACGAAAGTGCGAAATTGGGGACTGGCTGGATACCTGGCCCGCTTAGGTCTTATGGTATTTGATATCCTGTATATTTATTACCACTTGGACAGCTGCATGACTAATGGGAGCCGAGACTCTCCCCCCTTGTCTCTGGCAATTGAAAATGTGAACTGATTGTTCCCTTGTCTAGTGCGCTAGTCATAAAATGTAATTATGAAGAAATAGTGCCAAATGTTAATCTTGAATAGGATGTGATCTGCCGACATGTGTTTCGACCTCTGGTCGTTCTCTACAGTTGTGCTTAATATTCAGTCTTGTTAGGCCATGAATCTTATTACATGCCTTTGTTATACCTTTGCTCGTGTAACCTCTTTTATGAAATCTCTTCCTCAATAGTGTACATTCCTCTGTAAAATCTGTGTCTAAACTGCAATTCCTCAAGCCCTATAAAATATTATTGCTGCCTGAGGTAAACTTGTGACTTTTAATGTTGATGAATAACTAAGTACAAAGAAACATTATTGCAAAACATTCCCATTTAAAACATTTTTGCTTGCTTGGAAAATACTCTCATTGAGAATGGGATTTACTTTTTTACTTTTTACTCCCTAAAAAAATTATTTTACTTTCAACTTTAAAAAAGAAGGAAGTAAAATACTCCCACTTCAAAATCTTATCTGTAGCGCTGAATACGCCCCATGTAAAAATCAGTCTAGCTGAACACATAATCTCATATACAAGCTCCAACCCTTATTGAATGCAGCTACCCAAGACTATCTTCACACATACTACTGGTCTCACACAGCTTCCACGCTACTCCTAACATTAGAATGGAGCTACCCACCACAAAATTTGGTCTAGCTGCACGCATACTAAGTGCACACACTCACTACTTACCATCCTATTTTCTCCGCTGCCCAAGGGCGTCCAACCCACAGTGCATTGAGATCATATTAACGGTGAAAGGTGTTATACAAATGCCCTATAACATAACATAAGTAGGAGAAAAAAATATTGTTGGTGCAACAATGCTTTTTTTGTGTGGATGTAGGCGCAGAACCTTGAGGGACACCCTAAACGGGAGGGGAATATCAGGATTAATCCAAGGTAATCTTGTTCCCCATCAACCTGTTCAGAAGACAAATTGGGGATAAGGAAAAGGGACCAAACAGTGGAGACGCCCCCCTCCTCCTCTCCGGTGAATCCCCAGACCTGCAGCAGTAAGGTGAAAGAACGGAATTGCTTTCGGAGGCAATCATATCTATCTCTGGGCTCCCAAGCCAATTGTATATCTCCCATAAGATGCTGTTCCGTTGATGTGCCCTGAAGTTCTCCACCACCGGTATGTGAAGCCCTGATGGGCAGTAGGATGTGACAAATTGAAACCTGCCCTGCAGAGGTACAAGGATGAGTAGGGTCTAAAATGCCCACTCAGCCCTCGCATTGCTAAAAACCAAGAGTCAAAACAATTGTTAAGTAAAAACAGGCACAGGTAAGAGAGCCACCTTCTTTTGTCTTTTGTGGTAATGTGGGCTGAGGGAAGGCTATGCTCTTAAGAGGAGTGTGAATGTGATTCAGTAGTGACCCAAACAGCAAACCATAACCGGCCAAAATAAAGAGAATTCCCAATAAAGGTTCTTTTAAAAATACTTAATTTTTAAATAAAACACACTATCTGCAAAATAAAAAAAATAGAAAAAAACGCTACACAAAACCCACCCCTGAGGAAAGAGCAGAGGATAAGCAAAGATAGCACAATGCAGCACTGTGGGTAATGAATCAGGGTGTAAGGTAAGTGAAAACTATGATGTTCTTAGAAGGATATGTGTCTTGGATAAAAAAAAAAGGTGCAGATGTGACCGTACCAGTCTCTTCAGCTCAAATGGATAAAAGGGCAGTTATTGGTCAATAGTACCTTGTTTCGGTGCTATAGCGTTGAACCTCCGCTTCGAAAGTGGTGTGAGCGGGTCAAGCTCACTTTGAGTACGGTGGATCGTGGGTGTCCAACCGGCAAGCGGGCGTCGAGCAGGCTCAAATGAGGTAGCTCTGTGTGGTTCAAAGGCAGCTTTCAGCGGTGCAGGTGGTGGAACAGGGAGCCTTAGCAGCTCTGGACCGCCAGATGCTGTGAGACCGAATTCAGGGGCACAGGGACAGGGTGAGTCCTTTCAGGGTCTGCTCTCCCAGAGCTGAGAGATTTTGGTGCAGAATGGCAGGTTCTGGTCAACAGCAAATGTCAGCCCAATGTTCCCTGAAAGTGGGTAGGTGGCCGAGCTCTCATCTGCCTTGGACTACTCCTTCACCTCAGTGGCTGAGGCCTTTAGAACTCTCTCAAAAGAGGTTCAATTAATCATTCTCTGGTGTTGCTGAGTGAATTATAAAAAGTGGTGGGTGACCGCTTCTTCTAAAGGTAAAAGTCCACAGGTGATTGGACTGAAGCTAAACTCCCTTAGTGGTTCTGTTCTTGGAAGAAATGTACTTTGCCCTTCTGACATCACACCCAAAGTGCTTTGCTCCAGAGGAAGTGGAGGGGACAGGAAGGAGGGAGGGAGAGAGGTAGAGGGAAGCAAGCTGGTGGAAGTCTTCCTCCATTATTGCGAGCCTTTCTGACTACTCTAATCCCGCCCATTCCTTTCTCACCAGGATCGAAGGCCTCTAGAAATGCAGCACCCTGGTGTTAAGCTACTCCCTTTGAATGGGTGTGCTCCTTTGATGCCTGGGCCCAGGGCAGCTGTCTCTGCCGGAGGCTGTTACCTACCCTCATAAAGAGATCAGAGGCATGGCCATTCAGGTTCCTGTCCTGTCATTTGGCAGGCTCAGTATGTTTGGCCCGAATACATATTACCTTCCATAGCTTGAGCTGGCTCACAGGATCCAACACATGTGCAATATTAAATTGAATGGGGCTGCAACGATTGTAAGTAGTGCCATGCGCCATGCCTTAACCCAGGCATAGCTTTATTTTAGAGTTTACCCAGCCATCATCGTGGGTTACTTCTGATCATCATAGTTTTAGTACAGAGGTGCCTAGTACAGAGGTGCCTATCTTAAATGTAGCCCCTATGCTGCAGAGACTTAGCAGTCACTGCAGCCGACAAGTGGGCAGTTGTAACCTCTGAACCTGCTCTGTGCCACTAGCAGAGCAGGCCCTTCAAATCAGGACACTGATGAGGCAGGTCACTGATGCACACTATGCTTTTAGTATGGAGTTTATGAAAGGGGAATCCGATCAGAAGATTACTCTATAAGCAGATTACTCTTTCAGAGATGGAATTACCTGTATCATTTTAATATTTATTATAAATCAAAAAAGCCAGGGCTTTCACTCGCAGTTTGGCCCAAATGAAAGTCTTCCACAGTCTCCGCCAGAAAATGAGGGCAAACCCCCTCTGTCGATATATAGAACATGGCCTCCGTCGTATCGTCGGTCTTGATCAGCCCAACAGAGTTTAGCAAGCAGTGTGAGAGATGTTTATCAACCATCACTATGACTGTCAGTTCCCTCCAGCGCTATGTCCTGGTTGACTCAAAGGGAGACAGAGGCTACTGAATTGACATCCTGCCAAGCGTGACACACCAGCCCACTATACTGACATGCTATGTGATGACAGCTGGGTAGGAGGATTCAGGACTGTTCCCTTTAAGAGGTTTGGGTAGTGAAACCACCAACTGCGAGACGGGTACAACTATTTGCTGATTCATATCAATGTCTCATACTCTGGGGACCAATGACTCAAGATTTATATAATCAGTTGGCACAGCAGTGCACTTGTACTTGGAGCCGCAAGATCTGCAGCTTGGATTGAAGCTTCAAGCCCTTTTCTCTCTCAGCAACACTCCTCCCACCAAGCTGTAGTGACTACTCTGAACTCCAAATTCTGACAGGAATGGAGAGTGGACTTTGCGTGGTTGATGAGCCATCCCAGTTGCATCAGGAGCGAGCAAACCTTTCTCGTATCCTGGTATGCCTGGTTGAAAGTCTTGATGTGATTCAACCAGTTGTCCAGGTATGGGTGGACCAGAATGCTTTTCTCCATGGAGAATTGATTGATTGGAATTGATCTAGCACTAAATGACCCAAAGGTTTCTATAGCGCCTATATGATGCCTAATAAGCAAAAACAAATACAAAGCAGCAAGTAGTTCCATAAATTGTTACAATAAGAGGGTATTTAAATGATCACAAAAGGTGGATAGATTATCTAGCATGACCTTTTCCGGGAGGGTATTCCAAATATGTGTAATGTGTTTTTGAAATGATCCCACTCCCCCCAAGCCTTTCTCCGCCCCACCACCTTTTTAGTGGTATGATAATCAGACATTTATCAGTTGAGCATGGATGCTGGACCAAATAATACCTTATGTGCCAGTGTGAGGACCTTAAAAATAGTATGGGGGCTCATAGAAGTCAACAACACAATCGTGGCAGTAGTGTTCTGAAGGGCTTGTAGCAGAAAATATCTAGCTGTTATTTATTCATAATAATTAAAGCATAAATTATGATGACACAATTGGATTGCGACAGAAATTACTAGATTTGTCTCCTTAAGTACAAGCTGGAAGTGCTTACAGTGGTGTCCCAGAGCTGCCATGGAGTAGTGTCGAACATAACTCAGAAGGATTTCATTTTATCCTGAGTGGGTAACTTTTTTAAATTGATTTATTCATGCACTTATTAAGCACTCTAAACCCATAGGTATCAAGGCGCTGGTTACAGAATTGGCACAGCAAGTGATACAATGTATATTCATAGACATAGTTAAGTGGCTCAGATAGGAGTGCAGTTCTGGGTGAAGAACAATGTCTTAAGCAGTTTTCAGGAGGTCCAGTAGGATTGCTCTGCTCTTAGAATAGAGTTCCAGTTCTTGGAGGCTGTGAAGAGGAAGGTCATCCCTCCGGATCTCTTTAGTCTGAAACGTGGGGTGATGAGCTGGTGAGTATGAGAGGAGCGGGTGTGTCTTGAGGACTATGCTCTTTTAGGTTTTTGGGAAAGTTACCTGGGGCAGTGTTGGAGAGGCATTTGTGGGTGGTGGCTAATGTTTTAAAGAGAATGCATTCAATGAGGGGTAGCCAGTGCACACTTCTTCCTGCGGCTGAAATGTGCTTGCACCTCGGGTTGCTTAGTGCGCCCCGAGTGCATTGTTCTGAATGACCTGGTGTTTATTGATGTTACGAATGGAAGTGCCTGCAAATAAGGCATTCGCATTGTCCAGTCTCGAGCCAGTGAGCGCACAAGCAATATTGTGGCAGCTATCGGATGATAGAAAAGGTCTGCAGGCATTGATTAGCTTAGTGGTGTGTGCAGCAGAGGATGCACTAGCGTTGACTTGCCTTGTTAGAGACAGGGTGGCATCCAAATAAACACCCAAGGTCTTCACCCGATACTGGGATGGCGATGTCATCAATGTTGAAGGATTTACGGGTTTGGTCACGATTGCTGAGTGAACTTTGCGAGCCGACCAGGAGAATTTCAGACTTGCCGTCCTTGAGGCAGAGCTGTTAGGAGGCCATACACACCTGTGTGGTTTTGCAGACTAAATGCAGGGTGTTGGAGTGAGCAGAGTAGTTTCCGGTGAGGGGAAGGAGGATCTGTGTGTCATCAGCTAAATCCTAAACATGATTGCACTATTCTGAATAAAGGAAGCTATCCAGTCTCTTAACACAAGGATAAACATTTACCACAGAAACAAACCTTTTCCAACTATATTTGATTATCTACTGTATCAAAAGTGGCTGATGGATTTAGCAATATTAACATGACAGATCCATCGGCCTCCAATAACAAGTAGATGTTCTGACATATAAAGTGGCCATTTTATTCACACGATTGCGTCTAAATCCACATTGAATTTTGACTGGCAATTTCTGTTCTATATATTATTGCAGTTTGCTCACTGCCGCCTTATACAGTATATTTAACAGAATAGGCACTTTTCAAGATTGGTCTATAATTTCAGCACTTAAAACCATCCAAGGATGTTATTTTCAGCAAAGGGGTGAAGCAAAGCTCTTTCAGGGTTCCTGGTACAACCCCCCCTTTGAACAAAAGATTAATTATGTCAGCTGTCAAAGTAGCTATTGATTGAGCACAGTCCTTGACAACTACTGAAGGACAGGGCTCTCGGGGGCAGTTGGAAGTGTTCAGAAAATTGACAATTTGAGCCATTTCATTCACGATTACAAGATGAAAGACAAATTCTTGATCATTGAAATGCCTTTTTTATCACTGCATTATTACAGTACTGAGGAGCAATAACATTCTGAGTAGACATACTTCTGTTTGCAAAATAAGTTTGCATCTCATTACACCATTTTTTTAGATGGAATTTAACTAGCCACAGGATGGACTACTATCGAGTGCCCACCTAGGGAGCCTGAACCTGGCAGAACAACACTGGCTTCAGGCTGAAGGAAGAGCCTCAGACTGGAAAAGAGCCAGGTGTGTGACAAAGCCAAGGAACCCCTAGAGAGCTAGCCTTATCGGCACATGGAATCAGAGCTCACAAAATCTACTAGCCCACTCTTATTGTGGAGTAGATTTTATGAGGAGTGAGTACCATTTTCATGGTGCTCAACTTTGCAGGAAATGAAAGTTTCCCTGTGCATCACTTGCCTTTGGATGGCAACATAATACCAAATATGAAGTGTGACTACAGTGACATGCACCATTTTAAAGGTCCTGGTAAATATTGTGTCACCCGTCACGATGGGGTGAGTGCATTTCTCTTAGGTTGAGTATGTAAACTATGCACCAAGACTGTAAATTTGTAAATATGTAATCGGTTTGTACATTTCTGTTGTATTATTCTGTTGTATTCATCGCAAGCGCCTGGATGCCCTAGGGCCAGGCGGCGCTATACAAATAATAAACTAAACTAAACTAAGGAACCTGCCCTGTAGGTCTAGTGGGATTTTTAAGAATTTGCACAGCATGTGGAAGTAAGCTGGCCAAAAGAAAGGGGAATTCTCCTGGACCTATCATAGAGATGAAGTCTTCACGGTCTTCATCTTGAAGGATATGCGTGTTACAACATGTTGACTCCCCTAAGTCTGTGATTAGCCTGAACTTTCCTCAAGGCTTCTCGACAAGGATGATAGTGGGCTACACCCAAAGGTCCTGTTCCTTTTCCTTCACTTTCCTGTGTACCAACACATGAATGAGTACTTCCTTCTCTAGAAGCTCCTGATTTCTGCACTCCAAGGCCCCATTTTTCCTAATCCCTGGACTATGGCACACGGATAACGTTAAAATCTAAAGGTATGTGGGCAAACTCGATCATTTATCCTGCCCCCAACGCACCCTGTGCCCAGGCATCTAAAACCCAGGAGCCCCATAGATGAGAGAAGTTCCTACTCTGAGACCTCCACCGGCAGTAGGACAGTGTCTGACTGAGGAAGGGCCAGATCCTTAGTTTCCTGTGGGAGTTTGAATCCTTCACCAGGAGAAGGTCTTGTGCCACTGTATCAGGAAAGGTAACAGCTGACTGGTGGGTTGGCTTTAGGCTTTGTTGCTAGTGTAGACTCCTGAAGCCTATCAAATAATCCAAAAGGAAACCAGTCCGCAAAGGTGCAGACAGTTATTTTCTTGCACCTCTGCAGAGATGGACAGAGAAACTGAAATAGTATCCTGTCTCAGAAATGTAGCCCCCTTGCAGAGAAAACTGAGATTTATTTATTTTTTTTAACATTTTTTTTTAGGGTTTTACACCGTATCTTGTACAGAAAAATCAGTATGATGGATTTAGTTGGTTACACTAATAGACATCCTCTGGCCTTGAATGGAATGGAATGGAATGGCTCAACAGTACCATTTGAGACTTGCACATTTCTGCTCGGCCTACGCACATGATCCAACGATCGCTCCCATTGGGGCTTTTCCACTACACGTAATAAAGCCTGACCCGACACTTAGTGCTCATGTTACATTCGTTCAGGATCTCAGACGATGTGGATCACCTTCTATGGTAACACTGACCTGGGAAGTGAGGGCACTGCACCTATGCCCTGAACAAAACTTGGCATAACATTTGCATAGCCATTTATGGGCTTTTACGTGGGTTCCAACCAGTTGGCTTCCTCACCATGCCACCTCATTAAACCTGTCTGCTGATGCTGCATCATCTTGCATCATGGCCACGGCTTTGCTCTGCCATGGCCCTTATACACCCACAGCTCATGCTGAAATAAAATGTTGTTTGCTTGGACAGGTTGCCTCTTTTGTGCTTTCTAGCAAAACACCCCAAGTTATTTTACACACCAGTCTTGTTGTGCCCATCATTATGAATACCCAAATGTACTAGTGTATTTAAAGTGTTATTGTGCACAAAGTTAATTCACATGCAATTGTATAACAGAAAATCAATTTAACATATTTCTTCAAACTTCCTCTTGCCAGGTGTCCTCCTCTTCCGCATCACTTTTATAGTCTGTTTCAGTTGAATAATATTAGTAATTAAAGGTAACATCTGCTCGTTGCGAATGTGAAGAGAATTCTTGTGACCGTTCTGAAGGCAGCATCAGAAGCAGAATGCAAAGGCATCAATAACTGTGGTAGTAGTGGGCAAAGCTATCCATTTGTATGAATAGGTCAGTGTAATAAAGTAGCCTCCATGACAGTTCTAGTGCATTTTTATGTATGTATATTTAATTAGCATCTTCTCCTTCTTCAAGTCGGTTACATAAGTATGTTGCGCTGGACCCACCGGTGCCCACAACCCAGGCCTCATTCCAACTTTTACCCTGGGTGGAAACTTTGGGTCAGCACAGACACTAACATTCTACATCCATGCATCTATTCTAAATCATGACATTGTTCACTCTGACTTCACTCTGTAAACACTAGAATCCCAATACAACCCATCTCCTCTCTTTTCAATACAGCACTGTGACGGATCTAGCACTATCACTGATTGTCTGGAGGGAAGCTTGCCTTACGTGGCCAGAGAAAGGCAGAAGCTATCTGACTCTGACCCTGGAGTGGCTATCTGTGGGACGAACGCTTAGGGGAGGATGAACTCCAGAGGGACAGAACAAAAGCATTAGATCAGAATACCCCTTCACCTACATCTCTTAGTAACACCATTTGCCTTTTCAACATTCTGGTATAATATATTGTAATGTAAAGGTACAATCTCCAATCATAGGCTCTAACCTGACAGTCAAAATCCCACTTGATATCCATATGCCTTTTCAGCATAACTGTATGGCTTACTGTAGTGTGGAAGAAGAAAACTCAGGTTTTTCCAGTCAATTGCCTTATATCCCCCCCTCCCCCATTTTAGTACTGAGTTGAGGAAGAGAGATGAAGTAATGAAGATTACTAGATGTGGTAAGTTAAGCCAACGCTGCGTGCTAGTCATTGTAGAAGGCTGGGAAGTTTAAAACAGCCACAGCTGGTCCTGAGTGCAGAGAGTGGCAGCTGTGGGAGAGTGGCAGAGTCAGAGGCTGTCAGTGGTTTGTGAAAATGCGATCTGTAAGCAGCAGCACAAAGGCGAGAGACGGCGAGGGAAGAGACTGTGCCGAAAGCAGCCTGCTGCCTGGTCACCGGGAACCATGGAAGGTGCCCAGAGTGAAAGAAGCTTAAGGAAAGGTGGACCGGCTGACAGGATGCACGCCTATTCCGCGGACCAGCAGTGAAGCTGAAAGGGAGATGTGAGGACTGCCAGAGCTGCCGGGTAAGCCCAATGAGAATGAACTGGTTACCGGAGTGTCTGCAAATGCTTGCCGCATCCGAATTGACAAAGTACGGGAAACCAAGAGCGAACATTATAAACACGATATGAATGAGAATTTTATGAAAGAAGGGTTGGTGACCCAATGTGTTAAGCAAGGAAGAAATACATATACGAACAATATTGAATACATATACGAACAATATTGAAAATAGGGCCCAATGTTTTAAAGGAGAAATTGACAAACATATCGATAAGACTGAAAGAGGGTTAGAAGCCCAATCAGTGAATGGAAGAACTGAAATACATATGAAGAGTGCTGAGAAGGGGTCGAGGACCCAATACTTAAAAGAGGAAAATAATATTGATGCACATTTCAAAAAGAAAGGCTCAGTGGCACAACTTTGAAGTACTGTGATGAAGTGGATAAGAGGGAGTAAAAACCCTGGCAGGTTAGTGCACCAGGCAAACAAGATAAGAAGTAAAGTCGTATTCTGGCAGGAGAGTAAACCAGGAGTGAGGAGTAAAATAATATTCTGGCAGGAGAGTAAACCAGATGAGAGACGATATATAAAGTGATATACTGGCAAGGGAGTAAACCAGGAGTGCAAATGCAAATAAACCTGACTTGCTGATATATTCATGAAAACTCACACCCCTTTTAAGGACTTAGAACAAAATCACAAAATACTGTAAGGAGTCAGACATGGTAGACAGACACATAGGTGGAGTTTTCTCACAAGTGGCCATTTATTAAATGATAAAGCGTGAGATAAATGCCTATCTTTCCCTAATCTAACAATGAGTTCCCTACCTATCAAACTAAAGATAGAGGAAAGTGAACTAATATCCAAACGTATCTGTCCCTCACACTGATGCATATAACAAAAGCATACAGGAATTATTTGGTTGTTCAAACCCCACAGAATAACATATGCATTCAAACATAAAAGTTATAAACGGAAATTTGTGTGACCAGGGTTGGATCCCCCTTTACCCTGCATCAATTCAGGAGGTTTCAAACCAAAGTTCAATTTCAGGAAAGTTCTTTTCACTCGCCAAGTTCCACTCCAGGTAAAATACACAGTTCTTTGTATCCAATATGTCCTTCACTTTCAATTCAAAAAGGTTTCTCACACTAAGACAATTGTTAAAGTTGTCACAACCTTCTGCTTGTCAAATTAAAGACTTTTTTCATAAATCAAATAGAAAGTCAATCTAAAAGTTATTTTCACTGCAAACCAATCATTTTTTATCACATCGCTTTCCTTCCTCATAAGCAACACCTTAGTCAAGATGGTTCATTAAGAAAGTTACATTTTAGTCAGGTTGATTTTACAACAGCTCATCAAAACTTCTCCTTCATATGCAACCCCTTAGTCAGGATGGTTGTACAACAGTTCATCAAAACACAGCAGTGGAATTTCAACTTCTTTTCCACCACAACCTTCCACCACATTCACAGTACGTCAAATCTTCTTCCTTGTCCACTCGCCTACCAGGACTATCCAATACTTGTCCCTTTCCTGGTGTACTCACCTGCCAGGTTAAAGCTCCTACTTCTAAAATTCGTACTCTGTGGAGAGGCTTGTTCCAAACATTCCTCCCTTAAATCCTCAATCAGGAAATATGAACCAAAAACCACTTCTGGGGTCAGTCCTTTGCAACAGAATTGGCTTACAGCTTCTTCCATAAACATGCTGTATAAAAGAACGATTCTCGCATAGTTGTATATGCCATCAGAAATGCAGGTTACAGTTCTCTCCCCTTTGGTCCTTTCTACAAGGAGAGCTTTTCTCTGCAGTTTCTGATTTCTTTCTTCACAACCTATTGGCTGTTGGCAGTGTGGTTTACAACTTATGGGACTGCTACATTCAAATTGCCTTGATGTTCCTTGGCTTTGGCATTTCAGGTTACAATGGCCCATGGTTGGATATCCCTCTTCGGGAGGATTATCTCCCCATTGTTTTATTATTGCCCTTCTTTGGCTTTGGCATTGTGGGTTATAATATTCCCTTGTTGGGGTCTCTCCTTTTAGATAAGTTGTATTATCTTTGCTCGATTATTGCCCCCTTTTGGCTTGGGCAATGCAGATTTCAATATTCTTCTATTCAGCATCTCCCTTTTGGAAGATTACATTCAGTCTGCGTTAATTTAAAGGTTTGGTATTAAATAAAATGCACAGCTGTCTACTTGGGAGTGCCTCGGGGGTCACCTTGATCAGGCCAATTCACTAGTATCTCCTTCTGACTTGCTGCTTCTGTTTCTTCCTTCGTCTGGTCCTTCCTGGCGCCTTGCAGCTCTGGTCTGCCCTTTGCTGCTCACGCTGTCTGTCAAAGGAACATACGCTGCTCCACATGCTCTCTGTTGAAAACCTCACACAGGGGCGAGATGCGGGACACCGAGAGCTTCTCTCTCCTCCAGGACAGCTATCCTCAATACCGCTTCCCGCTGCACATCCTCTGCCTCTCCCAGTTATTATGACCTCCGCCACCTTCTCTTTACAGTGTCCTGCTATTTGCATAGCGGCGGTGCCAACCTCTGCTTCCTCCTGCTGCTTCTTCCACATGGCCCGCATATGTAGGGCCTTAAAATGTCCTGCTCAGGTGTGGGTCATTACAACCAGTAGACTGTACACTACAGTCTGGTAACTCTCGGCCCCTCTTCGTTGTATCAGTACTTGAAGTCCATAACGTTCTTAGTTGTTTTTACTTAATTTAATTCACTCTGTTTTAGTGATTGATGTGTTTTTAAGGGAAGATTTTAAGGGCAGTAATTGTTTTCTCTTGGATTTATAATCCAAGCACAATGTGGAATTAACACTACTAAAAGTATTTGTATGACCTCCCTGTCCCTTTATAGGCGTTTTCATGGTGGCAAAAAGGGATCTTATACTTGGCACCTTGGCTAAGCCCGGAAGGGGAAACCCTACTGTGGCAACATGGCATTAAATACTGCAGCATTAGGAACACCTCATCCTCAGAGAATGAATACTGTGTCTCGCCTGACCGACTCGCCACATTCCCTTGACAGCCTTCTGAACCCATAAGATCCTCCCTCCAGATGCCACTCCCAGGGTTAGGATCATGTAGCATCTGCCTTTCTCAGGCCACATGAAGGAGACTTTAGGCTGGATTCTGTGATGGCTCTGCAGGATTCATCACAATACCCTGGCAGGAGAGTACACCTGGGGTTGAAAGTGGATAAAGTCTGTGAAAATGAACATTGTAAAGGACTACATGGTTGAAGGAAATTCAGAGGAAGAACCATGCCTTTTGCATAAAATTGAAACCATAAGGAACATGCATTGCTGACCTGCCAGAAGGATTCTAGGGGAAGGGAGACCCCTTTCCTGGCTGAACTTTTATTACTTTTCTGTTCTGCACCTTTAACCCTTATGTTGAGTTTTGAAGCAAGCTACACGTATATAGCTAACCAGAAAACCCTTGTGCATGTTCTATTGAGTTTATAGTGTAAGGGCCAGCTTAGGATTCTTAGACACAGGACAGAGGACGCTCTTTTGTTTAACACCCTGGCAGACATTACTTAGTTTTGTTGAGGCACAGAACCCCCTTTTGGGATTAGGGATACATAGGATTTCCCCCAACCCTTCTCTTTATTTTCTGGAAATCAGTCTAGAACAATCATTTAACATGCCTCTGTGTCTGAGTCTTACTCTTGATCCCTTACACACACATCACCATTTAACAGGGTAACAACACCAGATTCCCTATCCATAAGCATGGACACATCCCTGTTGCCCTCAATTACATCCAAATTGCCCTCTCCATTCAGAACCATATATTAGGGTCATATCTGTGTTGGCTACCCTTAAATTCTCAACTATCAACAGAGTGAGATCAGTGTTGCACTCATTACATCGTCCTCAACTATAAATTATACAATATCCCCACAGTACATCCCAAAAACTGCAAAGGTTTGCCTGAGCAACACTGACCCAGTAGCTCAAGACATGCTCACCTTTCTCCTTGTCAGAAGCAACCCATTTAGTCACTTATCTAAATGAGCAATTAGAAATCCACTCCGAGTTCTTGCTGTCTGCGAAACCCTTAGTGTCCCTTGTGCATATACGCAGCACTCCTAGAGAACTCGCCAACTGTTCAGGGGCGCAACCCCTGTCATCATGACACCCCACTCCGCTGTTGGCGTCCCTGGGACTTTACTTCCTAATGGAACAGCGTTACCATGTTATTGGGTCTCGTTCTCTAATGCCCTTCAATTACGCTGCTCGCGTCATCATTCAACTCATTGACACCGTTCGGAGCACCTGCTCTTTGGGCTCCCCGAATGCATGATCCAAAACAGTAATCATTCCGATCCTGGGACCACACCCTTTGTCTGCAGGCGTACCTTTAATCCTGTATACTTCACAGGGTTGAATCTTCAATCCTATGTCCTGGGAAGCACTTGTGTCAGTACCACCATAACACTATTGGGGATTATCCACTTGCTCTATCTTTACATAGGCAGTGCATTGAAGAACCCATTGCTGCTGGTTCCTGTATCCAGTTAAATCTCTGAGCAAGGCATACAATAAGCAGTGTCTCATAGCAATTTGCTATGCAATTCTGTAGGTTTCCTAATTAAATTGACACTTGTGTAGCACAGTTAGCTATTTAAATTAGCCTGCTCAATGAAATTGCATTGTATGTAACTGATTACATCAATAATGGAATTGGACATAGCATCATTTATAAGTTGGCTCATGAAAACTTTGATTACCTAAATAACAATTTAGGCTGTGGACTTGGCCATGGCAAAGGCTGGGGTCACTGGCCAGCACCAAAGGCCATAGCTAGTGGTCGGTAGTGTTAAAAAATACCAATGTGAATGGTTAAAAGCCATGCCTAGGAGCCTGTCACAGTTTTAACATATACAGTGGGCAACGTTGGACACTGTAATCGGTGGCCATGGCTAAAAGCCATAGCTAGTGCCCATTAATATGTCAGAATATACATTCTGACATATGTGTCAAGGCTGAATATACATTCTGACAAGGCCGTGGCCACAGCTAGTATTGTGTTGAAATCCATGGCTAGCGGCTGGTTAGTGTATATAATATACAGTGGGCACGGTCAAAGGCCATAGCTAGTGGCTGTTTAGTGTTGTGTAATACACAGTGGGCACAGCCGAAGGCCATTGCTTATTGCATTTTATTCTTTTAAAATGTACAGTGGACATGGCCAAAAGATGTACAAACTGATCAAGGTCAAAGGCCATGGCTATTGGCCCATTTATATGTTAGAATATATAGTGGGCACAGTCAAAGATTGAGGCCACTGGCCAGTATTGTGCTAAAGTCCACGACTAGTGCCTGTTCAGCGTATATAATGTATAGTGGACATCCACTCGTAAAGGCCAACATCTATGGATGGTAGCTTATTGGTGTTTTAAAATAAATATTCAGTGCACATGGGTGAAGTTTTGACCACTGTCCATAACTAAAGGCCATGACTAGTACCCATTCATGTGTTAAAATATATTTGGCCATGCGTACTGACCATGGCTGAAGGCCATCTGAGGAGCTGGTTTGAATAAAAAATATCCATCAGCCACATGCAGAACATAACAAAGACATAATCCATCAATACATAAAGAATAATTCATGCACTGAAAATATTAAAAATACTAAGACAAAGATAGCAATAAAAGGTACGCAATAGACAAAAAAATGCAGCAGTTTCCTCGTAAAAACTCCTTTCTTCGATACATAGCAGCCTTCAAGTAGGACACAGTGGCCCACGCTGTTAGTTCAGTTCCTGCGGTAAGTAATAAAAATCATGGCCAGCATATGCTGGCGCAGATTTGTAAATTGTTATACTTGTAAGATAGTCAGTTTTCTTATATCCGCCTAACCCGGGCAAAACGATGAGGTGGCTTACATTTTCATTCACAACACCACACACCGGGCATCGCGGGTCGTCTGGGAATTAGTGATGTCATCAGTGATGTGATGTCATCATTGTGGTCCTAGTCTGCGCAACAGGAGGCTTGAAGTTAAGGTGGCTTTAGCTGAATTTCCAGGGTCTTGTTGCATTAAGTTCTCACCGTAACGTCCCTGAGACTGAAGGTTTTTTCCTTGATTTTCAAGGGTTTTGTTATTCCATAGATTTTAGATCGCTTTCAGACCACTAGCATGGTCTTCGGCCATGGTCCGTGGGCATGGCTTTTGGCCGTGCCCACTGTCCATTTTAAAACTCTACCAGAGCACTGGCCTTGGCCTTCAGATTGCAGGCAGACTTTGATAACGCACAATGTTTTTAGGCAATGCACAGTGAGATTAAATTATTTGCCATGGAGCACACACTTTGGTTAAGCAGCTTTCTACAAGTGGTACAACCCTTTTCGGCGCCGTTATTTTGGCGCGGGGCGGATTTGGCATGGGCAGTCTGCCGCAGCGCCTATTTTGGTGCGCCCTGTGCAATGGATGTTTGGACGTGGCTGACATTGCAGCCACGTCTAAATGTCCTCATGCTAAATAAGATCACAGGACTGCACTACCTCGCCACCTCCGACTTGCGTTGCTTTTCTTTTAATTAAATTAGTTAAAATTAAAAAAAGCCGACAACTTTGAACCCTGGTCTGCCAGAGTTCGAGGCCCAGCATTTAACCACTAGGCCAGAATGACTTGGTGCTTCGTGGGGCATACATTTCATACTTAGCCTATAATTTAATATGTTCAATATACAAGGTTAGGTATGAAACTTGTGAAAATCCAAACAATAACATCATTGTAGCATAATGGTTATGTGTTGCGTCTCAAACTCCTTAAGCCCAGGGTTTTCTGATGGTAGTGTTCAGCATAAATGTGTTTTTTTTTTTTTATTATTCATTTTTTAATTTCATTGCCGTGTGTTGAGATATTTAAAACTAAGAAAACACAGCATTCAGGACTGTGGACTGCCTGCCATCCATGCAGTAACCGGGACTGACCCTGCTTAGTTTCAAAGCAGGAAGGATCCAGCCCGCTTAGGCCATGTTTCTCTTAAGTGTTCTTCTAAGTGGGGGGTCATATATTGGGGAACATGGCCTTAGTGGGCTGACCCCTTCTTCACTTTGAAGCTAAGCGGGGTTTGTCCCAGTTAGTGCAGGGAAGGGAAACCCACCGTTGCTGTAAAAATACCTGTTTTATTTTTATTTTATCATTGACTGTGAGACTACAAATACCAGAATGCAATTCAACAAAAGGCAAAAAATGTTCTGAGTGCACAACCTTCAAGGACTGACGGCACGGGTTTAAAAAAGTAAATAATTCAGATGCCCATTTGCTTGCCCATCTATGCATTAACCGGGACTGACCATGTTTAGCTTCAAAAGAAAAAGGCCGGCCTATTCCTCTAAGTGGTCTTGTAAGTTGGCCCATTTATCAGGCAACATGCCCTGAGGAGGCTGGTCCCTTCCTCACTTTGTTGTTAAGCAGAGTCTGTCCTGGTTACTCATGGCCAATGGTTTTTCACCCCGATGTCACTATAGTTCTAAAAATATCTTTAAAAAAATAAATTTAAAACTTTTACCCGTGGATACCATACCCGCGGTTATCTGTAGGCCTTTGTAACCTCAGATATAGCCGTGAATATCGGCTAAACAGCACTGCCCCCCCAGCCATCACCAGGTGCCCCCTCATCTTTGCCAGCTCCCCAGATGGCCTCCTCCCCTCCCCTCCACCTTTCACCCCAGAGCACACGCAACTTCTGTGACGCAGTTTGCTGTCAGATGTCAGCTATTTGTGGCTATAGCTGAGGCTACGGAAAGCTTTGTGTTGCAAAGTCATTCACTGGACCCCCTCCAATTCCCAAATTTCACTCAGTGCATATTAGCCATCCCCTCACCTCTATTCCGATGGCATTTGTAGGTTTTTGAACTGCAAATAGCTTTTCACTGCGTTTTAATTCATTTTCCCATAACCTTGGCTATAGCTGCAAATATTTCTCCCATTGAGAGAAAAACAAAATGGCGGTACTTAATTTCTAGGGAAGTGGTCACCTCCTTCCCTGCCAAATTTTAAAATCAATACGGCACGGAATAACCCCAAACCAGGCATGGATCGCCAAGACAACGCTTCGTGCCCAAGTTGTTTCCGATCTGGTCCAAATCCATCCAGTGGTTTAGACTGTGCACATTGGCAAAAATGTACCGTTTTTTTTGTCTATTGGAAAATTAATGGGACTAGGCCGCACTTTTGGCAAAACATTTCTTTTGGGACGCTTAATAACTTTATAAAATATTTTTTAACAAATCTTTACGAAACTGTGCAGTTCGGGGGATAGTGGGAGGGAGTGCAGACTTTTACTTACTTTTGAAATTTCTGCCAAATCCGTTACTCGAATCAAAAGTTAACAGTAGAATTTTGAGGGGTTCTTATGTCTCTCCGACTCACTTTAACTATAGTCTGCCGTCTCATTGCCCCTTGTGATGTGAGGTTCTCACATCTTGTACCTCTTGTAGATATGTATTGTAAATATATTAATAACTCATGTAATGTATCTTTTGTATGTATCCTCTGTATGTAACCTAAGCTCAAGTATTCTTGTGACTGCTGCGCCCGGCTACCCCTGAGTTTGGAGCGCATTATCAAATAAAAAACTAAACTAAACTAATGTGGGACACTGCTCTGTGCAACACTGACTGCTAAGGTGCACATAGCCAGTTGTCGGAGCCTTTTGGTCATGTCTATTTGTTTGTGTCCCTTAAGGCAGCCAACCTTCACATTTTATAGATTCATCTCACTAAATGTCTTACTTAAGCCATACACAGGCATGCTGTATTGTTGCTCTCACGTGTTACAGATTCATCTCACTAAATGTCTTACTTCATCCACACACAGACATGCTGTATTTTTGCTAATTTTATCTTTGGCACAAATAAACTATGGTGAACTAAAAAATATTAGTGCAACATTGCTAATCAAATAGGTTGTTTGCTAATCAAGAATATTTTAATGAGCAATCTGCTAATTTTTGAAAACTAAATCATGCCTTGGCTTCCTTTCTCATCTATTCTCTCTGTGGTTTACAACCACAGACCACAGCATTTCCTGGATGTTCCTTATAGAATCTCATTTCGTGGATGCACCTGGCAGATTCTTTGCCTGTTCACTTTCTCCAGCTTGTACTGCAGGCACGCCTTAACATTCCCAGGGTACTTCACGCCTGGGTTCTCCACAACATGTTATTCACAGCCCTGGGAGATGGGGCTTTTCTGTGGGGAGGGTCACTCTGTGTGCTGCATGCCCCACTTTGGCTTCTTTCCTGCTTTAGTAGGCCTGAGTCTGTTTCTATGGTCCTTCCAAAGACCAGCTTGTCACCAATGTAATAAAGTAGACTCCAGGACACTAAGTATTTTTTCAGGTATGTACATTTAGTTAGCATCTTCTTAAAATCAGTTACATGAGTACATTGAGCTGGACCCACCTGTACCCACCACCCAGGCTTCTTCCAACTCTCTCCATGGGTGGAAGCTTAGTGTCAGCACAAACGCTAACATTCTACACTCATCCATTCTACTCATGACCTCATTCACTCTGACCTCACTCTGTAAACACTAGAATACCAATATAAAAATTGGTATAACACATTTTGTTTCATGACATATCAAAACAAGTGTAGTACAGAGAATGATTGTTGGTGAGCTGATTCAAAATATTTCTTTTTGGATTGATGGTAGCTTCTATGTATAAATTATTTGTCAGACATATATTTCACCTCTGGTAATTGAAGTTGTTTAGTCGTTATGGGATGGAAGCAGTCAAATGAAAATGTGCATTATGCTGTCAAATGGATTATGCAGTTAATTACAGCAGGCCAATATTCTTCATGTCTCTGTCATGATTATCATAGAAAATTCGACATCAAATTTAAGCTTCTTATCCGAGTCGCGAGCCAAGGGTAGTACCACAGGCTTGGTCTGCCGTTCACCCAGGAGGGTCGCTGCCATCCTTGAAACACAATGCAGTCTTCACATGTGGGATCTAGCCTTCTCCACGTGTTTTCCGCAGCCTGTTGGAGGCAATGAACTCCGGTAGGGAACTTTTGGGGTTTTTGACCCGCTGCTCTTGCCCCTTGGTCCATCGCTCTGCTCCAGTAGGTTTCCCTTCGTCCCGGAGGTTCTGCTCGTACCCAGCCTTGCTCAGAGTGTGTCTTTGGGTTCTGCCTTTTATTCATGTGAAGAGAGCTAATTGGTATCAGGTGTATGCACTTAGAGTCAAGTGCCTGACTTTGCCTGATCTGATTAGTGGGACATGTCCAGTACGATGTGTGAAATTTAATGTTGTTACTCATTCCCCCTCTTGCTCGGCCCAGTGTTTGTGTAAAAGGGGTCGGGGGAGGGTTGGGACCTCAGCGAATCCTAAAAAATCAGATGGGTTGTATACACAAAATCAGGTGAGGGGAATACAACATCCCTCCATCGGCTGCCTCACCCCCACTCCTCGAAGGCCCCTCACCCAGGTGATCCTCCCGCACTGGTCCACCCCCAGGGTCTGGATCCAAAGGCGATGGCCGTGCTCTGGCCACCTGAGAGAGATCTCTGTGGGCCTAACTGATGAGACACCCTCTGGTTTCTCACACCAGTCATTACCTTTCCCATACATTGGATTTGTAGACGTTCTTTTGCCACACAGTCCAGCCCGTCCCTATTCGGATCCATAGGTCCCAGGTCAGTTCAGGTGCACTCATCATGCTGCAATTCAAATTTCCTGGAGCCTCCACCTCCCAGACATCTCTGCACAATTCAATCCCATTTACAGCTTGCCCAGATTTCTGGAGTCAGCCGATAGGTTGAAGCCCACCTTATTTGGATTTGACCATAGGCGCTAAATGAGCATCCCACAGCTTTAATGCCCCAGTGTCAGCTTGTGAACTTCCATGTTTGACTCTACAGCCACAATGTTGCTGAAACTCCTGAATCGTCCTTCTGGGCACCATGGCCAGGACTGATGGCTGACATCACTGCGGATCGATCTGATTTAATTGTTTAGATAAACTTGCATTTCTCTGCAGGCATTATGATATGATATGGCATTTATAACGCTCCTGTACACAAGTGTTTCTAGGCGACGATTATCCCATTCAATCTTCAGGCCTCCATCTCCATAACACTCAATAATACATTTTGCATTCTACAACTCCGGTCCTGTACCATGTGCATTTTCCCTAGGCTTGCAGCTTCAGTTTCAGATTTTTGAGTTTGGTAATGCGATTAAGTGCTGCTGCATAACGGTGCATAGATTTGTTCTTTTAAATAGCAACCTGTTCCGGCAGTGGATTTCTTCATGTCCTATAAAATACTGCTTTGTTGTCAGTTCAGTGTGGCTTTCAAAAATATAATTAACAAATCAGCCTTCTGGCACTTCGCCTTCATTGAAAGACACACATGTCTGTTACCACCATTGTTTCTAACCTTCCCGGTAAGGACATGTGGTGATACAGCTCACCTCTAAAAAGTTCACTTGCCCACACAGGATCCTTGCTGATTGTCACCCTACTAACGGCATGGCTCTGCTGTGTAGATGCCCTATGTTTAGAACATACATATATTTAGGGCAGTATTCAGTTTGTTTTGTTTTCTGGGTTTGTCTATGCATTCCTAGTCCTTGAACTTCATTTATCACAACTGATGGCTTCACTTTGCTTTAATGAATGATTTTCTTCCTATCCATTCTGAATTAGGTGCTGCCTTTGCATGCAAATAACTTGCCCTGCCAATCTGTTGGTATCCACTCCAGCAAAGTTCTACTTGTGGAGGGTATCTGGCCATACGTGCACCAAGAATAAATTCCAGATAATGTGATACCACATTCTCAAGAAGTAGTCCTGCAATTTCCTTCCTGCCAAACCAAAATTGACTGTTTTTACCCCAGTGCCAGTTTTGTATCTCTGCTGTGGTTATTTCCTGTGCATTTCTTGTTTCATTATCTATTGTTAGTCTCTTATTTATCTAATTATTACGCGCTGCAGCCCGCAGGCCTCTAGGCGCACACCAAACACAGAAACACGCAACACTTGATAAGTGTTCAGAACGTATCTTGGGTCAAAGCTGTTTATTTGAACAGGATTGTCTTCAACCGTTTGCGAAAGGTGAGGAGTGTGATGCTGGAAATGCATTGGAGGGACAGGGCCTCCCTGTCCTTGTCCTGTAGTCCTTTTTCATTTGTGTTCTATATTGTTTTCTGCCCAGAAGTCCCTGTGGAACTCCTGGCAGTGCAGCTTTTCCTGTTTTTGGTTTGGTGTACAGACCCATGGGATACCCTTATGGCACCACAGAGCAGGGTATGGGCTGGTGGCATCTCCATGCTGAATTTGACAGGTGCTCTGGGTATCCTCCATTTTCGGATACCTGGACCCTGCCATTGGAATCAGTTGATTCCTGATAGGAAACAATATGGCCCCTGTGGCCTATTGCTTTCTATTGCCTGTTATCTTGTTTTTCCCAAAGTCCTGGTAAGCCCTGACTCTGTCCCTTCCCCCTGACTGGCTGTTGGGCTGAAGTTCCATATATGGTGTTGTGGAAGTCCAGGCCAGACTGGCTGGAGCCTTCCCAGTGACTGTATGTTGTGGGTACACCCTGTGGGTGGGACCTGGGTGAATGGAGTGTGTCACCAATATGCACTTCTTGTTGTGGCTGTCTGGTTTCTGATATGAGAGACAAAGACTCAGACAGCCCTGCCCAAAACTGGTATGAATTCAGTGTGTAGTGTTGAATGGCTGGGTACTTATCCCAATACACATTCCTTGTTGTGAGTGTCTGAGAGGGAGGAGTATGGCCTGAATGCACTGTATGCCTGATTGGCTGACTGACTGCATTAATGCCCTTCTGTATGATTGGCTGCTGAGTGTGACCCAGCAGTGTGGATGAGAGACGGAATAGTATATCTGGGGACCTCTCGCCACTGGAAATTGTTCTGAAGCTGTCTCTACACTTGAAGAGTAACTGGAACTGCTTATCCTCAACGCCCAGCATTTGCTTCGACCCGATCGAAAGCTGCCGAGTTCGTCGAGGACTGATCCGAGAGAGGACCCGGCTAGGCGCCCTCCTCCCGGGCTCCAAGGGACCGTCGAGCACCACTGACCTTCACCGAAGCTCCCTGGAAGTCAGACCCTCGAAAGGCTGCCAACCGGAGACGGGGACCGCCGAGGAGAACAAAGTGAAGCACCTGGACTTCAACATCGTCGAAGTCCATTGCCGTCGACAAGGGTTCGGAGTATCACCGTAACGGCTGGAGGCCCGTCGAAGCCGTGTTGCCCAGAAGAGGGGACCGCTTCACGCCGTGCCACCGACGACCGTAGCCACCCGCTCCTTTGCCTAAGACTGTTGAATTGAAGGACTCCCTTGTCCGCACCAAGGACGCCGACGCGCTGATGAGAATCCGCCGGTGGGTTTTCTGCCATCTAAAGACCACAAAGACTTCGATGACTCGACGTCCTTGTCGGGCCACAGTTCTACAGAAACTCTTTGCGGCCCTGAACTATCCAATGCTAAGGTGCCCCGCACACCTCATCTTCACAGGACGTCACCGACAAGCACCGCCTGGATCGACGCTGTGGTCTTGGCACCCTCGAACTTTTCACCGTCGACGACAAGTTCACCTTCTTCGACGCCTCTCAACGATCCGTGGCTCCTGCTTTAAAGGTAGTCACTCAAGAAGGATCCATCGACGCCTCTTCGAAGAACTCTGTTCCACCAGGTACATTGGGGGGTGGGGGGGTAGAAACATTATAGAAGGAAATGAGACTTATAGAACAATATATGGACTGGGCTTGTGGTATATCTTTATTTTACAGGTTGCCCAGGTGGGGGGGGGGGGTTGGTAATCCCCACACAGAACTGTGTATAACGGTATAGGCCAGTATTCTGCCAATTGTTCTAACCAACTGCTTTCCTCCTATGTCTATTGTTGGTTACCTTTTATTAATTGATTTGTGTGACATTTAACCTAAGTACAGTTGATGCACTTTAATGAAATCTGATAATAATTGTGGTACCACTTAGAACTGTATATATTTGCCATTGTAGATTTTATGAGCACAAAGTGAGTTATTGTGATAGTGTACATAACCTTGAATATTAATTATATAAAGACTGTTTTCAGTAATACAGTGTGTGGACATTCCTTTGTGGGGGCTTGGGGACTACACTGTACTTAAGAACCAGCCTGCACCACCTCCTGAGAAGCTAGACCTTGATTGCTCGACCACGTACCAATAATAGAGAATCTTGGCTGGGGTCGAGCAGAAGTGCAGACCCCCCCCCTCCAGTCTTTATAAGGAGTCTTCTCCTCCTTCCTGAAATCCACCGGAAGACTATTCCAGGCAACTGCAGCTTGCACTGGAAAGAAATGCCCGTTCCCCCTTTATCTCTTAGCATTCGGGCATACAGGACGAAGTGTGTTGCTAGATCTAGTTAAGTCTCCCAGATGGTTGTAGGATAAGACTTTCTTTAAGGTATGAAGGTGCAGATCTAAATAGACATTCATGCATTAGGGTGGTTATTTCAAAAACAATCCTAGATGCCACTGGTAACCAGTGGAGTTCCTTTCAAAAGGCAGTACTATGCTCTCTCCTACATATGTTCTTAACAATACGTACTGCAACCTTTTGTAACATTTGGAGTTCGCTAACACAACTCTTGCTGGCCCCACCCAAATGTGTGTTGCGATAGTCTAATCTTGGCATGATGGTTGCGCTCACCAACATTTCACAGTTCTTATTCTTTACATATGATTTTACTTCGGCCTTAAAGTCTCTTTGTATGTGTTTATCACCGGAGTCCCAGCTTAGCAAAGAGACCAAGACAACCAACCCACTGGCTAGCAGAAATGTCAGAACCAGCAGCTGTTGTATCGATTGGTGGTATCACCAGCTTGCAGTGACTCAGTCCAGGCAAGGACATTCTTTCAGCAAACGGGGGTGTCTGTAGTTAACAGAACATCCTGAGGATTTGTGCCACCTTGCTTTTAGGCAGTTCTCTATGCAGTGATATTTCACCAAAACACACTGACCGGGTTGAAACAAATGACACAGTACTGCTGGCCCATTAAGGAGCCTCCGGCACATGCTGATAGGAATAATTAACAATTTTCACTAACTCTTTGCAGTAATTAAGCTAGCTGCAGTGCATCTGGCCTCTTCAAACCAGATTCTGGATGCATTTTGCTAGTTTTATTTTTTCAGAATACCATTTTCACTTTCCACTATCCAGGCCAATTGTGGGTCCTATGAACAATGGAGTTTTTGCTGTATATTGTGTACTTTACATAGCTCCTGTAGTAGTTTCCCTGTTAAATGTGTGCCTCGATCACTGTTGCGAGTCACTGACACCCTGAATAATATATGGATAATATATAGGATAATTTTGCATGTTAGAGCCTTTATGAGAGGTTGAGTATCTGCTTTATGGGTCGTATATGCCTCTCGGCACATCGACGGAACTTCTGTGCACCACGTGAGCCTATGAGAAAGTGACAGCGTTTCCAGAAATGACAATCTTACGCTAGACACCCACCCATGACCTGAACACATGCTTAATTTCCCGTTTTGACACAAAGATCAAGGTTGAGTAGATTGAACATGGAACACATTTCTCAAACGCCCTGAGGATGGACGAAACACGTTGGCAGTAGTTTAACAACGTTTTCAGTTTCTGTGGACATTAAATCTGGTTTCTCTGCAAAGAGTTCACTTTGTTATAATAAGCCGGTGGCTCTGAAATTGTTTTGCATTTTGTATTCATATTATACGGTTGTATTGTGAATGCGGACAAAATTTGAATTCATTATTACGTTGAAACCTGTACTAAATATGTATTTACAGCAATCTTGCATTGTTTTTTTTGTTTTAAAAAAAAAATATTATCTGGTTGAATTACCAGCATGCATTCCCTGTTGGAAGAAATGAAAGAAAAAAGAAATGAAAGAAAAAAGAAAAGAAAATGTTGGCGTTGCCATATTGAAACTTTGAAGCTTTGTAATTTCTTATTTCTGTTGGATTATAATTGGGGCAGTGCCCTGGTAAGAGTGCGAGAAGGTCTCCCCGTTGACAACAATGGGCCTCTATTTCTCTCAGTATCACTTTGGAAGGTCTTCTGTGGCCTACAGATCTTCCCCCTCCTCGCACCTGAAATACACTGAATGTACTTGTTTTATTAGTTAGTAGAGAGTATAAGTTGTTCCTTAAGTATAGAAAATGTACTGAACACGTAGTGCCCCTCGTTCTCCCTCAGTCTCGTATACGCTGCTCCCCATTTCAAGTACATAACAACAACTAGCAAAAACTCAAGACCTGCCCCTTTTGGCAATTGGATAAAATCACATTTTAACTTTACAAACCGTGCTTATGTTCTATGAGCCTTATGACGTAAGGCGTAAGGCTTTTACGCCAGTCATTTACCTTTACGACTTCTATTTAATTTGTATGGCTGGGAGGATGGGTGGAACGAAACTTGTGTTTCTGCCTTTCCTTTTCTCTCTGCCATCCAAGTGCTCCAGTATCTGTGCTGGCATGGATTTTCATGCCCACGCAAATGCTGCAGATCCCTATGCGGTCCGCCTGCTTTTTTGAAGCAGCATGAAGCATGCAAACCCTTTAGGGATTCATTGTACACACGCCTTGCAGTGTTCACAATGAAAAGTACGCGCTGCATGGCATGCCAACTTGCTAGGCAGCATTTACTCCCTTTGCACTGCAGACTGCATATGGTAAGGGCAAAAGGCAGTTGAACATGCTTGTACACTCCTTTTGCCCTTTTCCATGTGCACCCCGTAGTGCAAATGACAATAATTTGGCCGTGGGGACCCGCTTACATTACAGTGTAAACGTAACAGGTCCCCGATGCAAAATTACACCTTTTGTATAAAATGACTACATGACTAATTGTTCTGTAACCACTCTAAATCCCTTAACATGGTGAGAGTAAGCCAAAATGAATGTACTGAAATAAAGCAAGCATTGACGTGTTCAATTGCTCTCGAGTTGCCCTTTTAAAAAAAGCCATTTATATTGTCATAAAAAACGTATGCGCAAGTGGTGCCAACACAGAAACATGGGTACGAGCGTCATCCAATAGGCTATTACAGTACAGTGCTAAATTCCATAGTAGCAGATCTACTGCCGTGCCTGCGGTCTGTAGACGCAACTGCGCTTTCAGTCAAAAGCGCTGTAAATATGATTGATTATTTATTAAATCGGTGCTGTCGTAATTCCCCCCCCCCCCTCATTTAGCAATGTGTGCTATGTGTTGCAGCCTTCATACCAAATAATATTGGAGCAATTTAGGAACTACAAAACGTTCTTCACGCGATCACCAAACCATATTGTTATGAAGGGGGCAACATTTTTATTTCCACCGTCACGACCCCTTCGGCTGGGCCGCCTGGCTCTTCTTGCAACTGCTGGCCCCCCTCCACTTGCACTCTTTGCACCCATGCTTGCTGTTGTAAATTCTGCAATTGAAGCATCATTCATTCACGCCTTTTTATTTCCTTCTTTTGTTGTTGACCAGGCACACAATGATTTGCGACTGAAACCAGTTCCATCCCACGCATGTTCTTTTGAGCTTCGTTTGTACTTTGGGTTGCAGCACCTGGACAAAGGCAACCACTAGGGCTTCCTCTGCCATCTTTGCCAGCTTAATATACCAGAATGATGCATCAACCCAACCTTTTAAATAATCGAAATCTGTGAGGTGGGTCTCGTCTTTCTTTAGCCTACAATTATTCATTTTGACCCAATGTGTTTTCCGTGGACAGGCTATGCCAGTCTTCTGTATCAATGCATCTGTAGCATGAACGATTCAAATTCCTGTCCCATATCGTCTGTAGGCCAGTCACTCTCTGGAGTTAACAGCTTGCTTACCTCTGCAATCCCTGTCATAAACTGATAAATATAATCCATGGCAGATTACAGCACTGAGTTAGACCTCAACTCCACTGTAAACTTCTCTGTCTCTTCTCTCACACTGTATTTTCTTTTTTAACAAAGTCCTCAAATCACCAATTGTCCAGAGGGCATGATTCATTACAAGGCTATGGGCACCTTCCGCTTCCTACAAGCTCTTTCAGTGGGGCTTGGAGTTGCGCAGGTCCCACAGAATAAATCGCACCTGCTTGGGTATGGGATAAGTTTATGGCAGTTGCACTCGCTACTTACGCACCCGGGGCTTGAGTTTGGGGTTGCGCTTTGCTGGATTCTGTGGTTGAATTTGCTTGGAGCTTTGGGGTTGCACTTTGTAAGGAAGGCATGGTATCAACAGTAAGACAGACACAAGTGACCACAGTTCAAGGGTGTTTATTAAACTTCAACAAGGGTGTGATAAATGGCTATCTAAACCTAAATCTACAGATGGGAGCAAGTTACGATCATAAAATAATAACAACAACACAGTCCTATTGGTGTCTTGTCAAAATAAAAGGGCCTATATTAAACATATTGCCAATCCTTACCTCTAAATACAAACAGTGTGGGGAATAATGTTACAAAAAAGAGTGTTCAAAATGATATGTTCGGATGTTCAGGCCGTTGGCCTCCCTTCCCCACATTTTTAGCACTGGACAAGGTGGTTCACTCGAGCGTAGCACAATCTCTGGATTCCTTAGCAGAAGGATACAGTTCAATCATAACATCGGGACCTTCTGTATGCAAGTCACTTTACTCCTCAAAGTCTCTTCATTCAGCGGGCCTGATGCAACCAAACAAAAATTATAAGTTCTTTTGCTCTTTGGATTTCTATTCACTTTAGGTGATTCACTTTTCACCTGGATCCCCCCTCAATTGGGCTCAGATCTCATCAGTTCAATGTTCGGTCCCTTTTTGATCCCCTTTAGTTGGGCTCAGATCTCTTTGCAGGATATTCTTTCGGGTGACTCACGGTTCACCCTGGATCCCCCACAGATGGGCTCAGATCCCCTTTTTAAACACAATTAGTCTCCCTCAGCCAGGCTCGGACCAATTTCAATGATTTATCGAAGACTTTCGAATGTGCACAGGGTTTAGCTTGGCCCGTTGCAGGACCACTTCGATTTTACAATTCCTTCTCTTCGCATTTGTCTCCTTTGGGTTTGGACACCTAACGGAGACTTTCTAATGAGCACGCATGTGGTGATGGACCACTCTGTTAACTCTGTATCCATCTTCGCTTCAAAGTTCAGTCCCTCATTTTAGTGCATTGATTATGTTCGCATCACTTGCAACATGTGCTTCATGCACTGTCCTCTTCGGATCCCTTCATGCAATATTGCTGCTTTCAACCTTGGGTTCCAGACAGCCCAGGTTGGTATCAGTCTCCCTAACTCACTGGCTGTGCTGCCTTCACTAGCTTTTCTTTTTGTAGGAACCAAGGACAGTAACACAGTGGCAACCGCTTCTCCCCGCCTAATCGATGCGGGGGAGCCCCAGGTACCACTGACACACAATGCAGGAGTCTTCAGCTTTGATTCCAGGTCTTACATGTTCTATTCTCGAAGGCTCATAGAAGTTACGGCCTTTCGGTGAAAAGGTCAAAGGCCCATCCTTTTGTATTCCTTTTCGGTCTCGCCGTCCTTCACCTTTTATTAAACTGCTATCTTGGAACTGCTGCTTCCTCGTGTGCTTTGCCTCGCTCAGTGTGTGCTCTCATGCTCCGCCTTTTATCTGTGTGGTGAAGTGTGATGGAAGTCGGGTGTGTGTGTGTGTAATGATCAGTAATTGCCTGACCCTGCCTGACCATTGTGTTGGGACATGTCGGCTATATGACTCTGGTGTTAGTCCGTTTTCCCCTCACAGTGAGTTGTCCGTGAGAAAGTGTTTGTGTCAGAAAATGGGGGTGGGGTTTAGGGAAAGGGATACCACGTCTTGCAGTCTGGTGTCCCACTTCCACTCCCTGGAGACCCCCCATCCAGATGATCCTCCCGCACTGGTCCACCCCCAGGAACTGTATCCAAAAGCGATGGCTGTGTCCTGGCCACCTGAATGACAGCTCCCTGGGGACTAGCGGGTGAAACACCTTCAGGTTTGCCACAACTTGCATTGCTTGAGCTTGCTGCATCGCTTGCATTGTTACGGCAGGATGTTGGTTTGGCCCTGCACTTCCTAATATATCAATCCTTTCCTTATCGGCATCCTTCCCTACCCCATCCTTATCCATCTTTGTTCATTGTGGATATAATATTTTTCTAGAACCTGGTGAATTCGACCTCGCTCCTCAGTCTTGACTTTCCCGTTGCACCCTGTCTGGTTTATTTTTCTGTCCTCCATGTCTTCTGAGCCCCTTATACTTGATTCCCCAACTCACTTGATCCCTCTGCAAACCCGTCCAGGATAACCTCCAATTCTTGTGGATTTATGGTTTTAAACATATTCTCTAGAGTGTGTCCTTAATGGAGAAGCTTTATTAGATCAAATGTACCATTTACTTGAAATTGTCGTCATCTAGTCCCTTATGTTTGGAGCTCCACATAACGCATTTTATTCCCTAGTAATGTTCGCCTTATTGCCTGTTTTTACATCAGTCACCCGTACTGTTACCATAAGACGGGATGTCATTGTTTCCCCTGACAATACTATTGGCTCTCGCCCTCTGTTTCTTCCACAATAGTTACCCCACCCCACCCCCCAAAGAACCCATCATATATTTTGCCTGCCAAATTAAAGCTTGTTTCTATTTTCTTTTCTTTCCTAGATTATAATCGTAATGCAAGTCTTCCTTCACATCCTTTCTTCATTTACTTTAGCCGAAGTCCCAATCCTTTCCCTTTTTGTGCTTCCTTAAATTAGGCTGCGGTGCTCCAAGATGAAGAACCAACCTTCAGGGAAAGCTCTCCTTCGAGACCGCTTTGGAGGTTTGAATTAGTCCTCTTACTTATCAGTTCGTGCACAGAGATGTTTGAGGGGGAGGTGGCCCTCTACTTCTGTTACCATCACAACTGCACATTGAGAATCTAAGGCATGATGGCACCAAATTGTTAAATCCCACATGTTTCCACTAAGTTATCCAATAAGAAACCATGCACCAACGGTAGAAACAAGTTTTATTTCCATACAGCTGTGGAGAAATGGACAAAGTCTGGCATAGTATCCCGTCCCAAAAATGGGGCCCCAAGCACGTAAACGTCAGCAGGTTTTTAAACAAATGAGCCTTTTACATGAAAGTCAACATGATACTGTCAGTCTGTTATCAGTGGACCTCCTAACAGTGCATCATACAGCCTTGGGGTACGTTGCTTGACCTCCCCATTTGAGACCTGTACAATCTCGTTCAGCCCACCGATGTACAACCATAGCTCCGAAAAGGTCTTTTCCATTACACGTTCTTGTTCTTAGGCGGTGTGGACTTCCTATAATGATCACGCTGAACTGGAAAGTGGGTGTACCTGTACCCTGGACAGAGCCTGACATAAGATTCACACAGTATTTTGGGCTTCATTATGTGTGCCCACCAATCGGCTTCCTCACACGGCCACCTCCATAAACATGGTTGAGGTTGCAGAATCATCATGTACCCTGGCTGCAGCTTTTCCATGACACCTGTATGCCATAGCTCGTGTAGAGATAAAATACTGTCATCTAAGACTCTGGAAAAGATGTTATTTTTCTGCTGATTGGGGCAAATGTTGGTGAATCTTTGAAGCAAATCATTTCTTCCCCCCCCAGGAATGTTCGTTTTATCAGTAGGACCCTCTGTGAGGCTTCCCCTTCCAGTATTGTGGCGAAGAGAGACTTCTCCAGCACAGGGTGGCACAGGTTTCCATGACTGTGGTGCGTAATACATCAAAGGAACGGTCTGATGTCAGCTGGATCTGTTTCTTCAGCATCTCCAAAATGGGTATCTGGTCTGTTCCCCCTTCAAATCTGTAAGGAGGGACTGTGCCTTTAAGCAGGGACTGAGGTGTGTAGGCCACATAAAAACTTGGCATCTTGAAGTATTATGAGCTTGCTTAAGAGTTTCCTTCACTCCTTTCTGTGTTTTCATCCGGGGCTGCATCTTCTAATGTGACACTAGTTTTATGGACGAAGGTAGGCAGAATGGAATCCACCTTCCGCACCTCCAAATATTCCTCTCCTAACCCCTGAACTGGTTACATTCTGGACCAATGATTGGGCACTGAGGACTTCCTCTGTCTTTCCACTCCTGTGAGAAAAGTGTTCATGCTGTTGAGGAGGGGAGTAAAACCCCCTTTGGGAGAGGGATGTATCGACTGTAAGCATTATCCACCGTTGTTGTAGGTGTCTTTCATTCAGAGGTTGACTCCATTACCTCCCCAATGATCTCCTTGTGGAGAAATGTACCTTAGTTTGCTGGGTTTCATACCTTGTGGTCGGCATCTGGTGTGAGGACCTCCTCAAGAGTGCTCCTGTTCTGGTCAGCCTCGATGGTGGATAGCAGCTGTGGAGGAGAGACCTGTAGGCCTACAGGTACTGGCATTACTGGTGATCTTCAGGAAATCGTTTGTCCAAGATCCTGTCCACTACGACCTCTAGTTGATCTTTCGGCAATGTTATAAGGGTGGGCTGTGCAGGTCTTGGATTGTAGGAGATGGAGAGAGCAACTATGAATGCCCGGCAGACCCCTTTCCCCCCTTTCCTTCATCTGAGAACGTGAGCCTATTGGCTGCATCCTGCTGATGCTGGAACGGCAGTGCTGTAGTTCCCCCTACAATGACTTTGGGTCTGCAGGTATGAACATCAGGGTGTGTTGTGTGTATGCTCCTTACTCCCCCGGGTTCTGCACGTTCAGCCGCTATCTTAGTATCAAAGTGCTTGGAGAGGAATCGGACAGCCAACTGTAGTGGCCTGATCCTGCTGTCTGACACACTTGGCGGGGTTAGTCTACCCATCTTGTGGTGCTACTGCACCATTTAAGTAGCTATGCTGCCCAGACATGACACAAATAGGATTGAAGGGGAATAGAGTGCTTTTGTACCCTCTTCGTAACTCAAAAGGGCTAGAGATAACAGGTGGGAGCACCCACTGAAGTTATTTAAATGTAAATAAGACTGGCTATTCTGGTGGAGATACCAGTAATGAGTGTTAACTGTGACAAGGAACGAGGAAGGGCTGATGATAGCCACTTGTTCCCAGGCGTTTTGCAGTAAAGAATATGAAAGACTCTAATTGAGAGTAATGAAGCACATGTAGGATGAAGCAAATGTATTCAGGAATAGATTAAGATGACATATGTTGTTGTTTCCTACAAAAAAATGATAAACAAAATGTTTCTAAAAATGTGACCACATTTGTCTCCCACTGTGTGGGTCAAAAGGATGCTTTATACACTATTATTTGAAAGTTGCTCTTTTGGAGAGCTGGAGAGTGATTCTCTCCACAGCACTCTTCATTCATTTGGTAGCAGCTACAGATGTTAATCTGAAAATGTGATTCTTGCTGTTTCATAGTTACATTGAACGAATGGTCAAATCCCTGGCATCTTCTTGTTCTTTTTCTCTCCGACCGTAATGTGTGTGAAGTTCTTATGTGCTTCACAAACGGAGTGATTCATGAAACATGACCTCCTTGTGCAAGCACATAACAAGAGCAATCATATGCTTAACAACCTGCATCTAATTTCACAGATCACCTACCCAAAAGAATGATCTTGGCAACGTAAAAAAGGATTGAAAGACCTGCATTCGTTCAGCCCTGTTGGACATCAACCTATTTAAAATGTGTTTCCTTATAGTATAGCAAATGGATTAAATTAAATAAGTAATGAGCAACGCTCTTCTCCTTTCCTGTAATTTTAAGGAGTGTTTTTGTGTTGCTTTTGAAGATTTTCCTGTCTTGTTCTAAGCTTTTGATATCCTTCAAGATGCTTCATTTTTTTGAGGAAATGTGTTTGTTACAAAGAGGAGATAGTCATCCTGTTAGTTGTTGGTTCATGTTCTTTTTCTGAGGGATGGTAATGCAAAATTGTCAGTCTTTGGAGTTGGAGCACATGAACAGAGGTACTGTGTTGCCAGCCAGCCTGTTCTCTGAGAATGGAGATCGTGTGCTCAGCAGGGTGCGAATTGACCTGTACTACGAAGGCATAGGTTTGTGCAGTCAAATAATAGTTGCAAGTTCATTGAACTGATCCCAAAAGACTGCTTATGTGAATCCACAGGAGGAATACTTGGTCCTGTGAGGTACCATTTGCGTGCCGTCCTTTTCTTGTTAACTTTGCTTCAAAGCAAAGATTTTCAGATATGAACAATATTCTTCATTAAACCATGTAAAAATCCCTGGGCCTCTGTGTTTCATTCTTAAATACTGTGCCAAATCCCAGGATGCTGTCGCTGCTTCCATAAGACAAGCCCCTTCCCATGACGCCAGGGAGGTCAGGCTGCTACCCGATAGTCCTCCTAGGGGTCGTACTCAGCAGGAGGATTTTCTGGCGAGGGGAAAATCGCAATGGGACCAGTGACCACTATTCGGGGAGAACACACAACACCTACACCTCTCCTTCAATCTCTCTCTCTCTCTCTATCTCTTTCTCTCTCTCTATTATCCTCTTCCATGTGTTTCTGTAGAGCTACCGAAATAGAAATCATGGAGACTAGGAAGAATAGGCAGAAGTTGAAGGAACTGATGTGGAACACCACTGAGATGAGTAAGAGCTGCAGAACCCTATCGAACCAACCAGAGGTCTAGACAACAAGAACTGAGTAAGACGAGCCTAGTGCTAAGAAGGATGGAAGGACTACCAGCAAGAGTACATCTTCCCAGGAGGAGCCGAGCGGCTAGAAGCCACCCTGCTTGTGGTCAAGAGGTGGCCAAATCGGGCGCAGAGGCAATGTCCTTTTTTTGGTTTGCAGTTGGCAGACCGAAAAGAGTACTGGAAGAATGTGAGCAGAGCGGGAGCAAGCCTTCGAACCGCCTGGCTGTGGAGAGAGACTCCAACCACCCAGCCTGTACCGCTGTGTTGCCATAGAGGGAGAAGAGCCCATAGTAAAGAAAGAACGCAGGAAACAGAATGGAACAACAGGCATGCTCCTTTCCTGGCTAGAAGCCCAGTAACCGGGTTCTTTAACCTATCACTGCAAAGCCGCCGCAAAGAGGGCAGAGCCCGCAAGAGAGGATGCGAGGAACTGACCAGAGCTTCAGGAGCGCTTCATACCTGCAATGAAGACCTTAGAACGAACCCAAAGGTAACAGGGTAGTTGTGGAAAGCAGGAAAGATTCATGAAGACCCAGAACCAGGTTCTTGGAACCGTATTCATTGGCAGAGACTATCTTAAAGAGAGGGAGTCAAGAGAACGCCTGGTAGGGTAGTGAACCAGGTAAATCAGATACAGAAGATAACGTAAGGGTCTGGCACCCACTACCAAATTGAAGAGTAATGCAATCCCTCTTCCACGGCACTGTACCTGACAGGGGTGTGAACCAGGTCTGTCAACGGGGGTCTGAGACCCATACACACAATAAGGCTGAGAAAGGCCAGGAAAGTGAGACACTTCAAAATGAGGCAAGATGGGGGTTTCTTTTGATTTATCTTTTGAATAAATGTTTTTGCCAACCACTATGCCACCACTGTGTCAGTCCTACTTTTGCACCCTTACAATACAGACCTAACAAAGTAAAACATCTGTAGCGTTCTTGCTAAAAAATTACATTGTGTTCTGTAACTGCGGGTTTTGGGCTTGATTATTGCACAGTTCATAGATGGTCCAGGAAACCCATAATGAAAGTGTTGACATAATATGTGGGAGCAGGTGTCCTCAGCATAGAACTGCCCAAACCAGCTACATTGTCAAATAACACACTCAATTCAAGTATAAGCACCTTAAATAGAACGCTTCCTGTACATCTTCCCCACCATAATAATTCCAATGAGTGTCAGAAACCATTCTCTAAAATATACAGAATCTCCCTTGCATCTACAGTCCCTTGAGTCCTAAATATCCATTCAGGGATATGATATGATCAGTCATTTAGAACGCATCTGTACACAAGTGTTTCTAGGCGCAACAAGGAAAGGAGGACAGAAGGAGGACAAAACAACAATCTTACTAGATCTTGTGTCAGTCAGATCACGCAAGTCCGGGGGGATGGAGTGGGAGAACTGCCAGGAAGGAGGGGAGAGTGCAAAGTAACTAGTAAGTGCAGCCAGGAGGTGGCTCGTAAGTGCAGAGAGTTTGGGTACTGTAGGGTTGCAGATACAGTCCCTTAAGTGGTTGGGTGGCCCGGAGGCAGTGCAAGGGCAACCGGTCATGCAGGAGCCTGGTCCCGTAAGTTCAGAGGGTGGCCAGGTAACCAGTATGTGCAGCAGACGGGGACATCAGCAAGGGAAAGGGAGAGATGATACCAATGGAGTGAAATTGCACTTGTGAGATTTGAAGTTTAAGTGATTAGCTGTACCTATTCCCATCCTAGCTTCCTTACCTTTTGGTTTACTCTCCTATGCCCACAGAGAAAATGTGAATTATTTGCTTGTGAGAATTTGAGGATGTTGCTTAAGCAGTGTCTTATTTTTGTACAATAATTATTTATATTTTGAACTAACTACACATTTGTCTTCTTCTTGGTTTAGGTGCAATGAGGCTTGTAAACATTCTGACTTCCATTGCATCACCATTGATCTTCATATAGTGCCTCCTATGTTTACAGGTATGCCATGAGAATATTTGCCTTTGTTGTGTGTGTCTTTAACTGAGCACAGTTTTCCCGTTGCTCAAGAAAATCTGGTAAGAACCTGCCACATAAATGTCATCTTTTTGTTAAAAACAAAAATCAGTTTAATTTTCACGTTTTCTACTAACTTCGAACCCTTCCATGCAGAAAGTATCTGCGTTTCACAGAGAGCGCCTTCCATAAATTGGTGTTTTTGTCACATTCCTCACACCTTTGCCTCATAGATAAGGGTAGAATTGCTGTCACCTCAGCTTTACCAATGCCATCTGTTTTATGTTCTGCTATGTCACAAACCACCCTCTCCACGTCTGCTTTTGCTCTTCTTGGTACAGCATTTATCAGCATCAGTGACCTGTCCTGCACAAGGGTGTTTTACTCCATATAATGTGCTGGTCTTAACCAAGATTTTAGAGAACCTATTCAGCCCATTGCACCTTCAGCTTGAAATGTGGGAGGTGGGGACTACTGTAGATGATATTTCTTGCATAAGAACAGGTCCTCTGGCACAGAGGGACATTTCATACTCCAGTCTGCTGGGAAATACTGGACAAATAAGCTTCTTGGCAGTGAGATCATGGTTTATCATGCATCTTATTCCTAAAAGTGTACCTCCACCTTGCATGTAGAATTTTAGAGGGGTTGGTAGGTGCCCCAGATAAGTGTGTGTGTTTATAGTGGTCTTCTATAGTGTACATCTGTCATTTTTGCAGCCTGGCGGTGTGTGGCCTTACAAGAAAAGAGGCTGGGGGTTGTTAATGGGACAGATGGAGGACCAAATGTGACTTGCCAGACAGAAACTTTGTTGTGTCTTGTGGAGACTGGAGATTCAAAATTTGATCATTTGGAATTGGCGCTGCAAGGACCTAGTTTTGGGGGGGGGGTGCGGGGTTGAGTGTGTGTGTTTGTGTGCATGTGTGTCTGTCCCCAGTGAAGTTTCTCCATTGGTGTGTTGTGTTTGTAAGTTTAAGGGTTGGTTGTGTGAGTAATGCAAGGTGGAGAGAGATGAAATGGGTTAATGGTTAGGCAAGAGCAGACTTATCTGTTTTTTTTAAATTTTTAAGTGTTCGGTTATCGTCTTCATTAATGACGGATCTTGCACTTCCAGTTTGGTTGAAGGGGCGGGAACGCCAATCTGAAGGAGTCTGATCTTCTGCACTTCTTGGCTGGTGCCATGTTTGCAGCTCTTTTCACATTTGTGACAATCTGTCTGAATTTATTTAGAGGTGGTAAGGAGAATGATCTGATACTCTGATTTCCCATAGTCCTTGTCTAACGAGTTGTTAGTGGATTTGTGGCATTTTCATGTAATTTTGTGTGGAGTAGGGTTGTTCTATTTGCTTGATGCTACTGAGAAGAACTGTCTTGTCGGCTAAGGACCCTTGTGCGGGTGTGAGGTTTATAGCCAGGGTTTTGAGGATTTTCTGAGGGTAAGATAGTTTACTCCTGTGTACAGACACTTGAGAATCAAATTCAAGGGGTTAGTTGAAATGGAAGGAGGAGGATCCTTTGTGGCATTTTGGGCACAACTCTGCATCATATCTTTGCAGTCTTGCTAGATCAAAGTGTTCTCAGTGGTTCATAGTAGGTCAACATTTTGCATTGTATTTTAGGTCCCTGCTGTTGAAGGCTCTGTGGCCAACGTACGTAACGTTGAATTGAATCCTTGATTTACTTGCGATCCATTGCAGTGTTGGGGGGGTTGGAGGGGGGGGGCATGATGCGTTTGTGTTGTTGAAGTCTCAAAACTCTAGATGTCCCATTTTGGTCATCTGGGAGCGCAAGGTAAACACTGTTGGCATTAGCTACACTTGAAAATACTAGAGTAATCACTGTCATGGCTGTGTGTGTGTGAAGGTAAGCTAAGGCATTGTGTCAGAGCGTTGAGAGTTGAAAGCAGCAGCTCTGTGCAATGACTTTAACCTGTGGTTGGAGTGTGAGGTTGCTGAGTTAAGATACCTAGGTTTATGGCTTTTGTCATCGGCACTGGGCAGAATCCCCTTTCCTCAGGCCAGGGGATTTAGTGGAGGTTGGTGGTGGGGTGTCCCAAACCACAAGCTTGCTGTTGGGTGTCAAGCTTGAGTCGGTTTGCAGTCATCCAGAAGTCGATTTTTGCAAGGCATCTGGTAAGATCTAGTTCGTTTGAGGGCTTGATTGTGAACTTGTAGGGGATCTGAGTTTCAAGCGTAGTGGAGTTTGTGAAAACTCATTTATTGATGCATTCCAGAAGCGGCACCATGTAGGAGAGATGGTAAACTGGATCATTGTGGTGCTTCGTATGTTAGTTTGTGGGGGCATGACCTGAATGGTGTAATTTATGTTGTTTCTGTCCTGTCACTAAGGAAGCCGCTCCTTTTTATTATATGTACCCACTATCTTTGTCAGGATCACATGGCTGATGGTGAAAATATAAAAGAAGATAGTTGCACCAGACAATTTGGCTTCTGCATTGCTCTCAAGGGTGCCCCATATAGAGCATAGTGTGGATTCCGGTCCCCCTCATTTGTCCGAACCCATATTGGCACAGTGCCGAAGCAGACAGATCATCATGGCAGAGGAAGAGCGAAGGCGGAAGCAAAGAGGAAGGTCTTGTGGTGCTCCCGGAACCTAAGATTGCTCTCCTCAAGTTTCAGCGTGGCAGGGAGGTTGTTCCCGAGGGGGCGGGGGCGGCAGCCAAGGAGCGAGATCTACCACGAACTTGTTGCTTGGAGAAGCGACTGACCCTGAGGGAGTTGGAGGAGCGAAGAGCTCAAGTAGGAAGATATTTAAGGAGGGAGAGTTGAAGGTAGTTTGGCCCAAGAAAGCCTTGTGGACAATCGATGCAAAGGGTTTTGAATTTAATCCTTGCAGCCACTGGGAGCCAATGAAGAGATTTCAGGGCTGGGGAGATAGGATCCCTGGACTTGAGGCCAAGGACAAGTCTTGCAGTGCTGTTCTGGACGAGTTGCAGAGGGCGGAGAGTAGAAGCAGGCAGCTTTAGAAAGAGGCTGTTGCAGTAGTTGATTCTGGAGACAACCAGAGCTCTAGAACAGTAAGCTTCTGGGGGAAGGAGAGGAAAGGAAGAATACCTCTGAGGAGGTGCAGTTGGTAGTTTGACTTCTTAGAGACATCACAGATGTGAGGAGAGAACAAGAGTGCAGAGTCGAAGATGACCCTGAGGTTCTTAGCCTCACCGTTGGGAGCAGAAAGAGGAGCCAAGGGAGGCCGGCCAGAGCGAGACAGGAAAGGAGGGTGCATGTGGTTCCTGATGAGGAGAATCTCTTTCTTACTGGCCTTAAGGCAGAGATCATTGGCGGCACACCACTGCTGTCGCAGACAGTCAGAGATGAGAGAAGGCAAAGAGGTATAAGAGGGAAGCCTGAAAATGAGCCGAGTGTAATTTGCATAGCATTGCAGCAACTTTCAAAGAGTGGCAGTGCGTTGGGCAAGGGGTGCAAGGTATTGGTCGAACAGCCAGGGAGAGAGGTTAGACCCCTGGGGAACACCACAGGTAGAGAGGGAGATTGAGGAAAAGAAGGATCCAAGTTGGACCTGGGAGGGTCGATCAGAGAGGGAAGCGGTCTACCATGCGAGGGTCTGGTCGGTGATACCCAGGTTATCACGAGATAGTTGAGTAGGATGTCATGGTTGACTGTGTCAAAGGCAGACGAGAGATCGGGTAGGATGATGACAGAAGGGGTGCCAGAGTCAAGGTTGGAGAGCAGGTCTTCACAGGTTTTCTGGAGAGCAATCTCTGTGCTTCTGGCAGCTGATGGTCATGGACACAACCAGCAGAATCAGTGTGAAGATTAATCTGGGAGATGGCAAGCTTTTCTAGGAGTTTGCCCAGTAAAGGATTGATGGAGATCGGGTGATAGTTAGCTGGGCATGAGGGGTCGGCTGTGGGTTTCTTGAGAAGAGGGTGCACAGGGGAGTGCTTCAGAGGATCGTGGGAAGGCTCCTGAGGCGAAAGAGTGGTTGCAGAAGTCAGCCAGAGCAGGAGCAAGGGTGTCAAATGTGGTCCTTGATGGTTTTAGATTCGCAGGGAAGAACCTGTTTTAACAAGACTTTCATAGATTGGACTTGTCTAGAAACCTCGTCAGGGGAGAACAGAGGAAAGGAAGAGAAAGAGGGCAGGGGGTGGCTGCAAGAGGGCCAGATTTGGCAGATAGAGAAGGGGGAAGAGTAGGAGATGTAGAGTGGAGGGTGGACCGGATGTCCTGGTTTTTCTAGATGAAATGAGAGGCAAGGTCCATGCAAAGGGCCTGGGAGGCGACAAGAGAGCTAGAGACTGCAGCAGTGTTGGCCAGCTCCTTGCAGATTTTAAAAAGTTCGTCCGAGTTGTTAGATGCCACAGAAACGCGGGCTTTGATGTGGGCTCTCTTCTTAGTTTGCACAAGGAGCCGGTGGTTACCAGTCAAATGGTCAAAAACATTTGGTCGACAGACAATTTGGTCGACACCATTTGGTCGAATGCCAAATGGTCGAATTTTTTTTTTTTTTTTACCCATTTTTTGGTTTTTTTTGGGGGGGTCCCCCCCCCCAACCCCCTTTTTTTTTTCTTTTTTATTTTTTTTCCCCCCACGAAAACCCACAAAACACATATATATATATATATAAAAAAAAAAAATTTGACCATTTGGCAGTCGACCAAATTGCAGTCGACCAGTTGACTGGACACCGGAGCCGGTATTGCCTTTGGAGCAGGTGGTAGGCCAGTTTGTCAGAGGATGTACAAGAAGCCTGCCATTTCCTCTCATCACTCCCTACACTTGTGTTTAAGGGTAGCTAGGTCGGAGTCATACCAAGAGTTGCACTTGGCTTTAGGATTCAAGCGGATCCTCATGACAGGGGCAAGTACATCAAGAGTATCGGCGATGGAAGAGTAGAGCATGGAAAGGGCTGTGTCCGGATGTGAGTCAGCCAGAGGAGGATATGGGGCAGAGAACGTGGCGGCGAAGGCCTCAACTGATATGATATGATATGGTATTTGTAACGCGCCTATACACAAGTGTTTCAAGGCGCGACGAGGCAGGGAGGGGGGAAACAAGGGGAAGACAGACAAACGATCCTACTAGGCCAGGTGTCATTCAGATCGCGCAAGTGCAGAGGTAAGGGGAAAAGGAGAAAGTGCAGGGGGAGGAGGTGGGGGGGAAAGTGCAGTACAAGGTAAGTAGCGTAATAAAATAATAAATAATAATAAAAGGGCCAGCTGGTGGCAAGTGCGAGGTAAGTGCAGAGCAAGTGCTGGGAAGGGGGCTGTAGGGATGCAGTGACAGTCCCACAGTGCAGGGGGAGCCAGGGAGGCAGTGCAAGTGGAGAGTGGCTGGGCCCTGGACCGAGGTCACAGAGTGGCCCAGATGCAGGTTTAGTGCAAACTTCAGTGGGGAGTTTAGCAGGTTTAGCAGGGGAGAGGGAGAGAGAAGGCAGAAGCGAAGAGGAAGGTTTTGAGGTGCTTCCGGAACCGGAGATGGTTCTCCTCAAGTTTCAGGGAGGCAGGAAGGCTGTTCCAGAGGGAGGCCCCTGCTGCGGAGAGAGATCTACCCCCAGCTCGTTGCTTCGAGAAGCGGCTGACCATGAGGGAGTTGGAGACGGATGAGCGAAGGGCTCGTGAAGGCAGATATTTAGGAAGAGAGAGTTGAAGGTATTGTGGCCCCAGGTCCCAGAAGGCCTTGTGGACAATGCAGAGGGTTTTGAACTTAATCCTCGAAGCCACTGGGAGCCAGTGAAGAGATTTCAGTCCTGGAGAGATACGGTCCCTGGGCTTGAGGCCAAGGACAAGTCTCGCAGTTCTGTTCTGGATAAGTTGCAGAGGGGTCGGATGACAAAGAAGCTAGGTGGCAATGCTGGAGTTGGCTTGGCCTGGGGGGGTAGAGGGGGAGAGAACCGAGGAAAGGAGGGAGTGATCACTTCAGGAGAGAGGAGTGGTGAGAGGGATGGAGAGGGGGAGTCGAGGAGATCCAAAACATCCAGCATGTGCCCTGTAGAGTGAGTCGGGTCAGAGGGGAGAATATAGAGAATCGCAGAGGTCACAAAAGAGTCCAGAGTAGGAACAGGGAGCATCCAGATGGAGATTGAGGTCACCAAGAAGGAGGAGTTCAGTGGTTGAGACCAGGAGGGAGGAGGAGAGGTCCGCCCACTCGGATAGGAAGGAGGCGATCTGACCAGGTGACCGATAGATAGTAGCCAGGGTAAGAGAGTGGCTGAGAGAGAGAGCCTGCAGGCAAGGCATTCGAAAGAGGAGTAGGTCTGCATAGGAATGACAGAGGCAAGAATCCACTCGGGGAAGATCAGGGCTGCACCATCTCTGGATGGGGTGGATCTAGGTGCGGAGAGGATCTTGTAGCCATCAGGGAGGAAAGTGTCAAAGCTTGTGACAGAGCTGGCCGTGAACCATGTGTCAGTGAGACAGAGGATATAGAGGTCAATTTCTTCCAGGAGGTGGCAGATGTCAGGGGAGTGTGGCGGCTGAGCGAGAGTTGAGTAGCAATATGGAGAATGTTGCCATCCTTAAAGGACTTCCGGGAGGGGTACAGATCAAAAGTATGCCCTGCGGAGGTGTAGGAGGTGCAGACGGAGCCCGAGGGGGGGAGAGGGGGAGAGGAAGGAGGAGAGGACAAGGTAGCCAAGGGGGAGGCAGATGGGTGAGGCAAGGAAGCCGAGGAAGGGAGAGGATAGCAGGAGATGAAAGGGAATTGATGAGGCGTGGGAAGAATCTATCAAAGAGGAGGAGGTTGACATGAGGGCCTTGGACCAAGTTTGTGCGATTCAGGTAGACATTAATGATGATGTAGAGGAGCAATCAGACATCCTCAACTTAAGCTTCGCTCTTATTCTGCCTATATGCTGGGAAACAGAGATGGCGACATATGCAGTCCCAGTAAGAGTGCCAATATCACAGAAGACATTGGAGGCAAGGTACCCATTAAGGAAGCCATCTAAATAACCACAGACCTACACATTTCTTCTGGTTCTTCGTCCAAAAGAATAATATCTAAACAGAAAAAGGAACCAGGTGACGTAATAAGAAATGAGGAGCTGACGTGTACCAAGGACGAATGAAGAGTAGTAATGTAAATATTCTCTAAGAACTTGAGAAAGGAAGGTAAAGATGAGCAGCATCTCCGGCTCGGGATGCATCTGCTCATGCTACAGAAATATTGAAAAATACATAAGTCAGTCTACACGTGTACAGGTGCTGGAAATGCAAGTAGGGAAAAGTATTCATAAAGGCTTGCTACGTAGTGAATAGATTGTGGCGATGCGCCAATGTATATACATAGGAACAGATTAACTTGGATGATCCTGTAAAACGCACTTTAGCAGGTTTATAAACTTTAAGATGCAAGAAAAGGCTTGCAGATTTTATGGTGCAGTGGAATTACTGATGGCGAGGCAGGTTGTTGAAGATTGAGATTGGCTTGGAATCAAGAAAGCTTTGATGCAATGTAAGCATGTCTGCCATGAGCATGAGAATAGAGCACGCTTCTGTTTGAGATAATATGAAAAAACACTGAAGGCTTCTAAAGTTCACCATCAAATAGTGTTTAATAGAGCACAAAGCTCAAAGAGTGGTCTCCTAGTCACGTTGTGGAGATTGAGATATCCTGTGTCGGGCTGTACCGAAATTGAGGAGGTACAGAGCGTTCTCAGGCAAAGTGCACAACTCCAATGCCAAGTTCAAAAGTCAATTGGATGACACATCTTAGAAGTGTTGACAGATAGGGGGTTAAGTAAAGGGGAGACATGATCATGCCGAGCTTTCATGCACCTGGGATGAAAGCCTGTGTGCTGCTAGCATGAGGAACATTCTAGAAGGGTGCATGGATACCAAACCAATCATAGAGAGGCGTCTAATGAGGAACCCTATAGTTTGTGTAACCAATGAATCGTTGTGTATTTAGTGACGATGACTAGGACTAGTTAGTGGGGTGGGCTTAGAATATCCACCTGACGTAAGTTACCCAATCGCTTGGCTATATAGAACGTGTACTTAGACATTCACGGAAAGCCAGTCATGGGGGGGATGATAAGTTTTAGCAGTTTGCCAGGTAGTCTGACGTCAGTAGTGAAAGGTTTTTAGTATGAGTGTTTTTATTTTTTTAAATGCACTGAGATCTCATGCAGTGTGGCATCGTTGGATGCCCATTGTACTCCCTTTTTTAGACAATTGATAATAAAACAAAGTGTTTAGCCAACTCCTTGAGTCATTTTGATTATTGATGTTTGAGCAAGATTCTGGGTATTGCTACCATGCCTTAAAGAACTCTTGGGAATGAGAGTTCAATGACCTTTGAGGAGTTGAAGGGGGCAAGGAGGGCCTCCCAGCGGGTGCCACGATTAATGGGAGAAGAGGAGAAGGGAGAGAGCACTGAGACCATATTAAGAGTCCATAAATCTGGTAAGGCAACGACAAAGAGGATGTCGGTGAGGGTTTTTCTGGAGGAAGCACTGGTATTGGTGTCAGCAATAGGGAGCCCAGGGTTAGAGACCAAGATATCCTTTTTGAACTTCTTCCTGCCAGATTTAGTGAGACTGGGAAGGATAGTCAATGGAAAAACAGTTAGCGAAGATAGGAGAAAAAGAGAGTGCCATGGGGTAGAGAGAGAGGGAGGGTCAGGATAGGAACAGCGAGGCAGAGTAGCACAATACAGTCACTGGGAGAAAAAGCCCACAATACAACTACAAGGCCACAGCAAGTTCTATTTTAAAGAATTTTTTTTTGTTATTATTTGTTAATCTACACGATTTTTACAAAATGAAGTATTGGACATGTCCATCAAATTGTAGCTGAGTATCACTGTCACATTTGGCCTTGAACCTTGAAGGCCTCTCAGGCTGAGCGTGTGTTTGCGACTTTGCTGAGAGAAGGTTGCAATTTACGTGTTGAAGAAATTTGAAAGTCGCAAGTAACCAGGAGGTTCTGTCGCCCGCAATCATTTTAGACCAACAGGAGTCTTTGTCCCTTATTGAAAAATTGGAGAATGTGTGCTGTAAATAATGAAGTCTAATCTGACTTGTGCCAGGGCAGGAGAGGAGCAAATGCCGAATAGACTTTCTTGCCAGAGGGATCACAGAATCGACACAGGTTGGTAGCAGACAGACTGCTAATGGCTAGAATTTCATTTGTTTGAAGTAAGTTAAGTCTAGCTCTCAGCAAGGTGTCACAAGCCTGCTTGACGGAAACTTTTTAAGGAACGGTTGAAGTTTGTTTAGTTTCTTTGTGTTGCTGTGAAGGTGGGTCGTCAGTTTGTTATTCGCAGCCACTTCCACATCCTTTAGTCTCTTCACTGGGGTTCTTGTGCAGTTCCTCTTCGTCGCTTGCGATTGAAAGCAGTGTGTCTAGATTCGTCCTGGTCCAAAGGTTAAGCATCTTGCAGCTAGTGCCTAGGCTTTCTTGGTGTATCAAGTTATAAATTGAAGGCTTCTTTGACATCCTGCACTTCCGAAAGAGCATCAGTGCGTTGCATTTGACCGTGCCTGATAGCGACAGCAAGCTAAGTTCCTGTCTAATAGAGACTACAGAAGTGGAGTTTGGTAAGCCGAGAACTGATCTCCAAAACATGGCCTCAAGTTTGCACCAAAGTGTTGTTGGTATATTTGGCATTGCATCTGCTCCAAATATCAAAGCTGGGACCACTTTCATTTTGTAAAAATTCAGCACCGTGATCATAGCAAAGCGTTCAAATTTCTTGTCAATCGCCTTCCCTTGTGCGGCCAGTTTTTTGGTTTTGTCTCTTAAGGAATCTTGCATAGCAGTCTAATGCTTTGAGCTGTCTAGTATCACCCCAATGTACCTGAAGTCTTGCACTTTTTCTATGGGCCGACCTTGGAGGCCCAGAAAGGTCTTTTCTTTTTCTTTTGTCGCTGCCAAGATCATGAATTGTTTTTTTTCTCATCAATTTCCAAGTTGTTGCTCGAAATATATTGCTGTAGGTTGTTGAGTTGGCGCTGCAAGCCGATTTGTTTGTGGTCAAGGAGGATTAAGTCATCCACATACAACAGCCGATTAATCAGTGTTTTGCCCATTTTCGGTGGAAAAGTACAGGCTGTTGTTCCGGAGTCTTTGATGTCCCCCATGAAGGCCAAGAATAGCGCCGGAGCCAGCGGACATCCCTGCTTCACGCCTCTTAATGTTGGTATCTCAGGTGAGAGTAGCCCTTGGTGGTTTAGCCCTACTCTCATGTTGGTGTCAGTGTAGAGGGCTTTAATTGGTTCTAGGAGTGTTGGCCGTCAGTTCCAAGTCGCTAGTTTAGCCCAAAGACAAGATCTGTCCACACGGTCAAAGGCCTGGGTTAGGTCAATGAAGGCAATGAAGATTCGCGGACCACCTGCCAGGACCTTGCTCTTTAGAGCGCTTATCATAAGGATGTTCGCTGAGGTTCCCAGGTCCTTGAAACCTGTTTGTAGGTAGTCGTCACACGAGGCATTTTTGGCCAATTCATTGAAGTCTCTTGGGAGCATGGAACAAAAGACCTTCCCGATGGAGTGCAGCAAGACGATAGGTCGATAGTTGCAGGGTTGCACTTGTTACCTTTTTTAAAAATGGGAACAACTGTGGCTGATTTCCACGATGGAGGGATCGACTTCAATTCCGCACATCTGCAAAATATTTTGCCAAGGAGGTCAGCCCATTCCGACGGGAGAGCCATTTGTAATTCCGTCCGGGCCCGGCACTCTAGAGTTCTTTTTTTGATCAAGGTTCTTATTTCTTCTTCATCTTGACACACCCAGTTTGACGGCTCCGGACTGGGAGTTTGTTTGAGGGGGATTGGGTGGGTGTTGGAACAAGGTCGTTAAAAAGTTTACCCAAGTTGACTCTCTGCTGCTGGTAACGATGAATGACTCTGTAGCTGGTGATGTCATCTTCAGTAAGGACCAAAATTCTCGACTATTGTGGCCACTTATAGCCCTTAGTATGTTTTCAGCATCTTGTTGTTATAAGGCTATGCAGTGACTTTTAAGAAACGCTTTATATCCTCGAGTAGCTTCAATGGCTGCTGATGATGCCAATCGCGTAGCATAAGATATTGCTTTCCGCTTTAGTTTTCTCAATTCTTTTCTTTTGGTGACTAAGGTTTTATCGTACACATGTTTTTTGGCACTGGAGGACGATGCTTGTGCGATGCCACCTGTTTGACTATCTACCCCTACCCTCTACAATCAGCTTTTGAAGATTCTGTGTAGACCTGCGCTAAGTATTTGGACGTCCAGTCTCTTATTGAGGCGGCAAACATTTTTCATCTTGTGCATTGGGTGTTAGATTCCAGCTGAAAAGGGGTCCTTGTGGTTGGTGCAGATCTCGTGGGCCAGAAAGTTGATAGGAGATTATAGTCGCTTGCGTAAGTGCATATGACCTCGAAAGACATCATAACTTGAAGTAGCGGGCACGTGCCAAAAATGTAGTCAATTGTAGCTCTTGAGGCTTCACGTTTCCATGCGGGCAAGCGGTTGGTGTTGGGAAACGCCATATCTAAGTTGTGTAGCTCACGTGACTACATCAGGTTCGTCCATGCAACCCCTCTCTGCACAGTTGCGGAGGACTTCACCTGAAGAGTAGGTTAGTTTGGGCTGAACATATCGAATTGATGTCTCCACATATCGGGAAGTATGGCGTCAGGTGGACTGCTATTGCCTCGACTATAGCTTCTTCTATCATTTCTAAGTATTGACGGGCGTCGATCACAGCTGGGTTCCAGTATGTGTTTGCGATGATAATCGTCGATGTGATGTCCGTTGCTCCATTGTTGTCTATATTTGCCCATTTTGCCTTAACCATGAGCAGAGATTGATTGCTAATAAGCGTTTCTTCCTTGGAGATCCCACTTCCATGTCGACAAGCCGTCAGTATGCCCGATGAAGGGCGACCCAAGGGTCCCTTTTTTGCCAGCAACAGAATGATTTCGTACCCCACTAACGTTGGAACTTAATTAACCAGGTCTCTTGTAGAGACTGAGTCCTAGCTGTCAAGTGGGAGTGACCCCTGGTGTTCCACGAGCACAACCTATGGAGTTCCTTTGGTCTTTAGCGGGTGGATTGACTTGTTGGTTGAGCTCCGGAGCTGAGAATTGCTATCTTTTTTGCTGGATAGTTAGTACTTTCGGTAACCAAGACCACAAGCTTTGTGTAGAAGAAGACGCCTTGTCTGATATCTCCTTAGTGGCCTGCTTATCAGGCATGGTTTGCGTGATGGTTCTCGTGGTGGCTGAGTGGATACTGAGATGGTCACTTTTGTTGGTTTTTGAGGTGCTGACCCTGGCTATCAAAGTTACTTGGATTAAGTTGCTTCTTCGCTCCTTGGTTGATGCTTTTGTGTAGTTCTCCTCGGGGCATTCTTTTTCTTTCGAGGGGGAGATGTTGGCACAGTAAGCTGTAGTCTCATTGTTCAGATCCTGAGACACCATCTTTCGCTGTCGCCGATGTTGAGGGCGGTCAGGGCTATGTGAAGCAAGAGCAGTGAAGTTGACTGGTTTTGGCTTACTCTTTTGACTGCCCGGTCTTGTTATGGAAGATTCTGTAATATCATAACCCATTTTTAACAGTTCCTTTGTTTCCTCTCTAAGAGTCTTTACTGTTAATGAGGCGATGTACAAATGAGCTGAGGATTTGTGGTGGTTCTGGCTGGGGTTTACGATGCGTAGATCGTCCGATTTAATATGCCGCGAGTTTGGGATGTAGCTGAATAGAGAACACCGATCTTCGATTTAGAATTACTTCGTTGTTTCCTGGGATTTGCTCCAGCTTCAGGATCCATTTGGTGTCATCCCGCTTCGCGACTACCTTTATTGTAAGTGTTCGTTCTGGATATGTAATGCACCCTTCCGGTGCTATTATTTGAACTTAAGTATTTTGATGAGTCTCTAGAGTTAGGGGGCTCTTGCTGTTCACTTTGCGAAGGCAGGCTTTTCTTGCGGTGTCATTGTGTTGCTGTCTGCCACCTGAACTGGTGTCTTGTGCCGTCTCTTTACGCTTCGGTGACCGTGTGTCCGAGGCTTGAGGCGAGAGGGCTAGGTGGGGGTTATTGCACGTTACTTTCCGTGATAGTTTTTTGGATCGGTCTTCCAGGGTGTGGAAGGCGTCTTCTACTCCCTCTGCCTCCTCATTTGGGCTGAAGTTAAAGGGACGAGTGTGATTGCCCAAGGGCGACGTGGGTCCCTTCGCTGTCCTCAGTTCAGAAGGCGATTGGTCGTTGTGGTGTAGACTGATCTTCATCAGAGCTTTATTCTCGAGGAAGTCGTCTATTGTTCTCTGTGAAGTGGAGGAGTTCTCTGTTTTGTTGTTTGAAAGTGTTGACTCTGCGTGGGCCTCTTTAGAGGTAGATTTCTCAGTCAAGGAGACGGATCAAACAAGGACTTTCGAGTTTACTTTATTGGGGCCCATAGGGGGTCGCTTATGTAGAAAAACGGGCTCCAGCGACTTTGTTTGTTATCCCCGATGTTGACGCCAGGTTTTTTTCCCCTTGGCGTTACTTGAGCAGGGCTTTTCTTTAGTGCCTCGTAAGGCGATTGGCAATGAAGGTGTCTCCACTCTATTTTCCACGATGGACTCTACGGTTTGAGTCTTTGTGTGAGTGTCTTGGTTGGTTAACGTTGAGTGAAGAGACTGTGCTGTATTGGTGTCGTTTGAGTTGCTTAGGGCTCTTTGGTTGTCGACTGTTAGGTTGATCATTATTGGTGTTTGGGTTCCTGTCTCCTGTGAGGTCGCCACTAATGTTGCTAGTTCCAAAGGCGCTAGTGCAAACGTGGACGTAGGATCAAGCGTTAAGGACAGTTTTTTTCCTTTGTCTTCAGTTGCCATGATGTAAGCCTCAAGGAAAATGAGTTTGCTATGGATCATGGCTTGTATTGACGTGTGGCCTTTAAAGGTGTCACTGACGGCTTCATATAGCTTGGTGAAAGGAGCTAGCGCGGTCGTGACTGCCGACATTGAGAGAATATCTACTTTCTTTGTCAGGGTCTCCGAAGGTGCTAATTCAGTGGGGTGAGCGTGTCTTCCTTTCGTCGGAGAATCTGGCCAAATTGGAGAATGAGACGGGCGCTGTGGATTACAGGCTCTATGGGAATCCAAAGAGTTTCTTTGGTTTGGGACCGTGTTTGAAGAGTCCCGTGGGAATTGCTCACGTGGATGTCTATGGAGGCTATCTTGCCCCCTGCGTTGAGCTTCTAGCCGTGTATGGTTTTGCCGTAAGGAGCGGCACGTTGGCACTCGCCTCTAGCATCAGGGAGGCTTCTCTAGGTGAGTGTGGAGCATCTGCTTGGGCTCTCCAAACCGGAGGGAGAGCAGGTTGGGCCTACAGGGTTTCTTCCTCTTCTAGTTCAGAGATCAAGACCGCCGTTGCTTGGGCAGGCTCTCCAGTGATAAAGGGGGCCGCTTCAGGCACTTCGAGGAGGGTAAGTCGTTTGAGTCTGTTGTCTTAGGAGAGGAAGCTAAGTGTGGCGCAGGTGGCGCTGGTGTGGCCGCGCCGTTTGCTGGTCTTGTAGAAAGGGGACTGATGACGTCTTCCCTCCCTAGGGGCCGTTATTTTTTGGTTGTCTGCATGGACAGCACAGTATCTGGAGTAGATGGTGCCTTGTTGTGTATTGTGCCACCCTCAATCCTTTGTAGTTTTGTGAGCGGCAGGCATTCTTTAACTGCCTCCAGAATTTTCGCATCAGAAAGTTCTTCACAACGAGGGTTCCTAACCTTGTATCTAATGTGGAAGAAGTCCATTAGACTGTTGCATAGGTGTGGGGGCTTATTAGCCTTTTTTATGGTTGAAGACGTTGTGACTTTTCCCCCTTTGTGTGTTTATACGACTTTTTTGTTTTTCGGCAACCCTGATGTTGTTTTTTCTTGCAGTTCCCCTTTACAGGGCACAGAGATCTTGTTTTATTCTCACCCATCCAGAGGGTGTCTTGATTTCTTTGTTGCTTTTTGTTATTGGGGATGTGTTTTATAGTACTCTGGGGTGGGGAGGAGGCTGAGGTACCCGAGTTGGGGATGCCCAGCAAAGGCTCACCTTCGGGATCTGGTGTTAGAAGGGGCTCCGTGTGCACCAGAGCCTTCACAGTTAATGCGGATGAAGGAAGCGGGTCGAGACGCCCAATGGGTGGGGCGACCGGGGTCTGCTGTTGCGGCTGTCATGTCTGTGGTTCCGTTCCGCATTGGAGACGCTCGCGACCTGATGTGCGTATCCACCCCGGCCAGGGGCTTCGCTGGAGGGGGTCCGCTGCCGCTCATCAAGCGGCCCCATCTTTGAAGTCAGACGTTCACCGACAGCCCGCCCGTCGCCCACCAGAGAATCATTGCCTGGGCAGGCCCCACCCGCCTCGTCACACGAGGGCCCCCCTTCAGGTGCCACTGGTGAGTTAAGCGGGACTGGGTGGCCTGAAGCGGGTGGGCCCGGGCAGGTGAGTTGACAGCGGCAAGGACAGCCGGTGTCGGGGGGGGGGGGGTGGGGAGTCGTCGGCAAGGCTGGCGACTCCTTGTTGGTGTTCATAAGCAGGCTTACTCTAGCAGAGGTAGGCGGGGCGAATAAGTTGGTGTTGCATGCCAGGGAAAGTTCTATTGGTTTACCTCTGAAAGTAATAGTAGTCCGCTCTCCCTTCTTGGGCTTTGATGGCAGAGACTCTTCTGGTGTGATGCGGTCTGTGGTTGCACCGGGGCATGCGCTCATCAGGCAGCGTCCATCATCCTCTTCATCGGGGGAAGTAGTACAGGTTACCGTCCTGTCGGCCATGACTGCAGGACTGCCACTCTACGTCCACTCCGCGGTCAGAAGGAGGCTTTATGTGGGTCCTCCCACACGGTGTAGAAAGCAGAGAAAGACAGGAGTCCACAGCAAAGCTTCAGGGCAGACTGCAGGACTGCCACTCTACGTCCGCTCCAAGTTCAAATTTCTAGCAGGAGGTGAAACGCAGCTAAATTCGAATTTCTAACAGTAGATGAAACACAGCCAAGTTAAGATTTCTAGCAGTAGGTAAAGCACAGTGCAACTAGAGGCTGTAAGCGTGGGAGACAAGATAAGATGGGGAGAAGGAGGGAAAGTCAAAGGGGTAGGAATGTGACCAGTTGGAGGGGACTATCCCATTTTTATGGAGGTGAGGTAGACACGGTAGTCCAGGTTCCACTGAAAAGTGTGGGAGCAGCATCACGAGTGCTCCAGTGATGGGGGTGCAGGAACTCCACCTCACAGCGGACAGGGAGCAGACGGGGGCCTTAGTTGTGGCCCACTTCTACAATTACTTTTAGGAAGAGGCACAACCTAATCACAGGTGAGTAATATACCTTCACATCTATTTTCTGTTAGAATGGCAAAACAGTTTCTAAGGAAAGAAATATGTTAAATATACTTTTGAGAATAGTGCTTCACACATCCAAGGTAAGTAAGAACTTTTGTAACAGTTCACTCTTACAGTTACAGTTTCCAACCAACTCTTTTACAAGTAAATAACTTTTAAACACTTATTTTCTTTTCTAGGCAAAAGGCCCAATACCTAAAAAGTATTTCCCTTATTCTTGGAACATGAGTGTTCTCTGTGGCAGAAGGGACGCCACTAGGATCTAGTGACCACCAGACAGTGTCAGAATAGGTTCTTAAGTAGCAAAGGTCAGAGTTCTTCAGGAGGACTGGGCAAGCAGGTGAGTATTAGAGGAGGGTGCAGGGTCATCACAGAAGACACCCCAGCAGGAGTTTGGCGGTGGACTGGGTGCACTGGCCTCCCCATCACAGAAAACACCCCACACTTTGCAGGAATCACAAGAGACTTAAGTTAAGTACATAACCAAGCCAACACAGTACCTCCGCATTGAAGAAGATTTTGCAGCAGGGGGGCTTCAAGGTCTGCAGCCAATAACCCAGTCAGTGGATTCCTTGTTGTGATGACTGAAAACAGGACCTTAGAAGAGACTCTGCAGCAGGGATCAACAGAGAAGGCTCTAGGCAAGGTTTTCCTTGTGGCTGAATACGGCTCTGTGGATTTGGCGCCTTTTACAGGAGCTCAGAAGACAGAATATCGTGGTTGAATTTTCGTCATTGCAAAGGTCCAGCACTCTATTGAGGAGACTTTTCAAACTAGATTCATGTCTCTGAAGATACACCAGGATGCCCACGAAGTTTGAGTGAGATTCAGAATTTGGAAGACGGTGCACCGCATGCAGTGTACAAGTAGGGTCTCATTGGAATCTATTGAGGGAATGTCACAATGTCCCAGCAGACTTTGGTGAGAAAGAAGCAATACATGTAAAAAAAACCTGGGGAAGAGACAGGGGAGCTATTTTACCAATTTGGAATTTGTAGCATTGCAGACCAGGTTGGTTGTACATGTCAAAAGTAGTCTAGTAATTGGACAGACTAAATATGCTGTGGGCTGCTTTTGGGCAACATTAATCAAGCCTTGTGTCTCATATAATATGTGGTCCTATTTGAGAAGAAAATCACGGCTCATTTAGGGGCAATTATTTGGTGCATTTGTAGGCAAATCTATGCCTATTTGTGTGTCATTTCACAGGTTTCGAAGTTGAGGGGAGCTGTGAGCTATTTAGCTCCTGCTTGTAACCTAGAAGAGCCTGGTTAACTTGACACCAACAGTTACTAGGAGCTACTTATTATTGGCTCTCCAGGCCAACTGATGCCGAACAAACCCACCTTTGAGAATGTAACTGTGCACTAGGGAACATCTATAAATAAGTATTCAAACTCCTCTATACAGTTTTTAAAGCACAAGGTATCAGAAATAATGGACGCAGTTATTCGTTTGCATTTTATGTAGAAGTTCGGTTTGCAGACCACTATGCACTAGCTCCTTGTTCCCCAGTGGTAGGTCGTAGTCAGTCACTGATTACAGTTAGATACCCAGGAGCAGCTTTTGGCTCCTGGTTATCCAATCTTCATTTCAATCCATGTTTCTTGGTAGTTTTGGGGGTTGTTGTGGGTGTTCTACAATTTACAGGCAGCTGCCTACAGAAAGAAAATATCCTGTCTGAATGAATGCTCTAGTTTACAAAACTCATACATTCATTCTTATAAATCAAATATATTATACATTTCTAGACATAAAATGCAATGTGTTTCCAGGTTGCCGCTTGTCGGCTTCCCTAGCTCTTCAAGATTTCCATCAACAATATGCAGTTCAATAAACTTTTGACTTATTGAATAACGGATCATTCTCTGTGTTTTATTTTCTCCAACATCAACGACAAGTGTTTGTATCAGAGAAAGGTTTCAAATGAACATTCAGTTGGAGATTCTCTCAAGCCACTTAGAATTATTGGTGTCTGTGAACAATCAACTTCTGCCCTGCAGGAGTACAACAATAAGTAGAGGCTAAACTGCTTTCTCAGCCCTCACACTTCTACAAAACATAAATGAACGAAATCCTAATGGTAAAACAGGCACAGTTAAGAGATACCTCATTCTCCTTTTTTGGTAAAGTGGGCCGAGGGAAGGCTGTACTCTCATGCAACCCAAACCGCAAAATAGAACAGTCTGAAAATAAAGAAATTATGTATATCACTACAAAAACCCATTCCTGTAGAAAGAACACAGAATATGCAAGATGCAGCACTCTGGTTAATGGGACAAGGGGAGAAAAGGCAATAAAAACGGCAACGCTTTTTGGAAAGGATATGTTCTTGAAGGCAAAGGGGATTAAAGTAACCTAGCCAAAAATGGACCAGGGGAGCTGTTAATCTGGCAAGATTTGGGCTCAAATGCGGCAGTTGTCCAGATGCAAGCGGATGTAGATTCTGGGTGAAAGTGAAGGTTGCTGCAGTTTGAAACGGTGTAGATTGTGAAGATCGCCAAGTTTGGATAGGCGGTCGAGGTTTGACAGTGGACAGGCTGATGTCAGGATGCACAAGGTGAATCGATTCCATACTCGAAGGGCGCAGCTGGAGAAGCACACCAGGGTCGTTAGGCCGGGGACTGGATCAGCAACAAAGAGTAGGGTGGTTTGAATAGCAGTTCCAGCACTGTATGTGTGGCAATACTACTTTGTCCGAGCTGAGGCAACAACATGCTTCATCAGGCACTGCGCGGTGGTGAACTTGTTTGAACGTGCGATTTGAAGGTCGGAACGTGCCAAAGGCAGTGCCGGAGGATCATGTTTGTTTGTTTGTTTGTTTGAATGGGGTCGAATTCGCTCATGTCATGGCTTGCAGCGTTTTGACTGTGAAAGTTCAGGAATCCTAGCTATCTTGGCTGTCAGCTTAGCAAGAGAAGTCCTTGTTCTCGAGCTCCCAAACACGGTGGAGGCAGGCACACCAGCATGGAGAGGTCCTGGGTACCTGTGTGGCTGGCAGAGTGGTAGAGCATCAGGTCGCCCCCAAAGTGCCCTATCGATGGTTAGAGAGCAGAGTTTGCCTCTGCCATGAACTACCTGTCTTCACCTCACAAGACTTTGGAGACTTTGGAAAGGACTGCTCTCTCAACAGGGCCCAAATGACCCCTTCTTCTAAAGGCAAGCGTCTGTAGGTGATTGGATTAAAGCAAGCCTGCTTTAGGGGTCCAATTCGTGTCCTTGGGACACATAGACTGTGCCCTCTGACATCATACCCAAAGTGCTTTGTGTTAAAGGAAGTGGAGGGGATAGGAAGGAAAAGAAACGAAGAAAAACAAGATACTGTAATCTTCCAGTTGGTCTGAGCTCCCTCCCCCTGTCTAGTGTAACTCCAGCCCTCGTGAAAGGCATCACAGTCCCTTTTGTATACAGCACCTTGGTGTGAGGGTAGTCCTTTTGGGATAGGTCTGTTCTTTGATTCCCATTCCTCAGGCCAGCTCCTGCTAGGAGAGTCGCTAATCGGGGACACCCGACCTAACAAAGGATCGGCATAGCCATCCAATCTCCTGGCCCGCTCTCCTGGCAGGGCCAGGCTGTCTGACGAGAATACACATAATCCTTTCACAAGTGAGCTGGGCTCGCAGTGCTGAGACATTTATGATATCAAATTGATGTGTAGTAATTCTAATAGTTGTGTGGTTTTGGGGAAGGGGGGTGCAGGTGTTAAACACAGCCCATGCACTGCAGCTTCAAGAAGGCACCTTTGACCCCTGAACCTCCAGGTGCTGCAGATCAGGGTACTGGTCCAGCAGGGCACATTTGTACATTATTATCAGGCGCAAAGGAGGGTAGGAGATATGCACAGCCCCGCCCATACCACGGAAGCCGAAAGGAGTACGCCCCTGTGACCTTGGTTGGCACAGGTCCCTGAATATGGAATAACCGGTCACCACAAATCAGCAAATGCGGGGGGGGGGGGGGGAGAGGGTTAGGGAGAGATTGTGGATAGGTAGAGGGATTGAGGAACACTGGAAAGAGGGTTAGGATGGCGTAATGGAAAGTTATGGCGAAGTTAGCGAAAACAATACAATATCTCTAACAGAACGTACACTGTGACAAAATTTAAGCATATCTTGGTTAGTGCCCAGGTCCCACTGAATATGTGCAGCTCTCCTAATCAAACCCTGCTCCCTAACCTGGACATGAAACACCTACCCTGTTCCCTGCTCACTCATGCCCCAAATCACTCTACATATATGATGAAATGAACATGATGCTACATGAAGTTACAATGGAACACATGGAATCATGACGTTAAAACATTAACATGGCATAGACGAGAACAAATGGTAATGGATTGAGTCAAATGATGGCTCTCATACACTGGTAATTCGGAGATTAGGTGAGCCTGCTAACTCGTCATGTCTTTAAATCGTATGAAAAGCTCCCCACGCCATATTGCTTGTCGGAGGTCTTGTTATCTGTTAACCTTACAGCGCGCTCAGAAAATCGTGCCTGCTTTTGAACATTTATTACCCACTGTTAATTTCACAGCATGTTACCAGGTCGCGCTAAACGTGGCACACATTTCAGTATCCAAACTTACTTAACTCTGTCCCGTCCCCGAGCGTAGTAGCAGTGGGCAAATCCACGCCCTGCCTGGACGAGGAATGAGTTCCTGTTGTGGCATGTATGCAGATGAAAACCCGACGGTGAGACATTGCCTACCATCCAGCCATGGAAACGGGAAGTCACCGTGCCAAGATCTTTAATGGGTGTGGCATTCGAAAGAATAGGCCTGTGCATGTAATATTTACCGTGTTTCTCAATCTGGAAGCAGTTTTGGATCCGTGTTTGAAGAATAGTCTAAGCTGCTTTCTTGAAATTGAATGTATATTATTATGGTTTATATATTTGCTTCTGATTGGTTTTGGAACATGTTACGTTGATGGTGACAGCGAAAAGGAAATGTCCAAATCGAGCAAGAATTGAGTTGTGTGACATGACGGCAAGTCCTGCGATGTGTGTGTGGCCTTGACGGGAAACGTAGTGTGCAACAATCCTTAGTGCCATTACCCGTTTTAGACAATTTAGGTTATGGGGGCGGGTGCTACTAAATCGACCCTTCTGTGAATCGTACTACTTTCTGTTTATTTCGGTTAAACATGCACAGAGCCGGTTTCGTTTCATCAGTTAAGGGAGAATACTATTTTTCTTTTGTCTATATAGCTCAGTGTTTGACACACAGCTACTGTTCTGTATGAGGCATGCTCTAGAGACCAGGGGGAGGGTGGCATTCTAAGAAATGCCTTATGAAGGCCACATTGGAACAGTCTGGCTTTTACTCTCGACGCTGGTATTTTATTCCTTCCTCTTTATATTTGCAGAAACAGGACCACTTTTAGTGCGTTAGTTAGGGGATTAATGGAGTTCTTCTCTGTCAGAATGGGCCACGATCTTCTCCTGTAGAGATGGGCTTGTTCTCAGTGTGTTGATTGGGAACCATTGTGGGTTGCACCTTGTCTTCATCTGAGCATTGGGCTCAGCATTACTATTTACAGGAGGATGCATCTGTGAAATATTCGCACTTCATGTTTGTGTTTCCTTTGGTGTGCTGAGTGAGAACCAGGACACACTGTACCTGGAGCTGCTGTTTTCTAGGATGGCCGCTAATCCAGTAGATAATCTCACTCTTGGTGTAGAGGTCTGCATTGATTGTTGGTGACTGAAGTAACCTCAACATAATTGCTGCTTTCTTTGCTACTCATTTGTATCGAGTGCCACAAGTTTTACTTCTTAATCTGTGTAGCTGCTTTCACCCCTTTTGTTCCCTACCTCTGATCATTATGAATGACTGAGACATTGACATGTTAATTTAGATGGCAAACGGGTCCCAGCAAAAGATTCTCAAACCACTGTGTATGTACAATTTTGCTTAGTTGTACAAACAGGCTTTATGGTTTACAGAAAACCTTAAGCTTAGTTAAAAATATTTTTTTTTTTAAAAAGCACAATACTTCCAAGTAATTGCATAAAATCAGAATATAAAAAATAGGATCATAAAATATGACGATATAAAATAAAGATTTTCCAGAATAATTTATAAGAAAGTCTTAATTCTATTAAAGACACAGAGGCGAGCATTATGCTTCTCTTTCTTTTATTAATTAAAAAGAGAAAAGCTAACCAGCAAATATTTTTATGCATTTAAGTGATAACATAGCACGAACATTACCCAGAATACGTAACTATCCAATAAACAACATTAAAGAAATAAACTTCAGTCCGTAAAGCAGTCACTTGAAGCGAAAAACTCAATTTCCCAGGTGGCTTTGGTTCAAATCCACAACAAGTCACAAACACGTGACCACTGTCCTCCAATAGGTGTCCAAATGTCCCTCTAAATAGGAACAAACTGAATGTAACTTCCTCTTTCGAGCCTGCAAACTTCATCAAACCAGAAGAAATAGACAAGGCAGAAGGCGCAAAGTCAGAGGACGTCCTGCGAGAAAGGCATAGCAGATCAGGAGATCAGGCCGGCTTGTCCGTATTCCCTATCGAAGGATGAAAGAATCAAACCGGGTTACCTTACGTATGTAATAACCCTATTCCTCTTGAGGGTGGGAGAAAAATGTATACGTTATTATGCAAACTTACATAGCATATAGTAAGACAATATTCATTCAATGCAAACAAAATTTGAACAACTCTGTTAGCTTCTTCGTGCTGTTTATTTTTCTAGACGGGTGGAATAATGCTCGCCTCCGTGTCTTTAATAGAATTAAGACTTTCTTATAAGTTCTTCTGGAAAATCTTTGTTCTGTGTCTTATGCTTGTTTACAGCTTGCTCACCTCTGTAGATGTAGGTTGTTCTACCGGTTTCAGGTAGAATTGTTAGAAGATTGATTCGCCTGCCCAATCGGCCATCCTCCTGATGTCTTCTAGACGAACTCCAACCTGAAAAGCTTTGGAAGCCATGGCGCCTCTCACAGAGTGGGCGCCGAACTGAGTAGTATCTATACCTGCTTGTGAGGGAGTCCAGCGCACCCATCGTGCCGATGTCCGGGCAGAAACTGCCCTGTGGGGTTTGCGCAGTGCTATCAACAGCTGTCTGTTAGGAGAGACCCTAAGGGGCGCAGTCCCTTTTTTCATAGACCTTTAAGCATTTGACCAGACACGGCTTTGGCTGTTCGCTAAAGGCGGGATATGAGATTACTCTACAGTGGCATTTAGTCCTTCTGACTATGAGGAAAAACTATGCCATTGGGAGAAAAGGCTCTGTCTGCAAGGTTGAGAGCTCTCACATCAGAGACCCTTCTGCAGGAGACCAAGCATAGTAGCGTGGTAAGCCTGCCAGAAAGAGCGGTGTGGGATAGTTACTCATTATGAAGCCAAGAGAGAAAAAGGTTGAGCACCTTATTGAGGTCCCATAGTCTGTCATATCGGGGTGAGGTGGTACCATAAGACTGATGCCCTCGAGTAATCTGCAAACTAGGTGATGCTTTTCTGCTCAGACCCCTTGCACAAGGTCGTGGCCAGCTGAAATTGCAGAGCAGTAAGCATTGACCGTCCTGTAGGCGAGGCCTCGCTCTACCAAGGATGCTAGGAAATTCAGAACTTCCTCTAGCGGTGCCGAAACTGGATGAAGCCCTTGGTCCAAACACTGTGTGCAGGCGTTCCAAGAGTCAGAGTACCTCTTGAAGGTGGCGGGGGCCCAGCTCTCGTCGATGAGACTGATGGCCTTATGTGAGACCCCTGGGACTCTCTATCTTGCCCTGCAATCAATCCTCCAGGCTGCTAGAGTCAGCAACCCGCTGAGGAGAAGGAGGTGACGTTGACCTGTCGGACCCATTAGCAGATCCGGAAACCGTTGTAGAAGGATTGGAGTATCTGAGGAAAGTTCCTGAAGTACTGGATACCAGGTCTTGAGATGTCCAGAAAGGGGCTATGAGGACCAACTTTGTTCGTTCCTGACGGGCCTTCGCCAGGGTCCTCGCTATCATGGTGAAGGGGGGGTGGGTGGGGAAGTCGTAAAGTTTTCCTTCTGTCCAATGCTGAAGAAATGCATCTGTTGCAGCAGCAGCTGGATCCGGCCTCCAGCTGTAAAACTCCAGAAGCTGAGTGTTGAGACGGGAGGCAAACGGGTCCCTGGACATGGGGCCCCATGTTTGTTGGAGGTGAAGGAAGATGTCTCTGTGAAGCCTCCAGTCGCTGTCGTTGGTGGAATGACTGGAGTGCCAGTCTGCCACTACGTTCTTGAGCCCTGGGAGGTACTCCGCTGTGACGGAGATCTGGTATTCCAGGCAGAAATGCCAAAAATCTTTGGCTAGCTCCACTAGAGGTCTTGATTTGGTGCCACCCAGATGATTGATGTACTTTACTGCAGAAATGTTGACCATTTTCAGCAAAATGCAACAACTCACTCTGCCTCTGGTTAAGGACCAGACCGCGAAAGAGCCTGTGAGAAGCACCAGACAGTTTATGTGCATTTCCAGTTCCTGAGGGGACCAAGTTCCCCCCGTTGCTACTGTGCCGCATCTTGCTCCCCAAATGGAGCGGCTGGCTTCTGACTCTATCACTATGTCCGGGATGGACCCGAAGATGGCTCTGCCGTTCCAGGCTTCCATGTGCGTGAGCCACCAGATGAGTTCCGTTCTTGCCTCAGGCGAGTGTCAGATGTTGTGAGTACGAAAGGCTGTGCCTCAAGTGATGACCTTTCAGTCTCTGCAACTCCCGGTAGCGGAGTGGGCCGGGAAATATCACTTGAATGGAAGAGGATAGTAGACATATTACTCTCGCTAGCTCCTGAGGGAGATGACATTCCTCTGAAGAAGGCTGCAAATCTCCCGACGTGTGGAGTGTATCTTGGTTGAAGGGAGACAGAGCTGTGAGATCTGCATATCCACAGCGAACCCTAAAACATCTAGGTTCCTGGATGGGCAGAGGATCAACTTCTCCCAGTTTATGAGGAAACTGAGGCTGTGTAATAGTTCTATGGCTAGTTTGGCCTGCTGTTCCACCAGGGCTTGCGATTGGGCCATGAAGATGATGTCGTCTAGGTAAATTATGAGTCTGCTACCCTGCTCTCTCAGATGAGCTACGACTGGCCGTAGGAGCTTGATGAATGCCCAAGGGGCCGAGGAGAGCCCGAAGGGTAAGCTCGTACACTCCCAATCCTGGCCTTTCCAGGAGAACCTCGGGTAACTTATGTGCGCCTGATGAATGGGTATTGCCAGATAAGCGTCCTTGAGGTCCAGGCGAACGAGCCAGTCACCTGGTCTTAGAATGTCTCTGAGCATGTGAATCCCCTCCATCTTGAAATGGCGGTAGACTATGAAGTCGTTCAATGCCCTGAGATTTATCACTGGATGTACCTTTTGCTTCCTGCACACCAAAAATATAGGGCTGAAAAATCCGCCCTGACTCGAAAAGGGGCGTATTGCCTGCTTTTGGTGCATATTGAGTACCTCGCTGTCTACCGCTGCAGCGTCTGGTTCGGACATCACTATCTGAGCGGGCCGATTCGCTTGGAAGGGTTGAGCAAAGAACTCTAGACGCAAGCCTCATGCTGTGTCCCTGATCCAGGCATCTCCTCATTAGGAGTCCCAGGCTCCCGCAAAGAGAGCTATCCTAACTCCTATGGGTGTCTGCGGCGCTGGCGTTGCTATGTTTACACTGACCTGTTGGTTGTTGGGCTGGGTATATAGCCGCTCTTCTCCAACCACAACCTCTTCCTCTCGTCCTCTTGATGGGAAGAAGGTGTCTGAACGGTCTTGCCAGACATTGTACTGGTCTCTTGAAGGTTGAGGTCTTCTATCAAAGGAATATCATCCGCAGGAGCAACCCTGACCTCGTCCGGCCCGGGAAAACATTTTGGCAAAGACCCTTTTTATGGATGCTTGCACCTTGTCTAAGGCGGTGAAGGTGCGTACGAATTTGGACATCTCTTTCATGAAAGGATCCCCGAATAGCAGGCCCTGAGCTGTCGCTCCGGATTCGGTGTCTGCCAGCTCTCCCAATTTCGAATCTATTTTTAGCAGAATGCCTTTCCTGCGTTCCGTAGATATGGCACAGTTGGCGTTCCCAAGCAAGCAGAGTGCCCGCTGGGCCCAACCTGATAGAATCATAGGGTCAATCGTATTGCCTGTGTTGATGGCCTGTTCGGCCAGGTCCATTATTTTTGCCAGGGGCCCAGTGATGTCCAGGACCCTCTCTTGACAGGATCTCCAGGCACGATTAGTGCCTTTCCTGGGGTCTTTGATGTTCTTCCCTAGGAAGGTAATCATTTTGGAATCGAGTTCAGGAGCTACCTTCCCCGGAATCTCTGGGCGAGGGCATTCTGATTTGAGCTTGGCTCTAACTTCTTTATCCAATGGCCGGCATAGCCTGGCCTTGATGTACTCGGTGGCTCTAAACAACGTTTCCCAGTCTGTTGATCTGGGGTGTATTAAGTCCTCCAGTGTAAACATGCCTTTTAAAGAAGGTTCACCGGCTGTCTTCTTTAGAATGGGGGCTGCCGCATGCCTCGCGGTAGAGGGTCATGAACCTATAGTTTGATCGTCCTCTTCCGAGGAAATGGGGGTCTGATCACCATTATTTTGTTCCCCTTTGTCCTGTTCATCGTCTGTGCCCTGCTGGCACTCCTCCGAGCTCGAGGGTCTAGCAACCCCTATTGTCTTCCTGAGGGTGAGAGGGTCTATCGTCGGAAAGGGCCTCCTTCCTAGTCAGAAAGGCTTTCTTAAGCCTGGAGAAGGCGTCTGAAATGGCAGCAGTGGCTTGCTCTTGCTGGCTCGGGAGGAGTGGTTGGGGGGGGGGGGGATCAATGAGTTCTTACTCTTTTGAGCTGGGTACACCGCCCCCCCCCTTCAGAAAGGTGCTTTCTTTTCTGTGTCTTTTTCCTAACTAGTGGGGGTGTCTTCTACAAGTGCTCGTCCATACTGTCCAAACGCTGTTGGATGGGCAAGAGAATTCCTGAAACAGCCTTTTTCATGCTGGTTTCCACAGATGATCCCAGTACCTTTTTTAGACTGTCTGCCATAGCCACTTCATCGATGTGGTAATCTCCCTCCACTTCCTCTAAACAATCTTGGTCAGCCTGGGGGGAGTATTGGGCTGCCATAATAATCTATGTAATGCTTTGTCACACCTTTCTTCTCTCATCTTTATTTAATTTTTTTATTCAGTGGGCAATTGGACCTGCCTTCTCTCTAACCCACTGCAGCTTCTGAAAAAAGGATCGGTTTCCTTTATTTTATTTTATTTATTTCTTTATTGCTTTTAAACAGGAAAAAAGGTAACTTTGGTTGCTCGTGAAATGAATGCGGCGCTCGTAAAATCTGAGAAACAATGGAAATACGTCACGCGAGCGCCATGCAGTAAAGAAAAGGACCTTGAGTAGGGGGGCTCCCCCTTGCGGCCACGGGCGTTACCGCGGTTAAAGAAAAAGGATCTGCACGGCCTCCCCGAACTTCCCGGAGCCTAATGTGAGTCGGGGAGGCATGCGTGAACGTTCGCAGCAGCGAAAAAGGGAAAAACAAAGGAGCTTCTTGCTACGTGCAAGGCTCCGAATTTTGCTAAAACAGCCAAACAAGACAGCCAGACAAGAACACAGAAAGAGGACACGGATTACGCCGTTCTCTGTTAAAAACGTAAACGAAGATTATGAAACCGTTAACAGAGCGTAATGTAACATTGGGGCTAACCATGTTAATAATCAGAATAACAGCATGTAAAATAATCACTGTAAAAGTTAATAAATGAATAAAATGAACGTATCTCTTGCTGTAAGCAGCAAAGAAAGAGGAAGTTACATTCAGTTGGTTCCTATTTAGAGGGAAATTTGGACACCTATTGTAGGACATTGGTCACATGTTTGACTTGTGGATTTGAACCAAAGCCTCCTGGGAAATTTAGTTTTTCACTTCAAGTGACTGCCTTATGGACTGGAAGTTTTTTTTTTTTTTAATGTTGTTTATTGGATATTTTTACACATTCTGGGTAATGTTCATGCTATGTTATCACTTAAATGCATAAAAATACTTGCTGCTGAGCGTTTCTCTTTTTAATTATTAAAAGAAAGAGGAGCATAATGTGAGCCTCTGGTCTTGGCATAGAATTAGCAGTTATCAGTTCCAATCATCACTATTAACCATTCCCAACACAAGTAAAAATGTTGAAAGTTCAAGCGAGAGTGCAACCTGATGACCTCCCATCCAGCGTTCCCAAAATTGAGCGCTACAGATCGAATCAATATTTTTGTACAAATTGTTGCAAATATATAAACCTTTTTGTCTTGTAAAGCTTCACAAGCAATCACCCAATGTTTAGTTGATTAATTCACACATTTGAACTTGCAATCCTTTCATATGCGATCATCCTGTACCAAGTTAATTCTAGGTCCTATTCGAAAGCGCATATATGGATGGGTATTCAAGCCTTGCCCTAGATAATACGGGTATCAGGAGAATAACTGCATGTGCTTTCAACAGTGAGATGCCTTGTGGTGCCTTTGAGACATAAGGGCACACCCTGCACAACAGAAGCATAATTTGGTATAGCCAGAGAGTAAAATGTCATGTTGCAAACTAATAGCTATGCATACAAGTCACTCGCATCCTCAATTCCATACATTTGCACAACACTCCATTTTGTACTCTCCAAGAATCCATTCTCGCCAGCCAGTGGCAAGTGTACATTTTGAGCCTTGGTATTGCACATCATGTTCATTAAGCAAAGTATAGAGTTAGTCAACTCTATTAAAACTGGTGCTCTCAGTTGGCCCTAAGCAGAGCTGCACTATTGGGTGCTCTGATTTTTTAACGTACATCAAAGTTTTTGCAATAGATCTTCACAACAAAATTTTGATTTGCTTAAAGGAAATGTTTATTCACATCCCTTTGTTTCTTTTTAACGAATATTATTATTTCATATTCAATGAGGCCAGGCTAAAAATGGCTAGGATTTCATGTACAATTGCCAATGCATTTCAGTTGAAAACCTTCATCAGGTCTGTACACGATATATTTATTCTCATATGTCCAACATTTTGCTTATTATCTAATTATTTAGCATTTAGTAAATAACCACATGATGATTTAGAAAATACATGCAAAAAACGCATACCGGTTCAGTGTGCATCAATGTGTCACAACATGTTGATATGAAAGTAGAAAAAGAGAAGACTTGGAGTCAGTGACTTTACATCCGTATACTTAGCGGTGTAGGAAATCAAAGAAATGGATTGTACCTTATGTTCATATAGCTCTTCAACTGACGTTGGAAGCGTCTAGCTGAAATACGTGCTCCTGTTGATACCACTAAAAAACAAATCAATAACTGTGTTTCAAGGCGCGACAAGACAGGAGGACAAACAAAAACGATCCTACAAGGCTTTGTGACATTCAGAACGTGCAAGTGCAGTAAGAGAAGTGCAGGGGCGAGAGCGGAGAGTGCCGGAGAGGGGGCGGAAACGCCTGTGAGGAACAAAAGTGAGGGCCATGCAGAAGCTGAGAGTTCAGGGGAAGGAAGGTCCATGATCTAAGAGTGGGATAAGGGGATGGAAGGGCTACAAGGTTGTAGGCCCAGCCAGGTAAGTACGAGGGAGGGGCCCAGAAGGGCAAGTGCAGGTTGAAGGGGTGGGTGGTCTGGGGAGACGAAGTCTAGGAATTGGGGGGGCCTGCAGCCCTGAAGACTCTGAAGGAACTAGGCAGCCAGTCAAGAAGCAGACAGGGACATTAGCAGGGGAGGGAAGGGGGAGAAAAGGAGGGTCTTAGGAGCTTCTGGAACTTAAGTAGATCCGTCTGAAGTCAGATGGCCAGGAAGGCCATTCAGAGGGAGGCACCTGCGGAGGAGAGAGATCCACCCCACCCCCACTCTCTGCTTGGAAAAGCATCTGTCTGCAGAGAGTTAGAACTAGATGATCGAAGGGCTCTCGCAGTGAGGTATTTAGGGAGAGAGAGTTTGATGTAGAGAGGTCCCGGGCCCCAGAAAGCATTGTGAAAATGAGCCTGATCCTCGCAGCAACCGAGAGCTGTGGAGAACTTTAAGGGCTGAAGAGATGTGCTCCTGGGCTTGAGGCCAAGGATAAGTCTTGCAGTCCTATTCTGGATTAGTTGAAGGGGGGAATTAGGCATTTTGAGGAAGAGGCTGTTGCAGTAGTCCAACCTGGAGAGGATCAGAGCTCTGGAGACATTGAGTTTCTGGGGAAAGGTGAGGAAAGGGAGAATGCCTCTGAGGAAGTGCAGCTGACAGTGGGCCTTCTTGACAAGGTCTGTGATGTGAGGAGACAGAGGAGTCAAAGATGACACTAGGTTTTCTTTTTGCCTTATAGTGAAATGTTCCTTCCATACCAAAGCAAGCTCTCAATCTAAACCGCTCTACTTCTGCCCATCCCCAACTTGAGGTATAAAACCAGGGTACAATTGCACATTTTTAGTCGTTGCACCACTGAATGCTCTGCGTCTGATTATCCAGAATATAGCTCTTTTGATACCTTTCCAAAAGGCTTTGAAGACTTTTAATTATCTTCCCCTTTTTTTCACTGCTATTGTGTCTATTCAGGCTACATCCAGATCTACCAGATAAAATGAATGTTTGGTTTTCATTCTATTGTAGTTGATTCTATGTTGTCAGAATTGGAAGTATGTAGCATATCTATTGACTGGTTTAGTGCCTTCAATTCCCTTCAAAACTAAGTGAACAGATGAGAATATTCCGCCTCTGTTATACACAACATATATTAATGAAAGTTATTATGGCAAACAGGATTGCATTACGGCTAAGGCATAACTCCCAATGGAAATGGTGGGGGTGTAAGAGCATAGTATTATGTTTGTCCTGTTGTGCAACAGAAGTGTATTTTATTGTTTTTAATCCGGCTACTGGCATTTATAAATAAAGGCATATATCACCTAATGGTTTTTTATGTGTTTTTATTATAGATATAATAACACTGTGCATGATCTCATGATGAATAATATCTTCCTTTGCCCGAGAGGAGTCAAACAGTAAGGACCTGAATTGTAATCTGCTAAGTGTGTTATATTGACATACATGGCTGGAGACAATATTTGAAAAGGTTGTTTTACTGGTCTACTCTACACTGTATGGTTTATATGGCATTGTGTAAAAGGGGCATACGATGCATATAGGCAGGGTGTCTGTTTTTGATTTTGTTATATAGTTAAATATTAGTGTATACATGTGTGCACATATGAATGGAATAAAGAACAGATTACTGATAATAGAGGTGTTTTTTTATTTTGTATGTGCACATGGTTTAAAGAAAACCTTGCACATCAATGATAAACTTACTATAAACTGCACGTACATAAAACAAAATGAATAGATCAATATCCACTTCATAGTCGATTCATAAACATGGTCAATTCCATATTAATAATTGTAAAATGTCAACAGGATATTACACTCCTAGCTAATACAGTTGCATAATATCACACACCTAAGATAATTGTAAAATTCAAGTAAATGCTAATAATCCAGTTAAAATCACTCAATTGTCGCAAATAACTCTTCTATGCATCTTAAAACTGCAATTGATGGTGTCATTTCTGCACCAACAAGGATCCTATTAATAAAAAAAAAATACTCCTGTAAAGTATTTCGTTATACAGAAAAGTGTTTGTGCCTTTTAGTGTTGCTGTGCATTCAGTAAGCAAATGCTCTAATGTTTCCAATTGCTCTCTTGTCTTACTCAGTCTACACAATGTCAGTGGTTTTTCAATTTGTTTACGAGCGGCCTCAACCTCCATAGTTTGCATGAGATTAAGTTTTAGCGTTAGAAATGTAATCCTCATTTTTGGACAAGGGAACTAATTTATATATAGCTCGACTTTTTATAAAATAGATGCATTTTGTTATGATCACAGATGGTGCAGTGTTTCAGTGATAACATTGGACAGCCAGCAATCGTTGTAGGAGCGGGTACATTGATAGAGATTCATGGTTCCGGATGTTCTCTCGTAGATTACTCACAGCAGCAAGTTTCCGCCGGTGTCCCTCCATCTAGTTGGATGTTTCAATCTTCCAATTATGTATGTAAAAGTGAAATCGTCACTGCCTATATTCCCACAAACCTGTTGCCATCTCAGTGATCGCATCTTATAAACCCTGAAGAAAGTAAGCCACCAGTTGACCCTGTGTGACATTTATGGGAAGAAAGCTTCGAGATGACAATTGTGGCCAAAATCCTACTTCTGAATTACCACTACTAGCTCGGTGAGAGTTCTTTCGAGAAATTGCCACTGTTCTTGATTATCTGGTAGGTTCTTTTTGTGAAGAATTCTCAACCAATGATTTCAGAGTATTTGACTATTCTCTTTGATCTTCTGTGGGTCATTCGGCTTGTTTCTTAAAATACATTGCTGTGGGTGGGATACTTCTTTATTCTTATTGTGTTGATCTGCAATATTTGAAAATGAGGCAGAATGTACCTCCCACATTAACTTGTGCCATTCTCTGTTGCAAAATAGGCTACCTCCAATTCCAATAAGTGACTAAGAACTAAGTAAATTGACACCTAGTCTGCACTCTTGCACCCCCTTCTTCTGCCTCCGAATTTTGTTTCCAAAACTATTTCAAACAACTACAACCCTTCTCTTAAGAACTAATAAAACTTATTGTACGTGTTTCCAAAAAGTTGTGCTACTCGTGACTTTTCTCTCATTCAACTGCCCCCTGCCCTTTTGGTGCAAGGTAAACTTTTTACAATCAAGTGCAGTCAAAAACCCACCCTTTCTCCCATCCATCTCAGATCTATTCAGCCACTCGCAGACCTTGCATCTTTTTGGGGCCTAAAGTATTTGGACTCCCACTAAGTCCTTATCAAGTTAACAATTTAACCTGTTGGGTATTCTGTAATTTGTGATATTACACACCTGCACTTGCAAACCAATACAGCTTTCAGCAAAGCTTTTATTTAAGAAATCAGTGCTGACGGGCAGGGGCTTTACCGAGTCAGGTAATCCTTGGGGATCCCTCAGGCCTTAACATTAGCCCCAGGCATTACCAGACCCAGTAAAGTACCTTGCCCAGACGGCTTTATTCCTATTGGCATTCCGTTATGGTTTTCTGGGATGGACATAGGTTTGTTAAGCTGAGAGACTGCACGGTTGCCGTTTCTCAACTTAAAAAAAATTACAAACCAAGATGGCTGCCATGGTTAAGGGAGATGGAAACTACATGTAGTCCCTTCTCCCTTTCATTGGCAGCCATTGCTGCAACGGTGAAGTGCCGGAACACAGTGTTCCAGGTGCTCGCGAGGGGCCAGGCAGCTCCAAGTAAGTGGAGTGGGTAGAGGAGGAGGAAATTGAAGTGGGGTGCAGGGGAGAACTTAACTGCTTCCCAGTGGGGGAAAATGGTGGCCTTGTGCTGCTCACGGGACTCAGAACTCTGGTTTTACCCTTAACACACATCTATTATTGTTCTAAATGTGTTGTCCCATAGGAAAAGGAACCCCAGAACTCTATATTTTCCGTGTTTCTCATTTTCTGTGATGATCGTGGTGCCAATATTTTTTAAATCTCAGTGGGAGTGCAGCTTTAAAATAAACTTTATGTTGCATTTTGTTAGGATGTTGTGTGTCTCTGTTTATGGGGAACTATGATAATTGACTTTCACATCACAGTAAAACTGATGATTTGTAGACTTGAAGCACAGTATGTCCTGTGGGTTTCCAATATAAGGAAAGGCCCGCTGCTTAGCCATTCATCTAGTGCTAATTTATACAAGCAGGTATTGGAGAGCACCAATGTATGCACTTTTTTTCCTCTTGGCTCTCAATACACACTTGTTGATGTCACCTGTTTCAATGACTGTGGTTCTGTAGGTTGAGTGACTCAGGAAAATCTCTAAAGGTCGATGTCTCCCTCAAGAACCCGAGGTGTAAGGATATGAAAAACTGATTTGGTCCAAAGAAAAGTGGTCCAGACACACAGCACTGTGTACTGCTACTTTCAGTTAAACAAAATGAAGTTCCTTTTGGTAATAGGAACTCCCGTCCCCTGCACACCGTTCAATAGTGGAAAGAAAACTTTCCAAACAAATCTCAGTTTTTTTGATAATTTCCACTATTTGTTCTCTCAATATTTTCAGAATTATTTAGAACCAGTCAGAGTCAACAAATACTTGATGTATAGTTCAATCAAAGATTGCAGTCAAGAGTTTTAAACTTATTTTTCTATTATTTTACTAATAGTATTATTACATATTTTACAAAAGAATATAATTATTTCTTTGAGTTATATTCACTCAAAGCAATTTCTTTAGACCTATTTTAAGCCATTCAAAAGAATTCAAACAAATTCAAAAAGCTACCAAAAACCAATATTTTCAAAACGAAAAATTTCAAATGAGCTCTACGCGTTTCGAGAGAGTTTGCCTCTCTTCATCAGGAGCAACAACTTTTTTCTGTTACAGTAATCTTCAATTCTAAAAATTCTTCATTCTTAGGACAACATCATTCTTCATTCTGAAATTAAACTCAAAGCCAACCCGTTCTTCAATGTCAAATTTAAAGCATCATTTCCTTTTTGGTAATAGGAACTTCATTTTGTTCACATGTTTGTTTACTTATTGATGCCAGTCATTTTTTTCTCCCCTGCACCCAGAAAAAACGGATTAGTATAAGGTTCAGTTGATTAGAAAAATAAGGAACACTATAAACTGCTTATTGAACAAAGATAAGATAGGGTGTGCTTTCCCCGCCTGTTGTTTTTTTGTCATACTGCTACTTTCAGGCCAGTTGCATTGCTTGAAATCGGCAGCTCGTTTAAACATGCTCTGGCAATGCTAACAGCTTGGTAGGCTTGAGAACGGCACTTGCCATACACAGCCATAGTGTTATTAAGTGGCCATTGATGGTAACAGGTGCAGAATGGTACGAGCACCTGGCCATCTAATAGTGCCTGGCAAATGCCTAATACACAAGCCAAAACGGTTGGCTTTGCCAATGCTTGTTTTTAGCAGGACTTCAGTGACGGGCAGTCGTAGAGCTTATAATTCGAGTGACTGAAGGCAGACCTGATTTACATTGTTTTTTTTATACCAGTAGTGGGTTTACAACTCAAATTAATTCATTAACTCTCAGCAGACTACTTTCAGAAAACACTGGCAGGCACTTCAGTACAATGTTTGATAAGGCTTGATTAAAGGGAGCTCAAAGAGTTCCCAAGAGGAGGTGTTTTGGGCAGAGAGCAGTAGGAACTGGGTGGGAATGGCCATATTGATTAGCATGGCCATGGGCAGTCAATGGGTGGGAAAATAACCAAACGCCTCCTACAGGCTGTTTGTCCCTCCTAATATGCCATTTCTCCCTATCTGAAATCTAATGCAATAGTTCCGGCTTATAGGTGTCGCAAACAACACCGAATAGCCCAAACTAAAAATGCTATAGTTCTTGGATCTTCTCTTTGGTGTGTGAATGCATCAATGAAGGTCCACGTGTCATACATACGTTGGAAGTGTATAGTAGATTTTAGGCTTGTTACGATTGGTTGTCAGATAGTTCCATGCATTTTCTCTGATCTGATACAGGTTTCCGATCCATTTCTCTTCTGCTACCTATCCATTTTTCCCTTTACCCTTCCTTGTCAGCTTATCACTCTCTTCCGTCTTTATCTGCTGGTTAAATGTCCAGTTCAGCATTTCTTTTTGCTAACCCTTATACATGTTGGAGTTTGTTTGTGCTTCATCAGTTCTGTGTATGCTAGTACAGACTATTCTTTATTCATTCTGTTATTTATTAATTTGTGATAGATGGCTTCCACTACTATGCAATAGTTTGATGTAATAGATGATTTGACCTGCTGCAGGCATTCAAAATGTAGATTTGTTTTTTTTTTTAAAAAGCTGATGTGTGCTGTTTTTTACCAAGAGTCTACTCGAATAGCCTCGTTATGACTGTGAGGGTAAACATGAAAAAGAAAGTGCAGCTTGTTACTGCCACCTGCCTCATTATGCCAGGATGATTGCTGACGATTTATCGGAAACTGTATCCCATTGTATCACCACTGCAAGTGGCATGTGCGTTGGAGCATGCAGAATCCCACTTTTTTACGCCACTAACGCATACTAAAACCCTCCATACTTCTACAAACATACCACATGCAAACCAACTATGCCACGCACGCAACACCTACCACACTTAACTGTCAAACGTCAGCGCTCCACACCTCCTCCAATAACTTGGCAAACTCAATGCGGACATGACATCCTTAAGCCACGGGCAAACAAGACCTTCCATATGGACGCAAATACCTTGCATGTAGACCAACCCAGACCACCTAGAAGCAAATCCACACAGAGTGACCCATTTTTCTGAACTGAAACTACCAACACCATAGCAAAAGCAGTTGTGCACACTACCTCTCCTGCCACTGTACTTTCCTTCAGCTAACAAACCAGCCCCTCGCTTACTTTCAGATCTGCCAGAGCACCCTGGAGACCATACAAATGGCAGTGGTGTGCGGTATAAATATAACTAAAATAACAGTGTTGTTTTTCTACATTTCTGAAGGTTTCTGTCCTGCCACAGAGCAGTCTGCGCCATTGCCTTCAAATCTCATGGGCACGCCAGCATCAGTGGTGTGCGATCCTTCTCCTCCATGGCAGGCACCAGAGCCCAGAGCAAGAAAGAAGGCCACCCCCAACATATTCAAGGGGATGGAGCTGCTTCAGATACAGGATCTTTTCAAGAACAATGGGGACGAGAGTGCAGAGGACCGTGCCCGCATCATCTGGGAGTATGCAGGCGACAGACGCATTACAGAAGCCCTGAGGCATTTACAAAGGAAGAGAAGGAGTCGAATGCTTCATCGAAAGTCCCCCATAGTCCATGGTGACAGTGTTGGGGTCCTTTCAGTTCAACAATTTAGCCAGCTCTGGTAAGGCCTACTTTATTTTCGTTCTTAAACTGGCTAGTGTTATGGGATGTTAAAACAGTACCAGTATAGCATTGAAGAACAACCTCTGCAGCACACCAGGCAAGTTGCATCCTTGTATAATCACACCAGCAACAGGCTCCCAAAACATCTTCTGGTAGAGTGACTACTTTAAGCAGCTCAAGGGGCAACATCTAGTGGAGTTTATATAATGTTGTGGGACAAGGTTCCCAATAAATCACTTGACAAAGTAAATTTGTATTACACAAAATACCACAGAAGAACAGGCAATTGGTGCTCCGGTCTAGAGGTGGTCCCTGTATGGTTTTCCTGCAAAATTTAAATGCGGTTCCCACTCCCTGGCCCAGGCTCCCTACTCCCAGAAGTTTTGGAACAGTACAGGTTAATTACAGCCATGGTACCCCTCCTGTCTCAGCTGTCCCTAGTTTAGCAGGGCCTAAGGAATGTAGCCGTATCTCTGACTCCCTGTGGGGCTTCCTATGTGCTTTTTCTCCAGTTGAGTATTTCAGTCTTTAACCTCGCTCTCCTCTTGATATGAATGCCCTATTAATTCATTCTCTGCCTTCCTCCCTCTTCTTTTCTTTCTATCTTCCACCTCCCTTTCTCCCCACTACCCGTTCCCTCTCTCCCCCTCTTTCCTCTATTCCCTCTTCCACGCTCTACCTCTGTATTTGAACTCCAGCTCCCCCTTCTCTCGTTCCCCTGCCTGTCACCCTCTACTGTTCTCATTGTGGCTCCCCCTACTCCTGTCTCTATTCTCATCTCCCCCAGAGTGTATCCTCTTGATCTTCTTACTCCCCTCACTACTCCTGCTTTTACTCTCCTCACCCTCCTTCCTGCCATTGTCTCTCTCCACCTCTACTTTCCCCCTCCTCCTAGTCTACCTTCCCACTCCTCTTATCTCCACACCCTCATAACTCTACCGATCTTACCTCTCTCTCTCTCACTCTCTCTCTCTCTTTCTTTGCCTCTCGCTTTCCCACTTTCTTTCTTTCACTTTTTTTACCCTCTCTCATTCTCATTTTTCTTTCTCATTCTTTCTCAAATTATACTTTCTTTCTCTCGCTCTTTCTGTCTTCTCTCTTCCTCTCTCTTGCTCGCTCATTCTCTCTTGCTCTTTCTTTCTCTCTCTTTCTTTCTGGTCTCTTCGTCCTCCAACATCACCCTTGCTCTTTCTGTCTTCTCTCTTCCTCTCTCTTGCTCGCTCATTCTCTCTTGCCCTTTCTTTCTCTCTCTTTCTTTCTGGTCTCTTCGTCCTCCAACATCACCCTTGCTCTTTCTGTCTTCTCTCTTCCTCTCTCTTGCTCGCTCATTCTCTCTTGCTCTTTCTTTCTCTCTCTTTCTTTCTGGTCTCTTCGTCCTCCAACATCACCCTTGCTCTTTCTGTCTTCTCTCTTCCTCTCTCTTGCTCGCTCATTCTCTCTTGCTCTTTCTTTCTCTCTCTTTCTTTCTGGTCTCTTCGTCCTCCAACATCACCCAAACACCTTTCACTGCCAACTGACTGCTGGCTTTTTATAGCCCACCCCTTCCTGACTGTAAGGTTCTTGCAGCCCCCATTGCATATTTGAGTCAGCAGCGCTCCTGGAACAATCTTTCTGATATATCCCCATCGCCTCCCCTTGTGGGCTGGTATTTCCTCTGGAAGTCTTCACAAGAGCCTTTGGCCCTGCCCCGTTTTCATTCTCCATTGTTGTCGTCCATTCTACCATGTGGTCTCCTGTATAGTTTCTCCTCTGGATCTTTCCAATACTCGGTAAATCACAATTCAAACAACGATTGGGGAGTACTTGTGGGTTTCACCTATTCGTGTGTATAGTCTATTGCTACTTCCAGCTCCGACACCCCACTACTTCCCTGTAACCAGACAGGAGTTTGTGGGGTAGATATTGGGTCTCCCATTCAGCTCCTGAATGGGTAAGGATAGTCTGTTTTTCATTAAGGCAACCAGTTATTTCCTCTAATTTCGGCTGGGTCTTGTCCTTTGGACCCAGGTTTTGTGGTATTTGTAGTCCAGGAAAAATACAAAGGAATATGCTGCTTCACATGATACACAATTCATTCCAGGCGAAAGTCTGGTGCATGCTGGTAGCTGCAGTCCTCGGTTCGAGTTACCAGGTCACTCTGATTGTCATGTCTCTGGGAAACCACCTAAAAGATTAGAAAGTGACCTGGCCAGGACTGAGACGGATAGTCAGTGGATCAGAGAAAAAGGCACCAATGTACATACACGGTTCTACCCATATTTGTTGAGCCTGGGATGCAGGCCCACATCTACTCCCCACACTGCACCTCTGGGGTAGATCTGGCTCTGGCATTGCATTGGTAGGCTAGCTACTCTAGGTTGAGAGGGGTCCTTGACCCTGCATAACTGCCCCCGATAGTGTAAGAACTACGACCGTGTTCTTCAACAGACCAAGTGCTGGTTAAAAATGTCAGTAGAGAACAAGGGTCTAAACATTTAAACATGCAAGCTGTGAAAAACGCTCCTCTTGGAATTGTGTCGCAGCATCCAAACAGTAAGCTTAGATCTGTTTTGCAAACATCCCAGCTGGCATACATTTATCAATGCTTTGAATTGGCACATACATTTTCCCACGATTTCAGTTGGCAGGCATATGGAAATCTAGAATTGCATGCAGACCTTTTAATAGCTGAGAAATAATTCTCGAATCTTTCACCCACACTGTATTATGTATGAAGTGTTCCCTATGTTGGGAATCGTCCTCTGTGGTATGTCCTCCACAACAAACTATTATGAAGTGTAAACCACAACCATCCTTGTCCTTGTTCTCTTTTCATAAAGGAAGTCTCTTAGCAGTTTGAGTAAATGAAAGATGGCTGTTCCAAATGAAATGTTGCATCTTGAGTCTTTCTGTACATTACTCACTTTACACTTTTTTTAGCGTGATTGCACCCATCTGTGACACTTGGAATTACTCCATCGAAATGGGTAAATGGGTCTTTTAACTTATTAACATAACATTCCTCCAGTGATTTGCAATCCAGACGTTCTCTGCGTGTAAATAGGCTCAGCCATTAACATCTTTGTCGCTATAGAATAGTGTCTCGCATATTTGCTGTTGTACAAGAAATGTTAATGGATTACAATGTGCAACCCATGGTCTCAGTCATTTTTTCCGTTCCGGCTGATTGGTTCGTGGCAAACTCACCGGAAATCTGTCACTGCCCAACATGATCCGTCCAGTTTGCTCGCTGCAAACAAGTCAGCCGAAATTGCAGAAGTGGCGAAAGACAGACACAGAAGTTAAGTAGAGGGACTGGTGTTAGGTGTGTGTGTTATTGGGGGAAGGAAGGTGGGTGGCGAGGAGGGGACAACTGGACTGAGAGTGGGCTGAGGATGTCCCTGCAGAACACAGGGTAAGTAGTGGGGGCCCGGGGCGATCATGGGGCTTGAAGGATGTCCCCCGCATAGGAGGATGGTGGACAGGGGACGCGGAAGGGAAATTATGTTTCCCTGCAGTGCCGTGATTGGTCTCGGTGAACCAGGATCAAATCGGCCTGCAGGGCAAGGTTGGAGAACCATTTTTTCTTTTATTCTTGTCTACAGGAATTGAGTCTGTGGTTCATTTATGATTTAAACTCAGACACCAATTCTCCAAAATATATGAAATTGCTTCAAGTGGAGGTCATTTATTATTCATAAGTGTCTTTGGTTGGATGACCATTAACAGCCAGTTCCTTAATAAATTCAAGAGATTGTAAACCTACTCGTGCTAGAGAAAATATATTAGAAATCCAAAGCTAACCAGAATGTTTATGGGCATCTGGAAAGATTTTCCTGACTGTTATGCATGACCTCTTGTTAATTTAGAAAAGCCAGATAACTTTTCCCTCTTGATCATCCAGTGTTTTGGCTGTTTTGTTGATCCCTCATAACTTCAACTGTGAACTTGATGGTGTACGCCATATCCACATAACACATTTTTAGTCTTCTTCTGGTTCTCCTTTTTATCCCTTTCACTTTGGTCGTCCCGCCTATTGTCACTATGCTTCCATAACATGTTCTGTCTATAGATTTATTAGAACAATACAATCATTTTTTAATAAAAAGCGAGGGAGACTTCCTAACTCCTGCCATACTTTCACACAGATCCTCTTGCTTGTCAATTGTTAACTAAGTGGGTTGAAATATAATGTATTTCAGCTCCTTATGCCGGTTTGGTAACTGTCAGCCAATCCTTGATGTGCATATGCTGTGCATAACCTTAAGCAAGGGAGGAAAGGTAGGTAAACTTGATTCTACTTGGAGCAAGACAGCTGTGATGTGTGGTCGGAGTCTGTTTTCTGTCTTGTTTATCAAGCAGATCTAGGATTTACAAAGCTGGGAGAATTGCATTGGAGGGGTCTTCAACCTGTACTGCGCATCCCGTACCTCTGCCTGCTTGGTAGCAACGTACAGGCTGGAGAAGTAGCTGCAGAAAGCTGATTGCCCAAACCTGCTGCCAGAGACCCAACTGTTAACAAAACCTTAGTTCAGAGTCCAAGGCTTGGGGCACGCTTGACGCAGAGCCTTTCTCAAACGAGGAGGGGAAAACTGTAGATCCATTCCGAGTCATGAAATACAGCAAGAAGATATGGCACGTAGCATTGTGAACCAGTTGGACATTGAAACGCTGCATTGTTTCGAAGTAAGTACCAGTACTCCTAGAGGAATAACAAAGCATTGGTAGTTAAAACGCTGAATTCTGGGCAGCAGTGATGCAAAGTAAGCTAACCTTTAAACATTGAAACCCTGAATTATAGGCAACTGAACACCAACCAAGTTAGTACATATTTGAAGGAATTGAATACTGTTTTTTAAAACATTTTATTATTAAGGTCGTATGGTTGAGCGCAATCAACCTTTTACACTATGCTCTACAAAAATAATAGACACATACTTATCAATCATTTGGGAAACAATACATTTCAGCGTGATATGCCTTTAAAATCACAATATTTATACATTTATCTTAGTCATGATTACTCCATCTACAGATTCTAAAATCTTCAAAGTAAAAAGAAAAAAAATATAAAATCAAAACTCTAAAAAGTGTGCTATGGATATCAGTATAAAAGGACCATAAATGACTCAGACAATGGGTGGTTTAAGCCCTGTGCTATAACAAACTTGTCCAGTTATTTCATCTTTCTTAACTAAATTGATACCCTTAGTTCAAATATAGGTAATAAGGTACATTAAAGCCTCAGATTGTGCTTTCATCAAACTTGAATTTTACCCTCTGCCAAATCTAATATGCCACAGATGTCGCCACCAAAGATTCTGCGCCACATAGCATGGACCAAAACTGATCTGGGCCAAGCAGTTCAAATTTGTTCTACCGTTTCAGGTATAAGTGGCCAAGAGCTGAGCATTGAGTAAGGATGTCTACAGATTTCCACCTGTTCCCTACATAAACGGCACAGGTGCATGTCACTAGGGATGCCCTAGTATTGAAAAAACGGGTAAAATTTCAAAACGTACATAAATTATAAAATGAATCAAAGCAGGTAGCCGAATATTTACCAGATCACTATGAGGTACATCTGTGAACATACACTGTTGGGAATAGATGATGTACTTACGCAATGTGGCTAAGTGAGCAAGAGACTGTATTCTGTCATACACTTTGGTTTTCATCAACAGTTTCCTTATTAAAAAAAAGGAACATCAGAGTCACAATCACATGGCAACCCAATGGCTAAGCAATGTGCCTTTACTAATTTTTCCATATCTTTATTCCATGATCTACGTGTCAATATCCTTGAATGTTCTATTATATGAGATAATAAAGTATCAGGGACAAGAGGAACATTTTTAATCTTAACCCACAATCTACTAACAGCCTCTTTCCAAAGGGAGGTCAATGACTAGAGACCAAGTTCCAGCCTAATTGCCTCTACTGGGACTGATCTAGGAAGAGAAAGCAAAGTCCGAAGAATGCTAGCTTCCAGTTTAATCAACCATGCTACCGCCTTTTCAGGCAAAGTTTCTAATGCATAGAGGACACGGTACAATGGAAGTTCGGTATGCTTTTATCTTTGTTTCGGCTGAATTCCCGCCATAATTTTCAATCACTTTTCTTAAGACGAGCCATTTGAGCCAAGCCTTAGTAGATATAGTTTTGGCGTAATGGACGTATGATGGCGAGGTCTTTATACAGATCCCCCAAATACTTATAAATGCTAGTTTGTTCACCTGTTGGAAGGTCATAGATCGGTGAGCTTTTTTCCATAATGGTCATGATTTTAGTTTTTGCCAAGTTAACCTGTAGGCCATTAAGTTGAGCATAATCATATAAAGCATTCTGCGATCGTTGCAATCCCACTGGAGTTTTATCTAAAATGACAGTATCATCAGCGTATGTTAAGCAGGAAATATCTACTTTTCCATAGTGGGGAGAATAATTATTTACAGTCTCCAAAACCTGAATAAAATCAGCGACCCATACATTAAAAAGCAGAGGTCGAGGACGCAGCCCTTTTGGAATCCAATATTAGTATTACAAGGCTGAGAATACACTCCCCCCTGGCATCATTTTATAAAATATAAGAGTGATGAATACCCCAAAATGTCAGTTTCTCCCACAGTTTAATGTGAATAACGGTATCAAATGCAGAGCTGTAGTCCACAAAACATAAATACTGGGTCATTGGTATGCTTAGGTATCCGCAATACTTGTTAAAAGTGCCCAAATGTTGTGAATGGTGCCATATCCCTTTCTAAAGCCTGTCTGATGATGGTGCAGTAGTCCCTTGGCAGTGGCCCATTCTGTCACCATAATTAACAAGAGGTTAGCAAAGAGTTTTGCACCGCAATCTAGCATCGAAAATGAGCAATAATTGTCGGCCAGTGTTCAGGGCCCCTCCTTTAGTTGGGTACCCATATAGATTACTTCCAAGAGGGAGGAATGGAGGCTTGTTCACAGAAGTGCAGAAACTGTTCTTTGAACAATGCCGCCCAAGAATCGTAGACCTTCTTAATGACACTGTTACATGGGCCATCCGGTCCAGAGGCTTAAGAAGCTATGGCCTTTTTAATAAGGCCAACAATATCTGCCTTCCTAATACAGCGCCAAACTGAAGAGCCAATCATAGGTACTGATGGCTCTTTCAGTTTTTCTATCTTAGAGTCCCAGAATCGTTCTTTTATATGGGATCCCCATAATCTTGCAAGATGTCACATACTTGAATAGTAGCAGAACTATCTCTGTGATAGAAAATACCAAAAATGTTTGGAATCATGAGTTTTAATTAAGAGATTCATATAGCTCCATCTGGCTGATGTATCTTGCAAATAATGATTGCGCATCCACTGTTTATAGAGTTCTAGCTTTAACTGTGCATTTATTTTTCTCGGCAACACATCACAGGGTTACGTCGTGTTCTGCAATTCCTAGCACCAGGATGAGTCACCAAATATCAAGGGTGCTTTTGCCATACCAAAATCAGCAACGATCTCCAATCCCACAAGATTTCAGTCACAGGCTTGCCAAATTGAAATAGAGAGTTACTTCCATCAGTTCCACCGTCATACCACCCCCCAAGGGACCGTAAAGTGTGGCTACCAGAAAGCCCCCTGATCCCAATAGAAATCTGTGTAAAAAGGCGTCCAGGAAGTTCATGTGTTCTCGAAAGCCCACCAATGGAGACAGAGAATTCTCACTTTTTGCACCAATACATAAATTCCTTTAGGGCAACCAGCCAACAGCGGCGCAGACAGGCTAAGTGAGTAGCCATCCATACTGAATGGAGTAATACCCAAGTTTCCTGGAGGAGTAAAAGGTGTGCATTCATTTACTTCTCCAAACCCCTTCTATCACTAATGAAGGAATGATTTCCATGTGAATTCCACGAAAGAACAAAATACTAATTTCTTTTTTGCGGTTTGTGTCAATTATGCTGATTGAGAACGCTACTCTAGTTGCCTATCAACCTAGGTTGTGCCATTTGACTCCTATACCTATTGGCACGGTTGTGGCAGTTTCTATTTGAATAAGCCACACCCTTGACCTGTAAATTGTGATCAGTTGGTTGATAAAGGCCTTGAGTTCTTAACGAATAATTGGCAGACCTGAAGACTAGCACTTCAAATCCCAGCTCATAAAAGTTTTTTACAAATTCACCCTACCACAACAGGAGATACAAAGGTGGCAAAACCCAAATAACTGAACTGTTTAATGCGGTTAATTCCAGTCTTTCAAAGACCTACGATGTAATAACAGACAGATCAGGTATTAGATGTACCCGCTCCAGTAGCCATGTGCAATTTTAAAAATGGACTAGTAATATTAGGATTAGTTTCTATAATCTTTACATATTTGGATCCAACACACCAGTCAGCCTCTGGCTAATGTGCTTGATTTTGTAATGCAGTATCATGTATAGATTCAACACAACTTGCCCATGTCTCCCAGTTAGGTCTGTCCTCATGATTGATGATACAGGTAAGGCTTTGTCTGCATGTCGTGCAGTGTTGGCGATAGAGGCATGAGTTTTTCTGGGAGGCAGAGTTGAAACCCTGACTTTGTCCCCCTCACTCAGGATGCTGGAGGTCTTAGCGAATGAACCGCCATAAGCGGCGGTGAAAGGGGTGTGCTGGCACACGAAAATATCTGAGGGATATCAAATGCAACCCTACCCACTGAAGGGTTAGATGGATTTGTGCTCATTTCTCCTACTGCAAGGTTAGGGAGCAGGTTTACTAGAGATTGTGCTGGGTTAGGCAACGTATTTGAAGGGACTGTACAAGTCAATGTCACCCATCTGTATAAGGGACCCTGCAACGTCACTTGTCTAGTGTTCCCCTCCCCAAGATCATTAATGACAATGTAGTGTCCCAAAGTTGTTGACATTACTTCCAGGTCCCCAGCCTTCTTGGCTACTTAGTGTCAAAGTTGTTGCAGAGTCTGCACACTTGTTATACCTGCAAGAATGAGCAGAGAGTTGATGTTTTTTTTCACTGCTTCTTCTGTTTTTTAGCCGTAGAATTCAAGCGAGATTGTTCAATTAGCAAGGCCTCCATGGCAGACTCCTCCGATGTTGCCGTAATTTTGGTGTGATCTTGATGAATGACAATGACTTCACAAACTTGATTCCCCCTGTTGTGAATCAAACCTGTTGATGTGGCAGAGGTAGAGTCGTTTTGTCTGATATAGACATCAAGCAGTCAGTGATGGTCACCCAGCTCGACCGATGATGTCTGAAGCATTTGATTAGGGGCTGGAAAGGAATTCATAATAATCTCCATTACCAGTGCAGTAATACAGTTAATTTCCGACTGATCCTCTGCTAGTTTTGTACAAACCAGAAATGTAATGGAGTTATCCGGGTATTGTCAGAGTTCCTACCCTTAAGCTGGGTGATGCCTGAGCTGGTGAAATCGACTTCACTTTCGCTTGCATCAAAGGAAATTTCAGAGAAGAAACTAACTTCTCCAAATCTGGCGATGTTTATAAGTTGGTGCGGATAACATTATCATAATCTTTACTGGGTGGATTCATGTTATTGCGCTGTAGGTCTAAACATGGGTTCAGAAGCGATCCGCTATTGTCAATAGTCTGGCAACAGTGTGGAGTACTTGTAGCCCCATTGCTGTTTCCATTACCTGGACACGTTGTTTCCCCCAGTCTATTGTCCCCTCTCACAAAGCCAGATCCATTATTACCAAGATAGCCAGTGATTTTCTGTTGCGTGACTGTAGAGGCCTTAGTTGCATCCTTTTTACACTTTTTTTGTGCGGTGAAAAATGTTCGAACCTTGGGTGCTATGCCCAGGACTCCAGGCTCTTTTTCCCAAGCGGGAGCCTGTACTACGGAGGCCATAACTGTGCTGTCTGTTATTTTTTTTATAATAGAAGGGGAGAGAATATTTGCAATTAGGGCTTAAAGACGAGAACCGAGTGCTCAAATTTCAAACTATTAATATGTGTCAGTCAACCTCTGCAGGCCCTAGAAAGCAAGCTATGCAGCAATTGAAAAGAACGTTTCTCCCAAGCCCAACAGTTGATCTCACCTTCCAACTCCAGTAGATTACCGCCTCCCAGCTCCTGCTTTCTGCAAGTCTGCACGCACACACGAAACTTGCGCGACCCCCTGCCCCCTTTTTATAGATCTTCTGCAGAGGGGCGAGACTTCTGCGTTCTCAGCCAATCCCGATTGGTTTCAAGACAGTTTTGGTAAAAATGCTTTCACAATGTATAGCACTGATGGAGTATGCGGTCTGCAAGTCAGCACTCCCACACACTCACTAAATGTGCAAATTGAATATTGGTGCCCATACTGGAAGAAGTAGAGGGGTGCTGCCTGGTGGTAAACAGTCTCAAGAACCATCAGCAACCGTATCATTCTATTGCCTAAATATGAAGTTGAATCAAGCAAAGAGAATTGAGATTACTTGTTGAACATTTCTCAATGACAAAAGCAAAAAGGCATCCTCATCCAGCCTTACTTGCTCTTTTCTAATGGAGTTATGTTTAACATTGAGTTATCATCTTTGTTCGCCTCTTGGAGTCCTCACGTCTCTTACATAAACCCCAAGTTTTACAAAGTTACAAAGGCGTGTGGGAGCCCCTCTACTGCAAACGAACATGGGCCAAATACCCTGTTCTATGGCGCACTGATCTGAAAATGGATAGTTCTCCTCTGTGAAGGCTGCAGTGAGCTAAACGTGCTTGTAGACCCTCCCGAGTTAGGTTCTCAGTAGAGGGGCTCCCACACTTCTTTGTAACTTAGTAAAACCTGGGGTTTCACCCTAGGTAACCGATGGTAATCCAGGCATGGACCCCTTACTCACTGTGTCTTAGAGAGGCTCTGCTTCACCTGACTAGGCCGAAACATGTGTCTGTGGTTGCTGATGGTACTCTTGTTCAGAGGAGATTTGCCTAGCATTTCGGTGCTGGACTGCCCTTGTGGCTGGGACAAAGACTGATTTGCAAATGGATACAACTCCTCTGTGTAGGGTGAAGTGAGCTAAAACGTGGTTGCAGACCCTCCTGAGAGGAAGAAATTCCATATAACAGGGTATTTGACCCATGTTCCTTCTCAGTAGATGGGCTCCCACACTCCTTTGTCACATCTCTTATATGGTTTCATGTAGGTGCTCTGGGATCAACAAATCCGATTTGCTCAACTTAATCGTTTCACGTTTAATTGGGACAAGTGCAGTACTGGGCCAAAATAACAAATTGAGAGTGCACAATGCCTCTCAGACTGCAGGTGGTATGGTGTTCATACCCACTGTAAAAACGGTGGCCAAAAGAAAGTTCCAACCAAAACAAACTCTCTGCCAATATCCAACAGTTTCAGGTTTTGCAAGGGTTCCAGTACCCTGAGTGAATGTGGTTTACAAATATCCCAAACAAAGCCTCATTGTTGGGTTTTGGGGTGTCAAGGATTTCAATCGGGCGACGCACACTTTGGTCACGGCCTAGTATGTAGCGCACAACTGAGATGCTTTTCTCCTTATTTTATGCAGAGACAATTTGAGATGGTACACAACTCGTATCACACCCCCTTTTTAAAATACCCCGGGTCACAATGGACCATGAACCAGGCTGGTTTGTGAAATGCCATATGTATTTATTATAAAATTCAAAAGAAATCATTAAATTTTTAATTTGTGGCAGCAATCACCAATGGGGTGATGATCACAATGAAAATGGAATCAAGACACTTGGTTACCCTTCTCCTAGAACATATACACAGAACAATTGGATAGGAGCACTTTTTGATTTAGGAAAGATGGCACCCAAATTAGGATTTCCCCCTGCAATGCTCCCTCAACCCACAAATGATCGAATTCTGAGTGGATAGAAAGAAGCAGCAGTTTATCGGGAATAAGGGGCAGAAGACAGAATAAGAATCCAACCTTCCCTCACAGAATAAGAGGCAAAAACCCTTAGCAAAGGCCTAATAACACAAGAAAATGGCAAATAATTAATTGCTGTGTGGTTAAATTATAATATACATATCTTTTATCACAATAGCAGGTATGTTATATGACTGGCAATCACAAGGCAATGGATCAGCAAAAGGCATACAATTCGAAAATGAGTGGAAAGTTTAGAGCATGCTGCAGCCAAACAACACGTTGGAAACTTTGCAATTTACCCAATTCCCGCTTTAAATTACCCAAACGGTGGGCGATAGAGGTATATCACAGGGATATTATAGAAGTGAAAATAGGTATCTAGCTATGAAACTGGATGAGTTATGCAAGATATAAAAAGGTGCGCTTTGAGCAAAATGAAGCTGTGAAATAAGAAAGGAAATCAGTTGTGAAAAGAACAGTTTTACTTTAAACTAGAGTATTCAGACTAGACCACCAAAGATGGACACAGTAAGTTCCAAGGTTGATTTGCGAGTTCAACCCTGTCACCCCAGCGCCCAACCTTAGCGGAAACCAGTCTGATCACTCAAAATATAACTAATGGTTTAGGATTACACAAGACAAAATTGAAAAGAGATGGCGCTAGCACTTAGAATTATCCTTGCATCCTGTCGTTAATCGGGGTAAGATAGGATTGCTTAGAGGGTGGGATAAGGACAAAGTCAAGACAAGATTGTTACGCTCACCTGGTATCCACAGGGATGCCACCCAGCTGGGTTACTCGCTGGTATGCTTCTCAGCTTTGCCCTGATGTGGTCTGCGGGGAAGGTTCTGCCTGAAAATACAGGAGGACTGTGTTCAAGACTGACCGACTGGGGTAAGTATCCTCCCTCCACCCCCGTATGCTTTCAGTCCCTCTGGCGCCCTCTCCTCACTTTGTGGTAGAATTAGGCGTGCTCTCCGTCCTGCCTTCTTTGCAGGGGCGCATTGTCTTTCATGGGCGAGTGCGGTCCAGTTACCTCACTGACGCCGGCCCGTTTGATATTGTTCAGGTAGGTCTTATTGCTGTTCTTTAGTTTTATTGCTATCCTGCATGCCTTTCTTTGTTAAAAATGTCTCTTTTTTTTCTCCCTTAGGTATGCGGAGCTTCAGCGCGGCGAACTGGCTTGGTTGAGCCGAGCTGGTAAATGATGGCGCGTTAAGAGCGCTATGATGCGGTAAGTAAGCACTATGCGCACCGCTGCGATGTCTTGCCTTTGCTAACCTGTGTTTTCCTTCCTTGTAGGTCGCAGTGTTCTTCAGAGCGAGTGGAATGTCCGGAGTGGTGCCACAGAGAGGCGACCAGCCAGGTAAGCCTTTTGAGCAGTTTGTAATTTGTAAAGGTCTCTACAGCTTTCTTTAATGTTGCCTCTATCTTCCTCTTTCAGGTCGTTCTGTCCGGGAGGCGTGCAGATTCGAGGAAGCTGTTCTTAGTAGCTGGGAGTGTTTAAAGATGAAGACTGCAGGTAAGATGCTGCTGTTAATGTTCCTTTTGTCTCCTTGCAGGTTCTGCTTCTCCGAGGTTCAAGGGAATAGCTGGACACGGTGAGCATCACGTTGCAAGCTGCAAAGTAACACGAAGCATGTTCTGCAGTCTGGGTGTGGTTTATATAGCCCAGATAAAGTAGTACCAAGGAAAGTAGTTCCAGGCCTGCCACACCCAAAACAAATGTGGATGCCTCCATGTTGACTGACAATACAATAAAGTAGTTACCAAGCACATTGTTGTTCATGGTGTATGAGCCTGGTGCCATAGGCGCCAGGACTGGCCCCATAAAGGCTTTTGAAGAGGATGCCAGGCTCTAGAGGCCCGAGTCCTGACTCCATCTGGCCAATGGGTTTGCCAGAGGGGGTTTTGGGTGAGGGTCGTGACAAAGATAGGCTATATATTTCTAATGGGTAGGGATTATACACAGTCCACTTTCTAGTTTTGGGATTTTTGGACAGTCAACAGGGTCTGGTCACCACATGGCTGGCGCGCCTGGCAAAAGACAGCTGGGCAATTTGGGTCACTGGATGGTAATTCTCCCGGCAAAGGACAGCTGAATGGCAGGATTGCAGCGGATTCAACAAAGGTAGCAGGTGCCCCTCTCTCGGAAGAACAAAGCATGATAACCTGTTCAGTGGTTGTTAACCACATTGAGAGTTCACAGCCATCTGCTTTTTGCTCACTGTACCTTTCACAGATGGGAAATAACCATTTGCATATCAGTCTTTTTCCCACCCACATGGGCAGTCCAGCACCGAAATGCTATGGCAATTCCTCTCTGAACAAGAGTACCAACAGCAACCCCATACACGTGTTTCAGCCTTGTTGGGCGTCATCACTGAGATGAAGCCGAGCCTCTCTAAGCACAGTGAGCAGGGAGTCCACGTCTGGTTGCCCCCAGGTAACCTCGGGTGACCAAGTGGGCATGCAGGTAGTGGGCAGCAAGCCGGTCTGATTTCAGGATGCAAAAGGTACCACAGCTTTCCCCTTTTTGGTAATGGGAGATTAGAAGGTTTATTCTGGATCAATGGCCTTGCTAGGAATAGGATCCGCAATGCTTGGGCCTTGTAGTTGGAATCAGCCAGATGAATGCAGATCAGGTCAGGAACGCAGCACAGGAACTTCAAGAAGAGTGTGTATCTAGATTTTTGTCAGGGACTCTTATTTATAATGCATAGTGACATCATCAAAGTATATGGCGGGGCAGGCTTAACTAAGCACACCTCTAACCGAATGGATTGGTCAGGGGTGTTAGTCCCCGCCTTGCTCTCAGCTGGTTGGATTTCAAGGGCAGGATGTCCGATTTAAGATGCAAGTTTTACAATGTTCAAAAACCTCTCAGTTACTTTAGCTTAAATCCGATTTTGCCACAAATTGTACATTTATGTAGTTGACGTCTCTTAGCAACTTACATAAAGAGGTACATATTTTATGCAGACCATTCCACTTCAACTCTGTGAGACGTTGTTTCGCCCTTCTAATACTTTTTGGTAATTTTGAGTATGAAAGATTCAGCCTAAAATTATGTAACTTTATACACATGTGTGGATTATCATAAGGGATGTAAGTATTAAAATTCGCAAGGGCATCATGGATACTTTCCTTATAATACCCAATTCTTTGTCATTTCTGTCCCCAAGGTGTCGGTGAATTCTACCATGTCTTAAATGAAAGCCCATAAAATCACTTTTAAACTGCAAAATGTTTACATTTTTACAAAGTCGTGCTGCAGGGATAAAAGTCTTCAAAGTTAAATGGCAGTCCTTTGTCTATCACTGGACCATTTGTTTTTCCTTCGGCTGCCACCAACTGTCATTTCCTCCAGAGTAAGGTGGGGGTTACCCAGCTTGATTGAAGGTTTATTGCCCCCTCCCCACTTCACACTTCCTTGTCCTGGGAGTTCCATTGTCAGAGGGTTCAGACCAGATTCTGTCCAACCTAGTAATTATCAATGAGGTGTTAATTTCTACTGAGAATTTATGGTGGTTCCCTTTCTTGGGGGAAGCCTTAGCTCTGCCAACTGGAATAACCCGTTTTTGGAAGCTTGCAAAATCTAGCCAAGACAGTTTTAAGCCTTTATTTTATTTGGTCCTGAATCAAAAAACAAGCCTGTTGAATAAACAGCACATATGTGTTTCCCAGCACCCAACCCCTTCGCATTGCTAGGCAAGGACAAGCTTTCATTCAACATTTTCTTTTTCTTTAGTTTGCAAAAGCCCATTTTTGACACGTGGTGAAAGCTGGAATTTCTTTTTAAATTCGTTTTTGCCTCTGCCTTTCCAAAATGGTTCTATAGCTGTAGCCAGCTTGTTTTCCACAAAAGTCTGTACAAGGCAAAGGTCTCTATGAAATTGACATGTGCACAGAAAGCTATGATTTCTTTTCAAACAGTGACTGTGACGCTGGGTAGCAAAAGTTAAGCGCTTTTCCGTGCTGCTGAAATAAAGCTGTTGATTTTTCTCAGATTTGGTTTGACAGGGCCTGTCATTCAGATTCATGCTTATCTGCTGGAGCGCAATGTGAATGTGGATAAGCGTAGCAGGGTCTTATTAATAAAATGTAGTGATAAGGAATCAGAAGAAAAAAAGTATCAGAGCGGCATCCATGGAACTTTGGACTGGCAGCACAGCTGCGCTGATTCTTCACTCCATTCCTTTGGTATATGTCAGAACACACTGGCAGGCTTCCTCAGCGTGCCCCCTTGTTCCATCCTGCCCAATATGTGCTTGACAAGATGGTGCAGGCATCTTTTTGTTGCTGCTCAATGCAGTTTTGAGGCCATGGTGCTCACTGGAACCATCACAACCACGTTGCTGTTTCTGATGAAGCACAGCTTGGTTTTGGAGAAATTCTGTTCAGTGGGTCAATGTAGCCCCCAAGGAATTCTTGCAACCGGTTTAGTGTGTCTAGACTGATCTCCCCATGGCCTGTAGACCTTGAGGCAGGAGATGTAGAGCTGGATTTGCTTTGCCAGCAGGGTGTGCAACTTCTATTCCAATATTACAGCCTCTATAAGGGTATTCTGGCAGCTGGCTGAGCTGTGGAGGGAGGGTCCTATGGTCAACCAGCAGGCTGGGTCTCCCTGGCATCTCGATCCGTTCCTCCTAGGGTCTTGCTCTCGGTTCCCTGCTCATGTCTCTAAGCCTGCAATATCCTCCCACAAAAGCTTTGCAGGTGATTATCTACCTTCCGCAAACTGTTGGGGTTTCCTGCATTGGAAAATAAATCTCAACCATTCCCAGCACTTTAGTTTCTTATGAGGGTAGGAGGTGAGGTAACAATCGGACCAACATCCATAAATCTGTATCCATTGCTTAACATGTGCTCTACATTACAAAAGCACATTGAGCATAGATGTAAGGGACTTAACATTTGGTCAGATTTGTGGCCTTCATTTTGGGGTGGATGTCTTCTTGAATCCTTCTAATACCTCCAGCTTGGCTGAACTTCCAGCTTGGCTGAACTTTGCAACATTAAGGAAGTGTCTACAGAACACATGTCAATACTTTGATCTTGCAAACAGGTGTACATAAATTCAAGGTTTTATGAATGGGTATTCCTGGGAGTCTTTTATTTCCGAGTATCTGTGATGGTGGGTATGGATAGTCTACCCTTGCAATGCAGTAGCTCTAAAATGTTGATCTCCTGATGAGTTTTCTTCACATCGATGTCCTGGAATGGAGCGCCATCCGACTTGCCTTTCAAGCATTTCTCCTTATGCACAAATGATAGGCATTCTTGAACCAGACACAGTACTACAAAACATGTACTGCAGAGACTGAATTTGCTGGGAGCTATGTAGCTCAGTAGAGCCTGGCTAGCTTGACGCCAACTGCAAATGGATTTCCTTTAAACCCGTTATTATCCATAGTTGTGAGTCAACCACACTACATGTTTTGGAGGGCATATCTACATTTTGCTTATGTGAGGGGTCAGTAATGTGAGACGGACAACTGCTTGTATTTGTCTCAGAATTGAGCATTCTATTAAAAGAAAAAGGTGCAAATAAACCTACTCTATAAGGGGGTTCCCTACCAACAACAAAAACATATAAAGTAACTGATCAACAGCATAAACAAATGAATAACTACTAGTAATTTGGATAACCTTCACCTGTCCTGGGTACATCCCTTACCCAGGATTATTCAAAAGTTATCTTCTCCACATTTTCAAACAAAAGGATAAAGTCTTGAACCAGTGCTTGTAAGTTCCAAATGAAATACAAGTTCATCTAACACAAATCCACGGGTAACAGTTCTTCAGCTTTCAATTGAAAAGATCCCTTTCTAATTCTAGCCATGGAAATAGCACCAATGATAGTCCTGGATGTCTTCCTTCCAAGATTGCTTTGCCATAGTTCAGAAAGTATATTAACCACGTCTTGCTTCCATTCTACAAATGTTCGTAACCTCTGCAGTGCCATTTATTATAATTGTCAGGATGCTTCTTCTTGGGTTGTCCTCCTCCTCCTCTGTACAACCACCCTTCTACTACTTTACTATTGAAAACAAACTCCTTGATTCCACAGTATGCCACTACGTCAGTCAACTTCAACTTTTCAGAAATCTATACAGAACCTCCAAGAATTATCTGGTTTTGCTACTAAGACAATCAGGGAGGACCAAGGGCTTTGTGAGGGTTCAATTACATTGGCCTTTAGCATAACTTCCAATTCTGTCTGGATTATGTGTTTCCTACTGTCTGGAATTCAATAAGGTTTTTGATGTACCACCTGTCCTGGAGGAGTGCGTATAGAATGATACACTCCTTTTACTCTGCCTGGACCTGATAAACGCATCCGGAAATTGTATTAATAGATCCAATACATCTTGCTTTTGATTTTGAGTTAACTCAGTGGATACTAATTGATTCTCCTGATAAGAGACTATTGAGAATACTGGAAGTGTCTTTGCAGGTAGGTTCCTTCCATTCTTTAAGGAGATTAATATGATATATGTTTGTGTGTGTGTTTTGATCTTCCTATCAGGCTGCAAGATTTTCTAATTCTAAGGTCCCATCGGTTCCAGAACGTCATAAGGACCATGCCACCTGGACAACATTTTGTTGTCGGAGGATGGACGGACTAGTACTTTTTGCCCAATAGAAAAAGACATCATCACGTCTTTTCTATCATAATATTCCTTTTTGTTGCTCTTGTGCTTTTATCATATTTAAGTGAACAATTTTTCTTACTGCTGCCATCTGTTCTTTCAAATTTGAGCAGTTAGAGACAAAAGAATAGTAGCCATGTCTCTATTACCATATCGAGTGCATCTCTGGGTTCCCTCCCATACAATTAACTCAAAGGGAGAATCTCCAGTAGATGACTGGGGAGTTTTTCGGATGGCTAACATGGCCCAAGGTCTCATCACATACCAGTCTTTTCCATCTACTTCAACCAACTTCTTCAAAATATGTTTGAGTTTGGTTGAATCTTTCAACTAACCCGTCTCTCTGGGAATGATAAATTGAGGTGCTGAGTGTTTTAACCTGAAGAATGTATTTTACCTCCGACATAAGTTTACTCATGAAAGTGGAACCCTGGTCAGTTAGAATCTCTGTTCGAGGAATAAACGGTAATAAATGTTTTAAGATTTGTTGAGATATGTTATTCCTTAAAGGGAAAGCCTCAGGATACCACCAGAATGGTTTAATGTAGACCCCAGAAGGTACGCAACATACATGAACCAGTGCCGCCTCCATTTTCTTTATAGGCCTGGGGCTTTCCCAAACAACCAGGCGAGGGTGGCCATCGTGTTATCATATTTGAGTGGACGTGCCGTAGACTGGTCGGTTCCTTTTAGTGAGCCGGGATGACCCATTACTGCAGAACTTCAGGGGTTTTCAACAGGAGATGGAAAAGTTATTTGCTCGACACTTGCATGGACAAGCTCTTGATAACGAACTCCTGTCCCTCCGCCAAGGGAATCAAGATTTGCTGACTTATATTGCCACATTTAATAGACTGGTTGTAGAAGCGGGTGGCCAGAAGATAAAAGAACCACATTGTTTCATCGAGGCCTACGAGGAGACCTGAAGGATGTCCTTGCTCAAGTGGTAGACTCACCTAAAGACTGTGCAGAGTTTATCAACTTGATAGTTCAGTTGGACCACAGATTACAGGATCGCAGGACAGACCGAAGTAGACTCAAAAATCGTGCCATGTACGTACGTTCAAAAGATAATGTTCAACGTCCATCAGAAAATACCACAGAACCCATGCAGATTGGAGGAGTACGACCCCCCTTAACCAAGGTTGAAAGAGACGAGAGGAGACAGCTACAGTTATGCCTATACTGCGGTAAATCGGGGCACTACCTCAAAGAATGCCCAGTGAAGCCTCCAAGGAAGGTGGTAGGCGCTACACAGAAAGAAGATGATGGAAAGGAATCGGGAAAACTACCAGGCCCGGCAAGCGTAGAGGTCCGCTTGTCGAGCGAGAAGGATGAGTCACAGACCTCACATTTCGCCCTAGCAGTAACCTTGATCAATCACCAACGACCATCATGGATGCATGCCATAGAGGCAGCAGAGCAGTTGGTAATTACATAGATCGAGATCTGGCAACAGAAATGGGACTTCCCTTATGCACAAAACCAACAACTGAAAAGGTAACTACTGTTGACGGTACAGAAATTGCTTCGGGGCCAGTAACCCAATGCACAACAGAATTAACCCTTCTGTGTCAGGATGGACATCAAAAAGCAATCACGTTTGACCTCATCAAAGCTCCTCAGTTCCGGTTGATCTTAGGGATGCCATGGTTAGTAACTCGCAATCCCCACATAGACTGGCGTGCAAAGAGACTGACCTTTTCTGACGAATGCGCCCACGCTTGCTACCCGAAATCTAAACCACAGCCAAACCGGATAAATCTGTTCAAGGAATAGCATCGGGGATCGCAGAACCAATGGACACCTTACCAAAAGAATATCAGGATGATCAAGATGTTTTTCAGAAGGAACAGGCTAAGACATTACCGCCACATAGGCCCTATGACTGTCAGATCGACCTGATACCTGGCGCACAGGTTCCTTGTGGTCGAATTTATGCACTTAAAGAAACCGAAAATCTCCACTTGAAGTCTATCTGGATCAATACCTGGCTAATGGGTTTATCCGCCCGTCAAAGTCACCGGCAGACTCTCCCTTATTCTTCGTACCCAAGAAGGAAGGAGATTTGAGGACTTGCATCGATTACCGCACACTTAATCAAATCACAGTAAAAAACCGCTACCTTTTGCCCCTTATCCCGGAACTGTTGGACCAAGTCCAAGGATGCCCGTATCTACACCAAACTAGACCTCAGAGGAGCATACCACCTTGTACGTTTTAAGAAAGGGGATGAAAGGAAAAACGCGTTTCGCACCAAGTATGGCCTGTATGAATATCAGGTAATGCCTTTCGTGCTGTGCAACGCTCCCGCAGTGTTCCAATACTTCATGAATGATGTATTACGGAATTAATCGATGTCTGTGCCCTGGTCTATATTGACACCCTGGTGTATTACCCCTCTGAAAGAGATCATGTGGAACATGTTCGCTCAGTCCTTGCAAAACTTCGCCAGGACAAACTGTACGCTAAACTCGAGAAATTCTCCTTCCATGTCACCGAAGTTGAGTTCCTCGGTTTTGTTCTCTCACCAAAGGGAGTCGAGATCGATTTACACAAAGTAGATGCCATCCTTAATTGGCCGTCACCTTCTTCACTTAAAGGAACCCAAAGCATGCTCGGCTTTGCAAATTATTATCGCCGATTTATTCCAGATTTCTCACGGATAGTCCACCCAATCACATCGTTACTGAGAAAAAACAACAAAAAATTCCAATGGACTGAAGAGGCGGAACAGGCCTTTCAAGAACTCAAGAAAAGATTGACCTCTGCGCCAATTTTAAGACATCCTCGCCCTGATCTATCCTATGTAGTGGAAACTGATGCTTCCAGCGTAGCTATGGGAGCAGTTCTCTCTCTCAAAGAGATCCAGAGACAGGCCAATTACACCCCGTGGCCTTTTGGTCATATAAATCCTCACCACCAGAACTTAACTATGCAATTACAGACAAAGAATTGTTGGCAATAAAATCAGCCTTCAAAGCCTGGTGGCAGTATCTATTAGGTGCCAGACATACCATCACAGTGATCACAGATCACCGAAACCTTCAATACCTAAAGTCAGCAAAAGCCCAATCATCACGACAGTTGCGGTGGGCTGTATTCTTTGCAGAGTACGATTACGTAATAACATACCCACCAGGAGTTCGGAATAGGAAGGCCGATGCCTTGTCTCGTATGGGTGTTGCAGAGAAAATGAACAGTACCCTGGACCCTGTTGCCATCATCCCAAGTGATAAACTACTGGGACTCACCACCACATTGACTGTGAGTGAACTTCAAGATAAGATTCGAGCCTTCATGAACCCCGAGATCTTGCAGAAATGGGATTCCCAAAATGAACATCGCACAGTTCTGGATGGATTCCCCTTCTTCAGGGAACGACTATACCTTCCGAGTAAAGATCTGCAAGAATTGGTCATGTCTGGTTATCACGATTCCCTGATCGAAGGCCATCCCGGAATTGCTAAGACACTAGCCAAGGTTAAACGGAATTATTGGTGGCCAACATGTCGTAAGGACATTGCTTGATTCGTTCTATCCTGTGGATATGTGCACTGAATAAATCACAAACAGAAACCAGCTGGCCTCCTACAACCACTGGATATTCCACCGGCTCCCTGGCATACTCTTTCTCTTGATTTTATTACGGACTTACCTCCCTGTCAAGGTTTTAATACCATTCTGGTGGTTGTAGACCTGGTATCTAAAATGGCACATTTCATTCCATTCAAAGGACTTCCTAACTCTACCGGTCTGGCAAAAGCATTTCTTGAACAGATTATAAAACTGCATGATTTCCTCTCAGTCCTAATCTCAGATCGTGGAAGCCAATTTGTATCCAACTTCTGGAGGAAATGTTGTACCATGGCACAAATCGATGTTCGATTATCCACTAGCCATGACCCCCAAACGGATGGACAAACAGAAAGAACAAACCAGACATTAGAACAGTATCTACGTTGCCTGCTGCATCAAGTGGAAGAGAATTGGAAAGACTTGTATGGATAGCGGAATACGCATACAATAACTCCATACACACCAGCACGGGACAAAGCCAGTTCTACACAATATACGTAAGACATCCACGTACCTCTGAACTAGACTCCCCCACGACCTTGGAAATGCCAGCGGTAAAGACTCTACACACAAGCATAACCCAAGCCTTCAAATGGACAAATGAACATTTACTGCAAGCCAAAGAACGACAAAAATAATTCTCGGACCGGCATCGAAAGAAAGCTCCCGATTACCAAGTTGGAGACGAAGTCTGGTTGGCATCAAAGCATGTGCCCATAAAAGGTACCCGGACCTTTCGTCCAAGATATCTAGAACCCTATACCATTGAATCGGTGATAAATCCGGTGTCCCTCAAGTTACACTTACCACCAAGCATGCAAATTCATCCAGTGTTCCATGTGTCACTTGTAAAACCTGTACAACCAGGAACCTGAGTCCTAACACCACCAAAACCTGTGCTAGTTGACAGAGAGCCTGAATTTGAAGTTAAAAACATCCTGGATTCGAAACGTACCAGATCTAAGCTATACTATTTAGTGGACTGGAAAGGGTACGGGCCTCAAGACAGAACTTGGGAACCAAGTGAACATATTCACGCACCACGTCTGATTAAGAGGTTTCACCTGGATAACCCCACCAAACCCGGACAGGAAGGATACCATGAGAGGGACCTTAGGGTTGGTGGTGGGGTCGGGGGAGTGTTGTCACAACCACTGTGAGGGGGCACATGTTGTGCCACAAGCAGGCGCCCAACAGAACCCTGAGGGCCTAAAACCACTGCAAAAGGGCTCCTGGAGCCAGTCCTGGCACCTTTGGCACCAGGTTCATATGTAGGAAGGAAGGGCTGTTCAAACTAGGTCCCATTTATGTACATGGGCCTCTAAGAACCAAGCCATGCGGTCTAGTGTTTTGGGTGTGGCAGGCCTGGAACTACGTTCCCTGGTACTACTTTACCTGGGCTATATAAACCACACCCTGACTGCAGAACACGCTTCGTGTTATTCTGCAACCAGCAGCGTGATGCTCACCGTGTCCAGCTCCTGGTCTTCAGCATCTTCCTGTAATCCTGCAAGAACAAGATTATTCAGTCTTACCTGAGAAAACACCATCCAGCACTCAGCATCTCAACCGGGCTGCAATCTGTGGAAACCAAGAGAAGAAGAAACATCACTCACCTGTGAGTACTAGCTTAAGGACTTCAGGCGAACCGCTACCACAGCTGCTGCTCGGACATCGTGACCTGCAATAATGAGAAAAGGAAAAACAATATTGGAACGCGCGCTTCCAAAAACCTTGAATTCCATCAGTCTTACCTGAATTCCATCGCGCTTTGCTGCACTTCCATCCGGAGCACCACAGCAACATCTGCAAAGAAAGAGACATTTAAGTTCGCTTTCAATATTAAACAACCGCACAGCGCTGTACTTACCTTAACGGATTCCGGGGGCCTGTTTTTCATCACGCTCTCATCCACTCGCAGCACCACAGTGGCCTGTGAGGAGAAGAAAACACAGGTTAGCTTTAAAAGACAATAAAAGCGCTGCGCTTCGTGCTTTCTCTTACCTAGAAGCGTGCCTTTCCATCCGGCACGCCAGCATCAAGACCTTCGCACCTGAAAAGGAGATAAAGACATTAACAAATTCCCACCATAAACAGAACAAAGACTTACAATTAACAAACCTACCTGCCTACCAGCAGATTCGGGGTCACAGCAGGCCTGGGCCCAAGGAAGGCAGACTGCACCAGTGAAGCAACTCTGGCAGCTCGCCAACAAACGTCAAGCGCCCCTCCACAAGAAACACAGGACGGATAGCTCACCCTACAAATACCTAAGATTCGTTATTCAGCACTGGGCAACTACGCATCCAGGGTTCCAGATCTCGCAGCCTTCCAGATGCAACATTGCTCCACAAAAGCCCCTAAGGTCTCTTTTTACAAGAATATTAAGCATCAGCTCTGCGTCATCTTGTAACATACGTTTATTTTTTGGAAATAGAAAAATTCTTGTATTTCTGTCTGATCGCTTTACACAGCACATTTATATGTGTTTGCTCAACCTTTTAGTTTCCGGGTCTCTCTAAGCAGCTTCTGGACCTTAGCCTTTTCTATGGCCACTTCTTTGTTTCAAGGTATGAGGATGCGATTTCTTGTTATTGCCCTTTAATAGGGAGTCCTGGGCTCTACAAAAAAAATCCTTCAAAAATCATCATAGCCTAAACCGGCGAGAGCCACTAATTTTCATTGATGGGAAGAGGAGTTCAAGAGCTCTAACAATTTTCGATTGAGGAAATTGATATTTGCAGGGGACCATCGAACCCCACTACCCTGTACTAACGTTCTTAACTTGGTGGGACCCCCTAGGAGTGTCTCTCCAACAAGGAGAGGGAGAGAGAACCCCACTGTACCATGGTCACTCCAATTATTAAAAGTCATCTTCACTTTCCAAGGTTGACGAGGAAGCTCCCTTTCGCCACGTTGGAGACGGGGAGGGGGGGCGGGACTGATCATAGATGTTTAGGCAGGTCAAGCCAACAGATTCTAGGGAGAGGTTCCACAGTCTATCCCAAGAGTCTTTGTGACCCCTTGCTGGGGGGGTCCCCTGCAACCTTTCCTAGGTCGCTCTCCTCCAACTCAGAACTGGAAAAGCAGTCCGAATTTAGATCTCCTGCAAGGATGACCAACCCAAGGCTGTGCAAATTTCTCCAGTCCAGAATCCTTTCCGTGATTATTGCTAGGAAATCCTCTAATTTAGCTATTCCAGGATGCCAATGAGTATTGATAAAAAGACTAGTAGGATGCTCTTCATTGAGAGCAACGTTAACTGCCAGGATTCCCAAAGACGTATCCGGGATGATCGTGGATGAAAGTCCTAGAGTAGATTTTATACCAATAAGCAGGCCCCCTGAAGGTCTCCCTCCTTCACTAGGTTTGGCAGTTTGTGAGATGATTTCATATCCATCCAACAAAGGATTAGACAGGAGCCATGTCTCTTGGAGAAAAAAAAAAATCAGTGTTTTTTAGCAAAGCAACTGTGTCAACATTGCTAAACAAATGGTAGTTCCCCCCAGTATTCCAAGAGAGGAAGCTCAAAACAGAGGCCTGGGGCGTCACCCTCACAGTAGCAGGACTGCCCTGATGGCTTTCAATACCACAGCACAGAGCTAACTTTGGCCCAGTCCCTAGTGTCCCCACAGTTTCCTCTAGGAGGATGCCTCTGTTGGTCTGGTAGCGGTCTCTCTGGATGATAGACCACTGTCAGATTTCCCCAATATTCATTATCTCTAGCGGATTCAGGAGGGGTAGGTTCACCCTTCGCTATTTCAATATTAACTCCCAGTTCTCTCAGCCCAGTCGATTGTCCCATAACTAAATCTCGGACCACTCTTGAGGACAATATTCGTTTGGTCGGTTCTTCCCTTAATGGAAAAGAATATCCTCTCTAAATCATAAGTGGACATCAAAGCCAATGCTGGTAGGTGCCCAAAGATTTTAAGGATATTCCCACGATTTAAACAGATTGGCACATCGGCCCCCCACAGGCTCGTTAGCTGTACGATATCCACTGTATGGCAGTCTTAACAATTGTACAGGGTTATCTACCCTGTATATATTTGATTGTTCATTCTCTACTTGATGGGAATCACTCCCCCTTGCCCCTCTCAATATCGTCCCCTTCTGTAGGTTAACTGGGCCTAGAGGTTTTCTATCTTGGTCAGCGAAGGATCTCGGGGGTTATGTATTTTTGATGGGAGTAGTACAAATTATTTGGGACATAGAGATCTCCCATAAGCTTAAGGCCTGTTTGCAGATCTTTTAGGTCAGAGGGGAGTTCCTTTAAGTGTACCCTGGATATATATATATCTGGCATGTCCATTTACCAGGACCGGGTACATGTCATCATTGATCTGTGGGATAGGGCTAGGATTGTTTAAGGAACTTTCCTCCGGTATAGGTTTAATAATATATATTTCCTGTAAAACTTATTTCGCTGAAGCAGTATTAATGAATACAGGTTTATTGCTAGATGATGGTTGCATGTTATAGAGACTGGGTTAGAAAGGAGGACCTCCTTCGGAGCCGGAGCAAGGCAATGGGCGCCTGCTACAGGCATAGTCTGCTGGTAAGTATCCATAGGTGCCCTCTCTAATGGGAGGCTCAGCTGTTCACCTAGAGATCCTTCAGTCAGCTGATCCCTCATACCCCCCTCTACCGATGTATTCGGTAGGGCTGCCTTTTTCCCAGCTATAGGAGTTTTTAGGACTGGAGGGACTTCCTCTAAGTTGTTGGCATCTTTGTACTCTGCCTGCGCTACCCCCTTTTTCTTTGGCTTGGTAGTATCCAAGCCAGCAGGACAATAATCCCGAGGAGGAATTTCCTTCAAGTTCTTGGGCCCCTCCACATTGTTAATAGAGAGAGGAATTTCTTTAGCAGAGAGTTCCTTCGAGAGTACCACATTTTTAAAGAATTTATCAGTGATTGAGTTAATTATCCTCGTTTTTGTTTTTTTTGTTTTTTTTAATTTGTTTCAAGTGCTTTTTATCAATCACACAATCCTTTTTAATCAGTATGTCTTCTTTAGTGAGATCTGCCACCTCAGAGTTCTTACTGTTTTTTGATAACACTATTTGCCCAGGATTATTTGCCTGTTTAAGTACTTGAAGAGGCTGTGGGGCTAAAATTGGTACCGAATTAGTTACCGGGACGAATGCCTCAGACCTCGAGGAGTGACAGGATGGCTGCACAGAGTGTGCATTAGACTCTAAACATAGCTGTTTCTTTGGAACCTTGTCCTGGGGAAATAACCAAACTGCCTATAGGGACAGAAGGAGATAAGGGCAGGGGTGTGTCTGGTTTAGGTGGTAAGTTTTTCTCCATCATTAAACGCATCAGATATTCACATCTATCTATTCCATGGAGCTTGGAGTGGATTTCAGAAAGCATTTGAGAATGCGACCTTACTTCTTCCCAGATATTATCATATAAGCTGACGAAGGAGCTAAGGACCATGTTCAATGCTGAAACTGTTGGTTGCGTGAGCCTGATCCTTTCGTCTGCTTCCCTGAGCGTGTGGTGTAGCATTGGCTCTCATAGATTATCGTTTGTGCAATCAGGAAGAAGGCCCCATTCCTTAGCCAATTTTGCTTTGCAGTATGTTCATCAATAAAATTGGTAAGGTTCGAGGGGGATCTCATATAGGATGCATCACTGTTTTTTTGGTTGACGCTGTTCGTTACTGAGAGTCTAAGGTCAAGGTTACTCTCAGCCAGTGCTTTATCAGCACATTCGATGATACTTAATGATACTAATATCATTGAAGTCATTATGTGAAATTTTTTTACCTCTTTGGTAAGGTGCGTATAATCTAAACTAGCCACTGCTAGCGAAGAGGGCATTGATCTAATATCAGTACTAGTGGCCGTTCTTTTCCCAAAGTAGTTGGAATTCTTTTTTACCAGGTATTGGTTCTCCCGTTTTATTACTCTGCAGCTTAGATTTAGGGGTAGTCCGTGGGGGTTTCATCATTGGGGTTTTGAATAGGCTGTCTACATGAGGAGATACCCGTACGGTCCCTTTTTACCTGGAAAGAAGTTCCCCTGGGCTTCTTGACCCGCTTTACATTTAGAGCCCTGGGCTAGGTCTGGTATCTTGTGGTAGGGTAAAACGTGTGACGTACTCTGTGAGAGACCTCGGCTACTATCAACTTACCCTCTTGTTCAGGGCGGATTGGTGTAGGTGGCATAATTCTATCCCCAGGTATTGGGGTATTATTTTTGTAATCACCCCTCAGGGAGATAGATAAGATGGGGCCAGACCGTGGGCAATTAAAGCCATGTAGGTTAGGTATACCCTCCTCCCTATCGGGAAGAAGTTCCCCATTTACATCCAACTCTTTGGCCCGAGTCTCACCCAAATTCATAGCTTAAGTAGCCACTGGTCGATCTTCTTGGGCTCCAATAGAGAATATTTCTTTCCCCTACAGTAATTCATATTTACGTCCCCAGAGGTAAAGCTTAGGTTTGTCTTTTTTATCCGATGGTCCTGGTAGTAAACCTGCGCCTCGGTAGTGGGGAGCTTTTTAGTAGGATCCCCTAAATGTGCGTTAAATTCTTCAGATCCCACAGTGGGGGCAATCCTGACATCAGTTACTAGATCATTCTTTACCTCCTTATCCGCATTATCATTGTGAGAATCCATACTAGTAGAGGCCCCCTCTGACTGCTGGAGCTCTGAAGTAGCCTCCAAGGCTGTCTGACTCCACAGTCCTTTCCAGGATATTTGAAAAAACACCATGAGGTCAAGAAAAAGACCAAAAGGACAGGACGGCAAGTAGGGTATCGGAGCCTAAAAACCCCAAGAGAACCAATAAGTTAGCACCCTAAGGCCAAGTGCCCACTGAACAGTAGGCCTGAACAAATCCGATTTAAAAAAAGATAAGAGGAAAATTAAATATACAGTATATTAAGTATTTTTTGGATCATCAAAAATCAAGTCTATGCTGCAAGTGTAGGAAAATAAATTGACATTAGGATAGCAGACCGCATATGTTATAACCAGATAAAAAAAATATTCAATAAAAGTAGTACTACAGCAGGGGAGAATCAGATTGAAGCCCCTAAAAAGAAATGCATGATAAATTATAAAAATTGATCCTGGGCGGAGAGAGGATCTCGCAGCTCCCCTAGGAAAATCAGAGAACAAAGATGCTTTCTAGTATTGAATAAATTAGATTGAACCATTGACATAGGAAAGGAACTGGGTGAGGCACGTCTGACAGTGGTCAGTCATAATTTCGAAAAAATAATGTTGAATGACAAAAATGTCGAAAAAATAATGTAAAAAAATAGTCGAATTCCGTTTTTTAAAATTATATATTTATTTTGGGGTCCGGGAGTAAGAAAAAATGGGTAAAACAAAAAAAAAATTGAAAAAGGAGGGTTGGGGGAGAACCCCCCCATTTCGAAAAATAAATGTATTGAAAAAAATGTGACTTTCTTTTCGACTTTTTTTTTCTCTAAATAATGACTTTCGACATTGTTTTCGAAATTATCACTATAAACCACGTCTGACAGTTTTAAGGGGCTGCCAGAGTCCGACCCTTCCCCCCCCTCCCCCTCGCCCAGTAACCTTAGGTCCACAGAGTATCTGTGATGAGCAGGAAGGAAGTCCTTAGGGATTGAAGGTTACTGGCTCTACTACCCACCCGTATTCCAGTGAATATACAGGCCCCACAGGGCGTTAGTGGGCCAAGGTTTTACTTCTTCCAGGGATTCCAAACTGGTGCTGGCGTAGTAGGCAGTAAACTTATTTGAACACACTGGTTACTAGTAAAGGGAGAGCGTAGCGCCTCCCAGCGAAAAGCCAAACAGCAGCTCCTCGCCCTTCACTCCTGCCGGGCTTAACGCCGCAAGGGTAATGGCCAGATACCTTTGTCCAAAGTAAAAGTGGGCGGGACCAAGCATTATCAGATTGAGGCTCCACAGAGGATTAGGGCAGCAGAATTACGAGCTGCAAAAGCGGTGTTCAGGGACACCTAGCAAGTTTCTCAGGTTCAAAAAGGTACTACGAGCACAGGGAGCCCGGCACCTTTATGTCCAAAATAAAAGCCTTCTCTAATACAATGGGCCTCATTACACGGCAGGGACTTACTGGGTCATTCCAACGCTGGAGGAACCAGTAAGTCCCCATTCCCATTTGAGCCCCCATAGGGCTCAATGGGAATGGGGAAGGAGCTAATAACGCTACCGTAAAACCAGGCGTTAGGGGAGGGACCCGCTAAGGAAGCTCGTAGTAGGGCGGTAAGGGATTACCGGTGCCCTTACCGGCGCCGGTAATCCCTTACCGCCTACCGTGTAATGACGCCCTATGTCTTTATGGCTTTTGCAACTACAATTGGAGTTTGAGGCTTACCAGATGGATCCACATCTCCCTGATTCAGTAACCTTTTCTGCTGGAGAAAATAAATGGGCCCCCTTTTGCTCTGCCTTCTTTTTTGTTGGTAACTTGTTTAAAGGCTTCTGTTAGCAAAGGGTTGTTAAGCTGCGCAAAAGCTAAGACAGGCATACTTTTGTCTTCTCTATCTAAATTTAAGGGAGGTTTTGGTTTCCGATCTGCTTCCCAAACCCTTGAGTTCCTCTTTCTGTTGTTCCTGAATGTTTGACTTCCTTAAGGTTTGGGAACAGAGCACATTCTAAAATACCTTGTGCTACTCTTTTCCCCAGCTGTATCTTGGTGTGCTTTCCTTCTATTATTTTGCATTAGGACCATTATGTCCCCTGTATAGCCTGGGTCAATCATGCCTGCCAGTACGTCCAGGCCATCCTTGGAGGTGAGGTGAATATAAGTACCCTGGGGGGGTATGAGAATGAAATCTGTGGGAATCCAAGCTCTTTCCCCTGGTTGTATCAATTCTCGCCTAGTGCTACAGATCTCCAATCCAATAGGATGTTCAGTAGCTATGGTGGGATTAGAAGCTAGTTTAACTAAGATTTTCAAATTTTAGGGTTCCCCAATTTGTATAAATTGAATCCGATTCCACTTCTGACTCCATATGTGAGGGGTCAGTAAATCAAGGCAGACAACTGCTTGTATTTTTCTCAGAATTGTGCATTTTATTGAAAGAAAAAGGTGAAAATAAATCTCTGCTAAACCTACTCTTATCAGGGGGTTCCCTACCTAGTATACTGACTAAGGGAATCACTTCTAACAGAAACAAACTGGCCCTAACACTAAGTGACAAAAACATAAAGTAAATGGTGAACAGCATAAACAACCAGTAATTTGGATAACCTTCACCTGTCCTGGGTACATCCCTTCCCCAGAATTATTTAAAGTTAGCTTCTCTAAATGTTCAAACAAAAGGATAAAGTCTTGAACCAGTTCCCATTAATTCCAAAGGAAATAAAAGTTCATCAAACAAAAATCCACTGGTAACAGTTCTTCAGCTTTCAGTTGAAAAGATCCCTTTCCAATTCCAGCCAAGGAAATAGCAACAATGGTAATCCCGGATGTCTTCCTTCCAAGATTGCTTTGCCACAGTTCAGAAAATATATTAACATAGTCTTCAATTTTACACATTTTCCTAACCTCTGCAGTACATTTAGTTATAAATTGTCAGGATGCTGCTTCTTGGGGGGGGGGGGTTTCTCCTCGTGACAACCACCCTTCTACTTCTTTTAATATGGAAAACAGACTCCTTGATTCTACAGTATCTCACTACTTCAATCAACTTCAATGTAACATCTGCTGACAGTATTATTATTATTATTATTTTGTGAATAATGTAAAGTAATTTTTCCACAGTAAAAACATATGAAAGAACACACAATATCAACCAATGTCTAAGATCATTAAAATCAACCATCATTACAGTTCATTTAGTGTCTTATTCAGTGCAAAGATGATAAAAAGAACATTTAGTAATTAAAATCGTATTAATCTGGGTTAAAAAGTCCTTTCAAAAAGCGGAATACTTCCATTGCCCAACGGTTACTCCCAGATGTCATTAATAGCTGCCATACATATCCAACAGATGGGTTTTCCAAATCACAGAGAAGGGAATGTAAGTGCAAAGTTTGACGCTCTTTCAGGGACTCGCATTCCAATAACACATGCACAAGGGTTTCAACAGTAGACGTAAGAATTACAAAACCTACATGTTCTGAGCCTGCGCCCAAGTCGGTCCTGGGTTCCCAAAATGTCTCTTGTAGGGAGCATTTAGCCGCAAGCCTAGCAATTGGTGTCTCCTTGAGGAACTCCAGAAACTTAACAGTTAAGATGGCAATACACCAAAAGGTCTAGCATCAATGAGTATTCCAGAGAATAATTTGTAACTGCACCTCTTCTATGTTGTGGATCCAATCCCGCCCTCACAGCTTCTATTTTGCAAGTTGGGGAGTTGCCTGCAGGAGAGGGAGATCTACGTTTTATTTTGCCATAATAAAAATACAGTCGGTAACCCATTTATTAAATGAAGAGCACGGTTTCCTCTCCTTCAGCTGTCGCAGTTCCCACCACAAAGATGGTTTGGCCCCTGTTCTTATTTTCAAAAACAGACCAATTTGCTTCCATGCAACATGCACAGCTATTGACAGGAGGCCCAACTCATAAGACAGAACAGCAGCAGGCACCCGTGCTGGCAATTTCAACACCCTCCGCTAAAACCTTCCTTCAAAGTTTGGCCCAATTCTAGGTTGGTTAGAATAGTTTCAACCCTGTACACTATTACTGGGAGCACCTTGTGAGCACCTTTTTTATTATAAAACTCAACCACTGTGGCCAATGAGAAGTAACCAAACTTTTTATTAATCAGAGAAGCCTGGGTAGCCAGAATTGTGATCTTACTCTTCTGGCGCAAGAGGGTTTTGCTAAAACTGAGACCCTCTGTTAAACAAAAGCCCAGATAAACAAAATTCAAGACTTGCTCCAACATTGACTTCTCCACAAACCACCTGTATTTGGGATAATGTCGCCCATTCCCAGATCTAACCTGGAAAATCTTTGATTTACCGCTATTAATCACAAGTTTATTGTGCCACGTGCAATGCAACAAATCCAGAAGTTTTCTTTGCAAGCCAACCGGAATGTAATCCAGCAAGGTGAGATCATCTGCATGCAGAAGATAGTTAACTCTAGTAGCTGCCAAAAATGGAGGGAAGCATTGCGTTTCTTTAAAAGCATCAAAAATAAAGAGATTAAAAAGGTTGGGGGCTAGCATGCAGCCTTGTTTAAGGCCATGTGAACTCTGGATCTCACTTGAAAGTGTACCCGTGGTGTTCAATCGTACCCAGACTGAGGTATTGGTGTGAAAGGCAACAATTGTGCTTAAGAGGGCCACTGGGCAACCCCAATTAAAAAGCTTCCACCACAGAATGTCCCTAGTGACGCTGTCAAAAACCATTGGAAAGTCAGTAAAAGTAATTCAAAACCGGCTTCGACTTTGTCCTGGCCTCATGTTTCAAAAGGTTAAAAACAAACCCATTTGCATTGGTCCCTGTACCTTTTTAAAAAGCCTGTTTGATGGGGGTGAAGCCTCCCAGCCCCTTTAGCACATGCCATCAAATCTTGTAGTAAGATTGAAGCAAAGATTTCAGAAGACAAGTCCAAAAGGGTCGTTTCCCAATCCCTTTTTAAAAAATAGGGACCAAAATCGTGGTCACCCATGAGGCTGGAAACCTCAAAAAATGTTAATAGCAGATCGCCCCAAAAACAAGGATTGCCCTTCAGCCCTTCAGCACCATAACAGATAGCTCGTCGGGGCCAGGAGCCCTAGAAGTAGAACTACGACTAATAAGACCCATAAGGTCTTCTTGATCTATTCTCAAGCGCTAGGGCTCAGAACAGAAGGAGCCAGCAGGAAACCGATTTTCACTTAGACCCCTGTATATCAAACTATAGTTTGCAACCCATTTTGCTGCCATAATAGGGTTTACCAGGGTCTTGATTTTGGAGTCAGAGTTATCAAAAGAATCCTTTGTCGATTATTATACTAAGCATCATCTGAGCGTCCTTCAACAACTGAGTACCCTGTAGCTACGAAACCAGTTTCCATAGGCAAGTCTAAGCTGTCTAAGCCCAGTAATATCAGTAACGGAGGGATGACACAGAACTTGGCGAAGATCTTTTTTCCTACACTGAATCACAGGGTCGTAAACAAGTTGATGGACCGTCAAAGTTTTCTGGCGTTGCTGCACCTGCTTAAACACTTGATCTAGCAAGACCACATATGGCACGTTCCTTAACAAAACAAATAAGTCAACATTGCCCAGCAATCCCACCAATGTGTTAAAAGACCCAACTTACTCATACGTCCCGTCTCCTTTTCTCAATCCTGTATGGGGGTCCCTCGCGAGGGACGGTAACTGAACCTCTTTTCCACCAGAAAAAGACATTTCCCCTTTAAATTTACTGGCGCATGCCCCGGGAGCGAGGGCTCCCTTAACCCCGGCCACCGGCGCCACACCTCAGTCCCCTTTTCTGCATCGACCAAAACGGACCGCTCCACCAGCGCTCCTGGGTGAGACCTAGCTTTTTAATTCCACACGATTTTCCCCAGTATCTTAACTTGTTTTTTATTTCTCTATACAGAATTGGGAACCCTGTCCACGGCGCATGTTGGCCCGAAAGTCTTTAGCAGAAGCCCGTTGTGCGACAGTTCCTTCCCGACAGCAGATCCCCACGCACTCGGTCTCCGATGCCTTGGTGAGGACCACTGTTGGGAAGGATGCTCTGCTTGCGACTCCCTCATGCCCAGATCGTTTAAGCATCAATTGGAGCATTGGAGGCAACTGTTCAACAGGACTCCTCCTCAGAACATCAAGGATTACATCCAGAGGAAGACACAGAAGGTAGGTGCGTTGTTCTCCAAGACACCCCGCAGAGGCGACTCCTTCCCAGGGAAGCACTTCTGGCGGGAGGGTTCATTCTGAGGCTTACGCAGCTACCAACCTCACGGCCGAGGGTTGCAAGAGCCATACCAGTCCTGCAGCCGAGGGGCCTGTGGGCTCAACTACCACTGGGACCGTCCCAAGGCGCATCGCCCTGATACCAGGTCTTTACCCGAGGGGGCACCTTCATGCAGCACCAGCACTACTGGCCGGGAGGCCGAGGGCACACAGCCTACCGGGTGTATACTTGAGGTGCAGGGTGGGGCAGAGCCGGTGCAGTCGGGCATACAGGCTGAGCCTGGGAACACGCCAGCTAAAGGTCCATGTGCTTAGGGCGTGGACAAAATGGCGGCAGCTTGAGACAAAATGGCGGTCACTCCAAAGCAGAAAAGGGAGGAAGCCTTGCAGGTAGGTGCAGAGGCCCGCCAGCCCACCGATGAGCAAAGTAGAAGTTTTGCTCCTAGGACAGACTGGGTACCACTGACCCCCGTCACCTGGTCCACGTCTTATCCCAACATCTCGGGGTCCAGGTACAGCAACGCCTTGTCCGGGCAGGAGCTGGCGAGGCAGCTTGCATTTTCGCTGACTCCCCACGCAAGATTGTTCTTAGCCAGCGCATGGGGACAGGTTTTTTGCCAAATTCATGTACCTCATGCGGTTCCCACAAATGGGATTAATTTTCGGGGGCATTATTCGACATGTTGCCCCTGGCTCCGCTGGCACAACCCAAGCCAGCATAGCCTATGCCTCCTCCTCCGGCTTCATCACCGCAGCAGCCCAGTACTGAGGTGCCAGCAACCCGGTGCAGTTCATGTCCATGTGGACCCCCGGAAGGGGACAGAGGACAAGCAGGACACAGACAAGGAGGGGCATGATACTCCCTCATCAGCAAAAGCCTTCCATGACAGGATTGCCGGCCTGTCGGAATACCTGGGTGTCCCCCAGCCACAGGAGCTCCCTAAGGCAGGAGTTCTGGCGGAGGTCCTGAGCATCAGGGCAGAGGCTAAGTTTGGCATCCCCCCACAAAAGTATGTGGACGCTTTGGCCAAAAAGGGCTGGCTCAAGCCCCACTCCACGGGACCCATCAACAAGAAGCTGGATGCTACGTTCAGACAAATCGAGGTGGACCGCATAATGCTCTCTACACACCTGCAGCCTCATCAGTAATCGGTGCAGCATCAATGTATGCCAAGCCCCAGGCCTCGTCATCCAGTACCACCACAACAGCTCTCCTGAACAAAGATCTTATGGCAAGAAGGTCTAGTCAAATGCCGGGCTGCACCTCAGGCAGGCTAATGCAGACGCTCTCTTCGCTGCAGCCAATCAATGCCTGTGGAGGGAGATCACAGATGTTCTGCCTGACATCCCTAAGGATAATCCAGCCTCTTTTTCAAAGCGGGCCTAGCTGAGGCCAAACTCGTGGCACAGGACATCATGGAGGCTTCTGTGGGTCACATCTACACTGCTAACAGGGCAATCTGTCTGGCAATAGACACTAGGAGGACAGCCTGACTGAGGGTTACCAGGTTCAACACGGATGTTCAGGATAGAATCTTGGACCTTCCATTGTAAGGGGGTGATGTCTTCCACTCCTCCACGGATGAGGAGTCCGATAAGAAGAGCAGCTCACAGACTGCAAAGTCTCTGACCATCCTTACAAAACCAGCACTTAAAATGTTCTCAAAAACACAGTTCCACTGAGACAAGGGGCGTTCATTCAATGGCTCCCGCATTCCAGGACCGCAAAAACCAGACAGCTGGTCAGGTCTCCCAGTCAGCACCGGAGAAAACACCATAAAGCATCTCATAAGGGGATCTTCCAGTCCCCTCCTGCCCCCCCCCCCACTCCTCCTCATCAACCTCTGACCAGAATAAACCATGACTGTGTTTCAGGTCCACAACACCCCAGTTGGGGGCAGGCTGGCCCTGCACAGTCAGGCTTGGCGGACAAAGTTTGTTGACTCTTGGGTCATCTCAGTGGTGTCCTGGGGCTTCCAGCTACCTCTTTCTTCTCCCCCTCCGTCTACCCCTCCCCTGTCACAGATCGGCACACCTCGTAGAGAGCGAAGCGGTAGAGCAAATCCCCCCCAAACCCTCGCCACTCCCAGCAGGGGCAGGGTTATTACTCCCCAATCTTCGCTATCCAGAAGAAGAACCAGGAATTCCTGCGTGTGGTGTGGATCTCTCTTCCCTGAACCTTTACCTACCCTTGCAGAAGTTCAAGATGGTGACATCAGTGCTCATTGCCAAGACACTGTGGGGGAGACTGGAGGTGTTCCCTGGACCTGAAGGACGCATATCTTCACATTCCGATTGTGCCTTCCTCCAGGTTCTGGGTCATGTGCCTGCATTTTCAGTACAAGGTGCTGCTGTTTGGGCTAAACTCGGCTCCAAGAGTCTTCACAAGACTCAAGAATGCAGTGGTGCCTCTTCTCCGGTCAGAGGGGATGCACGTCTACATGTACCTCGATGACTGGCTAGTCAGGGGTACTTCTCCGGAGCAGGATGAGTACTCAACGGACATGCTCATCTCTACCCTATTCGACCTTTGTTTCTCGATCAACTACCAGAAGTCTCATATCATTGCTACACAGACACTAGTGTTTTTAGGCCTGCTGTGTGACACACAGAAGCAAAGGGTTTTCCCCACGGGGGACAAGATGACAGTGATTCTATAGTCAGTCTCCCATTTTCGCAGCAGATCAATCGCCACAGCCTGGTGGTATCAACACCTTCTGGCCGTACTGGCGGCATGTCTCCTGGCGGTCCCGTTCACCAGGCTCCGCATGAGCAGGCTCCAGTTGCATTTAGCAGATTCTTGGGATCAGGAATTGGGTCATCAGGGGGCCCCGATCTCCATCCCTCAAAACCTGTACCACGACCTCAGATGGTGGCAATAGGAAGAGAACATTCTGGTGGGCAGACCCTTCCGTCTATCCCCCATAGAGTATACAATTACCACGGATTCCTTACTCCTTGGGTAGGGAGCCACCCTCCGAGCGCACTCAGTGCAGGGCCTCTGGACCTCGTCCGACGGGCAGAATAACATCAACTGGCTGGAGTTTATGGCTATACAGTTGGCATCGGGTCTTTTCAACCGACCATCAAGGACCGGTTGGTGTGCATCCAGACAGACAACACAACCTGTATGTTCTATATCAACAAACGGGGGGGGACAACAGATCCCTGCAATTGTGTGCGCTGACTCTGAAAATCTGGGAGTGGGCTTACAGCCAGGAAGTGCAGCTAGTTGCGGTCCACCTTCCGGGAGAGTCCAACCTGGAAGCGGACGCCTAGCCGCCGACAATTATGGCAGCTGGACGGGAGAGTCCTCCAGGAAATGTTCAGTAGATGGGTCACCCAACAGTAGACCTGTTTGAAACAGCACAGAATCAGACGTGTCAACAGTTTGCGTCCTGGGGAGGAAGGGGAGGCAACTCTCTAGGGGACGCACTTCAGATACCCTATGACGGGATGTGGACTTATGCATTCCCACCCACACTGCTCGTGCACAAGGTAGTGAGCAAGATCAGGAACTCCAGGAACCTCAAGATTATCCATGTGGAGCCTCACTGGTTGGCGCTCCCCTGGTTCTCGGACCTGCAGCAGATGTCTCTTTGTGAAAACAAAGAAATTGATATGAGGCCGGGAAGCCCAAAGGAAACACACCAACACAGGTTACAAAGAACATACAAAGTGCTTTATTGAAAAACTACAACAGTTACCAAAAAGTCAATTGACAAACTGATAGCTATTCGGCTCTCAGAGTAACGGAACGAACTTCAACGAGAGTTCACTGCGTTAGTGTGAGAGACCGTACATTGGGATACTCGTGCTTTTATACTTTTTATCCAGCTCTGGCCAACCCCCTCGCGGGTTAACCATTCTTAGGACCAGGTCTAGGGTTTCTTGCCAGGTCAATCCCATAATGTATGCATTTTGATCAGTTTCGCTGATACAGTTGTTCATTTACACATAGGTCAGGGATAGGACAAGGTCTCAGTTCGCGACCCCAACAAGTGGCCTGCAGGCATATTATTTATTCATGTGTGCGGAGGTCACAACGGCCAGAATCCCACTCGAAATGTCATTCGGCCTCCATTTTGGTGTTCAGGGTGACTTCCACATTTACAAGAGAACCTAAAATGGCGGCTAAATCCAAGATGGCGACTTACACAGTGCATTAATGTCAATACCTTGCCGCGGAATCTGTTTACACAATGTTTTTAGACAACTTGGCGTAGGCCAACACACATTCAAACAATGCAATAGGAGGTATAATATTATTTCGATTCCAACAGACCCTCCTTTTGGACTATGCCAAGTGCTAACATCATTCCTAATACTTTTGAAAATATCTCCATGTGTTATCATCCATAGGTTCCGAATCATTGTCTGTAATGTCTATAGCCATTAGGTCGTTCATCAAAACCTCTTGTAACATGAATTCTTTAGATGCTGTATCCAGGGCATATATTTTATGCCCTATTGCGCTCACTGCTTGGGCACAACATCCCCCTAACATTTCACATATACTTGGGAGGCATTAAAAACAGCAACAGAGGAATAGCAGGATCCCCAAAATAACCAGAATAACAGAAAGCACCTTCCAACCCCAAGATCGTAAAGAATCCCAGAACCAAGTGCTGAGGTTCCAGTCTCCTACAGGGATGTGTACTTCAGAACTAAGAGTATGCAAGTTCTGTATTGCTTTAAAAATTGTTGGCGAGGAGTCTGGTACGAAAACACAGCAAGCGGACCCCACTAATTTGCATACTCCACCTCGTTTTGCCAAAATGACATCTAATGCCATCCGATTTTGGAGTGCTACCAATCTTATTGCTTTTTGCTCTTAGGTCATATTGTAGAGTATGTCCGTGGTCCGGTTGATCGTTCTCTCCAGTACCCTTGCTAATCCCCTAATGTTCTCTGAGTTTGTTATTTGTCCCCAAAAGGGCACAACTGATTTCGCTATGTCTCCCAATACTTGCCCAGGGGTATCTCCGTTCTTGTCTCGCCGTGGGCGAGCCTTAGAAACCTCCAATGTACTTGCTACAAATACCCCGGGTAACAATATTCCTAAATAACAGGTTCCCTGCCAATCCTTGGGCAACCAGGGAAATGCTAAACTACCACAAACAAAATAAACAGGCCCCCCTACATACAGAGGCCTGTTTTCCCCAGTCAAATTTACAATGTTTTTACAACCTTCAAAATCTCCCATTGGCCTAGTGCCATTTCTTTGCACACAGAAGGGAACCTAGTCAGGGCTATGATTTATAGAATGAGAAGGAGGTACGGCGTCCTTATTGCCTATCGGAGCTGTTTTAAAGGAAATTAGAGTTTGAAAAGGAAGAGAGAGTTTGTCAGACGGCCTAATAGAAGCGACGTTAGGTTTACTTCTATTTGCGAAAAGCGAGCATCCCAGGGGAGTCAATTCACGTTTCTCGAAATCATTCAGATTAGTTCCATGAAAGTTCCCTGAGATGCTATCATTCCATTGGCCAAAGAATAGTGCTCTAAGAGAGGCATAGCAAGCAGTCGTTAAAGGTAGAGGATGTATATACCATCCCAGTCCTTTGTTCCCATGTTGCGGTAAATGAGTGCAAATCCAACAATTACTCTTATTAAAAATGGCATGAGTAGCATTCATTACTATCATCAGAGTGTTATTATGATACTTTTGTCTATGTTGGGAGTCTCTAGGGGACAGAGTGTGAAGGTATACAGAGGGAGCCAAAACAGTTGGTACGATCTCAGTCGGTAGTAAAGGTTTCAGAGGATAGATTTCTTCAAAATACCAAAGTACTACAGAAGCAGTTGCAAAAATAACAATTATCATTATCAAAACACAGCCGTACGTTTCCGGGGCCCAGGCACATTGTTCATTGTCCAATTTGGTCACCCCCTAATTCATAAGTCCAGTGCGGGGGGCAGCAGCGGAGGTGGCAGGCATCGTAGTTCCTCAATCGACGACCCCAATGTTTGTTGCTGGCGACGCTGCGGTCGCGCAATTTCTTAGTCCTTCCCAACCCTAGCCAGCAGAATCCCTTTTGTTCAATAGAACTTTCTCATAAAAAGAGAATTTCCAATCACTTCCTTTTTCCAGATGCACGAAAAACTCGTGCCGTAGTTCTATTTCCTTCGTCGAAGGTTGTACCTGGTGGTACCCAAAATTGTCTGGTCCGGATGTAAAGTGTCGTCACTTCCTGAGGGAAGCGACGTCTCGGAGGCGACGGAAGTCGCAGAGCTTGAAACAGTGTTTTCCGGAAGTGATTTTTCAAGAGAGCGGAGACGAAATTGACTGTTCCCCAAGCTCCTCAGGCTCAGAGAAATTCTCCGACGCACTCACAGCGCTGTTTGCTACTCCAAAATCAGAGACTGTAGCATCAGCGAGGGGTTCTGCTTCTTCTGTAACGTGTGGCGTCGGGTGAGGAAGTTTCTTGACATGCGTCGCGTGAATCCAGTTTTTCTTTCCAGCCACCCGCACTGCTGTCCTGGTGACCAGTAACACCTGGTGGGGTCCCCGCCAGCGAGGCGCGAGAGAGGTAGACCTCTCGTAGGCCTTCACTAGGACCCAACTTCCAGGCTGTATATCGTGTCCTGGGCCCGTGAACCGTACAGGTAAAGCCGAGTGTACCTGGTGATAAATGAAATACAGGTTTTTAGTTAACTGGTTACAGTAGTCTACAAGTAATACATTTTCCACCTCTCTCAGGGCTTTAGGTTTTGGGAGACCCCAAATGTTAGCAGGTCTCCCCATCACTACCTCAAATGGAGAAAGCCCAGTCTTAGTCTGAGGTGTGGTACGCATAGCTAATAACACGATAGGTAAGGCATCTGGCCATTTTAGTTTGGTATCAGCACATGTTTTTGCAAGCTTATTCTTTAAAATACCGTTGTGTCTTTCCACCAACCCAGCGCTTTGAGGATGTCTAGCTTAGTGAAATCGTTTCTCAATACATAGGGCTGTGCATATCTGCAAAATTACTGCTGCAATAAAGTGGGGACCATTATCCGACCAAATTATCCTCGGGAGCCCAAATCGAGGAAAGAATTCTTTTACCATAATCTTTGCAGTGGTCATGGCGATAGCATCTTTAACGGGGAAAGCCTCGACCCATTTACTGAAGGCACAAATAATCACAAGAACATATTTCAGATTATTACATCGTTCCATCTCAATAAAATCAAAGTGAATGACCTCGAAGGGAACAGAAGGGGGCCCAAAGCTTCCCCTTGGAGTCACTGTCCCCTTACCCACATTGTGCTGTAGGCATATCATACAGTTCTGGACGTGCCTCTTCGCAGTCTCCAGAATCTTGTCATTTACCCAAACTTGTTCTAACATTTTCGTGATCTGCTGGGCACACACATACGTAGGACCGTGTGCCATCGTAACCATTGCCAATACATATGAATCAGGGAGCAACCATTTCCCTTCGGATGTATCCACCCAACACCCTTCATCATCCAGTTTCCCCATTCCTTCAGCCCACCTTTTTAGATTCTTCTATTGTGGCATCAGTTTGAATATCTCGCACAGACCCAATACCTTCATTCATTATGTAAGCATCTCTCATTTCCCTCAAGGCACACATGTCCGTGCTAAGGTCCGTGGCCGTTTGTCTGGCTATCAAGTCCGCAAAAGCGTTCCCTTTGCCCACATCATCTATGACCTTGCGATGTGCTGCACATTTCATGATCGCTAACTGTTTAGGGAGTGAGAGTGCCGAGAGTAATTGCACTATCAAGGGGCCATGCTGGACCTTGGTCCCATGTGAGGTCAGGAACCCTCTTTCCGACCAGAGCCTCCCAAAGTTGTGAGCCACCCCAAATGCGTACTGGCTATCAGTATATATATTTACTCTACGCCCTTGGGAAAGTTCACAAGCTCGGGTCAACGCTATAATCTCTGCGGCCTGCGCGGAGTTATGCAAAATTCTCTTAGTTTCAACAACTTTGCTCAATGTAGTAACTGCATAAGCAGCTGTAGATGTACCATCCGAAAGTTTGAAGCAGGAGCCATCACAAAACGGCTCCCCTTCTGCATTTTCCAAAGGAGTATCTGAGATCTATCCTGCCCTTCGTTTCTTGTTCAGTGGTATACAGGCAGTCATGTAATTCCTCGTCACCGCAAACAGTGTTTTGCGGGAAAGGTAAGAGTTCAGCCGGATTAAGAACACAACACCTCTTAATTTGGATGTGAGGGGCGAAAAGAATTAGTTCATACCTTGTTAACCGAGCAGAGGTGAGGTGTTGCGTTTGGGTTTTGTTCAATAGAATATCAACAGAGTGAGGTACCATCAAAATCAAATCATGGCCTAGGACCATTCCCTCCCTCTGTTTTACAGACGTGGCAGCAGCAGCGACAGCGCGCAAACATCTTGGCAAAGCGCATGCGACAGGATCAAGGGCGGAGGAGTAGTAGCCGCACGGCCTATTCTTCCCTCCGTGTTCCTGTGTTAACACAGCCAAAGCACATCCAACACATTCATGCACAAACAACACAAAGGCCTTGTCATAATTTGGAGTACCCAGAACCGGTGCAGAACATAGCGCGGTTTTGAGAAGCTCAAATGATCGTTGATGTTCCATTTTCCCATGGCAGTAGCAGAGAAATGCCCATCTTCGTCAGAGCCAACATCGGTTTTATCACTAGCGAGAAGTTCAGGATCCACAACCTACAGTAAGAAGCCATACCTATTAGGGCTCTGACTTCCTTCTGTGTATTTGGAACAGACATGCCAGAAATGTGTTTTTATTCTTTCAGGTGTCAATCTTCTCCCCTCCTTTGGCAGGAGGTAGCCTAAATAGGCGACCTCCTGACAACAATATTGAAATTTTTTAAGCAAAGCTTTGTGACCATTTTTAGCTAGATGAACAAGCAACAGTACAGTGCCTTCTTTATAAGTACTCTCAGAGTCTGCAGCCAAAAGCAAATCGTCAACATATTGAAGCAGCGTGCAGGTAGGTGGCAATTCAAGGGTGTCGAGCTGCTCTTTCAAAGCTCTACTATAAATGCTGGACTTTCAGTATACCCTTGAGGTGCCCTTGTAAATGTAAATGAGCGTCCCTCCCAAGGTGAACGCAAACAGATATCTGCTTTCTTTATGTATAGGAATACTAAAGAAAGCGGTTTTTAAATCCACAGCGCTGAAGTGCGTAGCCGTAGCAGGGATCATTGTTAATATCGTCGTCACATCGGGCACAATTGGAAATTGTGGGGCGAACACTCTGTTAATAGCACGAAGATCAATTATGAACCGGTATGGAATTGCATTGTCGCCTTTCTTATATACAGGCAAGATCGGACTGTTACACAAACTACCTGTAATCTCCTCAATCACCCCACGATGCACAAAATCAGAGACCATGCATTTCAAAGCACGTTCGCCCTCGACTGATATTTTATACTGCGGAATGCGTGGCAGTTTCACTCCATGTTTCAGAACTATTTTAACAGGCTCAATCTGTAACACCCCGACATCATTGTCGTCCACCGCCCACAAACATTCCGGGACAATGCTAAACTCGGGAGGTAAAGGTCGAATCAAGAACTGAGAATTAGGAAGTTGTTGTGGTGATACCGTCAGCCGTACTCCATCAGAAGAACAATGAATTACTGCGTTCAATTTCTTTAACAAATTCAATCCCAGCAAATTCTCTCCACAGTTTGAAGTGAGAAGAAAAGGGCAATGGTCCGTAAAGGGACCCAAAGAAACAGATACCGGTGCAGAAACCGGACAGACAGTTGGTATACCAGAAAACCCTACGGAAACATTTGTTTGCCCTGACAGTGAAATGTTTGGAACCCGAGAATGATCAATGGAGCATTTTTGCGCTCCAGTGTCAATCAAAAACTAGTGTTTCCTATTCCCTACTAATAATTCAACGTAGGGGCCTTTCTGATTAACGGGAATAGGTGAAGGTTCCAAACCCTGCTTCGGGCAATCCTAATGAAATACAGTATAGTCGAAAGGAAGCTCTTCAGAAAGGTAGACAGCAGAAGGGTGATCAAATATGTTCCTCGAGTCCATACTCGAGGTCTGATTTTCCCGTGAAAAAGGTTGCTGAGGATCTTGTAAAAGCTGACCTCTACCAGGGCCCCCTGCTCCAGGGCGGCCCCTAGGTCGTCCACCCATACCTCCAAACGCACTGTTTGACCTCTGGCGAAGGACAGGGCACTGTGCTCGCCAATGACCTTCCTGGCGGCAATAAGCACATTGATTAATATTCACAGGACCCAAAGGAGCATTTCCTTTTGGGACATACTGACCTCTAGTCTGTGTCGTGCCTCCTCTGGGGTTTCTAACAATTTGCTGTAATAATACTTTGGTTTTCAAATCTCCTTTCCTCTTTTCAATTTTTTCCTTCTCATTATTAACACGGTTCTCATAATACTGAGCCATGTGCAAAACCTCAGATTGAGATTTTGCCTGCCAAGCGCTCTCAGAGGATATAATCTGTGACTGGATGTCAGGTACCAATCCACGTACAAATTTGTCCACGAGCAACCTTTTCCCCGACTCTGTACCTAAATCCTGTCCACTGAAGTCAGAAAATACCTTCTCGAATCTATTAAAAAATTCAGTGGCGCCTTCAGTTTTTCCTTGGACACAGGCCGTAAGCTTGTCCCAAATAATTCTTTTCTCTGGAATTATAGTTTTTAGTTTTGCGACAATTCTATCAAGCAAAGTAAGTATTACCTGTGGTGGTTTCTCACCAGCTGGTCTTTCCCCATCAATTCTAATCATATTAGCCCACGTATCTCCCAACCCTGGCACATCGTCTATTGTCCGAACCTGTTTCCATACATCTACGGGTAGGAGTACAGGGAATAACAAGTCAATATCACTCAAGGTAAACACAGAGGACTGCAAGACGGACTCTATTTCTTTGTAAAACCCCGTCAGGTTTTTCCTGATATCGGGAACTGATTGTCTAATTGTGTTCACTTCCTGTCGTGAAAACGGGACGTGAACGAATTGCGATACATAATGTGCAGGGATATCCACAGCGGGGGCACCAGTCCCAGCGTTGGCGGGGATCTCAACTTTTGGGACAAAGGTCGGAGGAACCTCTCTCATAGGCAACTGAGATATAGGTACCTCCGGCCGCTTACTAAGCAACAGGGCTAGGTCGAGCGCTAAGGCAGTTGTAGAAGTATCGGGCGAAAAAGCCCTTTTACAAATCCATGGGGCAACTAACTTTCTTTCTTACACATTCTTCTTGCAGGTGCTGTACCATCACCTGAATTACCTTTCTTTGCATTTCTACTGTATACTGACTATACGTGTCATATACTTCATCTGGCGGAATCGATGAATCCGAGATCCATCGAACCGCATCTTTAGTACAAATTCGTACTTCCTCAGGTGCCGATTTACAGCGCCGAAGCTACCGTTTCTGTACATATATTCTATTGTCTTCGTCGTCCTCATCTCGTGACTTTTCAAAGTCTTTCCTAAACTCGAACAATTTTTCAACATGCCCATATACTTTCTGCTCTGTGTCCCTCGAAAGTGCCAAAGCATTCAGATCTCTCACTCCTTGTGGAAGATCTGAATTTTGTAATCTACCCCACATCACACACAAATGAGTCCCCAAACCTTCGATAAAAACATTTTTCTCTGGAAAATTATTCAAATTAGATAATGTGGAAAAAACATTAACTTGATCACCTTTCTCCATGCAATGCTTAGCCCATGCAAACAATTCCTGTTTCTTATCTGCAGAAACAGTATTACGGGTGACGATCTTTGATCCTGCACCTGGATCAACTTCATTCAATACGGGGCCACTCGGGAGCGGAGGTGTAGGTAAATTTAATAAAGGTGCAACTATCGGTGTAGAAGGAAGGGGCGGTGCGATAGGTGGAGGAACAACAACCAGAGGACTAGGAACAATAGGTTGTACAGGAGGAACAGGAATAACGGCAGGAACAACAGCAGGAATGGGCAGAGTGCCCAAAATAGGAACATACGGAGGTGGCGCTGAGGCATCAGGCCTTCGTTCGTTTAACAATTTCTCAATACATTCCTCGGAAACATGGAAATCTTTAGAGGGGTACATTTTCTGGATTCCAAGTGAAAAAGCCCTATCCATATTTTTAACTGATTCTGAATGTTTTTCTTTATCATATAACTGTCATGATCCCTGCTTCCAAAAGATCAGGACTTGCCCGACTCCCTTGGAAGCAGACCCATAACCCCGGTTCCGAGTGCCAGCCAGTCCCAATTGGGACCTTTTGGACCCTGTCCTGGCGCCAGTGGCACCAGGCTCATAAAGATGCCCAGTCCCAGCGCTGGAAGCGCCGGGCTCATAATGCTTGGGTGGACTTACCTGCAGCAGACCATGCTGCTTACTTACCTGCCAGTTGAACCCCGGATCCTCTTCTGTTTGGGACTACTTTTCCTGTTGGGTGGGGCAGGAGCCACTCCCTAGGTTCAGAACACTGGAACTCTTCTGGAAAGCAGGAACTCTTTTCTTACCTAGGCGTGGCTGTGGAAGGAGACACCTAAGCACGGTATCCAGTCATAATTTCGAATACAATATATTCGAAAGTAAAAATGTCGAAAATATTTAGTCGAAAAACAAAAATGTCGAAAAACAAAAATGTCGACTTTTTTTCGACTTTTTTCGATTTTATGTGTTAATAATAAATATTTTATTAAACTTTTTTTAAAAAATAATTAAAGGTATTTCCATGGGGGGTGGGGGTGATGGGGAGGATGGGGGGGGGGTTGGGGATAGGGGTTTGGGATGGTTTTTTAATTAATTAATTATTTAATATTATATTAAAGATTTTTTTAAAATAATTAAAGGTATATCTATGGGGGGTGAGGGGGATGGGGAGGAGGGGGGGTTGGGGTAGGGGTTTGGGATGGGGGGGTTGAGGGGGGACCCCCCCCATAATAAATGTTACTATCTGGGTTAAAAAAAAAAAAAAGTGTTTTGGGTTTTCAATTTTTTTTTCGACATTTTTTTCCGAAATTATGACTTTTCCTATTATATGTATGTTTTTTCGACTTTTTTACATTCGACATTTTTTTTTCGACATTTTTGCTATTCGGCATTATGTTTTCGACTTTTTGACTATAAACCCCTAAGCACTACAGGAGGCTATTTAAACCACACCCGATGGATGAATCTTGCTTTGTGTTATTCTGCATTCTCTGCAGCAGAACGCTCATCGTGTCTTCTGCTTCTGATCCTGGGCCTAAGGAAACAAAGGCTTACCATCCTGGAATCCAGTCTTCAGCAGCACCTGTAAAGACAAAGAAAGAACAGGTTAGCACTACGGTCTTCAGTGGCAGCGCATCTCTTACCTGGTCCATCGGCTGTCACCAACGCCTCGCGCTGCATTCCGGCATCTGAAAGACAAAGGCTTACCTACTCTTCGCATGTTCCGGAGGTCTTCGCACTGCATTCCGGCATCTGAAAGACAAAAGCTTACCAGCTCTTCGCACGCTCCGGAGGCCTTCGGCGCTGCATCCCGCATCTGAAAGACAAAAGAAGGTGCGTTTAAAGACATTGGGCAACTTTATTACTCACGTGCCATTACTCCTTCCCACGCCGAATCCAGTGGGTATTCCAGCACCCTTCAGCTTCTCTAAATCTCCGAACTTGTACCTGCAAGATAAAAGGGACAGTTAGTGCGCATCGTGAAGCAGGCTACAAGCGCTTACCTACGTGCTTCCAGGCGCTTCTATTCCTCATGCGGGTTCGATCCTCAACTCTCATCAGCCCGCCATCCGCCATCGCCGGAACTCTGCAAAACAAGAGATATCATTACAAAAGACTTTTAAGACATTTGAAGCGCCCAGAACTTACCGTTCGTGCAGTTAACGACGGACAGCAGTCCTCTGAGATCAAGAGGCCTGCACCCTTATCCAGTGAAGGAACTGGTTACGGCACCCTGCCCCGAGGCAGATGGAGAGCTCGTCGTTCACTTACCTAAGACATCTTACTCTTCGAGTCAGACATACAGTGCACAGAGGTCCAGCCCAAAGAGCCAACCATGTGTTACACATCACCTTTGAAGATACGGCATTCACCCAGTCAAGACCGGCGCCTCTGCGGGAATCAGGTGAGCGTTACAATAACGACGCCTTTTCGGCATTTGTCTTATGACGGCGTGCATGTTTATCCCCACTTTTAAGCTGCTGTAACGCTTCTTTTTTCCAATTCTGTAAAACATTAAAGGCTGCAGGTCTAGCCTTCTTTTTTAGCAAGATTGATTCTAAGTATTCAATACGGGGGATCTCAAAACTACCGTTGATTGGCCACTGAAATTCGGAGGCATGTCTGGTCTGTCTGTGCCAAATATCATTAAATACTATACTTCCAATGCCATACTTACAATGCCATAGTACATGCCGGCGACCCCTCCTGTGGTGCCGGGCGGCTAAATCCAAGGATTGTCGATCGCTGCGGAACAGAGCCCTAAAGCAGCTAGACAATTTCCCAGGCATTTCACAAAGAATTGGTGTTACCTGGTCAATAATTGTGTCTGCAGATACAATACGCCAAATTAAAATTGTCAGGGTTAAATTAAGAGCCGGGTCACGACTGCACCTGACCAAACCTAAGGAGGACCGTACGGTTTATCAAAGAACTTACCTAACGAATTTTACCTTGTGTTTGGTGGTTTCGGCAAATCTGCCCGCCTCAAAAATGGACCCTCGTCAAGATGCCGTGTCAGACCACACGACTATCGTCCAAGGATCGGATCGTGCAGCGCTGCCGAGGTATCGCGTCTCGTTCGGTCGGGCCTGCAGAATCACACCGTCCGATCCCGGTTCGATAGTCTACGTCAACCTTCAATGATCCGGCATCAATCTTGAGGGTCCCTATTCGGGTGCCAACTGTGAAAACAAAGAAATTGATATGAGGTCGGGAAGCCCAAAGGAAACACACCAATACAGGTTACAAAGAACATACAAAGTGCTTTATTGATAAACTACAACAGTTACCAAAAAGTCAATTGACAAACGGATAGCTGTTCGGCTCTCAGAGTAACAGAACGAACTTCAACGAGAGTTCACTGCGTTAGTGTGAGAGACCGTACATTGGGATACTCGTACTTTTATACTTTTTATCCAGCTCTGGCCAACCCCCTCACGGGTTAACCATTCTTAGGACCAGGTCTAGGGTTTCTTGCCAGGTCAATCCATAATGTATGCATTTTGATCAGTTTCGCTGATACAGTTGTTCATTTACACATAGGTCAGGGATAGGACAAGGTCTCAGTTCGCGACCCCAACAAGTGGCCTGCAGGCATATTATTTATTCATGTGTGCGGAGGTCACAACGGCCAAAATCCCACTCGAAATGTCATTCGGCCTGCATTTTGGTGTTCAGGGTGACTTCCACATTTACAAGAGAACCTAAAATGGCGGCTAAATCCAAGATGGCGACTTACACAGTGCATTAAGGTCAAGACCTTGCCGCGGAATCTGTTTACACAATGTTTTTAGACAACTTGGCGTAGGCCAACACACATTCAAACAATGCAATAGGAGGTATAATATTATTTCGATTCCAACATCTTCAAGCGGAAACTCTACTCCCTCTTGGGAAGGGTTCTCTACTAGCACAGCAGGGAGGCGCAGTGGTAAACCCTTCTCGAGAGGCTAGCCCTAGCAACCTGGTTCCTGAGCAGCTAACGCCCCAGCACCTTCAATTATCCAGCGACAATCTGGAGATCATTCAAAATGCCAGGAGTCGGGCTACATGCAAGCAGTACAAACGCAAATGGAAAAGATTCTGCTTCTGGGCTAAGGAACATGAGGTGAACCCACTGACATGCACCCTTGACCAGGAATTGTCATTTTCGGCTTATCCCACCAGGTCTGGCATCCAGGTTGATAGCTGCAGAATGTACCTGCCGTTATTGGTGTATATAGGAACTCCGAATCTCTTGTCCTGTCTTCAGTCAATCCTGTAGTAAAGAAACACCTCACTGGGTTGACCAAGCTTTACCCCCCCCCGTCAAGCACCCTCATCCCGTCTGGGACCTCAATGTAGCCCTAAGTGCTATAGCACATAAACCATTTGATCCCATGGCCACGGCAGACATTAAGCTGGTCACACTAAAGACAGCTCTTGTGGTCGGGCTTACTGCAGCTGACAGAGTAAGCGAGATCCAGGCGTTAGTCGCCTCAGAGCCATACACAAGATTTCACAAGGACAAGGTTGTGCTCCGCACACACCCCAAGTTTCTTCAGACGGTGGTTTCATCTTTCCACACCAAGGGGATTGTGCTCCCCACGTTCATCCCAGATCCCAATGAAGATGCAGAGAACACTCCACTGCCTGGATGTCAGGAGGGCATTGAAATTCTATCTAGGCAGAACGAAGGGCAGCTGCAAGATGGATGCACTGTTTCTAACATTAGGAGGCTTTAGGCCTGGGCAGCAGGCCTCCAAGGCATCCGTAGCTCGATGGATGTCCGCAGCGATCCAGGAGTCATACAAGGTGCAACGTACATACAGGATGGAGGAAAGGGGACTATGGACTAGGAGTAAGTTAGTCACTCCGGTGAGTAACATTTAATTCATGGTCATTCCATACCAGGGAATTACCGCCAGAGTTTACCTGCATGTCCAACGGAAAGCAGCTTGATTCCAACCCCCTATCTCATACTCTCCAGATCAGATAGAGAGGTAAGTGGTCACTCATGGTAGACGCGACAGATATGAATATCTCCTGGGAGACAAACAAATAATCTTGAATATTCCGCTGCAAGTCTCTTTTCCAGGTATTATATGGAATTTTGTCACCTCGGACATCACCATTTACATTACGTCCATCAAAGGCGAGAATGCCACCCCTCTCGTTCTCACAGCAGTGGTTGCCATGCATTCTAAGTGACCAATCAACCATTAATACACAAGGCGTTCAGTTCCTCACATAATGGTGTTTAACAGAACAAGCGCTAAGGAGAAAGTACTTAAAGCAGCAAGAGAAAAAGGCCAAGCAATCTATAATAAATCCAGACTGGCAATATTTCCAGACTATCCTAAAGACCTAGTAGAGAAAAGAAAACTTCTTCGGGAAGTTAAGAGATTGGCTAAGGAAAAGGAGATAAAGGGTGTCCTGGTCGCACCTGCAATTTTAAAATTATATTTCGCATCTGGTCTAAAATAAACTGAGATCCCGGAGGAAGCGAAGAAATGGATTTTGAGCTATAAAAACTCTACACACATATGACCCTGACCTAAACCGCTCCTAAATGTTGATTAGTCTGAATGTGAAAGCCCTTTTGGAATTATATAATTACATGACACTGTGGCATTTTTACAGCACATTAACTTTATACTAGTCTGGTTTTATTTACTTATTTGGGTATAATTATAATGTGTTTTGTTACTCATTTCATATTGGAAATGGTGCCCGGTAACGAATTGGAATGCCCATACGTTTGTTTTAAATCGTACATGCCATTATTTGGATTAGGAGGAAGTTTGTCCTTTCCTCTAATTCACGCAATGCCGTGCTGTAAGGTTTCTGTCATAACGCGGCTTCGGCGTAGGTTTAACGTATCGGTTCAGTCCTGCATGCTCCTAGCTTCACGTGTTTCGTGCGAGTGCTCGAGTCTCGTGCTCGGGGTGATGTGAATGGGAGGCTTATTTTTCGATACGGCGTGTGGGGGAAAGCTATACGTTGATGTTATGCCAGTTGTAAACGTGTTAAATGTTGAAGCTAGGAGGGTACGAACCATCTTTGCCTGGAGTGATCTTTGAATTCTAACCTCATCCAAATGAGGGCTTTTTCATAATATACATTGCTCTACCTAGCTATGTTACGGTATAGGACTCCATTAAAGGAATGTATGGTATGCTTTATTTATAGCTTGATTGCTGAAACAGTGTTAAGTAATTCTGCAAGAATTTCATGCTTTGGTTTGACTACCTTGCTGGAACTTCTAGAACGTCAGTGTCGGTAGCTGTTTGTTTACCCCCGGACGCAGTGGGGAAAGAGTTTGGGGACACATGATTTAGCCCAATTTAAGGAGTTCTATTATACTTATTTTAACATATGCAATATAGGTGCAGGAATAGGCTTGCATTGAATGGGGACATATAAAACAAACCAAACGTCCTCTGATCTCCTTTGTAGGAATTTGAAAACTGCTTTCACAAGTGTCTCGTACGTGTAACCATTTGTTAGCTCCTCCCTGGGGGCACGTTACTAACTCTCATCAATGTGGACACTCTAAGGGTATTGTGTTACCGTGGTTTGGGGTTTTGTGAACGTTGTGCAAATGGCAATTGATCAGTTCAGCACCCTTGGGGCTAGATTATAGCATTGTGATGATTGGAAGGTTGGTGTAAACTCATCCTTGACGGTTTATGAAGGTTCCTATGGTAAGTTGGGAATCATATGCAGGACTTCAGATATACATAGTTAGAGCTTTGCATTCATTTATAATATCGCAGCACAGCATTAGATGATGGTAGGGTATACTCCGGCTGTGTTTAGATCCTGCATCAATGCCTTTGAATAGGCTCTTTTACCTGGTTTCCTTTCGGAGCGGTCTATGTGAGCATGTGCGCCCCTCAGAGATTACGTTCACATTGGTTTGGGTTTTTAATTTAAATATTAGTTTAATGACCCCTTTACATTGCAACAATGTTGACCATGGACATGATATGCGTTTTGATCACTTACAGACTTTATTCTATGAACAGTTTTGATAATCATTTTTTCCCCCTCCTCTAAGGTTAGCACATCTGAATATGCACTTTAAAAGTGGGCTAGGCCATTGTTATTTACTTGTAGACAATTCTATATTGAATGACCTCATATAACTGATTGATTTGTTTCAGTATAAACATACGTCTTTGATCCTCAACTTCTCAAATATACTTTCAGTCATATGATTTAGGACACATTCTTAGAGAAGAGACGTGTAATGTAGATAATTAACTTCATTGGTCATAGAGAGACGTAAGCTCACCCAGGGGAAGGTGAACACAGTTAATTACTTGTTCTTATTCTCGCTTCAGCTCTGTGTTACGGTATTTTTTTAAGTTGGGTTTATTTATTATTTTCCCACTGGTCTTGTCTATTGTGTCTTTTTTGTTTTCTTTTCTACTTCGATATTTAATTTTGATCCGGTTCCATACATCCACTATGGCGGCCCCAGGTAGACTGGCTAAAGACTGTGCGTATTGTGTCTTGGAACATAAATGGTTTAAATAACCACATAAAAAGATAGTATTGTCGCATTTAAGACATCTGAGAGCAGACGTTACACTTTTACAGGCAACTCATTTGTCAGATGCAGAGGCCACTAAATTTGAGAAGTGTTGGGTGGGACAGATGTTTGATTCCACACATTCTTCAAGTTCGAGAGGTGTCGAACTTGATAAAAAAATAAAAAATGTCTGGGTAATATAGGTTCTAAAGCAGATGAGGAGGGTCGTTGGTTGACAATCACATTTCAAGTCCAACAATTGAAGTTCACCATATGTAATATCTATGCTCCCAATGCAAACAATGTTTTTTTTTTTTAATGATTTGGGCAGTTGCCTGCTAGATGGGGGTGTGAAGAACTTGATGGTGGGCGGGGACTTTAACCTAGTGGATGACCCAGCTTTAGGTAGCAGCAGCCATATGGGCAGGGATGGCAGGAAGAAAGACAGAGGCTTTGCAGTTACTAATGCAAGATTTTGGTTTATGGGATTTGTGGAGACTACAACAACCCACAGGGAGGGAATATACCTTTAATTCGGGTGCCCATTATATTTATTCTCGTATTGACAATGTGTTGACTTCCGGATTACTGACACAAAATATTGTAAGTAGCGGAATCGAGGGTTTCGTTATTTCCGACCATGCCCCCATTACACTAGAGCTCTCACTTAGCTATTCATTTTGGAGATTAAACACCATGATTTTGAAAGAGGATGACCTGAAGAATGTTAGTAGATGAGGCAGAGGGGTATAGTAGAACTAACTTAAATGGATTGACACTGCTTGGGAAGCTTTTAAATGTGTGATGCGTGGTGTGGCTATGAAACTGTCTGGTATTAGAAAGTAAAAAGGAGATAAGGAGGCTGGAAAACTAAAAATCTCAATTAAGAATTTGCAAAAAGACCTAATGTGCGGTTTTGATATAAGGAAATCTGCAAAGTTGATGAAAATGAAATATGACCTAAACAAAATTCTTAGTGATAAGGCGGATTCGCACTCTTCAGGTCGAAATCCAGATACAATGAAGGGGGAGAGAAGTGTGGAAGGTTACTGGCTCACAGGTTAAGAATAGGGGAAGCAAATAGAACTATAAGTGCTATTAAAGGTGATCAAGGTGTGACCAGAGATCCAAATGAAATAAATGAGACTTTTAAACGGTTGTATATGAATTTGTACAGCGATTCCTCTCAAATGGACTCTGAGCATATGGACCAGTTCTTCGAAGCCCTACAGATCAAATGATTGACAAAGGCTGATAAAGTTCTTCTAGATTCAGAAATAACTCTTGAAGAGGTGAAGAAAGCAATTTGGAGTTTAAGGTTGGGGGAAATGTCCATGTCCTGATGGTCTTCCAAATGAGTACTAATGTGTAATGCTGGAAAATGTTTTTACTCTGAGAGACATGTTTGTGAACAGTAAACCAAAGGGAATACTGCCACCTACTCTAAAACATGCAACAATTTATCTTTTGCATAAACGGGTCACCCAGAGCTCGACCCGGGAAACTATAGACCAATCGGCTTAATAAATTCTGACGGTAAAATATTATCTAAAGTCTTCGCCAACAGGTTGGAGAAGAGCCTTTCAAAGTTAATTCATCCCAATCAGGCTACTTTCATCAAGGGTAGAGTCTCAGCTTCGAACATGAGGAAGTTGCTGCCTACCCTTGAGGAATGCCAGAAATTGAAATTGGACTCAGTGACCTTATCCCTCGATGCCGAAAAGGCTTTCAATCGGCTCAGGTGGGACTTTTTGTTGAGTGCTATGATGAGAATGAATTTTGGCTTAGAATTCCTGAGTTGGCTCAGAGTGCGGAGATCAACACGAATGGTATAACATCTGGGAGATTCGAATTGCAGCGGGGGACAAGACAAGGTTGTCCTTTGTCCCCTTTTAATCTTTGATCACGATGGAGCCTTTGGCAGAACCAAGAAGATCGGTTAATAGATTTGTTGGAATTAAGTACAATGGGATATGCCAAAAGCTGTGGCTTTATTCAGATGACCTGCTGTTGGTCATCCAGGAGCTCACGTCATTCATTTCAGAACTGATGAACTTGATTGAAAAATTTAGTCGATTATCAAATTACAGGGTCAACTGGTCCAAATCGGAGGCTCTACCATGTACACATTCGACAAATAGTATGTGGATAAAGAGCTTGGGCTTCAGATCGTGCCCGTCAAAGATGAAAATTCTTGGGCATATGGATTACTATGAATTTGGGTGATATTATGAGTTTAAATATGGATATGGCGATACAGATTTTGTTATCAGAAGTGGACGGATGGGATTATCTCAATCTGTCTATTGGTGGTAAAGTAAACTCTATAGAGATGATATTGCCACTGAAATTAAACTATGTTTTAAGTATGGTTCCACTCCCTGTTAAGAAACTAGTATGGAGGAGAGTGGATAACATTCTCTAGTCATTCCTATGGAATAAAAAAACACCAAGACTAAAACTATGGAAATTGCAACTACAGTCAGACCGAGGAGGGTTGAACATTCCGAACTTCGAACGGTTTCACTAGGCGTACACGTTACAACATGTTATGCCATTCATAGCCGGTGATGATGATGATGAATGGGCAAATGCAGAGGAAAAAGGTGCAGGTCCACTGGATACTCGGGCACTTCTTTCTACCACCACCACTACTGAACGTGGTGCCAGTTCTGCCTTAACACATTTTCTAAGGTCCACTTGGAGGGCTTACGAAATTGCAGCAAATCTGAAACTTGGTAAAACAGACACTTCCTCTATTTGGATGAATCCAGATATTCGGACAGACAAAGTCTTATTCTGGCCCGCTTGGTTTTCTGCTGGCATCAACAAAATTGAAGACCTTTTTGAAGGGGCAAGATGGAAAACATTTTGTGAACTGAAACTTGATTTATAACTTAACTATCTGCACGTATGGGGAGTACAGGAAATTGAAAAGAGCAGTGAACTTACCAACATTAGCCAAATCGGAGTTGCTGTCCATCGTTAAGAAAATAGGCAGCAACGATCATTTAGCATCTAAGAAGTACAATCTGCTGAGCGGATTTACAGAAGGAAACAAAAAGATCCTGAATGCCTGGTGTACTTGCCTAAAGGAGGAGATGACACAAGATAGGTGGAGAGATCTCTGTGGAAACCTCAAAAGAATGTCTCTGAACATAGGATAAAGGTCCCGTCATATCAAGATCCTGAACAGGGTGTTTTGGACGCCGGTCCGAATGTTCGAACGAGATTTGGTCACATTGGACAACGGATGGGGTGTGGTCATGTTCGTGGAACATTGGAACACATATTCTGGTAGTGCTATAAGGTGAGAAACCTTTGGAGGGAGATGAACAGAGTACTAAGGGAAAATCTAGACTATGATTTTGAGACATTAATCTTGGGGGAAACCGTCATGCTGGAGAATTTGATTCACCATCAGATCGCCTGGATTTTAAAAGGGGCCTTGGTGGAGAAAAAACTGATCCTACGCAACCGTAAATAAGCAGGTTTTCTGAAATTGAACAATTGGTTGAAGGAGGTGCATAATAGCTTATTGTGCCTATTGGAACTTAGCTTGCACATCATGAGTAGCACACCCTGTAGCCTGCTATTGTACCTACTCCTCCTAATCATCACCCACCAGAGAGAGGACTGTAGCTTCCCCACACCGCTCACCAGAGCCCTAAACAAATCTTCCATGACCTCCCTAGCTACCAGTACCACTATGGAACACTCAGATCGGAGTCCCTCAATTGAGTTTCCTAGTAACCCGTGTAGTCTACTCTTCCAGAAATTCTAGGCTCCGAGCTAGACTCTCAAGACTTCATGAGCCCCTGACTAGAACCCTACCTCCCACCAACAAAAGATCCAATATCCAGAAGGCAAATATCTTCCATCTCAACAGCCTGAGGCCTCTCCCTACCCTTACCAAAACAGAACCGTCCCATCCGACTGCCTCCCCCCTCAAAGGAGGACTAATAAATGCCAGATCCCTGACCGCTCATGCCGCAGACATCTGCGATTTGCTAGTGCTCGATAACTTGGACTTCCTCGCTATCACAAAGTCATGGCTACATGACGCAGCAGGACCCCTACTCTCCCTAGCAAGCCCGGAAGACTATACGATACTCAGGCAAGATAGAACCAATATGCGCGGTGGCGGCATTGCTATCATCGCAAAGACCAGCTTAGGCATGAGAATTACACCTACCATAGCATCCGATTCATGGGAAACACTCACCATCAAACTTCCTTTAGCTAGCTCCCAAACACTGACTATCCACCTTATCTATAGACCACCTGGACCCACAGGGACATTTGAGGAGGACATCCACAACCTACTTTCTAACAACCTTTAAAACCTCTTCCCAACTACTTGTCCTAGGGGACTTCAACTTGGGCTTCAATGACCCCCTACATAAAAATGCCACCATCATTGCCAATTCTCTTTCCAACTTGGGTATAACACAAAAAACTCTAGAACCCACTCGCAATAAAGGGAGAATCCTTGATTGGCTAGCAGGCTACAACTGCACCGCCAACATCAAAGCCATTGTCCCTCAACCCTGGACAGACCACTTTTTCGTGTCATTTGAATTATCTACATCCAGACCACTTCCGCAAGTATCTATCATGGCCCCGCCATGCCTAACAAGAAATAAAGAGCATCACCAGAGATAAAGTGATCCCGGCAATTTTTACCCATCCTTAACCGATTAGAGGATCATTTAGACCCAGAAACATTAGTCAACGAGTATAACAAAATTATGTTAACCACCCTTGACAACATCGCTCCTCTAAAGCTTAGACCTAGTAAACCTAAATCTCACCTAAAAAATAAATGGTTTACCCTGAACTTGTCACCGGGGTCGGTGATATCTTCGTCCGAAAGTGTAGTTTCTGAAATCTCCCCCTCCCCCCGACTCCTCATCTTCTTCTTCCTTCCAAGAACCCTTCATTTCTTTTCTTCGAGCTGACACCTTTTTTTTATGAAGATAGGGACGACCCCGGAAGGAAGCCACCATGCCCCCCACAGAGGGGAGACCAGGGGGCCACACCCCCAGGATCGACCAAAAGGGGAAAAAGCCCTTAGGCACAAAAAACTCCTGTATTATAGCTGGGTGTCTTGTAGGTGTGGAACCAGGAATACCTGCAAGGTAAGAGCTGGTGGAAAGTGACTGGAGGCAACACGTGGAGTGAATACTCAGAACTCAGGCAGTCCAGTAAGCGGTCCGAGGATCTGGTACACAGGCTAGGAGAGGAAGGAACTAATACAGCAAGCAAAGGCAGTCCAGGGGAACAGGCCGGAGTCTGGTACACGGGAGGTCACAGCAAGCAATACTGAAGGTAGGCGTGGGAAGAGCGGAAAGTTGAACAGACAAGAAGAGAAAAAAAGCGGTAAGTGAAGATGGGAAGGAGGGAGGGTAAGCAAGTTGGAAGGAGGGCAAGGGAGACGGGTGAATGAAAGCAAAACCAACGGAGTGAGAGAAAGGCAGATAGGACTAGCGGAAGGAGGAAGGAAGCACAGAAGGGGCCGGACAGGGTACGAGGACCCGACCAGCAAACAAGCGAGAGACTCGTAAGAAAGCCACAGGCAGCAAGCAACTCAGCTAACGGACGAAACCGGCGTTGCGACGCATCCGTGACCCGGAAGTGGCCGGTTAAAACGCCGGGCCGCGGAGCGCCCAACCAATCAGAATCAGAGGAAGGGAAACCAGGAAACAGGGGGCGTGGCCGAAGCGAACGGAGCTAATTTCCGCGTCGCCAGCGGCTCCATAGACGCCAGGAACTCGGCGGTATGACAGTATGCCCCCTCCTATAAGCTCCTCCCCCTGGTTTCCCTGGATGGAAGAAGTGGTATTTGCGAAGTAGGACAGGAGCATTAATGTGTGTGATGGGTTCCCAAGAGTTTTCCGAGGAAGGGTAGCCCTTCCACTTAACCAAATATTCCAGCCTGCCCTTATGATACCTGGAGTCACAGAGTTGGGCGACCTCATATTCAGCTCGAGTGGAACCCTGGGGAATCGGGGCCTGTCTAACCTGTCGTGCCCATGTATCAGCATGAAATGACTTGAGTTGGGAAGCATGGAAAACAGGGTGGACCCTTTTTAGGTTGTTGGGTAGCTTTAAGCGAAAAGCCACAGGATTGATTTTCTGTATGATCTCATATGGCACTAGATATTTGGGAGATAACTTGGAGGGATGTACCCAACGAGGTAAATATCTAGTGGAGAGCATGACTTGGGTACCCACATCCCATCCTGGTACAGGTCTACGATGTTTGTTGGCTTGAATGCAATACCGGGCTTGGGCTGACTTAAGGCCTTCCTCTACCTTCTTGTGTGTCTCTCTAAGGAGGGAGAGGGAAGAATCTACTGATGGTACGTTAGTAGAGAGGCCCGAGACAGGAAAAATGGAGCGAGGGTGAAAACCATAAGTACCCAAAAAAGGACTGAACCCCAGAGCGGCATGTGTGGAGTTATTGTAAGAGAATTCAGCTAGAGGGTGTAGCGTGCACCAGTTGTCTTGTTGGGAGTTGATAAAGCATCTTAAGTACTGTTCCAGGGTTCCGTTCAAGCGTTCAGTTTGCCCATTGGATTGTGGATGGAATCCAGAGGTGAGAGCTCTTTCGATACCTAGTCTGATACACAGGGCCTTCCAGAACTGGGAGGTGTACTGACTACACCGGTCTGAAATTATCTTGTTAGGTAGACCATGTAACCGGAATATGTCTTGGAGAAACACCTCCGCCATCTTGGCTGCAGTAGGGACGCCAGGCAATGGGGAGAAGTGAGCCAATTTGGTAAATGAATCCACTACTACCATTACACAGGTGCATCCTTCAGACGGAGGTAAATCTACTATGAAATCAGTAGAAATCGTGCTCCAGGGACCCTTGGGTACAGCATTTGGTTCCAGTAGACCAATTGGTCTTTTACGGGATGACTTACTCCTCAGACAGACGATACATGACTGAACGTACTGCTCTACATCCCTTCTCATTGTAGGCCAGTAGAAATGTCTTTGAAGATAGTCGTGAGTGCCAGCCACTCCCCTGTGTCCTCCTAGTTTGGAATCATGACACCAGACAAGTGCGGTCTTACGAAAAGCCGGAGTGGGTAGATAAAGTTTTCCTCCTACAAGGTAAAGGCCGTTCCTGATTTCATAGGCCAGATCTTTAGAGTGTCTGTCAACTTCAAAACGACCTCCAGAATCCTCCTGTACCTGCTGAAGGAATTTAGAAATAATTCCAATAGTCCTGGACTGGGGAAACATCCGTTCAAGATGCGTCTCTGACTCTGGCAGGTAATCACACCGGCGGGAAAGAGAGTTGGCTACAACATTCGTTGCCAGGGATGTAGGTTATGTGGAATTCGAATTGGGCGAAGAAGTGAGCCCATCGGGCCTGTCGATTATTGTAGCACTCGAACTGTTTGAGAACCTGTAAGTTCTTATGATCGGTCCTTATGGTGAACGGGAACCTTCCTCCTTGAAGCAGATGGCGCCATTCTACACAGGCCGCTTTCATGGCTAGAAGCTCTCGCTCAATGACCGAATAGTTCCTTTGACTGGAGTTTAGGGTCTTCGAGAAATAAGCCACCGGATGTTCTGTACCCTGGATCTCTTGAAGAAGCACCGCCCCTATTGCGGCTGAAGAAGCGTCGGTCTCTAGAACGAAGGGTAGATGTTGGTTTGGTTGTTGTAAAATGGGTGCTGAACAGAAGGCTTCCTTAAGAGTTCCAAAGCTGTCTTCCGCCTCCGCTGTCCATTTAAATGGAGTTGCAGACTTCTTTAAGAGCGAAGTGATGGGTAGTATCTTTTGAGAGAAATTAGGGATGAATCTCCGGTAGAAGTTTGCTAACCCCAGGAATTTCTGTATCTCTTTGACTGAGGTGGGTGAGGGCCATTCAATGATGGAAGACACCTTGTTAGGATCCATGGAGATACCGTGGTCTGACAGAATGTATCCTAAATAAGGAATGGAGGAGGCTGAAAACACACATTTGGCGAGCTTAACAGACAACTGATTTCTCTGTAGCCTTCTGAATACTTCCCTGACATGTTCCACATGGTCTTCAGGTGTACGAGAGTATATCAGAATGTCATCTAAATAAACCAATGTGGTTTGGCACAGGAGATCGGGGAATAGTCTGTCCATAAATCGTTGGAATACCGACGGGCGTTTACCAATCCGAACGGCATTACCTGGTATTCAAAAAGTCCGAAAGGAGTCCGGAATGCTGTCTTCCATTCGTCTCCTTTCTGCACCCGGAGTAAGTGATAAGCATTCCTCAGGTCGAGTTTGGTAAAGATGGTAGCACCCTGTACAGCTTGTAGGATATCGGTTATCAATGGCATAGGATACCGGTCTTTCATGGTAACATTGTTTAGGCCGCGATAATCTATACACGGCCTCAACTCCTTAGAATCCTTTTTTGAGATGGAGAACAGGGATGCCCCTGCAGGGGACTTTGAAGGCCTTATGAGCCCGTTCTCCATGTTGCTGTCCAGGTACGTTCGGAGGTATTGTTTTTCTTCTAATGACAGTGGAAACATCCTACCGAAGGGTATCAATGCACCTGGGGTGAGATCTATGCAACAGTCTTCAGGCCGGTGTGGAGGGAGCTCGACGGGTATTTTTTCAGTTGCCACTTCATTGAACTCCTTCAGGTAGTGTGGGAGACAGTGCACCATTCTGACTTCGCAGCTATTTGTGGTCTTGACGGTCTCGAATCTTGGTTCTGGCAAGCATTCCGATTTGCATAGTGAGGACTGAAAACTAAGTACGTTTCTAGACCAGTCAATACAGGGGTTGTGTCTGCGTAGCCAACAGATACCCAGGATAAGAGGGAAGTGAGCAGCCCTGATGATATCGAATGTGATACTTTCGGTGTGTTGTTGGATGGACAAAGTGCTTTAGTGGTGTGAGTGATCAAACCCGAGCTCAAAGGTTCGCCATCAACTCCTTCCACCTTTTGATCTTCTCGTTTGGCTATCCTCTTGACTCCATGTCGTTCTGCCCAATGGGTATCCATGAAGTTCCCTGCTGCTCCACAGTCGAGTAGGGCTAAAGCGGTTACTTCCTTGGGGCCTACTCTGAGAGAAACTGTGAGCACCATCAACCGGGAGTCCTCAGATGTTTCTGTAGAGGATACAGAAAGTGGCGCGTAGGGACTAAGAGCAGCCCCTCGGTAATGCGTCCCAATGTTTACCGAGGGCGAGCGTTTCCCGATCTTCTGGGTGGTACTTCCGGACAATCTCTTAATAAATGTAATGAAGATCCGCAGTACATACACAAGGAACCCTCCCTGCGCCGTTTCCGTTCTTCTGGTGTGAGCGGGGCTCTGGTGGTTCCAATCTGCATGGGTTCTTCTTTAGTTGTCCGTTGGAAGGGTACAGATGCAGGTGAATGAGTCTCCACGAGAGGAGGTACACTTAGCCTGGTCTTCTTCTTTTCTTGACGTCTTTCCGTCATCCTGAAGTCAATTCGGAGGGTAGCTGTCAGGAGTTCGGCGAAAGACACCGGTCTTTCTTTTCGGGCTAGTTCGTCCTTCAATTCCTCCCTTAAACCTCGCCGAAATATGGCATACTGAGCCTGTTCCTGCCAACCTGCCTCAGCTGCCACCTGTTTGAAAGTGGTGATGTATGTCAGTAGATCAGAATTCCCCTGACGGATGTCAAGGAGGTCCTCCGAGGCCAAGTATGTACTCTCTGTTCGCAAAAAGGTTTGTTGAATCAGGGCTTTAAAGGCATTGTAGTCCTGTAAAACCGGGTCTGGCTGGTCTACTAGAGGGGTAGCCCAAGCCAGGGCATTCCCGGTCATGTGGATGATCATAAACCCCACCTTGGCGTGATCTGAGGCGAAGGTCTGAGGGCGAAAGGTAAAATGAAGATTGCATGCGTCCAGAAACTCTTTAACCTTCTTTGGGGATCCATCGAACTTCCCCGATACTAGGGGAAGTGGAGGTAAATCGGCTAAAGGTCTTTCTCTGTCTGTCAGACGCTGTTGAAGGGTGGCGTTAGCTGTCTTAAGGTTCTGCATCTCCAGACTTAGACTTTGTACAGCGGCTACGAGTTCTTGTACCTGCTGTGGGGTGGCCATCTCTTTTTGGCGTCGCAAACTGTCACCGGGGTCGGTGATATCTTCGTCCGAAAGTGTAGTTTCTGAAATCTCCCCCTCCCCCGACTCCTCACCTTCTTCTTCCTTCCAAGAACCCTTCTTTTCTTTTCTTCGAGCTGACACCTTTTTTTTATGAAGATAGGGACGACCCCGGAAGGAAGCCACCGTGCCCCCCAAAGAGGGGAGACCAGGGGGCCCCACCCCCGGGATCGACCAAAAGGGGAAAAAGCCCTTAGGCACAAAAAACCCCTGTATTATAGTTGGGTGTCTTGTAGGCGTGGAACCAGGAATACTTGCAAGGTAAGAGCTGGTGGAAAGTGACTGGAGGCAACAGTGGAGTGAATACTCAGAACTCAGGCAGTCCAGTAAGCGGTCCGAGGATCTGGTACACAGGCTAGGAGAGGAAGTAACTAATACAGCAAGCAAAGGCAGTCCAGGGGAACAGGCCGGAGTCTGGTACACGGGAGGTCATAGCAAGCAATACTGAAGGTAGGCGTGGGAAGAGCGGAAAGTTGAACAGACAAGAAGAGAAAAAAAGCGGTAAGTGAAGATGGGAAGGAGGGAGGGTAAGCAAGTTGGAAGGAGGGCAAGGGAGACGGGTGAATGAAAGCAAAACCAAGGGAGTGAGAGAAAGGCAGATACGACTAGCGGAAGGAGGAAGGAAGAACAGAAGGGGCCGGACAGGGTACGAGGACCCGACCAGCAAACAAGCGAGAGACTCGTAAGAAAGCCACAGGCAGCAAGCAACTCAGCTAACGGACGAAACCGGAAGCGTTGCGACGCATCCGTGACCCGGAAGTGGCCGGTTAAAACACCGGGCCGCGGAGCGCCCAACCAATCAGAATCAGAGGAAGGGAAACCAGGAAACGGGGGGCGTGGCCGAAGCGAACGGAGCTAAGTTCCGCGTCGCCAGCGGCTCCATAGACGCCAGGAACTCGGCGGTATAACGGAACTAAAGGATCTGCGACTACTTAAGAGGAGTTGCGAAACAGCTTGGAGGCTCATCCCCTCAGAAGATCATAAAATGAAACTAACAGAAATCTCCTCCCAATATAAAAAAGAAATCCATCTGGCCAAGCAGAACTCATTCAACAAGCATATATCCAATGCAAATATTCAAGCATGAGGGAACTGTTCACTATCCTCAAGGAACTAGAGTCACCCACCCCCACTCCAGATATATGCTCCAAAGATTAAAACTTGGTGCTCTGATATTCAACAAGTACTATCAAATAAAATCTCCTTACTCCAAACGAAAATAACCAAAAAAAAAGCCTCCCTCACACAACCACCCAAGACTTATAACCGAATTATAGACCGTCCTCCTAAGGAACAGGACCCAGCTGCACGATTTATGTTCTCTAATACTTCTATCCTTGAGGTGGAGAAAGTCATCCTCTCTCTCAAGCCTTCAAACTGTCAGGGTGACACCTGCCCTGCTCATAAAAGATGCGGCTAGGGATCTTTCCCAATTTACTGCAAAACTTGTCAACTCCTCATTCACGTTTGGCACTGTGCCCACCAATCTAACAGTCTTGGGTACTACCACTGCTTAAAAAGCAAACGCTAGAGCCGCTTATACCCACGAACTACCGTCCCATCACGACAGTTCCTTTTCTGCTTAAAATCCTGGATAAGATTGCTTATAATCAAATCCAAAGTTTTCTAGAATAACACAAACTCTTAGGAGAGCGCCAATCAGCATTCCGTCCCCAACACGTCACAGAGACTGCCCTCATTGATTTGAAGGCACAAATAGATGAGCTAAGAGATAAAGGAAAAAATGGCTCTCCTCCTGCTGTTGGACCTCTGGGCAGCATTTGACCTTGTGGACCATGGGGTACTTTGCAACCATTTAGACTCTGCTGCACATTTCTCCAGAGAGGCCATAACTTAGATTGAATCCTTTTTTAGCAACAGGACCATGATGGTGTTCTCTCCTTTGGCAGCGGCTGACCCGATCCCCATCCTGTGTGGAATTCCTCAGGGATCTTGCGTCTCCCCCACCCTATACAACATATTTACTAAGCCCCTTTTTGATGATCTAGACGTTCTCGGTATCACCTAAACTAACTATGCAGATGATACCCAGATTCTCCTCTCACTTTCCGGGGATTATGATAAGGATTTGGCCTTGGTAAATAGGGTGTATATCATCATCCAGGCATGGATGGCAACCCACGGTCTATGCCTGAATGATGATAAAACAGAGTGCATCATCCTGGGGACCCATTCTAACCTCAAAAAACTAAGCCAGGACTACACCTCATTTGAGATTGATGGTAACATCATCAAGGTGTCTAAAGAGGTGAATAGACTTGGCTTCTATCTGGATGCCACCCTTTCTTTCGACAAACAGGTGAAGTCTCTGGCATCGGCCACCGTTTACACATGTAAACTCATTAGAGCAGGCAAACACTTTCACTCTGACAACAACTGCCTTATCTTAGCGAGAGCATTAATCCTCTCCAGGCTCGACTATTTTAATGCCCTCTACATTGGAGCCAATAAATCCATCACCCATCGAATTCAAATTTCACAAAATAACGCCCTGCAAGCTGCCCTCGGTGTGTCCAAAAGACCGCATATTTCAAAGATCAGGCGACAAAACAACTGGCTGTCTACCCAAAATAAATCCATTTAAAAGTAGTATCCCTTGTTCACAAAGCCCTGAACAATGCCGCACTGAGCTATCTCACAAACAAACTCACAAAAAGAAACCATACACAACCAGCTAGAACTTCAAATGCCAATAGCCTCATCATACCAAGATTTAGGCTAACTAAGGCGGGGGAAGTAGCTTCCAGGTTCGAGCGGCCCAATTACGGAACTCATTGCCTCACCCTTTACGTGAGAAGCAGCCCTTTCCGAAATTTAGATCTAACTACATTAATCTGCTGAGGTCTGCCAATGATTAGCCCACTAGCGCCTACTCATCCTCATGAGACCCCAGTATAGACACATTACTGTCCTGCCTATTTTTGCTCTTATGGACTTCCTCACTTTGCCCATCTGGCCGATGAGCTATTGTCCTTTTAGTGCCTGTACATATACCACCCTCATTGTACTTTGTACTCATTATGCCTGTTGTAAACTGCAATTGCTGTCTACCTGTAATATACTGTATTTTGTATTCTGTATGTAACCCATGACCCTACCCTGTAACTTGAGCTTTGCATTTTCTGTACTGCTGTACCCGGCTACCTTCAGGTTTGGTGCGCATTAGAAGTGAATAAAACAAACAAACAAACAAACAAACATGCAATATTGAAAGTGTGTTTTATTCAATGTTAAAGAAGAGGCCTACTTTTCACAAATCTGGGAGGCCTTTTTGGACCTGGACTTGGCCTGAACTCATACCTAATCGAGAAGTTCTCTACTAAGATAAGTAGTTACTTATTATTGTGCAATAGAAGTAATTGCACACATGTATTATGATTTCTGATTGTTCTATACAATGAATCTCTATTATACGTATACATTTTATACGGTTGGCTTAAGATGCTCTCTTTCAAACAATGAGTTTTTTTATTTGTTTCTCTCCCTCTTTCTCCTCTTTCCTCTTTGTAAGAAAGGTTAATCTTTTTATGGTTGTTTGTTCAGGGGGTTTGGGGGATTGTTCTTCATTCCTGTTATTTTGATGGTTTTTATATATATCTGTAAAAGTTGTTATTTTTGAATTGTTCATGTTTATTGTAAATTCTTAATAAATTGGTTCCAAAAAAGAAAGGTCCTCACATAAAATAACAGAATTAGAGTTCCTAAATGCCAGCCAACTAAACAAAATCTCTTCATTTTTATTTTACTCCAGAGTAAATTCTCATTTTTAATTTTAACATGTTGGTACATTGTTTGTTTTCATTCCCTGTGCTCCTTAAAAACATTTTCCTTTTCCAAAACATATCATGAAAGCATAGCATGTATCTGGAAGACTGTTAAAGTATCTGAACTTTCTTATTACATTGTGTATTACAGTATGTGGGCTATAGGTCTGGATCTGGTTCGTTGGTGTAGCAGGGTGGTTCCGTGGGCACACGCATATCCTTCGGTTATCATTGTCATTGTTGCAGGTTTACTGATGGGCACACGGGCCAGCCCTACCAGTGTTAATGACACTCAGCAGTTTCTCCGTTTGCAGTGGTCACGTGGCTGACATCAGTTTCCGGGGGCTCACGGGCTTGCAACTGGGCTGTGATCACACAGCTTGACAGTGGCCTGAAAGCACCCAGATCACACATGCTGATCTGCAGGCACCCAGATCAGGAGGGCTGCAGTAACATGGTTACACAGCGTCAACTTGCAGGCCTGGGTAGTGGGCTGTGATCACCCACCATCAGCCTGCAGGCTCACTGAGATAGAGACCGAAGTGCCATTCATGGAGTCTGGTGCACAAGCTGGCTGAGGCTCCTTTTATTGAGTCAGTCATGACTAAGTCATGACACACATTCTTAAAGGGGACAACACAACACTCCTCCTTTTTCATAAAAAACAAATCAAAGACAACATCAATGGACATCAAATAAATCATCAGTCATGAACAGCAATACTTGGTCCACTTGGGAACCGTGGGGTAAAAAAATAACCACATACATTAGGACACAGTCACTTACAAACATTAAGACCTACACAGCCACTCTTTACATATTTTGAGGGTGACAGTCAGATTTTGTGGACTGCTGGTGGCATATTGGCAGTCCTAAAACATTATAATGACAACTTTGTTCAGCAGGGGAGGTGGGAACTCCAAGCAACGAACAACACCATTGTCAATTACTGGAACCATAGTGAGCATGCGGACAATCTGTGGGATCACATCTTCACTTAATTACTGGGACCACTTCAAGCACACAAGGGATCATCTGGAATTCAGAAAATTACTCAAAACTTGGTTCTTTAGTCCAGAACCAGAAGTAAACGACTGGGAAGCATAGACCAGCAGGAAACGAGAATCGCAGGGAGGAACCCATGCCCCGTAACTTAATCTTCCCTAACTGGAGGGAAAGGGGAGGATTCTCCGATCACCCATGTCCATCATACCGCTAGTTCACAGAGGAAACTTGGGTAGGTAAGAACCCCACACAGGATGGGCAGGGCGGTACCAGAATCCTCTAACCTAAACATCGCCAACCCAGGGTGGGGGAACACACATGCATCAGCTAGGTACACATACCACCAGAGTAATACAGAGGGAAATGGACACTCCTCAACGTTCCTGACACTAGGTGGACAAACTACAATGCCAAATACAGCATCATTATAAATGTTGAGCGCAGAAAAAGCAAATAGAAAGAGGTAAGGAAAACCTGATAATACAACTCTAAAACCTCAACTTTTTGCATATACTTCTCATACAGAAACTCGCACAACCACTTCATGTACTTCACCACATTGCAATAACAGACAAACACCTAACACGGCACAACAGCACATGGGAATTCGCATCGACCTGAAAACCGCACTTAAGCTCAGCAAACGGTGAAAACCGTACTGAGGCTGCCAACAGGACATCACAACTCTCACTTTCCGATTCCCCCTGCACCCTAATGAACCCCCCCACACACCCTTTATTTCACATCCTCCTTTTCAGATCCGCCAGAGCGACCGAGGACCAACCTGGTGGTGACACTGCACGGTACAAACACCATTAACATCAACATTCTATCGCATTGAAGCATTCTTCCTTAGTGATTTTAGCCAGGTTACAATAGATATTTATTAACTAGGTATGGGTAAGATCCGGGTAGACCAAGCCATTCCACTCCAAGTCCACCGCCTGTATAAAAGAATTTGATGGGAGGATACAGTAGGATCTATTGAAATATCCAGCCTTATTCCAAAATCCATCAAATACTGAAGGTTCCTGAAGCCACGTTTCCTGCAGACAGAACATATGCTCCACTATCATATCCACACTACAATTTTGGAATAGATGAGCGGAGCCTCTAGTGTTCCAAAAAACACTTTGAACTCTACCTGTCGAATACAGAATCTGCTACCCCTGAGAGTATGGCCTTGACACCAAAGTTGCTGCCAGCCAACTCCAATCCTGGTTTTTGCGTCCACCATTTAACCCTGCCTCAGAAGTACACACTTACCCAAAAAGCATTTCACTTGGAAATCCGGTTTAGGGAGCAAAAAAGAGCCACCCTTTCTGCTCATAACAGCGAGGTGTTGAACAGGGGGTGAGGGCTAGGGGGGGCTTGATTCAAAGAGGCTAATATCATAGCCCCAACTTCTAATAGAGGTGGCGAAGATCTGATTAAGAACCAATTGCGAGTGCAGGTGTTAACCTTATCCAGGCGCTGAGCGTTCCAAAACTGTATGATGTCTCCTGAACTAATATGAGAGCAATGGAACATGCCTCTGCATACTGAGGACGTTTACTGTATTCAAAATCATAGTTTCCTTATCGGGGATAATCTTTTCTAACAGCAATTGGGTAGAGGGCTGTGGCACTTTTTTGAACCAATCCTACGCCGCCTCTCCTCCAAAGTACAAAAAGTGGAACCTACAGGCCCATGACCAAACCCAACCTGATCACTCAGTACGGCCGGTTGTCTTTAGAATAAAACGTCTCCCGTCTCTTCCGGGATGGCCCCCAAAGCAGTAGTCCTCAAGAATGAACTCTGATGTGATAGAACAATGGTCTAAATTCGGCTGCCTGCTGGTCACAACCTGCCAGGCACCCGGTAAATGGCAATGGTAGACAGACGGGAAGAGGCGTATTAACCACACCTTCTGTCACTGCCAGTCTGGGACCCAGCCTTACGTTGGCCTCCATCATGGGTGCCAGCATCATCAGCTCACTTACACCACAGTCCAGAGGGCCAGACCTATTTTGATGGATCGGACACACAACTGCCATAGCTTCCACCGATTGGGTGACACCAGGAACGGTTGGGGGAGGGCACAAAAGAATTCTCACACTGGAGGTGGGGACCCGTGGAAGAAACGGCTTTCTCGGGAAAAGCACGCAAACACCTAGAATTTTTATTTTTCTCAGCTTTTTTTTTATTATTTAATTTCAGCTTCTTGCACCCCGTCCCCTTTTTTTCTACGCCCTCCTCCACAATTTCATCCATATCCGTGACCACGCCGACAACCCCCTCTAATAGCAGGTCCTCCGCCACCTGTAGAACACTTGCTCTAAGAGGGGGAGGTCACATGAGAGGGTGGTTTGTGGGCAGCAAATAACTTTGGTCAACCAATGGCAAGGAGCAGAGGATAGGAGAGTCCTCAACAATAGCCCCTTGCATTGCACCACAGTCAACAGTGATCATCATTGCAATTCACAGTGTGTGGGAGGGCTAACGAGTCAGCTGCGTTACGAATAAGCAATGCAGCCCCAACTGTGCACCCAGAACAATAATGGCTGCACCGACTGGTGTTTTGCCCCCAACCTTATATAACCTTCAGTATAAGAAAATCTATCATTCAAATACTTACACAAATGCCTGTTGCCCAAGAACCCCACCAACCCTTTCATTAGAGTCAATCTGGGCTTCAAGGGCCACATTTAAATTTGAATGCTTGGCAGCAAGCAAGCCAGCTTCTGAGACAGCCTGAGAGTTTGAAACACACTTTGTTGACAACAGTGGATATGTGGGGGGGGGGGGCTGCAGCCGGTGAAGCATCTCCAGAATGTGGAGTCGATGGGACAAAGGGTCCCGTGCCCTCTGTCCTGGCAGCCCCGGACCGAGTGCTTCGGCACAAATAAGAGAACCTTTATTACAGGTGTCTATCAGGGTAGATGGCCAAGGCCTGCTCTTGACTGAGTAGGTAAGTGGGGGAGGAGGCGAGGGTAGCTCTATCCGGGTGGCTCACCATAGATGCTGGGAAAGGGGCAGTAGAATCTGGAGCTACCTCAGAAAAGCAGGCTCCCAAACCTCCAACCTCCCCGGCGTTAAAATGATCAACGTGTAGATCAACCAACTCCCCACCCTGGGGCACCCCCCCCCAACATAACGACATCAGATGACAGACTTTGTAGACCTGCATTTGTATCCGATAATTTTAAATATTCTACAGCCCCCCTTCCACCATTAATGTCCTTCACATCATAAATCGACAGAATGTCCATGTCTGTTAGATCTTTCGAAAGACCCTTGCTAGCAGATAACTGGGCCTGGAACGAGTCATCCATGATGGCTCTGTCCCCAATTCTAGGCACTGATAAAGTTGAAATAACGAGTTGGGTTCATCACAAATATCTGGTTAGAAGGAGCAGTAGAAGGAACATCTGATAAGAAAAGGCTAATTTCGTGCAGACCTGTGGTTGACATCCAAATAAAGACTGCCGGCTTCATCGTTTTTGCTGCAGCCCCTTGCAAACTCAGAGCTGCTGAAAGAACAGTAGCAGTAACTACCGGCACCGAAGTTCAATGGCTGCAGTATAAAGTCAGTGGCATCCACAACGGCAGGGGCAACAGTCAAAACTGGTGCAGGCGCCCGCAAGGTTTTGCAAGCAGGTTGTGAGACCAGGTGAGGGGCGGAAGCATGGAAGCATGGAAGCAAACCACTTTGTGAGATGGCAACACAGGGAGCGCAGAGACTACAGGACGCCCAACTGATGTTACAGCACACCAGTCCGACGCAGCATGTAAGGGCAGAAATGATAAACGCAAGGAAAGGGACTTGAAACTACCTTTTAGCTTTGAGGTTTTGCAAGAAGGCTATGCACCACATCCTTTGACGTTATCTTTCTCCTTTAAGCCCATTTAGCCTGCAGTTTCCACCACTGCATTTCAATGAAGAGCTCTTCCTTACCTTCATGTTTCGATTCATGCGTAGTCGACGACGTCCTTCCCGTGGAGACTCTTACTGATCCCTAAATACCAAAGTGAATTATTTAGGGGCCATTGGTGTCACTCCTGGAAGGAAATTAGAAGGTACAGACGCACCACTCCGCACACGGCAAACTGGCTCTCCACACTGCCGCACACTGCGTGCTCCATGCTATTCTTCAGTATTTAAGGTGGGGCTGTGGAATACCCATGTAGAAAGGGTAAACCGACTCCAGGCACCAGTACCAAAGCAGAGCTAACTGAACAGCACTTCCTGGAAAACTGGCTCTTCACACTGCTGCACTTTGTATTAGACAAAACCACAGTTGTGGTATTTCTACTTTAGCTTTATGTATGAAAATAGTGAGGCAATTTAAAGAAGACAAGACACCTTGGCCTCTACAGGTAGGCAAGGCACTCTTCCTTCCTATATTTTGAGAAGGGGGAAGCCTCTTTGCCTCTTCAGTCTGCCTTAATGCCAATAGTAACCCACCTCTGCTTCCATACTGATTTTGCCCCAATTTAACAGTCTCAGCCTTACAGGTTAGTAATTAAGTCTTTTAACAAGCACCTCGCTCCCTTACCCAGCTTTGTACACACCTTATTCGTTGCAATAGCTACCTTGAAGCTGTATTGACACACTTCCAACTTCAGATAACAATGTCTCACTTGTATCAGAGGACACTAGACCTTTAACAAATGTGCCCGTTTGGTGGATGAATGGGTTCTCTTCACTACAAAAGGGTTCACTTCTTGGTTTGGGTTAATGATTGTTCATTCTTTTTTTTCTACTTTTAACTACTTCTGCGTTCAAAGAATGTTCTTGATGTTACAAGGTTTAGACTTCAAAGGAAAACAGTTTTTAAGTATACACGACCACTCTTTAAAATAGATTTTCAACTTTAAATGTTTGTATTCCCACTGAACCACTTTCTTCTCTGGTCGGGAATTGTAATTGCTCACACGCAACCTTCTTTTGATAGTGTACGGTCTTGCCACAATTGTAAAAGTTAACTTCAGCATTTTCCGGACACTTTTGAAAACGTTCCCCTTTATTGGACACACGCTAAAACTCTGATTGCAATTATAAGTTGGACAATGGGAAACAAAAAAGCTTTTCTTCACAAGTGAGCACTATAATTTCTAGTAAAAGTGTGCGTGATACAATTCCATTGTCCGGAACAGCTTTCACAGCGATGAACAACTTAAACTCGCTTCTAGGCTTACGCAAGCCACTTTAAAACTGGGAACAGTTACCAGCAAGAAGTTAAGTGTGAACCCGGTTGCCAAGCTTCACTCACCAGCTCAGGAACACTGCGACTGCTGGCTGCTTCAACTTCCCGACTTCTGCTTCTACGACTTTGGGCACACTTGGGACCCACACCATTCTGCAACACGGGTGCCTGCGGTCGAGCCACGCTAACTGCGAGTCTCCTGCACTCCTTTGTCCCTTGGCTTGCTTCTTGCTATGGGTCTCTGAGTTCAGAACAGTCACAGCTCTGCAATCATCACCACTAGGTTCACCTGGGAAGATCTTCCCTTCCATCATGTCTCTCTCGGTGCATCCATGGAAAGGCAGCGTTTGTGAACACATGACCCTCTCAGAACTTGCAGATGAAATCTGCTCTCTCCTTGTCTGGGCATCCCTTAAGTGATCACACTTCCTCATGAACTGCCAGCCTTGTGCTCTTCTCCTTCTCCTACTACTACTACTACTAGTACTACTACTAGCCTTCCAGCTCCTGCTACTCTACCAGCTTCTCTCCTGCTGCAACTTTTTATGCCTCTCAGGTGGGGCAATTGATTTCAGGTGCAGGCCATTGCTGCTCATTGCCTGACACCGGCAAAGGCTGTTCGGCCCAATTACCTGTCCTCGACATGCCTCTGCAGCCCTCTTCTTCTCAGTTCCTATGGTATTCTGGGACATGTAGTGCATTATTCTAAAGTCAGGTTTTTCTACTTCTTTAACTTGATAAAAGACAATAAAAAGTCTTCCTGGTCTGATTTAACACCCACCCCACCATGTGATCCTCCCACAGTATACCACTCCCAGGGTCGGGATCAGAAAGCGCCTGGCCTGCCTTCCAATGGCCACATAAGGAGGGGCCCAGACCAGGTTTCTGGGGAGAATACCTTCAGATTCTTCCCACTTACAAATAGGAGTTCCATCCTTATCCTTTTGACTGCTTTTTTAAATCAGATTCATAAAAACTCCTCAATCGTCTCCTCGATCTGGTGACTAAATAAGGCTTTGCTTTTTCTTTCCAAGCTCTACTGCTGCATGTGTAGACTTTACCCCATCTTTTCTCCAAATTAGCTTAAGCTATTTACAGCATAGATTACCAAGTAACAAGCGCAGTGTAGGGAAGTGCCAATTAAGCAATGCGCATAGAAACAGCCCTCCAGATTAGAATAAAAGTCTATTTACCCAAATATACCTCTATATAAGTAAAACTGAAAGAAAATTGACAGAATTGCACAATAGTACCATGGATGTGGCAAGGCTTGAAGATAACACTCACCATGTTGCGAGGTTGTATGGGGTACATAAAATGCTAACTTTGACGGATTACATGCTCACTTAAAATATTTATTACCAGATTGAGTATTCACTATTTGATATGATGTCCCACCGAAATCCCAGTATTAGCTTTATTTGCTGTGTTCTTCTTAGGGCACCAATTTCAGTAGGACCCTGGTGATTAACTGCATGTATGCACATGTCTATCAGTATGTGTAAACTGATTATACGTCATGTTGCCTCTCCAGTTTACAAATTGCTTGTGTCCCCCAAGCTCTTTTGGGCACAGTCCCTTCTCTAGTCTAATTGCACATAATGGAAGCTAGGATTCACTTCCCTTTGATACGAAGGTCACTTGATCCCTCCCAAACGCAATAGCCATTAGCAAAGTAGGCACTGCGTTGGCAGAATAGGCATTTGTGTGGTTCCACAGAAAATCCACCATATTGCCTGTGAAATGTGAACCGGTCTTGGTTGGTTTATAGTCATAAAATCGAATGCAAAAATGTTGAAAGTCAAAAAATCGAAAAAATAATGTTGAAAAAAAAATTAGAATTTCTTTTTTTAATACATTTTCTATTCGAAATGGGGGGGGGTCCCCCCATCCCTCCTTATTTTTAGTTTAATCTTTTTTTTACATGCGGAACCCCAAAAAAATATATAAATAAAGAATTCGATTATTTTTTTTTTCGACATTAAGTTTTCGAATTTATTGTCATTCGACATTTTTTTTCTCGTTATTATGACTGACCACCGCCCTGGTTAAGTTTCACTGTGGAGTCAATCGTGGATTTAATTAACAATAAGCCATAGTAGCAATAGTTTTTCGGATTACAAATCATGTCCACTCTTTGCATCCAGGCTTCTAGGTCTGTAGCCTCTTGGCAATGTTCGCTTTATAACATCGTCAAGGCCAGTACAGTACCCTTTTCACTAATTGAATTGATGTGACTCTGGATGTGGAAACTCTGAGTCTATTGATAATGCACTGTTGTGGGACAGGCACATCTGACTCCTGGACCTGAAGTGCATGTCCATTGCACCACACTTCTGTACAGACCAGATTCTTTTTCAAATAAAGGAGGTGAGGTATTTCTCCCTCTTCTATTATACCTTGCACAGAGTTCCTGCAATATGGACGTTTGAGTCTGCCACTGGACTCCATGGAATCGCTATGAGAATCTGCTTACCCTTGGGCTCTTGCTTGATATCTTTGAGATGAATGCATGATTTACTGCTGGTGCCTAGTAAACAATCTCCTCTGCCAAGAGTTTGAGGTTGTGCCCTATCTATTACCTTTTGGCTAGGGTAGGCTTTCAATAATCTTACCTTGTACACCTGTGAGTCATTACTTCATTTTCTTTAACCATGTTCTTTGAAGCCTCAGTAATATTTGTTTTCCTAGAACACTTAGAAAGGTGTCCCACAAGGAGAGGCCATTGGAAACTAAATGTGGTACTGTTTAAGTTAATGAGAGCACCTTTTGAACCATATTATTTTTTTTATTTTTTTTTATTATTTATTTGTTTATGGTTTTACAAAGAAAACCTTTACAAAATATAAAAAGGAATGACATTTTAGTTGTGTTTTGATAGGATCTGGCAGTTTTCCAGGACCCTGACAACAGCCGTAGTAAGCATGACTTCTTGACCAGAAATCAGTCTATCCCAAGAGGAGTCCTGTGTTAGGGTCTCTTCTCTATGGACAAATCTTCCGAGCAACTGCACTCTTGCCCTCCAAGTACCCTCGCATTCTAACAGGAAATGTCTCAATGATTGTGAGTTCGGTAGGACACAAGACCTGCAGAGCTTTTTGGCCTTATCGCTCTGGTTTCTTTTGGCCAAGATTTCTCCAGTGTGGGCCAGATTCAATCTTAATCTAAGAAAATTATTTTGAATCTTATGATCCGGGAATTTTTGAAGATATCGTGGTAGTGTGCCTGCTTTTCTCTCGACTTTCAAAAAGAGGTTTGGTGGTTTCAAAAGTCTGACTCCCTCGATCGTGCGGATCCAGTCACATATTTCAAGTTGTTTTTTGATTTTCAGAGGATTAACGAGGAGTATTTCTGTTTTTAAATTCAGCCTCAATAAAATTTCGTCCACTTTTCTCTCCAGTCCAAGAAGTTGTTTCGATTTACCCTTTTTATGATGTTCGTTTACGTCGAAAAAGAGGGTAAGAGGTCTGGCAAGGATGATGTCCCGGTAAAGCGACAAGAGCTTCCAGTCCGCACGACAACCCAAGGAGATCAGACCCAGTTCGAATCTCAGACTGGAGAGGGGGGTGCAAGCGGGTAGATGTAATACCGCTTTCCACACCCTACCCTCAATTTTGTTCCATTCGAAGTTCCAAAGCAAAGGTTTCGCTTCTAAGCCGTAGAGGAGGATTGGTACCGCTTTGCCGATATAGAATTTAACAAGTGGGGATAGTGAAAATCCGCAGAATTTCCCATTTAAATTCTTCATCTGAGCTATGATATTAACAGTCTTTGAACCATATTAAAGCAAGGTGAGGTTTCCATATTGGCAAGTGGCTTTATTGGTGTCCATTTTATCATCTAGGGTGGTCAATAAAGAGTTGGGGTGGATCAGCAGATGAAGCGCTTGTTATGATCAGAGAGAATGGTGGTCTAAGGATTCAACCATCCCAACATAGTATCTTAGTTTAACACAGAAGAAATACCTTCATGGACTTGGTGAATAGATCGAATATTTTCGACAGGATGTTGGTGAGCTACTGTTTAGAAAAATGAAAGGTTTTAGATTGATGACAGATTTTGTTTATTGCCCAGGAAACAAGTAGACACCAAACGGCAATATTTCAATAGATTGTATACTGGGTTAATGCTACCGGACAGAGCTCCACCTAGTTGTTCAAGGGCCTGTATCATGGGATATATAGTGACTAACGCAGAATATTAGTAAAATTCGCTTTTGTCAATGGCGTGCTAGGCAGCAATGTGGAGTTTTTAAATACCATCTGCAAATGCTACTTTTTAGACTCTTGTGTCTCTTTTGTATTGCACCCTCCACCCCCATTCCCTGGTTTTCTATTTATTTGCAGTGTGGGCATCTGGAGAGGTTTGTTGCTGGGGAAGGCAAAGAAGCTGTAACAGTATTGCTCTTATGTAATGTGTCCTTTTCTATTCCCAACACACGAGTGCCCTTCCTAGTAAAAAAATATTAGAAAATGCTTCTCTTAGCTGATAATACAAACCTATGTACAGCCCTTCACATGCGCGCTACCTTTTCGGCAGAGCGAAAGGAGGATATAGACCTATTTTTCTCTATTGAGGCAATTGTTTGCCACCCAAAGGTTGAGGAGGCTGACCATCAATCGGTTATTTCTGGAACCCTAGCGTTCTCCGGTAGACTTCTGATCCCTCTCCTGTCAAAATGTTTTCCACAAGGTTATTTCTGGTTACTCTTCCAGGTAGAAGTGTAAGGAGCTATGGGGAAATGCCTATTGGTTGCCACACTCTAATGACCTAGGTGCTCTTCTCCACAATGCTTTCCAGACTGGACAAAATATAACATGTCGCAATCTTCCTGTAATGGGGGATACTAGATGCCCCATGTTCTCTTATCTGAATAGTCTCCAGAATATAGCGCTCAAATTGAATCAAATTTGCGGTCAAATGGATATAGTGCCATTTGCTTCTTTGCTATGTTATTAATCACAGAGATCTTGTTTTCTATTTTATTTATTGAATATTTGTATGGCACCTCTACAACAAAGTGTTCCCAGGTGCCACAAGACAGAGGGTGGGGCCGGCCAGAGGAAGATAAACAGTACACTGTCCTACAAGGCCTTGTGACATTTGGATCGTGCAAGTGCAGCAATAGGAAGTGTAAAGGGGAGGGGCAGGTCAGGGTGAAGAGGAAGGGAAGGAGAGGAACGAATGCAGCAGGGAGGGGTGCAAGGGTGCTGGTAAGTGCTGGGGGGGGGGGGGCAGAGGGCTAGTGTTAGAATGAGCCTGGAGGGAAAGTGCGCGGGCGACGGGATAAGGGTCAACAAGTGCGAGGAGGGGCATGGACCAGACTTTGTAGTCTAGTCAGGGAAGGGTGCCCAAGGTAAGTGCTGGTAAGGGGGTGCTGAGGTAGACTGGTCGAGGGAGGACCTGGCCTCTGTATGACTCAGGAGGGACCAGGCAGCCAGTCGTAGTAGCAGGGGGGCAATTGGAAGGAAGGCGGAGCGGGAAGGAGGAGGACATAAGGAAGGTCTTAAGAATCTTTCAGAACTTAAGGAGATCCGGCTCTAGTCTGAGAGGGGCAGGGTGGCCATTCCCCATTCTCTGCTGGGAGAAACGTCTGACCTGCAGAGAATTGGAGCTAGAGGACAGAAGGGCTCTAGTAGGGAGGTCTTTAGGGAGAGAAATTTGAATGCAGAGCCGTCACAGGCACCAGAAAGCCTTGTGGATGATGCAGAGGGTCTTGAATGTGATCCTTGCAGCCATCGGGAGCCTGTGGAGAGATTTTAGGGCTGGAGAGATGCAGTCCATGGGTTTGAGGTCAGGGATGCAGTCCTATTCTGGATTAGTTAAAGAGGGTGGAGGGAGGCAAGAGGCAGATTGAGGAATAGGCTGTTGCAGTAGTCCAGCCTGGAGAGAACCAGAGCTCTAGATACATTGACTTTCTGGGGGAAGGTGAGGAAAGGGAGAATGCCTCTGAGGAGGTGAAGCTGAAAGTGAGCCTTCTTGGCAAGGTGAGCGATATGAGGTGAGAAGGAGAGAGGAGTCCAAGAGGACACCCACGTTTTTTGCCTCACAAGAGGGGAAGGGGGGGGGGGAGGAGAGGGTTCCAATGAGAAGGATATTGGTCTTACTAACGTTAAGACCAAGATTGTTTGCAGCACACCATGCCTGAATAGCAGACAGACAATTAGGAATGAGAGAGGAGGGAAGCTTAAAGGAGGGCTGAGTGTCGTCCGCATAGCACTGGAAGTGAGGAGAGAAGGTGGATATCAGGTGGGCGAGAGGAGCAATGTAAATGTTGAAAAGCCACATCGAGAGGATAGAGCCCTGAGGGGCGCTGGAAGTAGAGGGTGAGGTAGAGGAGAGGAAAGGGTTAAGTTGAACCTGTGAGGGCCGATTTGAAAGGAAAGAGGTCAGCCAGTGCCCGGTCCATCGTGCCCAGAGTAGATTTAGGAGGGTGGCATGATTAACAGTGTCGAAGGCAGAGGACAGATCAAGGAGGATGAGGACAGATGGAGAGTTGGAGTTGAAGTTTTCATGGGTGTTCAGGAGATCAGATTCCATGCTTCTGGCTGCTCTGTAGCCAGACTGGTGGTCGTGGAGATAGCCAACTGATTCGGTGTGGTAGATTGTTGGGAGATGACCAACTTCTACAAAGGTTTGCCCAAGAAAGGGGTAGTGGAGATAGGGCGGTAGTTAGCTGGGCAGGAAGGGTCTGCATACAACTTTTTTAGGGGGGGGTGCACAAGGGAGTGCTTCAGAGGTGACGGGAAGGTGCCAATGGCAAAAAAGTGATTGCAGAACTCGGCCAAAGAGGGAGTGAGGGTGGCAATATTGTCCTTGATAGTTCTGCGGGAGCAGGGAAACACCTGTTTGGAGGAGACATTCATAGAGCAACAGGAGAGTTGGAGGGATAGAGAGATAGGGGCCAAAGCAGGCCTAAGTGAAGGTGGAGGATGAAGGGGGAGTAGAGGAGAGTGAGGACAGGATGTCCTGAGTTTTGGTTGTGGAGTTGGAGGCCAAAGCCATGCAGAGGGCCTGGGAAGGAAGCGCAGAAGTATAACTAGAGTTTCAAAGGTTTTTCGGGGAGGGGTACAGGGATGAGGTACCAATGCCGGAGGAGGCGGGATTTGGGGTGGAAGATGGAGGAGTGGCAGGAGAAGGGTGGAAGGTAATGAGAGACGGAAGACACCCGTCAAGAAGGAGGAGGTTGGGCTGAGAGCCCTCGCCCATGATGGTGCCATTCATGTAGACATTGATGATGCACCTGAATGAGGGGAAGTATGCCAAGAGCACTTCCCATCTGGTTCCACCATTAATGGGTGAAGAAGCAAATTGGGAGAGGACACATCCATATGGGGAGTCCATAGATCCGGAGAGGGAACAACAAAGAGAATGTCAGTAATAGTCTGCCTGGAGGAAGCATTGAAAAAGGTGTCAGCAATGGACGACCTGGGTTAGAGACCAGGAGACCCTTCCTAAATGTTTTCCTTCAGTCTTCAAAAGAGAGGGAGCATAGGTAATAGAGAAGCAGTTGGAATAGATAGGGGATGTTGAGAGCACCATAGGGGTAGGGGGTGGGGAGACATAAGGATGCCCAGGGGAGGGAGGTATATAGCACCCAGCTGCTCTTTTGCCACACTTACTCTTTGCAGGGCTATAACGCCCAGCTTGCTATTTATAATCTAGCCAGGGGGATAGTATGTGACCCACTTCTTCCACATCAGGGGTTATAGTGCCCCAATTCACTCTTAAGGACTAGTATGCCTATCCCACTAATCAAGGATACCTTGCCCATCTCACTTTGAAGGTATAGTATCCTTCCCACTAGCAAGCATTTCTATTCCCTTGAGGATTCTAAGTGAGTCCATCTCCTATGACCTCCTCTCAATCGCTGCCACGGCAGTTGGGTCAGCCTCCCTAATTGTATCTGTACCTCCAAGACCTTTCCTGGATATCGGGTCCTACTTCAGGCCCTCCTGCAGTGCTCCTAGTGTCTGGTGCTTCCCTCTGTGCTGCTGGCTCCTGTGGGAATCCTTCTGCTTCATGTCAAACTAATGCTTTAAACCTGCTCCTGCTGCTTCCCGTTCTGCTGTCCTTCCTGACCTTTTATAGGATCTACTTATTAGTTCTGTCCCCTCCGATTGTCAAATTCTTTGCTTTTGTATTGGGCATTTAGGTTAGTTAATTTGCTTTTGTCCCAATGTAAATCCTCAGCTTCCCATACTGATAGAATGCCTGGCAGTGATTTTGACATCGGGAAAAATTCCCATCCGTGTTTAGCTCTGAGTTACTCTGCTGTGCCAGTTTGCTTTGACTCCCTATGTCCTCGCGTTTACGCAAGGTGTCCCTTCTCAGTGATGATGTGCTCTCTAGACTCATCACTGCTAGTATGGTTTGCTTAAGTGCTTGGGCAGGTCATGGCATCCCTCCGGGAGCTGTGAACTCACGCTGTTGGCTAGTTTCTCCTTTGTACTTCTTGTCGCCTCAGCCTTTTTTTCCACTCTTCTCTGCAGTGATTTCTTCTGCCATACAGGATCCTACTATGTTTGTCATAAAGCATTTACCTAAGTCTGTTCAGGCTTATTTGGCAGTCTCACTATTCGTTTAGAAGGCAAAACCATAGGGACTCTGCCATAAGCATTGCCTAAGTCTGGGGTGTGCAATCGTCTGCGCCAGATTTGTTGCACTCCGATTCCCATGATCGCATATTATTTACTGTGCTGGTTAAAGCGAAGGGTAGTTTTAGTCCAAAAGATCTGCAGAGCCAAAGGGTGCAGCCCCCTGGCCTAAGTACAAAGATTCATTGCAATCGGTACCAATTTAACCTGCTTGTAGGAATTAGGTGAGCGGGTCTGGACAAAAGAGCAATGGTTTTGTCCTGCATTCTGAGCATACCTTCTCTGAAGCAACATCAATCCAGTCAGAACTTGGCCACTGTGAAAGTCAAAGCTGACCTGAATGCTCCTATGGTCATAGTCAAGCAAAAATAGATTTATTAGTTTGCTTGCAAGACAAACATACAGCATCCCAGCTTTTAACCCATTCCATCCTAACTAAAACCCGCCATTTAACGCTACACCTAAACAACCACATTACCAATGACCATTACAGAACTTTCATACCAGGGCTTCTTGCACGCTATTCCCTCCTCTAATAAGAGGGTTTATTCATCCCAATGGATTGTCCGTCGACTGTGTTGCTACGGAATGATACCACGTGATCGTGTCCTTCCAGTTAACAGATGTCTTCTGACCAAGTTCATTTCCGGTCTTTTTCTGCTTAGGCGAGGGGCATAGGGCCTCAAACCCCATGATGTTTTCCTGTCCTGTTGAAGAGCTGATTGTGTTATGCAACTTAAGTCTGTGTGATCCATTGGTCTAAGTTCAACGCTCTTACTCCAGTGCCCTCAGGTGAGCAAAGAGTCCACAGGCAATAGTTTTGGTTCACATGCTCAATCTAGTTCATTATACGCACAGTTTGTCCAGTGCGAGTAGGGTAACAGGCTTTTTATAGCCAATGTCAGCTACAGATAAAGGAAAATAAGAAACACTTAGGGTTGGGTTTACACAGGGGGACATCACTGAGGGCAAGATATCATATAGGTTTTATATGTCCTAACAAGGAAAAAAAACAAATTCTTCCCTTTGCCCCTTCTCCCCTGGATTGATTTATTTATTAACCAAATCCGGCCTGCACACTTCCACACCACTGATTTAAAGGGGGCTCTGCGGCTCCCAGCCTTGTAGCGCTTCCAGGTAGATTTTAGCTCTGGCTATTTTGCTCCTGTTTGCTGGATTTCCTGGGCTACTGAGTTCTCTACAGACCTTGGGATCCGACCTCTTCATACCTGAGCTTGATTGCCTTGTAGGATGAATATTTTCAGTTGCCTACCCTGCCTGCATCATTTTCATGGGAAATCATAATATCCATTACAGAACGTTCGACTTTGGGGGGGCTTCAGCCTTGCATGCCCTCACCAAGATATAGTTTCAGCTGGAGCAAGTCCACTGCAACCCTTATTAGAATGGATCTCAAGACCTTAGCGAATCCAGTATGGATATTGTTCTTTGGACACAATCCCACTTGAGATCTTCATTGAACCTCCGTGAGTTGCCCCCCTTTAGTGTTAGGACCCAGTTCGTAAATTCCATTATGACACAAATCTGGCACAAGCTTTGCCTCTTAAGGAGATGATCTTTACTAATCAAGAGGTGATAAAGATTTTATTTCTCACAGGGAGAAACTAGTATTGTTGTACTGAAGGCTTCCATGTTGGCTGCATATTTCATACGTTTGTCCCCCAGTCCAAACTAACGCTGTGTTTAGCTTCATCTAGCAAAGCTGTGAGACCCCATATCCTGCTACTGTACTGATAGGTTCTGGGTTCATCAACCTCTCTAGCCCTTTCGGCAGTGGTGGGCCCACACCGTCAATCTTTATACTGCCTGCTCTTTCTGTTGGACATACCACTTTCACAGAAATTATTATTTATTTTTATATTGGATCCCAAAAGTCACATACCATCACATAAAATGAATTCAAGAGCACACATGCTTATCTTTTAATCAGTGGCTGAAAGCAGGGAAAATTAACGTATATTTATTTTCACGCCACAATGGGGGAAAAATAAACGACTAACTTTTTTGTTTCTCTTCCAAACTCTTATGATGTATCTAAACGTGGACTAAATCCTACTTGTTATGGTCATAGATAATGTTGTTTCTTTGGTCCCTTTGCCCAGGGCCTGCTTCTCACCTCAACTCTGTTTCTGCGCCCTTTGCTTCTCTTCCCTACATCTGATGCACTTCTATGACCTGATAGAACACTGGGAGTTCAGCGAACACTTTAAGTTTAGGTCTGTGTCCCAGCTTGGGTGAGGGCAAGGAGGAGCTTCTTCTATGTATCTGATGACTGACGATCTTAAAGGTTTACTCATCCTTCTGTTGAATAGCAACCAGAGTTTCCGCCTCCGTGGGGAAGTAATGCAGATGTTGCCCGGATATAAAGGATGCTACTGTAGGAGCAGCTGCACAATGACGCCAATAGGCAGTTGCTTAGAAACATACACCAGCCTAAGCATTGTCCTGTAAGAGGGAGGGCACTCGTTGGACAGGGCTTGAGGATTTTCAGCTGATAAAAATAAATATACATGGCAACTGAGTATAACAGATCCCCTGCGCTATCGCTTTGATGCTCAAAGCGATTACACCCTTTGACTAAGGCTCCTGCTACATAGTGACCGAGAAATGCATGCTTTCACTTAAGCAGAGAAGCACAATCGCCCAAGGGACTGAAACTCACAAACCTGATTAGAAATCATGCCAAAAATGCCAGGTCCAGGGTTACATTTGTCCCCATCTGGTGAACCTGCTGTAAAATGGCACGACTGGAAGGATTGATTCTTGAAATATGTAGTTGTAGTCTGAAATATTCATGTGAGTGAAAGGATGCTCTTCTGTTCCATTGCTTGGGACATATTGGTGAAGCCATATTCAAGAGACTGTCCGAATCTTTTGTGCTTAAAGCATAACAGCCATTGAGTTCCGTTGCGGCCTGCATAGCACAAATGGAAGTGCACTATGCCATCAAGAAGAGCAACTCGCTGGAACAATATCATTTTGCCACACATGAACAAAGGAAACAGGAGACCTGTGAATAGATTGTAACCATACTACATAGCCTAGCAATGGAAAATGCAAACTAGTTGATGTTTTAAATGCATGAATGATAAGAGGAGAGTTGTGGCGAGCAACAAATCCTACCCTAGACAGAGCTATTTAGATCACCAAGTCGGTGGAGCACACAGAAATCTGTGACAAGGGTAGCTGGAGACGCCAACTTGGTCACCCACCCTGATAGTGAGCCAGAACAATAGAGCCAGATCAACCCTGCATGGGTAGGGAAGACCACATGAATTCATTGCATGCAGCGCCATGGAAGAGCTGTGCACTTTGATACCACACTCAAGGTAAAATATGTGTCCATTTCATACCAAAAGTTGTCTCTGTTGTCATTTGGCCAACAATAAGGAATGTGTTGCAATATACATGTGTAGAGAACATGGAAGAAAATGGCACCTCTGTAGATGTTACAATTTCGGGGAATGTCCCAGGACTGTGCATGAAGTTTCTGCCAATTGGTCCATGCTATATCGGATGGGGAACATCGAAGAGGTATACACCATTCGTGCAATTAAGGGCACCTTCAAAAGAAAGACACCCAATGTAATGGTCAGACTCTTTGGCGTATTGTTATACAATGTTACTGACTACATGTTGATCAGTATGCAATCATGGATCAACCTATTCACGTGTTGTACCCCGAGAGAAACCAAAGCCATGGCCTATGGTGAGGACCCCATTGACCTGATTGGTGAGTTTGAGGCAGTAGTCTCATTCAGAGGGCGATGGGAATTGTGAACAGTCTGTGTAACGAGAAACAGAGGACATTTACTATCCTGGGATGGCCAGAATGAACTGTTCATCATACTTGATCCTCGTCATACCAAGTACTGTCTGTTGGGGCTAAAGCAAAGACCTCCCCAAAGGATATAGCATTGTGGCTTTAGATGAAAAGGTTGTATGCCTTGCAAGATTTCCTCATTGCACCAAATTGAAAAGCAATGCCATACGTGGCCTGTGGTTGCTAAGGTCTGGTCTGTATAGTTGCCCTCAAAGCTGAAAGAGGAACAGGTCATAAAGTAGGCTGATGCAGCAGAATGGACCGACCCCGTTGTGGCAGTGCGGAATAACAATCGCACAGTGAGACTGTGCAACAATTTAATTAAACTGAAAAATGTGGTTGCAGAAAGGTTCCCGCTACCAAACATTTCAGAACCGATATTTCTGGCGCCGAGAGGTTTTCATTATTGTATCCCAGGCCGGCATACCATACAAGTTCACCTACATTCTCAGTCGATGGAGCTCACGACCTTCATTACAACTTTCAGTCTATTCCGCTGAAGTTTCATACCGTTAGGGCTAGTGTCCGCTACAAGATTATCACTAAACTGAATCCTGTACAAGCTCCTGAGGAAGGTGGACGGAATGAAGTATGAAAGAAATTACATTTTATTTTGGGGATCGAGTGAGACTGAAAACTATGCAAGATTGAGAAATGCCCTGCAGATTCTTGAAGGTACCAGTCTCACGATAGCTTTGGGGAAAGTGTAATTTCACGCCACATAAGGTAGACTATTTTGGACATGAGCTCTCTGCTCATGGTATACGCACAAATCATGACACTGTTAAGGCCATCATAGCCATGCCAGAGCCCAAAAACAAGTCTGAACTGGCACCCTTACTTGGCTTGATGGAATTTGATGTAAAGGTTGTTAAGAACATGTCTGACATAATGAAGGCTGTAAAGGAGCAGCGGAGGCACTCTTAGCAGTCACTCTGATTACCAGGAAGGGGGCTACCTGGGCCCCAACAAAATCCCTGCTTCAGGATTGGAAGACTCAACCATAGGGCAAAGTTTACTGTCTTTATTATCAATCAAAATGACAGGTATCACACTAGAACAGCATCTCTTTCGAGAAGTTCTTGTCCTTCAAATGTGGGTTACACAATTTTAAAGGCTAGTGACATCATAAAACAGGTAACGTTCCAAAAAACCTATTCACAATGGGGATTTGTTAGTTGAGGAAAACTATATATCTAATCCATAGAGGTAAGTCTGATTATTGGATCGCCATATATGGTGGCTCCTTCTAGGACCACCTCTAAAACCTCTAAATGTTACAATCACAAAGTCGTATGTTAACAGGGAAATTATTGGCCACTGCAACATAGTGTGCTTAACGTGAAGGGTATCTAAGGACTAGACAGAGCAGGTCTTCCCTCAGCCTTGGGACCTTGGACAGCTACCAGGCTGAGTGAAACTATTCAAGGCAATGAGAATTATCACAAATGTGCTGTGTTCCCAATAAGTTGCCATCTCTGATTGCTTAAGCTCTGAGAGCGTACATCCAGCTTTGAACCGGTGTGGTAATTGTATCTTTGCACCTCTGGTTCGATGGGAACAGCTTAATTCCATCTGCCTCGAATTAATAGGGATTGTCCTATTCTTCCAGGTCAGATGTGTATGGACCACAAAATGGAGCTCCTGCTTGTAATTATGGGGATTTTATGCTGTATCCCTAGCAGGTGCTTTATCACCTTTGCTGACTAGAAACGTTCCGTCTCTGCTCGTCCTTGGTGAGGATGCGCCCCATGTCTGCGCTGGAAGCCCTGTGTGTCTGCTTCAACTAGACCAATCTGTCACCCTTTCCCCATTCACTTCAATGCACCTACGGCTTCCATCTTGATTCTTATGGCCATCCATGTTAGTCGCAATTAAGCATGTGCAAGCTAGTTGTACGTATTCTTGGCATCTTACTGTTTCCACTTAGCAAAGGATATATGTGTGTGTGTCAGTCGTCTTTTCTACATGAGTCACAAGCATTTGTTTCATGTCTATCTGCAATAAACTATTGTGTAGCTTCATTCATAGATGCCAATATGCTTCATGTCTAACACATCTATGGCATGATGTCATTAGTGATCTCGTCAGCTTTTCAGGGTTATAGGCAGTCTACTTGTTCAATGGATAACGCCGGTATCTCCTCCATATTGTCTGTCGGGTATGGTTTGAATGGCTGTCTCAGCGAATAACGTTTCTCTCATATGCGATACATCACCGATGAAGAACCCAGGAGTGATGTACATCTCTCATTTCCATGCTTTGGGGCTGCAAGTCTGGTGGGGGTCACGAGTGCCACATTTGGATCTTCCACGTCAAGGCCATAAGATGTTGCGCAAAGAAAGAGGGTCCACTTCCTTTCGTCCCCTGAAAGCAGCAAACTAATTCTACAAGATCAAGGGTGAGCTCTTCAGTGCCCCAATCCTCAGGAGTTTCAGAGAGGACATGGAGACTATATCATATACTGTCCCCTTTGTAATAGGGCTGGGGGCCGTGCTCATGCAGGCTGATGGGAAGGGTGAATGTACGGTGTTTGCTTCCAGAACATTCAAGTATGCTGAAACTCGATACTCAGTATTTGAAAGGGAAGCTTTAGGCTGCTTGTGTTATATATTGAAATTCAAAAAGATCATTAATTGTCAGAACGGATCACAGCTGTTGTGGCCATTTCTTTTACAAAAGGGGAATGGATGGAGTCTCCAGCAGAATTGTAAAATGGCTAACTCGTCTCCAGGGTTTACATGTTGTAGTTGAACCAAATGGTGGGGGTACAGAAATGTGGTAGGTGACGCTCTGTGAAGAAATGCTGGGGTGCATAGACTGGTGTAACTAAAATATTGGTGCTGTAAGGAAGATTTTTCAAATCCATCACTGTCAAGAAGGATGATTGAGGTGTGACCTGTACAAGTGATGTTTAGTGAAGTAATATGTGAAAGAGGGTTGGCAAAAAAAGGCAACTGACCATGCTTTCAGGGAATATAAGTGGGTGAACGATGAGTTGGTGATAGAAGGCGGCTCCTTTGATTACAGTCATCCTTCACTCTTTAGGAGGGTAACTAGGCAGGGGTGCATTGATTGGTGCTCCCAGAGTGACGGTGGGATAATGTGGTTGCCCTAGGCCATCACTGTCCTCTTGCGGTTAGAAAGACTAATGTTCTTATTTGCTTTGATTTCTGGTGGCAAGGAATGTACGTTTTGATTGAAAGAAGTGCTGCTGAGTGCACAGAGTGTGCGGAGAGTGACAAAGTGCTGAGAACGAGAACTCCAACCATGAACATCCCAGGTGCCCCACAGATTACATATGTTACATAGATTGCTCTAGACTTGTTAGGACCCTTCAATCATAAGAATGCACATGATTTGTTTGTTCTAGTGATTGACAGTTGATCCACAAAATGGCTTGAGATATTGTGTTAAGGGGCACCACTTCTGGCAGTATTATAACCTGTTTAGAGTTGTTGTTATGGGGAGAAAGCTTCCCACGTAAATTTTTTTCATCCCCCAAGTGGTCTTCCAGAAATTCCAAGAATTCTTAGGGAGGTATGGGATTGATCATGTTACCACTTTTTATATCATCCCAGGGGGAATTCGGTGGAGCGATACAGCTGCACATTTATGGATATTATCAGCCTTGCCGTAAGTATTGGGGGTGATTGGGTCAGGGCACTTATGGAGGGAGACTTCCAATGTAGGATCACTCTCCACTCCACCATGGGAGAAATGCCTTTTGAGCTCCTGAGACGATGCAAACTCAACCATGTCCAGGATGCCTAGTCTTCATTGATGCTCATTTTGGAAGGGACGGTGGTGTGTTAGAATGGTAAGCAATGTTATTTCTGTTATTCCCATTTTCCTTTTCCAATGGCCTGCTTTAGACCTCACACCTACTGTCTTGCCCTATGCTTCCCTTTCTGACACGTTATATAACGCTCTGGCATCATTGAACATGAGGTCAGTGTAGAACACTGCAAGTGTTAGCTGGTATCGCAACAAGGGTGAGGGAAAGGAGGAACTCCTGCCATTTAACTGATGAGCTTAAACCTCTGCTCATGCTTCTGGTGTTGGATGGCTATTTAATCCATATAATAATACTCTCATGAAATAAATTGTTTGAAAATAATAGCTAGATCAAGAGATGCATACTGGTAAAGTACAGTGAATACTGTAAGGAAAACATTTCACCTTTTCTCGTTAGTCAGGGCCTGCACTGGGTGGAAGAACATACTCCCTGTGCTGGCCTTGACAAAGAGGCAAATAGTCCGGGGGGGGGGGGGCAGCGGGTGCCGCAGGTTTGGATGTCCTGTTGAGGCCTGGGGGTGGGGCAATCAAGGACTCTACTGCGCAGGAGGCCCTCTTTCACACAAAGGGCCTGTCCAGAGAGAATTTTCATTTTGAGGCCCTACTGCAGCCCCAGGTAAAATACTGAGGTTGATGTGTGATTGGACGACAGTGGAAGGGGGGGGCCTCCTCAGCGGACAAAGCGGATCCTGAGTTTCAGGGAGTTTGGATCCATATAAGCGGGGCACAGGCTGCAGTGGAACCCAGCAATTTAAGGCAGTCTCCAGACACCTGGAGAGGGCCAATTGCACTGGATCCATATCCTGGGACTCACTGGGGCCACCTGGACCCTCAGCACATACTTGAAAACAGCTGGCTGAAAACCATCCCCGGCTCTGGTCCCCTTAAGCGCATTTAGTGAGGCCTCTTCACAAAGAGCTGCAAAACACACCGTTTGCTGATTCGGCATTGGTCACCACCCTCTTACCCTGAACTATTGGTGGGATAAGGCATATGCATAGGAGGGTCACGGGCCATGGTACCATAGGAATGAACGTAACCTGAATGGGAATGAGTTGTTGACTGGCAGATGAACTGGAGGGACTCTATGTGGAAATTTGACTTCACCAGTCGAGCTACTCCAGTCAACCTCACTGAAACCCCACTTACATAAGGGATGGCCTAGGACGCCATGTCCACAAAGAAAGATATTGCAGCATTAATGGATGAAATAAGGGGTATAAGAACGGATATCAGACACAGACTGGACAACCTCAGTTGAGGAGTGTATACGATGAACGAAAGAATTCAAGGCCTCAAAGCTAATCAATCCTCCGTAGATGTGATGGAGACCTGAATAGACATGAAGCTTTCAGAAGTTGAGAGGCGCAAAGATGAACTGGCCTTGAAGATGGTTGACATTAAAAAAATACAGAGAGGCACAATAATCTCAGGGGGTGGAGATGGAGAGAGACCTAACAAGAGCCATTAACAAGGTGATTAAGAGCTTATTTGGGGAAGAATCTACAAACAGGCCTAGCGTAGATAGAGTTCACCTGCCCAGGGGTCAGAAGGGGTCCTCGTTCCGTTCTTGTCTGCTTTCATTACTATGCGGAGAAAGCTAGGCTCTTGGAGAAAGTGAGAAAAGATGGCCCCATAGTCTTGGGTGATGCACGCATTACCATTTTTCAGGATCTCTCTATATTTACGTTGGCAAATAGAAGAATGTTCCCACTCACGCAATGGCTGTAGGAAAAGGGCGTACAGTATCGTTGGGGCTTCTCCTTCTCTCTCTCTCATTTGAATAGGGGCGGGGGGAAGACATCTAGAGACAGAGAGGTGAACTGATGTGCGAAGATACAGATCTGGTCTGAGACCGGGAGGATATCCTCACAAGGTCTCAGAGAAGTGGAAAACCAGGTGATAGATGACTCATTCCCAGCTCCTGGAGGATCAAGAGACTGAACACCCTGCTGTCTCGGAAGAAGTAACTTTGGGTGCCATCCTAGGCAGATAGTGTTTTCAGGGCTACTATAGTCCTTCCTTTGTTGACTTGTAGTGGTGCAGGGAAGGGGAAAGGTCACTAGTGAAGAGGGGAAGAGCTTGGAGGTAGTGTGAGATGAGTGTTAGTGCGAAGCATTGCGAGTTGAAGGTAACAATGCTTAGGGTGTTCATGGACTGCGAGGATGTGAGACTAAAAAGAGCATGAAAGAGGGAGGGATTGGAGGCTCCACCAGCTAGAAGGGGGGGGGGAGGCTGGGGTGGGGCACGGTGAGGAACCTATAAGGGGGGCAGCAGTGGGGGGTGTTCAGGAGGAGGTGCAGCGTGCATAGATAGCCTCGGGGTCCAAGTACTACTGGTGGTTCAGTCAGTAGCCATAGTTGGCAGGAATGCCTGACTGGACGCTGAGGGAGGTGGGAGAGTGGGATAAGTTCAAGTGGAGTAAGGGCGTTTGGGATTTTCTTGTTGGGTTATAGGTTTGTTCAAGTGACTCCTTGTTTGATTAAGGGCGAAGGCAACGTGTCCAGACCGGCTGGATGGAGGTGTAATCTGCATGTAGCGACAAACAAAGAGGGGGTATTGTGATTTTATCCCGTAGCTCAAATGGCTAGTCCTATATATGCTATGCTGATCAGTTTCTTGAACGCCAGAGGTATTAATTCCCCCACAAAAAGATTGTTGGTGATAACGGAAATGTATGCGCTCCAAGCTTGATATGCTTTTTCTCCAGGAGGCCCATTTTTGAAGGGGAAAGAACCGAGGCTACGATCAAAGGCAATTGGGGAAGACTTGTAGGCTCCATTTACAACCAAAAAGAAAGGGCTGGCGTAATGTCAAACCACCTGAGACTGGGAGTGGAAATGGTTCTCATCGACCCGGAAGGACAATACTTGTTTTTTAAAGGAAAGATACAGAGGTGTTATCGGACACTGGGGACAGTCTATTGTCCAAAAGGGGGACCGGTCTCCTTTTGGGATGCAGTGAAGAAAAAACTTAAGTTATTCCCAGAAGGCCCCCGTATAGCAGGAGGGGCCTTCAACATGGTTCTCAACCTGGCCAGGGACATGAAGAGAATGGGTCGAACCAGCAGAAAGAGGGGGGACTTGAAGAGATTTCAGCAGATTAAATGAGCATTATGGACTCACTGAGCCACCCCTGGTAACCAGGGATCCCCTTTCACATTCTATTCCCAAGTTCACAATTCCTTCTCGAGGATAGACCACATTCTAGTAGACACTAGCCTGAAAGGCCATGTTTTGGGATCCCGAGTGGACCGGGTACCGTGGTCAGACCATTACCTAGTAAAGACAGAGGTGGGGGATGTATGGGGATCAAGACGCAAAGGCAGCTGGAAATGCAATGGCTCCCCTTTGAAGGATAAAGATCTCCCAGGCAATTGTCACAGACATTGAAGAATATTTTGAGCTAATTGGTAATCTGGAGGTGGGATCAAACGTACTGTGGGATGGCATCAAGGCTATGATCCTGGGGGTGCTAATTCAGTTTGAGTCGTGAAAGAAGAGGAAGAGGATGAGGCAGGAAGGAATCCTGTGGGGTAAAATAGAAGCAGTACAGTCAGGGAAAGGGGTGAAAAAAGTGACACTCAGGCAAGTAAACTTAAAATGTTGAGAGCACAGTTCAAAGATCTAATGCTGCAGAATAAGGAGAAGAAACTGCTGTCCCTTGAACAAAAATATTATGAAAAGGGAGAACAGGCAGACCAGATCCTTGCCTGGAGACTTGGGGAGAACCGGAAGAGTAAGATGTTGGGGGCTATACAATCTGATAGTGGTGTGACACACTATGATACGGAAAGCATCGAAGCTGACTTTAAGAACTACTACAAATGCTTATATCAGCCGGAATATGAGGGGGATGGTTAGCGCATAGATGGAGCCCTGTATCTACTACTGATTCCAGGGATATCCGTAGAATTGGCCACCATACTGGACAACGCTCATATAACCGAGGAGTGATACAGACAATTAAATCAATGAAAGGAGGTACTATGCCTGGGAATGATGGGTTCACAGGAATGTTTTATGAAATCTACCGCTCTACTCTAGGCCCGCATTTATTTCAGGTCTTGAACAAGATATTGTAAGGGAGGGTGATCTTGCTAAGACAATGATGGCGGCAATTATAGTGGTAATTCCTAAGGAAGGTAAAGATCTGACTCTGTGCTCATTATACTTTCCAATTTCACTCCATAATACGGACATTAAGATACTGGTGAAACTGTTGGGGCATAGACTTTGATGCATGGGGATCGGGTTGGCTTCATCAGAGGATGCCAGGGATCAGATGACATCCGTAAGTCAATTGACCTAATACATTATGCCCAGGAATCCTGCTTGGATGCATGTGTGGTGTACAGGCTAGGCTCTGAAAAAGCCTTCAACATATATTGGGGAAGCTTCTGGAGAAAAACTGATTCGGGAACATTTTCCTCAATGGGTAGTGGTGCAATAGAGAGCGCCGTTCATGCAAGTACAGGTTAATGATAGTCTGTCCGCTCCATTTCCTTTAACGGGAGGAACGAGGCAGGGATGTCCTTTATACCCATTGCTGTATATGCTGACAATGGAACCCCTGGCCATAGCGATTCGAGAACACCATGGGATAAATGGGGTGAAGTGGAATTCAAGCTTTCCCTTTTTGCTGATAGCATATTGACCTTCTTGGGGAGGGGATGTGCATTCATCTCTCCCTGCACTACTTTCCCTTATTGAAACTTTTGGTACTTTCTCAGGGTTGACCCTCTGTGAACCCCTTAGTCAGCTGAAACATGAGAATGATTCAGTTGTGTTTTCTGGATCTGCTTGCTTGCCACTATGTACAAACAAATTGCAATCACTTGTAAAGGTTCAGTGGGGAGGGGGGGATTGTTTAAATTGTTTAGAAATGTATGTGATTTATATAGAAAGGCTAAGTTCAAAAGTTTAATCAAAACTAAAGTTTAAAAAAAAAAGTGCTGCTTCTAGTTTTTCTGATGCTCAACACCTAAAGCCACTCCCCACACTTTCCCATAAGATAGTTGAATGTGTCCTGTACTCATCCTGAGGATCCTGTACTCAGGATCCTGTACTCATCCTGACGAGTAATCTGGCTAGAGCCTTGACATTTTCCGACCTCAAATTACAAGTGGATGTTGGGCTACGTGTTTGTACCAAAAATGGTATCCCAATCTCTGCCCATACCCATTAATTGCTTTGGATGGCCTCCTTGCTTCCACCCTCAAGAACATTTAAGTGAGTACAGTGCTCGCTGAAATGGGCTAGTACATTTACAAGAATACAAAAAACAAATGTATGCTGGCTACATGCAATACATAGTAACATTTTAAAAGAAGCAAAATAATCCAGTTTATGAATGAGGTAGGGAGATCATGTGCAATACATTTCCATTAAATTGGATTGCTGTCCGCGTCTCCTGCCTGTCCATGTGATGTTAGCTAGTCCTGCACCATCAACCTGCCCCACTTATACTGAGGTCTACTGTCATTCAAGTGTTATTTACTGCAACCCATTGTCCTCTGATTCCATGACTCGGGATAAGATTTTCAGTTTGCTTTCTCAACATGTAACCAGCATATTGTGCAGTCAACCACCTCTGTGTCCTCATAGCAGTATTGTCCTCAAAAGAGTGTCTTGGCTGAGCCTGTTTAAAGTTTCATGGACCATTTCTGTGAATGAGATATAACACACCCCAAAATGTGTTATTTCTAAAGAAAGTAGCAGTATGAACTTAATTAGTTCTTTAATATATCATTCATTTCGTACAATGATTATTTTTATATTAACTTTTACAAGTGACCAGATACTGTTATCTCAGAAAAGGAATCTAATCTCTTTTTTAACTCGTGGGACATGCAGACACTAGTGCTATCTGTTAATGAGAGGGGCACAGATTAATCCACACTACCTTCTTGCATTATCTCTCTACATCATTGTACCCTTCTACTTGACGGAAACAAACATTGGTCCCTCCACCCACTTAAAGGGGCACGCTGCCTAGGTAGATGGCCCCAGTCGACCAGAGTGACTCTCTAGGTCTGTCACTCCCCTCTTGACCTTTAAAAATAATTTTTTATACAGACATCAATAATGAACAAGACCTTGTACCACACACTCTTCATCTGTGTGTCAATTGTTTCAAAATGTATAAAAAGGTTTAAAATTCATGTTAAGCTTGTACCTATGCACATTGGATACACATCATTGAGCCCATATGTTTATTCCAAGGTCTACTGAGGACATGGGCACTGATGGACCAGGCAGTTCTGAATTTTTACCAGTGCCAGGAATAACTTCAATGTGTTTCTCAAAACAAGTTACAACTTCACCCACCATGCTGCTAAGTGCTTGCTGCACAGTAAGTAGGGACACCTGAGGATTTTTCAGTCACATGTTTAGAGCCCCTGCGGTGAACCCACGTTCACCGGCGGGTCACTGGACCCTTATCTTTTGACCCCTCTGGAGGTCTCCCTGGTGCGACTGGATTACCAGACCAGGCAAAGGCTGTGTTATCAGGGATCATACTCTTCGCCCCACATCCAGTGAAGGGTAGTTGTGCCCTACAGCGGTCTCTGGCCACTGTAAATAAGTCTTAGATCATGCCCCTCTGCCACTGTTGGTGGGCTCGCTGCGCATGACTCTGTAAGAAATGGGCGTTTGGAAATGGTCATTAGTGGGACAGTGGGAGAGGCAAATGTTGTGGTTTGATGGGTGTAGGCCATGTGTGTGTGTGTGTGTGTGTGGTGTAAGATGGTAGGAGATCTTAGAGGGGGCAGTTAGTTGGTGGAGGGGTAGGCCTTACAAGGTTAAAACAACCTGCAACCCTCATATACCATTACTTACATCTCCCTTCCTCCCGATTGGTCCCTTAAGGGAGAGGATTTAACCCCTCACCATTTCAGGTGCTAGAAGAATCATCGTGTCATTAGTGCTTTATTTTAGCTTATGGGTTCTACGGGACTGTTGTGCCCGCACCCTTTTTGTTCGGTCAATATTAGTGTTTCAGTCAACCTACCTTTCAATTCGGTGCTACTGATCTGTGGGCATTTAGATGACAATGACCTACTAGGGGCTCGACCTTGGGTAACGCATAGGCAGTCTCCTCCTTATGTGACTTACCTCAGATGGTTGGGAGCCACGCTATAGAGCTACTCTGTATCCTCAAGGAGCAATTCCTCACCTCTTAGTTAAAGCACTATTGTTGGGACTTGTTTAAAATATTCCTTCCCCCAAAACAGCCAGGGGAGTTGCTAGGTCTGGAAAAGACCCGGGGCTATGCTGATGTCGGAACTGTTGGGACTGGGGGCTAGCTAGTCTTTTGGCTGTAGCTCCTGAGATTCTATCCGGGGCTACAACCAAAAGATCAGGGGCTATAGCCCCCTTAGCCCTCCCCTAGCAACGCCCCTGAAAACAGCTATAGTCTATTCAATCACTACTCGCCTTCTCCTCTCACTCACAAACTGGTAGTTCTCAACTGTAATCCTGTCATCATGGTCATTGGTTCTGTCTACTCGCTGTCTGGGTCTGTCACATCTCTCTCCCATCTGTTCTTCCTCCCATGTTACACAACTGTAAAACTCCACTCTATCCATTAGGGTAAAGCGTTTCCCACTGCAGTCCATTCAGCATATGCAAGGAACAGAGGCGTTATGCCAAAGTCTGTCAAGACAGGTTAACTTCTTGTCACTCAGTCAGCAGCTCACCCTTATATTTATCCTTTTAAAGGCAACACAAACATGATGGGTGTAGGGAAAATATAACTTGCCTTGTGCTTTAATGTTTCCTCTTTTAATCTATGAAACCCCTTTTCCTCACTCTTTTCCTTTCAACTGACACTACAGGCGTTGGCTCTTGTTTTTGACAAGCCAATATTTCACTGTGTTTCCCCTTTTTAATGAGAAAGCATCCAAGATAGAACACTTTCCTCCGTCTCCACTGCCTCCTCCTCATCATAAGTCTCAGTCATTAAGGTAAGCCCATCTCTGGGCTCTGCAGAATCGGTGGATTTTCCTCATGTGCTATCTGGCAGTTCAAACTACAGTTAACTATTTGAATGCTGCACTTTTATCATTTTGCCGATGAGCTTTTCGTACGCATCTAAATTAGACCAACTGAGGCAAAGTCTTCTTCTGAGCATTACTTCAACTGTGATCTGGCATTCGTGGTGCACTTTTTTACCTTGCAGGCCATTTCGAAATCTACTGGACTCATTGTGGCCACACTCCAAGATGGCCACCTCATCCACGGCAGTAAAGTCGTCATCCTCGTCTATGCCTGGTCCCCTGTGATTGGCTGCCACACCTTTACTTCTACCTAACGGGGCCCCCGGGAGACGGGAGCTAGCACCAGCAACAAAGGCCTACATCTAAGATCCTGTCTGTTCCTGTCTGGCATCACATGAGTGCTGACTGTCTGCTCTGTTACCGGGCCTATCTCTCGTCTGACTCTCTGCCACTTCTAACTTTGATCGCTGCACCATCCCAACTGGGACTCACCCCTACATTACATGATCAAAACTGTTCACTTTAGTCTCCCCCTCCTAATTCCTCTCCTCCATTGCCTCCACCTCTGCACTGCTGTGCTGCAATACTTATTTTTTTTTTAAAAAAAAACGATTTTAGGTTGTGCTCACACCCTGCATTGTTTGTGTGATTAGCTTAAAATCTAATTTAGGTTGTGCTCACACCCTGTATTGTTATGCCTGTAGCTAAAATCGAATTTACGTTGTGCTCACATTCTGCCTTTCTTGTAACTGCGCTGACTGGTCACTCACTCCCTTTGACCTCTGTTCTGCCTGTTGCATGCTTCCTTACTCTTTTCAGCAACCATTGGACACGCTGGGCTCCAACCCAGGCCTGCCTATTGCTGACACCTAAGTCAGTGTTTCAACCCGAGAGACTCTCACCAACATCCTCTTTGTCGTTCCTTCACCCAACCTTTGGACTCTTCATATGGTTGCTCTGCTCTCTCCCTACTCTTCCTCACACATTATCAGTGGCACCCTTTGGGAGGTCCTTCTTGCCTTCTTCTCCACCTCCAGGGTCATCATAAATGTCTATCGGAATGGTACTTCTCTCTTCAGGCTTGAAGCTCTCTTCTCCTTTAGCACCGGCACACTCTGCACCGGCATACCCTGCACCGCAGACCGCCTTCAAGGTCTTCCGACCCATGAAAAGAGTGTCAGTGGCTGCCTTTGCCTCCACCTACTTTCCTCCTTCTACTCCTGTAGCTGACTCCCACCCTGACACAGCCCTCTCTAACTTTCACCTTTCCATCTCCAACACTCTCGACATTCTTGCCCCTGTCATGAGGGTCCAACTGAAGCCTGCCAAAAAGTGCAACTCTTGGTACGATTGGCTGCCTTTTAAACGCAAGTGCAGAGCAGCAGAACGGAAATGGGAATCTTCAGGTGCACCCTCTGACAAGTTGACCTGCCGCCTGCTTCAAAGGCAATACAGACTCTGCATCCGGTCCAAGAAGATGGTCCATATTCAAGCCTGCATCTCCGCGGCATCGAACAACATGGCCAAACTCTTCAAAGTCTGCAGGGAACTGGCCAGTCCTACTACAGCTTCACCCTCTACTGCACCCACCAAGCCCTTTGCTCGGCCCTGACTATACACGTGACTGCCAAAACAAACATCCTGCCCTCTCTCTCCTCCGCACCCACTAATGCACCAACATCTCTTGGGTCCCCCTCAGCCGCCCACCCCCTCTCCCTCCTCTGTCATCCCTCTCCCCACACCTGAGGAGGTCTCTAGACAAGTCTGGTCTATGAAAGCCTCTTCCTAACAGGTGGTCCCCTGCCCTTCTAAAAACACCAAGGACAATATTGATACTCTCGCTCCAGCCTTGGCAGACCTCTGAAACCTCTCCTTGCCATTGGAGTTTCCCACTTCTCTCAAGGACTCTTGGGCACCCACTGCTCAAAAAACCTTCCCATGATCCTTCTATTTCGGCAAACTACTGCCTAATCTGTATCACTCCTTTCCTGGGAAAATTCCTAGAGACGTTGGCTATTTCTCAGCTTACCCTCCATACTGAATCTGTACGTTGTCTCCATGACCATCAGTCTGGCTTTAGAACATCCAGAGGCACGGAAACTGCTCTTCTGAACACCCGTGAAGACCTGCTCTCAAATCTTGACTCTAACTCTCCCTCTGTCCGCATTCTTCTTGATCTCTCTTCTTTTGATATGGTAAACCACAGCATTGATACGGTTGACCACAACATCCTGATCTCCCGTCTCCATGATACCCTGGGTATCACACATCAGACCCTAGTGTGGCTTGCCTCCTTTTTCTCTACCATCCTTCACAGATGGAACTTGGGTCCTTTCTCTCGATCATCACCCTCCCTCCTTGTGGTGTCACCCAGGGATCTAACCTATCCCCTGGGTTCTTCAATGTCTACATGGCCCTTCTGGCCCCGAAGATCTGTGCCTTCACCTCCAACTTTCAGTATTATGTGGATGACATGCAACTCTCTTTCAGGCTACCCCCGGCCGTCTCCTACTCCTCGCTCATTCCTGACTGTCTGCAATTCAGTCTTGGTGTGCTGCAAACGGTCTCTGCCTTAATGCCAGCAAGACAGAGATCGTCCTCATTGGGACCCCTGCTCCTGCTTTCCCACTTTCACTCTGGCCGGCCTCCCTTGGCCCTGCGCCCTCACCCACTAGTGAGGCAACAAAACTGGGGGCCATCTTCGACTCCACTCTCTTCTTCTCCTCTCACATCTCGGACAAAGTCCCACTAACAGCTGCACTTCCTCAGAGGTATTCTACCTTTTCTCACTTTCCCCCAGCGGCTTACCGTCTCCAGAGCCCTGGTTCTTTCTAGAATAGATAACTGCAACAGGCTCTTTCTCAATCTTCCTACTTCTATACTCCGACCTCTACAACTCATCCAGAACAGAATTGCAAGACTTATCCTTGGCCTCAAGCCCAGGGACTGCATCTATCTGGCCCTGAGGAGCTTCTGGAGCTGGGGCCCGCACTATCTACAACTCTCTCCCTAAATACTCTCCTTCTAGAGCCCTTTGCTCGTCCTCTTCCAACTCTCTGCGGGTGAGCCGTTTTTCCAAACAGATTTTTGTGGGTAGATCTTTATCCTCTAGGTGCTTCCCTCTGCAACAACCTCCCATCCTCTCTCCGTCTTGAGCCTGATCTCCTTAAATCCCGGAAACTCCTCATGACCTTCCTCTTCTCTTCCTCTTTCCGTTTCCTCTCCCCTGTTAACATCCTCTCTTGTCTCATATACTTACCTCTTCCTTCTCTTCCATAAACTCTGTTCTGTTTTGCTGACTGGTCGCCTGGTGCACCTCCAGAGCATCACAGGTCCCAGGCTCCCCCGCCAGTCCTTGCACTTGCCTCCGGGCCTCTGCACTCTGCTCAGCACTACTGCTCTTTTGGAATTCATTCTGTGAGAAGGGTAACCTCTCTGCACTTAGCTCGGGGCCCTGCTGGACTGGGCGCACTTGTCCCCTCCTTTACACTTACTGTCTGTGCATTACCAGAATGCGCTAGGCCTAGTTTGCCAGGCCTAGTACGGTAGCATTTTGTTTCCGTATGTTCGTCTCCTTCTCTTCCCCCGCTTAACACCTCACTCTTTGTCATGCACTTGTACGGAACGCCGTTGGCCTAGTACGGTAGTTTATGGATTGTATGTTCTCCTACCTCTCCTCCCCCCCCCCCCCTTTCTCGCCTTCCTCCTTTCATGCGCTAGCACTAGTAGTAATGCCTTCAGGCCTAGTATGCTAGCCATTTTTGTCTATCATTCGGAAACTTCAAAGCCTAACAATGACTCTGTATTCCCTTCGCACTTCACTTGTGTATAAGCACTTTACAATTAAACAATTACAATCACATAAGCTTGTTTGCTGGCACTCATTTTCCATCTGTTTGGAGAGTGCCAGTGGACATCTGAGACTGCTACAATTCTTAGGGGCTTTGACCCCTCATGTTTCAATGCAGAGGCCCTGAATCTGCAATCTGATGCCTTTTATTCATAGCCTTCACAATAGTGTGAATACATAAAGGACTTTCTCAGATCAATCTATGAAACCTGTAGGTGGTGCCTAACAGGACGGTTTGTAAAATACGCGCTGCCAAGCTTCTAACCTTTGCACCAGTGTTATAATTGATTGTTTCAGAATTGTTCCTCTACAACTTAAATTCAGCAGTAATGTAAATGTCATGATCAAACTAGTGCTGTCTGCATGAAAATATTATTGCTCGTTCTTAGGACTTCTATATTCACATGTGGGTGAGGACATGTTTTCACTCTCAGCTCCACAACATAATTTGAAGCGAGAAGGAAATAGCCTATCTTCCTCCTTCTGTAAAGGTCCAGGTTGAACGCTGCCAATGGGGATGCATGTAACGGCTGCACAAGTAAGGGGTGACGTTTGGTGGGGGGACGTCATTGAATGCAGCGTAGAATGCATAGGGAAATAGACAAGCAGATGTTGCGCGAGATTTCCCACGGGGGAACGCAATGAGGGGTGGGTGGTTTATTATAGTAAATGGGAATGTATGGGGGCACAGGGTGCCTTCGGGGCAGGGGAGGAACGTGGTAAGGGACTTTTTAGCAATATGTGAACAGTAGAGAAGCCACTTTCTTGTAGGCCTATGTTGGCAAAGGATATTTACAGTCTGCTCATAATAAAAGGGCTGCAGGCTGTAGTGTCAGTGGCCTGAGTTTTGAATATTCTGCAGAAACAATGCGCAGAAATGTTGCAAGACTGAAGTTTGCCGGGAGAACACAGTCCGATCGAAGCTGCTGTAAAAGATAATTTTGAGCAAGGCACCTGGGTGCACAGGAAGAATTGGCAGAGAAATATAAATCAAATCCAGTTAATTAAAATCCAGCCACAGTGTTATAATTTTTTCAGACTACAGTTGCAAGCAAGGCATGAGGGGCCAGAGCAACAGGGTAGGGGTTATGGGGCGCACGACAAGGAGCCAATCAGCAGAGACAGGTTTCGGTGTCCCAAGGATACGACATTGTACAGTAGTGTCCTTGCTGATGTCCACAGTCCACATTATTGGTCAGACTTGGTATGAATGTCTCGCCGCAGCCATCTCAAGATGTCCTGCCCAATCAATATGCAGCTGTTTATCCATTTGTAAATTGGACAATGCCAACCACTGGCAAACACATTTTTTTGACAGATTAGCACAATATATCATTGTGAGGTGGTGTGGGAAAGTTTGTGATGTGCCTGGGGTGTTAATGTGATTCTGTCCAATAAGGGTTTTTATCCAATTAGGGTCATGTTATGACAGGTTGTTAGGCTTTTATACTTAAAAGGATACACTGTCAAGTTGTAAGGTAGTCTTCAGTTGCTTTATTCAGTTCTTCAGTTACATCTGATGTAGTCAGGTTCATCAGGAGATTAGGAAGTACATAACAGGAACCCACTGGCTCCCACCACCCAGGCTCACATAACTCAACTGCCTGGGGTGGAACTCATTCATACCCAAACATTCCAAGCTTACAGCACACATTCCACAAGTGACATCACTCCATAAATACTGCATCCAGGCAGGATGAATACACAGGAAGAAAGGCCAATCACAACAGGTCACTAATAATATATAATCCAATTAAGGTTCAGATGTAGTTCCACCAGTGGGCTATTGTGGCCTGTCCTAAAAATGTAACTAAAATGTTGCATGGTAATTCTGTAATTTGTGTATAAAATGTTCAGCCGCAGTTGCCGTCGTTGAGAGCTCACACCATTCAGTTCAGTTCACAGAACTGTATTAACAGGGTCCAATAAACTTGCCTTACTTCTTGCTTAGTGTATACTTCTTTTTGGATTACTTTTTCTTTACTGTGATTGCCTTTTGGTAGAGGTCCACTGGTACATTCCCTTCAATCATTTAACTTGAACTCAAGGGCGAATTTCTCAGACAGTATCTAGCTACTAGCTGGGTCTAGGAACTCCTCAAGTACCCAATATAGTAGTAAATGGTTACATTTCTACCAATGCACATTGAGAAAGATCATCAGACATTTGGCTGACCCCATTTGACATCGCTTAGACCTTTGGGAATACTTTTTGACCGAGGGGCGGTGGGACATGGGTAATAGGCCAGGGAAGTATTCTTCTACAGCACGTTTTGATCAGAAAAGAGCATACAATAGATAGGAAATCAGATTTGATGGGAAGCAGCAAGCTTCTTACAATGGGGGGGATTTCGAGTGACATTCTGACCAGATTGTGGAGTTCGGGGGGAGTAAATGGAACAGTCACCTAGGACAATATATAGGGGGATATACACAGATTAAGGACAACTGACACTAGACATTTTTAAGTGCATGCTAGTAGTATGGCCAGCTGTGTTAGGTATGTGACCATGATGGTTCAAGTGCTAGAGTGGAGGCAGTCGAAAGTGAGGGACAGAGTCAGGATAGAGGCGAGGGGAAAAATGTTAGCTAGATGGCAGATGAAGGGTAGGTTAAGAGGATAACTGAGGCAGGGAGGTAGGCGTTTAATTTGGTTTTGAACAAATCAGTGTGGACTGTTTCTCGGATGTGCAGGGGAAGAAAATTCAATGCATTTGGAGCAAGAAGCGAGAGGAAGCACAGGGAAGGTGAGGTGCCACAGGTGTAGTCAAGGAGGCAGAGCGGCGATTACAGGAAGGCTTGTAGAGTTGAATAGATGATAGACACAGTGGTGTTTTTCCATGGATAGATTTGTAAACCAGGAGCAGACATTTTTATCTGGCACTGTTTTACTTCGTCAGCCATCCAGCCTGGTGATGGTACGAGTAAGTAGGTACGAAGTAAGGGTGTTCAAAGAGTCCTGGTAGCAAAGCAAAGGTGTGGTCTTTTCAACAGAACAGAAGCATAGTTGGGAAGACCACAGAGAATGCTGGCGCAGTAGTCCAGTTTAGAGAATACAAATACAAGAGTGTTTAAGAAATGCTTGGCGGTGTTGAAAGGAAGGAGGTGTCTGATTTTCCTAATATTTAGGAGGCTAAGGCATCCCACCGTTGCAGTTTTGGAGGGGAGAGTGTCAGTTTGGAAATTGTTAGGAAAAGATGAGGGAGAGTATTTGGCAGTGAAGAAGAGCACCTCTGTTTTGGTTGAGTTTAAAATCAAGTGTAGGAAGCCATCAAATATTAATGGCAGAGAGACAGTTGAAAAGATTGTTATAGAGATCAGAGGAGAGTTCAGAAGAAGAGAAGAAGATTTGGGTATTGTTGATGAAGTTGTTCCGAGAATCCAAAGGAGGAGATTAGTGCCACAAGAGCAGAGATGTAGTGAGGAACCAAGACAGAGCCCTGTGGAACACCAACAGTTTGAGGAGTGATTTGAGAGGTGTTGTTCCAGGACACAGATAATTGGCCAAGTACCATGTAGGATTCACTCCAGGCAAGGGCTTGATGGCGAATCCCAAGAAGAAAAAGGGTATTAAGAAGATCAAAGTGATCGACCGTGTCAAAGGCAGTGGGCAGGCCAAGGAGAATTTGGATAGAGGATAGGTTGCAGTATTTCACAGAGGTGATGAAGTTGAAGACATTCATGAGAGCAGTGATTGTGGAGTGATGGGAACGGAAACCTGCTTGTAGAGGGTCTTGCAGGTTGTAGATGTCTAAGTAATGTGTAAGATGGTTAAACACAACCCTTTCAAGCACTTTAGAGTACTGCGGAAAGAGAGACACAGAGATTTAGCTGGGAGATTTGTGTCAGCTCCTTGCTTCTTTAGGAGAAGGATGACTGTGGCCATTTTGAAAATAGAGGGAAAGCAAGCAGAGTCTAAGGACAGGTTGAAGAGTTCAGCGAGGTGAAAAGCCACTAAAGAGGCAATAAGCTTGACTAGCTAAGGAGCAAGAGGGTCTGATAGGGCACAAGAGGGGGGTTAGCCTTCATCAGTAGAGATGGGACTTCTTCACTATTAGTGACTAAAGTGGGAGGTGGAGGTAAAGGATGGTGATGGAGTAGGCAAAGTGTAGAATGTAGGTGGGAGGGAGTCTGAGGAAGGTCAGGAGAGAGTCTCTAATTTTGGAAATGTCTGCAGCAAAGTATTCAGCTAGGTCATTGGCTATGTGAGTGGAGTTGATAATCCTAGGTTTAGGAGGAATGAGTTTAGAGTGCCCTGTAGCTGGCAAGGATGGTCGGAGTGAGTGTCCATGGGGTTACAGTAGAAATCTGATCCTCTCTATCAAGAGAGGAATTAGGAGAGTTCAGGGCAGAGAGGTAGAGTTGCAGGCCCTCATGAGAGTGGGTACGCCTCCATTTGCACAGCAGCCGAAACATATTTGTGCAGTGACAGCGTATGAAATGGGTGACCCATGGTTGAAGATGCTGTGATTTAGGGGTGAAAGTTAGCATTGGAAAGTGTGAGGAGAATGAGTCCTACAGTAGTGATTGGAAGCTTGAGAAGGCAGTGTTGGTGGAAGAGGCATCAGGTGTGAGGGAGGAGAGTGAGAAGTGTAGTTTCGAGAGAAAGGGAGGAAGCGATGAAAACTTGCATTCTAGTGAGACCTCAGCCAAGTCCTCTCAGGCCTTATGCACAAGCCTATTGATATGATAAGGCATTTATAACGTGCCTATACACAGGTGTTTCTGGGTGCGACAAGATAAGGATGGGGAGGCAAAGGGAGGACCATACAAACAATCTTACTAGGCCGTGTGTCATTCAGATCGTGGAAGTGCAGGGGGAAGGAAGAGAAGTGCCAGGGGGATCGGGGTGGTACAGTGACAAAGTGCGATAAGTGCTGCCAGGGGGTGGCTCAAGTGTAAGTGCAGGGAGGCAGGGGGCTGTAGGGCTGCAGATAAAGTCCTTAAGTGTGTGTGAGGCCTGAAGGCAGTGCAGGGGCTACTGGGCGTGCAGGAGCTGGTGCCCGTGAGGTTCAGAGGGTGGCCAGGTAGTCAGCCCTTTTGTTGTTCTGTCTGTAGCTTCGGAACGGAATTGCGAGGACGTCCCCCTCCTTTTCTATCCGTCCCGCTTCTCCGCACTCGAACACTTTGGTCGTGTTCACCATTTTCACCACCGGTGGAGGGACAGTGTCTTAGGATTTGTCCCAGCCCGCGGACTAAGGTAAGCAACCGTGTCCTTTTCCGGTAATACAGCGGGTGATAGGCTGGGTCCCCCATGTGTCTACCCCCTCCAAGTAGTAGGCCCCAATGGGGAGAGGAGGTCACTACATTTTCACACTCTTTCATTTGTTCATTTGTATATTTATCCTCACTCCTAAATCTTTTTTGCTTTTAGACTTGGAGGCCCTCCCTTGTTTTACCTTCCCCTTGTTGTCCTTGGGGCAGCGGAACACTGCTTGGAGGTATTACTACATCTCTTGCAGTAAGTGTTGGGCCTATATAGCCCCTTTTTGTACCCCGCTGTTGGTGTTTAAGGATTGTTGGGCTCTGGGGCCTGGTATGTTGGGTCACTCAGCATGTTGGTATTTGGACACGGCACCACCCTACGCACCCATCCCCCCCCCTTTTTTTCTCTCTTCACTTTCTTTGGTGATCGTGCATGTTTTCATTGTCCCCTTTGGGCCCGGTGCCAGGGAAGGGTTCAACGAAAGTTTAAATTCATATGGGGGTTCCTTTTACACTGACGCAACCACCTTGGTTAGGCATAGGCTCCCACTTATACACAGTAGCTTGGTGTCCTGTTGGTGGAGGATTTCGTTTCTTTCCCACACGGTTTAGTATAATTTTTTTCTTAGTAGTTGCATGGTTTGGGCTACTAATATACCTTTATGTGTTAGTAATATAATCATTTATCACATCCACAGAACTCCATTTTTCCCTGGGGTCCTGATGAAGGCAGCACAATTGATGTTTGGCCGAAACGTCCTTTACTTCTCTCCATGTCATCGAGCTATGCTACATGATTGAATAATGCAATTGAGGACGTAGACCTGGGATGTGTGTTTTTTGGTCAGGTGTAAATCACTTCGCCATGTTGAAGTAATTTTAGAATTTGTATAAGGTGACACTGCTTTATGTAGTATCTCTGTGACTTGTTAGCCAGATAGGGTCAGGAAGACAGCATGTGTGCCCGGTCTCCCCCATCTTAGAGAATTGTGGCTGTGGCACCTTGAACTTTTATGAATTAATCATAATAATGTTATTAGATGCATATTTAAATTCTCCTCATCAATATATGTTTGTATGTGGTTTGTTTTACTCAGTGAAACGTAGGACTCATGCCTGAGCAATAAAATTTAAAAAAACTTTTTTATATTAAATGAAAACTCTAGTGCACTGTGTATTACATTCTGTGTGGTGATGTGAATAACCTACGGAGTGGGACCCAGTATGAGTTAAGACTGGGTCACTAAATTTGTATTTGCTTTTGAATGGTCCATCCGGGGGACTCCCCTTAGTGTGTTGATCCAGGTAGTCAGCTAGCACAGCAAGCAGGAGCATAAGCGAGAGAGAGAGAGAGAGAATGTCACTGTGTGAGCTTAAGCCTTTTCCTGTAGACTGCCTTCATTGTTGCCTTTCGTTCCACAATGTTCCTTAGTGATCTTTAAGTGCTTTGTGCCCCAAACCATACAGCCTTTTTCAGTGGGGCTTTGTAACCATCTCAATGTTGGCCCAAAGGTATTGATAGAAATGTATCTTTCAGTGATTTGCCTGCCCACGTTATTGTCTGTTTCCTCAAATCCTTTGTGGGGTGTATAACTGCTTGCCTTATCGTGGTTGCCTTTGTGTGGTTGTCCCTCCTCTGGACTCGCTAGTCATCAGGTAATAGAGGTTCTCAAACTACCAGAACTAAACGAGCATCTCTAGCGTTTTCAAGGCCAGTACCATTGCAGGACAGCTACATGGGCTTCCGCACATGCCTTCTGCCAACATGGAGTGACGGTAATGTGGGCAAGAAGTTGTCAAATGGTGCTTCTTTTGATTGCTTTTTTCCTTGTTATCTTTGTCATTGTGCTGGGTAACCTCTCTACGTATCGAGATTTGGAAAAAGCCCATGGTATAGAAATATGATAGTTTCCCTTATGGTGTTGCTTTATTTTTTATCATGGTCCTTTTTGTATTCACAGCACCCTTCTTGCAATGCCTCTTCTATTGATCAGACACTCGTTCTAATCAACTATTTATTGAGGGATGTTAGGATATTGTGTCACTGTGTAAGGGAATGGGGTGTAGCCATTTACATACACCTGCATGACCGCTGGAGTACAGGTTTTATTGCACGTAATGCAGTATTCTGTCTCGCCAATAGTGGCAGGGTATTCATGCGTTGTGATTATGCAAGAGCCATGGATTAGGAGTAAAGGAGTCTCTATAAAGGTAACTTTATCTTCACCCCACCCCCCCTTCTAGCATGCGTTTCCTCCCTCCCACGGGTCTTCTCCAGATTCCAAAGCAAACACTGATGGTCACCCCCGCCACCCGATTTTGCTCAAACGGATATCTTGGTGCCTAGCTTCATTGGTTTTCCAAGCCAACCTGACTTTTTTTTAAAAACACACACATAAAGGCATTGATCCCCCTTTCCTTAAAAAGTTGTTTCTGGATACTGAAAGTGAGAAGTCCCAAAAATACACTTAATTCTCCCAATAAGAGTCAAACAGGACACATCCCCGGAGGGAATGAGACCAAGACCAAGTGCTTGTGAGATCAAAAATCGTTTATCTAAAATAGGGCAAGCAGAATCTACTCTGCTCACACCGAGAGCGCTCTGCAGAAAAACATGTTACAAGTCATTTTATACAGCTTTTGCGTCATCCAGTAGAAGGGAGGCCTAAGGGGCACATGAAGAGTTGGGATTGGTCACTAGAGATGGGCACCTTTGGGGGCCATAGGGTTGGTGCGCCGTGAGGGAGGAGGGAATGGGAAGTTATTGTGGATATATAACTGATTGCTATGTGGATGATGCTGGTTGTATAAGTTTCTTTGGAAAATCAATAAATATATTTTTTAAAAAAAGGGTTGGTGCGCCGTGGTTGGTGCGAATTCACGTGGTGGTGTGATGATGCTTTTCAGGTCAATCGATCAGCTGAGCTCATCGGATTGGCATGCAGTCTCAGCAACTTTTGTAGTGTAACATATCAATAGACACTTGACATTTGCTCTTGTGGCCCCACATTCCCATTCATCCAATGCTACACACTATCTTGTCCGGCAGATTCTAAGACCCGTAAATCTTAATACCAAAGGAAAGGCATTTCTCAAGTGCAGGTTAACTATCATTGGGCATAGGTCATAGTGCATTTCTTTAGCTCAGTGTTAGATCTATTAGTGAGCAGCTTAACTGTGTGTTAGTATAACGCAAGATATACTGTTTAAGGGGCCAAGACTTTGAGATTACAGTGTGGTCTGGAATGTCCATCTGGTACACAACAAAGAGGGCACTAGATATCTAGATTATGCATTGAAGGGGTGGGTCACAAAAAGGCACATACCGCAGTGGTCATAAGTCTTGCTAAGGAGGTTAAAGGCAAGTTACCTAAACATCATTAAGTATCTCCAGGTCTGTTCTGGCACCATGAGGGGTGGAGGAGGAATCGAAACCCTTTCAAGGTACGGTCCTACATTGCAGGCAGGGACGGGATCTCTCGAAACGCTTTTTACATAAAGGCTTTTTGCGTATAATTATTACATTACATTTATAATAGTTTAGAACACGTTATCATCTTTACATGGCTGGGTGCTCTCTTTGTATGAAACTCACAGTGATAACTCATGTATGCACATGTCATTTTCCATACTAGATCAAGCCGTCCATTACTAGATTCTTTCCATACAGGCCGTAACACATATTACCACGATGAGGTCATACTGGTTATGGCATTTGACTGTTGAGTTGCTCTTACACAATGCTGTGCATATATTTACATTGAACTCAAAAACGTGGTAGCTTTGTGCTGGCGTGTGCAGTGTTATGTTATGTTGTGCATTTTGTTATTACAATCTATTTCTACTAAACTTCATACTACGCTTTAATATACTTCACGCTTATATAACTGGGATCTAACGTTAGTGCTTTGATTATATATACGTTACACAACACACTGATATGCTTATTATTCACGCACCCCTTCCAATATTCCGCATGCAATGGAAACAGTTCATGAACAACTCATCCTAATTGAGTGAAGGAAGGCACTTCTATTTTCTCGTATTAAAGCGCGAACAAACATTACATACTCGAGGGTCATTCTTAGTTTTTTCAAACATGTTCAAAGGATATGGGGGTGGTATTCTTTATGGCATTGGTCTGCATGGTGGGGGCAGGTTTATAGAGATGAACGACTCTTTGCTGCCAGGCCTTGAGTTGGGCCGTGGCTGGGTCAATGAGTTAAGAAGGAAGACAGAAGATACAGTTTGAAGTTTGTTGCATTTGCGCAGCCAGTCTCCCATGAAAACATAGAAGACAGAGGGGAGGAGGTGGGGGGAGTAGCTTGTTTGCTGTGCGCGCCTTGGGGGCGGGGGGGCTGCAGGCCTACGTTCTAATTTCATGGCTGCCTGCCATTATGAGAAAACAAGATGGAGTCGGGTGGCACACAAAATGGGGTCTGGTTAGATTCTAATCTGGACTGTCCTCAGGGGTCACAGTTCCTAAGTGTATTCCCACGTGGGTGCTCTGGGCCGGGGCCCTGAACCCAAAACAGCCGTTTCAGGGTCTACCCAGGAAGTGTGTGTTGCCTCGGAATGGATGTGGGATCTGGGACCCCCTCCTCCCACTCATTCCCCCCTTTCGTTACTTAAGTAACAAATATTGTAATTGCCCCAACCTCTTGCGTTCCTCTTCTTCAGCCACTACCTCATCCCAGCAGGTGTTCCTTTTATTGGCATCCATGCTCTACGCACTGCTCTGAGGCTTCCCCCCCTTCTAGCATATTCATCTGGGGTGCAGGTCATATAAATGAACCCTCCATCTCCCTCCAGATCTATCCATACTTCTTTGTACCATTGTAGTTCTCTTGACTCATTTATGGTAGTGTGATATAAGTTATCTACTATATGCCCTGTATTGTATATTGCGGTCATTCTATATTTTGGCTCTGAACTCTCTCCGGTTTGTACTTCTGCCTCGTGTTTTATTTGCGCCACTCCATCGGCACGGCCCATTGTTACCATCATTAACACACCATTAGGTACCGCATTGGCACAGCACCTGAGACCGAATTGGCACACACACAAAATGAGGAGCAGAAACACGATGAGTGGTATGAGGAGTTTCACTGTCATTCCAAGCCACCATAGTACCCAAGAAAAAAGATTGTCGAACCATGTGCTGGGCTGTGCTCCCCCTTCATCTTTCATGAGTTCTCCAAGGTCGTGCACCGCCGATATGACATGGGAAAGGGAGCCGTTACTGCGTCTGCAGAAGGTACAAATGTGCAACATGCGCTCCTGATTTTTTGGCAAACCCCTCCATCCGTTGCTGTTGACAGGTCTAGCACATACCTGTTCTGCATGGTCATTAGCCGTAAAGCTCTGAGTTCCACTTTGATGACGTTGAATCCTTCTTCTGTGTCGTTGGCCAGTTGGATGAGCTCCCATCTGGTGATCTGAAGCCATTTTGCATTCACTCTTGCCTGGATGCTGGGAACGAGAGACGCGAAGAATGCCTCAACAGAGCTGAACAACCAGAATCGATCGAGGATCAGTGCCAGAAGTTGTGATGATTTGGCGGAGATATAGTTGGATGACCTTTTCTTCCTCCGCATTGTGCTCTGTAAACTTTCCTAAGCTAGAACATACGCAGGAACTTCTTCAGGCGGTGTTGGGTTGTGGGGACAGTTTGTTTGGCGCTGCCACTTGTGGTTTTTCTCCTTGGATATGACTTTCTGGGATCACCATCAGGGCAGAATGCAGCATTGGCAGGGAACATGTGCCCCTCAATGATTGCGGGAGGTGCAGGTACGCCAGGTTGCCGCAAACCCAGTATGTATCCATCATTGCAGCTGTTTCTTCATGTCAGGTATTATCAGAGTTTTACTGCAGTTTTTGTTTTCCCCCATGTTCTTTTTCCCTTCCCCACGGAAGCAGAGTTTGTATGGAATGTCCTTTTGCAATTAGAAGGGTTTTTCGATGGCAGTAACCCAAGTGAGCTTCGTTATGTGTTCCGTCCATATGGGAGCGTATGTTCTCTGTACCCATGATAGTTTTTCTTCAGACAGTCCTCGCAATGCTTCTGCTTTACATATTATCACTTTGTTCTGCCACTTATTGTCTGAATGTAATGTTCCTTTTATCACCAAAAAAGGCTCATTCACACAAACCACTCCTTGCGGTCTGGAGTAACATGTCTGCTTGTTCTGTAATAGTTAGAATGAGACAGTGTGTGCTTGAATTGAAAAGTATTTTTGATTCTGCATAGTGCGAGATGTAGGAGACACTGTGCCTCGGCAAATGGAATTTCTTGTGGCAGTAATAGCTTAGGGATGCCTGAGGCATGCGGTATATGTTTGAACACACATAAACTTTCGTTTGTTGGTTGCTTTGCTTTGTTGCTCATGTCAGCGTACCATTTGTTTGATGTGGGTGCTGAGGATCATCCACTGTGTCAAGGCAAAATTTATAATGCTCTTCCCATTTTTCTTGTTGTGTCCCCCTCCTTTTCCTTCTGTTGCCAACCCGCTTATTATCCTGGAGCACCTTGTCGTTCCCTCTTTCCTCCCATTCTGTGTATAGTCTAAGATAGCTGTTGGCCATGTGTTTATTATGGTTGTTCTCCTCTCTGGTGGCTATACTATCTGGTGATGAGATCTCTGCAACTGGCATTGTGGTTGGGTATGGGTGATTATGTACCCACGTGAGTTCTGAGGGTGTCCTATCATTCATGTAATAAACACTGACCTCAGATTCATTGATGTGGTGGGGGACTTCAGTGGCCTGCGTAATCATGCCATTAGGGTCATTATTATCATGCAATTCATTCCTTTGGCTCCCGTGGGTTCCATATTAACTTGAAGCCATCCCATATTAGATGGGTTCCCTTCTTAATCGATTTTATCGCACCACCCCCTAGCTCAAATCAGTTGAAACAAAAGCGATGGCCCAATACAACACCAGACCAAATAATGTTGAAAAGAATACTACTGCACATACAAACAACACACATTCATACGCATAACTAGGATAGGCACTCATTCTTCTATTTCTATCTACTCTATTGTCTGTTGCCGTTGGGGTCTCTTCCATGCCCATTGTAGCTCCTAGTAAATGAGATGTAAGCATTTGTTCAGCATACACATTATATTTTAGTTGTTTACACATTTTAATTGTAAACACTTCGGCTCTTCGTGCTTACTTTTGTACCTTAATGCAGGTGTTTATTGTGTGTCCTTTCTTTCTCCCTCCTCATACTTTGAGCATGGGGAGGAGGAATCGAGGGAGGCGATTTGCTAACAATCTAAAACCAACAGGGAGAAAGAAAGAAAGAGAGAGAGAGAGCGAGAGACAGAGAGAGAGAATGCATAGAGGACTTTCATCAGTTTCATTATACAATTATTTACACTTAGCAGCGCTTTTTCATTTTTTATACTGTACTTGACATTTGTACCCATTAAGGTCATGCATCTTTGCTAACAATCTCTTCCATTATACACTTTTTCCTTTCTATACTCTCAGCCATTTCCTGTATTCTTGCTCCATCATTCATTATGTTTGCGCACTGTGTTCATCTCTGCCATTTTCATAGTCTGCGCAGTCCGTGCTCCCGTGAGCCTTCTGGACATCTGTTAGGTGCACCCAATACCCCTGCACTTTGACTGCCATGGGCGTGCAGTATATTACCTAAAAGAGGCCGTGGAACCTAGGTCCATTCCACCTACGCAGAAAGCTTCTCACGTACACCATGTCACCTGTCATCACCTGGCAGTCTGGGCTATCTGTGGCTGGAGTGGTCGTGTCTGTGGCTATTTCTTGTGTGAATGGAGGTGCTGTCTGCCTTGCTATGGCTCATGCTGCTCTTGTGAGGTTTCTGAGATACTCATGGAACTCTTCTCCTAGTAGTATGGCACTTTGGTGTGCATCTGACTGTCTGCCAAGTGTGCGTGGGCTGTATGCATCCTCCTACCTGTCACAATCTGATGGGGTGACAAGTGGTGGTCCTTGCTGGGTTGGTTCCTCATCTCAAAAAGGGCTGAGGGTAAACAATATACCCAGTTATTTTTTAATGTATAGCACAGTTTTGACGATCTGCTTTTAAGTAAATCAGTTCATTTTTTCTACAACCTTATTCGATTGCAGATGATAAATCTTACAGCGCTTGTGAGTTATACCCAGCATTGCGGTTATGTGCTTAAACATGTAATTTACAAAATGCGTCCCATTGTCGGAACGTATAACATCACAAATACAGAATTTGGCGTCATACCGTGAATCTGGATGAGCGCAGGGGCCTGCCTCCACCCACCGAGAAAAGGGGCAAACCACAAAGATCAAATATCGGGACCCATTGCACCGTTCTCCCATGTCTGCGTAATCTATATGCAGCTCTCGGAATGGCTCTTCAGGTTTTGGCAGTGTCCCTCTCAATGTTCGTAATATCATGCCACAGTTGTATGTTGGCATGTGATACATTCTATTATTAGCTTCGTAACTTGCTCCTGCAACCCTGGGGCGAACCAGTCTTCCTGTATGTCTTCGATAATGTGTTGTTTTGATTTGTGGCTGGGGAGGTGCTTCCTCCAGTAATTTTACAGTCATTACTACTGTAAGGATATTTGGCGTGTTACAGTACACAGTACAGCAATACTGCACAAGTAGCACAATTTTTTTTGCAGCACCACCACCACAAGGGTGCGGTGCATTGCTATATGGGTTAGCAGATTAACAAGGAAAGACAGACTATTCAGTAAAAAACGATTTTAACATATAAGATGCAAATCTATTTTTACAGTTAAAAGCACACGTGTTCATTTAAAAATGCACACTATTTTTCACCTGAAATGCCTATATTGCTAGAGACACATTTGAAAATTAACAGCTAACCTATTAACCATTAACCTGACTAATAAAACCTTATTTTAATATAACCCACTAATAAAATGTGTTCTCTACTGCAGAATTAGGCATACTCTGAAAACCAGTTAAATGAGTGTGCAGATTTTTTTTTCTTCTCTTCTCTGCCTGATTATCCGTGTTGTTGTGCACAGTAACGGCAGGAAGGAGGAAGTCAGATTTGCAACAATTGCAAATGTATAAGCGAAGCTATTGTTGAAGAGTAGGAGGATGAGAGATGATGGATTTCATTGGGACACGTCATAAAGAGGGCTGAGAGGAAAGTTTTAGTGGGCAGTAGCAGGGAAAAAGACAGGGAGACATCTTTCTGCACTACTGGGGAGAAGACCTGGCTGTGGGGTCCTGACTGAATGCAAATTCCGGTGTCCTGCTGCAGTCGAGACTGGGGAAAGCTGAAAGAAAAACCTTTCCACTGGCAGAGGCATTCCTATCTGAAAAAGCTGAGAATTCCAGGCAATGACCCCGGCTTGAGAAGGCAAGCGTTCCTTTTTGCTGGAGTTAATCCAAGAGAGCCACATTCACAGAGAGAAGCCTCTGAACAGATAAGGTAATTACCTAACTGGGGGAGCTGTGTGTGTGCACGGAAATATGCAGTCAGTGTAGAAAAATGAAAGTCCCGTGCGTGTCTTAATCAAGTGCTAATGTTGCAATTTAAGTTCTGTTCTCCGCCACTATAATTGCAGTGTGTCATAGAAAATGCTTTTACTGTACCATTTTATTTATTTCTGTAAAGAATGAGATCATGTCTAAATGCAACTTTTATAATACAGAAAATATTTGAAAACAGACGGGTGGTTTATTTTCTATTTACCATTACAATGCCAATGATGTGGGGAGATTTTTAAACAGTGCAATGGTCATTTTAAGACAGATGTGTGCATGTCAGAATCAGTATGAATAATTGTGAGTGACTGTAGTATAACTTGTTGGAGGTACATGAGCCAACGGGAAGAGAGACTCTCTGAACATAGCTCCCTACCGTATATAAGGTAGTGGAAATTACCACAAAACTACCACATATAGCTCTCTGTCGTAAATAAGTCAGTGAGTTTGCCCATGGTGGCGCACCAACACTATCACTGGAAAATGTGGTATCCCTAGAATGCAGGTCTGAGGTCTCTCTAGTGATCACACGAAAAATCTAAGCGAAGATAAGGGATTCTGGACATTGGGGCCACAAATAAAACAAGGGAATTATGCTCACCAAAATACCACCAACCACGTATACCAAATATGCAGGTCTGGGTGCTGAAATAATGCATGTCCATTGTATTATTGTTGCACATGGCCAAATCTGAATACAAAGAGTGATTATTGCTAAGTTATTTTTCGGCGGTAATAAAATACCGTCAGGCCCCAAATCTCCACAAAATACCCAACATATTTATGGTGCGTTGCAGGCCGGGAAAGTGATCACAGAGTACCTACTGGGCGTGGCAAGTGTGTCTCACACTGCCATTTGCACATTAAAGGGAACCCATTTTATAATAGCAGTGTGCCACTAAAAACGAATTTCAGAATGTCACAAAGGGAAACCACATTCTCAGATCTAGTGCAATATTTAGAGGCAAAGTTATTTGCACATGGGAATTGGTCTTCGAATACCACGTTAGAATGGAGTAACCGCATTCAAGGTGAGGTGCAGAAAGAAAAACTAGACAATATTTTTGCAGAAGGCAGCATAATTCAGGTCTGCCTTACAAGATTATTGAATGCAGCCGATAAAAGTGCAGAGAAAGACTGTTTAATACGGCTATGCGGCAAAATATGGTTTATTTTAAACAAGTCCCTGCGAATGCAAGAGAATGATACTCAGCTAATTAACAGGTTAAAGACTGAATTAGATGGGGCAAGTAAAAATCAGGAAATGTTGAGAGCAGAATTGGATGTATGCCAAAAAGACATGCAATTAAAATGCAGAGACTTTGATACTCAGTTATCCAAAAGCAAGAAACAATTTGAAGATAGTGAGCAAGAATTGACACACTTAAAAGCCTTAGTGGATCACATTAGGCAGGATAAAGATGAGGTTGTTTCAGAAATGCAGATTTTACAAAAAGAACATTGCGAAAAAGAAGGTGATCTCCAGAGTGCAGAACAAGAAATGATTAAAATGATCCAAGAAAGAGACAAGAGAAATAAAGAGTTCAATGAATGCCAAATGCAAATGTGCGATATGCAGGAGGCAATTAATAAAATGAGTGATGAAAATAATTATTTGCATGATGAAGCCAACAGACTCCTTAAAAAGTGTAGGGACTTAGAACAGCAAATGTGCATTCCCAGGTCCCAGGAGAGGCGGCAGGGTACCACATTCAATGGAGTGGAGGTGAATTCTAGCTCTGCCCAAAGAGCTAGTGCCCCAGTGACAGGACCGGTGACTGAACTTGGTTGCAGCGCCCTTGGGGGATTTGATACTCCCATTGGGGGCAGCCACCAATCTCATACACCTGAAAACAGGATTGAATCACAAAATAGTGCAATTCCATGCATTGCAACAAGTAGCCCCATAAAAATAATGAAATCCATTAAAGCCCTGATCAAACCATTTAAAAAGGGAGGTGAATGCTGCATTGAGGATCACTTAGAAGCGGTGCATGACATTTTTAAAGCACTCCAGATACCTAAGGAACAGTACAGACAATATTTTCATTTAACTTTAGATGCCCCGACGGCCAGCATCATAAGGGGATTAAATGAACAGCAGAATATGACATGGCTGGAGTTTGAAAAAGAAATTAGGCGTCATTTTTCTCCTTTTCAGTCATTGCAGGAGGCAAAGAAAGTCGCGTACACTATTACTGCTGGACCTAATACATCACCTCGCCAATTTTTACAAGACTTAAAAAGAGCATTCTCTCGCTTTGATGTATCTTTTGACTCAAATTCCAATGAGTTTAAAACCGCATACTTCTATGGGCTACAGAAAGACATCATATCCCAATTGGTCCGTGAATTTGACCGTGACAAGTCCCTTGAATGGATTGTACATCAAAGCACAAAGCTATATGAGGTACTCTATTGTCAGGGTAGAGAAAGTGATAAAATGAAAGATACTAGGCCTAAATCTAAAGAACCCTCAGCCACAGTAATGGAAATCAGGTCAGCCAAAATGTCCCTTGAGTCTGCTCAAAGCCAAGGTAAAAATAATGTGACACCTGAAAAAAGGGGTAATCAACAAAGATCGCCATTTCCTGTACCAATGTTCCAATCACATGATCCTAGTAATAGAGAGAGCTACATCAGCCCTAGATATTTAGGAGATAGACCCCGGGTAAGATACCGGTCTGATATGGCAGGTATGAACAATAACCAGAGACAAAATCAAGATCAAAGAAACGATGGTCCCTACCAGTCATTGGGGACACAGAGTAGGTTTGATCCCAACACCATGATATATGGTAATCAGGATAGGCCCCGATATGTGGATCGATTTACTGATAATGGAAATCAACATAGGGGCCAGTACCCACAATCTGAGAGACAGGACATGAGGCAAAACGTGAACTACAGTCCACGCCAGTACAATGATTCCCCACCAGGGGACTATAATCAAAGGATGGGTGCAACCCGCTCCCCTCCACAAATGAATCAAGAGTTCAGAAACCATCCCAACCGGTATCAATCACCTGAGAGGTATCAGAATAGATCCAATCAGGGGGAAAACAACCAATATCGACCTAGGCCACAGAAAGAGGATCCTAGAGAGGTGGAAAGGTTCCAATGCCTTGAGGCCCAAGTGAAAATGTTAGCTGAGCAAATAGGAAAGCTCTATACAGCGCAAAAACAACCTTCCAAAGAGGGGGCTGATGGCCATAGCAATGACCGGGGGGCTTCCGAAAAGTGACTAAGTACTCATGATAACTGCAGTGCCAAAATGACAGATTGCTCTGATATAACTTTGCATAACGACTCTGAGATGACTAATGGATTAAAAATGAAAGTACCAGTAAATGAAATTGTGATGGAAAGTGTAAATACTTCTAAAAAAGAGGTACGGTTTAACTTAGAGCTAAATAAAACAGTAAAGATTTGCACAAATGAAAAAGAAACATTAGGAATTCCAAAAGAACAAAGGGACAGATTTAAGAAAAATGACTCATGCATGGGGAATACCAGTGAACAGGGAGTAAGTGGGGATGCCATAGCTCCTTCCCTGGGCAAGCAAAACAATGACCAAACACAGACAGAAAAAGGAAATACTCACAAGGAGGGTACAAGTCAATCACCTGAAAAATTCTTTGAGCCACATATTTTTGAAGAGGCTGAAAGGGCTGGTATTACACTAAATGATCACAAATGCACAGAATTAAAAAATGACAAATTGCTGAATGATGTTGTTACACATGTTCAGTTGGAAGGTTGTAATGTGGTCTCTGATGTTACCCAGATGGATGGGCGAACGGTGGCCACACTCCAAAAAACCTCTGAACGTGGAGAAATGAATAAAATACCTCGCACAGAAATGGGTAAAAAGGAGGGAAAAATGTCTTTTCATTTACCAATGTGCTTAGCCAAAAGTGAAAAAGACCTGAGAAAGGTGAGCCCTGAAATCAGTAAGAATTCACATTTCTTATGTGTATTAGAGGAAGTTGAGGACAGATATTATGCACCCATCACTGTAGAAGAAAAATGCCACACCTTTGCTATGATTGACACTGGCGCACAGGCCACAATTATGTCCAAGGAGCTGGTAAAGAGTATCAATGAAGGGAGGCCTCCACAGAGTCAGATCACAGTGAAGGCAAATCAAGGCCCAGTGCATAACTTTAATGGGGAGGAGGTGCCCATCATAGGTGTAACTGAGGTTGACATAAAAATAGGAAAGCACAGAATGAAACAAGAGGTATTGATCACATCTATTTGTGAAATTCCATTTCTGATGGGGACAGATTGCCTGAAAAGATTGTCTCCTCTCATAGATGGGGTGAATGGAGTGCTGTGGTCCTTAACCAAAAAACCATTGAGGCCTAAGAAACTAAAATCACAAAACAGCAATATAAAAGAATGTCACACCGTTGCCAAAACAAATGATGCTGTGGAGGTATATCTCCAGAATAGCTGCATACCTAGTGTCACTGTTATATTAATGTGTCAAGACAAAGATCAGAGCGACAATGAAAAACTACCTGTACAAATCTACTTGGACCCAAGGAAAGATTGGCAGACTGCTATAGATGAGCACACATTACGTTTTTACTTAAAAGAGAATACATGCAAACAGAATATTGTTCCTAAAACAGATTCAGAAAAACACATTACCACTCTGGCAGAGATACACATGGAAGATGAGCAACCATGGGTTCACGCTGGTATAAATGATTATCTTAAAACAATAAAAGCCACTTTAGCGCTTGAACATGAAAGGAGTTTCATTAATGAGAAATTGTTGCAAAAAATTATGGAGAGGGAAGAAATCCCGAAATTTAGGATTAAAAACCAATATGTTTCTGGGTTGGACAGTCCAAACTTTGAAAACCGAATTACAGGCAGATGCATGCTTAAAATTAGCATTGGGCAGAAAACAATTTACCATAATGTATGGATAGTGAGTGGAGCACAAAATGAATTTTACATGGGCAATGACATCATGCACAGAATGTGTATGGTGTTAGATTTCCTTAATCAAAAAATATGGTCACGCCTAGGTGGGCCGGCGCCTGAATTTGAAGACAAAAGAAGGGCTTATCATTGTGCACAACTAGTTCCTTATGCAGTCGAATTACAGATGAGGAAAAATACTATTGTTCCTGCATTTACAAAACAGTTTGCAATAACACTGAAATGCAAAAATGGACAGCAGATGAAAGGCTCTGATGCATTTGTATGCCTGAATGAATCCATAAAACAGCAAGGCCTGGATTATGAATACATTCCATTGGTAGACATTGGTGAAGGATCTGTAAAAATCATGGTAAATAATAAAGGTTGTCAGGACATTCATTTAGAGGAAAACTCCCCATTAGGAATGGCCATACAAAAATCACATTATACGGCAGATTTAAATAACATGGTGATTGGGAATATTCCTGAAAAATATGTAGATGCCAAGGGCGAGTTGCCAGAACACCTGGACTCTCAGCCCAAAGGAATATTTAAAATTCATTCTGTGTATCCTTATGATTCAAATGAGACAGTGTGCTGCCATCAAGAGGATTGCATAATATTTAATTTAAATGAAAATGAAACAGGAAATCAGCCCATTGAAGTGGAAGCTGATCTGCCAAAATATTTGAAAGTGGCAGCTCTACAAAAAGACACAGCCACACAGTTAGAGGAAAGCGCTGAGATTCCTTTACCAGAAGAGTTTCCAGAATTTTCCAGAATGGTAGAAGAGCAGATCTCCTTAGCGGATGCATGTGACAGCGATGAGGATCGACGCAATCTGAGGGAAATATTTATGGAGTTTAAGGATGTATTTGCAAAAGATGCTTATGATTGTGGTTTAACTGATTTACATGTGGCCACACTACCAGAAGGTTGTAGCAGAAATCCAGTGTTTGTACGCCAGTATAGACTACCGCTGGCATGTTTAGAATCATTGGCAGAGATTATTAAAAATTTGGAATCACGGGGAATAATTAGGCCCATTCATAGCACATCCAATACGCCTATTTTAGGTGTGTTAAAGCCAAATGGTCAATGGCGGCTGTGTGCAGACTTAAGAGAGTTAAATAAAAGAGTACCAGTATCTAGATGGCCACTACCATTCATTGATCAGGGCCTAGCTCAGATACATGGTTCAAATGTATTTACCACGTTAGATCTCACATCTGGATATTGGTGTGTGCCATTGGCAGAGGAGATACAACACCTATTTTCCTTTACATTTGACAGGACTCAATATGCCTGGCTTAGAGCTCCGTTCGGGTACATCAATAGTGGGAGTGAATTTGGCATATTTTTGAGAAAGGCCATGCCAGATGCAGCGGAAAGAGGAACAATAGTTTATGTGGATGATGTCTTGATAAAAAATGAAAACCTTAAAAGCCATTTTGATGAAATAAGACATGTGCTTGGCCAATTGCAGAAAGCAGGCGCCAAAGTATCTTTGCAAAAAGCACAATGGTGCAAGAAAAAAGTGAACTTTCTAGGGCATGAAGTGACTGAACATGGGCTAAATCCACAAAGGAAGAAAATAGAGGCCATACAAAGATTAAAAGATCCTAAAAATGTGAAAGGAGTAAAAAGTTTATTAGGGATGACAGGCTATAACAGAAAGTTCATTGAGAATTATGCAGAAATCACTCAACCATTGACTAAACTGCTTAAACTAAATACTCCCTGGAGATGGGAAAGAGAGCAGTCTGATGCAGTGGCTAGATTGAAGGAATGTCTTGTAAAGGCACCATGTTTAGCATACCCCATAAAGGACAGGGATTTCTTTATAGAAATAGGCTTTTCTGAACATTGTATGTCAGCAGTGTTATCACAAAAACACGATTTGAATCACAAAACCATTGCATATGCAAGTAAGGCATTTTCCCAAGTTGAAATGAAATTTAATGAATGCGAAAAGGCCCTATTAACCACTGTGTGGGCGCTACAACATTTCCGCCCCATTGTTCAGGGAGAAAAGGTGATTATTGAAACAAATCATCAACCTTTGCAATTTTTAGAGAGTAAAAGAATTAGATCAGGCAATCTAGCGCAATCCAGAATCACTTCATGGACACTGGCATTACAAGGTTTTCCCGTAGAAGTAAGATATGGACAAAATAAAAAGAGCCCAATTGCTCAAGGGTTAGCTGACTTACATGACTGTGCAGCTGAACAAATAACAAATGAAATGGATGTGGAAGCTGGTTTACAGGAATTTGAACAATCACCACACAAAGCTTTTGATGAAAAAACATGCAAGGATTTGCCAACTGTATATGTGGATGGTTGTGCTTTTCACATTGAAAATGACAGTAATAAACAATTAGTGGCAGGAATAGGAAATGTCTGGTTGAAATGTGAAGGCGTTCCTAGTATAGGGATGAGGATTGGAGATAGGAGCAGTCAGGTGGCGGAATTGGCAGCCATCTATAAAGCAATTGCTACTGCAGTTGATAAAAAGTTCAGTGAAATTGTCCTGGTGACTGATTCTGACTATGCACGGAATAGCTTTGTGGAGTATTTGCCTGGTTGGAAAGCAAGAGGCATGGTTACATACAACAAAAAGCCACTTAAACATGGAAAAATGATACAAGCCATAGACAAATTGGTGTCAGAAAATAATTTAACAATATACTGGAGAAAAATTCGTGGGCATTTAAAAACACCAGGAGAGGATAAGGAGGGAAATGATAAGGCAGACCATCTGGCTAAGATTGGGGCTGTGATGGGAGAATTGCTACCTATTGATTATTTAATGGGTGAAATACAAATTGATGCAGTCACACGTTCTAAAGCACCAAAGGAGGTAGATCAACCGGTGGTGCAGTGGAGTCATGACACGCCAGACCAAGATTTGATTGAGGCACAAAAGAATGATCAAATTTTGGGAATCTATTATAATCATTTGATAGATCCTGAACAAAATCCTTTAACAGAAAATGATTGTATGGGAAAAGAAGAGTTGAGGGTGTTATTAAAGAACAAAACACGAATTAGATTACAGGATGGGCTCATGATTAGAGAGTCCATAACAGGGCAAATACAGTGGGTAGTACCCCTTTCATTCAGAGGACTAATGCTACACCATGCACATGATGCCATAACTGCAGGCCATAGAGGTTCACAAAAGACATTAGAAATACTAAAAGATTATGCTTACTGGCCACATATGTCCCAAGATGTGGAATTATATACTAGAGGATGTCTAGTATGCGCCCAATTTAAACCTGCTTCACCAATGCATAGAGCACCATTGATGAAAAGAGGCCTAACTCTCCCATGGTCAGATTTGCAAATAGACTATGTAGGTCCTTTAAAAAGGTCGAGCAGGGGACACCGCTATATTTTGAGTGTGGTATGTTTGATGTCAAAGTGGATTGAGTGCATTCCCGCACCAGATTGTAGTGCGCAAACAGCAGCCACATTGCTGGTGAACCATGTGTTCTCAAGGTTTGGGTTGCCACAAAGAATTGAGTCAGACAGAGGAAGTCATTTCACAAGTACTCTAATGAGTAAGGTATGGCAAATACTAGGTGTGAAAAGGAAACTACATATCGCATATCGGGCGGCGTCTTCAGGTACAGTTGAAAGAAGCAATAGGTCTGTTGTGGATATTTTAAAGAAATTTGTGGCAGAAGCAGGTTCCAGCTGGGATTTGCGTTTACCATTGGTTTTGATGGCAATCAGGTCGACTCCTGCCAAAGCAACAGGTGTTAGCCCCCATGAGGTCTTAACAGGTAGGAAAATGGTGTTACCACAACACCTACTATACAGAACACATGAGCAAACTCTAGTGAGTGCATCCACAGTTCATGAATATATTGATGAACTGAGGAGGCATTTGCAACATGCATTTGCTTTTGTGCAGAGAAATCTGGAAAGAGCTGCTGACAGTGCTAAGTCATATTATGACAAAAAGACATCAGTAAAGGAATACAATGTAGGGGATCAGGTGTACAAGTTTCATTTTGGAAAAAGTAAACAGAAAAAATCTAAATTTCTGGCAGCCTGGCAGGGGCCATTTCGAATTATAGATAAAGTCTCTCCTGTAGTGTATAAAATTTTGAAAAATGAAGGTGAAACAGCAATAGAGCAGTTTGTCCATGTAAATCAAATCAAACCATGCCATCCCAGTAGGAGATCAGGCAGCTTGAGCATGTGGAAACGGATAGAGTCCCTTGAGAAAATAAATGGGTGTGATCAGGAGGCAGTGACAAAGAAGTTAAAAAAAAGTTGATTGTTATGATGGCACATAAACACTGTAATATATGTGAAAATATATAATATAAATAAATAAATAAATAAATAAATAAATAAATAAATGCACATATAACGGAAGCTCGTGGTTGGTGTGCAGAGAGAAAGTGTATTAAATATTGAATGCTGTTTTATATGTGTTTGTTTTCTTTTAACTTGTGTTTAATTTCAGAAAAAAAAAAAAAAAAAAAAACGAAGTATTTTTACCAAGCATGTTTTATTTTTGGCAAAAGGATGAAGTTAGTATTGTGCTATGTACTTAATCTGTTTATTTTCTATTTTGATTTAGACAATTAACATTATTTGGTCGGAGGTTCTGGGACCAGAGGCCACGGGAGACGATGGAGTCCTGGAGCCCGCGAGGACGGATTCCGGGAAAGCCCCAAAGAGGGGTGAAGACCAAGGCTACAAAGCGATCAGCATTGAAGATGATACCGATGACATGTTTAACGATGATGATATTTGGAGGGATCTTCAAGAATTCAGAAGCACAGGTTGTCATTGAACCTGGACCAGCATCTGGTATCGCGGTGGAAGAGGCACCAGGATTCATCATGAGTGATAGAAGGATGATTTTCCAAAATATATACATTCCATTAAATCCTGAGATTTTGATTGAAAAACACTTGAACAATACCGGAATTAAGATTGTACAGACTAAAGAGTGGCTGGAAATAAGAAAAGAGGACACTAAGCAGTCAATAAGAGATATATTAATGCAATTGGAAAAAACATTCGTGAATTCAGCAGACATTAAGAAGAAGAGAGGAAAGAGAGGTGCGGTGATGCTCGCGATATCAATGGTAATGTCTATAATTGGAGCAATAATAGGTACTACAATATCAACAGCCAATTCTATTTCGGTAGGAACACTGAGTACTAAAGCACAACAACTGAGTATTGACCTAGAAATAATACAAAAGACATTAGATGGAATTAGAGGGGGACTGGATGAACAAGTAAGATTCATAAATGAAACTGCAATCATTCTAAATGAACAAGCGGATGTGATGCAACGGGCGACTAAAATAATACTTAAGCATGACAGAACTTTAAATGAAATATTGAACATAATGAGTCCTGTTGATAGACTATTAACGAATTATATGAGAGAAGTTCAAACTGCAGTTTCACAATTGATTCAAGGACATATTCCCTTGTATTTTGTTTCGCAGGATATCATTCGTCAAATGATAGAAAGATTGACCAGGAGGGAAATTGACCTTATACAGATAAAAATTGCATTCGAAATGGGGAATGCAATGCCGTTATATGTGGACTTGGAAAGACTAGAGATCGGATTTTTGCTATGCATCCCATTTGTAGCCCCTGAACTTATTTATCAAACGAAGTGGGTACACAACGTGGGATTTTGGCAAGAGGACAAATTCATTAAGATTAAGACTCCAGAAGTGGTGGCATTTCAGTCATGGGAACCTGAAGTTTATTTAATACCAAACCTGGAAACATGTGTAACATTTAAAGAACAAAATTATATGTGTCCAGGTAAACCGTTTGTTCCTGATGCCACAGATGCTATTTGTGGATTGAAATCTGACCCAAGTATATCAGAGGGATGTGAAGTGATTATTAGTAATATGGGGAGTGAAGAAATGGCACAGGCTAAGATGGTCAGAGGTAAATGGTTGGTCAGCACCTGTTTAAAGAACATGACGGTAGTACATTTAAACCATGGAACATACGTGGTTAAACAGGTAAAATATAATGTTTTTTATTTACAGGTTCCAAAGGATGCAATTGTGTCAATTGGGGGATTAACATTGTTCCATGTAACAAATGATGTTTGGGAAAGCCAAGTGGAAAATATCGATTTTTTTCAAAGGGATACTTTTCCAATAGATCCAGATGTGGAATATTTATTGAATCATAAAGAAAGACATGTTATGAAAATGAATTTGCGAAAAAACAATATTACAATTAGTAATCTGGGCATAATCGAAGTGGAAAGATTTAATTGGGGAACCTGGGGGGAACGCTCAATAGTGGGTTTGGCTATCCTGGTGCTAATCATGGGTGGATGGTTGATTGTGCTATCAGTAAAAATGAAAATGTTACTGATTTTACTGACTACGTCAGGAAGAGAAAGATATCCCAATACACATGCATTTTAAGAGAAAAAGAAAGAACAAGTTGTTTTTAGGAATTGGCTTGGATTATAGCCAAGTTCTAAAAAAAAAAGGAGGGTATATGTAAGGATATTTGGCGTGTTACAGTACACAGTACAGCAATACTGCACAAGTAGCACAATTTTTTTTGCAGCACCACCACCACAAGGGTGCGGTGCATTGCTATATGGGTTAGCAGATTAACAAGGAAAGACAGACTATTCAGTAAAAAACGATTTTAACATATAAGATGCAAATCTATTTTTACAGTTAAAAGCACACGTGTTCATTTAAAAATGCACACTATTTTTCACCTGAAATGCCTATATTGCTAGAGACACATTTGAAAATTAACAGCTAACCTATTAACCATTAACCTGACTAATAAAACCTTATTTTAATATAACCCACTAATAAAATGTGTTCTCTACTGCAGAATTAGGCATACTCTGAAAACCAGTTAAATGAGTGTGCAGATTTTTTTTTCTTCTCTTCTCTGCCTGATTATCCGTGTTGTTGTGCACAGTAACGGCAGGAAGGAGGAAGTCAGATTTGCAACAATTGCAAATGTATAAGCGAAGCTATTGTTGAAGAGTAGGAGGATGAGAGATGATGGATTTCATTGGGACACGTCATAAAGAGGGCTGAGAGGAAAGTTTTAGTGGGCAGTAGCAGGGAAAAAGACAGGGAGACATCTTTCTGCACTACTGGGGAGAAGACCTGGCTGTGGGGTCCTGACTGAATGCAAATTCCGGTGTCCTGCTGCAGTCGAGACTGGGGAAAGCTGAAAGAAAAACCTTTCCACTGGCAGAGGCATTCCTATCTGAAAAAGCTGAGAATTCCAGGCAATGACCCCGGCTTGAGAAGGCAAGCGTTCCTTTTTGCTGGAGTTAATCCAAGAGAGCCACATTCACAGAGAGAAGCCTCTGAACAGATAAGGTAATTACCTAACTGGGGGAGCTGTGTGTGTGCACGGAAATATGCAGTCAGTGTAGAAAAATGAAAGTCCCGTGCGTGTCTTAATCAAGTGCTAATGTTGCAATTTAAGTTCTGTTCTCCGCCACTATAATTGCAGTGTGTCATAGAAAATGCTTTTACTGTACCATTTTATTTATTTCTGTAAAGAATGAGATCATGTCTAAATGCAACTTTTATAATACAGAAAATATTTGAAAACAGACGGGTGGTTTATTTTCTATTTACCATTACAATGCCAATGATGTGGGGAGATTTTTAAACAGTGCAATGGTCATTTTAAGACAGATGTGTGCATGTCAGAATCAGTATGAATAATTGTGAGTGACTGTAGTATAACTTGTTGGAGGTACATGAGCCAACGGGAAGAGAGACTCTCTGAACATAGCTCCCTACCGTATATAAGGTAGTGGAAATTACCACAAAACTACCACATATAGCTCTCTGTCGTAAATAAGTCAGTGAGTTTGCCCATGGTGGCGCACCAACACTATCACTGGAAAATGTGGTATCCCTAGAATGCAGGTCTGAGGTCTCTCTAGTGATCACACGAAAAATCTAAGCGAAGATAAGGGATTCTGGACATTGGGGCCACAAATAAAACAAGGGAATTATGCTCACCAAAATACCACCAACCACGTATACCAAATATGCAGGTCTGGGTGCTGAAATAATGCATGTCCATTGTATTATTGTTGCACATGGCCAAATCTGAATACAAAGAGTGATTATTGCTAAGTTATTTTTCGGCGGTAATAAAATACCGTCAGGCCCCAAATCTCCACAAAATACCCAACACTACCTTACCAGTATTGTTTTGTCTCCATAAAAGGTCAGTGGATGACTGGCTACACCCTCTCCTTACCCACATCTCTCTTTCTTCACTGGTGCATCTTGCTGAAGTTTGATAATTTGTGAAATTGGCAGCGAGTTGAACCCTTCTGGATGCTCCTCCTCAACTACCTTTTGTAGTATGTTCTCACCTGTCGCTTCTTTTGGTAAGTAGGACGCTTCCTTGGCGGCGGCATTTGCCGCCACGTTTCCCAATGAGATGATGTCATCACCTTGTGTATGGGCCTGGCACTTCACGACAGCCACAACAGTGGATTCTGTTAATACGTCAATTAGCTCTCCTAACAGTGCAACATGCTGGACGGGGGACCCATCTGCTCTCCTGAAACCTCTCCTTCCCCATCTTGCTAACCCTCCATGTACTGTCGTTGCCATATAGGCAGAGTCAGTATATATCGTCACTGTGCAACGCCTCTATTAACGCTACAAGTTCTGCCGCCTGAGCTGAAAAATGGGATGGTTTCCTTTTTTGGACAATTACTTCAAATTCCCCATCCTCCACCCACTACTGCTGCTCCTACGTGTTTTTCTCCTGTTTCACAATCTATGGAAGCTGGCCCATCCACAAAATAAACTTCTTTTTCGGTTAAGGCGTTTTCATGTGCTGTAGGTGTGTTACCGCCGTCACCTCTGTAGGTGACAGTCATGTTGCTACATGTCTTCTACCGTACATGCTTCTGTCAAAAATGTGGCAGGGTTTACACTCTTACACCGCACAATATTTATGTTTGCGCTAGATATGATTATCTCATACGCTGTTGCTCTTTGAATGGTAAGTTTACTTTTTGAATGGTAAGTGTACTTTTTGATCTCTCCAGGATAGCGAAAAGTCAGTGTTCTACATACAATGTGACATAGCACACCATCACGATTGTAGAGCTTTTTTCGATTGCGAACACGGCGGCTGCAAGAGCCTTTTCACATGCGAAATGTTCATGCATTACTGCATCCAGTGTTCCCCTGTAGAATGCCAGGGGCTTGTGGCCAAGAGATGTTTTCTGTGTTAGCACAGCTGTCATTAGTGTGCCATTGCAGTGTGAGAACAGGTAGAACTCACGATCATAGTTGGGGGTCTCTAACACTGGAGCTGTGGATATCAATACTTTGAGTGTGTCAAAGGCTGTATGCATTTCTGGTGTCCACTGTAACTGAGTGTTTTCTCGTTGAGCTTCCTTGAGTGCCTGTAACAGGGGTCTTGTGTATGCTGCATAGTCTAGTATCCAGGCTCGGCAGTATTTAAACATGCCTAGGAACTTCTGCATCTCTTTAACTGTGTTAGGTTCCTTTACCGCTTTTATTGCTGCCACTCTTATCAGGTATTATTCTTTTGCCATCTTTGGATATCAGCTGACCTAAGTATAACACCTCTGTCAAGCAATATTGCAGTTTCTCTGTCTACCTTGTACCCTTTCTGTGCCAACAGTGTCAACGAGATAATGAAATCTTCCCTGCACTCTTTCTCATCTCTGCTACAGACCAACAAATCATCTATGTACTGAATTATTGGACTGATTGTGTGTATGTTTCCAAGATCTTCGTGTAAAATTCTGTAAAATTACTGGGACTCTCGCAGTACCCTTGGGGCAATCTGCAGTGTTCGTATCTTTTCCCGCCCAGTGTGAAAGCTGTTGGGTACCAAGAGTCTGGGTCAAGCGGGATTGAAAAGAATGCATTTTTCAAATCCACCACAGTGAAATACGTAGCCTGTGTTGGCATACTGCACAATATTGAAGCAGGATTCGGGACGAGGGGAAACTCTTTCTGTACTACGTCATTAAGGGGGAGTAGGTCCTGGATCATCTTCCACGCCCCTCCCTTCGCTTTCTTGATCGGGTAAATGCAAGTGTTGCAGGGCAAATTGGATGGCACTATTATTCCCTGTATCATTAATGCATATATTGTGTCCTTTATTCCCTCTTCTGCCTCCCTAGATAGGGGGCATTGTTTTAACCGGGGTAAAATGGCCCCCGGGTTTGAGTTTTATATTTACAGGTGTTACTTCGTGTAGTAGCCCTACATCGTGTGGGCCTGTGGTCCACAACTTCTGCGGCACTTGGGACATGTCTTCCTCGAAATATGCTGGCGGGGCTTTGACGACCGATACAAGGGGTAGTGGTACTTCTCTTTTTTGAATCATTACATCACAGGGGATTGCAATTTGCATCACTATTTCCCCATCGTCATCTGAGTCACTAAAGAGTTCCTCATCTGTTAGATCCCGCAGGGCCATGTTGGCGTTGATGCACAGCATGGTTCTCCACTGGCACCCCTGCATGTCCACTGCAATTACTGCTATTCTTTGCGATGACACCTGTATTGCATGTATGTCTAGAGTCTAGTGTATGTCTGCCACTACTCTTGCTAGCATCCTCAGCCCTTGTATGAACATGTCTGGATCTACGGATATGCTACGTGTTTGCAGGAAATTTGCTTGAGTGTGTATCACTAACATGGCACATATTGCACATATTCCTGGTGTAGAGCACACTATTCCTCGTTCAGTAAAGGATATTGTAATGTTAAGTTTGCTGAGAAGGTCTCTTCCCAGCAAATTAATGGGTGATTCTTCATAATACAAGAGGGGTGCACACACAGTTCCCCCCCCCCAATGTTATCTCTAATTCTTCAGTGTATGGAACCTCGACCACTGCCCCAGAGAATCCTTGCGTTTCCTAAGTCCCATTAGAGAGCGGTTCCTCTGCTGCGTTAAGGGTTGTCGATAGTACTGGACACGCAAGCGCTCCCTGTGGGCTGACCTATGCTGAGTACCTTGGGTGTTCATCAGTATCGAAAACCTTTCCCGTTACCACTGCTGTCCCTCTGCATGGGGTAGGAGTTCCATTTGCTGTGGTAGCATATGCATTTCCGCGGGTGGGGACTGTGCGCTCATAACACTGGGGGTTTTGTGGTGCGTGTTGTGCCGCGTATTGTGGGGGCACTTGGCACTCATTCATGTATCTAGGGTCAGGCTGATCTTCCCTTGTATTCCCACCCATCGGTAGTTCATATGGGCTCCCACTTTGGGGGTGTCCATACCGTTGCTCATTTGAGTACGAGTTAGTGGGCCTACTCCGACACTCTCATGAAATGTCCCCACCTCCGGTAATTCCAACATTGCCCTTGTCCTCCTCCTCGGGGTCCTCTGTACCCAACACCCCCTCCCTTGACCCCCTAAATCTTCATCTGTTACCCCGGCCGGCCCTCACCGGCCATTGTGATCCCTCATAATGATTTTCCCTTGGCCATGAGTCCTGGCTATTACCTGCCCAGTTTTCTGCCATTTGCGCCGTGATTCCCATCTGTCCTTTGTCCCCCTCCCACTCTCTGTCATGATCTCTGCTTCCAAAAGATCAGGACTTGCCCGACTCCCTTGGAAGCAGACCCATAACCCCGGTTCTGAGTGCCAGCCAGTCCCAATTGGGACCTTTTGGACCCTGTCCTGGTGCCAGTGGCACCAGGCTCATAAAGATGCCCAGTCCCAGCGCTGGAAGCGCCGGGCTCATAATGCTTGGGTGGACTTACCTGCAGCAGACCATGCTGCTTACTTACCTGCCAGTTGAACCCCTGATCCTCTTCTGTTTGGGACTACTTTTCCTGTTGGGTGGGGCAGGAGCCACTCCCTAGGTTCAGAACACTGGAACTCTTCTGGAAAGCAGGAACTCTTTTCTTAGGCGTGGCTGTGGAAGGAGACACCCAAGCACTACAGGAGGCTATTTAAACCACACCCGATGGATGAATCTTGCTTTGCGTTATTCTGCATTCTCTGCAGCAGAACGCTCATCGTGTCTTCTGCTTCTGATCCTGGGCCTAAGGGAACAAAGGCTTACCATCCTGGAATCCAGTCTTCAGCAGCACCTGTAAAGACAAAGAAAGAACAGGTTAGCACTACGGTCTTCAGTGGCAGCGCATCTCTTACCTGGTCCATCGGCTGTCACCAACGCCTCGCGCTGCATTCCGGCATCTGAAAGACAAAGGCTTACCTACTCTTCGCACGCTCCGGAGGCCTTCGGCGCTGCATCCCGCATCTGAAAGACAAAAGAAGGTGCGTTTAAAGACATTGGACAACTTTATTACTCACGTGCCATTACTCCTTCCCACGCCGAATCCAGTGGGTATTCCAGCACCCTTCAGCTTCTCTAAAGCTCCGAACTTGTGCCTGCAAGATAAAAGGGACAGTTAGTGCGCATCGTGAAGCAGGCTACAAGCGCTTACTTACGTGCTTCCAGGTGCTTCTATTCCTCACGCGGGTTCGATCCTCAACTCTCATCAGCCCGCCATCCGCCATCGCCGGAAACCTGCAAAACAAGAGATATCATTACAAAAGACTTTTAAGACATTTGAAGTGCCCAGAACTTACCGTTCGTGCAGTTAACGACGGACAGCAGTCCTCTGAGGTCAAGAGGCCTGCACCCTTATCCAGTGAAGAAACTGGTTACGGCACCTTGCCCCGAGGCAGATGGAGAGCTCGGCGTTCACTTACCTAAGGTGAGGGTGTTAACCTTTGGGGTTCTACAGGAGAAGAGAAAGGGAAGAGGAGAGAGGCACCCAATAACCCCAGTTCATTAATCCCATATTTTCTATCTGCAGACATCTTACTCTTTGAGTCAGACATACAGTGCACAGAGGTCCAGCCCAAAGAGCCAACCGTGTGTTACACATCACCTTTGAAGATACGGCATTCACCCAGTGAAGACCGGCGCCTCTGCGGGAATCAGGTGACCGTTACACTCTCTTCCTGTCTTGTTAGTTGCTGCTACTGCGCTGACCTTCAACAGTTTGTTTTGCACTAATTTAGCCTCGTGTGCTAACCGCCGCTGAGCTATCTCTTTCTCTTTGATCCTTTTGCAGTGGTGCACTATTATGCTTTGAATTTCCGGCCATCCCTTGGCTTCTATCCCAGCTATTTTATCAAGGGCCTTCTGTACTTCCTTTGGGAGTCCCCTTTTTATAATGAAGTAAAACAGGGAGGTTGATTGGTCCCAGGCCGTGCCTCTTTCTGCTTTCCACATATCCTGCACCCGGAAAATGAAGGACATTGCATCTTCCTCATCTTCCATTGTACACTGCATTACCGACTGTAAATCGGGTGTGTCTGGAAATGTCTCCCTCAGGACATCCCACACTCTCGCTCGTACTGTGTTGAACGAGGCCCCATCATGGCGGTCACAATCCAATATTATTCCGGGAAACCCCGCCTTCGCCCAGACCCGGTTTGCCTAGTCTCCTACTGCAGATACCAGCAAGCTTTTAACATCCCCCACTGCCAAGGGCACTCCAGCCGTGTGTTTTTCAAATGCATATATCTACTTGCTGATGCCCCCGGACAGTGGTGGTAACTGTTTGAGCAAGTTGGCTTTGGCCATTTGGGCCCATGGTATGTAAATTGGCCTTCCCGCCCCCCTGTGGATTAATTGCAGCTGTAGATATTTTTCCCCCTTTTCCGATACTCACCTTTTTTCCTTTCTTCCCTACCACCGCCATGCGTCCAGTTCTATTCCTTAACCTCCCTCTCCATTCTTCCATGGGAGACCCTTCCCAAATGAGGCCCCACCAGTAGCGGGTCCCAATCTCCTTTCTTCTTCTTCCTGCTCCTCTGTTACACCACTATTCTTCCTCCCTGTCCGATGCCATCCCCCCTTCCACTTCATATTCGCTATCAGCTGTGGTTATTTCTATGATCCTTGTGGGGGTGTCATTTATCCGAAATAGTATCTCTCCTTTTGTCCACCCATCCTCTGCCGCTCTTTCACTAGGTTGGGGTGTCGTGTCCCGTTCTGCCCTGGGGGTAGGTAGCTCCCCTTTGTTCTCCCAAGGCCCTCAGGCGAGATAGCTCTGTTCTAGCCATCGTTAATCTTGAATCTAGATCTTGTGTGAGTTTCTCTATCTATTGTGGGAGTACTCACCTGTCCTGTTATTCCTTGGCTCTCATATGAGGGTGATGCTGTAGCAGGTGGCTTAGGTGTGGATGGTAATGTGGATTTTGCCACATATACAGGGTCGCTATATCCCTCTGCGGGCACTAGCTTTGTTAATAGGGGGTCAATACGTGCAACCTCTGTCTTATTCTTATTTTGCTCAATTGGCCCTTCACTGCCAGTTATTACCAGGGGAGATACAGTACACTCACTACCTTTACCCGGAGGGACTTCTTCGAACAGCCTCCACAAGTTGAATATTTCCCTCCTCTTCTGCAATTGCTTCCCTTCATATTTAATGAACCGGCAAGTAGCAACCATGTCTAATACAGCCTTATCAAATTACCCTCCTTGTGGCCAAACCTGGGGTAAACCTTCTCCTTTCGACTCTGTTATCCATTGATCATGGTATTTGACAATCTTATCTGCATACCCTGGCAGCGTTTTACAAATGTGAGCTAGAGGCGTCTCTGCACCCATTGTATTTACTCGTAGGTTTTTCAACCAAGCAAAATCGTACCAACTTCACACCTCTTTGATAGCCACGCCACTATATCAGTGCCTTGGGTCTTAAAGTTTTTGTTTCAACCCTCAATTTTTGTAGCCTTTATCAATGCACAAATCTTTCAAAACATTTTACAACATTCTAGTTAGTACTCAGACATGAACAACACCTTGACACATAATGCATAGCACATACAACAAATGGCACAAACAACGTAAACTTCCCGTCCCATTTTTTCCCCTTGTACTCCCTGACACCCTTATCTTCTGTCTTTTTCTCTCCCTGATTCATTCCCCAATACCTTTTAAAGAGTTCTCTCCCTGCACCTTGTCCTTGCCCAGGTTCTTTAAGGAAGCAAGAGAAAGAAAAAGTAGGAAAAAGCATTTCTAAAATACTACTGCGAGCCTCCCTTGGAGACCCCTACGTTTTCACCTTATTTCTCCATATAGATATCCTGTACTAGTTGAGATAGCACTATGCAGCGCCGCCTTCCACCCCCCTTCCGTCACTGTCCTAATGGCCATATGCGATAGAAGGAAAATAGAATAGAATATAGAACAGACCCAAGACTTCCCCTTTTGTCTAACATCCTCCCTTCTTATATACCCCTGCTGGTTCTCTACTACCCAGACCTCCTAATCTGACTTCCACCCTCCTTTTTATATCACCCGCACTTGATACTCACGTGTCCGTCTTGATCCGAGACCCTCTGGACCCGATCGGTCAGGGCGCAGCCCCTCACTCAAAGACCACGCCCGGCTCCGACAAGTGTTACGGTGGGTTTTGTAAAGGGGGGATACCGTACCCTTTCGCCCTATTGCGTGCGCACGTCTAGGTGTACCGGTTGCCGTTGGCGGGTAACTCTTGTGGAAGTGTGTTCCGGGTCGTGACAGGGGGATGTCTTGTGCCAAAAGGAACAAAAAGAACACAATCGCGTTGGGGTCACCAATGAAAGTGAGAAGTCCCCAAAAATGCCTTAATTCTCCCAATAAGAGTCAAACAGGACACATCCCTGGAGGGAATGAGACCAAGACCAAGTGCTTGTGAGATCAAAAATCGTTTATCTAAAATAGGGCAAGCAGAATCTACTCTGCTCACGCCGAGAGTGCTCTGCAGAAAAACATGTTACAAGTCATTTTATACAGCTCTTGCGTCATCCAGTAGAAGGGAGGCCTAAGGAGCACATGAAGAGTTGGGATTGGTCACTAGGGACGGGCACCATAGGGTCGGTGCGCCGTGGTTGGTGCGAATTCACGTGGTGCGGTGATGATGCTTTTCAGGTCAATCGGTCGGCTGGGCTCATCGGATTGGCATGCGGTGTCGGCAACTTTTGTAGTGTTACATATCAATAGACACTTGCCCTTGTGGCCACACATTCCCATTCATCCAATACTACACTCTATCTTGTCCAGCAGATTCTAAGACCCGTAAATCTTAATACCAAAGGAAAGGCATTTCTCAAGTGCAGGTTAACTATCAATGTGAATAGGTCATAGTGCATTTCTTTACCTCAGTGTTAGATCTATTAGTGAGCAGCTTAACTGTGTGTTAGTATAACGCAAGATATACTGTTTAAGGGGCCAAGACTTTGAGATCACAGTGTGGTATGGAATGTCCATCTGGTACACAACAAAGAGGGCACTAGATTTAAGATCTAGATTATACATTGAAGGGGTGAGTCACAAAAAGGCACGTAATGGTCATAAGTCTTGCTATGGAGGTTAAAGGCAAGTTACCTAAACATCATTAAGTATCTCCAGGTCTGTTCTGGCACCATCAGGGGTGGTGGAGGAATCGAAACACCTTCAAGGTACAGTCCTACATTGCAGGCGGGGACGGGATCTCTCGGAACGTTTTTTACATAAAGGTTTTTTGCGTCTAATTATTAAATTACAATTATGATCGTTTAGAACACGTTATCATCTTTACATGGCTGGGTGCTCTCATTGTTATAAAACTCACAGTGATAACTGATGTATGCACATGTCATTTTCCATACTAGATTAAGCAGTCCATTACTAGATTCTTTACATACAGCCCTTAACACATATTACCATGATGAGGTCATACTTGTTATGGCATTTGACTGTTGAGTTGCTCTTATACAATGCTGTGCATATATTTACATTGAACTCAAAAACGAGGTAGCTTTGTGCTGCCGTGTGCAGTGTTATGTTATGTTGTGCAATTTGTTATTACAATCTATTTCTACTAAAATTCATACTATGCTTTAATATACTTCACGCTTGTATACCTGGGATCTAACATTGGTGCTTTGATTATATATACGTTATACAACACACTGATATGCTTATTATTCACTGCACCCCTTCCAATATTCCGCATGCAATGGAAACAGTTCATGAACAACTCATCCTAAATGAGTGAAGGAAGGCACTTCTATTTTCTCATATTAAAGCGTGAACAAACATTACATACTCGAGGGTCATTCTTAGTTTGTTCAAACATGTTCAAAGGATATGGGGGTGGTATTCTGTATGGCCTGGGTCTGCATGGTGGGGGCAGGTTTATAGAGATGAACGACTCTTTGCTGCCAGGCGTTGAGCTGGGCCGTGGCTGGGTCAATGATTTAAAACGGAAGACAGAAGATACAGTTCGAAGTTTGTTGCATTTGCACGGCCAGTCTCCCATGAGAACCGGACGGCTGCAGAGAAGACCGAGGGGAGGAGATGGGGAAAGTAGCTTGTTCGCTGTGCGTGCCTTGAGGGGGGGAGCTGCAGGCCTGCGTTCTAGTTTCATGGCTGGCCTGCCACTATGAGAAAACAAGATGGAGTCGGTGGCACACAAAATGGGGTCTGGTTAGATTCTAATCTGGACTGTCCTCAGGGAGGGGGGTCATAGTTCCTAGGGGTATTCCCGCACGGGTGCTCCAGGGCCGGAACCCAAAGCAGCCTCATCAGGGTCTACCCAGGAAGTGTGTGTTGCCTCAGAATGGATGGGGGGGGATCTGGGACCCCCTCCTCTCCCACTCAATACCTAGAGTTTAAAAAAAGTATGTATGGTGTTCCAAGGGTCCAGCATGGAGGTGTATGGCATTACATTCCTACGAATCTCTAGCAAGTAGGGTTTCCATTCTGTTATATCTATTTGCTTGAATTGGGTTCCTTTACTTCATTGGGTTTCACTGTGTGTTCACCTTCTATTGTGCAGTGCTCCAAGACATTTTGTAAATGTGGTATATAAAAATGAACAAATAAATAAAAGTATATTCATCCATCATCTAGCAGATAGTTTGTCGCATCTCCAAATGCTTTGCCATCTATGACGTCCACCCACATCATCACTCGCCTCCTCAATTCTGCACATGCAAGTCCTCCACTTCATACTCCCCAAGAGTCTGTTATCACTCGCTAATGCCTAGCGTCGAGTGTACAGTTTGAGCCCTCGCTTCGCTTCTTCTTACTGATAGATTTTATCCATCAGCTGTGATTTTTGGATACCGAGGCATGAGCCTCATTACTCCATCTTCTCAGGTTGAGTGTATAGTCATGGGTTAGGATTCTTCTTGGTCTGTGTGGACTTGTCACAGTAGGGCTGGTTTCAGAGGGTCTTCACCGTGATGAGCCGCAGGTGGCGGTCGAAGGGGTTTGCAGTGGTGGCAGTGAGTCTTCTGATCAGAGGATTCGGGTTCTGATCCAGCCCTTGGCAGAAGTTCTTACTCCGCTTCGCTAGATGTTGGTCCAACATCTCAATGTCCAGGTCTCTTTGAAGGTCTGCTATCCTTGAGAAGATTGGAGCTCCAGATGATATTCACAGGGCCTTCTTCTGGACTATCTGAAGACTTTTCCGATGTCTCTCATGGCAGGTCATCCATGCTGGGGAGGCATATGTCATGGTAGGTCTGATGATCGACTTGCAGATGTTCATCTTTGTCCAGAGGGGCATAGACTTGGTCTTCAGGAGTAGGTACAGTACTGCCATCTTTCCTGTTGCCTACTAATAATCTGGAGAGAAGTCACCTGCACACTGCTTCTTTTTTTGCAAGCTTATGCTCTTAAGATCCAGTTCAAGAACTACAGCTAAGTTTGGCCACATGAACTGCAAATCGTGTTTGGCTGCCTTTCTAGTAGTTATACTGCCATAGTACTGCCATGCTCCTGCTTATTTCCTGCCTTAGGCTCTTTCGATCTGCTAGGAAGGGCAGGCGCTGGACCTCGTGGCTAGAACCTGCTAGTAACATTAGTGTTCTTTGCCCTAAACTACCGCTCACACTTCTGTCTCAAAATGCCTTCCCTCTAAGAGGTGTAGGAACAGGAGAATGGTGCATACAGGGAAAACAAATGCGAGTGCCTGGGAGGTCCCATTATGCGTTCACTGCTGTATTCCCAGCTTTTTGACTGCACTGTCACTACATTATGCAAGTATTTTAAATACACTTTGCTGCCTTCAATAAAGGGCGGCACTCCTCGCATAATTATGATATCATTTTCACTTTCCATGGAGTCCCCACTGTAGTGGGCTAATAAAGGCCTATCCGAAGAGTGGCTTATTCTGCCGCCTCACGGAGCATCCTGGCCGTGATCTGTGTGGGGCAATAGAAACGCCCCCAGCATCTGTCGTGTTCTCAAGGCATGTACCACTGCAGGGCGTGAGATGGAAGGGATGGAGTTCACGGCTACTTCGATGGATGTGCTCAAACGTACCCTCGAAGAACCTGTGTTGAACCTCCTCGGGTAGGTTTTTAAAGGCCTTGGACAGCGTCTCTGCAAGGTTATGTTCTTGGCCTCAGCATTGCAGACATTTGAATACTAGTTGTTCAGTCTGCTTTGGGTAAAAGAGCAAATGAACGCACTGGTGGACAGGCTCATGGGCCTCGCGCAGTGGGGAGCATGGCTGGGTGAAAGAGGGAGTGGCTGTCCTCTGACTCTAGGGCACCTTGCATGGTTAGGACCTAGGAGTGGAGGGAAGGTTCTTGGGTGAAGGGAGGGTAGACTCTTGCCCCTTGCAAGGTTGAGTCTGGCTCGTGTCCCCTGCACAGTGAAGACGCCAGCCTGTAATATTAGCAGTCTTTTGCACATTTCACAGCTGGGTGAAGGGGCAAACTAGTCTGTTTCGTCGCACACATTCGGAAGAATGCCCCATTGCTTCACACAAAAGAAACCATCCACAGTACGAACTTGCTAGAGGTGTGGGTCTTTCTTTACTAGTGTAACTTTAAATGTTGCTTTCCTTTTGAGAAGTTTAGAACAAATATTTGACATTTTGGAACATTAAATGTAATAAGGATTTTCACAGAGATCAACACATTTCTGAATTTCGCATTTGCTTTTAAGGCAATGTTTATTTTTGATTATAAAGTGACATATTTTTGGGCATATGTTGTTTCTTGAGACTTGCGTAAATTGCACTGCTTGTCTCCTGTGTAACTCTGTGTTTCCCTACTCCAGCATAGAGGATGGAAGCTCCCCAGTCTGCACTCACACACCTGACAGTGATGCAGAAGACAACGCAGCGCCATCCAGCAGAGATGGGAAGTCTGGTGGCACAAGGCGACGGGCAGCAGCCCAACGAACCACAAGGAGTACACGAGTGAGCACTACACAGGACCCCTCCGTCTACCTCCACCAGATAAGACATTAAGTAGCAGAGTGTGGAAGGTGGCTCCAGATCCCAAACCCGAGTGCCAAATACTTTAACAGCACATTATCACTGTGAATGAGAACAGTACGGAGCTCTATAAGGTCTTTTTGATTATGCAGATGACCAGGCTAGCCCCAGAACATATTTCTGACCCTCATCCACCTTGGCACAACTCTTGGAGTGGCGTATGCCACAGAAGAGGGTAACCACATCTTGCTGGTGTCTTTGTCCTTCAATTTCCACTAAACAAAACATGGACGCCTTTGCAAAAATGACAGAGTTTGGGAGTTAGCACAAATATATTTTCTCTCCATCTCTAATTTAAACACTAAAGAGTTTGTGAATTTGTTTTTCCATCTGGAGTCTGTAAATTGAGAGCAGGTAACATACTGCTGTTTTGTGTGCAATAATATACAGATTAATCTCCATTCATCATTGTGATGGTCATACAAGTTTGCAGTCTTCCTGAGAGCATGTTACTTTGTACCGTTCAAAACCTCCTGCCTGAATGAAAAAATAAATTAATGTGCACTGATTTGATTGTACACTGGCAGAATCGGGATGTGCTTTTGTGTTCATTATATCAACGGCATGTTTGTTAAAGTTATTACAGGAAGCCCCCAAGATGGACTTTTGTGTGAACAGATGTCCTTTTCCTTAACCACAGCAGTGATTGCTATATCCACGATGTTCTTAACAGAGAATCTTAAAAGAATGAGTGAGGAAATGTGTTTGATGGGATCGATTTAGCATTGAATGTTCATCAAGGGTTGACTGAAAGCAACGTGCACAAAAGCCCAAAGGTTGCTCGTCACCCAAGTAGTCTGCTTGCAATTATGTTAATTCCATCAGTTCCGTTGCCACATACCCACAAAGCTTCTCCATGCCCTAACGTTTACTACTCTGGATAATTGTGCCATGCCACTAGCAAAACAAAAGAGGTGATAGCTGGAAGGTTTAGAATGAATCTTAACCTCTGGCATCGCTCTGGGCAACCCTCCAGACCACCGTTCTTCGCCTGCCAAGCCATTACAAAAGGGGAAAGACCATATGCAAATCAGGCTTGGTCCCACCCCCAAAGGAGTAGTCCAGCCCAAACTGCTAGGTCACATCCCTTCTGCACGAGACCACAAGCATCCCCAGACATGTTTCAGCTTTGTTAGGCGTCATCAGTGAGGAGTAGCTTGGGTCTCTAGGCCTAGCAGGCACGGGACCCACATCTGGGCATACCCGTCCCCAAAGGTTGCTCGTCACCCAAGTAGTCTGCTTGCAATTATGTTAATTCCATCAGTTCCGCTGCCACATACCCACAAAGCTTCTCCATGCCCTAACGTTTACTACTCTGGCTAATTGTGCTATGTCAACTGCCCCACTTGCCAGCCTATCAGAGTACCAACTGAACCATCCCTCATTCATGAAGTCTTCATCGAGTCCCGTTAAGATCTGGGACGACTTTCAAACTTTTGTGCAAAACCGGGACAGCCCTTGTATGCTGGAAACTACTGCACCACACTCCCAGCTAATGTGTGTAGCCCTCCAACTACATTCTATTGGCCGTCTCTGTCACCAAATATGCGTGCCAATTAGTGATCAAAGGGGATAAGGTAAATGAGGAGTTGGCCGGGAAGGAGGAGCCATGGCATTTTGTACTTTAAGCAAAGAGATGGTGAGTGTGACTTACACATTTTGTTACTCTAATCAGGTAACATACCTAAACGAATGCAGGATTTACCAGCAGTAATTACCAAAGTGAGCATCCAGTCTTCATAGGTTCAGTACTTGTGCCACAAACGGGCATGAACGTCTTTTTGTGCTGATTCCCCCACGTACCAAAGAGATTAATTTCAGCCTTATTGCAGCATATGGCGCTTCCCTTATAGTGGCACCAATTTACCTTGCATGAGAAAAACATACATAAACATGGCCGCACAGTGTCCAGAATCAGTGTGCCCTGAGGCTGACCAGGACTATGATTCGAGACAAACACAAAGATTACGATATTCAGGACACTTGCACCTTTTTTGTAAAACAATTTTATTTTGAAAGGTCTCGGTTTGATTAAATTGATTCTTGAATTGAATTCATTCAAAAGTTAACTCAGTTAAATTCAATCGTTTTCTGTACATTTAATTCATTCTGAAGTTCACTGATTTTGAATTAGTCCCAGCAAGTTGTCAAAAAAGTCGTTGATTAACTTAAATGCTGAATTCCTTTCATTCAGTAGGATGGTAGTCTCAGCAAACTATTTTTGAAAATCCTTGATTGTCTTTATTGCTGAATTCCTTTCATTGAGTTTAGTTGGGTTAATTTGTATTTTAATAGTTCGTTCATTAACTTGTACTCTTTTCAAACAAATTATTTTGAAAATCATTAATTGACCTTAACATTGAATTCCTTGCATTCAATTTCTTAACTGGCCTTAATACTGAATTCCTTACATTCAGTTTAGTTGAGTTGATTGTTGGAACATTATTTGGCTTGACATATTATGAAAGCTCCTCAACACGTGTTTCCCCATCTTTCTATATGGCAGTTCTTCAGGAGGTGCTTTAATGCCCTTCTTTTGAACATAACTTTGCCTAAAGAAACAAACCAGACATTTGCTTACTTTGTATATTGATGATGCGTACGCTGTTTGCTAATAAAACATGCTGTGTCGGTTGACACTACTTTGTTATATACTCACTGATTTTTCTGATAGTTGCTGGTAAACTGTTCTAAAATGCTTCTCTATGGGTGTTTATATTGTGAATTTAGAATTGAATACAGTTTCCCGTGGATGAACAAGGTTTACATTTTTGTCATTGCGGTCTTGTACATTTATGTAAATATTCTATTAAGATTGTAATGATATAACTGTTTTGTATGAATTTAGATATGGAGACAGTTTCCTGACAGTTCTTAGGACTAACAGCACAGTGTGCTTTGCTTATTTATTCTGATAATGCTCCTAATGACAGAAAGAGAGTTGAGCCCTACGTTAGTTTATTAATATAATTTACATTCCGACTAAGGAGGCAAAGCTGAAAGAGTAAAAACCAGAGCAAGGATAAAAGAAGACATTATTTGCCTATCGGTGATAGCAGGATGCTGTTTGTATTTCTCGCGGTTCACCCTATATTTTGAATCCCGTCTTTTTTTGTATTTATAAGGTGGGATAACATGTTATCCGTCATCTATGTGGTGACGTTTTTACGTCAGTTCTATAGTGACGTCATGCGTTTTTGAGACACGGGCGCCATTTAACTTTGGGGAAGACAACTATTTCATGTGATTAACCTTTTAATGGTTTGTTTTTCGATTTGGTTTGCTTTTTCACCCTACCCCATAGTTCATTAATTTAAATGATCGTTTATGTCCAGTTTAAGTGGTTTTTTCTCTCTCTGCAAGAATGGTAACACTTGTGACTTGAATCTGATGGATTGGCTTTGCTCATTAGCCACAATTTTTTTTTCAATATTTAGAAATAAATTGCAGTATTTCCATTAGTATTTTGTGTACAATAGGGATTTGTTCAATTGTTTCTTACTTTGCCACACAGTCGGTATACAAACAATGCTTGTGATAAATACATTGAAATTGATAATGCATGTCATGTTGCAGAAATAAGAGAGGATGCGGCAATCCCATAGAAATGCTAAGTTCATCATAAGAAATGGTACATTTCCTGGTCTTTGGTGAGACCAGTATGTCAAGTATCATAAGGCAGATCCAGAAGACCTCTCTCTTTCTTAGAATTTTTCCAAGTTGCCTCCTCTTGGTGGTAGATGTACTTTCTCAATGCTCAGTACTTACGCCCACAAACAGGTATGAGTCTTTTTGTGCTGATTTCCCCCAAGTGAAGTGACTTCAGATTGGGACATCTCACTCTAATCTCCCTGCAGTGCTCAAGATCTTCAGGCAACCTTTTTTTTCAGGCCCTTTGTGGGATCTGTGGGGGGGTGGGTGTCAGTCAAAATCTAGCAGGTAACAGTCACCTATCTGGAAAATGGACCCATGTATTCATCGGAACAGTGGATGGCGGATAACCAACTCATTCTGCCATCTCTTTATGCTGCATTGAGGGGGGAAGGTTTTTTGCCCATTATTTTTAATTGGAAAAGAGAACACCATAATAATCTAGCAGGTCTTCACAACATTTTTGCAGAGATATAACAAAACTGCCCTCAAAGAGCAACATTTGGAGGACAAAGCTGTTCTATTAGCAACGTACGAAACATTGGTATGATGAGAAAGGCTTTAGAAGAGTTAAATAATAAAAGTATTGTAGTGAACAATAACATGGGGAAAGAAATCCAAATAGTGTGGAAGGGAAGAGCCATCGAGACACTTGGATGAATAACTTCATAAGCATCTTCTCTTGGCAGACATTTGAGACTGGGGCATGAAAGGCTCGCTGTGAAAACGGGCACATGAGAAAATGAGATCTAATGTTTCACAGGAGATACGTTGCATACAGCAATGCATTAATTACATTTAACCAAAGCACTGGGACCCATCATGCTCCAGTACAGGCTTTTTAAGCAATTTTCAAACTTCAATATGTTTGTCCTTTAGAAAAATATTCAACATATATCAAATCATCTACTTTTGCTAGACTATGAAGGGCTAGTAATTTAGAAGGTAAGGAGGCAAGTTCACTCAGGTAAGTATACAATTTACTTCCTTTATTTACAAATTCAGTTTTCAATAGCAATGGAGCATCCAACTGGCAGAAGTCACACGACATATGTTCCAGACAAAATTATCCATTCAACATTTCACAAAGCCCAAGGCGATTACCACACATTAGCACCCGGCACGCGCGGCGCAACGGGAATACTGCGTGGTGATTGGCCCATTTGCGAGCCATACCACACAGTATTCCCTTTTACGCCGTGCGTGCCGGCTACTCTGTTCCCGGCGAGGGGCGTGGCAGCCCCTCCCTCACCCAATGAGGAGGCTCGAAATGGGGCAATCCCCGCTCCGAGCCTCCCCATGGCTGGAGGCTTCCTTCGTCCCCCGCCGGGGACTCAGGTAAGAATTATTTTTTTTTCCTCCCTCCCACCCGACTTACCTTCTATCCTGCGATCTCTTGCCGGGGACGATGGAAACCTCCAGCCGTGTGGAGACTCGGAGCTGGGCCATCCCCGCTCGAAAGCCTCCACACGGCCGGAGGCTTCCATTGTCCCCCGCCGGAGACCGCGGTACTTTATTTATTTATTTCCCCCTCCCTTCTGCCTTCCCAACCCCACTTAACTTCTTTTTTCTTCTGGTCTTGGGAGCGAATGCGCTGTCCGCTCCCGATGACCGCCATGGAAAGCGAAAACTGACTGTTTTCCCTTTCCCGGCGGCCATTTTTTTTCAATTTAGTTTTTTTATTTTTATTTTTTCGAAACAAGCAAAACAGAAAAAAATGCCATTAGCACCCCGGTCTAACGGGCTGGGGTGCTAATGGCAATAAGACCCTCGGCGGCGGGCTAATACCGCCCACGGTAATGCCCCCGGGGCTTCGTTTAGGCCTTTGCAACGCTGGGGCCTGTAACTACAGCCCCGGGGGCATTACCTGGGTCAGTATTGGCCCGCCGCCTTGGGTCCTATTGCCACAATGGTACTACAAATGAAGAAAGGCCTCCTTATTATTGGAGGTAACAGTAAAATAGGCAGTTGGGGCATGGGGGGGCGGTCTGTCTTCGTGTCTCCTGCGGTATCTGAAGGGAATGTTGCTGGCCGTGAATGCAATCCTATTTTATTGCATGATCATATTTCACCTTTAAAATCTGCGATTCGTTCTCCCTCCACCCCAGAGAGGGGGTAAAACCTTTTAAATTCCCAGACATTTTTAAAGGTTTTGCCTGTACACGAGGGAAAACGTTTTGAATGGTGTTTTGCAAGTGGGTAGAGGGAACGTTGACATCTGGTGCCTACCTTTTTACCACCTTTCCCATGTAATGCATGAAAGTGTCAGAATTGTCTTTTTTGTGCATTGATAACTATGTGCAGTTATGAGCCACAACTGGACACTCTATTTCCACCATCAAAATTAGGGTTACAATGGATATAAAATTATATATACATTCGAAGTGGTATTTCTGGAATATCACCAGAGTTACTCCAGCAACACCTCCACTGTTACCACTGATGCAGTGGTGACGCTGTAGTTCCTGCTGAGAAATTCACCCAAGCTTTAATGAGGCTGTGTCTCGCAGATGCTGATCCTAAGTCATTCTAAATCATCTGCAAGACTGCCAAGTGGTGGATAAACTGCAGTCACCCTACCACGGCAGATTGCATGAAGAGCTGTCCATGGTAGACCAGGCCTTGAATGTGTTATGCAATGTTAAAAGGTCTTATTATAGCGCTAGGCAAACCCAAAGGCATTAGAGCACTCGATGAAACTGTGCAAGTAGCAACAGTGAAGTTACACTGGAAAACATTGGTGAAAGGAAATGGGCTTCAAGCTGTTTTTCAAAACTTCAAATGTTTTTTTATGGCTTTGAACAAGTGAGGATGACTGTTCCAAATAGTGGAACATAGAACCCTGAAAACTCTAAACTTAAGCTAATTGTAATTCAAATCTGGGAAGAGTGAACAAGTACCGGTATGTGGATCGGAATGATCCAAGTGGATTGTTGTGAATAGGTCTGGACTGAAGATCTATGGAGAAGTTGTGTAGAAACATTTGTGTGCCAAGGTGACAATCTTCAATCTTGTTTTCACCTGTACGGGCAGCCAGTGTAGTTTGTGAAGCATAGTTGTGGCGTGAGTATCAGAATGGCATTGGTAACTTTGTGCTGCATATTTTTCAAGGTCTGTATTCTCTTAATTAGCATTTAAATGAACCCTATAGACTAAATTAGAATAATTTTATTTGGCTTCTTTAAATGAATTTCAGCAAGAAAAGGCCTAATTCGTTTAGAAATTTGCAAACAGTAGCTAGTATTGTTGATTGCTGAATTTAACCTGTGAAATTAGAGAAAGATGAGATTCAAAGACAGCGCCTGGACTTTTAACATTAGCAAAGGGTTCTGAGTCGATGGTCTTGATCAGAAAAGTGGGAGGGCTCATGGACATAGTAATTCTACTTTGTGAGTCGTATTACTACTGCTTCCGTTTTGTTATAATTGAAACACAGCCAGTTGTTTTCCATCCATTCTTTAATGGTGGAGATATGTTAGATTATCTCTCATGAGATTATAGGAGAGTTTTAAAAGAATCTGACTGTTGCCAGCGAAACAATGGAAAACGACTATTAATTATGATAGGTTTTATATTAATTTGAAATTAAAATGTATTATTACAAGTTGTTTTTAACTAATTGTGTGAAAAGTTCTTTGAACTGAAACACAATTAAAAAAAAAAGAAGAAAACGACTTTCAAAGCACCCGGAAGATTATGTAGTGGCATAAGGTGAATATTGCATAGTAAAGGAGAGAAGATAGACCTATGCTGTATCATGTTGTGTATTGATATTGATATTTTATTTACATCACACTCGTACACAAGTAGTAGTTATGCAGATTAATTGGTTAGTTAAACATCTTAACTAACAGATTAAACAATCTAATCGCAAAATAAAAGAAAATGTCCTTGTTGCAGCATTCTTGATAACTTCTCTGCGTTGACCTTGTGGAATAAACCTTGTTATAGGCAAAGCGTGCTAAGAGTGCAATACAAGTTTGCCTTGTAAAAGAAATTGAAGAATTGTAGGCAAAAATCGCCCTTTATCATTATTATTAGGACCGTATTAAATCGGAGCAATTAAACAATACACCTAGAATGGCTCAATTAAATACATTTACAATTAGGTATTGCATTCTCGAAAATGATTCAGACCACATAGCAATATCCCTGGCTGTGCCTCAAGCATGGTTCCAAAGACCATGACACAATCGCTGTGGTTGCCTTATATTCCTTTAGGCCACACCGAATGAAACCCCTATTCTTGGAACATCACCTTTTTGAGATAAAAATCAATGATGACCTTAGGACCTTGAATAACACTGAAACCGCATTATTCATTGTATGGCGAATGCTACAGAAAGTATGCACATCAGAAAATGAACATTCATATCAAACGGACGAGCCTCAACATGTGCAGCAGCCATTGGCGAGAGACAATTGAGTGTTGGCGAGTAAGGTATGGTGTGATTGTGGAGCACTGAGGAGGCCATTTTCTTTTTATGCATGGCTAGTAACTTGCAATTTTTAACCCTGAAATAGGTTTCACATTTAACATGTTCCACTGGTCGCAACGAACAACAAAATGGCACTTTAAACCCATCTTAAAAAGCTGGTGTGGTGACAAATCACTGATTAGTGTGATGGTCAAAACAAATTCCTCCTTTTATGGTTCATCAAAATGCCTAATGTTTGTGACTTCTCATGCCACAGCGTCCTATTCCTTCCAATCGAACACCACTGGGATGTCCGTTGTCGCAAATGCACTTATTCAAAACAGTGTTCATATTGATTTAAGCATTTTTTCACATAAACTTACAAAAATGCATTCAGGGCTAGCATTTTCAATATTTAGAAAAACTGTGTAATCATCCATGCTTATACTTTCCAGGAATATTTGTTTACATGCGACTCAGAAGAAATAACTTGAAATTGAAACATGTGCAGTCATGAGTGAACTTCTGTGGTACAGTAAATGATAGTTAGAAATGTAAATGTTATTCATTAGACTCCACCATGAGTGTCCGGCACACAATGGCCTTCATCCATAGATGCAGGGCTCTACTGAGAGAATAGAGTGCTGTGTAAATCAATTTGGGGACATTCAAATAATTGCTCAACTACCCTCAGTATATGTTTTCCCACTCTGTAGTGGTTTGTATTAGTAAACTATGACCCCCTCACATCACAAGGTTGCTCTTTAATAGCTTTTGAGGATCGCCCTGGAAATGTACATCTACAGAAATACTTTACTTAACTTCCTTCACTAGAGGGCCTAATCTCTCATAGTAGATTAGATTTCTGTTCCGCCATTTGCTGTTCGAAATGAGTCTATTTAGAATCCTAATTTGCGCTGTGACTCCTGGGCAGCTCCACCCTGGCCACCTCCATGTACGCTTGCTCCTAACACTGGTGGTACCTGTGAAACCCCCATCCTTTGCCCCCCTCCCCCTAAGTCGTCTCCTTTCGAATCCAGGGGACACCCTCCGGTTCCCAGGCACTTTCCCGCCCCTCATCGACTCCCCATTCCACTCGCCCCTTTACCCATTGATTTCTCCTCCCCTCATCTTTGCACCTTTCACATAGCTCTGCTGTCCCCTCTACCCCTGTATGGTCTGCACGCATGCAGAAAGGAAGTTCTGCCCTGAATTATGTGCAATGTTCTGTTTGTGCAGTGTATGGGGATGGGAGGAACGATTGTCTTCCCTGCTGTACTCTATTCTAGCGTTTGTCGCCTCTCTGGTCCCTCAGAGTGCAGAAGAGATATCCAACTTTGGTACCAAAATGGGTGAGCCAATTAGAGGGCGCATGACAATTTACATAGGAAAATGAAAACGTTTTCCTCTAACTTTGACCTTGTCCCTGTAAGCTCCCAAATTTGGGAGAACCTGGCCTGACCACATCTAAACACACCTGCCAAATTTGCTGCACTTTCATGAACGTTTCTTGTACAAATTAAAATGTTGCAATGAGTTTTTCATACACTTAAAAAAAATCAAAAAATCGGGAGGACACAAATCCCTTGCAGGATAACACTGTGGTGTTGAGCGACGCTTTGCTACGTCCACGCATCTGTGCCTATAGGAACCGAGGTATGGACACTCTGCAGCAAAGCCCTCGCAGGACAAGGCCGCGGTGGTCGAGCTACGCAGGTGTTTGGCGGTGATAGGGTTGCGGCGTAGACCGTGAGTGCGGACAGCTTCACCCTCCTGTCTGCGGCCGTCACATAAAAAGTTATGAGGAGAGTTAGCTTGCTTCCTTCCACGCAACCCCCCTGATCTGGTGCCCCTTCTCACTCTTGCACACACGTTGTTTTCCCCCATGACCTGTCCTCTTGCCCCCTCACCACCTGCTCACTAGTGCTCCCTTGCACTGGAGGTTGTGTGTGCGCTACCTCGCATCCCAGACCACGTGCGTTCCCTCGCAATCCTAGATTGCGTGCACTCCCTCTCATCCTTAGCTGCAGGCGCTCCCTCACTTCCGAGGCCGTGTGTTCCCTCGTAATCTTAGATTGTGTGCGATCACTCGCTTTTTAGGCATCCTGCGTGCGTCCCCTCGCAATCCTAAATTGCAAGCGCTCACTCGCATCTTAGTCTGCTTGCGCTGCCTCGCAACTCTAGGCAGGTCTCTTTCCACTCTGCTGCGTGCCCCCACATTCCCAGCAAGCCCTCTCCTTCCTCTTCCCTAGCCCCCTTCCCCTTTTTTTTCCCCGTCCCCTGCCATATTGTGTACTCTTCTGAGGTCTTGTTCTCAATGGTTTGTTGGCTATTTTTCTTTGCCTGAATCCCTGCTGTGGTCATTCTTTTCTTCTATGCTCCTTGCTCGATTGTTTTGTTTTTTTGGTGCTTTTTGTTATCCACGGTTGTTTGCTCACATTGTAGTGCTTGCATCCCTGCTGTGCTCTTCCTTACTTCTAGGTTCCCTTAGTTATAGTTGGTTTCTGTTTCTCCTTGGTAGTTTGCTTACATTGTACTGCCTGCATCCCTGCTGTGTCCATTCTTTACTTCTAGGTTCCGTTTGCAATTGACTTGTCTATATATTGCATCTGATTTTCTGTCATTTTTCTGTCATTCTTCTGTCTTCTATGTGCCCCTCCTCCTTCTGTGTCCCCCCAACTGTCTGCTCCCTAGCTCACCACTCTTCCCCCCCACTCTTCGCTCTGCACCCTCTTTGTTGCTCTCTGTCTCTCCTATCTTCTCTTACTGCTTTTCTATCGACTATCCTATCCTTCTCACTAAATCTGGCAGGAAGAAGTTCAAAATGGGATAACCCGGTCTCCAACCCAGGCCTCCCCATCATTCACACTTACACCAGAGCTTCTTCCAGACAGACCCTTACCAACATCCTCTTTGTTGTTCCCTCTCGAGGCCTATGGAGCCCCCCCCCCATATGGTCTCTGTTTTCTCTCCTTTTTCCTCTTCACCCATTAATGATGGCACCGGATGGGAGGCCCTGCTGGCCCCCTTCTACTCCTCCAAGACCATCATTAACGTTTACCTTAATGGCACCATCTTGTTTCAAGGCACTCAGGCCAACCTCCTCCTTTTTGATAGACGCTTCCAACGCCTTATCAACTTCCTTACTTCTCCAGCTGTCACTTCTTTCCCCTCTCTGGCTCCTTTGCCACCTCTACAGCCGCCTATGGTGCTTCTATGGCCACCCTGTTGCCTCTTTCCTCTGCCACCCACCTCCTCCTGCTTGGCTACCTTGCCCTCTCCTCCTTCCTCCTCTGCCCATCCTCGGGCACCTACAACACTCCCATAGGGTGGACCTCTAATCTGTACCCCTCCATGGAATCTTTCAAAGGGAGCAACCTGCTCCACATTGCTACTCTCAACTCTCGCTCAGCCATCAAACACTCCTCTGACATCTGCGGCAACCTTAAATCAGGTTTGTAAGCTGTTCATGGGAATTCAGTAAGTCAGAAAAACTCCAAAACGTACCTCATAAATTTGAACATATAATTCGAATTCATCATGCAAAACTATTTTAATTTAAATACATTGTCAAAAATGTTAAAATAGTCAAAACAATATACAAATTAAAAAAGTTAAGGTATAAAAACCAAAGGGGTGTGCGAAAATTGTGCCTGTCAACAGTTCATATAGTGGTTGATTTCAGTCTAATTCCCTGGCCCTTAGCCAGATAATTTGAGACCACAAAGATGACTTCATCGTTAATGTCATTTTACAAACCACGAAAGCATTGTGTATTGAGCAGGTCTGAACATTGTATCAAATTGGGCACAGCCACTAACCCCTTTAGTGGTACGTATTTTGGACATTCCAACAGGAAATGCATTGTATTTATTTGTATTTATTGTTTGCTTGTTAGGCGCTTATACAATAAGAATATACTGTTTCAAAGCGCCCACAGGGCATCATGGAGGCAGGGAAATACAATTACAACACAATATGAAGAGCAGAGGGGGGGGAAAAATGGGGGGTGAACCTACTATGCCTTGTGAATATTGAGGACGTGCAAGTGCAGAAGGAAGAAGGAAGATGGAGTAAATGCTGGGGAGTCCAAGCTCGAGGGTGAGCCATGGACAAAGTGCTAGGAATGATGAGTGCTACATGGCCTGGACTGTGGGAATTGTAAGTGCGAGTCTCCAGGGCAGAGGGTGTGCAGATGCAAAGTGCTGTGGCTAGGCAGGAGCTATGGGGAATTGGTGTGGGAGGTCATGGCCCCAATGATGCATAACGCTGAAGGACACCAATACAGAACCTCTGAGATTAGCAGAGGAGGGAAGGAGGAGGAAAAGAGAGATTCTTAAGGAGCTTCCGGAATTTTAGAAGATCCTATTCAAGGCGCAGGGGGAGGCTATTCCCAAAGAGGGAGCCTGCAAAGGAAAGAGAGCGACCCCCTGCCCTGTGTTTATCAAAAAGCTTTACAAAAGAGGGAAGTGGTCTAGAGGGAGAGTATTTCGTGAGATAGAGATGAAGATAGTGTGGTCCCCTAGCCCAGACGGCCTTGTGGATGATGCAGAGGGATTTAAATATAATCCGTGCAGCAACCGGGAGCCATTGAAGACCTTTTAGTGCAGGAGAGATAGTCCCTGGGCTTAAGGCCATGGAAATGTCTTGCTGCCCTATTCTGGATAAGCTGAAGGCGTCGCGGAGTGGAAGAAGGCAGATTCAGGAGGAGGCTGTTACAGTAGTCCAGTCTAAAGCGAACCAGGGCTTGGGTCACATTGAGCCTCTGAGGGAAAAGGAAGAATTCCTTTGCGAGGGACGAGCAGATAGTTGGACTTCTTGGCAATGTCCTGAGTGTGAGGGAGGAAGGAGAGAGGAGTCGAAGATGACTCCAAGGTTCCTGGCTTCAGTTAAAGGTGTAGAGGGGGGAGCCCAAGGAGGAAGGCCAAAGTGAGGGGAAGAAGGAGGCAAAAGGGGTTCCAATGGCAAGGATCTCAGTTTTACAGGCGTTGAGGCAGAGATCATTGGAGGCGCACCAGGAATGAATGGCAGATAGGCAGTCATGGATGATGGAGGGGGAAAGAGGGTCAGCAGGTAGTCTTAAGAGCTGTGTGTCGTCTGCGTACCACTGGAAGTTGGTGGAGATGAGGCGTGCAAGGTAGATGTTAAAGGGCCAGGGGTATGGTATAGTGCCTGGTGGACACCACAGGAGGAGATGGAAGTTGGAGAGGAGAAGGGGCCCAGGATGACTTGGGAAGAGCGGTTGGTGAGGAAAGGGGACAGCCAATCCAGTGCCCTTTCCAAGATACCAAGTATATTGTGGAGCCTTTGTGTGCAGATGGAATGGTTAACTGTGTCAAATGCAGAGGAGATATTGACACCTGGGGAATTGGAGTCCAGAGATGCAAGCAGTTCTTCACAGGTGAAGATCAGTTTCCGTGCCTCTGGATGCTCGGGAATCCAGATTGATTGTCATGGAGGCCACCAAGAAGTTCAGTGTGAGAGTTAAGTTTGGGCAAGGCCAGCTTCTCAAGTAGCTTACCCATTAAGGAGTTGGAGATAGGGCGATAGCTGGCAGGACAGGTAGGGTCAGAGAAAGGTTTTTTTCATGAGTGGGTGCACAAGGGAATGCTTGAGGGGGGAGGGGAAAGATTGAGTAATAAGAGTGATTACAGAAATCGGAGAGAGCAGGGGCAAGAGATCCTTGAAGGTCCTGGATGAGCAATGGGAGACCTGTTTAGAAGAGACCTTCAAAGAGCTGACAGCTCTGGTAACTTCCTCAGGTATGACAGTAGAGAAAGAGGAAAAGGAGGAAGGAGACCGGAGGGGTTTGTGGGAGGGGGTGAAGGAGAGTAGAGAGGGTGGTCAGAATGTCCTGAGTTTTGGTGGCAAAGTGTGAAGCCAGTGCATTGCAGAGGGCCTGGGATGGAGAAGGGGAGGAGGAGACGGCACTGGGGTTGGCTAGTTCCCTGCAGATTTAGACAAGTTCAGCCGAGTTATTGGATGCTCCTGAGACCTGTGCTGGAATGTGGGATCTTTTCTTTGCATGGATGGCGAGTCTGTATTGCCTTTGGAGCAGGCGGCAGGCCAGTTTGTCAGAGGATGAGCCAGAGGTTTGGCACATCTGATGCCCTGCACTTTCTTTTCAGGGCTGCAAGTCCAGTGTCGTACCAAGTGTTACGCTTAGAGGCAGGTTCAGATGGATCCTCATGACTGGGGCAAGAATGTCAAGAGTGTTGGTGATGGAAAGATGGAAGGTGCTGAGGGGTGGGAGGGGGCGGGGGGTGGCTGAAGGTGAAGGCAAGGGCAGCTGCAGTCACTTGTTTCATAGATTACGTGTTAATGAACGAGGTTGGAGCGGCTATTAGGGGGCGGTCAGGGGACCAATGGGAACCAGTTGGGATGAGAGGAGAGAGTGGTCTGTCCAGGAGAGGTCAGAGTGTATGAGGGCACCCAGAGTGTGTCCAGCTGTGTGGGTTGGCCCAGAAGGGAGAATGGAGAGGGAAAGCGAGGAGCAGGATGTGTTGCAACAACTAGGTGGCAAAATGGCCAGTATTTTACATAACAGTGGATCATCTAAAAGTAAACTCTGCCACCAGAAATAGATTCAGAGGGAATTTTGTATACAGTACGATGCTGAAAACCACACTGTTGTGTTCAAATAGCTTTCTGGTGCTAAATTATCTTTAAAAATCTCTCTCTCTCTCTCTCTCTCTATATACATATATATATATATATATATATATACACATATACACACACACACACACACATAGCCTGGGAACCTTGATTAACTGTGTCTTGCGTTTCCAGATATAAGGTATCTAACTGTTCTTCACTACCTTGCTAATTTCTTCTGTGATTTTATATCCTTATGCAATAGGTATTTAAGACCTATTTTATCTAGTAGGACCGTAATGTGTCTAAACCACTTCAAGGAGTTACCCCACCCCCTGGAGTTGATAATGCCCCAGAGCATCCCTTTCTAATAGGTCAAATTGTCTGACTTAAAAACGTAGCCAATAAAATAAAGTTTTACATAGAGCTTTACTGATTATAGTTCAGCTTCAATAAATTACAAAGTTGTAGCGGAACTAATTGGTAGACCGAAAATTGCTTTCACAAATTTGATTTCTACTGTTGACAAATTATCTATATTTTCAGTACCCCAAAGTTCACTTTCTTAAAGAGCAGCACCTATAAATATAATTGTTCTTTTATAATGTGCTTAATACCGGGGACCAATTTCTAAGCGTGAGCCTGGGATTCAAACCTGTGTTGCCATGCGTTGGCTTGCTTCCAAGACAAACACGTTGCCTCCTGAGCTATCCTCTTGGCCCTATGGCTTGAGTTTTATGAACATCTAAAAATGTTAGAGGGGAGGGTTCCCCAAATGCCGATATCAGTGTGCCAAGTGCACCAGATTGCTTTGTTAAAAGTAATTCACTCTTGCTGCATTGGAGATCTCACTTTTCCTCCCTCTAAAGTCTTATCACCAAATGCACACAGGAATGCACCTCCTGGAATAATTTGCCTTCAATTCTGAGGTTAGCCTTGATGTTACAGCGAGGATACCACACCATGAGCATTGTCTCAGAGCGATTTACTGATAATTCTGTTATTTTTGGGTTCGTGGCTAACTAGCCATGTGAGTGGTCCAGTCGCTCTGGGGCTCCTTTAGGTCCGGAAAAGATCCTTGAACTACCGCTCGCTAGAACAACAATTTATTGGCTCCAAACAGAGGCGCATCTGCAGGAAAGCTGGCTGCAGCGAACGAGCTATGCGGGAACTGAAGACGGCAAGATGGCCGCCAGAGGGGACAAAGGACCCAGGCAGAACAGACTGCGCGGACAGAGAGACCGGGCTCCGCTCCAATATTCAGGAGGAAATGTGACTGGTTAGTGCCTAGCAGGAAATCTGGACGGGCACCGAGGGAAGCGCATGTGGGAAACAAAAGAGCACTAACCCCAGTCACATGCAGCGCAAGGACCAAATCGCATGCACAGAGTCACCATCTCGGGCTCCGGCGACGCAGAGCATACTGGTCCCATTCGAAATTATAAGAAATGGGACACACGAAATCAGTGCTGTCCGTCACGCATAGCCTGCAAGGATGGCATAAATAGCAGCTGGACCTAAATAGGCAGCTGCTACTCTTATAACACTTCTCTGGGGATCTGACCATGAATACTGATGAGGACAGATAGTGTCTAAAGGTGGAAGCCATATGGGGCGAACTGCAAAGAATGGAAACTGCAGCATAATCCGGGTGCCACAGAACGCACGCTGCAAAGCGAAAGCAGTCAGGAAAAGGCAGCAGTAAGGTACGGCTACTCCCCTTGGCGCATTGCCAAAGGAGGACGCTCGAGGAGGCACAGGATAGCAGTGTGCATGCTCTGAAGACCAACAGAGAAGGCTCAAACAAGGCATTTATGACATAAAAACCAAAGTGGGACACAAAACCATGGGGCTAACAGAAAGAGGCCATCTGGGATATTACCAAAACGGACCAGACACAGCTGATGCTGTACACCAGAGGAAGATTGCAGCTGGTGCACAAGAGACAAACCTATACTAAACATAAAAAGGGGTGTAGTCGGCACAGGTACATGGGGAGGCCGCGCAGAATAGAGAACTTTATTTTTAAGAAGACGCACCCCTCCCCTGGCCAACATAGTGGACAGCCCCCAAAGGACCATAGCACCAGGTGAACGGGCACGTGTACACATATACGATTTTGGCCTTGGCTGCTTCAGGCTATGGAGCCCGAACATACCGCAATGACATCTAAGCTACCCAAGTCAAAAGGGAAGCAATCCACATTGGAGGGCTTCACAAAAATGCCACAAATAACGGAGGGAGCCAGGAACAAAGAGAGGAGCTTGCAGATGGATACACCTCCGGCACGTAGCGATCAGCAGATTCTAGATGCTATTGCGGACCTGAAGGTGGCATGGGGAACAAAACTGGATGCAGCAATGACTACACTCAAAGAATCGCTGGAATCCAAAATTGACGCAGTACAAGAGGATATAAACTTATTGTGACAAGAGGTGCGGTCAATAGTGGAACGCACAGGCGAATTAGAAAAAGAAGTGAATTCGAACACAGCGGCCTGCGTGTCGCACACTTCAGAGATTCACGCACTGCGACAACAATTTATCAACCTGAAAAAAAGGGCTGAGGAGGCCGAAGGATGAGCACAAAGGAACAACATACATATTGTGGGATTCCCGGAGGGGGAGGAAGGATCGAACCCCACTGATTATATTGAGACCATGCTGTTGCAAGAAATCAGAGGGGCACTCGCCCAAGGATTTGCAGTGGAGAGAGCACATAGAGCCCTGGTAAGGAGACCCCCGCCGGGAGCCCCCTCTCCCCCCGAGGCCGATCATCGCCAAGATACTGAATTACCGGGACAGAGAAAGAATCCTGGAATACTTCCGCAAAGGAGGAACAATACAAAGAGCATCAGCGTCCATCACGGCATACCCGGACTATATGCTCCAGGTACAAAGGCAACTAAATTTTGGAACTGTGAAGAGGAGATTGCGTGATGCAGGCTACAAGTACATGTTGATGTACCCAGCGAAGCTGAAGGTGTTCCACAGGAACAGAGCAATTTTTTTCAAGACCCCGGAAGATGCTATGGAGTGGTTGGACACAAGGAATTGCACGGCGGGATCAGCTGAGCAGAAGGAGAGCGGCACAGAGATGTGAGGCATTGGTTCCAGAGGCAGAGGTGCTGTATAAACTATGACTTTGGGACTTGATTATAGTCCTGTGATACAGGGTAAGGGCGCGCAGAACATGATGTGGCATAGAAGCAGGAGATACAGAGGACTCACACTCATATCCCATTAGATAGATTAGTCGGGTCACCGGTAGTTCGTTAACCCCCTGCTGGGCTCCTAGCACTGGCTTAGCCAGGATAGGACCAAATGCGGGATCTCCTGAGATCCAGGGATGGAGCTGGGCAACAGTTGGGGTTGGGAAGGGTGGGGTGTGGGAGGATAAGTTGGCAGTTTGCAGTGGAAATTGTGCGCAGGGGGGGGGAGTTGGGGGATTTACAGTGTTGTGTTAGGGAACGCGTTAGTGCTTAGGGCAGGTGACGGTGAGGGACAAAAGAAGGGACCGGGTATGGTAGAAATATGGGGGACCTTAAGATAGTTACCTGGAATGTCAGGGGCCTCAACAGTTACCTGAAGAGGAACAAGATTGTGTCTCAGAAGGAAAAAAATAGATATAGCACTAATACAAGAAACACAGCTCACGAAAGAGAAACAAGAGGTGATACAGAGGAAATGGAGGGGGACCTTCATAGGTGCAACGTACTCGGCTTATGCCAGAGGGCTGATCACTTGGGTAGCACTGCATGTCCCTTTCCAACTGCTACAGACCACAGTGGAGGCGGATGGGAGGATGGTGGCATAAGGGGATTGATAGAAAATAGAGAAATATGCATTAGCAATACATATGCCCCGAATCAAGATATACAGCAAAATGAGCGCATACCTGTGGGGTGCGGTGATATGGGGAGGTGACGTCAACTGCACGTTAGACCCAAGGCTAGACAGGTCAGACAGAAAATCAGACAAGCCCACTCCTGCTGCCAAAACCTTAAAGACCCTGCTGGTAGACCTCCGGCTAGAGGAAATGTGGAGGTTACACCACCCACACGATAGACAGTATTCGCATTACTCTGCCCCACAGAACTTATACACAGCTAGACTATATTTTTGCCTCACAGGAGATGACGGCAGAAATAGTGCGATCAGAGAACAAAGCGAGGGTCCTCTCGGACCACTTGCCATTGGTCTTAATATGGCAATATCTGCCCCCAAGAGCTAGGATCCCAATGTGGCGACTCAGAGCTGAAGCACTGAAAGACACAGTGTTCAGGTAGGACCCGAGAGAAGAAATTATAGAATACTTTGAAAATAACACTGGGAGTGTCGAATCGGCCGGCACTCTATGGGAAGCGTTTAAGGTGGTGATGAGAGGACCAGCTATAGCCAAATCCAAAGAGCTACAGGTAGGCATACTAAGGGAACTGCAGACGACAGAGGCAAAACTAGAGACAGTTTTGGGTAAAGGAGGTGACTCCAGGGAGGATTCTGACGCCATAAACCAATTGCAGCAGGAATGCGCAGGACACTGGGAGAGATTGTGTATTCTGAACTATAAGAAATACATAGAGAGACAACACGCCGGGGGAGACAAGCCGGGGAGATTGCTAGCATGGTTGTATAAAAGTGAGACCCCCAGACCAATGATCAGAGCAGTAATGGGAGAGAATGGGCAAATATTGGATACCCAAGAGGGAGTGAATGGAGAGTTCTTTGAATTTTATAAGTGATTGTACAGGGACGTAGGAGGGGGTGAAGTAGCGAGATAATGGAAACATTAGTGGATATTGGCCTGCCAAAAATATGTGCTGAAGAGCGTGCGGAGGGACCTAAATGCCCCAATCCCACTGGAAGAATTAGTAGCGGTGGTGGAGCAACTACCTAAAAGCAAGACTCCGGGAGCGGATGGACTCCCCAGTGAGTTTTACAATATATATAGGAAAGAAGTGCTCCCCCCCTACCCCCGCTGCTCGCGATGTTAATTGAAGCATTTGAAACAGGGACATTACCAGAATCCCTGAGAGAGACGATCATTATCCCACTCCCCAAGCCTAATGAGCCAAACACGGACTGTGGGTCGTATAGACCGTTGTCGATGCTGAACCAGGACAGCAAGATACTCACAGCTGTGTTGGCAAACAGGATGAGACAAGTCATAAGCAGATTGATACATCCTGATCAGTCCGGATATGTCCCGTGTAGAAGCATATCGGACAACCTCAGATGTCTTCACCAGGTCATAGGCCACGCAGTAGGAGACTTGAGCGAGATTGCAATTATATCACTAGATGCAGTGAAGGCCTTTGACTCTGTCAAATGGCCTTGGCTGATGGCAGCTCTAAGAGAATATGAGATGGGACCTGGGTACCTCAAGTGGGTTAAATTACTATATAGTGCACCGCTAGCCAGAGTAAAAACTGGAGCAATAATCTCGGAAAACTGGGAACTCAGTAGGGGCACCAGACAGGGATGCCCTTGGGCCCCAATGCTGTACATCCTAGCATTGGATCCCCTGTCGATATACTTGAGACAACAATACGAGGAAGTCGGAATTTATACAAAAGGGGGACCACACTTAATTTGATTATATGCAGACAACATGTTACTATACTTGAGATATCCTGAGGAGAATCTCCAATGCATGCTGGAAGCAATGGAGCGATTTGTGTTGCTTTCTGGCATTGCAGTTAATCCCAAGAAATCGTGTATATTCCCCCTCAGGAGGTATATAGGTGTTCCGCGGGAACAACTGCCAGTCCTATAGCTGGGGATTGACATTTATCACACGGTGGAAGCAAAATATAAACACAACACAGAGACAGCGGTAGTGAAAATTGAAAATAGTATGAGGTTCTGGACTAAGCTCCCCTTGGGCAGGATGGGGTGCTGTTGAAGATGGTGGTATTGCATAGGCTACTACATTTCTTTTTGGGAACATACCATATATGATACCAAAGCATTTCTTTGTTAAACTCCAGAGCATATGCAAGGGCTTTATTTGGCATGGAACTAGGAACAGAATTGCCTTGTGGAAGTTACAGAACACGTATGATAAAGGAGGTATGAAACTGCCTAATTTTGAGATCTATTACCTGGCCATTCAATTGCAATATGTGGCCAAATGGTTAACAGAAGACTCAACATCAGAGTCCAGACTGTTGAGATCGGGGTGTACCCTGTTTTTTCTGAAAGAAGTTATATGGCTGCCCAAACCTGAGCTAAGAGGGATCCCGGGGATGTTGGAATTGGGTTGGAAGATATGGTGCAATGCTTGTTAGGTCATGGAGAACCGGGCCCTGTTTTCTCTCCAAGTGCTGCTAGTGGCATTGACTGGAGGAGACGTGCAACTGAGGAAGACGATTCGTAGGCACTGGGAACCAGTGGGGATTGCAACAGTGGGAGACATATGGCAGGAAGGGGAAGTAAAGTAATTCGGGGTGCTGGTAGAGGAAACAGGTTTACATGTAGGTCAGCATATTACTTATACTGGAACAGTACGGCGGATCAGAGAGACGTGGTCTGAAATATTACTGGAAAATCAACCTGACACGGCCATAGACACTATATATGATATAGCAGAGGGAGGGCATGCGGTTTCTCGAATCTATGACCTGTTGATGTCCAGGGTGGGAAAGGAAGTGGCCCAATTAAGACAGGATTGGGAAGAGGAAGTGGGGAACTCATGAGTGATGGGCTATGGGAGCGGGCTCAAGGGTACCATAAAAAAGTGTCCAGGAATGCGAGGCTACAACAAATACAGCTATATGTAACCCACAGGGCATATATAACTCCCCAGAGAACAGCTCAGTTTAGGAATGCTGAACGACAAACATGCCCCAAATGCAGGTAAGAAAACGCAGGGATGACACACATGTTTTGGGCATGTCCAGAAATTTGAAAGTTCTGGGGAGAAGTAGCCCACCGATGAAATGAGAAAGGGATTAAGCTAAACGTTGAATCTGTGTGGGCATGTATGGTAGGGGGGTTCCCTAGACCACACCAATTTAAACATGTGAGCACGCTTAAGGACTTGGCATATATACTCCCCAAGCGCAGAATTGCCATGGGGTGGAAAGCATGCAACAGACAGGAGGTGGAAGCTTGGTGGAGCGACCTCCAGAAATGGACCGAAGCCAAAACGGCAGTATGGCATGAAGCGGCTAGTAGGGGAAGGGAAGAGGAACCAGAAACCCTGGTGGCCTGGAAACATTTAGTGGCCACATTGTATGTGTCCACCCAGGACTGCTTAAGCGATCAGGAAACTTCTGAGAATATGGAAGGGGAGGTTCCCCCGGAGGAAAGCAGAGCAGAATGCAAAGTGGAGTAGGCTCTAGTTGGAGGGAGGGTAAGGGGTAAGCAGTAGAGACATAACGATATGTACATGATGCTAATGTATTATGTTAAACACTGCTGGTTTTGTTGAATGTTGATTGTTTGATGTAAAAACCAATAAAATTGTTTTTAAAAAAAATTCTGTTCTTTTTCAGAAGTCTAAAACAATATCCAACTGCTTTTGTAGGCCAAACTTTGTCATGGAGAGTAAAGTATCATCGACTTATAACAAAATGCATACTTTTCATTTGGCAATTCTGGGAACGTATATTTCAAGGGGATTGGGTCCTCCGACGTATTCCATATCTGACATGTAATCACCACAGCTGTGCTGCTTCGGAAACTTTTTTCGGCGTCTGCGTCCTGCGTCGATAACGTCGATGCGCCGCCGTCGAGGGCCTCCTCCGACGTCCGTCATCCGATGTGATAAGTAGGACGCACAACGCCCGTAGCCTCAGTTCCGTTTTTTCCGCGAACGTGTTGCTTCGTGATTCTCGGTTCACGCCTTGACTCTTTAGAGTTCTGTTCTTCTCGGTTCTTTGAACCTGTTCGTTTTGTGAAAATCCTTCGTGTGAAGATGTCTTCTACTTCGTCTTCGACCCTGCGTCCGGGTTTCAAGAAGTGCGGGGAGTGTGGGTCCAACATGTCGGTGACGGACTCGCACGACCCCTGCCTCTGGTGCCTCGGGGAGGCCCACGACACGGATGACTGTATCGACTGCCAGTCGCTCATGTCCAAAGCCTTACGCGAACGTAAGAAGTTGTCGGTAGGTCGGGTGTCCAAGCCCAGGAAGTCGAAGTCTGCGGGGCTTTCGACGGATGATTCGAGGGGTGACTCTCCGCGTCATCGTCGGAAGTCTTGTGGGTCTCCTTCTAGGAGTCGGTCTCGCCACTCCTCAGCCTCTTCGAGGCATTCTCGGAAGCGCCGACACCGGTCGCCTTCCAGGTCCTCTTCGGAGGACTCTGCCCGGCATGTCGCTTACCCCACCTGCCGTGCGACGCCGGAGGAATGGGCTTCCTTCGGGAAGAAAATGCTGGCGATTCTTGAGTGGCAGGGTACTAAGCCGTCCGCGCCCCCGAGTGGGGTCGGTCGTGAGAGGTCGAGAGACACCGCTCGCAAGAGTGGTCGGCACGAGTCACGGGAGAGGTCCTGTTCGGACAAGGAGACTCGTTCTCGACGTACCCGTTCCAGGTCCCGGTCCTCGACGCGTTTGAGACCGTGTGCACCTGTGAGGTCTTCGAGGAAGACATCGACGTCTGAGGCGTCGAGGGCGTCGACAGGCTTTCTCGAGGCTCCGGCTCTGAGGAAGTCGTCGAAGCCGTCGATGCTCAGGTCGTCGAGGGACACGCTCGGGGCTCCGGCTTCGAGGGCTGTGTCGACGCCGCCGATGCTGGAGGCGCTGCGTCTGACGTCAACGCCGATTTCCTCGGCGCCGATGCCGGTTCTCTCGACGCCGGCGCCGATTCGCTCGACGCCATCGACGCCTTTTGTGTCGGAGGTTCCCCGTGGCACGGGAGAACCCCCTAGGAAGGCTCTGGTTAAGAGCAAGCACTCTCGGGTGCCTTCTTTTCGCCACCTGGACTATATTTCAGAGGCGGATGAGGATTCTGATGGCCTGGTTCCTAGTCAGGTTCCAGATGAAATTGTCTCGGGCCATAGTCAGTTTGACGATTTGAGACAGTCACTGCATGATGCCAGTGGACTGGACACCTCTCCGGAGGTGGAGTTTTGTAGGCCTGAGCCTGGCTCTCATGCCGATTCCTCGTACCGGCGCCTTATGGCTAGGGTTTCTGAGTACTTGGGATGGTCTGCTCCCCCAGGGGAGTTTGTGCAGGATGATCTGACGGACATCCTTGATGTTGGTCCCCCAACTGATCCGGTACTGCCGTTCCATATGGCTTTACAGAGAAGGGTGGCGGCGGCTTGGACTGCTCCGGAGAGTCTCACGGCGGTGGGCAGATCCTTGTCGCGAAAATACCGTCCAGCCAGTAGCGACCCCTGCTACTTGACCAGGCACCCCACTCCGGAGAGTTTGGTGGTGCAGGAGGCCACGGCCCCGGCCCCGGCAAAGCAGGCGTCGTACCCTACCATCCCTCCTGATAGGGACGACAAACGTTTTGATGGCTGGGCGAAGAAAGTGTTTTCTTCTGGTGGTATGGCGCTTCAGGCGGCCAACTCCATTTGTGCCTTGTCTCGTTTCACGCACACTCTGTGGAACTGTGTTGCGTTAGCGGCTGAACATATTCCCGAAGGGGACGAACGGGATGGTTTCCTTGCTATGGTCCAGGATGGTAAGGATGCCATGTGTGAGTCCGTTCAGTCGGGTTTGGACTTAGCTGAATGCGTCAGTAGGTCCATGGCGGCGAGCACCGTGATACGCAGGTTTGCTCCTGATGTGCAGTCTCGGCTCCTCAACATGCCCTTTGACGGTGAACACCTTTTTGGCAGCAAGGCTGACGAGAGCCTTGAGAGGTTGCAGACCTCGAAAGCTGCAGCGAAGTCGTTGGGCGCTGCAGTTCGCCAACCTCCGCCTTTTCGTCCTAGGGGACAGCAGTGGAGGGGTGGTTCCTTTCGCTATTACTCGTCCTTCAGTAAAGTGAGAGGAGCTGGCAGTCAAAGAGGCCAACGCAGGGGTACCAGAGGTGGACGACAGGGTACCCGTGGTGCCAAGGCCGCTCGGGCAGTTGCCTCTTTGCCCTCAGGTAACGCCGCAGCCGCTCCCATTCAGTCATGAGGCCATGTCCCATGGTTCGCCGGTTGGGGGAAGGCTGGCGCAGCATCTTGTAGAGTGGCAAGCCATTACTTCAGATGTGTGGGTTCTGGAGATCATAACCCACGGCTACTGTCTTCCCTTTCGGCACAGGCCTCGCGACAATCCACCGGGGAACCTCTCTTTGCAGAGTCCGGATCCGCTCCTTGCGCAGGAACTTCAAGCCCTGCTGGAAAAAGGCGCCATAGAACTGGTGCCTGTAGCGGAGAGGAACAAGGGATGGTATTCCCCTTATTTTTTGATTTCGAAGAAAGACGGGGGTTTGAGACCCATCATGGACTTGCACGGTTTGAACAAACTCCTCCGGAAGGACAAGTTCAAGATGGTTACTCTCTCTCAAGTCCTCCAGGCCCTTCAGCTTCAGGACTGGTTGGTGTCACTCGACCTCAAGGATGCTTACTTCCATGTGCCGATCCATCCCAAGCACAAGAAGTACTTGAGGTTCGCGGTTGGCGACTCGCACTTTCAGTTTCGGATCCTGCTGTTCGGATTGACCTCCGCCCAAGGGTTTTCACCAAGTTCATGGTGGTGGTGGCAGCGCATCTCAGGCAAGGGGGGATTCAGTCTACCCCTACCTGGACGATTGGTTGATCAGGGGGAGCTCTCCCGAGCAAGTCCTGGATCATCTGTCCGTCACCTGCCACTCCCTTCACAGGCTGGGCTTCTCCCTCAATTTAAAGAAGTCCCATTTGACGCCAACACAGCGGCTCCAGTACATCGGAGCAGTGCTCGACACTTCCCTGGGGCAGTGTTTTCCTCCCCAGGTGAGGGCTCTTCACATTCAGCAGATGGTGCACAAGTTTCAGCATGCCCAGACGCTCCCAGCGTTCGAGTTCTTGAGGTTGCTCGGCCTCATGGCATCCTGCATTCTTCTGGTGCCAGAGGCTCGCCTGCGGATGAGATCTTTGCAGTGGGCGCTCAAGACGCAATGGTCGCAGTCCTCCGGCAGGATGTCGGACCCGGTTCAGGTGCCGCCCTCGGTCGCCCGGGACCTTCTGTGGTGGGCCGTCAAAGGCAACTTGATGAAGGGGGCTCCATTTTGGCTTCCCTGGCCGGAGGTGACGATCGTGACGGATGCATCCCTCACGGGTTGGGGAGGTCATGCCAACGGGGTGACAGTCAGCGGTCGTTGGTCTCCGTCGGAGTCCAGACTCCATATCAATCTGTTGGAGCTGAGGGCCGTCAGGCTAGCCCTGAAGGCTTTTCTGCCGACTGTGCGGGGAAAGAGTGTCCTGATCCTGACGGACAACACAGTGGCCATGCACTACCTCAACAAAAAGGGGGGGGGGCAAGGTCACTTCCTCTGTTCAGGGAGGCAATGCAGCTCGAGTTCTGGGCCATCTAGCAGGGAGTTTCGATCTCGGCAGTTCATCTGGCCGGAGACGAAAACATGACGGCGGACGCTCTGAGCAGGCAGAGCACGATCTCTCACGAGTGGGAGTTGGCTCAGGAGATTCTCCTGGAGATCTTCGCCCTTTGGGGGACCCCTCAAGTGGATCTCTTCGCCTCCAGTGTCAACCGGAAGTGGGAAAGGTTTTGCTCGTGGGAATTTCCTCCAAAAGGAGCCTTAGGAGACGCGTTCGTGGTGGAGTGGTCATTCCCGCTGCTGTACGCGTTTCCTCCAGTCCCCGTCATCCCGCAAGTGCTGCGGAGGTTACGGAAGTTCGGTTCCCGGATGATCCTCATTGCTCCGGCGTGGGCTCGGAGGACGTGGTACCCGGACCTTCTCGACTTGTCCATCTGCCCTCCGCGTCGTCTTCCCTACCGAGACGATCTGCTCTCACGGGAGGGGGGTCAGGTTCTCCATCCAGAGGTCAGATCCCTCAACCTTCACGCTTGGCTTCTGAAAGGTTGAGGTATAGGGATTGGGACCTCCCTGAAGACGTGATGGAGGTGTTGCTTTCGGCCCGAAGGCCAGCAACAAAGTCTCTGTACCGTTGCCGTTGGCGTAAGTTCTGCGACTGGTGCAGAGTTCAGAATGTGGATCCTTTTGCATGTGACATCCCCATGGTTCTGTCCTTTTTACTTTCTTTGGCCCACAGGGGCTTGCAAGTGGGTAACATTAAAGGTTACCTGGCGGCGCTGTCCATCTTTAAGCGCTCGTCTGAAGAGTGTTCTTACTTTAAAATCCCTTTAATTTCACAGTTTCTGAAAGGGCTCACTAATGTGTTCCCTCCGTCACCTTTCCTGGTGCCCGGTTGGGATTTAAACCTTGTTCTTAAGTTTCTTATGGGTGCTCCGTTTGAGCCTTTACATTCTTGCCCTTTGAGGTTGTTGACTCTGAAGACTGTGTTTTTAGTTGCGGTTACTTCCGCTCGCAGAGTGAGTGAGTTACAGGCACTTTCAGTTAAGCCACCCTTCACTGTATTTCATAAGGACAGGGTTGTCCTTAGAGTTCGTCCTTCTTTTCTTCCGAAGGTAGTGACGGAATTTCATTTGGCCCAGAAGGTTGTTCTTCCGGCATTCTATCCTCCTCCGCATCCTGGTAAGGAAGAGGAGAGGCTCCATAGGCTTGATCCTAGGAGAGCTTTAAGCTTTTATGTTTCACGCATGTCCCGGGTCAGAGTGGACGATCAACTCTTTATTGGTTACGCTGGAAAGCGTTTGGGGCAAGCTGTGACGAAACAGACTTTGTCTCGCTGGATTATTTTGGCCATCTCGGAGTGCAACCGCTTGGCGGGTAAGGACCCACCGGCTGGCTTGCGGGCCCATTCTACCAGGGGTATGGCTGCGTCTACTGTCCTGCAGAGGGGTGTTCCTATTCACAACATCTGTGATGCAGTCACCTGGGCTTCAGTACATACATTTGTACGTCACTATTCCCTCGATTCCATCCGAGCACAGGATCTGGCCTTTGGCAAGGCGGTCCTTTGCTCTGCTATTTGATTGGCTATTCTAAATTTTGATTCTAAATTCTTTCCCTCCTCCTTGCTCTGGTACTGCTTTGGGAGTCTGTCATAGATATGGAATACGTCGGAGGACCCAATCCCCTCGAAGAACAAGTTACTTTCTTACCTGGTAACGTTCTTTCGATGGGATGGTCCGACGACGTATTCCATATCGCTCCCGCCCTGCCTTCCCCGCTGCAGAATTTCTTTTGCGATTGCAGCTTACGTTCCGCAAGGCTTTGTGTCTGACTGGCAGTTGACTAGTGTCACACGTTCTGGGGGAAAAAACTCCAACTGAGGCTACGGGCGTCGTGCGTCCTACTTATCACATCGGATGACGTCGGACGTCGGAGGAGGCCCTCGACGACGGCGCATCAACGTCATCGACGCAGGACGCAGACGCCGAAAAAAGTTTCCGAAGCAGCACAGCTGTGGTGATTACATGTCATAGATATGGAATACGTCGTCGGACCATCCCATCGAAAGAACGTTACCAGGTAAGAAAGTAACTTGTTCTTCTCATACAATGTCTTTCTTAATTGTCTCTGAAAGTCTCTACTCTGAGATTACTAGGGATACTGAATCCCTCTTTGTGGTTCTTGCTCTGTGTTTCTGTAATTCTTTAACTCCTTAGGCATAAAGCATTTGATTTCATGATCCCCCTCCTGTGATTCAGTGTCGTTTTCATTGAGATAATTATAGTAGACCCAATAGTTATTCTTATTCTCTGGTCAAGTTCTTACATTACTGAGATGAGTAAAAGAAGTTTCGTACTGCTTCTCACTCTTCTTAGTTTCGGCACACTCACTTGGATGAGTAGGCTGAGGGTACTCTTTATCCCTGTGTTCTCTCCCAGGTCTTCTGCCCTCCCAGTTACATTGCTTTCCAAGGGTTGGCGTCAGTGGGCCTTCTTGCAGGATAGGTACTTCCTTTGTAGTCAGGACAGCTTCAGTTCTCGCTCTGACTTCTTCTACGCGGCACCAATGCTCCAGTAGTCTCTGTGTTGTTGCCAGACTGAACAGTCCACCTCTCCTGGGTCACGCCACTGCCCTCGACTGGTTCTCTCTCCTGGGGTTTTCTTCCCCCTCTCTGTCCTGTCTTCGGCTTCCTCTGTGCTTCTTGCCTACAACACTTTGTGGCTTCCTCCCGACGGGTTGGTGGATCCTCTCCATTGGAGGATTATAGTCCGTTTTCTCTTTTAGTTGAGCACTCTTCATTATTTGATCATTCTTCTTCGTCACAGTAGTGTTGGGTCCCAACCATTGAGTAATCAATATTACTCACTCAGCATTATTCTTTTTTGTAGTTTTACATTATTGTTACTCAGTTTGGATCTTATGTCACAATAACAAACAGTGGCTTAGTTGGATGGATGTCTCTGAATTCTGTGTGGGCACTTTTCCATTTTATTTTTTGTGCTATTTATGCCAGTCATAAGAAATACAATTCCAGCAGTAGGACCATCCCTGAAGTTTATGTAACCTTTTGAGCACCATAATAAAGTTACCAAAATTCCACATCATAATCAAACTTGGTCTCAGGCAATACGTGCCAGGGATGAGAAATAAGTGCATGGGCTGAGACGTGGCAAACACCCCCACAAATTAAGGACTGCTTACAATACTTCATAGATGTCACATTTTCTCAGAGGAATATGGACCAGCTTTGTGTGACCTTCAGACCCAAGTGAATGGGCAAATCTCTGTTGAAACAAGGCCTTTCTTGGGGGATATTGGTCCGAATTATATTTGGTCAGGTGAAGGCAGGGGAGACCACTGCTGTTTCACCAGGTTTAGAGCAGCCATATCTCCCTTTTAAGCAAAGTGTTCCTTTACAGGGCATTTGCAGAGTAGCAACCTACCGATCACTCGATACCTTACTCTGGCTTTACTGTTTGGATTTGAAAGGGGGGGGGGGGAGGAGCGGAGTAGAGGCCTCAATGGGGAAGGTAAGGAGGTGGTGGTCTGACCATGGTTGTGGGGAGATGGCGGTGATGGAAGCAGAGGACTTGTAGACTGGCACCCAGTCGAGGGTCTTTCCTTTATTGTGTGTGGGAAGGGTTACTTTTTGGGTGAACCCTAGTTCTGCCACGGTATCAGCAATTAGTGTGGCATGTTGGTCTTTAGGGTCTTTGAATCCCAGGTTGAAATCGCCTAAGAGGATGCTCTGGGTTGTGTTTTTTAGTGAGGTCTTCAAATGATCCCAAGGTACTGGGGGATCTGTAGAGAAGATGGATGGTGAGGGTTTGGGAGTTGGTAGTGGGCAGTTTGGCTGTGAGTGATTCGCAGGAGTCAAATTTGTCAATAGGGGCGAGTCTCATGTGGAGATCAGTTTTAGCGATGATGGCAAGGCCTCCGCCTCGCATGAGGGCGGAGCCTGCAGCGGTGTGAAGCCAGGATTCAGTTATGGCTAGGAAGTCCAATTTTTCTGAGAGAATGAGATCTTCTATCTCGGTGGCATGGGTTACTATTGATCGGGAATTTATGAGGGTGCATCTGATGTGTGGCGTAATGGATTTAGGGGCTGTTGCTGCGGGGGTTTGGATAGTTAGAGTTGTGGATGGGAGGAGGTATGGCTGGATTGTGCCTGAGAGCATTGTCGGGAAGGTTAATAGTTGCAGCGATGTGACTTGTGATTTACTGGTTCCTATTTTGGATTTGATCGAGGAACAGTTAGGAGGTTTGTATATCTTTGGGAGCCTTGCGCGTAGTCTAAGGTTTCTGGAAGTGGAGTTGCACAGGTTAACTCTTTTTGGCTGTTTTAACATGTTAGTGTGAGTAAACGACAAAATGTTAGGTGGTGTAAATTCTATAAGGGTAAGTGTGGGCTGGGGAGGCTAGTCAAGTGGAGCAGGTGAAGGATTGTCCTTAATAGGATTGTGTAGATACCTGGAAGATACATGATGTGTAAGTGCTGGGCTTATATGTGCGCGGTGGTCTAAGGCAGTTCGGGTTAGGTGATTAAGTGGGTCGGGCGGTTATGATCACGGCGGTGCACATGGATGGTGTATTTATAAGAGCCTGTGCAGTATCAAGGCTCAGAGATGGAGTGTGGATCCGGTGCCAGACAAGGCATACGCACGAGATGCAGGTCCGCCAATGGCTAGGGTAGTGAGAGGGCTTTAGTGGGTCTCGTGTAGCGACCAAATGGGTGAGCAGGTAGGGCAGTGCAGCTGGTCAGATCGGGCAAAACAATATTATAAGGGAGGTGGACAAGTCGGGCAGCGCAGTGTGAGTAACGGGTAGATTAGGGCAGGCAGTACAAGTGGAGCAATGCAGGTGATTGCGGCACTGTAATACAGGTAGTTAACCAAATCAGGGTAATACAGTACGAGCCAGCAGACAGATTGTGAGTGAATAAGGTATTGCAGTACAGATGGTTAAGGAAATCAGGGTAATACAGTACAGGGTAGCAGGCAAATTAGGTGGGGTGGTACCAATGGGACAGCAAATCGGGCAATGCGGGTGGATAAGGCAGTACAATACAAGTAGTTAGGCGAATAAAATAGGGTAATACAGTACGAGGCAGCAGGCAGATTGTGGGTGAATAGGGCAATGCAATACAGGTGGTTGAACAGATCAGGGGAATACAGTTAACATATGAATACGAGGCAACAGATTAGGGCAGGATGTGCACAAAGAACGGCAGATCTGGGCAATGCAGGTAAATCAACAAGCAGATTAGGGCATTGACTAAGGCAGGTGGGAAAACTAAAAGGTACAGAGAGGAGGCGATTACCGTTACGGTAGTGTTCTACGTTGGCATTCGCAACAGTCAGTCATCGTGGCGAGAGTTGAAGGGATTTTCCGTGGAGCAAGACTCACCATCCAATGAGCATCGACTTCTGGTTTCACGAGCGATGGATGAGGACCTTACACTGTCTAGTTGGATTTGTGGCAGGATGAAGATGGGCAAAAAATGGGCATAAGGCGTCGCCAGGTGCCGGTTGCACTTGGTCAGCTCAGTCGGAGTGCCTTAATCGTGTGCCTTGCTCAGGAGGCCGCCTCGCGCCTGCCGGTGGCGCCTGATTGGTTAAGGCTGTTGGGGGAACAAATCAACGTCCAGTGGCACTCTCTTGTTGGGGAGTAGAGGTGCGATTTAGATGGTGGTGGCCCTCTTAGAACTTATGAAAGCCACAGTGCTTTCAGGGCCAGAAACACAAAATGGGCCAAAACAGGATAAATATCTAAATCGGGCAGGCAAGGGGCTCGTGGATGAATGGAGTAGCATTTGTGATGATAGATGGTGGTCGCTCGCAGGACTTGGGCTCTCCTTCTGTTTAATGCCTAAAATAAACATGGTAGCCCCTTCCATTCCTACCAGGAATAAAAAGAATATTACAGCTGAAAAGCTTGTCCCCCTTATTCTTCCCACCTTGAACTCACTCACTGACTTAACCGACCCCCTCAGGGCCGGTCTTTGCATCTGGCAGCTCAGGCGGCTGCCTGACGTCAGTCAGCCTCTAGGGGGCACTGCACCAGCAGTCCACAGTGCCAGTGCTAGAATACACGTGTAACACGTTTGTTTCCTAACATTATAAAAAACGAATGTGCCTGTTCATTTTTATAATGTTAGGAAACAAACGTGTTACACGTGTATTCTACCACTGACTGGCACTGCTGCAGGCTGTGGGCTCGGCCAGGGCAGTTTCTAGTCCATTTGGTGCCCAGGGCAAAACACTAGGAATGCGCCCCCCGCCTGCACCACATCCCATGCGCCACTCCCAATGCACCCCATGCTCCACTCCCGCCGCACCCCGCGCACCACTCCCACTGCACCCTGCGCGCCATTCCCAAACTACACAGTTAAGGAACTCCTACCCAAAGTCAAACAGTCCATCACACAGGGAATGCCATTTACAACGGTGGGCCACTTTTTCACTGGTGCCCAAGACAATTTTATGCCCCAGTCCCACTTAGGCTGCAGATAATGAGGACTGGGCACACCAAGAGACCATGAATATGGCATAGGATGCAGTATATACAACCAACAAAGAACACAAGATGCTGAAGAGGGTTTGGAGGCAACCTAAGCCAAAAGGGCAATGACAAGGAGACACCTGAACTAAACAATCACTTTAACATTCTTTGAATGGGAATCAAGTGTATGCTTTGATACAGTAAAGTTTTGACTGTTGTAAGGATACATGGACCAGGATTATTTATTTATTCATCCAATGTTTGTCGGGTACCTGCATATTTATTTATTTATGCAATGTGTGTCGGATAAAGGTATTCGACAAACATTGCATAAATAAATAAATAAACCTATTTGTGGCTTAAAGAATATTTACTCAGCAACACTGGTCAAAACCATTATCCGGTGAAGTAACTCATCACCATTACCATGGAAGTGGTTTAAAGTGTAATTGATATATAGTTTGGAAAAGAAGTGGCATGAAAGAAATAGCGCTGCTTTAAACTATTATTTTGGCCATTTTCTGGGCTTGCAGGGACGTACCGTGTCGGGGCCCACGGTGCGTCCTTGCAAGGCACGCCCACTCCCCACAGCTCACTGCACCTCCCCTCCCATCTCAATGCCAGCACAAAACCATTTAGTGACTAATGGGCCACCATTAGCAGTTTCCTGCCGGCATTGTGATGGAAGGGGCTGGTTTTAGCTGCAGGGGGACCTAAATTGTTTTTATTGGTGTGCTAATGCTCCCCACCCCAAGTGGCGCGAAAGTGGTCAGAGGGAGCCTCTGACTTCTGTAATGTCACGTAGTACTTTTGTACTACGTGACATTAGTCGGAAGGGGCAGCGCCAGCACCTGACCTGCGGAACTTTCCCCACGTCAATGCGCTGCCCCACAAACTGTGGAATTCCATCCCCTCCAGAGGCTCCATGGACCGTGGCAATTGCACCCCCCAGGGCTATTGCGCCCGGGAAGTTGCCCGCCTCGCCCGGGCCAAGAAACGGGCCTTGCCTCGGCCCTCAGGCAGGGCAGGGAAATTGGCAAATAAATTAGCAACATTTGTTGCTTTATTACCTTCCCCTGGCCCCGGGTGGCGCCGGCGCCGCTGGCGCCAGCCCGGCTCATGGGCTCACATGCACTGTGCCCTCCTCCAGGCTATAGGCGTGCACTGACACTGAAGTGTGGATCGATTGCGGCTGGCTGGTGTTGTCGGCCACGGCCATTACAGAAAAGAGGAGCGATTGGGTCCCTAAATCCTGAAGTTGTTCCCATCACAAGCACACACTGCCAAGCAGCAGAATCAGCAAATACAAACAGTTGCCGCATCCTGCCCTTGCTGATTGGACCTTGTTTCAGGAAATCCGGCAGTAACTACAGCCTGCCGAGGCAAGCACACTTCTTTCCTCCTGCTCCCGTCCTGGCAGGTGAGGCCTATTGCTGCATAGTGTTTTATTTATTTTAAAATGGTATTGGGGAGATGACTGGGCCAACCAAGAATGGCCTCTGGAGGCCACAAAGCTAGACACTTTTGTCAAGGCTCAAGTAGTCATGAAAAAGGAAGCAAGCACTGGTGGTGGACTCCCCTCAGGAGATCAAAAGGCCGGTTCTCGGAAGACCTGGGCAGATTGTCTCAGCAGATCTTAGACAGTTGCAAGTTCCAGCGGGGTTGGATTGGTACGTCCGTCGGCCATTCGGCCTGTGGCCAGGCCAAAATCACTTCGAGGGCGAGGCCCTGGGGGCCAGTACCACGCGTGAGCTGGTTTGGAGGTTACTACGCCCCTCTAGTTCCCGCTCCCGAGCATATTGTTCGTCGTTCCCTCTTTCCCGTGCATGCACTGCTGACTTTATTTTAGTGCAAGAGTTTCATACATTTCACTGTTCACTCAGACTTGTCTTATTCTCTTTGTCATTGTGCTTCTTTTATTTGGAATAGCAATCACGCTAGTCTAACGAGATAAACAAACACCTACACGAACGCGCCTTGTGAATGATGGTGTGAAGGATGGATGCAGGCACTGGACCAAAAGCTGAGCGAAGTCTGCACAGCAGCTGGCTTGGGAAAGCGACTCAGCAACTATAGTAGAAACCGTCTCCGTGGACGGTTGGCCCGTCTTCCGTATAATGCAAATATCCAGACTTGCAGGATGCATGCTTCACTTTCTTTGTTCCATTGGGGGTGACATGCTGTAGCATCCATTCATGGCCTTTAAAATATCCTGCACGGTGCAGCTTCCGATCTCCTTTAACACAAACGCTGGGAAATGGCCATGACTAGCTAACGCCACATTAATCAAAGCCAGGTCTCTAAATAATGGTTCAAGTGTTGGGGAATCACCTGCTCACACTTTCTGTCGTGTGACCAACCAGTGCACAAAAGGTGTTTCAGAGCGTGGGGCTCTTTTTGCCACCCATTTCTGCATTTGATACACGAGTAGCTAAACACACCTTGTGGAGGCAGCTCCTTCTGCATAGTCCATTTCTCTCCCAAGCTCGGGACAATGTTCTTTACCATAACGGAGAATGTGAAAAAGTGCAGGGCTGCAAGGCTGGGGGGTGAGGGTGGAGGGCAAAGCGCACTATGCTTGGGGTACACTGGAGATGCTTCCCCTGATACCCACAGTACTCCAAGTCCCTTGAAATGAAATTCATCTATACACTGCACAATGTGCAAGGGCCGCGGTTATTCAAGCAGCATGCGACTAGTAATTTGCAAAAAGTAAACTTAACGAGTCCCAAGAAAAGGTTGCCTTCCACCCTTTAAGAATTTGATTGTTTTTGTTTTTATGTTGGGATGGTAGACCTCGTTTTTCTTTGCGATCTTACAGTTTCATGGTGCTGTTGGGAGCTAAAATGAGTGATCACGAAGGAAACATTTAAGAATGTTGAGAGTTTACGAGCATGAGCGAAACAAACCCCAATACTCGAACTGTCATTTTTCTGCCACGGTAATGCACTGCAGTGTGTTTCAATGTAAAGTCTACATTGTAATGTCTTCATTTTAGAACACCACCTCTCCAACATTAACATTGGGAGCTATGTTTAATTGTACATGCATGTCAACTCTCTGCATATGTTTAAAGTAGACTTTACCACTCACATGGAGTAGTGATATTGTTTGTGTGTCCCTCCTAAATATATTTAACCTCCCGTGAAATATTTGATGCAATACATATTGCATAAATGCATGTATTTTAATGCTGAGATAGACGGCTTGTACAGCTATCGGTGGGTATGTTGCTGGTGCTTGTTCTTTGAAGTTCAAGTAACACTGTTCAAGACCAGTTCATCACCTTTTAAGAGTGGCTAAATGTTTGAGGTCATACGAAGGACATTAGTGTAGATCTGACATTGTCGATTCTCTGACCTGAGTCACAGCAGCAAACTGGTCATTGTTACTAAAAATGAAGAGCAAAAGCAGACTAACATAACCAGGCCTGTTCGACTTTGACCCTCTTATTGCTGTTTTCTGAGGTTCATGAAATTCAGCAGATGCCAGCATTGACAATTTTGTTAACTCATAGTCCCCACTCCCGCTGCTCAGCCCATGACACATGCATGAGATCACAGGTCGGGTGGGGGGGCGCCAACGATGCTTCCCGTCTGGGGTGCAATCTGTTGTAAGACCGGCCCTGACCCCTTACCCTCGTAGACGAATATAATAAAATAACAAGCTCGGCACTTAACTCCATTGCCCCACTGAAACTAAGAAAAAGCAAACCTAAAAGGTACCTGAACACATAGTTCTCACCACATCTGAAATCACTCCGACTCGATAAAACGTAAGAGTGAACAAATATGGAGACAATCACCTTCAGAGATCAACAAAACCAACCTCATCAAACTAACCACCCGCTACAAGAAATAAATAATCCTGGCCAAACAAGACTCATATAACCAGAGAATCGCCCAGTCCAACTCAAATATAAAAGAACTGTTTACCATCCTTCAAGAATTGGAAACCCCTACCCCAATCTTAGACACCTGCGTAAAAGACAAACCTTGGTGCACTAGCATCCAAAACGCCCTATCAAACAAAGTTGCTACCCTACAAGATAAGATAACGAATGAAAAAGAAAATCTCCTCACCACCACCAACACCGTCCCATCTACACAAAAGCCCACTCCCAAACCCCCCTACTGATTCAGTTTTTCCAAAGTCACCACCCTAGAGGTTGAAAAAGTCATACTGGCCCTGAAACTATCAAACTTCCAGGGTGATCCTTGCCCGTTGCAAATCATAAAAGACACAGCAAGAGCCCTTTCACCCTTCATCTCTAAACTCATCAACTCCTCCTTCTCCATGGGAACCATCCCTAACAACCTCAGAGTCTTGGGTTCTCCCATTACTCATAAAACTATCTCTGGACCACACCAATTACAAACCCATCACTACTGTCACCTTCCTACTTACAATCTTAGACAAGGTAGCTTACCTTCAAATTCAACAATACTTAGAACAGAACCACCTCCTGGGAATCCGTCAGTCCGGCTTCAGACCTCAACACGGGACTGAGATGGCACTGATCGACCTCAAGGCACAGATTGACACCCTCAGAGATAAAGGCAAAGCTGCCTTACTATTACTCCTCGACTATTACTCCTCGACTTATCAGTGGCGTTTGATCTAGTAGATCACAATATACTCTGCACTCACCTAGACTCGGCAGCCCACTTCTCATAGGAAGCGATAGGTTGGATACAATCGTTCCTCAACAATAGGACAATGCATGTCTTCTCCACCTCTGCAGCGGCCAACCCCATCCCCATCACCTGCAGGGTGCGTCAGGGGTCCTATGTCCTGTGTCTCCCCCACACTGTACAACATTTTCACGAAGCCCCTTTTTCGACGATCCTGACGGTCTTGGTATCACCTACACCAACTATGCTGATGATACCAAGATCCTCATACCGCTGATGGGAGATTATGGCAAGGATTTGGCCTTGGTGAACAGGGTGTACCTCATCATCCAGGCATGGATGGCCTGTTGTGGTCTGAATGATGGCAAGACTGCGCTCATCATCCTTGGCACCGCTCTCAACATCAACAAACTTGGTCACAACTACTGTAACGCTCACCTGATTCTCGCAGAGGCGCCGGTCTTGACTGGGCGACTACCGTATCTTCAAAGGTGATGTGCAGCACCCGATTGGCTCTTTGGGCTGGACCTCTGTGCCCTGTATGCCTGACGTGCAGAGTAAGATGTCTGCAGATAGAAAATACGGGGTTAATGAACTGGGGTTATTGGGGTGTCCCTATCTCTTTCCTCTTCTCCTCTCCTGTAGACCCCCACAGGTTAACGCTCTCACCTTAGGTAAGTGAATGCCGAGCTCTCCATCTGCTTCGGGGCAGGGTGCTGTAGCCAGTTTCTTCACTGGATAGGTAGCGCAGGCCTCTTGACTTCAGAGGACTGCTGTCCGTCGTTTACTGCAAGAACGGTAAGTTTCGAGTAACTCAAATGTCTTTAAAGTCTTTAATAATGATGTCTCTTGTTTTGCAGGGTTCCGGCGATGGCGGATGACGGGCTGAAGTGAGTTGAAGATGGAGCCCGTGTGATGAATAGAAGCGCCTGGAAGCACGTAAGTAAGCGCTTGTTGCCAGCTTCACAAAGCGCTCTAACTGTCTTTTTATTTTGCAGGTACAAGTTTGGAGCGGCTGCAGGGTGCCGGGATACCCACTGGGTTAGATGTGGAAAGGAGTAATGGCACGTGAGTATTAAAGTTCCCCAATGTCTTTAAACGCACCTTGTTTTGCCTTTCAGATGCGAGATGCAGCGCCGACGGCCTCCGGAGCGTGCGAAGAGTTGGTAAGCTTTTGTCTTTCAGATGCCGGAATGCAGTGTGAAGAACTCCGGAGCGCACGAAGAGTAGGTAAGCCTTTGCCTTTCAGATGCCGGAATGCTAACCTGTTCTTTCTTGTCTTTATAGGTGTTGCTGAAGACTGGATTCAGGATGGTAAGCCTTTGCCTTTCAGATGCCGGAATGCTAACCTGTTCTTTCTTGTCTTTATAGGTGTTGCTGAAGACTGGATTCAGGATGGTAAGCCTTTTTCCTTAGGCCCAGGACCGGATGCAGAAGACACGATGAGCGTTCTGCTGCAGAGGGTGCAGAATAACGCAAAGCAAGATTCATCCACCGGGTGTGGTTTAAATAGCCTCCTGTAGTGCTTAGGTGTCTCCTTCCACAGCCACGCCTAAGTAAGAAAAGAGTTCCTGGTAAAAAAAGAGTTCCTGCCTTCCAGAAGAGTTCCAGTGTTCTGAATCTAGAGAGTGGCTCCAGCCCCACCCAACAGGAAAAGTAGTTCCAAACAGAAGAGGATCAGAGGCTCAACTGGCAGGCAAGTAAGCAGCATGGTCTGCTGCAGGTAAGTCCACCCAAGCATTATGAGCCCGGCGCTTCCAGCGCTGGGACTGGGCATATTTATGAGCCTGGTGCCACTGGCGCCAGGACTGGGTCCAAAAGGTCCCAATTGGGACTGGTTGGCACTCGGAACCTGGGTTATGGATCTGCTTCCAAGGGAGTTGGGAAAACCCTGACCTTTTGGAAGCAGAGATCATGACAACTACTTGAGTTTCACTATTGACGGAAACATCATTAAGGTAGCTAAGGAAGTAAAAACGCTGGGATTCTACATAGACTCTACCCTCTCCTTTAACAAACAGGTCAGTTCCATGGCCTCCTCTACAGCCTACACATGCAAATTAATTAGAGCATCCAAAGCCTTCCTCTCCACCAACAGCTGCACCACCCTGGCCAGAGCCCCAATTGTGTCAAAGCTGGATTACTGTAATGCCCTTTACCTAGGAGCCAACAAATGAATTACAAACAAAATCCAGATTTTACAAAATTACGCTCTTAGAGCAGCATTGAACATTCCCAAAAAAGAACATATCTCCGACATTAGGAGAGCCAACAACTGACTTACTACTAAAGACAAAATTATGTTAAAAGTAGCCTCACTTACACATAAATGCCTCAATAACTCCGCCCCCGATACCTCATGGACAGATTTAAAAGGTACTCCCCCAACCGTCCCACCAGAACAGCCAACTCCAACGTCCTTACAGTGCCCAGATACAAACGCTCTAAAATTGGAGGCACTAGCTTTCAGGTGAAAGCCGCTCAACACTGGAATTCCCTCCCCTCCACGCCCGCCTTAAGAGTAACCCAAACGTACTCACACTTCAGGCGCAACTACATCCATTGGATCAAGGAAAACGACCGCTAATCCACCTCTATCCTCCCAGCTCACCTATGACCTGTTATTCTTGTGTACATATGGATACATTCTGACAGTTGCCTATGTTTCGCATTTTATAACTATACTTCGTATATATGTTGTTCTGCATTTTTATGTATATTATTATTGTATTTTATTACTGTACAGCAATGTAACCAAGCTGAAAATATCCTTACTGCCTCCTGCACCCTGATACCCACGGGTCTGGCGCGCATTACAAATATTAAAACAAACAATGTAAGAGTTTGGAGAGGTTGTGGTGCAACACCTATTTCGATAAGGTGAGAGCCTTTTTGTAATAATTTCTCCAGTTTTCTTTCAGCATGTTACAAGCTGAGAAATCCTTCCAAGGTACATTGTGATATTGTTTCATGCTACTTTGCTATTATATCATAAGCCTTTTCCGCCTAACCTGGGAGCTTGATATTCTATTCTAAGCATGTACCTCTGAAAGTTCCAATGCTAGGAAAAAAAAAGTTGCTTACCTGTAAAAGTGGTTAACTAGTGTTGAACAATATCCTAGGTTCACATGTTAAACTCCCACCTCCTCTCTGGGGGCTATAGGTTGAGCTTACTTCTCCACCTACACTTTGAAATACAACTAGCTTCCAAGTATCTGACGATGGCTCACCTGGAAGGCGCTTCAGTGTCTCTCCCTCTTTGGTCGAGTAATAAAATGGACCAAAGTCTCATACTAAGGCATATTGGCTACAAGTTAAGTTTTCTCTTACTGCTATGTAATTCTCTTGAGCCCAGGATTCCCAGCCTGATAACCTGGAATTATTATACGCAGGTGAATCTATGAAAGATTCCAACAATGTAGACCCATGGCTACAGATAAGTAACTTGGTTTATTCGACCTACATCTCTACCTTTTTAATTTTGTCTCACATTTGTAGAATTGCAGAACCTTAATCTTGGCAATCATCACAGCCTTAACAAGCCAAAGCCTGCAGAACCCATCCGGATTAGTGAGCTGAATGTGAAAGTGCGAGAGAGTCCTCTCCGGGTTATAGGAAGGTCTCTATGTGGCACAGAGATGATTCCAACACATCCATTGAGTGCCGTTCAAGTCGGGGACAGTCCCAGAGCATATTCCAGAGGAATCTGGGTGCTTGACTGCAGGTCCAGCAATGTTTTTTGGCAGAAAGGCCCAACCGGTGCCTACTAACAGGAGTCAAATAACTCCCAAAGAAAATCTGCTCAAATGTTTTTCAGCATAGATCTCGATCTGCCCTCAAACACACAGCTGCTTTCACTCTCTCAAATTCAGACCCAGATCAGCACACCACTCATCCCTCTTTCTTTCACTACCCGCCATTTGTACAGACACCCCAAACAAGGGAACCAGTGATGAGGTGGAGGCAGGGGATTTGCTTATGAGCCCGATAAGCTTTACTATGTCAGCAATGCCTCTAGTCCTCCCTCAACTGCACCCTTCCTCCAGGAGATGTTAAAGCTTTATATACCTCCCCCTGCAAGCCAATGTATATTTGAAGCAGAAATACGCAAACTCTACTATCCTCTATCTCTTCCAGACATTTCAGATCTGCAGGATCCCAGCATTTAATCGGCTCATACCTGTAAGGTTTCTATCTGTCGGTTCCAGATTGCCCCAAATAGAGACCTTCCCAGGAAAAAGATATTCCCAACTGTCACCCTGAGGTGCACTTTGCAGTTCTTAATTGTCTAGGACACAACCGGGAAAGAGCTCTGGAGCTTAACAGCCTTCTAAAGAGACAGCCATCCTGGGGAGTAAGCTTCCACTTGTGTCAGATCGTGTCTAGAGCCACACAGGATGACTGCCCAGTGGTAGTCTTACTGGCTACCCACACCAAACCCGCCATTATTATTAATATGGTATTTATTGAGCGTGGACTTTACAGAGGTATACAACAATACAGATACATAACAGGGGCTTTACAGGGGTGGATAACAGTACAGATGCATTAGGGAGTGCTTTTCAGAGGTAACAGAACAGCTATAAAGCAGGCGGGTGGGATACAGAGGGTCACAGAGGAGGGGGGCAGCTGTAGTGGGGAGGAGAGGGTTGGGCGTCGTCTAGCATGTCAGGTGGCACGAGGGACGATGTGATGGCCTAGCTGTTGAGGCAGAGAGATTCCTTGAAGAGGTGGGTCTTGAGTTATTTTCTGAATTGTAGGAGAGTAGGGGCGAGTCTGATGCTGAGGAGGAGATTCCATGGTCTTTGGCTGTCGGCAGAAAAGGCCTGTTTTCAGGTCCTTTTCTTTTTGCAGCTGCAGATTTCAAGTATGCACGTATCCTGGCTTCTGGTGGTGTGCTCTCCACCGGAGCTGCTGAGTTTCTCCGCAAGGTAGCTGGGTAACTTGAGGGCGACTACCGTATTGATGATGCAGCAAGACATGAAGGTGATGCGTGCGTGCAATGGGGAGCCAATGAAGGTCGATGAGGGCCAGGGTGATGTGGTCATATCTGCACAGACCCTTGATGAGACATGCAACATTGTGTAGGACACTTCTCAGGGGCATAAGGGAGGACGATGGGAGACCTTCGAGGAGTGCATTGCCTGATCCAGGTGGGATAGAACCAGTGCTCCATCCTTTACCTTCTTCCTCTATACCAGTTCAGGAAGCCGTGGCTGCTTCCCCTCACCCCATAGAAAGCTCCTAGAAACATGTTCTACAACCTCCACATTTGTCGTCAAGAGGGACAGAAGTGTCTGCAGAATATAATGCATTTTAGGTAAGAGATGCATCTACAGAGAATCTTTGCCCACTCTGTCAAGTTTAGCCATTCCCCTCGCAAGATGTCAATCTTGATATTTCCCAGCACCCTAGATAGATCACTGGACATCAATCTTGTCACATCATGCATTATTTGTATTCCCAGGAAAGCAAATTACTAGCCAGACCATTTGAGGGCTCAGTCTTCGAAATGCGCTCTGAAAGATGATTTTAAAATGGAGAATGCCTTAGGTTTCCCCAGTTAATGTTACAGCTTGAAATACCCAGTATTGCATAATTAGTTCCTGGAGTGTGCCCCTTAAATCTATTGCATCTTCCACCAGGACAATCATTTCATTCGCATAGGGCAAGGTATTGCCAGCTACATGCAATCCCTTAAAATTAGATCAAACAAACAAGAGCAGGCACAAGGGGCACCCCTATCTGTGACTTCTTTGCAAGCTGAAGGGAGCAGACAGAAGACCATTGGTCAATATACTAGCCTGTCCAATGGTATATAAGGTCTCCAAAGCAGAAGGAACCACCCACCCAGGCCAAATCTTCCTAGCATGTATCTCTGGTACAGTCAGCCAACCTGGCCTGGGTGGGGAGTAGAGCAATCACTCTACTCCAGAAGCCCTGCCACTCTACCTGCCCAGAGAACATACCAGACAAGGACATTAACACTAACCTGCTTAACAACTAGATAGAATGTGAACACTAGCATGTGCCGCATCTTGATAGAATTGTGAATGTTAGCAAGTGCCACACTTAGATAGAATTGTGAAATGTTAGCAAGTGCCACACGTAGAACTATGCATGTAAGCAAGTGCCACACTTGGATAGAATTATGAACATTAGCCTGCGCCGGACCCAGACAGAATTGTGAATGATAGCAAGTACCACATTTAGATAGAAATTTGAATGTTAGCACATGCCACACTTAGTTATAATTGTGAACACTAGCCTGCGTCGCTTCTAGATAAGATAGGATTGTGAAGGTTAGCAAGTGCCACACTTAGATAGAATTGTGAATGCTAGCTTGATTCGCATCTAGACAGGATTTTGAAGGTGGGCCAGTGCCACATCTGGATGTAATTGTGAATATTGGTGTGCGTCATACATAGACAAAGTTGTGAATATTAACCAGTGCTGAATCTAGATGGAAATGCAGAGATTTTCACGCACCACATCTAGAAAGAAAGTGGAAATTTAGCACATATCACTTCTAGATAGCGAGACCAATAACCAACACACTAACAATTTCACCCATCTGCATACACCTCTCAAACTCTAGCCAAACACAACCGCAACCATAAAGCACAACAAACCGCACAAACTTCATTACACAGCAACAACAAAACAAACCACGCATAGCTTTGCACAACAGCACATGGCGGCTATTGAGTGGAAAGCATCCTTAAGCTCAGCGAACGGTGTAACTGAACTGAAACTGCCAACATCTCTTGCACTTATCCCGCTTGTTCCCACTAACTTCACCCCCCACCCCCTTTCCTTTTCAGATCCGCCAGAGCACCAAGGGACCACTCTGGTGGTGATAGTGCACGGTACAAATATCCTTTAACATTAACATTAACAAGATACTAGCTAGCCTGTCCAATGGTTTACAAGGTTTCCAAAACCGAAGGAACCACGCACCAAAGCCAAATCTTCCTAGCATGTATCTCTGGTACAGTCAGCCAACCTGATCAAAATACGTTTGCATGTCTACACTTACTGCTGCCACCGGCCAAGCGTGGGCCCTGTCGTATTGTAAATGCTTAGTAAATCGGAGTCGAAATATTAGCATTGGTGTCTGCCTGGCATAAAACCGATCTGTGATGTGTCTATCAAGGTGCCTATTACTCTATTCAACTTACAATCCAGGACCTTTGCAAATTCCTTAGCAGCCATGTGAAGCAACGAAATGGGGCTGCAGCCTGGCACATCTAGTGCTGTTGTTCCCAGGTTTCAATGTCACAACAGCTTCCTGGATGGATCTATACAGGTAACTGTCTGTCACTCACTAATTGAAAAGGTAAGAAAACAGCCAGGAGAGATTTAAAATTCCTGTAAAACTCCACTTTAAACTCATTGGACCCGGAGGACTTCCCCACTTTCATACCTCCCATTGCTTCGATTACTTCTTCCAACAGGAATGCTCCCAACCCCTGGGCTAAGTCTATCATCTGAACTTAGGGAGGGAAGGCAGTTTTCATCAAGAGTGGCCAAAGGGGGCAGGTCAGTGGATCTCACGCCCCTACAAAGATGCTCATACAAGAGCAGAAGGCTGCTCTCTTCTTAATGGACTCATTGTATGTTGACAAAGCGCCATCCTTTGAAAGTATCACTTGTGAGGGTGGTTGTCCCTTATCTTTATTGCATAAACAAGTCGAAATGAAGCATTTCCCTTATACAAATAAAAATGTAGCACAGTACAAATTGAACCTAAACTTCCATTGATAATTAAAAAAGGAGTGTGGGAGCCCCTCTACTGAGAACGAACATGGGTCAAATAACCTGTTCTATGGAATTTCTTCCACTCAGGGGGGTCTACAACCACATAGAGGGCCTCCCACGTGCCTTTTAAATTTAACTTCCATCAATGTTTTCATAAGAATAGCAGCAGTGTGCATGTATGGCAGAGGGTTTAGACAAGGTCAAGTTTCAGCTTGACTTTAAACTGCACGAGGGATTCAGCTCTCTGAATTTCCTTTGGGATGTTATTTGAGGGTTCTCGGGCCCTGACTTGGAACAGTCTTTGCCTCTGTTCTTGAAGGTGGTCCTATGAGTTGAACGGCTCTATTCTTATCTTGTACTGCTGTCAGAATTGAAACAATATTATACCTCCTATCGCAACAATTGTATGTGTATTGGCCTACGCCAAGTTGTCTAAACATCATGCGCGAACAAACTCCGCGGCAAGGTCTTGACCTTAGAGAAAGTAATGTAAGTCGCCATCTTGGATTAAGCCGCCATTTTAGGTTCTCTTGTAATGTGGAAGTCACCCTGGACATCAAAATGGAGGCCGAATGACATTCTGAGTAAGATTCTGGCCGTAGTGACCTCCGTAAGCACAAATAATTAATATGCCTGCAGGCCACTTGTCGGGGTCGCGAACTGAGACCTTGTCCTACTGTTGACCTATCTGTAAATGTATAACTATATCAGCTAAACTAATCAAAATGCATATATTATAGGATTGACCTGGCTAGGAACCCATAGGCCCGATTCCTAGAATGGTTAACCCGCGAGGGGGTTGGCCAAGGGCTGGATAAAGAGTATAAAAAGCCCAAGTATTCCAATGTACGGTCCCTCTCACTAATGCATCGAACCTTCGTTGAAGTTCGTTACGTTACTCTAAGAGCCGAATAGCTATCCGTTTGTCAATTGACTTTGGTAACTGTTGTAGCTTTTAAATAAAGCACTTGTATGTTCTTTGTAACCTGTGTTGGTGTGTTTCTTTTTGGGCTTCCCGGCCTCATATTATTTTTGTTTTCACAGTTGGTGCCCGAACAGGGACCCTCAAGATTGATGCCGGATCATTGAAGGTTGACGCAGACTATCGAACCGGGATCGGACGGTGTGATACTGCGGGCCCGACCGAACGAGACACGATACCTCGGCAGCGCTGCACGATCCGATCCTTGGACGATAGTCGTGTGGTCTGACACGGCATCTTGACGAGGGTCCATTTTTTTGAGGCGGGCAGATTTGTCGAAACCACCAAACACAAGGTAAAATTCGTTAGGTAAGTTCTTTGGTAAACCGTACGGTCCTCCTTAGGTTTGGTCAGGTGCAGTCGTGACCCGGCTCTTAATTTAACCCTGACAATTTGAATTTGGCGTATCTGCAGACACAATTACTGACCAGGTAACACCAATTTTTTGTGAAATGCCTGGGAAATTGTCTAGCTTCTTTAGGGCTCTGTTCCGCAGCGATCGACAATCTTTGGAATTTAGCCGCCCAGCACCACAGGAGGGGTCGCCGGCATGTACTATGTACTGTAAGTATGGCATTGGAAGTATAGTATTTAATGATATTTGGCACAGACAAACCAGGCATGCCTCCGAATTTCAGTGGCCAATCAATGGTAGTTTCGAGATCCCCTGTATTGAATACCTAGAATCGGTCTTGCTAAAAAAGAAGGCCAGACCTGCAGCATTAGATGTTTTGCAGAATTGGAAAAAAGAAGCGTTGTAGCAGCTTAAAAGTAGGGATAAACATGTACGCTGTCATAAAACAAATGCCGAAAAGGCGTTGTTATATGATAAGGTAAAACATTCGGAGTCAGTCAAAAATATGGAAAGGGCTTTCTCACTAGGTATCCAGAAAATGTATCCCTCTAAAGATTTCCATGTTTCTGAAGAATTTATTGAAAAATTGTTAAACAAACGCAGGCCTGGTGCCTCTGCGCCACCTCCGTATGATCCTCTCCTGCTGTTGTTCCTGCTGTTATTCCTGTTCCCCCTGTACAACCTATTGTTCCTATTCCTCTAGTTGTTGTTCCTCCACCTATCCCGCCACCCCTTCCTCTTGCGCCGATAGTTGCACCCTCATTGAATTTGCCCACACCTCCGCTCCCGAGTGGTTCTGTATTGACTGAAGTTGATCAAGGCGCGGGGTCAAAGATTGTCACTCGTAATACTGTTTCTGCAGACAAGAAACGGGAATTATTTGCATGGGCTAAGCACTGTATGGAGAAAGGTGATCAAGTTAATGTTTTTTCCACACTATCAAATATGGACAATTTTCCCGAGAAAATGTCCATATTTGGTGATGTGGGGTAGATTACAAAACTTGGATCTCCCACAAGGGGTGAGGGATCTAAATGCTTTAGCACTTTCGAGGGACACAGAGGAGAAAGTACATGGTCATGTTGAGAGATTGTTTGAGTATAGGAGGGACTTTGAGAAATCACGAGATGAGGATGATGAAGACGACAGTATGTATGTGCAGAAACGGTTCCTTCCGTGTCTTAGATCGACACCTGAGGAAGTACGAATTTGTACCAAAGATGCGATTCGATGGATCTCGGATTCATCGATACCGCCAGATGAAGTATATGACACGTATAGTCAGTATACAGTAGAAATGCAGAGGAAGGTGATTCAGGTAATGGTGCAGTACCTGCAGGAAGAATGTGTAAGGAAGAAGGTTAGTTGTCCTATAGAGTTATTGGGAATTTGTAAAAGGGCTTTTTCGCCCGACACTTCTTCGACTGCCTTAGCGCTCGACCTGGCTCTGTTGCTTAGTAAGCGGTCGGAGTTACCTATATCTCAGTTGCCTATGAGAGAGGTTCCTCCGACATTTGTCCCAAAGGTTGAGATTCCCGCTAACGCTGGGACTGGTGCACCCGCTGTGGACATCTCTGCACATTATGTATCACAATTTGTTCACGTCCTGTTTTCACGACAGGAAGTGAACACTATTAGACAATCAATTCCCGATATCAGAAAAAACCCGACAGGATTCTACAAAGAGATAGTCCGTTTTGCAGACCACTGTGTTCACCTTAAGTGACATTGACTTGCTATTCCCTGTACTCCTGCCCGTAGATTTATGGAAGCAGGTTCGAACAATAGACGATGTGCCAGGATTAGGAGATACGTGGGCTAACATGACTAGGTTTGATGGGGAAAGACCAGCTGGTGAGAAGCCACCTCAGGTAATACTTACTTTGCCTGATAGAATTGTCGCAAAATTGAAAACCCTAATTCCTGAGAAAATAATTATTTGGGACAAGCTTACGGCCTGTGTTCAAGGAAAAACTGAAGGTGCCACTGAGTTCTTTAATAGATTCGAACAGGTGTTCTCTGATTTCAGTGGACAGGACTTGGGCACAGAGTCTGGGAAAAGGTTGTTTGTGGACAAATTCGTACGTGGGTTGGTGCCCGATATCCAGTCACAGATTATGTCCTCTGAGAGCGCTTGGCAGGCGAAATCCCAATCTGAGGTTTTGCACATGGCTCAGTATTATGAGAACCGTGTGAATAATAAGAGAAGATAGAGAAGAGGAAAGGAGATTTGAAGACAAAAGTATTGTTACAACAAATTGTTAGAAATCCCAGAGGAGGTACGTCACAGATCAGAGGTCAGTATGTCCCAAAAGGAAACGCTCCTTTGGGTCCTGTGAATGTTAATCAATGTGCCTATTGCCGCCAGGAAGGTCATTGGCGAGCACAGTGCCCCGTCCTTCGACAAAGGTCAAACAATGCGTTTGGGAGTATGGGTAGACGACCTAGAGGTCGCCCTGGAGCAGGGGGCCCTGATAGAGGTCCGTTTTCACAAGTTCCTCAGCAACCTTTTTCACGGGAAAATCAGACTTCGAGTGTGGACGCAAGAAACATATTTGATCACCCGTCTGCTGCCTACCTTTCTGAAGAGCTTCCTTCCGATAACATTTTGTTTCGTTAGGACTGCCCGAAGCAGGGTTTGGAACCTTCACCTATTCCCGTTAATCAGAAAGGTCCCTACGTTTAATTGTTAGTGGGGGATAGGAAACATCAGTTTTTGATAGACACTGGAGCACAGAAGTGCTCCATTGATCATTCCCGGGTTCCAAACATTCCACTGTCAGGGCAAACAAATGTTTCTGTAGGGTTTTCTGGTATACCAATTGTTTGTCCGGTTTCTTCACCGGTGTCTGTTTCTTTGGGTCCCTTTACGGACCATTGTCCCTTCCTTCTGACTTCGAACTGTGGAGAGAATTTGCTGGGGTTAAATCTGTTGAAGAAATTGAATGCAGTAATTCATTGTTCCTCTGATGGAGTACGACTGACGGTTTCACCACAGCAACTTCCCAGTTCTCAGTTTTTGACTCGACCATTGCCTCCTGAGTTTAGTGTTGTTCCAGAATGTTTATGGGCAGTTGACGACAATGATGTCGGGGTGCTACAGATTGAGCCCGTTAAAATAGTTTTGAAGCATGGAGTTAAACTACCACGCATTCCGCAATATAAAATATCAGTTGAGGGCGAGCGTGCTTTGAAGTGCATTGTCTCCGATTTTGTGCATCGAGGGGTGATTGAAGAGATTGCAGGTAGTTTATGTAACAGCCCAATTTTGCCTGTATACAAGAAAGGCGACAATGCAATCCCATACCGTTTTATAATTGATCTTCGTGCTATCAACAAAGTTGTCGCCCCACAATTTCCAATTGTGCCTGATGTAACAACGATACTAACAATGATCCCTTCTACAGCTATGCACTTTAGTGTTGTGGATTTAAAGAATGCTTTCTTTAGCATTCCTATACACAAGGAGAGTAGATATTTGTTCGTGTTCACCTTGGGAGGACGTTCATTTACATTTACTCGGGCACCTCAAGGGTATACTGAAAGTCCAAGCATTTATAGTAGAACTTTGAAAGAGCAGCTCAACACCCTTGAATTGCCACCTGCTTGTACACTACTTCAGTATGTCGATGATTTGCTTTTGGCTGCAGATTCTGAACGTGCTTGTAAAGAAGGCACTGTATTGTTACTTATTCATCTGGCCGAAAACGGTCATAAAGCTTAGCTCAAGAAATTTCAATATTGTTGTCAGGAGGTCGCCTATTTAGGCGACCTCCTGTCAAAGGCGGGGAGAAGATTGACACCTGAAAGAATAAAACTCATTTCTGGCATGTCTGTTCCAAATACACAGAAGGAAGTCAGGGCCTTAATAGGTATGGCTTCTTACTGTAGGTTGTGGATCCCGAACTTTTCACTAGTGATAAAACCGATGTTGGCTTTGACGAAGAAGGGCATTTCTCTGCCGCTGCCATGAAAATCGGAACATCAACGATCATTTGAGCTTCTCAAAACCACGTTATGCTCTGCACCGGTTCTGGGTACTCCAAATTATGACAAGGCCTTTGTGTTTGTGCATAAATGTGATGGATGTGCTTTGGCTGTGTTAACACAGGAACACGGAGGGAAGAATAGGCCGTGCGGCTACTACTCCTCCGCCCTTGATCCTGTCGCATGCGCTTTGCCAAGATGTTTGCGAGCTGTCGCTGCTGCTGCCGCGTCTGTAAAACAGAGTGAGGGAATGGTCCTAGGCCATGATTTAATTTTGATGGTACCTCACTCTGTAGATGTCCTATTGAACAAAACCCAAACGCAACACCTCACTTCTGCACGGCTGACAAGGTATGAATTAATTCTGTTTGCCCCTCACATTCAAATTAAGAGGTGTTGTGTTCTTAATCCGGCTGAACTTCTACCTTTCCCGCAAAATACTGTTTGCGGTGATGAAGAATTACATGACTGCCTGTATACCACTGAACAGGAAACGAAGGGCAGGATAGATCTTATAGATACTCCTTTAGGTAATGCAGAAGGGGAGCTGTTTTGTGATGGCTCCTGCTTCAAACTCCCAGATGGTACATCTACGGCTGCCTATGCAGTTACTACGTTGAGTACGGTTGTTGAAACTAAGAGAATTCCGCATAACTCCGCGCAGGTCGCAGAGATTATAGCGCTGACCCGAGCTTGTGAACTCTCTGAAGGGCATACAGTAAACATATATACTGATAGCCAGTACGCCTTTGGGGTGGCTCACAACTTTGGGAGGCTCTGGTCGGAAAGAGGGTTCCTAACCTCACATGGGACCAAGATTCAGCATGGTCCCCTGATAGTGCAATTGCTCTCGGCACTCTCACACCCTAGGCAGTTAGCGATCATGAAATGTGCAGCACATCGTAAGGTCATAGATGATGTGGGAAAAGGGAATGCTTTTGCTGACCAGATAGCCAGGCAAACAGCTACAGACCTTAGCGCAGACATGTATGCTCTAAGGGAAACAAAAGATGCCTATGTAATGGATGAGGGTATCGGGTCTGTGCGAGATATTCAAACTGATGCCACAATAGAAGAGTCTAAAAGGTGGGCCGAAGGAATGGGGAAACTGGATGATGATGGGTGTTGGGTGGATACATCTGAAGGAAAATGGTTGCTACCTGATTCATATGTGCTGGCAATGGTTACGATGGCACACGGTCCTACACATGTGTGTGCTCAGCAGATCACGAAAATGTTAGAACAAGTATGGGTGAATGATAAAATTTCGAAGATTGCACAGCGCCATGTTCAGAATTGTATGATTTGCTTACAGCACAATGTGGGGAAGGTGACAGTAACTCCAAGGGGAAGCTTTGGGCCCCCTTCTGTTCCCTTCGAGGTCATCCACTTTGATTTTATTGAGATGGAACGGTGTAACAATCTAAAATATGTTCTTGTGATTATTTGTGCTTTTAGTAAATGGGTCGAGGCTTTCCCCGTTAAAGATGCTACTGCCATGACCACTGCAAAGACTATGGTAAAAGAATTCTTTCCACGATTTGGGCTTCCAAGGGTAATTTGGTCGGACAATGGTCCCCATTTTGTTGCAGCAGTAATTTTGCAGATATGCACAGCGTTACACATTGAAAAACAATTTCACTCGGCTAGACATCCTCAAAGTGCTGGGTTGGTAGAGAGACATAATGGCATTCTAAAGAATAAGCTTGCAAAAACATGTGCCGACACCAAACTAAAATGGCCAGATGCCTTACCTATTGTATTGGTAGCCATGCGTACCACACCTCAAACTAAGACTGGGCTCTCCCCATTTGAGGTAGTGATGGGGAGACCTGCTAACATTTGGGGCCTTCCGAAGCCCAGAACCTTAAGGGAGGTAGAAAATGTATTGCTTGTAGAGTACTGTAACAAGTTGACTAAATCTGTATCTCATTTATCATCAGGTCCAATCAGCTTTACCTGTACGGTTTACGGGCCCAGGACACGATATTCAGCCTAGAAGTTGGGTCCTAGTGAAGGCCTACGAAAGGTCTTCCTGTCTCGCTCCTTGCTGGAGGGGACCTTACCAGGTGCTGTTGGTCACCCAGACAGCAGTGCGGGTGGCTGGAAAAAAACATTGGATCCACGCGACGCATGTCAAGAAACTTCCTCATCCGACGCCACGCGTTACAGAAGAAGCAGAACCCCTTGCTGATGCTACAATCTCTGATCCTGGAGTAGCAAACAGCACTGTGAGTGCGTCGGAGAATTTCCCTGAGCCCGCGGAGCTTGGGGAACAGTCCATTTCGTCTCTGCACTCTTTGAAAAAGTCATTTCCGGAAAACATTGTTTCAAGTTCTGCGACTTCCGTCGCCTCCGATACGTCGCTTCCCTCAGGAAGTGACGTTACCTTGTTTCCGGATCAAACAGTTTTGGGTATCACCAGGTACGACCTTCGACGAAGAAAATAGAACTACGGCACGGGTCTTTCCGTGCATTTGGAAAGAAGAAGTGATTGAAAGTTTTCTCTTGTAAAAGAAAGTTCCTTTCGAACAAAAGAAAAAAAAAAGGGATTCTGCTGGCTAGGGTTGGGAAGGACTAAGAAGTTGCGCGACCGTAGTGTCGCCAGCAACGAACATTGGGGTCGTCGATTGAGAAACTACGATGCCTGCCACCTCCACCGCTGTTCCCTGCACTGGACTTGTAAATAAGGGGGTGACCAACTCGGACAACGAACAATGTGCCTGGGCCCCGAAAACGTATTGCTGTGTTGTGTTAATAATAATTGGAATTTGTGTAATTACTGCTGTGGGACTTTGGTACTTCGAAGAAATTTACCCTCTAAAACCTCTACTGCCAATTGAGATTGTACCTACTGCCTTGACTCCCTCTGTACACCTTCATACCTTGTCACCTAGAGACTCCCAGCATAAACGAAAGTATCATAATAATACTTTAATGATAGTAATGAATGCAACGCATGCCATTTTTAATAAGAGTAATTGTTGGATTTGCACTCATTTACCGCAACATGGGAACAAGGGGCTAGGATGGTATATTCACCCTTTACCTTTAACGACTGCTTGCTATGCTTCTCTTAGAGCACTATTCTTTGGCCGTTGGAATGATAGCATCTCAGGGAACTTCGATGGAACTAATTTAAATGATTTTGAGAAACGTGAATTGACTCCCCTGGGATGCTCGCTTTTTGCAAATAGAAGTAGACCTAATGTTGCTTCTATTGGGCCATCTGATAAACTATCCCTTTCCAAACTCTAATTTCCTTTAAAATGGCTCTGATAGGCAATAAGGACGCTGTGCCCCCTTCCTATCATAGCCCGGATTCAGTCCCCTTTTGTGTACAAAGAAATGGCACTCGGCCAATGGGAGATATTGAAGGTTGTGTGAACATTGTGAACATTGTAAATTTGACTGGGGAGAACAGGCCTCTGTATGTAGGGGTGCCTGTTTATTTCGTTTGTGGTAGTCCAGCATTTCCTTGGTTGCCGAAGGATTGACAGGGAACCTGTTATTTAGCAATCCTGTTACCTGGGGTATTTGTAGCTAGTACATTGGAAGTTTCTAAGGCTCGCCCACGGCGGGACGAGGATGGAGATACCCCTGGGCAAGTATTGGGAGATATAGCGAAATCAGTTGTGCCATTTTGGGGACAGATAGCAAACTCTGAAAATATTAGGGGACTAGCAAGAGTACTGGAGAGAACCATCAACCGGACCACGGATATACTCTACAATATGACACTAGAACAAAAGGCAATAAGATTGGTAGCACTCCAAAATCGGATGGCATTAGATGTCATTCTGGCAGAACGTGCTGGAGTATGCAAATTAGTGGGGTCCGCTTGCTGTGTTTTCGTACCAGATTCCTCTCCGACAATTTTCAAAGCAATACAGAACTTGCACATCCTTAGTTCTGAGGTTCATGTTCCGGTGGGGGATTGGAATATTAGCGCCTGGTTCTGGGATTCTCTACGATCCTGGGGTTGGAAGGTGCTTTCTGTTATCCTGGTTATTTTGGGAATCCTGCTATTCCTTTGTTGCTGTTTCCAATGTCTACCTAGTATTGGTCTCCAAAACAAAATTGAGGCCAAAAGACTACAACTCTCAAACAGCAATGCCCTCATACCTAGCACACCCACCCCGACCAGTAACACCTCCGGCTTTACTTTCAAACCGGTTACTATACCTGAAATCCAAAAAATCATAGCATCCCTTAAACCTTCTAATTGTAAAGGGGGCAGCTGCCCCGCCCAGATCATCAAAGATGCTGCACGAGACCTAGCCCCCTTCATCTCCAAACTAATAAACCTATCTTTCTCGACCAATTCTGTACCTAACACCCTGAAACAGTCCTGGGTTCTCCCCCTCCTAAAAAAACAATCTCTCGACCCGGCCATACCCACCAATTACAGGCCCATCACTACGGTCCCTTTCCTGCTAAAAATCCTCGACAGAGTCGCCTACCTGCAAATCCAAGATTACCTGGAGACCAATCAACTGTTAGGCCTGCGTCAATCTGGCTTTCGTCCTCAACACGGAACAGAAATGGCCCTTGTTGACCTCAAAAGTCAGATTGATGACATCAAGGGCAAAAACAAAGCAGCCATCCTACTCCTCCTAGACCTCTCAGCAGCCTTTGACCTGGTTGACCATAAAATACTCTGCAACCACCTCTCTTCTGCTGCCCACTTCTCAACCTCTGCTGTCACTTGGATACAATCCTTCCTAGCCAACAGAACCATGAGGGTTTTCTCATCTGTGGCTGCAGCAGACCCGATCCCCATTACATGCGGTGTCCCACAAGGGTCCTGCATCTCCCCTACCCTCTACAATATCTTTACTAAACCCCTCTTTGACAAACTGGACCATCTGGGTGTCACCTACACCAACTACGCAGATGATACTCCTCACTATCACTGGCAACTACAACACTGACGCCACCAGGATCAACGAAATCTTCGCCATCATTCAGGCATGGATGGCCACACACGGCCTCTCCCTGAATGATGAGAAGACCGAGCTCCTCCTGGTCGGGTCCCCCAATAACCTACAGAAACTCAGCCCTGACTACTCCAAATTCATCATAGATGGCAACATCATTCCAGTTGTGAATCATGTGAAAACCTTAGGCTTCTACCTTGACGCCAATACCAACCTCTCCAAACAAGTTAATATGACCGCCTCAGCTACCGCCTACACGGGAAAATTAATTAGGGCTTGTAGACCCTTCCTATCTACAAACAGCTGCCTCATTCTGGCGAGGGCCCTCATACAATCGAAGCTTGATTATTGCAACAGCCTCTACCTTGGTGCCAACCAAGCTATAATCAAGAAACTTCAGATCCTCCAGAATAATGCGCTGAGAGCAGCACTAAATATTCCCAGGAGAGAGCACATCTCCCACATAAGAATATCTTGTAAATGGTTATCTATCCAACAAAAAATCGACCTGAAAACCCTATGCCTCACCTATAAAGCCTTAAACCACCGTGCCCCCCAGTACCTCACCAATAAACTCTCCCTCAAGCCTAACACAAGACTCACCAGATCATCCAATACTCTCTGCCTCACCGTGCCCAGATTCTCCGCCAAAAGAGCGGGGGGCTCAAGCTTTACTGTCCTCGCCCCTCAACTCTGGAACACCCTGCAACTGAGTATTAAATTGACCAAATCCTTCGAATTGTTCAGAAGATTAGTCATTAGTTGGCTTCTGGAGAAGGAAATCCTCAGATAAACTAAGCTCAGTCCCTACTGCATTTATTGTACATACTTTGAATAGATTACAATATATACAGTTGGTACTGATCTTAGTCACATACTTTGAAATGTTCCTACTACCTGCCTGTACATATTATATTTGCCATCTTAACGCCATAATTGTATAACTGATTATTTACTGTAACTATGTAACCTGTCCTTAAGCGCCCATTTACCCCTGGGTCTGGAGCGCTATACTAAATAAAACAAAAAAACAAACAAACAGTATATGTGCAAAATGTACGCCCCAGATACAGCATCTAAAGAGTTTGTGTTACAAGAGGTTCTGATGAATGACCTAATGGCTATAGACATTACAGATAATGATTCAGGATGTATAGACGACAATGCATGGAGTTATTTACAGAAGTATTAGAAATGATAGAAATGATATTAGCACTTGGCATAGGCCAAAAGGAGGGTTTGTCAGAATTGAAACAATATTATGCCTCCTATCGCAACAATTGTATGTGTATTGGCCTACGCCAAGTTGTCTAAACATCATGCGCGAACAAACTCCGCGGCAAGGTCTTGACCTTAGAGAAAGTAATGTAAGTCGCCATCTTGGATTAAGCCGCCATTTTAGGTTCTCTTGTAATGTGGAAGTCACCCTGGACATCAAAATGGAGGCCGAATGACATGCTGAGTAAGATTCTGGCTGTAGTGACTTCCGTATGCACAAATAATTAATATGCCTGCAGGCCACTTGTCGGGGTCGCGAACTGAGACCTTGTCCTACTGTTGCCCTATGTGTAAATGTACAACTATATCAGCGAAACTAATCAAAATGCATATATTATAGGATTGACCTGGCTAGGAACCCATAGGCCCGATTCCTAGAATGGTTAACCCGCGAGGGGGTTGGCCAAGGGCTGGATAAAGAGTATAAAAAGCCCAAGTATTCCAATGTACGGTCTCTCTCACTAATGCATCGAACCTTCGTTGAAGTTCGTTACGTTACTCTGAGAGCCGAATAGCTATCCGTTTGTCAATTGACTTTGGTAACTGTTGTAGCTTTTAAATAAAGCACTTCTATGTTCTTTGTAACCTGTGTTGGTGTGTTTCTTTTTGGGCTTCCCGGCCTCATATTATTTTTATGTTTTCACACTGCACCTAGAAGGTGGTATTATAGTGTGATATTTTGTAATGATGGGCTTTCATAGGTCTGGCATACATGTTGGTCGGAATGCAGCCTCAATGCGATGTTAGTATAATCTTGTCATGTGAAGTAAAGGGTGAAGCGTGTAAGAAACACCAGGAAAAAGAAAGGGGGAAACCGAAGAGGTTTCTCTGGCTGAGGCAGTGACTGGGCAGAATGTTGCTGGTGGACGTCTTCTGCAGACAGAGAAAGGGGGTTTGATGTATAGCACTACTGCCTCCATGGTAAGAAGAATGTCCGAGTATGTTGCTGCTCCACCTTACAACAGAATTTGTACCTCTGCCCGAAGAAAAGATACCAAAGAACGATCAGGGAAAATGGAAGAAGAGCACACTTTACAGCAGGATTAGAAGGATAATGTAGTGAGTTTACGTTCTGGGGGGAATGTTGGTGCAAAAGGGAGAGTTCATGGCAGATAGTAGAGTTAATACGAAATAAAGATGGCAACTTATGCCATTTAGGTGTGAATCAGGTTGTGGGTGTTAGTGGGGGCACAGGTGAAAACAGGAAGATGAGGTAAAGGGAGAGCATGGTAGCAGCCATCCTGGGCAAGCAGAGGAAGAAGAGAAAGATACAGGAAGTTTTCAGAGGCAAAAACTGGTGTTGATCCAGGAATATTTGCAAAGAAGTGTGGGAGCCCTACTACTGCGAACGAACATGGGTCAAATACCCTGTTCTATGCAATTTGTTCCACTCAGGAGGGTCTTCAACCACTTTTTAGCTCACTGCACCCTTTACATAGGAGAATTATCCATTTGCAGTCTTTGTCCGCCCTACAAAGGCGGACCAGCACTGAAATTCAAGGCAAATCTCCTCTGAACAAGAGTACCATCAGCAACTCCAGACTTGTGTCACTGGCCTCTTCAGTGAGGTGAAGCGGAGCATCTCTAAGAGACAGTGGGCAAGGGGTCCACCTCTGGATTACCTTGGGTTACTTAGAGTGAAGCCCCAAGTTTTACAAAGTTTACAAAGAAGTGTGGGAGCCCCACTACTTAGAACGAACATGGGTCAAATACCCTGTTCTATGGAATCTCTTCCACTCAGGAGGGTCTACAATATTGTTTCTGACTCCAACGGCACATGTGTAATATAACTGCATTTCCTTGGATTGTCTTTCTGGACTACTGTGAGTCACAAGATGATGTGTTTAGTTTGTGTAACGGCTGAGGACCCTTTACTAGGGGATGGGATAACAAATGATGGGTTGCAAAACCAATGACTGAATAGGAGCAGGGCAGAATTTGACAGTTGGGAGCAACAGGTTCCAAAGAGAGCATGAGACTGGGGGGGAGCAGGCTGGGTCTGAGATAATATAGAATATAAACCTCTCCCAGGACCATACCCTGCCCCAATACAGCAGGAAGGGAGTCCCCCCCAACATACAACAGACCTTTTCCGATGTTGTGTGGCCCATTGTTACCTGACCTAATCCATCCAAAAGGGTGACTGTCTCTGGCATGGCTTGGGCAGAACCTCTGGCTGGACGTCGGTGCCAGGTTACTGTGAGTTGTGAGGTTACAGTCTGATTTGCAGGAGAGCTGAGGTGCCATCAGCCAAGACACGGAGGGTCCATCAACCCATAGCTCCCCAAATTTGGTTGAAAGCACCTAAACAATTTCAGGGTTCACAAACACCCAAAGCACTCCCTTGATTTATGATCATACACAGTGAGGGTTCTACCACCCCATAAATGCCATTTGCTGTCTTTATGTTTTTCTAAGAGGGTGAGGGTTCACCAGCCCACAAATACCTCCTCCTATTTTTATGTTCAAACTGGGTAAGGGTCCAACAGCTTCATTAATGCCAGATTCCTCAGAAGAGTTGGACAGGAAAATGATCCGTAAAACCTTACAAGTATCTCTCATGGTGTTCTCTGTGCTCTACATGTAGTTGCTGCACGTGTATGGTTAAATTGAAGTAATACAGGTACATATAGGTGCCCCACAGGCAACAATATTGGAGAATAAACAAAGTATTTGGATGTGCCCTTTTAAGCTGTATAAATGGGAAGTTGAAGAGAAGAATCTCTCCACCAATTAGTACCAGCACTGGGCCTGTGGGTACTGCATTAGCAAGGGTTCTCTGTACCTGGTAACTAATTATGTAGGTGACAGCCGCTCTTGGGCGGCGATCGTGGCTGGGTAGTGAGGGACCAATGCACCACACTTTCCATCGCATTATTGTTAAGAGCATTATTGAAATGGGTTTGCTGGGTTCCAGTATGGCAGGAGGCATGAGTGGTAAACCAATTCAGAAAGTAAAATTAATTGATTTTTCCTCTCTTCATTCATGGTTCACAGTTGTTTTTAAACCCTATGATTTTGCGAGCCTGCATAATACATTGATTCTATGACATGTAGAACAGGGTGTTTGTGCTAATCACTTATAATTATTACTGTCATTACACATGTTTGTGGAGGTAAATTGTGGCCCTAAACCCGATTGGTGGGTCAGTTCCCCATCGGCCCAGAATTGTATGATTGGTCTGGACTAAATCGTCTCACCTCATCCCAAGGTGTATGTCCCTTTTCCCCTACTCGTACTGTGGTATGCATCTTTCATGATTATTCTAATCAAACAGTGCCCCTGCTCCCTCTGCCCAAACGCTCACCTAGCTTATCTGCCATCTTGGGGCCTGGCACGAGTATTATGGAAGCCGTGCAGTCCTGTGTTGCAGCGGCTGGTATCTTCAGCCACTGCATTTGCTTGCTCAGGTCTAGTTTGCACTGTGTACATGTCTAATTGGAACAATTAGGGACAACACTTCAATATAAAAAGAAGCACCAACCACTAGGCTGAGTGGAAGATAGTACACCATTTCATCGTGTTAGCATTGTAACCGGCAGAAGAGCAGCAAAAATAGAGAGGGAGCAATTTATCAGAGCTGAGTAACAGGAGGCGGATAAGTAAATAGGTGACACTATAAGAGAGCTTCAACTTGTAGGATAGAATAGAGGTAGGAGCTTGCAGCGGCCTTGTCCTAGAAACTGGTAAGATCCAGAGGATTGTAAGAGTATTTAGCATTATTTTTATGCAGCACCACTGCATGGGTTTGGTGCATTGCTATAATGCGGTACAGCAAGGCATGTGTTGCCAGTGTGACATGGACATGTAAATGAAAACAGGCTATTCAGTCAAAAACGATTTCTACATTTAAAATGCAAATATTTTTTTTTCACAGTTAAAAGCATATTTTTTTTTCTCCACCTGAAATTCCTCTGTTGCAGGAGACACATTTGAGGATTAATGAACTAACCTCATTAACAATACGAACGATTCTAACTCATTAATAATATAATGTGTTCTCCAGTGCAAAATGACATGGAAAATGACAGGCTCTGAAAGTCATTTTAAACGCGCATCCAGATTTTTTTTTTCTTTGCTTCCATCTGTGCTCTGTCCACAGTATTTGCAGGAAGCAAAGACTCGAATAAGCAGGACATCAGTTTGGTTACAGTTGCAACTGTACATGCCAAGCCATTGTTAAAGAGAAGGCGGGTAGGACATGATAGAATTTCATTGGTTGAACTCGTTTGGCAGGCTGTAACATAGCTTTGCTAATGAATCTCGGGGAAGAAGAGAGCAGAAGACATTTTACACAGCTGGGAGAAAGACCTGGCTGGTGGCTGGGGATTTTCCTGATTGAAAAAGCAGATCCCAGTGCACTGCTGCAGAGACTGGGAATTGCAGTCAATAAGCCCCGGTTTGAGTGACGGCAGATGCTCGTCCTTGCTGGGGTGATTTAAGAAGAATTCATTGAACCACTTCCAGAAGGCGAACAGCCGACGAATTTCACATGCTGGACAGGCCTGGTAATTATATTACAGAGTGTGGGGGCAGTGTGTATGTGTGCGAAACTATTCAGTCAGCGTGGAAGATGGAACTCCAGTGTTTTATCAACATGTTTAATGTTGCGAATTGAATATGTTCTCGCCGCTCTCTTCTCATTTTGTTACAGATAAGGTTGTTACTGTGCAATTTCCATTTATTTCTGTAAAAAGAGTAAGATCGTGTTGAAATGCAATTTTTATAATACACAAAAAATATCTGAAAGCGGACGGATAGTGTGTTTTATTTTTCTCTTTTATTTGTGCATCTACCATTACAGTATTGATAATATGGGGAGAGGTTTAGACAGTGCAATTGTCATTTTTAAGCTAGCTAAAAATAAGACTTAGCGGTAGCTGTGTGCATGATTCCATTCAGTATATAAGTGTATGTTTTCTGAATGGAACATAATAATAATATAATGAAATAGACTGCTGCTGAAGGTACATGAGTCAGCAGAAAGAGAGGCCCTGGACATAGTTCACCGATGTAGATAAGTTGGTGATAAATACTGCATGTTAGCTCGCTGCCGTAGATAAGTCAGTGAGGACAGCCCATGGTGGCACTCCAATTGAAAATGTGGTGTTCCTGAAATGTAAGCTGAGGCCTCGCTAGGGATCACACGAACAAACTAAACAAAAATAAGGGGTTCTGGATATGGGGCCACATATAAAACAAAGGAATTATGCTCACCAGAAATACCACCAATAACGGATACCAACATAATGTATACCACTAAATGTATCTGTGTGCTGAAATAATGTATGTATACTGTAGTACTATATACCAAATCTAATCTGAATGCAAAGAGTGATTATTACTGAATTATTTTCATTTTGGCGGTAAGAAAATACCGCTAGGCCCCAAATCTATACAAAATACCCTACAGGATACTGTAGACATGAATAGTGAGAGAATAGCCTGCTTGAGGATCTAGGCCCACATCCTGGTGGCAATTATAAATCCACTGGAGCTAAAAATATGTTTTGTAACGTCGGATAGCATGAGCCTCCAGCCCAGAGGGTGAACCGTGATTGAGGGGTTTTAAATACTCCATCCTGAAAAGAACATAGGTGTGGGTTCGTTCAGAATGTTACCCATACAGAACCTTAGGGCATGAAGTGGAAAACAACAGTCATGCCCAGTAGTTTACAGCAACCTCTAAGCCAAGAAGGGACAATTTCATGGTCTTGACCTGTTAAATCTCATGGCTAAAGAGTCCTGGAGGACAACTCATCTTCTGGAGTATCTGCCAGGACCAAGTCAACAACTCCCTGACAATGAGTGCATTGAAGGACACTTTCTTTTGGCGATGACACCCCAGAAATGTGTGCAGAATACAATAGGGATTGTATATTGGAAGAAGGACAGAAAGTTCTTTTAGCTTAGACCCTGTCATCTAATTTGAGTTAACCCTTCCTTTGAACATTGTTACCAGAGAATCACCCTTTATTTAGTGCTAGCTCGAACTCCTATATATATAATCCTCCAACTCCTCCCTGCAGAGAATGGATAAAGGTGGTGTGCTATTTTTCTGTGTTCCATGGTCTGTTGTTCTGTCCTCCCAATACCCCTTCCTGCGATCCTCTTCACATGTTATCACCTCTCCCCATCCACTCTGTGCCACGTCCATTTTCCATTCTTTTCTTCTTGTTAGCCTTTATTGGAAGTCTATTCTTCCCAATGTCTGTCTTTCACATACCTTTCCACTTTCCAATAGAAACTAAAAAGCCATCTCCTTCCCATGCTTTAGCTTCCTGTTTTCTACTGGCATCATGACCTCTTTTCCACCTACTGTATCCCATAGCCTTACTCATTTCATTTTTGTGTACATCGTTCTCATCGCTCTTGTTTTTCGTATGAATGCAATGATTTTGTAAGGGCTTAATTATGCCCCTTCAGTGCACTACCTAAGAGATAAAATGTTGCTGCCTTATCAAGCAACCAATAGCCGAAAATCAGCCTCCCTAAACATTGCCTCATTCCGGGTCAGAGGCACTCCTTCCCATTATCCCTCTGCTTTCAAACTGACATTGTCCAGTGCTGTAAAGGATTGAAAACCTAGTATCAAAGTAAAGCAAAACAAAGAGGACTTAGTAGTCGTATTGGAAATGGACAAAGCAAGACACCCTTTATTGCTGGTTTGCAAACCACAAACAGTTCCCCATTAGCCCACGGGCCAAAATAACCCAACCCAACTCAATGCCTCTGGATTACCGCCTTCTCTGAATCTAAACAGCTAACGTAGATCTGCAACTATTGTTTAAACAAAATGTGACCTGCTACTTTGACCAATTGGAACCTAGTATAAAAAATGTGATTACATGATTTATTTGCATCTCAGTATAAAATATGTTTCTATGGGATGGTAACTGTAACTCTGTATAAAAATGCCACAATTTATAGAATTTTCGCCGTGATACCCGTGGGTCTGGGCGAGTAACAAATGTAATAAATAAATAAATAAAATAAAATAAACTCGCCTCCAATTTGCCTTACCCTTATATCTCCCGATGGTCTGGCCCCTTGCAATGTACATCACTTCCGTTTGACCTCTCCCGCCCTCAAGACATAACAATAGCCCTTCTTGTATATCCCCATAACCTGTCTTCTGTTTCCCGTCATCATGTGATCCTCTGCTTCTGGGTCAGTCACTCTGGTCTGACGATATCCGCTGTCTACCTCCTTGTGTGAGGGGCATAGGGCAGCCACCCCCTGACACACTTCCAGACAAAAATAAGGTTCCATTCTCCTAACTGGTATACGGCGGCAAGATCAGAAACCCCAAGAGCTTCTGAAGAGTGCATGTCCCTCTAGAGAGTCCACTGGGAAAGCATTGCCTCAAGCCAACAAACTAGGATTACTCTATCCATTGTCCACTAGGATTTAAAGAAAAATCATGAACACTCAGGTGTGTATGTGTGTGTGTATATATATATATATATATATATATATATATATAAAATGAGTAACACTTCAGGTATTCAAATATATTGCCAGACTCCTCCCATACTGTGGTTTACCTTCATTTATATTCACTGTTATTGCATGCCTTTATGGCGTCATCAAAACATAAATCTTGTTTTCCCCACCTCCCACGCAGTGCCGGATTAAACCCTTTGAAGGCCCCTAGGAGGTCGAAATTTCAGGGGCCACTCGAAACAAATTGTCTCCTAATATGTTTTTAATTTTCTGCACCACTTTGGCACTTCTTCTTTTCGGGCGTGGACATTATGGGTCTACAAAAGAGTGACGAGAAACAACATTTATGCTTTGTTCAAGAAAATGATTTTTTTTTTAAGTCTCAGCCAAAAATGCGTAAAAGTGCCTGAACAAGATAGATTTATTCTGTTACAGTAGAAATTAGACAGTAAAGTTAATCGAACTTCATTGTAACTCAGAAAAGCAAACTTAGTAACGCAGACATCGGGTACCATATATATATATATATATACTCGTCAGTTTTATCAAAGCTACTACTCGCGAATATTCTACTAGGGTCTCGAGTCGCCAGGAACTCACAACATACTAACTCACAGACAGCTTAGTTTCTGGAGGTTTCTCATGCGTGACTGTGCACCGCACGGTCTAGTGAGATAACATTGAACTACGCAGAGTGCACATCGGCTGCTAGATGGGGATGACCATCACTACTGTACATTACAGGTACGTAGTTTGCACCAGATTTCTTTTAACAAACTCACAGCTGCCAGAAGATGAGCTTTTAGGAGACAAACTGTTATGTGAATCTGATGTCTCTAGTTTATTTACTTTTTAAGTTGTTAATGGGTACATGACATTAATACAGTATTTTCTCTATACTCTATATAGTCTTTAATGTAAAGTTTTTGTTTCTTTCTTTGAGTTGATTAATTTGTTTCTATCTTTTGGAAACAGTTTAAGAAAGCCTGATTGTAATTTTCGTTCAAGAACAAATCAATATTATTTTGATCTGTTGTCATCGGGCCCCTAAAAGGAGTGGGGCCCATAGGCCGGTGCCTACTTTGCCTATTTGGTAATCCAGCACTGCTCGTGAGGGGTTATCAATGTTCAAAGGTTCCCAACCCCCTTTTGTGCTTACTGAGCAAGTAATGAACTAAACATTTTATACTCCTTCACTAATTCCCCAATTCACCTGTTTTTCATTTGCACAAGAAATTCTGTTCTAATCTTCACCGAATTATGGCCCATTCCTGAATTTCATTTGTGCAGGTAAACCATCTACTGCGATCACATTACCTCTTTAGTATACGCAATCATCCTCATGTGTTTGCAACAATTCCCCCAATTCCTTCTACAACATCACAGTTTCCTGCTTTATTTCTAGTGGGGCGAAGGAGGGGCTGAGGTCAGGGGCCAACCGTAGATGGGGGCAGGCTGGAGGGTTTGTTTTGTATTACCACTACTCCAGAATGGGGATAGCGCCTTGTACAACACCAGATTACCCCTGCCAATATGAGAGAAAACACAGTGAGACATACTGTGGTGGTATTGTAAGGCTTTTCAGATACTTCCTGATTTACTGCACACAAAACATCTCCTGCAACAGATATTGTGGCTGTGCAATGGGCCACTTCAGATGCCTGTTTCTCTTTATTGAACTGTGTCTACAACACCTGCAAACTCTTTCACAATTGTTACATGTCTCACTGCTTCTTCTACTGCCTCCAAATCCTGAGATCTATGTGGCACTAACTTCGGCCACCCTTTCAAAAACTCAACATACACCTTTACCATCCTCATCTCTGTAACTGGTCAGAGAACAGTAAATTGCTTTGTTTGTTTGTATAGATGTATTTATTTTTGCATTTATATAGCGCACACAAACCCTCGGGCATCAGGGCGCTTGTGGAAACCAGTTACATGTGGCCTGTAGGCAAAAAGAGTACAAGTTCGAAAAACATAACAACATATAGGTCTTGGAATCATAGTCAATACATACAGGTTACATAGCTCAGAGATGTTACATATGGTTGAGGGACATTTCGAGGGTAGAGTTATAGAGCGGGTACATGGATTAAGGAGGGTCATCCATTGTGGTGGAGTTTAAGCAAACAGCCAGGTTTTGCGGGCTTTGCGAAAGGCCCAGTAGGATTCTTCCGCTCTCAGAGCCGGTGGGAGAGAGTTCCATTGTTTTGCGGCCATGACAGGAAAGCTATTGCATCCAGCTCTAGTGCGTTTGAATTTGGGTTGCACCAGTCTGTGGGTTTAAGGCGTTCTAGTTGGCATCTCCATTTGGTGCATGACAATTTTTAAGGAGGGGCTGATTTTGAGATGCATCTGTGTGTGATAAGTGTGATGAAAAGGATTATTTGTCGGATAGGCAGCCAATGTACTGCTTTACGGGCATCAGATATGTGTTAATTTCTAGGTAGGTTCAAGGCAGCTCGTAGGGCATTATTTAGAATAGTCTGATGTTTACGTATATTGTGAGGATGTGCCAGTGAAGAGGGTGTTGCAATAGTCAAGCATTCGCGCCTACTACTGCCCGGGCGATCGTCGGGCAGCTATTCACTGAGAGATAAGGTCTAGCGTCATTGAGGAGTTTAGTGTAAGGGCCTGAGAGGGGAGGAGAATTTGGATATCGTCAGCGTAGTTGGTATACACAATGAGTCCAGAAGGTCAAAGAGAGGCTTAGTAAAGATGTTGTACAGAATAGGGGATACACATGACACTTAGGGAACTCCACAATTGATAGGGGCTGGGGCTGCATAAGTATTGTCAGAGAAGACTCTCATAACCTACCTTCTAGGAAGGAGGTTATCCATGATGCAGCTTCTGGGGAGAAGGCGGCAGCTGAGGTAAGGTGATGGCATAGTATGTTGTGGTTGACTAAGTCATAGCTGCAGATATGTCTAAAACGAGCAGAAGTGCCAGCTTACCTTTTGTCTCAGAATTCGTCCATTTGGTTTTTGAGATCAAGGAGTGCAGACTCAGTACTGTGACCCGGGCGGAACCCTGACTGTCGGACACCTAGGATGTGGTTTGATTCTAAATGATGTTGGATCTGGATGTAAGCTGCCCTGTCAAGTCTTTTCAGTAGGAAGGGTACTGTGGTGATGGGTCTGTCGTTATTAGGTATGGCTGGGCCAAGAGAGGTTTTTTTTAGGAGGGGAAGAACCCACGCTTCTTTAAGGCTGGGTGGGACCTTACCTGTTGCGAAAGAGGCGTTGATGAATTCAGTGATGATTGGGGTTAGTGTTTCGGCACAGTCTTTAATGAATGGGGCTGGGCAGACTTCTCCTTTACATCTGGAGGGCTTAAGGCTTTTGAGGTTGTTCTGGGTACCCTAGGTGGAAATTTTATTAAAGCTGAACCTCTGGTGTCGTGGGTGTCAAGAGTAAGGATGTGGTTGGCTGGGATGTTCTTGCAGGAGTGTTTAAGGCTGGTTTGTTTGGCGAGTATTTTTTTCTGAAGCATGCCGATTTTATGTAACATAGCATTCTGTACGCTGGTACACCAGGCAGAGTCTTTAATCTGGGTGGAGACTTGGGGGACTGGGGTTTCCAGTTCTCTGATTATGGTGAATAGTTCTCGCGTGTCTGAATTGGCATTGGCTATTCTTGTGTTGAAAGTGGAGGCTTTGGCACTAATGATGGCTTGTTTGTATTGTTTAGCCAGGATGGTGAATTTCTGTTTGATCTTTTTTTAGTTTTGAGGTCCGCGAACTCCTGGGAGTACCAGGAGTTAGCATGAGTTGTAGGCTTTGTTTTTCTTTTGTGGTAGAGGGGCAATAGTCAATAGAGGCAGTTAGTGTGCTGGCATAAAGATCTGCTAAGATTTGTGGATCTGAAGCGTTAAGGAATTGGGGTTTGAGAGCGTCAAGGAGGGGTAATACATTTTTTTTGGTGAGTTTTCTGGAACTGTGGGCCAGAGACGGTGGTAGCCGCTTGGTGGGGGGGTTTGGTGTGCACAGCAAGAGGGATGGAGAAGGCAATGATGTGATGGTCAGACCAGGGACAGGGAGTGTTGGATTCTATAGAGATATTGTAGTTGAGATCTGCTAGCCAGTCAAGAGTTTGTCCTTTAATGGGTTTAGGTTTGTTGATTCATTGACAGAAGCCTAGAGCAGTTAGTGAGTTGGATAGAGAGGTGACGTGTAGGTCAGTAGGATAGTTGAGGCCTAGATTAAGGTCACCTAGGAGGGTCACTTGTGAAGTGAGCTTTATGTTGTGGCCTAGTGTCTGGAGAAGGTCTTCCTCGAAGGAGTTGATGGCGCCTGGAGGGCGGTAGACAATATAGATAGTAATGGTATTGGTAGTAGTGCTGGTCAATTTTAGTGAGAGGATGTCACAGGGTTCGTTAAGTGAGATGTTGAGTTCCCTAATGTGTATGTGGTCTTTGGCTATAAAGGTGGTTCCTCCACCTCTGGAGTTAAGTCTATCGCTCCTGAAGAAAGTGTAGCCTAGGGGGACTGCTAGTGATAAGGCCGGGCCTGAGGCTGTGTGTAGCCAAGTTTCAGTGACTGCTAGGGCGTCAAGGTTGTTCACTGAGAGAAGGTCATGGATCGCCAGAGCGTGGGCAGGGAAAGAGCGTGCGTTGATCAGGGCTAAGTTGAGAGCAAGTTTGGTGGGGTTGTTTGTTTGTCCCTAGATCTGAATTAGGCAAGGCCGAGGTAGTGAAGGTAGAGTGGTCGGTAGACAAATTGGTGGCGGGAATAGTTTTGAACAGAGGTTGTACCCTTGGAGATAACACGACAAGGGGGGTAGTGTCTAAACTAGTCAGGCTAGTATGTGAATATAAAGTGGTTAGATCTCTGTTGGCGGTGTGAAGAGGGGATGCATGAGGTGTTTTAGTGGGAGGGGTGGCATGGGTAGCTAGGCTGTTCCTGCTGGGGGTGGAGTTGTGAGGGGTAGGGGAGGTGACTGCACCAGAGTTAGAATAGGTAGCAGTTGTGGAGGCAATAGGGCACATTGTAACAGTTGTGGTGGCAACAGGGCACATTGTAACATTTGTGGCAGCAACAGGGCACATTGTAACATTTGTGGCGGCAGTAGGGCATATTGTCACAGTTCAGTGAGGTGAAGCGGAGCATCTCTAAGAGACAGTGGGCAAGGGGTCCACCTCTGGATTACCTTGGGTTACTTAGAGTGAAGCCCCAAGTTTTACAAAGTTTACAAAGAAGTGTGGGAGCCCCACTACTTAGAACGAACATGGGTCAAATACCCTGTTCTATGGAATCTCTTCCACTCAGGAGGGTCTACAATATTGTTTCTGACTCCAACGGCACATGTGTAATATAACTGCATTTCCTTGGATTGTCTTTCTGGACTACTGTGAGTCACAAGATGATGTGTTTAGTTTGTGTAACGGCTGAGGACCCTTTACTAGGGGATGGGATAACAAATGATGGGTTGCAAAACCAATGACTGAATAGGAGCAGGGCAGAATTTGACAGTTGGGAGCAACAGGTTCCAAAGAGAGCATGAGACTGGGGGGGAGCAGGCTGGGTCTGAGATAATATAGAATATAAACCTCTCCCAGGACCATACCCTGCCCCAATACAGCAGGAAGGGAGTCCCCCCCAACATACAACAGACCTTTTCCGATGTTGTGTGGCCCATTGTTACCTGACCTAATCCATCCAAAAGGGTGACTGTCTCTGGCATGGCTTGGGCAGAACCTCTGGCTGGACGTCGGTGCCAGGTTACTGTGAGTTGTGAGGTTACAGTCTGATTTGCAGGAGAGCTGAGGTGCCATCAGCCAAGACACGGAGGGTCCATCAACCCATAGCTCCCCAAATTTGGTTGAAAGCACCTAAACAATTTCAGGGTTCACAAACACCCAAAGCACTCCCTTGATTTATGATCATACACAGTGAGGGTTCTACCACCCCATAAATGCCATTTGCTGTCTTTATGTTTTTCTAAGAGGGTGAGGGTTCACCAGCCCACAAATACCTCCTCCTATTTTTATGTTCAAACTGGGTAAGGGTCCAACAGCTTCATTAATGCCAGATTCCTCAGAAGAGTTGGACAGGAAAATGATCCATAAAACCTTACAAGTATCTCTCATGGTGTTCTCTGTGCTCTACATGTAGTTGCTGCACGTGTATGGTTAAATTGAAGTAATACAGGTACATATAGGTGCCCCACAGGCAACAATATTGGAGAATAAACAAAGTATTTGGATGTGCCCTTTTAAGCTGTATAAATGGGAAGTTGAAGAGAAGAATCTCTCCACCAATTAGTACCAGCACTGGGCCTGTGGGTACTGCATTAGCAAGGGTTCTCTGTACCTGGTAACTAATTATGTAGGTGACAGCCGCTCTTGGGCGGCGATCGTGGCTGGGTAGTGAGGGACCAATGCACCACACTTTCCATCGCATTATTGTTAAGAGCATTATTGAAATGGGTTTGCTGGGTTCCAGTATGGCAGGAGGCATGAGTGGTAAACCAATTCAGAAAGTAAAATTAATTGATTTTTCCTCTCTTCATTCATGGTTCACAGTTGTTTTTAAACCCTATGATTTTGCGAGCCTGCATAATACATTGATTCTATGACATGTAGAACAGGGTGTTTGTGCTAATCACTTATAATTATTACTGTCATTACACATGTTTGTGGAGGTAAATTGTGGCCCTAAACCCGATTGGTGGGTCAGTTCCCCATCGGCCCAGAATTGTATGATTGGTCTGGACTAAATCGTCTCACCTCATCCCAAGGTGTATGTCCCTTTTCCCCTACTCGTACTGTGGTATGCATCTTTCATGATTATTCTAATCAAACAGTGCCCCTGCTCCCTCTGCCCAAACGCTCACCTAGCTTATCTGCCATCTTGGGGCCTGGCACGAGTATTATGGAAGCCGTGCAGTCCTGTGTTGCAGCGGCTGGTATCTTCAGCCACTGCATTTGCTTGCTCAGGTCTAGTTTGCACTGTGTACATGTCTAATTGGAACAATTAGGGACAACACTTCAATATAAAAAGAAGCACCAACCACTAGGCTGAGTGGAAGATAGTACACCATTTCATCGTGTTAGCATTGTAACCGGCAGAAGAGCAGCAAAAATAGAGAGGGAGCAATTTATCAGAGCTGAGTAACAGGAGGCGGATAAGTAAATAGGTGACACTATAAGAGAGCTTCAACTTGTAGGATAGAATAGAGGTAGGAGCTTGCAGCGGCCTTGTCCTAGAAACTGGTAAGATCCAGAGGATTGTAAGAGTATTTAGCATTATTTTTATGCAGCACCACTGCATGGGTTTGGTGCATTGCTATAATGCGGTACAGCAAGGCATGTGTTGCCAGTGTGACATGGACATGTAAATGAAAACAGGCTATTCAGTCAAAAACGATTTCTACATTTAAAATGCAAATATTTTTTTTTCACAGTTAAAAGCATATTTTTTTTTCTCCACCTGAAATTCCTCTGTTGCAGGAGACACATTTGAGGATTAATGAACTAACCTCATTAACAATACGAACGATTCTAACTCATTAATAATATAATGTGTTCTCCAGTGCAAAATGACATGGAAAATGACAGGCTCTGAAAGTCATTTTAAACGCGCATCCAGATTTTTTTTTTCTTTGCTTCCATCTGTGCTCTGTCCACAGTATTTGCAGGAAGCAAAGACTCGAATAAGCAGGACATCAGTTTGGTTACAGTTGCAACTGTACATGCCAAGCCATTGTTAAAGAGAAGGCGGGTAGGACATGATAGAATTTCATTGGTTGAACTCGTTTGGCAGGCTGTAACATAGCTTTGCTAATGAATCTCGGGGAAGAAGAGAGCAGAAGACATTTTACACAGCTGGGAGAAAGACCTGGCTGGTGGCTGGGGATTTTCCTGATTGAAAAAGCAGATCCCAGTGCACTGCTGCAGAGACTGGGAATTGCAGTCAATAAGCCCCGGTTTGAGTGACGGCAGATGCTCGTCCTTGCTGGGGTGATTTAAGAAGAATTCATTGAACCACTTCCAGAAGGCGAACAGCCGACGAATTTCACATGCTGGACAGGCCTGGTAATTATATTACAGAGTGTGGGGGCAGTGTGTATGTGTGCGAAACTATTCAGTCAGCGTGGAAGATGGAACTCCAGTGTTTTATCAACATGTTTAATGTTGCGAATTGAATATGTTCTCGCCGCTCTCTTCTCATTTTGTTACAGATAAGGTTGTTACTGTGCAATTTCCATTTATTTCTGTAAAAAGAGTAAGATCGTGTTGAAATGCAATTTTTATAATACACAAAAAATATCTGAAAGCGGACGGATAGTGTGTTTTATTTTTCTCTTTTATTTGTGCATCTACCATTACAGTATTGATAATATGGGGAGAGGTTTAGACAGTGCAATTGTCATTTTTAAGCTAGCTAAAAATAAGACTTAGCGGTAGCTGTGTGCATGATTCCATTCAGTATATAAGTGTATGTTTTCTGAATGGAACATAATAATAATATAATGAAATAGACTGCTGCTGAAGGTACATGAGTCAGCAGAAAGAGAGGCCCTGGACATAGTTCACCGATGTAGATAAGTTGGTGATAAATACTGCATGTTAGCTCGCTGCCGTAGATAAGTCAGTGAGGACAGCCCATGGTGGCACTCCAATTGAAAATGTGGTGTTCCTGAAATGTAAGCTGAGGCCTCGCTAGGGATCACACGAACAAACTAAACAAAAATAAGGGGTTCTGGATATGGGGCCACATATAAAACAAAGGAATTATGCTCACCAGAAATACCACCAATAACGGATACCAACATAATGTATACCACTAAATGTATCTGTGTGCTGAAATAATGTATGTATACTGTAGTACTATATACCAAATCTAATCTGAATGCAAAGAGTGATTATTACTGAATTATTTTCATTTTGGCGGTAAGAAAATACCGCTAGGCCCCAAATCTATACAAAATACCCTACAGGATACTGTAGACATGAATAGTGAGAGAATAGCCTGCTTGAGGATCTAGGCCCACATCCTGGTGGCAATTATAAATCCACTGGAGCTAAAAATATGTTTTGTAACGTCGGATAGCATGAGCCTCCAGCCCAGAGGGTGAACCGTGATTGAGGGGTTTTAAATACTCCATCCTGAAAAGAACATAGGTGTGGGTTCGTTCAGAATGTTACCCATACAGAACCTTAGGGCATGAAGTGGAAAACAACAGTCATGCCCAGTAGTTTACAGCAACCTCTAAGCCAAGAAGGGACAATTTCATGGTCTTGACCTGTTAAATCTCATGGCTAAAGAGTCCTGGAGGACAACTCATCTTCTGGAGTATCTGCCAGGACCAAGTCAACAACTCCCTGACAATGAGTGCATTGAAGGACACTTTCTTTTGGCGATGACACCCCAGAAATGTGTGCAGAATACAATAGGGATTGTATATTGGAAGAAGGACAGAAAGTTCTTTTAGCTTAGACCCTGTCATCTAATTTGAGTTAACCCTTCCTTTGAACATTGTTACCAGAGAATCACCCTTTATTTAGTGCTAGCTCGAACTCCTATATATATAATCCTCCAACTCCTCCCTGCAGAGAATGGATAAAGGTGGTGTGCTATTTTTCTGTGTTCCATGGTCTGTTGTTCTGTCCTCCCAATACCCCTTCCTGCGATCCTCTTCACATGTTATCACCTCTCCCCATCCACTCTGTGCCACGTCCATTTTCCATTCTTTTCTTCTTGTTAGCCTTTATTGGAAGTCTATTCTTCCCAATGTCTGTCTTTCACATACCTTTCCACTTTCCAATAGAAACTAAAAAGCCATCTCCTTCCCATGCTTTAGCTTCCTGTTTTCTACTGGCATCATGACCTCTTTTCCACCTACTGTATCCCATAGCCTTACTCATTTCATTTTTGTGTACATCGTTCTCATCGCTCTTGTTTTTCGTATGAATGCAATGATTTTGTAAGGGCTTAATTATGCCCCTTCAGTGCACTACCTAAGAGATAAAATGTTGCTGCCTTATCAAGCAACCAATAGCCGAAAATCAGCCTCCCTAAACATTGCCTCATTCCGGGTCAGAGGCACTCCTTCCCATTATCCCTCTGCTTTCAAACTGACATTGTCCAGTGCTGTAAAGGATTGAAAACCTAGTATCAAAGTAAAGCAAAACAAAGAGGACTTAGTAGTCGTATTGGAAATGGACAAAGCAAGACACCCTTTATTGCTGGTTTGCAAACCACAAACAGTTCCCCATTAGCCCACGGGCCAAAATAACCCAACCCAACTCAATGCCTCTGGATTACCGCCTTCTCTGAATCTAAACAGCTAACGTAGATCTGCAACTATTGTTTAAACAAAATGTGACCTGCTACTTTGACCAATTGGAACCTAGTATAAAAAATGTGATTACATGATTTATTTGCATCTCAGTATAAAATATGTTTCTATGGGATGGTAACTGTAACTCTGTATAAAAATGCCACAATTTATAGAATTTTCGCCGTGATACCCGTGGGTCTGGGCGAGTAACAAATGTAATAAATAAATAAATAAAATAAAATAAACTCGCCTCCAATTTGCCTTACCCTTATATCTCCCGATGGTCTGGCCCCTTGCAATGTACATCACTTCCGTTTGACCTCTCCCGCCCTCAAGACATAACAATAGCCCTTCTTGTATATCCCCATAACCTGTCTTCTGTTTCCCGTCATCATGTGATCCTCTGCTTCTGGGTCGGTCACTCTGGTCTGACGATATCCGCTGTCTACCTCCTTGTGTGAGGGGCATAGGGCAGCCACCCCCTGACACACTTCCAGACAAAAATAAGGTTCCATTCTCCTAACTGGTATACGGCGGCAAGATCAGAAACCCCAAGAGCTTCTGAAGAGTGCATGTCCCTCTAGAGAGTCCACTGGGAAAGCATTGCCTCAAGCCAACAAACTAGGATTACTCTATCCATTGTCCACTAGGATTTAAAGAAAAATCATGAACACTCAGGTGTGTATGTGTGTATATATATATATATATATATATATATATATATATATATAAAATGAGTAACACTTCAGGTATTCAAATATATTGCCAGACTCCTCCCATACTGTGGTTTACCTTCATTTATATTCACTGTTATTGCATGCCTTTATGGCGTCATCAAAACATAAATCTTGTTTTCCCCACCTCCCACGCAGTGCCGGATTAAACCCTTTGAAGGCCCCTAGGAGGTCGAAATTTCAGGGGCCACTCGAAACAAATTGTCTCCTAATATGTTTTTAATTTTCTGCACCACTTTGGCACTTCTTCTTTTCGGGCGTGGACATTATGGGTCTACAAAAGAGTGACGAGAAACAACATTTATGCTTTGTTCAAGAAAATGATTTTTTTTTTAAGTCTCAGCCAAAAATGCGTAAAAGTGCCTGAACAAGATAGATTTATTCTGTTACAGTAGAAATTAGACAGTAAAGTTAATCGAACTTCATTGTAACTCAGAAAAGCAAACTTAGTAACGCAGACATCGGGTACCATATATATATATATATATACTCGTCAGTTTTATCAAAGCTACTACTCGCGAATATTCTACTAGGGTCTCGAGTCGCCAGGAACTCACAACATACTAACTCACAGACAGCTTAGTTTCTGGAGGTTTCTCATGCGTGACTGTGCACCGCACGGTCTAGTGAGATAACATTGAACTACGCAGAGTGCACATCGGCTGCTAGATGGGGATGACCATCACTACTGTACATTACAGGTACGTAGTTTGCACCAGATTTCTTTTAACAAACTCACAGCTGCCAGAAGATGAGCTTTTAGGAGACAAACTGTTATGTGAATCTGATGTCTCTAGTTTATTTACTTTTTAAGTTGTTAATGGGTACATGACATTAATACAGTATTTTCTCTATACTCTATATAGTCTTTAATGTAAAGTTTTTGTTTCTTTCTTTGAGTTGATTAATTTGTTTCTATCTTTTGGAAACAGTTTAAGAAAGCCTGATTGTAATTTTCGTTCAAGAACAAATCAATATTATTTTGATCTGTTGTCATCGGGCCCCTAAAAGGAGTGGGGCCCATAGGCCGGTGCCTACTTTGCCTATTTGGTAATCCAGCACTGCTCGTGAGGGGTTATCAATGTTCAAAGGTTCCCAACCCCCTTTTGTGCTTACTGAGCAAGTAATGAACTAAACATTTTATACTCCTTCACTAATTCCCCAATTCACCTGTTTTTCATTTGCACAAGAAATTCTGTTCTAATCTTCACCGAATTATGGCCCATTCCTGAATTTCATTTGTGCAGGTAAACCATCTACTGCGATCACATTACCTCTTTAGTATACGCAATCATCCTCATGTGTTTGCAACAATTCCCCCAATTCCTTCTACAACATCACAGTTTCCTGCTTTATTTCTAGTGGGGCGAAGGAGGGGCTGAGGTCAGGGGCCAACCGTAGATGGGGGCAGGCTGGAGGGTTTGTTTTGTATTACCACTACTCCAGAATGGGGATAGCGCCTTGTACAACACCAGATTACCCCTGCCAATATGAGAGAAAACACAGTGAGACATACTGTGGTGGTATTGTAAGGCTTTTCAGATACTTCCTGATTTACTGCACACAAAACATCTCCTGCAACAGATATTGTGGCTGTGCAATGGGCCACTTCAGATGCCTGTTTCTCTTTATTGAACTGTGTCTACAACACCTGCAAACTCTTTCACAATTGTTACATGTCTCACTGCTTCTTCTACTGCCTCCAAATCCTGAGATCTATGTGGCACTAACTTCGGCCACCCTTTCAAAAACTCAACATACACCTTTACCATCCTCATCTCTGTAACTGGTCAGAGAACAGTAAATTGCTTTGTTTGTTTGTATAGATGTATTTATTTTTGCATTTATATAGCGCACACAAACCCTCGGGCATCAGGGCGCTTGTGGAAACCAGTTACATGTGGCCTGTAGGCAAAAAGAGTACAAGTTCGAAAAACATAACAACATATAGGTCTTGGAATCATAGTCAATACATACAGGTTACATAGCTCAGAGATGTTACATATGGTTGAGGGACATTTCGAGGGTAGAGTTATAGAGCGGGTACATGGATTAAGGAGGGTCATCCATTGTGGTGGAGTTTAAGCAAACAGCCAGGTTTTGCGGGCTTTGCGAAAGGCCCAGTAGGATTCTTCCGCTCTCAGAGCCGGTGGGAGAGAGTTCCATTGTTTTGCGGCCATGACAGGAAAGCTATTGCATCCAGCTCTAGTGCGTTTGAATTTGGGTTGCACCAGTCTGTGGGTTTAAGGCGTTCTAGTTGGCATCTCCATTTGGTGCATGACAATTTTTAAGGAGGGGCTGATTTTGAGATGCATCTGTGTGTGATAAGTGTGATGAAAAGGATTATTTGTCGGATAGGCAGCCAATGTACTGCTTTACGGGCATCAGATATGTGTTAATTTCTAGGTAGGTTCAAGGCAGCTCGTAGGGCATTATTTAGAATAGTCTGATGTTTACGTATATTGTGAGGATGTGCCAGTGAAGAGGGTGTTGCAATAGTCAAGCATTCGCGCCTACTACTGCCCGGGCGATCGTCGGGCAGCTATTCACTGAGAGATAAGGTCTAGCGTCATTGAGGAGTTTAGTGTAAGGGCCTGAGAGGGGAGGAGAATTTGGATATCGTCAGCGTAGTTGGTATACACAATGAGTCCAGAAGGTCAAAGAGAGGCTTAGTAAAGATGTTGTACAGAATAGGGGATACACATGACACTTAGGGAACTCCACAATTGATAGGGGCTGGGGCTGCATAAGTATTGTCAGAGAAGACTCTCATAACCTACCTTCTAGGAAGGAGGTTATCCATGATGCAGCTTCTGGGGAGAAGGCGGCAGCTGAGGTAAGGTGATGGCATAGTATGTTGTGGTTGACTAAGTCATAGCTGCAGATATGTCTAAAACGAGCAGAAGTGCCAGCTTACCTTTTGTCTCAGAATTCGTCCATTTGGTTTTTGAGATCAAGGAGTGCAGACTCAGTACTGTGACCCGGGCGGAACCCTGACTGTCGGACACCTAGGATGTGGTTTGATTCTAAATGATGTTGGATCTGGATGTAAGCTGCCCTGTCAAGTCTTTTCAGTAGGAAGGGTACTGTGGTGATGGGTCTGTCGTTATTAGGTATGGCTGGGCCAAGAGAGGTTTTTTTTAGGAGGGGAAGAACCCACGCTTCTTTAAGGCTGGGTGGGACCTTACCTGTTGCGAAAGAGGCGTTGATGAATTCAGTGATGATTGGGGTTAGTGTTTCGGCACAGTCTTTAATGAATGGGGCTGGGCAGACTTCTCCTTTACATCTGGAGGGCTTAAGGCTTTTGAGGTTGTTCTGGGTACCCTAGGTGGAAATTTTATTAAAGCTGAACCTCTGGTGTCGTGGGTGTCAAGAGTAAGGATGTGGTTGGCTGGGATGTTCTTGCAGGAGTGTTTAAGGCTGGTTTGTTTGGCGAGTATTTTTTTCTGAAGCATGCCGATTTTATGTAACATAGCATTCTGTACGCTGGTACACCAGGCAGAGTCTTTAATCTGGGTGGAGACTTGGGGGACTGGGGTTTCCAGTTCTCTGATTATGGTGAATAGTTCTCGCGTGTCTGAATTGGCATTGGCTATTCTTGTGTTGAAAGTGGAGGCTTTGGCACTAATGATGGCTTGTTTGTATTGTTTAGCCAGGATGGTGAATTTCTGTTTGATCTTTTTTTAGTTTTGAGGTCCGCGAACTCCTGGGAGTACCAGGAGTTAGCATGAGTTGTAGGCTTTGTTTTTCTTTTGTGGTAGAGGGGCAATAGTCAATAGAGGCAGTTAGTGTGCTGGCATAAAGATCTGCTAAGATTTGTGGATCTGAAGCGTTAAGGAATTGGGGTTTGAGAGCGTCAAGGAGGGGTAATACATTTTTTTTGGTGAGTTTTCTGGAACTGTGGGCCAGAGACGGTGGTAGCCGCTTGGTGGGGGGGTTTGGTGTGCACAGCAAGAGGGATGGAGAAGGCAATGATGTGATGGTCAGACCAGGGACAGGGAGTGTTGGATTCTATAGAGATATTGTAGTTGAGATCTGCTAGCCAGTCAAGAGTTTGTCCTTTAATGGGTTTAGGTTTGTTGATTCGTTGACAGAAGCCTAGAGCAGTTAGTGAGTTGGATAGAGAGGTGACGTGTAGGTCAGTAGGATAGTTGAGGCCTAGATTAAGGTCACCTAGGAGGGTCACTTGTGAAGTGAGCTTTATGTTGTGGCCTAGTGTCTGGAGAAGGTCTTCCTCGAAGGAGTTGATGGCGCCTGGAGGGCGGTAGACAATATAGATAGTAATGGTATTGGTAGTAGTGCTGGTCAATTTTAGTGAGAGGATGTCACAGGGTTCGTTAAGTGAGATGTTGAGTTCCCTAATGTGTATGTGGTCTTTGGCTATAAAGGTGGTTCCTCCACCTCTGGAGTTAAGTCTATCGCTCCTGAAGAAAGTGTAGCCTAGGGGGACTGCTAGTGATAAGGCCGGGCCTGAGGCTGTGTGTAGCCAAGTTTCAGTGACTGCTAGGGCGTCAAGGTTGTTCACTGAGAGAAGGTCATGGATCGCCAGAGCGTGGGCAGGGAAAGAGCGTGCGTTGATCAGGGCTAAGTTGAGAGCAAGTTTGGTGGGGTTGTTTGTTTGTCCCTAGATCTGAATTAGGCAAGGCCGAGGTAGTGAAGGTAGAGTGGTCGGTAGACAAATTGGTGGCGGGAATAGTTTTGAACAGAGGTTGTACCCTTGGAGATAACACGACAAGGGGGGTAGTGTCTAAACTAGTCAGGCTAGTATGTGAATATAAAGTGGTTAGATCTCTGTTGGCGGTGTGAAGAGGGGATGCATGAGGTGTTTTAGTGGGAGGGGTGGCATGGGTAGCTAGGCTGTTCCTGCTGGGGGTGGAGTTGTGAGGGGTAGGGGAGGTGACTGCACCAGAGTTAGAATAGGTAGCAGTTGTGGAGGCAATAGGGCACATTGTAACAGTTGTGGTGGCAACAGGGCACATTGTAACATTTGTGGCAGCAACAGGGCACATTGTAACATTTGTGGCGGCAGTAGGGCATATTGTCACAGTTCTGGCAGCATTAGGGCACAAAAACAGCAGTTGTGGAGGCAATAGGGCACATAGCAGTTGTGGAGGCCATATGGCACATTGTAACAGTTGTGGCGGCAGTGGGGCACATTGTAACAGTTGTGAAGGCAACAGGGCACATTGTAACACTTCTAGTGGCAGTAGGGCACATAGCATTAGTTGTGGGGGCAATAGGGCACATAGCAACAGTTGTGGCGGCAATAAGGCACATAGCAACAGTTCTGGGAGCAATAGGGCACATAGTAGCCATTGCAGCAGTTTGAAGATCAGCAGGAGGAGCGGCTGCAGTGGTGGACGTCATGGTAGAAAAGATGGTGTGTGGATCTGGTTTTGTTGCTGAAGCATGGGTGGCAGTGTGACCGTTAGTAAGCATGGTTGCTGGATTGTCCTTGTGCATTGCAGAAGCCGAGAGAGGACTCCGGCCAGAGTCGGGGGGTCAAGGGGTGAATGTTCCACTTCTGGGGGTGGCAGCAACTTTTATTTTGGTGCAATTGGCGAGAGAGACTGTATGAGTACTAGGGGTGAGGGTAGTGTGGGCTTGATCAGCCAGCGTTAGTATTAGAGCACAAGCATACGCTACTGTGCTGGAGGGGAGGCTGTTACTGGAGGCAAAGCGGGTTTGTTCCCTCACCGGAGGATGTTTTGAAACAGTATGGGGCAAGGTTACTCTGTGTAAGCGGACAATCATGTTCCGTTTGGTGGGCTTGGTGACAGCGCTGGTGATCTTGTCTGGCTGCCAGTTCTTGGATGAGGCCTTGCGCATACCACACTGAGGAGACACGGAGACACCATTTGGCAAGGTGAGTCATTGAAGGAGTGGGCTCATATGAGAGTTGATATCCCATGTCGAAGGTGAGAGGACATGGGGATTGAGATGCTGCATTCTTCGGGGCAGATTCTGATTGTGGTCAAGTGTGAAGGGGATACGATTGTGTTGTACAGATGCATGTTTGGTGGTGGTGAGGTCTGTTGGTTGTTGGCATGCATCTTGGCATCAGTGTCATGGAGACATTCCACTGGTCAACTGACTGGCATAAGAGTGCAAGGGGCGCAGAATACACGTTTGGAAGAGTTTGAATAAGTGGGTCCCGAGCCTGCTTTGTAAAAAAGGCTCTGCTGCGTGTAGCAATTTACACGATGGGAGGAAGGGTGTTGGGTCGGGCAGCGACATGCAAGTAGCTGCTACCAGGTTAAGGACATAATGGGGGTTTTGGATGTGTCTTGCTAAGGGCCTTAACTGATGCTGCGGAAGTGTCCTCTGCAAGGGGGTGGCTCTTAACTTTCAGCAAGTGATCTCGTAGGGTTTGCATTGAGCGCTCCTCGCCAGACTTTATCTTCAGGATCTTACTTTCAGGGAGTTGGCCCACAGAATTCCACAGGCTTCACGGGGAGCAGCAGAGAGCTGCAGAGAGGCTCAGTGGCTTTGTGGTTCAGCCTGTGGGGAGAGATGGCTTCGCCTTCCGGCTTGAATGATCCAATGGCATTAGAGGTTATGATAGTCAATCGAAGGGCTGCTTCTTGGGTGGGGTTGCAGACCTGTGAAATCGGGCATGTCTGTGGCGGCCATTTTAGGAGATGTTGCAGTAGCTGCAGTGGCAATGGGGGGCAGGCCTTCTGTGCCCTTCTGGAGGTCCCAGGGCCTCGATGCTGAATGTGGTTGCAGCAGAGCTGCAGAGAGGCTCAGTGGCTTTGTGGTTCGGCTTTTAGGGACGGCCGGCTTGGCCTTCTGGCTCGGATGATCCAATGGTATTGAAAGTTGTGGCAGCCAATCGAAGGGCTTCTTCTTAGGTGGTTGCAGATCTGCGAAATCAGGCATGTCTGTGGCAGCCATTTTAGGGGATGTTGCAGGTTCAGTGGCCTTGTGGTTCGGCTTCTGGCTCGGATGATTCAATGGCATTAGAGGTTGTGAACAACTAAATGAATTTAATGAGTAGTGCGAGGAAGCTTACTTGTTATGCTATATTAGAGGTTCCCTCTTTCTACCGCTGTTTTTGGCTACTCCTCTTGAGCTGTTCCTAGTATTGAGATCTGTCCACTGCCACCTCTATTTCTTTGTGCTGCATTCGGTGCATCTTCAAAACATAAACATACATACTTCTTAACAATGGCTGCTTTGCACAAATCCTACTTTCGATAACATGTGTCAAAGGTATGAGGAAAACGATCCTCTCTATTTTCTGTAGGCGTTTCCTCTGTTGAGTCACATCACATGCCACCCTCCACGTTCGGTGGTCAACCCTCGCTTTGATTGTATTGTGGCAATGAGGCCACTTCATTTTTTCTTACATAATCATATGGTTGCTTGCAGCATACCCCAAGATTCCAGCAATGCCTTTACATCTATGCATGCCCCACTCGGCATTGACTCGCTTACCTGATGTTTACACATGCTGTGCTGTCCCTCTAACTGGGTTGAACAATGTCCTGGTCGGTCTGCTGTCTCTCCTCAAATTCCCTCAACAGTGAAGAAGGACTCACTGTTTATAGATGCTGAATCGTTACCCTGGCAACAAGCATCCGGATAGGTTGCAGGCTTGTTGGTGTCTGATTTTATTGAATATGGGCTTGCTTTCAGGTGGACTAAGCACTTTCCATGCCTAAAGCAATGCGCTCAGCTCAAGTGTTAAACTATTGGAGGTATAATGCCACTAGCTTAGATGCCGAGCTGTGTGATTTTAGATCCCAAATATGACAGACCTCGCTCTTTTTTTTGTTGCAAAAAATCCAATTATTCCACTTTGTCCTTCTAAGATAACTCTGAGAACTTTTAAACACTGGCTTTGTGGAAGCTTTATATACTTCGATTCCACAAAGCCAGTGTTTAGAAGTTCTCTGAGTTATCTTGGGACGATCCACCCCCAGGAACCGCCAACTAACTTCATTCTAAAATGTGCCAGACTGGCTATGATGGAAAACTGTTTCCTTTTCAAAAAACAAACGTACAAACAGAATAAGGGTGTTAGTATGCGTGCCACCTTTGCCCTGGATGTAGCCAATCTATGTACAGCAAAAACCAGTTCTCCGAGCAGCTCCAAGTGTGGAAGAGATACATTGACAATGTTTTCTGCATTTGGAGGGGCTCGGTCAATTAAGTTTCCCCAGTGAGTGAACACATGTGACAGCAACATTAGGTTTTCTATAAAATGGGACAAAGATTGTACACTTTTTGGATATGAAGATCTGTAAAGATAATGGTGGGTTAAGAACCACTCTTTTTAGAAAACCGACAGACAACAATGGTCTTTTGCATTACAATAGCTTTCAACGAGAAGGATTAAAGACCAATCTTCCAAATGGTCAATTCCTCAGGATTCAGAGGAATTGTACAAATAAAAAAGATTTTGTAGTGCATGCGGACCAACTTAAAAGAAGACTGCAGAAGAAGGGGTACCCACGTAGACTAGTGAGCAATAATTATTAAAGTCCAGCCAACACAGACAGTAAGATTTTTCTCACCACAAAAATGAAAACAACAAAGGACATACTAATCTGTGTCACCACGTTTAGCCCAGTGAGTAATGCCATAAAGAAAATCATTCATAGAAACTGGCACCTGGTCAAACAAAGTGGCTCTTTGGCCAAGAAACCAATGTTTGCCTTCAAGAAGTGCTTCAATTTGAGACAGAAATTGGTCCACACGTGAAGAAACGCCGGGAAGAACCTACAGTGCTAAATATGTGGGGGCCACTTCCCATTACAGGACATTATAAATGCAGCACATTTTTGCGTGTCAATTTACAGACACTAAACAAGTTTTTTTTAGCATGGACACATTAAATGGGAGTTAGAAACACATACTGTCGGACAGAAATGCCATCTACATCATGTGCCCCTGCAAACTAATCGTCAAGGAAATAACCCACCTGCCCAATGAAACAACAAGTATATGAACACAGGTCTTGCATCAGAAACAAAGTGCAGGACAAACCATTGGTAGAACATTATACCAAGAAGGGTCACACTGATAATTACATATTGTGGGTTATTCTACAAATGCTGATGCCCCACCCACATGGGGGCAATCTAGCAGAATAACTATACAATATAGAACAAAGATGGATTTATCGCTTGGAAACAGTAAATCATAGTCTGAATGTTGGGGTTCAGTGGAAGAATTAGATTGTGTGCTTAAAAAAAAGAGCGAGGTCTGTCTTGTTTGGGGATCTAAAAAAATATTTCCTCTCCCTGTGTTGTACCACACACAGCTCAGCATGTAAGCTAGTGTATTATGCCTCCAATAGTTTAACACTTTAGCTGGGAACAAGTATATAAAGCTTCCACAAAGCCAGTGTTTACAAGTTCTCAGAGTTATCTTAGAAGGACAAAGTGGAATAATTGGATTTTTTGCAAAAAAAAGAGCGCGATCTGTCATATTTGGGATCTAAAAAATTCTCTTACTGTGGTTTCCATCTACCGGCCTCCTGGTCAAATCACCTAATTTCTCTCTGAGTGAGCAGACCTCTCCTCTTCCCTCCTGACCTCTACCACTCAACTCCTCCTCTTCAGTGACCTCAATATACATTTAGACTTTCCTTACTCCTCCTCTGTACTCTTCCGTGACCTCTGCGACTCCCTCTCTCTGTCCATCCTCCCCTCTGGCCTGACTCACTCTGCAGGGCACTCACTCGATGTCTTGATATCCTCTGAATTCCCCCTCTCCATCCCTCTGACCACTCCTCTCTCCTGGAGCGATCACTCCCTCCTCTTATCTCTCCCTCTCTTCCCCCCAAGCCTACCCCAACACTGCCACCTACCTTCTCGGACATCCAGCCCATGAAGCGTGTCAGTTGAGGCTTTTGCTACCACTTTCTCTCCCCCCCTGCACCTTTGGCTGTCTCACATCCTGACACAGCCCTGTCTCTGCTCTACTCTCCAATTTCTGATACGCGTGATGCTCTTGCCCCTGTCATGAGAATCTGTTTGAAGTCCAAAGCCAAGTGCAATTCCTGGTATGACTCTGACCTAGCTACACTTAAACGTAAGTGTAGGGCGGCTGAGAGGAAATGGAGGACTTCCTGTTCATCCTCTGACAAACTGGCCTGTCGCCTGCTACAAAGGCAATACCGACTCTCTGTCCTCACCAAGAAGAGAGTCCACATTCAAGCTCATGTCTCTGCGGCATCTAACAACTTGGCCGAACTCTTTAAAATCTGTAAGGAGCTGGCCAACCCGGCTGCACTCTCTACCCCTCCTGTTGCCTCCCAGGCTCTGTGCAATGCCCTTGCGTCTCACTTCATTTAAAAAACCCAGGACATCCTGTCCACCCTCTCCACCCACAACCTTCCGCTCCCTTATCCATCTGTGCCTGTTGACCCTCCTTTAGCCACCCCCCCATCCTTCTCGTCCTTTCCTCTTTTCTCCCCTGACGAGGTCGCTAGACAAGTCCGATCTATGAAAGCCTTACCAAAACAGGTTCATCCCTGTTCCTCTAAACGCATCAAGGACCACATTGACACCCTCGCTCCGGCCCTTGCTGATTTTTGCAACCACTCGTTTGCCTCGGGTTCTTTCCCCTCCACTCTGAAGCACTCCTTTGTGCATCCTCTTCTCAAGAAACCCACAGCTGATCCTTCTTGTCCAGCTAACTATCACCCGATTTCCATTGCTCCCTTTCTGGGCAAAATCCTGGAAAATTTGGCAATCTCTCAGCTTAAACTTCATTCCAATTCTGTTGGATGTCTCCATGACCACCAGTCTGGCTTCAGAGCTGCCAGAAGCACAGAAACTGCTCTCCTGAACATCCGTGAAGATCTGCTCTCCAACCTTGACTCTAACATTCCCTCAGTTCTCATCCTCCTCGATCTCTCTTCTGCCTTAAACACGGTCAACCATACCATCCTGCTCAACCGTCTCTGTGAAAACCTGGGTATCACTGATCAGGCTCTGGCCTGGCTGACCTCTTTCCTCTCGGATCGACCCTCCCAAGTCCAACTTGGGTCCTTCCTTTCATCTATCTTCCGCTCTGCCTGTGGTGTTCCCCAGGGGTCTAACCTCTCGCCATGGCTTTTCAACCAACACCTGGCATCTCTCGCCCACTGCATTGCCACTTCCTGCTCAAATTTCCAGTGCTACGCTGATGAAACAACTCATTTTCAGGCTGCCCTCTGCCACCTCCTCTCCCATCTCTGATTGCCTAACTGCCATTCAAGATTGGTGTGCCTCCAATGATCTTTGTCTGGATGCCAGCAAGATGGAGATCCTCCTCATCGGCACACCTTCACCATCCTTTCCCCTCACTCTCTGGACGGCCTCCCTTGGCCCTGCTCCTACCCACACCTGCGAGGCTAAGAACCTCGGGGTCATCTTTGACTCCACCCTTTCCTTCTCCGCCCACATCTTTGAGGTCTCTGAAAAGTCACATTTCCTACTGCACCTCCTCAGAGGTACTCTGCCTTTCCTCTCCTTCCCCGAGAAGCTCATGGTATCCCAAGCTCTGGTTCTCTCTAGCTTGGACTATTGTAACAGCCTCTTTCTAAATTTACCTGCCTCTACTCTCCTCCCTCTGCAACTAATCCAGAACAGGACTGCAAGACTTGTCCTTGGCCTCAAGCCCAGGGATCGTATCTCTCCAGCTCTGAAATCTCTCCATTGGCTCCCAGTGGATGCAAGGATTAAATTCAAAACCCTCTGCATTGTCCACAAGGCTTTCTGGGGCCTGGGTCCAAAATACCTTCAGTTATTCCTCCGCAAATACCTCCCCTCTCGAGCTCTTCGCTCCTCTAACTCCAACTCTCTCAGGGTCAGTTGTTTTTCAAAGAAACAAGCTGGGGGTAGATCTCTGTCTTTGGCTGGGGCCTCCCTCTGGAACAGCCTGCCTGCCACTCTAAAACTTGAGAACCATCTCCGGTTCTGGAAGCACCTCAAAACCTTCCTCTTTGTAACGCTCACCTGAATCCCTCGGAGGCGCAGGTCTGGGCTGGGGGTTCTCGGAGTCTTCTAGGGTCACGCGCAGGCCTCGAATGCCACCCTGGAAAGGCCCTTTCCTCACTGAGATCTTGATCCGAAGGGTGAGGTGTCTGCAATTAGGAGATCAAGGGGTTAATAAGGATATATAAGCCTGACTGGGCAAGCTGACTCCCCTTCCTGGTACTCCCCAAGTAGTTCGTAGGCCAAATGTGCTCACCTTATATAGGTGAAAGCGGAGCTCTCCATCCTGTGTCTGTGCAGGGGTGCCGAAGCCAGTTACTTCACTGGTTAATTGTCCAGCCTCTTGGTTGCAGAGGATGAAGATTTGGAGCTAGGCCGTCGTTAGCAGCACGAACGGCGGTTGCTTAAATATGGAGGTCCGGAGAGCGATGGAATGGCGAAGGTATTGCAGGCAAGTAAGTAGAAAATGTCAATTCGAAGTTAAAAGCACTTCTTAATGTCTCTTTTCCTTTTTCAGGTTGCAGAAGCAGCTGGGTAGAAAAATAGATGTCGAGGAATGCGCCGAGGAGTGAGAAAGATGAGAGCTGCCCAAAACACGTGCGTATAGATGGTGTTTTGTATTTCTTAATGATGCCCTTTTGTTTTGCAGATGCGAGCAGCAGCGTCGGCGGAGGCGAGAAGAATGCAGCGCAGGTAAGGAAAGTTTCACGGTGGTTACTAACCAATGTCCTTGCTTCCACAGGGTGCCGAAAAATGGAAAGCTGCAGCCCGTGGCTTGAGATGCACCGATGGACTGGGTAAGTGCTGCGCTGGTTTTTATCTCGTGCTAACCTGGTGTTCTTTTCCCTTCTCAGGTGCTGCAGAAGACGAAGATGGTATTTCAGAAGGTAAGATCACGGATTTCTCTTCCCTAGATGCAGAAGTTGAAGAATCTCTGGAGCTGACACGGTGAGCGTCCTGCTGCTATTGCAGAATAACGCGAAGCACGTTGCTCTGATCGGGCGTGGTTTAAATAGTCCTACTGGAGTGCTTAGGTGTCTCCTTCCACAGCAGCCTCGCCCAGGTAAGAAGTCCCGGCTTCCAGAATAGTTCCAGTATCCAGTCCCAGGGAGTGGTGCTGGCCACACCCAGAAGGTAAAGTAGTTCCAGCCATGGATGGATGAGGATTTCATCCTGCAGGTGAGTGAGCAGCATGGTCTGCAGCCGGTAGGTCCACCCAAGCACCATTCCTTACATCATGAGCCCGGCACGTCCTGTGCCGGGACTGGGTCCCCTTATGAGCCTGGCGCCACTGGCGCCAGGACAAGGTCCATAAGGCCCCTATGGGAGCCGATGGGTGCCTGGAAATGAAGTTGTGACCCAGCTTCCGAGGCAGTTGGGCTAAACCTGACTCCTTGGAGGCTGCGGTCATGACACTCTTTTCTTCTGCCTTCGCTCCTCCTGTCCCCTGCTGATCTGTTCTCTCTTGGCACCATGCACCTGGCCACCCTCTGTCCTCCAGGCCCAGGTACCTGCTCACCCTGCCACCCTCCCGCACTGCCTCCGGGTTACCCCTTGCACTGGGGTCTGTATCAGTACCCATACAGCCCCCCCTTTTTCTTCCTGCACTTATCAGACCTTCCCTGTCTGCTGCCTTAAACTTAGCACTTGTAAATTGCTGGCTGCACTACCACTGTTTGCTGCCTTTATCATTTATTTATTGTTATTTATCTGTTTCTCCTCTGCTTCGCACTTTCCACTTCTCCCCCCTTCCATGCACTTTTCCCCTCCCCCTCTCCCATGCACTTGCGCGTTCTCAATGTCACTGGGCCTAGTAAGATCGCAGTTTTATTCTCCCCTGTTCCCCTCCCTTGCTTTGTCGCTCTCTGAAACACTTTTGTACGAGCGCGATAGAAATAAAATATCAATATCAATTGTACCACACACAGCTCGGCATTTAAGCTAGTGCCATTATACCTCTCATAGTTTAACACTTGAGCTGAGCACATTGCTTTAGGCATGGAAAGTGCTTAGTCCACATGAAAGAAAGCCCATATTCAATACAAATCAGACACCAACAAGCCAGCAACATATCCTGATGCTTGTTGCCAGTGTAACGATTCAGCGTCCATAAACAGTGAGTCCTTCTTCACTGTGGAGGGAATTAGAGGAGAGACAGAGGACAGACCCAGACGTTGTTCAACCCAGTTAGAGGGACAGCACAGCACGTGTCAACATCAGGTAAGCCGATTCAATGCGGAGAGGGGCATGCATAGATGTCAAGGCATCGCAGGGGTCTTGAGGTATGCTGCAAGCAACCCATATGATTATGTAAGAAAAAATTAAGCGTACGCATTGCCGCAATACAAAGCGAGGGTTGACCACCGAACATGTAAGGGTGGCATGTGATCACTCAGAGGAAACACCTACAGAAAATAGAGAGGAGCGTTGTCCTCTGCAACCACTAATACCAAAAAAATGTATGGGAAGTGGGGTGATAAACAGCCACGACCCATAACACATGTAATAACAAGTAGGATTTGTGCAAAGTAGCCAGTGTTAAGATGGCTGTATGTTTATGTTTTGCAGATGCACAACAAAGAAATAGAGGCTGCAGCGGACAGATCTCAATACTAGGAACAGCTCGAGAGTACTAGCCAAAAACAACAGTAGAATGAGGGAACCTCTAATACAGCATAACAAGTAAGCTTCCTCGCACTACTCGTGAAATTCATTTAGTTGTTAGAAACACTCTCAGTGGCTATCAAGACACTTAAGAAGTGTGATTGTTTTGCCATTACAGTTACAATCAAAGACAAAAGGGTCCTCAAAGAGTAGGAGCTATATGTCTACTGGAAGAGGCATAGACCGGTTGAACAGTTTAAGGTATGGAAGGGGCTTGTAATACCTTTATGAGAAATTAGGATTCCAACACAGACCTGTGGAGTACAGGCATTAATAGTCTTGCCCCTTTATTCTTGTATTCACAGGATAGAGTACATATAAAAAGACCAGGCCACAGAAAGTCCTGGCAGAGAAGAAGCATAAGCTCCATGTATGACTAAGTAACAGGCACGCACTTCTGATAAGAGATTAATTCATGATAGAATTGTGTTAGTTTATATATTACATTTGAAATAATAGAGTGCAAACGGAGTTAAAAATTCAGACCTATTTGTTTGTTTTGATTGCAGACACCTTTGAATACACATTTAAAGCTGGAGTGGTACATCAATTGAAGAAGGCCTGAGCAGTAATTAGTCTTAACAGTCAGCTAACGAGAACCGGCTGAAACACGTGTTGACAGACAGTCAAAAGATATATATATCAATTAGATTAGTTTTGTGTATTTAGTAATGGTAGATTTATTATGTTAGTAGTCCTGGTTGTATGATTGAGGGTGGGAGAGTGAAGTAAAGGTGAATTGTACAGTAGGGAACAAACGTGTATGAATTGGGGGAATACACATTATTCAGAAAGATAATATTGGGTGTCTTTTGAACTACATGTAACAAAATGTAAATATCTGTATGATAAAATGGTTTTAAGTAAATACATTGAAGGACATTAATTGTGACAACAAATGGGGAAAGAGATATCATTTATTGAGTGCTGATTTCTGTTTTGCACTAGTAGTTTTGATCACAGTTCTTTTTTGTGCTATTTTAGAATAACCTGGGAGATCAGAACCTTACCAGGTACCCTTATATAGTATTTATGAGGAGTAGAAAGACTGCCATCAACAAGGAAAGGGGGAGCAGAAGGATATCAAAATTGACTGGGAGAGTTGGGGGAGGGGTAAGCAGAGTGAAAGTGGAAAAGTGTGGCTAGTACAGCATGCTTGTAAGGAATATATTGATAGGCCCAACATGGGTGAGGGTAATAATGTTGGAAAGATGGGTATGGTAATGATGGTGTAAGAGAAGAGAGATGGGGAGAAAGGGGGGTTCAGAAGGCGAGATGAAGATAAGTGGAAGCACAGTTATAGCAGACAGTTGAAGCAGGAACAGAACAGGTGAGCAAGGGTAGGTGTTAAAAGAGAAAGACGAGGGCATTGAAAGAGGCAGTTGGCCCATCGATAGCAGGGGACAAGTCTGGTAAGCTGTAGCGAGGACAGCAGAAGAGAGTGTAGCTGGGTAAACTGTGGTATGAGTAAATATAGTGAAATGGTAAGAGGAGACAGGACAGAGACTGCAGGAAGGACGAAGGAAGACCACAGATAGCAGGGGTCACAGAGTGGCTAAGATTAGAGGAGGCTGAGTGATGGAGAGTAGAGAAACAGGAAAGAGAAGAGGGGTCAGAAATAGAGAGGGAGTTGAGGGCACCCATTGATAGGAGACAACATGAGCATGGTGCCACAGGCGAGTACAGATGAATGGTAAAACAAGGAGTGGGAAAAGAGGTATGCTAGAAGAGTGACCTGGCCTTACAGTGGAAAGGGAGAAGATGGGTGAGTGGAGGTAAGAACGAAAGAAGAGAGGGAGGCTGGGTTAAGCTGTAGTACTAGGGTAGAGAGGGTTAGGTGCTAATAGGAGGAAGACAAAAAAAGGAACAGAGATATGAAATTATACATACCTGAAGAAGAGATGAAGCGTTTAGCAGTAATCACCATAGATTCTTAAAATGCTTTTGAAAAAGCGAACTTGACATTTTTACGGAATCTTTTTTAAAGAATAGGATTGATAAAGGAAACCCGCGAGGGGAATGTAGGCATTGTATAAAGCAATAACTGCCAATATACTTTGCTACAATGATCAAGAGAGCTTTAATGTTCCAGAAGGAACAAGGGAGTATGTTTAACCACTCCCAGAGATGATTTAAAATTACTAGGACATTAAATGCCACACCCAACAAATGTAGAATTCAAAAAGGAATTAACCCGGTTCTTTGTGAATATTAACATGCAAACAAAACTAAAATATTTGAAAGTCTATTAAATCATACACAATATTCTAGAATCTGCTCCAGTTCTCATTGAGGCACAAGACTCCTGAGAAATGATACACAAGTTTTGCAATTCAAAATGTTTAAAACATTTACTTCTGAAGACCAAGTACAATGAAACAGACCTGGCTATGGATTTGGTTGCGAAATAGAAATGCTACAGTAGCTACACACTCCTGTATGGGAAAACGTACAATTGCCAAATGGATATGAAAATAAAAGCAATTACTGAAAATGAAAAATAAATAAAGAAGTGGGCAACTCTTCAAACATCAGAATTACCATGTCCAAACGTGGCTAAAAGAGAACATATCTGCATTTCAACACCTGCAACTACCTCTCTTGTAAAACGCTGAGTGTAAGAACATAACTCAAGAGGCAGACATTTTAGTTATTTAATTTATTTCTTATAAGGTGCTACATGCCCGTAGGCCTCAGAACGCTCCAAGAGAAGGATGAGAGAAAGAACAAATCTGAGAACTAATTAGAAAATCTATTTGTGTAGATTGAAGAGTAATGTCTTCACTTGTTTCTTAAAGACAGACATTGATAGAGATGTTTTAATATTAAAAGGCAATGCGTTCCATTTACGTGGATCACCAAAGTTTTTTTAGACAAGTTCTTGGCTGGATAAGCTGGAGAGCATCAGAAGAGGGTAACACTCTGCATTATGATTTCCTCACCAATCTGTTAGTGAGGTGTTGTGGCATGTCAGCATTCTGGCATTTATAGGCAAGGGACAAAATGTTATGCCGGATTCTCTGCCTCACCAGAAGCCAGTGAAGTTTCTTCCTAAAGGTAGTGACATGGTCCCATCTGGCCAAGCCAAAACTGCCCTCACAGCTCCATTCTGAACAGTTTTATAGCCGTTTCAGTTACCCTTGAGATGTCCCAATCAACAAACTGTTACAATAATCCAATCATGAGTTTAATCATGAGGATGCCTGAAGAGATCTATTAGAAAATGTAAGGTATGGTCTGATCCGATGTAGTAGTTTAATAACATGTCCAAAGGATGAGCGGATCTGAGAGACCTGTTTTTTCAGTCATTGAGGGCTAGTGAGTTGAGTGCCATCCAGACTTGGATTTCGGCATAAATACGATTCACTGCCTCTACATCCTCCAGATAGCTACCATAGAGCTAGAAGAGGATCTGGGTGTCCTCAGGAAGCTATATATAAAGAGTTAATAATGAAAAGACATGTATCACAATATACAGACATTTTACAAAGCAACAAAAGATGTGCCAGGGAACTAGCAACTAAAAAGGAAGAACTAGTTTGGATGTACATGTTTTGGCCGTGGCACAATTGGTCGGGCCGAATTGACCGCGGTCAAAACTGCCCTGTTTTAAAATGAAATGAAGAAAGGGATAAAATGGATCAGTGACGCGTGGGAACGGTGGGCAGAACTACCAGCCATTACAATACAAGAAAGCAACCTGGGTGAAAAAAGGGATATACATGAGCAAGAGTCAGACCCAGAGCAAAAGCACAATTTGGGAGTCTGTATTATTCCAGATTGACCAAAATTCAGGTGGTAAATGTACGATTTTAATTATTTTATAGCTGGGGCTTGTTCCTGTGGAATTACTCATCTAAGGATTAAGTAAACGTGATGTTTGTTTAAAAATAAAGTTTTATGGGGGCGTGGTTTGGAGCCGCTGAAAGTGGCATGTCTCCTTAGGAGCTCCTGGCAGCTGTGGTGCACCGGACGGAATAGTGCCGGCCCATCGCCCCGTTTTCACCTGGAATTGGGCAAAGTTACGTCTGAATGTCTGGGGCAGACACCCCCTGACAAGGCTGGCTGAAGAATGGTGTTTTCACCATCTCTGAGTCTCTATGCTCGCCGAGGGCTCGGACCACTAATTGTGGAAAATGGCAGCCTTCACAGAGCAACTCGGGCCCCGACAGGGGGGATGGGCGAGCATAATCTAGCAGCCCAGAGCGCCCATCGCTGCTGCCTGACATAGCCAACCTCAGCTCCCTGCCAACGGAGCTGAGTCCAGCAACGAGGAAGCAAGCTGAATCCACCCGCGGGCCACCTATCTGCCTACTCCTCCTTCCACCCTGCAGAACTCCCACCCGTGAGGGGGCGGACCACAGCACGGAGCTGCGCACCGTGAGAGAGCCCTTGACTTCTGCCTCTGGCTGCTCTGGACCCCAGCCTCCTGCGACCCCCGGAGCGCCGCTCACCCGCATCTCCCGAGACAAAGCCAAGGAGCCGGCGAAACGCGAGGAGCACTGCTCCCTTCATAACGGACCCACAGAAGCGAGAACCGAGGTGAGTGGAGGGGGTGGGGGCTTGGCCTGAGTTGCTGACCACCTCCACATTGGTGGCGGCCCCTCCTTTTCTTCCCAGCATCAGCTAGTCACGCTGTCCCAAGCCCCTCTACCAACTACACCACCTGCACCACAAGAGGCCGGGCCCACGAAGCTTAGCCCACTCCAGGGGGCCTGCACAAGATTTTGCCACACCACATGCAGCCCCGACAGGCCCGGGGCTGCAGAGGCAGCAGACTCACCAAATTGCCAGAACTGGGTCAGTTCTAAATCACCATCGCACATCCCAAGAGCGGGCCCCCCCCGCCCCCACCCAGGAAAAAAACCCTTGCTGAGGAGTCTGCCTTATGGACTGCTGGGGAGCGCTGCTGGTGACCCCTAGTAGCGGGTAGCCGTCGAGAGTGCAGGCCCACGCACCTCATCCAGCCTTCGCCCTCCGGAGTACGCTCCCCCCATTACCAAAGGGAGAAACTTATATATGCCCATCCTGGCAGAGCTGCCCCTGCATCATTAAGCCAAAGAGGGAAACGCCAGCAGCATCTCGAGGCTCGGGGGCACCATAAACCCAACTGCCAGGGTTGCACACCCCTGCCCCTTCTCCCTTTATTTTCTTTCACCACGACAGAGGACTTGAGCGCAGACCCCTGAGGGTGCAAGCCACAAGCGACCATCCTCCGGCACCCACCACCATGCTACCACACCTCCGGGAACAATGGCGAAAAGCGGGAAAGCTTCCAAGCAGGTGGATATTGCAACCCTAATGAGCGGAGCAGCTGCAGAAAAAGCAAAGAAGGGGGACCTGCTAGGAGAGCTATCCGCAGGCTGCAGCCCCCCAGTGCAGGCTCCGGACTCAACACAATCAGCTACCAAGTCAGACCTGAGAGACCTGCTATCCGCCCTGACAAGGGAGATCCAAAAGGGCACCGAGGAGGTTACACAGAAAATTAACTCCCTTGACAAGCGGGTCGTGGTGGTAGAATCCCGAGCAGCCGAGACTGAGACCGAACTCTGTGACCAGAAATGTGAATGGGAGAAGGGGCAGAATCACAGCGCTTGAGGCAAGATGCAAAGCACTGGAGGCTAAACAGGAGGATGCGGAAAACAGATCGCAACAAAACAATATCCGCCTCTGCGGGATCCCAACCTCAATCCCAGACACAGATTTGAAAAGCTATGTGTTGGAACTGTTCAGATTTATCTTCACCCTTCCAGACGAAGCCCCATTGGAGCTGGACCAAGTACACAGAACGGTCCCGAAGTGGTCGTTCCCCTCCCCACTGGATGTCCTCATAAGGGTGCACTTCTATCAGATCAAGGAGGATATTATGCGGGAGGCCAGAGCGATGCACCAAATCATCTTTCAAGGCTCCACAATCCTACTTCATCAGGACTTAGCAAACGCAACCCTCCAGAAGCAGAAAGTGCTTAAGGTGCTGACGGACTGGCTCTGGGAACGGAAAGTCCCATACCGCTGGGGCTTCCCAACATCTGTAAGATTCACTTGGGAAGGAGCCAACCGGGAGATTCACTCCCTAAAGGAAGCAGGTGGGTTGGGGGGCCTGGAGGGGGGCCTGGAGGAATCGGATGCTGAAGAAACAGCCCGAAACGCACCCGGGGACCTCCTGGACCAGAGTGAGGCGAGGGTGTAAGATCCGTGCCCCTCCCCCCGTAGGAATGCAGACTCGGAGGGTGGGGGGGGGGTCGGAGTGGAACACCCACTAGGGGTGGAGGAGCACAGTGATCCACACAGGATCAACAAGGTTGCGGGCCCCAGGGGTCCCTTACCTCTCGAAACACCCATCCCTGTGTCCTAATTCTGTCTTGCTCTGTCACATCACAGCTTACGCGTTGGGCCCAGTTGGCCAGTTGATAGGTGCACCTGCACTGCCAGTTACCCTGTTTAGTAGGATGAGTTCTATCCTGCTAGGTTCGATGGGGGGAATCTATAGGGGGAGGAAGGGGAAGAAAGGTACTAGAGAAGAACAGGAAGGGTGAATTCACCCGCCCTCTGCAGATAGCCACACAACACGGATCGCCATCAGCAAAGAGCACCCTTGCACAACAGACAAAAGGCCACCACACACACGGTCCATATCAGCCCCAGGTCCGCCAGTTCCGGAGCCACGCGAATTACCACCCCTTACCAGGATGACTGACACTCACAACATTGTAATCCTCACCTGGAATGTGCAGGGCCTTAACTCCCCAAGAAAGTGCAGATCTGTGGAATATAGACTGGAGCAACTAGCAGGAGACATAGTCTTTCTTCAGGAGACCCATCTACTGCGGGCTGACGAAAGCCGAATTAGATTTAAAAGGTTCAAGAAGGCCTTCTTTGCGTCCTCCGGAGAGAAAAAATGAGGGGTAGCAATTCTCCTGAGTGACAGAGTCCTCCTAACTAAGATCACGGTCAAAAGATATCCGGGGGGCAGATTCCTGCTACTAAAGGGGTTATTTGTGGAGCAGCCCATCACCATCATGGCACTGTACTGCCCGAACACCGCCCAAACAAATTCCTCACTAACCTGATCCCTAGTATCCTGACATTTAAGGAGGAATTCTTCATCATATGGGGAGACTTCAACCTGGTCCCCAACCCACAAATAGATAAAACCCAGGCACCCACCAACTCTGACTTCAGGCAAGCACTATCGCTGGCTAAGCTCCTGTGGGAAGCCCATACAATTGAGGCATGGAGACTGGCCAACGGGAGTGCAAGGGATTACACCCACTACTCCGGGGCGCACGGAGGCTTCTCGCGAATTGACCTCTTACTAACCTCTAGCGCTCTGTTCCCCTGTTTAGACAAAATAGAGATCCACACACGCATGATCTCAGACCACGCCACAGTCTCCGCTAACCTCAGCATCTCGGGCCAGGCAAACAACCCACAGCGGCAATGGAAACTGCATGACTCCATACTGCTGGATGACAGCATTAGAAGGAAAATCGGGCAAACCATAGGGAACTACTTTAAGGAAAACGCACCCGTGGACACATCCTTAAGGGTAACCTGGGACGCTATGAAAGCCATGGTCAGGGGCTCCTTAATTAGCGCCCGGGCGGAACAGAGGCAGGTGTCAAACATTGCGGCAGCCAGGCTCGAAAAGGAGGTGAGGGTCTAGGAGGCAGAGTTGATATCCCATTGTTCTGAGAAAACAGAAAGGGCCCTTAAAAAAGCTAAAATCGCACTCGAGATCCACTGGGCTGACCGCACTGCCAAATCGTTGGCCTTCACTAAACAATTCTATTATAGTAAAGGAAACAAAGCAAACAAGATACTTGCATATAAACTTAAAAAACCCACAGCTGGAATAACATCTCAAAGCTCATAGGAGACGACGGCAAGGCTAAATACACTGAGTCAGATAAAATGGAGGAGCTAGTGAACCACCACAAAGCAATTATGACGGGCCGCCCCCGCTACTGGCGGACCTACCCAGATACCTTGGCCCCATCCACCCCAAAAGAAATCTCTGCTAACACAACTAGAATCTCCAATCACACCGGAAGAAATAACCAAATCCATCAAATCATTAAAGAACACGGCCGCGGGCCCGGACGGTTTTATGGCAAATTCTATAAAATTTACACAAACATCCTGGTCCCACACCTGACGGCCCTATTCAATTCCTTCCTAACTACAGGCACTGTCACAAACTCCATGGCGGAATCCTTGACAGTGCTTATACACAAACTAGGGATGGATCCCGAGCTTGCCTCCTCCTATCGACCAATAGCCCTAATGAACAATGACGGGAAAACATATTCGAAGGTACTGGCGGGCATGCTGGGGGCGATCCTACCGGATATAATTGATCGGGACCTAACGGGATTTATCCCAGGGCTGGGAACACATGACAATGTACGGCGTACGATCAATCTAATTGAGAGCGCCCACAAGACGGGGGAGGGAATGGCCGTAATATCATTAGATGCTCACAAAGCCTTTGACCGAGTGCACTGGGGCTATATCTGAAAGGTGCTGGGTCACTTTGAGTTCGGACCAAACTTCACCAAATGGGCTATGGCCAATTGCCATCACCCCACCACACATTTGCGGGTCAACAGCAACAAATCCGAAAGAATAAAAATGAACAGAGGCACCCCACAGGGATGCCCCCTCTCGCCACTAATCTTTGCTCTCTCCATGGAACCCTTTGCAGCCAGAATACGGCAGAACCCGAGTATAAAAGGATTGAGGGTGGGGGTCCATGAATACAAAATCGCCCTACACACGGATGACATCCTTGCAACCATAATCGACCTGGGCTGCCCCCTCGGCTCCTTTTGGAAGGAAATCGAGGAGGTTTCCGGGTTCAGGATTAACTTAGACAAATCAGCTGCCCTCCCAATAAACCTCTCTAAACAACAAAAAACGGCCCTCGGCCAAATATTACTGATTCCCTGGTCTACAAAAACCATTGAATACCTTGGGGTGCAACGTCCCGGGGACCCCTCCCGCCTATACTCAGAAAACTTCCTGCAGCTGTTCAGGGACTTCCGGGGCGACCTGAAGAACTGGGGGAATCAGGAAATCTTGTGGTTTGGATGCATCACTGCCATAAAAATGAACATAATTCCTAGGCTCCTGTACCACTGCGTCAAAATCAGAGTTGCTTTCCCTTCAGAGGAAAATACCTGTACTTGTCTGGGTGGGTGGGGGGAATAGGCCCAGAATAGCCAAAAGAATCATGACCCCTGAATGGGCCCTGTGAGGGCTGGGAGCCCCTGATGTAGCGATTGTAGTAAGATACGCTCACGCAGCCCAACTCTCTCATGCAAACACCTGGTCCAAATCATCGGGCCAGCCACTTTGGAAACAGCTAGAGGAGTCCTGGTGTCCATTCCCGTTGGCGGATCTGCCACACTTCCCACCTATAAAATCCCAGGGCACGGGAGGCCCCCTCTCAGCAAGTAGAGTAACCATGGAAAGCTGGAAGGCAGCATCGTGGAAATGGGGCGTCTGGGGAACAATAGGCCCATTAACCCCCATTTGGAATAACCCTGGGTTCTCCCCGGGTGGCTCGGCGAGAGGCTTCGAATCATGGAAGGTAGGGGGCTTACAAAGAGTCGCAGACTTTTTGTAAGGTGGCCTCCCCATAACATTTGAGAGATGCAAGGAAACGTTTGGGATGGGAGAGCCAGAGAGGTTCCACTACGCCCAACTCCGGCATTGGCTGTCACACAAAGAGATCAGGGAAAAGGGGTCCAGGGTCCTAACAGAGCTGGAGCTCTCGCTTCTGTCTCCCCCTCCAAAGGCAGAATCTTGATGCTACACCGCCGACTGAACAGAACCAATCCCTCCAAAAAAGAAAAATACATGCAAGACTGGGAGAGAGACCTGGGTAGAGAGTTAGACGTGGAGGAATGGGGGAAAATTTGGACCAGACTCCATAAAAGCACGTAATGTATCTTGAACAGAGAATGTGGCTATAAACTTTGCTACAGGTACTACATTACCCCAGAACAATTGCACAAAGCCAAGCCCGAAACCCTGGCGAACTGCTGGCGTGGGTGCAGAGAGCGGTGCTCATTGTTACATATGGTATGGTCCTACCCGAAGGCTGAACGGTAATGGAGGGAGGTAGTCGGTCACATCACCTTTGTCGGGGTGATTTCCCGGGGGTCGGCAGGGCCGTCCACAGACCTCCAGGCTTGGGGAGGCCCTAACTCCTCCTGCAGTCCCCAGTGAGTATGAGACACACGCAGGAGCAAGGTGTTACTGCTGTTTATTAGACGAAATGGCAGGGATAGGTTCTGGGATCACAGGTCATCCAGGAACACTTCTCACAAGAGTGGGCTCGCAGGCCCTTTTTCTGCTTGCGTGATGCCACACCGTGCGTCACATGGGAAAACTTCCCCCAAAACCTAATGCCACCTCGGGTTGGCTCCCTGAGTGATAGGGTTAGTATAGACACATAGAGGAACGTTAGTAATTGGTAGAGAAGAGGTCAGGTGGTAGGCTTGGGTCGTCCCTGGAAATTGTTACAACAGAATGGTTGCATAGGGAAGGTTAGTGATTGGCTAGATTGTGATGCCGCCAGTGGTTAGCCCCCCCGTACCCTGATTGGTTCATCCCTGAGCCCCCAAGCCTGGGAACATCGCGTTTCCCAGCTCACGATGAACCTGGTGTAGAAACAATGTATGACTATGTGTCAGTGGTGGACAATAGATAGGTCTGCCGTTTGCTGCAGGAGCGCTTCTTTCTGACCGCCGTCAGTCCAATTTGTCACCTCATTGTTGCAGTCTGGTTCCCAAACGTGAGACCCCAGAGTTTCCCTGGTCCTTGGTACTTGGCATCGCATCAGGTCGGCCTAGTCACGTGTTGTGAGACTGTGGCTGGAGCAGAATTATGAGCATTTGATTTGTATTTCGGCTGTGAGGGGCGGTTAGCTGTGGCAGGTGTAACCTTGGCTCAGGGAGCGTGGCGTGTAGTTGCAACTTCGTGGCCTAGGCTGCAAGGCCCTTGTCGGGGTTCGTTCTGCATGATCAGCGTGTCGGAGCTGCTCTGGGCCTGTGGCTCTGGTTTTGCGGCCTACTCTGGCCTCGTCTATGGATGGAGGCATATGGCTCAGGACACGGGGGTCGCACAGGTGACACGGATCCTTATAGATAGGTGTCTTGCGTCACTGTGGTTTTAGTAGCGAGGAAGCGTTTGCAAGCATGTACACGAGCTCGTCTTGCGTTTCCGCAGTGCTGTAGCTTAGCCTATGTGAAAAATAACAACGATGCATGAATGAATGTGGCGGCCCCCTACGTCATGGTGCCAAGTATGTTCTTCGTGTGGATTGGTGTTGGTATGACCAGTGTGCATGGTGGCACATGTGTTACCGTCTGTTGGCTATGTTGTCATGGCATCTCTAACAATGGTGGTTTTCATTGTTGCTGTTTAATCAATCTGATCCATATGATCGATGTCGGTGTCACCTAAGGTTCCGACACGTGGTTTGATTAATGGGCAGTTCCTCTGGCCGTGTGGGGCGTGGCCACAGTGGATGATGACGTCTGGGGCATCTGTGAGTGGGTTGAATTCCTCTCGTGGTGGGTGTTTGGGTCGTGACGTTCTAGGCCATGGTCTGGATGAGAATCGGGGGAAGGGAGCGTCCCATTTTCCCACTTCAGTCCCCCCTCTGGTCGACTTGTTGACCACAAAATGATCCAGTCTCTTGTCTCTCGCCATACCTTCGTTATCCCTGCCAAGTGTCCGTATCAGTCCACGTGATCTTCGAAAGACCAATACATATAAACACATCCGCCTCCGGGTTTGTAATAAACCCATTTCCCAGCGTAGCTTTTCGGGTTCCTTGGATTTTCCACTTTGATTGATGGGGGGTACAAGTCTGCTTCTACTATCTGTTGGCGCAGCCGTTCACGTTCCTTAATGATAATGTCTGCATTCTTATTGTCTTCAGCTGCATGCCTATCATTTCTTCAGCAGTGTGCTTAGATCTTGTCTTCCATACCTTCATCCCCATTATAGCAGCCATTCCTAATATCACACACCCTGCTACTACTTTGAGGCCGTCTGAAAGCCAAGATGGCATCCAGGACCATATGTAGGAAAACCAGCTGCCGTCCTTCTTCACTCCTTTTGCTTCGTCTTCCATTTTGGCATGCATCTGAGCGAGCTGCGATACTGCTTCCGATAATGTACCGTTCTCTTCATCGTTGGCAGGGAGAAATGTGCAACACGAGCTTCCAATTTTTGCGCAAACACCTCCTTCCATTACTGTCAAAAGGTCCAGTACATATCTATTTTGTAGGGCTACCATCCTTATTGCTCTTAATTCTTCTTTTATTGCGTTGAATCCGTTCACCGTGGAGTTAATGGTCAGCATGAGCTCCCACCTGGTGATCTGCAACCATTTGGCATTAGCGTAGGCTTGCACTCATGGATGTATTATGGAGGAGAAGAACATTGCTGCTCTGCTGAATAGCTTATGTGCTGGTGGGATGTCACTCAGGGCTGTCTCTGATTTTCCCCACAGGTAGTTCCCTGTCAGTGGTTCTCCTTTTCTCTTTACTCTCGACAAGTGAGTGGTGTCGTTCCAGTGTTTTCTTTCTACCATCTTCAGTGATCTTTTCATCCTCTTGTTCCCTTCGTCCATTTTAGGGAAATTTTCAAAGTTAACGTGCTTCTGTAGTACCACTAAGGATGGTACATTGATGTGTACCATAGTACATACTGCATCCCACATTGGCGGCAAACTGTGGTATGCCCTTGATCCACAGGCCCAGTAGTGGTCCATCAGTGCAGCTGTTCCTGCACGCCCCTCAGGAAACTTTATTGCTCTCTTGCATCTTTCGTTTGTTCTAACGTCTATTTCTGCGTCATGTTGGTAACACAGCGTCGGTGCTGTCAATGGGAGTATTTTGATGGGTTCCTCTTCTTTATCTAGCCATGTCACCAGTGCTGCACTCTTCGTCCATTCTTTATAGCACTTGTCGTTTTCTTCTTGTACTTTCATCACTGATGACTTTGCCAATGTCAGCATTTTGCTCCCTACAACTCTGTCCACCCATCCATCCTTCGTGTATACCTTTCCGTATATCAGTATCAGTGGTCTTTCCCAGCATCCTGGTTCCCCTGCAACTTAATGTGCGTACCATTCGCATTGTTCGTAATCCATTGTGACCTCTTGTGTTTCTCCTTTTTCTGGTCCTTCTGCTATGTACTTGAGTCCTTTCGTCTGCTGCCATGAGTCATCATACATGGGAAGTGTTTTGATGAAGTTATTTTCATATGGGTACGTCGATCTTCATTTCCACCGGAGCGTGGCCTTTTTACCCTGGAATCTTCCTCTCGTTTGGAACAATGCTAGATATAGCAAGCATTCAGTAGTTGTTGCAGGCACTTCAGTTGGAACAAATGTTCTTGAGGCGCTCATGGCGTATGGGATCAATGAACACACATACCAGTTGTCCTTTGTCGTATCCTTACCAATTTTCGACATGTGTTTATACCACATGTTGTTAGAGACGTGTGCAGATTCTGTGAGATATGTGTCCACCCCATTTACATCACTTGATACGCTACGTTTGTTCCTATTAATGTTTTGCCCCATACTAATTGTACCACCTGGCACAGTGCTCCTTGCAGGCATTGCGGGGGATACGTTAGCAGTGGGAACTGCAGCCACATAGAAAGCATAGTATGCCTGCCAGACAGCGTCAATAACCACACCAATGGTAAAAAATATTCCCCCATCTTAATTATAGTTGCTAATACCACTGGCATTCTCACTCTTACCTTTGCTGCGGTCCTGCAGCTACTTTACTTTAGATGATATAGGTTCCCGCCTGAAAATCTCTAAAATTCTGCGTTATTACTGTTAGTGTTTTTACTCAAGCCCTGCGTATCAGGTAATCGTTCAATGCCCAGGTGCAAAGCTCTTCCCACGCTTTCCTTACCGTCCTATCTCGTAGGGCTGGTAGTGCTTCGTGGAGGTGTGGAAATGATTAATTATCATAAGGAACGTGTTATAATATACACGTACTCTTCTTCGTTTCAAATGTTTTGGCCTTTTTATAACATATACAAATTGGTGTGACAGTGTCTCTGGAGTACTATCGTCTGTGGGCAGCATTTACCACTGGGCAGTGATGTTTGTTATAATTCTGTATGTACCTTTGTCGTTTATTGCAAATATGATAACAATACGCAGTACCTGCATGTGCAAGACAAAAAAGAAGAGAGCATGTACGTGTTTACACAGTGTGGTGTATATTTGCAAATAATCTTGTCAATGTCCTTTATTAGCTAGTGGCTGGGGAGTGTTAAATTATGCTAAGTCCGTTTGCTTTGCTGGGACCTTGTAATCATGGGGTGTCCTATGGGGCGCTGATTGTTTGTGTCTTTTGGGGCGTTCTGATCTTGCGCTGTCGATTTCCTATGGCGTTGCTGAAGCGTTGGCCCCTTCGCTGAGGAGAGGGTGGGTCTGTGCTTTGCAGGGCTTGATGTCGTGGATATGAGTCCACACTTCCTTGCCCCTGAGCATTACCGCCCTGGGGGCTACCTTCTCTACCAGATAAGGACCTGTGAATCTCGGACTACTCCAAATCTGCCGGAAGTTCCTCAGGAGTACCTCGTCTCCCTCTTTCACTATCCACTGTATAGTCTGCTCTTGTTCCTCGTTGGTGGCTTCTCCTTGCTGATCGTTCTTCGACCCGCCCTGTGTCCGTTTGATCTGTTGAGAGATAAAATCGGCACTAGTAACCAAGAAAGAGACATATTCGTGCATTTCATCACCAAAAACAGTACTCGTTGCTTGGCAGTCCATTGTGGCCCTTGATGGTGGTGTGAGTGGGAGGTGCATTTGGCGACCAGTCACCACCTCGTGGGGTGTGAGGTGGTGATCTGACCCGGGTCTATTCCTTAATTCAATCAAAGCCAAAGGAAGGCAGTACAGCCAACTCTTCTTTGTTGTTTGCTTGATTTTTGCTATTTCTTCTTTTAGGAGGCCATTGAGGCGTTCACAGACTCCGTTTGCTTGAGGGTGGTACGCACATGCAAACTTATGCTTGATCCCTAAGAGGGTAGTTACGTGTTGGAACAGTTCATTAGCGAAGTGGGGGCCATTGTCTGATCGCAATACCTCACATACCCCCACCTCGGGAAGACCTCCCTCACCAAGAACTTCGCTGCTCTGAATGCATCAGCATGGGAGCATGGACCAGCCTCGATCCAGCGTGAGAATGGGCACACCACTACAATCATGTATCTGTAGCCTTGACATACATTGATCATGTCAGCATAGTCAATATGGAGGTGTAGAAAGGGTCCTTCAGGCCGGGGTATGGTACCTTTTATCATTTGCAGCGTGTGACCAGCCGTAAATTGCTGGCATGTAAAGCAGCTACTGATAAAATTAGCAACATGTGAGTTTAGCTCGGGACAAAACCAGTTTTCTTTTATTCATGCTGCAATTACCTATTTCCCTGTATGCGTGGGATGGTGTAATTGGGTCAGGGCTATTTTCAACAGTGCTAGGGGCATCACCACTTTCCCTGTGTTGTTCTGCCGCCATAATGTATCTGTGGGGGACATGGTACACCCTCTTTATACCCACAGTTCCTTTTCTGCCATTGGTGCTGCTGCCTGCAATTCCATTATTTGTGTCTCTGGGATATGTGTATACCCATCCTTCATTAACATTTGCCTTACCCCCCCTTTTCTTTTTGTTTTTCTGGGAGGGTCCATATTTCACCAAAGTATGCCACACCACATATTTGGCATGAGCATCTGCTGTTTCATTACCTCTTGATATTGGGTCATCACCATTGGAGTGTGCCTGACACTTCACAAGTGCTACCTCTATCGGGTAATTAATTACTTCAATTAGTTTGGCCAGTAGGAGAGCGTGCTGTACCGGAGTACCATCAGCTCTTCTAAATCCTCTCCTTTCCCATTTTAGTGTACTGTTGATGTGACATATGCACTGAGTATATTGTTACTCTTTTGTCGTTTCCATCTTCTAGGGCCAAGATAAGCGCTACTAGCTCCGCAGCCTGGGCTGAGTAGTGCTGGGGTAATTTTACACATCTTACTGGAACGAAAGTCCAGTCTTCTCTTAGCCGCACTACAGCTGCTCCCGTCTTTCTTATTCCATCACTTTGGTCAATAGTTGATGACCCATCTATGTACATAACCTCACCCCCCTCTAATACATTTTCCTCCACTTTCCTTGCTCCAGAGTAATTTTCAATAGCTTCTGGGCAGTCAGGTAAGTATTCTCCATTTACTGCTTCCTCTGCTATAAATCGTGCTGGATTTACATTACTGCATCTTACAACTGTCAATTCTGGCCTGGACAATATTATCTCATACCCAGTTGCTCTTTGGGTTGTCAGTGTTGACTTTGGTTTTGTCAATATTGCAAAGAGGGCATACTCCACATACAATGTTGTTTGGCATCCCATTGTGATGTATGACGACTTTTCTACTGCAAATGCTGAAGCTGCTAGGCTTTGTTCACACGGGAAATGTCCCATCATTACTGCGTCTAAATGGCCCCTGTAAAATGCCACTGGCTTGTTTTGATTTTTGATTTTATTTTATTTATAAAGCGCAAAAAACCAGGCCCAGGGGCAACCGGGTGCATACTCTTAAACATGTTACAAAAAGCAGTAGTTACAGAAGTTACAAAAATATACAGCATATATACATGTACCGAAGGGTACCATTAACAGTGTATAATACAGGGACAGAACAGAGAGAAAATGTATATTCAGTTCTGTACCCCACATGGAGTCTGGACTGTGTCAAGGTCTCATGAGTCTTGGGAGAGCAGCCATGTTTTAGCATTGTTCTTGAACCATTGATGATGGTTCAATTCTGATAGGTGTGGGCAAGGTGTTCCAGAGTTTGGAGGCCAGGACGGGGAAGCTCACCCCACCAGCTTTTTGGAGTTTGCATCTAGGCACGATGAGGCTGTGAGTTTGGGCTGCTCTGGTAGGTCGAGTGGAGGTGCGGCATGAGAAGCGAGTGGACAGGTAAGGTGGGGCGTTGTTGTTCAGACATTTGTGAGTCAAAGCTAGGGCTTTCAGGGCAATTCTTTGTTTTACCGGGAGCCAGCGTAAGTCTAATCTGACGGAGGAGATATGAGAGCGTCTCGGGATGTTTAAGGCTGCCCTTAAGGCATTATTATGTACAGTTTGCAATTTATTAAGGTTAGACTGACTGGTCCCTAGGTAGAGAGCACTACAGTAGTCGATTTTGGCCATAACAAGAGTTCTGGCGAGTGTGATACAGTTGGTGGAGTTTAGGAAGGGTCTACAGGCAGTGATAAGTTTGCAGGTATAGGCCGAAGCTGACCTAACTGCATTTATTTGCCTGTTCAGAGAAAGCGAGGAGTCAAGATAGACCCCTAGCGTCTTAGTATCTTTGGAGACTTTAATGTCATTGCCGTCAATAATGAAGGACTTGTAGGTTTGGTCTAGTTTGTTGAGCCGATGATTTGATCCTAAAAGTAAGAGCTCAGTCTTATCATCGTTAAGGCAAAGTTCGTGCTGTGCCATCCAGGCCTGGATGACCGAGTAAACATCGTTAAGGGCTTTGGTGTCAGCTGTGTAGTCTCCTGTGATAGGGATGAGTATCTGGGTGTCGTCCGCGTAGTTAGTGTAGGAGACACCCAGATAGTCAAGCACATCGAAGAGGGGCTTGGTGAATATGTTATACAACGTAGGGGATACACACAAGCCTTGAGGAACGCCACAGTGAATGGGGGAGGGATCCGCTGATGCCAGCGATGAGAAGACCCTCATGGATCTATTGCTCAGGAATGAGTGGATCCAGGCATTGGCCGAGTCGGAGAAGTGGGCTGCGGATTTGAGATGCTGGCAGAGTATTTGGTGGTTGACCAGATCAAAAGCCGCAGAGAGATCGAGAAGGAGAAGAGCTAGCTTCCCATTGTCTTTCAGTGACTCCATCTGAGTTTTCAAGTCGATCAGAGCAGACTCCGTGCCATGTTTAGGGCGGAACCCTGATTGTCTTAAGCCCAGGAGATTGTTTAGTTCGAGGTAATCCTGAATCTGCAGGTAGGCTGCGCGGTCCAGGATCTTGAGCAGGAATGGGACTGTAGTGATAGGTCTGAAGTTAGTTGGGATATTAGGGTCATGGGAGGGTTTTTTGAGGAGTGGGATAACCCATGCATCCTTTAGGTTGTCGGGGACAATACCTGCCCCATGCTTGTCTTTTGGGTCAGCACTGCTTTCATTACTGCAGTGCCACAATGCGAGAAGATGTAGAATTCCTTTTCATAATTGGGGGGGCTAGTACTGGTGTAGTTAAAATAACATTTTTTAATTCATTAAAGGCATCTGTCATTTCCTGTGTCCATTCCAAATTCCCCTGCCCATCTGTGCCTCCCTGAGTGCCTCGAATAATGGTGCTATGTATGAGCTGTAGTCAAAAACCCATGCTCTGAAGTAATTGCACAGCCCGAGAAACTGCTGCAGTTCTCTCACTGTCTGCGGCTGTGGTGTGTTCCGTATTGCTAGTGCCCTTTGTGGTGCAATGTTCCTCCCTTTCTGTGTAATTATCTGTCCAATGTAGAGTACTTGCTCCTGGCAATATTGCAGTTTCTCTTTGTCCACCTTGTATCCTTTCTCAGCTAGTATTGTAAGCATTTTCACTGAGTCCCTCCTGCACTTTTCCTCAGTGGTGCTGCATATTATTATGTCATCTACATACTGCAGCACCATGCTTTCCATCTCTATGTTCCCTAAATCCATTTGTATAACTCTGTTAAAGATGGACGGTGACTCACAGTACCCTTGGGGCAGCCTAGTGTGTTTCCATTTCGTGTTGCGGTATGTGAAACTTGTTAGATCTTATGAATCGGGGTGCAGTGGAATGGAGAAAAAAGCATTTTTGAGGTCGATCACGGTGAACCGTGATGCTTCCGCTGGAATCCCACATAATATTGTTGCTGTATTAGCTGCAATAGGGTACTCTGCTTCCACAATGTGGTTGAGAGGCCTTAAATCCTGTATGAAATGCCAGGACCCTCCCTTTGCATTACGCATGGGATACACTGCCGTGTTGCATGGTGATTCTGAAGGTTCTAGTATTCCCCTATCCATTAGAGCAGATATTGTCTCGTATATCCCCTCATCAGCTTCCTTTGATAGTGGGTACTGCTTCACCCTGGGCAGCATTGCACCTTTCTTTAGCTTAGTTTTCACTTCTCCAATGCTTTTGATGTATCCCACGTCATAGGGACTAGTAGTCCATAAGGAGGTGGGTATAGCAGCTAAGTCTTCCTCATAGAATGGTACTTTGGTAGGGCAGGGTGCTTCCAGCGCCACTGCCATCTTTTGAGCTACTTCTTTAAATGTTACCTTCAGCCAAATGTAAATGCTCCTGTCAAACACCATTTCATCATCTCCTTTCTCATCAGAAAACAGCTCCTCGTCTGATACCTGTGTAAGCCTGCATCCTTCTGCCAACGCTATCACTGCTCTCCATGCCTTCCCTTCCCCATCCTGTGTGTGTACTGCAATGTAGTCTGCTTTATCAACAATACTCTCCACGTCCACTGATATTATTGCCCCTTCCTCTTCATCGGTGGGGGTCTCTGGCCTGAAAAGATATGCTGCTGGTCTCCTCCACACCTTTCCCTCTATTCCTGGTAGCCACGCTATTGCCATATCTGTCCCATATTGGAAAATGTCCCCGTCCACTGGCTCTGCCCTTATCAATTTCTTGCCACAGTAAGCCTGTAGTATGTGTCGAGCTGTAAGCATGTTTATGCCTGGTGTGGAGCACAGTATTCCCTTGTCAGTGAAAGAGATAGTCATGTTCAATCTGCTCATTATGTCTCTTCCAAGGATATTTACTGGTGATTGGTTCGAGTATAACAAGGGTAGAGATAAGTTGTGCTCCCCAACAGATAAGGAGATGTTATCAGTAAAAGGAACCATCCCTTTAGCCCCAGAGAATCCTTGAGTGTACATGGCATCACTGACAATTTAAACTTCCCTTCCCTGATGCAAGACCTAGTTGCACCTGTGTCTACTAAAAAGGAAAATGTTTTGTCACCTATCGCCACCTTTATGCGTGGTTCCTCCGCAGGTTTAGGTGTTACCGACAGGATGGGACACAACAAGGACGTCTGTGGGCTGTCCTATTGGGGGTATAGTGATTGTCCGTTCCCTGTGTATGGGTTGTGACCCAATATTGTCACCCTCCCCAAATGTGTTTGTTGCATTGGTTCAGAAAAACATCAACAAACTACAAGTCATACAAAACAACGCCTTGCGAGCAGCCCTGAACATACCCAAACACGAACACATTTCGGACGCCAGACGCACCTGCCATTGGCTATCCATACCACAAAGAATTGAATATAAAACCATCTCACTCACACACAAATGCCTAGCTAACCAAGCACCGAGATACCTATCCGACAATCTCAATCACCACACCCCAGCGCGCCCTACCAGATCAGCTCAAACACATTGCTTAAATATCCCAAGATTTAAGCTCCAAAAAGCAGGGGGCTCCAGCTTCCCCGTGCTTGCCTCCAAACTTTGGAATTCACTTCCTCTCGAGCTGAGATCAGAACCTTCCTTTCACAGATTTAGACACAACACCAAAACTTGGCTTCTATCCAAAGAAACGTAAACTGCCTAGCCCTACCTTACTAGCATGCACCAAGACTGTAAATTTGTAAATATGTAATCGGTTTGTACATTTCTGTTGTATTATTCTGTTGTATTCATCGCAAGCGCCTGGATGCCCTAGGGCCAGGCGGCGCTATACAAATAATAAACTAAACTAAACTGTGCGGGTGATTGTTTACTGTCCTGTATCTGTGTTAGTTGTTGTACCGTCTGGACGTGTTGTTGTTGTGCCGTTGTCATTTGTTGTTGTGCTTGCTGCTGTGCTGGTTGATGTTGCACCAGTTGTGTGGGGGACGTGTATTCAAGCTGTGGTGGCATTGGTTGTTGTATTTGTGTCTGTGTCGTGTCACCTGTTGTTGCAGTGTCTGTTGGTAATACTGCTGTCCCCCATTGTTGCCCCTGCTCTCCCCATCCTGCTTGTGCCTGTCTTGCCCTGCATGTGCGTGACACATGCCCTACTATTCCACACATCCAACATGTTGGCGGTTCTCGTGCTTGCCATGGTTACCCCCAAGTGTTGTCTAAGTACCCTTCATGTCCATATGTGTTGTATCCTCTGAACCCTCCCCCTTGCTGTGGTGCTGCTGGTCCAAATCCCCACCCTCTTGCTACCCCGCCCCTTCCTCTAAAGTTGCTTGCTTGTCCATTTCCCATTTGTGTGTATCCACCCCCCACCTGAGGAGCATAGGAGTGTTGTGCTATGTATGGTGGTGGCGGTGGCATTTGTTGAGTTGTTATCTGTGCTGGCTGAATTTGTGCTACTGGGTGGTGTTGTGCCACGTCTAAGGCTTGTGTTACTTGTGAGGGGTCTGTTGTTAGCGCACCTTCCATTGCATATTTGGACAGTTTCTTTTGTACCAATTTTGCCTCCTCTGCCTTCCTATCCTCCTCTTTGTGCTTCATCTTTTCCTGCCATAGTCTGCAATGGTGAACTATTGTTAGCTGTATTTCTGGCCATGCCTTTGCTTCCATTCCTACTAGTTTTTTTAGCTGCCTTTGTACCAGCTCTGAGAGGCCCTGTACCAGTATGTGGTAAAAAAAAACTGCTAGCGTCTTGTCCCACAGTTCCCGCGTTTCCAAGCGCCACTTCTCTTGGATTTCCTGGATGTACTTAACAGGGTCTTCATTCTCACGCATCTTGCGTGATGTTATTGCTCCTATGTCTGACGTGTCTGGGTATTGTATTCTTAGTGCCTGCCACAATGCGTGCCTGCAATTCGCAAATGGTGCTCCATCATGTGATGTATCGTTAATTGTCACCCCTGGGAATCCCGCCCTCTTCCAAATGTCATCTGCTGTGTCACCCAATATGGAAATTAACAACCCCTTCACATCGCCCACTGCAAGCTTTAGTCCAGCAATTTGTTTTTCCATTTTGTATGTCCATTTCCCAGCCCCTCCGCTCAATGACGGCAGTCTACATTTAATGTTCTCCTTATCCACGTGCTTCCAAGGAACATATTGTGGCCTTGCTCCCCCTTTCTAGTAATGGCATTTGTGTGTATTCCCTCACCACCCCTGGTGTGCGTTTGTGTGGTGTTGTATGTGTGTTTTCCTATCCTCCTCCTCCATGTCAGAAAGTTCCTCAATAAAGTCAGCAAGGTGTTGTGTAAGTCTATTTTCTCCCCCGGCCACTTGTCCCCTCCGTTTCTCTACCTGTTTCTTGTTATGTGGTGTTGCCAACTCTTCCATTCTATGTCCTGAGAGGTCCCTAAGTCTGTTAACATATGGCGTGTGTTGTGCTGGTGGTGTTGGTTGTCTTTGAGCCCTTTCCCTTTGCTGCCTCTCGTTCACTCTTCCTACCTCGCCCTCTTCTTGTGTCCTGCACTCCCATGACGATCCGCAGTCTGGCCGTCTTATGTACAGTTTACTTAATCCTTCCCCGCTTCCGTCGCTTTGTTCTTCACACGATCCTTCTTCTTCCTCGCTGCAAAACCTCTCCGAGAATGCCAACCGCGTAGTTATATTTTTCCCTCCTACAGTTACTGTTTCCAGATCTATGTCCGTGTACTCACCTGTCCCTTTCGCTTGTGCCATCGGCGCTTCCCCTGTGTTACTCGCAGGTGTCTTAACCTCATGTGTCTTACTTGATCGTCTGGATCCCGTATTTCTTTGTTTATTCCCTTCATCTTTTACTTCTGTTCTTGGCCTGCAAAGTTTGTTCATTATTGCGTCACTTACCTGCTTAAGTGCCCTGACATCTCTATCCTTTCCATACCATGCCCCGCCCTCCTTTTCCAGTAAGCTCTCTAGTATTCTCCCTTCCTCATACTTACGTGCACTCTCTGCTATAATCTTCCTTTTCCATAGCGTCATCTCCCTGTCATTTTCTTTTCGCTCTACTTCTTTCCTCTTAAGTTCCTGCTGTTCCATGCGTGCTACCCTTTCCGCAATCCCCCTTAGGTGGTTTTCCTCCTTCTTCTTCTTCTCTATTTCTTGTTGGGTTATCCCCGCTCCATTGCCCTTACCTCCCGTCCCCTTCCCCTGCCTCTCGCATTCCTCCTGCTCCAGTTGCCTAATCAGCACACTCCGTGCCTCCCTCAGTCCCATCAGCTTTTCCTCTAACGCCGCCTCCTCTGCCCTTGTCATCCTTCCGTCTTCTGTTGTACCTACCTCGCATTTTCCTTGTGCTCCTCCCTCCTCCTCTTTTCCTACCTTGCTGACCGCTTCTTCCTCTTCTTCTGTTAGTTTCCCCCGTAGTTTCAGTAACACTTTTGCAGTTATCTGCTAGTACGTACGGCGGCGTGCTGAACGTGGGGTTTGAATAGCCTTCGGAAGCTGTCAAATGTGATTGCGCCGTTTCTCTTAATTCTCTCATTGGGTACTGTCCTGTTTTACCTCTGCTACTGGGTATGCTCCCTCTGATTCTTCCTCGCTCTCGTCTGTGCTGGGAGGTGCGCTACACCCGCCCTCTTCTTTCACCTTCTCCTTCATTCCATGCATTGTTAACATCCCCGTTAATCCAGGCATGCATCCCTGGAACAATTTCCAGAGATCGAAAACTTCTAGGTGGTTCGTTAGCTTATTTCCTGTATATGTGTTTTGGAGATATGCTAGCAGTGAGTGTTGTGTGTACATATCAAAACTGCCATTGGGCGGCCATGGTATTCTTATTTTGTCTGTCCCTTGTGTCCATTCAATACTGTATTTTACTATTTTGTCTCTATGCGGTGTTAGTTTAGCGCATATGTGCTGAAGTGGTGTTGTTAGTGTGCTGGCCCTATACCCTGCCCCTATTCCATAATACACAGACATTATTAAAACTTTACTTCCTCACCACTGTTACCTGGCCCCGTAAATTGAGGTCCGACTTTCCGCTGCAAAGAAAGCAATTGTATTACAATACAGTTGTGCTGGGCGCCACCGCCCTTCTTTCCTTTACTATAGCGTCACTTTCCTTATGCCTCTCTTTCTAATACTTGGGCCCACTTTGGCCCGTGGCGCACAAAGCCCCCTATGACTTTGTGTCCTGTGCAGCGTGCTGTTGAGCCGCCATGCCTTTCCTGCGCCGCTGCTATTCGGCGCGCCTCCAATTGTAATTTGAGCTCCTTCCCCTTTCCCCTCTCGTTCCACCGAAAACAACATCCCTGTTCCCCCTTCCTCTCTCCCACTGTTTTCCACCACCTCCCGGAGCTATCCCCTTATTGAGGCAGGCTGGCGTTCTCCATGCACGGCCGCCCTCCCCTTCACTCTTTCCTTCACCGCGTGCCCCCGATCCGGTCGCAATTCAGAAAACACTGCGTAGTCCTATGCAACTCTATGGGTGACGTCACCAGTTCTAAGACAGTTGGCTACAGGTACGTACAATCATGACAAGAAAATAAAGTGTGCGCTACTTTACAATGTTATTCCCCACAATCCCCACAGCTGTCTTCCCACTACGCCTGGAGTGGAGTATTCATTAATCACTTCGTTATTATAGTAGACTGCCCACGCTGCGTCGCCTCGCGCGTGATACGCTCCCTCACCAGGGGAACTTAACCAGCCCACTATCTTCTTCACCGAGAACAATCACATTACCTCAGCCAGGGATACGCCATCTATTCACCGAGCTATAACACTCAACCAATAGGAATCCTCATCTACTCATCGATCAAAAACGCCAAATCGTAGGAATGCCACACCCTCTTTTTACACAGGTACCCGCGATCAAAACCAATCAGCGTGGTTCACCGGTCACATGTGGGTGCCTCAAGCCCCACCCTACTCAATCTGCAACACTATATGGGGCGGCCCTCGTGCCTGACCCTGCAATACTTCACACATCAACCGCCGCTCAATTGCCAAAATCTGTAAAGCCACCCGCCACCCTCGTTACAGTTTCTCCCACCACCCACACAACTTTACATTGCTGGTTGCGTGTGAAATACTCACATCGGCGTTCGCCTGCTGGTGCCGCTCGGCTGCGGGTACCCCTCCCAATCTGCTCGCCACCTCCCCACGTCTGGACACTCGCCAACCACGGGCGGGATACTCCTCAAGTCGGCTCCCGACTGCCACTCTCCGGATTGCGCAGTCCGGTCGTCTTGCAGTTCTGCGATGGTCCTGTAGTCCTCCAAAGAGGGCAACGGCGAGGGGGCCGCGTTGCCGGGCCACCTTGGCGCAGGCTGCGCCTCCCTTTTACCTCTCCCTAAGTGTCAGGTCTCAACAGAGCTCAGCAGTGTCTTCAACTTGTCGGGGTGATTTCCCAGGGGTCGGACCTCTGGGGTTAGGAAGGCCCAAAATCCTCCCGCAGTCCCCAGTGAGTACGAGACACACGCAAGAGCAAGGCGTTACTGCTGTTTATTAGACAAAATGGCAGCGATAGGTTCTGGGATCACAGGTCATCCGGGAACACTTCTCACAAGAGTGGGCTGGCAGGCCCTTTTTCTGCTTGCGTGATGCAACACTGTGCGTCACATGGGAAAACGTCCCCCAAAACCTAACGCCGCCTTGGGTGGGCTCCCCGAGTGATAGGGTTAGTATAGACACATATAGGAACGTTAGTAATTGGTAGAGAAGAGGTCAGGTGGTACGCTTTGGGTCGTCCCTGGAAATTGTTACAACAGAATGGTTACATAGGGAAGGTTAGTGATTGGCTAGGTTGTGATGCCGTCATTGGTTAGCCCCCCGTACCCTGATTGGTTCATCAATGAGCCCCCCAAGCCTGGGACCATCGTTGTTCCCAGCTCACGATGTACCTGGTGTTAGAAGCAAAGTATGACTATGTGTCAGTGGGGGACAATGGACAGGTCTGCCATTTGCTGCAGGAGCGCTTCTTTCTCACCGCCTTCAGTGTCCAATTTGTCACCTCATTGTTGCAGTCTGGGTCGCAAACGTGAGACCCCAGAGTTTCCCTGGTCCTTGGTACTTGGCATTGCATCAGGTCGGCCTAGTCACGTGTTGTGAGACCGTGGCTAGAGTAGAATTATGAGCATTTGATTTTTATTTGGGCTGTGAGGGGCGGTGGCAGGTGTAACCTTGGCTCAGGGTGCGCGGTGTGTAGTTGCAACTTCGTGGCATTGGCTGCGAGGCCCTCGTCGGGGTTCATTCTGCACGATCAGCGTGTTGCAGCTCCGTCACCTTTGGTGGTCAAAGTGTTGGGAGATCGTCGTGGCGGATAAGGTCACAGCAATCCGCATGGGCCGCCTGAACAATTTTCTAAATATGTGGACCCCCCTTTATGGACTACGCCGAAAAGTACCCAACTGTCACTAAAAGACCACCTCTCACGCGCTGGCTTTAGACTGGCTTGGTTTGGGGAGGTGGGCCAGCATGGGGGGTGGGGGCGCGGGGCCTTGACACTTGTGGGGAACGGGGGCAATAGAGAGGGAGTAGAAAGTGCAGAAGCACGACCAAGGTGACCTGCTGACATTTATAGAGGGCGACTTCTAATGCATCGCTCGAACTGTGCTGAATTACTGTTGTTGAAGGCTATGTGTCTGATGATGATATGTACCTTTGCTGTTGGAAAACCTAATAAAATTGTTGAAAAAAAAGTTTTATTAAGCAACATATTGAAGATGCTGTTCTAATAATAGAAACTTAATACTGTAGGAGTGAGTACCGGTATCACCAATAGAAAACATTTTGACACAGGAATTAGTGAAGAGGAGGACCCCCTAAGGAATACACGTTTTCCATGAACCTGCCCCAGGAGTGGGGAGACCTTAAGACTATAAGCCCAGAAAGGGACCCTTGCATGGAAGGTACTGTACAAGCAGACAGGAGGTGCATCGATTTGAATACCATGTACTACCTTTTCATTTGGTGTCTCGGCTAGATGTGGCAAGCAACATATAGCATAATAAATGGATCATCAGACCTTTAACACATTCTCAGTACCATTAGTACAATTTTGTACACACATTGCATACAGTTAAGCAAATAAATTATACCTTGTTAACAAAAAAAGATAGAGCAAGAGTGGATTTATTTTTCTTCATAATCTTGCAGTCAATGAAAGGCAATGCCACATACCCTATGAAAAGTTAACAAAGACACAAATACCTGCACCTGCATTGATTGGATTAGGGTAGGATGCAGTAAGGAAAAGCCTATGTCCCCCACGTTCAGTTCTATTTCGTTAGCCAGTGACTATGCCAGTTGATGCTAGCCCTAAACCTTCAAGAAGAGACACTTATTGGCTGCATTTCAAGGGTGTTTTACACAGAACTGGAGCTCTGTACAGACTATCCATGGAACCGGTACTAACAGGAAACAATGCAGATGTACCCATTGCTCCCGTTTCTTTCCCTTAACCAACAGGCATGGTGGGAGTTTGCTGAACCCAGTTACAACTGTGCATATAGAGATTGATTTAGAGACCAATCAGATGTTAGCTGATGATGAAATGAATTAAAATTTTGATACCGGTTTCGAGCCCCTCAAAAAGGGTAAAGGTTACTAAGAGTACTGTACTCCTAATCCATATTCCCCGAGACGCCCAGCCCAGGAAGATAGGGCTGGAGACTATTTTGCACATAACAAGGGGGGTCCTGGGAGACTCTCTGCCAGATATGAGTCCTGGTTACAAGAACCTTAACCAGAGTCTTTAGCTCACTATCTTTCACAGAGAAGAAATATCCTAAACATATCAGTCTTTGTCCTGCCCTGGGGCAGTCCAGCACCGAAATGCTAGGCAATTCTCCTCTAAACAAGAGTACCAACAGCAACCCCAGACACGTGTTTCGGTCTGGTTGAACCTCATCAGTAGGGTGTAGCTGTGCCTCTCTAAGAATAGTGAGCAAGGGGTCCACGTCTGGATTCCACTAGTAACTTAGGGTGAGACCCAAAGTTACTTGAAATATGCAAATAACAAGGGGGGTCCTGGGAGACTCTCTGCCAGACATGAGTCCTGGTTACACGAGCCTTACCCAGAGTCTTTAGCTCACTATCTTTCACAGAGAAGAAATATCCTAAACATATCAGTCTTTGGCCTGCCCTGGGGCAGTCCAGCACCGAAATGCTAGGCAAAAGAGTACCACTTGCTCACTATTCTTATAGAGGCACAGCTACACCCTACTGATGAGGTTCAACCAGACCGAAACACGTGTCTGGGGTTGCTGTTGGGACTCTTGTTCAGAGGAGAATTGCCTAGCATTTCGGTGCTGGACTGCCCGAGGGCAGGACAAAGACTGATATGTTTGGAATATTTCTTCTCTGTCAAAGACAGTGAGCTAAAGACTCTGGGTAAGGCTCTTGTAACCAGGACTCATGTCTGGCAGAGAGTCTCCCAGGACCCCCCTTGTTATCTGCATATTTCAAGTAACTTTGGGTTTCACCCTAAGTTACTAGGGGAATCCAGACGTGGACCCCTTGCTCACTATTCTTAGAGAGGCACACCTACACCCTACTGATGAGGTTCAACCAGACCGAAACACGTGTCTGGGGTTGCTGTTGGTACTCTTGTTCAGAGGAGAATTGCCTAGCATTTCGGTGCTGGACTGCCCCAGGGCAGGACAAGGGAATAGTTTCTTACCTGTAACTCCATTTCTCCAGCATTGGTATCTTTCATGGATTCACATGCTTAGAATTTTCCCCGTCGTCAGACGCGGACCCTCGTTACACATATATAGCCTTTTCCTATAGGAAAACTTCCAACACTTTTGTGTCCTATCTACGTCCTTTTGGGACCCGCCTACGCATGCTCCGTAGGCCGTCCCAGTATAAGAGGCCCGCCCCCGCAGCTCCCCTTCAGATTTCGGCCCCTCCAAAGTAGGAAGGGTTAAACTTATCACGCAAATATATTGCATTCCGGGGAGGTTGGTGGGCGCATGTGAATCCATGAAAGATACCAATGCTGGAGAAATGGAGTTACAGGTAAGAAACTATTCCCTTCTCCAGCATTGGATCTTTCATGGATTCACATGCTTAGAATAGATTGTATAGCAGTAACACCGAATCGGCGGTGAGAATGTAATTTAATATACCCTCACCATAATACACAATGCATATGAACAGCAGGAATAAGTTTACTCATATAACCTTTCCCACATAAAGTATACTGTCATCAAAAGGTAGAAAACCGACTCTCCACAGCGTGGAGCTTACCTTACTGAAACAGATGGCGCAGGACAGCTCTTCCCATCTGCACCTCGTCCGCATGCTGCCTGGCAAGGCAGTAGTGGCGGGTAAACGTGTGGGGCACTGACCATGCCGCAGCCTGGCATATATCCGTTAGCGGAATTCCTGCCCATAATGCTGCTGAGGAGGACGTTGATCTTGTAGAATGGGCTCTGGGATGCCCTTGCAGCGGCCTTCCGGCCTTGGAGTGGCAAAACGCAATCGTCGATGAGACCCATCGAGCCAATCCTTGTTTAGAGATCGCTTTTCCCCTCGTCGACGGACCATATGCGATGAACAGTTGTCGAGTAGACCTGAGTTCCTGTGTACGATGTAGGTAAAATTTCAGAACCCTCTTAACGTCCAAGGTATGAAGAGCTTTTTCTGCTGCCGATGATGGGGTCACGAAGAAAGTAGGTAGAACAATGGACGAGTGTTTGTGATACACTGTCGGAACTTTTGGGACACACGTAGGATTAGTTGCCAGGACCACCTTGTCCTTAAAGAATCTTAAGTATGGTGGGTCTACGACCAGCGGTTGCAGTTCCGAGATTCTCCTAGCTGATGTGATAGCAATTAAGAATGCCAACTTCCACGATATGAATTTCATGTCCGACGTGGCCTTAAGCTCAAAGGGCGGTTTCATTAAGCCTGCCAACACTGTGTTGAGACTCCAAGTTGGAGGGAAACGTTTTACCGGGGGAAAAGTTCGAAATAAACCCCTCATGAAGTGTTTCACAAGTCTGTCGCTGAACAGAGGAGACAACTGTCTCTTCCTCGTGAACCTCGAGATGGCCGCTAGGTGCACCTTTATCGATGTGAAGGATAAACCCCTCTCCGCCAAGAGAAGCAGGTAAGGTAGAACTTGTTCCGGCGTTACTGTCAACGGTTGTAGGCCTTGCTGTCCTCGACACCATTCACAGAACCTCCGCCACTTATAGGTGTAAGATTTGTTGGTAGAAGGGGCTCGAGCCGCCTGCAGAATTTTTTGACAATCCTCCGAAACGTCTAACGCAACGAACTCCGAAAAGTCAGGAGCCAGGCTGCAAGGTTGAGACTGTCAGGGTCGTGATGCCACACCGTGCCTTTGTCCCGGGATAGTAGGTTCGGGACTCTCGGAAACGCTATTGGATGTTCCAGCGACAGGTGAAGCAGGTCGGAGAACCACGGTTGCCGCGGCCAGTGCGGTGCCACTAGAATTACCCGGCAACTGTATCTGCGTATCCACTGTACTGTCCTCCGTATGAGGGGGAACGGAGGAAAAGCATAAAGGAACATGTCCGTCCATGGGAAGAAGAATGCCTCCCCCATGGAACCCTCCTGAGGCCATCTGCTTGCGAATTGCTCGCATTTCTTGTTGTCCTTGGTTGCGAAAGCGTCCAGAGGGGGGTGACCCCATTTTTCGAAAACTTTCATCAGCTGAACTATGTCCATTTCCCATTCGTGTATCTGGGCCATGCTTCTGCTGAGGGAATCTGCTTGCGAATTCCTCACTCCCGGGAGATGGTGAGCCACAATGGAAATCTTGTGCTTTAATGCCCAATGCCATGTTTTCTGGGCCTCTATGGAAAGAGTTCTTGATTCCGTCCCTCCTTCTTTTCTCAAATAAAACATGGCCGTCGTATTGTCGGTCAGTACACGTACTCGTGATCCCTTGATGTGTGGTAGGAATGCCTTCAAGGCCCATCGTACCGCTCTGAGCTCTAACACGTTTATGTGTAGGAGTGACTCCGTTGGAGACCAGCGACCTTGTGTTTGAAGAGTACCCATGTGAGCTCCCAATCCGGTTAGGGACGCATCCGTGACTATGGTTCGCTGAAACTCCGGTTCCTGTAGGGGTACCCCGTTGTTCAGATTGTGGAAACTCTGCCACCACTGAAGGGTCCGAAGCAGCTTGTCGTCGTCGATGGTTATCTTGTCTGACGACGATCCTTGGGCCTGCGTCCATCGGTCCGCGAGGAATTCCTGGACTGGCCTCATGAATAGGCGACAGTTTGCCACTAGATGGATGCATGATGTCATGGCCCCTAGGACCGAAACGTATTTCCTCACTGAGAGCCTGCTGGTTTGTCGTAATCGGCTCGCCAGCTGGTTGAGTTTTAGGGTTCTGTCGAGAGAAGGCTTCACTAGCCCTAACTGGGTCTTGAACTGTGCCCCCAGGACCACCAACGTTCTCGATGGCCGCAGAGAGGATTTTTCAAAGTTTATGGCAAATCCCAGCTGTTGTAGAAGCTGCATGGTGGCTTGCAAACTTGTGTTGGTCGACGCTGGGGAGGATCCCCTTACCAGCCAGTCGTCGAGGTATGGGTATACGTGGTGGCCTTGCTTCCTTAGCCAGGCCGCTACTGGGGCCAGGCATTTTGTGAACGTTCTGGGGGAGGTCTTGAGCCCAAAGGGAAGAACCGTGAACTGGTAGTGAGTCCGCCCTATTACAAATCTGAGGAATTTCCTGTGTTTCCGACACATTGGAATATGGAAGTACGCGTCCTGTAAATCCAGGGACGCTAGAAAATCCCCTTCTTGAACGGCTTGGATCACTTCCTGCAGCGTGAGCATTTTGAATTTTAGGCTCTTTAGAGACTTGTTGAGATGGCGTAAGTCTAAAATGGGACGCCATTTGCCGTTCGGCTTTTTTACAACGAAGTATCTTGAGTAGACTCCTTGACCTCTCTGTGATGTTGGAACTAATTCTATCACGCCCTTTGCTAACATGAGAGTTACCTCTTGTTGCAGTATCCTCAGATGGGAATGAGCGGTGAACGCAGGTGGAATGTGCGGAGGGCTGTGGTTGAATTGTAGAGATTGCCCGTTCCTTATAGTGTCCAGCACCCATTGATCCGTCGTTATTCGTTCCCATTCGTCGACATATGCTGACACTCTTCCCCCCAGAACGGTGTGTTGTCTGTCACTGCTGATCTTTATTTTGCTTGTCTCTCGACGATGATGGATAGGATGGTCTCTTCCTGGACGTCTGGAAGTTTCGGCGTCGGTTTGCCGTTTGGGAAGCACGCCTGTATCCCTGGGAGGGTTAAGCCGACCTGCCAAAGGATCTGTCTCCAGACACAGAGAATCTGGAATTACCTGAAGCCCCTCTAAAGGGACGAAAAGACTTGTAGCTTCGGCCACTCTGGAGGGCACCCAATGAACGTGCCGTGTCTGAGTCCTCTTTCATTCCCTTTAGGGCCTCGTCTACCTTCTCTCCGAATAGAAGGTCTCCCTCAAACGGCATATCTAATACTTTGTATTGTACCTCTGATCTGAAGTAGGTACACTTAAGCCATGACTGTCGTCGTAATACGACCCCATTATTGACTTGCTTGAAGCCTGACTCAGCGAGGTCCACCGCAATGTTTATTGCGTGATTGGAGGCTTCCTCACCCTCTCGGACAAGCAACATCGCTGCCTTCCTATGGTCTTCCGGAAGATGATCCAGCAATGGCGCTAGCCTGTGCCACATCTCTCTGTCGTACCTGGCTACAATAGCCAGAGAGTTTGCGGCCTTTACTGTGGTTGTTCCCACGGAGAGCACTTTTTTGCCAAAGGCATCCTGGCGTCTTGCTTCGTTTTCAGGCGGAGTCATGCACTTGTGCTGGGCCTTCGCCTTCCTCGCCGCTGCCGCCGACACCACCGATTCCGGCGTTGGTTGGGAGGATAAACACTTGGGGGTAGACTCTGGAACCTTAAACTTTTTCTCGAGGCGTCCTTTCACTGCTGGCTCTGAAAAGGGGCGACGCATTGTTTGCAACCCCTCCTTCCACACGTGGTCTAGTATTGGTATTGAGAACACAGACCTTCTCTTACCCATGTGGTCGAACAAAAAACAGTCCTTTTTCTGTTCTTCCTGGGACAAACCAAATTCCTTACACGCCTTCTCCATCATAGAATGGAATGATGCAATGTCGTCCGGAGGGCACGGGTGAGCTGGGCTTCTTGGGTTTTCTAACTCCACCTCTGACTCCCAGGTTGGATCCCTGGAGGGGGATGATGAGATATCCAACATGGCTCCCCTGTCAGACTCCGAATCTGGCAGCTCACCTTCCTCTTGGGGTGCCAGTGCTGAGGTTGGCGTGCGTAAGTGCGTCGGTGGACGGGACGGGCCCGGCTCGTCGACGGGTGACTGTGGCAGGTTGGCCTGAGGTAGTCTCTGGTCCAACGACTGCACCAAAGACTGAAGCGTGGACAGAATTTCCAATGACAAAACAGATTGAGGATTGAGAAGAGGGGCAGATACCGGTATACCGGATCCCCTCGTCGACGACTTGTCAACCACTCGTAGCCCTAGGTCTGCCGGGCCAGCTATTCTCCCGCTCTCGTTCTCCCCCGAGGACAGCGACACAGTGTCATGATGCCTACCTCCAAGGAGCTAGGTCCGACCCAGCAACCCCAGAGGCAGGCATCATTCCCCCCCAGGGAAGTGCCAGCGGGCCCAAGCTGGGGCCCTTTGGACACAGTCCTGGCGCCTTAGGCGCCAGGCTCATAAAGCTAGACAAGTGTTCAAGTGTTTTAATGTGCACTTACCTGATGCAGACCATGCTGCTACATCCAGGCCCTCTTGAGGCCTAAATGGAACTACTTTACCTGTGGGACTACTTTCCCCTGGGTGTGGTCGGGGAAGGATACATACCTGATCGGTGGAAGGATACATACCTGGAACTTCTTCCAAAGCTATTTAAACCACGCCCCGATCAGCAACTCACGCTTCGCGTTGTTCTGCTCCTCGCAGCTGGACGCTCACTGTGTCAGCTCCTGCATCTGGACTTCAGCCACGCCTGTCAGCGTCCTGGGTCACCTGCTAAGAGAGAATTGGAGAGAAAGAAGACCTTACCTGCTAAAGCTGCATCACGGAGACATCACACCGACAATCCTGAAAGGGAAGACATCATTTTAAAAGCATTTTGCTTCGATCGCTGCAGCGCTGCATTTCACTCACCTTTCCTGGGCACCTCCATCTTCAGCAGCGATCATCCGGATCCGCAGCCACTTCCCAGAGCCTAGAGAGAAAAAGACAAGATCACAAGGTGAGAGAAGGAAGGGAATAGGAAAAGCTCAGTTTCCTTCTAAGACTTACCTGTTGGGTCATTCCCATTTCATTTCGGGTCCTGCCGCTTCCTGGCATTCCGGACCCCGGCCCCTATGGGGAAAAAAGACAAAGACATTGAATGAGCGAATGCAAAGACATTACCCGAACGCTCATCCAGAACTTACCTGTCATTTACTGGAACTGCACGTTTCACTTCGGGTCGGCGCCACATCTCCGGCATTCCGAACCCCGGCCCCTAAGGGGAAAAAGACATAAGCGTTAGCGCTTGCTGCAATAAGACAATGAACATTATTATTAAGCTTGAACTTTTGAACTTGCTACAGAACTCTTACAGCGCCTTACCTGAATAGTCAAGCTTATTTGAACTCCCATCAAACATCAATACAGTGAAGTAACTGGGTTTCAACGCGCCCCTGCATCAGATGCAGGATGGAGAACTCATCCTTCCAGACCCTAAGGTGAGACTTCACGGGGAATCGAGGAAGGGTATCGTGGAGGGTTGGAAGGGAGTGGGAGGCTTGAGCATTATTCCGTCAGTGGGTAATACTCCCTTTTCACGCACAGGGGAATATTCCTGCGAGCCAGAGAGTCCATCTTCAGAGTCCTGCGCTTCACCATTGAAGAAGCATCAGCACTCGAAGCCAGACCTGCGCCTCCGTGGGAATCAGGTGAGCGTGACACACAGCCTGTTCTTGCAGTAAGGTATCCGAGGGGATCGGATCAAAAACTTCAGGCCTCCAGGCTTCCTGTAGAACCCCTGTTGATGAGGCCACCGTCGCAGTCGTTGACGGTGGGACGGTGGATACCACATGCGTCAGTGGCAGGGTGGCCGATGACTGGACCGCCGTCGACGACGGTGACTTAGCAGGTGGTTTAGGCGGTCCCGCCTTTTCCACACTTGGTCTGCCTTTACTGGACTCTCGACGCGAAGTCGATCTATGGTGATCGCCCGAGGAAGATTTCAGCCTTTCCTTGTCATACTTTTTTGATGAAGATGATGATTTTTTTGACAAGGATTCTCTAGCTGAATGACTGCGAGATGACTCTTTTTCCGTCGGTCGAGATTTCTTCGCCGGTGGTTCCGACGAGGCAGCGCGGTGTGATATTTTCGCCGATTGTGTGGAGCCTACCTCCGAAGGGGGGTATGCCCCCGCTCCATCATTCAGCCATGCCACCAGCCGACGAATTTGGTCTTTGAGGGTCTTTTGAGAAAACCCTTTGCATATGTTGCAGTTATCAGCCGAATTATGAGGGTGGAGGCAGTATATGCAATCCATATGTCCGTCCCCCTCGTAAACTTTTTTCAAGCCGCACGTCGCGCATGGACGGAACAGCGCTTTTCCTGCCATGGGGAAAAATTTCCTCGAACTCCAACTCCAGGCACACAACCTTGTACAAAATAGTAAGACGACGAGAGGAGATCCCACTACTTTGGAGACGGTTGAAATCTGAAGGGGAGCCGCGGGCCTCTTATACTGGGACGGCCTACGGAGCATGCGTAGGCGGGTCCTAAAAGGACGTAGATAGGACACAAAAGTGTCGGAAGTTTTCCTATAGGAAAAGGCTATATATGTGTGTACCGAGGGTCCCAGTCTGACGACGGGGAATATTCTAAGCATGTGAATCCATGAAAGATCCAATGCTGGAGAAAGACTGATATGTTTGGGATATTTCTTTTCTGTGAAAGATAGTGAGCTAAAGACTCTGGGTAAGGCTCTTGTAACCAGGACTCATGTCTGGCAGAGAGTCTCCCAGGAACCCCCTTGTTATCTGCATATTTCAAGTAACTTTGGGTTTCACCCTAAGTTACTAGGGGACTCCAGACCTGGACCCCTTGCTCACTACTCTTAGAGAGGCACAGCTACACCCTACTGATGAGGTTCAACCAGACCGAAACATGTGTCTGGGGTTGCTGTTGGTACTCTTGTTCAGAGGAGAATTGCCTAGCATTTCGGTGCTGATCTGCCCCAGGGCAGGACAAAGACTGATATGTTTGGAATATTTCTTCTCTGTGAAAGATGGTGAGCTAAAGACTCTGGGTAAGGCTCTTGTAACCAGGACTCATGTCTGGCAGAGAGTCTCCCAGGACCCCCCTTGTTATCTGCATATTTCAAGTAACTTTGGGTTTCACCCTAAATTACTGGGGGAATCCAGACGTGGACCCCTTGCTCACTATTGTTAGAGAGGCACAGCTACACCCTACTGATGAGGTTTAACCAGACCGAAACACGTGGCTGGGGTTGCTGTTGGTACTCTTGTTCAGAGGAGAATTGCCTAACATTTCGGTGCTGGACTGCCCCAGGGCAGGACAAAGACTGATATGTTTGGGATATTTCTTCTCTGTGAAAGATAGTGAGCTAAAGACTCTGGGTAAGGCTCTTGTAACCAGGACTCATGTCTGGCAGAGAGTCTCCCAGGACCTCCCTTGTTATCTGACTATTTTGCACAGCAAAGACTAGATTTTTGAAGCCCAAAACATCATGCCTGAACATGCTGATCACATACTTCTCTGTATCATACCTATGCTGGGATTAACGGAAAGGATAGTGGTCATATGTAGGACAGGGGACTACGGGCTAGCAGGCATTACAGTATTTGTGTAACATTTAGATACTACTGTATCCCCTTCCCCTTTCCTCAATACTTCTGGAATTTTAGCCAAGCAGAGACACCAGAGGGTGGGCACATTTCACCAAAAAGGTTGCAGACGACAGCTTGTCGAAACTTGGCATCACCTCACTAGCTGATGTCCATAGGATTGCTTTAGTTGAAGGATGGTCTGGCAGACCACATAGCCGCTTTCCATATCATATAACTGGGTGCAAGTCTTTGAAAGGCCACAGGGGGAGCTTTATCTTGAACTGCACTCATGTTCCATTATTTGTAATGTTCCAGAAGGCAGGAGATAATTCATCTTATGACGGGAGCCAAACGTCCCAGATTTTTACGGCTGTAGGGAATGGGTCTGTCAGAACGTTCAAATGCAATTGTTTTGTGAAAGTAACATTTGTGGCTAGGTAAAAATAAACTCAGGAAAGGACCCCAAAGAGGAGGTTTGAGAGAGAAACCGGGTAACCCTCAATGTTGAAGCCGAAGGAATCTTCGAAAGAAAGTATTTGTCTACAATTCCAGCCTGTCTTTGTGAAATACAGAGAAATGTTGCACAATTGAAAAACTATAAATATTTGATCTTGTATGCAGTGATACAAAAAGGCTGTTGAAGGGGTTTGCCACAGCAGCCAAGATCACATAATAATCCCAGCTAGGACAGGGATGCCCGAGGATACATGTGCATGAGACCTTGTAAACTGTGCTTGTTCACTAACGTTATGACAGAGAAAGACTCTGAATTATTTTAAGTGCCCAACTATGCTAGATAGAATGCTCCCTGGAGAGCAGGCCAAGGGATTCATGCTTTACTGGACTTTCATAGACAACCTCCTACCTCCTTGATTCTAGTCGATATTTGCTTTGGAGAGAACTTGGGGTTCCAAAAACAGATTTCAGGAACCATGCTTTGACTTAATTGAGGGGCCAGATGAAGCACTTGACCACTATGCTCACACACCAGCAGTCACCCAGGAGGAAGCGATAAGAGGTGATCAGATAGAAGAGCCAAAATCTTACTGACCAGGCTATTAGAATGAAATGCAGTTACTAGATGTCCATACATGAAGGAGACTGTGCAGGAGTGCAAGAAGGATAGGTGCAAGCATAGAAGTTGTTCCAAATGAGAACAGTTGTGTGTTGTCTGTAAGAATCGGAACCTTCGGCTCCATCAGTGCCAGGGTGAGACCTACAAATATTGCTTTCACTTGCAGAACATTGATGTGTTGCTCACTGTCCTGAAAGAAACACATTCTGAACTTAAAGACTCCCAGGCAGGGCACCTGTGGCAGGTCGGTAGGAGTCATCAGACACGCTGTGGATATTTCTATATTCTTTTATTGGAATTATAAAGAAAAGGCCTATATCTTCCTATGACTATAGGGATTTCCCTCCCTAACTGAAGAAACTAAGGGTGCGTGTCTGCTGTCAGGAAGTCCAAAGTTTATGTCCTCAGTCCAAATCTAACTCTAACTGACCCTACCACTAATATGAGCTGAAGTAGGCCCAAACAAATGTCTCTCACCTTCTGGACATTTCCCTTTTTGCCTTCCCTCTTGGGGCTGCGTCTCAGGGTTTATCTTTGCTCAGATATATCTTCAATATACAAATGTCTCTCTTTTGAAATAGATTTCTTATATTGATCTCCCCTGACAATCTCTTGTGGTTTTATCCAGGAGCTCTTGTAGCTTCCCCCCAACTCTTCCCTTTTATTTTATTTCTCTCATGTTCATGATATCCAACATTTATGAGGTCTGTTATGTCTTTATCTGAATTAGGGATCCCCCTGTACTGGGGTTCCTCTACAGAATTCCTTTTTCTGTAATTTGGTTCACTTTGTTGCATTAATTCACAACACTTGTTACACCTTCTGATGGAGTGTGCTCCCCATTCTTCAACAATTATTTCTTGTCCCCCCCCGCTTTCCAGGGTATTTATTTTCACTTCCTCTCTGTTTCACATTCAACCTTATTTGTCAAGTCTTTAACACATTCCTCATATGTCGAGAGATGTTGGTTCACTGTTCGAATGTTGCCCTCATTGCTTTCACACATTCCTTTCTTCATAATATATTGTCCCGGTAGCCTCCTGCGTCTTTCTGACACCCCAGTATCTTCATTCGTCAAGGGTCACTACATAGGGTTTGGCACTCGCTCGGGTAAGTAGCTTCGCGTTCTTGCTTCCAGGTCTTGGTCTTTGCATGATTCTACAGTCAGTGGATACTGGCGGGTGGGTGTAACGCTCACCTGGTTCCCCCGGAGGCGCAGGTCTTGATCTGGCGAGGATACTGTCTTCAGTGTTAGGCACAGGGTTCGTTTTGCTCCCGGACTGGGCCCCCTTCCCACCGACATTTTAAGCTGAAGAGTGAGGTGTCTGCAAGGGTAAACCAAGGTATTAGTGTTTGGAAGGTTCGGAAAGTTCCTAGCCCCTCTCGCCCTTTCTTTCCCCGTGGAACTGGGTTGATATTGCGCTTACCTTATATAGGTAAATGCCGGGCTCTCCATCCTGCGTCTTGTGCAGGGGCGCTGGGTCCAGTTGCTTCACTGGATGCGAGCTCTGCCTCTTGATAGCAGAGGATTTGCTGAGAGCGAAGACGCCGTTAATGCACGAGCGTGCCTTGTAAGTATTAAAGTTCTTTTTGCATTGTTCTCTTCTCTTTCAAAAGTGTTAAGTCTGTAAAGTCTATGTCTTTCCCTTTTCAGATGCTGTGACGATGAAGATTATCCTTCTATTGGCACGTGAGTAGAAAGACTGCACTAGCGCTGGAGAATGCTCCGTAATGTCTCTTTTGTCTTTGCAGGTACTGAGGTGCAGCGCGAACAGATTGAAAGCGAACGTAACACAGGTAAGCAGTCTTGTAACTAAGCGTTACTAACCGATGTATCTTGCCTTGCAGGTGCCGAAATGCAGCGCGTGCTGAGTTGGAACGGGCGTAACACAGGTAAGCAGAACTTGTAGTTGAATATTACTGACCGATGTTCTCTCTCTTTGCAGATGTCGGATGTCGGAAGAGAAAGGCAGAAAAAGGCGCCTTGGATGCTGCCGTTGGATTAGGTAAGTAGATTCACTGCCTTTACTTTAGCCTAACCTGTGCCTTTGTTTTGCAGGAGCTGCAGAAGACTGAAGAAGACTGAAGATTGGATTCCAGCAGGTTATTTCGTGTTCACAGGATCTGGAGGTTTCCTGGAGCTGACACGGTGAGCGTCCTGCTGCTGATGCAGAATAACGCGAAGCACGTGAAACCAATCGGGTGTGGTTTAAATAGCCTTCTGTAGTGCTTAGGGGTCTCCTTCCACGGCCCCACCCAGGTAAGAAAAGAGTTCCAGATTTCTAAAAGAGTTCCTGTGTTCTGCTTCCAGGGAGTGGCTCCTGCTCCACCCAGACAGAAAAAGTAGTTCCAGGGAGAGAAGGATCAGGAGACCAGTTAGCTGGTAAGTAAGCAGCATGGTCTGCTACAGGTAGGTCCACCAAGCACTCTTATCTAATATGAGCCCGGCGCTTCCTGTGCCGGGACCAGTCATCATCATGAGCCTGGCGCCACTGGCGCCAGGACAAGGTCCAGAGGGTCCCTATAGGGACTGGCTGGTTCCTGGGATCAGAGTCATGGGCCTGCTTCCAAGGTCGTGGGGCAAGTCCTGACCCCTTGGAAGCAGGGATCATGACAGTGGGAGCTTTCAGCACTCCCAGCTGCACTGGTGTCTGTGTTGTTAGGCGGGCGCCTGGCCCACCATGAATCTTCCGTGGTCATGCAACCGCATTGAGCGGCTCTTCTCCCCCTGTCCTCCCAATGGTTACTCCCTTGACTGCTTTGCTGGGCCTCTGGCATATCAGACTGGCATTCTCTACCCTTTGAATTGCCACAAGCTCCATGGCTTCTCGCAGTTCCCCCTTTCAAAGGCGTTATTATGTCAGGGGGCTTCCCCAGCACACCATACTCGCTCTTCCTCTGTGATCCGCACTCGCTCTTCCTCTGTGATCCGCTCATTCCACTTACAGACTAATCTCTCCTTAAAGAGATATTCCCTTTTCCTGTAGATAGCACGTTTGATTCAACATTGCCTGGAGCCCAATAATAGGACAACACAGTATTCAATATGGAAGGCAGTCCCATATATGCAGATAAGGTGGTTGGTTTACGGAGTTCCTCGTGGGAATGTGAGTCCTTGTCCGAGGGTAAGTTGTAGGGGGGCGTGCCATCTGCAGGGGGTCTACCCAATTCAGATTTTGAATGTATTCGGACAAAAAATGCCTGTGTTGTGGAAGAATGAATCGAATCGAACCTTGCTTCTACAGGGGTCAGCAACATCTGAAAAAATCCAGTGAATGCCATGTCATCAAAAGTAGATAGAAGCATTTTCATTATGCTGCTGCCATAAAATATCAATACCAGTAATGCTCAACAGCCATAATCTATGCCAGTTATGGATGGCCACTGTAAATCACTCGAATGATGGTGCAGCCACAGTCTATGCCAGTAATGGTCACCGTAAATCACTTTCATGAGGCTTAGCCCCACTAATCAGATAAACACTGCTACTGTACTGGCCCCATCCCCTGCCATTCAAGCCCATATGCATGCTCTGCATTCACACTCCTGCCCAGGCATCAACAGACTCAGGGGGTAATTTTAAATAAAATGCTAATTGTATGCAGGGGACTATCAACGCTATCCCTTAAGCGCTGTTTCTAAATGTATAAAATTGTATGCAGGTGACACAAAGCGTAGTGCAAAACTGAAGAGTAAATCCATGCAAAATCACCCTAACTTCAATTTTACTCTCCGCTTTGTAAAAACGTCAACACCACCGCAACTTAGACTATGCAGGCAGAATTTACTAATGTATTCCTATAGAATCCACCTGCTTATTAGCAGGTGCTAATATGAGGCCGATTCTATATGGATCCATTTGTTTTATGCCTGCATGAAAATTTCCTGCAGGCATGACATGTGCTGGAGGAGGAAAGTACAGCCGAAATGCAAACTCTATTTTGTACCCCCGCCAATGGGGCACGAAAATGAGCTGGAGTGCAAAATGAAGACATAAGCACATTATTCCTTGCGTTTACACTTTCAATTTGTACTCCACTCACTGCAAAATGTCCTCAGACACGAACGCTGCAAGCATTACATTCGAACATTCATGCATACATACAATAAAACACCTAGATCCCAAGACACCACACCACACTTCTCTTCGATCAAGAAAGGCAGCCACAACCACCCTGTGGGCACAAAATCAGGAAGCACTGGCGTGTCCCAGAAGGACATGAGCAGCCCGGGCGCTGACCAATTAAGTTGGTTGCTGGGTAGCTTGGGGGCCTGCACGTCTCCCCACATGAGCATGCTTTATTTAAAAAAACACACACACACACACACACACACACACACACACACACACACACACGACACTGGAGGAAGACAAGGGACCCAATGGGGATGGAGAGACAGGGAAGGATGTGGGAATTAGTGGGGGGCTGAATATATAATAGGCAATGGCACAGATAGACCGGATGTAGAGAGACAGGTAGTATAAACACAATGGATGGAATACAAAGGGACGAGGCAGAAATGGTGCAGCATCTCGTGTGGGCATATCAGTGGAAGATTAATTCCGATGAACGTAGGATTGAACCCTGTTTCTAGAATGTAAATTCGGAACCTGGCACATAGGCCTTTATAGAGTGTGTCATTCCTCTTCTAAGCGCCGGAATAATAAGTGCCATTGTAATGCAATCTAACGGTACACAATGATCTACTGTAGACGGATAAGAGGCTAACAATAGGTCCTGTAGGTGTCAGACACTCATGGATATATTTAATGGAATAACATTTTTGATCTGCAGTATCATTGTCTGATTTTGCAGCACTCCATTTTGTGGCACATGTTTGCTCTGCTCGGTCCCAGGGTGCTCTCTTGTGCTTAAAGAAACAACATGAACTAAACACAGTTTATACTGAGCAAGGAATTCTGAAGGGATAAATGTTGAAATATGGCAAAGTCGCTCAAATGGAAAATTGATACCTTCATAGTGGATTGTTTTGAGCCTTTGTCACTGGAATTTATTTTTAAATGCTCGGTCGTGCACTTTGGACTGCTCCGTCACTCATGGCAGCGCCCCGATCCCAGCAGCAGCCTTCCGCAGTAACACGGATTACTAGTTACACAATCTGTGGATTGAATCCCCACAAGCCTTTGGAGGCTGAACAACAGGGTTTAACATGCACGCAGCAGCAACCAAGCATGCTAATCCATAGCCCTATAAGGCATTACGGGACTTCACGCTTCCACCAAGATTCTGGTGCGATACATCTCCTACTATCATCTTTAGGGTTACAGTTTACGAGCCCCTTGCTGCAGTAAAGTTTTACATACAAGACCCACAGGACCCTTCCTATTTTCACCTATACTACCATCCTGATGAAGGCCTACCACTCGTGAGCCCCATCTAACAGCTCTTCTTCTTTGGCCGAAACACAACAGTGTCGATGACCTCTTTACCTCTTCAGTGTCCACCATTAACACTGTTATTTGTTCACTGCAAACATGTATCTGTGCTCACAGGTTATTTATTAAATTCAATTTCCGTCGATCAAAAAGGAAAAACATGTTATATGTTACACTATTTATCCAGTCAATGTGACTGGACTGTATCGATTCATATGTTGTACATATTTGTGAATTGACAAGTGTCCATGGGTGTTTTTTCTCCACTTTGACAAACCAATATTGATTTCTTTTGACCCCTTCCTTTAAAAAAAACAAAAGAAAATCTTTATATTCTGTAGGTGTTTAAATCTCTCACCCTGATTAATGTGTTAGTATATAAGTATATACCCACCTGGGTAAATCAGGGCCTATCCAGGTACCCCTTTATTACCTGCAGATAGATGCAGAAATAATGTTGGAAACATTAAAAGATAAGAACACTCAACAGTTTTGGAAACTCATAAATGCAGTGGGAGGGAAGCAAGGAACAACCCAAATATGTTCAGTTGCAGAGTGAGAAATATTACAATTACAAAGCTATCTTTTCAGGCGTAGACTTTGTACATCCAGAAAATTGATTGTTGGTCGGGTTGGAGAATAGGAGTGGAGCCCTCAGCTTGATTGTGAAACAGTTGAAGGAATTTTGTCCAAGATTAGCTTGTCTAGCGTGTCGGGGCACAACAAACTTTCTAGCGCCCTCTTTAAGTCTGCCAAAGATAACTGAGCCATTGTGTTGACATTACTGTATGCTCAGATCTTAGAAACAAAAACCTTTCCGGAGACATGGAATATAGCTTATATAGTACCGATATATAAAAAAAGGTGCCTGGAAATTAACGTCCGATCTCGATAATTGATTCGGACAGCAACATTTTCTCCATGTTGTTGCTGGAACACTTGGAAAGCCAGGCCTCGGAAACAAGGAGGCTACAAAAATGGCAGGTGGGCTTTAGAAAGCAGATGAGTACCTCATTGAATTGTTTTATATTAAAATCCCTACAGTCACTTCCTTGGTCTAAAAATATAATTCAGTGTTTACCGCCACGATTGACCTCTCAGCAGGCTTCGATGCATCAATAGAAAGGTTTTATGGGCAACATTTCAGAGATGGGGATTGCCCTATGTTCTATTGAGACTTACAGTTGGCCTCCATGAATATACTATGATGCAGGTGAGATTAAATTTGGAAGGAGTCTTATCAAGGAAAATTCCGACATGTAGGGGTGTTAGACAGGGATGCGCCTTGGACTCCTGACTATTTAACTTCTATATGTCGGACAAAGGAACTTATCAGGACTAATCAGCCCTGGCTCTGCCAAAGTTGGGTCATCTGGTCTAGCTATGCAGATAATTTGTTAATCTTCGAATCCACTGAAATTGGGCTGCATGAAAGCTTTTGTGCTTTTGCTGTTGACAATTCGTTGATGATTAATATAAAACAAAGTCATGCAATGTACAAGGAAAAAAAGACTGACAACCTTTAAGTGGTGTGTACAAGGTGAGACCCTAGAACAGGTCGATAGTTTTATCTATCTGGTTTTCCAGCTGTCTCTAAACCCCACAAATCACAAGTAAGGGAATGGCTGAGGACCCATGCGATAGCCTTATCATCCCAAATGCGTTGGGTGGATGCAAAATTTGTAAATATTTCAGTTATCGCCATTTTAAAATGTTATGAGGGAAAAGTGCTATCAAACATTTTGTACAGGATATAACAGCATTATTTTGGGGTCTTATAGATCTTACCTGTGATAGAGGGAATTATCTGGCATGGATTTCTAAATCTTCAAAACTCAATACCCATTCCAGAAATTTTATATGAGTTGGGTATAAATTCCACATTGAGCACAGAGTGGACACTTTTAGCCTGTTTTAGACAAATTATTTATCCAGTAATCAATTCTTTATAGTGTGATCTATTTAAGTTAAAATGTACTAAAAGGTCTGATTTTATTACTCAATATACAGATTATTGTGCAAATGTGCTGTGTGAAATGGACATGACAGAGCAGCATGGAGGCAGTAAGCATACAGATGGTTAACAAGAGCCTCAACATCCTTGACAATGGTCATCCCTGCCACCCGGTTCGAGTCGACCTCTCAGCTGCTTTTGACACAGTAGACCTACCTCGAGGCCCTTACAGACACCCTACATCGGTGCATGGGGATCAGTAACCTTGTCCTACACTGATTCAAGTTCTGCCTCGCTAACTGCAAGCAGTTTTGTTCAGATGGACTCCTCTCGATCGCCAATACTACCAGTCACTTGTGGAGTCATGCAGGGTTCCATCCTCTCCCCACTGATATTCAATCTATACATGGAGCTGCTGGAAACCCTCCTAGCCACACACAACATTCACCAATACGCCACCAACAGACAGCTATACCTCAAGATCGACTTCCTGAAGGACATCTATAGGCTCAAAACCTGCCTCTTACGGATCCAGTCTTGGATGTTCAGTGCCTACTTGAAGCTCAACCCCTCCAAGACCGAATTTCTACTCCTCAGAAAACAACCCCAAATACCCAGACACAGAGACCTGACTATCAACCATGTACTCCGAGGGCTTCACACCCACCATCACCTCCTGCGCCAAGTCCCTCAGGTTCCACATCGACAAACGCACATGGCTAAGAAAGCTCAAGACAGCTTATCAGCTCTCCCTCCTGTAAAAAGTCAAGCCCTTCCTCCCTCCAGACAGCTTTAGATCCACCGTTCAAGCACTGGTCCTATCTCACGTGGATGGGGGAAATGCACTCCTCGAAGGCCTCCCCTCATACCCCCTTGTGCCCCACAGAAGTGTCCTACACGAGACTGCATGCCTCATCAAGGGTCTACACATATACGACCACATCACCCCAGCCCTCATCGACCTTCACTGGATACCACTGCACGCACAAATCACCTTCAAGTCTTGCTGCATCATCTATAAGGTAGTCGCCTTCAAGTCACCCAGCTACCTTGCAGAGAAACTCTGCATCTCCAGTGGACAGCACACCACCAGAAGCCCTGGCACGTGCAGACTTGAAATGTGCCGCTGCAAAAACGAACAGACCAGAAAAACAAGCCTTCTGGGCCTACACCCCAAGACTATGGAGCCCCAACGCTCCTACAATTCAGAAAAGAACTCAGGACCCACCTCTTCAAGGAGTCTCTCCTCCTCAACACCACGGCCATCACGTCGCACCTCGCATCACCTGACTCGCTAGATGCTGCCCGCACCTCTCCTACCTGCTACCCGCACCTCTCCTACCTGCTGCCCGCCCCTCTCCTACCTGCTACAGCTGTACCTCTCCTCTGTCCACCTCTGTATATCTGTTCTGTTGTTACCAGTGAACATCCCTCCGTTATGCATCTGTATTGGTGTATGCCTCTGTAAGCGCTCTGTAAAGTGCTCCTTTGCTTCTCGAAGCTAGGTCCACGCTCAATAAATACTATAATAATAATGCACCGGATTACTAATCCGGTGAAGGTGAAGCTTACCACTTATGATCGAGACTGGCTATGTTTAATGGCGACAATGCATGCATATAAGTCCCTGAGTCACCTAGGTCTCAATAATAAGAAATTGGGAAAATGATCTCCATAATTAGCAATGTACCCAAGTAAACAGACGAGAAGGTCTTATTTTAAAAAAGTGATATGGAATGTGTACCTAACAAAAAAATCTTGGTAAATTATGGTGTTTGTACAGTTGAAATGGTCTCTTGTAGATATTGTGACGATACCACAGAAATAGAAAATGTAAAACATCTAGTGACATCTGTGAAGGTATCATGAAGTAAGATACAGACAACAGGTTCTAGATTGGTTCTCAAAAGCCTTTATTAAAAGTCAGGATGGAGTAAGGCCTAACTTGCCTTATGCCTATGCGAAGGTCAAATTTCCCTACCTAAAGAAAACTAAGGATAGTCTGTGTTAGGAAGTAAGAATCAAAAGTCGTTCTGTGTCCCTCACAACTAACTGTGTACAATGTGTAGGGATGTCAGCATCAAAATAAATAGCGGTCAAAATACAATTCTGAGCTTCTTCCAGTTCTTAGCTAGTTCAAACCAGTTCACAATGTATCAGGGTTCCTTTCCCCACGAATTCAACACTTCCAGCTTTTCAAAACAGCACAAGTTCAAATCTTCCAGCTTTTCAATAATTTACATTTATTGTTCCGTTTTTTGAATTCAAAATCACTTAAGCAACTTTAGCAAAACACAGGCTTATTTCATGGACACTTTCATTAGCTCTTTCCATAAAGGGGGGCACTCAGTCTAGGCACAGTTGTCAGACCGCACAGTCCACCCATTACTCGCAACCAACACCCCTATGCACTTTGTTACACTTTCTGTATTCTTCTCGCTCTTACCAATGCAGGTTTCCTGCAGTTCTTTGAACTCCTTTAACTTTGTTTCACTACTTCATTTCTCATTTCATACCCCTTGTTGGTATTCTCTTGGGTTTGCCAACACTTGTGTCTTAAACAATTCATTTTTTGGTATCTGCTGCTTGCACCACTTTGCTTTCATTCCATTCACAAGTACTCATAATTTGCTTTTGCTCTGTGAAACATTCAAAGGTGTTCATTATGTCTTTTAGTCTATTTGGTATCCAAAAGCACCTGATTTACTGCCTCATCACAAGTTTGGCGGTAACCCTTAAATGCAGCAGTAACGCTATTACTGCCACATTTAAGGGTCTGCCAAATCACGGGTTTGGCAGGATTTACCCCAGCTCTGAGCTGTGGGCAAATTACTTGCGATTTTGGGCGCTATTACCGCCGCACTAATACTGAATGGGCCCAATGGGGAATGGGAACTTACCGTTTCGCCAAACCCGTGATCCGACGCTAATAGTGCTGGGGGGTTGGTGGTAACGCTAACCGCCGGGGATACTGCCCAACTCGTGATGAGTGCCGTTAGCATTCAAAAGTGCTTGTAACATGTTTCAGTTCATTTGGTGTTTGAAAGCACTTCCTTCAGCCGTCAATAGTGCTCATCAATTTATTCGGAATTCAAAAGTACCTGATTGAGTGTTCAAAAGTGTTCATAACAATGTTCAGTTTGTTCGATATTCAACAAATGTTTCTTTCAAGCCCCTGGAGCGCCCCCGGTATCAGTGTTCTCTTTTTCCACTCACCATCTTCACACAGCAGATGCATGTAAGTTCCTTTCCATTTTGCGTTCAGCTTCCAATATCTCTGTTCTTTACTTGTGGAGGTCGGAGAGAGCACTGATCGCGCTCCTGGAATCCCGCAGCGACTGCAGGACTCCGCCATCCCACAGCTCCTGCTACTTGCTCCTGACATGGAGATTTTGTCATGATTTACAGGCTCTCTCATGGCCAGCTTTGGCCTCAGCGCCCTTTCCTCTGCTCGACCCGGCTTCCAGCAGCCGTGTCTCCCGCTCCTGCCTCTCTAGTCTGCCACGCTCCAGCTTGCTTTGCTCCAGCTAGCTCCAAGCTCCAGCCTGCTGTCTCTCTCCACACATGCTGTGCAGCTTCCATTTTTATATCCATTAGTATTGTTAAATGTCTGCAGGCGTGGGTCCTTCAATCCAATTGCCTGACCATGGAAATGCTGATTAACAGGACATGCCTGGCTGTTCCATCTGAAATCCTCCATAGCAATCTTCTTTGTCTCAGTACCAGAGGGGTGTTTGTGGAGCTTTGAATTAAAGGAAGTGTGCATAGTGTTGTCTCCTCCCTGTCTTGGTACTTGACTAATATATGTCTCCATTAACAATATAAGGCTTGTTACTTGGCTGATGTGTGTATCTTATCCAAATAAGGATGAGTCCTCCTAGTTGGTCTCTTCCGCGTCCCAGCGTTAAGGTATTTCTGGGGGACATTTCAGGGGGGTGGGGGAGGGAAATGGCTAACAGTAACCTACAAAGGCTTGAGGGATAGAGGGTTAATTCTGAAAAGGGAAAGGGGGATAGCATGTCTCACCAAACAATGTCCTCTCCCCACTTCCCAAGTTCCTTTCACCCAGGTGATCCTCCATCGCATATCCATCCCCAGGGTCACGATCCAAAAGTAATGGCCTTTCCCTGGCCACCTGAGAGGATCCATGGGGAAAAGAAGTGAGGATGCCCCCTCACACGTCCTGTAAAGCCCTATCTTGTAAGCATGCCACATACTTTATTAAATGTGTTGATATGCAGTTTCCTGATGTTACGACTGGATTCTGGAATGATTGTTTGGTGGGAAGGACAACTAGCATGGTTTTGGCGGTAGTGGGCTTTATTGAAAGTTTAAAATGGACTAGTTGCTAGATGATGGTGTAAAGAACTTTATGAGTACATGAATTAGTTTGTAATAAATGTATCCATCTTCAGGAATCTGTGGTTTTAATTGATAGTCTACAGCGGAAGAGCAAATTGGCAGTTATTTTTATGATTATGATAGAATCTTAATGTTTCCTATGGATTTATTTGTACTGTTTAAATTATTTTAGTGTTGTTTAAAAGAATTGTGTAACTTTCTTTGTGTGATGATGAATTCTTTTTATTTTGTAATGTTTGTTTAAGGCTTTTTTGCCAAATAATACAAAAAATACAATAATATATCATTATTTCATTAGGTCGTTGCCTTTCAGGTCTGTCTAAAACTACAAATTCAATATGGTTATGTTACTAAGATCAGATCATCCGAAAAATGCTGCAGTTCAGAATGAAGGGCTATCTTGGCAATGATCCCTCCCCATTTAGACGTGTTCTAACATATGCCTTAACATTATTTGGGAAGTGGTGTTAATAACATTCCAACAAAGAGCCTTCTGATAGTGTAGGATGCTGTGTGCAAATTGCAGTTCACCATTTCATTTAGTGGTGCACTCAATCAAAAATAGTGCACACACAAGCAACACATTGAGAAAAATAATTGGAGGAATTGTGCTCAGAATCTGCAGGGACGGCCCTCAACTTCAGAACAATTATTTCTGGGTTGTTTGGCTGAGGCACACTCGAAAGGGGGTGTTATATTTACCCCATACGATTCGGCCATCCCAGTATCTTCCTGGAACACCAGAACTTTCAAGCAGCTGCTTAAGAACTGTAGTGCTCTTGACCTGTTGTTATCCTCGCATATTGTTAATTTACAGGCGTTCTGGCTAATGGATGCCCCGTATCTTGATGGTTATACGGTTCATTTTCAGCCAGCAGTGCAGGAGGCAAAAGGGAGACCCTCAGGGGGTGTAATGTGTGCAATTAACAATGCCCCAGGTTGGAATAGCTGGAGATCGAGTGCTTGTAATCCTAGTTTTTTTTGGCTCTGGGGCTATCGATCCATTAGAGTGGGAATGTTAAGAAGCAAAACATCTTATTGATCAATATTTATTGGAATCACACTACAATGGGTGCAGGTGTTCTGGTGGATCAGGTAGCAGATGTATTGCAGGACTGGTTTGTCTCTGTTACTGGAGGTTCTGTATTGATATCTGAGGACCTCAACTGCTACTGTGCTGCTGATCCAAGTGAGCCATATCTTCAAAAAAAAAAAAAAACAGATGCTCATGGCCAATAGCAGGCTAAGAGCAAATGTGAAAAAGTGGAGGCAACACATGAAGAAGTGGGATATTCTCTGTGTGAATGAGGAATTCTCACAGGGGAAGCCTCTGGGGCATTCGGGTAAGGCTGCTTTTACCATCGATTTCATGTTTATGTTGCAGTTCTTGCTTGATCTGTGGGGGGTTTTTCGGGTGCTAAACACTGAAAATGATCACTCTTATACTGCGAGGCCCCTTCTATTTCACACATACAATTGTTGAAGTACCTGATGCAATCAAACTGCGTGTCAACTCTGCAGCCAATCGTTTGAAATGATAAATATAGCTGTGTTTTTGACTGCTACTGCAGTTTTTAATCTAGCTGTGTTTTTGACTGCTACTGCAATTTTGAATCTAGCTATGTTTCTGACTGCTACTACAATTTTGAATCTAGCTGTGTTTTTGACTGCTATTGCAATTTTGAATTTTGGCTGTGCCCGTGTATTTGTACTGCTTGCTTTTTCTCTTGAACTTGATTCAGCCCAGTGAATGCATTGTGCTACTTTGCTCCGCTGTTCCTATCTTGTTAATACCCCCTGCTCCCCCCCTCTCTCCCTACTTCACCCATGGTGCTCTCTGTTTCCCCTATCTTTTCTAACTATCCTTCCATTCTCACCAAGTCTAGCAGGAAGAAGTTCAAAAAGGACATTTCGAATGGATTGTGTCCTCCCACATATTCCTGATCTTTGATGAATCCACTTCCAGCTTGCTGGCCTCAGATAAAATGTTCACAGTAGAGGGCGCTGCACGTCAAGGTCCCTCGAAGGCCTCCATCTCGGCGCCGACGTCACCATAGGTATAAATAGTCTCGCGCGCCGTCCGTTGTTCAGTTTCGTTTTTCTGCGCTTTGTGAGCCTCAGAGACGCAACCCTCGGTTCTACACTATTCTTCGAGAACTCTTCGAAATTACTCGAAAATCTAAAATATCTATGATGGCATCTTCGTCGGAACCATCGATGCCATGATCCGGCTTCAAAAAATGTCGAGATTGTGGAAAGAAGATGTCACTATGTTCTATGGGAGGGGGTTGTGTGCCAAGTTCTACAGTCAGTGTGCGAGCTCCAAGTCTATCCAGTCTATGCATTATTGTGATGCAGAGTGCGGTGGGTGCGTCTGTGAGAGGTGAGTGTGTTTGTGAGATATCCGGGGCAGTGGGTAGCGTGGGAAGGGGCTTTGTGGTGTGGGTGTGAGGGGGCGGGGTGTGGTGTAGAGTTGGAGAGCAGCAAGTGTTGCAAGGAGAGTGAGCAACGTAGTAGTGGCAGCAGCGAGCTTGCAAGGGGCCATGGGCATGATTGTATGCTGGGAGGGCTGGGGTGGTGGTGGGCACAGTCAAATTGGGTTGGGTGGCCTTGGCTATTGGTAGGCAGGAACAGATTAGTTCAGTGTGGGCTGTAGTGCATCCTAAGTTACACAAAAATGTCAATGTGGCCTGCGAACAGTAAGAGGCATAGTCACGAAGGCAAATGTGGCCAGTGAGCGACTAAGGTACAATCAGGATGGCAAATGTGGCCTATGAGGGTACACCTAAAATCAAAATTCATTAGGGTGAAATAGGCTAAGATGCAGGGGTTTCACCTAGATTCAAAATCACAATTTAGGCTAAAAATACAATGTGTAACCAGGTAGGAGCAATTATAGCAGCCGGGGTTCACCTAGGTTCAAAATCACAATTTAGCGGTTCACCTAGATTCAAAATCACAATTTAGGCTAAAAATACAATGTGCAACCAGGTAGGAGCAATTATGGCAGCCGGGGTTTACCTAGATTCAAAATCACAATTTAGGGGTTCACCTAGATTCAAAAATCACAATTTAGGCTAAAAATACAATGTGCAACCAGGTAGGAGCAATTATAGCAGCCGGGGTTCACCTAAGAACAACACAAAGAACAACAGTACCCATTCCAGAGGAACTAATTTCAGAAGAAAATAGATTGAAAGATCTACAAGTCTTTACAAGATGCCAGTGGCATAGATATCTCTCCAGAGGCAGAATTTGCTAGACCAGAACCTGGAGAACATGCAGAAATACCTTACAGAGCCCTTATGGCTAGAATTATGCAATTTATGGGGTGGACTACACATGCACCCTCTTTCCTGCAAGATGATCTTACTGATATCTTGGATAAAGGGCCCCAAGAGGACCCTATCGTCCCTTTTCATGATGCATTGCAGAGGAAAATATCTGCAAATTGGGAGACACCTGAAGTTATCCCTGCAGTAAATAAAAAACTCTGCTAAATACAGAGTGTCAGCTTCAGACCCTGAATATCTAAGCAAGCACCCAACTCCAGAGAGTTTAGAAGTGCAGGCAGCAACGTCGTCAAGTAGTAAGTCGGCATACCACACTATACCACAAGACAGAGATGACAAGATTTGATGCCATGTCAAAAAAAAGTCTTTTCAGCATGCAGTATGGCGCTTAAATCTATCAACGCCACTTCCACGTTAGCGAGCTTCAGCCACACCCTTTGGGAGTGTGCTTCATCAGCGGCTGACTATCTCCCGGAAGGGGAGGAACGAGAAGCATTCTTGAACATCAAGGATGGGAAGGATGCGATGTGTGAGTCGCTCCAAACAGGCATCGACTCTGCTGATAGCATAAGCAGAGCCATGGCAGCGAGTACCACAATCCGCAGATTTGCATGGTTGTGGAACTCTGGTTTTGCTCCTGATGTGCAAGCTAGACTTCTGAATATGCCCTTTGATGGCACTTCTCTATTTGGCAAAAATGCTGATGACAGCCTAGAGAAATTGCAGTCATCTAAAGCAGCAGCAAAATCACTTGGGGCTGCGATCCGGCAAACTCCAAATCGCCCCACATGTACATCCTGTAGGGGGGGGGGTGGAGTCCTTTCGCTTTTACTCCGCATTCGGAAAAGGCAGAGGACAGCCAGCTCAAAGTGGCCAGACACGATTCACTCGTGGTGGACGGGTCAAAGGTACCAAACCCGCATCAGCAGGTGCTACTTTACCCTTAGCATCTGCGTCAGCAGCTTCTTAACCCTTCTGAGTTCTCCCCTCCCAAAACACCAGTAGGAGGCAGGTTAACTCAACATCTGACAGAATGGCAGGCTATTACGTCAGATGCTTGGGCATTGGAGACAGTTGCCCAAGGTTACTGCCTCCCTTTCCTACAAACTCCTCAGAGTCATCCACCAGGGAACAACTCTTTGAAGTTTCCAGATGCACTTCTTATGCAGGAGATTTCAGACTTGCTAGAGAAAGGTGCCATAGAACCGGTACCTGTAGTGGAGAGCAACAAGGGTTGGTATTCCCCCTATTTTCTAATACTGAAGAAGGACGGAGGATTGAGACCCATCTTGGACTTGTGTGAGAATTGAACAAATTCCTCAGGAAAGACAAGTTCAAGATGGTAACCCTTTCTCAGATCCTTCAGGCCCTCCAGCTTCAGGACTGGTTGGTATCTCTAGACCTTCAGGGTGCTTGCTTCCATGTGCCAATCCATCTCAAGCACAGGAAGTACCTGAGGTTGGCAATTGGCAACTCTCATTATCAATTTTGAGTTCTGCCATTTGGGCTGACCTCTGTCCAAGGGTCTTTACCAAGCTAATGGCGGTTGTGGCTGCAAGTTTAAAGAGGGAAGGGATTCACGTCTACCCCTACCTAGACGACTGGTTGATCAGAGCAGTGTCCCCGGAACAAGCGCAGAGTCATCTAGATTATGTTTGCCATTTCCTCCACAAGCTGGGCTTCTCCCTTAATTTAAAGAAGTCACAGATGATACCATCACAGAGACTCCAGTTCATTGGAGCAGTCATGGACACATCCCTGGGAAAAGCCTCGCCACCAGAGGCGAGGGCTCAAGATACTCTACAGATGGTGACCAGGTTTCAAAATGCCCAACGTCTACCAGCCTTTGACTTTTTGAGGTTGCTCGGTCTCATGGCATCCTGCATTTTCCTAGTGCTAGAGACCCGCATCAGGATGAAATCTCTCCAGTGGGCGTTAAGGACCCAGTGGTCACAATTCTCAGGAAAGATGTCTGATCTCCTACTAATCCCAGACAGAGTAGCTCAAGACCTTCAGTGGTGGGCCTGTCGGGAGAACAGCTTGGAAAGAGAACAGTTTTGGCAACCATGGCCGGAGATAACAGTAGTCACGGATGCCTCCCTCACGGGGTGGGGAGCCCATGCCAACGACTTGATCATAAGCGGTCGTTGGTCTCCATCGGAGTCCAGACTACACATCAACCTATTAGAGCTGAGAGTCATTAGACTAGCGCTGAAGGCTTTCCTGCCATCAGTACAGTTAAAGAATGTCCTGATAATGACTGACAACACAGTGGCCATGCACTACCTCAACAAAAGAGGGGGCGTAGGGTCACTGCTGCTGTGCAGAGAGGCAATGCAGCTCTGGTTTTGGGCAATTCAGGAAGGAATCTCTCTATTGGCAGTTCACCTAGCTGGAGAGAAGTACTTGACAGTGGACGCTCTGAGCAGGAGGAACACAGTCTCCCACGAGTGGGAACTAGCTCAGGAAGTCCTTCAAGAGATCTTCGTCCTTTTGGGAACCCCTCAAGTGGATCTGTTTGCTACCAGTATCAACCGGAAGTGCGATCAGTATTGCTCAAGGGAATTTCCCCGAGAGGAGCTCTAGGGGACGCGTTCGTAGTGGATTGGGAGTTTCCACTTCTGTAGGCGTTTCCTCCAGTCCCCGTCATTCCTCAAATGATCAGGAGGTTGAGAAGATTCTGGAAACCCATGATCCTAATTGCCCCGGATTGGGCCAGGAGAACGTTGTACCCGGATCTTCTAGACATGTCCATCTGTCCTCCGATTCGTCTTCCGCAAAGAGAGGATCTTCTCTCACAGAAGGGAGGTCGGGTTCTCCATCCGGATATCAGGACACTCAACCTTCACGCCTAGTTTCTGAAAGGCTGAGATACAAGGATTGGGATCTCCCGGATAACATAATGGAGGTGTTGCTTTCAGCCAGAAGGCCAGCAACAAAACCTTTATACCGCTGCCATTGGAAAAAATGTTGCAGCTGGTGTAGAGAAAAGAATATTGAACCCTTTTCATGTAGTACACCAATGGTGTTATTTTAGGATAAGGAATATGTGGGAGGAACATCCAGTCAAAAGAACGTTACAGTTGGTAAGTAACTTGTTCTTTGAGCTCTAACCCTGGCCTCCCTATTGCTGACACCTATACCAGCGCTTCCTATTGACAGACCTCAACCAACATCCTCTTTGTCATTCCCTCACCAGACCTATTGACTCTTCATATGGTCTCTGTGCATGGGCATAATTATAGGGAGGCACGGGGGGGTTTTGTCTGCCCCAACTATTGTCACAAGGCTTTTTGACCCCCCCCCCCTTATCTTTTGGCAGGGGACTGGGGGCGTTGCAATAATCAAGAATGTAATTTGACAGCGCAAGCCTGGCTGGGTTGCTTGCACTGTCTCATTACATAATTGATGATTGCAGGTGACCACAGTGAAGCATGTTCGGGGCCGGATGACCTGCACGACTCAGTCCTTCACCCTGGCTGGCCCAGGGTGCTGGACTGGGTGGTGCAGGGCCCTGCGCCGGCACTGTCATCATGCTGTCAGCACCGTAGCACTTCCGCATGGTAGAGCAAAGCCAGAAACTAGGGGGGGGGGGGGGGGGGGGGGGGGGGGGGGGGGGGGGGGGGGGTGTGTGTGTGTGTGTGTGTGTGTGTGTGTGTGTGTGTGTGTGTGTGTGTGTGTGTGTGTGTGTGTGTGTGTGTGTGTGTGTGTGTGTGTGTGTGTGTGTGTGTGTGTGTGTGTGTGTGTGTGTGTGTGTGTGTGTGTGTGTGTGTGTGTGTGTGTGTGTGTGTGTGTGTGTGTGTGTGTGTGTGTGTGTGTGTGTGTGTGTGTGTGTGTATGTGTGTATGTATGTATGTATGTATGTATGTATGTATGTATGTATGTATATAGAGGTAGTAACTTGAGATGCAGCCCGACATTCGAAAGCAGAGGCAAGTTTTATTTTTCTTTTTAAAATGTGTTTGTGTGTTGGGGAGCTGCGGGCCCCAGCTAACCCAAGTGAGGTGTCACATTTGGACAATGTGTGCACAGAGTTCAAACCTGGGGTCATTTGAACACAAGTCAGGTGGCAGTGCACATTGGATAGCAGGTTTGTCAAGATCCAACACTTGTAGTGATTAGTACACTGCACCCATCTGGATAAACAGTGTACACTAGCTAACACCTGTTTTTAAAAATACTGCTCGAACATGACAGTTTGTACTGAGCTCATAGATGGAATCATCTGTGCATAGTTCACACTTGGGGTAGATTGCACATAGTTCCCGCTTGGAATAGTGTACACAGTGTGTAAACCACTTACACCTATGATAGTCTGTACAAAGCTTGCAAGCGGGATAGTATCAAGACTTTTCACAGCTGGGACCATATCCTTTTGCAAAGTATGTACACCACGCTCAAGTGATTTGAATGAGGGATAAAAGAAGAATGCAGGCAGTGGTAGGGCCAGCCGCAAACTTTTGAGGGTGCTGGATGGCAGTTTTAAAATCTGGTAATGAGTGAACCTATTGCGCTGTTGATCCCCACCCTGAACCCAAGAGGCTCAATAGATATTACACCTTCCTTTGACCAATTAAATGCATCTTTCACCCTCACTACCAGGGGCATAGCCAGGAGTGTGTAACAAGTGGGGCCTCAAGCTAATGTCGTAGGGCTCACGCTAAGATGAGCCCGAAGAGGGAACTCGGCTTGTTCTGCCCCCAGGCAAATACGTAGGAGCTACTGAGCATAGCGAGAGAGAGCAAACCAACTAAGGTGGGTCCAGAGGGGTTCTCCCCAAGACATTTTTTTCAATAGGGGATTAAAATGGAGAATTTTACAGTACACTTTTTGATAGATTATGTAAAAAAAGTCAGTTTACAATAGGTTTTGTAGGGTGAGACATAAAAAAAAGTCAATTAGAGGCCAAGTCATCATAAATGCACAGTATCATTTTCAAACACATTTTCATAATGCCTTTGCCCACTGTATGCCAGTACTATGCATGTGTAAAAAAAACATTTTCAAACTGATTGTGCCCAAACATGTCCCTTCTGCTGCACCTATATATGCCAGTATGCCCACATTAGAAAATACTCATGTTTGCTTTGCCCATGATCCCAGTAATAATATTATAACGAAACATTGGGCCTCATTACGAGGAAGGCGGTAGAAGGTTGACGGCGCCGGTAGAGCTGCTGGCCCCGTTAACCTAATACCGCCTCATTCGGAGATCTGCTTGCGGAACCCGCTAAGGACGCCTGGTAAAACCAGGCGTCCTTAGCGGCACCCGCGAGCAGACCAGGATGCTAACAACGTGCCCATCATTAACAGGCCCGTTGTTAGCGTCCTCCCCATTCCCATTGAGCCCTCAATGAGGAAATACCGGGCCCTCTAAGGTCGAAATGGCCCGGTGTTTACCCAGTCAAGGAACCTGGATCTGGTACCCGGTATGGATATGGCGCATCCCCACGTAAGAACATGCTCCTTTTGGCTTTGCCTTAATACTGGTTAAAAAGAACCATGTCACTGTAAGAAAACATGTCCCTGCTGGCTAGCTGGTACAAGAGTTCAGCAGGTTGAGCACTCACTGCTATAACCCGAGTACAATCTGCAGTTCACAAATTCAATCCTAAATCCAATTTAGCCCTTTATCCTTCTGAGGTTGAAAAATTAGTACCAACTTTGATTGGGTGATACTTTTATATAAATATATTTTCTGTTCAGTGCTTTGGAGAAAGCGATATAAAAAAACAAATCATTATTATTAGTTGCATTTGCCCCCTGACGTCTGTAAAAAAAAAACATCATGTGACTTTCAGAGACTGCGGGAGTCGCCAGGAGTGGGGCGAACTTTGTGGGTGCATGCATCTAGCTGTTAACACATTCTAATGACACTATTCTACTCAGCTTAAATTAAATGTTAAAAGCTGTTGACTATCTGTGTCAGAACACACACTTAAGAACTGCTGTGAGAATGAGCTGTCTTCTGTCTCTCATTCACTGCTCACTCCATTGAAGTACCAAGTCACCCATCATGATTTCGATTGCCTGAATATGTATGCATACACATTCAGGTGCTAGCAATGAAATGTGTTAAATTATTACTAATTGCCAGGTCTTTGTTAAAAGTGTAACCACCCCAAGCACTGTTTATTGTCAGGTCCTGTCCTGCCATGGCTTTGTAGTTCAACCAGGTCCTGTCAATATAGCCCAGAATTTCACGGATGGGGGGGGGGGATAACGCCTGGTATGCTCAATGGCTTTTGCGACACTGGGCCTCATTACGACCCGGGCGCAAAGGGATACCGGGCACCGGTGCCAGTAATCCCTTTGCGCCCTATTCTGAGGTCCCTTTGCGGGTCCTTCCTTAACGCCTGGTTTTAGCAGGCGTTACGGAGGGGACCCGCAAAGGGACTTCAGAGCTAATAACGGTACCCCAATTTACCATTCCGTTATTAGCACCCTCCCCATTCCCATTGAGCCCTTTGGGGGCTCAATGGGAATGGGGATTGACATTTTCAATGGGGACTTACCGTTCCCGCAAAGGTCGGACTAGACCAGTAAGTCCACATTGAGCCAGGGCAGACACGGTACCGGTAATGGTGCTAGTCATGGCACTAATAGCGCCATGACTAGCACCAACCTCGGAATGAGGCCCACTGTTTGCATGTGTTATTGTGTATGTACATATTGTGTATGCACACAGTCCATGCCAATGGAGGTGCTGGGTGCATGCATGTGTGAGTGAATTTGTGCAAGCATATGTATGTTGCCTTTTGTGTCTGAATGATAAATAATGCATTGTTTGTATGTTCTGAGTGGAATGAGGTTTGTGGATGTAATGTGTCACTGGGTGAATGGCATGTCCAGCTGAAGATGTGTGGGGGGGGGGCCCATTTTCAACGTGATGGTTGGGGCCCCCTGATTAGACTGAAAACAGTCTGAGGCACCCGTGGGGTGCATACATTACAATGGCAAAAAAGATAAGGTTAATAACCAACAGTTATCAGGAGGCGGTCAGCCAGCAGGGAGCTTAAACTCTAAATACCCACTTAAGAGCTCTAAAACCTTCTTTGTCAGCAAGTGGTTGATGTGGCGGAACCAATGTTAGAATGCAGTAAGATGATAACACTTCTGTGTATGCCGTGGTAAGAGAAAACACAGATTGTAATGCGAGCGCTACAAAATGTACATTTTAAGCCCAAGAGCGAAAATAGAGAAAAAATAATATATTGCTGTGTTACAAGACTACTGACTGGCAACATGGGCCATGTGCTGGGGGGCACCTCTGAGGCCTGATGCCTCTTTCATTTGAAAAGGGTGAAAGGCCCCGATGCCGTCCATGGTGCATGGGTATGCATTGTGTGTGTGTGTGTATGTATGTATATGTCTGCGCGAGAGGCGTTTGGCAGGCATGGCATTTGCTTATGGGCATTGATAAGGAAAATATGAAATATTACATGGATGGGTTGTCCTTTTTGGGGCAGCCATTCTAGCCCTTACTTTGACATTACTTTATTCTGGGCATCTTTCTAAAGAAAGCATGGTATGTGTTATTAATTGGTTAGACTTGGTTTTTGGGGCAGCCATTCTAGCCCTTTCTTACTGTGTCAGTGGCTGTCATGAGATTTTGTGCTGGCATCATTATCAGTCAGCAACTCTTTCGGGGGCATGCAGTTCTCGGCTTTGACAGTCTGGGTTGGAGGTACATCAATACAGTGAATTCTAAAAACCCACTCTGGCGTTATAAGTTTCAGAAGACTGGTGTATCTTTAGAATTTAATGGAAAAGATACGCCACCAGTCTTATGAAAGTTATAATAGAGCATCAGCAAGGAACTCTTGTGTAGTAGTTTAGTGTTATCTCTCGGAGCCACCATCCACCCATCTCCACCCCGCCCATTTCCTTCAGTTGTCATGTCCCCCCCCGAACATTTTCAGCAAAGTTACTCCACTGTCTCTGTGCTCTCTCGTTTTTCCTGCTCTCCCATTAATGGTGGCACCTGTTGGGAGGCCCTCCTGACCCCCTTCGACTCCTCTTTGATCATCATTAATGTCTACCGGAATGGCACCATCTAGGTCCAAGGCCCTCAGGCCAACCTCCTTCTCTTTGACATGTGCTTTCCACATGTCATAAACTTCCTCTCATCTCCTGCTGCCCCCTCACTCCTTTCCCTGGCTCCCTTGCCCGCTCTCAGATTGTGTGATTACTTCCCCTCCTATGTCCTCACATGAGGCTACAGGATATTCTTTAGGTTCCGCAATAGCTTTGTCCTTCTTTCTTGTGTCTCCCTTCTTTCCTTTCTTTTGGAAGAGATAAGGACGTTGTCCCCCGGAGGCCACTGTGCCTTATCCGCTGTTTGCCTGGCAGTAGGGGATTCCGGGGAGACAATCCCAGCCCAGGGAAAAGCCAAGAGGCGGAAAAACCCTGGTCGTGGTGGAGTGCTGGCTGCTGGTCTGTGTCTTCTTAGAATGATGTAAAAGAAGGATTTGAATCCTTTAACCCTGTAGACTCATAGTAGAAAGGTAGGAGGTACATGAACCAGGATAGCCAGAAGCGAAGAAGAGACAGGCAATACAATGCTGGACAGAAAAATTAACTTCCAGATAAGCATGGGATCCAGAAGCTCCAGAAGGAGCAGAATTAACCACTGCTGTAACCTACTCTTGTGGCACAAGTGAGAGGTGACCAGTAACAGTGCAGTTAGAGTTGTGGCAGCCAGGCTGAGAAATACTGACTGCAGCGGTGCTGCTTCCATGGGGAACAAGGCGAGTAGCGGCGAGTAGAAGCCGCGGGTGGCTGAAGGGCTGAAAATCCGAGGAGCGGCTGGTATGAGCCGCAGGTGGCTGAGAGGCTGAATAGCCGAGGAGCGGCTCTGAGATGCCGCAAATTGGCTGGTATGAGCCGTTTGGCAGCTGAGAGGCTGAATAGCCGAGGAGTGGCTGGTAGAAGCCGCAGAGCGGCTGAGAGGCTGAATATTGCAGAGGAGCGGCAAGGAAGTAGCAAGAAGTGGCGAGCGGCGAAAACAATAGGCAAAGATGCCGAAGCATGGCAAGTCTTCTGAACGAAGCGCAGCGGAGGCGGCAAGGAGGAAAAGAAAGTAGCAGCCTTAGAATACTGTAAAGAGACTTGGAGAGGCAAAGGCAAAAAGCACAACTAGCGTTTTACCGCGAATGGATGAGGGTTGCAACGCACAGAGAGTAGGACTCCTTCATTTTTATACATACGGCAGCCATCTTGGTCATAGACTAGACCACTAAATGCACATTACACAGACAACGTGCTGGAAGCTCAATGGATTCTCCACTTGTTCCACTGCTTCCAATGTTGCCTCATGACAGTGTGACCCCCTTTTTTCAGGAATCCACCTGGTTTGCCTGGATGTAGTCTATGGAATTGGTGTATTAGACGAGGCACTGAAATATTCCTCGATGGTTCCCATGATCTTTCGGAAATGGGATAGCCTTTCCAATGGACTATGTGCTGCAATACTCCTTTGCAGTAATGAGAGCCAACAAGTTTGGATACCTCGTACTCCTCCGGCTTCTTGTCCTTGGGGATAGCCCTTCTTAGAGGACTTCGGTTAAAAGGGTCTTGTACATAAGTCTTCAAAAGAGAGGTGTGAAAAACCGGATGGACCTTCCTTAAATTGTGTGGTAGCTTCAAGCGGAAGGCGACTGGGTTGATTTTAGCAGAAATGGTATAAGGACCTATGTATCTTGGTGAAAACTTCCCATGATAGACCCATCTGGGTAGATACCGTGTGGAGCGCCACACCGTGGTTCCGATGTCCCATTGAGGGTTTTTTCTTCTCTTCTTGTCGGCCCAGTTCTTGTAGGCCTTCTTACTGGTGTACAGGTTTGTTATAGCTTCTTTATGTGTGCAGTTTGTATCGTAGACTGGAAGTCAACTGCAGGAATGTGCCTTGGATGAAACCCGTAGGTACAAAAGAAAGGGCTCATTCCGAGAGCTGTGTGGCATGTGTTATTATATGCGAACTCCGCTAAGGGAATGAGACCAAACCAGTTGTCCTGCTCCCGATTACAGAAACACCTTAAGTACTGCTCTAACGTGGCACTGAGCCACTCAATTTGTCCATTACTTTGAGGATGCTAGCTGGACGATAATGTCCTATGGATGTCGAGTTGCTTGCAGAACGGGGTCCAGAATTTTTATGTAAATTGGGATCCTCTATCCGAGACCACAGTGACTGGTATGCTGTGTAGTCGTACAATGTCCTTCAAAAATACTGAAGCCATCTGGGAAGCAGTAGGTAAACCTTTAAAGGAGTCAACTGGGACCATTATCGTGGTATATCCTTGTGAAGGAGGTAACTCTATGATAAAAGTGGTGGATAGATGTTGCCAAGGCCCAGAAGGCAGAACGTCCTGTTGGAGAAGCCCCAAAGGCTTGGCAGTGGAGTACTTGCCTTGAGCGCATGTGGGGCAGGAGGAAACATATTCTCTTAAATCCTTACTGCGGGTAGGCCACCAGAATGATCAGGAAGTGAGATCCAGAGCAGCGGCTGGACCCTTGCGACTGGCTGAGGGTAGGTTGTGACACCAAAACATAGCTTTGAGCTGCAGGTCTTTTGATGGTAAGAACAACGCCTTCCCCTTGAACAAGAGGTCCTTCTTTAAGGTTACCAGTGGGTCAAGTTTGAAAGAGGACTTAGTAGCCGCTTGCTTGACTTCCTGTAGCAATGCGTTTACTGTTCCTATAAACCTTTTCCCTGCGAGAATTCTTTCTTCAACCAGATAGCGTCCTGTGTCTTATCCGTAACTGTGGGACAAGCCATCGGCTAAGACTTTCTCCTTTCCAGGCAGGTACGAGATGGAAAAATCAAACTGCGAAAAGAAGAACGCCCATCTGGCATGTCTGGAGTTGCGGCATTCCATCTGCTGTAATACACGAAGGTTACAGTGGTCTGTGCGTACTAGAAATGGATGGGCAGCCCCTTGCAACAAGTGACGCCATTCTTGGCAGGCTTGTCAGATTGCCAGGAGCTCCTTTTCTAATACGGAATAGTTACCTTTGCTTACAATAAGTGTTCTTGAGTAATAGGCTATCGGATGTTCAAGACCGCCTTCCTTCTTCTGCAAGAGGACTGCTCCTAAGGCACCACGTGAAGCATAGGTTTCAACAATAAATTGAGCCGCTTGGTCCGGTTGGCACAGTATGGGCGCGTTAACAAAAGCAGTCTTTACTTCCTGAAATGCTGCCTCTGCCTAAGGGTTCCAGGAGAATTTAACTCCCTTTTGAGGAAGGCCGTGATGGATAAAATCTTTTCTGAGAAGGTAAGGATGAATCTCCTATAAAAATGTGCCAAACCCAGACACTGCTGGATGTCCTTCCCGGAGGAAAGAGTGGGCCACTGTAGTATTGCTTTGATCTTGTGGGGATCCATTTGGATTCCGTCTTTGGACGAAATAAATCCCAGATAAGGGACCGAGGATGCCTCGAAGGTACATTTCTCAGGTTTGGCCAATAACTGGTGCATTCTGAGATGCTGGAGTACTTCCCTTACATGATGGCGATGTTCCTCTAGGGTCTTGGAATAAACTAGGATATCATCCAAGTAGACTACTATAGAGGAGAACAAGAGATCCGTAAAAATCTTATCCATGAATCGCTGGAATATGGATGGTGCATTGACAAGGTGGAACGGCATGACTTGGTACTCATAATGTCCCAGAGGAGTACGAAACGCAATCTTCCATTCATCGGCCGGCATGATTGTTAACAAATGATAAGCCCTTCTTAAGTCCAATTTAGTGAAGATGCAGGTGTCTTGTACTGCATCAAACACATCTTTGATCAGGGGCATGGGATAGTGGTCCCGGAGGGTTAGACTGTTCAAACCATGATAGTCTATGCAAGGTCTAAGCTCAGATGTTCCCTTTGTGGGAATGAAGAAGAGCGAAGCTCCTGCCAAAGACCTGGACTCACGTATGAGTCTGTTTTGTATGTTGGACTCCAGCTCCAGATACTCCGTCAATGCTTCTTTTTCAGGAAGGGATAAGGGAAACATCCTGCTAAAATGATCTACTGCATCTGGTTGAAGTTCGATGGCGCAGTCTTCCCTTCTGTGAGGCGGTAGTTTCCGTGGAAAGATGCCTTCAAACACATCCGAATAGTCTTGATAAGGCAATGGAATAGAAAGCACAACTCAAGTGGGGAGCGGCATGGTTGTGCCCACCTGAGGTTCTTCTTCGCATTGCTCCAAGCAGTGGGTTAGACAATATTGAGACTGAAAGTGTATAGTATTTAGAGTCCAGTTGATGGTAGGGTTGAGTTTCCTTAGCCATGGGATGCCTAGAATCACTGGAAAGTGTGCAGCCCTAATGAGATCGAAGCTAATGAGCTCCTTATGACAAAACAAGTTCAACAGATCATTGCTTTCATTAATGATAGATCCAGACGTCAATGGCGATCTGTCAACACCTTCCACAATTATGGGTTTTTGCTTGCTCCGACAGGGCACTAGATGCGAACGTGCCCACGTTCCATCCATGAAGTTCCCTGCGGCACTGCAGTCCAACATGGCCAGTGCTTCAATAGTGTGATGTCCGTCAACCTGTAGTTGGTATCACCGGAGGGTTCTGGACCTTGTGTTGTGTTGCAGAGACTGGTCTTTGTTTTCCATACTCTTTCTCTGCTCGGGGACTGGCGTTTCCCGGATGTTGCAGAGGTACTTCAGGGCAGTTTCTGAGGATGTGTTTATCAGAGCCACAATACATACACAACCCAAGGTCTTTACTTCGATTGCGTTCAGTAGCCGAGAGGGGTCCTCTGGCCGTGCTAATCTGCATTTGTTCGTCCCCAGCGGTCTTGTCAGACGAAACAGGTAGTTGATAGGTCACGGGAAAGGGAAGTCTAGACCTTTTCTTGTCCAGTCTTCGTTCAGCCAGACGGAATTCAATCTGTAGCGACAGGGAGATCAGTTCCTGCAATGTTGAAGATCTAGCGATCCTGGCAAGCTCCTCCTTGATCTCCTCCTGGAGTCCGCGCCTAAATAAAGTTTGCTGAGCTGTTTCGGGCCAACCCGCCTCTTTGGCTACCCTCTGGAAGGTGGACACATAAGATTGTACGTCTGCAGTGCATGGTGTGAGATCCAAAAAACTCTCAAAGGAGGAGTATTGGACCTCTGGTCGTTCGAAACGTGCTTTAAAGTGTTGGACGAACAGTTTGTAGTTGGTGAGTGACGGATCCGAGCTGGTCACCAAGGAAGTGGTCCAGGACAAAGCATTCCCGACCAGGTTTGAAATAAGAAAGCCAACCCGGGCTCTTTCGGATTCATAAGCTCGAGGTTGGAAGGCAAATTATACCAGGCAAGCTTCCAGAAACTCCTTTAACCGTCTGGGGTTTCCATCATATTTGCCAAAGGGTAGAGTGAGGGGAGGTAAATCCCCTCTTTGTTTGTCTCGGTTGGTAACCTGCTGTCTTAGGGTAACATTTTCGACTCTTAGGTTTTGAACCTCGACCGCTCTAAGCTGGCCATTGATGGGTTTGGGCGTTGCAAGCTCTGAGATTGTGTGATTACTTCCCCTGCTATGTCCTCACCTGAGGTTACAGGATATTCTTCAGGTTCAATAGCTTCATCCTTCTTCTTACTTGTGTCTCCCTTGTTTCCTTTCTTCTTCTTGTGGAAGAGATAAAGACTGGCTCCCCCAGATTGCACCCCAGACAGGAAGCATCGTTGGTGCCCCCCCCCCCTCCCCACCCAACCTGTGATCTCATGCATGTGTCATGGGCTGAGCAGCGGGAGTGGGGACTATGAGTTAACAAAATTGTCAATGCTGGCATCTGCTGAATTTCATGAACCTCAGAAAACAGCAATAAGAGGGTCAAACAGGCCTGGTTATGTTAGTCTGCTTTTGCTCTTCATTTTTAGTAACAACGACCAGTTTGCTGCTGTGACTCAGGTCAAAGAATCGACAATGTCAGATCTACACTAATGTCATTCGTATGACCTCAAACATTTAGCCACTCTTAAAAGGTGAACTGGTCTTGAACAGTGTTACTTGAACCTCAAAGAACAAGCACCAGCAACATACCCACCGATAGCTGTACAAGCCCGTCTATCTCAGCATTAAAATACATGCATTTATGCATTATGTATTGCATCAAATATTTCACGGGAGGTTAAATATATTTAGGAGGGACACACGTAAACAATATCACTACTCCATGTGAGTGGTAAAGTCTACTTTAAACATATGCAGAGAGTTGACATGCATGTACAATTCACCATAGCTCCCAATGTTAATGTTGGAGAGGTGGCGTTCTAAAATTATGACATTACAATGTGGACTTTACATTGAAACACACTGCAGTGCATTACCGTGGGAGAGAAATGACAGTTCGAGTATTGGGGTTTGTTTCGCTCATGCTCGTGAACTCTCAACATTCTTAAATGTTTCCTTCGTGATCACTCATTTTAGCTCCCAACAGCACCATGAAACTAAGATTGCAAAGATAAACGATGTCTACCATCCCAACATAAAAACAAAAACAATCAAATTCTTAAAGGGTGGAAGGCAACCTTTTCTTGGGACTCGTTAAGTTTACTTTTTGCAAATTACTAGTCGCGTGCTGCTTGAATAACTGCGGCCCTTGCACATTGTGCAGTGTATAGACGAATTTCATTTCAAGGGACTCGGAGTACTGCGGGTATCAGGGGAAGTACCTCCAGTGTACCCCAAGTGTAGTGCGCTTTGCCCTCCACCCTCACCACCCAGCCTTGCAGCCCTGCACTTTTTCCACATTCTCCATTATGGTAAAGAGCATTGTCAAGAGCTTGGGAGAGAAATGGACTATGCAGAAGGAGCTGCCTCCACAAGGTGTGTTTAGCTGCTGGTGTATCAAATGCAGAAATGGGTGGCATCAAGAGCCCCACGCTCTGAAACACCTTTTGTGCACTGGTTGGTCACACGACAGAAAGTGTGAGCAGGTGATTCCCCAACACTTGAACCATTATTTAGAGACCTGGCTTTGATTAATGTGGCGTTAGCTAGTCATGGCCATTTCCCAGCGTTTGTGTTAAAGGAGATCGGAAGCTGCACCGCTTTGAAACACATTGTGTATAGGCGCTATATAAATAAAATATCATATCATACTATACCATGCGGGATATTTTAAAGGCCATGAATTGATTCTACAGCATGTCGCCCCCAATTGAACAAAGAAAGTGAGCATGCATCCTGCAAGTCTGGGTATTTGCATTATACGGAAGACGGGCCAACCGTCCACGGAGACGGTTTCTACTATAGTTGCCGAGTCACTTTCCCAAGCCAGCTGCTGTGCAGACTTCGCTGAGCTTTTGGTCCAGCGCCTGCATCCATCCTTCACACCATCATTCACAAGGCGCGTTCGTGTAGGTGTTTGTTTATCTCGTTAGACTAGCGCGATTGTTGTTGTGCTGCTTTTATTTGGAATAGCAAAGAGTATAAGACAAGTCTGAGCGAACAGTGAAATGTATGAAACTGTTGCACTAAAATAAAGTCAGCAGTGCATGCACAGGAAAGAGGGAACGACGAACAATATGCTCGTGAGCGGGAACTAGGGGGGCGTAGTAACCTCTAAACCGGCTCACGCGTGGTACTGGCCCCCAGGGCCTCGCCCTCAAAGTGATTTTGGCCTGGCCACGGACCGAATGGCCGACGGACGGACCAATCCAACCCCGCTGGAACTTGCAACTGTCCAAGATCTGCTGACAGTGACACTCTGCCCAGGTCTTGCGAGAACCAGCCTTTTGATCTCCTGATGGGAGTCCACCACCAGTGCTCGCTTCCTTTTTCATGACTACTTGTGTCTAGCTTTGTGGCCTCCAGAGGCCATTCTTGGTTGGCCCAGTCATCTCCGCAATACCATTTTAAAATAAATAAAACACCTATGCAGCAATAGGCCTCACCTGCGAGGACAGGAGCAGGAGGAAAGAAGTGTGCTTGCCTCGGCAGGCTGTAGTTACTGCCGGATTTCCTGAAACAAGGTCCAATCAGCGAGGGAAGGATGCGGCAACTGTTTGTATTTGCTGATTCTGCTGCTTGGCAGTGTGTGCTTGTGATGGGAACAACTTCAGGATTTTGGGACCCAATCGCTCCTCTTTTCTGTAATGGCCGTGGCCGACAACACCAGCCAGCCCCAATCGATCCACACTTCAGTGTCAGTGCACGCCATAGCCTGGAGGAGGGCACACTGCATGTGCGCCCATGGGCCTGGCTGGCGCCAGCAGCGCCGGCGCCACCCGGGGCCAGGGGAAGGTAATAAAGCAACAAATGTTGCTAATTTATTTGCCAATTTCCCTGCCCTGCCTGAGGGCCGAGGCCAGGCCCGTTTCTTGGCCCGGGCAAGGCGGGCAACTTCCCGGGGCGCAATAGCCCTGGGGGGTGCAATTGCCACAGTCCCTGGAGCCTCTGGAGGGGATGGAATTCCCCAGATTGTGGGGCAGCGCATTGACGTGGGGAAAGTGCCGCAGGTCAGGTGCTGGCGCTGCCCCTTCCGACTGTAATGTCACGTAGTACAAAAGTACTACGTGACATTACAGAAGTCAGAGGCTCCCTCTGACCACTTTCGCGCCACTTGGGGTGGGGAGCATTAGCACACCAATAAAAACAATTTAGATCCCCCTGCAGCTAAAACCAGCCCCTTCCATCACAATGCCGGCAGGAAACTGCTAATGGTGGCCCATTAGTCACTAAATGGTTTTGTGCTGGCATTGGGAGGGGAGGTGCAGTGGGCTGTGAGGAGTGGGCGTGCCTTGCAAGGACGCACCGTGGGCCCCGACACAGTACAAACAGAGACCCGTTTGGGCCCATGGTGTGTCCCTGCAAGCCCAGAAAATGGCCAAAATAATAGTTTAAAGCAACGCTTTTTCTTTCATGCCACTTCTTTTCCAAACTATATATCAATTACACTTTAAACCACTTCCATGGTAATGGTGATGGGTTACTTCACTATGCGGATAATAGTTTTGACCAGTGTTGCTGAGTAAATATTCTTTAAGCCACAAACCGGTTTATTTATTTATGCAATGTTTGTCGGATACCTTTATCCGACACACATTGCATAAATAAATATGCAGGTACCCGACAAACATTGGATGAATAAATAAATAATCCTGGTCCATGTATCCTTACAACAGTCAAGACTTTACTGTATCAAAGCATACACTTGATTCCCATTCAAAGAATGTTAAAGTGATTGTTTAGTTCAGGTGTCTCCTTGTCATTGCCCTTTTGGCTTAGGTTGCCTCCAAACCCTCTTCAGCATATTGTGTTCTTTGTTGGTTGTATATACTGCATCCTATGCCATATTCATGGTCTCTTGGTGTGCCCAGTCCTCATTATCTGCATCCTAAATTGTCTTGGGCACCAGTGAAAAAGTGGCCCACCGTTGCAAATGGCAATTCATTCCCTGTGTGACGGACTGTTTGACTTTGGGTAGGAGTTCCTTAACTGCGTAGTTTGGGAATGGCGTGCAGGGTGCAGTGGGAGTGGTGCGTGCGGTGGGAGTGGAGCATGGGGTGCATTGGGAGTGGTGCATGGGATGGGGTTCAGGGGGGGGCGCATTCCTAGTTTTTCACCCTGGGCACCAAATGGACTAGAAACTGCCCTGGCCAAGCCCAGAGCCTGCAGCAGTGCCAGTCAGTGGTAGAATACACGTGTAACACGTTTGTTTCCTAACATTATAAAAATGAACAGGCACATTAATTTTTATAATGTTAGGAAACAAACGTGTTACACGTGTATTCTAGCACTGGCACTGTGGACTGCTGGTGCAGCGCCCCCTAGAGGCTGACTGACGTCAGGCAGCCGCCTGGGCTGCCTGATGCAAAGACCGGCCCTGCCGGAGGCCACTGTGCCTTATCCCTGTTTGCCAGGCAGTAGGGGACTCTGGGTAGCCAATCCCAGCCCAGGGAAAAGCCAAGAGGGTGGAAAAACCCTGGTCGTGGTGGAGTGCTGGCTGCAGCACGGACCGTGTCTTCTTAGAATGATGTAAAAGAAGGATTTGAATCCCCTAACCTTGTAGACTTGTCGTAGAAAGGTAGGAGCTAAATGAACCAGGATAGCCAGAAGCAAAGAAGAGACAGGCAATACAATGCTGGACAGAAAAATGAACAACGAGATTCGTATGGGATCCAGATGCTCCGGAAAGATCAGAATTAACCACTGCTGTAACCTACTCTCGTGGCACAAGTGAGTGCTGACCAGTAACAGTGCAGTTAGAGTCGTGGCAGCCAGGCTGAGAAATACTGACTGCAGCAGTGCTGCCTCAACAGGGAGCAAGCCGAGGAGCGGCGAGTAGAAGCCGCTGGTGGCTGAATGGCCGAGGAGTGGCTGGTATGAGCCGCGGGGTGGCTAAGAGGCTGAATAGCCAAGGAGCGGCTGGTAAAAGCCACTGGGCAGATGAGAGGCTGAATATTGCCAAGGAGCGGCAAGGCAGTAGCAAGGAGCCGCGAACGGCGAAAACAATAGGCAAAGATGCCGAAGCACGGCAAGTCTTCTGAACGAAGTGCAGCGGAGGCGGCAGGGAGGAAAAGAAAGTAGAAGCCTTAGAATACTGCAAAGAAACGAGGAGAGGCAAAGGCAAAAAGCGCAACTAGCGTCTTGCCCTGAATGAATGAGGGTTGCAATGCACCAAGCGTAGGACTTCATTGTTATACATACGGCAGCCATCTTGGTTGTAGACTAGACCGCTAAATGCACGTTACACAGACAACATGCTGGAACCCCAATGGATTCTCCACTTGTTCCACAGGTTCTAAGGTTGCCTCATGACACCCCCGCCCTCTATGCCTCCCCCTTGGCTACCTTGTCCTCTGCTCCTTTCTCCCCTCGCCCCGTTGGGCTACTTCTACACCTGCGCAGGGCATACCTCTGAGTTGTACCCCTCCCCAGAAATCCTTCAAGGATGGCAACCTTCTCCATATTGCCACTCTCGCTCAGTCATGAAACACTCCTCCGACATCTGTCGCCTCCTGGAAGAACTTGACCTCAATGTCCTCGGTCTCACTGAGACATGGTTCACGGCCAGCTCTGTCACGAGCTTTGACACTCTCCTCCCTGATGGCTATAAGATCCTCTAAGCACCCAGATCCACCCGGCCTGGAGGGGGAGTAGCCCTGATCTTCCCAGAGTGGATTCCTGCCTCTGTCATTTCTATGCAGACCTATTCCTCTTTCGAATGCCCTGTCTGCAGGCTTTCTCTCGCTCATGGCCACTCTGTTATTGTGGCTACTATCTATCGGCCACCTGGACAAGTCACATCCTTTCTCTCTGAGTGGGCAGAACTCTCCTCCTCCCTTCTGGCCTTGACCACTCAACTCCTACTTCTTGGAGACCTCAACATCCATATGGATACTCCCTGCTCCTCTTCTGGACTCTTTTGTGACTTCTGCGATTCTCTATCTCTTTCTATTGTCCCCTCTGGCCTGACTCTGCAGGGCACACGCTTGATGTTTTGATCTCCTCTGACCTCCCCCTCTCCATCCCTCTGGTCACTCCTCTCTCCTGGAGTGATCACTCCCTCCTTTCCTCCCACCTCTCCCTCTCTACCCTTCGGGCCAAGCCAACTCCAACACTGCCACTTACTTTCTCGGTCATCCGACCCATGAAGTGTGTGTCAGTTGAGGCTTTTGCCGCCACTTTCTCTCCCCTCCTCCTCCTCCTCCTCCTCCTCTTCCTCCTCCTCTTCCTCTTGCTGACTCTCCCCTCGACACAGCCCTTTCCATGCTCTACTCTGCTATCTCAGAAACTCTGGATGTTCTTGCCCCTGTCATGAGGATCCGCTTGAAGCCCAAAGCCAAGTGCAACTCTTGGTACGATTCCAACCTCGATACCCTTAAACGCAAGTATAGGGTTGCTGAGAGGAAATGGCTTCCTGTGCATCCTCTGACAAACTGGCCTGCCTTCAGCTCCAAAGACCATACCGGCTCCTTATCCAAACTAAGAAGAGAGCCCACATCCAACCACGCATATCTGTGGCATCCAACTACTCAGCTGAACTTTTTAAAATCTGCAAGGAGCAGGCCAACTATGCTGCATTCTCTACCTCTCCTGTCGCCTCCCAGGCCCCCTCAATTCGCCTGCCTCTCACTTCATCTCTAAAACCCAGGACTTCATGTCCCCCCTCTCGTCCTCTCCCCCTTCTGTCTCTGCAAACTCTGACCCTCCTGCAGCCACCCCGTCCCGCTTTCTCTTCCTTTCCTCTGTTCTCCCCTGACGAGGTTTCTAGACAAGTCCGATCTATGAAAGTCTTGTCTACACAGGTTCTTCCATGTTCATCCAAAACCATCAAGGACCACATTGACACCCTTTCTCCTGCTCTGGCCAACTTCTGCAACCACTCTTTCGTCTCCAGAGCCTTCCCCTCCACTCTTAAGCACTCCCTTGTGCACCCTCTTCTGAAAAAATCCACAGCCAACCCCTCTTGCCTGGCTAATTATCGCCTGATCTCCATCACTCCTTTCCTGGGCAGACTCCTGGAAAAGCTGGCCATCTCTCAGCTTAATCTTCACACTGACTCTGTTGGTTGTCTCCATGACCATCAGTCTGGCTTTAGAGCCGCCTGAAGCACGGAAAATGCTCGCCTGAACCTCTGTGAAGAGCTGCTCTCCAACCTTGACTAACATCCCTGCTGTCCTCATCCTACTTGATCTCTCTTCTGCCTTTGAAACGGTCAACCATGCCACCCTACTCAATCAGCTCAGTGATAACATGGGTATCACTGGCCAGGCCCTGGCTTGGCCAACCTCTTTCTGCTCTGATCGACCCTCCCAGGTCCAACATGGTTCCTTCCTTTCCTCTATCCCACTTTCTACCTGTGGTGTTCCCCAGGGGTTTATCCTCTCTCCCTGGCTTTTCAAACAATACCTGCCACTGCTTGCCCACCGTATTGCTGCTCCCTGCACTAACTTTCAGTGCTATGCGGATGCCCCTCAGCTCATTTTCAGGCTTCCCTCTACCACTTCTTCTCCTTCTGTCTTTCTGCTATCTAGGAGTGGTGCGCCTCCAATGATCTCTGCCTTAATGCCAGTAAGACTGAGATTCTCCTCATCGGCACACCTGCACGCTCCTTTCTGGTCACCCTCTGGCCGACCTCCCTTGGCCCTCCTCCTGCACCCACCTGTGACAATAAGAACCTCAGGGTCATCTTCGACTTCACACTCTTTTTCTCCTCACATCTCTGACGTCTCTAATTTGTAAAACTACCAACTGCACCTCCTCAGAGGCATTCTTCCTTTCCTCTCCTTGCCCCAGAAGCTTACTGTTTCTAGCACTCTGGTTCTCTTTAGGCTGGACTACTGCAACAACCTCTTTCTAAATCTGCTTCTACTCTCTGCCCTCTGCCACTCATCCAGAACAGGAATGTGAGACTTGTCCTTGGCCTCAAGCCCTGGGATCGTATCTCTCCAGCCCTGCAATCTCTTCACTGGCTTCCAGTGGCTACAAGGATTAAATTCAAGACCCAAGTCCACGGGGCTTTCTGGGGCCAAAATACCTTCAACTTTCCCTCCGTAAATACCTTCCTACTTGTGCTCTTCGCTCCTCCAACTCCCTCAGGGTCAGTCACTTCTCCAAGCAACGAGTTGGTGGTAGATCCCTTTCCTCGGCAGGGGCCTCCCTCTGGAACAGCCTCCCTGCCACTCTGAAACTTGAGGAGAACCATCTCCAGTTCTGGAAGCACCTCAAGACCTTCCTCTTTGCTTATGCCTTCGCTCTACCTCCTACCTGCTGATCTGTCAGCTTGGCGCAATGCACCTGGTTCACCCTCTGATTTCAGGCCCAGGTACATGCCCACCCAGCCACTCACCCGCACTGCCTCTGGCATCCATTGCTCTTGGGTCTGTATCGGTTACCCTAAAGCCCCCTTACCTGCACTTACCAGACACACCTTGTCTGCACTCAAACCTGCACTTGCCACCTTGCTGGCTGCACTAACCTTTGTGGTGTTGTAGTCCGTGCTCAGCACTTTCCTTTTTCTCCCCTCTCCCCTGCACTTCCCCCTTCCCTCTCCCCTGCACTTACACATTCTCAATGTCACTGGGCCTAGTAAGATTATTTGTTTTTTGTCATCTCTTGTTCCTCTCCCTTGCCTCGTCGCGCTCTGAAACACTTGTGTATGAGCACGATACAAATAAAATATATCAAATCAGGGATATCAAATCAGGGAATTTTATATTCACCTGGGTTTTGTCCTTGCCTCAGCCCCAGAATTGTTTTGCTGAATGATATTTCTGCGCTTAACCTTTCACACTTTATTCCCTCTGAATTCCCGGCTATAGGGGGCTTAGCTAACTTGTTGCAGAGGAAAGTTATGAGCTACAAAAAGTGCGATAGCGTGATACAAGGGAAAAGGCGGCAACTAAGGCTGGCCATCCATGCTGTGAGGAAGACAGACAATACTAGCACCAGCTAGGCTTCAAACGGCGCCTTCAAAAACTGGCTAAAAGGGTGGAAAAGTAAAATGGAACATGAGGGTGCAGCAATGTTAAAGATCTTATTCAAATGGGATGGAAGGGATTTCTGGTCTCCGTTAACCAATGACATAAATGTACAAGTCGTCAGGCAATTAAATCCCATCCCGGAGGTGATCTGGGTGGATCATCCGGCCTGTCTCTACACTTTGGCAATAAAAGCCACAGTTACTCCATGTCTCCAGCTACTTATTCTAGGTCCTTAGCTTTTGAAAAAGAATATCCTGAACTGCTTATTAAGGCCATAAATCCATTGTGGGCTGCAGTGTATCAAACATTGTTACGAATGCTGATTTTAAGCTATGGGCTCAGATCTTGTACATTTTACTTCAGGATACCTTGGCCCCTTAAAAATATCCTGAATCCTGGAAGACTGCCTTAAATATTCCCATCTTTCCTTCCAATTAGCTATCGCCCAATTGCGCTTTTAGATGGGGGCAGTCTCTAAACGAGCGGGTGAGAAGCGCAGGCAGACTTGATCTAAACCAGGGAGATTTTTTAAATGGGTTAGGGACCCAATTGAATGGTTTCTAGCTGAATCTTGCTGTTAGACACATGAGGCATGAGAGGAAAACTGTATCTCTCACTTGTAGATCTCTCGTCTGCCTTTTTTAAAGTGAGCAGAGAAATGTTATGGCGGAAACTATCACAATGGAGTATCCCTCAAAACTGGCTGGAAATCTTAATGACCCTGCACACAAACACCCTAATGAAGGTGCGTTTGAATCACAATGGGGACTTGTTCTCACCGAATTGCTACTGGCGGAGGGGGTGGGGAGTAGCACCTCCCCACCCCCTACGCCACTGCTGTGTCCTGGCCCCTGCCCTCTTTAATCTATTTTTGTCGAACCTTGCCGAATAGCTAGGTCATGCTAAAGCCTTTCCACCAAAGATTGGATCTCTGTGATGGCATTATTTAGCATACGCTGATGACCTTGTGATATTACATCTTACTCCAATTGGAATGCGGAGCTCTTTTACTCTTTTCAGCGATTTTATGGAGACTTACGATCTGGTCATAAATGCCAAAAAAAACACAAAAATAATGATTTGTGGTCCGAGGGGCCAAATGTCCACCTTTGTGTGAAAGATAAATGGCGTGCCCTTAGAGGTGGTAAACCAGTACACCTACCTGGGTTTTACTAACTATAACCGCCAAGCTAAGAAACATCTAGATTGTATGAATAAAAAGTGTAACACCTTCTGTGCCAAATCAAAAAGGCTCTGTAGGAGATTTGGCAAGCTTTCCTTAGAGCCACTGATTAGCTTCCACAAGTGGAAAATTTTGCCCGCCCCTTTATACAATATTGATCTACTTGCGATTGAGGAAGTATGCCTACTGCCTGGCATGTTTTGGAGGGCCTCATAGCAAGGTGTTTTGGGTCTTCCCTACTGTATTCCAACTACAAAATCCACCAGGAGTTAGGTCTGAACTCCATGAGAGCATGACTAGATTGGAAAGACGTGTCCTTTTATAGGAAGATTAGGATACTGGTTCATACCTCTCACTTCTTAGATCTGAACTCTATGTTAAATGACAATAGTCCAAAATACTTATTGAAATGGGTTTTATCCTGAGAATGTTTATTACAGGAGCTGGTCTGCTCTGGGGACCTTTTGGATTAATCTCACAAAATCAAAAAGGTTCTCTGGGAGTTCAATTGGATCCCAACTAGAGAAGTCTACATAGTAGGTCGTGCTCAAACTCTTTTTTGTTATTGAGGGTTGGGGGGGGACTGTGTTTTAAAAGGGCAAATCTTATATGAAAAGAGGAAATGGAACACAGACTACCCCTGCCTCCTGTTTATCAATCTCTCGGCCCCACATTTTCTGACATTTTTTATGTCATTTTCTCATTACTCTCAACCACCTGACTCAGAATTCCTACTCATATATCAAATATAAATGATTTATTTTATCACATTGATTTTTCTTAACATTTTATACAAACAACACATTAATAACATGACTAAAAAACTTGATTTCAAGGGTTATCTTTAGACAAAATTCATCTTCATCTAATCACGCTTTCGCAAACATTCGTGCAAAAATTGTTGAAATGCAAACAGGTTGTTCCTTAAATTAATATAGCTGCAAGATGTAATGTCAACGCATTTCAGCCTATAAACGTAGAATAAACCCCATCCTAAAAAAAGTTTTCCAGAGGCCTTCAGCAGGACAGATTAGCTCCTAAAGGATCTTCTAACCCTTATTTCTTCCTAATCTAAAAAAGATAAGAGACCGAGTCAATGGGGTGAACAGTTTGAAACAAAAACTGCTGGAATTGGACGAGGGGCTCAAAACTACTAAACTTATTCTAGTAGATAGGTAACAGGGACAACTTTTTTGTGGGTTCCTTTAACTTGAGCCACATAGATTATCTGTTGGGTAAACATACAGAATGTCCATTATAGACATATCCACTTATGGTTTTGAAAATGTTTGTTTATTTAATATTTACCACACAGAGGTAAGTAATATACCCACCTCACATTTGCACTGTGTCTTGTTTGTGTTGGGACCTATCGCAGGTGTGACTTCCAAAGGGTTCCTGCAGGCCAGAAAAGAAGAACAAAAGGAGAACGCTCCTTTAGTATACCAACCTAGAATGGTTTGGCTGTTAGATGTATGTCAAGGGTTCAAAGACGAGTCAAGGATCTTTTTATTACAGAAGTACACAAACGTTTTGTGTAGATCGACATTTATTCTTATATCAAAAAGGCAATCTGCTAATTTTATCAATGATTTACAGCTTATGTCTTTCATGTGTGTCACTCATAACATTCATAATCTTAATTATTTCTCTAACGGGTGATATCGCATGTAGCTAGACCTGTCTATTTTTATTGAACTCTTAATGCGTAATAGATTTTATTTCTATGGCCCCTGCGCTTGTATAGGCTTAACACCACAGATAAATCAATTCTGAGTGAAACTCATGCTGCGTGGCTTGCCGGTACTGAGGTGCAACCCTCTTCCCTCGCAGGCTCACACAGACCGCAGGTTTCTTACCTTGTGTTTGATCGCGTGTGTTAAGCAAACAACTTCATCCGGGCATTGTGTATCCTCGCATTCAGATGGATGAATGATAAAACTTGCGTCTCATAAGCGCGGAACCTCGTCAGAGCGCCGTTTATTTTCACATGGCTATTCAAGTATGGAAATAGAGAGAGGACTTGTCTGAACGTCTAGATTTCCTTGCTAAACGGAGTGCAATATCTCAGCTTGGCATTCTTACAGCTAATCTAAAAAAGTAATTCGCAGAGTTCTGATTTGTATCAGAATTTAGTTCTCAATATTATAGTGTTAGTCTGAATTTATATACATTCACTAGTAGTCATGGAAAAAAATATACAGATTGAGGCCAGTCTTAATGTGTGCTGGTTAATTTAGGGTGGGCAATTTACAGATGCCAAATATTGGGAAAATATCAAACAATGCATCAAGAAGCTCCTTTCATGTTAATTTGAGAGAACTTGATTGTAGCCAACATATATTTTTCGAAAAAGATTTTTGATATCCATTCCATTGCCATGTCTACCTTAATATGGGTACATTGATTGTCCCCATTATTGTCAGATTTGTAATGGCCAGTTTCGGATTAAACTAAAACACTTTAGGAAGTTTATATTGGGCCATAGCTCATTAGGTGCGGATGAAGTTTGGAAAGAGATTTTAGAGAGTAAACAAGTCTCCTTGATTTTGGCAATGCTGAGATGCATATAGGACATTTTGAGTATTTGATACGTTCACATATGCAGAACTATATTTTAAGTGTTCTTACACATTTTTATATGTAATATTTGTATACCCCATTCCATTATAATATTGTATATTAGATGTTTAAGGTTTTCATGTAAACCCATGAACACAACAATAAAGAAAAAGAAAAAAGACAATTATGTGTAGATTCTGCCACAGTGATCCCAGTGAATGCTCACAAAAGGTTCAGAAAGATTGTCAAGATCACAGGGCCCATGACCCCACTAACACCACAAGTAAAGGGAGGCAGGAGCATCTAAAAGCCATCTTAATGTATGACAGGCTCTAAACAGTACATTCCAATATGGCTACTACCAAGAACCAAACTAGCTGTCTCCCACAAGAGGACCACTGCTAGCTCCACAGTTCCTAAGCCCTTGTGAACACTCTAGTCAGCAGGAGCATGTGAACCCAGGGTGTTCTAAACCACGCCATGCTTTACATTCCGGATTGCTGCTTGCATCAACAACAGGAGGGCTCACTGTGCATCTGCTCTGATCCTCCCAAAGACTCTGAACAGACACAAGCAACACTTTCCTGAATCTCTGGATCCTCTGCCAGCACCCTGAAAACTGATGCCTTCACTCTCTAGCTCTCTGAAAACTGCTGCCTTTGCTCCCTAACTCCCTGAAAATCACTGTAGTCACCCTGCAGCTCCTGGAAGGCAGCGGAAACCAGTCAGTAAGTGCCAGCAGCAAAGCCAGCACATTTCTGTAAATTTATTTGCAATTTTAGTTTTATCATAAAAACATTTAGCTCAAATTTCAGGAAATTACTGCATACATTCTGTTCTCCTTCAAATGCAGCGTCACCATAGCCTCTCACTTTCAGGATCCAATTTTGTCCAGTTGCAAAGTGTCCTCCAGCCAATTCCTGATAACAGTCGCAATCAATAAGGGGGGTTGTGTTCTCCTCTCATCACCATCCACCACCAGTCATCAGCTGACATTAGCCTATAGCCTGGTAAATGTTGTCCAAAATAATGAGTCCTTTCCAGGGTAAGGCCTGAGCATGCAGTAAATAGATGCAGAAGGGATTCAGTTGAATTTTCTAAATTATAGAACCTGCAGGTTTTGGCTTCACCCCTTCCTTGAACTTTTGACCTTACTGCTAGCACTTCCATTGTTTCATAGAGGTTGAGTCGAAGCCTCAAATATCAATTAAATTCAGGTCTGGACATTTCTTCAGGTACAGTTTGATCTCACCTTGTTTTCTCTCTTCCGATGCCAAGGTTTTGTGCAGCTTTCATTTATTAACCTCCTCTGAGGTAGTGATCTAATCCTTTTCTCTTAGTGTTTTCTTCGTTTTCCCAGGGTTTCTCAGTAGCTCATCAGTTGGGCTCTCCATTTCAATGAGTACATTCTTACACTCCTCTTCCCATTTGAGAAGAGCTGTATTATCACCTCTGGTCAGTTTGTGTTTGATCCAGTCGATCATCAGAGGCAGACTAGCAGTCATACATTTCCCAAATATATTCAGTGATTTCCATTGGGCTTCCAGTTTCAATGAGGACAGCCTCAGTTCTTTCCTGACTGATCTTGGAAGGCAGAGAATCCTCTTCCAAAAGATGCTCTCCAGCAGTGCCCAGAGTTTTGTTGGTAGTGCAAATAGAACATCTGCACCATAGGTAAGCACTGGGGTTACCTTAGCTTTGTAGAACTCTATGATGGGAGGCAGCGAGTATCTACAATATTTCCTTTTTAAAATTAAGGCATGAGTCGCCAGTGAAGTAGCTTCTAAGGTATTCGATGGAGTGATACTGTTCGAAATCTGAATCCATAGATCCTTAACAGATTTTAACTTCATTTTTTCTCTGTGGCGTAGGTACCATTTAAATTTCCTTTTCTTTGTTTCCTGGCCTTTTTTTAGGGTAAGAATTTTCATCGTATCGATGTTTATTTCCAGATCGTTATCCATGGCGTATTCTGCTAGTCTGGTCAGTGGTCTTTGCGGACCAACCTCTGTGTAGTCAACTAGAGCCAGATCATCAGCAGACAAAAGGTGTGTGATCTTCACCTTGCCAATTTTAGGGGGAAATCTCTTATTTGGTCCATGTATTTTCCCAAATCTGAGATGTACAAGTTAAACAGAGCTGGTGCCAAAGGGCATCCTTGCTTAACACCCTTTCCTGTAGGCATTTCATCACTGAGCAGCCCATTGGCATTAAGGCCAATTCTTACTGTTGTATTGGTATGCAGGCCACAGAGTTGTTCAACCAGATCAGTAGGGCAGTTTTTAAATCAGCCAGCTTTTTCCACAAACTATTTCAGTTTAAACTATCGAAGGCCTTTGAGAAATCTATAAATGCCAGGTTTAATTTGCTGCTGGAATTCAAGATTTTGGCTTTCAATAGAGTGATTAGGAGAGCCGGGGCTGGGGGCAGGCATTGTGGGGGGAGGTCTCAAGCCCCTTAAGAAAGCCCGCCTGGAATTTGACATTTATCCTGTTCTTCTGAGACCAATTCATCAATCGATTGAGTAGCAGAGTCGCGTATATTTTCCCCATGATATCAAACAAGGCTATTGGCCTGTAGTTACTAGGATCAGATTGACTGCCATTTTTGAAAATAGCAATCACATGGGCCATTCTCCAGGATGGCGGGATTGATCTTGTGGCTAGCACGTTTGTCAGAACCAGATCTATCATTTTGGCCCATTGATCTGGGTTTTCTTTTAGTATTGCGTTAGAAAGCCCATCCAGTCCTGGAGCTTGCAATCGACTAAGGTTTCTGATCATGGTAGCTAAGTCGTCTATATCGTATGGCAGGTCCCAATGATTTGCTGTTTGTAGGGGGAAGATCTCGCAATATGGGGGAGTTCTTTAAACAAACAGGCAAAAAAAGTCATCCAGTTTGCTTCAGTTATTTAATTTAACTGTGGAATTCCGGTCTCTGATTTGTGGGTCTAATCAGAGACCAGATCTGCAACTGTCTATTTTTTAGCCTGGGACCGAAGCATGCTTTCTGCATCATGTTGAATTCAGGCAATTCTGTGATTGATTAGCCAGGATTTGTAATTCACCTTATTTGCTTAGTTTTGCTTTCAATCGCTCCCAACAGAAGTTTGGCCCACAGGGCATGCCACTTATCCTTGCGCTTTTGCACTAACTCTTTATCTAAGGTGTTTTGATGTACTTGCCCTTGATTGACATAGGTGGTCCTTTCTTTCATACGTTATAGAGCAATAATGGCTGTGTAATCAATTGGGGTCATTTCCCCAGGTATATAGGCTGCTTTCAGCCTTGCTCCTAAACTTGCAGCAGCTTGTTCTGCTGCCCTGATGTTCATCTTCAGCATGGAACCTTTATTAGTTACTGCAACTTCAGTGTGTCTGCTGCACTGGCTGCATGATGCCATCAGACCAGGTGAATTTTAACCAATTATGATTAGTTCTGCTGGTGCTAGTGACCTCAAAAGGAGTTAATGGCTTTAATTGGGTCTCTTGAAATGAAGACGTAGTCTAAGACAGAAGATTGAAAAGCGGTTTTCCATGTTGGATGGCACTTTCCATTGGCTTCATCGTGACCATTTATAACATGAAGGTCCCGGCTATTATTTAATTCAGTATTGCTCCAGTAGAAACTGATTAATGTGGGGGGACTCTCGGCAAGTTTCCTCAGAGTTTGGTGGAGAATTTTCTTTCGGAGGGTTGTTTGTTGAATAATTGGCCATCTTCTTCTGTGCTTGGTTACTTCGTAGTTGGCGATGGTGTTAATGTTAGTAAGCCCAACCTAAGTTGACCAGGTACTCGTCTATCGCTGTGCTGCATTAACTCTCTTTTCAACCAATTCGGAAACTAACCCTTAGCTTATGCATAACAAACTATCCCATCAGCACTAACAGTTTCCTTATAATAACAGACAATATTTGAATCTGGCAACAATATCATCCTGACAAACAGCATGTGCTCATTCTGTGCCATGACTTTATCTCCTCTCAAAGTCAAAACGTATTCATTGCTGAAACAAAAACAAGGCACTAGTGCCAAAATTCACAGAATTTAGATTATATTTGCCCTTGATATCTGGTTTATTTCATCTACCCTCAGACCAGTGTGGCTACTTGAACAGGATTCTGCATCTCTGTGCTACATGCACTGCACCTAATAGGTCACCATCGACATGCCCCACTTCACATTTCCCATCAGGTTTATGGTTAATCCTTTGGTACTATAATTCAGATTAGACAGTTCCTTATGAGCAATTTGAAAAGCGTCCCTTCCTTCTGAATGCAATCAATGTTTTCTTCGTGTCTGCTTCCCCCTAGGGTTCAGTTGCAATTTGCCCTGAGGAAGGCTTTTCTTGATACTTTGCCCAGCAGGTGGCTCTTTGCCAAAATGTGTAAAGGGGTCCAGAAAAACTGATTAGGGCACTTGAATTGATAAGAAGTGTGATATGTACACACACACATAGGCAGACCTGCAACAATTAACACATTAATTGATTGGACATAGAACACTTAGTGTACATATTTTATATGCATCAAAAATGTATGTGTTTTTTGTGTTTTATATTCACCTTGTGTATGTGAACTTGCTTGTGATTGATTTTTTTCTATTTAACAACAACTAACTTAGTTGAAATTGGAACATTTGTCTACCAAGTATTACTTCAAGTATAACTATTTTAGTAGGATTATTTTGTACACATTTCTTGTTTTGTTTATCTTTAATTTTTCGACTGGAATAAATCAAACTTGTAGTTTTAAACTCTGACTTTATGATTGCATCCAGATTTATAAAGGGAAGACTTTGAATGCGATATCTGTATAGATACACGCCACAGTTGAGAAAAAACTTAAATAATAGTTCATTACAATAATACAAAATTATGTTTTCATTTCCTTGACCCCCAACCACAGCTGCCCACTGGGGATCCATAACATTTTATAGAATTAATGTTAGCAGGCTTCCTCGTGGTCAGCCTATTTCCCCTCTAATGGCCAGGTTGCATAGTATGGAAAATCAGTCCAGGCTGTGCTCGGGTCTTCTCGGCTTAGTCTCTTGTAGGCACATAAAATCTGATCTCTCCCAGAGAATCTCTCCCTCCTCCAACAGCTGGGAGAATCCTCTTGTTTTCCAAGATAAAAGTGAAAGCTTGTTTTGTTGAATCGTCAGGCAGGTCTCTGCTACTGAGATGATCCTGACGCCAGGGCTGTTGAGAGCCAGGCCCAAGAACCATCCTGAATGGAGACCAGTTTATAATTGATCTTCCTGTTCTGATCTTTTCCTGGCTCACAGATGAAATGATACATTTGGTTTCAGATGTTTTGTGCTGGTCGGTTTCAGCTGCAGATTTTATATTCATTTCAGCTGAGCCATTGGCTTTATTTTGTTGAGGCAGTTTCACGACCCTTGGGATAGATTCCTCTGTATAGTTAAGGTTTTGTGGTCATTCCTAATATTTGCTAAAACAGCTGCGGTGCATGTTTCTGATAGCCTTGAGTTGAGATCTGTCAGATCAAACCCTAAGGTCAGAACATTTTCTGCTGCCGTCAGAAGCACATTTTTAACCACCATGGATCTTAGGTGTAAATGCACTAGGTCGGTTCTATCCTCCCTTCTAAACTCTCTATTATAGCAAAATCTTCTGTGGTGTTTTGTCTTAGTTGGGGGATACAATGGCATAATCAGACCACATATCTGTTCAAGATGAAATCATCCCATTCTTCCACTACTCTTTCCAGCCCAAGGCATCGTGCGTAGTCCTTTTTCCGAATTATTTGACCAGATTGTGGGCTGTCTTCATTATCCTCCGTTTTCCTAGTGGGTGATGTGTGCCTCTTTTTGTTTACTTAAGGGACCACAGTATCTCTACTTCTACGTCTTAACCGATGGACTGGAATCACAGAGGAGTATGATCTGCTTTTTAAAAAAAAAATCTTTCATCATTTCTCCAACTCTTTTGTTGTGAGTTCAATCTAAATCGACTTTGAGGGATTGTTTCCTTAGACTAGGACAGGGAAGCCAGAGAAATGTGCTTTTCTTGTTCTGCCCCGGCCGGGGCATTTTTTGTTTCAGCCGTTTTATTTATTTTTACTTCTTCTGGGTGTGGCAGCATGTCATGTCCAGTTGCCTGTATATCATTTTCATTTTGTTCAACCAAATACGTAGATGGATCTAGCAGGGGGTTTGAACTGGAGAGGTTATCATCTTCTTTTCAGATTACAATCTCCTTTTTGGTGCAGGCACTCTTCAATTTGAACACATTACCCTTCGTATATTGCTCGTTTTCCCTCCCTTGAAGGGTACGTTTTTAAAAGAAATTTTGTGAATCATCACCTCTCGGGCGTTGGGCATGTCTTGGCAGTGACGCAGATGCCACACTCTCTGTTTTACTCTTCCTTTTACACCCAAATAGGGGATATGATTTTTCTCTGGCTGTTTGCTCAATAACCTCAGGGGCAGGTTCCAGATCTGAAGAGATTATAATTGGCACTTACACTTCACTCACGGCCAGACTAGGTTCCTGTGTAGAGTTCCTCTCTCTCACTTCAATCTCCACTTGTCTGTTTGTTGGTGGTTTGGGGGTGTTTTGTTTTTCTGGCTGGGATCCTCCAAGGTTCTGCTGTCCTTAAGTGGCTCAGATTCTTGGGAGGTTCCAAGACCTATACGTTGTTCTGTCGTAGGGTCCTCTCTATGAAAATGGTCCATTGCTTGCACAGTATCTGGTCAAGCTTCACTTTCCAGTTGTAGCTTGGCAGTGATTATAACCTTCCACATATATCATTTTTGAATGGACCATAGCAAGCATCGTAGTGTGGTTAGCCAGGGTATCATTAATAGCCTCATATAACTTCATGAACATGGCCATGGCAATAGTGATGATTGGCATCTGAGTCAAAGAATCATGTTTCGAGGCCCTTTGATGTTTCGGATCATGTGTTCCAGTTGGTAGTGGTGTGTCTTTATTATGCTCCTTTGTTCTAGATGGGGAAGGAAACTGAGGAGTGCTTGGAGCATCAGGCTGTGTCAAGAGGGCAGTAGAATTAGGTGGTACACAATAAGATGCAGACCGCCTTTCTCCTGCTTCTGAGAATAGATTATCCTGTTTATAGCAGTGGGAGATTCAGCACTATTTCTTGCCGAATAATCATTCTGCCCCCACCGGTTTCTGTCGTTTTTTCAGAATCCACTCCTTTGGATTCCATGGCTTCTATCATTGCTTTTGACTTCTTCACATCCATTTGTATATCTATTAGGGTATCGGAGGATTCTGCAGCCTTTTGCCTCTCTGATATCCTGGTCACATTACCGATGGCTGTCTTAATCCACTCCAGTTCTTGGATTTCCACAGGATGCTGGTTGGTGTTGCTAGGGTCCTGCCCTTGAGCTCCACCTACTACTGTATCAGAATTTAATCTTGGTCTTTTAAGCACCGGACCTCTTCTTTTTGTTAGCTCCTTGCAAGCAAGATGGAATCTAGGTTGCAGAGTAATTTGGGCCGGGGCTGTACACAGGCTATCTTCTCCCTCCAAGACCTCTAATAGTTTGTGGTCCGAAGGTTCTCTCTGCCCTTCTTCTGTCGGATTGTTTATGCCAGTTTTGGCATTAAGATTGTAGATGTTTGGGAGGATACATTAATACAGTTTTCTTAGCTGCTCTGATCGAACAATGTCCCCTCAAGTAGATGGGCTTTAGGGTGGCCATTTGCCGGTTTACCAGGGCCCACCCAATTCCATTTTAACAAAGGAGAGGTGGTATTGGGCTGCAACAGCATAGGGCCAGCTGCATTAGTTGTAGACATGTTACACCCCAATGTTTTGAAAGAGGCCACTGTCATGGGCCAGCAGATCTCCATACTACCCACTGTCCAGCTTCTGTCCACTTCAGCGTGATGATGCTCTTGAGTTGTTGCATGTGTTGCTTCTAGAGATAGAGCTTGAACACATATCTTGGTAGCGACAGTTACCATGGACCCAGCACGGTCAAAAACCTCAGTTTCCTCCTCCTAGCTTATAATTGGCGAGATACTTTCATAGGTTTGAATGGTATCAAGTAGGGCAGATTGGTTGGAGTCTAGGCCGCTCTATGGGCTGGCATGTACGCCATCCCCTCTGACTCTAGAGTCCACCTTTGATCATACATTACTGGGCCACCCTCTGCTCCCAACACAACAGACTTCCAAGACATGGGGAAGCCCCGCCCCCTCCCCATCCACAACCCAGGGGCAGTCATCACCATCAGAGACAGGCACGGGAGGGGGCAATGGGAGGCAGGGGGGAGTTCAATGGAGAACGGTCCCGGATAGGGGAGCAGACAGCTAGGCGGGCGTGGGGGTAAGGGACAGGGGGTCAAGGGCAGTCCCCTCTTTGGGCATAACTCGAATGACTTCTAGGTCTGGCTTACCTACCAATCACTGCAGCAAGTCCACCGGGCCAGTCATGTCTCCAGATGTAGCTCTTATGCTTGCGCTTCGCAGGCTCTGTGAGCCGTTGGCCCATTCCCCTACTCGAATCTCCGCCTGCTCCAGGTTCCCAAGTTTCTTGGTCATTTCACTTGGGGAGCAGTACAGCCACTCGAGACAGTCGGTGGCGAGTGGACTCGTCATGGGAATCCGCGCAGGCGCTCAGTTGTACTTTGCCAATTGTGAGTAGTTTGATGCTTTCTACCCACAGTGTTTTTTGTAGTTTTGCCTTCCCCCTAAGAATGCAGGATGCCTCCGTTTGCCAATATCTGGCCTTTCAGGGGCATTATATACTCAGTAGTTCACCTCCTCTGTCTCTCTGCCAGCAATACAGTACCTGCATTTGGAACAGAAGGAGAAATGCATTTAAACAAGCGCTTTTCAGTGTTCAAGGACAAGGAAGAAGGCAAGATTAGAGACAAAACCATATCAAAAAATTGTGAAGACCCTGAACTGGTCACAGCAGGCCTGGACCAGGATGAGTAAAGTTACTGGTCAGCAACTGCATCTGCAAGTCTTATGGGAAGTCCAGTTTCCATAGGGTTACGACCTGGGTTTGGGGAGGGAGTCCCAGGTCTATGGTAATCCCCAATCCTCCTTGGTTTTAGGGGACATGGCTGCCATCAAGCTACCCCAGGAGACACCCATCTTCACATCCAAACCCTACCCCTTTTTACCACAAATATGTCTGTGCACCATTGCAGGAGTAGGAGGAAGAGGTGTGGGACAGTCCACGGGGATCCAGATACCCCCCACGAGACACCAGGTGAGCATTACACAGATGGGCTCCCCAACTGGACAATGACGTGCCAGTCATCTGTAAACATAGAAGCCAAAAAAACCCTAGCTGGAACTTAAACCGGGTCAGAGAGATTAACCCACCTAAGCCACAAAGCAAACCAAAGCAGCCACTGTCACCACCTCACCCAGAGGGCCAGGAAAATATATAATTCCCGAGAGGCAGAGGCACATTAAAACAGGTACCTGAGAGTGCTGAAGAAAAGCAGAAATGACATCCTACAAACCACAGACACTACTAATCTACAGCGGCAAAGACGTTGGCCTCATGGGACCAAGCCTACACAGACAGCACAAGTCTCCATAAAACAAAAAGCATCAGGATCAAAATGTGCTTTGCCAGGTAGGTAGGCAGGCAGGCAAAGACAAGGGCCCCCTACCTCAAGTGGATTTGTACACACCATAAACTGTAACGCGCACCTGGCTCCCACGGAGGCGCTGACCTGGTCTGGATTGCTGTGACCTCTTCAAGCGTGATGCGCAGGATTCGAAACACCGACTGAACTGGACCCCCAAATCTGGCTTGTCTGGCCCGTAGAACAATCTTTCTGTAGGTGGAGAAGGAACAAGTTACTTACCTGTAACTGTTGTTCTCCAGCATGGGTCTGGCATGGATTCACATGCTCATGAATATTCCCCGTCGTCAGGCTGGGAATCCTCGGTAAAGAAAAAACCAGTATCAGTTTCGTTTCTGATCTGTCTTTCGTAGTAATAACCAATCACTGGTCTCTGCGTCATACTGACCACAGCCAATGACTGCCCTCTACCTAAGCACCGCCTCTGGCAGCCATCTTCAGATTTGGAAGCACGTGAAGTGGCAGTATGACCAAGTGAAGAGCCGCAGAGGGGTAGGCGGGAGGGTTCGCATGTGAATCCATGCCAGACCCATGCTGGAGAACAACAGTTATAGGTAAGTAACTTGGTTCCTTCTCCAGCATGGGGTCTGGCATGGATTCACATGCTCATGAATACAAGAATACATAGCAGTACACACATGCACAACCACGGGAGGTGGCAAGGCTCAACATTAAGCATCTCTTACCTCCTCACCAGGCCCACCTTCAGGCAAACAGGTTGCGCAGCACTGCCTGGCCGACTCTGGACTCCTCCCTGGAATCCTGGTTGACGCAGTAGAATTTCGTGAAGGTGTGCGTCGACCTCCACGTAGCAGCCCTGCAGATGTCCAGCAGGGGCACACCAGATAGGAACGCCGTGGTAGAAGCGATCGCTCTGGTCGAATGGGCTCCTGGATGGCCGGGCAACGGTCGGTTTGCCAACCGGTGATAGTGCATGATGCAGCCGGAGAGCCATCTGGAAATGGAAGCCTTCGAGAGGGCCTTCCCTTGGTTCACAGGTCCAAAGTTCACAAACAGCTGTGATGTCTTCCTAAAACTCTTTGTGCGGTCCACGTAGAACTTCAGCGCTCTAGCTACATCCAACGAGTGCAAAGTCCTCTCTACCGGCGACGAAGGCGATGGGAAGAAAACAGGTAACACCAAGGGCTCGTTGAGGTGGAAGTCCAACGGCACCTTGGGCATGAAAGAGGGGTGCGTCCTCAGCACCCCCCTCGTCTTGTGGAAAGTCAGTTATGGAGGCTTACAAGAGAGGGCCTGGATCTCTCCAACTCGTCGTGCGGAGGTGATGGCCACAAGAAACGCTGTGTTCCACGACAGGAACTTCAACGGTGCCGAATGCAGAGGCTCGAATGGCTGCCCCATGAGCCTGGTCAGCACCATGTTGAATTCCCACGCCGGGACTGGAGCCTTCACCAGCGGGAAGGATCGGAACAGTCCCTTCATGAACTCCTTCACCAGGCGATGGGACCACAGGGATGAGCGCCCAGAGTTCTGGTGAAGCGGGAGATAGCCGCCAGATGGATCTTCATGGAGACATGGCCCAGCCCCACCTTGGCCAGCGATAGCAAGTACGGCAGCACTTGAGGGGCCGTAATCCGCAGAGGGTTAATCTTCTGTGCACGGCACCAGACAGAGAACCCCTTCCATTTGTGTCCGTAGCACCTGAGAGTTGAGGACGCCCTGGCCTTTGCAAGCACCTCCTTGCAGTCCACCGGGATATCGTACCCTCCAAACTCTAGTGCTGCAGGAGCCAGGCCTGCAAGTTCAGCGACCCCGGGTCGTGGTGGTGGATGGTGCCTCCTTCTCTCGAGAGGAGATCCGCGTCCGTCGGCAGTTTGACTGGGGGGACACTGACATGTCCAGAAGGTCCGGGAACCATATCGGTCTCGGCCACGCTGATGCGACGAGGATCATCCTGCACCGGGACCGTCTGAGTTGGTTGATGAGTTGCAGCAGCAACGGCAACGGTGGGAACGCATAGAGGAACAGGCCGTCCCAGGGGAATGAGAAGGCATCGCCCATGCTCCCCGGCTGCGGAAACCTGCTGGCGAACCTCCGGCACTTGGCGTTCGCGAATAAGTCGATCTGGGGATTGCCCCATCGTTGGAATAGCAGATCCACTTGATCCTGCTGCAGTTCCCACTCGTGGCACGAGCGTAGCTCCCGGCTGAGTGAGTCGGCGATGGTGTTCTTTATTCCTGCCAGGAGGAAGGCTACCAGAAACATCCCTTGGGCGATGGCCCAATGGCACAGATCCTTGGCCTCCTGGGATAGGGCTCGGGATCTGGTGCCTCCCTGCTTCCGGATGTAGAACATCGTGGTGGTGTTGTCCGTGAAGATCCTCACCACCTTGCCCTTGAGGGACGGAAGGAATGACCTGAGGGCCCAGAACACGGCTCGGAGCTCCAGGACGTTGATGTGTAGCGACTTCTCCTCCGGGAGCCAAAGGCCTCTTGCGTGGAGATCTCCGGTGTGTGCTACCCATCCCTCCAAAGAGGCATTCGTCGTCACCGTCACCTGGTGTGCGGGGGTCTGGAAGTCCATCCCCGCCGCGAGATGCGCGCGGGTGCCCCACCACCGGATCGCTTGGCGGAAGGTCTCGTTGAGCGAGATCCTGTCTTCAAAGCTGCCCGCCGCTTACATCCAACGGGCGTCGAGGAACTCTTGCAGTGGACGCATCCGCAGCCTGCACAGGCGCACGAGGTAGATGCACGAGGACATCATGCTGAGAAGGGACATGGACCTCACCCTGGCCACGTCCATGGCCATGGCCGACAGTCGTTGCACCTTTCCCAGGATGGCCTTCAACCTTTCCTCCAACTGAGGCCATTTGCGCCACTGTGTCGAACCTGGCTCCCAGAAACAGTGCGACTTGTGATGGGATCATTTGGGATTTCGCATAGTTGATGGAAAATCCCAGATCCGTGGTCTTCGCTGTGTGTCCGACGGCGAGTTCTCTTGTCCTTGCTCGGATGAGCCAATCGTCCAGGTAGGGGTAGACGTGGATCTCCTGCAGGCGCAGCTACTGGTGCTAGGCACTTGGTGAATACCCTGGGCGCCGACTTCAACCCGAAGGGGAGGGCCTTGAGCTGGTAGTGCTGTCCTTGGACTAAGAATCTGAGGAACTTCCGATGTCCATTTAGAATGGGGATGTGGAAGTAAGCATCCTCCAAGTCCAGCGACGATAGGAAGTCGCCCTCCTCCAGCTGTCCCAGCACGTGCTGGAGAGTGACCATCCGGAATTTTTGGGACTGGATGTACTTGTTTATGCAACTAAGGTCCAGGATGGGCCGCCAGCCGCCGGTCTTCTTCCTTACGAGGAAGTATCGCGAGTACACTCAGGCGACCCAGAGCCTCTTTGGGACAAGCTCGATAGCTCCTTTCTTCAGCATCGCCCTTACTTCCAGCAGCAGTTGAGGGACGTGGTTTTTCTTCCTGGCCACGGGAGGAATGCGGGGGCACTTTTTTTAGAAACTCAAGTGTGCCCGCGGGCCAGGGTATCCAGCACCCATCGGTCGGTGGAGATGGACTCCCACACACTGACGAACTTCGCCAGCCGGCCTCCCACCGGGGTGCTCAGGTGGTGGCCCGACACTACGGCCGCTTCAGTCTTGCTTGGTAGTGGCCTTGCCGCCTTGGCGACGAGGTCCTCCTGACTTGCTGTGACCTCTGTAGGCCTCCTGCGATGAGGAGCAGGCCGCCTGGCGGTACGTCAAGGAGCCGCCGCCGAATCCTTTGGAGGCACCTTGCTTGCCTCCAGAGTTCCGAAAGGGCGGCTGTCGTCGTTGCAAAACTCCCAAGGCCCCTGCCATTTCCATGTCGGCCTTTTTGGCCTGAAGTGACTCGTCCACTGTCTTGCCAAACAGGTCGTTTCCCTCGAAAGGCATGTCCAAAACACTGGTTTGCATATCCTGGTGGAAATCGGTCGCCTTTAGCCAACCACGCTGGCGAAGGCAAACACTGTTGCCCATCTGGCGGAAGCCGGTGTCAGCAATGTCCATGGCCACCGTTATGGTGTGGTCCGACGCCAGCTCGCCTTCCTGCAGTATCTCCAGGGCCTCAGCCCTCTTGTCGTCCGGGAGGAAGTCCAGCAGAGGAGCAATCTTAAACCACAGCTCCCTGTCGTAGCGGGCCACAATCGCGAGGGCGTTGGCTGCTTTAATCATCGAGATGACCCGTCATCCCATGGCATCCAATTTCTTCCCTACGCCGTCCGGCTGGGAGGTCGCGGTTGAAGCCGTCGCCCCCACCGCTTTCTTCTTGGCCGGCGCCGAGACGACCGAATCTGGGTTCGGCTGCACCCTAAGGCACATGGGGGCGGAATCCGGGACCCGGTACTTTTTCTCGTACTGGTCTCTTGGCAGGCTTTGTGGACGGGTTCTTCAGGAGCTCCAGCCCCTCATCCCAGATGTCGTCAAGCAACGGGACTGAGAGGACCATCTTCCTTTTGGCCTCACGCCATTGATAGAGGAAACCTTCCTTCTTCTGTTCCACCGGGCAGAGCTGAAAAAGCTTGGATGCCCTGGCGATCATGGCGTGGAAGGAGCCAATTTCGTCGGGCGGGGAAGCCCAGGGGGTGGTGATGGAAGGCCCATCCTGTCATCACCACCGTCGTGATCCATCCCCGTCGTAGCCGTCTCTGTTCCCATGTCATCCCTCGGATCCGGGGAAGGAGATGAAGGCCTTGAGCGGCGCGTAGGCTGCAATGGCGGTGGGGGATGAGTTCTATTCCGCTTGCTTGGAGGGCTTCCCGACGGTCCAGGCTCCGCTGGGTCGACCGTAGAGGGTAAGGGCGACCTTGTCCTTATCTCTGTACACAAGGCCTGGATAGCCATCAAGATTGCTCCTGAGCGGTCTTGTGGCCCAGGCACTTGCTGCGACTGGCGCAACAGTTGGGGAGTGGAATCCTCCGCCTCCACGGGAACCTCGTTGGCTTCACCATTGATTTCTTCGTCCGCCTCGTCAGGATCCCTCCCGTGGGACCGGACTTCCTCCGACCTCTTGTCCAGGATCTTCACGACTTCAGCCAGCTCCTCTTCAGAGGCTGTATCCGTGTCCGTGATGGCCACCACCCCCTCCCCCCCTCTTTTTCTGCTGGGGTTTTCACGGGGGGATTATCGATGGGCTGAAAAGAGGATTCCCTCCACAGTGGCAGGGAAACTCTGGGCCCCGAGGTCGCCTCCAGTGGGGTAGCCTCCACGGGCTTCGCCAGGGCCGCCACGACTCCCTTGATAGCGGCCTTAGCCGGGTGAATCAAAGCCTTGACGACTTTGGACGAGGCCTTCACCTTGGGGGGAGGGGGGGGTCACCGCCTCGCTGTTGCAGCATTGCACCCCATCCCCATGGAAAGCATCTTCATTGGGGGTGAAAAAGGCACTCCCTGAGTCGAGCTGCGTTCCATCATACACCACTGTAGGCTCAGGTAAAGGGATACCAGCACATCAATTAGGCCCGACCGCGCAAATGTCGACTGTGACCATCGGGTCAAGAAGTGAAATCAGATAAGCCTTGTGTGAAATCTCACATGTGACACACCTAGAATACATGAGGCTTCAAGACATAAACTTTAGCGTCGTAAGGTGCATGCTGGCCAAAAATTCCTTGCTCAACTGTCAGCAGGAGTTGGGGGCAAGCCCTCCCCTCTGAACAGTCCCAAATGATCAATACATTGCAATCTCTGTCTGGGTACCATGCTAGATATGTCCACATTGATCAATAGGACCAGCGCAAAAGCCAAATAGACATACTCCACTATAAAGGCCCCTGACAAGGCATTGTTTCCCGTATCAGCCAGTCGTCTAACTATGGGTGCATATGGACCCCCTGTTGACACAAGGGATACATCAGTCCATACATCGCCTTTGTAAACATCCTCAGGGCGGAGTTCAGTCCAAAGGGTAAAGCCTTGAACTGGAAGCAGAGAATTGGGATATGCATGCAAGAATTGGGATATGCATGCAAGAATCTGTACTGGAGTTCCAGTGCGAAAAGCCTATACCCCCTTCATGAGTGAGCATAGAATCTGTCTTTCGGGGGGGGAGGGGGGCTGGGAGAAAGGTGTTGAAATTGAACAGGTTGAGGATTGTTTTCCAACCATCATATTCCTTTATCAGCAAGGCAAAGAAATGCGAAAAACTAGCCCACCAGAGGAGTTTCTAGATGCATCTCCTTTATAGCATCCAATGTCTCTGAAGGCCCTCAATGAGGTTTGATGAAAACGGTTGAGGGAGGAGTGGTGGATGGGGAAGGGGTTTTGATTTGGGAGTTTGAATCTGCTTCTCACTACCACCGGGGTCCAGCGGCCCACTGTTATTTCCCTCCATAATAACTGCCCATCTCCACTTTGAGAGTGGGTCATAAAGCCTCTGAATCCCACTGAGGTCTATTGTGCCATAGTCGGTGCTTTGCCGGACAGCTTTGAAACAGACTAGAGTCGACGCCACATGTCCTGCTGTAGTTTCTACTAGATCGTGAGCCACTTGCCTTGACTCATGCAGTACTTTGAGGAGCTGTGCCTTCCTGCATCACAATTTGCTTCTTACAATGCAGTGCACCGTTGTGGTACATCTGGTTTGTAAAGTCATCTCATGGCTACAACACCCCAACCCCTTGCTGGACTCTGCAAAGAAAAGCTAGAGCCCTTGAATGATGTTGGAAATCGTTCCCTGAGCCAAGGCCACAGATACAACTGTACAATCAGCTGGTGGCAACTTTCCCATGCAATGCTTTTCAGAAACTGTCAAACTGTATCTCGTATCCAAAGCTTTGCTTATCAGAGTAAGGTTGTGCAGTTTCTTCTTCTGCGATTATATCCTGCTGTGGCGGTAATTCCTGACCTATCGGGCCTCTTCGAGAGCAGCTCCACCAGCAACCCAGGTTCTATTGGGGGTGCCTCTGGAAGGGGCAATTGCAGAATAAGTCCATAATGTCTTCCATCTATCATTCAAGTCTCTGAAATAGGTGCATCATCCACAACTTTGCCATCCGTATCCAGTTTGTCTGTACACGATTTAGCTGGAAGCTACCAGAACCCATTTTTTTAAGTTGTTTCCAATGAATCAATTCCACTGCTGGTAGCTGTGGGACCCCCAGGAGGGAGCATTTCTTGCAGTATCTCAGAAGAAACACCTCATATCTGGACTGTTTATCAAAGACTAGAACCTCACAGTTAAAGGCTCACCCAGGCCTCCTGACAAAGCCCATTGCCTGTGATAGAAATAGGTCCCTGTCGCAGCACCCGTGTGCTTTTACCCACTGTGGCATGGAGGCACATGTCTGTGGTCCCATGTAGGGCTCTCTGATTGGAGCAGTACACTAAAAAGGGCATGCAGGGGTATGGTCCCTGAAGCAATGCTGTCCCCATCCAGAGCACAGCCGAGCCTGTGTGTTGGCTCCACCATCCTTGTGATACAGATGTGTAGACCCATTCTTGTTGCTGGTGTGCCACAGGCAGAAGAGCTGTGAATTGGCTCACTGGTTGTGCAAGAGGGAACGAAAGACCCTAGGCATGGCACAGACACCTCTGCCCCCACAAAGGGCATCACCCACACAAGGTACCCTTGAAAACAGAAATGGACTTACCTTCATTCCATTTGTGACAAAGTCTTCTGTGAGGGAGGCTCGCCCACCCATGTGAAACCTGTAGAAATGCACATTAAAATAAAGCTGGCAGGTATTGCAGGTGTGCCATGCATGCAAGCAACCCAACGAAATCAGGCAGAGACTGTATGGGTCGGCGCAGAAGCTCCCAGGACAACCCACTGTGGTAGTTCAGAAAGGAACAGACCTGTTTTTTTGGCATGTTTAACAAGTGATTTATTTAAAATATAAGAAAATAGGCAACAAAAAGTACCGGAGAATGACTTCCTTCTCCTGGATAGACTTTTCCAGCCCTGGTAGATTATTTTTAAATAGTTCTTGGCTATTTCTTGGATTAACTTGTTCAGTTCCTCTGAGGGACTTTTGTCCACACTGTGTTTTGGTTTTGAACCCTTCTTACTTACATTTCTGGAAGTGTCTCGTAAAGTCTCTTAAAGTTCCCTTTCTCCAATACTTTAGGGGAGCTGAAATTCCTCTTTACTTGATCTTGTATTCCTCTAGTTCCTTACTTCCTGTCAGGGTGGACCCCTAATTACCTCAGACAAAACCGGGTCCACAACCTGAGGCACGAGTGCACGTTTTGAACGTAAAACAAGTTTATTGTACAATTGTCTGGGGAGCAGTTAGATGGTGCCACGGGACCAAACTAACCCAAGTCTCAATGAATCACATTAGTTGATTGATTTTTCCAACAGTTAAAACACTCCCAGGTACTTCATTACAATCCACCCCCCCACATGTGATTGGACAAAACATCTACAAAGAAATCCCTTCTTTCTCCAATTCCGACACTCTCATAGGCAGTCATTTATCTTAACTACCATCTTCAGATCGTATTCATAGTTCACCCTTGCATGGGATTCACCCATGGTAGGTTGCGACGACATGAAAAAATAAAACAGTCACATACAAACATAATTCATTACTGGCAACAACTAGCCTAAGGCCTTTTAACCTGAACTCTTAATTACACATGGTTCGCACAAATACTTCAAGCAGTATGAAGAAGGCTGAGTAACCAGTTCTTCTTTGAACTAGCGATAACTATTTCATCCACCGGTTCCCAGTCTCCACTGGAACATTCGAATCTAAATAGCTGCCATGTAATTGATACAGCACATCTGAAAGTACAATCGAAACGCCTGCATTTCAATTACTTTATCCCCAAGCATTGACTTACCCCATGTTTTACTGCTGGTCATAAACAAAATCGCAAAACCCTTCTGTCAAGCTTCCATGCATTCAAGAGAGTACATCTGTTTTCTACAATGCTTATCAGACCATATAACCCATAGCCACTCCTTGAGCCGAGTTGGCCATCGCAAAGGTTAAAGTTACTTACTTACCCATCCACTGGCATAAGAACCAGTTTCTCAAAAGTCAACCCAAGCCTGCAAAACCAGAACTACCCAGTTACCTAAAATACATTGCACAAACTGTTAGCTTCAAAATCCAAATTAATTAATAAAAATCCCACAACATACAGATTTATATAAACTCCCTTTGTATGTTCCTCAGTGTGCATGTCTAATAAATATTTCTCTTTTACTGTGCGTTTTCAGGATTGCATTAAAAAAAAAAACATCCAGTTTCTACGTACTTTAGAGCACCCTGTGTGTGAATCGTGTTCATGTTGCATTTGGTGGTTTTAACATTGTATCTTTCTGCGCACGTGCAAATAGATAATGTATCAGTTCTAAACAAAAAGTAACATATCCCATCCATAATAACTAAACTGGATACATATGAATTTCGACATCATGCTCAGATCGCTGCACCCACATGTCATCAATATGGTGTGCGCAGCATGAACCTCAGATGCTCATGCTTTCCCCGAACACCTGAACGCTCATCTTGAACAACATTCAACATCAAAATTCTCTTGGATGATAAACTGACTTTCTCTTTGAGATGATTATAGCAGACCAAACAACTGTGTTTGTTCCTGGTTTCTGCTGTAGTCTTGTTGGAATGAGTAAGATAGGTTCCATAGGGATTCTCCTTCTTATGGGTATTTGGCCCTTCACTGAGACGAGTAAACTGAGTCCAAGAGTTATTCTCAATGGAATGGATACTTGTACATTCACTGTGACGAGTAGGCTGAGTGTGCTCTTGATCCCTGTATCCACTCTTGGGTCTCCCACCTCTCCAGTTACCTTCTTCCTCACGGGCTAGCATCACTGGGTCTTTCTGCAAGATCGAGGCAAGAATTGAGTCAGAACAGCTCATGCGTTCACTTCAAATCTTCTTGATTATTCCCCACGGCTCTGCGGAGCCAGCACTGTAGCGGTCTCAGCATGGTCCTGGACTAGATAGTCCACCTCCCACAGGTCACGTAACCGCCTACTCAGTTCTCCTTCTCTCTGCAGCTTCCACCTCTGCACTGATTCGAACTTCCCGGGTCCCACAATTCTTCTATTGTCCTATTTTTATAGGAGACTTCTGGGTTCTCCACAGCAGAAAATTATTTCTCTCTTTTTGTTGAGAATTTGCCGTTGCTCGTTCATTCATCATCACAGTTTGGTTGGCTCCCAACCATTGAGCGATTGGCATTACTTGCTCACCTCTCTTCTTCTCAGAATTTGTATCATTTGTTTCATCAAGCTGAATGTTAGATCTAATATTACAATTACAAACAGTGACTTTTTCTGATGGACTTCTCTAAAGCCTGGATGTTGGTGGCCCACAAGAAAGGGTTTCAAGGAGTTTGACGGAAATGAGTCCTTGTCCCCAAAAGGGGAGCCTCCCTGTGAGGTCTTGCATACTGCCACCTGTAGAGGGAATGTTTCTAGCGGGCCCACCTCCCTAGCCCCACAAGGAAAGACTCTGGGAAAAAGTGACCCAGGGATCGTCTCACCACACAGGGCCTCAACCCGTTGGGCATGAGACACGGGGCAATATACCAATTTGGGTACAGAAGTTAGCTCTGTCGCGTCCAATGCAGAGACAGGGACTGACGGTTGGGCATATAGGGGAGGTGCTGTGCAGGAGCATGGCAGTTGCACAACCGCGCAGGAGCAACCAGAAAATTCTATTAATGCTGCTTGGCAACAGGCTCCGGGCCCATCCTTGTTCAATGGGACGTCCCATGAGTATTTGTAAAATAGAACAGGACGTAATGGTACTGATCATTCCTGAGGAACATTTCAACTGGCAGAAATCACAAATGAATGTCAAACCATACCCCTTTATTAAGGAGGAGAGAGTACTATTATAACAGGCCCAATGGATGGAACTGCTTTGACAATCCCCTTGCAGAATAACTCGGCAACTTCCTCAGCTTTCTGAAATCCCTCCCCACCCCCACCGTTCAAAAGATGGGTGGACATAGTTTTCCTGTCTAGGAAACAAGGTGTGGCAGGAACAAAGTCAGAGGGGCCATCATTGTACGATCACTGGAGGAAACCCTGCCTCCACACAGACAGCAACAAACTCTTGCAGCATCTTTGCCATTCACTACAACCTCCAGTACGGATGCCAGAAACTCCTCAGGCCTGCTACACCACACCCCACATAGTGGATGGGAGCAATTTGCAAACTAACAAGTGGCACTGGCCTCCAAACACCCCAGGCTACCAGAGGATTTCCAGCCCTAAGAATACATTTTGGATTTCCTGAATGGCAAAAGAAAGGCATCGAGTTTAGACTTGGCACTAAAGGCCTGAACCCCCCTGACCCCACCCCATGCTCAGATTAAGGCAATGCAGAAGAACAAGTTACTTCTTACCTTGTAACGTTCTTTCGACGGGATGTTCCTCCGACGTATTCCTCATCTTAGATATCTCCTTCCAGCTCTGCTGGCCTCGGAAAATTTTTTCTCTAGAGGGCGCTGCGCGTCGACGTCCTTCGAGTCGATGTCCCTCGACAGCCGCCGTATCGACGTCATCCTGCCTATAAAGGCCGCGCGCAGCGTCCGTTGCTCAGTTCCGTTTTGTAGCCCACAGTATTACTGTCTGGACTAGACTAATCACCCTGAAGGAGCGTAAGCTGCAACAACAAGGGAAGTAGAACTGCGGGGATGGATGGGAGGGTCGATGAGGAATACGTCGGAGGAACATCCCGTCGAAAGAACGTTACAAGGTAAGAAGTAACTTGTTCTTCGAAGGGATTGTGTCCTCCGACGTATTCCTCATCTTAGATAGGCTCCCATAGCAGTATTCTATATTCGGAGGAGGGAGTACTGACTTCACGCTGTCTTCTATTGATGAATAGAATGCAGTACAGCCCTTCCAAACCTAGTCTCTTGACTGGAGGAGGAATCCAGATTGTAAAAACGTGTAAAGGTATGGACAGACGACCATGTAGCGGCCGCACATATGTCTTTAACCGGCACGCCTCTTTTGAGGGCCGATGAAGCTGCAATACCTCTGGTCGAATGAGCCCTAAGGTTTTGAGGGGGCTCTTTCCCTGCCACTTTATAACATTCCAGAATGGCTAGAATGATCCATCTGGAAATGGTCTGCTTAGTTATTGGTAACCCCAGCTTGTGACCTGTGTAACCTACAAACAGCTGGTCTGCCTGTCTTATCCTGGCTAGTCTACTAATGTAAAAACTTAAAGCCCTCCTAGGGTCTAGCCTGTATAACCTCTCTTCCTCTTTCCCCGGGTGAGGAGGAGGATAGAAAGATAGTAGGGTAATCTTCTGAGTGATATGGAATTCAGAAACCACCTTTGGGAGGAAATTAGGCTTCACTTGCAGGACAACTTTGTCTTTGTGAAAGATTGTATGAGGGGGTTTACAAGAAAGAGCTTGTAATTCGCTCACCCTTCTAGCAGATGTAAGTGCTATTAATAAAACAGTTTTAAGGGTAAGGAATCTTAACGAACAAGAATGGAGAGGTTCGAAAGGTGTACCCATCAGGAAAGTTAGTACTAAGTTTAAATCCCATAGGGGAACTTGGAATGGTCTTGGGGGATAAACATTGGTTAACCCCTTTAGAAACTGTATTACCAAGGGTAATTTGAAATAGGATGGTTCTTCCGCAGTACGCTTAAAGATGGATAGCGCTGCGAGATAGCCCTTAATGGTGCCAACTTGAAGGCCTGAATTTGCCAAATATAGTAGGAAGGACAAAACCATTGGTGTACCACATGAAAATGGGTCGATATGCTGTTCTCTACACCAGCTGCAAAATCTGTTCCAACGGCAGCGGTATAAAGACTTTGTTGCTGGCCTCCTTGCCGAAAGCAACACCTCCATGACATCATCAGGGAGGTCCCAATCCTTGTACCTCAGCCGTTCAGAAGCCAAGCGTGAAGGTTGAGGGTTTTGATGTCTGGATGGAGAACCTGACCTCCCTTCTGTGAGAGTAGGTTCGCTCTGAGTGGAAGTCGAATTGGAGGGCAGATGGACAAGTCTAGAAGGTCCGGGTACCACGTTCTCCTGGCCCAATCCGGGGCAATTAGGATCATGGTTTGCTGGAATCTTCTTAACCTCCTGATCATTTGAGGAATGACAGGGACCGGTGGGAACGCGTACAGAAGCGGAAACTCCCAGTCCACTATGAACGCGTCTCCCAGAGCTCCTCTCGGAGGAAATTCCCTTGAGCAGAACAGGTCGCATTTCCTGTTTAGGCTGGTGGCGAACAGATCTACCTGAGGGGTTCCCCAAAGGGCGAAGATCTCTTGAAGGACTTCCTGAGCTAGCTCCCACTCGTGGGAGACTGTGTTCTGCCTGCTCAGAGCGTCCGTTGTCAAGTTCTTCTCTCCGGCTAGGTGAACTGCCAATAGAGAGATTCCTTCTTGGATTGCCCAAAACCAGAGCTGCATCGCCTCTCTGCACAGGGGTAGTGATCCTACGCCTCCTCTTTTGTTGAGGTAATGCATGGCCACCGTGTTGTCCGTCATTATCAGGACGTTCTTCCCTTGTACAGCTGGCAGGAAAGCCTTCAACGCAAGTCTGATGGCTCTCAGCTCTAACAGGTTGATGTGTAGTCTGGACTCCGATGGAGACCAACGACCGCTGATGGTCAAGTCGTTGGCGTGGGCTCCCCACCCCGTGAGTGAGGCATCCGTGACTACTGTTATCTCCGGCCAGGGTTGCCAAAACTGTTCTCCTTTCAGAATGTTGTCCTGACAGGCCCACCACTGAAGGTCTCGAGCCACCCTGCCGGGAACCTGAAGAAGATCTGTCATTCTCCCTGAGAATTGTGACCACTGAGTCCTCAGTGCCCACTGGAGGGATCTCATTCTCAGGCGAGCCTCTGGCACAAGGAAAATGCAGGATGCCATGAGGCCTAGCAACCTCAAAAAGTCGAAGGCTGGGAGACGTTGGGCATGCTGGAACTTGGTAACCATCTGTAGAATATCTTGAGCCCTCACCTCTGGTGGCGAGGCTTTTCCCAGGGAAGTATCCAGGATCGCTCCTATGAACTGGAGTCTCTGCGATGGTATCATTTGTGACTTCTTTAAATTGAGGGAGAAGCCCAGTCTGTGAAGGAAGTGGCACACGTGATTTAGCTGGATCTGAGCTTGCTCCGGAGAAACAGCCCTGATCAGCCAATCGTCCAGGTAGGGGTAGACGTGAATCCCTTCCCTCCTTAGACTTGCAGCCACTACCGACATTAACTTGGTGAAGACCCTCGGGGCGGAGGTCAGCCCAAATGGCAGCACTCGAAATTGATAGTGAGAGTTGCCAATTGTGAACCTCAGGTATTTCCTGTGTTTGAGATGGATAGGCACATGGAAATAAGCGTCCTGAAGGTCCAGAGATACCAACCAGTCCTGGAACTGAAGGGCCTGGAGGATCTGAGAAAGAGTGACCATCTTGAATTTGTCTTTTCTGAGGAATTTGTTCAATTCTCGCAAGTCCAAGATGGGTCTCAGTCCTCCGTCTTTCTTCGGAATGAGAAAGTAAGGGGAGTACCAGCACTTGTTCCTCTCCGCTACAGGTACCGGTTCTATGGCACCTTTGTCTAGCAGGTCCAAAATTTCCTGCAAGAGGAGCGGATCTGGAGCTTTCTGAGAGCTGATCCCCGGTGGATGACTCTGAGGTATACGTAGGAAAGGCAGGCAGTAACCTTGGGCGACTGTTTCCAATGCCCAAGCATCTGACGTGATAGCCTGCCATACCGTCAGATGTTGAGTCAACCTGCCTCCTACAGGTGTCCTGTGAGGGGAGTCCTCAGAGTGGTTTTGGGGCGGCTGATGCAGATGCCGATGGTAAAGAGGCACCTGCTGTTGCTGCGGCTTTAGAATATCTACCCCGTCCACCTCGGGTAGTTCTTCTTTGACCCCTTTGAGCCGGTCGTCCTCTACCTCTTCCGAATGCGGAGTAGAAGCGAAAGGACTGGCCCCTCGCAGAGGTTCCTGTGGGACGAAAAGGAGTCTGACGGATTGCAGCTCCTAGGGATTTTGCTGCAGCTTTTGAAGTTTGCAGTTTCTCTAAACTGTCATCCGCCTTTTTCCCGAACAAAGAAGAGCCATCGAATGGCATGTTCAAGAGCCTGGCTTGCACATCTGGGGCAAAACCCGACTTTCTCAACCAAGCGAATCTCCTGGTTGATGTACTTGCCACCATTGCTCTGCTGATACTGTCAGCCGAATCAATGCCCGTCTGGAGGGATTTGCACATAGCTTCTTTACCGTCCTGTATAATATTCAGGAACGCCTCCCTTTCTTCTCCCTCCGGGATGCAGTCAGCCGCTGTAGAAGCACACTCCCAAAGTGTATGGCTGAACCTAGCAAGGGTGCAAGTAGCATTAACAGACTTTAACGCCATGCTACATGCTGAAAAGACTTTCTTTGCCATAGCATCATATTTTTTATCGTCCCTGTCCTGTGGGACTGTAGGATAAGCAGTCTTGACATCGGTAGAGGATGCTGCTTGTACCACCAGACTTTCTGGGGATGGGTGTTTAGACAAAAATTCTGGGTCTGTGGAAGATACCCTGTACTTTGTAGACAGTTTTTTATTTACTGCTGGTATTACATTTGGGGTTTCCCAGTTTGTCATGATCTTTCTCTGAAGAGCTTTATGAAAGGGCACCACAGGATCCTCTTGTGGGCCTTTGTCAAGAATATCCGTGAGGTCATCTTGTTGGAAAGATTGTGAAGGTGCAGACCACCCCATGAACTCTGTAATCCTGGCCATTAAGGCTCTGTAGGGGGTTTCAGCATGCTCCCCCGGGTCTGGTTTAGCAAACTCCACCTCAGGGGAAGTGTCTAACCCACTTGCCTCATGTAAAGAATCATGAAGATCCTTTAATCTGCGCTCTTCAGAGGAAAATTCCTCTCTAACTGGGGTTACAGGTCCCTGTAACTCAAATGGGTCTTGTTCAGACAATTCACCATCTTCTAAAATTGAGGATATAGTTCTCAATTGTTCTGAACTCATAAAGGGAGTAAATCCCATTTCCAAGGCAGAGGGTGCCGAACTTGTCATTATTGGCCTTGAAAGCGTCGATGTCGTTGACGCCGACGTCTAAGGCTTCGAGCGTGGCGTCGTAAACAGAGGTGGAGGCCTCGAGGACCTCGACAGAATTGGAATTCTACTCGACAATATCGAAGCCATCGACGTCGAGGGCCTGGGGATAGTCACTGGATGTGTGGAAACCGTGACTTTTCTTGGCGTCGACGCCGGTGTCGAGGCCGGCGTCGAGTCGACAGACCCGTGTGTCGAAGGTCCCCTCGACAATGGCGTCGAAGACATCGACCTCGACGGGACCTTCGTCGACGGAACCTTCGAGGAAGGTTTGGAGGTCATAGTCCTACTCGAGGGTTCGAAACGCGCTCGAGAGGTTTCTTTCGCCGGGTACTGCGACTCGCGGCGTTTTTGAACTTTGGGTCTTTCGACCAGAGCATCGCTCTCGGCAGTCTTCGAGGGGGTCGAGGCCGCTTTCTCGAAGACGCTCATCATATTCTTTCGGAATTCCTCCCATTCAGCCCGGGAACTATGTTTCGTGGGGCAAGGGATTCTTTTTGGCGAAACAGAGGAAGAGGAAGACGGAGAAGGGGATCTTCGACGTCTCCTCTTCGAGTGCTTCGATCTCGAGGAGTGATGAGACCCACTCCGAGACCTGGAGCGCGAATGGTGACGAGGAGACGAATGTCTCGACTTCGTCGACGAAGAAGAAGCTTTAAAAGTCTTACCTTTCTCCAGCTTCCACCTACGCTCCTTCAGGGCCTTAGCTGTCATGGACATACAGTCCTCGCATTCCGAACAATGGTGTTCAGCTCCCAAGCACCACAGACAAATTCTGTGAGGATCGGTCAACGACATCTTTTTCCCCACAATCTCGACATTTTTTGAAGCCGGATCGAGGAGTTGTCGGTTCCGACGAGGAAGCCATCGAGTACGGATCGAATAACTCGAGGTAAATAGGATTATCTGACTAAGAACTGAGCAACGGTATTCCGAGGCACCGAGTAAGCGCGGAAAAACGGAACTGAGCAACGGACGCTGCGCGCGGCCTTTAAAGGCAGGATGACGTTGAACGTCGATACGGCGGCTGTCGAGGGACATCGACTCGAAGGACGTCGACGCGCAGCGCCCTCTAGAGAAAAAAATTTCCGAGGCCAGCAGAGCTGGAAGGAGATATCTAAGATGAGGAATACGTCGGAGGACACAATCCCTTCGAAAGAAACATTGCAACACCCAAAGCAACTTGTTTTTTTTCCTTATTAACAGATTGAGGAAAGGCACTATGGGATGTACAGCACCAATTACTGTACAGCCTCACTTAAGTAATAGAACCTTCTACATAGAAATAGATTCCAAGTATTTCGTTAATTTATATTCAAAATGGATATTGACTGGTCCAAGACACCAAGACAGGAGCTGACTTCCTGACCAACAAAATGTGTGTGCATGGAGGGAGGGGATAGCAGGTGGGAAAGAGTGGGGTGACATCAAAGGGTGACGTATATGTATATGCAAAAGGAAGTTCAGGTGATGTACAACAGCAAAGGCATCCGACAACCGCAGAGCCAGGCCCTCAATGTCTTGGTCTACACTACAAAATACAAGCCCTGCACATCATCACTATCAGAGTGAATTGCCCGAGTACGCCTGGTCAAAAATGCTTACAAATCAAACAAAGGCAGCTTTTTTTCCTCAAGAACCGCAGGGGAAAAATTCACTACACCCTACTTGGGTGTGACACTAGTATTGGCACCAGGGAAAGCTTGTATAGCGAAGTCTGGGACCCCATTAATTCCAGAGCCAGAGACCAGTGGTGGTGGAAGGCCCAAAATCCAAATCCAGAGGTGTGCAGCTGGGGGCAGAAGACAACACCACTGTCTAAAGTGATTGGGAGGATTTCTTTAGCATGGTATGATAATGTTTATTTGTAAAGCGCCTATACACAAGAAGTGTTTCAAAGCGCTCAAGGAGGGCAGGAACAAGGGGAAAAAACAGCAGTCATTCAGAGCCCTTGAATTTCTGAACAATGCAAGTCTGCAGAGTAAGTGCATATGTGTTATTAACAGAGTAGATAACAGCAAATAGGTCTGACAAAGCTTCTGCCGTTTTTCCAAGTGCATTGAGGTGCAACCATGCAAGGAGGGAAGACAGCAGAAGATAGACTATCTTCAGGCATGGTACGTTCAGATCGTGCAAGTGCACAGGCGGTACAGTAGAGGGGAGGAGGGGGGAAAGGTGCACCACAAAGTGAGTCTCCTTAAGAAAAGGACCTAGCTGGGGAAAATAGGTAGGCAACAACCACATGGGTCACCTTGTCCAGTCAGAAAGTGGCGACAATTGGTATATTCTGCTGAAAGAGGGCCATCAAGGATTGCAGGAAAGCCCCCAGATCAGTAGGGTCAAATATGCAGGGAAATTAGCCAGTGTCTTCTAGAAGGATGAAGGACTCTGCATTGTGCGACAGTTCAAGTAATCAGCAGCTTATGCCCTAGTCTCCTTCGAGTCAAAGGACGAGTGGTATCTGGAGGATTAATGGAAAAAGGTCTTGTATCATCACCCTCAAACATCACAGACACTTAACCTTTCCCAATTTGATCTTCTGCTTTAAGGCATAATAAAACAAATCAGGGACCATACTTCAGATAAACATGTTCGAGAAATTAATTTACGTTACAGAAAACAGATTATGCAGATGTTTGGTACTTCTATGGAAAAAATACCTCTTAAATATACACAGGGAAACATGCAATTAGGATTGGAAAACATACTGTGTAACAACCATTCAAATGCAATGAATACTCAGAAATTCAAAAAGAAAACACAATTGTTGCTTTTGCGGTGTTATTTTGCAGCTTTATAATGTTTTAATTGCAATATAATAATGTTTATCCCCAAACCTTTTTCTATCTGATTATTTCTATGTACATTACTCTTTTGAAGATTTATTCCACCCACTCAAAATACAAAAATTCAGACGTTGAATTATAAATCAAGCAAAACCGTCAGTATACTATAGATCTATTTTAGTTTTTTTGTTTAACAAAAATAGTGTTGACCGTATTGAGGTTTTTAAGTGGAAAGGGAGGAATAAACTTGCCCTTTAGTTGAGCACAGGTGAATTTGTGATCTGAGAAGCTTGAATAGTAGTAGAGAAAAAGGTGGTTATTTCTTCACATTCAAGTGTGGCCATGGAACTGGCCAGCCATCGAATCTCCAGCATCTGAAGAAAGGTAAAAAAAAATTAAAAAAAGAAAAACTATGCAAGAGTAGCTCTCTTTCCCTTGCATAACATTTTTCAGCAATTTGCTTCCAAACAATTTGCTTTCCCTGGTGTCTCACGAGAGCTAGAAACACAAACTGATTTGGCGATATTGGACTGAAACTACAGTCAGGTTTTAACAAATAGACTCCATTTTCCAACTATTCTACACATTGTATTGTTACAAGGGGTCAGAAGGAATAAATAAAACATTCAGAGTAGAGACCGCATAGCTCCCATAGTAAAACAAGTAAAAACTTGGAAGTAAAACACAAACTGAGGCACACAAATCTTCAGATTTTAAAATGCTGACAGTTCCTCGTGAAATGTCATGGATCCAACTCAGCTTCCTCTGAAATGTATGGTATGAGAGAGAGAGCAGTTATGCAGATGTGCCCACAATGTATTTGTCGAACTTTGTGAATCGATCAATTGCAATATTTTACAAACATTGGCATGCCAGTTAAAGATTAATCAATAATGATGGTCAAGAATAAGAAGTAACTTCAAACAATAATGAGTTTTGGATAGCAGGCTCATCAGCAACAGAGGACCCCTAAAGACTAGGTCAATAGATTTTCACTTTAAAAACATATGTGTTCTGCAAACCTCTGGTCACTATTTGTTACAAGATTAGATGTGTTCCATGACAGCGAACAGCCAATTTAGCTCAAGAAATTAATTGAAGCAGGAGGAAGTGGACGCCAATAGCTTTTTTTTTTTTTTTAATAAGTACGCACAGCATTCCGTTTCAGAAAACATTAACTAAAGTTAAACTATAAAGAAAAAATTCAAATAAAACCTATTGAAGGATAATGATTTTTTTTGGACTTGGTAATTTTAATTTAGGAGACATGCCCAGGTGTCAACGTTAGGTTGAAACTCCCTTTAGCAGAGATCTGCTGCACTTATGCTTTAAGACAAAGAAGGGAATGATGGACTGCACCTTCTAGATGTTTGCAATGATTGATGGAAAATTGCGGACAAAAGGCAGTTTGGAAGGTTTTGGCAGTGAAAGGGGCCTCAGGTACGTCCCAGCTTCTGGATATTGAGGAACAAATATGCAGTGAGCTCCTTTGTCTTCAAATACCATTTTCCCAAGCTGCAGCACTCCGCACACCTGTACACTTTCCCATTGTCATATCAAGGTGCGCGGTCAGCATCTGTATTTTCTCATTATCAAATCAAGGGGGACAGCCAGCTGTGTGCTTACAGATTTACCATTTGTAATAAAAGCTCAGCTCCCTCAGATGTAAGTAAATGCAGCATGTATGGCAGTAGAGCTCTACAGCAATGTGTGGCACCTGCACGAGGGGACTCTTCTCTCTTCTGCAAGGAGGATATTTTTCAATGAACACATGCAACTAGCATGACAGTTCTCAAACTGTAAACGTTGAAATGAAGGTTCAACAAATTCACCATTCAACTGTGTAGGACTAAATGCTACTTTAATTGCAGGAGGATCATGTTTTACTGTAGTTATTACAGTACTCCCAAGTCTATTACAGCCCCTTTCCACCTTCAGCCCCATCCCCGTTAAAGGACGACATCCCATGATCACAGAGGACTGGGTACGCAAGTGCAGAATTCTTTTGATTCCAGTGATGGCCCACAGAACAGAATACTTATACAAATTCTTCTTTTAAGATTTTCTTTCAAATTTCGATTAATGTATATAACATGCTGTAATGTGATTTGCTACACTGGAGCTATGTACATCAAAGTATTGATGGGCTCATAATACTGTCGGCTCCAGAAAATTAATATAAAATTGATTAAAGAGCAGGTGACTATTTTGCAAATGTACAGAACACAGATTTCAGAATGCATAGCATTAGTAAAATAACATGCATAGCATAGAGCATACGTTTTCAGAGAGTGGGACCCAAGACTCAAATTCATTTTGATCCACTCACTTGGCTCATTCCCAAGATCTTACAACCAATGTTGCAATGTAGGCTTATGTGTAAAAGTATTAGAAAGTTGTATGACAATAACAGACTATGGGAATACATAGCCCAGAGACTAAATGGTTAGGGTAGTCATGCTACAGCATTATATCTAAAAGGCAAGAGTTCTGTGTGCCCTCTAACTACTAGACAGCCGGTCTTTATTGTCCACAGGTTGAGAGTGGGGTAGCTCTTAAGAGGTCTCAAGCCAGGCGGCTACCCAGACACTTTAGGCAAGATAACATTAAATTGCAGCTCTTGTAGTGCTTAATCATTTGCAATTGTTAATTTAGACCTATTACAGAGTGCATGATGCAAAGTGATTTATGTGAAGACTCCAGGACTGGCTAAACATATACCCCTAGCATGGGACGTATTAAAATGTTTGACCCTAGTATATAAAGCAAATGAACTTGTGGGGGGCAGGCTAATCAGCTGCACACTTCACTGCAGCACAATAGCCACAGAACTTGATGCAGTTACGTTCCTACATGCAGCATCAAACAGCTTTAGGAACATTCTTTGTGGGGTACCAGAGAAGCAGTCAAGGAAGGATTACAAATAACTAGTTCTTTCTCCAACTGTCTAACGGATAACATCCTAATCCTTGCTGTTTCCAAAGTATTAGGCCGATCATACAAAAGATACTGGCGGGAGGAACGCCACAAGAGCCTAGACAAAGTGGCAACCATGGTCGACCTTGTACGGAGGACTCATGCTTTGCTTTCTAACCCATCTGGAACACTTCATATTCCCAACTTCGCCCTCATACACTTGCATGTTTCAAGGAAAAGGTATTTTGCTAGCATATACTTTTTGTTCTGTGCGCACACATTGCATATCCAAGTAAAGACTGGTATTATTTCCATAGTCTTACTATTAAAAGAAATAACATGTTTCCTTTTGAATGTACAACTTTCTATAACATTGGTGACTCTTACAGATTTTAATTGGTGCCAACAACGTTAGGAGTGGGAGCCAATGGTTCCTACATCAAATGTTTAGAGACCCGTTTTATTTCTATCCCAATTTAATAACCACATGGTAGCCAAGTGGTAGAAAACCATCCACATGGCATCTGTAATGTTTCTCATACTCTGACACTCCGACAATCAATATTTTTACTAAAGAAACCAAAAAGAAAAGTAGTTTTATTTTTTAAACTGAGAAGCTAGACTATACTTGCCGTGGATGGCTCCAAGTTGTAGATATTACAGACGGTTCGAGATATTATTCTCCCCAGAGACAATACATGTGGCAAACGTCTTCTCACTTGTATTTCAGGTTTACTGGCATACATATCACACCCTCCACAGCACCCCGTTTTGCTATCTAGACATTACTTTGCAAGGCTTCCAAACAAGATTCTGCGATCACCTCATTCCAAATGACCAACAAAAAGGTAGGGTATGTGATACCAACAACACAAGACAACAACATCTATATATAGCTTAAAATGATGAACAGAACCTGTTAATTGGCCTTACTAGTTAGTGTGCTATTATACAAAAGGATCACACGCCTAGCAGAGGTTGAGATCATAAAGACAAACATGCAGACCTCACAGAGGACATTAGATCTCGTCACATGGTTTGCCATGAAATGACCCTCACAAAAGCATTGAAGTTTAAAAACCTTTTCCACCCAATTGAGAATCTGGAGGATTACCCGTGCTGTAGCCAACTTGGATGTTATTTTCCAAGAGACCAATATCTACACCCAGACATTTACCAATGACATGATTTTTTTGGGAGATAAAAGATCAACAATCTTTATTTAATTTCAGAAGATTCCATGGGAGAAGCAGAAGCATTTGTGGTATGGCTGAACAATTTCGACACCCACCTCCAATGTACTCACACTATCGGCACTGACTTTGTTCGGACATTACTATATGCTTAGATATGCAAACAGCCATATAATAAGCTGATGGCAATTTCCTCCTGAACTACACAAGTTTTCATCAAAAATCATTCAGGGACAACCTACCTTTTTGACAATTTCTGAGGCTCAAGCAGTATAGAAGTGAGTATATACTACAAAGAGGAGGCCAGTAAAACTATGAAAGAAAATGATAACGGTTACCCAGTGAGGTTGGTGAGACGATCAAAGAACCGAGCTTCCAAAAATCACAGGGTTGGATTATCGGAAGAGAAGTAGAAGGATCCAGACAAAGATCAGCTTGTGTGTGAACACATACTCCAAATTATCCTTTGCCATCAAGAAGATTGCACTGAAATATTGCCTAACCAGATGAAATGGCTCTGGTTCACTTTTAGGAGTCTCAGTTTACACTGTAGACTGGTACTCGCTGATGCAGACAAAAAGGAAAAAAAAGAAATCAATATTATGAGAAATATTGAGCTTACAAAGTTCGAGCCACTGCCACTATGGCGGACGTGCCATTTACAAGTTCACAAAGGCTTCTAAGGATAAAAAGAGGTTGGTTTAACTGAACATTGGCAGCAAGTCTCCATTACAAAATGCAATAATACTTTGGTGGTTTATGTCATCAAATGCCAGTGTAAAAGAACACTGAGCTCCATAGCAAAGACTGCATAATTGAACAGCAGGTGTGTATCCAAAATAAGGTGATAACAGCTCCTCTTGTAGTATACCATGTAGAACAAGAACATGACAGATCTTAGACATACCATAAAAGGCTCTAGCTAAGTTAAGAACAAAGACTACATGTGGTGAAACAGATTCATTTTTAGTACATCGTCAAGTCAGAAATACGAGTCAGCCCCCCCACCCCCCGATCCCTCAAGGAAGTATAGTAGGTACACCAGGTGTTAGGTTGCACAAGGTCTCTTCCATCTGCAGAGAAAGATGGCGGTTATGAATGGGATAGTTGAAATGTAGAAAAGGGAAACGTTTTTGCACTCAACTTTTAACAAACGGTTTCTTATTAGTATTGCATTAGTGACTATATGCAAGAATGAAGTAGGTATACATAAACTTGCAAATTAGATGTGAATGAGTAGAAAGATTTTTTCGGGGGGGGGGGGGGTACACACATAAAACTGGAATGGTTTACAATGTAAAAATAATAGAGACTCACCCCAATTCACAGAGCCATTTCCAATGGGATTCCGCCATTATAAAATGCTTCTGTGAATCAGTCCCCAATCCTAGATTCACGCAGGAATGATGATTTTGCATTATGCAAAACAATTATATTTCCTTAGGAAAGTTTGTTGTGATGAACAGACATCTAGTTTTCAGAATTTCTTTTGCTGCTTTTAACCCATCTATCAGTTGAATAATTTGCAACCTGCTAAGAGAACAGCATTGCTATGTTGGTTTAATATTTTGGGAATCATGTTCCCATCAAAGCTGAATAAACAGTACATATTAAGAACGAATTATATAGTGTCCAATTCTAAGGAGTACATCTCTGGTTCAAATGCAGAGAAAGCGAGTGCATAAATAGAAGTGACTTTTCCACAGCATTGTGCTATGAGCTCAAGATCCTTTCCCTAGAAGGTTACGCAAAGTCAGTAACCGGAGGCCGTGACTTTTCCCATTTTACTCTTCCAGAGGCCAGCCCCCAGTACAGGAGGCCCAAAAAGTTAAGCGTGCTCAGTAAGGTGGCGCTTTCTCCTGCATTTAAATGTAATGCAAAGTGCATTTAGAGAGCAAGGAGATTGTTAGAGTATATACCTTGTTTACAGTGGATCTGACAATTATCTTTCATGATTTATAGTTCACACTGGTGTGTCAATGAGATATCTTCTTAAAAAGGGTCCTGATTGATGTGGAGGACATGAAACCTGATGGGTGAGAGGGTGGGGAAGGGAGGGGGAGGTTTGAGGGTGCAAGCAGATGTGGAGTGTTTGCCCTCTAATGTATACTTTCCGTTGTAAAGATTTTGCCATCATATAGTTGCTAAGAAAAGTGAACATGTGAATGATGAGCTGTATACATTTTGTATCACAGTCTGGCTATGTATGAGTGATTAAATGAGTTGCAAAGTATTAGCTATACATGTGAAAAGATAAGTTAATAAGAACTTTGATATAGCCATCACATTGGAATCTGTGCAAATCTGACTTTTGGGGCTTGCATTACATGAGATTATAGTACACCTGTGTCCCCCATGTCCAAACACTGGGTTGCTCTTCTTTTTCTTTTAAGATTTGTGTCAGAACATTTAATCACCTACTAGTGTATATAAAAAAATATATAAAGCTGCCAAAATTCATCTTTTTATTTAACATCTGTCTATATTTAGTTGCTTCTTTAGTTTTTAACAAAGGTTTGCTAAGCAAAAACCATTTCAGTAAAGGATGTGCATGTTAACTCATGTAATGAAGGCAGGTTTCTGTATGATTTATTGCAACCACATTTTTCAGCTGAACAAGTTTCATTAGCAAGGAAAGGGGATAATGTTACAACGTATGTTCTCTGGCCTAGTTTAGGAGTAGACACTTTTTCGTTCATGTTAGAAGGTTGCAAAATGCCAAATTCCAATATTAGTATTCCATATCTGGCATGGTCCATTTTGAAGCCTTCGATTGGAGACGCAAGAACATTAGCACAATCAAAGTGTTGGTCAACATGTAGAAGTTGGACAATAACTAGGGCAAGGGACAAGTTTAGGCCAACAACTTCAATTTTTACAATTCTCAAACAGCGTGGTTTTGAGGCTAATAACGCAATTCATATGGTATTCTAAAATCACCTTGTTAACAATGAATCACTACCACAAACACTCACAGAACTTTGCGAAATTAAAATTGCAATATATGGATGTTTATTTGCGCTCCAAAACAAAACAGTTGCAGAGCCACCATCATTCGAAAATGCTAATGCAGGCCGCACAGGCTTCCATACTGAACCGTCGGTTTGGTCATTACTCTTTGGTACCAATTCTTGATTTTTATTTAAAAAAAGGTGCTGCCAACAATAACATATGGGGAGAAAATGTGGGGCTTCCGATTCAATTGGACTGACGCAATGGAGGGGTCAATTCTGGCACAATGTTTTGAAGTTACCCAACGGTGTACCAGCAGCAGCCATTCATTACCAATTGGGCCTACACTCCATCAAATCATACATACTGTGTAAAATGTGCGTTCTATTGAGTAAGATATGTTGTGCTGAGGAGGGCTTGATTTGATGGGAACTGAAACTCTGAATGGAAAATAAATACTGGGACTCCTTAAATGAATGGGAAAACCAAAGTGATATCATTTGCTATGATTGTTGTATCTCTAGAGAGTTGGTTTTACATTGAGAGAAATTGATTGAATTTATACTATTGAGAAAGTGAGAACCTACCGTTTAAACGTAGGTGTGATACTTGATGTGAGGCCTGTAAAAGTTTGTCCAGCTTATTTTACCAAGTCCCCGAGTAATTTCTGGCATGCCCAGGTGATGCAGTTGAGATTGAATCTACTACCCACTCACAAAATTATGGGTGCTAGAATCAAGACACTGAGAAAACAAAGAACATGTAGGTTTTGCTTCATGCCTGATCAGGTGGAAACCTTACAGCATATCTTAATACATTGCCAGGCCTTGAACGGTAGTCGCTCCCACTATTTTGTTCATTTATTGCAGTAGTACGAACATTTATCTAGTGAAGTGGTGTGGCAGCTTATTAAGATCTCTTAATCAGTGGATGGTCACTGCACTGCATTTTTTAAAAGCAGTTTTAGCTTTGTGAAGATTATGTATTTTCAACTGGAATATGATGAAATTCATGGCACGTATTTTTATTTAAATGTGTCCATGAATCAGGGATTTTGTTTTAAGTTTTATGTATAAAATTAAATGTTTGTTTTGTAGGTTTGTTAAGTTATTTTAATCCGAACAATAAAAAATATATATGGACAGCATTTCATTCAAATGTAGTAAACCTTAAATTAAATAATAAAAGCACATGTTATACCCTGCTTACATACAATAATATTTGATGAGGACTGATAAGTTAACAGTTGTGACGAACATTTTCCCTAACACCCACAAAATTAGGTCTTCAAGTTGTATATTAGTAAGATCCCCGAACACATCCAGAGATAGGATTGCCTTAGCAGCATTGAAGTTAACAAATAAAATAAAAAAAATAAAATAAAAGTGAGGCGTTAATCAAATAAGACAGGTATACAGATGTATGAATACAGTGATGATGCAGTGACAGCGTGCCTTGGCACAGACATTTTTGTGTATTCATGGGTACAAACGTGATTTGTTACACAAATAAGGGAACGGTGTCCTTAATATCCTCTCCCTAGCTATGCACATTTGGCATAACCAAGTGCGTTTCACGCAGCAAAAGATTGCTGACTTTAGATGTTCAAATAAACGTAGACCTTCAGTTGTTATCCTAATATTAAAATGAGATAGCTTCACAAATTAAAGAGCTGAAAAGCACAAAACAAAAACACATTTGCGACCATTCGGACAAGAGTGATCCTCATTGAAGAGGAAAGCAACTGAACATACAGTTCAGAAGGCTAGTCATTTCAGGCACTTGGAACATTTGTGGGAATAGACTGCAAGTAGCAAGTCAATAAAGGCTCATGTAAACAAGGTGGACAGTGTTACGTCGTAAAGTAAATGCACGCATGCGTGAGCCTCGTTCCCTCGCCGCCCATGCGCAGTTAGAATAAAGACGGTCCGTACAGCAGTTGCCGCCGGGACCTTGCGAACAGCAGATGTACCTCTGTGTCTCTATGAGTGAGTGCATGTATGCGTGTGAGTGAGGCGGCCCGAGGCACGGGTTTAGCCACAACAGACTGTAACCTCACTAGAGTAGGACTTCCCAACGCAACACATTCACATCTGCCAACAGAATGTGCCCAGTCATAAAATATCATCCACTGAAAGGTGACGCTTAAACAAATGAAAAGACATCTAAAAACCCACACAATCTTTGTGCAATGGGTTGAAGTGTAACACTATGCGTATCCAAACCCGAGGACATTTGTAATGTTAAAATAGAGCTGAAATGGAGTATGATACCATTTCAGTTCTTGTGCCAAAGCAACAGTGTTAACTGCAGACGATAGATGCACTGCCTTTTCCCCCAGAAACACCCACTAGTGGGTATACTTTATTTGACCAAAGAAAGCACAACATTCCACTGAAAGGAGAAGTGTCACAAAAAGGCCCTTGCCCATGAAACAGCTCCTCTATACTATACAAATTGGAACAGTAATAAATAACTGAATAGAAATTAAATCGATGCCGTTTTACAAAACAGATTGTCATGGAACAAAAAGTAGAGGAGTAAGGGAAGGCTTTTGTAGAAAGGGGATAACGGGAGCGCTTATTCAAACTTGCCATTTGGTAGAGCCAGTAACACAGAAAATCCTCATTTCCTCATTTGGCATGCACGTTCTGACAGTCCGAATCATTCTAGTCCATGTCAAATGGCCACCAAAGCACAATCGCTGCTATACAGCAAGCACTGCAGTGCATCTACTGTAATAGCAAGAAACAGTGGACTTCAATGGCAAACTAAGAACAAGACTAGATATAGTTGGACTCCCTCTGAATGTTTTGTATTCAAAAGGTTCAGGATCAGATAGACTTCAAAAAGAAAAGATTCTTCGGTTCCTAATGCGTTTTTATTTGCTGATCTGCTTCTCCTACCTTTAAAGGTTCCTGTTCAGGGCCAAAGTGGAACAGTCAAGTTCGCTATATTGATCCCTATAAACATACAGTACAATAAGAGCATGTAGTAAGAAAATAAGGTGCAATGCCAAGAGAAGCAAAATTCATGTTCCTGATGATTGGGCAGCGCAAGGGTCATTGAAAAGATGCTTTATGGGAAATGGCTATTTATAAAAGCATAAAACAGAAGTTAATGTATTTTCAGATTTGGATTTTGGGCAAAAAGGGGCTGTGAATAGTTGGAAATTGCACAATTTTGGGAGACTTTGGTCGTGGAGTATGTGTTTTCAGTACTCAAAGCCCAGAATGCAACCTACCAATGTGCATCTATTACTTGCAAAGCCAATTCTCAACCACCACTGAACATTACCCAAATAACCCCCCCTCAAGTGTAAGGGGAATGGTTCCTGCCGCTAAAACCATTTTCTGACTCACGAATAGGACTAAGTGCTATGCAGTACAACACAAAATGTGTGCATTTCTAAAGGGTGCAACCCACTCTGTCATCATTTACGATGCATTACGTAAAGAAACAACTTTTCCACATCTTGGCTCAGGGAAACAAGCGCTTCAACAAGTGCTTACAGTGTCTCCCTACATACAGATTATTACATAAATGAAAAGCCGACTTTACATAAATCTGTAATCCTGCACACAAGGGCAAGATATCCCGATACATTTACACGAATGTACAGATGATCATGACGTTGCTCTTCAGAAGGCTACACATTTATGAATGTGTGTACGGAATCATTCCCAAGATGGTTAAATACATCTGTGTGCATACCTGCCACATCTACAGACGGGCCTCAACACAAACATACAAGTGCACACACATAAATGCATGGATGTAAAAGTGCAAGCATGCATCTTTCTCAACTTCCTAAAAGGCAAAAAAAACGTCCAGGCAATTGCACAGCATGAACCTTCACACAGTCCTTGAGAACTTGGTAAACAGGATGAATTGACTTTTTTGGCTTCCAGTTTACTCAAAGAACCTCAATTTTAAATACAAAAAATACTGTGTTCAGTGAAGTAGATTTACATTCAATTCTGGGAGGAGATGGAGCCAAGCCTCACAGCTGCTATAGGAAAGCTTTGGTGAATGCAAAATGGGACGTTTTATTCTTCTGCATATCAGCTATGTCTTTCGCCCCATGTGTTTATAAGATATAATCATTTGCATGCGTCTTCCTCCATTCAGGTTTGTTCACACGGACTGTAAACTCCTATGTGGGACCAGAAGATCATGGCCTTGTCTCATTGGCCCTCAGATTCCAAATGGCAACTATTCCAATCATCATCTCTCATAGACCCAAAATGCAGAACAGGCAGGCTTCAAAATGTTTACACCGTTGAATAGTCAGCCATTTTTCCTTTCCTGGCCTACTGACCAACACCTCCGGTTTCATGTACAGGTCATGTTCCTCTTGTTAACTTTGTTACCACCAGGAGAAGAAAGGCTTTCTGCTTTGGAAGCTCTGTGTGTATGACTCGCTGGAGCTCTTCTGGTGCGACCGTGCCGTTTCAACAATAACAGGTGGGGTCTGGACCAATTGAAGAGGGCTCTTCCCGTCCTTCAGGACTTGTGTGAGGTTCAAAATCTAAAAGTCAAAAGGTACTGTGTTACACAACAGCTAATAGCAGTCTGAATAATTTAAATGAGCTATCCACCAGAAGCCAAACATGATCCCTCATACTAGAATGTGTGTGTGTAAAGGTGTAGCTAATTATGATGAAACAATTACACACCTTTAGCTTTAGGTGCAGTATGAAGGTCACCCATGTCTACCGATTTTCTGCAGTGGGGCATACTAGTGTATAGAGCAACAATCTAGCATACCACTTAATTTTAAGAGTGTGTATTAATACAGAAATAGAACAATGTGTGTCTGGAGGAAATAGTCACAAAATGGTTTAACATTTTCCATAAATGTTATACCAGATGCTTGAATAACTGTTAAAGACAAAAGGACATGGATTCTGAGACTGAATCATTAAAATTCCTAATTCAAGCCCATCGATCAGACTGTCAAAGAAAATGTGGCGGTGGTCCTTACATGGACATTAAAAGAGCATTGGAAGATAGACATTTCAAAGAGATTACACCTTTGGCAAGAACAATAATACATTTAAGGGTGCTGAACACCATTTTTATCTAACTACCAAATACAATACAGGTAAAGGGGATGCATCAAGCAGCTTCTCAAGAACAGACACCAAAGAGCATGTGGGCACAAAACAAACAAGTGAGAAGGAAACATCCAGTACCAGAACAGTGATTGGCACAACAAGACTATAGCTACATGTGTGGCAGAGGAAGTGTAGTATCTCAAAAGCAGACAAAGACATATGACAACGCACATATAAAGCCACCTAACTATGATCAAGTAAATGTTTACTAACACCAAATTGACTTGAGCAGGCAGATCAATACAGAGAACTTTATTTGTTGTGTTTTATTGTTTAAGTAAACCTTTATCAGTTTGACTATCACAACACAATCTTGAAAAAGAAGAATGAATGATACAAAGTTAATAACATTTAGAATTTCATACAAATTGATTATGAGCACAACAGTTTTAAACAAGCAAAAACATTTCAACAAAATAGGTAATTATATCAGGGATATGCTAAAAACATTTCACAGGATAAAACATTACATTGGGTATATATCACTGATTTGGTTATTACAAATTATCTACAAGTTTACATATTCTCTTCCAAATATGATAAACCCTAAAATTCTAAACCATGTAATTACCAGCAAACATTAGCACCCAAGATTGATCAGAGGAGTAATTTATGACTTTATATTTCAGATTGTGGTATCCCTTTATGTTAAGCCCCTCTAATTTAGGGCATTCAGTTAAGATGTCTGGAGGATTCCACTTCGCCTTTGCAGAATCTACAGAGTTTTTGATCATATTGGAATTTGGTCCAGGCACCAGTTCTCGATAATGTCAGTAGTAAGTCAAGTCTTAATCTCATAATAAACCTGCTTACGTTAATATCAAAATGGTTCGTGAGATAGCTACATGTAGTGTCCAACAAAAAACCTTGTTTAATATAGTCTTCATATTTTCTCATGGTGCCCAATTTTGTAATGCTGTTATCACAATCCCAAATCTTTATGCTTTTTTCCATTATTAATAACGGGATGGTGTTAGCCCATAGGAATCCAATATCATAAAAAAAATAATTTAATATTGTTTTTCCATTCTTTCAGTGTACCTCGATCTACATTATCGCTAAGAAGATGGCCAAAATCGGAGTAGAGTGATTCCTTATCCTCCGATTTATTGCACATTTGTATATAGTGACTACCCGTCCTTATTTTCATTTGGGTAATTCCGTGATGTTAAGCCCAACTCATAATTAATACCTTCTACCAGAGAATTCCTGGGAAATCGCAAAACTGTACCCCACAGTTTACCCTCAATTTTCTTAGCCATCTTTTTCATTTACTGTGAATACCTCCAAGCCAGAAGCTAAACATGGGATAATACTGTTTTATATATTTTCACTAGACCTTATATCTGATTAAATTGGATACAACTCTTAAATCTTCTCTCCATTTTTTGACAAACAATTTTCTAACAGGTGGACATTCATCATGTCCATTATCAGGATACCCAGGTATCTATAAGAATGTACAACCTCAATGGTCGCACCTTCCATTCTCCACAGACTTCCTTTTTTTCTATTCTTGGTGCCAAACCTCAATTTTTATTTTATTACAATTAATAATTAAGTTATTTTTAGCATAGTCACAAAATGTGTCCATAATACGCTGCAACCCTATAGGGGTGTGATCAAGAAGTAATGCATCATCAGCAAAGCCTAAGCAACTTATGTGTGACTTGTCCATTTTCAGGGGGACGTTTTGAGCCTCTCCCAAAGATTTGTTAAGATCGGACACATAGATTTGGTAAAGTGTGGGTGCTAACATGCAACCTTGTTTAAGACCCAGATTTATAGGCATTTTATCACCCAATCTAACCTCTTGATTGAGTCGGATCTAAATCACATTTTCCGTGTACAAAGCTTGTATAAAATACATTATCATGGGGCTCAGGTTTCTATCCCTTAGCTTTTGCCACAAGATTTCTCCATCAACAGCATCAAACACACCCTTGAAATCTATATAACGGGTGAACAAAGGTTTCTCTCTTAAAGAAGGCTCTGACGTATCATATTTTGTGAAGTCCAGACATTAACCACAATGCCCATCCCGCGTCTGAACCCTGTTTGCAGTTTAGATGAACAAGTTACTTACCAACTGTAACGTCTTTCGAATGGATGTTCCTCCCACATATTCCTCATCTTAGATATATACTCGCCAGCTTGCTGCTTCTTCAGAAAAAAAATGTCACCAGAGGGCGCTGTGCTCGAGGCTGCGTAGCTTGGTACCTCGAAGGCTGCCGTCAAGCGTCATCCGTCATATAAAGGGCTTGAGCTGCGCCCGTTGGTTCAGTTCGATGTTAATGGTCGCATTAGTTGTATTTTGTGTCGACAGATGTCAGGGTCTGCATGGAAGTACAAGTGCAAAAAGCGTACGAACTGTACTGAGGGGTAGGTTGGGAGGGCCAATGAGGAATACGTGGGAGGAACATCCAGTTGAAAGAACATTACAGTTGGTAAGTAACTTGTTCTTCCAATGGATTGTGTCCTCCCACGTATTCCTCATCTTAGATAAACTCCCACAGCAGTTGTAATTTGGAGGAGGGAGTACCATAGTTCTTTAATAATGCACAGAATGAAGGACAGCTTTTTCAAAAAGGCCTCCTTTGTAAGAAGTGGTGACTAAACAATAATGTTTTACAAAAGTATGTATTGATGACCAAGTGGCCGCAGCACAAATGTCCTGCACTGGGAAACCCTTTGAAGAGCCGTGGAAGTTGCTATGCCCCTGGTTGAATGAGCCCTTGAACCATCTGGAGGCTCCTTCCCAGCCAATTTGTAACATTCAGATATCGCTAGGATAATCCATCTGGATATAGTTTGCTTGGACACACCAAGGCCCAATTTGTGTCCAGTGTAACCGACAAACAACTGAATTGTTTGTCTAAATCGTTCCAGTCTGGATATGTAGAAGCTGAGAGCCCTTTTAGGGTATAGTCTGTGGAATCCTTCCTCCCCTTTACTAGCGTGCGGAGGAGGATAAAAGGCTGGTAAAGTTATTTTCTGTGACAGATGGAAATCCAAAACTATTTTAGGTAGGAAAAACGGCTTGACCTTTAAAACAACTTTATCCTTGTGGAAAACTGTGAGGAGGCTTGCAAGAGAGCGCCTGCAACTCACTCACCCTGCGGGTTGAAGTTAGAGCCACTAGTAGAACCATTTTTAAAGTTAGGAGCCTTAAAGGACAAGAATGTAAAGGCTCAAAAGGGGCACACATAAGAAACTTTAAAACTAAATTTAAATCCCAAATAGGAAATTGGAATGGTGTGGGGGGAGGGAGTGGGGCACATTTGTTAACCCTTTAAGAAATTGGATAACTAAAGGCATTTTGAAATATGAAACAACTGAGGAGCGCTTGAAGATAGATAGGGCTGCCAAATATCCTTTAATAGTTCCAACTTGGAGCCCCAAGTTGGCTAAATGTAACAGAAAGGAAAGCACCATGGGAGTGGTACATTGAAAAGGATCCACATTCTTATCCCTGCACCAGTTACTGAATTTCTTCCAACAACAACGGTATAAGGATTTTGTTGCTGGCCTTCTGGCCGAAAGCAAAATCTCCATAACGTCATCCGGGAGGTCCCAATCCTTATATCTCAACCTCTCAGAAGCCAAGCGTGAAGGTTGAGTGTCTTGACCTCTGGATGGAGAAGCCAACCTTCCTCTTGCAAGAGAAGATCCCCTCTTTGTGGAAGACGTATTGGACATGTCCAGAAGGTCTGGGTACCACGTCCACCTGGCCCAGTCCGGGGCAATTAGGATCATGGTCCTCCTGAACTTTCTCAACCTCCTGATTACATGAGGAATCACGGGGACTGGAGGAAACGCATAAAGGAGTCGATATACCCAGTCCACTAGGAATGCGTCCCCTAGAGCTCCTCTCGGGGAAAATTCCCTTGAGTAATACAGTTTGCACTTCCGGTTGGCCCCAGTCGTGAACAGATCCACTTGATGGGGTTCTGCAAAGGGCGAAGATCTCTTGAAGGACTTCCTGAGCTAGCTCCCACTCATGGGAGGCTGCTCTGCCTGCTCAGAGCGTCCGCTGCCGTGTTCGGCTCTCCGGCTAGGTGAACTGCAAACAGAGATTCCTTCTTGCATTGCCCAGAACCAGAGCGGCCTTGTCTCTCTGCACAGTGGGAGTGATCCTAAGCCTCCTCTTTTGTTGAGGTAGTGCATGGCCACTGTGTTGTCCGTCATAATCGGGACATTCTTTCCCTGTACAGAGGGCAGAAAGGCCTTCAGCGCTAATCTGATTGCCCTCAGCTCCAACAGGTTGGTGTGTAGTTTGGACTCCGATGGCGACCAACAACTGCTGACTGTCAATTTGTTGGTGTGGGCTCCCCACCCTGTGAGTGAGGCGTCCATCACTACAGTCATCTCCGGCCATGGTTGCCAAAAAGGTTCCCCTCTGAGGATATTTTCCTTGTGAGCCCACCATAAGAGATCTTGAGCCACCTTGGACGGGACTTGTAGAAGATCTGACATATCCCATGAAAACTGGGACCATTGAATCCTGAGGGCCCATTGTAGGGATCTCATCCTCAGTGAAGCCTCTGGCACCAGAAAAATGAAGGATGCCATGAGGCCTAGCAACCTTAGGAAGTCGAACACCGGTAGATGTTGGCCATTCTGAAATTTTGTTACCATCTGGAGAATGTGGTGAGCTCTTTCCTCGGGAGGCGAGGCTTTCCCTGAGGTGGTGTCCAGGATTGCTCTGATGAATTGGAGTCTTTGGCTCAGAATCATTTGTGACTTCTTGTAATTGAGGGAGAAGCCCAATTTGTGTAGGAAGTGACAGGTCATGGCCAGATGTTCCTGGGTCAGTTCGGGTGAACTTGCCCTGATTATCCAATCGTCCAGATAAGGGTAGATGTGAATCCCCTTCCCTCCTGAGACTTGCTGCCACTACCGCCATTAGTTTGGTGAAGACACTCAGGGAAGAGGTCAGCCCAAATGGCAGAACTCGAAACGGATAGTGAGATCTGCCAATTGTAAACCTCAGGAACTTTGTGTTTGAGATGGATTGGCACATGAAAATAAGCATCCTGAAGGTCCAATGAAACCAGCCAGTCCTGAAGCTGAAGAGCCTGAAGGATCTGAGAAAGGATCACAATCTTGAACTTGTCCTTCCTGAGGCATTTGTTTAAATTTCTCAAGTCCAAGATGGGTCTCAATCCTCCGACATTTTTGGGAATGACAAAATAAGGGGAGTACCAACCCATGTTCCTCTCCGCTACAGGTACATGTTCTATTGCACATTTCTCTAGCAGGGTTAAAATCTCCTGCACAAGGAGCAGGTCTGGGATTTTGACAGAGTTGGGTCCCGGTGGATGATCTTGAGGCCTTTGATGAAAAGGAAGACAGTAACCATGGGTCACTAGCTGTAGTGCCCAGGCATCTGACGTAATGCCACGCCATTCGTCCAGTTACTGAGTGATTTGCCTGCTACCGGGGTCTTGTGGGTTAAGGCCTCAAAGTGGCTTCGCAGCAGCTGCAGTAGTGGCTGAGGAGGTAATAGCCGCTGCTGTGGCTGATCTAGCGCCTCTCCCTTTTCCACCACGAAAGAGTTTTCTTTGTTGTCCCCTCTGACTGGCCTGCCCTCTCCCTTTTCCAAAAGAGGAATAGAAGCGAAAAGGGCGTCTCTTCCAGGAAGATGACCCTGCGTGAGTGTTGCTGAGGTTGTCTTATAGCGGCGCCGATTGATTTTACTGCCGCTTTCGAGGTCTGCAGCTTCTCAAAGCTCTCGTCTGCCTTGCTGCCAAACAACCTCAAGCCGTCAAAGGACATATTGAGTAATCTGGACTGTACATCAGATGCAAAGCCAGATTTCCTTAGTCATGCGAATCTACGCAAGACTGCGCTAGAGGCCATGGATCTGATTATACTCTCTGCAGTGTCCAGTCCTGACTTGAGGCACTCCTCCATAGCCTCCTTTACATCCTTTACTATCGCCAGGAAACCATCCCGCTCCTCACCCTCCAGGATGTGATCAGCCGCTGCATCTAAACAGCTCCAGAGGGTGTAAGTAAACCTAGCTAATGTACAAGTCACATTTGTAGACTTATTGGTCATGCTACCAGAAGTAAAAGCTTTCCTCGCCCAGGCGTCAATCTTTTTGTCGTCCCTGTCAGGGGGCATAGAGGGATAAGCCGACTATCTGTTCGCAGTCGCAGCTTGAATCACCAAGCTTTCAGGCGAAGGGTGCTTAGATAAATATTCAGGATCTGAGATTCAGGTGTCTCCCAATTTGTCATAATTCTCTTTTGAAGAGCTTTGTGGAAGGGAAGGACTGGGTCTTTCTGAGGTCCCTCATCAATAATATCTGTTAAGTCGTCCTGGTCATATCTTGGGGACACTGACTTCCACTCCATAAAGTCGATCACTCTTCCCATGAGGTTTCTATACCCTGGTTCAGCATGGTTTGTGGGGTCAGGCCTTTCAAAATCTACCTCAGGTGAGGTATTTAGGCCACTGGCCGATTGTAGGCAGTCATTAAGGTCTGACATTTTTGAATTAGGATCTACCGGTTCCTCAGGAACTGAACATCAGCTGATGCAATTTCCTCATCAGAGGTTTGTTCCTCAAAAATAGCAGACAGATTAAAAAAATTCCTGCCTGGGCTGAGGGTGGAACATTTTTTCTGGTAAAGGTGGAACAGACCTAGCCTTAGCCATAGTTGTCTTGGGAACCGGTATGAAAGATTTCTGAGACAAAGGTGTCGACGGAATCGACACCGGCTCCCATACGCTCGAAGAAACCCCCGAGGTTATTGAGGAGGGCTTTGACGTTGAGTAAGGCTTTGATGCCGAAGGTATTTAGGCCATTTTTGGCTTCGATGGCGATGTCGAAGGACGCACCGAGTCGATAGCGGACTTGGACGATGAGGACGCTATTTTGTCCTCAGGCAACCTCGATGTATGCACCAAAGGTTTCTGTATAGTCTTATGAGGCGCTGGAGAATCATCGTCCAAGGACGCCCTCGACTTTGTTGGATTTAGTGTGAGACGTTTTGGATTTCCCTCTATCACCTTTAGAGTGGACAGGGGCATGCTCTTCACGCAACTTTGAGGGGGTCGGGCCGCATTCTCAAAAATGTTTAGCATTAAAGGCCTCCCATTTCTTTAGGGAATCCTGTTTCGAAGGACAAGAAATTAACCTTCTGTCGGGCGAAGAAGAGGACGAAGATCTATGACGTCGCTTTTTCGATGACGAGGAAGAGGACTTCCTCAAGCGACTTTTTGGCCTCGATCGCCTCGACTCATGATCGCCTCGAGATTTTTTTTTTCCTCGATTCTCTTGAGTCTTTTAGTCTTCTTGCAGACTTGAAGACTCTTCCCCCTCGCCCCCCCCACCGCTAGCTTACCGTGGCACTTCTTGAGAGCCTTGTTGGACATCGCCTGACACAACCCGCACTCGTTGATTCAGTGATCAGGACTAAGGCACCAAAGACAGTTGCGATGTGGATCCGTAATGGACATCTTTCTTCCGCATTTGAGACACTTTTTATAACCCGTCTTGGGTGTTGTCGGGGTTGAGGAAGAAGATATTTCTCGATGAGAAAAACGGACGTGCCGTTTCGATACACGAAGCAGAAGCTCGGAAAAACGGAACTGAACCAACGGGGGCGGCTTGAGCCCTTTATACGACAGATGACGTCGACACTTCCTGGCCTGAAGAAGAGTCCAAACTGTAATGTTTGGTGAAAGTATGTACGGACGACCATATGCAGCCGCACACATTTCCTTTACTGGTACACCCCTCTGTAATACAGAGGAAGTTGCCATGCCTCTGGTCGAACGTGCCTGAAGGCCCTCTGAAGGATCTTTTCCCGGCAGTCTGTAGCATTCAGATATTGCCAGTATTATCCATCTGGATAATGTCCATTTAGTAAGAACCATACCCAACTTGTGTCCCAAGTACCAAACAAACAGTTGGTCATCTTGCCTTATCTTTTCCATTCTGGTAACATAGAAGCTTACTGCACATTTAGGATCAAGCCTGTGTAGCCTCTCCTCGTCCATCCCAGGGTGCGGAGGAGGGTAAAACGATGATAATGTTATTTTCTGAGTCAGATGGAATTCAGAAACAGCTTTGGGTAAAAAGGTTGGTTTCACCATGTCCTTCTAGAAATAGTGTATGTATGCTTGCAGGATAAAGCCCAAAGTTCACTTGCCCTTCGGGCAGATGTAATGAATACTAAAAAGAAGTGCACTTCAATATAGAAAACGCTGCAAGATACCCTTTAATAGTACCAATCTGGAGCCCCGGATTAGCTAGGTGTAACAAAAAGGATAACACCATAAGTGTATTAGATATAAATGGATCAACGTTCTTATCTCTGCAAACAGCTGCAGAATTTGTTCCATCGGCAGCGGTACAAAGACTTAGTTGCTGGGCCCCTGGCCGAAAGAAAAATCTCCATTACATCATCCAGGAGGTCCCAATCCTTTATCTCAGCCTCTTAGAAACCATGCCTGAAGGCTGAGTGTCTTCATCTCTGGATGGAGAACAAGACCCTCCTCTCGCGAGAGAAGGTCCTCTTTTTGTGGAAGAGGTATTGGAGGGCAGATGGACATGTCCAGATGTTCCGGGTACCACGTCCTCCTGGCCCAATTAGGATCATGGATTTTCCAAACTTTCTCAACCTTCTGATGACTTGAGGAATGACAGGGACTGGAGAAAACGCGTACAGGAGTGGAAATTCCCAGTCCACCACGAACGAGACTCCTAGAGCTTCTCTTGGGTGAAATTTCCTGGAGCAGAACAGCTCGCACTTCCGGCTGACACTGGTCACGAACAAATCCACTTGAGGGGCTTCCCAAAGGGGGGTTCCCCAAAGAGTGAAGATCTCTTGAAGGACTTCCTGAGCTAGTTCCCACTCGTGGGAGTCTGCTCTGCCTGCTCAGAGCATCTGCTGCCGTGTTCTCCACTCCGACTAGGTGAACTGCCGATAAGGAGATCCCTTCTTGGATTTCCAGTACCAGAGCTGCATTGCCTCTCTGCACAGTGGTAGTGACCCTATATCTCTTTTGTTGAGGTAGCACATGGCCACAGTCTTGTTAGTCATTATCAGGACATTCCTTCCCCGTACAGAGGGCAGAAAGGCCTTCAGCGCTAGTCCGATTGCCCTCAGCTCCAAGAGGTTGATGTGTTGTTTGGACTCTGATGGAAACCAACGACCACTGATTGTCAGATCGGTGGCGTGGGCAACCCACCCCATGAGTAAAGCGTCAGTCACTACTGTTATCTCCAGCCATGGTTGCCAAAAAGGTTCTCCTTTCAGAATGTTCTCCTGGCAGGCCCACCACCGAAGGTCCTGTGAGACTCTGCTCGGAATCTGTAGACAGTCTGACATACTTCCTGAGAATTGGGTGAGTCCTGGGAGCTCATTGGAGAGATCTCATTCCCCGAGAGACGCTGGGCACTGTGGAATTTGGTGACCATCTGCAGAATGTCTTGAGCTCTCACCTCTTTGGCAAGGCTTTTGCCAGGGATGCATGCAGGACTGCTCCAATGAATTGGAGCTTTTCGAGATGGTATAACGTGACACTTCTTGAGGGAGAAGCCCACTCCATGAAGGCAGTGACCGCTGTAGCTGAGATGTTCCAGGGCCTGTTTGGAGGGAACTGGCCCTGATCAGCCAAACGTCCAGGTAAGGGTAGATGTGAATCTCCCCTCTCCTGAGACTCGCTGCCACCACCGCCATTAACTTGGTGAAAACCCTTGGGCGCTGGTCAGCCTAAATGGCAGAACCTGAAACTGATATGGCGAACCTCAGGTACTGTCTGTGCTTGTAATGGATTGGCACATGAAAGTAAGCATCCTGAAGGTCCAATGATACCATCCAATCCTGAAGCTGGAGGGCCTGAAGGATCTGAGAAAGGATAACCATCTTGAACTAGTCCTTCCTGAGGAACTTGTTCAAGTTTCTTACGTCCAAGATGGTTCTCAATCGTTTTTTGGAATAAGAAAGTACGGGGAGTACCAACCCTTGTTCTTCTCCGCTACAGGTACTGATTCTATTGCACCTTTCTCTAGCAGGGTTAATATTTCCTGCACAAGGAGCGGATGGAACAAGTTACTTACCTTTAACTGTTGTTCTCCAGCGGGGGTGTGGCTACATGGCCACGTGAGTGGACGTGTTTCTGGACGGCTCCCGCGGATCTGACATTGATCCTTGGAAATGGACGTGCTTAACCCTCGTCACGTATGCCTGCAGCACACCTACAGAAGCATGAATATCAGGGGAACGTATGGAGCGCTACGATGGCCCGATCCACGGTGTGACGGGCGTGGAAAGGCTGCCGGAAGATTTGGGGAGCCAGAGTCTCGGGGTTGCACAAGATGGCGGACATAGAACAAAAGGCCATTATCTGACCGCTGAGTCGCTGGGAGAGCTGGCAGGCGAGGCGCAACAGAGACTGAGCCCGTCGTGTCCCGACGGGACAAGAAGAGTCCAGCGCATGTTCCAACAAATGACCCTCCTTGCGGGCAGTCGGGACCGAAGTCCATGGAACGCGAGAGCACGGCGTGAGGTTGCGGGTGGTACTGGCAGCAGGACACTGCGCGGGGCTAGGGAAGATTGCCCCCCTGGCCCGCTGCGGCTCCTGAGCATTGGACAATGGAGATGTTGCAGCTCCATGCCCAGCGCCCGGTCATCGGGCTTTGATGTTGCCAGTAGGACAGGGGCCCCGTGACGCCTAGACCTGGAGGAGCACGGACACAGGAGGAGGCCCCAGTCTCGGGAGAGGCTCTGACCAGCACATAGAGGGCGGCGGCGTCTGCCCTGCACTGCACTGCCTCAGCAGTAACGGATGCACCCGTGTCAAGAAATTGCCAGAGCCAGCTCCGGTGGGGCTCGTAGCAAATGGGACCAGCGCTGGAGGAGCACACAGATGTCCGGCGTGGAGTATCTCACCCAGCAGGTGGGGGCCCGAACGGTTAGATGCCACGCCTAGGGAACAGCATGTTGCCGGTCTCCTGTCAGGCACCCAGTAAGCGCAGATGTATGCGCGGCCACAGCTGAGGGCTGAACCCGAATAAAAACGGACCCGAAGTACTGCCGCACCTGCAGTAACAGGACGGCATCCAGTGGATTGCACCAGCGGAGGTGAGGTTGCTAAGAGGCAATGGCCCACTGACATGAATAGGCCACACTAGGGCCAGGGACACTGTGCACCTGACGTCCAGACAAGGGCACGGTCCCGACCTCCATTGGGAGGTGACGGGGATGCCCATTACAGTGTCAGGGCCCCTACACATCACGCCATAGAAGGCTGGCACGCCAGCAGAGCCGCTGAGAGAGGGCTCCAGCTATGGGCTGACCAATTAGCCCAAATAACAGCGTGGACAACACAGCCCATTCCAAGGCCTGCACTGGGAACTCATGGGCACTCTCAACATAGCCTGTTCATGGAAAGTGCCCGGTGGGAAGCGCCACAGACGCCACCGCCAGGTGGGCAGTAACAGCAACTTGTCGGGGCTCGGGGTTGACGCACATGGGTTCAGCAGATTCGCCCAGGAAGCCCTACTAGCACCGAGGGTGCGCCCAAGGACCCGGGACAACTGGGCTGGGGCCCAGAGGTCGAGAGGCTTGAATAAACCCACTTAATCATGTGGGAGGACACAGCCCACTCCAGGTGCAGAACAGGCAGCCTGCAGACACCCCTGACGGCCTGTCTGGGCCCTGACACGAAGAGCAGCTTAACTTTATTAGGGCTGGGGGCCACAAGTGGTCGGGCTTCCCCACACTTCTCTGACACAGTAAGATCTCCAACAAACCCCTAAGAACAAAGGGCAAGCAGCCCACACTCGACAACTACGCCAGGACATCGCTGGGTGCAGAAGGAGCCAGGAGCAAAGACAAGACCCCCGCTGGGGGCGCAGACACCATGGGCTCGAACCAGGAGATCCTTGCCGCAATTGCTGATCTGAAAGTGGCCTGGGAGACCAAATTGGGACTGGCCATGAACAAATTAAAGGTTGCACTAGAGCTCAAAGTCGGGGCAGTGCATGAGGAGGTAAACCTCCTTCAGCAAGATGTCAGGACACTGGCGGAACGCACAGGGGACCTAGAAAAAGAGGTGGCCCTGAACACAGCAGCCTGTGCAGCCCACAAATCGGAACTTCACGCCCTAGTGCGGCGCGTGGGTAACCTAGAAAGTAGGGCGGAGGAGGCGGAGGGATGCACCCGAATGAATAATTACCGTATCGTTGGATTGCCGGCAGGAGCCGAGGGATCCAACCCCATTGTATATTGAATCTATGCTGCTGCAGGAGCCAACCCTCATATCCCCCACGACGAGAAGTTTAGTTAGGTCACTGGTAGTTCGGGGACACCCTGCCGGGTTCCTGACCTCGGCATCCCGAGGCAGGACCAAATGCAGGGGGGGGGCTGAGATCCAGGGATGGAGTTGGGCACTTGTTGGGGTTGGGCTGGGCGGGTTGGGAGGGAAGGGGTTGTGTGCAGTGGTTTGGAGTTGGGAAAAGGGGGGGGGGGGCGAGTTTGTTGGGAGTGGGAGGGCATCGAGCCAAACTTTGAGCGATAACAGCTGGAAGGGGAAACTGGGAGGGGAAGCGGGATACCAAATAAATGGCGTTGGGTAGCCTCAGAGTGGTGACGTGGAACGTGAGGGGCCTCAATAGCTATCTAAAGCATAATAAAGTAATGGATGAGGATTGATATAGTATTATTACAGGAAACCCACCCAACTAGGGAGAAACTGGAGGTGGTGCGTTACGGGAGCCACATCCTCAGCTTACGCAAGGGGAGTTATTATATGGGTGGCACCGCATGTACCGTTTCAGATGATTCGGTCTACGATGGCCCCGGAAGGCAGAATGATTGTAGTGCGAGGGATGTTAGAAAATCGGGAAATGAGCATTATAAACTTATACGCCCCCAACCAAGGTACAGCAGCTTACTTTAGGACTCTATATGGCACAATTAGCCCCCTGCTGGGTGGCGCGATCCTATGGGGTGGGGACTTTAACTGTACATTGAACCCCAAAATGGATAGATCAGACGGTAAGCCAGACAAACCCACCCCGGCCACAAAGGCGTTACAGGCCCTGCTGAGAGATTTTGAACTCTAAGATGTCTGGAGGCAGCTGCACCCAGCAGACAGGCAGTACTCACACTACGCAGCACCACAAGACTTGCACACGAGGCTGGATTATATGTTTGCTGCTGCTGAGTTAGTAGGAGAAATGGGGGGCGCAGAATATAAGGCCTGGGTGCTTTCGGACCACTCCCCCTTGGTCCTGGAGTGGTGACACCAACCCCCTAGAGTGCAAATCCCGACATGGAAGCTCAGAGCTGAGGCCCTGCTGGACTCGGGATTCAAGGGAGGACCTGAGGGAGGCGATCACAGAGTACTTCGACATCAACACCGGAAGCGTCCAATCTGCGGGAACCGTATGGGAGGCATTTACGGTAGTAGTGCAGGGTGTAGCCATCTCAAAATCAAGAGGGCTCCAAGGGGGCATAGCCTGGGAGTTGCAGGAAACAGAGCAAGTTGGAAGACATAATGCGTAAGGGGGACACCTCTCGCGAGGATGGGGTAAGGATGAGTTGCTGCAACAAGCCTGCAGTGAGCACTGGGATAGATTATGTAAATGAGCTATAAGAAATATGTGGAAAGGCAACAGGCAGGAGACGACAAGCCGGGCAGACTGCTGGCCTGGTTATATAAAAACGAAACATCACAACCAGTGATCAGGGAAGTCAGGGGGGCATGGGGGCAAATCTGGGATACACAAGAGGGAGTAAATGAGGAGTTCCTTAGATACTATAAATGTCTGTATGAGGACGTAAGGGAAGATATGGATCAAGAGATACAGCAAACATTAGAAGACATAGGTTTGCCCTCTTTGGACAATCTGGAACGGGCAGACCTGGATGCCCCAATCACCTCAGATGAACTAGAGACAGTGATTCAGCACCTGCCCACATGCAAAGCTCTGGGGTCGGACGGGCTCCCCAGCGAATTCTATAAAACATATAAACATGAGTTTCTCCCGCCGTTGCTGGCCATGCTCAATGAAGCGTATGAGCGTGGTAGGCTGCCGGAGTCCCTACGGGAGGCGGTGATCATCTCGCTCTTAAAACCAGGTAAGACAATCACAGACTGTGGGTCATACAGGCCCCTATCGATGCTTAATCAGGACAGCAAAATCCTCACGGCAGTGCTAGCAAACAGGCTTAAGCGATTCATCGGCAGACTGATCGACCCTGACCAAACGGGTTATGTCCCTGGCAGAAACATAACTGATAATCACAGGAGACTTCACCACATTATTGACCAAACAGAGAAGGACCACAGTGAATTGGCAATTGTCTCGCTAGATGCGGTCAAGGCCTTCGATCCAGTGAGGTGGCCTTGGTTGCTAGCGACTCGGCAAGGATACGGAATGGGGCCGGGGTATCTGAGGTGGGTCAAGATGTTATACAGTTCTCCAATTGCAAGGGTTAAAACGGGCGCCACAATTTTAGATAAATCGCAACTTAGCAGGGGCACAAGACAGGGTTGCCCCTGGTCACCCATGCTATATATCCTAGCGTTAGATCCACTGGCAGTCTGCCTCAGACAACAATATGTGGAGATAGGGATCCACACTGCGGGAGGAACGCATCATATCATTGTATGCCAATGACATACTTTTATATCTGAGCTTCCCAGAGGAGAACCTACAATATGTCCTGGACGTGATGGAACGATACGCCACCCTCTCAGGCATAGCAGTGAACCCCAAGAAGTCCAGTGTGGTCCCCCTGGGGAGGTATAGAAGCGCCCTACCGCGGAACCTACCGGTTTTGCCAATACCCTGACGTACCGTGACGTTTCGATCCCTAGGCATTGACATATACCACACAGCAGGAGAAGAACACAAACACAACACGGAAAAGGCAATTGAAGGCATTAAAAATAGCATGGCATTTTGGTCTAGACTACCCCTGGCTATGATGGGGAGAGCGGCTCTGATTAAGATGGTAGTCCTGCCCAGATTGTTACACTTTTTCGTAAACATCATGTATGTAATCCACAAGCGCTTCTTTGACAAATTCCACAGCCTGTGCAGGGGTTTTATATGGCATAACTCCAAGAATAGGGTGGCCCTCTGGAAACTACAAAACCTGTGTGACAGGGGAGGTATAAACCTGCCGAATTTCGAGTTGTATTACCTGGAGGGACAGCTGCAATATGTGGCTAGCTGGTTGTTTGATGAAGAAACGGCTGAGGCCAGGTTGTTATGCAAGGATCCTGCTCCCTACTTCCTCGGAGAGACAGTGTGGTTACCTAAAACGAAGATACTAGGAATGGCGAGATTGCTGGTGCTTGGCTGGGAAATGTGGTACAGAGCATGGCAGACGGTGGGATACCCAGCCCCGTTCTCTACACAGGTGCCGCTAGTGGCGCTACGCGGAGAGGACTCCCAAATGATAAAAGGGGTCTGTAGATATTGAGAACTGATGGGCCTGGCTACCCTGGGAGATCTATGGCAGGAGTTTCAGAGGCTAATAGAGGACACTGGGGTGCATAGGGGTCAACACATTACCTATTCCAGAATCATTAAACGAGTGCGAGAAAGATGGCCTGCGGCAGTACTTGCGGAACTACCTGATGCTACTATTAAGACAATGTATGATATCTCGGAGGGTGGGCATGAAATATCCTGCATATATGAGCTACTGGGGACTAAAGTGGGTAAAGAGCTGCTTCAACTGAGGCGAGATTGGGAAGAGCAGGTGGGAGAACCTATGTCAGATGGGCAATGGGATAGAGCCCAAAGGTATCATAAGAAGGTGCCCCGAAACGCGAGACTCCAGCAGATACAATTATATGTCACTCAAAGCATATATGACCCCCAGTAAAATAGCCAGGTTTGGTGGTCCGGTGATGCAGAAATGCCCTAGGTGCGGGGAGGAGGTGGCTGGGATGCTACATATGTTCCGGGCTTGCCCAGAGGTGGGAAGGTTTTGGACAGAGCTGAAGATACGCTTAGCAGGAAAAGGGATCATGGGGAATGTGGAGTCAGCTTGGGCATGCATGCTTGGGGGCTTCCCCAGACCACGTAACCTGAGGCATGTCAGTAAGATGAAGGACCTGGCCTACATCCTGGCCAAACGGAGGATTGCAATGGGCTGGAATGCAGCCCATTGGCCTAGAATTGAGATGTGGTGGGCAGACCTCATTAAGTGGGCAGAAGCAGACTCAAAAATCAACGCAGACTCGGACAACAGCACTGCCATGATACTCCTAGACCTATCGGCAGCATTTGACACAGTCGACCACAACACTCACATAACGAGATTAGAAGGACTTGGAATAACAGACACCGCCCTACTATGGATCAAATCTTTCCTAACAAACAGAACGGAAACTGTATGGATGAAACCCTTCATATCCAGCCCGAGAGATTCCACCTGTGGAGTACCACAAGGATCATCCTTCTCCCCGCTACTATTCAACATATACCTGTATCTACTGATCAGAATCAAAAGCCACGGCCTCACCTGCTACAACTACGCTGATGAAACACAAATAATCTTCAAATTACAAGACAACCCGGAAAGAAACTCAACGCTAGAAAACTGCCTCCGCAAAGTATTCTTCTGGATGAACTCTAACTCCCTCAAAATCAACCCAGGCAAAACTGAAATAATGATTGTCACAAAAAATGGAGGAGAAAAACCAATTCATCCCTTGGCCAAGGGAACTCGGGACAACCCCAGCACCCTCACAGATTGTAAAAAACCTGGGGGTTCTGATGGACAGTAATCTCACGCTAGAGCCACAAGTAAACTCTCTCCTCAAGAAATGCTTCTTCCTCCTGCGAGCGGCAAAGAGAATCTTACCGTTTCAATCGTTCACCAACAAAACAACCACCATCATCGCCCTTGTCATGTCCAAAGTAGACTACGCCAATAGCCTATACTTAGGCATGCCTGAACGACTCCTAAAGAAACTACAACTCATTCAAAACGCGGCAGCCATACTACTTCTGAAACTACCCCGAAGAGAACACACCACACCAGCGCTGAAAACACTACATTGGCTACCAATAAAACAACGAATACAATTCTAAACAATGTGCATTACACACAGAGCAGTACACAACAAAGGCGCTGAGTTCCTAAGAGACAAATTGCACCTACATCAACCGACAAGAACGCTCAGATCAAGCATGGACATCCGCCTGGAACCGAAGCCCTACAACAAAAGAAAACTAGGAGGATCCTCCTCTCACCTAGCCCAGAAAACCTGGAATGACCTTCCAAAGTACATACGTAACACAAGAAACCACCTATTATTCAGGAAATTACTCAAAACATGGCTCTTCACGTCATAACTAGAAAGACTGGCCACAGGGGCACCGAGATAACTAAAAACATCAATGAGCGTAGAGCGACCGCCATGCACACTGATCAATCAATGGGAAAAGCAGAGGTAAATATACCACGACATACCAAAGGACCAAACGGGAGACAGTCGCAATACGACCAAAGATAGCAAACACAGAAAACTAAGACAAAGACTAGAACGAATCATCAAGAGGACCATGACCTTAACTATTACCTTCCCCAACAGCCCTAACGACAAAACAGAGAGGGAAAGGAAGCACTGCACCATGGGCCCCAATGCAATGGGTGAGAAACAGAATGTTTCATCACTACACAGGGTCCATCAATACAAAGCAGGAAACAATGCCCACCATACAAACTACAACTAAACAGTCCCGAGGATGTTCACCCCACGGAAACCAAAGTACCAGTCAGGACAGAAGGATACAAATGTCTGAATACACAAGATCACCAAGACGGATACACTAGGACAACACATCAACACAACCCGACCCTGAACCATTCAAAGCCTCAACCGACCAAGGTCACACTAGATCACCTGAGAATAGATATCACCCACCCCGGTCCCACACCCAAAGATCAGGTTCAGACGCACCCACCAATCCAAACCACACTCAATAGGATACAGTTGGATCAGCGCAACTCCACCAAAGCGAGTCGTCCCATGAGGAACGAGCAACATCCCAACCAACAGGTATACAACTCTAACGGAACCATAAGTACCTAAATCAGGATACTGATCCCACTAACCCAACCCTCAATCTTCTGCATACTTAAACCCACACAAAACCACACAACCATCTCTCTCCCAGCAATCCGCACACACTTTACCACACGGCACCAACAACACAAACTTCACCAACAGCACTCAAGGCCTTCGCCCGATCTGATACTAGCACCAAAGCCCAGCACTCAGTGTATACCGAGCTGAAGCTGCCAACAGCACACCACTTCTCCCACTCTCCTTCTCCCCTTCCCGACTAACCCTACCCACCCTTCCTGTTTACAGATCCGCCAGAGTGCCTGGGGACCAATTCCATTGGTGACGGTGCACTATACAAGTACTGCTAACATAACATGAAGCAGTTAGCAGGGGGCGGGGAGGAGGTGGGACCCCTAACAGCATGGAGACAATTGGTGGCCTCAATGGTGGGTGCCTCCCAGGCCGACCATAGTGATGATGACATGGAAGAGATGATGGTAGTAGACACGCCTGAAGATGAACAGGCTGATGACACGGATATAGGGGCTCGAATTAAAGGGGTGGGTTGGGGGAGGACCAAAGAGTGTATTCAGTAATGTAATGTTGTGAAACTTAATCACATAAATCCTCATTGTTTGTAATGTTTGAAGTGTTTATAAAATAATAAAAAATGTTTTTAAAAAATAACGGTTGTTCTCCAGCATGGGTCTGGCATGGGTTTGGCATGGATTCATATGCTCATGAATATTCCTTGCCTTCAAGCTGGGAATCCTCGGTAAAGAAAAAAATCTGTTTCAGTTTTGTTTCCGAAGTGTCTTTCTACTGATAACCAATCACTGGTCTCTGGGTCATACTGCCCCCAGCCAATGACCGCCCTCTACCTAAGCCCCTTCCTCTGGCAGCCATCTTCAGATTTGGTAGCACGTAAAGTGGCAGTAGGACCAAGAGAAGAGCCGCAGAGGGGTTGGAGAGAGGGTTCAAATGTGAATCCATGCCAGACCCATGCTGGAGAACAACAGTTTATTTTCATTTTATTTATTTTATTTCAATATTTATATTGCGCCGGTAACTCGCGAGCCTCGGGGCGCAGAAACAAGGACACGAAAACAGACAGACGGTGATTAGACAGTTACAGGTAACTAACTTGTTCCTTCTCCAGTATGGGGTCTGGCATAGATTCACATACTCATGAATACAAGAATACATAGCAGTACACACATGCACAACAACGCGAGGTGGCAAGGCTCAACATTAAGCATTTCAACAACTCAACATTAAGCATCCCTTACCTCCTCACCAGGCTCACCTTCAAGCGAACAGCTTGCGCAGCACTGCTTGGCCGACTCTGGACTCCTCCCTGGAATCCCGGTTGACGCAGTAGAATTTTGTGAAGGTGTGAGTCGACCTCCACGTAGCAGCCCTGCAGATGTCCAGCAGGGGCACACCGGACAGGAACGCCGTAGTAGCAGTGATCGCTCTGGTCGAATGGGCTCTCGGCCAGCTGGGCAACAGTCTGTTTGCCAACCGGTGAATGTGCAAGATGCAGCCGGAGAACCACAGGAAATGGAAGCCTTGGAGAGGGCTTTCCCTTTGTTCACAGTGCCAAAGTTCACAAACAGCTGTGATGTCTTCTGAAAACTTTGTGCGGTCCACATAGAACTTCAGCGCTCTAGCCAATTCCAGCGAGTGCAAAGTCCTCTCAGCCAGCGACTAAGGCGACAGGAAGAAAACAGGTAACACCAAGGGCTCGTTAAGATGGAAGTCTGACGGCACCTTGGGCATGAAGGAGGGGTGCGACCTCAGCACTATCCTCGTCTCGTGGAATGTCAGATACGGAGGCTTACAGGAGAGGGCCTGGATCTCTCCCACTGGTGCAGAGGTGATGGCCTCAAGAAACACCATCTTCCACAATAGGAATTTCAGCGGCGCCGAATGCAAAGGCACGAATGGGGTCGCCATAAGCCTGGTCAGTACCACATTGAGCTCCCACGCCGGGGCCTTCACCAGCGGGAACCAATGTTCCCTCTAATTATTTTCCTCTAAGTGCGGAAATGTTTGGCTTTCGTGCACACAATTTTCCATGTGCGCAACTCACTAATGAGGTAAGTCACTTTGTGAGCATGCACAGTTAGTGAGCTATCATTCCCCAAGAGAGTTTGGAAGGGAATTTCCACACCCAACCACTGTAATCCTTTATTAAAAAAAAAGTGTATACTGTGCATCCTAAATACTTTCCCCAAACATATAGGCTACAAAAAAACAAATATTTCATATGTGATTATAAAGAGTGTTCATCAACCAGTCCAAGACTTCAATGTCTGCCACAGAAGCTAGCAAAAGTACTCCTATGCAGAGAAAAATAAGTGTACAAAAAAGCATTGTATGCTCAGAATAAACAGTTGGTTTAGTTGTGGTTATTAATTTGTCGACACTGCTAAGCGAACATGCAGAATTTTGTTTGTCATTGGGAAAAACCCTCCTATGTATTACAAAAAACAAATATCACCTGTCATAACTGAGGTTGTTGTCAAAAAATGTGTACACGATACAATGTTTGCAAAAGGAATAACTAAAAGGAATGTGTCAGAAAACATGTCAGTGGGAGTTCATGTGCCACTTTAATGAAGTAATTCAAGAGCCAGGAGAACATGCCTCTCATAATTAGTGTAAGGATGATAACTAAATCAGAATAACTGCTCCACAGTATATTAGGACCAGAAATCCTTGTTCCTCTGCTAACCATCAACATTATATTGTTCTGTGAATAGAGCTGTGACGACACTTACTCAAAATCAGTCATTCAGCTAAGAGGCATATATATATATATATATATATATATATATATATATATATATATATATATATATATATATATACACACATATACACATATATATATACACACACACACACGCCATCAGTATTTGCTCCATAAAAACAGGAAAATATGTTCAACAAAGACGCAAAACAATTAACATAAAGGATACTACCACCTGCTTCTACCCACAAAGCTCCATTGATATTTTCTAGTCAGGGACCAGCATAGCAGTTGCATAGGAAGGAACTCAAACAATATTACTGCCCAATCTCCAGAGGCATTTTAAGGGGAAAGAACGTTTAAGAAGCATAAAGTATCCATACTAGCAAAGCTAGTTACTTTGTTACTCCCTGAAAAATCATTTGATTGCAAGTAGGGAGTAAAATCTTCTGAGAACCCTGCTTTGTAACCCTGACAAAGGAAGAGAAAATGACAGGCCAAATAATACAGCCTATAGTGTTTCCCACACTTCCTCACCACAGCCTACACAAAATTCAACAAGAACCTTAATGAGGTTTTTTAATGGGGCTGTTGAAGAAAATTACATATATTTGCAGTTAAAGTTAATAGTAGCAATGTTGCTCAGAGGTATATCAGATCGAGTGCCTTCTTCTGTAACTAGAGACCCCTCTTCTGCAATATATTGTTATCACTTAAACAAGATGGAGGGGATGCTCAAGGTAATAAATGCAGAACACATGATTATATTGGAAAGCCCTCAACAGCTGAGCAGAAAGAAACAGAAGGTGCCGTTTCCTAGACAGTTACTAGAGTTTTTTAGTTTAGCAAACACACATTTCCTTCGCTGCACTGTACTGCCGAAACATCCGACTTGGTTTTTGAAAGTTGTTGATTTCTTCATCCTCCTGTGCCCTCCCTTCCAAAACCCCATCCGTTCGTACCTCTCCTCGGCTCCTGGGCTAGCCTCCAATACTAGTTGACAGGCCTTTGTAAAAAGTGAGGTATTGTAGCAGCAAAACACACAATAATTTGCAGTTTAGCAAAATGTTACAATTCTGCATGTAGACAATTATTTTGCAGTGCATGCAAGATTGTTTACAACATACCCTGCCCTAATATTTTTCTGTAGGATTATACAAGTGCTCAGTGAAACCGTTTTTTTATAGCAGCAAATTACCATATCATTTGTCATGGTCTATGCTCAATGCAAGTCTGAAAACTTGGAAATGATGCAGATTGTGTGAAAAGCAGCCTAGCTGTCTGTATATCCGTTGTTCTAATACTATGTACGAGTAATGCCAGGCATAGTCCATACCCATTATCCCTTGCAGGCCAAGTAAATGATATTACAATCTTGCTCTCCACCTATAGGGTAATGTTAGCAGTAAGTAGGCAACACTGAGCATGACATTTTCCTACTCAAAATCCTTAAAAGGCAAATTAGTATTTGAGTTTTATATTGCGCTGCAAAGGTACTGCTTCAAAGCCTGTGTGTGACATATGTACAAAAGGATAGGAAGCATGGGATGAGGTTACACATCCAAGTAGCCTTCTTACTTACAGTCAGTATCCGATATTTGAGCTGACAGTTCAGTCACATAGTGTGGATGATACTTTTGCTAAGGAACATGAGTAACAGACATTCTGGTGCTTTATTAGTTATTCATATTACAACAAATATAAGACAGGTGGATGTAGGTACAAGTCTGGTAACCTTTCGCAGAGCCACAGTAGGCCGAGTCAAGATTGTCCGGTAATATCTAAATATGGACATGGGTGGAATTTGGAGTCATAAGGTACAAGTGTGGTAGTCAAGTATAGGACTCATGGGTGGGGATAGAAGGTTCTTTGATTATGTGTGCAGGCATATCTTAATAAGACCTTATGTTCAAAGAGCTACTGTTTCATGCTTTTATTGTGTATTCTCTATTTCAGGTTTTTAAGGCCACGCTTGTGTAGTAGGGTAATGTAAATAGGCTGGACCAGAATAACAAGACTAGTTAGTAAAAATTTGCTTTATTTTGAGAGAAAGCAAATGTCAGGTAACTGCTGTGTCTTTTACCATATTAATTCTTGAGAAGGTGGGAATTGTCTGTGTGCGCTGCTAAAATTCTTCTGAGCGGCACCCAGAAGGAAGCTGGGCAAGCGCACATGTGCACAGCTTAGAGGGAACACTGGCGGGAACGAGCGGAACAGTCCTTTCATGAACTCCTTCACCAGACGGTGAGACCACAGAGACGACTGCCCTGGAGTTCTGGTGTAGCGGGAGTTAGCCGCCAGATGAATTTTGATGGAGGCATGCGCCAGCCCCGCCTTGGCTAGCGACAGCAAGTACAGCAGAACTTGAGGGGCCGTAATCCATAGAGGGTTGATCTTCTGTGCACGGCACCAGACAGAGAACCTCTTCCATTTAAGTCCATAGCACTTAAGAGTCGAGGAAGCCCTGGCCTTGGCAAGCACCTCCTTGAAGTCCGCCAGGATAACGTAGCCTCCGAACTCTAGTGCTGCAGGAGCCAGGCCTGTAGGTTCAGCGATCCTGGGTCGCGATCCTGGGTCGTGATGCATGATCGCGCCTCCTTCCTGGCGAGAAGATCTGTGTCCGTCAGCAGCTTGACTGGAGGGGACGCTGACATGTCCAGAAGGTCCGGGAACCATATCTCCCTAGGCCACGCCGGTGCAACGAGGATCATCTGAGTTGACTGATGAGTCGCAGAAGCAACAGCAATGGCGGAAACGCATACAGGAACAGCCCATCCGAGGGGGACGAGAATGCATCCCCCAAGCTCCCCGGCTGGGGAAACCTGCTGGCAAACCTCCGGCACTTGGTGTTCGTCGCTGTCGCAAACAGATCTATCTGGGGGCTGCCCCATCTTCGTAATAGGAGATCTACTTGATCTTGTCGAAGCTCCCACTCGTGGCAAGAGCGCAGCTCCCTGCTGAGTGAGTCGGCGACTGTGTTCTTCACTCCTGCCAGGTGAAAGGGTACCAGGAACATCCCCTGGGTGAAAGATCCTGTGCTTCCTTCGAGAGAGTTGGGGGATCTGGTGCTCCCCCCTGCTTCCAGATGTAGAACATCGTGGTGGTGTTGTCGGTGAAGACCTGTACCACTTTGCCCTTAAGAAACGGTAGGAAGCACCCGAGGGCCCAGAACACGGCCCGGAGCTCCAGGACATTGATGTGCAGTGACCTCTCCTCCAGAAGCCAGAGGCCTCTTGCGTGGAGATCACAGGTGTGTGCACTCCATCCCTCCAGGGAGGCGCCCGTCATCGTTTCCTGATGCGCTGGGGTCTGGAAGTCCATGCCTGCCTTGAGGTGCGTGTTGGTGCCCCACCACCGGATCGCTTGTAGGAAAGCCTCGTTGAGGGAGATCTCGTCTTCGAAGCTTCCCGCCACTTGTATTCAACGGGCGTCGAACTCCTGCAGCGGCCGCATCCGCAACCTGCACAGACGCATGAGGTAGATGCATGACGACATCATGCCGAGCAGGGACTTGATGGACCTCAACAGCCATTGTACCTTGCCCAGGATGGCTTTTATCCTCTCCTCTGACGGTGAAGCCAGCCGTGCCATGTTGAGCCTGGCTCCCAGGAACAGGACGTCCTGCGATGGCACCAGGCAGAACTTTGCATAGTTTATCGAGAACCCCAGTTCCGTGAGCAGGAGGACGGTCCTCGCTGTGTGGTAGACGGCGAGTTCTCTCGACTTCGCTCGGATGAGCCAATCGTCCAGATAAGGGTAGACGTGGATTCCCCTGTAAGTGCAGCCGTGCCACTGGTGCCAGGCACTTGAAGACCCTTGGCGCCAACTTCAAACTGAAGGGCAGTGCCTTGAATTGATAGTGCCGTCCCTGGACCACAAAGTGCAGAAATGTTCAATGTCCTTTGTGTATGGGGATGTGGAAGTACGAATCCTCCAGGTCCAGCGATGACAGGAAGTCCCCTTCTTCCAGCTGTCCCAGCACGTGCTGAAGGGTGCCCATCCAGAATTTGAGATTTTATGCATTTGTTGAGGCGACTGAGATCTAAGATGGGTCGCCAGCCGCTGGTCTTCTTTCGGACAAGGAAGTACCGCAAGTATACTCCGGAGCCCCGGAGTCTCTTCGGGACGAGCTCCATCGTGCCCTTTATCAACATCGCTCGTACCTCTAGAAGTAGCTGTGGAATGTGGTTTTCTTTCCTGTCCACCGGTGGAATGTGTGGACACTTCCTATGGAACTCCAGAGTGTGCCCGTGGGTCAGGGCATCCACCACCCAACGGTCGGTGGAGATTGATTTCCACGCGCTCACGAAGTTCACCAGCCGACTTCCCACCAGGGTGCTCGGGTGGGAGCCCGATGTCACGGCCGGTTCAATCCTGCTTCGCAGAGGCTTTGCCGCCTTGAGCCCCTTGGCGGCAACGACAATGTTCTCCGGCCTTGCTGCGGCTTCTGTAGGCTTCCTGCGAAGAAGAGCGGGCCGCTTGACGGTACGATGAAGAGCGGATGCCAAATCCTTTGGAGGGACCTTTGCGACTTGCCTCCGGAGGTCCGAAAGGACAGCCTTCGCTGATGAAGCATGCCCAAGGCACGGGCCGTCTCGTCATCTGCCTTGATGGCCTCCAGTGACTCGTCCACCGTCTTGCCGAACAGGTTGTTCCTGTCGAAGGGCATGTCCAGTACTCTGGTCTGTACGTCTTGACGGAAGTCGGTGGCCCTGAACCAACAACAACGGTGGAGTCAAACACTGTTGCCCATCTGGTGAAACTCCGTGTCGGCAATGTCCGTGGCTACCGTGATGGCGTGGTCCGAAGCCACCTCGCCCTCTTGTAGGATCTCAAGGGCTTGTGGCTTCTTGTCGTCCGGGAGGAAGTCCAGGAGGGGGGGGGGAATTTTAAACCACAGCTCCCCATCGTAGCGGGCCACGCTAGCAGGAGCGTTGGCCGCCTTGATGGTCGTCGCTGCCAACGAGATGACCCGATGTCCCATGGCGTCCAGCTTCTTCCCCTTGCCGTCCGGCGGGGAAGTGGAAGTCGATGCAGTCACCCCTGTCGATTTCTTCTTAGCCGCTGCGGAGACCATCGAGTCCAGGGCGGCTGCGCCTTGAGGCACATAGGAGCGGAGTCTGGGACCCGGTACTATTTCTCGTACCGGTCTCTTCGCAGGGGCCGTGGACGGGTTCTTCAGGAGGGACAGTCCTTCGTCCCAAATGTCGTCCAACAGCGGGACAGAGTACAGTCTTCCTCTTGGCCTCTCGTCGTTGATAAAGGAATCCCTCCTTCTGCTCTTCGGGGCATAGCTGGAAAAGTGCAGAGGCCCTGGCGATCATGGCGTGAAATGAGCCAATTTCATCGGGAGGGGAAGCCCGGAGAGGGGGCGATGGGAGATCTGTTCCGTTACTGCCGCCGTCGTCGTCCGTCCCAGTTGTCTCCATCACATCCCTCGGCGGGGGGGAATCGAAGTGTAGGATGGAAGGGTGGGGGCGTATGGACTCGCCTCCGCTTGGCTGGAGGACTCCCCGACAGTCCAGGCGCTGCTGGATCGTTCGCCGGAGGTAAGGGCAACCTTGTCCTCATCTCTGTGCACAGTGTGTGCAGCGCCAGCAAGAAGTCTTCCGACCTGTCCGACAGATGTGGCATCGGTTGCGACGGCAGAGGTGTGGTGTCCTCCGGTCCCTCGTCAATCTGCGGTTCTTCATCGGCTCCACCCTCGCTCTCCACGTCCGCATCCTCAGGATCCTTCCCGTAGGCCCTGACCTCGAACCTTTTGTCCAGGACTGACTTGATGACAGACACCTTGTCCTCGGAGGAGGTATCGGAGTCCGCTAGGACTACCACCCCCCCCCCTCATCGGCCCGGTGCTTCATGGGGTCTTTTTGATCGGTTGGAAAGACGATTCCTTCCGGGATGGCAGGGAAACTCTAGGCCTGGAGGCCATGTCCAATGGGGTCGCCTCTGTGGGCTTCGCTAGGGATGCCACGACTCCCTCAATCAAGGCCTTAGCTGGGTGAATCTGGGCCTTCACGACCTTAGGCGCGTCTAAGGCCTTCACCCTGGGGGGGGGGTCATCTTCTAGTTTACCCTTGGCTTTCTCTGTCGGGACCGGCCAGAGCTTCTCCCAAAGCTTACCCTGGTTCTCCGACTTCCTTTTCTGGAGCGTTGGCTCGTGGTTGACAGCATCGGTAATGTTGCACCTGCCCGGCAGCCGAGGAGCCCGAACCAACGCCGCTTCCGGTGCCTGCAGACTCGCGGTGCTATGCCTTCTGTTGCACCCCAGTCGCCAGAGTGCCCTCAAAGGTCTTAGAAGACCGCTCAGACTTCTTCTCACCTGCTGCCGGGCTCTTCGCCTCCAGCCAGTCAGCAAGTCGTTTACGACGGTCCTTCATGGTCCGTACGGACATGTTCTTGCAGAAGGCACAGTCCTCCTTAACGTGCGACTTGTCTGAGTGCAGGCAGTAGAGACATCGAGAGTGCTCATCTTCCTTGAAGACGTTCTGTAGTCCACATCCTGGGCAGATCCTGAACAGCTTGGATCCAATGTGCGTCGAGTCTCCTTTGTCTTGAGCCATGTCCACAAGGGGTAGGCCTCAAAGATCTTCCGGAATCCTCCAAGAAGTGAAATTCGACAAAAACTCGCCCTTGAGGGGCGTAGAAATTTCCAAAACGGGTCCCCGTTAATCAGAAGATGAATCGGTGGAGCTTGAGGCTCGATTTGACTGAAAAAATAAGAGTAAACTCTTTGAAAAAACGCAACACGCAGTAAAAGCTCGAGAGCTAAGCACGAGGACTCCCAACACTTGAACGTGCAGTAAAAATCTGAAGATGGCTGCCAGAGGAGGGGCTTAGGTAGAGGGAAGCCATTGGCTGGGGGCAGAATGACCCAGAGACCAGTGATTGGTTATCAGTAGAAAGACAGTTCAGAAACTAAACAAACTGATTTTTTTCTTTACCAAGGATTCCCAGCCTGACGATGGGGAATATTCATGAGCATGTGAATACATGCCAGACCCCATGCTGGGGAACTGAAACTTTGAAAGAGTTGTTCCCCCGGTGGATGACTGAGGTTTTTTAGAAAGGGAAGGCAGTAACCCAGAGCAACTGTTTCCAATGCCCATGCATCTGAGGTAATAGCCTGCCATTCTGTCAGATGCTGCGACAGCCACAAGACTGCAGTGGGAGGCAGACTAAGTCCTCAGAGAGGTTTAGGGTGACGGACACAGTGGCTGATGGTGAAGTCGTCGCTGCTGAGGCTGTCTTAGTACCCCTTCCCCATCCACCATGGGGGGGGATCTTCTTTGGCCTCTTTGAACTGACTGTCCTCTGCCTCTTCCAAACGTGGAGTAGTGACGAAAGGACCTACCCCTCCAGGGCGCGCCTGTGGGGCGATCTGGAGGTTGTCTAATCGCAGTACCAAGGGATTTGGCTGATGCCTTTGAAGTCTGCAGTTTCTCCAAACTCATCAGCCTTGCTACCAAACAAATGTGTGCTGTCAAAGGGCACGTTGAGCAGTCTGAATTGTACGTCTGGAGCAAATCCTGACTTTCTCAACCAGGCAAACCTGTGCATAACTGTACTAGCCGCCATTGCTCTGCTGATACGGTCAGCGGAGTTGAGACCAGTCTGGAGGGATTCACACATAGCGTCCTTTCCATCCTTGACTGTTTAAAAACATGTCTCGTTCTTCCCCTTCCAGGATATGGCCAGTCGCCATGGATATACACTCCCAAAAGGGTATGAGTGAACCTAGCCAACGTGCACATGGCATTTGCTGACTTCAGGGCCATACTTCCAGCCGAAAAAACTTTTAGGGCTAGAGCGTTGTAATGCTCATCATCCCTATCAGGAGGGATGGTAGGGTAGGCATTTTATCTAGTGGTTGAGGTGGTAGCTTGTAATACCAGACACTCTGGAGTTGGGTCAGGTTTGTGTTAACAGCCGGATTGAGTTCAGGCACCTCCCAATTGGTAGCAACATGCTTTTGCAAAGCTGCATGGAACAAAACAATTGGGTCTTTCTGAGGTCCCCTGTCGAGAATGTCAGTTAGGCCATCTTGTTTGAAAACTGGACTTGGTCTAGCCCATCCCATATATTTAACCACCCTTGACAACAATTGCCTGTAGGTAACCTCTGCATGATCAGATGGCTCTGGTGAGTTGTCCAAACCACTGGCATCATGCAGGCAGTCTTGAAGATCCTTTATTCTGGATTCTTCAGAAATAAGGGCCTCGGGAACTGATGACATACCATACTGGAGGCCAAAAGGTCTAGATTCATCCGATGATGGCTCTGCGTCCTCAAATAGAGGAAAGAGACTGGAAAAAGTCAGCCCTAGGTAAAGGGGTATACATTTTCTCCATAGTACCCAATGGTGTCATAATATTTGTTGACAAAGGTGCCAAAATTGCCAAACGAGTGACGTGGAGGGCTTTGGATGGTTGCGTCAACGACTTTGACGCTAGTAGCATCGAGGAGCTCAAAGCCCGATGTGTCGATGACTTTTCATTGGTTTTTGGCGCCAATGGCGTCAATGAAAAGTCTTTCGGCACCAATGGGCATATGACTCGTTTCGGAGAGGAACTCTAAGACGAAGATGGCGACCAATGGCGCTGTTTCTTCGAATGTCTTGACAATGACCAATGGTGGGAACCACTTTGTGATCGGGATCGCTTACTTTTCTTACAGTGATGAGAAACAGCTCTCGTCTTGTCCGAAGTCTGTCTTTTCGACGGAGTCAATGGAAACTTGCGGCAGGTAGGATCTATAAATCCCCCTCTGTGCTCTCTCAGGGTTTTCAACGTCATGGACAGGCAGTCCTCACACTCCGATGAAGGATTAGCGGATCCCAGACGCCACAAGCATATTCCGTGGGGGTCCGTAATGGACATCTTCGAACCGCAGTCACAGCATTTTGTTAATCCAGACTTCAGAGTAGAAGACGCCAATGACTAAGCCATTTTTTGAAGATTTTCTCAACGATTTCTATTAATAAAGGAATGAAGCGTACCGTATCCGAAGCGGTAGCGCGGAAAAACGGAACTGAAACCAACGGACATTGCACGCGCTATATATATCTTCAGTGACGTCGACATCAAGACGGAGGCCTCCGTGGTACATCGAGTCGATGTGTAACGCCCTCTGCTGAATTTCTTTTACGAAGCAGCCAAGCTGGCTATTGGAAATATCATAAGATAAGGAATATGTGGGAGGACACACTCCATTTGAAAGTATATTATGCGGTTTGGTCCATGAGCAAACAGCTTAGATGAGGCGTCGGACATTGCCAGCATTCTATAATTACAGGGGTTGTCACATGCTCCTTTTTTAAAAATAGGGATAAGGATGGAGGCCATCCATCTAGTCGGTATAATACCAGTGTTTACTATTGAAGTAAATAGCATTGAGAAAAATATTTGACCAAAATTGGGGGGGTTTTGTTTATAAATCAAATTGGGGATACAGTCCAGACCTGCCGCTTTAGAGGGTTTCAATTTGTATATTATTTTCTCTACATATTCCTGGCACCATTCAGATAAAATATCAGAACCGACAAATTCTTTGGCCACCCTATCATTTATATCTTTAGTCTCCCTATAGTGGTTTGATCCTGCATGTTTAATACAGATCTTCTTGGTTATAAAGTTTATTTCCTTTTTATCCATATTATGTGAATCAACATAGTTATTGTACAATGGCCAGAATCTGTGTTCATCTGTATTCATCAGCATGCTGGGCAGTTGAAACCATCTCAGCGACCCTTTCAATGCCTTATGTCGTTTAACAAAGTTTTTTTAATTTAGTTCTTAAATTTCTTAGTGGTTTCCATTTATTATATCAGTGCACTGGCTTCTCTTAACCCCAGTTATTTCCTTGTTAAGCCTCTTTTTTTCAGTCGCGATTACAAAATCATAATTTTTTCTCTTTATAATAGTTTTATCACTGTGTCTAGTTTCTACTTCATGAATACAGAGTTGGCTTTATGACAAATACTGGAGAACTTCGAAGCCCACGTTTACAGTCGGTAACATCCCAGTCTGTACATTCTCAAAAAAGGTGACATACCATTCCATGTCCTCAACGGACCCATATATTCTATTTCCCCTCAAACTTACTCTGTGACCAGTTGCCCACCTTACATTTTCGTTCATTTTTGCGGCATCTAATTGGATACCAAACTTTAGAACAACATGGTCACTCAAATAAGTGGGTGTAAGACTAAGTGGTCAAAATGAGTCAATCATTGTATTGGGGAAAGAGACAGTCCATTCATGAGCTAGATTTCCTAGCTGACATGCACCTCTGTCCTCCTCTTCCCTACTAATAAACAATTGACAATCTTGGAGAATCGTCGCTCCCCATTGATTCATCATAAAAGGGAAGATCTCATTAGTTCTCTTTGATGCTGATGTAAATCGGTTATAGTTTAGGTCATCTACGATGATGTAGAGAGGATCAACCTTTCCCTTGTCAAGTTCTCAATTAGGTTACCCAGGTCTTTTCTGATATCATGTGAATAAACATAATTTGGAGGATTGTATACGTTTATTATAAGGATTGTGGAGAACTTTCCCTTGATGTGTAGTTCAAGCTTGGCCATCAATATGCAAAGATGAGTTTCCATATCAGCGCAAGCATTCATAGTTAAATGGTGCTTAGCCCCCACAATCAGTCAACCTGCAATTACATGTTTTGCTTTTTTTTGCAAGATTCTATATCCATCCAACACAAAGTCTCTACAGAGGCAAGTCTCTTGGAGAGCAAATATGTTAGAACTTAATAGAATGTCCATGCCCTCATTTCTTAAGACAAATGAGTGGAATCACCTTGAGTTCCACAATATTACATTTAATTCCTCTTGCCACTCAACCATAGGTCATTCAATGATCACACAACCATCATCTGGATAGTACAGCGAGTTGGTATTCAAAATATTCGTCCCTTTTCCTTTGAGTTCACCAACTATTCTAAGGACCAGTTCATCAATGCTTATTTGCCCCTGGCTTGCATCAGTGCTCCTAGGGTTAGTTAATTTACTTGCTTGGAATTTCGCTGCCTCATTTTTTAAATAGGTGTGAACTCGTATCCTGTCTTGCTGAATGTTTCAGCATGCAATAATATGCACACACAAACAATAGGTGAAACCATGTGCAATATAGCCCAATTAGGTTCACTACTAGCTCTGGGGATTTCAACTCAAGTAAACTCCTGAGAGGAGATGGCATTCAGTTCTTTTACTTGGTGGATCAATTCCAGATTTTTCGTCCTATTAAGGACGCGACTATTAGAGTTGGCATAAGTTTCCACCATTTTAATTGTTTAATGCATTAGAGGAAAATGCGTCCTTTAATCCAGAGGCGTAGGTAGCCTTACTCTCCCATGGTTCAACTTGTGACTGGTCCACCCCTTCCATTTCACACAAATCATCAAACCCATTAGTTTGTTTTAGCCTCTTCATCAAATTCAGAGTCATCATTACTTTTAGACCGTTCCCTGAATTGAACCCTGTTCTTGTGGGCAGGTCTCCTGGTTATTACCCTTCCTTTTATTGTCAGCCCTAGTTTAAAGGTTGTATTTTTAGGTAGCGTGGCCATTTGTTTTAATCAGGGACCTCGTTGACCAGTTGAAACTTCTCCTTTAGCTCTTCACACCTAAATGTTGTTCGTGTGGTATCAGCTTAGGCGAACTATGATCTCCTTGCTTTATTATTTGTACCCTTTTTTTTACTCATTATACAGTCTGTTTTTCCAATAAACCCTTATGGGAGATTTCGCAATGATAGACCCTGGCTGAACAATCTCACATACGGCCTTGGGGAGGTGGGGGAGGGTAGCACAAGACACATTGTGAACCGCAAGTATAGAGTCATAACATTTACAACTGGTGCCACTTTGGCGATCTATCTCTATGTAATGATTTTTGATTTCCTGATTTAATAGCAGTGGGGGACTAGGAGGGGGGCACTTTCTCCAAGGGTTTAGAGATGTTGAGAATCACGTCCACCAATCTGGTAAAGCCATCTTTCATTATGTGTTGTTTGTAAATAGAGTTACATATTGTAAATAATGCTTTTAATATCTTTACATTTTCTAGTTCTCTAATTGAATCCTCATCAGAAGTATCTGAAGATGAATAGGATTCATTTGCCCTTTTAGGGGAAGACGCGTACACTTGTCCGCTATTTCCTCCAAGTCAGGCGTTTTCTCTGGATTGGTGGCCATAATTTCAACATGAGGTGGAAGGGCTTGGGGTGCGTGTGTTGTTGATTCAACCCCCATACTTATTTTTCAAGTTTATCACCATATTCAACAAAGAATTTTTATCAATAGGCTCCATACCACTATTGTCGATGCTAGTACTGGGCCCATGCAAATCCGCCACTGTTAAATTTGATGGTTCTGTGGTGGTATTAACTGGTTTGAGATAAGTAGTGAGCCTGTCTTGACCCATATGCAGTGCACCACGCTTATCCCATAAGCTTCAACCACTGAAAGGGACACCCCATCAAGTGTTTAGTTTACTGATTTTATCATTGATTCTCTTCCTTTTTATTATTGCTCTCTTACTATTAGCCACACCTGTTTGTCGCTTGCATACCTGCTTCACATCAATCCTAAATTGATATTTTCTTTAAATTGCGGGCATGATCGTTAACACAGGAGTAGTTGTGCAAATGGGAGACTTTAAAAATGGCCACCTCGTGTAGGTTAGCTTAACAGTGTCAACGGCCACCACCCACACAAACTGCTTGGCGGTCCATGTGGATGAACAAGTGACCTGCTTTAGTCACACGCACTTACCAGCTCTGGTAGATATATCCAGAGACTCACTCCCAACACAGTCAACCCCCAACCCCCAACCCCCCCCCCCCTCCCCAACAGCACTCACTGTGCACTCCTTGGTGCGCGTGGCTGCCCAATTTGTATTGCTTTCTAGGATTTAGGAGCCATGGCCAAACAAAGTTAGAGTGAGTTAAAAGTCCAAAATAATGTCCACAATGAAGACTCATTCCGTGAATGTAGCTTTCTTACACCAGTAGGCGGGTAATTCTCTTCCAGCCAACAGCACTCACTGTACACTCCTTGGTGCACACCAGACCACTAGTAATGGACATAAGCCTTTAACGAAGAGATTCAACAGAATGAACAAACTAGGGCCAGAAGGTGGTCTACTTTTAAAAAAACTATTTATTGCATTTGCCACCATAACAAAAACAAAAAAAACATTCCCCAAATAGAACGGCTCCTAACAAAGGCAGGCTTCCCTCATTCCCCCCTCCACTCCGAGTGTCCCAGGCTATATTAGTTATTCCGACTGAACCCAGTCTCTAGATGCGGGATGTTGTTCCAGTGTACAAGTGGCCCTGACCATGCTGTGTTTGTTTATGGCCTGTGCTTTTTCTGAATTCCCCGATACCCCTTCTCCGTCATTCATGTCACCAAGTAAGTCCTTTTATCCATATCCTTTGGCCTTTAGCTAAGAAATCCCTGTGCCTATCTATTCAAGGGATTGGCAGTGATCCATGTCCTCCATCCATTGAGCTCTAGACAGGGTAGCATCTATTTCCCCCATTTGGTCGCCAGGTCTCTTAGCTACCATACGTGCAGAAGAGATCAGACACTTTTGTCATGCTCCCCTCCATATCACCCCAGATGTGTAGGGATGCAAAATTGGGCCGTTTCAGGATCGAGCGGCCCACTACTGTGGATATTGTTGTCAATATCCTTTCCGAGTATTTTGAGACCTTGGGGCATTCCCATAACAAATGGCAGAAGGTACCCGTGTTCCTACTGCACTTCAGACATCTGGAGTCTGAGATTCTCCCAGTTTTTTTAAGCATATCCCTAGAGTAGTAAATCCTGTGAAAGATTTTGTATTGTACCATCCTCAGCCTCAGACATATTCGCCTCCCTCACTGCCACTTGGACCCTTGATCCAATCCTCCTCCTCCATTGTCCCAAAGTCTGTCTCCCATCTCAATTTGAGAATCGTAAGTGGGGACTAGGAAAGAGGGGGGTAAAATGGTTTATCACTTAGTATAATGTAGAGGTAGCATTCCTCTCTTTTCGGTCAGGCAGCAGATTAATTTCTTGGGAAGGAAGGGGTGTTCTGGTGGGGGGTAACTCTTTTCCACCCGGACTGCCATAGAGTATCTCACGTGGGAATCTGCCACTCAAACAGAACTCTAGCTTCATGTGTGCTTGCGTTTCCTTCCCATGGATCCATGTGCTGGCCGCCACCAATTGTGAGAAGGCTCTCTATCGATACATCAAAAACACATTTTATGGAAAAATCAATTGATGTCAAAATTTGCAAGTGATAACTGACTCTTGGCAAGTATGAAATGGTGAGGTCGCTGTACATGCAAGAAGTTCATTTCGATGCCTCGCTAGTAGCCTGCAACTTGAAATGTTTGTCCCTTCACAAAGATGAAAATCTGTTAGATAGCTCATATAAGTTGAGCTAACAGTTTATTCCAACCGTTGTTCATGTATAACCAATATATCTTGCAGGATAGAAGTAGATTTCTCAGCGTATCTGGGAATACAGGTGATTTTATGAAATAGTTTTAGCATTCAAATTGGGGAGGACAACTTCTATTTACCATTAACGTAAAACATTATGCACATGCATTCCACATATCGAGGAATGGAAATGGTTCAAAGTCTTAATTTACATTGTCAATTAACGAATAACCAATTACTTCACTCCACAGTTCATAGGGTTCCCGCTTTCGGCACATTGCGTATGTGCTGCACTAACCCCACTGGTCTTTCACACATTTCTCTTTGGTGTGCTGTGCCTCCACCCACATCTTCGACATTCTCTTTTAAAGGGGATCCCCCCCACCTTTAGTGTTCCCATGTCCAGTCACAACCCAATTCCACTCACCTGATTATGCGCCCTGTTTGTTCCGACACTTTAGTCTCTTCCAATTGATCTGTTCTTTTCCATATCGACCAAATTCCAGCCTCTTTACCTCCCACTCCCTACCTCTTTCCAGCCCCCTCCACTTTTAAGACTTACGTGCCCCTGCAAGCCACAAGACAAAGCTGCGGCAGTGAATGCCTGCGATGCAAACAGTAGCGTGGGCAAGGCGCATCTCGTGTCTCCGTTCATACATATTTATCACAATTGCTTTAGATGTAAACATGAGAGTCAAGTTATGCTGTATATTCGGCATGAACGGTCCTGTGGAATTTGCTGTGTTGATCACACAGGCAGGAACATAAGACCTCAGGGGTCTGTGTCGAGATAAGGTTGAGGGACCTCCACCAAGTCACCAACAAATAGTGTGTCATTATGTGGACAACAAACAGGCAAATGCAGATAACATTTCAAATATTGGAAGGAGTGAGAACACCGCCAAGCCCCTTTGCAGGGAAAAAATAAAATAAAAAATAAAACAACTAAATAGTATGTAAAAGAAGGAGATAGATTAGGGAACAAGTGTCTAGAAGCCACATACCTTTTATACTAACCCTCGTAATATAGATCACACCTAGGAAGTACATAAGGAAGGTTAGATAGATAGAGAAGGCAATCGTCTTTAGACCGTCAAGGCAGAAAAGTAGAGAATAGGGGGTAAACAGGCAATAGATACTAACCGGGGGGGAATAGGGATAACTGGGTTAGGGAGGAGCTTGTTTTCTCTAGACGAGAGGGACGGTTCTTTAGAGTCCCATTCAACAACTTTAATTAAAAAAAACACACCTTGTCTCTAGGAATTGGTGTGCTATTCAGGTGGTCTGTGAGATACGTTCCAGGGTAGACACTAGGTTTGGTCAGGCCGTCCTGCATTACCTGTCTGCCTCAGTTTAAGTAGATTCCTCCTCATGATTTGGTTCATACTATACACATCTCCCATGGAAAGTGGGGCAGGACATAGGAGTAAGAGACGGTTAAGTCACTGTAGGGACTACTGTATTCATAGTCACTAGTACACACACCTCTGTAAATCTGACCCCTTGTTGCATCGACTAGTGTACCAAGGACTGACACTCCCTTGCGTGTGCAAGGATATTTTGTGGTGCACAAAAGTTCTGGCCCTGTCCCAATTGTACAGTGGCATAGGTATGAAGGCCAGGGGGCTATATACTGGGAGTACAGTAGTCACTATGGGGAATACCTAATTCTTAGTCACTTTCTCTGTCTAGCCGTGCCTTATATATCTCCAAACAATCATGCCATGGTGGTGGGTGCCTTGGTTAATTCCTGCCTGGACCATGGGAATGCCCTTGGCTGTCCCGAAAGGCAAACGATTAGGCTCCAGAAAGCTCAGAATGCGGCAGTGGGGACAATTTTTAATGCCTCTAAATCTACTCACATTTCACCTCCTTAGGTCCCTTCATTGGCTTCCTGTGAATGAAAGAATGTAACTCCAAATTCTTTGTCTGGTTTTAAATGGACCCATGGGCTCGTCCCGGCATGCCTATCCCAGAAGCTTAATCGATCATCCAACTCAACACTTAGATCTGCAGATAAGTTTCTTCTTAGGATGCCCGACCCCACCCCCTTCTGTGTCAAGAGGAGAACAGCACTTTGTAGTTTATGGCCCAGTCTCTGGAATTTGCTTCCTTTGGAACTTCACACTATCCCTGAAATGTTTCAATTCTGCAAAAGGTTAAAAACCTTTTGTTTAAAAGGTAGTGTTTTTCTTGATTGTAAGCGAGCAGTAGGATTTTCTTTCCGTATTCCATCTGCGCCCAAATGCAGTTAAGTCTGCCAGGTATAGCGTGCTAGAAAACTTTCAAAAGCAAACAAGCTTTGTGTCGCTCCTCGTATGCCATTTTTTCCTCATCAGTACTCTAATGCAATAGTTTTGGGCGATAGGTGGCGCTAAAGTGCCACCAATAGCCCAAACTAAAAATAGCAGGTTCTAGGCGGTATGGGGATGGACAAATACAGAAGCACACACATACATAGGGGTGCACTCGTAATGACCATCTCGTCAGAAAATACACATTGTGGGGCGCTGTTGCGCACAAGGAAAACGGCTGCCCGATTTCGGAGCTCCTGCTCCACCGAGACATCCTATGCTAATTTATCCTTTCAGAGGCTGCCTGAGAAGTTGGAAAGCTGTGCTACCAATGGCCCAGACATCGGAGCACATTCAGAGAAAATCCTGATCAGCTGCGACCCATATTCGCCAAGATATGGCCGTGGTGAGATTGACCGACACCCAGCACTGAGGCGATCAGGCGAATAGAACCGGGCAGATTCACCCCTTGGGCGGGGATGCAGAGGGACTGCAGGCCGCAGGTGGGAGGAGCCTGCAACTGCGGCTCGCGCCTAAACCCAATATACGGGTGTTGGTTGTGCCAAGCCGGGAAGACGGCTGCGACCGACACCAACTAATGGACCCCATGCATGATCGAGATCCGTGGGGTGCTCCGGCTGATAGACAGCGGAAAACGCCTTTTGCCCTCCCGGACACTAATCTGATGAGATCCTGCAGCAAATCCCCAGGTGGCGCAACGGGTGCTGCGGCTCTCTGGAGGCAGCGCAACACGTGCACGCCACCACAAGTAAGAGGCCGAGAGTTGGTGGGGAAGATGTGGAGCAGAGTGTGGCGGGCTTAACCCCGACTGTATGCGGAGCTCGATGCTCGTCATGGCTCCCGCCCAGGCCCATGCTCGGCCTCGCGGCTGGAGCGGCTGCGTGTGTTACTGACCGGAGAGGATGGCCGTCGCCTGTGCCTGTGATGAGGGATGCTAACAGGGCGTAGGTCCTGTGAACACAGATCCGCAATCCGGAGGGACACTAACCTTCAAATATTCAAGAGCCCGCCGAACGTTGGCGCTCCGCGAGCTATACAATATCCTGACCCGAGACGGACTATATAGCCCAGAGCCTACTGGGCAGTGGGACACGGACCCCCGTGCCAGGCGCACGTGGTGCGGCTGGCCCTCAAGGGCCTAGTGGGGGTGATTTGATGCGCTCATCATAGTTTTAAGGGGCGCTGACGCCTTCGATTGTTTACTGGAGGGATACCACACTGCTCTTCTGCACCTAATATATTACTGCCTCTTGATCATCGGGAGGCGCGCAGAGACTGCCCCCACGGCCGTTTATTGATAAAAGGAAAGCACCTGATGCACACATAGGCTCCGCAAGCTAAGACGGAACTCAGGGCCACAAGACACTACGAACTGAATGCTACATATGTGGAAGGACACAGTCCATTCATGACCAACACGCCCTGAAGACCTAAAACACAGAGGTTTGCAGACATACATTGAACCCCATTCCTCACCGGCCAGATGAACCATATGGTGGCGGTGTGAACATTTATAGAAAATCATTGCCCTGAACATTGATAACAGTGAAATTGAAAGCAGTACACACTGCTCTGCGCCACAATGGGGGAACCAAATAAAGCAGGTAAAACATCTAAGACCCCTGGTAGCAAAAAGAAAGGGCCAATGGACACTTATATCAGCAGCCAAGGCCCGTAAAAAGATGGAGAATGCCAGGAGGGATGTTGGGCAACCCTGGGGTTGTGGAGGAATTACACATAGAAATTGCAGTTTTTTTTACTAACAATGTGGGATCAGTTGATAGGTACTCCACTGTCTGGGAATCCTTTAAGGTTTGGGCTAGGGGAACTTTGATATCCAAGTTCGTGGGTCTCCTGAAGGGGGTCCGAACTGAGTTAACTGAACTTAAGCTGGGGGAAATTGAAGACTTACACTCGCACACAAGACAAGGCAATATTGGCTGAAATTCAGACACGTCTTCAAGAATTTGGCAAGTTGGCCACTAGAGAAGCCCGCGATATGGCAGCACCGGTGCGAGCCCATAGATATGGGGATGGGAATAAAGCTGGGAGGACACTCTCCAATCTGCTCAAACAGGATAGGCAACCAAACGAGATTACGAGCATACAAACTTCACAAGGGGAGGTTCTTCTGGGTTAAGAGGGGATAAATAGTGAATTCGCTAAATTCTACCAAGACCTATATAGAAACAAAGATACCAAAACAGACACTGAAATTAAATCTTACCTAGAGGCACTTTCCATGCCAAAACTATGAGGAGGTCCGACTGGCGATGGAACAGCCTGTGACCGCTGAGGAAATCGCAGAGGCGGTTAAGGCATTGGCGTCGGGTACGGCTCCAGGGTCAGAAGGATTAGGCGCCGAATTCTATAAAGAGTTCCGCGAGGAGCTAGTAGCGGTGCTGTTGCAGGTATGGGAGGAAGCCCTTCAGAGCAATATACTATCCCCGACAATGAGAGAGGCTGTGATAACCATACTCCCTAAACCTTGTCGCCCACCCCAAGATACATCATCCTACAGGCCCCTTTCACTTATAAACACTGACACCAAGATATTTGCAAAAGAACTGGCCAATCGGCTCCTGACGGCAGTCCCGACACTTGTCCATCCCAACCAAAACGGGTTTATCCCCGCTAGATCCACGGCCCTTAATCTCCGTAGACTTTTTGGCATGATGGCACAGATAGACCCGGGAAGAAACGGAGTTGCCATATTCCTTGATGCCGAAAAAGCCTTTGATTCGGTGTCATGGGCTTACTTGTTAGCGGTACTGGAGGCATTCGGAATGGGCCCTAATTTTATTAGATATGTGAAACTGTTATACACGAAACCCGGTGCAAGAGTATTAACTAATCGATCCATCTCTGAATTATTCCTATTGGGGAGGGGCACCAGGCAAGGGTGACCATTCTCGTCTATATTATTTGCGCTGACCATAGAGCTAATGGCAATCACGATTAGACTTAGACACTCAGACAGGGGGATAAAGCTGAAGGGCTCTACCCAACTAATCTCCCTATACGTGGATGATAAGCTCCTATATGTTCGTGAACCAGAAAATATTGCACCCATCATGGTAGAGATTCAGGAATTTGCAGTTTACTCTGGGTATACTATAAATAATGCCAAATCTGAAATATTCCCACTTACACTGACAACCAAGTGTCCAGACACTTGGTGTGGACTTAAATGGTCCGAACAAACTATTAGATACCTGGGGATACTTGTCTCTAGGGATAGACATACACTATACACAGACAACCATGAAAACACGCTACACACTTTAAACACCAAACTACTGATGTGGGGACGCCTGCCGATCTCACTGCATGGCAGAGTTGCAGTTTTAAAAATGATAACCTTACCCAAATTGCTGTATTTTTTTGTGAATGTCCCTATATGGCTGGGACGGCCCTTCTTTGCCAGGCTTCGATCCATGGTGGTAACTTTTCTGTGAAGCGGGAAAACAGCAAGGATAGGGTGGGAAAAAATGACTGAACCATACTCCTCAGGCAGCATAGCAGCACCCGATTTTGAACTGTATTACTACGTTGCCCAAGCTGAATTTGCGAAATACTGGTACAGGGAGACAGATAGCCCGCCCAACACGTGGATAGAGGAATACACCACACACCCCACGAATATACAGTCTGTAATTTTCGATACACAATATAGAGATACATGCGATTACAACCCAGTGAGCTGCATGGTCGGGGCATGGAAGGCTATATGCAAAAGAGTGGGCTTGGAAAGCCCTTATAACCCAGGAGGTGTACCTCTGGAACTACCCGGGCATACCTCCAACACACGATAGCAGCCTACAGGAATCCTGGGATCCAAATTAAGAAATTAAACTGGGTGACATGTTCATTAACGGGAAATTCGCAACCTTAAATGACGTGTTGGGGGCATTGGGCGGGGGACCGCTTAAGACACTTCAATACTACCGCATGAGATCAGCTTTCCAGCAGCACTGGCCGCTCTTCCCAGATGAGCCCCTTACACAGCCATGTACACAGTTGGCAATGGCTGGGGATAGCCTGGGGATTTCTAAACTATATGCAGCGGTCCAAGCGCATACCTCTACGACAAACCAGGTCAAAGACAAGTGGGAGAGAGATCTACAGGCCCACATTGATGACAAAACCTGGTACTGGTACTTCTCGCTTACCAAAAGGGTATCATTAAATGCTGGCCTACGCTTAATCCAGTTTAAGATTTTAAATAAATAGACTACACTACACGCCGGCTAAGATTGCCAAGTTCACGCTGGATGGTTCGGGTGAATGTCCCAAATGTAGGAAACCTCAGGCGGGTGCATTCCACGTGTACTGGGGGTGTCCGGTAGTGGTGGGATTCTGGAGGGAGGTGGTGGAGATGCTAGAAGAAATTACACAGGTTCCCCCTAAACTAACCCCACAGAAATACCTGTTTGGTGACATAGGCAAGTGCTCTGAAAAAATCAGGAGACTGTTTAATATCGCATGTGCAGTGGCCAAAAAATGCATCTTACAAACTTGGAAAGGCACTGGTCCGCCGAACATGAAACATTTCCTTCGGGAACTAACATATGTAAACGAATCGGAAGAACAATTTGTCCTGACCCGGCCAGCTGCTAGCAGGCCCAAAGACATATGGGGCCCTTTCAGAATGTATTTATGCGGCATGGTTTCTGATGACGAGACTTCGTAATCTTTAATGTTCAAATGAGCTATGTGTCATAGTATTGTTGCAAACTGTGTGATGTGATAAGTGTTGTCTAACTTTTCTGACCACTAATAAAAAGAGTTTTTTTAAAAAAAGAAAGAAAATACACATTGTATCATACAAAATAACTACAACATCCTTTTTGGGGTTAAACAGGCCGCACTTTATTACAACATTCCTCAGAAATTATGACGGGACCACACCCATTCTACACCACAATCGGTTACCATGACCTTGACCCTAGCAGCCCAGCCGACCCGCCAGCTGCCTGTTTGGTCTTCTAGCTGTCTGAGCTGCTCCATGGTTAATTGCAGAATGCAAATGTCTATGGCCAGCCAGACAGTCCAATGCCCAAGCCTGGGCTAAAATTCCACCCAATGGGCAACCCGAGGGGCCACCGCCCCCCGCCTGCTTGGCCAGATGGACAAAGGTGAACCCCTCAACCCGGCAGCAAAATCAGAGTTCATCTAGTTCAACATTTGGCCATGGTCCAAACATTTTTCATAATCGATTGTGTAGGTCCCCATCAACAGTGCCAAAATGTGACATACAAATAACACAAATCATCAAACATAATTGTGGCAATTTCCCCAGATAATGGCTCGACAAAGACAGCCGCGGAATGGGGTGGGGTGGGCGTTTAAAAAACGTCTGTGCTGCGTGGGTGGCAGGAAAGGAGCCCCCTCTTATGGACACTGGATGCCAGGCAAGGACGGTGGTCCCCACCTTCTGCCGTCACGCCCCCTCCCACTGTTGCCCCCACAGAAGTTCCTGCTTGGCTCGTACAAAGGCCATATCATGGTCCCCGAGGCAGCCCCAAAATGCGCTGCCCTGATATGCCGCTTCCACACGCAAACCTTTCTTGACTGCCCATTGAAATGTTATTAAGTGATGCATAGCGCTCTCCAATACTCCGAGACCATCTGGCAAGCTGATGACGATTTTGTGGCTTGTAAACAAAACACGAACACAGCTCATTTCTACTATACATGTGAAAGATGGGAAATTCTGGTGAAAAATCATCACAGCTGGGTTCAACACAAACGACTCGACACATAGTTTACTGTTGCAGTGGTACATGGTAACTTGGCGTTAGTGAACCCTCCTTTTCGCATGAACCCCCACACTATTAAATGCATCACCCCCACTCACTCTCGCATACACCCTCTCATGAGCCCTGGCACACACTTGCACATACCTGCTCTCTTGCACTCGCCTTTGCCCAGTCTCTCACACCATCTGAGGCCTTTAGTTATGCGGACTAGATCGGGAGGATTTTGGAGAGCGGGGTGGGCACATGTTGGCACTCTTTCTCTCTCTCACACACACACACACACACACACACACACACACAAAAAATATGTTTGCATCAAAATACCCCGTTACGTGCCGCAATAACCTCGGGGAGGTCTGGCAAAGACTGGCGAAAGCATGGCTACATGTAGTAAGGATACATTTACACTTCTAGAACATACCTGTCCCCTCAAGACCGCTATCTGCTTGTGAAACTGTCCTCTGTCAAACCCAGCATCTTTCTGCAAGAGAAAAATTATTGCTAATATTACTCGAGCACTTGATTTTTTTGTTTCATCTACTCTTTCACATGAAATACATGCTGTGCGTTTTGTCAACAAAAAATCATAGCCACTACACAATCAGAACTGTTTTTTTTTTACAATTAACTTTTAGTGTGTGAAATGGTACCGTGTTAACGGTTTTAGAAGACCATGGGTAGATCGGATGCTGGCACCGGTTTGCATTCTGAGCGGGAGGGGGGTGGCATGAGGGTGTCAACTCCCCTTTCTGCTCTGTGGATTTGACCTGCTCCAGACTGTTGTAAATGGTGAGCAGAGAGCACTCTTCAGCAGGGCGGCTATACTTTAACAGAACTGTGCACCATTTATGGGTGCGTAACCATCACAACTCAGTAAGTCTGCACCACACTCTAGTGACACATTTGCCAGTCTATGCCCATTTGTTAGGAGGGTGTGTGCGGAGGAAGCCAGATAGTAGTATGGTGTGTACCACATCTCAATTTCATATGTAAGCTGTCAGCAGGAGTGCACGCTTTCCTTGCTGTGCGATTCAATATTTTTCTAGTCCTGCAAGCTCATTTCAGTGTTGTCAAATATAAAATTCTGTCCTCTTGAAGAGTTCTGGTATCATCGCAATAAACGTTCTGCAGTCCAGCAGAAAAGAACTTTCAGTAGGTCTTGATATTGTCCCATTTCAAGTACCGCAATCCTGAAGTGAAAGTATTTATTGCGCAGTTTCACTGCAGTCCTGCACCGAAGTGCTAGACTGACGACTTGTACCGTTATAAAGCTCCACAAACAAATGCAATTTTCAACAAACGCTCTCAAGCATTCCTTGCCATATTTGAGCAACACATTTTGCAACAGATCGTCCGATGTGCATGCTAAAATAGAACTCTCAAATAGCCTGCTCAAATACCAGAACCACTTTCAAAATAACCAATACCAAAAATTCCTGAATGTTAAAAAAAGGGGAAAAAATAAAAATAAAACAGTAAGGATACTTTATGCTGAGCTATGCGCTCGGAATCTAATATAAATAAAGCCACTTTGCTGTCCTATGTATATAGAGCTCAAAACAACTCGACAGTTCACATGTTAGGAGTGGAACACTGCATTCCCACTTGCTATTCAAAGAAACAGCCATAAGGATAGTCAAAGGTATGTCAGTGATTTATGAATTAAAAAACATAGTATTGCTTCATGAAATATAAAAGGTAGCCTACTTTTTTCGTAAGTTTGCCATAGCACCAAAGTGCTAATGTAACATTCCAAGATTATAATCGTAGCTACAGCAATTTATGATCCACCAAGTCAAAATCTATTCTGAAACCTTCCAATCAATACAAGGTGAACAGCCCAGGGGAAACATACAAGCTAGGAGTCTACACTTGCAAAGAGTGCTGATTTTAAGTATGATATGATAAGTCATTTATAACGCGGCTGTACACAAGTGTTTCTAGGCACAATAAGACAAGGGAGGGAAGTCCGAGTGAGGACAAAAACTATCTTACTAGACCTTGCATCATTCAGATCCTGCAACTGCAAGACGCAAAGTGCAGGGGGCAGGGAGAGGGCAAGTGCCAGGGGAAGGGAAGGGGGAAGTGCAATCAGGGAAGCAATGTTCTGAGTAAGTGCAAGGAGGCAGGGGACTGTAGGGTTCCAGATCCAGCCCCTAAGTGACCGGTAGGCCCGGAGGCAGTGCAGGGGCTACTGGTCAAGGGGGTGGGGGGGGGGGGGGGAGAGGGGGAGAGCCTGGCACCTGTGAGACTCTGAGGGTAGCCAGGCAGTGCAGCACACAGGTTGGTCAGCAGGGCAGAGACAAAGCAGAAGTGAAGATTAAGGTCTTGAGCTGCTTCCAGAACTTCAGGAGGTCTGGCTAGGTTTGAGAGGGACAGGGAGGCCATTCCAGAGGGAGGCACCTGCAAAGGAGCGATCTCTACCCCAATCTCTGCCTGGAGAAGAGTCTGAACCTCAGAGTTTGCGCTGGTTCAAGATGTTTAGGAAGAGAAAGTTGTATTCAGTGCAGGCCACGGCCCCAGAAAGTCTTGTGGACGATATATAGGGCCTTGAACTCAATCCTTGCAGCCACCGGGAGCCAGTGGAGAGATCCGGTCCCTGGGCTTGAGGCCAAGGACAAGTCTTGCAGTCCTGTTCTGGATTAGTTGCAGAGGGAGGAGAGTAGAGGAAGGCAGATTGAGAAACAGGCGGTTGCAGTAGTTCAGCTTAGAGAGAACCAGGGCTCTTGAAACAGTGATCTTCTGGGGGAAGTGAGGAAAGGAAGAATGGCTCTGAGGAAATGCAGCTGGTAGTGGGCCTTCTTGGCAAGAGGTACCAAACACCACCCATACCAGTCAGTCTGTAGAGCATGTGCAAATTATCCAACCCTGACCTAGAACACCTAATTTGCATAGAATGCGACCAAAACAGGGCAGTGCTTTGGACTGAATAAAGAGGCATGAAAACACAAACACAGAGGTTAGCAACAGTTTGTGTAGTTGAAGTTTCCAGGATCAAGAATGCAACATTTTAAAATAAATTGTAATGGAACATACCTTGTAATCCGATGTAAAACGAGCACAATAAGAGACTCACCTTAAATAGCTCATACAGGTCCTCCTCTAGATCCTTAACAAAGTTTGGGTCAGAAATCTTTGGTAGTACAAGTTCTTTGATTTCTTGAGAAAAAGGAACTTTGGCCTGTGGCAGCCAGGCCCAGTAAAAAGGATCTACAGAAGTAAAAAAGAAAGAAAAGAAAAAACGAATGAAACAGTGAAAGCAGCATTGCACCCAAAACCGTTGCAAATGGGGAATCTTCAAAGAAATGAAAGTACAACAAACATTTCGTAGATGAACAAGAGACTGGTGCTTTCTTAAATTGCAATCATGGGAGTAAAATGAGGGAGATTTGGATTGACAAGTATCCCATTTTGAACGGCTAAGCACGAACGTGATGTTGTAATGGTTAAATCGAAATCAAGGTACAGTTCAAGCATGCATACAATTACCCAACACAATTATGCTGCTAGGCTAATGCATGTGTGTAGTCGATTTGGGCTCACTGACCCACAGAGAAGTAGAACGCAGAAAGGTAGTCATTTAATGTTTGGTGGGTTGGCCAAATGCTCTAAATATTAAGGTTTTATTGCTCTTCTAGTTCTTTAGGACAGACATTGAACTTGAAATAACAAGAAACTGGTTTATGCATTCCAAGAGCTACTGGATGTTTCAAAAGGTGAGCCAGTTAGGGGGTAGAATGTCAATAGAGACCAACTTAAAACTCTAGGGCCAGCCCACTACCCCGTATATCTGAATGCACAGAAACAGGTGTCCCTTGCCCCAATACTACTCCCCTGTCCCTTGAACAAACAAAACTTATGCAGAGCATTTCGGGGACAAGAGCACTGACAGGAAGAAACACCAGAAAGAACCGTCAAGTCGCAAAGGTCCGTTGCTCCACAATCACAGATCCCATCTAGCAAAAACGATGACAGGTTCCACAGGGCAAACATGGCTGCAAAGAAAAAGTTAGAGTGGATGCAACTGGCTCCTTTTATACTGCCAGGTAATTACTACATAGGAGGAACGTACAGAGTGGCTATCCGGAGAGCATTCTTTAAAATCCTGCTAGACCTTAGCAAGTGCCACACCTAGATAGAACTGTGAACATTATCCTGCATCGCATCAAGAGATATTGTGAATGTTAGCACTCAGATACAACTGTGAACATTAGCCTGCGTCGCATCTAGATAGATTCGTAAATGCTAGCAAACTCTACACTTAAATAGAATTATGAACATTAGCGTGCATCGCATCCAGATATATTGTGAACGTTAGCAAGGGCCACACTTCGATAGAACTGTGAACATTATTAGCCTGCGTCACATCCACTCTGCAGGACTCTCAAATCTAGATGTAGCCTCCACCTTTGTTGTATGTTAAAAGACAATCTCTGCAGAACCTAAGCCTTTCTCCCATTATACAGGACTCTCAAGTATAGGTATGTCATTAATCTCTGTCTAATGTATCGGGAAAACGTAATGTATTGTGAAACCTGGGCCTCTCCCCTACTCTACAAAATTCCCAAACCTAGACGCTTAGCTAAATTGCAAAGATCAGCGGCGAGACATAACCCACTAACCCAAAAAATGCTCAAATTGTCTGCATATTTAACACATAAAAAAACCTACACAGCCACCCCTCGCACAGCAAACCGCACGCACTTCACAACACTGCAACAACACACACATAAGCCGCACCAACAGCACACAAGGACTGACATCGATCCGATACTCGCACCAAAGCTCAGCGCACGGTGTATACCGAACTGAAGCTGCCAACAGCACACCACTTCTCTCACTATCCTACTAACCCACCTTGCCTCCTCACTTACAGATCCGCCTGAGCGTCTGGGGACCAATTCCATTGGTGACGGTGCGTGGTATAAATACCTTTAACATTAGACCTGAAGGTCGAGTAACAGTTTACCTCCTCGAGAAATGCACTCAACCCATAGCAAAGGGGACACATTTTAACCGAGCTTTCTGTAAATGATGCACGTCACGGTGGGCGCACTTCATGTTTGGTGCACTGCTGCGCAGCTGCCACCCAGAGTCCAGCCACGCACAGTGAAAAGTATTTCACATTTACTGTAACCAAAGTTTATTTGCAGTAAATATCGAATAAAAGTTTCAAAACACCACATGGTTAGGTACCATGCAAATGGGACCCACCCTTCATAAGAACTACTGAAATATGCCAGGAGTTGAGTAGGTTTTAAAAGTCCTGGCCATAAACCAAAGATACTTCCCAGCTATAGTACTACTGGGAAATTAATGTCAGGTTACAAAGGGCCAAAACACTTAAATAAAAAATAAAATAAAAAAGTTAACAAGCAACAAAAAATAATGTTGCGAAGTTCTGATACAGCGGTCGTCAGCAATATCGAGGAGGCAGAGATTACTGAACCCAAGAGACAACCGAGATGCTGAGCAACATGAAAGCAAGCCGCACTGGCAGAGCCAGGCCCCACCAGACGCTCCCACATGCTGAACTAAGGTGAGGGGTGGATGAGACAGCAGGGAAAGGTACTGGACGAGATAAACGGAGCAGGTGGTCTGTGGCAGTGACGAGGAGACCGAGCTGCACTGAGAAGGGAAGCTATGCACTGGTGATAAGTAGAAGTAAAGGGGCAGTACTGGCGACCACTTGTTCCAGAGACCGAAGAAAAACTGATGCAACTCAGAGTGAGCCGGAAAAGGAAAAAAGGGGGCCATGGAATGAGGAGCTCCGATTCCTATACAGAAGGGCTCAGAAACCAGATCCGATAAAGAAATAGCTGAAACATGCTAGAAATAGAAGTCTATAGTCCCACTACCTCCGACAGAGGTGCTGTGAATTCGGACATGGGGAAAATAAAGACAACAGCATTGTGGGAACTGCAGACTACTTTATACATTCTGAGTGGGAGTGGGGTTTTTAAGTGCTGTTGCAATGGGGAAATTGAAGAATATATTCCCAATGCATCTGAAGGAAAGATTGCAAGCCCTGAACAAAGAAAACTGAAATACTATTGTACTGTGGGAGTTGAATCTCCCCCCCCTCCCCCCCGAACCCCCACATATCTAGATCTTAGAGCAAGGAATGACTAAAGGTGTACAGAGTCTCAAGTACAACAGTCCTGAAGAACCAGATGGTGAACAAAAGCCACCCATACCTGGGACTTCAACCCACTCCAGAAAGGGAGATTCCAAAGACTACAACCGATGCCAGAGACCACGCCAACATTTTGCTCCAAGACCACTTGACAATAAGAAGTTCAAATAATGAAAATACACGCCTGGACTAATTTAATCATGTATTACATGTTAATGTTAAAGGACATCTGTACCGCGCACTATCACCACCGGAGTGGTCTCCTGGCGGTTCTGAAAAGGAGGGGAGGATGAGTTAGTGGGACGAAGCAGGAAAAGTGCAAGAGAGCAGTGATGTGCTGTTGGCAGCCTCAGCCCGGTGGGTCCGTCGGCTGGACCTGGGGTGTTTGCGGCCGGTAGACGTCGTGTACTGTTGTGCACGACTATGTGTGTTTTTGTTTTGTTGTTGCAGTGTAGTGAAGTTTGTGCGGTTTGTTGTGCTGTAGGTTTGGTTGTGTTTGGTTTGGAGTTTGAGAGGTGTATGCAGAAAGGGAATTGTTAGTAGGGTTTGGAAGAACAGCTGCCACCCTCGAAAGGTAAAAAAAAAGCCTGCAGTATCATTAGTCTGTTCGAAACTGCGACCGAACAAGTTGCTGCCACAGGGCCAAATTCCATGAATCGCACACCTGTATACTAAAGCACCATTGGCACTTCTCAAATTATGATGCCTGTGGAGTCAAACAGCTGCCAGGCTGCCAAAAGCGTGGGCCACCACAAAACTCTTAGTGCAAGACAGTATAACCCAGAGACCCACATTTCTGAGCAAAAGGTCAACCTAAGTGCCATACCAACAAGGGCAAAGAACAGCATGTCCTCAAGTCCCATCGCTAGCAGGATACGTTTTTCAATCAAAGCAAATGCTGCACTCTTACATGGCAAACATGGGATACCAGATCTCAAGACACATGCAACTCATTACCATCCACTATTACCTATGGTGCGGTCTCAATATGTGGCCCTCGAGATGATTTGGACTTCAGCCTTAGCCAGCATAGGGATTGTTGAAGGATCATGCGAGTTGTAGTGTTGACCAAATGGCGGAAGGGTTAACAATCTGGTCCACTAAAAAGGGACTTCAAAAGAGAGATGAATGTTTTACAGAACATGACTTCCCAGGTATAGCGACAACCTAATCTCGAAATGCATAAAATTATGCTTGTTGATAAGGCCCATTAGGTAAAATTTAGTGCAGTCCAACTTGCGTGTTAACACAAGACCTCTCCTTGGTATTAGACCCACCTTTCAATATTGGCCTGCTTACCTCAAGAGGGGTAATGTGAGCTGTAGAGCTGTGCAATGAAACTTGTGAATACAAATACCCAAGTAAACACCCACTTAAAGTTATAATAAATTAAATATTTATCTATACACAAAGATATTTAAAGCATTCCTTAAAAAGCAGTAATGAATTGTAATACTAATCCCAAGTTAGGATTCAAGTCAAACAGTGAACAATAAAGCAGGTGAGTAATTCATTCACATGTTGCACATGTTCCAGCACCCGGAGGTGATGTCATTTGAGGTCAGTGTAGCAATTATATGGTATCACCTTTGCAATATTGAGTTTTTCAGGAAGGAAAGGTTAGAGTTAGATCAGAACAAACTGATAGGTTATAAGAACAGTTAGATTCTCCCAAAGGGGTGCAGGCAGTCAATTATCCCAGTATTAAAAAGTGTTTCAATATTTAAGACCTCAAGGGAACACGCACTGCCAAAGCCAATAGGTTCAGAAGGAGGCCTTTAGGGAGCCTGGACAGCCAAAGTCAATTGACAAAGTCAAAGTTCTGATACTCGCTTATAAAATGCTCGCATTGGGAATTGGACTTATATTTTTACTCCCTACAAATTCATTTTACTCCCAATTTTACAAAATAGAAAGTAAAATACTCCCACTTATATTTGTTGCAAAATGTTCCCTTATTTTGTCCCCTTCTCCGGTTAATATTGTATCATTTAAAATCTCTGAGGGAAATGTCAATTTCCATAAATGGGAGTTATGCCGCCTCAAGAGTATTGTGAATTAGAGTGGGGCATGATCTGATCAATGTATGGTTCCCACATCAATCTGTTCCATCAGTCCCACTATGTTCCATCCATCCCACTATTGTTGCGGACGCCCGAACAGAATCAACACATGAAAATGTTTGGTGAGCATGTGAATAAAAAGGGTGCCACCTGTCATTTCTCCATATAACATTCGCCACACGTATTTAAGATTTAATTGTTGCATTCTGGTTATTAAAGCTTTAGTTGGAGACACCGGTCCGCAACAGTTTCTAGCACTTCGGCCCTTTTGTGGGCCCCATGCCACATTTAAGTCACCTATTAATAAAATGTACCTGTGGAGAATATCTCCAGTGCGGCCAGTACCGGTTTGAATCCCGATCCCGTGCTTAGAAAACACTTGTTGGTATTAAGCAGGTTATAAAAGAACAATTATAAAAATCCCCATTTTAAAATTTAGCGAATATGTATTTACCGCCCATTATGTCCAAGATTTTTAAGTCCAGTAGGTCTGAAGGCTATAATGGATAACTGTTTTCCCCTACGCATTCGGCAGATGAACAAGGTACTTACCCCTGGTAACTGTTACCCCTGGTAATGTTCTTTCGACCGAATGTTCCCACGTATTCCTCATATTTTATTATCTTTTCCAGCTGCAGCGAAAACGTTTTTCGGCAGAGGGCGTTGTCCATCTATTCCGTCAACTCAATGTCCCTGGAGGGCCTCCATCACGCCCTCGAGGGAATATATTTATTCAGTGAAAAAACTTTGTTAAAGGGACGTTATGGTTAAGTTGCGCTACTAAAAACCTATGAAATTCAGTAAAAAAAACTTTGTTAAAAGGGACGTTATGGTTCCAAGTAAAACCGAAAAACCCTTGAAATTCGCCAGTTATGGTAAGCTAAGCAACCATAACTCGCGCCACCACTGTGCACTACTAAGCCTAACACCCAGGACATCAAAGATGACATCACAAATGTCATTGATGACATCACATGTCGGACTCTCCCTTTCTTCTTTTCCTGACATATCTAGGCCACATGATTTTCTTCAGTAACAGTCAGGAACTAAAAGTTGTAAATGTACTATATTCGTAGCCTTATCCTTCAAGTATGTTCTTACAGTAATTCCCTTATGGTCCAGTCATATCATATGAAACATATACATAGGGGAAGACACAACCTTGAAAAACAGCAATCCTTTTTGTGCATTAAAATCATCAGTAGATTTCTCAGCACTTTGATAGTTTTGATGTTTTTTTATTACTGTACTTTCCCTGCATATGCTCATATTTTTATCTGTTGTACTTACACTATTTTCCTTAGGGTCCAAACACATCATGTGATATATATAGATAGGGTAAGTAACAGCTTTGAAACAGAACAATCATTTCTCTGCATAAAGGTAATCAGTTAGGTTATGAACACTTTCTGCTACTATTGCTGTTTTTTTTCTTACTTCAATACCCTTGTATATATTCATATTTGTATGTGGTGTTGTCTCTTTGTGATTTCTCTATAATAATGTAATTATGTAGTAAGTGGGTTTTATTACCTACTTATCACAAGTTTCACTGTACGCAAAACTAATATGAAAACAGTTATCATTTCACTATTCAACATGGCAAGTTTATGAATATTGCATCTCCATCATGTATGCTGCACACAATGCCTATGTTTCTACATGAGTATCTTAGTTTACTGGATTGAAATTAATAATAGAATGCTATTTATATCAATGCATTGCTTAATGCACAGATTAGCACTTGATATTTATTCCAATAATCCTTGACACTTTTTATTAACATTACACTAAGAATCCCTTGTACAGACTTTTCATGAAAGGTAAATGCACATATGTCGTCATCAGTGATGTCATCAATGACATTTGTGATGTCATCTTTGATGTCCTGGCTGTTAGGCTTAGCAGTGCACGGTGGTGGCGCGAGTTATGGTTGCTTAGCTTACCATAACTGGTGAATTTCAAGGGTTTTTCGGTTTTACTTGGAACCATAACGTCCCTCTAACAAAAGGTTTTTACTGAATTTCATAGGTTTTTAGTAGCGCAACTTAATAATAACTTTGACTTTATGTACATGTAATATGGAACATACTGAACCCCTTCTACAGAACTTGATGTCCGCGAACTCTTTTAATGTCCGCGGACATGTTCGGAGAACAGTACCACTACCTAAAAACTCTGGGGGGGGTATGTTTGATTGTTATATCATAACAGGAACATTTAACAAATTCAAAAAGTAGCACACACACATTATATGTAGTAATACATAAGAAATGTAACCCATATATGTAACACACTAACCATTCATTTAAATACAATATGTTCTAAAATGGAATATACCAAAAGATAAATTGGCTTCCAACATAATTACCTCACAGACACTACAGAACTAAGAGCAAGACCAGACCTACAGAGTACTTAGAACATATCTTACCTGAAATAGTAAGTGTACTTCCTTTTACTCATATTTATAAACTTTCTGTATTAGATTAAAAAAAAATATATTATCTTTTTTTTCTCACAAAAATGTCTAGTACTCCGACTAGAGGAGCATTTCCCACATGAGGAAATGTCAGAAGATAGTGAAACTAATGGTAAACACTTTACAATATAAACCATTTAATTATTATTATTTTATATACATTTAACATATATATATTTTTTTTGTACAGAGCATTCCAAAATAGAAAATACCTCTGAAGAAACTGTTACGGATAACACTCTTGACAGCATAAAAGAAAAAAATGGATTTATTGCTGACCAATTTTAAAACTTTTGAAGATCATTTTAAAACAAAAACCTCCTACCATTGTCCCACATGTACTTGTCCCCCCTCACCATATCCCAGTCAATTATCCCCAAACCCTCTCCATAACCCAAAACGTTTTGATGAGACTTCCATCCCTTCTTCACCTGATACCAATCATGTTGAAACCCCCAATTCTCCTGTTTTTGTTTCCGTTTCTGCCTCACCTTCTCTATCATAAATTATTAATATATGTTAAATAAAGTTAAATTTGTATAGTGTCGTAATTAGTTTCAGTTTAAAAAATAAAAAAAAAACAACGTAGGTGTCCGCGGCAGCGCGGGTGTTCTGAAATGTTCGTAAATAAATGAAAATGGAGGCGTCCTGAAGAACACTATACCTGTCCGTACTGTTCGCTAGTAAGTTGAAACTGTTCTAGAACACATGCGGTGTCCAGAAATGTTCGTTTGACGTGTGACGCACTTTTAATTACTTCAGGACCCGAACAGTGTCCGTAGAACATCAACGCGCATGCGCAAACCAATGTCCGTGCATTTGGTGTCCTGCGGACAGCGGCTTCCTTCGCGAACATGTCCGCAAAGCGATCATGTGACCGCGCCCATGCTGATCAGGTGTTCTGAATGCGGACACTGCTTGTGTCCTCGAACAATTTAAAAGTACATTTTCAAGTAATCCACAATATCTCTCAATAAAAACTCACCATAGCACAAGTCCCACATACTAATCCTGAGATTCTACATACTTTTTGAAAGTTTTTGAATCTTTTTTGTGTTCGATCTGTCCGCGGACAGCGCGCATGTCTGCAAACCGCGTACAAGCACCCCTATAAAAGACCACGCCCTAGAGCTTATTCTCATTGTGTTTCTGGCTATTCTTCAGAGCACAGCCATTGCTCCTGCAACTTGCAGATTACACCATCATCGAGATGGCATCCATGGCTGCACCTGCTTCAGCACCACCCCACCCCCTCCACCACCAGCACCACCACCACCACCACCACCTTCCCAAGGGTCTGAAGAGGGGAACAGGAGTCAGGATGCAGTGGAGGAAGAAGAGGAGGAAGAAGAGGATGACGAGAATGAGGTAGAGGAAATCCCTACTACCCGCACTAGGCACGAGTCTTGGGTGTGGCGGTTGTTTACCATTCATGGGAATGGTCCTAAGGCTTGTGCAAACCGTGCCACCTGCAATGAGTGCAAAATGGTACTCCGTCGCGGGAGGCATGGTTCGTACAGCTTTGGGACCACTACCATGAAGCGACACCTAAGGTCATTTCACTCTGGGGCCATTCGCAAGGTGAGCGTAGTAGGTTGATTTCCTCTACTTCATCCTCCGTTTCTGATCCGCTGCTCGCTACCCAAATAAAACCCACTCTACATCTTCCTCTCTCAGCTCGCCCTTTCTTATCCCTGTGGTTGGTGTCCCCCTTTTACCCCCGTTTCCCCTTCTCTCCTATTGTGTCGTGTATAAAAAAACAAAAAAAATACAAAATAACAAAAATCAAAAATAATAAGGCTCTTTTCAGAGCCACCTTTCACAGTTAAAAAATAGAAGTGAAAATAAATGAAGAAGGGCCCTTTGTATTTTTTAGAAGTCCGCGGACATCTAAAAATGTGGGGTGCTACCCTATCATAACCATTGCAATTTTCTCTGGGAGGAAGTGGTGGCTCTGAAAAGAGCCTTTGGGGGGTGTTTGTATGTCAAAAATTATAAATACTCAACAGCTACTTCAAAATGGATGCTGTAATTCTAAAAAAGGTCGCAATGCATTTTGTACATTTCTCAGAAAAATCTGATTGCCAGCATAAGTAAGATGGACTCCATCTCTGCGAAAAATGTATGTACTACGAAACATAATATTTTCATTGTGAAAAGAGGACATGCCAAAATCTCTTAGAATGGCACAAACAGCCTTATTAACATTGCGCCTTGCTTTTTCCATTTGTGGACCAAATGAAGAAGAACAAAGCCACATTTGTCTCTGCGCAATACGTGAAAATATTACTTGAGAATTAGGAAACATGTCCATGACCTTCCCAAGTCCTTCTTTCATAGCAAATTGCAAAGAAATTCCAGACACATGTCCTAAACTGTTCCCTCCACAATGAATTACAATTATGTCTGGATGTTGCTCTGTCTCCAAAGTAGCACAGAGAGGTAGCAAGTCCAACCACTTCATTCCACGTACTCCATGCCAGTGTACTTCCACATGTGGAAATCCAAGATCTACAGCTACTCTACAGCTTTCTGCATGCTCCTTCAACCAATGTATCCACGAATCTCCCAAAATCCAAACAATCTGTTTTCTGAAACACACGGCCATAGCTATCTGTTGTTCTCTCAGCAAAAAGAGTATCTGAGAAACTCTCCCCTGGCACAACACACCCACTAAACTTTCCTGACCAATCCCTTTCAGTGCTCATTCTCATTTGCATGACTTCTGAACCCAGAAATCCCCGGATAAAACACCCGATGTCCGCGGACATATCGTAACATGAACAGCCCTTCTACCATTTCCACTTCACTCTCTGTGCCATTCCCTCATTGGATGTAGCTAAGAAGTCACATGACCATCCACCAATCACATTGAAGACCTCTACATTCAACGGCATCATCATAGATCAGCACTGCAAATGTACTGTGAATCTCTCGGAGTACAAGTGTCATATCATTGGCAAGCACCATCTACAAGAAATACTGTACAAGTCTCCAAGATTTCTACTTGCAGCTCCATGCATATCCATATGCATGAACACAAACTACAGGTATGCATATTTTCTGTACAGTACATGAACACATTTTCTTTTTTTTTCAATTTTATTGGTTTTTCAAGGCAACAAAGCATTAATACAAACAATGGCAACCGGGCACCGGCCCGAGCCAACTCCGATTAGAAAAACTCTGCTGTTTACACACTACCTCCCCCATCCCGCACAAGACCCCTAACGATGAGGCACACGATCCACATCTCCATGAGTAAACGTTTCGGGCAGATCCAACCGGGCATACAAGGAATTAACATAAATGTACTTTACTTGAGGAAGTGCAAAGAGTCTCCTACCACAATCCGTTTTCGGGCCGGGTGGGGTACATCAGCTAGGCTCCCGTATCGTCCTCAACATTGGCAAACGCTTCCATAAATTGCAGCCAATCTGTCTCAACCTGCGTGCAGGAGCCGTGTAATGCTGATGTTAGTCTCTCCATGAAATAAATGTCTTTGGCCACCAACACCCATTCCCTCTTCGAGGGGAGGGATGCTCTCCTCCAAGTCCTGGCCCGTACAGCTCTGGCTGCCAATAGCAAGAAGTGTGTCAGGTCCGGGAGTTTCTCCCAGTGGTTGTCCCTGTAGCGGAGGCCAAATATCAATAACAATGGGTCTGATGGGTAAGCCCCCTCTCCCGCCTCCTCGAGCCAGCTGAGCACTTCTGACCAATAGACTTGTACTTTCCTGCAGGACCACCACATATGCCAGTAGTCAGCTCTTTCCCCACATCCGTGCCAACACAACGGGACAGTGTCTGGGAACATCCTAGAGAGGGAGATCGGGTAGTACTGCCATCTGTGGAGAAGCTTGATGGCGTGGGACTTGTACTGGCATGAGATAGAAGTCTTAAATGCCCTGCTACATAGCCTCCCGCAGAGCCCGTCCCCGATGGTGCAGCCCAAGTCCCTCTCCCATTTCCCTCTAAGGCTCTCTCGCGGGAGGTTAACAGTGCTCAGTAAAGGAGGGAGATGAGGTCCTTCATTTCTGTGTGGGAGTCGAAGATTTTTTCAACCGGGGTCAGCCCTCTTTGTAAGCATGATTTTAGTTTAGGTTTCATTAGGACGCCCTTAAGGCGCAGGTATAAGAGCGGGAAGAGCCTGCCGATTCCCAGAGCCACTTCGAGTTCCTGGATACTTATGAAAGTGTCTTCCCTTACCAATTGGCCTACTCTACACAGGCCCGCGTCACACCATGACTGATAGTGTTCGTGGCCCGGAATTTCTTCGAGGACTGGCGTTGACCAGATGTGGCTCAGAGGAGAGGGCCATGTGGCGACTTTCTCGCTAGAGCCTTTCCCTGCTAGTGCTTTCCACATTGTGCCCAGTATTGGGTGGTCCCCAATTCTTTTGGGGAGCTTTTTCAGTGGGACCCATAGCCATTCCCCCACCGTGACTGGGCGCAGGTAGAAATGTTCAATGTATACCCATTGTTTATTTGTGTCCTCTCTAAGGTGGGGAGCCAGGGCCCTAAGTTGGGCTGCTCTACGGTAGGCATTAAGGTCCGGGAGGGCGACCCCTACTCTATCCTTGGGGAGGGTGAGAGTCTCGTACCCAATCCTATGTCTCTGGCCCTGCCATATGAACTTCACTATGCGCCTCTTGGCTTCTCTAAGGTATGATTCAGGAGCCTCCAAAGGGAGCATTTGGAGGACGTACAACACCCTGGGGAGCAAATTCATTTTTATGGCGTTTATTCTTCCCATCCAGGAAATCTGCCCCTTCCCCCAAGCCTCGATGTCCCTGACTAGTTTGTCAAAGAGCGGGGGGTAGTTTGCCTGGCCTATATCCCCGTCGGGACGGACTATGTTGATCCCCAAGTATTTTATCTCCTCCGAACAGATTCGGAGGCCCAGTGGGACGAGTTCCACAAGGTCTCTATCCGCATCAGGTGAGAAGGGAAAGATCATGGACTTGCTGACGTTTACCTTGAACCCGGAGATTTGGCCAAACTTTTGAATCACCTGCAAAGCGGCTGGGACCCACCTTGCCCGGTCCCGCAGGTGGAGCAGGATGTTGTCTGCATAGAGGCCTAATTTGAAGGTGCGTTCGCCCACCTCAGTTCCTCTCACCATTGAGGCCCCCCTGAGGTACTCCGCCAGAATCTCCATTGTCATGGCGAGGAGGAGAGGGGAAAGGGTGCAACCCTGCCTGACAGACGCCCGTTGACTGTAACTCTGGCGGTAGGTGACACATATAGGGCCTTGACGGCTTGTTTAATCCCCGCCCCGAAGCCCAGCTTCTCGAGTACCCCTTGAAGGAATCCCCAGTCAACCCGATCTAACGCCTTCTCGGCATCAATGGACACCAGGACGGGGTTCCCACCCTTCGGTGCTGCCTCTCTCATCAGGTGCAACATCTTGCGCAGGGTATCTGCGCCTTGCCTTCCCCATATGAAACCCACCTGATCTGAGTGAATTAGCCTCGGCATGTAGCTGTCCAGTCTCGAGGCGATAATCCTGGTAAATAGCTTTGCATCTACATTCAGGAGGGAGATGGGTCTGTAGGAGCGGCAATCCGCATGTCTTTCCCCTCCTTCGGAATCACCGTGATCAGCGCTTTGCCAAAGGAAAGGGGTGCCCTCCCCGTTCTCATAATATTCGAAAAAAGGTCTGCAAGGAACCCCGCCAGGAGGCCCGAAAAAGCCTTATAGAAACCTGCCGAGAACCCGTCCTCTCCCGGGGCCCTGCCCAGTTTAAGTCCCGATATGGCTCTAAGGACCTCCTCCTCAGTTATAGGGGCATCTAGGGCCGACGCCTCTAAGGGATCGAGGGAGGGGAGGGTGACCCCGTTGAGATAAACCTCTCTCTCTTCCTTCTCTGTCTCCCCTTCCCTCCCGTAGAGCTTCTCATAGAAAGAAGCAAAACTCTCGACTATCCCTTCCGGATCCGATCTTTCCCCCTCTTCAGCGCTAACCACTCTTGCCACCATCTATCAGCCCCTTGGCCTCGCAATTTTGCTGCCAGCATAGCGTCAGCCTTGTCTCCCTTCTCATAGTATTTCTGACGTAGATGCTGGAGCCCCGCTACAATTTTCCCCATCTCCATTTCTCTCAATTCTAGTCTCTTCTCCCTCGCTATGCTCAGATCCCTTTCTTTCTCTGTCTCCGCCTTCCCCTCTGAGCTTTCTAGGTGGATTATTTCAGATCTCAACCTGTGGGTCAGGAGGGTCCTAGTTCTTTTTTTGGATGCCCTTCGCTGATCAACCTTCCCCTTCAAGTCGGCCGCCTCCCACACCATATCCCGGCTCACCTCTCCTGTGTCATTTAGCTCAAAGAATTCTTTAATTGCGGCGGACATTTCTTCCTTGAAGACCGCGTCCCTCAACAGGAAGTCATTGCACTTCCAAAGAGACTCCCTGGGTTTCAGCCCCGCTATGCTGACATCTGACCAGACCATGTTGTGGTCTGTCCAGCTGACTGGGCGGATGTCACAGGCCTCTATTCTGCTCATGTGCTGGCTTCCCCATGAAAAGGTAGTCAGTCTATCCTGGTCCTGGTGCCATGGACTGCGGAGTAGGTGGTGTATCCCCTGCGTCTAGGGTGCAGCTCCCTCCATATGTCTACCAATCCCTGTTCCCACATTAATTCCCGCAACCCGCCATGAGGATCAGCTCCTCTGTTGCCTGATGTGGCCAAACTCCCACTATGGTCCAGCTCTCAATCTGCCCACATATTGAAGTCCCCACCCAGGATCAAGAGCCCTTCCGTTTTAGCCATCACCTCCTCCAGGGCCACTTGAGCAAATTCCCTCTGGCCCACGTTAGGGCAGTATATCACTGCTAGGCTGACTCTGGAGTTATGTAGGTTGCCGGACACTACCAAGGCTCTTCCATCCTCCCTCTCCCACCGGGACACCTCTGTCAGTTTCTGGTTCCTTTGGAGTAGGATGCCCACTCTGGTCTTCTTTACAAGGCCTGATGCCCAAAAGGTCTGACCAACGTGAGATCCTGGAATGGCCCTCTCCTCCTCCCTCACTGTTCTGGTTTCTTGAACAAACAAGATATCCACCTTTCCATTTTTCATTTCCCTCCCGAGAAGGGAGCGCTTCGTCGGCGATTTGAGCCCCTTGACATTGAGCGAGCCCACCCTGAGTGACTCGACCCGGCCCCTTTTTTCATTGACTGCCATTGCTTTCCCTTCTTAAAGGCATGGTCTAGTAAAAAGGTTTATTGTCCCTACGGGTCGGCCATGTTTTTTTAAGCCTAAGTGGCTCGATTTTAGAAAACTTTCCTATGGACCTTACCCGAGTTTTCGGCCATTAAACGCACGCGAAAACAGGCACCAGGGAGCCGCCATTTTGTGATAATCCTATCACTTGCCGCATCGCCCTGGCTGACCTGCTTCTGCGGCACTAAATCAATTCCCCCGCCCCTGAGCCTGTCATCAGCAGACTCGTACCGCCCATTTCCCAACGCCAAAGCACGTCTTGTGTCAACATTCGCTGCGCTTCAGCTAATGACGTGTCGCCATGGAAATGGCAGGACGCCTCTTTCCTCAATAAGTATAAACAGACCGTTTCACAACCCACAGCAGCAGATTTTCGATTCCATTCCAGAGTATTTTGTGACTCGTTTCTGTGCTCTGGTCAGCTACCTTCGCCGCTTGTAGCCCGTGTGAACACCTGTACCATCTCGGTAAATTATTTTACTTTGTTTACCACACAATGGCTACAATAATGCCCTACATGTAGGAGCCCGAGTATACAGAGGAGGAACTACTGGAAAGGGAAGCACGCGAAAACGATGGGGATTCGGACGGCGGTTGGCAGGACGAATCAACAGATGAAGAGCCTGGGCCTAGTCGCATGGACGGCGCCTCCACCTGGTGCACATGCAATCGGTGCGAGCTAATGCCAACCGAGGAGGAGAACTGCTGCTGCCGAGAAAACTCGGGATGCCTGGCCTACATTTCGGAAGGCAGGCCACGACGGCAATGCATCACCGAGCTGCCAGACTTCAGGGCAGCCTGCCTCACACGGGCCGTGTTGAGAATAATGATGGTGCTTATGCACGAACTTCGCGCAACTGTTCGTCCTCGTAATCCGAGTAACGAGTAAGTATACTCTGCTTGTCATGCCACTCCTATTTCATGTTCTTCTACTATATCCAAAATTACATCTACATATCATTGTAACGCATGCAAGTCGTTCAATAGTGTGCATTGTCTAGATAGCATTTGTCCGTGCAGAATGCCATTAGTTACAAGAATTGTCATTGACAACAAACGTTTATTAAACTTATCTTGGTCATTTAAAAACAGTTTGTTTCATTCCTTTTCACAGGTGGTACAGGCTGGTGGCCTATCGTTCCTTTACATGGTGGCTCCACGGGAGGCTTGGGACACCGCGTTCGAAGAGTGATACCCGCCTGTGCCGTTCGTGCCATTAGAGAAACGTTCCCGAGTGACAGCGGTCAGTACAGGGGATTTTCTCTGGCTGTGCTGCAACCGGACCTGTATAATCTTTAAAGTCTTGTATTTTTGTGTCATGAAAATAAGATACAAAATAAAACACCACATATATTTTAACAACGTTTGTTTCGATTTTTAAATGAATCAAGCGTGTCTCCATTCAAGGATGGACGTCAGACATCTGTGCTCCGAATGGGTGAAGGTCTGGTCGCTGTGAAGCAGGGTGGTCACTATCTATCTAAGCTAACATAACATATTCTCGATAATGCATGCACTAAATAAAACTTGTTCAAAGTCTTTCATTAGGTTATGTCTCTATAAAAGTCACACATATATCTATACTAACAATTACCATTGGATTATACAGGCCTTGGGGTCTTGACCTAATACACCGGTTGAAGTGTGGGTCTGTGCTCACAAGAATCTCCGGTATGTGGCATTTGTTATTGATAAGCAACGATATACTATCAAAGGCGGTTCGCGCCAGTGGATGAGCGCTGGCATGGGGGTCTGTCAGGGGCGCGAAAGGCCAAGGTGCCAAACTGCATGTACACTTCAAAAGGTATCCCACGCCAAGGGGCCATCGGTCACATGGCCTCCTCAGACCCCGTGTCTCCAGCCAGGCCTCCCCTTGAAGCAGGCCGCCCCCCTGCAATCCACATAAGTGTGTCTCCATTCAGCAGTCTTCCTGTGCCTGATCTGCACGCCCCAGGCCCATCCATCCCACCCCCTCTATCAAAGGTGGTTCGCATCCGGGGATGAGCGCTGGCATGGGGGGTTGTCACGGGCGCAAACGGCCAAGGTGCCAAACAGCATGTACACTTCAAAAGGTATCCCACGCCCAGGGGCCATCGCTCACATGGCCTCCTCAGACCCCGTGTCTCCAGCCAGGCCTCCCCTTCAAGCAGGCCGCTCCCCTAAGACCACGACATACATATGTCATTCATTCACAAACACACCCCTGTTTCTAATACTTTATAAACCACTTGATATGTCTCATGAGAACATCTTTGTGCTTTGCAAGTCAACTCCTGAACGTGCTACCTGGCAACCACTGAGATCTACGCTAATCTGCTCGTCGTCGTGCTATCCGTGAACTTCTGTGACCGCTTAGAGCAAACCCATCAGTGTGCTACCTGTGGCCACCCACCTATTCTCCTGCAACATACTGCTCTGCTTGCTGAATCCAACAGTTTGTTGTTCAAGGTAAGGCCATGTATCCTAGTCATATTTCGCAGATTTTTAAATTTCTATCTATTTGCGAGTAGAGTACACAATAGTGCTATGTTCATTGGTCTCATTGCTATGGACTTGAGTTTCCATTGCTATGCTATCAATAGATCTATTTATTTTCATCTGTGTCTATTGTCATCGAATTGCATCCTTCGGGGGTCCAGTCTATAATGTAAGCATGTTTCCTTCTCGTGCAAGTCAGAACATCCAAGGGACGAGTCACATGTTCAGATTTTAGTCACATCATTTATACATTTGTGCAACTTATGCAAATACTAAGCCGCACATAATGAACTGGTATAGTTCCTGCGACCAAAACAAACCTTGCATTGATCATTGTATGATTTTTACTTTTGTATCAAATCTTTATTCTTGAAGATTGTATAATAATGTCGATATTTACTTTTCAGATTTATCAACAATGCCTGCCTGTTCGATTAGCGGTTGCTCTTCGAAGACCCATGCGAAATCTGAAGGCAGTACAATGCATGTATTCTCGAAAACTGTTGATCGAATAAGAGAATGGGTCAGACATTGCGGATATCCACTGGATGAGCTGGAAAGTAGAGTCCAACAAGTCTTACAGGACAAGAGGGGTGATCGATACCGCATCTGCAGCCGGCACTTTTCCTTGGACATGTACACAACATCTTGGGTAACAAAGAAGAATAAACGGCGAACAACACGGAAATTGCTCGAAAACGCTATTCCCACTCTATTCGTCCACATTCCGCCATCGGTGAGTCAAGTGTCCGGATTTAGCTTTAGGCCTTGCGGTAGTGTGTAGGTAGCCAAATGGATTAATTGATATTGTAGGTGTTCTATCCTTGTAATAATTTCGATATTGATATGAGTGTATAGTTTTTTGAATAATGACATTTATCAATATATTCTTTTTCGATTTCATAACCCACAAACGCAATATATATATATGGGAACAGGGAACTGTGCTGTATTGAGCATTTTTCAAGTATTCTGTCGCCTTACATGGCTATTTTTAATATTGGCATTTCATTATCAATCATTAATTTACCTTTAGAACTTCTTGACTATCCCTTGAATCTGAAGCAAGAACATTCTACATCCTTGACGTGGTCGCAGTTATCAACCACTTCTAGCGCGTATCAGGTAATCTTACTAGGCTAATCCGCTACAGACTTGTTTTATGCATGTCAAGTAATAGTTTTATTCTATCGTGTAATTATTTTACCGAATGTTTGGTTAGTGCTTTCCAATTGATATATACCTTAGTTATCGTCCACTGGTGTTTGTTTTCAGTTATAATTAGTGTTATCCATACTAATGCAAGTACTGTCTTTCAGGGAGATGCTGAAGCGTCCGCCACATCTAAAACATTTCTAGATGTTCTTCACCAGGAGGAGGTATGGATACTGACAGCTACATCGAGCGTCATCATCAGAGCTGGAATTCTTGTCGTTTGATTGTTCTACACAAGGTTTCATTTGTGGTTAGCCATTGATATGTACCTGTGCTGTCGACCCCAGGTGTGTGTTATGTTTTCACTATTGTAATCCTCACTAATGCAAGTACTATGTTTCAGGCAGTTGATGGAGCGTCAACCCCTGCACTTGATGCAGAGCCTGACATCCAAGTAATTCCAGGGAAAGTGGAAGCGGGACCATGCGTATACGAATCGGCGCAACAGCTTTCGGAAGTGCGCACTACATTTGCAACATCCATAGATATTCTTCAGCAGCACGAGGTATGGATACTGACACCTCCATCATGCGTGATCATATAACATGATTCCATTTGCTATACTTTCTTCCCTATTAAGTGCTGTGTTTCAGGGAGACGACGAAGCTTCCACTACAATCACAACATCCAATTTAGATGATGCAGATGTAAATAAAGCGGAGAAATAAGTCGATGAAATGTGATCATATTTAGATTTTCTTTGATTCTTTTAGACAATGCATCATTTGTGGTTATCTCTTTATATGTACCTGTGTGTTCGACCCCAAGTGTGTGTTATGTTTCCAATATTGAAAACCATACTAATGCAAGTACTGTGTTTCAGGGAGACGACGGAGCATCCACTACAATCACAACATCCCATTTTGATGATGCAGATGTAAAGGAATCGGAGAAATAAGTCTATGAAATCTGCATACTTATATTTTCCTTGATCGTTTTAGACAATGCATCATTTGTGGTTATCTCTTTATATGTAACTGTGCCGTCGACCCCAAGTGTGTGTTATGTTTCCAATATTGAAAACCATACTAATGCAAGTACTGTGTTTCAGGGAGATGCTGATGCCTCCTCTCCAATACAACCATTCATGGCAGTCCATGCAGAGCCAGAGGTATGGATACTGACAGCTCCATCGAAATAGATCATCACTGGTCGAATACTTGTCGTTTGATTGTTGCACACAATGTTTAAATCGTGTTTGGCTATTGAGATGTACCTGTGTGTTCGTCCTCACGTGTTTTTTATGCTAACAATATTTTGATACAAAATAATGAAAGTACTATGTTTCAGGGAGACGATGGAGCCTCATTCTGTGAGGTCTATGCGGATACAGAAAATATAGTCGTTGCAGCGCAAGTGGAAGGGAGGACATGCGGAAACGAATCGGAGCTACAGCGTGCAGATGTTGAAGGTCGAGTCAAAAAAGATGCAAAGAAAAAAAAAACAAAAAAAGGTTACAAACAGTTCATAATTTAAAAAAAATGTTTGTGCTGGGGACTATCATGTTTTTTTCCAGTCAATTGGACTACACTTTATCTTGTGTTTAAACTGAACATCCCTTTTCCAATCTCTCCTCCAGTTACCCGTGGGTGTCAGAACTATACATACACAGACAGTGAAGCGAATGAGAGATGTTGCTTGCCAGACCATGTACACTATGAAGGAACTATTAATTGAGGCGTGTTCAGGCTCGAGATGCTCATGTCCAATGGCCAGAACATGAATTAACTGTGTTTGGAGAATACAGCAAAGTTGCATTGGACCATTGCTACAGTGCGACCGCACCACCACAAGAAGATGTTATTGAATGTATTGAAGATAGCTCTGAAGTAGTTGCAGATCAATTCACACAATCTACACCCGCCAAAAATTTGCCACCCAAAAACCTGTTGACATTGTTGTGTTCTCCCATCAATGTTGAAGTAATAGATGTTGAAATGACAAGAGAATGAACCAGCCGTAGCATCCATAGACGCTTCAGAACTTGATAATAGCGATATTACTTTCCAATGTGTTGAAATCTCCACAACGTCACAGGCCGAAACAACGTTGACGCAGGATGACAGTCTAATGAAAGAGCAAATACATTGTATTCGACAGTTGTTTGATGGAAATAAGTATGCTGAAATATGAGGGAAAGTATGTGGGAAGCCATTGATTAATGTGACTCGTCAAATAAAAGGCAGTAACGTCAAAATAAATGCGGCCTGTAGATTAAATCATAGGTTCTCATGGTCTGCACAACCAATGCTGGGGAAACTGCCAGCAGGCAATCTACTGTGTGCAGCTGCATCACTCTTTAGTGGCTCCAGTTTTAGAAAGTTAGAGGCTTTCTTTCAGTTTGTGGGACTCCATTTCATTTCTAAAGCGCTGTACTACATATACCAACGTGATTATCTGTTTCCGGCCATTAGTGATGCTTGGAAAACAATTGTCTCTGGCAAGTACATTCGAAGGCAAACGATTCAGGCTAGTCGGCGATGGACAGTGCGACAGCCCTGGATTTTCTGCCAAGTACTGCACCTACCACTTTCAGGACATGGATAGTAAGAAAATTGTGAGTTTGGTGGTCGTGCAGGTAACACAATGTACATTGTCAGTGGCCATGGAGAAACTAGGATTTATAAAATCAGTGGAATATCTACAATCAAGGGGAATGCACATCGACCTCATAGCCACGGACGGACACGTTTCAATTGCCAAGACAATGAGAGAGCAGTTCCCACATATTAATCATCAATTTGACATATGGCATCTTGCTAAATCAATCAGTAAGAAAATCTCGGCTGCAGGAAAAAAAAAGGTTTTGAAAGTATTTTGCAGTGGTCCCATTCTATCACCAACCATCTTTGGTGGAGCTCAAAAACTTGTGAAGGGTCAGTGGAAATACTACTTGAAAAATGGCGGTCACTGATGCACCACTGTACCAACGTTCACCGCTGGACAGCAAATCAACATTTCCACCAATGTGAACATGGCCCTTTGTCCCCAGAGGAGGCACGGAAGAAGAAGTGGTTGATTCCATCTTCACCGATACACAAATCCATTGAGAAGATTGTTTTCAACAAAACTCTATCAAGAGATTTGAGAGGACTGACAGAATTCTGTCACACAGGAGATTTGGAGGTGTTCGACAATATGTGCCTAAAGTACAGGCCAAAGCGCTTGCATTTTAGCTTTCGGGGCATGAAACATCACACTCTACTAGCGGTCTTGGCCATAACAGCAATGTCGGACGTGAACAATCTAGGACTAGGGGTAAAGTAAGGATGCCTCGCTACACTAAGGTGTTTTCAAAACGAAGTAAGCAATGGATGATCAAACCAGTCTATGATGAAATGCAGTTCGACTTTGTGAAAGGCCTTATTGTTGCTGTGTTAGAGAAACACAGATATGGAATTTGACGTTTCTGTGCAGAGCAGTGATCCATTGCCACCGAACATTGAGACTGTGCCATGTCCACCAGAAGCACAGCTGGTTGTGAAGTACAAATCCCGGTTTAAATAATTGCAATACAATTATCTTTTTGTAAATAAATGTCATTGTACAGTGTACCTGTAACCCTAACCCCTACCTTCACCATCATGGATGGCGAACAAGCTGGGTGTCATCTTTGAATTCTCTCTATTCACCTCATATATGCGTATGCATATATTTTTCTCATGTCTCATCTCATGTAAATGCTGCGCACTGTTGCGCACTGTTAACGGAGGGGAGGCTTGCGTATTGCAAATAATAAAACAAACAATAAATCTCACTTTTAACTCAACTCCTGTGGTACATTATACTTTCCCTGACCTTCCGCCAAAAATTAAATGTCTCCATTTGGGCTGCAAAGCCCGCAGACAACGGGGACAAAATTGGGGGACGTAGAACGCGCCAAGTGGGCCGTGGCATTTGGGAGAGAAGCCAGTTCGCATTTACACATTGAGGCGCACTACATAGAGGGATTCTAAACTTCAAGTTCTCACAGATGCCTTGACTACGTGATGTTGCAAATAAAGAATACGAAGGACAGCGGCTTTGATTTTCAGCTCGCGCCCAGATGAGGCCCACAAGTCGCACTGGAAGTATAAGGGTCTATTGTTTTTTGACCTTGAGACAGGGACCATGCTGAAAGAACTACATTTGAAGGGGGTGCGCAATAACGTAAGACGATTAGGCAGAAAATTCAGAAACTAGACCGAGTTTCATTTTAGTTCAGTATACAAGAAATAGTTGTCAAGAGCACGGTCCGTTTTACAGACTGCATTACGAAGAGACACAACGGAAATTTCAAATATAATGTGAGTAAATCTTTACACGCTTTTATACCGTAATGAAGATTTAATGAATGGATGCATGAATAAATGAATGAATGAAGAGCTAGGAAAAGCAAGGAAAACGTGTTCGTAGTGGGCACATGGGCATGCAGGTCCACTGGTCTCACCGATCTCTGTCCTTGGCCCAGCCACTTTTCCCTGCGGGACTGTCTCTGTATCCTTCAGCCCCTTCTCCCGGCATTTACCTTGCACTTGCCACCAGCTGGCCCTATTATTTATCTTGTATTCGACTAACCATGTACAGCACTTTTACCCCCCCATCCCCCTTCCCCATGCGCAATCAGAAAGACACCTGGCCTAGTAGGATCGTTGTCTGTCTGCCCTTGTTCCCCACCTGCCTCGTCGCGCCTTGAAACACTTGAGTATAGGCGCGTTACAAATGCCATATCATATCATTCCTCACGCATGTAGACTAACTGTCGTTTATCATTGTGTGTTGACCTCGATTTATTTTGTTACTTTTCGCATTGATTTTAGAGCCGGACATACTCCATTGAACTATCCTTGCAAGCAAATAGTTTCTGATCGGCTGTAATAAATAAAATGAGTAATATTAATGAAGACCGGCAGGCGAGACTAATTATAATTTTTTTGTTTTCATAACAGGTATTTGCTCCCCTTCTGCTACTGCCATTGGTTTGAGACACCAGCAGACTGTTTCTTCGTGAGACACCTGCAGCTTCGTGTGAACAACTGGAGCACACTGACAATTTTATGGGACGATCGCCAAGGGCCCACATGCCCTTACGCTGTACTAGTGGCTAGAAGCAACATATCAACCTTTACGATGGACTAGTGCCTAGTTGATGGAACAGCCTTGCGGTTCACCGTGCTTCCAAAGTGCTTCTTTTAACGAAAAGCAACACCCTGTGTACCATTGCGGATGCAGATAAAAGAAAATAAATGGCTTTCGGAGTTCATATGGCAATTGCTGAATATTCTCTAAATATTTAATGTCAAATAAATGTACTTTACCAAATGTACCGTGCTGCTGTTTGATTTTAAAGTACAGTTTCATATTCCGAATTCTGGCGCGCTGTGTTGTGAGATGGTCTGTGTTGGTTTCCGGGTTCTGTGTGAAGTCGCATAGAAGACGACTGGGCGCGTTTGCCTACGCAGCACAGTAACGTCACGGAGAGAGGCGGGGAATATGAATGTTTTGATAATGTCAGGCTCAGGGGCGGGGGAATTGATTTAGTGCTGCAAAAGCAGGTCAGCCAGGGCGATGCGGCAAGTGATAGGATTATCACAAAATGGCGGCTCCCTGGTGCCTGTTTTCGCATGCGTTTAATGGACGAAAACTCGGGTAAGGTCCATAGGAAAGTTTTCTAAAATCAAGCCACTTAGGGTTAAAAAAACATGGCCGACCCGTAGGGACAATAAAAAGTTTTACTAGACCATGCCTTTAAGTATCCTGTCTTCCCGGTCATGTCGGGGCTGCCCTGAGCCCGTTTGAAGTGCGGTGGATATCGTATCCCGAGCCCCTGAACATCAATTCCCCTCCCTCCCCCCTTCCTCCTCCCTCCTTTGTCCAAGACGCCTGCCAACAGGCAAGCCACCAGGGTGTGTGCATGTTCCTACACCGCAGTCTCTTAGTAATCTGTGTCCCCAGCCGGGGTCGCCTACGAGCCAGACTTAATTTTTCCGTTAAACTAGCTTTACACTCCTAGTCCCCCTTCAGCCTCAGACGTCGGCGTATTAGGTTTCCTGAATTTTCTCCTGCCCTTTGTTCTCTTATTCGTGGACCAGGGACCTGCCGGTTCTCTCACAGTATCGCCTGGTTCTTGGGTCTCCATCATATTTCCCCCTTCCGGGGTGTCCCCCTTGAGCACTTGTAGTACTTGTGAGGCTTCTTTGCCACTGATCACTCGATAGTCTACCCTGGCCCGTTCAAAGGAAAGGGCGAAGGGGAAGGACCATCTGTATCTAATGTCTTGGCTTGTGAGCCACTGGGTGAGTGGACGACAATCTCTTCTGCGGGTGAGCATGAGGGAGGATAGGTCCTGGAATATCTTAATTGTGTCGCCTTCAAAGATAAAGCTCCCCAGTCTTTTTGCCTTCTCCAAGACCTCCATTTTCTCTCTATAACGGAGGAACTGCACCACAATGGACCTCGGTCCCCCGTCCGCGCCCTCTCCACCTCGATGCGCTCTTTCCAGCTTGACTTCCTTGCCGCCCTCCAAAGTAAAAAGCTGATTTATCAGGCCCTGGACCTTCCTTCCCACGTCCGCCGCAGTTTCACCTCTCTCTTGAGTCACACCCATGATGCGCAGGTTGTTTCGGCGTTCTCTGTTTTCAAGATCGTCCATCTTCAAAATAATGTCCTCATCTCTCATTTCCAAGTCCGTTAGCCTAGCCTCGTATTTCATGTCGAGCAGGTCTGCCTGGAGGGGATTATTTTCCATGCCTTCCATTTTATCCTCCAGGGTCTCCACTCTCCCCTTGAGATCCACTATGGAGGCTTGAATGTCCGTGCGAATCGCCTTAATCTCTTGGAGAATGTCCTTGAGATCCTCTTTGGTGAGTGCTGCGTGAGGGGGATCGCCACCCGCTGGCATGGTGATTATGGCGTCCCTTGGGGCCGCACCGGTGGCCACGAGGGGTCGGCGGAAGCGATGGAGTGTTGAGATCGCCCTGGGTACCTTCGGGTCGCTGCAGGGTCCGAGCCTTCTGGCGCACCTAAGGGCGGTGCCGCTATACCCCTTATGAGGGCAGGTGTCGGGGTCCACGGGCCAGGGCCCCCACAGTGACCGGGCCACTAGATACTCAGACGGTGAGGGCACGTGGATCCGTGAGTAGCGCTGTGACCTAGGTGGGGCCTGTTGGTCTGAGAAGAGTCTCTGCGATACTGCGCCTAGTAGGATCCGTCGAATTCGGGTGGCCCCGTGCTCTCTTCGTCATGCCCCGACCGGGTGGCGTACCTGCATGCAACCAAGGAGAAGGCCCCCAGGTGGCTCGTCCACTCGATTGTCCCTGCCCCCCCCCACGTTCTCCTCACCTCCAACCGCTCCCCGTCACTGTGCTGGGCTCCGCTGAGTAGGCCAAGGCGCTTCCGAGGCGTCCACGGGGCCGATGCCGGTCGCAGGGGCCTCCGTTCGCTGGGTGTGGGCCAGGAACGAGCTCAAGGCCCCGGTGAATCAGGGGGCGCCCCTCTGTGCTGCACCCGTTGCACTGCGCTGATAGCGGGCGGGAAGCCCGGGCCCTCCTTGGTCCTAGACTCTCGTAGGGTTCACTGTGTCCGTGGGGGCCGTGTTCGTACACGCCCCACTGCAGGTCCCCCATGGTGCGGTGCGTCCCCCAGCACACCTCCACGAAATATGCTTCTAGGACGGGGGGATGGGGCCGGCGGCGTCTGGTGTCACTCATGTGCACTTTCTCAGGACACCTCTATAGCCAGGGCCCCGGTCCACACCGCGGCGGGTCTCAGGGTGGGGCCCTCTGATCAGGAGACAGGTCTTCTCTGGCTCAGTCTCGTACTCCAGGCTGGGGACTAGGAAAGTCCACCAGGCCCTGCGGTGCTTTCAGGAGCGTGATACTTACACGTCCTGCATGCTCCGCATCCCCTGGTGGTCTCCCATGAACACATTTTCAAACTGACTTTTAGCTTGTGTAATCTGTAAAATGAATCTACTATCTTTTTTTCAATCTTCTAAAATCACTGTCACTTATAAACCTTTATACTATTTACTTTCTTTATACACACACACACTCAAATCATGTTAAACTAAATTTTTTTAAATGAAATATATAGACTACATATATTCAAAGAAAATTGCATGCATGCACACTATGTGCAAATCTCAAAAAATAATACTTATACAATTACATATTTTTTTAAATTTCTTAATTTAAGCATTTAGGCACTATTACCTGGAAGAGCTTAGTTACAGAAATAGTGGTATTCAGTGGTACATTATGAATTTCACAAGACATAGTAAAGATATTTTGTTTGCTACAGTCATTGCAATATAATTTGTTCATTAAGAAAATATCATATGTATTGAACTGGTGCGACGTATCTTATGTAAATAAGATAGTTTTAATGGTTTTGAGGCAGGCACTGAGGATTTCAATTAAAAAAAATCAATGTTTAAATTAAAAACAGTGCTATATACAAACAAAATTACTAATTTGTTTCTTTTACAATTGCAGTGAAGACCATTCTCCGGAAAAGAAGCAGCCGAATTTGAAGAACAAAGAAGAAGTAACCTGTTCATTTTAGAAAAAAAGGAAGTAGAATATCACCATAATATTTGTATTGTTACTCAAACACACTGTAAAGTTAATTCATGCTATTTCTGTGCCTAAAAATAGAGATTGTGCACCATTCTGTCCAAAAATCCCCATGTCTTAAACAACGATTTACAGCCAGAATGGCCCACACATTCCTATTTTTGGACACACAAATTACCCAACTCAACCTCTAAAATTATGATATTATAGAACAAACAACTGTTTTAATTGTATATATTAGATTTACTATTTGTACTTCTCCACACCACTAGCTTACTTTTTTCTGTCATCTCAACCCCAGTTTAGTAGCACATAAATTCAAGAATACCCATCCCTACTAGTTGTAGTTCCCAATGCACAATCACACACCATTACATACATCTTCATCTTATTACTCAAACACTCATGCACACAGCACACATACATTGCAGAACACCCCAACCCATACCTTCTTTATTTTTTTCAACAGACCCTAAAGAATGCCTACCAAAAGTCAAATCCGTAGAAAGCAACGCAAAAAAGAGCATATGAAAATAAAAGTGTCCAACATAAGCATCCATCTCTAGCAAAATTTGTAAAAAAATGTTGAAACAAAACAGCTAATACAGTCATTTAGTGAAACACAAGAAGTTTCAAGTACAGAAACTTTGCCTCCTCTATCAAAATGTAAAACAAACCAAAAAAACAGAAAATCAGCTATCACTACAGATAAAGCTGCTTCTTTAAATTTTGATATAGTGCAAAGTAAGCATACCAAGAAAAGTATTTTAGCCAAAATGTACCATTAAAGTCTTTCAAAATCTTATAAAAACAGGAGAGAAATCAGGTTCAATGCTTAAAACCTATCGTAGGAAATTAATCTTAGAAGTGTTGATACACAGTGCAATTCTTCTCAAAAGAAAGTTATTTATTTTTGTGTTAAACAAAATGAAACCACTAACAAAACTAAAAACTAAATTACAAAAAAGACTTCTCAATAAACGAAATGTCAACAGAAAGAACTTCTTAAGTATCTTCGGAGGTGAATGGAATCACACTACGAGCACAGAACCATACTTTAATGAAGAAGCGTACAAACAAAAGCAAACAAATACAATTGCCATACATAGCAGTGGTTGAGGTTATGAAAAAGTGAATAATACCATAATGGAACAAGAAGTACTCCTTACAAAAATATGCCCTGAAAACTTAGAATTACCCCTCCATTCAACTGAATCAGAACATCTAGTGTACAAATGGCCATGCACGTCAATGTGTAACATTCCCAAACAATTTTTCAAGTCTTTACGCCAATTCCTCAATCAATATGTAAAAAGCAAAGACAAAATCAAAGTTAAACTACTGCAAAATATGGATACCTGTCCAGTACAGGACCTACTTATAAAACCACCTTCATGATATCAAAAAGATATCAACACATCATTCAACTATAAGAAATCTAGTCTATAAACTGTACTATGCTAAAAGTCCTGCTTTAGCACTAGCACATTTAAATAACATTCTTCTACATGGTACAGCAAAAGACCTACTTGAAGAAAATGACTATATCCAGGAAAAATATTTTGGAAGTGAAAGCCACTTACAGAATGAAATAGCTTTAAACCAAATTAGCAACAATTCTACACATGCCAACCTTTTACTAAACACATACAAAAAAGAAATAATACAATTTAAAAGTACATCAGCTGAAGTACCAAACCATGTGTGTGTATGTTGCCGCAGAACTTTTCATAAAAGTAACACAAAAACTGTAGACCTATCATACAAAATAGGAGACAATGAAGATTCTAAATGGTTTGAGTTAGCTCTCTACCTTGTAGCAGAAAACAAGCTACAAGGTAGAGCGCTATTCTAGTCCGATAGGCCGCAGAGGAACGGACCTTTCGGCCCATTGCATATATCTTTTTGCTTTCCTTATCCGGTGGTGCTTCGGAGGAAGCAAGGGGTGTCCCTGCTCTCTTTCTTCTCGTGCTAACGACCAATGAGTCTGGTTTCAATTGGCTTCTTTTATATAAGGGGTCTGATGGTGCAGGCCTGAATAATTGTTCCACATGCGGATTAACAGCCCGTGTGAGATTGGGTGCTTCTAGGGACGGCTGTATTCTGCGTTGGACCGATTTTAGTAGTGGGATAAAATGACCTGTCTTTTTGTGCCCCAGTATTTGTTCAGCGAAGTTTCTATCCTCCTGTACCTCCTTTGTGTCAATTTGGAAGTGTTCCGCTGCTTTGGCTAAGACTTAATTGAGGAGGGGTTGATTATAGACGGGGGAATCTACCACTGGAGTGTCCTGATTAATAGGAGAATCTATGGAGTACATGTTAGCCTCCTGCTCTGCTTCTGGGTCTTCATCATCCCCATAATAAAGTTAATCTGTATCCTCTTCATTAAGTTGAGGATCAGATGTTTCTACAAAAGATAGATCCTCCTGATCTTCTAGTTCTATTTCGGGGTCATGTAGATTATTTTATTATTATAGATCTAGGACTGTGCCTTGTAAGGGGACATTCAAGTGAGACATATTAGAAGGGGGTTGAGAGGGTAAGGCAGAGGCTTGAGAGCCTGAAGGGGCTGAGGTGGGAGGAGTGGAGTGGAAGCTTTGAAAGTAATCTGGGTTCTTTTCATAAAAATTAGACATGAAGGTCATTCTTCGCATAACCCTATCAATAACTTGCGAAGACCATTCCTTTGAACTTGGGATCACAATAGGTTGAGGTGAAATACCCATATCCTCATTAGTGGGAGGTATAACCTTTGGTCTAGAGTCCTTAGGCTTCTCTATGGGCTTGGATAATCCCTTTTGTGAAGTCTTCTTCCTAAGAGGGCTCTTGTCCCCATGAGGGGTCTTGGAGGACTTTTTATGATGTTTATCCCCACCCTGGGGCCCAGGGGATTGTTTAACAGACTTCTTGGGGCCTGCGGTTTTATCAGACCAAGAATATCGAACTTCGGGTGTGGGAGCCGAGGCTTCGTCCCCAGACGATCGGCCTTCGGAAGGAGTTTTTTGTGTGACCCCCTTGCCGTCTTTCGACGGTTGAACCCTGTTGTGTGGCAATCTTGATCTAGTTTGCCAAAAGGACTGGGACTCAGTGGACCTTTCACAGGGTGTCGTACGTCGAGTATTCGACTCATCTGTTGAATGTCGACTGGGGCTTATGTGCTTGGTGGTGTGTGCTTTTGTAGCGCTGCCGCCGCCGGTTGTAGTCCCCAAAACATGGCCGCCGGATTGTCCTACGGGGTCGGGGGTCTGCGCTTGAGTAGCTGAAGGTTCTCTAGTGCCCTCGCCATCCGAAAGTGTGGCGTCGCTGCCATCGCTAAAGGCTCCCTCTACCTCCATGGCCTCGACCTGCCTGGCGTAATGGGCCCAGCATTTTGTGGAGCGGTCCTTTAATGGCTTGAAGAGCCTGCACGCTCGACAAGACGTTTCGACGTGGTCTCTCGGGAGACACAAATTGCAAACTAAGTGTTTGTCGACCCAGGGGAATTTATGATTACACTTAGGGCAACATTTAAAAGGTGTATTTTCCATAATTATGGGTCCATAATTATGGGTCCCCCCTCTCCCTACTGTCCGGGCCGAGGCCCAGGGCGGCCTTCCAAGGCCGTGCGGTCCATCGTGTTGGTCTCCGACAGTCAGTTTTCTTTCTTCACCGACGTGGTGTTTTTGCAGTCGATGAAAGGATAGAAAGAAAAACTATCGTAATTGTTATAAAGTCAATGTTTTATCGCTGAAAGGAACTCCACTGTATGCATCCGTCTAGCATGGTGGAAAAAACCAATCCAAGGGACCTCGACACGCAAGGGATCATGGGTACACTGGACGTCACACTAGGGATAGTATTACTGGCATGCCCTGTCTACGTGCCTTTACGAGTTTCAAAAACAACTAATACTCTGCAGCTTTCACTAGATGTCAGCCTATGCACAGCATGTGATCTAAGCAGATTCCACAAGCCTCAGAAATATATATGATGCATTACTCCCTCAGATTGTTTTACACGCAGTGTCCGTTAGCTTTAGTCCTATTTTTCCCTTGTTTTCCTTTGGCGAATTACCCACTTAGCATCATACCGTATCAGAGTCAAAGAGCGTAAAGTGCAATACCCTGAAATTCTACAGGAGGCTAGGTTGGGAGGGGCGATGATGAATACGTGGGGGGAACATCAAGTCAAAAGAACGTTATCATGGGTAAGAAACGTGTTCTACAAATGGATTGGGTCCTCCCACGTATTCCTCATCTTTTGATAGACTCCCAAAGCAGTGATGATTTTGGAGGAGGCAGTACGAATTTTCAGAATTAATATTAGTCATGGACTGAATGAAGGACTGCCTTCCAAAATCCTCCTTCATGAAGTGAAGAGGAGCCTGGACAGTACTGTTTTACAAAAGGTATGGATGGTAGACCAAGTGGCTGCTGCTAAGATGTCCCTTATCAGCACCTCTCTTTGTAGGGCAGAAGATGTTGCCATGCCCCTCATAGAATGGGCCCCAAGGCCTTCTGGAGGGTCTTTTCCAGCCAATCTAAAGCATTCTCCAATGCTGAGAACAAACCATCTAGACAGGGTTTGTTTCTTTACTGCTAGTCCTAATTTATGACCTGTGTATCCAATGAAGAACTGATCATCTTGTCGAATCTTTGCCATTCGCGAAATATAGAAACTCAGAGCTCTTCTTGGGTCAAGTCTATATAGCCTCTCCTCTTCCTTTCCATGGGGTAGGGGGGGGGCAGGTAAATTGTTGGTAAAACAATTTGAGATGCATGGAATTTGGAGACTATTTAAGTTAGAAACAAAGGTTTTACCCTAAGAACAACCTTTTCTCTATAAAAAGTAGTAAAAGGGGTTTTGGAAGGTAACGCCCACAATTCGCCCACCCTGCGGAATGATGTTGGAGCTACTAGTAAAATGGTCTAAAAGGTCAGAATTTTTAATGGACACGAATGATGAGTATCAAAAGTAGAACACAAGAACTTTTAGAACAAGATTCAAATCCCAAACAGGGACTTGAAAAGTAGTTGGGGAGGGAGAGGGGGGGGGGGGGGATTTGAGCCCCTTGAGAAATTGTATGATTAAAGGAATTTTAAAGTATGACACTTTAATTGAAAGCGCTGCCAAATAACCTTTAATGGTTCCAATCTGGAGCCCCAGATTTGCCAAATGTAGCCAGAAAGACAAATACATTGGTGCATTACATTGAAATGGGTCCACATTCTTATCTCTGCACCAGTTGCAGAACCAGTTGCAACTGCACAAAGATTTAGTTGCTGGCCTTTGCAAAATCTCCCATTTCGTCATCCGGGAGAGCCCAATCCTTATATCTCAACCTCTCAGAAACCATGCATGAAGGTTGAGTGTCTTGGCCTCTGGATGGAGAACCCGATCCTCCTCTCACGAGAGAAGTTCCTCTTTGTGGAAGACGCATTTGAGGACAGATGAACATGTCCAGAAGGTCTGGGTACCATGTCCTACTAGCCCAATCAGGAGCAATTAGGCTCATGAATTTCTCAAACTTTCTCAACCTCCTGATCGCCTGAGGAGTGACGGGTACTGCAGGAAACACATACAGGAGTGGGCATTTCCAGTCCACTACAAACAAGTCCTCTAGAGCTCCCCTTGCTCCCCTTGGGGGAAATTCCCTGGAGCACAATAGTTTGCACTTTTGGGCGACAATGGTCGTAAACAGGTCTACTGGAGGGGTTACACAAAGAGTGACTATTGAATGACTTCTTGAGCTGGTTCCCACTCCTGGGAGACTAATCTGCCTGCTCAAAGCGTCCAGCGCTGTATTCTCTTCTCCGGCAAGGTGAACCGCTAATAGGGAGATTCCTTCTTGGATTTCCCAGAACGAGAGCTGCATCTCTGCACAGTGGTAGTGTGACCCTACACCTGTTTTTTTGTTGAGGTAGTACATGACCACTGTGTTGTCCGTCATTAGGACATTTTTTCCCCATACAGGGGGTAGAAGAGCCATCAGCGGTAGTCTGATCGCCCACAGCTCCAAAAAAGGTTGCTATGCAGTTTGGACTCCGACGGAGACCAACAACCGCTGATGTCAGGTCGTTGGCGTGGACTCCCCACCCCGTGAGTGAAGCGTCTGTCACTATTGTTATGTTTGGCCATGGTTGGCAAAAAGTTCACACTTCAGAATGTTGTCTTTGCAGGCCCACCACAGGAGTTCCTGCACAACTCTGCTCGGAACCTGAAGGTCTGACATCTTGCCTGAGAATTAAAACCAGTGAGTCCTGAGAGCCCATTGGAGGGATCTCATTCTCAGGGGAGCCTCTGGCACCATGAAAATGCAGGATGCCACGAGGCCGAGCAACCTTAGAAAGTCGAAGGCCGGAAGACGCTGGGCACTCGGAATTTGGTGACCATCTGCAGAATGTGTTGAGCCCTCATCTCGGGTGGCAAGGCTTTCCCTGAGGATACATCCAGGAATGCTCTGATGAACTGGAGTCTTTGTGATGGTATCATGTGGGACTTCTTTTCTTGAAATTGAGGGAGAATCCCAGTCTCTGGTGAGAGTGGCAGGTGATGCTGAGATGTTCCAGGGATTGTTCGGGAGAGTGAGCCAATCGTCCAGGTAGGGGTACACTTCAATTCCCCCCACCTACGAATCACTGCCACAACCGCCATTAGCTTGGTGAAAACCCTCGGTCAGAAGTCAGCCCGAATGGCAGAAACTGATGAGAACAGCCAACTGAGAACCTCAGGCACCTTCTGTGCTTCTGATGGATAAGCACATGAAAGTAAGCATCTTGAAGGTCCAATGACACCATCCAATCCTGAAGCTGGAGGGCCTGAAGGATCTGAGAAAGGGTAACCATCCTGAACTTGTCCTTTCTGAGAAACTTGTTCAAGTACCTCAAGTCCAAGATGGGTCTCAGTCCTCAGTCCTCCTTGGGGATTAGAAAGTATGGCAAATGCCACCCTGTGTTCCATTATGCTACAGGTACTAGTTCAATAGGACCATTCTCAAGGAAGCTCAGAATTTCCTGCACAAGGAACGGTCTGAGGTTCTGAGTGAGTTGTACCCCTGGTGGATGATTCCAAGGTCTTTATGAATGGGAGACAGTTACACTGGGCTACAGTTTCTAATGCCCAAGCATATAAAGTAATGCTACGCCATTCTTGCAGATGCTGAGACAGTCTGCCGCCCAATGGGGTCTTGTGGATTAAGACCTCACAGAGGTTATGAGGCGGCTGGAATAGTGGCTGATGGTACTGCAACCAGCGATTGGGCAGACTTAATAACTCTACCTTGTCCACCACGAGGGAATCTTCTTTGGTCTCTAAGACTAGCCTGTCCCTTTGTCCTACCAACTGTGGAATAGAAGCTAAAATACCTACCCCTCCAAGAAGATCCACTTGGGTAAGATTGTTGTGGCTGTCTGATTGCGATGACAAGTGATTTTGCTGTCGCTTTAGAGGTCTGCAGCTTCTCCATGCTTTCGTCAGCCTTGCTCCCAAACAGTTGACTGCATGTCCGGTGCGAATCCTGACTTTCTCAACCACTCAAATCTGCGTAGTACGGTACTTGTCGACATGGATCTACTGATGCCGTCAGCAGTATCCAGTACTGACAGCAGAGACTCGCACAACGCCTCTTTTCCATCACTTATGATGGAAAAGAAGCCATCTCGTTCCTCCCCCTCGGGAATGTGGTCAGCCACCATTGCTATTCCATCCTACAGGGTGAGCGTGAATTTTGCTAAGGCGCAAGTGTTGTTGCCATATTTCAATGCCATGCTTCCAGCAGAAGAAAAAAAAACAAACTTTCTAGCCCAAGCGTCCACTATTTTATTGTCTGACAGGAAGTGTCAGGGGTACAGGCAGACAGAGACATGGACAGGCTATGCACAGGGGAGTTGTGGGCACTATTGTGGTAGAACAGGTTTTACATTTAAAGTTGCAACCATATAAAATACTGCTTTGCCCTATGTGCAGGAAACAGGGGCTAAAAACTACATTGCCCAGCAGCCGGCGCCAAGAGACTACAATTCCCAGCATGCTTTGGGCCAATTAGGGCCAGGAAGGGTGCGGCAGCCCCAACGCGCATGCGCAGAGCCCCAAGGACGGGGGTTGCGCTCGACACTCCACGACGAGAGGACGTGTGGACCGGAGCTCCAGCAAAATCACACGCGAGAGGCCCAGCCCCACCCGAGCAGCAGCCCGGCTCCTCGCCTTCACGAGATAAGAAGCCTCAAGGGGAAAGTGCAGGGGGCCATCATTAGCCTACCCAGTGGCCCTGCAGCATTACGAAAAGATAATTAGGCATAACTTCGGCACCGTAGGCGCGGGCGGCATATTTTAGGGAGAATTAACCTGTGCTGGGTTCGCATTGTTGCTGGGGTGTTTCTGCCTCCTGGAGACCACGAAAGGCCCGCGAGGCGAAAACACCGGAGACATCTTACCAAGTTTGAAAGCACAAGCATTTACGAGGGTCTGCAGGAAGACCGCTTGTGCAAATCTAGTGACAACTATAATCACGTTCGCAGGGGTCTGCAGGAAGACTGCTTGCTACTAGTTGTACGCTCAGCTGCACATAACTGGTTTTGGTGCATTCTTGCACAATCCGGGCCCAGGGAGGCAAGTGAGTGTGTGAGTGTGTGAGTGTGTGAGTGTGAGTGTGAGTGTGAGTGTGAGTGTGTGTGTGTGTGAGTGTGTGAGTGTGTGAGTGAGTGAGTGAGAGAGAGAGACATGGTGTGAATGCTGGCAAACTAAAAGGGCACATTCTAATGCTTGTAATCTTTTTCGTTTAGCTTGGAACATTGAAGACAACACTTCACAGACATGCTCAAGGACTCGACCACCCTTCATGGACACGACTCTGAAGACCAGAGCTAAGTCTGCATGCTAATTCTATTGTTGGAACAGTGTACTTGTCTGTTGACATAGGGTTAGGTAGCGCAAAGGTTAGCTTATGTGCAAATTGGTGCTCATGTAAAGAATAGCTATAAGGGCTGAGGACACAGAAAGAAAAGAGCAGCAATCAATCTTATCCTATATTCCCCCTGTCCTGTCCATAACCTCTACCTTACCCTCAACCCGGTTACCCTAACTTCCCCCCACCTATCCCAGGTCTGGTCAAGGAAACCCGTGTAAGCTTTGACTTGTGGGCTCCGCGACCATAGTGTGGGTGGTTGGTACAACGTCGCTCCTGCGCCTTGGATCTAGGCATCGTGACAGGAAGAGATAGTGGGATATGTGGCCTGCTTAGACGAGGACTTAGTTGCCTAAACCACCAGGCTTTCTGGTACGGGGCGCTTTCCTCATTTAGGGTCACTGCTAGATGGGCTATACTTTATGGCAACGTTCTTGTTCACCACAGCAATTGTCTCAGGTGCCTCCCAATTTGTCTCAACCTTCTTCTGAAGGGGAATGTGAAAGGGAAGGATCGGATCCTTTTGTGGACCCTGGTTCAGGATATTTGTTAAATTGTCCTGCTCAAAATGGGTAGCAGTCCTGCTCCAACATAGAAAGTCAACCAGCCGGGTCATGAGTTGCCTACAGGAGGCTTGTGTAGGGTCTGGTTTTGCAAATTCCAATTCAGGTGATGTATCCACAACCACTGGCTGTCTGGAGGCTCTCATACAAGTTCAAAAAAGTAAAGGGTACCTGAAAATCTATGGTCCTCCAGGTGAGAATACAACAAATACAGTGAAAACGGACCGGTAGATCGAGGATGACAATCTACTATTCATTAGTTACTTTCTCAAAAATGATTTTATTTCATCATACAGTTTAAGATGCACAATTACATTTTCCTCACACATAAAATAAATGCTCTATTTCACCTACCCCATCGCTTACACACACTCCTACATAGAACCTCGCTCTCTAAGTTGATACATGGTTTCATGATAATTATAACCATCTAGCACAGTTGATTTACACAATGTTTTTTCACCCTTTCTCAAATAAAGGTGTGTCTATCTCTGTGTACCACAGATGATATACAAATCAACACGTGTTTCAGTCGGTTGGTTATGCAGGGCTTTACACCTGTTGCCCTTTTATTGATCCAACCTTCATCAGGACGGAAGCTATGTGCCAAATATGCCTTGCTTCAAAGTAGATGGAATGAGAGACATCTATAACACAACAGTAAAAACCTATTACCACCATTATACATCATAGCCATCCTTGGTTATTTTATTAGCACAATTCATGAGTGCAAGTAACTTTTTGTTGTTACAACATTGTACTTTCCTCCAATACACTATTTTTGGAGGAAGTACAATAGTTCTGGGTGTTGTCCCTTGCAGACTCTGCCAGTTCAAAATCTTCTATCCTAAGCCTGGAAGAAGGAAAACCAGAGGATGAACGCATACCCCTTGGTTAAAAATGTAGGTAACTACCTCGATCACAACCTCATAGTTCAGGGATGTAAAGGTGGATGTACTCACTGTTTAGTGCACCGACAGCCAATTCTAGCCCGGTAATCCTTATTTGGTGGCTCCACAGCGCATAATTGTTTACTGCTGGTCTCCAGATGAATGTTGAGGACACAATATCCTCCCGTTCATTCTCCTATTCGGGGGAACACAAATATTTCAGCACCCCATCGATAAGTTGAATACGCCTCAAATTGTTCTGGCGGGAAGGCGTAGTACTTATTAATCTCAGTTTACACTAGACGTGATCTACATAATTTATTTATTGAATCAGCAGATTAAATTCGCTGCTTAGTGTATCCTCGCCTATATTCTATTGAGGGATTCCGATAGGCATCTGGCAGTATTTGTATTCCTTATCACATGAGGTCCCGGTAAATCTCAGCCACATCAAGGCTAGGACTTCTCTCACACTCATGGTGCTGCAGGGAAAGAACAGAAAACACAAGGTTTACTGTTATCACTCATGCCAGTAATAGAGGGTTGCCCCTGTTGGAAGAGACCCATCCCCCTACCCCCTGGCAGGGACATTTGTCAGGGACATTAGGTTGTTGCATATTAATCTGCAGCATCATGTTCCCATCTGTTAGTAATGTATTGCCACAGCCCATACAGTCTCATTTGTACACATGGCCAATGGGTTCCCAGTGGATGCTATGGGACGTTTTATCATTCATGTACCGATGCATTCAAATGCTGGTTCTTTCGGCGGGCACGGCAATGGCGTGCAACACAACAAACATCTATTTAGACTTTGCGTGTTAACAGAAATCGCTCACCTCTAGTATCGCTCTCCACGGTGTGAACCAGACCTCAGGAGTCAGTGTACGCCCGTCCTTTGTGCACCTGATGTTTACTGAAGCACAGTAGTCCTAGAAAGAGGACAGGAATTTTGGAAAACGTTCCATGTCTCTCACAGCCCTTTCATAGTTTACGGGCCAAATTACTTCTTGTATAACCATACAGGCGACTGCCATTCTATTAGAATATTCGTCCATACCGATATTGTATTCCAAGCATGTATGAATACCTCACACAGTTTTAGGTCATTCTGGGATATGTAGTGCCGACAGTTCTACCTGCTACCCCATTGTGTTGGTGAACCATACTACCATCTCGTAGTCCACTCTATTAGATCTGAAACGTCACACCATTTTATTGGATATATTCTCCCCGGGGATGTTGCTTAATCATTCCTTCTTACAGGATCTTCACTTGCTCCCAATCACTATGTCCTACCCAGATTTGTAGTTCCTTATTCCTCCTGAATTATTGTACAAATGCACACCGATATGGAAGGAAGTCTACATTCCGTATGGCATTATACATTAAAGAATACCATTGAACATTAATGTAAAAATCTAAATATATAAATACACAAGCCGGCTCAAATAGCACCAGCCCACCATTTTATATAGGCAAGGTATCTTCATATTTTCGGTGAATCGGTTCTGCCAACTTAGGTCAATGTAGATGTAGCTTTTCAGACACAGGACAGGGGACCAACGCCTACCTTCTCGCTTCTCCAAAAACACAATGCGTGGTTACTACCAGCTGCCACCATAGACGCTGGACTTGTATGGCCCACATGTTATCATCTACTGATCAGATTATTTCACTCCACCCAGACATTTAATCCATGTTGTATGGTATTGAGCATATAAATCCAGCATTGCTCAATCTTTTGCAGAGTCATTACCATATTCCCACCACATGCCTGTGGTTTGACAACTTGGGAGTACAAACCACCTAAGCTCAGTGTCTTTGTGGTCCATTCGTACAAAGTCCACTAGAGATTTATCAGCCACTTTGTTTGGTATATACAATCTGTGTTCCGAGATCCTCTGTCTTATTTGCCTACGTCTATCAACTCACATGAGTACATGATGATATATATCATGTTTTAAGTTAGAAAATTAGCATGATTTTTGAGTTGCCATTTGATGACATAGTTTAAATCATGTCTTATTTCAGCGAAAGTACATGCGGCACAATTGCCGCACATAGTGTCCCGTCACTGGAGGAAGACCCTATTGGTTTAACACTGTGTTCTCCATCAGTGTATAGATATGTGTGCACCAGCTTCTGTCTCAGGTTGATGCTCCTTTTGAACGCAAACATTAGTTTTTTTAAACAGACTTCCAGGCTGTTTACCCAGTTCCAATTTTTATACATTTTTTAAATTTCATTGCTAATTGGATTAAATGTGGGGACACATACTAGTCTGTCATTTTTGATCTTCTCCCGAGGGGTTAGACGCACATCCCCGTTGGTATTGGCCGCCCTTTTTAGTTTGTCTTTGACCAATTTCTTGGGGTACCCTCATTCAGTTAGCCTTTCTTTGGGTTGTGCTACATGTAGGTCAAATTTGTGCTTCTCAGAGCAATTGCGGCAAATTCTCAAAAATTGGTCATATGGGAGATTTTGTCTTAATCCTGCCGGTTGAAAGCTAGAAAAAAATGCAAGAGTGTTTCTATCCATGGGTTTCCTGTACAACGTTGTGTTGAGTCTCTCCCATGATTTCCCACTCATCAAATCCAAAAAGCTCACTTCATTTTGACTCCACTCAATCATAAACCTGATATTACTATTACATGTATTGAGCCATTGATGACAATTCATCAAGGATGTGGTGGACCCCCTCCAAATAATGAACATATCATTGATGTATCTTTGCCAAATCCTTAAGTGATGCTGTACTCCAGTTGTTCCAGTCCATTGTTGATCGCCGAAAATACATTTTTGTTCGAATTTGGCCATGTAAATATTAGCAACATCTGGGGTAAATTTGGCCCCCATACTGGACTGGAACAACAACTGGAGTATAGCAATCACTTAAGGATTTGGCAAAGATACATTGATAATGTGTATTATTTTGAGGGGGCTCAAAACATGTGATAGTAATATCAAGTTTAAGATTGAGTGGAGTTAAAATGAAGTGAACGGTTTGGATTTTATGATTAGGAAATCAGGAGAGAGACTCAACACAACATTGTACAGGAAACCCACTGATAGAAACACTATTGCATTTTTCTAGTTTTAACCCGGTAGGATTAAGACAAAATCTCGCATATGGGCAATTTGAAAATTCGCTGCAATTGCTCTGAGAAACAGGAATTTTACCTACATGCAGCACAACTCAAAGAAAAGCTAACTGAACGAGGGTACCCCAACACATTGGTCAAAGACAATATAAAAACGGCGGCGAATACCAACAGGGATGTGGGTCTAACCCCTCGGGAGAAGACCAAAAATGACAGACTGGTATGCATCACCACATTTAATCCAATTAGCAATTAAATTTAAAACATTGTTAATAAAAACTGGAACTTGGTTAAACAGCCTGGAAGTCTGTCCAAAAAACCTATGTTTGCATTCAAAAGGAGCAGCAACCTGAGGCAGAAGCTGGTGCACACATACCGAGACACTGTTAGAGAACAGACTATTCAACCAATAGGTTCTTCCTCCAGTGACAGGATCCTGTAAATGCAGCAATTGTGCTGCATGTCCTTTCACTGAAACAAGACACGATTTCAACTATGGCACCATCAAATAGTAACTAAAAAATTATACTAATTGTCTAACTAAGAACGTGATCTATATCATCATGTGTCCATGTGAGTTGATATACGAAGGCAAAACTATTTGGCAAATAAGACAGAGGGTCTCAGAACACAGACTGTGTATCCCAAACAAAGTGGCTGATAAACCTCTACTGGACCACTTTGTACAAATGGACCACAAAGACGCTTAGGTGGTTTGAACTCCAGGTTGTAACACCACAGGTGGTGGGAATATGGCCATGACTCTGCATAAGATTGAGCAACGCTGGATTTATACACTTGATACCGTACGACATGGATGAAATGTCTCCGAGTGAAATAATCTGATTAGTAGGTGACATGTGGGCCATACAAGTCTAGTGTCTATGGTGGCAGCTGGTAGTAACCACGCATTGTGTTTTTGGAGAAGCGAGAAGGAAGGCACTGGTCCCTCGTCCTTTGTCTGAAAAGCTATATTTACACATTGACTTAAGTTGGCAGAACCGATTCACTGAAAATAAGAAAAAGATACCTGGCCTATATAAAATGGTGGGCCAGTGTAATAAGAAACGGCTTGTGTATTTATATTTTGACATTCATCTGCAATGGTATTCTTTAATGTATAAATCCATATGGAATGTAGACTTCCTTCCATTTCGGTGTGCACCCGTAGAATAAATCAGTCTGTGGAGGACTAAGGAAGTACAAATCTGGGTAGGACATAGTGATTGGGAGCAAGTGAAGATGCTGTAAGAAGGAACAAGTAGGCAACATCCCCGGGGAGAAGATATCCAATAAAATGGTGTGACGTTGCAGATCTAGAGTGGACTACGAGATGGTACTTTGGTTCACCAACACAATGGGGTATCGCGTAGAACTGTCGGCACTGCATATCCCAGCATTACCCAAAACTGTGTGAGGTATTCATACATCTGCTTGGAATACAATATCGGCATGGACAAATATTCGAATAGAATTAGAGTCCCCTTTATAGTTATACAAGAAGTCATTTAGCCCGTATACTAAGAAAGGGCTGTGATATGGACATGGAACGTTTTCCAAAATTCCGGTCCTCTTTCTAAGACTACTGTGCTTCAGTAAACATGTGCACAGAGGACGGGTGTACACTGAGACGTCTGCAGTCCGATTCACACGATGGAGAGCGATACTAGAGGTGAGCAATTTCAGTTACCATGCAAATTCTAAACAGATGTTTGTTGTGTTGCAATCCAATGCCATGTCCGTCGAAGAACCGGCATTTGAGTTTATCGGTACATTAATGATAAAACGTCCCGGAGCATCCACGGGAACCCATTGGCCCCGTGAACGAATATGAGACCGTATGGGCTGTGGCAATACGTTACTAACAGATGGGAACATGATGCCTCAGATTAATATGCAACAACCTAATATCCCTGACAAATTCCCCTGCCGGGGGGCAAGTGGAATGGGTCTTTTCCAACAGGGGTGACCCTCCATTACTGGCAGGAGTGATAACAGTAAACCTTGTGTTTTCTGTTCTTTCCCTGCAGCACAACGAGTGTGAGAGAAGTCCTAGCCTTGATGTGGCTGAGATTTACCAGGACCTCACGTGATGAGGAATAAGAATATTGCCAGACGGCTATCGGGATGCCTCAATAGAAGATAGGCGAGGATACACTAAGCAACAAATTTACTCTGCTGATTCAATAAATCAAGTCTAGTGTAAACTGAGGTTAATAAGTAGTACGCCCTCCCGCCATGGACAATTTGAGGCGTATTCAACATATTGATACCGGGGTGCTGTTAGGCAGAGCTTGTATGCAGTACCCTCTGGGACCACTACACACAACTATGACAACAGGTGTAAGCAAACCAACCTTTGGTATAAGTCTGTACTACACAGTTTTGGTAGCGGAGCCGAGCAGCCAGGCTTATCTCAAGAGGGGAATGTGAGCAGTAATGATGTTACACAGATGTCTAAAATCACAGGTGTTCAAAACTCTTACACTCAAGGTTTCTTTGATAAATACTTATTAATTTATCTGTCAGTCATAAAACATAAGAAGAAGGCAATTATATAACACAAATATACTTCAATACTATTTCAGAATACTTTTCAAGGAGTAAAAGACAAGGATTATTAGAACATGAAAGGTTACAATTATTCTTAGACAGTGCAAAAACTTGAGTTCACCAGAAGAGTCAATTCAGTTCAATAGGCTACGCCAAAGTCAATGGGCTAAAGACTTGGATAGGATAAAGCGGTTCTGGTAAGTAAACGGTAAAGTCTCTGCACAAGTTCTCAGAAATAGTTTGTAAAAAGAAGACACATATGTTGGGTCACAAGCTGATTAGGCCTGCGAGTTGCAAAAGTTTCAAGCACTTTCACAGCGAGAGGTAAGTACTCTCAGTCTCGTTTCACAGTACCTTTCAATGAAGAAAAAGATGCAGCTGATGACTTCTGTTCCTGCCAGTTCCTGCAGATCTCGCTGCTCCTGTGCCTCAGTCGTGGGGACAAGAGGGAGGACGTCTGGGACTCCTGCACTGCACTGGGACTGGTCAAAAAGCTTGCAACTGGCAAACTTAAATTCCGGTGGCTGTAAGTAACGCACACAAACTCAAGTCCCTCTCCCTGGTTATATGGTTTCCTGCAGCACTCTGAGGAAGATGCAACCAGCTCCAAGATGGGTATCTAGGTGGCTTACTGTGGAGTTCATTGGTCCCACCAACTCAAAGGGAGAAGTCGTCCTTGCAGGGCTTCTCTGTCAAGGTGAACTTAGCGATTCAGACCTGCAGCAGGGCTTCACCGGGCCAACCAATGGTCCAGGACTTGCAGCAAGCTCTTCTTTGGTTCATTCGTTCCAGTGGGGGACTGCCTTCCAAGCCAAGAGACTCACCTTTTATTCAATTCTCTCCCATTAATTCCAGCCTAGCTGTCACTCACCCAGCAGGGTGGCTGTCCTTGCCGGACAGCCAGCCAGCCAATCACGCCAGAGTGCATTTGGGTCTCCTAGGAGACTAAGCACACAGTTTCGGGCACCTCCCTCACTTCCTGCCCAACCCAGACACTCGGGTGCCAGAGGCGGTCTTCACTCCTGAAGCCCGCCAAAGGCGAATGAACAAAGGGACCAAAGCTGGTTTGGCGCAGAGAAACTCTAGAAGGGCCTTTCCAAAAAGAAATGGCGAACAAAGAAGACCGGGATCTGTTTTTACAGAGGGGGCTCAGACGCTATCCTGAAAAACAGGTCTCCTGCGATTTAACGTTACCGGAGCTACGAATAGTGCGCGGTCGGGAAAATTCATGGTAGTTCGTTGTAAAACCATGGCCACCAGACATTCTGAGAGGAAAGGGTAGCATTTGACAGCTACATGAGTATCTAGACACAGGGGATACTAAGTAACCCCTCCAGCATTCTATTGTAAGATAGGGTGTGCTGGGTCTAGGAAGTGTAAAGACTAGTAAAGTCAATTTTACTTTACTTACTCTGGGAAACAGAAGTTTATCCCAGAGAAGGTATTTAAACCTTGGGAAAGCCTAAAAGGCTTCCCTGTGCCACTGCACGGAGGATGCTGTGTGACACAAATGAAAAGATGATGCCTATGGGGTTTAGACTCCATAATTAAAAAAGAAACAAACACAGAAAACACATTGATTTGAAAAGTTCAAAGTCCCAAAGTTCAGCAAAAGAGCTGGAGGGCTCCAAGGAGGGAAGAATTAGCACACTTTTGAGAATTCTCCCTAACAGGTGCTGAAATATTTGTGTTCCCCCAAACAGGAGGATCTTGTGTCCTCAACATTCATCCGGAGACCAGCAGTAAACAATGATGCGCTGTGGAGCCACCAAATAAGGATTACCAGGCTAGAATTAGCTGGCGGTGCACTAAACAGTGGGTACATCCACCTTTCCATCCCCAACCAGGAGGTTGTGATAGAGGTTGTGTTACCTAAATTGGCAACCAAGGAGCATGCGTTCATCCTCGGGTTTTCCTTCTTCCAGGCTCAGGTTAGAATATTTTGAACTGGCAGAGTCTGCATGGGACAACGGCCAGAACTATTGTACTACCTCCAAAAATTGTGTATTGGAGGCAAGTACAATGTTGTAACAGCAAAGAAAGTTACTTGCACACTTGAATTGTGCTAATAAAATAACTGAGGATGGAAATGATGTAATAGGTTTTTAGTGTTGCGTTTTTATTGATGATGTCTCTCACTCCATCTACCTTGAAGCAAGGCATATTTGGCAGATAGCTTCCGTCCTGATGAAGGTTGGATCAATACAAGGGCTACAGGTGTAAAGCCCTGCATAACCGACTGAAACACTTGTCGACTTGTATATCATATGTGGTACACACAGATAGGCACACCTGTATTTGGGAAAGGGTGAAAAAACATTGTGTAAATCAACTGAGCTAGATGGTTATAATGATCATAAAACCATGCATCAACGTAGAGAGGTTCTATGTATGAATGTATGAGTGCGTGTGAACAATGGGGTAATTGAATTAGAGCCTTAATCCTTTATATGTGTGAGAAAAATCTAATTGTGTATCTTAAACTGGCCATTAGGTTTTTTATATGGACAAGTAAAGGTGATGAAGTAAGAGGAAATACGGGAACCCAGCTCTGAAAGGGGGTGTAAGGCAGCGCTGCGTAGTACAGGCTCGATCAGTGCTGGTAATAAGAGAAAGAGGAAAAAGTAGGAGCCATATACATTTAGTGGGCTCGGGAAAATAGTAGTCTTGACTTCTCTTTAGTATTGTATATCTTTTTGAAGAACGGCCCACAAGGTAGTGTGAGTGAGGGGGGGAAATCTAACACTCTGAAGCAGGGTTGAGGGTTTGAAGGGATATCCTAAAATAAATGTTTTATGTTGTCAGTAAGGTGCTTTGAGGTGTTCTGTTAAACTGTCCATTGGCTTATGTCTCAATGTGATCGTTTTTTTCGTGCAATAATTAAGACAATACAAATGCTTTGAAGTGTAATTTGAAGAAAATATAAGTTACCAGAAGTTTGAAGTGTTAACAGTGTTGGTACACACCACGCCTACACATTTGCAAACACCTCTCCCGTTCTAGCAAAAAAATTAAGAAATACCATGGGCAGCGGTTAACCGAGATTATGGGGAGCGGGCGTCTCAGATCTGGCCAGAAGAAGAGTTGTTTGATAAGACTGTGTTGGACCTTGTAGCAACATATTTAACAGCTAAATATAAGGGGAAACAGCTTCAAAATAGAAGAGAAGTTCTGTATTTGTGGAGGATGTTCGAAGAAACACCCCCCACAGCAGGTTAAGAAAAGGGAGTGAACAACATGATCACAATCGAGGTGGAGGGAGAAGAAACGAGCAAGGAGGGAGGAGAACCAAAAAGGTTATACCTACTACTGACAAAGCCTGCTGAAGGATATCGTGACCCATTATTTCTGCCCCAGCCCAGTGCACCAACTGCCTCGGCAGCAGCTCTCCCTCCCCGCTATTATCCCAAGGGCCCATATGGTCCGACAAGCATGCCAACTCCTGTAAGACCCACAGGATTTGGGAGCCATAGTGACCAGTATTCAAGCAGAATGAACCCGATTAAGGACATTGTGTGAAAATACACTACCGTCATCAGGGGGAGGGCAGTCACAATTGCCGCCCCCATTAAGAAACTCCTCTGTGATACCGGAGGATAAATGGAAGTCCGAGGACTTCCTCTTCCGGATAGACGGTACTCCGATTAGAACAGTACGGGTGGAACGAGAGGGTGACCCGGTAAGCACAGGGTATGACAGCGTGGCATCCGATAGCGAAGAAGAATGTTGGAGTGATATTGATGAATATGAGGAAGGGGCCGTAGGAGGGGGCCCGCAAGTGAAATGGCAAACACCAGAGGTGGGAGGGGTGGAGGAAGGATGGCAGGGAAGGCTGCGAAATAAGTTGGGAAGGATGGCATTTGCAAAGAAAAAAGGAGCGACGGTAAGTAAAAGCAGTGGGAAGACGAATTTGCAGATGCCCCTCATTCACAAGGGGGTGGGAAGACCTCATTATGTACCCTGGGCGCTGATGGATAAAAACAATTTGCTGAAAGGGCGCAGGGAAATGGATATATGCCTTTGAGAAAAACACTGCGGGGGTCCCACTGGCCATAGAGGACATCAAAAGCCTTCTAGTATCAGCAGTGGGTGACCAAACTAACGGAGTGTGGGTAAAGGCGGGGGAGTAACCATGGTCAACGACAGGCAAGATGGATCATCCTTTAATAATTCAAGAGCACAGGTGTAGGATGCACTGCAGAGAACATTCCCCGACACCCCTGACCTATACTCTGTAATGCAATGCACTATGGGGGGATGGGAAGATCCTATGCAACTCATTCTTCGGGTGCAGGATATGTGGAGGGCGGAGACTGGCACGGTCTGGGACCAGTCTACCTCCCTATTTTACTTCATTATCAAGAGAGGGCCCCCGAAAGAGGTACAGAAGGCCCAAGATAACATTTCTGGGATAGAAGCCAAAGGTTGGCCCGAAATACAAAGCATCATAGTACACCACTGCAGGAGGATCAAAGAGAGGGAAAAGAAATTGCACAAAAAAGATTGGCAGACGCGGCCAAATGTGTACAGAGCAAGTTAGTGAAGGTCGCGGCTGTAACAGCTGCACCGCCCTCAGAACGAGAGGGAGAAGGAGAGGTGGGGCAGATCCCATTACAGGCCAGTATGGCAGCTACATGGACAGCCAACGGGCAGGAACAATGGTATGGAGAAGAACAGTGTGGATGGCCCCAGTGGCAAGGAAGGCCTGGAAGAGGAAGAGGTGGGTACCGGGGGCAACGAGAGGGGTACGGCGGACAAGGACCTAGAGGAGGACAAGGAGCAGGTTGGTCATGTGGGAGGTGGGGTTATTTTGCTAGGGAATGTCATATTCGTCCCATGGCGTATTATTAGAGCACACAAGATATGACAACGGATCGCAGTATGGCCACCCCCACCCAGGCAGTCCTTATGGGTTACCCATGGGATGGTATGGACAGGAAGTGCAGCAGGACAACAGGTTCACAAAGGGGCCCAGAGCGCCACCACGAGGGATGCAGACTCGATTAACACATCATTCCCCAATGGGAGAAACACAGTAACCCTTTCGCCACCACTGCAAATGGTGCGCCTGCGCCATTCCGGGAAACAACCCTGGTTGGAGAGAGCGCATTCTCCTTCCCGGGGACCAACACACATCCAGACTAGGACAGCCCACAGAGACCACTTGCGTGTCCAGTTCTATCAACTACCTTACGTCCAGACGAAGAACCACTGGTAGGGGCAGAGACAGAAGACAACAGTTCATATTTCAGGTGGACTCAGGAGCGGAGAAATCGTGCCTATATGACCCAGGATCTGCCATGCTGTTGATCAACACAATAACACAAAGTAGCAGGGTGGGTGGTGCCCATTAATGCAGACATGTTTGTGTATGGGATGCAAGTTTTGGCAAAAGCTGTACCTGACATGAAAAGAATGGAGAGTACCCTCTGATCTTGTTTTCTGCCCAGTAGCAGCCCCTGAAATATTGCCAGGCACGATCCTCTCGTTATATCTGCAGGGAGTACAAGTTTCAGTTAAATGTATTGTGGTAATAGGGCTGCACACGCATGGATGTGAGTGGCGAACAGTACTTTGCATAGACCCAAACACAGCGCTGCATGAACTGACATATGAGGAGCTGTTCGCTGATGACAGCGGTGGGGAGATAATAATGGAAATATGTATGCCATGTGACACAATGGTACAAAACAGACTAGTGATCAACCCCTCATGGCCATGGTCAGTGCACTGCCATCATTTTTTGACAAAGACTTGCAGCAGGTACCCGCTAATCTATGGACAACCAACCCTCATGATGTGGGGTTATTGCGAGAAGTGACCCCAGTGAAAATTAAACTGAAGCCCAGCGCTGTGCTGCCCCGGGTAAGACAATACCCCCTGTCAAGAGAAACAGAGGAAGGGATAAAAGAAACAATATATGCATTACTACAGCAAGGCATCATTGTACCCTCTAATTCCCCTTGCAATACAGCAATGTATCCAATCAGAAAAGCGAAGGGAGGGGCGTGGAGGATGGTGCAGGACCTGCACCCACTTAATGACATTCAGAAAACTGCCTCCATTCTATGTAGTATTTCAAAGAAAGCGACACTTCATTGTGGTGGACTTGAAAAATAATTTTTTCCTCGGTACCACTTGATCCCGGCTCCCAATATCTGACTGCATTTACTCTGGGGTGTAAGAGATATAAGCATTGTAGATTACCCCAAGGGTACTGTGAAAGCCCAAGCATTTTCAACAGAATATTGCATGAAGATCTCAGCAATATTGTTGTCAAGAGCACAGTGATACAACACATAGATGACCTCTTAATTTGCAGTGAATGTGAGGAACAGTGCAGAAAAGACACAATAATACTGTTAAATTTGTTAGCACACAAGGGATATAAGGTAGATCTAAAGATGGTAAAAGGATCATTCCAGACTGCGCAGCAATACTGCGTGCAGCAGCGAAACCACACAGTGACAGAAATGCAAAAAATCCTCAGCATCTGTAATTACTGCCGAGCATGGATGCTGGATTATGCATTTTACACACAGCCTTTGCTACAATCACTAAAAGAAGTCCAAAAAGATAATACAGCCCTCACTTGGACACCTGACATGCTTACAGCCTTCACAACGCTGAAGGAACGGATATCAACAGCCCCTGTTTTAGCAACTCCAGACTATGAACAGGAATTTGACCTGTTTTCACACTGCAATGGACACTTATGAACACTGTATTAACCCAAAACACATCCCTGCCGCATAAACCCTTGGCTTACTACAGCAGTGCCCTCGGCTCAGTAATGCAAAGACAGTCATGTGCGAACAGGCACTCGCAGCAGCCGCCTATGCTATTGAGAAAAGTGCAACAATAGTAATGGGATGCTCGGTCACATTATTCGTTGAACACTCCCAGTTTGCCATTCTTGAACAATCGAAATCTACTCTCAACACACAGAGCAACAGCCTACAAAATAATACTTTCCAGCCCTAACATCCACATAGTACGTTGCACAATTGTAAACCCAGCCACATTTCTCACTGAGCCATGCACCATAGAAGACATTCAAAACCATAATTGCGCCACATGAGAGGGAAGGAGACAACATTCACAAAGCAAGAGAGAATGGCCTAGAGGAGGGGGAAGTGTACTTCGCAGATGGGTCAGAATCTATTTGTCCAGAGATAGGCGAAAAACATGTGGGTGCAGCAGTAGTAAGACTAGAGGAAGAAGAATATGAGATCATTGTACAGAAACGATTACCAAAGTATTATTCAGCACCATCTGCAGAAATAGTAGGATTGATTGAAGCATTGCACACAACAAAAGGGTGTGCAGTTACCATTTATTCTGACTCAGCATATGCAACCACTACGGTGCATGCTGGACTGTTGAGATGGAGGAGACAAGGATTCAGGAGAGCAGATGGTTCCCCCGTGCAGCATGCTGAGCTTTTGAATGACCTCACAAAAGCTCTTGCAGAAGCTTCGGTAGTGGCTTTGGTGAAAGGCCATGCCCATACAAACAACTGACTAAATATCATTGGGAAACGCGACAGCAGACGCCACCGCCAAAAAAGCAGCGTATTTTTAAAAACCATTACCTACAGATTGCATTCAAAGAGCAAGTACAGGGACAGAGAAGGAAGGGTACAATACCCTACCAATAACCCAAATAATAGAATTACAAACGAGAGCTCCCCCATATAACAAGACCTATGGTTAAAAAGGGGTTGTACACAATCATCAACAGACCTCTTATGGAGACAGGACACTACAGGGAAAGTAGTAATGCCCGTAGAGCTGTCACAAATAGCATTCCAACAGTTGCACTTCCCCACCCATGTCACCAAACAACATATAGCTGCAGACATCCAAGATGATTGGTTTGTTCCAAACCTTCATAAGCATTTAGTGGAATTCACGATTGAATGCGTCACATGTGAAACATACAATTCAGGGATGACTCTCCGAACCTTACGAGGAACGCTGCCCCGCCCGATCAGATCTTTCCGCAAGCTGCAAATGGATTATGCAGACATGGGACAAAGGTGTAATGGAGCACGATACTGAATAGTGGTGGTCTGCCCATTTTCGCGGTGGGTGGACGCAGGACCATGTGCACACCCAGATGTGAAATGCACAGCGAAGTTCTTAGTGAGGGAAGGAAGTGTTCCCACGTTGGGGCATATGCAATGTGAAATGCTCCGACAACGGAACACATTTTGTTAATGACCTATTCAGGAAGGTAACGACTCTACTGGGGATTAAACACAATATGTGCTCGATCATCTGCAAGCAAACAGGTTTGTCGAGAAGATAAACGGCCTCCTCAAAAGTAGGCTCTCAAAATGATGTCATACTCTCAAGAAAAATTGGGTTTATTGTCTACCTTTGGCATTGTTCCAATTGCGGACACAACCGAGCAAAGACCACCACTTGTACCCACACCAGATAGTGACAGGGAGGCACATTCAAACTCCCTTGTCACCAGCAAGAAGAAGTATCTGACGCAACTCACTAGAGCTGCAAGGAGCATAGTGAAAGAAATGGCCCCGCACTTCACTAGCGACAATGAAACAGACACCACTACAGTAGCCACTGACAGCCCAGCAAGACAATTAATGTCAGGGGAGCTGGTATACGTACCCAGCTTTGTGAGAAGGTGGAACTATCCAAGATTTCATGGCCCGTATGAAGTCAAATATTGCACACCAATGGCGGTGAAAGTAAAGGGCCTGAAATATTGGATGCACCTTTCCGATGCAAGGAAGACACATGACAGCACAACACAAGGGGAAGGGGAACAAAATTAGCAAGAAGCAGCAGTGCCATAAGGGTATAAAAAGATACAGAGGACGACAGTGAAAAATAGGAGTAAAAATAAGTAAGAGAGCAATGGATAGATATATATGGGATACATTACTCACCGTAATCGTATTTCTGATGCTTGTATCTGCTTAGATTCACATGCTGTGCATAGGCCGACATCTAGTGGAAGCTGCGGAGTATTACAGTTTGTTTTTCGAAACTCGAAAATGGGCGTCGACACAGGCGTGCCAGTAATACTATCCCCAGTGTGACGTCCACTGTACCCAAGATCCCTCACGCGTCTAGGATCCTCAGATTGTATTTTTTCTGACATGAGGAAGCATGAGGAGTAGCGTGAGTACAGATAATCCAAGCAGATAGACAGAAAGGTAAGACTACAAGCAATCATGCACCTTCTCTCGGAGGGGAGGAAGGGTGGGTCGCATGTGAATCTAAGCAGATACAAGCATCAGAAATACGATTACGGTGAGTAATGTATCCCTTCTGAGACTTGTGGATCTGCTTAGATCTGCATAGATTAGCGAGCAGTATCAGAAGAAGGAGGTGGGATGTGAGAAGGGTCATGAGCAAACAGGTGTCTTAGAACCGCTTGTCCCACTTGTGTATCTGTCTTGGAATGAGCGTCAATGCAGTAATGCTGAGTAAAAGTGTGAATAGAGCTCCAAGTAGCTGCTTTGCAAATGGTGTCGAGGGGAACATTTGCAATGAAAGCCAGAGTGGCCCCAATGCCTCTAGTAGAGTGGGCCCTTGGCGTAAAAGGCAGAGTCTTTTCAGAAAGAGAGTAACACAGCTGTATACAGTTGATAATCCACTTCGAGATAGCGCCTTTAGAGACGCGATCTCCCTCTCTGCCTGTAGCTACGGAGACAAACAGTTGATCTGTTTTCCTTAGCGGTCTGGTTTTATTTACATAGTATAGGACCGCCCTACGCACATCTAGGGTGTGTAGTTTCACCTCAGCCGAGCTTTGCGGGTCCTGGAAGAAAGCCGGAAGCTCGATGGACTGGTTTACATGGAACTTTGATATAAATTTAGGTGAGAACCTTGGGTGTGTGCGCAAAACCAGTTTGTCCTTGTGAATAGTAAAGAAAGGATCCTGCACTGACAGAGCCTGAATTTCACTGACCCTTCTTATAGAGGTAATGGCTACTAAGAAGGCCGTTTTATAAGTCAGGTGTTTGAGACTACTCTTATGCATGGGTTCGAAGGGGGGGCCCATGAGCTTAGCTAGCACCACATTAAGGTCCCACCCTGGCGGTGGGTTTGAAATAGGAGGGTGAAGTCTCTTTACTCCTTCCATGAAGGCTTTAACTACTGGTACCTTCCACCACGACTCCTTGTTATGGGATGTGGTGTAAGCCGAGAGGGCTGCCAGGTGTACTTTCAGAGAGTTAAAAACCAATCCTGCATCCAGCAGGTGGAGCATGTATGTCACAACGTTGGAAGGAGTGCAATCAACAGGGTTGATTTGTTTATTCTGGCACCAAATAACAAATCTTTTCCACTTGTCAAAGTAACAGTGCCTTGTGTTTGGTTTCCTGGAGTCTTTTAGGTTGTCGATACACCTCTGTGGTAGATTGAGATGTCCAAACTCTATGACTTCAGGAGCCATGCTGCCAGGTTCATTGAGTTGGGTTGTTGGTGCACTGTCTGACCTTGTTGCTAGGACAGAAGGTTGTACCAGGCTGGAAGTTTGATGGGCTCGCACACCGCCATTCTGCGTAGGTGTGGAAACCATGGTTGTCTCGCCCACATGGGAGCAACTAGGATGAGCGTCATCGATTCCTTGTTCATCTTGTACACCACCTTCCTGATGAGAGGAGTTGGTGGAAAAGCGTACGCAAACATCCCTGACCAGTTCATCCACAGGGCGTTCCCTTGGGAGTCTGGCTGGGGGAACCTGGCTGCAAATCCTGGGCATTGTTTGTTTTCGCTTGTGGCGAATAAGTCTATAGTGGGGAAACCCCACTGAGAGAAGAGATCTTCTACGATCTCTCTGTGAAGGACCCATTCGTGTTCTTCTGGGAGGGAGTCTCTGCTTAGAGCATCCGCTAGGGAATTGAGCTCCCCTGGAACATGTTGCGATGACAGGAAGATGTTCCGTCTGAGTGCCCATATCCAGATTTTCTGGGCAAGCTTGGACAGATTTGGCGAACAAGTCCCTCCTTGCTTGTTCAAATAGAACATGGCTGTCGTGCTGTCCGTCCGGATCTGCACCGACAAGTTTAGTAGATGGGGCTCGAACGCCCGAAGCGCTCGGAATACTGCCAGAAGCTCTAGGAGGTTGATGTGGTTCTTGGCTACTGAGTGAGACCAGAGACCCTGAGCTAAGTGGTGGAGATGGTGAGCTCCCCACCCAGTCAGGCATGCATCTGTAGTCACCACTGCCTGTACTTCGGGATCGTAAAAGGGTTTTCCCCTTGCGAGATTCTCTCTTGTCCACCAGTGTAGGTTCTGTACAAGTGTTGGCGAAACGACCACTAGATCGTCCCACTGACCACTTGCCTGAGATCACTGTTTCGCCAACCATTCCTGCATGGGACGCATGCGCAGACGCGCGTGGGGGACCAGGTAAATGCATGACGCCATCATGCCCAGTAACCGCATTGCTTTGCGTACCGTTATTTGTGGACCGGACTGATAATGTGGAATTTGCAGTAGTATATTCCGAATTCTCTCTTCCGAAGGGAAGGTCAACCCTTCCTGAGTATCTAGGATTGCTCCTAGGAACTGTTTTGAGGTGCTTGGCACCAGGCTTGACTTCTTCTCGTTGATTGAGAAGCCTAATTCGTGGAGGAGTTCGATAGTCCTTTGAATGTTTGTCCTGCAAATTCCTGGGGTTTCCCCCGTTATGAGCCAGTCGTCCAGATAAGGGTACACTGGGATTGCCTCCCTGCGTAGGTGTGCCGCTGCCACCGCCAGTACCTTGGTAAATACCCTTGGTGCTGAAGCTATCCCGAAGGGCAGTACCTTGAATTGGTAGTGGCGACTGTCCACCTTGAAGCGCAAGTACTTTCTGTGCGCCGGGAGCATGGAAATATGAAAATAAGCATCTTTCATATCCAAGGTTGCCATGTAATCCCCCTTTTTTAGGAGGGGGATTACCTCTTGTAGCGTGGTCATACGGAATTTTTGGGGCTTGACATACTTGTTGGCAGGCCGTAGGTCCAATACTGGGCGCATTGTCAAATCTTTCTTTGGCACAAGGAAGTAGGTTGAATAGATACCATTGTTTACCTGGTGTCCTGGGACGAGTTCTATCGCATCCTTTTCTAGCAGAATGGCGATCTCCTCGAGAAGGATTTTCTGATGTTCTAGGGAGTGTACTTTTTGTCGTGGAGGATGGTTCCGGGGACGCTGCAGTAATTCTATACAATATCCTGAGGACACTGTTGACAGCACCCATCTGTCTGAGGTGATCCCTTCCCAAGCCTGGGTGAAGTTGGAAATGCGTCCCCCTACTGGGGTTGCGTGAGAAGGGACCCTGAACTGAGCGTCACTGCTTCGGTGGAGGCGTGCCACCTCCCTTGTTGGGGCTGCCTCTGCCTCTCCCACGACCTCTTTTGTTACCCCTGCCGTAACTTTGGGTAGACTGCTGGCTGTTGTTCCACTGTGTACCCTGTCCCTGGGCATAGTTGCCTCTTTGTGAATTTTGGCCGCGTGGGCGACGAAAATTACTGTTCCCCCTCTGGTTAGGGGGTTTGTTGGTTAGTTGGCCAAGGGATTTAAGTGTTTCGTATTCGTCCTTGGCGTTTTTCAGTGCGTCTTCGACCGCTTTCCCAAACAATAGATCGGGTTCCACCGGCTTGTCTATTAAAGAAGCCTGAGTTTCTGTTTTGAACCCCGACTGCCGTAACCACGCATGTCTCTTGATAACAGTACCCTCTGCTATCAATCTACCTGCGTTGTCCGCGGCGTCGAAAGTTGCTTTCAATATGCAACCAGACACGGCTCTCCCTTCTGCCGAGAACCGAGCCAATTGGCCCTTTAAGGGTTCTGGAGCAGAGGCTATGAGTGCCGCGACCTCTTCCCATTGATGGCAGTTGTAGCTGGCCAACAGGGTGGTGGAGTTAGCAATCCTTGCTTGGTAGGCGGACGTTGAGGCTACCTTTCTGCCAAAGCCGTAAAGTTTCTTGCTCACCTTGTCGGGAGGAGCTTCTGACGAAGATAAGGGTGTTCCAGCCCTCTTCCGAGTGTTGGTAACCACTAGGGAGTCTGGTTTAAGATGTCCTCTTATATAGAGAGGGTCAGATTGGGCTGCCCGGAAAAGTTTTTCGACCCTGGGGTTGACTGCTCTGGTGAGGTTTGGGTTCACCAGGGACGGATCTATTCTTCGTTGGATGGATTTAAGGATAGGGATGGTCTGAGCGACCGGCCTCCTCTCTCCTACCAACTCTTCTGCGAAGTCCCTTTCCTCCTGTACACCGTGGGTGTCGATGTGAAAATGTTCTGCCGCGCGAGCGAGAACCTCATTAAGGAGGGGCTGGTTATCGACTGGCGAGTCGTTAACTGGGGCTTCGTTCTCTACCGGGGAATCTACTCTGTAAATTTCCTGCTCATCTTCTCCCTCCTCCTGGTCCTCATCATCCGCATAGTATTCCGTCCCGGTTTGTTCCTCCATAATTTCAAACTCCTGGTCCCCCTCAGGGAAAGGCTCTCCTTGGTACCTGGGGTGTGGAGTAGAGTATGGAGTAGAGTAAGGCTGTACCTTGAAGGGTTCAGGTCTTTCGAACCGGGCCCTTTTACTTAGGGGGATGGGATCAGTGGAACCTGAGGGTGTGGCTCCCTGAGGATCATACGAGAGGAAATGCTCTGGATTCTTGTCGTAAAAATCAGCCAAGGAAGACATCCTTGACATGACCTTGTCTATGTCTTCGCTGGACCATTCTTTGGAACAGGGGATGACTTTAGTAGGCAGTTTAGGGGACTTATCAAGGGTACCCTTGCTGGATGTTGATCTCTCAGTAGACTTCTATTTGTTTGTCTGCTTAGGGGGGGAAGGATGGTCTTACAGGAGTGGAAGAATGTGCTTTCCGCTGTTTCCCCCCCTCCCCGTGCATGGAAAAATGTTTTCCCTGTCCCTTGGAGGCCCCGGAGACTTTCGACGCCTGGCGTCGAGGATCGGGAGAGGTATCTGTGTCTTTCGAGCGTGGGGCCTCGCTGGTGTTAACTGCGGCCTCCGTCTCTTGGAGCGCGGCCTGGGGGTGGAAGTCGTCTTCGTCCTCCGACGATCGAACTTCCATTAGTCTAGGGAGCGAGGCACTCTTGGCAAGAGTGGATGATTGCCTTGCGTCATGAGGCGATCTCGATCGAGAGCGCCCAGAGGACACCGAGTCGGACCGTTCTATTTGTGCCTCTTTCCGAGAAGTCGACGTCGTCGAGGTTCGGTTGGACTTAGTGTGCTTAGTGTGTGTAGGGTGTGTAGCGCTTGCGTCGCCGGGGGTCTTCCCCATAGCCGCCCTGCCGGATGACCTTCCGAGGTCGGGGACCTGCGCTCGGCTGTCTTTCGACGCCGTAATGCCCTCGCCGTCCGAAAGTACGGCGTCGCTGCCATCGCTGAAGGCGCCCTCCGCTGCCATGGCCGCCTGCCTGGCGTGGTGGGCCCAACGCTTTGTCGAACGGTCCTTGAGTGTCTTAGGTTTAAACCTACTACACGCTCTGCAGGTCACTTCGGGGTGGTCCCTCGGCAAGCAGAGATTGCACGTGGCGTGCCTGTCGACCCAAGGGTATTTGCGGTTGCACTTGGGGCAGAATTGGAAAGGGGTACCCTCCATACGCACCTTGAGGCAGCGGGCTGATAAGTGTAGGAAATATATAAGTGTATCTATATACCAAGAGTGAAGAGTATGTACCACCCCCCACTCTCCCTACTTGCAGGGCCGAGGCCAGCGGCCTACTAGGCCCGGGCCGAGGCCAGCGGCCTTCCGAGGCCCAGATCCGTCGTGCAGCAGCCGACGGTCGATGTCTTCTCCAGCCGTCGTCGATTGTCGAGGGTCGACGTTGGGGTGGGGAAGGATGTCAATAAAGAATATTAAATTGCAATTATTAGTAAAAGTATGGCTAAGGCCAGGGGACTCCGCAAGATGCTTCCAACGAGTATGGCGGAAAAAAACAATCTGAGGATCCTAGACGCGTGAGGGATCTTGGGTACAGTGGACGTCACACTAGGGATAGTATTACTGGCACGCCTGTGTCGACGCCCATTTTCGAGTTTCGAAAAACAAACTGTAATACTCCGCAGCTTCCACTAGATGTCGGCCTATGCACAGCACAGCATGTGATCTAAGCAGATTCCACAAGCCTCAGAAATATATATATATACACATACACATATATATTCTTGCTTCTACATGTTAGGTAGATGGTTCGAGCTGCACTCTCCACAATAACTTTAACAACCAGTCACCATTGCAAGAAGTTGAAATCCAAACCGTTGTTTTTCATTCCAAACTGTTCCTTTATTCATTTCACAGGGAAAAAGTCACGTTAAAAATCCATGGAAATCTGTTCCAAAATTGGAAAAAACAAACAAAGACCAAAGTGTCCAGGTCCTCCCAAGTGCACCACTCCTCATGAGGAGGCGTTTACGCGTTTCGCGGCCAACTCGCATGCATATATATATATACACACACATATATACATACACACACATTTCCATTTAGAATAGCATGTGTATACGCTATTCCCTCAAGCTGCACTCCTCACCATGCAGTTCCAAGCATGAGGTTCCAAAAAATGCCTCGTTACAGATCGAGAGTTGAAAAAGAAACTGCACCGGTTGTGTGCATTTAAACAACCTTTATTGAATCATTGCAGTTCTTTTAAAAAGGAACATTTCCCAGTTACATCATTAGCCAGACAGCAGCCCGACGCGTTTCGCCACAACCTTGTGGCTTGCTCACAGTTACTCCTCCCCTTTGGGAGTTTGTTTTTAAACCCAACACCACACCATGGTGACAGACAGAGAAGAGGTGACTTGCAAAAAGATGGTACTATGGTTAGTAGCCATGTTGGATTGGGCTACCAAGTCCAAGCTATCCATATCACAAAAAACGAAGAAAATAAACCTAAAAAGTAAAAGCATTATTTTCAACTTTTGTAATAAAACATACATGTTCTTATCATAATTTCATTATAAAAAGACATGGTATTTAACAAAAATCTCCATGCTCGATACGGTAATCTAGGCTTTGTATACTATGTTTCAGAGGGCTGTTATATTTCACCTATTGCAGGTAGGAGATGTTATGTGGTTACGAAATGCATAATGCATTTCTAGGGGTCATGTTTAAAGTGCATAGTGCATTTTCCTCTTAGAATGTTCCCAGCTCATAAATATATAATATGGATACAAGGCTCCTTATTCATTTAAAAATGCATTTACCAACACTGGGATAGTTTACCACAATAGTACTATAAACATATGCATATATGGCATAATGTCATGTGTTACATCAAATGTACTTTGTCAGTGCAGAATTGCGGACTATAAAGTGCATAGTGCATTCTAGTAATAAAAAGGGCCATGTCTGGTTTTGTAAACATACTAAAAAGTGCAAAGCACATTCCTACGATAGATAAATGGTACACATTTTTAAAGCAGCATTAACATGGTATAAAGTGCATTGTGCTTATAAAGTAAATAAAATGAGCGCCATATAGTGTGCATTTCCCTCCCTCTCTCTCAAAAGTAAAGTGATGAAGTGAAATTATATATATAGTATAACTGAAAGGGCACTTAACCACTTGTATTCCACCCTGTAGGTGCAACAATGGCAGACAGAAGGGCCCTGCAGGGGATCACAACAGAGTTAGATAGCAATAGGGGCAATGTTAGCGCCACTAGGGCGTACTCTTAAGATTGTGGTCTTTAGCTTACGGCCATTGTATTTTCAACATTATTATGCTTAGGACTGTATTGGAGCATTTCTTTTATTATTGGAGATGTTTCCTATCCTTTATCAAAGAATTGTACACACAAGGCATGGCCTACGGGTTACTAACAGAAGGAAAAGGGAAATAAAACGAAACAGATATGATGCATAACATAGCCTAGGGCTGGATGCAGTGGAAGATCCCCGCCACCCAGATCAATCTAATAAGTGGTACTCTGACATGAGCACCATGGGTAAACAGGCAACAAATGTGTGTTCCCCCGATATCCCAAGCATCAGGGAACCCAAAGGTTCTAATACCACAAGAAGTCCCCATAGCCGATGCCCAGTGTCTCGTTCATCTTGCACTTTGCAGAATTCGAAATACCTCCCAGGCAACGTTACCACTAATCCAGAAGGAGAAGACCTGCCACAGCAAGCGTCAAGGAGAAATTTTCAACAAGGAACTATTTTTTTGCATCAAAGGGACAATGTTTGCAGAAAACAAAATGGCAACAGACAGTGATGTGCAAAGCAGAAGCACTACAAGGACTGTCGGAAGAAACATTTCAATGGATAGAAAGAACCTGCATTCAAACATGGTTTTAGCACATTGCTAGGCTAACATGGTCAACAGCTCTCTAGAAACCAATCAAGATCCAGAGCGAAGTAGAATACAAACTTTGTTTTCACGGAGAGGGAAGATGCCCATGGGTTCAAACAAATACTGCAACCAAACACTTGTCCTCCCCGACATGCGTAAAAGGAACAGCTGCATTGATGGACCCGTACAGGGTATGTGGCAAACAGGCTTACTTGCACCTCCCGTAGTAATGGAGAGGTACTTATGCCCTGGCTACACTGCATTCAGCCCCAATGGTAATTCTGGAGAGCCATGTCCAAGGGGAGAGAGTGCCCACCAGACGACCCAGTCAACAACCGAAGAACCCCCCCCCCCCCATGTATGACGTGCTGTTGGAGGACAAGCTACAAGACAGAGTGTCACGTAAAAGGAGGGCATCAAACTACATCTCCAAAGACTCTTCCACACTCTTAGCACAGATACCGGACCAATTCAAGCTGTTCAGCACAGCAGAGACATTTTTTGCGTTACTTATACCAAGTATCCAGGCCCGAGCAAACGCTAAATGGTTGCAGATTGTAAGGTGGGAGCTGATCCAGCTGGCTAACGACATTGAAGAAGGGTTCAATGTCCTCAGAGTAGAACTCTGAGCCCTGCAGTTGATGACCATGCAGCTCCGCTACATCCTGGACCTGCTCACAGCAATGGAAGGCAGTGTTCGCCGAAAAAACGGGAGTGCATGTTGCACATTTATACCTTCTGCATACACTATCACATGCAATTGCTGCAGTGCATGACCATCGGAGAGAGGATGAAAAAAGAAGGCAGCATTGGGCCAAGTGATTGGTTCGGCAGTTATTTTTTTAAAAAAAGTTTTTCATTGGTTTATTCAAACAAACAATACAAACAAAACATGCAGTGCATATAATGACATTCCAATTATAAATCGCTCAATTTTGATCACTGCTTCCCTTATCCCACCCCCCATTCCGAGCCTAATATTTCTCTCATTCTGTTCCTGCATCTTGTGATAGGGTCTCCCTTTCCGTGGGTTCCATTGGGTCTTATGTTGACCCAAACACCTCTGCTATTAATGATTTCCAGGCCATCAGGGTCTGTCTCCTCCTCCCCTCCAGCACTGCTCGCTTCCTGCCATACCATAGTTTCTGCCTCCGCCCATTTCTGCAAGTCTTTCCACCACACCTCTACTCGCGGTCTGTGGCAGGTATTCCACTCCATAGCGATTCTCCTCTTCGCAAGCACAAATGCCAGATCTTTAAGTTTACTCACATGCTTGAGTTTTCGTGATCAAGGGAACTTCCCCCTCCCCCTCCTTTCCCCCTCCCCAACAAGCAGGCCCACACTGTGTCCACTGCAATCTGAACCCCTTTCTCTGCTAGTTTCTGTGGCACTTCGCTCCAGAAGCGCTCAATGACCGGGCATGACCAAAACATATGCACCATCCCTGCATTCTCCTCATCACATTTAGGGCATGCTGGTCGTCCTGCATTTTTGAACCTGGATATCCTTTGGGGTGTCATATACGCCCTATGCGTAATGTACAGTTGTATCTGCTTTAATCTCGCATTGCTCGACACCTTCTTATGATACCCCTGGGCTCGTTCCGACATCCCGTCCTCCATCGGGGCTCCTACTTCCGCTTCCCAGTCTTGCCTCAATTGTATTATTTCCTTCCCAACTTTAGACAATCATCTTGTATATTCTAGATATCTCATGTCCCCACCTCCACTATATCATATATCGTGTCTATGGTAGCATCAGGTTCTTCCGCCAGTACCACTTCAGGCCATGTTCTCTTTATTCTCTGCACCATTCTATGATACTTAATATACTGGCCTGTGTGTAATCCAGTTTCCTCGCCGAACACCTCAAAATCTAGGATAGTCCACTCTTGCCAAATATCCCCCATTGTTGCCAACCCAACCGGTTCCCAGTGGTTTCTGATTATCATCCTTAGTTGATTTTCTCCCCTTGCCAATGCAACTAGTGGTACTTGTGGGGAACATGGGGATGGGTTCTCCATCATCGTGCATGCCCTACGCCACATCTTCCACCAAAGTATCATCATCTTGGGCCGCTCTTCCATCTCTGCCTTGGGCAACCACATCATCTCTTTCAAGTAAAACGGGGCCCAGTCTTGTCCAAACAACCTGGACTCAGAGGAAACTTCATCTGAGAGCCATTTAGTAACATATTGCAGTTGGCTTGCTACATAATAGACCTCATAATTAGGCAGCTTTATACCCCCATTCTCATAGAAATTCTGTAGCTTCCAGAAGGCCACCCTGTTCCGCTTGCCATGCCACAGGAAATCCTTGCACATACTGTTCAGTCTAGTGAAGAACCTCTTGGATATCAAGTACGGTATATTCCCAAAAAAGTACAGGAGTCCTAGCAGGACCACCATCTTCAGCATTGCCCCACGTCCCATCATTGCTAAAGGCAGCTTCAACCAGAACCTCATGCATTTTTCGATTTTCTTAATGGCTACTTCCGTGTTGCACCTATGTTCATTCTCCACTGTGTGGTATACATCTGACCCCAAATAATGAAATGTGCTAACCGCCCATGGTATCTGTAACACTGGTAGCTGTTTCAATGGGATCCCTTTATATCTTCCCAGTGGGAACATGCTAGATTTCTGAGGGTTCACCGCTATACCAGACAACCCTGCAAATCTTTCCATCACTTCTAGAATGTATTGGAGGTTTTCCTCCGGGTGTCGCAAATGCAGCAGCATGTCATCCGCATATAGGGAGATCAGATGTCGTTCCTCTCCCACAGAAATCCCCATCGTATCATATTGTTGCCTCAAGTATATCGCTAGGGGTTCTAGGGCCAGTATATAGAGCATTGGGTACCACGGACATCCTTGTCTGGTACCTCTACGGAGTCGCCATCTTTGATACTACTGCTCCCGTTTTAACTCTAGCCAGCGGTTCACTATATAGCATTTCCGCCGACCGCAGATATCCAGGGCCCATCCCATAGCCAGCCAGGGCCGCCAGCAGCTATGGCCATTTGACCGAATCGAAGGCCTTTATTGCGTCCAATGACACAATTGCTATTTCGCCCTCGCTCCCATACTCGATAGAGTCGCCTATGATTGTTAGATATGTGGGACATAGCCTGTCTGATCAGGGTGTATTAGTTTCCCAATAACCCTTCTCAGTCTGTTTGCCAAGACAGAGGTCAGTATTTTGCGGTCTTGATTCAACATTGACAGAGGTCTATATGAACCGCAGCTATGCCCAGTCTTATTAGGTTTAGGGAGCAGTATTATAATCGCTTCTCTAAGTGACTCTGGCAGTCTACCCAACTCGTACGCTTCATTCAGCATTTCTAACAGTGGGGGGGAGCACCTCTTCTTTAAATACTTTAAAGAATTCACTCGGGAGTCCATCAGCCCCCAGGATCTTACTTGTGGGCAACTGTCTCACCGCCTCTTCTAGATCCTCCAAAGTAATCGGCACGTCCAACTCCTCTCTCTCCTCAGCACTTATCTTCGGCAATCCTATATCCTCCAGTGTGTCTGTTATCGTTGTACCACAGCCCTCCCCATCATCTTCATATAGTAGCCTGTAATAGTCTACAAACTCCTGATTAACTCCCTCTTGGGTGTCAGCTACACTACCGTCTTCCCTTGTTATTGACCTAATTGTAGGTCTGGTGGTTTCATTCTTATATAACCGTGCCAAGATCCTTCCTGGTTTATCCCCTCCCGCATGCTGTCTCTATATATTTTTTATAGTTGAGGTTACACAGTCGTTCCCAGTGCTCAGCACATTTCTGCTGCAGCCTGAGTATTAGTTCCATGTCTTCGTTGGTATTATTTTCTCCCCTTAGTGCCTCTTCCAATTCTCCTTCTGTTTCCCTTAGGTCAGCCAGGATCCCTCCTTGCAATCTTTTAGATTTCGCTATGGCTACCCCTCTAATCACAACCTTAAAGGCTTCCCACAACACGCCCGCCGAGTCCACACTGCCAGTATTTGTCTCAAAATAGTTTATGATCTCCTCCCTCATATCCTCCCTAAAAAAGGGGTCTCTCAGTGCCTCTGCCCTGAGGCGCCATGTCGGAATCCTCGCTCTCAGGGGTCGATACTGCCATCCGAGGATCAAAGACGAGTGGTCCGACAGGACCCTTGTTTTATATTCAGCTCGTGTGATCTCTATTATTACCTCTTGCGTGGCAAAGACATAGTCCAGCCTCGTATGTAATTGCTCCGGGGCGGAATAATGCGAGTATTGCCTCGCTTGGGGGTGGCGTGTCCTCCACATATCTCCAAACCCAAAGTCATTTAGCAATGTTTGCAACGCTTTAGCGGCTGGGGTGGGTCTATCCATCTTCCCATCCGATCTATCAACCCTAGGGTTTAGTACACAGTTAAAGTCCCCCCCCCCCAAATCACTGTGCTTCCAACACGCATGCTAAGGTTGGTGCACAGTGTTCTAAAGTATGCTGCTGTATTTTGATTCGGGGCATACATGTTTACAATGATTATCTCCCTGTTTTCCACCAGTCCCCTCATTATGACCATCCTTCCGTCCATCTCAACCATTGTGCGTAACAGTTGAAAGGGGACATGCGGCGCAACCCAGATAAGTACTCCCCTAGCATAGGCTGAATATGAAGAACCCGCCACTACTCCCTTCCACCCTTCCATTTCTTCCCAATCAGCTCCATCCTATCTCGCGTCAGATGAGTCTCCTGCACAGGGCTAGGTCTATTTTTTGTCTACGCAGGTATAACATAACCTTGTTCCTTTTTAAGTGGCTATTAAACCCCCTAACATTCCAAGTAATTATTTTAAGGTCCCCCATGGCCGTTTGGAGTCCCATCCCTTACCCCACCAGTGCAGTACATATCTAGGTTCCTTCTCAATTGTATTCCCCCCATCTATATAGGCTTGTTTCCAAACTCAAACTTCCCATATCTAAAAACACACCAAACCCCACATCCACCCTCCCACCCACCTCCCTTCCCTGTTCCAACAACTCCCTCCCCAACTGTTGCCCAGCTCCATCCCTGGATCTCAGGCACCCCCGCATCTAGCCCTTTCTGGCAATAGTCCGTACTCGCGGCTCAGCAGGGTAAAGTCGCCCTAGTGGCTGTCTTACTACTAATTCCTAGAGGTAGGTTGTGTCCATTCTGCTGCTCCTGATTACTTTAAGTCAACTATGCCTACCGCTACTCAGTTTACTTGTGCATTTCATTCTCTATATTCCAGTCCAACAAAGTTAGTGAGTCCAAAAGTGCAGCAATACTATTCAAATGTTCCACGGTCTCTTACTGGGACTCCCCCCCCCCCCTCATATATACCTTCAGCATTCATAATATCTCCCCTCACTTGTCACGCTCCACATGATCCTGCTCCCCATCTCGCTCCGGGCAGCCTTGCAAATCCAGCCAAGTCGTCGCTCCCTCTGGAGTGTCGAAAATGAGAGCTCTACTTTTGTGTAAAACCTTCAGCTTTGCCGGGTACAAAAGCATGTACTTGATCCCAGCCGTGCGCAGTCTCCTCTTGACCACCACATAGCTGTATCGCTGCCTCTGCACCAACATAGTATAATCAGGATATGCCGTAATGTTGGTGGATGCCCTATCGTTCCACCTTTACGATAGTACTCCAAGAGCTTCTTTATAGTTCCGGATCTTTGCAATTATCGCCTGAGGAGGGGCCCCGGGCTGTGACCCCCATAACATTTACAGATGCAGATCCATGTCCAGCATGCCAAACCAGAATAACAAAATTGAACTCGCTTAGAACAGTGACTGTGCGAGATCGCTTTCCCAGACACCCTTTGGCCAGTTTTGTGGAGGACGATCCGAAGCAGGACGCCTCAACCACCCAGACGTTACATATTTTGTACAACATGGCTTTGTTTACACCATCTATGCTAGCAAGATTAGGATGAACCTCAAATGCTTGTTGTTGGTCATGCCGACTTCAAGAGGATACTCTTAAACATAGGATGTTCTCCTGACTATCTCATGAGGGCTTCTGGAAATCATTATTGCCTTGGATCCTACATACGTGTGGCATCTCCACCCCATTTTCCGCCTTCTCAGTCATAGCTGGTGGGTGCACACTCAACATTCAATGGCAATGTAGTGCAAGGAAATGTATGCACGAATCACAATAGCGATCAAGGTAATGAAATCGAATTAGAAATAATTTTCCCAGACATCTGTGGCAACATGGTGGAACCAGGTTGCCTATGTGCATAATTTGGAAATGTACCTACATGGAAAGGCATCCCATCCTGTGTCAAGGCCAAACGCCTGTTTTTTTGTTAGAAGAGTTCATATTCAAATCTGGGCAATTGTTTTTCATAAATACTAGTTATCATGTAACTATGCATTATGTAACTCCATTGAGTGGGCCTGCTTGCAGAGGTTTAGGGTCTCCGATGTTGGGTTCTAAATTGTGTAACCATGCAGTTTTAATAATCCAGTATGATTTTGCGGCACCCTGCTTGCAATAATTAGTCTCGAGCAACTAGTCTATGTCGAGCAATCTTCGGTAGTAGAAAATATGAACAGTCTTGCTCAATTTTGAGCTTTAAGAGCAAGAAGTATGAACTCAAATGCGACCAAACTGATGACAGAAACAAAAAAAAAAAATCTAAGATCACTGGTACAATACACTTCACAGTAGGGCTAGTATTACATGACCGTTCTGTCGGCGTCCTATTTGAGTTAGAAAATAAATGGACTAATACTCAGCACCAATATCGAGATATGCCGTCCTATGCAAAGCATGAGATTATAAGAAGCTCCACAAGCCTCAGAAATAATAAAATAGATTGGGCGGGTGGTACTTATCAGTTTCTCACGCTCTATATATGGTTACTTCACTCTACTGTTTTTTCCACTGCCAATCTCCTCCTTTCTGTTGAGGTTCTGATGTTGTTCCCATTAAGTGGCATGGCATTTCTTTGAATGTAGATTGCTGGTTTTCTTGTCGATCCAGGTCCTTTGAGAAATGCGATAGTATGGAACACTTTCTTTTGGGATCAAACTCTGTAGAATATGATTTAATGAAGTAGATATAGGTCTCAAAAATATGATTAAAAATTATGGTTCAGCAGTTCTGGAATTGGTGCTTGTAATGTCAGAAAGGGAAAGGCTGAAGAATACGGAGACATGTGCTTCGATACCCAAAGGCCATTTCGCATCATCATAGTATCCAAAGCAAATAAAAATTTAGCAGCTGCGCTAGGGTAGAAGGTTCCCTTAGACATGAGCTTACATCGAAATGGAGAGTCTGGGGAGGAGGACAGCCCAACTATGGCGGAACCAGGGAAAAAGGATATCAGAGATTAATCACCCAGATTTCTAACCCTTCAACCCAATCTCCATGGTGGTGGTCGAAGATGGGATGATATGTTCAAGCTGTCATCCGCAACAGGTCCAACCCACCTGAGGGAGTCAGATTCCCATCACTGGTGTTGCAAGAACTCTATGTTCAAAACTATCATGAAACCGAATAAGCTTCAGAGACTGAATGATGCCAGGGAGAGACATGGAGAAACCTTGACACGGTCCACTTATGTGAATTACATTTTCTTTCTTTTGGTTTGTTTCTATGAAGGCACTTGGTTTGGGATTTAGACTCATGAAGATCACTTGTTTTAAGCACGATTCACGTAAAAGTCTTTCTTGCTTCAACCCTGATCCCAACACAGTGGCATACTCACAACCGTTGAAAATGCCCTACACTGGTTCCCCTGGGTGTTGAAAGGAAGAACCCCAAAAGGCTGGGGTGTAAGGGACAGAGGGAAGGCTCTACCAAATGTATGAGAAAAGTGGGGTTTACGTTGGTTGTCGTTTGATAATAAACCCCATTACTGAACACTCTGATCATCCCATCCTGTGCTTTAGGGCATGACCCAAGGGCAAAGGTTTATGGGTTTGATCCCACCAGTAAGGGCAAGAGAATATTCCACCTATATTCCCTGGCCAATCAGAAAAACCTGACCATTCTCCCACAAACACCAAACCATCACAGATGAGAACCAGGACCCACTGGACTGGTATCAAGCATCCAGTCTGATGATGGTGCAACGTCTACAGCACCAGAGGAACCAAAAAAGAGAAACAGTGAATGTGTCCTTACAGCAGGGCCCTGTTGGACCTTGCACGAAATCTGCGGCATCTCATCTACCATCCACTTCCAAGATAGATGTGAGCTTTGGGAGGATGGGGCAGGAGACTTGCCCAGAGAACAGCGTGAAGATGTTCACGGCACAGGGCTAAAATGGTAACTGGAAAGCAAAGTTTCACGATTCAAGTGTCTTTAAAAAAAAAAAAAAAAGTAAAGCTAATAGTTTAGGCAGAACTGAGAAAACAGTGTGGGCAACTCAAAACCATATAAATAAAGCAGGCCTTCTGGAGGACAGTAAAGCGGTCAGTCCTTCTAGCTCCCTTGGACTCAGCCAAAACAGTCATGCACAGTATTTTGGGGTTTTCTTAGCTCTTTTTGTTGGATGTTTGGCTTTTGTAGAAGTTGTCAGGATACCACTCTTCACTGGATGCATAGCCAGGGCCACCAGCCCTGTCAAACGTCTGGACGTGGCCAAGATGTCAGATTTTGTTGGATCTTGGCCAAGATAGTGCTGGGCCCTCTAGTTGGTTGCCAGGCATAAACTCTTTGTACTCGCCACAGGCCCCCGCCACCATCTCTACCAGCACTTGCGCCTTCACCACCAAGATAAGATCCTTGCCCCTTGACTACTTGTTCCTTGTTTTCTCCTTCTCCTCATTCCCCTTACCTCCTCTCCTCTATGCCACTTCCTGTTCCGCTCATCCTACCCTCCTAGCTTTTCTCTCACTAACGCCCCGATCACTCCCAACTGGTCAGGGTTCTAGCCAGCACCAATTTGACATTCTCTCTACTCGCGTCTTCCCGGTATCTCGTCTCACCCACCTTCATGTCCACTTTACGCATCTTAGGCTTTCTCACAACCTACCCTTTATTGTAGTCTTTCGGTCTCATCTCCAATCCCACTGTCTCATCTCCACTCCCATTATTTTCTACCACCCCTTTTTCAAGGTTACCCAGTGTCTCCATGTCACTGGGCACGCCATGCCCAGTACTAGGCGTTCACCTCTCCAACTGCAATCTTGGAGTGCTAGTCCCCAATTACTTCAGGTGAATAGAGTAGGTATAAGGCAAAATTACCAGGTTACTCATAGTAGTGACCAATTTACTCCTAAGCCATAGTCCCCTTTCCTCCATACTTATGGGACATCTCTCCGTCCTGTGGGACGGGACCGGAGCACTTTGTAAAAATCATTCACATTTTGTCCAAAAATGTGTCCTTCCTCTCATTCCTGCGCGGGGCCGGCACGCGGCCGTAACCTCGCCCACCTTGGCTCCGCCCCGCGCATCGCCCCTCAGTCCTTTTCTTTGCCAGGTCAAAGACCCATTACCAATACAGAGGAACCTTATTAGAGGGGACGGCGGGCGGGCGTATGGAGGAAAGGGGACTATGGACTAGGAGTAAGGTGGTCACTATGGTGAGTAACCTTTTAATACTCCTACGTCCCGTCCCCTTTCCTCCATACTTGTGGGAGATTCCCAAGCACTCCTTACAGGAACTACGGGTGGATGGAATTACCCCTTACTGAAAAAGGTTCTTCAGCACAGCCTGACCAAACTGAGCATCAGCTCTAGAACTCATATCGAGGCAGTAATGCTTACAGAAAGCAGATGGAGAGGCCCAAGTAGCTGTCCTAGCGATGGACTCCCAGGGAACATACTTCTGAAAAGCAACCGCAGCTGCCTTGCCCCGCACCAGGTGTGCACGAATACCTTTAGGAGGTTTCAGCTTTTGGACAGTGAAAGACTCCATGATGCAGGCGGCAATCCACCTATAAATAGTTGCCTTAGGCGCCTGCTTGCCTTGAGGGTTGCCAAAAGTCACAAAAAGTTGTGAAGAACTTCTAAGCTCGGAAGTCCTATCCAGGTAGAACTTAAGAGCTCTTCGGACATCAAGACAGTGTAGAACCCTCTCCGCCTCAGAGGCGGGATTCGGAAAAAAGACCGGTAGAGAGATCGATTGATTCAAATGGAATTCGGTCACTACCTTCGGCAGAAAAGCCGGATTAGTTCGAAGGACTACCTTGTCCTTGTGAAAGACCAAGAAAGGATGCTCCACCGACAATGCCTGCAGCTCACTCACTCTCCTTGCCGATGTGACGGCGACCAAAAAGGACACTTTCCAAGACAAGTACTTGAGGTCCACAGTAGCCATCGGCTCAAAGGGTTTATGGCACAGCGCCGTCAGGACAACATTCAGGTCCCATGGTGGGTGCGGATTACGAACTGGAGGGTAAAGGCGTGTTAAACCAGCAAAATGCCTCTTTACCACTGGGTTAGTCAGAAAATACGAACACTGATCCGTAGAAAGATAAGCGGAGACCGCTGACACCAATGACAGAACCTGAGCCATTTACTCTTGTACGGAGATCTGGTCGAGGGTTTTCTGGCTGCCTAGATAATACGCATGTTATCCGCAAACAAATTCAGATGCTCTAAAAACCTGAACTCAGGCACCATGCCGCCAAGCTGAGCGATTGTGGGGAGGGGTGACACAGCTGCTGCTCCCCCTGGTGGAGAAGATCGGAAGTTACCGGTAATCTGATCGGCGGATAAACCGACAGGTGTTGGAGTTCTGAGAACCAAAACCTGGCTGGCCACCACAGGGCTATCAGTAGAAGAGAACAGTTCACCGAGTTCTTCAAATTCCAAATTGCCCGGTGAACTAGAGGCAGGAGCGGGAAGGCGTAAGCTCTCATGTTGTGCCATGGAATCGCTAGGGCATCCCCCAGAGAGGAGGCTCCCAGCCCCCCTCTGGAAGCAGACAGAGGAAGCTTCTTGTTCGCCGCCGTGGCGAAGAGGTCCACCTGCGGTGTGCCCCAGCGCGAGAAAATCCCTGAGAGGACCTCCACCTTCAACTCCCACTCGTAGCTGACCACTGTCCGCCAGCTGAGGGCATCTGCTGTGACATTCAGCTGGCCCGGGATGTGCACTGCAAGCAGCCAGACACCATGAAGCACGGCCCACTCCCAAATCTGGATGGACAGATCCACGAGGGGGGGGGGGGGGGGGAGACTTCGTTCCCCCCTGCTTGTTGATGTAATACATTGACACCACATTGTCCGTTCCTATGCGGACCACTTTGTTGACAATGACCGGTCTGAACGCCTTGAGCGCCAAGAAAATTGCCAGAAGCTCCAAATGATTTATGTGCAGGAGCTTGTCCTGAGGCGACCAGAGGTCCGAGACCTGAAGGAGATCTAACGTCGCACCCCACCCGAGGAGGGAGGAGTCCGTCATGATCGTCGCCATAGGGACCGGGTCCTGAAACCCCACGCCCCCAGACAGATTGCTGAGAGAAGACCACCAGTCCAGGTCCACTCTCATGGAATCCGGAATCCTTATCCGCATGGAGTCTGGGTCCACTGCCTGACGCCATGAATTCCGAAGGGCCATCTGGGTCCGTCTCATTTTGAGATGAGCAAGAGGAAGAGCCAGCACACACGAGGCCATGAGGCCCAGAAGCCTCGTGAACCACCAGGCCGACATACTCTCGACTGCGCAAACATCTGACACGTGGCCAACAGATCCGCCATTCTGTCCCCGGTCAGGTATACTCTGCAGACGATCGTGTTCCAACGAAAACCCAGAATAATAAGGTCCTGAGAGATCGTCATGGAGGATTTCCGCCAGTTCACCGACAGCCCAAGATGGAACAGGAGCTGAAGGAGAGACTGGAGGTTGCCCGCTGCCGCCAGCGGACAAGGGATGCGTAAAAGCCAATCGTCCAAATAAGGATATACATGGATACCCTGAAGACGAAGACAGGCCGCAATCACCGACATCTTCGTGAAGACACGCAGCGCCGAGCTGAGGCCAAAAGGAAGCACCCGAAACTGGAAGTGCTCCTCTCCCAAAGAGAAACGGAGGTACCTCCTGTGTGGAGCCCAAATCAGGATATGCATGTACGCATCCTGAAGGTCCACCACGCTGAGCCAATCGCCCGCCTGCAACGAGGAGCGAATCTGGCCGGGCGTGATCATCTTGAATTTCTCTTGGGGTAAGGAAAGATTGAACTGGGAAAGGTCTAGGATGGTGAGCAGGCCAGCCTGGTTGGGTTTGGGCACCGTAAACAGCCGGGAGTAGAAGCCTTCCCCTCGCTCCCCAAGGGAAACGGGTTCCACAGCTCTGAGGAGCAGAAGTTTCTGAACCTCTGCCTTGAGGGAAGGTGAGCCAGACAGCTGAAAAGGAGGGTTGAGTGGTGGGGTAGGGGGTAAAGGTAAGCGGAAGCCCGAGCGACTGACAAGACCCATCTGTCTTCTGTGATGGTCTGCCACGCCTCCCAATGAGACGCAATGCGTCCTCCCACCGGGGTCTCGTGCGAGCACGGAAAAACCTCATTTGGCAGGTTTATCGGTGGCGGTGCCACCTGAACCTGATGAGGAGGCCAAGGAGCGGGAGAAATACCGCGTACGCTGTTGTCTACGGTGGTTATTCCCCGCAGGAGTATCCACTCTACGCGATTTGCAGTCGAGGAAGCCCCTGAAACCAGAAGGTCGACTCTGCGATAACCGTCTGAGGTTTGAAAGGAGCTTTAACCAGAACAGACAATGATTTAACCGTCTGAGTGCTATCTTTGGTTTTGGTGAGCTCTACATCAGTAGAAGAATGAAAAAGCTCCTTACCATCGAATGGACGGTCCAATACTTTGTCTTGCACTTCCTTCAAAAACTTAGTGGCATGCAACCACGCTTGCCTCGAGTTATCAACCCCGAGCATCATGCCCCGAGCTGAGGTGTCTATGTGATGAGCCGCAGCCTCCAGGAGATCCTGGGCCAAGACCCTGGCATCGGAAAGGCCACCTCTGAAATCTTCCAACTTCTCGACCGGAATGTGCTCTTCAAACTCCGACAGACCTTTCCACATCCGCATGTTAGCTCCCACCAAAATCAATTCGGCATTGGCCTGCCTGAGTTGCAAGGCCGAATTGGCAAAGATTTTCCTCCCTAGGGAGTCCAGGAGCTTGTCCTCCTTTCCAAAGACCTGAGTAGCCGTCGCGGAAGAGGATGCTGCAGGTCTGGATTGCAGGCCACCACTGTGGAGGGAGGCGGACAAGACGACAAGGCCACTTCCTCCGAAGAGTGCAGCCTGTACCTCGCGTCAATCTTTTTATTGACAAAAAGTCCCGAGTGTAGCTTCTCCCAGACTCTTCGGACCTCGGCCAAAACATCCTTCTGCAGGAAAAGACCGGTACGCTCCAAAGGAGACAGGGTGAACGCCCCAGAAAGCATGCCCTCCTGTGGAACAGGTGCCTCGGGAACCGGGACATCTAAGAAATTCATCATGTCCAGTACCCGGTCATGAAAAGCTCTAACAGAGCGGGGAAGGTCCTCGTTGTCCTGCTCGCCTTGAGGGTCATCTGACAGGTCAGGATCCTGCTGAACCGTGTCAGGCACTGCCTTGTCCACTGGGGACAACAGTGGCAAAGGCGGAAGAGCAGGGGCAGGCACCACGGGCAAGGGAGGCGCCGGCGGAACCACCAGAGGAACGGGTGGAGCCGGGGGCGCTGGTGGACAAATGTCCTTAAAAAGCCCTTTGAAATACTCCCTCATGGGGTCGGTGCACATAAGCGCTTGAAATTTACCGAAAAAAGCATCCTCAGGAGATTGCTTCGGAACCCGAGGCGGCCTCTCATGAGGTGGACAAATCCAGGGACGTAACGGAGAAGGGTGCCACGCCGGGCCCTCCGCCGACGTATCCACATAAATCAAAGGGGCCGCCCCTGCAGGCAACGAAACATTGTGCGGAAGAGGCATCCAGGCGTTCCAATCATAAACGGGCCGGTAAGGATACGCACAAGTGATCTTAGGTTCACCCAAAGGACCGAACCCCACACCAGAGGCCGATGGTGTAGTTGTAGGGGTAGTACCTAAAATGGCCGCCGTTGTCGTGGCGGGAACGGCCGCCATTTTGTCTTCATCTGAGGGGACCTGCGGCACGTGAGGAAGTGAGGCAGGGGTCCCCGTCGATGGGTCAGGGGTCTTAATCTTAGCCTTAACATCAGGAACCTCGGCAGAGCCGGTACTATGAGGCCTGGAATGTTTCTGCGACATACCAACCGCCAACTGAGCCTTCGAAGGAAGGACCTCGGCACTGCCGGTAAAAGAAGAACCTTGCTTCTTTGCCCCCTCAACAGATCTGGTATCACCACAAGAGCGGGAACGGTGAGAAACTGCTTTCACCGACAGGGCCCTGCCCAGCCCCTCAGAACTGTTGGTAGCCTTAGCCTCTGTACGAGGGACCTCGGGCCTAGGCCCGGTAATAGCCTTATCGGCATGGGCCTCGAACATCCGTTCGGTAAACACAAGCCCAACCAAGGCCTCGGGGCGCACCCCGGTATTGTTTTTGAGGGACGCCGAAAGAGAGGCCTCAGAGCAAGCTCCGGTACCCTGTGACTCAGCAGAACTGGGTCTACACACAGCCCCCACAGGAGGGGCCTCAGAAGTTACTCCGGTGTACACAGGCCCCTTACGGAGACCCTCGGAGAAAACTCTGGTAGAACTATTAGGCCGACAGGCACCTCAGGGCGAACCCTGGTGACAGAGCGATCAACGCCGCTCCCGGCTCGAGAGGAACCCGGGAAGGTATCCCCCAGCCGGGGTGCTCTGAAAAGTAAAGAACTTACCGGGCGTTTCTTCTTCTCGTCGATGAACGCCTGAAAATGAGATGGAGGAGTGCGTCGGAACACCTCCTCCCACCGTTCCAACTGACATTGAAGAGCCCGGACCGAAAGGGAGTCACAGTAAAAACAGGAGTCCCAACGGTGTTCCGGACCCAAACACTCTAAACAAAGAGGATGGGGATCCGCCCTTGCGAAGCGACGATGATACGAAGAACAGTCTGGAAAGTCTAATTTAAAAGACAGACAGACTAGACGACGAACGCTAGCGAGAGCCAGAGAGGAAAACAGGAAAGAAAATCTTCCGAGGATGCAAGTGCGTCCGGCCCCGATCGAGCGGAGAAAAGGACTGAGGGGCGATGCACGGGGCGGAGCCAAGGTGGGCGGGGTTACGACGCGTGCTAGGCCCCGCACAGGAAAGAGAGGAAGGACAAATTTTGGGGAAAATTTGGATGCTTTTTACAAAGTGCTCCGGTCCCGTCCCACAGGACGGAGAGATGTCCCATACGTATGGAGGAAAGGGGACAGGAGTAGGAGTAAAATAAATTAAAAAAACAGAACTGGAGTAGGTGGTCCCAGGAGACATGGAGTAATCTGGTAACTTCATCCCACCTGGCTTTCGCCTCCTCACTGAAAGACCTACTCCTCCTCTCCAAGTCTAAAACCATTGTATCACACTGCTTTCCAAAATGCCTAGGCCTCTTTATAGTCGAGCAGATCCATCCATTGTGGTTGCCACATAACCTTCACCTTGGGTTCCAGGTCATGCATTCCTTGCAATTGGGTGTCCAGCAGACAGACTGCAGAAGAGCCAGCTTGCTATGCAATGTAGCCACACTGTTAGAGCTTTTAAATAGAGGGTTGCGGGGCACCATCTTTGTTTCAGTTCTTCTGTGTCCATGGTGCAGACAACTTTGTTGCCACTCACCTTCTTGTTTCACTTTTTTTGGTGCGCATTTGTGCTCATATGTAGAGTTACATTCACAAGCTCCCATGGATCTAATTCACAAGCAGAGGTAACACCAATCTTTTTAAACCAAGTCCTGGTGTTTTCATTGTTCTGCTGCCACAATCACACAGACAGCTACAGGCTGGGAGCCACCTTGCCTTTTCAGCACATTTTCCACTTTGCTTAAACCAGTTCTCTTCTGTAACTTGTTAGCTGGAATGCTAAGAGGGGTTGGCAGGGCATTACAAGGAGACTCTGCAGCTAAAGGACTGCTCAAACAATAGGTGACAGACTGGGGATCCCGCAGATCTTTATTTTATCATCTTCAGGCCTACTTCACGTAGCAGGTGATGGCACACAGCAGCCCCCATGGCTTACCCTGTCCCATCCTCTAGCTTGAAACATGGGACTTTGTCACAGGAGGGAGACAGCAATCTGGACATTTTGGAGACTGGAGACAGGCCCACCTACACTGTATGTGAGCACAAAGAATACTCACAGAGGCACTATTAACACTCCTGCTCCTACTACACAGCTGTGAACAACATAGAATACCTTCACAGGACTTCATCATGGAGACTGGGCTCTTTGAGCCCTCATCCGTGGATTGCCTCACACTCCAGTCACCAACAGAGGAATAATAACCTGCCACAGCCGAAAATACTCGCTGAACTAGACTAAATTGTTTATTCCCTCAATCTATACTTGGGGGGCATTAAGTAATTCAGAAAATCAGGGCCCTATAAAAATGGGACCATGGCTTAACTCTCAATATCAGTGCTAGCCTAATGACTGGAAAGCACCAGAAAGAGGAGAGCCAGAGCAACACAACCCGGGAAGAAGCCAAACCAAGGGAGGGGCAATCCCTGGAAGAGAGCCTGACCCTGGGAGATACCAAAGAGGGGACGGCAGGAGGGGAGAGATACCCAGCTGCCACCTGATGCCTACATCTAAGTTACTGGTGAAACCAAGAGAGCTAGCAGAGGACTGTACCTTAAACACAGGCAGGGGTTGGATCCTGAAAAGATGAAGCCAAGAAGCTACTCTAGAGTGAGACAGAAGCGAAATAGCGAGGAGCAGGAATCCATAACCTGCTAAGGGTGCTTTTTCAGATCCTGGCAGAGGCCACATAGAATAAAGGGAAAAGAGCAAAGAGGCTGCTGAAAGCTATAACTAAGGCTCCCCTTTTTCCATTTTTACACATAACTTTCAGAAATCATCTATTTCTTGTCAATATTTATTCGTAAAAACTCAAGTCTTCTTGGCCTCTCCCTGTGTGGTCATCCATTTATTGCAAGCCAATGAACATGCAAAAGATAGAATGCTGTGTGTAAAGAAAGTAGATGGTTTCCCTTTAAAGCAGGTTAATCTTATGTAGGCCGAGTAATCAGTAATCATAACCTCAGAATTCTCAGGTTGCGTGCCAGGTCATGTTTTTAACAAATAGGTGTGTGCAAGTTAGGAATTCGTAGGGAAGAGTAGCCTTCCTTTAGATGGACGTGAGTCACATTTAGTTAAAGACATCCTAACCCCTTTAGTGCAAGCTTCCTATATGGTTTCTATAGTGATTCCTGGAGACCTTGCATGACAACCAACCTCCCACATTTGACTATTTGGTTGATCCCTATCCTCAGAATGTTCCCAATTGCAGTTTATGAAGTCAGATTTCCAAGTCATGGTTTGCCTACTGCCTTCATACAGAATTCTTCACTAAATCATGCAAGTTATTTGTACTCCGATGGATAGACTGCTTGAAGTGTACGTGTTAAATTGCAACCTAGGTGTTGTTTCTATTTATATATGCAAAGCCTCATGAATTCCACAGATAAATGGCAAAGTGAGTGCTAATCATTATCCTGGGCATACAAAAATACAGGGAAAAGGCAATCTGCTGGAAAGGCTAAATTAAAGGGTGGAAACATGTACACTTTATCAATAATCAGAAAGATGGTTCAATGGAAGCAGATTAAGAAGAAACTTACATGCTCTCCAAGAATCTGGGTGTTTCAAAGGGAAAGCTAATCCATTGTCGATGGCAGCAAGCTTGATGATTGGTTCCTTCACCATAACCCAATCCATATCCTAGGAAAAGAAATGTTACTCAATCATCAAGAAAATATGATTCTTGGGACCAATCTGGGGAACCCTCTCCATCCCCGCCCCAATACGCTCAAATCGTGGCATGAATAAGTTTGTAAATTAGACAGGTCGGTCCAGATCCATCATTCCACAAGCAGCCATTAGAGACATTTAGGGAAGACAAACTACAAGGATTTGGTTTCAATTAGAATTAACTTGTCATGCTAAATAAAAACACCAATTATTCTCAAGCCACCTACTCTCACAGCAAACCCACGAACACTTAAACGTTGAGATCCTGCACTCATTTTATACATGTTTAAGGAAAGATGCTGTGAAGTGTGCTGTCTGTGAAGCAAGATTTAAAATGCAGACAACACAAATCATTTGAAGGGGTGAGATGGCAGCTTCCAAATGGTGTATGGTTGTAATCCTTCAGTATGTTATGAGAAGTCATTTATAATGCACATGAAAGCAAGTGTTTCTAGGTGGGACAAGACAAGGAAGGGGAAGGCAAAGGGGAACAAAAACAATCTTACTAGGCCTTGTGTCATTCACATAGGGCAAGGGGGAGAAAAAGGAGAGTGCAAAGCAAAGCTCAAATAATTTCTGCCAGGGTGGCCGGTTCAAAGTAAGAGGAGGAGGCAGGGGACCGTAGGGTTGCAGATACAGTCCCTATTGCGCGGTAGGCCTGGAGGAAGTGCATGGGGCTACTGGTCGTGAAGGAGCCTGGTCCCCATAAGGTGGGTTCAGAGGGAGGTCAGGTAACCAGTTAGTGCAGCAAACAAGATCATCAGGAGAGAGAAAGCAGAAGCGAAAAGGAATGTCTGGAGTTGCTTCCGGAACCGGAGGTGGTCCTGCTCAAGTTTGAGAGGCGCAGGGAGGAACTAGCCAAGGAGAGAGATTTATCCCCCTCTCTCTGCCTGGAGAAGTGTCTGACCCTCAGAGTTGGAGGTGGATGAGTGGAGGGGTCGAGAAGGAAAGTGCTTAGGAAGAGTTGGATATGGTGTGGTCCCCGGCCCCAGAAAGCCTTGTGGACAATGCAGAGGGTCTTGAACTTGATCCTTGCAGCCACCGAGAGCCAGTGGAGAGATTTCAGGGCTGGAGAGATACGATGCCTGACACCCTGGGTAAGAGGCCAAGGACAAGTCTCGCAGTCCTGTTCTGGATTAGTTGCAGAGGGCAAAGAGTAGAGGCAGGCAGATTTAGAAAGAGGCTATGTATGTAGCGCTTAGAAAGGACCTTTCAAGAAAAAAAAAAACTAACTTACAGGTAGAAAGGCATTAGCACCTTTAACATATCGAGCATGGGAGATGCTTGGCAAAGAAACGTCCCTGTGGACATCTGCATCGAACATATGGTTTGTTCACATTTTAGGGCAGAGTCAGGCGCTCTAGCCTCACATGCAAATCTTTATTAGACTTGATGTAATGGGAAATTACACGTCTGATAGTAAAAACACTAGGGCGTGAAGAGGTGCATTTGTAGATTTGGAGCACTGCACCTATGAGAATTATGAAGGGAAGCTGCCACTGAATCTCAAGATGGAAAAAGTTAAATCAGTAAAAGTGCAGTAACTGAAAACCAGAGGCAAAAACCGGAACCACAAGCAGCTGCACAATGAAAAAGTGAGGTAGAACAGCATGCACCATTGGAAGGTTATTCGAGAGACTGCTAGGGGGCTCGGAACAAGATGGACACATACAGAGTAGATCCTTTCCCGTCCCATATTGAGAGGACTTGAGATGGCCCACAGAAGTCTGTTGTGGCAACAAGGATCGGAAACTGTGGACCTCTCATCCTGGAGTTTCTTAGACCTGCCCCTATATCCCTCCTACCCACCACTGCATCCGATTTGGTGGTGCAATTGGAATTGAGGTAGATTGTGCACAGCCTGGCCTTGAGACGCAGTGAGGCTTAGGGTCAGCGTACACTCGCTGGCCCTGTCGGAGTGGCAGTGCAGAGAAAAAGCACGAGAGGCAGGGGCCAGTGGCGGCCTGGGTGAAGACTGCAGAGCAATCTCACTACTGGTCAGGTAAGGATCGCTTACCATGGGGAAAGATCTATAAAAGGGACGAAGGACATGGCACCGTGCCCAGTTTGATGCATGTGGGCTGGAGGTATATATTAGAGGCTGGCTGCCTGGGGCAGTCCAGACTGAGAAATTGGTCCCGGCAGGTCATGTGTAACACGCCGAGGACAGTGTGGAAGTTAGCATGGTAGAGCACAAGTCTACATTGACCACGAAGGAGAGTGGAGACTCAGTCTTGTGGTTTCTAGGGGCTCCTGATCTGCCTGAATTTGGGTGAATCTTCAGGCCCAACGTGTAAGAAGAGGTACAGGCATGGGATTCGAGTGAACCTAGTGATACTGGGACTATGCAAGGTTGCAGATCTGTTATGTTAGGTACATTTGTAGTGTGCAAATACACCAAAAGGCATCTTGGCGTGGGGAATAACACATAAAGACAACCTTGGAAACCACAACCAAGTAAACGTTGCTAGAGAAGAGAGCCCTGACTGGAATGTATGGAAAAAACTTCTCCTGGAGGAAGCCTGCAGCTACCTTATAGTAGGCCTGGTCAACTAGGCACAAGGATTTAAAGACCATCCTTTTTTCCTCTGGAAGCCAGTGAAGAGATCTGAAAACTGGACTAATGTGGGAACCATAAGAAGTGCAGTGGCTACCCGAGCCAAGCCGCAAGATTCTGCAACAGCTGAAGTCGTTGGATCAGACCACTGGGCGGGGCTAGATACAGAGCATTGCAGTAATCTAGGTGACTAGTAACAAGAGAAGCAACCACTGCCAGGTAAAGGTGGGAGGCACTTAAGGCGAAACCCTGCAAAGCACCTTCAGTAAGAAATGGCATGTTTTGCAAACTGCGCTAACCTGAGAACCATAGAGAGAGAAGATGAAAGATCGACCACAAGGTTTTTCACTACCGTCTCTGGAGTAGGAAAATCACCAAGAAATGAGACCAAGAGCCAATATCAGAAGAAGCATCCAACACCAGGACCTCCTCCTTATCCCTGTTAAGTTGAAGCTAGTTGTTGCTCATCCAGCTGTTCACGGCCCCCAGGCACTCACACAAGCAGGACGACACTTCTGCCTGGTCAAGATCCAAGCGGACCAAGATCTACATGTCGTCCATGTAAGAGTAGCACCTGAAGCCGTGAGCGCGGATAAGCCCAACCATGGGCTGGGCATAAATGTTAAATAACATAGGGGACAAGGCGGATCCCCGAGGAACACCACAGGACAGGATGAAGGAAGGAGAAAGAAAGGGAGGTAAAGATAGTGATTTGGCACTGCCAATAAGAAAGGAGGTGAACCACGCCAGGCAGGCACCCGTGAGGCCAACTGAGGCCAGGAGGGACAGGAGTGGTCAACCGTGTCGAAAGCCGTTGACAGATCGAGCAATATCAGGGCACCCACATCCCCTCAGTGAACCAGCTTGGCCAGATTGTCCACAACTGATACCAAGACACTTCCGGTGCCTCTCCCTGTCCGCAATCCTGACTGAAAGGGCTCAAGCAGAGAAGAAGAGTCAAGAAAAGAAGAAAGAAGAGGGGATGCCAAAGAGAAGCAGTCAAGAAGTTTCATAAAGAAAGGGAGCAGAGAAATAGGATGAAAGTTAGCCAGGGCAGACACATGCAGTGACAGCTTTTTAAGAGGGGAGCCACAATGGCTTGCTTGAGTTCTCCAGGGATACATTCCAATTGACAGGATAGGTTGGCATCTTGCGCAACCCAAGAGATTATTTCCAGCAGAATGTCCTTCAGGACACTTAGAGGAACAGGGTCAGAGGGAGCCGCAGATTTTAACTGACGTATGCCCTAGATACTGCCTTGTTAGAAAATACAGGAAAACTTGACCAAATGGAAACAGCCTGCGGACCAAGATTACCTGAGGTCGAAGGAGTAGTAATCTGATCCAATTGGATGCAATGACGTATAACCTCTATCTTAGTGTGAAAGAAGTTAGTCAGGGCGTCACAACATGGCTGAGAAGGGGCTACTACTGGCACAAACCGTGCTGTGGATGAGAAAGATTTAACTACTGCAAATAACTCCTTAGAGCAGTGAAACAATTCTGCTTAGCCAGCTGGATGGCTGGATGATACTTCTTAGGAAGTATGTCAAAGGACACCTTTTCATTAGGGCTATAAAACAAGCACCACTTACCTTCAGCTTGTCTTAACTCCTATCGGGCCATCAACTCACGCCCCTGGCGCCCTCCCTTACATCCGCATTCCCTGCACCCCCCACGCCCTCATCCTCCTGTGGTGCAATTGGCCTTAACCAGTGTCACCATCTGTGTGGCATATACAGCCCGCCAATTTCTCCTTAGAACAGCTGGTGGACATGGTGTATCCAGAAGGGGTGCCCCAAACACCAAAAAAGGAACTAAATAATGGTCAGACCAAAGAACCTGCTTAGCTGGTAAAACCAACAGACTAGAATCGGTAGAACATACCAAGTCTAAGATACCCCCTTGCTGATGGGTAGGCTCCAAAACACACTGGGTAAAACCTAGGTCAAGCAGTGCTTCAAAAAAGTGATGCAACCTTGGAGCATGAGGAAGGTTATACCCAATGTTCAAGTCACCTAATATAAGGTTATGATATTTGACCTGTAGTGAGGCTACCAATTCACAAAAATCCTGCAGAAATCTGGTATGAGGTCCAGGAGGACGATAAACAATTAGAAACTTTATAGAATAGAAGGCAAAGACTGTCAGATGTACCAAAAAAAGCCACCATAGCCAAGCCATGGGCTAATGAAATAAGGGAAACATTTGAGATGTTTACAAAATAATGGCGACCCGCCCACCCCCTGGATTACAAGAAGCTCTATTCCTGATGGATAATTCTATAATCCTGCGGAAGCATATGCGGAAACAAGGGAGCCGATGTCTCACAGAGCCATGTTTCCGTAAGACACACTATATCAGGACTATCTTTGCTTAAGAATTCATAAACATAATCAACTTGAGCAACCAAGAAACAAATAGGCACTTAAACATGGACTTGCACATACAGGAGTGTTGATTGCAAGGTCAGGCGAATTAGAAGGCCTGTAACCTAGCCACGAAGTAGGACATTGGGGACATCCTGGCAGAGATCAAAGCAGTGTGTGGCCTCTATAGCCAACCTCAAAGGGCGGGTTGAGACGATTGAGGATAAAATGGAAGGCCGGAAAAATAATCAATTGAATACAGATTTGGTTTGAAATCAGGTTGGATGCCAGGATGACCCTGGTAGAAGCAAGGGAGGGGGGAGGAGGAAGTTCTTTTGAAGATCGATGAGACTTGTGAACAGAGAAACAACCTTCAGATCCTTGGTCTGAAAGAGTGGCAGGGAGCCCCTCGGGGACGTGGAGGTGCGGATAAGGGAGATAATCAACAGCCTTACTGAAAAGAAGGGGCGGAAAGAAGTCTTGCTGGAGCAGGCTCACAGAGGAGGGAAGGCCTATGGCAAGGGCAGTCTTAATAGTTGTCCTATTTCAGCGCTATACAGAGAAGGTGGAGGGGTTGGTTCGTGGTAGGTCTATTCAAGACTTGATGCACGAAGGGAGGGCCATTCGAATTTTCCAGGACCTATCGGGTCTCACTTTGACCGTGAGAAGAGATTGGCGCTATGGCTTTTGATTAAATGAATCGGATATCGCTGGGTGTATCCTTTTGTGCCGGTGTTTGAATATGAGGGGGAAGCCTACAGGATCACCAAGGCCTCCCAGACGCTCGGCCATCTCTCTTGTCAAGGGACCTTGTTCTCAACGCCTGGGAGAGGCGGACATGTCAGACAGAGGTTAAAGACAGCGGGGGCTGGCGCAGCAAAAAAGACATGAGAGGCAGGAAATTCATGAGACTGAACACCCCTTCCCTGTGAAATGATGGACAGAAATGGAGGGGGTTGAGAAGTCCAAGGTGCTCATGTGTGTGGCCGTTTTACCGGGCCATGAGACACAAGGCGGTGGAAGGAAATATGCTCTAGGGGCCCACTTTTTTAGTTGGGCATCTCAGGGGTCTTGTTGGGGATGTTTTGCTCGAGAGTTTGAGAGCTGCCTTGGATATCCTTTTGAAGTAGACCCGACAGTGTGGGGGAGCGGAGGCAGGTGAAGGGTGGACAGGTGGGTGAGGTAGTCTGGGGATCTGGGCAGACTAAGAGGGGTGATGTTGGGATTGTTCACCATAAAAGGCTATATTTCCTTAATCGGGGAGGGGGTCACTAGGTGGCAGGAGGGGCATGTCCTGGTGATTTGGGGAGAATTGGCAGGGGTATGGGTAGTGTTGGCCTCAGTCTTCTGTCCAAACCACGGGCAGCTACCTTTTCTGTCAACAAGCATTGAGTGCAGCATTGGCAGTGGGTAGAGATGTGGTAATTGTGGGTGGGGACTTCATGGGTGGATAAGGATCTCGACAGATGCTTGCTAAAGGAGCATAGCGGGGAGCCCATGCCAGACCAGGGAGGGTGCTTTGGATGCATCCTTAGAGATATGGGTTTGTCTGATATTTGGAGGAATTCTCACCCCCGGGTGAGAAGCCCAAGTTACTTAACCCTGGTAACATTCTTTCGACTGGATGTTCCTCCCACGTATTCCTCACCTTTGATATTTCATATCTCGCCAGCTTTGCTGCTTCAGAAAAAAAAACCTCTCCGCAGAGGGCGCTGTGCACGATGTTGTGGCATCAATGTCCCTCGAGGGCCGCCGTCAACGTCATCAGCAGTATAAATATCTTGTGCAGCGCCCGTTTCAGTTCTGTTTTTCGTTCCATCAATCGAGGAACTAACTAGGCGTACTCCCAGACTGCAAGCTCTCAGGAAACACAGAGTGTAATTCACGTAAATTGTACGGTAAGGTAGGCTGGGAGGGGTGATGAGGAATACGTGGGACGAACATCCAGTCGAAAGTACGTTACCCGGGGTAAGTAACTTGTTCTTCAAATGGATTGTGTCCTTCTTTGATAGACTCCCAAAGCAGTGACAATTTGAAGGGAGTACTATTTAAATTAATCGTGAATGGAACAATGGATTGCCTTAGCAAAAAGACCTTGAGTGGAAGAAGTGTCCAATCAATAATGCTTAATGAATGTATGAATGGACGACCAAGTCGCCGCTGAGCAGATGTCAATTATGGGGACACCACTTTGGAGAGCCGCAGACGTTGCCATGCCCCTCGTGGAATGAGCTTTTAGCCCTTCTGGCGGGTCCTTTCCTGCAGGTCTATAGCATTCTCCAATAGGCAGTGTAATCCACCAGGATACGGTTTGCTTAGTTACTGCAAGGCCCAATTTACGGCCGGTATATCCCACAAAAAGTTGATCATCATGGAAAATGTTTGCCATTCTTGCAATATAAAATTTTAGAGCCCTTTTTCATTCTAGCCTATGCAGCCTCTCCTCCTCCTTGCCCAAATGAGGAGGAGGGTAGAAAGTTGGTAGTGTTATCTTCTGTGTCAAATGGAAGTCCGACTACTTTCGGCAGGATTGAGGTTTTACTCCGAGGACTACCTTCTCCTTATAAAACATAGTAGGAGGAGGCTTGCACAAAAGAGTCTGCAACTCACTTACCCTGCGGGCTGATGTTAATGCCACAAGAAGTGCAGTTTACAGAGTTAAGAGCCTTAACCGCCAGGAATGTAAAGGCTCGAAAGGGATACAAGTTAGAAATGTTAACACAAGGTTTAAATCCTAAGCAGGGACATGAAATGGGACTGGAGGGTACACATTAGTGAGTCCCTTCAGAAACTGAACAATTAAAAGGTAATTTGAAATAGGAGACCTCTTCAGAGGAGCGCTTAAAATCTTAAAGCGCCGCCAGGTATCCTTTTATGGTTCCAATCTGGAGCCCCAGATTAGCCAAATGCAAGAGGAAAGTAAGCATCATAGGAGTGCCACATTGACGAGGGTCCACATTCTTGTCCTTGCACCAGTTACTGAATTTATTCCAACGACACCGGTACAAGGATTTGGTTGCTGGCCTTCTGGCCGAAAGCAAACTCTCCATTACGTCATCCGGAAGGTCCCAATCCTTATATCTCAGCCTCTCAGAAAACATGCGTGAAGGCCAAGTGTCTTGACCTGTGGATGGAGACCCCCAACCTTCCTCTGGCAAGAGAAGATCCTCTCTATTGGAGGGCAGATGGACATGTCCAGAAGGTCCGGGTATGTCTTCCTGGCCCAATCCGGAGCAATTAGGATCATGGATTTCCCAAACTTTCTCAACCTCCTGATCACGTGAGGAATGACGGGGACTGGAGGAAATTCGTACAGTAGAGGAAATTCCCAGACCACCACAAACGCGTCTCCTAGAGCTCCTCTTGGGGAAAATTCCCTTGAGCAATACAGCTCACACTTCCGGTTAGTACCAGTCACAAACAGATCCACTTGAGGGGTTCCCCAAAGGGTGAAGATCTCCTAAGCTAGTTCCCACTTGTTGCTATGTTCTGCTCTCCGGCTAGGTGAACTGCCGACAGATTCCGTCTCGTCTTTCCCCGAACCAAAGCTGCATTGCCTCTCTGCAAAGTAGTAGTGACCCTAAACCACCTCTCTTGTTGTAGTACATGGCCACTGTGTTGTCCGTCATTATCAGGAAATGTTTTCCCTGTACAGAGGGCAAGAAGGCCTTCAGCGCTAGTCTGATTGCCCTCACATCCAACATACAGACCAACGACCGCCGATTGTCAGTTCGTGAGTGAGGCGTCCGTCACTACCGTTATCTCCGGCCATGGTTGCCAAAAAGATTCTCCCTTGAGAATGTTATCCTTGCAAGCCCACCAAAGAAGGTCTTGAGCAACTGTGCTCAGAACTTGCAGTTGATCCGACATATTCCCTGAAAATTGGGACCACTGAGTCCTGAGAGCCCATTGAAGGGATCTCATTCTCAATCGGGCCTCTGGCACCAGGATAATGCAGGATGCCATGAGACCAAGCAACCTCAGAAAATCGAAGGCCGGAAGATGCTGGGCATTCTGGACTTCTGCTACCATCTGCTGAATTGAGCTCTCCCCTTGGGAGGCAAGGCTTTCCCCGAGGAATTATCCAACACCGCTCCGATGAATTGGAGTCTTTGAAATTGTATCATATGGGACTTCTTGTAATTGAGGGAGAAGCCCAGTCTGTGTAGGGAATGGCAGGTGATACTGAGATGTCCCTGGCCTTGCTCGGGTGAATGAGCACAGGTCAGCCAATCATCCAGGTAGGGATACAAGTAAATTCCCCCTCTCCTGGGACTCGCTGCCACTACCGCCATCAGCTTGGTCAAAACCCTTGGGGCAGAACTCGAAATGGATAATGAGAACCGCCAACCGCAGGTTCTTCCGGTGCTTGAGATGGATTGGCACATGAAAGTAAGCATCCTGAAGATCCAATTATACCAACCAGTCTTGGAGTTGGATAGCCTGAAGGATCTGAGAAAGGGTAACCATCTTGAACTTGTGCTTCCTGAGGAACTTGTTAAAGTTTCTTAAGTCCAAGATGGTTCCCAATCCTTGGTCCTTCTTGGAAATGAGAAAATAGGGGGAATACCAACCCTTGTTCCTCTCTGCTACAGGTACTTGTTCTATTGCACCTTTCTCTAGCAGAGTTAAAATGTCCTGCACAAGGAGCGGATCTGGAATTTTGACAGAGTTGGTTCCCAGTGGATGATCCTGAAAAGGAAGGCAGTAACCTTGGGCATTTGTTCAGATGCCGAGAGATTCTGCCTCCCACAGGGGCCTTGTGGGTCAAGGCCTCAGAGTGGTTTAGAGGCGGCTGCAGCAGCGGCTGAGCGTAAATATGCCACTCCAGGGGCTCATTTAGCACCCCTTCCTCATCCACCACGAGGGAATCCTCTTTGCCCCCTTTGTCCGGTCTGTCCTCTTCCTCTACCCACTGAGAAATAGAACTGAAAAGAACGACCCCTCCAGGAAGATGAGCCTGAATAGGGTTGTTGAGGTTGTCGAATGGAGGCGCTAAGGGACTTAACCGCCGCATTGGAGGGCTGCAGCTTTTCCAGACTCAAATCCACCTTGCTGCCGAACAACCTCAAGCCGTCGAACGGTATGCTGAGCAGTCTGGCCTGCACGTCCGGTGCAAACCCAGACTTTCTCAACCATGCAAACCTGCGCAGTAGAGTGCTTGCTGCCATGGATCTGTCGATGCCGTCAGCAGTATCCAGTCCTGATTGGAGACACTCTCCCATCGCCTCCTTCCCATCCTTAACCATATTCAGCAAGCGCCCCTTTCTTCGCCTTTCGGATGTGATCAGCCGCCACGGCAACAGTCCCAGAGGGTGTAAGAAAATCTAGCCAAGGTACAGGTAACGCTAGTAGACTTCAAGGCCATGCTGCCCGATGCGAAGACCTTGCAAGCCCATGCCTCAACCTTCTGGTCTCTATCCAGGGGGGATAGAGGGATAGGCATATTGTTTGGTTGAAGTAGCAGCCTGAACTACTAAACTCTCAGGCGCAGGATGTTTGGTGAGGTAGTCTGGATCGCTGCTAGAGGGTCTATACTTCTTAGACAAGGTCCTGTTCACAGCAGGGCCAGATTCTGGAGCTTCCCAATTGACCACAACCTTCCTCTGAAGGGCCTTATGGAAGGGCAAGATTGGGTCCTTCTGAGGTCCCTGATCCAGGATGTCCGTCATGTCATCCTGCTCATATGCTGGGGAAGCCCTACTCTACCCCATATATTCTGTGACCCTGTTCATAAGATTTCTGTAACTTGAATCAGCGTGCTCAGAGGAGTCAGGCCTGCCAAACTCCAGCTCTGGCAAAGTGTCAAGTCCACTATCAGACTGGGGAGAGTCACAGAGGTCTTTCATTCTTGACTCTGGGTCAATGAGCTCTTCAGGTACATTTCGAGTGCCAAACTGCACCTCAATGGAGAATTCTCCTCATCAGAAGAAATGTCCTCCTCATAAATGGAGGACATGGACTTAAAGTCTTTTTGGTACAGGCCTAAATATTTTCCTGAACCGGTATCGACTTCAATGAGATCGAAGATTCAGTCGACAGTGTCGAAGACAGCTTCGAAAAAGGGGTCGATTTGCTGTGGAATCGCCCTTGATTTTGGCGTCAAATCGGTTGGCTCCAATGGCGTCGACAAAATAGATGAAGGCCTCGACGATTTAAAGGAATAGTGCGCTCAAAAATGTTATGGGCAATAATACAAAAAAAAAATAAAATAAACATCTTTTTAATGAAAGTTCCTATGTAAGTTGTTTCACAACTAATGTTTAAACCCCTTTAAAATCAAGCACTAGGAGGCGTCCATTTTGTGAAATGGACGAGCCTCTTCTGCTTGAGTTAATCTCTGCCCTTGCGGCACTAATGAAACAAAAGCCACCTGCTGGAAGCTTTTATTACAGCGGAAGCTTTTGCTTCATGGACCGAGACCTGGAAGCACGTCTCTTACGACTATCCTGAGCCTTGTCCAGACAGGACCTCGAAGGCTCCCGATGCGAGACGCGTCGCTGACCCAAGCCACGGTACAAGACCGTTCCTTGCTGGCTTCATTAGAAGGCGTGAACGGAACCGTACCATGCGATTGAAAAATCGCCAACATCTGCTCCGTAAAGGCAGCCCACTCCTCCGGAGTTGAGGACTTCGTTGGGCATGCCACTTTCCTCACGGCTCCATCCTCCAAATAGGACTGGGAAGGCGACCGGTGACTGCGCTTCATAGAATGGCGCGATGAGGAAGACGAATGGCAGGAACCACTCTGGGACCGAGATCCCTGGGGCTCCTCCCGACGCAGAAAATCACCTCTCGAGTCTTCGGTGGACACCCCTTTGGACTTGGATTTACGGGACTTACTGGGTTTGGAACCCCTACCTACCTGAAGCTTCCCCTTACGCTCCTGAAAGGCCTTAGCAGTCAGCGACTGGCATTTGGAACAGTCGTTGGTGTCTCTCACCCAAGCACTACAAACAAATGCGATTCGGGTCAGTGATCGACATTGTAGACTTGCAGTGCCGGCAAGTCTTGAAGCCAGACCACGGAGTCAGAGGGGTTGAAGAAGACATCTTCACAAGAAATATCACGAGTCGCGCTGAGTCTCCGAAGCAAACACGTTTGTGGAAAAAAACGGAACTGAGGCTACGGGTGTCGTGCATCCCATTTATAACATGCAGTGACTTCGCCCTCGACGGAGGCCTTCGAGGGACATCGACCCAACGCCGTTGACATAGGACGCCCTCTGCCGAAAAAGTTTCCGAACTACACAGCTGTGGACATTACATGTCAAAGATGTGGAATACGTTGGAGGACACAATCCATTCGAAGAAGACATTTTTCAACAGAAAAATGAAGCACGCTGTTAGTACTCGAGTACAGAACTGAAGCCAACGGGAGCTGCATTAGCTATTTATACTGCTGACTACGTTGACCCGTGACAGAAGCCCTCAAGGGACATCAACGCCACATCATGCACAGCTCCCTCGGCCGCAAATTGTTTTTCCGAAGCAGCAAAGCTGGCAACATACGAATATCAACGATGAGGAATATGTGGGAGGACACAATCCATTCGAAGTTATACTTTTTATTCTACCCTGCATGATACATATACAAGGATAGATTACTTATTAATGGAGACGGGTCTGGTGAACAGGGTGCATCATTGTGATATGAGACCGGTGGGAGCGGGAGGGGATCTGATCATGACCTGGTTTACATGGTGGTGGAGATGGCTGGCCTCACTAGGAGGCATTCTGTGTGGAGGTGTAACGATTCCTTTTGGCGAGATCAGGCCTTTGCGGAACAACTGGATCAAGGGATTCATGAATACTTGAGGTTGAGACATGCATAATTGGGAGGCGGGCAAAGGCAACATGGAGGGGCCTTTTAATGCGGGAAGGGGGTAGGAAGGAAAGTGAGAGGCCCTTGCTGGAGAACTTTCTTTTGAGGAGAAAAAAGGGCCTTGGAGTTGAAGCTGCATGGTGGTAGGGGATGCACGGATGAGGAGTGTTTGAGTCTCAAGCAGAAGCGCTTCAAACTGAAGTCGTTGAGTAGATGAAATATTTGAAACAAAAATATTATGAGAAGTGTGACAAGGCAGACAGACATGCTGTTGACTTGTAGACTTGAGGGACAATGAGGGTGGATAAGATATGTGATCCTGAAGGGTTGGTGCATGAAACCAAGAAGGGGACAGCAGAGTGCTTTGGAAGATGTTATGCAGATCTGTATTAGAGGGAGGGGGTACAAGTGAAGAGATCAGTGTGAGGGGTCAGTAATCCCTTTCCCAGGATTGTCCAAAGTCAATCCATCTAAGTGTTCATAAGGAAAAGAACTGAATCAGTTCTTGAGAGTATCAAAAGAAACAAAAGCTCACCCAAACAAACATCCACTGGTAACGGTGCCAATGGTAATCCTGGATAGCCTCCTTCCAGGATGGTATTGTTCGAGTTCAAAGACAAAAGTACCACTTCTGCTTCAACAACTGTCCATCTGGTTATCACCCCTGCAGTGTCTTTAGAATTATTTGTTTGAGGGTGTTGCTACTTCTTGACAACCCCCTTGTACTGCTGTTACTGTGGAAGCAGGCTCCTTTGCTTCAAAGTAGCCCCCTGCTTTAACCACTTTTAATGCAACAATTGCTGACAGTCTCAAACAACCACAGTTCTGATAGATCTGCTTCAACTTGATACCTTAGGCAATTTAAAGACTCTTCACACTCCACAGGTAGGCAAGGTACTCTTCTTTTCTAGGTTATAAAAAAAGGGCAGCCTCTTTGCCTCTTCTGCCTGTTTTACTGCCACCATTATAGTCCGTCTTTGCTTGCAGACTGCCCCCTCTCAGATGAAACAGTCTCAGCATTTCAGATTGTTGACTTAATCTGCTTACAAGCACCCAGTTCCCCTCCCCAGCTTTATTCACACCCTCTTGGTTTCAGTAGCTAACCCAAAGCTGTATTGGCACTCTTTGGCTAGCCTTGTCACACTTGTTTGAGAGGACACTGGACCTCTAACAACTTCAAAGTACAGGTGGTTCGTTTTTAATATAGCTGCTTTCACTATAGAGAGGATTTGACTACTCTACTGGCTTGGGTAAATGCTTGTTCTTCTCTTTATTTTAGCAACTTCTACAATTTATAAAATACTTGTTCTGAATGGTACACTGTTCAAGCTTCACAAGAGAAACAGATTTAGGTACACACGACCACACTTTGATGGCGATTTTCAACGTTAGGGAACTGTAAGGACTTGCATTCCCTTTCATTAGTAAGGAGTGATACTTCGACACCCATCGGGAATCATAAGTGACCACACGTGACCCCTCTTTGTTGCAATATCCCTTGTAACACTGTGTGAAAGTCAGTTTAAACTCAGAGTGATTCATCAAAGCGTTCCCCTTTCTCAATTGGAGACACGCGGCCACTCCAGTACAGTTATGAAGTTCAACAATGGAAATGAAAAGCTTTTTAATTTCACACAAGCACTCCACCTTGCTTTAGAAGTGCATGTGATACATTTCCTTTGTTCTTAGGACTTTCCACAGAAATTAACAACTCTAAACAACTTCCACTCGCTTCTACTACTACGCAAATGATAATGGAGCTGGTAACAGTTACTGGCAAGAGTTTTTCCGTAAATATGAATACATAGATACGCCCGCCTGCTCCAGAAACACTGCAGTTGCGGGCTGCTTCCACTTCCTGACTTTTCTTCCTTCTACTACTACTTCAGGCACTCGTGGAACCCACACCCTTATGCATAATGGGGGTTTCCGATCTGGCCTTTGTCCACAGGGAGTCTTCGCCACTCCTCAATCCCTCAGCTTGCTTCTGCACACAGGCTTCGGGTTGCAGCACGAGTTCAGCTCTGCAATTACAGCAACTAGGCACACCTGGAAGGACCTTCAATCTTGTCACATCTCTCAGTGCAGCAAGAGCCAGGCAGAGTTTGTGAACACACGACCAACTCAGAACCTGCAGGTGAAATCTGCTCTTCTCTCATCCAGGTGCCCCTTAAGTGATCACAATTCCTCTTGAACTGCCAAACTCGTGCTCTTCTCCTTCTGTACTACTGCCAGCCTTCCAGCTCCTGCTCCAGCTCCTTCCCACTGCTCCTTTCTGCTGCTGCCTTTTATTTCTCTCAGATGGACCAATTAAGTTCAGGTATAGGCCCTTAGTGTTAATCTTCGTCTCAGTCATTGTGGCGTTATGGGACTTGTAGTTCACTTTAGTGAACTTAGGTTTTTGCACTTCTTTTGCACTTTTAAGGTTAGTCTTAATTCCCTTAGCATTTCTAGAAGAATAATTGTGAAGTTAAATCTTATTAGAGACAGAAGGTAGGAAAAAGGCTACATTTGCGGTATACCTTTGGCATTGAGGAAGATGAACAAGTTACTTACCAACTGTAACGTTCTTTCAATTGGATGTTCCTCCCATGTATTCCTCATTTTAGATATATCCTTACCTTCAGCTTGCTGCTTCGGAATTTTTTTTCTCCTTTCCACCAGAGGGCGCTCCCCTCAAGGCCGTGGCGTCGATGTCCCCCGGCAGAACCCGTCGAACACTGACGTCATCGCCTGTATAAGAGCCTCGAGCGCACCCGCTGGCTTCAGTTCTGTTTTTTCGTATATTGTAGTCAATTGATTTTGATTAAGGACGTGCCTCTTTTGACCCAAGCCTTAAAAGAACCTAGAGTGTAATACACGTAAACTGTACTGTGGGGTTGGTTGGGAGGGTCGATGAGGAATACGTGGGAGGAACATCCAATCGAAAGAACGTTACTGTTGGTAAGTAACTTGTTCTTCAAATGGATTGTGTCTTCTCACGTATTCCTCATCTTAGACAGACTCCCAAAGCAGTTTTGTCTCGGAGGTGGGAGTACAGAATTTTTCTAATCGTGTAGAGAATGGAGTACAGATTTAGCAAACAGACTTCCTTGAGAAGAAGTCGAGTCCAGAGCATAATGTTTTATAAAGGTATGCATGGATGACCATGTGGCTGCTGCACAAATGTCTTGTACAGGGACACCCCTTTTTAGTGCTGTTGAAGTTGCCATGCCCCTGGTTGAATGAGCTCTTAATCCTTCAGGTGGTTCTTTCCCAGCCAATCTATAACATTCTGTTATAGCCAAAATTATCCCTCTACATAATGTTTGTTTAGTTACCCCTAGTCCCAATTTGCGTCCAGTGTACCCCACAAAAAGTTAATCACACGGACGTATTTTTGCCAATCTTGAAATGTAGAAACTAAGAGCTCTTCTGGGATCTAGTCTATGTAGCCGCTCCTCTTCTTTGCTTGCATGAGGAGGAGGGTAAAAAGTAGGTAAAGTTATTCTTTGTGACAGATGAAAGTCTGAAACTATTTTTTGCAAAAATGATGGTTTAACTCTAATAAAAGATAGTGTGAGGAGGACCGCTGGAGAGCGCCTGCAACTCACTTACCCTGCGGGCTGATGTCAATGCTACAAGGAGTATTGTTTTCAAAGTAAGGAGCCTTAGCGGACAAGAGTATAAAAGGCTCAAATGGAATACATGTGAGAAATTTTAGAACTAAGTTCAAATCCCACACTGGAACCTGGAAAGGTATTGGTGGAAATAATTTTAACCCTTTCAAGAATTGAATTATTAAAAAGGTATCTTGAAGTAAGATTCTTCTTCTGAAGAGCTGTTAAAAATGGATAACACTGCCAAGTATCCTTTTATCGTACCAACTTGGAGCCCCAGATTAGCTAAATGTAACAGAAAAGATAAAACTGTGGGGATATTACATTGAAAGTGGTCCACATTCTTTTGCCTGCACCAGTTACTGAACTTATTCCAATGACACCGATACAGAGATTTGGTTGCTGGCCTTCTGGCCGAAAGCAAAATCTACATCACGTCATCCGGAAGGTCCCAATCCTTGTATCTCAACCTCTCAGAAGCCATGTGTGAAGGTTGAGTGTGTTGACCTCCGGATGGAGAACATGACCTTCCTCTCGCGAGAGAAGATCCTCTCTTCTTGGAAGACATACTGGAGGGCAGATGGACATGTCCAGAAGGTCCGGGTACCACGTTCTCCTGGCCCAATCCGGGGCAATTAGGATCATGGTTTTCCTGAACTTTCTCAACCTCCTTGTTACCCACGGGATCACAGGGACTGGAGGAAATGCATACAGAAGAGGAAACTCCCATTCCACTACGAATGCATCTCCTAGAGCTCCTCTCGGGGGAAATTCCCTTGAGCAGTACAGTTCGCACTTCCTGTTGACACTGGTCGCGAACAGATCCACCTGCGGGGTTCCCCCAAGGGCGAAGATCTCTTGAAGGACTTCCTGAGCTAGTTCCCACTCGTGGGAGACTGTACTCTGCCTGCTCAGAGCGTCCGCTGCTGTGTTTTGCTCTCAGACTAGATGAATTGCTGAAAGAGATCCCTTCTTGTATTGCCCAGAACCAGAGTTGCATCGCCTCTCGGCACAGCGGCAGTGAGCCCACTCCTACTCCCTTGTTGAGGTAGTACATGGCCACTGTGTTGTCCGTCATTATCAGGACATTCTTTCCCCATACAGAGGGCAGGAAGGCCTTCCGCGCTAGTCTGATTGCCCTCAACTCCAAAAGGTTGATGTGTAGTTTGGATTCTGATGGAGATCAACGACCGCTGATTGTCAGATCGTTGGTATGGGCTTCCCACCCCGTGAGTGAGGTATCCGTCACTAATGTGATCGCCGGCCATGGTTGCCAAAAAGATTCTCCTCTGAGAATATGTCGTCTGCAAGCCCACCATTGTAGATCCTATGCTACTTTGGCTGAAACCTGCAACAGATCTGACATTTCCCCTGAGAAGTGAGACCATTGAGTTCTGAGAGCCCATTGAAGGGATCTCATTCTCAATCTGGCTTCTGCCACCAGAAAAATGCAGGATGCCATCAGACCGAGCAACCTGAGAAAATCGAAGGCCGGAAGATACTGGGCATTCTGGAATCTTGTTACCATCTGCAGAATGTGGTGAGCTCTCTCTTCGGGAGGCGAGGTTTTGCCCGAGCAAGTATCCAGGACTGCTCCAATAAACCGGAGTTTCTGTGATGGTATCATGTTTGACTTTTTTAAATTCAGAGAAAACCCTAGTTTATGAAGGAAGTGACAAGTCTTGGACAGATAATCCTGGGCTTGCTCTGGGGAACGTGCTCTAATCATCCAATCGTCCAGATAGGGGTAGACATGAATCCCCCCCCCCCCTCTCCTGAGACTCGCTGCCACCACCGCCATCAACTTGGTGAAAACTCTTGGGGCAGAGGTTAACCCGAATGGCAGAACTCAAACTGATAGCGAGACTTGCCAATCACAAACCTTAGGTACTTTCTGTGCTTGAGATGGATTGGCACATGAAAGTAAGCATCCTGAAGGTCCAATGATAACAACCAATCCTGGAGTTGGAGAGCCTGAAGGATCTGAGAAAGTGTGACCATCTTGACCTTGTCCTTCCTTAGGAACTTGTTCAAGTTTCTCAAGTCCAAGATGGGTCTCAGTTCTCCGTCCTTCGTCCTTCTTTGGGATGAGGAAAACCAACCCTTGTTCCTCTCTGCTACAGGTACATGTTCTATTGCACCTTTCTGTAGCAGGGTTAAAACGTCCTGCAACAGGAGCGGATCCGGATGTTTGACAGAGTTGTATCCCGGGGGTTGATTTTGAGGTTTCTTTAGAAAAGAAAGGCAGTAACCTTGGGATACTGTTTCCAGTGCCCAAGCATCTGAAGTAATGCCCCACCATTCTTCTAGATGCTGTGAGATTCTGCCTCCCACTGGGGTCTTGTGGGTCAAAACCTCAGAGTGGTTTTGCGGCAGCAGCGGCTGAAGGGATAGATGCCACTGCTGGGGCAGATTTAGCACCTTTTCCTCGCCCCAGAGGACATTTTCTTTGACCTCTTTGACTAGCCTGTCCTCTTCCTTTTCCAATTGAGGAATAATAACGAAAAGGACGACCCCTCCAGGAAGATGAGCCTGGGTAGGGGCGTTGCTGAGGTTGTCTGATAGCGGCACAGAGATTTAGCCGCCGCTTTGGAGGTCGGCAGCTTCTCCAAACTTTCATCAGCCTTGCTGCCAAACAACCTCAAGCCGTTAAAGGGCATATTATGAAGTCTGGATTGCAAATCCGGTGGAAAACCAGACTTTCTTAGCCACACAAATCTACGTAGCACCGTGCTAGTTGCCATGGACCTACCAATAGTGTCAGCTGTGTCCAAACCTGATTGAAGGCATTCTCCCGAAGCCTCCTTTCCATCCCTTATTATGGCTAGAAAGCCATCACGCTCTTCACCTTCTGGGATGTGTTCAGCTGCCGCTGACATGCAGTCCCACAGGGGTATATGTGAACCTTGCCAAGGTACAGGTTACATTAGTAGATTTCAAAGCCATACTCCCTTATGTAAAAATCTTCCTAGACCATGCATCACCTTTTTATCATCCCTATCTGGAGGGATTGTACGGTATGCAGCATTTCTTGTGGAAGTGGTGGCTTGTACTACCAGACTTTCTGGAGTTGGATGTTTACTCAGGTATTGGGGGATCAGAATTACAGGATCTATATTTAGACACACATTTTTTTTATTAACTGCCTGGATGGCTTCAGGGTGTTCCCATGCAGAACTAACCCTTCTCTGCAAGGCAATGTGAAAAGGGAGAATGGGGTCTTGTTGAGGAGTTCCTGATAGTATATCAGTCATGTCATCATCTTGACAGACTGGTGAACTCCTACCCCACCCCATAAATTCTGTAACTCTATTCATGAGTTTTCTCTAACCCGCATCAGCTTGATGGGACTGGCTTGTAAAATTCGTACTCTGGAGACGTGCCCAGACCACTTGCAGTCTAAACATTCTTGTAGATCTTCAATTTTTGATTGAGGATTAATTAATTCCTCTGCCAAATTTAACACCAGCAGAGGTGACTTCTTCCTCTTCTGAGGATTCTCCCTCATAGATAGATGACATGGTCCTGAAAAAGGCATGTCTATTCTCAGGTTAAAAACCTTTTCTGGCAATGTGGGGTTTTCCCTTATAAAAGCCTTGGGCGTCGACGTAAACGTCGATGGCACCGATGTCATAACCACATCCTTCGACGTCGTCCATTGAACTTTCGATGAACTCAATGTAATCGTCGAGGGGGTTGCGGAAACTGTCTAAGGAGCTTCGAACGTGCACTCGACGTAGTTTCCTTCGAAGGAATTTTCGACTGAGGGGCCTTCGATGGCGTATGATGTTTCAACACCATTTTGTTTCCCTCTACCTTGGATTTATGCACCGAAGGGTCTTTTTCATGAGGTGATCGAGAAGAGTCTCTCGATGACACCCTCAATGACATTTTATCAGCTTTTCTTGTTTTGGACCTCCCTCTGTCACGTTTTCGTGAGTAGGGGCGTGGTCTTTAGCTTTTTTTGAGGGGGTCTGGGCCGCGTTCTCAAAAATTGTTAGCATGGAAACTCTAAAGGCTTCCCATTTACTCGGGGAGTCATGCTTTGATGGGCATGCTATCACCTCCTCCGAAGATGTCGAGGAGGATGAGGGAGATCAATGCCGTCTTTTCTTTGTCTTTTTGGATGACAAAAAAGACTTTCGCGATCTACTCCTCGACCTATGCTTTTGAAAGGAAGCGCCCCCAATTTCAGCACGATCCTCCCCGCAATGAGAGACAATAAGGGACTCTCCCGTAATGGGAATAAGGCCAAGACAGAGTGCGGGTGAGCGTAAGTGGGAGTTTATCCAAAGAGTAGGGCATGCAAAGAACTCTGCAACCTCCGAGAGCGCTCTGTCTGACAATAGCAAAGACAGGTGTATTTCTAATACAAAAAACGTCATCAGAACCTACACACTATAGGGGGCACAAGTTAATTGGGATTGGGTGGCGTCGACTAACTATAGGTGTTGCTGCAGCGTGGTTGGTCTTGGCGTGAGGACGTCACTGGTCAGCCTCGTGGGTTGGGTTGGGCCTGGCAGGCCAGCTTGAGGTCATCCGAGCGGTGTTGGTATGCTGGGGCAGCCTGTGACAAAGATGAATACCTTTCCTGACTCGTTTGCCCTAGGCCATGCACACTGCAGTTATTCAAGAAACGACATTTAAGTTCATCAATAAATCGCTCAGCAGTTTATCTTATAAAATAAATGCAACACATGAGGAATGCACCTCGTGAGAGGTCTGGTGGTTGTCGGTTGGGGTGAGATTTACCTGTGTCCTATTGACCGGTATTTTAGGTCGAGGGGCTGGGCTCCGGGGCCTGAGCCGAATGATACATGTTTGTCTGCTGCGTTAGAAGTTATTATATAAATGGGTCTCTGTGTCTTGTCCCAGCGTTGGGGGTCGTCTTTGCACGGGGTCATGATTCTTGGGGTGGTCTAGGGGGGTTGTGGGATTTACGAGAGGGTGCTGGTAGATCTGTGGATTCAAACGTGGGTTTATTACCGTGCTGTAAATAACACAGGTGGCGGGCTGTGGCCTTGGGTGCGGTACCGGGGCCTCTGGCTCTCTGAAGCGGCTCCAGCTTGGTTGGGGGAGGAGAGGGAGCGCGGCACATGCCTTAGCTTCTTCATCTGGCAGGCTTCGTAGGGTGGGAGGGAGAATGGCCTTGCATATATTCACAAAGGTTTTTTCCTCGTGCGTTGCTGACTTTTGAATGCAGAACTTTTATAATGTTTTGCCTTATTTTGATCTTATTTAAACACACATCTATATTTCAATTTCGTTACACATTTCTTTAATACATTCGGTCCGAGTACCTTTTCATTACATGGTATTATATCTACTACAGTGTTTAAGTATTTATATACATTCGACGGTCCATGAGGTAGAACTATATTATGGACCACAGAGATTGACGGTTGCCACTATGGGTGACTTAAGAAGACATATAGGGGTTCATGTGTCTACATATGACTTAAAGACACTTTCTCTGTGATCTAGCAGCATTAGTACAGTCACAATGTGAAGTCATATAAACATTTCACTTTTATGGCTAATTCATAGTTTGCAGATTCTGTTTAAGAAGAGTAGTTCACTAATATCACTACTTGAATTCATTTCTGCGTCGCCCTGGCCTCGCGGACCAGGTCACACGGGGTGCAGTATTACATTGTGGATAACAGACTGTTACAGTGTTAATATCTGGTGTTAGCTCGTACCCAACTTTCTCATGGGAACGCGCTCGCAGCGGAGCTGCCATGGTGCTGCGGCGGCAGAGATGCATGAAAGGCCCTCCAAAGGTGGGGGCCGCGCTACAGTGCGCTGAACTCACGCCATCTTTGCTAGACAAGATGGCTTCTAGGCCTAACTGAATTTTGGTATATGCAGGGAACGGATACGTGTGGGCAATGTCGTCGGCGGGTGAACCCTCCTCCACCTGGGCCCGGGTGGCATGAGGGGACGCCCACCGAGTCATGGTCCTCACCTGGGGAGAAGGCTGCAGGTGAGGAGGGCCTCGCGGCCAGTCCTCCCCTACACTTTTTACGATCATTTTCCGAAGACTCGGCCGAGTCTTTCCCTTTCGAAGTAGACTTCAATGAACCCTCCCCCATCGCCAGTTTACCTCTGCGTTCTTTCAAGGCTTTATGGGTCATAGACTGGCACGAACCACAGTCTTCAATTCGGTGGTCGGAACCGAGGCACCAAAGACAATTTTTGTGTGGATCAGTCCCGTCTTTGGCGTGGAAGGGTTCGAAGAAGACGACATAGCTTTTTCTTCGCAAAAGATTGAAGCGCCGTTTGAAACGATCCGAAGCAAAGCTAATGGAAAAACATAACTGAAGCCAGCGGGCGCGCTCGAGGCTCTTATACAGACAATGACGTCGGTGTTCGATAGGTGCCGCCGAGGGACATCAACGCTGCGGCCTCGAGGGGAGAGCCCTCTGGTGGAAAGGGGAACAAATATTTCCGAAGCAGCAAGCTGAAGGTAAGGATATATCTAAGATGAGGAATACGTGGGAGGACACAATCCATTCGAAATTTATTTTTAGGGATACAAAAGATCTATTCTTTCATAGAATATGCTGCAGCGTTACAACCTTGGAGTTTACCATTTCACTCTTACTAGTAGGTTGAGATATATTAAAGTCTCGATAAGCCAGAACCTCCTCCGACATGATGGTAAGAGTATCCCTCAGAGGAGAAATGCTGTGTCTCGTCCCATGGAATCTCCTCACTACCCTGGGCCTTGTCTCCACCCAGTTGATCCTCCCGCATTACACCACTGACAGGATTAGAATCAGGAACCATCTAACCTCTCCTGGCCATCTGGGAGGACACTTTAAGCAGGGTTTTGGTGAGGGATCTGCACGATTCCCCACATCAGACAATATCTTGCGGAGCATTCTCTTCTGACAATTTCTTGAGAGGAATCAATGCGACCGGATTTACCCATCACCATAGCAGAGATGATCCAGGTGGCAAAATAGGCAGAATGCCCCCGGGTAAGGCCCTGGGGGAGGATGGGTATCTGATTGGGTTCCAGAAAAACATGCAGGGCTGTTACCACATTTGGCTAAGCTTTTAAATAGCATTTTGGACACAGGGAAGGCCGCCCTTCTTTTAGTAAAGCACCAATATCAGCAATTCCCAAAGGTAGAGATCCGACCAGATTTCACTACTACCGCCCCAAATCGTCGCTGAATGTAGACAAAAAGATCTGTACTCGTACTTTGGCCTCTAGGATGGAAACCCTGATGCCCCACCAAATTAATTCCCGTCAAGTGGATTTATACAGGACCGGCAGGGGGGTTAACATGCTCAGGAAGACTTGGAATTTGATGGAATATACGTGGGAGGATGGTGACAAACCGACCCTTCTAGCATTATATGTGAAAAGGGCTTTCGATAGGGTGGACTGGAGTTTACTGTTGGCAGTGCTGGCAATAGTAGGCCTCTGGGAAGGGATATTGAGGGATTGGTCTGTTGTCACCACTGTTATTTACCTCATCAATGTGACCCTTGCCTGAGAAGATTAGCATATGATCTAATACGATATGGCATTAATATTGCGCCTGTACACAAGTGTTGAATCCAGAGATAGGACTTCTGGTAGGCGGAAAGTAACAAGCGTGGTTTGTACGCGGATGACATCCTCCTCCATTTAGGTCATCCCCTCACTTCTGTACAAGTGGTGTGCCACACAATATGGGAATATGGCTCCTCATCAGGTTTTAAGGCCAATGTGGAAACATCTCTTGTTTCCTTATGGCAGACATCCGGGTGAGGAAATAGGTGATTTAGCCCAGCTGAATGTGCTGATTCAGAGCGAGGATATTAATTATTTTGGGGTACGGGCGATGAGGACGCTGGATGGGTTGTACGAGGCCAATACCCTTCACCCCCGTTTATTGGCCAGTTTATATGCCGACTTGGAGAAATGGGCTACACTTAACTTGTTCTGGATTGTTAAGACTGAATGCTTTGAAGATTACCTTTCTGCCTAAAATCCTTTATTTATTCCAGATGCTCCCGGTGGCTAGCCCCAGACCAGTGTTTAGGGATTTGAAAGTCAGGACTCTACAGTTCCTCTGGCAAGGTCAAAAGCACAACATTGATATTGCCACAGGAAAGGGGTGGGGCATGTTTCCCACATATAATCACCTATTATAAAGCCGCTCAACAGAGGTTTTGTCCCGCATCTTAGAGGAGGCAGGCATGAATAGTGTGTAGAGCTAGAGAACGCCCTGTTGCGGGTGGTGACAGTTGGGGAATGGCTGTGGGTCCCTGAAGAGGCGGGTGCTGGGGAGGATTTTTGCACACGGGTCGGTTGGTATATAGTGGGATCTCTGGGGTAGATGTGGGACCTCCTTAGGGGTCACACCTTGGTCTTCTACTCTGAGTCACATACCGGCCCCAATGGTCCAAGAAGACACTGTAAAACCTCTTGATTTCTAGCTTTGGTTTGAAGCTAGAATGGAAAGGGGTGGTCAATTAGTTAAAAGGTGACACGTTCATTTCCCTTTCATTACTGTAGTGTATCTTGCACACTGGAAGGCACTCCATTTTCATGTATCTGCCATTTTGAGGTGCTCTGATAGCCAGCAAGTGGAAAGCTAACTTTCAAAGGGGTTTAATAGGCACTAAAAGCATATTGGCCACTCAATGCACATCCAGGGGGTGGATATGACATGCATTACTTAACGTAATAGCATTTCTGATGATTATATCTGCTTAGATTCACATGCTGTGCATATAGTCCGACATCTAGTGGTAATCACAGAGAATTGCATCTCGTCTTTCGAGGATCGAAAGGGGACTTCAACATGAGCGTGCTTCTAACACTATCCCTAACGTGTAGTGTAGTGTACCCAAAATCCATCGTGCGTAGAAGTCCTCTGTTTGTGTTTTTTGCTGCCGTGAGGGAGCCTTATGACCATCGTGAGCGAGTACAAATAGAAAGAAAGTAGTAAGATGTCTATGTTCCTTCTACGCCGAGTGGGGAGGAAGGGTGGGCGCATGTGAATCTAAGCAGATACAAGCATCAGAAATGCTATTACAGTAAGTAATACATGTCTTCTGATGCTTGTGAATCTGCTCAGAATCACAGGCTGTGCATAGACTAGCGAGCAGTACGCAGAGTTGGTGGTGGGATGTGAGAAGGAACAGTAGTAAAGACATGTCTTAGTACCGCTTGTCCCACCTGAGAATCAGACCTAGAGTGAGTATCTAGGCAATAGTGTTTTGTAAAGATGTGTACAGAACTCCATGTTGTCTCTTTGCAAATGGGCTCGAAGGAACATTTGCAATGAATGCTATGGAAGCACCTGGCCCCGGGCAGTGTGCTCTAGGCTTGAAGGGCAGGCCTCTCTTGGCAAGAGTGCAGCAGAGCGGAATGCATTTTACAATCCACTTTGAGATGGCGGATTTAGAGACAGGGCCCCCTTCTCTACCAGCCACTAGTGAAACGAAAAACTGGTTCGTTTTCCTTAGTGGGTACTCTTTTCCAAATAATATATGCGCGCTCTGTGCATAAACAAGTGTGTGTAGGGTCTTTTCTGCCACGTTAGTGGGGTTCTGGAAGACTGTGGCTAGTTCTATTGATTGCTTCACATGGAACTTTAAAATTAATTTAGGCACAAGCCACGGGTGACTGTGCAGAACCACCTCGTCTTTGTGAATTGTGACAAATGGGTCTTGAACTGAAAGGGCCTGTAGTTCTCAGACTCTTCTTATTGAAGTGACTGCCAGTTGGAAGGCGGTCTTTTAAGCGAGTGCTTTAAGACTAGCCTTATGCATAGGTTCAAAAGGAGATATCATCAGTCTAGTTAATACCACATTTAGGTCACATCCGGGAGCTGGGTTTGAAGTAGGGGGGGGGTGGGGTGAATTCTTTCAACCCCTTCCATAAAAGCCTTGATGACTGGGATCTTCCACCACAACACCTTTTTCTGGTACGTAGTATAAGCTAAAGTGCAGCTAGGTGTACCTTCAGGGAATTAAAAAACAGACCTGAATCATGCAGATGAGTCAGGTATAAGACAATGTGTCGGAGAGCAGTCTAAGGGATTGATGCTCTTGGAATTACACCAGATAACGAAGCATTTCCATTTATTGTCGTAGCAATGGCTGGTGTTAGGCTTTCTTGCTTCTCCAAGTATGTCCATGCATCTCTGAGGAAGTTGGAGGTGCCCGAACTCTACGACTTCAGGAGCCAGGCCGCTAAGTTGAGAGTTTGCAGGCATGGATGGAGTGTTCCCCCCCCCCCGTCTTGTGATAGCACTATCTTGTTGAGTAGGAGAGTCAGAGGGGAGGAGAAGCCTAGACAAATTTCCCTGACCATGTTATCCAGAGACCGTTCTCCTTGGAGCGGTTCTGGTTGTACCTGGAGGTGTAATCTGGGCATTGTGCATTCTCCAGAGTTGCTAACAAGTCAATCTCCGGGAAGCCCCATTCTGCGAAAACGTTGGAGGTGATGTCTTTGTGTAATCGCCATTCGTACTCTGTGGGTAGTGAGAAGTCCCTGCTGAGCACGTCTGCCAGAAGATCGAGTTCCCCTGGAGCGTGTTGAGACAGGAGGAACATATTGTGTTTGAGAGTCCACTTCCATATGTTCTGGGACAGGTTTGATAGCCCTGGAGAGTGTGTGCGCCTCCTTGTTTGTTCACCTTGCGATTGGCTATATAATGAGGGATCTGGAACAGTATGTTTTGAACCTCTCGTTGGAGGGGAAGACGAGACCGTCTTCTGTCCGACTTAGAGCCGCCAGAAATTGTTTGACTTGGCTGGGGTCTAGGCTGGACTTTAACTCGATTGAGAATCCCAGACTGAAGAGTCGATCTACCGTCTTCTGGGTGTTTGAAAGGCATGTTCCATACGAGTCCCCTGTTATTAGCCAGTCGTCAAGGTAAGGATAGACCTGAATATACTGCCTGTGCAGGTTAGCCGCAACTACCGCCAATACCTTTGTAAATATCCTTAGGGCTGAGGCAATATCGAAGGGAAGGACCTTGAACTGATAGCGCTTGTCCTCCATCATGAACCTTAGGTACTTTCTGTGCGCTGGCAGCATTGAAACATGAAAATAAGCATCTTTCATGTCCAATGTTGCCATGTAATCCCCCTGTGTTAGTAGAGGGTTTACTTCTTGCAATGTTGTCATTCTGAACTTTTGTGGCTTGACAAATTTGTTCGCTGGGCGCAAGTCTAGCACAGGGCGCACACAAGATCCTTTTTGGGTACAAGGAAGTACACTGATTAACCTGCCTCCCTTCCGATACAACCGCCAGAAGGCGTGATCCTGTTGGCTCCGGGACTTCCTGCAGGCCTTCCTGGAGCAAATTCCATTGGACATCGCTATAACTAGCCAGCAATGTAGTGTGGTCAGCTATCCTAGTGGAGTAGGCTGCTGATGTTTGTAATGCACTTCCCAAGGGCCTATAACTTTTTGCAATCCTTGTCTGGAGGCGCCTCAGCCATAGACAAGGGTACTCTGCTCTCTTCCTTGTAGTTGCGACTACTAGGGAGTCAGGAGTGGCATGTTCCTGGATATATAGCAGGTCTGTTGGAGAGGGGCAAAAGAGCTTTTCGACTCGTGGATTTACTGCTCTTGTTTGAGATGAAGATACCAAAGAGGGAGCGATGCGCCTTTTGATAGAATTGAATAGTGGTATCGCTTGACTTGTGGGTGGTCTTTCCGTTAAAATGTCCTCCACAAAGTCGGTGCCTCTTGAGTGGCAATCTGAAAATGTTCAGCTGATTTTTTTTAAGAATAGCATTGAATGCCATCTGGTCATCGATAAGAGTGGCCTGTCTTTGAGGTGGTGAGGAGGGAGGATCTATACACAGGGTGTCTGGATCCAGGGTAGTGACCGGTGACAGCCATGGTGCCTCCCCTACCGGTTGTTCATCACCCCAGTCTGGAGACTGGTCTATAGTCTCGTCAAAGGATTGTCTCCCCGATCATAGGATCCTAATGGATTTCCTCTGGTTCAGTTACATCAAACACCTCATCCTGAGGGAATTGCCTGGAAGTCCTTTGAACTTTTTACAAAGTAGGGTAAGACTCTTCCTCTCTTGGCCTCTTTGGGGTGATAAATCTTTCAGAAAAATCTACAAATTTGGAAAGCTTGTTCATGTATCCCTCACATCTATCTATGGTCCATTGAGATAAACCAGAGGGGCTGTAGAGGAAAAGGGCTCTTCTTGAGGACTTGGCTCTCTAGGCGATGGGGATTTGTCTGCCAGTGTACCCTCTGGTTTGGCGCGCATTCCAAATAAATAAACAGTGTCTTAGATAGAGGCTGGGACCCATCCAAATATTCTTCTCGGCGGTCTTGATTTGTCTTTTCGATGTGTCCTTTGACCCGTTTGCCGCCGAGATGATGTTTGTGAGACTCTCGCGGATCTCTGGCGTTTTGGGGAGTGATTTCGACGGGCCTACGGGCTTTGACACAGTGTCTAAACCTTTGGCGCTCGCGCTTTTATGAGGCATGTCGGTGCTCTTATAATGTTTGGTGCTGATGCCATTTTGGCTTGTGTTATGTAAGATTTGGAGCAGTACCCTTTGGGTGCGCTACAACAACCTTGACCTCCTGGCAATAGGAACCCAACCTTTGATAGAAGTCTGTACTAAACAGGTTGGTAGTGTGGCTGAGCAGCCAGGCTTCTCAAGAGGGGTCAATGTGAGCAGTAGGGGAGTTACACAGAGCTTCACAGTGACAAGTATCCAAATAAACACTTACACACAAGGTTTCTTGATTAAACAATTATTCATTTATTTAACAGTCAGTTTGATTAAGCCTTCTTCAGAAGGGGCAATAGAATAGTAATGCACAAATACGCTCCAAAATACACATTCTTAGTTTCTCTAAATCAGCAAGTACCCATTTAGGATGGCACACAGACACTGCCTACACCCTCAGGTGACTTAATTAGTTAGGACACTGGGGACATCAATATATCACTGGTACATTTAGAGCAATACTGAAGTTGGTTTCAAAGAAAAAGGTTCAAGAATAAAACCAGAGATCACACACATATTCTGAAGGAGCCAAGTACTTTTGAACCCCCCCTAATGCAAAGCAAATTACCCTTTCCTGGAGGAAAGGTAACACCACAAAGTCAGAGGGAAGAAGAGTCTTTCAGGGAGCCAGGGCACCCAATTTAGCAAAAGTCTAGGGGACCTGAAGCACTTCTTGCAGGTTAAGTAAAAGTCTTGCACAATGTTTTAGAAGTCTTTGTAGAAAAAGTAGAATCAATGTAGGGCCACAAGCTGGGAGGCGTGTGAGGGGCAAAGCTGTAAGCAACTCTGCAAGGTTTAACCAAGACCAGTCTCAACTGAGTACAAGTAAGGCTACACCACAAGAGGTAAGTTCTTAGACTTTACAGTACCTTTGGTTAGAGGAAATGGTTCAAGCTGGCTTCTGTTCCTGTACAGCTCTGCAGATACTGGTGTTCCTAGGCCTCCGTCGTGGGGGCAAGAGGAAGGACGTCTGGGGCCTCGTGCACTGGGAAGGTCAGCGGCAGCAATGGGCAAACTTCAATTCAGTGGCACTTCGGTGTTTCAGCTCCTCGCGTCTGACAGCAAATAGCAACACTGTGGTTCTCGGATACCACTTAAGACTTTCCTCGGATCTGGGGTCCAGACTCTGTTGAGGTGGTGTTAAGGATTTCAATCAGGCGACGCACACATTAGTCTCAGCCTAGTATGCAGCACATAATTGAAATACTTAGGTTTATATTATATTCAATATTGAGAGGGTACACAACTCATATCACACCCCCTTTTCAAATACCCCGGGTCACAATAGACCATGAACCAGGCTGGTTGATAAAATGTAATATTTATTTATTTTATTTTAAAAGTAAAATAAATTATCCAATTTTTAATATAGGGTCGCAATCACCAATGGGGTGATAAGAATAGGAATATAAGCAATGCACTTAGTTAACCTTCTATTGACACCTCTACAAAACACCAGGGAATAGGAGCACTTTTTGATTTTAGGCAAGATAGCACTTGAGTTAGAATTTCCCCCTGCAATGTTCCCTCAACCCACAAATAATCAATTTTGAGTGGATAAACGGAAGCAGCAGGTAATCAAGAATGACAAATAAAAAACAGAATGGACATCGGACCTTCCCTACCCAAACAAGAGAGAAAAATTGATTTTAAACCCTGGCAATGCTAAAAAGGACGCTCGGAAATGGATGAATAAACGTATGAATGGGTGTAAAAAACCTTGAAACAAATATTATTCCTCACTACAGCAACCATGTAGAAGTACAAACGATCACAAGCAATTTATAACCAAGAGCATTCAGTTTGAAAATGAGTGGCAGGTTTTAAAACATGTTTGCAGCAAATGACACATTGGAAAATTATCATCAAACTTTTGCAATTCCAGCCTGAATTTACCAAAACGGTTTTTAATAAAAATTGTGTTGGGGTGTAGCTATAGATCATAGGTACAATATGGAAGTGAAATTAGGTCTCTAGCTGGAAAATTGAGCGAGTTATGCAAGATAGAGTGAGGTTCATTTTTAGGAAAATAGGAGTGAAAAACAGCAAAGAGGCTTTTAAATGGATTGAAAATTTTACTTAAACTGGATTTAATGACTAAGAAAAAGAGAATGCCACCCGTGAATCTCCACAGTTATGCGGCCGTTGTAACCCTTCATGTGGTGTACCCAGTTTCCTTTATGGAAAATGCATTTATTTAATCAAAAGCGCTAATGGCTTATGTCCTATGCAAAATGAAAATGAAGAGAAAATCGGCGCGGATACTAGGAATCAAAGGCAGGGATTCACAGATAATGCCAACAAGTTTAACAAGATATCGGAGTCAGAATATGATAGCTTAGAGATTGGGATCGGATAAAGCAAGTCAAGGTATACTATGAATGTCTATGGGTTCCTATTGATACTGACAATCCACTTTAGTTTAGGATTTTGGACAGTCAGCGTTCTGGTCGCCACCCGGATCCGGTCTAACAAAGGACAACTGAACAAAATCAGTGGGACAGGATCAGCGGGACAGGACCAGATGGACTGATGGCCGGGTAGCACTTCTGGTCACTGGATAAGATAGGGCATCAGGGTAGCAGGATGGCACCAGCATGCAGTGAGTGGCAGCAAGCCAATCTAGATCAGGATGCCCAAAGTACCACAGTTTTCCCCTTGTTAATGGGACATTTAGGGGTTTGTTTATATAGTAGGCCTTGCTGGAGCAGGATCAGCAATGCTTGGCCATGTAGTTGGGATCTGGATAGATGAAACAGGAACAGGAACAGGATGCCGGCGCAAGAAAATCAGGGTGCGTCTATGGTCTTGTCATGGACCCTTATTTATAGTGCAAAATGACATCATCAAGGTATAGGCTGGGTAGGGTTAACTACGCACGCCCCTAAACTACTTGGATTGGGGAGGGGTGCTAGTCTCCGCCTTGCTCTCAACTGGTTAGATTTCCAAGGGAATGATGTCAGGTTTATGAGGCGAGTTTCACAATGTCCAGAAGCTCCCACATTTACTTTACTGAAAATCCGATTTTGCCAAAAACATACATTTACACCATTGCAATCTCTTGGCAAATTATACGCACAGGTTACATGTTATGTGCAGCACAGATCAGTCCAATCCTCCAGTCTGTGCGACCTTGTTTCGTCTTTCAGAAACATTTTAGTAATTTTAAACATGAAAGATTTGGCCTAAAATTCGAGAACTTTATACACTGATGTGCATTATCCCCAGGGCTGTATGCACAACATTTTATGTTTGCAACATTAATACTTTCCTTGGAATCTGTCATATTTTGTAACTTCTGTTCCGCATGCAGCAGCGAGTTCTACCCAGTTTTAAAAGAAAGCCCATGAAATTAGATTTGAAATTGCAAACTTTACATTTTTACTAATTCTTGATGCCGAGATAAAAAAGTCTTTAAAGTTTCTTTATAAAATAGTCCTTGTAACCAAAAGGCAGTCCATGGTTACTAGACCCTTTTATTTTCCTTCCAACTGCAAACAACTGTAATTTCCTTTCAAGGCAAGGGGTTTTCCCATCTTGATTGAAGGTTTTATTGCCCCTTACACTTGACAGGTTAGTGTCCCAGGACTTCGATTGTCCCAGCCTGGAGCACAGACGAATGTCTGACTTTCTTTGTCCTGGCCCATTCAAAGTTTTTCAAGCTGGCAATTTTCACCCACGTGTCCTGGATTTATGGTGCGTCTCCCTTCCTTGGGGAAGTTTTATGGCTGGCAACTGAAATGATTGGTTTTTCTGAGAGCTTGCAAATCCAGTCCATGTGTTTTACTCTTTCATTTCTTATTTTGGGTCCTGAATTAAACAAACCTGTGAAAGAAGATGTGTGTATTATCACCACTAACATAATCCCTTTACATTGTTAAGTAAGCAGGCTTTCCTTCACAATTTATTCTAAACAGGCAATTTTTTTTTCTTCAGTCAGCAAAGCCTATTTTTCTACATGCGTTAAAACTGCTAGCATTTCTTTCTTTAAATTCGGTTTACAGCTCCCTCGGCTGCCCACACTGTTTTTGCAGCTGTAGTCATTTCCTTGAAGCAGGAATTTTATATAATGCATAGATACATTTGCCACTGACCTGGCTCAGAGTTAAAGTCTCTTTGAACTGCTGAGCCTGGATACATTTGGAAAGAAATAAATGTGTGTTCCCGTGCGAGTGAAAATGAAGTTGCTTATGGATTTCTCTCCGAGCTGGTTTGACTGGGCCTGTCACTCAGGAATTATGTCTGGTTTTGGTGAAGCACCGTGAAATATCCTGGGCATGACGGGGCCTTTTTTATTCACAGTGGTTTCAGAATGAACAGATGGAATAAGTATCAAAGCAGCATTTTGAATGGGTGAAAATGTTTCATTTTGAAGGGGATTTTTGGCTTTTACAGAAAGCAACGCTGCTTTTTTACTTGATTCCATTGATGGGTTTCAGAACACAATGGTATACTTTTTCAGGGTGTCCCCTTGTTCCATTTTGCCTGAAGTGTGCTCAAAACGCAGTTTGGAGGTCCTGGTGCGCACAGGAGCCAGCGCAGCCAGTTTACTGTTTCTTGCGCAGATGCAGCTTAGTGATGTGAAGCAATGCCGTTGAGTGGGTCAATATATCCCACAGTGGCTCAGGCTTTGCCAGTCCTGCCTCAGGGAAGTCCGGATGATCTCCCTGGTGCTCGCACCGACTTAAAAACGATCCACTCAATTTGGTGTTCCTCTCCCTGGCATTTCAGGTCCAGCAGCAGTGGAAGGAGAGCCAGCTTCGAGAGGATGTCCAAACAAGTACACTTTGGAGTGGATTGGTCGTACCAACTCAAGGGGGGGGAAGTCGTCCTTGCAGGGCTTCTCTAGTCAAGGTGAATTCGAAGCTTCAGCACAGCAGCAGGGCTTCACCAGGCAAACCAACGGTCCAGGAGTTGCAGCAGGTGTCTCTTCAAAGTTCTTGTTTGGATGCCTTTGTCCAGTGGTCGACTCTGCGTTCCAAGCCAAAAAGCCTCGCCTTTTATGCAGGTTTCTCCCATTAATTCCAGCCTAGCTTTCAATGACACAGCAGTGTGGCTGTCCTTGCCGGACAGCCAGCCGGGCCAATCACCTTGGTGTGCATTCCTGTAACCAAAGGGATTAGGCACAGGGAGTTTCGGGTAGCTCCCTCACTTCCTGCCCCTGCCAGACATACTAGAGCCAGAGGTGGGCTTCACTCGTGAATCCCGCCAATGTCAAAACAAAGGGACCAAACCTGGTTTGGCACGCAGATTAATCTCAAGAAGGACCTTTCCAGCAAGAAATGGTGAAAAAAGACTGAGGCCCTTTTGACAAAAATGGGCATCCATGGGTGCTTTACTGCAGCTGCGAATGCAGCCCGCAGTAAAAACTCCTCCCAATAGTAGTTAAAATTAAGCCAATGCCACCAGCCATTAATTGTAGAAAAGGTAACAAAAATGTTACATGAGAAACTAGACAAAGGGGATACTAAGTAACCTCTCCAGCACCCTATTGTAAGGTAGTGTGTGCTGGGTCTAGAAAGTTACAAATGTAAGTAAAGTCAATTTCACTTTACTGCTCTGGGAAACAGTAGTTTATCCCATATAAGGTATTTAAACATTGAGGAAATCTGTAAGACTTCCCTGTGCCACTGCACTGAAGGTGCTTTGTTTCACAATACAAAAAGATGATGCCTATGGAGTTTGTCAGACTCCATAACCAAAAGAAACAGTGTTCAAATCACAGTAAAATACGAGAGTGGGGAAAAAAGGTCTCTCTCTCCAGGTTAAAAATTAAAAAAAAGTCCTACACTTCAGCAAAAGTGCTGGGGGTCTCTAAGGTAGAGAGGCATTAGCACATTTCTGAGAATTCTCCCCAACAGCTTGGATGCCCGGACACATGCCGTAGAGACGGTGGCCGATCATGGGGATTGTCAATTCTGTTGAGTATAGGCATTCCCGTTGGCATCTGTGGCCTTCCCGATGAGTCAGTCGTGGAGGCTCGGGGGGTTGAGTGCTTTTCCTTATGTGTTGTGTGTGTCCTTGTCGCTGGGGTGTTGTCTCCCCATAGCACAACCGGTGGCCTGTCTGCCGGCCGGGGACGGACATCTCGGAACTTGCATGATCCGCAGAAAGGTCAATGACCTCTGCATCAGAGCCATGGCTGTCACTTACATCCTCGTCACTCGAGGAGTCTGCGCCGACAGCGGAGCCAACTTCGGCCAGCTGCATGGTGTAGGCCGCCCACCGCTTTATCCATTGTTCTTTTATCATCTTTGGACGTAAAAGTTGTCAGGACTTGCAGGACTGCTTGTTATCTTGAGGTAGACACTTATTACAGTGTGCGTCTTCGCATGGATATTTGCCGTTGCAAGAAGGCCAACATTTAAAAGGAGTCCTGTCCATACCTCAGGTTAAAAGCGACAGTGAAACCAGAAGGGAAAAAAGAGAGGGGAGAAGGAAATTCATTCTACAAAAGAAACCTCCGGGCCCCACTATGCCTACTGTGTAGGCCTGGCCACAGGACCGAGGCCACGTAGTCGACAGCATCGACCGAAACACCAGCGCCGAAATCTGCAGTCTTCGGCGTTGGTTCAGGAGTAGTAGTCGAAGAAGTGATGAATTTTAAACGACCAACGGTCGTGGACAATGAAATATAAACTTAGCAATTTACGAGCTCTGCATAAGGCGACCAGCTAGCTGGGCGGAAAAAACAACCTGAGGGAGCTCGACGCGTGAAGGATTTTGGGTACACTACACGTCACGTTAGGGATAGTGTTACATGCACGCCCATGTCGACGTCCCCTTTCGATCCTGGAAAGACAAGATCCAATACTCCGCGATTACCACTAGATGTCAGACTATATGCACAGCATGCGATTTTAAGCAGATTCACAAGCAAAATCATTACTGTCCACTTCGAATGGCGAAGTGAGAGGAGGCAAAGAAAAATAGGCAGGGATTTAGGGGTCAAACTAGATGAGGTTTTGGAAAAACTTTACATTATGCATGGCAATAATGCAACGCATTATTGTACAGGTGACAATATGAACCTGTGCTGCTTTCGAGGATGTTCCAGGCAGTTGGCCTGGGCTACTGAAGGCAGTGCGGTAAAAGGGCGACATCCTGGCACATGTAGTGGGATTGTGAAAAGGGACAGAGCTTTTGGAAAGAGGTGCTAGGTTGGATCAGGAAGTTGGAGGGCTTTGAGAGGGAACTGGGCCCAATGCTGGGCTTCTTTTGACTTGGTGGAGGCGTCTCCCAGGGTGCACTTCACCCTTCTAGAAGCCAGGGCTTGCCTGGTCATACAGTGTAAAATGGCATCACTGCCGGGGGAGAGGCAATGGTCCTTAAAGGCTAGAGAAATAGGATATGAGAACATGAGTGCCGTTCAAAACCGGGGCTTACTAGGGAGATGGAATGGTCACCGTTCTTCAGAAAGTATAGAGCGTGCAAGAGTATAGATTGGGGTGTTTAGTCACAGCATGGAGGGAGAGGGTAGATTCCCTGCTCATAGATTGTGACACGCGTGGACAGGACTGAGGGGGGGAAGTTGGGGGGAGAGGGAGGAAGCAGCCGATCCGTGGGGATTGGTCTTTAGTCTTCTGAACACTACTTGCATGCTTTGATCTCCTGAAGTAGGATGTCTGGTGATGTTAAAACTTAACTGTATTATTGTCATTTATATAGTGCCTTTATCCCATTAGTATGACCTCAGGGGGGAAACCGAGTCCAATGTATGACATTTTTCAGAAGGCATATTATGCATGTGAGCAACAGGCCGCGATGGTGAGTTAGAGGGGCTAGACCGAATATTTGGGTGGGGGGGGAGGTGAAGGAGGGGTAGGGGTGGAATACATGAAACAAAACTTGTATTATGAAGCGATCTTTGCATTGTGCACTTTCGGCGTCTTGTTCTGTGTTATGGTAATAAAAACTGAATTTAGAAAATAAATAGGTTATTAATTAATATTGGAAAATTCAGTCACTTTTACTACAACTCTCATGCTACAATTATGAAGGAACAAGTTACGTGCACAAGGAACCTAGAGAGGGATCAGCTTACATTGGAGTGTTGCCAGAATTTTGGCAGGTCTTCTCATAACTGATGAATTCAGAGAAAATGGAACATGGTCAGGGAGTGCAGGGCCATTGTGCCAGTTACTATTAGAACAAGTTATTGCCTTGGCCATGAACGGCATCTAGGCCTGCTTTTCCAGTATTCTTTTTGCGTTATCGGGCAAGCTATTTGTCCGCAGTCTCAATTTTTGTGGTCTTTAATTAGCAGATCCTGCATAAAAATGTTTGCTGCTATGTTGGTTCAGTTTTAAATAAACTAAAATAAACCACGCAAAGTGAAGTTTTTGATATCTTTCACTGGGCTATCTGAAAATATTATGCTTTAATGGTAAAATGCAGTCTCTTTCCAAGTCCCAAAGACCTTCATCATGAAGGCCTTTGGGACTTGGAAAACAAATAACTTTTAGTTTGTACAATAAAGATTTTGTCCAATAAAATATGTTCAGATGCTGAAAAACTTAAAAAAGGCTGCTCAGTGGAAATGGTAAATAAAACATGATCTGAGACAAGCAAGCTTAATTATCGACCACATTTGAATCCCTGGCCAGGCCTATGAGATTTGCTTCTCATCCCCACTTTGAAGCCTTCAGGTGCATCATCACATTTTACTCAGTTCATACATTTAGGTTGGCCCCCCAATGTAGTAGGTATGCTCCCTCTTTTAGATGGTCCATGCCTTTTGGTAATGTTGTACACATTCTGTTTCAATGTAATCTCATGAATGAGAATGTAAATTAATCCAAGTCTGTGTGCAATTAATATTTGAGGGACAGAAGGTCAACACATTTCTTTCGTAGCTTCAGTTCTGCTTTGGGGGAATTGTCCTTCAAAATGAATTTTTCTTGTCCCGTGTCAATTTGCATGTATAATCGCTATTTTATTCCCAGTGTTGCCCAATTACCCTGCTGTCCCGGCCTTATGCACGTTCCAAACTCTGAATTTCTTTGGAAGGTTCATGCAGAGCAGTCCTCAGGGCAGTGATCAAAGTTATAACTTGAGGTCCAGCAAGCTTGGGACATCTGTGCATACACACCCCAAATAAAGAGACTAAAACAAAACTGAATAACGAGATGGAGGTTTTTGAATACATCAATACCACTGACATAGCTCTAGGCAACAGTCCATGTGATCATTATCAGCCCATCGTTCCAATAATGAAGGGTAAAGACCAGGGACCTCATTACAAGTTTGGCACTGTGGGTAAAATAAGTGGCACTAATTCCGTTACCACCACTTCTCCTGCACCACAAAATTATAGTTTTTGGCAAATGTACTGCTGGCAGAATTACCATGCAGTAAATCCATCGATTATCTGAGGAAAAGTGGCAGATTCATATCCAGCTTGTTGCTAGTCTTAAGTGCTCCACTTTACCTCCAGAAATCAGCAGATTTCCACACAGTAATCCCGCCAGTGGTAAATACACCAAAAATCCCCACGGAGTTCTATGAACTCTGAAAATGGGGAATAACTGCCACTTGCAATTCCGTGGTAACTCCACAGGACCAAGTGGCAGTAACAGTAATTCAGGTTGTGTTTCGGTGGTTTTACCATGTAATGAGGCCCATGAGATTATGGGCTAGTAGGGAATGTTGGCTGATCAGTTTTGCTATCCTAATTTCTCACACAATGAAAGAGTACTAAGGTAGCTAGGGAATTAGGTGTTGATGCCCTTCCTAACTCAATCTATTTATGCTGCAGTAGCACTTTGCAACCAAGCTATTTTATAATTTCACGTTTATATAAATGGTTAAGACTAGAGGTGGTGGGAGGTGTGCAGAGGCAGCGTGTGATCTAACATGCTGTTCTTTTTCTTCCAGTCTCCACAGGGTCAATTCTCTTTGCTCCCTAAACCAGGTCCTCCTCCCCAAGACTATTTGCCTCGTCTGATCTGGAGTGAGATGGCTAGATAGAACTTTGGGGAAGGTCAATTGCATGCTTGGATTCCATGCTGTTTCTGTGGTGCTGCTAGCACTCCTGACATGGTGAAGCAAGGCCGTGGCAGAGTTAAGTTTGTTTTATGATTCATAAGTGGACAATTTCTGGTGTCTTGTATTTTTGCGCTGCAAACATAACCCTCCAATTAAGATTTTTCCAAGTGACGGAGAGGGTTCAGATGTGGAGCAAATAGAAATATGTTACCCTCTGCATTGGGGTATCGCAGGTGCAGTGGGCCCAAAAATCAAACATACTTAATTTGTCATAAAAATATAAAGCAAACCCTCTAATCAAAAAGAAAATTCAAAAGGGAAGACTGACCATTCATTGCTGGGATTCACGAAAAAGATCACTTACTTATAGGCTTAGTCAGAAATCCGTGCAAGGCTTTTAGAAGATCACAGACTACACAGGTCTCGGTGCTCTCTGGCAGTGCCACAGGAGGGTTACCTCCAGGTTTCTATGCATGAACCCAGTGATTAGCAACAAGAAACACCCCACAATAATATGCAACAGCAGCCTACAAAAGCTGGCTCCTTTCTTGTGCCATTCATCTCACAATGTCATCAGTATCTCATCAGCCTGGTGCGATTCCAGTAAAAGACCTTGTCCACCCGTGCTTCGTCTCAGTGCCCTGTCCCTGCTACTGCCGCCTTCAGCCAAGTTTAGCTAGTCCATGCCTGTAAGCACACAGTTCTTTAAACAGTGTGATCAATTGCTAGACCGTCCACCTTAGTCTTAGGTATATGGGAGACCTGCACTGCTGGTGAGTGGAAGGACATTAGGCAAGTCCAAGTACAAAATTGCTCCTTCGCTCTCCTTTACTCTCCCTAACCTCACCAGTTACACTGTATCCCCGCCCCCCCCCCCACCACCTCTAAGCCTCACGCTCAAGGGAAGACGCACAATTCTGTCCAGTCCAGAATGTCACAACCTGCTGATCTTTCTGAAACCTTGTTCTCTCTTTTGTAGGCAAGGGGGGTGAAGTGGAGACAGCTGGTGCAGACCCATACAGTATTGGTGACCAAGCCTGACCGGCTCACTGTGCTTGAGACACAGAATCCATAGAAGAGCCTGACCACTTCTGCAGTATGGGCCCTTTCCATGGTATTTGGATTATTTACCGCCTGAAGCTGGGTTAGCAAAATAAATCCTAGGAGTAACCTGGGTTCCCTCTGCCAAACACAGCCTCATGCAGTGAAGACTCATCAATCCCTGCCTTGTGAACATATGTAATTCTGACTGCCATGCAAAAATAAAAACCAAAAAAAAAAAACACAAGTTGTTACCGCCTTTACAGTTGACCCCATCTGCTCTCATCACACACTAAAAAAAAAAAAGCAGGCAGATCCTGGCCTCTTTCCCCGCATCCAAATGCTGATGCAGGAGTCTTCATTGTCAGATGCCCTAACCGGAACAGTGAAATGCAGGGAGTGGATTTGCTGAAGTGTTTCCCACTCCATGCAAGGAACCACATAAAAAGTAGTGGGTTGTGTGGAAACACACTGACCAAATGTTTCTAGTTTGTTTTTAACACATTCGTAATATTTTCCGCACTCATTAAATGAGGGTGTAGCTGGTCAAATCTAATTTGCACAACGGGTGAAATGCATCAAGTGATTCACTGAAAATGCTCCAAATTCTCTAAGAGGTTTAGTTTGATTGCAAATAGACTATTTTATAAGCTCCAAATGTGCCTCACAACTTCAAGCTCAAACACTGGGGGTGGAGAGCTGGGCTTTGTGGCCTTATTTGACGGCACGCAGCTACTATATGTGGCGAGTTGTCTGAACTCCCCTTCCTTCTGCTATGTAAGCCCCCAGGGACTGGGCTGGTCCAGTCACTACCCGATGTGCCTCCCAAAGAGTGTATGAGCGATACCCGCCGGCTCATTCTTCTGCAGAGACAATAGTATCCCCATAAGAGCCATACTGAGGAATCGGAAACCTACAGCTCCCAGGAATACTTGCAAAGGATCCACGACACCTCAGAACCAGAGGATGTGAAATGCAGTTTTCAAGCAATGCAGGTGCGCTGAATTCAGTGTTGTTCATACAGGGAGCAGGTATCTACCCCTTACCCGACAGCGAGCAAAAGAAGACGTACGTATATCGCACTGCAGCAGAGTCCCCAGCAAAGAGCTACCGAGGAACGCTGCAGAGCCACGCAACTGAAAGTAGAGAATTCCAAGATGGCAATGCATGCCATGAACGCTTTTAAAAGCGTGCCTACCCTCACAGGCAATTAACACTATCAGGAAAATGACCACCAATACCAGAGTAACCCTAATATAAGAAGTGGTTAAAGGCTCCTAAAGAAATACCTAATCAGGTTTGAGAATTCTAAAAGGAATAGGAAATAACCTATCAGAGATAACGTTATGAACCAAGTTTAGGGGCTATAAAACAGGCAGGAAATTGGCAGAGTAAGGGTAGAGATTCTGGGAGGAGATAGATATGCCTGCTTGCGTTTTCTTGACACACAGGCTCCTGGAAGTTGAACCCAGGAAAGTACTTCTACTTGGAAGAGCACAAGAACCTTTACGAATAAGATCCAAATGGACCGGTCTGTATGTGGTTGAGGTCTGGAGACCCTGGAAGGAGCAAGTGATCAAAGTGCTTTAGAAAGTTTGCCCCACATTGGATAGTCCTAAGCCTGAGCATATCCACCAGTAATGCCCAAGATAATAAGAAGCAAGTGCTTTCTCCGGGCAGCTGGGTGTAAAAATTCTGGCTACCTGACGAGGACCCAGAAGAGGAGGAGAAATACCGATCTCTGCAGTTGTGAAACCTGAAGAACGCAAGAGGGACCAATTGTGAATCCTGAGAAGCCCAGGGTCCAGGAAAGACATGGGGTGAAGTGTGTAAAACTAAGAACGCCAAGGTTGAGGAGAGACCAGTCATGAACCCTAATAAAGTAAAGGTCTAGCCAGAAGAGCAGTTGTGAACCCTGTGAAACACAATGTCTAAGGGTGCAGAAGGAGACCAGCACACACAGGTGGCATAGTGATTGCTATAGACTTTTAGTCAGTATAAAAATAAAGAGAAAACCTCCCTTTCCCTACATCTACGAGGGGTTCCCCTGCCTCAACTAAAGTAGTAATGGGCCCGTCGGGATGTTTTACTAACTTAAGTCCAGCGTCCTGTGTCAGAATGTCCATATTAGAGAATTTTGCACCCCTAGTGGAGAGTTTAGTCTATTCCCCCCTGATGGCTGAAGTAATTCACTCGCTGACACTGGGCTCTCTGAATGCACAAGGTATCAATTCCCTGTATAAGAGGTCCCTGGTGGTGAAGGAATTTAACAAATTGAAGTTGGACCTTCTGTTTCTTCAAGAAACCCAATGGGTCAGGTGGGGGGTGAACCATCCCTCAAAGCTAAATCTATACAAGAGGTCTTTCAGGCTTCATGCCAAGCTAAGAAAAGAGAGGTGGCGATAGTGGTCTCTCTGAAAGCACACTTTGCCCTGAAGGGCCAAAGTAGGGATCCGGAGGGCTGTTATATAAATGGTCAAAGGGGGAATCCGGGGTTCCAAGGTAACCTTGGTGTCGATCTACGCCCCTAACAAGGCCCAGGACTGCTATTGGTCTGAGGTGAAGTCCAAAATCATGACCTTCACTGAGGGTGCTCACCTTGTGGGAGGGGACTTCAATATGGTCCTCGACCCGGACCGCGATAGGAGATCCGAGCGCCCCTATGCGGACACCCAAGCACAGAAGAGGATGGCCATCTCTTTTCAGAACTCCAATGACGAGCTGGAGCTCAGACTCCCATTCGATTCGCAAGGGCCAAGACCCTTTATTTACATTTTTCTCTAGTCCCCATTCATCATTCTCCAGGATTGATCATATCATAGTCGACAACTTGCTCTAATGGTCGATTGCTGAAGTGAGCGTGGAAACGACTCCTTGGTCAGACCACGACTTAGTTATGGTTCAGCTAGGGATTCCCCCGAAATCTCTGGTGTCCGCAAGGTGGGCATGCAACGATCTCCTATTGAAGGACAAGGAACTGTCACAGTCACTCCTGGCTTCCATAAATGAGTATTTTGCAATCAACAACGACAGACAGCTGTGGGTGGCGGGAGTCTGGAACGCTTTTAAAGCCACAGAGGTGTCCTCATTGGAATGGGAGCAGCGAGGAGGCGGGGGAGGGAGGAGACGCTCCTACGGGACAGAATTAAGGCCATTCAACAGGGGGGCAAACTGAAGTCCCAGATGTTCCCGGGCAAATGGGCTGAACTCCAGCGACTAAAATAGAAACTTGCCGCTCTCCTAGCGGAGCAGACCCAGAGGAAGCTGTCCTTTCTTAAGCAAAGGTACACGGTGAAGGGGGAGAAAGCCGACAAGATCCTAGCCTAGAGGCTCGTAGAGCTTAGAAATAGTAAACGGGTGGATTCACTGGTTCTGCCAGGTGGGTCAAAATGTCAGGACGACTCTGAGATAGCGAAGCAATTCCGCATATATTATGAACACTTCTACAAGACAGAATACACTGGAGACGGAGCTGATATAGATAGCTTCCTGGACTCCGTACCAATCCCATGCCCCCCCCACCCGAGAAAGCAGATCCCCTGGAGAGTCCTATTTAACCCCAAGAAGTGATCGATACGATCAGTTCTATGAAAGCAGGCCCCATCCCAGGGGACAACGGGTTCACCGTTCTCCTCTATAAATCCTTCTGCTCCGCTATGGTCCCATTTCTAGCTAAACTTTTCAATGCAGTTTTAGACTCAGGCTCCCTTCCTCAATCCATGCTGTCGGCCCGTATTGTGGTCATCCCGAAGGGAGGGAAAGATCGACGAATTGCCAGTCCTATTGCCCGATCTCCTTGCTCAACACGGAAGTGAAGGTCCTGGCAAAGCTACTTGCTAAGAGCAGACAATATTAGAAAATCACTAGATTTGATGCACAAAGTAGCGATTAGCAACGAGGAGGCCTACCGCCTCTCATTGGCCTTCAACTGTGTCAAATGGTCATACAAGAGCAGGGTCTTGCAGAAGATGGGGTTAGGTTCCGCATGTTGATGGCCGCTCTGTACAATGGCCCAACGGCTAAAGTGGCAGTGAAAAGGGATGGTCTCTGCTCCGTTCTCCCTCTCCAGGGGGACTCAGCAGGGCTGTCCGGTCTCGCCCCTTCTCTACGCTCTCGCAATGGAGTCCCTAGCAATAGCTATAAGACACCATCAAGGGATTACGGGGGTCTGCTGTGGGGAGCTTGATTTTAGCTGTCTCTTTGCGGACAACATCCTGGCTTACTTAACCAACCTCCAGAGCTCTCCCACAAGGCTCCTAGACCTGATCCATTCCTTTGGTACCTTTTCTGGGCTGAAAATCAACACTTTGAAATCTTGCTTGATGCCAATGGCTAGTGCCGACGGAGACGTCGAGGAAAGGGTTATGTTTGGGGGCATTAGAATTGAGCATAAAGCCACATCTTATCTGGGGGTCCTTCTCCCGAGAGACCTGAGCCTCCTCTTTGATTTGAACTACCCCCCCATCCTTGGTAAGATAAATGCCAATCTACAACGATGGACCCCCTCGACACTCTCTTGGTTTGGGTGCATGGTAACAATCAAGATGAATGTCCTACCCCGACTTCTCTATCTTTTTTCCACCCTCCCAGTCTCTATCCCAGACTCATGTTAAGCACGCAACCTTGACGCCCCCGAGATCTAATGGGGGTTTGGCCTGCCGGACCTCCGACTTTACCACAATGCAACCCAATTAAGAGTAATGTTGGAGCACTCGTGAGATGACATGCAAACCTATTGGTCCTACATCGAGGACATCCACGCTCACCCCAGGAAAGTGAGGGACCTCCTGTGGGCCCCCAATAAAGACATTCCCATTAATATCAGGAATCACCTTACTATCTGTCTTGTGGTCGCTATGGAGGCACGGCAAAGTAAACTGTTCCCTCTCTTCCTGGCCCTCCCTGCTGTCTTCTTTATGAGGGTCCCCCCCTCGACCTGGGCAAAAGGGGTCTGCAAGACACGCAGAGTTGGTAGGATTTGGGCCTAGAACGCGCCGCTCAGCTCTTCCAACAGGGTGCCTTCATAGGCTAGGACAACATTGCAGAGGCTATGGGGGATAGCCCAATGTCGATTTTTTATTATCTCTGGGTTAAGGGGATCATGACCAGTGCCCAGTGGGTAGAAGCTCTTGCCCGACCCCTTACGCCACTTGAAAGAATCATTGTGGAATCCACATCGAGGAGAGGTTCCCCATCTAGATTTTATAATGCCTTGAATACAGTGGATGTGGAGGGTAGGCATGGTTTCAAAAAGCAATGGGAGGAGAGGGTGGGGGCTGTGGTGGAAGATACTATGTGGGCTGGATCTTTAAATCCCTTTTCTCGGGTTCTCTGTACACGTCTGCCATGGAGCACAACCTAAAATACTTCACGCATTGCATCTCCCGCCAGAGAGTCTCTCTAAAATGTACCCTGGTATTCCCCCCCACAGTCCCCCCTCCGTCCTAGGGAATGTGGCCTGCGCAGATCTTGGTTCCATCTTTGGTGGGAATGCCCTGCTATTCAGATATATTGGTTGGAGCTCCTGACCTGGATAAAGGAGATTGTGGGCATCGCCCTGCCTCTGCTCCCCCTCAAGCTCCTCTTTGGTGTCCCTGATTCGGAAGCAGACTCGTCCACCCTGCCCAAAGTGGTCCAAGTCATGTTGCGAGCAGGGACACTGGCCCTTGCTCATAAATGAAAAAGCAACTCGGTTCCCTCTAAATCAGACTGGCTTACTAAATTTTGGGCGATCTTCACATATGAGAAACTAACAGCATTGACACACGACACGGAGTTCATTTCTGCTTGAATGGACAGCTGTATTGCTCCACGCGGGCTGTGGAACCATGAGACTGAGACCTCCTGTTTTCTGGTGACTTCTGTTTATTTACTCTATGTTTATGCCGTCAATCAACTGGTACCTCTGTTCTTTCCCTTTGTTGAGCCCTCTGTCAGCTAAAGTAGTTTGTTGGGTCCCTGACCGAAGTGTATTTATGTCTCCAATACCCAGCTGGGCTTGGTTGAATAATAGCAGGGGGTGTGAGAGGGTGGAGGATTTGGGTGGGTGGGCGTTCATGTGCGCGGTTGTCATTCTCAAAATATTGATGCATAGTTCATTGGAAAATGTTCAATACAATTTAAGTGGAGAAAAAAATGGCCATATCGCTGTCCCTTACACCTATAACTAAACTAAAGGTTGTGCTAATGTTCTTGGTCCAGGAGACCGACTCCCTCCTCCTGGACTGGATAGCACAGTTCTGGTTGCAAGTTCCTCACCAGGGAGAATGACCCCCTTCTCCTGGCCTTGGTTACAAGGCGAATGAGTCCCTTCTCCAGGTTGGATTTCCCAGTTTCACACACCAAGGGGGAAAGGACTCCCTTGCCCTGGTCTTTTTTGCTTATGAGGAGAATGCCTCCCTTCTCCTGGTATTGTGGTTCACAGATCACAACACCAGGGAGTACGACTCCCTTTCCCCGTGGCCTTTCTTGACTTTACTTTGAGGGTCCCAGACACTGGCTTCCCCCTCTTCAGACTTGGGCAGACATGGTTCACTCTCATGACAAAACTCATGAGGTATATAGTTTCTATTTCTGCTCTTTTAGGTCTGTGTCCCAGACCCTTGTTTCGCTATGGTTTGATTCTGGCAGACCTGGTTCACTCTCCTGTCAAGTACTGCCACGAAGAAGATGGCTTATATCACTCCTTTTTTGTGAGTGCGGGACCCAGACCCGTCTCTGGTTGTTATCAATACCTTTCCTGACATTACCGAGTCTCTGGAGAACCACGCAAGCCTGTGCAATGCCCCCTTTGTCCCCTTAAGCACTCCCCCCACCCCCATCACCCTTTACCTCTACCATGATTCAGATATTTAACCGGGACTTCCAGAGCTCAGAGCGCACCTCTGCATTTCCACGGGCTGGTCTCTGCTGCAATTGTGATGTTGGTGTGCCTTCCTGGCTTCGGCTTCCCTTCTCGTGGCGAACTGAGAACTCCTTTGGCGTCTTTCCACTGTGTTTGGCTTTCCTCCTGCTACTCGTCTGCACTTTCCTCTCTCGTGCAGGACACCGGCTGCTCTCCCCGCAACAGGACGGGACACTTCCCTGCAGACTGCTCTCTTACAGCTTCTCAGTCCGCAACCTCCTTTGTGGTTTCCCGATCCGTATTCTTCTTCTTTTAGTCCTTCTTCCCTTTTATTATTAACAACTGGTTACTTGGTTGTACACTCCCCTGCGGAAGACTAGAAAGTTCATCTTTGTTCCATGGGGTGTTCTTCATTACTCTGCACCACCTCCTCTTCCTCATCTCAGTATCTATCAGACAAGTCTCCTTAAGTTAGTCTAAGCTCTTATTCGTCTTAGTAGAGTTTAACTCCATGGGCCTACACATATACATGGGTTGTTCAGGGATCATCTTGGTGTGTAGGGTGTTTGGTAAGGGATGACCTAATGCGTTCTCCCTAGATGGTCATCCTTGGCCCCAGAGGGGGGAGTCTTTTCCCAGGAGATCCTCCTGCAGTTAATCAAACCCAGGGGGACTATTGGGTAGCAACCTCACCTCCCTGGCCTCATGGGAAGGGGCTCCCCCCTGGAAGAAGTGAAAACATGACAGGATTTGTCACAAAGGGCTAAAAAAAAAAAGATTAACCATGATCACTATTCAGGCAACTGAGAAGCCTGAAGGAAAGAGTCAAACCATGAGAGAAGACTTTGTATACAAGGTGAAAGCCGAGGCGCTTCAGGAAGAAACAAGAATGGGTACATGCTATAAGAAGTTATGTTTTGTTATGTGAGAAAAGGGATGAACATCTGAAGAGTAGGTTGTGAACTTTAGGTTTGGGCTAAACTTTGGAACATTTATGATATTAGTTTGGGTAGCCTGGAGGCTATGGACATACTACTTGACACTTTTCATTGACCATGCTCTTGAGACTTTGGTTTATAGTATGCAGTGTCTAAAGGAGAGGCAAGGTTTTGAGAATATAAGTTAAGAACTTTATGTTTGAGTCAGAACTACGGAAGGTGTTTGACACCGCCAAGAAAATCCCACTTCATGTTAATGTCATGTGCACAGTTTGGTGCATTATTATTTTCAGTTTATCCATCCAATCACTGTACTGTTAAATAAAAGTAACTGTTACCACAACCTAACTCAATTATCACATGGGTTGTTGCGATAGGTGTCTTACCTTAACTGAAAGTGTATTTTCATTGATCATGATCAATTACTCACCGTAAACGTATTTCTGATGCTTGTATCTGTTTAGATTCACATGCTATGCATAGGCTGACATTTAGTAGTAGCCACAGAATATCACGTCAACAGGGCATGCCAGTAATACTATCCCTAGTGTGCTGTCCATTGTACCCATGGTACTTCACGCATCGAGGTCCCTCAGTTGTTTTGTTTCTGACAGGAGGTAGCATGAAGTGCAGCATGAGTACAGATGTAATAAAGCAGATCAGAATAAAGCCAGAAAACATCTATGCACCTTCTACTCCACAAGGGAGGAAGGGTGGGCACATTTTAATCTAAGCAGATACAAGCATCAGAAATACGATTACAGTGAGTAATGTATGCCTTCTGAGGCTTGTGTATCTGCTTAGATCACATGCTATGCATAAATTAGCGAGCAATGTCTGGAGACTGTGGTGGGTTGTGAGAAGGTACAGCAGCAAATAGATGTTTTCGCACTGCTTGTCCCAGCTGCGAATCTACTTTAGAGTGTGTGTCAATGCAGTAGTGCAGAGTAAAAGTATGAATGGAGCTCCATGTAGCTGCTTTGCAAATGGCGTCCAGCGGGACGTTTGCAATGAAGGACAAAGTAGCTCCTGTACTCGAGGAAGAGTGAGCTCTTGGTGTGAAAGGCAGTCTTGTTTGGTAGAGAGTAGCAGAGCTGCATGCATTTCACTATCCATCTGGAAATGGTGTTTTTTGATCCCCTTCCCTGCCAGAAGCTATGGAGACAGTTGGTCTGTTTTTCGTAGCGGTCTTATTTTGTTTACATAGTAAAGAACTGCCCTCTTTACATCCATTGTATGGAGGGTTTTCTCAGCTGAGCTTGAAGGGTTTTGAAAGAAAGCAGGTAGTTTAATGGACTGGTTGACATGAACTTGGATACGAATTTAGGAGAGAACCCAGGGTGCGTTCCTAGTATCAACTTGTCTTGGTGGACAACAAAGAATGGGTCTTGCACTGACAAAGCTTGTAATTCAACGACTCTTCTTGTGGAGGTGATGGCCACCAGAAAAGCCATTTTGTACGTTAGGTGTTAAGGCTGGATCTGGGCGTAGGCCTATAAGCTTTGAGAGTACCACATTCAGATCCCACCCTGACGGGGGGTTTGAAATGGGGGCCGGAGGGTAAAGCCTTTTTACTCCTTCCATGAATGCCTTAATGACAGGGACTTTCCACCAGGACAGGTTGCTTGGAGAAGTGGTGTATGCAGATAGAGCCACTAGGTGAACCTTGATGGAGTTGAATTCTAGACCGAAGTCTAGTAAGAGGAGCATGTAATGAAGAATGCGCGATGGAGTACATTCAATGGGGTTTACATATCCTCTTTGAGGATTTCCATACACCTTTGAGGTAGTTTAATGGCCAAAGTCTAACTTCAGGAGCCAAGCTGCCAAGATCATGGACTGAGGCTGTGGGTGTAACGTTTACTCCCCCCCAACCCCCCCCGTGCTAGCTAAGCATGTTGAAAGGGCACAGGTGTTTGATTTTATTGAACAGCCAGTTTGCGCAGATGCAGAAACCAAGGTTGTCTTGCCCACATAGGAGCAACTAGGATTAGTGTCACTTGTACCTGGTGCATCTTGTTAACTATCCTGCTCAGTAGCGGTGTTGGGGGGGTTGGGGGGTAGGGGCGTAGTCAAATTTCCCTGCCCAGTTCATCCACAGGGCGTTTCCCTTGGATCCGGGTTGTGGAAACCCAGATGCAAAGTCTGGGCATTGTGTGTTTTGTGTAGTTTGGCTTGTGGCAAACAAGTCTAAGGGAGGATAGCCTGAGGAGGAGAGAATAGACTGCCGCTCATGCTCTTTGTGTAGAGGATCTCTGCTTTATGAGTCCGCCACAGAGTTGAGTTCCCCTGGAACATGTTACAACGTTAGGAACATGTTGAGTGCCCACTTCCAGGTTTTTGGTGCTAGCCTGGACAGACTTGGAGTGTGTGCCCCATGCTTGTTTATATAAAACATGGCAGTGGTGCTGTCTGTCAGGATTTTAACTGTCTGACCTGACAGCTGCACTTGAAAAGCTTGAAGGGCTTTGAGCACTGCTAGAAGCTGGAAGACGTTTATGTGATTTTGGGCTGTAATACTGGTCTACAGGCTGTGTGGTGAAGTTAATGGGCTCCCCACAGGTCAGAGGTGCGTCTGTTGTGACAATCGCTTGCACTGTAGGGTTGTGAAAAGGCTTCCCCTTACACAGTTTCTTTTGTCCACCATCATAGTGCTTGAACGAGGGTTAGCGAAACAATCATTAGAACATCCCACTGACCGCTGGCCTGAGACCACTGTTTTGCTAACCATTCTTGCATTGGGCGCATGCACTACCGTGCGTGCGGGACCAGGTAAATGCATGAAGCCTTCATCCCGAGCAAACGCATTGCTTTGCTTACGGTTATTGGCGACCAGCTCAATACGGAGGTATTTGCAGCAGTATGTTTTGCACAGTTTCGTTTGACTGAAAGCCTAGTCCCTCTTCTGTCTTTATGACAGCACCTAGGAACAGTTTTGTTTTGCTTGGAATGAGACTTGAATTTTTCTAGTTGATTGAGAATCCCAACTGGAACAAAAGATTGATTTTTCTTTGGGTATTTTGCTTGCAAATTTGGGGCGGGGGGGGATCTCCCCTCATTAGTCAGTCGTCCAGGTAAGGGTACAATGGGATTGGTTCTCTACGTAGGTGCGCTGCACTATCGCTAGTACCTTGGTGAATACCTTTGGAGCGGAGACTATGCCGAATGGTAGCACCTTGAATTGGTAGTGCTGGTTCGCTAGTTTGAAGAGCAAAGAATCTTCTGTGTGCTGGGAACATTCAAATATGAAAGTATGCATCTTTCATACCCAAGATAGCCTGTTTTAGCAGTGCGATTACTTCCTGTAGCGTTGTCTTCCAGAATTTGTGTGGCTTGACTTGGGTGTTTGCTGGGCGCAGGTCTAGGACAGGGCGCACTGTCAGGACTTTTCTTGGCACAAGGAAATACATTGAATAAATACCCTGGTTTACGGGGACGATTTCTATGGCATCCTTTATAAGCAGTGCTTCGACTACTTATAACAGGATGTATTGTTCTTACTGTGTAGTTGGTCTTTGCATTGGCGGGTGGTTGGCTGGCTGGTGTTTGTTTTAGCTCTATGCAATAGCCCCCGCCAGACTGGAAAGTAACCACTTGTCCGATGTGATCCCCTCCCATGCGTGGGTAAAGTGAGAAATACGACCTCCTATTGGAGATGCATGGGAGGGAACCTGTACTTATTTTAAAGATTGTTTATTGGCATTTTCAAGTTACAGTGTAATTATTACAGTGACTTCCAGCAGTAAGGGAAATGATATAATCGAGTCTCTGCTTTTTCTGCAGCCGGTTAAACAGGCCAATAAAACTGATCAACAAAACAGACAAACATTACATACAAATGAGATTTTTCACTTGACGGGTGGAGTGGTCCATTAGAGCAGAGGCTATAATTGAATTAGCGATATTGGTTTACAAGAGGCATGTCACCCAGCAGTGCAGCTCTGGGTCGCGAGTCGTGTCCACCTAGACACTTACAGAAAATTATCCATTTATATTTTCGGAAGTTCAGTCTGGCAAATGTAGCAAGTCATAGGTGCCAGGTAAATGATCAATTACATTACTGTACGTGCTGATAGTAGCTCAAAAGAATTAACAAACAGTTAAAACAAGCCGCAAACAATATTCCGTATCGAATCAAGTTAATTTCTGAGCAGGTGTGGGGCGTTCCACAGGTAGGAAGGTTTTGTCAAGGTTGGGGCGAGGGTGTTCCTGGCAGAGTATACAAGGGGCAATAATCTTGAATGTTTCATTTTATGTCGTCGTGATCTTGTTCCTTCATGATAGTTTGTCGCCTGGTGAATGCAACACAGCGTCCACCAATGCTTTCCAGGCATCCCGGGTGACTGCGAGATTTCCATCCGGTGTTGATGCTGAATGTCCCCAGGCCCATATCTCTGCTTCACTCCAGATTTTAAAGTCATGCAACCAACGTTTGTACTGCGGGCCTTTTGGCGATTTCTATTGCATAGCGATTTGCCCTTTTGCAAGTATACATACCAAGTCCATGAATCTAGCAGTATGTTTATGTTTACTTTGTCTTGGGTACACTCCCGGTAAGTACGCTAGTGGGTTCCAGGAGTACCTAACAACTCCCACCGTCCTACAAGCCTGCTCAATTTGAAACCAGAAGGGCTATACCATTATGCAGTTCCAGAACATGTGTATAAAGTCTGTCTCCTCTTGGTGACATAGGGGGCAAAGGGATGAATTTGGTGTTAAATTTGTCTACCCTGTTGGGGGTCATGTATGTGCGGTGTAACACGTTCATTTGGAGCAGTTTAAACCTGGTATTGCAGGATACCTGTTTAGGGGAGGCAAGCGCACGTTCCCACTGCGGGTCTGTGATATCAGAACCCAGGTCCGCCTCCCATTTTAGTTTCAGTTTGGGATCGCCAATGCCTTCAATCAGGAGGTTATGTAATCTAGTCACTGGTCTCAAGCCATCCTCCAGTAGGTACATTAGGGCCAGAACTCCCATTTGCACCTGGCTACGTTCCCGTTAGGCAAGATTGTATGCAGCAACCCTTAGGGAGACTGCACCAGCCCTGTCCTCTTGGCAATAGGTAATCCAACCGTTGGGATAAGTCTGTACTACACAAGTTGGTAGAGTGACTGAGCAACCAGGCTTATCTCAAGAGGGGTCAATGCGAGCTGTAGGGTTGCAACATAGAGTTTCACAGTGGCAAGTATTCAAATAACACACTGAAAGTTTCTTGATTAAACAATTATTTTTTAATTTAGTAAGCCTTCTATAGAAGGGAGCAAATATGTAGCGCTTAAATATACTTCAAAACACACACTCAGTTTCAATAAATAAGTAGATACCCTTTTGGGATGACACACAGACACTACCTACACCCCGAGGTGACTTCAATAACTAGAACATGGATATATCACTGGTACATTCTTAAAGCAATACTGAGTTTGGTGTCAAAAGGAAAAGGTTAGGGAAGGAAACAAAGGTTAACAAGTTTCTCAAACAGGAAAGCACTTTTGAATCCCCCGATGCAATGTAGATTAACCGTTTCCCAGCTATAAAAGTAAAGAATATATGACTTTTGGGAGGGACAGATCAAAACAAAAAGTCAGAGGTTAGAAGAGTCTTCAGGGAGCCAGGGCAGCCAATGTTACTTGAGCAAAGTCTAAGGGAGCTGAGGCACTTCTTGAAGGTAAAATAAGTCTTGCACCGAGTTAGAGAGTTTTGTAGAAGAAGAAATCACTGTGGAGGCACAAGTGGGGAGGATTGTGAAGAGCAAAGCTACCAGCAACTCTGCAAAAGGCAGCAAATGCAAGTTTCAACAGAGAGCAAGCAAGCTACACAAGAGGTAAGTACCCCTTAGTTCACAGTACCTTAGGTCTGAAGAAATTGGTTCCAGCTGGCTTCTGTTCCTGTTCTAGTATGTCAGACCCTGTTGTTCCTAGGTCTCAGTCATGAGGACAAGGGGGAGGACGTCTGGCGACTCCTGCACTACGATTCGAAGGTCAGCGGCAGCAATAGGCAAAGTTCAGATCAGCAGCACTTCGCTGTTTCAGCTTCTTGCGAATAGCACTACCGCAGTTCTTGGACACCTTGTGAGCATTCCTTGCTTCTGGGGTCCAGCACTCTTGAGGTGGCTCAGTCTTGGTCAGCCCTGCTTCTAAGGAATCCAGAGGATCTTCCTGGAGATCGGGTCCGGCTTAAAAACTATGCACTCGATTATGGGGTTCTTGTCCCTGGCACTCGGTTCCTGAGCAGCAATGGAAGTACAGCCAGCAAAGAGGATTTCCAGATGAGTTTGTCTTGGGGTCGATTGGTCCCACCAACCCAAGGGGAGGTGTTGTCCTTTGCAGGGCTTCTCTAGTCGAGGCGAATTTGGAGCTTCAGCACTGCAGCAGGGCTTCACTGTGTAAACCAACGGTCCAGGAGTTGCAGCAAGCTTCTCTTCCAAGTTCATCTTTGGATTCCTTCATCCAGTGGTCGACTGCCTTCCTTGCAAAAGACCTCGCCTTTTATGCAAGTCTCTCCCATTAATTCCCAGCCTAGCTGTCACTCACACAGCAGGGTGGCTGTCCTTCAAGGACAGCCATCCGGCCAATCAGCTTTGGGTGCATTCCTGTAACCTAGGAGACTAAGCACAGGGTGTTTCGGAAACCTCCCTTGCTTCCTGCCCTGTCACACGCTGGAGCCAGAGGCAGGCTTCAGCAGTGAACCCCGCCATAGACAAAACAAACAAAAGGGACCAAACCTGGTTTGGTGCGCAGAGTAAATCTCCAACAAGAAATGGCGAAAAAAGGAAGACTGGGGCCATTTCGACAGAATGGCCACCCATGGGTGATATACTGCAGCTGCGAACGCAGCCGCGGTAAAAATATACAACGGTAGGAAAAAGTAAACCACTGCCACCAGTCATTAATAGTAGAAAGTGTTAACATAAAAATGTTGCATGAGAAAGTAGACAAAGGGGATACTAGGTAAACCCTCCAGCACTCTGAGATAATGTGTGCTGGGTCTACAAAGTTACAAAAGGTAGGTAAAGTCAATTTCACTTTACTGCTCTTGGAAACAGTAGTTTAACCAAGAGAAGGTATTTATACCTTTGGGAAATCTGAAAAACCTCCCTGTGCCACTGCACTGAAGGTGCTATGTGTCACAATGTAAAAAGATGATTCCTATGGAGTTTGTCACACTCCAAAACCAAAATAAAAGTGTTCAAATCAAAGTAAAAAACATGAGAGTGGGGAAAAGGGTCTCACTCTCTCCAGGGTAAACATTAAAAGTCCTAAAGTCCAGCAAAAGAGCTAGGGGTCTCTAAGGTAGAAGGGAATTTAGCATATTTCTGAGAATTCTCCCCAACAGCTCCTCACTCATGGATAGCAGAAATTGGCTCTTGGGTAGGCCCGTCTGTTGCGACAGGTTATCAAGATCTCTGAACTGACCGTTATCGTGCATGTCCCTTGCGTGTCCCTCCCCCCCACCCCATGTATAGACTTCCCAGAGTCTGGGAATCCCCATGTCATCTGTTAGTGCACAAAACTGTGATTGTTGGGACATTAGGCGAGTATGGACTATGTATTTTTAGGAGCTTCATTGCCCTGTGCATTATCTGTCTTCCCAGCCTAACCAACATTGGAATTGTGTTCGCACAGTTCATTGGGAGCCACATGATTTGGCAGAGCCTGGCTGGGGACACCAGATGCTGTAGTAACTGCGATTCTGATGTAGGAGGTTCCGCCAGCCATTTTGCAACAAAACTTAGTTGGGCGGCAAGCTAGTAAAGTTCAAGATTAGGTAGATGTACCCTACCATCTTTGTATAGTAGTTGCAACACGCTGAGGGCTAGCCTGTAGCGACCAGCGCCCCATATGAAGTCTCTAATTACTGAGTCCAGATAGCGAAAGAAGGCTGTTTCTATATAGTGGTGGACATTCGTAAAGCCATAAAGAAATCTTGGGAGCACAATCATTTTGATAATGGCAATTCTGATAGCAGTTTGGAGCTGAAGGACATGATTTCGCCATGCCCCCCAGTACCCGGAGCGTGTTGCAATTGTGCATTATAGGTGTGTACGATCCGGATTCCTAGACATCTAAACAATTTTGCCTCCCAAGCTCGTCCCAAGTTAGGCAGGGCAGCTGGTCCAACTTGTGGAGGCCAGTTAGTGGAAAAAGTCAGGATTTATGTCTGTTAAACGAGATCCCAGATAGCTCGGCGAAACCCATCAAGCATCATGCTGAGCAGAGACTTCATGGTCCTCACCGTGGCGGCCTGCAGTGTCAACAGCCGTTGCACCTTGCCCAAGATGGCCGCTATGCTTTCCTCTGACGGAGATGGCAGGCACGACACTGTTGACAGGTTCCCAGAAACAGCACGTCCTGCGATGGAGTCAAGCAGGACTTTGCATAGTTCACAGAGAACCTCAGTTCCGTCAGCAGGCGAACAGTCCTAGTCGTATGGTCGACGGCAATGTCCTTTGAACTGGCCCGGATGAGCCAGTCGTCCAAGTAAGGGTAGACGTGGATCCCCCACAGCTGAGCCGCCACCGGCGCCAGGCATTTGGTGAAAGCCATTGGCGCCGACTTCAATCGAAGGATCCAATCTCGTCTCGTCGGGCGGGGACGCCCGGGCAGGGGGCGACAGGGGACACGTCCCGTCGTCGCCTCCGTCGTCATCCGTACCCGTCGTAGTCGTGTCCATGCCTGTATCATCCCTGTGGGTAGTGGACCGGGGGGGAAGGCAGAGAAAGCCGCAGAGGCGGGAGAGGAGGCCTAGGATGCGTCGTCCTCCTCTTAAGTGGTGGGCTCTCCGAAGGTCCTGGCTCCGGTTCCCCCGTCGGGTCTGGCTCAGGTACCTCCGTCGGGGGGAGGGGCAACCTAGTCCTTATCTCCGAGCATAAGGACTGGATGGCTGACAAAATGGCCGCCGAGGTGTCCTGCGTCGCTGGAAACGACGGGAGCGCGGGCTCTTGAGGAGCCTTGTCTGCGACACCGTCACTCTCGTCGTCGCCCTCGTCAGGATCCCTCCCGATGGGCTGGGCCTCTTCCACGACTTGGATGAGCTCCTATTCAGAGGTCGTGTCCGTATCCACGATGGCCACCAGCCCCTCCCCCACCCTTTCCAACGAGGACTTCGTGGGGGTCTTCTCGATGGGCCTGAAAGACTCCCCCCTCCGCGGTGGCAGGGAGACTCTGGTACCTGAGGGCCCCTCCACTGGTGTAGCCTCCACAGGCTGAGCCAGGGCCGCGGCGACCTCCTCAATCGAGGTCTTAGCAGGGTGAATTAAGGCCAACGTCACCTGCTGTACGCCTGGGACCTTCACCTTAGGGGGAGGGTCCGAGCCTCGCTCCCCCATTGCCGGAATCTTCGAGATCGACCGGGGCCTCTCCAGAAGCTTCGCCGGGTTCTCGGACTTCCTCTTACCCGAGCCAGAGCGTTGGCTCGTGGTTGATGACGCCGGGGAGGATGCGCCCTGCCTGGCAGCCAAGGAGCCCGACCGTTCGGCGCTCCCGGTGCCCACGGACTCGCGGTGCTTAGCCTTTTGTTGGGCCTCCGTCGCCGGGGCGCCCTCACAGGACTCAGAAGACCGCTCACACTTCTTTTTCTTCTTCTCGCCTGACGGGCTCTTCCCTTCAGCCAGTTGGCGAGACGGGGGTGGCGATCCTTCATGGTCCGCTCTGACATGTTCCCACAAAACGCGTAGTCCTTTTCCTTGTGCGTCTTGTCCTCATGGAGACAGTAGAGGCATAACGAATGCTCGTCCTCTTTGAAAACGTTCTGAAGCTGGCATCCAGGGCAGGTCCTGAACAGCTTCCCGGGCGTCGAGCTCCCTTTCTCCTGGGCCATGACCGGGGTAGGCCTCGGAACTTCTGGAATCCTCCAAAAGCGTAACTCGACGAAATCTTCACCCTTGAGGGGCGTAGAAACTCCGAAACGGATCCCCGTTGATCGAATGTAGATACGGTGGAGCTTGAGGCTCCATTTAACCGAAAAAATGAGAAAATCTCCTGAAAAAAGCGCGAAAACGCAGCAAAAGCTCGAGAGCTACAGCACGAGGACTCCCAACATTAGAACGTGCGGTAAAAATCTGAGGATGTCTGCCAGGGGCGGGGCTTAGGGAGAGGGCAGTCATTGGCTGGGGGCAGTATGACCCAGAGACCAGTGATTGGTTACTACTGAGAAAGACAGATCAGAAACAAAACTGATACTGATTTTTTCTATACCGAGGATTCCCGGCCTGACGACAGGAAATATTCATGAGCATGTGAATCCATGCCATACCCCATGCTGGAGAAATTCAGTTTCGATTTCAATATTAAACAACCGCACAGCGCTGTACTTACCTTAACGGATTCCGGGGGCCTGTTTTTCATCGTGCTCTTATGTACTCGCAGCACCACAGCGGCCTGTGAGGAGAAGAAGAAAACACAGGTTAGCTTTAAAAGACAATAAAGGCGCTGCACTTCGCGCTCTCTTTTACATAGAAAAAGTGCTTCTCCATCCGGCATACCAGCATCAAGACCGTCACACCTGAAAAGAAGGAGATCAAGACATTAACGAATTCCCACCATAAACAGAACAAAGACTTACAATTAACAGACATACCTGCCTACCAGCAGATTCAGGGTCACAGTAGGCCTTTGGCCCAAGGAAGGCGTACTGCACCAGTGAAGCGACTTGGGCAGCTCGCCAACCAACGTCAAGCGCCCCTGCACAAGAAATGCAGGACGGATAGCTCACCCTACAAATAACTAAGGTGAGACAAGAACCCAGTGGGAAGGGAATCAGTCAGAGGGTGGTGGGAGATTCATCCATTAGAGACAGTTATCACAAATCCTCCCTTCTGTACTTGCAGATTCATTATTCAGCACTGGGCAAATACGCATCCAGGGTTCCAGATCTCAGAGCCTTCCAGACGCTGCCGGGGATATCAAGTGAGCGTAACAGATGTCCGTGCCCTGGAGGGCTACAATGTCCCCCTTCCCCTTCTCCGCGACCAAGGGAGACGGTTTCGATGAAATGATGGGCATCACCTTCTCCGATGTCTTTTCGATGGGCTGGAAAGAAGATTCCCTCCTCGCAGGCAGGGACACTCTCGCTGTTGGGGCCGTGCCCTGCGAATTCACCACGGCACCTTCGCAAGGGAAGCCACCACTCCTTCGATGGAAGGTTGGGCCTTCACCTGATGCACCTGCGCCTTCACGGTCTTGGCCGGGTCCACGGCTTTCACCTTAGGGGGAGGGTCGGGACCCCGCTGCCCCTTGGCCTTCTCTGTAGGGCTGGTCTGGGTCTTCTCCAAAAGTTTGCCCGGATGGTCCGACTTCCTCTTTGAAGATCCCGAGCGTTGGCTCGTGGTCGAAGGCGCTGGAGACGCTGTACTCGCCCTGGCCACCGAGGAGCCCGTCACAACAGCGCTCCCGGAGGCAGTGGACTTGCGGTGCTTAGCCTTATGTTGGACCACTGCGGGAGGGGCGCCCTCAAAGGCCTTAGAAGACCGCCCACCTTTCTTCTCCTGGGCAGGGGAGCCCTTAGCCTGCAGCCACTCGTTGAGGCCTCGTTGAGGCGTTCGGTCCATGTGCGGGGCACCATCTCCCGACAAGCTACACTCCACGCGAGTCTTGTCCGAGTGTAGACAGTAAAGGCACAAAGAATGTCCATCGCCCGAAAAGACATTCCGTAGGTTGCAGCCAGGGCAAACCTTGGAGAGGCGCCAAGTCCTTCTCATTCGCCATGTCCATGCAGCATAGGCCCTGAAGAAGCTTCTGGAATCCTCCAAGAAGAAACTCAATGAAAATTCGCTCTTGAGGGGCGCTGAAGAATCCAAAAACGGGTCCCTGCTAATCGGAAGGTGGATCACTGGAGCTTGAGGCTCGATTGACCGAAAAAAAATAGAGTAAAACTTAGAACGTGCGGTAAAAATCTGAAGATGGCTGCTAGAGGAGGGGCTTAGGTAGAGGGCAGTCATTGGCTGGGGGGGCAGTATGACCCAGAGACCAGTGATTGGTTGTTAGGAGAAAGACCGTTGTTCAGAAGTGAAACTGATTTTTTCTTTACTGAGGATTCCCAGCCTGACGACGGGGAATAATCATGAGCATGACCCATGCTGGAGAACAGTTAATCTGTTTTCCTAAGCGGCCTGGTCTTGTCTACGTAGTAGAGGACTGCTCTCCTCACAATCTAGTGTGTGGAGTTTAACCTCAGCTGAGCTCAATGGATTGGTTTACGTGGAATTTAGAAATGAATTTAGGAGAGGATCTAGGAGGAGTACGTAAAACCAATTTATCTTTATGGATAATAAAGAAAGGATCCTGCACTGACAATGCTTGCAATTCACTATCTCTTCTTTTGGAAGAAACAGCCACTAAGAAGGCAGTTTTTTAGGTCCGGTGTTTAAGACTTGACTGATGCATAGGCTCGAAAGAGGGTCCCATGAGCTTTGCTAGTACTACATTGAGATCATATCCTGGCGGGCGGTTTAAAATTGGAGGGTGGAGTCTCTTAACTCCCTCCATGAATGCCTTAATGACTGGCACTTTCCACCACGATACTTTGAGAGGTGGTTATAGGCTGATAAAGCTGCCAGGTGGACCATTATAGAGTTGAATACTAACCCCAAATCGAACGAGTGGCGCATATAATTTAGAATACGTGAAGGAGTACATTCTATGGGGTTTATTTGTTTTGACTGGCACCAAATTACAAATTTTCTCCACTTGTCGAAATAGCAGTGCCTAGTGTTTGGTTTTCGTGTAAGGATATCCATACACTGCTGTAGTAGAAAAAGGTGTCCAAACTATGACTTCAGGATCCATGCCCGTGTTGGGTTAACAGGTCGGTTAGGTACGGGAGCTTGATGGGATCGCACATCGCCAATTTGCGCCGATGTGGATACCATGCCCATAGGAGCAACTAGGATGAGCGTCATCTGTTCCCTTTGCATCTTGTTCACCATTCTGCTCATTAAGGGTGTCGGGGGGGGGGGGGGGGGGAGCAAAAGCACATTTCCCTTACCAGCTCATCCATAGGGTGTTCTCTTTGAGTCTGGCTGGGGGAACTTCGATGCAAAGTCTGGGCATTGCTTGTTTTCTCCTGTAGTGAACAAGTCTAGTGTGGGGTAACCCCACTGAGAGAAGATGTGGTCTACGATGCTTGAGTCTAGTTGCCATTCGTGTTCCTCTGGTAGGGGATATCTGCTCACATAGTCTGCTAGAGTGTGGAGTACCCCGGGAACGTGTTGGGAGAATAGGGACTTTCCCCGTCCGAGTGTCCATTTCCATATTTTCTGCGCCAACTTGGACAGACTTGGAGAGTGTGTGCCCCCCCGTTTGTTGATTTAGAACATCGCAGTTGTGCTGTCCGTTAGAACCTGAACCGCTTGGTTCGATAGTTGCATTGCGAAAGTTTGCAGTACTGCGAGTACTGCTAGTAATTCCAGCAAGTTGATATGGTTTTGTGCTGTGATGCAAGTCCACAGACCATGTGCTGTGTGGTGAAGTTAATGATCCCTCCATGCGTCTGTTGTGACAATCGCTTGCGCTTCGGGATTGTGGAAGATTTTAACCAGGTTACTCACCGTAGTGACCACCCTACTCCTAGTCCATAGTCCTTACTTATGGGACATTCCTCCGTCCTGTGGGATGGGACCGGAGCGCTTTGTAAAAGCATTAAAAAATGTCAGTCCTTCCTCTCTTTCGACGCGGGGCCCGGCACGCGGCCGTAACCCCGCCCATCTCGGCTCCGCCCCGCGCATCGCCCATCAGTCCTTTTCCATCGCCAGATCAGAGACCTTTTAGCAATAACAGAGGAACCGTATTAGAAGGGACGGCGGGCGGGCGTATGGAGGAAAAGGGACTATGGACTAGGAGTAAGGTGGTCACTACGGTGAGTAACCTGGTTATACTCCTACGTCCCGTCCCCTTTCCTCCATACTTAAGGGAGATTCCCAAGCACTCCTTACAGGAACTATGAGTGGATGGAAGGAAAAAAAACCTTACTGAAACAGGTTCTTCAGCACAACCTGACCAAACTGAGCATCATCTCTTGAACTCCGGTCTAAACAATGTTTACAAAAAGCCGATGCGGAGGCCCAAGTAGCGGCCTTTGCAATGGTCTCCCAGGGGACATATTTCTGAAAGGCAACTGCGGCTGCCTTGCCCCGCACCAGGTGGGCATGAATACCTTTAGGAGACTTCAGCCCTTGAACGGTGTAAGACTCCGTAATGCAGGCCGCAATCCATCGGGGATGGTCGCCTTAGGGGCCTGCTTACCTTGTGGATTATCAAAAGGTGACTAACAGTTGAGAAGAGCTCCTAAATTCGGAAGTTCTGTCAAGATAGAACTTAAGAGCCCTTCTAACATCCAGACAGTGTAAAACCCTTTCCACCTCTGAAGCGGGGTTCGGAAAAAAGACTGGCAGGGAAATAGACTGGTTTAGATGGAACTCAGAAACCACCTTCGGCAAGAAAGCAGGGTTTGTCCGTAGGACCACCTTATCCTTGTGCAAAGCCAAGAAGGGATGTTCCACCGACAAAGCTTGGAGCTCACTCACGCGCCTTGCTGAAGTGACGGCCACCAAAAAGGACACCTTCCATGACAGGTGCTTGAGGTCCACCGTGGCCATTGGTTCGAAAGGCTTATGGCACAACGCCGTCAGGACCACATTTATATCCCACGACGGGTTCACACTGCAAATCGGAAGATAAAGGCGTGTCAATCCTGTAAAATGTCTCTTAACCACTGGATTAGACAGAGTAAGAACATTGGTCCGTAGATAGGTAGGCGGAAACCACCGAAAGATAAGTTCTACATGACAGAACGTGAACTCCCGACTCTGCCAAGTAGGATACAAAGGACAACACTGTCAATCGTAGCCCGCCTTGGGTCCAACTGCTTGTTTAAACACCAACGACAGAACCCAAGCCATTTGCCTCTGTACTGGGACCTAGTCAAAGGTTTTCTGGCTGCCTGGATAATACGCATGTTATCCGCAGACAGGCTAAGATGTTCTAAAGACCTGAACTCTGGCACCATGACGCCAAGCTGAGTGATTGTGGGGAGGGGTGCTACAGTTGTCCCCCACCCTGGTGAAGAAGATTGGGGTTCACCGGTAGCCTGATCGTCAGATACACTGACAGGTGTTGAAGTTCTGAGAACCAAAACCTGGCTGGCTACCACAGGGCTATGAGCAGAAGAGAACAGAGTTCTTCAATTTGCAAATCGTTCGATGAACTAGAGGCAGAGGCGGGAAGGCAAAAGCCCCCATACTGTGCCATGGAATTTCAAAAGCATCCACCTGAGAGGAGGCTCCCAGTCCGTTTCTGGAGGCATACAGAGGAAGCTTCTTGTTTGCCGCCGTAACAAAGAAGTCCACTTACGGAGTGCCCCAGCGCAGTTAAATCCATGAGAGGACCTACGCCTTCAGTTCCCACTTGTAGCTAACTATAGTCCGCTGACTGAGGGCATCTGCCGTGACATTCAGCTAGCCCGGAATGTCTACTGCAAGTAGCCAGACACCATGCTGAACCGACCACTCCGAAATCTGGATGGAGAGCTCCACGAGCGAGGGAGACTTGGTGCCCACTTGCTTGTTGATGTAAAACATCGACACCACATTGTCTGTGCGAATCCGGACCACCTTGTTGGCTATGATCGGTCTGAACGCCTTGAGCGCTAGGAAAATCGCCAGGAGCTCCAGATGATTTATGTGCAGGAGCTTGTCCTGAGGCGACCAAAGATCCGAGACCTGAAGAAGATCCAACGTTGCACCCCACCCCAGAAGAGAGGAGTCAGTCGTGACCGTGATCATTATCGTCGGGGCTGTGTCCTGAAACCCCGCCCCCACTGACAGGTTGCTGAGAGACAACCACCAGTCCAGGTCCGCTCTCATGGAAGCCGGAATTGTTATCAACTTGGAGTCCGGATCCACAGCCTGAAGCCAAGAGCTCCGAAGAGCCATCTGAGTCCGCATCATCTTGAGGCGAGCAAGAGGAAGCGCCAAAATGCACGAGGCCATGAGGCCCAGAAGCCTCTGAAACCAGCAGGCCGACATGCTCTCCGGCTGCACAAACATCTGACACGTGACCAACAGATTCTGTCCCCAGTCAGGTACACTCTGCAGTCCATAGTGTTCCAGCGAAAACCCAGGAAGATCAAGTCCTGAGAGACGGTCATGGAAGATTTCCGCCAGTTCACCAACAGCCCCAGGTGGAACAGGAGCTGGAGGAGAGACTAGAGATTGCAGGAAGCTTTCAGCGGGCAAGGGCTGCGCAAGAGCCAGTCGTCCAAATACGGATATACATGGATATCCTGCAGACGAAGATAGGCCGCAATCACCGACATCTTCGTAAAGACACACAGTGCCGAACTTAGGCCAAAAGGAAGCACTCGAAACTGGAAATGCTCCTCTCCCACAGAGAAACAGAGATATCTCCTGTGTGGACTCCAGATCAGGATATACATATAGGCATCCTGAAGATCTACAACGCTGGCTGGGCGTGATCATCTTGAATTTCTCTTGGGGTAGGAAAAGATTGAACTGGGAAAGGTCTAGGATGGTGCGCAGGCCAGCCTGGTTGGTTTGGTCACTGTAAACAGCTGGGAGTAGAAGCCCTCCCCTCGCTCCCAAAGAAGAACAGGTTCCACAGCTCTGAGGTCCTGCAGTTTCTGCACCTCGGCTTTTAGGGAGGGCGATCACGACTGCTGGAAATGAGGGTTGAAGGGTGGGGTAGGGGTAAGCGGAAGCCCGCCCGAGCGACTCACAAGGCCCACCTGTCCTTGGTGATGGTCTGCCATGGCTCCCAATGAGACGCAATGCGTCCTCCCACCGGGGTCTCGTGCGAGCGAGGAAAACCCTCATTTGGCAGGATTTTCAGTGGTGTTACCACCTGAACCTGAGGAGGAGGCTGAGGAATGGGAGAAAAACAGTCTGTATCCACTCTGCAGGATTTCCGGTCTAGGAAGCCCCTGAAACCAGAGGAGGGCTGGCTTTGTGACAGCGGTCTCTTGGTCCTAAAAGGGGTTTTAACCAAGACTGACAAGGACTTAGCTGTCGGGGTGCTGTCCTTCGTTTTGGTGAGCTCCACATCCGTTGTGGAATGAAAAAGCTCCTTACCATCAAACGGCAGGTCCAACACATTGTCCTGTACCTCCTTCGAGAACTTGGTGGCATGCAACCACGCCTGTCGAGAGGTGTAACACCCAGCATAAGGCCCCGAGCCGACATGTTGACGTGATGAGCCGCGGCCTCAAGCAGATCCTGGGCCAAGACTCTGGTATCAGATAAACACGCCTTAAAGTCTTCCAGCTTCTCGACCGGAATGAACTCCTCGAACTCTGACAGACCTTTCCACATCTTCATATTCACCCCCGCTAACACCAGTTCCGTGTTAGCCTGTCGGAGCTGCAAGGCCGAGTTAGCGAAAATGTTCCTCCCAAGGGAGTCCAGAAGTTTGTCCTCTTTCCCCAGAACCTGAGTCGCCGTCGTAGAAGAGGACACTGCAGGCCTGGACTGCAAAGTGGCCGCGGCCACCACTGTGGAGGAGTGGGGCGGGCAAGATGACAGGGCCACCTCTTCCGAAGAATGCAGCCTGTATCCCGCGTCAATTTTCTTATTGACGAAAAGTCCAGAGTGTGGCTTTTCCCAGACCCTGCGGACCTCGGCCAAAACGTCCTTCTGCAAGAACAGGCCGGTACGCTCCGAAGGAGACAAGGTGAACGCCTCCGAAAGCACACCATCCTGCGGAGCGGGTGCCTCGGGCACTGGCACATCCAATAGGCACATCATGTCCAGTATCCGGTCGTGAAAAGCTCTAATAGAGTGGGGCTGGTCTTCGCTGTCCTGCCTGCCCTGCGCATCATCAGACAGGTCAGAATCCTGCTGAACCATGTCAGGTACCGCCTTGTCCACGGGGGGCAATGGGGGCAAGGGCGGAAGGGTCGGTGGAGGCACCGTAGGCAAAGGCGGCGCCGGAACCATTGGTGGAACGGGTGGAGCCAGAGGCGCAGGCGGGCATATCTCCCTTGAAATACTCTCTCATGGGGTTGGTACGCACGAGTGACTGAAATTTGCTGAAAAAGGCGTCCTCCGGAGACGGTTTTGGAACTGCCGGAGAAGGCCTCCCATAATTCCAGGGTTGCCACACAGGCCCATCCTCCGAAGTGTCCACAAAAATCAAAGGTGCCGAACCCACAGGCAGCGAGACATTGTGCGGAAGGGGCATCCGGGCGTTCCAATCATAAACTGGACGAAACGGATGCTCACAAGGATTTTTATGTTCACCCGCAGAACCAACTCCTACACCGGAGGCCGATGGCATAGTTGTAGGGGAAGCACCCAAAATGGCTTCCGTGGTCGTGGCGGGAACAGCCACCATTTTGCCATCACCTGAGGGGAACTGCGGCACGTGTGGAAGTGAGGCAGGGGTCCCCGTCGGTGGGTCAGGGGTCTTAATTTTAGCCTTCACATATGGAACCTCGGCCGAGCCGGTACTATGATGCCTAGAATGTTTCTGTGACATACCAATAGCCAAACTAGCCTTCACAAGAAGGGCCTCGGCACTGCCAGTAAAGGAAGAACTTTCACTCCTTGCCCCCTCAACAGTTCTGGCGTCACCACAAGAGAGGGAACGGTGAAGAACAATTTTCACCGATAAGGCCTTGGCAGACCTCTCAGAAATGTTGGTCACTTCAGCCTCTGCACGAGGGACCTCGGACCCAGGTCCGGTAACAGCCTTAGTAGCGTGGGCCACAAACATCCGTTCGGTAACACCAAACCCAGCCGAGGCCTCGGGGCGCACCCCAGTACTTTTTAGGGAAGCCGATAACAAGGCCTCAGAGTGAGCTCCGGTACCCCACGACGCAGTAGAACAGGGTCTACAGGCAGCCCCCACAGGAGGGGCCTCAGAGCGTGCTCCGGTAAATCCCCAGTGACAGAGCGACCAACGCTCCTCCCGGCTCGGGAAGAGCCCGGAAAGGTATCTCCCGTTCGGGGTGCTCTGAAAAGTAAAGAACTTACTGGGCGTTTCTTCTTTTCGTCGATAAACGCCTGAAAATGTGAAAGAGGAGTACTTCGAAACACCTCTTCCCACCGCTCCAACCAACGTTGAAGTGCCCGGACCGAAAGGGAGTCGCAATAAAAACAGGAGTCCCAACAGTGATCCGGACCCAAACACTCTAGACAAAGAGGATGGGGATCTGCCCTCGCGAAGCGTCAGTGACACGATGAACAATCTGGAAAGTCTAGTTTGAACGACAGACTATTACACGATCGCTAGCGAGAGCCAGAGAGGAGGAAAAAAAGGGAAGATCTTCCGAGGATACAAGCGCGTCCAGTCCCGAACGAGCTGAGAAAAGGACTGATTGGTGATGCAGAGCTGAGATGGGTGGGGTTACGGCCGCGTGCCGGGCCCCGCATAGAAAGAGGAAGGACTAACATTTTTGACATTTTTTGGATGCTTTTACAAAGCGCTCCAGCCACGTCCCACAGGACGGAGGAATGTCCCATAAGTATGGAGGCAAGGGGATGGGACGTAGGAGTATTCCCTTTAACAGATTTTCTCTTGACCACCAGCATAGGCTTTGTACTAGTGTTGGCGAAACGAACACTAGATCGTCCCACTGACCACTTGCTTGAGACTTGTTTCACCAACCACTCCTGCACTGGTCGCATGTGCAGACGTGCATGTGGGACGAGGTATATGCACAATACCATCATGCCTAGCAAACGCATTTCTTTGCGTATGCTTATTTGGAGACCGGCTTGATACTGGGTATTTGCCGAAACATGTTCTGCACTCTTTACATGGATGGAAAGACTAAGCCGGTTCTTGTATCTAATACAGCTCCTAGGAACTGTTTTGATGTGTTTGGTACAAGACTCTACTTTTTCTCATTTATCGAGAAGCCCAACTGGAAGAAAAGATCTATGGTTCGTTGCGTGTTTTGTTTGCAAGGATGGGGAGCTTCTCCTGTGATCAGTCGTCCATGTAGGGGTAAACTGGGATTGCTTCCCTGCGCAAGTGCGCTGCCATCACCGCCAGTACCTTTGTGAATACCCTTTGAGCTGATGCTATTCCAAAGGGTAGCACCTTCAATTGGTAGTGCTGGTTTGCTACTTTGAACCGCAAGAGTTTTCTGTGCGTTGGGAGCATTGAAATATGAAAATAGGCATCCTTCGTATCCAATGTTGCCGTATAGTCCCTCCGTTTTAGCAGGGGAATTACTTCTTGTAGCGTTGTCGCAGAACTTTTGTGGCTTTACATAAGTGTCTGCAGGGAGTAAGTCTAATACTGGGCGCATGATTAGATTTTTTTCGCACAAGGAAGTATGCTGAATAAATACCCTTGTTTACCTCACTGGATGGCGCAATCTCGATGGCGTCCTTGAGGAGCAGCGCGTTGACTTCTATCAAGATGAGTTGTTCTTCTCTTGATGTCTTCCTTTGGCAAGGGGGGTGGTTTGATGGGGTTTCTAGGAGCTCCACGCAATAACCTCCCACTACCGTCGATAACACCCACTTGTCTGTGGTTATTCCCTCCTATGCGTGGGTGAAGTTTGAAATCCATCCCCCCCCATACTGGGGAGGCATAGGAGGGGACCAATAGCAAGCTGTCATTGTTTGCGAGGCGTCCCTCCACCTCTGGAAGTGGAGGATCTCCCCCGGCTACAGGACCAGCGCTGGCCTCTTAGATAGCCCTGGGACGCTTCAACCTGGTTGGTGTTCCATGAAGAACTCTGGTTTTGTCCATATCCAGAGCCTATTTGGGAACTTTGGCTGGGAAAGCGGTGAAAATTGTTCCCGCCCCTTTGACCAGTTTGTTTATTGGTAAGTTGCCGAAGGGATATGAGTCTATCGTACTCCTCTTTGGCCGACTTCAGAGCATTCTCCACCCCTTTGCCGAACAGTACATAGGGTTCCACCGGCTATTGAGCAACGTTGCCTACGTCTCGAGCTTAAAGCCGGACTGGCGAAGTCAAGCATGGCGCTTGAGAATAGTCCCTTCTGCAATTATGCATCCCGCATTGTCTGCAGCGTCGAGGTTGTTCTTTAGTAGGCTGCTGGCAGGTGCCTTGCCTTTAGCTGCTACAAGGCAAGTTTAGATTTTAGAGGCTCTGGTGCAGAGTCAAAAAGGGCCGTAATTTCGTCCCATTTATTGAAGTCATAGCTGGCCAACAGTGTGGAATTATTGGCGATCCTAGCTTGGAATGCTGCTGAGGTTGCAATCTTTCTACCTATGGTCTCTAGCTTCTTGCCCTCCTTGTCTTGGGGAGCTTCCGAAGAGGCCAAAGGTGTACCAGCCCTCTTCCGGGTAGTTGTGACAACCAGTGAATCCAGCCCAAGTTGTCCTCGGATCTATAAGCGATCAGATGGTGCCGGGCGGAATAGTTTCTCTATTCGCGGATTGACTGCCCTTGTTTGATTGGGTGTTTCATGTGAGGGTTGGATACTCTTTTGAACTGACTTTAAATTAGGTATGAACTGTGTGGCAGCTTTTTTGTCCCACATGGTATCCTCAACAAAATGTTTGTCCTGATTAGTTTTGTGAGTCCCAATCCCGAAGTGCTCAGCTGCTTTGAGTAAGAGGTCATCAAACTAGGGCTGATTATCCACTGGGGAATCAGGTAAAGGGGAATCTTGTGGAACTGGAGAGTCTATAGTATACACCTCTGACTCATCGTCATTATTATCCCCATCCTCATCATGATGGTAACCCTCCTCAAGATCCCCTTCCCGTGTCTGCATGAATATCATAAAGTGTGAGACCTCTATGTTGGAGGCTGGGATGGAGCTATGGGCGAAGTGGTGGAAGACCGGGGCTGAGAGCTCGATGCCTGATCAGTGGAAGGTGTATTTCGTAAACTTTCTAAGGCATGAGGGTTCTCTTCAAAGAAATTTGCAAAGAAAGTCATCACTCTATGTCCTCTGCTGACCATTTTGCTGAGCTGGGGATGACTCCAGGGTAAGGTACAGCAGGTGTGTGGGGTGTAGGTTTGTTCTTATCATGTAGGGCCTCACTTAATGGACCCTCCCCCTCCTCTTGTGGGACAGTTGCAGTCTCCATGGAAGAGGCAGACTCTATCCTAGGAGACCCATCTTTTTGGGTCTTGTCTTTATGATTAGAGCTCTTAGAGGAAGATTTTTAGGAATTAGAAAACATTAAGAAGGCTCTCTGGGACATGTTTTTTAATCAGCTGTGATAACCCTGAATTTTTAGACTTCCCTGCAGATTTTGACGAAATGCATCGAGTTTCGGCACTGGGAAAGAACTCTGCCGTGTCTGCCGACGTTTGGCATTCGGTTGAAGAAGATTTGTGGGCGGCGTCTTTCGGTTTATGGAGCCTGTCATGAGACGACCGAGACCTGGAGTGCCCAGAGGACAGGGAATCCACTGATTTTCCCCTAGACGCCGAATCTCAGCGTTTGTCCGGCGGAGCCGATACATCATCGCGGGTTGTGTGTTTAGTGTGGGGAGATGGAGTGCTCTTGCCGCCAGGTGTAGTCCCCACAACAGTGCCGCCGGCCTGTCTTGCAGGGTCGGGGGCTAGCACTTGGGAACGTGGCTTTTCACAGTGACCCTCGCCGTCCGAAAAGATGGCGCCGCTGCCATCACTGGAGGGTCCCTCCAAGTCCATGGCAGCCTCGGCCTGCATGGCGTGATGGGCCCAGCATTTCGTTCTGCGATCCTTAAAGGTCTTGGGTCCGAAGAGCTTACTAGCTCAGCAGTGCACTTCGTCGTGGTCACGGTTTAAACACAGGTTACAAACTCTATGTTTATCGATCCACAGGAACTTTTTATTACAGTTTGGGCAGAATTTAAACAGTGTCTTATCCATGTCTGGGGAAGGCAGCTGGGTGATAAGGGGAAGGGGTGGAAAAATACATTGTATGACGACCGTCCCCCACTCTCACCACTGTAAGGGCCTAGGACCATTGGGCCTTCCAAGGCTGAAAGGGGTCAGTCGAAAGTTGACTTCGTCCGACGGGCTGTGTTGTCCTTCTCTTGATTCTTCACCGCGTCGAGAAGAGGCGGTCGAAAAGGACAGAAAGAGTAACTATATTTTAAACTTTGCATAAGCAAATGGCGTCAGCTGAGCCGGCTTAACTCGGCACATTAACATTGATCTCCCCTATAACACTATGTCCCCCATAATGCCATTTACTATGGCATTTTGAATCCCTTCTCTTCTAATAAGTATGTGCTCTTGGCCTTTGCAACAGGAACGTGGCAAGTAAAGCCAGTCCAGAGTTCACCATTGGGTTGAATTTCAGGGGTTTTGTTGCGATTAGTTAAGGATTGGTTAAGGCAGGAAAAATATGTTATTTTCATTAAATTTCAAGGGTTTTTGTTATTCCATAGATTTCTTTTTTTCTACTGCACCACTGGCCACTGCCCAAGGCCGTGCCCACTGTATATTTTAAAAACACTACTAGACCACTAGCCTTGGCCATACCTCACTGTATGTTTTAAAAAAAACAAGAAAAAATGTGTATAACTTTGCCATAGCTGTGGGTACCACTATAATTAGGGTTGCCCGTTTTCAGTTTTTATATATTCTATTTCTATTTGTTTTGTTTTGTACTGCTGAGGGTGTTTGTCCAGTGTTTACAAAGAATTTCACAATCTGTGTTTGTGTTTTCCCCGTGTGCCCTCTTCAATCACACAACTGTTTTTTTCCATTGCAAACAAACACACGTTTATTCTTTCATTGCGTGCATAAATCGGGTAATATCGCTCATGACCGGCTGCAAGAATAACATATGCCCAGGTTTGAGAGGTTAATCTCGAAATCCATCCCAATACGATATGATAGTTTATTTATAACGCGCTTAATACCCAGAGGTTTCAAAGCGCAGACCCAGGGATCTAACCTGTGTTGGTCCATGTCGTCTTGCTTCCAAGGTGAGCATGTTGCCCCTGAGCTAGCCTCCCGAACCCCCTCGCTCAAAGACTCAATCACAGACTGATTGTGACCTGTTTTGACAGTGGTATTGTTATGTATAAAAGATGGCAGGCTTTGAGAACAATTTTTTTAAGCAATACGCAGTGAGATTAAATTATTTGCCAAGGATCACAAACTTTGGTTAAGCAGCATGCTACAAGCCCCTTGTTTTATGGCCGGTCACTTGGCGACTGTTGCGATACCCCAACTAACGGCAATTAAGCACCACGGTAAAGGGAAAAAAATGACCGGCTGCAAGAATAACATATGCCCAGGTTAAGGTCTACATAAATAACACCTTTTAAATGTTCATATTTTCACTATCAGTACAAAAAACTGTCTGGCTTACATATGTCGGTCAACAAAAACAAGTGGGGCAGATATATTATATCAGTGATGTGAACAATTTGTGATGTCATCTTTGATGTCCTGGGTGTTAGAGTTAGCAGTGCACGGTGGCGGCACGGGTTATGGTGGTTTAGCTTACCATAACTGCCATATTTCTTGGGGGGTGGAAGGGGGTTGGTTTTACTTGTAACCATAGCTTCCCTTTAACCAAGTTGTTTCACTGAATTTCATGGGTTTTTACCAGTGCACCCTAATTTGCTACAACTTCCTAATATCATACTTACCCCCAATATAGTAGCATTTTCGGCGATGTAGAGAGTTTGAACTTAAAACTGTGCCATTCCCCACCTCCTAACATTTTTAACACGTATATAAACTTTCTGCAACTTTTTGCACAGTTTTATTGTTTGCCGACGTCCACAAACATGTGACGTCATCACAGACTTTCCGGCCAGTGACACATGACCACGGGCGAGGTGGCAACGTGTCCGGCACCACCTCCATGCACTGCCACACCAAATCCAACCATTGTGATGCTCTCAGAAAGGCTGTTCCTTTCTACGAAGTAGTATGCCTTCTTCCTGAACAAATACTGGCACCACACAGGCTACTGCTGTGGGGCAGAAAATCCCACCATCTACTGTGCAAGCCATAAAAGAGGCTGTTGATCCATGTCTTTCCAAGACAACAGTACTCTGTATATAATGCAACAAACCACTCTGCAGGGGGCAACAATTCTGAAGCACTTTGGAGGCTAAACACTGCCAACTACCTTAGATTCAACACACAACCAACATCTTCTCCTGTCCACCTGCCCCTCAATATCTGTGGTTGGTGTCATCACTTCCCTAATTTCCCTCCCCCACCTTACTTCCTGGCCTCTCCTCAATAAAAATAAAAAAAAATACCAATTCCAAAAACACGTTAAAAAAAAGAAAAGAAAAAAAAAAAAGAAAAAAAAGGTTCCTTTAGGAACCACCTTTAACAGTTTAAAAGGAAAAGTTACTAAAAAATAATAAGCTTATAGACTCCATCTACTTTACATTTTTCAGTAAGGTAGTTCAACTCTAAGATTTTCCAACATTTCCATTTGCATTTTCTACTATGCTAATGGGAATAATGGGCAAATCTATACTAGAGAAAAAGGAAAAGAAAAAAAAAATACACATTTTGGTCCAAAATACTTTTCTCTAGCATACAAGGACCATAATCCATGGACCTTCAGGACTATCCACGTTCTCCTGTAAGGAACTCATGGTGGCAAAAGTAAAGACAAACACAAGTGATCACAGTTCAAGGGTGTTCATTAAACTGTATGCAGATGGGAAAAACACCTAATCTGAACCTAAATCTAAGATGGGAGCAAGCATAGACCATCACATGTAAATAAGGCAGTCCTTGTGGCGTTGTGTCACAATAAAAAAAAGGGCCTATACTAAGAAACCTATTGCCAAACTTTACAACTAATACAAAAAAGGTGAGATAGTTTTCAAGAAAAGAAAGAAGTATTCACAAATAATATGTCAGAATGCAGTAGATTGGGTCTCCCTTTCCCACGTTTTGAGCACGGGGTAAGGTGGGATCTTGGAGTACAGTACACTCTCGAGCTTCCCCAGCACGACGCGACAGTTCCACTTGCAGTTCTCAGGGCCGTCGATGGCCAAGTCGTTTTTCTGGAGTCTCTTGCCTTCGAGGGCCTGACGTATTTGAATAAAACAAAAGTACCTTCAACAAAATTAAAGTACCTTTAACAAAATGAAGGTTTGTCTCCTGGTTTTACTTAGGGTGAGGATTCTTCACCCATGGATCCCCCTCTTCCCGGCACTGACCCTTTGTAGTGTTGGGCGATAGCTTTTCACCCCTCTGGATCTCCCTCTTCCGAGCTTGGATCCTAAAACGGTGCCCATCGATATCAAGGCCTTCAGTGGGTGAGTCTCCTGGTGGTTCCGAGGGCCTGATAGGTTTACAAAAAAAAAAAACAACCAATGAACACAAAGTTCTGTTTTATGTATTTCTCTGGTGATGGCTTCACCCCTCGTTCCCTCTCTTCCGGGGGAGGGGGGGACCGCTCTTTGCTTTCAGCCTCCCTCCACCGGGTTCACTATGGCTCTCTTTGCTTTCCGCCTCCCTCCACCATGTTCACTGTGGCTTTTCCAGCAATCATCAATCTTAATGTCTTTTTAAAAGTTCCAGTGTAAATCCCTCGGCCGGGTTCACTTTTGTCAACACACTGTTTCTTGGGACTTAAGACTTTGCCCCTTCTGGTCAGCATGCCCTTGGCTGGGTTCACTCCTGCCAACTTCACATTCACATTTACTTTCAATATTTCCATGATTCACTTCCTTTGCTTTCTCATCTTGTGGGATGCACTTCTCTTGCTTTTATAGTTCTCAAGTCAAAGGCCTTTGACTGTACAGTGATTTTGCTTGACCTCTTTGACCTATTTTGGCGGCTCTCATATGGTCTTCTGGTACATGTAGTTTTACTCAGACGGGGATCGACCAGAGTTTCCCAGACCAGCACGCACGTGATGCCGGTCCCCTTCTGCGGCCGGACTCCCCCCATTACAATTTTACAGTTCTTTGAACTTCTCTCAACTTTGCCACTTTGCGCCTTTCATTCACCACAGCCCGGTTCTTATCGGTTCCCCTTCGACTCATGGGCTGAGATGAACCGCCTGGCTTTCCTCTTAACTGGAGTCAAGGCCGGTACCATGGAAGCAGGAGTCTCCCTCGCTCCGGCTTATCGGTATCAACACGCACTGTGTACCATTGACATCTGCTGCGGGACACTTAGGCTATTGTCCGCAGTCTTCAGATTCCTTCTGCAGAGGTTTCACAGGGGTTTTGTCGAGAAGGGCAAGGTCGTGTCTCTCCTCGTCGGCCTCTCGATTTTTGCCATCTTTCTCCTCTTTAACTGCCGGGTCTGGAGAGCTGTCTCGTCGTGTAGTGTGCGCTCTTGCTCCACATTTTATCTGTGTGGGAAAACGAAAAGGGCCGTCAGGTAGGTGTGTGTGATTTAAATCAATTGCCTGACTCTGCCTGATCATTGTGGCGGGACAAGTCAGTCTGCTGTGTTGGAAAGAGGAGGGGTTGAGTGTCGCAGTGTTCTGCGGGACAGGATGGGAAAAAGGTGTTATAAGGAATAATAGTCTTTGTTCTAGGAGGGTAGGTGATTTTGGAAGGGTAGATTATTCGAAATGAGTAGGAGGGTTTGTGGGTACTAATTCTTGTTTACTTTCGACTGGGAGTTCAGAAAGTGACATAGGGATGGGATTGGTAGGGTTTGTGGGGCAAACGAAAATAGCTGGGCTCATGAAATAAACAAGGGGGATTGTGGGAACTGTAGTATTTTAACTGAGCAGGTGGGAATGCAGGAAATAATAATCAGAGGGACGGGAAGAAGAATGATTGGCAGTATTCGGATAGGGAACAGGCAAACAAGGATTCTGAGAAAGATGGTTTCTGAATGCAATGGGGTGTGTAATGACTTCACCAGAGGCGTAGGGGATGGTGGATTCTCAAAAAGGACATTTATCGGACGTGAGGGAGGTCAAGTTGATACAGCTCATAAAAGCCTCAGGGACCTAGTCTTCCTCATCCCTGTCCCCGGTATAGTACCATGTCTCACCTGGGGCATTCACCTGAGCATAACCCTGGACTCCCCTACCCAGGTGATCCTCTCTCACTCATCCGCCCCCAGGGTTGGGATCTGAGAGCGCCAGCCCTCCCATGGTCACCTGAATAAGGGCTTCCAGAGGTTTACTTGGGAGAATACCCTCAGGTTTCTCACACTCCGCAGTCCCCTTTCCAGGCCACGCATCATTAAAAAACCTGGATTTCATGTGCACACCACAGCCCTTCTACCCTTTTTACTGTTATGTTTGTAAAACTCCCTCATTGCCTGCTTTCAAAGTTACACATCTATCCACCAATAACTTCCAAAAACTCTACATATAACCCTATCAACATATTAAACTACTGCACGCCTGTGCAAGAAAAGTGCATGAATAGAAAGGAGAGTAGGGATTGCCAAGTGCGGATAGGACCCCAGGAGGAAAGTGCCAAGAGATGCCAAGGTTGGAGGCCACTGGCTAACTGCTGAGGCAGAGGAGTCCCAAGGGGGGGGAATACACAGCCGCCAGGCTGTACACACCCCCAAGGGCACTGCTAAAGGGAGGCGAGGTGTACTGGTGTTGACTAGATATAGGGCCTGGAACCTGTCAAGTTCAAGAGGGACCAGGCCATCAGGCTCAATAGCAGTGGTATGAGTTAGCAGGGAAGGGATGAAGTCAAACAGGAAGAGAATAAACAGTTTTCAAAAGTTGCCAGAACTTAAAGAAGTCCAGCTCAAGTATAAAAAGGACTAGGAAGGCTGTTCCAAAGAGAGGCACCGGTCGAAGAGAGACATGCCTCCTGCTCCCTGTTTCAAAAAGCGTTTCACAAGCAGAGAGTTAGTGGATCAGAGAGCTCTAGCAGAGGAGTATTTAGGGAAACAAAGTTGGTGATATTGTAGTTCCAGGCCCCACAAAGCCTTCTCAATAATACAGAGGATCTCGATTTTCATCCTTGCAGCCACCAGGAGCCAATGTACACATTTTAGGGCTGCAGCGATATGATCCCTGGGCTTCAGGCCAAAGATCAATCTTACAGCCCTATTCTGGATTAGCCGCAGGGGGGCATGGCATGTACAACGAAGAGGGAGTTTAAGGAAGAGGCTATTGCAGTCGTCCACTCTAGGGAGGACCAAGGCTCTAGAGATGTTCAGCTTCTGGGGTAAGGTGAGGAACGGTAGAATGCCTGCAAGGAGGTGAAGCTGAAAGTGGGCCTTCTTTACAAGTTCCAAAATGTAAGGAGTAAAAGACAGAGGACTTAAAGATGACCCCGCCCCAAAGGGTTTTGGCCTCAGAGTATGGTGAGAGTGGAGGGCCCAAAAAAAGTAGCCAGAGGGTAGGAGGAAAACAGGGAACAAGAATCACAATAAGAAGGATGTCCGTCTTACTGGCATTGAGACTGATTGTTAACTGCACACAATCCCTGGATGGCGGCCAGACAATCAGGGACCAAAAACAAGGTGAAGAAATGAGTAGAGGAAGTTTCAGGAAAGCTGTGCGTCATTAACATGACAAAGGAAATGAGAAAAGAAAAAACATCAGGTGAGCCAGTGGGATGAAATAGATATTGAAGAGCCACAGTCCTAGGATAGAACCCTGGGGTACGCTGCAAGTAGAGAGTGAGGTGGTACAGTAGAAACACACTTGCAGCTGGGAAGGGCGGTGAGTAAGAAAAACAGGTTAGCCAGTCCAGTGCCCTGTCCATGATGCTAAAGGTATCATGATATCGTTTGAGTATACAATGGATGCCCGTATAAAAGTCGTAGGAGACATCAAAGAGCACCATCTTCAACTGGCCCATCATAAATACCATATACACTTCAATAATATTATTCCACCATATTACAAATACAGTATAATCCCACTATAGTACCTATAATAACTATACACATTGTTAATCCTTCTCGACCTATCTGCCACCTTTGACACAATCAATCACTCAATCCTCCTTGACCGCCTCCACTCCCTAGGCATTCGTGGAACCGCACTTAAATGGATTGCTTCCTTCCTCAAAGATAGGTACCAAATAACGATACTCTCCGCCTATACCTCCCAAGCCCGACCAGCCGAGACGGGAGTCCCACAAGGAGCATGCGTATCCGCCCTCCTGTTCAACCTCTACCTGACCACCCTGCACCGATAATCCGTTTGCACAACATCCTGTGCTACAACTACGCCGACGACACCCAGCTAATTCTAAAACTCATGAACTCAAATCTCAATCTCCGACCTGACCTCGCCTCCTGCCTCCTCGACATAGAACTCTGGATGACCCAAAGCCACCTCCTATTGAACCCCTCCAAAACGGAAATCATGGTATGTGGCAACTCCGAACTTCTTCCGCACCCACTACCATGGCCATCCGCCATGGGCAACTCTCCGACCGTTTCCAAATGAGTGAAAAATCTTGGGTGCACCCTTGACTCCGATCTAACTCTCTCGCGCCAAGTCAACAACGTCTCAAAGTCGTGCCACTACCACCTTAAAACCTTTAGACGCATCTTTCCATATCTCTCCTTTCCCAACAGACTATCCACCATCCAATCAATCGTTATATCAAGACTGGACTACGCAAACCCCATATACCTTGGAATCCACGCATACCAACTGAATAAACTCCAAAGGACACAAAACGCGGCAGCCAAATTGCTACTTGCGCTTGGCTCAAGAGACCACGTCTCCCCAGCCCTTAAGACGCTGCACTGGCTTCCAGTAGCCCGAAGGGTGACTTTCAAAACCTTATGCATCTCCCATCGAGCACTGCATAAAACTGGACCTGAATTTCTTCAAGACAAACTAAAACCCTATCACCCCACACGCACCCCAAGATCGAGTTCAGCAGGCCTCCTAATCATACCAAAGACAACTCAGTCAGGCTAGGCGGAGCATCATTCTCAGCCTTGGCCCCCACGCTATGGAATTCACTCCCACCCCACATCCACCTAACTGAGGACTTAACGTCTTTCCGCAAACTGCTGAAAACCTGGCTCTTCCCATAAAACCAACCTGCACCAAACTGTCCCAAAACAGACCAACAACAGCCCAACAACAGCCCAATGAAAGCGGATGAATTAGTGGAGCGGATGAGTACGTTGGAGGGGGTGTGTGCGCAGAGGGGGTGCGTGCGCAGAGGGGGTGCGTGCGCAGAGGGGGTGCGTGCGCAGAGGGGGTGCGTGCGCAGAGGGGGTGCATGCGCAACACGGATGAGCGTGTAAATCCCAGATGAGTATAGTAGAGCCAATCAAGTCTGGACAGCTGATGAATGCGGAAGTACGGAGTGTGTGTTTATTGCCTGAACTGACGTTTCTACAGCCCTGGTGAATGTGCGCAGATGGGGGTGTGCGCAGAGTGGGTGAGTGCATAGAGAGGTGAGTACGTAGAAGAGGAGGGCGTAACGCGGATGAGCCGCGGAAATTTCAGAGAAGCGAATAGAAGGCAAGAATGCGCAAACCGGATGAATGTGCACAACAGATAAGCGAAAACAGGATAAATGCGTAAAACAGATGAGTAGGTGGAGCAGATGAGTAAGTAGAACCAACGAGTCTGGATAACTAATGAATGCGGAAGTGCGGAGAGTATGTTTACCGCCTGAGCGGACGATTGTATTGACCGGACGAATGTATGGTGTAAAGGTGTGTAGGAAGCGGATGAGGGCATGGTCCGGATGAGGATATGGTCTGGATGAGTGCCGGGAGCGAATGAGTGGCGGGAGCTGACCGTGGAATAGAGCGCATGGGGTATGGAGCACGTGGGCGTATGGTAGGATGGGTGTATGGAGCAGATGGGTGTATGGAGCAGATGGGTGTATGGAGCAGATGGGTGTATGGAGCAGATGGGTGTATGGAGCGTATGGACGGATGGGCGTATGGAACGGATCAATGTATGCATTGGTTGTGTCTATGGAGAGGCTGAAGCAGTCAAGAGCGCATGCCTAGCGCTGTCAAGACGCATGCGTGGGGTGGACATGTGGACAGTCGGGTGGCGGACAAGAGCACATGCACTGAGTTGACTAGACCGCGAACCAGAATGCATTAGACCAGACTGGAATACATAGAACTGATAGGTGTCCATCCTCGGTACGGACTGGAACGCATAGAACTGCGTGACGTATATAGTATGGTTTAGAATGCAAAGAACGCTTGAAAGAGCATATAACTCATCATATCACACCACCATGCTTACCCTCTCCCTTACATCACCACTCAACTAGAACACAGAGATACTATGACACCATTCGGTATAATTGTTCTCATAGTAACATCCGCCATTCACTCCACATCACTCTAAGTTGACACTGCTGGTCTAACACCCCCCAGCCAGGCGTTATCCTCAGGCCTAACTCACCCGCAGCCGTTCTGGATAAAACCTGCCTGAACGAGCACATTCTCCTGATCCCTCAATCACCACACCTAACGCTAAGAAGCAGCTACTACACGGATATCGCACAAGCTGCACACATACCCGGTGCTCACACGCACCTTTTGACTCTCTACTGATCTGAACTTCGGTTCCCAAGGGCGTTCAACCTACCAGCGCCTGGCCACTGGTCACAACCACCACAATACAATTAAACCATATAATAACAAGTATGTACAATACACCTTCAAATAACCAGACTCGCCCTAAACCCCCCGCAATCCAAATGATGTTTCGGGACACTAAAAGGGACTGCGGACTCTGCGGCATCTGCACACCTTTTTACACCTAAAAACAGCTCCATGTCAACTTTATTCCACTCCCCCACCCTTTCCAGACCCTCTTTCGGCCACCAAATGACCCCAAATGTGTTTCCCACACTTTTTTTTTTTTAACTGCGCTGTCTGCGGGCACCGTCTGGTGTCCGTGAATCCAAAATGGCCCAGTTTCCCAAAATATGACACAGCTCACGTTTTCCACCATCCAATCAGCGGGTGCATACAATGTCTCGCCAGCCACAGATTGGCCCACATGTGTCCGCGGACAGCAAGTCAGGAAATAAGTCTGCTGACAGGACCCAGATAGCAACATTTTTTGTTACCTACTTACATTTTGGCCATTAAAAAAAAAAAAAACACAAAAAAAAAAAAAAACTACGTATTTACAGCACACGCTCGGCACCAAGCCGCCACTCCTAGCATGAATTTGGTAAAAATCCATCCAGCAGTTTGGGCTGTAGGCGCAAGCAAATTGTTTGTATTGCGTCAATGAGGATTTCCACACATTTTAAGACCTCCCCCCCCTTACAACTTTGCCCCCCTGGATGAAGCTGCACCAACCTTCGCAAAATCATTGCACAAGAGCGATATACTTTTTTTTTGCAAACTATGGTGATGATTTGTCAAACAGCACCAAAGTTATAAGCCACCCAAAGAGTTGAGCAATTTAACCATAACTACAGTAGCGCTACGGCAAGCCCAGTAAAATAAATATATATATATTCAGCCCTGGCCAGTAAGCACAGCCATGCTCACTGTACATTTTACAACACTACCAGGTCACTAGCCATGGCCCTCAGCTGTGTCCACCATATATGTTACCCCAGTAGAACAAGTTACTCTCTTACCTGGTAACGTTCTTTCGATGGGATGGTCCGACGACGTATTCCATATCTATGACAGTAATCAGCACAGCTGTGCTGCTTCGGAAAATCTTCGGCATCTGCGTCCTGCGTCAATGACGTCGATATGCCGCGCTTGAGGACCTCCTCTGACGGCCGACGTCACTGGATGTTACAAGTAGGACGCACAACGCCCGTAGCCTCAGTTGTAGTTTTTTTCCCCAGAACGTGTGCTGCCAGTCTGACACACAAAGCCTTGCGGAAACGTAAGCTGCAATCGCATAGGAAATTCTGTAGCGGGGGAAGGTAGGGAGGGAGCTATATGGAATACGTCGTCAGACCATTCCATTAAAAGAACGTTACCAGGTAAGAGAGTAACTTGTTCTTCGAGGGGATTGGGTCCTCCAATGTATTCCATATCTATGACAGACTCCCAAAGCAGTACCAATGCAAGGAGGTGGGAAAAGAATTTAGAAAACAAAAATTTAGCATGCCCAATCAAATTGCGGAGTAACGGACCTCCTTGCCAAAGGCCAGATCCTGCCCCCGGATGGAATTGAGGGAATAGTGACGTACAAAAGTATGTACCGAAGCCCAGGTGGTTGCATCACAGATGTTTCGAATAGGAACACCCCTCTGCAGGGCAGTAGAGGCAGCCATACCCCTGGTAGAATGGGCCCATAAGCTGACCGGTGGGTCCTTACCCGCCAAGCGGTAACACTCAGAGATAGCCAAAATAATCCAGCGAGACAAAGTCCGTTTCGTCACAGCCTGTCCCAAACGCTTTCCAGCGTAACCAATGAAGAGCTGATCGTCCACTCTGACTCGGGACATGCGTGAAATATAAAAGCTTAACGCTCTCCTAGTATCAAGCCTATGGAGCCTCTCCTCTTCCTTACCAGGATATGGAGGAGGATAAATGCCGGAAGAACAACCTTCTGGCCTAAATGAAATTCCGACACCACCTTCGGAAGAAAAGAAGGACGAACTCTAAGGACAACCCTGTCCTTATGAAACACAGTGAAGGGTGGCTTAACTGAAAGTGCCTGTAACTACTCACTCTGCGAGCGGAAGTGACCTCAACTAAAAATACAGTTTTAAGTGTCGACAGTCTCAAAGGGCAAGAATTTAAAGGCTCAAACGGAGCACCCATAAGAACTTAAGAACAAAGTTCAAATCCCAACCGGGCACCTGGAAAGGTACGGAGGGAACACATTAGTGAGCCCTTTCAGAAACTGAGAAATTTAAGGAATTTTAAAATAGGAACACTCTTCAGACGAGCGCTTAAATATGGACAGCGCCGCCTGGTAACCTTTAATGGTAACCACTTGCAAACCCCTGTGGGCCAAAGAAAGCAAAAAAGACAGAACCATGGGAATGTCACATTCAAAAGGATCCACATTCTGAACTCTGCACCAGTCGCAGAACTTTCTCCAACGGCAATGGAACAGAGACTTAGTTGCCGGCCGCCTGGCCGAGAGTAACACCTCCATCACGTCTTCAGGGAGGTCCCAATCCTTATACCTCAACCTTTCAGAAGCCAAGCGTGAAGATTGAGGAATCTGACCTCTGGATGGAGAGCCTGACCCCCCCTCCCGTGAGAGCAGATCGTCTTGGTAGGGAAGACGACGTGGAGGGCAGATGGACAAGTCTAGAAGGTCCGGGTACCACGTCCTCCGGGCCCAAGCCGGAGCAATGAGGATCATCCAGGAACCGAACCTCCGTAACCTGTGCAGCACTTGCGGGATGACGGGGACTGGAGGAAACGCGTACAGCAGTGGGAATGACCACTCCACCACAAACGCGTCTCCTAAGGCTCCTTTTGGAGGAAATACCCGCGAGCAAAACCTTTCGCACTTCCGGTTGACACTAGAGGTGAAGAGATCCACTTGAGGGGTCCCCCAAAGGGCGAAGATCTCCAGGAGAATCTCCTGAGCCAGCTCCCATTCGTGAGAGATCGAGCTCTGCCTGCTCAGAGCGTCCGCCGTCTCGTTGTCGTTTCCGGGCAGATGAACAGCCGAGATCGAAACTTCCTGCTGGATGGCCCAGAATTCGAGCTGCATCGTCTCCTTGCACAGCGGAAGTGACCCTGCCCCCCCCTTTTTGTTGAGGTAGTGCATGGCCACAGTGTTGTCCGTTAGAATCAGGACACTCTTTCCGTGCACAGTCAGAAAAGGCTTCAGGGCTAGCCTGACGGCCCTCAGCTCCAACAGATTGATATGGAGTCTGGACTCCGACGGAGACCAACGACCGCTGACTGTCAACTCGTTGGCATGAGCTCCCCAACCCATGAGGGATACGTCCGTCACGACCGTCACCTCCGGCCAGGGCAGCCGAAATGGGGCCCCCCCTTCATCAGATTGCCCTCGACGGCCCACCACAGAAGGTCCCGGGCCACCGAGGGCGGCACCTGAACAGGGTCCGACAGCCTGCCGGAGGACTGAGACCACTGGAGCTTGAGTGCCCACTGCAAAGATCTCATCTGCAGACGAGCCTCTGACACCAGAAGAATGCAGGATGCCATGAGGCCGAGCAGTCTCAAGAACTCGGACGCTGAGAGATCCTGGGCAAAATGAAACTTGTGCACCATCTGCTGAATGGCAAGAGCCCTCACCTGAGGAGGAAAACACTGCCCCAGGGACGTGTCGAGCACTACTCCGATGTACTGGAGCCTCTGAGTTGGCGTCAAATGGGACTTCTTTAAATTGAGGGAGAAGCCCAGCCTGTGAAGGGAGTGGCAGTTGACTGACAGATGATCCAGGACTTGCTCGGGGGAGCTCCCCCTGATCAACTAATCGTCCAGGTAGGGGTAAACGTGAATCCCCCCCTTTCCTGAGATGCGCTGCCACCACCACCATGAGCTTGGTGAAAACCCTCAGGGCGGAGGTCAATCCGAACGGCAGGACCCGAAACAAAGTGCGAGTCGCCAACCGCGAACCTCAGGTACTTCTTGTGCTTGGGATGGATCGGCACATGGAAGTAAGCATCCTTGAGGTTGAGACAGTGTCACCATCTTGAACTTGTCCTTCCTGAGGAGTTTGTTCAAACCGCGCAAGTCCGTGATGGGTCTCAATCCCCGTCTTTCTTCGATATCAAAAAATAAGGGGAATACCATCCCTTGTTCTTTTCCCCTACAGGCACCAGTTCTATGGCGCCTTTCTCCAGCAGAGCTTGAATTTCCTGCGCAAGGAGCGGATCCGGACTCTTCAAAGAGAGGCTCCCAGGTGGATTGTTGTGAGGCCTCTGCCGAAAAGGAAGACAGTAGCCGTGGGTTGTGATCTCCAGAACCTACACATCCGAGGTAATGGCTTGCCACTCTACAAGATGATGCGCCAGCCTTCCCCCAACCGGCGAACCATGGGACCTGGCCTCATGACTGAGTGGTAGCGCTGCGGCGTTGCCCGAGGGCAAAGAGGCAACTGCCCGAGCGGCCTTGGCACCTCGAGTACCTTTATTTCAACCTCTGGCACTCTTACGATGGCCTCTTTGACTGCTAGCTCCCCTCGCTTTACTTAAGGAGTAATAGCGAAAGGAACCTCCCCTCCATTGCTGCCCCCTAGGACGAAAAGGCAGAGGTTGGCGAACTGCAGCGCCCAACGACTTTGCTGCAGCTTTGGAGGTCTGCAACCTCTCAAGGCTCTCGTCAGCCTTGCTGCCAAAAAGGTGTTCACCATCAAAGGGCATGTTGAGGAGCCGGGACTGCACATCAGGAGCGAACCCAGACTTCCGCAACCACGCAAACCTGCGCATTACGGTGCTCGCCGTCATGGACCGGCTGACACAATCCGCCAAGTCCAAACCCGACTGAACGGCCTCACACATGGCATCCTTGCCATCATGAACCGGAGGGCTGGTAGGATATGACGCCTGCTTTGCCGGGGCCGTAGCCACCTGCACCACCAAACTCTCTGGAGTGGGGTGCCTAGACAAGTAGCAGGGGTCGCTACTGGCTGGATGGTATTTTTGCGACAAAGACTTGCCCACTGCCGGGAGACTCTCCAGAGCAGTCCAAGCCGCCGCCGCCGCCCTCCTCTGCAGAGCCATATGAAAAGGCAAAACCGGGTCAGTGGGGGGACCGAGATCAAGGATGTCTGTGAGATCATCCTGAACGAACTCCCCTGGGGGAGCTGACCAACCCAAGTACTTGGTGAACCGAGACATAAGGCGCCGATATGAAGAATCGCCATGAGTGCCAGGCTCCGGCCTACAAAACTCCACCTCCAGAGAGGTGTCCAGTCCACTGGCATCATGCAGCGACTGCCGCAGGTCATCAAACTGGCTATGGCCCGAGATAAGTTCATCGGGAACCGTAACCGGAACCAAGGCGCCATCAGAGCCTTCATCACCCTCTGAAATGTACTCCAGGTGGGGAGAGGAAGACCTCTGGGGACAAAAGCAGTGCCTGACCTTAGCCAGAGCCTTTCTAGGGGCAAACCCCGTGCCACGGGGCCCCTCCGACACCACCGCCTTGAAAGGCGTCGAGGGCGCCGAACGAGTCGGCGTCGACAGAAAAGGCGTCGACTTCGAGCGAATCGGTGTCGACGTCAGCTGCAGCGCCGCCAGCATCGGCGGCGTCGACACAGGCCTCGAAGCCGGAGCTCCGAGCGTGTCTCTCGACGACCTAGGCGCAGACCCCCTCGGAGGTGGAGCCTCGAGAGAAATCGTCAACGACCTCGGTGCCACAGGCGTCGATGTCTTCTTCGAAGACGTCACAGGATCACGCGGTCTCGAGCGCGTCGAGGACCGGGACCTGGAACGGGCATGGCGAGAACGGCTACCCTTGTCCGAGCGGGACCTCTCCCGCGAGCCGTGCCGACCACCCGAGCCCGAAGGCGTACGAGCGGTGTCTCTCGACCGGTGCCGACCGACCCCACTCAGAGGCGCGGACGGACCGGTGCCCTGCGATTCAAGAATCGCTAGCATCCTCTTCCCGAAGGAAGCCCATTCCTCCGGTGTCGCTTGCATGGAGGGATAAGCGACCCGCCGACGGTTCCGGGAATGCCTCGAAGAGGCGGAGGAGTGGCGAGACAGACTCCTAGAAGGAGACCCACTGGACTTCCGACGATGATGCGGAGTCGCCCCTCGAGTCATCCGTCGAAAGCCCCGCAGACCTCGACTTCCGGGGCTTAGACACCCGGCCTACCGACAGCTTCTTCTTGCGTTCCCGCAAGGCCTTTGCCGTGAGCGACTGGCAGTCGACACAGTCGTCTGTATCGTGGGCCTCCCCGAGGCACCAGAGGCAGGCGTCGTGCGAGTCCGTGACCAACATCTTGGACCCACAGTCCCCGCATTTCTTGAAGCCCGGACGCGGGGTTGAAGACGAAGAAGACATCGCCACGAACGGGTCTTCACAACAAACCGAACAGGTTCAACGAACCGAGAATTGAAAACAGCAAACTCCAACGAGTCGAGGCGTACCGAGATTCACGAAGCGAACATGTTCGCGGAAAAAACAGAACTGAGGCTATGGGCGTTCTGCGTCCTACTTATCACATCGGGTGACGTCGGCCGTCGGAGGAGGTCCTCGGGGACGGCGCATCGACGTCATCGACGCAGGACGTCAAAGATTTTCCGAAGCAGCACAGCTGTGGACATTACCTGTCATGTATATGGAATACGTCGGAGGACCCAATCCCCTTGAAGCCAACATTCACTGAGGCGAGAAATTCTCTAAAGAGGCTCTCATTTTATGTGGTGTCCCGCAGGAGGCGAGCCCGTCACCACTCCTTGTCAACCTCTACCTGAGGTATCGCTGCATAGTGGCCGATAAAATCAGAGCTTACTTTACGAACTACGCAGATGACACCCAGCTGGTGGTGGAACTGAGTGGCAATTACATCAAGGACAGTGCCAAAGTGGCGACGTTATACAATACCATTGAGAAATGGATGGAAAAGAACTGGCTGTGCCTCAATGGCAGCAAAACAGATGATTTTTGGATCTCACCAGGCTCGAGCTAAGTTGGGACCAGAATATGATTCTGGTAACATCAAATACTCCACCATTCAGGTATCAGGGAAAGTGAAAAACCTCGGGCTCTTCCTGGAGTGTTCATTGGGTGCAGGCGCACAGGTCCATTACTTGCATAAGAACTGCCTATACCATTTATGTCTCCTCAGAGCAATACAACCATTCCTGACTGAAGAGAATTTTGCCACCATCACAAGGGCCACCATCCTGTCTTGTCTTGACTACAGTAACGGGTTACTGCTAGGCGCAAACAAGAGCGGATTAGCAAAATGTCAAGTTATTGAAAATAAAGCAGTCACAACAGTAAAAAGGAACAAAAAAAGTGAACAAATCACAGCGGATAGAAGAGCCCTAACACTGGCTGACAGTGGAGGACAGGATCCAGTCCAAATCCATGACCCTGGTACACAGATGGTTGCACGGGAAAGCACAGGCGTACCTAAAGGAAAGAATCACCCAACATGTACCCAGGCACTCTCTAAGATCAGAGGCTCTGGGTCAGATCTCAGTTTCAGCCCATAAACGATCCAATGGCCTGGGGAGAGCATTCCCAGTACTAGCAGCACAAAACTGGAACAACCTTCCATTACGTCTCAGAATCCAATTATATAGCTTTCAGGAAAAGCTTGAAAACACACCTCTTCAAAGAAAGGGTAGGCATTCCCAGCTCAGTTAGGACATGTTAGGTAAGGGCCACCTTTGTCCTGTAGACTACATGTTTGTAACCTGTGTTTGTGTTTCTGTGTCCTGATGCCTGCAGGCTTTCAGCGCATTATAAATCAAATAAATAAATGTCCAGTTTGGGGGAATGTCAGAGGGGGGGGGGGTAACTCTGGACAAACCTTTGTTTAAGAAAGTTTTATCCAAATCCGTCCAGCAAGTCAAGTTATTATTTAGCCTCTCTCAGCCTCTCTCTGCTGCAAAGAACCCAGAGCGATAAAGGTTTTTAAGGAGAATGGCCAACCCAGTTCTCTGTCAAATAGTTTAAATACTACTGAATGGATTGATCCCAAACCAGTTAAGAAATTTAAGTCCACGCTTTGCACCCAAGTTGTCTCTCGTTTGGTCCAAATTTGCCGAGCAGATTTCGCACACCGGAAGTTTAAAAAAAAATTCACTTTTTCTCTGTGGGACAATGAATAGGATGAAAACTGTAAGGTTTTTTTTTTGGTTTTTTCAGTAACTTTCATTTTATAACGCTTTATTCCAAAAATGTGCAGTTTGGCAAACTTAATGTTTTGATAATTTCATACAAATCCATCCAGCAAGTCAAAACTTAATAGCAATAGATTTTTGGGACAAAATGGCTGCTTTTTCATTTATGAAATGCCTCTCAGCCTCCCTGCTGCAAAGCTCCCTGCTGCAAAGCACCACCTATTTTTTGGTGGAAGGGTGCATCCCCTTACACGTCAACTATTTAAAAAAAATACTGGATGCCAATACCCCAGACCCCAAAAGGATTGAGAGTCAATGCTTTGTGCCCAAGTTTTTTCAGACCGTGTCCAATTCCATCCAGCAGTTTTCACTGCGTGGTCTGGCAAAGAGAAAATGAATGAGGACTAGGCCGAAAGCTCTTTTTTAGTTTTCTTATTAACTTTTGTATTTTTTAATGAAGCTTTCCCAAAATTCCCAGTCTGGGGCGGGGCCATGCGTACAAAATTGTCTGCAAAATCAGCCAAATTCATTGTACAAGTCAAAAATGTAATCAGCAATGCAGTTATTTACTTTCTTATGGAACGCTCACCTTAACTATAGTTATTCAAATGGATTTTGCCAACTATTTGTTTCAAACATTAGGACAAGTATGCACATTTTCAAAACGTATTTCTGCAATTTTCCAAACTCACCCGCGAGCTAGAGTTATCCATCGGGCAGTCATATTTGATGAGCCAATTGTCATTGCCTCGATCTGCAGTGAAATACATGAACAATATTTTAGACTGACTTTGCACGATTACTGCACGCAATAGTGTTTGGTAACACAAAAGCACAGAAAGATAAAGTACACATGCACTGGTTTTAAAAACGGAGGAATATGATCTTATGACAAGAACAGGACGTAAGGTACAGCCTGGGCTTACAGCGATTCATCTACACAGGACATTTCTAGACAGATGGGCTTTTTTAATATAAACATAAAGAGATTGACCATTTTTTAATATAAACGTAAAGAGATTGACCAATCAATTCACCAACGGGCCAACCTGATAAGGCAAAACTAATTACAGTTGCACATTTGAGAGTTGGCACCGTTGTTTAATAAGTAGCAGTCTCCTCTTTGATGAATCACCCATAAACACATAGGAAAAACAGAGAATCGTCTGGGATTTTAGATGCCAGAGGATTTCTCGCTGCACAATAGAACATTTCCACAAACACAAACTAAACAAAAACTGATTCAATACAAAATGTCCAATAAAGTTTTTATTCTAGCTCATACCCAGGTCATAGGACAGGGGAAACAGGAAAAAGCTCCAGCAAAGGGGGCAGAACTAAATAGCCCATAAACCAATAGAGCTTGAATAAAGTTGGCTATAAAAAACCCCATCAATAACAAAAAAGAAAAAAAGTTATCATACAAGCAGGGCAGTTTCAGAGTGGACTGGAGACCAGTCAGAAAGGGACAACTGTAAGCAGACCTTGAAAGCTGGGCGACGAGTGAACCACTAATGCTGAGTCGTAAGAGGAAGTGCGGACCTGGAAGTCTTAGTTGGACCACTCTGTGCATTCCTGCACCTGGCTGACATGCAGAGAGGCTGACAGCAGTAGCCCCTGAATCCCTGCACCTGAGGGCCACACAAAGACTCCAAACCCCAAAATCAAAGTGGAAAAGTGTGTGGGACCCCCCACCACCCCCAAAAAGCATTCCAACCAAGAGGACTTTCAAATCTGACCATGGGTGCAGTGGTTTAAATCCATCCCTCAAGTTACTATGCAATCCTGGTAAGGAATTGTGCAATTGCCACAATGTGGGATTGAAAGAATACACATTTATTTTTACCACAGGAAATGTTAGATTAAGAACGAACTTCTATGGAAATCTAGGGAACACAATGGGACCAACAACTTGTTTGCACCATGAAACCTCAACAGAAAGAGGAAGGAGGGACAAAGTGAGCAAAACAATATATATTTTCCTATTTCCTGCTTTGCATAGCATTGCATACTGGGGGGTAGTCGTTTTAGAGCACTTTTTGGTAAACGTATGTTGAAATTAGCAATTATTACCAAACAATTGTGCTACTCAATATGCGATCTGAGAAGGATACAAAAAATGAGAAGGCCTGGCAGGTTTTCGAGCCTTTGTCCATGCAGCCGTTCCTCCACCAAGCTAAGAGCCATCCATCCAATAGTGTGAGGAATGCTTTCCGAAAGTCACTTTGCAGGACATGGTACGCCCCAGCCAAGAAACAAATGCTTGTCCCATAGGCTAATTTTACCCTTGGTGTTGGAGGGAAAAATGTTGGAGCAACTCCTACAGGATCTATTTGAGCCTGCCACTATAATGCAAAAAGTATAACTAACCATGTCAGTGTGAGGTATACCAAAACAATCACATGGTCTTACTAAGAGGACATAGGGTACTACTCCATTTCCAGTTCGCTACCAAACAGTTTCAGGGATATAACCCTCTGCCAACTATCTTCAAACATAGCGCTTGTGCTGGTGATGCCTGTCCGGCTACCGTTATCAAAAACGCAATTAATCATCTTGCGCCTTTAATTACTAATATGATTAATTCCTCCTTTACCTCCTCAGATGTTCCTCAGTGCTTAAAGGAAGTATGGATTACAGCCATACTGAAGAAAGAATCACATGATCCAGAGATTGCAGGTACCTACCACCCCATCACTAGTGTTCCTTTTTTTATTGAAGGTTCTTGATAGGGTGGCTTACCCCAAACTACAAGAGCACATTGAAAAACACTGTTTATTGGGCGTCTGTCACTCAGATTTTTGTGCTATGAATGGCACAGAGACCTCAATGTTTAACTAGCTGCGATTATGGATGGTGGCAGGATTGCTCTGCTTAGGTTAGGTTACTTGACCTCTCCGCAGCATTTGATCTAGTAGATCATTAATTTCTGCTTGAGACGTTAGGGAAGAACGTGAATTGTTCAGATTCTACCATTGCATGGGTGGCATCTTTTCTGGGTCCTCGTACAGCTAGTGTGCCTAGTATGGGATTTCAGCCTCCCCCCAGCTCAAGACAAGTGGCAGCCCTCAGAGTGCATGTCTTTATTTAACGTATACATGCACCCGCTATTTGACCTGCTGGATGGCGTCAGCATTCAGTATACTATGCCAACGACACCCAGCTGGTCTTCAAGCTAACAGGGAACCATGAGCTGGATACTGCTACTGTTAAAGGGACATATTATCTTAACCATAATTGGATGATCGTAAACCCGCTTGCTCTGAATAACGATCAGCATGAGCTGATGATTGTGGGCTCAGACAAATGGTTGTAAATGTTGGAGGTAAAATATAGTCATTTTAAAATTTCAAACTTGATTATTTAGGTCAGCCCCTTTGTGAAGATCCTAGTGGTCCTCCTTGACTCAGGACTTTCCAAAAACAATGTGAAAACGCTCCATATAGCCCAGAGTTGTGTAGAGCAGTGTGGGCGATGGGCATAAGGGACCATATAACAGAGCTAAGGCATTCTCTACGTTTGTTTCCTGTGTACCATCGAATATCCCACAAGATTCTTACTCTCACTTATAAATGCATGTCGGGTAAGGCACCAGAGTATTTGACAAGACGCCTACATAGGATCCCTGTCATGAAAATGTTACGCTCCAATGGATCCAACAGATTAGTAATTTCTGAAATACAAAGTTAACAACTTTGGTGGCACTAGTTTTAACATGTGTGCACCAAGTCTAGAGAACGCCCTTCCCAACAAACGCAGTGCCCCATGTCTTGCCAATTTGAAAAGAGCCATAAAGACTCATTTTTTTAACTCAAAGGAATAGGTTACTCACCCTTCGGTCTGATGTCTGGCTCCTGATTTTATTTTTTTATCTGTATCTGTACCTGTACGTGATTTGTTTGGCATTTTTGTGCACACTGAGGCATCTGTGCGTGATGAGAAACTAAATAATAATATTATTATTATAACTAATACACAGTCACTAAGTGTTTAGGGTGCCTGAGTGGGCTTTTGCAACTTCCCCTTGGGTTGATTGATTGTGCAAATAGTGCAGTGTCTGCTTCCTAGCCTCTGCTGGGATGTAGACACAGAACATAGCTAAGAGCAAGTATGTAGGATTCCGGTTACCTTCGGGACTACCCAAAACAATTACCAGCATGAAGTTCCCTCTCCCGTCAGATGCTGTTCTCACCCTTCTGGTCTTGAGCCTGAAACCTTCTCACAACAGTCTGGCCAAACTCCAAACTGCCCATTATTGGTTGGGTCATTTCCCCTTAAACTTTGGGAATAGGAATGATCAGGCTTCCTCGATTCCACCTTCATACAGGCATGCTCTTTCTTCTGAGCATTACTCATGTGTTGTGTCTTCTCCAGATTTCCGCGCTTATTAATTTCATGAGGATGGCAGGCTAAGGGCTTAATGACCCACCACCATTTTAGGGTCGGATCAGACTCAGATAAGCACTGCACAGCTCGGCACAATGGCTCAATGCATCACTAATCAAGGTCTATGTAACTTCACTTGTGTAGTGCTGTATTGCTCCAGTGCCCCAATCTTGCCGAATCTATGGTGAACATTTGCAGTTTTGCGAGGGGTCGTCCTGCTTCACTGTAAGAACTAAGTGGTGCAGGCATGCAAGCTGCTAGCATGCTTGGATGTCAAACAATGGGGTTTACAGCATTTCTGATGGTGCAGTCCCAAGTCACTGGTTTTACTATGTAATCCCTGTATTCCGTTCTAAATTTATTTCTGCCTCCACTACTGGTATTGCCCTTACAACCAAGGTGGGGGGCGGAGGGGGCAAGGAGGGAGGACAATGATGAGGGAAGTTCTGGGGGAATCCACCATAAACAGCCTCCAGGGGTTAGTCCCACTCCCTCAACCCCAACAGCTCCTTGGTCCTCCTCAACCTGCACCTTCATCACATAATCCATAGCTTGATGGCAAGGCCTTAGGAAACTAATCAATTCTTTTTTTAATAATAAAAAAAAAAAAAATATTCCTCTCATAGGTTTGTCTTCTTGATGCAGTGCATCACTCATCACATCTTCCTACTACATCAACGGCATGAATGCAATTAAATGCATTCAAACATTAATTCTAACTAACTTCCATCTCTCCATCACCAACACCCTGGACATCCTTGCCCTTGTCCAAGGATCCATGGTATGAGTCTGACTTAGCTGCTTTGAAACGAAAGTGCAAAACGGAAGTGGCAGACCTCTAGCTCATCCCCAGACAAACCGGCCTGCCGTCTTTCCATCTGCTCCAAGAAAAGAGCTCATGTCCAAGCTCGCATCTCTAGAGCCACACAACACGGCTGAACTCTAAAATCTGCCAATCTTTCCGCAGACTCTTCTCCTCCTCCCTCCCAGGCCTTCTGCTCTGCACTGGCCTCCCACTTTCCCTCCAAAACTCGACATCCTGTCCTCTCTGTCATCTGCTCCCCCACCCCCACCTCCCTCCTTTACCTCTTCAGGCCCTCCCCCACCCCATACTCTCCCTCCCTCGCTCCCATTGCAACAGATGAGATCTCGACAGTTGTCCGCACTATTAAAGTCTCCGCTAAACAGGTGTTACCCTGCTCCTCCACAACCATCAAGGACAACATCGACACTCTCGCCCCTGCCTTGGCTGACCTCTGCAACCACTCTTGCCACAGGATCTTCCCCTCAAGCACTTTCTTGTGCACCCTCTCCTAAAAAAGCCATCTGCTGAGCAATCTAGCCCGGCTAACTATTGACCTATCTCTATCACCCCTTTCTTGGGTAAATTCACACAGAAGCTTGTCATTCCCCAGCTGACCATCCACACCAAATAGGCTGTTTGCCTCCATGACCACCAGTCTGGTTTCAGGGCATTGAAACTGCTCTCCTGAATACCCGAGAATACCTACTCTCTAATCTGAACTCTGATCCTCCTCGATTATTCCTCTGCTTTTGACACTGTCAACTACTCCATCCTCAAACAGTCTGTGTGATACCCTAGGTATCACGGACAGGCCCACTGGTGTGGCTTTCCTCTCTTCCTCTCCAACAGATCCTCCCAAGTTCAAATGGGTCCCTTTCTCTCCTCCACCTCAATCTCTACCTCTGGCGTCCCTCAGGGATCTATCCTATCGCTATGGATCTTCTTCAAACATCTACCTGGCCCCTCGGATCTCCACCTACTCCCTTCATTACCAGTTTTAGGCCGATTACACACCCACTCCCTTTACGGCTGCCTTCCCCTACCTCCTCTTCCTGCCTTATACCAGACTGCCTGACTGCTATTCAGGCATGATGCTCTGCCAATGATCTCTGCCTCAACGCCAGCACGACCGATCCTTCTCATTGGGATGCCTGCTCCTAGTTTCCCCCTCACTCTCTGGCCCGATTCATTGGGTACTCTCCCCTCACCCACTTGTGAGGCAAAAAAACCTTGGGATCATCTTTGACTCCTCTCGCTCTCTCTCTCTCTCCACCTCTCCACACATCACAGACCTTGCCAAGTCCAATTTTCAGCTTCATCCCCTCAGGGGCATTCTACCTTTCCTCACCTTCCCCCAGAAGCTCAATATCTCCAGAGCCGGCACCCTGGTTCTCTCTAGGCTGGACTATTGGACTAGCCTCTTGCTTAACCTTCCTCTTTCCTCCCTTCGCCTCCTCCAACTAATCCAGAATAGGACTGCAAGACTCATCATTGACCTCAAGCCCAGGGACCACATCTCTCCAGCCCTAAAATCTCTACACTGGCTACTGGTGGCTGCAAGTATCAAATCCTAAACCTTTGCATCATTCAAAAGGCTGTCTGGTGCCTGGGACCTCTAAATCCAGCTTTCCCTCCGGAAATACCTCCCAGGCAGAATCCTTTGGCCTGCTGAGAGTTGGAGACAGAAAACCAAATGTTTCTCCAAGCAGAGTGAGAGGTAGCTCCCTCTCCTCGGCTGGTGCCTCCCTCTGGAACAGCCTCCCTCTTCCATCAGACTTGAGCCGGATCTTCTCAAGTTCCAGAAACTTCCCAAGACCTTTTTCTCATCCTCCTTTCCTCTCCCCCTCCCGTGCTAAACTCTCCACCTGCCGCTGCGACTGGGGCCTGGTCCCTTCAGTGTCATACGGGGACCAGACCACGCCACACCAGTCCCTCCCGGCATCCTTTGTCAGCACTTGCCCTCTGGCACCCTCTCCAGGACTATCCCAACCCAGGCCACCTTTCCACTGCGCTCTTCCCTCTAACCCCCGAGCCCTTCCACGGGAACCTCCTGATCCCATATGTGAGGCCAAGAACCTCAGGGTCATCTTCGACTCCACGCTTTCCTTTTCTCCACACATCTCTGACGTTTCTAAGAAGTCAAACTACCAACTGCACCTCCTCAGAGGTTTTCTTCCTATCCTCTCCTTCCCCCCAGAAGATCACTGTCTCTAGAGCTCTGGTTCTCTGTAGGCTGGACTACTGCAATAGCCTCTTTCTAAATCTGCCTGCTACTAATCTCAGCCCTCTGCAACTCATCCAGATAAGGACTGCAAAACTTGTCCTTGGCCTCAAGCCCAGGGATTGTAGGCCTCCAGCCCTAAAATTTCTTCATTGGCTCCCAGTGGCTGCAAGGATTCAGTTCAAGACCCTCTGCATTGTCCATAAGGCCTTCTGGGGCCTGGGTCTGCAATACCTTCAACTCTCCCTTCAGAAATACCTTCCTACTTGAGCTCTTCGCTCCTCGAACGCCCTAAGGGTCAGTCGCTTCTCCAAGCAACTAGTTGTTGTTAGATCTTTCTTCGACTGGGGCCTCCCTCTGGAACAGCTTCCCTACCGCTCTGACATTTGAGAACCATCTTCGGTTCCGGAAGCACCTCAAGACCTTCCGCTTTGATTCTGCCTTCTATCTTCCTCTCCCCTGCTGATCTGTCCATTTCTGCACTGGGCACCTGGCGACGCTCTGAATTCGGGCCCAGATCCCTGCCCACCCAGCTGCATACCCACACTGCCTCCTCTCAACCCTTGCACTTGGGTCTGTATCTGAAACCCTACAGTCCCCTTACCGGCACTTATCAGACACCCGTTATCTGCGCTTAATTCTAGCACTTGCCACCTGCAGGACCTGTTTTGATCATGTGTTCAGCACTTTCCACTCCTCCCCTGCCCCTTGCACTTCCCCTTCCCTCTCCACTGCACTTGCATGTTCTTAATGTCAATGGGCTTAGTAAGATTGTCGTCTTGTCTTCCTTTGTACCCCTCCCTTGCCTCGTTGCACCTTGAAACACTTGTGTATGGGCGCACTATAAATAAAATATCATATATCCTATCACTTGCCCACACCTCACCCGTGGGGGTACCCTACTCTTGCACTTCTCCCTCTTCCCCCGACCCCCTTGCACTTTCTCACCTTGTCATGCACTTGCACGGTAGGATTGTCACAAAGCCAATATAACAGTTTCTTTGTTCTTTGTTGTTGTATTCTTACGATTCCCATGTCCACCCCCACACCCCACCCATCCTTTCATGTGGCGTCTGGAAACACCTGTGTATAGGCGCCTTACAAATATCCAATGAAATAAATAAAATGGAAGTTGTGGTGGTTACCAGTGTTCCTTATGATATAGTCTAGAACTACCAGTCTCTCAAACTGCAACTGCAACTGACGATTTGTGTTTTCTGGGAGAGGTTCAGCCTCAAACCTCCTTAGCCAATAATCGGCATCTTTGTAGCCCTCGACAAACAGCTGGAATGAGCCAACCTGGGGATTTAAGAGGAAATTCAATAGATCAAATAAAGAAGGATGAAAAAGTCTCAAAATAAACTCAATGTGAAAATGTAGAATAAGCTTGCATATTATCTGCCATAAAAAAGGTACAAGAAAGTTGTGTTACATTCAACATTTTCTTTCACAGAAATTTAAATCTTCATGTACACAGTAGAAATTATAAAAGTGGACTTTTGTTTTAGACTTTGAGTCAACTGAAGCAGTTAATTTCAAGTGCAAGCTTAGACACCAAACAAATATAAAAAGCAACCTCAAATTACAATAATTCCTTCTGCTGCTTTTAAGAACCAAAATCAGCATAAAAAGAAACAAGTTTGTTTTTACAGTGCAAAGCGGAATCACTCTGAATTGAAGGAACCGCTTAGGCAGCATGAGACTTGGTTTCATACCTTTGGCGGTAGACCAATACGGTGAAACCTTTGTCCAACCTTCGGCACTTTCTCCAGTGCAAGCTTTTTCCCCCTTGACTTCACACGATCAATGGCACTATAATTAAATGTCTCGCTGGCAAGGTGAACAACCTAGAAGGACATAGTAAATAGTTGTTAATCCTCTGGTCTACTCTATGTTTGTGTCTACAAGCCACATCTCCTCTGGACAGTAAGACTAGCAAAATAATTTATTTCAAGATCCATTTCCCTACGCTTGGTAATCATTTTGAAAAGTTACCCAAGTATAGGGAAATGCATTATTTTAATTTTCTTCTGGGAGACCAGAGGATTTAAATGTCAATCCAAACAGAATTCCAGCAGAACACCTATAGCCACATCTCAGTGTGTATTTGATGTTTGGTAATTTTAGAATATGCAGAAGGGTTCAGTTGAACCTTTAGTTCGATATGCACAACAAGTTATATTCAACGTTTGCCCCAAAATACATCCACAGACTCTACAGAAATGATCTGATTTCCAATCGACTTGCACAACACAAAGCAGAAGGCCCTCAATATAACTAACCTGCCACAATGTGATTGAAGCACGCACCAGAATTGGCATCACCCTCTGACCCCAAATCCTCATCCCCACCACTTACCAGAAATAATGAGCTTACCAAATCACACAGGATGCTTCAACAGAACTGTCAAGGTGTTATATATCTGACAAAACCAAAAACATTTCATACTGTGCACTTTTAAAATTGTACTTTTAAAGCTTGCTCAATTACCTGAATATTTTTTTCAAACTTACTAAGTCCCACTTTAAAACTCCTTGCACTCAATTTTGTGGACACACTATGTGCAATAGTGTTACGTTAGTAATGCATGCTTTTATAAAAATGTAGTTAACAGAACTGCTAAAATTGTAAATGGTTTTGAATGGGTACATTATGTGTCTGTTCTGCTCCTCAATCTGTTTTCCTAGAGATAAGGTGCCCTTCCAGAAAACTACATGAGCCTATAGTCTGGTCCAGATAAACACTGAGCACAAAACCGGATGGTCATCAGAAGATCCCCCTCGGGCCGAAGTCCAACCCAACAGTTTGCACTCGAGGTTCCCCAGAAAGAGGCTAAGGAAAATAAGTCTCATCAAGTGATACCCAAAGTGGCTAGAGCGCACATTCACAAACACATGCCAAACACCATAAAATGGCAGACAAAGGGCGAGAAGAGCGAGAAAAATGGTGGGCAGTCCTGCGAAACCGCCAACAAGCTCTGGATCAGCTCCTCTAATTACACTAGTTTTCGTGGAAATCCCAGGACCTTCAGGCTTTTCTTTGGGATCCCTCCTCTCCCACATTTCAATGGTCGGTGCCCACGAGGTTGCCCCTACCATCCACAGTGAACTAGGTGCAGATGTATCTGGACGATTCAGGCTTTCGGGGAGAGGTTCAACCTCAAATGTGAGGGCCATCGAGGGTTCCTGTCACTGCAGTGTCATGGGTTTGAGCACATCTGCAGTCCTCTCAAATGCATCCGGTGAAGGAATACTTTTTCATTAAATTACAGATAATGGAGTTGCCAGAGAGGAGGGGCCATTTGCATTACATCACCCAAGAGATGCTCACCAGCCTCCCATGCCGGTGCAAGGAAGCACTCCTCAGCAGTGTGCTGGTATCAAACCAATTACACCTCAGGATGCAATGCCCATCGCTCGCCACAGTCAGGACCTGTACAGACTCAAGTCGACCCGGATGCAGTTGGAAGCACCGACCGCGTGACCACCACTGCCGCCATTGGAACCTCATCACCCCTGCCTCCACTTACGCCTACAGCTTATTTGGGAATTGCCGACGGGCCCGAAGAGGGCCTGCCATCGTCAGATAGAGCCATCCATGAGAAGGCAGAGATGCACTTTTAGCCACTATAAGTCAGAGGATCTGGGAGTTGTCTGTTGGATTCGAGCAATTCCTGCCCAAGGATTTGCACGTTTATTTCTTGGTCGGACTAGCAAAGACGCATCAGGTAGCGCAAAATATCCTGCAGGCTGCTGTGGACCATATCAATACGGCAGCTACGGGGGATACCGATGAGCGTGGACATAGGGCGCAAGGCATATATGAGACCAACCAAATTCAAGAGAAAATCCTGTATATCCCATTTGATGGGACAGACCCCTCAACTCAAAACCAAGGAGGAGTTGAAGACAAAGAACAGCATGTGTACCAATCCCCAGCAGAAGCCCATTCTCACTTCCCAGCTGAAGTAGAGGTTGCAATATTTCAGGGTTTCTGGTTCCAGGAGCGAGAGCTCGTCAGCAGGATAGGTCATCTTTGCACCACCACAGAAAACCGCAGCGTTCCACCCACAGAGGGTTCAACCAAGTCTCTTCCTCCACCCCAACTGAGGCCAAGTCCAAGCATGATGGGGTTGTTCAAATTCTGATCACTCATGTAGGGTCAGGTGATGGAAGAGTATCGCTTGTGGCGGGTCAGAAGAAAGAATCGTCAGACACAACACAGACATTTTTAAGTGTTTTTATTTTAAATCATCAGAACAGTGCTATCTTGCCCTATTGCTATAGGGAAGTTCCTTTACCTAACTAAATTAAACTAAGGTGCTCGTCTGTAGTCAGGAAGTCTAAAAATAAAAAAAAGTGTCCTCAGTCTGACCCTACCACGAATACCAACTAACCTCGGTCCAAAAGAATTTCTCTCTTCTGGTGGGCTACCCTTTGCCTTTTTGTCTTGCGGCTTCTTCCAAGGTTTTCTTGTTTCACATAAGTTTAATATATAAATGTCTCTTGTATCCCAAAAGCTACTCCCTGGGACGATCTCTTTTAATGTAATGTCTCTTTCCTGATCAAATGAACTTTAATATTCTTCTCTGTAGTATAGTCTCGAGTTGTGTCTTTAACTTATTAGTTTTTAAACTTTCCCCATCTCCAAGATGGCTTTATCAAGTTCCTTCCTTCTTGATGTACTTCGCTATGCACTTCCAACTCCCAGTAGTTTCCCCAACTTCTCTTAAAGAGGTCTCCCCACTTTTTAACATTTGTCACCCTGGAAATCCCTTCTTGGAGTTTCCTCTACCCCCCGCTCCCGCTAATAGTTTTCACTCAATAATTCACAGCCTTTTCCTTGTTTTAGGCTTTTGGATATCTCCTCAGATGCCCATTTCTGCTCATTCATTATTCTGCTCCTACACTTACCACAATAAGTATCTTTGCCTATTTATTTGCTCTCCCGGCAGCCACCCACTCTTGCAGGTACAGGGCTGTGCTGGATCAGCCATAGGTGCCTTTGGGGGCCTCTGGACATGCTCGGGTAGGTCAATTTCCTCCCTTCGTTTTCATTTCTTGGTTGCTTTGGTTTCTGATTCTCTCTTGGGTTTTCAGTCTCTTTGGTCTCATCTTCTCAGCAATTCGCTGCGTTCCCTGAAGGACGGCTGGTGTAAGCTTTCCTCACTGGTTATCAACCAGGTTTCAATGTAGTTAGGAGGGCCCCGGGCACACCACCTCAATCGTCACGCCACCTCTTCGGACGGTTCCTCTGCTTCAGTCCCTACAACTGTTCTCCTGCTGTCTACTACAGTGGTCTTCCAGCAGCTCCAAATTGCCTTCCCAGCATCTCAGAGTTAACTGAGCTCTGCCTCTACTTGGCATTCTGATAACAGGGGGCTTTGCTTGCGCACCATTCTCTCTCCACCGATTAAACCTCCTTGTCTGGTTTTCATACCCATTTCTTCTTAAAGTGATATCTCCCTTATGTTGGTTCCCACATTATCTACAAGCAAACAGAAGGCGGACACGGCATTTTGGATGCAAGACAGTCCCATGGATGCAGATAAAGTGTCCTGTGTAAGGAGTTTCCTTTGGGAATGGGGTCCTTGTCCCCCAAGGAGGAGTCACTCCCAGTGAGGTCCCGCTTGCCCAGACCCCCAAGGAGGGTGTTGCACAGCAGGCTCACCTCCCTAGCCTCAAAAGGGGCATCTCCCCCCTTGGGAAGAAAGGACGAACACTCCTGATTGGTCACACCCACTATCTGGATTCATGGAGGGTCATTGCAGAGAATCCATGGATCCTGTCATTTGTGAGATGGGGCTTTTGCCTTTCCTTCCTTGCCCACTGAGTTTGTCAATTCTGCTCCTTTCCTCATATTCAGGGATTCAGAAGTTGCTGGAGCTAGGGGCAGTGGAGGTGGATGTGGTCTGGGGGTTGCGGTTGTTCAGCTGGCCCAAGGACAATTCTGGAGCATTCCCACTTAAACCTCTACCCTTTTGTTTAAAACGGTTCAAAATGATCAAACAGGTGCAGAAACGCTTGGCCTTTTGTTGGGTGAACTGGGCCTGCATGGTGGATCTCCAGGACACCAAGTCTATACAGTAGCTTGACCCGAGGTTCTTGAGTTTTTCCCTGGGGGCAGGCAGTTGGCTGCTACACTTCTAGCCAAACTCAGCACCCAGAGGTTTTGCAAACCCTTAGGCAGCGGTTTTCTCCCACCTTTGTCTCCAAGGGGGGGGGGGGTAATGAGAGAATCCAGGACATCCATCACACCTGCTTATTCTTCCTCAGCTGCAAGCAACAGCATGATGGTTCCGGAGGCTTCTCAGCCTCATGTATGCTCTGTGCCTTATGCCAGGATGAGGTATATCCAGATCTAGCCTCTGAGTGGAAGCAGTCACTCCACTCCCAGGTTACCAACCTGGCTATTCTAGAGCCTGCAGGAGGATCTCTGCTGGTGGAACAACCTGGATAACCCAATTGTTGCAGTGCATTTTGACAACTCCCTCCTCTCAGTGGCGATTACAACAAACTTGTTCCAGAATGGTTGAGGAGCAACCCTGAACAGGATGAAGGTTCACGTCCTGTCATCTCAGGCAGAGTTGAAGTGGCACATCAATGTGCTGGAACGCATAGTGATCTTATATGCCTTGAAAGATTTCCTCCTGAAGATTATGGGGCATGAAGTGCAAGTTTTAATGGATGGTATGATCGCCATGTTTTATTTAAATGGGGTAGGAAGGGCACAAAATCTCTGCAGTTGGCCCTGCAAACATTAAGGATATGGGAGTATGAGATATCTAACTGAATTAGACCACTGGCCCTGCACCTTCTGGAGATGAGCAACGAGGAGGCAGATTCTCAGCAGGAAGATCTTCAATAAGCACGAATTGGAGCTCAACTCTGGGGTGGCAGACACCCTCTTCCAGGAGTGTGTGTGGGGTGCGGTTGGGGGAGGGGGGGGCTGGGGAGTCCACCTCAGTCTACTTACTTATGACATTTCAGAAAGCAAAATTCCCATTGTATACTTCCATCCAGGGAGTGAGGCAGAAAGTGCCATCTGGGTCTGTCCAGCCAGAACATGCATGATGAACGTCACTGTGACAGCAAGAAGGGAAAACATTAAAGTGCAATATGATTCAAAGGGGCCAGCTTCTGTCACTGGTGTGTGGTCAATTAGAGAGCCAAACCATCTCGTTCTGGTCTCCTATGTACTGCAATGATACAATGCATCCCAATGTCTACTTATCAAAGGGTATAGCATCAGCCGAGTAATGTATTCTTCCAGTCATGAAACTATTCTTGTTCATTTTGAACAGTTCTGAGGAGCAGCAAAGATTTCTTAGAAAATAGACGCTTCCTGCAATAGTCAATTTGGGAGCTAATGTTCAAGTCTGATGTGAATATTTACAGTCAAATGCTATTCACCAATATACTACAGATACATATTGCAGTGTTTTCAAAAGAACATTACACAATACCACTCCTTTACACAAACTCTATTTCACCAATATGGCCTTACCTTTGTTCGTGGAACAATATTAAGTTCCAGTTTTTGGTCTACCAGGCTAGCTCCAGCCTCTGACAGGTAACCCTGGTTCAGAACGAGGCAATCTCTTCCAAAGCAACAGGGGCAGCACAGCTTTTGCAGCCACTTGGTCCACTTGGGGTTCAGTTGCCCATATGGTTCTTCAGTTTTGGGCTTAAAAACAGCAATTATTTTCTGTTGAAAAAAAGGAAACAATTTTAGATAAAAACCAAGCCTTTGTAAAGTGTACTAAAAACAAAAAAGATACACCGGTGGCTTGAGCAAACATCGCAGAGGGAGTTATGCATTGTATCACTGCTGCAAACATTTTTCTTGTGCTAATAGAAGCAGAAGTATATTAGCGTCTCATAATTGAAAGAATCAGGTACAGTAGATTTACGGTCACTGTTTACAACTGCATGAGATGGTACCAGGCCTTTTTACACATTAAAATACTGTAAATACAACATCTTTTATTTGTCTGTGCCCTTCAATTACACACTAGTTGAGATCACAGGGCGTTTCAAGGTCAGGTCACTTGACAGAAACCAGAACATCTTGATTTGTATCTGCCCGGATGAAACCGCTTGCAGTAGAGAAGCAGACTGAAAACAAGACGCGAAGTAGAAAACACATTTTTTTACTCTGTTAAAATTGCATTTATTCACAAAGTTTAGAAATAGGGAATAACATACTCCTGCCTCAAAATCCTATCTGGAGCACTGGATGTTAGTTGCTTCTCTACACAAAAAACACAGCACCTACTTCCGTCACTGAAGCTCCTGTTGGTGTCCGCATAGTTAGTAATAAGCCGACTTTGAGCTTCTGAAGATTAAAAATAACTAGACATTATGTGAGCATTGGTCCAGCAAGCCAAGATGTGTTCAACTGCTGGCTAACTTGTAGGGACTTATTTTAGATCACTACCTCTCCAGTGATCAGTACACTGCCAGGCATGCCCAGTGACCACCAACACATTTCAATGTTGCCATATTTTAAAATCAGCCATATACCTTGTTTGTGTTTGAAACCCCACACATGTTTTATATGGGAGTACAAGTATTTCCAACTCAGTGCCCTCCCCAACATAATATAAAGTATCTAAAAACACAATCTTTGGAGTTAGGCCGCATGTTTATTTAAGAACAATCACACACGGCCTGGGGTTGTGCCCGTGGTTATGATCAATTCAAAACCTTCAAGCTATCACATTTTTGTTTTGCTAAAGTTTTCCCTTTACAATATTTTTACTCGCTTATAAAATACTCCCATTAGGAATTGGATTTACATTTTTACTTCCAACTTTTTAAAAAAAAAAGAGATTAAAATACTTCCACTTTACAATTTTATCTGGAGCACTGCCCAATACGGTTAACGGATACTCCATTGCCAATAGCTGAAAAATAAAAAAAGGAATCAATAAAAAAAAAAGAAGGAGCTGGTGAGGTGGCATTTTGAGAGATACTCTGAATCAAACTAGTCAACCTTACTCTCAATTGAGCAAACTTGTTACCATTGCCACAATCTACCGTCCTCAGAGAAGAAAGCCGACAGTCTCATGACTCTCGGGAATGAGTGTTCATCCTTTTAAATGACTAACCAAATCTTAACCAGAGATTAGAACATTTGGGTGTTTCACTCTACCAATCCATTTGCTTACTCCTTCCAAATTGACAAGCAAACCTCTCTGAACTTAAAAAAAGACTCACCTAATCAGCTGATCATAACCACTACCGTTTGAGATGTCCAGGCTTTTGTACTCCACTTCTATCACCCCAATAACCTAATCTGACTACGAATACTGCTCATAGAAATCACTCTTCGGCTCACCCTTCTTCCTGAGGCCTTCCTCCCACTTCAAGAATTTGACTGGAAGTTCTCACCTGGAATTCGTACACTCCTCACCATCAATCATCCTAAGCACATTCTTATTGCTCTTAATGTGGCTATGACCATAAGGCTAGAATCCTGAAGCCCCAGGCAAAGTTAAAATTGTACATAAATGAAGCAGACTTGGGTTCACCCACGATTTACTCCTTCTCAAACAAATATAATGCCATAATGAACAAACTGTGAAAATGCAGTGACAGCATCGACAAAAGGGACTTCAAACGTTTTCAGTCCCGTTACGGTCAAAGCATCAGGGTTGCTAAGAAATGTAAAGGACTTGTGAAAACAGTTTCCAACACAGCGAAAAGTGGTCCCCAAATCTGAAACTACTTCTCGCTTAGCCACTTCTATTTCTACTTTACCATAGTGCAATGGTCATCTTGGCTACCTTAAGTTGACTACATACCAAGCCACAGTGCTCTACCTGTAACTCCCAATGCTCTTCCAGACTCCACCCACTAACTTCCAGGTCCTATCCATTATTCTCATCTCAATAACACCAATTCTATTTCCAAAATCACTGAATTCAGGTTGTGTAGTCAGATGCTTCTCTTTTGACTTCTTTCAAGAGAACAGATACAGGATTACAATAACATTTCCAGGAACTGAAATTCACCACTCAGTGAATTTCTCTCAAAGTCCCTTCCTTCTCAAACCATCACCTGCCCCCAAGTTCCCAAGGTAGCCTACCAAAGTGAAACAGCTCATTTGACCCGAAATCCACGACTAACTGCCTTCCAGCCAATGCACTGCCTATTCAAGCCAGTCATTGAACACAGGCTTAATCCACAACTGCAAATATACCTGTTTCATCAAATCCTCATCTGCATGCAATCTGCATTTCTTGCTCATCCAATATGGTTTCAGCAAATTCTTGGATACAAACAGTTACATGCAGCTAACAAAACTGAGGTGGTCAACACTGCCTGACGCCATTACAAAATCGCCCTCTACTGCCTTAAGGTAGCCCATGCTCCCCTCTCACTCAAATGACAGGCTCTCTGCTCATTCATATTTTACAAAAGCAACACATTTAGTAGAGTTTGAAAAAGGTCTTTACATTACCTTCATAGTGCCAAAGGTTCTTTCTGACTCCCTTCTTGTGTGACATATACATGCAAGGCATAAATACTTTCGATGGTGTGCAGCGATTTTAACAAATAAAAAAACGTAGAATAACTTTAATAAAGAAACAATAATAAAGAAATATCGAATTGGTTTAAAATGTATATAAGGTGGGGTAAGGGGCTTAAAACGGTTGGGTTTAAAATCATAGGGAAACAGCAGGTTTAGAGGGGACCCCTAAAATAAAAAATAAGATATTTTTTGTTGTAAACGTTTCGTTATTAAAGCATTCTCTGTAATTGAATTAGTTATAATCACATACATGTAACCCTTTTGGTTAGCAAACAAACGTATATGATTAGCAATTTTGTAAAAATATGTTTAATATCCCCAGCAGTTATTTGTACCCAAAAGACATAATGAGCAACATTTGAGCTGTTTTTGGACCTAAAGACATTAATGAAACGAGTGTCTGAAATGTAAAGGTTACCCGCATGAATGGACACAAATAAATATGAAAAAAAGCTCTGAAAACAGTGCAACGCTCTGTACAGCTGGGTGCTGTCTGTGTTGCAAAGGGCAGTGTCCCATATACTGTATGCTTACCCCATCATTTGCTGTGTAAGGAGAAGTTTCATAAATCAAACATTTTACAATGTTAAAAGGAAAGTCGTAGCTGGAAGTATGGGGTTGCTGCAGGAAGGATAATTGTCAACTTAAGGTAGCCAAGATGACCCTTGCATGTCATGGATATCAACGGTTTTCAACATAGAATTATGTTGTGGGGAAGTCCGGGTCGGTAACAGCCCTCAAGCAGCATTCCAGCCCTGCTCACCCATAAAAGCAGTATTTAATCGCTATTAGTACTCTGAACTGCCATCAGGGGTGAAAATGCTTTTTAGTTTGTTTTTAAGGGAATCAGGTTTTACACAATTCATGCTTCCCTTAAAAAGACATGATACATGTCCACAATTAGAAATTACAATTTCCAGGACCTGGAGGTGGGCCGGGAGGCATGCAGGCAAGTGGGTAGGGGGCCTACCTGGTGGACTCTGGTGGTTCGACGGACTCTAATAGAGACTCAGCCTGGGACACTGCCCTCCGACAACCTCAAACAAGAATTCCTGATCATATCCAAACAATATAAAAATGCAATCATCCAAACCAAAGCCAATACGTTCAACTGCAGAATAACCAACACTACCTCTAATACCAGAGAATGATTCTCCATCTTCAAGGAACTGCAGGCCCCAGTCTTTCCATGCCAGCCCCGCTCTCCAAAGATCGTGCATGGTGCAACAGCATCCAGAGCGCCATGTTAAACAAAAACAGGTTACTCCAAAACAAAATAATCACCAGACAAAACACCCTAAACCACTCCAAACAACCCACACATTGACCGTTACCGGCCCAGAGGGCATCCACTCTGCCGAACACCTCACCGCTATTCAAATTCAATAACATCTCCGACCAAGACACCCTAAACATCCTGAAAAGCCCTAAGCCATCAAAATGCAAAGGCGACATATGCCCAGCCCCCCTGATCATAGACTGCACTGAAACTTTAGCCCCGTTTATCACGGCAGTCATAAATTCCTCCTTCACCTCAAGCGTCGTACCCGCAAGCCTCAAAGCAGCATGGGTCTTACCACTCCTTTAAAAAAAAAATTAAAAAAAAAAAAATAAAACACGCTTGATCCAACCTCCCCCAATAACTACCGCCCGATCACAACCTTCCTTTTCCTGTTAAAAATACTTGACAGAGCAGCTTGCGTCCAAATACAGAAACAGCTAGAAACAAACCAAATACTATGAATCCGCCAATCCGTTTTCTGCCCAGGGCACGGAACTGAATCTGCCCTCCTCCATTTAAAAAAAAAAAATAAATAAAAAATCAGATGGATGATATCAGGGACAAGGGTAAACTTCAGCAGCGTTTGACTTAGTTGACCACAGCATACTGTGATGACACCTTACCCAAGCATCATCCTTTTTACCAGAAGCAACATCATGGATAGCCTCCCTTTTAGAAGGTAGAAGAATGCAAGTCTTCTCTTAGAATACTAGTGCAACATCTTCACCAATCAATTGCAGAGTCCCCCAAAGCTCATGCGTCTCCCCCACACAAACCTTTTCACAAAGCCCCTCTTCAACCTCCTCAACTCCCTTGACATTGCATATAAAAATTACGGATGCATACCCAAATTATCATCCCCCACACTGGCACCTACTCAGAAAATGCTGCCACGCTAAACTCAACCTTCACCATTATTCAAGCCTGGATGGCCTCCCACGGCCTCCGCTTGAACGATGACAAAACAGAACTCATCATAAGACGCCCAACAGCTCTAAACAAACTGAACCCTCAATACTCGACCTTCATTATCAATAGCATCCCAATCCCAGGCGCACCCTTAGTTTAAAACCTTGGGATTTTATCTAGATGCCTCGCCAACACTTACTAGACCAGACAATGCCTCTTAAGCTGCTTACAACACGAAACTCCTTAACGCCTCAAGACCCTTCCTACCACCAGATAGCTACCTGACGATCGATCTCACGTGGTGGGCGCTAGATTAGACTATTGTAATGCTCCATTTGCCGGCACCTCATCCCACAATCTAAAAAAAAACTGCAAGTCATACAAAATAATGTCGTAAGAGCTGCCCTCAACCTCCCCAAAACTGAACCATGTCAGCTGCCCAAAGGAATGCACACTGGCTCCCTATCCAGGAAATAATTATCTTCAAGACCCTAACCATTATCCAAAGCTGCATATCCAAATCAGCCCTTCCCTACTTGTCTCAAAGATTCTCCAGACCGCAATCAACCAGGCCCATCAGAACACCCTATGCACAAAGGCTAGTTCAACCCACCTGCAAACGTGCCAAAGCAGGTGGCTCAAGTTTTCCAGTAATTGCAGCTAAGCAATGGAACTCCCTCCCACCCAATCTCAGATCAAAAGGCTCATACTGGGCTTTCCATAGAGCCCTCAAAACCTGGCTCTTCAATTAACTCGAATGACTCTTGGCCTCCCACCAACTCTGGACCCTTGCATCAATGTGTATGCACGGTTTATAGCAATATGTATGCGCGGTTTATACTTTTATGACTATACACAACAAGGTAACCACTGCAACAATGTAACCTCTAACCGCCTTATGGGCTTCATGTAACTCGTTATCCACAGCAACCTGATGCCTGAGGGCTTACGCGCGCTATACAAATGCAAAATTAAATAAACCTCTTAAGGGGGTGGGGGAGCGCGCAGACCCCAAAAGAGAAAAATCTGACTCTGCCGGGTCCAGTGAAGGAGGTGGGGGGGCGGGAAGCCTCCTGAGGCTGTTGAAGCTTAAAGCTGCTTTCATGGAGCGATGAGGCATGCCGGGTCTCCTACCCCCTTCCCCAGGGGCGCAAGACTCCTCACCAGAGGCAGCCGCGTCAGATTCTGACAGAGGTCAAAGAAGGGAAACAGAAGTGTATGGAGAAGCTCCTTGAGGTGCACAAAGAAGAACTGACCAACATGTTTGACCCAGAGCCGATTGTACATCCCAGATCCAACTACTGGCTGCCCTCACAGAGGGTGGCATCGTACATGGCCCAAAGGTTACGCAAGCCGATCGGTAAAATCAGGCTGCGAATGCGGTCAGAGTGCCCTTGACCGGATCTACCAGGGAAAGTGGCTGAGACCTCGGAGCTTGATCCCAAAATGATTACCTTCATATCAAACGCCTCCAGTGACCCAAGGAAGGGCATGGACTGAGCCTGGAAGGGATGCCAGGGAAAGATTTACATCTCTTTCATTCTCCTTTGCAGCCCTACAGATGAGGTGTGTATCTTGGCTTTAAACGCATGTAATTAAAGCCATTACGGAGCATTTAATTTTCTTCTGCGTACTGTTTACGCTGTATTTATTTTCATTAAAAAGCATACTTTCCTCCACTAGATGGCAGTAGAGGGCAATAATCTCCATATCAGAGTGTATTACACAACTTCTTTTATTAAATCACTGAAAGTACAGTGGGGTTAACTAGATTTTTGGGACTTCTAGTTTACCATTCAGGCTGAACATGTTGATGTAAGGACTTATATGTTGCCACGTGGTGTTATTATGCAATTTGTGTTTTTGGAAGTAAACTCTTATCATTACTGTAGGCCTTGAAATCCAGACTATTTCTTAACAGAGTTTCTAGGCTCTATAAATTTTGAAAATGAAGCTGTGTAAGTACCAGGTACTTGTAAGTTATTTTATGGCAGAATATTTTCCACAAGTGTAATAAAATGGTTAAAGCCAAGCCAGACAACGTTGATCTACAACTCTTTTGGGCTACGGGTCTGATTTTACATATATGCATTGGGTGTATGTTGGATATGTTTGACTCTTGCAGAGGAGAAAACTCATTTTTACTCTCGACATTGCATTTACGCTCCAATTTGAAAAATCATGCGTAAAATACTCCCACCTCAAAATCTTATCTGGAGCACTGCCCCTAAGGCACCTAAACCCACAAAATGCCAAAAAGGTGACTGGTCCTCTCACTCGACTCGCCACACCTCACCAGTTCTGCTTCAGTCCAACCTCCCAGCCTCTCCCTCCCCTACCTTCAGACACTCCCCTCTCCCAGTTTCCACCCTCTGGCTCTTGAATTCTCACCCAGTACACCTAAACCACCAGTGCCTTCCAGACTCAATCCAAAAATCGCCCGCCTAAACCCCCACAGCTCAAATGATCAATTTACCACCCTCCCAACCCCTCCTGACCCACCCCTCGTCTCTCACATGCCTACCTGCCTCCACCCGCCTACTCTCCCCCCAATCGACGTAACCCTCTCACCCAGCACTCAAAGTCCACAGGCATCCAGCCCCTCCCCTGCGCCCACCCCACCTCAACCAGTCTTATCCACCCTGAATGATCCTACCACACCCACCTCCCCATCCGGCACCCATGTCCACCGTGCTCCCCTACGATGAGCATGATGAAAGCCACCTCCCCTCATGAAGTTACATGCATCCTTTTGAATGCCCGCACCGTAGCAAAAAACAGACTGCATCCTTGACCTCCTTTCCTCTGACAATCCGGACTTCATTTTTATCAACGAAACCTGGTTCTCCAACAACTTTGCCTTGTTAGCGCACAATGCCTCTCCCCCCCTAGCTACTCGCTGATCACCCGCAATAGACACTCCTGAGGTGGCGAAGTGACAAACCTCTTCAAACCCCATTTCTCCGTCTCCCCCGTCGAATCCGACATGCAATGCCTCCTATGAATCCCTTCTGGTAAAACTCTCGCTACCATCGACTTTGACCCACAGCTTCCTACTCATCTAAACAACCCCTAAATACGACAGATATTTCTCCAACAATCTCTGACTCAATAGCTACCATTCAGCACCGATTCTCCTCGATCTCTCTGCAGCCCTTGACACGGTTAACCATTCAATCCTCCTTGACCGCTCCACTACCTAGGAATCCGTGGGCACTGCTCGCAATTGGATTGCTTACTTCCTCAGCAACAGTTAACAAATAACCTTCTTCCCCCCTTTTGTCTCAACTGCTCACTCAGTGAACACCGGAGTACCCCAAGGTGCATGCCTATCTGCTCTCCTGTTCAACCTCTATCTGCCCACTCTTCCGGGAATCATCCGCACGCACAACCTTTCCTGTTACAACTACGCTGATGATACCCAAATTATCATTACAATCCCCAAGACAAGCACCAACCTTGAAGCCTATCTCTGGGATATTGACCGATGGATGAGGAAAAAACCACCTCCTTTTGAACCCTGATAAAACTGAAATCATGGTGTGTGGCAATACTGCCCTTCTCCCACATCCGCTCCCATGCCTGCCCCCCCCGCCCCCAAGATATAGTCCAAAACCTAGGCTGCACTATGGACCCTATGCATCACACACTGAGCAATGCACAAGACCGGCCCAACGTACCTGTAAGAGAAGATAAAACCCTACCTCCAATCTTGCACCCTCCTAAGATCAAGCACTGCCCTCTTTCTAGTGATTCCAACCTCTAACTGTCAGGATTGGAGGATCTGCCTTCTCAATCTTGGCCCCAACTCTGTGGAACTCACTCCCCCCACATATTCGACACACCGAAGACTGTATGACCTTCCGCAAAGCTCTAAAAACGTGGCTCTTTCCGTAATGACCTTCCACAAAGACCTTGCACCTAGATGACAAATGCTCAATGAGATCCGAGCAATGATGCCACTGAATATGCTGATTAAGTCACTATTGTGCAAATGCGTGGTTTAAATCCGGAATAGTAAGCTCCTTAGATCATACCTCCACCCAAACACTCCCCTCCCACATCGCTATGCTTTCTCTCTACTCTACACCAACACACAATTAGAATGCAGCTACACCCCTCGATCAATTTCGGCTTAGCTGCTCACATATGAACATTACTCCATGAACACCTCATTTTTCTAATAAAACGCAGCTGCACCCCATGAAACCGGCCTAGCTGAACACACAAGTGTCCTACACAGGCCTTACACAGCCAGAACCCAGTCTTGGTGTCCATCCTCAAGACTGCACACATTCAACAGATATCAAATACCACCACACCTATTGTTAGGCTATAGCTACCATCAGGCAATTGCATCGGATGCACACATAATTGGTGCACCCAATCACCCTATGACACCTTACTCTTTCAAGTGAAGCAGACTATGGTCCCAGGGGGCGTTCTACCTACCAGCGCTTTGAGGTCATACCAATGATATGCAGAGTGCTATATAAATGCCAAATAACATAAGATAACTTGGTAGGGCCCATACAGAAGATCATGGATCTGGCGGAAAGGCCAAGGCACACTGGAGAGCCGGTGAAGCCTGAAACTGTGGCAAACTGGGCTCAAAGGGCAGTGTGCCTTCTAGGGAAAGCAAACTGTGCCATGTCGTGCAAGAGAAGGAGGGCCCCGTTACTAAAGATTGACACCAATCTAGGAGACTTAGCCTCCTACAAGGCAGGTGAGGCTGCCCAAGGCCTCTTGTTTTACCAGGCATTTGTTAAAGAAATGGGGAGATTTGTGGGCATCCCTCGAGAAAGCACAGACCTCCACTCCAGTAAGAAGATCTTCCCTGCCAGAGTTTTTGCAAGGACCGGCCGCAGTAGAGATCATGCATCTACTCGCAGAAGAGGCCTCAAAACCCAAGATCACACAATTGGGAGTCCTCTCAGCAGGACGCCTTCTACCCGGTGCAAGGTTGTGGCGGTGGAGGACGCAGAGGGCGAGGCTACTACTGCCATCAAAAAGCCCCAGCAGGTGAGGAGTGTGGTATACTATCCTCCAGTCGGGGGCAGGTCACTTTTGTGCTTAGAATATTGGCTGAGGTTTTCCAGCGATGCATGGTTGCTACAGGCAGTGGCAGGGTTCCGGCTTGAGTTTACGGCAGAGGCATTCCAGCGGGTCAGACCCTGACAGTTAGTGCACAGAAAGGAGAAGGTGAGATCTGTCATCAACCTGAAGGAGCTCAATGGGTGGCTGGTTTACAGACACTTCAAGATGGAGGGGGTGCATCTCCTAAGAGACATTCTCTGGAAAGGGGACTGGCTAGTGAGATTAGATCTGAAGGACGCCTATCTGACTACACTTCTTGCTAAAGAGCACCGCAAAGCTTTGAGCTTGTAGTGGAACGGATAAATGTGGCAATTCAAGTGCTTCCAGTTTGGTCTCACCTCGGCGCCCTCGGCATTCAAGACGATTAGGAGACCAGTAATAGCTGCCTTAAGGGAGAGAGGTATCCGGATGATCATTAACCTAGACAATATTTTCACATTGGCAGATGACAGGAAGGCGCTCGTCGAGCAGATGCATTTGGCGTCACAGCACCTTACGTCCCTAGGTTCTCAAACCGAAGGAAGTCCGAACTCATACCCAGGCAGTGGGAGAGGGCCCAAGATTCCATCAGTTAATACCTCTGGATCAGGAGGGGAAGTTGGAACAGGAATGATGGCTTCCGAACATGGAAGCCTGGAATGGGCAGGTTATCTTCAGAGATGTTCCAGAACTAGTTATAGAATCTCATGCTAGCAGAGCAGGCTGGAGAGCGAGGCGCCGCCACCTGGAAGACAGGCAGCAAGTAGTCCCAGGAGGAGCCGTCTCTTCACATCAATGCCTGGAATTGCTCGCAGGCTCGTTCACAATAAAAGCATTAGCTAAATAAAGAGCGGAGTGGTGCATTCTTCTCAGGATGAACAACATTTCAGCGGTGCATTACATCAACTACTTAGGAGGCAGGAGGAGATAATGAATTACTTCTGGCACTACTGCATTGACTGGAGGATCTCAGTAACGGCGGAATATCTTCCGGGAGTTCAGAACGTGATGGCAGATTGGAACTCCACTACTGCCACGATTACAGAAAATTGATGCTACACAGGGAAGTTTTTGCTCACATGACAGCCCTCTTTTAGAACTGTGGGAGTCTACAGGTCTGCCATTTAAGCTAGTCACGAGCCGGTGGAAGAGGCCCCAGTAGGCGGGGGGGTGGGACACCCAGCAGCAGTGAGACTGCTGCGAGGCGTAAAGATATGCACACACCCCCATGCCTAAAGATGCCGAGCTATGTGGGACGTCAATGCAGTGTTGTGCCCGTTTATGGATTGGTCTCGGAACAAGGATTTGTCAGATCAGCAACTGGCAGGCCACGCTGCTGTGCTTGGTGTCCTGTACAAGAGTGGCAGATGTGAAAGCTCTTTAAGCGGATACAAAGACGTTCTATGCAGAGTATTTTTCTCGATTGTGAAGAGAACTAAGTGTCACTCTACAGTTCTCATTCCTATTTTCAGGAGCAGCCAAAATTGTGCGCGGCAAATTGTATCAAGGAGTACGAAGCTAGGACGAGCGGGGTGAGACCAACCGCCGTCTCTCAGCTGCTCAGTATGCGCAGGAAGCCATTTAAGGCAGTAGCGGCAGCGACTCTAGCCAGATGGGTGCAGGAGGTCATGACCCTTGCAGGCACAGATATAGCACATTTTGGAGCACATTCACTGAGAGGAGCTATTGTGTCCAAGGCCTTTAGTGCTGGCGCTAGCCTTCAGGACATTTTGAGGGCCCCGGATTGGTCTAGGCAAGCCACTTTTTCGATTTTTTTTAATTGTATTAGCTGAACTTAAACATCTTTTCAATATAATACAATCATAAAAAAATTATGAATTCAAAATTAACAAACATAATTTTCAATCAATGTGAGCTTTTCAATCACTTCAGAATAAAAACATTCCTATACAAAATTTCATGTACAGATTTAAGAACACAATATTCATAATATCAATTAAAAAAAACCCTAACATGAAAGAAAAACAATACAGAGACATGCATGAACAAAGTTCAAGCACAAATACAACAAAAAAGGAAAAATCAAATGTGCACAAATTATAAGGACACACCTTAGCTGATCGAATGTTTTGAATTACATTTACCATCAATACTCCTATATTTTTTTTATTTGAACAGCTAAGCTGATACTATCTAAATTCAAAGATTGCAAAAAATGTACAGTCGCCCACTGTATTGTTTTCTTACCTGAACATAAAAGATACGACCACCGGAGATCAACCTGCTCTAACATTGAGACCGCAGTTATAAAATGAGTTTTTCTTACATTATTTAACTTTGGACACTGGCACTAGAGATGTTTGAGCGATTCTACTACATTCTGATTTTCGCAAAATCTGCAAAAACTCTAGGAGCTAGGTATTAATGTCCTTCTTACTTGTACTTGCCTAGTTGCCCATGAATCAGGGCATACTCTTAAGAAGCCTGTAACTTTCAGATGTTTTGGCCAAAATCTATATCTGCACTGCTGGCGATATCTTAGACATTGCGTTCTCGTAGCTATCCAGTCGCATTTATAAATTAATGTTTTTGCCTTATCCGGATTTGTAATCACCATGTCAATCGATATACCAGCATCCGCTATGATTGCATAGATTTGATCTACCATTAGTTTGTCAAATTTGGTGCATGAAGAAAACATGAGTCGCAATCACATTCAGCATATTAGTTGACTCAATTCCCACAAGACATTTTAGAAACAGGGCACAAAGGCGCCAAAGATAGAGAGCATGAAGCGAAATTTGTCCAAGTTCAGAGCGCAGCCATGAACCTGGCACGCACTGAGGCAAATGCAAAACTGCTGGCCAAAAGGTGGCTTTTAATCTTCCCAAATTTGGTATTTGCCAGATTGGTAACGTTTCAATACCATATAAGATTGTGGGGATCACTTTAAAATTCCAATACAAAATTGCTGGTTTGATTGTGAAGTTACCATAACGGAATAGTATGATTTTTGCCTATGATATTGCTGTATTTAATTTTTCCTCCATGTTCTCCATCTGCCCCTTTGGATCAATCCCACCCTCAATGATCATTCCAAGGTAGGTATATTGGGTAACTGTCTCAAGTTCGGTCTGATTGATAGACCACAAGTGTCTGTCCTGATTGTTCTTATAGGCTGAATACGTCACTATTTGAGTTTTATTTGTATTGATTGTTAGCTGATTCAACTCCAAATACGAATTGAATTCCACAAGCAATTTTTTTGTCCTACTGGGGTTTTGGAGAGGAAGACAATATCATCTGCATATTTTAGGCTTGGGATAATTTTGTCATTTAGCATTGGTGAATCAGACAATACGTAGAAGATGTGTTGCAGATCATGCATAAAATAATTGAAGATTGCAGAGGCTAATAAGCAGCCTTGTTTGAGGCCACGTGCTATCTTGATTGGGGCAGATAATAGCTCTTTGAAAGTAAGATGGATACAGTTTGAAGTGTCTGAATGGAAAGTGTGAATAATATCATGTAATACCAGTGGGCAGCCATCTCGCTCGAGTTTAGCCATGAGTAGTACACGGGAGATCGAATCAAAAGCCGCGTGTACGTCCACAAAAGGCAAGAAAGACTGATTGTTTGGTTGTATGACAGTGTGATTTTATTGCATTAAGAGAGAGGAGGTGGGCATTTGTACCTGGGCTTGTGACAAACCCTGTCTGTTGTGGATCTCTCAACTGAACTGACTTTGTCCACGCATTAAAATTGCACAAAATTAATTTGGCGAATAACTTGCCTGGCACGACCAGTAGCGCAATTGGTCGGTAATTTTGCAGAATAGTACAGTGTCCTTTGTTATATATGGGAATTATAATGGAGGTTTTCCATGAATCCGGTAATCTACGTCTTACCATGATTTGATTAAAACATTTTATGATGGTTTTTGCCCAATATTGTGGATCTTCTTCATTGTGGAGACCATCAGGACCCGCTGCTCTGGAAGAGCTCAATTTATTTCATCATATCTTCAAGGATTTCTGAAGAGCACTAAATTAAAAATTTTGATGCGTTTTTTTTTTAACATAACATAATCTGCTGGGATGAATGCCCGATCCTTGTGTAAAGCTGTGTAATGGTCTACCCAATGTTGTTCCTGTACAGCACTTGCCTGCACATTGGCTTGTTTCCAATCGCTTGATAGTTCAAGAGCCCCCAGATCTCTGCTGAGTTTTTCGCAGCCATGGCCGTCAACATGTGTTCGCTGTCACGTTGATAGCTCAGCGACCGTCGGTCTCGTATCCAATTAAAATATCTGTATTTGGCTGATCTCAAAGCCTGAGAGATATTACTGACGTGTGTGGCCATTATCGCTCTTCTCTCCTTGCGGTACGCTGCCTTTCGATGTTTAATTTCAACATCAAAGGCATGAATATGATTTTTACGACCTTGCAGAGGTATAATAGTGTTTTTGAATGGTTCTAAGAATTCTGTGTATTGGATCAGAGCGGGAGAGTTACTGTACAGGTTAACTTGCCTTGAAAATTCAACCAATTTAGCTTGTGTCCACTTCAGTCTCGTTTTAGCAGTGTTAACCTGTTGAGACATCCACGTGCAGGTTGGTTTAGCTCCTGCCCACTGTATACGCAATGCTAACAAATGATGAACACTTTGTGTGTGCGGTATTACTTAAAATGTGCGAGTTTTGTGAAATAACCTATGGTCAACATCTAGTCAATCGTGCTTCTACACGCTTCTCAGTGCCTATGTTGTATGGCGTGGCGGGATAGCTCCCTCCAATGCTCCATTAAGCATGCAAACATTTCTATTCCTCATTAAATTGACCCAAATTGACACCTCTTTTGCCTTCCTCTTTGAGGTTGTGTTTATGCAATCCAGGTTTAGATCACCAACTATTAAAGTATCGGTTATCTCGACGGTTATTGCAATTAGATCCAAAAGTTTTGTCAATCCTGTATAGAATGCTGAATCTGTCAGTCCCAAGGGGTTATGATATATGTTAACAAGTGGAATTGTGTGATGTGAGCATGTTATTTTTACCAATTGAATATATGAGCACACATGTTCCCAAGCTTCAACTTTATAGCCACTAATAATCCTGACGACGGGCGACCTTTGAGGCCGACTCTTGCAGGTAGGGGCTTCGTGTACCAGGTCTCTTGGAGGGCAATGACATCAAATAGTTGTGGAAAATTTTTGATGGATTCTTCCAAAGTGGGAATGCCCTCGAATATTCGAACTCGCCACTCTAAAAGACAGTGGTTCTGGATCTATTGATGGTCATACAGTTGGGATCCACGCCACATCAGAGCGCCTCTCATTTCGGGAACTCATAAATGTCATCTTGGACGGGAGTAAATACCTTCGCTCTGAGTGCCAAACGCTCAGGATCCTGCGCAACTAAGAAGCCCATTTCGAACAACTTCATTGTTACTTTCCAGATGGCATTTAGTACTACCCCGGATGGAATCCATAATCTTACAATTGAGGTAACTGTGTCTGAGAGATATTCTACTTGTGCAATGTCTCGGGACCCAATCTCTTCAAGTTCAACCAGATCACCAAAGACATTGAGAACACTTTGTCGGTTCAAATTATAAGTATTATACGGCCCTTCTCGGCATTTTAAAATTAATGAGTGGCAGTAAGATTGCAAGTTATCGAATGCCGAGACGCCCCGCGTCTCGTTTCCATTAAGCTGGCCTGAGGGCCATGACTTGTAGTTTTGTTGGCCAAAAATCTTGGAAAGGTAGAGGCACCCAAAGCATCCTTATGCTGGGGCCTCTGAGGAATGTTAGGTTATCTTCTCTACTTACACCATTAGGAGGACACTCATTCACCAAACTCGCCCATGTGACAGATTTGCACTGCACTCTTGGGCCTTGCTGCTCACGTTCATCATTCACACACTGCACACGTTCAGCCAGATAGCAATCAACTGCTTTGCGCAATTCTGCTAACGTCTCTCAGAAGTCATCTCTCCTGATAGCGGGGCCTCCTCTGCTGCCAAGTCCGTCACTAAGGCACTTCGAGGATTCAAGGCGGAATGCATCACTGGGGAGTGTGCAACTGGCTTATTAATTTTCTTAAGTTTACGCACAAGATCATTTAGTGGAGCGTGCACCAGAGGAGATTTGTTAACACCATCGCACACATCCGATTCTGAACGTGGACCTAGGTTTATGACCTGGTCGAGTGTTGGCTCACCACAATTTGTGATATCCGCAGTTTTTGTTTTAGTTGAGGACCGTGTTTTTTTAAAAAAAAGGAGTTTAACGAGGATTTTGGATATCCTAGCAGAGGCATATTTTTGGATTTTTTTTTTTAACTGCACTTTTCAAGCTCTTGTTTTTTTCACCCTTTTTTTGGCCAAAGCGGCCATTACTGCTAATACTTTGCATGCAGTCGCCCATCAACTGTTGCACAGGCTGTATACACGCATTGCTGCACTTGTCCATGATGGATTTATCGGGTGGACACTCAATGCTTTGGGAGGCTCAGTTACCGGTCTAATTATATTTGCAGTCACAGACACAACCATTAGAAACCCTGCAGCATTCTCTAACACCACTGGTGTGTTTTCAGTACCTAAGGGCTCAATTACATCGCCACTATGGATATTATTCACCCCATCCCATCACCTTCTAATGGAAACTGTTTAACGTGATTCGGCCAGTTGTGTTTATTTTGAAGCCAGGCCGCTATATGTTCCACTTGGGACGCCCGTTTAGAAATGTTTGAATCAAGAGTTTCAAACAATTTAAAGAGGATCAACAAAGTGGTGTTGATGGCGGTTAGCGCCATTTGAATCATCGGTGTCTGTAGCTCTGAATTCTCCCCTCTCGGTTGTGGCGTAGGACGCAGCGGAGTGGGCTGGACAAAGGGAACAGATTGGGCTTGAAAGGAAGAATCATTTAAACATACACTTTCTTGATTATGTTGCGAGCTCAGAATGTATATGGGCGATTCACATTGGCTTGCATATATTGATACCTCTGGGTTCTCCCCCATTTGTTCTGGGGAAGCCGATGAGGGAGAGTTTATTGCATGATGCCTGCATCTGTTCCTTCGTATCGGACATGGAGATCTTCCGCGCCAAAGGCAAACCCACTGGAGCAGGACGACCGATCAAGGGACCAGAGCGAGGGGCAAAGAAAACTGAAGATCCCTGCAGGAGGTCTTTGCCTCCGGGAAACCGTGAACACGCAGAGAAAGCCAAATCCCAGACAAGAAGAAGCCTGATTTGTGTTTCAAGGACTCCAGCGACCGACCCGGGTGAGCGGCAGAGTTGGGGAGACTAGGCCAAGCCTGTGTTATCAACCTTGACTCATGAATCAAAGCCACAGAGAACCGAAAGGAATGCACACAACCTGTGTTTGTGAGACATGAAAAGCCAGTTTGTGTCAAGGAAAGATTGAAGCTGCAACACTGCATCTCCGAAATTAAGATTGCGCGCGTGCTGATGTGACGCGAAAGAAAGCAAAACTGTAGTGAACTTCAAAGTCAGCGGTAACTGTGAAGCCAGTGATAGAGTAGCAGAGTGGACTGGTGAAAGAAACCACCCACTCAAATGTCTCTGTGAAAGGTTTGATGTTTTGTTATAAAGCGACAAAGTGAACCAACTGAAATGTGCGATGGTCAAGATTAACCCTGACGAAAGGGGAAGTTAAAAAGAAAAAAGCAATTTCCTTAAGAGAAAGATTTCTTTGAACTTTTCTGATTGTGTTATGAAACTACAAAGACCAAGAAACACTGGGGCAAATACCATAAGAGAGCTGAAGTGAAAGTTGAAGTGGTTCTGTAGAGGTCTATGGAAAAAGCCTTGCACATTCCAAAGTCTTCTACATGAGTGAAAAGTCTGAACCCGACTGAGGGAGACCTGGAACATGAAATAAGTTAGGGGAAAGGAACCCCTAACGAATGCAAATAAAGTTTGTGGAAGGGAGCACCTGCAAATGCTGTGACTGAGGTCCGAGCCCGGCTAAGGGAGATATATTGTCAATTTTTGTCAAACTGTGATAGAACTTTTGGTGAACTTGAAGTGACTTTAATGTGGAAGGCCAAGCGAGCCTTGACCCAAGTTTTGAACTGCTTTTTTTGATAACCTGAGCCACAGTGCGCCATCCTGTATACGGGGGCCGCCTTACTCTGTGCTGTCCAACATGGGGAGGGAAGCTGACTCCGCCATCTTAATCCTTTATGTTATAACACTGACTTTCCTTTGCATACACATTCCCCTTTACACACTTTTTGTATAAGAGATAGGGTGGCAGGCATTTGTTTTTTTTTTTAGTATAAGCCATTTTCATTTGACATAGACTGACTAGGACTGTGTTGTCTTTATTATTCGATGGTAGAGACTACTCCAATCATAGCTATAGTGAAAAGTAGGAGTTTTTCCAAGCCCCAAGAATTTAATAAATGTTTTGTAACTTGTAGCTCTTGTGTCAGTGTCATACTTGTGATACCATGCCTCCCATGCAGCTACAAGTAAAACTATCAAAAAGGAAGTTCTTTCAGGAAGTTTATTGTCCCAATGAATAGGGCATGTATTTTGTAACATTTATTGATCGATTTTAAAAGAAATTCTAGTGCTTCTTAACTTAGATTGTCACATTTACACATGTGACACGCATGCTTTGGAAACCGCCATTTTATCCGTTGATCCATCGTCCTAAGTTAAAGTGCCCCTGCAGCAGTAAATCCTAAGACCCGCCCCTCAAGCTGACATCATTAGAAGCTTATGCCCCTAGTCACAAGGCCAGTGCATGCCTCATATCAACATCTCCCATCCACAAACCAAACAAGGCCGATCTTAGCTTCACAGGCGGCAGGGTCAAGCCCATTCAGGCTATAAAGCCAAATGCAATCAGTGTTTCATTCCAGCAACTTGAATGCAACTAATCGCCCGTGAAGCTAAGCAGGATCAGGTCTGCCTCGGTTGGTTTGTAGATGGGAGACCGCCGGCGAAATACCAAGCTAAGTGATTGCTGCAAATGGATTGTCTTTATAGATTTTTATTTAATTTGATCACGGCTAGCTCTTGAGACCCAGTAGCTGACTGGTAAAGCCTTTGCGATTAAGACGTGCCAATTCGAACATGGGGCTTGCACGGCAATGACAATAAGGCACTGTTGAACATGGCAGCTCGCACAGGCTCAGCCCTCACTATAAAGATCAGACGAGTTCCCTAAACAAAAAAAAAAATATATATATATATATATATATATATATATATATATATATATATGATACATTACTCACCGTAATCGTATTTCTGATGCTTTTATCTGCTTAGATTCACATGCTGTGCATAGGCCGACATCTAGTGGAAGCTGCAGAGTATTACAGTTGATTTTCGAAACTCGAAAATGGGCGTCGACACAGGGCGTGCCAGTAATACTATCCCTAGTGTGACGTCCACTGTACCCAAGATCCCTCACGCGTCTAGGATCCTCAGATTGTATTTTTCCTGACATGAGGTAGCATGAGGAGTAGCGTGAGTACAGATAATCCAAGCAGATAGACAGAAAGGTAAGACTACAAGCAATCATGCGCCTTCTCTCGGAGGGGAGGAAGGGTGGGTCGCAAGTGAATCTAAGCAGATACAAGCATCAGAAATACGATTACGTTGAGTAATGTATCCCTTCTGAGGCTTGTGGAATCTGCTTAGATCACATGCTGTGCATAGATTAGCGAGAAGTACCAGAAGAAGGAGGTGGGATGTGAGAAGGGTCATGAGTAAATATGTTTGTCCCAATTGTGTATCTGCCTTGGAATGGGTGTCAACGCAGTAATGCTGAGTAAAAGTGTGAATAGAGCTCCAAGTAGCTGCTTTGCAAATGGTGTCAAGGGGTACATTTGCAATGAAACCCAGAGTGGCCCCAATGCCTCTAGTAGAGTGGGCCCTTGGCGTAAAAGGCAGAGTCTTTTCAGAGAGTGAGTAACACAGCTGGATACAGTTAATAATCCACTTGGAGATGGCACCTTTAGACACGCGATCCCCCTCTCTGCCTGTAGCTACGGAGACAAACAGTTGATCTGTTTTCCTTAGCGGTCTTGTTTTATTTACATAGTAGAGGACTGCCCTACGCACATCTAGGGTGTGTAGTTTCACCTCAGCCGAGCTTTGCGGGTTCTGGAAGAAAGCCGGAAGCTCGATGGACTGGTTTACATGGAATTTTGATATAAATTTAGGTGAGAACCTAGGGTGTGTGTGTAAAACCAGTTTGTCTTTATGGAAAGTAAAGAAGGGATCCTGCACTGACAGAGCCTGAATTTCACTGACCCTTCTTATAGAAGTAATAGCTACTAAGAAGGCCGTTTTATAAGTCAGGTGTTTGAGACTGCTTTTATGCATGGGTTCGAAAGGGTGGCCCATGAGCTTGGCTAGCACCACATTAAGGTCCCACCCTGGTGGTGGGTTTGAAATAGGAGGGTGAAGTCTCTTTACTCCTTCCATGAAGGCTTTAACTACTGGTACTTTCCACCACAAAACCTTGCTATGGGAAGTGGTGTAAGCCGAGAGGGCTGCCAGGTGTACTTTGTGAGTTAAAAATCAATCCTGCATCTAGCAGGTGGAGCATGTATGTAAAAATAGTGGAAGGAGTGCAATCAACTGGGTTGATTTGTCTACTCTGGCACCAGATAACAAACCTCTTCCACTTGTCAAAGTAACAGTGCCTTGTGTTTGGTTTCCTAGATTCCTTTAGGATGTCCATACACCTCTGTGGCAAATTGAGGTGTCCAAACTCTATGACCTCAGGAGCCATGCTGCCAGGTTCATTGAGTTGGGTTGCTGGTGCACTGTTTGACCTTGGTGCTGGGACAGTAGGTTGTACCAGGCTGGAAGTTTGATGGGCTCGCACACCGCCATCCTGCGTAGGTGTGGGAACCACGGTTGTCTTGCCCACATGGGAGCAACTAGGACGAGCGTCATCGATTCCCTGTTCATCTTGTTCACCACTTTCTGGAGAGGAGTTGGTGGAAAAGCGTACGCAAACATCCCTGACCAGTTCATCCACATGGCGTTCCCCAAGGAGTCTGGTTGGGGGAACCTGGATGCAAATCCTGGGCATTGTCTGTTTTCGCTTGTGGCGAATAAGTCTATAGTGGGGAAACCCCACTGAGAGAAGAGATCTTCTACGACCTCTCTGTGAAGAACCCATTCGTGTTCCTCTGGGAGGGAGTCTCTGCTCAGAGCATCCGCTAGGGAATTGAGCTCCCCTGGAACATGTTTTGATGACAGGAAGATGTTCCGTCTGAGTGCCAATATCCAGATTTTCTGGGCAAGCTTGGACAGATTTGGCGAGCGAGTCCCTACTTGCTTGTTCAGGTAGAACATGGCTGTAGTGCTGTCCGTCCGGATTTGCATTGACAGGTTTAGTAGATGGGGCTCGAACGCCTGAAGCGCTCTGAATACTGCCAGAAGCTCTAGCAGGTTGATGTGGTTCTTGGCCACTGAGTGAGACCAGAGACCCTGAGCTGTGTGGTGGAGATGGCGAGCTCCCCACCCCGTCAGACATGCATCTGTAGTGACTACTGCCTGTACTTCGGGATCGTAAAAGGGTTTCCCCTGTGCGAGATTCTCTCTTGTCCACCAGTGAAGGCTTTGTACCAGTGTTGGCGAAATGACCACTAGATCGTCCCACTGACCACTTGCCTGAGACCACTGTTTCGCCAACCATTTCTGCATGGGACGCATGCGCAGGCGCGTGTGGGGGACCAGGTAAATGCATGACGCCATCATGCCCAGTAAACGCATTGCTTTGCGTACCGCTATTTGTTGACCGGACTGATAATGCGGAATTTGCAGTAGTATATTCCGAATTCTTTCTTCTGAAGGAAAGGTCAACCCCTCCTGGGTATCCAGGATTGCTCCTAGGAATTGTTTTGAGGTGCTTGGTACCAGGCTTGACTTCTTCTCGTTGATTGAGAAGCCTAACTCGTGCAGGAGGTCGATAGTCCTTTGAATGTTTGTCCTGCAAATTCCTGGGGTTTCCCCCGTTATGAGCCAGTCGTCCAGATAAGGGTACACTGGGATTGCCTCCCTGCGTAGGTGTGCAGCCGCCACCGCCAGTACCTTGGTGAATACCCTTGGTGCTGAAGCTATCCCGAAGGGTAGTACCTTGAATTGGTAGTGGCGACTGTCCACCTTGAAGCGCAAGTACTTTCTGTGCGCTGGGAACATGGAAATATGAAAATAAGCATCTTTCATATCCAAGGTTGCCCTGTAATCCCCCTTTTGTAGGAGGGGGGATTACCTCTTGTAGCGTGGTCATACGAAATTTTTGGGGCTCGACATACTTGTTGGCAGGCCGTAAGTCCAATACTGGGCGCATTGTCAAGTCTTTCTTTGGCACAAGGAAGTAAGTTGAATAAATACCCTTGTTTACCTGGTGTCCCAGGACAAGTTCTATCGCGTCCTTTGTAGAAGAATGGCGATCTCCTCGAGGAGAATCTTCTGATGTTCTAAGGAGTGTACTCTTTGTCGTGGAGGATGGTTCCGGGGACGCTGCAGTAGCTCTATACAATATCCTGTGGATACTGTTGACAGCACCCATCTGTCTGATGTGATCCCTTCCCAAGCCTGGGTGAAGTTTGAAATGCGTCCCCCCCTACTGGGGTTGCGTGAGAAGGGACCTGTGGGATGTTTTTATCCATGCATCCAAGCCCTACCACCAGAACTGTGCATTACTGGCATTGAAAACATCATAATGGCCAGAGCTCCCCAGAAAATGCACAGGAAAATCCCATTTCGCCTATATTGTGAGCTCAGAGAGGCAATGCTGATTGCCAAAAGCAAACCCATAACTGTTGGGAATTCCTTTTTCTTGAATGTCAAATATGGAAAAATCATGGGCACAGAATTACTTTACTGCAGAAACACACCAATGCCATGTCCTGAACATGGACAATATACTCCATGTAATATCACTTGCTGAAATGAATCAATCTAAAAAAAATCCCAAGGATGGATGCAGTAACCACAAAATCCTGAGGGTGGCGCTAGCGGTCTAAACTCTGACAGGAGAGCTGTCTTGCAAAACTGTCTAGTGCAAAGAAAGGGGTCTTATTTCATTAAAAGTTCAAAGGGGTTGCCTGTCCTGAGAACTCTTGACACTTCAGAACTCAACACAAGAAGCCAGGAAATCACAGGGTTCTGTTAATTAAATGCAAAGTGGCTCCCTGGCCTCCTGATCTCAGCTTCCCAGAGACCACACAATGGGCCCTCTCCTCTGAAAGGAATATGTTGATTTTTACTGTTTCCTGTCAACAAAGGCCTGCCTGCCCAGAGGACACATGTGACTGACCCACCCAAGTCTTGGAGGCGGACTCCAACACTCTGAGAACTGACTTGAAAGTAAAATATATATTTTACAAAAACACTAATAACTCTTTGTAATCAAATGACAGAAATGTATAACCTTGAGAGCCTTAATTTAGAAAATGTACCTTCAATTCAAGCCCAAACTCCAATTTGTGTGATGTTCTGGGGCAAAACCCCGCTAATTGTTAATATTGCAGACACTGTGTTTAAGTTAGACAAATGAAAATTTACTGGAGTATGTATGGACAGGCCGTGTACATGTGTACAAATCTGGAGAAAAATCTGATGTTGCAAAACCACTAAAAAGGTGCAAATATTGCCATTTCTGAATGCAAGCCCCCAGGAAGAGCAAAGTTTGAACAGGGGATACCTCCTGTGATATGTGAGGGGTGCATGTAATTTTAAACAAATGTTTACCTGTGCAAATATGTCTTTTTATATCAAATATAGATTGTGTGCAATTTGACAGGGGAGTGTCCTCTTTGCAAGCCATAAAATGACATCGCTCTGACTCACAGTTCCTTCCCCAATCAAGTGAGAAATGGAAATTTGACCAATGGCAAGTGGAGAGGGGTAGGGTCTAGTGATGCTGCACACACACCCACATTCTAAACAGATAAAAGCAGATAGTGCAAGCCAAATAGATTTTCATTTTCCACTTGCAGCTGGAAGCTCTGCCAAAATTCCATACCTTACCTCCATCAATCTCCAGAGAAAGCTGTGCAGAAAGACCCAGAGAAAGCAGAGCAGTATCCAGAACCAGAGAGAGCTGACCCAGATCACTGTGAAGTGCAGAGACCAGAGTCCAGTCTAAAACCTGACCAGATCCGTGGCGAGGCCCATTCTAATTCAAGAATATAGTGTGAGTACCTAGCAAAACTGTGCAGAACCAATCTCTTAGTTAAAATAATATAATTCAATCCTATTTTAATCTAAGTAGAACTGTCTCCTAACTGTCACCTGTCATTTGTAAAGCTGTCACTTGTCATTTTCTAGTTGCAAGCTGCACTTGTCTTTTTGAACTTTAAAATTTCAAATCTGAAAAACGACCTTTATTTAATCGCTCATATCTCCGTGACCGTTTGTGCTAGAGACTTGCAGTAACTTTCATCTGGAAGCTGAGACCCTAGGCTTTCCTAGGACCCCAAAACGATATTGCTAGCCCTTGTAGTTCCTCTGTAATCGCGCCATTTGCCGCGATTTGAAAATTTCTCCACTTGCAAAAAGATAGCTGCTTTTGTTTTCCTCTGAAAAAAATCGTTTGCCTCATAAAAACTATCCCTGCATCACTGCTAGAGTGAGCCTGAGCCAATATTAACTAGATACCACTCACCCTAAACCTCTAGAGGGAAATTAAAAGCATTTTAGCATATTTTTTTCTTCATTGCCAGCACATTTAAAAGCATTTGGGCCTGTGTTTTCGACTTCTGTAGTCTAAGTTGCTGGTTGAACTGAATTACATTTGATTGCATTTCTGAGAACTGTGTGCCTTCCTTCCATTTCCTTGCATTGCATAAAAGGGGGAGGGGGGGGTGAATTGTCCAAGAAAGTGATTACATTGTCTTTTGCTGAAATCCTATCGAGTTATTTTCTGTACTGCATTTCATTCCACATTGCATCCATTTGAAACCATAAAAGTATTGTTGCTATCTTATCCATGTCATGTCAACTCCTTAGTGATTATAAAGAAGTGTGCTAGTGCCAGATTCTCCGTTGTTAATCTTTATCATATCAGATTAAGTGTGATATTCAATTATTAATTTATTATAAAGCGTGATATATATATATATATATATATATATATATATATATATATATATATATATATATATATATATATAATTTAAATTATCAATTAAACCTTTTAACTTGCAAAACAGAACTACTTCTTGGCTCAGTGGGGTCAGGAGGATTCCAAGAGAGGGGCGTTATATAGGGGTAGTCATCCAGAACGCATGAACTGGACATAAAGATATATCAATAAGGGTTTCCATTCAGTATCCCAGACTAGGCATTGACTTAGCTGTAGTGTTGAATTGAATCCTCTTACAGACCCTGAACTGAGCGTCACTGCTTTGGTGGAGGCGTGCCGCCTCCTTTGCTGGTGCTGCCTCTGCTTTTACTACGACCTCTCCTATTACCTCTGCCGTAACCCTAGGTTGTTGTTCCACTGTGTACCCTGCCCCTGGGAATAGTTAGATCCTCTCTGGGAATTTTGGCCGCGTGGGCGACAAAAATTACTATTCCCTCTCCGGTTAGGGGGTTTATTGGTTAACTGGCCAAGGGACTTGAGTATCTCGTATTCGTCCTTGGCATTTTTCAGTGCGTCTTCGACTGCCTTACCAAACAGATCGGCTTCCACCGGTTTGTCCAACAATGATGCCTGTGTTTCTGCCTTAAAACCAGACTGCCGTAACCACGCATGTCTCTTGATAACAGTACCTTCTGCTATCAATCTGCCTGCGTTGTCCGCGGCGTCGAAGGTTGCTTTCAAAATGCAACCAGACACGGCTCTACCCTCTGCGGAAATCCGAGCTAATTGGCCCTTTAACTGTTCAGGAGCAGAGGCTATGAGAGCCGCGACTTCTTCCCACTGATGGCAGTTGTAGCTGGCCAACAGGGTGGTGGAGTTAGCAATCCTTGCTTGATAGGCGGACGTTGAGGCTACCTTCCTGCCGAAACCATATAGTCTTTTGCTCTCCTTGTCGGGACAAGGGTGTCCCAGCCCTCTTACGAGTGTTGGTGACAACTAGGGAGTCTGGCTTCAGATGTCCTCTTCTATAGAGAGGGTCAGACTGTGCTGCCCTGAAAAGTTTTTCAACCCTGGGATTGACTGCTCTGGTGAGGTTTGGGTTCACCAGGGACGGATCTATTCTCCGCTGAATGGATTTAAGGATAGGGATGGTCTGGGCAACAGGCCTCCTTTCTCCCACTAACTCTTCCGCAAAGTCCCTTTCCTCCTGTACACCGTGGGTGTCAATGTGGAAATGTTCTGCTGCGCGAGCGAGAACCTCATTTAGGAGGGGTTGGTTATCGACCGGGGAGTCGGTAACCGGGGCTTCGTTCTCTACCGGGGAATCTACTCTGTATGTTTCCGGGTCATCCTCTTCTTCTTCCTGGTCCTCATCGTCCCCATAGTAGCCTGTCCCGGTTTGCTCTTGTATTATACCAAATTCTTGGTCTTCACAAAAGGAAGCCTCTCTTTGATACTGTGAGTATGGAGTTGCGTAGGGTTGCACCTCGAAGGGTTCAGACCTCATCGGGGTCTCAAACCGGGCCTTCTTACTCGGGGGGAATAGGATCAGTAGAGCCTGAGGGTGTGGCCCCTTGTGGATCATACGAGAGGAAATGTTCTGGATTTTTATCACAAAAATCAGCTAAAGAAGACATTCTTGACATGACTATGTCTTCACTGGACCATTTTTGGGAACTGGGAATGACTCTCAGCAAGTCTATGGGATCTATCTTGAGTAGCTTTGCTGGTTGTGGACCTATCAGCAGACCTGGGTTTATCTGTCTGTTTAGGGGGGGTGGAGTGTTTCCCAGGTGTGGAAGAATGTACCGGTAGTTTCTTCTGCTGTTTTCCCCCCTCCCCGTGCGTAGAAAAAAGTTTTCCCTGTCCCTTAGTGGCTCCGGAGTTTTTCAACGCCTGGCGTCGAGGATCGGGAGAGGTGTCCCTGTCCTTCGAGCGTGGGGCCTCGCTGGCTTTAATTGCGGGCTCCGACACCTGGAGCGCGGGCTGGGGGTGGAAGTCGTCTTCCGACGATCGAACTTCTGTTAGCCTAGGGAGCGAGGCACTCTTGGCAAGAGTGGATGATTGCCTGGAGTCATGCGGCGATCTTGATCGAGAGCGCACAGAGGACACCGAATCGGACCGTTCTGTCTGTGCCTCTTTCCGAGAACTCGACGTCGTCGAGTCTCGGTTGGACTTAGTGTGTTAAGTGTGTGTAGTATGTGAAACGCTTGCGTCGCCGGGGGTCTTCCCCATAGCCGCCCTGCCGGACGATCTTCCGAGGTCGGGGACCTGCGCTCGGCTGCCTTTCGACGCCGTAAAGCCCTCGCCGTCCGAAAGTACGGCGTCGCTGCCATCGCTGAAGGCGCCCTCCGCCATGGCCGCCTGTCTGGCGTGGTGGGCCCAACGCTTCGTCGAACGGTCCTTAAGTGTCTTAGGTTTAAACCTACTACACACTCTGCAGTTCGCTTCGGGGTGGTCCCTCGGCAAGCAGAGATTGCACGTGCCGGTCGACCCAAGGGTATTTGCGATTGCACTTAGGGCAGAATTGAAAAGGGGTACCCTCCATACGCACCTTGAGGCAGCGGGCTGTTAGGAAATGTATAAGGTGTACCTATATACCAATAGTGTAGAGTATGTACCACCCCCCACTCTCCCTACTTGCAGGGCCGAGGCCAGCGGCCTACCAGGCCCGGGCCGAGGCCAGCGGCCTTCCGAGGCCCAAATCCGTCGTGCAGCAGCCGACGGTCTATTTCTTCTCCAGCCGGCGTCGAGTGCTGAAGTTCGACGTTGGGGTGGGGAAGGATGTCAATAGATTATTATTTTATATTGTAGCAAAAGTATGGCTAAGGCCAGTCCGACCTCCAGTGGTCACTGCGGAGTATTGCATTTTGTTTTTCGTAGTCGAAAAGGGGACGTCGACAAGGCGTTTCTGTAACACTATCCCTATAGTGACGTGCAGTGTATCCACAATCCCTCACGCGTCGAGGTCCCTCTGTATTTTTTCTGCCCTGAGGGAGCCTATTAGACGTGAGTGAGTACAGAAAAGAGATATAGAAGAAAGTCTATGTTCCTTCCATCCGAGCGGTGAGGAAGGGTGGGCGCATGTGAATCTAGGCAGATACAACCGTCAGAAATGCTTTTACGGTAAGTAATGCATTGTCTTCTGATGTTTGTTAATCTGCTTAGAATCACATGCTGTGCATAGACTAGCGAGCAGTACCCGGAGTTGGAGGTGGGTTGTGAGAAGGAACAGTAAAGAAAAGATATATTAATACTGCTTGTCCCACCTGGGAATCAGATCTAGAGTGGGCATCTAGACAGTAGTGTTTTGTAAAGGTGTGACCAGAACTCCAGGTTGCAGCTTTGCAAATGAACTCAAGAGGGACATTTGCAATGAAAGCTATGGAGGCCCCGGTGCCACGAGTGGAGTGTGCTCTTGGCTTGAAGGGTAGTTCTCTCTTAGCAAGAATGTAACAGAGTGATGCATTGTACAATCCATCTAGAAATAGTGGATTTCGAAACTGCATCTCCTTCTCTTCCTGCTGCCACCGAGACAAAGAACTGATTAGTCTTTCTCAATGGTCTAGTTCTTTCCATATTAAACATCACTGCTCTGCGAACATCCAGTGTATGCAGGCTCTTCTCACCTAAGTTTGAAGGATTTTGAAAGAACGTTGGTAGTTCTATTGACTGGTTGACATGGAATTTAGAGATACATTTTGGTGCAAAGCTAGGATGTGTGCGTAGAACCACCTTATCTTTGTGAACTGTAACAAAGGGGTCTAGTACAGAGAGCGCTTGTAGTTCACTTACTCTCCTAATGGAGGTGATAGCTATTAGAAAAGCAGTCTGAAGAGTGAGGTCTTTAAGTGTTGCTTTGTGCATGGGTTCAAAGGGAGACCCCATGAGCCTGGTTAGTACCACATTTAGGTCCCATCCGGGAGCGGGGTTAGCTATGGGAGGGTGTATCCTCTTCACTCCTTCCATAAAGGCTTTAATAACTGGGACTTTCCACCATGACACTAAGTTGGGAAGTGGTGTATGCGGAAAGTGCAGCTAAATGGACTTTAATAGAGTTAAACACAAAGCCTGAGTCTAGTAGGTGAGTAAGGTACAGAACAATTTGTGTGGGAGAGCAGTCAACTGGGTTGATGCTCCTTCCCCTACACCAGATGACAAATCTTTTCCATTTGCTAGAATAACAGTGACAAGTGTTAGGCTTTCTAGCCTCCCCGAGAATGTCCATGCATCTCTGCGGGAGTTGTAAATGTCCAAATTCTATGATCTCAGGAGCCAGGCTGCTAAGTTCATGGTCTGAGGGCATGGATGTAGTGTCCTGCCCTTGTCCTGTGACAGCATGTTGTACGGGCTGGGAAGTTTCACTGGAGGGGATAGGGACATCTCCATCAAGTGAGCGAACCAAGGTTGTCTGGCCCACCAGTATCATGGTAACTTGTTCCTGGTGCATCTTGTGCACTATCTTGTTGAGAAGGGGAGTCGGGGGGGAAAAGCGTAAACAAATTTCCCTGACCATGGTATCGATAGACCGTTCCCCTTGGATTGGTTCTGGGGGTACCTGGAGGCGTAATCTTGGCATTGCGAGTTCTTCAGAGTTGCGAATAGGTCTATTTCTGGGAATCCCCATTGTGTGAAGACGTCGAAGACGATGTCTTTGTGTAACCGCCATTCGTACTCTGAGGGCAGAGGGAAGTCTCTGCCGAGTTCGTCTGCTAGCAGATTGAGTTCCCCTGGTACATGTTGTGACAGTAGGAACATGTGTTTGAGAGCCCACTTCCAGATGTTCTGGGACAGCTTGGACAGTCCTGGAGAACGAGTGCCCCCCTGCTTGTTGAGGTAGTACATGGCTGTGGTGCTGTCCGCGAGGACCATCACTGTCTTCCCTTGTAGGTGTGCCTGGAAGGCTTTCAGTGCCTTGAACACAGCTAGTAGCTGCAGTAAGTTTATGTGCTTGGATGCTACGCTCGGAGTCCAGACTCCGTGAGCAGTCTGATGGGATAAGTGAGAGCCCCATCCTGTGAGGGATGGGTCTGTGGTCAGAGTGGCTTCCACTGCGGGGGTGGTGAATGGTTTCCCTATTACCAGGTTTTCCTTCGACCACCACCGTAGCGAGAGAACCAAAGCCTGCGAGACCACCACTAGATCGTCCCATTGTCCGCTGGCCCGACACCACTGGCTGTTGAGCCACTCTTGCATTGGGCGCATGCACAGGCGCGCGTGAGGTACCAAATAAATACATGACGCCATCATTCCTAGTAAGCGCATTGCTTTGCGTACCGTCACCTCTCGAGGGATCTGAAACAGCATGTTTTGGACCCTCTCGTTGGAGGGGAAGACGAGGCTGTCCTTTGTTCGAATTAGAGCCCCTAGGAATTGTTTGATCTGGCTGGGGTCTAAGCTGGACTTCTTCTCGTTGATGGAGAAAGCCCAGTTGAAACAAAAGGTCTACAGTCTTTTGGGTATTTGCAAAGCAAGTTTCGTAAGAATCCCCTGTTATGAGCCAATCGTCGAGGTAAGGGTATACTGGGATGGACAACCTGCGCAGGTGGGCCGCTGTCACTACTTTCGTGAATACTCTTGGCGCTGATGCTATGCCAAAGGGTAGCACTCTGAACTGGTAGTGTTTCCCCTCTATCATGAACCTGAGGTATTTCCTGTGCGCTGGCAACATTAAAATATGAAAGTATGCATCTTTCATGTCCAGTGTTGTCATGTAATCTCCCTGAGAAAGCAGGGAGATTACCTCCTGTAGAGTCACCATACGAAACTTTTGAGGTTTGATAAATTTGTTCGCAGGGTCTAAATCTAGTACAGGGCGCATGGTTAAGTCCTTTTTGGGTACAAGGAAGTACACTGAATAAATACCTTCCATTACCTGGGATAGAGGCACGACCTCTATGGCTCCTTTTTCTAGTAGTTGGTCCACTTCTTGAAGGATGGCGAGGTGTTCCGGTGACAAGCGCCATCCCCTCGGGGGTCTGTACGTAGGGGATCGGTTAAACTCTATACAATAGCCACGGGCTATGGTTGATAGTACCCAGCGGTCTGATGTTATACCCTCCCATGCTGGAAGAAAGGATGTTAACCGGCCCCCGACCGGCGTAGCATGGGAGGGGACCTGAATCTTTGAGTCATTTGGTGTTGGTGGCTTGGGAACCTCTAGGGGTGGGACCCCGACCTCTTCCCTTGCCACAACGTTGTCCTCTTTGGTTATATTGTCCACTGGTGCCTTGGTTAGAGGACCAGTTACCTGCAGAATATTGCTGCTGCTGTTGTTGCTGCTGGCGTTGGCCTCGAAAAAACTGCTTATTGCCATAACCACATTTGTTGGGAGGCTTTGAAATTTGATATAGTGTCTTGATGGTGTCAAATTATTTCTTTGCGGTTTCTAAAGCCTCATCCACCGCTTTACCAAAGAGGTTTGCATCTTCTATATGTTTGTTAGTAAGAGATGCTTGCGTCTCAGGTTTAAAGCCTGAATTACGTAGCCATACATGGCGTTTCAGTAGGATTCCTTGTACTAGGGAACGCCCGGCCGTTTCTGCAGCATCCAGGGTATTCTTGATGATGCTTTGGTTGACTAAAGTCCCTTCAGTCACCGTGGCTAGAAGGCGAGTACGTAGGGGTTCCGGTACATCCTCAAATGTCCTTACGTAGTTTGCTCCATTGTGCATCTGCGTAACTTGCCAGCAAGGAGTTATTGTTGGCAATTCTTGTGGAAAAAGCAGCTGAGGCTGCTTTCCTAGGGCCTATAATTTTTTACCCTCTTTATCTGGTGGTGCCTCGCTAGTTGACAGCGGCACACCTGCTCTCTTCCTGGTATGTCACCACTAACGAGTCTGGTACAGAGTGGCCCCTGATGTATAAAGGGTCCGATGGAGAAGGACTAAACAATTTTTCTATCCTAGGATTGACCCCTCTGATCAACGCAGGAGTGGATAGTGAAGGAATAATTCTCCTCCTTACTGAGGCGAGGAGGGGAATGGTTTGGCTGACAGGGGGGTTTCTCCTTATTGATTTTTTCGACAAAGTCGATGTCAGGAGAAGTTTCCCCGGTTTCGATCTCAAAATGCGCTGCTGCCTTACGTAGAAGTGCATTAAAGGTGGGTTGATCATCTATAGACAATGTATTCCTAATAGGCAAGTCTTTTGGAGGGGACAGGTTTATGGCTTCAGAATCTGAAAACACTGATGGGGACTGCCAGGGCTGTGAGGCACCTTCTTCTGGGTCTTCTCCGAAGCCCCTATCACCCATATCAGGGTTGTCTTCAAAACCTTCCTCCTGTAGGTTTTCTTCTCCCTCATTGCCTAGGAATTCATCATCCTCCTGAAAGTGGGTGTCCTCTTCAGTGAGGTCATATAAATGTACATTTTCTTGGGGTGGATCAAACAGCCTGGGGTACTTGGCCCTGGGATCCTCCTGAGGTCCCTCTCTTGATCTCTTAGATGCTGGAAGGTTCCGAGTCTCCATAAACCTGTCCATCCTGTCGATACAGAACTGAAGTCTCTCTAGGGTTTCGTTAGGTACTCCGGAACTGTCAGGGGGAGGAAAGGGATGGCCTTCCGTTAGGAAATGCTTTGACCTATCCCAGAACGTCGAAGAGAGGTCTTCTTCGCCTTCAGAAAAGACTTCCGGTAGGCTAGGAGTCCCTCTCGACGGAGCGGGAGGTTCCTGCCTTCCTTCTGGTCTTTTCGGCATCTCCTGGGCCTTATGAGCAGTAAGAGACGTATCTTTCGTCGTCCGTCTTAGGCTATCAGTGGTAATGATCCTTGCCAGGCTCTCGACAACTAAGCTGTCTGTCGAGGGTACCTCCGGCATCGCCGTTACCGGCGTCGCTTGCTCTACGCCGACGGGTGCTCTCTGGCAGTGTGCGTCGTCTGGCGGTTTAGTGGTAGCGCCCTTATCAGGGGTTAGCCCAGTCGCTGGTCGCATATGCGGTTGCGAGGGGGGGGGGGGGGGGGGGCTTCAGACTCTTACGGTCTGAGGAGGCCGCCGGTAGGACCTGGGCTGCGTCTCCGTTGGCACCAACGCTCTCTTTGTCTTCGATGAGGAAGAGCCATGGGTTAGGTGTATATGGGAGTGTTTTCTGTGTGCGTCCTTGTTGCCGGGGTGTTCATCCCCATAAGCAGCGCGTGAGCAGAGCTCGTCGGGGACGGATGACGAGGAGCGTGAACGCTCCTTAGAGAGGTCTACGACTTCCGAAACGGACGTTGTGTTGTCACATTCCTCGTCACTTTCGGCGGTAGCGGCGGTGGGTGATGAGTCAGACCTAGACATGGCGTAGGCCGCCCACCTTTTGACCCTACGGTCTTTTAAAGTCTTCGGCTTAAGTAGCTGACAGGCCGCAGAGCCGTCGTCTTTGTGGTCGAGAGCCAAGCAGCGGTTACACCGTTTATGCTGGTCTTTCCAGGTAAACTTGCCCTTACAACGCAGGCAAAACCTAAAGGGTGTCCTCTCCATAGCTGAGGAACAGATTGCATGCGACAACAACCCTGAGGGGAAAAGGAGGGGAAAGGGAAAGGCATTTTCAAAGAGAAACAATGTCCCACGACCCCACTCTCCCTACTGTATTTGGCCGTCGAGGCCAGGCCACGTGTTCGGCGAACGCCAAACAACCTCTTCCGTCGAAGGCACCGCCGTCGGAGATCTTGATCGGCGGTGAACAGCTTTGCAGCTACGACGACAAAGGAGGGGTGAAGAAATGAATAATTAAGGGCGACCAAAGGTCAAGTAAAGTTTTTGCAATGTCTCTGAAGGAGCTCTGCGTATAGGCGACCAATATCTGGGCGGAAAAAAACAATCTGAGGGACCTTGAAGCGTGAGGGATTGTGGGTACACTGCACGTCACTATAGGGATAATGTTACAGACACGCCTTGTCGACGTCCCCTTTTCGACTACAAAAAACAAAATGCAATACTCCGCAGTGACCACTGGATGTCGGACTATGCACAGCATGTGATTCTAAGCAGATTAACAAACATCAGAAATATATATATATATATATAAAAATTCCTCTGTTTCACCCCTCAATTCCCTCCTACGAGGACTTCACATCTTTGGGAGAACAAACCTCACATTCCAAGAGGTTGCAACATGCCACTTTTGTAGTTTTACAGTAAAATACCAGAGTTGTCTGGGGAGTCTCTGGGGATTGGGCACAAGACCAATAGTAAAAAAATTATGAGTAAGATCTGTTCAATAGAAGCACCAAGAGGTCCCAGAATGCTTACTACCCAGGACCAGAAGGTCCACGAGGGCTCTGGACCGACAGACTACTGGTTGTATTAGGAGTGTGGTTGACCACGTCTTTAACATTGCTGGTGTAACTGGGTATAAAAAAGGTACAGCATTCGCCCTTCACAATTGCACTTACACCTCCATGTGAGGCCAGGATGGTGTCCAGAGCCATACGGTTCTGGAGATTCATTGTTCTGATGGCTACCTGCTTTTGTGACAGCAACATCTGGGAGGTTGCAGTAGCATCTGCAATATCCTCAATTAGTCATGACAGCCATTTCAGCAATTAACCCTTCCCATTCAGTGTTTTTTTTTTGGGGCAGAGCTGCATTGGGAAGGTGCAGGTATGCAGACAGGTAGGATATATCCCATTTAAAAACTCACTCCCCAATTCATGGGTAATCACGGGTAAGCTTTTTCCCCAGAGAAGATGCATCATGAAATATGTGACGTACCCGGATGGAGTGAAGGTGAATTCTGGGTCAAAAGCAAACATGACCTTATTGATTACTATACTGGCATTGGTTGAAAGGTAATTTCGACACTTGCTGTAGCCCATGAATAATGTACCCCTGCTGGTGTAGCATATAAGGCCAGTAACCTGAGATGAAAGGTGAAGTGCTGCAGGTTTTCTGTATATCTGATCTGGGGTGGGGAAATGTGGATGACTAGTAAACCCTCTCTGGGGTTTGAATTGCTACAGGGTCTGGGGGCCTCTGATCGGGTAACTAGCTTGATTTCCTCCCCCGTTGCCTCTCCCTATTTGAAGGGAATAGGGGCGAAGGGGAACTTGACTTGGAGGGCAAATCATGAGGCAGGTGTGTGCACACACCCAACAATCTGAAATGTTAGAAATGCAGACGTACTGCTAGGTGAGGTGAAGGTAGGTGTTCGCACTAGGGACCCAGGGGTGAGCAGATGGACCAACGTTTTCATTGCACGGTTTTAAAAGCAGCAATCACTGAGCTGATGCAAATAAACGAGCTAATGAGCTTCATTGTCTGCTAGGGTTATTGCGTTGGACCGTAAAGGACTGAAGGGTCATGTCCTTTCCACTGGACTATAGCCAGAGCAGCTAGGACCAATAAAGCATGTAGCAGGGCTGAGATGTTCTCCATTCAGTATAGGGGTACCTGTAGATGTGAAATAACCTTGCTGCTTCCACAATACTCTGAAATTGTGCACTACTACATGAGTGTACCGCGAGTCTGCGTAAACCATTGCAGACTTATCTTTAGCTCGGACACACGCTTGTGTGAAAGCCACAGGTTCAGCTACATGGGCTGACTTGGCACACAATAGGCTTCGTGGACAGTATGGGGGGGTGGGGGGGTACATACGGAGTAACTGGAGACCAGATGGTAATTAGTCTGCCAGCAGGGCTGCAGCAGCAACAGCTTGCAGACATATGGATATGACGTTATAGGGGCGGCATACAAATATTAGTTCAAAGGGAAGGAGGCATATCAAATAAAGGGAGGAGAAAGGATACCTCAGAGGATCCTTTAGAGAACTCTTCTTCCTTAACCACAACAAATTAAACATTCTGACAAAACTAAGGAGAAGCAAAAGCTTGGAGAGGCATACGTAGAAACCCCCAGACCATCCGAGGTTCTTCAACCTACCAAAAAGCCCTCTAGATATGGTGCGTATGAGGCCTTTTTAAGCAAAGAAATCTTGTCAATATGGCCCTTTTAATCCTTCCTTGCGTACCACTTACACCGGCTATTTATGGCAGCATCCCCATAAATCATGGAGCTCACTGATGACAGCCCAACCAGTAGCAGCTTGCAAAACCACCCTTTACTTTACCAATCCACATAGTTCCTTGCAAGAAGCAACTGGGATGAGTCCTATTGTCTTACCATTCTCCTCTGTTAATGATTCTATCAAAATAATGCTTCGAGTAATGTAAAAGGGAATATGTGTTTTGTTCACTTTGTTCAACTGCCTGCATTTTGCAGTTTAGTGTTAAAGCATCTTGATTCATGAACATGCTTTTCACTTTACTTTAGGACAGAGGTAGTATTGTGTAACATGAAAATGCACTTAGACAAGGGCTGCATTTCTGCTTCATTTTCCTCGATCTTAATCCACTCTAATAGAAAAAGAAGTTGCAGCAGCATGGGCATTTCATACTTTGTTTTCTTCTCATCACAGAAGCACATCAATTGCATTCAATGGCTTGGGGTTCTTGATCTCTTGGGGTTTTTAGGAGAGCCTCCCAGCAAGCAGTTGTTTGGCTTTTGTGAGAAGGAAAAACATTTTGGGTGTTCTATGTGAAGATGTCTTTTTTGTTTAGTCTTAAGATTACATGTGTTTGCGTACATGAAAGGGCACTATACACACATTTTTTGTTGTCTAGAGAGCAACAAATAGCTAGGCATGTGGTCTGAACTTTAATTCCCTTTCTGACCAACCATCGCAAGCAGGTATAATGGATATAGGTAGAAGCAGCGCTGTATAGATTATCAGTGACACAGATTGTACTGGTACAACAGGACTATATATTTAGGCAAAGTAGCCTAATTTATCAACAGAGCTGCTATACGCATGTAATGGCACAATGGCAAATATTCACAGCAGGGCTAATCGCATCATGCCCAGATTTCTTAGCAGGACTGCTGTGTTGTGGGACAGGACCTGAATTTCTTAACAGAACAGAGCTGCTGTTAAAAAAGCACCAACATGTGTTGGTATTTTCTGCAGCGAGCTAAAGTACTGAGCAAGAACAGTGCCTGAGCTCTTCCCACCAACCTTCGACCGAGAAGATGGCATTGCTGTCATATACTTCAATCCCTTCTACTCAATCTTGCTCTTTTCAAAACTACTGCTATGTCAAAAATCTAGCACATTTCAAATCCTCATTATGAATCTCCTGACCAATGTAGGATAGCCCAAACAGGCTTACAGCTTTTGACAAGCCATTTATGTTAAGCAAACCTCACAGGTAACTGCCAGTGCCCTAACCCTATGTGACTTTCAGTGTCAACAGCCTGTTAGGCAAGGCAGCTAAGTGGGTGAATAACCCAGCTGCGAGATTATTGTGTAACCTGTTAGTTCAAATCCAGTTGATGGTGAGTTAATGAGTCTGCATCAGAGATATGCATTTAAGATGCAGGTAACATTCAATTGTAACGGAGTTAACTTAACTTTCGACTTAGCAAAAGGACTACTAAATGTCCAGTGATTCAGAACACACACACACATTTAATTCGGGATGCTCACTTTCAATGGCTCAGAACACACCCACCCACCCCCCAGAATCAGGGCCGCTATACCCGCGATTGCTCAGAAAATACAAATCTTGCATGGCTGCTATACTTCTAATATCTCAGAAGAAGCACATCCCATGAGGACTGCTATCTGTGTAATGGCTCAGAAATAGAACACACTGATTCCAAGATGGCCACCGCACTGTGAAGACGTGCATGCGGGTGCTCCATCTCCTACTTAGCTACATTTCTGCTGTGAATCACCCTGTGGCAATTCCTGTCTCCAGCAACCCTACACCAGGGACAGAGCGGATTAACCCTCAACTCAAGGTGCGACTTTGGCTTTCTTGTACTGGGCGTGGCGCATCAAAGGCAGACTGGAAAGTCGGCTCTCCAACCCGGCATCTGTTGGATGGTAACAGAGGCCATACCACCCTGGGTGGAACAAAGTCAGCGGCGACTCGAGTTACATGTGATGCAGGAAGGTGCTGGGATTCGCCAACGACAGACAAAGACCTAGAGAGACATGGAGACACAGGATAGTTGGTAGCGGGGAGTACGTAGAATAGTGAGCTGTGAGAAGTGAGGGAGCACAGGCTCGACGCACCTGAGGTACTGCAGAAACAGATATGTATTTTCCCTGTAAAGTAATATTTGGAGCTCAAATTACAGAAACTGTCCGCTTTTGGAGGTCTTTATTGCACACATGGTGAGCCATTGCAGCGATTGTATAGACAAGTGGTGCACTGCGAATTATATACCAAGGCACATACTTTCGTTCTCACTTGTACCACGATAGGAGCAGGGGTAGACTGGTCTATAGGGAACTCTGGAGATTTCCCAGTGGGCCTCTGCACTCTGGTCCTCTTGTGTGGCATTTCCAAATGTTGGCATCGGAAAAGCATTGGGCTTGCTGAAAATGTGTCATATGGGGCCACTTTGAACATTATATCCAGGACCTCTTTTAGTTCCCAGTCCACCCCTGGATAGGAGAGTCGGGAGAATATATAAAAAGGTTTACACTGTTGGATTACTCCCCCAAGCACTCAGCTCGCTATTGAGTGTGTCACTGCTTGTAAGTGTGATTGTACACGATTTGCAGAGCTAAATATATGCCATGAGGTATGAAGAAGCAGGTCCCCGACTAGCTGTACACAACCACTTCGGAAATCGGCCACTGCCCTGGAAAAACTCTGGGGGAGGGACACTGGTCTAACTGTAGCCACAGACCCCTCTACTGAGCGACTCTCGCCAGAACTCCACAAGGAACAAAGCCACATGGCGGCTTTCAGAGTAGACTTTGTTAAAGGTTTTCAAGATTTCCAGGACAAATTCTGTGCCTCTTTTCAGATGCAATTCACTTCGTTCACCACAGAAATAAGGCATTCACTTGCAGATTTTAGTAAAGAAATCTCATCTTTGGGTGAACGTACAAATGAGCGGGCAATACAAGAAATGACAGACGATAGCAAGCAGATGAGGTAGCTCAGGAGGACTTATCCAGGATTACACAAAACCTCGAAATTCAGTGTGAAGATTTAGAGAATCGTTCGAGACGCTCCAACATTCGCATAAGAAATCTGCCGCAATCAGTGACAGACCTGAACCTCAAAGAGACAGCAATTCAGATCTTTTCGAACCTTATAGCTGGAGAGGAGCCCTCCAGGTTCAGCAGATTGGTCCGAAGCGGACGGACCCAGGAGCTTGTCCGCGAGATGTGCTGGTGGCATGTGCACTGTATCCACAAAAGGAGCAGATTTTATGAGAGGCTAGAACTGCGGCTCAAATAACAACAGAACGGATATTCAATTGCTGCAGAACCTACAAAAATAAAGGGATATGCAGGTGGTGGTTAAAGCTCTGTGCACATGAAATCAAATATAGATGACATTCCCATTTGGATTGATTTTTTCCTTGGAGGGGAGAAAACACAGGATAAAATCACGGGAAGCAGGAATTGCGCTCCTTCAAATTGGGGAAGAAGCAACTGAAGACATTCTGAAAGAGAGGGAGGGGGGGCGAAAACCTTGGGAATGACTTCAGTAGATCGACGTAGGAGACGGGGAGGAGGTACATGGAATGAGAACTGGAGAGCCTGTCTCAGAAGGCCTCTCCTTGGAACATCGACATAGAGGGCCCATAAAGGAACATTGAAGAAAACAGTTAGGACAAGGCAAATGTAAGGCAAATGTAAAAGTACGAGTAACAGAGATGAAGCGTACCATCTTGGAATTGCATGCGTTCAGGTACCTGATGCGGGTGTTCGAACATCTCGCACTTCACCTTGAAAGTAAAGGCGGATCATGCCTTGGGTTCTTCACTCCACGATACACTAGGTACCGTGACTCGCCCAGGGAACAATTTGGGGATGTGAGTGGGAAAAGTTGGGGCACAGGGCAGGGAAAGGAAGATGTGGGGTCAGTGGGGAAATTGGGAGGAGGGAACAGACCACTGTGCCATGGGGGTTTTACGGATTTGACAGAGGCAAGTTCACATTTATCAGCCCCATGGAGACATTCATCAAATTTCATTTAACTCAAGGTCCCGTCATTGAATATTAGGGGGCTTAATACCCCATCAAAGTGATGGAAATTAAAGGGTTTGATGGGACGCTACCAATCGGACTTGGTGGCGCTGAAGAAACCCATATTTGCCGAGGGGATAGGCACAAGCTTTGTTAGCGTAGCTACCTGGATATTGTACAGGTGAATGCAGGGGGGAGGGTGGCGGGCATGCTTATTGTAATTAGAGATGGGGCTAGTATTAAAGTGCTTTGTAAAATACATAAGGAGGGACAATTTATATTCATGAAACTTGAATAATCCTCTTTGCTGAGAACTGTGGCCACTGTCTATGGAATGCTGGTCAGGAGGGCTTTTTGAAGTCCACATTGGGGCAGCTGGAAATTTTCAGAGAAGGACAAATATTGCTTCTGGGAGATTTTAACATGGGATGGGTCCACGCCAGAGATCGTAGTATACTTACGCGATATGCCCAGCCTCCCCCCTCCGCGTCGCTAAAGAACACATTTATACAACAATCCTTGTATCCTCGATACCACCATCAGGTAGCATTACACAAATCACCACACATCCTATTACTCTGTCGGACCATGCTTCGATGGTGGTAGAGTTAAAGGTTTCCCAAACCATTCTGAGATTATGGACTTGGAGATTTCCCTGGGAGCTATTGAGAGACCCAAGTTATTAGGTATAAAATTGCAGAGCATGTAAGGGAGTTTTTATTTTATTTTTAATTTGAATCCAGTGGGCCAAACCGCTATATATATATATATTACATGGGGCTCTTTTAAAGCAACCCAACAGTGTTTCTTAATCACTGAAGAGGCCAACCGGCATAAGCAGAAATTAGCACTTTAAATAGATTTGGAGGAGGACCTTAGAAGGGTAATGAAAACTATGGAAACAAACACGGGTCAGAATACACAAAAGGCATACAGGGCCGCGGGAGGCAGGCTTAACTTATGCCAAACTAAGAAAGCAGAAAGATCCTCGTTATATCTTAAGCAAAAATACTACAAAGCGAATAAAACTGATAGACTTCTGACTAATCTGCTTCGCCAGAAATGATAACTATACAACAGATTCGGTTAGCCTCAGGTGATATCATTACTGAAATCCCTCACATACTTACACAATTTCATAAATTCTATTCGGCCCTATATCGATTGGAAACACCCAGACCCACGCTTGCAGATGGAATATTTGCAAATGATCAACCTCCCTTGCTTAGCGCCAATGGATGGGGAAGGGCTGGAACAGGATATCACGCAAGATGAAATTCTTAGATTATTGCTGATCTTCCCCTGAATCAATCCCTGGGCCCATACGGATGTCCTATAAAACATATCGGAACCCATTAGCCTCCAAGCTAACCCAACTATCTAATTCCTTTGCGCATACCAGCAGTATTTCCCTTACTATAGAACAGGCGAAAATAGTTATATTCCCTAAGCCTGGCCAAGATCAGAGTATTTGCGGGTCATATCGCACAATTGGTCTAATAAACTTAGATGCGAAAAGCTTTACAAAAGTGCTCGCCAACAGGATGGAGGACTTGCTACCCCTCATTAATACAGACACACCAGACGGGTTTTATTAAACAGACAGACACATGACAATATAAGGACAGTGTGCCGCATCATAGAGAAGGCAGGGAAGAAGGTGGTCCCTGCAGTACTTCTGTCCATTGACGCTGAGAAAGCTTTCGACTGGGTCGAGTGGTCAAATGTGTAAAATACATCAATGCTAAATTAAATACAACCCAGTGCGAGACTACTAATTAATGCCCAACTGTCTCTTCCCATTCTACTACAAAGGGGAACCAAACAAGGCTGTCCATTATCTCTGTTGCTACATGCACTTCATTTGGAGCCGTTATTAGCCAGGGTCAGACAGACCGACGATATCCGGGGAATTGACTTTGGGGATGCTATGCATAAAATTATACGCATAAAATGATGGCTTACGCAGACGATACGCTTCTGATGGCCTCGAATCGGTAAGCACCTTGCAGACAGCGACGGATGAGTATGGAAAGTTATCAGGCTTAAAGATTAATGAATCTAAATCTGTGATATTAAATCTGTCCTCGTCTCCTAATGAAATCCGAACAATCTTGCATACAAAATATGGTTGGGCGCAAGAGGGGATCATGCACCTAGGAGTGACTGTATCCCCAACTATAGAAGGGTTATACGCAGTTAACTATCCCCTTTGTTAAAAACTATCCAGGGTCAACTGTTGAGGTGGGGTCCAATCTCCATTTCTTGGCTCAGCCGGATTAACTTGGTTAAGATGGTCATACTGCCTAAAGTGCTCTATATGTTTCAAGTCCTGCCAATCCGGGTCCCCAGCTCTTTCTTTAGGAAACTGCATAAAGCAATTTCAATGTTCATTTGGAACAATAAAGCTCCAAGGCTAGCCATAAGCACACTGATGGCTCAGCCAAGGGCAGACTAGATCACCCCAATTTTATGAAATACTGTCAGGCATCGCAAATTTGGGTAAGAGGATTTGTGCAAGGGCGGCATGGGGAAGCGGTGGATGCAGATGGAGTGGCCGATTGGCGGTCCTCGGTTTATGGACAATCTTTGGCTGCCAAAACAGGATCGGCTCCCTAATCTGCATGCAACCGCTAATACGAGTCTTGTCGAGGAAGTTTGGGATAAGGCAGTCAGACAATACTATACGACAACATTTGCCTCACCTCTGACGGCTATTTTGTTAATCCACAGTTCACCCCTGGCCTAGACCCTAAGGCATTCGCCCAATGGAAACACACGGGTTGCAATAGGCCATGGGACATGTTTAAGGGACCAGACCCTAAATCTTTTGTACAGTGTAAACTGGGCTTTGCTCTCCAGGAATCTTGTCGATTTCATTATTTCCAAGTTAGATGCTGGATCTTCGCTCCCCAATGCGCAAAGCGGCAGTAAGGGATCTTATGCCCTTTAAGAAATTTGTGACATCTAATCCGGGGAATAAAGTCCTCATTTCGAATTTGCACAAACTCATGCATGATAAACAGCGTGGCATCTAACATTGGGAGAGGAGATATCGGAGGTGGAATGGGAGGGGTTGTGGAACGCAATACCTAAACCCGCCAGGATCACTGCAAATCAGAATTCTTGAAAATGACAATGGCATTATTAAACCGGCACATTTAAAAAAAAAAACAAATGAACAGTCCCATCAGATAGGTGTTGGGAGGGGATGTGTTGCGAGATGCTGGGAGATTGGAAACCTGTATGGTGGACTTGCCCAAAGTTCGGAAAATACTGGAAAGATTAACATGTATATGATTTGTATGTTTGCCCTGCACGAACCTAGCTCTTTGCGTTCTAGTGTTTATAGAGGAGGAACTGGGACATCACTCTACACAAACCGTGAATGCATTTGTTATGTTACATCTGGCTGCCTTATTAGTGATTGCTCAACATTGAAATCAGAAGATCCGCCACATATTACTGAATGGTTTTTAAAAGTTTGGAATTTCTTAGCGTATGAATGGTTAACATACTAAACACAGGGGATCATTCGAAATTTACTGCAGACTGGAGCGTAGTGTTAAATGTTTTGCAACAAGACTGCAATGTGGCAAATTTCCCCCGAAATCTCTGCATACTGGGACTCTGCTGAATGGATAATTTGACTGTGAACACTCTTTAGGGTTTGACTCTATTAGCACTTACCATGTACATCGGCAATGGGAGTGAGGGTGGAAAAAGTTGGGTGGGGGAGAGGGATATGTTTTTGAGGTTTATAAAAATGCAAATAAAAAGAAATGTAAAAGAAAAGTAGAACACACATCCAATGAGGGCCGCTATACTTGTAATGGCTCAGAACACAGAGCTCATGTGGGCTCTTATACTTGTAATGGCATACCGTGTTGGTAAAGCACCTGCATACAAGCAAGTGCTGCATCTGGTCAGACAAACCTCCAGCTCTATAATTCCCAGCCTAAAGGCCAAAAGCAGATTTGCACACATCTAAAAAGGAGTACTCAATGTAAAGCTGCACTAGATATTTAAATAGAAAAGGCATTTTCAGCTTTTTGGATATGTATTGGTGCTATGTTGAAAGGCAAACAGAAAAACAGGAGAGGAAGAGCAACTCTGAAACTAAGCAATACAGGAGAACAAAAGGTGGGGTGAGGGGGGGGCGGAGGGGACGTTCATGAAAGGGACAGAGAACATACTAGACAATCCAAACAGGAATTTGAACAAAATGGTAGAGAGAGCAATTAGTTACATGATGGGGCAACAAAGAAAGTGAGAAGGTAAACAGAGTTGTTAATAGGACAAACACAATGGGAGTGAGGGATAGAAGCAGAGCAAAAGAGACATTTAGAGACAATAAAATAAAACACAGATCACCAGCAGGTGGGGAGAGATGGAAATAGAAAAGCAAGACTAGAGAACAGCAGGCCAATTTATTTATTTATTAGTATTTTTAAAGTGCGCAACAGCCCTTAGGAATCGTGGCTTTTTACAAAGAATCTTGCTGGTTACAGTGTATAAAGAAGGCTTGGTGGTTACATGGCAATCAAGGTTACATTACATCTCAGAGGTTACATAGGAGAGTGGTTACATAACAGTCAAAAGGTTACGAACCGGTATTGGCCACCAGGGGGCACACGGATGAGTCTTCCCTCCGTGTAAGCTCCGGCCCAGGGATCTGTAAAATGGATCGAGCCCCTGTTTCTGGACCCCCCCCTCACTGAAGAGAACCGTGCCAGAAATGTGTGAACGCCCCCCCTCCTGTGGGAAAAATTCCCGAGAGAATAGGACGTGGGATGCGACTTTAAATACCAAAGGAAGGTGATGACGCCAGAGGGTACGTTTCCTCGAAGCGTAAAGGAAACCAGCCCGGAACACATCCCTGGGAGAGCCAGTGAGGCGGCCTGGTGGGCTTGAGGCAACACAAGACCCGATCCCCCAGTGGCACCATCATCCCCGTTAGGTGCAGTGGGGACAACTTCAGGACGACATCACTGGAAGCACCCCAGGGACCCTGGAGCCTGTGCCCTGGTGCTTCCACGGACCTCCTCCCACAGGTGCAAACGGAAGCCTGCGACATCCACGGGACGGTGAATGCGCGCGGCCCTCTGCTCCCATCACTTGAGGAGTGCCCCCCCCCCTGTGGCCGCTTTGCACCACGGAGAACAGAAAGTCACGCTGCGCTGCACCGACCATACGGAGAGCACGCCGGACTGCAGGCACCCTGCGGTGGGAGTCGGCATAGCGCAGCATAACACGCAGACACAGTGAGTGCGACCCATTGGCCCCCCCCTCTCCCTAACAAGCACTCCGAAGTGCTACTGTCGCGGCTGCCACCGGGGGGGGAGGTCTATTCTGGGGCCCCAACACCAACACTGCGGATTGTGAAAACTAGGAGCCCCTGGTCTGGGATCTACCGCGTGGGCTGCTCTAGGCGAGGGCATCCAGAGAAGCAGATTGAGCTGCACAACACCGGCCCGGAGGGGGAGAGGGGGGGAGAGGGGAGTGGAGACCCCAATCCCACAAGCACACCAAGCAGTGGACTGCATATTGGACCACAAAAAATAAGAAAAAGATCAATAAAAGCACAGGGGTCCGCGTAATAATACACCGGGCGTAGAGTGCTACTTTGGGAGCTCTCCAACAACTACCTACACACGGAGGCGAGGTAGCGTGGCACACTTCCATAACCCCCATGACCACGCAGTGACCCGACTTGGAAACTCAGCAGACACTCTACGTCCCCCTCCACTCACTCTGCACTCACTCTGCACCCTGCACCAATAAGGCACCGAAGATACTGCAAAGCAAGGTAGAGGCTCCCACACATGGTAGAAGGGCCTTCCACCCGCATAATGCTGTAAGGTGACAACGGATTCCTGGAACCACACTAAAATCACAAGAGAAGAACTCGGGTTGGGCCCCCACTACTGGGGCGAGTGCCTCCTCCGCCATAGTAGACCATAGATGACCATCGAAAGAAAGCTGGCATAATTCACCTAGAGGATCTCCTCTCATGGAATCAATATGAGGGCATCTGAGCCGGCGCAAGGTGGGTTCATATAACAAAGCCAATAAGGAGGTGGAGGGAAAAACAGCATCCTGCACGATTCATGCAATAAAGACATCGCAACGCAAGCCAAGGGTCTCTACACACTTTAGACCGACCTCACACTTCCATTGAGCAGCAGTGAGACGATGTATCCCTTAATCATATCAAAGTCCCCAGAGATAAACTCAGAAGCAGAGGGTTGGGCCCCCACTAATGGGGCGAGTGCCTCCGCTGACGCAGCAGACTCTATATGAACATTAGAGGAAAACTAGCCCAATTTGACTACGGGTACGCACAACCATCCCCAGATACAGACGACATGGATAAAGTGGTCACGGAAACGTCCGCCTCAGAGGCTACGGCGAGAAAGGGAGACATTGCCGCCCTCCTTAACGAGATAAAAGTGGATGGGAGCCAACATTGGGGGCAAGATAAATAAGCTAACACAGCGGATAGATAAGACAGAGGAGAGACTTGAATGAGTCGAAAGCAACCAAGTCTCCATCGATGCCCTTGAAACCCAGATGGACTCCCAAATAAGAGAGATTGAACAAAGAGGAGGAATTCCGACAAAAAATGGATGACTTGGAAAATAGAGTGAGAAGAAACAATCTTTGCTTTTTTGGCATCCCTGAACAAGAAGGCGAAACAGAAGGGCATCTCAGGAAAACAATCCATAACATCATCAAAATATTGGTTGCAGAAGAAGACCTTGACAAACCCAAAATGGAGAGAGTACATAGGGCCGGTGGACCTACAGGTGGCCCAAGATCTGTCCTAGCCAAGTTCCATAGGTACCCAGACAAAGCGAGGATTCTTGAGAAAGCCAGAAATGGAGGCCTGCTCACCCTCAGGGGTCACAGATCTCCATCTTCCAGGACCTTTCATCACTGACCTTGGCATTGAGAAGAATGTGCGGCCCTCTCACAAAGTGGCTCAAGGAGCGAGGAACTCGATACAGATGGGGATACCCCTTCGCCCTATCATTTGAACATGAAGGAAAGAAAATACGATTAAAATCGGAGAGGGAGATTCGTGAATGTATCGCTGACCTACTGGAAACACATTCAGAAAGAGGAGACCAAGAAGAGGCAGGACTGAGTACCAGACGTTGGGAACTACAAGGACCGCAGAGGAAAAAGAGTCTCGGGATCCAGGAAATACAGACTGGGCAACACCACACCGGATAATGACAAGCGAAGGAGATGGTCTGTTAAAAAGCAACCTACCTACCGGACTCCAGGCGGCAGACACAGAAAGTAGGACACCTGAATGTCTTAGATCACTTCCAGTGTTAACGGAATGAGTAGACTTTCAAATTGAGGACCCTTCTCCCGAGGAGAGAGGTCTACCTATCGAAGATAAGCAGCAAAATTGCCTGGGTCATCACATATCCTTTCAGAGTAACAATGTTGAGTTTTGGGGGATGGGAGGGGGAAGATATGAAGGGGGACTAAAATTGTACTGAGATTACTCATTGGATAAGGACCGTGAGGTAACGGTTCCCACTGGTGGTTCGACAATGGATCCACCTTTTCAACTGATCCAGATCCAACGCCATCACCAAGAAATGGAGGATGGAATAGGAAGGGTGAGGGGAAAGGCGGGTGGAGGGAGGGGGGAGGGTGGGCTGAAAAGAGACCTTACACTTAGATTTACACAGACACACAAATGGTACACAGAAGCCCTAGAGAGGCGTCAACCAATAACGAAGGGGTCCTCTAAAAGGTATGAAAACAAAGGGCAGTTAATACAGATCAAAGGGTGGGAGACCTCCTCGGTTTAGAGACATTAAACGTCAAGGGCCTTAACTCTCCGACGAAGAGATCCCTAGAAAATCGTGTATTCCGTAGGGGACAATTGGACGTTCTCTTTCTGCAAGAAACAAAATATGCCAAGGGAGAGGAACAGAAAATTCTAGGGGCGCGTACAGGAATAGAATTCTGGGGGATCTGGACCTCTGAGAAGGGGAAGAGTGGGGATACTCATCCGCAAAGAACTGGGTTTTGTGAGCTCCAAGATATGGGGAGACATTGAAGGGCGGGCCCTACTCGTTGCAGGCACTGTGGGAAAGGTAAACATCACTCTTGCAACCGTTTACGCCCCTAACACGGGCCAGACAAAATACCCGACTAAGACAGTCCCTAAAATTAAGTTGGATGCAAACGGACAAGTTCTCTTGGGTGGTTACTTCAATTTATGGGCGGACCCCAAGTTAGACAGGAAATCAGGCAAAGGGAATGCGAGGGAACCCACTTAAGGAGGGCGTGGGGAAGTTATGGGCATGTTTGATATATATGATCTCAGAGACGTATGGCGTATTATCACCCAAAGGAGCAAGGGTATACGTTCCACTCCACCCCCCATGACACCTTCACTAGGACTGATTAAATATACATAACTGGTGAAATATGTAATGCCGCCAGAAGGTCCGACATTATACCAATCTCCTGGTCGGATAATGACATGGTCACAGCCGACATTGACTGGGAGATGATGCCCAGGAAAGGGTCAGTGGCGATGTAATGAATCACTTTGGAAGGACCCAGTCTTCAAAACAGAGATGGAAACTGATATAACTGAATATATAAAGACAAATAACACAGGCAAGGTCTCCAAACTAGTGGTTTGGGAAGCAGGAAAGACGACCTGGCGGGGAATCCTGATCAGAGAAGGGACTAGGAAGAAAAGAGAAAAACACCCGATCGAAAACAAACTTAGGAAGGAAATCTATCAACTCGATAAGGAGGCGAGGGAAGATGAATCAGGAAAATTAGATAAAATGGTGGAGGCAAAAAAAAAAAAAAAAAAAAAGAAAAGGGGGAAGTGCTGCCTTCTAGAACACAGGATGATAGACCGTAAATTACAGCTTCTGAGACAGAAGTTCTATGAGAAAGGAGATGAGGCCGATTCTCTCTCAGCAGCCAGGCTACGTGCACAACGCACAGAGCAGAAGGTCCAAGAAATACAGAATCAAGACCCCCATTGCATTGTTACTAACACAGAGATTCCTGAGGCCTTCGCCACCTTTTACGAGAACTTATATAGATCTGACACCCACCTTGAAGAATCAGACACTGAGGAGTATCTATCCTCAGTGAAGATTCCACAAACATATGCAGAACGCCATGCATTAGATGGCCCAATATCTGAAGAAGTCGTCCAAAATGTAGTCAAGAGACTGGCATTGGGCAAATCTCCCGGTGAAGACAGCTTCTCCGTGGGATTCTATAAAGCCTTCCTCTCCCCCCTCCTCCCCTTTATGGTGGAACTATTGAACGAGATCCTGGACACTGGAAGGGCCCCGGACTCCTTTGTCCGGGCTCTGGTCTCAGTAATCCCCAAGGAAGGCCGGGTGTTACTCACCTCACCATAAACCAGTCGGGGCGTAGGTAAGACGACCTCGATGAAAGGAGTGGTATACAGAGTGGATTAGGATTCAGCCTACAGGACTCGAGTTCCCCTGAATTCTAAGATTCAGGCTTCCTCCAATTGAGTGACTCTTCTTTACAATGTACCCGTCTGTTTAAGTAAAACAAGCAGAGGTGTCTATTGTACAAAAGAGCGGGGAAAACACGCACCGCAAAAAACAATGCTGTAAAGGAATTACAGAAATGATTAGAATTGGTACAATAGAGAAGGCTGACAAAACAGCCAACAAAAGATTAGGAATACCTAGGGCAAGGTTTGTTCAATGCTGAATAAGGTATGGATTCTGAACCTACAAAGAAATAGACACCAAAGCCATGAGCTAGCTGCCCAACCCAAATAAGACCCCACTATTTTCAATAAGCAACTAGACTGACCTGGGTAAGGGTTCTGCGCCCCTAATGGGTAATAGTTGAAAGGAAATGACAACCGAAGGAGAAAATAATAAACAGGGTAGTTAGTATGGGATGAGTATACCCGGGCGGCATGAGGGACGCACTAGGTACGGGTTGGTGCATAGACTGGAGAGCGTTCGAAGAATGCACTTCGCAGGATCTCTCAGCAGGTCCAAAGTGTACCAAAATAGTAATGACCCAAGAATCCAAGTTCAGGTACAAAATGGCATTTGTTGTAGGTCGGATATATGAAGGCAGTGCAGGATTATCACCAGAGATGTAAACGTTGCAGCAAAGACTCAACACACGCAACCAGCAGCACTCACGTTCCAGGTGGGAATAAGTCTTCTGTTCTGTCATAAGCATGATGTTCACGTAACGCACGTCACTCCGGAAGGCAGGGAGGCACCAGCGCGTGTAAACAATCCAAAAAGCATACCGAGTCGGGCGCCAAGAGATCCTTACCAGCAGACAAGGGAAGTGGCAACAGCAGTCCAAGAGTTCCGGGTTCGGCAACGGAGTAACAATCAAAACCAATTGGAGAAACACGGAGGCAATCCAAATAGACATAAGCAGGGTTCAGGAGCCAGGAAATCAATAGAACTTCAGAGAGTAATCCGAACAGTAGGAGGAATTCAAAACAGGAACAGTGCGAGTAACGCCACGATTAGCAGCAACAGGCACCCGGGAGAAGCCGGGTTTAAACTCAGGTGGGCGGGGCTTCTTTGCACGTATTCGACGCATGGAACGCATCAGCTGACACGACCGTTGCTACCAACCAAGCAATCTCCATGGCAACCTGTAACTATGCTAGAGGGAAGCCCAGGAACGCTTCTTTCCGTGCAAATCTGATGTAAAATATAAAGGAACGGGAGGAGACCGCTGCCGACATGTAACACCGGGACCCTAAACAATGTGGCTTGTGCCGCCCAATATCCCTATTGAATACAGATGCCAAAATATTCACCAGAATTTTAGCTGCCCGAATAGAGATATATATGCCGTGTCTAATACATCCGGACCAGGTTGGCTTTATACTCGGGAGACAAGGTGCTGATACAATGAGGAAGACCCTACACTTAATCAATAAATCTAAAAATATGCATAACGACCCAACTCTCCTCTCTGTAGAGGCTGAGAAAGCCTTCAACAGGGTGGAATGGGGCTTCCTGAAGGCAGTCCTCCGCAAAGTGGGAATAGGTCTGAAACTTAGAGAAGGGATACAGGCAGTGTACACATCACCCATGGCTGCTGTCATTGTCAACGGCAAATACTTGCTCTGGTTTGAACTAGGTAGAGGAACGAGACAAGGATGCCCTCTCTCAGTGATTCTCTTTGCCCTCTCTGTAGAACCCCTAGCCCAGAAACTACAAGAAGACCCTCAGGTCGAAGGACTCAATTTGGGACCCACGGAGTATAAAGTCGCCTTATATGCAGATGATCTGCTATTGCATGTCTCGAACCCCATGTCCTCGATCCCCAGAGCGATCCAGTTGATTAAAGAGTATGGCACCCTATCCGGTTTTAAAATCAATGGGACCAAATCAATCCTGTTTCCCCTCCATGAAACCACGCCAGCAGACGTATTCTCCTCGTTGGGCCTTATCCTTGAAAACGTCAAGCTTAAATACCTAGGAATACAGGTCACAAGAGAAATAACTAAAATATACAAGGCTAACTTCCTACCCCTCCTCCAAAAACTTCAGGCATATTTAACCAAATGGAGGAAACTTACAATATCATGGATGGGGAGACTGAATGTGGTAAAGATGAAATGCCGCCCCCCCGCTTTTTTTCCCCTTCCAGATACTCCCCATAGGGATGCCAAAAGGGCCATAATGAAATTCTTGTGGGATCACAAAAAGGCGAGGGTGGCCTATGACACCCTGATATTACCCAAAGTTATGGGAGGGATGGGACTACCAGACTTGAAAAAATATTACGAAGCGGCCCAACTCTGAATTCTGATCCCCCATTTACGGAATGATAAAAAAAACTCCAATGGGTGACAATGGATAATCACCATTTCTCACCGTCGACGGTCTCGGAGTGGCTATGGGTTCCGAGAACTAAATTGGTACGGAGACTAAGAAACCACCCTATACTGGGAACCATCTGGGAGATTTGGAGGGCGAGGAAAGAAATGGTGGGCATAACCTCATGGCTGACCCCCCCCCCCCCCCCCCCCCGAGACATATATGGGCCCCTGGGATCAGAGAAAATATCCCAAATCTAGACAGATTTCAGACTTGGTTCGAAGCAGGCTTGGAGAGAGCGGGCCAACTCTGGCAACAAGGGTCCTTCATTACGATTGTTGAACTGGGTGAGAATTTAGGACTGGGCCCCCTCCCTGTCTTCCACTTCTTACAGATCAAGGGAGTTATGACAAGGGCCGAATGGAAAAATAAAGTTGACAGAGAACTTACCACCTTTGAAAAACTCCTGGACTCTAGAACAGAAATGAAGGGCTTAATATCCGCTATGTATACGGAACTAGTTGAGGCAGGAGAGGACACTACGTCGCAACTAAGGAACAGGTGGGGGAGGGATTTTTGGGGAGGAAATAGACCCAAGCATGTGGGCGAAGACGTGTAGGGCAGCACCCCAAACCTCAATAGCCTGCCAAAACAAGCTTCATGCAATAAAATTATTGCACAGATGTCAATAAGACCCCCTCAGACTCTCCAAAATGTTTGTCTCTAAACCCATTGTGTTGGCGTAAATGTGGGGGAATAGACTATTGGCACATGACTGCCCCAAAATTAAGACCTATTGGAGTGAGGTCTAGGGATGGATCAAGGATTTCGACGGAATCACAAGAACTGCAGATCCCTTCTCTGTTCTTTTTGGGTTTGAGCAAGGGGAAGATGAAAGAAGATCAAGGGGCTAGCAGCCCACTTATTATTAGCAGCCCGTGCTGCCTTAGTCACGAAATGGAAGTCTGAGCAAACCCCGAGCAAAAATGAATGGGTGAATGTTGCATCGAACTTATGCGTCATGGAAAAGAGAACTGCAACCCTGCAAGGAAAAATCGACCCAATGCAACATGATGTAGGGAGACTTTGCAAGCAACTATATGCCAGGGACCACCCAGTAACTGGTGCTCAGCGGTCGAAAAATTATACCCCCCCCTCCTGGGGAACATACCCCACCCTGATACGCTGCGAAAAACCTAAAACAAGACCCAAAGGACCCCATATCTTAGATAACTAATGTCAGTGTACAGGATAGATGTTTCATAATGAGTTAACTATTCTTCTTAGCCAGGAATGGAATATTGAGGGCGGGAGGGAGGTGGGAGGGATGAAAAGGGGGATAGGTCTCCATTTTTACTTTCTCTTTTGTTGATTAAAGTACAGGATCTTTTCCCAAATGTTAATCTTGAGAATGAAAATGTTACAGAAAGCTATAGTTTGTTTGAACTGTACAATTTTTGACAACTGTTTTGCAAATGTATCCTATATAAAACTTTGAAAATCTTAAACAAAAAAAGTTTACAAACCATCTTAGCGGTTTCTTAGGATGCATTCACTTTAATTACCATCTATGCTGTGTGGGGTGCGGTAGGGCTAGTTGAATAGAGTGGTTTTGAGGGATTTGCGGAATGTGGATAATGAGTGCGTTGGGTAGGGCATTCCAGAGTTTAGGTGCTATGTGTGGAAAGCCAATGCCTGCGGCTTTTGCTCTTTTGACGGGAGGAACGCGGAGTTGGTTGGCGTGGTGGCTTCTTTTTTGGACGTGCTGAGGTGTCTCTTGATATGGTTTCTGATAGGTAGGGCGGGGCAGGGAGATTGATTCATTTGTGCGTTAGGGTGAGGATCTTGAAGTTGATACTTTCCTTGACAGGGAGCCAGTGGGAGGCTCGCCTGGCCTGGAAAACGTGGTCTCTTTTGGGGAGGCAAAAGGCTGCACAGAGCACATTGTTTTGTACTTCTGGGAGCCTATTGAGGTTTTTAGCTGAGGTGCCTGAAAGGAGAGCATTACAGTAATCAGGTTTTGCTCCTATTGTGACGAGAGCGATGGAGAGGAAATTCTGGGTTGTGAGGAAGGGTTTTATGTTGTTTAGAAGTTTGGTGGTGTGGGTAGAGGCAATGGCGCTGACCGGTCTTGACATGGAGAGGGTCGAGTCAATGTAGGGTCTTTACTGAAGTGGAGACTGGTATGTTTGTGCTGTCGATAGTGAAGTGGTTATATTTTTGGATGAGCATGGCCAGAAGTTCCTTAGGACCTAGGAGGATGATCTTGGTTTTGTCTCAATTTAAGCAGAAAACATTAGTTGCCATCCAAGTTTGGATGGTAGTGTAAATTTGAAGGAGTGCTGCTGCATCTTGGTCATGTGAGCCAGTGAGAGAAAGGCGGACTTTGGTATCGTCGGCATAGTTTGTGTATGCTATGCCGAGTGAATCCAGCAAGTCAAAAAGTGGCTTTGTGAATAAGTTGTAGAGGGTAGGCGTGGTGCAAGATCCCTGGGGTACTCCAGTGTATGGTGGTGGGGGCTGCATTGGCTTGGCAGGTGTAGACCTTAATGGCCCTTCCTTCTAGGAAGGAGGTTATCCATGAAGCTGCTTTGTTAGAGAAGTGGGCTGTGTTGGAGAGATGAGTGGTCAGGATATTGTGATCAACAAGATCAAATGCAGCAGAGAGATCTAGGAGAAGCAGGAGGGCAGGTTTACCTTTGTCCATTATTTTGGTGATTTGTTTTTTAGGTCTAGGAGGGCTGTTTCTGTGCCGTGACCTTTGCAGAACCCCGATTGTCTCTTGCCTAGGATGGCAGTAGATTCAAGGTAGTGTTGGATTTAGTTGTGGACAGCATTATCTAGAATTTTGAGGAGGAAGGGGACGGTGGTGATGGGTCGGTAGTTGTTTGGGCACATGGGATCTAAGGAGGGTTTCTTTATATGGGGACGGACCCATGCTTCTTTTAAACTTGTGGTACTATTCCTGATGAGAATGACACATTGATGAATGCAGTGATAATTGGGGTCAATGCATCGCAGCACTCTTTAATGATTGCTGGTGGGCTGATGTCCCCTTTACAAGTGGAAGGTTTCATGTCTTGGAGGAGATCTGCACCTTCCGATTCTGCGATGTTCCTGAAGGAGAAGAGAGGGATTTCAGGAAAAAGAGTAGGAGGGATGGGCAATTGCGTGCTGTCTTGTTTGGGAAGTGCTTTGCGCTGTACTTGGATTTTTTTCTTGGAGGAGCTTGACTTTGTTAATGAGGGCTGCTTGAATGCTGGCGCACCAAACTTCGTCTTTGTTAATTTCATCTGGGCTGGAGGAGGGCGTGATGAGATCTTTGAAAAATCGAGAATATTTCCCTGGATTTAGAATTGGCTGTGGCTAACGGAAGAAACAGTGCAAGAAAGATCAAAAGGAGTAGCAACCACAAACGAGAAAATGAAAAACCAGATATAGCCAGAGTAATGACATGAGAGAGGAAGGGGAGTTATATCAACCGATGCAGCGAGATATAGGAGGAAAACTGCAGCAATAGAATGCAGAGATGGCGGCAGCAGAGTGGCAGACCGCAAAATGTGGCATCGCAACACTACAGGGTGAGAGGCAGAGCGGCAGAAAGTGAGAGACAGGGGAAACAGAGTAGCAAAGAGGAGAGATGGACCAAATACATGGAGCGGCTGTCAAGCAGGTAGTGCCAAGCAGCAACAGTAGGCTTGAGAAGTGATTCTGGTAGAGTCAGGGGATTGATTTATGTATCACCCGATGTAACTAGCTGGCATCTGTAGTAACTCTTAACAGGGTTTGTGCCAAAGTATCATGAAGATGAAGCTCGGTAGTATGCATTTACAAGGTTCTTGTGTGGGGAAAAAATGTTCCCCCAGGTGCAATAAATTATCTAGAAGCACTTTGAAATACAGTTGTTTTGTCAATAATGTTTTCGGAACAAACTTGGATAGTTGTCAGACACTTATTACTCATTTGCGAAGGAGGAAACTCAAGTTTACTCTTTTGAAATTGGATTTACTCTCATATTCTAAAAATACTTCACTCCAAAATTCTATCTGAAACCCTGTCTACCAGCAATGAAGTTGAACCCTATCTGATGGACAACTTTGCTTTCTACGGTGGTCAAAGCCATTAGTTTTACGAATATCCTACGTCCCCTTGGGATGTAAAAGCAGAATTGTTCCAGTTTACAAAAAGGGTCCTAGGAGTGATCCAGCCAATTATAGTATTCTGGCTAGGATTGATGCGCCTGCCAAGACCTTGGATAGGATCAGTCTGTTAGAACTGGAACAATTGGCAAATGAGAATATTATCCCTTTTTATTTTTATTGTATGGTTATGTGGTTATAAAATAACCTTGAATACATTTAATACATTAGATACATTCAAAACACCATTTTAAAATAACACGTTAATTTAAACCTTTACAGATAAAACGAGACCTAAAATTGAGTTAAGAACATCTTAGTAAAATTCAGTTAAGAACTTCTTGAAAAATGACAGCATTCCATTTCATGAAAATCGAAAATCAAAGAAACGAAGACTACATTCAATCACAAACTGGTAAAAAATGTCATTGTACTAGAATACGAAACAATAAAACGAATCAGATCTACCCTTTTCAAAGTGCTGAAAGTGCAATTCCTATGACAAACATTTAGCAGCAATAATCGAATAATGTGCTACAAAAATCTGTTTCCCCATTTCCAAATGCTTATCAAAGGCAAAATGCACTTCGTATACCGAAAATTTAACAGCAAAAGATTGAATAAAATGCTACAAAAAACAGATTCCTAGGCCAAGGGATTGAATGACGAGTCTACATAGGTTGTCACTGCAATCGTTCTCCCCCACAAACCTAGCTGCCAAACGGACTCATGATCTCTCAAGGTGAATTGTTCTGCATATCTATAGAAGTAAATTAGTCTTTTAGTCCTTAACGCAGGGCAAAAAGTAATTAAGTGCTTAAAAGTTTCCCTTTCATTTTCCACTTAACAGAATCTGCACAAACCCAACTCTGGGAGCAATTGTCCCTATCGAATTAGGACCTCGCAGGTAGGTAACATATTCCAACGAAAACTGAGAAAATGACCTACAATGCGAATGTGTGGATAGATTGTTAAATAGGAGGCCAGAATACCAGCTTTTTTGTAATCATCACTCAAGTGACTCAAAGATTCATAAGCATGCATCTCCTCCATAGTGGTAACCCAATCATACCGAAATAGCCGTCATTTAACTTTCTCTGGATTTGTTGCTAATTCCATTGCGGATGACCCAATTTGGTTGAGAAGACTGCAGCAGAATTCTAAAAATTCTTTATTCTCAAACAATTGACGTGAAGCTGCATATAGACAATCCTTCAGCGAATTTCGAATTCTATAATAGAAATGTAAACATTTCCAACTGGCTCTCTCTTTTCAGAGAGTAAATGCCCAGCTCAAAACTAATCAGTCCAATCAGTGTACAGTTTGGTAACGGCAACAGGTTTTTCCAGATATATATTCTTGACCTTCTCTGGAAAGTTTTAAAACACCCAGATTGTCCGATTTTCTGTTCTGAACCATATAACATCTTGCAGGTAAGGTAAGGTAACCCAGAAGGAGACTGCGCCCAATATTCAATACTGAAATATATTTATTTTCGTACAGAGTGCCCTTTAAAGAGGACACGTGTTTCGGTCTGCCTTCAGACCTACTATTTCCCTTTCTGTAGTGTATGCTAATGGCAACTAACATTATATAGTGGGCAAATCTCTAATCCATTTTTCCTTTGATAATGTTCACGATAACAATGTCATAGTTTCAAATCATATCTGCATGTACAAAGTGAGACAAGTTACTACAGAAAAGACACCATTTCATTGTCTGTGTTAAGACCAAAGTTCGTGGTATTCAGTTTGCAAATTATTTTTGCCTCTGTTTGTCTTAGTTTCTTCTCCCTGTCTCCTCCTCGTCTTCCTAGTGTCACTTTTTGTAGACCAATAAACTTGATGTCTGCTTTATTGTCCATTTGATGCTTCTCTTGCCAATGACATGCCAACGGTAGTTTTGGATCTTGACTCCCAATCTTCGCCAAGTGTTCTCTAATTCGGGTTCTAAGTTCTCTGATCGTGCTTCCAATGTAGATCAAATTACACACACAAATGATACCATAGACCACATATTTTGTCCTACAATTGATGAATTGTCTTATCTTCAAGGTCTTATTGTTGGTGCTGCAAAATTCATCCGTTTTTGGGTGTGCATATTTGCACATTGTGCATGTCCCACATTTTCTGAAACCGTTAGTTGTTATTTTCATCCAATTGGATGTTCCCTCCCTATCTGGTTTTTCCGGTAAGTTTGAAGGGCTTAATTTATTTTTCAAAGTTTGCGCTCTTTTGAAAATGATCCTAGGTTTATCATCCACATAGTTAGCAATATTGTCATCCAATTTTAGAAGATACCAATGTTTGGCCAGAATTCTTTTTAAGGTCCTTTGGTCACTACTGTATTTAGTTATAAATGCAATGGTAGATTGGTCTGGTTCCTTGTTCTTTGGTAGTAGCGTTTGCTCTTGTGTTATCGATAAGCTTTTGTTCAGGGCTTTACTGACACATTGCTCCGAATATCCTCTATCCAAGAATCTTGCTTTTAGTAACTTACATTCTTCTTCAAAGTGTTCATTTTTTTGACAATTTCTTCTTGCTCTTAGGAATTCCCCTGACGGTATATTCCGGATGGTCGGTCTATGGTGGCAGCTTGCTGCGTGTAACGTGGAGTTCACTTCCGTGGGCTTCCTGTATGTACATGTTCTGATTTGGTTTTGTTCTATATAGATTGTAAGGTCTAGAAAGTTAATACTTTTTGCATCACATGCACCTGTAAATTCAATTCCCATATCATTTTGGTTGATCCTGTTCAGGAATTCTCTGAACAACACTTCTGTTCCTTTCCATAATATTAGAACATCATCTATATATCTGAACCAATGCACAAGTTCTCTTCGGTATGCTTTGTCCTGATAGATAATTGTATCTTCAAAGAAGCCCATAAAAATGTTAGCTAGGGCAGGGGCATATTTGGTGCCCATTGCAACTCCCTTTATTTGTTTAAAGTATGTATTAAGATATTGTATTCAAAAGAAGATTTCAACATTTCCTTTAACATTTGAATCTGGTGATACATTGATGCCGAGTCCTCCTTAAAGGTATGGTCAATTGCTTTTAGTGCCCATGTGTGTTGAATCGATGTGTACAGTGCCTTTACATCCAATGTTGCTAGTAGACAAGCTGCCACCAAAGGACCTTAAAAAGAATTCTGGCCAAACATTGGTATCTTCTAAAATTGGATGACAATATTGCTAACTATGTGGATGATAAACCTAGGATCATTTTCAAAAGAGCGCAAACTTTGAAAAATAAATTAAGCCCTTCAAACTTACCGGAAAAACCAGATAGGGAGGGAACATCCAATTGGATGAAAATAACAACTAACGGTTTCAGAAAATGTGGGACATGCACAATGTGCAAATATGCACACCCAAAAACGGATGAATTTTGCAGCACCAACAATAAGACCTTGAAGATAAGACAATTCATCAATTGTAGGACAAAATATGTGGTCTATGGTATCATTTGTGTGTGTAATTTGATCTACATTGGAAGCACGATCAGAGAACTTAGAACCCGAATTAGAGAACACTTGGCGAAGATTGGGAGTCAAGATCCAAAACTACCGTTGGCATGTCATTGGCAAGAGAAGCATCAAATGGACAATAAAGCAGACATCAAGTTTATTGGTCTACAAAAAGTGACACTAGGAAGACGAGGAGGAGACAGGGAGAAGAAACTAAGACAAACAGAGGCAAAAATAATTTGCAAACTGAATACCACGAACTTTGGTCTTAACACAGACAATGAAATGGTGTCTTTTCTGTAGTAACTTGTCTCACTTTGTACATGCAGATATGATTTGAAACTATGACATTGTTATCGTGAACATTATCAAAGGAAAAATGGATTAGAGATTTGCCCACTATATAATGTTAGTTGCCATTAGCATACACTACAGAAAGGGAAATAGTAGGTCTGAAGGCAGACCGAAACACGTGTCATCTTTAAAGGGCACTCTGTACGAAAATAAATATATCTCAGTATTGAATATTGGGCGCAGTCTCCTTCTGGGTTACCTTACCTTACCTGCACTTATCCTTTTTGGGTTTTTCTTGGCATAACCCTATTACCCAGTGAGACGCGACCGTTGGTATACAACATAACTGCCTTTGAATATAAGGATACAACTATTAGAAAAATGTCGCCAAGTTAGACCCAACCGCCATAGCCAAGAACTTTTTGGAAAACATATAACATCTTGGGCACAATGTTCCCCTCATAAAATCGCAAAGCTGGGATCAATAAAAATGTGCCATACCTACTATCAATTCTGCGCAATTGATTAACAATTTTGTCACCTGCATATTTTATCAAGCTTTAATACATTATTGTTATGGTCTCGCTAAAATAGTAAATAAAAGTGGTCTAGCAACTCTATAGGGCTAGTTTCAATATGGCTGACCAGATCAGGAATAAACTGAAACTTTGGGAATACCTATCTGGAGGATTCGGATTCAATCTCTTATTATCACAAAGCTTATGAACTTTGGGGAGGCAGAGCGCGATTCACCAGAATCGCATCTAATTCATATTACTAGTTTCAATATGCCAGATGTATTTTGGAGTCGTCCTACGCCGAGTACATTCCATGAATTGTTTTCTCCACATTCACTTTCAGGCAGTGAGCATTTTCAAAATTCCAAAAAGCAGTAATTACGCGCTCTAGACCTATTTGAGTGCAGTCGGAAATGATAAAAATCGTCCACATAAGCCTACCATGTGAGTTTCAAATTACAGATTTTATAAGTGGCAGAAGTTACAAATTCACCAACATCTGACATGTATAACTTAAAAAGAGTAGGTGCAAGCACGCACCCCTGCCTACACCCCGAGATGTGTTTTTTCGAGATAGGGATCCCTGCTGATCTAAACGTTCGATCCTTCATAAAGACCAATGATAAGGCGCAGTAGCCTTTTAGGAATACCCCAATGACCCATTTTTGTCCATAAGAAGGCACAATCGACCGCGTCAAAAACAGCCGACAGATCTATGGAGACCAAAAAGATGGAATCAGTAAGGTATATTTAGGAGGACCATGCCCGACTAAGAACTCCCTTCAGAACAAAGCCATTGATGGAGGTTCCCCGATGTTTAGGCAACCCTGTCTGGCATTTTGAATTAGCATTGCTGCTAAAAGAATCCAGCCAGTACACAACTCGCATACATTTCTGACTTTGCCGTAATTCATACTTAAGTATCTCTTGTGGATCGACAGGTCAATTGAATACGCATCCACTGAAAAGTGTGTTGAAGAGCGCTACATATATTCACTAGTTGGATTAGAATTTAGCCAAAAGATTGGAAAATGTCACTTGGACCAAACAATCCAAACGTGATCAGCATATCAGAAACACAAATAGAAAAGACTGCTATACATGATATTTCATACACACCCCTTATGACTGAAATTTGTCAGATGAAAATATTTTAAGAAGACCCAAACTGAAACCAAAAGTATGCAGCATGTAAAGTAAGGACACAGATAACAGAGGGAAAGTTAACCATTGTTTACTGCCAGAATCACCCCACACACTGTTCCTCCAACAGGCAAGCACAGACCACCATAAACTAAAAGCTCCCTTCCACCTCCCAAAGGTTCCACATGAGGCCAACCATAGAGGACAACAGCAATTGCAACTTTCCTCTTTGCTTCCGCTTTCTCTCCCCTGCTGAATTCCTGGCTTGAACTGCACTGGTTACCTGGCCACCCTGTCCGTTCCCGGGCCCGGGCCCAGGCCCCGCCAGTTGCACACCTGCACTGCCTCCCTGGCAACTCCTGCACTTGGGGACTGTTTTCTGTATCCCTACAGTCCACCTACCAGCACTTATGTTCTGCACTACCTTGCACTTGCCACCAGCTGGCCGTTTTATTCCCCTTATTTAACTATCCCATGTACTGCACTTTTCCCCTCTCCCTTCCCCCACGCACTTTTCCCTTTCCCCCCTTCCCATGCACTTGCGCAATCGGAATGACACCTGGCCTAGTAAGATCGTTGTCGGTCTTCCTATTGGTCCCCCTCCCTTGCCTCGTCGCACCTTGAAACACTTGTGTATAGGCACGTTATAAATGCCCTATGATATCACCTCTCCTTCTGTACTGCCAATGTTTGCTTGAACGGCTTATCTGCAACTTTTATAACTGTACAGTTTACCTTCATAGATTGTTAACTTTTACTAGTCCTCACTACCAACTCTTGTTGTACTTTAACAAATAAACCACTTCTTATTCATACATCAACTTGTTCATATTTCATAGACATATCCTCAATGGCGCGCACACACAGTGTACATTCACTATGTTAGATCACAGTAACCACATTGTTGAAACTCTGATAGATGTGGTATGCCATTTTTGTTTTTGAGTTTAATATGAAATAAATTTCCAATGACCCACCCATTGATGCCTGAATGAGCAAAGTACAGTTTCTTTGTCCCAAGACATGCAACATTTAACACTGCTCCATCCACACTACTTTTTGTCAAGAAAAACATTTGTTCAATCCACCTGTCTGGCCACACATTCACACTCGACCTGGAGCCACCCTCCAACTGAGCAAATCGCTTCCCATCTTGGCTACGTGTTTGGGAGCCAAAGACTGAGATTTTAAGTACTAGTGGTCCTTATTTTGATTTCGACTCATTCTGCCCATCTCCGTCATGACCCTTTCCACATCTGCGAGCAAAGTAAAAGCCTAGGAGTCCTTATTGATCAAGAGTTGTCCCTGGAGCCAGAAATAAACCAAGTAACCAAGGTGAGGTTTTATCATTTGCCCAGTCTAACTCACCCATACTGGGTCCAGGCTGTTCTTCTCCTAGTTATTTCCCACCTGGACTATGACAATGTGATCTATCTCAGTATTCCTTGGTGTCTCATGAAGACTCCACTGCCTACAAAATCTAGCAGCCCACACATTAACCAAAAAGTCCAATGAAGGCTCATATTGAACCAGCAATTTGAGCACTGCATTGACTGCCTTTCGAGAAACAAGTGCAATGTAAGGTATTTGGAAATGTTAATCAGGGCTTCTATGATGAGGGTCCACTATAACAATCTGAATATCTTCAAGAGTATTGTTCATGTTAAGGTCCTCCTCAGAAAATCATATACCGATTACATGGTTTCACAAGTCCTATTCAGTCGGTCTAATGAGATATGGTTGGATTGCTACCCTCAGAAAGGTCTTCAAATCCAACTCATTCAGTAGGACAGTTGATAAAATTGTTAGCCCTATTAGCGTTACGGTTTAAAGCCATAAAATGCTGTTTGATCACGGTTAATAAAACATGTAAACGTTTCATGCGATAATGGACAATGGTGAACAATTTTCTTAATAGGTTAGGCATGCCTACGGTTAAGAATTGTCCTCATAAATGTTACTTTCTAGTGCATAGTGGCCATTTCCATATGCACCACCTCTTCCCATTTTGGAGAGTACACATAAGTAGAAAGAACCAACAAGAATCTATCCCAGGCCCTTACTAATTCTTTGGGGTCCTTAGATCCATGACTACTTTGTGCCAAACCAGACTTGGAAACTCCATAGATATCGAGAGTTTAGATTGGTTGAGTAACAAATCGCACCAATCACTTTCACCACCAACTGTACCATCCATTTTAGGCACTCAGTATTTTTCATGTATCCTGCACTTAAACTCATATTGGGGTGCCCTTCAAGGGCAATGCCCACAAATCTAGGATGCAAACTCACAGGAGGATAAAATGCCCTCTTTACACACTCCGGACAGTTCTGAGCCTCATGAAAATTTCCATTAGCTATCCAATCTTTGTCTCGTACACTTGTTGACTGGGATTCTACCTCCAACCTAGGGGGTTGTCCATAAGAGCAATGATGGGTATCTACTATGAACACATCCCATTTCCTTTTTAACATGTGTACAAATATCTTCACAGCCAGAACGATACAAGGAGATCCAGAGTACATCAATGTATCTCGCTCTATCCCATTGAATATCAGCTTATACCGTGGCCCTCCCACCATGAACTAATAACATCTCTTCATTGTCATGGTCTCCCCTCTACAATCCTTCCCAGCATATCATCCCCTTCTGCATTCGCTTCCAGATATGTAAGTAAAGTGACCCCTCAATCAGGATTTCTTGCATTCCAAACTCACTGCGTGGCATTCTCCATTACAGCTGGCATAGCTTGATCAACCCCACTTCCTGCACTGGGCCCGGTATGTTTCCAGTTGACAGGCTTTAGAAAAATGTCAACTGGAAAGGAGGCATGGCTAAGGGCCCTTATGACAACTTCTTAGGAAAGTCGCAGTCAAGAGGAAAAGGAGTTGGGATGAGAGAAGCTAAACATTAGCCTGCACAGAGACAGAGCACCAGCCAAAGACTGAGCGGCAGAGAGCGAGAGCAGAAGCATGTGTGAGAAAGAAAACACAGAAGAAAGAAAATCAAAAAAGAACGCAAGAGAATGAGAGAGCGTGACAGAAGGAGAGAAAAAGAAGGGTAGAGAAGAGGAGACAGGTCCAGGGGGAGGAGAGTGAGAAAAAGGTTGCAAGACTCATTAGGAGGAAAGCACATCAGGGCAATCACATAGGAAGTCAATGAGGGAGGTAAACGAGGCTATGGCATATAGACGTCTCTATAGTAGGGCTAGTATAAACAGTGCAGGTCACCTGGCTTTAGAGAAAATATACTGCCATAAGATCTGGTAGAGTAGGGAGCCCCTTTCAAGGGGTAGGGACAGATTCTAGGGACTAGCCCTAGTGTCCAAGTCCCAAATCCCGGTTTCTTTTATTTATTTTTTATAATAAAAGTGAAAAACCTATTCCTTTCATTTTGTGACTCATTGTAAACATGGTCACATGATCATTGTTGCTCATGCTTTAGGGTTTCATTTTCCCTATTTCCCTAAATGTTGGGAGTTCAGTTGTTCATTTTGGTCTCCCTTACGTTTCCTGCTATCCTTGAACTAGTTTCCTTTTCAGCCCACATAACACTTTCCAGCTGCCACACTGGGCAGGGGTCACAATTTGGGACAATACAGTGTTGCAGATGGCATACAGAAGACTTCAGCTCTCAGAGGGTTCAAGGTCTTTTTTTTAATTTTTGGCAGGGCTGTAGGGCCATCTCTCTCTCTTGTTCTGAAAAGCACCAACTTCCCTAAGAGAGATGTCCTTACTCACCAGGTTAGTATATACAGATTTCACCAGACTGTCTAAGTTCTTATTTAGGCTAAGTGTGTAGCCCTAAAGACTGACTGCTTCCCTATCCAAACTTCTTCACAGACTTCCTAAAATAACGTATCAATTGGTTGGTGATCAGAAGGGGTTACTGGGATGTGCCATACAGGCCAAATTCTTTCACACCCCACTACTCCTCTTCTGCTTATCACTGCCTAATGGTCTTCCCTACTACTCTCATTCCAACTCCATCCACCTTCTTCCATTTAATCCCTTTGACTTCCTCCTGTGTCCCTCTGATGTCTCTCCCCCTAAGCCCTGCCTTCATCCACCATTTCATGTCACAGCTATGACCTCCACAATACCATACCCTCCTCTATACTATCGGTTTCCTCCTCTGCAACAACCACCCACCCCACCACCTTCTCAGACACGCTTTCCACACACACAGACCCACACTTAAAATACACTCTTATCTATTATATATCCACCCTTGTTACTGTTTCATGCACAGTCACAATGCAGTAACACTTGCACTCAATAAAATATACCCAACACTATGCATACCATTTCCTCCTCCTGCTGGCCTCTTGGTCTGCCACCACCTCCTAATCGGACCTCACCCGACAACCAACCACTTTTTGCTGTCCTTTTTAGGTTTCCCTCTCCTCCTGCCACTTTATAACTTCCTATGGCCAATCTGGCCTGGTCTTCTCAGCCTGTGCGGGGTTATAAGCAGAAAAGATGTTAAATTGCGGTTTACGTCCCACTACTTTTATCTAGGCAGGCCCGCCTCAAAATAGTGATGGACCCCATGCTGCATTGCACAAATGAGGCTTCTCAGAGATGACAAAACTTTTTTTGCCCCATGCGAACAAATCCCACAGGAAAACAAATCGCTCAAAAAAATTATTGGAGAGAAGGAGATGGCAGACTACAGGGCGACTATGGGGAGGGTGAAAGACGATTAATTGGTTAGTTTAAAAGTTGAAGGAGGGCGATGTCAGTCCAATTACGTTAATCTTTCAGCAGGAAAAGCCAGGTTCCTGTGGGAATGTCGCCAATATTGTGTGAGTTGAAAGTGTGCCACAGGATTAAAAATTGAAAAAAAGATTTTAGGAGAGTGGCAGGGAGCAGTTTGAATCAGGGTTGAAGTTGGGAGACCAAAAAGGGTGGTTTATGCATTATGGAACTGGCATGAGGTTGGGGTGTGGGGAGGGGCTGGGAAGATATTATTTTATGGCATTTGTCTTTCCGTACTAACCGAAACAGGTTGTGTTCAGCGACAATCACTCTAATGGAAATCAAATGTGCACAGTATTAAAACGAAAATTTCACGTGGAGAAATCTTTCAAATCTGGCAAACTGAATGATAAAGTTACAAATGACCTTGGGTTTCAGTTCCTCAAGCTTTCCCAATGCTTAAGAAATGGTGCAAGTGTCAATTAAAATATACAGTTTCAACATTTCAAGGAATAGAAAAGAGATTTTGGTTTCAGTTTCTACTGTCAGGTTAGCACATTTATTGGAGACAGATGAAATACTGAATCGGAGCATGGAATAAAAACAGCCTGGTAAAGTGATAGGAGTCTTTAAATTGGATAAACAAATGCATGGTTGTCATCCCATCTTCCCCACCACAGACTAACACACCCACGCCTTTTACTCACATTACAACTAGAAGTATTTTGGGATGGTCTTACTGGCAGGGCAACTCCTTTTGTTCTGGTCTCCCACTCCAGGGAGCTTGGTTTGACCCTACAAGGGATCATTCACTTCCAATGAGAAGCCTATAATGCAACTAGCAGAGGGGCAGATCTTGCCCCAAACAGTCAGACCCACTGTTCCATGAAAATCTGCCTTGGATGCCATCTATCGTCACCTCACTTGGAGGACTTTGGAACGGAGCGCACTCCCAATTAGCGGTCCAGTGAATTCGTCTGGGCTTCATCAAAGTCCATATACAAAATAAAGGAGCTGCAGACCCCTTACTTATAAAAGGGAAAGGGTCACAGGGGATTGGACAAAAGCAAGCCTGCTCGAATGGCTCCAATCTCTGTTGCTCTAACAAGCAATACTTGCCTTACTACATCATATCCAGGGTGCTTTTTCCTGCAGGAAACTAAGGGGACAGGAAGGAATGTAGCTCCAAACAGGATATAGGCACCCTGTCTCGGGCTTCTCTAACTCTGCCCCTTTCCCAAGCCTGCTGCCTTCACAAGTACTCTCCAGTGAAGTACCATGGTGTATTGTGAGTGGCCCTTTGAATCAAGAGTTCCCAGAATATCCCCTGCCGAGAGCTCCTATGCCACAGGAGATGTGACCCCTTTTCCCAGTAAATCAAAACAAGTAGCATCCTGCCTATTGCCTCAGTTGCTAAAGTGGAGACAGCCAGACTGCCATCAATACATATTGCTGGTCTGGTCTCACAGAGCTGACACTCGCACACTATCAACTTGTTGCGGCTCTCGTACTTGGGTGCCCTTTTAGGTCACCATATCATAACCAGGTGTGGTTTCATTTTCGAGATTAGCCTGCCATCACAAGGCTTGCAAAATCTACTAGTCCACCCGTATTGGTGAGGAGACTTTATGAAGGACGAATATCAGTTGCATGGTACTTGACCTTGTTCGAGAATATTGGGGTGTTTGGAACTTATTTGACATTTAAAAATGGCAGATAAAAGTTTCACAGTGCATGGCTTGCCTTTGGGTGGCATCATTGCACCAAAGATTAAAGTGTGCGCTATGATTTTTGGCATGGGACGTAATTTATATAGTGGTTTTTATTTATTTTTTAAATTAAAACTAAAAGCCAGGGCTTTCACACCCTCACCACGCCACGTGGTAATCCAGCACAGCAAGTACCCACACAAACGAGAGGGAAACTGGCTCAGGCCCAAATAAGTTAAACGGAAGAGGCAAATGGATGTTTAAGGACGCGTCAAATGGCTATTCCCTGCCATGTACAACTTCATAATGAAAGGTGAAGTAAACTTTGAATCGTTGATGGAATTCAGTAACAAGATTGTCCAATATAGCTTAATCCAAATGTTAGTCTTCTGCACTTTCTGGGGGCTCTTGATGTGGTCTATGGGAATCCAATGGTTACATGTATAGGGAAAAGGGCAACCTGCAGTTACGCTGGGCACCAACCATGGGATACAGAATTGCTAACATGACAGGCAGAATGTGCTGTAGCAATTTCAGCTGGATAAAAGAGTGGTTTTAATACTATGTCAGACCCATGTCAGCAATAAAGAAATTCAAATATTTGTCCATTTTTTCTGTGGGCCTTGCCAAACAAGTACCATGATCTTTGCTTAATACATTTTAGCTCCAGACCACTTGTGCACATCTAATCCAGACCTCCTTAGCAAAATTGTAAATTAATATTAAACTAGACTCCTGTAACTATATACATACACAGACACGTGCACCATTAATGGGGCCAAAGAAAGAACAAGAGAAATATTTCACTGATATTACGCAACAGAAGTGGAGGCAAATCATGCCAGTTGTCGAATGATGCCTACCTTTCAATTTCTTCACACTATGGAATCACCCTCTCAAGATGTTCAGAAAAATACTTTAAAAACATGTTCCAATCAACCTATGGAATTAACTTTTTTTTATGGTCTTGGATGCACTTCTCTAGCTACAGATTCATAATTAATACAGGGGAGCAATGCTGTGCTCCCATAAAAGGCCTTCAAGGATAGTGATATAGCCTTCCACTGCAAATACTGTTCCCAACTAGTCAGGAATAAACTGAACCACTTGATACACCAGTTACAGAATTAGTGTCTTGTGGTCCATCATATCCAAGGCGGCCATCAGCATGAAGCAGGTGTGAACAGAGATCATGAGTCAAGCTGGAACAATTCATCCCTATAAAGCGACCAAAGACGAGTTTCTTCCAATATCTGGGAGGGAAAACAGGACTGCAGAGAAACCAGCAGCCAATGCTTTACGACACTTGAATGCTTCATTTTAAAAAAATCTGGAAAACCACGATAGGCCAGAAATTGGTTCACATTAGCCAACCTGAAGCACCCACAGCTCTACTTTAAGCAGACGAACTTTTAAGAAATCTGAGATCACTCCTAATATGGTAGCACAATGTGATCTACACTGCATTGCACACAGTAATAGTAATGCACAGTCCAACCTTAACTGTTTTCTTTATGAGACTACAGGACTAGTATGATCAACTTTCCACAAGTTCATCATGAAAGAATGTCGTGTGAAACTATCCAGAAGCAGCAGAGCATTAGGAGGTGTGGGAAGAAGCATGATTAGTAGTCGAGGGAAGGCATGGATCTCCATCTCATCCTTGTTAAATAATTCTAACTTCCAAATCTTCAATTCTACCCATCAGTAGTCTTAACTATCTATCTTAGGTCTGCTTTGAGCTCCACAATCATTTGTCTTTGGATTGATTTGATCCATCAATCTTGCCTATATATCCTTCATTACTCCCTGTGCATCAAGCCATCCACCTGCCCACTATACAGTTCCATCCTTCCCATATAATGTAACCATACAATCTCTGTGTATCCCAGTTCGACAAACTCCAGTGCACATAGAAACAGAGAGCATCAAGCAAATAAGTTGTAAGTTGAAAACACTTTAGGGCCGATACTCCGGTAGCCCAGCGCGGTGGAAGTAAAAATAAAACATATGTTTTGCCGGTGGGTGCCTGGGGACATGAGAGGGAACCACAATCTGCTGCCTTTCTCCAGCCACAAAAGTAATTGTGTGCAAGTGTTTTAAAGATTATCTTACATGACATTGCCGCTTTATACTTTAACTCCTCCACCTTTGTCAAAACCTTTCATCGGACCAAGCAAGTGGTGTGCAGGCGGGGAGAGGTGCCTTATAACCAACAGGGCTGTCTCCTTTGTCCCACTGCCATCTGGCTTCTCTTCCCCTCTCCTTGCCATCCTTCACTGGATATCTCTTGGCTGTCTTATACTTAACTTTTCAAATACCAGTCATCTACCTTGCAGACTAATGCCCTTCCCCCCTCGATTGTCACGGGGCCTTCCCCATTCTGTCCTGCTGTTTAAAGAGGAATAGATAAGACATCATTTCATTTCAGAATGTCACCTCATAGTATAACAAATATTTTAGGATTGGCTTTAAAAAGGCAGGTAAAATAAAGTACCTTCAATGAGATGAGCAAATGGATTCCTATATTATACCATGTGAGGATCTATTATATTATGTTTAAGCTTAGGTAGCCAAGATAGTATTGTGATACATGCTTTAGGGTAGTACCACCTGCAATACTTGAACCGGCAATGGTAGTGCTTAGAACTGCAGCAGTATACCCAAAGCGCTTTAGTACGCAAAATAGCATCTAAAAGGCCTATATTAGCTTTGAAGTGAAAAGCAGCTACATAACAGCGAATTTTAGAAGCAATGTCTCAGACACAAAGGGGAGTGTTTTGTTGAGTTATTCATTCATGTAACCATTTAGCATAGCAATGCGCTAAATAGCTTCACCACATCATATCATACACGCATGTATGCATGCATTCATGCATGCATGTTCACATGTGTAGTTGTATTGAGCAGTCCAGTACATTCATCCCTATACAAACTTAAGGTCATAATGAGTAGGCCGTGGGACCAGGTGCACTCCCATTTTCTATTTAGCAAAACATACCGCAACTCGCTTGGGGAGCCAAGAAGAAACACCTTGTGATGTTGAAACCTTGGGGAGGGACATTCAGGGCATAGAAAAGTCCTCCCGGAGACCTTACTGATAATTCAACTTTGTGATTCTGCCGATTAATAAGCCGAAAAGCCTAGAAGACGCCCACCATCCCTCCCCAACCCTGCAGTAAGGTCTCAGCTACTTCGCCCAACCAGGCAACATGCTCAACAACCCCAAAATCTGGAGAAAGCCGGGACTGACCGACTACTCCCGGCTCCTCCGCACAACACAGCACAGCACTGCTACATAGACAGTCAAACCAACAGAGAGCTGGCAAGAAAGGACGTAGCAATGTGCTCATGTACGCGCTTACACTGTCGAACCGCAATGAAAGGATCCACCACTTGTATTTATTTTATTTGTATAGCGCGTCGAGCCCAGGAGCAACTGAGCGCTGTTCTTATATATTATACAGTTATACAATTTATCAGCTATTTATAAATAGTGATATTACAGGTTAATAGTCATAGCAATGGACAAAATACACATGAAAAATACTAAAATAGGGATCATAAATCGATACAAATAATGGCATAAAATATACAGACATATGCAATGGTGATCAAGGTAATGTGTGATATGGGTAAGGTTGTGATCCTGGTTTAATAGCCAGGTTTTGACCTTATTACAGAAGACCATGAAGCAAGGTTCTGCCCTTATGGAAATGGGGAGTGTGTTCCATTTGTTTTGCCGCCAAGACTGGGAAGCTGACCCCGCCTTCTCGTTGTTGGTTAAAATCGAGGTATGGTGACGCAATGTGACTGCGCAGATCTGCTAGGTCGCACTTTTTTATGTTGTGATATAGTGGTATAAAGGTGCCTGGTTGTGGAGGCATGTGTGTGTTATTGAGAGTGATTTGAAGTCTATCCTTTGCTTGATATTCAGCCATTTTAAGTTATGTCTAGCTGTTGTAATATGATGTTTCCTAGGGATGTTGTAAGCTGCTCTGACTGCATTATTTTGCATGACTTGCATTTTGTTAATATTGTATTGAGATGTTCCTAGGTAGAGCGCGTTACAATAGTCTAGCTTCGATAGTACTAAGGCTCCTGCCACTGAGATACAGTTGGTAGAGGATAGGTACGGGCGACAGGCTGTAATAAGCTTACGTGTGTATGATGTAGCTGAGGCTAAGGCATTAGTTTGACTCGTGAGGGACAGTGTTCAATCAAGGTAAATGCCAAGTGTTTTCACATCGTCGGCTACTTTAATAATGTTACCGCCAATATTAAATGCTTTGAATGAAGGGTCTAACATTCAGTTTAGTTGGAGAGCCAAGTAGGAGTATTTTTTGTATTTGTATCGCGCGCCAAACCCTGGGGTAACTGGGCGCTTGAGAAATATAAAGGTTACAGTCATAGACAGGCATACAGGATATCATCAACAGTTAGACCCTGGTTACAGGTGGGTCAAGCAGAAAGACACAGGAAGGAAAGTGTGATAATGCGCTGCAGAGGCAAAGGCCAAGGCAGCTGGGCTGATTCGGAAGCGAGAGCATCTTACTGGAGGAGGCTTGTTGCTCAGCCAGTTTTTTATACTGGCTTTAAAAGTAAGGAATGAGGGTTCGTGTCTGAGGGGGATGGGTAAAGAGTTCCAACGTTTGGGAACTTGAACAGGGAAGCTGGCTCCCCCTGCTGTTTTTAGATAGATTGTAGTTCGGTTTTGTCGCCGTTTAGACATAAAACATGCTTGGCCATCCATATTTGTATAGTGCTGTATATGTCATTCAACTTTTTACTATCTACAACGTAGTCACCGGTGATGGGTATGAGTACCCGAGTGTCATCCGCATAATTAGTAAACGCGACAACCAGGTAATCAAGTAAATCAAATAGGGGCTTGGTGAATACGTTGTAGAGTGTAGGGTACACACAGGAACCCTGTGGACTCTGCAGGAGACTGCACCCACTGCATCAGCTTCTCTCACACCAAAGACCGGCATGGATCTATTGCCAAGGAATGATTTAATCCAAGCGTTAGCTGGATTAGAGAAATGAGCTGCTGATGACAAATGTTTACATCAGATTTCATGGTTCACCAGACCAAATGACGCAGATAAATCAAGTAGTAAGAGAAGGGCAGACTTTCCTTTATCTTGTAAGGCTTGCATTTGTGTCTTTAAATCTATGAGTGCAGTTTCCGTCCCGTGTCTTGGTCTAAAGCCTGATTGTCTTAAACCCAGTAAATGATTAGTTTCTAAATATTGCTGTATTTGGAGGTATGCTCCACGGTCCAGTATCTTCAGCAAGAAGGGGGGGGGGGTTGTTGTAATGGGTCTATAATTAGACGGGTTGTTAGGATCTAATGTAGGTCTCTTCAAATTAAGTACAATACTTGATTCAAAAGATGCATTAATGAATGTGGTGATAAAAGGGAGCAGGTGCAGTGGTAGCTTCCTTAATAATAGTAGCTGGGCAAACATCACCCTTACAGTTGGATGGTTTGAGTATGATTAACTCTACTTCTTTGATAGATAGTGGTTTGAAGTTGAATTGTGGCAGGAAAGGATTAAGTGTAGGTGGCGGGTTCTGTGGTAAGACATTATCTATAAGATCTTATAGATATTTTATTAAGAGTCATTTTATCTTCTAAGGCATTCAGTGCACCATAGGGTGTCCTTGGTACAGGAGTCGGGTGTGGGAGCAGGCGATTCCAGTTCTTTGAGGATGTTGAACAATTCCTTTGTGCTGGAGTTGGCTTTCACTATTCGGTCGTTGTAGTTATCTTTTTTAGCCTGGAAAATGTCTGTTTGTAGTTGAATGAGGCTGCTGTGAAGAGATCTTTGTTTTGTTTAGAGGGGGATTTTTTCCAGGTAGTTTCCGTAGAATGTTTCTCTTTCCTAAGAAACTTTAGGTGTGGCGTGTACCATTTGTTAATATGAGCACTGGGTTTCGATTTCTGTGATTTTAGTGGGGCTATTTTATTAATGAAAATAATGATAGTCTTGTTATATAGATTGGGGGCGTGGCTAAGCGAGTCATGGAGTAGACGTGTTCTCCGGGAGGTTCCTGCAGATCCGGGATTGATCCGAACCAGAAACGCGTTAAAAGTTGCCTGCAATCCCCGAAATTGGAAGCAGGCGTGTGGGAAGGCATACGGCACACCGCATGTGAAGCGTGCTCATAATGGGCATGAAGATCGCATAAAACGGGGCTTTCCAAGAAACGAGGACTCGCAGCTGACGAGATCAAAATGGCGGATCGCCACAACAAAGATCTGACAACGCAATGTCCGCCGTCTTATTACTCTCCCCAGAACCAAGATGCGGTCAAGCTGAAGGCGGGAGACGCACTTCACGACACATTAAGGAGCGGAGGCCCAATGTCTGGAGGTCAGATCCAAGCATTCGTGGGGACGGCATTTGTGAATAAAGAAGGGCCCGACGGGTGAGTGGCGGCTGAATCGGACGATTGTGCCACACCCTTGTCCAGGAGCCATCGGAGGGCGGGAGCCGGGTGTGCCCCTGCAGAGTAGAAAAGAAGTCACAAGTCCCCAGTCAGCCCGCGCGCAGACTGCCCCCCACCGCCTGTAGCAGCTGCAAGCGGATGAGACGCTGGGAAGCCAGAAGGATACACTGTCACACAGGACATTGTTCCTCTGAAGCTAGAAGGCACACGGGAGGGGCGGTGAGCAGGGAGCCCGAACAGCAACCAGGAAGTACTATTGAGGCACACGCAATAGATTAACTCGGCCAAGATACACTGTAGTGGTCATAAAAGGATACATGAACGGTGGAACTCACAACACTAGCTGGGGCGACGACAAAGGACACTGGAGGCCTGCTGTGCTGGGGGGATATAAGTGCTGGGGTGAGGCCGGTATGTGACTGCGGCTTTCTGGTGGTGAACACAAAATATTGGTGCACAACACCGGCCCTGGGAGGTGCCCAGTTGCCCATATGAGAACTGCACCAGTAACCTCATTGGCACACAAGATCAGGGGAAGCCCTCGCGGTCTGTCGGACCAATCCCGGTCTGCTGACCCCTTTAACTCGTCCATTCCACCTCTTGGGGCGGACTGCTCCTGGATGCAGGGGAACCAAGCCCCCACCCCCCACCCCAAAGTCAAACAGAAGCAGTGAACTGCAGTGGATGCCACCTGCACAGTGAATAAGGATCTTAGTAACAGGAGTGAGCCCTACCTAGGGGCAGCACTTGACCAGCAGCCCCTACACAAACAAGATGGCATCTAAACTACCCAAAAGTAAAGGAAAGCAGTCTACCCTGGAGGACTTTGCCAAAACACCACAGGTGATATCAGGGGCCAGCAGAACAGGGCAGGACACACAAGAAAGCGAGCAGACGCCGCCCAACGATCAGCAGATACTGGACGCTATTGCAGAGCTGAAAGGATCATGGAAAGTAAAATGAGCACTGCCATCTCGGATCCAAGAGCAGCGCTGGAATCTAAAATAGATGCAGTGAGCATAGATGTGAATTTGCTGCGACAGGATGTACGGGTGTTGGCCGAGCGCACGGGTCCCCTTGAAAAGGAGGTGAAAGCTAACACAAGCACATGCACGACCAATGAGAGTGACATCCATGTGCTACAACAGCAGATGTGCAATCTGGAGGAGAGAGACGAAGAGGCGGAAGGGCAAGCCCGCAGGAACAACGTGTGCATTGTGGGGCTTCCGGAAGGTGAAGAAGGATCTGATCCAATGAATTATGTGGAGAACATGCTGCTGCAGGAGATACCGGGTGGAGCTCTGAGCCACAGATTTGCAGTGGAGAGAGCGCACAGGGCCATGTGCAGGAGACCACCGCCGGGGGCCCCGCCGCGACCCATCATTGCCAAGATCCCGAACTACAAAGACAGGACGAAGGTCCTAGAGCATTTCCGTGAAGGGGGAACCATAAGCAGAGCATCAGCCTCCATCACTGCGCATCCTGACTACACTCTCATGGTGCAGAGACAACGCATGAACTATGTTGCATTGAAAAGAAGGTTGCGCAAAGTGGGCTACAGGTATATGCTACTGTATCCAGCAAAAATGAAGGTGCTCCATGGGAATAAAGCGCTTTTTTTTTTTAATCACCAGAGGATGTGACCGCTTGGCTGGATTCAAAGAATTGCCCGACGGGAGTGGAAGGCCAGAAAGATAAGGCGACAAAAAAGTGAGCCGGAGCCTGGCCACAACAGTGCGGACGCACAAGCGGATGATATGAGAGATAAGTAAAGCTTGTATAGTGACATTGGGACTGGAATATAGAGGATTGCATTAAAAATTGATAGGCATGCTATATGATCCGTAACTAAGTGCTGTTAGCGCTTAGCAGGAAGCAACACCAGGTGACATGCTACCATCCCCCTACAGGTAGCTTAGTTGGGACAACTGCTAGAGCGGTATCCCCCTGATGAGTACCGAATATCAGTTGTACCGAGAGAAGGGCTAGATGCAGGGTAGCCCAAGATCCAGAGATGGAGCTAGGCAACAGTTTGGGGAAGTTAGAGGGGGGCGACGGTTGGAAGTTGGGGAGTTGGGAACAGTTGGGGACTGGGATGGATGGGGTGGGGGCAGAGTTGGGGAGTTTTAAATGAAAATAGTTAGAGAGTGAGCTTATATCCACACAAAAGCATACAGGGGGCTCAGGACAAGGAGGGACGGAGATGGGACGGGATATGGATGAAGATGGGAGACCTTAGAATAGTGACCTGGAACGTCAGGGGACTCAATAACTATTTGAAAAGGAACAAGGTCATGATGTACCTGAGAAGGCAAAAGGTAGACATCGCCCTACTACAAGAAACCCACCTCACCAAAGAGAAACAAGGAGGTAATAAAGAAAAAATGCAGGGGAACCACCATTGGGGCAACATATTCAGCAAATGCCAGGGGAGTAATCACCTGGGTAGCGCCACACGTACCCTTCCAGCTGTTGCAGGCCAAAGTGGAGCAGGACAGGAGGATGGTGGTGGTGGTGATGCGAGGCATGTTAGAAAACAGAGCTATGCATCATCAACAAATACGCCGCTAACCAGGACACAGTAAACTATGTCAAGACATTATATAGCAAAATTAGCCCCCACCTGGGAGGCGCGGTCATATGGGGAGGGGACTTCAACTGCATGTTAAATCACAAAATGGACAGATCAGACACAAAACTAGACAGACCTACCCCCGCAGCCAAAACCCTACAGGCCCTGCTGGGAGATTTTCAGCTGGAGGACGTATGGAGGCAGCAACACCCTAACGATGGGCAATATTCACACCATGCTGCCCCACAAAAGCTATACACGAGACTGAACTACATGTTCGCCACTCCGGAACTCATCAGGGAAATCTTGAGTTCAGAATATAAAAGCAAGAATACCATCAGACCATTCCCCCTTGATTCTGGCGTGGCGACACCAGCATCCCCCCCCCCCCAGAGCCAGAATTCCAACGTGGAGGCTCAGAGTCAACGCCCTGAAAGATAGCGCATTCCAGGAGGGCCTAAGGGGAGAGGGGGGCCTAAGGGGAGAGATAATCGAATATTTTGAAAATAACATTGGCAGTGTAGAGTCAGAGGGCACTCTATGCGACGCTTTCAAGGTAGTGTTGAGGGGAGCGGCCATATCCAAGTCCAAGGGGCTTCAAGGGGGCATAACACAAGAATTACAAGAGACCGAAAGGAAGATGGAAGCAATCATGAAAAGAGGGGACACGTCACAGGAGTAAGCTGAGACTATGAGCCAATTACAACATGAAAGTAGCGGGGTCTGGGAAAGATAACGCAACTTCAATTATAAAAATACATTGAAAGGCAATATGCGGGACGGGACAAACCGGGGAGGCTGCTAGCATGGCTATATAAGAACGAGACACCCAGATCAGCGATCAGATAGGTAAAGGCGAAAACAGGCCAACTATGGGTCACCCAGGAAAGCGTAAACGAGGGATTCCTTAAATTCTACCAACACCTATATGAGGACGCTGGGGAGATAGAGCAGGAGATTCACGAGACGTTAGAGGATATAGGATTACCTAAACTGAGCGCAGAAGATAGGGAGAACCTGGATGCCCCAATCACAATAGAGGAACTAGAGACAGTGATCAAACACTTGCCCACCAGCAAAGCCCCTGGGGCAGGCTGGCTCCCTAGCGAATTCTACAGAATATACAGACAGGAGGTGCTCCCTCCCATTGCTAGCAATGCTAAAAGAGGTCTTCGGGAAGGGGAGCTTGCCGGAATCCCTGAGGGAGGCAATAATCAGTCCGCTCCTCAAACCCAATAAGCCAAGCACGGAATGTGGGTCGTACAGACCGCTATCCATGCTAAACCAGGATAGTAAAATTCTTACGGCTGTGAGGGTGAATAGACTTAAACGGATAATAAATAAACTCACACACCCAGACCAGACTGGATATGTCCCAGGCAGAAGTATATCTGATAACCATAGAAGGCTCCACCACATAATAGAACAGGCAGAAGGCGACCCATGTGAAATATCAATAGTCTCGCTAGACGCGGTGAAAGCCTTCGACTCTGTAAGATGGCCTTGGCTGATGGCGGCCTTGAAGGAATATGGGATGGGGCCTGGGTATCGGAGGTGGGTGAAATTGGTGTACAGCTCCCCACTAGCTAGAGTCAAAACGGGAGCCATCATCTCAGACAAATGGCAACTCAGCAGAGGTACTAGACAGGGCTGCCCATGGTCCCCTATGCTGTACATCCTAGCACTTGAACCTCTAGTGATCTATCTAAGACAGCAATATGATGAGATAGGGGTTCACACTAAAGGGGGCCTGCACTTGATATCACTGTATGCAGACGATATGCTGCTGTAACTGCGGTACCCAGAGAAAAACTTACAATACATTTTGGAGATGAGAGTGTTACGCGACACTCTCCGGCATAGCGGTTAACCCCAAAAAATCATGCATGTTTCCCTTAGGAAGATAGAAAGGAGTCCCACAGGACAACATACCGACCTTGCAAATAGCATGGGAGACCACGTTTCGATACCTGGGAATTAACATATTTCACACGATAGAAGACGAACACAAATATAATATGGAAAAAGCAATAGAAAAACATCAAGATCAGCATGGGGTTCTGGACGAAGCTCCCCCTAGCCATGGTGGGGAGGGCCGCTTTGCTGAAGATAGTGGTCTTGTCCAGGATACTATATTTTTTCATAAACATCCCCACACGTTGCCTAGACGCTTTTTTATTAAACTTCAGAGTCTATGCAGAGGTTTCCTTTGGCATAACACCAGAAATAGAATTGCCTTATGGAAATTACAGAACACATATGATAGAGGGGGCATAAACTTGCCGAACTTTGAGATATACCATCTGGCTGGGCAGTTACAATATGTCGTTAGGTGGCTGTCAGAAGACACGACGGCGGAATCCAGACTGTTAAGGGACGAATATGACCCGTATTTTTGGAAATAACTAATATGGCTACCCCAATCAGAGCTAAAAGGGCGATAGAGATTGCTGGAATTAGGCTGGAAGACATGGCACAAGGCGTGCCGAGCTATGGGTAACCCGACCCCATGCTCCTCGCAGGCACCACTTGTGACGCTACGCGGGGTGGATGAGCAACTAAGAAAGACGATCCCGAAACATTGGGAGCAGGTAGGCTTGGCAACTCTGGGAGACATATGACAAGAGGGGAAGGCATTGGATTTCCAAACAATAGTTTATGAAACCGGGCTACACCCGGGGCAATACATTACTTACACCAGAGTGGTCAAACGGGTGAAGGAGACGTGGTCCCAAATAGTGGTAGCAGAACAACTTGACACGGCAATAGAAACGATATACGATATCTCGGAAGGAGGGCATGAAGTATCCTGGATCTACCACCTGGTGATGTCTAGAGTGGGTAAGGAGGTGTCCCAGTTGAGACTGGACTGGGAGGAGGAGGCAGGAGCACCCATGCAAGACTGGCAATGGGAAAGGACACAGAGATCATAAAAAGGTGTCCAGGAATGCAAGACTGCAACAGATTCAGCTGTACATAACCCATAGGGCATATATGACCCCCCCCCCCACCGGAAGATTGCCAGATTCAGGAGCACAGAAGTACAAACTTCTTGTAGAAGTTGTGTGGGCATGCATGGTAAGGGGATTGACCAGACCACGCAACTTGAAACACGCGAGCAAACTCAAGGACCTGGCCTACCTTCTGGCTAAACATAGAATTGCTATGAGTTGGAAAACACGCCACAGACCCAGAATAGAGCTATGGTGGCATGATCTCTTGAAATGGGCCAAGGCTGAAACAGTAGTATGGTATGAAGCAGCCAGCATAGGGGAGAAACACGAAGTGGGACCTCTGGTAGCATGGAGACAACTGGTGGCTATTTAGTTGGGACCCACCCAATCCAGCCCAAGCAAACATGACACGCCCGAGAGTGGCGAAGGGGAAGAGCCCCCAGAGACATGACATCTGGAGATCATGGGAGAAAGCTCGAGTTAAGGGGGGGGTGACAGTAATAAAAATATGCAAACATATACTAAAAAGCTGGTTACCGAAACTGTCAGGAGTGTTGGTTGATATTTGATTGTTGTACAAACCAATAAAAATGGTTTGCAAAAAAAAAAAAAAAAGTCTGTTATATAGATTTACAAGATATGATGGATCCGAGTGGATGGCCGTGGGAGGAGTTATGGGTCGTAGTAGCGGTAGCAAGTTTTCTAATGCAAGATTACGTTTACTTCTTGTCATAGAGGCAGGGGCTTGGGATTGTGAAGATTGCGGTCTCGTTTCATATATGGAGAAGGTGATTAAATGATGGTCAGTCCATGCGCAAGGTGTGTCGGCTATTACCTTAATGCTGCAATTGAGGTCTGCCAGCCAGTCGAGTGTGCACCCTTTGTTGCGAGTTGGACTAGTAATGCGGTGAATGAACCCCAGACTGGAGATGGTGTCCTTAAGGGAAGATGCTTTAGGGTTGTTAAGCCCCAGGTTAAAATCTCCTAGAATTATGATTTGGGACTTACATTTTGTGTTAGCCGATAAAAGGTTAGAGATGTCATCTCCAAAAGGTAGTGGTGGTAACGGGGGGTTCAGTCGGTAAATCAAGTGCATGGTAATGGTTGATGTGGATAGTTTAACTGACAGTAGTTCCGTAGAGGGTAGATGCTGATTGATGGTCATTCTCAACTCCAATGCTGTTTTATAGATAAATGAGACTATGCCTCCTTTAGCAGAGTTGGCCACTCTGTCAGAGCGTAAAATTGAGTATCTGGTAGGGCTAGTGAGGGGCCAGAGGTAAGGTTCAGCCAAGTTTTGGCGATAGCCATGATATCGAGGTCATTGTGATGCTAGAAATGCATCGGAGGGACAGGGCCTCCGTATCCTTGTCCTTTACTGCTTTTTATCGTGTTCTGTCGTGTTCTGTCGTGTTTTCCGCGCAGGAGTTTGTGTGGGACTCCTGGCGGTGCAGCTCTCTCTCTTGGTTTGGTGAACAGACCCATGGGATTCCCTTATGGCACCCATGGGTAGGGGTGCAACCCTGTGCCCCTAGTGCATGTTTTCGGGCACCTGTGGGTGGCCCACAGAGCAGGGTACAGGCTGGTGGCAGCTCCGTGCTGAAATGACTGGTGCCCTGAGCGTCCTCCATTTTGGGATGCCCAGGCCCTGTCCTTGAAATAGGTAGATTCCTGATGGAGACAAAATGGCCCCCATGGCCTCTTGCCTTCCATTGCCTGTTACCTTGATCTTGATCTTGAGAGGGGAAGCCCTGCCTCTGTCCCTTCCCCCTGACTGGCTGTTGGGTGGAAGTTCCATATATGGTAGTGTGGGGGAAGTGCTGACCAGACTGCTGGAGCCTTCCCAACGACCGTATATTGTGGGTACACCTGTGGGTGGGTCCTGGGTGAATGGAGTGTGTGACGAATACGCATTCTGTGTTGTGGGCGTCTAGTATCTGGTGGTTGACACAATGACTGAGACAGCCCTGCCCCAAACTGGTATGAATGCAGCTTGGAGTGTTGAATGGCTCGGTACCCAATACACATAACTTGTTGTGAGTATCTGGAGAGAAGGGAATGGCCTGAGTGCACTGTGTGCCCGATTGGTTGCCTGCCTGCATGAATGCCCTTCGTAGTGATTCGATGCTTCAGTGTGACCCAGCGGAATGCATGGGAGATCAACAGTATATCTGGGGACCTCTCACTGCTAGGAATCGTGTTCAGAAGTGTTCAGAGCGAAAGTCCAAATTACGAAGAGTAACTGGAGTGAAACGGACGCTGGACCTTGAAGCCCTGCTGGAAGAGAAGAATTGCTGTCGCTCTCCTTTGTAATCTGCTGTGTCTACAAGGACTGAACCAAAGAGGACCTTGTAAGGCGCCCTCTTCCCGAGCTACGAAGGACCATCGTGCACCAGTTGACCTTTGCCAAAGCTCCCTGGTAGACAAACCTTCGACAGGCTGCCGACCCGATACGGGGACTGTTGCGGAACTCCAAAGAGAAGCACCCATTTGCTGGAGAAGGCCTGACCGTCGACGCGCCGAGGAGCATCCACCGGTGGGTTTCCCGCCACCCAAAGACCATAGAGACGCTGACGACTCGACGCCCTTACTGGGCCACAGTTCTTCAAACTCTTTGCGGTCCAGAACTATCGACACCGAGGTGCCCCGCATGCTTCTTCCTTGCAGGACATTTACGCTCCCCCGTCAACGAGCACCGCTAGGAACGACGCCGCCACTTCAATGTCGTAGCTGGACCTGTTCCCCGTCGGACGTTCGACGACCCGTGACTCCTGCCTGAAAGGGAGGACACTCAAGAAGGGCTGGCGATTCCCCGACAAGGAACGCTACAACGCCAGGTACTTTGGGGTTGCAGAACTATAGGAAAGTCTAGTGTGAACAATATATGGACTGGGCTTGTGATACATATTTGCTTTACAGGTTGCCCAGGTGGGGGTGGAGGGGATCTCCACACAGAACTGTGTCTAGGTAAACGGGGTCAGTATTCTGCCAATTGCTCAACCATCTTGCTTTCCTTCCTCTCTCTACTGCTGGTTTCCTCTTTATTCTGATCGGTGTGTCATTCTAACCGTATGCACTTTAATGAGATCTAATAACGTTAGTGGTACCACTTTAGAATTGTAAATATTTACCATTGCTGATTTTCGGAGTACAAAGTGAGTTATCGTGATATTGTATATACCTTTGAATATTAATTATATAAAGACTGTGTTGTAACTGATACAGTGTGTGGATATTCCTTTGTGGGTGCTTGGGGACTACACTGTACTTAAGAACCAGCCCGCATCACCTCCTGAGAAGCTAGGCCTTGATTGCTCGAACACACACCAATAGTAGAGAATCTTGGCTGGGGTCCTCTGTGTCTCTCCTCTACCATATAGAGAGCGGAAGTACAGACATCCCCCTCCAGTCTTTACAGTCATTAATGGGCAAGATGTCTAGAATGTCTAGTGCATGTGCTTGGAGGATCTAGCATTATAGCCCTACTTTTAGAGTATTGGTAATATTGCTAGTTAATGGAGACTGTGTTTTACAATTGTTATCCAATTTAGTGGGTTTTAATCTATAGTGTTGTGGGAGTCTGGACCAAAGTCTAGGAGGTTCTCAATAACGTGGGGCAAGGATGTGTTGTAGTTTTTCGTAGACTGCAACTTGGTGTATGGTGTTCAGCGGTAGGACAGTCAGGTGAGAGACTTAGTTCATGTTTACTAGCATATGGCATATCTTTGGCAGAGGCCGAGTCATCCTGTGTGGGTAGTAGAGAAGGGAGCCTGGGAGGAGCACATGTATTGCTGTGAGGACACGGTTTTAGGAATGCCGTTGGCCATATGTCAATTGACGAAGGCAGGTTGGTTGACATCACTAAGTCAGTGGTGCGTAGATAAGAAGCCATGTTGTGCGAGATGGAAGTCTGAAAGATGGAGTTAGATAGTGATAGCATGTTCACTACCTTGAAGAGCCCTAAGTGTAGCATGTAGTGTGCAAACATCCGGTCTACTGCAGCTAGTGTGGTTTAACTTTCGCTTACACAGAGGTAGATACACAAATCGTTTTTCCAGTGTTTGGAGAAATACTGTACAGCATCCGATTGGCTAGGTAGGGTATGGCCAAAAGACAGAACGTGGGTCTCGGCCAAAAACATTCTTCTCCCATTTCTGCGGATTGACTATCCACTCAGTGGTAGTTAGTGCAATAAAATTTTAAAGTACAATTTTCAATGGGCTCAGGAGACCGCAGGCGAGTGTTTCCATGCATGGCCCTGGGGAGGGATCTCGTACCTACTAAAAAAAATAAAATAAAAAAAAAATAAAAAATAGAAGGGCTCCAAGTTGAAAAGTAGACAGTACATATTGGGACTCTGGAAATGATATGAAGAAACAAAAGTGGGAAAAAAGAAGGAGACTGCAGGAGCTCCCCAACCCCACCTTTGGAGTACATTCACCATTATGGCCCGCATTGGGATACACAAACCCCCAGCGGGAAACCTCGGGAGGGGACCAGGCAAAAATGAAAGGGGAAAAGGACAGACGCACGTAGGGAGGAAATACACACAGAGGGAGATACTGTGCGGACATAGAAAAAAATATGCGACAGCAGGTGGAGGCATTATTCAGTGAGGCAGAGAGCGATCGAGGAAGAGGTGCAAAGGAAAAATAAAAGACAAGGGGGAATGGGTATCAGGGAGGATACAATTCAAGCTGGATGACAAGGACAAAAAAAGGGGAAGGAAGGAGGAGATGCAGACAATGCAACCTCAGATGAAGGACTGATAGGGGAATACTGGAGTGACGGGGACAGGGATAGCGATGAGTGGACACTGCATAAAAGAAGAAAAGAGGGAGGGGAGAGTGAAAGCAACAGGACTGCAATGGGAGTGGACAGCATTGGTCCACCTCCCTCTGCAGTAGAGATGGGGGAGTAAAAATGGGATTAACTCAGACAATCAAAGTGGGAAGGGGGGCAGCACCGAGGGCACAAGGACTGCCATTACTGTAGAAAGGAAGAGGGGATGCACACTATGTACCATGGAAAACGATGGACAGTGATAATCTAATATGTAGCCTGCCCTGCAGAGGCCAGTAAATGGACACATTCACTTAAGAAAAAGCCGGCATGGGTGATACTAGCCAGAGGGGACATGAAAAGTTTATTATTCGCAGCCACCATAGGGGAGCAGGCAGACAAAATATGGAACCAGGCGGAGTACAAAGGGGTGAAATTAAGTACAAATGCCCAGAACGGAGCTCCATTTAACTGTCAAGCACAGGTCTGGGAGATTCTAAGAAGCATTTATCTAGACAGTTATGACTGGGGACAGTAATGGAACATAAAATGAAAAGCGAGGATGACCCAGCAGATTATATAAAACGAGTGCAGGACCTCTGGACGCAGGAGACACAAAAAGTCCTGGGACGAGTGCATACCTCCATTTTACCACATATTGGTCATGGGGCTACCAGCGGAGGTTCAAGCATCACTGGATAAGATTGTGGTAATAGAGGCAAAGGGATGGCCAGAGATACAGGCAACAATAGTGCATTACTGTAAACAAAAACAGGAAAGCGAGAGACAGGTGGCAGAAAATGCTGAAGCATAAAATAAACTGGTGCAAAAGAAACTGGCAAGTGCACAATGTAGGGGGCAATGCTTGTGCCCGACGCTGTAGCAGTGGTGCCCACACCACTGGGAGGGTTCCATGTGGGGAACAGGACACAGCAAGGGAGCTACATGCAGCCACAGTACACACATCAATGGGGAACCCCACAACAAGGGAATTACTTACATGGGGTTTTTCCCAGTGGGGAGAGGGTACCAGCAACCAGGAAGAGTGGTGGGGAATATACAGTGTCAGGCTACAGGGTCTTCAGACCATGCTACTTAGGACAGAACATGGTGCATTTGCCCTCTCCTGCAACACGCACAGACACGCGATACAAGCGGCACACCAAGAGTATGGTACTGCACAGCCACAATGGCAACAGATGCAGCTTCTCCCAGCAGAGCCACAGATGCCCACACACCAGAGTGGGGTGCAGGGACAAGGAGGGGCAATGGACGGTGGTGGTAACAGCTCTAAATGGGACCCAACCACCAGCAGTGGCAGCAAGAAATACAGTAGTGATAGGGCAGAAAGTAGTACCCCACTACACCGGGGGTCAGAGTTGTCGGGGGAAATCTGTTCCCTTTGCCACCACGTGATTCGCAACAATAGGCGCGAGCCCACAGAAAACATGGGTGTGTCCAGTCCTAGCAGTAGCGGATGACCCCGAAGAGGAACCCGAGGTAGCAGTGACAATAGGACCAAGAGTATGTTCCTTTCTGATAGACACGGGAGCAACCAAATCCTGCATCACGGAGGGGAGATTCCCATTATCCAACAAAGTGATGAACATGCAGAATGGGGGCATGGCCAAGTAGCCATGCAATAAGGACGTCTCTTCTCCGGCTCCTGTGGAATCCGGCATGATCCTGGACAAATGAAGCAGATCCTGTAAAGTTTAAAACCTGAAAGTGTGCTAATGTGAAGAGGAAAAGTGTGGGAACAGAAGGGCGAAACCACAGTGAAACCAGTGGCAGCACAGCAGCGTACGAGCCTGCCGAAGTAAACTCTGTAGTGCGAGGTAGATTGCCCAAGATGGCGGCAGACACTGGTACAGTGACCCGGCCCGACTCTGCGGCGGTGCAGAAGCACCAATACCGATGCCACTGGCATTGCAGTTACCCAGCCCATTTCTGCGACGACGAGGTAGCACCAACACCGGTGCGACCACTGAAGGAGCCACAAATGCCCAGTCGCAGCAGGTGGCTGTGCACTGAGACGCTGTACGAAGTGCCCAACTCGAGACAGCACAGAGCAAGGGGTAGCTGCAGAGGTAAGCCGGAGAGAGCCGACACCACCACATAACCCAGCAGGGAGTCAAGCAAAGGTGGTCGGGTTCCCAGTAACTTGCAGCGGGTCTGACTGTCCAGACACACCAACACAGTTTTAGCCCAGACACATAATTAAGGCAGTACCGAAAGACAAGCACCTAGCAGGGGGGGCGGGGGGCTCATAAGCAGGGACGTGCGATACCAATATGCAAAGAGCACAACCGCGCAACCCCACAACTATGCATCCAGAAGCCCTGAAGGTTTGAGAAGTGGCTGTACATCAGAGATAGCCAGCAGTAGCAGAAAGACTGCAGCAATACTCGACAGAGGTCCCCTCTGATCATACCGCACACCTAGTGCTCATGCCCTAGTGTGGGGGATATAACCACACAACAAGGATCGGACAGGTACAATCCAGCAATGGCAAGACAGGAATACAAGCTTAGAACAGGGTACAAACAGTCACCAAGTGATCCAAACATGTCCGCCAATGCACAAAAAAGAGGCACAAAAAAGAAATCCAAACAACCTACGCTAGACAGGTTTGTAAAGTTAGCAAACTCAGGCGAAGCTACCATGCCAACAGCCCCAATACCATAAGTTGAAGAGGAAAAGATGCAAGGAAACCAGCAAGCCCTAGCCACAATAGCAGCCTTGGAGATTGCACTAGAGACCAAAATGGACACTATCAGCCTAGACGTGAACCTCCTGAGGCAAGTTGTCAGAACATTGGCAGAATGAACCAGGACCATGGAAAAGCAGGTAACAAAAAATGTGATATGCCTGAAGGAAACCACAAAAGAGATTGCAACACTACAACAGCAAATGAGAAACCTGGGAGGGAAGAGTTGAGGATGCGAAAGGGCGGGCTAGACGGAATAATTTAAGAATTATCGATTTCCCCAAAGGAGAGGAAGGAGGAAACCCCACAAACTTCATGGAGCACATGCTACTGCAGTAAAATCGGCCCAGGTACTCTCACAAAGAGTTTTACAGTCGAAAGGGCACACAGATCCCTGGCCAAAAAAACGCCACTTGGGGCACTACTAATGCCCATAATAGCCCAAATATTAAATTATAAAGACAGAAAAGATCACTGCAGGAGAGGTGGTACGATACAGAGAGCACCTGCAAATATCACAGCATTCCAGGATTATGCAAGCGCAAAAACAAAGAATGCACTTTACATCTGTGAAAAAAGGCTCATGGAATCGAACCTCAAACATATGTTGCTGTACCCGGCGAGGCTGACGATCACAAGCAAGGGCCACGCCGTATTTTTTGATACCCCAGAAGATGCACGTAAGTGGATGGACATGGAAAATGAACATCTCCCATCCGAGGTGAATAGGCAAGTAGGAGACACCATTGCAAAAATCCCTTAAGAGCCTACAAAAGCAAAGTAGGAAAAAACAGACTAACCAATGAGAGATTCAACCCATACGCAGGACAATCTTGGCACCAACACCTTTTGTAGATGACAGGAGCAAATATGGACTCTAACAAGTCAGGAGCACGTGTGCAAACAGGTGTCATTTACCCAAGATGGTTTTTCTTTTTTCTGAAACTAGCCGTTTTCCGCCTACCGCACTCCAGACACCAGTGGACAGGACAACTGGGACGGGAGTGAGAAGCGTGAATGCCTGAGCACAAGGGATTGAGCTGGGTAACAGTTGGGGGTTGGGAGGGAGTAGGTGTAAGAAGGGATAGTTGGGAGACAGCCTATACAGCCATACAGAGTACACATGATAAGAAAAAGAGACCAAAGAGACACAAAAAAGATCTTGCACATGATGGGGGAACTTAAGCCACCTGGAATGTCAGTTTAACAGCCACATGAAAAGGAACAGAGTAATGACATATTTGCGCCGCCAAAGGATAGATATAGCACTCTTACAATGGACACACCTTACGGAAGAGAAACCAACAGCTCTCATCAAGAGCTGGTGCAGCGCCACTATTGTCTCGCCGTAGACTGCGTACGGCAGAGGGGTACTTGTATGCATAACGCCATCCGTTCCATTCAGGGTTCTTAAAACGATTAAAGATGGAGGGCAGGATGGTGGTACTACAGGGCTCCTGGGGGGGGGGGGGGGGGGGGGGAGGAATGAAATATGTATTATAACACTTATGCCCCAAACCAGGACAGTGCAGCTTATTTCCACTCATTATAGCCCCAAATTAGCCCACATAGAAATTGCATATTAGTGTGGGGTGGATATTTTAATTGTACATTAAACCCAGAACTTGACAGATCAGATAAAAATTCTGGTACCCCGGCCCCTTCGGCTAAAGCCCTGAACACCTTGCCAAAAGTATTCAACCTGTCTGGTGTGTGGTGGACCATACACCCGCAGGAGCACGGATATTCAAATCCCACTTCCCTGAGGAACCTATATACCAGATTAGATTATGTTTTTTCACAGGGGAGGAAACCCTGGGTGAATTTACAACCGCGTAATTTAAAGCGAGGGTGCTATCGGACCAGGCACTGCGAATAGTCACTTGGCGTGTTTTCCCTCACAGGGCATGTATCCCTACCTGGAAGCCGAGTGGTCGAATCGCTTAAAGATGAGGTGTTCCTCAAACACCTCAAGGAGAGAATCAAAGAATACTTCAAACTTATCACTGGTAGTGTAGCATCAGCTGGGACATTATGGGAAGCCTTCAAAGTTTTAATTAGAGGAATAGCAATAGCCCACGCAAAGAGAATACAGGCCACAAGAGAGAGAGACCTGACCAAGGCGGAAACCACACTGGAAGAATTAGAGAGTGTAGATAGAGTGACCAAGGACCGATCCCAAGAAACTACCTGTCTGAAACACGAATGCCTGCAACACTGGGATAGGTTGGGCACACAATTATAAGAAATACATAGAAAAGCAACATGCAGAAGGGGATAAATCAGGACGCCTGTTGGCCCGACTATATAAAAATGTATCCAAGCGGGATATGATACGGGCATTACACGATGAGGATGGAACAGCATGTATGATGCAGGAGGAGCTAAATAAATGCTTACATGATGATTTCTACAAGAAACTGAACCCTGTCGCTGCTAAATAAGACGGGAACATACTCACAGCTCTAAAAGAAACTGGATATGTACCAGATAGGAATATTCCATGGAACCTGAGAAGGTTGCCTCATATCATAGATCACACCAGAGGTAGTGCAAACCATTATCATATAGCATTAGACTCTTACAGATGGCCATGGCTGCTAGCGACACTTGGTGTGGTACCCACATATATTAGATGGGTACGACTGCTATACAGCACGCCAGTTGCGAAAGTCAAGACAGGCAACCAGATCTCAGACCAATGGGTCCTAGAAAAAGGCACGAGGCAGGGATGCCTATGGTCCCTCATGTTGTTTATACTGGCCATAGAACCCTTAGCAGTGTACCTCCGGAAAGAATACAAGGGAGCGGGCATAGACACATGGCAGAAGTAATTTGATCTTGCTGTACGCCGATGACATGCTCTTATACTTACAACACCCAGAGACTAACCTGCAATACATATTGGATGTGTTGGCGCGCTATGCCAACCTTTCAGGCATCACGGTCATCAAACAAAAGTCATGTTTGTTCCCCTTAGCAGGGTACAGAGGGAAACCACTAAAGGCACTAAGAGTGCTACCGGTGAGGTGGGAGAAAGAAACATTTAAATACCTGAGAGTTGATATCTTCCATGACGTGAAGACAGAAAACATACAGAATACACAGAAAAAGGTAGACGGGGTGGATAAATCCATGGTCTTCTGGTCTAAACTGCCTCTCTAACTGATAGGTATAGCAGCTCTACTGAAGATGGTAGTGCTCCCTAGGTCCCTTCAATACTTCCACAAATGTCCCGTACGACATCCCTAGGAGCTTTTTTAAGACACTTGACACAACATGTAGTGGGTTTCTATGGCGTAATACCAGATGCAGAATGGCACTTATGACCAAGTGGGTATAAAAGTGCCTAACTTCGAGGCGTATTTTGTAGCAAGCCAGTTACAGTTTGTCGCAGGGTGCTTGTCCGATGACCAGTCCCAAGACACTTCTTTATTGCAGCCCAGCCTGCATGCACTCCATTCTTTCTAAAGGAGGTAATATGGACCCAGACACAACAAAATTCAAGACCCCCGCTCTTGCTGATGGTTGGGAAGTTGATATGGTATTTGGTATAGGGCCTGTCGCTTACTAGGGAAATAATCACCATGTTCTCCTCAGATTCCAGAGGACTCACAATCTAGACTAAATGTGCAGATACTGGGAGCCCCTGGATGTGGCAATAATTGGGGACTTAATACAGGAGGGGAGACCTATAGACTTCAGCGTACTCACTATAGGTATTAGACAGGGGGCAACATATTTTACAGACCTCTTTCCTCAAGATACTTAAGCAGAAATGGCCAGCAGAGACCAACGAATTACAACAGGACAAAACAATAGAGACATTTGATATTGCAGAGGGCAGTATCGAGGATATACGAACTAATCATGTCCAAGTGTGGTACCGAGTTGGCGCTGACCCGACAAAGCTGGGAAGCAGACCTGCGAGAACCAATGACAGACATGGAATGTGAGAGAGAGAGCGATAACATCACACAAAAGTGTCCAGGGACGTGCAACTTCAGTTAATACAGTTGTATATTACCCACAGAGCGTACTTAACCTCGCAGAAAATGGCAACCTCCAACAAGGCAGCAAAACAAAGTTGCCAGAAATGTGGACTGGTAAACGCGAATTTGTTGCATACGTTCTGGGCTTGTAGAAAAATCCAACACTACTGGGAAAACATAGCTCAATTGCTTGCCAAAGCAGACACAATATTGGATACACGTTCCCCCATGGCCTGTCTGCTTGGCATTTTCCACGTCCAAAACAGAAGAAACATATTAGTAAACTGAAAGACTTGGCATACCCCAACGCGATAGCGTTTTTTTTGTCCTTTTTGGCACAAGACATCCTCCTGTTTCTAGACATGCGCAAGCAATAGGGCAAAAGCATACAGGATCCCCTTTACAAAACCCACCGTACCACTGGCCAGAGTCTTTGAGTGAGGGGCGGTGCCCTGACCGATTGGGTCCGGAGGGTCTCGGATCAAGACGGATATGTGAGTATCAAGTGCGGGCGATGTTAAAAAGGGAGTGGGAGTCAGATTAGGTGGTTTAGGATGTAAAATACCAGCAGGGGCAAATAAGAGCGGAGGTCCCTAGCAGCAAGGGGGAATCTGGGGACTGTTCTATATTATATTCACCTTCTATTGCATATGGCCATTAGGAAAGTGACGGAAAATAAGGTGAAAAGAGGATAAAAGGGATCCCATCTCCATTGGGGGGTAGAAGGCAGCACTGCATAGCGCTACCTCGACTAGTACAGAATAAATGGATAAGGGAAAAATAAGGTGAAGAAAATAACATAGGGGTCTCAAAGGAAGACCCAGAGTAGTATTTAGAAACACTTTTTTCCTACTTTTACTTACTCTTCTTCACTCTCGCCTGGGTGTAGACAGGGTGGAGGGAGAGAATTCTTTAAAGGGATTGGGAAATCAGGGAAGGATATGGAGAAAGGACATTTAGGGGGTACTAAGGAAAATGAGGTAGAATTTATGTTTGTGACATTTCGTTGTAGGTGTTGTGTCTTAAGGTGTTTTATGTAAAGATATTGTCTTTGTTGGTGAATGATAATGAAAAACGGTTTAAAAATTGTGTTGGAGAATATTTCTATATTGACATTGTTTATGAATAACCCAATGTGAGGAAAAGATTTTGTTTTAAGAAGTGTTGCAAAGTATATTGAGCTGGTCATACAGGAAGCGTAAGAGTTGTAGAAAAAGGTTCTTGAGTGAACAACCACTCCACGTTGATAAAATGGGTGCAGAAACACCCCTATCCCATATCTGTAAAACTCTGCCAGGGTATGCAGAAAAGATCAGTAAATATCATGAAGGGTGAAGGTTTGCCCCAAGTAGGGTCCTTTGACAAGACTGTGCTAGACATGGTTGCCACATGCTTGTTTATCAAATACAAAAGGGAAGCAATTACAGAAGGGAAATATTGGACTTGTGGCGGTTGTTTGAGGAAGTCCCCCCAGGTAAAAGGGGCGAGTATAACGCCTCTCCCCTAACAACAACTGGCAGTGAAGGGCCAATTAAGCAGAATGAGAAGAAAACAGAAGGTTAAACGTATATACCCCCTACTGACAAAGCCAGTGCCTGCAGAGGGATATAGCAACCCTGTATATGTAGCACAATGTACATCACCATCCGCACCTAAGCCATCTGCCACTGCACTACCCCCATACGAGAGCCAAGGAATGACAGGACAGGCGAGTACTCCTACAATAGCTAATGAGAAAGTCACACAGGACCTAGATTCACGATTAACGATGGCTCGAATAGAGCTGTCCCGCCTGAGGGCCTTGGGAGAACAAGGGGGGGCTACCTACCCCCAGGGCAGAACGGGACGCGATGCCTCAACCTAGTGAAAGGGCAGCAGAGGACGGGTGGAAAAAAAGGAGAGATACTATTTTGGATGAATGACACCCCCACAAGAATAATAGAAATAATCACAGCCGATAGTGAACGTGAAGTGGAGGAACGGGTGATGGCATCGGACAGGGAGGAAAATACTGGTGTGACAGAGGAGCTGGAAGAGGAAAGGAGATTGGGAACTGCTACTGGTGGGGCCTCATTTGGGGAAGAATTATCCCCCATGGAAGAATGGAGAGGGAGGTTAAGGAACAGAACAGGACGCATGGTGGCAGTAGGGAAGAAGGGAAAAAAGGTGAGTACCGGAAAAAGGGAGAAAAATCTACAACTGCCACTAATCCACAGGGGGGCGGGAAGACCAAACTACATACCATGGGCTCAAATGGACAAAGCCAACTTGCTCAAACAGTTACCACCACTGCCGGAGGCACCAGCAAGTGGATATACGCATTTGAAAAATACACGGCTGGAGTGCCCTTGGCAGTGGGGGACGTTAAAAGCTTGCTAGTATCTGCAGTCGGAGATCAGGCAAACCGGGTCTGGGGAAAGGTGGTTTCCTGGAATAACATTAGATTGTGACCGCCATGATGGGGCCTCATTCAACACAGTACGAGTGAGAGTGTGGGACGCCCTGAGGGAGACATTTCCAGACACACCCGATTTACAGTCGGTAATGCAGAGTACAATGGGAGATGATGAAGATGCAATGTCTTTCATTCTCCGGGTGCAGGATATGTGGAGGGCAGAAACGGGCACGGCCTGGGACCAATCGACCTCCCTATTTTATTATAAAAAGGGGACTCCCAAAGGAAGTACAGAAGGCTCTAGATAAAATAGCTGGGACAGAAGCCAAGGGATGGCCAGAAGTTCAAAGCCTAATAGTGCACCACTGCAAAAGGATCAAAGAGAAAGAAAAGGAGATAGCTCAGCGGAGGTTGGCAGACGAAGCTAAATTAGTACAAAGTAAACTATTGAAGGTCAGTACAGTAGCAGCAACCAACACGGCAGGAAGAGAGCGAGAGGAGGACGAAGGGCAGATGAGAATGCCAGTGCAGATGGCAGCAAACTGGGCAGGTAATAATCAAGACTCATGGCCAGGGGAAAATCAGTATGGGGGATCACAATGGCCGGTGAGGGGCGGCCGGGACAACAGAGGAGGATTCAGAGGGTCAAGGGGAGGGGGTGTCGGGTACGGTGGCCCAGAGGAGGAGGACAAGGACAATGTTGGAATTGCGCGAGGTGGGGACATTTCATGAGATAGTGTCGAAGCAGGCCCACTAATTCATATTCAAATGAGCAACAGTATGGGCACCCCCGCCCTGGAAGCCCATATGGATTACCAATGGGTGGGAATAGAAGGGAGAATCAGCCCGACCACAGGTACATGAATGAGCGGCAAGTGCCCCCCACAAGAAGCACCACAACACCCTCAGTGTCATGAGCGCATCGCCCCCACCCGCGGAAGCGCATATGCTACCACTGCAAATGGAGCACCTGCACCATGTAGAGGGACGGCAGTGCTAACGGGAAATGTTTTTGATACCGATGAGCATCCAAGGTACTCAGCATAGGACAACCCACAGGGAACACTTGCGTGCCCAGTACTGTCGACGACCCTTAATGCAGCAGAGGAACCAATGGTAGGGGCGGCGATAGGAAACCAACAGTTCATTTTTATGGTGGATTCGGGAGCGGAAAAATGATGCCTCAAAAGAAGGCAGGATCCCGCTTTCTAATCGGACTTTGGAAAAGCAAGGATTCTCTGGGGCAGGGATCAAGGTTCCATACACTGAAGAACTAGATATAACAGTGGGGTGGGAGGGGCGGACTGTACGAGCACCCCTGTTGTATTACGAAGAAAATCGCCCATTAACTTGTTGGGAAGGGACCTTCTCAGCAAGCTTAACATGACCATATCCTTTACTGACAGAGGAATAGTGTTCTCAACACCAGGAATATGTGCAATCCGTGCTATGCTGGTAATACACACTCAAGCAGATTTCCCACAAAACCGTGGAATACCTATAGATCCAGAAATGTTCATACAAGGGCTGAGGATACTAGCAAGAGTGGCGCCAGAGTTGAAAAGTAAGAGATGGAGAGTGCCCTCAGAGTTTATTTTCCACCCAATCACAGACCCAGAGATAGTGCCAGGCTTAATAGTGTCCTTAGACATGCATGCAATACAGGTGTCGTTGCAAAGTATAGCAGTAATTGCAATGGACATGCAGGGATGCCAGTGGAGAACAGTGCTGTGCATCAATGCTAATATGGCCCTGCGGGATCTTACAGACGAGAATCTTTTGAGTGACTCAGATGATGGGGAATAGTGATGTAAATTGCAATCCCCTGTGAACGAATGATTAAAAAAAGAGAAGTGCCACTACCCCTCGTAGCGATCGTCAAAGCCCCACCATCCTACATCGAGGAAGACATGTCCCAGGTACCGCAGCAGTTGTGGACTACAGGCCCACACGATGTAGGGCTGCTACACGAAGTAACAGCTGTAAAGATAAAACTCAAACCCGGAGCCATTTTACCCCGGGTAAAACAATACCCCTTATCTAGGGAAGTAGAAGAGGGAATAAAAGACATCATTTATGCATTGATGATGTAGGGAATAATAGTGCCATCCAACTCGCCCTGCAACACTTGCATTTACCCGAACAAGAAATCAAAGGGAGGGGCGTGGAGGATGATCCAGGACCTATGCCCCCTTAATGACGTAGTACAGAAAATTTCTCCTCGTCCCGAATCCTGCTTCAATATGTGCAGTATCCCAACACAGGCCACATATTTCACTGTGGTGGATTTGAAAAATGCATTCTTTTCAATCCTGCTCGACCCAGACTCCTGGTACCCAACAGCGTTTACGCTGGGAGGGAAAAGGTATGAACACTGCCGATTGCCCCAAGGGTACTGTGAGAGTCCCAGTATTTTTAACATAATTTTGCATGAAGACCTTGGAAACATACACACGACCAGTCCAATCATTCAATACGTAGACGATTTGTTGGTTTGCAGGAAGGAGTGTAGGGAAGATTCCAACATCCTATTAACACAGTTGGCACAAAAAGGATATAAAGTGGACAGACAAAAACTGCAATATTGCCCGACAGAAGTGTTATACTTGGGTCAGCTAATATCCAAAGATGGCAAAAGAATAATACCTGACAGAGCGGCAGCAATAAAAGCGGTAAGAGCCCAATACAGTTAAAGAGATGCAGAAGTTCCTTGGCATGTGGAATTACTGCCAAGCCTGGATATTAGACAATGCAGCATACACAAAACCTCTATTACAGGCACTCAAGTAAGCCCAATGAGAAAACACTCAGTTACAGTGGACACAAGAAATGCACACAGCCTTTGACACGCTCAAAGAATTGATATCCACATCTCCAGTTTTGGCAACTCCCAACTATGATCGTGAGTTCTACTTGTTCTCACACTGCAATGGCACACTCATGACAGCTGTACTAACACAGAAAACATCTCTAGGCCACAAGCCCCTGGTGTTCTATAGTGGAACACTGGATGCAGTAATGCAAGGACATTTCGCTTGCCAACAGGGTCTTGCAGCCGCCGTGTTCGTAATCGAAAAAAGCTCTACAATCGTGATGGGATGCTCCGTCACGTTGTATGTGGAACACTTTTTGCTATTCTGGAAAGATCAAAAAGCACACTTACCACCCAAAGAGCAACAGCAAACGAGATAATCATATCTAGCGCAAACATACATATTGTACGATGTAAAAGTGTAAACCATGCCACATTCCTTACAGAAGCATGTACGGTAGAGGACATGCAGCAGCATGATTGTGCCACCTATAGAGGTGATGATGGCAATACACCTACAGCACATGAAAATGCACTCACAGAAGGAGACATTTATTTTGTTGATGGTTCAGCTTACATAGATTGTGAAACAGGAGAAAGACACGTGGGAGCAGCAGTAATTCGGGTGGAAGATGGAGAATTTGAAGTTATTGTTCAAAGAAGATTACCGCCTCACTTTTCAGCCTAAGCAGCAGAACTAGTAGTGCTCATAGAAGCATTTCATACAGCAAAAGGGTGCGCAGTCACAATCTACACAGACTCTGCTTACATGGCAACGACTGTACATGGAGGTTTAGCAGGGGATTCCGAAGAGCAGATGGGTACCCAGTTACGCAAGCTACACTGTTAGGAAAATTAATTGATGCACAGAAGAGCCCATACTCGTAGCGGTCGTAAAATGCCAGGCCCATACACAAGGTGATGACGTCATCTCATTGGGAAACGCGGCAGCAGATGCCGCCGCCAAGGAAGCATCTTATTTACCAAAGAGCCCTACAACTGAGTACATACTGCAAAAGGTAGTTGATGAAGAGCACCCAGAAGGATTCAATTCATTGGCGATTTCCCAAATTATTGAACTTCAACAAGATGCACCAAGTGAGGAAAAGGAAGTGTGGGTGAAGAGAAGATGTAGCCAGTCCTCCACTGACCTTTTATGGAGACAAATTAATACCGGTAAGGTAGTAACGGCCGCAAAATTATTGGGGGTAGCATTCCAACAACTGCACTTCCCTGCCCACAATGCAAAACACCACATTATCGCAGACATACAGGAAGATTGGTTTGCTCCGGGATTGCAGGAGCAAGTTACGAAGCTAATAATAGAATATACCACATGCCAAACATACAACTCTGGCATGACGTTACGAACACTGAGAGGGACATTGCCGAAGCCTGAAGGGCCATTCAGAGAGCTGCATATAGACTATGCAGACAAGGGAGATCGGTGTAATGGATCCCGATATTTGATTGTTGTAGTGCGTCCCTTTTCTCAGTGGGTGGAGGCGGGCCCCTGCGCTCATTCGGACCCACGATGTGCCGCCAAATTCTTGGTTAGGGAAGTATTCCCCCGCTGGGGCATATGTGATGTCATACGTTCCAACAATGGGACGCACTTTGTAAATGATATGTTCAAGCATAACAGCAATGCTGGGAATAACCCACAAGCTCTGTATGATTCATCATCCGCAATCGAATGGGATTGTTGAAAAAATGAACTGTGCCATACACTCAAAGAAAACTGGGTAGATCGTTTACCCTTAGCCCTTTTTGAGATGAGGAATCAACCCAGTAAGGACCACCACCTGTCACCCCATGAGATTGTGACAGGCAGGAGGATGCACACCGCCCACTCACCCCTGAGCAGTCAGCTGCACACCTGAGTGCGATAGTGCTAGGAGAAGAGTTCCATGAGTATCTCGAAATCCTCCAAGAGCAGCACGTGCCATAGCAAAGCAAATAGCACCCCCGTTCACACAAGAAATAACCACAGACACGACCACCCCAGCCACAGTTAGCCCGGACTGCCAGTTGATGACAGGTGACATGGTATACGTGAGAAGTTTTGTGCATAGGTGGAATGGACCTAGGTTCCACGGGCCCTATAAGGTAATATACTGCACGCCCACAGCAGTAAGTGCAGGGCTTAAGTTATTGGGTGCACTTAACAGATGTCCGAAGGGCTCACGAAAGCACGGACTGCGCAGACCGCGAAAATGGTAGAGATGAACACAGTGTACAAACATAATGAGTGAGAGCAAGAATACAGAAAGTGGCTGTAAGTATAGAGAGGAATAAGTGCATAATGGAAAAGATTGCTAGTAAAGATGCACAACTTTAATGGGTACAAATGTCAAGTACAGTATGCAAAATGAATAAGCACTGTTACGATGTAATTAATTGTATAATGAAAATGATGAACGTACTCTATATTCTCTCTCTCTCTTTCTCTGTCTTTCTCATTCTTTTCCCATGTTTGTTTTATATTGTTAGTGGTGCGCCTACCTCAATTCTCCTCCCCATGCTTAAAGTACGAGGAGGGAGAAGGGAAGGACACAAAATACACTCCTGCATTAAGGTACAAAAGTAGGTACGAAAAGCAGAAGTGTCTACAATTAAAATATGTAAACAAAGAAAATATAGTGTGTATGCTTAACAAATGCTTACATCTCATTTAATAGGGGCTACAATGGGCATGGAAGAGGTCCCAACGACAAGCAACAATGGTGTAGATAGAAGTAGAATAAGGACAAGTAACTATTCTAGCTATTCGTATGAATGTGTGTTTGTATGTGCAGTAGTATTCTTTTCAACATTGTTTGGCCTAGTTTTGTACTGGGCCATAGCTTTTATTTCAATCGATATGAGCCAGGGAGGTGGTGGGGTAAAATCAAAGAAGTTATCCATTTAATCTGGGATGGCTTTAAGTTGATATGGTCTCACGGGAACAAATCAAATGAAACACTAATTTCAATGGTACAATTGCGCAGGCCACCCAAGAGCCCCATAATTTTAATGAATCCGATTTTAATGTTTATTCAATGAATGACAGAACACCCTCAGAACTCACGTGGGTACAAAAATCACACATACCCAACCACAATGCCAGCTGCAGAAATCACACTACCAGATAATATAGCCAACAGACAGGAAAAAAAAATCTATCAAACACATGACCGACAGCTATCTTAGAATATACACAGAATGGGATGAAAAAGGGAATGACAAGGTTCTCCAGAGCAATGATGGGGGTGGTAACAGAAGGAAAAAGAGGGGGACACAACAAGAAAAATGGGTAGAGCATGATAAATTTGGCCTTGACAGTTGATGATCCTCAACGCCCACATCAAACAAACACGTGGTACGCCGACACGAGCAACATGGCAAAACAAACGACAAATGAAAGTTGTTACGTTTGCTCACTTATACCGCTGCCACAAGAAATCCCATTTGCAGAGGCAGTGTCTCCTACATCTCGCACTATGCAGAATCAAATTCAAGCATAGACGGTCTCATTCGAACTTTTGCAGAACGAGCGGACAGGTTACTCCAGGCCACAAGGAGTGATTTGTGTAAAAGAGCCTTTTTTGGTGATAAAAGGAACATTACATTCAGACAATAAGTGGCAGAATGAAGAAATATCATGCAAAGTAGAAGCATTGCGAGGACTGTCTGAAGAAAAACTATCATGGGTACAGAGAATGTGCGCTCCCATATGGACTGAAAATAACGAAACTCACTTGGGTTACTGTCATTGAAAAACCCTTCAAATTGCAAAAAGACATTCCTTACAAACTGTGCTTTCGCAGAGAAAAAAAACTGCACCAAAACTCGCATAATACCTGACATGAAGAAAGGAACAGCTGCAATGATGGATACATACTGGGTTTGCGGCAGCCTGGCGTATCTGCACCTCCCGCAATCATGGAGAGGTACGTGCTCCCTGGCAACGCTGCATTCTGCCCTGATGGTGATCCCAGAAAGTCATATCCAAGGAGAAAACATACTAGTGGCAGCACCAAACGAACCTTCTGCAACAGCGCCTGAAGAAGCTCCCGTATATGCCCTAGCTGAGGAAAGTTTGCAGAGCACAGTACGAAGGAAGAAAAGGTCATCCAACTATATTGCTGCTAAATCATCAGAATTTCTGGCACAGATACCGGATCGATTTCGGCTGTTTAGCTCCGTCATGACATTCTTCGCGTCTCTCGTTCCCAGCATCCAGGTGAGGGCAAATGCAAAATGGCTTCAGATCACCAGATGGGAACTCATTCAGCTAGCCAACGACACAGAAGAAGGATTCAATGCCATCAAAGTGGAACTCAGAGCCTTACGATTAATGACCATGCAGAACAGGTATGTGCTAGACCGGTTAACGGCAATGGATGGAGGCGTTTGCCGAAAAATCGGGAGCGCATGTTGCACTTTTGTACCCTATGGAGACGCGGACAACGGCTCCCTTTCCCATGTCATAGCGGCAGTGCACGACCTTGGAGAGCGCATGAAAGATGAAGGGGGAGCACAGCCCAGCACCTGGTTCGACAATCTTTTTTCCTGGGTACCATTGTGGCTCAGAATGACAATGAAACTATTCATACCACACAGTCTTTTTTCTCTCCTCATTTTTTGTGTGTGCCAATTAGGTCTCAGATGCTGTGCCAACGCGGTATCTAATGGTGCAACTGATGATAGTAACAATGGGCCGTGCAAATGGAGTGGGACAAATAAAGCACAAGGCAGAAGTTCAAACAGGAGAAAGCTCAGAGGCCAAATATAGAATGACTGCAATTTACAATACAGGGCATATAGTAGATAACTTATATCACACAACCATAAAGGAGCCAAGAGAATTACAATGATACAAAGAAGTATGGGTGGACTAGGAGGGTGCATTTATATGACTTGCACCCCAGACGAATACGCCCGAAGAGGGGAAAGCCTCAGAGTGGTATGCAGAGCATGGATGCCAATAAAGGGAACACCTGCATGGGAGGAGGCAGTGGCTGAGGAAGAAAAATGCAAAAGGTTGGGGCAACTATAATATTCGTTAGTTAAGTAACGAAAGGGGGGAATGTGTGGGAGGACGGGGGTCTTGGAACCCCCCTCTCCATTCTTCCAAGGCAACACACACTTCCTGGGTAGGCCCTGATGCGGCTGCTTTGGGTTAAGGGCCCTGCGCCAAAGCACCCGTGTAGGAATACCCCTAGGAACTGTGACCCCTGAGAACAGTCCAGATCAGAGTCCAACCAGACTCCATTTTGTGTGCCACCGACTCCATTTTGTTTTCACATAATGGCAGGCCAGCCATGACATAAGAGCGCAGGCCTGCAGCTCTCCCTGCAACATGTGCACAGCGAACAAGTTACTCCCTCACCTCCTTCTCTCTGCAGCCGTCCGGTTCTCATGGGAGACTGACCGCACGAATGCAACAAACTTCGCACTGTATCTTCTGTCTTCCTTATTAACTCATTGACCCTGCCGCGGCCCAGCCCAAGGCCTAGCAGCAGAAAGTCATTCATCTCTATAAACCTGCCCCCACCAAGCCGACCCAGGCCACAAAAAAATACCACCCCCCAAATCCTTTGAACATGTTTAAACTAATAAGAACGACCATGTTTGTTCGCGCCTTAATACGAGAAAAACAAAGTGTCTTTTCTGTAAGCAATCAAACTAGGTCGCTCACAAACTGTTTCCCCTTGCATGCGAAATAATGAAAGGATTGCAGTAGAATAAGCATATACCTGTACATCATATAATATATGTATAATTAGAGCACTAACGTTAGATTCCAGTTATACAAGTGTTAAGTGTATTAACTTGTAGTATGAAGTTTAATAGAAATAGATTGTAATAACAAAATGCATAACAGAACATAACACTGTACATGCCAGCAAAGCTACCTCATTTCTAAGTTCATTATAAATATATGCATAATATCGTGCAAAAGCAATTTAGCCATCAAATGTTGTAACCAGTAGGATTTTATTATAAGAATATGCATTAGGGCCTGCATGTAGAGAATTCGGTAATGGACTGTTTAATTTAGTATGGAAAATAACCTGTGCATACCCAAATTATTATTATGAGTTTTATAACAACAATAGCACGCAGTCAAAGAGAAATGATAACTTGCTCTAGCTGATCACAATCATAGTGTAACGATCATGTGTAAAGAAGCCTTATGTAAAACGCCATTCAGGTCCCGTCTCCCCATGCAAAGCAGAACTGCACCGTGAAGGTGTTTCGATTCTCCTCCACCCTTCAGAGTGCCAAAACAGATTAGCAGAGATTTAATGAGGTTTAAACAAACTGCCTTTAACCCCCACAATAAGACTTATGACCATGGTGGTATGTGCACTTGTGACCCATTCTTTTTAATGTATGATTTAGGCCTTAAATTCAGTGACCTCTTTGTTGTACCAGATAGAAATTCCAGACCACACTGTGATCTCAAAGTCTTAGCCCCTTGAACAATATATCTTGTATTATACTAACAATGTGGTCCGCCCAGTAACAGATTTAACACCGAGCTTAAGAAATGCACTATGACCTGTGCCCAATGTAGTTAACCTGCACTTGAAAAATGTCTTTCCTTTGGCGTCGAGATTCACAAGCCTTAGAGGCTGCAGGACAAGATAGAGTGTAACATTGGATGAATGGGAATGCGTGGCCACAAGCCAATCCGATGACCCCAGCTGACCGATTGACCCGAGAAGCATCATCACAGCACCACGTGATCCTGTTCCAACCACAGCACACCAACCCTATGGCACCTATAGGTGCTCACTCTTAGTGACCAATCCCAACTCTTCATATGCCCCCTAGGCCTCCCCGCTCAGGATGACGCAAAAGCTGTATAAAAATGACTTGTTACACGTTTTCTGCAGAGCGCTCTCGTCGTGAGCAGAGTAGATTCTGCTTGCCCTATTTTAGATAAACGATTTTTGATATCACCAGCACTCAGTCTTGGTCTCATTCCCTCTAGGGCTGTGTCCTGCTCGACTCTTCGAGAATTAAGTGCATTTTTGGGAACTTTCACTTTCAAAAAGTTTCACAGAAAAGAAAGATACGGTAATTTACAAACAATTTCATTTATTAAACAGTGTTTTGTGCTGGTGCCTTCATAACATGCTTTTTTAATGTAAATTGTCCAATACTGTATGTTGTATTTACATTGAACATCTTTTTCCAACCCGTCCTCTAGTTGCCCGATGGTGTACGAACTATGCAGACACAGACAGCTACAGAAATCAGAGATGTTGCTTGCCAAACTGATTTCACCATGAAGCAACTATTATTTGAGGCGCAGCATGTTCAAATCAATAAGCAGACTCGAAATGCTTTAGCCCAATGGCCAGAAAATGAATTTAATGTGACCGGCGAAGCCAGCAAAGTGTTGTTGGACCATTGCTACAATGCGACTGCTCCACCATATGAAGATGAAACTGAATGTAATGAAGATGCATTTGAATTAGTCGCAGACCACTTGACACAATCGACATCCAACAAAAAACGGCCACCCAAAAACCAGTCGACATTGATGTTTTCTCCGAATCATGTTCAAGTAACAGCCGCTGAAATGACAAACTGAAGCATCAATACAATTGACGGAGGTCCTGCTGTTGTCTTAGCAAACAGTTGCCCAAATAGCTGAATAACTACTCGTCCCACAAAAGGGATGAGACCTAGGCTTGATAAGATACTTGGCACGCAAGAACTACGGACTGTGAGCAAAACAGTGCATCAAAGTGGGTTGTTGGTGAGAAATAGAAGCACTCTGATCAATATATTCATGGGGGCATGTGTTGGGGGTTGTTGCTAATGTAAGGACGGAGTGGGTCGGTTGAGCTCCCGGCCCCCATACATTATATGCAAAAGTGACATCCTGCTCTTGCACTCGTGGGGGGCACCTGTTTTGCCCTTCTGCTGCCACGGGGAAGAAGGCCCTGACATAAGCAGAGGTGGGGTTATTGCTAGACATACTTGGACTCCATTTTGTGTACCTTCGACTCCAACTTTGGACTAGGCAGCATTGTGTTATTACGAAGTTTGCCCTACACCTCAGCAGCGAGCACTGACACCGCCCACATTTTTCCTCCTGTGCCTGTACCTCACAAGTCCTTCTCATGGATGCGCCGAGACAAGATGTTGCGAACTAAGAATGTATCTGCATTCTGAGTGAAGGTCACCAGCTTCGAATTTTGGCTTGCGAGCTGAGGAAGCCTCCGCATCGCACACAGTATTAGGTTCAATTGTTTTTCGACCTTGACAGAAAGGACCATTCCGAAAGGAATTGAATTAAGGGAGGGGTGTAATAATGTCAGATTTGATAAGGTTCACCATTCAAAAACTGGTCAAAGGAACATATAATTTCAGTATATGAAAAATCGTTGATCTGAACAGAGTCTGCGTTACGGTCTGCCTTACGCCAAGAGAATGGAAATGCAGAATATAATGTAAGTTATTTCTGGGTTACATTTTACTCATTTGTTCTGTGTGGCATATTGCAATGAAACGCAAGTACAACCTTTGTGTGTAGTGGTCTTTCTACCGGGCACATGGGCAGTCCAGCATCGAGATGCATGTCGACCACCACTCGGTTCCCCCAGGTTCAACGCTAATATTTAATTAAAATGCCGTCTATGTGTTCCTCGAATTGTAGCGGCAGCTTCCGCATCCCATTTCGAGCTGAACATACTCCATAGCACTATCCCCCGAAGCAAATTGTAGACTACTTTTGACGTTGTTTTCTCTGTTTTCCCATTGTTTCACGTCCGTGTTCATCGTTACAGGGCCGAATTAATGGGTAAAATGATAAATTGTAATAAAGATCGGCTACAGAGACACATTTCTGTTATGTTTTCAAAACAGCTACATCCTGCCTTTCTGCGATTGTCATCGATTCCAGATACCAACTGACAGGTTTTTCAACCGGCAGCTGCAGATACACGTCAATAGCTGGATATCAATGACTCTTTTCTGGGACAATCGCCACAGGCCCATATGCCCTTACGCGGTACCGGCGATTAGGAGCAACCCAACATCATTTACGGTGGCCTAGCGCCAAGCTGATGCACAAGCCTTGCGATTCACAGTGCGTCCGAAGTGCTTCTTTTACCAAAAAGGAACACTGCATGACTCACAATAAACATTTGCAGATCGAGACTGGAAAAAAAAAAAATACCCATTTGATTGAATATGGCAATTGCTGGATGTTCTCGGAGCGTTTATTGTGAAATAAAAGAAATTGTACAGTCTTGCTATTTCCTTTTAAATTATAGTTTTATATTCCGAATTGTGACGTGCTGTGTTGTGAGATGATGTGTGTTGGTTTCCGGGTTCTGCGTCACGTCATGTAGGTGATGACTGGGCGCGTTTGGCTACGCTGCCCAGTAACGTCCTGGAGATAGGAGGAGAATATCACTGTTTGGTGAGGTCAGCCTCAGGGGCGGGGGATATGATTTAGTGCCGCCAGGGCAGTCCTGCTTGGGCGATGCAGCAACGGATAAGATTATCACAAGATGGCCGCGCCCTGCTGCCTGATTTCACATGTGTACAAAAGAGGAAAACTATGGTAAGGTGCATAGGAAATGTATGTACGATCGATAAACATATGCTTCAAAACACATGCCCGAACCCTCGGGACAATAATATTTCTGAGCGCACTATTCCTTTAAAGAAGAGATAGAAGGGGCAAACATGGCATATATTGACAGGTCCTCAATTATAGACCCTGATACTGGCAGGAGACATACTGGAGCAGCGGTAGTATGTTACAGGAATGGGGAATATATAATAGCATCCCAACTGCGATTACCCTCCCATTACTCAGCACAGGTGCAGAGTTGGTAGTCATGATCAGTGCACTAAATAGGACAGACGGACATGCAGCAAATATATTGTCTGGCTGCCTACGTTACATCAACAATACATTCAGGATTGACATAATGGGAAAGAAAGGGATTCAGGACGAGTGACGTGTCCCCATTGCAACACGCAGAACTGCTAGGGCAACTCATTGAGGCACTAAAGGTGCCAGCAGTGGTGGCCATACTAATATGTGCCGCTCCCACACAGGAAAACCACAGGAAAACCAAATGGGAAACAAAATGGCCGATAGGGTAGCCAAAGAAGCAGCATATTTACCAGAAGAGAGCATAAGGTGGTATCCGGGCAAAAGGAAGGACCCAGTTTGCTCCAGTTGGATTCTCTTCTTGTGTGCACAGGTTGATAACATTTTGCACTTTGCGGTGACTACTTCTTGTTTTATCAGTTGGTATTGCGGAGCTGAATCTGACATGATCACTTTCCTGTATAGCGCCATTTCATTCCAATCGACTGAAGCTTTTAGCGATAGTAGGCCCAGTTCCCTTCTGATGGTTGGTATTGCTGTTGACTTTGGCAGTCGTAGTACTTCACGCCAAAAGTAATTTTGGCCCAAATAGCTGAGGGAATTGTCGGCATACCTTCTCCTCCATAGGTCACAGATGGAATTACTTTCCCTTTGTAGTACTTTATCACTGGCATAAAAGAGAAGCGGGCGAATTTCCGGTCCATTGCCTTTGCCTGGGAAGTAAGTTTCCAAGTTTTTTCCCCCAGAGGTTTGTCTGCATGCTTGACTCGCTGCCGAACTGTCGATCATGACCCCCTAGGTACTTGAATTCTTTTACTTGTTCGATTCTGGTTGATTCGATCGTCCAATAATTGGGTTTTCTGTTTGCTTTTGTAACTGTTTAGAGCATCACGATTTTGTTTTTTTCTTTGTTGATCTCCAGATTATTTTTCGTTATATAAGTGGCGTTGGAGACCTATCGGCGTCTGGTCGATCAGAATGATATCATATGCGTATAGGAGCCTGGAGACTTCGGTCTCCCCTATTTTTGGTGGAAATATTCTTAGCACTATGCAGGTCTCTTTGTAGTCTCCAAGAAAAGCTGTAAAGAGCACGGGTGCCAAAGGGAAACCGTGCTTCACTCCTCTATCTGTCGGGATTTCTTCGGAAAGTGTTTCTTTTTGATTGAGCTTTACTCTTATCGTTTGAGTGTAGAGCGATGATGGGATCCAGGATCTGGTCGGGACAATTACATGTGACTAGCTTAGAGATCACGATCAATTTTGTCGAATGCGTGGGTTAAGTCGACAAAGGCCAGATATACCTTTTTTCCTTGAGCTCTTGAGATGCTTTTTATTATGCTCAATACATAATATTTGTTGAAGTCCCGACGTTCTTGGTGAAACCCACTTGGAAAGGGTCATTGCATGCAGAATGTTATCGCCCAGCGTTGGAAGCTTTCTAGAAGGCATGAGCCGTAGATTTTTCCTATTGTGTCTAGCAGGGCAATGGGGCGCTATTTGACGGGTCTGATCTGTCGCCCTTTTTGAAACTGGCTACGACTGTTGCTGAGGACCAAGAACTGGGAATTGTAAGGCGGATCTCTTTGAACACACTGCTGATGAAGGTGCCCATGAGCCTTGGTTGTTTTTCAGATCAATGTTCGTTATCCCGTCTGGACCTGGGACTCTCGATTGTTTTAACTTCTGAAATGCTCTTGTTCTGTCCGCTTCATTAGAGAAGTCTTCCCACTGTGTTGTTCCTCGTGGGCGGATTAGCTGTAATTCGTTGGCCGGCTTCTGGAATAGACTGTTGAAATGTTTTGTCCAGCTTTCCTCGTTCACGGCGTTGGTTGTTGGAGGATTTGTGGCTTTTCCGGTTTCTTTTATGAGGTCCCAAAATTCAAGAGTTTTTGCCATTTACCCTTCTTAGCAACGACTCCGAGTCTTGCTGGTAAAGAGTTGCTCGATAGAATTTGAGCCAGCCAGTGTATCTCTTTGCCTCCTCTTGAGAGTTTCTTGAATGTTGGCGAGTTTGATTTGTTTGCTTGGCATTTGAGTTTCTTACAGACACAGCGTTTCTCGACCAGAAGTTTATCGTAATAGTGCCAGCCTTGTATAGCTCTTCCTGCTTTTTTTGATCCCCCACTTGGTATGGTATAAATAGTGGTTGGTAGTCAGTTGAGGGAGAGCTTTGATGTTTTTTGGAGGAGCTCATTTTTTCTTTGCATTTCCTGGATAGTTCCAGAATTCTTTCCTATGTTAAACGGAGACGATTTCCTTGGTTGGTGGCTTCCACTGTTTTGTGCATTGTTAGATTTGGAGGTCTGTACGACCACCATGACATTTCCAAGATGTTATGATCGCTTGCCTTGGCCTGTGTAGCATTGAAGGATGTTAGTAAGTTGAGCATAGCCTCAGAGGCAAAGATGTAATCTATGGTTGCATTTTGGTTACCTCTTTCCCAGGTGGGTATTTGGGATGGCTTGGAGGAGATTGGGTCAGCGTTACGGATCAGTCTGGAGTCCATCAATTTTACCCATTTGTGTCCTCTTGAGTCACCCCTCTGTTTTCCATTCGTTATGGAGAGATGTTCTTTTGGGTTTGGGCATGACGCATTTAGGTCTCCGCATATGACGATCAACATAGTTTCTGTGTTGGCTTGAGTATCGTCCATTTCGGATTCCAATGTCCGTAGGAATCTCTCATCCGATTGCTTTAGGATCCCAGTAGACGGTTATTATCACCATAGTGATTTTCTCAGTCTTCTTAGTCGTTGGGTCAGTCCTGGTCCACTCCACTTGGATCGAAGGTGGCTTTGGGAAAAATAGTGCTTTAGGATTTCCAGGCCACAACCTGTTCGGACTGCAATCAGGAGTCCGGCTGATGGTCGGCCTATCAAGACTCTCTTAGCTGGCGCGATTTCCATTGCGTATCTGTCCATGGCTGGTGCGTCTGTAATCAGGTCTCCTGAAGTGCTAGGATGTCATATACTCTCAGGTTGGTATCTCCGGGTGTAGTTAGGTGTTTGAAGCCCCTTGTGTTCCATGATCCTAGTTTTAGTGAGGCCGGTGCAATTCTTTCCTTTTTCGGGCCTTGGGGTTTCATGTCTTTTTTGCCTCACTACTGGTTGCTATTTTCTGGCCCCGGAATTTGAGGGTTTCGGTATCCATGCCCAAAGCGGTTTCAGCGGAGCAAAGGAGATGTGTTAGCGTTTGGGTGTTTTTTTGTTCCCAGTTTCTTTGTTGGGGTGGGTGTCTTTTCCTGGACTTTGATAGTTCTTACTTTTTCTGCATTTGATAAGTTACGGCTCTTCTTTGTGGGCCGTCGGTTCAGTGGAGTACCGTTATGCGTTTCTTGGTGGTGGTAACGTGCTGTTTTCGACCTGAAGTGCGTCCTTTGGCTGCCTGACGATTTATTTTCAGCTTCTTTGACGGAAAAAGGTTTGTTGTCTTAATACACAGTTAAGAGAAATCCCTTTTTGAGTAGGAGTTCCGAATCTTCTCTGGACAGAGTTGGTCTTGAAGAGTCTTTTAAATGTATATAGGCCTTTACTATCCTGGCTTTGTGGTATGGTTCAACAAGAACAATATCGTCAGGTCTTAGCTGTTTGTGATCTTTTATGCTTCTCATAATCTTCATGATGGTTCCTCTGTTCAGAGTTATCGGGTCTGTGTTTTTTTCTGTTTGTTCAAGTTTGAAGATGGTTATTCTTTGTGTTGTTTTGGGGAAATCTCTAACAGGTCGAACTTTCTTTTGACCTCTCTCTGCTTCTTTCCAGTCTACACTTCTGTGGTCTTCGAATCTCTTCAGTGCGGCGGGCCCTTGTGGACCCGATCTTTCATTTGCTCTTTTGTGTCTGTAGTTATTGAGGTCTGATTGTTTTAATTGAAAAAGATCTTTTGAGGGTCGGACTTCAATAGTTGGTTTCACGACAGGGGCTGTCGAGCTATTTCGTCTGTGTTTTTTTGATGATGTTTTGTTTACATTTTTTCAAAAGTACTCTCAGAGGTTGGTTCGCATGTTTGCAGCGTCTTGTTCGGCCCTGCCTCTGGGGAGAGATGGAGGGTGATGTCCATTGCACTTTTGTCGTCCATTAAGTCATCAATTGTCCTCGTGATTTTTGAATTTGGAGCGAGGGGGGGGGGGTTTGTGAGAGTGAAGTTGTCGATTTCTGCTGATTGAATACAAACTAGTTTCGTTTTTGAGGTTTTTCATTTTTTTGAAACGTGTTGGAGTGGTTAGGAGGGTCAATTATGATGCAGGACTCGTTACTCGGCACTGCGTTGCATGTGCAGCCTTTTTGTTTTGTATAGTCAGTTTTATTTTTTCCAGTATGGGAGACTCGTTGGGTTCCTGAAAAAACAAACAGCGCTGTCCCTTGCACCGAATCAGTTTGGGTTTGGGCACTTGTGTGTTGTGTCTTAGGTATTTCCGATTTGTCGTTTGCAGAGGCTTGGCTTGCAGAGGCTTGCCCGATTAGGAAAACATGGCAGGGTTGCACGCTGTTTTCTATTGCAGTGATGAAACCCTCAACGAAAATCATTTTTGTATGCATCAGGGCGATGAGTGTTGTGTGGTCCTTTAGCGTCTGGTTGAGAGATTCATAAAGTTTCCCGAACGGCGCCAATGCAATCATGATTGCCGACATTATCGTCATCATGTCCAGTTTTTTTGTTGGAGTATATTTGAGTGACGTGGGTTTTGGTTCTGGTTTATGTCCCAAGCGGTATGCCATCTGATTGCCTGTCTCGTAGGTTGTGGGCAGGCCGTGTGTCTCGGGGAAAGTGCGGAAGAGAAAGTCTTCTTGCCGGTCTTTGAGTTCCTGGAATCATCCAGTCTCCATCAGCAGCTATTTTGCAGTGGCGATCCAGTGAGGTTTTAGTCTTTTGAGAATCTTTGGACTTGCCCAGCGTAGATGAGAGCAGGTCACTAGGAAGAGAATCTTCCAAAGCCTCGTCATCATTTTGGTGTGCTGCAGCAGGAGAGAGGGGCGCACGAGAGGGGTCAGGCCTCTCATCTATGGAGGATAGGAGTGTTGTATTTGTCGGTGGTTTTTCCGGAGATTTATCCTGAGTGGCGACCGCCTCAGAGGCGCCAGGCTTACTTGGAGTATGCTCTAAGGAAGAGCTTGCAGGCGGTTTCTCTTGTGGCGCCAAGTTTGGTACCATTTTACTTATGGGCGGCGAAACGCTGTCGCAGAAGGTGCATAACGTTTTTCGTGTTTTGATAGCTGGCTGAAGTTCTGTTAGAGCTTCCAGAATTTCATCATCTGTAAGTTCCGAAAGCACCTTGTGCTTTCTTTTTCCTTGTCTCGCAAATAGTTCTTTTAAAAGGTTGCAGAGGGTAGTTTTTGTAGTTTTTCCATTAGCTGGCATTTGGGGCCCCTTTTTAGGTTGCCCAGGTCTTTTGCCGTTTTCGTTGCAGGTTTTATTTGATGATCCTTTGGTGGAGGTTTTTTTCACCATTGGAGGGTTGTCTAGTTGCTCTTGAGCGGTCAGGTTTTGAATTTCTTCCTTTTTTATTTTTCTGATACGAGGGCTGAGGGTTGTAAACATTTTCCCACTCTTCTGCTGCAAAGGCGAGCCTAGGGGAATTGCCTGAGTTTCCTTCTCCCTTGGAGGGCGACAGCTTGTGTGTGGAGCTGGCCACCGGGGGAGCTCGAGAGTCCTGCGAGCGGCTTGGCTCTGCAACCAATCCAGATCCCGCGGGCGGGGCTCGAGGAGGTCTGATCCGCCGTCGCACCATCCGGCATGGATATGCGCGATGCAGGATGGCAGTTGTGTTTGGCGTGAGCTTCTTAGACGCCTCTTCTCATCCTCGGCACCCTCATTTGTTGTTTCTGCCTGGAAATGCTGTTGGTGGTGGTCTTGTTCAGAGGCCATGTCTCTGCCAGTCCTGACAGGGACTGCAGTCGACTCTGCCACGACTCCGCTCCGCGGTACTGGTGGGTATTTCTATCCGCCCACTGATGAAAAGCAAAGGTAGACTCAGCGCTTGGGAACACTGAAAGGAGTCTTTCCTGCAGAGACTGCACTCGACTCTGCCACGACTACAGTAATTTCTAAAGTCGACGCCTCAACATCATTTCTTGACACTTTTGTGAAAAATCAGCAAGAGGTCAAATTAAGTTTGACCAAAGTGACTGAAAAAGTATTGACTGACAAGAAAAATACAATCAAACACTGATTGGTAAGAAAAACAACATCTCACAAACATGTACAAAAACCTTGGTGCCAGCAGATAGAAAGGCAGGCGGCTCTACAATCATACCAGCCCCATGTCCTTCAGTGCATTCGGTGGTGGCCCCGTATAACGATGGGATTATGAGGAGATACACATACCACCTCCAACTGAGTAAAAGCTTGCCATAAAGTCAGGGAAATCCACAAAAAAGGTGAAATTCGACAACCCTGAATCCTTTACAAAAACAGCGGAAAGAAAGACAAATGCAACGTCCTTGGCATCGATTTACAAACTCCGACAACTGGTGCGAAGCAAATTGCAGTGACAAATTATCTGATGGAACAGTTCATGAAGTAAAATTGCATGGCACCTATGCAGACAATACAAAAGGCTTGATTGTGTTACAAAAGCCCAGAGCAGGGCAGGAATACTGCAAACATGTCACTATGCGAATCAGTCCTTCAAAGTGTACCCAATGCCAAAAATTGTACATGGGGACAAGAAAAAACGACTGCCATTCAATCAGCCAGGCAGAAAACTTTCAGTTTGTAACTTGTACAGGTATACCTTTAGACAAACGTATAATCACTGCAGATGCCCTCAAAGATCTGGGGAAGTGGATGACCCTTGAGGAAACAAATCCAACGGATCACAGTCCCTTCTTAAACAGATCTAGTCTTCGGGCCATCTTCAAACTGCTTCCATACCTTGATGTTATCATGACAACCGATATTCCAAAAATTGAGCTCCCACTGGTTGGTAGTCACACAAACTGGGCACTCGTTGAATTCACCTCACCCTTGGTGGCATTACTGAAGATGCATGCGGAACCTCTTTACTCAATTGGGTCTGTCCTTGATAATATGCAGGAAAGCAAAGAAGCTAAGAAGTGTGAAAACCACTGCAACAGAAAAGGAAGCATATGCTGATACGAAAACTGAAATATCTGAGAGCAAGGCCCTGCAAGCTCTACAAGTTAAAACCGATAGTGCAAGACCTACTATATCTGAAATAGAATACTGAAAGCCAGAACGTCCAACAAACAGGGCAAACTGACTTTCCCGGACTACAAGGAAACAAAAATGGATGTCCTGGAACACGCAGGACTACCGATCATTCCTGGCCCATCCTCTGGGTTTAAAGACTTTGGAGTTTCTTGATGTTTTTATTTTTTTTAAAGAAAATCGCCATAGATGGCTTTCATACCATCACAAATAATGCTATCGCCTCCAAGAAGGGGCGGGCAAGTAGTGGTTTAGCGATTAGAGTGAAGTCCAATCATATCTTAACTCATTTCCCCAAGGCCTCATATTCACCCTATGTAGTGGCAGGAACCCTGCAATCATCAGAAAACAATCAGATAGCATAATGGTTATCAATGTATACAAACCAGACTCATGGAATTATAGATGATATAATTTACCACTCATTTGAAAACACCCCTACAGGATCTATCGTAGTCGCAGGTATTTTAATAAAAGAAATGTACATTTGTCTACTCCTACTAAGACCAAGGTACACTGTTCCACTGTTCCTGGCATAGACTCTCTTTTATTACTATGATTTGATATTTCTAGACTTTCAGCCCATTAAATCGGCTCCCAAGAGTTAAACTTGGGTTAAATGGAATTGTAAGATCACATATTTATTATGTGCTTGCCGACCCAGTCTTAAAGGTCAGATGCAGGCCTACACAAATTTCACATAACACCAAGTGATCACGTGACCCTAACTTGGTACTTTGATATGTTAGTTATCCCAGTGAACAGGTCTAGAATGTTAGACATCGCTACAAACGTACAAGGAACTCAACTACATTGGTCAGCAAAAAAAACATAAGAGTTGTGAACAATGCATTGTGGCATGACCAAAAAAGCACGGCAAACGCTCCAAATAAGGTTAATTGGGCCGATTGGTCTCCATAATCATTTCGACCAGTGGGACTGAAAATCACAAGGCTAGAAAGAAAAGACATTATCAGAGATAATGCACCATTCGATAGCATCACAGATTAAAAGAAATGCCTACTGGGTAAGGATCTAGCGGCAGTAAAAGCTCATCCTGCATTAGATAGTGATGATAAAAAAAATATAACAAATTTGCAAACAAAATATAGAAATTAGCTTAGACAACAAACTTCCTACAAGAAATTCAAATTGGCTTAAATCATTCAAATGGTTAAAAACTCACAGCGCACACTTGTTTTGGTCCTACTATAATGATTTTTGGAAATCTATGTCTCCAACTGAATTAAATCCAGTTTCAAGAATCATGGTCCAAGTATATTCAGGAATTGTATATTACCTTGGATATCCCAGATACTCAAACTGGTCCTGATGGAAATAGCATGGAGAAGAGCATTAGTAAAACACAAAGGAAGACTTTTGGGTTTTAGACATACAAGAGGAAAACCTGCTAATAATTATTACAAAAATTAAGACCTCGCAAGCACCCGCCCCTTATGGAATTCCAACTATATTGTTAAAAGATCAACCTGAATTGTGGGCTATTATATTTGCATGCATTTAAAAAAGGGCGATAGATTGGTTCCCACCAACTATCGCCTCTTGGCAATGATGGATACAAGTCAGAAGATCTTTGCCAGCATAATACGGGTGAATTTACAGAGTGGATGGAAGAAAAATCAAATACTTAGTCCTTTTCAAACAGGTTTTAGAAAAACCTATATCACCCTAACCAACATCTGCAGATTACAATTCCTAATTGCGGAATACGAAAATAGGAAGTGTACTAAATTATATTGTTGCTATGTTGATTTCACAAAGGCTTTTGACCTTATTTCAAGACCAAGACTGTGGGAAAAACATAGGAATTGGGGAATTTACCCAACATTACTTTACTTCATACAGCAATTGTACACACACACACACCTACATTACAATATGTCTAAACTTAGAAGCTGCACATACAAATTATTATCCAACAAATTGGGGGCTAAATCAAGGTTGTGTGCTGGGTCCAGTATTGTATAACCTCTACACTGCTGATGTTGAATGAACTGCAGCGTGTCTGCAATTTTCCCCCAAAGATAAAAATGGTACTCAAATAATATGCTAACATATGCAGACAAATTAATACTCTTTGCCCAAACCCCAATTGGTATACAGTGCCAATAGACGCGTTGGTATCATATGCTAATGTGAGCATGACGATAAACATAAAAAGACTAAGAATGTGCTCGAGTAAGGGCACCTCTGAAAAAGATCCCTTTGTCTGGTACCTTCATAAAACAGAATAGGAAAGGATTAGAGAAATGACATATTTGGGTTACTTTGTTAAAATCAGACCACCTCCCTCTTACTACGAAGCACTGGTTGGGAGGAAAATATGGAAAAAATGGCTTGCCTTAAAAAAACTACATCGAGCGTCGAGGAGGGCACAATATTGAGTGCTTCTTGGAAGTCTATCGATTTAAGTCCTACTTTACTGTACTCACTCGATGCACTGCCCACTACACATGTCCAATAGTTAAAGAAAATTGAAGGCAAGTGGTTTCTTACAATTTGCTGAAATCTGTTCCGGTTGAGACATTATGTTACAGTATGGGCTCTGCTCACTAAAGTCTGTATGGTGTGTACGACATACATTGTTATACGCCAAACTGTTAAAAACAGACCAGAACTCAAATGCTTTATTACAAATGCTAGGTGATAGCATGGAGGACGATTGCAAAAATGCCTTAATCGAGGATCTAAAAATTTAGACATTGAGCAAGATATCTTTGCTTTGTCCCCCCAAATTTTAAAATGATAATAAAAACACAGGGCCCTGAACATAGATAAACTACATAGGAAGAAGAGACAAGGAATACTACTATCAGAATGTTCCTCATTACAGACCATGCAGTTACTTGACTAAGGCCTGCTCAATTGAGCTGAAACGCTTAACACTATATCTAAGATTAAACTTGTTCCCACTAAAGAATACGTGGGGACATGAATCTGTATCTCATTGTAGACTGTGTCACAAAAAAGTCGAGACCTATCATCACATATTAACAGCTTGTCCAGAACTGGCCGATTCTTATGTGAAAGGGTATTCAGGATATGTAATAAATATGAACAGATTCCTTGAAGATCAATTTTGGTCAACGATACGTGGAGCTCAGTCTATAGTTATGACCGCTGCTGCCCTTGGAAGTATGGAAAGAAATGGTGGGTGGGGGGACTCCATTGGAATGTTTTTTTTAAATAATTATTTTTTATTCATAATGTTCATGATGATCATGGAAAGTTTTTACTTATAAGAAATGTCTTTCCTTTTATACTTCTATGTGCTTAAAGTTTTTGTAAATTAAACTAAATGCACAATGAAAAAATATATGTATTATTGAGCTGCAAGGGGAGGCCCCAAAAGAAAAAGACCTCTGGATACAGCGTGGGTGCTCACCGTCCTCAACAAACAATCTGGAGGCAGAAGTACAGGAAAGCCTGTTCTGCCCAAAAAATTACTAAGTGTAGCACTAGAACAGCTGCACTTCCCTGCCCATCTACCAAACACAAAATAGCGGCAGAAACAAAGGGTGGTATGTGTCAAATTTACATGAGAAAGTGGCTGAATTCACAGGAATCTGTATAACTTGTCAATAATGTCTGTCTGGTTATACTCTGAAAACAATCAGGGAAACAATACCTAGGTCGGAAGGGCCCTTCCTGCACTTGCATGTAGACTATGTTGATATGCAAGACAGATGAGACTCTTATAGGGACACGATAATCGGCATGTGTCCTTTCTCACGTTGGCTTGAGGTGGGACCCTGTGCAAATAAATTACGCAAAATATGCTGTCAAATTCTTGGTGAGGGAGGCGATTCCAAGAATGGGAGTGTGTGACGAAATAAAGGTTGGATAACGGCCAACATTTTGCCAACGATCTCCTTGCGGAAATAATACACCTCTTGGGGATAAAACATATACTTTGCACAGCGTGTCGACCACAGGCAAAAAGGATTGTCAAAACTAAATGGTTTGCTTAAGGCACACTTGGCAAAGTTAACCTCATCGTTATGTCAAAATTGGCTTTATTGCCTTCCACTGCTGTGTTTTGCCATTCGCAATTCCCCTAGTGCGGATCACCATCTGACTCTGCCCGAAATCGTAACAAGCATGTTTGCGCCCATCTGTCCTACACGCTCAATTTCAGATGTTAACCCTAGCTCAGAGATCCTCAACGATGAAATGAAACATGTGCTATGATACATCCGCCACCAGGTTCAGCGACCTACAAGCGGACCGACCAACATTGAAGAGTGCACAAGTGCAGATCAAGGAGAGGACTTTCCGCAAGCACAGCCATTCTATCCTGGCGACAGAATTCTCATCCACAACTTGGTGAGAAAGTGGAAGGAGCACAGGTTTTGCGGCCCCTTTGAAGTGATCGACGCAACCCCGGCAGCAGCAAAGATCAAAGAAAGAAGGGCATGGATTAAACTTTCCGACGTCCATAGAGACAACAGCAGCACTACGGAAAGACAAGAGAGAAGAGTCACTTAATGGGAAGTATTAACCAGTTGTCATCGACTGTGTGCTGCAGTAAAGACTTTACAGAAGACCCACAACTGGAGGAGAAGATGGGCAAGACACCACTGGGGGGGGGGGAAATGGGAGAAAAACAAAACTTGATGCAGATGTTAGAGAGCACGGATTGTTCTGTCATCAGTCTTCTCTTCCTCTTCTGGTTTCTAAAGAATTGGGGAATTACGGGAACTCCAGCTGCTGGGAAAGGGGAGACACACATCAAAAGAAGTATATCTAGTATCAAAGAAATCTACAGTGCTAGCGGGAAGAATGAGACCTTGCATCTGAGAATATCTGGTACAAGGAGATGAAGAAGGTGGGGCGGGGAGGACCAATGACACGTGTTGCCGGTGCTCTCTCATCCCACACCTTGCAGGGAAACTGAAACAATTCCTGGCACAAGATGTTTCAGTAGAGAAAGGGAGATGTCTGATGCATATTTCACTGTGCAAAACAAGAGAGCTCAAGAGAGCTGTTCCAGGGGCCCACCGTAGAAGTGAAATGGATAGATGAGGGGAAGGAAACGTATGCAGACAGCTGTAAAGCATGGCCAGGGGAGAAACCACCAAGCGTATGTTATTAAAACTGAAGGAGCACAAAAGGGAAAACAGGTGCTCATTGCCTACAAAAGGATATTCTGTAAGAATTCAACTGGACATGAAAGGGACAAGTGGCAGTGATGGACTTCTGGTGGGCCAGCGGAAAAAGAGCATACGCACAACTACCACCAGGTTGGGGAGGAGTATATACATTTATGACCCTCCACAGCCCTGCATTGGTGGTGCCTCGCACAGAACCAAAGCCATTCGATGAACTTTCCACACAGACGTTGAAGCATAAAAGAAAAGAGCCAATTGAAGATAACGAGGAGGAAGAGAGCAAGCAACTACATCCACCAAGAGCTTGGACACATTTCCACCACATTTTAGAAACTTTAATAAAGCGTCTGTGTTCTTTTGTTCACTACTGCTTCCCGGGGTGCAAACAGCCGCCAACGCAAAACGGCTCCAGATCACCTATTACAAACTGCTCCAATTGGCTAATGCTACTGAAAAAGGACTGAACGCGGTGTGGAAAGTGCTCATGGCCCTACGACTGATGCCCCTGCAAAATCGTTATATGTTGAACATTATAACTGCAATGGAGGGGGGCATGTTTCACAAGATCCGAAGTACATGTTGCACCGCAATACCTGCGAATGATGCCGCCAACTTGACGCTCACGGACGTTGTTGAGATACGAACCATACATGAAAGAATGACATGAGAGATGCTTGATACAACGTCAAACACATGGTTGGACTCACTGTTTGCCTGGGTTCCAGAATGGCTGGCAGCAATGTTCAAAGTAACTGTCCCTATGCTTGTCGTGCTGCTTGTGGCCATCCTCAGTCGGTGGATCATTGGGTGGAGCCAGAGCCACCAAAGAAAAGCAGGTTACATGAAGACAGCAAAAAAATTGAGCATGGAAAAGTGTTAGACGAAGGGCACCAGGTGTGAGTGAGAACGATGTAGTAATGATCTTTGCAACACCACTGCCAAATTTAGAAAACAATGAAGCACTCTGGGCCGAATGCTCACCAGATGGAAAAAAGATATTAGTGTTTGGAGAATACCGACACGGGTAGGAAGAAGAGGGGGGACATAAACAGGGTCACACGCATCTGGGTGCGCAAGGAAAGGAGAAAGGATTTGAGTGGGAAAGATGTCAAAAGACCCATCGAAGGGGGGGAACGTATTAAAGGTGATACTCGAGCGCCAGATAGTGGGGCATACCTACCACCTGCAGGAATAAGCAAGAAGGGGTGGGGCACCTCCTAGGTGGGACAAACATGGGCACCCAAACAAACTGTACCTACGCTATGAATGAAGGCCTTGCTGGGAAACACAGGGGTGAGGTTGCATTGTGTTCACCATTGGCACAGAGAGCTTATGCAAAAAGAATTTGAGATAGGGAAAGTCATGGGTAAAGTTCTGGGTAAAAGGCACTAAGCAGAGAAACTCCAGGGTGGGCCTCGCCCAGAAAACGTTCCTAACCACATGCTCAACCCACCACAGATTAGGGAGGAGGGGGGGGCGAGGCTCGGGCTGCGTGGCATGACCAGGGTAAAGCAGCTAACAAAGCACTGGGTGATGTAATGACAGGGCGGCAAGCCAATTCCACAGGGGTATAGGGGAAGTGGACCTGAGCCAACAAACTGTTCACATAGCCAGGAATAGAATGGGGAAGCTGCACAGAATGGCATGCCTGTAAGGACCAATTAGAAGGTATGTTTTCATGTACCTGGGAGGTTGCCAGCCTTCAGAGCATCCAACACAAGGTCTGCGAAGACCGTTAGGGACAGGTGCTGTGTGAATGTCTCCCTTCCCACCAGAAGCAGGGTATCTAGAGTTATTTTTGTAATGGTGCTGACCACTGGCAGAATAGTAAAGTCCCAGCTTTCAGCAAAAATGTTATTCAACTAATTGCAAATAGTTTCCAGGAGGTGCGAGAAACAATGTGGTGCCACATGGGGAAGCAATGTTTTGGAATACTGTTTACCTGTTTTCTCCAATCACGCACTACTAAAGTACACTTAACACTAAGGATTTGAAGTAGTAGAGCCCATGAGTTTCGTGGGAACGTTGGAAAGTACGAACTACGACTGTTTCTATTGCCTTGACCATTGTAATCGAAGTATACAACTAATGTTCGCTGTATGCCCTGATGTCAGCTTTCAATCAATCAGTTCCAGTCCATTGTTCTGTTTGATTTGTGCTTGCCCAGCTGTAATAAAACAGTGTTGATTCATGCCCAGTGTTAGATTACTATTTTATATGGTGGGATCAAAGGACCCCTGAAATAACTTCATGGCCACGGGAAACGTAAGAGCTCGGGAATCGTTTTCTTAACATGTCAATTAATGCTTCAAGCGGAATACCCATCGATGTCAGTTTAAGACGTGATGTTTTCTTTTTTATATTACAACCAAGATATTCGTTCTACAGTAGCACAACTTAAATTAAGCCATCCACTATTTTCTTGGGAGTAGTGTCTTGCAGCCCGTTGACTCAATTGGTTAATGATTGCCGAGTAAGATTTTCGTGGCAAAAATAAATGCACATCGAAACCAATTTCTGCACAATACATTTTTCAGTAAAAGCAGTCATCTTTTTGTTGCACGTCTTACCTTTTGGGGCGCACTTAAACGGCTACACCTCACTAATTGTGAGCCACAATCACGAATTCTCAGTTGTAATTCTTACAATAACGTAGAAAACACACAAAATCATTCGTAAGCCAGTCTTTAAATGTGTATTGAGCAATTCGGTTAAGCTCTGCTCTCTGATGGCTCTCGTCTATACAGAGCAATTATTTTAGGGCAGGCAATCTGTTGGCATTCGCTGAAGGCTAACTTGACCTACTTCCCCAATAGACGATTATGAGTGATGTAGCAAGCATCCGAGAGCAAGTGGCTAGCACTTACATCCTGAACCAAAGTAAAATGAGATTTTTTAAACCTGATGTTTTGTGCTATCATCGCGGACAATAAATAGTATGTTTCCCTACAATCCATAGAGTTACTTGTGTGTACCTTTAACGAGGGGGGTGGCGGGGCTCCCTATTACAGACCAGCGTAGTTGGGGCAAAAGGGATTTCTTACGAATGGAACTTTTCACAAAAAACTGGGGCGCGACGCTACCATAGTGCGTTTGTGGAAGGACTCCCAAGGGGGTGAGCCAGCTGCCAAGACTAAAAAACACAATGGGTCCGACCGTTGCTTTAACCATTAGTGTACAAACGAGCTGTGCTGCCCTGTTGGATGGCTCCATACGGGATAGGTTGCGGCACTTACCCCCTGTGGGTCTTTCACGAAGTAGCTCCCACTTGAGCCCTGGTAGATCCTCTCTGGAAAGATGCCACGCTCGATGGCCGCCTCCGCCCGCCGCACTACGTCTGCAAACTCCGGATCCTCCGGGAAGTCGTTACGTTCTTCTCGCTGTTCCTGGGCCGCCTGTAGACGGGCCAGGGAACGGTCTAGTAGGGGCTGTCGTTCTCCGCTGGGGGATTCAGGAGGCGAAGCGCCCACCACCGCCGGCGTAGAGACCAGGCCAGACGCCGGCGCAGGTACACGCACAACCACTCCTGGAATAGCAGGGAAACGGCCAGCAGCAGCAGGCGGGGAGGAGGCACAGGACTGGAAGCGTAGGTCGGGAGCGTTCCCCACCGGGGACACTAGCGGACTGGACTCGTCCATGGTAATAGCGGTCTGGGCACCTTAGTCACACACCGCTTATCCCGAGTCTATAGAACGAACACTATTTTGCTGTCACCTGACAACTATCAGCTGACACACCATCAACATCCGCATTGCTTCCGGGATCCAGCAGCAAACCACGCCCAAGCTCGACACAGAAAGAGGATTAGAAAGTGCGCATAGAGGGGGCTACCTCTGCCTGTTCTGCACACCCAGGAATCGTTTAATTCCCCCATGACCGTCTCCATTGTCATTGTGGCTGAAGTTAGTTTACTAATTCACAACATCTATTGCTTCACAGCATTAATTTATAGATGTCAACTTTTCGCAGGGGGCTCGAGGGTCAGCCCGCCCTCGAAAAATTTGCTCAGCTCCTTGCACCTCACTAGAAGGACAAAATGCACTTGGAATCCACTACGTGGAGGGCAATTGTAATTACATTAGAAATAAGCAGAGTTCCCCTGTATTTACATTTGTGTAATAGTGTTTAAATGTGTAGTTGCCCCGAATATTTGCCTCAATAGAGGTGACAGTTACATAGTCATAGCTCCCAACCTTTTTTGTCTCCAAGGCGGGTGAAAACACCCGATTTTATTTTTGGCGGGTGAGAGGCCCATAGAAGTGAATGGGCGCCTGAGGGACTTGGCGGGTGATTCATCTGCTTTTAAGGCGGGTGACACCCGCCAAAAGCGGGTGAGTTGAGAGCTATGCATAGTTGACTGTAATTTGAGCATCGATTGACAAGCACTTCGTTTTATTAGCACCGCTATGAATTGTATTTTTGAGTTTGAAAAGTGTTATTGTGATTTTAAAAGAGATAGCAAACATCACAAAACAATACCAAGTGCCTCACAGTGGGTCAATATATATAAAATCCATTTCCGCGCGGAGCATAGTGCAGGCGAGTGACAGATTGAGTCGTCTGCTGTTCCCGCTGCAGATTTGTACTGTTTCTACACACTGGAGGCAGTCCCTTCCCAGCATCCACCTTTGCTGCAGGGAGCGAACAAGTGAAGTGGTGGGTGGAGTGGTCGGTGGTTCCTGCTGCAGATTTGTACTGTTTCTACACACTGGAGGTGATCTCAAACCTTCCCAGTATCCAAAGGGTTTAAAAACCTCATTGTCGCACACAGGAGTGGCGGAGTGAGTGGTCTGCAGCGGTCCGCAGTTGTTGACAGCAGTAGGCTGCAGTATGAAACACTTGTGTAGGAGCGCGATACAAATAAAATATCATAATATCATGTATTGACTGAAGTTTCTTAGTGAATGAAAATCTTCAATTCACTTTGACCATGAAAGACTAACTCGCATGACTAAAATCTTGAGGATTAGCATCACTGGACAGACAGTCGTACTAGAGCTGGGGGAGGGCCGAGCCAGGGCAGAACCTGGGGGTCTGGCCTGGCTATAGGAGCCCAACACGAGCCAAGCCAAGGAAATGGACCTGTGAAATAGGAGAGCTCTGTGTAAGGGCTTGGGGGCGTAGAAAAGAAGCCGGTGTTGCAGAAAATGGTTGCAATGGCACTTGGGGCTAAGAAAAGGGGCGTTAGGGGACTAGGGGCCGAGAAGAGGGGTTGAAAGGGGCTGGGGCCTGAGAAAAGTGGTATGAAATAGCTGGGGGCCGAGAAAAGGAGTGAGAGCAGCCTGGGGGCAGAGAAAAGAGGTGCATGGGGGGCAAACATAAAATGCAGTTACCTTTAACTTCACCACTACGCCACCTCATAACAGGAGCACGGATATCTTGATTCTAATTAGGCTGCTACAGTCTGCTGCTGCTGCTTATGCAGAGTTTGAGTAGAGCCGCCATGTTGAGTCTGCCCTGTTAGGCTCCTTTTGATTTAACATGATTAAAAGAAGTAATGCACTCCCTGAGAATATGTCCAGGAGATTTTTGAGTCCTTACCACCAGGGGATGGTTCCTATGCGGCTGCGAAGACTGCCCTCCAGGCTCATTTTCTGCCCCTTGCCAATGCAGACTGAGAAAGATTTGTAATGTTGTCCGCAAAGCAGAAGAAGGATGAGACCCTGGACCCTTTTTATGGCCGCCTCAGGTGCCTGTCACTGGCATGTGCATGGGGTGATGCGGATGACATGATCCGTACGATGCTCATACAAGCGTGTTCCTCAGGCAAAGTAAGACGGCAGGTGCTGAGGGAGCCCGGTACCACGCTGGCCCGTATCCTTGAGCTGGGATGCTTCCACGAAGTGTCCAAAGCACGGGCGTCCAGGATGGAGGCTGGCACACGTCCAGTGAAGACTGAGGAGGTGTGTGCCATGTGGCGAGGTGGAAGAGGCACCAGAAGAACTGGATCTGGCCTCCGTGACAGAGGTGGAAGAGCGGAGTGTGGGTATGACTTACCCCACCCTGCTGAGTGTCCTGCGGCTGGTAAAACATGCGGCCGGTGTGGCCTGGTGGATCACTTCTCCCGGGTGTGCAAGGCGGCCCTGCCGGTAATGGTGCCCAGAGGCCCGGTTCGGTCTGGATTCTTTCATCAGAATCGCCCACCAAGTGTAGCTCAGGTTGGCCACAGCGAGGATGGTCCTCCAGTGGAAGAAGAAGAGGAGGAAGACGAAGAGAACATCTTCTTTGTATCAAGTGTGGGTGCCCTCCAATCGAAGGCCAGGCGGCAGCCAAGATGTATGGTGAAGGTCAACAAATCACCGGTCCTCGGGGATACGGGTGCGTCAGTTAATGTGATGGCCCGTGGACATTATGATGCCATGGACATGCCCCCCAAGCTGGTCAGCCCGAAGGCCCGCATCTTTGCCTTCGGAGGGTTGGAACCTCTCCCGCTGGACGGTGCTTTTGTGGCAAAGGTAGAGCATGATGGCTCGCAGATCACTGCACGCTTCTATGTAACGCCGGTGAGCACAAACACTCTCCTGAGTTGCGCTGCAGCGGAGGCCTTCGGCATCGTCAGCTTCGCGTATTCTGTGTATCTCGAGGACATCAACGACCTCCTGGACAAGTACGCTGCGTTGTTCAATGGAATTGGACAGATGGCTGGTGATCCCGTGAGGCTTCACATAGATGAGTTGGTGCAGCCCATTGCCCTCAAACATCAGAGGGTGCCTTTTCATCTTCAGAGCAGGTGGATAAAGAGTTGGACAATCTCGTGACATCATCGAGAAGGTGGAGGGTCCAACTCTGTGGGTCTCCCCAATTGTGGTGGCAAGAAAGCCGAAGCAACCTGATTCTGTCCGCATTTGTGTTGATATGAGGTTACCCAACAAGGCCATCAAGCGGGAGAGGCACCTCACTCCAACGATTGACATCATTGCAGAGGTGCAGGGTGCTAGGTTTTTCTCCAAACTCGATCTCCGGGCCGGCTACCATCAGGTAGTCCTACACTCGGAGTCAAGGTACATTGCTACATTCACCACCCACCGGGGGCTCTATCGCTATAAGAGGCTCAGTTTTGGTGTATCATCAGCGGCGGAGGTATTTCAGAATATCATCCGGGGCGCCCTCAATCTGGAGGGCGTCTTAAACATTAGTGATGATATCCTAGTGTTTGCTAGGACTGAGGCCGACCACCTGCGCAGGCTAGGAAGGACATTTGAAAGACTGCAGTCGCTTGGCCTCACTCTCCACAGGGAGAAATGTGAATTTCTACGCCCGTCCATTGAGTTCTTTGGATTTGTTTTCAAGGAGGGGGGCGTGTCGCAGGATCCAAGGAAAGTCCAGGACATTAAGAACGCTCAACCACCCGAATCTGTGTCCGATGTGAGGAGCTTTCTCGGCATGGTGACTTACTGTGGCCGTTTCATCCAAAACCTTGCCTCAAGATCGGAGCCACTGAGGGCCCTTACAGAGAAGGACACAAGCTGGCACTGGGGCCCACTTGAACAAGCGGCTTTTGATGATATCAGGAGTGCGCTGACGGCTGACGACACCATGGCTTTTTTCGATCCAGCTCTGCCGTCGGAGATCGTTGTGGACGCTAGTCCTTGTGGCCTGGGGGCTGTTCTAACACAAGTGGATTGGGACGGTGGCGTCCGTCTGGTGGCCTATGCTAGTAAGGCGCTGTCTGATACGGAACAACGGTACTCGCAAATCCAATGAGAGGCACTGGCGGTGTTGTGGGGCTGCAGGCATTTCAGGCTCTATGTCCTGGGCCGCCTGGTGACGGTCGTGACAGACCACAAACCTCTGCTTCCAATAAGGGCTGGGTCATCATCCAAGTCACGGGCAAGGATAGAGAGGTGGATGCTGGCGCTCCTGGAATATGGGGTCACTCTGGTGTATCGGCCGGGGTGAACAACGCGGCGGACTACCTGTCCAGGCACCCAAGCGTGCGTGGAGGGAAGAACCAGGACACATGTGCCGAAGAAGCGGACGACCATGTTTGCTTGGTGGTGGAAGCGGCCACCCCGAATGCCATGCCCCTTGAAGATCTGGAAGCGGCAGCGGCGCAGCACGAATGTTTCCGGATCCTGAAGCAGGCCATGCAGCAGGGCTCATGGAAAACTGTGCTGGAATCCCTGGCCGGGCGCTCCCAGGAGGCTAAGATCGGACTCGAGCAACTCTGGAGGGTGAGGGAGGAGCTGTCGTTTTCGGCCTCCGGCTTGCTGCTGAGAGGTAACCGGATTGTTGTGCCCCACTCGAAGGTCAAAGAGGTGATCTCCCTGGCCCACCATGGACATCAGGGCGCTGCGAAAAACAAAGGCCAGACTGCGGCTCAAAGTGTGGTTCCCCAAACTGGAACGCAGGGTTGATTACTTTGTGGCGGCCTGTGTCTGGTGTCAGGCGGCCTCCCCTCTGCAAAGAGAACCGGCGATAGAGGCGATGCCCAGGGGTACACGGCCCTGGGAAGTGGTGCACGTGGACTTTGGATCAACAACCTTTGGTACACACTTCCTGGTGATCGTGGATGAATACTCTTAGTACCCGGAGGTGGAGTTTGTGGAGTCGGTGGCGTTCGAACATGTGGTGGTCGCCATCGAAAAGGTGTTTGCAGCCCACGGATTCCCCCACACATTGTGCTCCGACAACGGGGCGCCATTCCAAAGTGAGTGGTTCTTTGAACTGATGGAAGGGTACGGGGTACAGCACAGGAAGGTTACCCCGCTATGGCCGAGGGCCGATGGGGAGGCCGAGAGGCTGATGAGGACACTGAACAAGACCTTCAGACTAGTCCAGGGCCAGTGTCTGCAGAGAGCCCTGTACCAATTCCTGCGGGTGTATCGCACCACCCCCCATGCATCCACTGGCGTGGTGCCCGCGGAAGCCCTGTTTAAGCAGTGCCCCCGTGGACTGCTGCCTGAGGTGGGGGAGAAGGAGCCTGGGGTGATCGATGACCAGCAGGTTGAGATGGACCGCCGGGTGCGGATCGAGCAGGAAAATGTGCGGCGAGGGCTGCGTCTGCAGAGATTGGAGCTGGGGGATGAGGTACTCATCAGGAATAGGCATCCCCACGGGAAACTCTCTCTCCCCTACGAACATGAGCCGCTCGATTTGGTGGCCGTCAAGGGGTCCATGGTAACCGCCTCAGACTGGAGGTCGGCGGTTACCTGGAATGTGAGCTTCTTTAAGAAGCTAGGGGACCCCAGGACTGAGTCTCCCCTGGACCCGGACTTGACAGAGGTACCTGAGGACGGAGGAGGCCCATCATCAACAGCCGTGTCCCCCGCCCCGGGATTGCCATTGGATGGACTCCCCGTGCTGGAGGTAAGCGGGAGGTACCCCCAGAGGGCTGGGCGAGGGAAACCCGCTTACCTCAGCGATTACGTTCTGGGGCATGTATCATGAGTGGCCATTGGGTCATAGTGTTATTTAAGGGGATCCAGGGCGGTTGTCAATAAAGGGGTGTGTTGGGGATATTGTGAAAGTTTATGATTCATATGTTGTGTGATTAGTTTGTTAGAGTAACAAAGTTGTGTTGTTTGTCCTCATGAAAAAGGAGGAGTGTGGCGCTGTCCCTTTAATGGAAGCGCACGCGGCGGCAGGACAATGCACGCCACCGCGTGCAATATAAATAAAAGGGGCGTTCCCGGTCGCGGGAGTACGACCGGGAAGCCTGAGCAGTACGGATGTCTCTGTGTCTTTGTCATCTGCTTGGGGGATTACGGGGACCGCAAGAGGGGGCTCTAGAAACCTGCCAGCACCCCTCACGTCGGGACATCTGCAGAGGCCCTTTAAAGACCCACTGCCAGTCCATGTTTGTAGCTGTGTGTCCCACCCACTCTTCACATGCTCAGGTCTGTGAACCTGCCTACCCGGAGAGTGGAGCAATGCAGCTGTTGGGGTCTCATTAGAAACAATGCATTGCAACTTACGCAGATGAAGTGCCAAGTGTCGCTGATGGGGTATGGGCATGGCCCTGAGAGTGTGCTGTCCCTCATAGGATGATCAAGGGCAATCAGGGGAACAAAGGGGAGCGCTCTGAACCCATCAGAGGTGCTCATACACGACAATTGGGACAGCCCTCATCAATGCCAAACATCAGCATATACTAATCTCGCACTCACTGTCAACGACCAAGTGTAAAACGGGAGGTGTCACAGTCATGGCTCCACACAACAAATGAGAACGCATTACCAGGGAGTTCCATTCACTATAACGGACTAAAGATGCTGACAATTGGCTTTGGAAAATGAGAAATTCTGGTGGTAATTCCCCCGCAAATTAATTTACTGCCCAATCCGTGATCCAGCGGTAATACCGCCGGATGGGTGGGGGGTCAAAGTTGGGTGGTATCCCAGGTGGGATATCGCTAACTCGTGATGAGGCTCCATGAGTGGACAAACTAATCAGAAAGCACAAATGCAATGAACTGCAGGGTAAGGGAACAGCTGCTGGTATAATTAGCAGTCTTAATGAAAAGAGAGGGATTCAAGATCACACACATAATAGAATCACTGCATATTTGAAGGTGCAAGCACAGAATATGGAGAGTGAAGTGAATCAAGAAGAATTTATGGAGCTGGAAGAGGGAAATGTCCAGCATAACATAGAGGCTACGAATAATGAATGACCTAATTGACAACAACTCATTATTGGACCTATGTCTAAGCTTGCAGAAAGAATCCATAAGTACGCCCCAATTGGTAATTCCGGCCCAACTCTCTGGTATTTTGGAAAGCAACACCATTATAGTAACTGATACATTTGAAAACCTGTCACAGTCTCCCCACCTAGTGCGTATTGCAGAAAGGGTATATGCCTCATCACCTATGCGTAGCTCTTCCTTCTCATTTGAATAATCAGTGGATACTATCCAATCAGACACAGGAACAAAGATTTTGAGGATTGAGGTAGAGAATGTGGGTAGGATACAGAGGGTAGGGTGAGTAGGGGTGGGGGTTGTGAGAGTGGGGGTAGGCTCGGAGGGGGTATAGAGAGTGAGTGTAGGATGGGTGGGGTAGAGACAGTGGGGGTAGGGTGGTTGGGGGTAGAGAGAGTGGGCTGGCTGAGTGGGGGACGGGTGGGGTGGATGAGTAGTGTTAGTTGTTTGGGGGCAGGAAACATGAACAACAAATCAGCCTTGGGAGGCCTTGTCAAACGTATCCCAAAATAGCCGGAACATAACCCAACCAGCACATGTAATGGGGTGGGGTCGGTGGGGGTATAAAGAGCGGGAGCGAGGTAGGTGGGTGGTTTTTTGTAGTGAGGCAGCCTCAGGTGAAATAAAAAAAAGATTGGCACCAAAAGTAGCCAAAAAATAGCCCAATTGTACACAGAACAGTCTAATAAGGCAAATCACTACACAGCTGGGAAATAGAAAGCCTGGCTGACTTGCTTCTTGCAAAGCTGCTGATCTGAGCAAATCGTGTTAGGGAGCTCCACATTGAGTAGTATGGTAGAGGAGTTTGGATTTGTTTTTTAGTAAGTTGGCCATTCATGCCGTGGCATTGCTGGTTGATATGCCCAGCAGATATTCTTAGTTCAGAAACCCATTTCCCTCTCTCTCTCTCTTATTTAACAATGGTTTCAGCAAATTTGTGGCTTTTGTCGCAAAAATTCAGTAAAACCAAAAATTCTTTATTTCTTTTTTCTTTATATCAGAAAAGAGCCTTTACAACGGGGTATGTTGGTTGCTTACTTTGACTAGTTAAAACACACCCATTTTAAATGACTAAACCCAGCGAGCATGGAACGTAAAGGAAGATAACCTATTCAAACCCCCCACCCACAGACCTCTTTCCTTGTGCGTGCCAGCCTCAGTACTGTTGATTTGAAAGATATGTTCACCATATGTTAACAATCATTTGAATTAAATGTGTTCACCTTTTAGTCCCATGGAACAATTAATTTAGGTTTGTAGGGCATTCTATGCCCCCAAGAGTCTGTGATTGCTTTCTATGGGCCTCATTACACGGTGTGCGGTAACCATGGCGCTATTAGCGCCATGGTTGCCGCCGGTATTTTACCGTGTCCGCCTTGGTGGATGGCGGAATTACCGCCCTACTCCAAGGTGAGCGGGGGCGGTAATTCCCCATTCACCAAGGCACTTCCCCATTCCCATTTTTGCCCCCATAGGGCTCAATGGGAATGGGGAAGGAGCTAATTACGGTAACTTAGTTAGCACCAAGGTCCCTCTGCGGGCCCGCTCCTTAACGGCTAGTAAAGCCAGCCGTTGAGGGCGGGTCCGGCAAAGGGACCTCGTAGTAAGGCGGTAAGGGTTTACCAGTACCGGTGCCCTTACCAGTACCGGTAAACCCTTACTGCATTCCGTGTAATGAGGCCCTATGTATTTAACAGTAATCAGTGGTATTTCGCTGCACTTAATAAACATACAATGATAATGACAATTACTCGCGGAACAAAGCATTCACTGTAGGCCTTGAAAACGCAAAGGCTGTACACCATAGCCTACAGCTTGTCCCAACCGGCACCAACCCATTCTGATGTAAGCCTTAATTCCTTCTTTTATTCTTGGCCTGCAGACTGTACATATGTAGAGTGCTATGAGCTGGGGGTAAATCGCAACGAAAATTCCCCATCCTGGTGGTATCCCGGTGGTAATACGACCGGGATACTGCCCAACTCGTGATGAAGCCCTAGATGTTTACAAATGTGAAGACAAGCACCTTTTGTTATTGCATTAGGATAAAAACCGAAAACAGGAATAGTTCTCTTGAACCTGTGGCACAAATGAAATCGCAGCTGGCCTCCTGAAACACCTAGAGGGAGATTGCTCGAGTCTAACGAAACATAAAGCAACATTCCAGATACTGAAATCGAACAGCATCGCGGGTTGGCAGGTGACACCAAACTGGCAAGCTAAAGGCATTCAGTAATAGAAACATGCGTGTAAACCGAAACAAAATAAGTTAAAGGAGCAGTTTGGTCAGAAATGTTATTGGCCCTATCGATCGTGCATGTATTTCAGATCATACATCGATCGTTATTGAAAAAATGTCCAATGCAACTTACCGACGTTTTTCTCACTTTAACACTTGTGAAAACGGCGGGTCGGGTACCGCCATCTTGTGCTAATCTTATCCGTTGATCCATCGCCCCAGGTTCAAGTGCCCTAGCACTAATTCAGATCACCCAACCCTAACGCTGACATCACTAGACGCTCACGCCCCATTTCACAGCGCCAATACATGTATCATGTCAATGTCTTCTGTGTGCAATCTTTTGACGTGTCTCCATGGAAATGCCAGGACGCCTCATTTCTCATGTAAATAAACCCTTTCTAATCACACAACATTATAGTTTATTTTTCCTTCGTGTCAGTGTATTTAATTTCGAGCTTCCCTGACTTGTTATTGCTCTGTTCAGCTATCTGCCAAGTACGACACACTGAGAAATGTACTTATAATGCCTAAAATGAATGAACTCAGTAGTCGCTTTTCATTTCTTATATTATGGACAAATGTCTTTACCAAACCATATTTAAACATATGTCCTTGCAAACTTTTAAAGTTCAAGCCTATTAATCTTGTCTTTTCACGATGTGTTTTTGTAACATGGCTGTTTGTTCACTTGATTTTCTTTAACATTCAGTGTTAATGAGAATCCTCTTTTCTTTACTGTATACAAACAAAAACCTGTTTATTTACCCCACTGTTGATTCTGTGCTTCTTAACTATTCGGGAACTATGCAACAATTCAGCCCTACCTGTATGAGCCCGAATATTCAGAAGAGGAAATCCTTGAAAGAGAAAAAAGTCGAGACAATGTGGAATCAGATGAAAGTCATGAGGATCAATCACCAGAGCCTGAGCCCAGCCGCATTGAACACATTTCCACCTGGTGTACCTGCCATCATTTTGAGCGTATGCCTACTATGATGGAGAAATGCTGTTGCAGAGATAACTCTGGCTGCTTGACCTACATTGCTGAAGAAGACACACCACCGCTATGCGTTACCGAGCTGCATGACTACAGGAACGCCAGCCTTTAAAGATTTGTGTTGCGAATGATGATGCTCCTTATGCATGAACTTCGAGTTGCAGTTCGCCCTTGTAATCCAATTAATGAGTATGTTCACTCTATATATGTTGTGTGTTTGAGGAAAGAGATAGCTAACGTAATATGTTGTTCTCCTACATCAATATAACTTCGATGGATCTCTGACGAAAGAATTTTCGGTAAATTAAATAAATTACTCATTCTAATCTGAAACCAAAGTGTTCATCTTTAGATTTTTTGTCCAAACAATTATGTTTCTTTCACTTGGAAGTATCTCCCAAACTGTTTTTGCTGGAATGTGCATTCACATTTCTAATGGATCCCTACTTGAAATCACAAGTACTGTCAGTACCTTGCACGAAAAGGTACTTTTTAAAGCATAACAATGACTTACATTTTACAAGGTAGTGCAAACAAAAACAATTCAATTATTTGGTTCATTCAAGTAAACGATTTCTGCATCTCTTGCACAGGTGGTATAGACTTGTGGCCTATCGTGCCTTTACATCGTGGATTCATGGAAGACTGGGATTTCGCATTCAACGAGTAATACCCGTCTCTGTGGTTCAAGCCATTCGTGAGGAATTCCCCAGTGACCACGGACAATACCATGGATTTATACAGACAGTACCTCGACAGCAGCAGTATAATTTTTGATGTAATTGCCATCCACTTTACCGCACTAAATAAAACAATAAAAAATGTGTTAATCTGAACAGTTGTTAGAAATATTTTGCAGGTCCACATCACGTCCAAACATCTAAGAGTATCGTAAAAGAGGGGTGTGCTTTAATAAGTTTAGTGGCCTATATCGCTCCCCTCATCCACATCCATCCCCCCTCCGCTATCAATGGCTGTTCAGACCCGTGGGCATGCGCTCCCAAGGAGGCTGGGAGGATGGGAACGCTCAAGGTGCTGAACACCATGTACACCACAAAGGGTTCTTTCGCATGGGCACCCATATTCGCATGGCCACCCCAGACCCGGTTCTCCAGACTCCCCTTTGAAGACACTGTCCCTGCAATCAACATATGTCTGTGTCCTTTGACTGTGTTCCGGGCCTATTGCGCTCCCCTCATCCACATCCATCCCCCTCTGCTTTCACTGACAGTTCCCATCTGTGGGCGTGCGCTCGCAAGGGAACTGGGAGGATGATGGGAACGCTCAAGGTGCCGAATAACATGTACACCACAAAGGGTTCTTTTGCATGGGGAGCCTTATCCCCATGGCCACCCCAAGACCCAGTGTCTCCTGACTCACATTGAAGACCCTGTCCTCAGCAATCAACATATGTCTTTGTCCGTTGACTGTGTTCCTTTGCCTATTGGATTCGCCTCATCCACATCCATCCCCCTCGCTATCAATGACAGTTTTCACCTGTGGGCGTGCGCATACAAGGGGGCTGGGAGGATGGGAACACTCAAGGTGCTGCATACCACGTACACCACAAAGGGTTCTTTCACTCGGGCACCCGTATCCACATGGCCACTCCAGAACCGGTGTCTCCAGACTACCCTTTAGACCCCGTCCATTTAATCAACATATGTCTGTGTCCTTTGGCTGTGTTCCGGGCCTATTGCGCTCACCTCATCCACATCCATTACCCTTCGATATCAATGACAATTCACACCCGTGGGCATGCGCTCTCAAGGGGGCTGCACTGTCGGGATTCAGTAGATAAAACATTGTCATAGAGGCCTGGTAGGTATGAATGAACATGTCAGACATTCACATACACTCCCACCTCTGTAATCCTTTATTAACACTGTGGGAATTAACAAGAAAATATCTGTGTGATTGACAACAGATATCGCCAGCTCTCCACTTTTTACCTTGCTTGCTGAGTCGACTCATCTGTTTTTCTAAGTAACGGTTAGTCAACCTTTTCTATTGTTTTTTGTAGTGTCAACGTTCTCTACTAGGCCACTTTCTTTTGATTTATACCCAATGTACACCCTATTCTCATTTTATTTTATTCAAAAAGTCTACACCATTATCAACCGCCCTACACATTTTTATCTCTGTCATTAGCACATAACATTACAGAGTACTGTTTCCAAATGTAATCTTTTGTAGTGCATGTTTTCAATGCATGTTTGATATAGGTGCCATTTTTTTAAATAAAGTACATTTATTTTATTATCAAAGGAATATGATGTTTGATTTACTCACTGTGATACTTTTTTAATAGTCATATTTATTTATATTTATTTAACAGATCATAAGGACAATCCAACATGCCTTATTGTATTGTATTGTGTTGCACTAATAACAGCCATGTTAAAAGTCAAAGTACAGTCCTGCATGTATTGCTAAAGGATTTAAATTTAATAAGAAAATGGTTCTTGAACTGCAGATTTCCAGTGTGCAAAATGGAAAGCAGAGCCAAGGATGTCTTGGATGACGTGAGGGGCAATCAATTCTGATTCTGCAGCATGCACTTCTCAGAAGATATGTACGAACAATCACAGCACACTAAAAAGCGTCGCCCCAGACTCCATCACAAATTACTTTCCAATGTAGTTCCAACTGAATTTCAGCACACAGGTGAGTTGTGGATGCTGCGTTTTTACATTTATTTTAACATTTTCTAAATTTCCCTGGATAATATGTCTTATAAATGACCACTCAATGTATTGAAGTAGTCTGTGAACAGGTAACATAACAAACGGTTTTCAATTTTTGGGGAATATTTCCGTTGATATTTTACTACACAAGTTTCCTTCCTGACACAATGTACTGTGGTTTGTACATTTTGAACTTTAGATTACTTTCTGTATCCCTACTTTAGAGATACTCGAATAGTTCAGTACAATGGGAGCCTTTCAAAACACACACTCATATTGCATCCTTTAAAAATAGGTAATCTAAAAAAAAAGACCATATCTGTCTTTACGTAGACCTCACTGGTGGAATGACAGACCGTTACCATGGAGGAAACCACAGACACGTCCAACATCTTAATGCTGAGGCCAAGGAACTTGCACACAAACTTTTTAAAATTGTTTTGATGTGGTCTAAATTATAATACTAATGTCCATTTTCTATTGAACAATGGTATGAATATATACATCGATTAAAGGAACAGTCCTTTAATCGATGTATATATTCATACCATATGATGCTACATCGACCACAATTCCGGAGTCACCAGCAACCTCACTCACCTTTCAAGTGTTTCTTTTAGACTATTCCTTCAGATACAACTATACAAAATATGTATTTGTTCAAGGTCAACTTAAAACTCATTATTGATTATTGTTATGTATAATATTACCTTTTGATACAAACTGGCCTGTAGGCGTCTTTGTCAATATCAACCATCTTTTACATGTCATTTTATTTGGGATGTTACATCTTTGTTATTACAATTACTGTTACATAGAACTTGAACAATGTACTATTCTTCTACTGCAACCTGTCTGGAGGATGAGGTATGAGAAGTGATAATTTATTGAATTTTTACAAATAGTTACTGTGAGAAACCTGAAGGTGTCTCACTTACTAGTCCCCAATGGATCTTTCAACCAGGGGGCCAGGACACGGCCATCGCTATTGGATCCAGTTCCTGGAGGTGGACCAGTGTGGGAGGATCACCTGGATGGTGGGTCCTTGGGAGTGGAAGTGGGACACCGATGGGTGAGACGCGGTATCCCCCTTCTTATGACACCTTTTCCCCATCCTACCCCATAGGATACTCATAGCCCCCCCCCTTTTCTGACACAAACACTTTCACACACCACGAAAGATGACGGACAAACACCAGACCCGTTTACCAGACATGTCCCACCACAAGGGTCCGGCAAAGTCAGGCAACTGACCAGAATCACACACACCTGACGGCCCTTTCCCTTTCCCACAGGGATAAAAGGTGGAGCACGAGCCCACAATATGAGCAAGGCAGACCACACAAGGAGAGAGCTAACTCAGCACAGCAGTTCAAGAGGAGAAGGAAGACGGCGCAGACCGAGAGGGTGACAAGGAGAGAAGCAACCTTGCCCTTTCCGAGCCAGGCCCGTGAAACCTCCACGGAAGGAATCACAAGCCCGCAAACAATAGCCAGCTTGTGTTGCAGCAGATGTCAACGGTACACAGGACCCTCCTCGTTGATAACCAAGCTGGGGAGAGACACTTGCCACTGTGGTACCGGCCTTGTCTCCATAGACAGGAAAAGCCAAGCGGTTCATTACAGCCAGTGAGTCGAGGGGAGAGCCAATAAGAAACCAAACTGTGTTGAACAAAAGTAGCAAGCGGCTAATTGAAGAAAGTACAAAGAACTGTTAATGTGAGAGGGGAAAATCAGCTACGGAGGAGTCAGGCACCACGTGGATGCTCACTCGGGAAACTCTGGCCGATTACCCTATTGTTTAAACTACCATAACCAGTAGGCCTTTGGAAAAGCGAGAAAGGAGTCAAAGTGGTGAGGGAACCCGGAAGAGGGATGTCCACAGTGAACTGTATAAAAAGACATTAAGATTTGTGAATGTAACAGATGAGATTGTGTTGAAAAGGCCATAGTGAACCCGATGGAGGGAAGGCAAACATTTGAGAAGGGTCTGAGCCTGGAAGAGGAGGATCCAGGGGTGAAACGCTATTCCCCATCGGAAAAGGCCATAGTGAACCTGACAGAGAAAAGGCAAGCATTCAAGAAGGGTCTGAGCCTGGAAAAGGGAGATCCAAGGAGTGAGAAGCCATCACCCCACCGACACGTGAATGCAACCGAGAAATCTTTTGAATGCAAGCCAGGGTGAACCCGACGGAGGCAGGCTGATATTCGAGAGGGGACTGAGCCCGGAAGAGGGGGACCCAGGGGTGAGGAATTATCACTCCAAGTACAATCATGAAGGAACGTTTGTTTATTATTTTGAACACATCAGGCCCTCGGAAGAAAGAAACTTAACTACCAAAGGTCCTGATATTGCAAAGAACTTTCGGTGGATCCAGTGGTGAAAGGTCATCACCCAACGTACCTACGGTAAGGAACTCTTTTGTTTATTATTTGGAACACATCAGGTCCTTGGAGGCAAGATCATTTTTGTAGAAAAAAGACTTAACCACCATAGATCCTGATAGCTGAGAGCAGAACTATTGTCTCATGCTAGGAAAGCTCGAGCATGTGCTGTGCAAAGGAGCCTGCCTTGTCCCGTGCTCAAAACGTGGGGAATGGAGACCCACGGCTAACAATCCTGACTTATCATTTGTGAACACTTCTTTCTTTCTTGTGAACTTTATCCCACACTCTTTGTTTATATTTAGCATAAGGATTGGCAATAGGTGTTTCTTAGTGTAGGTCCTTTTATTTGACAAGACGCCACTAGGACTGCCTTATTATTATTTGATGGTCATAGCTTGCTCCCATCTTAGTTTTAGGTTTGGATCAGATGTCTTTTCCAACCTACCTATACAGTTTAATAAACACCCTTGAACTGTGATCACTTGTGTCTGTCTTTACTTTTGCCACCATGAGTTCCTTACATTATTGATTAGCATTATCTTGTTTACATTTAAGAGAAGTCATTTTTTTGCTAATTTGCAATACTGTCAGCAAATTACAAAACATTAAATCAATAACCTTGATGTATTTATCGCAGAAAAACATGCAACAATGAAAGTAGACCTTCAGAAAAATATAGTTTGTCACTGAATAAAATAGACCCTTTCACTATATGAATGGTATATGTTTTTGATTATAAACTTTAGCTGCTTAGCGAAAAATGGGATCCGTGAAAAAATACAACATTACAACGCATTAAAGAGGCCACAATTTAATCAATATGTTTTGCAGGATGATCTTGCCCCAAATGCCTGCGACATCTCTGAAGGTTATCAGGTACAGTTTTCAAATATGTCTTTTTAAAATGTTACATGTACACAGTGTTCAACTTTATTTCAATACTAATTTAAAAGTTTGAATCAGACAATTAACCATATCTTTTTACATAGTTTAACTTATATTGTAAGGTCGACAAACATTAAATCAACTTTCTCAAGATGTACTTTGTGAGATCAAAGATATTAACATTAAATTGTTTAACAATTTAATCAATGTTCTTTGAATTTGTTATGTACACGGAATGTACTATTGAAGCGGTTGAAACTGAAGAGACACATGGAAAAGAAGTATACATGAGATATTGTCAAATATCAGTTATCATCCAGTTTAACTGTGATGGAATATTTAATATGTTTTAGAGGTGCCTGTAGTGACATTTTGTTATAAATGTATATGTGTATATATGATTCTTTAAGTGGAAGAGGAAATTTCAAGGTTTATACAATTTAACAATTCTGTATTTCAGCTTGGTCTGGTGGTCAGCAACTCCAATTTGACTGTTTCAAGGACAATTCAGAAAACAAGGGTACATAACAGAAAGGTTTTTAAAAAAATAAGTTGGGTGAGAAACCTGATGGTATTCTCCCACCCACTACCTCAGGATCTTCCATTCAGGTGGCCAGAGAAGGGCCATCGCTTTTGGATCCCAACCCTGGGGGTGAAAAAGCAAGGGAGGATCACCTGAGTGGAGGGTTTTGGAGGAGAATACCCAAAGGCGAGACATGGTATTCCCCCAGTCTCAAAAATACCCCAATCTACTCTCCCTCAGCCTTTATGGGGTATCTCCAATCTCATCCCATCTCCCCCTTCCCATTTTGAACAAATACTGAGACGAGGAAGAGGCAAGATCAGTAAAGATTACTCATAGGAATTACAATGGGAAAGTAAGGGCAACCTACCCTAGAAAGAACTTGAGTTGTCCCACTAATAGAGTCAGGCAGGTTTAGGTCTTTAATAGTGACCATTTACACCTGACTCCACTTGACTGTTTTTTTCACGATGAAGGGTGTGGTTGACACAGAATGATGAGCAAGCTTTAGAGGCATTTTGGACCAGAGAAGCCACAAAGTTGGGAGCTGCAGGATGGATAATACAGAGGAGAGCGGTGTGCTGCAACGCTGGCCTGGTGTGCGAAGAGGGCTGCAGTGTGGCTGGGGAACCGTGTCTCCTGAGAACTGAAGCGAGGCAGCTGGGACCCTGCTGGCAGAGTCAGTGCAATTGCTCGTTCACTTGGGCCATGTGCCGGCCCAAGGGTGCATGAGGGGCAGGTGGTGAGACCCTGACCTCGACCCAAAGCACCCTGGAGAGACTGTTTGCCAGCGCTACGCTACCCTGTGAGTTTTGCATGACAGAGAGAGAAACCCGGGAGTGTGCGGGTGGCTGGAGCGGGAAAGGAAGGAAAAAGCAAGATTGGTCAAATGGCACAAAGCAGAAAGCAAGAAGGACAGTTTTAAGAAACTGAAAGCAGAAAGAAAGAAAGCTAGTGAAAGAAAGTCACAGAAAAAAATTATGCCTGCGAGCGGCACAGAAATAAGACAGAAAACAAATAGATTTGAAAGAAAGGGCAAGCGGCGCGAATGTAAAGTTAAAGTGGACAGAAACAAAGCAAGAGGAAAGTGTGAGGGCACACGATAAAGTCAAGAGAGGGCAAGTGGCCTGAGTAAAGTAAGGAAAAGGTGCGAGTAGGCACAGAGAAGGAAAGTAACAGTTTAAAGGTGCAAGTACGCACGACAAAGAAAGACAGCGCAAGTGTGCACAACAAAGAAAGGAATAAAAGGCAATGCAAGTGTGCACCATAAACACCTGAAGATACAGGGTACCAAGGAAAGCTCAAATAAGAAATAAAGTGAGGGGCAAATGATCAGAGTGGAAAAGCAAAGAGTCTGGCGTTTTTGAAAGCCTCTAATTCTACCCCATGACAGGATTGCATGTAAGAAAATTTGTAAATAAGGAAAAGGCATATCCTGACCAGCTTAATTTGTGTATGGAACTAGAGGGGCCTGGGCTTGGGGTGTAAAAATGCATTTATTTCTGGTTGGCCTTAAGCCCCCCTATTTTGTTTCATGGACTCATTCCATCTTGCATAAATCTCCTATTTGGAGCAGCAGGGAATTGCTGCACAAGAGTGCTGAGTGTGCTGTTGCTAAGAAATTAGCTCATTGTCAAGTGTGATCAAAATGTTGTCATCTGTTCTGTTCTGTTTGTACCAGGAAAGGTTACCCTAAACAAACTGTAAAAACATGCTGCGGCGCAAGTAACCCTTGGTTATAAAAACGAAAGATAATGTTGGTAGGAATGTTTTCCTTTCAGTGCAAACAGTCTGTTGTCTTGCAAGGTCAGAAAGTTAGCACCCACAGAGCATATCACTCACATAAATGTATGTATGTATGTTTCACAGAAAACCCTATATGTAGCATGGAGCTGTAAACTGTCTATGTCATCTATGACATCACACTCGCAGCAGAACTCATGTAAATTGGAGCGCATAAAAGGATGTTATTTTCTTTCTGTAAATTGCTCACTTCTGCACAGCTATTGCTGGGTAGAACCTCAGTTTGCTTGAAGCGAATACACTTTTATTGTTTACTAGGTATCCGGCATTGCCCGTGTCCTGACCAAGCAGTTTCTCATGTGCCCTGAAGGATGTTGCTCTTGTCCTTTTGTCGGCAAGTCTTGCTTCAGTTTGCTCTGGTGTCTCATGTGCCCTTGAGGATGTTGCTCTTGTCCTCATTTCAGCAAGTCTTGCTTCAGTTTGTTCTGGCATCTCATTTGCCCTGGAGAAAGTTGCTCTTGTCCTCCGGGTTGGCAAGTCATGCTGCTGTTTGTTGTTGTGTTTCAGAAGCTCTTGATATTGATTTTTGCTTTGCATCAGATGGAGCTTGAAGCAATGTCCTTTTTTTTGTGCGGCATGTTTCAGTCAGTCAATGGCTTCAGTGTGTTTGAGAAAATGTCCAAGAAAGATTGATTGTGCTCTTTTCTTGTGAATGAACTTAAGTAAACTGTAACCTTGCCATTTCCCATATTTGGAGTGGAATGATAAAAATTAACTTAAAATATATATATTTTTAAATTCCCTTTAAAATGCTTTAATAAACACTTTCGAACTGTATACAGTAGTAATACATTTCAAAGGAATAACCAACACATTGAACATTTTGCTTCAGACACCTTTCCAAATTTTGCCTCCTTCTATTACCTACTGTAGTGAATCGGGGTGAGCATCAGTAAATTAGGGTGTCTACAAAAGTGAATTTTTTGCATCCAAACATAGACTACCGTCTTGCACCAGACAAATGAGGAATCCATGCAAAATGTGGGAGTAGTGGGTTCAATGGTGTGGATTTGCAATGGCCGACAAACATACAAACACACATCCACAATTTGTTTTGCATATAAGATTTTTGCATCCAAACATAGACTACGCTCTTGTACCAGACAAAAGGGGAATCCATGAAAAGATTGGTAGACGTGGGTTCAACAGTGTGGATTTGTATAGCCGGACAAACATACACACATACATACATTCAGCTTTATATATAAAGATTCTCGTATGCGTGTCTGTTGGTCTCTTATCTTGTTTGCAGTGCAGTTACCAGATTTTGGTTTTACAGGGGAAGTGCACCCTAAGAAACCTAAAAGAAACTGTGATATATTTTGTTTTGTTTTGACAGTTGGAAGTGCATCCTGATAAAACTGACTTTGTGTTTGAAAGCTGGAAGGGGCCTCAGCTTGGGGGGAGGGAACCCTAAGAGGCCCAACCAAGGTGGAGACTTATTGTTTTTCTTTATAGTATGAAATGGACTGAAGCGTGGGGCAGGGAACCCCGAGAAGCTTCACAAGGAACTCTGATACATTTCTTTTGTGACATTTTGGAACCTTGAATAAGTTGAAGCTTGGGGAATGGAACCCTAAGGAACTCAAAGACACTGCAGGTATTTGAATTCACTGCAAGGACCCTGTGGCGAAGGTCTTGCAAGCAGCCCTATTTGGTTTAACTCATTTTTGGTGAGCTTAAAACCACGCATGGCAAGAAAGCCATCAGAAAACAACCTTGGTTTCCTATTTTTCTGTTGAACCACTACTTTTCATTTTTGGCAAAAGCCCGCCTAAAACATTTTTTATATAGAGTGAGAGCAAGCATAGGTTTAGACACAGACAGACTTTTTATTTGAACTTTCAGACATCGACAGTCGCTAGAAGCATCCTTTCGGGGAAACATCCCTTTACAGTTAGGACTAGTTAGGTATTGCACCAACCCTGAAACTTTAAATAAACTTTAAATAAAGGTTTTGAAATCTCACTTTCTGAGTCTGTGGGCCTCATTACACGGTAGGCGGTGAGCCATGGTGCTATTAGCGCCATGGCTCATGCCGGTAAAATACCGGCACCGCCTTGGCGGAAAGGGGATTTACCGCCCCATTCCAAGGTTGGAGGGGCGGTAAATCCCCTTTCCGCCATTGCCCTTCCCCATTCCTATTTCTGCCCCATAGGGCTCTATGGAAATGGGGAAGGCGCTAATTACACCACCGCAATTTTGCGGTGCCGTAATTAGCTCCGAGGTCCCTTAGCGTGTTGGTTTTTAACGCCTGCAAAAAGCAGGCGTTAAAGCACCAACCCGCTAAGGGACCTCGTAGTAAGGCGGTAAGGGTTAACGGTCACCGTTGCCATTAACGGTGACCATTAACCCTTACCGCCGTCCGTGTAATGAGGCCCTGTGTCTCTCTTGTCACCATGCCTGTCTCACAGTTGTTTATTCATTGATAATACATTTCCATGCTGTAATTCCTATATTCTGTATGTGTGCTATAAATTAGACATGTTTTTTTTTCTCTTTGATTTGAGACCTGGGAAGAAGAGGAGCAGAAAGACTCAGACAACTACACAAACTAATAATGTGTTTTGCCAAACCGTTGTCACTTGGTAGCAGCTACATTTTGAGGTTCAGCATGGTCCTCACAAGATTCAGTGTTGTGATGCAGATGTTCAGTGGCCGGAATTTGAATTGAATGTCAGCAGTGACCTATGGAAAGTAACCCTGGATCATTGTTACAGCACACACCGTCACCCAGAAGAAACAGACAACACAGAAGATGCTTCAGAATTGCTTGCAGAACCGCTCACACAATTCACACCCTATAAAAAAATACTATCTGAGAAACAGAAAATGTTCCCTGTTTCCCCAATAAATGTGGGAAAATCAGAAAATATTACTCACAGAACTAATCGAAGCATCTTTGCTACTGATTGACAATTGTGCTCGTGATGTGGACTTCACTCTTCCTAGTGTTGAGGACTTATGCACCACCATGGATTCACAAACCACTATACTTATGAACGATTGGCAATTAAAGGAACTAAAATACATTGCATTCAACTGCTGCCTGATCGAGATTATGGAAATTATTAAATGTGATCATAAATTGCATAGGAAGATTTGTGGAGAGCCATTGGTGAAGTTTACTCGTGTAGTCAAAAGCACCAACCTGAAGATCAAGGGTAGCTGTGTACACCACCATAACTCATTTTCATGGTCTACTCAACCTATACTTGGAAAAGTGCCTACTGGAAATGTACTTTGTTCATCTGCTTTGTTGTTTAGCGGAGCAACGTACAGTACAATTTCAAGTTTTTCTAACTTTGTGGGACTCAAGTTCCTTTCAAAAACCCAGTACTACAGATATCAGAAGGATTTCCTGTCCCCGCTTTTAGCCATACATGGACACTCGAATAGATGTCAATGGACAATGCCCTCGCTGGCAAATGGCTCTGGCTTGCTGGTGATGAAAAGTGTCACAGTCCAGGTTTTTCTGCTAAATAATGCACCTACCACTTCCAAGACATGGAAATCAAAGAAATTGTGAGTTCAGTCATTGTGCAAGTATGTGAATGTACATCTGTTGTCATGAGAAAATATGGTTTCATTAAACCCATTTAACTTATGCAATCCAGAGAAATGCAAATAGACCTGAAAGCCACTGACAGGCACGCTTCAATAGCCAAGGCAACGCAAGAGCAGTTCCCAGACATAAAGTATCAATATGTCTGACACATCGCAAAATCAATTTAAAAAAAAGAATTACATTTTACATTGGTCACAGCCTATCAGCAACCATCTTTGGTGGAGCTCAAAAACTTGTGATGGATCTGTAGATATTCTGCTTGTAAAAATGGCATTCATTGATGCACCATTGTTCTAACATACACTCTTGGAAAGAAAACGAACATTTCCACTAATGTGCACATGGACCATTAAGCAAGGAGTAGGTGCATAAGAAAGGGTGGTTGGTTCCAGGCTCCCCTCCCCACACAATACTGGAGAAGAGCGTGTACGACAAAACGCTTTCAAGAGACATGAGAGGACTCTCTGAGTTCTGCCACACTGGAGATTTGGAGGTGTTCCATAATATGTGCCCAAAGTACAGGACTAAAAGGTTGCATTTTGACATAGACAGTATGGAGGCCAGAACAAGACTGGCTGTAGTTCCCTGCCCACAATGACAACGTTGGCAGGGAACAAACAAAAACTGCAGGAATCTTTGGGATGCCTCGTTACAACAAGGAGTTTACCAAAAGAAGCAAACAGTGGATGGCAAAGCCAATTTTCCATGAAGATGGATTGTGAATTTGTGAAAGATCTGACATTGAATGTGCTGGCAATGCAAATGCATGGAATTGATTCAGATTCTGTTTCCAGAGCCCAGTCTAGGCCGAGTAGCATTGGGAAATAAGATTGCCCTCTCAAACTTCAACTTGTTGAAAGGTTGACTTCAAGATTCAAATGATGTGTGGCTCTCTTCACAATGTTTAACAAAGTCAAATTCAAGCTTTTGCACAGAGTTTGGAAACTGTTTTCATTGTACAATAAATGGAATATAGTATGTCACTTGAGATGTAATTGTTAAATAATTTATTTTTTAATGAATTACTGTTTGTGAAGTAACATCACAAGAATGGCCTTTAACATTTTACTTTGATTTTTGTATTTATTACCATCAATGTAATTGATTTATATTAAAAAAATAAATGTCAGTCTGGTTATTTCAAGTATGTGACTCAAATCAAATCAAATGTAGAAGAGACTGATTGCAGGATCTACTTGTGGCTACCCGGGCCAACTAATGTAACGCTATAAACCAGCTCCTTGTTCCCTAGTGGTAGCTCCTGGTGACCGGTTACTGCTGGATACCAGGGACTGCTTGTAATTCCTGCGTATCCAATCCTAATTTTGAGTCCTTTTTGTAATTAGCTCACAATAGTTGAAGAATCTTAGAAGAAAATTGGAGCAGCAGACATACATAAACTCAATATCTCCAGAGCTCTGGTCCTCTCCAAGCTGGACTACTGCAACATCCTCTTCCTCAATCTGCCTAAATCCTCCCTTTGCCCCCTTCAAAGAATCCAGAATAGGACTGCAAGACTTACCCTTGGCCTCAAGCCCAGGGATTGCATCTCTCAAGCCCACAAATATCTCCACTGGCTCCCGGTGGCTGAGTGGATCAAGTTCAAGACCCTTTACATCATCCACAAGGCTTTCTGGCGCCAGGGACCCCATCACATCTGACTCTTTCCCTAAATACCTCCCTCTTAGAGGCCTTCGGTCATCAAGCTGCAATTCTCTGCAGATCAGATGCTATTCCAAGCAGAGAGTGTGGGGGTAGATCTCTTTCCTCAGCAAGAGCATCCCTCTGTAAGGGTCTCCCCCCCTCTCAGGCTTCTGCCTGATCTTCTTAACTTCCGGAAGATTCTCAAGTCCCAATTTTACTCTGCTTCATTCTCCCCACAGCTAATGCCCCCACCCTCTGTCGCATTGACTGGCTGTCTGGTCCCTTCTGAGCAACACAGGGCACCAGGCCTCCTAGTCCAGTATACCTCAGCACCCTGTCTTCTTGCTCCCCCCACAACCTGCACTTGCCCTTTCTGGCCCATTTCCCCTGACAAGAGTGGTGGGGTGTGCATTTCCACCAAATCTGGTCCACCCCTGTCCTTACACTTCGCATGTAGACCTCACTCCCTGCTTCCTCTGGCACCTGCCCACTTGGCCCCCCTTAGCACTTGCCTAGCCCATTGGCCCTCTTCTTGCCCTCCTCCTCCTCCCCCCGTGCACCTGTATACCTCTGCTTGCCCCACACCTCCCTCCAACCATAGCATTTTTCCTTCAATTATTTGCAGTGGGGCATTGCCCTAAGCTTGCGTGCACCTTGCCTAGGGTCATCTTTGAAAGAATACGTAAATGTTGGGGGACCAAGTGCATTGATACTGTTCAAATGGAAGAAAATATTTTCATTTGTGGGATACTTGTAATATTTCATTGTTTTTCACTGCACAGCTTGCCATTAATATTGTTCAATTTTGTGGCATGTGTTCCCAAAATGAAATGCCCTCTGACACTCTGTGAAGGCTGGATGAAGTGTTGCATTGTTATCTGTCCTTGAATCCCCTGCACTAACAATTTGCAGGCCAAAATATGTCAAATATCCACAAAGAAATGATAAGATTCACTATATTGAAAGCCTACGTAGGAATGTTAAGTTTCTATTACTGCTTGTTAGGATGGCAAGTGTGCTGTATACTACATGATTAACGTTGTGACGTAAGAATGTTCAATTTGACGCAAATAATAGACATTGTACGTGTTAACTGTAACTTAAATTGATAGTTTAACATAAATATCTACTATGTATATACAATTATAAATTGGGAACTGGAATATTGGAAAAAATTGCATTTTCGATTTTACATAGTTATATTATACCGATGAGCGCCTGTCATGAGTACAGTTTACTGGTCGACGGCTTCTTCAACCGCAATTGGACAATAATAATCAACAATGCATCTGTGATAACCATTATGTGGGATGAACGCCAGACACCAATCTGCCCTTTTGCAGTTGCAGTTATAATGAGCAACATGGCAGCCTATAGGTTCTGAAAACGTGTAGCTGTTACAGTGTTGTATTTGAAATTTAAACCACTCATTTCTTCTCTGTAATGGAACGCCATGTGCGTCGATCAGAAATCAGCAATGGAAGATAATAACTTTCTGTGAAGAATGCAAAGACTGGGGTTAATCGATCGATTAACAGAATCAGAATTATAAGATTCACATCTAAACAAAAAATGAGAACCATGAGATGTTTGCTAGATATAACCTCAATTGGAAAAGGTTATCGATGTTTTTGTGGACTTAATTACCTCTTTTCAGCGTTATGTCAAGATTAAAAGTACGCTCACGGCTATTGCTGTTTTCTCCAAAATGAACAGTTTTTAAAATCATTTTTGTGAAAAGAAACAAACGTTTTGCATCTGTTGTGGATGTGTGTGTTTATGTTCCTACTTCTACGTTACATAATGTTATCACGTTCGCAAGGGTTAAAGTGAGAAAAGCTTGGGTAAGTTGCATTTGAAGTTTTCTTAAGAACGAGCGATGTATGATCTTAAATACATGCCCGATCAATTGGGCCAATACAATTTCTGACTGAACTACCCCTTTAACTAGGAATGCCAACAGAAAGAAAGTTGAAAGCGCCTTTCCAATGTATATTTAAAATGTGCTTTTACTCATCGAGAAATTACAAAACGGTGTCCCACATGAACAGTATAGACAGCCCACCATCCTTTCTGCTCCTCTAAACTAGCTGATCAAGGACAACTATTTACTGTTCCCATCAAGGATGCAACTGACTTCATCCTCGATCCCTTTGCTGTGCAAAGCTGGGAGTCAGCCAATTATAAAGCTTGCATAATGAACAAATACTTTATGGTGATACTTTACCCAAGGGAATCTGGAATGCTGAATCCAAGCCGCAAACCATACTTTAAGTTTTCCAGTTACTCATTTTGACACAATACCTTTACTGCAAATAGTGATCACCACCAAGGACACAAGGTCCACCAGAAATCCAGACGCCTCCATCCCAAACATATAGATGGCCCATCAGTAGGCTCCGCAGCAACCAACAAACCAACGTTCGCTACGATGTCCAGGAGTGGGGTGGGGGAGCAGAAACGCTCTGGGCGACTGTTTAAAAGGTTTTGAGAACTCTAGAGCACAAGCCTATTAACAGAAGCGCTGCAGCACACACTCGCCTCACTGCTCCCATAATCCTCATGCTGGCAGCCACCAGGTTGGTGTTTAAGTTGTGAGGGGTCATAAATGTGAGGCAGACAACTTAGTAAAAGTTTTTCACAAGAAGCCATTTTAATAAATAAAAAGGGTGTGATAAACACCTTGCTTTCCCTAACCTAACGTGGGGTTCCCTGCCTACAAAACTAAGGCTAAAGGAAAACGCTCTAACATACAAGGATATTTGTCCCTAACACTTATACAGGCAACAAAAGTAATTCAGGTATTCTGATGGCTGTTCAAGTTCAACAAAACATTATTCAGAACCAAAAATTCTTGGTCGGATCCCCCTTTCCCAGAATTAAGGCTGAATTTACAAATGAAAATTCCAATGAATAAACTTAATTCCAACAGTCAGTTTTCAAGTTCAAAGAGAAATACACAAAAGTCTCTCACAATAGCTATGTTCTGTTTTCAACACAAAAGTTCCTTTGCTCCTGGATAGTTTCACTTGGCCTTGTGATTGGTTTAGAAGCACAAAAAGTTCATCATACATCTGCTGTATAGTTCAATGTGGGTTTTCGTCTCTTGGGAAAAACAACCAATACACACTGCTTTGATATATACAACAATGTTTTTGTCAGGATGTTTTCTGTACAGTTCATCAATCACATAGGTGGGATTGCCATATTATTTACGCCACTACCATTCACCACAATAGAGTACTTCAATGTCCTTTCATGGTTTGCTAACCGGCCATGACTACCGCTAACAATCCTTGCCCTGGTGTACTCTCCTGCCAGGATGAATCTACTAACACCACTGCAAGTACTCTAATGTGTGGTTCCTCATTTTACACAACATGATTTCAGCGCAGTTCATTAAAAACTGGAATGGTGGTACCACTTTCCTTCCACCACAACCTTACATCAAAATGAAGTACTTTAATGTTCTTATCCTGGTTCACTAACCTGCAAGAACTACCACTAACAAACCATCTCCTGGAATACTGTCTTGCCAGGATGAATCTTCTACTACTAATACAAGTACTCTGCAAGGTATGTAACTTTATAACATCAGTAAAGTCTTTGGGCCTCATCAGGAGGTTGGCTGTAATTGTGCTGGGATACCGCCAACGTAAATAGCATCACTGCTACTCGGTCCGGGGCGCTGTTAGTGTCGGATCACGACTATCGGTAAGGCGGTTAAGCCCCATTCCCCAGTGAGTGCACTGGACCCTATGGGGTTTTTCACACTATTAGCGCTGTGCTAATAGCGCTAAAAATGGGCGGAAAGTGGAGATCTTTACCTCAAGCAAAACGCTGGAGGTAAGACTTCAAACTTTCCGCCAAACTCATGATTGGGTCAACCCTTAAATGCGGCAGTAAACATGTTACCGTAGCCTTTTAAGGGCTACTGCCCAACTCGTGATGAGGCCCTTTGACCTTTAACAATAGAAATATTCTTCCATAAGGATGCAACACTGATTGGTGCTGTTTGTTCCAACAACTGTTTGGCCACATGCAATACAGGTTATGTTCCTCTCCCCCTTGACATTCTCCCCAAGGAGGGCAACCTTCCTGCTCACTCTGGTTTTCTGCTATTGCATCTGGTACCTGGATATTCAGGTGTGTCGCTCCATGAAAACTGTTTCCCCTTTTTCCTCTAATGACCTTGCTTTGGCTTAGGCAATGCTGGTTGTTATAGGGTTCAAATGTTGCCTCCCCTTTGCTTTGGCCATACTGGTTAATATAGGTTTAGTTATTGCCTTATCTTTGCTTTGCCAATGGTGGTCACTCTTTGGGTTTACAACTGTGCCTCCTTCCTTGGGCAGTGATAATTACAGCCTTCGTCAAATAGTACTCCTTCTTTGCTTAGCAAGTGATAGTTCTGAACTTTCTTGTTTCGGTTTCTCTTAGCATCCGTACTACGCCAAATGTGTTTTTTTTTTTATTAAACTTTTATTTTTGACGGCAGAGTATACTCTGGAGCAACACATTGAGCACAATACAGTAATAAAAGCAATGTCAAAATATCATCACTTAAGAGGAAAGGGTATAGGAGTTCATGATGTAGGAGTAGTTCCTGATGGGGCAGGGGACAAGTCAGACCCGGGTGTACTTTCATCTTGATTGTTAAGATAAGTGTTGAATTCGACCCAGATGTTCTTGGGGCGAGAATGGGTGGGGAGCATGGTCAGGTATTCCTCCTCACAGTTTCGAGACCAAGTGAGCAAGCGCAGCCATTTCTGAAAGACCGGGGGGAGGAGCTTTTCCAACTCTGGAGTATACACTTTTTAGCTATCACACAACGTATGTTCAGAAATGTAGCCATACGTCTGTTGTCATCTGTTCTCCATGCTCCAAACAGGACTGCTAGAGGGTCAGGATCAATCACAGTGTCAGTGATTGCAGTAAGTGTTTCCAAGATGCTTTCCCAAAATTCAAGCAGGTCCAGAACATATGTAAGTGATCCGCTTCATCCGCCCCGCAGCGGGGGCAGGGGTGCACTGTGGTGTGGGTGAACCTTGAAGTTCTATGTGGGTTATAATAAAGCCTGTTTACAAGCTTATATTGCATGGTGCAGTAGCGGAAGTTGACGGAGACCTTTTAAGTGTGTAGGCACATTTCCTCCCAAATCTGGTCGGATATTTCCAGGCCCAATTCCGCTGCCCATTCATTGCATGCCCTGAGAGTCTGAGTCGGGACAGTGTCCTGTAGAATCTTATACAGTGAGGAGACGATGCCACGGGCGCCGCCCGAGTTGGCAACATATACAATCGCCAGATTATCTGGGGGCTCGCCTTGAAAGGAGGACCATTTGCTGCGGAATGCAGCCTGGAGTCTATAATATTGGAGGGTCTCCAAGGCGGATCCGGTGTGCCCTGGTTTCCATGTCTGGGGGTCAATGAACCTATCATCGGGGTAGAAGTCAGACAGTGCCTGGTATCCCAAGGCCCCCCAGTGTCGGGCCAGAGCGGTGTCATGCATAGGTTCCAGACCGAGGAAGGCCCACACAGGGAGCCATTTATAGTATGCAGAGGACTCGGTTGTCGGGTGTAGCAAACGGGTCCAGGCATGAAGGGTCGTGTTGATTGGATCAATAAGAGAGTAGGGTGTGTAATGCTGGTGCAGTATAAAAGACATTATGTTGACGGCAGCAGCTGCCAGCCTCTCCAATTTAACATGCGGACGCACTGGAGAGCCAGGGTACCAATGAGAGGCGTGTTGGGCCTGGGCCACAGTCCATTAGAGTGTCAGATCAGGAGCCGTGAATCTCCCTTGTTTGTATGGAAGCGCCATGTCGGTCCACATCTTGTGCACTGCGCCAGAGTGCCATAGGAACTGTGCACATAGTGTGTGTAGTTTGGCAAAGTATTCCCTCCCAGGCCATACGGGTATGTTACTAAAAGTGTAAAGGAGCTTGGGAAGTAGAATCATTTTAATGAGGGAGAGCTGACCAGCCATAGATAATGGGAGAGTACGCCACCGTGAGATTTTTGTCTCGACTGTTTGCGCTACCACCAGGTAATTATCGGCAATGAAGGTGGGTTTGGTTAGGGATATCTGAACACCCAAATATCTGACACCATCCGGGGACCAGCGGAGAGGGTATTCGGTGGTAGGTTGTTGAGTAGATCTAGTGAGCAGGAACATCTCAGACCTTGAGTAGTTAATTGTAAACCCGGAGTGGGTGCCAATGCGAGTGATGTCTCTCAGTATGGGGTCAAGATAGGCAGTGGGATCTCTGATGTATAACAGTATATCATCCGCATATAAGGATATAATTTCGGGGTTGTCTTTCAGTCTTATTCCCTTGTGGGCATGACGCGCCCGGCATAATCCGCCATTGGCTCTATTACTAGGGCAAAAAGGATCGGGGGAACAGGGGCAACCCTGTTGGGTACCCCTGAAAAGTGTGAACAGGTTAGATTTCAATGAATTTGCTCGTACTCGCGCCACAGGGGAAGTGTATAAGAGTTTAATGTACCCAATCATGTTTGGGCCGACGCCCATTGTCTCCAGCACCAGCCACATGTATCTCCCTGAGACCATATCGAAGGCCTTCTGAGCATCCAGCGTGACCGCCACAGCCTGCGCATCCTGGTCAATACGGGACATTACATTGAACAGTCTCCTAATATTATGGGAGGTGGACCTCCCAGGGACGAAGCCTGCCTGGTCCTCATGAACCAAGTATGTCATGATGGGCAAAAAGCGATTAGCTATGATTTTGGCAAAGATTTTGGTATCAAGGTTCATGATAGAGAGAGGTCTATATGACCCACATTCATCGTCAGGCTTACCAGGCTTGAGCAGTACCATGATGACAGCTTCACGCAAGGAGGGGGGAAGAATGGAAACACGGAGTGATTCGTCCAAAACCTCGAGCAACCTGGGGGCCAGTATGGCGATGTGTTCTTGATAGAATTCCGTGGTGAGCCCATCAGGGCCCGGCGCTTTACCTTTAGGCAGGTCTGAGCTGGCCGTAACTATCTCGTCTAGTGTGATTGGGGAGTCAAGGTGGTCCCGGGTGTGGGGGGAAATACATGTGGTGGGAATCTCGTCAAGAAGCTCTCGCATGTATTGTTTGGTGTGTTCAGCAGGCTGGGAGTAAAAGGACCTGTAAAACTCGGTGAATATGTCTAAGATTTGCTGGTCCGCCCACTGTGCGTTACCTTGCTCGTCTTTGATGGAGGTAATCTGGGCCCGGCCAAGTTCCCTTCTTCCAAGTGTTGCTAGTGTTTTCCCCGCTCTATCCCCCTCACCATATTTCCGGGCAGCCTGCGGGCAGCTAAAGTATTGGACTTTGTTGGTAGCAAGTGAATTGCATGTCTGGGGTTCTTCACTGATTTGGGCGAGTATGGCGGGGTCAGCACCAGTGGAGCAATGCAACTCCAGTTGCCTCAATTTGACTTCGTAGCGACCGAGGGCGGTTCTAATTGCTTTCAGAACTCCAGCCTCCCTGGAGATAGACATCCCCCTAATATACACTTTGAAGGCGTCCCACCTAACTCCAGCAGACGTGGCCTGGAGGGAGTTGTGCTCAAAGAAAGACTCAATGTCAGCCAGTATTTCAGCCTTGAACACAATATCCTTGAGGGCTTCGGATTTAAAGCGCCAGGTACTGAATGTTGGGACAGGTGTTCCCAGTTCCACAGATAGCGTAATTGGGGCGTGGTCTGACAATGTGCGAGGTAAGATCCGCCCTCCACCCTGCCCGTGATTTCACTAGACACCAAGAACAGGTCTATCCTGGATGAGCTTGTGCACCGACGAGTAATAAGTATATTCCCGCCGTTGGGGGTATAGCGTCCTCCAGACATCACAGATGTTAAGCGTCCTAATGTGGCCATGTAAAACTGCGTGCAGCATCAGACAGGGATCGGGCAGCAGTCCCAGTTCTGTCCAGAACAGTGTCTAGAATAAGATTCAAGTCCCCTCCCCATATAACCAGGATTCCTACGTAGCCTAATAGTATGGTGGCTACAGTGTCAAAACACTCAGGAGAGTCTACTTTAGGGCAGTAGGTGTTTACAAGCAGATACTCCTTGTTGACCAGCGTGCAGTGTAGTACAATATAGCATCCTTCGGGGTCTATGTAGCTTTTGTGTAATACAACCATCGTGAGTTCGCCACTGGATTGGGTGGAGTAGGAAGTAAAGTACCTAGCAGGGCCCCACGGCGGAGCCATGGTCCTTGGCATATGACCATTGGAATGCATTTCCTGTAGAAATAATATTTTACAGCCGTGCCTGTTAGCATAGGTCATGATTTTATGGGCCTTGGTATGATTGCTCAATCCCGGGACGTTCCAGGACATTATGACGGTGGGCATTTCTGTGATTATCATCTAATCCCCTGATACCTGTCTAGTGAACATCCCAGATCCATCGATTGTGTGAGCTCCAAAAGTTGGAGTTGAAAGTGCGCTTGTGCCCTATCATTGTGTGTGCCGTGCAACCTTGTGTGCCTTTTTTGAATAACACCCCATTCCCTCCCACCACCCTCATCACCAACCCGAGATTAGTAGTGTGAACATCACCCACCCTTACCTGTATACAGCTGAGCCTTCTCCAACTTGGTCCAACCTGTACAACAGCCCAACTGGGGCTAACCCACAACAAAGGTGTATCTAAGAGCAGTGCAATCGCAGTGGGGTGCGCCATTGCTGTGCACTAGCACGCTTGGAACCCAAATGGTTCCGTTACAAAACAAGCAGTTTAAGCAGTCGTATAGTGCTTGCCCCTGCATCTCTAAATGGGAGATAGGGGTCTGCATATGAAACATTGGAGCGTTGCAGTTTGAACACTAATAAACAGTAAATGTAATCAAATTAAACAATTCAGTATTGCATTAACTCAGTGGTGTGTATCCCCAAGGTGCTAGGTGACATGTGTGCAGCCGGAGCTGTGTAACAGGGTAAGTAAGGACACAGGGTTAACTGTAGGTAAGGCCAATGTCCGGTGAGATTCTTGATTCACATATGAATAGGACATTTAGAGAATACAGGCCATGTTCGAAGCTCAGTCATTGACCATGAGGTCATCAGCGGGAGGATGTGCTTCTATGAATTTCACTGCTTCCGATGGCACCGTAAAGAAATACAGTTTGTTGTTGAATGTGAACTTCAGGTGCGCAGGGAATAATATGGCATAAGGAATATTCCTCTCTCTAAGCAGTTTTTTAACTCCAAGGAATTGGCGACGCTCTTGCTGCACTCCGGTTGAAAAGTCAGGAAGAATTCTGATCACTTGTGATTCCATTCTAAGCTCTCCCTTTTCGCGTGCAAGGCGGAGAATCTGGTTGCGGTCTTTAAAGCTTAGGATTTTCGCAATGATGTGCCTCGGGAAGTCCCCTGGTTTGGGGCGCGGAGACAGCGCCCTATGGGCTCTCTCAATGGTGAAGAAGGGGGACATGTCAGGGATGCCCAGTAGATCTTTCAGAAGATTCTCGACTGCCAGTTCAAGCCGGCCCTTCAGCGCGTTTTCCGGGACTCGGATAATATGTATATTATTCCTCTGTGATCTGGATTTGAAATCATCACATTTGGGTTTAAGTGACTTCATGTCGGTGACCAGGGTGGATATCGTGCCCTGTAGTGTGGTTATATTGTCCTCATTAGCACCTATCCTATTTTCAGCTTCCGTGATTCTCATTCCCTGCGTGCAATCAACCTGGTCGCCTGATGTGTGGGTCGAATCAGACCTCGGGGTGGCTTTAGCGAATTTGTCCATGGCTCTGGTTTTATTAGTATTCCTGGATCTGTTTGACATTGTGCAGTATGGTGACTGAGTGCTCAGTGCCCCAGAGTAGGATCACATGTGGGTATTTTGCACCAGGAAGATGTGTGGTGCAGAGGCAGAGGAGGAGATCCACCACAAGCACTGCAGTGGGGGCACCGCGTTGTTGAGAGCAGCTCTCTTTTCAATCACAAAGCAATGGAACAGAGTACTATCAGGCGAGAGCTGGCGGTGCCTAGAGCCATGGATCAGAGGAGGTAGTGCCTGGGAGGCGGACGGAGGCCAGCCGGGGTGATTCGCCTTAATGGTACATCAAAGGTTCAGATATGGTGACCGGAGCAAAGTCGGCACAAAATCACAGGGTCCCGGGGCCATAGAACCATGAAGATCAGCCCCCGCGAGGGAGTGGGAGGCAGCAGTTAGATTAGGGGGACAACAGAGGAAATCAGTGTGCAGCAGCCCCTCCAGCTCCTCACCTGCAGCGTGGCCCATGATTCAGGTTGCAGCTGACTGGATCTCCGGCGGGCCCGTAGGGGACACGCGTGGTGGGTATGTGCGGCCGGGCAGTGCAAAAGGGTCCAGGAGGGTTGGCATGTACAGCACCTCCAATGCAGCACCAGCACGGACACAGGGGGCTCTCCAGCCGCCAGGCACAGCGAGAGGTGAGGCAAGGTGCTGCGCTGCAGGGCGGCCTCAGCAGTTGCGCGTGGGCCCAGAGCAGTCACAGGCCCCCGGCAGTCTCGGGATCCCAGCGCCGGCACCTCAAGGAGGTTCAGCCCCTTCAGAGTGGCGCACCGCGCTCGGCCCGGGTCCCCCGGGTCCCCCGGCAAGGACAATGAAGAGACCAGTCAGGTAGGTGGCACAAGTTCCGGAGCTGCAGAGACATAGACAGCAGCAAGCGCCACCCGGGGCCGCCGCGCGCCTCCACAGTCATAGGGCCCGGTCTAGTACGGAGGCAGTGCAGCCGGCCCAGATGTCCGATTTGGAGACAAATTTCACACGCAGGTAGCCCTGGATATCAGCAAGGCAGGGGGACGGGTATGAAGGTGGGGTGAAGTAGCTGACCGCAGATGTCAGCGGACGAAGAGCGGCAGTGCTCGGAGCCGAAAAGCTAGGCAGCCATTTTGTCGGCTGCTCAACAGCGCCCCTGCCAAAAGTGCTTTTTTATCATTAGTTCGGTATTGAAAAGGTAAACATATGGGTAGCAGTTCACAGCGGAGTGCCCCAAGGTCACCTATGCAAGGCCAACTCACCGTCATCTCATCGCGCATCTGCGTGTCCCACTGCTGCCACTTCTGCTGCACTCGCCAGACTTGGAGCGTCTGACAGCTTTGGTTACCGTTGGATGCCTTGTGTCTTTCCCGACAGGATCTCTTCTTGTTCCTGTCATCTCTCGGTGCTCGCCAGCCACCAGAGACTGACAGGGTGTGTGTAGAGCTCCACTCTCCCACAACGCAGCCTGCAACCACAACGCCTCCCTCTGCACGACCTCTGCAGTCCGGGGTTCTCCGGCTCATGACCCTCTCAGCACCACTAACCTCCAAAGGCAGGGCAGTGGTCCAAGCATCCTTGTCCTGCCCCTCCTGCATACACATCCATGGGAAACTATTTATACTACTACTACTGCTTCTTCCTTCCTTCCTCTGCATCTGCACCTGAGGGGGATTTAAACAATCCAAATTCCCGCTCAGGTGTAGATTGTTAAAGACACTAGACTGCGCAGGGAAGTCCCAAACATCTTTATTTATATGTTATTTTATCACTTTCCAGTTTTAGTTACCCCACTTTGTCTATACAATATATCTCTTGATAAAGGACTTGAAGGTAATGATATTTGTTTCGGGTTTCCATAGTTTAAACCAGAGGAGAGAACAGAAAGAGGGGTATTAATGTTGTGATCCCTATTTTGACCATAATGGCTTTCCCTACCAATAGGTTGGTTACCCTTAGGAAAGCCGTTCTGATTCTTACAACACGCCATTAGATATTCTGACATCTCATCTTCCAAAGACGATGAGTACTGTGTCTCTCCTAGCAGAACCCTCCTATTCCCTTGGTGCTCTTCTCCTCCCAGGTGATCCGCCCAGCTAATACCACCCCCAGGGGTAGGATCAGGAAGTGTCTGCCTTCCCCTGGCCACCTGGGAGGAGACTTTAGGCAGGAATCCTGTGGGGATTCCGCAGGATTCATCACAAGGTCCACCAACAGACTTTGGGTGGGGCGCGCACAATGCGACACAAAGCCTCCCCCTCCCCAATCTACATACAATAGCATGACTGTAGCCTGTACCCCAAATGGGTGAGCAACCCAAAATCAGATCCGTACCACAATTGATCCACCCAAGAGCATGCAGGCCCTGCCGTGCAAATACAAACCTGAAACGTGCCATGGGATTTTGTAGGCATCAACAAATGCGGGTCTATGCAAAACGGGGCAGTGCCAGACAGCACCTAGGAAGGGAGGCGAAGACCGGAGTGGGCAGAGGCAGCGCGGCAACACAATCCCAACATAACACCTCAATCTTGTTGGTATAGTCAGCAAACGGCAAAGAGAAGAACACATTGAATTTGAGAAACAGACGAAGGAAGACAAGGTGAGGAGAGGGAGTGGGCAAAAGTGCATGCTCTCAGGTAGGGCATGGGGGCAAAATACCATCCCATAAGTGCTGCAAAACCATTCGAAAACGTCGGTGCAGACTCAGGCATTCATCCTTTTTTATTACCTCTTCGGTGGCCTCACCAGCTGCTGGAAACAAATCCATGCACAGTGGTACTTCGGCCATTTCATGTCGTAAGCGTTTGCCAGTTGCCATGCCAACGAGAGAAACTGCTCCTCAACCCCACTTTCTCTCATTCTTCTAGCAGTAGCAATGTTTTGGCATTAGGTGACGCTATCACCACCAAATACACCAAAACCAAAAACAGGGACCCCATCTGACAATTGTGCTGGAAACATAGATTACCATCCTCACTCCACCCAAACACTGCCCAAACAGAAGAAAATAGACCCTCTTCATCCAACAGCAGGTGGCCATTCATTTTAGAGATATTGTTCAATTGCAAAAATAATTTCAAAGCAAGAGGAGACGCAATGAAGTAGATCCAGGAAAAGCAACAATGATGGCGAAATCATTCAAGCAGAAGGTTCAAAACACATGGTGCCATGGGCCAGAGGTTGCTCAACCTCCATTGGCGAAGAGGGGGATGAAAAGAACACAGCAGGCTAGCACTGGAGCAAGCCACCAATGGTACACAGCAAACAAATGCACATCTCTTCCAAAAATAAAAATCTGCAATAGAATGCAAAGTCCAACAACCAGAGTGGGCCTGCTTATGTGCGAGCAACTGTCAGAATCGGAAACTACCACCCCCGAAAGCTCCTCACCTGACTCCTTAGAGGAATCCTCCTGGGTAGATGTCTTTGGTCTTCTTCTCCCCTCCTTCTTGATCTCCTGCGAGTCTTCGTCCGTCTTGGTGCTCTTCCTTCCCTTTTTGTCCTTCTTGCGCTCGTAGAGATAGGGACGAGCTCCGCTTGAGGCCACCCTGACAGTGGTAGGAACAAGCTGTCAGGTGGACCCAGGGGAGCCAGTCCCGAAAAGCCAGGGAAAAAGCCAGTGACGGCAGAAAAAACCCTGCTAGATGGCGAGTCCTTGCTGGCAGGGAGTGTGTCAGAAGTGGAAGAGGCCGGTGAATGGTATACAGCAACAGTACTTGAATCCAAGTATTACCGGACGAGGTAGACTGATGTCGAAAAGGATTGGAAGAGAATCCACTGCGATCCAAGGAAAGCAAACACGAGCAGTCAGGAGGGAAGGTAAGGCTATACTGCAGGTAAGAGTGAGAGAGGGAGAGAGAGAGAGCTGATACAGGAGAGCGAGAGAGAGTGGAGAATGAGAGAGCGAACAGAAGCGGGAGCGAGTAAGGGAGGGAGAGAGAGAAATAGTTAGGGAGAGCGAGTGGGAGCAAAAGCGGGTGAACAAGAGTTAAGGAATCAAGCGCCAGGGAGAGAGAGAGCAAGCGGGAGCGAAAGCGGATGAACAAGAGTTAAGGAATCAAGCTCCAGGGAGAAATCGCAAAGAGGCGCAAAGGATAGCTTTATAGTACGGAACCCCGTACAAAAGGAAAGAGCCGAGAAACAGGGAAGGCCGAAGCGGGCTGAGTACTAGGTAGAAAAGTATCAAAGGACCAAGCTCAAGGAGCGGCACTGCAGGCGAAGTTAGCGAAAGGCTGACAATGCGAGTTGCAACGCACAGCGTTGTGGGCGTGGCTGCCTTTTAAAGGAAAAGGACCAAAAAGACTAGAACGGTAAGGACCGCAAGGTGCCTAAGTAAGCCTCCATCTTTTCCACAGTGTCCAGGGTCGCGTTGTGACAGCAACTGCCATTACCACATAACCTATCAGCCCCCACCGATGTGCCTCTTAAATGACATAAGCTATGTGGAACGTATGTTTACTATCACTCAAACCAGATACAGGTTAAGCAGTACAGCCTGGCAAATTAAAGGGGCTTGGGGCAACGGTTTTTGAACCCGGAAGCTCGCCTGCCAAGAGGCTGCTTCGGGACCCCATCAGCAAAAGAGGATGGGGAAGATGGCACTGCTGGTTAAACAATCAAAAGACACCCCAGCCCCATAAATACTTTGCACAAAAATATATATATGAACGACAGCTTTACCTAGCTATTATTTTCAATCAATTTCAAGCAAGATATTTAAAAAATGTATTTACGGAGAACTGTGCTCTCGAAGGCACTTCGACCATACACATAATTGTTCCCCCACAAATTCAGGCCCGAAAATTAACGCGTACGTTCATTCTGAGAACTGTATGTTGTTCTGGCAGCCCAATGACCCACTTTGATGGTATATGCTACCCAACACGTGTCCGAAAAGAGAAGCGGTGTACAAGTCGTGGTTGGCCAGGACCTCAAGACAAAGATAGAAAGACTTTACCAGATCCCTACGCTGACCCAATGTTGCAGACACATGACATGTTACAACAGTGATCATTGGAACACATATTGTGAGCCAACCCATCATTGGTCAATACTGTGAGGCCATCTGATATGAAGAAATAGTATTTTGGTTGATGCATTGTAAATCGTTGGCAGTTGCCCTGACAGCCACATTCTTCATTGACAAACACTCTTCCTTTCTATATTACCTGTAGTAATGGCTATGGCCTTATAGTGGCGCTTTGCGCTATCAAATGCGCCAAAACCAAAACATTATGGTGAGCAAACCAAATTTGTGACTAAAACATTGTTGGTAGAAATGCAAGAAGCTCATATATTGTCTGTATGAAGATTTGGGTCAACCAATGGTCGCGTCTGAACAATCTTCCATTACGAATTACCACTCACAAATGGTCCATTTATTGGACGAAATTTCACTTGTACCAGCAGACTTAGAATTTAGACCAAATCATGTGAAATATCGTATTATAGAGAATGACTGGTGTAAAACGGTAACTAGAATGGCGGAAATCAAGGGCTAGAAGGAAGCAGCTTGTCTTTGCTCCCCTAGACGTCCGCACAAACCCTATGTAATTCAATTTCCCTGCAATAAAGCCAGGGAAACTTATTTTCGTTTCAAAATGAACCAATCCCTTACTTTAGAAAGAATTAGTGGCTGGAGCCCGCAGTGGAGAGTAAAAGCGGAGTTGGGATGCAGGCTCTGCAATGATGGTTCTACTAAAGAAACCTTGAAACACCTAGTTATATTCTGTCCATATTTTGAGACAACACGAGCATTAACAATTGCAACAGAATGTGTACTATCTGAGGCAACCAGGGAATGGCTTTGGTTAGCCTGTATGTGGGGGACTCAAACGAGCTTTACATTAGCCTTGTGCAGACTCTTAATAACCATAAATAACGCACTTGAGAAGATGTATCAAAAGAATCAGGGGCAGGCTAGCTGCTGATGCGATTAACACCTTACTTGTATACCTTCTGTTTCTGGAAAGCCTATTGATCTGTTGCTATAATCTTGGATGATAGTTGTTAGTAAATCGGCTTTCCTCTGACATAAGTTTAATTAGAAGTTAGATTTTCATTATATTATCTGGCACCTTGATTGTATTGTGAATTAATCCTCAAAACCTGTAATGAAGCTTCAACACTAGTGTTTTCTATCATTTGGACCTGTCTAATACAAGTAAATAGGAAGATGGTAAAACTTCGTCCATACGATGTATATTAAACAAATGATTTTTGACTGTTAACCATATGTATATAAATGTTTATAGTAGGCAAAGGGAACAGTTCACCAGGAAGGAACTTATGCATATGGAAATTCCCTATTTGAAAAGAAAAAAAAAATCTTTTTTTTACTGTATAACATGAAGAAATTATCTTTTATAAAAGTTGTAAAAGTTTGTTGATCGAACTAATAAAACAACGGTTTGAATAAAAATGTCAACAATTGAAGCTCATTTTCTAGAAGAATGTGGGATGAAAGAGAGGGAAACTCAGGTCTGTGATGTCACGTGCCAGGGAAGACCTGGTCACGTGTCAGGGGGTGGGAGCAAGGAAATAAAGGAATCACCGGAACTGGCTTTTTGGCGCCAGTCCGCGCTGCGCTGCAACACCAGGCCTAAGCAGGCCCACATACCTTGCCAGGCCTCATCAGCAGCGGAGTGCCCGACACAACACTGCCGGCGAGGCAGCGCTGTCCCCACACGCCCATGCATGAACTTTCATGCTTCTACGCAGATCTCTGACTCGCGTGTGCGGAGAGCCTCGCTTTCAGGCCCCCAACATTCTGAAGGAGTTTGCAGCATTCTATCAGCATCGCATATGAATGAACGCTGAAGCGGGAGCCTCGTTCTCACACCCCCAACGTTCCATGGGGTTCCTGGACACCTGAAATCATCGTGCACAGCAATTTCAATGCTCCAGAGGTGAGCGGCAGCACACGTGTCACGGTACCTCTGCGCACAGCGTTTTCAATACCCAGGAGGCAAGCTACACTAAAAATTCATCACAGAAACACCAGTGAGTGACACCTTCCACCGCCAACAACCCCAGTGACAGGAGTCCTCTGTCAGCAGCACATAAGTGGCTGATCCACCAAGGGAGAAGAACTGCCTCCCGCAGCCACACGTGCAGCACTACCAGAAGCAGGTGTTTGCACCTGCACCAGTAAGGAACCATACTTCCCGCGCACAACCTGCGGCCCACCTCACAACACCAACCATGTCCAGCACAAACACAAGCCCCTCAAGGGCAAGTGCAAGCCCATCTGCGAGAAGAAGCACCAATCCAGAGCACCCAGACCCAGCACTCACCACCCTCATGGCACCCTTTGACCCATTCACCACAGGGGCGGCCATTTGCTGGGGAATCTGGTTGCAACAATTCGAGATGCATCTTGATGCCAGGGAGATCACAGCAGACAGGAAGAAACGCACCTTCCTCCTGCTCAACATCGGAGCAGCAGCGCTACGCATATTCAACGCCATCCCAAACAATGGCGACGCAAATGACTACAATGCCGCCAAGAATGCGCTTTTACAAACAACTTCAAACCTGACCTCAATCCCGACTATGAACGATTCCATTACTATATGGCCAGGCAGCGGGATAGTGAGACGGTGGACAACTTCCATTCCTGCCTACCGGAGATGGCAGTCGGATGCGAGTTCCCCAACGAGGAGTTCGCCATCCGTCTCCAAATAATCAATGGGATCTCATCAGAGAAACTGAGGAGGGCTATCCTGTCGGAAAATAACATAATGCTATCCCGCATCCTCAAAATGGGGCCTCTTCGAGAAAGCATGGACGACCAGGTGGCTGTCATCGAGGCCGCAATCCAACGGCTTCCACTTGACAACCCGAGGAAAACAGAGGAAGTCGCAGCCGTCTCGAGGTGCCAAAACACCAGCTATTGTACAACTCAGCTATTGTCTGTCTGCTAAAGAAAAATATGCCCTTTAGTGGACAGCTCTCCAGGAAGCCGCTGTTCAGAAACTTAAATGCCAATTAACTAGTGAACCCATCCTGGCTCAACCAGACACCACCAAACCCTTCCTGGTAGAGACTGATGCCTCAGAATACGCAATAGGGGCAGTCCTCAAACAAGAAGCTGAAGACGGACATGAGCACCCCATTGCCTATCTTTCATGAACACTACATCCTAGTGAAACTCATTATTCGGTCCTGGAGAAGGAACTGCTCGCCATTAGACAAGCCTTCACAGAATGGCGTCATCTCCTTTTGGGTGCAAGATATTCGGTTCTGGTAAGGACCGATCAGTGGAACCTCCAGGTTTTATAGTCTATGGAATGCTGAAACAGTCGTCAAGCACGATGGGCCTATTTCTTTGCCCAATATCAGTTCAGCATTCCACCTGTTCCTGGTCCTTCTAATGTAATAGTGGATGCTCTCTCCAGAAGACCGGATTACACGAGAGATGAGGCACTAACCCTTCCCAAGATGTTTCCTGACAAGGTGTTCATAGCCCAGGCCAACTCGCATGTAGATATGATATGCTCAGAGACTGCAACTTCTGACATTTGGAAGGAGTACACCATGGATAATCTCTAGGCACTTTCTACCAAGGATGGATACCTCTTTAAGGACAAGAATTTGGTTATCCCTACCCACAATACACAAAATAAGGTCATGAATCTTTGCCATGATACATTCCATTCCGGGCACCGTGGAATCAAGGCCACCTATCAGACAATCAGAAGGAACTTCTGGTGGCCTAAAATGCACTCTGACATACGCACATATATACAAGCCTGTTCGGTTTGCAACCAGAACAAGACCGACAACAGGAAGCCAGAAGGATTGCTTCAACAACCTGACTTACCATCTCGACCCTGGGAAACAATTGCCACTGATTTCATTGTGGACCTTCCTCCCTCCAAAGGGATTACCACCATAATGGTCACTATAGACCTATTTTCTCACATGGCCCATTTTACTCACCTAACCAAACTACCTTCAGCACCTGAAATGGCAGGGATCTTTGTTGCCCACATATTTCGGTTGCATGGCCTACCCTCTAAGATCATCTCCAACTGCGGACCACAATATATTTCCAGGTTCTGGAAACATCTCTGCCAGCAATTAGGCATTCAACGTGCCTTGTTGTCAGGTTATCACCCACAAACACATGGCATCACTGAAAGAGTAAACCAAACCCTTGAACAGTATATGCAGTGTTTTGCTTCGAAGGTCCAGGATAATTGGTCACTATTGATTCCAGTGGCCGAATTTGCCTACAACAATTCTGATCATTCCACGACTAAGACCAGTCCTTTTTTGTGTACTCATGGGTTCCATCCGTCAGTACTACCCACGCTCTTAGCACAGACCACATTGATTCCTTCAGTGGATGCTTGGATCACACAGCTGGTTTCCATTCACAAACAAGTGAAGGAACACCTAAAAAAGGCCAGGATGGACATAAAGAAATTTGCAGATACCAAGAGGCGACCAGGGTCTCCCTAAGCTGTTGGTGATAAAGTTTGGCTCTCATCTCGATACCTACCCAGGCATCAAAGAGCCAAAAATCTGGCATCTCGTTTTTACAGACCTTTCACTGTGACTGAGAGCATCAACCCGGTTGCCTTCCGACTCCGATTACCAGCCTCCTGGAGCAGAATCCACCCTGTTTTTCACACATCTCTATTGAAACCTTTTCACCACTCAACCAAGTCTACACCTCGACCTCCCCCGCTCCTTGTCGACAATCAAGTCGCATACAAGGTTTCTAGGATCTGCAATTCAAGATGCAGAAGAGATCATCTCCAATATTTGGTGGAAGGGAAAGTCTATCCATCAAGTGAACGGACTTGGGAACCAGTCTCCAACATGAATGCACTCCGCCTGTTGTGGCGCTTTCATCTGACTCATCCGGGCAAGCCAGGTGGAGTGGGACTTAGAAGGAGGCATGCTGTCATGAATCGGCCATATCGACCCTTCTGGTAAGCCTGGTCTCTCAGTCAATGACCATTCACTCTGATCCCTTCCAACATGGCCGATCCCTTCCAACATGGCCGATGCAAAGGAACAGAGTAGTTTCTCTCACTAGAGGTGCGAGTCCTCGAAAAATAAGCCACTGGATGTTCAAGATGATCAGATCCTACCTGTAAAAGAATAGCACCTAGGGCTCCTCCTGAGGCATCAGCCTCGAGTATGAACGGTAATGACTGATCTGGCTGGATAAGAATGGGTGCTGTAGTAAACAAAGTCTTGAATCTCTGGAATGCTTCTTGAGCATCGACATTCCATTGAAAGGCAATGCCTTTTTTCAAGAGAGCAGTGATGGGTAACACTATCTCAGAAAAATTGTGGATAAAGCTACGATAAAAATGAGCTATACATAGAAACTTCTGGACAACCTTGATCGAGGTAGGTTCTGGCCAACGTAGGATAGCCTTGACCTTTTCAGGATCCTTCCATTTCCCTTCCTTGGACAGTATAAATCCCAGATAGGACACTTCTGAAGCTTCAAACACACATTTTTCAGGTTTGGCATATAGTTGGTTGGTGTTCAGACGCTGGAGTACCTCTTTTACGTGTTTGCGATGTTCTTCCAAGGTGGGGGGAAAACACAAGAATATCGTCTAGATAGACAACAACAGATATGTGCAGTAGATCAGAAAACATCTTGTCCACAAACCTCTGGAACACCGCTGGGGCATTTACTAAGCCAAAGGGCATTACTTGGTATTCAAATAATCCCAGCGGAGTCCGAAATTCTGTTTTCCACTCATCACTTTCTTTAATTCTTAGTAAATGTTAGGCCCCACGAAGATCCAACTTGGTAAATATTGTGGAATTCTGTACTGCCTCAAGAATATCCCTTATTAATGGCATCGGGTACCTATAACGTACCGCCAGTTGGTTGAGACCCTTGTAATCAATACAAGGACGTAACTCGGGAGACCCTTTTTTGGAGACAAAAAAGAGAGATGCCCCCCCGGAAGACTTGAACTCCTTGATCAAACCATTTTTCATGTTAGCCTCCAAATACTCCTTCAACACCTTCTTTTCCGTGAGCGAGAGGGGATACATTCTGCCAAAGGGTATCTGGGAGTCAGTCTTCAGTTCAATAACACAGTCCTCAGGTCGATGTGGGGGAAGAAGCTTAGGAACCTTATCTTCAAAACCTCTGCAAAGGCTTGGTAGAACACTGGTACCGCCGACACAGTAGACCGGGGTAAGGACACCAGGCTACCCGACTGAGCCTCGTTCTCTGGTATACTAATGTTGTGTTCACTGCAATAGGTAGCATTAAACCGCAACCGGTTGGCTCTCCAGTCAATCAGAGGATTGTGCAGTCTTAGCCAAGGTATGCCAAGAATCACCGGAAACTGGGCTGCTCTAATGACGTCAAATGTTAAGGTTTCCAGATGATTTCCCATCAGAACCTGAACAGGTTTAGTCTCCATCACAATGGGCCCTGACGACAAAGGTTTACCATCAACTCCTTCTACCGGAATGGGTCTTCGTTTTTCTTTTAGCGGAATCTGGTGTTCTTCGGCCCAAGACACATCTATAAAATTACTGGCTGCACCACAGTCTAGCATGGCAAGGAGGTTTAAGGTAGGACCGGGGGTATTGTGAAGGTGTTTGGAAATACCATCAGTTGATTATCTTCTTCAACTCTTGCTGGGTGTTGTTGCAGGGACTTGGACCGGTCTCCCTGTTAACTCCCCTGTGTAGGAACGGAGCAAGGCATTTCCCTGTTGTCTTGGAGGAACCTCAGGGCAATTTCTCAGCAGATGATTGGCAGAACCACAATACATACATAAGTTCATCTCACGGCGTCTCTTCCATTCTTCCGGAGTCAGTGGGCCGCTCATGGCTCCGATCTGCATGGGTTCATCAACTAGTCTCTTCTCCTTAGGAGCTGGAGGTAGGTTCAACTGGGTGGGGAGACTTCTACCTCTCCTTCTCTCATAACGTCTTTCGGACATTCTGAATTCAATTTGTAGAGCCAAAGTAGGGAGTTATTAGAAAGTGTTCGGCCTTGCTACCCGAGTTAGCTCATCCTTTATTTCCTCATGATGCCCTATATGAAAAATCTTCTGTTTGGAAGAATCCGGTCAACCTGTATCCATAGAGAGACGTTGGAAGCGAGATATGTAAGCCTGCACATCTTGAGTACCTTGACGTGCGTCCAGCTATGCTTCAAAGGTAGAATACTGAACCTCTAGATGTTCAAACCGTGTCTTGAAATTCTGTACAAACAGATCAAAGTCATTCGCAGGGATCAGAGTTTGTAACAAGAGGAGTTGCCCATGCTGGAGCACTTCCGCTCAGGTTAGAAACCAAAAAACCTACCCTGGCTCGACCTGTCTCATAGGTTTTAGGACGAAAGGCAAAATATATTGAGCAGGCATCTAGGAACTCTTTCAAATGCTTCGGATTACCATTGAACTGCCAAATTGGAAGGTCATGGGGGGCAAGTCACCTCGGCCTTCATCTCTTGCTGCAACCTGCTGACATAGGGCTACATTCTCTGCACGTAGGTTCTGTACCTATACTGTTAGCCCTTGTATGGCATTGCAAAATTCTTGGTACTGTTCCAGGGAAGCCATTGGAATCAGATGGCGTTGTATGCTGTGAATCCCCAGAGAACCCTCCCGATCCTCCTCACCTGTGTCTTCAAATGGGCTGTCGTGGACTCTAGATTCTTTCTTCCAGCGAGGTTTTCGTAATTCCGTGACCTTCCTTTCTTTCTTTTGATGGAGGTAAAGGCGAGCTCCCTCTGAGGCCACTTTGACCTGAAGTGCAACCCAGGACCAGGGGAACCCCGAGGAGCAAGCCCTCAAAGTTCAGGGGAAAAGCCTTTTTGGCATAGAAAACCCTGAGAAAGTTGGTATCTAGTCTTTTCCTTTTCTTTGATGAGGTAATGTCTTGAGAGCCCAAACCACACTAGCAATGAAGAAGGAGTCCAATCAAAAGTCTCTGGTGTGATCTTGATTGCCAAGAGACGATCTTGATGAGGAAACTGAAGTGCTGGGTATTGGTGGAGGTTAACTTCAATTTGAGGAAGAAACTGCAGTGTTGGGTATTGGTGGAGGTTAACTTCAATATTGACTGGCTGTGCGAGGCAGTATGGAAGAAACCAACTCCAGATTCAAGCAGACCGCCAGCCGTAGTACACAGTTAGGAGACAGAAGACTGGACTAGACCGCTAGCAGGCGGTAAGACACGAAAGGAAAGACTGCAAGGGCGGAGGAAGACAGAAGGATGACCGTCTAAACCGAACCGCACGAAGACAGTAAGATGGCTAAGAGCAAGAAATGTACCAGAATGGTAAGTAGAGGAAGAAAGGTAAGGAAGCGGGCAGAAAACGGGGACGAACAGAGGACAAGGGAAGTCATGACTGAGAGTGAAAAAGAGAAGGCAATGCGAAAGCCGTGCCAGAAAGTCAAAATAAAGGGAAAGGCAGAATGAAGAAAGGTAAAGAGAAACGGAAATTGACAGAAGGAGAAAGTAGGCACCGAAAGGTTTCGAACGAGTGAATAGTGAGGAAGAAAGTGAGTGAAATGTACTTAAGTGACACCGGAAGGAAGAGGGACAGTGAACAAGAAGGGCCCTTCTATAGGGCACGAGGTAACGTTGGGAAAGAAAGAGGGACCGGGGGAACCCAACAGTAAGGCTGGAACAAAACACAGGCGAGGAGAGAAACAACTGAGAAGAGAAGTTTTGGAGCAAAATCCAGGAAACGGATACAAGGCACCGAAGGGAAGTCTCCACCCCAGGATATAGTGGCGGCGGCCATCTGGGAAAAAACACTAGCCCGTCAAAAAGGGCTACAAGGACACCATGTTATGTGTATCTCCATCTCCCCCATAGTTTCCAAGGGCGCATCATGACATCCTCAGGAAAGGCGTTACTTTCTATTGGGATGAGGCAGCTGAGCTTGCTTTCGATTCACTCAAGAACGCTTTCTGTACAGCCCCCATTCTGAGTCAACCAGATCAGTCCAAGCCTTTCTTAGTGGAAACCGATGCCTCTTATGGGGTATTAGAGGCCATCCTAAAACAATTAGGAAAGGATCATTCAGAGCATCCTGTGGCATTGCTTTCCTGCACGCCAAATTCCAGTGAGCAAAACTATTCTGTGCTAGAGAAAGAGTTCTTGGCCATAAATGAGGCCTGCACAGAATGGCAACATCTTTTACTTAGTTATCTTCATGTATTCGAAGTCCGCACAGACCACAAGAACCTCCAAGTCCTCCAACAAATGGAATGTCATAACAGCAGACAGGCCCGATGGGCTTGTTTTTCATCCCAATATAACTTTAGGATTACCTATATCTCGGGAAGTCAGAACGTCATTGCTGATGCTCTCTCTAGGTAGGAAGAAAAAAGAATGGAAGGACTCCATTTGTCTGAAAGGATTTTAGGCAATAAAACCTTCATCAGTACAGTTTCTTCGTTCCTTCAACAAATTAAGGCAGCCTGCCATACTCCTGAGTTCACATCAGAGTACAAATATGGGCAGAACCATTCCATCAGGGATGGATTATATTACTACCAAGATCAACTCAACTAGTGATTCCCACTAAAGAGCTACAAACCAAAGTCATGACAATCTCACCACCGGACATTAGGGAATAACCTTGGAGTTGGAGTCACAAACTTTCTGGTGGCCATATTGGAATCAGGATGTCAGGAGATACATCTCTTCCTGTCCAGTGTGTGCCAGAAGTAAATACTCAACCTAAAAACCCATAGGGACACTGGAACACGCACCAGTGCCCCTAGGTGTCCCGACCCTTGCCCAAAACCCCCTCTGGCAAACCCATTGGCCAGGTGGAGTCAGGACTCGGGCCTCTAGAGCCTGGCATCCTCTTCAAAAGCCCTCATGGGGCCAGTCCTGGCGCCTATGGCGCCAGGCTCATACACCATGAAAAACAATGTGCTTAGGAACTACTTTAGTGTATTGTCAGCCAACATGGAGGCATCCACATAGCTTGGTTCCTAAGAACCAAGCTATGCGGTCTAGTGTTTTGGGTGTGGTAGCCTAGGGACTACTTTACCTGGACTGGCAGGGAAGGTACCTGGCAGAACCTTCCCTGCAGACCACATCAGGGCAAAGCTGAGAAGCATACCAGCGAGTAACCCGGCTGGGTGGCGTCCCTGCAGATACCAGGTGAGCGTAACAGAATGCGAAGCCTACCATAACAAATACACCTGAGCGCCATGGAGACATCAGAAATGGACCAACTGGCCCAATTACTAGGAGAGCTTCGTGCTGAGGTTCATTCTGCCCGACAAGAAACTAATGCCCTCCAGAGAGACCTAATAGTGACCAAAGAACGCACTGAAGAGATTAGCAGGCAATACTTGCAATCACAGGCAGGACAGATGCCTCTACCTGGAAGCAATCCAACGATGCAAAACCCTGCCATACCACCCACTCCGGTACAGATCACGTTACCTGGAACAGTGCCCCTGGCACCACCAGAAAGGTTCTCAGGCGACCCACGGAAGTATGCGGCATTCATCAATCAGTGCCGTCTTCATTTTCTTTGTAGGCCTGTAGCATTTCTAAACGACCAAGCTCGGTATGTCTTATCATACCTGAGTGGTAGTGCAGCAGATTGGTCGGTGCCGTTGGTAACCCATGACGATCCTCTATTACATGACTTGGGGGCGTTCCAGAGAGAAATGGAAAAACTTTTTGCTCGCCATACTCAGGAACAAGCAGTAGACAATGAACTCTTGTCCCTCCCACAGGGGAATCAGGACTTGTTAACGTACATTGCTACCTTCAACAGACTGGTTGCCGAAGCTAGGTGGCCAGAAAACAAAAGAACCACGTTATTCCATCGAGGCTTACGAGGCGAATTAAAGGACGTCTTAGCCCAGGTGGTTGATCCATCCAGAGACTGCAGAATTCATGAATCTGGTCGTGCAGCTAGACCACTGGTTGCAGCACCGAAAGGCAGACCGGTATAAGACGGACCCTCGGACCGTGTATGTTCGACCAAGGGAAAACACACCCTGTGTACCTGAAAATGCTGTAGAACCCATGCAGATTGGAGGGATACGACCTCCATTAACAAAACAAGAGCGGGACAAAAGAAGACAACAACAGCTTTGTTTGTATTGTGGGAAACCAGGACATTTCCTGAAGGACTGTCCAGTAAAACCCCCAAGAAGAACAGTCGGGGCCACAGAGAAGGGTGAAGCTAAGGAATCGGAAAACTACCAAACTCGACAAACGTAGAGGTGAGTTTGTCGAGTGAGAAGAAAGAGTTGCTGCCCTCGCACTTTGCAATACCAGTGATCTTAATTAACCACCAACAGTTGTCAAGAATGCATGCCGTTGAAGCATACATCGATAGCGGAGCAGTTGGAAATTATATTGATCAAGAACTGGCAGCAGAGATGGGGCTTCCTTTGTGTTCTAAGCCAACTATGGACAAGGTAACCACCGTGGATGGGACAGAAATCGCTTCCGGACCAGTAACCCAGTGCACAGCCAGGGTAACCTTGCTGTGCCAGGACGGACATCGGGGGTCTATTTCAATCCATCTCATCAAAGCACCTCAGTTCAGGCTAGTACTAGGGATGTCATGGTTGGTTGCTCACAACCCTTTGATAGACTGGCGGGCACGTAAATTAACCTTCCCCGGTGGCTGCTCCCCTTCCTGCTATTACCAAGAGGAGAAACCCGACGTCTGTATCCCCGTGACTCCCGGAGCGACAGTATCAACCCTGGGAGCAACTAATACCTTGCCAAGTGAATACCATGATTTCCAGGATGTTTTCTGAAAGGACCAAGCCAATACATTGCCGCCGCACAGGCCCTATGACTGTCAGATCGACCTTGTTCCTGGTGCACAAATCCCTTGCGGCAGGATCTACGCTCTCACAGAACCAGAAAACCTTCATTTGAAATCCTATTTAGACCAGTACCTTGCAAACGGATTTATCCGTCCTTCGAAGTCCCCCGCAGCCAGTCCTTTGTTCTTTGTACTGAAAAAGGAAGTCAACTGTATTGACTACCGCGCATTGAACCAGATCACCGTGAAGAACCGCTACCCCTTGTCACTTATCCCTGAGATGCTAGACCAAGTTAAAGATGCCCAGATTTATACAAAATTGGACCTTCGAGGAGCGTACCACCTGGTCCGAGTCAGAAAAGGAGATGAATGGAAAACCGCCTTCCGTACTAAGTACGGCTTGTTTGAATATCAAGTCATGCCCTTCGGGTTATGCAACGCTCCTGCGGCATTCCAGTATTTCATGAATGACGTCTTAAGGGAGTTAATTGATGTGTGCGCCTTAGTGTACATAGACGACATCTTAGTATACTCAGCCTCGGAACAAGATCATGTCAGGCACGTTCGTTCAGTCCTCACCAAGCTCTGTCAACATCGCTTGTTTGCAAAGCTTGAAAAATGCTTTTTTCACGTCACCGAAGTAGAATTTCTTGGTTTTATCCTTACTCCAGGGGGCATCAGAATGGACGTGCACAAGGTAGATGCCATTCTGAAATGGCCTTCACCGACGTCTCTGAAAGGGGTACAAAGCATGCTGGGCTTTGCGAACTTCTACCACCGGTTCATCCCAGACTTCTCTTAGGTTGTGCACCCAATCACAGTACTATTACGAAAAAACAATAAAAAGTTTGTTTGGACCGAAGAAGCAGAAGAAGCCTTTCAGGAACTTAAACGAAGGTTTACCTCCACCCAATCCGGCGACATCCTCGAAATGACCTCCCTTATGTTGTTGAAACTGATGTGTCCAGTCTGGCAATGGGGGCTGTCCTTTCACAGAGAGACCGGGAAACCGGCCAGCTACATCCTGTGGCCATCTGGTCGAAAAAGTTCTCACCTCCAGAGATTAATGATGCCATCACAGACAAGGAACACCTGGCTATCAAATCCACCTTTAAAGCCTGGAGGCACTACCTTCTGGGGGCCAGACACACCATTACAGTCATCACAAACCACCGAAACCTGCAATATCTCAAATCAGCCAAGGCCCAGTCCTCGTGCCAATTACGGTGGGCCCTTTTCTTCGCCGAATATGATTATGTAATCACATTTCGACCAGGAGTCAGAAACGGAAAGGCGGATGCCTTATCTCGCATGGGCATAGATGAAATAGTATATACAACTCCAGACCCAGTACCTATTATACCTGAAGACAAACTCTTGGGTATCACGGCAGCCTTAACACAAGCAGAACTACGAAAAGAAATCAAACGGACAATGAATCCTGATGCCTACCTCGCATGGCAAACTCAAGGAGAACAATATACCATCAAGGACCATCTACCCTTTTTTAGGGATCGCCTATATGTACCCAAGAAGCAATTACAACAGCATATAATTTCAAACTATCACGATTCACTGATCGAAGGGCATCCTGGGATCGCCAAAACCCTAGCTAAGGTGAAAGAGAACTTTTGGTGGCCTACCTGGCATAAGGACATCATTCAGTATATTCAGTCCTGCGGTGTCTGAGCACAAAATAAATCACAGAAACAAAAACCATCTGGTCTCCTACAACCATTGGACATTCCTCCAGTTCCATGGCACACTCTTTCCCTTGACTTCATCACTGATCTACCTCCAAGCCAAGGGTTCAACACCATCCTTGTAGTTGTGGACTTATTCACGAAGATAGCCCATTTTATTCCTCTCAAAGGCCTCCCAGACGCAGCCAATTTAGCAAAAGTGTTCCTGGAGGGCGTGGTTAAGCTACATGGCTTCCCTTCGGTTCTGGTCTCTGATCGAGGCAGCCAGTTTGTTTCAAACTTCTGGAAAAAAGGTTGTGCAATGGCGCAGATCGACGTTCGGCTATCTACCAGTCACCATCCCCAAACGGACGGCCAAACAGAGAGAACCAACCAGACACTCGAGCAATATTTACGGTGCATGCTGCACCACGAACAAAGGAATTGGAAAGACCTACTATGGATAGCCGAATATGCATATAACAATTCTTTGCATTTAAGCACGGGACGAACGCCCTTCTATACCCTTTATGGCAGACATCCACGTACCTCTGAACTAGACCTTCCAGCCAGCTTGGAAATGCCAGCAGTAAAGACTCTATACACAACCATTACTCAGGCTTTCAAAAAGGCAAAGAACACCTTATTCATGCCAAAGAAAAACAAAAGAGATTTGCCGACCAACACTGGAAAAAGGCACCTGATTATCAAGTAGGAGACAAAGTTTGGTTAGCTGCTAAATTCGTACCCATCAAGGGAACCCGGACCTTTCATCCCAGATTCTTAGGACCCTTTACCATTAAGGCAATTATCAACCCAGCAGCCGTGAAACTGGATTTACCTCCTAATCTACACATCCACCCGATATTCCATGTGTCCCTCCTGAAACCAATGCAACCCGGCACACGGATTGGGACACCACCCAAGCCCATACTTGTTGACGGAGAACCAGAATTTGAAGTCAAAGATATCTTGGATTCTAAATACTCTAGGACCAAGCTATATTATCTCATCGATTGGAAAGGATTTGGACCACAAGATAGATCCTGGGAGCCCAGTGAGAATATCCACGCACCACGTCTAATCAGGAAATTCCATCGCCAAACCTGGGCCAGACAGAGGGAACACCATGGGAGGGGCCTTAGGGGGGAGTGCTGTCACGACCCTCGCCCAAAACCCCGTTTGGCAAACCCATTGGCCAGGTGGAGTCAGGACTCAGGCCTCTAGAGCCTGGCATCCTCTTCAAAAGCCCTCATGGGGCCAGTCCTGGTGCCTATGGCGCCAGGCTCATACACCATGAAAAACAATGTGCTTGGGAACTACTTTATTGTATTGTCAGCCATGGAGGCATCCACATAGCTTGGGACCAAAGAACCAAGCTATGCTGCGGTCTAGTGTTTTGGGTGTGGTAGCCTAGGGACTACTTTACCTGGACTATTTTGTTGGGGCTATTTAAACCACACTCGAGCAAGACAACACGCTTTGCGTTACTTTGCAGCTTGCAACGTGACGCTCACCGTGTCCAGCTATTCCCTCGAACCTCGGAGAAGCAGAACCTGCAAGGAGAAAAAAGGAACATCATTAGCAGCAGCATCTTACCTGCAGTCTTCATCTTTAAACACTCGCAGCTACTGAGAACAGCTTCCTCGAATCTGCACGCCTCCCGTACAGAACTACCTGAAAGAGGAAGATAGAGGCAACATTAAAGAAAGCAGTAGAGACATTTACAAATTACGAACTGCTCAAAAGGCTTACCTGGCTGATCGCCTCTCGGCTGCCACCACTCCAGACATTCCACTCGCGCTGAAGAACACTGCGACCTACAAGGAAGGAAAACACAGGTTAGCAAAGGCAAGACTTTGCAGCGCTGCGCATAGCGCTTACTTACCGCATCATAGCGCTCTTAATGTGCCATCATTTACCAGCGGGGCTCAACCAAGCCAGTTCGTCGCGCGAAAGCTCTGCATACCTTTTAAACAAAAAAAGAGACATTTTAAACAAAGAAAGGCATGCAGGATAGCAACAAAACTAAAGTACGGCAATAAGACCTACCTGAACAATATCAAACGGGCCGGCGTCAGTGAAGTAACTGGACCGCACTCGCCCATGAAAGAAAACGCGCCCCTGCAAAGAAGGCAGGACGGAGAGCACGCCTAATTCTACCACAAGGTGAGGAGAGGGCACCAGAGGGACTGAAATCATACAGGGGTGGAGGGAGGATACTTACCCCAGTCGGTCAGTCTTGAACACAGTCCTCCTGTATTTTCAGGCAGAACCTTCCCCGCAGACCACATCAGGGCAAAGCTGAGAAGCATACCAGCGAGTATCCCAGCTGGGTGGTGTCCCTGTGGATACCAGGTGAGCGTAACACTAGGGCCTTGGACCCATCTCTCAACTGATTTCATTGTGATCTCTTCCCTCCTTCTAAAGGTTTCACTGCCATAATGGTCACTATAGATGCATTTACCAAGATGGCTCACTTTTCTTTGTTACAAGGAGTTCTGTCAGGTCCCCGATGGCTGGAGTCTTCCTTCATTTACATGGTCTACCTACATCCATAATCACAGACAGGGGAACACAATACACTTCAGAATTGTGGAAGTCTCTTTGTGAGTTGTTAGCTATAGAGAGAGCATTATCTTCTGGATATCACCCCCAAACAAATGGACACATGGAGAGATTGAATTATACTCTGCAGAAGTACTTATGTTGTTATACCACCTGTTCACAAGATTCTTGGTCTGACCTACTCTCTATTGCAGAATTCTCCTACAATAACACTTTACATTCAGCAACCAAGATGAGCCATTTTTTTCTCATTCAGGTTTTCACCCCAGGTTTTTTCCGGACAATATATAGCCTCCTTCCAACATCCCTACTCTGAATGAATTCCTAAAGAATATTCAAGAAAACCACAAAAACGCTTATCAACAGCTTCAGCTTTCTAAGGAACGCAACAAGAAATATGCTGACAAACATCGAAGCGATAACCTGGATTGGAACGTTGGGGACAAGGTCTGGCTATCTACGAAATGTCTCCCAAATGTCTTCATCCTTCTAAATTCTCTTCTCGATATAAAAGATCATTTACCATTGTTGCCATGATCAATTCTGTGGCTTTCAAACTTCAGTTACCCCTGCATGGAAACAAATACATCCTGTGTTTCACTCTTCCCTTCTGAAAGAATATCAGCCAGACACAGTTCACCGCTCTACTAGATCAGTGCAACAAGAACCCCCTCTTGTGAACCAGATGACTATGAGGTGTCTAAAATCTGTGACTCTAGGTACTACAGGGGCTCTCTACAATATACGGTTCACTGGAAAGGATACAGCATACAGGAACGAACTTGGGAACCAGTAGCTCATCTTCATGCTCCTGTATTGGTATGTCCGTTTCACGGCAACATCCCTGGAAACCGGGATCCAGTGTCATGATCTCTGCTTCCAAAAGGTCAGGGTTTTCCCAACTCCCTTGGAAGCAGATCCATAACCCGGGTTCCGAGTGCCAACCAGTCCCAATTGGGACCTTTTGGACCCAGTCCTGGCGCCAGTGGCACCAGGCTCATAAATATGCCCAGTCCCAGCGCTGGAAGCGCCGGGCTCATAATGCTTGGGTGGACTTACCTGCAGCAGACCATGCTGCTTACTTGCCTGCCAGTTGAGCCTCTGATCCTCTTCTGTTTGGAACTACTTTTCCTGTTGGGTGGGGCAGGAGCCACTCCCTAGGTTCAGAACACTGGAACTCTTCTGGAAAGCAGGAACTCTTTTCTTACCTATGCGTGGCTGTGGAAGGAGACACCTAAGCACTACAGGAGGCTATTTAAACCACACCCGAAGGATGAATCTTGCTTTGCGTTATTCTGCATCCTCTGCAGCAGAACGCTCATCGTGTCTTCTGCATCTGATCCTGGGCCTAAGGAAAAAGGCTTACCATCCTGAATCCAGTCTTCAGCAACACCTATAAAGGCAAGAAAGAACAGGTTAGCATTACGGTCTTCAGTGACAGCGCTTCACTTACCTGGTCCATCGGCTGTCACCAACGCCTCGCGCTGCATTCCGGCATCTGAAAGACAAAGGCTTACCTACTCTTCGTGCGCTCCGGAGGTCTTCGCACTGCATTCCGGCATCTGAAAGACAAAAGCTTACCAACTCTTTGCACGCTCCGGAGGCCTTCGGCGCTGCATCCCGCATCTGAAAGACAAAACAAGGTGCGTTTAAAGACATTGGGGAACTTTAATACTCACGTGCCATTACTCCTTTCCACATCTAACCCAGTGGGTATTCCGGCACCCTGCAGCCGCTCCGAACTTGTACCTGCAAAATAAAAAGACAGTTAGAGCGCATCGTGAAGCAGGCAACAAGCGCTTACTTACGTGCTTCCAGGCGCTTCTATTCATCACACGGGCTCCATCTTCAACTCACTTCAGCCCATCATCCGCCATCGCCGGAACCCTGCAAAACAAGAGACATCATTACTAAAGACTTTTAAAGACATTAGAATTACTCGAAACTTACCGTTCGTGCAGTAAACGACGGACAGCAGTCCTCTGAAGTCAAGAGGCCTGCTCCCCTTATCCAGTGAAGAAACTGGTTACAGCACCCTGCCCCGAGGCAGATGGAGAGCACGGCGTTCACTTACCTAAGGGGAGAGCGTTAACCTTTGGGGTTCTACAGGAGAAGAGAAAGGGAAGAAGAGAGAGACATTCAATAACCCAGTTCATTAATCCCATATTTTCTATCTGCAGACATCTTACCCTTCGAGTCAGACATACAGTGCACAGAGGTCCAGCCCAAAGAGCCAGCCGTGTGTTACACATCACCTTTGAAGATACGGTATACGCCCAGTCAAGACCGGCGCCTTTACGGGAATCAGGTGAGCGTTACAGAACGCAAAGCCTACCGCAAAACTCCCGTCCAGGCGCTATGGAAACCTCGGATACCGACCAGCTAGCCCAGTTACTTGGGGAACTAAGGGCAGAAGTGCATGCAGCCCGTCAGGAAACGAACGCTCTAAGAAGGGAACTGATTATTTCCAAGGAGCGAACAGATGATCTCGCTAGACAATTGCTACAGTCACAAGCCGGACAGACCCCGTTACCTGCATCTGGGGGAAATCTTCCTTCTACATCCTCTATGAATCCAGTGCAGATCAACCTACCTGGGAATGTACCTCTGGCTCCGCCCGAGCGATTTTCTGGTGACCCAAAGTGGTTTGCAGTATTTATCAATCAGTGCCGGTTGCATTTCTTATGCCGGCCAGCAGCCTTTCCAACTGATCAAGCTAAAGTAGCTTTCGTGCTTTCGTACCTTAGTGGCAATGTGGCAGACTGGTCGATCCCTCTAGTAAATCAAGATGATGCGGTCCTCCATGATTTTCAAGCTTTTCAGCTCAGTATGGAAAAACTGTTCGCAAGACATTCACAGGGGCAGGCCTTGGACAATGAGCTTCTTTCGTTGCGACAAGGTAATCAAGACCTTTTGGCTTATATTGCGTCTTTCAACAGACTGATAGTGGAAACTCAATGGCCTGAGGACAAAAGGATTACGCTGTTTTATAGAGGTCTACGTGGAGAGCTCAAAGATGTGTTAGCCCAAGTAGTGAATCCCCCACAAGATTGTTCGGACTATATAGACTTAGTCGTTCAAATAGATCACAGACTGCAGAACAGGAAGGCCGATCGTTCCAAGTTTGATGCTCGAGTATTTTCCAAACCGCCAACTCCTTCCAAAGGAGTAGACTCCGGGGAACCCATGCAAATAGGGGGGCCCTGAAAGGTCCTCTAACACAAAAGGAGCGGGAAAGGAGAAAACAGTTGCAATTATGCCTATATTGCGGAAACTCAGGGCACTTTCTTCGCGACTGTCCGGTGAAACCTGCCAAGAAGGCAGTAGGAGCTGCAGTTACCAAAGTTACAAACTCTGAGCAGGGAAACAACCTCGCCCGACAAGAATAGAAGTCCTCTTGCCGAGCGTGAAAACCAGTTCCGTGACCTCGCATTTCGTGATACCTATGGTGCTCATTAGCCCTGATAATCCGGATCGATTACATGCAATTGAAGCTTACGTCGACAGCGGTGCCATCGGCAATTATGTGGATCATGAAATGGTTTTGAGGATGAATCTAACTCTTTGTCCCAAGGCTGTAAAGGACGTCATTACTACGGTGGATGGAACGGAGATAGCCTCCGGACCAGTAACGCATACCACTCAAGAAGTGACGCTAGTAAGTCAAGATGGACACCATGAGAAGATCGTGTTCGATGTGATCAAGGCTCCTCAGTTTCAGATTATTCTAGGAATACCTTGGTTAGAGAAACACAATCCTCTGATCGATTGGCGAGCAAGAACGGTCCAGTTTCCAGAATGTGTCTCTACTTGTCACCCTCCACCTGGTGTTGCACTGGCAGCAATTTCTTCAGAGACTCCCCAGTTACCTCCCGAATACCTAGAATACCAAGATGTTTTCCGGAAGGATCAGGCTAACTCTCTACCTCCTCATAGGTCTTATGACTGCCAGATAGACCTGATACCTGGATCTACTCCTCCTTGTAGTAGAATTTATGCCCTCACCAAGCCTGAGAACCTTCACCTTCGACAATACCTGGATCAATACCTGGCAAATGGGTGTATTCGTCCTTCCAAGTCCCCTGCTTCTTCAGCTTTGTTCTTCGTTCCAAAAAAGGAAGGAGACCTTAGAACTTGTATAGATTATCGCTCCCTGAACCAGATCACCGTCAAGAATAGATATCCGTTACCTTTGATCCCTGAACTCCTGGACCAAGTCAGAAAAGCATGCATATATACAAAGCTGGATCTTAGAGGAGCCTACCACTTGGTACGAGTAAAAGAGGGCGATGAATGGAAGACGGCCTTCCGCACCAAATATGGGCTATTTGAATATCAGGTCATGCCCTTCGGACTTTGCAATGCCCCGGCCGCCTTTCAATATTTTATGAACGATGTCCTCAGAGAGCTCATAGATGTGTGTGTTGTTGTTTACATTGACGACATCCTCGTTTATTCTTCATCGGAATCTGAACATCGGAAACACGTGAAAATGGTCCTCGAAAGATTGCGTCAACACAAACTTTTCGCTAAGTTGGAAAAATGTGTTTTCAACGTGACTGAAGTTGAATTCTTGGGATTCATATTATCACCTAGCGGAGTGCGTATGGATTCAAAGAAGGTCGATGCGGTTCTCAAATGGCCATCACCATCCTCCGTAAAAGGTGTGCAAAGCATGTTAGGCTTCGCTAACTTTTACCGCAGGTTTATCCCCGAATTTTCTCGAATAGTCCAGCCCATCAATGCCTTGTTAATGAAAAACAAACGTTTTGAATGGTCTACCGAGGCGGAACAAGCTTTCCAGGATTTGAAGACTAAATTTATCTCTGCACCAATCTTAAAACACCCTCGCCCCGAACTCCCCTATATCGTGGAAACTGATGCTTCAAGCCTTGCCATGGGGGCAGTTCTATCACAAAAGGACCCGGTAACCAATCAGTTGCATCCCGTGGCATTTTGGTCCCGCAAATTCTCGCCTCCTGAAACCATGAAATCAATTACACGATTACTGACAAGGAACTTCTGGCTATCAAGTCTGCCTTTAAGGCTTGGCGGCATTATCTGCTTGGGGCCCGACACACCGTTACTGTGATTACGGATCACCGAAACCTGCAATATTTGAAAACCGCAAAAGCCCAATCCTCTAGACAACTCCGTTGGGCATTATTCTTTGCCGAGTTTGACTTCATAATTACCTATCGACCTAGTACAAAAAACGGTAAAGCTGATGCCCTTTCTCGGATGGGAGTGGAAGAACACTTGATCAACCCTAAACCTGTACCAATCATTCCCGAACAAATAATTCTGGGTGTAATCGCCACACAATCCATAGAGGAAGTTAAGGATCAAGCCAGGCTACTTGTAACTCCAGCAGACATACAGAATTGGCATCTGCAGGGAAAGGACTTTGCAGTAAAGGACAACTTATTGTATTTCCAAGAACGATTATACCGGCCCAGCACAGATTTACAGAAAAAAGTAATCTCTTGTTATCACGATTCTTTAACGGAAGGACATCCCGGTATGGCCAAGACCTCAGAAAAGATCAAGCGCTACCTCTGGTGGCCGTCTTGGAAAAAAGATATCAGAGACTTTATAATGTCCTGTGGAGTATGCGCCCAAAACAAGAGTCAAAAGGAAAGACCAGCAGGCCTCTTACGCCCTATTGACATCCCACCTCGCCCTTGGCATACGCTTTCTATGGACTTCATCACCGATCTACCTCCATGCTCCGGATACAATACGATTCTAGTAATCGTGGACTTATTCTCCAAGATGGCGCATTTCATTCCGCTCAAAGGCTTGCCAACAGCAGCAACTCTGGCCCGAGAATTTCTCGAAAACATCGTCCAACTGCACGGTTTTCCTTCGGTTCTAATTTCGGATCGAGGTAGTCAATTTATTTCTCATTTTTGGCGAAGTTGCTGTCGGTCGGCTCAAATTGATGTGAGACTATCGACCAGTCACCACCCTCAGACCGACGGACAAACCGAGAGGACCAATCAAACTCTGGAACAGTATTTACGCTGCATGCTGCAACAAACTAAAAAAACTTGGAAAGACATCCTTTGGATAGCCGAATATGCCTACAATAACTCTGTCCATTCGGGAACTGGGAAAACCCCGTTTTTTCTTTTATACGGCAGTCACCCTCGAACCTCGGAGTTGGATCCCCTCCAAGATCTTGAAACACCAGCAGTAGACTACCTGCATTCTACAATCACCCAAGCCTTTAAGGAAGCTGTTTCTCACCTTCAAAGGGCTAAAGAACAATACAAGAAAGGAGCAGATCAACATCGGAAGGAAGCCCCTCAATATCAAGTAGGGGATCAAGTCTGGTTATCCACCAAATATCTACCTCTAAAAGGGCCACGCACATTCAACCCAAGATACCTTGGTCCCTATTCCATCACTACCATAGTAAACCCAGTAGCGGTCAAGTTGGACTTGCCCCCGCACATGAAGATACATCCGGTCTTCCACGTCTCTCTATTAAAACCCGTGCAACCTCAAACCCGACTAACTAAATCTCCAAAACCCATCCTAGTTGATGGAGAACTCGAGTTTGAAGTCAAAAGCATTCTGGACTCCAAGATCTCCAAATCTAAACTATTTTACCTAATTGACTGGAAAGGCTACGGCCCCCAAGAGAGATCCTGGGAACCTGCTGAATATGTCCACGCTCCTCGCCTAATCAAAAGATTTCACCGAACATTTCCTCACAAGCCAAAACCCCCAGAGAAGCACGGTTTGGGAGGGGCCTTGAGGGGGGGTACTGTCATGATCTCTGCTTCCAAAAGGTCAGGGTTTTCCCAACTCCCTTGGAAGCAGATCCATAACCCGGGTTCCGAGTGCCAACCAGTCCCAATTGGGACCTTTTGGACCCAGTCCTGGCGCCAGTGGCACCAGGCTCATAAATATGCCCAGTCCCAGCGCTGGAAGCGCCGGGCTCATAATGCTTGGATGGACTTACCTGCAGCAGACCATGCTGCTTACTTGTCTGCCAGTTGAGCCTCTGATCCTCTTCTGTTTGGAACTACTTTTCCTGTTGGGTGGGGCAGGAGCCACTCCCTAGGTTCAGAACACTGGAACTCTTCTGGAAAGCAGGAACTCTTTTCTTACCTAGGCGTGGCTGTGGAAGGAGACACCTAAGCACTACAGGAGGCTATTTAAACCACATCCGATGGATGAATCTTGCTTTGCGTTATTCTGCATCCTCTGCAGCAGAACGCTCATCGTGTCTTCTGCATCTGATCCTGGGCCTAAGGAAAAAGGCTTACCATCCTGAATCCAGTCTTCAGCAACACCTATAAAGACAAGAAAGAACAGGTTAGCATTACGGTCTTCAGTGACAGCGCTTCACTTACCTGGTCCATCGGCTGTCACCAACGCCTCGCGCTGCATTCCGGCATCTGAAAGACAAAGGCTTACCTACTCTTTGTGCGCTCCGGAGGTCTTCGCACTGCATTCCGGCATCTGAAAGACAAAAGCTTACCAACTCTTTGCACGCTCCGGAGGCCTTCGGCGCTGCATCCCGCATCTGAAAGACAAAACAAGGTGCGTTTAAAGACATTGGGGAACTTTAATACTCACGTGCCATTACTCCTTTCCACATCTAACCCAGTGGGTATTCCGGCACCCTGCAGCCGCTCCGAACTTGTACCTGCAAAATAAAAAGACAGTTAGAGCGCATCGTAAAGCAGGCAACAAGCGCTTACTTACGTGCTTCCAGGTGCTTCTATTCATCACACGGGCTCCATCTTCAACTCACTTCAGCCCGTCATCCGCCATCGCCGGAACCCTGCAAAACAAGAGACATCATTACTAAAGACTTTTAAAGACATTAGAATTACTCGAAACTTACCGTTCGTGCAGTAAACGACGGACAGCAGTCCTCTGAAGTCAAGAGGCCTGCTCCCCTTATCCAGTGAAGAAACTGGTTACAGCACCCTGCCCCGAGGCAGATGGAGAGCACGGCGTTCACTTACCTAAGGTGAGAGCGTTAACCTTTGGGGTTCTACAGGAGAAGAGAAAGGGAAGAAGAGAGAGACATTCAATAACCCAGTTCATTAATCCCATATTTTCTATCTGCAGACATCTTACCCTTCGAGTCAGACATACAGTGCACAGAGGTCCAGCCCAAAAGGCCAGCCGTGTGTTACACATCACCTTTGAAGATACGGTATACGCCCAGTCAAGACCGGCGCCTCTACGGGAATCAGGTGAGCGTTACACCCAGCCAGAGAAGAAGGGGACATACTGTCACAGCGACCCGTTGGTCGCCGTGGCATTGCTGGCAAAAGGGGCATCGAACGCTTCATTGCACAGTATTACACACTGGAACTACGAGCGTGCCATCACGTTTCCCGAATAGCTCTTTCAACTGGTCTTGTTGACATTCAAGATGCCTGCTTGCATCGCAGCATTCGTTCATAATCGTCTTAGCCCTTCGCTCTCCGCGTTGCAACCGTCTATGCTCCTGAGCTGGGTAAGACGCTAAGTTGCCTTTCTTACGGTTTTAACCTGCTTGCTCTCCTAAATTTCCCTCCTCTGTTTCTTTTGGCTCCCGCTTGCTTGGACACTGTTGTATTCTCTTCTGCAGTCTTCCGTACCCTGCATGATTTTGCTTTGGCTTCTCACTGCTGCGTTGCCTCTTGTGTTCTCCAAGTCATATTGTCCTCTTGGGCTTCTCTCTACTGCTCTCCTTTCCTGTGTTCCGCTGCTGCCCTTTCACCCAAGCTGCTCTGTACGTACTGAAGTATCATATTCAGACTCTATTTTTCAGACCTGCATACACCAAATTGCCTGGTCCCTTCAAATAAGATATTGGCCCTCATTCTGACTCAGGCGTTAAGGGGTTTACGGCGCCGTAAACGGCGCCGACCCTTAACGCCTGATTACAAGGTTCCCTTTGCGGGATTGCTTTTAACAGCTGCTTTTTTGCAGCCGTTAAAATCCATGCCGCAAAGGGACCTTGGCGATAATTACCGCACCGTAATTTACGGTGCCGTAATTATCGCCTTTCCCCATTCCCATTATGATCTATGGGGCGAAAATGGGAATGGGGAAGGGTAAAATGGGAAATGAGGATTTACCGCCCCACTCACCTTGGAATGGGGCGGTAAATCCGCCAACCACCATGGCGTAAACGTAGTTTACGCCATGGTGGTAAGGGTACGACCCAGGCGGTAACTTACCGCCTGGGTCGTAATGAGGGCCATTGTTCAGAAACGTTGTCTGGAAGCTACCTTTCCAGCAAACTCCAGAATACTTTCAGCTTCTCATCCCAGAGGGCTTTTGTGCCTTAGGGCTTTTCCCTCACTTTTCAGGGCATGTCCTACCTGACTGCCCGGTGTCCTACATCTGGCCACTTTGACCGGGTCATTGTGGCGGTAGGTCAGGATAGGCCTTACCTCTTCCAGGAGGGACTGCGGGACAAGTCTAAGAGAAAGAAGGGGAAATCCAAGCCATCCAGAGAAGAGACAGATACTTCCGATTCCGACGATCACAAGAAAGAAAGATCTAAAAACTCCAGTAAAGACTCCAGATCTACTGTTAAAGGTGACACTATTGGACTCCCAGACTCACCGGCTGTGCTCACGTTACTGGAGCAGCTTTGTTGTCGGGGCCAAGGACATACCACAGTGGCAATTGCTCCTCCCCGCCTCGGTCATGGATGCGGGAAAGCCCCGGCTACCTTTGATACACAATGCACCTTTCTTCATCTTTAATTCCCGGCCTTGTGTTTCTTATCCTCAAGGGCTTCTTCCTCTGAAAAGGCCAAGGGCCGTTCCCTCCTTGCAACCAGTTCTGGTCTTGTCGTCTTTCTCCTCGTATTAAACTGCCATCTCGGAACTGTTGCTTCCTTGTGTGTTTTGCCTTGCTCAGAGTGTGCTTTTGTGTTCCGCCTTTTATCCCTGTGGGGAAGTCTGATGGAAGTCACGTTTGTGTAATTATCAGTAATTGTCTGACTCCGCCGGACCCTTGTGTTGGGACATTTCAGATGTACGGCTCTGGTATTAGGCTATTGTCGTTCACAGTGAACTGTCTGTGAGAACGTGTTTGTGTCGGGAAAGGGGGGGGTTGGTTTCCTAGGTATCCTACCTGGTAGGATGGAAAAAGGGTGTTGTTGGGAAGGGGATACCGAGTCTCATCCTCTGGTGTCCCACTCAAGGACCCCCCATCCAGGTGATCCTCCCGCACTGGTCCACCACCAGGAAATGAATCCAAAAGTGATGGTCGTGTCCTGGCCACCTGGATGATAGATCCCCGGGGACTAGTGGGTTAGACACCTTCAGGTTTCTCACATTCCCTTCCCTTTTGCGATGTTGCCGCACCTGTTTCACACGGGAACCGAGAGAGGAAATTGACGTTCCCTTGGTCTTTACCTTTTCGGTGCTCCACAGTAAAAAAGTGGGGCTGCAGGTCTAAAAACCTTTGCATGGCACAGGGGTTGTAGTCTTTTCTCTGGCTAATCCACACTAGTTGAAAATGGTCCGTGACGAATGTGAACTTTCTTCCCAAAAGGTAGTATCTAAGGTAGATAATGGCCCACTTGATAGCAATGGGCCTCTAATTCCAGCATGGAGTAATTTTCTTCACGTGGGAAAAGTTTGCGACTTGTAAACAATATGGGATGTTCTAATCCATCGCAGACTTGTGTTAGGACTGCTCCTAACCCTGTAAGGGAGGCGTCTGTAGTACAAATTCCATTGAGAAATCTATTACCTTTAGGATTGGGTATTGGCACAGGACTTGTTTTAAGTTGTTGTAACATATATCATCCTCGTCAGTCCAATGAAGTTTCTGGGGTTCGGCGTTCTTAAGTTTGTCTGCCAGCCTGGCTATTCTGTCCGAAAGTTTTGGGATAAACCTACGGTAATAGCCGATTAACCTTAGAAAGGCTCTGAGGATTCTTTTAGTTTTAGGTTTAGTGGTATCTAAGACAGCTTTCATTTTCTCATGTTGTACATTACCATTCCCTACAAAGAAGCCAAGATATTTCATGGATTATTGGGCCAGTCTGCATTTGGATGGATTATCAGTTAGACCGGCCTCTCTGAGGGCTCTCATAATAGTAAAAAAATGGAAAAGCTTGTCGTCCCAGGTTTTACTATAACTGACGGTTTCGTCAATACTAGCTTCGCAGAATCGAAGTAGGGCTGTAATATTTTGTCCATGAGTCGTAGAAAAGTGTCTGGAGTGCCATATAATCCAAAAGGGAGGACTTTGAAGTGAAATAGTCCTAGGGGTATTTTCCTTATTAGGCCCATATACTGGGACCAGCAAGTACCCTTTTGTTAAGTCTAGGGTGGATAGAAAAGTGGTGGTTCCGAGTTTATCAATTAGGTCATTGATGCATAGCATGAGATAGGCATCAAATTCGGAAATGGCATTAACTTGATGGAAATCGATGCAAGACCTCCAGGAATAGTCAGGTTTGGTGACCAATATGATAGGGAAGGACCATGGGCTGCATGAAGGCTGGATAATATTTGCTCTTAACATATTATTCACTTCCTTAACCCATCTCTGTTTAAGGGATTCCGGGAGTCTATACGGTTTTAGATGAACCACTTTTACCTTAGGTGTTCTAATATAGTGATAGGTGCCTTTTACTCTTCCTGAATTTTCAGAAAATGCATCGGGAAACAATGTGATTACATCTTTTAGATATTCTTGTTGTTGATTAGATAGCTCTGGAGTAATTAAATCAAAGTTGTCTATTTATTCAGGAACCTTCAGGAACTAAACAAGATAGTATTGTGGCATTTGGTGGCTGACGGGTTCTCCTTCCACTCTTTTAAGAGATTTACCTGATATAAATGGACTTTCTGTTTCCTGTCCGGTTGGGCTATTTTATAAGTACATGTCCCCATTCGTTCCAATATTTCATATGGCCCGTGCCACTTAGAGACATGCTTGTTGTAACGCTCACCTGATTCCCACGGAGGCGCGGGTCTTGGCAGGAAGGTGTCTGTGACTCGAAAAGTGATGTGCAGGATTCGGTTGGCTTCTGGGGTCGAACCTCTTCGCACTGTGTGTCGAACTCGAAGGGTGAGGTTTCTGCAGGTGAAAGAATATGGGGATTAAAGGTCTGGGTTGTTGAATGTCCCTATCTCTCTCTCTCTTCCCAGCTTGTCTGTAGAGCCCCCCTCTCAGGTCAACGTGCTCACCTTAGATAGGTGAATGCTGGGCTCTCCATCTGCGTCTAGTGCAGGGTGCCGTTGCCAGTTCCTTCACTGGTGAAACATTGGCCTCTTGACTTCAGAGGATGGTTACCGTCGTTGTCTGCACGACCGGTAAGTTTCTGGACACCTTTTGTCTTTATAGTCTTTTAATGCGTGGCAGTGAAGCGCCTGGAATTGCGTAAGTATGGCAAGCGCTCTTACTGTCTCTTTCTTTGTCTTTGCAGGCGACGATGCAGAATGAAGAAATCCGGAATTCGCTGCGTGCCGGTAAGTGTGACACTGCTGTTGTCTTTGCAGGTGAAGATGCAGCGTGAAGAATCCGGAATGCACAGCGTGCCGGTAAGTATAATAATGCTGTTGTCTTTGCAGGTGAAGATGCGGCGTGAAGAATCCGGAATGCACAGCGTGCCGGTAAGTATAATAATGCTGTTTATCTTTGCAGGTGAAGATGCGGCGTGAAGAATCCGGAATGCACAGCGTGCCGGTAAGTATAATAATGCTGTTTATCTTTGCAGCCGAAGGTGCAGCGTGAGACACGGCCGCTGCCGATGGATCAGGTGAGTAAGCACTGCGTGTTAAAGTTCGTCTTGCTAACCTGTTGTTTCTGGTCTTTTGCAGGTGCTGATGTTGATCGGGTACAGGAATGGTAAGTATAATTCTTGCAGGTTCAAGATCAAAAGAAGAAAGGCTGGAACAGACTCGGTGAGCGTTCTGCTGCAGGTGCAGAATAACGCGAAGCACATTTCATCAATCGGGTGTGGTTTAAATAGCCTTGGAGTGATGAGGCGTCTCCTTCCACGGCCCCGCCTAGGTAAGAAAAGAGTTTCTGCTTCCAGAAGAGTTCCAGTGCTGTATCCAGGGAGTGGAGCTGCCCCACCCAGGTAAGAAAGTAGTCCCTGTTCTTCGAGGGCTTCTAAGAGGCTGGTAAGTAAGCAGCATGGTCTGCCGCAGGTAAGTCCACCCAAGCACCTTCACACCAATGATGAGCCCGGCGCTCCCAGTGCCGGGACCGATGCTTCTGATTAGCCTGGTGCCACCGGCGCCAGGACAAGATCCAAAAGGTCCCTGTGGGGACTGGCTGGTGCCTAGGATTAGGGTTAGGGGCCTGCTTCCAAGGACGTTGGGCTGATCCTGGCTCCTTGGAAGCAGTGATCATGACAGTATCCCCCCTCAAGGCCCCTCCTCAGTGTGTCTGCCCCGGGGGCTCTGGCTTGTCGGGGTGATTCAGATGGAATCTCTTGACCAGACGAGGTGCGTGGACATGTTCTGAGGGTTCCCAAGACCTTTCCTGGGGACCGTATCCTTTCCAATCAACCAGATAGTATAATTTAGACCTGGAGATTTTGGAGTCTAGGATGTTCTTTACTTCGAATTCGAGTTCTCCGTCTACCAAAACGGGTTCTAGGAGTTCAGTCAATCGGGTTTCTGGTTGTACTGGTTTTAATAAGGAGCCATGGAATACTGGATGTATTTTCATATGTGTAGGTAATTCCAATTTGGCAGCCACCGGATTAATTATGGCAGATATGAGGTAGGGTCCAAGGTATCTCGGAATGAAGGTGCGGGGTCCTTTTAAAGGCAGGTACTTAGTGGATAACCAGACCTGATCTCCTACAGCGTAGTGAGGGGCCTCTTTACGGTGCCGATCGGCTGCTTTTTTGAATTGAGCTTTAGCTCTTTGCAGATGGGCAGTGGCTTCCTTAAAAGCACAGGTGATCTCCGAATGCAAGTGGTCCACAGCAGGTGCTTCAATTTCTTGGGGAGGATCCAGGTTGGAGGTTCTAGGATGGTGTCCGTATAATATGAAAAAAGGAGTCTTCCCGGTTCCAGAATGAGTCGAATTGTTGTAAGCGTATTCAGCGATCCAAAGAATGTCCTTCCAGGGGTTTTCTGTTTGTTGGAGCATGCAACGTAGACATTGTTCTAGTGTCTGGTTTGTCCTTTCGGTTTGTCCGTCAGTTTGGGGATGGTGACTGGTTGAAAGTCTTACATCAACTTGGGCTAGACGACAGCAACTGCGCCAGAAGTGGGAGATGAATTGACTTCCCCTATCGGAGACTAAAACCGAAGGAAAACCGTGTAGGCGAACGATGTTTGCCAAGAATTCCCGGGCCAATACTGAGGCTGAAGGCAGACCCTTCAGGGGTATGAAGTGAGCCATCTTGGAGAATAGATCCACGACTACTAAGATGGTAGTATACCCCAAGCATGGAGGTAAGTCCGTGATAAAATCCATGGACAGGGTATGCCATGGACAGGGAGGGATGTCAAGTGGCTGTAATAGGCCGGCTGGTTTCTGCTTTTGACTTTTATTCTGGGCACACACACCGCAGGAGATTACAAAGTCTCTAATATCCTTTTTCCACGATGGCCACCAGAAATGTCTTTTAATCTTTTCCATGGTTTTGGTAATGCCAGGGTGCCCCTCCATTAGAGAATCGTGATAACAGGAGATTACTTGTTTTTGTAGTTTCTCACAGGGCAAGTGCAATCGTCCTTGGAAATATGGTAGGTCTTGATCTACTGAGAATTCTTTTCCCTTTAATTGCCAGTCCTGCAAATCGGTCGGAGTTAGAAGTGATTTAACCGTGGTCTTGATGTCTTCGAAAGATTGAGTGCTGACCAAACCCAAAATCCTTTGTTCTGGGATTATGGGTATTGGATCTGGGTTGATCAAATGTTCATCTACTCCCATCCGGGAGAGGGCATCCGCTTTTCCGTTCTTACTACCTGGTCGATAAGTAATTATAAAGTCAAATTCTGCTAGAAACAGAGCCCAGCGAAGCTGTCTGGAAGACTGAGTTTTGGCTGTCTTTAGATATTGTAAATTGCGGTGGTCAGTCATTACGGTGACTGTGTGTCTGGCTCCTAGAAGATAATGCCGCCAGGCTTTAAAGGCCGATCTGATGGCCAAAAGTTCCTTGTCTGTAATTGAATAGTTGATCTCAGGAGGCGAAAACTTGCGGGACCAAAAGGCAACCGGATGTAGTTGGTTTGTGACCGAATCTCTTTGTGATAACACTGCCCCCATAGCAAGACTAGAAGCATCCGTTTCCATGATGTAAGGAAGTTCTGGGCGAGGATGTTTTAAAACAGGTGCAGAAATGAATTTAGCTTTTAAGTCTTGAAAAGCTTGTTCTGCTTCAGAAGACCACTCAAAACGTTTGTTCTTTTTCAACAGAGCGGTGATGGGCTGGACTATCCGAGAAAATTCAGGAATGAATCTGCGGTAAAAGTTAGCGAATCCTAACATGCTTTGAACTCCTTTTTACAGAGGTTGGTGATGGCCACTTGATAATTGCATCAACTTTCTTTGAATCCATATGGACTCCGTTAGGTGACAATATGAATCCCAGGAACTCGACTTCCGTTACGTTGAAAACGCATTTCTCAAGCTTAGCAAAAAGATTATGTTGACGCAATCTCTCGAGAACCTTTTTAACGTGTCTCTGATGTTCTTCTTCAGATGATGAATAGACGAGGATGTCGTCAATGTAGACAACTACACACACGTCTATGAGTTCTCTAAGGACATCGTTCATAAAATATTGGAAAGCAGCAGGAGCATTACACAGTCCAAAGGGCATCACTTGATATTGGAATAGCCCGTACTTGGTGCGGAAGGCCGTTTTCCATTCATCGCCCTCTTTTATCCGTACCAAGTGGTAGGCTCCTCTGAGATCCAGCTTTGTGTATATACATGCATCTTTGACTTGGTCCAGGAGTTCAGGGATCAAAGGTAACGGGTATCTGTTTTTAACAGTGATCTGATTCAGGGCGCGGTAATCTATGCAAGTCCTAAGGTCTCCTTCCTTTTTCGGAACGAAGAACAAAGCCGATGAAGCTGGAGATTTTGAAGGACGGATAAACCCGTTAGCTAGGTATTGGTCCAGGTACTGTCTGAGGTGAAGGTTCTCTGGCTCGGTGAGGGCATAGATCCTGCTGCAAGGAGGAGTTGTTCCAGGTATCAGATCTATTTGACAGTCGTAAGACCTATGAGGAGGTAGGGTGTTAGCTTGATCCTTCCGGAAGACTTCTTGGAACTCCTGGTATTTGGGAGGTAATTTGAGAATCTCCTCAGAAGAGATTGCTGCCAGTGAAACATCAGGCCGAGGATAACAAGTGGTAAAACACTCTGGAAACTGAACCGTCTTTGCTCGCCAATCGATCTGAGGATTGTGCTTCTCTAACCAAGGGATCCCCAGAATGATCTGGAACTGAGGGGCCTTGATTACATCGAACACCATTCTCTCCCGGTGTCCATCGTGACTCACTAGCGTCACTTCTTGGGTGGTATGCGTTACTGGTCCGGAGGCTATCTCCGTGCCATCCACAGTAGTGATGACGTCTTTTACTGCCTTAGGGACAAGGGGTAGATTCATCCTTGATACCATTTCACGGTCCACATAGTTACTGATTGCTCCGCTGTCAATGTAAGCTTCAATTGCATGCAAACGATCCGGACGTTCAGGACTAATGAGGACCATGGGTATCACGAAATGCGAGGTCACGGGACAGATCTTAACGCTCGGCAAGAGGACCTCTACTCTTGTCGGGCGAGGTCGTTTCCCTGCTCTGAATTTGTGGTACAGGTATCCGCGGCTCCTACAGTCTTCTTAGCTGGTTTCACTGGACAGCCCCGAAGAAAGTGTCCTGAGTTTCCGCAATAGAGGCATAATTGCAGCTGCCTTCTTCTTTCCCGCTCTTTCGGGGTTAAAGGTCCTCTCATGCCCCCTATTTGCATGGGTTCCACAGTGTCAGCTCCCTTATTCGAGGTCTGTGGTTTAGAAAACACTCGGGTATCAAATCTGGAACGATCTGCCTTCCTGTTCTGTAGTCTATGGTCCAATTGGACAACTAAGTCAATATAGTCTGAACATTCTTGTGGAGGATTCACAACTTGCGCTAGCACATCCTTGAGCTCTCCACGCAGGCCTCTGTAGAAAAGCGTTATTCTCTTGTCCTCGGGCCATTGTGTTTCCACTATGAGTCTATTGAAAGAGGCTATATAAGTCAAGAGGTCTTGGTTACCCTGTCGTAATGAGAGAAGTTCATTGTCCAAGGCCTGCCCTTGTGCATGTCTTGCGAACAGTTTCTCCATGCTGGACTGGAAGGCCTGAAAATCATGTAAAACCGGATCATCCTGGGTGACTAAAGGGATCGACCAATCTGCAGCGCTGCCACTGAGATAAGAAAGCACGAAAGCCACCTTGGCCTGGTCTGTTGGGAATGCAGCTGGTCGACATAAGAAGTGCAGGCGGCACTGGTTGATGAACACTGCGAATTTCTTTGGATCACCAGTAAAGCGTTCGGGCGGAGCCAAGGGCACATTACCGGGCAGATTGATTTGCACTGGATTTGAAGCTGATGCAGAAGGATAACTCCCTCCTGGAATGGGCAAAGGTGTCTGTCCTGCCTGCGTTTGTAACAACTGCCTAGCAAGGTCCTCTGTTCGCTCCTTGGAAATTATCAATTCTCTTCTTAGAGAGCTTGTTTCCTGACGAGCTGCATGTACTTCTGCTCTTAATTCCCCAAGCAACTGGGCTAGTTGATCAGTGTCTGAGGTTTCCATTGCGCCTGGGTAGGAGTTTTGTGGTGGGCTTCGCGTTCTGTAACGCTCACCTGATTCCCACGGAGGCGCGGGTCTTGGCAGGAAGGTGTCTGTGACTCGAAAAGTGATGTGCAGGATTCGGTTGGCTTCTGGGGTCGAACCTCTTCGCACTGTGTGTCGAAACTCGAAGGGTGAGGTTTCTGCAGGTGAAAGAATATGGGGATTAAAGGTCTGGGTTGTTGAATGTCCCTATCTCTCTCTCTCTTCCCAGCTTGTCTGTAGAGCCCCCCTCTCAGGTCAACGTGCTCACCTTAGATAGGTGAATGCTGGGCTCTCCATCTGCGTCTAGTGCAGGGTGCCGTTGCCAGTTCCTTCACTGGTGAAACATTGGCCTCTTGACTTCAGAGGATGGTTACCGTCGCTGTCTGCACGACCGGTAAGTTTCTGGACACCTTTTGTCTTTATAGTCTTTTAATGCGTGGCAGTGAAGCGCCTGGAATTGCGTAAGTATGGCAAGCGCTCTTACTGTCTCTTTCTTTGTCTTTGCAGGCGACGATGCAGAATGAAGAAATCCGGAATTCGCCGCGTGCCGGTAAGTGTGACACTGCTGTTGTCTTTGCAGGTGAAGATGCAGCGTGAAGAATCCGGAATGCACAGCGTGCCGGTAAGTATAATAATGCTGTTGTCTTTGCAGGTGAAGATGCGGCGTGAAGAATCCGGAATGCACAGCGTGCCGGTAAGTATAATAATGCTGTTTATCTTTGCAGGTGAAGATGCGGCGTGAAGAATCCGGAATGCACAGCGTGCCGGTAAGTATAATAATGCTGTTTATCTTTGCAGGCGAAGGTGCAGCGTGAGACACGGCCGCTGCCGATGGATCAGGAGAGTAAGCACTGCGTGTTAAAGTTCGTCTTGCTAACCTGTTGTTTCTGGTCTTTTGCCGGTGCTGATGTTGATCGGGTACAGGAATGGTAAGTATAATTCTTGCAGGTTCAAGATCAAAAGAAGAAAGGCTGGAACAGACTCGGTGAGCGTTCTGCTGCAGATGCAGAATAACGCGAAGCACGTTTCATCAATCGGGTGTGGTTTAAATAGCCTTGGAGTGATGAGGCGTCTCCTTCCACGGCCCCGCCTAGGTAAGAAAAGAGTTCCTGCTTCCAGAAGAGTTCCAGTGCTGTATCCAGGGAGTGGAGCTGCCCCACCCAGGTAAGAAAGTAGTCCCTGTTCTTCGAGGGCTTCTAAGAGGCTGGTAAGTAAGCAGCATGGTCTGCCGCAGGTAAGTCCACCCAAGCACCTTCACACCAATGATGAGCCCGGCGCTCCCAGTGCCGGGACCAATGCTTCTGATGAGCCTGGTGCCACCGGCGCCAGGACAAGGTCCAAAAGGTCCCTGTGGGGACCGGCTGGTGCCTAGGATTAGGGTTAGGGGCCTGCTTCCAAGGACGTTGGGCTGATCCTGGCTCCTTGGAAGCAGTGATCATGACACTTGTTTTCCGAGGTGGGTAAGAGGACTATTACTTTTTGTCCTGTGGAAAACGATCTTAAGCTCACTTTCTTCTCATAAGTGGATTTTTGTTGGACCTGGGCCTTTTCCATATGAGTACAGACTAGATCTCGGACAAGTTTCATGTACAACCGCAATCTGGTAGCGGTTTGCAAGAGGGGAATGGGTACCTCTTCTTGTTCTTCCCAGGTCTCCCGGAGCATGTCCAGGACATCTCTAGGTTCTCTGCCATAAAGTAGTTCAAAAGGAGAGAATCCAGAAGAGGGCGGAGGGGTTTTCCTTACTGCAAATAGTGCCATGGGGATCCTTTGGTCCCAGTCCTTCCCGTCTTTATCGACCAACTTTCTTAGGATCAATGTAAGTGTTTTATTGAATCTTTCTACCAATCCATCTGTTTGGGGATGTTACACAGAAGTTCACAAGGTGGTAATATGGAGTAGCTCTTTGACTTCAGCTATGAGCTTGCAGGATTTGGGTTGGTAAATCCAAAAGAGTAGAATGTGGGGACTTCCCCTAAAGTCTCCCTCTACATAATGAATGCGTTTTTCTTTCTGTTACCTCTGAACGCCATAATCTTTGATTTTATTTTGTTCATTTCCAACTGGTTCAGGTCAAAGGATGTCACACCGATATGAAGCTGGGCCTGGAGAGTACTTCCCGTTCTTTGTCATATAGATCGAAACATCTGCATAGAGGATTGATAGCACGATGGATCCCCTCTATGCTAGGAACTTACTCTATTACTTCTATCATGGCCCCATGAATATCATTTAGATGTTGTGGTTGGAAAGGAACTCCTTCATTCCCCTGCAGTGACCCAGGTGGACTCTCACACTGGCATCCATATAAAGGGTCATAATAACCTTATGTCACCTCCAATCGATTATGGCATTGTTCGGCTTCTTCCACAATTCCCTGTTCAAGAAATCGAAAGCAGAGAAGAAAAAAAAATGCCACACAGTGCATTTTTTATTTTTCTGGTTATATTTTGGGATTATGTGAGTGAGGATGAAAGTTTGATATATTATTGATAAGCCTACCAGGAAGCCCCCTTGGATGATGTTTAATGCCCATTTCTTTTCTGTCCACATATGCAGTTCTGAGTGGAGGGGTGTTGCTAGATCTGGAAAAGATCCGGGCTATGCTAATTTTTGGACTGTCCTAGCCTTTTTGGTTGTAACCCCTGAGCTTCTATCCAGGGATACAACCAAAAGACCCGGGCCTAGAGGCCCATAAGCACATAACCCACCCTCCACTCAACCCCCCACCCTGTAGCAATGCCTCTGTCTGAGTGTATTGAGCTGCAGGGGACCTTGTTATCAATGTCAACAAGGCAGATAAGTCTACACGATTTTACTTCTTTTGTCAGTCCTTTGATTTACATGGGTATGAAAATGGACTCGTGCCAGGAATTTGGAATGACTGGGGGAGGCCTTAGAAAGCCTGGGCTAACAATGACATTCACCACTGATCAAAGAATTTGAGGCCCTCTTCTGGTATCATATTCCACATTTTCTCTTGCCAAACTGTCCACAGCCTTCTGCAAATTACAAAGCAAAAAAATTCATGCTGAGCTCTCAAGTTTCCAGTGTCCACGCGTGAGAAGGCCATTTACTCACTGTCCTAATAACCATGTTGTCTATGGCTAAGAAGGCCCTCCTCTTCTGTTATTCTTCATTTGGAGTGCGTGTACGTCTATGCCAATGAATACTGCTTTGGAAAGGTGTATCCACTGTTCCTCTCCTATCTTCGCTACCATCTTGCCAGGCCTCCTGCCATCATTTCCCAAGAGCTTTTGGTGTTGATTTCTTTAACTGTCTTCTTTAAGCCTGACCACATTCATTGTAAACATGCCTGTTTCTTTTGTTTCATCATTGGCCTGTAGCTTTTTATTATGTCTCTTGTGATATACGTTGCTCGGGCATCTTTTAGCACACCAAGGGACTAATATTTCTTGCTGGCAAACTCCTTATACAACCAACATATGCCCACGCTTCTATTTAATTCCGCTACAGTTCCTTTCTCTGCCATTAAGGGTCACAATAGACTCAATAGAGTTAATGAGTTCAATGTAATGTGTTAGTCATCTTCATTTGATCAGCACAATGGCTATTACAACCATAATCATGCAATAACAAACAATGAATAACCAAAATCGTCCAGATACAAATTAAGGGGACCAGTATGCACTGATACAAACCTCTGTCACAGTCGCACACTGGCACACAGCAGTCCTGATACCAAAGTCCTGCTGGTAATAGGTTGGTGGAACTGACGCGAAAGACACGGCCACAAAGACTTCAAAGTCATAGTTCCGCAACGAGCAGAGAAGCCGCCTTCCCTGAATAGCCCACGAGGGACTGACCCAGAGAATACCCCATGAGGTGGAGGGCATAAGCAGAGAAACATAAGTCCTAGAGGGCCAAATAGCCCACGAGGGGTTGCCGCAGAGAATATCACACATGGGAGAGAACATAACAGAGAAACATAAGGCCTGAGGGGCTGACCCAGATCATACCCCACAAGGAGGTGACTACAAGTAGAGGAACATACATCTTGAGAGTCTGTGCAGCCCACAAGGCAATTAACCACTCAAGACCTCACAAGGGAGTAAATGTCAGACTCTATCCCACTCTTTCCAGAAGGCCTGAATGGCCATGCAGCCTACACTGTGTTTAAGGATTTAATAATCCTAAAAGGATTAAAAAATCCAGCAAGAATAGGCAAGATGCTGAACATCCACAGAGAACAATGCAAACTGTAAATCATTGTGCTACCGAACCAGGAATACGTTTGAGACACAAATCTCTCTTTAGAGGGAAGTGAATTTACAAGAATATGTGGTACTTTGAACTGTATCAACAGGCCTGAGGAAAACAAATGGAACAAAAGATGTAATTGGGTGGGGGTCAGAGACCAGACACCAAGAGCTAAATATAGTGAGAGTCAACTTATTTACACAGAGTATATATTAGATAGTGGTATGGAGACACTAACCACTCTGTGTCTTCACCTACATAGAAAGAAAGCCCCTCTAAGGGTCATTGCTCCTGCAAATGGTTCTTGTAAATAGCATCCCCTCCTGCAGACCAGAGTTTAGCCCAAAATAAAAGTGGTATTAAAACAGCCCCCTTAGTATATATGTTTTTATGTAAGTGTTTTGGTTTAAAATAAATCTTTTCACTACATAAACATAATAAGCCATACAAATCAAATTACAATTTCTTCAGTAACAGCAATCAAAAACAAAACAACCAAAAAGAAGAAAGAAAAAGAGAAAGAAGAAAGAGAAAAAAGAAAAGAAAAGGAATAGTTTGCAAACTAATAATTGAAATCACTTATATTAAAACGTCTTAAAATTAGTCCCTTTCAACCTGTATTAATTAGTATAACTTGCCCATTTATATTGGGACATTCAAACTTACAAAAACACCTAAAATCACCCAACAAAGAGAAAGCACTTTTGTCATGCTATTGACCCTATTTAAATCAGCCCAGGAGGCATGCTTCCACTCCAAGTTTCGAAGATCCTGAAGGAAATGAAAGTGTTTTTTTTTAAATAAGCAGTCACTTCATAATATAGGATCAAATGGTTGGTGTTTTTTTGGAACGTAGAGTTCTTACATAGTCTAGAGGTTCTATTATTTTCTGTTAACTTTAATCTAGATCCCATCGTTTCTAGAGTCAGAGCAGATTCAATCTAAATCTTATATACACCGCTCATGCTTTATGGCATGGGATTATGGATATATATTTCACCAGAAACCTTCTCTTCCTCAGAGAGTGAGCATACTCTTTACACAAAGATCAGGCACCCAATCCATCGATCGTCAAACACCAATCTAGGCGAAACAATTAGTTCTTTACCATTTAGGGAGTTTCAATATATGTTGTGTTATGTTATGTTATTTTGCATTTATATAGCGCCTTATATACCGTTGGTAAGGTCTGAAGGCGCTGGTAGTTTGAACGCCCTTGGGAACCGAAGTTCATATCAGTAGAGGGAGTAGAGAGAGTCAAAACGTGCGTGTGAGCACCGGGTATGTGTGCAGCTCGTGCGGTATCCGTGTAATAGCTGCTTTCTAGCGGTAGGTGTGATGGTTGAGAGGTCAGGAGTATGTGTTCGTTCTGGCAGGATTTATCCAGATCGGATGTGGCTGCGTTAGGCCTGAGGAGAACGCCTGGCTGGGGGGGGTGTAACCAGCAGTGATTACTTAGAATGATGTGGAGTGAATGGCGAATGTTGGTATGAGAACAGTTATACCGAATGGTGTCATAGTATCCCTGTGTGCTAGTTGAGTGGTGATGTAAGGAGAGAGTAAGCGTGTTGGTGAGATATGATGGGTTATATGCCCTTTCAGACAATCTCTGCAAAGAGGCTATTGGGCAACCTTCTAGATTCACAGCGAGGCTATTGGGTACACTTTAAATTCGACTTCTCGCAAAGAGGCTATTGGGAACACTTCTAAATTCAACTTTCGACAAAGAGGCTATTGGGCACACTTCTAGATTCATAGCGAGGCTATTGGGTACACTTTAAATTCGACTTTTCGCAAAGAGGCTATTGGGAACACTTCTAAATTCAACTTTCGACAAAGAGGCTATTGGGCACACTTCTAGATTCACAGCGAGGCTATTGGGTACACTTCTAATTGCACTTCTAAATTCAACTTTCACAGAGAGGCTATTGGGCACACTTCTATATTCAGAGAGCGGCTTCTGGGCAACCTTCTAGATTCAGCGAGGCTGTTGGGCACACTTCTAGAATCACAGAGAGGCTATTGGGCACACTTCTAAATTCAGCTTCTAAATGCACTTCTAAATTCTGTTAGGCGGAAACCTGTGCAGTTCCCTCTGGGACCACTGCAAAAGATTTAGGACTATAGGTGTTTGGCAGTAAACCCACTTGGAAGCAGTCTGTACCACACAGATTCACTTGGTAGCTGTGGCTGAGCAGTCAGACTTCCCTCAAGAAGTGTTAGGCAGTATGTGGAGTATACAAAATAGGGTAATTTACACAGTAGGACAAGCAAACACGGAACAAGGCTTTGGTGTAAAGATATATAGTTATTTATTTATAAAAACACATCTATGGAAAAACACTCTGGCACTAACACGGCAAACAACTTCAATCACAATTACTATAAGTAAATCAATCCCACTAACAATAGTTCGACAAGTCTAGGTTCAACGGCACCACTTATTTGCAGACAGAGGTGAATGCTTTAACCTAGATGGCACTCTAGTATTCGTTAGGACGGGAGAGAAAAGGCAGGGTATGAAATCAACTCGGTACCAACACTTTTACGAACAAATGCAAGGCAAGTAAGGCAGGGTCTACTGTAGATCGCAAAGTTCAGAGGCCAGGCCCACTCGGAGAGAGGCAAGGCGATATGTCCCAAAAAGTATCACAGTGGAAATGCACTTCGAGTCTTTGTCGCAAATTGTTATAGAAAGATTGGACCAGTTCAGAACAGAAAGTTAAGAAAGCTTGGAGGCGACCCAATGGAGAGGCGAGGATTAAGACACCTCACGCTAACCGACACAAGGGAAGCCAGGCGGACACGGTACCTTGTTTGTGGAGAGACAGCTCCGACGGGGGCAGTTGTTCCTGGTGGTGGATGCACGTCGGGGCTTTGCCAAGAGAAGAGATGATCTCGTTGTCGAAGGAAAGTTGAAGATCGTTGCACCACCAGGGAAGAGACCAGCCGCGGAGTGCTCTGTCACAAGGCACCACCTTTTGGTCGCGGTACAGGGGTTAGTGGCTATCCGGTTGCCGGGGTACTCTGCACGGGAAATTCGACCACTGCGTCCTGGAACGAAGAAAAAGCAAAGGGGACTGGTTGTTCCCACCAGTCAGGGGAAGAGACTCTCCGGCGAGGAGATCTCCTCTGTCGTCGGGAAGTGGTGAGTCGGTTCAGCAGGGCTCCACCGGAGGTGTCGTCGTGGCAGGTCGGCTCAGCTTTACCCTCGTCGGATTCTTAGGTCCTGTGGCGACTTCTGAAGATCCAGTCCCAAAAGCCCTGCTTTTATGCAGAAAACCCCCATTCATTCAGCCTAGCTGTCAATCAAAACACGCTAAGTGGTGAGCGGGGTGGCTCACCACTTGGGCCAATCACACCAGAGTGCGACTTGAGTTGGCAAGGCAACTCAGTCCAGGGTGCCTAAACCCCCTCCCACCCCCCCCCTGTGGTACCCAGACAGAATGGCACCACTTTGGAGGACTTCTGTGTAGAAGCCCGCCAAAAGTGGAACAAAGGGCTCAACCTTTGGTTTAGGAGTCACAGAGACGAACACAAACGCCATTTTAAAAACCGAGTTCTGGCAGAAAATACCAACCGATAGATTTGTTTAAGACAAATAAACCGGTGGTATGTTAGAGACTAACAAGAAAAAGTATTAATGTCCAACAATGGGAAGAATCCCATAGGGTTATATTCGGGTTCGAATATAACAAGTAGTTTCCACTGCCACCAGCCAAAACTCGACGAGGGGGGACGGGACATTGCCCCCTCAAATAACAGACCCAGGAGTAATCGAATTACCCCTACTAGTACATCCATAATAGGATGGTTTGTACTAGTTCTGTTAGTAAATTTAGGTCTAGTAAAGCCAATGGTGACTTTACATGCCCGGGGAGACAGTAGTCAGTCCCCGGGTATGGAGTCTATGGTGGCGATCCTCTAGGACGCCCCTGTGTTACGGCACGGAGGGTGCGGTATAACACACATAGCAAAACACATTCATGTCCAAGAGTGGGAGAAAAAGAGTCTCACTCTTGGCAGGATGGAAAAAAACAAACTCCAGAAATCTAGCAAAGCTGCTGGGGGACTCACTAGGTTAGGAAATTCAGCCTAAACAGAGAATTCTCCCTAACAAATTCAACTATAACAGAGAGGCTATTGGGCACACTTCTAGATTCACAGAGCGGCTACTGGGCACCCTTCTAGATTCAGCGAGGGTGTTGGACACACTTCTAGAATCACAGAGAGGCTATTGGGCACACTTCTAAATTCAGCTTCTAAATGCACTTCTAAATTCAACTTTAACAGATAGGCTATTGGACACACTTCTAAATTCAGCTTCTAAACGCACTTCTAAATTCAACTTTCACGGAGAGGCTATTGGGCACACTTCTAAATTTAACTTTTCACAAAGAGGCTATTTGGCACACTTCTAGATTCACAACGAGGCTATTGGGTACACTTCTAAATTCAACTTTTCACAGAGAGGCTACTGGGCACACTTCTAAATTCATCTTCTAAATGCACTTCTAAATTCAACTTTCCACAAAGAGGCTATTGGGGACACTTCTAAATTCAACTTTCCACAAAGAGGCTATTGGGGACACTTCTAAATTCAACTTTTCACAAAGAGGCTATCAACTTTTCACAAAGAGGCTATTGGGCACACTTCTAAATTTAACTTTTCACAAAGAGGCTATTTGGCACACTTCTAGATTCACAACGAGGCTATTGGGTACACTTCTAAATTCAACTTTTCACAGAGAGGCTACTGGGCACACTTCTAAATTCATCTTCTAAATGCACTTCTAAATTCAACTTTCCACAAAGAGGCTATTGGGGACACTTCTAAATTCAACTTTTCACAAAGAGGCTATTGGGGACACTTCTAAATTCAACTTTTCACAAAGAGGCTATTGGGGACACTTCTGAATTCAGCTTTTCACAAAGAGGCTATTGGGCACACTTCTAAATTCATCTTCTAAATGCACTTCTAAAGTTCAGAACTCCATACTAGTGTGGCAAATGCTAACAGTCACATTTCTATCTAGATGTAACGTGAGCTAAAGTTCAGGATTGTAAGTGTGGCATATGCTAACAATCACATTTCAGTCTAGATGCGACGCAGGCTAATCTTTGTGGTTCTCTCGGGGTATGGTACTAGCTAACATTATACTGCAGGCAGTGTTTGCTGTCCAGCCATGAATAGGTTTAGGCTGATGGTCAAATATTTCTCTAATAATGCATGGTGTATGTCTGTAGCAGTCTAGGCCATTGAAAGGTAAGTTAGAGTGGCAGGAGCTTTCTGGAGTAGAGTAATTGCTCTACCCCCCACCCATGCCAGCACTTACAGTTTTGTTGGTGTCTGTTGGCTTCCCTGCGGACACCTGCAGACACATCTTGGAGCCGCCAATGTCGGAGCCGCCCTTGGCCTTGGAGCCCTTAGCCTCAGGGGCTGCCGGGCAGAGGGCTGCCCTGGGAGGGTCTATGATATGTGGCCAAGAGACCAATCAAGGTGCCGGGGGAGGGTTGGGAGGCGGGATTGGGCTGGGGAAGAAGCGAAGGAGGAAGGGGACTCGAGCACCGAGCGCGCAAAAAAAGGCATTTTAAAACACTTTTACAGTGTTTTGGGTAGTTCTGGGACCATCTGGGGGCAAACTCACTGTGGGCATCCTCCTGGAGGGTGATGGTGGTGGCGAGGACGCCACGCTCGCTGGGTTTGTTTCCGTTTTTTTTGTTGTTATTCCTGGTCTAGGAGACCAATCAGGGTGCCGGGGGAGGGTTGGGAGGCGGGATTGGGCTGGGCAAGGAGGGGGGAAGGAGGAAGGGGACTCGAGCGCCGAGCACGCAAAAAAAGGCATTTTAAAACACTTTTACAGTGTTAATTTCTTTCAGGCCTAGTGTCTCAAGTATGAGTTTCAAACTCATCCCAAATGTATTTAGAGATGGGATGCTCTTGTGATTGAGCATAACATGTAGGGGCTCAAACAAAGAATTGGAAGTAGGAACAAGTATCTTATAAAAGAGACGCAATTTGGACCACAAAACAGCCAGAGATACCAGACCAAATTCAGGGCGAATGACACATTTAGAAACACACAGAGGTAGAGCTAATCCCCTTTTCCAAATCGTTCCATCCAGAGAATTCAAGTATCTACTGTGAGGGTCAGTAATGTACTTCTCATAACTTAATTTCGGTTCTTCAAAGTGTGACATTTTATTTGCAAAAGCAACAATCTGAAAATTCTAACTAAACCTACTCTACCAGGGGATTCCCCCAACTATTCTACGACCTAAAGGAAAACCTCCTATTATACTCAAAACTAACCCTCACACTAAACAGTTAAACAATCAAACATAAATAACAGATTACCAAACAAATACTGTCTTGGTTGACTTCTGCTGGTTCTGGGCAGATGCCGCTCCCCCAATAATGCCCAAAGTCTCCAATAGGTTCTTGGAAAGTTCCAAAGAAAATGAAAAGTCACCTAAACATAAATCCACAGGTAACAGTTTCTTCTTCTCTGATGAAAAGCTCCCTTTTCAAAGTTCCATAAACAAAACAGCACCAACGGTAATCCTGGATAAAGTTTAAACAAAAGAAAATGCCACTTCCACTTAATAACAACTTTACTTCCTGCAGCATCTTGTCTGCAATTTGCCAGGGTGCTTCTTTGAAGGAAATTGTTCTCTCTGTGACAGGATTCCTGTGAGGGCAGGCTTCTCTGTGTCACAGACTACTTCTACTTCAATTTCTTTAGCATATAACAGTTCTGACAAAATCTTAGACAAGCAAAATGTAACTTCTGCTGCTGCAACTTGATATAGTAAAATATGTTATTAGGCAACTTAAACAAGACTCTTCAACCTCTACAGGTTGGCAAGGTACTCTTCTTTCTACTTCTATCTGAAAGGGAAGTGTCAGGAATCGTGACTGGAAGTTATGGGACTATTGGAGACATTGAGGTCCATGTGTTCTCCGCTCTAGTCCTCACCCAAGATGGCTGACGCCACTGTAAATGTCGGCTCCGCCCCCTTGCCGGTGCGTTGTATCTGTATTTCCTCGTTACGACGCTCCGTGCAGTCTGTTACTCTTTGCCTTCTTGATCCTAGTTTACTCAATTCTAATCAAGTGTTTTCCCTTCCTATTATTTGCTTCTGCATATCTGATGTTCGTTAGAGCTAATTTCATCCTGCTTCTGACTTCTGCGGGGTCTTCCGCCGTTTCTGTTTTGGTTTGCTTCCATACTTTTCTTGGCGTGCTTCCGCCATTCTAAAACTCCCGCAACCAGCCTTTGGGGTTTGTTTATTTTCGCGACACTATGCGACTCCTCCCACTATTTCTTTCTTTAGGCTCCGGCTTCTAACCTACTCATACAACCTCTTCCTTACTGATACTTATTGATACTTATTGACTTTGCACTTCTCCGCAGATTATCCTTTTTTTATCTGTTTTCTATATTTGTTGCCCTTTATCTATTTTACCTTTCTCTGATGTTTGTACGTAGTATGTTCTGAACTTGGGTTAGTCCGGTGTTTCTCTTCTTTCCATTATATCCGGACTGGGTCTTTGGTTCTACTTTTCTCCTTTATTAGTTTTGCCTTACTTCCCTGTCCGCTTGTTTCCTCCTATTCCTTTTGACCTTGTCAGACTCCTTCTGATATTTCGGACTTCATCAATACTTACCTTGCTGGTGTTGGGAGATATTCCCGACAAACCTCCGCTGGATACTGCTCACTCAGGACCTGGGTCTTCGGACTATCACACCCAACCACTTCCTGCAAACTAAATCTACAGGGTTTTTTCTGCCTTCCGGCTTTTTCCCTGACATTGGAGGCTGGCCCCCGGGGTTCCCCGAGGGCAGATCCCCATCTCTGTCAAGGAGGCCTCCGGGGGTCCAGACCTTACTTACACGAGCGGAAGATCAAGAAGTCTAAGGATAAGACCCCAAACAAGAAGAAGAGCCGCCTGAAGGCAAAGATCGCTTCCAAGGACACTACTTCTTAAGGTTCAGGTAAGGAGACAGGGGGGGTTGAGCCCAAATCTGACAGCATACAACGCCTCACGAGATCCATGGCGTCCTTGGAACAATATCAAGAATTGGTGGTCGCAATGCAGAACCTTACGGTAGAAGTGCAAGCTTTGAGAACCGAGAATGTGGCACTTCGACAACAGGTGGTGTTACATTGAGATGATCACAGTGATTTACCTCCTATGACACTCTCCTTTGGCAAATATGACGGGCATCCGGGAGGACTCAAGGACTTCCTAGACGCCTGTAAGGTGTATTTTACTTTCCAGCCCCATGCTTATGAGACTGCTGGATCCCGAGTTGGCTTCATTATCGCAAACCTTAGTGGTAATGCTTTATCTTGGGCCACACCATTGGTCACAGGAAATGACCCTTCCTTGAATGATTATGATCGTTGTGGATGCCTTTAAAGAAAGATTCGACCAACGTGAAGTGTTGTAGACCTCACTGGAGGCCATCGTTGATGTTCGTCAGGGAACTACGGACATCCAGACTTATATTTCCCACTTTCTGCGACCCGCAGCTAAGGCAGATTGGCCAGACTCTGCCAAACAAACTATTTTCAGATGGGGACTACATGATGACATAAAGGATGAGCTTGCTCGAGTAGCTCAACCTACTTCTTTTCAAGATTTGATGATTTTGTCCTTACAGATCGAGTTTAGGTTGCAAGAACGTCGACAAGAAAGAAGAAGAATCCGCGGCCCTCCTCTGATCGGTCTCTCACCTTCCCAATCTCCGACTCCCAGGTCCTCTCCTTCTACAGATGAGCCTATGCAGATTGGAGCAACTCGAGGACCCCTAAACCCAGAGGAGCGAAGATGTCGCTGTGAAGCGGGATTGTGTATGTACTGTGGTTCTTCTAAGCATTTACTAAGGAATTATCCTGAAGTTCCACCTAGGAGGAAGGAAAACTCCAACCCCGAGTCTGCTGCAACGGAAGTATCGGGGGAACTACCTACTGCCCTTGCAACAACTCACAACCAATAGGGGATTCAGAAGACAACAGTTTGATGGTTTTCCGAGTCTTACTGTGGCTATCAGATTCTGAACCAACTGAGGTGTTGGCTATGCTTGCTTGTGGCACGGCCGGCAATTTCATAGACTTGAATTGGGCCCGAGAACATGGGGTCCCCTCCAAGCCCAAGATAAGACCCATTCCGGTAGAGGGGGTGGATGGAACACCTTTGTCCTCTGGACCGATAACCAGTGAGACCATTCCCCTAAGGATGGGGCTAGGAGGCCATCAAGAATACATGGTTTTTGATCTCATCAGAGCCGTGCACTTTCCTCTTGTAATCGGAATTCCATGGCTAAGGAAGCATAACCCTCTCATCAACTGGACTTCCAACAAGGTGAGCTTTAACTCAAAATGTTGTGGTTCTAACTATATGGAGCTTCCTAAACCAGAAGGACTCAAAGAAAAGGTCAATGTAATCCAGGCTATGACCGTATCTTCGGATCCACTCCAATATCAGGATTATACAGAGGTTTTCCTGGATACTCTACCTCGACGTTTACCTCCTCACAGGGCGGAGGATTGCTCCATAGAGCTGATGCCTGACGCAGTAGTACCCTTCGGATGTATGTCCCCTTTGTCACTCACCGAAAGGCGTGCTCTTCGAGACTACCTAGACGCCAATCTTCAGAACGGATTTATTCAGAAGTCTAAGTCGGCCTGTGGCGCTTCCTTGTTCTTCATTCCTAAGAGAGACTCCTCTGAACTACGCCCGAGCATTGATTATAGGGGTCTGAACAAGATAACCATCCGTGATCGTTACCCCATGCTCTTGATACGAGACATCCTTGAGGCGGTTCAAGGAGCAACGTATTTCACCAAACTTGACCTGCGTGGGGCCTACCACCTATTAAGAATAAGAGAGGAAGACGAATGGAAGACGGCCTTCCGTACTCCATTCGGTCTCTTTGAATATAGGGTGATGCCCTTCGGTCTTGTCAATGGTCCCGCCATTTTCCAGAGATTTATGGATAAGATCTTTGCCGATATCTTGTTTTTGTCGGTAGTAGTCTACCTTGACGACATTTTGATATTCTCTTAGTCTCTACATGATCACCGCCTACTGGTTAAGAAGGTGCTACAGCGTTTACTATCAAACCAGTTGCTAGTGAAACCTGAAAAATGCCAGTTTAAAGCTACTTCAGTGTCCTATCTAGGATTCATTCTGTCTAAGGAGGGTGTGAAGATGGATCCAAATAAGATCAAAGCCATCTGGGAATGGAAGGAACCCACTAACATCAAGGATGTTCAGTAATTCTTGGGTCTAGCTAATTTTTATAGACAGTTCATTCCCAATTTTTCTAATACGGTGTTACCCCTCACATCCCTTCTCAAAAAGGGAGTCAAATTTGACTTTGATAACAAACCTAGAGAAGCCTTTCAAATACTCAAAGGGAAGTTCACCTCAGCACCAGTACTTATGCAACCAGATCAGACCCGGCCGTTCATTTTGGAGACTGATGCCTCTATTGGAGCGGTGGGTGCCATCCTACTTCAGAGGGCTGAAGATGGACTAGAATACCCAGTGGCATACTACTCCAAGACACTAACCAGTAGTGAACGACACTATTCGGTTCTCGAAAGAGAACTCTTGGCTAACAAATTAGCATGCCAAGAGTGGCGCCATCTCCTTCAAGGTGCAGCTCACAGATCACCGAGACCTCTGAGTCCTACAGCAGATGGAGTGTACCAACGCACGCCAAGCCAGATGGCCCTATTTCTTTCTACAGTTTGACTTTGTGATTACCTGCATACTTGGTACTGAAAACAAGAAGGTGGATGCCTTGTCACATAGTCATGGGGAAAACTCTGGACTTTTCTGGGGTCATGAACTGGTCTTTCCCGATCTGAAGATTCTAGCCACTACCACCTTATTTTTGCAAGACTTGGTTCCACAATATCAATCAAGTATAGATATACCTGCTTTGGTAACTCAAGGCAATGATGGACTTTATTACCAAGGTAGTGCTCTTTATATCCCTACTAAGAAGCTACAGAACCAAGTCCTTTCCTGGTGCCACGATACTCCTTTGTCTGGCCATCCGGGTATTAGGAAGACCTACGAATTACTCCGCAGGGGTTTTTGGTGGCCTACTCTCCGCAAGGACGCATACCAGTATGTATCTACTTGTTCCATCTGTGCAGCTAACAAACACCAGATGGGTAAACCTATTGGATTACTGCAACAACCTTCGTTACCTGAACGTCCATGGGAACATATCTCCACAGATTTTATTGTGGATCTTCCCCTGTCCTACGGTATGACGGTAATCATGGTTACCGTAGACTCCTTCAGTACATTGGCCCATTCTTCTGCTTTCAAACAAGTCCCTTCGGCAGGGGAGACCGCAGCGGTCTTTCTCAGAGACATTGTTTGCCTACATGGTCTGCCCAAGACCATAGTATCTGATCGAGGCCCTCAGTATACCTCCAAATTCTGGGGCGCACTCTGCCAGATCTTAGGGATCTACAGAACCCTTTCTTCGGGTTATCACCCTCAAAGCAATGGACAAACAGAGAGACTAAATGCCAGTCTTGAGTAGTATCTGAGGTGTTTATGTAGTCCCCAGCAGGAAGAGTGGTTTCGGTATCTCCCTAAGGCTGAGTTTGCCTATAACAACTCGGTCCACACTTCTATCCAAATTAACCCTTTTTTTTGTACCTACGGCTACCATCCCCATCATTTACCTGGTTCGAGTTCACCATCTACCAAGGTTCCGGCGCTAGATGGAGTTGAATTGAAGGATCTGCATGAAGTATAGGAGGTGGCAAAGAAGGCACATTTGGCTAGTCAACAGTCACAAAAGAAATGGGCTGATAGGAGCAGACGCTCCAACACTGAGTGGAAGACCGGTCAGTTAGTCTGGCTGTCTACCAGATTCTTACCAAGATGGGTACATACTGGAACATTCTCCTCTCGATATCTGGGGCCCTTCCCAATTATGCAACAGATCAACCCAGTAGCCTATAAACTCAAGTTAACTGAATACCTCAAGAGAGTACATCCAGTTTTCCACATCTCGCTACTGAAGAAGTACAAGGAAGATCCCTTTCAAAGACCTATCCACAGGGGGCAGGCTCAAGTAACCTCGATTCCAGACGAATATGAGGTGGCCTATCTAGTGGATTCCAGGTATCGCAAGGGCAGAGTACAATACTTGGTCCATTGGAAGGCATATCCTGTTGATGAAAGAACATGGGAACCCAAGAGCCATATACATGCCCCCAGGTTATTGAGGAACTTTCACCGACTCCACCCCGGTAAACCAGGGGGTCCCCCGAGGAGAAGGGGTATACTGTCAGGAATCGTGACTGGAAGTTATGGAACTATTGGAGACACTGAGGGCCATGTGTTCTCTGCTCTAGTCCTCACCCAAGATGGCCGACACCACTATAAATGTCGGCTCCGCCCCCTTGCCGGTGCGTTGTATCTCTATTTCCTCGTTACGACGCTCCGTGCAGTCTGTTGTTACTCTTTGCCTTCTTGTTCCTACTTTACTCAATTCTAATCAAGTGTTTTCCCTTCCTATTGTTTGCTTCTGCATATCTGACGTTCGTTACAGCTAATTTCATCCTGCTTCTGACTTTCTGCGGGGTCTTCCGCCGTTTCTGTTTTGGTTTGCTCCAAAACTCCTGCAACTAGCCTTTGGGGTTTGTTTATTTTTGCGACGCTATGCGACTCCTCCCACAATTTCGTTCTTTGGGCTCTGGCTTCTAGCCTGCTCATACAACCTCTTCCTTACTGATACTTATTGATACTTATTGACTTTGCACTTCTCCGGAGATTATCCTTTTTATCTGTTTTCTATATTTGTTGCCCTTTATCTATTCTACCTTTCTCTGATTTTTGTAGCTAGTATGTTCTGAACTTGGGTTAGTCTGGTGTTTCCCTTCTTTCCGTTATATCCGGACTGGGTCTTTGGTTCTACTTCTCTCCTTTATTAGTTTTGCCTTACTTCCCTGTCCGCTTGTTTCCTCCTATTCCTTTTGACCTTGTCAGACTCCTTCTGATTTTTCGGACTTCATCAATACTTACCTTGCTGGTGTTTGGAGTTATTCCCGACAAACCTCAGCTGGATACTGCTCACTCAGGACCTGGGTCTTCGGACTATCACACCCAACCACTCCTGCAAACTAAATCTACAGGGTTTTTTCTGCCTTCCGGCTTTTTCCCTGACATTGGAGGCTGGCCCCCCCGGGGTTCCCCGAGGGCAGATCCCCATCTCTGTCAAGGTGGCCTCTGGGGGGGGCAGACCTTACTTACATGAGCGGAATATCAAGAAGTCTAAGGACAAGACCCCAAACAAGAGGAAGAGCCGCCTGAAGGCGAAGATCGCTTCCAAGGACACTACTTCTGAAGGCTCAGGTGAGGAGACAGGGGAGGTTGAGCCCAGATCTGACAGGAAGCTTCTTTGCCTTTATTCTAAGTCTTGTAGTCACCTCAAAATCTGCATCAGTTTCTGACTGCCACTTTGTCAGCTTAACTGATATGTAGTTGTTTCTTGTTACAAGCACCCAGCTTTCTTTCCCCAGCTTCTTATGCTTCTATGCGTCTCCAGGGCTTACCCCAAATCCATAATGCCACTCTCCCAGTTTCATAAGACTTTGTGACCCTTGTATCAGAGGACCCTGGGTTAGCATTAGCTTCAACAGCTGCTTTCCCTTTTGGGAAGGTTTTGCCTATTGGCTTGGGCAATGCTTGTTGTGCTTCTATGTTTAACAACTTCAACAACTTCAAAAATATTTAAAAATAGGATGTTAGAGACTGATTCCCCTCCTAGCAGAAGCAGGCAGTTCGAGCCTCATATCCAAAAAGGGAAAGGGAAAAACAGCAATGCGCCGGCTGCCCTACAAGACAGCGGGCCCTTCCACTGGAGCACTGTGGCTATCCGTGCAGAATCCCAAGAGGCGCCAACACACTGGTGAGCCCATCGAAACATATTCAAGCGCCCCTAGCCCTCAAACCGCAATACACTCATACCAGCAGTCTTGGAGGTAGCTGCAGATCCCCCACCCAGGTGCCCTCCCCAGTCTACGGCAAATTCAGCATCCAGACCAGATTGATAAAGAGGCAAACGGGTAAAGGGATGGAGGTCTATTGAAGACACTTATACCAGGGGAAGCTACAAACTGAATTAACAGCTGGGCCCACACCACATTAAACAGAAACTCCTTGCCTGTCCTAAGTGTCTGTAAAAGCAGTGCAACGAGAGAGGAGGGGGGCACCTACAGAGCAGCGCGGTAAACACATGAGGTGCAAAAACAGGGCACGTCCGCCATTCCCCACCTACGTTGCGAATAGCAAGCCGGAACACTCACTCGGCAGCTGCCAGCACACGGGCTCCTCCTCCCCGGCGACCACCATGTGCGCTGAAGCGAGCAGTCTGGGCGCTCAGGTCGAGGGGTGCCCTCACACACACAGTGTCAGAGTAAAACCCTGAGTGGCACTGACAGCTCCCAATAGAAACAATTCAGGTACCAGGGGCCAAAGCAAGATCCGGCCAATCGAAAATGAGAACTCCAGCCAAAACCCAAGTAGGTATAACTTGAAAAGTGCTGGAGACAGGGACGACGAACTGAGAGCGACTCACCCCCCCGCACCCCCTGGAACGACCTAACCACGCAGTGGCATCACACACTAAACACCATGATGTCAGACAAGGAGGAACTCTTAAATTGTTTGAAGGGGATGGAAGCCAGACTCACAAATACATTTCACAACCAGTTGGAACAGATGAAGGAGGAAATTAAATCTTTCCTCCAGGAGGTAAGCAGAGAAATGGCGGACCTTGGAGGCAGAATAGATATTGTCGAAAATGGTCTATCAAATGTAGCAGAAGAAACTAACCAGAACAGCGTCCTTCTAGACCAGATAGCTAACACAACACCCAACCTGGAATTACAGGCAGAGGACCACTCAAGAAGGTCTAACATCATGGTCAAAGGCCTGACCAAAACGATCCAGGATAGAGACCTCAAAGACACTATGCAACAAAGTTTCAGCAGCATGCTCCCGGACACACAGCCTGACCAAATCAGGTTTGATCGGATACACAAAGTTGGCCGAAAACGGAACGACCCTGGAGCAAGGCCTAGAGACGTCCTAATAGCAGTAACGTCCTACAGCCTGAAAGAAGACATCCTGAGAGCAGCAAGACCACAAAATGATCTCACAATCAATGGCTTCCGCATTCAATTATACCAAGACTTAGCTTTCATCACTCTCCGCAAGAGAAGAATGATGCAGCCAATTACAAAAGTACTTCAAGCAAAGCAGATAGCAGATATGACACAGGTGGACGCATTTGTTCGGTCTCTCCTTTACATGGGAGGTCAAGCAGCAGAAAATCACTACCTTCGAGGAGGGCTGTTCAATCCTACAGCTAAAGGAAGACCAAGACCGTCCGAATGATCGACCAAGACCCAATCCTCCAGACACAGCGAGTAAACCTTGGGAATGGTCAACCGAGAAAAAGCGAAAGTCAAGGAAAACAGGAAAATCCAAGGCACTGCAACAGATTAAGGATAGCTGGCATTGGAAGAACACTAGGAGAAGCAAACAACAAGAGAGTAAACAACGGACTGCTGCGGACTACAACAAACTGAAAAGTACGGAATCCGCACGGAGGAAGAAGAACAACGCATAAGGGAAGTGGGGAGGTAGAAGAAGGGTTGGAGGGTTGGGGGAAGAGCAAAGGAACCAAGAGGCACAGCAACAGAACAAGCTAGAGACCTAGGGGACGGAAAAGAAAAGCGTGAGAGACACTAGAGTGCCTCGCTCTCAGCCCGAAACAGTGCAACTTCCCCTACACAAAAATTGCTGAGTCAAAGATAATATCCCTGAATGTACAGGGCCTGAACTCGCCAATAAAACGTTGGGTGATTCTGGACAGGCTGAAAGCACTGCAGACGGCAATCAGGCTCCTACAGGAGACACACCTCCTCCCTAAAGACAAGAAGAGAATGGCCAATCGAGCCTTCCCACAACCATTTTTTTCCTCAAGTGGTGAGAAGAAAAGGGGGCTAGCTATACTAATTGGGAGGGCTCTAGACTTAAAAAAACTACAAATCCATAAAGATAAAGAGGGCTGGTACTTGGGGCTCAAAGGGTTGATAAAGGGAAAATTGTACACAATCCTAGCCATTTACGCCCCTAATAGTTGCCAGGATGTGTTCATAATGGATCTGCTGGGCAAATTGGGCAGCTGGTGCGAGGGCCAACTGATTGTAGGTGGGTATTTTAACTGCTTCATGGACCCAATGCTGGATAAAACATCCCCCCCCCACAACAACTGACCAGAAAAATAGACAAGCACTGGGTCGCTTCTTCAGAGAATTAGCAGTGATTGAAACTTGGCGATTCTTTCAAGGGGACAAGAGAGAGTACACCCACTATTCAGCCGTCCACCCCGGATACTCCAGGATAGACATGATCTTAGTATCCACAACATTAGTTCTGCAAATAACGGAAGTAGAAATAGGAGTGGAATGTCACTCGGATCACGCTCCAGTCTTAGTGGGTATAGAAATGCTCTTCATGGGAGACCCAGAAAATACGATGCCCAGAGCGATGGCCCAGCTGGAGGAATTCAGACAGGTCTTGGGATTCTCCATAAACTTCTCCAAATCAAAAGCCATGAACATAACAGCAAGGAGAGAAGTGACTGAGATGTTGGAGAGGCCATTCCTGATGAGCTGGGTGGGGGAAACAGTGGAATACTTAGGGATCCACCTTACTAGAGAACCAGTGAAGCTATATCAGGCAAACATAACTCCACTGTGGAAACAGCTACAGGAAGACATGCTCCGATGGGAATCTCAGGAGCTGTCATGGTTCGCCCGCATCACAGATGTCAAAATGACTATCCTCCCTCGTCTGCTCTATGTAATAGGTTCATTACCGGCACCCATACTGCCAGCCAAGATCCGAGAGTTGCAAAATGCAATATTTAAATTTATATGGAACGGTAAGAAACCTAGGATCCAGAAACTAATCCTAATGCGCCCCCCGCTCCTGGGAAGCCTGGCTGTTCCAGAAATGGACAGATACATTTTAGCAGCACAACTAGCACCAATGTTGAGATGGGCAAAACCAGAGAACCACAAGGGATGGTGTAGAATCGAACAATCAGCCTAATCAACTCCCCTAAAACCCTGTTGAGCCTGGGAGAAGAAAACGGAGAGAGCAGGGGTGCGCTATTGGAAATTACGAAATGGTCACTGCAAAGCTGGGACAAAGCCCGGAAAAAGAAACGCATCCCGAGTGGAATGTGCCCATACACGCCGTTGATGCACAACCCAGATTTCATGCCGGGTCTCCAACGAAAGTATTGGGCGGGATGGTCAGGGGCTAAGACCCTGTACCTGAGAGACATGTACAAAGATGGCTCTCCATTACTCTTCACAGACTGTCAGCAGAAAGTCAAAATAGGATAGGAGAAAACAAGTGCTATAGATACACACAAATAAGGTACTGGATAACCCACCCAACGGTAAAGAGAGCGGGCACAAGAACACCATCAGGCCTAGAACTGACCCTGCAGGGGGGCAACATGGCAAAGTGGGTCACCAGACTCTACAGACTGCTCTCCAAGATCAACCAACTGACAATCTCACATACAAAGTGAACTGGGAAAGAGACATGCAAGAGTCGCTAACAGAGGAGGAATGGAACCAAATATGGTGACATGCACACAGCACCTCCAGATGCACCACGATTAAGGAATCAGCTTACAAACTATGCCTCAGATGGTATATGTCCCCGAACTGCATTCATAAAATCACAAAGACATACTCACCAAACTGCTGGAGGTACTGCAGTGAGAAGGGAGACCTATTCCACATGTGGTGGACATGCCCCAAAGCCGTGGCCTACTGGAATGAAATACCAAGCCACATAAAAGACATTTCTGGGGTTGAATTGCTGAGGTCTCCGAAAACAACTCTCTTAGGAGTCTCCATAGAAGGTAAATACGCAATGTCAGGAATGACAGCCACTCTCATTACTCACCTGTTATCAGCAAGAATGACCCACGCACAAAACTGGAAAAACGAAGAGGGCCCGACCTCAGCATGGTGCTGGATCAAGATTTGGGGAGTAATGGCTATGGAGAAGATATGTGGACCCAGTACTGGAAAATATCTAAAATTCTTGTCTGTCTGGAACACATTCCATGAACTGGTGAGAGATGGAGAAGCCCAATTCTTAAAACCCCGCCTTCTCCAGAACACGCATGTCATGACTCCGGGACCCAAGCGTCAGGGAAGGATCTTAAATCTGCTGAACTCTATATTGTAAAGTAGTGGTTAAAGCTGTTGGGGGGAGGGGTAAGAAAGGAGAGGGGGTTTAGGGGAAAGGGGAGAGGGGGGAAAATTGAAAATCTTCGAAGGCAAAGGAAATTTCAACGAACTGAAGGGTATGAACACAAGAAAGATACAGAACTTAATCAATAACTGATGGCAAGTGTTATGTCGTATTTACTTGTATGCCTTAAATCCAAAATAAACTTGCTTTAAAAAAAAGTAGGATGTTAGAAGAGTTAATAGTGACTTCACTATTGATTTTAGGGACACGCGATGACTACTTCATGTTGAAATGCAACTTGCTAATTGCATTCCCTTTCACAAAGGCAGTTTACATCTTTACCAACATCCGGGAAACAGAACCTCGCATACGTGGCCTCTCTGAAGTGATGTTTCCTTGTAACACAGTGGTAAAGCCTGCTACTGCTTTTGCAATCATTACTGTTGCTGCTCTCCTGGTGAATAGGAGACACGCAACTTCGCCGATCAATGTCTCAAAGGAAACAATGGGGAAATAAAGACTTCTTTCACATGCAAGCACTTCATTTACTTCTGGATAAGCGTAAGTAACCTGAGGGTATTCTCACTCCTAAACCCCCTGGATCCTCTTCTCAGGTGGCCATGGAAAGACCATCACTTTTGGATCCCGATCCTTGAGGTGGAGAAGCGAGGGAGGATCCCCTAGGAGGAGGGTCCTTGGAGATTGGGAGTGGGGTACTGTGAGAAACTTGAAGGTGTCTCACCCGCTAGTCCCCAGAGATCTGTCATCCTGGTGGCCAGGACACGGCCATCGCTATTGGATTCAGTTCCTGGGGGTGGACCAGTGGGGGAGGATCACCTGGATGAGGGGTATTCGGGGAGTGTAAGTGGTACACCGAAGGTTGAGACGCAGTACCCCCTTCCACCCCCTTCCATGTAACACCTTTTCCCCATCCTACCCTGTAGGATATTTAGAAGCTCTACCATCCCCACCCCTTTTCCGACACGAACAGACAACGGCCTAACACCAGAGCCGCTTACCTGACATGTCCCAACACGGATCTGCATGGTTTTTCCATCACGGAAAAGTCAGTGACGGAAAAGTTTGCATGAGAAATGTAAGCACCTCAAAAGGTTTTACATTTCCCATGTGAACATACACTTCAAACCACTACATACCCAAACCGCCACGCACACCCACACCACACCCCCACCCATATCCTCAACACACCCCCAACATAACCAAACCCTAATTACCTTTCCTTCACATTGTGTCCCTGCAGCGCCAGTTCGCTTTCACTTCCGTGATCGGGAACCGGCGCCGCAGGGTCCTTTACTTTTTTTTTTTTTACTGGCAGCTGCAGGGGTTTCCCTCATAACCCCCACTCACTATACTGTAAAGTCACAGGGGACACCCCCGCAGCCCCTGTTTCTTTTTTTTTTCTCAGGTGTGCTGCAGGGGTGCCCCCAGCAACACCCCGCTCACTGTACCACACTGTATAGTGAGAGGGGTGTTGCGGGGAACACCCTCGCAGCCCCCATTTTTTTTTCTTTCCCTTTGTCGGGTGTACAGCGGGGGTATACTCCCCAACCCCCGCTCACTATACTATATAGTATGGTGAGCGGGGTGTTGCGGGGGACAACCCCGCAGCCCCCACAGTCTTTTTTTTTTACTTACCTAAAATGCATGCCACCAAAGGTTCCAACTTTTGGTGTTCAATCCTTTGGTGGTATGCATTTTCGAACTTTTGGTAAAGTCAGACCTCTTTTTCGGTCCTTTCACACAGTTCCCCCAACACACAGGTCAGGCAGAGTCAGGCAATTGACAATAACCGCACACATCTGACGGCCCTTTACCTTCCCCACAGGGAACAAAGGTGGAGCACGAGAGCACACTACGAGCAAGGCAGAACGCACGAGAAAACAGCTACACCGGACCGGCAGTTCAAATGGAGGAGAAAGGGGCCGAGACCTGGAGGGTCTACGAAGGGGGAACGGCCCTTGTCCTTTTCAACTCAGACCCGCAAAGCCTCCGAAAGGGAAATCATAAGACCGGGATTCACAGCTGGCGTGTGGAGTAATTGATGTCAACGGTGCACGGGGGCCTCCCGCATTGCTAGCACAGGTGGGGAGTGTCATGACCCTTGCCCCTGGCCCTCACTGGCAAGTCAGCCTTCCAGTTAGGGCCAGGTCAAAGGCCTTAAAACCTCATCCAAGACTCTCTTGGAGTCAGTCGGCGCCAGGCTCATAACCATCATGAAGACCAACATTAGAATGGGACTATTTACTTGGGACAATTTAACTTGGGGGGGTTCAGCCAACATGGAGGCAAACACATAGCTCAGTTACAAGGAACTGAGCTATGCGGTCTAGTCTTTTGGGTGTGGCAGGCCTGGGACTACTTTACCTGGACTACTTTGGGTGTGGCAGGCCTGGGACTATTTTACCTGGACTACTTTACCTGAGACTATTTAAACCGCACCCAAACAGCAGAACGTGCTTTGCGTTATTCTGCTGTGGGCAGCGTAACGCTCACCGTGTCCAGTTCTTTGATGCCAGTTTACCTGAAACCAAGGACCTGCAGAGAGAGAAAGAACACTACGAAACTTACCTGGAACAGTATCCTGTCTTCAATCCATCGCTGACTTCAGTTCCACTCACCTGAAGGTACGAACTCCATCATCCGGCACCGCATGCATCCTGGAATACCATAACCTGGAAAGAGGAGAAAGAAAGACAGCATTAGTAAGCGTTTACTCACGTTTCCTCCCGAATGAAGAAAGCCACACAATTCTTACCTGGGTAGTCATCTGCTGGTCAGTATCATTGCTGGAACATTACGGCGCTCGGCGAGGAACATCGCAGCCTGCAAGGAGAGAAAAGACACAGGTTAGCAATATAAAAGGCCAAACAGCGCAATGCATCGCACATTACTCACCGGACAGCATCGCGCACACCGCACTTTGGCCTACCGGACCATGCTCATCTTCAAACTGCATGACAACACCAAAATACCTTTCCATACCTAAAAGGAAAGAAGCAAGACATTATTATTCGAACTAAGAGGAACATAAGAACTGCATATAAAGACTGTAAAGCAGCAAACCTACGGAGTCGCAGCAGGCCTGGATTCCCACAGGGAGGCTTGCACCAGTGAAGTAACTTGGTCGCTGCTCGCCCACCACATCTACGCGCCCCTGCCACGAGGAGTAGGACGGAGGATCCACCTTTTACGATATTAAGACCCATCTTTAACTAGGGGCCTTACCAAGAGACCTGGAGAGGGTTCGAGAGTGCAAATCATCCAACCAGGGCTGGGTGGCATCCCCGTGAATACCAGGTGAGCGTAACAGGAGGCATACTGGCTACCACGGTACCGTCCTTGACTCCAGAAGCAAGACAAGCCAAGGGGTTCAGTTCAGCTGGTGAGTCGGAGGAAGCTGATAGCAAACCGAATTGTGTTTGAGCCCAAGGTTGCAAATGGCAACATTATATGAACGCAAGGAACCTGGGAACAAAATAATTGTGTGTGTCTGAACTTTGGGAAAAGCCCAGACAAGGGCCAGCTGCAGAACTATCAGGAGACACAGAAGTGCTCATTCAAAGTACTCTCACTGGCCCCTATTGTTTTGTGTTGAAACTGCAAGTACCAAAAGGCCCTAGGAAAGGGAGGCATGAGGTGTTAGAGTGGTCCTACAAGGGTCCCGTGAAATCCCTTGTACAATTGAAAGTCTCTGACCCATTGCCAAGAGACATCTATGAAAAGGGAAACCACGCTTTCTGATGAGATGAAGCAAATCATGAACTGTGTTAGAAATCCATGAACTGTGTTAAAGATGGCTGTGTGAACCCGACGGAGGAATGCCAAAGGATAAGTTAAGAGGAGTAAATCCTGCATCGGGATAGTATTGATATTCAGAGTGAAAGGCCGTAGTGAACCAGTCAGAGGGAGGTCCATGTTGCAAGATGGAACGTTTGTTAAGAAGGATCCGAGCCCAGCAGAGGGAGACCCTAGGGGCGAAGAGCAATCACCCAACATGCAAGATCACCGAAGGAACCTTTGTCTGTTTGTTGTTTTAATCCAGCAGGACTTCTAAGGCAAGAGACTTTGTGGAAAGACACTTGGGCCCTGAAGGTTCTGATATCGTTGATTGGAGTTGGGAGCCTCGTGCTGCAGAGGCCCAGGAGTGTGCTGTGCTCAATAGTACCGCCTTGTGCCGTGCTTAAAAAGTGAGGAAGGGAGACCCAGCCATACCATCCTGACTTATCATTTTGTGAACACTTCTTTCTTTTCTGGTGAACATTATCCCACACTCTTTTGTAACTTAGTGTTAAGGATTGGCAATAGGTTTTTTAGTACAGGACCTTTTCATTTGACAAGATGCTACTAGGACTGCCTTATTATTATTTCATGGTTGTAGCTTGCTCCCATTTTAGCTTTAGGTTTAGATTAGGTGTTTTTCTCATCCATGCATACAGTTTAATAAACACCCTTGAACTGTGATCAATTATGTCTCTCTTTACTGTTGCCACCATGAGTTCCTTACAGTACCCTAAATATGAACAACTTAACCCTCCCCCAACATTCATGGGTTGCTAGAAGACCTCTCCCCTCATTTCCACACATTTAACATTTGAAAGTTCTGGGACGAGGAAGAGAAGACTAAGAGTAATGAACACTACACCTTCATTTTACCACTCTGGTATATACACGAGGAAGATGCCTGCCAAGTATGGTGAGAGTCAGGCATGTCCCCTTAAATATGGTCAGGCAAGACTAACTAGGCATCCATACCTGCAGCCTGTCAAGGGACTACATGTGTAAAAAGAGAGACCAGTGAATAGAGAAAGTGAACAGCAGGGAGGCCTATGCATAGCTCTCAACTCACCCGCTTTTGGCGGGTGTCACCCGCCTTGCAAAGGGCTGACTCACCCGCCAAGCCTCCTGCACGCCCATTCTTTCCAATGGGCGTCTCACCCGCCAAAAACAAAATCGGGTGATTTCACCCGCCTTTGCGAGACAAATGGTTGAGAGGTATGCCTATGTTAGAGAGACCAGGGGACCCTCTCTATGAGGAGGCAGCTGTGGTGGGACCTGAAGTGTGACCAGGACGCCGGCCGATATGCCTGATGTGTGGGAGCCTCTCTGATGGAGACTAAGCAGATGGGAGCTACCAACGAGCAAAAGAAAGAGAAAGGACGTTGTCCGTGTCCTCCCTGGAGAAACAAAGTCGCTGGCGCTTGCAGAAGTCAACCTGGCATGTGAGCCGGGCTCGCAGAGGTCGGAGTGCCACCCGGGAAGTCAGAAGAAGCAGCAAGAGCTGCCAGAGCAAGACGCTGTTGACCTGTGAGTGTTGGGGAAAGACACTCTGAAGCCAGGAATCTCCGGACAGGCTGCGTACAACTAATGAAGCGCCGTATGTATGAAAGCTTCAAAGCAAGATGAGTTACATACTGAATGCTGAACTGAGTGGGAGATTTACATTAGCGCTAAACTAAACATAATGAATATCAAAGTGAATGGAAGTTAAAAACAACACTTAAACTATACCTATTGAATACCGAACTGAGCAGAGGTTTTAACCAATGTGAAATAATGCATATGGAACGCCAAACTGAATTGAAGTTTGAAACAGTGCTAAACCACGCAGATTGAATACCGAATTGACTGAAAACATGAAATAAAAGCCCATATTGAAATTTAAGCTGAAATATGAATTTTACATGCAAAGCAAAAAGCTAATAAAGGCTAAAAGGGAAAATACCCATAAGAAAGCAACCTATGGGGAAGAAGTGAACTTTTGTGAAATGTATGCAGTGCAGCAAGGCCAAAGACTGGCAATAGTTGTATGACACCTTGTGGCAAAGCCAAGAGGCTAATAAGGAGAGGCCAGAGAAGTGTAAATACTGCACAGAAAGCCAGAAGGCTAACAGGGAAAAACTAAGGGAATGTGATTGTGTACACAGGGGTCCTGGTTGCAGAACCTGTGATGGGTGGACCGTGTGGTTGGACAACTGCGCTTAGACCAGTGAGCCCTACATTGTGAAAGATGAAGGCACTGTGAAATCAACCAAGAAAGAGCACTGCGATTGAGCTGGTGGCAGAAACCAGAAGAAGGATCATGTTGACCGGGAGTAAAGTTGAATCACATTGGTGGCTACGTTGAAGTCTTGGGTAAGGGAAAGGCAGGACCTCAAGACCCTTCTTGTGTGAAGTTTGTTAATTTGACCTTGGGGAAGGAGCCCTGAGGAGTTTGCAGAACTTTGTTTGAACTTGAGGAAGGGGAGCTGAGGAATACGCTGAGAGCTGAGAAAAGCTCAGAACTTTGTGTTAAACACCGTTTCTTTGACTATTGATATACCTACACTGTTTAGCTTTAGTTGTGAGGACAAGTATTAGTTTTGGACACAGACAGACTTTTCATTTGAACTCTTTGACTCCGACTTTCCTTAGTTTCTTTCAAGTAGAGAAATCCCACATTAACATAGGGCAAGTTAGGCCTTCTACCATCCTGATATTTAAGTAAATATACATCTTTTGTTTGAAATGTAAGTCTGTTGTCTGTGTCTTGCTTCATGATGCCTTCACAGTGTGTGATACATTTCCACTTTATCAGATAGCACTTCCCACAGCTACAAAGACTTTCATTTGCTTTACCTTCAGCGCAAATTAAGTTCAGCTGGTTACCGTTACCAGTGTGAGAAACCAGAAGGTGTCTCACCCACTAGTCCCCAGGACTCTGTCATTCAGGTGGCCAGGACATGGCCATCGCTGTTGGATTCAGTTCCTGTGGGTGACCCAATGCGGGAGGATCACCTGGGAAGGGGGTCTTCGGGGAGTGGGAGTGGGACGCCGGATGGAGAGACGCGGTACCCCCTTCCTTGTAACACCTTTACAAATATTTAGGATTTTTAGGAACTCTACCCCCCATTTTTTTAATTTGTTTTTACTTTTATACATTTTTTTATCACAAAGGTGTCAATTACAATAATGCAGGAATTTAAAAACAATCATTATTAAAGCACCAATAATTGGATTAGTTAATGAAAACAAAATCAACAAATGCCATACAAGTTGGCAATGCAACTACAGAGCACACTTTCTAAGCTTGAAAGTTTATTTTCAACTTGTCACACTCCATTTCATCTTGTAAAATGCAAAGTTCAGCAATTGTTTCATTCTCAAGACAGGATATTCTGCCAGAAATTACCTAGATACAGTGAAATAAAACATTACCTTGAACTAGAAATGCATCATTGTTCTGAAACCAGACCATAAGAAAATTGATAACCAACATAAACAAATAGAGTAGAATACACAACACAAATATCAAACGACAACCAACTTTTCACATTACAAATAAGGAACCCGGATACTCCATTTGGAATCTTGCATTAGCACACAGATAAAGTGATCAAAGGCGACTGGTTGAAAAGACTGAATGCAGAAGACTAGCTCTGTTATCTCTCAAGTAAAATATGTGCAATTTTAGGATACTTCAAAAATATTTCTTCTGAATTTTACATTCTAAAAGCATTCCGCAATAAGGTTTCAGATGGCCCCACCAGCAACATGAACCAGTTTGTGGCAATTTTTTGGCAGCCTTTTCTTTATAGATAATATAACTGAAATAGTCTTTGTACCCAATTTATACGAATCTCCAAACAATGCTGCAACAGCCATTTTCAATTGTACTAAAACATCACTTAGGTGGGTGGAAAGAGTTTGCGGCTGTACGAAATAATTTGATGCAGGGCAATTCAGGAAGCCATACCCAAAATAATGGGGCATGGAAAGCTTACAATTCCAGGCCGGATTCATGTTGAAGTTCGCTGAATTTGTGAAATTTGTGCAAACAACTGTTCCATCAAACAGAAGCTACAATATTTGGTAAAGGTGCTCACACAAAATGCTTAAAAAAAACTTCATAAATAAAAACCCAAGTTCGTCATAGCAACAGAGGGGAGAAAAAGAAAAGCTGAGGCCAAAATCGTTGCTTCATCAGATGTCTAAGCATCACATGGAAAGTCAAAAACTGAACACATAAGTAATGCAACACACCAAATGCTTTATAGGAGGACAAAGGTTCTAAAGCCGGACTGTCAAACTAACCTGGAACATCACTTATCCCCACATACCATGAAGTGGGGATGCTAAAAGCTTTAACTCAAAATCATGTGAAAACATTTTCAGAGTAACCGCTTTAGTGCTGAATCAGTTGCCATACACCTAGGATTTCTGCAAAGAAAGGAACTAGATGCTAGAGCATCGCAGGCCACATGATAAAGCTCTACATTTCACCATGGCCACAGTCGATTTGGTTTTGCAGTGGGATCAGTGCTGTAGAGATTTTGGGTTTACTAGACTTCCAGCCAGTTGACCATTATCCTTTGAGAAACCCGCCATGAATGCTGTAACAGAGTTAAACTTGGAGCTTGAAAGTAGTTGACTTTGTAAACATCCAAAGAGTTTTAAACAGGAAGGAGACAATTAAAAAGTAACAAATCTCTTCCAAACCATTCAGCAATATTTTAGATGACAAAACGTAGGAAAATACAGTGCAAAAGAAGTTTCAAAATGAAACAAAATATCACTATCAATATATACATATTTGTTTGTAAAGGACAAAAATAGTAAGTAACATCTTAAAATAAATGCGAAAAGGTGCAACACATTCCACAGCACCAAAACTATGCTTCTTAAAAGCTGTGCACAAAGTCACAGTGAAGTCTATTTGTGCCTTCTGTATTGCAGGCTCCTTTGTAGCAGTGCAAGTTACCAATGTTTCTCTGTGAAACTGGATAGTGTGCCTGATAAAGCTGGGTGTCAAAATAGTTTATTGCTTAACAATGACTCCCATGTGGTGCGGAAAAGGAAGTGTGTCCAGTGATGTGACACCTCGCTCTCCAGGGTAGACCGCCATCTCCTCACTGTACAGTTTCTAGCACCAGACTTCAGGCAGAAGTTTGGCTGTCCTTGAGCTTGGTGTATCACACGACTCATTAAGGCTGGATGCGGATGAATGGGAAAAAAAGAAGGAAAAGGGTCCTGTTGCGGTCCTGCCACATTCCACTGTGATAAATGCTCTACCCCCCATTTTACAACACAAACACTTTATCACAGACAGCCCACTATAAGGGAAAACAGATGAACACCCGAGCTGTGTACCTGACATGTCCCAATACTATGGTCAGGTGTGGTGAGACAATTATCGACAATAACGCACACCTGACTTCTATTACACTTCCCAAAATGGATAAAAGGCAGAGCACAGGAGCACACGCTGATTGAGGCAAAGCACATGAGGAAACCGCAGTTTTGAGACGGCGGCTGAGCAAGAGGGGAAAGTACGCAAAACCAAAGGGGATTGCAAGGAGGCAAATTCCCATGATCTTTTCAACAAGAAACCATTACTTTCCAGAGACCTTGATCAGTGCATCAGTGATCAAGGTGGGGGGAATCACCTGTCGCCATGGTACCGTCCTTGGCTCCAACAACAAAGCAGCATCAGTGAAGTCAACAAAGCCAGTGATTTGGGGATACCGATACAAGACTGGTCTGTGTTGAAGCCAAGGTTACAAGTAGCAACATTGTTTGGTGAGCGCTGGAAGGAGCATTGTTAAAACGCGTGTGATAAGAGACGCAAGTGAGGTTAAACTGCTGATGAGTGATTGAACTTTAAAGCAAGCTACAATACCTTTAACAGAGTGGTCTGGCACATGTGGGTGCTCAATCGAAGGTCTCTGTAATGTATCCAGCTGAGAAGTAATAACAGTAGATAAATTTGGTCTGAGCCTGGCGGAGAGAGACCAATTGAAAGAGAACGAATAAATGTGAATCAAAGTTGTCCTGCGACGGGTCAAGCAAAATCCCACGCACAGTCGATAGTTTTCGGTTTTGATGAAATAGTTCTCTATTTCTCTATTTGGAAAAGCATGTGAATTTGGTCTGAGCCCGGCAGAGAGAGACCAATTAAAGGTTTTGTGTTAAAGTGGGTCTGAGCCCAGCAGAGTCGGACCTGGGGTGAACAGAAAATCACCCAAGAATTTGTACATGTGAAATCCTACAAAGAAAGGAACTTTGATGGTTGCTGTGTTGCATCATGCCCTCTGAAATAGGAGACTTTGATTGCCAAAGAGACTTCGGCACATAATGCCCTGATGTTGAAGATTTGAACTGCATCCTCGTGCTAGAGAAGCCAGAGACTGTGCTAAACTATAGTGTGCCACCTTGTCCTGTGCTGAAAACGCGGACAAGGGAAGCCAACGGCTTGAATATCCTGACATATAATTTCTTGAAACACTTTTCTTTTGCATATACATTTTTTGCCACACTATTTGTACTTAGAAGTAAGGATTGGCAATAGGTTTATTAGTATAGGCCCTTTATTTTGACAAGACACCACTAGGACTGCGTTATTATTATCCGATGGTCGTAGCTTGCTCCCATGTTTAAATTTAGGATTAGATGGATGTTTTACAAACCCAATTGAAGTTCCAATAAACACCCTTGAACTGTGGTCACTTGTGTCTGTCTTACTGTTTGATACCATGCCTTCCTTACACCGGCAAGGAGTTTCTGCTGCTCTGGAGTTCGGTGTCTCGACTTACCGACTTCTTTTCCTCTGCTACTGCTACTAAAGGCACTCTCAGGATCCACACCCATTTTCAACACAGGTGTTTTGGATCGGGCCTCTTTAATAGAGTTTCCCTCTCTTCAGCTTCTCTCTGCTTGCTTCTGCACACAGGCCTCGGGTAAAATACAGGACTTCAGCTCTGCATTAACGAGAATAAGGGGCACCTGGAAAGATTGCCAGCTTTCTCCAGTCTCTTCCAATGCAGCCAAAGCCAGACAGGGTTTGTGAGCACAAGAACAACTCAGTGCCTGCAGGTTGTTGTGTATACATTCAGTCTCAGAATGATATGAACTGAGAATCCAACCAAGGCCACTACTGTGAGATTAAAGCTGGCTGATAGATGAGACCCATTGGAACATGCAAGCCACCCCAAAACACTTACTTTTAAACATGAGGCCTAGTGAATGCGAAAAGTGGGCCTCACTCAACACTAACAAAACAAGAAGGTACCCAGGTGAAGAAAAGTGTGCTTTACAACTTAATACTGCTGAATGTGCCCAATGGATTCCAAAAGACATGTTTTGCTGCATATGCTAATTTCATGCAAAATAGGAAAAGGCACATTTTGACTAAGAAAAACAAACAGCAGCATGATACATGAGACTGCCATACATTAAAATGTGGTGCATTTGAAAATATAAAGTAATAGTGACTTATATCTAAAAGCAGAGCCAACTGACATATTTCATTTCATACAAACAGAAACACTAACATTCCGAACACACAAACTGACATTATTTAAATGGTAAGGCCTACTTGATTTTAAAATGGACACTGATTTTCCATGTTAAACTGCAGCGCATGGGTGGACAATTCAGAATAAGCACTCACGTCTTTTCAACCGTTAGATTAAGGAAATATATTTACCTATGAAAAGAAGGCCCAAATGCAATGTATAGAAATGAAATTTATAACATGTAAAACAGTTTTCTTGATTTAAAAAGACACTGCTTTCAGCTTGCAAATGTGATTGTAGTTTGATTGTGCAGTACCCCATGTAACTGCTGGACAGTGTATCTGGATCTTTGTCCCCAGAGACCTTTGGGACGATGCATACCAGGAATGCAGGTCTGTTTCAGCAAAATGCTAGGAAATAGAATTTTGAAAATCCAATACATGCAAGGGGTCAGATAAAGGAATACTGGATTGACCTTTTAAACTACTTTTGCAATCCCAATAAACCGTGCCTCAGCTTCAAACATGCCTAATGGACTAAATTGCTGACCTAGAATAACATGGAGCCAAGCAGATGTCCAGGTCATGTGACTTTGAAGAAACGAAACTGCCTGGGTTTCTGAAATGTGAAACTGAAGACCTCTATATTAATGTATTGCTATGGAATAACATGAGATTCAATTTCCTTGATAAAAAGAGAATCGTGTGTCCCATTAGGCTCATCCAGGGATCATATTAAAGCTCACAAAAGCCTGTCAGTTCTATGTAAACATCAATACCATGCAATGTGTGTAATTTGGGATACAGATAAAATTTGGGATTGTGACACTCCGATAAATGACAGCAATCCAAAACTTGGTGAGCTGATAAAGTAAAATGAATGTGTGTTTTGTGAAGTTTGATATTCATAACTGTTTGAGTGTATGAATTAACTGCAAACAATAATAACTCACTCCAGGAAGGGCATGCCACGGTCAAAGTAGTGTCCCCAGACCCGGCATAAATCGTTGAATCAGAAAATACATATTTTATGGTGGTTATCTGTAAATTGAAGAAAGTTGTCATGATGTGACTTTCTGAGAAAGAAAATTGCAACTTTAAATGTCATTTTAAAAAGATGCATTTCTGTCCTTCCCTCATTATCCATATTCTGGACCTCCTAAAATCCTTGGCCTATCAGCTGGCAGAGGCCGGACTAGAGAGGTGGGGGATAAAATGAATGGCCAATCCAATACATGGGAATATTCATAATGTGGATGTGTCATAAGTACTATACAATCGCATTTCCCTGACCCATTACCCGGACTAAAGAAAAAGGGACTGAGAGAGAGAGATAGAGAGAGAGAGAGAGAAAGAGAGAAAGAGAGAGAGAGAGAGAGAGAGAAAGAGAGAAAGAGAGAAAGAGAGAGAGAGAGAGAGAGAGAGAAAGAGAGAAAGAGAGAGAGAGAGGGAGAGAGAGAGAGACACAGAAACACAGAGAGAAAGAAGGAGAAACTAAAGGAGACTTGTGCATGTAAAACTGGGAGCCCTGTCTGTGGGAGACAGACTCCAAACCTGACTGGGCCCTGATGAAAAATAGCTGAGCTATCCATGCCTGTGGTGTGAGCTGACTCCTATCTGCCCGCCCGCCCCCTAAAGCTATCAAATGTGTGGGGTTACTACTTGCCTTAATCCTTTCCCTTAAACTGTGGACAGGGTGGAAAACTGTGTAGACCCTTAGCCCATTTGATTAAAAATAATTAATTAATTCCCAGATTGAAAAGATAACAGGATGATTCTTGTTAAAGTTTGAAATGAACAAATCTCATTTCCAGTGTGTTCTAGTCACTATAGCTGATAAAGCAATCGGGTTGCCCTATTTTCCAGAAACCACTAACTTCCAGCCAGTGGGTGGCTTGTGTTATTGCGGTGTAGCTATTATTAATTTTGTAAATTTAAATAAATAGATATGACCTTCTTCTATACACCGGACTGGTTCCTTGCTTATTGGTGGCACAGGGGGAGGAAGCGGAGTGGTATTAGACAGGTTGGAAACCTGACCAAGTCTGAATATCTTAAGCGTTTTACTGTGTAACACTTTGATCAGGGAGGGAAGGAACTACCCGAGTTGAGATTGGCTGTCCAATAAATCGTTACAAAGTGGGGGCTTGTGCTGGGAATTGGTTGGGCTTTTCACTTGTGACATTTGCATTAGCAGTAGACTCCTCATTCAGGTGTTCTTGCATTACAGTGGATGGAATGGTGTGTTTGCATTGTTAAGGTGCCACTCAGACCTGAACCCTGGGTTCCAGGGAGGTGTATACGGAAAACGTAAGTTTGAACAGTATTGATTTTTATTTGTCATTGTGAGTGGAAACTAAGCAAGAACAGGGTGAGAGTATGCCCCTGCATAGAGAGGTTGCAGAATACATTTTAAAATGAGCACCATAGAAATAAATGTTGGCAGGAAGCACCTCCTATCCAAATTAGTTAATAAAGGTGAATGGTTGGAGGGAGAAAATGAAATGTGGCAAGCCAAAATGATGCAGGAGGTTACCTCTGTAAATGCTGACATGTGGCAGGATACTGGTCTGTTACATCAAGCTCTAACAGACTTTTATATGACACAAACTACTAGAGATGAGCAGACTAAAATGGCTCAGCTCACAGCTTATATGTACTTTCATTTGCTGATAGTGGAAGAACAACATCAAAACAGTGTGGCCTGTGTGCAGAATCAGACTGTGGTGTTGAATGAAGCCCAGCAGGAACTCAAGCAATGAGAAGATAAAGCACAACCCACATTTTAGAGTTAAAACAAGAAAGCATAATTGAGCAACTCAAAAATGAGTTAAAAACACAGCAACAAGTGTGTAGAGCGTGAAATGCATTTTTCTGCACTGCAAGATGAGCATAAAGAGTGTATAGAAAATCTGAACACACTGCAATACAAGCTAAATGATCAGGCTAGTCATAATAGAGTTTTATTGGAGGACATTATGGCCTTCCAATTACAAATAAAACAATTGAAAACTGAAAATAGTCAGTTAATTATAAAAGGGACTGAGTCCCAAAGTGATTTTGATCAGATGCACCAAGATATGAACACCTTGAAACAACAGAAAAAGCAGCTGAGGGAGGGAAAAGATCTGTTAAACCAAAATAATAGTGCCCTGTCTCAGGTGGTGCATCAGTTGAAGATGGATGCAGAGAAGAGTGAGTCAGGTTCTCAGTAACTGACTGGCATTAGGCAAGAAAATGCAGAATTAATGGAGCATGTGAGGCAAGCAGAGGCTGGCCTACAGCGGGCAGCACAATGAATAAATGTGCAAGAGGAAGAGATTAGTCTCTTGAAAATAAAACACTCAGAATATGTGCGCATAATTCAGGCCTCACAAAATGAAAATGAGTCAAATCGCAAAGAAATCAAGGGAGAACAAGATCAATTGATGGCTCAAAGGAAAGTGCTTGAAGCCAATCAAGAACTTGTGTCAGAATTAAAAACGCAGGTCTCTGCCTCCCAGCAAGAGATAGGGACTGAGGGAAACAGGTGAGAGAGGTTGACAGATGAAATAGAAAGATACAAACAGGCTTTGAGGCACTCTGACCAATCAGGGTATGGAAAAACACCCTCCATTCAAGGAGCGGTGACCTCTCTACCAGGGTTCTCACATCAGTTAACCACCACTTCATATGTCCAGAGTGCAGCTTACCTCATGCATATCACTTATCAAGAACAGGGAAACATGACACAGCTGGAATAGCCCAGGCCTAGTCAAACTGAGCCAGAAGGCCAGTCCTTATCAGATATTGATGAATATTCATCTCTAATGCACAGAAGGAAAGGTGGCCAGACCAGTGGGTCCTTGGAAATGAAATATATCCATGTGAGTACCTCTGAATATTCCTATGATGAAAAGATCAGGGAGTTGGACAGGCAGAAAATGAAACTACAAAGGGACCCCTTTGTCCACTTTTCAGAAAGAGAAAAGCCAGAATTTCGGTCTAGAAAAAGCATCTTAAAAACCTCCACACATTCAGCTACATGGAGGGATTTCCCCAACATATCTGGAAGGAGGAATGAGGAGAATGAACACTATCCTGCACCAGAGGGTGACCGCAGGGGAATTGACCTTGAGAATCCATGGCAACACAGGAGAGAGGAGTCCAGACCCTGTAATTCTGGGAGGCTTTCCCAGTCTCATAGAAGTAGGGAGTGCCTAGAGGACAGGGAATGGACTACAAACAGTAGCAGCTTGGAGTCAGAAGGTGAGTGGACTCAGGTGCAGTGGAAAAAGAAGGCTGCCAAACAGAAGAAAGGTTTGGTGAAAGACCCAATCCGACAGATAAAGGCCATAAAGCACTTCATGACTCCCTACCACAAGAATGCAAAATATTCGGTATGGGAGGATTCAGAGCTTTATGAGAATTGTATGGGGTTTTTCAAGTGGACATTCTCCCCCGAATACTCCAGCTTCTTTGCCGGGCTGGAGGATCAAGGTCACTATAAATGGTCCACATATAATCCAACATCTTGAAACATTGTTCTACTCACAGAAACCCACAGGAGGCCTGCAAACCGGCATATAGCCTGCAATGTGGGGAAGATCAGGTGCCTAGAGAGTTTGTGCAGGATTTGAAATGAGCATTGGCCCAGACCTCTAGGCGGGTGACTATCAATAGTAGGGAGTTTGTGACTACTTACTTCGATGTACTCCCTAAATACATTATGACTCAGTTGGTGCAAGACTTCCATGAGCATAGGACCATGGATTGGGTGATTCAACAGGCCACCAGGATCTATGAAGTCCAAAAGCCCTCTGAAAGTAAAAATCCAACACTCCTGCTGCTGCGAAGGTGCCAGAGGTGAAAATACCCCTCCATTGGACTTGTAGACAGGTGTTAAAACTTTGCTCCCCTTCCCCTAACTCCTCCTCACCTGTTTCTTCTAGTATCTCCTCCAACATTGCTGCTTCCTTTTTCTTCTTAGTCCTTGTGATTTCTTCTTCTGACGTTAGTAGGGACGCGCTCCCTCGGCGGCCACCTTGATCTGGATTGAATACAGATCTTGGGGATCCCCGAGGAGCACGCCCTTCGTGTAGGGAAAAAGCCCAAAGGCAAAAAACCCTGATAGGTGTTTACAGTCCGTCTTCAAATGTGGTGAGTAGTTGGTAGTACATCAAAAAGGAGCACTTCCGCTTTAAGAATCGATGACTGGAAGAATCAACACTGGAGGCAGTAATCCAAATAGTCCTGGAGGTAGGATTACAGGCGAGTGTCCAACATAACTGACGGACTCCAGGTAGTCTCACAAAACAGCAGGTACCGGAACACCGGTAAGGGAAGAAGGAGGTAAGAATATGGACGGTACGAAGAGGAAACTTTCCGAAGCCAGTACAGGTAAGGCGATAGTAATTAATTAGATGGTTTACAGAATGAGATAATCCAGATAGCAAGAACGGAGAGGAGAAGAGATGGAACTAAGTAGAAAGACTCACAGTACTGAGGAAGGTAGTAATAGAACAGGGCGAGAAAGGCTAAATGAGATAGCCGAGGTAGACACGTACACAGAGATAGCGTTAGCCACAAAGATGGATAACGCTACGTGCATGAAAGAATAGTGAAAAGAAACACCTGTTACCTTACCTGAAAAGCTGTAAGTACCTAACATGAGGAAAATTAGGAAGAATTAATATATTTTATTTATTTTTTACATTTATATAGCGCACAGACAGCCCAGGGGCATTATGGCGCTGATACTTGCAGCAAACTTAGTTACATATGCATAAATTACAACATTGGAGCGCAGAGATGTAGTACATGTTATACATACGAGCATGGTTAGCAAATCCATCATGGCAGGGGTGTGGTGATCAGGCGAAGAAGGTGGTTTTCAAGGTTTTGCGGAAGGCGGTGAGTGAGGGTTCAGCTCGCAGGGCAGTGGGGAGGGCATTCCAGTGCAGGGTGGCTAGGTAGGGGAAGCTGGCACCACCTGCTCTTGCTCTTTTTACCATGGGTACGGTGAGAAGGTTAGCATAGGGGGTCCTAGTTGGTCTTGAGGATGAGGCCAGGTGGGTCCTTTGTGATAGGTATTCTGGTGTGGCGAGGTGAATGCATTTGTGGGTGAGCGGCAGGGCTTTGAAGATGATCCTCTGTTTTATGGGCAGCCAGTGGGAGGCTCTTCTGGCGGTAGTGATGTGATCTCTTTTGGAAAAGCCTTGTGCTGAACATAAGGCATTGTTTTGAATAACTTGCAGTTTCTCAAGATTTTTTGTGGAGGTCCCTAGGAAGAGAACATTGCAGTAGTCCAACCGTGATCCAGTAATTGCTCTTGCTATATTGGTGCAGGTGTCATTGGAAAGGTAGGGTCTGACTGCGTTGAGGAGTTTGGCATGGTAGGCAGCTGAGGAGGCAATGGAATTCACTTGTCTGGTCATGGACAGACCTGAATCCAGGTAAACGCCTGAGGTTTTTACTGCCCTAGACACTGGGATTTTGATGGAATCAATGATGAAGTGACTAAACTGGGCGTCAGGTTTTTTTAGAGTGTCGGGGGTTCCTACAAGCAGGAGGTCAGTTTTGTCTGAGTTGAGACAGACACTGTTAGCCGCCATCCAGGTTTGGATGGTGTTGTAGATGAAGTTAAGGGTCTTGGAGTCAGTGTCATAGTTGCCTGCCAGAGTGAGGAGGATCTGCGTATCATCCGCGTAGTTAGTGTAGGAGATCCCCATGGCGTCAAGGATGAGGAAGAGGGGGCGGGTGAAAATATTGTAGAGGGTGGGAGAGAGGCATGAGCCTTGTGGAATCCCACATAGCATGATGGTGGGTGAGGCAGTAGCGAGATCAGAGAAAACCTGCATGGTTCTTCCTTGTAGGAATGAAGTGATCCAGGCACTAGCATGGGCTGAAAAATTTGCAGTGGAGGTCAGGTGATGGCATAGGACGTCGTGTTCAAAAAGGTCGAACGCAGCCGAGAGATCGAGGAGAAGAAGCAGGACGGGTTTGCCTAGGTCTCTTGCATCATCCATCTGGTTTTTAAGGTCAAGTAGGGCAGTCTCGGTTCCGTGTTTGGGGCGGAAACTGGATTGTCTCAGACCTAGGAGTTTATTCTCTTCGAGGAATTGTTGGACCTGCAGGTAAGCTGCTTTGTCTAGAATTTTCAGAAGGAAGGGGACAGTGGTGATGGACCTATAGTTGTTGGGTGAGGTGGGGTCGAGTGTAGGTTTTTTTATGAGAGGCCTGACCCACGCTTCCTTGAGGGATGAAGGTACTTTCCCTGTGGTGAAGGAGGCGTTGACAAAGGCTGTGAGAAATGGGGCGAGGAACTCTGCGCAGTCTTTGATAATGGTGGCGGGGCAGGGGTCTCCTTTGCAGTTGGAGGGTTTGATGCCTTTCATTAAGTTAATGATGTCTTTCTCCTGCATGGTTTTGAAGGAGAAGGTGGGGGAGGCATCTGAGGTGTGAGGGGGCGGGGTGGGGGGGCTAGGGAGAGAGAGTCTGGAGTTCATAATTTTGGCTTGAATTAGGTCCAGGTTATTACGCATGGCTGTTTGAATGCCATCACACCAGGCCTTATCTTTAGAGAAGTTTTGGGGGGCGGGGGTAGGGGTTTCAAGTTCCCTGAATATGGAGAACATTTCCTTCATGTTGGAGTTTGCTTCGGTAATTCTGGCTTCAAATGATTTGGCTTTGGCTTGGATGATGGCTTTTTTATACTCCTTGGACCGGTTTTTGAAGTCAAGTTTGTCTTTGTCATCTTGGGAGGTTTGCCAACGTGCAAGAGCAGAGCGTTTGTCCGTCCGGAGTTTGAGGAGGTCGGGGGTGAACCAAGAGTTGGTATGGCTCGTGGGCTTGGCTTTCTGAGGTTTGAGGGGAGCAATGGTGTTGATTGCTGCCGATATAGCATTGTTGTAATTTTGTGCTAGGGCTTCTGGGTCGTTGTAGAAGGGAGGCCTGAAGGCAGGTCCCTGTAGGAATGGTAGGAGTCTTTCTTTGGTGAGAAGGCGGGTGCTTCTAGTGAGGGCAGGTGGCAGGAGTTGAGGATGGTGGGGTGGGGGGCTGGTGGTTGGGTTTGTCGAAGGTTATGATGTGGTGGTCCGACCATGGGGTGGGGGAGTTGCCTGTGATTGTGAGGGGGCAGTTGTGCTGTGCAATCCAGTCAAGTGTCGTCCCTAAGGAGTGGGTGGGGTCAGTGACAGTGTTAGTGAAGCCTAGAGTTTCAAGGGCTGAGTTGAATGATTTAGAAGCAAGGTCTTTGGGGAGGGTGCTGATGAGCGCGATACAAAATGGCTGCCTAGAGCGCGAGCTCCGTTCCGACAAATATCCTTAATAAAACGATCCTAACTTGGAGCACCCCGCGGATGATTTTGAAGAGTGGAGGCTGCAGCGGAACAATCCTGCATTCAACGGCAGAAATCCGGAAGAAAAATGCTGTTGTAGGACGGAAGTAGAGCGCATGCAACTGTTGGCGGGGAGAGTGGATATCGGATATTGGAAGTAACCGCAGACGCTCTAGCCGGCAGACCATAGAGGTCCGGCGATCCGACACCAACAAGCGAGTGAACCGAAGGACGCTTCATACAAGCTGAGACGACCGACGTGTCTGTGGTGGGAAGGAGAACAGCGAAGGTGCGGCAGGAACGGGAGAGGAGTGTGGACGGCACATTAACCCTGTGAGACGGTCAAGCGGCACGTACCAAAACCGACATTAAGCCACGTGTTGTGAGTGCTGCGAGGAGGAGGCGGTGCTGAATAGACTGACTACGAGGACAGCACTAATGCCTGATAAACCGACAAAAGGAGCTGGGGCTAGGAATGGACTTGTTCACCAACAGCCGAGGGACGGACTCGATGGCAGAAACATCCACTGCCCCTAACGTCGGAACTGAAGTTGTAAGTGAGGTCGACAAGCTAACCACGATTGTACAAAATGGCTTCCTTGCGATAAATGTGAAACTGGATGACATTGTCTCAACTATTGGGTCCTTGAAGGCAAGAGTGGATAAAGAAAGCTCCAGAATAACAGAAGCCGAAGGCAGAATTAGTAACAACGAGGACACTATTGTAAGTCATGCTCGAGACATAACGCAATTAAAAAACGACTTTCTCAGAATACAGTCTAAATGCGAGGATCTTGAATCTCGTTCTAGAAGAAACAACATAAGAATTGTTGGGGTATCCGAAAAGTTCGGCAAAGGAGCAATGGAACAACAAGTAGAAGCTCTCCTACAGACCCTCTTCGGACCTGAAACTTTCTCGGAACACTTTCTGGTAGAAAGGGCACAACGCACACTGGCTCCAACACCAAAACCAGGGGCGCCGCCCTGCACAATCGTTGCGCGCCTCCTAAATTACAGGGACAGAGATGCGATTCTTAAAAAAGCTTGTGAGAAAGGTACACTACACTATGAGGAGAACCGTATCCACATATACCCAGATTTATCGGCAGGCGTTCAGGCCAACCGACGATTCTACGAACCAGTGAAAAGACTGTTACGAGCACATCAGGTCCAGTATGCATTAATATTACCTGCCAAAATGCGTATTCAGCACGGAGGAAGAGCACACTTCTTTGAGAATCCGGCGGCTGCAATGGCCTATATCGAGTCACATATACCTCTGCCCCCAGTAGGCCGGGGCCTGGATCAAAATGGCGGACACCGCCCGAGGCGGACTGAGGATACTCTGATGTAAGAAGAACCAAAGCACATGCCTACCACAAAAACGGAACAGCAATAAGACAAAACAAGCGGTGGTGCACCACAGGAAAATGTGGAAGTCGGACTGAGAGCTCGAGTGGGCGGCCATACAGCGACAACATGGCAACCCCAGGAGATCTCCAACAGTTTGTAAGGTTAAATCATCCAGTTGGGGCGGATGATGGGGGTGGTGGGTGGAGGGGAAGGGGAGAAGATGGACCTTTTGTTGAACAGTTGAAAAGTTGCTTTGTTGAGGGTCGAACAGATAATTGCGCTATGCATGTTGAACGGTATTTGGATAACACTGCAATGGTGAGCAGATACGATGGCGGGTGGCACTGACAATGGCAAAGGGATGAAAATCAGACTGCTGTCATGGAACGTCAGAGGGCTGAACAATCCCTCCAAAACTAGGAAAATAGGAACTTACATTAACAGACACTCACCCCATATAGCCATGTTACAGGAGACACATACACAGGCCCCAGCAACGCAAGTATACTGGCCGCATGGGGCAAGCAAAGATACCACACAGAATATTCCACTCAGGCACGAGGAGTCATGACCATACTACATCCATCACTGGGATTCCAGACCAAAGGACATAAAGAGGACCCCCTGGGGAGATATGTACTGGTTTCAGGAGAGGTTGCAGGAAAATCGATTGCATTGGTTAACACTTATGGCCCCAATATAGATGACCCGGACTTTTATCTCAATATACTGGAATTACTGATTACACTTGATACTACTAGTATTATCTGGTGGGGAGATTTCAATTTAATACTAGACCCAAATCTAGACAGATCCTCCAGAGCCAAGCGGATGCGGTCTAAAGCATCTATAGTCCTAGATCAGGTTATACCACAGCTGATGCTACGGATGCCTGGAGGGCACTGCATCCAGGTGCGAAGGAGTACACGTACTACTCGAGCATACATGACTCAGAATCTTGTATAGATTATTGGTGGGTGTCGGAAGACATGCTGGGAGGGCTAGAAAGTTGTGAAATATACCCACGAACATTATCTGATCATTCCCCAGTATCCCTGAACTTAATGTTTGGGGATATCCCAAAACCGCAGAAGAGATGGAGAATGCCCACACATATACTCAAAGACCCTAATGTTGCGGAGGCATTACATATAGAAATGGAAGAATTCTTTAACAACAATATGGGAACAGTGGATAAATATTCAACAGTATGGGAGGCTTTCAAGTTCTGGGTAAGGGGAACTCTGATCTCCAAATCCTCGGGCTGCTTAAAGCGGTGAGACAGGAACTAACTGAAACGGGCAATTAGAGAACTCTTATAGCGAGACCCGAAATAAGGATACTTTAGCTGAAATAAATCACCTCCTAAAGGAATTTAATAAACTGGCCACAAGAGAACTGCAATACGTAGCAGCCCCAGCCAGGGCGCGCAGATACGGGGAGGTGAACAAGGCAGGAAGAGCGCTTGCCAACATCATCAGGGCGGACCGCCAACACACTCCAATAACATGCATTGAAAGCACGGAGAGTGGAATAGTGATCGGGGGTAGATCCATTCATCTTGAATTCCTGAAATTTTACCAGAAACTACTCAAATACAGACGAGAAAACTGTACCTGAAATACAAGCATACTTGAATGACCTGGAGTTCCCGACCCTCCCACCAGACACAAAACTGGCCCTTGATAGTCCAATCACAGAGGAAGAAATCATAGAAGCCATAAAAGCATTGCATTCAGGAAAGGCCCCGGGATCTGATGGGTTGGGGGTGGAACTATACAAAGAATTTGAAAAGGAACTTGCCCCAATCTTGTTAAAAGTATGGGAGGAAGCGCTGGAACTTGGGGAGCTCCCTGGATCCATGCGAGAAGCTGTAATAACAGTACTACCGAAGCCCCGCCGTCCCCCACAGGATATGTCATCGTACAGGCCACTATCACTCATTAACGTCGACGCTAACATTTTTGCCAAAGTCCTGGCAAATAGACTATTACCAAACATGCCGTCTCTGATTCATCCGGATCAGAACGGCTTTATCCCTACAAGATCCACTGCGTTCAATTTGCGCAGACTGTTTGCAATAATGGCGCAGATCGACCCAGAGGCTCGAGCTGTAGCGGTGTCACTGGACGCCGAGAAAGCATTTGATTCGGTGTCCTGGGTGTACCTCTTTGAAGTATTAGGAAGGTTTGGAATGGGCCCCAATTTCATTAGCTATGTTAAATTACTGTACAGAAGAACCGGGGCGAGGGTCCTTACAAACACTGTGCTCTCTGAGTTCTTTGCACTGGGCAGAGATACCAGGCAGGGTTGCCCATTCTCACCAATATTATTTGCACTGACTATTGAACCAATGGCCATAATGATTAGGCTAAAACACGGGGATAAAGGAATAAGAATGTCCGCCCCGCCCCAATCGATCTCTTTATATGCAGATGATACTTTACTGTACCTTAGGAAACCTGAGACTAACCTGATGCCTGTAATGCAAGATATAAATGAATTTGCAAAATACTCGGGATATAAAATAAATAACGAAAAATCCAAAATACTACCGCTGACACCTCAAACCACATGCCCGTGATCCACTGGAAACCTTAAGTGGGCAACCGGACACATTCGATATTTAGGCATGCTGGTGTCTCGAGACAAAAACACTCTTTGCAGACAACTATGAAGCAATAATGCAGACTTTGAAGGCAAAATTGCAAACGTGGGCCAAGTTACCCATATCCCTGAATGGCAGGGTTGCGATCCTTAAAATAGTCGTACTCCCTAAGTTACTTTATTTATTTACTAATATACCAATCTGGCCAGGCAAAACCTTTTTTGAGAAAATAAGAACAATGGTGGTCTCCTTTGTGTGGGACGGGAAAACCCCTAGAATGAAATGGGAAAAACTCACTGAACCTTACTGTACAGGGGGGCTAACTGCACCGGATTTCGAGCTATACTATCTTACAGCACAAGCGCAGTTCGCAAAGCACTGGTATGGCCCCGAGGATAGATCGCCCCATATATGGCTTGAGAAGTTTGGGGCACATCCCATAGACCTCCGTTCTATAATATTTTATTCTCAATACAAAGACCCCTGTCCCTTTGACCCAGTTGGGACCACAGTACGCGCATGGAAGGCATTATATAAAAAACTGAAGATAGATACCCCATACGCCCCAGATGTACCCCTTTGGAAATACCCCGGCATACCACCCACATTGGAGAAGACAGTACAAAGGCACTGGGACCCAGACAGGGAAATCCAAATGCGAGACATATTCCCGAATGGCAGATTTGTAACGCTCGAGGAACTCAGGGAGGCAATAGGGGGGGGACCAACCAAAACACTTGAATACCATAGGATGAAATCTGCATTCAGTGCATGCTGGCCACTCTTTCCAGACGAGCCACCATCCCATCCTTGTATACAAGCCGTCACATCTGGTACGGGGCTGGGAGTCTCGAAACTGTATGCACTGGTACAACTACACACCCCCACCTCAATTCAGGCAAAAGCCAAATGGGAAGAAGACCTGAACTTAAATATCCCGGATGAAAAATGGGCAAAATATTGTTTGCTTACCAAAGCGGTATCCATGAACGCAGGGCTAAGACTTATTCAGTTCAAAATCCTAAATAGGTTACACTACACTCCTGCAAAGATGGCCAAATTCTCAACGACTCACTCTGGGGACTGCCCTAAATGCAAGGCTAGCCAAGCAGGAGCATATCACATGTATTGGGAATGCCCCCCTGTTGCTGCATTCTGGAGAGAAGTGGCGGAGATGCTTGAAGACATTACACAAATCCCTGCGGACATGTATACACCAAAATATTTGTTCGGAGACATAGGCAAACAAGGTGAAAAGATCAGACGGCTGTTCAATGTTGCATGTGTTGTAGCCAAAAGGTGTATACTGAGATGTTGGACAAGTACCTCTCCGCCAAAAACTGAACATTTTATTCGAGATCTGTCCTACCTAAACGAATGTGAGGAACAATATACTATGACTGTGACAATGAGATGTCGCCCCAAGGACATATGGGCTCCGTTTAGAATGTACTTATGCGAAATGGCCTCTGATGAGGAAATGTCTGTGTAAATTGTTTTGTGATACCTAAGCTATGTCTTTAACAACTGTTGAGTTGTATGTACCGACATATGCAGGTGCAATGAGTTTTATCTGTGTTGACCTTCAGTAATAAAAAGAGTTTAAAAAAAAAAAAGAAGCAAGGTCTTTGGAGTCATTTAGTCCGAGGTTGATGTCGCCAAGGAGGATAGCTTTGGTTGACTTCTTTAAGTTGTCAGCCAGGAGGTGGGTAATGGCAGATTGGAAATCCCCTATGGGGCCGGTAGGCAGATAGATAAGATGTAGCGTGATGGTGCAGTGGTGGGAGATGGACAGTTTGAGTTGGAGGTAGTCGCTGTTGTCATTGGTAGTTTTGTCGTTTTTTCTGATGGTAATGGAATCTTTGGCTATGATTGCTACTCCTCCACCTTTGGTAGGGCGATCTTGTCTAATGACAGCATAGCCTGGTGGGAGGGCGAGGGAGAGTGCAGGACCTGAGGCTTCGTGCAGCCATGTTTCGGTAACCAGGAGGAGGTCCAGGTCGTTGGTGGTGATGAGGTCCTGGATGTACAATGCCTGGGCATTGACAGATCGGGCGTTGATCAAGGCACATTTGAGGTGAGGCGGGATGGGGGTTTGGATTCAGGTAAGGGTGCAGAGGTTTCAGGGGTCACAGGCAGAATAACAGTGGCAGGTGCATCAATACATTGCATGGTTATAGTAGGAGAATTGGCAATAGTGGGGGTCCTGTTTTCAGGGGTCACAGGCACAGTAACAGTGGCAGGTGCATCAATACATTGCATGGTTAAGGTAGAAGAACTGGCAATAGTGGGGGTCTCATTTTCAGGGGTCACAGGCACAGTAACAGTGGCAGGTGCATCAATACATTGCATGGTTAAGGTAGAAGAATTGGCAATAGTGGGGGTCCCATTTTCAGGGGTCACAGGCACAGTAACAGTGGCAGGTGCATCAATACATTGCATGGTTATGGTAGAAGAATTGGCAATAGTAGGGGTCCCATTTTCAGGGGTCACAGGCATGGTGGTTAAGGTTGTGCGGACCGTAGGTTTGCCTTTATGGGGTTCCAGTGCCTTGGTGGTGGGCATAGTGCTTGCTGCCATAGTGACAGTACTGGTTTTTGGGCTAGATAAGGGAGAAGTCATCTGGTGGAAGGTAGCGGATGCGTTATTTTGTCGAGGGAGTATGATAGCAGCAGTCGAGCAGGATAGTGGGAAGGCAGCACATGGCCTCGATGGAAGGCGTGTGTTACGCGTGTTTGTGGGCTGCGGTAGAGAGCTGTGTTGAGGAGCGAAGGTACGTGACATAGACAGGTAGGAAGGAAAAGAGGCACGGAGTACGGCTCTGTAAGGCGAGTCGCTTTGGGAAAGAGACTGGCAGCACACGTAACAATTGCTGATACAACGCGCCGAGCGCCGGTTTGCATTGTTGTTTATAGATTCCGGTGGCCATGTTGGATATAGACTAGACTGTCAACCTGGAACAACCGGAACCATATTAGTAGTATTTCCAATGGTGCAAGATCTTCCAGGGCTGGTGCATGACAGTATGCCCCCTTCGATACCTGCTTCCTCCAGACTTCCCCGGATAAAGTCTGTGGAATCGTTGAACAAGTCTAGGAGCATGTACATGGATGTTGGCTCCCATGTTCTTTCAGCAATGGGGTAGCCCTTCCAATGGACTAAGTATTGAAGAGTTCCTTTTCTGTAACGAGAACCGACTAATCTGGCCACCTCATACTCTTCTGGTTCATTGAGAGGAGCAGTGATCGGGTTTCTTCGGGTTCTTTTGTATGGATCTTCTTTATGAGCTTTGAGAAGCGAAGAATGAACGACTGGGTGGATTCTCCTTAGAGCGCAGGGTAACTGTAGTTTGAAATCTACCAGATTAATTTTGGATAGAATTCTATATGGACCAATAAATCTGGCTGCAAATTTACCCATATGGGTCCAACGGGGTAAATACTGAGTAGATAGCCAGACTAGGTCTTCTGGCTTCCATGAGGGTGTAGGACCTCTATTGGTGCCTGCATACACCTTGTATCTCTTCTTGCTGTCTTCCAATGCTCGCAACGCTTCTTTGTGTGAGACTCTGAGAACCGTTAACATCCCTTCTATGGCTGGAGTGGTGGTCTTGGTACTTGGAGATAGAGCTCCTGGTAAGTGGTGCGGATGATACCCATAGGTACATTTGAAAGGGCTCATCTTGATCGCCGTATGATACGTATTATTATCCACAAATTCTGCCATTGGTATAAAAGAAGCCCAGTTATCTTGCTCTCTGTTGCAAAAACAACAAAGGTACTGCTCTAAATTGGCATTCAGTCTCTCGGTCTGTCCATTAGATTGAGGATGATACCCCGAGGACAGAGCTCTCTGTATTCCTAGTTGATGACATAGAGAGCCCCAAAACTTGGAGGTGAATTGTGTACCTCTGTCAGTGATTATTGTCTGTGGTAAACCATGTAGTCTTACTATCTCTCTAAGGAATATGGTAACAGTCTCTGAGGCTGAGGGTACTCCTGGTAAAGCTACAAAGTGGGCTAGCTTTGTGTAGGAATCTATCGTTACCAGGATTGCTGTTTTACCGTTTGAAGTGGGTAACTCCACTATAAAGTCCATAGAAAGATCTTCCCAAGGACGTGAGGGTGCTTTGGCTTGATAAAGGAGCCCTAGTGGTCTTTGTCGAGGTGTTTTGTTGATAGCACAGATGGGACAAGTAGAAACATAGGAGGTGATGTCCTTTCGCATGGATGGCCACCAAAAACTCCTAGATATCAGCTCATAAGTTGCCTTTTCACCCTTATGTCCAGCCAATGGTAGATCATGACAAAAGCTGATGGCTTGGTTCCGAAGAGTTGAGGTAGGTAGAAATAGTGCAGACTGGTTAAACCATAATCCGTCAATCTCTTAAGTGATAGGCTTGTCTTTCCTCTTGTGTGAATTCCTCCAATCCACTATGGACTTCCTGTAGAAAGAGGTTTGCTATCATTTGGAAATGATGCTTCGGTAGGATTCTTTCCTTCTTTATTTCTGGTCTCTCCTCCTCTGACCAGCTTCAGGATAAAGCGTCAGCAACGCTGTTCTGAGATCCAGGTATATAGGTGATCTGGAAGTCGAAATTGGAAAAGTAGTAAGCCCAGCGAGCATGCCTCGAGTTTCTGCACTCCATCTGTTGGAGTACTTTCAAGTTTCTATGATCCGTACGGAAGTGAACTGTTGCAAGGCTCCTTGCAAAAGGTGTCTCCATTCTTGACAGGGAGCTTGCATAGCCAGCAGCTCTCTCTCAAGTACGGAATAGTTTCTTTCGCTTCCAGTCAAGGTGCGAGAATAGTAAGCTATGGGGTGTTCTTCCCCATTACCGTCCTCTTGTAGTAAGACTGCTCCCAAGGCGCCTCCTGAGGCGTCTGTCTCCAGGACAAAAGGTTTAGTCTGATCTGGTTGTTGTCAAGAATGACACTCTGTCAAGAGTGGTACCGGGCACCCAGGTAGGTTTTGGGTGGCTGTGCTGATGTACGGTGACAGAAAAGCACACACTGCAGGAAGCTCAACTAGAAAGAAGAATAGGTAACAGTAGCTGTGAACAAAAAGGGGCAGAGAATACAAAGGTACAAACAAACTGGATTCCGTCCTGGGATGTATGCAGAAAATGGGAAAGAGTGTTCCACGGACCTTTGGAAACTCCAGCCTTCTGCACAGATTGCTATTACAGGACCCCTCTCTGTATGCTCATAGCTGGGAACAACAGCTGTGGGTGTCTGTACAGAAACAGTATAACTGAAATGGATAACTTAAGGGAGAACCAAAGACTCAAGGAAGAGAAGGACAGGGATCAAGAACAGGGGGTTGCAAACAAGGAAGAAAGTAAGGGAGCAGTAGCCAGGAAACAGGGGGGGGGCTGCAAACAAGGAAGCAGGGCTGGAGTAACGGATGGCACAAGGTGCAGGCTAACTGTTGAGGACTGCAGAGAACTGTAGTAGGCTGCAAGGCAGGGAGTCCAGAGGAGCAGGACAGAGAGCTGGAGTAGGCTGCGGACAGAGAGCCCAGAGGAGCAGGGCTGCAAAGGAGTGAGCCCAGAGGAGCAGGACCGAGAGCTGTAGTAGGCTGCAGACAGGGAGCCCAGAGGAGCAGGGCAGCGAGGCAGGGAGCCCAGAGGACCAGGGCTGCAGGCAGAGGAGTGTAACAGGCTGCAAGGCAGGGAGCCCAGAGGACCAGGGCAGTGAGGCAGGGAGCCCAGAGGACCAGGGCTGCAGGCAGAGGAGTGTAACAGGCTGCAAGGCAGGGAGCCCAGAGGAGCAGGGCAGTGAAGCAGGGAGCCCAGAGGACCAGGGCTGCAGACAGAGGAGTGTAACAGGCTGCAAGTCAGGGAGCCCAGCGGAGAAGGGCAGCAAGAAGCGCTGGAATCAGAAGCAGGAGGATCCGGCAACAGGAACAGCATTCAAATCGAGGCTCAAGGCAAAAAGGTGCTGGAAGAACTCTTAATGCAAGAGACTGAGCTCCTGCAGGCAGCTGCTTAAATACAGGCCTGCCCTGTACTGAGGCAGGCTAATTGGCAGCACCTGGAGCAGCACACCTGAAGGCAATCTGTCTCCTCCCTCTCTGGTCCTGAGAAGGTGGAAGCAGCACTGATCGCTCGGGCTTCTGGGGATTGTGGTTCCAATACTGATGAATGGGAATAGCCAGGAATTGATAACTGTAGCAAGGTGCATTATGGTACATGTAGTTAGCTGAATTAAATAAGAAAGTACCAAAGTCGTGCAAATGGAAATTAAGGATCAAAGTGTGAATAGGGGTTGTTCAAAGAGTATTATGAAGATAAATGAGTTCCAAATAGTCCATGATGGTTGCCAATGTGTGCACCAGTGGCACAGGCATGACAGTTGTAATAGAACCGGTGCAGAGGTGAAATGTCTCTTAAGGTTCTTGAACGCCTCCTGCGCTTCAGTTCCCCACTGAAAACCACACCCTTCTTGAGGAGTGAAGTGATGGGCAAAACGAGGTCTGAGAATCTTGAGATAAATCGGCGATAGAAATTTGACAGACCTAGGAAGCATTGCACCTCCTTAACAGAAAAAGGTTCTGGCCATCAGTCTATCGCCTGAATCTTGTTAGGATCCATTCGAACACCATTAGCCGACAATACAAACCTGGGGTATGGAACCTCAGAAGCCTCAAAGATGCACTTCTCCGGCTTGGCAAAGAGATGATTCTCTAGTAATCTCTGTAGCACCTCACTTACATGGACTTGATGTTCTTCCAAGGAAGGGGAGAAGATCAATATATCATCCAGATACACCACTATGGATGTAAATAGAATATCGGCAAAGATCTTGTCCACAAACCTCTGAAACACCGCTGGGGCGTTCACTAATCCGAAAGGCATCACACAGTACTCGAACAACCCCAGCGGTGTTCTGAATGCGGTCTTCCACTCGTCCCCACTCTTAATTTGTAACAAATGGTAGGCCCCTTGGAGGTCAAGTTTGGTGAAGACCCTTGAGTTCATAACTGCCTCGAGAATGTCTCGAATAAGCGGCATTGGGTATCTGTCTCGGATGGTAATGCTATTTAAACCCCTGTAGTCGATACATGGGCGTAATTCCTTTGAGTCCTTCATGGATATAAAGAACAATGAAGCCCCCCCTGAAGACTTCGAAGGTCGGATCAGTCCATTCTCCAGATTAGCTTCTAGATAATCCTTCAGAGCTTCCTTCTCTGATAAGGACAATGGGTACATCCGTCCAAATGGAAGAGAGACCTCCTCCTTGAGATCTATACTGCAGTCTTCATTACGGTGAGGTGGGAGGAGTCTAGGGTTCAAATCTTCAAAAACCTTTGAAAAAGACTGATACTGAACTGGTATGGAGGAAACTGAGACGCTGGAGGACCTTTCGGTAATGCTGGATTGAACTTCAACCTGTAGCCCCTTCATACAGTGTTCCCCGCAAAAGTCTGAATCAAAGCTTAGTTTGTTAGCAGCCCAATCTATTCTGGGGTTATGACGTCTTAACCAGTAGACTCCTAATATTAGAGGGAAATGTGCCATCCTGATGACATCAAAGCTGAGTGTTTCCATGTGGTGACCCATCTCCAATGTGACCAGAACCGTCTCCATAGTAACTGGTCCGGAAGATAAAGGGCGTCCATCCATCCCGTCAACTGGTACAGGTCTTGTTTTCTCCCGGAGTGGGATTTGGTTCTCTTGGGCCCAGGTCACGTCTATGAAGTTTCCCTCAGCACCACAGTCTAGCATTGCCAATACAGAGATGTTCTGCTTCAGTCTGTAGGAAAAAGAGACCTGAAATACCATTAAACGATTGTCTTCTTGTCATGGGTACTAGACGGAATTGGTCAATCTGGCACCGTTGGTGCAGTATGCACCCTACCAAGATGGCGGTGTGGACCTTGAGGACTGGTGCAGCCTTTCAGTTGCCGAGGCGGAACTCGACTCCTCCCCTTGCTCAGGAAACAGTACTTCCGGACCCTGAACAGGCACCAAAGTGCGTTGCTACGAATTTCTCCAGCCACGCTTCGTGAGTTTCTCAACTGTTATAAGTTAAGATTGCTCTTCTTTCCTTTCTGATTTCCTTCTGAACTTACCTCTGTTCTGCCCTATATCAGCAGCAGTTCCTTCTCCAACGAACCAAAACCTCGGAAACGATCGGTTCATAATAAGTGCAAAACTCACTCACCTCCTACCGCACCGTAAATCCCGGACCTTCACTCTTAATTCCCTTTAGATTGTCAGTCTGCTTCCTTACACTCCCGCTTGGGTTTATGTCCACAGAAAATTGTTTTCTACACATCCGGGACTACAATTCCCAGCCATCCTTGCAGTACCGTGCAAGCAGATTCAAACAGCTAATCTGCAGCAACGTTTGTTCCCCGGTAGGTGCGATTTCTACGCCGTACGATCCTGTTAATTAGTCTCCTCCTCTCCTAAATCCTATTTCTTTACCCACAGCACAAACCCCTCTCATTCCGAAAAGTTTAGTTTATTTCCAATAGAGTTGGAAACACCGACGGCTTCAGTCATCCTCTGTCTGTTTAAAGACCTACCAATCAGAATCCCAGGTACTATTGACAATCACATATCTCTCTTCTTTAAAAGCTGTCTTCTCTTAAACCCTTCTTAACACAAATCCTTTCTATCGACAGCCAGGCTTCGAAGCTCAGAAAACAGGAATAACCCTTTACAGCGTCTCCTAATCCAACTCATTCGGGCGACGACAACAGACTGAGATCACATCGCTCTCTAGCCATGCAGGGTTTTTTCCCCCACAAGGGTTTCCCTGATGCCTTCACTCCCCACCAGTTTTATCGGGTTGGCTGAGAGGGTGTCTGGTAGATCCTCACTTTCTTCATAGGATTTACGAAGACAAGGTAGGGTTCCGTACTGTTGATTCACTGTTGACTGGATCCAAGGCGTATTACTGCCCTTGCTACTACATGTCTAAACCTTTTATAGACTTGCATAGCTCATGAGATAACACTTCTATTCCTTCGTGGCTGGATCTGGCAAGGTTGTAAGGGTTTGGGCAGTCGTCCCCATGGTCTCCCTTGCATAAACCTGGGGTCTGACGTTTCCCTGTCGTTAGGAGGGAATTTCAGGACAGTGTCAGGAATTCAGCTCGACATGCTTGCCGGAAATGGAGAATGAGTCATTCAAGATACCAACAATGGAACTCAAGATGGTGGCTTATCAGCGCTATTGCCACACGACGATTACCGTTCTAGTTGTTTCCAACATGGCGACCGCGTCTGCCCATTCTATATCTTCCTCTCTATGGTCGGGCAAGACGCGTCGCTTCTGTTCGCTTCACCTCGCTGTTGCGCTGGTGCTTTTCTAAACTTTCTTCAGTACTACCGTTGAGGCTTTTCTAAGCCTCTTCTCCTCTATTCTGCGCTCTGCGCACTCTATCTGAGCTCCGTCTCGACTTATTCTACCTTTTCCTTACCTTCCGTTTTCCCTGTTACTCTTCTTGCTTTCCTTCCCCGTGCACTTGTGTGCGGTTTCTTTTCTCCGCTACTTCTTTCCTCGTTTCCTTCCTTACCGTTACTCCTTATCTACAGCATTGAGCACGGCCGGTCTTCCTTCCACGTTGCTGCTCGACTCCTTCTCACCGAGCGGATTCCTGGAACCGTTCCTTCCTCAGCCTGCTGTACTCGGGCTTCCACTACGTTGCTGCTCGACTCCTTCTCACCGAGCGGATTCCTGGAACCGTTCCTCCCTCAGCCTGCAGTACTTACCATTCTTCCACAGCTACTGGGGAGACACCATCCTCTACGAGACACAATTGGGTTTTCTTCCCCAGGAGGGTTTCCCAAGGGTACTGCCCCCGGGGTGCACTGAGTCCAGTTTTCTGGCCTCTGAACACTTTGTGGGAATTACCTATATACTTCAGAGCCAATTCTACACCTCTGCTGTTTCCGGACATTCGTGAGTACCTAATTGTTACAGAAAGCGACGCCCAAACAAAAGATGGAACAGCAGATGCAACAAGTAATGGCAGCCATGCAGAGTCTCAATACTGAAGTACAGACGTTAAGAAACGAAAATGCTACGTTGAGACAAATGGTTGCAAACAGGTCAGAGATCCCTCCAGGATCATTACCCATGGGAAAATACGATGGCAACCCTAAAAGACTAAAAGAATTCTTGGACTCTTGTTTGGTGCAAATCACTTTGAAAGCCTTGTTTTTTCCAAACGATAGAGCTAAAGTAAGTTTTCTGATATCTAATCTCGCCGGCAGCACCCTGGCCTGGGCTACACCACTAGTCACCACCAACAATCAGCTAATGGATTCCTACGCAGCATTTACCAACAGTCCGCAAGCCATGTTTGGGAGAAAAGAATTAGTGGTTTCAGCACAAGAAAATCTATTGGATCTGAAGCAAGGGAACACTGATATCCTAACTTTCATCACACGGTTTAAACAATTAGCCAATGAGACGGCATGGGTTGATGATGCCCTCCTGAACATATTTCGCCGGAATCTATGTGAAGAACTTAAAGATGAAGTCTCTAGAGTTCCTAGACCTCATAATTTTGCGGAAAATGGTTACATTAGTACTCCAGTTGGATTACCGGATACAAGAAAGAAATTTAGAAAGACAGAAAGGGAAATCACGTCCACTGCTAGGACCTTACAAGTCGGATATTCCTAGGACCAGTAAGAACCAAGAATCCGGGGAACCTATGCAATTGGGAGTAGCTTGTGGACCATTAACACCGGAAGAAAGACAAAGAAGAAGAACATTAGGATTATGCATGTATTTTGGTTCCGATAAACATGTTCTAAAAGATTGTCACCTGACTACTCCTAGACGTCAGGGAAATGACAACTCCCACCCATGAAGGGAACCATGAGTGGGTCTTTGGTACAAAGTTCCCAGGAAACAACCTCAACTCACCATAAAATGGTGGTAATCAATGTGTCTCTACAATTTCTAGACAAGCACATCCAACAAATACCCGCCTTAGTAGATTGTGGTGCAGCGGGATTGTTTATGGATTCCGAATGGGCATTCAGAAACAACATTCCCCGGGTGGCTAAAACCCTGAGTCTGCCAGTGGAAGGAGTAGATGGAAATCCTTTATCATCAGGACCCATTAAAGAAAACACAACTTTTCTCACCATGAAGATTTCTACACATGAAGAAGAGTTATCATTCGATTTGATAAAAGCCGCTCATTATCCACTTATACTGGGTCTCCCATGGCTTGTTAAACATAACCCATTCATCAATTGGACTGCAGGAACATTGTTTTTGGGTTCCGAACACTGCTTGCATTCTTGCCTACCCAAAGGAGTGGTGGGCTTGTATACTACAACTGCATCCCCGGACAAAAACCCGGTATTATCTACCATATCCAAGCTGAATCTACTGCCGGAATGTTACCACAAGTACAGCTCTGTTTTCTCAAATGATGAATACAAGGAATTACCACCCCACAGAAAGGACGATTGTTCTATCGATTTACTACCAGATGCGCAAGTACCCTTTGGTCGCATGTACACTCTCTCTATTCCCGAGAAAGTTGCCTTAAAGGAATACCTACAAACTAACTTGCGTCATGGCCTCATCACAGAGTCTAAAAGTTCTGCAGGTGCTTCACTTTTCTTTATCCCCAAAAAAGATTGTAAAGAGCTCCGTCCTTGCATCGATTATAGAGGCCTAAACAAAGTTACATACAAAGATCGATACCCACTGCCCCTTATCCAGGACATTCTGGAAGCTGTCCGAGGCGCAACTATCTTTACAAAACTCGACCTTAGAGGGGCATATCATCTGATCAGAATTAAAAGTGGAGATGAATGGAAAACAGCTTTCCGCACGCCTTTCGGACATTACGAGTATCGGGTGATGCCTTTTGGGCTAGCAAATGCCCCTTCAGTCTTTCAACGTTTTGTAGATCACATATTTGCGGATTTACTCCTTCATACCCTAGTCGTATACTTGGACGACATCCTCATTTTTTCTAACAATCTGCAAGAACATATTATCCATGTCTCTGAAGTTCTAGAACGGCTTCATCAAAATCGATTGTTTGCCAAAATTGAAAAATGCTCATTTCATCTACCCAGTATCCCCTATTTGGGTTTCATTTTATCTGCAGAAGGAGCTGCCATGGATCCAAGGAAGGTAGAATCCATCTACAAATGGAAACCTCCTCAGAACGTAAAGGAGGCACAGCGGTTCTTAGGGTTGACTAACTTCTACCGAAAATGTATTCCAAATTTTTGTAGAATCATCAAACCCTTCACTCTTCTTCTTCAAAAAGGAAGATCTTTTGAGTGGAATTCAACCGCTCAGAGATTTTATGGTTACCAGATCAGACAAAACCTTTTATATTGGAAACCGATGCTTCGGATTCAGCCATAGGAGGAGTACTCAAGCAAGTTTTGAAAGAAGGGATCGAACATCCAATTGCCTACATGTCAAAATCCCTGACAGAATCAGAACGCAATTATACCGTACTTGAAAAAGAACTCTTAGCTATAAAAAGGAGTTGCAAGGAATGGAGACACCTCCTTTTCAGGGCTCAACATCCTGTTCAAATTCGTACAGATCACAGGAACTTGAGAGTGTTACAGAACATGGAGTGCCAAAACAGTCGACAAGCTTGGTGGGCATATTTTTTTTCATCCTATGACTTCGTCCTTACTTACATACCGGGAACCAATAATCAAATCGCTGATGCTCTTTCCAGAAGTTCACACAATACTTTGTCATTCCTCCCGGAAAAGATGTGGTCACACGCCACTTTTCTATACTATGTATCCTCTTATTTTCAAACTATACGAAAACAATGCCAAGAACTGAATCAGAAAGAAATCAGTGATCATGACCTGAGAATGGAAGATGGACTTTACTTTCGAGCTAACCAACTATACATACCTGAAGGTATATCAAGAAAGAGAGTATTACATATGTGCCATGACCATAAAGTCGCAGGACATAGAGGAATCAAAACCACCTTGGAACTCATCAATAGACACTTTTGGTGGCCTGGAGTTACACAAGACATCAAGGATTATGTTTCCTCTTGCTCCATCTGCCAGCAATCTAAGGTTCCTAGACATCTGCCTACAGGGCGGTTGGTACAACCTAAGCTTCCCACTCAACCATGGGAGTGCATATCTACAGATTTTATTGTAGATTTACCACCTTCTTCAAACAATACAACCATCATGGTGACTATAGATACTTTGAACAACCTAGCACATTTCATTCCCATGAGCCGATTACCTTCAGCAGCTCAGATGGCATCTTGTTTTTTACAAACTATCTTCCGTCTCCATGGACTTCCAAAATACATCATATCTGACAGAGGTTCACAATATGTTTCCTCCTTCTGGAAAATACTATGCAAAACCTTAGGTATACAAAGAAACCTCACCTCTGGGTATCACCCACAATCCAATGGGCAAACGGAGAGATTAAATCAATCCTTAGAACAGTATCTGCGTTGCTTTGTGTCAGCTGCTCAAGACAACTGGAGCCTTCTTCTACCATATGCTGAATTCGCATATAATAATTCCATTCACACAGCCATCAAAATGACACCTTTTTTATGCACACATGGATTCCATCCATCCAGTTTCCCTACCGTAACTCCTCGAGCCACCAAAATCCCAGCGGTAGATGAATTAGTCTCTCGACATCCAGAAAGGGCATGCTACAGCCCTTGCTACCCTTTCTGAAACCAGAGACCGGGTAAAACAACAAGCTGACAAGAAACGCTCACAGGAACCAACTTACAAAACTAAATATCTAGTATGGCTGTCCTCTAAATACCTTCCTAAACATTTGATACCATCGAAACTATCACCCAAGTATTTTGGACCATTTCCCATTATTGAGGTCATCGGAAAGGTAGCATATAAAATCCATCTGCCAGCATCCTGGCACCGGATTCATAATGTTTTTCATGTCTCTCAACTCAAGACACAGATACCGGATAGGTTCAATAGGGGCTTCAATCATACTCCCCCTCCAGTGGATACTCAAGAGGGTCCTGAGTACGAAGTAGCAGCAATATGCGACTCCAGATACTATCACAGAAAGTTGCAATACCTAATCGATTGGAAAGGCTACAATCCATCAGACAGGACTTGGGAAAACGCTTCATCAGTTCATGCCTCCAGACTGGTAAACAAATTCCATCGCTCACACCCCTGGAAACCTGGACCAATCACCCCACGGGGAGGGCATACTGTCAGGAATTCAGCTCGACACGCTTGGCGGAAATGGAGAATGAGTCATTCAAGATACCAACAATGGAACTCAGCGCTATTGCCACACGACGATTACCGTTCTAGTTGTTTCCAACATGGCGACCGCGTCTGCCCATTTTATATCTTCCTCTCTATGGTCGGGCAAGACGCATCGCTTCTGTTCGCTTCACCTCGCTGTTGCGCTGGTGCTTTTCTAAACTTTCTGCAGTACTACCGTTGAGGCTTTTCTAAGCCTCTTCTCCTCTATTCTGCGCTCTGCGCACTCTATCTGAGCTCTGTTTCGACTCATTCTACCTTTTCCTTACCTTCCGTTTTCCCTGTTACTCTTCTTGCTTTCCTTCCCCGTGCACTCGTGTGTGGTTTCTTTTCTACGCTACTTCTTTCCTCGTTTCCTTCCTTACCTTTACTCCTTATCTACAGCATTGAGCACGACCGGTCTTCCTTCCACGTTGCTGCTCGACTCCTTCTCACCGAGCGGATTCCTGGAACCGTTCCTTCCTCAGCCTGCTGTACTCGGGCTTCCACTACGTTGCTGCTCGACTCCTTCTCACCGAGCGGATTCCTCAAACCGTTCCTCCCTCAGCCTGCAGTACTTACCATTCTTCCACAGCTACTCGGGAGACACCATCCTCTACGAGACACAATTGGGTTTTCTTCCCCACAAGGGTTTCCCAAGGGTACTGCCCCCGGGGTGCACTGAGTCCAGTTTTCTGGCCTCTGAACACTTTGGGGGAATTACCTATATACTTCAGAGCCAATTCTACACCTCTGCTGTTTCCGGACATTCGTGAGTACCTAATTGTTACAGACAGTCCCTGAGTACGTGGTTAGAGGATCTGCAGTACATACAGAGGTTCAATTCTTGTCTTCTCCTCCTTTCGGCCTTGGTTAAGGGCCCCATAGTTGATCCTATCTGCATAGGTTCCTCTAGTGTTGGACGTTCCCTTTGTCCTTGAGGGGGGCTGTACCGTTGTATGTATCCTCTTCCTCTTCTTCGCTCCGAACATCTCTCTTGAAGACAGAATTCGATCTGGAGGACGAGAGTAACTAGTACCTGAAAGCTGTTTGGTTGGGCCACCCGGGCCAGCTCATCCTTAATGTCCTCGTTTAACCCTATTCTGAAAATAGTCTGTTGCGCCGTGTCTGGCCAACCTGCGGAAACCACCAGACTCTGGAACTGCGCAATGTAAGCTTGTAGGTCCTGATTACCCTGTTCTCACAAAACTGCAGGTACCGGAACACCAGTAAGGGAAGAAGGAGGTAAGAATACGGACGGAACGAAGAGGAAACGTTCCGAAGCCAGTACAGGTAACGCGATAGTAATTAATTAGATGGTTTACAGAATGAGATAATCCAGATAGCAAGAACGGAGAGGAAAAGAGATGGAACTAAGTAGAAAGACTCACGGTACCGAGGAAGGCGGTAATAGAACAGGGTGAGAAAGGCTAAATGAAATAGCCGAGGTAGACACGTACACAGAGATAGTGTTAGCCACAAACATGGTTAACACTACGCACATGAAAGAATAGGGAAAAGAAACCCCCGTTACCTGACCTGAAAACCTGTAAGTACCTAACATGAGGAAAATTAGGAAGAATGAACATAGACAGGTAGGAAGGAAAAGAGGCACGGAATAAGGCTCTGTAAGGCGAGTCGCTTTGGGAAAGAGACTGGCAGCGCACGTAACAATTTCTGATACAATGCGCCGAGCGCCAGTTTGCATTGTTGTTTATAGGTTCCGGCGGCCATGTTGGATATAGAGTAGACCATCAACCTGGAACAACCGGGACCATATTAGTAGTATTTCCAATGGTGCAAGATCTTCCAGGGCTGGTGCATGACAACAGGGGGCCTAAATATTCTCATTTTGCCAACAAGCAGAACGAAAGGCAGAGGAGACCCTCAGACCCAGCCCAATCAAAAGGGAGTCAACCCGGATACCAGACAAATGACCCTTCTGACCCTGCCACATATGTAAGCCCGAGATACAAAGGTACAAAACCCATACCAGGATATGTATATACTCCCTCGGTACAAAGGGGGAAGTCCAATCAGGTAACTTCCCACCTCCCAACCTAAACTTCTTCCCCACGTACCCCCAGAAACAAGAATTTCCAGAATAATTCTCCTCTCTCTCCCTGCTTCCAGGATAATAGATTCCTGAACTCCGGAGAAGGGACACCTAGGATGGAAAATTATGGGGGAAACTTCCTATACCCGAGCTACTCCGGGAGAAGGGACAGTTACCCTTTCCAGGAACAGCAACAGTATGAATGAAGACCTCCTTACCACCCAGAAAATGTTCCCAACTGCAGTGACAGGTCCAACAATTAACCGAAGACCTGGGTCGCATGCTGAGGGCTCAGTCGTACCCTTAACTGGAACCTGCTGCCCAGAACAACCCAACACCTGAGTCTAATGCCTTGGGGGGAAATGACTAGAAGACAATTCGGACAACCAACAAGTTCCTGAGGAGGAGGCGCGGGTGGAAGTGCCAAGCACTAGAGGAAGCTTCCTTTCCCACTGGAACAAAATCCCTGGAAACCTCTCAGCCTCAATATGAATCTTCTACCCCAGAAAAGCTAGAACCTAAAGAACAGAGGGTAAGAAGGAGAAAGCAAAAGAGAACCCACTTTGTGGAGGAACTCTGCTTCATCCCCTTGGAAGGAGAAGAATCCCTGGATGATTCAGGTAAGAAAATCTTCTTTTTCAGGGACGGAAGGATCCCTCCCAAAGAACAATGGGTCCCAGAAAACCTGGAGACTGACCTAGGGCAAGAAATTCTTAAACCCCAACAATGTCACCCAGATGACCCAGTAATAATAGAGGTATCCTCCCCCATGACAGGTTCTAGGGATTGTCTCCAAGAAAAGGGGGACAGCCAAGAATCGGGAGAAAAAGGGGACTCCCAACTTCATCTGTTTCTGGGTGCAAAATATTTTTTACAGGTTCCCGAAATCCAACACAGAAAACTGCTCAAGATCACACTGTGTCAGAGTTCAACATAAAAAAATTGACTGCCGATCTGGCACATAATTCTCATTTTATTTGCCCACTTGAGGAGAAAGAAGGAAAATGTTATGCTATGGTCAAGATACAAGGTCAGTGTGCATGTCCAGCACTGGTGGACACTGTGCCCCAAGCCACCCTCCTGTCCGAAAAAAGGCTTTGACCACCTGATCTAAGGAAGGGGGGAGAGTTGCCAAATTCCCCTCACACATTTTCCTGGAAACTTTGAAGGGAATGATATTTCCGTTGAAGGGACTGCAGATCTGGAAATAAAAATTGGGCGACATAGAGTGAAATACCTGGTGATAGTCGTGACTCCATATGGCACACCTTGTCTATTGGGGACTCAGACTAACCAGCCGATTAAGCTAAAACAAAGCACCCATTATGTGAGTTTAAATGGCACATGCCATGTGATTGAACAACGCTGCGAGAAAGGGGAATTTAATTTCCAGAACAATCAGTTCCCAGAGATCCCCGTCTTCTCATTAGGAGAACAAACTGGTGATGGGAACTCTTCTCAATTCTTGAAAATCAACCCTCCTCCCAGTTTTAAGTGGCATTCCACCCTGAAAGGAATACTCAGAATTATTTTTATACAAATCCAAAATCAGAAGAAAAAACTGAATCCCATGATAAAGGATGAAGAAAAACTTGCTCAAAGTCTGACCAACATTCAGAAAAAGGGTGTACAGTTGTTTTCCCCCATTCAGATAAATGAGGGGGAAGAGCCTGTTCTCGCCAGAGTATGCATGAACAACGGAAGAAGCTTCATCGTCGATGCATTATTCAGGAAACTCCCAAAAGATCAGACCAGTCCCACATTTAAGTTGATAAATAGGAAGTAGCTCTGGATACCCAAATTCCATTGGCGACGAAAGACAAAAGCATAGAACATAATTGTTGGGTCGTTAGAGATGTCCCTTCTTCCTTTTATTTAGGTAATGACATTCTCAACTGATTCACAATCATTTTGGACCTGATTAATTATAAAGCCTGGTCACGACTGGGGGTCACCCCATGGGCTTTGACAACACTGGAAAAGCATTCTGGACAGCTCAATTGCTGCCTTATGTGGTTGAAGTTCAAGTGAGAGAAGAGGTTACCATCCTAGGACAGGTGAGACAATTTACAATTATCCTCAACATTAAGCGAGGATAGAACCTCAAATATAAGGACGCCTATATAAATTTGAATTATTATCTCCAACAACAAGGTTTGTATTTACATCCAACACCCCTAGTCGACCTAGAACATGACGCTATTTGGATATTGGTGGATAACAGCGACCCTAGAAGGATCACTTTGGGTGCAGACACCTTTATTGGAATGGCTGTTGATGCCCAACATTATTCTATTGATTTAGGTAATTAAATCATTGAACCGATCATAAATGTCTGCTTCAGTATCAACAATGGTATCCCTCCTGAAAAGATTTGCACCAGACAAGGGGGGAATTTCTTGGTGTACTCTTAAAGCCCTCATGGGGTGGAAGAAGTGACCTGTGACTTCACGAAGGATGAGGTTGTGTTCCGAGTCAACAATGACTACCTAGCATCCTTGAAACTTTACGTTCAGGTGAGCAATGTAACAAGAGATCTCTCCACCCAACTAGAGGATCCTGCCGAAATTGCCAAGCCCAAGGTCTTCTCAGGCTTCGAGCAGATGGTCGAAGAATGGATCAATCTAGCTGATGCCAGTGAGACAGAGGAGCAAAGAGAGAAGCTAAAACAGGTGTCCCAGGATTTCCAGGATTTCCAGGAAATCTTTTCAGTGGACTCATATGACTGTGGACGCACATATATACATTCAACCACCAAACCCACTGACCCCATGATGGCTCCAGTATTTGTGAAACAATACTGGTTACCTCTTGCGCCCATAGAGTCACTCACAGAGATGATTAAAAACCTAGAATCCTGTGGGGTAATTTGTCTAATCCACATTACCTTTAACAACTCGGTACTGGGGATACTCAAACCCAACGGCCAAAGGAGACTATGTGCAGACCTGAGGGAGTTGAACAAACAGGTCCACATGTCAAGGTGGCCACTTCCTTACATCGATCCGGGGCCTGCAGAGATCCAAGAGTCAAACGTGTACACAGCCATTGACTAACAACTACTGCACTGTCCCTGTGAGTAGGGAGCACCAATACAAGCTTGCCTTTACCTTCGGGGGCAGCAATACACGTGGACCCGAACCCCCTTTGGAGACATAAACTCTGGCAATTAGTTCAACATCTTTCTGCATTAGGCCATGCCTATTTGGGCGAAAGGGGAAACCTGGCCTATGTAGATGATGTCTCAATCAAGAGCTCAACTGTGAAAGAACACATAGCAGAAATATGCTATGTTTGTACCTAGTTGCAGAAAGCCGGAGCAAAACTGTCCTTCCAGAAGGCACAGTGGTGTAAGACCTGTGTGAACTGCTTAGGGCATGAGATCCCCCTGAGGGTCTCAGTCCCCAGGCGAAGAAGATGGAAGCATGGGTGGACTGAGAACCAAAAGGGACCCTGGAAATAATTTTGGAAGTGGCCTTACATTACAGATTTTGATGAAGCCCAATCCATTTCCCATAAGACAATGTGGGAATAAAATAGGTAACCACACAAAAGAGGCCCATGTTACAGAGGCCCACCTGGAAATCTCCAGAGTTCCCTGCAGGCCATTCCAGCACTCCATACACAATAGTTACATTTTGCACAAAAGCGTGAGCTGCAAAGCCACAACACATCTTTCAACCATGCTGGAAAAAAAATGGGGCTGGGGGAAAAATATACAGGTGTCTACCTCTTTGGCCCCAAGAGTGAGAGGCAGAGGGATAGTCCGTTGGAGGGCTATCATGGCAGAAGTGTGGGAAAAGGTGGGAGAATGAGAGTGCATTCCTCGAGTGCCTGGTTTCAAATGTTCCTTGGGAGTTAACAGCACATACCTTCCTGCTATCCCCTACTTCGCAATTCCATTTCTTTCACACTGATCAGGATAATTTTGATATAGGTTTTAACTGCCTAACAGAGCTACAAATAAAGGCCTGCTGTACGGATAACAAGCATGCTTAACTCTGCAGAGTGGCGGGTTGCACCCTTAAAAGCGGACGTTTGGTTCATGATTGATATTAATAGCATACTTGGGGTATATATTTGTGCTTTCCATATGATAAACATTTTTTTAAAAAGGGCATTTAATAAAAGTAGACAATTGTTTAAATTAGCACAAATCTGTCAACTGCAATGCCACAAAAAGCATTTGCAGACACACATTTTGTGTTCACAGCCAGCTCATAATGCAAGCACATGCGCACCCAGCCCAACACATAGACACACACGTGTGTCCGCACCACAGCTTGTTCTCTGCCCAGCATGTATGTGCACACATGCTCCCTGTTGGGGGTTACTGGCACCCCCCCAGCGCTGCCCGCAAGCCCCGGATCCCCAAGGGCACAGCCTCACATGTCCTTGCGGTTCGGGCTTCACGGTCACTCTGCGTGGCCGGGAAACGCCCCGTTTATTTATGCTGCACGCGGCGGCATGCAACGTCACGCCGCCGCATGCTCGCCCCGTCATCGGGCAGCGCCACACTCCTCCTTTTTCGGGAGGACAAACAACAAACATTAAAGAACTATACACTGCAAACCAAAACACTATATGTCTATAACAATTCACATGTCCCATTCTGAAAACCCCTTTATTAACATCCACCCGGGTCCCCTTACTTAAATGTTCCCATTGTCAGGATGATCAGACACCTGTCCCAGAATGTAGTCGCTGAGGTGAGCAGGTTTCCCTCGCCCAGTCCTCTGGGGGTACCTCCTACTCACCTCCGGCACAGGTGTTCGGTCCATAGGCATTCCCCGGGCCGGGGACTCAGGCAGACATGGTGGTTCTCCTTCGTCCTCAGGGATGACCTCCAAGTCCGGATCAGGGGGTGGATCAGTCCTGGGATGCCGTAACTTCTTAAAGAAGCTCACATTGCGAGTTACCTCAGACCGGCCATCTGATGCAGTCACCATGGATCCCTTGACCGCAACAACGTCCAGCGGCTCCGGCTCGTACGGTAGGGAGAGCTTCCCATGGGGATGTCTATTTCAAATGAGGACCTCATCACCCGGCTCCAGCTGCTGTGGGCGAAGCCCCCTCCGAAGGTTCTCCTGTTCAATCCTTATTCGCCGGTCCGCCTCGACCTGTTGATTGTCAATCACCCCCAGTTCTTTCTCTTTGACCTCAGGTAACAGCCCCCGAGGACACCTCTTGAACAACGCCTCTGCCGGGGCCACTCCAGTGGATGCATGCGGCGTGGTACGGTACACCCTCAGAAACTGGTAGAGGGCTCTTTGGAGGGACAGTCCTTGGCCCTGGGCGATCCGACGGGTCTTATTTAGGGTTCTCATCAGCCGTTCGGCTTCACCATTTGCCCTTGGCCAGAGAGGCGTGATCTTCCTGTGCACCACCCCATAGCTCTCCATCAGTTCCAAGAACTGTTCACTCTGGAACGGCGCCCCGTTGTCTGAGCACACCGTACGTGGGAAGCCATGGGCTGCAAACACCTTTTCCACGGCCACCACAACATGCTCAAACGCCACTGACTCTACGAACTCCACCTCGGGGTACCTCGAGTATTCGTATACCAGCATGAGGAAGTGGGTGCCCATCGTGGTGGAGCCAAAGTCTGCATGAACGACTTCCCACGGATGCGTCCCTCGAGGCATCGCCTCTATGACAGGTTCACGCTGCAGGGGTGACGCCGCCTGACACCAAACACAGGCTGCCACAAAATCGTCCACCTTCTGCTCCAGTTCCGGGAACCACACTTTCAGCCTTAAGCGTGCTTTGATCTTGGCAGCACCCTGGTGACCACGGTGTGCAAGGGCAATCACGTTTCCCACCTTCGACTGGGGCACCACAATTCGATCTCCCCGGAGTAGAAGGCCGGATGTTGAGAACGATAGCTTCTACCGGACCTTCCATAACTGCTCCAGTCCAGTTCTGGCCTCCTGGGAGCGCCCCGCTAGGGCCTCCAGCACTGACTTCCAGGATCCCTGTTGCATGGATTGCCTTAGTATCCTGAAACACTCGTCATCTGCTGCAGCTGTCTCAAGTTCCTTTAAGGGCATGGCATTCGGGGTGGCCGCCTCCAACACCACCTGGACATGCTCTTTGGCCTCCTCCGCACAGGTGTCATAGTCCCCTGCCCCAGGCGCCCCCGGGTGTCTAAAGAGATAGTCTGCCGCATTGTTCTCCCCCGGCCGATACACCAGGGTGACTCCATATTCCAAGAGGGCGAGCATCCATCTCTCAATTCGTGCTGGCGGCTTGGAGGATGAACCTGCCAGGATAGGAATCAATGGTTTGCGGTCCATCACCACCGTCACCGGGCGTCCAAGAACGTAGAGCCGGAAGTGCCTGCAGCCCCAGAGTACGGCCAGCGCCTCACGCTCAATCTGCGAGTACACCCCCATCATGGTCGATCTGTGTCAGCACGGCGCCCAAACCAAACGACTGGCGTCAACAATGATCTCCGATGGTAACACAGGATCAAAGAAGGCCATGGTGTCCTCTGCTGCTAGGGTGCCCCGGATGTCGTCAAAGGCCGCTTGTTCAAGCGGGCCCCAGTTCCAGATGATGTCTTTTCTTGTCAGCGCCCTGAGTGGTTCCGACCTGGAGGCAAAATTCTGGATGAATCGTCCACAGTAAGTAACCATGCCCAGAAAACTCTGCACATCCGATACGGATTCTGGAGGCTGCGCCTTTCTGATGTCCTGGACCTTCTTAGGATCAGGTGACACCCCCCCCTCCTTAAACGCGAAGCCAAAGAATTCTATTGATGGTCGCAGAAATTCACATTTCTCCTTGTGGAGGGTGAGGCTATCATGCCTGCGCCATGGGCGCACACATTGTCGACCATCATGGACTAATTGTTATTCATTTACCTACAGAATACTCTTGGAACAACCCCTATTCACATTTTGGTCCTTAATTCCCATTTGCGTGACTTTGGTGCTTTTTTATTTTACTCAACTAACTACACGTACCACAATGCACTTTGCTACAACTCATAGCAGTGCACTGAGGCCCGCATGCAGCCCTGCTCCTGTGTAATGTGTGTGCATCATATGATGCAAGCGAGCAGCATACACCAGGTCTTCTGCAGGCCGCAGCCTGGTACGTGAGGTTCCCAGGGCGGTGACTCCGGCCACCCTCCGAGCCTGGCCCATCATCACCCCGCGAAGTAAAGAAGTAAAGAAATACGCAGCCTATTTCAAGCGAATGGCCCAGGATGTTTGTATCCTTCCACAGTTCTGTTCCATTAAGACCCAAAGAGGCCCCATGCCCAAAGCCTAGCGGGGAACCTCCTGGTGCCCCAGTGGGTCAGTCCAGCCCTGGGTGGAAGCCTTATTGAAATTAAAAGATCCTGCTACTCTGCGAGAATTGAGAATCCTTCTTGGACTCACTAATTCTAGTAGAAAATTAATTGAAGACTATGCATAGGTCACTCAACCTTTGGTCCATTTGTTAAAGGCCCGAGTCAAGTGGGAGTGGGCTCCAGACCAAACCTAGGCAGTTAAACAGCTAAATAGAAGCTTTTCTCATGCTCCTTGTTTGGCTTAGACCATCAAGAATAAGGAGATCTTCTTGGAGACAGGATTTTCAGATACCTGCCTAACAGCAGTATTGTATCAAAAGCACAACAAGGTCAACAAAGTAGTTTCATATGAGAGGAAAACTTTGTCCTCTGTGGAGGAAGAATTCCATGATTGTGAAAAGGCACTCCTGGCAATGGTATGGGCATTGAAAAATGGCCGCTCGTTCATCCAGGGGAGCACATCCTTGTCGAGACTCCTCACCAACACTTGCAATACTTACAAAGTGACCGAATCCGAGCAGGAAACGTAAGTAATTCTAGAATTACTTTGTGGATTCTATCCATGCAAGGCTTTCTGTGGAGTGCAAGGATTGGCTGACTTGCAAGACTGTGCTAAAAAAACTGTCTCGAGGACAAAAGTCTAATCACCAATGACAATATGGAGACGTACCTTACTTCCCCATACAAAGTCTATGAAGAAGCCACGTGTCAGGCGACACCCAAAGTGTATGTGGATGGGTGCTCCTACCATGTTGACAATAATGGGAGAAAGGAATTAGTGGCTGGCCTTGGAATGCCTGGGTGAATGATACCCCAGAGCCCTCTGCTGGTTACAAAATAGGTCCCCGAAGTAGTCAGGTAGCCGAGTTGATGGCCATACATCAAGCCATCCTCACTGCAGGACACCACCAACTCAAAAAATTGGTCATAAACACTGACTCTGATTATGTCAGGAATGTTTGTGGAACACCTGATTATCTGCATACATTGAGGCATGCTGTGTGCAAACAATAAACAATTAAAGCATGGGAAATTAATTCAATCAATTGATGATCTGGTAACATCTAATGAGATGACCATCTATTGGAAAACGATCAGGGGTCACTCCAAAATAAAGGGACCAGATAAGACTGGAAATGACCTGCTTAATCAGCTTGCTAAAACCGGAGCTCTGCACAGGGATTTCACAGAAACTGAATTCCTGGTGGGTAAAAGCCAAGCCACTGCTGTCACCAGGTCCCAAACCCACGCCAACAATGAACTCTCAACTGCCCAGTGAAGTAAAGAAAACCAGATGCAGATTTGATTACTGCATAAAAAGAGGACCCGATTATTGGACAATGTTATCAACATATTGACCCAGTGAATTTTTCTCTGACCGAATCTGATTATATCGGGAAAGAGGATGTCTGGGTATTGATCTTCTTTTTCCAGAATGTTCCGAATCCAAGACGGTTTGTTGGTACGGAGAACTCTATCTCAATTGTGACCAGTGGGTGATACCTCCCTCATTCCGAAGCCTGGTGTTGACTCACACCCATGGTGTGGCCACTGTCAGTCATAGAGGGTTTCATACGACATTGGAAATCTTGCGCGAGGTTACATACTGGCTACACATGGGTCAGAACCTTGACATCTACTTAAAGGGTTGTCATGTGTGTGCTCAATTTCAGCCAAGCTCATTCCCACACAAAGCTCCCCCACAGAAAAGGGGAATGACACTGCCATGATCAGATTTGTAAGTCAATGTCATCGGACCAGTGATTAGCTCCTCTAGAGGAAACAAGTACATGCTGGCTGTAACATGCTTGTTTACCAAGTGGGTAGAATGTCTTCTAGCCCTGAATTGTAAGGCGGAGACAGCTTCTGCACTAATGATCAACCCCATCTTCTCTCTTTTTGGGCTCCCACAAAGAATTGAGTCAGACCGCGGAAGTATTTTACCAGCAAGGTGATGACCAAGATATGGGAGATTCTAGGGATAAAAATAAAACTCCACATTGCCTACCACTCAGCCTTGAGTAGGGTTGTTGAGAGGTACAATAAGAAAATTGTGGGCATCTTGAAGAAGTTTGTGGCAGACTCTGAACCCAGTTGGGACATTCGATTACCGCTTGTTCTGATGGAGATCAGGTCTACACCATCTTCTGCAACAAAAATGTCTCCATTTGAGCTTATAACTGGATGAAAGATGATGCTACCTCAGCATCTGCTCTACAAAACACAAGAGCAGACACTGATAAATGCCTCCACTACATTTAAAATCTAAGGAAACACCTCCAGCATGCTTTTGCTTGTGCTCAGCCCAACCTAGAAAAGTTGGCGTAAAGAATGAAAACCTACTACGACCTAAAGACCACCAAGAAGGAGTCTGAATTAGGTGACAGGGTCTACCTGTAAAATTTTCAAAGGAACCACACCAAGGAGTGGAAGTTCCTTCCATCTTGGTGTGGTGCCTCTGAAATTGTCGATAAGATTTCATCTGTTGCCCATAAGATCTGCATCCCTAAAGGAGAACACACAGAAGAGAAATGGGTCCATACCAATCAATTAAAGAGCTGTCACCCTAGACAAGCTTTAATACTGATTGAGGAGCCCAGTGAGGGTAGAGCCCAGGAACCATCTGAAGGATGAAGGGAAAGAATGGAAACCCAGATGGAGAATACAACATACATAAAGGGAGCAAGACAATTAATGGCCATAAAGAAATGTCTAAATAAGGATTGGAAATAATAATGCTTATAGGATCATTTTCATGTAATTCATATAAATGTCAATCTGTTATTTTGGTGGATATAATCATGTGATGTGGTGTTGTTTTGTTTTCTGTATGTCCATAACACCAGCGAAAGGGGTATTGTATAATATACTTAACCTCTCTTTTACTCCTATCTGCAGACCCATTATCTCCATGACCTTCATAGCCTGTGGGAAGAGGTCACAAAAAGGTAGGGGTTCCAGGACCATAGCCCAAAAATGCAAAGGAATGGGTGCAGGCCAGAGTGCCCACTCCCTCAGGATGGAAAGAGGAGCGAACATGCTCCAATGGAAACAAAATAAAAAGAATGTAAAGAAAACCCCCGCTCTCCCTTGCTCTTTCCTACCAGTCACCCGAGTCAAAGAGCCTGGGGGGAGAGGACTTGTGGCATATAAATTCAGCCCCAGAATGATATGAAATGAGAGGCCAACCAAGGTCACTACTGCGCGATTTAAGCTGGCTGATGGATGAGACTCATTGAAACATGCAGGCCAGCCCAAAACACTTACTTTCCAACATGAGGCCTAGTGAATATGAAATGTGGGCCTCACTCAACATTACCAAAATGAGAAGGCACCCAGGTGAAGAAAAGTGTGCCGTAGAACTTAATACTGCCCAATGGATTCCAAAAGACATGTGTTGCTGAATATGCTGACTTCATGCCAGCTCTAAGAGCCGACGCCTCCCTCTGTTCCTTCCGCAAAAGCCTCAAAAAATGGCTTTTCACCCCAAGACCTACAAAAGTAAATTGAACATGCACATTTCCACAAACACTTGGCATTTGTCATTTCCACACTGACCAAAAATGCAGTTTTATGCACCACTATGCTTGTATGTACTAATTATGTCTGTATATGTCTATAACCAATTGAAACCAATACTTAGTGTAAACTAACCTATCACCTATGATCGTAATAATTTGCAACCATTGCTGCTATGTAAATCAGCGCCTAGATGCCCCCGGGTTCGGTGCACTTTTTAAATATCAAAATAAATAAATGTAAAATGGGAAAAGCCATATTTTGACTGAGAAAAACAAACAGCAGCATGATACATGAGACTGCCATACATTAAAATGCTGTGCATTTGGAAAATAAAAAGTAATAGTGACTTATGTCTTAAAGCGAAGCCAAGTGACATATTTCATTGGATATGAACAGAAACACTTACTTTCCAACACAAAAACTGACATTATTTAAATGGAAAGGCCTACTTGCTTTTAAAATGCACACTGGTGTTCCATGTTAAACTGTGGCTCATGTGTGGACAATTCAGAATAAACACTGATGCCTTTTCAACTGTTAAATTAAGGAAATATATTTACCCATGGAAAGAAGGCCCAAATGCAGTGTATAGAAATAAAATGTATGACATGTAAAAAACATCTTTTGATTTAAAAATATACTGCTTTCAGCATGCAAATGTGATTTTAGTTTGCTTTTGCCGCACCCCATTTAACTGCTGGACAGTGTATCTGGATCTTTAACCCAGAGACCTTTGGGGCAATGCAGACCAGGAATGCTGGTCTGTTTCAACAAAATGCTAAGAAATACAATTTTGGAGATCGAATACATGGAAGGGGTCAGATAAGGGAATACTAGCTTGACCGTTCAGACGACTTTTACAATCGCAATAAACTGTGCCTCAGCTTCAAACAGGTCCAATGGACTAAATTATTATTATTATGTTTTTATTTAAGACTTATGGTTTGTTACAAATCTTTGTCATAATCACAATACAGTCAAAATCAGCAGAAACAATAAATTAGCATTCGTGGTCGCCGTGGAAGTTTATGGAACAGAGTTTCTTATATCGGTATCTGGGGGCCTTTTTAAGACTCTGTTAAAGAATTGGATTAGGTTGAAGATGGCCGAAAAATGGTTTCCTTGTGAGAGAAATGTCCACAGTACATCTGTGTCATTATTGTATTACGTTCTTACCCATCTTTCTAGATAGAAGATAAGCAAGTCTTTCAGGGCTATGCAAAAGAGGGATAGTTTTTTCAAGGTTTCAATTTCTTCGGGCCTATTGCAAAAGCGGCATCCAGGTGCTAGGGTTTGCTTATAGATGTAGAGAAGCTGATTGATAGGCCGCAGATTTAGTCTGAAACGTAGAAAGTTATTTCTATATTACATATTCGGGAATTTGATGAGAGATTTAGGAAGCTGGTTTCTAGGTTTAATATCATCGCTGATCGATGTAGGGAGCGTGTACGCATTCTTACTCTCCTGTGTCCTGATCCAGTCATTGGTCCACAGTTTCTGTTTGACTTTTGAGGGGTTGCAGATTAATTTGTCCAGATCATATTCCAGCTGCATCAAGAGAGTGCAGCATCCTTGAGACCAGGTCTTCAGTAAAACCTCTGAACAATGTGTCAGGGCTAAGTTCAGACTTCGGTAGGGCCATGCCAAAGGAGATGATATGCATTTTCGGAAAAACGTTAGGGATTTCCATTGAGATCTTGCTATCAGCGAAATTTACCCTAGTTTGTGCCGGATTACCGCTGTTGGAATTATGTTCAAGGGGCCAAAACTATGTACCATGGGGTACATATGCATCCTTCTGCACTGTTTAACAGCACTGGGGTCACTTTAGCAGTTACCCAAAGTTACTTAAATTATGCAAAAGACAAGGGGGTGTGCTGGGAGTCCCTCTGCCGGCATTAGTATTGGTAATGAGAGCCTTGCCCAGATTCTTTAGCTCACTATCTTTCACAGAGGATAAATATCCAAAACATATCAGTCTTTGTCATGCTCTGGAGCAGTCCAGCACTGAAAAGTTAGGTAATTCTCCTCTAAACAAGAGCACCAACAGCAACCCCAGACACGTGTTTCGGGCTAGTTGGAGCTCATCAGTAGGGTGGCGCTTTGCCCCTCTAAGAATAGTGAGCAAGCGGTCCATGTGTGGATTCCCCTAGTAATTTAGGGTGAGGCCCAAAGTTACTTAAATTATGCAAAAGACAAGCGGGTTTCTGGAAGTCCCTCTGCCGGACATTAGTCCTGCTTATGAGAGCCTTGCCCAGATTCTTTAGCTCACTATTTTTCACAGAGGGGAAATATCAAAAACATATCAGTCTTTGTTCTGCCCTGGGGCAGTCCAGCACTTAAATGTTAGGCAATTCTCCTCTGAACAAGAGTATCAACAGCAACTTGTGAGAAACCTGACAGTGTCTCCCTGGCTAGTCCCAGGGGATCTGTCATCCAGGTGGCCATGAAACAGCCATCGATATCAGATCCAGCGAGGGACGATCATCTGGATGGAGAGTTGTTGGGGAGTGGGAGACCGGCGGGTGAGACACAGTATCCCCCTTCTTTCGACACTTTTCCGCATCCTACCACGTAGGATATTACAAAACGCTCCCCCCCCCCTTTCTGACATGAACACTTTCGCACAACGCGAAAGACAACGGACTAACACCAGAGCCGTTTACCTGACATGTCCCAACACAAGAGGCAGGCAGAGTCAGGCAATTGACCAGAATCACACACACCTGACAGCCCTTTCCCTTCCCCACAGGAATAAAAGGTGGAGCACGAGAGCACAGGAAAGTCAAGGCAGACCGCACAACGTGAGAGCTAACTCAGCACGGCAATTCAAGAGGTGACGAAAGACCGCGCATACCGAGACTGTGACAAGGAGAGAAGTGACCTTGCCCTTTTCAAAAAGACCTGTGAAATCTCTGCAGGTGGAAACATAATACCAAGAACAATAGCCAGTGCGCATTGCAGAAGATGTCAACGGTATACGAGACCCTCCTCCGCTGAATACCAAGCCGGGGAGAGACACTTGACTCAGAGGTACCAATGTTGACTCCAAAGAGGAAGAAAGCCAAGCAGTTCATAACAGCTGGTGAGTCGAGGGGAGAGATGCTAAGAAGCCCAACTGTGCTAAAAGAAAAGTATCAAACTGTTAATTTGAACTTTGAAAGGTTTAAAGAAACTATTGATGAAAGAGGGGGAAACCCACAGCAACAGAGACATCAGACACCATGTGGGTGCTCACGCAGGAAACTGTGATTGTGAAGGAAAGGGAGACGAATCTTGCATGGCGAAGTTAGCAAATGAACAGAGTCATACCAAAGTTGGCAAGAGTGAACCCGGCGGAGGGATGCTGACATTTGAAAGAGGTCCGAACCCGAAAGAGGGAGATGCTGTCATGATGCCTAGCCCCGAGCATCCGGACCCAGCCCAGCAGCCTCAGGAGCAGGCACCCAGACATTTATTGAGACCCAGCAGCCCCGGCTGGGGGCTATCTGGGTTCAGTCCTGGCGCCTTAGGCACCAGGCTCATAATAGACATCAGTCCTGGCGAGACATTACTTACCTCCTGCAGACCATGCTGCAAATGAATCAAAGCCCACGTGAGGCTGGATGGGACTATTTTATTACAGGGACTATTTTTTTACTCGGGTGTGGTTCTGGGGAACTTCCTACCTGGAACTACTTTGCAGGCTATTTAAACCACGCCCGAACAGCAGCCCATGCTTCGCGTTATTCTGCACTTCAGCAGCATGACGCTCACCGTGCCTGCGGCATCCAGTCCTCTGCCACGCCCGCCTCGAACCTGGACGCCATCCTAGAAGAAAGAGAAAATAAGAACAAGAATTTACCTTTTAATCTTCATCTGTTCCCGAATTTGCCGCACTTCACAATTGGAAGGTCGGAAATAAAAGCATTGCATCGCTAGCAGGCGCGCCGTGCCATACTTACCAGTCTGCATCTCCACAGTTCAGCACTGCAGCCATAATTTCATCACTGCATTGTGGAACCTGGAAGGGACAAAGAGAACAAGGTGAGCCGGGTGCTAACAAAGACAATCAAAGCAACCATATTATACTCACCAGAGTTACCGCCCCCCCCTAGGCATCTTTCATCGGCGTTCCACCTCTTTAATGCCGCACCTGTGGGAGGAAAGAACACTTGTTAAAGACATTTATTTAGCTTTTACCGGACAACGCTGGGTAATACAGACTCTTACCCACGTGCAACATGCAGCACTTCAGGTGAACTCTTCTCGGATTAAGCTGCAATACAAAAGGGATAAAAACGAGTGAATAACAGACAACTGAACTCTATAGACATTATACTTACGGCTCCTTGCCATTTACCACGCAGACCAACACGTCTGGAACTCACCCAAAATCTTCAAACCAGTGAAGCAACTGGGATTATACGCGCCCCTGCGCTCGGTGCAAGATGGAGAGCTCATCATTACAAACAATAAGGTGAGACAACAAAAGGGGAATATCGGGGTGCTTAGAGGGAACAAATTAAGTGTTTCCTTGCATCCACTGGGTGGGTAATTCCCCTCCTCCTGCTCTTAGGAAACTACTTTTACGAATCAAGCAGACGAAGCTAGGAAGGCCGGTCCAGTCAGCCGTCTCTGCACTAGGAATAACGCTGGTGGAGACCTTAGCAGTCCAGTTCCGATCGACGCCCCCGTGGGAATCAGGTGAGCGTTACAGATCCAGGGGTGAAAAGTCATCTCCCAAAGTTCATTGAGAAAGGAACTGTTTCTGTGATTGGTTTATTACGACTTGAATATTACCGCAGCGGTAATGGCACCAAAAAAGCCCCATTGTGTCCTATGGGCTCAAAACAAGTGGGGACTTACAACGCCACCAACACTTGTAATCCATCGGAAATACCATCGGGCCAGGTGGCGGTAATGGTAATTCAGTTTTGTTTTATCTGGGTGGATTTACCAAACTCGTAATTAGGCCCATTATTTCCACAGATTTTATTTCTTCATAATGTTTACGACTTATTATCAAATTGAAGCCTTTATTGTATATGATGTTAAAATGTGTACATAGGATATCCACCACCAAAGGGGACGCAAACTCAATGAGTACCCAATTCTCTGCACAGTCTATTTTCGGTAGTTCCACTTGCTTAATGTCCCTGGAGTTTCTGAGTTTTAGAGCTGGTAACGCCTTTAAAAAATGTAACAAGTAGGTCCTGCTCATAAATGGGCTTTCTCCAGTGGGTTTGAGTTCTATAAGCTTCCCCCATTTCCGCACCGGTTGGTCTAAATGCCTCAATTGTTGCTTATTACTGGCATTCAATATTTCCTTTTGTAACGGTTTTCTAGTACCCAGTCCTAGAAGTCTTCTATCTTCCTACTTTATTTGGTGATCACTGGATTCCTCTCTATCACTTTCATTTCTCTTTTCTCAGTTAAAATGGACCAATTTTTCCAACATGCCCTTATTTAATGTGTGAATTAGAGGGTTTCTGTATTAGACTCAGTTTCCTCTAGTACTGGCGCTTTCCTCAGGCTTTGCTTATTATTTATGGTAGTTTGTTTTGCTATTGTTGCTTTAGCAATAGTAGGTTCAACCTTTTTCTCCTCATTCTGTGCAAGCCTTATTTGTCCTTGTGCTTTTCTTGGTTTGTGTTTCCCCTTTTATTTATTTATTTATTTAGATTTATAAAGCCGTCAGTGGGCCAAAGGCATCGTGGCGCTGTTACAGCATATTCACTTAGATACAACTTAAGTCAGATGCTTCAAAGGCAGCATTACAAGTTCAAAGACAATGTTGAGGAGGTGTTCCATGGTTACAGAGGAACAGCGTTAGAGAACAATCAGGTACAGTCTAGTTGAAAAGATTGGTTTTTACAGCCTTTCTAAACGCTGTGAGAGAGTCTTTTTTTCTTAATCTGAGTGGGAGGGCATACCAGGCTTTTGGGGCTAGCACTTCGAAGCTGGTGCCGCCAGCTTTGGCTCTATAGAATGCTGGGACTGAGAGTAGGTGAGAGTATTGGTCTCGTTTTGGTCTGTGGGCGGGCACCTGATGTATTTGTCCAGCTAGGTAGGCTGGGGCGGCCTGAGAGTGGCATCTGTGTGTGATCATGAGGGCTTTGAATATTATGCGCTCTTTGACCGGGAGCCAATTGGCATGTTTTCTCGCCTGAGAGATGTGCTCCCTCTTAGGGATACTTAGGGCCGCTCTAAGGGCGTTGTTTCGCGTGGTGTGCAGTTTGTTGATGTTATTGGCAGATGTGCCTAGGAGTAGGATGTTACAGTAGTCCAGCTTTGTGCCAATGGCAGCTCTTGCAATGTTGAGGTGGTTTGTTGGCGACAGGTGGGGTTTTACTGTGTTTATGATTTTTGTCGTGAGAGCAGCAGATGATGAAATGGCACTGACTTGTCTTTCCATTGATAAGGTGGAGTACAAGTATACACCAAGAGTTTTTACTGCAGCAGAGACTGTAATAGCAGTGTTCTCAACGCTGAAGGAGCTGTATTTGTTGTCTACTTTTTTAAGGGACTCTTTGGGGCCTACCAGTAGTATTTCAGTTTTTTCCCTGTTTAGACATAGGCCATTGGCTGCCATCAAGGCCTGGATGCGTGCATATGTCTTCTGGAGAGTGTGGAGGTCTTGCTCATAGTCACCTGATAGAGGAAGAAGAATTTGTGTGTCGTCGGCATAGTTGGTAAAGGCTGTGCTGAACTATTCTAGGTCGCTGAACAGGGGAAGAGTGAAGAGATTATAGAGAGTGGGGGAGGTGCAAGATCCTTGTGGGACTCCACACCCAATGGGGGAAGGAGCGGCTGATGCCTGATCAGAAAAGACCCTCATGGCTCGGCCCTCCAAGAAGGAAGTAATCCAGGTGGTTTCTTCTTGACAAAAATGTGCAATGTCCGAGAAGTGTTTACACAGGATCTTGTGGTCTACCAAGTCAAAGGCAGCCGAGTGATCGAAGAGTAGGAGGAGTGAGGATTTGCCCTTGTCCATGGCTTCAAGTAGCTGATTCTTAAGGTCAAGTAAGGCTGATTCTGTGCCGTGACGAGGAAGGCAGCCAGATTGTCTTTTGCTGAGGATGTTTTGTGCTTCCAAGTAGGACTGGATCTGCAGATAGGCAGCCTTGTCCAGAATTTTAAGCAAGAACGGAACAGTGGTAATGGATGGTAGTTGTTGGGGGAGTCAGTGTCAAGGGTAGGTTTCTTTAGCAACGGCCGAACCCAGGCTTCCTTAATGGAGGGTGGAATGGTACTTGCAGCGAAGGTGGCATTGATAAAGGTAGTGACAAATGGAGCCAGAGCTGCCACACAGTCTTAAACTAGGCTAGCTGGGCATATGTCACCTTTACAGAGCGAAGGTTTAATATGCTTCATGATCAGTAGGACGTCAGGTATTGTTACTTCCCTAAAGGGAAAGGATTTAGGTGTGTTTGTGCCATGTGCGCTACCTGAGGCTGGCAAGGTGGCAGAGGGCCTTGATATAGGTGAGGCGACCTTGGGCAGGCTGTCGAATTGTGTCTTGATTTTATTCTGCAGTGTTTTAATTTTGTCTAACATGGCATGTTTGAATGTTGAATGTTGTTACACCATGTTTCATTTTTCTCGGTAGGTTGTGTGGAGGTGGGGGGGGATAGTCAGCTCATTATAAATGGCGAATAACTCTTTGGATTGGGAGTTAGCTTTCTCAATTCTAGTGTTGTAGGCGGCTGCTGTGGCTGTGGAAATAGCTTTTTTGCATTGTTTTGCAACTGCCAAGTAGGTATCTCGTATAGACGTGGACGGGCTTGTTTGCCATGCGGTCAGTGCTATCCGTTTGGCGGTTCATATATATAGAAGTTCTTGAGTGAACCATGAGTTAGCATGAAGTATATGCTCAGTTCTTTTCTTTTCCAAAGGGGCTACAGCGTCTACTACCTCTTTAGGTGTGGCATTGTAGAGCCCTACTAGTTCTGTAGGGTTGTTTGATGTAGGATGAGCTAACGCTGAGGTTTCGAGGAGAGGGAGAATTCTGTCCATGGTGAGTAATTTTTTAGACCTTGCCATAGTAGCTGGCACAGGTGGGCTCACATTACCTCCTATTTTAGAGGGTATAAAGAAGTGCAGTAGTTGGTGGTCGGTCCAGGGGCATGGAGTGTTAGAGCTGATGTCAGCAGCACAATTGTGTGGCTATCCAGTCTAATATGCAACCTTTGGTGTGGGTCGGACTGTTGTCTAGTTGGGCGAAGCCTAGATCTAGGTGGGCTTTGGCAAGAGCTTTACCTTTTTTGTCTTTGGGGTCCTTGAAGCCAAGATTTAGGTCTCCCAGGAGAATGGCTCTTGTGTTGGTTTTGAGGTTGTCACCTAGGATGTGTGTGATGTTGGATTGGAAATCGAGAGGGGGGCCTGGAGGGCTGTAGACAGTGGGTAGAGTTATAGTATCATTTTTCGAGAAAGATATTTTTACTGATAACGTGTCAAAGTTGTCTGCCTGAGCAGTTTTTATTTGCCTGGAGTTGAGGGTTTCCTTGCGAATTAGGGTGACACCGCCTCCTTTAATGGAGGTTCTATCTTGGCAAAAGATTATGTAGCCTGGTGGTAAGGTTTGGCAGATGGCTGGTCCGGAGGCTTCATGTAACCAGGTCTCTGTAATGGCTAAGATATCTAGATCCAGATCCATGATAAGGTCATGAATCTCTGTGGGTTGAGCTGGCAAGGATCGTGCATTGATGAGTGCACATAGGATTTGGGTAGTAGGGTTGTTCCCTAATTTAGTTTTCGTGGAGATGTTGTTATTATTGGCAGTGGTGCTGACGATTTTTGGCAAAGAGGTGGAGGCTGATGAGAGCGAGTGGTGAGGTTGCTTTCCTAGGTGTTTTTTGGGGGTAGCAGAGATGTGGGCAGAGCGGGTACCTAGCCTTTGATTTCTCAGATAAAGTGGCATGGGGTGTGTAAGGGCTTGAGTATCCCGGAGTGATTTAGGCATGGTGGTGGTGTGTCTGGGTGCAGAGCTAGAGTGGCAAACTTTGTATTTGGGTTAGGTGTGCCTATAAGAAGTGCAGGTAGGAAGTGTGTAGGTGGTATATCGTAGGAGCATGGCAATGTAGATGACATGTTGTGAGAAGGTGCTCCTGAAATGATGCAGGAGCAGTTCTAATCAATTACAGTGGGCTGATGCTGATATGAGCAGCAGTGCAGGACGGATTCAGTGGCCTAGTACTGACAAGAATTGAAATAGTACAATCAATTGCAAAGGGCTACTACAAGGCAAGAACAGAGGAAAAGAAGCAGCAAAATACATTGGACAGGTGCTAGGCAGGACTTAGCGGTGATACATTAAGGTACGGTGGGCTGGTGCTATATGGCCTGTATAATGTGTGGATGCTAGACATAATGGAGGCGATCAAGTACATTGGGCTAGTGTTAAACAAGATAAGAGGCAATACAGACAAGAACAGTGGCTGATGTTAGGCAGCAAAGTTGTGGCAGTAGTGTCAAATGCAACGGTCTAGTACTGAACAAGTATGAGGCATTGCAGTAATAAATTAGGCTAATGCTAGACAACATTGAGGCAGTTGTGGCAATACAGTCAAATGCAATGGGCTGGTACTGAACAAGTAAAAGGCATTGCAGTAATATGTTTGGGATAATGCTGGGCAAAATTGAGGCAGTGAAGTACATTGGGCTGTCAATCAATCAATCAAGCATTAAGCATAGCGGAGACAACAGGCATAATGGGTAGGTAATTATGCTTTTTAAATTACTGTACTTAAGGAACAATAGCAGTATCCATATGACATTTCAGTAATATTTGTACTAAAAAGGTGGCGGTGGGCAGTGTCTGATTTTAGTTGGAACTTGTGATGAATGCAGTAGGAGGAGTCGGGGTACCCAGAGGCTAAGTATCTTAATCAAAGGAGAGGGTGCAAGGAATCGTGATCCGTGGACAATGCTAGGGTGTACAGCACTAAGGGCCGTGGCTAAGTCTAGTTATGGGGACACAGTGGCCGACAGAACACAAAATCAATCTAACACAAATGCAAAATGGGCAGCACGCATTTTTCAGGCATTTGAAGTAAAGTAGGCTATATGCGATATTCAACTACCAATAACAGAAGCCACTAACAGATTTGTCGGCACAGTTAGCGGAAAGAAGTCATGGTTTTACAGGCATACTGGCTAGTTGTAGGCAGGGAAAGTGATTATTTACCCTGAGGAGTGACGACTCAAAGAGCAATTAACAATCTAGTTGGCTTTGGTACAGTGAACCGCGAGGACGGTTCAAAAGAGGTAAGGGCAGCAACGCAAAATTACCAAAGGCATGTATACAATGGGCGCAGGTCAGAGGTATACGGGTGGCAGCACAGACAGGTAATACAGTTGTTAGTCTATATGATCGTGTGCAAACGTGGGTGGAGAAGCCCAAATTGGGAGCAATTGGTTTGAGATGCTAGTTCTTCATTTGAATTGTTCACGTCTTGTTATAGGTTCTACTGCCATACTCCTCTCTATTATGACTTGCACTGGCAGTGTAATATCTTCATATACATATTCTATTTGCGAGTTAGGAGTCGATGATAGCATGGATTGGCTGTCACAAGCGTGGATCTCATTTCTCTCACCTGCGGTTTTTCACTGTTAACCAACATTTTATTGTGAAAAACCTAAGGACGTTTCCCACCTTACTCCCATAAGATCTTCTATACAAGTAGCCAGAAAAGGGCCATCGCTAGTGGATCCCGACCGTTAGGTTGGAGAAGCGAGAGAGGATCACCTGGGTTGGGGGTCCTCAGGGAGTGGGGGAGAAGCACCTGATAGTGAGATATGGTATCCCCCTTTTCCTAACCATTGTCAAACCCCTATCCCTACCTATTCTCCTGGACACAACTCCCATGATCCTTACCCTCTCTATGCTGAGAAAGCTACTGAGCTGAAGAAGATGGTGGTTGAGGCTGTGAAGATTCCTCCTGGCACTGAGTCTCGGGAGGATACCACAGCAGCAATGTGCTCACCTTGGAAGCAAGACAACATGGAGCAACACAGGTTCAATCCCCGGCTCCGTGCTTAGAAACCTCTGGGTATTAAGCACGTTATAAATAACCTATAATGTCATACCATATCAATGGCCCTGTCCCATTAATGAGGCCAGGCAGGTTCAGGCACTCAGTCTCAATCACACACACCTGCCATACATTAGTTATCCGTGTGAGGATAAAATATGGAGCACGTAGGCACCCTTTGAGCGAGGCTAGCAACAAGAAGGAACCGTTTTTCCTGAGCTGCTGGAACCAGGCTGCAGAGATCGGAAGGCCAAGGGGCTGTTTGAATGCTGAGATGAGTGAAAGAAAGCTAGGCAAACAAACCGTATTTTCAAGAGGCCACAAAGGTTCACAAAGTGAGGCCAAGAATATGGAGAGAGCCTTCGTTTGACGTATTTCAAGGTTGCCTGTTCCCCTCCCGGGTGAACAACAGAGTTGGGGAGGAGGAGAGGATTTGTTGGTAAATACCTTGATAGTCACATTCAAGGCACAGAAGAAAGAACCGAGATCAACACACCCAGTGATTTACCGAATGAAACAAAAGTCTGGTTTGTGTTGCAAGCGAGTGAGACTGTATCAAGCAAAGGTTACGCGAACAATGATAATCGCGTGAAGAAGGATTTGATTGTTGAAAGCAACGTGAGTTATTACAAACTAACAGAGTCGTCCTGCAGAGGTGAATCGCATTATCGAAGGTCTCTGTGAAATGTGTTTGAATTGTATCGTGAAGCTAAAGATAGAAAGCTGTGAAATATTTTGAAAGCGTGTTGTTAATAAAGAAATGGAAAGCGTGAGCCCAGCTGAGGGAAGACTATAAAAGTTTGTAAAAGGAACTACAAATACCAGAAATCTTTAGTATGTTGAGAAACTGGGAATCATAATGAATGGGATGTCAAAGTGGTCATGCATAGGAGTATCTAAAACTGTGCAGTTTCTAAAGTCTTTGACACAAATGAGATAACGAGAAGAAACATGGGGAAGGGAACCCTACAAAGTAAATATTGAAAATCGAAAAAGGCTCAAGCCAGACAGAGGGAAGCCTAAGTGAAAGTATGTTACTAAGAAAGTGAATGGCAAAACTTGAGAACAACTGAGGGAAACCTGACAGAATTACAAAGTGATTCCAAGCACAAATTACAAAGATTTAACTATAAAGAGCCAAGACAGGTTCAAACCCTAAGGAGGGAAGCTGGAGTGAATTGTACCAAATTGAAAGAGCCAAGACAGAGTCGAGCCCCAAGGAGGGAGGCCGGAGGGAATTGTACCAAATTGAAAGTGTTAAGAAAGACCCGGACTTGGGTAAGGGAAACCTGAAGGGTCTGTTTGAGGAAGTGTTGAACTGTATCTTAGATTTAAGGCAAGGAAGCCTAAATAAACAGTTTTGAAATGCTTGATGCCCAGGAATGAACTGTTGAATCATACAAGCAAGCCAAAGTGTGCCACATTGAGAGAACTGGGCAATCCATCTAACCTTTTCTTAACTCTTGAGACCCCATGCCTTGAACCTGGAGAAGGGAGTTATCACCTGCTTATAAAAGCCATTCTGAATTTCCTTTTGTAAACACTATTTTCTTTTGAAGCATAGTCTCTTTTCACAATTGTTATTTAAGAGTGAGGGCAAGGATAGGTTTATGGCACAGACAGTTTATTTGACTAGACTGACTTGGACTTATTTTCTTTTGTTTAATGGTAGAGACTACTCTCATTATAGAGTTAGGGCTAGTTAGGAATTCTCCCAACCTTTTGACATTACAAAATAAAGATTTTGAAAACATGCATCTTTTTGTGTCTGTGGGCCTCATTACACGGATGGCGGTAAGGGAATAACGATACCGGTAAGGGATTACCGGTATCGCTAAATACCCTTGCCAATTACGACCTCCATCACCGCTATTAGCGGCACCGCTAAGAACGGTGCCACTAATAGCGGCTATTCCGCGGGCGCGCAACCCCTCATGTCGGAAATAGCGGCATGGCGCTAATAGCATACCATCACAAGCCATGCAGACATGCTAATAGCGGCATGGATTTGCCCAAAAAGCCCATACCGTCAGGCGGAAATACCGGCATCACGAACCACCCGTTAAGAGACATGAGCAGTGTTCCCACCTGCCACAGGTGGCCACAATCAGCACAGGTGGAGGCAATGGAGACTGGGGCAGCACAAAAGGAGCACACCACACCCTTCCCACACCCCTTCCCGCACCAAGATGGTTCCAATACTAGTAGTATTACATGGGCTGGAGGACATGATTGCATTGCAGCACCAACAACAACAGGTATCACAGAGGAGACGCAGGAGGAGGAGGAGGGCGAGACAGGCCCAGCAAGCCCCACCAGTGCACCTAGTAATACCACAGAGGCAGCCACCAATCCCCAGGATTCGAGCCAGTCCATTCAACCTAACCCCTGAGCAGATACACACCCTGTACCGTCTGGACCGGGATACCATCACCAGCATCGTGGACATGATACACAACGACATTGTGAGCCTCATAGACATCCCTACTGCCATCCCCACTCTACTGAAGGTGGTAACTGTGCTCCACTTCCTGGCCACAGGCACCTACCAGCATACGGTAGGGCAGATGCATGGCATATAACAACCAGTATTCTCACGCACGCTAACCCAGGTGCCCATTGCCCTCCTGAAGCACACAAGTGAACACATATCCCTGCCACAGACTGCCCAGGTGATCTTCAACACCAAAGTTGGCTTCTATTCACTGGCAGGCATCCCAAGTTGCATCGGGCCATCGACTGTACCCATGTGGAATTGGTGGTCCCACATCACAATAAAGTAGTCTACCGAAACAGAAAGCAATTCCACTCCAGCAATGTCCAAATGGTATGTGACTCAAACAAGATAATCAGATATCCGATATCCGATATCCCGGATCAACCCATGATTCAGTGGTCCTGCGGAACTCAACAATACCACGCTACATGTAGCGACATGCTGGACAACGTTCGTGGCTACTTGGTGAGTAGCAGGACAAGCACATGGTAGTGAGATGTGGGGTGTGATTGGGGGGGAAGAGATGCATACTCCAACTGGGTGTGATTGGGCGGGGGGAAGAGATGCATACTCCAACTGGGTGTGATTGGGGGGGGAGAGATGCATACTCCAACTGGGTGTGATTGGGGGGGGGAGAGATGCATACTCCAACTGGGTGTGATTGGGTGGGAAGAGATGCATACTCCAACTGGGTGTGATTGGGGGGGGGGGAGATGCATACTCCAACTGGGTGTGGACTGTCGTACGTAGAATAAATGGACATACAGATGTACGCCAATGTCCACCAAGGCAGGCCAAAATGGACCGGAAACAAAACCACATGCAATTTTGAAGCTGCACAACATTGAAATTAATCCAATATGGCAAACATGACACATCTATCCACATGCACATTGCACATCATACCATACCCCATATGACACATATCAGCAACATGGAGCCAATATGCCAAATGGAAATGTGCGCTGAACAACATCACAAAAGATATGCGCCCTTGAGTGCATGCAAAGGGATCACCTGTAGCCATTGTACTGAACCACACCCATACACCACTCCTGAAGTGCCGCTTCACAGCATGGCGACATCGAATTCAGAATGGCAGTACACTAGCAGTGTGGTACAAACGTTGCCTGGGCCCAGGAACACTTAAGACCTGTCCTCACCCTGGACATGGCAATGACTGCCAGAGGCATGCATGGTGCATGTCCACTTGCAAGGACAAGCTCACCTTCTCACATTGCAGTTACACAGATCGTCTGCATGCATGCTTGGATTCGTGGATGCCAATCACAATGCAATATTGATTTGTGTGAAATGTACAAGTTGCACTTGATGTGAACAGTAACACGTCCCCATTGTTGCACCCATGCAGGTGATGCTGGCTATCCCCTGAGGAGGTGGTTTTTTACCCCTGTACAGAACCCACAGAACAGGCAAGAAAATGAATACAATCGTGCACATACCCATACCCGGGTGGTAATTGAGCAGACATTTGGCCTTTTGAAGACACTGTTCAGGTGCCTCAGCAGGTCGGGTGGGGCACTCCTGTACGGCCATGAGAAAGTGGCCAAGATCACCATGGCATGTGTCATGCTGCACAAAATGTGTATCAGACAGAATGTGCCAATGCCCCCTGACATTGAAATGCAACCACCTGATGAGAATGATGATGGGGATGAGGAGGGAGGAGATGGGGCTGCAGGTCATGCAGGAGGCAATGCCCAAGAGGGACGCGCCGTGCGTCAGCATCTGATCAACCAAATATTCTGAATCACATGGTCCTACTCTGTTGAATGGATGTGGGTATTTTCCCACTGGGTTCTGTGGTGAAGCGCACACTGGGCCCTGTCCCCCAATAAAGCTCACATACTCAATGATAAGGGCCAAGCCTGTGTTTCAACTTGTCACCAGTGTGTTTAATATATTAAGAGGTGAAGAAGTGCATGGACCCAACTACGCAAACACCCTTACCCTCTCCCCCCACAACACTCCCAAAACACCCTTTCCCCCCTTCCCCCACAGCACTCCCAAAACACCCTTTCCCCCCTCCCCCCACAACACTCCCAAAACACCCTTTCCCCCCTCCCCCACAACACTCCCAAAACATCCTTTCCCCCCTCCTCCCACAACACTCCCAAAACATCCTTTCCCCCCTCCCCCCACAACAACCACATGTATGGCTGGTACAACGTTGCTGTCTTGCTGTACATGTGCGAGCTACATTGCGCTGGCCCTAGTTCCCATCCCCACCACCACCATTAGGGGGTTGGGAGGGTGTGCGCCGCATGGATCGTAAGGACCGGCGTCGGGGGCTCGTCTGCCTTGAGCTGGCAGAGGAAGAGGTGCATGGTTGTTCTTGTGGCGGTGGGGAGTACTGTCTGTACATAGCGTCAGCTATGCGGGTGAGGACCTGCCTTACTAGTGCCATCTCCTCACAGACCCTGTTGGTGCAGGCTTCCATGCCCTGTCTTATCTCCCTCACATTCTCCCTGCACTCCTCCCTCAAACGTGCTGCCTCATCAACATGCTGGCCAACCAGTGCTGTTAGGTCCTCCTGCCGCTGCCTGATGATGGCCATGTCATGGCCACTGTGTCCTGTTCGTGGGGTGCGTGGTGCGCCTTCATCTATGGGTAGGACATCAGGTGAGGACACCGGTGGGCTCCAGCACCCTGCCATGATTTCATCGCCAGACTGGGCATGGCTGCTGGATTGTGATGTTGGCCGTGGGCTTCGTACTTTTGATTGGTGGGGGCTGGGGGTGTGCTCTTGCATGGCCAAGTCACAGGTGTCCTCCACATCGGACAGCGGTGTGGTGGCCGCTGCCTCGCCAATTGAACTGTTGGCAGCAGACAGTGGCCCCTCCGTGGGTGATTTGTGCATTGGGGGGATCACTGGAGTGGGTGCAGCAATTGTTTCAGCCGTAGGTTCATGTCTTGGTGACGTGGGTGGTTTGCTGTGTTTGGCTCTCTGCAGGAGCGCACTCCTCCCTGTGCCCTCGATGTGCTGGCGGTGTTCCCTGACGCCTTTCCCCTGGCTTGTTTCTTGGCAGGGGGAGCCTGTGTCGCAGTGTCCTACTCATCGCTGTCAGTCTGTGAGCCTGTGGGGGACAAAGAGGGGGATGGCATTGGTGATGGGTCAACGTGCTTCATGCAGATGTTGTACATCATGCTGTTCTATGCATTGATACTTCATTTGTGGGCATTCAGGTTGTAGGACTGTTGGGTGGGTCATTCATGCATGGGTCTGGGTGGCACTTGTCTGTGGTGATGCGTACATGTGTGTGTGTTGGGATGTGACCCTCACATGGGCAGGGTTGTGTGCATGTATGTTTGTGGCAACATCAATGAGCTGATTTAGGGCTCATATTTGGGGGGGTACCTCTACTTTCACAGTGCAGTGTTTTATGTGGACACTCACCTCCATCTGACGTTGTGGGCGCACCACGCTCCATTTCACCGACTCCCTCTATATAGCGGTCACCGCTAATTCCGTGTTGCAGGAGGTCGGAAGTGATATCAGCGCTTTCATCGGTGCCGCTAAGGGTCTTTATGGGGTCTTTAGCGGCATGGCGGTAGGGACATTACCGGCATAGCGCTATGCTCGTGTCCGCGTACTCATAATGGTACGCAATTAGCGGCCTCTTGCCTACGCGGACACGTTAATAATGCCATGCCGGTAAGGGCGGTATTTTACCGCCTACCGTGTAATGAGGCCCTGTGTCTACTGGCGATACCATGCCTTCCTTACAATATCTACAACACGAGCCACTATGTGTTTAAGGTCTCGTTGGTCTTTCGCCATTGGGGACACATAGGGCCTCATTATGAGTCCGGCGGTAACCGAGACGGTAAAACTGCCTGGTTACCGCCGGACTCGTATTACCATTCTGCCTCCGTGACTCCCGGAATTACCAGGGCATTACAACCCCGGTGTCCCGGGAATTCCGGAGGTGGAATGGTGTTAATCCCCATTCCCATTGAGTCTAATAGGACTCAATGGGGATCATGGAAACACCGGCACCATCTCGTGATGGTGCCGGTGTTTCCTCGTCCGCCAGGTCAGACCTGGCGGGTTTGACGCCTCCGCCTGCAGGAGTTGTGATCGCCCGGCATGGAAACAACGGTGGCAGCGGGTTTACCGCCACCATTGTTTCCATACCGGGCGAGTTATAATGAGGCCCATAGTTGCTGCTATAGCATCTAAGTTAACACTTGCTTCATTTGAGATATTATTTATGCTACTCATATGGGTACTATTTACTCTATCTCCTTCCATGGAAGTTCAGCTTAATGTAGATTCTCTAAAGGCCAGAGGTCTGGTGAAGCAGATACATTTATTCCTATTACATTATCAAATTCAGATATGGCTCCAGATTCTTTTATCGGCAAAATGCCCCCATTTTAATTTCTTCCTAGAGTTAAACAAGTTTAAAAGAGAATTATTATTATCAATGGTCGTAGAGTTCTGTCCAATGATCTCACTATGTTTACTCATCAATGATGTTGTTAACATGTCTATATCAACAGAGGGCGCTGTATTTATTTCTGAAATCTTTATAGAACAGAATCCTGTTATCTTAGGTTGTGCTTCGATGATACTTTCTGTAATAGTGGTCTTATTTTTGTTGTTATTATTTTGAACAATGGGATTCTCAGGTTGTTTCTCCCCCGTTACCAGACTAATCTTTACAGTGTTATTCCGTTTACTTCTCCTAAGGGTTTGTGATTGTTTTGTTGATTTCATGTTTTTATTAGGAAAGCAGTGTATACACGAGACACTCACTGTCACGACCCTCGCCAAAAACCCCCTCTGGCAAACCAATTGGCCAGGTGGAGTCAGGACTCGGGCCTCTAGAGCCTGGCATCCTCTTCAAAAGCACTCATGGGGCCAGTCCTGGTGCCTATGGCACCAGGCTCATACACCATGAAAAACAATGTGCTTGGGAACTACTTTATTGTATTGTCACACAACATGAAGGCATCCACATAGCTTGGTTCCTAAGAACCAAGCTATGCGGTCTAGTGTTTTGGGTGTGGTAGCCTAGGGACTACTTTACCTGGACTATTTTGTTGGGGCTATTTAAACCACACCTGAGCAAGACAACACGCTTCGCGTTACTTTGCAGCTTGTAACATGACGCTCACCATGTCCAGCTATTCCCTCGAACCTTGGAGAAGCAGAACCTGCAAGGAGACAAAAGGAACATCATTAGCAGAAGCATCTTACCTGCAGTCTTCATCTTTAAACACTCACAGCTACTGAGAACAGCTTCCTCGAATCTGCACGCCTCCCGGACAGAACGACCTGAAAGAGGAAGATAGAGGCAACATTAAAGAAAGCAGTAGAGACATTTACAAATTACGAACTGCTCAAAAGGCTTACCTGGCTGGTCGCCTCTCGGCTGGCACCACTCCGGACATTCCACTCACGCTGATGAACACCACGACCTACAAGGAAGGAAAACACAGGTTAGCAAAGGCAAGACTTTGCAGCGCTGTGCATAGCGCTTACTTACCGCATCATAGTGCTCTTAATGCGCCATCATTTACCAGCGGGGCTCAACCAAGCAAGTTCACCGCGCTGAAGCTCTGCATACCTAAGGGAGCAAAAAGAGACATTTTAAACAAAGAAAGGCATGCAGGATAGCAACAAAACTAAAGAACAGCAATAAGACCTACCTGAACAATACCAAACGGGCCGGGGTCAGTGAAGTAACTGGACCGCACTCGCCCATGAAAGACAACGCGCCCCTGCAAAGTAGGCAGGACAGAGATCACGCCTAATTCTACCACAAGGTGAGGAGAGGGCACCAGAGGGACTGAAATCATACGGGGGTGGAGGGAGGATACTTACCCCAGTTGGTCAGTCTTGAACACAGTCCTCTTGTATTTTCAGGCAGAACCTTCCCCACAGACCACATCAGGGCAAAGCTGAGAAGCATACCAGCGAGTAACCCGGCTGGGTGGCGTCCCTGTGGATACCAGGTGAGCGTAACACTCACCCAGTCTAACTTCTTCTTTGTATATTTCTTCTTTTCAGAAAAGCGTTGAGATCCAGTAAGTGTCCTCTGCCTCCTTGCCTCAACTGTCCTTGCCCATCCTTCCCTGCGCTTCGCGCTGGATACGGGTATATATTGCCTTCCAATGAGTCTTCCTCTTCGTCTCTGAAGTGCTGCAATAGTAAGCAGTAAACAAAGGACCTCCTGTTGTTTTCACCCATGGTACCAATCAGCAGGGTCCCGTGAGGTTAAAAAAAAATTCACAGACAGTATATCATAAGGCAGGGTCTCCTACCACAACTGTCCTTGCCCGTCCTTTGTGGCGCTTCACGCCAGAAACGGGTATTTATTGCCGCCCAATGAGTCCTCCTCTTCCTCTCTGAAGTGCTGTGATAGTAGGTAGTGAAGAAGGACTTCCTGTAGTTTTCACCCCATATTGCCAGCACTAATCTGCAGCGTGCCCTGAGGTTCAAAACAAAGTTCACAGACAGTATAGCACAATGCAGGGTCTTCTGCCACAACTGTTCTTGCCCATCCTTTGTGGCGCTTCGCGCCAAAAATATGTGTATATTGCCTTCCAATGAGTCCTCTTCTTCTCTGAAGTACCGTGGTAGTAGGCAGTGAAGAAGGACCTCCTGTAGGTTTCACCCAATAGTTCTGGTAACAATCTACAGTGTGCTGTGAGGCTCAAAACACATTTCACAGTGAGTATATCACAAGTCAGGGTCTCCTGCTACAACTGTCCTTGCCCGTCCTTCCTTTGATCTTCTTCATCCCATGTGCTCTTTTGGGACTCTGCATTTATAGCCGATAAACCCTAAAAAGGGCCTCTGGTCTTTCTTGATCTTTGGTTTGGGGGTATCAAGGACAGCTTTAACTTTTTCCTGCTGGGTTTGTACAGTGCCATTACCCATGAAAAATCCCAAATATTTGACTGCAGATTGAGCCAATTTAACATTTTTGGGGTTAGCGGTTAAGCCTGCCTTTTTCAATACTTGCATGACTATGTAAAGGTGATGTAAAGGTGATGTATGTGATGTACGTGATCTTAACAAGTTTGAATGTGCATTACAATAACGTCTATATAGGCCCCGCAAAAATCAGCATAGGGTTGTAAGATCTTATCCATTACCCTTTGGAACGTGGGTGGGACCCCATGTAGTCCGAATCGGAGTATTTAAAAATTTAATAGACCTATAGGTGTAGCAAATGCAGTCTTTTCCTTGTCAGGACCATATAACAGAACCTGCCAATAGCCTTTGGTAAGGTCTATGGTAGAGAGATAGATAGCGTTACCCAACTGGTCAATCAGATCATCAATACGTGGCATCAGGAACGCAACAAAGGCAGATATGGCATTGACTTTCCTGAGGTTGCTACAAAATCTCCATCTCCCATCAGGTTATGCCACCAATACAATTGGGGAAGGCCAGGGGCTAGTAGATGGTTCAGTAATCATAACCCCAAGCCTCTGCTTGACTTTATATATGATATGATAAGTCATCTATAAAGTGCCTGTACACAAGTGTTTCTAGGCGCGACAAGATAAGGGAAGGAAGACAGAGGGAGGACAAGAAAAACAATCTTACTAGGCCTTGTGTCATTCAGATTTTGCAAGTGCGAGAACGAGAAGTGCAAGGGGAAAGGGAGGGGGGAGTGCCAGGGAGAGGGGAGGGGAAAACAGGGCAGCAATGCTCTGAGTGAGTACAGCCAGGGTATCACAGCTCTGGGTAGTCCAAGGAGAACAAGGGACTGTAGGTGTCAGCCTCCTTGGGCTGCCCAGCCCCTGTGTCCTGACTCTCCTCCTCCTTCTCCTCACCTGAGAGACTGGATCCGGAACTGGATGGTATCTGGGGTCTGCGAGCTCTGTAGTCCGTCTTCTTCTTTTTTTAATGAAGCACTTGTCTAACCCGAGAGAAAGCCACAGTGAGATCTGATGAACAGGACCCCCCTGCCACCCCCTTGCCGGGAAAGACTGATTGGGGAAAAAGCCTATGGTAGGCACAAAAAAAACCCAACACAGGTGATGTACTACGGAATGGCTCCCCCTCAAGACCAATGGAAGATGGGCTCTGGTGGATAAAAGGAGAGTAAGTTACCTGTAGTGGATGGAGGGTAAAACAAGGGTGTACTGGAAGAGAAAAGGAAAGAACAAAAGCAGAGCAACAGACTTAGAGGAGCGAGTAAGCCAAAAGCGGAAGGAAGAAGGGCAGAGCTGGAACAGACCGGCAGAACCGCTGCACGGAACCGTGGCCAAGGCAGGTAAGCAGCATAGGAACAAAAGGAAGAGAGAAAGTGACCTGCCGAGAGAGGGACAAGGAAGAGTTAGAAGGAAGCCGAGCACGGCTCAGAAACAAGGAAAAACTAGCGTTATGCACCAAAAGCAACGACAAGCGGACTGACCGTCGAGGTTGCAACACAACGAGTCAGGAGAGGGCATGGCTTATGAGCCGTGGAGTCGGAAGTGGCAGAAAGCTAGACCGCTGCCCTCGACAACCTGCAGCATGGTGGAGCGTTCAATGGCTACCCAGCCTGAACCTGTGCCACAAGCTGCACGGAGCGAGGTGCATGACAGTATGCCCCCTCTTAAGGTAGCACCCCCCGGTTTACCCGGATGACCTCTATGGAACCTTCAGATAAGAACCGGGGCTGATATGTGAGAAGCCGGTTCCCATGAATCCTCTGTGCTTGAGTAACCCTTCATATGTACTAGGTATTCCAAGCAACCACATCTGTACTTGGAATCACAAATGAGGGACACCTCATATTCCTTCCCAGCATTGGAGGAAGGACGCACTGGACATGGGTGAGGATTGGGGTCGTTAATAACATCCCTAATAAGGGACGAATGAAAGACCGGGTGTACCCACTGAAGGCTCTGAGGCAGTATAAGACGAGAAGCCACTGGATTGATCCTAGCCAAGATGGGATAGGGACCTATAAACCGGGGCGATAGCTTTGAAGGTCTAGTCCAACAGGGTAGGTATTTAGTAGAAAGCCACACTCTGGTGCCCACCTTCAAATCAGGTACCTTTCGGCGGTGCCGATCTGCTTGTTTCTTGCTAGCATTTTGAATGTCCTCCAGAGATCTTCTGTCGGTCTTGTGAGCTTCAGATAGCCTCAACAATGTTTCTTCAACAGCAGGCAGGTTAGTTTGGACTGAGGTCAAAGGTAGTACTGTGCGAGGGTGCCGACCATAAGTACAAAAGAACGTGACATCCCGATGGCTGAGTGGCGTCTATTGTTGTAGGCAAACTCTGCTGTGGGCAACAGTCCTACCCAGTTGTCCTGTTCTTGGTTTATATAACTTCGGAGGTACTGTTCCAGAGTGCTGTTTAGCCTTTCTGTCTGTCCATTTGTCTGGAGATGGAATCCAGAAGACCTAGCTTGGTCTATGCCCAAATTGGAGCACAATGACTTCCAGAAGCGGGAGATATATTGGCTACCTCGGTCGGATATTATTTTGTCTGGCAAGCCGTGTAGACGGAATATGTCTCTAAGGAAGACCTCAGCCATGCCAGAGGCAGTGGTGAGACCAGGTAGAGGGGAACAATGGGCCATTTTGGACAAGGAATCCACTGTTACCATGATACAAGTGCAGTTCTGGGATCTAGGGAGGTCCACTATAAAGTCTGTTGAAATATGTTCCCATGGACGTGTAGGGATCGGTCCTTGTTCTAGAAGACCCAGAGGTTTGGTGGTCCTGTGCTTGCTTGTAGCGCATGTCCTGCAGGATTGCACATATCTTCTGACATCGGTCTTGCTTCCAGGCCAATAGAAGGATCGGTGGAGCAGATCCAAAGTTCTGGTTTGACCTCTATGACCAGCCACATACAGACGATGTGCACGAAACAATGACCCGTTCCGGGGAACTAGGTTGGAACCAGCTTTCAGAAGAGCCTCCATAATAAGAGCTTCTTTAACCTGTTGTAAAAAGGAAGACACATGTGCAATAATCCTGTTCCTAGGAAATAGCCTCTCTGAAGGAGGTGTATTGGAGGATGGGAACTCTGTCTCCCGAGACAAGGCATCAGCCAGGGTGTTCTGGCTGCCTGGAATGTAAGTCACTTGAAAATCAAATTGGGCAAAATTATTTTCCCAAGGGCCTGTCGTGAGTTTATACAGTCCATGGTCTGTAACACTTGAAGATTTTTAATGGTCTGTCCTAATGGTGAATGGATGTTGACCCCCTTGTAATAGATGCCTTCACTCTTTGCATGCGTATTTCATAGCCAGGATTTCTCGTTTAATAACAGAGTAGTCTTTCAATAAGAGTACGAGACAGATATGCGATGGGATGTTCTTCTTGTTCTTGTTCCTGTAGTAGTACTGCTCCTATTGTGGCTGCTGATGCATCCGTTTCAGGGATATGATATGATATGATATTTCAATCATGCTCATACACAAGTGTTTCAGAGCGTGATTAGGCAAGGGAGGGGAACAGGGGAGAACACAGCACAACATAAAAACGATCTTACTAGGCCCAGTGACATTGAGAATGTGCAAGTGCATGGGTAAGGGAAAAGGGAATAAGTGCATGGAAAGGGGTGAGTGGAAAGTGCAGAGCCGAGGAGTGCAGATAAATAAAATACATTTTAAAAAATAGAAAATTGAGGCAATGAACCATGGTAGTGAAGCCAGCAAGTGGCAAGTGCTGTGTTTAAGGCAGCAGACTGGGTAAGTCTGAATAAGTGCAGAAAAAGAAGAAAAATTAGGGGGTGGCTGTATGGGTGCAGACACAGTCCCCAGTGCAAGGGGTGGCCCGGAGGCAGTGCAGGAAGGTGGCAGCGTGAGCAGGTACCTGGGCCCAGGAGACAGAGGGTGGCCAGGTGCACAGTGCCAAGAGAGAGCAGATCAGCAGGGGAGAAGGGGAGCGAAGGCAGAAGCAAAGAGGAAGGTTTTGAGATGCTTCCGTAACCAGAGATGGTTCTCCTCAAGTTTTAGAGTGGCAGGGATGCTGTTCCAGAGGGAGGCCCCAGCCGAAGATAGAGATCTACCTCCAGCTCGTTTCTTTGAAAAACTATTGACCTGGAGGGAGTTAGAGGTAGAGGAGCGAAGAGCTCGAGAGGGCAGGTATTTGCGGAGGGATAGCTGAAGGTATTTTGGACCCAGGTCCCAGAAAGCCTTGTTGACAATGCAGAGGGTTTTGAATTTAATCCTTGCATCCAATGTGAGCCAATGGAGAGGTTTCAGAGCTGTAGAGATACAATCCCAGGGCTTTAGGCCAAGGACAAGCCTTGCAGTCCTGTTCTGGATAAGTTGTAGAGGGCGGAGAGTAGAGGCAGGTATATTTAGAAAGAGTCTGTTACAGTAGTCCAACCTAGAGAGAACCAGAGCTTGGGAGACAGTGAGCTTCTGAGGGAAGGAGAGGAAAGGAAGAATACCTCTGAGGAGGTGCAGTAGGTAGTTTGACTTTTTAGAGACCTCAGAGATATGGGCCGAGAAGGAAAGTGTGGAGTCAAAGATGACCCCAAGGTTCTTAGCCTTGCAAGTAGGAGGGGGGCCAAGGGAGGCCGGTGTAACGCTCACCTGATTTCCACGGAGGCGCAGGTCTGGCTTCGAGTGCTGATGCTTCTTCAATGGTGAAGCGCAGGACTCTGAAGATGGACAGGAAGGGCCCTCTACTCTGGCTTCTCCGGCTCGCAGGAATATTCCCCTGTGCGTGAAAAGGGAGTATTACCTACTGACTGAGTTATGCTCAAGCCTCCCACTCTCTTCCAACCCTCCACGATACCCTTCCACGATTCCCCGTGAAGTCTCACCTTAGGGTCAGGAAGGATGAGCTCTCCATCCTGCTTCTGATGCAGGGGCACGTTGAAACCCAGTTACTTCACTGGATTGAGGATTGATGGGAGTTCAGGTAAGCTTGACTATTCAGGTAAGGCTCTGTAAAGTTCTGTTGCAAGTTCAAAAGTCCAAGCTTAATAATAATGTTCATTGTCTTTTTGCAGCAAGCGCTAATGCCTTTGTCTTTTTTCCCCTTAGGTGCCGGGGTTCGGAATGCCGGAGATATGGCACCGACCCGAAGTGAAACGTGCAGTTCCAGTTCGTGTAAATGGCAGGTTAGTTCTGGATGAGCGCTCGGGAACTGACTTTGCATACGCTCATTCAATGTCTTTGTCTTTTTTCCCCATAGGGGCAGGGGTCCGGAAAATGCCTGGAAGCGGCAAGACCCGAAATGAAATGGGAAAGACCCAACAGGTAAGTCTTATTCCCTTCCTTCTCTCACCTCTTATTCTTGTCTTTTTTCTCTAGGCTCTGGGAAGTGGCTGTGTATCCGGATGATCGCTGCTGAAGATGGAGGAACCCAGGAAAGGTGAGTGAAATGCAGCGCTGCGGCGATCGTAACAAAATGCTTTTAAAAATAATGTCTTCCCTTTCAGGATCGTCGGTGATGTCTCCGTGGTGCAGATTTAGCTGGTAAGGTCTCTTGTCTCCCTTTGCAGGTGACCCAGGATGCTGACAGGCGTGGCTGAAGTCCAGATGCAGGAGCTGACACGGTGAGCGTCCAGCTGCGAGGAGCAGAACAACGAGAAGCGTGAGTTGCTGATCGGGTGTGGTTTAAATAGCTTTGGAAGAAGTCCCAAGTGTGTATCCTTCCTCCGATCAGGTATGTATCCTTCCCCGACCACACCCGGGTGGAAAGTAGTCCCACAGGTAAAGTAGTTCCATTCAGGCCTCAAGAGGGCCTGGATGTGGCAGCATGGTCTGCATCAGGTAAGTGCACATTAAAACACTTGAACACATGTCTAGCTTTATGAGCCTGGCGCCTAAGGCGCCAGGACAGAGGTCCAACATGAGCCTGGCGCCTAAGGCGCCAGGACTGCGTCCAAAGGGCCCCAGCTTGGGCCCCCTGGCACTCCCCTGGGGGAAATGATGCCTGCCTCTGGGGTCGCTGGGTCGGACCTGGCTCCTTGGAGGTAGGCATCATGACAGCCGGCCAGAGAGTGAGGGTAAAGGATAGAGATGGTGTGCCGATGAGGAGGATCTCATCGGCACACCAGGATAAAGGGCTTACTCTGATCTGGATGTCGAAGTATAGGGGCACAACAAAACAATGCCTTCAGTTGTTTGAAGCTCTCGTCGGCCTGGGAATTCCACTGAAAGGGCACAGAGGTTTTCTTCAGTAACTGGGATATAGGCAATACCACTTGAGAAAAATTTGGTATGAAACACCTATAAAAATGTGCCAAGCCCAAGAACCTCTGCACACCCTTGACAGAGGTTGGAGCAGTCCAGTTTAGGATTGCTTCAGTCTTCTTGGTGTCTATATAGATGCCATCCCGTGACAACACGAATCCCAGATAAGGTACTGAGGGTACGCCAGAGGAGCATTTCTCTTTTTTGGCCAACAGGTGATGCAGCTCCAAACGGTGTAAGATTTCGGTGAGGTGGCTCCAATGTTCTTGTTTTGTTCACGAGAACACCAATATGTCGTCCAGGTAGATTATTACTGTGATGAACTTCAGATCTGAAAAGGTGCGATCCATAAACTGTTGAAACACAGCAGGGGCGTTTACCAGTCCGACCGGCATTACACAGTACTCAAATAGTCCAAATGGAGTCCGAAATGCTGTCTCCCACTCATATCCGAGCGAATCCTTAGCAAGTGATAGGCACTGCGAAGATCCAGTTTGAAGAAGATAGTAGCTCCCTGCACGGCCTCCAGAATGTCCGTAATGAGTGGCATTGAGTAACGATCTCGGATGGTCACTTTATTTAATCCTCTGAAATCAATGCATGGTCGAAGTTCCAAAAAATCCTTCTTAGGTATAAAGAACAGAGTTGCCCCTGCTGGCAACTTTGATGGTCGGATAAGCCCATTTAACAGATTCTCATCTAGATAAGCTTGAAGGGCTTTTTTTCTACTTGGGAAAGTGAGAACATCTTGCCAAAGGGCACCAACGCATTAGGGATTAGGTCGATCAACCAATCTCCCGGTCGGTGGGGAGGTAGCTTCAATGGGGTCTTATAAGCAAACACTGCCTCAAAAAGCGATAGGTCCAAAGGAATGGAGTGTACTCCTATGGTAGTGACTGCATCTGAAGGGAGTGCCTGTACTTCTTGATATGAAGCTTCTTTCAGACAATTCTTTTTACAAAACAAAGAATCAAACCCCAACTGGTTGGATGGACCAATCAATCCGAGGGTTATGTTTGCGCAGCCATGTGATTCCCAGGACTATCAGAAAATGTGCTGTGCGGATGATGTCGAAAGTTAGGGTTTCTGTATGTTGATGGATCCTAACACACAGTGGTTCGGTTGTTTGTGTGATTGGCCTAGAACTTAAGGGACTTCTATCCACTCCTTTGACTTTTTGGTCTTCCTTGCGGTCCACTCTATTCAGGCCAAATAGTGTCCACAAAATTCCCCGCCGCTCCACAATCAAGTAGGGCCAATGCTTCAATCTGCTGTTGTTCCACAATGAGCTGTACCTGTAGGACTATGAGGCGGGAGTCCTCCGGAGTGTTGGTGGGGTTGATGGCAAGTGATACATAGGGACGGAATGTGCTCCCTCTGTGACCTATCCCTTCTAGGACCGGGGGTTCTCGTTTCCCGACCGTCTTGGAGGAATTTCCGGACAGGTTTTGATCAGATGTTGGTCGGACCCACAACAGGCACATAAACCCTTTTCTCTACGTCTTTTTCTTTCTTCAGTAGTCAAGATGGCCGGGTTGTGACTATCTGCATGGGCTCCTCAGCTCGAGAAGAAGGAGACAGCTTCTGTGGAGGAGAGTATGGTACCATAATGGGGGCTTGATGACGTCTTCTCGTATGTCATCTTTCTTGTAGATGAAACTCTATCTGCAGAGTAGTTGACAGCAAGTCAGCAAGAGAAGCAGGGCATGGCAATCTAGCCAGCTCATCCTTAATTTCTTCTCTTAGACCCCTCCAGAATATTACAAACTGTGACTGCTCTGGCCATCCTGTCTGCGTGGCTAACCGTTTAAAGTGAGATATGTAAGTGAGAACATCGATCTGCCCTTGTCAAATGTCCAAAAGATTTTTGCAGTAGGAAAAGGTGGTCTTGGTTCTTTCAAAAGTACATTTTAGCTGGCCTACAAAGGCCCCATAATCCTGCAACACAGGATCAGCTTCGGTGACTAGAGGGGTAGCCCATGCCAGGGCGTTACCCATCATATTGGATATGACAAAACCGACCTTTGCGTGATCATTAGTGAATGTATTGGGTCGAAAGGTGAAATATATATTGCAGGCATCCAAAAACTCTTTAAGCCTCCTCGGGGTTCCATCGAACTTCCCTGAAGACAAAGGCATGGGGGTAGAACCTGTGTTCCTAGGTTCTTGGGTTTGGTACCATCTGTTTCAGCATATTGTTTTCTGCCTTCAAGTTTAGCATTTCTACTGACAGATTATGAACCGCCGCTACCAGCTCCTGAACTTGCTCAGCTGTAGCCATCTTGATGTTTGTGGCGTTACAAACTGTCAGCCCCCTTGGGCTGCCTAGTCCCTGTGTCCTGACTCTCCTCCTCCTTCTCCTCAGCTGAGAGACTGAATCCGGAGCTGGATGGTATCTGGGGTCTGCGAGCTCTGTAGTCCGTCTTCTTCTTTTTTTTTATGAAGCACTTGTCTAACCCGAGAGAAAGCCACAGTGAGATCTGACAAGCAGAACCCCCCTGGGACCCCACAGGCACTCCCTTCCCGGGAAAGACCGATTGGGGAAAAAGCCTATGGTAGGCACAAAAAACCCCAACACAGGTGATGTACTGCCGAATGGCTCCTCCTCAAGACCAATGGAAGATGGGCTCCGGTGGATAAAAGGAGAGTAAAAAACAAGGGTGTACTGGAAGCGAAAAGGAAAGAACAACAGCAGAGCAATAGACTCAGAGAAGCGAGTAAGCCAAAAGCAGAAGGAAGAAGGGCAGAGCTGGAAAAGACCGACAGAACCACGGCGCAGAGCCGCGACCAAGGCAGGTAAGAAGTGTAGGAACAGAGCTACGAGAAACAGCAGAGAAAGTCCAAAAGGAAGAGAGAAAGTGTCCCGCCGAGAGCGGGACAAGGAAGAGTGAGAAGGAAGTCATGCACGGCTCAGAAATGAGGGAAAAACTAGCGTTACGCACCAAAAGCAACGGCAAGTGGACTGACCATGGAGGTTGCACTGCAACGAGTCAGAAGAGGGCGTGGCTTATGAGCCGTGGCGTCGGAAGCGGCAGAAAGCTAGACCGCTGCCCCCGACAACCTGCAGCATGGTGGAGCGTTCAATGGCTACCCAGCCTGAACCTATGCCACAAGCACCACGGAGCGAGGCGCGTGACAGTAGGGTTACAGTTACAGCCCCTAGGTGCGTGGTAGGCCTGGAGGCAGTGCAAGGCTGACTGATCAAGAAAGAGCCTGGTACCCAGTGTGAGAAACTTTAAGGTTTCTCACCCACTAGTCTCTGTGGGTCTGTCATCCAGGGGTCCAGGACACAGCCATTGCTATTGGATCCAGCTCCTGGAGGTAGACCAGTGCGGGAGGATCACCTAGATGGGGGGTCTTCGCAGAGAGGAAGTGGGATACCGAAGAGCGAGACGGGGTATCCCCTTCCTTATAACACTTTTTCCCCATCCTGCCCAGTAGGACACTTAGAAACTCTACCTCCCCCCACTTTTCCAACATGAACACTTTCTCACACCGTGAGTGACAATGGACTAATACCGGAGCTGTTTACCTGACATGTCCCAACACAAGGGTCAGGCAGAGTTAGGAAATTGCTGACAACTACACACACCTGACTGCCCTTTCTCTTCCCCACTGGGATACAAGGCAGAGCACAAGAGCACACTTTGAGCAAGTTCGAACGCACGAGGAAGAAGCCATTCTATGATGGCAGTTCAAATGGAGGAGAAAGGCGATGAGACCTGATAGTAAGCCAAGGAGGGTGGTGCCCTTGCCCTTTTCAACCCAGACCCGCAAAGCCTTTCAACAGAAACATAAGACTGGAAATCGCAGCTGGCGAATGGTGTGACGCATGTCAGCGGTACATGGAACCCTCCTGCACTGATTGCCAGGGTGGTGAGACGTAGTTACCATCGTGGTACCGTCCTTGACTCCAGGGGCAAAAGAAACGCCAATGAGTTCAGCACAGCCGGTGAGTCAGAAGAACCTGATAGTGGGCCGGACTGTGTTAGACTCAAGGTTGCAGTGGCAACACCAAGGAGATTAAGATACATAGGGTTTTTGTGAACGAACTTGGTACCAGAGATAGAGTGGTCCAGCGCCACGTGGGCGCTCATTCAAAGGTCTCTGGCTGGTACCCCTCTCCTGAACAAAGAGACTGGACTGAAACTCCAAGTAGCACGAGGCCATTGGGGAGGTCAACGTGAGGTGTCAAGGTGGTCATACAAGGGTCAAGCCAAACCCCTTGTACAATCGAAAGACACATTGCAGAGGTTTTGATGATTATGAAATTGTGAACTCGACTGAAGGAATTGGGAAACAGGCGTTTGCGCTCGGCTGAGGGGAACACCATGCGAACTGTGATTTTGTGATGCCCGCATTTGCCATAGGCTAACAGAGTGTCCCAGGGAGACAAGATCACCCTTCAGAAGTCTCTGTTTAAATTGGCAAGTGCTTTGTTTGTTTGTTTGTTTTTATTACTTGTATTGCGCACTAGACCCAAGGTTAACCGGGCGCATTTTTAAGACAACTTACAGCTTAGTTACAGGCAAACACAAGGCAAAAAGAAACAAGAAATATACAGAGAATATACATATCGGCAGGAGTGCTGATGCACGTTTTACAGTTCTACTTAGGCAGGCGGTAACTGCTAGGCAGTAGGTGTGTGCAAAGTGCAGAAGTGAACGGAGATACAGGATAAGTCCAGGCAGAGTGGCGGTCTGTTATTTGTCTGCGTCTTTAATCCACCTTGTAAGGTTGTGTCGGAAGGTGAAGTATGGTTGATTTGTCCGCAGGGTGGGTGGTAGAGAGTTCCAGAGTTGAGCTGCTTTAACCTGGAAGCTGCAACCACCGACTGGATAATTTAAATCTAGGTGTAGAAATGTTGTTGGCGTTAGCGGATCTGGTGAGTCTTGTTGGTTTTGTTCTTATGAATCTCTCAGAAAGGTAGCATGGTGCAGCATTGTTTAGGCATTTGTAAACAAGAGAGGCCACTTTTAGCTGGATATTCTCCTGAGTAGAAAGCCAGTTGTTGGCCCTTCTGAGTTCAGTAATGTGGGTTCTCCTGGGGATGCCTAATGCTGCTCTAAGCGTGTTGTTCTGTAAGATTTGAATTCTTTTGATCACTTCCTTGTTGGCCCCAATATAGAGCGAGTTGCAATAGTCCAACTTTGACAACACGAGCGCTCTTGCAAGTGTGATGCAACTATTATTGGAAGGGAAGGGTTTGCCTGCTCTTATCAATTTGCAGGTGTAGGCGGTGGCAGAAGCCATCACATTCACCTGCTTGTTGAAAGAGAGGGTAGAGTCCAAGTAGAAGCCTAGAGTTTTACCGCGTGAGCGGTTGTAATTTGGTTATTATCTATGTTAAAAGAGGAGTAGTTGGGGCCCAGTTTTTTGAGGGTAGCGGGTGTTCCAAGGATGATGATTTCAGTTTTGTCATCATTCAGGCATAGTCCATGAATGGCCATCCATGCCTGGATGATGAGATACACCCTATTCACCAAGGCCAAATCCTTATCATAATCACCAGTAAGTGGTAGGAGAATCTGAGTATCATCTGCATAGTTAGTGTAGGTGATACCAAGGAGGTCCAGATCATCGAAAAGGGGCTTCGTGAAGATGTTGTAGAGTGTGGGGGAAACGCAGGATCCCTGAGGCACGCCGCCTGTGATGGGGATGGAGTCTGCTGCCGCAGTGGTGGAGAAGACTCTCATGGTCCTATTATTGAGGAAGGATTGGATCCAATTTGTGGCTTCTTCGGAAAAGTGTGCAGCCATGTCCAAATGCCTAAAAAGGACCTTGTGGTCAACAAGGTCAAATGCAGCTGATAAGTCCAAAAGGAGGAGTAGTGCTGGTTTTCCTTGATCCCTTAGCTCGTCAATTTGTGCTTTTAGATCTAAAAGGGCTGTTTCAGTCCCGTGCTGGGGACGGAAGCCAGACTGCCGTGTTCCTAGCAGGTTGTTGGTTTCAAGGTGTTTCTGAATTTGAGAATACGCCACTTTATCTATAATTTTTAGGAGGAATGGCACGGTGGTGATTGGGCGGTAATTCGTAGGTATGGCTGGGTCTAACGTCTTTTCTTTAAGCAGTGGGAGAACCCAGGATTCTTTTAGGTTGCAAGGTATACATCCTGTTGAGAATGAGGCGTTAATGAGTTTTGAGATAAAGGGAGCAAGGTCTCTGGCTGCGTCCTTCATCAGTTGGGCTGGACATTGGTCCCCCTGGCAGTTTGATGGTTTGAGTGATAGTATGATTTTTTCAGTCTCAACGATAGATACTTTGGAGAACTTAAAGCGTTTTTAGGGGGGGTGAAGGTCATTTTGGGCTTAGTATCCAAGCTGAGTGAGGATTTTTTCTTGGCAATTTTAGATTGGAGAGTTGACACTTTGTTAGTTAGGGCTAGCTGAATATTGGTGCACCAGAGTTTGTCTTTGACACAGTTGTCTGGCACTGGGATGGGAGATTCTATTTCCTTTAGGATGATAAAGAGTTCCTTCATACTAGAATTAGCTTGGGCTATTCTAGTGTTATAGGTTTCTCGTTTTGCCGACAATATTTCCTTTTTGTAAAGGGTAGATATATCCCTTAGAGTGCTTTTATTTTCTTCAGAGGGTTCTAGTTTCCAAGCGACCTCAGATTGTCTTTTTTTGGTGCGAAGTGTTTTCAGGTGGGGGGTGTACCAGGAGTTAAGATGGGCTTTAGGTTTACTTTGTCTCATTTTGAGTGGAGCAATTGAGTACAGTGCAGAGGACATGATTTTGTTATACTCATTCACTAGAGTTTCGGGTCCAGGTTGTCTGATAGTGAATTGAGTGTAGGGAGGATGAGCGGGAGTAGGTTGTCTGGGGTGATGTTTCTCTTATTCCTTGTTGGGATGGACGGAGCTGGCTGGGCTAAGATAGGGGTGGGTCAGTCCATATCTAGGGCAAATGTTATAAGGGGTGGTATGTCCAGATTTGGGGGGATATCGATAGGATGGAGGCGTTACAATTGTGGTCTGCCCCCCCAATCAAGTATTCTACCTTTGTTATGGGTAGGGTGAAGTACTCTTTGTGAGAATCCTAGTTCAGAGAGTAGATTAACCTCTCTGCTTGCAGGTGGGTCGTTTTGGTCGTTGAAACCCAGGTTCATGTTCTCTAGGAGGATGACCTGTGATGAGTTTTTTAGGTTATGAGATAGAGTGGTGGAAATGTCCTCCTCGAAGGTTCCGATAGGGCCCGGGGGTCTATAAATCAAATGCATGGTGAGGGTTTGGGAGTTGTTGGTAGCTAATTTGGCTGTTAGGCTTTGGCAGGATTTGGTGTCATTAACTGGGACTATCCCGGTAGATAAGTTGGATTTGACAATAAGGGCTATGCCTCCTCCATGGGCTTCGCTTCTGTCTGATTTTAGGATGGTGTAACCATTAGGGATCGCTAACATGATGGCCAGGAAGTTGAGGTTTTCGGTATGAATGAGATCAGCAATCTCAATGGCATGAGCAATCATAGATCTGGCGTTAATTAGAGCACCTTTAAGGTGGGGGGTGGTGGGTGGAGGTGTGCGTATCTTTCCTTGGGTCAAGGCAGGGGTGTGTGTGCGCACGTTCTGTGTTTTGAAGTTAGGGTTGTGAGGTTTTTCAGTACTCCTATTAGGTTTAGGCTTGCTACAGTTGGACGTGGTCAATTTTCTAGCGAGAGGTTCATATTTTTTAGCAAGCCTAGCTCAGAGTCTAGCATTTCTGGATGTAGTGTTGCACAGTTTGGACTTGATTGAGCAAGGCTATTGGTGTTCTTCAAGTTGGTCATTATGGCTCATTAGTGGTTGGGGTTGTGTCTGTGTCATGATAGGAGAGAGGGCCCAGAGTTGAAGGGTGGTGTTATCAATGGCAGGGACTGGAGCGATCCTGTGTTTGTAAACTAGGTTAGTACAAAATGCTGTTAGTGTAAGAAGGGCTAGTGTGACTCGTAAGGTTTGCATCTTGTGGAGTAGTCGTGGTGGGGTGGGCAAATCAAGCTGTAGCAGTGCTATGTAGGTCAGCCTATTAGGCTGAAACAAGTACAGGTAAGAACAAATGCTTCAGGTGTAATGGGCAGCACCTAGGTTGGCAGTGGTCATGAGTGACTAAAATAAAATGGGGCAACACATAGTTCCAAAGTGAGCAGTAGACTAAAATGCAATGGGATTGCCTACGGGGTCAGTTAGCACAGATACAATTGACTCAAATGGAGCTAAAAAGCAATGGGACTATACGTGGGAACACTTGATTAAAAAAACAGTAAGCAGCACATATTTAGAGTGAGCAATAGACTAAAATGCGATGGGACTGCATACTGGGTCAGTTAGCACAGATGCAATTGACTCAAATGGACCTAAAGAGCCATGGGGCTGCACGTGGGAACACTTGACTCAAAAATCAGTAAGCAGCGCATATTTTGAGTGAGCAATAGACTAAAATGCAATAGGACTGTGCAGTTGGCACAGATACAGTTGACTTAAAATGGAACAGTTCTGTAATCTTAAATGATATGAGATGCAGTGAGGCTGGGTTCAATTGACAGACCCATCATAGTAAACAGTGCGCAATACAGCAGGCTGAGGTCAGCGGGGACCGTTCTACAGGCTTAATAGTACAGGGCACACTGAGGCTCAGTTAGAGTTTAGGCTTAATAGGCTAGGGGGCACGTCGTGGCTAGAGATAGTTGTTCACATACCGCAGTATAGACAATGCTAATACATGGCAAGCTGGCTTTGAGAGGTTGACGCTGAAAAATGGATCGGAGCTCGGCTGAGGGGGATACAAGGGTGAAGTGTGATCACCCAATGTGAAGGTTAACAGAAGGAACTTTTGTTTTGTTGTTTTGACATATCAGGTCCTCTGAAGCAAGAGACTTTGCATAAGAAGAGACTTGGGCACATAAGGCTCTGATATAGAGAAAATGAACTGTGAGCTCATGCCAGAGAAGCCCTGGAGTGTGCTGTGCTCAAGAGTCCCGCCTTGTCCCGTGCTAAAAACGTGGGGAAGGGAGACTGCGGCCATAACATCCTGACTTATTTTGTGAAAACTTCTTTCTTTTCTTATGAACATTATCCCACACTATTTTGAAGCATTGCGGTAAGGACTGGCAATAGTTTTTTAGTATAGGCCCTTTTTATTTGACTAGACTCCACTAGTACTGTATTATTATTATTTGATGGTCGTAGCTTGCTCCCATCTTAGATTTAGGTTTAGATTAGCTGTTTATCTCACCTATTTTACAGTTTGGTAAACACCCTTGAGCTGTGATCATGTGTGTCTGTCTTGCTTTGATACCATGCCTTCCTTACACCAGTGAGACTCTTAGGGTAGCCAAGCAACCAGCTGGTACAGAAGACAGGTAGGTCAGCAGCGGAGGGAGAGCGATAAAGCAGAGGATAAGAGGAAGGTTTTGAGCTGCTTCCAAAACCTCAGGTAGTCTGGCTCAGGTTTGAGAGGGGCAAGGAGGCCATTCCAGAGGGAGGCTCCTGCAGAGGAGAGAGATTTACCCCCCACTCTCTGCCTGGAGAAGCGTCTAACCATTAGACAGTTGGAGGTAGCTGAGTGAAGGCACTCAGGAAGGACGGTATTTTGGAAGAGATTATTGGATGTAGTGTGGGCCCAGGCCCCCGAAAGCCTTGTGGACAATGTAAAGGGTCTTGAACTTGAATCTTGCAGCTACTGGGAGCCAGTGGCGAGATTTCAGGGCTGGAGACATCCGGTCCCTGGTTTTGATGGCCAAGGATAGGCCTTGCAGTCCTGTTCTGGATTAGTTGCAGAGGGCGGGCAGTAGAGGAAGGCAGATTGATAAATAGGCTGTTGAAGGGGTCCAGCCTAGAGAGAACCAGGGCTCTGGAGACAGTGAGCTTCTGGCGGAAAGTGAGAAAGTGAACAGTCCCTTTGAGGAGGTGTAGCTGGTGGTGGGACCTCTTGGCGATGTCTGAGATGTGAGGAGAGAAACAGAGAGTGGAGTTGAAGATGACACCAACGTTTTTTGCTTCGCAGGAAGGCAAAGGAAGAGGGCCCATGGCAGGTGGCCAGAGTGAAAGAGGGAAAGCAGGGACAGGGGTCCCAATGAGAAGGATCTCCGTTTTACTGGCATTACGCCCGAGATCGTTGGAGGCGCACCAATCCTGAATCGCAGATAGAGAGTCAGGAATGAGCGAGAGAGGAGTGGAGGCTGAAGTGAGCCTGAAGGAAAGCTGAGTGTCAGCCGCATAACACTGAAAGTTAGAGGAGACGGTAGAGATCACGTGGGCCAAAGGGGCCAAATAGAGGTGTAAAAACTAGGGTGAGCGGATAGAGCCCTGGGGAACGCAACAGTTAGAGAGAGAGGTGGCTGAGAGAAAGGGACCAAATTGGTCCTGGGAGGGGCGGTCCAAGAGGAAGGAGGTCAGCCACTCCAGTGCCCGATCCATGATGCCCAGGTTCTCACGGAGTCAATTGATCAGGATGGCCTGGTTGACCGTATTGGGAAAATAAAGGAATGATCTTGGAGGATTAGGAAAGAAGGAATGCTGGAATCAAGTTTAGAGAGCAGATGATGGGTGCTTTTCTGGATTCGGGTAATCTGTACAGTTTTAAATGTACCAATTTGCCTTCTGGAGTTTGGAAATGATGGTGTATATCCTTCACTCTCTGTTGTTCCTCTCTGAACACATCAGAAAATTGGAGTATGAGGTCATATAAATCTTGTTTCTGGTTATTACTAAATTCGGGTGGAATTAGAACTTTGTTATCAGAGTTCTCAGGCAACAAACAGGATGGGATGGTGGCATTAGACTCCGAAGGATTCTACTTCCATTCTTTTAAAAGGTTTATGCAATATATCTGGGTTTTCAATAGGCGATCAGGTTGGGAAATTTTGCAGTTACAGGGTCCTGTCTGCTCTAACACCTCATATGATATGATATGGCATTTATAACGCACCTGTACATAAGTGTTTCTATGTGTGATAAGACAAGGGACAGAGGACAGAGGGAAGACAATGCAAACAATCCTACTAGGCATTGTGGTATTCTGATTGTGCAAGTGTGACAACGAGAAGTGCAGGGGGAAAGGAGAGGGAGAGTGCAAGGGATGGGATAAGGGAAGAGCGATCAGGGCAGCATGGCTCTGAGTAAGTACAGCTAGGGCAGCACGGCTGGCGGTAAGTGCAAGGAGGCATGGGGGCTGTAGAGGTTACAGTTACAGCCCCAAAGGGTGTGGTAGGGAAGGAGGCAGTGCATGTACACTGGTCAGGAAGGAGCCTGGTACCCGGTGAGACTCTGTGGATACCAAGCAACCAGTCAGAGCAGCAGACAGGGTGTTAACAAAGAAGTGAGAAAGAAAGCAGAGGAGAAAAGGAGGGTCTTGATATTGTGCATGCCACTTAGAAATTAATTTATTCTCAGAGGCTGGCAATAATACTAATATATTTTGGCCTACTGAGAAAGATATTTAAGTAACTTTTCTGTTATACAAGGCTTTCTGTTGTTCCTGTGACTTGGCCATATGGGTTCGCACTAGAGACCTAACTATCGTCATGTGTTCTTTAAGACGGTTTGCAGTTTGGGAGAGAGGGATTAGGGCTTCTTCACTTTCTTCCCAGGTTTCTCACAAAATATCCAGGATATCTCACGGTTCCCGTCCATAGAGTAGTTTGAACGGGGAGAATCATGTAGAATCCTGGGGAGGTCTTCCTAATAGCAAATAAAGGCCAAGGTATCATTTTATCCCAGTGTCTACCATTGTCATGATGCCTACCCCTGGAGTACCGGGCCAGGCCCAGCACCCCCGGGAGCAGGCATCACGCCCCCGGGTAAAAGCCCAGCGGCCCTTTATAGGGGCTCTTTGGACTCTGTCCTGGCGCCGTTGGCGCCAGGCTCATGTTGGACATCAGTCCTGGCGCCATAGGCGCCAGGCTCATAAGGGGAAGTGTTTGGTGCACTTACCTGAAGCAGACCATGCTGCATGAAGAACCAAGCTAAATGAGGCTTAGGAGGGACTATTTTTCTGAGGGAACTATTTTGTTACTTGGGTGGGGCTGTGGAAGAATACTCACCTGGAACTTCTTCCAAGGCTATTTAAGCCACGCCCGGACAGCCACACGTGCTTCGCGTTGTTCTGCATCCCAGCAGCTGAACGCTCACCGTGTCAGCTCCTGCACCTGGACTCCAGCCACGCCCCCCTCGAACCTGGCACACCTGTAAGGAAAGAAGAGAAGAGAAAAGTGAAAACCAAGAACTTATTCAACCTTCTTACCTGCATCCGGAAACTTCACGCCAGCATTCCTGAAGGAGGACTTCCATTTAAAAGCACCGCGTTGCTCGCTGCAGCGCCGCGCTTCACTCACCTGTTCCTGAGACGCCGCCCGGCTCTAATCGCGGCTCTCAGCACCAGTCGCCACATCTCTGCACCTAGGGGAGAGAAGAAGAGACAAAAGGTGAGCAAGGGAACACAAGAGGAAAGCCGAATTTTCAGCCATATTACTTACCGGCTTTTCTTGGTGAACCATTCCACATCTCGGGTCGGCGCCGCATCTTTGGCAGGTACCGCACCCCGGCCCCTATGGGGAAAGGACAAAAGACATTACTGGGAAATTATAAAGACATTTAGAGGGGTCGCCCTCATCACTAACTCACCTGATTTTACCACCGGCAATTTAACTCCTCAACGCATCGCCTTGGTTCTGCACCTGAAATAAAGGACAGATCACAGGTTAGGAGAAACAACATAAAAGGAGGCTCACACTTGAACTTTTGCATCTTCATACTTACAGTGTATCGCTCAGAAAAGTCAAGTGGATTTGCCAGCGCCATTCTGAAAACCAGAGAAGTAACTGGACGAACGTGCGCCCCTGCACCAGAAGCAGGATGGAGAGTTCATCCTTCCAAACCATAAGGTGAGCTTAAACTGGGGGGTTTTGGAGGAAGTCAGAGGAGAACGAAGGGGGAAAGGGGGGAGCAAGCACACTATTCAGCAGACAGTTAATCCCCTTTCCCATCTGCAGAAGGATATTCCTACGGGCCAGACAAGCAAGATTTGGGGGTCCTGTTCAATCGGTGGTGCGAATTCTGCGCATCATGCTTGAAGAGGCCACAGCAACCCAGACCAGACCAGCGCCTCCGTGGGAGCCAGGTGAGCGTTACAACCATCCTGTTCTACTAATTACCTCAACATGGTTTTCAAGGTCTTATTAAACCTTTCTACAAGGCCATCTTTTTGAGGGTGATATATCCAAATTCTTAAAGTGGTAATAGGTAACAGTTGTTTTGCTTCCCTCATTAGTTTGCTCATAAATGTAGAGCCCTGATCTGTCAAGATTTCTCAGAGAAACCCTCCTAGTGAAACGAAAGTTAGTGTTTCAAAATCATTTGGGTGGTATTGGCTCTCAGGGGAAAGGCTTCTGGATAGTGAGTGGCATAATCCACTATAACCAAGATGTATTTGTTCCCTAATTTTGATGTTTCCAGGGGGCCTACAATGTCCATGCCAGTTCTTGAGAATGGAATTTCACTGATTGGAAGTGGCTGTAGGGGGACTGGGGGTGGTATATGGGTATTGGTCTTTTGGGAAATTGTACATTACTGGGTGACATTTATGAAGTCAGCATGCATTCCTGGCCAGTCAAATTTGTTAAGGATTTGGGCCTGAATTTTTGTCTGTCCTAGATGACCCCCTGTCAGATGGGAATATGCTATTTCCAGGACTACTTGCTTATGACTTTTAGGGATAACTATTTGGGTTTTTACTATGCCCTCTGAAGTAGTGTCCCCCAGGTACATTAGCCCATGTCTCAGAAAGAGAAAAAGGTCCTCCTCTTTCACAGCCCTCTTGCTCAGGTAAAATGTGCAAAAGGGCTTTAGCCAACAATGGGTGTCAGGTGTATCATCAGCCTCCCATAAGCCTCGGGTTCCTCGATCAGTTACTTCCTTCCCGGTATCTTCCTTTACTCTAGGGAACAGTGCTCTATCAAGAACCCCTTGTACAATTTTTCCCCCTGATGGACTGTTACGTCTCCTATGCCTAACAACCCCTCCGCGGTTGCCACGCCCCCACCCTCGCCTCTTGCCGTCCCACTCGCTCACATACACACCCGATTGCACGCATATTCAGGCGCCCATTCAGTCATCATACCCGGGGGTTGTCCCATACACCTGGCACTTACCTTCCCTCCCGCTCCTGGCAGCTACACTGGAGGCTTCCATGTCACCAGGGTGCCCTGAATGGACCTCGGAGGATCCGCGCGTCACGCGTCACGTGACTCTCCATTTCCATTGCAGCAATACTTCCGTATCACGTGATCTCTGTCATCCCCATCACGTGATACGCCTTCCTTGGATAAAAGTGTCCGGAAGTCAATGAGCGTCGCTTCACAGCTGTTTCCACCTGGATTCCGTGACGCTCGTTTCATTGTTGACTCTACGGATTTTTCCCCACCACGTTTTCTGTACCACGGATTGCCTTTGCCTTGCCCAAGTATTGACTTTGGATCACCAGTTGCCGGACTACCTTACTACATTGGATTCCTAGTGTCTTTGCCCCTTGTTACCTCGTTTTGGAACTGTTGGTTTTCTCGCTGCCTGACCCTTGGACTGTCCCTGGTTTGCCTCACGGATTTGTTTCTTGTCCTGGATTCTTGGCCTCTGGCCTTCACGCTGGGCGCTTGCCTGTCTGCATACCCACCATCTGCCCTCAATCACTTGGGGAATTCCCAACGCCTCCCTGCTGTTATTGGACATCTTTGCCAACACATTAGGTAAGCCATTTAGGATCTTTTCCCTGGGGTTCTACTCTTGCCAACTGCTTTGTGCTTATCCTATGACCTATTGCCTTACAGCGTTCGAGGGGTTCTTTTCCGGCGGTTCCCGAGTCCAGGCCTACGAACCACTTCACCTGTGGCCTCAAAGACCACACAGGCAGTATTTCTGGTGTTGTCTGTGCGGTACTTGGGGACGGAGGTATCCTTACTCTGCACGACCATCAAGTCTGTAACAGACTGTGAAGCCTCTGGCCGTTGGAGTATGGATCCCTCCGCCGGGGACCCCGTGACCGCTTTAATGCAGGCCGTAGCGGCTCTCAGGACTGACATGGCCACAGCCACAGCCGCCATTCATCACCGCCTAGACCTCCTACACAGCGCACATCATTCACCATCTGCGGACATCGAGCTTAGGGATGACACCCATCCTGTCCAGGCCACACCTGCTCCCGCTCCTGCCCCTGTATTGATCCCAACCTCCTCTCCTCTTGCTGCCCCAGAACGCTTTCAGGGAGACCCACGGACCTACCGCACCTTCATAAATCAATAGAGACTCCATTTCTTGTGCAGACCTCAGGCCTTCCCTGATTCGGTTACGAAAGCCGCTTTTCTCTTATCTCATCTATCAGGCATAGCGGCCACTTGGGCAAATCCGTTCTTAGAGGGCAACCATCCCGTATTGTATGACTTCGAGCTTCTAGTCACAGAGATGGCTAAAGTGTTTGATACCCGCTACAAGGCCCAGGCAAGAGACCTGGAACTATTGGACCTTACACAGGGTAAACAAACATTGATCGAGTACATCACCCGGTATAACCAACTCGCCGCTGAAACCTCTTGGCCTGAGGAAAAGAAGGTGATCGTGTTTTACCGAGGACTCAGTAGTGCTATGAAAGACGCCCTTTCAGTGGTCCCTGCCCTTCCTTCTGTTTTCACAGACCTTGTAGACCTTGCCCTACAGGTGGACGCCCGCAAATCCGAACGAAGGATGGAATCCACGTTTGGGCAGCCATCTCTAGCACCACCTTCCGTCGGTTCCGAGCCCATGCAAATAGGCGGAATCTGCAGTCCCATAACACAGTCAGAACGTGAACGTCAGAGAACCAACAACGCTTGTTTCTATTGTGGTCTAAACGGACATTATGTAAAAGAATGCCCCCGCCGACCGAGAAACAAAGTGCCGGGTTTTCAGAAGGCTCGCCCATGATACCGGGGGCACCGGCGAGCCCATTCACGACCCCCGCTGACCCTGCATTTGGTCCTATCAGACCTGTTACAGTACAAGCCCTATTGAAACCCACCAGAGACATCATTCACGTTGTTCAGATAGTGATAGACTCCGGAGCCACGGGTTGTTTTATGGACATTGCGTTAGCACATCGTCTTAACCTACCTCTGATCCAAAAGGATCACCCCGAACCGGTACAGGCTGTTGATGGCACTTCTTTAGCCTCCGGTCCGATCAAGCATCAAACCGCACCGTTGGAGGTGGTCATACAAGGTACCCACAAGGAAAACTTGTCGTTCGACCTCATTACCACACCCCAGTTCGGGGTCATATTGGGAATACCCTGGTTGAAACACCATAATCCGTTAATCAACTGGGGTACGGGACAAGTGCTGTTTGAGTCAGAAGAATGCCAACATTTCTGCCTCATAGAACCTGAGTCACCCTCATCTCCTGCCTCTATTCTCGGCGCTATGGCTTCCTCCCATATCAGTGACACGGCACCTGACGGCACGTCAGCACACACCGTGGGAGCCGTTATGGCAGGCATTCCCAAGGAATACCAAGATTACCACATGGTCTTTGATAAAACCGTAGCGGAAGGCCTACCTCCGCATAGGCCCTATGATTGCCCTATCGACCTCCTTCCAGAAGCTCCCATACCCAAGGGAAGGGTTTACTCTCTATCACCATCCGAGGAACAAACCCTAAAGGACTATATACAACAGGCTTTGCGTTTGCGTCATATCCGGCCGTCTTGCTCTCCGGCTGCTAGTCCTATATTCTTTGTACCAAAAAAGGAGGGTGATTTGCGCCCATGCGTGGATTATAGGCGACTGAATTCCATCACAATAAAGAACAGATATCCTATCCCTCTTATTTCCACACTCCTGGATAGACTGACTAAGGCATCGATCTATACCAAACTAGACCTAAGAGGGGCATATAACCTGGTCCGTATACGGCGCGGTGACGAATGGAAAACCGCGTTTTGTTCCCGACAGGGATTGTTCGAGTACACCGTAATGCCCTTCGGGCTTTGTAATGCACCTGCAACGTTCCAACGTTTCATCGATGACATTTTTTCTGATATCTTGGATACGTATGTGGTGGTATATCTAGACGACATCCTGATTTTTTCTTCCTCTTTGGAGGACCATGTCTCTCATGTCAGGGAAGTCCTATCACGCCTAAAGAAGAACACATTGTTTGCCAAACCCGAAAAATGCTCGTTCCATGTCAGAGAGGTGGACTTCCTGGGTTTCCATATTACTCCTGGGGGGCTATCGATGAATCAATCCAAGGTCCGTGCTGTCACGGAATGGCCAATCCCTGGCAACACCAAACAATTACAATCTTTTATCGGCTTTGCTAATTTTTACAGACGATTTATAGTTGGGTTTTCCTCCATTGTATCTCCCTTGACAGCATTAACTAGCCCTCTTGTCCCCTTTTTCTGGACCTCCATACACCAGAAAGCGTTTGACACTCTCAAATCTAGGTTTGTCTCAGCCCCGGTGCTGCAGCACCCTGACCCAGACTTACCGTATGTACTAGAAGCAGATGCCTCTTCGTTTGCCCTAGGTGCCGTGCTGTCCCAACCATGCCCTGCCACGGGCTGTTTACATCCAGTTGCTTACCATTCACGGAAGTTCTCCGCAGCCGAATCCCACTACACGGTGACTGAGAAGGAACTCTTGGCCATAAAGGATGCCCTCCGGGTATGGCGGCACCACCTCATGGGGGCAAGGCACCAGACGATAGTGTACACAGACCATAAGAACCTCCAGGACTTGGCCTCGCTCAAATGCGCAAATAGCAGACAGGTGCGTTGGCACTTGTTTTTTGCTGCTTTTGACTTTGTGGTTAAGCACAGGCCGGGTTCGGTCCATGGCAAAGCTGACGCTCTTTCTCGCTCCCCTGGGGGGGAAACGCTGCCTCTGTTCCCGGACATGGTTTTAGGAAAGGGCCATGTCATATGTCTATGTACGCCATCCCCGCCCATGCTTACTACCATCAAGCAATGGGTTTCCCAACATCCACATATACTCAATGAATGGGATATCGTACTGCAGGAGGGGTTACCATTCGTCCAGGGTAGATTGTACCTTCCCACAAGCGACGTCCGCAATCAGGCGCTTGCTTGGTCCCACGACGCGGCTATCAACGGCCATCCAGGGCAGCAACGTACCCTTGAGTTGTTACACCGATGGTGTTGGTGGCCATCCATGAGACGAGACATAGATAACTATGTTAACACCTGCTCAGTATGTGCTCAATGTAAGGCTCGTAGAGGACGTCCCTTGGGTTTACTCCAACCACTAGCTGTTCCCCCCAGGCCTTGGCATACCATCTCCATGGATCTTATCACAGACCTACCACGCAGACAGGGCTATGATACCATTTGGGTTATAGTAGATTCCTACACCAAAATGGCCCGCTTCATCCCCTGTACCGGCATTCCCTCAGCCCCGACCCTCGCCCGTCTGTTCTTTAAGGCTGTTTTTTGTCTTTTAGGTCTTCCGCAGGTTATTGTATCGGACCGTGGATCACAGTTTACTTCCTGCTTCTGGCGTGCCCTCACCAAGCTCTTAGGCATTGATGCTCACTTTTCCTCTGCCTATCACCCAGAAAGCGACGGGCAGACGGAGAGAGTAAACCAGGCCCTGGAACAGTACCTGCGTTGTTTGACCCTCCAGTATCAGGATTCCTGGTATAACCTACTCCATCTCGCTGAGTTTGCATATAATAATGCCCGACATTCTGCTACGGGTTTCTCTCCCTTTTATTCTATGTACGGCCAACATCCCCGCACTCTCCCATTTCCTGATCTCACTAGTGCCACTCCTGCCGCTAACGCCTGTGTTCGCGATCTGGCCGATGTCCATGCTCAAACCCTTGTCCATCTTCATGAGGCACAGGCGGTTATGAAATCAAAGGCTGATAGGAAGCGGACGGCGGCCCCTGACTATCACGTGGGTGATCGGGTATGGTTGTCGACCCGGCATTTACGCATCCCCGGTTGTCGTAAACTGTTGCCTCGCTTTATTGGTCCCTACAGAATCACTCGCGTTCTGAACCCTGTTGCTTTTCGCCTTGGGGTCCCTTCTGCCTGGCGGCTCCACCCGGTTTTTCATACTTCCCTCCTCAAGCCCTGTCTTGCTCCTACCCGTATCACTTCACCTCCTGCTCCTGTTTCACTATCCACCCCTGATGAGTTCGAGGTCAATGCCATCATGGGTTCTCGTCTTCACAGGGGGCGCCTTCAATATCTCGTTGACTGGGTGGGTTATGGCCCTGAGGATTGCTCCTGGGTTCCCTCCTCTGATGTCCATGCCCCTCTCCTTGTTGCTCGATTTCATAGGGACTGCCCTGCCTGCCCACGAGGTCGTGGGCCGTTGAGGGGGGACTCTGTTACGTCTCCTACACCAAACAACCCCTCCGCGGTTGCCACGCTGTCATGACCACTGCCACCAAGGTGTCAGACCTAGCCCAACATCCTTGGAAGCAGGGTCATGACCCTTATTCCAGGCACAAGCCGGCCCCCGTAGGGGCCTTTTGGACCTTGTCCTGGCGCCAGCGGCGCCAGGCTCATGCTCATAAAGGGACCCAGTCCCGGCACTGGAAGCGCCGGGCTCATATAAAAAAGATTGGTGCTTGGGTGGACTTACCTCCTGCAGACCATGCTGCTTTCCTACCTGCAGGATGAACTCTTCATCCAATCCTGCTGGGACTACTTTAACTGCTGGGTGGGGCCAGCACCACTCCCAAGGATTACATACTGGAACTCTTTTCTTACCTCTGAAAGCTGTGGAAGAAGACGCCTAAGCACTACTGAAGGCTATTTAAACCACACCCGATTGGTTTCACGTGCTTCGCGTTATTCTGCAATAGCAGCAGGACGCTCACCGTGTCGGCTCCAGCTGATCTTCTTCTTCTGCACCTGAAAACAGGAAAATCTTCAACTTACCTTCCTGAATCCAGCTCCAGCCTTCCGCGACATCTGAAAAGGAAAACGAGAACATTAGAGTAGCACGAGAAAGTACCAGAGCTGCTCTTACCACCTTCCGGCGCCTTCCAAGGCCTCGTGCCGCGATTCTTCGTTCTCCAGCCATCTGCAACTACAAAGAATACAGGTTAGCGATAACTCTGTGATATCTGCTTACCTGTGCCACGGTCTCCGCGAGCTCCGTTCAGCGCCAATTGTCCGCACCTGTAAAATACAAGAAGGACATTATTAGAGCTCAGGACTCCATTTCTACTCACGTGCCTTAAGTGGTGATACCTGTCCATCCTCCGGCATGATCCTTCGGCATCAGTCTTCATCGCCGACTGCACCGCGACCTGAAAGAAAGGGGAAAAAGACTTTTAAAAGTGCATTTAACTTCAGATGAACTTTTTGCTTGCCTGCAAAAACTCCGGACTTCTCCACTTACCGGATCAGCATACCGGACCTGCAAAGAGGCAAGATTCTGAAAGGACAATAAAAAGACTCATATAAGGCACGCACCGTTCGTGCAGCTAACGACGGTCTTGCCTTCTGGACTCTACCTCAGCAATAAAAAGCCTGAATTATCGTCCAGTGAAGTAACTGGCTACAGCGCCCCTGCACAGACGCAGGATGGAAAGCGCCGCTTTACCCTACCTAAGGTGAGCATGTGCGGCCTAGGAGAGTTGTAGGAGTGTTAGGAAGGGGAAAGGGCCGAAACCCCGTCAGGCAGACGTTAACCCCTGTTTCTTCTCTGCCCGCAGACATCTCACTCTCCAGATTAAGATCACAGTAAGGAGGGGGCCCTTCCAGGGTGGTGCCAAAGACCTGCGAGTGACTTTGGAAGGTTCGGAGAACGCCCAGACCAGACCCGCGCCTCAGAGGGATTCAGGTGAGCGTTACAGAACGCGAAGCCTACCACAAATATCCCACCCAGGCGCAATGGAAACCTCGGATACAGACCAATTGGCCCAATTGCTTGGGGAGCTGAGGGCCGAGGTACATGCATCTCGTCAAGAAACAAATGCCTTACAAAGGGAATTGATCGTTTCCAAAGAGCGAGCGGACGACCTGGCCAGGCAATTGCTACAAATTCAAGCTGGGCAAGCACCTTTGCCTACCTCGGGAGGGAATTATCCACTTACAACCTCAAGCAATCCGGTGCAGATTAATCTGCCAGGGAATGTGCCCCTGGCTCCACCAGAACGTTTCTCAGGTGATCCTAAACGCTACACAGTATTCATCAACCAATGCCGCTTGCACTTTTTGTGTAGACCCGCTGCATTCCCAACTGACCAAGCTAAAGTAGCGGTTGTACTTTCCTATCTTGGTGGCAATGCGGCTGATTGGTCCATTCCTTTAGTGACACAGGATGATCCGGTCCTCCAAAACTTCCAAGACTTTCAGGCCAGTATGGAAAAGTTGTTCGCACGACACTCACAAGGGCAGGCCTTGGACAATGAACTCCTATCGCTAAGACAAGGTAACCAAGATCTCCTGGCGTACATAGCATCTTTTAACAGACTGGTGGTTGAAACCAGGTGGCCAGAAGACAAGAGGATCACGCTTTTCCACAGGGGGCTACGTGGAGAACTTAAAGATGTCTTAGCACAGGTGGTAAATCCTCTGCAAGAGTGCTCCGATTATATCGACCTAGTAGTTCAATTAGATCATCAACTACAGAACAGAAAGGCCGATCGCTCCAGATTTGAAACCCGGACGTTCTCAAAGACTCAAAACCCTGCTAAAGGAAATGATTCCGTGGAACCCATGCAGATAGGCATCGTGAAAGGACCTTTAACTCAAAAGGAATGAGAAAGGCGAAGACAGTTACAGCTGTGCCTCTACTGTGGGAAGTCTGGACACTTCCTTCGAGATTGTTCAGTGAAACCGGTCAAGAAAGCCTTGGGAGCTTCCGATAAGGATGCAAAACAACAAGAATCGGGAAACGACCTCGCCCGGCAAGCGTAGAGGTCCGCTTGCCGAGCGTAAAAACCAGTTCCTTGACCTCGCATTTCGTACTGCCCATGGTCCTCATAAGCCCCGACCAACCAAATCGTATGCATGCTATTAAGGCATTCATTGATAGCGGATCAATCGGTAACTACGTGGATCAAGATATGGCAGCTAGGATGAATCTTCCTTTATGTCCTAAATTGGTAAAAGATGTAATCACTACAGTGGATGGTACGGAAATAGTTTCCGGACCAGTCTCTCACACCACCGTGGAAGTGACGCTGCTCTGCCAGGACGGACATCGGGAAGGAATCGTGTTTGATGTAATCAAGGCCCCGCAGTTTCAAGTAATTCTAGGAGTTCCTTGGTTGGAAAAACACAATCCTCAGATCGACTGGCGAGCCAAGGTAATCCGGTTTCCAGAGTGCGCCCAAACTTGTTATTCTCGGCCGGACATCAGGCTGGCAGCCATCGCTTCCGAGAACCTCCAATTGCCTCCTGAATACCAAGAGTTTAGTGATGTCTTCCAGAAAGATCAGGCCAACACCTTGCCCCCGCACAGATCATACGACTGCCAGATAGACCTGATACCCGGATCCACTCCACCGTGCAGTAGAATATATGCTCTTACTGAGCCAGAAAATCTTCACCTCAGACAATACTTAGACCAGTACCTGGCTAACGGATTTATTCGTCCCTCAAAATCTCCAGCTTCTTCAGCTTTGTTCTTCGTCCCGAAAAAGGAAGGTGACCTGAGAACGTGTATAGATTACCGCGCCCTGAACCAGATTACAGTCAAAAACAGGTACCCGCTGCCTCTGATTCCCGAACTATTGGACCAAGTAAAAGGCGCCTGCATTTACACAAAACTGGATCTCAGAGGAGCTTACCACTTGGTACGAATCAGGGAGGGTGACGAATGGAAGACGGCCTTTCGCACAAAATACGGATTATTCGAGTATCAAGTAATGCCTTTTGGACTATGTAATGCACCGGCCGCCTTCCAGTTCTTTATGAATGACGTTCTCCGAGAGCTTATTGATGTTTGTGTAGTCGTCTACATTGATGACATCCTGGTATACTCCTCCTCAGAAGCTGAACACCGACGACATGTCACCGCAGTTTTGCAGAGGCTTCGCCACCATCGTTTATTTGCTAAGTTGGAAAAGTGTACCTTTCATGTAAAGGAAGTCGAATTTTTGGGGTTCATTTTGTCACCCAACGGTGTTCACATGGACACAAGAAAAGTGGATACTATCACCAAATGGCCGTCTCCGACTTCGGTAAAAGGAGTACAGAGCATGTTGGGCTTCGCTAATTTTTACCGAAGGTTTATCCCCGAATTCTCTCGAATAGTCCAACCTATCACGGCTCTCCTAAAAAAGAACAAAAAATTCGAGTGGACTCCAGAGGCCGAACAAGCCTTCCAAGATTTGAAAGCCAAATTTATTTCTGCTCCAGTCCTGAAACATCCTCGTCCAGAACTTCCTTATATCGTCGAGACCGACGCATCTAGCCTTGCAATGGTGGCAGTTTTGTCACAAAGAGATCCTGAAACACACCAATTACACCCTGTGGCGTTTTGGTCCCGCAAATTTTCGGCCCCGGAAATCAACTACACAATCACGGACAAGGAACTTCTGGCAATCAAGTCCGCCTTTAAGGCCTGGCGGCATTATCTCCTAGGAGCCCGGCACACTGTCACTGTAATTACTGATCATCGTAACCTCCAATATTTGAAGTCAGCCAAGGCCCAATCTTCAAGACAACTCCGTTGGGCTTTATTTTTCGCGGAATTTGATTTTGTGATTACGTTTCGGCCGGGCGTCAAAAACGGAAAAGCTGATGCCCTTTCACGAATAGGCGTTAACGAACTCGCAGCTAATCCAGAACCAGTACCCATAATCCCCGAACAAAAGATTTTGGGAGTCATCAACACAATGTCTCTTGACGACATAAAAAGGAAGATCAAGCAAATAATAACTCCCGAAGATTCCTTGACTTGGCTGCAGAAAGGAAAGGATTTTACGATAGATCAAGATCTATTATACTTCCAAGGCAGACTTTATTTACCGTGTGATGACTTACAGAAACAGGTCATCACCTGCTATCATGATTCCTTAATAGAGGGACATCCGGGTGTAGCCAAAACCTCCGAAAAAATTAAAAGACATTTCTGGTGGCCGTCCTGGAGAAAGGATATCAAAGACTTTGTGGCCTCATGCGGCATCTGTGCACAAAACAAGAGCCAGAGAGAAAAACCAGCCGGGCTACTGCATCCGATAGACATTCCACCGTGCCCTTGGCACACCCTCTCAATGGATTTTATCACGGATTTACCCCCTTGTTCTGGATATAATACAATTCTAGTAATTGTTGATCTTTTTTCAAAGATGGCTCATTTTGTTCCACTGAAAGGATTACCCACAGCTTCCATTCTAGCCCGAGAATTCCTTGAAAACATTGTTCGCTTGCACGGGTTCCCTTCAGTCCTAATCTCTGATCGAGGGAGCCAATTCATTTCCCATTTCTGGAGAAGTTGTTGTCGTCTTGCACAAATTGATGTGCGACTCTCTACCAGCCACCACCCTCAAACTGACGGGCAGACTGAGAGGACTAACCAAACTCTGGAACAGCATCTTCGTTGCATGTTACAACAATCAGAGGGTACTTGGAGGGACATTCTTTGTATTGCTGAATATGCGTACAACAACTCAATACATACCGGAACAGGTAAAACCCCTTTCTTCCTGTTGTATGGGGTTCACCCTCGGACCTCTAATTTAGATCCGCCTCAAGATCTCGGAACACCCGCTGTGCGACCATAACTCAAACATTTAAGGAAGCCGTCGCACACCTTCAACGAGCCAAAGAATCTTATAAGAAAGGTGCTGATCAACATCGGAAAGAGGCCCCTCAGTACCAAGTAGGAGACCAAGTCTGGCTGTCTACTAAACATCTGTCTCTAAAAGGACCACGCACCTTCAATCCAAAGTACTTAGGACCCTACACGATCACGGCTGTGATAAATCCTGTGGCGGTTAAATTAGAATTGCCCACTCGAATGAAAATACATCCTGTTTTCCATGTTTCACTCCTGAAACCTATGCAACCCGGAACCCGTCTGACTAAACCTCCAGAGCCAATCCAAGTAGACGGAGAAAACGAATACGAGGTCCGGAACATCTTGGATTCTAAGTTTTTCAAGTCAAAACTGTATTACCTGATTGATTGGAAAGGGTATGGTCCCCAGGAGAGATCTTGGGAACCTTCAGAAAATGTCCATGCTTCTCGTCTAATCAGAAAATTTCATCGGACCTTCCCCAACAAACCAAAGCCTCCGGGGAAGACCAATTTGGGAGGGGCCTTGAGGGGGGGTGCTGTCATGACCACTGCCTCCAAGGTGTCAGACCTAGCCCAACATCCTTGGAAGCAGGGTCATGACCCTTATTCCAGGCACAAGCCGGCCCCCGTAGGGGCCTTTTGGACCTTGTCCTGGCGCCAGCGGCGCCAGGCTCATGCTCATAAAGGGACCCAGTCCCGGCACTGGAAGCGCCGGGCTCATATAAAAAGGATTGGTGCTTGGGTGGACTTACCTCCTGCAGACCATGCTGCTTTCCTACCTGCAGGATGAACTCTTCATCCAATCCTGCTGGGACTACTTTAACTGCTGGGTGGGGCCAGCACCACTCCCAAGGATTACATACTGGAACTCTTTTCTTACCTCTGAAAGCTGTGGAAGAAGACGCCTAAGCACTACTGAAGGCTATTTAAACCACACCCGATTGGTTTCACGTGCTTCGCGTTATTCTGCAATAGCAGCAGGACGCTCACCACACGCCCCCACCCTCGGCCTCTTGCCGTCCCACTCGCTCACATACACACCCGATTGCACGCATATTCAGGCGCCCATTCAGTCATCATACCCGGGGGTTTTCCCATACACCTGGCACTTACCTTCCCTCCCGCTCCTGGCAGCTACACTGGAGGCTTCCATGTCACCAGGGTGCCCTGAATGGACCTCGGAGGATCCGCGCGTCACGCGTCACGTGACTCTCCATTTCCATTGCAGCAATACTTCCGTATCACGTGATCTCTGTCATCCCCATCACGTGATACGCCTTCCTTGGATAAAAGTGTCCGGAAGTCAATGAGCGTCGCTTCACAGCTGTTTCCACCTGGATTCCGTGACGCTCGTTTCATTGTTGACTCTACGGATTTTTCTCCACCACGTTTTCTGTACCACGGATTGCCTTTGCCTTGCCCAAGTATTGACTTTGGATCACCAGTTGCCGGACTACCTTACTACATTGGATTCCTAGTGTCTTTGCCCCTTGTTACCTCGTTTTGGAACTGTTGGTTTTCTCGCTGCCTGACCCTTGGACTGTCCCTGGTTTGCCTCACGGATTTGTTTCTTGTCCTGGATTCTTGGCCTCTGGCCTTCACGCTGGGCGCTTGCCTGTCTGCATACCCACCATCTGCCCTCAATCACTTGGGGAATTCCCAACGCCTTCCTGCTGTTATTGGACATCTTTGCCAACACATTAGGTAAGCCATTTAGGATCTTTTCCCTGGGGTTCTACTCTTGCCAACTGCTTTGTGCTTATCCTATAACCTATTGCCTTACAGCGTTCGAGGGGTTCTTTTCCGGCGGTTCCCGAGTCCAGGCCTACGAACCACTTCACCTGTGGCCTCAAAGACCACACAGGCAGTATTTCTGGTGTTGTCTGTGCGGTACTTGGGGACGGAGGTATCCTTACTCTGCACGACCATCAAGTCTGTAACAGACCTAGAAGGGATCCTTTCAATGGTTCTGTAATAACACTTTAATGTCACCTCTGATGTCTGAATCTATAACCCCGGCTAGTACATCAATTCCAAACCCCCAGGCTAATCCTGATTTGTGAGCCAGTCTGATTTAGGTATTTGGGGTGGAATCATATCAGTAGGTATTGGTCTTCTTTCGCCTGAGGGAATGATCTCTTCCCTACTGCTGCAGATATCTAACCCAATAAAGCCCTTTGTGGCTAATGAGGGGTCCGATGCTCTGGGACTTAACTTTTCAAATGTTAGGGTTCCCCAGCTTGAGTGGTTGAGCTGCATCCCACTACTGACACCATTTGCGAAGGCATCATGAAATAGAAAGAACAAAAGGTTCAAATTAGGTTCACAAAAAAGGCTTTATTAAGTTAAAAGGCAGGATGGAGTAAGGCCTAGCTTGCCCTATGCTAAGGTGAGGTTTCCCTACTTAAAGAAAACTAAGGATAGTCTGTGTCAGGAAGTCCAAATCAAATGTCTGCCTGTGTCCAAAACCTATACTTGCCCTCACAATTAACTGTATACAATGTATAGGGATGTCAGCACCAAAATGAGTAGTGTTAAAAATAAAGTTCAGCGATTCTTCCAGCCTGTGGCTTGTAATCAGCTTCCCCTTCCCCAAGTTCAAAATAGTTCACAAAGCATTGGGGTTCCCTTCCTCAAGAGTTAAAATCTTCCAGCTTTCAAAAACACCACAGTTAATTGGGACACTTCCCAGCTCTTTGAATATTGGCATTTTTCACCATTTTACATAGGCAGTTCTGCTTTTTAATTTCACCACAATCACATAAGAGGTTGTTGAAAAACACTTTCAGTGGTTTTTCCATACAGGGGCCCTCGGTCTTGGCACAGTTGTCGGACCACATGGTCCACCCATTACAGGTCACGCGACCGATAACCCTTCTTTACTACTTTCCATCAACAATGTGGCACTGTTTCCATTTGACAATGATGCTTGCTTTATTCACCCGTGTTAGACTCTTCTGACACTGAATAGTGGCTTGGTTGGCCACCATGCACTTGATACACTTTCTTGTATTGCTCTGGCTCTTGCCAATATCGTTTTTCTCATAAAATGCTGTTCCTTGTACTCTTTTGGCTGTTGCCCATGCTCCTTTTCTCAAACATTGAAATCCCTTGTATTCTATTGGCTTTATCCAATACTTGGTTTCTCACACCATACCCTTATTGGTATTCTCTTGCTTTTGCTAATAATACAGTTTGTGGTATTAGCTAATTCACCACCTTTCTTTCACTCCATTCAATATTCACGAGTGCTCAAAACTTGCGTTCACTCTGCTCTGTATTCAGAAGTACTTTTTTATGGCTTTCATTTCGTTCGATATTCAAAACTACTTGTAATTGCTTTGTTCGGTATTCAAAAGTACTTATAATGGCTCTCATTTAATTTGGCATTCAAAAGTGCTGGTAGTTCAACAGTTCATACAGGCTCAACCCGCCCCCCTTGCTGTGCCCGGGCCACCTTCTCTAGGTGGACTCACCGGTTTCTGCATACAGCGTTCTGTGAGTTTCCCGCCAGCCGCGGTTCCACTTCTCCAGGCGGCATCTTGCTTCCGTGGCTTGCTGGCGTTCTCCCTCTTCGCTTCTTCCACTGGCAGGCTGTCAGCAGGATGGAAACTTCATTGTGGGTCCTAGGCGCTCTCATCTGCTTCACTCCAGCAGTTCAGCCTGGACCTCCGTCTCATACCGCATCTTCCTTCCGGTTGCCTCAGCTCTGCAAACCCCGGCACTCCTGTAAGCCTCTCGCCTCTAGACACACCACCAGTTGTGGCTCCGGCTCTCACAGCTGGCTTCACCCACTTCGACTACGTCTCCATTTCTGTAAGGCTTCCACCTTTTAAAGTTCCTCCCTTCATTATCGAACCAAAAAGGACTAGACCGCTCACTGATGTAGGGCTAGTCCTGCATTACTCATTTGGTCCTCCTCCTCGTCTAGGTACTCACTAGATCTCTATATATGTGTGTCTTATTAGAATGAGGATGTGGTACTCTAGTGGGTTTCTTCCTCGTCTCAGTAGAATACTGTTGATTTTTGGGGAAGGATTCAGTGGAAGGACAGGGGAAGGGCTCATTGTAGCCTGTGAAGGCTTGGGGGATGCAGGGTTCATTATGAAAAGGAAATGGGGGATACCATTTCGCACCTAAGGATGTACACTCCGCACTCACCAAGGTTCCTCCACCCAGGTGTTCCTCCCTCGCATATCCACCCCCAGGATCAAAAAGCGATGGCCTTTCCCTGGCCACCTGAGAGGAGGATTCAGGGGGAAAAGGAGTGAGGATGCCCTCAGGTTCCTCACAGCCAGGAGAACCAAAAGACCCTCCCCCAAGTCTGCTCCAATGACTGAATAGGTTTGGCGATCATTACTCCAACCGAAGACTCTCGAATTGTAGTGTAGGATATAGATTTAACAAGAGCAACTTTAGAAGAAAGACCCAGATGAGAACAGGTGAGGCAGATATCTGTGCTACACCTACTGATGACCTTGATGCCAGCCTCGAACATATCCACCCATGCCTGAAGATAGTCAATCTTAGAGGTTGCCTTATGCAGGGATTCTTTGATGAGGTTGATTACAGTCCTCATTGCAGTTAGTTGTAGGCACACATTCCCCAACTCTCAAAGCACTTCAGTTTACCATCCAGGGCTATCTCAGTGCCTAACTTGTTAGCCAACCCAGCTTCCTTCCGGAAGACAAGACATGACCCTCATATGCTCCCAGTGTCCTATTACCCTCCAGAGGATCCCACCCTTCTCAGCATTCCTTCCAACATTCAAAGCAGTCAGAAATAAAAAGGTTTCCATTTGTGTTTCTGACAATATGGTCACCCAGAAGCACATTAAAACGATTGGCACTGGTAACCCCAGGAATCAGGGGGTCTGTAAAGAAGCTATCCAAACATATTGATTCCAATGCCTGTTGCGCTTAGAATTGTATAAGTTGTCTCTTCCATTTATTAGGGTGAGATTTAACCTCCATATCAGATCACTCGCCCTTTCTTAATCTCAAGAAGCGCATGAGTTAGAGAAACCAGGAGGGGCTACAGCCCCTGTTTCAACAGGGTACCACACCAAGAATATCTTTCTATTGAATCGAAAGCAGCTTTTAAATATATCAACCCCAAATACAAGATGCCCTTTAATGGAGCCATATATTTTGCCTTTAAAAGCAACAGACAGAGGGTCTGTTCTACCATCCCTGCCCTCTCCCTAATATATTTCTTACTAATAGAATCCGGAAGTGAGATAGAGTAGTAGTTTCCTAGTTGGCTTCTGTGCCCTTATTTATTTATTTATTTATTTATCTATTTATTTATTTTTTTTACATATGGGGACAATTTCTGCTAGCCTGCAAGATGCAGAAATCACCCCAGAGCAGAACATGGCATTGAACAAGCTAGTGAGTGCTGGGACCCACATTTTAGGCTCTGTCTTGTAGAGGTCGATTGGTACCTGGTCAGGACCTGGGACTTTTCCTGCCAAGTAAAGTACAGAATACTGGCCTTGTCACACTAGCTAGTTTAACATAGTAGGCTTTCCTCCCTCCTTCCGGCCTTCCTAACCATCTGGGTTAGATTTCTTCCCCTTCCTGTATTGCCTACAAACCTTTGGTACTTAGACTCCATGGTGGCTTTCCCTCTGCTTATATTGTTTGATACTTTGGGCAGTGGCAAAGTTACAACCTGTATCAGCAAGTCTGCTGTAGCTAAGTCTTTACCTCTGCCGTAGCTCCCCAATCAGTTACAACTTTCAGGTTGGGCAACATTGCCTTATACAAGACAGGGACCACCTAAGTGCTGCCATTATCAGGTACGGTATCTGACGGAGCCACACCCAAATCCCCCATATTCCTAACTAATAATGGCAGCGAAAGTTTTATTTGCAAGGGGCCATGATCCCTTTCAACACTTGATTAGACTTTAAAATGCTCAGCAGGGTTCCCGTTTTCCAACCATGTAGAACAATAATAAATTAAAGATTTTTCCTGATGGGGCTTGCATGTAAACGCTGCCAAAATATCATATAGTACACCTGACATTGAAAACAAGCATTTCCCATGAAAGGGCACAACTCCTTACTAATAGCCTTGACTTATTATTACATAAACCAAATCCCAATGGGTAAGCACATAAAAATAAATATTCCTTACCAAATCTGCTTGATCAACAATAGTGCCATTGAATTCCCTCACCATACGTCCATTGAAGTTTCCCTCCACCAAAAGAGGGCAGATCCAGGTTCCAGCTGGTAAGCAATGTATTGAACTTTCCAGAGTTACAAGTGTTTCAGATTGGCCGTCTCTTCCCACACCCACATTATACATTTTGTACAATGCCAACAGGGGGTTGCTTGCACATCTAACCACCGGACACATAACTGTAGAGGAAATACTATCAATCTGCCTGCAGTTGACCAGCAGGTTGAGAGCAACCCAGAAAAGCAGAGCAGCCTTTTGGCACAATATGGAATGTGGCATAAGCAACCTTTTAAAAGACACACATTGTTCTGTAAAGCAATAAAGTCCTCATCCCCAAGACAAGAAGCCAGGCCTGCTATAGTCCAACTGACTATACAAATCCGAACTGCGCTAACCCATTTCTTGGCCTACTTTAGAGTTACCCCCATGACCTCCCTCAGACACTATTGAACGTGCTTCTATTACCTTTGTGCCCATGTCCTCTTTGCCCCTCTTAAACAGCCCTAATTCACCCTTAGTTAAAACTGTGGATCCCACAGCATTTGCCACATACTCTTACATTGCGTCAGAGTATCAGCTCTCCTAAGCCAAGTCAAGCAAAAGATCCTCCCCCAAGTCTGCTCCAATGACTGAGTAGGTTTGCCAATCATTACGCCTTCAGAGGACTCTTGAATTGTAGTGTGGGCTATAGATTCACCAAGAGCAACTTCAGAAGAAAGACCCAGATGAGAGCAAATGAGGAGAGTTGATATCCATGCTAGACCTACTGCTGACCTTGATGCCAGCATCGAACACATCCAACCTGGCCTGGAGATAGTACAATTTAGAGGTTGACTCATCCAGGGATTCTTTGAGGAGGTTGATTACAGTGCTCATTAAGTCAGTTGTAGGCACACATTCCCCAACTATCAAAAGACTCCAGGAGACCATCTAGGGCTATCTCGGTGGCTAACTTCGTAGCCAACCCAGTGTCCTACAGCAAGACATGGTCCTAATATGCTCCCAGTATCCTATTAACCTTCTGAAGACCCCACCCTTCTAGACATTGTGATGGGTCAGATATGCGAGACGGAAACAAAGGTAAAGTTTGCTCAAGGTTTGTCATTTTATTAAATGTAAAGGCTGAGGCAAATGCTTAACTTTCCCTGTCCTAACAAGGGCGTCCTTAGCTAACAAACTAAACTAAAGAAAAATGACCTAGATTCCAAAAAGTCTCTGACTCTCACACTAATACATATAACCAAATAACAAAGGGACTATTTGGTAGTCTTTAATTCAACACAATAAAATAAGAATTCAGACTTACAGGTTTTTGAAAGTACTCCTTGTAACCAGGGTTGGACCCCCTTCCCTTGGAAAAATCCAGGAATACCTCTGGAGAAGTTCTGATTTAAGAAGGTTCTGTTCAGTTGAACACAATAGATATTTTTGTTCAAATGTGACTGTCCACTTTTCAAAGTAAATGTCTCTTTCATAAAACCTTGTTCCACAAATAACAGCAATCAGTGTCTTTCCCAATATCCTTCTTGGTAAAGCAAGAATGACTTTCTCTCAAAACACAAGTTCATAAACCAAAGCAATTATCAGCATATCACATTTCTTCTTCAAGTAGAATACTTTTGTTAGGATAACACAGCAACTACTGTCGATCAAGAAAAACAGACACCCCTCGATCATGGGGAAATGTACTATGTTGGCCGAAGACCAACCGTCTCATGCTCTTAGTGTTAGTAATACATAATCATAAGCTTGACCGAAGTGCGACCATTTTAAGGTGACAGAAATCGCCATCTTGTTTTCTCTAACGTTTGCTTATTGCTTTCTGTTCTAAATGCTTCGCTGACATGATATTCTGCTTTACCAGTGTGCACTGCAAGGCCAAGGGAAATATGCTGAAACATAACGTAGCAACCCTGTTAGAAATACCCGGTCTCCTCCCGTGCGCTATCCTTGAAAGAGGGCAGCGAGGCATTCTAATCAGCCCACAGGTGCCAGTGTGTCTCAAAAACACAGTGAAAATACTCGGAACGAACATTAAATTGCTTGAATTATGTTCTTCTTTGCGGCCCCCCTTCTCGAGCCCTGTAGTGTCCTGGAGAGCGAGTTGACCACCAGGACACAAATAGAAACTAGGAGATAGGAAGGAAATGTGGCTCTCCCCCCCACATGCAGCTTGCTAGCGATAAAAGAAGCATTCTGTTCTTTTCAACAAAGACTTATGTCTGCAGCCTTACAAAATTGCAAACTGTTGCTAATACAAATGTTTGAGGTGTCATACTCGTCACGATTGTCAATCATCGTGCTCAGTTCAAAGGAGATGTGCAAGTGGCGGTTTTTGATGTGACACTACTGATTGTAAGGTGTTAGTTTTGTATATATGTAACTGATGTTTGTGTCTCGCTCTCTTGCGTCTCCCGTGGTCTGTTAGACACACGTTGCGGGCCGTGAGACCAGTTGGCCAATTGAGACTATTCACTTTGCAATAAACCCTAGCTTTTGGGAATACAACCTTGTGTGTGGCGTATCAGTTCGTGTGTGGTGACTGTGCCTTGTTTCCACATTCGAGGGTCCCTAAGGGGCCCCTTCACTACTTCTGATAATGTCACACATGTTCTTCAAATGAAATTACTTTTGCCAGGATAGCACAGCAACTACTTCGGGTAATGCCACACTTGTTCTTCAAATGAAAATACTTTTGTCGGGATAGCACAGCAACTACTTTGGGTAATGCCACACTTGTTCTTCAAAGAAAATGCTGTTGACAGGTTTTTTCATTACAACACTTTGCCACAAACACAACATCTTCTTTCCTGGTCCATTCGCCTGCCAGGACTAACTACTATTGCTCCCTGTCCTGGTTTACTTGCCTGCCAGGATGTAAACTCCTACAACTACAATTATGCATTGTGGCAATATTTGCTCCACAATTCTATACACCAGTATCCTTTGTGGGGAGGGTTGAACAATGACTGCCACTCTTTATAGTCTCTTGCCTCTTGGCAATGAAGGTTACAGGTCTCCTCCAGTTGGTGTACCAAATAAGGGGATTTGCACCCTTGTTGTAATCCTCCTTTGTTACCTCTTGGCTGTTGGCATTGTGGGTTAGAGGTTGTGCCCTTGTTGCCTCTCTTCTGCTCCTTTACAGCCTCTTGGCTATTGGCAATGTGAGTTACAGGGTTCCCCCAACCGGTGTGCCATAGAAGGGGAATTGAGCCCTTGTAATGCTTTATTTGTTCTGTATTCAAAATGAGTGGCTTCTGATAAATGTTCGATACAAAGCGCCCTGGGGTTACCTTTAGTTTTAGGGCAACTCACTGGTCTTCTGTGGTGTCTCCTTTTCCCTTGCAGGTGCTACGGCAGACCTTCTATCTTCTTTCTGCTCTCCAGTCGACTCCTGCGGAACTCCTGCAATCTGCACAGCTTCTTCCCAGAGCTCTGATAGCTGCAGTGGTCTTCCTGCACACTTAAGCGCTTGCTCTTTGGGTCGGGAGTATGTTTCCCTCTCAGCTGGGCTCTTGTTCCCGAAACCGCGTCCCGCTGTGCTTACTCTGCTGCGCCAACGGGCTTCACACCTTATGTCAGTATCAGCTGGCATTCTTCTGTCTGCTTCTATGACTGACCCAGCATTCAGGTCTGCCTCTGCCTCAGTTACTCCTTCAGCGTCCTCCGCTCTTCCTTCCCTCAGACGCAGCTCATTCCTGAGCTTAAATGTCCCGCTCAGTTGTTGTGGTCTACAACAACTATACCACACATTCTGGTTAATGGCATTGTTGATCCTTACTAACTCTGGGCTCCTCTTTTTCATCCGAGTAACAGTGGAATTATGGATCCATAAGTCCATAATGTTTTTGGGATTTTGATGTTCAATTATTTTGGGTTGCTCTGTGAATGTAATTTTGTGAGAGTTGGGGAAATTTGTATTAAAAGTTTGTGTTTTAACATTGGGTGTTGAACCTCTATTTAAGACATGATCATGACAATTAGAGGATGGTGCGGTTAGTTTTTGAACCCCCAAAGGATACACCTTATTCTGATTAAATGACTTTTCACAACATGTTCTTTGGGTTTTTTCATATAAGGGACTTGTATAATGACAACATGTCATTAAATATTTGGGGATCTCACCCTCATAAGAAGATGAATACTGCGTCTCTCCCAAAGGAGTCACCACTTCCCCCTGACAGCCATGTCCTCCCATGTGATCCTCCATCATGATACCACCCCCAGGGTTAGATTCAGGTAGCGGCTGTCTTCCCGTGGCCACATGGGAGGAGACTTTAGGCTGGGGTTTATTGATGACTCATCACAGTATCCTTTCCAACATTCAAAGAAGTCAGAAATACAAAGACTTCCATTTGTATTTCTGACATTATGGTCACCCAGAAGCATATTAAAGCAGTTGGCACAGGTAACCCCAGGAATCAGAGGGTCTGTAAAGAAGCTACCCAAACTTGCTGATTCCAATATCTGTTGCACATAGAATTGTATATGTTGTTGCTTCCATTTATATGGGTGAGATTTAACCTTCATATCAGATCCCTTTTTCTTCCTATTTGTGCTAGGTGAAAGGGTCCTGGCAGCTTTAATTTTCCCAACCATATTCTTCCAATGATTCTGGTTATGGGCGAAAAACAAGTTAGATGAAGTCTAGGCTAGTCGCCCTTAGCTTGGTAGGGCACAATTCCAGGGAAGAAGCACTGTTCAGACGTCTAATTTTAAATTGAGCTATGATATCAATACATATTACGATATTATCATAACCAGTGTCAAAGATACCACATAAATCCCTTCAAATCTCAGAGGCGTTTCAGGGTTTTTTCTTGAAGTCTTTGATTGCCGCTAGGGCTGTCCCTCTCTCCCTCTCTCGTCTTGTATCAAACTTCTGCCCCAACCCACGTGTCCCTGGCCACAGTCTAGTACATACAGAAGGTTGAATCCTACTATCCAGTTCTTTCTCCGGCTAGTTGGGAGGCCCAAAAGGCAGAAAGCTGTATCTCTCTAAACTCCCTCATGGACTTCCTAACTTTCCTTATTATTCTGTTTAGTTAGTGTTCTGCTGGGAACTGGGGAGGGTGCATTACAGATACCTTGTTGGTTTCAGTCCTGCCTCTGTCACGCTCACTCTCACCTCCCATTCCTACTCTTTTCTTCTTACCCTCCCCCCTGTTGTCACCCTCTACCTTCCAATCTTCTATCCCTTCTATGTTTGCTCACTCTCTCTAGGCCTCACCTCCATCCATTGATGTTACTCCTTCTTCCACTACTACTCCTCCCTGCAACTACTGAAGCACCCTCCTTTCACTTAGTACCATCCACTTCACAATCACTATTTACACTGATCTTTCTAAGCGCACAAACACACTCACATAGCAGTACCACTTTCACTCACTAGCCAATATCTCACCTTACCGCCACACTCTGCCACTCCTCCCTCTTGCTGGTCTCTTGGTTGGTCACCTACTCCTTCTCTGACCTCACCAGGGTAACCAACCCTCCTGGGACTGCACCTCTTTCCCTGGCAAAAGTGGCCCTTCCTTTTGCACCTGGGCGGTGTGGGAGAGGGGGGGGGGGTTTATGTCATGTGAAGTTAGAAATTGCAGTCTAAGCCCCGCCCTCTTTCATCACGCAGACACACCACGGAACGGCCATGTCATCCCTAGAAGTCCAATGTCTCTGTTTGTGTTAGTGGACCCAGCCAGGGTGCCCTGCCGACCAGTGGTCGAAGTGTACAAAAAGAAGTAGTGAACCTATGTTCCCTGCTGGCATGTCCCCGCTCCCCAAAAAACCCCTCACCATGCCCCCTCACATGCACCCTCCAAACCCCTAAACAAATGCACCTGCTATTTCAGGGAACGTTCGTGCAGTGCACTGAAGTGCAAGTTTCAACTTCTTCCTACACTTTTATTTTATTTTATTTACCAATCCAGAACGGGCTCCTTTTAAAATAAAAGTATAGGAACACTAGCATTTATTTTAAAAAGTAGAGGAGCAGTGCTCCAAACCGCTCCGGCCCACTTCGACCACTGCTGCCGGTAATTTCCAAGTGCGTGAGGGTTTTTGGTTCCGTCACAAGTCCATGATGGTTTAGGGTAGCCGATGGAGGCAGTGTCTGCCTCCTGCTATCAGCCCACTGCACTACGCAGCTGTTCCCACCATCGTGCACATGCGTTGTGTTTGTGTTACTCTCTCTGTCATACCGTCTTTCCATATAACGGTCCTCGCGAGAGATTTGGGAACAGCTGGTTAGAAGTCGGGTTAAGTGTTCTCCGCTGCTACTGGGTTCTCACCACAGGCTCTCCCTTTGATGCTTCTCCGTTGGTTTCTTGCGTTGATGTGGAATCTGTAAGAAATATAGAAAAAGAGATGGACTGCACAGATGCATGATGCCACAAGAATGCGGGCCCTCTCAACACCCAACAACCCCCTCAAGGGTAGAACTGGCTCTGGATTGCTCTCTGGTAGACCTCCCACCCCCAGCAGAGAGAGGGTTCCGCCCCCTCTTGATATGGCCACAACAACAAAAAATCAGCAGCCGATTTCCACTCTGTTTTACTTTCAGGCTCAACTACAACAAAACGTACAGCACCACTAGAAAGCTGAAGCAGGCACAACAGGCAGGGTAGGCAGAACAAGCCAGGAAGCTGACATCCCCCCACCACCAAGTGGAAGAGGTCAAACAGTGTCTGTGCTAAGTAATATTTGGTGTCCCGTACCTTTCTGGTATCCCTTGTCTTCAGGGCCATCGCTGATTGGTGGAATTAGTCTCAGCAGTGCCCCTGTGAGCCTGACCACTGCCCCCTTAAGGAGAAGAATTATAAACAAAAAGTGGTGGATGCAAAAAGTGGTGGTCCACCGCCAGTTTACGCACATCTTCACCGAAAGAAGGTCCCATTGTTGGGGTTGGATAACACCAAGGGCGCTTTGAAACACCATTTCTTGATGTATAAGCACCTTACAAATGCACAATAAATAAATAAAACCAGTGCAGTCCAATCATCGCTGCTGGGTGTTTTTCACCGAGCGCCCCTAAACGCTGAGCTTAGCACCCCTTATTGTTCATGATCCGTTCACAATCTCCAACAAGCATTATCAAGTGACAAACACCAAAGGGACAATCCTTAACAAAAGGCTGCTAGGATTTTTTTTTAAATGTCAATCTTAAATATCAATTTTTTCCAAACAAATAACGTGGTGGCAGGCGGTAAAGACAGGTTTTAGAGGCAAATTGTTTATTTTTATTTTTGTATTGTGCAGATTGGTTAGTTAAAACCTTATACACATATTTAATAACACATTTAACAATTGGCAGTCAATTATTAAACGTTAAAACATATCATAAATTCATACAACTGAAAAAACTCTTCTTCATACAAAATTGCATTACCAATCTGCATCAAACAAAATGACACAGTAAGAACTATTTTGCATATATAAAAAGCAGCCCTAATATATACCTGGGATGTTGCTGCATAAATTGCGGCCCAAAATTGATCTGAGTTATCGAGGCCATATCACTCACTAGTTCCATATAGTCCCTTGCATAAAAAACCCTTAACTTTGCACACCCCCATGAGTAGATGTTTCGCTGTTTTCACTTCACTTTCACAAAAACTGCATTTCCTGAGCTCATATGGGACAGAGTACCAGCCATCTGTGTATTCTTTACAGGGAAGTATATGAAAACATAAGAACATCATAAATCTTTTAAAATCAGGTTTGCCATATTTCAATAAATAAGCACTCGGTTTGTCAATTTTAAAACCTTGCAAAACATACAAAACAGATCTCTTTTTAGTACGACCGTGCTCCAAAGATTTCGTCCTCAGCACGGAATAAAAACAGGGATCCTCACTATCATATTCAGTATTGTTCAAATTGATATCAAGTAGAAAAGAGTTCACATGCCCTTTTAACGTGTTAAAATAGTTGTTAAAATGCCCAGATCTAACAGTATTAGCTATTGGTCGAAAATGACTATCTTTTCCTTCATGTCTCGTGATCTTATAATATAATTTAACACATCGGGTTTTCCTCAGTATAGATAATGAGACTGTTCCCAGTTCACATTTTTATAGCCTCAATTGGAACTGCTCCAGGGAGCCTAAGCACAAGTTTCCAAAACCTAACCTCTAATCTGTACGGCCATAGCACGTATTTCTCCTCAAATGCCTCCAGAGCATACATAACTCCTGGTACAATACTGCCTTTATACCTTTCTATAAACACCTCAATCGAGTGCCCAACATTTGCTCCAGGTATTTCCTAGCAACATTCCATTGATTCATCAACCAATCTGATAGAAGGTTATCAAAAAATGTAATAGAGGGGTTACTAACAAAAGGCATTCCCAGGTAAGGATACACATGCACAATGTCCAGTGCTTTGTTATTTATTTTCCAGACATATGATCTTTTTTTTCCTTTTCCTAGAATTATCCCCCATTATCATCACTTTCAACTTGTGAGGGTTAATAACCAGGTCATTATCACTAGCGTATGCACCCTCTGCATCAAACAGTATTTGTAGACCAATGTTTCTTTTATCCATTATGACAGTGTCATCTGTATAGGATAACCATTTTATGCCTATATCCCCTATTTTAGGAGGGAAGCAGTTAAGGCCCGGCAGACTGAGGTCCATCTCTGCAACATACAAATTGTACAATACTAGGGACGTAACACACCCCTGTTTTAATCCTTTATTAGTTTTAATCGTGGTAGTGAGTGAACCTCTTCCAGCCAAAGAGACTGTCACCGTAATGTCAGTATTAATTGCCCTGATAAAATGCAAAACCATCAGGCAGGCAAATGCCCCCCTTCAACAGCTTTTGCCATAATCTTTCCCGATTAACACAATCAAATGCCCCATTATAATCTATGAAGCACAAATAAAGACTACTCTCAGGTTGTTTTAGTATATCAGATATGAGATAGTTTAATGTAGCAATGTTATTTATGGTACTGTGCCCCTTCTTAAAACCGGTTTGCTGGTAATGGATAATGTTCTTATTCTCTATTCATTTGTTGATACTTTTCAATAATAGGGTGCAAAAAATGTTACAGCAGGCATCTGACATGGCTAACATTCTATAGTTGGATGGGGTGGATCTAGAGTCCCTTTTAAAAATGGATATCAGGATCGACTTTCTCCAACTGGCCGGTATTTCACCTGTCTCCCAAATGACTGTGAACAATTTAAGTAGTAGTGTAGCCCATTTCTGTGGGTTGCGTTTAACTACTACATTAGCAAGTCCGTCAGACCCTAGTACCCTGCATGCTTTTAGTTTACTAATGGCGAGAGCAATATCATTCATATCAAATGGAAAGGGTCCAAGATCACCCTGTTTCACACTAATGAAATTAGAGATGTTGACACTATCATCAAAGTAGGATTTTTTAACATATCCAATCCATTCATGTATACCTAGGGAATTAGCTTTGTTGTGGCTATCATCAGCTAGGTAATGCCTACACAAATACCAAAACCTTTTAGAATCATTAGTATGCAATATTCCAAAAATCCTTTTCCAGTTGGAATTACTGATGTCACTTTTATAGAAGTGCAGCCAATTCTTAAATTGTGTACCCAACTTACTCTTCACATCCTTCTTTTCCAATTTGCTCATCTTTTGGTTTTGATTTACTTTGCGGATATTTGCATTCAGTATTTCTTTCTTTTCATAGATGTCATCGTCATACTTATTTTTATGTTTTTTCCCCGGATGTGTGTGAAGCATGCTGGCAAGGACTCAATAATGGACTCCAACATCCTGCCAATGAAAATACTAGTCAGTGTGTCAAGATTCTGTGGCTCCATGTCCCATGTTAAAAATAACTTCTCAAAATGACAAATATTTAATTCTGACCAGACAATCCTATTGCTACTTGCATTCACACAAAGGCCCACATTTTCATATCTAAGGGGGGGGGGACGGTGTCCAAGGCTGCTGTTCACAGTGAGTTTTAACATTACTGGTCACTCAAACTAGTACACATGATCCATTTATTTTACTAATTCATTCAAACCCCTACTTACATACAAAAATATAGTCCACTCTAGATGAGGCCGACTCATTTGTCCATGTCTCCCAATTATCCCCCTCGTTAGGTGTGGTGGGGTTAACAAATGTTAGCCCATACTCATTAAAGGCATTCAACCACTTCATGCCTTTCTTTATTTGCATCAAATCTTTGTGTTTTTTTATGGCCTCTATGGGGCAATTCAGGTCATGCGGTTCACAGGCTTCTCCCCACTCGTCCAATACCATCTTAGCCATGCAACAATAAAAATTGAAATCACCCGTCACTAATACGTGGGATTTGGGAGACTCCTCAATCCATCCATCCATAATAGATCTAATGAGTTGTAGGGTGGATTTCTCCCGTATATCTACCGGAGGAGAATATATGTTGATTATGAGGCATTCCCCCAAGAGTCCCAACCCCCATATAACTCCACTAACAACAAACAGGGATCTACTATATTTACAAAGTTCTCTAATACTCAATTTATTACAAACACCTATGCCTAAACCCCCAGAAAGCCGACTTACCCCAGAGTGAGTAGCAGGCATTGTCAAAACACTGTAACCTTCCAGGGCTATATTATCACAAGCCCACGTTTCCTGGAGGGCAAAGATATTGCAATTAGAAATAGCATGTCCGAATCAGAGCTAAGGAAAGAACGATATCTGTCAGCTAGCTCCACATCGTTATGTGGGCGGACCACCGTTGCGGTCCGCACGTACAGGACGCTACGCCAGGGCGTGGGAGGGGCGGGTTTAACGTTACGGCAGTTGCCGTGTTGTAAGAATAAAGAAGTTTGAATACTTCTGTGGCTCCGTGTGGCATTATTGAATGCATGAATGTTTGGGGCCCTCCAAAGGCTCCAACAATGGCGACTGTTAAGACGGATTTCTGAACTTTATCCTGGTAACGCAGAAGTTCTGAAGGCCAACCTAATTACTTGGAACAGGGTAACCTCTGGACGAGCCAGACCAATCAAGGTAGCGATCGCGGCGGTCAAGATTAGGTCTCAAGAGGGGTGAGGGTGACTGAAAGCCCGCAATGAGCACACAAAGCAAGATCACTTACAAACTACTCCAAACAGTTGTTATATTAAAAATATATACACATTTATTTCAAGGCCTTTAAAACAATGACCGTAGCGAGAAAATCACAATATAACGATAGTAAACCAACACATACCATATCAACACAATATATATACAAATACAACAAGTCTCAAGCGTTATATGCACGAAATGTGTAGTCCACCTAAAAGGGAGGGAAAACAGGCAGTGCGAAATAATGCTTAGACCCAGTTCGCCTTCAGAGGCACCTAACTAGATGGACGTCCGAGCCCTGCGAAGAGTGGAGCCTTGTGCTCAAAAGTACCTGCACGCGCTGGTGCCAACGGGCAAAAGGAGAAGCTCTTCGAGGGAAATCAGGCAGTTCAGTTTAGTGCACAAAAGAAGAAGAACAAGTTCCGCGACTCAAGCGCAGCCTCCACAGTGGGCAGAAGCAGAGCGCGAGTACAGAAAAGGGTGCTGTTTGAGACAGCGGGGAAAAGCAATGGGCTCCTGCAGGAGGGCGACCAGATCCTAGCTATGCTACTCACCGGTCCCCGATGCAAGCAGACCCAGGCTTCTCCGCATCCGTTTCAGTAGCTGGCAGGTTCAGAAGAGCAGGGAACGCCTCGTCGTCGTGTTGAGTAAAAAGACGTCCCAATCGAAGAAACCCGCACAGTTTGTTACCACAGCAGGGCAACGGAGCGGCCGTGTGTATCTGAGCCAAATGTACACTACTCACTTCAGACCTGGGAACGCCAAGTGTACGAAGCGTGTGAGAGTGACAAGGACTCGAAATACTACACAACCTGGCGGCGGTTACAGAGCAAGACTCCCGTGTAAGCTGGTCAGTCAGCTGGATGGCCCAGAGACGCTTCCGAAGGCTTACTGGCAGGAGATGGTGAAGATGCCGAGAATAGCTGTTCCCGCTATTCCAAGGGTCGAAGTACCAGTACAGGCCTTCTGGTTCGATCAAAGGAGAAAAGGGTTTCACAAGACGACAGCAGTGCAGAGGAGAAGTCCTTCAGCGGGTCACCAGCGATTCCTCGGTTCAGCCTCTTGGTTGCAGGATACTTGGCTCCTGTATTCCTTCGTTCGTGAGAACTCAGGAGATTGACATGGTAGTGGTGTTTCCAGCCCCCTCTTATCCACGGTTCCCTTCGCGCCAAAACGGAGGGGACCCAATGGGAGATCCGCTCATCAACACTCACACCATTCGTGGACCAATCACGGACCACGGTGGTCCCAGGCATTCACACCACCCTAGACTCTGTGGCACCCAGGATGTGTATTGGGACCAGACATCCCAGCCCACATCCTGGAGGCACACACAAGACATGTAGAAGCCCGCGAAAGCATCCGTGTTTCGCGGGAAAGTACATGCCCAAATAAGGAAGGCCCCGGGTCGGCTCGACCTGGGGAAGGTGAAGGGAGCAAGACGGTCAGCGGACAGGACAAAGGAGCCTCGTGGTCTGGCCATTTTGGGAGCCAGGCCACCATTTTGGGTTAAGCGCAGAAAACGCGCTTAGAACGCCAAAAGGAGCTCAAAACACAAGAAACGATTGCTGCCACCATTCCCGTCCCTGAATCACTTGCACCGATCAGATACAATCCTAAACGAGTATCTAGGGCCCGTAGAAGGCTAGAGACCCAAGAGAGCTGTAACTTATCTTACAGTGCCCTCTTGTGTCATGTTGCACGAAAGCCGCAACATGATAAAAGAAACTACGGGAAACAGCGTTCCCCGGTACTGACTCTCTTAAGGGCATGTCAGTTTCCCCGTAAGAAAGGAGCGAAAGCCCAGAGGAGTGCGGCAGAAGGCTGCACTTCTCTGGCAAAGTCAAGAACAAGGTGAAAAACAACAGCAAAAAGTTTAGGGGTTGCCACATGGAAGGAAAATTACCTACAATTACGAAATCTTTCCTAACAGCGACGAGGGGTACACCTCCACGTATCTGACTGCGGGGCTTGCCAACGGGGAGTGAAGCGTGTCGGCACGCCCCCCCCCCCCTCTAGGAACGTATTCCGCCACACGTTGCAGCCGAAGCTGTTACTCAGGCCTGCCTTCAGAGAGGCCCTCAAGATTCCCCCCGACGCTCATCAGGAGGCGTCCGGGACTGAAGCGCGAAGTCGCTGGCATTACGCGCGCGCATCTCCACGGCAGACTACAGAACTCGAGATTCCCGTAGCACGAAGGCGTGACGGGCCTGCAGGAGAATCTTCACCCAGACACGCTAAGTCAGCGTGCAGACGGCAGACAGCATTCGACGGAAGCACCCGGCAAACTTAAAGCCTCCGGTTTTCATATTCGGCTGTTCCTGACACGTCGGAAATACCTACAACACACCGCCCACAGAGGGATAACACGGGCATGCAAGTAAGATAAAACTACTACACAGTGACTGGTTCCTACGGTGAAATCACCCAAAAGGGGCCCCTGTTTTCCCTCACGCAGTGAAAATTTTACAGATTCTCATACGCAATCATGTCGGACCCGGCACTTGCGACTGCGTCATCCTCGGGAGGGGTAGATAACCCTCAAGGAAACGACCAGATACAACCACAGGCCTCTGGTGGCTCTTCACAAGTAATGCAAATGCCAAACCCGTTCGAAATACGGGACACATCCAACCTAGGACCGCTCTGGTCCACATGGCTCAGGGACTTCAAGTTCTACGCTGGAGCCATTGGTTTAACTGATGATGAGAGACTCAAAAACACACTCTTCATGGCAGTGGGGCCGGCAGTAAGGGACATTGCTGGTGAACTGCTGGACGTGGACACTGTAAAGTATCAAACGCTCCACGCCAAACTGTCGGAATACTTTGCCCCACACACAAACGTTGATTATGAACGTCACATCTTTCATACAACTAGGCAAGAAAAGGGAGAATCCATCGACAATTTCGTCATGTGCGTTCGCATAAAACTCAAACATTGCGAATTCCCCAAATACTCGAATGAAGAGGCGCTCAGATCGCAAGTCATTGTAGGCTGTCTCTCTCAACCATTTCGGAAACAATTTCTGCAAAAGCAGAGATCCGTCGAAGAAATACTGGCGCTGGCCCGCATGGAGGCTGCAGTGGACTCGCAACTGGACAATCTGGGGAAAGTCTCCATACAACATCACTCAGAGAACCCTGACACTGTTAACGAACTACATGCGAATCCCGCCCAAGGCATCAAGTGCACTGATGCCACGTGCTACAAGTGCGGATATGAATACCCGCACGCGGAGGACTGCCGTGCGCCTTGTGTTCCAAGACAGCAAGGAAATCGTATTATTTGTCAGTGTATTTCAATGTGCACCAAAGTACATACATTCAGCGTGCAAGGACACCGTTTTTTTGTTTTCTCTAGGTGTGTTATGCTGGTTAGCCTGTCCCTTTATTTGGCCCATTTTACCTGGCAAGTGGCAAATATTACCAGCAGTGGGGAAGATCAAGGATTGGGCCCATTTGGTTGCATTAGAATACAGATTTTTTCTGTGTGCCGATTATGACTTCAAATCCCCTGCACAGCAAGTGGGCTGCATAATCCTTTATCTTTTCCATGATAATTGTGGAAACAAATTGTATGATGACCCAGTTGTTGCTGCTGTACAGAACCGGTAATACGATGCACTCTACATCACTCGAATTAATCATCAATAGCTCAGGAATACAACGGAACAGGTCTAACACTTTCTTCCTATTTAGAAACGAGCTATCTGCAAGAGGAAAGATTTCCACTAATTTTATGGAATTACTCAATAAATAGTTACCTTCATCATTGCCATCCAGAGACTTGAGTTTTGTCTGTTTGCTTTCGAAATCGTCTTTATTTTACCACAAAAAAGTTCTCTAGATTTTTGTATCGTTCACCAGCTTTCAAACTTGTCCTTAATTTATTGTAAAAAATGTCCATACTTGCACAGACCTTTGTTTCAAGACCATTATTTTATTTGAACATATGCTATATTTTCCAAACATGTAATATTGTGGCCAAGAGGGAGCGGGGAGGTGAGGTGTAATGGGAATACTAGGTGGGCTGGTTTAGCTTTCAAAATCGCCCTTATTTTACCACAAAAAATACTCTCAGACAATGTTGTATCGTTGACCTGTACACAGCTTTCAAAGGTTGAGCATTTTATTACACAAAATGCTCAACCTTGCACAAAGCTGTCACATATAGTGCAAACAATGCTAATTTTGCATCCTTTGCCTGCGCACTGATAAAAAAAAATGCTCATACCTGGGCATACTCCTCACACATGCATCCTTCATTTACCTGCTGTCAGTGTGCAGTGAAAGGATGCGAAATTAGCATTTTTTTTACAATATATTTGACAGCGGTGTGCAAGTTCGAACATGTTTTCTAATAAAATAGGACGATTTTAAAAGTTGTGCAATAAAATAAGTATGGTTTCTGAAAGCTGTTTTTTTCCCCAACTTTCAAACACGTCATTATTTCATTGGAAAAACAATGCAAACTTCCACACCGCTCTCCAATATACTGTAAAAAAATGCTCATTTCGCATCCTAACCTGCACACTGACAGCTGATAAATGAACGATGCCAGCTCGGTTTGCAGCTGCTTCTGTCTGACAGCCTAAAACCAGGGGATATCGGAAAGGTACGGGATACCAAATATTACATAGCACCGGCACGTCTGTTTCCAAAGCAGGATATTTTTCTTTAGACAGATGTGCAGAAAGGTAAAGATACATTGTTCCAAGAATATATTTAACAACACCGGCCGATCAAAAGGGAATTACTTGGCGCTGTCATGACAACAACACCCAACGAATTGAAACCGAGTCAAAGCATCACTCTTGTAGAAATGGAAAGATTACAACATGGAGATTGAACCTCTGTAGCATACACTTCTGCTGACAATCATTTTAGTGAATTAAAGTTAAAGTTCATCGGATCTGAGTATTTCAAAACAAAATCGCATTAAGCAAACGTGGTCACTTAACTTTTTCAATAATATTCCCTTTCAATATTTATATTAAAAATATTTTAATAATTTTAAAGCCTGTGCCAACTTTTAAAATCACATTTTTCTAAAGGTCATAATAATAAGTTGGTTATGATTTACTGTACATTGCGTGAAGTGTTACACATCCAGTTGTGCGCACACATTAGTGACTCTGACGTTTAAACATGGCCGCCACTGAACAGGAATAAACACCGTCTCATGCAAAACGTCCTCTTTCCAAATTTCATAGCTTCAAGCTTGTCGAGGGCAAGGTTGGAGCTGGAGAGCAGGGGTGCTGCTGGTGCTAGGTTACACTGTGATTGTAATGGGGGAGCGCGAGAGGTGTGTGCACTGAAGGAGGACCCGAGAGGCAGCACAAGGAGGTAAGCAACGTGTTGGCTTTTCGCATTCTCATGCAGCAGAGCTCCATCACGGATCTTTTTTATGAATGCATTCATAGCGTTGGACTTTCCTCATGCAGCAGTGCATAGCTATGCACATTTAACCCGTCTTTACACAGTTAATGAACACCTTCATGTTTGATAGCCATATGATTCCACTTCCGATAATGAATAACACAACCCTGCATGAATACTTGATTAAATGTATGTCATTTTCGGTGCTGCTATACCGGCTTAGAGGGAGATTTTTATGTGGTCAGATGGGACATGAGTTGATATGTTTGCAAGGTGGAGGCAGGAATTTCATTGGTCCAGGTCAGCTTTTAACCCTCCCTAATTCGACCTTAGAAGTGTCATTACATTTGCTAAAATGAACACACGGGGACCAGGTGCACATTAAGAATCTAGTGTTTAATTACATTCTTGTGTTATTTCGCAACAAGGGTCCTCCATTCTACTGGTGGTTGTTGCAGCAACACGATGATGGTAAATCTGTGCCCAATGTTTCACTTGTCGTGTGTTTTTGTTTAATGCACCGCTTGTGCAAAACAGCACAACTCGTACCGTATTCGGTTTATAGGACCCTATATTGCCCAGTAGCGGTAAGACGTTTTAGCGCTAAAGACAAAGGGAAGGGAAAGCCTGCATGTGATTCAACGTGACTAACCTATAGAGAACAAAGTGCTTGGGAGGATATGCGATGTAATGCCGGAATCTTAATTTGCCCCAAGCGGTGTGTTTTACGTATGTAATGCGCCCACACATATTTGCAGCACTACGATTTGCTACAAACTGCAGGAAAAAGAGCTGAATACACGAATGGCTGAATTGCTCTTTACTGTGTATTTTCAGAAGGTGGGGGTTAGAGTCCTCTAGTGCCGTTTCTATCCACAATGCTGCACAGAGCAGGCGGCGTAGACAATTGACCTGCCTGGTGATCTATTGAGGTGTTCTTTATCCTGCATTACCGGCGCGTCCACTAAGCATATGAACTCCCTGGGCTCCTGCGTATTAATGGACTTCCCGGAATTCCGCGTGTCCAATAGTGGCGCTCACGGGCGGCTTAAAGGATTGCTATTAGTGTCTGCACATTTGTAGTATGCTCAACACACTCTTAGTTCACCCTCCCCCATCCCCTTCGTGCCCGTGTCACCTGACCCTGCTGTGTCATTTTCTAAAATGCACCTGGCTGCCCTTGCTCTTCTCACAGTCCTGAAAGATCTGGCCTTGTTTACTGGTCTCTTTGGTATTTGGAATAGTCGAAGAACCCTTTTTGCGCACTTACGACAGACCAGGAGCAGCAAGGGAGGTAATATAAAATGTCATGTAAATGTAGGTTCATTCACTGCATACTCCTTGCTTATTGAATTTATTTCGCACAGGGCTTGGGAGAATTGTTACTTCACGTGAAAGAAGGGGGTACGCGTGCACCATTTCCCATGCTAGCTAACTTGTATGACCCCCACAAAGAGTCCTAATCTCTTAGAACTTAATGGCCCCAGACCTATAATGTCCGCCCAGCCTATCGCAGTGCTGCACTGCATTACGACCCTTCTACTTATATCAAGGCTCGGGACAGCAGCAGCAAAGAAGGGGCTTGCAGAAAGTGTTTGTGTTTTCTCTTCTAACACAAAACCTCTTAATCCTTACTCATTTTAACCCATCAGGCCCACTAATGTTATGTGAAGTGCTTTCATATAGCACACGTCTTCTCTTTTGGCAGCCATTGGTGCATGGTTTTTGAAGCGATTGGGGTAGAAGGAGGAGGGTAGTGGGAAGAGACTCAGATGCAGGTGTGAGACCAGAGGTGTTAATGAATGCCGTCCAGAAGTTCCTCATTTCTGTGTTTGGTATGTTTCAATGTGGTTTGTGATTGTGACACTTGGGTGGCTCCTCTGTCGCTCGAGATGAAAAGGAAAAGTGACGTTAGCCGACAGTGCTGTGATACTAGGAGCTCCCTTGGTCTGAACCGAGGGTATATGACAGGCTGAGGTGTCGCAGACTGTGCAGAGACAGGGCTCTCAGTGGCTCTGTGGTGGTTAGTCAGGTGGTGGGGCTACTAAGGAGCATTATGCTGCAGTATGTATATGTAGTTTAAGGTGGCAGGCGATTCAAAAGGTGAATAGGTTAGCCGGCCTGGTGAGTTGGTTGGGGAAGCTCTTCAGGAGTTCTTTGGTTTATGGGCTTCGCTGGTTTTGTAGGCCAGGTTGTTTTGAAGTGCAAAGCTGCCTGTCACTGGTGTCACTTTGCAGCACTGTATACTTGTTCGAGAGTGCATTTGTTGCAATAGACGGAAGTGTCCAGGGTTATAGAGAGGGGTCGTTTTCCGTATTTGGCAAGCCCCAAGTATGGGGTTTGAGGTTACAAATGTACCCTTTGAAGGGAAATCGCATCAAATTGAACAGAAGTGGGGTTTATAGGGCAGGGCTTGTCTTAAATGTGCCTAATGGGTGCTGTTCCTTTTACAAAGGAGGTCTATGTAGATCCCTGGAAGTCTGGGGTTTGAATGGAGTGTTGCCTTGGATGTGGATTGCCTATATGTGGTGGGTCACGGGTACGCGAGGCGGCCAAGGTTCGGTCTGATCGTTGTGATGAGGGGGGATATGGTTTGATTATTGTGGTACTGGTCTGGCTCTGGCAGTTGGGTGTTTAGCACTGTACTTGTGTAGGGTAGGCCAAAGCACCACCTCATCCTGAAGAGTGAGGCCTGAATGCAAACGTGATATTCAGAGTTGCTTAGAGAAATTAGGTGCCCCTGCTGGTAGTGGGTGGTGGTGATGGTGGAAATGTGCTCTTCAGAGGAACAATTCATGGAAATATTAGTTGGGGTCATGATTCCTACAGTGTGAAGATCTGGCAACGGTCTGGCGCTTTTAAAAGCCGGATAGTGCTCGGTATGGTGCCTTTTCATTGTGTTCACATGAATGCCTTTGCAATGTCAGTGTTTTGCACAGGTGACCTTTGAGGTGCTTGACCATGCTACTTCCCTTGTAAGCGGTTTAAAATATTAGAAATGTCCCCTCCCCCTACAAGGCGTTCTCGTGTTTGCGTCTCCACTCCCAGTGTACGGCCACAATGTAATTCAGTTTGCCGCCCTGGGTGCACTCTTGCTTAATAACCTCTGCCGATCGCTCAATTCAATTACCATCTTGTTATTCAAAAGCGGGCCATAAATTCAAGATGATGTCACGGCGAGCCAAATGAAATCTGTCCCGGGGCTCGAGCAGTGATCGATCTATGCCTACGTGCCAAGCAGGGTTGAATGCACTCGCCACGGTGGGTACAAACCTCAAGTTTGGTTGATCTGATTTTCCTAATGTATGCCACACATGGCACCACAACTGAGGTGCGCTCATCCAGTCATCCTTGAAGACATGCGAAGCAGAACGCGGTAAGGAAAAACGCGAGTACCTCATGCTTGTTAAGTTCATTTTGCAATTCATTTGAGACCCAACACAAAGCCCAAATGGACGATAAAATATTTTTAAGAGCCATCTTCTTGTCATTGAGCACGCGTTACACATTACCTCTTGTGCTTTTTCTATTGCATGTTGAAGACTTTAACATACTTGTAAATCCTTTTTTTGTTATTGCATATGGTTTATTACAAACATGTACACAACAAATGCATTAAAACAAGAACTGTAACGTAATTTCAAAGGTATAAAGGCAACTGCAGTACAACCTCAATTAATTGTGTACACTAATACTTACCTATTGGAGTCATTCACTTTGGAAAGAGCCTTAGAGCGCTCCTATATAAGTAAGGAGGAGGAAATGAGAATGTTATTTAGCATTTTTTTTATACTTCCTTAAGAAGAATGTTTTTAGGAATAACAGAAGGAGGGGAGTATGCATTGTGCTCAAACTGGAAACCTAATGTAACATTTAATGTTAGTAAATGCTACGGGAGGGAGCACCAAAGTCTGTAGTTTATTTTTGTCGTGAATCCAAAAGAGTAAGCCTAAAGTTAGCAGTTCAATTAAAAAAATATGAAGTGGAAATTGGTAGTATGGTAAAGAGTGGGGAAGGGGTGGAGTGGATGGATCCAAATGGGTGGGGGGTGGAATGTTAACTATATTTTTTCTAAACAGTTCAAACTATACACTAAGACTGAAACTTTACCATGGATATTGTGTGTTGACACTAATATTAGATTTTCATTTCTGTTGTTCAGACGACTGCCATCTCAATTTATTTTATACAGACATTACATGGTTTGTCTGCTGATGGCTGGATTCTTGGTTTGTTTTAGATGGGATTCGTTGGTCAAATCCATAATCTTCTGCTAGGCGTTGTAGGAAAGGAAGGATGTAAGAGTCCAACTCGTGCTTAATTGAGGGTTCGTAGTAGCCCATGTTTGCCCTGGGTGCAAATGCATTTTTCCCCTGGGAGCTGCTACTGGTGAAGAGGTCACTTTTCTTTCCTTCCTTTGTATGGTTGGGGTGAGCTATTCCATGAAATCCTTGCCGAACAGTCAAAGCAACAGGGTGAGTCTGATGTTGACAGAGGAGGTTTCAGAGTCTTTGGGGTGTAGACATAGAAGGCATGTCTTCTGGTTCCTTCTTCACAGACTATGTTGAAGTCTGCAGGGTCCTTAATTCTGGTGGATCGTAAGCCTCTGGTGATGCAGAGTTTCTTAGTGAGGAAGCTTGGGGACTTAGGGTGACAGCCTTGTAGATGATGCAGCAGGATTTTAAGATGATGGGGGTTTGCAGCGGGAGCCAGTGCAGTTCGATGAGGGTAGGGGTGATGTGGGCAAATTGCAGAGTCCTGCGACTCATGCTGCAGCATGCAGGACACAACTTGGTGGTGTAGGGGTGCCAGGGTAGTCACTGGAAGGACCTCCAAAAGGGCATTGCTACCATCGAGGTGGGAGAAGACCAACGCTTGGACAGCAGATGTGAAGTTCTTTTCTGGGATGAAGTGCTTGATTTTCTGCAGGAGAGAATGTTGGTACCAAGCGGTTTGTGTCTTTCTTGCTATGGGCTGTTTGAAGGAGTGATGCCTGTTGTCGGACCCGCAGGTGGTCAGCTGGTTGATGAAGCCCTCGCGGTTCATAGCAGGGAGCCTGATCTAGCTGTCGGGGTGTTCGGTGGTGTTGGTCAGCAGTAGAAATTCAATCTTGGAGGAGTTGAGCTTCAGGTAAGCACTGGGCATCCATGACTGGATTATTGTGAGGCAGTCCTTGAGTCTGTGGACGTCTTCAATGGAGGATATCTTGAGGTAGAGCCAGACCTACAGATAAGGGGTGTGTCGGCCACTTTTACTCCTTTGAAAATAGGGAGCAAAAATAAGCTCAACAAAAATAGCAAACTGACACATAAGAGCCTGTCCCCCTGCCTTCACCCACACAGATCTGGGGATGTGTGGAACCCCTACCTACATTCATGCTGGATACAAAAAGCATGGACGCATTTTAGAATCCTCCTTCATATATCTGACCTCGGTCCTTCAAAAGGGCCTTCCTCCCACAGCACTTCAAGGCCATACCAATGGCAGTAGGCGCATTACAAATGCCATATAATGTAACAGTATAACACCTAGTGCCACAGGAAAAATCTGTTATTATTAATGCTTGATCTGAAGAGGTAAAATATATCTTAATGTGAATAACTTCGTGAAAAGAAGTATGTATGAGAAAACATTTCTGTTTTACAGTTAAAACCTATTTTTACTCGCTTATTAGATACTAGCATTGGGAATGGGAATAACTGTTTTATTCCTTTTTAAAAATCGTTTTGATCCCAACTTTAAAAAAGGAGTAAAATACTCCCACTTCATAATCCTATCTGGAGGACTGGGTACGGCTGTGTCATCTGCATATTGGTGGATTTTGATGTTGTGGAGCAGGGAGGTTTCAGAGTGGTTCCCTGTAAATATCGAAGATCCCAGGGAGAGGATGAATCCTTGTGGTACTCCACAGGTGATTAGTAGAGTTGGTGATCTGGAGGAATCCATTTGCACAAACTGGCAGCGATTTAAACCAGTTGAGGGCAATTTCACTGATCCCCCGTGCAGTGATGTAGATTGTCGGAGAGTGTCTGGTGGTCCACTGTGTTGAATGCTCCTGATAGGTCAATGAAAACCAGATGGCCATCAAGGATTTTAAGAGCATTGTATATCACCTTGATGGTAGCCATTTCTGTGCTGCATCTGGGCTGAAGCCAGATTGCTATGACTGATGGAGGTTGTTGGCTTGGATGTGTTGGAGGAGTTGTGTGGCTACAGCTTTCTCAAGGATCTTCTCGAGGAAGGGAAGAGGTGGAGGGCTAGAGTGGGGTGGTAGTTGCTGAGGACATCGGGTTCCTGTGTTGGTTTCTTGAGAAGCAGGAGGATTTGTTAGTTTTTGAGGGTCAAGGGGGAAGATGCCTTGAGCTAGGGAGCTGTTGATGATTGCCAGTTAGGGGAGTATGGAGACAGGGAGAATGTCCTCCGCCTACAATGTGGCTTGAGGGGATGCTAGGGGGCCAGTGAGGTCTTCCATACGAAGTGTCTTGAAAGTTGTCCAGGTAGTTGTGGGGTTGGTGCCTGCATTGGCGGATCATGCTGATCTTCAATGGAGTGCGGCACAGGTGGGCCAGGCAGAGAGTTGTTGCAACACTTGATGGCTTTGAAGAGGGCTCTGCTTTGTTTGTTGGCCCTCGCTGTGGTGTTTGCAGTAGTTGGCCTTGGCAGTGGTGATCGGTCGTCTGTGTCTAATTGAGAAGGGTGAGGGTTGACGCGCTGCAGGAGTTTTGCCAAGTCTTGTCGTCTTCTTCTTTTCTGATGGTTTGTTTGTTGTATTTGAGTTCTTGAGTATAGCCTACAGTGGAAGGTTTAGAATTTAGGGTGTGTTGTTTAATTGGGGGGAGAGGGCGATGACTGTTGATTCTGTTTGTGAGGATGGTGGTGTGTTTTTGGAGAAGCGAGTCACAATGCTGGTTCATTAGAGATAGATCAGACAATGAGAGGGGGAGTTTGGCAAGATCTTCTGTGAGAGTGTACGCTTGTAAATTCTTGAATGATCTGAACACTTCTTTGCTGGTTTTTCCTGACTAGTGTGGTGTGAATCATTTAAAAACGGATTGCCAAATGGTCTGACCAGTCGAGCGGGGTTGGAGAGTTGCGATGGTAGGTGGGCCGGGTGGTGGTGAGAGGTTGATGATATTTTCTTTCCTGTGTGTTGGGTCCTTTGTGTGCTGTGCGGTTCAGAGTGTCAAGTTGGCAATGAAGCTCTTCCTTCATTGACTTGGTTTCTGGGTTGTTGAAGTCACAGAGGAAGAAGTTGGCATGCGTGAGAGACCTGGTGGTGACCAAGCCCATGAAGTCTTCGATGAAAGAGGTGTTTTGCTTAGGTGGTCTGTAGATGAGGTGAAAAGTGACTGTCCATTTGGTAGAGTGGGGAGTTGCAGGAAAAGTTTTCAAAAGAGCCAATTGTGGCGATGTCCAGTTTTGTGCATGGCCATGATGACAAGGCCTCTGGCAATCTTGTTTTGACTGTCTCATTGTCGAATTCTGTAGCCGTTGTGAATGAGGAAATTTAGGATGTGCGTGGAGGTTTGATTTGATTATGATTTTAAGGAATTTGTAACGCGCTCGAAACTGACTAAACCGTATAATGGCACAGGTGACATCCATAGAGACAAATTACCAGAATTGTATAGATACCCTACATCCCGTCCTAGAGGCCAAACAGTTCCCAACAGGTCTGAAGATAGCGGAAACCTTATTTAAACAGAAACATTTTTAGGGCCTTATGGAACTTGAGAGAATCAAGGGTCCTAATTTCCCTAGGTATACTATTCCAGATTCTAGGGCCAAACACTGCGAATCTTCTATCCCTTCTTGATAAGAATGTAGATGGAGGGATAACCAGCAGAGCTTGGTCCCTTGAACCTAGACCTCTGGACGGCTGATATTGCTTGAGCTTGTCCTTCAAGTTGTCTGGTGCTAGGTTGTTCAGACACTTGAATACTAGACCTGCTACCTTAAACTTAATGTGATCCTCAACCGCTAACCAGTGGAGTAATCAGCGTGAAGGAGAAACACTGCTTTGGGAGTTCAACAACTTTAACTTGATCGTGTCCACCAAAAAGTCCATGCTTGATTGCAATGAGATAAATGGAGTCGGGTTCATGGCTGCAATATTGCTTTTAATTGCAGCGATTTATTTTATTTTTATTTTTTTTCTTCAAAATAAAATATTAAAGGCATTGGCCTGTGCCAGTGATGGTATAATGGACGAGTTGTTACTTATAGGATGATGGAATTTTGATATGAGGTGCATGCCAAATGGGTCTCAGTAATGAAGATGGCACAGTGTCATGTGGTCTGTGATGTCTGCTGCATGGCTTATTGCTGACTGGATATTGACGAGCATCAGTTTTCATTTAATGGTGGGGGATGGGAGTGCTGGTGGGGTTTAAGTTAATGTGGATGAGGTTGCTGGTATGCAGTGTCCATGAGGTTGCTGGTGAGCTGCTTAGTTGTCAGTGATGATGGTAGGGATGGGCTATTGCGAGAGTTGGGTGAAACACATACTTGAGGGAGCTTACCTGGTGTTAGAGGAGCAAGGTTTCTTTTCCTGGGACCTTCCGGTCCAAACAGGAATCGCCATTTCCTTCATCTGCCTTTAACCCACAGCATACGTCCTTTGATCTGTGACACTGTCTTTTTTCGGCTTGTTGTGTTGACTTTGGTGACACATTTGCTGCAGGCGGCATCACTGCCTTACATAGTGATGTAATGGGAGTAGGACACATGTGAGTGACAGATGAGAAAGATAGTGGTGAGGGAGTTTAGCTTTGAAATGTTGGCGGATGGGACAGGAGAAACCTCTGGAAGGGAGCGGGTAACAAGACGAGGTTCTGTTGAAGGGGGCACTAATGTCCCAGGTCCAGACGTTTTACCTTCTAAAGCTCCTAGATCTGTCAAACATTGGCTGGGAGAGAGCCCCTCCACATATGAAAGCAGACTCTGTGGTGCCTGTATGGGTTGCAGAAGACCGAATACCTCAAGGTGGCCTGGGTATTGCCTCTGTTGAACTGTCATCAATGAGCTGACTCATAAATTGTCTGGCTAGATGACTGGTTAGGTTGTAAATAGAGGAGGTTCAGTATTGTACTGGAACTGATGTGGGTTTTTACAAACCCTCGAAATATTAAAATTTCTAAACCGTGCTGTTTGTTCCCCTGCACCCTCCCACTGCCCTGCACCCCTTACACACCTGTCCTCTGACCCTCACCTTACCTCCCCCGCAAGTGACCTTTTGCATGTTGCCCTTCTCCCGGTGGCCCCCCTTGCAAGTCTCTTCCCAGGGCTATATAAATGAAAAGGCCGTTTCCGCGCAGTTGGCTATTTATTGGACATAACAATGATCATTTTTATCCTTTTACAGAGTGCTTGTTAAGCAGTGTAAATCATTTTACTGGCTTTTCCGCATTAATGAGTGTGGGCAAAGTAAACTAGTATATGTGGCGAATAGAAGATCTGATTAAGTTTAATTGTGCAAATTCTTTTTCTCATTTATATTCATGCATCCAGTTGAATAAATCAAATTGTTATTCATTTGGTATTTGTGTTCATGATTTGGCTCTGGCTCACGTATCGGTTTCCTGGCCTTAGGAAAAACAGTGATATCAGCTAAGAAGAGTTACTGTTGAATTGAATTTGAGGCTAACTAAGAAAAGAGACGTGAAGACCATGTGGAAAAAAACCTCACTAAAAATGTGTAGTCCTCAGATTAAATGAAGGTTGGAGACCAAAGAAGGTCGGGATCATTTCTATCCGAAAGGAAGGAGATGAGACAAACATTGGCCAGCAAAAAACTCGACTGTCTATTTAACAAAATATGTCCCTTTTAAGCCTAACACTCGAGTCCTGTCCTTTTTTATTTGCTGGGGTACTCCACACATGCTCTATTAAAAACACGGTCATGATGCCCATATTTTCAGATTCAGACCCATCCACTTGCTTCAAAAAGTCCATGAACATAAGTGGAAGATGACTGACGTGCACACAATTTCCCTGCACATCACCCACAGTCGGTATAAGTGGGATCTCCCAGTTTACGAGGCAAGGCAGGAAGAGACATTTCAACACTGAAGCCAGAAGAATGAACCTTGGCTGAGCAACATTAAAGGCCGCCCCTTATGTATGTGTTTCTCGCCTGTGGCAATGCTCCTTCAGCAACGAAGCCTTTGTCCAAAACCTGGTATGAGAACTGGCAGAAGACCCTGATGCCAGGCAGCCAATTTAAGTCCTACAGGATCCTGTGCCATCCAAAATCCTACCACTAGTTGAAGTGAAGATGCACTAACCCTGGCAGAAACTGTAGTTGCTCCGTTACAAATGGTTTCTACTGGATTTAGTTGCAAGATAGGTGTTCAGTGATTGGACCGTGTCCAACAGAAAATAAGGGGGGAATTTGTGCTGTTTATTAATATACTTTTGTTTCAGTTGGTTGGTACTTTTATTAAACCTCTCCAAGGTGCAAATTTAATCAACTGTATCCTCCTTAATAGCATAGAAACTTAATAAATGTGAAAACGCCCAAATGCCAGCAAATGGATACAGATGAAACTGAAATGAAAAGGAAACTTTAATCTCCCGTGGGTAACCGATCATGTTTTCATGTGGTAAACTGTAATGGTAACCAGCGTGAATACAAAGCAAGCAAATGAATGACTTGTTTATTTCTTATAGTGATTTCGCTTTTGTTACATTTGCCTCTTTTTGGGTTCGGGTTATAATCCAGTATTGAGAGACTAGCCCTGTTCGCGTCCTGCTGCCTTTAGTGGAAATGCAGTGCTTTTATTATATTTCACCGAAGCACAGCCGTGCGCTGAGCACGTGACTCGGCCCATGCCTGGCGGCACAGCATGTCGCAGCGATCATGTGGCGCGCAAAGCAGACTCGAAGGATAGGATTACAGAGTCTATTAGCTCTCCTGTACTTTGATCCTATCCATGTGCTTTGCTCTTATTACATTGGCAACAGGAGATCGAATCTCCTTGACTGACTCTTCTATTACACATTCTGAGGCTGAGTCTGTCGGGGGCATTTGAAATTTAGGTTTGGGACCCGAAACGAAGGACTAGAATGTCAGCCGGACCTGCAAAACCCAGAAGTGGACACTGAAACTGCCATTTTAGGATGGGTATTGGGTCAAACAGGCCTTGTTTGGATGCTACATCTGTGGCCTGTACTGTACATTCCTTTAGCAGTTATTTTTTTTGTACGTCCAACAGGGGTGCAAGGATTTATGCCCCATGAGGTAAAGTTACGTTTGGACTCCCCTTTCCAGGGCAAAGGGGCCAGGTTTGATGGTTGTCGATCATACTGGAGCTCCTCTGCGTTTGTACTATTCCTTTTTAGTGCACTACTTGAACTATGCACCATGACTGTCCTCTGGAGATTGCTGGGGATCTCGGTTGCCACCCCCAATGTTGCTTCTTGCACCTCCTGTCCACTATTTTGGATGTACTGGGATTTAACCAGTCTCAAAACTGACGTTTTATAGCCAAGTATGCGTTCAGCTATTCATAGCAACCCTAGTCCTGCCCCTTTCACTGTGTATCCTATTGCCTATTTGCCTAGATCCCTGGTGCTCCCGCACATGTGTAAGGGTGGCTGAGGGAACGGCTTCAGCAAGGGAGGCCGAGAGAATGGAGTACGGATATATTCCACACCAGAGTACTCCCAAATCCTATATCCCAGCATCCAGCCACCCCTTTAAAGTTCTCCGTTGATTTGTGGCAGTAGATAAAGAAGCATTAAACATTGTTAAGATGGTTATTTAATTTAGATGACTCTTGGCAGAGTGCTGATGAGGATGGACTATGCCAATCTCATGCTCCAGAATCCATTGGAGCAGTCTGTGCCAGCATTCGACCATCAGGCAATGTTCAGTACAACCTCTTGAATTCATGTTAATCCCAGGTGAACCTCAGATAATATGGTGACAATGGTACACGATGCTGTAGGGTTATCTAGAAACAGAAGATGCAGTGGTCTTGGACTCAAGAATGAAAAAGGTGATCCTAACGCAACGCGTTGGGAGTGGATGGCCGAAAGATATTTGGAGGAAACCCAATCTTTACCACATCTGAAACGATAACGGGAGTGATAGGTGTTTTATAATGTGAAATCATTGTGATAACAAAACACGCAAAGTGTAAAAAGAAAAAGTAACTATCTTCCCTCGCACTGCCCCCTTTTCTGCCCACTTCCTCCATATTCACCATCAGCCCCCCATTCCTGGGTCCTTCCTTTCCTCCATTGCACCCTTGAACGTTGTGTTTTACAACAGTTCTAGAAAAACTGAAGAAAACACAATAAAACAAAATGGATTTAAATGACCACCATTAGTGTGTCATTGTCCCACTCATCATTAACCTTAATGCAGCCTCCCCTTCACCACCCACCGTTCACACCTCTTAAATAACATGGCCCGCCACAGGCACACCCCTCCCATTTCCATCATGGAAGTCTGATCCTAAACACATTCATATGCAGATCCAGAATTCTGCCAAGCTGGGCTTTTAGGTTGTTTGGGAACCGATTGTACATCCCAAATGATTTTTCAAATAAAGAATCCCTTGGCACTTGCGAGATACCGCAGTGCAATGTTATACTGGCTTGATATCAGGAGGGCTGAGGTTTGATTCCACAGTAGGGAAGAAGTTTAAAACAAAAAGGGTTATTAAAACAGTTGCCACCCTGGAACGGTATTCTGGGTCCCATAAAGTAAGGGAATGATGGCTGGTTGCCCTGAAAAGTAAGGCAACGTTGTACTTTGTAGTTCCTGCCCACTTTGACCTCTGGTGCTATCACTTTTGCTACCTTTTTGGTTTTGGTGAAATGGGGCCACTGGTGGGCACTGTAGTACCTTTTTTTTTAATAACCAATTATTTATTGATAATCAGAAACACCCTAAACTCACTCGTCACTCCTCCTAAGTCTGTGACTATCGACTCCACTATCACAGCTGGGGGAGGGGGGCGCTAGAGAGACCAGCCAAGATGGCTGCGAGCCCGTGAGCTCCCACACACCTACACAGATCCAGAGGTATCCCCGACAAAAGCTGATGCTCGGAGGCAGTGTTGTGCTTATGAACATTCACCCCTCCGGCTGAGCGAAGTTCTGAAGTCCATCGATGCCGGGGAAGCACAGTTCCAGGGAACACGAGGAGGCCTTGGGCTACGGAGATGAAGGAGGAGGGGCTGCTCCTGAGAGCGGAAGCCCGATGGGCACTAGGATTTGGAGCGGGTGCCGCCGCAGAAACCTGGGGCCTGAGTATATCCCTGTAACGAGTACAGACTGACCAGCGCCTGACGGCTCTGTGTGGGGAGAGCGATCAGCGGGCCCCCAGGTGTTGAGGCGGAGGGGCCCGGAAGATCTGGCGGAGCACCCCTTGCCTGAACGGGCCACAATCGGCAGAGCACAGGCCGGCAGTCAGAGCTGCTGGGTGGGAAGGTGGCCTGCTCTTGTGGTTCCTTCAGGTCCCAGCATCGTTGAGGGGCGAAGCTCTGGCCCGTGGAGTGAGGGAGCGACAGAAACGTACTCCTTGGCAGTGAAGGCTGAACGTGGTGCACACCCGGGTTTGGCTAATGTGAGGAGCAGCTGAGGGGGCCCCGGTTTTGTGCCCTGTCAGTGGAAGAGGACTCCACTAACAGCAGTTGTCACCACCTGCGGGGGGAAGAGCCCGCGTAGTCCATTCGTCAGCAGGCTGATGGAGGCGCTCTGCATGTGGCAGCGAGGAGCGGGAGTCTCTCCCCAAAGGTGGAGCTTGGAGGGCATGCAAACAGATCGGAGCGGCGACAGAAGCAGGATCCATCAACACAGGAGTCCCCTAGCACAGGAAACCAGAAGATATCGGAGCAAGTAAACCAGCGGTGACGGGGGAGAATTACTCTTGGTGGCACCCTAACGCCACAACTGGTAGCCTTACTTGACATAGTACTGCAGGGCAATTGTAACGTGGAAAGCATGGGAATACACTGGATCCCGACCCCACTCTGTGAACTGAGCGATTGGGGGTCATAACTGTGAAATGAAGCACCGGACAAGCGGGGGCAACGACACCGGGCTGATCCCATACCAGCGGCCACGCCTCCCATGAGCAAACACGGCGCAACACGCACCGCTTGAGCAGGTGACATGACACTGCCCGCTGGGGTGGAGGAATGGATGCCTTCACCCTGTCGGAGAAGCCACATACTAACATCTCGGAAGGTGAGAACTGAAGGCTGGACATTTTGTGTACAACACAGTGATTGGGGGTGACTGTGACTTGAGGGGGCGGGGGAGAGAGGAGACTATAATCTGACAGTCTCCCTGACCACCGTAGATCATAATACCCGGACAGGGGCCACCCTAAACGCAGGATGTCGGCATAAACTAAGGACATCATCGTAACCAGCCCTGATTCGCAACGCGCCCATGAGGATGACGTTGGAGTGAGGTAAGTCACCACATAGGTGGGCACAACGGGCATAGCAAGAGTTTGTCCATGTGAGACCCTGCAACTCACGAGGAGCCCCTGCTCCTGCAACGTCAGACGAGAGGTAGTGACCTGGAGGGAGAAACGGAGAGGAGAGCAGAACCCAACGACTTGTAAAGATCACACCAGATCATACCAACTGAATCAGGGAATCTCCTGACAAATGCGGGACACCTGAACATAAAGAAGGCTGGGCTAGATTTGGATCGATCCTGGAAACTGGTCTGTATAGAGAATGCTGGGGTGGAAAAAACTGCCAGATTGATGGAAACAGTGGACACTATATCAGCTCACAACACAGAACCCTACCATCCCCGAGGTGCTCCTTCTTTGTTACATGACTCTGGACAACAAGCTCTGGGCATGACCGGTGGGGGCCATAAGAGCGTCAAAAGGAGTAGCGTTCGACAGATACAGAAGTGATGGATGCCATCAAATCCCTACCAAACGGAAAGTCGCCGGGACCTGACTGGTTCACTTCGGAATTTTACAAACACTATGCTGACAGACCCGCCCCCCATACGCTAAATGTTTCAACACAGCTTGGAGGAGGGACATCTGCCAGAATCCCTGAGGGAAGCAATGGTAGTGTTATTACTAAAGCCGGATTACGCCTGTAATGTTTGCTCCTCCTACCGCCCAACATCCCTTCCCAATAACACTCCTCAACCGAGACAACTAAATCATAGCAAACATCCTAGCGTCTCGATTATCACCCTTGATGCAAACAATGGTGAGGGCAGATCAAGCAGGCTTTATACCAAGGCGTTCCACCTTATATGGGCTCAGGAGAATGTTTGGGTTGATCACAGCAATGCAGCAAGAGGATTCAATAGTGGCAGCTCTACTTGATGCCACTAAAGCATTTGATTCTGTTGAGTGGCTGTTCCTGTTCTCTGTGCTGCGACGTATGGGGATGGGGGAGCAATTCATAGCCATGGTCTCATACCATACATGCCCGGTAGCCAAGATAAGGGTGAACAGCCAATGAACACAAACTATAGCATTGGGTAGGTCGACACGACAGGGTGCCCCCTCTGCCCCTTGCTGTTCGCCCTGGCAATAGAACCATTTGCGGAAAGAGTAAAAGAAATGCACTTGCATCGTGGAGTCAAACTACATTCCCATAGATTAGTGATATCACTGTATGCAGATGATATGGTGCTGTTCATCGAAGACCCTAGCATTAACCTGGACCCGATTTTATGCGGGATGTTCAGCGATTCAGGGACCTCTCGGGGCTAAAAGTTAATGCCACTAAATCGGTCCTGTTCCCATTAAAGGACCAGGTGGAGCAGTATCAAGACTGCTGTGGATTCCAGTGGCATACGGTCCAAACCCGCTACTTGGGGATTAACATTGCTAGGGACACAAAAGTTGTATAGAACAGCAACTATATGAGAGTCCTAGAACAGGCCAAAGAGGCCATGTCCATATGGAAGAACCTCCCTCTTAACCTCTACGGATGGATAGCTGTGAATAAAATGACGTTACTTCCCAGGTTTCTCTGTCTTTCTAAATCCCCCAATAGCTGTGCCGAGGGAATACTTCTGATAGCTGAAATCGGCAGTACTACAGTTCATATGGGTGGGTAAACAAGCTAGGGTCTCCTGGGACAAACTATCGGCACCCATACAGGAGGGGGGGTCTAGTGTTACCCCAGTTTGAAACTTACTATAATGTGGCACAGGCAGGGATTCTCCGTTATTAGTTTGAAATGCGGGGAGATAGAAGACACATAGAGGTAGAGAGGGCTATTGCGGCGCCGGCCACTATGCGGTCCATCATCCTCACAGCACCGGATAAAATGCATCAGACACACAATATGGTGGATGTAACCTGTAGAGCCTGGACCCGCATAGAACACAGGACTAAGGGGGAGTTTTTCTATTCGCCCTAAGCTCCCTGTAATGCATATTCCGGAAATCCCTATCACTAGTGGGGCAGGGTGTATAGCTCTGGTGAAGAGACTGCGTGTGACGCACTTCGGGGAACTTTTCCCTAAGAAAGGGCATACAATAAACAGTGTTGCATAGACATTTTCTATGCAATTCTGTGTTTGCTAATCAAATTGATACTTGTGTAGCAACACTAAGACAGCTAGCCCTGCATTCCTCTTGCACTCTGTGCCCCCTTCACTTTTTTTTTCTCTGTTCACGTCAAGTGATAATGGAAAGTACAACAGTAATCCTCTCCTCCACTCTTATGTTAATTTTTTCTTTCTTTTCTAAATGACTGCAAACCAGAAGTAATCAGAATTATACTTTTAGTGATACTTTTATCAAGCCAACCATATCTTGACAGTATGGGTTTACACGATTAAATGTTGATGGCACACTTAGTTCAATAACCTGCTGGTTGCATACATCTGTGCAACTGGTGCTCAACCCATTAGCTGATCCCATACTCCTTGACATTGTATGTTATCACTCTGTTGCTTTATACCAGCTACCCTGAAAACGAGATGACCACAAACTACAATATTCAACCTAGTTTGCCAAGTTTTCTGCTTGCTATGCCATCCACTCTGCATAGTCTACTACTTTCTTCCCTCTTACATAATGAATACACAAATTTAACTAGATGTTTACGCAAAGTAGTGATCAATAGTTCCATCCAGTTGGTACATCTACAGATCTACTGCAGTACCATGCACTGTAGTTGGCCTCCACTGCCCTCTTTGCTTTATAATTATGATTGCATTATATATTAGCATCTGTGTGAGATAGCAGGCAAAAATGTCTTCAGAGCCTTTGTATCATATCTATTTGTGTCCATTCATGCAGCTAACCTTTTACATTTTACAAACGCTCATCTATGACTCGCAAAGTCTTTTCGCCCACTTGCATAGTCAAGTAGTTTTATGAAGGGCAAGTACCATTTGCAAGGGATGTTTCAAACGTTTATGTAACATTTACTTTGTTTTCAGTAAATGTTAAATAGAAGTTTCACGGTGCACGGCTGGCCTCTGGGTGGTAGCACTGTGCCCACAATAAAGCGGGTTTGTAGTGAGATGTGCCATTTTACAGAAATCATTTAAATTTGTTGTCATTCTTTACTATGGGTTGAGTGCGTTTGTCTTCGGTCAAACAGCTAAACTAAGTTACCCGACCTGCAGGTCTATCTGAATTTTAAATAATTTGCATGTAGCAGTACTTTGCCATTTATATAGTGCCTTTATCCATTAGCATGGTCTCAACGCTCAACAAGTCCTAACACCTCATTAATGTCTTAATTTAACGGTACGCAAAACTGTTGTTTTGTTGCTCATTTCATGTCTTCAGTACAAAAAACTTCTAGTGACATTAACAATATTAGTACAACATTGATAATGAAATGGGTCTGTTTGCTAATTAATACAATTGTAATTGGCAAACTCTGCTAATCATTTTTTGAAAACTAATTTATGCCTTGTAACAGGATGTTTAACATTAGATATGCTGAAGAAGAAAGGGAAACTATTCGCTCTGGATATATTCGAGATTGAGGGTGACCCTGCGTCAACTGTTTTCTACCTTCCCCAGGTAACCGCAGGTTGCACGCACGCTAGATAGACTGCTCCGGTGGGGGGGTGCTAGGTAGTAGGATAACATCAGGACTGTACGCAATGAGCCTCAACTCAGAGAGGGGTTGGCGGGTGGGGGGGTGGGGAGTGGTGAGAGCCTCACCCCGGAGGAAATGCGGAAAGTACCCCAGGATGGGAGATTCCGTAAGAAATGTGGAAGTATTGTTGCGAGATGACCAGAAAGGAATCCACTTCAAATATTTACATCAATTTTACTACATGCCGACTAAATTTAAGGAATACTTCCCGGACGCTCCGGGTAGGTGTACCAGATATGATAGCACGCTGGCAGACTTTCTCCACATAGCTTGGGCCGTTCTGTTATATGGCAATTTTGGGAGCAGGTATTCAAAACGATCTGTGGCATCACAAGACAGGAGATAGAACCAGACCCACTGATGGCTCTGCTGGGTTACACTAAAATGATACCCAAACACCAACAAACTTGCTGGGTTGCTGCTAATACGGGTTAAGTGATGGATGGCATTGCTGGGAGGAGGAGGAGGTGGGAGGTGGGAACAGAGCCCAAAGTTAATTCGATGGAGGGTGGATATTTGATATTGTAATATGGAAAGGGGATGGGGCTCAATGACCCGTAACCAGTATGGTGATAGACATGTGGGACACTTATACACAATTCCTGATCAGTCAATCGATGATGGGTAGGCGGAACCCTCTAAGTCTTAGTTTAAATCACAGACTGATGGGGAGAACAAGATAAGGTCCGATTATGCAAACAAACTCTTACATTGCACGAATGACATGGGTCCGTCAAGAATGATGAGTCCAGTGTAACACTATATAACGCAAGTACGAGCCAGGATATGGCGAATAAAATGTATCATGCGAAATGTGGACTAGTACCGTGGGGGTTAGGGGGTGGGAAAGGTTATTGTGTTTGTTGGCATGTGGTGCCGGTTATGTTTTAAATGCCAATAAAAAGAACAAAAAAAATCCACTCACAGCTAATGACCTAGCTGAATACTTTGCTGCAAAAATTACCAAAATTAGAGACTCTCCTGACCTACCTCGCACTCCCTCCTCCTATATTGTACACTCCGCCTACTGTACCATCATCCTCTTCCTTCATCTCCCACTTTAGTTTCTCTAATACTGACAAAGTGCTATCTCAATTGGTGAAGGCATACCCCTCTTGTGCCCCATCCGACCCTCTTGCTCCTCGGCTAGTCAACCCTATTGCCCCTCTAGTGGCCTCTCGCCTCGCTGAACTCTTCAACCTGTCCTGCGATCTGCTTGCTTTTCCTCTGTTCTCAAAACAGCCACGATCCCTTTCCTGAAAAAGCAAGGGGCTGACTCGGACCTACAATCTAACATTCGCCCTGTGTCTCTCCTACCGCACTACTGTAAAGTGCTCGAAAGGGTTGTGTTCAACCGCCTTACAGACATCCACAACCTTCAAAACCTGCTACAAGCAGGTTTGCGCACCTCACACCACAGAAACTGTTCTCCTGAATGTGGCCAACTTCATTGCCTCTGATAAGCACTCAACCTATCCTCTTTCCTAATTCTCCTTGACCTGTTTGCTGCCTTTGACACTGTTGATACCTGATCTCTTTAATACGCTTTCTTCTTTTTTGCGATCAAACCCTTGCCTGGATTGAATACTTCCTTGCACCTCGTCAATTCTGAGCAACAGCACCTCTAGACTCACTCCTCTGTTGGTGTTCCACAAGGCCCTGTCTTGGGTCTGCTCCTCTTTACACTCTACATTTCTGCTCTTGGGGCACTAATCTCCTTTCGGTTCTCGGGCCAACTCTTTATAAATGACACCCAAATCGTCTACTCTATACCTGAACTCTCCTCTGATCTTCTATCAAAATTTCAAATTGTTTCTCTGCCATTAACTATAAGATGGCTTTGCACTCTCGGATGTTAACTCTACCAAAACAGAGATACTCCTGGGATAAAGCACCCAGCCACTTCTTGGCTTACACTCAGCCACAGGGAATTGGCACCTAGCTACTTCTTTTCTCAGGTTATGGTCACAGGGCTATAACTCCCAGCTGCATATTTGCCATTCACCCTGTTGTATGCGTGTAGCTCCCTGCTTGCTATTTTACACCAGTATGATGGCGCCTGGCTCAGTTTTTGTAGAGGTAACTGGGGAATGGTGTGTACTGCTTATAGATGTGCCCGGCTGACATTAGACCTGTGTTTTGTAGTGTAGGTAGATGGAACAGTCAGTGACAACCCCACCAAGAATCTGAAGCAGCTCAAACCTCCAATAGAGCAAGCGATCTGTTAGTGCAGGCTTCCCCAGAGAAGGTGGCTGAAAGCAACTAATTCCACTACAAAACAGAGGTCCAGTTACATGCTCTAATTGCTCTAAGCCTGGTGATCGTGTGTTAATCCGCAGCCTGCGGAGTAGAGTAGGGAACAAGCTCAGCTATAAGTGGAGACCCCAGTCATTCATCATAGAGCATCAACTGTGAGCTCTCCGTTCAGAGAGAGAGGAAGGACGGCCAAGGAATAGCAAGACCTTGCATCAAAATCCCCTGCTCCCAAATGCGAATGAGGTCGAGCTGATGCAAGAAGAATGAGAAACGAACGTGATGGTGGTTTAGATATCAGTAACTGTGCGCTATTCTCCAAAGAGGACCAGCAGCGAAAATCTCTAACTGTGAACCACCCACAGAGGTTAAAAAATAAATGAATATGTTCATGTGAATGTTACGAGACAATATTCGCGCTTGGTATGAACTATTTTCCTTGTACAAATATTATAAATCTAGGATAGTTGAACACATAGTTGAAATAACTGGGCAAAGTCTTGAAACAAACAGTATCCTGAGTTGAAAAAGATTTGTTATATATTGTATTTAATTTCTTATTGTGCAGCAGAACAGCCGACACGTGTTTGGACCAGCTTGGGCGTTATCAAGGCTGTAGGTTATCATTGTTATAAAAGTGAATTAGACAAATTAATCGGAGCAAGTTAGCTGTAAAAAACAAGACAAGAAGCACAAAGCAAAAAATAAAAATATGAAAATTAGTTAACACATACCACACAGGATGATGGCTCTGGGGAAAGCAAGAAGGCGTGGACATAATTCAACAAAAAGAGAAAACAACGGCAACATTGTTTTTTGTATATAACAACTTAGATAAATGGACTTGTCTGAATACACTTGAAAATAAAAATAATATTTAGGTAAATAACACCAATATAATTATGAAGGCCAGAGCGGAATACAGTGTCCAGAAACATTGATAAATCACCATTTAATGATAGGTGAGTGATTGCAGATGGAACCGCTTCTAGAGTTTTATGATGTCACTCAGGTGAGTAATCCCAATAGACGTATGTACAAGTGGGTTTTTAGAGCGTTACTAGCTCCGTTAGATAAATCTTTTGAATTCTTAAGAGAAAAAGAATGAAATATAAGATGAATGCCAAATTATCAGATCCTCTCATTTCATACATTCCTAAAGCTGTGTGTATTCCACGGTCTAAGTTGTTTAAAAGGGAAATGCTCCCTTCAGGCTTAAAAGTGCTGTCCATACAATTATGCTTACCAAATAATTATTGTTCTTCTCAAAGCAATAGATGAACATTCCATGCCTATCTTGGTATTGAACCATGTATCTGTTTGGCATCCGCGAGGGCGATGTTCCCTTTGCGACTAAATTAAAGAGAGCATTTTTTGCAATGGAAGCCGTGGTAGCGTTTCGACGTCCCGCGTAGACGTGCATGTGACGTCATTCTGTAAACAATGAACGTCACGAACCTGCAAACAGTGGCAAGGTAAAATAAAATGTATTATATAAATATATATATTTTACACACATCCTGATCGAAAGTTACAAATCGTTTAGTGCTTGAGTGTGGGCTGATGCAGATGGCAAAGTGCTGTAAATTACTTTACTGAGCCAAGTCTGGTATGCATGTTGTGCCCATTCATAATTAGATATCTAATGTATTTTGTTGATAGTACTGATGTCAATTCACATGTCATCTAAAAAAGCATTACACAGTTATAGGAATAAAAAATGTACTGCATTACAAATTCCCCTTTAAGCAAAAGAACTGCGGCGATGTAATGACATCTTGCGTATGTACGCTTGACGTAGTTATGTAAACAGAATCGTCATGACCTGAAAACCAAATCGCGGGTTGAGTTAAAGAATAGGCTAATGAGATTTTCCATTTGGCTCGATACTTGCTTAATGACTTATGGTTGGCCACATATTGTGATATGCATTACTATGCCAAGTCTGGTATAGGTATCGTGCCAATTGCCAAATAAATAGCAAATGTATTTCACTGATGGTGATAATGTAAAAATGGACGTCATCTAAAAATACAATGAACTAATTAGGTAGTCAAGAATACATCTAGGAAATCAATGAAACATGGACACATTCCTGGTCAAAATTAACAAATATTCAAATAGATTTTTGATGCCATGTGATGAAATCAATGAAGTGATTAAAATGACAGGTTACAGAAACACATACATTTCATGATCTGAATTTAAACTGCATTTTGTAGATTTCAGAAGACATACTAGTCTTGATTCCATTTTACGCAGTTTTAGCTGTAAGTTACCTCCCCTTTTCCTTGTTTGGCTTTCATCAGACCAATAAACAGCAAATCTAGATTAGCCATTTGGTGCTCCTTTTGCCAGTATATGGCCAGAGGCAATTTAGGATCTGAATCCTTAAACTTAGAAGAAGCTCGCAAATGCGTACCCGCAGCTGTCTAAGGGTGCTACCGATATAGTGCTTGCTGCATACACATATGATTGCATATACCACATAACGGGTTGTACAATTTATGAAGTCTGAAATCACAATTTCATTTCCAAGGTGATCATTGAATGTTTGACACTTATCAAATGCATATTTACATTAATTACACATTTATGGAAGCCACGTCCTGTTTGTAACCAATTAGTCCTTTGAGTCGATGATGTTGGATCTAAGAAGGATGGGCATAGATTTTGCTTAATGGTTGGTGCTCTAGTGAAAGTAAGTTTGGGGTAATCAGTCAGGAAAGGTGCCAAATCTTTATCCAATTTAGAATATGCCAATGTTTTGCTACCAATTTATACAGTAAGCCACGGTCCCTGGAAAACTGTGTAATGATAGCAATATGCTGCAACTGAGTTTTGTCCTTTTTATTATTCTTGAGCAATTCTGTTGGTTTAATGTGAGCATATTTGCCTGCTGCCCTATTGATGATCCTGGGGCGGTTGCCCTCATCTAAAAATCGGTGTGCGAGTAAATCGCACGGTTGTAATCAGTATCCAGACTACTGTTTCTTCTATCTCTGTAGAATTTGCCTCCAGGAATATTGTTAATGGTGCCACATTGGTGATTACTGTTAGCATGTAGCACATAATCGACCTCCGTGGGTTTACGGTACGTCCTACTATGTATGGAGTTATGAACAAAAATATGCAAATCCAAAAAGTCTGAGGCGCTGACATGTCCAGTGAGTGTAATCCCAAAATTATTAGAATTTGCATGGTCTACAAATTCATTGGAAGATTCCAGTGTTCCTTTCCACACAATAATAATGTCATCTACGAATCTTTTCCATTTAATGAGGTCATCTGAAAAGAATGTATGTTGATAAATGTGTTCTTCCTCATATTGAGACATAAATAAGTTAAGGAAGGTGCAAACTTGGCTCCCATGGCCACTCCCCTTTCTTGTAAGAAATATTGATCATTGAATAGACAAATATTATTGAATAGACAATCTGCTTAACAAATAATTATTCTCCTTCTCAAAGCAATAGATCTATACAGGGTTCAATCCCAAGATAAACAGTCCATGCCTGTTTGGCATCTGCAAGGGTGATGTTCTCCGCGTGACTAAATTAAAAAGAGCATTTTTGCAATGGAAGCCGCAGTAGCGTGATGACGTCACGCATAGACCTGCGCGTGTCGTCATTCTGTAAACAATGAATGTCACGAAACTGCAAACAGTGGCGAGGTAAAAAAAAAATATATATAAAATATATATAGATCCTGATCGAAAGTTACAAATCGTTTAGTGCTTGAATGTGGGCTGATGCCGATTGCAAAGTGTTGTAAATTACTGAGCCAAGTCTGGTATACATGTTGTGCCCATTCACAATTAGATACCTAATGTATTTTGTTGATAGTACTGATGTCAATTTACATGTCATCTAAAAAAAGTATTAAACAGTTATGAGAATCAAATAATGTACTGCATTAGAAATACCTCTTTTATCAAAAGACCCGCAGCGACTTAATGACGTCTCGCGTATTGGTACGCTTGACGTAGTTATGTAAACAGAATCGTCATGACCCAATAACAAAATCGCGGGTTGAGATAAAGAATAGGCTAATGAGATTTTCCATTTGGCTCGATACTTGCTTAATGACTATTATGGTTGGCCACATATTGTGATATGCATTACTATGCAGAGTCTGGTATAGGTGTTGTGTCAATTGCCAAATAAATAGCAAATGTATTTCACTGATATTGATAATGTAAAAATGGACATCATCTAAAAATACAATAAACAAATTAGGTAATCAAGAATACATCTAGGAAATCAATGAAACATGGACACTGGATCACTAATTCCTGGTCAAAATCAACAAATATTCAAATATCTTTTTGATGCCATGTGATGAAATCAATGAAGTGATTAAAATGACAGGTTACAGAAACGCATACATTTCATGATCTGAATTTAAACTGCATTCTGTAGATCTCCAGAAGACATAAGTTTTGATTCCATTTTACATAGGTTTAGCTGTAAGTTACCTCCCCTTTTTCCTTTTTTGGCTTTCATCGGACCAATAAACCACAAATCATCTAGATTAGCCATTTGGTGCTCCTGTTGCCAGTGTATGGCCAGAGGCAATTTAGGATCTGAGTTCCTTAAACTTAGAAGATACTCACGTAGCGTACCCGCAGCTGTCTAATGGTGCTACCAATATAGTGCTTGCTGCATACACATATGATTGCATATACCACATAACAGGTTTTACAATTTATGAAGTCTGAAATCATAATTACATTTCCAAGGTGATCATTGAATGTTTGACACTTATCAAATGCATATTTACATTAATTACACATTTATGGAAGCCACGTCCTGTTTGTAACCAATTAGCCCTTTGAGTCGATGATGTTGGATGTAAGAAGGATGGGCATAGTTTTTGCTTAATGTTTGGTGCTCTAGTGAAAGTAAGTTTGGGGTAATCAGTCAGGAAAGGTGCCAAATCTTTATCCAATTTAAGAATATGCCAATGTTTTGCTACTAATGTATGCACTAAGCCACTGTCCCTGGAAAACTGTGAAATGATGGCAATATGCTGCAACTGAGATTTGTCCTTATTCTTGAGCAATTCTGTTAGTTTAATGTGAGCATATTTGCCTGCTGTTTTATTGATGATCCTGGGGCGGAAGCCCCCATCTAAGAACCGATGTGTTAGTAAATCGCCCTCTTGGTTGTAATCAGTATCCAGACTACAGTTTCTGCTAGCTCTGTAGAATTCACCTCCAGGAATATTGTTAATGGTGCCATGTTGGCGATTACTGTTAGCATGTAGCACAGAATTGACCTCAGTGGGTTTACGGTACGTTCTAGTATGTATGGAGTTATTCTGAACAAAAATGTGCAAATCCAAAAAGTCTATCTGTGAGGCGCTGACATGTCCAGTGACTGTAATCCCAAAATTATTAGAATTGGCATGGTCTGCAAATTCATTGAAAGATTCCAGTGTTCCTTTCCACACAATAATAATGTCATCTATGAATCCTTTCCATTTAATGATGTTCTCTGAAAAAATGTTATGTTGATAAATGTGTTCTTCCTCATATTGAGACATAAATAAGTTAGCTAAGGAAGGTGCAAACTTGGCTCCCATGGCCACTCCTTTTTCCTGTAAGAAATATTGATAATTGAATAGACAAACATTATTTTGCAGAGTGAAAACCAATTTCTTTTTTTTAACATCTCAACATGTTTCCAATATGATGCCGCAGTTTCGAAAAGTAAATTCCAAAGCACTAACTGCAAGATCATGTCCAATGCTAGTGTATAATGCTGATACATCTGAAGTGGCCAGTAAATAATCCGACTTCCATTCCACATTTCAGAAACTGAAGTACATGGATACAGAGAGCAGGCAAGTTATGAAATTAAGATATGATTTACCAGGAGTTCAGTGCATTGACTTTTCCTCTGCCTGTCCTCTGTTTCGTTATAGCAGGGTTCTGGGAGTCCATGGATACAGCAGGAGGGGATTCTGGGTAGTAGATGGCAACCACTGTTCTTTGAATTAATGTTCAATAAGGAACTCCCTTATTTCTTCAGTATCTTTGGCTTCAGGTAATGCTGGCTCTCGCCTGAACTCTACAGTCAAAGAAGAATGACGCACCCCTTTTGTCTCTGATGACTTATATAAAATCACAAGGAACGTGGAACGAAGAAGAGAATCCTAGGCAGAGGCGGGTCTCTGACGTGAAGGTGTCCAGAGCCAGCAGTAGTGTGGAGAGCAAACAAAATGCTTTCAAGTCTCTGAGAGGCTGGCGTCCTGATTTGCCTGGGTCAAGGAGTCTGGGACTGTAAATCAACAGTCTTGCCTGGTGGCGCAACGACATGGAAGCTGTGGTGGTCCAGGTGCCTATTTACCGATACGCGAGACCAGACTAAAGCGGAGGGGGCAAATCCCCGAGCTCCCCACTAGAAGTACATTAGCTGCCGAGCTAAGCAGCGGAATAGAAGCAGAAGCTTCCGAAAAAGGTAATGCTGTGGAGAGAGGTGAGCAGAGACATCAGAGGATGGAAGAGCCACAAAGGTAACAGGAGCCTGATGAACCCGAACAGAGAACGCAAGGCTACCAGAGAGCCAAAGGGCTTCTGAGATCCTTAAGGAACCGAGAAACCAAGAGATTTGAATATCCGAGGCTGGGAAAGCCTCCTTCTTTCTGTTTTCTGAAGTGGTAGGGCCACAACTTTTGTCTACCTCCTAAGCAAGGGAGGGGGTGGTATTCCCACTAGTGTTTGTTGCTGGAGGAGAATAGGAACTTGTACCTGGAAAAGTCCAAGATGGTAACCCTTGCCAAGATTCTGAAGTCCCCTGGACATTCGGCACTGGCTGGTGTACCTGGATATTTAGGACAACTACTTTAATTAGTCTATCTATTCCAAGCACAGAAAGTACCTGAGGTTCGTGGTTGGCAATATCCTCTGCCAGTTTTTAGTACTGCCATTCATCCTTTTCACCAATCTGTCAGCTGCGGTGGCCATTTGCCTCTACAAGGGCAACTGACTCAAACTTGTCTGGGCTAGTGTCGGCCCACCTGTACCACACTTATAACTTGCTGCACAGCTTGGACTTTTCTCTCAAATAAAGAAATATCAGTGTTGTGCTACTGCTGATGTTCTGGTACATTGGTCTACTTGTGGGCATGCTTGTCCAGGGCATTTCCGCCCAACATCAGCAAGACAGGGCAGCTTTTTCAAATTGCACTACCAGGTGCCACAATCTGCCTTCTGGGTTTCCTGACTCCTATCTTAATACTTACTGGCCCCAGAGTGTCAGGTACTGTCAGGTTGGAGCGACATATTCTTTTACATACAGTATCATATACTCCTTTACATTGGGTCAGGGGAGACACATATTTAGTATAGAAAGGTTTTGGGAAGTTATTATGGGTTATATTTTTAAACAGCCAATTTTGCCCTAACCTTCATTGCAGTCTATGGAAAATGCCCCAAGCCAAGATGGAGGTTCTCAGTCTAAATTCTAATTGGCTGGAGATTGTTTATAGGGAGGACAGTGAACATTCTAAACTGCCTTTCTTCGTCTTTGCCCAGCTGAGAGGTCGTGTGCTTTGCTGCTCCTGCTTAACTTGTTCAAGGGTGTCAAGTTTCAAGCAGTCGAGCGGCATCTTTGAAAATATAACAGGAGTCGTGTATGGAGTTTGGTGGAGACACAGGACAGGAGTGAGAAATTTCCAATTTTCTGAGAAAAGAAGTTTTCAAGTCTCAGTCACAAGATAAGTGACTTTCCATGTTTTGATGAACTTTGTAAAAAGGTTATATTAATTTAAAGGAATTGAAATCGCAAATCTGTATCTAAAAACTGAAGCGCGTAAGTTTGTTTTCTTCCCTACGTATCATTTCAAACTAGCGCGTGATTTTTTTTTTTCCGTTACCTTGAGCCTGCGCGTGTGACTCTGCGCATGAGAGTGAAGCGCGAGCGTGAACTTTGGACTCGCATATACTGTTCATATACGCAAGGGTTTTTTTTTCTACGTGAGTTTGTGTGTGTTATATCACGCGTTTCATATCTGCGCAAGAACAAATCTATGTGGAGCTTTCGCGTGAGCTCTCAGAAGTGTCACATGATAAAATAAAAGCGCGTGTGCTTTTTTCACGCAATTTGGTTTTTGCGCGTATGCGTATTTTTTCATGAGTTTTACTCGCGTCTTGGACTTTAGCGCGTGTGCGTCTTACCCGCGATTTGGATTTGCAGCGCGTGTGCGTATTTCCCGCAACTTGGATTAAAGCGAGTGTCTGTTTTATCCCGCGGTTTGGATTTTCAGCGCGTATGCGTTTTACCCGCGGTTTGGATTTAGTGCATGTGCTGGATTTTCCACGTGAAGATTTCATCGCAAGTTTAAAATTCGTTCCAGAGTAAAAGACACTCTAAAAAGAAAATATAAAAATAAATACAAGAACTTAAAAGAACTTCCTTAAACTTCTTTAGACCTTGTTCAAGAATCTTGAGGTTGAGAAGACGAACTACAAAGTTAAATATTACATTCATGGACCTGCTGAGAAGGCTGAATGATCTTTAAGATTCTGGTCAACAAATAAGGAAGTCTTGTCTGCTTATCACTTCTCTGGGCATACTGAAGAGAAGTACCAGGTATGGTTTTTTGACTATTTTGGTAAAGGATATAGAGTTTTAAGGTTAGTATAGGAACCCATTGAGTAATGAGGTGTATTACATGTTTATGTTTTAACTACAGGTGAAGGACCAGCGAGTTGATAGCTTCCAACCTGGTGTTTGTTTATTTGTCCCTTCTCCCTTTCCCCTGGAAGTGAGGTAAACTGAGCGGTTATATATTATCAGCTCAGAGTGCCACATTTTGGGTGGATTGTCGGGGGTTCAGCAGCTTCCGCAGACACCAGCATCTCAGCCTGACACAGAGGCCCAGTTGTAGATGTGGATGCTTTTCTCTCCGTAGTCTCCGTTTCAGTCCAACAGGTCTTCAGAAATGTGTTGCAGCATCTTCAGTGATTGAGCTCAAGAGACAATGTTTTATAATTGGAGCCTTTTGGACACACTGGTCAGAGTTGACAGTCATGGGTGCCTCTCTGAAGGGCAGGGTGTTCACCTCAGTGATCTAATGGGGGACAGTCTGTGGTCCCCTGTGGATGCAAGAGTGCATGTCAACCTCCCGGAACTGTGAGCAATTAGGCTGCTGCTGGCTGCTTTCCTTTTATCTGTGTGGGTAAAGTGTGTCCAGATTCTGATGAACAACTGTGAAATCACACATTACCTCAAGAGGAGGTGTGGGATCACTGCCTCTTTGCAGGGCAGCAATATGGCTGCTGTTCTGGGCTTTGCAAAATAACATCTCCCTGTCTGCAGCCCATCTAACCTTGAAGGAGAATTTCATCATGAATACGTTGAGCACGCATTTGTCAGTCTCACTCTAAAGAGAACTTGTTGTGGATGAGATCTTTGCCTTTTGGGTGACCCCTGAAGTGTAACTCTTCACCTCCAATGTCAATGGATGAACAAGTTGTAGAGTAGAACTTTGATCTACTCTATGCGTTCCCTTCAATTCTCATCATTGTGCAAGGGATCGGGTCTACCCTCATCCTGATCTGTAAGGACTAAGCCTGTAGCACATGGTAGAGTCAGTTTATGGACCCGTCCATCTGTGCTCCCCGGCCCCTCGGACTGAGAGTGGACTTGACCTGCTCTCCCAGTCAGAGAACAGGGTGCTTCATCCAAGCCTTTAGATTCTCACTGTTTGTTTGGCTTGACTGATGAGCGCTTGAGGTACTGAGGCTTTTGTGGCACGGTTGCAGCCCTCCTGGGGGTGAGGTCGCTCGGGTCCGAATTCGCCCTCTGCGCTTATGTGGTGAGTGGTGGTAATGGGTGATGCTGCTCGGGACTGCTTCTGCGTGGAGAATAGGGGGCATGAGTATGCCAGCTTGTGTGCCTGATCCCCTTCTACCAAACCGTGGTACCCGTGGGATGCACTGTCCCTGGAAAGCTCACCTGTTTAGTTTTGGTGAGCACTCCGTCCTGCTGCTTCTGGCAGGGGCGCTTGTATTATCTAGACCGAGTTCCTTCACTGGTCCCTTGCACGTGGTAGTCCAGTCCTGTGACTAAGCCACTATACTTCAGGTAAGTGTTCCTGTTTGCCTGTCTTTCCTCGTCTGTTTTTGTTGTATTGTAAAGTTTGTTGTCTTGTATTGCTGTCCGTTCCACTTTTGATGTTTGCTCTTTTGATTTCTTCCCTTGCAGGTGATGTTGCCGGCGCGGCAGAAGCTGCAGAGTTCGAGGCGGCAGCCGGAGGGAATGAGGATCGAAGCTGCAGCGGTACAGTAGATGGTAAGTTTCATAAGAGTCTGACCTTTTACATAGTCTACAAATGCCACCATGTGCTGTTTCCTCTGAGTAGTTTGTCCAATTTTTTGTTCTTTCTAATGTCGGCAGTTGGTTTAATTTAAATCTTAGGTAGATGCCCCTAGCTATTGGACAAGGAAATTGTTGAAGATAAGTCTTGCGCGGACAGCGCGCCGTTATGAATTTTCCGGCTTTTTTATGTGACTGATATTTTTCCATAGCATTAATGGTTATGAGTGGGGAATTGATACTTCTTTATACTGTGGAAAACTATAGAGTGTTTCCTTTTTAAGATTGGTTGCCGAATGGGAATAACTCGAACCTTTTTATGGAAAAATTGTACAAGATAAAAATGCACATGATGATGATATGAAAATTGAATGAAAATTGTGGAATGTGAGAATAAATATGTTGTAAAAGTTTGGTAATCAAACTATAAACAACGGTTTGAATAAAAAAAAAGATGGTAAGTTGTTAACTAGGGGGCGTGTGGGGTTCAAATGCGGCGCAGCCATAGGACGGATGTTCTAACCTTGTTTTTCTTCTTCAGAGGATCCGAGTTTGTGGATGCGGAGTGCAGTGCTGTGGCGTCGGGATCAAGATGACTGGATGTCAGGAGATGAGTCTGCAGATGAAGCGATGAAGCACTTGTTTCCTGGAGTATGCAGGAGAACGCCTGGTTTCAAAGGTAAGTAAACTGGTCCAAGCGGTGGTGAGGGTCACGTTGCACGCGAGTGCATAGTAACACGAAGCACCAGCCTTAAGGATGGAGCAGCTTATGTAGCTGAGCTTCTGAAGCCGCGCCCACCAGGTTCAGCCTGCGTGCCACACCCTGCTACACCCAATGAGTCAGCACATGAAGACCAGGCCTAGGGAGCCACACCCGATGAGTCAGCACATGAGGATGTCTCTGGAATAAAGGCTTTCAGCCAGGCCGCCAGATAAGGTGGGTACTAGGGCTTTTTACGCATGAGAAGGGCAGTGCAAAGGTCAGGTTACTTGCGAGAAACTAGGAGGCTTCTTTTGATTTTTATCTACATGGATGTAATTGCAAGCCACCTCTGAAACAGAATGTATTTCTCTGAAGCCTTTCAAGAAAAGACTCTGCACACTGTGATAAAAGGAATGGTTTCTTTCCATTCAGCTTCAGAAGCACTGTGCATAATTTCCTAGAATTTTAGGATTGTATAATTAATAAGATTGAAAACTAAGTTGCAATTGAGAATTAATATTTTGTAATAAATTATGCTTTTTTTCCAGTGAAAGCAAACCAGTATTGCACAATTGTTTTTTTCAGAGTTCTGGTGCTGTGCGCATAATCATGCGGATGCAAATCATTTTTACACTGATTTCATTTACATTCTAATTATAAGTGTGTAAAATGATAACTATGCACAGTCTAGATTACATCCATTCCGCCTTGCAGTCAATTGGGTACATTACTATAAATCGTCAGTGACAGCAGAGTCTTTGCTCAAGGGTGAGTGATTGTCATTACACCAATCACAGATGTTCTCGCCTCTCAAATCTTCAAGACTACAATCAAAGCATCCAAAACCTGTCTCTCCAGGAAGTGCAAGCGCTGTTCAAAAACAAAAAAATAAAAGTTACCTTTGTAATTGAAATAAAAACTCAGCAAAACCTGTCCCTGTGATAATCCAGATAGGTATTTAACTTCACGTAATGCTTCATAAATGGTTCGTCCAACATCTAGGTACTGTGATTATTATACCTCAGTCGATACTCAGTTAACCGACCTCTGAAGGATGTTAGCCAATAAGATAGGTCGGCCGGTTGAGCACTCATTGCTGCTATCTGTGCGTGATCTGTAGGTTGCAGGCTCGAATCCCAGCAAGTCCAACTCAGCCTTTCATCCTTTCGAGGTCGATAAACTTTGGTTTGGTGATAATTGTGATAAATATGTTCTCTGTACAGCGCTTGGCCAAACGTGCTGTATAAACAACCATTTGACCATTAGATTAGATGTAGAATTTAGCATGGAGTCATTAATTGCCTCTATGCACTGTTGTATCATAACATTGGCATACCATTAGGTAGTAATAGCTCCAGAAAATGAGGACTCCTTAAACATCAAATAACAATTTTGCTATTGAACCTCAAAACGCACAATACGATTCATGTTTGCTTTACTATGTAATTGGCTAGTTTTTTGTGATTTCAACATTTAAATATATACAGCAGAGATCAAATGGCCAGACCTTAGAGAAATAATGAAAGGTGTATTCTGTCGTAATGCAAAAAGTTGCTGTACGGTAATGATTTCCATACAGTTTGCATGTGTCAGCTGGATGTCGCATACATTATACTCTCTTGCATAGGAAAAAAGTCATTTTTACTCTCTTAAAAATCACATTTACTCTCTGTTTAAAAACAGGGAGTAAAATACTCCACCCCAAAATCTTATCCGGAGCACTGCTTTCAGCTCCTAGAAAGTTCTTGTAAAATAAAAGCACTACTGCACTGAAATAAAGTGTTACTGCTCACATCTCTATATGAGCCTGGTGCCATAGGCGCCAGGACTGAGTCCAGCCAGGGCCCCTGTGTTTGCATCCCAAAGGGACATAAGTGAGTCAAGTGACCCATTTCCCCCATCACTAGATGGTGTGGTTTTTGTGTTCTGGAGCCTGTGGCTATGACAGGTACAAGAAGTGGGACTTGTGTGACGAAGCCCTGGATGTGTTCCTTTCTGCCAGGAGAGCAGATACCAAGCCTGTCTATGCTTGATGGTGCAAGAAGTTCTCTGACTGTAAGAAAAGGGTCTGGACCCCATGTCTTGCCCACCCTCTTCATTTCTGGATTTTCTGATTTCCTTGGCCCAAAAGAGGCTTTGCATTGGCAATCTGATTGCTATTTCGGTATTTAAGAGGACTACTGAACAGGGTTCTTTCTTTAAAATTCCCCCTGGTGCATGGTATTTTTGAGGGATTAACTAACCAGTTGGTAGGTTGGTGTAAGTGGATCTAGGGCATGTGACCTATGCCGCACCCACCTGTCAATCAAAGCTAATCTTTTGGTGCCTTTTTTGCCATTCTTTCCCCCCAATTAAGCAGCCTTTCTTCCTATTCTCTTTTGAGCTGATGCCAGTATATCTATATCACATTACCTACAGCCGACACATCCACCTAGCCCTATAACTACTGGCCCTTCTTTTTTTAAATTATTAATGAAACAATTTGTATTGGTTTTATGCAAAATAAGATGAGACATGTAAATGAAATGACAAACAATCGGTACAGTTGACAACCCAATCCTTTGTTTCCTTAACCTTCACAGCTGTACCAGGATTACTCCTTCGCTCCCATCCGCCCTCCCTTTGTCGCAAGCTCCCAAGACCTCTGCACTCCCTGCCCTTTAACTGTTAGATCACAGGGCGTCTCCTTGAGGTGCCGGGTTCATATGAGAAAACCCACTGAACCAACACCTTCAATAAACAAAATTGATCAGATGTCTCATTGATTTTCAAAACTAGACCAAGCCCTGCTATCCATCTCCCCTGGTCACTGCCCTCCTGGACCGACTTCACCCTCCTCTCTTCTAAGGATTACTCAGACACACTTGCTTCCCTTAGACATCAATTTACATGGAAGACTTCCCTACAGCCTCTGTTATTAAACAAGTGGCACAGTGCTCCACACACTCTTCGGTACTGTGAACGGTTCCCTCTGCGCAGACACCTTGAAGACAGGTTGGGTATTGAATGACCCCCTTCTCAAAAAGTCCTCCTGTTTATCGGGAAACGTATAGAGAAAGTAGTTGCAACCCAACAACATCCCAAAATAAACTAGCTTGGCCTCCTCCGTGATTACCAGTTTGCTTTCATCCGAAATGCAGCACTGAGACTGTAACCATCCAAGTGGCGGATGCTGTACTGCTTATCAGTTACACAGGGGACTTGTGCCTCCTAGTTCTCTTGCTGCTTTCGGCTGCCTTCAACAGTTGTCCACCTAACACCCCTCTTCCTCATCAATGATACAGGCTTCTCTGTAGCCCACTTAAAATGGTTGGCATCCTGCCTATCCTGTAGATACCAGGCCATTCAGATTAGCATAGATCCAACTGACTTCCAATTGTGGAGTCCCCCAACGTTCCATCCTCTTCCCCAGTTGTCTTCAATCTATACATGGAACCATTGGGAACTCTCCTAAATGACACCAATATAGCCGTCCAACAGTATGCTGATGACACTCCACTGCACCTTAAGGTCAGTGGCACCCAGGACATCACTCGCCTCTGTGAAATCTTGGCTTCCATACAAACATGGTTGTCAAAGCCTATATCAAACGACCCCACCATGAATGAATGTGTCCTAATGCCCCCACCCCCACCAAACGAAAAACTTGTGCAACAGTGGTTACAAGACATATGCCTGAAGGGAGCCCACTCTCTGCTGTCCAACTAGGCCAAATCCCTAGGTTACATTGTTGCCAGTAGCCTTTTCTTCCAAAAGCACATGGCCAAAAAGAGCATACTATTTTTCTCCTGTTGGCTAGGAGCACTCCTAAACAAATTCCATTAGATTAGACTTATGTTTTATGGAAATTAGTGGGGTGCTGGGGAGATTGACCAACCTTGACACTAGGTGGTGTTCAAAATGAAAAACAGATGTCCACAAGTTTGTGGAACCCTCCCGTCCCTCGCACGCCCGTCCATCGCACACCCAATTTGTGTTAAATAATTCCAAAAAGATTTTCTGCAAATTTGTATGTATAATGATTTAAGTTTTACTGTTCACATAAGCGAGATTATTTCCGAATAATATTCCATCATATATCCAGTTTCCGTTAAATTATATATCGGACAATTTAACATCTGGTGTGCAGTCTACTGACACCTCCCATAATAAGTGTAACAGCTGGAAAAGTAAACATGTGTATGAATATATCTATACACATGGAAGGAAATGTCTAACAAAAACTATTAAAACACTAATCTCAGTGTACCTGTACTAAAGGATCTTGGATACACCCCTCCCTGATCTGGGCAGTGTGTAGTCTCTAATATCCCTTCAAGGTTTGTTCTTTCCGTTTTTACCTCTTGACACCTCGTGGCAGATCTATTCAAGACAAATCCAATTGTAGTTCTGTCAGTTAATGCATACTGCTGCTATTCGTGTGGAATAGATGGGGATGGTACCTCCTAATGAATTCCTACCTAATCTGTCCCTTATCAGATAAATCCCTCGTGTTCCATCCTTGGTCTCTTGTGCATCCTCCTATTCTAGCCACAGAGCCACGGTCGTTTGATCTATGAAACAGATTGTGATGTTTCATTTGACTTACTGGTGTTTAAAATGTTCAGGCATAATTCATCACGTGTGATCTACTTTATCTAGTGTTTCTAGGGGACTTTCACTTACCTTGCCAGGTGGTTTTAAGAGGTGACTCGTCCTGTCTCCAGTGTACCAAAAAAAATACAGATCTAAAAAAACTCCCTTCCTGGGGATAAAGACGTGAGTCCGGGACACGGCCCTTTTAACTCCTCCTTTACCTCCTGACCCCACTGGTTAATAACACCCAAACCTTCTCTACCTAGGATCCAGTCTGAAACCATGTGTTATTGTAAACTCTCAGTCTCACTGTAATGAGTGCAGGGACGAAGATGATCTGACCATGTTACAATCAAGTAGGACGAGTGCTCGACCCTCTGTCCATCGAACCGACGTTACCCCAGTATTTAAACCAAACCGCAAAGAAGGACTTTGGTCTGTTTTGGAATCGAGTGAGAGGGTCCTGAGAAGGGGACCGACGTGAAGGTCAGAACACACAAGCACGTTCGGGATGTAGGCAGAGTGTCAGCGGTAGTAAAAAGCAGAGAGAGCATCTTGCAAGTTGACGGGACAGTAGTAGTAGTAGTAGGCAAAGAAAAAGGTGAACACCGGAAGGCAACCAAGAGACAGAGGAAAGGTGAAACCAGTCCAGCGCCCTACAAGCCTGGGGAGGGAGACTGAGCGATACGAAGGTGAATCCTTTGAGAAAAGGTAGTGAAGTGGAAAAGACTGAGTGGGACGCTCAGAGAGTATGTTGATAGTCAACCAAGAGCGGGCATAATTGAAACCAAGAGAAAGTGTGGTGGAGGCGTAACCAGTGGATGGTCGGACCATGCAGTTTGGGAACTACACCGAAATGACCCAGCAGTGGCCTACTGTGGAGCCGCACATGCGATTACATGAGAAACCGCCAGGACTACGAACAATACGCTACCTGGACGGGCTGGGCAGTTGGGTCTGCACCCAACAGCCCAAACTGCCTGTAGTTAAGGGCTGTAAAGCCAAAGCGGGCCCCAATGAAAGGAGGAAGAAACAAAACATTGCAGAACTGGTGAACTGTTCCCTGGCCAGAACAGGTAACTGGAATGGTAGAGTGTCTGGGAAGGAGCCTCGGGATATGTAGGTGAGAGTCGAAGCACATACAAACAAGACTTTCTTTGAACCCTCAGCTGGTGATATTTGCCTCCAAATGACAAAGACAGAGATCTTTAGTCCTCGAAGATTAACTCCTGGACTCGGGGGTCTTCAAGAGCATCACTGGCAAAAACCATATTCTCCTGCAGCCTCCGGGCTCTAGCCTGTGAGCAAGAGGATACCTTTTGCTACACACGATAGTCCGCAAGGGGTTACTGGATCCTGCCAACAGTCAGTGTCCCTTTGAAATCAACGGAACACAGGTCTTTCCTAAAAGAGCAGGAGTAGAAGTCTTTGTTCCAACTCGATTTCGAGCGATACTTGCATAAAGAGACAGCAATCAACAAGCTTTTCCCACGTCCCACTCCGGGCAAGTTAAAGAAAATAGAGAAAGTAGAGAGTGGAAGGAAGTAGAAGAGCTGTTAATGAAATTAAAGATAAGCTATAGCCTGGAAGAGGCTGACCAAGATCTGGGGGACATGCTAGGAGCATGGAGTTACTTGCCTAGCCCCAACTGGAAAAATTGGAACTTGTTTCTTTTTGTTAAAAACTTGGGAACTCTCTGTAAACCTTGGAACTATTTCTGCACTTGAGAATGCAGCACCTTGAGAGACTCCTACGCAGGAGAAGGGAGTGATTCTCCTGGGTTTTAGTAAACTCTTTGAACTAGGATGGTGAACTTTTGATTTGGACTACAGACTTCTTGACTGCCCGAGGTTTAGTTTATTTGAAGTAGGGAAACCACGTCTAGTTGGGGATAGATAGGTTTGATTCTTTCATAAATAAACATCTATACCACCATTTGGTCAGACTCCTTTTTTTCCATGCTGAAACAGCTAGCCTGTAAACGGAAGACTCGCCAAGTAATCATTCTCCTCCCGCACCCAGACTACTGCAAACTCAATCCTTGCAGAAGCTTGAAATACCGCCACATCCTCCACTACTGCAAACAAATAAAAATGTGGCTTTTTCAACAATGCCTGGCAGATGACGACAATCCCTCTCCCTCCACCAGCAATTCTGGGCCTCTGTATCAAAATGCCAAGCTCAATGCTGACACCCGTTGTAAAGTGATCAACTGCTCTTGAGCTTTATGCGCACCATAAGCAGTAAAATAAAGAAAACCCTTTCCTCTATCCATGCCAGTTGGTTGTTCCTGCATCAGATTTACATATGTAACGCTTCTAATGGTGTTTTTGCGTTCATGCCCTTTGAGCTTGGTTTTCCTTAAGAGTGATTTCACTGGTTGCCAGCACTTCCATGAGGCAGATGAGTGGGCCCTGTAACCTTTTGGCCAAGCCGTCCTACCTTGTCTTCACCAAATATAAGGTCACTGAGGGTGTGACCAGCCTCCATTCCTATAGTTGTAGACTTTCACCTGTCCCAGAAGATCCATCTTCTATCCTCTGCATCAATCATCTAGGAATGAGGAGAGGTTCATTGTCTGGACTCCAAAAAACGGCTTTCTCCAGCATGGGGTCTGGCATGGATTCACATGCTCATGAATATTCCCCGTCGTCAGGCTGGGAATCCTCGGTAAAGAAAAAACCAGTATCAGTTTCGTTTCTGATCTGTCTTTCGTAGTAGTAACCAATCACTGGTCTCTGCGTCATACTGACCACAGCCAATGACTGCCCTCTACCTAAGCACCGCCTCTGGCAGCCATCCTCAGATTTTTACCGCACGTTCATGTGTTGGGATCCTCGTGCTATTGCTCTCGAGCGTTAGTGCTATTTCTTTTTCACGTTTTTTCTCAAAAACTTCGTTTTTTCGGTCAAAAGAGCCTCAAGCTCCACCGACTCTCCATCCGATCAACGGGGACCCGTGTCGGATTCGTCTGCGCCCCTCAAGGGTGAAGATTTCGTCGAGCTATGCTTTTGGAGGACTCCAGAAGTTTCTCAGGCCCGGACATGGCCCAGGAGAAGGGAAGCTCGACGCCCGGAAAGCTGTTCAGGATCTGCCCTGGATGCCAGCTGCAGAAAGTCTTTAAGGAGGACGAACACTCCTTTTGTCTCTACTGCTTATATGAGGACAAGACGCACGTGGAGAAGGACTGTGCGTTTTGCGGCAACATGTCGGAGCGGACCATGAAGGACCGCCATCAACGTCTCGCCAACTGGCTGGAAGGGAAGAGCCCGTCAGGCGAGAAGAAGAGGAAGAAATCCGAGCGGTCTTCTAAGACCTTTGAGGACGCCCCGGCGACGGGGGTCCAACACAAGGCCAAGCACCGCGGGTCCGCTGGCACCGGGAGCGCCGAACGGTCGGGCTCTACGGGCACCAGGCAGGGCGCACCCTCCCCGGCACCTTCAGCCACGAGCCAACCCTCTGGGTCGGGTAAGAGGAAGGGCGAGCACCCGGCGAAGCTCCTGGAGAGGCCCCGGTCGAGCTCGAAGGCCCCATCGGAGGGGGAGCGAGGCAGTGTTCCCCCCCCTCAAGGATAAGGCGGTGAGCACACCTAAGGTGGTGAAGGCCTTAATCCATCCGGCCAAGCCCTCTATCGATACTGTCGCGGCGGCCCTGGCTCAGCCTGTGGAGGCTACACCAGTGGTGGCGACCTCGGGGCTCAGAGTCTCCCTGCCACCTCGGAGGGAGTCCTCTTTTGTGCCCATCGATAGGACCCCCGTGAAATCCCCGGCGGGGAAGAAAAAGGGGGGGCAGGGCGTCGTCATAGATTCGGCCTCAACCTCAGAGGAAGAGCTGATTGAGGTCTTAAGCCACGGCCTTGGCGTGGAAGAAGACCGGCCCGTCGGGATGCATCCCGACGCAGGTGACGACGACATCGTCGAGGGTGCCGATGGGGCCCCTGATCGCCCGTCGGATTCCCCTCTGCCAGTGCCGCAAGACAACTCGGCGGCCATTTTGTTGGCTATACAGTCCTTATGTTCAGAGATAAGGACGAGACTACCGTTGCCGACGGAGGAAACTTTTCCGTCGGGGGATCCTGAACCGGGACCTTCTGGTGCTCCCCCGCCCAAGAAAAGAAGGATTCACCCTCCACCTCCTTTTCAGCTGTCGCGCCCCGTCCAGCCCTCCTCCCCGTCCACCCGAGGGGATGATACGGGGACTGACACGGCTGCGACGGGTACGGACGACGAGGTATACGACGAGGATCTACCGTCGTCACCTCCCACCAGGGCTTCTCCGCCCGACGAGATTGGATCGTTCCACTCCATGATCGCCAGGGCATCCGAGCTTTTCCAACTCTGCCCTGAGGAGAAGAAAAAGGAAGGATTCCTTTATCAACGGCGCGAGGCCAAGAGGAAGACGGTCCTCGCGGTGCCTCTACTGGACGACATTTGGGATGAGGGCCTCGCCCTCCTCAAGAACCCTTCCACTACGCCAGCTAGAACAGACCGGTACAAGAAGAAGTACCGGGTCCCGGACGCGGCCCCCCTGTGCCTCCGGGCGCAGCCTACCCCGGACTCTGTCGTCTCCGCGCCGGCCAGGAAGAAAGCTGGGGGGGGGGTGCGGCTTCCACATCGACTTCCCCACCGGACGGCGAGGGAAAGAAATTGGACGCTATGGGACGCAGGGTCATCTCGTCTGCAGCGACGACGATTAAAGCGGCCAACGCCTTGGCTATCGTGGCCCGCTACGACAGGGAGCTATGGTACAAACTGGCTCCCCTGCTGGACTTCCTACCGGACGACAAGAGGGCGGATGCCCTGGAGATCCTACAGGAAGGCGAGGTGGCGTCGGACCACGCCATCACTATTGCGACGGACATCGCCGACACTGGGTTTCGCCAGTTGGGCAACGGCGTTTGCCTTAGGCGGCGTGGATGGCTCAAGGCTACGGACTTCCGTCAAGACGTACAGACCAGAGTCCTGGACATGCCGTTCGATGGGAACAACCTGTTTGGGAAAACAGTGGACGATTCCCTTCAGGCCATTAAAGCGGACACTGAGACGGCCCGGGCCCTTGGGGTTCTGCAGCAATGACGGACGCCCTTTCGGAGAAGCGGAGGCAAGGGCGCCTCCAAAGGTTCCGGCGGCGGTTTCTCCACCTACCGTCAAGCGGCCCGCTCGACGTCTCAGGAGGCCTACAGAGGACGAGGCAAGTCTGGCGGACCCCGCCGTCGTCGCCAAGGAGGTCAAGGCGGCAAAGCCTTGTCGAAGCAGGGTTGAACCGGCCGTGGGGTCGGGCCCCCACCGAAGCACCCCGGTGGGAGGCCGGCTTGCAAGCTTCGTCAGCGTGTGGGAGTCCATCTCCACCGACCGTTGGGTGCTGGACGCCTTAGCCCGGGGCCACGTGCTCGAGTTTCAAAGAAGGTGCCCGCGCGTCCCCCCCGTGGCCAGGAAAGAGCTTCACGTCCCTCAGCTTCTCCTGGAGGTAAAGGCGATGCTCAGGAAGGGCGTCATCGAACTCGTCCCAAAGAGGCTTCGGGGCTCCGGAGTTTACTCAAGATACTTCCTCGTGAAGAAGACGGGGGGGATGGCGCCCCATCCTAGACCTGCGACGTCTGAACAAGTTCATCAAGGCGCAGAAGTTCCGGATGGTCACCCTCCAGCACGTCCTGGGTCAGCTGGAGGAAGGAGACTTCCTGTTGGATTTGGAGGATGCCTACTTCCATATTCCCATCCTAAAGGGGCACCGAAAATTCCTCAGGTTTGTGGTCCAAGGGCGTCACTACCAGTTCAAAGCCCTCCCCTTCGGACTACGGTCGGCACCCAGGGTATTCACCAAGTGCCTTGCACCGGTGGCGGCGCAGCTGCGCCGCGAGGGGATCCACGTCTACCCCTACCTGGACGACTGGCTCATCCGAGCCAAGACGAGGGAGCTCGCCGTGGAGCACACGGCAAGGACCGTCCAACTTCTCACGGACCTGGGATTCTCCGTGAACTACGCCAAGTCCCACCTGGTACCCGCGCAAAACGCACTGTTTCTGGGAGCGAAGCTCGACACAGTGTCCCTTCTGGCCTCCCCGTCGGAGGAAAGGACCAGGTCCATTCTGGGCAAGGTACAGCGAATGTTGGTTTCCGATGCGGCCAAGGTGAGGTCCATCAAGTCCCTCCTCGGAATGATGTCTTCTTGCATCTACCTCATTCCCATGTGCAGGCTCCGGATGCGCCCGTTGCAGGAGTTCCTGGACGCGCGCTGGATCCAAACGACGGGCGGCTTCGAGGAGAGGATCACACTCTACGAGAGTTTCCGCCGAGCGGTCCGGTGGTGGGGCAACCACGCGCATCTGACGGCGGGCATGGACTTCCAGACCCCAGACCACCAGGAGACAGTGACCACGGATGCCTCCCTGGAAGGGTGGGGAGCGCACACCGAAAATCTGCACGCGAGAGGCCTTTGGCTCCCGACGGAGAAGTCCCTCCATATCAACGTCCTGGAGCTCCGTGCAGTGTTCTGGGCCCTCAGGTCCTTCCTTCCGTCCCTCAAGGGCAAGGTGGTGAGGATCTTCACCGACAACACCACCACCATGTTTTACATCAGGAAACAGGGCGGAACCAGGTCTCCAGCGCTGTCCAAGGAGGCGCAGGACCTGTGGCATTGGGCCGTCGCCCAAAGGATGTTTCTGGTGCCGTTTCATCTGGCAGGGATAAAAAACACTATCGCCGACTCACTCAGCAGGGAGCTGCGCTCGTGCCACGAGTGGGAACTACGGCAGGATCTAGTGGATCGCCTCTTCCGACGGTGGGGCACACCCCAGATCGACCTGTTCGCGACGGCGACGAACGCCAAGTGCCGGAGGTTCGCCAGCAGGTTTCCCCAGGCGAGGAGCATGGGCGATGCCTTCTCGTTCCCCTGGGAGGGCCTGTTCCTCTACGCGTTCCCTCCTTTGCCACTGCTAATCCGGCTCGTCAACCAGCTCAAGAGGTCGCGGTGCAGGATGATCCTCGTCGCACCTGCGTGGCCGAGGCAGATATGGTTCCCGGACCTTCTGGACTTGTCAGCGTCCCCGCCAATCAAGCTGCCGGTGGACGCGGATCTACTCTCCAGGGAAGGAGGCGCCATCCTCCACCATGACCCGAAATCGCTGAACTTGCAGGCCTGGCTCCTGCGGCGCTAGAGTTTGGAGGATACGACATACCGGCCAACTGCAGAGAGGTTCTTGCAAAGGCCAGGGCGTCCTCGACTCTTAAATGCTACGGACACAAATGGAAGAGGTTCTCTGTCTGGTGCCACGCACAAAAGATTAACCCTCTACGGATTACGGCTCCCCAGGTACTGCCGTACCTGCTGACGCTGGCCAAAGCTGGACTGGCACACGCGTCCATCAAGATTCATCTTGCTGCGATCTCCCGATACACCAGAACCACGGGCCGGACGTCCTTGTGGTCTCATCGTCTGGTGAAAGAGTTCATGAAGGGACTGTTCAGATCGTTCCCGCCGGTGAAGGCGCCGGCCCCGGCGTGGGAGCTCAACGTGGTGCTGACCAAGCTCATGGGACCTCCGTTCGAGCCTCTGCACTCGGCCCCGTTGAAGTTTCTGTCGTGGAAAACAGCGTTTCTTGTGGCCATCACCTCCGCACGACGGGTGGGAGAGATCCAGGCCCTTTCCTGCAAGGCCCCGTACTTGACTTTTCACGACACGAGGGTAGTGCTCAGGACGCACCCCTCCTTCATGCCCAAGGTACCGTCAGACTTCCATCTCAACGAACCCTTGGTGTTGCCTGTGTTCTTCCCTTCGTCGCCGGCTGAGAGGACTTTGCACTCGCTGGATGTGGCTAGAGTGCTGAAGTTCTACGTGGACCGCACAAAGTGTTTTCGGAAGACGTCACAACTCTTTGTGAATTTTGGACCTGTCAATCAGGGGAAGGCTCTCTCGAAGGCTTCCATTTCCAGATGGCTCTCCGGCTGTATCATGTACTGTCATCGGTTGGCAAACCGACCGCTGCCTGGCCGTCCGAGAGCCCATTCCACCAGAGCGATCGCAGCTACCATGGCGTTCCTTTCTGGTGTGCCCCTGCTGGACATATGCAGGGCTGCTACGTGGAGGTCGACGCACACCTTCACGAAATTCTACTGCGTCGATCGGGATTCCAGGGAGGAGTCCAGGGTCGGCCAAGCAGTACTGCGCAACCTGTTCGCCTGAGGTGAGCCTGGTGAGGAGGTAAGATGCTTAATGTTGAGTTTGATGTAATGCTTAATGTTGAGCCTTTGCCACCTCCCGTGGTTGTGCATGTGTGTACTGCTATGTATTCTTTATTCATGAGCATGTGAATCCATGCCAGACCCCATGCTGGAGAAGGAACACGTTACTTACCTGTAACTGTTGTTCTCCAGCATGGGTCTGGCATGGATTCACATGCGAACCCTCCCGCCTACCCCTCTGCGGCTCTTCACTTGGTCATACTGCCACTTCACGTGCTTCCAAATCTGAGGATGGCTGCCAGAGGCGGTGCTTAGGTAGAGGGCAGTCATTGGCTGTGGTCAGTATGACGCAGAGACCAGTGATTGGTTACTACTACGAAAGACAGATCAGAAACGAAACTGATACTGGTTTTTTCTTTACCGAGGATTCCCAGCCTGACGACGGGGAATATTCATGAGCATGTGAATCCATGCCAGACCCATGCTGGAGAACAAGTTACAGGTAAGTAACTTGTTCCCTCCCCACTATTCCTCTTGAACAAGGGAAAGCTGATCAGCTGTTTCAGTTTTGCTGGGGCCCAAGCTGGCAGACTGTTACCCAACAGACAAACTTTGAACGAGATGATTTGGGCAACAAGGATATGCTTGAGAGTTTCGGGCCCATTCTCCCTCAAAGCTACTTGTTCCTTGCAGAGGTGTGTACCTGCTGCGTATAACGGTCAGGCGGCTATGTGCGCATCTCTGCATTCTTTCACTAAAAATGAATGCTTGATTCCTTCTCCAGTCAGAATGGGCGCTTTGGTCGATCTGTGCGCTAGAGGACTTTGGTGTAGTTGATGGTTTCTTGCTGTATCCCCTCCTCCAGTTTTTGTACTGCTTTTTTGAAGTCTTTCTAAGGTTAGGAATCTGTGGTAGGAAGGAATTGTGGTGAATCTGTACTATTTGTCTCTTCTCCCCAGAGGGGAGCCACCCTGTTTAAGGATAGGGAGTTGAGGCCGCCAAGCAAGACCCTCCATAGGGATCTGGGAAAATGGGACCTCACTGGGAGTGACTCCCCTTTAAGGGACAAGGACCCACATTCCTATGAGGAACTCCCTATTAAGAATACAGTGTCTGCATATATGGGAATGAAAAGGACTGATGTTACCAGTTTTGGATACAAATATCCTTGACATTACTTTGGCTTCAGGCAATGCTAAATGCCCCCTGAACCCAACTATCAGAGGAACAGCAGACCCCTTTCTTTAGTGGAAACAAACATAAAAAGGCGAGGAACCTTAAATGGAGGCGAAAGAATTCTACGCATAGGTGAGCCTCTGACGGGAAGACGACCTGGAGGGGTGGAGCCAGGCTAGACTGCAGAGACAGTGGTAGCATGGAGAGCGAGCGGATCACTAGCAAGACGCTGGAAGGCTGGCATGCCGAACGGCAATGAAGCCGAGAATGAGACCGAGGTGGCAGAAAGAACATCTTGGCTGGTGGCGCGACCATCCCACACCAGAGCTGTGCTGGCCATTGGGCTTGTTAACAGACACCCAGACCGCCATGGAGCGGTCAGATCACCGACCTCCGCACGAGAAGTGTGCCGACTGCCTTGCTGGGCAGGAAAAACGAAGCGGAATGCACCTGAGAAGGTAACGCTGGGGAGAGGGACAAGCAGCATTGTCTTCGAGTGTTGGAGAAGCCTAAAGGGTTACAGGAGCTCAAGAAACCCAAACACTGAACAAGGTCAGACAACCAACCGAGGCCCCATTGCATTAACTATATTGAAGGGCCCGAAGGCTTTGCGGAGCCCCAGAGAACTAAGTGACATTGCCCTACGAGGCTGTGGAAGCCAAAAGGGTTACGGGAGGCAGAGAAACCTGGGCACAGGCAGACGGCGAATCAAGAGCCTGCTGAAGTAAGCACAATAAAGGGCAAGGGTGATTTTGGGGGGGGGGGCCCTAGGAATAAAAACAATAGGGGAAAAGACCGGAACTACAGAGAACCTGGAGGGTTCCATTGTGCAGACGCTAAAAAAGAACAGTCAAATAGAAAATCCACAATGGTCTGATCGCACGGAGTTGATTTGTTTTCCCTTTTAAAGAACGGAAAGTATTGGATATGTGTGAGGACTTGCGACTTGCAATGGAAAAACCTGCAAAGAGGATGGAGAACTGTATTATGAACTTTGACCATTTGTAAAAATCCTTCTTTGGGCGGAAAACGCAAGTAGTTTGGCCAAGCAAAGCCTGAGTGGAGAGGCTATTGCTATGGTTGATTTTTTTTTTTTTTTTTTTTTTTTTTTTTTAAATTTGTTTTTTCTAAGAGGTAGGGCCATATAGCAAGTAGGTTTTTGTTGGAGGACTATATCAGTTTGGCCATTTGACGAGCACCCTTAGTTTAGTTTGTTAAAGAAGCATTTTCACTGACCCTGAAGTACTATGACTGCCCACCAAGTGATCCCCTTCATTCTAACTAAGTCTACACCCATATCTACCACACGCTGGGTCAAACCATTAAACAAAAATGAAATGGAAAGCTCTGTCAGAACTCCCTCTCAGCATTCCCAGAGAGCCCATATACTGACTATAAACCTAGCTACATCAAAACTACAAAATGCCTTATTCAGAAAACCACAAAGCCATATTCTATGCAAAGCAATGCCCTTAGCCCTAAAAGAAAATCACAAATATTACAACTTGCTCACTGAAGCGTTTACTACTATCCCACCTACGTTGACGACACATGACAACACATGACAATCAGCAGAACAACAAAGTCTTGCCTGAAAATTAGATCCCTAATAATACCAACCTGTCCCATGGTCTGTATTTTTCCTCCCATTCGCTAACAACCCCCTAAGGACATTATATAAGTCTGTTCCATCTTGTTGAAGTGCATCATCATACCCACCAAATGGCTCAAATGTAACAACATCATGGCTGTCGCTCAGACCTCTATACAATTTTTTTTAATTGACCATATGAAGAAGGGATAGTGCCAGTTATCCTCAAATAATCTTTCACTCTCCTGATCTTGTAGCCCATACAAGGTCTAACGTTAACCACAGCTATAAGCCACTCATACCGCCCCCCCGTTTTCGAGGATTTTTGAGTGCCGTTTCCCAACTACCTGCTCACTCTGACAACCATGACCACCTCCCCCTATATGTCTAGCTTAACCTCATAGCATAGAACTGAAATGGTCATCAAAATACATGATGACCCCTTGAAGTAACGGGTAAAGGTAAAATGTGTGCTAGTTCAACCAGACAATGGCACACCTATTTAATAACTTGCACAAGAAACATGTTCTTGGTCAACTCTAAGGCTTCTGGAGCATTAGACTCATCTGTAATGTGGCTTAATGCCACCCTCCATATCCTGGTGATCACAACAAATTAAACATGTAACCCTTCTGTCCAATTTTCTTTTAGTTCTGGGATGGTATCTAGCAATGGTCAGATGGTTTGCGCTTTAAATCTACTGCTTGCCTGTCCTGAAGATCTGCAAACAAAGCCTCTATTAAACCTCATACACCAATATCACTCCACACTACCTACAAATCATGTACAAACAAAAACCACATTCCCCATGCCGTTGAATCTAGGATGACCAAAGGCTTCCATAACCTTATTGGGTTCAAACCAAAACTGTTTGCAGAGTGCGTACAGAGTATCCGGTGGAGAGAGGATTGCTACGTGCTACCGCCGCCACCGCTGCTGCTGCTATCAGTCTGTTTGCTCTGTTTTTTGTTGGAGGCGGACCCAGCACTCAAAAGCACTGTTCCATAGCGGTGCAGTAGCGGTGCAGAGTGTTCGGTGTTGAGTGGCTGAAATCCCAGGCGAATGAACTTCTAATCTCATATCCCCCACTTAATCACCTAGTGGATTGGCAGTGGGATCACAGCCTCCCCAATACCAAGACTCACAAGATGTTGTTGGCTACTGGCACCTGCACACAGCGAAAAGCTGAGGGAAGACTGTCTAACGGCTACATTGACAAATGACTCGAAGGTAAGCAAACCCACTGTCATTGTGGGGGACGGGGGGGGGGGGGGGGAGTGCTCAGCCCGTGCCGGACACCGTGTTGGACACTGTTCTGGTCGCAAGTTCCCTAGTCCTCCAACCCCCCAGTTACTAAACAGAGCATAAAAGTTAATCTCAATAATATGATTACCGCTATCATCAAGCACCATCTTGGCCCGCCCCACTCCCTCTCATTCCTCCCGAGTCATTAATAGAACTTATGGACGTAATTCAGAGCAAGAAAGAAGAAAGTGTGATATCCCCTTGTCCAGGCATGAACTCCAAGCATGAATTTGGGCGATAAGCAACTCTTTGACACTCGCTCCAATCATAAGCCTTCCTACGAACATGAATACCATAACCAACAACAACTAAGTGGAACACCTTCTGGAAATCGATATGCATTGATACAACATTCTGTCGCCAAACAGCTGTTAAATTACAGCAGAACTCATTGATTCGAAGTGACAGCCTTCCAGGAGGATGACCGTGCGTTTTTAGAGATATTCATGCACCCGGAATCACCGGAATATCAGTGTTTTAAAGCAGGTACTCGATTATGTAAGCAATATTCAATCAACACTACAGCCAAGTCAATGCCTAGTCTGGGATGCTGAGGAAAACCCTTATTAATGTATTTTTATGTCTAGTTCAGTACTCCGGATGACCACCCTTGTATAACACCCCCCTCTTAGAATCCCCCTGACCCCACTGAGCCAAGAAGTAGGTTTGTTTTGCAAATTCAAAGGTTTATTTGAGAATTTAAACAATATATATATATATCACACTTTATAATAAATTAATATCTGATAGTACACTTAGACAAATGATGTTGATCAACAATTGGTAATCTAGCACTAGCACACTTCTTTACAATCAATGAGGAGTTAGTATAGGATGGATAAAGTAGCAAAATACTTTTATGATTTCAAGGGAAAAGCAATGAGGAATAAAATGCAGTACAGAAATACTTGATATGATTTTAGCAAAAGATAAGATAATCACTTTTTTTCTGGCACTTCACCCCCCTCCCCTATGCAATGTAAGAAATAGAAGGAGATGGAAAGTGGAGCACACTGTAACGCTCACCTGACTCCCACGGGGGCGCTGGCCTGGTTCGCGCTGCTGTGACCTCGTCTAAGGTGATGCGCAGGGTTCGGAAGACGGACTGGACCGGGCCCCAGATCTGGCTTGTCTGACTCGCAGAAGTATCCTTCTTAGGGTCTGGAAGGACGAGCTCTCCATCCTGCTTCTGATGCAGGGGCGCGTTGGTATCCAGTTACGTCACTGGATTTTCGGATGGGTGAGAACCAAACTTGCTTGGCTTCCAGGTAAGTTTTTCTATAAGTGGTTCCCCTTGTGTCCATGCATTAATGTTCTAATGCTAGTGTCTTTTTCCCCATAGGGGCCGGGGGACGGAATGCCGGAGAACAGGCACCGACTCGAGGTGAGCGGTGAAATCCTTGTGGAAATCAGGTAAGTCTTTAATGAGTGTTTTGGTAATGTCTTTTCATTCACTCATTAACTCTGATGTCTTTTTCCCCTTAGGGGCCGGGGTCCGAAAATGCCTGGATGCAGCGTGGACCCGAAATGAAAAGGGAATGACCCAACAGGTAAGTCTTGACATGGAGTTTTAGCTTCCCTTTTCCCTTCTTTCTCTCACCTTTGTTCTTGTCTTTTTCTCCCTAGGCGCGGGGGCGCGACTGCGAATCCGGATGGTCGCTGATGAACATGGAGTCGCCCTGTAAAGGTGAGTAGAACGCGGCGCTGCAGCGATCGATGCGATGTGCTTTTAAAAAGAAATTTCTTCCTTTTCAGGATTGTCGGCGAAATGTCTCTGGGATGCAGATTTAGCAGGTGAGGCCTTTTCCTTCTTCTGTTCTCTTGTTCCCTTCCTTTGCAGGTGATTCAGGATGCTGGCAGGTGTGGCAGAAGTCAAGATGCAGGAGCAGACACGGTGAGCGTCCAGCTGCTAGATGCAGAACAACGCGAAGCACGTGTGGCTGATCGGGTGTGGTTTAAATAGCCTTGGAAGAAGTTCCTAGAATGTGTCCTTCCTCCAATCAGGTATGTATCCTTCCCCGACCACGCCCGGGTGGTAAATGAGTCCCACAGGTAAAGTAGTTCCTTTCAGGCCTCAAGGAGGCCGGTGTTCTGCAGCATGGTCTGCATCAGGTAAGTGCACCCAAACACTTTCTTAATGAGCCTGGCGCCTATGGCGCCAGGACTGACGTTTTCTATGAGCCTTGCGCCATAGGCGCCAGGACGCTGTCCAAAGGGCCCCTATAAAGGGTTGCTGGGTCCTTCCCCGGGGACTTGACGTCCGCTTTCGGGGACGCAGGGCCTGAGCCGGCTCCCCGGGAGCGGGCATCGTGACGGCACTCCCCCCCCACCCCCCCCCGAAGGCCCCTCCCAAGGTTGTTCCCTCCGGGGGTTTTGGTTTGTTTGGGAATAGTCGGTGGAATTTCCTGAGTAATCGAGGTGCATGCACATGGTCACTGGGTTCCCACGACCTCTGCTGAGGTCCGTACCCTTCCAATCAATTAGGTAGAAAAGCTTTGACCTAAACATTTTTGAATCTAAAATGTTCTTCACTTTGAATTCGGGTTCCCCATCTATTTGAATAGGTTCTGGAGGTTTGAGTAGTCGGGTTCCGGGGACCACTGGTTTCAGAAGTGACACATGAAAAACAGGGTGAATTCGCATATTAGCTGGTAAATCAAGTTTAACCGCTACTGGGTTAATTATTGCCGTAATAGAATAAGGTCCCAGATATTTTGGGTTAAAAGTTCGAGGCCCTTTGAGCGGTAAATGTCTGGTAGCTAACCACACTTGATCCCCAATCTGATACGGAGGTGCTTCACTCCGATGTAGGTCAGCATTCTCCTTGTATTTTCTCTTGGCTTGTTGTAAATGCGTGGTTGCCTCTTTGAAGGCTCGGGTAATGGTAGAATGCAGATGTTCTACTGCGGGCACTCCGAGGTTCTGAGGTGAGTCGAGGTTTGAGGTTCGAGGGGTGATGTCCAAACAAGGTATAAAAAGGACTATGGCCAGTTCCAGAGTGTACCGAATTATTATATGCGAATTCGGCTATCCAAAGAATGTCTTTCCAGTTGCTTTCAGATTGCTGTAACATACACCGTAAGTACTGCTCAAGGGTCTGATTTGTCCTCTCGGTCTGACCATCGGTCTGAGGGTGGTGACTGGTCGATAATCTTACATCGATTTGTGCCATTTGACAACATTTGCGCCAGAAGTGGGAAATGAATTGGCTTCCTCGGTCAGAGATTAGTATAGATGGGAATCCATGTAGCCGAACAATATTTTCGAGGAATTCTTTGGCTAGGACAGAAGCTGAAGGTAAACCTTTCAAAGGAATGAAGAGGGCCATTTTGGAAAACAAATCCACAATTACCAGAATGGTATTGTATCCCGAACAAGGAGGCAAATCCGTAATAAAATCCATTGATAGGGTGTGCCAGGGTGCTGGCGGAATGTCTAGAGGTTGAAGGAGACCGGCTGGTCTTTTCTTTTGACCTTTACTTTGGGCGCAAACACCACAGGACATCACAAAAGATTTAACCTCTTTTCCCCAAGAGGGCCACCGGAATTGTCGTTTCACCTTTTCCATTGTCTTGGCAATACCAGGGTGTCCCTCTATTAATGTATCATGATAACCTGAAATAACTAGTTAGTGTAAATCCTTGTGCGGCAGGAATAAGCGTCCTTGGTAATAAGGTAAACCATTATCTATGGTAAAGTCTGATCCCTTTTGTATCCAATCCTGTAGGACTGTAGGGTCCAGGAGTTGTTTCACTCTGACTTGAATGTCTTCAAGCGTCTGTAACGAAGTCATGCCTAGAATTCTCTGTTCGGGAATTATCGGTACTGGTTCTGAGTTTGTATCAGATTCTCCCATTCCAATTCGGGATAAGGCGTCTGCTTTGCCGTTCTTGCAGCCAGGTCGATGGGTAATCACGAAATCAAATTCAGCGAAAAAAAAAGCCCATCGGAGCTGCCGTGATGACTGAGCCTTGGCGGTTTTCAAATACTGTAAATTCCGGTGATCAGTGATCACTGTGATGGTATGTCGAGCGCCAAGCAGGTAATGCCGCCAGGCTTTAAAAGCGGACTTTATGGCTAACAGTTCTTTGTCAGTGATTGTGTAATTAATCTCTGGTGCCGAGAATTTTCTGGACCAAAATGCTACGGGATGCAGTTGGTTGGTTTCAGGATCTCTTTGAGACAGAACTGCTCCCATGGCTAGGCTGGATGCGTCAGTTTCGACGACATACGGGAGATCTGGACGTGGGTGTTTCAATATAGGGGCAGAGGTAAACTTAGCTTTTAAATCCTGGAAGGCCTGCTCGGCTTCTTCAGACCATTCAAAACGTTTATTTTTCCTCAAGAGTGCAGTAATGGGTTGTACTATGCGTGAAAATTCCGGGATAAACCTGCGATAGAAATTGGCAAAGCCGAGCATGCTTTGAACCCCTTTTACAGAGCTAGGTGATGGCCATTTGAGGATGGCATCCACTTTTCTTGAGTCCATTCGGACTCCTTTGGGTGTCAGGATGAAACCGAGAAACTCAACTTCTGTGGTATGGAAAACACATTTCTCCAGTTTAGCAAATAGTTTGTGTTGGCGCAGTTTTTCCAGAACTGCCCTAACGTGTTTTCTGTGATCAGATTCCGAAGAGGAGTACACTAGAATGTCATCGATATAGACGACAACACAAACATCGATGAGTTCCCGAAGGACATCATTCATGAAGAATTGGAAGGCAGCAGGCGCATTGCACAACCCGAAAGGCATTATCTGGTATTCGAATAATCCATATTTTGTACGGAAGGCTGTTTTCCATTCGTCGCCTTCTTTTACTCGCACCAGATGATATGCCCCCCGGAGATCTAACTTGGTGTCTATGCAAGCGTCCTTCACCTGGTCAAGGAGTTCAGGAATCGGAGGCAGAGGATAACGGTTTTTAACAGTTATCTGGTTCAATGCGCGATAATCGATACAAGTTCTAAGGTCGCCTTCTTTTTTAGGCACGAAGAACAAAGCCGAGGATGCCGGGGACTTTGACGGGCGAATAAAACCATTGGCGAGGTATTGATCCAAATATTGTCTCAAATGCAGGTTCTCAGGTTCGGTAAGGGCATAAATCCTGCTACAAGGGGGTTGTACACCGGGCACCAGATCGATTTGGCAATCGTACGATCGGTGAGGAGGTAACGTGTTGGCCTGTTCCTTTTGGAAGAAGTCCTGGTATTCCGGAGGTAATTGCATGGAGGCAGAGGTTACAGATGCTAGATTAATCTTCAGGTTTTCTGGGTAGCATGTTTGTGCACAATCCGGGAAGGTTATTCTCTTAGCTCGCCAATCAATTCGAGGATTATGTGTCTCTAACCAAGGAATTCCAAGAATAACCTGAAACTGTGGAGCCTTGATTACATCAAACACAACTGCCTCCCGATGGCCGTCAGGACCAATAAGAGTCACCCCAGTAGTGGAATGTGTTACCGGTCCAGAGGCAATTTCAGTTCCATCGACTGTGGTGATGACATCTTTGCTGGTTTTAGGACGGAGAGGGAGGTTAATCCTAGAGGCCAATTCACGATCCACATAGTTTCCAATAGCCCCACTATCGATGTATGCCTTTATTGCATGCAACCGCTTAGGCTTTTCTGGATCTACGAGAACCATTGGCACAATGAAATGCGAGGTCTGAGAGTTAGTTTTCAAACTCGGCAAGCGGACCCCTACGCTTGTCGGGCTGAGTCGTTTCCCGAAACAGTCTTCATGGTTTTTATCAGCGGCGCCTACCGCTTTTCGGGGCGGTTTTGCCGGGCAATCTCGTAGAAAGTGTCCAGAGTTCCCACAATAAAGACATAATTTTAACTGCCGCCTCCTTTCACGTTCCTTTTGAGTTAAGGGTTCTTTAAGCCCTCCAATTTGCATAGGCTCAGAGACATCATCTCCCTTGGGTTAGCGTGGGTCTTGACCAACACCCGGGTCTCAAACCTGGACCAATCTGTTTTTCTGTTTTGAAGTCTGTGATCCAATTGGACCACTAAGTCTATATATTCTGGGCATTCTTGGGGCGGATTTACAACTTGGGCCAAGACATCTTTAAGTTCTCCGCGTAGACCTCAATAACGTGACTCTCTTATCCTCTGGCCATCCCGTTTCCACAATTAGTCTATTAAAGGTTGCAATATAGGATAGGAGGTCCTGATTGCCATGTCGCAGGGATAGAAGTTCGTCATCCAGAGCCTGCCCCTGAGAGTGTCGAGCAAATAACCTTTCCATGCTTGCTTGAAATCCTTGAAAATCACGGAGAATCGGGTCATCTTGAGTAACCAGTGGAACTGACCAATCGGCAGCGCAGCCGCTGAGATATGACAATACAAAGGCTACTTTGGTCTGATCATTAGGGAAGGCCCCAGGTCTGCATAGGAAGTGCAAACGACACTGATTCATGAATACGGCGAATCGTTTGGGGTTCCCAGCAAAGCGTTCAGGTGGGGCCAGCGGCATGTTTCCAGGTAGATTAATCTGCACAGGGTTACTGGGAACCACAGGAGCGGGGTTCCCTCCGGAACAGGGTAGAGGAGTTTGTCCAGCTTGACCTTGCAAAAGCTGTCTGGCCAGGTCATCAGTTCTTTCCTTTGATATTATTAATTCCCTCTTCAGAGCATTAGTCTCTTGACTAGCGGCATGTACTTCGGCCCGTAATTCCCCCAGTAATTGGGCCAACTGATCAGTCTCAGAAGTTTCCATAGCGCCTGGGTGGGAATTTGTAGGAAGTCTTCGCGTTCTGTAACGCTCACCTGACTCCCACGGGGGCGCTGGCCAGGTTCGCACTGCTGTGACCTCGTCTAAGGTGATGCGCAGGGTTCGGAAGACCGACTGGACCGGGCCCCAGATCTGGCTTGTCTGACTCGCAGAAGTATCCTTCTTAGGGTCTGGAAGGACGAGCTCTCCATCCTGCTTCTGATGCAGGGGCGCGTTGGTATCCAGTTACGTCACTGGATTTTCGGATGGGTGAGAACCAAACTTGCTTGGCTTCCAGGTAAGTTTTTCTATAAGTGGTTCCCCTTGTGTCCATGCATTAATGTTCTAATGCTAGTGTCTTTTTCCCCATAGGGGCCGGGGTACGGAATGCCGGGGAACAGGCACCGACCTGAGGTGAGCGGTGAAATCCTTGTGGAAATCAGGTAAGTCTTTAATGAGCGTTTTGGTAATGTCTTTTCATTCACTCATTAACGCTGATGTCTTTTTCCCCTTAGGGGCCGGGGTCCGAAAATGCCTGGATGCAGCGCGGACCCGAAATGAAAAGGGAATGACCCAACAGGTAAGTCTTGACATGGAGTTTTAGCTTCCCTTTTCCCTTCTTTCTCTCACCTTTGTTCTTGTCTTTTTCTCCCTAGGCGCGGGGGCGCGACTGCGAATCCGGATGGTCGCTGCTGAACATGGAGGCGCCCTGTAAAGGTGAGTACAATGCGGCGCTGCAGCGATCGATGCGATGTGCTTTTAAAAAGAAATGTCTTCCTTTTCAGGATTGTCGGCGAAATGTCTCTGGGATGCAGATTTAGCAGGTGAGGCCTTTTCCTTCTTCTGTTCTCTTGTTCCCTTCCTTTGCAGGTGATTCAGGATGCTGGCAGAAGTCAAGATGCAGGAGCAGACACGGTGAGCGTCCAGCTGCTAGATGCAGAACAACGCGAAGCACGTGTGGCTGATCGGGTGTGGTTTAAATAGCCTTGGAAGAAGTTCCTAGAATGTGTCCTTCCTCCAATCAGGTATGTATCCTTCCCCGACCACGCCCGGGTGCTAAATGAGTCCCACAGGTAAAGTAGTTCCTTTCAGGCCTCAAGGAGGCCGGGGTTCTGCAGCATGGTCTGCATCAGGTAAGTGCATCCAAACACTTTCATAATGAGCCTGGCGCCTATGGCGCCAGGACTGATGTTTTCTATGAGCCTGGCGCCATAGGCGCCAGGACACTGTCCAAAGGGCCCCTATAAGGGGTTGCTGGGTCCTTCCCCGGAGACTTGATGTCCGCTTTCGGGGACGCAGGGCCTGAGCCGGCTCCCCGGGAGCGGGCATCGTGACACACACAGTTCTCAGGAATGCAATCAAATACAATACGAAATTCAGTTCCCCCCCCCCAGCAAGCTTAGAGGAAACAGGTAGGAGTTTGAAACACAGGCCCAAAATGCTTTTTAAATGTGATGGCAATGGATGGGAAAATGTGCCAGTGATTTTAATTCCCTCTAGAGATTCAGGGTGAGTGGGAGATGCGTGTTGGTATTAGTTCAGGCTCACTTTAGCAATGCTCTGAGTTATTACCAAGTTGCAAACGGATTTTATTAAAGGAAAGAATGGAGCTGCTATTTTGACAAGTGGAGAAATTGAGCCAAAATCGCAAATCGCGGTAAATTCGCGAGTGCGTGAATCGTGATTGCGGCAAATGTATAAGGTTGTAGGCTTGTTGGAAAGCTTAGATTCTAAGCTTTCAGAGGAAAGTTAAATCACGTTCCTAGCAAAAACGGTTCCAGAGATGCAGACGATTTAATAAAGGTAGATTTTCGGGTTTAAAGTAAAACTCAAAATGACAGGTGACAGCTTGCAGCTGCAGAATTGACAGGTGACAGTTGTGCAGCTTTACAAATGACAGATGACACGATTTCTAGGAGGCTGTTCTACTTAGGTTAAAATAGTTTGGATTAGATTATTTTAACTACATCCAGCATGGCCACTTGTTAGAATTTAAGCACTCACAGAAACCATTGCCTCCCCTAAGGGTACTGCATCCGCACCTTCCAATTTTACAACAGGAAGTGCGTCAAGTATTTAAAAAAATGGGAAATCGAAAGAGTTCCTCATTCTTCAAAGGGAAAGGGAGAATACTCTAGATATTTTGTCATCAAGAAACCGGACGGAAAGTGGCATCCACTCCTGGACTTGCGAAAGTTAAGCAAAAACATCAAAAAGGAAATGTTCAAGATGGTCACACCACAAAACATCATAAAGGTGGTATAACCCCATGAATATATCGAGCAGCATTAGACCTCAAGAACGCGTACTTCCACCTCCCGATTTATCCAAGACACTGAAAGTATCTCAGATTCAAGGTCGGCAAAAATCATTACCAATTTTGAATACTTCCATATGACCTCAATTCAGCCCCAAGGACATTCACCAAATGCTTAGCACCAGTGGCAGTTTTTCTCAGAAAACAGGGCGACCACATCTACCCATACCTAGAAGTCTGGTTGGTTCGAGGTCCAACATTTCAACAAACCACGGTTCCTCTGAGTCAAACAGAAGCCCTTCTCCAACATTTGGTATTTGCAATCAATTACACCAAATATTGCACAGTTCCATTGAAAAGTTAAGTATTCCTGGGCACGCAAGTTCTCACGGACCAAAGCCTCATCTCACATAGTGAAATAATAACCCTTACAGATTCCTTCACTCGAAACAGAAAAATCATGGTGCGCAAATACATGGCCCTTCAGGGGATCATGTCGTCCTACATTCCACTAATACCCAATTGCAGGCTAAACATGCGACCATTACAAAGATTTCTAGCTACCAGGTGGTCCAAAACACACGTTTCCTAGTCAGACAAAATTACCATCACCCGGACTATCTCAAACTCACTACAATGATGGAGAGTCCTCGACAAAATCTCGAAAGGGATGCTGCTTGTAGAACCCAATTACCATCTCAAGTTTGCAACCGATGCTTCCATGGTGGAGTGGGGAGCTCACCTAGACAAGCACCAGGTCAAAGGCCTGTGGACCCCTGAATAATCCATCCTCCACATAAATGTCCTGGAGCTGCCTGCTGGATATTGGGTCCTGAAATCTTTCCTCCCTCTAATCTGGAATTAATTTGTGTGAGTCCTCATGGACAATACCACCACAATGTTTTATCTGTGCAAACAAGGTGGAACACGGTCAAACACTGTCTCAAGAGGGCGCAGACCATTTGGCACTGGGTCATTCACAACAACATTTTGTTACAAGTCTTCCACTGCCTAGGGATATACAACAAACAAGCAGACACACTCAGCAGGGATTGGCGACAGACCCATGAATGGCAACTATACCACAACCAAGTATCCAAAATATTCTTGACATGGGATCATCCACCTCTGGACCTCTTTGCCACCCAGGGCAACAAGCAGTCCAAGAAATTTGCGAGCAGGATTCCACATCCTGACTCTAAAGGGGAGGCATTCTCGTTCACATGGACCGGCATGTTCTCATATGCGTTCCTTTCATTCCCTCTCATCAGGTAAACAATCCAGACGATACGCAAATATCACTGCAAAATAATTCTGGTAGCACCGTACTGGCCCAGACAAACCTGGTTCTCGGACCTCCTTTAACTGGCGCCGGACAATCCAATCCATCTGGGATCTCACACCAATCTCCTATCGCAGAACAATGGGGTGATTCTACATCACAACCCGAGCTCCCTTAAATTAACACCGTGGATCCTGATCACACCGACTTCAGTAACCTAAACATCCCGCAAGACTGTCAGCTCATTCTAGCTACATCTAGGGCTCCGCCCACTAACATTTCCTACAATCAAAAATGGAAAAGGTTCTGTGCATGGTGTGCGCAGCAGCCCCACCTTCAACCAATTGCCATAAAACCTCAACAGGTTCTCCCCTACCTTCATTAAGTGGCAAAAGAAGGTCTAGCAATCGCCTCTATAAAGCTACACTTAGCTGCAATCTCTAGATTCACAAGGAAAAGAGGATCACGTCCTCTCTATAGTGACAGGCTGCTCAGACACTTCCTAAAGGGACTTTTTCACACGTTTCCTCCACAGAAAAAATTCCACCAGCATGGAGCCTGATTCTGGTCCTGGCCGGTCTCATGAAATCTCCTTTTAAACCTCTATCAACAGCACACATCAAGTTTGTGATCTGCAATGTGGCATTCTTAATCGCTGTTACATCTTAGTCTTGCTGCTACAGGCTTTAGGGCTGGATCCTCCATATCTCTGATTCGCAAAGAGAAGGTAATCCTTTCCAACGATCCTCACTTCATCCCAAAAGTGCCATCAGAATTTCACAAGAATGCAACTTCATAACCCTGCCTAAATTCTTTCAAAACATCACTTCCCCAGCGGAGAGAGCCCTACACTCTATGGACTTGAAAATGGCTTTAAAATATTATCTGGACTGGACAATATCATTTAGAGCAACAAAACAGCTTTATGTCACCATTGGCCCCTCAAATAAGGGGAAAGTGATCACAAAACAAAGCAGCGCAAGGCGGATATCCTCATCAAATTAATTCTGCCACACAAAGGACAACAGGCCACTGCAAACTGCAGCTAGGGCACATTCTGCAAGGGCCACAGCCTCCTCAGCGGCTCTTTGGTCGGGAGTGCCCATCAGACATTTGACAGGAGGCAACATGGGCAGTGCCTCACACATTTACCAGACAGTACTGCCTACAACAGCAGCACGGGGAAGACGTACAGATGGGACAGGCAGTCCTTCAATCACTGTTCCAGTAAGGTAGGCCCTGCAGCTTCCGGGGTAGTTTCATGAAATTTTGTATGTTTACTTCTCGCATAAGTGCAGAAAAATGAAAATGTTTCTAATCTTTGTTTGCCTGGTTTATCTCCTCCTAACATGTATACTGCTATAAAATCTATTCACAGCATGTGAATCCATGAAAGATCCAAGAGAACTGAGTACTTTTTTACCTGTAACTCCATTTCTCCAGCGTTGGTATCTTTCATGGATTCACATGCGCCCTCCAGCCTTACCCCTCCAGGCAAACATCCTCTGCAGGGGGTTATCCTCCAGCTGGAGTGGTTAAAGTCTGAGGTGAAGCTGCTGAGGCTGAGCTATACACTCGACCTCCTATTGGTGGAGACCAACAGCACCGACAACAATGTTGATGGGACACTCAAGGTGTCAAGATTTTCAATAAGGAATAGTCACAACATGGAAATCCATGAAAGATCAAATTCTGGAGAAATATGTACATTATTTCTTATATTTTCTACCTTTTAGTGTTTCTAATGAGTGCTTATATGATTACTTGAAGCACTATTTGTGTCTATGGCCCTCATTACGACCCTTGCGGAAATCAACTGACATGACCGCCATAGCGTAAATAGCGTTTCCGCCACTGCACGATGGAGGAAAGTGCGGCTAATTCTGACCCATCGGGCACGAACATTACGCCATGGCGGAAGTGCAAAGTCCGCGATGGCGGAAATGACCCCAAAACGCCCCTTACCGCCGTCGTACGTCGCCCTAGGTGCAATTCCGCCACCCATATTAGCGGTCACCGTAATGAGCGGTCAGCGCAAAATACGGTGACCGTAAATATACGGAAGCGGAAGTAAAAACATGGGGCCGGAACGGGAAACAGCACGCCGTACACCTATAAAAGCAGAATCCCAACACAACCATTAAAAATCCGACCCTGAGACACATCCCAACCCGTTATCCACCCCAGTTAAAAAAATAAATATGGGAAAAGTTGCTAAAAAAGCGTGCGACCGCAAGCGGCAGGTCCACTTCTCCCACGAGAACTCACCATGCTCACAGAGACCCTCCAGGAGAACGCTGCCGTCGTCTTCTCGACGCAAATGACCAGGACGGCACTTGCGAACAAGAAGGCCATATGGGCGCTGGTGGCACAGCGGGTAAGTGCGGTGGGGACCGCACCCCGCAACCCACAGCAATGCAGAAAGCGATGGGACGACCTACGGATACGCGTCCGGAGCATACTCTCTGCCAACCGGAACATTGCCACAGCTACCGGGGGAGGATCGGAATCACCCATCAAGTTGACCCCCTGGGAAGAAATCTGTGCCTCCACCATTGGAATGGAGAGCATAGAGGGAGTCGGAGGGATGGAGAAAGGAGTGCAGACATCAGAAGAATCAGGTAGGTGGGCCAAATGAAACTATGCCAAATCCACAATTACCAACCATGTGCAGTACCATGTGTCCCCATAGTGCACTAGAAACACATGTCCAGGAGAACGTCCACATACATTGCCATGACAGCGCCCCTTAAAAGTCAGATTAAATAAACAAATATTTAAAAATCCAAAAAACACACACTACATGTGCAGCATGCACACCCTAACTGCAGACTGCCAAATAACTGCATCCCCAATGGACAAAAAAATGAGACCACCTCCAAGGCCCTGACCCAAATCACCCCCAGGTACCACCCCAATGCATGTGATACAATTGCCATTACAATTACCACAGACCCATGAATAACGCTCGCCCTCCTTTACTCCACCACAGGGTCAGATTCCAATGACGAGCTTCAGGACACCCCTACCAGCACACCTGCAAAGAGGGCCAAGACCAACGGCCAAAGACCCTCCACCTCAGCTGCACGGATCAAGACACGTCAGCAGCACGAATCGAGTGGCAGCACACTGGAGGGGACATCAACAGGCACCCCAGCAGCCAGCATGTCCACAACAGCAGCACCACAGGTCCCCCCAATGGATGCCACAGAAGGCACTGCTTCTGGTGGCAGCAGCACCATAGGTGAAACTGCTTTCATGCCAGCATGCTCCGACACAGAAAACGGTGCTGTAGATGTAGGATCCATCCATGACCTGTCCCAATCCCCCTGTATGTTTCATCCCGTACACCATGAGGACACCACGCAGGGGCACCCACAAGACGACGACTGGCCAACCCCAACAAGGCCTGTTGCAAGGCAACATGAGGCGTCCAGCCCCTCTGTGACACCACCGCAAATGGGCATGGCCCAGCAGAGGCAACAGTCCCTCGAGCAGATGATAGTGCAACAGCAGCAAATGGCCACGCTCCTCAAGGAGCATGCTGATGAATGTGGGGGTTCTAAGGCAGCCATTGAAACATCTACTGAGACACTAAGGGCACAAATGGAGAGAAGCACCGAGAGCCTGAGGGGACAAATGGAGAGAAGCACCGAGAGCCTGAGGGGACAAATGGAGAGAAGCACCGAGAGCCTGAAGGGGAACTGCATGCGACGTCCAAAGACGTATGTGGTGAACTTGCCGCTGTGCGCCGTGTGCTCACTGAGCTCTCACAAACCCTTGGGGACATGCATGGAATTGAAATTGAGCCAAAATCGCAAATCGCGGTAAATTCGCGAGTGCGTGAATCGTGATTGCGGCAAAAGTATAAGGTTCTAGGCTTGTTGGAAAGCTTAGATTCTAAGCTTTCAGAGGAAAGTTAAATCACGTTCCTAGCAAAAACGGTTCCAGAGATGCAGACGATTTAATAAAGGTAGATTTTCGGGTTTAAAGTAAAACTCAAAATGACAGGTGACAGCTTGCAGCTGCAGAATTGACAGGTGACAGTTGTGCAGCTTTACAAATGACAGATGACACGATTTCTAAATAGTTAAAATAATCTAATCCAAACTAAGAGATTGGTTCTGCACAGTTCTGCTAGGTACTCACAATATAAATTTGAAATAGGCCTCGCCACGGATCTGGTCAGGTTTTGGACTGGACTCCGGTTCTGGTCTCGGCACTTCACAGTGATCTGGGTCAGCTCTCTGGTTCTGCTCACAGCGGTCTGGGTCACTCTGGATCACTGGTCTGGTCTCTGGCAATTGTTCTTGGCAAAGAATTCAAACAGCTCGCCCGGCTGTGGAATAGTTTGCAAATGATTCTAAGGTTGCTGAGGCCTGCTGAGAAGAGTTCTCAGTTTGTGGGTTTAGGCCCTTGCTTTAAGTTCTGAAGTAAAGTTCTGGTCTTTGGAGATTGATGGATTTGAAGTCTGGATCTCTGGATGTGAAGTCATCGGTCAGCATGCTCCGCAGCAAATGGAATTGAATCTCTCTACCTGTCCCAGCAGTCTTTTTATGTGTTTTGAAAATGGGTGTGTGCCTGGGCCTAGCTAAGCCTGCCCCTCTCTACTTGTCATTGGTCAATTCCTCCTCTCTCCCTTGGTTGGGGGAAGGAAATGTGAGTCAGAGTGATGCTGTAGGCTTTATGGTCAGAGGAACCTCCCCTTGTCAGATTGCACACAAATCTATATTTGATCCAAATACATATTTTCCCAAATACACAGTTGTTTTTACATAACCTACACACATCATATATCACATGAGGTAGGCACTGTTCTGACTCTGGCGTTTCTAGGAGCTTGGTTAAAGAAATGGCAACTTATTTTCAATTTTAGTGGGTTATGCAACATTGGTTTTTCATTAAAAATTATACACATATACACGGCCTGTCCATACATACTCCAGTAAATTCTCATGTCTCTAGCTTAAACACAGAGTCTGTAGTATCAATAAATAGCAGGATTTTGCCCCAGAACATCACACAAATTGGAGTTTGGGCTTGAATTGTGGGCAAAGTTCATTTTAAGGATCCCCAAATTTCACATTTCTGTCATCTGGTTACCAAGATTTATCAGTGTTTCTGTAAAATATATATTTGCTTTCAATTCAAAGTACTGCAGTGTTTGAGTCCGCCCCCAAAGTTTGGGGATGACAGTGATCACATGTCTCTCCTGGCTGGCAGATCTTTGTTGACAGGAAACAGTCAAAATCACCATATCCTATTTAAGGGAAAAGGTCTTTTGTGTGGGCTCCAGCAAGCTGAGGTCAACAGACCAGGGGGCCACTTTGCATTTGGTTAGCATGACCATGTGATATCCTGGGCTTTCTGAGGTGAGAAGGATTCCCAGCCTTTTGGCCTGTTAATCAAATCAGATTGTCTCTGGGAACAGCAGGTGGTTAGATTTTCAATTAACCCACAGTCTTTTGAAGTCCCAATTGTCACAGAAGGTTGATTAGCTTCTGAAGTAGCAGTTCTCCTGTCAGAGTTTAGACCACTAGCGCCGCCTTGAGTCCAAAGCGGGTACTGCATGCATTTTTTTTTTTTTGGATCAGTCTTGAATGAATGCATTTCAAACAAGAGATTTTACATGGAAGTATATTATCCAGGTTCAGCACATGGCACTGGTGTGGTTCTGCAGTAAAATAATGTTGTGCCCATAATTTAGCCATATTTGACCTGAAGAAAATGAATTCCCAATAGTTATGGGTTGCTTTTGGCAATCAGCATTGTCCCTTTTGCAATGGTTTCAGACTACTGTGTGTAGCCCAATGGTGGTTTTAGGCAGTGCCCTTCTGTGCCCACAACATAGGCCAAAATGGGTGGCGGCCTATTCTTCATGCATTTCCCTGTGCATGTTCTGGGAAGTTCTGGCCATCATGATGTTTTCAATGCCAGTAAGGCACAGTTTTTGTGGTAGGGCTCAGATGCATGGGTAAAACATCCCACAATTAACACATTTTGTGAGTACACCAGCTGGCAAGAATAACAATTTTTGCAACATAGTGACACAACATGCTAATTTGGTGGCACGTTTATCCCGAGATATCGCAGAGATCAAGATGACAATGTAACCCCAAAATAAAACTTGGCGACTCTCATGGCATTACAATCTAACGAGGACAAAGCCATCCACCCGCCAAATCAAAGAAAGCGAATACGGCAGGACAGACGCCGTGACTCAACCGTACTCTGAAAAATGAGCAACACTAGAGGCCTTGTCAGCTCACTATAACTAGGATGACCATGAACAGAAATTGGACAGAGATGGACACTCCTCGAATGATCTTAAACAAGCGGAAACAACTGACAAGTCCAAGTACCGGCTTTCTTACTCCATCTCAAGTTCTACCTGCAGCGCTTCATCCATTCTGAACCCCTGCATAAATGAATCGTGGGAAATGGATTCCCAACATGGCCCTTTATGAGTTCCAGGATTTGAGATCAACTATAGCACAAATGCAAACCATTCTCATGTCTGCCATGAATATTGTATTGAATCCATTCACAAAGCTATTCGAAGGGTTGAATGAGACCATGAAAGATCAAGCTAGCACACACTAAGGTGATTATTTTTAGAATCTTTCACAGCGGACATGCAGAGGCATTTAAACAAAAGCCGAATCATCTGCTCAATGGCAAGCTAGGCTGTTCGATCTAGCTAGGGGAGAAACAAACAACAAAAGCATTATGATGGATGCCATTCTAGAATCCATAAAATGGTTGAGGAACTCGCATGAACGAGATCGCATTCCATCATCTTATGCCAACTTACGACCACAGACTCAATCCATTTGTTGTGAGGAACGACTGTGATGCTGGAAATGCATCGGAGGGACAGGGCCTCCGTATCCTTGTCGTTTACTGCTTTTTATCGTGTGTTCTGTCGCGTTTTCCACGCAGGAGTTCATGTGGGACTCCTGGCGGTGCAGCTCTCTTTTGGTTTGGTGAACGGACCCGTGGGATACCCTTATGGCACCCATGGGTGAGGGTACAACCCTGTGCCCCTAGTGTATGTTTTTGGGGACCTGTGGGTGGCCCGCAGAGCAGGCTATGGGCTGGTGGCAGCTCCATGCTGAATTTGACAGGTGCGCGGAGTATCCTCCATTCTGGGATACCCCGGCCCTGCCATTGGAATCAGTTGATTCCTGATGGAAAACGAGATGGCCCCGGTGGCCTCTTGCTTTCTATTACCCATTACCTTGTTTTCCCAAAGTCCTGGGAAGCCCTGACTGTCCCTTCCCCCTGACTGGCTGTTGGGTGGAAATGCCATATATGGTGGTGTTGTGAAGGCCCGGCCAGACTAGCTGGAGCCTTCCCGGTGATGTATGTTGTGGGTACCTCCTGTGGGTGGGACCTGGGTGAATAAAGTGTGTGACGAATATGCATTCTGTGTTGTGGGTGTCTAGTATCTGGTGGTTGACACAATAACTGAGACAACCCTGCCCGAAACCGGTATGAATGCAGCTTGGAGTGTTGAATGGCTCGGTACTTGTCCCAATACACATAACTTGTTGTGAGTGTCTGGAGAGAAGTGAATGGCCTGAATACCTCGTGTTCCTGATTGGCTGCCTGCCTGCATGAATACCCGTAGACGTGATTGGATGCTTGAGTGTGACCCAGTGGAATGAATGGGAGATCAACAGTATATCTGGGGACCTCTCGCTGCTAGGAATCCTGTTCAGAAGCTGAAGTCTCCTACGACGAGTAACTGGAGTAACTGACGCTTGACCTTGAAGCCCTGCTGGACGAGAAGAATTGCTGTTGCTCTCCTTCGCAATCTGAAAGCTGCTGTGTTTCCAAGGACTGATCCAGAGAGGACCTGGTAAGGCGCCCTCTTCCCGAGCTACGAGGGACCATCGTGCACAGCTGATCTTTGCCAACGCTCCCTGGTAGACAGACCTTCGACAGGCTGCCGACCCGACACGGGGACTGCTGCGGAACTCCAAGGAGAAGCACTCGGACTGTTGTCCGCCACTGTCGACGACCGCCGTCGCCGTGCTCCTGTTTGCCTAAGAACTTCCATTGATCATTGGACGCTCTTGCCTGCATCGTCATCCGCTTGTCTCCCGCTGGAGAAGGCCTGACCGTCGACGCGCCGAGTAGCATGCACCAGTGGGTTTCCCGCCATCTAAGGACCACAGAGACGCCGATGACTCGACGCCCTTGCTGGGCCACAGTTCTTCATCTCTTTGCGGTCCAGAACTATTGTCACCAAGGTGCCCTGCACGCCTCTTCCTTGCAGGACGCCAATGCTCTGTCATCGACGAGCACCGCTAGGAACAAAGCTGCCACTTCCCTGCCGTAGTTCACCCTGTTCACCGTCGGACGTTCGACCCGTGACTCCTGCCTTAAAGGGAGGGCACTCAAGAAGGGCCGTCGAGTCCCCGACACCGAACGCCAAGTTCCCCGACACCTCTCGACGATCCGTGGCTCCCGTCTGAAAGTGAGGCACTCAAGAAGGATCGGTCGACGCATCGTCGGAGAACTCTACTCCACCAGGTACATTGGGGGGTAAAACCGTAATAGGAAGAAGTGAGACTATCGAACATATGGACTGGGCTTGTGCGATATATCTTTATTTTACAGGTTGCCCAGGTGGGGGGATCTCCACGCAGAACTGTGTCTAGGTAACGGGGCCAGCATTCTGCCTATTGTTTCAACCATTTTACGTTCCAGCCTATCTCTATTGCTGGTTTCCTCGTTATTAATCTGTGTGACATTTTAACCTTACAGTTGATGCACTTTAATGAGATTCGATGACATTAGTGGTACCATTTTAGAATTGTATACATTTATCATTATTGACTTCTGAGTACAAAGTGCGTTATTGTGATTGTGTACATACCTTTTGAATATTAATTATTTCAAGACTGTGTTTTCAGTAATACAGTGTGGACATTCCTTTGTGGGGGTTCGGGGACTACACTGTACTTAAGAACCAGCCCGCATCACCTCCTGAGAAGCTAGGCCTTGATTGCTCGTCTATTGCTACCTTATAGAGAATCTTGGCTCGGGTCATCTGTCCCTCTCCTCTACCATATAGAGAGCAGAAGTACAGACACCCCCTACCAGTCTTTACAACGACCAAGAAAAAAAATCCTCATATCTCATCAAGGGAAATGTTTACAGCTGTTAAGGATTCCAATAAGGCATCACACACCAGACCAGGACTCTTGCCCTTAACCCAGGATGTAGCGCTCAATTAAAATACTTTTTTCTTTCAGTCCTATAATTCGGACTGAGCTGGCACCCAACCCGTCTCACACCCCCTTTTTACAAATACCCTGGGTCACGATGGACCATGAACCAGGCCGGTGGGTGGTAATATATTTGTTTTAAATTCAAAGAAAATCACACAATTTTAATATTGGGCAGCAATCGCCAGTGGGGTGATAATTACAATGTAAAATGATGAAATACACTTGGTTGACCACCTACTATAACATATCCAAAGCACAGATGAATGGGAGCAATTTTACTGTTCGGGTAGATAGCACCTGAGTTAAGATTTCCCCCTGCAATGCTCCCTCAAACCCCATCGAATTTCAAAGCCTTTGCAATTGCATAAAAAACACTCTGAATTGGTAAATTAATTTACAGTGCGGTTGAATAAATAAGGTAAATATGAGTTCTAACAGTATAAGGGATGCAATAACACTAGCAACTGCAAGGTATCAACAAAGATATATAATATAGACAGTCTTTGGCTGATTCCGGCGCTCCTCAATATGTCCATATGAAATAGATGCAGGTCAGCGAAAATAAAGCCCATTACCCCTAGACTGTAAGGGGAAGTGAATAAACGTAAATGTTTAGACCTTAAAGGGTTTTTCGTGCTCTGCAGAAAAAAAGACTGTTTCCAGTTAACAAGAAAAAATGTATTTCAAATGATAGTTTCAAAATCTTTTGCAGAAATAAAGATAAGCCAAATGTTAGTTCTATAGTCTTAGCCTTGATTTTATTCCAAACAGGAAATGGTTTAAATTATAAATTGCAAGCAAAGCAAACACTGTTGCATCACAGGATTTAACTATGCAAAAAAAGTGCACATTCGTTTACTATATAGGTACTGTTGCTTCACAGGTTTGGTTTTAGTTCCATCCATTAGTTCCATCCAAGTTCAATATAGTTGTTAAACACAGTTGCATCACAGAATTTAGTTGGTCTAAAAAAAAATGCAAATTCAAATACCCAACACGTGTTTCACTGTCTGGTGTATGGCGGATCTTCAGGGTTTTTTCAATGTATTCAGAAATTCTTTCAGTGACTGATCCGATACTGTTGATAATAGGTCTGCGTTGTGGTAAAGCCGTGAATGGTTTATGGATTTTGGGTATGATATAAATTGAGAGTACTCGATGAGTGACATTCATGTATTCATGTTCATCTGATAGTAAACCTTTGTCATGCCAGGGTGAGCTCATTAATTTCCAATCTGATGCTACTTTCTTGGGATTCGTTGTAAGGGGTTGATAACATTCTGAGTCATTCAATTGATTCATAGCTATTTGAATGTAGTCGTCAGTTTTCAAAAGAACAATGTTCCCGCCTTTGTCGGCAGTTCTCACAATGACATTGTAATCCTCTTTTAATGTCTTAATGGCTTGCATTTGTTGTTGGCTAAGATTTTGATTGATTTTGTGATTAGAAAGATAGAGTTGCCTTAGCTCTCTTTGGACTGTGTTTTGGAAGATATCTATGACGTTGTCTGGTGGTAAAATTGGAGTGAAGCGCGATTGAGATTTATGTTTGGCTAGACCTAAGGTAATATCTTGTTCTTGTGCAAAAGTACTCACTGTATGGGTATCCTCCTCCTCTTCAGATAGATTTAGAAGATTAATGGTATTCTCCACATGTTGTAGTGTGAATTCTGAACAGAGGTGTGGGTCGCTTTCTTTTTTCCGGTATTGTGAAGGAAATGTTTTCTCAACTTGAGTTTTCTACAAAAACAAAACAAATCTGTGATAGTTCCAAAGTAATCATATGTATTTGTGGGACAGAAAGTAAGTGTGGAAATTAGGTCATTTGGTAAAGTTTGATCGGTAAGATTAAATACTAAGTTTTCCTCTTGGGTTGGTTCATTGATCTTGTTTGAACGCCATTGTTTTTGTCCAATTCGTTTTCTTTGGTATCAACAAAGGGCATACAGTTCAAAAATAAACTTCAAATTAAGAACACAGTGCAGTCAAGACGGTTTAAAAAAAAAAACAGGTGAATTAGACAGAATCGGAATGCAGTTTTTAGTCTCGGTGATAGATTAGCATCACAGGGATTATAGGAAAGTGAAAGAGGGACTCTAGCTCAATAACTGGATGAGATTTTCAATGTGAAAGGAAATTCGGTTTCAGAAAATCCAAAAGCAGTGAACAGAGAAAATCGGTTTGGAAAGAAAGGACAAGTTTCACTTAAACTAGATTAAGTGGCTCAAAAAAATGGAACGCCATCCGTGAATAGAAAAGTTACGCTGCAGTTTAATCAAAATAGGACTACAGGCTTATATATGACAGAAATGAGTGGAAGAAGTGCGCTAATACTAGAAAATCAAGGAAAGGATGCACAGAGAATTCAGACTCTTTCACAAGTTATCAGGGTATGATGGGATTACTTAGAGGGTGGAACCAAGACCAGGTATCAAATGGGGTATAGTATATGTTGCTATGGGATGGGGAGATGCTCACAATCGGTGCTTGAGTTTGGGATTTGGGACAGCCAACCGGGTTTCTGGACACCAAGGCAATATCTGGTCACTGGTCACCGTGACAGGGCTCTCCTACAAAACAGCTGGCCAAAGATCTGGTAGGGCACGCGGCACCTCAGCTGGATAGGGCGGATAGCAGGGCACGCAAGCCGCACTGGATAATCCCACTGAGGATTCAGCCACCTTTCCCCTTTCTCCCTAAATCTCTTGGGATTTTCTTGTGCGGTTTTTCTGGTTCACTGGTCCTGCCTGGATAGGGTCAACTATGCTTTGGCCTGGCAATGGAGTCTGGAATCTGGCAGGATGAATATGGAATGTCTGGATATGCAGAAGCTGGAAAAGTCAGAGTGTGTGTCCTGGTCTCTGTGAGCTTCCCCTTTTTTATAAGGCGGGTGACCTCATAGGATTTACTGTGGGGCAGAACTAAGTTAGACCTAACCCTAAGAATCAGATAGGTCAGCCTATGTCATGTCGCCTCCTCCCTGGAATCAGATTGAACTGGAGGAGGGGACTGAGTTTTATGGGGTGTGTTTTTATGAGGTACAGAGACAGACCCCCAGTCATTTTTGCCAAAAATCAGTTCAGACATAAATGCACATTTTTACAGTTGTGGCACTTTTGCAAATCACACGGGCAAATGATATTTTCTACACCGAGCATTACATTCCAACTCCCAGGTCTGTACGACATTGCTTCATCCTTCAAATCATTTTTTGGCAATTTATGGTGGGAAATATTTCACCTACAATGCTATAACTTTATAGAGGTGTACATATTATCATAGAGCATGTTTGCATTAAATTTGAAAGTAGCACCATATAAACTTTCCTCAGAATATACAATTTTCTGCCATTTCCGTCCCCAACATGCTAGCATTCTAGTGAAAGCTACCATGTCTTAATGTGATGCCACAAAAATTGCATTTAAACTGTAAAACATTCTCATTACTGTGCTGTCCAGTTGCAGAAATAAGTCTTAGTTTATCAATTGGGAACAATCTTTTGCCCTAAATGGCCAGCAATGTCTGTCATGATCTCTGCTTCCAAAAGATCAGGACTTGCCCAACTCCCTTGGAAGCAGACCCATAACCCCGGTTCCGAGTGCCAGCCAGTCCCAATTGGGACCTTTTGGACCCTGCCCTGGCGCCAGTGGCACCAGGCTCATAAAGATGCCCAGTCCCAGCGCTGGAAGCGCCAGGCTCATAATGCTTGGGTGGACTTACCTGCAGCAGACCATGCTGCTTACTTACCTGCCAGTTGAGCCCCTGATCCTCTTCTGTTTGGGACTACTTTTCCTGTTGGGTGGGGCAGGAGCCACTCCCTAGGTTCAGAACACTGGAACTCTTCTGGAAAGCAGGAACTCTTTTCTTACCTAGGCGAGGCTGTGGAAGGAGACACCTAAGCACTACAGGAGGCTATTTAAAACACACCCGATGGATGAATCTTGCTTTGCGTTATTCTGCATTCTCTGCAGCAGAACGCTCATCGTGTCTTCAGCTTCTGATCCTGGGCCTAAGGGAACAAAGGCTTATCATCCTGGAATCCAGTCTTCAGCAGCACCTGTAAAGACAAAGAAAGAACAGGTTAGCACTACGGTCCTCAGTGGCAGCGCATCTCTTACCTGGTCCATCGGCTGTCACCAACGCCTCGCGCTGCATTCCGACATCTGAAAGACAAAGGCTTACCTACTCTTCGCATGCTCCGGAGGTCTTCGCACTGCATTCCGGCATCTGAAAGACAAAAGCTTACCAGCTCTTCGCACGCTCCGGAGGTCTTCGGCGCTGCATCTCGCATCTGAAAGACAAAAGAAGGTGCGTTTAAAGACATTGGGCAACTTTATTACTCACGTGCCATTACTCCTTCCCATGCCGAATCCAGTGGGTATTCCAGCACCCTTCAGCTTCTCTAAAGCTCCGAACTTGTACCTGCAAGATAAAAGGGACAGTTAGTGCGCATCGTGAAGCAGGCTACAAGCGCTTACTTACGTGCTTCCAGGCGCTTCTATTCCTCACGCGGCTTCGATCCTCAATTCTCTTCAGCCCGCCATCCGCCATCGCCGGAACCCTGCAAAACAAGAGATATCATTACAAAAGACTTTTAAGACATTTGAAGTGCCCAGAACTTACCGTTCGTGCAGTTAACGACGGACAGCAGTCCTCGGAGGTCAAGAGGCCTGCACCCTTATCCAGTGAAGAAACTGGTTACGGCACCCTGCCCCGAGGCAGATGGAGAGCTCGGCGTTCACTTACCTAAGACATCTTACTCTTCGAGTCAGACATACACTGCACAGAGGTCCAGCCCAAAGAGCCAACCATCACCTTTGAAGATACGGCATTCACCCAGTCAAGACCGGCGCCTCTGCGGGAATCAGGTGAGCGTTACATGTCTCCCAAATAAGGGCATAATTTCCAAGGTTGCTCTGGAGTTGGCTTTGAAGCCCCCCAGTTGAAGTTGAGAGGAGGTGTTGCTTGCAATTTCACACCGAAGTGTCCTGGAAATCTATTGTGCCAGGCTCGAGCCCAGCCACAAAGTCTGACGAGCATGTGAGATGCTTCCTCTTGGTCCATTAATAATTTCCAAGGGGCGGGCCCCTTTGGGGGAAGGCAAATCATGTTCCCAGAAAGCAAATGTCCTTTGAAGCCAAGCAGGAAAACCTGTTCTGTGGCTTCCACAGTAAATGCACTTTTTTCCTTATTTTTATTTTTTTGAATCAGAATCAAGTCTGTTGAAATAAAACCTCCTCTGTTGAAATAAAACATCCCATGTGTTTTCAAACAAAACCCCCTTACATTTCTAGGCAAGGACAGGGCCCCATTCAACATTACACTTTTTTTTAAACAGACATTTTTCTTGTTTGCAAAAAGCACCCCTTTTGACACGTGGCGAATTTTCCTTTTGCTGTTGTTTCCAATGCGGTTTTCTCTTCCATCTAGATTCTAAACATCAATTGCAGCCAGAGTCAATTTCTCTTACACAGCAATCTTTTCGAGGCAAAGGTCCACTGACACTAACGTAAGCACAGAGAGATGGGGCTTTTTTGAAGAGTTCAGCTGTGATATTTTGTTGCAAAGTGAAACATTTTCCCATATGGTTGGGAGTAGTTCTTGGCGATTTCACAGATTTTGTCTGACACAACCTGTCTTTCAATGAACAATGCCCCTTTTTGTTGGAGCACAACCTGAATATGGCTGGGTCTAACTAGATCAGAACTGTGTATTGTTAAACAAATGAAAAAGGGCATCAGAGCGCCATGCTTTTAATGCAAATTATTTCCTTTTCCAATGGTAAATTTTGAGCTAGCAGCAAAGCAGCGCTGCTTTTCAATTCTCTTCTCTGGTCCACATAAGGAAACACACTGGCAGCCTTTCTCAGTGTTCCCTGTTCCATCTCGCCCACTAGGTGCTTGGAAAAGACAGCGCAGCTGTCATTTTTGTTGCTGCAAAACAGCTTGGATGCAAGGGAATGGCGCTCGCAGGAGCCAGCGCTGCCATTTTGCTAGTAACTGCTGAAGTTGGTGATGGAGGGGAATTCTGCTGGGTGGTTAAATGTACCCCACACTGCTTCATCACGGAAAGATCCACCCATGACCAAACTCGAGCTCAAACGGCGGATGATGAAAGCAAATCAAAGGGAAGGCAATGAACCGACTAGAAATGCAATGTCTCCTATGTCTCCAAATACAGTCGTAATGAGCAATAGTTCTTCTCACATCATTGGCTCAACAACTGTTACTCAATCCCATAATTGCACAAGATCAAACTATCCATGCAATTGGAAAACAGCCAAGATATTTCCCATATCCGATCAGAGGAGAAGAAAACCATCATCCTCACTAAGAACAATCTTAGTTACCAAAGAAAACGAAAAACCAGAAAGTGACAAAATGAAAGTAAAATCAAATGGATCCCGAACTTTCATAAGAAATTTGTCGAATCCGCCAAGATCCCCAAACTAAACTACCCAAGAGTCAAATTAACAAAAGAAATCTCAACCATAACCACCTTGCCAACATTGGAAACAGAAGCTTACCAACTAACAGGGAGATAATTACCAAATTGACTGAGGAAAACATTGCGGATTAAGTGGCATTAATGGGCCTGAAGACTTATTCTATAACCGACTCACAAAATCAATGCGAAGTGATAAAGCGTCTCAGTCCAAAGAAGAAATTAAGTGCTCTTTGCATCTGTCGCAATGGAGAAATCCTTGCTCCAATCGGCATCTTATCAAAAGAACTCAAGAAATACATCGGAGTATGATTTCTGATGGTGGAACAAAAACGATTGGCCATGCTACATACCAAATCTTCACCCACATTAAAGAGATCCAACGAAACTGATTGTCAGCAAAATAAACAAAATTCATGCATTAAAGGCCCAACAGTAGTGATTGAGAGACTCCTTACGAATGGAGATGGGCTAATACTGAATAGCACCAATATTATGAAACTGTTATACTACAGTTCCAAATTTCGCGATACTGTTTCGGAGGACATCCGAATTATGCAATTTGTAAATGAAACCAGAAGTGATTGGGTTATACTGCATTTGAACTCGAGGTTAAAAATGAACTACTGAATGCAACACAAGATCTATTATCTTATGGCTTTGAAATTGGTGAAGAACTTGATGCATCTACTAACTCTACGCAAAAGACCAACAGCTTGATTTCAAACTCCCAACAAATACGTAGAAACAACCACAAGAGAATCAAACTCAGGCAGCAAGATTAAATAAACTTCGACCCAAGGAACCTCCCCTTAAAGGAATCTCTTTGCAGACAAATACCAGGAATAAGAGACCTTTCAAACTAAGAATTATTCCCCAAAGAAAACAAAAGGAACCCTCATACATGCTCCTCATTTAGAACAAGAACAGGATTGGCCATGGCTTGCGACCTCCTTGGCCACCAAGTTCAAGATAGTGCCTAACACCACTGAAGTTAAAGGAAAATGGCAAGCTACTAGAGGATTCATCCATCTCTTCAACCACGACTCCATGAACCTTGTTTTCTATGACATTTTATGTCTACAAAAGATGTGGATTTGAAACAAACCAACTGCAGAGGGCTTTGAAGTGTATTTAAACCCGACTCCCAGAGGTTTAAGAGGTCGAGCATATTCCGATCTCCTGACTCTAATAAAAATGGGGGTAGGTGGGAAGGTCTAACAGTGGTTAGTGAAAATAATCCCAACCCATGCACACAAATGTTGGGTGTTCGAGTGGACCCGTGTTAGAATGGACCCAATGTTTCCCATTGAGAAGAGAAAAAAACAATCCTTGTATTCAACTTGCACTGGAATCCATGCAAAATCGACCAAACGCAGTTCTTGAACACTCTTACATCATTGATGAAACGTGCATCCAATACAAGGATCCTTTTATCATTATCGCTGGAGACCTTAACATCAATTGCGTTACAAGAACCTGGCTACTCGCCTTTTAAAGCTAGTGCCTCATAACATGACGCAGAACCAATGCTCAGTAACCTCTTCTCAAATGAGAACACTCACAACCTATGGTCCATGTTAAATAACACTACAGTCCAACTAGCGGCACTTCCAAACCCAGTCCCTGAAAAAGTATGGCAATCTCATTTCACAGCGCTGTAAACTAGATGCAACCATAGAAAATTGAACCGACAAGTTCAATTTACGAAGGATGTTTTTCTACTTTTAATTAGTTCTTCATGTGCACCAGGACTCGATGGACTTACAGATGCTAGTTTAAAACTCAACCATGAAGCTTGGGCAGAGTTCTGTATATTAATGTTCACAAACATCGTAACAGTCAAAAGAATACCAGAATCCTGGAAAACTGCACTAATTGTTCCAAGCTTTTAAAAAGGAAATGGAGAACAACCTCACATCATCCAATAGCGTTATTGGACACGTTGGGAATTTGTTTTGGCACCATCCTATTACGCCACCTTCAATCATGGGCAAAGGAAATAGACCCGAGGCAAGCAAGCTTTACAAAAGGAGTTGGTACATAAATATCTTTCTGTTAAACCTGATAAAATTAAAAGCACTCAAGGCCAAATCTGAAATATATACAGACTTTGTGGACTTGGAGCAAGCCTTTGACAACATTAACAGAGAGAGATTATGGAACAAACACAAATTATGGGGATGTCCAAACGACCTCCTAGAAGCCATAAAAGCACTATATTCAGCAACATCCATACAAGTATGATTAACAAAGGAAGGCAGACTGACGAGCAACATTGAAACCATTAGGGGCTTGAAACAGGGCTGTCCTTTGGCATCAACATTTATTTAACATCTGCTTGTCTGACCTGAGCGAGCCTGAAGAAAATTGGAACCTTTCCGCCCAACTCACTGCTGCCATGGATATTATATGCCGATTTACTCTTCATTAACCAGACACAAATTTGATTACAAATGGCAAAACGATGCTTTAGACCATTATATGAAGCAGAATGATTTGAAAGTCCACTTAATAAAGACAAAAGTCTTAATCATGGCAAACATGAAATGCCAGACTACATCAACCCAATCTTGGTACTTGGGAAACCAAGAACTGGGTAGATTTCAGTCAAAGACCTAACTAGGTGCTCGCATCAGCTGCAGCATGGATGAGAGTGGCTGGATATCTGCAATCACATTGAAGAGCAAACATTGACCGCGTTGGCGCTCATGTTGAAAAACAGATACTGTAACTTTACCATAATGCCTATCATCACCTTCTATAAACAAAAGGTTCAGCCTATCTGGGTCAGACTGGGGCACTAAATTGTCTCAGGCACCCATGAAAAAGTGGCCCACAGTTGCAAATGGGAATTAATTACTTTTGTGACACTGTTTGAATAGTACCCAAGGGGATGGTTTTTGATAAAATGTGATGCAAATTGCTGAATAAATATTCTTTAAAATGTACAAACACTGGTCAAAAACATAGTGAAGTAACTAATCAAACTGGCCCACATTGGCCAAAAAAGTGCCCCACTTTGACCCAAAAAACTGGCCCACACAAACGTTTTGTGTTTGGTTCGGCCATGGCCCGTCCGAGCCTGGTGTCTATTCTCACCTGTGTAGCAGAATAAGCGCTGAACCTTTCAGGGAACTTTTGGAACATTATAGAAGACGTGCGTTGGAAGAAAGTACTGCATCTTCCCATGAGCATCCCAATTGCATCAGTACGATTTGAATTGGGATTACAGTTGCTACATTCAATTGTACAATGGAAATCCTTATCATGCTATCGCAAGTGTATGATGTCTGATATACTCCCCATTTCAAATCCTACTCCCCAATCTTAATGGTAAACCTGATTGGATGTACATGAAGTAGAAATGTTCCTGTCTGTCCTGGTTACACCCTCTAGAAATCACTCGGATCTGCTAATAACGAATCCAGAAAAGGTGAAAAAGCTCATTTAGAGCCCGAATTCGACCCAATATCTACGATCCACATGTGAGAAAACATCATTGGCCAAACTCCAGCATATTTAGCCACATTCCTGAGTGCTAAATTAAGAGACCTATTCATGAGAATACAGCTGAACGTTCTGCCAACAAGAGGGGTTCTAATGGCATGGCACCAAATATTTGAATCTGAAGCTTACTGCCATTTATCCCAAAACAAGAATCGCATCCAACTATAAAGCATTTATTGCTGCAATGCACGGCCATAATGCCACTTATGACAAATATCTGGTGGAATTTCTTGAAGGTCTAAAAACAGCTTGGAGACCGTTGAGCCCATCGCTGTATGCAAATTTATGGAACTAATTCTTAAATTGATTGAGAATAAAAGTATGCATTTCTATTTTGAATGTATAGTTTTAACACAGACTTTAAAAGCCGACCAACATGAAATGAAATAGAATGCTGATGTCTTGTGTTCTTTTTCCTTTCTATGAAAAGTTTGTACTAAACTAAATCATGTAATAAACTAAATCATGTAATTAAATAAAAAGAAAACTGTTCTAGCACAGCAAATGCACCAAAAACCTCCACATTAACCAACTCCCACCACTTATTGTAGGTCAACGTCTCCAACAGTAGGATCAAGCCTGATTTGCATATGGATTTTCCCCTTCTGTAATGGCTTGGCAGGCTGAAAAACGATGGTCTGGAGGGTTGCCCAGAGCTTTGCCCGTGGTTATGATTCATTCAAAACCTTCCAGCCATCACGTTTCTGTTTTGCTAAAGTCACCTCGAGTGGGACGGGTATGCCCAGACGTGGGTCCCGAGTCTGCCGGGCCTAGAGACCCAAGCTACTCCTCACTGATGACGCCCAACAAGGCTGAAACATGTCTGGGGATGCTTGTGGTCTCATGCAGAAGGGATGTGACCTAGCAGTTCGGGCTGCACTGCTCCTTTTGGGGTAGGATCAAGCCTGATTTGCATATGGATTTTCTCCTTCTGTAATGGCTTGGCAGGCTGAAAAACGATGGTCTGGAGGGTTGCCCAGAGCTTTGCCCGTGGTTATGATTCATTCAAAACCTTCCAGCCATCACGTTTCTGTTTTGCTAAAGTCACCCCGAGTGGGACGGGTATGCCCAGACGTGGGTCCCGAGTCTGCCGGGCCTAGAGACCCAAGCTACTCCTCACTGATGACGCCCAACAAGGCTGAAACATGTCTGGGGATGCTTGTGGTCTCATGCAGAAGGGATGTGACCTAGCAGTTCGGGCTGCACTGCTCCTTTTGGGGTAGGATCAAGCCTGATTTGCATATGGATTTTCTCCTTCTGTAATGGCTTGGCAGGCTGAAAAACGATGGTCTGGAGGGTTGCCCAGAGCTTTGCCCGTGGTTATGATTCATTCAAAACCTTCCAGCCATCACGTTTCTGTTTTGCTAAAGTCACCCCGAGTGGGACGGGTATGCCCAGACGTGGGTCCCGAGTCTGCCGGGCCTAGAGACCCAAGCTACTCCTCACTGATGACGCCCAACAAGGCTGAAACATGTCTGGGGATGCTTGTGGTCTCATGTAGAAGGGATGTGACCTAGCAGTTCGGGCTGGACTGCTCCTTTTGGGGTAGGATCAAGCCTGATTTGCATATGGATTTTCCCCTTCTGTAATGGCTTGGCAGGCTGAAAAACGATGGTCTGGAGGGTTGCCCAGAGCTTTGCCCGTGGTTATGATTCATTCAAAACCTTCCAGCCATCACGTTTCTGTTTTGCTAAAGTCACCCCGAGTGGGACGGGTATGCCCAGACGTGGGTCCCGAGTCTGCCGGGCCTAGAGACCCAAGCTACTCCTCACTGATGACGCCCAACAAGGCTGACACATGTCTGGGGATGCTTGTGGTCTCATGCAGAAGGGATGTGACCTAGCAGTTCGGGCTGGACTGCTCCTTTTGGGGTAGGATCAAGCCTGATTTGCATATGGATTTTCCCCTTCTGTAATGGCTTGGCAGGCTGAAAAACGATGGTCTGGAGGGTTGCCCAGAGCTTTGCCCGTGGTTATGATTCATTCAAAACCTTCCAGCCATCACGTTTCTGTTTTGCTAACGTCTCCAACAACCTAACTTTAGTCGATCAACCCAAAGGCAAAATCATAATGCTGGGTTTCATCCTTAACTCATAAATGACACTCAACCTCTCAGCACATCTCACCACTTCCACCTCCAATGCCTCTTGCTGGCCACATTCTTCTAGGACCTGCCAGTAGCAATTGGTGCTACCATCAACTCCTTTCTCAGTAAAGTCCAATTCCCTATGCTCCATCCTAAACAAACATCCTGTCTCCATATGGACTAGGAAGTAACTGGTCGTTCCCACGAAGCTCCACACGCTATCTGTTAGGGGAGTTTTCCTAAAATCCACTGTGAGGTAAGACCTTCTAAAACTATCCCAATGGATTTTAGATCCCCAGCTCTTAGTATCAGTCTGTACTACTCATGGAACCTTGGTAGAGCGACAGAGCAGTCAGGCTTATCATAAGAGGAAGATGTGAGCGGCTAAGTACACTGAACCAAGTTAGAAATGCAATTCAAAAGCACTTGCACATAAATGTATATTAAAATATAGATTTATTATATTTACACAAGGTATGTCTTTAAATACTTTGAACTAAAACACATAAGATTACTTGTAGATACTTTAGGCCACTGTTTAGTTTGTAGTTGCTTGTGGTTACACTCGTTAACAGCGTTTGACACTAATGACAGTTCTACTGTATTATTGGTACTACCGTGCACTCGTGTAAGATGGAAGAAATACGGTAATTAATTTAGTCCAAAAAACCACATAAGATAAGGGCTTTTAGGAAGAAAAACAGTTGGTTAGTCAAATACTAGCAGAGCTTAAGCTTATAGAGGCAGTTTCTTCGCACAGCAAGTCTTTTTAAAGTGCAATTCTCAACCCTAGCTAAAAGGAAGTTTGGAGAGGCTCCGTCGAGAGGCGGCAGAATACAAAGGTTCCTGTGGATACTTTCTAGTCTCTAGTCTTTAAGGTGCAGGAAGATTAACACAACGTTGGAGACCCTGTTAAAAGATTCGCTAAAGGGACGCAACCAACAGCTTGGGTCTGAGGTAAGTGGGGGTAACCTGGACGCCTCTACATGCCCTCCAACGCTCCGGAGCACCTTCTCGGATTAAGGTTAGCAATACCTTCCTCACCACAGTACCTTAGGTTTAAAGAAATGTTTGTGGCTGGATTCTCCTCGATGTGACAGCGCTGGACCTGACCTGCGGATTCCTTGGTCTGGTGATGACAGGCAGGCCAATGGATGGGATCTCTCTGCAGCATTCTCGAGGGAGGACCTCTGGCACGGATTTGATCAGCTTCTCTGGTGAGTCTGCGGTTTAGGTGCCTTTTTTTTCCAGCCTTGTTGGGCCTCATCAGTGAGGTGAATCTGTGCCTCTTTGTATTTTTGGAAGGAACATGGGGTTGGTCACCCTAAGTTACCTGGGGACAACCAGACGTGGACTCCCTGTTCATTGTGCTCAGAGAGGCACAGCTTCACCTCCCTGTTGAGGCCCAACAAGGCTGAAACACGTGTATGGGGTTGCTGTTGGTACTCTTGTTCAGAAAGGAATTGCTGTAGCAAATGGATATTTCCCATCTGTGAAAGGCACAGTGAGCAAAAAGCAGATGGCTCCGAACTCTCAAAGTGGTTAATAACCACTGAACAGGTTATCATGTCGTGTTCTTTCGAGAGAAGGGCGCCTGCTACCTTTTTTGTATTTACAAAATATTAATCCTCAATTGCAACTTAGTTTATCATTTTATTCATTTTACAATACTAAAATGCTAGGAAAATAAATATGCACAGTGATTGGTTGCCCCATGAGCATCAACAAAGCAGAAGCTCAATGGAAAGAAACCGTTCCTTTTTATCAGTGTGCAGTTTCTTTTTGAAAGGCTTCAGAGAAATGCATCCTGTTTCAGAGGCATTTTATCTATGGCTTGCACTTGCATCCATGTCGATAAAAATCATAAGAAACGTTCTGTTTTCTGTCAAGTAACCCGACCTTTACACTGCCCTCTGCTCTAAACTGGTGTGTAAAGGTACACAGGCAAATAATAAAGCTGACGTATTTACAAGATTTTCATGTGTAAAAATGCCTGTTACGCACACCTTATCTGGAGGCCTGTGTGCAAGCCTGAGAAGCTGGTGGCCCACAGAGAGAGCTGTGCTTCATTTGCTATTTCTGGAGGTATCTATTTGAAATGGTGAGTTGTCGACCTGTCCTACTGAAAAGGACAGAGGTGGTGCTTGAAGCTCAAGACCTAGAGGCGATAGTAGGAATCTGTGGCAGAGGTCCAACAGCAAGGATGTAGTGTAACCCGTGCAAACCTGAGCAGAGAGCCAGAGAAGAAGTGGTGTAGCACACAGATCAATGAGACGCCCTAAGAATTCTTCTGACCGCAGAGAAAGTGGTATGGAAGGGATCCGAATATAAGCTCCATTCCAGGCAAACTAAGAGGTGCAAGAGATTAGGAGGGAAGTGCTTTTGTGAGACTGCTGTACATTTGAATCCCCTGTTCTTCTAGAGAAGGAGCACGAAGGAGACACACTTTTGTGCAACTTCTGCAAACGTTAATGCCATATTTCTGAAAGTTTGGTTAGTGTACCGCTGGAGAAGGGGTACGGAAGTGCTGAAGTGAAACTATTTAAAGTTTGAATGGTCTGTCCTGATACTTGTGAAGTGCACTCTGCTTGCGAAGGCTTAAAGGAAACAAGTATGCGACTGGTACTGTTGAACCTTTTAAATGCTGTCTCTGAATTATCAGGTGAAGAAACGAAAAAGAACATCACAAATATTATGGTGAAATTTCAATCTTACAACCCTTGTGAGATAAGTCCTTCCAGAGCATTTTTAGTAAAGAATCAAAACGGCATTATTGAGGCACAGAGAAACTATGCTGGATATTGTAGGAAGTGGCAGACCAGGAGTCGGACATACGTTGGACATTTCTTGGGCTTTTTATTGAAATAATGTAGCTTTCACCCTATTGAGCGGGGCTGGCATGGGCGTTAATGGCCTGCCAGCCCTCGCCAAGGCGTTCGGGCCTCGGCGAGGGCTGTAGCCCGTTACCTGCCATGTCAGCCTCCCTCCCCCCCCCCGACTCAGGTGTGAAAGCCATGTAACAGTGATGCAAATGGTTTCTTTTCTCTTTTTTTTCTTTCTCAATCGGGAGATCAGCTCAGCGCAGAGTGTGACCCAACCACCCAACGGAGAAAAGAAACAATGGCCGCTGCCATTAAACATAGAAAAGGGACCTAGACCATTTCTCTATTTTATGCTGCGGGCGGGGGCGTGATTGCACAATCTTGTCTGGGAAAGGCAGATTGGGCAGATTGTGATGGTCAATCTGTCTTTCCCGGGTGCAATATAACAAATTGCCCTATCGCTAAGGGAATGATCCCTACCTAACCAAAGTAACTATGTGTGCTCGTCTGTTGTCAAATGTCCACAGTCAAAGTCTACTTCTACCTGACCTTACCACTATAACGAATAACTAAAGATGGCCGGCATATAGATCTTCTGGCTCCTTCCCTTTCCTGGGCTTTCTGGGTGATTCCATTTGCAAACAGTTCTGGAAGTTCATACATCTCAAGAGCTTGTATTTATCCAGGTTTATAAATTATTTCATGAGCTTTTGGTACATATTCGTAAATCGGATATCCCAGAGTTTGTGGGACCCATCAATATCCTCAATGGCCTTCTGACGGTCTTTCTGGATGAAATCTTACACTTCTTCCTTTTGCGTCCTTCAGACTCTTTCCATTGGACTCTGTTACTGTTGGGTTCAGTATACCCTTGTTAACAGTGGAGCACCACAACTCCTGGGGACTCTCACCTTGCTTTCCCTGGGATTGGTACTTGTGCTTAATTCGGAGGGTTTCTCAAAGTCTTAGTAATAGATTCCAGTATTCATAAGGTGTAGTACCATCACTCCTGTCCAATGTTCACCAGTTCTACTTGGCAACATTCTTGGTACTTCACTTGGTGCATTCGCCATGACCCACAGTCAATGTTACATTACTTTTCATGTAATACATATAGTCTCTGTTGCCTCTCCTCTTTATTGACCGTGGTACCTTCACTTGACATGGGTGGATTCACGAGGCTTGCCGTTGGGGTGGATTTACTTTCTCTAGTCTGTCTCTGCTTTCTTAGTTCTAGCGCAAAACTGCACTCAGCGTCTCCTTATCTCTGCGTTCTCTATAGGTCTACTACTGATGGGAGGTTTAATTCTCCAATTTCCATGGTCATGCCACCACATAGGACGGTCTGCAGGACTCCATCCTGACAGTGGTTTTCCCACTGTTCTTTACGCCGGACCTCTGGCGTCCTTCTCTGCTGTTCCCTCCCTCGTGGGCCCTGCGGATCCACATTGCGCTGGCCCTCCAAGATGTTGCTATATCAGAGGGCTACCCCTGCATATGGCCCTTTCTTCTTGATCATGTTGTCACTGTTGCATACAAGTCTTCGTTCAAAGGGACGTTCCGTTTTGTATTTGATCCAGCATTACCTGAAGCCAATGAGAGGAAGGCACATTACTTGTTGTTTCAGGTAATACCATATAAGCATATCTTGTTGCTTGCATAGGGAATTCCATGCGGGTGGAAGAGTCCTTGTCGTCCAGAAGGGAGTCACTCCGAGTGAGGTCCCACTTGCCAAAATCCCTATGGAGGTTCTTGCCAAGCAACCAGGCTCACCTCCCTAGCCTCACAGGGGGTGGCTCCCTCCTGCCCCCCTCGGGAGAAGGGACGAATACTCTTGATTCGTCACAAGGGTTAGACAATTATCAAAGCAGAGAGTAGTGTATAGTGCACTGCATGCAGGACATTATAGTGAAGTACAACTACAAAATCATGGCATGCTGAACATTGTAGCGAAAGACAACTACCAGCACATTGAGGAACATGGAGAACTGCACGATAGATGTGAAAAGACTACTACAGAACTGGTGAAGGGACCATTACCAAAAGGCTATTACGGGTATTGACCATTTAGCACTATGACAACCTCTGATCAATAGAAAACAATCCCTAAAAGCTCAATCACCACTGGTTAGGGAATTATTTTGAAATCGTCACTTGGGGCAATAGCCACTGTCGTTCAATGGAAAATGCTAATAAAGATTGCCCACGCTTACAGCTCAGGAAGTCTTCATTCTATTAAAGACAAGGAGGCGAGCATTATGCTTTACTTTCTTTATTACTGCCATAATTAGCTTTTCAATTTAAACTTTTCAAAACTACAATATTGGTAATATTTTTCTGAACATTTTCAAAAAAGATGCAAATTTGGGTTTAAAAGTTCTCCAAATCCAGTAATGTCTTAAAGTTCTAGCTCCAAACCATGACTCCCAGGGGTTTGGAAGCCTTGACCTCTCCTCATGCACCTATCAGCATGCAGGTCAGTCCTTAAGAACCCTCAACACTAGGTCCTTTCCTCTTTCTTTTCCTTGTCCAAACTTGTCTATGAATTTCAACCGTCTTAATGCCAACTAGCAACGATCATTAAACTGTAACTGTGACTTTGAACTGTTGAAGTCTTGAACTCCCAGGATGACTGGCACTTGCGTCCACCTTAATCTCTCTGTCTCCGATCAGCCCACTTTGTGATAGTCTCCTACGAAAAATGGAAAATACAACATCAGGGCGGGTGTCAGACATAGTTGAACATTTAATACATGATGCATGAAAACAACTTTGTCAATAATCTGGGTGGGATATAATGCTCGCCTCCTTGTCTTTAATAGAATGAAGACTTCCTGAGCTGTAAGCGTGGGCAATCTTTATTCTATGATCAGACAGGAGGCTCGCATTATGCTTGTTCAAAGCTCGCCACCACTCTATTCGTTATATTGGATACAGGCTTGAAATAAAATGTCTTGAAGGTCGACTCCGAGGACCAATCGGCTGATTTCATGATATTCTGAAGGGATACTCCTGCTGAAAACGCTCTAGAAGTCATCGCACCCCTAGCAGAATGCGCGCCAAATTGGGCTAGGTCTATCCCTGCCCATTGCATCACCTCTCGCACCCATCGAGCAATTGTCGCTGCTGCTACCGCATGGTAAGGCTTTCTACGCGCTATTAGTAATTGAGTCACTCCTCGGGGCCTCAGGTGCACTGTCGCAGTTTCGTAATCTTTAATGCACTGAGCTATGCACAATTTTCTATTTGCTACAAAGTAAGGGTATGAGATCTCTCGAATCTGTCTTTGTTCGCTTAGCTATGGTGAAAGCTACTCCATCTGGGTAGAAAATCTTTCTATCAATCTCTAGAGCTTTCACGTCGGATACTCTTTGGCACGCTGTGAGACATAACAGCATTGCTAGCTTCCCTGATAGCGGAGAACAAAAAAGATGTTTGTTCTCAGGCCATGCAAGAAAAAGCTGGAAAACATCTCTGACATTCCACAAAACTGCGTATTTCGGTTCGGGGGGACCTTCTGAGCTTCATTCCTCTCAAGAGACATAGTACTGTGGGGTGTTCGCCAATGGCGGCATTCTCTACTCTGTCATGTCCTGCTGAGATTGCTGATCTAAGCACTCCTATTGTCCTGAAGGCGTTACTCAATTTCTTAGCTGAAAAATTTCAAGAGGGTATCTGTACTACAGGGGCAGGAACGGGATCCATACTATGCTCTGAGCACCAGTGGGTCCAACTCTTCCATGCTGCATTATAGCTCCTAATGGTGGAAGGCGCCCAGGAATGTCTGATGCAATCTGCAGCGAGCTGCGAAATGCCTGGCAATTCCCACTTTCTCCTGAAACCTTGCAGGCCATCAACTGCAAAGTGTTTGCTATTATTAATGGGTGTCTGTCTGGATTGGCCGAGTAGAAGGTCCTGCTGATGAGGAACTATCCTCAGAAAATTCGTAGAAAGTTCCATCGGTACTGGAAACCAGGGTTGGGATTTCCAAATTTGGGAGAATTATCACTAGCTCTGCTTGCTCCCTCCGAACCTTCGCTAACGCCCTTGTGATCATGAGGAATGGTGGGAATGCATAGTGGAGCACTCCGCTCCATGATTGGAGGAACGCATCCGTGCCACCTACATCCGGGTCTATCCTCCAGCTGAAATACTTCTGAGTCTGCGCGTTCAGTCTGGACGCAAACAGATCTATGTGGAAGGGACCCCAGAGTTCTTAAATTCGTGGGTGCAGTCTCCAGTCGCTGGAGTCCACTAGATATTGTGAATTCCAGTCTTCTACCTCGGAGAGTGCCTGGCAGATATTCTACTGTGACTGTGATCTGATTCTGAAGGCAATAATGGCAGAAGTCTTTCGCTAGTTCTGCTAGCAATTTGGACTTTGTGCCACCCAATTTGTTGATCTAACGCATTGCTGATATATTGTCCATCTTGAGCAGCACGCAGCATTTGACTTTGTCTTTCGTAAAAGCGCGGACTGCGAATGACCCTGCCAACAATTCGAGACAGTTGATGTGGAGACACAATTCCTGCTCTGACCATTTCCCTCCTGCCTCTGTGTTCGCAATGGGCTCCCCAGCCAGATCTGCTCGCAATTGAATCTATGATGAGGTCTGGGGAATCCCCGAAAATCGCTCGGCCATTCCAGGCTTCGATATTCTGGAGCCACCATTGTATCTCGGTAATGGCGTCGGGATCTAGGGTCACTATCTGGTAGCCGAGCCCTCCTTGAAGGTGCCTGATCTTTAATCCCTGTAACGCTCGATAGTGGAGGGGTCCTGGGAAAATCACTTGAATGGAAGCTTCAAGCAAGCCCACCACTCTGGCGAGGTTCTGTAATGAAACCCCTCTTTTCGCTATCACTAGCCTGTGCTCCTTCTTTATTGCTCTCACTTTGCGATGTGGAAGCTCGGGGGTTGCTTTGAGTGTATCTATGTTGAATCCTAGGAATTCTAGGGTCTGGACTGTTACCAACTGGGATTTGTCTAAGTTCACTAAGAATCCTAGAGATGCTAAGAGAAAAAAATCCACTGGATGCTCTTGGTGAGGGACTGTTTGACTGGGCCTAGCACGAGAATGTCGTCTAAGTAGATAATGATGCAAATCCCTCTCTCTCTTATGGCTGCTGCTACTGGTCTCATCAGCTTGGTGAACGCCCAGGGAGCTGATGCTAGGCCGAATGGGAGACATGTAAAATGCCACATTTCCTTGTTCCAGCAGAAGCGGAGATACCTCCGAAATTCCTGAGCTATCGGAATCGTAAGGTAAGCGTCCTTGAGATCGAGCTGAGCTAACCAGTCTCCTGTACGCAGGAGATCTCGGAGCAGATGGATACCTTCCATCTTGAAGTAATTGTACACTAGCCATTCGTTTAGACTTTTCAGATTTATGACTGGCCGTATTTTGTCCCCTCTGTGTACTAGAAACATGTTGCTGAGGAACCATGGTCCTCCATGAACATCTCGCTCTATGGCATTCTTGTCTCTCAGCTTGAGCAGTTTGCTGTGTAACAGCTTTACTACTTTGTTTGACATATGAATGGGCCAAGGTTCTGAGTTCTGAACAGGGTTTTCTACAAAATCTAAATGAAGCCCTGCTACTGCTTGCAACACCCATTCATCCCGCGATAACGCTTGCCATGCACTCTGATAGTGAAGGGTTCTCCCTCCTACTTTCATGCTTATCACCTCCTGATGCATTAGGGTAACGGTAGGATCCTCTCCCTCTACGACCTGTGGGAAATCTGGCTCTGACCGGGAAGAAGGTATCTCGTTGCTTCCCCTCCCAGTATTGGGCGCGCGGCCCTTGGGGTCTACGATGGTAATTGTACTGACGGGACGGTCGACCCCTTTGGTGTCCGGTCCCGTAAAAAACACGATTTGGGAAGATTTTCTTTATTGAGCTTTGTGCTCTCTCTAGAGCAGAATAAGTGCCCACAAACTGGTCCATCTCCTTATCGAATGTTTCGCCGGATAACAGGCCTTTGGCGTTTTCGCCTGCTTCATAGTAGGCAAGGTCACTTAGTTTACCGTCGATCTTTAGCAGAACACCTCTTCTCTCGGAGGAGAGTGCACAATTTGCATTCCCTAAGAGACACACCGCCCTTTGGGCCCAATTAGCGAGAGCGGAAGCGTCCACTGGAGTACCCTTATCTATCGCCTTCTCTGCCAGGTCCATTATTTTAGCCAATGGACCTGCAATATCGAGGACCCTGTATTGGCATCCTCGCCATGCGCGATCTATCCCTTTCCTTATGTCTTTTGTAGACTTTGTCACGAAAGTGACCATCTTGGGGTCTAGAACTACAAATATTGTAGTTTTGAAAAGTTTAATTTGAAAAGCTAATTATGGCAGTAATAAAGAAAGTAAAGCATGATGCAAGCCTCCTGTCTTGTCATAAGCTGGCCCGGTGGCAAAAGAGCTGGTGATACACGGTCAAGCAGTGTCGAGGGCTGTATGCAATCCTGGATTAATCAAATTGCCCAGTATTTGGGGCTTTTTGATACTGTTAATGAAGACATTATTATGGAGAGGACCATACGTTATAATAGCACACATGGTTAAAAAAAAAAGATTCATATGTAGTCATCAAGGTATATTATTATGAGCTTAGGTTTGAAGACTTGCTGCATATGTTTTTTTTTTTCTCCCAACCACCCTATCCCAGAACCACAGACCGGCAAGCAAATTTAGATCAAGGCCAAATGTGTTTGATCCACCCAGAGGTGTCAATGAGTCTTGGTTGTAGCCCCGGATAGAAGCTCGAGCTACAACCAAAAGGCTAGCCTGCCCCGAGTCCTCACAGTCCCGATATTAGCATAGCCCCAGCTCTTTTACAAATCTAGCAACACCCCTGGCTACACCTCCTATATTGTCACACCACCCAATGCTTCAAACTTTGAGAGATTTTGGATTATACTAAAAGTTCACGCAAGTCACAAATGAACTTCACCAATTCACAGACTGTGCTCTTGATAAATTCATATAAAGCCCAGTCTATTGTAATATAGCTATGCCGTAACTGCTCAGTACTTCGCCTAGTCCATTGTCCAGCTATAAACTTTAATAAGATTTCGAAACTCATCTTGTATCGCTCCACTTCTCCCCCTCACCCCCCACACCTACAATTTAATCCTCGCTTGTGACTTTGCAACATTCTCTGAATCCACAACTTTGATCTCTCCATTCTCTGCCTTCACCCTTTTGCAAGTAGAACTGAACCCTTTGGGATCATATGGGAAATTTTAAAAATCATTTAATACAAATTAGTAATTATGAAGTTAACTGGACGTTTGCTATTTTTACATGACCGAGTGGGTTCTTAACTTTTGAACACTTTTTTTTCTTTTCAGCTGTCCTCTGCAAGAAGGATGACCCTGATGAAAGGCTCCTTCACCTACTGTAGTGGCGAGGAGTACCATGGCGAGTGGAAAGAAGGTGAGTGCTGCCTGACTAACATGGTGGAGATTGAATATAATTGTAAAGGAAGTTAAGGTAATTGACTGGTTTATGCCTGGTTACCCGCACATTTTAAAACTATGTGCATTAGGGACGAGGTAATTAAGTCCAGACTCTGAAAATAAAGTTGAACAAGAACTTTGGTTTTGAATCTTTTTCTAGTTGTCGGGGTTATCTGTTGTCTTCTGAGTTGTCATCACTGTCGCACATACATCAGTCTGCTTCCCTTGAACCCTGCCTTCTTGCTGCAGATTCCATCACCTTACTATTGTGATGGAAAACATTCCTCTTCCCTGCCACTCTTACCTTTCCAAGAAATTGCCCATTTGCACCTCCTACCTTTTTTAGAACCCAACATTAATCTAATTTGTTTACGGAATGCTCAGCTGGATAGGAACTCTTTTTGTCTGGTTTCCCCTGTTAATTGTTTGAATGCTTATGGCCCAAAGTGCTATGTAATCCAATACATTGAAGGAAATCATGCCAACAAAACCACAGCCATAATACTTGAAGCCAGAACCGTTGCCTACTCTGGCAATTATACAATACAAGAAGATGGCTGAGTTATGTTATGATCCTTTCATGTCTCGTAACTGACCTGAAACTGTAACAAATGATGGAACAGTAATTGACTCTCCATTCTCTTCATCTGGAGCAAGAAAGTTGTGTTGACTCTATTAACGGAGCATGCTTTGTCTGGATATACACTGCCATTGAATCTAGAGCAGCCTGCACTGTGAGTACCTGTTTTCAGGTTCTGATCCAGTAGTTGGGTCCATTCTCAGGGGTCTCTGAGTATTTGGGTTTTTGAAGCCCCCCTTCTACTGTTTATTCTTAATTGTCAGGAGTGGGACTTGCTCCCTATGCAACCAGCTCTTCCTGGACTGCTGGCTCTCCACTCCTTGGCTTGAATTCTTCTTTTGGTGCCAATTGAGCTCACATATCTTCACCACTTTTGCTCTATCCAGTCAGCAGGGGGTTGAAAGGCCTCCGCAGTTTACACTGTGGCTGCTTTTTGTACTGTGACAGTCACATTTGAGAGTTCAGGAAGTGGGACGAGATGGACCCTGGGTGCTAAGGGCTGTCACTACCTACACAGCGCCAACCCTGTTAGCGGTATAAAGGGGACCCACTAGGGCCACTTTCCACCATTCCCAAACTTGTTCTCTGGGCCAGCCATGCCCCCTTAACACTTGTAAAATGACAGACAAACAAATTTGATTAGTTGGGCAATCAGCAGTACACAGGCAGGGAACACAATCGCAGCACCCAACCTGGGAGAAAAAAGAAGGGACAGAGTGCGAACCAATGGTAGAAACAGGTTGCCACTATGAGACGGGCACCTTGTTCCAAAAGTGCTGACCCCTCCCTTTTTTTAAATCCTTATACCGACAATTGGCGATACAGACACTAATGGCTACAGATGAGGAAGGGATGGGACACCCAACCCTCACCCTCTGCCACTCCAATAATCGAAAACTGGTGTCCCCACTGCTGCCCCTAGAGCCTCAATCACCAACGCAGGACAGATGTATTGAAGGGAGGTGGAGTAACCTCATTGTTTAGGCGTTTAGAGTCCAGGAACTAAAGTGGAGTGGTGAGGAGAGGGCAAAATGGGAAGCAGAGGAAGGAGGAGAGTGAAGGGGGGAAAAGTTGAAAGGGGTTTGGGGCTTGCAGTCATCCACAAGACCTCTTGAACCCTCAGGAGCACACCATCCTTGAAACTCCTTGCCTGGGAAGTCTGACTCACCCACATTCAAACAGCCATCTTTCACCTGATCTACTGACCACCTGAAATCACACAAGCCGTTTCTTTGATACCGCACACTTCATTCATCACCACCATAACTGACCCCCTTCCTCTGAGATTTCACCCTGCCTGGAACCCAAACCATCAAGAAAACAAGAGCTACTCTACTCTATTCAACACCATGGACATACAGCGACTAGTCACAGAACCAACCCAAAAAAGGTAACGCACTCCACCTGGTATTCACCACCTCTCCAGCAAATGAAGACACTGTTGCCCCTACTCCTACCATACTTCCTGTCACCACCTTCACTTTTGGCCTGGACAGACACAAAGCTGTACCCACCCAGATCCACCACACACTTCTCGCCCAACAAAGCTAACCCAATCCGACCAGATGCACTTCTCCTTCAAGAACACCCCCCCACCCCATTAGTGCACTGGAAGGAAACATCATTATTTCATTATTTGGTTTCTAGGTAGGACTCCTCTGGGAACGGCAATGCCCAGCTCAACCAATGAGACCACCAACACCCATGCCCCATTGAAACTTCAACTCTACACACATGAGCCCTCACCATTCAAGAAATCGTTGACGGCAAGCACAACATGGACTGAGTACAATCTCACCAACAAGACCTCCTATACTGACAACCCTCCATTCAGCACACAGGGTCCTCCCCACAGCCAGTACACGCTACTACACATCAACCATCGCGGAAGCATCCAACAAAAGCAGAGCAATCCACCAAGCCATGAAACGCTGCATTAGCCCCCTTCAATACCTCAATCTATACACAAATGCAACATCAACAACTTCTTCACAGACAAGATGTATGATATGATTGGTTATTTATAACGCGCTAAAATAGACATGGTAGGCAACATGTTAACCTCTCTGAACACTCCAGACAACCTTCCCATACTAGTCTGTAACAAATCATGACAAACCAAATTCCGGACAATTTACTCCAGAAGACCAACAGCCCTCCACCTACAGATCTGACCACACCGCCCTCCTCCATTGGGAAGGACATCACAGGAGACGCACTTGCATCCATTACTCCAAATCATCCACTCACCTGTCACGCAAGACACTTTCTTAATTACCCAGACAATTAGTCTTACCCTCCCCCCTGCAATAGAAACCCACCCTTTACTATGATGACCATGCCAACGATTGCCCACCACACATCTCCCCTTCCTTAGCAAAGTGAGTGAGAAGATTGTTTTGAGCAGCTGGATGGCAGCACTGTGTAGAATCCCCTACACGACTACGAATCTAAATTCTGACCACAATGCAGCGCACAGGCTGCCACACCGAGATTATCAATGGTGTTGTCCACATCCTGGGCATAGAGGATCCCGGTCTACTCGACCTCTGCCGTCTTTAATACCAGTGAACATGACGCCCTCAACATGCTTACCATACGCATTGGATTTGACAGAACAGCACTGCAGTGATCTGCCTTCTACCTCTCCAATAGGCACATCTCATCCAAATGGACTCCAAGAGACCCCAGTGCCACCTAGTAATCTGCAAAACACCACAAACTTCCATTCTTTCTCCTATGATCTTCACGTTGGGAGATTGGGCCGGGGAGGCTCATCAAATACACTAATACACAGATGTCCTGCAGCTTTGATTAACGATCCATTGCGTCCATGACGTCTGGAGAGTCAAACAGTAGCTTCAACCCAACAAAGACTGAATTAATTCTCATAGGAAATACCACCAAATATTCCGAAGTCCAGAATTGTATGACTGAAAAAATGCTTGACGCATTCATGCCTTAACCCACAAGATGCAGAATCCCTCACCTGCACCATCAATTCTGATCTCGGATTCCATTGTCAAGAGAAACTAAAAGCATGGTACCAAATGCAAAGTCAAGCTCTTCGTCGCTGCTTGAGGTTCCGAATAGTTGTCCATGCCTGGTTATTCCAATGTAGGCGGAGGCAAAGCCGAATCTGTATGAGTCCCAGATAAGCATTGGCCCCTCTGACAGCTATGCAGTGCACTGGAGCACACCTCATCACAGGACAAAGAACATTCAACCTCCATCCTCAAGGAGCTGCCTACCTCTACACTGCCTATCTGTTCAAGCGTGCATCAGGTTGAATACAGCCTGCATTACCTACAAAGTAGTCGTAACAAAAGCAGCACTCTGCCTGGTTGAGAAACTCAACCTCTATGGAGGACAGTGCACCACCAGAAGCCACAACATTGCCATACTGGAAACAAATAATTGCGCGTGGGAGAGGGAGGATAGCAATAGGCCTTTTCCTGCTACTCGCGCAGTCCCTGAAACAAGTCACCAATTCCTACCAGACTGGACCACTCCATCCTACACTTCACAAAGAACATCTTGCCAATTTCTGGTTGCTCCACTGCACCATACTTATCCCCACTCCTCAGCCCCACCCCTCCTCTTCAACCTCTGCCCCTAACCTGTGTGTTACCCCCCCCCCCACATGCATTGCTCCATTGCTTACCAGCTAAGGCTGTGCTGTATAAATCCCAAACATACAAACCTGTTGTAAGAGGGAAAGAGTGGGTGAAGAAGAAACAAGGAGGCAACGGAAGATGTTGGTGGGGGGGAGAAGGTCAGGAGAATGGAGGATGGAATGAGAAATAAAAGAATAAGAAGGACCGGAGAGGAAGAGAAGGAAGAAGTCCTGGGGGGTATGGGGGGAGGTTGAATAGGGCAGTGGCAGTGGACTGGGTGCTCCAGTGAAAGTCACCAACATTACCAAGGTCAGTGAGCCAACGATTGAGAGTGGGTTGAAGAGGTATAAGCCCTGGAGCTAGAGCTGGGATGCAGCTATGGTGTCGGCCAGAGGACATGGAGGAAAATGGGCACTCCCACGCAGCATGGTAGTAATGGTTAGTAAGCTGCTACTTTTAAATGGTCATTCAAATTTACCACAAGCAGTTTCTAAACTTCTCCATTGTGCATTGTCTTTCCAATAATTGTCATTGCACAGTTCACCTTTGAACACATTTGCTTTTCAAAAAACACTCGGACCATAGAAGATAAAATAGAACAGCATCTTTGTGCTTTCCCACAAAACCCCAATGTCCGCAGGTGGTTGTGCGCTGACAACACTTTATTTAATATGACAATGCATGTGTAAAGCAGACAATTATTGTATATGCGAGATTACAATTCTTCTTCCTCTCAATACGACATCTCATTGTTAAATATCTTTTATTCTTGGCAACATATTAGTGAATGTGTGCATTTTGTAGGATCAGGGTTAGAATCCTGTGATGGAACTGTTCGATGGAGAAAAGACCGAAGATTATTCTGCGCCACCAAGTCCCTTTAATTTCCGTGATCGCCAACTGGAGCTGCAGGGCCCCTCCCTTTTTTTTAAATGTGTTTTTTTTTTTTTTTGTTTGTTTTTTTTTTACTTTTTGGGATCGGCTGCGGGGGCCACCCAAGCAACCCTCCGCACACCCCACTCGCAATGTAGTGAACAAGGGTGTGGGGGACACCCCAGCAGCCCTTAAAACCCAAATGGGGGAATTGGTTGAACAATTTTTCGGCCGTTCAGAATTTTCGAACGGCAGAAATTCGACAATCTCCCATTTGGGCTATTTTTGCTGGCTTTTTGGACGTGTAATCATAATGTGATATACACCATGTGTATTGCAGAAGTGCACAAACTGCACATCCCCAGCGTGTGCTACTATTACCTAGCCAAATGGTACGCATTTTTTTTGCCTCGTAAACATGAAAGACCGGCATAGCCCCGTCACGCTGCGGATCTATGGCGTGCATGTTGCGCGCGTGCACACACGGGCGTCCCCACAAAACTATAGTATGTGCATCGCGCGATTCACATCTTTTTGCAGTAAGCTTGAGATGGATTCTAAACATGCTTGGAAACATGTAATTCATTCATTTCAATTTTTTTATTTGACATCGAGACACCTTAACTGTGCTGCCATGAGGTTTACCCTCTCTACCCCCTTACTCTGATTCCCCAGGTCTGGGTAGGTTGCAGGGAAAGGGGCATTGTGTACATCTCACTGAGGTCCTAAGATATCCACGGCCTCATCAGCTGTGGGGCTACTTCTCGGATGCATTTAGAATGAGCCGTATGTAGTGCGCGTTAAGCCATGAATGAAGATCACTTTGCTTTTTTACAGGTAGTGATTTACTTCGCCCTCTTTTTCTCATGTTTTTCTATTGCTAATCTACCACAATATCTCGCATGCGCACATTATTTTGACTTGTGCTATCCTCTTCTCCCTTGGCATTTTTTTTTCATCCCTCCCTCATACCCTTCATGCTCGGTCGCTCCCCTTGTTTATTTATTTGTATGGCGCACCAGACCCTGGGGTATCAGGGCGCATTGGAATCAAGAAGTCTTACAGCTTAGTTGCACATAAAAGAAAATTACAGATGAAGAAAGTGCAGGTGCATGTACATAAGAGGAGTTACAGGTAGGCATATATAATGGGGTAATTTACAGGCATTCACCCAGGGGCGATTAGAAATAGGGTAACATTCAACACAGCATTCTGAGAATGATCTACAATGCAGAGATGCGCGGGGCACTATCATTATTGGTCATTAGCCTTCAGCTTGGCTCTCCCTTATTTTAATTTCACGTTCCCTCGCCAGCCTTCTCTCGTTAGCTTTCGTCTCTCACGCATTCTCCTCCAAACTTTCGAGTTCTCCTGCTATCTATTCCTCCGTCTCTTCCAGCCCTACAGATAAGGCCACTTTTACTCACTAAAAATAGGCAACTACTCCCAAAAAATAAAAATGCTTCCAATAAAAAAATAGGAAGCCGCCACATACACTGTGCGGGTGAAAGCAGTGCACAGTCATAAGAAACGTACTGCCTTTTACAAGAAGGAAAACTTATTTTATAATGCTCATGAAACACTAGGTGCAAAGAAATTATGATTACAAACACATTTTCGTGTTCCATATGAAACCTACGTTTACTTATAAAAAAAATCTTTTACTTGCTTTTGAAATACTCAACATTGGGAGTGGGACTCATTCATTTACTCATTCATTTCACTCCCAATTAAAAAATATAGAGAGTAAAATACTCTGACTTCATAACCTTATCTGGAGCGCTGGTCTCTTCGATTATCTCGCTTTCTTGACCCTCTTGCACTCGCATTATGTATCGCACCACTCGCTCTCCCACCCAAATTTCGATCCAGCTCTCCACACGCTTCAGATTTTATGTGAAGTCAACACTCGGCCATTTTTATGCACGCGCTTAATCACCTATTTCTACGTTGCTCCACTTGTTGCAAACCACTGAGGCAAGTAGATAACATGTAGTTTGCACGAGATCGTAGTGAAGTGGGATGCCTTCTACCTGGCCGTGTGAACACTAGATGACACCGCCTCTGTATGTAAACTGCTGCCTAACATCACGTTTATGATATTTTATCACATGCAACCTGTACTAATGGTTTCCTGAACCAGTAGGTCCCTAAGCAAATCAACATAGTCATCAACTGGCCCTGTCATGTGTTAAAGCTAGTCCAGGCTTTTCAGCCAGCAACAATTCGCATTCTGCCATTTGTAGTCTTGCTTTGCCAATAAGAGGATTGGGCATGGTAGTCCTGGCACACGAAGTGCTGTTGACTAAACAGCAATGCCTATGTCCGTGTTACTCATGTAATATGGCCACATGGTTGCTAGGAGGCAGTCTTTCAAAGAGCGTATCAAAGTTAAATGTTACTGTACATCTTTTTTTCATAGGTGCATAATGCGATTTTAACTTTTTGTCTACAAGGGAATATTTGTTTGTTGTATCATAACCACACGATAAGGGAACTTTGTCACAATATGTATAAACCCACACAATGTACAAACATGCCATCAAGGCACATATGTGCCCACACATTCCTCACACACCCACAAACACAACGTGCCCTCCCACACTGCACACAAGACGCTCACTCTGCATATATGCCCCACACTTAGCACGAACTCTCACAAAGTTCAGGCACTTTGACACGTTTTCGATCACGCTCACAACTGCACATATAGATGCGCACTATACACTGTGGTGAATCAGAAATTATTACCCCAAAAAACCTGGCCTGGGGCGATTCACATGTGGGCAGGAAAAGGCAGACGCTTTCTGATCCTGACCCTGGGGGTGGTGTTCTGCGGGAGGATCACATGAGGGGGGAACAGGTCAAGAGGAATGGTACCCCCCCCCCCCATGTTCAACTCCCACCCGAGACCCTAACCTTTTAATGACCCATTCTAAAATGGAAGTTAGAAAAACAGATTTTTGCGCTATGAACCCCCAAGTCCCATAATCCCCAAGGTATTGTCATGAAGAGGGCTGCAGAGGAACAAAAATTACCCACACCCGAGGGAGACTGGAAGGCTTAAAAGGCCCCCCCCCCCTCAGGTGCAGGCCATGAGAAAGAAGCAGTAGTCGTAGGTGGAGGAGTTGTGAACTCGCCACATTGAAGCAGAAACTGGGAGAGAGGGAAGACTCCGGGACCACTGTCTAGTGTTGCGCAGTAGCCGGTCCTGAGAGGGTCTTCACCTCCAGAAGTCTTAATTGCAGAGGTCACGCAGCGGGAAACGTCAGAGGGAAGCTTGCCCTCTGGAGACCTGGACTGCAGAGGCTGCGCAGCGGGAAGTGAAAGTTTGAAAAGCTTCCCCCATAACCATGCAGTCTTCAGTGGCAGGTGCCCACTGGAGAGCCTTTGGAGCAGAGGAAGCTCTGTGTGCAAGTGGCACGGGCAGCGCAGACTGCAAGTAGCAGTTTGCCTCACCGCGAGTAGCAGCTAAGGCAGAGGACCTGAAAACAGTGGGAGAAATGGACGCACAAGCCATACCTAGTGAGTTCACAAAGCTATTGTGACACCGGAGCGTTCAGTAACGCTCTCATGCCCAGAACAAGCACTTTAACACCAGAAAGCAAACACCTAGAGGGAAAACACACATATACCGAACTGACAAAGCAGAGAAAACATTATTTTGTAAAACAAACTGACTGACCTTAGCATGCATGTTTATTTAAAATTTAAAAGCCAACAAGATGGGGCAATAATTCCGGGAACCCAATACAAACTACCATTACCTAAGCCAAATGAAAGTTAAAACACGGCAATTTAAAACCAACAAATATTTCCGAAGTCAAGAGGTGGCAAATGAGAGTCCTAAAGGTTGTAAAATGTATTGCCTATGGTTGAAGTGCATAAAAAAGATTTTATAAACTCAGATTGCCAAGGCAAAGTAAGACCATATTATTGTCAGTATTTGGCTAATGAAGAAGTGGGTAAACGAAAGTGGCAAGAAGGCTGCCCTGCTGGTAAAGGATATTCGGAAGGCGTTGAGCATAACTTGCAGAGGTTTTGGAAATCACAAACGTGTAATAAAGAGCACCAAAGTGAATCTAGTCTTCCCTGACGTAAAGCTTCAAACTAGGTGTTGTGCAGCGAGAGACATTGCAAAATTGTTTTAAGCTGATCTTACCCACAAAAGCACTTTTGTAATTTTATGACCTGGCAGGGGAGCACACCAGGTCAGAAGTTGTGGTAGCACTTCATTCTGTTCGGGCAGGGGAGTTAACCCAAACAGAAAACTTTGAAGTAGTGAAGTAATAGGCCTGGCATGGAAGTAAACCAGGTGGAAGTTGATGAAGCACTGTGGAGTGGTGTTAGCAAATCACCATGACAAACTTTCATTGTGGAAACAAGTGTTGTACAAACTGCTGCAGAAGTATATACTAGTTTCTAAACCAATGTGGTTGCAGAAGAATACAGACAATGTTTATTAGTTCTACTGAATTCAGGAATTTTTGGTTCATGCAAAGAATATCACAAGTGGAAGAGAAAGAAACTTTGTTAAACAATCTTGAAGTGTTGGAACGTTTTGTTGGTCAGTAGAAATCAAAAGAACTACATTGGAACTTTGATACAAGACAGGATTTCCTTATTCTTTTGGAACTGTTTAACAGAATCCTGCTTGTATCTGGTGAAGGAAAATTCACCCAGATAATAAGGGGAGACAGTTATCCTATTGTGAATTTAACTGTTATATCTGTTGTTTTTGAACTGCTATACATTAACTTATTGAGTTGATGTATGTACATGTGTGAGGGACAGAAACCTCTTGTTGGAGTGTTTTCTTAATTTATTTTAGGCAGAGAAATCCCCGTCTGGGTAGGGTAGTGAGGTGTTTATCCAAGCTTTTAGAGTTAATAAAATGGTATATTTTGAAAAACCTTGACAAAGTTGTCCGCCCCACATTTCTGACCACACACAACGCACATTCGCTCTATGTGTAAGTTATGGTGGGGTTAAAAAATAAAATAATGTTCTTCTGAAATGGGGAAAGTCCATTTGAGCCAAGTCGCACATTCCACAACGCCACCCAGTAGCCATCGCTGGAAGTACACCTCCAGTTTTGAGCCATAACCACAAGGCATTGTGGTTATGCAAATTAGCTCAAATGCAAACCTTTTTCTCCAGGAAATTGTCTTTGTCTAAGAGTGCAGTGCTTCTTCATACATAGCTTAATCAACCCAAGACCGACATTGTCAAGGCTGCCAGGGAAACTACAAATGGACTTGCACTCCCCCTCCCCCTCCAATATCCCCATACCCCCTGTGAAGGATTCTAAAGGGGCGTTGCACACCAGACCAGGACTCTTGCTACTGGCCTAGGATGCAGCGCACAATTAAAACCCTTTTACTTTTACTAAGAATTCAATTCAGGTTGATATGGCACCCAACCTGTCTCACCCCCTTTTACAAATATCCCGGGCCACAATGGACCATGAAAAAGGCCGGTGGATAATAATACAATATTTATTTATTTTACAATCAAATGAAATCACACATTTTAATATAGGGCAGCAATCTCCAATGTGGTGATAATTACACGGAAAAATGATGGAATGCACTTGGAACTTATCATGTAAGATAAATACTACACAATTGAATGAAAGCAGGATTACTTTGCGAAGGGATTTTTAAATGGTATTGCAGTTAATCATTCCCCCTGCAAAACTCCCTCAAACCCCTATTAATCAAACTTCGCATGGATAGGCAGGTGTAGCATGTACTTGGGTACACTATACAACCTTCGGAATGAAAAATCAGATTTTCCCCCCACTGAATAGGAGGCAAAAAAACAGATTTAGCTCCCCCAAAAACCGAGCAAAACGGCACGCAAAGTTTATTTTACATGCGTAGTTGAATGGAAAAGGCACAAATGAGTATAACGGTATCAGAGATGTAAGAACACTAGCAAACTACCAAGCAATGTCCTAACAGGCATACAGTTCAGAAAATCGACCTGGGAAGGAAAAACACAGTGCAGCCAAATCACATGTGGAGAAATTGCATGTTCTTATTTTCACGGGTTTAAATGTCAAAACAGTTTGAAAAACGGGTCAACAGACCAAATCGGAATGCGGTTTTTATGCTAAGGGACAGATGCACATCACAGGGATAAGGTTTTTATGCTAAGGTACAGATGCACATCACAGGGATAATAAGAAAGTGAAAGGATAACTCTAAATGAATGACAGGATGAGATTCTTAATGGGGAAAGGAAATTCGGTTTTAAAAATGAACAGTGGACAGGGAAAATCGGTTTGGAAAGGAAATGACAAACTTTACTTAAACTAGATTTTAGTGACTAGATTGTTAAAGAAAGACCCGGTACGCTCGAAGGTTAATTTGCGAGGTTAACCTAGGGAATTAATTAAATTATTCAAAATATGACTAAGGATTTATGCAATGGAATATAAGGTAGGGGGGGGGGAATAACACCTGGAAATCAAGTAACAGGCTGCACAGAGGATTCTGACTATTTTAACAAGTTATGTGATTACTTAGGGGTGGAACAAATGGCAAGGTATCAAAATGGGATATGCTACATTTTGCTATGGGGTGATACCATCAGCACTTGAATTTAGAATTTGGGACCGCCAACCGGCTATCTGAACAGCAGGGCAAGGCTCTGTCTGGTCACGGCACAGCAGTGGACACAGCAGCGGGATAAAGCGGGTAGCAGGGCAAGCAGGTAGCGCTGGAGGTTTATAGTCATAATGTCAAAAAAAAAATTTCGAAAACAATGTCGACATCCTATACTTATAATGTAAAAAGTCATTTTTTAGAAAAAAAAATGTCGACAAAAAAATGTCACTTAGAACTATCAACACCTCACCCAACAGCACCCTCCCACCCCTCATACTCAACACATTCTAATTATATATTTATTTATTTTTTCAATAAATAAATAACCAAAAAGAGTTTAATTTACTATGGGGGGGTCCCCCCCAACCCCCCCTCACCCAACACCCACCTGCCACCTCCCCACACCCCCCCTACCACCCTCTCACCCTCATTCTCGACACATAGTAATTATATATTTATTTATTTATTCAATAATTAAATAAATAAAAAAAGTATCATTTACTATGGGGATGTCCCCCAACCCCTCTCACCCAAGACCCCCTGCCACCCCCCCACACCCCCCCACCCCTCATACTCAACACATCTTAGTTATATATATTTATTTATTAATACAATAAATACAAAATTTCGAAAAAATGTCGACATTGTTTGTCGACATTATTTTTTTCGACATTTATTTTTCGAAATTTTGACTGTCGACATTATGACTGCCCACCAGCGCTGGATACTCCCAATGAGGATTCCGCCACCTTTTCCCTTTTCCCTTTTCTGCCTGGCTTAGTGGGATTTTTGTGGGGTTTAATTCTGAAGGGTGGCTCTGCCTGGATAGGATGTCCCGGATGAGCCATCATTTTCCTGGTCGAATAATCTGGAATCTGGCAGGGTGAGTAGTAAGGTCTGGATCTCTGCATATGATTAAAGGCATGGTCTAGTAAAATTTTTTATTGTCCCTACGGGTCGGCCATGTTTTTTTAAGCCTAAGTGGCTCGATTTTAGAAAACTTTCCTATGGACCTTACCCGAGTTTTCGTCCATTAAATGCACGCGAAAACGAGCACCAGGAAGCCGCCATTTTCTGATAATCCTATCATTTCCCCCATCGCCCTGGCTGACCTGCTTTTGCGGCACTAAATCAAATCCCCGCCCCTGAGCCTGTCATCAGCAGACTCGTACCGCCCATTTCCCAATGCCAAAGCACGTCTTGTGTCAACATTCGCTGCGCTTCAGCTAATGACGTGTCGCCATGGAAATGGCAGGACGCCTCTTTCCTCAATAAGTATAAACAGACTGTTTCACAACACACAGCAGCAGATTCTCGATTCCATTCCTCGCTCTGTGTTACTTTGAGTATTCTGTGACTCGTTTCAGTGCTCTGGTCAGCTACCTTTGCCGCTTGTAGCCCGTGTGAACACCTGTACCATCTCGGTAAATTATTTTACTCTGTTTACCACACAATGGCTACAATAATGCCCTACATGTACGAGCCCGAGTATACCGAGGAGGAACTACTGGAAAGGGAAGCACGCGAAAACGATGGGGATTCGGACGGCAGTTGGCAGGACGAATCAACAGATGAAAAGCCTGGGCCTAGTCGAATGGACGGCGTCTCCACCTGGTGCACATGCAATCGGTCGAACTAATGCCAACTGAGGACGAGAACTGCTGCTGCCGAGAAAACTCGGGATGCCTGGCCTACATTTCGGAAGGCGAGCCACGACCGCAATGCATCACCGTGCTGCCAGACTTCAGGGCAGCCTGCCTCACACGGGCCGTGTTGAGAATAATAATGGTGCTTATACACGAACTTCGCGCAACTGTTCGTCCTCGTAATCCGAGTAACGAGTAAGTATACTCTGCTTGTCATGCCACTCCTATTTCATGTTCTTCTACTATATCCAAAATTACATCTACATATTGTAACGCATGTAAGTCGTTCAATAGTGTGCATTGTCTAGATAGCATTTGTCCGTGCAGAATGCCATTAGTTACAAGAATTGTCATTGACAACAAACGTTTATTAAACTTATCTTGGTCATTTAAAAACAGTTTGTTTCATTCCTTTTCACAGGTGGTACAGGCTGGTGGCCGATCGTTCCTTTATATGGTGGCTCCACGGGAGGCTTGGACGCTGCGTTCGAAGAGTGATACCCGCCTGTGCCGTTCATGCCATTAGAGAAACGTTCCCGAGTGACAGCGGTCAGTACAGGGGATTTTCTCTCGCTGTGCTGCAACCTGACCTGTATAATCTTTAAAGTCTTGTATTTTTGTGTCAAGAAAATAAGATACAAAATAAAACACCACATATATTTTAACAACGTTTGTTTTCATTTTTTAAATGAATCAAGTGTGTCTCCATTCAAGGATGGACGTCAGACATCTGTGCTCCGAATGGGTGAAGGTCTGGTCGCTGTGAAGCAGGGTGGCCACTATCTATCTAGGCTAAGATAACATATTCTCGATAATGCATGCACTAAATAACACTTGTTCAAAGTCTTTCAGTAGGTTATGTCTCTATAAAAGTCACACATATATCTATACTAACAATTACCATTGGATTATACAGGCCTTAGGGTCTTGACCACTATAATACACCGGTTGAAGTGTGGGTCTGTGCTCACAAGAATCTCCGGTATGTGGCATTTGTTATTGATAAGCAACGATATGCTATCATTGATATAAAGGCGATATACTATATATTGATATAAAGGCGGTTCACGCCGGTGGATGCGCGCTGGCATGGGGGGGGCTGTGACGGGCGCAAACGGCCAAGGTGCAAAACTACATGTATACTTCAAAAGGTGTCCCACGCCAAGGGGCCATTGTTCACATGGTCTCCTCAGACCCCGTGTCTCCAGGCAGGCCTCCCCTGAGGCAGGCCGCCTCCCTGCAATCCACATAAGTGTGTCTCCATTCAGCAGTCTTCCTGTGCCTTATCTGCACGCCCCAGGGCCATCCATCCCACCCCCCCCTGTATCAAAGGCGGTTCGCGCCGGTGGATGCGCGCTGGCATGGGGGGCTGTGACGGGCGCAAACGGCCAAGGTGCCAAACTACATGTACACTTCAAAAGGTGTCCCACGCCAAGGGGCCATTGGTCACATGGCCTCCTCAGACCCCGTGTCTCCATGCAGGCCTCCCCTTCAAGCAGGCCGCCCCCCTAATACCACGACATACATACGTCATTCATTCACAAACACACCCCAGTTTCTAATAAACCACTCGATATGTCTCATGACAACATCTTTGTGCTTTGCAAGTCAACTCCTGAACGTGCTACCTGGGAACCACTGAGATCTATGCTAATCTGCTTGTCGTCGTGCTATCCGTGAACTTCTGTGACTCGCTTTGAGCATACCCATCAGTGCGCTACCTGTGGCCATCCACCTATTCTCCCGCAACATACTGCTCTGCTTGCTGAATCCAACTGTTTGCTGGTCAAGGTAAGGCCATGTATCCTGGTCATATTTAGCAGATTTTTAAATTTCTATCTATTTGCGAGTAGAGTAACCAATAGTGCTATGTTCATTGGTCTCATTGCTAGTGACTTGAATTTCCATTGCTATGCTATCAATAGATCTATTTATTTTCATCTGTGTCAATTGTCATCGAATTGCATCCTTCGGGGGTCCAGTCTATGATGTAAGCATGTTTCCTTCTCATGCAATACAGAACATCCAAGGGATGAGTCACATGTTCAGTTTTTAGTCACATCATTTATACATTTCTGCAAATACTAAGCCGCACATAATGAACTGGTATAGTTCCTGCGACCAAAACAAACCTTGCATTGATCATTGTATGATTCATTTACTTTTGTATCAAATCTTTATTCTTGAAGATTGTATAATGTCGATATTTACTTTTCAGATTTATCAACCATGCCTGCCTGTTCGATTAGCGGTTGCCCTTCGAAGACCCATGCGAAATCTGAAGGCACTACAAAGCATGTATTCCCGAAAACTGTTGATCGAATAAGAGAATGGGTCAAACATTGCGGATATCCACTGGATGAGCTGGAAAGTAGAGTCCAACAAGTCTTACAGGACAAGAGGGATGATCGATACCGCATCTGCAGCCGGCACTTTTCCTTGGACATGTACACAACATCTTGGGTAACCAAGAAGAATAAACGGCGAACGACACGGAAATTGCTCAAACGCTATTCCCACTCTATTCGTCCACATTCCGCCACCGGTGAGTCAAGTGTCCGGATTTAGCTTTAGGCCTTGCGGTAGTGTGTAGGTATCCGAACGGATTAATTGCTATTGTAGGTGTCTATCCCTTTGTAATAATTTCGATATTGATATGATTGTATAGTTTTTTGAATAATGACATTTACCAATATATTCTTTTTCGATTTCATAACCCACAAACGCAATGTATATATATGGGAACAGGGAATTGTGCTGTATTGAGCATTTTACAAGTATTCTGTCACCTTACATGGCTATTTTTAATATTGGCATTTCATTATCAATCATTAATTTACTTTTACAACTTCTTGACTATCCCTTGAATCTGAAGCAAGAACATTCGAACATCCTTGACGTGGTCGCAGTTATCAACCACTTCTAGCGCGTATCAGGTAATCTTACTAGGCTAATCCACTACAGACCTGTTTCATGCATGTCAAGTAATATTTTTATTTTATTGTGTAATCATTTTACCGAATGTTTGGTTAGTGCTTTCCAATTGATATACACCTTAGTTATCGTCCACTGGTGTTTGTTTTCAGTTATAATTAGTGTTATCCATACTAATGCAAGTACTGTCTTTCAGGGAGATGCTGAAGCGTCCGCCACATCTACAACATTTCTAGATGTTCTTCAACAGCAGGAGGTATGGATACTAACCGCTCCATCGAGCGTCATCATCAGAGCTGGAATTCTTGTCGTTTGATTGTTCCACACAATGTTTCATTCGTGGTTAGCCGTTGATATGTACCTGTGCTGTCGACCCCAGGTGTGTGTTATGTTTTCACTATTGTAATCCTCACTAATGCAAGTACTATGTTTCAGGCAGTTGATGGAGCGTCAACCCCTGCACTTGATGCACAGCCTGACATTCAAGTAATTCCAGGGGAAGTGGAAGCGGGACCATGCATATACGAATCGGCGCAACAGCTTTCGGAAGTGCACGCTACATTTGCAACATCCATAGATATTCTTCAGCAGCACGAGGTATGGATAATGACAGCTCCATCATGCGTGATCATATAACGTGATTCCATTTGCTATACTTTCTTCCCTATTAACGCAAGTGCTGTGTTTCAGGGAGACGACGAAGCTTCCACTACAATCACAACATCCAATTTAGATGATGCAGATGTAAATAAATTGGAGAAATAAGTCGATGAAATGTGATCATATTTAGGTTTTCCTTGATTCTTTTGGACAATGCATCATTTGTGGTTATCTCTTTTATATGTACCTGTGCCGTCGACCCAAAGTGTGTGTTGTGTTTCCAATATTGAAAAGCATACTAATGCAAGTACTGTGTTTCAGGGAGATGCGGATGCCTCCTCTCCAATACAACCATTCATGGCAGTCCATGCAGAGCCAGAGGTATTGATACTGACAGTACCATGGAAATAGATCATCACTGGTCGAATACTTGTCGTTTGATTGTTGCACACAATGTTTAAATCGTGTTTGGCTATTGAGATGTACCTTTGTGGTCGTCCTCACGTGTGTTTTATGCTAACAATATTTGGATACATAGTAATGAAAGTACTATGTTTCAGGGAGACGATGGAGCCTCATTCCGTGCTGTCTATGCGGATACAGAAAATATAGTCGTTGCAGCGCAAGAGGAAGGGAGGACATGCGGAAACTAATCGGAGCTACAGCGTGCAGATGTTGAAGGTCGAGTCAAAAAAGTTGCAAAGAAAAAAAAACAAAAAAAGGTTAGTTACAAACAGTTCATAACTTAAAATAGTCCCCAGCACAAACATTTTTTTTAATGTTTTTTTCCAGTCAATTCTACTACACTCCATCTTGTGTTTAAACTGAACATCCCTTTTCCAATCTCTCCTCCAGTTACCCGTGGGTGTCAGAACTATACACACACAGACAGTGAAAGGAATGAGGGATGTGGCTTGCCAGACCGTGTACACTATGGAGGAACTATTAATTGAAGCGAGGCGTGTTCAGGCTCGAGATGCTCATGTCCAATGGCCAGAACATGAATTAATTGTGTTTGGAGACTACAGCAAAGTTGCATTGGACCATAGCTACAGTGCGACCGCACCACCACAAGAAGATGTTATTGAATGTATTGAAGATAGCTCTGAAGTAGTTGCAGATCAATTTACACGATCTACACCCGCCAAAAATTTGCCACCAAAAAACCTGTCGACATTGTTGTGTTCTCCCATCAATGTTGAAGTAATAGATGTCGAAATGACAGAGAATGAACCAGCCGCAGCATCCATAGACGCATCAGAACTTGATATCAGCGATATTACTTTCCAATGTGTTAATCTCCACAACGTCACAGGCTGAAACAACGTTGACGAAGGATGACAGTCTAATGAAAGAGAGCAAATACATTGTATTCAACAGTTTTTTGATGGAAATTATAAGTATGCTGAAATGTGTGCATTCCATTAGAGGGAAAGTATGTGGGAAGCCATTGATTAATGTGACTCGTCAAATAGAAGGCAGTAACGTCAAAATAAATGGCGCCTGTAGATTAAATCATAGGTTCTCATGGTCTGCACAACCAATGCTGGGGAAACTGCCAGCAGGCAATCTACTGTGTGCAGCTGCATCACTGTTTAGTGGCTCCAGTTTTAGAAAGTTAGAGGCTTTCTTTCAGTTTGTGGGATTCCATTTCATTTCTAAAGCGCTGTACTACATATACCAACGTGATTATCTGTTTCCAGCCATTAGTGATGTGTGGAAAATTGAACAATTGTCTCTAGCAAGTACATTCGAAGGCAAACGATTCAGGCTAGCCGGCGATGGACAGTGCGACAGCCCTGGATTTTCTGCCAAGTACTGCACCTACCACTTTCAGGACATGGATAGTAAGAAAATTGTGAGTTTGGTGGTCGTGCAGGTAACACAATGTACATCGTCAGTGGCCATGGAGAAACTAGGATTTATAAAATCAGTGGAATATCTACAAACAAGGGGAATGCACATCGACCTCATAGCCACGGATAGACACGTTTGAATTGCCAAGACAATGAGAGAGCAGTTCCCACATATTAAACATCAATTTGACGTATGGCATCTTGCTAAATCAATCAATAAGAAAATCTCGGCTGCAGGGGAAAAAAAAGGTTTTGAAAGTATTTTGCAGTGGTCACATTCTATCACCAACCATCTTTGGTGGAGCTCAAAAACTTGTGAGGGGTCAGTGGAAATACTACTTGAAAAATGGCGGTCACTGATGCACCACTGTACCAACGTTCACCGCTGGACAGCAAATGAACATTTCCACCAATGTGAACATGGCCCTTTGTCCCCAGAGGAGGAACGGAAGAAGAAGTGGTTGATTCCATCTTCACCGACACACAAAGCCATTGAGAAGATTGTTTTCAACAAAACTCTATCAAGAGATTTGAGAGGACTGACAGAATTCTGTCACACAGGAGATTTGGAGGTGTTCCACAATATGTGCCTAAAGTACAGGCCAAAGCGCTTGCATTTTAGCTTTCGGGGCATGAAACATCGCACTCTACTAGCGGTCTTGGCCCATAACAGCAATGTCGGACGTGAACAAACTAGGACTAGGGGTAAAGTAAGGATGCCTCGCTACACTAAGGTGTTTTCAAAACAAAGTAAGCAATGGGTGATCAAACCAGTCTATGATGAAATGCAGTTCGACTTTGTGAAAGGCCTTATTGTTGCTGTGTTAGAGAAGCACAGATATGGAATTTTGGACGTTTCTGTGCAGAGCAGTGATCCATTGCCACCGAACATTGCGACTGTGCCATGCCCACCCGAAGCACAGCTGATTGTGAAGTACAAATCCTGGTTTAAATAAATGCAATACGATTGTCTTTTTGTAAATAAATGTTATTGTACAGTGTACCTGTAAACCTAACCCCTACCTTCACCATCATGGGTGGCGAACAAGCTGGGTGTTATCTTTGAATTCTCTCTATTCACCTCACATGTGTATGTATATATTTTTCTCATTTCTCATCTCATGTAAATGTAAATGCTGCGCACTGTTAACGGAGGGGAGGCTTGCGTATTACAAATAATAAAACAAACAAAGAATAAATCTCACTTTTAACTCTACTCCTGTTGTACTGTATACTTTCCCTGACCTTCCGCAAAAAATTAAATGTCTCAATTTGGGCTGCAAAGCTCGCAGACAACGGGGACAAAATTGGGGCACTTAGAACGCGCCAGCCAAGCGGGCCGTGGCATTTGGGAGAGAAGCCAGTTCGCATTTGCACATTGAGGCGCACTACATAGATGGATTCTAAACTTCAAGTTCTCACAGATGCCTATACTACGTGATGTTGCAAATAAAGAATGCGAAGGACAGCGCCCAGATGAGGCCCACAAGTCGCACTGGAAGTATAAGGGTCTATTGTTTTTTGACCTTGAGACGGGGACCATGCCGAAAGAACTACATTTGAAGGGAGTGCGCAATAATGTAAGAGACGATAAGGCAGAAAATTCAGAAACTAGACCGAGTTTCATTTTAGGTCAGTATACGAAAAATCGTTGTCAAGAGCACGGTCTGTTTTACAGACTGCATTACGAAGAGACACAATGGAAATTTCAAATATAATGTAAGTAAATCTTTACACGCTTTTATACCGGAATGAAGATTTAATGAATGGATGCATGAATGAATAAATGAATGAAGAGCTAGGAAAAGCAAGTAAAACATGTTCGTAGTGGGCACATGGGCATGCAGGTCCACTGGTCTCACCGATCTCGGTCCTTGGCCCAGCCACTTTTCCCTGCACTGCCTACCTGCACTACGGGACTGTCTCTGTATCCTTCAGCCCCTTCTCCCGGCATTTACCTTGCACTTGCCACCAGCTGGCCCTTTTATTTAATTTGTATTCAACTAACCATGTACAGCCCTTCCCTATGCGCGATCAGAAAGACACCTGGCCTAGTAGGATCGTTGTCTGTCTGCCCTTGTTCCCCACCTGCCTCGTCACGCCTAGAAACACTTGAGTATAGGTGCGTTACAAATGCCATATCATATATCATATCATTCCTCACGCATGTAGACTAACTGTCGTTTATCATTGTGTGTTGGCCTCGATTTATCTCGTTACTTTTCGCATTGATTTTAAAGACGAACATACTCCATTGAACTATCCTTGCAAGCAAATAGTTTCTGATCGGCCGTAATAAATGAAATGAGTAATATTAATGAAGTTCGGTTAGCGAGACTAATTATCATTTTTTTGTTTTCATAACGGGTATTTGATACCATTCTGCCACTGCCATCTGTTTGAGACACCGGCGGATGGATTCTTCAGCAGACACCTGCTGCTTCGTGTCAACAACTGGAGCACGATCGCCATATTATGGGACGATCGCCAAGGGCCCACATGCCCTTACGCTGTACTAGTGGCTAGAAGCAACATATCGACCTTTAGGCTGGACTAGTGCCTAGTTGATGGAACAGCCTTGCGGTTCACCGTGCTTCCAAAGTGATTCTTTTTACGAAAATGAACACCCTGTGTACCATAAAGGAACTGCGCGTGACTCAAGATGAAATGGAACAGTTATTGCGGATACAGATAAAAGAAAATAAATGGCTTTCGGAGTTCATATGGCAATTGCTGAATATTCTCTAAACATTTAATGTAAAATAAATGTACTTTACCAAATGTACCGTGTTGCTGTTTGATTTTAAAGTACAGTTTCATATTCCGAATTGTGGCGCGCTGTGTTGTGAGATGGTCTGTGTTGGTTTCCGGGTTCTGTGTGGAGTCGCGTAGAAGACGACAGGGCGCGTTTGCCTACGTAGCACAGTAACGTCACGGAGAGAGGCGGGGAATATGAATGTTTTGATAATGTCAGGCTCAGGGGCGGGAGAATTGATTTTAGTGCCGCAAAAGCAGGTCAGCCAGGGCGATCAGGGAAAAGATAGGATTATCAGAAAATGGCGGCTCCTGGTGCTTGTTTTCGCGTGCGTTTAATGGACGAAAACTCTGGTAAGGAAAGTTTTCTAAAATCGGGCCACTTAGGCTTAAAAAAACATGGCCGACCCGTAGGGACAATAACATTTTTTACTAGACCATGCCTTTAAGCGGGAAGTCAGAGTCAGTCCTTTGTCTCTCTGAGCCTCCACCTTTTATAAGGTGGATGACATCACAGGATTTACTATGGAGGCAGACCTTTGGCTTGACATGCCTCTAACAACTGGATTGGTCAGGGCTGGCTGTCACCGCCTTCCAGTCAGCCGGTTGGACTTCAGGGATATGACATCAGTTTTATGGTGTGTGCTTACAATGCCCATGGCCCTCCCACAGTTATAATTCCACATTACTTTGTTTTCCGGTTGCAGAAATAAGTCAAGTTTATTAAATAAGAACAGTCTTTTCCAAATTAGGGCATTCCTTTCCAGGCCACAGCCAAATGTCAGGTTCTGGTCAGTTGAGCCCATTGTTGTCATGGAAGTTCTTCAGTTTGAGTTGAGGGGAGGTACTACCAGAAAGTCACACCTAGGTGTCCTGGAAATCCATTGTCCCAGGCTGGAGCACTGCTACATTGGCTGACGAGGGTACAAGATCCTCCACCCTTAGCTATTCATATGCCCTGGGGGCTGTCCACTTGGGGGGTGCGGGTGGTAGGTCCTGTTCCCAGGAAGCAAATCTGTTGGATTTAAATATCCTATATATGTTTTAAAACAAACTCCCATCACATTTCTGTGCAAGGACAGGGCCCATTTTACACGTGGTTAATTTTCCCTGGCTGTCACTTTACAATGCGGCGTTCCTTGCATCCATTTTTGGAACTTTTCCAAAGCCCCAGTCCTGTTTCTAATGCACAGGCATCTGTTCAAATGAAAGGTCCTTTGAAACTGACATGAGCTAGGAGAGAGAGACTGCTTTTTGTAAAGAGTTTGTCTGTGATATTGTGTTGCAAAAGTAAAGCATTTTTGCGTATGGCTTGGAGTGAAGTTCTTTGCTATTTCACAGATCTTGCCTGGCACAACCTGTCATTCAATAAGAAATGCCCCCATTTGCTGGAGCACAACCTGAATATGGATGGGAATAGCTGTATCTTACTGGAACAAGAATGTGTACTGCTGACAAGATGAAAAGGAGCATCAGGGAGCAGTCATTTTAAACGTCGGAATAGTTTGTTTTTCAGTCAAAAGTTTTGAGCTGGCAGCATAGCAGTGCTGCCTTTTGACTTCTTTTCTCTGGTGCAAATGAAGAAAATACTGGCAGCAATTCTCTGGGTGTTCTGCATTTCATCTTTCCCTATGGAATGGCTGGTAAGACGGCGCAGCCATTATTTTGGTGACTGCAAAATGCAGTTTTAATGCAAGGTAATCGTGCTCAACAGAGCCAGTGCAGCCATTCTGCTGGTGACTGCTGAGATGTGGTTTGGTGATGTAGGGGAGTTCTGCTTGTTGGTAAATGTACCCCGTACCCCCGCCACACACACACACCCATCCCACACCCTTCATGCCCCCACACATCCCCCACCCCCTCCACACATGTCCCACCCCTCCACATACAGCCCCACCCACCCCTCCACACACCCCCACCCTCTCCACATACACCCCCCCCACATACACCACACACACACACACACACTCCCCACACCTCCCCACCTTTAATTTCAGGTTTAGCCCCCCAGCCCCCCCACCCCTAAGGCTGTTTACACTGTTGCAACTAGGCCAAAAGTATGTGCCGGTGGGAGCATGTACTGGGAGAGGCCACAAGGCAAGATTTCCACACACTGATCACCTGTGTCAAAAGGGTTTCCTTGATGGACATGTTATTGACTAGTTAAAAATGGGTTCTAATGGATCTATTTGTGATGGGATATTGGAGTTCATGACTAGTGAAACGGACAAATCGCTTCTGGTTAAAAAGGAAAAAGAAAAAAAATCAACTGAAACCAAAAGACACCAACAATCCACACTGCCACACAAATGCATTTTTCTCTGAGCAGTGGATGCCAATAAACCCAACCCTTAAACTTTTTGGAATTTCTGCCAAAATGTATTGTTGTACAGAATATTATTTTGAGGCTTTCATGTGGCAGGGGGAATTCCGAATATGTTAGCTATGTGAATTGATCTGCATTTGACCAAAATTGGACTAAAGCCCTATTGAACAGCCTGGGAAATTCAGCATTCTTTCTTTTCTTGCAGGCCGCAGGCACGGCTTGGGTCAGCTGATCTTTACTGATGGAACCATATATTGTGGGCAGTTTGAAAATGGACTATTCAGTGGCTTTGGCGTGCTGGCTTTTCCGGATGGTTCAAGGTTGGTGCAAGAAAGAGAACTCAATCTTGTTAGTAAATTTAAACAACACTTGATGGTCGGTGCATTGAGCAGAGATGGGTAACCTTGAAATCTTATGTGCAGCAAATGGAATGTCTTCTGTCCGATTTAGGTGTTATGAAACTCCTACCATGGTAATTTGGCGCACACTGGTCCTTCCTGCTCCGAGCTCAGAAGAGACTGACCATACACCGAAAGCTGATGACCACACCCCCACCCCCAACGGGTCTCATGCAGTCTGTAAGGCAGGATTGAGTACTCCTGAGAGCTGAAGCTTGAACTTGTCACAGCCTGAACCCTCTGAAATGCTGCCTCACACTTCATGCACCGCCAGTCTCGCCAGCCAAGCAGTCGACTTCCTTCCTCTTCTCCGCCCCCACCAGCCCCCCATGCAGATCTGCCCTGACCTAGGATCTACGCATATCCCGAAGTGCCAGGAAGTGTTCTATGTCCTCCTCTTTCTAGCTGTCCCTTGCTTCATCTTGGCTGCCTCTGGTAAATCTAACCCATAAACAGATGGAGCAAAGAATATTGTAAAGATTTAAATATATATGGGGTGTGATGTGCAATACCTGGGAAAGGCAGGTGGCGTTAAAATGTTAAATCTATAATTTCGAATGCATTCATTTCGGAAATAAATGTCGGGGGGAGGGGGGGAGTCGTCATTTTTTTATTTTATTTTTTTGGGGTTTGGCTAGTAAAAAAAGCATTAAAAAAAACAGGGGGTTGGGGGGCATTCGAAATTATTGAATTCGAAAATATCACTATAAACCGCAGAATCCTGTATGACAGTAGGAGTTACTTTAACCAAATCCAGAAAGTGCTGGTTTTGCCAATGACTATATTGTTTCTATTCGCCCCGCCCAAAGGGCTCTAAAGCATTCTACTCCCTTTTGTATTAATCAATGGTAGTTTACCATCACTTTCTAGCGATAGTCGATAACAAACCACTTATTGTCAAACTATTTCCATTACTTTTTGTTGCGTCTCTGAAGAATGCCCATCCAAATGCTCAGCATACAGCTAAGTAGAAAATGACTTTACAAAAATAAAAAATGTAATACATTTTATTGAATTTTGTCCTTGCATACAACAAAAGGGAAAGGGCACGTTCAATACATTAACACAAATATTACCATGCATACATATGGGCAAGCATTATGAACAGCTGTTGCGTTAGATATTCAGGTACAAAGTCAATTTTGGCACATTCTTGCTAAATTCATACGGGTGCTGATGATGATCGGTAGTTGTGCGGCACTTGGGAGCGATGGTAGGATTGCATAGCGGAGTACAGTGGTTCGTACTGTGCGTATGTTATGGCGTTGGCTCCCATTTCCCCCATATTTATCAGCCTCTTGCTTGGTAGACTCGTCGTTCCATTAAGATGCTAGCGTCTATATCAGCTATCCATTGGTCATACTGTGGAGTTGTTTCGGAGCCCCACAGTTGTGCGATGTTTCTTTTGGCAATTCCAGTGGCAGTTGAGAGCATCAGCTTTTCGACGCGTGACATTTCCCCTTCAAAATGACTTTTAATCATAGACCTAACAAAAGACCTTTGCATTCCTCAGTAGCCTGGTGCTATTTGTAGTAGATGTGCGCTTAATACATTGACATACAAAACTCTGCTGGCTGAGAGTCGGGGCTCTCTGAATGTGTCATACCATAGAGGCCCTTGTCATTGTTTAAACTGTCATTGTTTAAACTGTTAGTTTCATTCTTTGGTTGTTTAACTATCAACCATATTTGTACACAATATATGAATCTTCTTTGGTGTCTTGAGCAACTCAATGATGGATTGTCGCGAAGTGTATTAAATTCACTTCACTATGAATATGATCTTGTCTTAAACGCGTAAACGATAAAATGCTCAAATACGACGTTTTAATTGTAATTCACGCCAATGCATTGCCCCGTTTAGACGTAGACATCTGTTATTCCAATACTTAAGATGTAAGCATGTGCAGTTTTACATTCCTAATTGCTAGCAGTCCATAGAAAACCAGATTAAGCGGCAGACTTTCGAATTCCGTTGCAGGTTTTCCACTCAGAAGTTTGTTTTCCATCCGTCTTTTACAAGTGACCAAATCAGCGATACCTGTTGTGTTGGACCAACTTTCCTAAGATGATGCTAATACTAAACTTGTATTGCCGAAAGAAATATTCCATCTTGCATGATGGGGGCTCTTTAAAAGAAATGTATTTCAAACCCTGGCAGTTTAGAAAGTGGGCGTCTGTCCGTCCCATGAACGTGGATCGGTGGTCTTCTCAACATCAGTTTATTCACTTGTGTATGCTAAGATGATGCATGCGCTGGCACTTGTGAAGTGCCACCCCATAGCACAGGCACCCAAATATATTGGATGATTATTATGTGATGTGGGGACATCACACTCAGTGCTTTTCCTGATGTCACCCCTACAGGTACGAAGGGGAATTTGTTCAGGGTAAGTTCCAGGGCACAGGAGTCTTCACCCGTTTTGACAACATGAAATATGAAGGAGAATTCAAGAGCGGTCGGGTGGAAGGATACGGTAAGTTGGTCATATTTTTGTGATGATTAGGATAATCTTTGCATGATAGGTTTACTTTGCCATGGAATATTTGTAAATGACAGTTTTGATAGTTTTAAAATGTAATGTGGTACTTCTCGAGAGGTTGGTCATATGGTACGCCTGGAATTTGGTGCAGATCTTGCTGTTTTCTTTTTTAGTGCCATTATTCTGAATACCTACTCAAGAGCCATCGTATATTTTCTCATTATGTACATATGATGCCAAGGAGCCGGACTAAGTGGAGGAGTCTGAATGCACTAGTGATTTGGCCTTCTGACCTGTTGGGAAATGATGCTCTATATACACACACACCATTAAAACAGTTGCACTCTATGCACAGAGTTTAAAATCAAATGCACACTGACGACTTTCATTTTAGTTTATTCAAACTTCTTATTTGCCATACTGGTTCCTATTACATAAACTAGGTGTATTCGTTTTTTTAAAAATGTCATCCCTCCCCAATATACATTGTGTTAACTGGAAGGGTTGGAAAGGATAGGAGGCTTGATATACCATATTTACGCACCCTTAGTCAATACAGCATAAAGGCACCTTACTTGCTACAACCGTGAGGGGTTTTTGAAAATGCCAATTATGAAAGAAGCCAGTTAAATGTAACTTTCAGGTATAATGGGCAATGTATTATTAGTGTAAGCTAAAAGCAAACTGACATTATTTTGTTAACAGAATCCTTTCGTGCTCTTACTTGGAAGAAAGTGAAACCTTGTTTCTTCTTTGAGGGTGAGATGTGACTACGGTTCCTACCTCTGTTGTCCTCATCGGTTTCATGACTTGGACAATTATCAGGGATGCAGTCTACTAATTCCAGGCAGCCCTGAATAATCTCCCGCCCGACCCCCCCCCAAACCCTTTCCATTAGTAGGACAGTGCCAGTGTGTGTGTGGCGGGTATGGGGTGTCTCTGAGCGAGGGGGCGGGGGGGAACTGGATGGAGGGCAAAGGTGACGTAGCCAGCATTCTAGCACTCAGTTGGGGATTAATCACTTTGGTTGCACCCCTCCTGCAGTGCAGAGCGCAATCCTAATACTAAGAGATCCATTTCCCAGGACATTCTTTGTTCTTGATTTGAAATCAAACTATTGATGTAAATGTTTGAATCCGCTCTTATTATTTTTTAGTTGCCATTTGTCGCCATTTGAGTAAAGTACAGTATAATTAGCATTTATTGCTCTATGTAGACCTTGACTCTTGTCCATAAATGTATGTATGGGAAAGCCCCAGCCTACCTGAAGGAAAAGCTCACTCCATATGTACCGGAAGATCCTTGAGATCTGAAGCTTTCGGTCAGATCATGGTTCTGGCCCATAAGCGATCTAAAGGTCTGGGCAGGGCCTTTCCCGTGATGTCAGCAAATATATGGAACAACCTACCTCTACGTTTTAAGAATAGAGCCTAATTACTTAACCGTTAGGAAAAACTTAAACTCACCTTTTCAAATGAAACATAGGTTCCAGGCAGATCATGATTTGTTACGCAGTTATCGCGTACAGTGTCCCATCCTTCTTGTTTGTCTTAATTGTGTGTATGTAAGTTTGCGCCCCGATGCCCGCAGGCTTTCGGCGCCATATAAATAAAATGTAATCAAAGCTTGTTGTATTGAAATCCTTTTATCGTTGCATCTTCTCTAATGGTGGTGTTTTAAGGTTCTAAAAAAATGATTAACCTGGTGACATAGGCCATCCCATGAAGGATTTAGGAGAAACCGTTGAATGTTACCATTTTAGCTGTGATTTTATTATATAGGATTTGTAGTGTGCTTTTATTTTGGGGGAGGGGGAAATGTATTGGCCTTGTAGTAGCCTATAAGTAGGTCCATGGTACTTTATCATATTTTCCCTGCGTTAAGGCTCTGTCTTTGGAGTAGATTTTGATATTTACTGGCATTGTCAATCCATGTTGGAGTTTGAGTGGCTGAGCTACAATCTGCAATATTATCTCCCAGATGTATGCTCTTTCTTGAAGCAAGAATTCAGAAGCAAACTTAACCAATATGAAACCAGTTCTAATGGATTTTTTTTTTTTTTGACACAAGTATTGTCTCATATGATGTTGGTGGACCTGGAGCTATATGTTCAAACAAATCCATTCAAATTTGCAACGAGGTCCTTTCTTAAATTATTTATAACATTCAGTTGGTAGACAGTTTGGTCCCACTGCTTTGCCATTAGTAAGCGTTCTGATGGTAGTTATTTCTGGTACTGTAGTCTTCTTTCAAATTATTGCTTTTGATGTTTCAGCTGTAAGAGATATCGCTTCTGTTTCTGTTGGTTTAGTTGAAGGAAGCTGGCAGTTTCATTGCCTTTATTCTATCCTTCGATTGTTACAGGGTGGTCAGGAGATGGGGGGGGGGGGGGGAACCTCTCCCAGCATAGGGCAGGAAACTTACCAGTCCTGTCCCAGATGTTCAGAGTGCGAGTTTGGGGGGAGGGATAGTCCCAGACCCCCCCCCCCTCAAGTGCCTTGAATATGTTTGAGAGTACCACTCTGTCACATGATGCCGCCCACTACTTTTTCTGGTCCGAGTTCTCTCTTTCAGGACAGGAACTCTGAGTGCAGGTGTGCGCAACCAAGAGAACCCTGACCGGAACCATGGGGATGCAATCAAGAACTAAAATGACCTCCAATTTACCTGGCAAACCAAGATCAGACACTCAACATACCATTCCCAGATAACTACAGTGACATGGTAGAGCAAAAAATAAATAGAACTGAGTGAGAAGGGATTGCAAGGGGATCAGGAGAAACACATAAAGATCTCTAAACGGAATAGCAAACTAAATGGCACATGAAGGAAGCCATGTGCAAAACGAGCAGCCCGAGTATCTGGCTACCATCCTGCAAACAAAGGCTGAAAACTTGGACAGGGCTTAGGGAGTTTTTAAACTTTCAATATGGGCCATATATTGGTGTACATTTTGTTTCTCTTCAGTAATTCAAAAGTTTATTCAGAAACATATCTGCAAGTTAGACTGTTTGCTACCTTTGTAGCACTAGTCCAGGTATGGCACATCTAAGTTCGAGACCATAACCTGTTGACCTTTACCCTGGGCCTAGTGTTCTCTATTTGAACCCAGGAAGGATTCTCATGCTTCTTTTCCGTTTCTGAACTGGAAAGCCTTCCCATTAAAGAATCACATTAATTTCTAAGAAGCTCAATGTGGTGCTCACCAGGCAGGCATAGAGTCTGTAGGTCTGCAATATCCATTCTAATGCCTGATCATTAGAACATCTGGAAACTGTCCATACTGTTTGACATTTCCAGGCGTGCTCTTGTTGTACCTAATCAGTGCCATGTAGCTTGATTCTCTAGGCGTAACGGGCAGGGCACCCACATCTCTGCATACCCTTGTCCATTTAGGGAGGCAAACTAAAAACCAAAATGAATGTATGGAAGGTTTTGTATCCATCATACAGAGAAGAGAGTGGGCACCACGGGTTAGAAGTCTTTCAAATCTTAAAGTCAATGTGACAGTAAAAGTATGCAAACTGTAGTTCAGAAGGAGCTGGCTGTGACAAGTCTGGAGACACCCTGACTTAAAATTACAACAAAAGCTAGAGACCAAGTAGGAATACCAGGTCACACAGCCATTCACAGTGGGGCCCAGACAAGGGCTAATAATCTTTCAAAGTTTGAAAATGTAGTTCTTTTTCAGGTATCAAAAGTACAAAGTAAAAAATAAAAAGGAGTCTGTTGATTTTTAAGTAGTAATTTATCCGAAGAAAAACAAAGCTGTCACTAATATCTTCTTAGTGAGGGAGCGGTTGCCGCAACTCTTATGTAATGCAGACTAAAGCCAATGCATTTTGGAAATTATTTCCTTCTTCAGGGCAAGTCTAATCAATTGCACGTAAATAACATAATGCACCAATGTCAGCATAACAATTGCATATATTTGTAAAAATAATAATGATGTCAAGATACTAGTCAGTTTCCAAAGGAATTTACGAGAAATAACTGGAAAGAAATAATGAGTTGATTGTATTGTGAGTAACAAAAACAGAAAGATATGTGAGGAACTGTGGTTACCTTAATAGTGTTGCACAGACGAAAACGTTCGTTGTTAATGCCCACAGCAGCATGGGTCACAACGATGAGCCGTGGATACAGCGGCTATATTGTTAAACACAATCGTGTTTGTGAGTAGAATCTGATGAAGGGAAAGGACCAGAGTGAGTAAAACAGTGTGACAAGCAAGAGTTTCCAAAATTGTAGTTTGCAAATATTCCGATCGCGTCTCGTACCTCTGAGCACACGGAGCGTGTGAGAGCTCCTGCGTGCAGTTGCCGGGCAGAATCTTGGACTGCCGTGTTAGGCGGTTGCCAGGACAACGGCTCATTTATGCTGCATGTGACCATCTTGCGCCATTAGGTGGCCGGTGGTCACGAAACGAAGTGTATAGCAGGTGCAAGCCTGCATGGTTCAAAAAAGTGAATAATTTACGGGCATACCTGCATGATGTCCTGTGTGAAAAAATGTATTTAGCCCAAAAAAGAAAATCAATGGAAATAGAACATAGAAATAGAAAAAATACTTGAGTGTTAACGGGACCACAATAGGGTCCGACGAAAACAACTTGACATATTGAGATACATAAAAAGCAACATACAATTAATAAAGCATAAAACATGAAAATTAACCTGGAACTCGTTTGTGGCACTCCTATTTTGGGATACTAGACATCTCTAACTAGTGCATTAGTTTGCATTTGAAAAGATGATAATACATGGAATTACATGAAATCAGCAATTAATGAAAGTACGACACAACCTCGTCGCGGGTAGTGTCGCCCATTACAGGCGGCACCGTGGGTCCCAGACCAGGGTTCGGGACTTGCAGTGAGGTTGTTGTTGGGGTAACACAGGATCCAAGAAGGTACAGGATATGGAAAACATGTTAGTCAATTGCAATAGAAGCAGACCAGTGTAAACAACAAACATCACGCTTGCAGTACATTTACAGGACATTGGGTTGAACAAAGATGTCGTGATATTTTAAATCAGATTCAACTGTAACAGTGGTAATTTATTCAATCAAACCATTTGGGACCAGACTACAAAGTTTATCGATCCAAAATGTTTCCCTTCGGTTTAGGCGTAAGCCTAAATCTTCCTGAGGGTTATTTCTGGTTAAGACCTCCAAAACCAGAAACTTAATTTGTGAAAGGTTGTGGTTATTCACGGCCCAATGTCGGGCCACGGCTGAGTTCGGGTTGGAGTTCCGGATGCAGGACCGATGTTCGTTCCACCGTATCCTAGCAGCTCTGGTGGATTGGCCCACGTAGTGTTTTCCACAAGGGCATTGAATGCCATATATGATGTTGGTGCTGTCGCAGGTGCCAAATGTCTTAAGAAAAATCTTCTTGCCTGTTCATGGATGGAAAATAACATTCCCTTTTACTCCGGAGTTGCAATTGATGCAGTGTAAACAGGGGAATGTACCAGTACGTTGTGTGATCAATTTTTTAGGGGGTACTACTGACTGGTTTCTTTGAAGCGGATAATAAAGTGTCCAGATCTAGGCTGTTGACTCTTTAAACTGCCGAGTCCAATTCTTCTTGGTGGTAGCCTCGTTGAAGGAATCTTTCTTTCATTACAAGTACTGTATTGCACAACAACTTGTAATGAAAGAAAAATTCCTTCAACGAGGCTACCACCAAGAAGAAACCGATTCAGGGAGTTGAAGTCGAAATTCTCCATCCAAAGCAACAAAATCAAGAAGACAATCAAAAAACATTGGAGTATTTTCAAAAATGACACGAGAGTACAAAATCTGTTCAATGAACCACCAGTGTTTGCTTTTCAGAGAAGTAAGAACCTCTGGGATGAACTAGTACAGACAAGATTACCCCCTAAAAAAAAATTGATCACACAACGTACTGGTACATTCCCCTGTTTACACTGCATCTCCGTAGTAAAAGGGAATGTTATTTTCCATCCACGAACAGGCAAGAAGATTTTTCTTAAGACATTTGGCACCTGCGACTGCACCAACATCATATATGGCATTAAATGCCCTTGTGGAAAATACTACGTGGGCCAATCCACCAGAGCTGCTAAGATACGGTGGAACGAACATCGGTCCTGCATCCGGAACTCCAGACCAAACTCAGCCGTGGCCCGACTGGGCCGTGAATAACCACAACCTTTCACAAATTAAGTTTCTGGTTTTGGAGGTCTTAACCTGAAATAACCCTCACGAGGATTTAGGCTTACGCCTAAACCGAAGGGAAACATTTTGGATCGATAAACTTTGTAGTCTGGTCCCAAATGGTTTGAATGAAGAAATAAATTACCACTGTTACATTTGAATCTGATTTAAAATATCCCGACATCTTTGTTCATCCCAATGTCGTGTAAATGCACTGCAAGCGTGATGTTTGTTGTTTACACTGTTCTGCTTCTAGTGCAATTGACTAACATGTTTTCCATATCCTGTACCATCTTGGATCCTGTGTTACCCCAACAACAACCTCACCACAAGTCCCGGGCCCTGGTCTGGGACCCAAGGTGCCGCCTGTAATGGGCGACACCACCCGCGACGAGGTTGTGTCGTACTTTCATTCATTGCTGATTTCATGTAATTCCATGTATTATCATCTTTTCAAATGCAAACTAATGCACTAGTTAGAGATGTGTACTATCCCAAAATAGGAGTGCCACAAACGAGTTCCAGGTTAATTGTCATGTTTTATGCTTTATTAATTGTATGTTGCTTTTTGTATTTCAATATGTCAAGTTGTTTTCTTTCTGTTCACGTCGGACCCTATTGTGGTCCCGTTAACACTAGAGTATATTTTCTATTTCTATGTTCTATTTCCATTGATTTTCTTTTTTGGGCTAAATACATTTTTCACACAGGACATCATGCAGGTATGCCCGTGAATTATTCACTTTTTTGAACCATGCAGGCTTGCACCTGCTATACACTTCGTTTCATGACCACCGGCCACCTAATGGCGTGAGATGGTCACATGCAGCATAAATGAGCTGTTGTCCTGGCAACCGCCTAACACGGCAGTCCGAGATTCTGCCCGGCAACTGCACGCAGGAGCTCTCACACACTCCGTGTGCTCAGAGGTACGAGACACGATCGCAATATTTGCAAACTACCATTTTGGAAACTCTTGCTTGTCACGCTGTTTTACTCACTCTGGTCCTTTCCCTTCATCAGATTCTATTCAAAAACACAATTGTGTTTAACAATATAGCCGCTGTATCCACAGCTCATCGTTGTGACCCATGCTGCAGTGGGCATTAACAACAAACGTTTTCGTCTGTGCAACACTATTAAGGTAACCACAGTTCCTCACATATCTTTCTGTTTTTGTTACTCACAATACAATCAACTCATTATTTCTTTCCATTTATTTGTCGTAAATTCCTTTGGAAACTCTACTGACTGGTATGTTGACATCATTATTATTTTTACAAATATATGCAATTGTTATGCTGACATTGGTGCATTATGTAATTTACGTGCAATTGATTAGACTTGCCCTGAAGAAGGAAATAATTTCTGAAATGCATTGGCTTTAGTCTGTATTACAGGAGTTGCGGCAACCGCTCCCGCACTAAGAAGAAATTAGTGACAGCTTTGTTTTTCTTCGGATAAATTACTACTTAAAAATCAACAGACTCCTTTTTATTTTTTACTTTGAAAATGTAGTTCTTTTTCAGGTATCAAAAGTACAAACTTTGAAAGATTATTAGCCCTTGTCTGGGCCCCATTGAGAGCGGTGTGTGACCTGGTATTCCTACTTGGTCTCTATAGGTTTTTTTGTATCCATCATAACCATTCCATGTCCAAAACGGTGTTGGTCTTGCCACCAATGTGAGCAGTGCGGGCTGAACTGCTAGGCCACAAAGCCAAATCATGGCTACGGTTGCGTTGCTTTTGTTAACCCTGCAGAGGGGAGGTGACCTAGTAACTAAAGCTGGACTGCACCTTGCAGCACCAAGATTCATTTGCATATGTCTTGTCCCCTTTCTCTAGTTGTGTGCAGACAAGCTCAGAAATGATGGCCTGGAAGGCTTCCCAGAGAAATGATGGTGATAATAAATAATTTGGAGCAGTGCCGCCATTCCTTTTTGATTTCACTCTGCACTCCTCTCCAGAATTGCGTTTCTCATGTTCCAACCTTATTTCGTTCACCTATCCTTCAGTAGGTACATCCACAGAATAGATATTTTGAGTGTCATTTGTAAGGTACTGCTGTTGGGTGATGAACCTGAAGCCGAGATTGGTGCGCAAGCTGCGGGTCACAAGTTTGTATAAGAGATGAGCCGGCAAATCATTTCATCCTTCAGAGGCTGATGAAATGAGTAACATTAAGAGGCCTCCTGTCTGGGGAGTGGGCAAAGAGTTGCTAGCTGCTTGCCAGTGCCCAGTAGGCATAAGTGGCACGGCAGGGGGCCACCTACATGTCCTGCGTGGTGGTCGAGTAGGGAGAAAAATCTATGGCAGGTGGCAGGCCTCTTTCATGGCCAAGAGCAGTGTGTGCCCCATCACCACCCCAACTATCCCAATCACAAACTGCATTGCAGGTGTAGACCCCATGGCTAAAGGCCCTAGATCGAGGACGGGGAGGGCAGAACAAGTCATGCTGGCTGAACCCCTAAATGGCCAACGCTCATGCCTTCGGACAGCACCCTTGCTTGTTTGATTTGCTCCTGGATGTTTCCACTGTTTACTCTTGGATGTCTTCTGCCAGGTGCTGCCCATTGTCCACTGCAAGGTGGATTTGCTCTCACTTCAGTGCCCTCCAGGATTCTCCCTGGTGTGCCACTGCTAGGATGCTTGAAGTATCTTTACAGTAGTCCAAAATGTTTTTTTTTCTTTTCTTTGTTTAGTGCTTATGACGAACTTTGTGCCTTTTGCACATATCTATTACAACAATTAAAAAAAGAAAACGTTACATATACATACTATGAGAAAATGTCCTTCATATAATACAATAAAATCAATCAATTACAAAATCTAATACATGTAATCAAGTCATAGTTGCATTGTGGGTTGAGGGGGACCCTGTCTTCCGCTTGTTCTTATTATATAGTTTGTTTTTTGCAAATCAATACATTCTACTGTGGATTCACATGCGTTTCCCATGAGTTTGTTCCATAGGCAACTTCCCCAAAAAAATGGTTTCAGTACTTGACAGGTGGCAGCAGCTACTACCAAAGAGTTGGCCACATTGGTCGCGGGCCATAATTGGTCTGTGTTGTATCCAGACACTTCTCTAACATAATGGTTATAATTTTTCCCATATTGAGAGACAAGGTCTTCACACCCCGTGAGAACGTGTGGCACTGTTTCTATCTGCTTGGTAGTCTGCACAAACACCTATCCCGCGAGTGACTGTGCCATGCTTCCGTTTATTCATAGACTGGGTAATATATTTAAGTGCAGGTAGATGATAAATCTGCACAATTTTATACTTGTCCATTTAACCAAGTAAGTCTGGGGAGGAATCCCTGCTTTGTGTAATCTGTGTACCTTTTGTGTTGATGCTTATTTGGGTCCCCACTACCTGCCTTCTCACTAACCTGCCCAAATACTATTTTACACCTCCTAATGGTGATAACGATGTTGGGCCGGCTAAGGAGCTCTTCATCGTAGTTGTCCTGGCCCTCTCATACCTACAGCCCGTCATCGCCCATTCTGAGCATCCCTCATGCGGTCGGCTCCTATTCTGCCGGACACTTCTACTATCCTTGCCGAAAACAAATGGCGAGCACCACCTCACATACTAGGACGGTGCTAATCCTCAACACCATTGAAGGGCTTTATTTACTTTTATCTCTAATTAATGCCAAGGCACCTCAATGTAAAGATTATACTAATCATCCTTATGCCTATGGAAAATCACTCAGTCTGAGGTCAAACACCTTGCCTTGTGATATCATCAGATGTTTTTCTGGCAAAGGACTAATACCAGCTTATCTGAATTATATTTAAAAACGGTTTTCATTCATATGCTAGTACCACAAAACAGTCTTAAGAAAAACACATTGGGACTCCTTATGAGTATGGTGGTATGTCAGTGGTAAATCTGCCGATCTGCCACCAAACTATAATACCGTTACTGCCACTTAGTCCAGCAGTATTACTGCTGTATTACAAGTGGTGGTTGCAGTGTTAGTCAAAACTGTTCTCCCATCATTTTTGCGGTTAGTTTGTCTCACTATGTGAGAGAGGGTATGCCCAGACGTGGGTCCCGTGCTCGCTACACCTCACTGAGGAGGCCCAGCCAGGCCAAAACATATCTGGGGTTGCTTGTGTTTCCGTGCAGAGGGGACCTGGCCTAGCAGTTCAGGTTGGGCTGCTAGCATTGGTGGCAGGACATGACTGATTTGCATATGGCTGGATCCCTTTTTTGCAATGCCGCGCACACAGGCTAAAAAATAAAGGGTGGTGTGGAAGGTTGCCGGAGCAATGCCAGTGGTTCAGATTCATTCAAAACCTTCCATCACTTTTGTGGTTATAGGCAGTGTTATTCCCCATTAATTTTCAGTCCATAGACGGATTTTGGCAGAATTACCACAGCGGTAATTCTGCCACAATTTGGTGGATTTACCTCCAGCTCATAGCTGTAAGTAATGATTTCATTTAGGGCTTCCTGAACCCACTCCATCTCAACACGGAAACATTTCCTGAATCCTTTTATCTCTCATCAGTAAGGCAAATGAATCTTTTGTCCCAGTCAAAAGGACTATGCAAATTATGAGTTCACCGACCTGCTTGTAACCATTGGAAAAAAGTCATGCACAAATCTGCCTGTTCTAAATCTAAAAACGTCCATTAAGGCAGAACTCAAAACTGCTTGCAAAGCCCCAGAAAACGATAAAATCGTTACAGAATTGTCATGTCAGGGAAATGAAGGAGGAGTTGTTTCTTCTTTTTAAAGACCACCTCAATTATCTGCAGTGTTTCACTCAGCCTCCGTTACACAGAATTTCTCTTCCCTTTAAACTGTCCGTGCCTCAATTTGCCTGCTTACCTGCAGATGAATCCTAGATTATCCTGTCGCTTCAAACCTCTGACCTTCCAAAGACTCTCGTAACCCCTAGCTATATGAAAATGCCACATCCCCCGCTGGCACCTTTTTGACTTATCGCTGACTTCATGAATTGCCAACATCATGGAAAAATATCCCTCTGCACCATGTCCACATTGAAAAAGCATGCCATCTTAGACTACTGCTAATAAGGCCTACGTTCCTTTCTGGAACAAAGTTTGCACTCGTCAATGTATGGGATGATCTCAAAATTGCTGATGGATCCCTTGCCATGTTCATGACCATGTTAACCTCTTTGCCACTTTCAGTATGCTGGACCATCGAAGTCATGACTCCGGCGAGGCCATGAGCGTCCTGGCTTTCATGTCTCTGGGCAGGCAAACGCTGGACCGCACCCAGTGTCTTTCAGATGGTGACCATGAAACAATGGATGTGACCTGCCATCTCCAAGATGGTGCCCGGGACTGCATGATGCTGTTTCTGTGTTCCTCCACTTTTACGAGTCAGAAGGGTCAGATGTTGCATTGCAATTTAAGGTTTCTAATCAGGCGTCACACACTGGACCAGGACTCTTGCCCTTAGCATAGGATGTAGCGCTCAATTAGAATACTTTTTCTTTATGTCCTAGAATTCAGATTGAGCTGGCACCCAACCCGTCTCACACCCCCTTTTACAAATACCCTGGGTCACAATGGACCATGAACCAGGCCGTTGGGTGGTAATACAATATTTATTTATTTTAAATTCAAAGAAAAACACACAATTTTAATATTGGGCAGAAATCACCAATGGGGTGATCAATTACAATGTAAACTGATGAAATACACTTGGTTGACCTTCTACTAGAACATATACGAAGCACAGATGAATAGCACCTGAGTTAAGATTACCCCTGCAATGCTCCCTCAAACCCCAATTAATCGAAGTTTGAGTGGATAGAAAGGAGCAGCAAGGAGTCTGGGATATTAGGCAGCAAACAGAAATAAAACCTGACCTTCCCCCCCATGAAATGAGAGGCAAAATCGGATTCCAAAACCTTTGCATTTGCCTCAATAACACTCGGAATTGGTAAATGATGAATTTAAATGTGTGGTTGAATAAATAGGGTAAATATTATCACAGTTTCAGGGATATAATAACACTACCAACTACAAAGCAAGGTACCAACAATGGGTATAATTCAAAAATCAACTTTGAAGTGACAACACAGTGCAGCCAGAATCACACGCACATAATTTGCATTTGCTAAATTAGACGGGTTTAAATGTCAAAAACGGGTGAAATAGACAGAATCGGAATGCAGTTTTTAGGCTGGGTGATAGATGCACATCACAGGGATAATAGGAAAGCTAAAGAGTGCCTCTAGCTGGAAAACCGGATGAGATTTTCAAGGTGAAGGGAAATTCGGTTTTAAAAATAAAAGCAGTTAAAAGAGAAAAACGGTTTAAAGGAAAGGACAAGTTTTACTTAAACTAGATTTAGTGGCTAGATTGTTAGAAAGACCCGGTACGCTCCAAGGTTAATCTGCAAGGTTAACCTTTTCGCCCCGCGTCCAGCTCTGTGGGAATTAAATTATTCAAAATATGACTGGGGACTTATGCAAGACAGAAATGAATGGAAGAATTGCGTTAACACTAGAAAATCAAGGAACAATACACAGAGGATTCAGACTATCTTCAACAAGTTATCAGGATATGGATGGGATTACTTGGCAGGTGGAACAAAGACAAGGTATCAAGTTGGGGTAGGCTATGTGTTGCTATGGGATGGGGTAATACAATCCGCGCTTGAGTTTGGGATTTTGTGCCATCCATCCGAGTTTCTGGACAGCAAGGCAATATCTGGTCACAGGGATGGGCTCTCCTAACAGAAAACCGCTGGGCAAATGTCTGATCACGGCACAGCGGCATGCAGGTAGTGGGGCAAAAAGCCGGTCTGGTCACAGGATACTCTCAAAGAGGGTACCACAGCTTTTCCGTCTTCTCCCTGAGTTAGTGGGATTTTGTTATGGGGTTTAGTTCTAAAGGGTGGTTCTGCCTGGATAGGAGGGCCTGGATCAACTATGCCTTTTCTAGCAGAGAAGTCTGGAATCTGCAGGGTGAATCTGGAATGTCTGTATACGCAGGATACACAGGAGCTGGAAAATTCAGAACAGTGTGTCCTTTGTCTCTGTGAGCGCCTCTTTTTGTAAGGCGGATGACATCACAGAATTATACGGTGGGGCAGGCTTAGGCAGGACATGCCTCTAACAACTGGATTGGTCAGGGGTGATTGTTACCGCCTTGCTGTCAGCCGGATGGGTTTCAGGGGCATGACATCAGATTTGATGTGTGCTTTACAATGTATAGTATCATCCCACAGTTACTTTTGCTAAAACCAGTTATGGCACAAACATGCACCTTTTTACAGTTTTGGCACTTTTGAAACTTACATAGGCAGATTATATATTTCACCCAGAGCATGGCAGTTTAACTCCCAAGTTTGTAGGACTTTGTTTTGTCCTCCTAATAATTTTTTGTCATTTTCAGTGAGAAATATTTTACCTAAAATTCTATAACTTTATATATGTGTACATATTATCATAAGGCATGTTAGTATTGAATTTCATAGTGGCACCATATACAATTTCCTCAGAATATCCAATTTCGGCCATTTCCATCCCCAATGTGCTAGTGAAGGCTACCACATCTTAATTTAAACCCACAAAAATTGCATCTAAACTGTAAAACCCTTGCATTGCTGCGTTGTCCAATAGCAGAAGTAAGAGTCTTAAAGTTTATTAATTAAAATAGTCTTTTGAGCCAGATGGCCAGCATTGTCTCCCAAATAAGGGCATAGCTTCCAAGGCTGCTCGCAAGTTGGCTTTGAAGCCCCCCAGTTGAAGTGGAGGGGAGGTGTTATTTGCAATTTCACACCGAAGTGTCCTGGAATCTATTGTAGCAGGCTCAAGCCCAGACACAAAGTCTGACGAACGTGTGATATGCTTCCTCTTGGTTCATTCAGAGTTTCCATGGGGGTGGCCCCCTTTTGAGGGAAGCCAACTCCTGTTCCCAGCAAACAAATGTCCTTTGAAGCCAAGCAGGAAAACCTGTTTTGCTGGTTCCCCAGTACAGCAAATTCATTTTTTCTTTTTCTGAATCAGTAGCAGGTTTGTTGAAATAAAACATCCCATATATGTTTTCAAGCAACCCCCCCTTACATTTCTAGACAAGGACAGGGCATTATTCAACATTACACTTTTAAACCGACATTTTTCTTGTTTGCAAAAAGCAACCATTTTTACACATGGTTAATTGTGCTGGGATGTCACTTTCAAATGCAGCCTTCTTACATCCATTTTCTGAATCTTTCCAAAGCCCCAGTCATTTTTCTAATGCACCAGCATCTGTCCAAATAAAGATCCCTTGAAACTGACATATGCACAGATATAGGGTGTCTTTAGTTTATCTGGGATATTTTGTAGCAAAAAGTAAAGCATCACGGCTGGGAGTAAAGTTGTTTGTGATTTCACAGATTTCTCCTGACACAGCCTGTCGTTCAGTGAGAAATGCTATCTTTAGCTGAAGCACAACCTGAATATGGCTGGGCATAGCTGGGTCTCACTGGATCAGGACTGTGTATTGTTGAACAGATGAAAAAGGGCATCAGGGTGGCATCATTTTAAATGTAAAATATTTCCTTTTTCAATGAGAAATTCTGAGCTAGCAGCAAAGCAGCGCTGCTTTTCAACTCTCTTCTTTGGTGCACATCAGGAAACAGACTGGGAGCCCTTCTTCGTGTGTTCCCAGTTCCATCTTGCCCCATATGTGCTTGGCAAAGACAGCACAGCCATTATTTTGGTGACTGCAAAATGCAGTTGTAAGGCAAGGCGATAGTGCTCTACAGTGCCAGCACAGCCATTTTGCTGGTAACTGCTGAAGTGCAGATTGGTGATGGAGGGGAATTCTGCTGGGTGGGTAAATGTACACCACAAATTGCAGGCATTGCTGATCCTGAGGGAAGTTCCCTTCTGAGTCCCTATCCTTGTCTGTTTCCCTTCTCTTCTTTGCTAACACCCCTTTTATGCTACATTGTTCCCTACCATTCCATTGTCCATATCTATGGTTGCCCACTGCTGACTTTTGGAATTGATCCTTGTTGTTCCAGTCAATTCGTTCATAGTTCTCTCTCCAAGCAATGTTGAAGCATTACCCAGGACTAGTGGCTCCAAGTGTATTTTCAGTTTCACTAGTCAGAGGTTTTGTCCCCACCCCCAAAATTCCTTGGATGTCCCCTGGAACAGTCTTGGAGCTGTCACCATGGTGGCTTCTGGAAGAGAAGGGCAGTTTCTGCTTGAACCTCACTCCCTGACTGTATTCAGGGAAGGTTGCTGACAGATTGTGGTGCCACCTGCAACAATAACATAAAATGAAGTCAAAACAGAGTTTGCTGAAGATGGCAAAGCATGATCTACAGAAGTACATGCCCTACACCTGGAAAAGGCTATGCTGCGATGGGCCTTTTCTTCACTGAAAGCTTGGGCCTCTGAACCATTGTTAACAAGTATAATGAATGAAAAAATTTGATGGCAACCCTAAGAAGCTGTCCGAATTCCTAGACTCATGCATCATACAGTTCACCTTCAAACCCTTGTTCTACTAAGGTGGGGTTTCTCATTTCGCATATGAAAGGAAATGCTTTGGGCCACTTCCCTGGTCACCTCCAGTGACCCGTTACTAGATAATTAACTGATTTGGACGGTGTTAAAAAACATGTATATTAGACCGGAGCTTGCATCTCGGGAGTACGTTTTGGATCTTGCGTAGATGATTTCAGTTACACCACTCGCTTTAAACCACTCACCAGGTTGAGTTGGCCCTAAAATGCAAATGCTTACATTAATCTGTGTTGGAAAGGTCTTTGCGATGAGAAAATATTTGACTAGAGTACCACATACTGCCTCTTCTAAAGCCTTGATAACTATGGTACTACAACTAGAATATCGATTGCTGGAACATTGAGCCAAACTAAGAAAGACCAAGATGGGACATCTCTGTATGGGATTATCCATGCTTCAAAGCTCCTTGAAGGACAAACTAACTAATGCAGATAAGATGAGAAAGGTTTGGGACTTCAAGGTGACAGCCTTGCAGATGATGCAACAGGATTTGAAGATGATACAGGCTCGCAGCAGGTACCAACGCGGTTTGATGTGGTCGAATTTGGGGAGTCCTTTGAGTCGTGCAGCAGCATGCAGACACATTGATTACAGGGATACCATGGTAGTCGCTGGAAGACCTTCCAAAAGGGCCATCTAGGTGGGGGAGGGCTGAGTCTTGAACAGCAGATCTGAAGTTGTTTCCTGGGATGAAGGGCTTGGTTTCTCACAGGAGAGAATCTGTGCATCCGAAGGCCATTCAGGAGTGTCACTTAACTGTTTAACTTCTGCCACAAGCGTAGTATGAGAGGCACCTTCCAAGTCCCCAGGTGCAGAACCAAGAAAGGCTTGGTAGAAGGAAGAATGTTCCGCCGTTAGGAAAGACCATACTCTGTCCACCATGCTCTGTCAACAATTTCTGACCCCAGCAAACTGCCTTACCTTGGCCAGGGCCCTAGTTTTATCAAAATTGGTTTACTGCAATGTATTACTACTAGGCACATCCAATACCAACCTCTCCAAAATGCAACTAATGCAAAACAAAGCCTAAGAGCAGCCTTAGGAATAAAAAAATCGGACCACATTTCTAAGACAAGGAAGGACGCTCGCTGGCTTCCCATCAAAGCAAGAATTATCTTTAAAACACTATACATTGCACACAAATGTCTTACCAAAAATGGCCCAACTTACCTTAACACTCTACACCTATAAGAATACACTAGATCACTAAGATCCAATGACAACCTCCTACTGGCACCCCCTTGTTACAAAACTACTAGAGCGGGAGGCAGCGGCTTCCCTGTTCTAGCCCCTAAACGCTGGAATACCCTCCCCATTAATATCAAAAAAAGAATCTTCCTTCCCTGGTTACATAAAATTGCTAAAAACCTGCTTATTTAAGCAATATTGGCACTATGGGACATGCCACAGCGCAAGTGTAACACACCAGTGTAAACTGTAAATATTGTTTATCCTGTTGTACTAGCTCGCCATCTATGCTTAATTTTTGTTGTACTCTGTAACAATGTATGACTAATTCCTAAATTGTCTTGTAACCACGCCGTGATAACCGAGGGTCTGGGCGTGTAACAAATAAAATAAATAAATAAATAAATAGTCGGCAGTAAAAAAAGAGGTTCTACAGCCCTAGGATCTCCTTTAGTTCAAAACGAAAGGAGAACTCCAAACTATATCTGGGTATCAAGGGTGTATACTGAACATGAAAAGAAAGATGCTCTTGGGTGAAATAAAATCAGAAACATCCCATATATAAAGAAACTGACAATCAAGGTCAGAATAGAAGCAGATACAAAAGGCTCACGGACGGTAGCTAGTCACTGATTGGTTTAATAATATAGATCAAAGAACACATATCAAACAATTGCACAAAGAATACATCTGCATACACCAATGTGTGACTGAATACCACCACAAGATACAATATGTATAAAACAGAAATCTGACCCTGTTTAGGAAACATAAATCAAAAAATGCAGTTAAATGCCTACCATATAAAGTCTTTCATAAAAGCCTCCTTCCTCAGTGTTTTCCAAGCAGAAGGTGACTTCAAAGTGAGGCTGTACTTCGTTCCAAAGATTGTGTCCGATCTCCTTAGGACACCCATCTTCCCTTCCAAGATGGAGGAATGATTCCTTTGGCTGACCTCGGTGCAGGCCCGCAGCTGCCAATTCTCTAGGATGAGGGATGTTGGGAGAGAGTGGGTTATGCTGGTGCTTCTGCTGGCAGCGCTGTGACTAAACAGATACTGTGAAGGTGGATTATCCTCTGCATCTCAGGATGCTACGACCTGACTGGGAAGGATGTGCCTGATGGTCTCAGGGGTACATTCACTCAGAGGCCTGGCTGCTTCCTCCTTTGCGGGGCAGAGATGACTCTTCGTCAGGTGGATATTTGGGCTTTGCTATACACTTTCCCCAAGCATAACTGCCTGGAATCGGGTGCTTGCTTTGGCCAGAAATCGTCCAAAGATTTCTATTGTAGGTGACATCTTGTTACTCTTCTTCCGCCAGATTTGTGAGCTGCTATGGGAGTCTATCAAAGATGAGGAATCTTTGGGAGGAAGGAATCCAGTAGAAGAGCAAATTACTTAACTCTCTGCAATCTTTCTGAAGGATGTTTCTCCTGGAGGTTCCTCATCGCCCTCCCAACTTGACCTTCATGGTGGGTAGCATGTAAATCGATCCTGTTGTGTGGTTCCTCAGCTGCTGAGTGTTGGGGAAAGGGATGGGACTCAGGTTGTGGGGCATAGTGGCTCCACATATACTGGCTCTGCCATCCCATGTGGCATGGGGTGCACAACTGAGCCGCACCCGGTTGTGGTGAAATGATTAATGAAGTCAGCTTGCACCTGAGATAAAATATCAACGATGTGCAATCTGTGGGAGGAACATCCATCAGAAAGAACGTTACTGAGAGGTAAGTAATGTGTTCTTTTCCTACCTGGATAGAAGTTATGTGCATCTCTTTCTTGGGTTTCCAAACCCTTGATAACTGCTTCTTGGCTACCACCATCTCTACAGACACCAGGAGTAGGGCCAATTTCTAATGAGTGTTAAATACCTTATGTCAGATATCTGGCCAAGTGAATACCCACCACCAAGTTGATCCTGTGCAGCCCAGTTCCCATCAACTCTATCACAAACCATGTGTCTTGGAGTCTTGGACTACCTCTCGCAATCGCAGCCCCAGTAGGGATTTGTCAGAGGCCCGTGTTCTGCCTCCTTTCAGGAGTCCACTATTAGTGTAAAAGAAGGTTTTGCTGGGTAAGTCTCAATTCTGTGCAACTAGTCTGTACCCTAGCACGCCCTCCTCGCAGGTATATCATATTTCAGATCTGCTGCCCACTTCTTACAAAGCCAGTCCCACATATCTGCATATACTTTTTCCCTGGGCATGATATTAAGAAAAATAGCAACCGTCTTCGGAGGGGACTCTCAGATCGTTTACACAGTTCATGTTTCTTCCTAGGTCAGTCAGTTATTTCTCCAGCCTGTGGACCAGTAAATCCTTCTAGAGAGCATATTTAGTCATATCTTGCCAACCCAAATTTTCTTCAAGTGAATTGCAACAGCCCCAACTGGCTATCCCTAATAGAGGGGAGAACATCTATTGCAGATGACTAGACGAGTTAGCAGCAATGTGAAAACAAATTGGGGCACTTCAACTACAATGAGAAACTGGCACACAAGCTTTAATAGAAAAACATTTCAAGAAGGAACATTTGCTTATCTGGCCTTCTGTGTCGGTCAACGTAACCTGACTGAATTATTCCAGAAATGCCTAGCTAATCTATTTTTTTTTTTTTTTTAAAAGTGTAGTGTTTTAGTTTAAATTTAAACTTTTATCACACTTTCCGTTTCATTTCAATTCATCTCTTTTCCTTTCGTTTCGTCGTGACTGTCTTTACGTCCATCGCCTCCTAAGGTATGTTTGTTTATTCACTTGGTGTGTCCAGATGTTTGCGTGTTTTCCTCTGCTAGTTCGTCGTCTTTTTCTTTGAGGATTTTATCCAAAAAGTTTATACCCGCACATGAGAATCTGGGATTGTGTCCTTGAATAAAATAGTCCCATCGTTCCTCATCGTTGCATTGGGTTATTTTTGACATATACCTTGATGATAAACGCTTTCTGTCCTTTGAAACGGCAGTGCAGTTCATCATGAGATGCATCGGTGTCTCTAGTTGCCACTCTTTTTGACAGAACCTGCAGCGCCATTCATTAATGCCTCTTCCTCCAGTTCTGTTTTTATATTCATTTGTTGGGTAGACTCCCAACCGGATTTTTAGTAATGTCGCTCTATGTACGCTAGACCTCCACCGAAGCTTGAAGGAGCCCACAACTCATTGGGCCCGAAACCCCATCTAGGGCAACAACCCTAGATGGGGTTTCGGTGAATTTTCTAATGTTCATGGTGAATTTTGTAAGGTTCCCTGTGAAGGAAAGCAAGGGACACCCGACTTGAGGATCATATTTGCTTCTCCACAAAATACTTGATCAGATCCCCATAGATTATCCATGAAAGAAAAGAAAATGGGGGAAAAACCTAAAATACTCTACCAAGCGATCTTCAAAGATATACCTAAAGCCCAAGTTTGCTCATTTTACTGAACGTGGATGATCAGAGGCTTTATTGACAGATCTACATCCCGAACCCTGGGATGAGGCTGGCCCACTGCCTGGTGCTTCCTCTTGATCTAGGTGATGGAAAGGAAAATGATCCTGCAAACGGGTGGTGGTAAATTCCTGGGTCTACATACAATATTCTTAATTTGGGAGTAACGGTGCTGCTTAGGTAATGTAATTGGCCTTTTCATTTAACCAGCACATACCTAGTCCTTTGTCAAGTGCCCAAAACCAAAGGTCTGCAGCTGTTCCCACCAGGGGAAGAACTGTAGTCTGCACAAATATAATTTTATGTATTGCTCATTGTACGTCTTCAACTGAATAGCGTTCAGTGGTTGGTTTTTGCTTGTTGGAACTCCTGCATGTACCCTGACTGTATACTGTCTCTGTCCTCTGTATAGGTCTTCTGACGCTTATCGATGGCTCCCCTGGGGTCCCACGCAACGAAGGGCTGTTTGAAAATAACCAATTGCTGAAGCGGGAAAAGTGTCAAGCGACCATCGAGAGGGCGCAAAGTGCCTCAAAATCTGCCTGCAGTCTGACCGCGTAGCCACAAACGGCAAAGGACTTAATTGCGCGCACAGTTCATGCCTCATCCCTTAACCAGTCCATTCTTCTCGCTGCTTGCTGGTTTAAGCAGTTAAGTGGGATGTTTATACTGGTCTTTTTTTATTAATTTTTATTTTGGTATTTTATTAAAGAAGCAAAACCCTATGGGTTGCTATTTACCCCATCCACCCAGCACCAGAATGTCGCCACCCCTCTCACTGCAGTGGTCATGAAACAGACTTCAGCGTTGCCCCTGCTGTATACCAATGCTCTTTGTTTTTGCCACTGCTTCTCCAAGTGAATTATGTCTTCTGCTGCTTTGTAAATAATATAATCTGTTCATCACAAAAGTTCATCCTAACATTCACATGTACATATATTGCATTCATTTACCACCGGATAACCTATTTGTTGACTAACCTAAACGAATATATCCTATTTATAGAAATGTTGCACTGTAGCTGGTCCTATACCTTTTGCACTTTAGCAAGACAAAGGCCCCCATTTGAGTTTGGCAATAATGATAAAAACATGCAGGATTTCAAATACTGCCTATTTTACCACCCACCAGGTTTATGGGTTTGGAGGTATTTGTTTTACCTCTGGAGGGTATTCCTCTGGAATACCAGATATGGGAAATAAAACTGAATTATGAGGTGTAATCGTTTTAAAAAACCTTCAATGTTTACTTCTGTCCAACAGGTACAGATGCAAGTTCTAAAGTCCCCTAATGTTTTGGTTCCTGTAGTGAAGAAAGCACAAGTGTATCTCTTTACTACAAGACAAAATGTCTGCCTGGTGACACCAAAACGGGGTGAAAGTGAAGAGTGGTCCTCTCTGACGCTGGCCCCATTGCCCCCTTTGCAATATAAACCTGAAAGGGGTTGAAAATGTTTCTGCATTATTGTAAATTGTAAATACAGCATGCAGCATTTGTTTAAAGTGGCCTCTGTTACTGAAAACTTCCAGATTGCTTGAAATCGGGCAGATTTGAAGAATGAACACACATTTGTCAATTTCATAATGATGGCCAAAGGCTTCCGGGATTGTACTTGCTAGAGTGGCATATTCCGTTGTGCTAGATTTCATTTTTGCTTCAGGTCTGCAGGTGCAGCAGAGGGCTGTTGCTAGGACTGTTATTCTGATCTCTCTCAAATACCCGAGATGCTTCTCTTGAATGCCGCCAAGGACAGCTCCACTGACTCGCGCTAACACCCAGCCCCCTCTGGCAGACGGTGTGGTGAACAAACCGTAATTTGTAAAGCATCCACATTCCAAGCTATATTTGAAAAGGTGTCTCTCACTTGTGTTTGTGGTGTTTGTGGTGTGTGTGTGTGTGTGTGTGTGTGTGTGTGTGTGTGTGTGTGTGTGTGTGTGTGTGTGTGTTACACGGTCTTGCAATGCGTGTCTGTCTTCTGCCAACATACCCAGCATTGCGACTCTACACTTGCTGGTAAGGTGTGCATACTTGAAATGTTTCTGCTTTTCTTTTCAGGATGCCTTTTTGCCTTTTTTATAGTGTGGATGTAGAGTAAGCTTATTGCGTTTTCTCTGCATTCCAAATTGTATTTATTTTAATATTTGTTTGATTTTAGATGACCGATGGCTGCTTCTGAACACGATATTGCGAATACAAAGAAGTTTCATAGGCAGCCCACCTAGCAGGATTCATGGACAGCAGCCTGTCTGCACATGAAGGCCAATGTGTTTAATAGAAAAATTAACCAAATGATGGTCTCTTCAGGCTGCTGGTCTGGTGGTCTTCCACATAACTTAATTAACTAAATTCTATGATGCACGTACCACCAGCCATTTTGGCCATCTTTGATGCTACCTACCGTTCCTCAGTTGGAAGCAGTGACCATGTAGTTACAGAAATGTGTGTGCCTTTTACAGTCACATATTCTCTTAAACTTGAACACTGTAGGGTACCTAGAAAGTAGTTATTCTTAGCCTGTGTCTGCTCCTATGGGCCTCCAAGGGCAAGAGTTCAATTGGCAAAAGTGCCGTGGGAGAAAAAACATGGGAACAAAGTGAATATTGTGAGGGGAAATGCAAGTGTTGGGCCACCAGAGGGAGGGCAGCAATAAAGAGTAAAGGCCACTTGAGGAAAGTTATAATGAGAGAACAGAAATACTTCACAGAAACGGCAGGTCTTTTAGAAGGTTGGATGGCAGGGATTTGAGTATCTGTCTACCGTTGGGCCTCAACATATGTAAAAGAACAGAGGAAGCTCTACATTTTTTGGGGAAAAGATAGCCATGGTTTATAAGGATGTGGGAAGTCTAGTGACCATAATCTTCTAAATTGTGTACCTTTTTCAAAAACGTTCATGCGATTTAAATAGCAATTTTGTATTTGGCTTATGTATAGCGCAAAGCTAGCTGGGAAGCAACAGAGTTTCGATTACAGAAACTACTTATTTCAATATTGGTGATGCACGAAGCAAATATTTCTGGTCGGGTGCTCATGAGTGGTGAAAATGGAAAAGAACCCTGTTCTGATGCTGCAGTAATAAAATGATACAGAGGCTTATTTGTGGAACTGCAACATATACAATATGGAAATGTATTCTTTTTGTAAAAAGCTATTGCAGATCTCTGATAAATGCATAACCAGTTAGCGGAAGTAGGAAAGGCAAATGAAAAATGTTTCTGGTGTGTTAAGATTGAGTGGTGAATGGCCCATAAATTACTATATGCAATAGCTAGGAAGTCAAGTTAGAGCCTTCGCATGAGCTAATATGACCTACTCACCACACTATCCGTGATTACATACCATACATTTCCCCCTGACGTGGAAGCAATAGTTTTGTAGCAAACAATCACTGGGGAAGGTGACATAGGTGACATCATAACACGGAAGGAAGTCCTTGTAGATCACATGACCATCCTTGTTCCCGTCTGTGATGTCACAATGCACTTATAATTGAACAACCAGCCTGCACAAATTGCATCGCACACCTTTTAATAAAAGACTTAAGTGTATCGCTGATCAAAATGGTAATTAATTTTGCTACCTCTGTCTCATCGTATGACTAGTCCAGATTACTGTTTGTGTTGGCTTGAAACAGAAGAATGCATTCGATTTACTGTCTGGATTGTAAATATGTGCAGCGTTTGCCTCTCTAGCTTAGAGTATCTGTGCCTCACTGCCATTCACCAACACTAAATTTAACCCATGCATTCATACTGTGACTCTATGAAAATGGCTGTCACTGGGGTGTTTGACTCGTCACAGAGAATTCAAGTTTTCATTGTCCTTTATGTAAAAAATGATCAACGACTGTGCTGGCAAGTAATGATTGTCTTAACTACAACAACGATCTGTGTGCATACTGAAACTTGTGCCTTGCCTACATGCATTATCTCTGGATTGTACTAATGTTAGATAATAAAATATTCTAAAGAAACAAAACAACTTTTCAGCATGTTATTGCCACTAATTCCATCCATCACTTGAAATGTTTGTGAGCGTATCAGCACGCTGGATGACCTCCCATAATGATGTAGAAACGTGCATTATTTATCAATGTGGTTGAGCACTAATTGAGCCATCTATGAAGCTACCCACACAGATAATGAAGAAAAGACTTGGGCACAAGGGAAGGAATCCTCTTTTTGTCTAGTATGGCTTCTAAGGTTTGAATAAAACTAGTCTGTTTGATGGCCTACACAGAGGTGGAGAGGTGGCAGAGTGGATGTTAACGCGTGCAACACATTCAAGTCTGAGGCTACCCTCCTAGGTCTTGGGCCTCTCTCTTTTGAAACTGCAGATGTAAGACTTAACAGCGACATCAACTCTGTAGTGAAGACACCCTTTTCTTTTAAAACGAAGAATACACTCGCTGTCATTCATTTGTCTGCAACAGTGACCAATTGTTGTTGGGTCGAGAATCAACTCCAAGCATTAGCATGCGCATGCTCAGGGGGTAGTCAAGAGAACGCAATCCATGCAAAACGCTGCAATACATTTGGTTTCTAACCTGTCTAAACAAGAGCATTGACTTCCAGTTGAAAAGCATGTAACATTGAAGACCCTCTTTCACCTGCCTTTATGATTGTATCGGCTAGATAAGAAGCAATCTATTGCTTTATAATGCAACCATAGCACATTTCCTGCCTGGTGAGGAGAGGGTGCTTTAGGGCTTAGCACTTTTAGCCGGCAGAGTAGGAGGATGCTAGAATGGGGGGCACAGAAAGACACCCCTTCACCCCCTTTTTGTCATGGCTTACGTGGTGAGAATTAAGGGGCCAATTTTGTACTTCGTGTGGACCCTACTGGGCACAAGATTTAGGCCACACGAAGGTTCCGGTAGCCGGGGGGGCCCCAGTGGTTGTGGGAGTCAATGCAGAGACTTTCAGCAGTGAAACAGCGGCCGCATGCAGTCTGGGTTTTGTTGTGTACTAGAAGTCAGGCAGCCATAGAACCAGGGATGCCTGACTCAACAGGGGTTCAGCAGATGTAGGGTTGGGTCTGCAGACCTGCAAGTGTTGGAGAATGATGGGACCTTTCATGGAGGTGTAAGGTGGATCGAAGAAATAACAGCCAATCTGTGGACACTGAGGAAGGCTGGAACCCAGGGAGTGTGAATTTATTTAGAAGAGGAGGCACAAAGAGATGTGAAGAGCAGAAAAGTGATGCAAGAGCGGGGATAGAAATGGAGGGCATAAGAATGCAAAAAAGATGCAGATGAGAAAGAATAGACTAAGACTTGCAAGAGAGCAGAGGTGTGAAGAAGAAAATAACCTGCAAGAGAAAGAAGTGGAGCACAGACCGAGAGAGAATGATTAGGCCCTGCAGGAGAGTGGAAGAGTTGCAGAAAGAAGAGTAGGAGGAAGATGTGCAAAAGGTGAGGTGAAGAGTGGAGAAGTGGTGGAAGATGAGACCGTAGGGGGAAGAGAAGGTGGACTAGAAAGAAAGAAAGAAAGAAAGAAAGAAAGAAGCAAGGAGGACGACTCAAGAGACTGGGGAGAGGTTGTTATAGGAAACAAGAGGTAATACCATAATGGGGAACTGCGTGAAGAAAATTAAGGGCAAGGAGAAAAGGAGAAGCAAAAGAGAGAGTGAGCACTATAGAAGACCTAAGGAGGGAGAGAAAGGTCTATTGATGGAGGAAGACGAAAAAAGGACCAACACAGGAGAGAGAGAGAGGCTGAGTGGCATGCAGATGGAGAGGAGACGAAGGGAAAATGCTGGGGTTGAGAACAGAGAGAAGGGAGGTACAAAGTGAGGGAAAAGGAGGAAACTGGGTTCCTCAAAGACAGCTGGGACAACCAGAGATACCCCTGTTACAGGACCCCACCGCTTATGTGTACCCTGAGGGATCAGCGCATTTTGAGTGGGAGTAATCCCACCCTGGTTAATTGGGTGCCCCCCGCCCCCCCAAATAAGTATTCCCAAGGGAACAAACATGGCAAAACCGTGCAAACTTCAGCAAATGCACTCTTCTGGACTTGAGCTCTCCTACCGTTATGGGTATACCAAAACCTGAGTCTGGAGGAGGTGTAGACAGTGCACCTGGGGAAAACCCCCATTCCGCAGGAGGAACCACAGCCAGACTGCATAACAGACCCTGGGGAACGCCCCAAGGGAATTTCTGCGACATTAAGTACTGTGACACTATTGACTGGCCCAAGACAGTTGCCCCGATTTCAGAAGTATCTTGAACATGAATTATGGTCCTCCTGACGTGAAACTAAAGAAATTAAACCCTGCTCTATCATATTAATGTGATCAGCTACCTTGATCACTGTTTGTTTGAGATTGCCAACAAAATGTCTGCCAAAGTTAAGCATAGACCAGTTATCCCACCCCCTCCTCGATGAGCAAAAATAAATACTTGATGGTAACAGCACAAGTCGTGTCTCTAGTACTGGATGTTGAAATCTCGAGCCCGCTTGGAATGTTACCAGAAACTGATCACTGCATATATTAATAACTTTACTGGATGTGGTCATACTGCCCATATACGGTATACTACCCCTCAACAGAAAAACCTTTCCAGAATCTCCTTAAAGGGGGATTCTCAAAATCCAAGCACTGCAACTGATGCAGAGGACAGTGGCAGTGGCAAAGTAGTGCATGGGCATCAACAGAAATTAGCATTTTCAGAGCAGCTGCTCATTGTGCTGGTTGATGAGGTGGTGAATGGTGAATGAGACTGGTAGGTCACCTCATGGCCAAAACATCCACTCAGAACGGGCCCAGTTGTGGGACACAGTGCAGGACCGAGTGGTTGCAGTCACCACCCACACTCGAACCACAAAGGAGATGGAAAAAGGCAGGATGAGCTCAAGCAGCATGTGTGTTTGATGGTGACACAACATAATCAAGAATGCAGTGCCACAGGAGGGGGCACAGTGCAGGATCTAGTGATACCCCCGGAGAAGGCTATTACCATCCTGCAACACATTGGCTTGATGGTGATTGGAGATGCAGAGGTTGGTGTGGGATCTCAGTTTCCTATTGGTGACTACAAAATCAAACCACCATCTAGAATTGAAATAAAATACATAGTGCTTCAGGTGACATCATGTCATTGAGAAAGGCACATGTTACTGTCTTCTTACTCATCCAACCCAGGCTATCGATCACCTACCTGACTGTATTCATTCTCCTAGAAAATTCCACCAATCCTGCCCAGTTCCAGAATTAGCCGACAAAAATGCAGCTCCATGGATTCACGTCTCTGTTCTCACCCACTGCAAACTCTTTCATCTTTACAACAAACTGTGACATCTCATTCAAATTCACATCACTAAGAGGACTGAAACGACATGGTAGCAGCTCACACTCTTCCACAAAGCTGAGGCCTTCATCCTCGCTCTCCGTTTCAGGACAGTCATTCACACTCTGGTCATCTTTCAACTGGATAGTGGCCCAGCCCTACTCGCAGGAGTCCCAGTTACCGCCAATGCCCCTCCATAAGCTTTCCAGCACACTGCACCATGACTCCTCACAGGACTAAGAAAATTCTATTGCATCATCCCCCATCAGGAAGGAGTTGCACTGGCTACCCCTTCAAACGCGCATCATTTTGAGGACCGGCTGCATCACCTACAAAGCAGTCCCAACCAGAATACTACCCTACCTGACTGAGAAATTCACCATCTTCAGAGGATAGGACATCAGCAGAAGCCACAACATTGGCAGACTAGAAATAAAGAAATAACCAGCCTTTTCCTGCTGTACTCCCTGTCTGTGCAACAAGTTACCAACATAAATCAGACTGGACCCTCTATCCTACACTTCAGGAAAGACCTGAAAACAATCTTTCAAAGAACATCTTGCCAATGGCCGATCCCTCTATTCAACGTTACTGTTACACTCACCTGGTTCCCACAGGGGCGTCGATCCGACCCGGACAGCTGCGGTCTCCACCAACGTGATGCGTAGTGAAGAGATGACTGTCTGGACTGGCCCGCCTAATCTTGTCTGCTGGACTCGTGGAAGTATTATCCTGCAAGTGGAGAAAGGGATTTAGCCACCCGTGGACTTTAGTGATGGCCCCCCAACAGTTCTCGTTCTCCCCACTAATCACCTCCGATATCCCCTTTTGGTAATCTCACCTTATGTTTTTAAATGATGAGCTCTCCATCCTGCATGGCATGCAGGGGCGCGTAGGTACCAGTTACTTCACTGGGTTGAAGGTACTGGAGGAGTTCCGGTGGAATATTAACTCCAGTGTCTATAAAGTTCAAAGAGTTCAATATGTCCGATGTTCACTCTTGTTCCATTCCCTCGTTAGGTTGCAGCTGGGTCCAAAAGAATATTGCCTGGAGGCAGCTGATGGCGTTCAGGTAAGAGTCTGTATTACCAAACACTGTCCGGTAAAAGTTGCATGAGTTTAACTTGCTGTTTTCTCTCCCTTTATAGGTGCGGCATAGGAAGATGCGGCGAATCAAAGAATAATACCTCCGGTGGTAAAGCAGGTAAGCCTATGGTGGCAAAGAGATTGTCTTTGTTGGTTTTCTCGGCTCCCCTTGTTATTCCTTTTGTTCCCCCCTCCCCCGCGCCCCCCCGGTGCTGGATTTCGACAAAGAAAATGATGGAGGCAGTGCCGAGTCCAAAGATGCGGTGGACTGGTGTGTATAACGCGGCGCTTCTGCTGGCGAAGTGACGCGTGCTGAAATAATGTCCTTTCCAGGCTTGGACATGTGCTTGGAATCAGGTAAGGATTCAAATAATGTCCGTGATCTAACCTCTTCTCCTTTCTTTTTCTTTTGTCTAGGAGCTCCGGATTCGAGGTGGGCGTGGCAGAAGACTGGATGCTGACTTGCAGACACAGTGAGTGTCACGCTGCTGGATGCAGAATAACGCGAAGCATAGGCTGCTGTTCGGGCGTGGTTTAAATAGCCTGCAAAGAAGTTCCCCAGAACCACACCCGAGTGAAAAATAGTCCCTGTAATAAAATAGTCCCATCCAGGCCTCACGTTGGCTTGGGCTTATTTGCAGCATAGTCTGCATAAGGTAAGTAAAGTCTATGAGCCTGGCGCCAGGACTGGTTTCTATGATGGGGGGTAGGCATCATGACAGTTACTTCTCCCTCTCTTGAGCACCCCCTCATTTGTAGTCTGAGCAGTTCATGCTGGAGGCTTGGATATGGTTAACAAAGTTTCTTTCTCTGAATTTCGAAGGTTTGTTAAGTAGCATAACCATAACTTCCCTTTTAACACATTTATTGCGCCGAACATATTAATTACAGGGTCTGCGGTTGTCACCCTGTAGTTATGGTGAAGGTAGTTTTCCCATAGGAAGAACAGTTTTGGGTGACTTATACCTTTTTGGTGCCTTCAGATGAATTTGCAGAAAACCTTGCAAAAATATAGACCAGAATTAAGTTTGGTGTGGTTTCATCAGGGGGGCTGAGGAGGGTGGTGGGGGTGGGTTAGTTGTAAAAGGACCCCCAACTTTTCCAATCCTCCTAGACTTGAATGGGAAAAAACTAATGCTCACAGCTAAAGATTTTATTTGATCAACATTCTGGCACGGGTCAACATACAGACACAGCTCGGGAGGCGATAGCAGATGTTTTCCTCCAAGGGTTGCATCTTAAGATGCAACAGCAACTAAAGGGCATGTGTGGCCTAGCAGACTAAACCATTGGCAGAAATGGTGACTGTAGCAACTCACTTTGTAGACTACTGATGACAAGATAGAGAGTATGGAAACTAGGCATGTGGCAATTGCAGCTGCAGTGTGTTCAGGGTAGAAAAAGGGGGCCTGCCAGGGGGAATATGAGAGTTTGGGAGGGCCTAATGGAGAGAGGTGGCGAACACCTTGCAGGGTGCAACACTGAGCAGTGGTACTGCATGTTACTATTGCAAATAGGCGTTCACTGGAAGTTTGAATATCTCAACAGACCACAGCAAAGAAGTTTACCGCCACACCTTAATATTCCACCGTTTCCCAACCTGATGCACCAGCCTTTTCTCCACAAGATACTATGCCAACTACACCAAGGTAAGTCTTCTATAACAGCCTGGGAGAAAATAATTTTGTCATTCATCTTTTATTTCTTGCAGATCAAGAAGGTCCTCTTGTGCCATAGGACAATCTGTACCTTTTCAAGATACTGGATCAAGCTGATTGGCTCTATGGGCTTGATTTTCTGCTGCTCCTTTCTTCTTTACCTGTTAATGTTGGTATTTCTAATGAACCTGTGACCTAACATCACGTGAATAAACTTATACCTGTTTTTTTTGTTCCTTTATCAGCCAAACACTTTTTTGTAAAGTCCCTTTTCTCCCATCACCTTGCTGGGGCAAGATGTTGTGTGTAAATTAATCTGCACCACTGTACACTTGATAGAGATGTCCACTATGAAAACGCAGAAATTGTTAACACTATTTTACATGGACGGAGAACGCCGGCCACGCTGAGTAAGGTGGAAGAAGGAGGGGAGTGAAAAGGTGGGGCGGCTGTACAAGCACGTCACACAGGGCACGCAGCTGCAGGGGGCTTCGTGTGCCGTGGCCGCAGGGGGGCCGTACCAACGGAAGAAACAGAGGAAAAAGACTGTATACTTGTAATTGTTATACTTGGTTGTTTTACTTTTAGTGGACGGTCTAAAGTCCCCAATCTATGGGGCCAGGTAACGATGGCTGTGCCAAGGGGAGTTAAAAGCACAGTATAACAATGTCATATGGGTCAGGATCTGGAGAGTGGGGGAACACTCTGACTACCCCCCTCCAACATATTTGCAAAATGCTGTCACCCCACAGGGAAAAACTCATCAAATATAGCATAGAAGGGACTCAAGGAACAGACAACAAAATGACGACACCATGGCCGCCTAACGGCAGTTTTGAACCGTACGTCCAACACTCACTGCTGACACACATACACAATACGTACAAAGGGAAAAAGTTGGCACATCACGTGGAGGTGTTCAAGTTGTGGAGGATGTTCCAGGGATCCCGGCCAGGACCAACCAGAATGTTCACCGTGGAAGGGACGACAGAAGAGAAGGGGAGCGAAGAAACAAAGGAGGGGAATGAGATTAAGGAGGAAGAAGGAAATGGGGGAAAGGCGACCAGTAGCGCACAGTGCGCGGGAAGAGGCGGGAAGGGGGATGAAAGGTCTGGTAATGAAAATGAAGTAGAAGTAAAGAAGGAAGGGACAGAAGACATGACCCTAGCGAAGGTAGTGAAGAAGGAGGAAGGTGGGTTATATCCTGTGACGGAGCTACGAGAAGCAGCAAGGCAACAACTGACGGCAGCTGAGGGGTACTCAAACCTTGCGTACAGCCCTCCACCATATACTGCTACAGGTAGCTACCAGAGGGGGGAGGAGGTGACGAGCACGGTAGGACCGAGTTGCACGCAGGAGCGCACAAAGGGAGGGAAGAACAGCGAGGAACACATTTCGAACATAGGACAAGATGAATGGATAGCAGCGCAGGTGCTCTTAAAGCTGCGAGGGACATTAACAGGAGAAGAAAAAGACGTGGTGAGGAGAATGAATAAGGATGACGCAGGTAGCACTGGAATAGAGGGTGAGGAGAGCAACACAAGGGAAGGAGAGCTGTCACAAGAAGAGGAGATGTTGGAGGGATGAGTGGAGTGCACTGATTAAGCAGCTCGAGCAAGAGGCACGAGGAAGGAGAGGAAGGAAAGTAAGGATGAGTTAGAAAGAATGAAGGAGCGTACAGTAGAAAGGAAGAGGGAAGCAGAGAGGATGAAGGCAATAGCGGAAAGGGGATCCCGAGCAGCACAGCGCAACATGAAGAGAAGGGAGGAAGAGAAGGAAAAGGAAATGGAACTATGGAAGAAGAAAATACTCTCTAAAAGCACCAGGAAATATGAAGAAGGTAAAGTAATAGAAAGCATATTAGAAAGGGAGAAAGAGAAATGGGAAAGGAGGAGAGAGGAAGAAAGTATATTAGCGAAGGTAAGTAGTGAGGTGATGGAGGAATTGAAAAAGAAGAGAGGAAATAGGTGGTGAAATAGTGGAAAAGAAGGAAGAGGAGAGAAGAGAGAGGAAAGTGGAGAATGGGGTAAGAACATATGCACCTCAGGATGTGGAAGTGGCTACAACATCAGCACAAAGGGGAGTAACTGGTAGAGGAGAACAGGAAGGAACAGATTTAATAGACTTAAAAATGGTGACAATAAGGGGGGAAAAGGACAGATTGGGGGTTGTCGCTCCCGGATGAATTTTGCAGCGAAGAAGAAGCGAGCGTGGGGAGAGAAGGAAGAAGAGGAGGTAGGGAGCGCTTAGATACATTGTACATCACACGCGCTAACGGGGAATCACCATGGGCATGTAAGAAGAAGGAAGAATTGAAGAGAGTTGAGGAGCAGGTAAGAAAAGTGGCAGGAGGACCAACACGCGCAGTTACATCCACATCTTCATGCCCAACACGCCCACCCACACCGCGCCTGAACATACCATACATCGGCAGGCGCAGAGATCTCCCAGGACGCAGGCAGGAAGAACGGCCACGCACACCTGCAGTGAACCAAGAGAGTAATGTGAGAGGGGGGAGAATTAAGGAGAAGATACGACAAGCAGCAGTAATAAAGATATGGCAGCAGATTTACTTGACACAGAGGAAGAGGAGGAGTACACGGATTCCACCCCGCGACAACTAGGAGGACAGATGGGGTACAATTTAATGCCACTATTAGAGAGGGGAGGGGCTAGACCACAATATGTCCCTTGGAACCATGCTGATAAGGAGAATATAAAGTGCAGGCTCCCATCATTAAGCCGAGGAGCGGGGAAATGGATATACGAGATGGAAAAACACACCGCAGGACAGAAACTAGCAGTGGGAGATGTGAAGGGTTTATTAATATCAATATTAGGAGACGTGGCAGATGACATTTGGAAGAGGGCAGGATTCCCCGTAGTAACAATAACAAACACTTCACATGACGGGGCGCCATTTGCCAACTGCAGGCATGCATTATGGCAGGCCCTGAGGGTGCAGTACCCAGACACATCAGATATAGGAGCAATTATGTCACATAAGATGCGTGAGAATGAAGATCCTGTTGATTGGATCCAGGAGATTCAGGAGAAGTGGCGCTTGGAAACTAGAGTGGGACAAGACACCAGCAATTTTTTACCACATACTAGTACAAGGGCTTCCGGAGGCAGTATAAAGACAACTGAAGAAGATAGTGGGAATGGAAGCTAAGGCCTGGCCGGAAATACAACTAACAATAATACACCACTGTAGGATGTGGCAAGAAAAAAAGGAAGAAGATAGGAAAGCAGAAGAGGCCAAATTAGTGCAGAAAAAACAACTTAAGTATACCATAGAAGGAGCACTAATAACTACACCGACAATAATGGCATCAAACCCCACGCAAGTAGTGGCTGCACAAGATTCCACACAACAACAAATAGTACTATTACCACAACTTATAACACAACAGATGCCACCACCCCCACCATACACTGCTCCAACAGGAGGAGGATACATGCCACCGGGAAATGGATATTATAACAACCACAAGGGGAAGAGGCGGAATGATGAGAGGGAGAGGATATGGCCAACATGCACAACATCAAGGGGGAGGATTTCGAAGTCACTACCCCAATGAGCAACAAGGGTACCAAGACAATGTGGGGAGTTTCCCATGGCAGGCCAGGGAACCACCTGTATGTTGGGTTTGTGGAATGTTGGGACACATGTCATGCACATGTAGAATGAGACCCACCCCACCAGTATGGGGGGAACAGGGACCACAAGGGCCTATGAGGGAGCAGCAGGTTTACCAACAACTGCAGGGAACACAACACAGCAACACACAGCAGCAAGTATCACCACAACAACAGTTGCAGACATACACACCACCGCAGCAGCAGGTGGCAATAACACAACACCAAGTGCAACCAGTACAACAGCTCACTCAAATACAGGACCATAAATTGACACCCATTGATACACCGCTACAACAAACACAGTTGGGGAGGGCTACTATCTTGGGACACAACCCTTACACAGGAAGCGGTCAGTCACTGTACCCAAAATAGGACAGCCCACAGATGTCCTTGGTGTGTCCCATCCTGTCGATAACACCTAATAGTGCGGAGGAACCACGCATTCAGGTAGCGATAGGTGACAAAACATTTTCCTTCCTTGTTGACACTGAGGCAACTAGGTCTTGCATAAGGGAGGGTACATTTAAAATGTCAGGCGAGGCCATGCACACTCAAGGATTCTCTGGGGCTAGAGGGTTGGTTCCCTTTACTGATAACATCTCCTTATCCATAGGAGATTATGACATGTCTGTCCCACTCCTGTATTCAAAGGAGTCGCCAGTGAACATACTCGGAAGAGACATAATGAGCAGATTAAATATGACAATCTCCTTCACGGAGAACGGCATAATTTGCTCCACACCAGGAATAAACATGCTTACTGCACGACAAATACTGCAAGCTTACTGTGGCCAGACAGTAGCTCGAGCTGAGCCTGTGGATGGCGAGCTGTTCCAATATGGAACAGACATGGCATTTGCATGGATGCCAGGAATAGAAGGAAAGATTTGGAGGAGGCCAGCAACATATTTGTTCAGGCCTGAGACACCAGCTAGTGAACCAGAGGGGAAGGTGAGCATCGAGAGCATTATAGCAACTGCAGATTACATCACAGTACATGCCCAAGACAGGGAAGGGAGAGCATGGAGAGCAGTGATAGCACTGGCTGAGGGATTGAGGCTCACGCAGGTGTCTGACGAAGAGCTCTTTTCAGAAAACAAGGGAGAAGGACAGATGGTATTTATGACGAGTGTCGACATCTGGTTAAGAGTAACATACAAGCAAGTAGCACTGAAAATGGCTATGGCACTCGAGGCACCTGCATCTAACCCAGTACCATTTTACGAGGAAGACATGGCCAAGGTTCCAGCATCACTGTGGACCACCAGTCCCTATGATGTGGGCTGCATAAAGAGCATTGGAGGAGTACAAATAAAGTTGAAAAAGGGCGCAATACTAGCTAGAGTGAAGCAATACCCACTATCAAAAGAGGCAGATACGAAACAACAACAGCCCTGATAAACAATGGCATATAGGTACCATTAGAGTCAGCATGTAACACGGCTGTGTACCCAGTGCACAAGGCTAAAGGAGGGTCTTGGCGTTTCATCCAGGACCTCAGGCCCTTGAATTACATTGTAGAGGCAGAATACCCCATAGCAGCAAACCCAGCCACGATACTATGTGGAATACCAGCAGAGGCATCACAATTCACTGTGATTGACCTCACAAATGCCTTTTTCTCAATTCCTCTGACCTCACAAATGCCTTTTTCTCAATTCCTCTGCAACCAGATTCACAAGATTTGACAAGCTTCACATACAGAAATACAAAATGGAAACACACAAGGTTACCACAGGGGTACTGCGAGTTACCCTCAATATTCAACAGAGTAATACAGATGGATTTGGGAAAAATTGAAATTGAAAGCACAGTGCTGCAATATGTTGATGATATAATAATTTGCAGCACAACTGAGGAGAGGTGCAGGGAAGACTCAGTAAAAATGCTGACCGTGTTGGCTGAAAAGGGGTACAAGGTAGACCAGGAAAAGTTGCAGTACTGTCAGGAACAGGTATTATACATTGGCCAACTAATATCCCAGCACGGAAGAAACATTGCACCACAAAGAGCACAAGCCATAACCAACACACCACAAACTGTGAGGGAACTGCAGCAGTTCCTGGGCCTATGCAACTACTGTAGAGCATGGGTTTTCGACTACAGCTCGAAGCACTGAGAGAGGCACAAAAAGGGGACAAGAGATTGGGGTGGACAAGAGAAATGAAAGAGGCGTTTGATGAGTTGAAACACGCCATATCCACAGCTCCAGTACTAGCCACTCCAAATTACGAACATCAATTTTTCATTTTTTCACATTGCGACTCAGCAGTAATGAAAGCAGTATTGACTCAGAAAACTAGCATGGGACACAAGCAAATAGCCTTCTACAGCGGTCACCTGGACCCTGTCATGTTAGGACATTTCCCTTGCGAACAGGGTCTCGCCACAGCTGCATTTGCGATGGAGAAATCATCATCGATAACAATGGGGTGCCCCACCACATTATTTGTGGTGCATGCACTGTTTGCAATTCTGAACAAACCTAAGTCCACACTGACCACACAGAGGGCGTCAGGTTACGAGATTATCTTATCCAGACTCAAATTGACAATTGTCAGATGCAGTAACGTAAGCCCAGCCAGATTCATAGCGGAAGTTGTTGAGGAAGGTGATTATGCTCACAATTGCACACAGACTATTGAAATGTACTCCAGCACAAGGAAAGTGGAGGAGGATGCCTTTAAAGGGGGTGAGATATTGTACATTGATGGTTTGTCAACCATTGACCAAAGTGATGGGATAAGGAGAACTGGGGCAGCAGTAGTTAAAATGACGGAAGATTTGATGTACGTCCCAGTAAAATGCGTGCAATTACTGCAGCATTATTCGGCACAGGCAGCGGAATTGGTTGCGCTGATTTTGGCGCTGAAGGAAAGTGTTGACAAAAGAGTTACTATATACTCTTGACAGCGCATATGTCACATCAACAGTGCACTCTGGGTTGATAAAATGGCAGAGAAGGGGGTTTAGAAGAGCTGATGACACCCCAGTGCAACATGGCCTCTTGCTAGCAGAATTGATTGAAGTAATTAACGACCCCAAAGAGATAGCTTTGGTTAAATGTCCAGCACACACTAATGGAGATGACTATATCTCGAAAGGTAATGAAACAGCAGACGTACATGCCAAGCATGCTGCATATTTCAGTGAATTATGGACCCCCCCAGAATCAGGGAGGGGGAGGTCAATGGTAAGACAGATGATGATGAAGGAAGGGTACACTCATCTCCCTGCAACACAGATAATGGAATTGCAGGCAGCCGCACCAATGACAGAAAAAGAACTGTGGGTAAAGAGAGGTTGTACGATGTCCCCAACAGACGCGATATGGCGTCAAAATAATACTGGAAAAGTGGTCATGCTGTTGGCACTGTTGAACACCACCCTGGCCCAGCTCCATCATCCAGCACATACAGGAAAGGAAGTGATTGCAGCACGAATTAGGGAGGATTGGTTCTGCCCCGAGTTAAATTCTCATGTTACTAATTTCATCAGCAACTGCCTCACATGCCAACAGTTTATGGTCACATGCTGCAAGTGATAAAAGCCCGAAGGACCCTTCCTACACCTTCATATTGACTACGTTGATATGATCAATGTATGTCAAGGACATAGGTACATGATTGTAGTGGTATGTCCATTCTCCAGGTGGATCGAGGCCGGACCCTGCTCACACGCGGATGCGTTTAGAGCAGCTAAATTTCTAGTGAGAGAGGTCTTCCCCAGGTGGGGTGTTTGCGAACTGCTGCGGTCGGACAACAGCCCACACTTTGCTAATGAAATATTTGAGCACATCACATCTCTGCTGGGTATTAAACATAAATTTGCATGTGCATACCATCCGCAGGCCAACGGTCTCTGTGAACGCCTGAATGGCCTATTGAAAGAGGAAATTGCAAAAATTCAGCAGACAACTAAAAAGAGCTGGTTGTACTGCCTTCCGCTGGCTCTATTTGAGCTGAGGAACAGGCCAGGATCTGATCACCACCTCACTCCCCACGAGGTGGTGACAGGATGTCAAATGCGCCTTCCTTTAACGCCAACATCAAGAGCATTTACTGACCATGATAACACTGCAACTGTTCTTGGTGACGAAATGTATCTATGTGTCTTCCTTTATTACTAGTGTCGCCTTTGTATCTCAACAGCTCGAGCGCACGGGGGGCGGGTCGAAGAGTTCTCAACAAGAAGACACCAACGAGGAACAAGGGAAGGAAGGACTATGCACTATTGCGGAGAGCGATCATGTGCTCCTCCGCAACTTCAATAGAAAGTGGAATAGCCCACGCTTTACCGGGCCCCACTTGGTAGAGGAAGTGGCTCCCAGAGCAGTGAAGCTGCACAATAAGCGCTCCTGGAATTACCTACATGACGTGAAGCCCTACAAACCTCAGACCCGCCCTAGTGTTGATGACAGGGCCATTGCAAGACCAACAACATCAACAATGTCGGCTACAGAGAAAGATCCAGCAACCACCGCTAAGGACAATTGTGTCACTGCACCTGACCACTCCCCAGTCACAAACACTGCCATAGACGTTGGACACTTGCCCATAGCCCAATACATGGTCACGAGATCACAAAGTAAACAAACCTCTGCCCAAACCAGCCCTAGTTCCCCCTCCAAGGCCACCACCGATTGAAGGACATTGTACAACAAATTTGGATGTTACACACACACATATAAAACACTCGTATGTTTTTCTCTATTTTCTCTCGCACATGCAGGTACCGCATATCTTTTTATTGTTTAGAAAGTGTAGTAACTAACAGTGTGCTATGCCCAGGAGTAGATGCTGCCCGCAGATGATAACACCCCTGAGGCCCTACGACACCAATTTGTATATCATATAAGAAGGCCAAAGTACCTAAAAAGAAGAAGGGTACGCGTATATTACACCGCATTTGTTTTGGCCATAGAACAATCATTTCCCCATCTTCACGAGCACTTGCCGGCTCTAAGAGATAGGTCACTAAGATTAGCGTGGGAACAGCTCTTCGCCTGGGCACTGAACGATTACCTGATAGGGAGAGCTTAACTAACAAATACTAACAATAATAACGAGCACATTAAGGATTTTCAGGCGGGCACCTTTAACGTCGCAAGAATAAGCTGCCGGATTGCAGCGAGGTAAGAGCAAAATGCCAGTGAGACTAGCTCTTGTATAGGAGTATTGGTCATCACTGGTCTGTTGGCTGCCTCTGTATGGTAGAAAAGCTATGCTACCAATTTTGTGGCTGCACCCAGAACTAACATACCCCCTCCCACGGCTGCAACAGGTATGATATCAGGTGGTACTAGCAACCCTAAAGGTAAGGGAGGTAGAGTTAAACGCAGCACATATACTGACAATAAAGGTATCGATAATTACATAACAGATTCAGCACGTCTCAAACAACATGTGGTACCAGCACATGACCCAAATTGGTAAGCAGACAACGTAAGATAGCTGCTATGTGTGCTCATTGATCCCATACGCCATGAGCACATCGAAAACATTCGTTGCCACTGAAATACAGGAAAAAACAGTGCAATGTATAATATATCTGGCACTATTCCAAACGAGGGGACGATTCCAAGGAACGGTGGTTAGAATGCAATGGAAAACAAGGGACACGTACCCATACGAAAACAACTTCCTCAAGACATACTTGAACTACCATAAAAGCAGCTTACATGCTGAAGCATTCAGATACATGACGGATGGCCCCGATAAAGGAGAAATGAAGAAGGTAACGCTAGAATACCTGCCGTGTGATTGGTACGCCACTGAAGTTCCTGGTGTACAGGGATGCTGGGAGAGGCCACTGATAATAACTCGGAAAATATACATGAACAATGAATGGGAAATAGGAATGGTTGGGAGCAACATGATAACAAGAGAAAATATTACCACCATACAGGAGCACAACGACAGATGCTGGACGACGTGGGGTAAATATGTACCCATGCTGACGTGGATGGAGAAGGATGAATACCCAATAAGCATACTACCACTGACCGCACCCAAGCTATTCTACCAACACAAAGGAGATGTGGATGTGGGATACAACACCAACTGTGGAAGCGTATTAGAACTACCAGAGGGGGGTGCTGGAACGGCAGTTATAATGGACCACTATTGGGCCTGCGGGGATAAGGCATACCACACCTTGCCTCCGTTGTGGAATGGAATATGCACCATGGTACACATCAATGTACCATCACTGGTAGTGCCCCAAAAACATGTTAACATGGCCAATTTCCCCAAGATGGACGAAGGGAACAAGAGGAGGAAAAGGTCTGACAATCACAAGAAGGAGAGAAAAATAACAACAATAATATTCTACCAAGAATGAAAAGACAAGGAGAACCCCTGACAGGAAACTACCTGTAGGGAAGATTGGAAACAGCACTCACCTCCATCCCACCAGAACACAGATTATTCAGCAGGGCTGCAATGTTCTTCTCGTCAATAATACACCCAGGACTGCAAGCATATGCAAACGCAAAATGGCTTCAGATCACCCGATGGGAACTGATGAGGACGATTAATTCGACAGTAAATGGATTCAACGCCATAAAAGAAGAGCTGCGAGTGGTAAGAATGGTAGCACTACAAAACAGATATGTGCCGGATCTTCTCACGGCTATGGAAGGGGGACAATGTGCGAAAATTGGACAATCATGCTGCACATTTAGCCCTGCTAACGATGCAGATAATGGGACGCTTACTGAAGCAGTATCACAACTGGCCCAGATGCACTCCAAAATGATGGAAGAAAGCAAAGGGGTTAAGAAGGATACTAGTTGGTTTTCATTCATATGGTCATGGATGCCGTCATGGCTGTCAGATGGACTGAAGATTATAGTGGGATGCATAATATTAGCTGCAGCGGTGTTGATTGTAATAAGGTTCTGGAAAGCCAGGAAAGCGTGCACTACAGAAGAAATGATAGAAATGGTCGACATGCACCCCTTGATGCCAACTGATGACGACCAGCACACCGACATGATAATAAAAGAAAGAGGGAGACTGCGTAAACAGATCCTTACCAACCACTTAGACCCGCCATCTGTAAAATTGGAGAACCCGAGAAACCCGAGGAGCTATGTTGGAAGATGGAAGATGGGTATACTGCAAACCAGGCGGCAACTGTGTTTATATGTACTGGTCGTTCGAAGATCATGTCAACCACTGTGGACATTTGGCTGGAATAACTAAAGTATGGAGAGTAAAAGGAGATAAAGAAAAAGATATGTTTGTGGTCGACAAGTCGACCAGAGGGGGGACTGAAGTGGGAGAATGGGAAAACAAGCTCCCCCCAATCTCATCACGACCATGGCCTAGAGGATCACAGCCTAGGCACCCCCTACGGGACTGGTTCGTCTATCTACCAGATGACAAAATACCCTGGTTCAGGAATATAAGGGGATGCCCACCAGCCTGTCCGGCTCAGGCCGACACCTGCGGCATGGATGAACTCAACTGAGACTACAGCCACAAGTATCCACATCGTTAGAGATGCCATAACAACCTAGCCAACTGTCAAGAATACACGTGCCACCATGCACACTGGTCACTCACACACCAACCTACACGAAGAACATATCCAGTTCTATGACGTAGGTGACTGACACACCCACTGACGTGCATCGTTGTCATTTGTCACATAGGCCTTTTTATAGTAATGCAGAAACGCAAGCCGCTTGAAGAACTCGTGTATACGCTTGCTGACGCTTCTCCCACCACTCGACACCATCATGTATACCTAACACTGTTTGAGACGCCATGTCAAACTGCGATCTCCCGTACAATGGATTATGTATCGCCGCCCATGAACTAGGCCTGAGTAGGCCGCAAGTAAGAGCCCCACCATGAAAATCCTCTCCGAGTACAAGTGCTGATCATGCAGAACGAGCCCCAGCGAGAGCCCATAGCCAAGGCCACAATGTTGCAACTCGCATGCTACCAACCCGGTGCCAAGGTTACACCGGTAAAAAAAGCCAAGCCAACATAAACGGAATACAAATCTAATGTGCAGAATTCTGCTCCATCTACGGTCTCGACACACGTGACCAAGCCGATCTGACAAGGTGCCAGGCCCATAAGACAGAAAGTCGCCTGGGTCCCACGTCTGAGATACAGGTTGCAACAGCGAAGCGGCAAGATGGACACCTACGGCGATGGGAACGGCCTGCTCACAAGTCTATGAGCAACCCTGTACGTTGTCTGCATAAACACATAGTTGCACATTGTTGCTAATGACAGGTACACCGCGAGCTGGGAACGACGATGGTCCCAGGCTTGGGGGGTCGCGAGAGGACCAATCAGAACGCAGGGGGGGCTCATCACTGACGCCACTATCATTAGCCAATCACCAGGGGTCCTCTTGTAGCGATTTTCAAGTATCTAATAGTAGGGACAGCCCAAGTATACCACCTGACTCATCCTTAACCACTAATATCCTTCTCTATATGTATCCTATACTAACCCTACCACTCGGGGAACCAATCCGGAGTGGCAATAGGTTTTTGCTAACTTTCCCAGGTGACATAGGTAGCGCGTCATACTGCTGTAAAAAGGGCCTGCGAGCCCCACTAAGAGTGAGAGTCTGGACGGACACGTACGATCCAAGACCCATCCCTGCCGTTGTTATAATAAACAGCAGAACCACCTTGCTCCTTGTGTGTGTCTCATACTCCTTTTGGGAAACACGGGAGGAGTTGGGGCCTCCCAGCCCAGAGGTCTGCGGACAGCTCTGCCGACCCCGGGATAATCACCCCGACACCAGCAACCTCAAATGCTGAAATTCTCATCAAAGAGGGTATCCATTTATTGTCCCAAGTTCCCAGCTGCTTTTCATTGTATAATGATAAAGTAGGCCACATTCACAACAATACAGCCTGTTACAATCCTTCCAAACACTTACCAAGGGTCCTCCAGTACCCAATACCTCCCAAACAGAGGAAGAGATAGTGGCTGTCATTAACTCCTTGCTGCAATAAGGAATTATAGAGAACCTGCCCATGCAAAACTTCCATTCTACCTGTCAAGAAAGTCGGTAGACGCTGACAAATTCCAAGGATGATCACTGCTCCGGTAGGGGAGCACCATCCCATGAGGCCAGGGAGTAGAGGCTGCTACCCGATAGTCCCCCTGGGGGTGGTACTCAGTGGGAGGATCTCATGGGGGAGGGAATCTCTCTGTGGGGTCAGTGGCGACTATCTTGGGAGAACGTTGTATGAGTCCCCTCCATTTCTGTCCACGTTTTCCTCTTACCACACTTAGTCCTCTGTGGTTCCCCCACATGCCTATATATTTGTGTAGAGTAGAACATCATATCCACATAGGCCTTACTGAGAGGAGGAAGATTGAGGGCTACCTAGATGGTGTTCATACAAACACTGACATGAAGAACAGTCAAGGAGAAAAGAGCCTACTGTGGAACCAACATACTGCATTACAGTCAACAAGAGCAACAGCCAAAGATAACACAGGTAGTCCTACTTTCTATTTTATCAGATCCTCCTAGAGGCTCACTGCAGAGAACGGGAAACGCTGACTGAGGCTTGCCGAACACACGCAGTGTTCCCCTTTTTCCAGGCTGGAGAATCGGAGGTCTGGGAGAAACTGGGAGTTGGACCATGTGGTCAGACAGAGATTCATACGCCGAGAGAGACCAGACTTGGCAAGGCTGCAGGGACATGCTGAGACCGCTGCAAGGCGTGTGGAAACCTGTAGCAGGAGGAAGCAACTTTGCGAAGCTGCTCGAATCAGCTGATAACGCCATAAGAGGTCCATGGGTTACTGTAATGGGTGATGGAGATAAAGAGACGTGAAGGAGGCAGTTGGGGAAGTCTGAAGATCCCCCCCCCCATCTCCCTCATACCAGTACTTGGAAAGAGCCAAGAGTGAGATATATGAGAAACAGTGCCATGCAGGTTAGTGAACCGGGTCTCATTGCAACATACTATAAGCCAGAGACAAGGGTCTGGGACCCATATGAAGTTGGGGAAGCCCTGCGAAAAGCACACAAGGGTCTGGGACCCATATGAAGTTGGGGAAGCCCTGCGAAAAGCACACAAAGGTCTGGGACCCATACAAAGTTGGTGAAGCCCTGAAAGAATCATATACAAGGGTCAGGGACCATTATCAGTTCAGAGGAGCACACAACCAAGGGTCTGGGACCCCACAGCAAGTCTGGGAGGTCCTGAGAAGCACACAAATGGGGGTTTGGGACCAACACAAGAAAATCAGTTGTTTGCTAAGGGGTATTAAGGAGTTGTGGACCCACTGCTAAAGAGACATTTTCTTGAACAGTGAGATCTACAGACAAGTCTAGCAAGATAGTGAACAAGGCTTGTGGTTACCTTGGTAAACCTGAGAAAGACCAGGGGAAGGGAGAGATTCCAACCTGATACTTGGGGAACTATGTTTTGGGAAATAAGAGACTGTGAGAGGGAAAAGGGGAAGGAAGACATTCCCCCATCAATCCTTTTTGTAATGCTTTTGAACAGCCTGAGAAGATAAGGGGAACAGAGACAACCGTCTCTCTTCCCCCGCCCCCTCATCCCCATGGTGTAAACTTCAAATTGAGACTTTCTTTTACACACGTTTGGCGCAGTATCCAACTTTAAGAACTTTTGAGTTTAATAGGAGAAAAACTCTGTGTTTTCTCATGGGAAACTGAGCATTGAGCTGGCATCCAGAACGAAGGAGCCACATTTTTGGATCAGGAACACACCCAGTTTTCCTTATTTAATCTGGAGTGTAAGGTATTGAAATAAGTTTGGACACAGAATGGTGGACACTTTACTTTATTGGCCATCCTGACAGATTCCTTGGCATTTTTGTTGATGCAGAGCAACCTCTCTTAAAAATATACAAATAAAAGTCTCTGCCAACAACTATGCCACCACTGTGTCTGAGTCGCACCTCTGCACCCTTACAACACATTTCAGTTTGTGCTGTAAATTCTGTAGAATGGCCTTCCTGTCTGGTAGTTTGTTCACCATTACATATCTTGGTTTACAATAGAGCTGGACTAGGCTACAAATAAGGTATACAAAAATCTCCTACTTTGTTTTCCCAAATATTGAAACAAGGTCCAGATGACACATTCCATGGAAAATCTGTTCTTGTGCAATATGTAGGTGACTTACCCCCAGCCTAACCTTCTAACAAATCCTGTAAACAAGACACCTTAATGTTTTTAATCACCTTTGCAAAGAAAGGTCACAACCTCCAAACAGAAATTACAGTTGTCAGCTAAGGATACATTGCTTACTGACGTTTAACAGATGCTGTATTGCTGCCATTGGAATAAAATGCCCTGACTTACCACCATCACTAAACTCTGGTCATTTTTAGGACTAACTGAATATTGTCAACAATGGATATTGGGTTATGTTGCTTTTGTTAGCCCGTTGTAGGATCATACACCTTTAAACACCCCCCACTCCCCTCAGCCTTTGCCATGGCCTTCAGAATCAAACAAGAAATTCAAAGCCCTTAAACATGGCCACTCCGGCACACTAGCATTAGGACTGTTCCGTTACAAAAGGCCCTTTACACTCTTCTGTCATTAATGGGATTGGTTTTCCTTATCTGTACTGTTGCAAAATCAGAGGGATTAACAGTGCCCATTAGCGTATTATATCTAAGCAATAGACCCAGCTGTCACTGCAATTTATCCATGTCTCCTAGTCCATAGCAGCCACTGCGATGGAGAACCAATCTGCAGAAACATTAGTTTTGATTTCCCCGTTAACTGTTGTAGTACCACACGCAACCACCACCTGGTTAGAATGAAAACACAGCATCTGTCACCTTTCTGACTTACAATGTACGACCTGTTTTTGTTGGCTAATTCCCTTCATTTCTTGTCGCAGTTTTCATTCCTCTGTCTTTATTACCAAGCCTGGCTATTGGGGAACTGCATGTTTGTATTTCTGCCACATCTAATCTCATACAACCCAGGAAAGCTCTCATTGAAATACATTTACAGAATCTCATTTATTTTGAAGATGGCCCATGCAATTGTGATGCTAAAGGCAAACTATTTGCTTGCGTGTCTGTGTGGTGCAATCACACTGTCAAGGAAAGTGCACAACTCGGCAATGTGTTCTCTGCTCAGATAGCTTCATTTGTTGCTTTAATGGGAGCATATACAATAGCAAAAGACCAAGCTAGTACCATACACATTGAATCTCATTATGCCTTTGAGGCTGTATGTGATTACGTCAAATTATGGAATAAAAGGGATTTTTAACCTTGACAGAATCGCCTATAAAAATGCTTTGTTTCCACTCTTTTAGGTGTCATTGTTACTCAAAGAAATTGATATTTTTAAATGCATTGCTCACCAAACTCTTAATGTTACAAAAGGAAATGTTTTAGCTGACACCGTAGCTAAAGAAATGTCTCTTTCTCACTGAGGCTGTAGAAGATCAAACACAGCATCCATTTGCCTCCTTACAGGACTTTGCTAAAATACAGGAATTTGCACCGGAAGTTGAGAAATGATCATGGAATGTTGCAGGGTTCCTTTTGCATTGCTACCATTTTTGTTGTAACCCACATGGGTGTTTGGTTGCACCAAAGATGCTCATATCCTATTTTTCCACTGTGCACAATGGGGTAGCACACGTGGTGAAAGGGAGGGTATAGTCGCTGCTCTCAAATTAGATTGCTATGCTCTATTTGTTTCAACTACCGCTCAGCAATATTGTGAACAAAGGGTTATTTCTCATCAACTTAATACACTGCTGCTCATCCCCCGCCACGCTGACCCTTTGTCAATATCCAGATTGATTTTATATGGATGAGGAAAGGTAGCCGGAATGAATATGTACTGGTGCTGTTGATACTTTTTAAGGCTGTGTAGTAGCTTCTCCCTGCAGGAAGCCGGACACAAAAGCATTGGTGAAGACTCTGATCAAGGATGTGTTCCAAGATTTTGAATAACTGTGAGCATGAACCACGATGGAGGGATCCACTTCACAGAAAAGGTTATTAAGGAACGGTGTGCAGCATTACATATTCAGCAAAAGGATCATTGGTCACATCACCCACAGTCTGCAAAGGCAGTGGAATGACCGAATTTGATCCTAAAGAGCAAGCGAAAACATATACCAAAACAAATCTCGAATGGCCAGATGCCCTCCCATTAGCCCACTGGCATAAGCAAAGCATGGTTCACACAAAACCGGGTATAATCGCACATTACATGCAAAGCCTGGTTATGCTTCCTACTGTGGGCATAGACCCCCATCTTTTGAAAATATTATTATAATGAAACCGAATGATGTTACTCGTAGGGGGGTGCCTAAGGTGTGGGAAGGGCCATAGTATTGGTGGGGATGCTCTAAGATTTCTTATGAGGGTTTTTTTTCTGTCTCTGGTTCCTTTTACACTCCCATATGTGGCATACCCCATTGTAATTTTTTTAAAAATCACAGCAGACTTTGAGGGTTTACCCTTTCTATTTGCTAAAGACCATGCGTATAAGAGACTGTAAGAAGTGGGCATGCATGCCCCATGCAGGTGCTAAGCTCTGGACCTTTTGAACAAGCTTAAGGCAACTGGGTGAAGGACGTTGACCTGCTGTTTTGTGTATTAAACCAGTTTTAGCTAGTAGGAACAATGAGCCCCTCATCTGGGACAGGAAGTATGCCCCTCCCCGGAGGATGAAAACGGAACTTGCAGAATGCATCATCACGTGATACCTACAGGCGATAGAAATAGATGTCGGACTTTATTAACAATGAGTCCTTTTTTGTGGAAGGCAGGTGCAACGTGCCAGAAGGACAATGCGGGCAACTACGAAGATATCTGGTTGAGCATCATGAGGAGTGCTGATCTGTGGGGGGTGGGGCGGAGCTGGCCAGTTGGGTTTGGGCTAGAATGGGATGCTGTCTGTTTTCTTGCAGAAAAGCAACGTTAATAAACCTTCATCCGTTCCGCTACTGAGAGTTTAGCTAACTTTCTGTTGGTGTTTTGGGTGCATTAGTAGTCCCCATTTGACATGTGGAATTGCTGATTACAATGAAGTAGGACAATTCTTTGAAACCAGGTTACATTGTGCAGAGACTCATCTTAAGAGACATCACAAAGCTGTTCATATCATGAATATAGTTTCCACAGTGACAATGCAGAACAGGCCAGGATGAGATGGGAAGAAGAGTGTTGTATGTCGAGGAGGAAATTATGGGTCTGCCTTATGGTTTTGTGGAGTACATTATAACTTTAGGTTTCTCACTGGTTAAGCTAAATGTACTGTTGGTCAATTTTTGCAACTACCCCTAACGTACCTATGCCAGCTCTACAAATGTTACCTGTGACTACTTCCCTCATGTGGCCATGATATATGCTGAAGTCAAATGCCCTCGGCCCTCTCATGAGTGATATGCCTTTGTAGTGTGCTACTGCTTTATATTTTACAGAGTGAGATATGCAAAAACAAAGGGTGATCAAGTGGTATGTGGATGGTAATGTATTCACCCACGGTCATGATATAACAATTGAGACGCACCCTAGACTGTTAGGCAGAAACCTGTGCAGTTCCCTTGGGGAACACTGCAAAAGATTTAAGACTACAGGTAGAGCAGTAAACCCCTTTGGTAGCAGTCTGTACCACCCAGATTTACCTGGTAGCTGTGGCTGAGCAGTCAGACTTCCCTCAAGAAGAGTTAGGCAGTATGCAAAGTATACACAATATGTACCAAAACACAATAGCACAAGCAACCACTGACCAGAGCTTGGTTTCAGAAGTATATAGTTATTTATTTAAAATACACATAAGTTAAAAACACTCTAGCAAAAATATAGTAAAAGCACTTCAACACAGTTATAATGAAAGTAGATTCAATCCTTTCTCCTATCTAGACAACTCTAGGTAAACACCACTTAATTAAAACAGAGGTGAGTGCTTAACGTTAGATGACACTCTAGTAGTTTCCAAGAAAGGGAGAGAAAAAGCAGAAATAGGTTAGACACACCACTCTAAGGTCCAGAACACTTGCAATAGGCTTAAAGAAGAATAAAGTCACAGGTGAGCAAAAGTCACTAGGCAGGGCCCACTCTTAGAGTAGCCGGAGCGAAAATGTGCCCAAGATCACACTGTTAGTTAGAGATTCAAAGTCTTGCAAAGAGTCAAAAAGAGTTTAGAGTGGCTCAGAAAGTTTAGCCAAAGTGTCCCAGGCACTCCCAGGTTCGAAAGCCGGGGACTAATCTACCCCGTACAGTCGGTAGCAAGGGAAGCCAGGCGGAACACAGTACCTTAAGCGGAAAGGATCCTCCAGCGGTGGCAGTTGTTCCAGGCAGTGGCAGCAGGGCTCGACGTCGGTCAGAGGAGAAGAAGTTCTCGCTGAAGAGCAGAAGAAGAGGGTCGTTGCACTGCCCGGGAAGAAACCAGCCGCGGAGTCCTCCGGTTAAAGGGTTGGTACCGACTTTCGCGGTATGGGGGTAAAGTGTGGTATTCCGGTTGCCGGGGTGCTTGGCACAGGCAAGGCGGCCACGAGATACCTCAAAGAACGGAAAGAAGGCGAAAACTGGTTGTCCCCACCAGTCAAGGGAAGGAGCCACTCCGTTAAGAGTTCTCCTCGGTCGTCGGGAAAAAGTGGTGAGACGGTTCAGCAGGGCTCCACCGGGTGGTGTCGTCGAAGCAGGTCGGCTCAGCTCTTCCCTCGTCGGATTCTTGGTCCTGTGGCGACTTCTGAAGTCCCAGTCCCCAAAGCCCTGCTCTTATGCAGCAAACCCCCATTCACCCAGCCTAGCTGTCACTCAAACATGCTAAGTGGTGAGCCGGGCGGCTCACCACTTGGGCCAATCAGGACGGAGTGCGACTTGAGTTACCAAGGTAACTCAGTCCAGGGTGCCTAAATCCCCCTCCACCCCTCCTAAGTACCCCAGACAGAGTGGCACCACTTTGGAGGGCTTCTGTGGAGAAGCCCGCCAAAAGTGGAACAAAGGGCTCCACTTTGGGTCAGAGTTACAGAGGCGAACACCAACGCCATTTTAGAATCAAGTTTTGGCAAAAAGTCCCAACCGGAGTTATAAAAATAAATATATAAACCGGCGGTATGTTTAAGGCTACCGTAAATAAATAATTAAATGTGTTAGCCTAAAACAATGGGAAATCCCATAGGGAAATATTCGCGGTCGAATATAAAAAGTAGTTTCCACTGCCACCAGCCAAAACTCGATCAGGGGGGACGGAGACGTGCCCCCTCGACTAACAGACCCTGGGGCAATCGAATTGCCCCAGCCAGTACGTCCACAATATGATGGTTTGTACTGGTTCTGTTCAGGATTCAAGACTAGCAAAGTCTTTGGTGACTTTACATGCCCTGGGAGACAGTAGTCAGTCCCAGGGTATGGAGTCTATGTTGGGGAGTCCCTAGGACACCCCTGGGTCACGGCACAGAGGGTGCTGTGTGACCCACATCACAAAAATACATGAGGCCCTATGGAGTAAAAGACCCCATAGCCCATTCAACACAAGGTTTAACCAAGAAAACACACTTCAACATGTCCAAGAGTGAGGGTAAAAGAGTCTCACTCTTGGCAGGAGAAAAAAATTAAACCCCAGAAATCCAGCAAAGCTGCTGGGGGACTCACTAGGTAGGGAAATTCAGCCTAAACAGAGAATTCTCCCTAACACTCGCCCCCCCCAGACTAAGGGACAGGAGGATTTAATCCACTCCTGGATGAACCTCATACCTCTAGTCGATGATATACATCCTAGAGAGTCCATCAGCATTTTGATGGTGACACCTTGACCTATGCTTAAGGGAGAACTCAAAGGTTTTCTTTTGCAAGCTAAAGGACCTACAAACCCTTTGAGGAACATCAGTCTTTTTGTTATAGGGGATCTGGTTGACCAGTCCCTCAGAAGTTGGTACAACTTCTGAACCTATGTTAGGCTTTTTCAAGGGGTCCTTATAAAGGATTCCCTTAGATCTAGAGGGGCCTCCAAGGTTCCTCACCACCTCTCTTGTGGGAGCAGGTTGGGTCTTAGGCCTCTTGGTTGGAGGGGTTGGGGTTAGGCAATGTACCTGCTTCCCCTTCCTCTTAGATCTACCCTTACCTATTTTAGGAGTTTCCCCCCTAATATTAGGATTTGAGTTGGGGTCTTCAGTAGAAGGTCCAACAGTCTGAAGGTTTTTGGCCTTAGACTTTTCTTTTCTGGTTTTCCACCAGCACTGAGAATTACCAGTTCTCTCAGGTCCAGATAGGGGCCTAGTTGGTCTATCCACCTCTTCCTCAGAAGCAGGGGGAGTCAGAGACTCTGAGACTAGGGGAACAATGATGGAGCTTGGTTGGGGCTCCCATGTTCCTAGCATACTATCCCGAAAGGTGCCTGGGTCAGAGGTCAACTTACTAAACCCAAGGCTTGTAGTGGGGTTCTCAGTAGAGGGTCCCACAGGCTTATAAGGGTCCTTCAAGGTAGCCTTTCTAGCCAATTTGGTTAAGTTCTGCTTCTCCATACTGGGAGGCCTGGGGGTATGTGACACTACTCCTAGAGTTCTTAGGTCATTCCCCAACAGGACCTTCCCAGGTACCTCAGTCTGAACACTGACAGGGATCCTCACTGTCATGTTGTTACACTGAATGAGGGCTGGTAGAATAGGAACCATTTGGACAGGGCCTCCAGACATCTTAGTGGGACCTTTGGGTGCTTTGGCCACATCCTCAGGTTGAAAGAAGCTTTCATCCACTACTGTTCTGCTGGCCCCAGTGTCTCTCCTGGCAGGAGTATCCTGGCCATTGACAAGAACACTGTCCACATAATACACCTTAGAGTTAACAGGTAGGGAGTTATACACAACCCTATTCTGGGGACTAACCAGACCCATAGGCTCTAAGTTTACAGTTGCTTGAAGACCCAAGGGTTCTTCAGCAAAGAGTTCAAAGTGGGCACTAGCCATCTGTACTTCATCCTCAGGAGTGAAGGCTAAGGAGACTGTGCTGATCCCTGCAGGTTTACCCTTGCACTTGGGATCTCCTTTGATATGGTCAGTACCCTGACAGACATAGCATTGTCCAAATGCTCTCTGGAAGGGTGGCTTGTTCTGACCTCCTTCTGGCTTGTGGCCAGAAGGTACAGTAGCCTGACTAGGTTTCCCATGTGGCTTACCCTGGTTATTTTGTGTTTTGGGGTCCTCTTTGGGATAGGAATTATTAGAATTCTCTTTGGAGTCTGTTTTTGGCTGTTTCTCCCCATCCTTCTTCTGAGTTACCCCAGAATCCTTGTGAGTGGCCCTGTTGGCAACCCACAAGTCAGCAGCCCTAGCCAGTTTCCGGGAATCTAATTCCTTGGAATCAGCCAAGTGTTGTCTGAGATCAGGAGAGCAGGCATCATAAATAGTCTCCAACATAAACAAATTCTTCATACCTTCATAAGTGTTCACCTTGTAACCCTTAATCCATCCCTCTAAGTTTTTCAAACATTCACTCACCCAGGTAGCCCAAGGGGTACCATCATGCTTTTTGAGGTTCCTAAACCTCTTAAGATACTGGGAAGGGGTCTTCCCAAACCTAGCTATCAAAGCTAGTTTCACACATTCATAGTCCTTTCTATCCTCCTCCCCCATCTCCATTACCACATCAGTTGCAACAGGGGGAAGCCTAGAGAACAACCAGGTGAGTAAGTCATTTCCTGTGATGTTCTGGAGCCCATGATTATATTCAAACAGAGACAACCAATCCAACACATCCAACTTAGGCTCATACATACCAACCAATTCTTTAGGCATCCGGGGTCTTTTAGGACTGGAACTTCTAGAGGAGCCAGAGAGAGAAACATTCTCAACAGATAATTTCTTCATTTCTAAGTCATACTTGAGCTCCATTTCCCTTAGCCTTAGTTCTTTGTCAGTTTGAGCATTAAGTTTCTTATACTCCAATTCTAGCTTCATTTTCTCTAGTTCAAAGTACTGAGGACTAAATGTGGGACCTGGTAAAGGTCCAGTAGGCACAGCAGGTAGAGCAGGCAGAGGCCTAGGGGGGACAGTTACAACAGCCTCACCCTCCTCTTCTGACTCTTCCTCAGAAACATCAACATTTTGCTCCATGTTAACTTCAACACTGTCATCTACAGTTGCTGGAGTGGTAGGTTCCTCTGAACCATCACCCAGACTTTGGTTAGCTAACAATCTTTCAATCAGCTCCATTTTCTTGCCCTTAGTCAGGAGATCCTTATGTTTACAGAGTACTCTTAAACAATCAGCAGTTTTGGCTGCAAGGGACTCTTGACTATAGCTTTCTATAACTGACATGTTAGAGGTTTTACTTTTTCAGTGCTAAGCTTTGTGGTTAGTTGCACTAAGGTATCTAAAGCACAATAAAATGTATACTCAATACAAATCCCACCGCTGCCACCAGTGTTAGGCAGAAACCTGTGCAGTTCCCTTGGGGAACACTGCAAAAGATTTAAGACTACAGGTAGAGCAGTAAACCCCTTTGGTAGCAGTCTGTACCACCCAGATTTACCTGGTAGCTGTGGCTGAGCAGTCAGACTTCCCTCAAGAAGAGTTAGGCAGTATGCAAAGTATACACAATATGTACCAAAACACAATAGCACAAGCAACCACTGACCAGAGCTTGGTTTCAGAAGTATATAGTTATTTATTTAAAATACACATAAGTTAAAAACACTCTAGCAAAAATATAGTAAAAGCACTTCAACACAGTTATAATGAAAGTAGATTCAATCCTTTCTCCTATCTAGACAACTCTAGGTAAACACCACTTAATTAAAACAGAGGTGAGTGCTTAACGTTAGATGACACTCTAGTAGTTTCCAAGAAAGGGAGAGAAAAAGCAGAAATAGGTTAGACACACCACTCTAAGGTCCAGAACACTTGCAATAGGCTTAAAGAAGAATAAAGTCACAGGTGAGCAAAAGTCACTAGGCAGGGCCCACTCTTAGAGTAGCCGGAGCGAAAATGTGCCCAAGATCACACTGTTAGTTAGAGATTCAAAGTCTTGCAAAGAGTCAAAAAGAGTTTAGAGTGGCTCAGAAAGTTTAGCCAAAGTGTCCCAGGCACTCCCAGGTTCGAAAGCCGGGGACTAATCTACCCCGTACAGTCGGTAGCAAGGGAAGCCAGGCGGAACACAGTACCTTAAGCGGAAAGGATCCTCCAGCGGTGGCAGTTGTTCCAGGCAGTGGCAGCAGGGCTCGACGTCGGTCAGAGGAGAAGAAGTTCTCGCTGAAGAGCAGAAGAAGAGGGTCGTTGCACTGCCCGGGAAGAAACCAGCCGCGGAGTCCTCCGGTTAAAGGGTTGGTACCGACTTTCGCGGTATGGGGGTAAAGTGTGGTATTCCGGTTGCCGGGGTGCTTGGCACAGGCAAGGCGGCCACGAGATACCTCAAAGAACGGAAAGAAGGCGAAAACTGGTTGTCCCCACCAGTCAAGGGAAGGAGCCACTCCGTTAAGAGTTCTCCTCGGTCGTCGGGAAAAAGTGGTGAGACGGTTCAGCAGGGCTCCACCGGGTGGTGTCGTCGAAGCAGGTCGGCTCAGCTCTTCCCTCGTCGGATTCTTGGTCCTGTGGCGACTTCTGAAGTCCCAGTCCCCAAAGCCCTGCTTTTATGCAGCAAACCCCCATTCACCCAGCCTAGCTGTCACTCAAACATGCTAAGTGGTGAGCCGGGCGGCTCACCACTTGGGCCAATCAGGACGGAGTGCGACTTGAGTTACCAAGGTAACTCAGTCCAGGGTGCCTAAATCCCCCTCCACCCCTCCTAAGTACCCCAGACAGAGTGGCACCACTTTGGAGGGCTTCTGTGGAGAAGCCCGCCAAAAGTGGAACAAAGGGCTCCACTTTGGGTCAGAGTTACAGAGGCGAACACCAACGCCATTTTAGAATCAAGTTTTGGCAAAAAGTCCCAACCGGAGTTATAAAAATAAATATATAAACCGGCGGTATGTTTAAGGCTACCGTAAATAAATAATTAAATGTGTTAGCCTAAAACAATGGGAAATCCCATAGGGAAATATTCGCGGTCGAATATAAAAAGTAGTTTCCACTGCCACCAGCCAAAACTCGATCAGGGGGGACGGAGACGTGCCCCCTCGACTAACAGACCCTGGGGCAATCGAATTGCCCCAGCCAGTACGTCCACAATATGATGGTTTGTACTGGTTCTGTTCAGGATTCAAGACTAGCAAAGTCTTTGGTGACTTTACATGCCCTGGGAGACAGTAGTCAGTCCCAGGGTATGGAGTCTATGTTGGGGAGTCCCTAGGACACCCCTGGGTCACGGCACAGAGGGTGCTGTGTGACCCACATCACAAAAATACATGAGGCCCTATGGAGTAAAAGACCCCATAGCCCATTCAACACAAGGTTTAACCAAGAAAACACACTTCAACATGTCCAAGAGTGAGGGTAAAAGAGTCTCACTCTTGGCAGGAGAAAAAAATTAAACCCCAGAAATCCAGCAAAGCTGCTGGGGGACTCACTAGGTAGGGAAATTCAGCCTAAACAGAGAATTCTCCCTAACACTAGACAAGTTCTGGTTTCTATTCCCCTCTCTGAATAAGTAGACTATATAGTTCCTGGGTATTGTGAGACAGATGTTGCTTTTGAATAACGCACCTTATCTACAATGTTACATCTAGTTAAGGGATATGTAATTATAGAATGTCAGGTGTTTAAATAATTTAGATGGCAATGTGGCTTGCTCTCTATTCCAATACTCCTTTTCCCATGTTTTGAAACATATTTTCAGTGTCTTCCTACTGCAGTAGCCCAACAACTGCAGGATGTAACCCTGTCCAAAGATCGCACAGAGCATAGATGGACCATATTAAATGTTTCCCTAGGAACTGTGCAGTTCTCCTTACCTTTTTAAGGATTTCAGATAACTTCTCATTTTCTCAATTATTCATGGGGTGCTGCTATTTGTCTAACCCAACACAGATCTCCGATTACTAAAAGTAAAAAAATAAATTAAAAAAAGGCAAAGAGATTTATAAGGTCATGTATGGGATTTTGCTAATTCTCATTTTGCAGCATGGAATATTTACAAAGGCCATTACATGGAGGGGAAAATTGGGACAATAAGAGAATGCAACAGTCCTTATTAATGGGGTGCAAATGACTAATGTTGTAGCAAGTCTTGGTGAACTGCACATTATGTTTAATCAGGGCATTTTGACAACCTGTCATTGAACTTGGTTATGAATATAGCATCTGCAGGTAAACAGATGTATTGGGATATAGTGTGCATTTAAAGGACTTTTTGACTGATATGCTGCAAACGATCCACAATGATATTGACCTCCAAGCTTGGCAGAAGGCTCTTACAAGTGACTGATCGCTACTGCCACGGATTAGGTGGAATTCCAGTCTGGAGATATTCAGGATGGCAGTTGTGAAAAACCAGAGGGTGTTTGACTGCCTAGACCCCGGGATCCCTTACTCAGGTGGCCAGGTCACGGCCATCGCCTTTGGAGCCAGACCCCTGGGGGTGGACAAGTGTGGGAGGATCACCTGGGTGAGGGTTCCTCAGGGAGTGGGGGAGAAATGCTTGAAGGTGAGACATGGTATCCCCCTTTTCAAATACCCCTGCCCCATCCTATTTTTATAGGATATTCCAACTTCTGACACCCCCCCCCCTTTCGTACACAAACACTGAGCCGAGGAGGTATGAGGATAAAAGGAGTACCACCCATGCAATACATTGGACATGTCCCACTAATAAGATCACGTATACAAACAATAGGTGTGCCCCAGTGTGCACGCGTGGGCAAGGGGCAATTGACACATTTGAAACAAGGAACCAAAAGATGTACCCACTCTGTTCACAGTCCTAATTTCTGTCAGTTATTTCGGTTAAATCTCCATGTTAGTACAAGGTATATGCTTTCAAAGAAAGTCACGAGAACAGAGAGCCCAAGAGAAGGTCCTAAGAGTACGAACAATACATTTATTACATAAAATACATTTTTTTGTAGTTCATATTACTTTTTACACAAGTTAAAGAGAAATATCAGAAGAAGAAAAAGACATAAAAATAACATTCATCATATATACATCAGTTCACCAAGAACAGTATATTCATCAGAGAGCAAATTGGATAATATTCAAGAACTCAATTGATGAAGGGATCCTAACAGGAAAAAGTTTATTCCTGTGGACTAGGTTTTACCACGGTGTACAAAAAATGACCCTGGTATGTGAAAACGAAAATATTCAATCAACTTTGATTAATATGGTTATCTGCCATATGGTTAACTGGTTAACTGCCAACGTGTAGGAGAGATCAAGAAATTGTTCCCAAAGTACTTCCAAACGGGAGGGGAACAAAACACATGGAAAACACGTTTTGGCGTGCCAAAACAGGCATCAGTAGTTGAGGCCTTCCTCAGGGCAGGAATTATGTAGAATGGTAGTTATCCCTAAAGGGGGCAGAGAAGAAAAGGACATAGTTGGTACAACTAGTACTCTATAGGATACATACATGGAATATCAAAGTTTATTCTACTGCTGTCAACCGGGCACGGATCACTCACCCTGGATATACATGGAGGGCAGGGGGAATCCGTGGACCTACTATCCCGGTGTATTGAGAATCTTACACTACTTGTAGGTTCAGCCAGATGGGGGTGGACCAGGACCAATGTTCCAGATTACTGTACAGAGAGTCCAGCAACTGTTGGGGCAAGCGCAAGACAGAACAAGTCTCAGGTCTAAGGAAAAGTGTCATAGGGTTGGCTGATACACAAACCCTGCATGCAGGCATCAGCAGAAGGTGTGTTAGTATATAATTGTGCACACACCATGCGTCAAAATGCCCGCTGGGTGGGGGAACAGGAGTGGCCATATTATGGAAAACAAGGTATTAGTATGGATACATTTGGAAAACAAGGGCAGAGAGCTGGCAGACACAACTCAAGGCACCACAAGCAAAAGGCAGAATAAAATGAGCGACTGCTCGTGAGGGTCATCAGTAATGCGTGTAGTGCCCACCGGTAGAACGGATTAGAATGAAAGTGGTGCATACAAAGGCCAAAAGGTTACCTGTGTGCACAATGCCAGACACCACTGGATTGAAAGGCTTGAAAATGGAAAAGGACAGTCCAGGAGAAACACATTACAAAGGGGACGGCATGTTCAAAATCAGTTAAGGTGGAAAAACCACCGGAGGGAGAAACGTGCATAACGCACCTAGACAGGCGGCGCATCACCCTAAAACTAGCGATATACACCCACATGCAGGATAAGATTAGCTTTTCTATAGGGTTAGAGTTCTAGGTGACACATCATTAGAATGAAGACGTTTTATGATAGTAAAAATGTGCCCAATATGACATTTGTTGCGTAATGTGCATAGACATTGTCAAAAGCGTTATCTAGCAACCTAGCAATATAAAGAGTCCGTTCTGTTATTGCTGGGTTTTCACTTTTTCTGATGGGGTTACTCTGTCTGGTTGTTGAATTGGATTGTGATGAAAATAAACGGACTATTACCTGTTGATAATTGAATTCGAGGAGTGGAGTTTTCACTTTGTCACTGAGGTCCTGTACCGTTTGACTACTCCTGATTCCAGATGCTGCAGGTGAAAAAATAGTTTGTCAGGGCCAGCAGGAGAGAGGTAGAGCGGGGTCCCTATGACTGGTTAAGTGAACCTTGTGCTCCCTCCCCTTTTTCTCGCTAAACTGTAACCTCCCTGACCCAGTCTCGTTCCTCCACCCAACCTCCGAACCTACCTGGCCTGGTGGAACCTAGATATTCTTGCTAAGCACTGGCCTTCTTTCACTTCTTCCTTTCTTAATCACCTCCGTTTTCCTCCCACTAGTGCTACTCTTTTCACATGATGTGTTTGCTACAGTACTTCTCATGGGCCCTGAGGTCTGTATCTGGCTCACACTGGAGTTCTACCTCCTCTTCCTTCTGAAGATGTGCCTCTAAACCTCCCTCTTTTGTGTGGTATTTCAGCTTTGGTGGTGCCCTGATCAAGGTCTTCCACGCTACTGCATCCTCCTTTCCACTCCTTGGCTTGGCTGAGCCCCACTCGTTCTTTGTTACCCCCTACCTTTGTCTAGGCTAACATTTTAGGTATATCACTTGCATCGTTACTTCCATCCCTCTGCTACTCTTACCATCTGATGTTAACTTCTCCTTTATTGCCCCAAACTCCCCCTGTTTATCCTCCTCTCTGGATAGTATCACCCCCTTAACATCCACCTCCCTCTGGTTAACGCTTTGCATGATGTTACCACCAAGTTTCTTTCCTCCTCTTGGTTAATCTTCCCACCTGATATTGGTGCCACCATCATCTCCTGGTTAATTCGTCCTATTGATGGTAACATCTCCTTTAGTACCATCATCTACTTTACCCCCAGTACTTCCCATCTGGTTAAGCTCTCTTACTCCTCATGTTACCACCTCCTTTTTCTCTCCCCTGTATCCACCTCTCCTGGATCCACCAGTCTCCTCTCCTTTCAGTGCCCCCCCAGTCGTCTCTGAAATTGAGTCTTGTGTGCCTTCCAACCAAAACATCTGAATGAGAGTCCTCATTTATATTTATATAGGGTAACCCTCTCCTTGGGTTGTCTTCACTTTAGTGTTTGCACCTCTGCAGTGGACCTTGGGCTGCCTGGACTGGCCTAAGGGTATGTCAAGGCCAGCAACAATTTCGATTTCTAAAACAGGTCTGTAACCCGGGCCATTCCTTGTTGCACCCTGGTTTCCTTCCTGACCATTCCCTGTGCCAGCAGGGCTTCCCTGACTACCTTGTAAGCGAGGTTGAAGTCGGGGAGGCACCTGGTGAGCTCCTGGAGTGGTCCATTACTGACTATCTTCCTCCCACACGAGGAAACCCTCCCTCCATGGTCGGCAAAGTGGGTTCAGGTAGACTCTGACTGTCCAGCACGGAACCTTTGTGGTCTCTGTGAGTGAATTTAAGTAAACCATCATGCCCTGTAATTTTGATTAATGGCCATGAAAGTCTGTAGGTAAAAGTTTTTTTCTGGATGCTAATTGCAAAAGGGTAGATGTTTTGTAAATGGAACCTGTTTCTCTCAAAGGGAAAGCTTTCGGTCTTTCTGCTGGTTAGGGTTTTGAAATGGCCTTTCTGGAGACTTAGTGCTATACATCAAGGGCAGAGTGGTATGGTTTTTAGGACTTGAGTGTATTGGTGGGTTATTGCATTTTCTCACTGGTCTGGGCTAAGGCAACATGCCTGGCCCTGCCAAGCAGCTGGAGCTGCAGGGGAGTGACCTGAGGATTCACCCCAATCTGTCCATGGGTGCATCATCCGCTTGCACTGAAGGTACCCTAACCCCCTGAGTCTCACTCACTGTGTTGTGAAGCCATGCAGCGGGCTTTGTCACATAACCCTCAAACATACCATGATTATTAGCAGCAAGAAGTAGTGGATTTTCATTATGTTGCAACTGTTAAGACGGATTTCTGAACTCTGTCCTGGTGGCGCAGAAGTTCAGAAGGCCAACCTAATTACTTGGAACAGGGTAACCTCTGGACGAGCCAGACCAATCAAGGTAGCGATCGCGGCGGTCAAGACTAGGTCTCAAGAGGGGTGAGGGTGACTGAAAGCCCGCAATGAGCACACAAAGCAAGAGCGCTTACAAACTACTCCAAACAGTTGTTATAAAAAATATATACACATTTATTTTAAGGCCTTTAAAACAATGACCGTAGCGAGAAAATCACAATATCACAATATTAAGCCAACACATACCATATCAACACAATATATATACAAATACGACAGTCTCAAGCATTAGAGGCACGAAATGTGTAGTCCACCTGCAAGGGAAGGAAAACAGGCAGTGCGATAATGCTTTAGACTCAGTTCGCCTTAAGAGGCACCTAAGTAGATGGAAGTCCGAGCCCTGCGAAGAGTGGAGCCTTGTGCTCAAAGTACCTGCACACGCTGGTGCCAACGGGCAAAAGGAGAAGCTCTTCGGAGGAAGTCAGGCAGTTCGGGTTAGTGCACAACAGAAGAAGAACAGGTTCCGTGACTCAAGCGCAGCCTCCACAGTGAGCAGAAGCAGAGCGCGAGTACGGACAAAAGGGTGCTGTTTTTACACAGCGGGGAAAAGCAATGGGCTACTGCAGGAGGGCGACCAGATCCTAGCTATACTACTCACCGGTCCCTGATGCAAGCAGACCCAGGCTTCTCCACGTTAGTTTCAGCAGCTGGCAGGTTCAGAAGAGCCGGGAATGCCTTGTCGTCGTGTAGAGAAAAAAGACGTCCCAATCGAAGAAACCTGCACAGTTTTGTCACCACAGCAGGGCAACGGAGCGGCCGTGTGTATCTGAGCCAAATGTACACTACTCACTTCAGACTTGGGAACGCCAAGTGTACTAAGCATGTGAGAGTGACAAGGACTCGAAATACAACACAACCTGGCGGCGGTTACAGAGCAAGACTCCCTTGTAAGCTGGTCAGTCAACTGGATGGCCCAGAGACGCTTCCGAAGGCTTACTGGCAGGAGATGATGAAGATGCCGAGAATAGCTGTTCCCGCTATTCCAAAGGTCGAAGTACCAGTACAGGCCTTCTGGTTCGATCAAAGGAGGAAAGGGTTTCACAGGACGACAGCAGTGCAAAGGAGGAGTCCTTCAGCGGGTCACCAGCGATTCCTCGGTCCAGCCTCTTGGTTGCAGGATACTTGGCTCCTGTATTCCTTCGTTCGTGAGAACTCAGGAGATCGACATGGTAGTGGTGTTTCCAGCCCCCTCTTATCCACGGTTCCCTTCGCGCCAAAACGGAGGGGAGCCAATGGGAGATCCGCTCATCAACACACACACCATTCGTGGACCAATCACGGACCACGGTGGTCCCAGGCATTCACACTACCCTAGACTCTCTGGCACCCAGGATGTGTATTGGGACCAGACATCCCAGCCCACACCCTGGAGGCACACAAAAGACATGTAGAAGCCCGCGAAAGCATCCGTGTTTCGCGGGAAAGTACATGCCCAAATAAGGAAGGCCCCGGGTCGCTCGACCTGGGGAAGGTGAAGGGAGCAAGACGGTCAGTGGACAGGACAAAGGAGCCTCGTGGTCTGGCCATTTTGGGAGCCAGGCCACCATTTTGGGTTCAGCGTGAAAAACGCGCTTAGAACGTCAAAAGGAGCTCAAAATACACAAAACGATCGCTGCCACCATTCCAGTCCCTGAATGACTTGCACCGATCAAATACAATCCTAAACGAGTATCTAGGGCCTGTAGAAGGCTAGAGACCCAAGAGAGCTGTAACTTAGCTTACAGTGCCCTCTTGTGTCATGTTGCACTAAAGCCGCAACATGATAAAAGAAACTACGGGAAACAGCGTTCCCCGGTACTGACTGTCTTAAGGGCATGTCAGTTTCCCCATAAGAAAAGGAGCGAAAGCCCAGAGGAGTGCGGCAGAAGGCTGCACTTCTCTGGCAAAGTCAAGAACAAGGTGAAAAACAACAGCAAAAAGTTTAGGGGTTGCCACATGGAAGGAAAATTACCTACAATTACGAAATCTTTCCTAACAGCAACTGGCAATGGCACAGCCCCCCCAGACAGTTATGGATTGTCACTGTCACAGACAGAAAAACACAGACTGAGGTTGGGCGTGGCAGGGCTTTATACTCTTGGGTAAGGGGATGGGGCAACATTCTAAACTGCTGGAAAAGTGTTTCTAGGATTGTTGTGGAAGATGGGGGACTTCGATCTATCAACATTTTTTGAGCACAACGAAAATCACCAAGTGCATCGAGATGCTGACAGATGTGAATAGGCAGGCAACAAGATCTGCATGAATTTAAGCAAACCGATGGGGTTTGAGACGGGCCTTAAATAGGCCACAATCTGAAATACAACGAAAAGACAAAGGAAGGGCATTCTAGAGTTTTGAGCCAGCTACAGAAAAGACCCCGCCACCACATTGTTCCAGCCTGTAAGAAGGTACCGTCAGCACAGAAGCGGAACAAGAACGCAACGCTCGCCTAGATTGATATGGTGAAATCTTTTTTTATTTTTGTAGAGGCAGACGACCCTTTCCGTGGTAAGCACGATGGATGATAGATAATGACTTATGCTGAATTTGAGCTACAACGGGAAGCCAATGGAGATCCCATTGAGCTAATGACACAGGATGGCCAGACGAACTGCCTAATTCTGCAATACCTGCAACAGGTTTAGGAGGGTTTTTGACATTACAATAATCCAGGCTACCGTTAATGGAAGCTGCTATCACCGGTGCATGAAGTCAACTGGTATGAAGGGTAAAACCTTCTTTAGTAGCTTCAGTTTGAAAAAGCCCACGCTACTGGCCACTTTAATCTGGACCTCTGCAGAGAGTGAAGATGAACTCTTCAACCCCAGATTCTTTACCATATTCACCGGAACTGGCAAAGGGCCTAAAGACGGTGGCCAGAAGTCAGCAATCCAAAGAGTCCGGGCCTCCTTGGGGCCTATATGTCTTCTCCCCATTGAGTTTCAACCAATTGGAGGACATCCATCCTCCCATGGCTTCGAGACAATCACTCAGCCGAGATGCTGTAAAATCGACAGGAAACAGAAGCTGCGTGTCATCAGTATAAGAGAAAAAACGAAAGCCGCGGTAGTGAAGAAGCTGGGCTAAAAGTTGTATGTAAACATTGAAAAACAACGGGGAGAGTGCAGAGCCCTGCGGGACCCTGCAAACGTGAGGTCGGAGAAGATTCAAAAGGGGGCAAAGATGCTGATTGTGTACGGGAAGAAAGAAAAGCTTGGCACCAATCAAAAATGGAACCGGAGAAACCGATATTTTGCAACCTAGTCGAAAGAATGCCATGATCAATGGTATCAAGGGCGGCGGACAGGTCTCATAAAACAAGACCTGCAGTGCCTCCTTGATTGCTAATGAGAGTTAGATCATCTAGCACAGACACCGGCACCGACTTTGTACCCATAAGGGGACGAAAGCCTACCTGGTGAGGATCTAAAATAACATGATGCTTCAGAAAAGAGGCCTTAGTTTAGCAAGAACTGTGATGAAGGGGGGAGGCTGCTAATGCTAGCTAAGGCTTCATGTGCTTGGTAAAGACACCCTATGTAATGTGCAGCCTCCGCTGCTTAAGAGATGCCACTCAGCCCTGCCCCAACCAGCCTGCACACAAATTCACCTTCACTTCCCTGTACGGGCAGGTGAGCAGCAACTGAAAGCAAGCATCCCCAAACAGCACGATCCTCCCCGCAATGAGAGACAATGAAGGACTCTCCCAAAATGGGAATAAGGCCAAGACAGAGTGCGGGTGAGCGTAAATGGGAGTTTATCAATCAGAATTGGGCATACAAAGAACTCTGCAAACTCCGAGAGCGCTCTGTCTGACAATCGCAAAGACAGGCGTATATATTTACAAAAAACGTCATCAAAAAACCTACATACTATAGGGGGCACAAGTTCATTGGGATTGGGTGGCGACGACTAACTATAGGTGTTGCTGCGGCGTGGTTGGTCTTGGCTGAAGGACGTCATTGGTCACCCGCGTGGGTTGGGCTGGGCCTGGCAGGTCGGCTTGAGTTCATCCGGGCGGTGTTGGTGTGCCACTGCTGCCTGTGGCAGAGATGAATGCCTTTTCTGACTTACTTGCCCTCGGCCAGGCACACCGCAGTCATTCAGTCATTTACAGTGTTATTCTCTTTAGTAAATCTTCCAATAGGTTATTTTATAGGTTAATGCAACACAGGAGGAATGCACCTTGTGAGGGGTCTGGAGGTAATATATCGAGGCCAGGTTACCCGTGTCCTGTTGACCGGGGCCATAGGTCGAGGGGCTAAGCTTCGGGGCCTGGGGCGGGTGGTACAGGTCTTTCTGTCTTGTTAGAAGTGGTTATGGATGTTTTCTCTGTGTGCTGTCAAAGTGTTGGGTGTCCTGATTGCACAGGGCCATAAGTCTGAGACAGTCCGGTGGGTTGTGGGGTTTACGAGGGGGCGCTTGAGTTTAGACAAAGGTTTACTGCTGTGCTGTAAATAATGCAGGTGGCTGGCCGCGGCCTTGGGTGCTGCAGTGGGGCTACAAGTCTTTGAAGCGGCTCCAGTCGGGTCGGGGGAGGCGTGATAACGCAGAGCGGGGCTCTGTTCTCATGTCTTGGCAGCCTTCGCAGGGAGGGAGGGGGATACATCGAGACCTTGTACGCATTCACAAAGGTATCTCCCTCGTGTGTTGCTGAATATAGGTAAAGACATCGCAAACATTTGAGTACTTTCTATAATACTTATTTAAAATCACTTCAAAACATGCATTTAACCTTTGCTGGATGCGTCTCGATTATACCCAGTCCGAGCACCATATTTGTACATTATATTCTAGCAGCTACAGTGTTTTAGTTACATGCATATACATTCGCAGTAAATGAGGTAGTAGTTAGATCAGTGGAGTACATAGAAAACGACCCGCCACTGTACGTGACGGTGGTGGCACATAAGGGGCTTAGACATACACACATTATAAGTGCATTCTCGCGCATCCTTTACATGAGTTCATAGTATAGTTGCATTCGCTTTCTCGTGTATTCTAGCAGCATTAGCTTTAGTTATGGCGCAAAACCATGGGAGGTAGGCTGCCCAGTGATATACGCAACAAACAGATCCCTGGAGCGTTCCTTTATTATTAGTATCCACCTGCAAGGGTGTGAACTCGCCATTGCTTATATCATGGGAGCATGCTTTCTCATTTTAATACATTCTACAGGCGTTTGTAATATAGGAGATTTTGTGGAAGAAAGCATACTTCGCAAGAGGTCTTGACATTAATATATACATATATATAAAGACTGTCTGCCATCAGATGGCCATTTTGCCGTTCTTCTCATTGCTCAGGCCTGCTGGCCGGGTCATGCTGATAGTGATAGTACACTGCGGGAGGTGAACTGTTACAATGTTAGCGTATTGCGCTAGCTCATGTCCGTCTTGTTCGTGGGAACGTGCTCGCAGCGGATCTGCCAGGGTGCTGCGGCAACAGGGATGTTCTCCAAGGGTGGGGGCCGCGCTACAGTGCGCTGAGCTCACACCATCTTTACCGGGCAAAGAATGGTTTCTGGGCCTAGCTAAATTTGTGTTGTAATCAATACATGTGGGCATTCGATACGTGTGGGCAATGTCTCCAGTGGGTGAGCCCTCCACCACCTGGGCCCGGGTGGCATGAGGGAACGCCCAATGGGCCATAGCCCTCACCTGGGGAAGAAACGCAGGCGAGAGGGGTCTCCTGGACCAGTCCTCCCCTACATTTCCCCCCTTTCGTTACTTAAGTAACGAATTCTTTAAATCCTCTATCCTCCTACATTCTGCTTCGTCCATCAACGCCTCATCCCATGCAGGAGTTCCTTTGATAGGCATCCATGCTCTGCACACCCCCCTTAAGCTCTCACCTCTCCTGGCGTATTCATCTGGAGTACACGTAAGATATATGCACCCACCATCTCCTTCCAAATCTACCCATACTTCCTCGTACCATTCTAGTATGCGGGGCTCTTTGATGGTGGTGTGCCACAGCTTATCTACAATATCCTTGTCGTGGTACATGGGCACCAGTTGGTACCTGGGTGTGTTGTCTACCCCTGTTTGTACTTGTGCTTCTTGCATCGTTTTTATTGTACCGTGTGAGTTGCCCATTGTCACCATCATCATTGCACCATTTGGTACTGCGTTAGCACAGACTCGAAGACCCACCTGGCACAGGCAGAAAATCAAAAGGAGGAACACCACAGCTGGCATCAAAAATTTCACCGTTGTTCCAAGCCATGAGGGGACCCAGGAGAAGATGTTATCGAACCATGTACTATCTTCTGCTCCGCCTTCCATCTTCATTTTTTCTCCTAGGTTGTGGACTGCTTCGATCACATGGGACAGGGAGCCGTTCTCTGCGTCTTCAGAAGGTACGAAAGTGCAGCAGGCACTTCCTATTTTTCGGCAAACACCGCCGTCCATCGCCGTCAACAGGTCCAGGACATACCTGTTTTGCAGGGTCATCAGTCGCAAGGCTCTTAGTTCGACCTTTATTATGTTAAAACCTTCTTCAGTGTCGTTTGCCAGCTGAATTAATTCCCAACGGGTTATCTGGAGCCATTTTGCGTTAGCCCTTGCTTGGACACTTGATACGAGCGAGGCAAAAAATGTTTCTGCTGAGCTGAATAATCGATATTTGTCTGGGATCTGAGCCAATAGTTCTGATGATGCCTGTGAGATGTAATTTGATGCTCGTCTGTGACGGGTTAACACCTCTCCCTTGCTTCCGGAAGACAGGACATAGATTTGTGACTCTGAAGTTGGTTGGGCCACACTCTGCTGCATGCGCTCCTGTGTCCTTTTGCTCCCATCGATGTGGCTTTCTGGTATTACCATTAGAGCTGAGTGCAGAGTGGCCATTGAGCAGCTGCCACTCCACGACGGGGGGACATACCCAGTACGTGTCCATAAGGGCCGCAGTCCCTTTTCTTAGGTCTGGGATAGTGAGGGTTTTGTTGCACTTCTTGTTCGTCCCCATGGACGTTCTCCCCTCTCCTTTGAAACATAGTTCATAGTCTATTTCATTCTGCAACTTGAAAGGCTTTTTGATGGGCGTAACCCAGGTTAGTTTTGAAATGTGTTTCTTCCATACGGGCGTGCACGTTTCTTCTATCCATTGCAATTTCTCCGGTGCCACACCCCTCAGTGCTTCAGCTTTACACATTACTTCTTCGTTTTTCCACTTGTTATCAGAAAAAAAGTGTCCCTTCGATTGCAAAACATGGTTCTTTCAGACATACAACCCCTGATGGTTTTGGGTAGCACGTTTTCTCGTTCTGCAGCATTTGAAAAGTCACTTCGTGTGCCTGGAAGGTGTTCTTAATTCTGCACAACGTGAGATGAAGGAGACATTGGGCATCTATAATCGGCAACTCTTTGGGTAACAGTACTTTGGGTGTACCTGATGCGTGAGGGATGAGGGAGCAAACATAACAGCTCTCGTTTGTTGTTTGTTTAGCTGTGGCACTCATGTCTGCATACCACTTATTTGTTTGGTGGGGGTGTCGTGGGTCTTCCATCTTATCTAGACCTAGCCCATAGTACTCATCATACTTCCTCCTCCCTGCTTCCCTCTTCCGTCTATTGTTCTTATTCCTCATATACTTCCCGATTCCCTGGGCAAGGGACAAACTAGACCACCCTTTCTCATTCCCGCCCCCCTTCACCCAGTCATCATATAATATTTCATGTGTTTCTCTCATTCTTTGATTCTCTATGGCCGTGGGGGCAGGTTGGCTGGGGGGGGAATTATACAACCAGGATATGGCAGAGGGGTTTCGGTCGTTTAAGCTGTGAGCATTGTAATTAGATATCTCAGGTGGGGACAGTGTGTTATTTTGCCTTTTACCCTTTGGCCCTCCATCTTGTGAGATGACAACAGTGGATGACGTAGTATAGTAGCCCCACACAAGTTTAGTCCCGTCCCATATCAAAAAATCACCTTCCCGTGTAGTTGCATTGACACTGGCAGTTGTATTGGTCCCAGTAGTTGTGTTGCTCCCTCCCCCCTCGTTCATCTCGATAGAGATGAACGCTATGAACCAGTATGTAACCAGACCAAATAATAATGTAAAAAACAATATAATGCACGCAGATAGTCCACATTCATACGAATATATACATTTCACAGTTAACCACTCTCTAATTCTAGTAAATCTATCCGTTGCAGGCCGCCCGTTAGATGCCATGGAAGCTCCTGTTTTAAGATATAAAAGTGCATTGAGTGCATACATGTAAACATTTCGTTAGCACCATCAGTGCCAATATACATGTGACGGGGAATGGAAAGGGGTGGGGAGACGGGGAGGGGTATTCACAGACAAGGGTGTATACAAGCTATAATTTGGCATTCCATTAACTATACATATATATATATTCATATATACACTCAACCAGGTAAAAGTTAATATCTTTATCAGTTGTGCATTTATTCAACTTTAGTACCAACACATACACATAAGTTCATATTCAGTCATTCTGCTCGGTTGCATCGTTTGCTGTTGTCTGTGCCTCCCCATCTACCTCCTCTTGTACGTTGCTATATGCTTTCCGTACGTCGGTCAAGTGCACCCAGTACCTCAATCCCTTGACCTTCACTGCCGTGGGTGTACAAAATATTACTTCGTATGGGCCATGGAATCGTGGTGCATTCCACCGACGCACAAAGCTTCTGACATAAATCCAGTCACCTGGCAGTAGCTGTAGCTGTTGCCCTGGCTCTGTGACAGCGCCTGTTACATTTCCCTCTTCTCTAGTGAAGGGTGGGGAGAGTTGCTTTGATATCACGCGCGCTGCCCTTGTCAATTTCTTTAAATAATCTGTGAACTCATCTCCCAATATCGCGGCGCTTCTGTGAGCGTCTGAGTGTTCGCGCAGTGGCGAGTGTGCTGTGTTCATCCGTCTCCCAGTCACGATCTCGTGCGGGGACAAATGGTGGTCTTTGCTTGGCTGATTTCGTAACTCAAATAGCGCAAGCGGTAGGCAGTAAATCCAATTCTTCTTTAATGAGAAGCATAGTTTTGATAGCCTGCCCTTCAACAGTCCGTTCATCTTTTCCACTACGCCATAACTTTGAGGATGATAAATTGAACATAATTTGTGTTTTATTCCCAATAATGTAGTGACTTCCTTAAAAAGCTCATTCACAAAATGAGTGCCGTTGTCTGAGCGAATCACGTCACAAATTCCCCAGCGTGGGAACACTTCTCTTACTAGGAACTTGGCGGCGCTCTTGGCATCAGGTCGTGCGCAAGGTCCTGCTTCCACCCACCTTGAAAATGGGCACACAACCACGATCATGTACCGTGCGCCATTACACCTTTCCCCCATGTCTGCGTAATCTATATGCAGTTCCTTGAATGGGCCAATGGGTTTAGGAATTGTTCCCCGTAGAGTGCGTAATGTCATCCCTGAATTGTATATTTGGCATGTTGTACATTCCATTGCCAATCGAGACACATGCTCCTGGAGACAGGGCACGAACCATTCTTCCTGTATTTCTGCTGCGATGTGTTGTTTGGTGTTATGTGCAGGGAAGTGTAGCTGTTGAAATGCAATTTCTAATAGCTGTATTGGCATTACCACTTTCCCCGAGTTATTTTGCCGCCACAGCAGGTCTGTTCCTGACTTGCTGCACCCTCGCTTTGTCCACAATAGTTTTTCCTCTGCACTGGCTCCTTCCTGCAATTCTATTATTTGTGGTATGGGCATCATATTATATCCCTCTGGGGGCTCTTCGTTTGTTTTGTCCTTAAGCATGTATTCACCTGTGTCATTTTTCTGAAAATAGGAAGCCTCCTTGGCGGCAGCGTCCGCTGCCGCGTTCCCTAAAGACACAACATCTGTGTTGGATGTATGTGCTTGGCACTTTACTATTGCTACTGCTGTAGGGTTTTGCAGGGCCTTAATTAATTCTTTCAACAATTCTGCATGCTGTACTGGTGTTCCGTCTGCCCGCCTAAATCCCCTACGCCCCCATCTTGCCAGTCCTCCATGTACTGTCGTTGTCATGTAAGCTGAGTCTGTGTATATCGTCACTGCACAACCCTTTGCTGCATGTAGTGCTTCTATGAGCGCAATCAGTTCTGCTGCCTGTGCGGAGTAATGTGATGGGAGACGGTATTGTACCAGTGTTTCATACTCACCGTCTTCTAACCTCACCACTGCCATGCCAACGTGTTTTTCTCCCGTGTCCACGTCAATTGATGCGGACCCATCCACAAAGTACACTTCCCCTTCGCTTAGAGCGTTCTCACACACCACTGTCTCCTCCCCTCTTTCTCCTGTGTGGGTTGCGCAATCGTGGTTTTGCATATCTTCGAGCGTGCACGCTTCTGTAATGAATGTGGCGGGGTTCACTGTCTTGCATCTCACTATATGGATGTTGGCACTGGACAGGATAATCTCGTAGGCGGTCGCCCGCTGTGTGGTCAGTGTGCTTTTTGATCTCTCGAGTATTGCAGATAATGAATGTTCCACAAACAATGTTACCGGGCAACCCATTACTATGGTGGCACTTTTCTCAATCGTGAACGCGGCTGCAGCGAGTGATTGCTCGCACGCGAAATGGCCCTGCATCACGGCATCTAGAGTGCCACTATAGTAAGCCAGTGGCTTGTGTCCTAAGGACGTTTTTTGTGTCAGAACTGCTGTCATCAGTGTTTCTTTGCAGTGTGAGAATAGGTAAAACTCGCGTCCATAATCAGGGTTTGCGAGTACTGGGGCGCTTGAAATCAAATCTTTTAATGTCTGGAAAGAGGAACTCATCTCTTCCGTCCATTCCATCTTCCTGTTCTCCTGTTGGGCCACCTTTAATGCTTGTAATAGGGGCCTGGTGTATGCCGCATAATCTAATATCCATGCTCGGCAGTAATTGCACATTCCCAAAAATTTCTGCATGTCTTTTACTGTTGTGGGTTCTCTTACTGATCTTATGGCTTCTACCCTGTCTGGTATTATTCTTTTCCCATCTCTTGAAATCAGCTGTCCTAGGTACAGGACCTCTGTCAGACAGTATTGTAGCTTTCCCTTGTCCACTTTGTACCCCTTGTTGGCCAGCAAAGTCAGTAATGTTATGGAATCTGTTCTGCATGTCTCTTCGTTTCGTGCGCAGACTAGTAAATCGTCTACGTACTGAATAATGGTGCTCTCAACTGATAGGTTTCCTAGGTCTTCATGTAATACGCGGTTGAAGATGCTTGGGCTCTCGCAGTACCCTTGTGGTAATCTGCAATGTTCATATCTTTTACCCCCAGTGTGAAGGCAGTAAGGTATCTACTCTCTTCAGCTAGGGGTATAGAGAAAAATGCGTTTTTCAAATCCACTACTGTGAAATGTGATGCCTCTTTCGGGATGCTGCATAGTATAGATGCACTGTTCGGGACTAGAGGGAACTCCTTCTGAATTACATCATTGAGGGGGCGTAAGTCCTGTATCATCCTCCAAGACCCCCCTTTTGCTTTTTTGATTGGATAAATACAAGTGTTACATGGGGAGTTTGAAGGCACTATTATCCCTTGTGCTAGTAGGGCATTTATTGTCTCTTTTATCCCTTCTTCAGCTTCACGAGACAGAGGATACTGTTTAACTCGTGGTAAAATTGCTCCTTGCTTTAGCTTTATTACCACAGGCTGTACTCCATGCAACAGTCCCACATCATGGGGGCCTGTTGTCCATAAGTTGTTTGGTACGAGCCTCATGTCATCATCAAAAAAGGACGGTGGTGCTCCTACCACTGTCATCAATTGGACGGGGGTCTCCCTTGCATGTATTAAAATGTCACAGGGCATCGCTATTTCCATTACTATCTCACCATCCCCTTCCGTGTCTGAAAAGAGATCCTCATCTGTTACCTCTCGCAAGGCGATGTTGGCGTTTGTGCACAGCACTGTGCGCCACTCACACCCTTCCTCGTCCACTCCAATCACAGCGATTCTCTTGGCTGACACTTGCACAGCGTGCAAGTCTAACGATACCACTGATCCTGGTGCTGTGTTGGGACATACTATGGGGCGGAAGAGGAACTCCGCCGGAATCCTCCAGTCCATGCTTCTTAGCTCGGGAATTATGAGGGCCAGAGTCTTCAGCCCTTTGATAAACATTTCCTCATTTTGTGGCAGCCCTCGTATTTCTTGCGTGGTTGTGTAGGCTTGCACTACCAACATCGCACGCAAGGGGCATATCCCGGGTGTGGAACACACTATCCCTCTCTCGGTAAATGATATGGTCATGTTGAGTTTACTCAGGAGATCCCTCCCTAGCAAGTTAATTGGGGAATGTTCGTAATACAATAAGGGTGCCTTCACAGTCTTACCCCCCACTGTTACATCCAAAGATTCTGTGTAAGGAACTTCAACTACAGCCCCAGAGAACCCCTGCGTCTCTAACTTCCTGTTAGATAACGGGAATCGGCCCTCCCTGATACATGATTTCTCCGCTCCCGAATCAACCATGAATATAAACTGCTTGTCTCCTATCTGCGCCCCTACCAATGGTTCCTCAGCTGCATTGTAGGTGGTGGATAGAACTGGACACGCAAGTGTTCTCTGTGGGCTGTCCTATGCGGGGTATCTCGTCGCCCCTCCCTCACTAAAGACATTCCCTGAAACTACTGACATGCCGCTGTAAGGTGCTGGCGCGGGGGCCCCGTTTGCTGTTGTCGCGAAAGGGTTACCTGGCGTGTATTGCATACTGTCATTGTTTTGGGGGTGGTTCTGTGTCCTATACTGGTGTCACTGTTGCTGGCCCGTGGTACCCTGGCCGGGGTTTCTTAGTTGCTGCTGTCCCATTGGGAGACCATATGGGCTTCCCGGGTGTGGATGACCATAATTCTCCTCCTCTTGGAACCCACTGTTTTGTCTACTTCTGCACTCCCTGGAGTAATGTCCCCATCGTCCACAGTTCCAGCAGCTCCCCTGGGGGCCCCTGGGACCCTGCCATCCATTTCCTCCCATTCCCCCATACCCCTGTCCGCCTCCTCTCCGGCCCCTGTACCCACCTCGTCCCCCTCGAGGGGTCCACTCTAGCCACTGTGGACTTCTACCTTGCTCGTGCTCAGTCCACTGCCGCTGTGCTGTTCCTGCCCAATTAGTCGCCACCCTTCCTTGGAGTGCTATCAGCCCCTCCTCCTCATCATTTCCCTCTCTACTGTGTGGGAGCGCGGCTACTGCTGCTGCAACCTTCACTAACTTTGACTGTACTAACTTCGCCTCGTCTGCCAATCTTTTCTGCGCCACCTCCTTCTCCCTCTCCTTGATTCGTTTACAATGGTGTACTATTATGCTCTGAATTTCTGGCCATCCCTTTGCTTCAATACCTGCTATCTTGTCAAGCGCCTTCTGCACTTCCTTTGGGAGCCCTCTCTTTATAATAAAATAAAACAAAGATGTCGATTGATACCAGGGCGTGCCCGTTTCTGCTCTCCACATCTCTTGGACCCGAAAAATGTAATCCATAGCCTCCTCCCCGTCATTCATTGTACACTGCATCACTGACTGCAAGTCCGGTGTGTCTGGGAATGTTTCGCGTAAGGCATCCCACACCCTGGCACGCACTGTGTTAAAGGATGCCCCATCATGGCGGTCACAGTCTAACGTTACTCCCGGGAAACTGGCCTTAACCCATACCCTTTCAGCTTGATCGCCCACTGCTGATACGAGTAGACTTTTTACATCTCCTATGGCTAGGGGTACCCCGGCAGTATGTTTCTCAAAGGCATATATCCACTTACTTGCCCCCCCTGACAACGGGGGCAATAGCTTTAATAAATTGGCTTTATCCATCTGCGCCCATGGGATATAGTTAGGCCTCCCTCCTCCCCTGTGTATCAACGGGAGCTGTAGCCTTCCCTTTGTCGTGCCGTCCGGACCTGTTTTGGCTGCTGATGTTCCCAGTGATGCCATTTTTCCCACTCTGTTCCTTAGTCGCCCCGTCCACTCATCATCCAGGGTTCTCAGTGAACACGTACCTTCCTCTCCTTCGCTTCCCCCTCCCATCGCCATACTCAACCTGTCGCTTTCTTCTACTTCATCCCTTATATCACACAGCAAATCCTCTCTAATTCCCCCAAGCCTTTCTTCGCTCACAACATCTCCCTCTCTGGGCCCTACTTCTATTATTCGAGTTGGTTCTTCCTCAATTCTGAACATAATCTCGCCCTTTTTCCACCCCTCTTCGGGCTTTCTATTTTCACCTGGCGCTCCGGACGTACGCCCTGATCTAGTTGCATCTAGTGCTGTTCGGTCGCATATGTCTTTTATCCTCGAGAGCTCATTCTTTGCTATCGTCAGTCTTGATTCTAAATCATCTGTGAGTTTCTCTATATCTACCCTTTGTGCGCCTGCCTGGGCTCGCTCCCTCGTGCTTTCATATGGCGGAGGTGCCGTGGGGCGGTGGGGTGTATCATCTTTAGGGGGAGGTATGTAAGTGGGGTCACTGTACCCCTCTGCGGGCACAGGCTTCTTTATTATCGGGTACAAACTTATTACCTCTACTGGTGGCGTTACACCTTCTTTGACATCTCTTTGTATTAGTAATGGATTGTCTGTGGTGGACGGGAGATCAGCATTTAGTGCTGGTGTCTTAGGCGGTGGTATCTCTTCAAATAACCTCCAGAGATCCAATATTTCCCTCCTATTTTGCAGCTGCTTTCCTTTGTATTTTAGAAAAATGCATGTGGCCACCGTATCCAGGACACTTTTATCAAACGACCCTCCCTCGGGCCAAATCTGAGGTAACCCCTCCCCCTTTAGCTCGGTCACCCATTGGTCGTGATATTTTTTAATCCGCTCCACGTATCCCGGGAGATTCTTACAAATATGTGATAAGGGTGTTTCAGCCCCCATCTCGGTGCCCTCCTAATGCTGGTGTGTCTCAGTGTGTTTGCAACTACAATGTAAATGTAGTATCAATATTATCCTTTAAATTTTACTTCACACTCGATGTTGGGTCCCTTTGGGTTCTTCCCCTCCCTGACTGCACAATACAAAAATGGCCGTACTCAATGTCTATTCTGTTCTCTTTGAGGGGCACATACAAGAGCAACCCATCCTTTATTGTGACAATGTCAACCTGGAAATCAAAAAGGTACGACCTTGAATGCGATCAAAGCTCAGTGTCAAGAAACAAAACAACAGATGTTTCTGGCCTTCATTGATTTACATGCAGCTTTTGACTCCGTCAGTCGTCCTCTATTACTAAATAAGCTTGCCCGAGACAACTGCCCAACGACCCTATACGATATCATACATCTATTGCACCATGACACGACGATCCGAGTACGCATCACACTAGATGGTCTATTAACAAATAGCATACCGACTTTCCGTGGTTTGAAACAAGGTTGCTCTCTAGCTTCAGCAGTGTTTAATTACTTTATCTATGATGTTAAATTTGCGTTTTCTGCTGTTACTTCCGATTCTCCCAGACTATGTAATCAAGAAGTCAAATCTCTCATGTATGCAGACGACCTAGTCCTTATATCCAGAACCCAGGTGGGGTTACAGCGACTCCTGGCTACGTTCCATCAGTATGTGCATTCTAATGAATTGTCAGTTAACACGTCCAAAACTTACATCATGCAATACTCCCCCAAGCGTTTAGGCCCAGCCTCATTTGTGTGGTCCATAGGTAGCGTCCCACTAAGCATTGTTCCAAGCTATTGCTATCTAGGTATGATCGTTGAAGGACACCCAAAACCTCATGGGCAGATAGAGAGGCTCGAGTCCAAGCTAGTTTCTTCCATCTCCCAAGCTCGGGTTATCATGCACAGATTTGGCAAATTCTCCATTCTTCCAGCATGGCATTATTGGACCAAGAAAGTTGTCCCCATACTATTATATGGTTTGGAGACACTACCTGTAGACTCTGCATTCAAATTCGATCAGTGGGAAGCAAAATATTGGCGTGCACTCCTCCACCTACCTCAATGCGTCCCCACATCATGGTTGAGATACGAGCTTGGTCTGTCTTCTCTTGAAGCCCACTATAACTGGCGTATATGTTCACTCTTTGGGAAATGCTTGTTGTCAACTAATGAAAACGTATTATTAAACACGCTTTCCGGCCACATATTTGCACCAAAGAAATCTAGATATATTGCGGACTGGCTAACAAGAGTATACCAAATAATGACGAAAGCAGAAGTTTCACTTGAATTATTATTGCTGAACCCCGAAAAAGCTAAATTCAAAATACATCAAACAGATTGGATTGATACATGTGAATCAAGCACCAAGTATCGTGACAGCGATACGGTCCGCTTCCCTCCAAAAAAAAATCAAAACATTACCAGCATACCTAGTACGATCACCAGCCCCCAAATATAGAACAGGAATAATGCGCCTTCGCTTTAACCTCTGGGCTACCATGGAAGTTAGAGCCAAACGCAAACTAATTAGTCCAGAACAAAACATCTGTAGATTCTGCCAAGCCTCACCTACGGGTGAAACATTGGCTCATCTATTTACAGAATGTGTACCACTCAGTCCTATTAGACAAATTGCTTTTGCTAGACACTGTCAATATCTAGGTAACATTTCACAGGATGAATGCTGGTCGGTTCTGTTAGGTTCTAATAATAGTGCAATTCAAATAGCAGCTGTTAATTTTCTTGTTAGTCTTAAATTAGACAATTAATCAAAGCGAGAATTTAATCAAATGTTGCACCTGATGTTTTTCCAACTTTTTAATTGGCAAGTAATGTAAATAAGATGCTGTACTTTTTAAGATTTACATGATGAAAGTTAAAACCATGTCAAATGCTGTATATTTCATTCATTTTATCTTTTGTACTGTTTGAAAGGTTGATTAAATTCAACCAAATCAATAAAAAAAAAAAAAAAAAAAAAAAAAAAAAAAAAAAAAAAATCAAAAAGGTACTCACTCACTTCACTATAAAAAATTTTATCCGACCACACTTATCATAACCATTTAACTATTATGCATTTATGACCGCTCACAGATTCACAACATCAAAATCTCTTCTATCACATACGAGGTGCACACACCTCTTGGCACCATTCACCATTCAAGCTGCCCTCCCTTTCCTCCCTAGCCGGCTGTCCCTGTTCGTCTTATTTAAATATCTAGATGCGTATATATATATATGTAGATATTAACCTGTTTTTCCCCCTTCTAATAGGACTCTTTTTCTCTTACTGTCTCCCTAAGTTTGTGCTAATCACAGTTCTTTATTCTCCCCCCCTACCCTTAAGAAAGGAAAAAAGTAATAGCGGTCACTAATGTACTCTCAGTGTCCCCTTTTGCTGGACACTTTTATTTTATACTCCACTTCTTCATATATTCCCAGTACTAGTCAAGATAGCACTATGCGGCGCCGCCTTCCACCCCCTTTCGGAGCTAGGTTCCCGTCACTTTTATCTCTTATTCACCTCTTAATCCTAATGGCCATATGCAAAGAAAAAGCAAGGAAAATTTAAGATGATCCTTAGTAGATCTGCGTACCCCCTCTTCGTTTCCTGTCCTACACTTCACTCCCCGCTCCCTTTAAGATCGCTCGCACTCAGTACTCACGTGCCAGTCTTGAACCGATAGTCTCCGAAACTGGGTCCGTCCAGGCAGTGTCGCCGTCAGCTCAACAGTCAGCCCCGGCTCCGGCGAGCGGTACTCAAAGGGGATTTTTCAACCGGGATCCCGTACCCCCTCTCTATTGAGTGCGCACTTCTTAGTGTACCGGTCGCCGTTGGCGGGCAGCCTCCCGGAGCCGGCTCACCGTGCGTATCCCTTTTCGACCGGAGATTCTCGTGCCAAAAAGGAGACGGTTATAAGGAGTTAGGAAGAAATAAAAATCACGCTATCGGGGTCACCACTGAAAGCAAGCGTCCCCAAACAGCACGATCCTCCCCGCAATGAGAGACAATGAAGGACTCTCCCAAAATGGGAATAAGGCCAAGACAGAGTGCGGGTGAGCGTAAATGGGAGTTTATCAATCAGAATTGGGCATGCAAAGAACTCTGCAAACTCTGAGAGCGCTCTGTCTGACAATCGCAAAGACAGGCGTATATATTTACAAAAAACGTCATCAAAAAACCTACATACTATAGGGGGCACAAGTTCATTGGGATTGGGTGGCGACGACTAACTATAGGTGTTGCTGCGGCGTGGTTGGTCTTGGCTGAAGGACGTCATTGGTCACCCTCGTGGGTTGGGCTGGGCCTGGCAGGTCGGCTTGAGTTCATCCGGGCAGTGTTGGTGTGCCACTGCTGCCTGTGGCAGAGATGAATGCCTTTTCTGACTTACTTGCCCTCGGCCATGCACACCGCAGTCATTCAGTCATTTACAGTGTTATTCTCTTTAGTAAATCTTCCAATAGGTTATTTTATAGGTTAATGCAACACAGGAGGAATGCACCTTGTGAGGGGTCTGGAGGTAATATATCGAGGCCTGGTTACCTGTGTCCTGTTGACCGGGGCCATAGGTCGAGGGGCTAAGCTTCGGGGCCTGGGGCGGGTGGTACAGGTCTTTCTGTCTTGTTAGAAGTGGTTATGGATGTTTTCTCTGTGTGTTGTCAAAGTGTTGGGTGTCCTGATTGCACAGGGCCATAAGTCTGAGACAGTCCGGTGGGTTGTGGGGTTTACGAGGGGGCGCTTGAGTTTAGACAAAGGTTTACTGCTGTGCTGTAAATAATGCAGGTGGCTGGCCGCGGCCTTGGGTGCTGCAGTGGGGCTACAAGTCTTTGAAGCGGCTCCAGTCGGGTCGGGGGAGGCGTGATAACGCAGAGCGGGGCTCTGTTCTCATGTCTTGGCAGCCTTCGCAGGGAGGGAGGGGGATACATCGAGACCTTGTACGCATTCACAAAGGTATCTCCCTCGTGTGTTGCCGAATATAGGTAAAGACATCGCAAACATTTGAGTACTTTCTATAATACTTATTTAAAATCACTTCAAAACATGCATTTAACCTTTGCTGGATGCGTCTCGATTATACCCAGTCCGAGCACCATATTTGTACATTATATTCTAGCAGCTACAGTGTTTTAGTTACATGCATATACATTCGCAGTAAATGAGGTAGTAGTTAGATCAGTGAAGTACATAGAAAACGACCCGCCACTGTACGTGACGGTGGTGGCACATAAGGGGCTTAGACATACACACATTATAAGTGCATTCTCGCGCATCCTTTACATGAGTTCATAGTATAGTTGCATTCGCTTTCTCGTGTATTCTAGCAGCATTAGCTTTAGTTATGGCGCAAAACCATGGGAGGTAGGCTGCCCAGTGATATACGCAACAAACAGATCCCTGGAGCGTTCCTTTATTATTAGTATCCACCTGCAAGGGTGTGAACTCGCCATTGCTTATATCATGGGAGCATGCTTTCTCATTTTAATACATTCTACAGGCGTTTGTAATATAGGAGATTTTGTGGAAGAAAGCATACTTCGCAAGAGGTCTTGACATTAATATATACATATATATAAAGACTGTCTGCCATCAGATGACCATTTTGCCGTTCTTCTCATTGCTCAGGCCTGCTGGCCGGGTCATGCTGATAGTGATAGTACACTGCGGGAGGTGAACTGTTACAATGTTAGCGTATTGCGCTAGCTCATGTCCGTCTTGTTCGTGGGAACGTGCTCGCAGCGGATCTGCCAGGGTGCTGCGGCAACAGGGATGTTCTCCAAGGGTGGGGGCCGCGCTACAGTGCGCTGAGCTCACACCATCTTTACCGGGCAAAGAATGGTTTCTGGGCCTAGCTAAATTTGTGTTGTAATCAATACATGTGGGCATTCGATACGTGTGGGCAATGTCTCCAGTGGGTGAGCCCTCCACCACCTGGGCCCGGGTGGCATGAGGGAACGCCCAATGGGCCATAGCCCTCACCTGGGGAAGAAACGCAGGCGAGAGGGGTCTCCTGGACCAGTCCTCCCCTACACAACTCACCTCTCTGCTCACTTAGCATCAGCTACTACGGTGTTGGGTAGCAAGAGTATCCCCTCCATGTTCTCTTTCCTGGTACTCCAGGCAGCTAGTAGGATCCTCTGTGAGATTGGTTTAAATATGGGAACTGCAGAAAGTAAATATCGTTTTTACAGAGCTCTGCTTGTTCTCTGTTCATCCACGCTACCCATAAAATCTCTGATCCTGATGTTGCATTCTAGCTCTGCAAAATAGCTTGGAGGACCACAGGCCATATGTTGGACAACCCTGAGACACTGTAGCTGAACCTGAAGGAAAAACACCCAAGGCATAAACCAAGCAGAGAAATACGATTGATGCAATCAAAATAAATTGAAAAGTGAATCAGAAAATATTCACTACCACTCAATAAGGGGAGCAGTTCCTGCACCGTGCCAGCCTTGAACCGCCAATTATTTGCTACCAGACTCCTGCCTACCAGCCCCAAAACCCTTGGACATTAGTAATATTTAGTACATTGCCAACAAGATCCAGCCGATGTTCTATCCGGTTTTATTGCTCCACCTCCAAACATTCTACCTCATTTCACAATGCATGCCCGGCATATGTATGCATATGTTCTCGGAGGTTCATAGACATAATTTCGAATACAAAATATTCGAAAGTCAAAAAGTCGAAAAAAAAACGTCGGAAAAAAAAATGTCGAATTTTTTTTTAATGACGTTTTTTTTTCGAAATGGGGGGGTTCCCCCCCAACCCCCTTTTTTTTTATTTTTACCTATTTTTTTCACAGAAACTAGAGTCCAAAAAAAAATATCGAAAAAAAAACAATTCGACATTTTTTTTTTCGACATTTTTGATTCGACTTTTTTGACTTTCGAAATTATGTTTTCGAAATTATGACTGGACACCGTTCTCAGACTGTGTAAATCTTTGAGCCATTTGAACAAAGAAAGCAATCTTCCTTGAGAGTCAGCAGTTAATGATTCGAGATTTGCTGTCTGGTCAAGCAAGTCAATTCCATCCTCTCTGTTGGAGATGCGTATTGGTTTTCTTTATAAGTGAACTAGAGTCTCCATTGGTACCCCCACCTTGAGGGGATCTCCATTTTATAAAGATGGGAGGTAGTCTGCTTCATATTATGCTGTCTGATTGGTAATCCCCACTTTTTGCCGACCTACACTTTCACCAAATCACTTTTTACCAAACTATTTTCCACTTTTTTTGCTGCAAAATGTAGATGGTAGGTTGGGGGTAACTTAAATATGGAGATGTAGTAGCAGGTGCAGAAAATCTGGCAATTTTGTGGCAAAAAGAAAACTCTGCAAATGTGTAGGTTGGTAAAAAATATTCATCAAACGTTCTGGTAAAAAATATTCATCAAACGTTCATAAAACCGTCCGATCAGAGCGGCCCGTGAAAGTCAATGAAAGATGGTTATTTTAGCATTTACCAGATTTTATCAGAATGTAATCTTTAACCTAAAATTTGGCAGCACTGGTGAGAGTATCCAGGTAAATGCTTTTCTTACAATGGTGCACTGAGAGAACTGATTGGGTCCTATCCAAGGAGAGTGAAATCCTGGGTCTCAGCCCACAAGCCCTTTGTTAATGATCTCAGTCTGGATTTCTCTGATACACAAATATGCTGTGATCGGTTTCCAGAATTTTCCAACCTTTGTCATGATTGTCATTTGGTGTTCGTCAATGATTCATTGGAGATGTCTCCTGCATAGTCGTGTCAAGACCTGGTACTCTAACTTCCCTGGTATGAACCTGCGTGTTCATGTTGCACAAAGACTTGCTGAATGTCCTCACAAATTGCGGGAGCCAGCCTATTGAGCATAAACTACATGTGGGACTTCCCTGCAGGCCAATATTTGTGAATAATCAACAATGGCTGCCACATGCAAGTTGGGGGTGATCCTTTAAGAATGATGATCTTGATACCTAGAGGGCAATATAATCAATCTGAGATGTGAAGCCTCAGAACGCAAGTGGGAGTTCTGGCCCCAAGCTAAACCCTAAATAGATGTTGTACCGGTGTGTGGGGCTAAAATATGAACCACTCACAAACACAAGGAGCATCAAGAGCCAGCCTCTTATCTGATCGCATTAAAGGCTGGTGTCATGGTAATGATGAACCTTGAACAGTGCTGACGTAGGGAGTCAAGTATTGTATGGGGTAGGCCAAAGCTGCATTGCAGGTTTGAAGAAGTCCCCCAGCAGTTTAGCCAGGAGCAGTCAGAGGGGGGCTCACCAGGCCCCTTAGGGGGACACCCAGACCTGCAGAGGCAATAAAGAAAAATAATCCCCATAGTATGGAGGGAGCTAGGAGCTCTCTCCTGCCAGAAACAAGCTTTCCTTTTTAAGGGAACACAGTTGCAACAGTTTGTATTCCCCAGCAACCATGCAGATACATTTGTTGCCTTAGAAAAGCTGACGGCAAACGTCGTCAGGTCTGCGAGGTTCACAGGACTCCTCCAGATAGAAATAAACTCTTGACAACAGATCAAAGACTGAGTAATGTACATGTGTTCACTGCAAGTGGGTTGAACCATACAAACATTGTTAAAACATTCTTCATAGCATCATGGGGGGGTACAATGCTACAATTCCCCTGCAACAAAAGTATTCTACTTAAAGAGGTTCCCTTGCTTACTGGAAGGTTTTGTAACCTAGGGAGCCAAGCTAATGAAATGTTGCAAGGCCGAGGGAACATACAACTACTGACGCCAGAATTAAGTTAAAGGGTTTTATTTCGCAAAATTAAAACTATTGCATGGAAATTGTTTCAGGATAGCTGTAACATTAAGGTTCTTGGGAAATGTAGCTCTTGAAAGCTGGATTATATTTGAAGGAAATCTCGGGAGGATAGCTCAGGGGCAACACGCTCAACTTGGAAGCAAGATGACGCGGAGCAACACAGGTTTGATCCCCGGGTCCGCGTTTAGAAACCTCTGCGTATTAAGCGTGTTATAAATGACCAATTACAAGGATGACAAATAAAAAGGCATACAGAATGTTTCAGACAGGAAGGTCTCCTGCCTAGTTATTTGTACCATCCTCTGCTACCAATTTGCCCAGACAGACCGCAAGTTCAAACTGCAGTTTATTACAGGCAAAACCAACAGGGATAAGTACACAGAACAGGCTCCAGGACATCTCAGAGATCACTGGCTCGCACGCCAGTTTTGTAGCACCATGTCGTCATGACATCACACACTGGGCCCATCTCCAGCAAACCTATCGAGCGAGTGGATTGGGTGCTGAGTGGTAGTTCCCCTATTGAAGCCCCTTTTAAGTATTAGTTGACTGGCACTCCCATATCAGGACTCTGGCCTGGACCATCCATGAAAAATGCCACTTGTAGAATGTTGCAGTGTGAGGGCCTAATAATTGGTTCTTGCCCCTCGCCACCCACCCCTAGGGTCTTGTACTGTGATTGGCTAGAGCTGCTGCCCCCATGCCTGGGACCCAAATCAGTTCTCAGCTCGAGGTGTACCTTGTCAAGGTAATACGAGCAACTATGTGTCTGCATTATAACGTGTGTGAATCACCACAGACTATGAGAGTGCTTGTTCTCATTAAACATTCGGTTTCTTCTGTAACAACTTTGTTGCAAGCCATTGTCTGGTTGCATGAGAACATTCTGCTTCCCAGCTGCTAGTTTCAGTTTCGTCTCAGCTTTGCTGGATCACGTGTTCAAGGCTCCTGGAGCTCTGAATTATTCTGAATTTATGAGGATGTATTTGCTCCTGTGGTGCTGGTATTACTGCAGTTCAGGGAATGGAATGTCGCTTGTATCGTAGTGACTTGGCAGCAGGCCCTTCTCACACTGTTTGTCCTTCAGTTTGTGCTGAATTCAGCTCATCTTTTACTGAGCTGGTTGTGGCCTAATGTATTTCCTAAACCGTGGCATGGCTCCTACTGTTGGTGCTTTTCCATAGTATCCATAGGTTAGTGGTTTCATGGCTCTGTCAGGTCCCTCGGTGGCTCCTGCAGTTCCATAGGATTAGCTGCATCTAAACATCTGCAAGCCTGTACACAGGTTTCCTTTGCTTCTTGTGGTTTTGTGCTGCTGCGGCAAGCTAATGACAGAATATTAAACGTGGAGACAGTATGTATGTGTCCTCTAACTCATAGAACTGCACGCAAGTGTTTGTGTATTTGGGTGTGGTTGTGTCCCGATGTGCGGATGGCACGTGTGCTTCATTTCTAATGCTGCTATGTTGTGTTGTCTCTAACGACATTAAGGTGTCTTTGGTCGTGTCTTGTGGCTCCTCATCCACCTTGGGTAACGTTTGCACTGCTCTTGGGCTGTAGGGTTGGTTGAAAGGGTACCCGTCAGTGTACTTGTCTATCATGGGTGCGATAGGAATCGGTGCAAGCTCGTACGAACGGCCATGTTGTCTTCGGTACTTCTTCCGATTAGAGTGCCTTGTGGGAGGGGGGAAAGGGGTGGATTTCGACCTTCCCTCTTCAGTCCACCCTCTGGTCGACTTGTCGACCACATCCCGATAGAACCGCTCGTCTTCTATTAGTTGCCATATTTGTGTCACCCCTCCAAGGTGTCCGTAATAGTTCACATGATCATCGAAGGACCAGTGCACCCTCCTTCGGGTTTGCACCAAACCCACTTCCCTTCATACTTCCTTGGGTTACGTGGATTGTCTACCTCTGTTCCAGATGGAAATAGGTCACACATCGCTATCCTTTCTCTCAGTCTGTCTTTCTTTCACAATGTCATTGATTGCTGCTCCTATGTTCAAATCCATCAGAATTTGCATCCCTATTGCTTCTTCTGCTGTTAACTTGCACCTTCCAATACAAATCTTGATCCCACACAGGGGTGCTGCTCCTAGTGCCAGTGCTCCAACTATCACCCTCAGTCCGTCTGCCAGCCATGATGGCATCCATGACCAAATATATGCTAGCCAGCTCTTGTCTTTCCATTTCCCACTGCTTCGTCCCCCATCCTCGCATGCATATGAGACAATTGTGCAACTGCGTCTGAGCGAGTTCCGTTATCTTCATCGTTGGCAGGTGTGAATGTGCAACATGAACTCCCTATTTTTGCACAAACTACTCCTTCCATTGCTGTGAAGAGATCCAGAATGTAACGTTTCTGGAGCGCCACCAACCTTATTGCTCTGATCTCTTCCTTTATGGCATTGAACCCATTCACTGTTGAATTTATTGTTACCATCAACTCCCAACGACTTATTTGTAACCATTTGGCATTTGCGTACGTCTGTACTCCTGGGATTAGTGATGTAAAGAACATTTGTGTTCTGCCGAACAGCCTGTGCAATACTGATACTTCATCCAATGCGGCTTCTGATATCCCTGAGAAGTAATCCCCCCCCCCCCTTCACTCTGCTCAGTCCTCCTTGCACGTCAGTATTCTGTGTTTGGGCAGGTGCTAATGTTTCTAGTGACCTCTTCTTTTGTTTATTGTTTTCCATTTTCGGGAAGTCATCAAGCTTCATGTCTTTCTTGGGTACCACCAACGAAAGCATGTTGATGTGTACTAGGGAGCATATTCCTCCTCAGTCAGGTGGCAGCTTCTCATATGCTTTAGATCCACAAGCCCAATAGTGATCCATCAGCACTGCTGTTCCTGCTCCCATTGCCGGGATAGTCTCAATCGTCTGGCATCCTAAGTTTCCACTGACCTTTTCATTGCCGTTGTGTTGGTAACAGAGGGCTGGTGTTGTCAGAGGAATTATTGGCATTGGTCCAGCTTCATTCCCCACCTATGTTACCAGCTTTGCACTCCTGTCACATTCCTTCGGGCATTTATCATTCTCCTCTTGCACCTTGCTCACTGGTGAGTTGGCTAAGGTCAGTGCCTTGCTTCCCAACAATCCATCTTCCCAGACATCGTTAGTATATACATGTCCATAGATCAATATCTGTGGTCTCTCCCAACAGCCGGGCACACCTCCCGTTTCTTTTATTCTTGTCCATGGGCATGGCAATTTCTTTAGTGTGACAGTCTTTGTTTCTCCTTTCTCCGGTCCATCAGTTATGTATTGCAACCCTTCATCAAGCTGCCAGTAATTGTTCATCTTGTCTAGTGTCTTAATGTAATTATCTTCATATGGGAAGGTCCCTTTGTGACATCCATCTTAGTGTTGCTGTGCTTCCTTGGAACCAGCCTCGCGTTTGGACCATTGCGAGTAACATCAGGCATTGTGCTCTAGCTGCGGGTATTTCTGTTGCAATGAACGTTCTGGAGGCACTCATGCCGTAGGGGATTAAGGAGCAGACCTAACGGCTCTCCCCGGTAGTGTCTCTACCTACTTTAGACATGTTTGTACCACATGTTGTTTGTTATCCGTGTTGTGTCTGTGAGATACATGTCAACTCCCTTCATGTCTGCATCAACACTGCGCTTACCTATCCTAACCTTATCAGCAGTGTCTCCTCTTTCAACTGACATGGTAGTTCCTGCTGCTTGGGTCAGGGAAAGGTTAGTAGGGGGGTACAGCATTAGCATGCATTGCAAAAAAGAGCTGCCGTACTACGATGCCCAATACTCCAGTTGGAACCAATAAACACACAAGTGTTAAAACTTAATTTTTTCCGGCATGACCACTTGCGCTGCTTGGTCCTTGCAGCTGATGAGGTGATAAAGTTGCCCGCCTGAAAATCACAAGAAAAGCATTATCTTTTAGTATTTGTCAGTACCCGTAAGTTCTGTGAACTAAATAATCACTTATAGAAAAAGCAAATACTTCCTCCCAGACCTTTCTTATTTAAGAGTCTCTTAATGTGGGCAGAACCGGGTATGCACAGTGCTCAAGTCGTGGATATGCTTGGGCTAAATATTCTATGAACACCAGGAAGTACACTTTGGGGGATCGGGCCCTAAACTGTCTTGGTCTCCTTAGGAGTGTACAAACTGGTTAGACAATGCTTCAGGGTGGTCAATGGGAGGTAACATCAGGATATTTCCCTAGACAGTTCTAGCAACATTTGCATTTACCTGCATGTGCAAGAAAAAGAGAAAACACAGTGCTACAGCTCTCAAATGTGCACAATTATTCTGGTGGCTACTGTACACCCTGCGTGCGCAGAGGAAAAGGAAAAACAACTAATGTGGCTCAGCTGTCCAGTTGTACAAGTACGGCAGTAGGTCTTCCAATTGCTTGGGAGCGTCGGACCATGGGGTGGCCAGGATTTTCAGGAGTATTTGCTCTTTGTTGTAGTTTGTCGAGATCTGTAACGTTGGCCCCGTTTGTTTCTGTCGCTGCGCTACTAGGCAAGGCCACCACTTTGGAATCACATCCAGGACATCAAGCCCTACAAACGCTTTTTCCTTCCAGTCGAACAGCTTGGTTAGTAACGGACTCCACTACGTGAGGTCCCATAAACCTAGGCGCGTTCCAGCGCTGAGTAAAGTTTTTCAGGAGAACCAAGCCTCCCACTTGCACTAAATGTTTAGTTGTAGTCTCTTGCTCTGTGTCATCTGAATTCACTTGTTTGTTGTATGCTGGCCTGCCCTGTGTCCGCCGCATCTGGCAAGAGTTAAAGAAGTGCTAGAAACCAGTAAAGTGACATATTCATACATTTCTTGACCCAATATCTCAGCAGTGTTTTCACAATCATTCAATGATCTAGTGGGAGGAACCAGGGGAAGATGCATGTGCCGTCCTGTCACCACCTTGTGGGGGCGTTAAATGGTGGTTGGACCGTGGCTTGTTGCGCAACTCAAATAATGCCAGAGGCAAACAATGAAGCATGTTTTTCTTGGTGCTCTGCTGAGTTTTGGCAATGCTCTCCTTTAGGAGGCCATTGAGGTGTTCATACACCCCATTTTCTTACGGGTGGTACACACATGCAAATTTGTGTTTTATTCGTAGCAGGGTCGTGATGTGTTGGAACATTTGATTGGCGAAGTGAGGGCCATTGTCAGACTGCAGGACCTCACAGACACCCCATCTTGGGAATACTTCCCAGATCAGAAATGTGAACAGGGTCCAGCCTCTATCCACCTTGAGAATGGGCAACCACTATAATTTATCGTTATCCTTGACACACCTGGATCATGTTGACGTAATCAACATGAAGGTGCATACATGGGCCTTCGGGTCTTGGTATGGCTCCTTTCACAGCTCTCAGGGTATGTCCAGCTGTCAATTGCTGGCAGGTCAGGCAATTGCTAATAAAATTAGCTACATGTTCATTAAAATTTGTCCAAAACCAGGTTTCTCCAATACGTGTAGCAATGACCTCCTTCACTGTGTGTACTGGATAATGTAACTGTGCCAATGCTGTTTTCAATAGTGCAAGTGGCATGCCCACTTTCCCTGTGTTGTTCTGTCATCATAGGGTGTCTGGAGGAGACATGGAACACCTCCTTTCCACCCAGAGTTCCTTTTCCTCTGTGGGTGCAGCTGCTTGCAATTCCATAATTTGAGTTTCTGGTAGATTATTGTACCCTTCTCTCATCACCATATTTCTCACCCCTCCCCAGACCTTGGGCCTCTCCTTCAGTTCCCACAGTTCTCCTCATTTCACCTCATAATCAGCTGCTATGTTTCCCTTTGAAATGGTGTGTGCCTGGCATTTAACAAACGCTATCTTCTGCGGGTATGTGATCACCTCAATCGGACGTTGTTCAAATTATTGGACGCCCTGGGCATCTCATATACGAATTATGCAGATGACACACAGGTACTTATCCCCCTCTCGGGTGATTACCAGGCCGGCCGCATCACCCTCAACTCAATTTACTCCAAGATCCAGTCATGGATGGCTCAGAACTGGTTATGCCTCAACAGTGAAAAAACAGAACGTCTGTTGATTGGATCCCCCTCCATCCTCAGCAAACTGGGCAATCAATATTGCTCCTTCGCTGTCGACAACATCCCCATTGCTGTCTCCCAAATGATCAAAACACTTGGCGTCTACCTTGACTCAGACCTGACCATGGACAGACAAATTAGTGCCATTGTCTCCTCGTCTCCCTACTTCTCCAAACTACTTAATGCAGCAAGACCTTTCCTCTCCTTGCCCAACTGCCTCACCATAGCCAGGGCAATCATCGGCTCAAGACTTGACTACTGCAATGCACTCCTGGCAGGTCCTCCAGCAAATTATGCGCGATTGAGAGAGTTTTGGGAGTGTCATCTGTCATTTGTAAAGCTGCACAACTGTCACCTGTCAATTATGAAGCTGCAAGCTGTCACCTGTCATTTTGAGTTTACTTTAAATCCGAAAAACTACCTTTATTTAATCGTCTGTATCTCTGGAACCGTTTGGGATAGGAACAAAATTGAACTTTCCTCCGAAAGCTTAGAATCTCAGCTTTCCAACAAACTAGCTATTCCTTATACTTTTGCGGTAATCACGATTCACGCACTCGCGAATTTTACCACGATTTGCGATTTGGTTAAAAATCCAGCCACGTGTAACCATCAGCAGTCATTTCTTTCCTTGCTAAAAATTCATTTGCCTCTTAATCACCATCTCTGAATCATTGCTAAAGTGAGCCTGAACTCATCCCAAGTATCTCTCACTCACCCTGAACCTCCTAAAGGGAATTAAAAGCATTTTCAGCATATTCCTCACTTCATTGCCACCACATTCAAAGCACTTGGGCCTGTGTTTTAAAACTCATACCGGTTTTCTCTAAGCTTGCTGGGGGGGGGACTGAATTTCGTATTGTATTTGATTGCATTCCTGAGAACTGTGTGCTCCTCTTTCCATCTACTTCCATGTCTTACATTGCATAGGGGAGGGGGGTGAATTGCCAGAGAAAAAGTGATTATATTATCTTTTGCTAAAATCATCTCAAGTATTTCTGTACTGCATTTTATTCCTCATTGCTTTTCCCTTGAAATCATAAAAGTATTTTTGCTACTTGATCCATCCTATACTAACTCCTCATTGATTATAAAGAAGTGTGCTAGTGTCAGATTACCCATTGTTGATTAACATTATATTTATAAGGGCGAAATCGATTATTAATTTATTATAAAAGCGTGGTATCTATATTTTGTCTTATTTCTCAAATAAACCTTTTAAACTTGCAAAACAGAACTACTTCTTGGCTCAGTGGGGTCAGGGGGATTCTAAGAGAGGGGTGTTATATAGGGGTAGTCATCCAGAACTCATGAACTGGACATAAAGATATATCAATAAGGGTTTCCATTCAGTATCCCAGACTAGGCATTGACTTAGCTGTAGTGTTGAATTGAATCTTCTTACAAATTGGGGGCTCGTAGCCAGGGATTCCGGATTAGAACTATCACTTGTGCAGATTAATACAGTGTGCTAACTGACAAGATACATACATCCGGTCGGATCACCACGCTGTGTTAGGCTGTAAAGCACTCCTCAAAAGGACGCTCTAAGGGAAAGGTCTGTTTTGCAAAAATAAAATACAAACTTCTGTAAGTCAGGAAGGAACTCAAATTCCAGAATGACGACCTTGGTAGATATGAAAATAGCCAGAGAGCACTTCTTACATAAGCTATTTGTGAGAGGTGAGTGGACTCATCAGGACCAGATGGTCTGGTTGCAGGCAATCGCACCCCAGATCACTGAAACAGGGTCAGATATATGGAGAGACCAGGGTCCCTTACATGTGGCCCTGAGTGAACTATATATGGCCCCTAAGGCCAAGGATGAGCACAACAAGATTGCCAGGGTAGCGGCATATTTATATTTACATATGGGAGCCATGCAGGACAAATGTGCTGAAGGCCAAGATCTGGCGAGTAGGCAACTGCTGGCATTACAGAAGGCCCAATCTGATCTAGACTCTTCTGAGCAGAGGCTGTACAGAAGCCAGGAGTCTGAAAATGAGAGTAGACAGTACATCATTAAAATAAAGAAGGATATGGATATCCTGCAACAGGAAAAGACGGACCAGGATACCAGAATTCTGGCTTTGCAGAAGGAGCACCAAGACAGTCTGGACTCCTTACTGCAGAGCCAGAAAAAGCTGGAGCAACAGATCAATTTCAACAGGGCATGCACAGAGCAGGTAGCCACCCTGCAAATCCAACTAGACAGAGAGAAAGAGGAAAGCAATAAATTGATTTTGAAAGACCTGGATACCCAGGCAGAATTTGATGAAGAACACCAGAAAGCTGGTGCCTTCCAAAGGCAAAGGGACGACCTGGCGGCACAGATGCAGACCCTTAGTGTCACGTCCTCCCGACATTTACCCGGCAACATCCGTTCCCATACCCAACACCCACAACAACGGGGAAGACACGGCAGGCGGGATGTACAGAGGGGCAGTACCACCTCTTTCCGCCCATTTCCATGTTGGCGTCTGCCCTGGCGCCTCATCCATGCCCGACAGCACCGTGGTCGCCGGCTCTAGCTCCCGCGTACGGGAGCGATCACGTGACTAGTCACGGGATCGTCTGTAGCCAACGCCGGCGTCCACTTTTGACAACCAATCATGGATGGCGTCCAACCTCACGTGACGCTCCTGTACGTCATGTGATCAGTCATGTGATTATGACTTCCTTTAAAAGGAACCGAGGAGAAACACTCAGTGCTTCACAGCTGTTTCAACCAGAGACCTGTTCGGCTTTACTCCTCGTTCATCTTGCTTCTTTTCTGGATCTTGACCACGGAACGTTATTTGGATTTGATATTGGATCACCCTTTGGCTTTGACGTATTCTTCTGGATCATTGGAACTCTTGACCTACGTCTGAACTTGGGTTTCTGCTTTGGATTATCCTTCTGTTTTGGCGAACTTGTGAACCACAAACTCTTGACTATCACGTTCTGGCTTCAGGTGTGAGTTGGAGGAACTGCAGTACTTTCCAGCCTGCTGTTGGTCTTCCCTCGTTGTCTATTCAGGTTTCCCACCATTTCCATCATCCCCTGGGTAAGCTTTTGGTTATTCTTGATTGCTTACACTGCCATTATTGATCAAAGCAAATCTGATTCTAACCTTTGCCTTACAGCACTCAGGGGTCCTTCTGGTGTTCCCGGTATCCAACAGACGACGCCACTCATCACCTGTGGCCTCAAGGATTGCTCGGGCAGTATACTTTATCTGCTCGAGCGATACTTGGGGACGGAGGTATTCTATAGCTGCACGACCATCAAGGTGGAACACCAGGATCAGAATACTTAGTCAGGAAAGGGATACCTTAGGCCAGGAAGTCTGCCACTTAAAAAGGAAAATGAAAGAAAATCACCTGGCCCTCCGGGGACTGGGTTTCATGGGTGCTACTCTCGAGGGGCCCGGACTGGCACAGCGCCCTCGGAAGCAGACCCGTCTTCCACTACTCCGGACCCAGCAGACCCCTACAGGGGCCCTTTGGACCGTGTCCTGGCGCCTTTGGCGCCAGGCTCATGAAGCATTTCAGTACCGGCGCCATAGGCGCCGGGCTCATATTGATAAACAGTGTAATAATGCTTGGGTGGACTTACCTGAGGCAGACCATGCTGCATATTTACCCAGAACAATCCTGTCTGGTTGAAGTCGCCAGCCATCAGGGCTGGGAGGAACTATTCCCTCCATTCAGGAACTCTTTTCTTACCTGGGTGGAACTGGTGGAAGAACACACACTGGAAGCACTTCTCTGCTATTTAAACCACGCCCGATGGAAAACACGTGCTTTGCGTTATTCTGCAGCAGCAGCAGGACGCTCACCGAGTCGGCTCCTGCATTCCAGGTCCAGAGTCATCTTCAGCTTCCGCGCAGCAACCTGTGGATGAAGAAAGACACAGAACAATACTTAGCAGATCCCGAAATCCAGTCACCGGCAAAACCTGCAAAGAATAAACATAAGATTAGAAAAGTGCAACTCGCTCGCAGCCGCGCCCGCTTACCTGATCTATCCGTGATTGCAACGGAGCTAACCGCGGCCTTCTCTTCGGCAGCTTCTCTGCACCTGAAAGGCAAAGGACATAATTAAAAAGGGGTTCGAGTGAAGGCAGTCGCATTCATCTTAACTTACCAGTTTTTGCACGCGCAGAAGCGGCCGCATCAACCGCAGCATCCCGGCACCTGAAAACTAGAAAAAGGACATTATTAGAGGTGCCATTAAAAGTGGCCAACGATCATTATACTTGCGTGCATCGGCACGTGCAGTGGCAACGGATATAAAGCCCGCAGCATCCCGGCACCTGAAAACTAGAAAAAGGACATTATTAGAGGTGCCATTAAAAGCGGCCAACGAACATTATACTTACATGCATCGGCACGTGCAGCGGCAACGGAAAACTACGCCCACAGCATCCCGAGGCCTGAAACAAAGGAAAAGGGACATTATTGAGGTGCCCATCTTTTAAAGCCTAAAGACTACAGTATACTTACAGGCATCCGCTCGTGCAGTAACGGCGGCATCGCTCTTCGGCATCCCAGCACCAGTGCCACAACTAAGGCCGCAAAAGACTTGAGCCTCAACACTGAACTCATCCAGTGATGTAACTGGAATCCACGCACCCCTACACCAAACGCAGGATGGAGAGCTCAGCATTTATACGCCTAAGGTGAGAGCTCGCCGAGACAAGTAGAAAGCTAGGCTGTGGGAGAAACTGGCGATTGGTGGGAGAAGGAATCCCATCAAACGGTGATTAACCCTTTTTCTTCCACCTGCAGAAAACCTACCCTGCAAGTCAGACATTCGATAAGAGGAAGCCCAGTCCTGAGAGTCGTCCGAGCTCTACGCTTCTCAATTGAAGAAACGATAGCAGCCCAGCCGGGATCAGCGCCTCCGTGGGAATCAGGTGAGCGTTACAGAATGCAAAGCCCACCAATAACCTCCTACCCAGGTGCTATGGAAACTTCCAACACAGACCAACTGGCCCAGTTATTAGGGGAATTAAGAGCTGAAGTTCATGCTGCCCGCCAGGAAACGAATGCCCTTAGGAGGGAATTGATAATATCAAAAGAACAAACTGATGATCTCGCCAGACAGTTATTACAGACACAAGCGGGGCAAACCCTGCTACCTAATTCAGGAGGGAGCTATATCCCAGCGGCTTCAGCCAATCCTGTTCAAATCAACCTACCCGGAAATGTGCCATTGGCACCGCCTGAACGCTCCTCTGGTGACCCTAAAAGGTTTGCAGTGTTTATAAATCAATGCCGATTGCACTTTCTTTGTAGACCTGCAGCCTTTCCGACTGACCAGACTAAGGTAGCCTTTGTGCTTTCGTATCTTAGCGGCAGTGCCGCTGATTGGTCGATCCCTCTGGTTACACAGGATGACCCGATCCTTCGTGATTTCCCGACCTTCCAGGCAAATATGGAAAGACTTTTTGCAAGGCATTCCCAGGGGCAGGCCCTGGACAACGAACTCCTTTCCCTACGACAGGGCAATCAAGATCTTTTGGCCTACATTGCATCATTCAATAGGCTAATCGTGGAAACCAGATGGCCTGAGGACAAAAGAATCACGCTTTTTCACAGGGGTTTGCGTGGCGAACTCAAAGACGTCCTTGCCCAGGTAGTGAATCCTCCTCAGGATTGTTCAGAGTACATTGATTTGGTGGTCCAATTGGATCACAGACTACAAAACAGAAAGGCGTATCAATCCAGGTTTGAAACACGAGTGTTCCCTAAGCCTCAAAGTCACACCAAAGGAGTTGAAGCCGTCGAACCTATGCAAATTGGGGTTGTAAAGGGTCCCCTAACCCAGAAAGAATGCGACAGGAGACGACAAATGCAACTATGTCTCTATTGTGGAATGGAAATTCAGGACATTTTCTTCGAGATTGCCCGGTGAAACCACCTAAGAAGACAGTGGGAGCTTCTGATAAGAGTTCTGAAAAGCCTGAGCCGGGAAACGACCTCGCCCGACAAGTGTAGAGGTCCGCTTGCCGAGCGTAAAAACCAGTTCTTTGACCTCGCACTTCATAATGCCAATGGTCCTCGTAAACCCAGAGCAACCGGATCATTTGCATGCAATTAAGGCATACATTGATAGCGAAGCAGTTGGAAATTATGTGGACCGCGAATTGGCTTCCAGGATGAACTTACCTCGTTGTCCAAAGGTGGTTAAAGACGTCATTACCACGGTGGATGGGACGGAAATCGCCTCCGGACCAGTGACCCATACCACTACTGAAGTGACGATACTAGGCCAAGACAGGAGGTAATTGTGTTCGACGTGATCAAGGCTCCTCAATTCCAAGTAATTCTAGGGATTCCTTGGTTGGAGAAACACAATCCTCAGATTGATTGGCGAGCAAAGACGATAAAGTTCCCAGAGTGCACACCAACTTGTTATCCACGACCCAACATTGGCAACATTGACAATTACCTCTAGAGTATCGAGAGTTCCAAGATGTTTTTCAAAAGGAACAGGCTAACACCTTGCCACCCCACAGATCATACGATTGTCAGATAGATTTGCTACCCGGTGCAACTCCCCCTTGCAGTAGGAATTACGCCCTTACCGAGCCTGAGAACCTTCATCTGCGACAGTATTTAGACCAGTACCTGGCCAATGGCTTTATCCGTCTGTCGAAGTCCCCTGCATCCTCGGCTCTGTTCTTCGTACCAAAAAAAGAAGGAGACCTCAGAACCTGTGTAGATTATCGTGCTCTGAACCAGATAACAGTAAAAAACCAGTACCCCTTACCTCTGATCCCAGAACTCCTTGACCAGGTAAAAAAACGCCTGTATTTATACTAAGCTTGATCTCCGGGGAGCTTATCACTTGGTACGGGTCAAGGAAGGAGATGAATGGAAGACGGCGTTTCGCACTAAGTATGGGCTATTTGAATACCAAGTGATGCCCTTTGGACTATGCAATGCACCGGCCGCCTTCCAATATTTTATGAATGATGTCCTCAGAGAGCTCATTGATGACTGCGTTGTCGTCTACATAGATGACATTCTTGTGTACTCATCTTCAGAAGCTGACCATCGAAATCATGTTAGAGTGGTCCTTGAAAAACTTTGCCAACATAAACTTTTTGCCAAGCTCGAAAAATGTGTTTTTCATGTCACTGAGGTCGAATTTTTGGGATTTATTCTGACACCCAAAGGAGTCCACATGGACTCGAGAAAAGTAGACGCTATCCTCAAATGGCCGTCTCCTACTTCCGTGAAAGGCGTTCAAAGCATGCTAGGCTTTGCCAATTTTTACCGTAGATTTATTCCAGAGTTTTCACGAGTGGTACAACCCATCACCGCCTCTTAAGAAAAAATAAACGCTTTGAATGGTCCGCAGAAGCAGAACAAGCCTTCCAAGAGCTAAAGGCTAAATTCACCTCAGCGCCAATACTGAAACACCCACGCCCGAACCTCCCTACATCGTTGAAACCAACGCCTCCAGCTTAGCAATGGGAGCAGTCCTATCACAAAGAGATCCAGAGACTAACCAACTGCATCCTGTGGCATTCTGGTCTCGGAAGTTCTCGGCGCCGGAGATCAACTACACCATCATAGACAAAGAGCTTCTAGCGATTAAATCAGCCTTTAAGGCATGGCGGCATTATCTCCTCGGGGCCAGACACACCGTCACAGTGATCACCGATCATCGAAATCTGCAGTATCTGAAAACCGCCAAGGCTCAATCCTCCAGACAGCTTCGCTGGACTCTATTCTTTGCTGAATTTGACTTCGTGATCACTTATCACCCCGGCAACAAGAACGGCAAAGCGGATGCTCTTTCCCGAATTGGAATGGGAGATAACGTTGCCAATCCAGAACCTGTACCAATATTCCTGAACAAAGGATCGCGGGTCTGATTTCTTCACAATCCATTGAGGATATTGAAGAAAAAACTAAACAACTTGTAACCTCACCAGACTTACTGAACTGGTTACAAAAAGGAAAAGATTTCATCGTAAGCAATGACTTGCCTTATTTCCAAGGACGATTGTTCCTACCACACGCCGATTTACAAAGACAGGTAATCTCCTGCTATCATGATTCATTAATTGAGGGTCACCCTGGCATTGCCAAAACCACAGAAAAGGTGAAGAGACACTTCTGGTGGCCTTCGTGGAGAAAAGACAAAGGAATTTGTGATGTCCTGCGGTGTGTGCGCTCAAAACAAGGGTCAGAAGAAGAGGCTGGCTGGTCTTCTGCAACCATTAGACATCCCACTGTGTCCCCGGCATATCCTTTCCATGGACTTCATCACAGACCTACCCTCCTGTTCCGGGTACAACACCATTCTTGTTATTGTGGACCTGTTTTCTAAAATGGCCCACTTCATTCCGCTAAAAGGCTTACCTTCAGCATCAGTCCTAGCCAAAGTATTTCTTGAAAACATCGTCCGGCTACACGGCTTCCCATCAGTACTAATCTCAGATAGGGGGAGCCAGTTTATTTCCCACTTTTGGCATAGCTGTTGTCGATTAGCTCAAATCGATGTAAGACTTTCGACCAGCCATCATCCCCAGACCGACGGGCAAACCGAGAGAACAAACCAGACTCTCGAGCAATATTTACGATGCATGCTACAACAGTCAGAGAGTAACTGGAAGGACATCCTTTGGATAGCTGAATATGCTTACAACAATTCAGTTCATTCGGGTACCGGGAAGAGTCCCTTCTACATCTTGTATGGGATTCATCCTCGAACCTCCAACCTTGATCCACCTCAAGATCTTGGAACACCCGCCGTGGATCAATTGCACACCGTTATTACCCAAGCTTTTAAGGAAGCGACTGCACGTCTACAACAAGCTAAAGAGAGGTACATAAAAGGAGCAGATCAACACCGAAGCAATGCCCCTCAATACCAGGTTGGGGATCAAGTCTGGCTGTCCACCAAACATTTATCGTTTAAAGGGCCTCGCACCTTCAACCCCAAATACCTGGGACCATATCCAATTACGGTCATAATTAATCCAGTGGCCATTAAATTAGAATTGCCAACCCATATGAGAATACATCCTGTATTTCACGTATCTCTTTTGAAACCCATGCAACCTGGAACCAGATTGACCAATCCTCCAGAGCCCATTCAAGTGAATGGGGAGCCCAAATTTGAAGTAAAAGACATTTTGGACTCTAAAATCATCAGATCGAAGCTATTCTACCTAATCGACTGGAAAGGCTACGGACCTCAGGAAAGGTCATGGGAACCCTATGACCACGTCCATGCTCCTCGTCTAGTCCAGAAATTTCACCGAACCTTTCCCGATAAACCAAAACCCCCGGGGAGGACAAGTTTGGGAGGGGCCTTGAGGGGGGGGGTGCTGTCATGGGTGCTACTCCCGAGGGTCCAGGACTGGCCCAGCGCCCTCGGAAGCATACCCGTCTTCCACTTCTCCGGACCCAGCAGACCCCTACAGGGGCCCTTTGGACCGTGTCCTGGCGCCTTTGGCGCCAGGCTCATGAAGGGTTTCAGTCCCGGCGCCATAGGCGCCGGGCTCATATTGATAAACAGTGTAATAATGCTTGGGTGGACTTACCTGAGGCAGACCATGCTGCATATTTACCCAGAACAATCCAGTCTGGTTGAAGTCCCCAGCCATCAGGGCTGGGAGGAACTATTCCCTCCATTCAGGAACTCTTTTCTTACCTGGGTGGAACCGGTGGAAGAACACACACTGGAAGCACTTCTCTGCTATTTAAACCACGCCCGATGGAAAACACGTTCTTCGCGTTATTCTGCAGCAGCAGGACGCTCAGGTCGGCTCCTGCATTCCAGGTCCAGAGTCATCTTCAGCTTCCGCGCAGAAACCTGTGGATGAAGAAAGACACAGAACAATACTTACCAGATCCCGGAATCCAGTCACCGGCAAAACCTGCAAAGAATAAACATAAGGTTAGAAAAGTGCAACTCGCTCGCAGCCGCGCCCGCTTACCTGATCCATCCGTGATTGCAACGGAGCTAACCGCAGCCTTCTCTTCGGCAACTTCTGTGCACCTGAAAGGCAAAGGACATAATTAAAAAGGGGTTCGGGTGAAGGCAGTCGCATTCATCTTAACTTACCAGTTTTTGCACGCGCAGAAGCGGCCGCATCAACCGCAGCATCCCGGCACCTGAAAACTAGAAAAAGGACATTATTAGAGGTGCCATTAAAAGTGGCCAACGATCATTATACTTACGTGCATCGGCACGTGCAGTGGCAACGGATATAAAGCCCGCAGCATCCCGGCACCTGAAAACTAGAAAAAGGACATTATTAGAGGTGCCATTAAAAGCGGCCAAAGAATATTATACTTACATGCATCAGCACGTGCAGCGGCAACGGAAAACTACGCCCACAGCATCCCGAGGCCTGAAACAAAGGAAAAGGGACATTATAGAGGTGCCCATCTTTTAAAGCCTAAAGACTACAGTATACTTACAGGCATCCGCTCGTGCAGTAACGGCGGCATCGCTCTTCGGCATCCCAGCACCAGTGCCACAACTAAGGCCGCAAAAGACTTGAGCCTCAACACTGAACTCATCCAGTGACGTAACTGGAATCCACGCACCCCTTTACCAGACGCAGGATGGAGAGCTCAGCATTTATACGCCTAAGGTGAGAGCTCGCCGAGACAAGTAGAAAGCTAGGCTGTGGGAGAAACTGGCGATTGGTGGGAGAAGGAATCCCATCAAATGGTGATTAACCCTTTTTCTTCCACCTGCAGAAAACTTACCCTGCAAGTCAGACATTCGATAAGAGGAAGCCCAGTCCTGAGGGTCGTCCGAGCTCTACGCTTCTCAATTGAAGAAACGATAGCAGCCCAGCCGGGATCAGCGCCTCTGTGGGAATCAGGTGAGCGTTACACTGGGTGACCTCCAAAAAGAACACCAGAACTTGTTAGAGCACACCAGGAGGGTGGAGGATGCTCTGGCAAGAAAGGAGCAGGACAATAGGGACACAGCTCAGGAGGTAACCCTCCTGCAGCAGAGACTGGCCCAGTACTCCAGGACCAATCAGGAGGCACAGAGAGAAAATGAGGCTCTCTGTCAGCGCAATGATAGGCTCCAGCAACAGGTAGCGATGCAGGAGAGACTGATAGAGTCTAGTAAGGCCTTAACTGAGGAACTGAAAGCGCAGGCTCTTGCATTGCAACAGGGAGCAGGGGCGGATAGAGACCAGGTTCGCTGGGAGAGGGAGACTCCTGAGCATAACCTCAGGAGCCCTAGTACCAGAGGCCTTCATATCTCTCAGTCCCTGGACTCTGCCAACCCCATGTCCCCTGGCGCACATGAGCACCGGGCCACAGGGATGGCAGATTACTATCCAACCAGAAGTATGGGGCTCATAGGCCAGTACCTCCCAGGAATGGAGGGGCGGGCATCCGCGTATGGGCACCCAAGCACAGTGCAATTTAGTGGGGAACCCCAGGAGAGTAGGCCCATTAAGGGCATCCTGAAAACTTCTGCCCAGTTAGGTCAGTGGGGGGGCACCCATCAAATCCTGGCAGCAAGGAGGAATCTGAAGACTCCTCTAAACGGCGCAGGACACAGGAGACCAGGTCCCCACATTCTGCCAGCCATTCCCAGGCTTGCAGAATCCGGGAAAACCTGGAAGATCAGACAGGAACCTCTGGGAGAAGTGCCTCTGAGTCAGAGGATGAATGGACCAGGGTTACCCGAACCAAAAAGGCCAATAAGGCAAAAAGGGCCTTGCTTAAGGACTCATTGAAGCAAATAAAGGCAATAAGGAGTGTTATCACGCCTTATCATAAGAACGCCAAGTATTCTGTTTGGGAGCACTTAGAGCTGTTTGAGCAAATGATGGAGACTTTTCGTTTGAAGGACAGCCAAAGCTGTATTCAATATGTAAAGTGGACCTTCTCACCAGAGCACTCCAGTTTCTTTGTGGAGCTGGAGGACCAAAATCATTCAAGGTGGTCCACATACAGGGCTACCATCTTGAAACATTTTTCTGTGCACAGAAATCCCCAAGAGGCTCGCAAGGCAGCCTACAATTTGCAATGTGGGGAGGATCAGGCCCCACAAGAGTTTGTGCAAGAATTAAAGCATGCTTTTGCGCAGACCACCAGAAGGGTGCGCACAGACAGCAAAGAGTTTGTCAATACATTTTTCCACGCTCTCCCTAAATATATAATGACCCAGCTCGTGAGAGATTTTCATGAGAAAAGATCTTTAGACTGGGTCATTGAACAGGCTACCCGGATCTATGAGGTGCAGAAGCCTATCGAAAATAAAAATAACGTGCAGAAAAACCCCAAAACCAACAGCACCCCTGCTGCTGCCAAGGTGGCAGAGGTAAAGGTTTTAGATTTGGAGATGGGGGGGGCCTAAAAACCTGCCTGCACCAAATAATTCACAGCCCAGAAGGCCCTCGGGCCAGTCACAGACAGGGAGTCGAGGAGGTAGTCCCACAAATGGGGTCCCCCGCTCCCCTGACTATGCAAGTCCCCGCTATTAGGGAAACCGACCAATCCTGGGTTATGTGTGGACTCCTCCAGCCCAAGGGGGGGGATCCAGCCAAGCACCTAACCCAGGGAACTTCCCTCCCAACTTCCCACAGGAGGGCAGAAATTCTCCAAATCCTGGGCAGAACTTTTTCCCCAGGTATCCACCCAATTTCCAGCCCCAAAATCATCCATCCTTCTTTCCCCAATTCCCTGAGCCCAGACAACCTAATCCGGGAGAGGGGAGGCCAAGGGTGGAGGGGTACCAAAATCTTCCCAACCAGAGGTACTACCAGAGAAGGGATAGCTACCCTTCCCAGGATCAGCCCAGGGGAGAAAATAGAGCCCCGTATCAGCCTGAGCGGGTTTCACAACTTGAGCGCCAGGTCCAAAATATGGCACGAGATCTGGGTCACATACTGAGGGCTCAACAGAACCCTCAGATGAGCATGCCACCGCAGAATGCCCCAAACTCGGAACCTGGTGCTCCAGAACAATGACGGGGGCAGCACCCCGATAACCCACCGGTTCCCAGGGAGGAGGCACAAGGGGAAGGGGGGTGTAAAGCCTTGGAGGAAGCTTCCTTCCCAACTTGTCAACAGCCCCTGGAAAACCAGGAACCGGAAACAAAATCTCCTACCCCTGAAAGTCTGCCACCCAAGGAGCAGAGAGGAGGTAGGAGAAACAAAGGACCCAAACAGACCCACTTTGCGGAGGAGGTACAGGTCTTCCAATTTGAGGGAGAGGGATCCTCAGAAGATCCTGGGAAAAGGATCTTCTCCTTCAGAGATGGGGGAACTCCTCCCAAGGAAAAATGGGTCCCAAGGGATATCAATTCAGACTGGGGAGATGTGGAGACTGAGCTACCGCCGCCCATCATCTCATCCCAGAACCGACAATACCAAAATCCCCTGGTTCAAACCCATCCTGGTGACTGCCTCCAAAAAGGGGGGGGCCGACCAGAACCAGAACCAGGGGAACCCACAATGGCTCTGATCTCCAGTTGCCAACTTTTTCTTTCAGATTCCCAAGGCTCTCCACAGAATTCTGCCCAAATCTCTTCGCTAGCAATGTCCAAAACCAGAAAGTTAGCCCACCAGTTGTCCAAAAATGTGCTTTATCTGTGTGAAGGAGGGAAGATACTATGCCCCGGTACAGGAACAGGGGCAGGGTACAATTTTGGCACTGGTGGACACTGGATCCCAAGCTACCCTTCTGTCCAAAAGGGCCTTTTAGAAACTAAATGCAGGAAGGGGAGAATTACCGACTTCCTCTCACCTCTCTTCCTGGACAACTCAGAACTTTGACGGGAAGGAAATTCCCGTTGAGGGGACTGCAGACTTGGACATTAAAATTGGGCGACACAAGGTGAAACACCCGGTCATAGTAGTGACTCCAGAGGGCACCCCTTGTTTACTAGGGAATGACCTCCTGAGAAGGTTGTCACCCCTAATAGATTGCATAAACAAGGTCCTCTGGACCCAGACTAGCCGACCAATAAAATTAAAACAGAGTGTCAACCTTGTTAGTTTAAATGGCACCTGCCACATGGTTGAACAAAAATCTGACCAAGTAGAATTTCACTTCCAGAACAACCAAATTCCAGACGTGACAGTAATAGCAGTAGGACAACAGACTGGTGATGGGGGGGGTCCTCTCTATTTCTGAAAATCAATCTTCCTTCCAGTTTAAGGTGGTATTCCACACTGGAAGGAAACATCCTGAAATTCTTTACTAATCCACAATCAGAAACTCCCACTCCTATAGTCCAGAAAGATGTGAAATCAGCTCAGAGCCTGGCTGATATTCAGCAAATTGGAGAGCAGTTGTTCATCCCTGTCCAGTTAAATGATGGGAAGGACTCTGTTCTCGCTCGAGTGTGTGTGAACAACGGTAAGAGCTTCATCAGCGAAGCCATGTTCCACCAACTCCCAAAAGATCCAGCCATTCCCACATTCAAACTCATAGACAAATGGGAAATGGACCTGGAAGCACCTAATTCCAAACATCTCCTGCCAAGCAGGTGTATGCTCAAAATCTCCATTGGCAACAAGAGCATAGTCCATAATTGTTGGGTCGTGCGAGACGTCACTGCCGCCTTTTACTTAGGCAGTGACATTCTCAATCGCTTTGCCATTAGTTTGGACCTAATAAACTTCAAAGCTTGGTCCCGATTAGCGGATAATTCCATGGGCTTTGATGATCCAGAAAAAGCATTTAGGTCAGCTCAATTGCTACCTTATGCAGTTGAAATTCAGATCAAAGAGGAAGTCACCATCCCAGAAAGGACCCGACAATTCTCCCTGGAAGTGAAAGTTAAAAGAGGACAAAAATTGCAAAACCCTGATGCTTATATACATCTAAATGCTTCTCTCCAACAGCAAAGTTTGGGGGTAAACCCAACTCCATTAGTCAACATAGAACATGACACCATTCCAATAGAGGTGGATAACAGCGACTTAAAGAGTATTACTCTAGCCGCAGGCACCATTATTGGAATGGCGGTTGATGACCGACATTTTTCCATTGATCTTGGAAATGAACTGTTAGGACCAATCCCCAAGGACTGTTTTGACAGTGACAGTGATGACAAAACAACACCAGACAGGATCTTCACCCGGCATGGGGGGAACTTCCTGGTGTACACTTCTTGCCCTTACGGTAAGGAAGATGTGACTTGTGACTTCAGGAGGGATGAGGTGATTTTCCAGGTCCATGAGGGCTGCCTTTCCCACCTGAAGCCTCCAGTCCAAATCAGCACTCTGACCAGGGATTCTCCACCCAGCTGGAGGAGGCCGCTGAGATAGCCAAACCAGAAGTCTTTCCAGGCTTCAGGCAGATGGTGGAAGAGAGAGTCAACCTAGCTGATGCCTGTGTGACTCTGGAACAGAAGCAAAAGTTGAAACAAGTTTTCTTTGATTTCCAAGATCTCTTTGCGGTAGACTCATATGACTGTGGTCGCACCGACATCCACACCACAACAATTCCCACGGACCCTGGAATGACTCCAGTGTTAGTGAAGCAATATCGCTTGCCTCTCGCATCCATGCAGTCCCTTACTGAAATAATTAAGAACCTTGAGTCCTGGGGAATAATCCGTCCAGTCCAGAGCACTTTCAATAATCCGGTGCTGGGAATCTTGAAGCCAAACGGCCAGTGGAGACTCTGCGCCGACCTTAGGGAGCTCAACAAATGGGTCCATACTTCCCGATGGCCTCTGCCCTACATTGACCAAGGGCTGGCCCAGATTCAGGGGTCACAGGTATTCACAGCAATAGACCTGACCAATGGATACTGGACCGTGCCTGTCAGTAGGGAGGACCAATACAAACTGGCTTTTACCTTTGGGGGCCAGCAGTACACATGGACCCGGACTTCCTTCGGATACCTCAACTCCGGCAATGAATTCAACATTTTCCTACATAAGGCCATGCCCGACCTGGGTGTGAGGGGTAACCTGGCTTATGTAGATGATGTCCTCATCAAAAGTTCATCTGTGGAGGAACACATAGCAGAGATCCGTTATGTTCTGACACAGTTGAGGGGCGCCGGAGCAAAACTTTCCTTTCAGAAAGCACAGTGGTGTAGAACCCGTGTTAATTTCTTGGGGCATGAGATTCCTCCTCAGGGTCTCTGTCCCCAAGAAAAGAAAGTGGAAGCACTCCAGAAACTGAAAGACCCCACAACTCTGCGGGAACTAAGGAGCCTCCTTGGACTGACTAATTACAGCAGAAAGTTCATTGAAGGCTACGCAGAGATCACTAGACCCCTGATTCATCTCTTGAAGGGGGGGTCAAGTGGGAATGGGGTCCAGAACAATCCGAGGCGGTAAGGCAACTCAAAAGAAGCCTCTCACAAGCGCCCTGCCTAGCTTACCCTGTCAGAAACAAGGAGTTCTTCCTGGAGACAGGGTTCTCTAATACGTGCTTGACGGCAGTATTATACCAAAAGCATGACAAGGTCAATAAACTAATCTCCTATGCGAGCAAAACTTTATCCTCTGTGGAGGAAAAATTCAACGATTGTGAGAAGGCACTCCTGGCAACGGTGTGGGCATTGAAGAATTACCGGCCGTTTATCCATGGGGAACACATCATAGTGGAGACTCCACACCAGCCTCTGCAATATCTCCAAAGTGACAGAATCCGGTCCGGAAATGTGAGTAATTCCCAAATTACTTCCTGGATTCTGTCAATGCAAGGCTTTCCTGTGGAGGTCAGATATGGCCAAAACAAGAAGAGTCCCCTTGCGCAAGGTCTGGCTGACTTGCATGATTGTGCCAGAGAAAACTGTCTCGAGGACGAAAGTCTAAAAATCAAGGACAACACGGAGGCATACCTTAATTCCCCACAAAAAGTCTTTGAAGAAGACAAATGTGAGGGAATGCCCACTGTCTATGTGGATGGATGCTCGTACCATGTTGACAACAACGGGGAGAAAGAACTGGTGGCCGGCGTAGGGAATGCCTGGGTGAATGATTTTCCAGAACCCTCAGCTGGATACAAAATTGGTCCCCGAAGTAGTCAGGTGGCAGAGTTGATGGCTGTGCATCAGGCCATCCTCACTGCTGTCCAACATCAACTCCACAAACTGGTCATAATCACCGATTCGGATTATGTACGGAACGGGTTCGTGGAGCACCTGGTTAATTGGAAAACCAGAGGCATGTTATGTGCTAATAACAAACCCTTGAAACATGGGAAGTTAATCCAAAACATTGATGATCTGGTCACATCGAATGGGATGACTATCTACTGGAAAAAGATCAAGGGTCATTCGAAAGTAGAGGGACCAGAGAAAACTGGAAATGACTTAGCTGATCAGCTGGCCAAAACCGGGGCCATCCAAGGGGATCTAATCGAAATAGAGTCCCTGTTGGGGGAAATCCAGGTCACTGCTATCACTAGGTCCCAGACAAATGCTCACAATGATCTTTCAACTGCCCAATGGAGCAAGGAGACCCCTGATGCTGATTTGATTACAGCTCAGAAGGGGGATCCAATTATTGGTAAGTTTTACCAACACCTTGAGGACCCTGAGAACTTTCCCCTGACGGATACTGATTACATTGGGAAAGAGGACCTAAGAGTGTTGATGAAATGTCCAAAAATGTTCCGAATCCAAGACGGTTTATTGGTAAGGAAATCCCAAGCTGGCCATGATCAGTGGGTGGTTCCTACCTCATTCCGAAGCCTGATGTTAAGTCACGCCCATGATGCGGCCACCGCCGGTCATAGGGGGTTTCACACAACACTGGAAATCTTAAGAGAGGTTGCATACTGGCCACATATGGGCCAGGACCTCAACCAATATTTGAAGGGTTGTCTTGTGTGTGCACAATTTCAGCCAACATTCCTCACACACCGGGCATCTCTCCAAAAGAGGGGGATGACACTGCCATGGTCAGATTTGCAAATCGACTTTGTAGGCAGTGTGATTCGCTCGTCTAGAGGAAACAAGTACATGTTGACCGTTACATGCTTGTTTACCAAGTGGGTGGAATGTCTCCCAGCCCCAAACTGCAAGGCAGAAACAGCAGCTGCCCTGATGATTAACCACATCTTTTCCCGTTTTGGTCTACCTCAAAGGATTGAGTCAGACAGGGGTAGCCACTTCACCAGTGAAGTAATGCCAAAGATGTGGGAGATACTGGGGGTCAAAAGAAAGCTACATATTGCTTACCGGCCAGCTTCTTCTGGAGCAGTGGAGAGATATAACCGAACCATTGTGAGCATCTTGAAAAAGTTTGTGGCAGATTCTGGGCCAAGTTGGGATATCCGATTACCTCTGGTCCTAATGGCCATCAGATCTACCCCTTCATCTGCAACCAAAATGTCACCATTTGAGTTGATGAGTGGACGCAAGATGGTGCTTTCCCAGCATTTGCTCTACAGAACCCAAGAGCAAACGTTGATAAATGCCTCCACAACTCATGAGTATGTGGAGAATTTAAGGAAACACCTTCAGCATGCTTTTGCCTATGCTCAGCGGAATCTAGAAAGATCAGCCGAGAGCATGAAGACCCACTATGATTTAAAAACTACCCGAAAGGAATATAAGGTGGGGGATCAGGTCTATCTATACAATTTCCAAAGGAACCAGGCCAAACAGCGAAAATTCTTGCCGACATGGAAGGGACCGTTTGAAATTATAGACAAGATCTCCCCTGTTGCCTATAAGATCTGCATCCCCAAAGGCAGTCTGGCGGAAGGGGAAGACAAGTGGGTCCATATTAAACAGCTAAAGTGTTGCCATCCCAGGCACACTTTGCAGCAACTGGAGGAGTCCTCTGCAATACCAGAGGGGACCGCTCCAGATTAATTCAGTTCCAACCCTAAAATATCCCACATTAAGTCTCTAAAATATTATACTCTTGTAAGCCACTGTCTTTGAATGATAACTTGGATCTCAAAAGTAAAATGTTAGGTATGTTAAAGTATAAAATGTATATGTCTGCCACACCATTAGTAGTGATGGAAAAATGTCTACGAATAGGTATTGCCGCTTTTCCTTTGTCATCCTAGGAGAAAGAAAACCTGGAGACTGACCAGGGAGGACGACCGGGGACTGGGAGCAGAGACCGGAGGGGCCCAGGGTACCGTCCAATTCTCCCATCAGGACCAGCAAGGAAAACTGATTGATCGACTGGAGGGAGGAAAAGATGCTGAACTGTGCCACCTACAGGATTGGAAGAAGATAATGGGGACATACCAGCGCAAGGGCTCAAAACCTCCTTTGCACCCGACTTCCCCTCGACTTGAATCAAAGCGCAGTCGGGTGGGGGGATTTGTCATGGGTTTTGACTCATGTTGAATCAATAGAGTGGGTAGATGTGGGGATGAGCTGTCGCCGCCCATTATTCTATCCCAGAACAAACTAAATCAATAGACTGGGTGGATGTGGGGATGAGCTATCGCCGCCCACATTCACGCCAGAATAGGAGAACTACGCAGTTGGCACGAGACCACTCCAAAGATACAACCTTCTTGTGGGGAATTCATTTTCTTAATCCCAAAAATGGTTGCATTACCAGTACTCACCACTATCAGAAAGCCGGCGTTTTAAAACCACCAGACTTTTGTGTAAAACTGAAAAAATGAAACAAAACCAGACCAAGGAAAGACTTGCTAAGAGGTGGATACAATGTAAAACTATATTCTGAAATGACTTGAAGGAAGTAATTATTTAATGTATATGTAAAAATTGTAAGTGATTTAAACTGGGAACAAAAAGTGACATTTAGCTGAAACCTGGCTTAATGAAACTGAATTCTGCCTGACAACTACCCCCGACAGGAGTTGAAATTGGATCAACAGCTGTGTCTGCCAGGCCTGGCTGCATCCTGAGGTCACATGACCCCGTTGATTGAAAGGGGAGGAGCAGCTGGGGACTACAGGGAGTTGAACAAAGGCCTGTCCTGGACTCAGGCAAATGTTATATTGGGGGGGGCGTAAAGTGGCTTCCTCTTAGGGGAAACTGGGAGGGGCAGTGCCTCTGCTAGCAGCTGAGCTTGGGGGAAGTGGATAAACCAGTTATTTCACCCTGTGATGTGGGAAGCCACACCCCTTTTTGACCAGGGCATAATTTTAAAAAGATAGATAACTCAAAGTGCAGACTTTTCAGAATTATATAAGTAATATCATTATTTTTGTGATTTTTCTGTGAACATTTTGAGATGTGTTAGGACCCTGTGGTGTATTCTGGGGGGTTGCTAGCGGAAAATAGGGTCTCACTCCAAATGTCTGCATGTTAAAAATCTGACACTTCATCAATTAATGTCCATACTCCTTGCGCACATGTGTGTACATTTGGGTAAATGTCCGATATTGCGAAACCAGTTAAAAAGCGCAAAATGTTGTCATTTTTGAATGCAAGCCCCCAGGAAGATCAGAGGCGGACAAGCATGGACCATAAGGAATATATAATGTGCACATGTAATTTCAACAAATTGTATATCTGGGAAGGATGTATTTGAATCAAATATAGATTTGTGGGCAAATTGACCAGGGGAGGATCCTCTGACCAATAAAACCTACAGCATCACTCTGACTCACATTTCCTTCCCCCAATCATGGGAGAGGGAGAATTGGGCCAATGACAAGTAGAGAGGGGCAGGCTTAGCTAGGCCCAGGCACACACCCATTTTCAAAACACATAAGAGACTGCTGGGAAAGGTAGAGACATTCAAATCCAGTTGCTGCGGAGCGTTTTGCCGGACCACACAACATCCAGAAGATACCAGTTCCAGACTGACTCCAGCTACATTCTCCAGAACCTAGAACTTCTACTTTAGAACCTAAATCAGAGGCCTAAAACCACAAGCTGAGTTCTCTGCAGCAGGCCTCAAATCATTGCAAGCTACTCACAGCCGGGCGAGTTGCTTGAATCCCTTGCCAAGAACTTTTGCCAGGACCAGTGCAGAGATCCAGGAGCCGTGCAGAGACCGCTGTATCCGGACAGACCAGACCAGAGATCCAGAGTGACCCAGACCGCTGTGAGCAGAACCAGAGAGCTGACCCAGATCACTGTGAAGTGCCGAGACCAGAACCGGAGACCAGTCCAAAACCTGACCAGATCCGTGGCGAGGCCTATTTCAAATTTTTATTGTGAGTACCTAGCAGAACTGTGCAGAACCAATCTCTTAGTTAAAATAATCTAATCCAAACTATTTTAACCTAAGTAGAACAGCCTTCTAGAAATCGTGTCATCTGTCATTTGTAAAGCCGCACAACTGTCACCTGTCAATTCTGAAGCTGCAAGCTGTCACCTGTCATTTTGAGTTTACTTTAAATCCGAAAAACTACCTTTATTTAATCGTCCGTATCTCTGGAACCGTTTGGGATAGGAACGAAATTTAACTTTCCTCCGAAAGCTTATAATCTCAGCTTTCCAACGAACTAGCTTTTCCGTATACTTTTGCCGTAATCACGATTCACGCACTTGCGAATTTTACCGCGATTTGCGATTTGGTTAAAAATCCAGCCACGTGTTACCATCAGCAGTCATTTCTTTCCTTGCTAAAAATTTGTTTGCCTCTTAATCACCATCTCTGAATCATTGCTAAAGTGAGCCTGAACTCATCCCAAGAATCTCTCACTCACCCTGAACCTCCTAAACGGAATTAAAAGCATTTTCAGCATATTTCTCACTTCATTGCCACCACATTCAAAGCACTTGGGCCTGTGTTTTAAAACTCATACCGGTTTTCTCTAAGCTTGCTGGGGGGAACTGAATTTCGTATTGTATTTGATTGCATTCTTGAGAACTGTGTGCTCCTCTTTCCATCTACTTCCATGTCTTACATTGCATAGGGGAGGGGGGTGAATTGCCAGAGAAAAAGTGATATTATCTTTTGCTAAAATCATCTCAAGTATTTCTGTACTGCATTTTATTCCTCATTGCTTTTCCCTTGAAATCATAAAAGTATTTTTGCTACTTGATCCATCCTATACTAACTCCTCATTGATTATAAAGAAGTGTGCTAGTGTCAGATTACCCATTGTTGATTAACATTATATTTATATGGGTGATATTGATTATTAATTTATTATAAAAGCGTGGTATCTATATTTTGTCTTATTTCTCAAATAAACCTTTTAAACTTGCAAAACAGAACTACTTCTTGGCTCAGTGGGGTCAGGCGGATTCTAAGAGAGGGGTGTTATATAGGGGTAGTCATCCAGAACTCATGAACTGGACATAAAGATATATCAATAAGGGTTTCCATTCAGTATCCCAGACTAGGCATTGACTTAGCTGTAGTGTTGAATTGAATCTTCTTACACCCCTCTGGTCTCCTGTGATGTCCCTTTGTAGCCCCCACCCCCTCTGGTGTCCTGTGATGTCCCCTTGTACCCTTCTCTGGTCTCCGGTGATGTCCCTTTGTACCCCCAAGCCTGCTCTGGTCTCCGGTGATGTCCATTTGTACCCCCCCACCCTCCTCTGTCTCCTGTGATGTCCGCTTGTACTCCCATCCCCTCTATGGTCTCCTTTGTTCCCCCCACCTCTCTTGTTGCCTGTGATGTCTGTGTGCCCCCTCCCCTTCTCGCATACAGGTGCTGCCTTGGTTTTGCTTGATTCTTCCACCCTGCTCCCTTCCCCTCAGCCCTCTCCTTCTACCCACCTCCCCCCGCACATCTAACCTGTGCAGGAGTCGGTGCTGATACATTGTGTTTCACTATCACTGCCTTGTTGGCCAAAGCTTGGATTGACTTTTATGGACTCATTGTGCTTCACCATTTCTCAACTGTCATGCAAAACTTCCCCAACATCTGATGTGCCCATCTTCATCTGCTATCCTGGCTTGCATTTGCTGTTCTCTTGCAACATTATGTGTTATTACTGTCTTCTGTAATTGTATTTGCTCTCCCCTCTTGTTTCTCTTCTCCTTTTTCACTGCTTTTACCCTCTGCTCTATCCTCCTTTCCACCCCCTCTCCTCTTACCTTGTTTCTATGTATTTACTCGATCAGAATTGTCCATGGACCTATTATGATAGCAACCTTATTTTGTCTACTCTTCCTCCCTTTTGGCTGTTCCCCTCCCCCCGCACTATCTGAAATGTCATCAGGCCTAGTACGATAGTTGCTTGTTTTGTTCCTCTCCTTCCTTTCTTCTCCCCTTCTCCCTCACCTTTTGTTATCTCCGGCTCTATCAGAAATGTTGTCTGGCCTAGTACGGTAGTCGCCTTTCTGTTCCCATTTCCTTCCTACTCACCCTCTCCCTTCCTTATTTGTGTCTTAGCTCTTGCACTATATGAAATGTCGTAAGGCCGAGTACGATAGTTATTTCACATTCTTATTGTTCATGGCCTGTAAGAATGTCATTGTATTCTCCCTTGTTCCCTCCCTTGCCTTGAAGCGCTTTGAAACACATTGTGTATAGGCGCTATATAAATAAACTATCATGTCATATCCCTTAGCCTGTTAATGTATGTGTTATGTATGGTGCACCCGTCGGTTGCTTGCTGTGTTCGTTATGCTAGATCGACCCCTCCTTCTCTCTGCCCGTGAGACCTATACTCCTATGATGTCCCCTCACCTGTCCTCGTGAGGTAGAGTTTACTATGCTCCCATGTATATTCGTGCTGTCTGGCTCCATTTGCCTCTCCTCCTCCCACCTATACTTTTCCCATTCTAGGTCCATTTGTTTGCTAACCACCCGTATTGCCCGTCCATCCTTTTTTTGTGCTCATCCCTCACCAGTCTGTCCAACTGTAACTCTCTCTGTTACCTCTCTGCTAACTTGTTTTTTTTGCTCCGCTATCTCCCTCCTCCTGTCCACCTTCTCTGCCTCCTTCTTCCTCATATCTCTCTTCTTCTTGAGATCCCATTCTATCCTTTCTGCTTGCGCCTTCTCCATGAGTTCCTTCTCCTCCTCCCTTCTCAATTCCCTTTCTCCCTGTTCCAATTTCTCTTCTCTTCTTCTCTCTCTTTCCTTGCGTTCCAACTTTATTTCCCTATCCTTCTCTCATTGCTGCTGCTCCTCCTCCTTCTTCTGCGCTGCCCAGTCAATTCTTTCACAATCTTTTTCCAAGCCCTCTATGGCCTTTGTCACTACTTCTGCCTCCCCTGTTATCTTTCCCTTAAGCTTGAAGAGTATCTGTGCTGCTATCCATTCCTCCGTGCCTAGGCCCTCGAATTCTTCATCTGCGTGCTGCAGCCCCACCTGTGCTGCTAGCTGGCTGCCTTGTACATCTCGGCTTCTCCTCTTTAGTATATGGTGGTGGCTTATATGTTGGGTTTGAAAACCCTTCTGCTGCTCTTAGTTCTCTTAATGGATATATCCCCTGGTCATCTGTGTCATCGGACACTACACTGGGAGGCGCAGGGGGAGGTGCGGAAGGGTGAGACCCCTCTGCCTTCACCTCTTGCTGGTTCATCATCCATATATGCCTCACCTGTCCCCCCCCCCCCCCCGATTTCCTGGAACATGCGCCACAGCCAAAGTATGGCCGTGTGCTTGGCCAACTTCTTTCCCTTGTAGGTGCCCTGCAAGTGTGTCAATAGTGATTGCTGCACGTCCCTGGAGAAACTGCTGCAAGGCAGCCTTGTTAATTTTCCTTCAGTGTTTTTGGACTACTCTACACTGTATTTAACACTTTTTTCCTCGTACGGTGGCAATGTCTTACACAAATGCTGGAGGGGAGTTACTCCCCCACTAGTTCCCTGATACATTTTGTGAACCCTTGCTTTACTTGACCTCAAGTCGAGGTTTTCGATAATCTGCTGTTTTGGAAGAAGGGGTTAAAATGCAAGGATACTTTTCAAGTTCTACAAGCCTCTTTGGCTCTGCACCTTACCAGCCGTGCTCCATTTATAAACCCTCCTTCACAACCGCTGCCTCTCTCAGGCACACCACCACAGTCCTGTGCATGCGCCTTCCATGCACCGCCACTGGTTCACCTCTTCTGCCAATCCCAAGTTCGCAATACTAGCTCCTCAACATCTGAAATTTCTCCGTCCTATGTGCAATCTAACAGTGATGTCACCAAGCTAAAATCATAATACAGATGAATGGACACATGCGCGCACACACAATGACCCGTTGTTCCAACGCTACATAAACCCCTTCAGCGGTCTTCCGGACTCTCCAGGGCAGAGTATACCTCTATTTTCTTGTGATCGAATGTGTGGCGTCGCCTAACGTGTGAAATGCCTCTCTCCAGGAGACTTAATCGGTGTAACGCTCACCTGGTATCCACGGGGACGTCACTCAGCCTGCTCTGACCTGTTACAACCTCGAACCCTTCCCTGGAGTCTACTCGACTGGAGACTGGGCCTGAAACACAGGATTAGTAGAGTTTAACCCCCTATTGTCTCTGTGTGCTTGAACCCCTTCTTCCCCGGGGTCCAACCCTTCCCTTTGATCCACAGCTCACCTTGTTTTCTTGGAAAGTGTCAAAATTATTTTTCCTTTGGGAAAGAGGAAGGACATATTTCTCTCCTTAAATGCATTTCCATGGGAGGGATAAAAACCAAATCTCCTTCAAAAGCACTGCTGCTGGGAGGGGGGTGGGCGAAGTTAGTTTTTTCCTTTTGCGGGCCTGTACCTATTGACTAAGGGGTCACTCTGAATGTGCTATTTTACCCCATAACATGTCTCTTTCTGAATCCTTAAAAGATATTCTGGAATCCACTCAGGGTTTTGGATTCCTAAACCTAATGCATCTTGGGAGATGCAGTCCTGCATACCCTGTTTCTTTGGGAGCTAGTAGTTCCTAACTAGTTTCTCTCTCAGGGGATCGGGAATAGTTCAGGGCTGGTTCTGTCCGTCCTATTCTCAGGGGGACCGTGGGCTGGATGCCATTTTGGCACTGTGACATTGTCATAGCCGGCAGTAACACCAGGACTTCCAGGGGAGCTATGTAGACTCCACACCTGCCCATAGCTCTTTTGGAATCCAAGATGGCGGCTAGCCATCATGTAACTTCAGGTCAGTCCCCTTCTAGCCACATAACCATGAGCATATGGCCCAATCAGCAGCCCAGCCCGAGTGCAACCAATATCCCAAGGTACCACACAAAGTTAGGAGGGATGGGTCTTTTAAAAAAAGCATTTAGCCCAGTAAGTCCCTTTTAAGCATGGGAGAAATTTCTGGAAGACACAGAAAAGCCTGAAAGACCCTGGTCTTGGAGAACCTGAGACAGGCGAACTCATCAGCTTATACCAAGAAGGGAAGAGGCTGGTGAGGCAAGGGGCATATGGCATAGAAAGGAGGATATTGACCTGCAGAAAGCTTTTTGGGTTAGAGGAGAGGAGCAGTGATGGTGTAAAGCGGGTGGTAAGTCTTACCTTATTAGAAACAGACTGAGGGACTGTTTGGAGAGATATAGTGGTACCATCTGGAAAGAGAAGGAGGAAAGGAATATTGAACAGGAGAGGGGGAATATCAGGGAGGTGACAGTGAAGGATAGTGTGGAGTTGTAGGAGAGACCAGTTTATGGAGGAGATAGGGAGAGCTGGTAAGTGAGAGAAATATACCATGCAGGAGAGGAGAGTCCTACTGGAGAAGGACGAGAGAATTGGAGATTTTAATTAAAAAGAAACACTGAAGAGAGTTGTTGGCAGGTGGAGAAACAGGAACATTTTAGAAGAGCAAGGTAAAGGAGATTGGAGTGGGAATTTGCAGAGGGAAGGAAATTAAATATCTAGAAGGGGAGGATAAAAGTTAGTTTGAAGGAGAAACATCAAATGAGTTTGATAGGGCAGAGGAGGAGGAGAGACACCATCACTAAGGAAAGGAGACAACAACTAGAGAGGGGTTTCGACTGGATCATTCTAGACGGGAGTGAGAATGGGGAAACTACCCATCTAGAAAGCAAAGGTAGAGGTGTTTTCCAAAGGACCACGATGCTCCATGGGACAGTGTAGAGGAAGGTGGAGGTATGAGACAGCACCACTATCCAGGGAGTATGGAGGTAAGCCTAAAGCTTTTCAAGATGGAGGAAGGCCTGAGAGAGAAAGGCGAGAGGCAAAGAGAAGTGTGAGCGTAGGATCACACTTCCCCTCTGACCTCGCCAGGGCTCACCAGAACGTCTTTCAAGTACTGACCTTCAGCTCAGACAGGCAGGAAGCTCCCACTGCTCTAGCAGAAGAGAATCCAAAAGCGAATTCCAAGAGGAAAGGGGTCCAGAGGAGCCAAGAAGCACCCGTCTGCCTGAGGACCGTGGGTTCTTAGCCCAGGGAAGCCACTGCCCAAAGGGTGGGTCAGAGGATAAGAGTCCCACACTTCTGCCACTTGACTGTTGGATTTATAGAACCTTCTACACACTGAACACTTCAGACGTAACCTGCTTGTGGTGGAAAAGAGGAGTCCATGTTCTTTTGGATATTTGTTTGCAAACCCCATATTAGTTCACACTATACCCAGACAGCTGGATCTGGCATCCTGACACTACCCTTCTTGAGTTTTACTATCATTCTAACACACTATTTCTTTGAAGATTTGTTTATTAAACATCATTGGAATTATACTTGGTGTCTGAGTCTCATTTCTGGGAACACAGTGACAGGCATATATTCTATTGGCCTGCCACACAGGATTTAGAGCAAACATGTCAGAACATGGGGATTTTCATGATAAATATTAATGCAACCGCACTGTTTGATAATTGGTGCTCATTCTGTAGCTGTGCGACAACCTGGCGGTACAACTCAGAAATGGTGGTCTTCAAGAAATAGTGGTGGCTTGGGATCTTTAAAGTTGCAGCCTCAAGTTTGCAAGCGATGGAGTTTTAGCGATCAGTTACACTTGGTTTTGCGAGGCCTCGACCAGCATCAGCTACTGCATGCTTCCTCTGGTTTGTGGTTCTTCTGTGCAGATTAAGGTGGCACATGGCTTACCTTCTGAGCTGTGCCCTTGCTGTTCCTGCAGCCATCTAGGCATCTCTCCACACATACTTGTGTTTTTTCATATGGGCTATCTGACGTGATGTTCACATTTGCCCGCCTACATTGCTATTGTTGCCCTCCTTTTTCCAAATTCTACAAACTTCAACTGTTGCTCCTTGCTTTGTGCATATTGAAGTAGACCCACATTACGGTTTGGGCTGGCATACTTGTTTGCTGGTGTTCTGCATTGAGTCTGTGGGCCTTTGGTGAGGGCCAGTGAGTTTTATAGTTTGGATTGTGGCATGTTCCTGCCATAGACGCCGTAAACGGTGGCAGTAGTAACGCGGGTTGGTGGCTGAGACAGCTTTGCATGGTGATGCAGAAGATGGCACTGTCAAGTGTCAACTTGAGGGTCCCACCGCACCAGCCCTTGACGTTCCGAATCTTCACAAGCGGAATAGTCTAACAGGGAGGCACTGTTGTCCCTGAAGTTCCATTCTTGTGATGGAGTCGGCAGCAATAAGCACCGTGGACGTTTGCTTTACAGGCATCATTGTCTGGCATCTCTTTCCAGGGGTGGCTCCCTGCATGTGTCCTAGAGAGTCCCATTAATCTGTCAAGAGAAAGCAAGGGCTGCAGAAATCCGGCTCCTGGTGGGCACGCTGCTACTTACGATCTGTGCAAATCAAAAAGAGTATATTGGCAACTGCGCTGCATGAAAAGGAAAGATCACTTTTACACTCACAAATCAACTACCAAAGCATATTACATTAAACATTCGCATGGGTTGAAAGGGAAGGTCCTAGAGGCCGAGAAGAAAAACTTTGCATACAAAAAGCAACGACCAAAGTGAAACATTTACATGTAACATTGGCCCTGGGTCAAAGTTGAACCCCTTAACTGCGCAGGAGGTATATTTATTCTTTAATTACATAGGAAATCATTGCAAGCCTAAACCTACGCATACTCTTAAGAGATGGGAAAGTTACACAACACTGTCCAACTGTACCAAATGTCTTTCAGGTCCTTGTTACCGGTCTCTAACAAATTGTAAAACTGGTACTGCCATCTCACATTAGGTTCCGGATGTGGAAACTGGGGATGAGAAAGTATGGAAAGGTTATCTTGGTCTTCACCTGTGCTACATAGTTGGTACCCTATTCCTCCCAGACCTCTTGCACCACTCGGTCTGCCCACATTCCTGTTTGTGTCTTCTGAGTGGTGGTGCTTTGCTGTGAGACTCCAATAGCATGTGGGTGCTCTCTCGGGTCGGTGGCGGCTCTGCCGGTTACTCCTCCTTTCTCAGCCTGTGCTTTCTGTCTATATACGCATTCAGGTATCTCCTCTTGTCGGAGGTTGCTCCACCGTTCACGGCTTCCTTCTCGGGCTGCGGTTTTAGTCTCCAGAAGCTCCCCAGAGTTGCTTGGGCAGCTGTCTGCATAGTTCCTTCATCCTGGACTACCTTTGTGCTCCCATTCGCCACTGTGCACAGCGTCTCATGGTGAGTTTCCCTGTTCACCAGGTCAGTGTCTCCTTGGTTTTCTCCTTGGAGGATGGCTCTCGCCATGTTGGTTTTCCGCTACTATTTTGTATTACCTTTGACCAATCAAGTGCCGTGAGAGACTAGACCATTCACTCTAGTTCTCTGGAGTGATCTTCATACTCCTGGTCATCTTCACAGTGCTTGCATTGGAACTATATGGAAAGCAAATTGTGTTCTCTGGTGCCTTAGTCAAGTCTAACATACTAGGTTGGCGGACTTTACAATAAAAAGATGTTCGCACTGGCTAAAAAGAGGGAAGGAGAGTTTGGCTTTGGGAAAGAGGGAGGGGTTTAACGAAGCAGAGGTATATTGGGTTCTCTGCGGATGGTTGTCCATAATCCTAGGGGGACAATTGTTACTGTGGACACACCGCCCTGGCGCCATGGGAAAGGTCTCCCCCTTACGGGAGAAGAGACGACATCCACAGACTAATCACATACCCTTTCCCTTCATGTGGTGGATTCCCTATCTGAAGCGGATTACATGGTTTCTGGTGCTCAAACAGAAGATGGTTTAGTTGAGGTTGTAGCACCCCTGTTCTTACCCCGATTTGGGCCATCCACTGATTCAATTGTGGAACTGTGCTACCTATGACCAACTGAGTTGGCAAATCGAGAATCACGGCTACTGTGACTCAGCTTTCTCTTCCTAAAATGGTAATGGAGATTTGTGTTTTGGGGGTATCTCACCACAGGACAATAGATACATCCGACTCTTTATTTCCTCATGTTCATCCACCCATGGGGAAGTAGTTCTGATCTTATGGCACACCCATTGCTTCTGGGATCTAATTGGCTCCAGATAGTTTTGCCTTTTATGGTGCCAGGTACTGTGTAGGAGGTTTTGTTCCCTGTATATAGAAAGGTGTTAATATTTTACCGCCTTTTATTTAGGTTTCCTTTTTGGAGATATTTCTCAGGCTTTTCTTCCAAATGGGATATTATTCAACTAGTCTGGGCACATAGAATTTCAGCATAGGGTGATTTGGCCTTTGATTTGTTAACTTGCCCATCCTGGCTGGGTTCTTTTAACGATGATATGGTTGGGAAATCCACCTTATTCAAAGGGCAATGCCTCGCAAGATGCCCAGTTTCTTTACACGAGACACATGGTCCGTCTCAGGTAGGAGATCAGGGTCCAAATGATGGGATACCTTTATCTTCACCTCCTGCTATGAAAGTGTCTTCGTATCTGGGTCTCTATTGCTGGGTTCTTTGGGGTCCTGAGTTTTCAGGATTTATAAAGGGGTTTTAACAGGACAGGTGGGTCACCCTTTTCCTCCTGTCCTCTCAGGAAGCTAGGTTGGTGTAAAGTTCCAGTAGGAGGAACTTCGAGGGAGTTTTATCTATTGGTTGGTAAGGACACTCAGGATCTTTTTCCTGCAATATGGGGAATGGTATTTGTGTGTGGACTGGGCGTTCTCCTTTGATTGTTTGGATGTTTTAACTTTCTCAGGATATGGAGTGGTATTCTCAATTCCTCTAAGTCTATAGGATTGTCAACTTGGGGTGATGATCTAGATGTTTTAACCTCTAGGACATCAGGGTTTTCTACTCCCGGGAGCAAGGGACTTTACCGAGATATTAAGGAACTCGGAAGGTTGTCCCTTTCCCATGCAGACTCGCCCTTGGCCTGATCACAACCATTTAGAGTCACGCTCAGATTCCTCTTTCGAGGGGGGAAAAACATTTTCTTGGAGCCTATTCTCCCCAGGTTGATTCTCAGGGTGACCTTCTGTCTCCCCATCGGTTGGGCTGGATGAAAACTTCCATAGGTTTTCATATATCAAATGCCCCATCAACTTGCATGGGGTTGATGAAAAGTTCAAGAGGGCAAACTTAATTTCCTCTCCATGGGACAGGAGGGGCAGTAATGTGCTCTCTCTTTCAGCCAGTTCCCACGGGAAACATAATATAGATGACAATTTAGAGGTTTACCTGTAGGTCTAAAGAGATAATCTTGTTTCTGGCAGGAACCATATACTCTATGGGACAAAAAAGATTGTAACTGTTCCCCTCTATGGTTTTCCTTACTGGAAGAATTCGATGGGAGGTTAATAGATGGAAGGTGATGCCCATCCTAGGGTTTAGATGGTTGTGGCGTTCATGGCTCCTAAGCCAACCCCGACCTTGTGTCCTTGAACCAAGGAAGGGGGGTTGAGCGATCTCGTTATTTATGGTAGGTAATGGTGGAAAAGATAATATTGGTCAATTTATTCTCGGGTGTATCAATTGTGGGGCTAAAGATCACGTGATCCAACTTACTACTTGTGTGGTTTCCCCAGTTTGTGTCAACTGGGCAGAATCCCAGCCCTGACACCATATGTAGGGTTGCAGAAGTAAGACTCGGACACAAAGGTGACATAGTTTTGGTTATAAACTTTTATTAACCTGTAAAAGGGTTGGAAGAATGACTTCTCTCTCCCTAGTGCGAAGTGAGGTTTCCCTACCTTAAGGAAAACATCAGGATGTCAAATAAATAGTCTGTCACTGTCATGTCCAAAAACCCTGCTTCTGACCCTAACACTAATAACTTAAATCTAATGTACAAGGACGATATATTAAGAACTAAAGTGATGATGACAGTTCTTCACAACAGAAAGTTCCCAATGTTTCGCGTTTTAAAAAAAAAAGTTCCTTTTCCACCATATAACATTCCAATGATCAAGGGTTAGCCCTTTTCCCATCCTGTTCTACCTGATAAATTAGGAGCTTGTGACCTCCTTATGTGGTTTCCTTTAATTTGCAAAAATAATAAAAGAAAGCACAGTATTCACTCAACATGGGAACTTGTATCCATTTCCCTAGACTTTCAAAGCTTTGCCAATGATGCACAACAACATTTTCCAGTTTTCCCATGAATACCTCTTCTTTGTTCACGGAGGGCTTATGCCTGGTTCACTCTCCTGCCAAACACACCTTAGGAAATGATAACGGATAGTCTCTGTTAAACTCTTCCTTTTATCACCTTGCGTCCCGGACCCCGGACTTTCTTGAATGAGTTTCACCTTATCCTTAGACCTTCATGAGTGTGAGTCCCTGACTCGCAATTATATATTCTACCAGCTTGGTGTACTTTCCTGCCAAGCATATGTTTTCTTCTTGTCTGTCTCTTTTTCTTTCAGGGTCCCAGACCCTCTTATTCTCTGGCTCACATGAGAGTGTGGGTCCCAGACTCGCAATGCAATATCACAATTGCTTGATTTACTATTCTGTCAAGCATATGTTTCTTTCTGGACTGTACGTTTCTCTCAGGGTCCCAGACACTCTTATTCTCTGGCTCTCATATTGGAATAATGTCTCTTGCTGCTTGGTTTACTCTCCAGCCAAGCATACAATTGTTTCTTTCTCTCTCTGTTACTCTCAGGGTTCCAGTCACTCTTATCTCGTGCTGTTTAGTTGTTCCCCTATTCCTCCCAGACCTCTAGCACCTCTTGGTCTGCTCCAGTAACTGTTTGTGTGGTTTGCATCTTCCGAACGGTGGTGCTCAGCTGTGAGGCTCCGGTAGCGTTTGGGTGCTCTCTGGGGTCAGCAGCAGCTCTGCCGGTTACCCCTTCTTTCTCAGGGTGTGCTTACTGTCTGCAGCCACGGTCAGGTACTCTTGTCTGAGGTTGCTCCGCCGGTCACCGATTCCTTCTCTGGCTGTGGTTTTGGTCTCCAGCAGCTCCCCGGACTTTGGGACGCCTGGAGGGTTTTCTTGGGCAGCGGTCGGCGTAGTTCCTTCGTCCTGGACTACCTTTGTGCTCCCATTCGCTTCCATGCACGGCTTCTCGTGGTACATTCCCTGTTCGCTGGGTCAGTGTCTCCCGGGTTTCCTCCTTGGAGGATGGCTCTCTCCACGTTGGTACCCCTCTGCTATTTTGTATTGCCTTTGGCCAATCAAGTGCTGTGAGAGACTAGACAGTTCACTCTTGTTCTCTGGAGAAATATTCATAACTCCTGGTCATCTTCTTCATAGTACTTGGATTGGTGCTATATGGAAAGCAAATTGTGTTCTCTGGTGCCTTAGTCAGGTCGAACATACAAGGTTGGTTTACTTTACAATAAAAGATGTTGGGAAGAGGGAAGGAGAGTTTGGCTTTAGGAAAGAGGGAGGATGTAACAAAGCAGAGTTATAGCACATTCTCTGGGGATGGTCCTCCCTAATCCCATAAGGGGCTTCCTTTCCCATGTGAAACTTCCCCTGTGCACCGCCCCCTACCCTGGGGGACTATTGTACTGTGGCTGCACAGCCTTGGCGCCATGGGAAAGGTTTCTCCCTATGGGAGAAGGGACAACATCCACAGACTCATCACACTGCATATTTTACTCCCACATCAACCCTGTGCTATTGCTTGTGTAGGGTGCCCTCAATTCCCAAAAATGTGGCTCATGGTAAAATCCTCCATATATACAATCATTTGTAGTTGAGCAAAGAAACATTCTGTTCACACCATGTTGGATGGCTATAACGTGGTATGTGTCTATGAATTTTGCCATTCAATCTGGTTAAGATCCATCCTGTCTCTGGTGCAGGAATCTAGTGCACATGAAGTGCCAGATGGATAGATGTATTCAGGTGGGTTTGATGAGCCTGTACCACTTTAAATGGGACGCAGCAGGGGACGTTCATATTCGTTTTATGTGCCTTTTGAAGAACCTACCTGGGGCTTTTATGGATGCATGACAGATATGGTTTTTCATCATAACTGATTAAAACATCACTGCACCAGCATTGCATTCTGACATGCAGCTGTCCTGGTATACTGGGGCCATGCATGAGTGTTTCATAAAAAAACATTCTCCTGTAATGAACTATTAGCATGTTGTATGTGATTGATTTGGTTCAACACAACAATATTGGCATATTCATTTCCTTTATTATTATACTTTGGTCTCATACCATTGAGACAGTTACGGTCAGCAGAAAAAGGTTTGCTCAACGTGCCAAGATATAAACTCAAGGCAGGCATGGGCAGATCCTTTGCAGTACTGGCTGCGCAACAGTGGAACAAACTCACACTTTCTCTGTGGCTGGATGATAACCATCTTCTTTTCAGGAAAAGCCTGAAGACAGGTCTCTTCAAGTGATTATTGTTTAGTTAGGAACTGTTAGCCACAGCCGGGATAACTGTTGGTGTCCCATGTAGATATAATTTATGTTGTTTGTTACAAGCACCCTGATGCCTGCAGCGTGCCGGTGCTATATAAGTATACATAGCATATATTAGAGTGTGCATTTTCTACTTTGTGTTATCAATTAAAATACCAGCTGTTATCCTTTCCATTTTCTTTATTATGTATAATCTATAATAGAATAGAATCTAAAATAACCTCAAAGTGACCCATCTTGCAAATGAGTCCCTAGGATATCCTTCAAGTATGCCCCTGGTTGCTCTACTTATTTGCCAAACTTAATTGTTCAATTCCACATCTCCTTCAGGTTAGGGAGCTGAACTTCTGTTGCCTGTGCCCCAACCTGGCCAAAGTCTGGGACCACTAACGTAATGACTTTTGGCTGTTGAATAAGACAAAAGGGAAACCCAGTGAATACCGGAAATAATGTGGCTCATTTGCGTTTGCTAGTATCTTTTCCTTTGCCTCGTGCTGCATGAACCTGTGTTGAACCCGTTTACAAGATGAGACAAAATATTAAGTATGATGGTATGTAAATAATGCACATCTATTTGGTTTGACATATTTTAGCAAACACAGCGAGAAGCATGACCCTATGTGGATGCATATCTATGTGGGTTTTGCACTTTTTACTCACAAACACAGATAATACACAAAAAGGCTATGAAATCTCCTATGTTGCATTTGATGATAATTGAAATAAAAACGTTTAATTTGCAAGTGACATTTGGAAGTACTAGCATAGCCAGTTACCTCTGTTGTGTTTGAAATACATTTTTACAGCCGTGCATATGCAGTATTACAAAGAGTTTATTAATGCCATTATATTGATAATTGTTTTGCCTTCCTGTTTTCTCAGTAATTTAAAGATACTTAGGGGGTTCCCCTATGCACTTTTAAAAAGTGCTGAAAGGCAATGTGCTTTTTCTTGGAACACAGGAATTCATTCACACTTCATGTAGTTTTTGAAATAGACCTGTCTCTGGTCTCTTTATTATCCCAATTAAAGATTACCACAGCAAAATAGAGATAGACAAAGCAAGAATACATTTGGAAATTTAGTTTTAGAACTAGTTTATATTGTGATTAATTTATATTTCAAAAGTTTGTATAAACTGTGTGAAATAAAAAAAAAAGAATACATCACCGTTAGCATTTCTATAACATTCTTCATCTCTGCCAAGTCTTCATTGGAAACCACCAGGCTAGGAGAGAGTCACTCTCCAACAGGAACAGGCTGAAGGAAACACGTCAGTGAAAAGTGACTTGCTCTTTCTCTGTGTGATGTCTTTCCCTCAAAATGTAATCGAGTATTTTTCCAGAGATGTTTACCGTTAGTAGAAACCCACAGCTGCACGGCCATTGCAGCCACTGGACTCTGCAGATTTTGTAAATAATCTCTGGTTTCTCATAAGAAGCAGACAGACTTTGCTCTTGGCTGCTAAAAGAATGCAAAACAAGCTTTTTCTGAACACATCAACAAGCTGTCTTTCCATGACTCCTGCAAATGCACATTGTGCTCAGAAATGGGCTTCTCTTTAAGCCTGAAATCTAATGTTCACTGGTGGTCGCAGCATGCCTCTCATCTTGACTGCATATTGGAATCAAAGCTTATACATTTTTAAATGCATTGCAGTTGTCGTGGTCAAGGCATTAGCTACTTTGATGCTCAGTGAGGCTGAGTTGGAACCTTTCCTGCCCATAGACTAATGTATGGCCCTTGTAGACTTAATGGGTGTGCAGGACTGCAACGCCAATCTAGTTGTGTGTGGCCCAGGAGACAGAGAGGAGTGCCTCAGTGGGCACTTATATTGCTGCTTATCGCTCACTGTAAAAGGCGGCATTAACAAATGATACTTCCGGGTTTCCCAAATTGTCATAGATATATACATAGGTGGTAAACTTGCAAGTTATGCCCTTCGATTGTAAATAAATTGTGTTTTTTTTCTTCAAAGTTGAACAGAGTTGAGGCCTACAAAAGAAGAATATGATCGGACAGAGAAACTCTTGGTGATGTATTTCAAGGGCCATTCTTTGGCACTGCCTAATTCTCCCACTAATCCTCTTAGTTGAGGGCATGTTGCCTTTCAGTTCCTACACTCCTTCTGCCCCATCATCTTCTGGATATGAGTAGGATCAATCTATGACACAGTGGTACAATGGCAAGAGGGTCTTCAGGTGGTGAGAAAGAGATACTAGAATGAGGACATGGCACAGCTGCCGCCTGTGGTTGCTGGAAGATGACCGGTCGTTGATAGGATGAGGATGTGCCTTCAGGGACTCGATGCCCAAAAAAAACTGAGGCCACTTGCACACTTGTTGATGAATCCATTGTGAACAAGACCCTTTTGGAGGGCAGAAAAATAGTAATTGTTAGTGTTTTTCTACAGGCTTCAAACGGTGAGCAAATAAGGGCTTCAGGAGAAGCAAAGGGAAAGCTAGCGCATTTAGAGGAGTAGGGCAGACCACCTGATTATATTTTGCCATTTTTCCACAGGTGCTCTCTTTTTTATTTTATTGATCACTTGTTAGGCACTTATACAGCAAGCAAATTCTGTTTCAAAGCACCAACAGCGCAGGGACATGGGAATGAGGCATTCAAATACATCAAAATATTAAATACAGTGGAGGAGGGTGGGGAGACAAACCTACTATACCTTGTGAGTATTCACAACGTTCAAGTGCAGAAGGGAGGGGATCATGGGGGTAGGTGCTGGGGTGCCTGTGCTTGCGTGTGAGCAACAGATGAAGTGCAAGGTATGTTAAGTGCGAGCCTCCAGGATGGAGGGTGTGCCGAGACAAGTGCTGAGGATAGAAAGAAGCTGGGGGTGATTCAGTGTGGGAGGTCAGAGCCTCAAAGATACATAAGGGCCCTAGACACGAATCAACCAACTGTGAGATTAGCAGAGGAGAGATGGTGGGAAGGAGGAGGTAAACAGGAAAGTTATGAGGAGCTTCCAGAATTTAAGAAGTCCTGCTCAAGACGCAGAGGGAGGGGAGGCTGATCCATAGAAGGGATCTTGCTGAGGAAAGCAATCCACCTCCTGCCTTCTGTTTATCGAAACGCTTTACACACAAAGAGTTGGTTCCAGAAGAGTGCAGAGGTCTAGAGGGAGACTATTTAGTAAGAGAGAGTTGCAGATCGAGTGGTCCCCAGACAGCCTTGTGGATTATACAGAGGGATTTGGATTTAATCCGTGAAGCAACTGGGAACCAGGGAAGACTTTTTAGGGCAGGAGTGATGCAGTCCCTGGGCTTGAGGCCAAGGATAAGTCTTGCTGCCCTATTCTGGATTATCTGCAGGGGGTTACAGAGTGGAAGAAGGAAGATTCAGGGGGAGGCTATTGCAATAATCAAGCCTAGAGGGAACCAGGGCTCGGGTAACATTGATCTTCTGGGGAAAGGTGAGAAAAGGTAGAATTCCTTTGAGAAGGAAGAGCTAGAAGTGGGATTTCTTGACAATGTCCCGAGTGTGTGGGTGGAAGGAGAGAGAGGAGTCGAAGACGACTCCAAGGTTTCTGGCTTGAGAGGACCGAGCAGGGGAGAGCCCATGGAGGAGGGCGGGAGCAGGGGTCCCAACGGAAAGGATCTCAGTCTTGCTGGCATTGAGAGAGAAATCATTGGAAGTGCACCAGGCCTGGATGGCAGATAGGCAGTCAGGCATGATGGAAGGTGCAAGAGGGTCAGCAGGAAGTTTGAAAAAGAGTTGTGCGTCATCTGCATAACACTGGAAGTTTTGGGAGAAGGAGCAGATGAGGAGTGCCAGCTGAGTAAGCTAGATGTTAAGGAGCCGAGGGGAGATAACCCTGGAGGACAGACACTACAGGTGAATAAGGAAGTAGGAGAGGAGAAGGTGCCCAAGATGACTTGGGGAGAGCGGTCAGTTAGTAAGGAGGGCAGCCAGTCCAGTGCCTGATCCGAGATACCAAGGGTATCATGGAGCCTTTGTATGAGGATGGAGTGATTGACTGTGTCAAAGGCAGAGGAGAGATCAAGTAGGATTAGGACAGCTGGGGAGTTGGAATCCACGGATGCAAGCAGTTCTTCATGGGTGTGCAGTAGACTAGTTTCTGGTGCTCTGGATGCTAGGAATCCAGATTGGTGGTTGTGGAGACCACCAAGTTCAGTGTGAGAGTTGAGTTGGGGCCAAGCCAACCTCTCCAGCAGCTTTCCCAGGAAAGGGTGATGGAAATAGGGCAGTAGTTGGTTGGACAGGTAGGATCCGCTGAAGGCTTTTTCAGGAGGGGCTCACAAGGGAGTGTTTGAGGGAGGAGGGGAAGGAATCAGTGGCAAAACAGTGGTTGCAGAGATCAGAGAGTGAGGGGGCAAGAGAGCCAATGTTGTCCTTGATGACTCTGGATGAGCAAGGGGAAACCTGTTTGGAAGAGACCTTCATGGAGAAGACAACTCTGGTGACTTCTCTGGGTGTGACAGGGGCGGATGAGGAGGAAGGAGGGGATTGAGGAGCCAAGGGAGGCAGGGTGCGGGATGGGTTGGGAGGGTGAGAGACCAGGCTGTTCAGAATGTCCTGAGATTTGGTGGTGAAGTGAGTGGCCAGTGCGTTGCAGGGGGTATGGGAAGGAACAGGGGAGGAGGAGACTGCAGAAGGGTTGGCTAGTTCCCTGCAGATTTTGAAAAGTTCAGCTGTGTTGTTGGACGCACCACATACACTTGTCTGAATGTGGGCCCTTTACTTGGCCGGATGAAAAGTCTGTATTGCCTTTGGAGCAGGTGGTAGGCCAGTTTGTCAGAGGGTGAGTATGAAGTTTGCCACTTCAGTTCCGCACATTTCAGGGCTGCAAGTTCAGATTCATACCAGGTGTTACGCTTAGAGGCGGGTCCTCATGACTGGAGCAAGAATGTCAAGAGTGTTGGTGATGAACAAGTGGAAGTTGTTGAGAGCAGTGTCAGTTGTGGAGTCTGAGTTAGGGGGATAAAGGTGGAAGTGAAGGCAGCAGCTAACACTCATTTCATCGGACAGATGTTCAAGAACAAGGTTGGCAGAGCTTTTGGGGGTGCGGTCAGAGGGTCAAAGGGACCAAGGAGGGAGGAGAGAAGTGAGTGGTCTGACCAAGAGAGTGGTGTTACCAGAGGGGATGGGAGAGGGTGTCCAGATTGGATGAGGGTGGATGAGGGTGTCCAGCAGAGTGTGTTGTACGAGAAGGGAGAGGGATAGAGAGGTGCATAGGTGAAAGAAAAGAGTGGCTGCTGTGCCAGGCGAGTCCAATTGGAGGTTGGAATCACCCAAGAGGAGCAGATTGGAGGAAGTTGACAGTAAGGAGGAACATAAATTAGCGGTAGATGGTAGCAATGGTCAGAGAGGAGGAGGAGGGAGAGATGACCAACTTGCATACTAGGCTCTCAAAGGAAGAGTAAAGCTGGGTGGGCAAGATGGAATAAGGAACCCACTCAGGGAAGATTAAGTTCACCCCAGCACCAGCACAGTGAGGTTGTGGGATGGAAATGATCTTGAAGCTGTCAGGTAGGAAGAAGTCAAAGCAGAGGCAGAGCTGGCATTGAATCATGTCTCGGTAAGAGCGAGAATGTTGAGGTCTGTGTCTTCAAGAAGGAGGCAGATATCAGCAGAGTGTTTTTTGGCTGCGCAGGCGTTAAGAGTCACCAGGTGGAGACGGCCACTGCGTTTGAAGGCTTTCTGAGGTGGAGTGTGGGGGCATGGTACTCCAGTCGGTGGGCAGGGGGCAGAGGGAATGGTAGGGGGAGAGTCAGGAGAAGGAAGAAAGTTAATGAGGGGTGGCAGGATAATTTCAAAGAGAAGGAAGTTGGCTTGAGGACCCCAAACCAGGCTAGTGTCAGTGTGATGGACATTAATGATGCAGCGTGATGAGAAGGCTGCCAAGAGGACTTCCCACTTAGTGCCACCATTAGTGGGAAAGGGGAGAGTGTAGAGCTGAGAAGTTCATAGGTCTGGAGAGTGGACAGAGAAACAGATATCGGTGAAGATCTCTCTGGAAGGCACACGGACATCGGTGTCTGCAATGGGAAGGCCAGGATTTGCACCCAGAATTTCTTTTTTGTGCTATTTTCAACTAGACTAGAGAGGGAGGATAGCTAGTGTAGCAGTTAGAGAAGATAAAGATGGTGAGTGCCATCTCAGTGGCAGAGGATAGATGAGACCAGGAAAGAAGAGGGGGGCTGCACTGCATAGCTCTGGCCCTTACTCCAAAGCGGCCTAGTAGTTAAAGGAAGGCACAATAAAAATGCAGAGCAATAGATGGGGTGCAGGATTACATTATAAAGCATCACAATGCAGTGAACAAAATGGATGCAAGATGACAAACACGCCCACCTATATACGATTTTAAAAAATGGATCACAATGAATGCAGTGCTCAAAATGGATGCAAGATGAAAAGTACACCCACTTGTATAGACATAGCTGTGAAGGCTGGGTCCAGCAAAATTATTTCGGTCAAGAAAACCAGTCAGAAATCGGAAGCAAAATGCATCAACAGCCACTGCCTCCCCCTGGGAAAGATTTACAACTAAACGTGAAGTTTCCTTGAATTTGCAATGGAAACGCATCACTGATAGCTGAGAGGTCACCCACGCACTGAATGTGGTGAAACAAATCTAAAATGGCTCTTCTGGCCAGAGCTTGAACCTCTTCCCCTCATTAATCCAGATTAAAATAGACTGAACAAGGTGAACAGGCCTTAGGTGTAAAGCTTCTTTTACAGCTGTGTCATTTTACTTACATTGAGGATTACAAGCATGATGACGGGGAAATATTCGAAGGATGTGAATCTGTGAATTATCCAATGCTGTAGAAGATTAGGCTCTGGATCGGCTGGAAGCAATAGTCAGTGAATAGTGATGCAGTAGAAGATCTAACCCACTGCTTGTATTAGAAGCAGCCTGAGCATTTTTTGTTGATTCTTTTTCCTTTGGGAGCTTTGCTGGAAAGCAGAGGGTAAATCTCTATGTTCTTCGTGGTCGGCAGTGAAATCACTGAAATTCTGTTGGTCAGATTGTCAGCACTGCAGTAGGACAATGTTCACCTCAGGGGGGGCAGTGCTGCAGCTTTGTTGCTGTGTAACAACGTTTGAGTGAGAGTGCAGAGTGTGTAACAATGTCATAGGCGAGAGGATGCGAGTGGCATAACCATGGGGGCCAAGGACCACCACCTGCTCCATGATGCGGGCCTCAGAGATGGTATATGTGTGATCACCCAGGGTCCATACTCAATTCCTAGCCTGCTTTGCAGAAAATCCCCAGCTGAGGAGATGTAGATGATGTAAGGAGCCCATGGTGGCAACAGTAAAGACAGACACAAGTTATCACAGTTCAAGGGTGTTTACTATATTATAACTGCAGGGTGGAAAAACGACTAACCTAAATCTAAGATGGGCGCAACCTTCGACCATCAAATGAAAAGTAAGGGAGTCCTTGTGGCGTCTTGTCAAAGTAAAAGGCCTACAATAAAATATACCTATTGCCAAATCCTTACAACTAATTACAGAAAGAGTGTGGGATTTCAATAAAGAAAGAAGTGCACACAAACAATAGGTCAGGATGCGATTGTCAGGAGTCTTCCTTCCCTACGTTTTGAGCACGAGACAAGGTGGATCTCCTGAGCACAGCACACTCTCAAGCTTCCCCAGCACGAGTCGACAGTTCTGTACCAGCAATCAGGTTCTTCGATGGTTAAGTCTCTTTCAACAAAAGTCTCTTGCCTTCGAGGACCTGATGTATTCAACAAAACAAACCAAAAAGTTCCTTTCCAAATGGACTTTGGTGTGACGTCAGCCTCCTTCCTTCGGGTTCACTATGGCTTTTCATGTATTCACAAATCTAAATGTCTTTTCAAACAGTTCTTCAGGCTTTGCCCCTTTCTGCCGGTATCCCTCTGACGGGTTCACTCTTGCCAATCATACATTTCTCATTCAACTCTTACGATGCAGCATTCATTTCCCTTAGCTCCACAATCATCTGTTGGTCAAATACCTTTGACTGTACAGAGGATTTGACAAGACCCCTGTATGACCACTTTGACCCCCTTTTCACCTTTTCTCAAGGCCTTCTGGTTATGCCAGTTTCAACAATTGGGTAATCATCCAGAGTTTCCTGAGTGAGCACCCACATGATGCCGAACTCCTCTGTTGCTGGTTTTCCCCTTTATTGCATCAATAGCTCGATTAGCATTTCACAGTTCAATTTAGCCGCTTGCTACTTTTCGTTCAACACAGTTCGGTTTATTATCCACTCTCCTCTGGACTCACCCGCTGTGATGAACAGCTTGGCTTTCTTTCTCTTTGGAGTCAAGGTTGGTACCACAGAGACAAGTGTCTCTCCGTGACTTGGTTATCAGCAGAGGAGGGCCTTGTGTACCATTGATATCTGCTGAAACACCTGCTGGGATTTGTTCGTGGTCTTACGATTCCTTCTGTGGAGGTTTCACAGGCTGTGGTTGGAAAGGGCAAGGTTGCTTCTCTTCTTCTTACCCTCTCGGTATGCACCGTCTTTCTCCTCCTCTTGAACTGCCTACTGAGTTAGCTTTCTCGTTGTGCGGTCTGCCTTGCTCGTCCTGTGCTCCACCTTTAATCCCTGTAGGGAAGGGAAAGGCCGTCAGGGGTATGTGTGCGCGATTGTGGTCAATTGCTTGACTTTGCCTGATCCTTGTGTTGGGACATGTCGGGTAAATGGCTCTGGTAGTAATCCGTTGTCTTTCATGTTGTGCCAAAGTGCTCGTGTCAGAAAAGGGAGGATGGGAGGCAGTGTTTTTGAATGTCCTATGCGGTAGTATGGGGAAAAGGTGTTGAAAGAAGGCAGATTCCGCATCTCACCCATCAGTGTCCCAGTCCCCAAGGACCCCCCATCCAGTTTATCCCCCCCCCCCTCACTGGTCCACCCCCAGGAACTGGATCCAATAGCGATGGCTGTATCCTGGCCACCTGGATGACAGATTCCCAGGCGACTGGCTAGGGAGACACTGTCAGGTTTCTCAGTGAGCAGAAGGAAAGGGGGAAAGGTTGGTTGAGAAGAAGCAGGCCTAGGTTCTGAGTTGGGCTACAATGGGGCAATAGGTAACCAAAAGACAGTGAACAGGTCCAAAACACGCACTTAATGTGGGCAGAGAAGCCTCTGAGGGTAAATAGGAACATACTCTATGCGGCTAAGCATCACAGACTTTGAGCATTCTCTAAGGTACATCACTGATAACTGGTGGCACAGGCTAGTGCTATTTCTGTATGGGTTTAGAATAGATCTTAAAAAATGCCTTTTCATTTAACAATCAATTGCCGGATGGCACATCTGGACTTACTCCCGGCTTGTCAAATGTCTGAGCCCAGAATCAGTGCATTAGTCACATCACCAGAGCAACCCTGGAAGCCTGGGGTGAGATAGTCAAGCTCCAGGGACTTCTGTCATTCCTTTTTCCTTTCACTCCCATAACAGCTAATGGCGATTTCTCTCCAGGCCAGAGGCACCTGGGATTTGAATGTAGGAAAGGGCTGTTCAAAAGTGGGAGATCTCTTTATGGGGGGACTTATCAAAACCTTTGAGCAAAGAAAGAGAAATTATGTCTGAGGAAGCAGAGGGCTTTGTATATCTTCAGGTTAAACACTGGGTATTGTACCAACTTCTCAATACTTTCCTTTTCTCCTCTTCCTTCCCGCTCCCCCTCCTGTGCTAACATAAATACGTTTTTAAAGCTGCGGTTTTATTTCTAAGTTTTCCGGGCTCCTCCAGCCCGGGAAACTTAGAAAGGAAAATGCAGCTAGTGCTTATTGTTTGTAAAAAAAATAAATAGCACTTACCGAGATTCAGCTGCAGCTTTCCTGCTGTGGTCTCCGGTCCGCGTCCTCCGAGTCCCGGCACTAATGAAGGGAAAGCCACCCAGCGGTAGACTTTGTTTACTACAGCTGGCTGGCTTTTCCTTCATTAGTGCCGCAAAAGCAAAAGCCAGCACAGGAGGGCCTCAATTTCACAAAATGGCTGCGCCCCTGTGCTTGCTTTTTCGAATTTTGAGCTTGAATAGCTCAAAATTTTACATAGGAAGTTTTAAATCGGAGGATGCTAGTATTTTTTTTTTATGTGGCCTATCTATTTTTTAAATACAAATTTTTACTAGACCATCCCTTTAAAATGGAGTCCTAATGATGAAAACTTACTGTGGGCTCCAACAATGCCACTGGTCTCACGGTCCTGTGGTGCAGACTTGAATGCACACACCCCACCATAAAATGCGTCAATGACTTCAAGTGAACAAGGATGACATTCACAACAACCCTTTATCATAATCATTTTGGACCGTTCTTAGTCTATAAATGTTTATATGCTTCACTACCCTATAGGCTATTTTGGTACAGTGTTTGCCCCAACTGCACTGTAGAGAATGTCAGCTATTCCACATTCCTGCATGACTGTTTACCCTGGTGTTGTTCCGTTCATCTCTGTATGTGTTCGCTTTTAGTGGGGACTTAATGCCACACTGCAGACAAATGGCATTGGTTTCTAGTTTGCGTAAAATTTAGATGGTGCTTGCACCAAACAGAAACTATTGCATTGGAGTACAGATAGGGAGGAATGGCATATGAAGAGGGACACACAGCTTGTAGATGTTTGGTTATTTGTCCACCTATTGCCTGCCCATGGCCATGCTAATCCATAGGGCCATTCCCACAGAGTTCCTGCCCTCCCCGCCCAAAGCACCTCCTCATGGGAACTCTTTGAGGTCACTTTAGTCAAGACTTACCATCAAACGTTGCACTCCAAGTGCCTGCCAGTGTTTTTTCAAAAGTCTTTTGTGAGTGAATTACTTAATTGGAGCTGTAAACCGGCTACTGGTGTAATAAACATTTCGTAATCAGGTCTACCTTTAGCCAATCTGAAATACAGTTAAAAACAAGCAAGCAAAGTCAACAGTTTTGGCTTGTGTAGAAGTATTAGGCATTTTCCAGGCACTGCTAGTAGATGCCCTGATACTCACACAGTTCTTCACTTGCTACCACCAATGTCCAGTTAATACCACTATGGCAGTGTCTGGCAAGTGTTTTCTCATGCCTACACAATAGCCCAAACTATTGGCATTGCCAAAGCTTGTTTTTATGTGTTGTGACAGTAGACTTGTTGTAATTAACATTTTTGTGGATGTGACAGAAGACTTCCTGTGGTTCAAATAATTTTGTAACATGTCTCTTATTTTAAAAAAAATAACAGAGAGAATAGATATATTTTAATTAAACATGCCCCTATGCGTGGCACCTAAAGGTTTGGAAGCAACATATTCAGAGTAGTATTTGAACAATATTGCTTATGACAGTTGTCAGTAATATTTGGTAATGTGAAGGAATCTGCAGGGACCCCTGTGCCTCAGGACAGTGGGTGACATCTTCACACACGTCACTGGCACTGAAAGAAGAGCGGGATCGTGGGGTTTGGATTCCTGGTGGCCCGTGCATACACTGTGGAAACGTCTGTAAGAGAGAAGGCTGGCTGAGATGTTGGAGGAATGCAGGTCGATGTGTGAGTATCTGTGAAAATGGAAAAGATGGTGGGCTGCTTATGCGTAGACGAGGGGCAGTCCCCTCACGCGACAATGATGACCATTTACAGTTGTGGTAATGCATTGCCCCGGAGGGAAAATACTCTGAAAGAGGCTTATGGGCCTTAAAACTGCACCAGTTTGTTTATGTCAAATTGAGCATGTGGATTTGTATTTTATTGAATTTATATAGCCCTTTAATCCAAAGCGCTTTACATGAGAACATGAAAAATACAACAAGCATAAGATGGCAATCGAATCACAACTTTAAAACAGTATAAGGAACAATTTACATAATTGCTGAGGAGGGGAGGGACAGAGGTGTGAGAGGGAATGGGAGGTATTAGTGGAGGAAGAAGCAGAAGTAAGAGGGAAGGCGAGAAGGTGTGAGGAAGAAGAGAGGAAAGAATAAGAGCCAGAGGTGGGGTAGAAGGTAGTAGAGAGGAAGGAGAGGGTAAGGAAGTACAGGAGTAAGAGGTGAGGCATGAGGCGGTGGGAGAAGTAGGAGAGGAAGCGAAAGGTGTTGGGGAATGGAAAAGATAAGATTTTAGAGAAGAACGAAAGGAAGAGTAGGAGGGAGAAGAGCGGATGTGGAGGGGGAGGCGGTTCCAGTGGAAGGGAGCGAGGAGTTGGAAAGAGCGGAAGAGGGAGGGGGTGTAGGGTGGTGGAGGAGGAGAGTAGGAAAAGATTAGCAGAGCAGAGAGAACGAGAAGGGGTATAGAAAGTAAGAAGGGAGGAAAGGTAGGGGGGGCAAGTCCATAGAGGGATTTGAAGACAAGACAGAGGAACTTGAATTTGAGCTGGGAGTCAAAAGAGAGCCAGCTTAGAGAGGTGAGACAAGAGGAGATGGAGTCAAGAGGTGAGAGAAGGCAGAGGGAGCAGATGGCAGAGTGGTCGAAAGATTTGAGTGGTGAGAGGAGGGGAGTCCAAAGAAAAGGGAGGAACAGTAAAAAAAAGTTTGGAGACCATGAGGGAGGTAATTAAGAGTTAAGTAGCTTTAAAGGTTAGGAGGGGTTGAATTTTCCGAATGTTGTAAAGGTGAAAGCGACAAGACTTTGCAGTAAGAGAAATGTGGTGAGATAGAGAGGTGAGGGTCAATATGAAGACCAAGGTTGTGGGCATGGGGAGAGGAGGAGAGCTGGGAGGGGGGAAAAGAGAATGAAAGGGGGAGGGGAGGGAGGAGGAAAAGTGTTGGCAGGGAAGAAAAGGAGTTCAGATTTTTCAGCATTAAGAATAAGGAAGTGAGACGACATCCAGGATTTAATAGCAGAAAGGTAAGAAGAGAGTTTATCATGAATGTCAGGAGTGAAGGAGGAGAAGGAGAGGAAAAGCGGGGTATCATCAGTGTAGAAATGGTGCAAGATACCAAATGAGGAGATGATAGGAGCTAAGAAGGAAGTATAGCGTGAGAAAAGAAAGGAGTAGGTGGTAATGGCTGACTGAGCATGCATAGTGCAACTATCAATGGTTGAGCATGTTCCCCAGTGGAACATCACTTCTGATAAAGCACTTTCAGATTGTAGGTTATGTAATGCGTTTAATTACGAATCTGCACAACAAGCCAAGAACAGTAAAAGAAAAATTGGTTTTGTCAACCATTTAACCTTGGGGAAAATCTCTTTCGGCAACCATACGACGGATAATCTATGTGCTGTGCCCTCCCACATAGGTCTCGTGTTGGACTTCACATGTCTGGCTTCTTGCCACTGCAATCTGACATAGGCAGCAACTACTAATGATCTGATGTTTCGGTTGGTGTCCTGATGGGTGATATGAGGCTGACCTTGAAGTTGTGGAGTTACCAGAGAAGACCAGAACCATCAGCTTCAACGATCAGGCACAGCCAATGGACTTATTTTGCAGGTACTTTCCAGTCAACAAACAAAATCCTCTGAGCCCTTAAGATCGAGGCTTCCTCTTAAAATCACAGCTGGAATCTCTTTGGGATACGGGTTTTAAAAGGTGCACGTCCGTAGGTCAAGCTACCAAGTCACTAATTGGGGGGTCATATATCGCTTCCGATGATTCTTGATCTATCATCAGCGTTTGACCTGGTGGACCATTCCATCTTATCCACCAGGTTAAAAAATAACGCAAACTTTTCCCAAGCAGCAGTAGAGTGGAGTGGATTATTTCGTTCCTGGGGGGGAGACAAGTCAGAGTGGCTAGCGACAGAGCTGAAGCAAAACCTTTCACTCTTATGTTTGGTGTCCCTCAGCGGGCCTGCGTGTTGCCTTGCTTTTATAACATCTTTATGATTCCTTTTTTCCAGATGCTGGAAAAGGAAGGGATCATATTTGCAAACTACGCAGACGACACCCAGTGTGTTATCCCGATTTCAGGCTCCCATACAGAGGACGAAACTTATATCAATAAAATCTATAAAAAAATCCAGCATTGGATGGTGGCTAATGGTTTAGCCATCAACAGCTCCAAAACTGAGCTCTTATTAGTTGGGTCAGAGACCAAACTGGAGAAGCTGGGCCCTAGTTTTAAGAATTTCACTATTGACAACTGCAAAATCGATGTTATGAGCAAAGATAAAACGTTAGGCATTTACTTAGACAAAAATCTAAATATGAAGGCCCAGGTCAATAGCCTAATCTCTTCAGCATCCTATTTTATTAAGTTGTTTCGCTGTCTCAGACCCTTCGTATCTGAAAAAAAGCTCAGAAACTCTGGCAAGGCCCATTATTGGCTCCAAGCTAGACTATGGTTGCTGCCTCCTGGTAGGCGTGCCTGTATTGGATTTCTATCGCCTCCAGGTTATTCAAAATGTAGCTGTTAGAGTGGTCAAACATCTTGTGTCGGAAGCACGCCAAAGTTTGCATTGGCTCCCTGTGCAGACCAGAGTCTCCTTTAGACTACTTCTCATTACACATAAATGTGTACATGGAACCATGCCTGCTTATTTGAAGAACTCATTCCCAAATAAAAATGTCAGAACCCTTAGATCTGAAGAGTTGAATTTTCTTACGGTTCCTCTTCTTAAAACTAAGAAGTCCAGGGATGCTGCCTTTCTCTCTGTTGCCCTGCAGACTTGGAATTCTCTTACTCCCTCACTAAAAGTCACTACATCGACTGAAGTCTTTAAGAAAGGGTTGAAAACTGCCCTTTTCTTCTAATTTCTGACCCCGCCTTTATACGATTTGCCCTTTCTGGGATTTTCTTGATAACCTGTTAATCTTATCAATGTTGTGTATTGTAAGTTTATGGTTATGTCTTAGCGCCTTTAAGCCTTTGGGTACCTGGCTGTGTTATACAAATTCAATAACTTAACATTATTGCATTTAATTCCCAAGAAATGCTATGGGTTGGATTTGGGCTCCGACATCACAGAGAAGAGATATTCCAGTTAGCTGGAACTAATTGTAGTGAAAACACATTGCAGGGTGTTAGAAAGACTGTGTAGTGGAACCCTGACACCAGTGTCGGGAGGCAAAAGAACAGCAGGTATCTAGGTATAAAAGGAAGGCATTTCTTATGTTCTAGTCTAGGCTGACACCAGCAATAAGTGTCAAAGTTCTGACCAGCGATGGTGGGGCCAGGCTCACCAAAGTGAGATGCTATTATAGTTAGGAATGCTGAAGAATCTCCCCTTGAGGTACTGGGCAACATTACTGCTTTTGCTTAAGTTTGATTACTGTAGTGTGTCTGACCTTTACCCCGTCAGCAGGGATCATTAAATAGCTTTTTCTGTTGACCCAAATTGTTATGTTATGTTATGTTAAAGGTTTTTGTACCGCGCACTGTTGCAATGCAAGGGGGGTAGTAGGATTGAGTGGGGAAAAAGAGCAAGAGAGCTGTGATGTGCTGTTGGCAACTTCAGTTCGGATACAACATTCACTGAGCGTAGGTGTGATTTTTGGTTGGTGGCTGGCATGTGGTGTTGGGGCGAGATTATGTGTGGTTTGTTTTGTTATTGTGAAGTATGTGCGGTTTGTGGTGCTGTAGAGGCATGGCTGTTTAGTTCAGAGTTTGAGAGGTGTATGCAGAAGGGCGGGTTTTTTTTAATGGTGTTATTGGCAGTACATTTCCTACCCCCTCTGTTCAGACTAAATGCAATCCATATACCTTACCCCGTCGATCATTCGAGAGTGTAGCTATTACCGCCCCCACAAGTTCCTCCAGGGGTAGTGGGTTCCCTGTGCCCCAAGGTCAGCCCATGGGTTGCTTGGTTTCTGCATCCAGCCCTATTCCTTTATGTGTGGTCCAATTAAGTAGCAAACTGGCTTCCCCTGGTGATTTCCCACCTGGGATTCCCCATCCTTCTCTTCATTGAAGGTAGACATAACTTCACATTCCATGCATCTTTTCCAAAGTAACTTTATTATGTCATGATCTCTAATCGTTACATCTTCAATTTGGGAGTGCATTATTGATTGCTGCGTTGAGTAAAGAACCAGAACCAACATACAGGGCTTTTCTATGCAAGGCCCACCATCTACCAAGCATATTACAATATACATCATATCTGAGGTGTTATGAACTAAAACTGGTGCACGTTTATGGGCAAACAGTGCAGGTTTGAGCGCACAGTTCACAAACTACTTGGATGCATACTTCTACCTCAGGTCTGTAAGCACCTTTGCAAGACACCACAATATGGCTGAGATCAGAAATAAAAGCAAGCGATGAGCATTGTGCATTATGGAGAAGACTGCCAGCACAATGCTCTGTTCCAGGATGCAGCGGCAAGAACAAGACGAGGAAAAGGAACCGAGGGGCTGGGAGAGTCACAAAAATAAACAGGTAGAGCACTTAAGCGGCTTTGCTAGAGCGCTCAAAGCCAACCATTGGCTGTGAAATCTTTGTGTAGGTCCTTCACTTCACCCTCTGTCAATGGGAGCAAAGGGGGGCGGCAATGTCCTCCATGGTAGCCAAACCACTCCATTGCTTGCTTTAGACCTGGAATCCCAAACTTTCGGGTAACCTGAAAAACAAAAACAGGCCACAAGGTGATGACAACGAACATCTCATGGAATGCTAAAATGAAACATTCAAAACAAGTAAATCTGCCAAGAAAAAAAACACTGTTTAGGGGTTAAGACCTGCCATCATACAGCTCATTTGGTGGATAAAGTACAAGATCAAGTAGGTGTTTTGGGTTTCATAATCTTTGCCACACACGTCGGGGTTCTTTAAGGACTCCTGAAAGTTAAACAGAAGACGGCCTGGTAGGTGCTATATCACAAAAATAACTAATGCAGGTCTCCTTGGTCAGGAATTAAGTGGGCATGGTCTCCACATTAATTTCTTTACAATGCCATAGGGTTCGCAGTATTTTCTAAATTCCAAAACGAAATGAAACCTAAAACAGTTACCTTACTGCTGATCATTATTGCTATTATTATTGGGTTATTTAGTGAGTGTAGACCTATCTGAGAGAAGCCATGCTGCCCATGCTAAACCTTCACAACCTGTCTTCTCAGACAGGCCAGCTCAGAAACGCTGCAGCTTAAATATTTGGAGGGGGCTGCTACGCCTTGCTGATTGGTATGCAGGTCTCCATCGGTCCACTCCTAGCGGCAAACACTCAATGGTCAGTCTCATGGTCAAAGGATCAACAGGCATCTCCGGACTAGAGAGGTAAAGTTCAAATGGGTTTGTTTTACAATACAAATAAGCCCTGTGCTTAGGGGGTTGGGAGGAGAATGAATGTGGGGTTCTCAAAGACATGAAAAAGAATTCCAGCTTGCTTAAGGACTTCTTTCTTGGCTTGGTTGCTTTCTCGACTGTCATCGCTCTCTCTAGGGGGTAATCCCTACCTGTCAGACATCTGGGCTTGCTTCAGATCACATTTGGCCAGAGCTCACAGGGTCTGGTGTAATGTGTTTTTGATATGCTCTCCGGAATATTAGCATCCACCTCTTCCACATTCATTGCAAGTACAGGACGTATTGATGCTTCTTTTACAGGACCTTTTTGGGTATCTCCACTCTTGCTCCTCCTCCCGCACTCTCTTACTTTGCCCACACTTCTGCCACTTTGCATTCGCATCACCTCTGCGCTCGACTTGCTGTTTGCTCGCTCTCCTCCCACCATCGCCACTACTCGCCCATCAACCTTCATCATACCTGGCTTGAACTGAGGCCAGCTTTTATGCTTGCACGGTCGCGCCTCTCGAAATTTGAATTTGCTTCCTTATCTGTTGTGTCTTGTTCCGCGACTGACAGCTCAGCCCAAAGGAGCGAGCAGTCAAGAAGGGAATCTGCCATCTTTCCACTCATACTCTCAGGGATGTGTCGTTGGTGTTGGTCTCCTCTGTGGTACACCACCCATCAGCACAATGCTTTTCCTGCTCAGCGAGTGGATTCCCTGCAAGTTTGCTTATAACAAAAGGGAAGTAGCTCATGTCTGTCTGACATGAAGTCACGGTTTAATATTTGCTAACTACAGTAAGCGGGACCCTAGTGTCACTGATTTTCTGCCGGGTGCCTCTTATATAGGTTGATTTTCTTATGCACAAGGCGGTGGCAATTATATCTTGAAAAATATGGTGAAAGACAATTCTGTTGTGGCAAACGGCACTGTAACTCTTGAAAACCTTCACAAACAATGGGGCTTTGGGCAAGTGGTGACTTCTAATGTGGGTTTAACAATGCTGCAGTGTGGTTGGATTTAAGGGAAGTGTCCGGATGATAGGGTGAGCATAGCCTCAATAGTTCTGGGGTTTTCTATAAATACAGGAATACTTTGTCAAATGTATCATTGTTTTTAGGGATCCTAATTATGGAACGGTGTGGCCACAATATTACTCTAAATTTCCCCTCCACCGAAAGACATTCCTGTGTCCTTTGGCCTAGGAATGGTTTCTCTCTACCGTGGCCTGAAATACCTGGTCTTGGTTATATCTTCGGTCAGGTCGAGGTCCCCATCTTTCCTGTCCTAAGGTCAATTAGGACAAGAATGACCTTCCTCTTTGCTTCTGCTTTGCCCCTTTTCTCCCCTGCTGATCTACTTTCTCTCTCGGCACCGTGCACCTGGCCAGCCTCTGTCCTTCGGGCCCAGGTACCTGCTCACCCTGCCACCCTCCTGCACTGCCTCTGGGCCACCGCTTGCACTGGGCCCTGTATCTGTACCCATACAGTCCCCCACCCACTCTTCTTCTGCCCTTATCAGATACACCCTATCTGACTAACCTAGCACTTTGCCACTTGCCGGCTGCACTACCACTGTTTATCACCTTTATTTATTTTACTTCTTATTATTTATTCTGCTCTCTCCTCTGTTATGCACTTTCCATTTATCCCCTCTTCCATGCACTTTCCCCCTTTTCCCTTCCCCATGCACATGCGCATTCTCAATGTCACAGGGCCTTGTAAGATCGTTTTTGTTCTCCCCTGTTCCCCTCCCTTTGCCTGGTTGCGCTCTGAAACACGAGTGTATGGGCACGCTATAAAACATATTTCATTTAAATTAGGCTTTGTTGGTGCAGTATTATTCAATAGGCAGATAATGGGCTGATGAGCCTGGGTCACCCACCCTTTTATTCCTCTGAGCCCCCACAATATGTAGCAAGTGGTGGCAGCCAGCCCCTGTGGGTCCTCCATCCCCATCAGTCATCCCAAAAATATGACTTCAGCACATCATCCCTCACTTTGATAAAAGCCATCCTTTGACTTGACTTCATAAAAGGGGACTTGTTGCAGGGTACCCTCTACCAAATCTTAGGGAAAATGCAGTGTCTACTCCTTCTCCTGGTAAGTTACAGGTGGCTTTCACACCCCGCCGGCTGGGGAGGACATGGCATTTAATGGTCTGCCAGCCAAAGATTTGTAGGCCCGAGTGAAGCAAGGGCCTCAACTAGGGCTTTAGGCCATTAAACAGGGAGTGAAAGTTATTTGCAGGGGTGCAGATCGTTTTCTTTTTTTTTGTCTGATGGGCGATGCGCTCTTGCATCTCTAGCACAGATTCACACCCAGGAAAGGTGGTCTGACCAATCAGAATCTGCCTTTCCCGGTTGAGATTCGGTCTTCACTGCCCATGGCGAAAAAAAGAAAATTAAATGCCCACCGCCATTAAAATGGAATAGGGTCTAGGAGGTCCTGTTTCAGATGACGGCAGCCACCGAAAAAGTGTTAACTAATGGTTGCCGTCATCTGAAAAGGGACCTAACCCCTTTTCAATTTAAATGGCGGCAGGCATTTTTTTTGTTGTTGCTTTTTTTCACTCCGCAGCCGTGGGCGGTGAAGACAAAAATCGCGCCCACGGAAGGCGGTCTATTGGCACTATTGACAGATAACAGCTTATTGTTTCCCAACTCAATGATACTCGAAAGTATGAAGGTTGAGTGAACCTCTCAGGATTCCAAACAGTGTCCATGAGGTCAACACAGACCCCTCTACTGGATGCTTTAGTCCACTAGGCCACAGAAGCCTGAGGTGGCGTTTCCTTTAGCATCCTCATTATACCACCATTTCTCTGATCAGTCTTATCTTTGTCCACCAACGTATAGCAGTAATTTGGGGTCATGTTTTTTTCTACAAACCTTTCCGGGCAGATCATGTGGCCTGGCTTGCCAAAAGGCATAACATTTTATGCCAGGTGTCTCTACAGGCAAAGGATTAGGACTTGGGGATACTTCTTCTTGAGGTCCTTCTTGAGGTCAGTTAAAGGACTATGATGCAGTTCCCTTTGGGGCCCAGTGTCTTTTGAAAATAAATAATGAGCCAGTTTCTATCCAAATCAGTGCACTGATTTTTTGTTACTACCTCTGATTGAAATGCCTTAGGGCCCCGATTCATGGAATTGTGCCGAAAAAGGGGGACGTGCGAGCGAAAACGCATGCAAGCGCCCATTTGTTGATTCATGGAACACACTGCGTGGGGCGTGCCAGAGACGTGGGAGGAATCCGCGCGGGTCCAACACGTCACTGCAACACTAAGAGTGCCTTGCGCGAGACTCCTAGCGAAGGGGCGTACCGTCTTGCGGAGTCACCTAAAAAGGGACGGAACACGTGGAATAGGGACAACAAGCAAATATGTGGGCGTAACAAGGGAAGTACCACAGTAAAATCCTCGCAACAGGGCTCTCCGGCATGTGGAAAAAGACACGCAAATCCGGAAACACATCCGCCACGTGAAAGCTGGCGTTAAGTGTCACCGCGCACTAAAACAAATGCATAAAAATGCTGCACAAACAACAAACGCACGTATACAGCTACAATTAATGTACCCTTTCTCGGAGCATTGATGGCGGGAAACCGCAGGAGGCAGAGGATGGCTAGGGCCTGCATTTTTTCTACCCAGGGCCAGCCTTTTTGGGATGCCGGATGACCAGGTCTATGGCAGGTATAGGTTTCCACCACATATCATATTAGACCTGGTCACGGAGTGGGAAGATGACCTGGCATCACCCACCCTGTGCTCCCAAGTACTGAGCCCCTTTGAAAAGGTGCTCAATGTACTGCATTTTTTGGCCACTAGGTCATTTCAGTGGACAACTGCCATATTTGGGGGCATTTCACAGCCCACGGAGTCACGCTGCGTACACCAGGTTTTGGCAATAATGACTGCACACCCCCTCAGTGCGCAGGCACATCTACACGCCCAGAAAACCGGCAGAAAGGTAGGCCGTGGTCCAGGACTTTTACAGGGTGGCGCACTTCCCTTAAGTGCTTGGTGCCATCGATTGCACACGTGGCTCTACGTCCACCTAGCGCCACAGAGCACATCTATCGCAATCGCAAGCACTGGCATTCCATCAACGTGCAGGTTGTATGTGATGCCAAGGGAATGATTACTTCTGTATATGCAAACGATCCAGGGTCCAACGATGATAGAATGTCACCCCTACACCGGGTCCTGGAAGCTGGGAGGCATGGCAACACATGGCTCATTGGTGAGTATTAATGCCCCTACACATGCATGCATGTCTCTCACACACACACACACACACACACACGCACACACCTCTACAGGGGACAATGCCTACCCTCTGAGCACCTACATGACGACACCAATACAGAACCCTGCCACACCACCCCAGGTAAGATACATCGCATCCCATATTGCAATTCGGGCCATAGTGGAGCGCACATTCAGAGTGCTCAAGTCACGCTTTCGCTCCCTTGACCACTCTGGTGGTGAGCTGCTATATGCACCACAAGTAGTGTGCAGGATCATTGTGGCAGCATGTGTCCTGCACAATGTTGAAACACTGTGTGGCGTACCGGTGGACATGGTGGTGCCCCCACATCCCCAACCACATGCACGTCACCTGCGCATGGCAGGGGAAAGGGCACGTGGCGTGGCTGCCCGTACCCAGCTTGTGGCTACATTTTCCACCTAAAATCCAACCCCTGCAGAGTGCACACATCCCTGGCACATTCCAGGTGCCATTCAATGATGACAAAGGAACAATCATGTGTGCCCACCAAACCACCCTGAGAATGAGTCCTTGGAAGTGCTACATTGTGTGCATCCCTTAGAACTTAAACTAATTCAATCTGGTGTGCACAAAAGGAACACACAGAAGAGAGAGTATGCCACTAACACCATGTCAAAGTACAAATCTAATTGCCCGTGTGTCACAAAACCTCCCACACGTCATGTAAAATTATCACCACACTGTGCCATGGCATGCGATGTCAAACGAGATTCATAAATGGCCAACACATACTCCTGTCACAAAGCTCTCAAGGATGCATGGAACAAGTTGAGAAATAAACGCACATAAAATTCCATAATAATTTTGACAGTAACATTAATTGCCTAGTACAACATACATAAACACAGGACCTAACAGTGAATCTGTCTTACAGTGACGCGTCATATTTCCACAGGTGCCTCAATGTGTCGTAACTTGCACCGGGCACCCAGGTAGGTTTTGCGTGGCTCTGCTAATTTAAGAGGGCAGATAAGCGCATACGGCAGGAAGTCAAACAAGTTTGGAGATAGGCAAGGTAATTCATAACGACGGAACAGGAACAAAGGATGGATCTCAATGTTCAAACAAAAAGGGATGGGAACCATGCACTGGACAAACAATGAGGAATCCCACTACAGGTGTATACACAGGTTTGACTTGAGACTTCCCATAGATACAAGGGAAGCCCAATGCCTCTGTGTAAGTTACTTTAAGAGGCACCACTCCTTGCAAGCCCATGGAAAGGGGAAGCAAGAGTGGCTTCTGTGTCTGGACCCTAAGGCACAAACAAGGAGTGTACTAACACGAGACAAGCCGGTATGGGTCCAGCCAGAACCTACAGTGGATGCCCTTGGAGGGAACAGAACGCAACACACTAACATACATTCACAATAGGCCACAGGTAAGACAAGAGGAAGGGAAGGTGAAAAGATTGTCTGCTGGAAACACCAGCAGCCTAACTCTGAACAAAAGGAATAACAGATGCATATGTGAGGACAAGAACGGCAACTAAAATAACTAGAGGAAAATAGGCAGTAAGGGGAAAAACAAGTAAATAAAAATCAAAAGTGTCCATGTTGGACCTGGGGGGGGGGCACACCCAGGACGGTGGAGGGGCAGGGTGCACTTCAACACCCACATGTGTGGATGTTCAGAAATAAGATACCCCTCCATGGTTTCCTGGGCCGCATGGCTATCATGGATTGGGAGGGCTTTTGCTGCCGTCACCAACTTCTTGTGTAGCATCTGAAGGTGGTAGTGGTAAGGGAGATTCACCATGTATAGACCTGGCCTGGTCCTCCATGGCAGCAGCCAGGCGGGACTGAGAAGAATGCATCTGCAACATGAAGCCTCAGAGGTCCACATGCAACACCTCATGGGATGCATGGAGTTCCTCCGAGATGGGATGAGTTAACAGTTGTATCTGCTGTTCAAACTGTGTACTGCAGGCTGCCTCTAGCGTTGCCAGTGTAGCTCTGAGGGACAGAAACTCTTGCCTCAGGGCCCAATCCACTGCAAGCCAGGATGCCTGCAGAGACCTCAGTTCCACCCGTCGGCTCCTGTTGCTGGCCTCCATGTGCAGCCTCTGTGAGCAGCATGTGGACCGCAATGCCTTCAGCTGGTGCTCTACCTGTGTTGCTGGTGGGATCATGGAATTGGCCACCCTATCCATGGCCTGAGCCAACATCTCATAGGAAGCACCCTGTTGTTGTGCAACAGTATACATGAACTGCTCCCACACTATCGTCAGCCACAACACGGCCACCGCATGTGCAGGCCCGACACCTGCCTGACCCAAGGGAGCATGACCCTTGATGTAATGCCACTGTCTGTGGCTGCAGGACTGCATCCCTCCCTTGCTTAGCTGTCCCAGGACCAGAAACCAATACTGTGGAGCGTGAGCATGCAGCCTTAACCACCACAGACGGACGTGACAGCACCGACTGGCCCTGCGACGTGATCCCCTGCAGGCGCTTGGGCTACAACAGCACCAACACTTGATGCACTCACCTGCAACAGCATAGAGGAATTCACATCCGTTTCACCACCAGAGCCACTGTTTTCATCAGAGGCAGACTCAGACTCATTCATGCCCTGGATGGCCTGTAGCACCAGTGGATTTTCATGGGCTGCCACAAAATGTCCTCCACTGGTTCTCTGTTGCGGCTGAGAATCCGGTTTCTCCTCAACCTCCTCCTCTGCATCCAGTGCCTCATCACCTGCACACGGACAGCAAAATACCTGAAGAGCCATGTGAATAGCATAGCCCACACACTTAGGTATCACAATAGTGTCCTGCAATACATTAACAAGCTATGCCACTCATGGCACAATGTCCCGCCCGTTGCCAGTGTCAATGGAAGGTATGGGTAGCATGAAACCACCCATGGACATGTGTGGATGGATTTAACACCACATGCAGTGCATGGTGTATAGCACCTGCTTCAGACACAAGCACTTGACTGGCATACTTGAGTCACTAACATCACTGATGTAAATACCCAGATGCCACGTTGTATAGGCATGCTGGAACTGTCTATTAGCATGAGACGGTTCTTGTAACTACTGTCCCAAAGCTATGTACAATGTATGTGACATGATATGATATTCATAAAGTACATATACACAAGTGTTACAAGGTGCGACGAGGCAAGGGTGAGGGAATAGTGTGAAGCCAGACACACCAATCTTATGAGGCCAGGTGACATTAAGATTGCACGAGTTGCGGGGGAAGGGGAGACTTGGAGGGGGGGAGTGGCAGGGGGCAGTGTAGTACATTGGGACAGCAGTAAAATAAACATAAGCACTAAGTAAAATGCGTCCAGCTGGTGGCAGTGGAAGGGTAAGTGCAGACATCAGTTGTCAAGTGCTGGCAGGGGGCTGTAGCGATAGAGTAAACAGTCCCCAGGTCCGGGGGATGCCAGGAAGGCAGTGCATGGGTGCAACTGGCAGGCTAGAGGACCGGGCCGGAGATCAGAGGGTGGCCAGATGACCAGTGCAGTTTCATATTCAGCCAGGAGTTCAGCACGGGAGAGGAGTAGAGAAAGCACAACCCAAGATGAAGTACCAGATGTGCTTCCAGAACCAGAGAAGGTTCACTTCAAGTTTCTGGGAGACAGGAAGGCTGTTCCAGAGGGAGGCCCCAGCTGAAGAAAGACATCAACCACCAACTCTTTGCTAGGAGAAGCAACTGATTCTGAGAGAGTAGGAGGGGATGACTGAAGAGCTTGAGAAGGAAGATATTTAGGAAGATACAGTTAAAGGTATTTCAACCCCAGGACCCAGAAGGCCTTGTGGACAATGCAGAGGGTTTTGAACTTAATAATCGTAGCCACTGGGAGCCAGTGCCATGATTACAGTCCTGGAGAGATACAATACCTGGGCTGGAGAACAAAGACAATTTCCGCAGTACTATTCTGGATGAGTTGCAGAGGACAGAGTTGAATCAGTCAAATTAAGAAAGAGGCTGTTGCAGTAGCCCAGCCTAGAGAGAACCAGTGCTCTGGAGACAGTGAGCTGCTGGGGGAAGGAGAGGAAAGGAATAATACCTCGGAGGAGGTGCAGCTGGTAGTTTGTCCTCTCAGACGTCAGAGATGAGAGGAGAGAAGGAGAGTGTGGAGTCGAAGATTAACCCAAGGTATCCAGCATCAGAGGTGGGAGCAGGAAGAGGGTGAAGAGAGGCTGGCCAGAGAGTGACAGGAAAGGAGGGAGCAGGTGTGGTGATGAGGAGAATCTCGGTGTGCAGCACATCGGTTGTATGTAGTCTGCAGGACACCAAGCATGGGTCAGTACACCATGACATGGTTCACCCATGGCTGTCATGGGAATGCAGGCAGAAATTCTACACAATCAGAACAATTAATTCAATCGACATACACATATTCTGGATGCACACGCTTAATCACTCACCAGACATTTCCTCTTAATTTGGCAGGCCTCCCACGCCTTGGACCTGCTCCACATTAATGAACTCACCAATGGCCTCTTCATGTGGTGGAAGATCCTCGTCCTCTCATGGTGACCCACCTCCAGTCACCAGAGTAGAGGCGAAGTTGGTAACCAGCTTGTGTTTGGTTTGACAGTGGAGGTCATTCCACCGCTTCAACACCTCACGAGCAGTGCGCCTCTCATTGCCCAAGGTGTTGATTCTATGCATGATTTGCTGCCAGTGGACCATATGCTTAGCAGGGGTATGTGTAGTCCATGAGGATCTGGATTTCTTCACCATTGAAGATCCTCTTCCTCAACGTTGCGGTCTCCTGTGCAGTGCATTGGGATTGAGCCTGTTCTGCTACTGCACGCTTTACTTTCTTGGAAGGTCGTGCAGACCCTGTGTGGCTTGAACCACTCGGGTCAGTAGGGGCTGGAGCACTAGTGGCCTGGGTCATGGCATGACCCACTGATGCTGGGACAGTAGGTGCCCCGGGAGGTAGCCCTACCTGGGTGATGGTGCCAGGTCCTTTCACTGCACGTCCCTTACCCTTGGACACATGGACAACATCTGCCCCAGCGTCTCTGTGGACCTAGGCCGTGACCACTACAGCCATGGCTGTTGGTCCCTGATCCTTGTTGGTGGGGACTGCAGCTTCATGGCCCTGGCTGGTGGGGACAGCAGCTGGCCCTGCAGCTCCCGGACTCTGGGTGCTGGAGAAATGGGTTTTGTGGGAATGTCCCTTCCCCTTAGACACCCAAACAATATCTACCTCTGCGTCTCTGTGGACCTGGGCCGTGACCACTACAGCCAAGGCTGGTGGTCCCTGAGCCTGGGTGGTGGGGACTGCAGCTGCCCCTGCAGCTTTGGGACCCTGGCTGGTGGGTACTCCAGCTGCCCCTGGATCTCCCGGACCCTGTTGGGTAGGGGGAATAGCTCTCTCTGCACGTCCCTGACCATGGACACCTCGGCCACCCTTCCTTCTTGTGCCCTTCCCACTCATGGCACAGATTGATTTGTACAATGGGAGACATAGCAAGCAATTGTTCTGGGCAATTGGGGTGAGGGGGCAGGGTACATGATGTAAAACGTGCTAGTGTGGTCCAGCAAGGCTCAATTTGACCCCTGGTGAAAAAGAAAAAAAAAACGACGCGTAACACACAGGCACCCAAAAAAACAGAAATGCGTGTGCGCGACCCCTCGGTAGCTCATGTGAAAAATAAAAGCATTACGCGGTAAGCTGTGGCACCCAGCAACACAATAGATGTGTACGCGAAACCCACGTAGGTCACTGTGATGTTAACAATGGGGGTATGCGATACACAGGGGCACCCAGAGTATGAATAATGTGTACGCGACTTACCGTTAGCCTCTGAAAATAGGGAAAAGTATAAGCGTGTGTGCACAGAGGCAATTCCCCCACTAAAATAAGATTGCACTTGCAAAGTAGTGAACAAAATGTGTGGCACCCCAAAAATCTCCGAAGTGCACAAGTCCGTCTTCTCCAACTCACACAAGCGGTGTGATGTTCTCCTAAGCACTCCTTTATTCTGAATCTGAATGGCAACGCCAACGGCCAGCGCGTGTCACGTAACGTACACGATTAGGCCCTTTCCTCTGATTTCACGTGTACGCGCTAATGTTGCACGCGCAAAGTAACCGTCACTCTGTTTCCGGATGCCCACATGCATTTTGGGTACCTGCTGTCAAGCCATTGGCAGTGCTCCTATCCTCTGCCCTGTGACCACCTCAGCTGATTCAGAAGACTCCCAACGTGCCAGAAGATCACCACCGCTCCAGAGCCCAGCCCCAGGACCACCTTGCCCACCCACACCTGCCTCTGGGGTTGCCATGTCTGAGCAAACATCTACAGAGGCAAGTGGCAACCCCACGGCAGTGAGGCAGAGGGCTGTCAACTTCACAGCCAGGGAAGTTGGCATCCTGGTGGAGCATGTCCTGTGTCATTATGATGCCCTCTTCAATTCCGCAATGCAAGTCGACAAGGAAGGACGGAAGCTGATCTGGGACCAGGTCATGGGTGCCATTAACGCGGAGGGGGTGGCACCCCATGACTACCAACATGTGCACAAGCGCTGGGAAGACCTGAAGTCCAGGACCCTCAACAAGGCCCGGCACTTCCTCCAGGCTGTTGCCAACCAAGGGGGGGCGCCAGGGCCGGTTGAACATTACGGACATGCGGGTCCTAGAGAGGTTTTACCAGGCGCCACACACCCAGGTCAGCGATTTGCAGCACAGTCTGCAGTTGTCAGGTGAGTGTCCATGTGTTGCTGTCCTCCACTGTGCATGTGCATGTAGATGTATGGTGGGAGTATGCACCTTGGCCTTGCGGCAAATATGCCTCTTGTATGGATGTCTGTACATGTCCCAGACAGTAATGCACATGTTTTCAATGACGCATGCGTGATTCCAACAGTCTTACTTTTGCAGTGTGTGTTGTACTGCAGCATATTACGACATGTAAGTGATTTCTTACATGTGTGAGACGTGCCCGTGTGAGAGGTGTGACACATGGGTGTTGTCAACATCATGAACAGGCATGGTGTACATGTGTATGTGTCTGAGATGTGACTGGCCATAACTACTGGATGTGTGCCCTACTCTTGCTACCTGATTGACGTGGAAGGGACTCTGATGTGATATCTCAGTGCATTGCTTCAGGACTGTGAGGTGATGTGTGTGCATGACATGTGTGTGTCCCATGACGCATGTGTGTAGCATACACAATTTGTAAGTGGTGACAGTGCCATGTCCAAGGATGTGATTGTTGTGAAGGACAGACATGTGTGTACATTGCATGTACCTGTGTGTTGTGGAGGGTGATGATGGTTGTGACCTTTGGCAGTGTACTTTATGTGCATATGTTTTGTGCCAAACACACACAGGTAAAGAACCCTGATGTTTGTGTTCAATGTCTCCTTATCCACAGCGGCGTTGGAAGAAGAGGGGGGGAGAAAGTGCCATGGAGCAACTCAGCAGGGATGCCTCCACCGGGCAGAGACGCAAGGCCCAGTCACGCCCCCTGGCATCAACATCACCGGGGAGCGAGGAGACTGGTGCGACGTCTCAAACATCGGCCACAGCTGCTGAGGGGAGGTCGAAGGTGGACGTGGATTCCTCGCCAGCAGGTGGAAAAGAGGACAGGTGAGCTCACAAAGGGGCAATCCACTGCGGAAGACGCTGATGAGGCATCGAGGTTGGTAGGGGAGGAGGCTGCATCAGCCCTGTCCATGGGGCCCAGCGGGGGTGATGAGGTGGGTGTGACTGGTGCAGTCCAGACTCAGGGGCAGGAGGCAGTGCAGGTCGCCGTGGAGGTGCCTTTGCCAAATCATGCCCCTGGGCCAGCGCCTGCACTAATATGCAACTGCCCACATGCCCCAGTTTGGACCCATCCGGGGGTGTCGGATGTTTACACAGAAACCGACGCCCCAATGCCTGCGGATCTGGCCATTCGAGACAGAGTGGAACCCCTGCTAGCTGGTATCCCGAGATGTACAGGCGCCATTCGTGATGATGTGCAGGCTTACAATCATGAGCTTGCACATCATCACAAAGAGGTCTGGCGTCTCCCGAACTGGCTAGCAACATTCATGATCTCGAATTAGCTGCGTGGGCTGGCCACTTATGCAACCCCCCCTTGTCTTGCTCCTCTGTGCGCCAGTCATCCTCCTGTGCGCCTTCTGGCCCAGATACCACCAGGGCCCCCTGTGTACCGGTCCCAACCACGTCGGCTTGTCTGGTGGCGATCACATCCCTGCCTGAGTTGGGAGTCAACATTGGATCAGCCAAGGTGGTCACCACGCCGATCCAGGCTACGTCAGGAGCTATGGCAATGGAGGGAGAGCAGGCACCCAGCAGCAGGGCACATACCAGATGCCCCCGGGTAATTATATCAGCCCTGAGAGTGGCCATTCAACGCAGGCACCGGGAACTAAGGCAGCATACCATCCAACGGGGGCAGGTATCTGGCGTCAGGCAGGACACAAATGTGGACCTGCGGTTCAGGAATGCGCAGCTAATCGGGGCAGAGAGGCAGCAGGCTCGGCAGGCAAGACTCACCATGGCCAGGGCAAGGCGGCGTCGCCTCATCCTCGAGGAGGCTTGCAGGGACTGGGAGGTCGAGGGAGAGGGCCATGTTGGTGGTTCTGAAAGCCCTCTATTAGCAAACAGAGGCACGCATTGTGGAAGAGGACACAGTGCTCGAAGATGCTGGTTTGTTAGTCCGTTTAGTGTCCCTGGTTCTGAACATCATTGGTCATGTGTGCTACTTGCATGCATGTGTCACGTTTGGTATCCATTTGCGTGGTGAATATACACATGTGGCTGACCGGTGGAGGAGTGTGAAGGGGGAGTTTGGGTGTGCGCGGTAATCTAGCATTTGCTTTCACATGTGAAGCATCACTGCATATTGGCCCTCACTGCATTTGTGAGGGAGGTGGGTCGGGTGACTGTGGGAGTGTTACATGTTCAGGATATTGGCACATGATTTGCTTGATGCTGTGTAACACACGTTTCACCTTCGCCAGCATGTGTTTGTGCAGTTATCATTGTCTCGGGTATTGATCTACCTCTTGCACTGCCATGCAATTTTGGCATTACTTTGGATTTACACATCGGCAGACCAATGCAGCTGTCTCGGTGCGTGGCGCACTGTCCGATTGCCATGTACTCAATCAGAACTCGAGTCATTCCTCTTTGTGCTTTCTGTCCTCCTCTCCCCTGCTGAACTTCTGTCTGAATCTGCACTGGTCACCTAGCTACCCTCTGACCTCGGGCCAAGGTCCCCTCACCTGCCACTTGCACACCCGCATTGCCTCCCTGGCATCCCCCGCACTTGGACAGTTTTTCTGTATTCCTACAGCACCCTACCTGCACTTGACACCTGATGTCTGCACTTTGATGTTTTCATTGTTGTTTCTTAGGATGTCCTTCCCATGTACTGCACAGCCCCCTCCCCACTGCCCCCGCACTTTTCACCTTCCCCACTTCCCATGCACTTGTGCCATCTCAATGTCACCTGGCCTAGCAAGATTGTTGTCACTGTCTTCACTCTGTTCCCACTCCCTTGACTCGTTGCACCTTCAAACACTTGTGTATAGGCGGATTATGAATGCCATATCATTTCATATGATTTCATATCATATCCTTCACACATGGGAGGAACAGTGATAATCTGTTCTGGTAATAGCAGCTCATTGAGTCTTAGGCTGTGACATGCATGGGCAGAGCATATTGATGTGGCACACATTGAGGCTGCTTTTTATTCTGTCATTGTCTGACTATTTCTCCATGGGGATCTGTGACATGACATTGTCACATGGACAGCAGGGCCTCACTCTACCATTAACTTGTTACATGTTTATGTTGGGAGAGGGTTGCGGACAGCAATTGTGTTTCAGCAGCTGCCACACTCATGGATGTGGGCCAGGTGTATGCATTTATTTGTGTTTGCTGGATTCATTTTCAGTGGATATTCGGGGTGGTGTCACAACACGGCAATGGAGTGATGATGTGTCACTATGTCAGTGTCCAGCATGCAGGTGATGCCCGGTCTGGAGAGGGCTGCCTGCAGGGTGGGTTGATGGGGTATCCCATGTGGAGGGGGCTGCGTGCAGAGTGGCCTCACGGGTGAATCGGCTGAGGTATCCCATGTGGAGAGGGCTGCCTGCAGGGTGGGGTCACGGGTGATGGGTTATCCCATGTAGAGAGGGCTGCCTGCAGGGTGACGGTCACAGGTGATGGGGGCTGCCTGTAGGGTGGCGTCACAGTGATGGGGGCTGGGGTGGAGGTGTCCCATGTGGAGAGGGCTGCCTGCAGGGTGGCGTCACGGGTGATGGGGGCTGGGGTGGGTGTGTCCCATGTGGAGGGGGCTGCCTGCAGAGTGGGGTCACGGGTGATGGGAGCTGGGGTGTGGGTGTCCTGTCAGGAGGGGTCTGCTTGCCACGGATTGCGAGGTGCAGACACACAATTTGCCTGGGGTGCGGCCAGGGATTGCAAGGTGTTTACGCCGGATTACGCTGGGGTGTGGCCGGGGATGGCGCAGAGTTTTCACATGATTATGCTGGGGTGTGGACAAGGATTGCAAGGAGTTTTCACACGATTTGGCTCAGGTGCTGCGGGGATTGTGAGGCGTTTTCGCGTTATAACGCTGGGGAGTGGTCTGCGATCATGCAGAGTTTTCACGCGATTTGGCTGGGGTGCGGCTGAGGATTGTGAGGTGTTTTGGCGCGTTTACGCGGGGGTGTGGGCGGGGATCGTGCTGATTTTTCATACAAATTGGCTGGGGTGCGGCCAGGGATTGCAAGGTGTTTTCACGCAATTACACTCGGGGGTGCAGGCGGGGATCATGCCGAGTTTACACATGATTTGGGTAGGGTGGGCTGTATGCTGGCCCAGGGATGGCGCAGAGGCTTGCAACTTGTTAGGCATTTCACTTGCTTTTTAATGCGCGTGGGCGTATGTTGGGGCCATTACTGGCGCAGTTTTCTGTTCCTTGCGCCACGGCTACTGATGCCTTGGGAAGTCCATGAATACGGGTGCCACGCAATCACAGTGCCTTTTCTGCGCCAAATTCTATGAATCGGGCCCCTAGTCTCATAAGCATGCTGACAGATGTTGGCAGTCTGGACCATGAACCCTGGTTGACATTGATCAGCAGCCAAATGGCCGGACACAAGGATGTGATTAAAAAAAGCTTTATTAAAAACAATTTAGAGGTATAACAATAAACAGGAATGTTTTATATCTAAACCAAAGTGATCAGGTTACTGACTCACCACGAGGTGGGTAGTGTTTCAGGGCAACTAAAAGGGAAGTGGGCTCTCATTGAAGTTAAATAGTGTCCAAATAAACATTCTCCTTAATTCTGAGGCCAGTTCTCATTTGGCAAATTAACAAAATAACCCATATGCTTAAAGTCTCAGGTTTAAGCGTTGGGTTCCCACGCTCTTCTTCTTAGATGTTCATTGGGCCTCTTCTCTTTGGCCCTCCTTGCTTCTCCTGCACCCTTCTTGTGTGGTCTTCTCAAATGTCCAATGCTTGGTTCACAGTCTGAGGTAAGAAGCTTTCACAACCTTCTTCAACCCCCCAGTTGGTTTTTAGTCTTGGGCCGACACCCTTCCTCTGGCTTTCATGAGGGCAAGCCTGCAGCCACGTTTTACTGCCAGACTGGAGCCTGTTAGCAGCCTCAATAATTGATGACACGGTGTGATGGCATTCAACTACGGCCCAGAGCCAAGGGGAGACTGGCGGCTGCCCTAGGCTCTGGTCAGGGTCCTCCCTAGGGCTCATAACACCTGCATTCCACTGGGGGGCGGGGGGTTCTCCAGCCTTGTAATCCAGTCACTCTCCTGCCCTGAGCCTCTCTCCTCAAATCTCGTTCCTGCCCTGGACTCCCCTCAATTTCTCTTTTCGTTTAGAGCGTCTTCTGCCCCTTGTGGATGCCTCACCAGGAGCTTGTCCCGCCACCCTCCTAGGTGTATCTTAGCTACTGCTCTTCCACCCCTGTGCTGATGCAACATCTCTCATCTTCCGTAATATTATACTCTTTCTCAGTACTTCTGCCTTTCACTTTCTCCTTTGCCTTCTCTTTTTATCAACCTTGGAAGTGTGAACGCTCAGCCTACCTGCCGGATTTCAAAACAGTGACAATGAGCCACAGAAGCAGCATCTCAACATGAGGTGGGGTTTCCTTTAGCTTCCTCATTATGCCACCATTACCAAGATTCATCCGTCCCAGTTTCGCCCACCACCATATAGTTTGTATTCATGGACCAGCGATTTGAGGTCATACCAATGATAGAGCGCTATATAAATGCCATATAACATAACATAACTTTTCTACAAACCTGTTCCACCGTACCATCTCTTCACTTCCCTATACCGCCTCTTCCTGCTCCTTGTAAGAGTTTCTCCACTACTTAACCTTTTTCCACTTACCTCTTTCCTCTATGCCCTTCTTATTTCTTGCCCATCTCTCCCCATTAAATAACTCTTCCCCAGGCCCCTGGGCCTCTCTCTACCCAGCAATTTAGGTCCTTTTGCTGACAGCCTTCTGGGTCTTTTTCCTCCTAGTGCCCTAGGTCTTTCTTTTTCCAGCCCTCTTGGTCTCTTAAAGCCTCGATTCCACAATTGGTAATGTGCCAGCCTCTTGGGCCTACACTGCAGCCCCTTGTCTCATTCTTACCCCTGCTTTTTGGTCCTCTCCTCCAAACATCTGCTCTCCCTAGGCTATAGGGGGTCTAATCCAGCATCCTTCCCAGCTTTGTCTGTTCACCTCTCCAGCCAGACCCTAAACAGCTTTTCTTCGAACTCACATCTTCTGTTAGAGGCCAGGCCTGTAGGTCTTTACACCAGAGAGAGCGTGGAAGGTGTGTCAAAGGGACTTTGGTGTTTTTCCTTTGTTAGCTGGGTTGAGGACTGGCTTGCTTGCCCCCAGTTCCCTGCCTGCCACATCCTGGCTTTGCCCTTGGGTTGGACTCCCATTGCCTAAACGGTCTTAGCCGGTTGATTGTGAAGCCTTTGGATGGTGGTGGATGGATTGCTCGTGTTCGACATACGGGTTTAGGTCCCAATCCTTCTCCCTATGGTTTTATATCAGATTTCCATCCCCTTGTGGGGTGATCTGAATGAGCAGGTGCAGCCAGCTCTGTGGGTTCAACGCTCCTCAATGCCCTTAAAGGTGTGGTACCCATTACCCATGATGGTAATGCGACATGCATATTCCCCCCCCGCCCGTAACATGGTGGTTATAGGACTCTCTGCCTATTGCCCCTGGCCTGCATCATGTGCGTGGTCACAGGTGCTGGGCCCCTTGGTGACCCCACCATCCACCAGCAAGGTCAAGCAGAAGACTGTCACAATTGCCTGCTCAAAGTTGGCTGATGCAGCTTATGGACTGGAAATCACAAGGGTGGTAGTGACACACAATTGTTCAAATATAAGCAGCCCTTTTGCTTCTTCTAGAGAGACCCTTGATGCCCTTCCCTAGAGCATCCTCTACCCGATGGGGAAGCTGTCATAGGGATTTATGCATTTAGAGCCATCTGACTCAAACACTGTGAGGTGGTATTGCGGCTCCAGGCCCAACCTGCCAGGATTCCATTCTTTAAATCTTCATAGCCCATCTGCCCATCTGCCCATGAGCACATGGTAGGTAGCCTGGAGTTCTCCTGTCAATAGCAGCACAATACATTTTAACCAATGTTCTTTTTCCCCATTTGGCTGCCTCTACAATCCATTTGATGTTGTGTAAAAAGTCTCCTGGGTCTTCCCAAACAATTCATTTCTGTAGGAGATCACAGGTCAAGAGGGGTGCTCATGTTTAAGTTCTAAAATATCTTTGATCTGGCCGGATGCCAGATCTCTGAGGATGTCTTCCAAAGCCATAGGTTTGTCACTGGCTGGTTCAGCCATCTGATAAGCTTCAAAATCAAATGATTAAGTTGTTATCCTCCTCTTGGAATTCAACAGCTTCTGAATTGTCTTTTGGGTGGGATGAAATTGTCCTTTTTGGCGTTTATCTGTTGGTAAAAGGAATGGCAAGTAGCATAAACCCCAAACAACATTGGCAATATGATCACATAGAAGTTCTATCTTGAAGGTTGGTCCGGAAAAGAGGAATTGACTATTGGATGCTATTGAAACATTGGGTATGTGTTAAGTAAAATGTCTTATGCTGCATCTGTGTTGCAGCATTGTGGCATTCTTATAATTTGCATACATGATTTGCTAGTATTTCGCTTTCTATCTTCTTGACAGGCTTTAATCCTTAGAAACCAACAAGGACAGAATCTCTAATGAGTCTCTCGGGGACGCTATGTTTTCAAGACCATGTGTAAGTTACCATATAGTCAAGTGGTGTCCACAAAGGGGCCAAGCACGATCTCGGGTCAAAATGGGTTATATTTAACATAAAATTGAGTTTTCTCACAACACTTTCTCTTTATTCCACAATTCCAAGGGGAATGGCTCTTTTTGAGTCTTCTCTGATTACAGTTCTTTCTCTGGACCCCTGGTGCCCTTTTCAGAAAGGGGCATTGTTCTTGCCTTTTGGTCCACAATTCAAAATGAGCGTTTCATCCCCTGTTTTATCAGCACTTCCTTGGGGTCACTGCCCAGTTTCTCCAATCCTTGGTTTACTCTCCTGCCAGGGTTTTATTTTGCTACTTGGATGCAGGTCCCAGACTCGCTGTATGCCTGGTTTACTCTCCTGCTAGGGCTTTTTGTCTTTTCATTTGCGTCCGAGTCCCAGACTCGCTGAATGCCTGGTTTACTCTCCTGGCAGGACTTTATGAGACCTTTCAATATGTAAATCCCAGGTTCATACTCTTCATTAGTATTCACTTGTTTCTGTATCCAGGTAATTATGCTTTTCATATGTCAGACCATTGACCCTTCCACAACTGTGTTAAATGTCCCAGTACCCTTGTGTGGGCTTTTGCTCTTTACTAACGACACGTGGCATCCACCATGATGTGCCCCGGTATCCCAATCTCCTTCTCTGGGCTTACTGGTCTTCTCTGGCAGTTTTGGCTTCCCTTGCATCTCACCACTTACTCCACCTGTCCATCTGCCGCCTGGGAGCCTGTCTCGTCAGCTTCTCTGTTACCACCCGGCCTTCTTCATTGCTCAGCAGCTCCTGCTGCTGGGATGGCAGCGCAGCAAACAGTCTTCCATATGAATTCCTGGGACGCCGTCCTTGCCAGCCTCTTCGCTCTGGTCTGCAGCTCGCTTTTCTCCTGTGTGCCAAACAGCGGCGGCAGGGCTGACTCATGATCTGTTCAGGTGTTCCTTATTTGAATATCTCAGCACCTGTTAACATCTTCCAACTACTAGAACGTAGCGTTGGCGTGCCGCTTCTAGTGATCTTCATCACTTCTAGTGATCTTCATCACTCCATCCCGCTTCCTCATCTCAGTGTTGTAAGAAGGGGGGTGGGGTGTACATACGTCCCTGCACTGATGTATGCAAGTCCCAGGACTTTCCCCTTAGTGTTATTAAAGGAAGGGGATGTATATAAGTCCCAACACTTGTTAACATCCTCCAATGACTAGAACATGGTGTGGGCTTGCCGCTTCTAGTGATTTTAATTCTTCCATCTCCGTTTCTTGTCACAGCAATAAAGGGGGTGGTATGCATACAAGGGTGGTGCAGCGCAGGTTCTTTATCCACCCTACAGGATGCCATACAAGAATGGGGAAAAGACACATGGTTGTTGTCAAGGAAACCAGGTAAAGAATTATGATGGTCTAATGTCCTTACCCTGCCTCCCTGGAGTTTGTCTTCACCCATGTCGTCCTCCCGCAGATGACCACCCCGAGGGTCAGGTAACTTCTGCCTTTCCCTGGCCAGGTACAAGAAGCTTTCCTCTAGGGAAGCAGTGACGATATAGTTCGATTTGTCACACTGTCTAAAAAAGGTTTTTCAATCTTTCCTGAACCCTTATAGGTTTTGTAGTTGCCTACATGAACTGTTGAGGCGATTTATTCTCAAACTTTGCTCCCTTCGTACTTAAGAGTTCTTCCACTGTATTTTTCTCGCTTTGATTTAATTAACTTAGCCTGGATAGATCACAGATTCTGAATGGGGTTGTAATGATTTGCAAGTGTTTCAAAGCACTTTGCAGCCCTTCCCGCAAAGGCCTTCTGTATTGTACATTGGGCTTAGAATTATTTTCATTGCTCCACTGGTAGCCAGTGGAGTGTTTAAGGCCAGGGCCATGTTGTCATTCCCTGAGTTTAAGGCAGACTCGTACTACTTTATTTTGCATTTTTTTCTGTTTCTGGTGGTAAATCAGTATACAATAGGACTCTCACCCTTTTGGCAAGTGCTGAAAAACGTGGACTTGAACCCAATGCTAGTAAGGGAAATCCAGACGCGGACATCTTGCACGCTGTGCCGGGAGGGATGCTGCACCTCACTGATGGCCACAAGTCATAGACAAGAGCCTGGGGTTGTTACTGGTAATCTGTTTTAGTGGCGAACAGCCTGGCATTTAGGTGCTGGACTGTGCTTACGGGCCGGACAAGACATGAGTATCGAACAGAGTTAATATATGAATGCAGTGGGGATTTTGAGAATTGTTTTCACCAATAACATCTTCATTTGTCTATTTTATTGTGGTGGTTTGTGTGGTTGGTTGTTTCCCATTTAGTCGTTAACCCTGAACTGAAGAGGGGCATCAGTTAGTACACCCCTGTTTTCTTCCTCCTATCTACCCTTTGCATGTGTATCCCTTCCCCCTTTGTTCAATGTGTTGTAGGACTGCAATGGAAACAATGTTTTAGTAAGATATTGTGACATGTTACTATGAGTGGTCACCATCCAAAGGACAGGACCTATCATGCGTTTGGATACTGTGTTATAGTAGTCCTCTCCTGATAGCATAAACGATGACATAAGTTCTATGTGATGGTCAAAGTCAGAAGATGGCTGTGGCCGTAGAAGTTAAAGGTATTACGTGATGTTCCAACTCAATAATGGCACCATTTAGTGGTGCATAGGTTCCAAGCATTTTGAAATGTTGGTCTGATTTTGCGGACCATCTCCCAATGCAAACTGTTATCTTGGGGGTCACCTGCATATATTAGAAAGTGGAATGAAACTTCACTTTGGTTGTGCCTCACAAACCAGTTTACTTGCTGGCTCACCACAATGTCTCATCTTTCCCAACCAAGACAATTCTTCTAGCATAGTGTGTTGAAATGTTGTAATGCACCTCAGTGCAAGGATTTATTTTTGCCTAAGCAATGTGCCATTTTGGTGTTCTGCTTACAGTACGGCCAAATTGAATGTTTGTAGGGCCAAACGTACACCCCAAATCTTGGATCACTAAAACGTACACCTCTTTAGAGAACACAGCCATTGTGAAGCATAGGTGTGTCATGTACCTGGTTCACCACTAGTAAAAATGCGAGTCTAAGGCAGTGCACGGCCACAAACGTGTTGATTTAGGCACCTGCGACTAACGGGAACCTTCTGATGTTCAAGAATACCGTCGAGGCAATTGCATGATTCCTGCAGTGCTCCGATCATGATATGACAAGCAATGTAAAAGTACTCCAGATGGTGTGACTGTTCTTAATGTACACCAGATGGTGTGACTGTTCTTAATGTACACCAGATGATGTGACTGTTGTTAATGTACAGCCGATATGATTAATGTTAATGTACACCAGATGTGATTGCTCTTAATGTACACCAGATGATGTGAATGTTCTTAATGTACACCCGATGATATGATTAATGTTAATGTACACCAGATGATGTGATTGCTCTTAATGTACACCACATGATGTGATTAATGTTAATGTACACCAGATGGATGTGATTTTTGTTATTGCGACCCTAACAACAGGTGCCGGAAGATCTTTGGCTCCAAACAGCTGATACACCACCTGAAAAGTACCTAAAAAGTAATTAGCCCTTCCACAGGTTCTTTTTAACCCATAGCCGGACTTCTGCCGTCCTATAGGATCAGAGCCAGAATATCCTCCAATGTTCAATAGTTGATTTTCAAGATTTGTGACCATAGAGGTTGAACAGTCTGTTTCCTCACCAGAGTAATGACTGCAGGCGCAGTGGGACACTACAACACATGACCTGTTGACGAACATGTCAATTTCCTCCCTAGGCATTTGATGAGCAGTACTAACCTTGGATCTTTTAGTTCTAGTAAGTGCTCCCCTTGTGGCAGGTGTGTTTACATGGGAATTGCCTGAGATCTGCAAAGATTACCCTACTTTTCAGAGGGGACTCCATCAAGAATTACAGTTATTCACCTGCCAAATTTTTTAAATTGTGCAAGGCCTGCTTGATCATCATGTCTCCTTCGGCTTGTAGGAAACAAAACTTTTGGATGTTCTTGACCCAAAATGCTCTGCTGATAGGACATATTGAAGGTGTTCATTGATGCGAAGCTCTGGATTGCTGCCTACAGACTTAACCCTCTTATGACGCCAATGGCACTTTGACTGGCGAGAACATCTTGGAGTCTTAGGTGGGGCTGCCACTTCAACTTCTAGGATCGCTCGAACATAGTTTGAATGAAAGGAGGAAATCCACCTAATTGACATACAGCATCCGCTTCATGCTGGCAAAGTCATCTGGACCGCTATCTTTAAGAGAAGATGTTATACTCTCATGTGTCAAGTGACTTAGTGAAATACATGGGTCCACTTTAAGATGGAAACTGCTCCTTCATTAATTCCATTTGACAAGTGTGGTGCTCCACTAGACATTTGTAAATGTATTTTCCTTAAATATTCGTACTTTTTAATGTGTCTCAAATACTGCGTAGATTTCAAAGGCAAATGAAAACCGGCGTAGGGTAATTAAGGGAGTAATAAACTGTACACTCTGGTGACCTGGCTTCAGCCAAAACCATTCCTGGCTCCCCCTGCATGGACTTGTATTACCATAAAAGGTTCATTAAGAGAACGTTTGAGAATGCTGATCAATAATTCAAAAAATGGCACATCATAGACAATGGTCGCAATTCTACTGACTGAATTTAATTGTCTGGTGTTGGTAACCTTACCGCATTATTGGGCTCAATAAGTCGGTACTGCAACTCTTTTGCCGCTTCCCACTGACCAGCCAGGGCCAGCCTCTCCAATTCGCACACTTGGTTCCCAAGGATGTTAGCCAAAGCACACACTCCACCAACTGCACCTGCGAAAAGGCAGGACTAAACACTAAATGTTTTGCAAAAGTGAGGCATCTTCCATTTAACAAGAAGAATCAAACAAAAAGGAATCAGGCATCCCGAATGCAAATGTGTTCATCTTATCCAAGCATTCTAATTTAACTGGAGCCCTCATTTCCCCTGCTCAAGCACCTCTCAAGTCTATCATGCAACGGCTCCTCAACTACATTTAGAATAGTGCTTCATATTGCATCACGGTAAATGTCTGCTCTAAACAGAGCTATACATTTCTTGAGACCCTCTCTCATGCCTACTGTTAACTAATCACAGTTAAGAAACGCACAAACCCAATACCACAATCATATCACCCCGCCCCAGTCCCATCTGAATTTGTTCTAATCGTTCTTTCATGTGGCCCCACCCCCATTCCTTCTACCTCCTTTCCACAGATCAAGGTCTGGTTAACACCCTGGTGGGTTTCACAAAGGGCATCTGAATGAGAGCATCTCAGACTTGAGTCTAAAATCAATATCCACCAATTTGCTTTCTGCTGGTAGCCATTTTACTGTGACGGAATCTCTGATTGCAGTTAAAATACAAAGAAAAGTAAAAGAAAACAACGGAATCGTGGAAACAATCGGAGGGCATTGTCACAAAAAACATCATGGGTAACTGTACAAGTAAGATAGGGATAGTAAAAGTAATGCCCATTTCAACATCCTTTTTTTTAAAACTTTCGGTCTAAAGAACCTGTAATACTCTAGACCAACCACTAGATGGCAACCTATGCGAGCCTAAACAGATTCACAAGCCTCAGAAATAGGTTTACATGGGATGTTGAAAAGTCAGCAATAGTCTCACTCCACGCTTTCAGTGCACAGCCTAGATTTTTCCTAAAGGTGTTAGCATGATTTGAGGATCCAAGACTAATCGAGCACCTGTCTGAGAATTCGATCTACAAAGAGGTATAAGATCCAGTTGTACCACCTCAAGGTTAGCCAGAGTCCCAACTTCGATAAACAAGGGGGAAAAAGATAACTTGGCATGTATATTTACTGGAATAACTCTGCACCCAAGATGCAGAGCGAATCCATTCAACTCCCCACCCGACACCAGTCATTGGAGGACAAGCCATACATACCTGCAATCTCCTGGTTTCCCATGGATTTCTCCAGTAGATGCATAGACCCATTGAGCTGCCATCCCATATATTTACACACAGGTTTTGGTTATTCTGGGGGGGTGAGAAATAATGCAACTCCATTCCACAACATCCTCAAGCACTGGCGGCTGTACCGTTGATGCACCAGTGATCTGAGTCAGAGCACCTGCTTATTCGTTGGCTGAACTTGCACACACGGTTATTTGGCCAATCAATTCATAATGTAGGTTATACAATGTATTTAACTGCTAAAGAGAGATTAACATTGCTCCTCCGCCTTAATGATAATTTCCAATCAAGAACATTCTTGCATAAGCCGTCTGCATGATCATCCAGACAGAAAACATAAGGTGGTTTCAAAAAGCGGTGAAAGCTAACCAGATGTACCTTGGCCTTCCTGACACAGTCTGGAGATGTTCCTTGCGCGCAAAGGTCTCGAGCCGGTGGAACCGCAAACGGAATATTCTGGCACATTCTGATTTGGCGTTCATCCATGTCTGATAATGAATAGCCTGGGGCCTGCCTGGGTGTGGGAGCCAATGGGTTCACGGAGAAGAAGGCAGGATAAAGCACATCCTACCACAGAAGGGACCTGAGAGTGTGAAGTCAAGAATCGACAACTGCTGAAGTGGTTTCATGTGTACAAAAACGTACTTTGGAGAAAGTAATGAGCGAGGTGGCGAGCAATGCTTCCTGCCATACAGAAATTCAGTGAGATAAGCTCTCACTGTTGATAACAATGTGCAGGGGTGCATCGAGATTAAAACTTCGGAAGGGGCAAGGGGGCAGGAGAGGAGGGCTAACCCTTCATGTGTGCAGGCTTCCAACTTCTTTACACATTCTAATTAGACTATTTTGGTGCAGCTTCTAAAAAACACACACTTAAGAACTGCAGTGAGAATGAGCTGTCCCCTGTGCCCCCCTCAGGGCTTTAAGTGGGGTGAGAAATTGAGGGGGGAGCTCATTTGGGGCCGTGGCTTGCATGATGTGCGTGGCCTGAAAAGTGCACAAACCATAGTAAGGTATGCATACAAATATATGGGATACATTACTCACCGTAATCGTATTTCTGATGCTTGTATCTGCTTAGATTCACATGCTGTGCATAGGCCGACATCTAGTGGAAGCTGCGGAGTATTACAGTTTGTTTTTCGAAACTCGAAATTGGGCGTCGACACGGGGAGTGCCAGTAATACTATCCCTAGTGTGACGTCCACTGTACCCATGAACCCTCACGCGTGTAAGACCCTCAGATTGCATTTTTTCTGGTATGAGGTAGCACGAGGAGTAGCGTGAGTACAGATTACCAAGCAGATAGATAAGACTACAAGCATCCATGCGCCTTCTCTCAGAGGGGAGGAAGGGCGGGCGCATGTGAATCTAAGCAGATACAAGCATCAGAAATACGATTACGGTGAGTAATGTATCCCTTCTGAGGCTTGTGGAATCTGCTTAATCAAATGCTGTGCATAGATTAGTGAGCAGTGTTAGAAGAAGGAGGTGGGATGTGAGAAGGGTCATGAGCAAACAGGTGTCTTAGAACCGCCTGTCCCACTTGAGCATCTGTCTTGGAATGTATGTCAATGCAGTAGTGCTGAGTAAAAGTGTGGATAGAGCTCCAAGTAGCTGCTTTGCAAATGGTGTCAAGGAGAACATTTGCAATGAAAGCCAGAGTGGCCCCAGTGCCTCTTGTAGAGTGGGCTCTTGGCATAAAAGGCAGAGTTCTTTCAGAAAGGGAGTAACATAGCTGGATACAATCGACTATCCACTACGAGATGGAACCTTTAGAGACGCAATCTCCCTCTCTGCCTGTAGCTACAGAGACAAACAGTTGGTCTGTTTTTCTTAGCGGCCTGGTCTCGTCTACATAGTAGAGGACCGCTCTTCGCACATCTAGAGTGTGTAGTTTCACCTCAGCAGAGCTTTTGGGTTCTTGGAAGGCTGGAAGCTCAATGGACTGGTTAACGTGGAATTTAGAAATTAACTTAGGTGAGAACCTAGGGTGTGTTCGTGGTCATGATGCCTACCCCCGGGGACCCAGACCAAGTCCAGCAACCCCGGAAGCAGGCATCAAGTTACCCCAAGCAAGCCCAACAACCCCCGCTAGGGGCTATTTGGGTGCAGTCCTGGCGCCTATGGCGCCAGGCTCATATGGAGAGTCAGTCCTAGCGCCATAGGCGCCAGGCTCATAGATTAAAACTTACCTGATGTAGACCATGCTGCAAACTTACCTGATGCAGACCATGCTGCAAGAGCTCCAAGCCAAACGAGGCTTGGAAGGTGCTAGTTTACCTAGGGATTATTTTTTTACTTGGGGGGGGGGGGGGCTGGGGAGGAATACTTACCCAGGACTACTTTGGAGGCTATTTAAACCACGCCCGAAGAGCAGCACACGCTTCGCGTTATTCTGCATCCAGCAGCGTAACGCTCACCGTGCCTGCAAGTCTGCATCCTGTCTTCTGCCACGCCCGCCTCGAGTTTGGAGCTCCTAAAAAAGGGAGAAAGAAAGAGAAAAGGTTAGAAGAGCAATACCTTTGATCCTTACCTGAATTCCTGATCCATCCCGCCTTCGAGCTGGAAGAAAGAAGTTATTTTATGCGCGTCGCCTCGCCTGCTGCAGCGCCGCGCTGAACTCACCGGCCTTCCCAGCATCTTCACATTTCACTGCATCCTCCTGCATGTTCCTGCCGCACTGCGGCACCTAAGGAGAAGACAAGAACAGCAAGGTGAGCCAAGGGAATACACAGAGGAATACCCCCCATAGACTTACCTGATTTTACCAGCGGGGGTACTATTCTTCACGGGTCGGCGCAGCTTCCACTGCATCCCAGCCGAACCCCGGCCCCTAAGGGGAAACAAAAGGACAGCAAGGTGAAACAAGGGACTAACAAGAAGAACCCTCCTCACCACAAAAGACTTACCTGATTTTACCGCCGGAGGCATTATTCCCCGAGACTTCATACTTTCTCTCAGCGCCTGAATAAGGGAGAAAGCAACAGGTTACATATGGACATTATTTTAATCGAACTGTGTTGGATAATACAAATCCTTACCAGAACATTACCGGTTGCTATGAGGAACTCTTCAGTAGGGTCAAGCTGCAACCTGCAAGGAATCGGACAAGAGTGAAAGTCAGGCATTTGAACTCTTACGAACTACATACTTACAGCGTCTTGCCGGGAATATCAGAGTCAATATTGTCCTGGAACTCACCAATTCCTTCGAGCCAGTGAAGCAACTGGTTTTCTACGCACCCCTGCGCTCAAAGCAGGATGGAGAGCTCATCTTTTCAAATCATCAGAAGAATATTCCTACGGGCCAAGCGAAGGAAGCTAGTTGGGCCAGTCCAGTCCGTCATCTCGGCCCTACGCGTCACATTGGTGGAGACCGCAGCAGCCCAGTCCAGATCGACGCCTCTGTGGGAGCCAGGTGAGCGTAACATTCGTAGAACCAGTTTATCCTTATGAAGAGTAAAGAAAGGATCCTGCACTGACAGAGCCTGAATTTCACTGACCCTTCTTATGGATGTAATGGCTACTAAGAAGGCAGTTTTATAGGTCAGGTGTTTGAGACTGGCTTTATGCATGGGTTCAAAGCGTGGGCCCATGAGTTTAGCAAGCACCACATTAAGGTCCCATCCTGGTGGGGGGTTAGAAATTGGAGGGTGGAGTCTCTTTACCCTTTCCATGAAGGCTTTAACCACTGGTACTTTCCACCACGAGACCTTGTTATGGGAGGTGGTGTAGGCTGACAGCGTGAGTTACCTTGAGCGAGTTAAATACCAACCCTGCATCCAGCAGGTGGAACATGTAGGTGACGATATTGGAAGGAGTGCAATCAACCGGGTTGATTTGTTTATTCTGGCACCAGATAACGAATCTCTTCCATTTATCAAAATAACAGTGCCTCGTGTTTGGTTTCCTAGATTCCTTTAGGATGTCCATGCACCTCTGTGGTAAGTTGAGATGCCCAAACTCTGACTTCAGGAGCCATGCTGCCAAGTTCATTGAGCTGGGTTGAGGATGCACTGTTTGACCTTGGTGCTGGGATAGTAGGTTGTGCCAGCACAAGAGTCTGATGGGTTTGCACACTGCTAGTCTGCGTAGGTGTGGGAACCACGGTTGCCTCGCCCACATGGAGCAACTAGGATGAGCGTCATCGATTCCCTGTGCATCTTGTTGACCACCTTCCTCATGAGAGGGGTTGGTGGAAAAGTGTAGGCAAACATCCCTGACCAGCTCATCCACAGGGTTGATGATAGAGGTGTCCCCGCTCTTTTTCTGGTGTTTGTGATTACCAAGGAGTCGGGCTTCAGTTGACCCCTTATGTAAAGAGGGTCTGACTGGGCGGCCCTGAACATCATCTCAATTATGGGGTTCACAGCTTTGGTGAGATAATGAGGGAGAAGGGAAGGATCAATTCTATGTTGGATTGATTTGAGAATAGGAATGGCTTGAGCAATGGGTCTTTTGTCCCCCACTAGCTCCTCTGCAAAGTCCCTCTCTTCCTGGGCCCCCTGAGTATCTATGTGGAAGTGCTCTGCAGCTTTAGCCAAGACCCGATTTAGAAGGGGCTGGTTGTCTATAGGTGAGTCAGTAACCTGTGGTTCCTTGCTAACCTGGGAGTCCATATTGTAGACCTCTGCCTCGTCTTCCTCCTCCTCATCATCCTGGCCCTTGTCATCTCCATAATACTCGACCCCAGTTTGGTCATCCAGCACCAGTACGTCTGGGTCAACCTCATACTGTTGGTAAGGCTGAATATAGTTAGGGTCTGAAAACAGTCCCTGAGCTGCAGTATCAAGCCGAGATATCTTATTAGGATCCTGAAGGAGTAGCATTGTCAGGGGTATAGCTAAGAAAATGCTGTGGATTTTTTTCATAAAAATTAGCTAAGGAAGACTTTCTCCTCATCACCCTGTCTATGTCCTCAGTGCTCCATTCTCTGGAACTGGGGACGACCCCCTCCTGTTGAGGTTCATCTTCTAATCCCATATCGTAAGGAGTGGGAGGGGTGAGCCTGGGTGTAGTGACAGGGGTCTTAGATCTGTCTTTATCCGACGACCTGTGTTTGTCCTTGTGGACGTGGGGTGTAGAAGGTGAATGTGTAGACTTCTGCTGTTTGTCCCCTTTCCCGTGACAGTTTGGCCTTATCGGAATCTTTTGAGGCCTGGCGTCGAGATTCAGGGATACTCTCTCTCTCTTTTGAGTGCGCACGCTGGGACTCGGAGGCAGACACCGAACGGGCTGCCGGAGCAGACTTTGGGTATGCGGCTTGGGGATGGAGGTCGGATTCGTCTTCTGATGAACGCACCTCCGTTACTTTGGGGAGCGAGGCACTCTTGGCAAATGTGGACGGTTGCTGTGTGTCGTGCAGCGATCTCGACCTGGAACGCTCAGAGGACACCGATTCGGTGGACCGCTCTCTTTGTGCCTCTTTCTTCCGTGAACTCGACATGCGTGTCGAGTCTCGGTTGGCCTTAATGTTCTTAGGTGTAGAAGAAGATTGGGTAGCGCTCATGTCGCCGGGTGTGTTCACCATAACTGCCCTGCCGGACAATCCTCCGAGGTCGGGGACTAGCACTTGGGTGTCTTTAGATCACTGAAGGCACCCACCGCTTCCATGGCCACGAGCTGCCTGGCGTGGTGGGCCCAACGTTTAGTGGAGCGGTCCTTGATTGTTTTTGCTTTAAAAAGCCTTCACGCTCTGCAGTTAGCTTCGGGGTGGTCCCTCGGCAAGCAGTCACCTTATGGCAGCGGGCTAGTGTGTGTAGGAAAATAAGAGTGTAGAGTCTGTTTCCACCCCCCAGTCTCCCTACTTGCAGGGCCGCGGGCAGAGGCCTTCTGAGGCTCAAAGTCCGTCGTGCAGCTCTCGACGGTTGTTTGTTCTTCGGACCGGCGTCGATCTTCGATGTCTCGACGTGGGAGTGAAAGAATGGGGAAATTAATATTGATTTTTGGCAAAATGGCTTAAAGCCAGGGAACTCCGTACAATGCTTCCGACAAGTATGGCGGAAAAAAACAATCTGAGGGTCCTACGCGCGTGAGGGATCATGGGTACAGTGAACGTCACACTAGGGATAGTATTACCGGCACGCCCTGTGTCGACGCCCATTTTCAAGTTTCGAAAAACAAACTAATACTCCGCAGCTTCCACTAGATGTCGGCCTATGCACAGCATGTGATCTAAGCAGATTCCACAAGCCTCAGAAATATGCTTACATTTATATATTTGTGTACGTTTCAAGCAATCTTTTATATACATAGAAATATATAACATATTCTGTTGTTTATAAAAGGTGCTTTGAAAAGTACACAATTCAATCCATCCTTTATAGAAATTAGCCGATGGACAAAGCCTGAGGCGTCTTTGTCCGTCGGCAAAGCTTTATCAAAGATGGCTTGAATTAAGTACTTTTTAAGCCATCTTTTATAAACCTAGCATATGTTACATATTTCTACATTTATAAAAGATGGCTTGAAAAGTACACAATTCAAGCCATCTAACGGAGAAAGACGCCTCATGCTGGGTGACCTGCGCTCTGCAGAGCATATTAGATCACCGAGCCTGAGGCATCTTTGACCATCGGCGAACCTGAGGGCTTTGTGATCTACCCTGCTCTCCAGAGCAGATTAGATCACATGGTCCCCAGGTTTGCCGAGGGACAAAGATGCCTCAGCGACTTGGGGAGGGGGTGGGGAAACAAAGGGACTATAACTTCCTCTTGTGCTCCTCTCATGAGGAAGTTAGAGTGACTGTAGCCACAGTGTCGCTCAAACTGCAACCAGTTTGAGTGACTCTGTGGCTGGCACTTCTGTCAGTCACAGCTTGCCTGACTTCAAAATGGCGGGCACATCTCCCCTCGTGGCTGCGGCCGTGGTAGGATAATGTGTCTCGCCGCGGTATGGTGGGATTGGGGGGCCCCGGCAGTGCCCTGGCTCAGCCCCAGTTTTTGGAGACTACTGGGGCCTGGCCCCAGCTGGCCCCGGCCAACTTAAATCACTGCCCCCTACCCTTTCAATCACTGCCCTGACATGGAAGTACTAATCCAATCACGATTTAAATTGCCTAAAAATGTATGCATAAGAATGCAGGTGCTAACAATGAAACATTTTATATTAGCAATTGTAGCCTTTTGTTAACTGTACAGACACAGGGCAAATCAACATAGCCCACATTCTTTTGGGGGGTGGAGGGGCTAAAGCCCAATTTGCCCAATGGCCGTTGCGCCACTGTCTGTGTGTGATCTTCAGGTTCGAATCGTGACAGGTACAACTCATCTTACCCTCCCTGTGGAATTGGTAAATTGGCAACCTGACCGAAACACAGACCCCCATAATTTTGTCCAAGAATTTTCCACGATGTCACAATGAGACGCAGAGTTCAATTTAAGAAAATGATGCAACATTCCTTAAAGCTCAGATGAGAGTGAGTGATGAAGAGCATCTTTGTACTACGGGCTTGGAGTTCGAATTTGCAGGTTCAAAACTATTTATGGTGGACTGTATGTGTTCTTTCAAATCCTCATGTGATTTCATCATTAATCTTTATTCCTCGTTTTGATAGGGCGTTTCAGTGAGCAGAGTGGAAACATCTTGTCACATTCAGTTGTGAAGTGCTCTACATAAACATCCCAACTCTGTGGTTGTGACACCAATAGAGGTCCCCTGAAGCATGTTTCCTAATACAGGGAAGAGAAACATGTTGGGAAGTAGCAGCTCTGGAGAGATATTCCTTTCATGGCTACTTATGTAGTTTTAATCTATGCGTCATAGTGTTGAGTTTATTCATAATTGTCACTGGGTGTGTTTGGCAAATTGAATGCCATTAAAACAGATACAGGTAATGGCAACACTGTGGTAAAAACATAAGTAATATTATTGTTATTATTTCTCTTTGGGAACTTGAGGTCATCTGCACTTTAAAACCAGATGTTAAAAAATGTGTCGTTCATGTAGGTTATTTATGTTGTATACATTATATGATATCATTGATATAATAAAAAGTGATCGCTAGGTCTGTGGCTCAGTGGACTAATGCATCCACTAGCCATCTTGTGTTGGACCTCATGGTCACAGGTTCGAATCACGGCAGGTGCACTCAGCCTTCCATCCTTCCGAGGTCGATAAAATGAGTACCAATAAATTGGGTAATAATAAACACCTGTTATCTGCCAATATCGCCGAGATCCCCCGCTGGGGGTAAACGTGCGCTCTACAAATATAGATGTTATGTTACTTTATATGCAATTGTGCAAACAGTCAAGATGGTATTACTTGGTGGTGGGTTTTGTTACTTTTGTAGCAGCGCTCTGAAACGTTTTGTTGGCAACTTGCAGGATGTAATGCATGGCCACCTGCCTTCAAGTATGCAAGCCCTTGCTTGGCACGACCAGGAGGATGACCATTTTTTATTATTTGCATTTTGGGAATGCTATCTAGCGCGTACCTAGTCCCAAGGAACAACGCATGACTTTGCAGGGAGCACTTTTTTGGAGAAACATCTGTAAGCCAAAGAGCTTCCTCATTCAGAGCCGAAAGGAGTGCTCTGGCCGAGGACGGAGGCCAGAAACCGGCTGGGCCGAAATTCTCAAACTGTGCTCTTAATCTGGTGAAAGAAAAACTGGGCATGTCTTGTCACATGTAGAGACCCACACTAGAAAGCTGGCGTTAGCAGACATTTCCCAATTGCAGGGGGCGAGCAGCGCTGCATCTACACACAGCAGTGCCTTCACAATGGCTGCCTCTGCTCGGACCTCGGACAGCAGCTGTCTGTGTTCTGTCACAGTCATCTTGGAGAATGTGACCTGCAAGTGTGCAGGAGGCCAAGCACATAAATCCTGTAGAAAGTAGTGCACGTGAAAGCAAAACGAGGGGGGTGGGGCGGCGGAGTATGAAGTAAGGAAAGGCGGGGTGGGTAAGAGAGAGGAAGGGGAAATAACAGAAAATAAAGTGTCGAGACAGAATCAAGAATGGATGGACAGGCGCTTTTTATGAACTATCAAACTGTACGGTTCTCATTTTCCAAAACAAACTAAATGCCAGTCAGTATGTGACAAATCGGAAGCACACGTTTTACACCAACACTCTTGCTAAATAAAAAAATTAAAAAAATCATACCATTTTTTTGTAATTTTATTTTCACTCACTCTCACTCTCTCTCAATATATATCCATCCATCATGATCCCCCATCTCATCGCACATCTGGGCCCTAAGGCTTTCCACTAGGGACCCCTTTGAAGTCCCCCTTTTGCACACAAGCAAGGGAGTACCTCCCATAAAGGTAGAGATCCCTGGAAGAAGGGGAGTGACGCGGAAGGTAGAGCAAGAGTCAGAAGCGCAAGCTGCTTTTCCTGAGGCCCAGGGAAGTTAGAACCCTTTAGTTAAGGTTACCAAGGCCACTGCGTATGACAACCCAACCCTGGCTTCCCATGTGCTCGTGACCAAACCACCCATGAGCAAACCCTACCATCAGGCTTAAAGGCACCTCTCCTAAAACCAGGTGCTGGCGGACTTCTCTGGATAGGCAATTTGGTGTTGAGCCAAAATGACCAAAGTCTTGAAATATGAGACGCCTGACTTTGAACAAACTCCTCCAGGAACGCTTAAATCAAAGCACTTGCTCAGCATATATATGGATATCCTCATTGTCTCGGGAGGATAGCTCAGGGGCAACGTGCTCACCTTGGAAACGAGACGACACAGAGCACCACTGACTGGTTCGATCCCCGGTCTGCGCTTCGAAACCTCTGGGTATTAAGCACGTTATAAATAACCCATCATACCATACCAACAACATATAATCCAAACAGCCAAGACTTGACATGGGCTACTTTCCAGGGAAGAGGCTTTTACCTGGTGAACGACTTCAAGCTGTGGGGCCAGCACTGCACTTGCTGCTGCCACAGTCCCTGGTTAACAGAAAGGCATTGCTATCCAACACGGATTGAGGGAGAAATGTTGGCTGAGGGATTTGCTCATGTCACCCTCTGTCTGTACACTGATTGTAAGAAACACTGCTGCTTTGAATGGTCAGCACCAGACCATGACCCTCCTGCAGGTGACACCTAAAGGAAAACCCTCACGGTGAGCAGCCTTATTAAAGACCCCGGCTGCGGTCTGGAACAGGGGTGCCGCACGGAATCCCATACATCTGGTGAAATAGTAGATCCCATGCAAAGCAGCATGGAATTCCAGATAGCTGGTGAAATAGTAGATCCCATGCAAAGCAGCATGGAATTCCAGATAGCTGGTGAAATAGTAGATCCCATGCAAAGCAGCACATGCAAAGCAGCTGGGAATCCCATGCAGCTGGTGAAATAGTAGAACCCATACAAAGCAGCCAATCCAAGGTCTAGCCTTACCCAGGAATACTTTTGAAAATGAATAATGCAATTAAGGAGTGACCAGGGGAAACTATTCAGGTTCTCCCTGTGTCGCCTCTGGGCACTGGTAATCGTAGTTTGCTTGCATTCGTTTTTGTTCTATTTAATTTGTTTCCTGGGCTTCTCACCCTTGTTTCTGGTGAGACTGACCCACCCCACTGTATCACGAATGCCCCCCTCTGCCCGCCCAGCCCCTTGACCGGAAGAGACACTCATCAAGGGTTTCCCCCGGGCAGCTACTTGACTGGCAACTGACAACTCCCTATTTGCCAGTGTTCGCCCAGGGGAGAGCAGGCATAGTATTGTCTACTGCAACAAAAAGGTAGGAACCACACATTTATTTAACTAAGTTAAAGACCCACTTTGTTATCCAGTCTAACATCTATTTTCTATCCAGGCACCGATTGACCTTCTGAATACAGCAGAATTTAGGATCCTTTTTAACTGCTTTGGTATTTTACTACTCCAAGTCTATCATCTTTTCATGAACTCTTTCATTTTCCTACTTTAGCCACACTTAATCACTTTATCTGTTTATATTCATTATTAAGACCTGTTGCCCTTTCTGCATCCTGCCGCGCTTAGGTACTGTGTTGCTCCCTGGATATATAGCCGCATTATAGGTACAGTTTAATTCCCCCCTTCAGCCAAACCCCTCCCGCCCCCCAACCCAACCCCTGGCATTCAACCGCAATTCAGGGACTGCTTTGGCCAGAATATAGCTGCATTCTGGACACGTTTACTGACTCAGTATTGTTACTCCTCGTAGCCTAGCAACATTCCAGAAACAAAACAGTTTACTGTTACAACCGAACTTTAGCTACAATTAAGGTTTCTGTACTCACTTGCATCTGGCACCTTACAGTTAGCCTTTGTGTTGTACCTTGCTACACTTCCCAGTTAGCCAATATTTTAAATCTGTTGTGCCTCCTAGTTAGCCATTCTGTTAAACCTTGCTCTGGTCCACAAATATCCACTGTGTTGAACCTTGCTTTACTTCGCTGGTTAGCTATTATGCTGAAACTTTCTGCACCTTCAAATTATCCTGTGCGGTATACCTTGCTGTATTTACTAGTTAGCCTCTCTCCAGTGTGCATTTGTTGAATCCCTGTGTACTTTACCGTGGCAGCTTGGTCCGGCCTCGGCTCCTCTGATCCCAAGTGATCTTTCCAAAAAGCTTGCTATGCAATTGTTGCTTCGTGTCTAGGCCCAGCGCATTTGTTAAACCTAGGTGAACTTTATAAAACGTCTTTACTAATTGTTGCTGCTTGGTTAGGCCCTGTGCATCTGATTGTAAGTGTACTTTATATAAAAAGCTTTGCAAACTAATTGGTGCTACTTGGTTAGAGCCTATGCATCTTTTGAACCTAGGTGCACTTTCTAAAAAGCTTTTCCATCTAATCGTTGCGTCATTACTAGACCCTGTGCATCATTTTGAATCTAGTTGTACTGTCTAAAAAGCACTGATATTTAATTGTTGCTACCTGGTTAGGCCCTGTGCTTCCTCTGAATCTACGTGTACTATCTAAAAAGCGTTGCTACTTAACTATTGCCACTTGATTATGCCCAGACACCAGTGCACCTAAGTGCACTTACTCAAAACCTTGGCTATTTAACAGTTGCTGCCGAGTTAGGCCCTTTGCATCTTTCAATTCTAGTTGTAATTTCCAAAGCTTGTACACCTTAGAAATGAAGTGTCACTGCCCCACCATGCTTAACAGTTCCAAGGCCAGAGGAGCCCTCTAGTGTACCAGACATCAGAACTCCGCTCCAAATCCCTGCCCCTCCACGCCCCCCCCGATCAACACACTCAACTCGCCTCACCCTAAATCCTTTCAATTCCACCAACCATCTCCCCTTCCACCACTCCTCCCCCGCCCATACCATACCTAAAACAACCCTCCCTCCATCCTCTAAAACCCTATCAAACCCACCCAACCCTCTGTCTCAAACACCCCTCAACACCAACCCCCCACACTCAAACACCCTCCCTCCAGCACTGTTTCTCCGAGTTCGCCCCCTCTAGCCCACGACTCGGCATTCACGTCTCCAAGTACAGCCCACACAGCCCTTGCTAAGACTCCCCTTTCAATATCCCCGCCAACCCTCACCCACTCACCCCTGGCTCCACCCTTTCATCGCAGACACAGATCCCCCAAACACACGCTATCCCCCATTTCCCCTCCCCCACTCTCCCCCAGATCGCATCCGATTACACTCACCTACAACTCTACCCCCTCCCCAACCCAACCCTGTCCACCCTTTATTCCACTGTAATGATAACCCTGCTAGTCCCCTCTTCCTCAACCCCAACAAGATGCAAGGCTCCACCCTTCTTCCTCAAGCTACCCTCCTAAAGCCACACCCCACCCAGACCCTTTTCCGTCCCCCCTCAAGCGTTCCCCACATCATGCCAACCCCACACCAGCCCTTCACTTCACTGACCGCCACACTCGCCTCCTCCCACTCCGGTCTCAGTTCCCCTTTACCACTCTCTTGTATACTCATTAACGCCTGATCTTCAAGTAGAAATCAACACTTGATATTTTACCTTGCCTCCGAAGAAAACTCAGACTTTTTCTTTATCACCGAAACCTGGTTCTCAACGACTTCCTTGCTATTGCTCAGAAAGCCTTTTCCCCCCGATTACTCCCTGTTCATGCACAACAGAAGCAGCAGAGCAGGGGGTATAGCTGTCCTCCACAAACCTCACCTCAAACGGCTACACTCCGAGAAACAAACCTGTAGCAGAATCTGTGAATCACTGCTTGTCAAATTTCACCCTCCTTCATCCACTCCTTCCTTCTTTACAGAGCCCCAGGCTATAACATAACTTTTGCAGATTCCCTTTACGACTCCAAAGCTGCCATCATGGTCTGAACACCCCTCACTCACCTTCATAGGTGATCTGAACATCTGTTTCGACATCCCCCCTCTAACCCTATGGGCCGTCACCTCATTGACAACTTGGAAGCCCTGAATCTCTCTCAATGTATATCAGGGCCCACACACATAGCAGGTCACACCCTGAATGCAGTGTTCAGCTCCACTAATCTAATCTCCTCCCCCTCACACGCCCCCTAATCTGGACTGTTCACTGTGCTATTTCTCACTCCAAATTCCTTTCCCCCAACGCTCCCGGATCCCCCGTTGAAAAAAGGTCATCCATCCCCTTAATCACCCTACAAGGAGGCAGCCCCTCTCATGAGCAGTTTGACCAATGGATTTCCAATGCCCTCTTGCCCCTCACTCAGACGAGACCAGGCTCCAACCATACAGGCCATTCACACAGGTGGTTTATCCCCTCCCTCAAATTGCTCAAAACCATCAACCACCGCTTGGAATACAAATGGCAGGCCAGACAACCCTCCCCCGCCCCCCAGAACAAATCTTCCCTTGCCTGACAGACCACAGCCTACAGGATGGAAATCAGTAAAGCTAAAAAATCATTCTATAGCTCCTGCATCTCCAACGCCACCAACCCCTGTAAGCAACTCCACAAGATTATCACAGAGTTCAATTCCCCCCTCTGCTCAACCCCTACTCCCACTGTCTCCCAAGCACTCTGCGATGCCCGGTCAGACCACTACTACAACATAGCTAATGAAAGAAACCTCACATCCAGAACAAAATATCTTCCCTCACCCTCTCCCCGTCCCCCTCCTTTCCCCAGAAACGTGCCCTGTTCTGCTCCTTCTCCGCTATCTCTCATACCGAATTCATAAGTCTCCTCCCACTTAGCTGCCCCTCAGGCTCCTCCAGAGACCCTTTGCCCCCTCCCACCTCAAGAACATTCTCGCTTCCACATGCGCAGGCAACCTCGCCAGATTCTTAATCAAACACTCGCTGCCATCAGGCATTTTCTCTGAAGCATACAAAACCTCTTAAATCAAACCTCTACTAAAAATAAACCTCTCGCGCTAACCGCGGGATGTGAAAGACGCAGGTCTTCTCGACTCCCGCGGCTGCAACAAACATCCTGGCAAAATAGCCTGAATTTCGACGAATAAGGAGCTGAAAACACCCCCGAGGGGCGCTGGACACCCTTGGGCACAAACGAGGTGCAGAGCAGGGGAAACCGCAGTCGAATCCATGAGAGGCGACTGCAAGAAGTTTGGCGGCGATCAACATCCAGCCTGTCCTTAAAATGGCCGCCGGCGCGCACTGCGGATTGCCTGATTCACTGATCACAGCGAAAAGGGAGCGCGGCCCTAGCGGGGCCCCGGTGGTGTCCCAACAGACTGGCGGACCCGCCCGGCTGCGGACGCGGGGGGGAGCATCCGCCCCCGACAGCGAGTAACCCAACAGGAGAAGCAGACCTGCACGCCGTCGGCGGAGATGGGCTGATGGTGTGTGAGGGGAGCGCGAGTGGGTGTCCCCCGGCGAGCCCTGCCCCCCCGATAGCGGCAGTGAGTGAGGCGGCCCTGGAGAAGGGAGAAGAACTGGGGGAGAACCGCTGCGACCCACGGGGCCACCTGCAGCCCGGTCCCGCGGCTGCCGCCGACCCGTGGGCCGGTGTGGGAGGCCTGCGCTCCCACTGCCGGAAGAGCGCTCAGCCGTGGAAGTGTGCCGCGGCACCGCTGAAGACAGCTGCAACATTGAGAGACACGGGAAGGAGCTCCCCGGAGGCGCGACCCTGCGAGCAGGGAAACAGCACGAACAATCCCCTGAACGGGACCTCACGACGACAGCTACAGGTCCAGCGGACCGGCAAGGTACACGGGACAAGAGGTGCCCGGGGGGAGCAATACCCAGGTTAACGTTAGTTGGACCGCTCACCCACATCCGCCCACGTGGCTCGAGTGGCAGTCGAAGCAAGGTGGGCCTTGGTACCCCCAATTAGCTGGCCGTAACGAAGCAGATAACCGCTGAGGGCGGGATCCACAGGGCTAAACATCCAGATTACCACCAAGCCCTCTAACAGCAAAACACCCTGGCTCAAACCCAGCTGGCACCATTAAGGGCAGAATAGGCTAGAAGGTTCTGTACCCGAAGAAGAGGAAGCAGCTGGGGGACGGCCGGAACACTCAGACCCCACCCAGAGTATTCCATACGGAGGTCCCTCACCACAACCCCAACACCTACAGGGTGCGATAGGTGCATGAACATAACACGCAGTGAGACAACCTCGATAAAAGGCCCAACACGCAGGATTGAAAGCGCCCAGTGTATGCGGCATCATGGGGAAAGATAAGTCTAGGAAACTTCCCACGTAGAGCAGAATGGATCAATACACCATTCCTCCGCTCCAGTGCCAGACCTCCACCCGCAATCCTTGGACGAGATGGAGACAGACTAGGGAATTTCTTTGAAGGACATTATGGCTGCCATAGCAGACTCCCGCACGTCCATGGAGCAGAAAATGGACAGAATTAGCATGGATGTCTCCTCAGGCATGACCTCCAAAAACTAACGGCACATACCGGGGAGGCTGAGCAGCGTATATCCAATACAGAGGATAGAATGAATAACATGCAACAACAGCTCCACAACGCCACATCCAAATTGAAAGTGCTGGAGGACAGAATCGAAGATGGAGAAGGTAGATCCAGGCGCAACAATGTGCGCATACTCGGCATACCCAAAAAGGCAGAAGGCGCCTGCACGGAACTTTTTCTAAAACAGTGGCTGACCGACCTGTATGAACCCGACGCCTTCTCCAAGTTCTTTTACATTGAGAGGGCACACAGAGTTCCCACGGGCAGACCAGCGCCCGGCACCCCCCCACGCTCTATAATAGCAACATTTTTAAACTACAGGGACCGTGATGCCTTACTACAATACGCGCGCGCCAAGGGCGCCGTCACGTTCAATGGATCCAAAATCGCCTTTTCCCCCCCGATTACACCAGGGAGGTGCAAAAGGCGAGGCAATCCTTTTACCACCTCAAAAAACAACTGCGAATAATGGGAGTGAAGTACGGCCTGCTTTTTCCTGCGCAACTGAAGATTTACCACAAAGGCACAACAGTCCACTTCACTGATCCTAAGGAGGCCTGGCGCTGGGCCGAGCAAAACAGACAGATTGGTCGACCCCCTGTGAAAATAGGGGGAGGAATCGAAGACCGCCACCGGACCAACAGCGGGAACCCCGCCGACTGCCGGCGCAGGACCCGGCGAAGACTTGGGGGGGCTGACCCCTGTCCCATCGTCTGCCAGGGGCCCGTAGCCCTTTCAGGTCAAACTAGAGTACCTCCTACACTATACACAAACACACAACAACAGACAGCATACACCTACTTGATGCGGCCGCAGAATGCCCCAAGCAAGCAACACAAGGGGAGCCCCTCTCCCGATAGCACAACAATCTCCACGTGTATCATACGTGAAGACTCCCCCGGGGGTTTCCCTCTACAGGAGTATTACCTTCCCCATGGGTTCCAAGCAGGGGAAGGCCACTTGTACCTGATACTAAGTTCATCGCATGTGAGTTGTCCAGTTGATACCATAAGTTCTTTGTTCGGGCGACCGATGCTTCTAGTTGGGAGGAGTATGGGGTGGGGGGTTGGGGATTTGTTAAGTTCAGCTATCGTCGGGGCCAGTCAAACTCACAAGGATATATGGCTAGAATTGATGTCAATAACCCACAGGCTCATTCGCAACAGGCGCATAACGCCGTCAGCGGCAACTTTGGCCGCTATCACCACAAGCACACATGGCAGAACATAGCAGTACTACTGATACGCTCAGAACACTGAGGCTCATGACATGGCACGTCAATGGTCGGGCAATGCAGTCAAGCGCCGATTGGTGCGGCAATTCCTAAATAGACGGGGGGCCGACAGTGTTCCTATCTGAAACCCACCTTGCGGGCACCGAATATACCCTATTCAGACGCACAAACTATAAACTGCTATTCCACTCAGGTTTCACGATGGGCTCTAGAGGCGTCATGATCATGATACACAAAAGCCTCCCCTTCCACCTTAATACGGTTACCCATGACACAGGCGGCAGATACGTATATGTGACGGGTGAGTTGTGGGACCAATCCATTGCACTGATAGCCACCTATGCACCGCCAACCCTTCTAGACCCACTACTCACTGACATTGCCCCGTTAATCGCTAATGATACCTCCCCTTGCATGATATTAGGCGGTGATTTCAATGAAGTCATGAATGTAACCCTGGATAGATCACACTTACGCAACAGAAACCCCAATGTCCCCACTAGACTGGCCACTTTTGCCAACGCACTTGGCCTGTGCGACGTATGGAGAGAACTCCACCCAGACACTAGAGTGTACTCGTTCCACTCAGGGGCTCATGCCTCGCTCTCCAGGCTAAATTATTTCTTCACCCCAGCAACTGATCTACATAGGGCACAGGAAATAAACATGCTACCAAGAGGCATCTCTGACCACACTCCCCAGTGGAACTGCTGCTCATAACATCCCGACGGCTCCCACCGCCGAGCTGGTGCCTGAATAGTTACTATCTGGGTGACCCAGAGCTCGTGGACAGACTACAGAAAACCACCAATACTTACTTCGAGCTAAACACCCAGACTGCAATGAACCCCAAAACACTATGGGAAGCCTACAAGACAGTGCTAAGAGGCAAATTAATATCATGGACTGCTAAGAAGAGGCAGCACTAGGGTAAGACTGTTGAAGCGGAACAACAAGTGAAACAGACAGAGGAGGGGCACATAACAGAGAACACGCCGGCCTCTAATCGGGTGTTGCTACTAGCACAAAAAAGGCTTCAGAGCATAGCAATGGACAATGCTAAACAAGCGCATACTGCAATGCGAGCAAGACTCTATGAAATAGGCGATAAGGCGGGCAAGTTGCTCGCGTGGCTGGAAAGGAAGGAGCAGGGACGCAGCCACGTCCGGAAGCTCGAAACTAGTGGTGCGAACACAAGGGTGACAGATCAGGAAATAACCCAAGGCTTCGCGGAATACTACGCTGAGCTTAATAGTGAACCCACAACCCAGATGGATGCCACGATTATGGACCAAATTGATATCCCTACTTTAAATGAGATGCAACTGCAGCTGCTGGAGCAGGAGATCACAGAAGACGAGATCTTAAGTGCCATGTCTGGTCTCCAGACCGGTAAAACCCCTGGACCAAATGGCTTCCCGGTGGAACTGTGGCGGAAGGTGGGTACCAATGTAATAGCCCCATAATTACTCCGGTTGTATCATCACGCACGGGAAAAGGGCATTCTCCACCAGATCTACGAGAAGCGACAATAATAGTGATACCCAAGCCGGACAAGCCCCCGGAAAGATGCAGCTCGTACAGGCCCATTTCACTCAGCAACTGTGAAACTAAAATACTGGCGAAACTACTTGCGGATCATCTACAACAGGTAATTCCCTCCCTGATACACCCGGACCAGTGCGGCTTCATGCCACAGAGATCAACCCGCATGAACCTCTGCAGACTACATCCAGCTCTGGAAAGGGCCAACAACATACAGGGCCCGTTAGCCCTGTTAGCAATTGACTTTGAAAAGGCCTTTGATTCAGTAAGATGGGAGGTGGTCTGGACCATAATGCGCCGCATGGGATTCGGTAAGAACTTCATGAGTTGGGTGCGGCTGCTGTACGAATCCCCGGTTGCTAGGACCAAGGTCAACGGTTAGCGATCAGAACTCTTTAGTCTGGGAAGGGGCACGATGCAGGGTTGCCCGCTAATGGCCATGATCTTCGCTTTCGCACCACTGGCGATCCTGCTGCGAAACACTCCACCCTGGGAGGGTTTCCGTTGGTCCGAGACCTGGGAAGACAGAATATCCCTCTATGCGGATGACCTGCTCATCTACCTGAAGGACCCAAGCACTTCCTGCCCCAGAGTTGTGCACCTGCTAAGACAATAAGAGGTATTCAGTGGATTACGTTTGAACTGGTCCAAATCCATCCTCTTCCCTATAGGAGACGCCTTGTTGGCGGACCTGGCAGCTGGCCCCTACCAGATTGAAAGAGAACAGTTCAAATACCTGGGGATACGCATCACGAAGCTTCTTACTCAATACACAACCCTAAACCTCTCCCCCCCTGGTGGCAAGATTGCAGAAGAGACTCGCCACTGGATCTCCTTGCCATGGACTCTGATGGGCAGAGCAGCCCTGTTGAAAATGATCGCCCTCCCAAAATTCTTATACATCCTGCAAAACGCTCCATTATACATCCACCATTGAGAATTCCACAAACTCGAGTGTATCCTCAGGAAGCTGCTATGGGGAGGAGGTCACCCACGAATTGCTCTTGCCACTCTCCAGAGGTCCATCTGGGAAGGGGGGGTATCGGGCTGCCTAGACTGCAGTCATATTACTGGGCCAGCCAGATGGCGGTGGTAAACGATATGCTCCATGGAGACAAGAGCCTCCCACACATCAAGGGTTTCAATTGCAACACCGCGGCCAAGTCACTAGAATTCCTATATGGAAGCCTGGGTCGCCCTCAAAAACCTGACATGGCATCGCATATATTGAGAATATGGAAGGAAGCGCATAGATTCTTAGCATGGGGCGGAAAACTAACATTGGCCCAACCCCTGTGGAACAACTGCAGCCTTCCCGAAATACAAAAGCTACCCAGATGGCACGAGTGGACTGAGCGAGGAATCTACAATATCGTAGATGTGATACACGAGGACAACCTGGCAACATTTGAAACGATGCAATTGAAATTCTCGCTCCCAGATACGGAAAGGTACCATTACATACAGCTGAATCATGCGTGGACGGCCCACCAACAGATTACACAAGACCTGCCGGAAAGCTCCCTGCTGGAGCGGAACATAGTCCTGGATCGGGTGGAGCGGAAGATCACCTCTACCATGTACAATGTGATAACATCCTTTGCAACACCGGAACTAACCAGTCTGAAAACAAAGTGGGAAAAAGATGTGGGACCACTTCAACCAGAGGACTGGGTAGAGGCCCTGATGTACCCGCGAGAAACAACCATCTCCGCAAGGCTCCGACTCGTCCAATTGAAGATCCTACACCGCACCTATTACCTGGGGGTGGCACTCTATCGCTGGGGTAAGACCTCGGACGCAAGATGCCTAAGCTGTAAGCGAGGAAGGTACCTTTTTTCATATCCTGTGGAAATGTAGTAATATCCAGCAGCTCTGTCAGAAATTCTGTGACAAACCATCTAGCGTTATGGGTAAACCGATACCGAGATGCCCTAAGCACCTTCTCCTGGGAATCTCCAGTGAAATGGACTTATCCAGTTATGAGAAACTGCTCTGGTCAACTGCAATGGTGGTTCTCAGGCGGAACATTGCACTACTGTGGGGCTCGGAACATACACGTAGTTACGACCAGTGGGTCACGGACCTGGACATATGTGCAGTAACAGAGCATCGGGTGTACAAAGCGAGAGGCTGCCGCAAAAAGCAGAGAAAAGGTGGGAGGAGGCTAACAGAGTGTCAACGGCGACCCCGCAACCGCGGAGACTGGGTGACGCCCAGCACTAGTGGGCGCATCAAATCTGTTACGAATAATCTATGCCATGAGGACAACCTATGTTAAATTTGACGGTCTGTCGGACCGCGGTCCCCGAACGTTATTTGGTTTTATTGTGTTGATTGTTTCTCTCGCTCCATCCCATCATCTTTCCCGGAAGTTGTTGATTTGATATGTTTTTGGACTTTGCTTCCTCCCCCTCCCTCCCTCCCTCCCTCCCTCCCTCCCTCCCTCCCTCCCTCCCTCCTTCCTTCCCGTCCTCCCCTTTCCCCCCTCAACCCCCTGAACCCCCTGAACCCCCTCCCCTCCCCATGTCCCTTTCCTGTAATGCAGAGAGATGAATGTAATGTCTTAACTTGAAAATCAATAAAAAAAGAAATTTAAAAATAATAAAAAAAACTCTCTGCTCCTCCAACTAACAGCCATCTATAACAATAACTTCATTGCTAAACTCCTGGGTCGCACAGTTTATGGCCAGCTCAGCCTCTTTGCAGAATCCCACAGCCTTCTAGATCCTGCCCAATCCGGTTTCAGACCCCCACCCCCCTCAATGGAACCAAAGTTCCCTCCTCATCTCAATCTGCGACAAACTGAAAAGAACCGCAGATTCAGAAGGCTGCGCCACACTCATCCTCCTGGACCTCTCTGCAGCTTTCAACACGATCAACCACACCATTCTCTAACAGACTCTTGTAACTAGGCATTAGGGACTCTGCCCTAGTATGGATCTCCTTCTTCCTCTCTGTCTGCTCCCAAATCACCTTTATTTATTTATAGCATGTTTTATACACCCAAACCCGGAGGTATCACGGCGTAGGTTACAGCAGAGTTTGGCTTGTCTGGTTACAAAACAAGGAGCAATACAAAATAAGCATTTACAATTAGATCAGAGTGAACATTAGTGAAAGTGCACTGAGCTTAGTTACAAGGGGTCACAGGCAGTTTATATAGTACATTGCTAACATCATGATAGAGTTACAGGGTAAACAGAGTTGAGATAACGTGTTTCTCCAACATGTATCTTCTGCTACCCCGCTGGTCCTCAATGGAGTCCTTTAGAGAGCTTTCCTATATCCTCTCCTTTTCAACCTTTGCCTATCCCTGCTCCCCAGTCTCATCTGCTCGGCCTACCTCACCTGCTGCAACTACACTGATGACACCCAGATCATCCAGAAGATCCCACAATCCCCATCTTCTCCCCACCCGGATCTTGCATCCTGCCTCTCAGTCATAGACTGCTGGTTGAAGAACAACCACCTCCTATTCCTCAACAAAGGCAAAACTGAAATCCTAATCTGTGGCAAAACCACTCTCCTTCCCCAACCCACTCCATGGCCAACCTCCTTATCATCCGCAGTCAGAAACCTGGGTTGCACCCTCAGCTCAGACCTCACCCTATCTTGCCACATTAATGTCATCTCCAGATCCTGCCACTTCCACCTCCACATGCTCAAGCGGATCACTCTCCATCTCTCCTACCCCCACAGAATCTCAGCAATCAGACATTATCCTATCCCGCACATTCCCCTCTATCTCAGCGCCCCAGCTTTTCAATTCATAAAGCCCCAACGGATCCAAAACACTGCAGCAAGGCTCCTCATCGCTCTCTCGCCCAGAGAACAAATCTCCCCTGCTCTCAGGGTGCTACACTGGCTGCCCATCATGTGCTGAGCCTCTTTCTAGCCATGTACCTTACACAAGAAAGGACCAAAATTACTCCAAGATAAACCTTGCTACCGCCCCAACCAAATCCTAAGATCATGTTCTGCACACCTCCTGGAGGTCCCTTCTTTCAATTTCTCCAGACTTCGGTGCTCCTCCTTCCCCATCCTGGCTCCCTCTGGAACTCCCTTACCCTTACCCTCCACCTCATAGCGGACCACCTATTTTTCAGGAAGGCCCTTAAAACCTGCCCCCCAACCTGAAACACAGTTGCAACCCCCAGACACAAGCACATGCCTGCAACTGCTAAACCCCCTGCGCTAATTGGTCTCCACTTAATTACTTGCCTCACCTGCATGAATCTGAGGTGGGGCAATGAGGCGCACTTGAACAACTATCGGCGGGCGGGCAATGTGTGACACCTGAATGTATTTGGGGGTAGACCAGATGATACACTCTGACTGTTCCTAGGTTGGGCAATGCACTGCCTGTCAATGCTTTCTATGGGCGGGCATTTCTCAGCACTGCAACTTGCCTGATTTGTTTTTTTTAGGTTGGTTTTATTTTAAACGTGTTTTTATTGTGCTGTGAATTGGATGGAATTTAGAGTGGGCAGCATATTGCACTTATGAGAACATTGAGTGGAGAAATAATGCACTTTGACTGACTCTCGAAGGCAAGAAATGTGCAGCACCTGGACGGACATGAGGTGCAGATTATGCACTGCACCTGGACTACATAGGGGTGGATAATGGATCACTCTTTTAAAGGCACCTTGACGCTGGTCCTTTCTTAGACGCCGTCACCGTGGATAGCCGGTGTACAGCACCTGGAAGGTTGTGCAGATTGCAGCGCTTACTCTTAGTCAAGTCCACTATGGCGTCCTACGGTTTTCGGTTCTCGCAGTTGACCAGAGGGCCGCTCCTGGCTAAACCCATGAGGGCAACTTAGTTATGGATTCTAGCCGATTGCAAAATGTACTCCACTACATGTAATGCAGGTGTTGGCAGAATGCCACCTCTACAGCAAAGTGGGGTCTTGAAGGTAACAGAATGTAAGATGGAGGCATGCAGAATGCTCCCACCATAAGTTATCCACCCAGATCTATCTTCATTATGCCGAATTTACCAATTCTAGGATTCTCTTAATTTTAGCCAATATGTTTTCCCTTTCGCAATCCGTGCCGTTGGAATTAGCCAAAGGTGCGGCCCCATGCTGCATACATCTGCTCTCACATAGAACCCGGATTACACACTGCACAACACTGCTGTCATAAGAACGTAGCTACCTTTCACGACAAAAAACTTGTACTGTAGCTGCACACAACTGTTCCTCCCCTTACACTACCCTCATCCCCTATTTCCCTTGCGTACCTCTCCCCAACCATACACATGCCATTTATACATGGGAAGGTAGCTGGAACCCGGCCAGACCCTCAAACTTTAATGGCCATTAGGCACACACGCATACTAACACCTCCCAAATTTCCCAAACTCTGGACTTCGGCCTCTCTGAGCATGCCCATGGTGAAAGGTGCTATGCAAATTACAAAATGTAATTAAATGAAGAAAAAGGGACCAGTTACATTCGGGAGGGGTGCGAGTCAGGAGTTGGAGTGCAGGATAGTGACAGTTCATATAGGAGCGGCAAGCAGGGATGAAGAGGAGGAGAGCTGAGAGGGGTGAGAAGAGGCAGAAAAAGTAGGACAAGGAGGAGGAGCGACAAAAAGCAGAAGAGAGAAAGAAAGAAAAAACAGAAGGGAGGAGAGTCAGGGGAAATGAGAACACTCGACGGAGGAGGAGAAATTGGAGATGAGGGTCCGCAATAAAAGGAGAGGTGGGGGAAATTGCAACAACCACAGAAAGAGAGACAGGATAGAGGTGGTGGAAGAGACCCGAGCTTGAAGGGAAAGGAAGAGCACAGTAGGTCTTGGGTTTAGGCTGCAAGCTGCCTGGTGTCGGCTACGGCACCCTGGTAACAAGGATTAGAAGCACATTTATTGATGAAATGTAGACATACAAAATCTTGCCGAGAAAGGCACATCATCCAAGAAAGGAGTGCGGGGTACTTAAACCCCAAGGTCTCCAAGTGATATTATGATTACCGCCAGGGAGGCAGACTATGAGGGAAAGTAAACTGTCCAACAAGGAAGATTTGCTTTGTTTCACAAAACATTACACACATTTCTCAAACTGAACCTAAAGCCTTTGTTTTGTTTTCTTGACAAAGACCCTTGGAATCAGAACACCTACTTCAAGTCATCGACTGACTCCTTTTACCCGTGACCACACACAACCCCTATGAGACAGAGACACACCAATACATGCTTTGTGGATGATGCATTCTCAAACAAAAAGACAACATGACAAGCCACTGATAAATAGGAAGAAAACGGCAAACCACAGGATTAACAAATGAAAACACTGCAAACGCATGAAGGCATTTGGCAACTGAAAGTTAAAAACACATGGAAAAGGGAATAAAGAGACGACAACACCATAGTCACCTGAAGCTTCCACAGATACTGGAACCTCACATTCGACTGCATGTGTACATACTGTCCATGCAGAACATCAAGGAGTTCAACCACAAGAAGACTGTAAAAATACACTATCCCCATTACAAGTAAGGCTGTGCAGGAAAAAACTGGTGGCAATTCTGTAAACACCAATGTTCCCTCTAATTATTTTTCCCTAATTGCGGAAATGCTTAGCTTTCGTGCACAACTTATTTTCCACGTGCGCAACTAAATTACGAGGTAAACTACTTTGTGGGCATTGAGCACGCTTAGTTGGTGAGCTACCATCTCCAAAGAGTTTGTAACGGAATTTCTCACCACTGCAATTCTTTACGAGTCAGTGTAAAAGGTGCATCTTGAAACACTTTCTAAACATATAGGCTAAAAAAGAAAAATATTTTATCAACCAGTCCAAAGACTTCAAGATATGCCATAGGATATGCCTTAGCTCCTTCCCAAAATTACTGATTTATAGAGAAAAAAATATGTATGCACTAAAAAGCTTAGTATGGTTGAGATAAACAATAGCTTTAGTTGTGGCTATTCATTTGTCGACACTGCTTAGAGACAATGCAGAAAGTGTGTAAAACCATTTGAATAAAATACTTTACAAAAAAACAAATATCACTTATCACTGATGTGGCTGTCAAAGAATTCAGACAGGATAACATGTTTGCAAAGTAAATAAAGGCAACAAAGGAATGTGTCAGAAAACATGCAAAGGAATTCAAGTGCCACTTTAATGAAGTAATTGAAGGGCCAGGGAACATGCCTCAAAATGTGTTTAAGGATAATAATTGAATAACTGCACCACAGAATATGATGATCAGAATTCCTTGGCTTCTGCTTGCTATACACATTACGTGGTCCTGTGAGTTGTGACATTTTCTCAAAACCAGCCTTGTAGCTGAGAGGCATATACACGATCCATTGTTACTCCCTAAAAACAGGAAAACGTGCCCAACAAAAACGAAAAACCATGAACATATAGGAACCTACACCCTGCTTCTACCCACAAAGTTCCACTGATATTTTCTTGAATCAGTGACCCGCAGAGCAGTGGCTCTGGTAGAAACTCAAATAATACTACTGCCCAATCTCAAGAGGAATTTTAAAGGGAAAACATATTTTAATAAACTTGAAATATACCTACTGGCAAAGCAAATTACTTTCTTATTCCCTGAAAAATCATTTGATTCAGAAGTAACATATCAGAGCCCTCCTTGTAACCCTAACATAGGAAGTGATATGACAGGATACATAATACAGCTTAGTTTTGCCCACCCTTTCTCACCACAGCCTAGACACAATTCCACTAGTCTTACTGAGGTTTTGTCTGGAGAACCGTTGAAGCAAATCACATATGTTTGCCTTTTAAGTCAATAGCAGCAATGTTCCTAGGTACAACAGATTGAGTGATTTCCTCTTTAACTAGGGACCCCACTTATGAAATTCGCTGTTATCAGTTGGACAAGATACATGGGGATGATAGAGGCAATAAACGCAAAACACATTATCATATTGAAAAGCCCTCAGAAGCTCAGCAGAGAAAGAAACCGAAGGCATAGTTTCCTAGAGTATCCTATCCTTCAGAAAACAAACACATTTCCTTCACTGTACTGCCCTGCCAAAACGTCTGATTTGGTTTTTGAAAGTTTCTTATTTGTTTTTCACCCCAAAGGAGTGTTCTCCTGTGCCCTTCCATCTGTACCCACCCCGGCTCCTGTGCTAGCCTCCAATACCAGTTGACAAGGCTCTGTAAAAAGTGAGGGATTGTAGCAGTAAAATGTGCAATTTAAGAAAATGCCATGAATCTGTAAGTGCCCAATTCCTATGAAGTGTATACAAGATTGTTTGCAACATACCCCACCTTTAAACTGTTGGGCAGGATCATAAAAATGCATAAAAATGCTCAGTGAAACTGTTTTTTGTATAGCAGCGAGTTAGCATATAATTTGTTAAGGTCTATACCCCATGGAACTTTGAAAACTTGGAAAGGTGGCAGATTGTGTAAAAAGTATTCTAGTATTCTGAATATTCATTGCCCTAATACTATATATGAATAATGGCAGGCATAGCCCATGCCCATTATCCCTCACAGGCCAGGTAAATGATATTGCAAGCTCTGCGCTTATAAAGTAGACATAACATTTGCTTACTCAAAATCCTTAGAGGGGAAATTAATATTTGAGTTTTAGAATGTATTACGTTGCAAAGGTGGCCACTTCAAAGTGCTTGTGTGACATACGTACAAAGAATAGGAATCATGCTATGAGGTTACACATTCAAGAAGTAGCCTGGTTACTTGGACTCGGTATCGGATATTTGAGCTGACAGTTGGGCTACATAGTCTGGGTGACGCTTTTGCTAAGGCACCATGAGTAACACGTCATTCATATTAGAAACATAAAACAAGAGGATGTAGGTTTTAGTCTGGTAAGCTTTTGCAGAGCCAAGGTAGGCAGAGTCAAGGTTGTCTGGTAATATCTGAATGAGGCCTGGGGCGGAAGTTCGAGTCATAAGGTATAGGCGTGGTAAAGTCAAGTATAGGGGTCATGGGTAGGGAGGGGCGATAATTTGGTTAATGTGTACAGACGTCTCTTAATTATATCTCCTGTTCATGCAGTAACTTTTTCATATTAGTTTTCAACCTATTATAGATGTATTCTACTTTTAGGGTTTGGGGGTTTTAAGGTCAAGCTTGCACCGAAGGGCAATGTAAATAAGCTAGACCAGAATATCAATACTAGTTCATATAATTTAGCTTCATTTTGAGAGAAAGCAAATATTAGGTACCTGCTGTGCCTTGTGTATGATTAAATTGATTTGAATAGGTGGGAATTGTCTGTGTGCGATGCTGATATTCTTCTGAGCGGCACCCAGAAGGAAGTTGGGCAAGCGCACATGCACACAGCTTAGAGGGAACATTGGTTAGCATTACCCAACTGCAAGTTTCACCTTGAAGTGGAGGGGAGGTAAATCCGTCACTTTAAGGCCAAATAACGGTGGAAGTATAGCTTGCTACCCACTTCACACACTACCCCAAATGTTCCCCACACTTTCCCCACTGTCAAACACATGCCTAGTTTAAAAAGTCAGGCGCACACATCCTGTACACCGACCAAATCACAACAGGATTACACTATATACATATACCAGCAACCAAAAATACTATTAGTCCATGCAGTAAACATGCATTAAAGTGAAGGGTACACATGATTCAGGAGTAATACCATGTGGGTAGTACATCCAGTAATGTTTTTGCATGGAGGTTACTACTAACAAAAAAGGTGCACAGATTTTTCAAAAAAGGGTTTCTCAACCCATAAGGGTATAACGGTAAAACAATCGGGATTTGGAAAAGCTGAATATTTTACCATTACTTCAAGAACGGAGACTCTTTATATTGGTTAAGGCCTCTTGTGCTTCTTCTTAGTCTTTCTGAATGGCTTTAAGCTGAATTAAGCAATCTGTTTCACCTGTGAGCCCTGAAAACAACAGGCTAGGCAACAGTCTATGAGGTTCCCATCTGCTCACAGTAAAGTCGCTGCTCTCCTGGGATGCCCTCCCACTGGCACCTGGGTCCATGGTAGTGAAAGAGTACTGGGCCAATGTGGGAAGGTTATACTTCGGCAGATCCCAAGTCGTGTAATCTTTGGGTGGAGGCCACAGTAAATAGTTTCCTCATATCAAATGTTTACAGACTCAGCTATGACAACTCTGTGGGTACGGTTACGTTGGAATCATCATAGGAAAAGCACCGTCCGACTAATCTCTCCAAATAAAACATACCTTCACCTGTGAATTTATTTGTAAAGTTTAATGACGTTTGACCACGCTGCAAAATGATATGGGGGAGAATCTAAAAAGTTGCATTTCCCATGCCAACTCAAAGTTTTGCATAACGTTTTGCTCTCACATACAGCAAAACCGGCTGGATGGATGAATTTACACCAAACGTGTGTGGGCATCGCAACAAAAAAGGGTTTAAAAAGGGCAAAAATATGGAGTTCGATATTTGCGTCCTTGGAAAGCTCCCAGACCCAACTGACAAAACTCCCACAAACGTGATTAACTGAATCAAGGAAAATACATGTACCGGAGGGGTGGCATATGACCATTTCAAAATAAAACTGAGTGACCTTTGGTTGAGGGGTTCACAGACCTGGAGGCGGGTCAGTAGACCAAAGAGGTGGGTCTGTGCACTTTGCATCCCCTGACAAACGTGTCATTGAACCATAACAATTTAGGGCCCTATGGACAGAACTCCATGACACTTGAGAATTCATATACACCAGCCTTTATATGCCTTGCCCTTGCGTCGCTCCATCCCTCAGACCCAGGGCCTCCCAGACACAACTTAAGCAGATCCTGTGTCTCACGAGCAAACCGCTTTCAAAAGACGCGGTACCTAGCCTTCTGAAAGCAGTCTGCTCCTTGTTCAGAACACTCCCTACTGGAGACTGCATACGGGTCTCGGGAGGATAGCTCAACGGCAACGTGCTTGCCTTGGAAGCAAGATGACACGGAGCAACATGGGTTCGATCCCCGGGTCCGCGCTTAGAAACCTCTGGGTATTAAGCGCGTTATAAATAACCTATCATATCATATCATACAGAAACTGCCGAATACTCTCATACAGTTTTGCAGCTGTTCAAACTGGTATATATGTCCTGAAATTTACAGACTTCTCTATTAGGGTGAATATTAGGACTATGGTCAAGTGTCCATTATTCGCTTAAAAGGTTCTTACTGAATCGCTGTTTAACATTTAAAATTGTGGACAGTATGTTATTTCTATAATGCGCTTTGCTTTTATGCAAATCGCAAAGATTAGGTTCTATATATAGCTACTGTGTTGCACACCCAATGGGCATTCTGGGTGTATTTGCGGTGCCTGCGGCATGATCCAAAGTCCATGACCACATTATATTCAAGAGCATATGAATCATATAATTTAGTTCAACGTGTGAGGTCATAAGCAGTGCATGATGAGGGGCGAGTTATGGTTGCTCTGCTTTGTGTGTTAGCAAATTCCACCATGCATCCGCTGAAGGAACACAACGGTTATGCACGTTAGTGAATGGCATAGAAAACTCGAGGAGCAATGAAACAATAGGTTTTTGTTTTTTGCACATTTTTGTAGCACAACATTGGAGAGAGAGAGAGAGAGAGAGAGAGAGAGAGAGAGAGAGAGAGAGAGAGAGAGAGAGAGAGAGAGAGAGAGAGAGAGAGAGAGAGAGAGAGAGAGAGATATATATATATATATATATATATATATAGGGGTTCTAACCTGGGGATATCTGGTTGGCATATCAACAGTCAAAGCCATGGCATGACCGTACTACCCAAAGTTCCCAAACAAGATTTGCTCCAAGCAGCAGCTTTGTAAGACACAAGCTGGGTGCCTGCCTTTCCATTTCCCAGCTGCACTGTGATTTCACATTGGGCTATTTTCCACAGACAATTGGACTACTTTTGACAGCAGATGTTATGCTGTCCCCCTGAGGCTGCATTTCTACAAACACCCACCCAACGCCTACTCTCTCCACCAAACGTCCACTCTCTTCACCCCCACACCCTCGACTCCCACTCTCTCTACTCCAACCCATCCACCCCACTACCATTACATGAGCTGGCTGGGTTTTGTTTAGGCTACCTTTGACAAGTCCTCCCAAGGCTACTTTGTTCTTCATCAAGATGGTTGGGGACATAAAACATGAAGAACAAAGCATCCTCAGGAGGACTTGGTAGAGAGAGTGGGGGTAGGGCAGTGGCGGTAGAGAGTGAGGGTAGGTCGTTCAGGCCATTGCTCTGGGTCCAAACAGACAGCCCTTTCAGAAGTAAAGTTGGGTATATTTTTCTCAACACATCTAAGCGCTATAGGCCTATAGTTGTTGGAATCCGAGCGGCTGCCATTTGTAAATATAGGAATGATATGCGCAGTTTTCCATGATAATGGTATGACTTTGGACAAGAGAACATTTTTAAGCACCAGGTCAAGTATAGAGGTCCATTGGTCAGTATTTTCTCTCAATGTGCTGTTAGATAGACCCTCAGGCCATGGCGCTCTTGAGGAATTCAATCCTTTGATTAGAATGACCAGATAGTCATGATCATATGGCAGAGTCCAGGGAAAGGTTGTTTATGTCGGTTGATCTTTTAGGCAAGGGGTTGCGAAAAGGGAGCCAAAAAAGTAGATCAATCCACTTCAGATACACAATTCGCATGTAAAGACAATTGAGTCTTATTCAGAGCCCTTATAAGGGACCACGTCTTGGCCAATGATTTATAGGTCAAGAACGTAGCATAGATTCTGCGTCTTTCTGGTATAAAATGCTTCTGTGGCTGACATACCTGGATTTATAGTTAGATTTAAGATGTTTAATTTCAGTATCCGCGATAGCGGACGGATGTTTAAGCTGTCGCAGCAGTTTTCTCATCTCTTTTCTTTTATTGACCATGGCAGCGCCGTAACAGTGATGGTGTGCATTTTCCTTGTCCTGTAGTTTACTTTCAGCACGATACATCGGCAGGAACAGTTACTTACCTTTAACTGTTGTTCTCCAGCATGAGTCTGGCATAGATTCACATGCTCATGAATATTCCCCGTCATCAGGCTGGGAATCCTCGGTAAAGAAAAAAATCAGTATCAGTTTCGTTTCTGATCTGTCTTTCTTAGTAGTAACCAATCACTGATCTCTGGGTCATACTGCCCACAGCCAATGACAGTTCTCTCCCTAAGCCCCTCCCCTGGCAGCCATCCTCAGATTTGGTAGCATGTAAAGTGGCAGTATGACCAAGTGAAGAGCCGCAGCGGGGAAGGGGAGAGGGTTCGCATGTGAATCCATGCCAGACCCATGCCGGAGAACAACAGTTACAGGTAAGTAACTTGTTCCTTCTCCAGTATGGGGTCTGGCATGGATTCACATGCTCATGAATATAAGAATACATAGCAGTACACACACGCACAACTACAGGAGGTGGCAAAAGGCTCAACATTAAGCATTACATAAACTCAACATTAAGCAACTCTTACCTCCCCACCAGGACCACCTTCAGGCGAACAGGTTGCGCAGCACTGCTTGGCCGACTCTGGACTCCTCCCTGGAATCCCGGTTGACGCAGTAGAATCTCGTGAAGGTGTGCGACGACCTCCGAGTAGCAGCCCTGCTAATGTCCAGCAGGGGATCACACCAGACAAGAACGCCATAGTAGCAGCAATCGCTCTGGCCGAATGGGCTCTCGGATGGCCGGGCAACGGTCGGTTTGCCAACCGGTGACAGTGCATGATGCTGCCGGAGAGCCACCTGGAAATGGAAGCCTTCGAGAGAGCCTTCCCCTGGTTCACTGGTCCAAAGTTCACAGGTCCAAAGTTCACAAACAGCTGTGATGTCTTCTGAAAACTCTTCGTCGGTCCACGTAGAACTTAAGCGCTCTAGCTACATCCAGCGAGTGCAAAGTCCTCTCGGCCGGCGACGAAGGCGACGGGAAGAAAACTGGTAGCACCAAGGGCTCATTAAGATGGAAGTCCGACGGCACCTTGGGCATGAAGGAGGGGTGCGCCCTCAGCACCACCCTCGATTCGTGAAAAGTCAAGTATGGGGGCTTGCAGGATAGGGCCTGAATCTCTCCCACGAGTCGTGCAAAGGTGATGGCCACCATGAACGCTGTCTTCCACGACAGGAACTTCAAAGGAGCCGAATGCAAAGGCTCGAATGGTGGCCCCATGAGCATGGTCAGCACCACGTTGAGCTCCCACGCCGGGGATAGAGCCTTCACCGGCGGGAATGATCGGAACAGTCCTTTCATAAATTCCTTCACCAGTCGATGAGACCACAAGGACGGCTGTCCTGTAGTTCTGGTGTATCGGGAGATCGCCACCAGATGTATCTTGAAGAAAGCGTGAGCTAGTCCAGCCTTGGCCAGCGACAGTAGGTATGGTAGCACTTGAGGTGCCGTAATCCGTAGAGGGTTGATCTTCTGTGCACGGCACCAGACAGAGAACCTCTTCCACTTATGTCCATAGCAATTAAGAGTTGAGGACGCCCTGGCCTTTGCAAGAACCTCTCTGCAGTCAGCCGGGTATCGTACCCTCCAAACTCTAGTGCTGCAGGAGCCAGGCCTGCAAGTTCAGCGACTCTGGTTCGTGATGAAAGATGGCGCCTCCTTCTCTCGAAAGAAGATCTGTGTCCGTCGGCAGCTTGACCGGTGGGGACGCTGACAAGTCCAGAAGGTCCGGGAAGCAGATCTGCCACGGCCACGCCGGTGCGACGAGGATCATCTTGCACCGGGACTTCTTGAGCTGGTTGATGAGTCGGAGCAGCAACGGCAACGGAGGGAACGCATATAGGAACAGGCCGTCCCAGGGGAACGAGAAGGCATCGCCCATGCTCCTCGGCTGGGGAAACCTGCTGGCGAACCTCTGGCATTTGGAGTTTGGTCGATCTGGGGTTTGCCCCATCGCTGAAAGAGTCGATCCACTTGATCCTGGCGTAGTTCCCACTCGTGGCACGAGCGCAGCTCTCTGCTGAGTGAGTCGGCAATGGTGTTTTTTATCCCTGCCAGATGAAACGCCACCAGAAACATCCCTTGGCCAACAGCCCAATGCCACAGATCCTGGGCTTCCTTGGATAGGGCAGGGGATCTGGTTCCGCCCTGCTTATGAATGTAGAACATCGTGGTGGTGTTGTCGGTGAAGATCCTCACCACCTTGCCCTTGAGGGACGGGAGAAAGGACCTGAGGGCCCAGAACACTGCACGGAGCTCCAGGATGTTTATGTGGAGCGGCTTCTCCTCCAGGAGCCAGAGGCTTCTCGCGTGAAAATCTCCAGTGTGCGCTCTCCACCCCCTCCAGGGAGGGGTCCATCGTCACCGTTATCTGGTGGGCCGGGGTCTGAAAGTCTGTCCCTGCCGCCAGATGAGCGTGGGTGCCCCACCACCGGATCGCTCGTCGGAAGGTCTCGTTGAGAGGGATGCTGTCCTCCAAACTGCCCGTTGCTTGGATCCAGCAGGCGTCGAGGAACATCTGTAGAGGGCGCATCCGAAGCCTGCACAGGCGCACAAGATATATGCAAGAGGACATCATCCCAAGGAGGGACTTGATGGACCTCACCCTGGCCACGTCTGTGGCCAGCAGACACTGCACCTTGCCCAGGATGGCCTTTGTCCTTTCCTCTGACGGTGAGGCCAGACGCGCCACTGTGTCGAGTTTGGCTCCCAGAAACAGTGCGACTTGCGAGGGGACCAGGTGGGATTTCGGGAAGTTGATGGAGAACCCCAGGTCCGTGAGCAGGTGGACGGTCTTCGCTGTGTGTTCTTCGGCGAGGTCCCTTCTCCCTGCACGGATGAGCCAATTGTCCAGGTAGGGGTAGACGTGGATCCCCTGCAGGCGCAGCTGCGCCGGCACTGGTGCGAGGCACTTGGTGAAAACCCTGGGTGCCGACTTCAATCCGAACGGAAGGGCCTTGAACTTGAAGTGCCGTCCTTGGACCACGAACCTGAGGAACTTTCAGTGTCCTTTTAGAATGGGGATGTGGAAGTATGCATCCTCCAAATCCAACGACGACAGGAAATCGCCCTCCTCCATCTGTCCCAGCACGTGCTGGAGGGTGACCATCCGGAACTTCTGTGCCTTGATGTACTTGTTCAGTCGTCGCAGGTCCAGGATGGGCCGCCATCCTCCTATCTTCTTTTTCACGAGGAAGTACCTCGAGTATACTCCGGAGCCCCGGAGCCTCTTCGGGACGAGCTCGATGGCACCTTTCTTGAGCATCGCCCTTACCTCCAGTAGTAGTTGAGGGACATGGTTTTCCTTCCTGGCCATGGGAGGAATGCGGGGGCACTTTTTTAGAAACTCGAGGGTGTGCCCCTGGGCCAGGGCGTCCAGCACCCAACGGTCGGTGGAGATGGACCCCCACACGCTGACTAACTTCGCCAGCCGGCCTCCCACCGGGGTGGTTCGGTGGGGGCCCGACGCCACGGTCGGTTCAGTCTTGCTTGGAGGACGCCTTGCCGCCTTGGTCTCCCTGGCGACGACGGCGGGATCCATCCGACTTGCCTCGTCCCCTATAGGCTTCTGCGACCAGGAGCGGGCCACCGGCGGTACGTAGAGGAGCCACTGCCGAATCCCTTGGAGGCACCTTGCTTGCCTCCGGAGTTCCGAAAGGACAGCTGTCGTTGCTGGAGAACTCCTACGGCCCGAGCCGTCTCAGTGTCCGCCTTGATGGCTTGGAGGGACTCATCCACTGTTTTCCCAAACAGGTTGTTCCCGTCGAAGGGCATGTCCAACACCTTGGTTTGTACGTCCTGGCGGAAATCCGTCGCCTTGAGCCACCCTCGCCGTCTAAGGCCAACGCTGTTGCCTAGCTGGCGGAAATCGGTGTCGGCAATGTCCGTTGCCACCGTTATGGCGTGGTCCGACGCCACCTCACCTTTCTGCAAGATCTCCAGGGCCTCCGCCCTCTTGTCGTACGGTAGGAAGTCCAACAGGGGGCGATCTTGTACCACAATTCCCTGTCGTAGCAGGCCACGATTGCAAGGGTGTTGGTCACCTTAATCGTAGTTGCCGCCGACGAGATAACTCGTCGTCCCATCGCATCCAGCTTCTTTCCTTCGCCGTCCGGCGGGGAAGTTGAGGCCGATGCCCCCCCCCGCTTTCTTCTTGCCCGCAGATGAGACGACCGAATCAGGAGTCGGTTGCACCCTAAGGCACAGGGGGGTTGCGTCGGGGACCCGGTACTTCTTCTCGTACTGATCACTCTTAGCAGGCGTCGTAGACGGGTTCTTGAGAAGGGCGAGTCCCTCGTCCCAGATGTCATCCAGCAGAGGCACGGCGAGGACAGTCTTCCTCTTGGCCTCGTGCCGTTGGTAAAGGAACCCCTCCTTCTTCTCTTTGGGGCAGAGCTGGATAAGCTCGGATGCCCTGGCAATCATAGCGTGGAAGGAACCAATCTCGTCTGGCGGGGAGGCCCGAGTCGGAGGCGATGGGAGATCCATCCCGTCGTCACCGCCGTCATCATCCGTGCCCGTCGTGGCCGTGTCCATTCCCGTGTCATCCCCAGGGACGGGGGACGGGGGCAAAGGTTGAGCAGGCCGAGAGGGCTGAAAAGGTGGGGCTGGATGGGTCTGTCTCCTCTTGCTTGGGAGACTTCCCGACGGGCCTGGTACTGACTCCTCCGTTGGGCCTGGCTCCGGCTCCTCAGTCGGTGGTAGGGGCAATCTCGTCCTCATCTCCGTACATAAGGATTGTATTGCCAACAAAATGGCCGCCGAGTTGTCCTGCGGCTCTGGAAGCGACGGGCACGACGGTTGACTTGGAACCTCGCCGGCGCCGCCCTCGCTCTCGTCGTCCTCTTCGTCGGGATCCTTCCTGTGGGACCAGGCCTCCTCAATGTCCTCGTCGAGGCCCTCCAAGACTTCAACCAACTCCTCCTTGGCGGCTGTGTTCGTATCCACGATGGCCACTGCCCCCCCCCCTCTTTTTCCGTCGGGGTCTTCAAGGGGGTCTTCTCAATGGGCCTGAAAGAGGCTTCCCTGCGCAGTGGCAGGGAAACTCTGGGCCCCGAAGTCACCTTCAATGATGTAGCCTCCACAGGCTGCATCAGGGCCGCCGTGACTTCCTCGATAGAGGCCTTAGCTGGGTGAATCAAGGCCTTCACCACCTTCTGTGGGCATGTGGCCTTCACCTTGGGGGGAGGGTCACCGCCTCCCTCCCCCTCGGCTGGATCCTTCGAGCCCGACCGGGGCCTCTCCAGAAGCTTCGCCGGGTTCTCGGCTTTCCTCTTCCCCGAGCCAGAGTGTTGGCTTGTGGTTGATGGCGCCGGAGAGGATGCGCCCTGCCTGGCAGCCGAGGAGCCCAACCGTTCGGCGCTCCCGGTGCCCACAGACTCGCGGTGCTTTGACTTCTATTGGGCCCCCGTCGCTGGGGCGCCCTCACAGGACTTAGAAGACCGCTCAGACTTCTTCTCACCTGACGGGCTCTTCCCTTCCAGCTAGTTGGAGAGGCGAAGATGACGATCCTTCATGGTCCGCTACGACATGTTCCCGCAAAACGCACAGTCCTTCTCCACGTGCGTTTTGTCCTCATGAAGGCAGTATAGGCATTTTAAATGCTCGTCCTCCTTGAACACATTCTGTAGCTGGCATCCAGGACAAGTTTTCCGGGCGTCGAGCTTCCTTTCTCCTGGGCCATGTCCGGGTAGGCCTCAAACTTCTGTACTCCTCCAAGAAGCGTAACTCGACGAGAACCTCACCCTTGAGGGGTGTAGAAAATCCGAAACGAGTCCCCGTTGATCGGATGGAGAAACGGTGGAGCTTGAGGCTCTGTTTGACCGTAAAATGAGAAAATCTCTTTGAAAAAAGCACGAAAACGCAGCAAGCTCGAGAGCTAAAACACGAGGACTCCCAACACTTGAACGTGCGGTAAAAATCTGAGGATGGCTGCCAGGGGAGGCGCTTAGGGAGAGGACAGTCATTGGCTGTGGGCAGTATGACCCAGAGATCAGTGATTGGTTACTACTAAGAAAGACAGATCAGAAACTAAACGGATACTGATATTTTTCTTTACCGAGGATTCCCAGCCTGACGACGGGGAATATTCATGAGCATGTGAATCCATGACAGACCCCATGCTGGAGAAGAAGTGTAGTCCACTGGTCTCTGTGCTTTAGTCATTTCATTCATCTGGTCCGAGAGGGACCTTAGAGTATGTGCTACTGCTTGAGCAGTCATTTTCAGTCCATGACCATGATTGGTCACTTCAACCTAAGTATTTGTTACAGTTTTAGGTCTAAAAACCTCTTCGTACCATTGGAGCTTAAGCCAGTTATGATCACTTCTTGACGAGGTCAAAACTTCGAGAGACTTTATATTTATGGTGACGTTTTGTGAAATGAATATGTTGACACGCCTCTTTTCCATGTAGGGTGCCTCTTCAGATTTCTTTCATAACATCCATTTGTTACGTGTAGGTCACGGCTTAGCATCAACTCAAGCCATAAATTAATCTTTTCTGTGAACCCAAAATTGTGTTCCAGATTATCAACTTCCTGCAGAGGTTTCATTGAAGGGTAGGTAGCATTAAAGTCTCCACATAGAATAATAGTGGAATTACTCCAGGTATAAATGGATGGATCAATGGCTTTAGCTAGATGGACCCGCAATTCTTTTGGGATGACATCCATAACATTACAATAGATATTGATTAGGATGAGATGAGCCAACATATTCGCTGTTTTTCGGGACAAATATGTAACCCTTCTCAAGACTGAGTATTGGAGAAAAGGGCTGATCGTGACATGTTGGATTATTTCATAATTTAGTTTATTGTTAACTAAGGTTAACAGACCGGCACACGGTCTTCCTGTGGTACACTGGATGGCCGGATTAAGGAGTGATGTAAAGCCATCCAGGGACGTCTCCACCAATAGCCATGTTTCCTGAAAACAAATAAAAATCCAGGTCGTCCCAAGGGACTGCTCCCTCCTTCAGTAAGTGCATAAACCCTTTTGTGTTCCATGATAACAGTTATCAAGTTGAACAGGCAGTTTCTTCTTGGTGGATGTTATTGCTTTTGGTTTGGTGCTAATAGTGTCGGCAACCAAGCCCATGACAATTCATCCATGCACATCTTTAAGGAGTGGATTTGTTACAGTGATCTCTTAGTCTGAGATGGACCAGATTCGTTATCAAAAGATAACAGTTAATTCTTGCTGTAGAATTTTAGTTGAAGACTCCTCAGTCGGCGTTTGCGAAAAATTCGAGAGAGTTTGCGGGGCTGTGCCTTGGCTTGCAGGGATATTGCTGACTTCTTATCACAGATAGCTGGTGGGAGATGGACTGTCTTGGAATTTCTTCCTCCTTTTTTTAAATATATTTCAGGCTTCTCTGAGAGGTCCATTAAATCAAATGCCATGGTTCGAAAACTTGACGTGGCAGTCAGAAGTAGATTATTTACTATAAGGGAGTTCAAATGTAGATATACCAATCCCGACCTCTTCTCTCTTTGGAACTCAACCAAGGTGAAGTCTTTGGTGGCAATTTGTCTCAGGCGAGGAATATGACGACAGTTTTACCACATTAGGTCTGTTTAAGATGAGATGGTCTTGCTCCTTCCCCACTCTTTCCAGTCTCAAGGAACGAGAGTAATCTATTGTAACATATAAATCAGTAACAGGGATTTTTGGTTTCAAATTTGTGTGAGAAGATTTACATCTAGGATTGGCTGATGCTCTGGGCTCAGTTGTTTGTCGAGTTAATTTACTTCATGCTCTCCTCAAGGTGGTGCCTGTAGGGAAGGGTTAATTAATCTCTCGTTCCATACCATCGTTGGTTGCCGAAGGCGGGGACGTCTGACCCGAAATGCCACCATACTAGATCTTTTTTCTTTAAGCAGTGGTCTTTGATGGGCGTTTTTAGATTCTTGAGCACTGGCACGAGCAATCAGGCGGTCACTCTTTTCCGCCAAAGTTAAAAAAAGGCTGCTCCTCTTCCAAATTGGCAGTGTAGTCTGCCCATTTATCTTCTACTTCATTTAGATGAAGTTGTATAGAAGCAATTGCAAGCCCGTTCTCCTTCTGTTGATTTTCAGATTGAGATCGCATGACATTCTCGCTCAATTCAATTGAGTAGACTGAGATCGAGAAGAGAGTTGAGCTCTTCCTGCATTGTCGTTTCTTCATCTAGCACTTGTAATTTCTTTTTCTGGATTGTTTTCTTTACCCAGTTTTATTGGTTTTCTCCTGATTTTTACTAGTTTTTGCAGGTAGTGAGAGTTTCTTTAAAAAAGGTGCGTGAATTGTTACCATGTGAACGTAGGGTGGTTTTCCGCACCACAGATTGTAACATTTTCGTTTTTGATCCAATGAGCGGGTATGTTTTAACTCCCACCCCTTTCTCGTTACTAGGTCGCTTCCGGCGAGTATTGACTGTCTTTTTAGGTTTTTCTGGGTCTTGCCCCATAGAATTTGTGCCACCTAATATTAATTTTGAGGAATCCATGAGTTGGTCGGGGGCCATGATATTCAAAACATCTTTAGTAAAGTTAGATAGGATACGGCCTTCTTGTAAGCCTCTGAATCCAGTTGCATCAGTCACCACAATGTTGGGGTCTTGGCTATGAGCTTCAGTAGTATATAGGTGGACATTGAGGAAAAAGAGGCCTTGTGCATTGAATCACTTAGAGAAAATGTACTATTCCTTCTCACTTTGTTATAGTGGTGCCGGTTGGCTGTGGGGTTCCGCCTTTCCTCTTGAGATTCTGCTGAGGAAGATGGTATGTGAACAGAAAACGATTGCCTTTCGTGTATTGACTTACTTTTGGTCTCAACCATTCTTGTATTATCTGGATCGCTGAAGTGAGGGCTCGTGAGCTCTATGTCATGGGGTCGCTCAGCTATCATTCTCCTCACCGGATCTGATCAGTTGTTAATAGATACTTCTTGGTCCGGAATAGTACCAGAGTTATTGAATCGTGGGTTTGTACTAGAAGTGGTCACCTACTCATATTGCCTATCCGATATGAGAGAGTCAGATGACAGTCTTGGTCGTTTGTTCATTGGTCTGTTGATTTTCAAAGGGTCCTTTATTGAGGGGTCACTGTTCATCAGGACCATGGGGGACACTTCATGCGGTTGACGTATTTCTACAACCCCTGTGCCTTCAAGCAGTTCCACATCAGTTAAGTCCATTAAGCAGCATTCAGATAGAAGGTCCGCAGATGGCCTTTTAGCCGGAAGACTGCTCATCGGTGGCAGTAGTAGGTCAGTAGCTGGTTTAGGTAGTGGGAGGCCAAACCTGCTGGTTTTAGGGCATAGAAGGAGGGTTTTTTCCTTTATCGGGCCTGACCATTTCCATTTTAATCGCGACATAAGTATTTGCAGAGGTTCCAAGATCGATAAGGAGCCATCCGATATAGTACTTTGATTTTTTGTTGTTCGAGTCTAATGAAAACAGAGCCACTTCCATTGGGTGGCAAATTCTTTGTTCCTGGCCAGAATCCTCCTCTGAGTTTGCCGAATTCAAAGGAGTGGCAGACTCGTTGAAACAATCATTAGGCGCACTGGCCTTCGATTTTATTTTTTCACTATTCAGTTTAACTAGTGTAGTTGTAAAGGGAAGTTGTCATGCACAACAAATCAGTTACACAACCACGCACCACATTGCCTGACACCCCGACACACACTGCTAGACTCCCCCGGGTCACAGTCCGCCTCTCAAGTCATCACTTTGCCTATGGTGCGAGGGAGTCGTCATCACCGGTGGTTTCAGGCCATGCGCAGAGGCCGGCCCAGTTTGTTGCCTCGTTTTCATTGGCAACTCCCGTGGAGACTGCGTTCGGGCTTGAGCACCCGATCGCGGTTACTTCCTGGTTTCGCGACGGTTTCCCGATCACATGTTCAAGTTTCCGCTCACGTGACTGGGAGTCGGCGCACGTAAAAGCCGGGAAGTTCGAGTTGCTCACCGCTTCTCAGCTGTTTCACAACTCTGTTTGGCGCTTTCAGGATTTACGTCGTTTGCTGCATCGGATTTTGGACTCAGGCTTACGAACCACGGATTGGCTTTCTTGCTCCACGGATACTGTCACTCTGAACTCTGTACGGATAGTGGTACTCTGGACTCTTTTGCTACGCTCAACGGATTGCTTTTGGATTTTTCCCTTCTGGCTTCTGATCTTCCGACCATAGACTTCGTGATCAGTTTCAAGTTCCCTTCGGCTACGGAAGGGCTACAGGCATCAGCCGGTACCTACCATCTGGGACACGGCTGTCCGGATCTTTGACGCTCCCTCGCATTTGACCCTAGGCACCCTAGTTCCACCCGCTAGATTTAGGTAAGAAAGTTTTGCACACTCTTTCATATCAAAGTACTGTGTTTGCCTGTGCTAAACCTAACTTCCTTTTAACAGCCTCTGGGATCCTCAGCGTCATCAGATCCAGCGAATCATCAAACCACCTGTGGCCTCAAAGCTTGCACAGGGAGTTCCTTTACTCTCTCCCTGTGGGTGATTTGTGGACAGAGGCCCCTTTACTCTTCACTACACGGCAAGTCAGGACAGACTGTGAAGCCGTTGAGTTGAGTATGGAGCCTGCAGCTGAGGATCCCGTGGCTGCATTGGTACAGGCACTCACATTGCTAAGGGCGGATATGGATGCAGCCACTGCTGCGATACACCAGAGGCTAGATTTGATCCAAAGTACACAACACCCTCTGCCCGCCGATGCTGAGTTCGGAGAGGCCGCTGCCGCGGCACAAACCCCAACTGTTCAGCCTACTGTTCCTCAGCCTCCTATTGCCCCTACAGCACCTCAGTTGCCAGTACTCATGCCCACGTCCTTTCCCTTGGCCGCTCCAGAGAGGTTCCACGGTGACCCTAGAAAGTTTCGCACCTTTATAAACCAGTGCAAACTACACTTCCTTTGCTGGCCTCAGGCTTTCCCCCGACGCCACCACAAAAACGGCGTTCACTTTGTCTCATTTGGCCGGTAGCATGGGCTAACCCTTTGTTGGAAAATGATAACCCTGTTCTATACGACTTTGAGCTGCTCATCACGGAAATGTCTCGTGTGTTCGATACACGTCACAAGGCCCAGTCCCGGGATCTCGAGCTGTTAGATCTGACTCAAGGAAAGGGATCCCTCATAGAATACATTGCTCGTTTCAAACAGCTAGCCCTGAAGCTTCCTGGCCTGAACAAAAAAAGGCAGTTGTCTTCTATAGAGGGCTCAACAACCCCATGAAAGACGCCATGGCTGTCGTCCCTTCCTTGCCCACGACCCACACAGATTTAGTGGACCTCGCGTTACAAATCGACGCAAGGCGTTCCGAACGTCGGTTTGAAACAGGAGTTCCCAATACCAATTTGCCTTCCTCTTCCCCTGATACAGGCGTCGAGCCCATGCAGATAGGTGGTATTCGCAGCCCCATCACACAAGTAGAGAGAGACAGCAGAAGAACTGACCATGCTTGTTTCTATTGCGGCCTGAATGGCCATTTTGTAAAGTCATGTCCTAGACGCCCTAAGCTCAAGAATCCGGTTTTGCGGAATGCTCAACCCTAGATCCGGGGGCCGGCTCGAACAATACTTCCATTACCCCGGACAGGTACCCCAATTTTGGCAGGATTAGGCCAGTGTTAGTGCAAGCCACGTTAAAACCGACACCCGATATTGTTCACACTGTCTCGATTTACTTAGACTCATACGCCACGGGCAACTATATTGACATTAAACTGGCTGGGTCCTTAAATTTACCTCTGATTACCAAGGAACGTCCAGAGCCGGTACAGGCGGTGGATGGCACAGCACTGATTTCAGACCCAATCAAGCAACAGACTGCCCCGGTCACCCTAACTATCCAGAACACGCATCAGGAAGTTATCTCATTCGACCTGATTACAATGCCACAGTTTGGGATCATATTGGGTCGCCCTTGGTTGCATCAACACAACCCTTTGATTGACTGGAAGTCTGGGCAGGTTCATTTGGAATCTGAAACCTGTCAGAACTTTTGTCTCACCGCACCTGAAGACACAATCACCCCCACGAGCCCTAGGGTCCATAGCGCAACTCACACTACATGAAGACGCTCCTATGGCCATGGAGCCTCATGTGGTGGGGGCTGTTGCCACTGGTTTTCCTACAGAATACGGGGATTTCCATGAGGTCTTTGATAAGGGTTCCTCGACTGCCCCATCGACTTGCTTCCTGACTCTGTGATTCCCTCAGGTCGCATCTATTCCTTGTCTCCCTCGGAAGAACAAGCATTAAAAGGAGTACATACAGGTAGCCTTGAAGGTCGGTCATATACGTCCCTCCACCTCACCGGCGGCTAGCCCTATTTTCTTTGTCCCCAAAAAGGAGGGCGATCTGCGTCCTTGTGTGGACTACCGCTGACTAAATTCTATTACCATCAAGAATCGATACCCGATTCCTTTGATTACCCCATTATTGGACAGGTTAAGCCATGCCACCATCTTCACAAAACTTGACCTCCATGGGGCCTATAACCTGGTCAGAATCCGTTCCGGAGACGAGTGGAAGACAGCCTTCTGTACTCGCTACGGATTGTTTGAATATGTGGTCATGCCCTTCGGGCTTTGTAACGCCCCTGCTACCGTCCAACGTTTCATGAATGAGATCTTTCACGACTTGTTGGATGTGTGTGTAGCAGTATACCTGGATGACATCTTGATATACTCACAGAACATGAAGGACCACATATCACATGTCCGCAAGGTACTGTCCCGTCTCCGCCGACACTCACTCTATGCCAGACCTAAGAAATGTCAGTTCCACACGGAAAGTGTGGAATTTCTGGGTTTCCATATCACCCCTCGGGGTCTGGCAATGAACCAGTCCAAGGTCCTTGCGGTTTTGGACTGGCCGAAGCCCTGTAACATTAAGGCCCTGCAATCATTCCTGGGGTTCTCGAATTTCTACAGGCGCTTCATCCAGGATTTCTCATCCCTTGTAGCTCCCCTTACTGCCCTGACCAGTCCCAAGTCACCTTTTGTCTGGTTGGATAAACACCAAGCTGCTTTTGACGCCCTGAAATTAGCATTTACCACGGCCCCCGTCCTGAAGCACCCTGACCCAGAACTCCCGTTCATAGTGGAGGCTGATGCTTCCTCCTTCGCCCTTGGTGCGGTCTTGTCCCAACGCTGTCCTTCTTCGGGTCAGTTACACCCGGTTGCGTTTCATTCTCGGAAGTTCTCTGCTACGGAGTTGCACTACACCGTCACGGAGAAGGAGCTGTTGGCCATCAAGGATGCCTTCCAGTTCTGGCGGCATCATCTGTTGGGGGCAAGGCACGCTGTCACTGTGTTCACCGACCACCGTAACCTCCAGGATTTGGCCTCGCTAAAGTGTATTAACAGTCGGCAGGTGCGGTGGTACTTGTTCTTCGCGGCCTTTGACTTCCAGATCAAACATCGGTCCGGTCTGTCCCATGGGAAGGCGGACGCGTTGTCTCGCTCTCCGGGTGGGGTGTCCTTGCCTGTTTTCCCGGAAAATCTGTTAGACCAGCATGTCATTTGTATTTGCACACCTCCTCTGCCTTTGTTGGATTCCATTCGCAAATGGGTTTCACTACATTCTGATCAGGTTACCGAGTGAGATCCGGTGTTTCATGACGGGCTACCGTATATCCAAAACAGATTGTGGTTACCAACGACCGACGCTCGCAATCTTGCTTTGGAATGGTCCCACGATAGCGCCATCAATGGCCATCCCGGACAAAGACGCACGTTGGACCTCCTCAGAGGTTGGTGTTGGTGGCTCTCCATGAAACACGACGTAGAAGGATACGTTAACACCTGTGCAATATGCGCCCAGTGTAAGCACCGCAGAGGGCGTCCGGTGGGGCTCCTGCTTCCTTTACCCATACCGCCCCAGGCCCTGGCACATGGTATCCATGGATTTTGTAACAGACCTACCCCGAACCAAGGGATTCGATACCATTTGGGTGGTAGTCGACTCTTTTTCCAAAATGGCTAGTTTTATTCCCTGTTCCGGCATCCCTTCAGCCCCGCCCTTGGCTGATCTTTTCTTTAAATCGGTCTTTTGCCTATTTGGGTTCCCCACAGTTATCTCAGATAGGGGTCCCCAGTTCACTTCCCGTTTCTGGCGAGCACTCACGGTCCTCCTAGGTATCGATTCCCGTTTTTCTTCCGCATATCATCCGGAGACGGACGGCCAGACAGAGGGTGAACCAAGCCATGGAGCAGTATTTGCGTTGTCTAGTGTTGCAACACCAGCAGTCCTGGCTGGATTTGCTACACCTCGCTGAGTTCTCCTACAACAACGCCACGCATTCCTCCACTGGCTCTTCTCCCTTTTATGTTTTGTATGGTCAACACCCTCGCACCTTGCCTATCCCAGACCTTGCACCTTCTGCTGCTGCTGCCTGTGCCCGCGACTTGTCGGCCGTTCAGGCTCGAACCCTTACTCACCTTCGGAAGGCCCAGGAGTCTACGAAGGCTGCAGTGGATCGGAGGACGACAGTGGCACCTTCCTATGTTGTGGGGGACAGGGTTTGGCTCTCTTCTCGCCATCTCAGGCTTCCTGGTTGTCGCAAATTACTCCCTCGATTGTGGGCCCTTATAGGATTTCCGCTGTGATCAACCCTGTGGCCTATCGCCTCTCGGTCCCTGCCTCCTGGCGCATACACCCTGTTTTCCACACCTCTTTGTTGAAACCTTGCCCGGCCCCTACCCGTCTCTGGTCTACGCCTGTTCCTGTTTCAGTACCTTGTGGACTGGGCGGGTTTTGGCCCGAGGAGCGTTGTTGGGTCCCCACGTGTGATGTCCATGCCCCGAAGCTTGTTTCACGTTTTCACCGGGATCATCCTTCTTGCCCACGTGGTTGTGGGCCTTTGAGGGGGGGCTCTGTCATGCACAACAAATCAGTTACACAACCACGCACCACATTGCCCGACACCCCGACACACTGCTAGACTCCCCAGGTCACAGTCTGCCTCCCAAGTCATCAGTTCACCCATGGTGCGAGGGAGTCGTCATCACCGGCGGTTTCGGGCCGTGTGCAGAGGCCGGCCCGGTTTGTTGCCTCGTTTTCACTGGCAACTCCCGTGGAGACTGCGTTCGGGCTTCAGCACCCGATCGCGGTTACTTCCTGGTTTCGCGACGGTTTCCCGATCACGTGTTCAAGTTTCCGCTCACGTGACTGGGAGCCGGCGCACGTAAAAGCCAGAAAGTTCGAGTTGCTCACCGCTTCACAACTCTGTTTGGCGCTTTCAGGATTTACGTCGTTTGCTGCATCGGATTTTGGACTCAGGCTTACGAACCACGGATTGGCTTTCTTGCTCCACGGATACTGTCACTCGGGACTCTGTACGGATATTGGTACTCTGGAATCTTTTGCTATGCTCAAAGGATTGCTTTTGGATTTTTCCCTTCTGGCTTTTGATCTTCCGACCATAGACTTCGTGATCAGTTTCAAGTTCCCTTCGGCTACGGAAGGGCTACAGGCATCAGCCGCTACCTACCATCTGTGACACGGCTGTCCGGATCTTTGACGCTCCCTCGCATGTGACCCTAGGCACCCTAGTTCCATCCCGGTAGATTTAGGTAAGAAAGTTTTGCACATATCAAAGTACTGTGTTTGCCTGTGCTAACCCTAACTTCCTTTTAACAGCCTCTGGGATCCTCGGCGTCATCAGATCCAGCGAATCATCAAACCACCTGTGGCCTCAAAGCTCGCACAGGTTGTTCCTTTACTCTCTCCCTGTGGGTGATTTGTGGACAGAGGCCCCTTTACTCTTCACTACGCGGCAAGTCAGGACAGAAGTAAAAAGAGACAAGGACGACTGTTCTAAGGAGGGGGCAAGAAGGCATGTTGGACTGGCCAGCCCCGCTTCTAGAATATAGCTAGGTTCCAAGTCTGGGGGCAGCTATTCATGCCGGACGGAGACTAGGAGGCTGGTGTTTCCCTCCCACCCAGATAAACATGGACTACATAACAGGTCGATGAATAAAATGCGATTGCATTAATGGAGTTGTGTTTCGTGTGGAATGCTACCATCGCGGAATTCGGGAACACCACACCAGTAAAAAGACGACAGGGATTGTGCAGAGGCCATTTTTCGCATGGTGGCATTGGACTCGAGCTGCGGTGACCGATAGGCTGCTGTGTTCATTTTGTCTCCACCCCAGATAACTACAGCTCCGCATATGTTACCGATTCAGAATCCGGAGAGTACTAGTAGAAGCAATCGGAGCTTCACATAATACGGTGAAGATGGAGTCCGTTAACAAATAAAGGAAGGAAGTGGAAAGGAAGCTATAATTATTGCTGCTATTTGCACAGAAAAGACAGTTACTCCCGTGATGAATTTCCTAGAATGTTAATATAATACTAGACACGGAGGAATGAAACATGTTGGGGTTTTGTTTGTGTAGTCAAAAGAGTACGAATGGGAGAGAATGAGTTTTAAATGATGTGTGCAAATCTTTACGTAATATTGCACAGCACGTAGCACTTTATCAACCATAGACGTGTTTAAATATTGTGACTGTCTTTTGATGTGTTTTTTGTGTCTTATCTGAATTGATAGGAATAAAATATGTTTAACTGCGGCAGTCATTGGTTGTAAAATGGAAGTTTGTACATGATGGACATTTGATTTAGTTATATTAGAATCCATTGGGACTAGTGACCCGTACCCTCTTGAAATGAAATAGACACACACAATTTTAGTATAGGTTAACAATCTCTTGAGGGGCTGCGTGTTGGGCTGGTTTCGCTTTGCCCTCTTGCCTCTCCCTTTGTTTTGATGTACCCAACCAACTTCCATCACCCACCCCACCCACTCTCTCCAAAATCCCACCCACTCCTACCCACCCTACCCCCCGATCCCCACCTACCCAATCCCAACTCTCTCTGCCCCCACCCCCCTCTGCCCCAACCACAATACCCCATAGGAGGAACTCGAATAACAATGATAATTGCAACGGTTCAATTTTATTGGAACGTATAAGAACCCTTGTTGTAAAAGAAGCAGATGTTTCAATCTAACATTATGCTTAATTTAAGGATCAAATAGACAGATGTGAAGTTCATCTCAGAGAGAACTGGAAAGAGCAGGTCTACTCCGAGAGAACTGGAAAGAGCATGCCTAAAGGTGTTTGTTTTGCTAAAATGTAAAAAAAATTGCAAATAAATAAATGTACCCCAACCACAATACCCCCATCCTACCCCACCAACCCTACCACAACTCTCTACAAAACCCCACTCTCTATACCCCAGCCATCTAACCCCACCCACCCTACCCCCATTCTCTATAACCCCACTCTCGCTAACCCCACCCTACCATCTTACCCCCACTCTTTCTACTCCCAACCACCCTACCCCCCCACTATCTTGGTCACCCACCCACCCACCCGAACCCCACTCACTCTTACACCACCCACCGTACCCCCACTCTGTACCCACACCCACCCTACCCCACTCTCTCTACCCCATCCACCCATCCTAACCCACTCTCTACCCCCACCCACCACCCTACCCCCACTCTCTCGACCAAGTCCCCGCAAGGCTGCTTTGTTCATGTTTTATGTCCCTCAACCAACTTCCTTCACCCGTCCCACCCCACCCCTCTCTCTCTCTCTCTCTCTCTAACCACAACGACTCCCACCCACCCTACCCCCTGCCTTTCTACCCCAACCTACCGAATCCCCACTCTCTCTACCCCCTCCAACCCTACCCCCCCAACTCTCTGTATCCCAACCAAAACCCCCCACCCTACCACTCTACCCGCACCCTCTCTGCCCCCTCCAAACCTATCCCCACTCTCTCGACCCCAGCCACCCATCCTAACCCCAATCTCTCTACCCCAGCCACCCACCCTACCCCTACTCGCTCTACCCCTCGCCACCCGTCCTACCCACACTCTCTAACCCCATAACCCCACTCCATCTACCGCCACCCTACCACCACTCTACCCCCATTCTACCCCCACTCATCAGCAACAGGCTCTGAGGGCAGCCCCCCCCCCCCCCCGCTGCACCTTGGTCCGCTTCAGGAGCAGCACACCCATCGAGAGAATCATCTGCATATCTTTACCAACCCTTGTGGGTAAGCGTGACCTCCCCCAGCACCTCGATTCAGAATTAATGCCTGCGTCTACCTGCGTGTTATTCGCCAAGCCGTGATCCTCATCTTCTATAGAGGCTGGCAACACACGCACGAGGAGGCCGTCTAAAATGGTGGTGATAGTCTTTGTGTTGTTGTTTACTCGTTGCTAAGCAATATGAGCTGCCGCAGATATGCTGGTACCTATTGAACTCACCTACTTCTGTGAATCGTCCCCGGAAAGCGAGAGCCGGCCATCTCCTAAGGGCTATTACATAAGGGTCCTAACCTGTCTGTGCCTGAACCACTTCATCAGCAACAGCCTCAGAGGGCAGGAGCCCCCCCCCCCCCCCCCTGCTGCACCTGCGTCTGCTTCAGGAGAAGCGCGCTCATCGAGAGAATCAGCCGCGCCTTTACCAAGCCGTGTGGGTAAGCGTGACCTTCCCCAGCTTTGTGATTCAGAAATGGATGCTTGCATCTACCAGAGTGTTATTTGCCAATCCGTGATCCTCATTTTCTATAGAAGCCGGCAACACACGCACAAGGAGTCAGTCTAAAATGGCAGTGATGGTCTTTGTGTTGTTGTTTACTCATTGCTAAGTAACATGATAGACTGATACCCATTGAACTCACCTACTTCCCTGAATCGTCTCAGGAAGGCGAAAGCCGGCCAACTCCTAAGGGCCACTACATAAGGGTCCTAACCTGTCTGACTGTCCGGCCCGACCCGAGGATGCAGGACGCATCACTATGCTCTATTGTCTACTACCCTGGCCCCTGATCCGGCTGCAAGCATCTTCGTTATATGGTAAGCAAAACTGCTCAACTGTCTCCCTGCTAACATTCATTATCTACTACAACATACCTGGCCAAACGCCGCCATATCGATCCATCACCATCTGAACATACCGTGCCCGATGCCTAGAACGTCCCATGGCCTTTACGAAATGCCACTTCTTACTCTACATGTACACCTAACTTTAAAACGACCTATTTTTAACATTGTCGCAGCCACTAGGCATCTTGATTTTCTATACCCAATTGTCCTACTAACAAGCACGTCTTTCTCGCAATACCTGCAGTATGCTCATGCCTTCCTTGACCACCGATACACAACTACTGTGACACGGCTGTAACCAGACGCTCCTCGCCTAAAATATCATGTCCAGGGTGCTTTAATTATTCTGTCTTGCATCTACATGCACGATTTCCATGCGAAACTGCAATTTGTTTAAAACAGGGGCCTCGAAGCACCTTGCTTGCTGCTCTACGCCCATTCAGCTCTATACTACAATACTGCCGTATCCAGCCGATTGCCCGATTGCCTCGTTGGGCTTGTACACGCACAATTAGCCCGCAATACTGTTTTTGCCCAAGTGTGCTTGACTTACCGCGTTCTGCCTCCATTCACACAGCCAGCTTCCAAACTATATTGTCTAATGTGCTTGATTTGTCGCATTTTGCCTCCTTATACTCTCTCTGGCAAACAGCAGCAGTCCACTGAAATACCTTGCATAATCTTCTTTGCCAAACTGTCTAACTGTACTATGTTTTAACAGCTATAATGTTGCCAAATGCAATAGTTCACGTTGCTATAAAATAACCTTGCACCTAAACTAGGACAGCCTACCACCCATCCTCATGACCACCTTACATAGAGTCATGCTTACCATGGCTACTATCCTACTGCTGTTCCACACCATTGCACCAACTAATTTCTTACCCATCCTCGAACCACATATCTCACAAAGCCTTCACCAGTGTCCCTCGCAATATTAATACTTGCACTTTCAGCCCTTCAGAATGGATCCTACACTTTGCCTCACCACCTACACCACTGGTACCCTAAACAGCAAGCCCGACACCAGACCCAATAGTCACTGTCCCCGAACAAAATCACTTCCACAGTGCCTACCACCGCACCAGCAGAGTCCACTGAGCCCAATGTTAACCTTAGTCCACTGCCACCCTCATCCCAGCTTCAGGAAGCTTCACTCTCAGCCTCTCCTGCCATCAAAGGAGCTCTCACCAATGCACGGTCATTGGTAGCTCATGCACTCAACATTTCTGATCTTATCACAACTAACCGCATAGACCTCTTAGCCATCACCGAAACCTGGTTGCACCAGGCAGCAGGCCCTGCCCTCTCACTAGCACTCCCTGAGGGCTACACCATCATCAGGTCGGACAGAGACATTGGAAAAGGAGGGGGAGTTGCTTTTATGGCCAAAACTCACCTTGGCCTTAGAGCCATCGCCCATGTCGGCCTCCCCTCTGCGGAACTACTGTCAGTTAAACTACCTCTCAGCAACCCGTATGATCCTACTTCATCTAATTTACCGACCTCCGGGTCTTATCTCTTCCTTAGAGGAAGACATCACAGACCTTCTAACGCATAATACCAAACCAGTCTCCCAAATTATCCTGCTGGGAGACTTCAATCTAGGCCTCCACGATTCCAACGACACCAACGCTATCGCTATGAAAAATTCTATTTCCCAGCTTGGCTTCAAGCATCATATCCTTGGGCCTATGCATAACAACGGCACAACACTAGATTGGTTGGTAGATATCAACTGTACAACCACAATCCTCCAGAATGAGCCTACTGCATGGTCAGACCATCACTGCATCTCCTTTTCCATTCAGGAAAATGTGATCCCTAATCATACTTCCACCATTGCCCCACAAACCCTATCTAGAAACAACTGGAACATAACACTACAGAACCTAGCACCATTGATCCATGATCCATGATATCCTGGACCCACCCAACTACGACGTCCTAGACCCATCCAAGTTGGTTGACCTGTACAATGGCACCTTAGAACTAGCCATAAACAACATTGCCCCTATTAAACTAAGAAAAGCTAAACCGGCAGCCCATCTCAATAAATTGTTCACGACCGAGCTAAAAACTCTCTAATGCCAAAAGAGTTGCTGAAGCCATTTGGAGAAACTCGTCTACCATTCCTAACAAGGCAGTGTTTGCACCGGCTGCTTCCATAAATTGGCCATCCTCAACACAAAAAAAGAAACCTACAACAGAATACTTAATGTAAAATCTGGCACCAAGGAGCTCTTCAGCATCCGGAGGGAACTGGAGACCCCAGCTGCACCAACAGAAGCCTGCGTCAAGGATGCGGAATGCGGATTGGTGTGCTAAAATACAAAAGGCGCTATCTGACAAATTAACAATGCTACAAACCAAAATAGGGACCAAAAAGACTAGCGGGCCAATAGCTCTCACATCAACTCCCATCTGGATGCCCCCTTTCCCTGCCCCCCTTTCTTCTTTTCACCAGTCACACCGAAAGAAGTGGAAAATATTATCCTAGGCCTAAAACCGTCAGGGTGCAATCTGTCTTGCCCCACTCATCAAGGAAGGAGCTAGAGACTTGGCCCCATTCATCACCGCTGTGATTAACTCCTCTTTCAACACTAGTTCGGTCGCTAAGACCCTCAAGGAGGCATGGGCCAACTTAGACCCCAACATACCGTCAAATTATTGGCCCATCACCACAGTCCCTTTCCTCCTACAAAATTCTGGATCGAGTGGCCTATATCCAAATTCAGAAGCATCTGGAGGATAACAACCTTCTAGGTCTTCGCCAATCCAGTTTCAGACCTAGATATGGAACAGAAACAGCCCTTCTGGACTTAAAAATCCAGATGGATGAAGCCAAAGGCAAATTGGCCATCCTCTTACTATTGGATCTTTCCGCAGCGTTTGATCTTGTCGAACACCAGATCCTTACAGAACACTTTACTTCAGCCGCTGCCTTCTCCACAAATGCTTCTAATTGGATACAATCTTTCATCTCAAACCGCACAACCAGAGTATTCGCACCTTCAGCTTCTGCTGAGCCAGTCCCCATCTACTGAGGTGTTCCTTAGGACTTTTGCTTCTCTCTGACGCTATATAACATCTTCACAAAGCTCCTCTTTGACCATCTTGATAACTTGGGTGTCATCTACACTAACTACGCAGATGACACCCAGGTCTTCATTACGCTCACTGGATGCTATGAAAAGGATTCCAAACTGATTAACGAAATCTACCTGGAAATTCAGGCGTGGATGGCTGCCCACAGCCTGTGTCTCGATGATAAGACGGAGCTCCTGATCATTGGATCCCAAGCACGTATAAACAGACTTGACACAATGTACACAACCTTCAACACGGATGGGAATACCATCAAAGTTGCCAAGGAGGTCAAAACCTTAGGCATCTACCTGGACTCCACCCTGTCACTTAAACAAGTGAATGCCACTGCCTCAACAACAGCCTATACTAAAACTGATTACTGCCTGCAAACCCTATTTGTCTGCCAACAGATGCATCACGTTAGACAGGGCACTAGTCTTATCAAAGTTGGACTACTGTAATACTCTCTTCCTAGGCACTTCAGACTCCAGGTCCTTCAGAATAACATCTTGAGATCAGCATTAAAAATTCCCCAATCCAACCACATCTCAACTATCAGACAGGACTCCCACTGGCTCCTAGTGCGAGACAGAATCTCACTCCGTACTCTAGTTATCACACATGTTTGTCAAATACTGCTGCTCAATAACTGACTGACAAATTCTCTAGAAATCATCCTGCCAGACCTACCAGAACCTTCTACTAGCACTGCCTCAATAGCCCAAAGTACAAACTAAAAACGGCTGGAGGATCCAGCTTCCCAGTTCTGGCCGCCAAATGCTGGTACTCTCTTCTTCTATGAGACCTGAAATGTCCTCCTGGTCTTTCAGAGCTAAAGTAAAAAACAGCTCTTTGACAAGAAATCTTAAAAGGCCTATTCCGCTGTATCCCATGCACCCTAACATCTGTCACAATGTATTACTGTATCTTTTTGGGGCCGTCAACCAATTTTTAACTGCTGGTGACAATTCTATGCTCTTATATTCATTATTATGTATGTAACTCGACAAACCTGTAACCTAAGCTTGACTCTCCTATGCTCTATCTGTATGCTTCTGTAACTCCATCATAAACTCAAGTGCCCAGTTCAATCAGGGTTAAGTGTGCTCTATAAATAATAAATTAAACTAAACTCTCTCTACCCCAGCCACACTCTACCTCAGTCACCCACCCTACCTCCAGTCTCTCTACCCCCCACCATCCACTTTACCCCCACTCCCTCTACTGGCACCCACCCTAACCCCACTCACTCTACCATCACCCAATCTCTACCCCCACCCACCCTACCCCACTCTCTCTACCCAATCCACCCCCAACCCATCACCCTACCCCACTCTATTGTCCCCTACCACCTTACCCCACTCTCTATGTCCAACACCCACCCCAATCCCCTCTCTCTACCCATACCTTCACACTCTCTCTCTGCCCCCACACACCCACCCTACCACCCACTCTCTAACACCACCCACCCTACCCCATCCACGCCAACCCACTCTCTCTACCCCACCCACCCACCACCCTACCCCCACTCTATTGTCCCCTACCCCTTTACCCCACTCAATGCCCAAACACCTGCCCAATCCCCTCTCTCTACCCATACCTCCACTCTCACCGTCCCAACCAGTCTCTCTGCCCCACACACCCACCCTACCCCACTCTCTCCACTGTACACTCACCCACTCTAACCGTTCCCACCCTAACCCCACTCCCTCTACCCCCATCCACCCTAACCCCCACTCTCTACCCCCAACCACCTCCCTAGCCCTCTCTCTCTAGTGTACCCTACCCCCTTACCCCTCAAATCCCGTCTCTCTACACATACCTCCACTCTCTGTCCCTCTACACCCACCCTACCATCCACTCTTTACTTCCTCCCAATCTACCCCCACCAACCCTACCCCAACCCCTCAAAACCTCCTCCAAACTCTAACCCCACCCACCCTAGCTCCACTCTCTCAACCCCACCTACCTTGCTCTACCCCCACCCACCTCTCTGCAACCCAAAAACCAATCCACCCCACCCCCACTCTACTCCTCCACTCTCCCTCTCTCATCCTTCCTCTCACACTCTTGCTTTATTTCTTACCCGCTCACTCTCAACCTTTCTCCCTCACATTTCCCATTGCTCATCATTGATGGCACCTTTTCTCAATCGTTTCCTTCCTTGCTCTATTCTCTTTCCTTCTCATTCTCCTGTACACCCGTGCCCATTATTGCATCCTCCTTTGAAACTTTGCAGTCTCCTCCTTGCACCCTGGTGCTTATACATGCAAAATGCAAAGAACAGCACTAAACGTCTAAATGATTTGCTTTGCCAATGCTTGTTTACAATGGCGCTAAAACATATTTAAAGTTGAAAGAAGCTCCAAACACCGATAAAGCTGTGATGACGAGCCCTCGTAGTGTGGTGTAAATCCCTCTCCAAATTCCATTCCATAGATGCCATGGCCCATCTGCTCTGGCATTGCGTTCTCGGACATGGCCTCACAAGTGTCGCATTTTTAGATTCCAGCACAATGCACAGTCCAGGGAAAGCTCTGCACTCCCATCGGAGGGTCATCGAACTGGACAGCATGCCAACACTTAATCTCTTCCCATGGGCAAAGCCTCTCTCGCGCTCGACATACCACAAGGGATTCCTTTCTCCCGCTATGTTCAGCTACCGGGTGTGCATTCTTCATACCAGCACAACCATACAGACATGATCACAACAATGAATAACCACTGCAGGAGGTGAACACGATTAACACACCAGCATGAATGTACCTCAAGCTCCTCTTCAGAAGAAGGGACTGCTTCAGTCTCAAATAACATTCTGGTATGATAAATCATACATGCTTCTCTCTCAAAAGTCCTCACGGACAATACTAAAAACAAATGTGCCTCATTACGAGTTTGGCAGTAATTCCAAAGGAATTACCGCCAAATTTGATTACAGACACCACCACTTAGTCCGGTGAAATGAGCACCAGATTTGTTGTGATATGGCAATGTTAGGCCTCATTCATGGGCGCCATTAGAGGGATTCGGAAGAATTGCTAAACGGATGAATTCCTCCAGCTTTGGCTGTAAGGCGGAGAAATCACCTCTAACACTTGGGTGGAGGTAAATGCTCCACTTTAACCCTAAACTCCCAAGGTGATGGTGCCAGCAACAGAATCACTGCCAGTGTTCTGCACCACCAAACTTAGAAAGAGGGCCAAGACTGAGCAGTTTGTAATAATTTTAAATTCTTGCCCTCTGAGTGTTCTTTCAGAACAATCAGGGTAATGAAGTCTACGTTATTAATAGAGGGAGATCTCACTCTTTCCATTTTGAGGCCTTCTGCAGAACCTTCAGGTATCTACCTGGCTGCTGTAGGTAGGCTGTAGAACCTATTCCACAAAATAAAATAATACCAATGATGCGCTTGGCTACACATTTTGGGAGCTCACTGACGAAAGAAGCAACTGTCAAAAAGCACCGGACAGGCAAAGAAGATCAATGATTGTTTCTGACTTATCTGCCGTTTTTTTGCAGATTTTAGAGGGATATTTTTATTTCTCATCCTGCTACAATATTTTATGGGACCTGTCAAACTGTAATGCGTGGGTGTTTTTATTTAGGTGGTGATGATGATTTCAAGGACAACCCGAGTTTATAGCCATTCGTGAGACCAAGTGAGGATCATTACTGGGGACATTGCACCATTACAATCCGGTAAAGCCTGCCACAGAGGCAATTATTGCTGAATTAAAACCTCAGCAAAATATCTGAAAAATGAAGCCTCTGATGAGTGTGGTGATTGCCTGGAAGCTGCAGGCAAGGCGCTAATGAGTGGCTACTGCCCTCAGTGGACATTGTGCTTGTGGAGCTATGCTTCTGGCAATGGAGGGCCATAATAAACGCTTGAACCTTCTATCTGAATTTGTTTTGTGTACTAGGCCACCCTGCCATAAACAACAAAAGGAATCCAAATTAGATAAAACACTTTGCCAGCTGCCCTTATTCCCAGAATCAGCGACTGTGTTTGTCTATTTGCCTTGAATCCTGTATCCTCTAACAAGCTCATATCCCTATGCCTCCCCCTGTCCCTGACTGCCAATTCCTCAATGTTTTTTTTTTCCTTTTAACCTGAGATAACCCCTCAATCTTCTTTCAATACCCTGTGTTCCTGAAGCTGCCTATCCCTTCTCAACATGCATGCTATTCTCTCATCTGCCTCACTGTATTCTGCAAGACGTCTTTGCATAGATCTCTCAGACCAATTTTTTATCTCAAACCACTCCCCACCCCTTTGTGTTTCTCAATTAGTTAATTCGCCCCCAACTTTTTCTATTTAACCCATGTCTCTTCTCCATCTCTGAAATGCACCCCAATAAGTGTGCAGTCTTGTCCTCTTGCCCCCAACACCCGTTTCCCCCCAGCTCAGGACAATGGCACTCATTACAAGTTTGGTGGTATCTTAGCCGTAAATCTGCTGCGATACCACCAAATGGATGTACCGTCACTTCCGTATTACAAGGGGCGGTATGGCAGAGTTCAGCCCCATTATGCGATGGGAGAATATGTACACTTGAAGAGAGGAACCTTGTGCCAAGATTAGAAGCCAGGTGAACGGTGCAAATATTTACACTATGTGGCACAGGAATAAAGATCAAGTTGATTACCCACTTGAATTTGAGACCACCATTAACACACAGGGTTCTAAGTACTTGTACTTAAACTTCTTAAATTGTCCACAGTTGGAAGAGGCTGATCTAGTATACATAGGAATGGAAACAAGGTGTGAAGATTGTTTGCTGGTTCGTATGTTCAAATATATCAAATGCAATGGGCTTAACTATTCTGTAAAATCCAATGCATTTGATTTTGTTAAGTGGCAGAATGGAGTCCGATATTCTGACATAAAATTCATAAATGTTATGCGTTATATTTACAAATATCAGTACTTAATAAAACACTTCTAATTTGAGAGTCCCACATCTTTCCTTTATGAATATGAAAAGGTGTTTTATTTTTATTTTGTATTTTATTGCTTATAGTATGAACCTAGCGCAAGAGCAGCCGAACACATTACAACAGTATCCAGTCAGAAGTGAAGAGGACGGATCCCTATAGATCACGTGAATCCGGGAAAAGGAGATAAGTGCATACCTACCTACAGAATACCCTGCCATCAGGAACCCTGCAGATCCGGACAGCACCTGAAAATCTTGATTACGGGTTTTGTGGATGATTAAGCCAATGCGAGTAACCTTAAAAAAACAGGAGTACATATTAGTACAAAATGCTTTAAGTTTTCTGTCTCATTAGGAATTACATGGTTGAGTGATGAGAGATCCCAAATGTCAATTTTTCTTGCAATGCCAAGCAAATACCCATGCTTGCTAGTCCTAGTGCATAAGAGTAAAACACAACCAATGAAAATCACAAACAGAACAAGCTTCTAAGTTATACCTTGCATACCATGGTTTAGAATAGTGAAGGTCAAATCGTGCAAATTTCAAATATTTGAACAATTCTCAAAAGTCCAAATTTACACTTTACATATTTTAAAATGTCCACCTATGTCTACACCTAACTCTACGACCAACTGTCTTCCTTTACTCCACTGGCCCGTCCGTCCTTGTGATCACAATCCCTACACCCTCTCACCGTCCCCAAGCACCCTTTGCTTACTCAAGGTTTAGATAACATACCCTCCTGGCACCAGGAGGGTATGTTGACGGCCCTACCACTGTACATCCGATTTGCCCCTTCTGTGCACACCTTCAAAAAGACCCCCAAACATACTCTTATTCATTTGGAAGAAGGGGTGCCCATGTGTCCATTACCCGCAGAACACAGGTTCACATATACACAGCCCCAAGTGCAGGAAACAAAAGCCTGTGTACTCCGCAGACCAATCCCACTGCTACGCTTAAAACTACTGTGGCAGACCATTAACTAACACTGTGAAGAACTGTTGTGTCAGTCTCCTGGTGAATGGCCCTGGACGCATGGGAACCTTTGTTACGCATAACCTCCCCATTTAGCTGCTGTGTCAGTTCCTTGCTTGCTTGATCATGCAAGCACAGTAACCAGGCACCTGCCTTTGATCTCTAGCGTGCACACCAAAACGAACAGATAGTGCCAATTCGTCATGGAGTACAGTACATAATGCTCATGTAACATCTGTAAGCATGTACCCATTGGCTTTTATAAAGCGCCCACCTAGGAATTGCAAGGCAGCGATATACAACAAAAGGATACAGTAACATGGATACATAGAAGGATTGACTATCATCGATGCAGTAGGAAGGATATAAAGTGAGGAGATATGGGGCTGGGGTTACAATCATGGGTATAGAAGGTAGAGTGCAAAAGGCAGAGTCAGTTAGCAGGGTTCTGCAGATTATCAGCCTCCGAGATGTTCTTTGAATGGTTTTGTGTGATTTCATCGAGGAGATTTTGTTGACTATAAATTCATCTCATTTTCGATTTCTTTTACGCCATTCTGCCGCAGATATATAGGGGGGACAGCCCCCCGGAGACCATCTTTTCCCCCACCTTAATTATTACCCACCCCCCCCACATATATTTGCGGCCAAATTCAGCTGAAGAAATGTGATGAATTTGGCTTCGACCAAATCTCCTGCAATGAAACCTCCCTATCCCCTTTGAATAGTCTTGTACTTTTTCACTCAATTTCCCTCTCCCAACATTGTTTATTTTACCATACAATATCTAATTGCTTGCACCATTATTTTAACTTCTGTTTAGCCTCACTGTGCGGGATACTCCATAAATAAATAATGCTGGGACTCTCAACTCACGACATCTTTCTTTCAGGTTTTGCTACATGACCAAGTAGATAGCTCATGGTTTAAGCACTTGACTCCAAAATGGTTCAAGCCTCCACTTCACAAGTTTTAATCACTGCAAAGCCAACTAGAATTGTTCCCTCCAGGGTACATACATTAAGTACCATTACATTGAGTAAAAACAGCTTTAATGATAGCGCTTAGGTGGGCGGTAGTGTATAAAAATCCAAAATTAGTTTTACCAAATTACCATCATAAAAGGTAATGGTTACCAGAATAACAAGCCAAACGATCATTGTTAACAAGGCGGAATGAGAGAGAAATCCCCAGCTGCTTATATTTTGCATATTTCTCACCAAAGGAGTTCACTTTTTTAATGTATCTAAGGAACAATGAAAAGTAAGATGAAAATCTTTCATAGAAATCCTGTTTTTTAAAATGCAAACCTAGGAGCCCTTTCACAGGAAATAAAGGTGACATATCTATCTGAAGTCCCATCTGTTATACAATGACTTGCCACAACCCAACCATGTATCAAAAACTATCACTTACATCTCCGCCACTGTCTTTTAGCCCAACAATGTTTGGGTGATGGGATAAAGCAACAATGGCATCCACTGGCAAATCAAGACCAGTGTTGCCAGGTACACTGTACAACACAACCGGTACAGGGGACGAGTCTGCTACCTAAAAGAGAAAATAAACAAAAAGCAATTATCTTGGGGATACATCTGCATCTTTGGGCAGAAGGGAGACAACAAAAGAAACCATCTCGCAGTACATATGTGAACAGACAAGGCAAGAACAACAGACCTCACTTGGACTACTTAATGCCCTGTAGCAGAAGACAATTTGTGCCGCTTCCAGGGATTATTGACTAGGCCCTTATTTTTGTGCAATCAACAACACTGTTACACACGATCAAGAAAGGACAGTATTATTTACTCCGTAGTGTACTTTTTCTTCACACTCGTACAACTCCTTCAACCTACCATCAAATCCCAGTAGACAGTATTGTTTGTGGGTTAACAGAGGTGGATATGGTGACACAGCATACTTAACCTGTTGAGTGCTCATCACTCCCGTGAGTGGGGGTAGGAAGAAGTGTGTGCAAGGATGGGTATAAAACCATTTTACCCAGGAGTCCTCAGGGACCTAAACTGAGTGGCACAGGGCTTAATCCTGCCACTGAAATTAGTGAAATATATTATGGGCCGACAGTCATCGTTCTGTAGTTATGGTAAAACGTATGAGCTATTGGATTCACCAAAATGATGGCTAATAACCTTTAACCCGCTGGATGCATTTGCATGAAATTTTCCAAAGCACGTTTGGCCAGGTCCCCTCTAACTTGGAAAACGTCGTACGAATCCATTCCTTGGTTCAAAAGATGTGTGGAAAAAGGGTTTTGCTTTTTACCTTTTGAATTCGTTTTCCCCCAGAGATAATTTGTAATTCTACACAGCTGCACAACCAAAACTGCTGGACCGATTATTGATAGGCTTGCTTTAAAAGCCTCAGCAAGTTGGGGAAAGCCTTCCTTTGTTGGACTGTCAAAAATCCATCCAGTGTCTTTTTGTAATTTGATGAAGAGTGGGCTAGACGTTGCACCCAAAAAATAGCGATATCTCCCAAAATGCATTGCTTGCTGCTCGAAGTGTCACTTCTCAAAAACCAATGGAACACCAAGAAAGACTAATGAGGTGAAACTGAATAACTTAAAAAAAAAAAGGGAGAGGAGCTGAGGTAGGGGGCACTGGCAGCTCTCCTCAGGTGCTTTGAGCACCAGGGCTGGTGGTTAAGAGCAAGCGGATGCTTCACTGCCGGTCAAGTGGCAAAGCGAGTAGAGCGCTCACTTTAACATCCGTGCGTGCAGAGCTTGCTAACACAGTTTCAAATCCCGGCAGGGCCAAACTCAGCCTTTCATCCTTCCGAGGTCGATAAATGAGCACCACACACCGTGGTTAATGCTATATAAATGCGAAATTATTATTCTCCAGCATTGGATCTTTCATGGATTCACATGCTTAGAATATTCCCTGTCGTCAGGCTGGGAACCCTCGGTATATTTATTAAGACTTTTCCCATAGGAACAATTTTGACACGTGTGTCCTATCTACGTCGTTTTGGGCTGCTTACGCATGACCCAATAGGACGTAGGGTATAAATAGCCCCACCCCCGCGGCTCCCTTCAGATTTTAACCGTCTCCAAAGTAGCGGGTGCACCTCATGTTTTTTCTACTCTGTACAAGGTTGAATTCTACTCTTACAAGTCTTTCTTTTACAATGTCTGGAAAAGCGTTGTGCCACGTGCGGACTGAAGAAAGTCTATGAAGGAGATGGGCACATGGATTGCCTGTACTGTCTACAACCGTATCACTCTGCGGACAGTTTTGAGATTTGTAAGGGTTTCTCACAGAAGACGCTGAAAGATTGGAATAGGCGCCTGGTGACGTGGCTAAAGGAAGGGACCTACCCATTCATCGGAGGTAGGATCGGCACACAGTCTGGTATCGAGGCCTAAATTGTCGGTAGTCCATCGCCAATCGGTGTCTGCAGAGCCTCCGACGAAGAAGCCACGTTCTACGGAGATGCGTTCCTCAGAGAAACACCCATCGAAAGAATCCTTTTCGAAACATGGACAAGATTGCCATCAAGGGAAGTCGTCTTCTTCATCTTCATCGAAAAAAGGGAAAGATCCCTTAAAGACCTCCTCCTCAGAAGACCATCATAGGTCTTCCTCGAGTTGAGACTTAACAAAACATAGGCCTAGCTTAAAAAAGGCGGGATCGCCTAAAGAACCTGCGTCACAGCCTCCACCATCGTCGACAGGGGTTCCGTCGTTGACGGGATCATTACCACCAGCGCAGGCAATACCTGCAGGGGCTTCGTCGACTCCAGCGGCGACAATTGAAAGGGCGTCCACATTGCCGTCGTCGACAGTGGATTCCCCCAAGGGTGTGGCAACCGGAGGTGTGCGATGCGGTTTTGCCAGAGACCCTATTGCAGCAGGAGGCAGCTTTCTCGATATCAGTGGAGGAAGACCGTGAACAAATTGTTGGTCCAGCGGATCTGGGTTTGCAGGGCGTAGGTTCGTCGACGATTTCGGGAGGGCAAAGTGTCCCCGTTGCATCGTCTTTGTTAAACCCTCAGTCACCATTATCCTTACAGGTGTTGACCATGCTACAGTCTCTTTTAAGCCAATTGGGTGCGAGGCTACCCCCAGCAAGTGCACCTACAGGGATACCGGCGATGCCGGCCGACGACGAACCAGGTCCCTCTCCATGGTTGACGACGGGATGCCAACCTCCCGTCCAGTTAGCAAGGAGCCTCCTCGTTCACACCCGGAAGAAGGGGAATTGCAAGATTCAGAGTCAGAACAAGGGCCTAGAGACTTTCAGATTTTTCATCGTCCCCTTTCGAGAAGCCCGGCTCAGCCGTTGCCGCCAGATGACATCGGCTCTTTTCTGGGCAAAGCCTGTATTGAATTTGGTCTGACCCCTAAAGAAGGAGTGCTTCTTATTCGACCATATGGTGAAGAGGAGGAAATCAGTCTTTTCCGTTCCCATTCTAGACCACGTCTTGCAGGAAGGCTTGCGAACCATGCGCCATCCATTTGCGAACCATGCGCCATCCATTTTCGGAACCAAGAATCAAGGGCAGATTAGAAAAGAAGTTCAAGGCCCCGGACTCTACTCCTAAATGTCTGACTGCACAGCCCTCCCGGGAGTTGGTAGTGTCGGCGGCAGCTACTAGAAAAGCCAGATTGCAGCATAAGTGGACAACACCTCCGGACAATTAGGCTAGAAGGCAAGACGCTTTTGGTAAGAAGGTTTTGTTGGTAGGACCAACGACGGTTAAGGCAGCTAACTTGCTGGCTATCATGGCAAGGTACGACCGGGAGGTGTGGCATCGTTTGGCCCCAATCCTGGAACACCTCCCTGAGGAGCACAGAAAATCGGCCATGTTGCTGGTCCATGAGGGGGAAGAGGCATCAAACCACTCGATCAACATCGCCGCGGACTTGGCGGAATCCGGGTTCAAACAAATAAACAAAGGAGTGGTTTTGAGAAGGCGAGCCTGACTAAAATGTACTAACTTTAGACCGGAGGTCCAGTATAAGGTGCTCGATATGCCATGTGAGGGTGAGCAGTTGTTCGGGGAGAAGGTGGACGAGGCCCTAAAAGGTATGAAAAAGGATACGGACACGGCAAGGTCGCTAGGAGCCCTACAAAGCGGGAGAGCATTTCGGTCCTTTTGTCCCTTCCGTGGAGCATCAGGGAATTCCCGATTTATCGCATCCAGAGACCGGAGTTTCAACAGACCATCATACTCCTCCAAAGGCTATAGGCATGCTGTCCAAGCAACGCGAAGAGGCCGAGACTACCAGGCTTCGAGGAGAAGAGGAGGATATTCGTCGTCCACAAAAAGCAAGCAGTCAAAGTCCCAACAATGACGGGCTTCAGGACGTCCTGGGAGGCAGAGTGTCCCGTCGACGAGTGGGAAAGAATAACATTAGACCATTCAACTCTTTCTGGAGTGAAATTGCTGAGAGTGTATGCTTTATAAAACAGGGACATATACTTGGATTAGACAACATTTTCTATAATCAACATATGCCTTGAACCGAAGGTGGTATTGCTAGGAGCTATCTTGTGTGAGAAAACTAGGCCACTCTTTGCAGTTCAAGAAGGCGCCATCACAAATTCCACCTGTGTATTCGGCGCAACCCCATATTCACATATTACAACAGGAGGTGGTGCTTATGCTGCAAAAAGGGGCTATAGAATTCGTTCCGGTGGCCGAGAGAGGTCAGGGAGTTTACTCCCGTTATTTCGTGGTCAAGAAACCCAACTGCAAGTGGCAACCCATTCTGGACCTTTGGGGTCTTAACAAGACTCGAAAAGCCTGAAGTTCAAAATGCTTACGCTTCAGGTGGTCATCTGTTCCATACAGCCGGGAGATTTTCTGGCATCGTTAGACCTACAAGACGCATACTTCCACATACCCATGCGTCGACGACAAAGTTTCTAAGGTTTGTAGTCGGTCAGAGTCATTACCAATTCAAAGTACTTCCGTTCGGACTAAAGTGGTCTCCCAGGACGTTCACAAAATGCTTGGCTCCAGTGGCAGCATGGCTACGAAGAGAAGGTCATCATGTTTACCCTTACCTGTACTAATGGCTGGTAAAGGGCTCATCGCCGAGAATAACACAAGCAAGCCTACAGGCCATCATGCAATTTCTACAGCGGTTAGGCTTTGCAATCAACTTCGAGAAATCCTCCTTGGCTCCCTCAAGAAGCTTGATATTTCTGGACGCAGAATTCCAAACTCAATCAGGGCTGGTGAAGCTGTCCTTGGAGAGAGTTCAAAAACTCGAACAAAAAGCAAAGGAGTGGAAAACTGGCACCAGAGTCTCAGTCAGGAAATGCATGTCACTACTAGGGGCCATGGCGTTGTGTATCCCATTGGTGAACAACTGTCGCCTCTTCATGTAACGCTCACCTGATTCCCACGGAGGCGCTGGTCCCGGCTGAACTGTTATAGTCTCTTCAATTGAGAAGCGTAGAGCTCGGATGACTCTCTGGACTGAGCTTCCTCTTATTGACCGTCTGGCTTGCAGGGTAAGGTTTCTGCAGGCGGAAGAAAAAAGGGTTAATGACCGTTTGGCTGGACTTCCTCCTCACTAATCGCCAACTCTCCGAAAGTCCAATGTCCTGGTGAGCTCTCACCTTAGGCATATAAATGCTGGGCTCTCCATCCTGCGACTTATGCAGGGGTGCGTGGGTTCCAGTTACGTCACTGGAGGTCCTCAAAGTCTTTTGTGGCCTTAGAAGTGGCACAGGTGCGGAGATGCCAAAAGGTGATGCCGCCGTTACTGCACAAGCGGATGCCAGTAGGTATAAAGAGTTTATAGTCTTGATGGGCACCTTTAATGAAGTCTTTGCATTGTCTTTTTCAGGTGCCTGGATGCTGAGGGCGTGGTCACTGAGAGCGCGACACGTGCGGTTGTACGTAGGTATGGGAATTTCAATGACACCTCAATAAAGTCCCTTGTTTTCTGTTTTCAGGTCTTGAGATGTTGCGGGCGTTTTCCCAGTCGCGGATGCACGTGGGGAAACACGCAAGTGTTAGGCTTTCTTGCAGTCTTTAATGGCACTTAAATAATGTCTTTTCTTGTTTTCAGGTGCCGGGCTGCTGCGGTTGAAGAGATCGTAATACGCGCACAAAAGCAGGTAAGAAAAGTAAATGCTGCCGCCTTCACCCGATTCCTACTTAACAATGTTCTTTGTCTTTACAGGTGCCGTTAGGCTGGTGAAGAGAAGGCCACGAAGAATCCGTGAAAGCACAGATGGATCAGGTAAGCGAGCGCGGCTGCGAACGTGTTGCAACTTGCTAACCTTATGTTTCTTTTGCTTGCAGGTTCTGCCGGTGTCTGGATTCCTGGATGGTAAGTATAGTTCTCGTGTCTTTCTTCCACAGGTTGCTGAGCTGAAGCTGGAGATGTCACTGGAATGCTGGAGCTGACTCGGTGAGCGTCCTGCTGCAGATGCAGAATAACGCAAAGCACGTTTTCCCAATCGGGTGTGGTTTAAATAGTGTTGGAGTGATTGGGTGTCTTCTTCCTCAGCCTCGCCCAGGTAAAAGAGTTCCTGTGTTCCAGAGCTAAGGAGTGGCACCAGCCCCACCCAGGTAAGAAAGTAGTCCCAGTTCAGGGAATAGTTCCTCCCAGCAGAAGGCTGGGGACTTCATCCTGCCAGCATTTGCAAAGGTGAGTATGCAGCATGGTCTGCTACAGGTAGGTCCACCCAAGCACCTTTGCAAGAATTATGAGCCCGGCGCCCCTGGCGCCGGGACTGAGGTTCCTTATGAGCCTGGCGCCAGAGGCGCCAGGACATGGTCCAAAGGGCCCCAATAGGGGTTTGCTGGAGCCGGGGACGAGGGTCGTGAGCCTGCTTCCGGGGATGCTGGGCTTGACTTGGCTTCTCGGGAGCAGTGCTCATGACAGCACCCCCCCCTCAAGGCCTCTCCCAAACTTGTCTTCCCCGCAGGTTTTGGCCTATTGGGAAAAGTTCGATGGAATTTTCTGACTAGACGAGTAGCATGGACGTGGTCAGAGGGTTCCCATGATCGTTCTTGAGGTCCGTAACCCTTCCAGTCGATCAGATAGTATAATTTTGACTTGATGATCTTGGAGACTATGATGTTTTTAACCTCAAATTCAGGTTCTCCATTTACTTGAATAGGCTCTGGAGGTTTATTCAGTCTGGTTCCAGGTTGCATAGGTTTTAGTAGAGATACGTGAAACACCGGATGTATTTTCATGTGGGATGGCAAACCCAATTTGACAGCCACTGGGTTTATTATGGCTGTAATTGGATATGGTCCCAGATATTTTGGGTTGAAGGTATGATTTCCTTTAAGTGATAAATGTTTGGTGGATAACCAAACTTGATCTCCAACCTGGTATTGAGGGGCGTCTCTTCGGTGTTGGTCTGCTCCCCTTTTGTACCGTTCTTTAGCCTGTTGTAGGTGGATTGTCGCTTCATTGAAAGCTTGAGTGATAGCATTGTGAAGTTGATCCACGGCAGGCGTTCCAAGATCTTGGGGCGGGTCGAGATTGGAGGTTCGAGGATGAATCCCATATAAAATGTAAAAGGGACTTTTTCCGGTTCCTGAATGGATCGAGTTGTTGTAAGCATATTCGGCCATCCAAAGGATATCTTTCCAATTACTTTCTGACTGCTGTAGCATAAAACATAAATATTGTTCCAGAGTTTGGTTTGTCCTTTCAGTTTGTCCGTCGGTCTGGGGATGATGGCTGGTTGAAAGTCTCACATTGATTTGAGCTAAACGACAGCAACTTCGCCAAAAGTGAGAGATAAACTGGCTCCCCCGATCTGAGATCAAAACTGAAGGGAAGCCGTGCAATCTTACAATATTTTCAAGGAATTCCCGTGCTAGAACTGAAGCTGAAGGTAAGCCCTTTAGTGGAACGAAGTGGGCCATTTTAGAAAACAAATCTACAATTACTAGAATAGTGTTGTATCCGGAACAGGAGGGTAAATCGGTGATGAAGTCCATGGAGAGGATATGCCAGGGATGTGGCGGGATGTCTAGCGGATGCAGGAGACCCGCTGGTCTTTCCTTCTGACCTTTGTTTTGGGCACACACACCACAGGACATCACAAACTCCTTTATGTCTTTTCTCCATGACGGCCACCAGAAGTGTCTCTTGACTTTTTCCGAGGTTTTGGCAATGCCTGGGTGGCCCTCCATCAAGGAATCATGGTAGCAAGAGATTACCTGTTTCTGTAAATCGGCATGTGGTAGGAATAGTCGACCCTGAAAATAAGGCAGGTCTTTTTTATGATGAAGTCCTTTCCCTTCAGTTGCCAGTTTTGTAAGTCCGAAGGGGTCACAAGTTGTTTAACTTTCGCTTCGATATCTTCGATGGATTGTGAAGAAATCAGGCCCAGGATTCTCTGTTCTGGGATTATTGGCACAGGTTCAGGATTGACAATATTATCTCCCATTCCAATCCGGGAAAGGGCATCCGCTTTGCCATTTTTGTTGCCGGGGCGATAAGTAATTACAAAGTCAAATTCGGCAAAGAAAAGTGCCCAGCGAAGCTGTCTGGAGGACTGAGCTTTGGCGGTTTTCAGGTATTGTAGGTTTCGATGATCGGTGATTACCGTGACAGTGTGTTTGGCTCCAAGGAGATAGTGCCGCCAGGCCTTGAAAGCAGACTTAATTGCTAAAAGCTCTTTATCTGTGATGGTGTAGTTAATTTCAGGCGCCGAGAACTTGCGAGACCAGAATGCCACGGGGTGCAATTGGTTAGTTTCCGGATCTCTCTGTGATAGAACCGCCCCCATTGCTAAGCTGGAGGCGTCGGTCTCAACGATATAAGGGAGGTCTGGGCGTGGGTGTTTCAGTATGGGTGCTGAGGTGAACTTGGCTTTTAACTCTTGAAAGGCCTGTTCTGCTTCTGTTGACCACTCAAAACGTTAGTTTTTTCTTAAGAGGGCGGTGATGGGCTGCACCACTCGTGAAAACTCTGGAATAAACCTGCGGTAAAAGTTGGAGAAACGTAACATGCTTTGGACACCTTTTACGGAAGTAGGTGATGGCCACTTGATGATAGCGTCCACCTTTCTCGAGTCCATGTGGACTCCTTTGGGTGTCAGAATAAAGCCTAGAAATTGGACCTCCGTGACGTGAAAAACACATTTTTCGAGCTTAGCAAAAAGCTTATGTTGGCGGAGTTTTTCAAGGACGGCTCTAACATGTTTCCGATGATCTGCTTCTGAAAATGAGTACACAAGGATGTCATCTATGTAGACGACTACGCAAACATCTAGGAGTTCTCTGAGGACATCATTCATAAATTACTGAAAAGCGGCTGGTGCATTGCATAGTCCAAAGAGCATCACTTGGTATTCAAATAGTCCATACTTGGTGCGAAATGCCGTCTTCCATTCGTCGCCTTCTTTAATCCGTACCAAGTGGTAGGCTCCCCGGAGATCTAGCTTTGTATAAATGCAGGCGTTCTTAACTTGGTCAAGGAGTTCCGGGATCAGAGGTAGGGGGTATCTGTTCTTTACCGTTATCTGGTTCAGGGCACAATAATCAATACAGGTTCTAAGGTCACCTTCTTTTTTAGGTACGAAGAACAGAGCCGAGGATGCAGGAGACTGATGGGCGGATAAATCCATTGGCCAGGTACTGGTCCAGATACTGTCGCAAATGAAGATTTTCAGGCTCGGTAAGGGCGTAAATTCTACTACAAGGGAGAGTGGCTCCGGGTATCAGGTCTATTTGACAGTCGTAAGATCTGTGGGGAGGCAGGGTATTAGCCTGTTCCTTCTGAAAGACGTCTTGGAATTCTTGATACTCTGGAGGCAATTGCGGTCCTTTGGATGTTGCTACCGCTAGGCCAATACTGGGTCGAGGATAACAAGTAGGTGCACACTCTGGGAACTGTATCGTCTTTGCTCGCCAATCAATTTGAGGATTGTGTTTCTCCAACCAAGGGATCCCCAGAATTATTTGGAACTGAGGGGCCTTGATCACATCGAACACGATTACCTCCCGATGTCCATCTTGGCCTAATAACATCACTTCTGTGGTGGTATGGGTTACCGGTCCGGAGGCTATTTCCGTACCATCCACTGTGGTAATGACGTCTTTAATTACCTTAGGACAAAGGGGTAGGTTCATCCTGGAAGCCATCTCGCGGTCTACATAATTTCCAATCGCTCCGCTATCAATGTATGCTTTAATGGCATGCAAATGATCCATTCGTTCTGGATTTAGGAGGACCATTGACATTATGAAGTGCGAGGTCAAAGAACTGGTTTTTACGCTCGGCAAGCGGACCTCTACACTTGTCGGGCGAGGTCGTTTCCCGGCTCGGGCTTTTCGGAATTCTTATCAGAAGCTCCCACTGTCTTCTTCGGAGGTTTCACCGGGCAATCTCGGAGGAAATGTCCTGAATTTCCACAATAGAGACATAGCTGCAATTGTCGCCTCCTGTCGCGTTCTTTCTGGGTTAGAGGACCCTTTACGACCCCTGTTTGCATAGGTTCTACGGCTTCAACTCCTTTGGTGTGAGTTAGTGGCTTAGAGAATACTCGAGTTTCGAACCTGGAGCGGTTTGCCTTTCTGTTTTGCAGTCTGTGATCCAATTGGACTACTAAATCAATGTACTCTGAACAATCTTGAGGGGGATTCACAACCTGGGCTAGGACATCTTTGAGTTCGCCACGCAAACCCCTGTGGAAAAGTGTGATCCTCTTGTCCTCGGGCGATCTGGTTTCTACGATTAGTCTGTTAAATGACGCAATATAAGCCAGAAGATCCTGATTGCCCTGCCGTAGGGAAAGGAGTTTGTTGTCCAGGGCCTGCCCCTGGGAATGTCTTGCGAAAAGTCTTTCCATATTGGCCTGGAAGGCCTGGAAATTGCGAAGAATCGGGTCATCCTGTGTAACCAGAGGGATCGACCAATCAGCGGCGCTGCCGCTAAGATACGAAAGCACAAAGGCTACTTTAGTCTGATCAGTCGGAAAAGCAGCTGGTCTACAAAGAAAGTGCAATCGGCACTGATTTATGAACACCGCAAACCTCTTAGGGTCACCAGAGAAGCATTCGGGCGGAGCCAAAGGCACATTTCCGGGCAGATTGATATGAACAGGATTGGCTGAAGCCTTCGGGGTATAGGTCCCTCCTGAATTAGGTAGAGGGGTTTGCCCCGCTTGTGTTTGTAATAACTGTCTGGCGAGGTCATCAGTTCGTTCTTTGGACAATCAATTCCCTCCTGAGGAAATTCGTTTCCTGGCGGGCAGCATGTACTTCAGCTCTTAATTCCCCTAGTATCTGGGCCAGTTGATCAGTGTCGGAAGTTTCCATAGCGCCTCGGTAGGAGGTTAATGGAGGGCTTCGCGTTCTGTAACGCTCACCTGATTCCCACGGAGGCGCTGGTCCCGGCTGAACTGTTATAGTCTCTTCAATTGAGAAGCGTAGAGCTCGGATGACTCTCTGGACTGGGCTTCCTCTTATTGACCGCCTGGCTTGCAGGGTAAGGTTTCTGCAGGCGGAAGAAAAAAGGGTTAATGACCGTTTGGCTGGACTTCCTTCTCACTAATCGCCAACTCTCCGAAAGTCCAATGTCCTGGTGAGCTCTCACCTTAGGCGTATAAATGCTGGGCTCTCCATCCTGCGACTTATGCAGGGGTGCGTGGGTTCCAGTTACATCACTGGAGGTCCTCAAAGTCTTTTGTGGCCTTAGAAGTGGCACAGGTGCTGAGATGCCAAAAGGTGATGCCGCCGTTACTGCACGAGCGGATGCCAGTAGGTATAAAGAGTTTATAGTCTTGATGGGCACCTTTAATGAAGTCTTTGCATTGTCTTTTTCAGGTGCCTGGATGCTGAGGGCGTGGTCACTGAGAGCGTGACACGTGCGGTTGTACGTAGGTATGGGAATTTCAATGACACCTCAATAAAGTCCCTTGTTTTCTGTTTTCAGGTCTTGAGATGTTGCGGGCGTTTTCCCAGTCGCGGATGCACGTGGGGAAACACGTAAGTGTTAGGCTTTCTTGCAGTCTTTAATGGCACTTAAATAATGTCTTTTCTTGTTTTCAGGTGCCGGGCTGCTGCGGTTGAAGAGATCGTAATACGCGCACAAAAGCAGGTAAGAAAAGTAAATGCGGCCGCCTTCACCCGATTCCTACTTAACAATGTTCTTTGTCTTTACAGGTGCCGTTAGGCTGCTGAAGAGAAGGCCGCGAAAATCCGTGAAAGCACAGATGGATCAGGTAAGCGAGCGCGGCTGCGAAAGTGTTGCAACTTGCTAACCTTATGTTTCTTTTGCTTGCAGGTTCTGCCGGTGTCTGGATTCCTGGATGGTAAGTATAGTTCTCTTGTCTTTCTTCCACAGGTTGCTGAGCTGAAGCTGGAGATGTCACTGGAATGCTGGGCTGACTAGGTGAGCGTCCTGCTGCAGATGCAGAATAACGCAAAGCACGTTTTCCCAATCGGGTGTGGTTTAAATAGTGTTGGAGTGATTGGGTGTCTTCTTCCTCAGCCTCGCCCAGGTAAAAGAGTTCCTGTGTTCCAGAGCTAAGGAGTGGCACCAGCCCCACCCAGGTAAGAAAGTAGTCCCAGTTCAGGGAATAGTTCCTCCCAGCAGAAGGCTGGGGACTTCATCCTGCCAGCATTTGCAAAGGTGAGTAAGCAGCATGGTCTGCTACATGTAGGTCCACCCAAGCACCTTTGCAAGAATTATGAGCCCGGCGCCCCTGGCACCGGGACTGAGATTCCTTATGAGCCTGGCGCCAGAGGCGCCAGGACATGGTCCAAAGGGCCCCAATAGGGGTTTGCTGGAGCCGGGGACGAGGGTCGTGAGCCTGCTTCCGGGGATGCTGGGCTTGACTTGGCTTCTCGGTAGCAGTGCTCATGACACTTCATGAGACCAATACAGGAATTTCTGGCAGACCGACGGTCCCAAAGTCGCGACTTGTGGTCCGACAAATTGAGCATCAGCAGCGAGCTTCTAAGAGCACTTCAGTGGTGGCAGCTCTCTGACAATCTGACGAGAAGGATGCCCCTGCAGGAACTGGATTTTCAATCGACGGTGGTAACGGATGCATCGCTGAAGTGAGGGGGAGCTCATCTGGGATCCCTGCAAGTTCAGGGTTAATCTCCTCAGCAGAGTCGACCCTTCACATCAACGTGCTGGAGTTAAGAGCGGTATGTTGGGCTCTGAAATCCTTTTTACCACGCATACAGGGATCAGTCGTAAGAATATTAACGGACAATACAACAACAATGTTTTACCTTAGGAAGCAAGGGGGCACTTGCTCCAGGACACACTCGAGCGAAGCTCAGGAAATATGGCGTTGGGCCCTCGAACAGGATATAAGCATAATGGCTTACCATCTTCCGGAGGCAAACAATGTACAAGCAGACTCTCTCAGCAGGGAGATGAATCAACTGCACGAGTGGGAGTTAAACAATCAACAACTGGCAAGCATCTTCAAGAAGTGGGGTCATCCTCCCCTTTTCGCAACCCAATAGAACAAGAAGTGCAAACATTACACGAGCAGATGGCCACAACCCGGCTCTCTAGGGGAGGCATTCTCCTTCCCATGGACGGGCAGGTTCGCGTATGCGTTCCCTCCGTTTCCACTCATCCGACAGACCCTCCAGTGGATTCACAAATACCCATGTCGTGTAATTGTAGAGGCTCCTTACTGGGCGAGACAGTTCTGGTTTTCGGACCTACTCCAGCTGTCGATAACAGAACCAGTGAGGTTCCAGAAGATTCCAAACCTATCTCAAGACAAGGAAGCAGTTTGGCATCACGACCCGGACGCCCTCAGCCTGACAGCCTGGCTCCTGACTTCTCCGAGTTTGGGGCCCTGAACATTTCCTCTGAGTGTCGACAAATTTTACAGGAAGATTGAGCTCCGTCCACGAACACTTCATATGCATGTAAGTGGAAAAGATTCTGTGTGTGGTGCAGGGATCAACCGGCTGTGGATCCCCTAAACATCGCGTCAGAACAGATTCTTCCATATTTGCTACACTTAGTGGAAAGAGGGTTATCTTTCTTCTCCATAAAGGTTCATTTGGCAGCCATTTCAAGGTTTACTCGTAAAAGACATTCAACTTCGTTGTTCAGCGATCAACTGGTTAAGCATTTCCTAAGAGGCTTATTTCAGACTTTTCCTTCAGCCAAAAAGTTTCCTCCCAACTGGAGTCTCAAACTGCTACTGTCAGCACTAATGAAGGCTCCTTTTGAGCCTATGGCGTCGTCATCGTTGAAGTTTTTGTCATGGAAAATGGCCTTTTTAGTGGCTATTACTTCAGCAAGAAGACTTTCGGAACTGCAAGCACTGGTCATTGATCCCCCATACTTGCGGTTTTTCAAGGACGAGATGGTATTGGCAACCAAACCTCATTTCATACCAAAAGTTCCAACTACATTCCACAAGCATTCTTCAATTGTGAGGCCAACATTCTTCGCGACAGTCTCTTTCGTGGAAAAAGCTCTCCACACGTTGGATGTCAAAAGAGCTCTGAAATTTTACCTCAGTCGTACTCAAGAGTTTAGGCGTACGAGACAACTGCTTGTGGCTTATGGGCCTTCGGTGAAGGGAAGACCGATCTCAAAACAAGGACTAGCCCGCTGGGTGTCGTCGACTATTGCCTTCTGCTACTCTAAAGCAGGGAAGCCTCTGGAGAGACGTCCGAAGGCTCATTCAACAAGATCCACCTCGTCATCGGCGGCATTGTGGTCCGGAATACCACTGGTGGACATCTGTCAAGCGGCATCCTGGGCGGTGCTGCATACTTTTACTCGGCATTATTGCCTAGAGCAACAGCATGCAGCAGATGGGACGAGCAGTCCTGCAACATCTGTTTCAGTAAGATAAGCCCCAGAGAGGGGTCTATTATCTTGTTAATTTACCATGATTGGGACTACTGTCAATTTACAATGATTGGGGGTTTTTGTATTGCTAACTGCATGTGCGGCTCTGATAATATTGGTTTGCATTGCACACCTCCTAAGTAGGAGTACTGCTATATAATCTATTCTAAGCATGTGAATCCATGAAAGAACCAATGCTGGATAAGGCAGTAGTTTCTTACCTGTAACTCCATTTCTCCAGTGTTGGTATCTTTCATGGATTCACATGCGCCCGCCGGCCTCCCCTGAATGCAAACTTTATTTGCCCCTACTACTTTGGGGGTTAAAATCTGAAGGGAGCCGCGGGGGCGGGGTTATTTATTTCCCCTAGTCCTATTGGGTCATGCGTAAGCAGCCCAAAACGACGTAGATAGGACACACAAGTGTCAACATTTTTCCTATGGAAAACATCTTAATAAATATACTGAGGGTTCCCAGCCTGACGACGGGGAATATTCTAAGCATGTGAATCCATGAAGGATACCAACGCTGGAGAAATGGAGTTACAGGTAAGAAACTACCCCCTTATTACTCGTCCGGGATATTTTCTGTATGTAACTTTTTATTGCTGTTTTCAACACATAGTCCTCTCCTCCGTTCCTCCTTCCCGCCCCGATATCCTCCCTCCGTGCACCTTCCCATGCTGGCATGGTTCTTTGGGTTTTGGGAGGCTGACCCCATTCATCCCCACTATTCCCAGATTTTTTCATATTTCCGACCACATTCTCTATTTTTGTAGACCAACGGGTCCCATTTTTTGACAGATTCCATCCCTAAGACTTCCAATCCGGCAGAGCAGGGTGAGTGCAGCCATACTTTCACTATCTTTGTGCTGCCTGATGCCTGAACTGTGAGAGTTTTGTTTTCCTTTTTGTTTGTTTTAAAATTGTTGATATCCCTCCGTGTGTGCCCATTTCCCTGCCTCCCTCCTCCCGCTCCAGTTTCCTGCTTCCCGCCCGCCTCCCAAGGATTGGCCTCCCCTCCCTCTTCACTGTCCCTCCCTTGGGCAGCCCCTGCCCGGCAGCCCCACGGCTAAGGGCCCCAGGCCAAGGGCGGCGCCCACTGTTTGGCGCCCACTGTTGGTGTCTGCAGGTGTCCGCTGGGGACGCCAGGCGCCAGCCACCTCCCTTCTGACCTCCTGCGCACCCATCCCGCCACTCACTAGCGACTACACCCTTGCAGTTCTTTTTTTTTGTTGTTTTTTTATTTTTTTTATAGATTTTATTGGTTTTTTCAAACCTTTAAAAGTGACAACATATGTACAAACAACAAAGCAACACTTAGACGTACAAACAATCATCAGTAGTAGACTTTTGGGTGAGCTCCATTCACAAAGTTATCATACAGATTGTACCGTGACAGGTTTTACTACTTTGTTTCCCCTACTGGTGCCATCATCAGACATTTTTCAATTTTCTCCAAAAAACGTGTTAATGGAAATATCAGTTTCAAGTCGGTTCCTTGGTACATCTGGTTCCACCAGTCATCAGCGCAAAAGGATGGATGGATTACACTGCATGGGCCCAAGTGGATTGATCTTTCAGATTTCAGCTTAGGGCAAAATAGCACTAAATGTTTGAGTGACTCTTTGGCTAGCAGACAAAGTCTACATTCAGGTTTTAGGTGCTCATTATTCTTCCATAAGCGAAGACGTTCAGTAGTTTTGAACAGATTTAGCCTGAACAGTAAAAACAGCTTTCTTGCTTGTGGATCTGGAAACAGAGTAATGTAACGCTGCTGGGTATTGAAGGCACATGCTTCCAGTGGCACATCACACATCGATTTGGACATCGCTCTCTTTGTGCATGTATGCTCCCAATCAATGCGCCAGATTTTAAGCTTTGCCGCATCCGGATTTTCATGGAGCAACTCGCTCTTGATGTCGAAATTCTGTAGTAATTCTTCACACCTGTTTGACCACATTGTGTTGACATTGGAGTTACCAACTGAACCATCATAGAAGATGTCAAATTGAGGAATTTGTGCTCTACAACATGTTTTACGATACAAGTTTAGTAGACTCCAGCTGATCCTGGCATGAATCAATATTATCGACAGTTCGTATCTTATACAGGCAGTCTTCATGCCTTTCGGGAGTGTTAATACTTTGGACCAAAAGCAGTTCTCTAAAGAGTCCCAAATTTCATAAGAACAGCCAAAAGCATTTTCAGCCCCGTATGTCAGTACGGGGATTACCTTCTGATGGTAGAAGGCCAGCACAGGTTTTAACGAGAATTTACCATATCTTTTGTGGATAATTAGTGCCTGGTTTGCTAGTTTGCATTTTCTTCTTATGTCAGCCTGCCACGGTCCATCCGTTATTGATGAGCTTATGAGCATTCCCAGGTATTTTACACTGGGAGATATTTGCAAAGGTTCATGGCCTAGCATCCAGTTTGGGGTGCGTTTCCGCGCCACCCAGCCGCCTTTTAGGTTTTGCAGGACCAGTATTTCACATTTTTTTGTGTTGATCAGTAGTTGATTAGATGTAACGTATTGTTGAACTGCGTTTAACTTTCTTTGCAGCCCAATGGGCGTCCGGTCCAGAATGATCAAATCATCAGCATATAGTAGCCAATTTAAGTGTGATTTGGCCACTTTCGGCGGAAATGATTTTGTTGCTCCAATTGCTTCACCTATGTCCAATATAAAAAGGCCGAAAAGTACTGCAGCTAACGGACACCCCTGTTTGACTCCTTTGGAGGTGTTTATTGCTTTGGATAATTGCCCCAATTGATCCAGCCTTACTCGGATAGAGGTGTTTGTGTGCAGTTCTTTGATTGCCGCTATTAAATCTGATGGGCATCCCCAACGCTTCAGTTTTTCCCACAGGATCGCTCTATTGATGGTGTCAAAAGCATATGAGAAGTCTATAAAAGCTAGGTAGACCTTCGTATTTGACTTGATCGCTTCCATTTTAATAATGTTTAGCAGGAGTAAATTCAGCGAGCATCCCACCTGCTTCACGAAACCTGATTGGCGCTTATCCACGTGGTTCGAAGTTTGTGACCAGGCTACAAGTTTTTGTTGGAGCATAGTGGCGTAGATCTTACCTAGGACGTCTAATAGAGCAATTGGACAATAGATTTTCGGGTTTGCTCTGTCGCCTTTTTTGAAGATAGGTACAACTTTCGCGGTCTTCCAGGATTTTGGCGTCTGGCCACTTAAATTTACTCGATTAAACAACGTTACACAGAACTCTGCCCATTGCTCTGGATGTTGTTTTACAGTAAAATTTGTCAGGCCATCAGGACAAGGTGCCCGTGAATTTTTCGCTTTTTAATAATGGTCATTATTTCATCTTTTGAATAAGACAAGGCCCACAGTTTAGGTGTTAGTTTAACAGGGCCGTCAGTTGAAACAGATGCTTTGTATAAACCTTCGAAGTGAATTATCCAATCAGATTCAGACACCATACAGACTTGTATGGCTTTTTGTGGGGCGTGCTGATTGTTCATAAGCCTCCAAAAGTCTCTAGAGTTCTTGTTTTCTAAGACCGTCAACATCTGTTCTGCATCGTTTTGGGCCATTACATGCTTATGAGTTTTTAGCCAGTTGTTGTATCTCTGCTTACCCGCATTTACGTTGCGTAAGTATGTTGTGCCCTTTGTACACTTCAGCCTTCGGATGTCTTGACGCATAAGACGCTTTTGTGCCAGCAATTCCCGGTGAAAGCAGTGTTGGCGTACAAAGGCCATATTTTTTAAAACCCGCTTGCTTGGGCTTATAGTGTATCAGAAGATGATCATAGTCAACGTTTTGGCAGGTCTTGCAGTAGAGATTTACCAGATGTTCCACATCATGTGTTTCGAGTCTCAATCTTACTGTATTGGAAACCACCTGGATTTGATGGGGCAATAGCTCTGGTTTCTGTTTTGTCATAGTTGTAAATTCTGTTATTAGCATGTTGTGATCGCTTTCCGTCTTTTCAATAATTTTCAGCGAGGTTATCCGAGGGTGTAGGGCTTCTGATACAAATATGTAGTCAATTGTTGACCTTTGCCCATCACAATGCCACGTGGGGGCTGGCAGCATATCATCACAAGTGTTACCATTTAGAAGTTGTACGTTTCTTAGGGTCAATTCCTCCGACCACGACTTGGCCAAAGAAGTTTTTTCCGGGCCTAATGGTTTAAAAAGGTTGATGTTTAAATCACCACATATGAGAATGTTCGGCCAGCCATTTGTTTCCAGCAGTTCATCAACTATTTCCATAATCTGATCGATGAATACCTGTTTTCCAGCATTCGTGTGGTGCCAGTACAGGTTTACAACACATAACTGTTCCATAGGCGACCCTTCGTGTTTTAATTTTGACATTAATGTTGCTTGGATGAAAGGGGAGTAATTAGTCAAACTCGCAATTCTCCAGCCTGAGGATTTCCTAACCATGGTGGCCAAGCCCGACATCGGGCGTCCTTTTAAAGATTTTAAAGCAGGGTTTAAGGCCACCTCAAAGTCGTCCATTACTGGGGTTTCTCATAGCCAGGTTTCCTGGAGACAAGCGATGTCGATTGATGCAGGCCAGTTTGAGTTGAACAGGTGTGAAAAGCCACGAGTGTTCCAAGAAGCCAATCTACACCGAGCTTTAGGGGCCTCATTCCGGCATTATTGGGGATTTTTGCTGCACAAGGCTGCAGACAACCATTGCCACTCTTGCTTACCGCCACTAGGGCTGAAGGATTTATTACTAGGAACACTCGATCCACCTTGTTTGGCGTTACAGAGTATAGTAATTCGTATATTCTCTTTTTGTTGCTCCCTCTCAGAGACCTCTATGAGGTATGGTCGTGGCAAGAATTACCCATTTGATTCTGTTTGTTTCCATCCAAGGGTGCCTTCTGAATTGATGAACAAGGGGATGCTTGAACGTTGATGACACTCTGATCCATGGGTTTCGGCATACTCACACACGCGTCCTTACTTAGGACTTTGTGGGTGTATGGGACCTCAACTCCATTGGATGTTTTATGAGACGATTCAGAGTATTTAAAGACTTCAAAGCCTAGGGAAAACAGAGCGATATTGGCGTCCAGTATTGTTGAAGCAACAATAGGCTACGAGACGTGAAGCACCACCTTATCGTTCCTTTTTTCGTTGAAAAACTCCACGATCATCAGATCATTTGAACTTATGGCCCGTAGGGCAGGTACAAAATGTAAAAGCCTGATTATGTTGCCTCGGTTCAGTATTAGATTATCAGAGGAATCTAGCCTTTCAATGACCAATTTGTAGATAGGGCACTTCAATCTAGCTCCTCCCGACGTTCTGGGCTGAAACAATCGGACGTCATTCAGGGAAGCCTTTGAATTGCGTACTTGACACTCACCATGGTCAATCATATCAATATCTGAGATTTATACGGTATCGTTATGCAGCCTTGCTACTGCCAGATTAGCGGGGACATATGGATTAGTACGAATATTTCCAGGGGCCGACGACCCCTGTTCCGTAGTGACCTGCATCCTTTTTTCGTGTAGGGTCATAAACACTGGACTGTTCAACGATTTCAGATGCCCCTGATGGACTTCCTTTTCATTAATTATTTGACAGGTTCTTCTTGCAGAGGACCATGCATTAAGAGTCGTTTGCGTGCCAGTCACGGAACAAGAGCTTAAATTGATGATACTTGGAACAGTTTGGATAACAGGAAGTTCATTTCCAGGGCCATGTGCTGAAGCATAGATGTTAATTTGTTTGTCGTTCTCTACGTCTATCGAGGTATGGACGACGTCTCCCTCTTGGTTCTCATGGGAAGAGTTGGCCTCCTCATCCTGAATATCGTGTGTTACTTCGTCGTATGTTGATAGGTTCAACAGCTCACTTGATAAGTCATGGTTCGAACCTGACGCGGCCACCGCATCAGGTGTTACAGGGACTTCTGTGTCTAAGGGTTTATTTTGCGATTTCCCACTGTTTGAAGAGGCTGCCTTTAGACACTTGTTGATGTTGCTTGCCACGTTTTGGACCATGTTTATGTTACGTAGAAATTTCTGTGCACCATGCAGTGCCTTGTTTCTAAGACCTTTTTGATTTTTAGGTTTCTTCACCTGTTTTACAGGTGGAATAGCCAAGGGCTTTGAGGTCGACACCTTAGGTTGTGACACCTTGTTGAAGACCGAATAAGTGGGTATTGAAGTCACTGCAGATATTGCAGAGGGAATAGTTGTAGAAGCATCAGCGCCCAGATCACCCTGAGAGGAAGATGCCACCTGGGAGTCTCGTAGTGCTTGGTTCAAATTTCCCCTCGCCTGTTCAAATGCAGTGTTGAATGAAATGTCAGAAGTAATATCTTCGGATGTTGTCATCATTATAGGCAAGGGTTCTGCGTCTTGCGTGGGCAGATTCCCCGTTAAGTGTATCAAACTTGGGGGAATCACCTCACTTATGGTTGGCGAAATTGCCAGCTTTCCCAGTATAGGATCCGTCGAGACCAACGGGCCTGGGTGCACATCTTCATGGATTACAATCACGTCTGAAGGCTCTTGAGTGTTTTGGTTTACATCCCCTAAACAGCGTTCATTTAAGGACTTATTGCATCGAGGCGGTGTCTTGCTCACAGTTGGTGGAGTGATTTGATGCTTTTGCCGGTTTGAAGTCAGACCATCGTATTTAAACAAAGCTAGCGCCTCTCTCGCTACTTCAGCCAAGAGTTTTTTGTCAATTGCATCGATTTTCCTTTGCTCTTTTACCAGCGTACATGATCCGTCTAGTCTTTTCAAACCTTCTTGTTGGTCATTGTAAGATTGATCACAGACTTGTTCAATCCGGATTAATTTCGAATGCATTAGAGCCACAACAGTTGTCAAGTCCTTAGTGGCTTCATGCAAGGCTTCATATAATTTCATATAAGGGGCCATAGACATTGTCATAGATGAAATTATTAGAGTTTGTAGCTCAGTCTGAGGCATAGTGGCTCTGTTTTCAGCACTGAACACTGGTGGCTGAAGTCGATTAGCCATTTCTGGCTTTTCTCTAATATGGCGTATCTTCCGAAATGGACGTTCCATCAACGAGGAGTCTTGTGAATCTTCCGACAAACATTCGTTGGTGGCAGAGCGCTGTGAGGTATGGATAAAAGACGTGAGGGACCTATTAAGGTGGTGTTGTTGCGTGTTCAACCTTTTCTGAGAGGTCAACACATGTTCGAGTCCCTCGTGTGGTTCACAGTTACTTGGAGTTTGATTGTTGATTTTGAAGCGTTTGTAACACACCTTAGACCATATGTCTTCATTTGCGCCACTTAGTTGTGATATTTGCCTTTTTGTGGTGTGTTTATCAGGTTTCAACGTAGGAGAAGTAGGACCTTTCTTAGTGTTTGCAAGGCACTCTTTATTCATTGCTACTGAGTTTTCCAGAACCTTTGTCACGACACTTAAGGAGTTTCTCCTGTTATCAGTAAACGGAGCACTTGGGTCAACTTGTGGCATACACACAGATCTGTCGAAGTGGGGATCATATTGGCGTTGGACACGGTCTTGACCCAAGCTCATCACAGACTGTGTAGAGTGAGCAATCTCATCAGTTGAGAAAGAGCGACAGAAAGCCATGCGGGACAGATGAACGGGAGAACTGGCACTTAATGGAGTAGGCCGGACGGGGCTACAACCGTGCTGCAGCAAACCAGGAGTCGCTGCAGACAACGGAGGCGCTCTGTCACTCCAGCTATCCGCCTGGCTCACGCATACAGCAACGAGCACACCTCCAGACCCGTCGGGGGAGCGCTCTCCCACAGGCACCGCCCCCAGGTGGACCTCCGCGGGAGAAACGACGGCTCACCCGCCAACATCGCCGGCTCCGGGGCCCTGCGCCCCCGCCACGGCGGCCAACCCCCCGCCACCACCCGCCTCATCCAGAAGCGGAAAGTCGCACAACCCAGCAGCAGGTAAGCCGACCGTTTTTTCAAAAATCATACACGCGTCCTGAAAAGCAATGCACATGTCACCTTCACACAGGCTGGTGCCCACGGATAACAGACTCGCCTGTGGAGCTACTGAGGGGACCTCGACACAGATCACGTTCTCATCCAACGGGTTCACATGTGATAGGGGTCGCGCCGCTCCACAAAGTTTTAAATCAGACACCACGTCTGAGTGAGGTGTGCAATTTTCGGACTTGCAAATGAAATCTCCGGCGTCAGATGTTTCCTGGCGAACATAAAGCAGCTCATCGACAACAGAGTCAGGGTTTGAGGAACATGAGAAAAATCGGCTTACTTTTCTTGCCGGTGTACGCGGAGTGATTTCATTCAGTGCCTTCTCCTCGCGTCGTATTTGCGCCCTTGTTCTCAGGGCAGTTGGAATTGAGTCCGACATGATCGATGTGTCCTGGCTCCCCAACTCGCCAAACAGCGGGGATATCTCAGCCCTTCTCTCCTCAGGGCTTAACGCCGCAAGGGCGGTGGAGGCGGCCACTTATAGTCAGCTGCTGAGAGTCAGCTGAGTTGGTTAAAGGCACACGCACCTCCTCTTCTCTGCTCCGAGTAACAGCCAAACAGCGGGGATATCGCAGCCCTTCTCTCCTCAGGGCTTCTACTTGCATAAACTGCCTGCCTCTAGTTCCGCATTGTGAAACCTAGGCCTCTTCTCCCTCTTTAGGAATCTCAAACTTAGGTGTTTTTTTCCACTGTTTTTAATTTGTTTGAAGCTGCACCACTATAATTGCATTGCACTGTTTTAAATTGCTTGTATCTGCCCTTCTAAAAAATTGCATTGTGGAACCTAGGCCTACCCCCCCCCCCCCTCTTTAGGAATCTCAAACTTAGGTGGCTTTCCACTGGTTTTTAATTTGTTTGAAGCTGCACCACTAAAAATTGCATTGCACTGTTTTAAATTGCTTATATCTGCACTTCTAAAAATTGCATTGTTAAACCTAGGCCTTTTCTCCCTCTTTCTTCCCTCCGCTCACTAGCTGTAATCCTCTGCTGTTCTACCTGCAAATTCCGCCTGCCTTATTACCGCCCTGTGAAACCTGGGCCTTTTTCTCCCTCGCTAGGATTCTCAAATTTAGGCAGCACTAAATGAATTGTAATCGGTTCCACCTGCATATCGTGTTCTGCAACTTGTGGTAAACTAGGGCTTTTTTCTCCCCTCGCAGGATTCTCAAACTTAGGTGGCCTCTCCACTGGTTACCTAATGCTCATTACTGTGTTTATTGTGTTCTGCAACTTGTGGTAAACTAGGGCTGTTTCTCCCCCCGCAGGATTCGCAAACTTAGGTGGCCTCTCCACTGGTTACCTAATACTCATTACTGTGTTCTGCAACTTGTGGTAAACTAGGGCTTTTTCTCCCCTCGCAGGATTCTCAAACTTAGGTGGCCTCTCCACTGGTTACCTAATACTCATTACTATGTTTACTGTGTTCTGCAACTTGTGGTAAACTAGGGCTTTTTCTCCCCTCGCAGGATTCTCAAACTTAGGTGGCCTCTCCACTGGTTACCTGATACTCATTACTGTGTTTACTGTTGTTCTGAAATGTGGTAAACTAGGGCTTGCCGCTCACTCCCTGTCCGCTTGCACTCGTCTGTCTTGCCCCCCTTCCCTCCTATTCTATGGTGCTCTCTATCGCGCCTATCTTCTCTAACTGCTTCTCCATGGACTATCCTGCTCTCCTCACTAAATCTTGTAGGAAAAAGTTTAAAAAGGACATCTTGGTCTCTAAGCCAGGCCTCCCTATCGCTGACACCTACACCAGTGCCTCCTCCAAGGAAACTCTCACTGACATCCTCTTCTTCGTGCCTTCTCCTGACCTATGGACCCTTCATATGGTCTCTGTGCTCTCTCCTTTCTCCTCTTCTCCCATTAATGGTGGCACCCGTTGGGATGCCCTCTTGGCCTCCTTCCACTCCTCTAAGGCCATTATTAATGTCTACGCAAATGGGACCGTCTTGGTCCAAGGCCCTCCGGCCAACCTTCACCTCTTTGATAGACGCTTCCCACGCCTCATCAACTTCCTTTCCTCTCCTGCTGTCCCCCCCCTCCTCTGTCCTCGGCTACCTTGCCTCCATCCTCCCTCCCTGCCCCCTCTTGTGCTCCTTCACCTCCGCAGGGCGTACCTCTGATCTGTACCCCTCCCCGGAAGTCCTTCAAGGTTGGCAACCTTCTCCACATTGCCACTCTTAACTCTCGCTCTGCCATCAAACATTCCTCTGACATCTGTCGCCTTCTGGAGGAACTGGACCTTGACGTCCTCGGTCTCACTGAGACATGGTTCACGGACAGCTCTGTCACCAGCTTTGACACACTCCTACCTGACGGCTACAAGATCCTCTCTGTGCCCAGGCCCAACCGTGCTGGGGGGGTGTGGCCCTTATCTTCCCTGAGTGGATTCCTGCCAATGTCACTCCTACGCAGACTTACTCATCTTTTGAATGCCTTGTCTGCCGACTCTCTCTCTCTCTCTCTCTCTCTCTCTCCTAGCTATTCCCTTACCGTGGCTACTATCTATCGGCCACCTGGTCAAATTTCCTCCTTCCTCTCCGAGTGGGCGGACCTCTCCTCCTCACTCTTGTCCTCAACCACTCAACTCCTCTTTCTTGGAGATTTCAACATCCACCTGGATGCCTCCTGCCCCCCCTCTGGACTCTTTCGCGACCTCTGCGACTCTCTCTCACTCTCTATTCTCCTGTCTGGGCCGACTCATTCTGCAGGGCACACTCTTGATGCTCTGATCTCTTCTGACCTTCCCCTCTCTGTCCCTCTCTCCACTCCTCTCTCCTGGAGTGATCACTTTCTCTTATCCTCCCACCTCACCTTCCCTACCCCACAGGCAATGCCACCCTCATCACTGCCACCCTCTTTCTCGGTCATCCGACCCATGAAGCGCGTGTCAGTTGAGGCTTTTGCTGCCACCTTCTCGCCCCCCCAACCCCCTTCGGCTGACTCCCACCCTGACACTGCCCTCTTCACTCTTCATTATGCTATATCTGATACTCTTGATATCCTTGCCCCTTTCATGAGAATCCGCCTGAAGCCCAAAGCCAAATGTAACCCCTGGTATGACTCGGATCTCGTCACCCTTAAACGCAAGTGCAGGGTGGCAGAGAGGAAATGGCGTGCCTCATGAGCATCCCCTGACAAACTGGCCTGCCGCCTGTTCCAAAGGCAATACCGGCTCTCCGTTCTCACCAAGAAGAGAGCCCTTATCCAAGTCTGCATCTCTGCGGCATCTAACAATTCGGCCGAACTCTTTAAAATCTGCAAGGAGCTGGCCAACACTGCTGCAGTCTCTACCGCTCCTGTCCCCTCCCAGGCCCTCTGCACGGCACTGGCCTCTCACTTCATTTCAAAAACTCAGGACATCCTGTCCTCACTCTCCTTCCATCACCTTCCCCCCTCTATCCCCTGCTCTTCCTCTGGCCCTTCTGCAGCCACCCCTCCTCCCCCCTTCTCTGCCTTTCCCCTTTTTCCTGCTGACGAGGTTTCGAGACATGTCCGATCTATGAAAGTCTCGTCAAAACAGGTCCACCCATGCTCCTCCAAAACTATCAAGGACCACATTGACTCCTTGGCTCCTGCCCTGGCTGACTTCTGCAATCACTCCTTTGCCTCTGGAGTCTTCCCATCCCCCCTCAAGCACTCCCTTGTGCACCCCCTTCTTAAGAAACCCTCTTCCGACCCCTCTTGCCCAGCTAACTATCGCCCAATCTCTATCACTCCCTTCCTGGGCAAGCTCCTGGAGAAGCTGGCCATCTCCCAGCTTAATCTCCATGTTGAATCTGTTGGTAGTCTTCACGACCATCAGTCTGGCTTCAGAGCTGCCAGAAGCACGGAAACTGCTCTCCTGAACATCCGGGAGGACCTGCTCTCGAACCTTGACTCTAATACTCCATGTGTTCTCATTTTACTTGATCTCTCTTCTGCCTTTGATACTGTCAATCATACCATCCTGCTCAACCGTCTCCGTGATAACCTGGGTATCACTGGTCAGGCTCTGGCGTGGCTGACCTCTTTCCTTTCCAATCGACCCTCCCAGGTCCAACTGGGGTCCTTCCTCTCCGACATCTTTTTCTCTACCTGTGGTGTCCCCCAGGGATCCAACCTCTCTCCCTGGCTGTTTAACCAGTACCTGGCACTTCTTGCCCACCGCATCGCCGCTCTCTGCCCCAATTTTCAGTGCTATGCGGATGACAACCAGCTCATTTTCAGGCTACCTCTTCTCCTTCCCTCATCTCTGACTGTCTTTCTGCTATCCAGGAATGGTGTGCCGCCAATGACCTCTGCCTTAATGCCAGTAAGACTGAGATTCTACTCATCGGCACACCCACTCCCTCCTTCCCTGCAGCTCTCTGGCCGGCCTCTCTTGGCCTTCTTCCTGCTCCTACCTGCAAGGCAAAAAACCTCAGGGTCATCTTCGACTCCACACTCTCCTTCTCTCCTCACATATCTGATGTCTCTAAGAAGTCACTACCAGTTACACCTCCTCAGAGGTATCCTTCCTTTCCTCTCCTTCCCCCAGAAGCTCACTGTCTCTAGAGCCCTGGTTCTCTTGAAGCTGGACTACTGTAACAGCCTCTATCTAAATCTGCCTGCCTCTACTCTCCGCCCTTTACAACTCATCCAGAACAGGACTGCGAGACTTGTCTTTGGCCTCAAGCCCAGGGACCGTATCTCTCCAGGACTGAAATTGCTACACTGGCTCCCAGTGGCTGCGAGGATGAAGTTCAAAACCCTCTGCATTGTCCACAAGGCCTTCTGGGGCCGTGGGCCAAAATACCTTCAACTCTCTCTTCCAAAGTATCTTCCTACGTGAGCTCTCCGCTCATCCGTCTCCAACTCCCTCAGGGTCAGCCGCTTCTCCAAGCAACGAGTTGGGGGTAGATCTCTCTCCGCAGCAGGGGACTCCCTCTGGAACAGCCTTCCTGCCTCCCTGAAACATGAGGAGAACCATCTCCTGTTCCGGAAGCACCTCAAAACCTTCCTCTTTGCCTCTGCTTTCTCTCCCCCTCTCCCCTGCTAAAATTACTGAAACTGCACTGAATCTGCTACTGGGCCACCCACCGAACTCACCTGCACTGCCTCCCTGGCAACCCCTGCACTGTGGGACTGTCTCTGTATCCCTACAGCCCCCCTTCCCAGCACTTGTCTGCACTTACCTTGCACTTGCCACCAGATGGCCCTTATTTATTTTTTGCTATTCTACTAACCATATACTGCACTTCCCCTCTCCCTTTCCCCCTTGCACTTTTTCCCCTCCCCTCTACGCTTGCACCTGCGCGATCTGAATGATACATGGCCTAGTAGGATCATTGTCTGTCTCCCCTTGTCCCCTCTGCCTCGTCGCGCCTTGAAACACTTGTGTATAGGCGCGTTATAAATACCACATCACATCATAATTTCCCAAACACATCTTGACTCATCCACTTTAGGGCTATGTCCTCTGATACCTGGAAAGCTCCCTATTTGACTATCCCGAATAGTGCCCTTCTGGGTTCAAGATCAATTGTGCCTGCCACTGCCATCTGCAATTCCCCTTTTACCGTGTGCCAGAACCTATGCATTTTGAAGCATCCCCAGACCACATGGTAGAAAGTGCCTTTACCAATTAAGCACTTGGGACATCCATCATCCCACCCTCCCATTTTTGCCAACCTTTCCCTAGAATAGTAAATCCTATGCAGAGATTTGAATTGCATTAGCTTCAGTTTCGCCGAGATGGCCACTTCTCTGAAATATTGTAGGGCGTCGCTCGAGTCTTCCCCCATCTATTTCCCCCACGTCTTCTTCCCACTTTTGTTTCAAGCCATCTGCCTGGTAGAGTAAAAGGATATGGCTTTGTAAATCGTCAATATCTGTCGTAATGTGATCTACCCATCCAGAACGTTTCTCTCCAGAAAGGAAACATGTGGAATCTGCTCCCTGCCCCCCATGTGTGGACTCAGGGTGTGTCTTAGTTGCAGATATCTGTAGTGATCCTTGTTATTTAATCCCCACTCCTCCCTGATCTCCTGAAAGGTCCTTATGTCCGTCCCTTTAAAGACTGTTCCCAATGCTATTATTCCTCTAGTCTTCCATTCTTCTGCCCATTCAAGGTGCTGGATTCCTTTCATGAGCCCGTTTTCCCAGATTGGTGACCAGTGTGTCACCTGTCCTGCCCACCCTAGGTGTTTATGCTCCTGGATCCATGTCCTACATACTGCTTATGCGACTGGTAGGAATCCCAGTTGTTCCGGCTTTCTATACAACAATTCCCAGTCCTTTATTCCTCAGACATTCAATTCCCTGTCCACCATGCTGTCCCTACCCCTACAGTATTTCCATTTGTTTGCTTTGCTAACTGGGACACCTAGTAATACCACTTCAGGTTCAGCAGCACGCCCAGGCTATTGATCATGGGAGGGTGGGGAAGGAAGCGTTTGCTTTCTGGGGCATTACTCCCATGCCAACCACAAGGACGTTTGGGATGTTGGTGGTCGATCTCCTATGCTCCCCCATCAACTGTTCATTTCTTATTTTTAGGTTGACGGTTCGGGCAAGTTCGAGCCATCACTACACTCTATGGCTCCCCTTCACGCCCATGTAGGCGAGCATTTTCTTTTTTAAAATAAATATATTTACAGGTGGGGGAACGTATGATGCAAGTGTGTATGTGTGAATTTATGAAGCAATTGTGTATGTGAACATGAATATATTTTGAGTGAAAAGGAATGTAGGAGTATGGATGGAGAGTACATGTGTGCTTTGGGGTGGAATGAGAGGGGTAAAGGCAGGCAGAGGGATGCGGGTAAGGGGTTCGGAGTTGTGAGGGAGGGGAGCGGGAAGGGGCCTATGGGCAGAACCAATAGGAGTGTTCAAAAGTGGTCTAATTGTCCTGCACAGGGCCAATCAGTCAGGACTTGTTTTTGTACAGTGGCATGGCATTCATTTACTGGCATTGTGGACAATGCTAACATGCGAGTGTTCATACGTGACAATACTGACTTCTATTACTGCAGCCACCTAGACATGTTTTCTTACTGTGGCAAGGTGTTTTTACTGGCATTATGTGCAAAGCAAACTTGATCATTGTTCCTACATAAGCATATGTTTTTTTTTGTAAACATTTTATTAGTTCCATAACAAACAGTGCACCTTAACATGGTGCATACAATTCTCAAACCCCAACATCCCAACTTTTCTTCCCCTCCCCCCATTAAAGTTTCTACAATGGGCCAGCGTGGTCCACTAGTCCACAACTGTCTCTTTTTTTCTCTTCTTTTCCATAATCAAGGGAGCTATCCATATTCAATTTGTCGGGTCCCAAGTCTGTTAGTGATGCTATCAAATGCTGCCATGCCATCAATGTTTCTGCTTCCTCTTCGCCCCCTCTACGTGCTGCCTTCCTCCAGACCACTGTTTCAGCCTCGGCCCACTGCAGGAGGTCCCTCCACCAGGTATCTACCTTGGGTCTCGCCTGAGCTTTCCATCCCATGGCTATCCTTCGTTTCGCTAAAATATAGGCCAGGTCTTTCAGCTTGCACACGTTTGAGTTTGCGTGGTCTAGGGAAGCCTCCCATCATACATGCCCACAAGGAGTCTATCGCCAGTTCAATCCCTTTGGTGGCCAGTCGGTCTGCTATTTCCTTCCAGTATCTCGCTATTTCGGGACAAGCCCAAAGCATGTGTACCATCCCAGCATTTTCCACCCCACATTTCGGGCACCACTGTATAGTCGCATTTGCGAACTTAGCAATTCTCTTGGGGGTCATGTATGTCCTATGAGTGACTTACAGTTGAATCTCTTGTAATCGGGCATTCCTCAACACTTTTTTATGGTACCCTTGCATTCTTTCCCATAGACCATCACTTATTGTCTCCCCACTGTCTTCTTCCCAGTCTCGCCTCGTTTGTACCACCTCTTTTCCCACTTTAGACATCAGTAATTTGTAAATTCTGGAGACCTGGTGCCCCCCCCGTCTGACACTGCTTGGAACATTTCTATGGCCTTGTCTGGCTGCTGGGCCAGTTCTTCTGACCACATCTTTTTTAACATTGCCATCCGCCTCACATACGTGATATACTGCCCGCTGTGTAGGCCTGTGGCTTCTCTTAGGTTATCAAACTCTATTCTGCCACCTCCTTGCTATACATCCCCAACTATTGTTACCCCTATTGGTTCCCAGCGTTCCCTTATAGTGCGTCCGAGTTGGCCGTCTACCCCTGTAGTGTCACCAAAGGGACCTGCGGGGAGCACGGTGTCTGGCGTCCCAGCTTTACCCAGGTCCTATGCCAGATCTTCTTGCCTAGGGTCAGTAATGCCGCTCTCCTACTTTTCGGTGGCTCCGTTACCCACATCCATTCATTCAGGAAATATGCTGTGCATTCCGCTCTCAATAGTCTAAACTCTAATGTGGTGTCATCAGAAAGCCATCTAGCTACATATTGCAATTGGCTCGCTAAGTAGTACACTTTGAAATTGGGTAGTTTAATACCCGCCCAATCATGTGGGTTGTGTAGTTTCCATAGGGCTACCCGATTCCTGGTGTTGTGCCAGATGAACCCTCTGCAAATGTTATGGAGTATATCAAAAAAACGTTTAGGTATTGAATACAGGACATTCGCAAAATTGTGTAGCAGCCTGGGTAATACTATCATTTTAAGCGATGCCGTCCTTCCCATCATGGTCAGGGGTAACCTAGTCCAGAATGTCATACTGGGTTGGGTCCCCTCTTCTGCTTTCTCTGTATTATTCTTGTGTTCATTTTCGACCTTATGATACATGTTTACCCCCAGGTATCTAAAGGTGTCTATTGCCCATTCGATCTGTAACACTGGTAGCCTATCGTGAGGCATTCCCGTATATCTCCCTATCGGGAATATCATGGACTTCCGTGGGTTTACTGTTATACCCGACAATAGTGGGTACGACGTCATTTCATCGCCGGATGTTTTTTCGCAGTGTTTTTTGCTGCAGATTTTATTTCGAAAAAAATCAATCGAATTTTTTTGGGGTGGGGGGGTTCAAAAAATTATATAAATTGGGTGTGGGTGTACGGGGATATAAAAATAATTAAAGGGGATGGGGCGTTTGGGGGGCTAACCCCCCAATAAATAAATAAAAAATATCAATTCTTTTTTAAAAAAAATCTGCGGTAAAAAACCCTGCGATGAAACAGCAGGCGATGAAATCACATGGAACCCAATAGTGCAGTGGCTCCAACGCTAGAATAAACCACATCGGGGACCAAGGGCAGCCTTGTCTAGTTCCTCTGCCTAGCGTCCACCTTTCCGAGACCACCGACCCTGTCTTGACTCTGGCGATAGGTGCACTATACAATAGTTTCACCCACTGCAGATACACCGGTCCTATCCCAAACTTCTTAAGAACCGCTAGTAGCCAGGGCCACTTGACAGTCAAAAGCCTTGACTGCTTCCAGTGAGACTATCGCCAGTTCTTGGGTGCTTCCAGCGGTCTGGTCTATCTAATCTCCTAAAATTATCAGAAATGCTTTGTTGGGGGACATATCCCGTTTGGTCATGGTGTATCAGGGAGCTGATCAGTGGTTTCAATCCATTTGCCATCACCGCGGTGAGGATTTTACTGTCCTGATTTAACATCGACAATGGTCTGTAAGATCCGCAGTCAGTGTCTCTTTTGCCTAGGCTTAAGAAGCGGGATGATGACCGCTTCCCTTAGAGTCTCTGGCAGCTTGCCCTGTTCAAACGCCTCATTTAACACAGCCAGCAGTGGTGGAAGCAGATCTGCCATATATGTCTTATAAAATTCGCTTGGGAGGCCGTCGGCCCCGGCGCCTTATTGGTGGATAGGTTACGGATTATATATTCCTGTTCTTCTAATTCCAGTGGTGCCTCCAGCCTTTCCCTATCGGCTACCTCGAGCCTGGGCAGGATGATATCTTCCAGCACTTCGTTTGTGTCAATTTCCTCTGCCCCTATGTTATCGGTGTATAATTTACGAGAGTATTTCTGGAAGCACTCATTCACCCCTTCTTGTGTGTCTTCCGAGTATGCCATCCTCGCGGCGCATCTCTCGGATCACTTGTCTTGGGGTCTCACTCTTACACAACCAAGCCTGTAATCTGCCTGGTTTATCCCCTTCCACATCTTGTCTCTCTATATACTTCCTATAGTTGTGGTTACATAATCTCTCCCAGTGGGATTTACATTTTTCAGTTAGGTGTCTAATCGCCTCCGTCTTTTCCGGGGAGTCCGGTCTCTCTTGAATTTAATCCTGAATCTCCCATTCTGTGGTTTGTAGGTCTGCTATTATGCCGCCCAATAGCCTGGCTGACTTAGATATTGCTGCCCCACTTATCACCTTAAATGCTTCCCAGAATGTGCCTGCTGACGCAACAATTCCCTCATTTAGTTCAAAGTACCCCTGTACCGCTGCTTCATATTCCACATCCTTAATCTGCTCCACCACAGAACTAGACACTAGTATGTAGTCTATCCTGGTGTATAAGTCATGCGGAGCTGCATAATGGAAGTACCCTCTGCAGGCGGGGTTTAGCTTCCTCCATATCTCAGTGAGCTGGAACTCTCGCATAAGTGTGGTTGGGGCCTTTGCCGCCAGGCTAGGCTTAGTTATTGTGTCATCTGATCTATCCATCTTGGGGTCTAGTGTACAGTTAAAGTACTCCCTCACCCCGACTATAACTGCTCCTTCCATGTATGGGCTAATAATAGCATACAGGTTCCTGAGATAAGTGTGGTATCATTGTTCGGGGCATAGATATTGATCAGGTTAACCATTTTATTACCCACTATCCATTTTACCAGCACAATTCTCCCATCCTCTCTCACTTCCTTTTGCAACAATTAGAACGGGACGTGTGGCGCCATCCATATAAGGACCCCCCTAGCATATACAGAGTATACGGCTCCTATTACGGTCGCTTTCCATTTCCTCTTCATCAACTCCAGCCTCTCTTTGGTTAAGTGGGTTTCGTGTAGCATCGCTATGTCGATCTTTTGCCTGTGTAGATAGATCATAACTTTGTTGCGCTTAATATAAGTGTTTAACCCGCGTATATTTCAGGTTACAATTCTTAGGTCCGCCATTTCAGCTATATCCTACTCCGCCCACCCTTCTCCCCATCCTCTTCCTGTACAGATTTAGTTGTGCTTGTAGACGTCCCACGCTGAGCTCCTGTTTCATCTCTGTCACTTTCTCCCCTCCCTCCCTTATCCAAACATATGACTCCCTGACTCCCCAACTCCCGTCCCGCCCATCCCGTCTCCCTTCTTACTAAATCCACTACCAACTCCACAACTCCCACCCCTCCCGCTTCCCTTCCCTTCCCGTCCCCAACAATTGCCCAGCTCCATCCCTGCATCTCAGGCAACCCCGTATTTAGTCCTTTCCTGGCAAGCCAGTACTAGGAGCCCAGCAGGGGGTTGCCAGACTACCAGCAACTACCTATCTAATGGGGTATGAGTTTGGGTTTCCTTTCCCTCCTGCTCTACTGTCTCATCAACTCTGCTCATCATTGCCTTGTATACTATGTCTATAATGAAGTCCCAATGTCACAGTTCATACAGCACCTCAGCGTCTGGAACCATTTTCTTATTACTCCGTGCCGGTCTCTTTCCGTTCCTCAATCGCTGTCGGGCAATTCTGTGCGTCCAGCCATTCTGCCGCATCCTCTGGGGTTTCATAAAATATTGCTCGATTTCTATGAAACACCTTCAAGTTAGCCGGGTACATTAACATGCATTTGTAATTGGCTTTGCGCCACCTCCCCTTAACCGTTCCAAAATGTAGCCAACGTCTTTGCACCTGGAGTGTGTAGTCCAGGTATGCGGTAATGGTCGCGGATGCCCTTTGTATTGTTCCCCCTTTGCAGAAATGTACCAGGATCCTTTCTCTGTGTCGGTAATTCAATATCTTGGCGATGATTGGTCTCGGTGGAGCCCCCGGAGGGGGTCTTCTTGTCAGCACCCCGTGCGTGCTCTCCACCGCAAATCTCTGTGTGAGTGCCCCTCCCTTTATCTCTTGCAGCAGCATAGCTTCAATGTATTCAGCGGGGTTCGATCCCTCCTGCCCCTCCGGTAGTCCCACAATGCATACATTGTTTCGTTGTGCGCGTCCTTTGGCTTCCTCCGCTCCATTTTCCAGATTGTTCACTTGTTGTTTCAGTGCGTGGATCTCTGATGCTTGTGATGCGCAGGCAGCTGTGTTCGATTTCACATCTTTCTCCAGCTCACTCGTCCTCTCCGCAATTGATCTTCCGTCCTGTCTCAATAGATTAACATCTATTTATTCTGCATCCATTTTCGCCTCCAATGACTCCTTGAGTGCAAGTGCAGTAATAGTAGTCCCCAGTTTCGTCTCCCATGTCATTTTCAGGTCTCCTATGGCGTCTAAAATTTGCCGGTCACCACGTGTTGGAGATGTGCCACCCTGTGCACTCTTCTCTTTGCTCCCAGCCTCTTCCGTTGTTCGTGGTGTCCTCGTGAAGTCCTCCATGGTGGTTTGCTTCCCCTTTGACTTAATTGGTTTGGCTGCCATTATCTTGCGTCTCAGCGTTACAGTCCTAGGCAACCGTGGCAAAAATGTTTTGTGTCTGACCTCCCCTGCTCAGTGTTGGGTTCTGTTTGGGAAGCAGCCCACTATGTTGGCTGGGGTCCGTGTGCCTCTCCCTGGGTATAGGATTCCTATGTGTCCACTACTGTTTCCAGGATCTGCGGCCTTCCCAAGCTCCACGCGTGGCTCCCGCACTGCTTGGGTCTATGTTGGATCCAGGAGTGGCAACAGATCCGTTCCCCTCGCTGATTGTCCTATTTCTTGAGGGCAGTGCGCTGTGCAACCGTCTCGCGCATGCATTCAGCTTCAGTGACGTTCACTTTCTGCAACTGTCACCTCTGTGCTTTCCTCCTCCGATATGGGGCTCTGACTGTGTTTACCTGGGTGCCTATTGTCTAAGGGCCCCCTGTGCATCACACTTCTCAGTCCAATGATCCCATGCTCCTGCGTCTCAAGACAGCCGCTTCATGTCGGTCCCGCACACTACAGCGTGCTGCTCAGGGCCCTCTTCCGTAGACTGTGATGAGGTTGCAACGCTATCTCACTTCGCGTGCACCTCTCCTTTGTGCGTGGCCGAATCAGACATTTTAAATTTAGTTTTTTATTGACAATAGGCAGAAATAAGGCCGGGCCGGACAGCCGACCCGATCCATAAAAGCATCAGAAAGAATCACATTGTCAGCAACATTTTCAGTTACACTTTTCTTAACATCTTTTCCCAATTCCCCCCCTCCCACCCCACTCCCCCAAACAATTAACAAGCCAAGTTTAGAGGAGTTACAAACTTATGAAATTTCGGGAAAAACACTTGCGAGCCATTCGGTTATTAAGAGTAGCACTTGAGACAGTGGGGTCCATATGAGAGATTGGTGAGCAGAGGCTGGGCCGGGTCTAAGAGGGGTGTGTGGAGGCCTGCCGAATCTGCACAATTACAGTGGTCTGCATGTCCAACTATATAGCAGCGGCACAACACTTCTCCCAAGTTCTTCAGCTGCATGTGGGCCCAGAGTGGGTCCAGTGCGTACGACGCAACCAATCAACTACCAAACATAAACACAGCATAGAAGTAAAAAACAGGCGACGTTAGCCGCAGTAGATAACTCTGCAGGGTGCGGTGGGGCGAATGATACTAGTAATCAACAGATCAGGAGCCCTCTGTTGTGGGTCAGCACAATGCCCCTTCTATAAGCGCATGGAGACACAATCGTCGTGCAAAAGGACTGCCGCCCATTCTTGTACAAAATCTGTCATGATATCATTTGCTATTGCTGTAAGCTTTTCGTACGAGAATATCACCCTGAGCTTACGAAGCCATTCTTCCCTGGAGGGGGGGCCTGGCCGCTCTTCCATTTTTGGGCGAGCGCCAGCCTACCCGCTCGCAGCATGGCACCAATGACCTTGGGGTATACATTTGTTTCAGTCTCCGGCAAAGGGGTACCCAGCAAGACTTCCAGCGGGTGCAAGGATGGACCGAACCCCTCAATACCCTTGATCCAGCTGAGAAGTTCTGACCAGTAAACCTGTATAATTGGACAACCCCACCACATGTGAAACCAGGTCCTCCTCTGGTGGCAGCCCCTGGGGCAAAAAGGAGACACGTCTCGGAACATTTTAGACAGCAGGGATGGGGGGCGATGCCAAGAATGAAGAATTTTGAAGCTGTGTTCCATGGCAGCCGTGTACAGAGAACCCGTGAAAATACCTTTAAAAACTGCCCTCCAGGTATGGTCATCCAATGGCATCCCCAGTCTCTCCTCCCATATGCGTTTAAAGGGCTGTCTGCCCTCTAGGTCGGACGTTATCAAAACCTTATAAAACTTGGACAGCGCACCCTTCCGTGATGTACTCTTGGCCAGGATGGATTCAAATGGGGTGAGGGGGCGGCTCAGCTGTTTAGACCATCGGGGTTGGGACAATATCCCCTTCAATCGTAAGTATTCAAAAATCGTGGGGGGCCTATCCACCAGGGCCTCGAGCAGGCCACCATACTCTATGAAGCCCTCCTCTCCTGACAGCTGGGAGACTCTTTCCAGGCCCAAGTCAGACCAGGATTGTGTGTCGCGGAAGCCCCTTGTGTCCAGGTCGATAGGGGGCCCCCAGAGTGAGGATAGCGGGGAAGGCCAGCTGGATAGGGGTTTGTTGGCTCTGCTAGGTTTCCATAACGCCCACAGGGCTGCCAAGGTAGGATGCATTTTTAGCTGGGGTGGGAGAACCTTAGGAGAGGCCCAGAAATAATCTCTAACCTTTTTCGGGTGGGCATGGATGTCTTCTACATACGTCCAGTATGTGCCCATGTCGTCTCGCATATGCTCCAACATCACCCTGAGCTGGGCTGCCTTATAATAGAGTCGGAAGTCGGGGAGGCCAAAACCACCATGTGTCTTTGGAAGGGTTAAGGTGGAGATTTTGATTCTAGGTCTCTTACCATTCCAAATGAAATGGAGGACACGGGACTGCAGTATCTCAAAGAAAGTCTCGGGTATCACAACAGGGAGCGCTGCGAAGAGGTAGAGAAGGCGGGGCAGGACATTCATCTTGACTGTGACCACGCGACCCAGCCAGGAAAGCGTGAGGGGAGCCCATCTTTTGAGGTCGCTGCTGATCTGGGCAAGGATCCCCGGGAAATTGCACTGGTATAGCTGTGACAGGTCTCTGGGGATGGTAGTTCCCAGATACCTAGTGGATTCTCTTTCAATTCTGACCCCCAGAATATCGGAGTTGCTTCCAACATCTAGATCGCTCTGGCCGATGGGCATGATGCTTGATTTGGAAGTGTTTATCCTCAACCCAGAGAAAGAGCCAAAGCTGTGTATGAGGTCGAACAGTCGGGGTAGGGATGTCTGAATATTGGTTAGGTAGCCCAAGATGTCGTCTGCAAATAGGGAGAGTTTGAAGTCACACTCTCCGCATCGTATACCCGTGATTTCCGGGTCGTTCCTGACCGCTATAGCTAGGGGTTCCATTGCCAAGGCATATAATAGGGGTGACAAGGAGCATCCTTGCCGGGTGCCCCTGGTGAGGGAAAAGGGCTCCGAAGTGCCTCCGTTAACCAACACTCTCGCTGTGGGACTGTTGTAGAGTGCCGCTACCCACCCACAAAAATTGTCCCTGAGGCCCATCTTTCCGAGACCCTTGCCCATGTAAGGCCACTCGACCCAGTCGAATGCCTTTTCTGAGTCGAGTGAGAGAAGGTACCCTTCAACTCCCTGCCTGGATGACTCGTGCATAAGATCAAGGGTTTTTCTTATGTTATCGGACCCCTGGCGCCCCGGGATGAAGCCCACCTGATCCCCGTGTACTAGGGTAGGGAGGAACTTTGCCAGCCTATTCGCTAGGAGCTTAGCCAGAATTTTAACGTCCGTATTAAGGAGAGATATGGGGCGGTAGGATTGGCAATGCGCGGGGTCCTTGCCCTCTTTAGGCAGAACTACAATCATAGCTGACATCCTTGTGGAAGGGAGGGTGCCTTGGTCTAGCGCGGCATTGAACATCTTGGCCATGAATGGAGCAAGTGCTGATCTATAGGTTTTATAAAACTTGACTGTGAAGCCATCATCTCCCGGGGTGGTGCCACTCTTTAAAGAGGATATAGTGTCGACTATCTCCTCTGGGGAAATGGGGTGTTCTAGTGCCTCGGCTTTCTCAGGGAGAAGGCCCGGTATGGGGAGAGAGTCTAGGAAATTGTCGATGTCTTTCCCATTCCCGGGATATTCCGAACAATACAATTTTTCGTAGTATAACCTAAATTGCTCTGCGATCTTGGCGTCCCTCACGGTAAGGTCCCCTTCCGGAGTGCGAATCGAGTTGACCCTCCTACTATTCTTAAGTTCCCGAAGTCTCCAGGCCAATATCTTGTCCGCCTTTTCCATATATTTCTGTTTCAAAAAAGAAAGCTTCCTTTCAGTTTGTCCCACTTGAAGGTTGGCTAGCTTGGCCCGCAACCCCTGCAATTCCTCCCACTGCCCAGGGAACATCTGCGTTTTCAGCTTTCCCCCTGGTTGGATGGCTGCTATCTTGTCTTTCAGCTGTTTCTCCTCGTGCCCCCTCTCCCTCTTTCTCCTGGACCCAATACCAATAAGTGTGCCTCTGATAGTTGCCTTAAATGCCTCCCATACTCCCATGGTACCGACCTCTCCATTGTCATTCAGGGCGAAGTAATCTTCTATGGCTACCAGGATGGATTGGCGTGTCTCCCTATCCTGCAAGAGGAGGTCGTTACACCTCCATCGGGTTTCAGCTGCCGGGGCGGGGGGGAGGCCGAGCTTTATCATTACCATATCGTGGTCTGTCCAGGGGACGGTCTCCACTCCCGAGCTTGTGACCTCTCCCTGCAATGATGAGTCCACCAGAATATAATCTATGCGTGAAAAAACATCGTGAGGCTTGGAGTAGAAAGTGTAATCGGGGTTCCGGCCCTGTACATTGACATGTGTATCGCACAACCCCAGTACCCCATTCACTTCCTGAAAGGCCGTCGCCAACTTCCTATGGAGACGGGTGTTGGGACAAGGATTAGCTGACTTCCTGTCCCGCTCGGGGCAAAGCACCATGTTAAAGTCCCCCCCCACCAGTAGGGTGCCCTCGGAGAATGCCATTATTGTCCCTCTCATACCCTCCCAGAAGGTGTCTTGCGCCTCATTCGGGGCATATATGCAAACCAGTGTGAACAAGCGGCCCCGCACCTCCCCTTTCACCATGAGATACCGACCCTCCGGGTCTGCTTTTGAGGCTTTAAACCTGAAGTGGGCCCCAGGGGACACCAACAGGGCAACTCCCCGCTTCTTTGTTTGTGAAGAGGCCGTGAACAGGTGATCTATGGTTTTGGCCTTGAGCTTAGGCTCTTTACCTCGGACCCAATGAGTCTCTTGTACAAAGAGGAAATGTAGGCGTAGCTTCGTAAACTCCCTTAGGATCAGCGACCTCTTTGTAGGCGAGTTGAGCCCACGGACATTTAATGACCCCACTGTTAAGGATAGGAGTGGATCATCCATAAAAGAAGTTGTCAAGGCTCCTAACTCCTCTCCCTGAATCGCAAGCGTTATAGTTCCCACAATGCTTTTGCCGCCCACAGTAGGCTCGGGAGAGCCCCCGGGGCGCACGAGTAACCCAAAAACCTGGCGCGCTACAACAGTAACCCCAACACCCTAACCCCCCCTCGTCCCACCCCCCTCCCACCTCCCCCCTGATCGCCTGGTTGATTCGTGACATTGTCAGGACAATCCGAACCAGGCCACCGATGTCTCCCCCCTCCGGGCTCATAAACTTCACTTGAATCATAACTCGAGCCCCCCCCCCTGTTCCCGGATTCAATACAATTCACAACCTACTACATCCCCTTCCGTTCACCTAGTCAAGTGTCTCTTGCTTCGTGAGGCACCAGCGGCTCGTTTCCACCATTCGAAGAAGCTGGTGACGCTGGGGCCACTCTCCTGTACTTTCTTTGGCCTCGGACTCTGCGCCTTTCCTTCGGTGCTTTGTTCCCTTTCGGGCCTGTCGGGGATCGCACACAATTCTGGTCCTCCGCCTCCACGCTAGGATTGTCTAATAGTTCACCCGACACTCTCTGGATATCGTCCTCAGTGATCAGTGCGTACTTGTAGCCCTCGAATTCAAAGGAGAGTGAAAAAGGATACCCCCACCTATACCTGACTCCTTTGGAGTGGAGCATCTTCGTCAGCGGAGCGCAGAGGCGGCGTCTTGCGAGGGTGAAGGCCGACAAGCCTTGGTATATCGAGATCCGGGCTCCTTCCCACTCCACCGGCCCTTTCTTGCGAGCCAGTTCGATGATCCTGTCTTTTTCCGAGAAGTAGTGAAAGCGGACTAACACCGATCTGGGGCCTCTGGATGGTGCCCCTGCTCTGTGGGCCCCGTCGATGGTGGGTTCGTTAGTGTTAGCCCCCTCAAATAGCACTCCTATTACCGCGTTGACGGCCCTGATGATGTCTGTTTGCGTTTCACCGTCGCGTTCTGGGAAACCAAGAAAACGTAGGTTGCAGCGACGTTCTCTATTCTCCAAATCGTCCATTTTTAGGGCGCATTTTTCTTCTCTTCTCTCGAGCTCCGACAAGCGCATGTCGAATTGGGTTTCAAAGACGTCGGCTGAGGCTGTGTTGGATTCCAGTGCCTGGACCCTATCGTCCAAATTATCCACTTTTTTATCTAGGGTGTCTAATCGTAATGTAATGTCCGCCCTGAAGCCCTTAATTTCTTCCAATAGGGCCGCCATTCCCCTGGTGACTGAGTTTGCATCCACCGGTTCCTGTTGTGCCTGGGCCGCCATTGCGGGGGGCGTACGGTGAAACTTCTGCAAGGATTCTCTCCAGTTCATAGGGCCTTGCCCCAGCGGACCCGGGATGTGGATCGCGACGCTAGGGGCAGGGGCCAGCGGCAGCCTCGGAGGTTAAAGCGGCGGCTCTGTTCTGGTAGGGTCGGGGGGCCAAGCAGCTTCCCTCTGTAGGTGGTGCGGAAGCTGTTCAGGCCAGGCCGTATTATTTGGTTGATAGCCTCCCGTGATTCGTGTTCTCCGGGCCGCGCAACTGCCGCGCCAAGGGTTTAGCGCCCGCTTCCACCCGCGTTAGTCCTTTCGGTTATTGCTCGTGTTATGCGTTCGGTTCTGTGGGGGCCCACTTCCTGTGCCCCGACGGGGCTCACCGGGTTCCGCTTGGTCCTGTGGGCGAATCCCCGCCACTCCCGGCGCGGGCCCTGTCCCGGCCTTCCGTTTCACTATGCGTCTATCCTCTACTCCAGGGAGCGAGCCGCGAGTCACCCCCACCAGAAAGGCGGGGGGAGGAATCCGCCGGCCGGGGACGCCTAGGCCTCCTTCAGCCCGCGCTCGGGCCCGGGCTCGTCGTAGATTTCCGCGGAGCCGCGGCGCCGCGGGGAGGAGGGGCTTCCGTCCCGCGGGGATACAGATGCTCAGAACTCTGGATCGGTTCCACCTCCGGAGCTCAAATTTGGGCTAGGGGTGCCCGACACCTTCCTACATGCTTGGGTGGTGTCAGCTCCTCACTCCTGGGGCGTCGGGGGGGCTCAGGTCCCGCGATCTGTGCCCTGTCGAGGAGACGAGCGGAGATGCGTCAGTCCATCTCTGCGCCTCCTGGTGGATCCGAATCAGACATTTTAATTGGGTCCTGGTTCAGGCCACCATGGCAGGTCAGTCCTCTCCGTCCACATGTGTTGTTTGATGGCGAGTTTGCACCCGGCCAGCCACCTTTACCTTATGTTCTCCGCTTATTGTATAATGAGCCTCCAGCGGGCGCCTTGCACTGCCCGCCGCCTGGTGCCGTTTGCTGTTTACTGGCTCTCACTTCTCTCATGCAGCAAGCTCCATAGCGCACTCCGCCAAACCTCAGCGCAACATCCTTGTTTGCCGGGAGTGTCTCTGGGGATTCGTGTGTCCCGAATGTAGCACTGCCTTTGTTCAGAGGTCGCTGCCCAAGCGTCCCATGGCCCGCACTTTTGCCCGATGTTGTAGGGTTGTGGCAACGCTATATTCTCGCAGGGACGAATATGCTGTGTGTTCAGCAGGTGTGTCCTCCCACTGTCTCCGCGACGCCCGTCCTTTGCAATGGGGAACGGAATGCTATTGTATTTTGTTTCGTATTTGGGCTACGCTTTGCACCCTTTCCAGTGCACCTTCAGTGAGGGGGCTCCGCCACCGTCGGTCCTTGTGGTCAGTTACGACAGGGTGCACGCTCTTCCTGAGCCAGCCCTTTGTCTTCAGGCATCCGCCATTTTTTCTTTTGTCCGCTGCGGTCCACTCACTTCAGGTTGCTTCGGTTTTCTTCGATTCAGCCGTTGCTATCCGCACGCAGCCGTGAGATTTCGTATGCCCTGCCCCTTTACGTTCATGAATCTTCATCAGCAGGAGAGTTTCTGTACCTTTTCATACTGTTTTAAGTCGGATGTTATTCGGATCTACAGGAGCTCCCGAAAACCCACGTCCTCCTACATGGTTTCTAACCACACCCTTAAACATGAGCATATGGTTATGTTATGATTTATACTGCGCACCACTGCCATTTCCATCGTCTCCAGGAGCTCAAGTGGCTCTGTAAGAAAAGTGGATGGGGGTTGGTTAGTGAGAGAAGAGGGATAGGATAGAGGTTGTGCTCTTCTGTTGTCTGCAGAACCAGGACCTGGTCTCCGTGCATGTGGGCTTTACTGGGTGTGATTTGTGTGCAGACTGGGCTTGTGTTCAGAGGGGTAGCACCCAGTGTCGGGGTAGTTTGTTGTTTGCACCTGTTTGGCTTTGTGACGTGGTTAGTGGCGGGTGTCAGTTTTGAGTATTTTTGTGCATAGTATTGCTTGCCCTTTTTGGTGTGTGTAGTGCGCAAGAGGTATGCAGGTGTGGGAAAAAGGGGGAGGTTGGTTTCTGTTTGGTTCTGGCTGTGTGGTGGTTTTAATGTTGGTTCTTCAATCCGTATTGCCCCTTACGTTGTTCCTTTTTCGTTCGGTACCAAGTTCCGTAGTTTGACCATCAAATAGAAGAATGAAGTTCTTCTGAATGTCCTTTGCTCGTAGTGTTCCGTTTCTATTTGGACGTCGTTGCTCGACCTTAGGTTTCTTCCTCGTGGGGAGCGGTTGATTTTAGCTTGGAGAAATTCAGCTCCTTGTCCATGTAGTTACTTGTGGGCGATGCAGAGGGATTGAAAGTGAATGTGTTTTTTTACTGGTAACCAGTGCAGACTTCTCTGGGTTGGTGTGATGTGGTCTCTTCTATTTAGTCTCAGGAGTAGTCTTGCTGTGGTATTTTGGATGCGTTGTAGTTTTTGTGTGAGGCATCCTGGAATTTCAAGGTAGAGGCTGTTTGCTTAGTCTAGTCTTGATAGTACCAAGGAGGTGATCGCGAGGGTTCCGTGTGGGAATTTGAGGTAGGTGGATCAACCCTCTTATTAGTTACAGGAGGTAGAAGCATTTATTTGCTATTGCATGGACTTGTGGTCCTAGAGAAGTCCATTGTCCATGAGAATTACCAGCTTTTTTTTTTTTTTAAATCACTGACGAGGTCTCTGGTTGGTTTCCCATGCACGGCGGTCATATCAGGTATGTCTGTGCTGCATGGTCTTCTGGTGGGGAGATCATGATTTCTGTTTTGGTCAGATTAAGCTTCAGATTGTTGTTGGTCATCCAGGTGTATATGTCGGTGAGGCATTTGTTGTAGGTGTTCGGGTCCTGGATGGAGGTTATCTTGAAGATGAGTTGGGTGTCGTCCGCATAGTTGTAGGCTGTCAGTCCACGGGTTTGAATGGGTTTCATTAGGGGGGACCTGTAGATATTGAAGAGGAGAGGTTTGATCCTTGTGGTACACCGTAGGTGATGTTTATAGTGTTAGATGTAAATGGCCGTAAGTGTGTTCTTTCTGTTTGGTTGGTGAGAAAAGATTTCAGCCATTGTAGTCACTGAGGGATCGGGCGAGGTTGGTGTTTTATTAGTATTCTACAAGTTTCTTTGCTTATAGGTTCAAAATGATTGAGTGTTGTGGTGGTTGGTGACATGCTGTTTTCTGGTGGTTCTCGTTGGTAGGGCGGAATGCATCAATGGTCCATTACATTGCTTCTATTTTTGTTATTAGATGGGTTGTGATGTTGTCACATAGGGATTGTGATTGTAAGACGCATTTGTTGCACGAGGTTGGGTTTTTAATTTCCTTGATAACTTTGAACAATCTTTTTGGTGGGTTTGTTGCCAATTGGATTCTTGTAGTGTAATATGCTTTTTTTGCTTTCAGGACAGATGATTTGTAGCTATGGCTTTGTCGTTGATATTTGTTTATGTCAAATTGGTTGTAGTGTTTCTGCCATTGTTTTTCCAGTTTGCATTTTATTTTTTTGAATCGCCTCAGTTTTTCTGTAACCATCTTGCTACAATTTTCTTTGGGGTGAGATTGAAGAATTTTGCAAGTGCTACTTGGTCTAGGGTGTCTGTGATCCAGTTGTCAAGTTTCTCTACCACTGAGTCTGGTGTAATTCTCTTTAGCTGGGAGATGTTTGCTTTGGTTGATTCCAGTAGGTCCGTTAGCATTTCCAGGTCACTACTTGCTAGTGTCTTTTGTTGGTCGCAGGGAGTCTTACATTTGTTGGCATTGTATGGTTTGGGATATTGACTGTGAATGGGAACAAGATGTGATCTCTCCATATGATTGGTACCGGTGGCCCTGTGGTCGAGAGAACATCTCTGCAGAAGATTGTGATTAAGGTGTGTCCCACACTGTGGCTTGGACCGTCTACTATTTGTTTGAAGTTGAGGGTTTCCAGTAGGGCACTGAGGGAGTGTGCTGTGGTTTCATTTTCTCTTTCAAACCAGATGTTGAAGTCCCCCAAGATGATTATGTTGTCATGATAAGTGGAGAGGTTGGCAATGGTATCAGCAAGATTTGTGGCGAATTTGCGGTTGTAGGATGGTGGTCTGTAGATTAGGAGGAACAGTCTGTCTCGCGACTGCCTCACTGTAGTTTTAGGATTGGGGTGGCTTTTTTTCCCTCAGTGGTTTTATCTCGTATTTGTACTAATTTTTTGTTTGGTTTTGATTGATTGGGTACTGGGATGTGTAGCGTTTGAAGTTCTGAGGGGCTGAAGCCTCCCTGTGGAACTTCTCTTGTGGTTGTGTTATTGATTTTGGTTGGTGCCTTGGATTGATGTGTGGGTGGGGTTTAGTTTTGGCTTAGGCTTTAGAGTGGACAGATTCCATAAGGATTCCATAAGGTATGAGGGTATAACCTGGTCAGATACAAGGTTTGGGTTGGTGTATCTAAAAACTGTGGGATTCAGATGTGGTGACTCCACGCAGTATCAAAATTCAAAGACAGTATGTTCAGCAAAGCTTGAGTGTGGTTTTCTACTCTTGGTAGCAAACATTAAAAGCGGACCAACCTAGCAGCTGTGAAGTTTAAGTGTGGGACAACCCGGCTGCGCAGATGTTGGATTGTGGCGGCAACACACGCTGCAGAAAAATCAAATGTGGTGTGGGCCACGCGGTAGCACAATTCAAATGTGCTGCAACCCATGCAACAGCTAAGTTGAGGTGAGGTGCAGCTCATGCAGCAGCGGGATTTTGTGGTGCAGTACGTTTGGAACGTTCTGTGAAGCAGAATGCAGGTGTAGCAAAGCACAAACAGAAGTGAGCTACTGAGCAGCCAAACCCACACTTGGAACACTCTTGGGTGAAAATGCAAGTGGCGCGACACAGTGTGCAGGTAATGGCAAACCACAAACCATGCGGTAACAAAGCAACAGAACCTACATTTGGGACACTCTAAGGGCAAAATCCAAGTTGTGGCAAAACACGAACGGTGGTGAGATAAAAGAGCAGCAAAACCTACATTTAGAATACTCTGGGGGCAAAATGCAAGTAGTGGCGAAATACTAACAGTGGCGAGATAACAGGGCAGCAAAACTGTTGCATAGTGCCCCATGTGTTTGCAGGTGACTGGCATACGCTGACCCCATGGCAACGTGTAGAGTTTTTCTGTGAAGAGAGTTCCAGTGAAGCCAGTACAGCTGCACTGAGGGAGTTAGTGACAGCACAGAGCTGGGGGTCGTAAAGAAAGATGTTCTAAGAGAATAAAGCATTCAAATACCATACCGGGCTACAGTTGTATCCTTATTTCACTGGCAGCGAGATTCGAACCCCAGAGCAGTATCCTTACTGGACTTTGCTGGCTACACCAGGACAGGCAAGACTCCCACGCCCTCGCGGGCCGTGTCTTTTGCTGTCCGGCAGATCTTAAGCATCCAGTTGGCAACACTGAGAGGCAGACCTCCAGGGCCCAGCTGCCAACACGTGGCAGAGTGTGCACGGCATCAGTGTCAGGACGAACTGCCAGTGGTCAGGTGTGGATGTCATTTGTTTTCCCCATGAGTGAATGGGGAGGAGGTAGGAGAGGGCAAGTGGAGAAGACGCCACCCGTCCACCCACGGCGGCTGGCCAGGAAGAGAGAGAACTGACGCCAGCTTACTCCCTGAGGGTCCCTTCCCCTAACACAAGTGTCCGAGAGCTCCAAAGGCCAAGAAAAGAGCAGAGCCGAGCAGAAAAGGGGCAGCTCAGTGAGTCTGTGTATCAGTTGCGGAGAGATTGACTATTGTTGTTGCAGTTGGCCAAAGGAGTGTAGCACAGCCAAGAATTGCAACACAGGGGTGGGTCACTGTTGTGCCAAGGGATTTACCAGCCCGCTTTTGACAGAGTTGGCAAGTAAAATAAGTTAGGAGAAGTGAAGCAGAGAGAGCGAGAAGATGACAATGCCAGGGGTACCATGTCCTCCCACCTTTATGGCTTATCTTGGCCATGTAAAAATACAATGGAATCAATGGGAGAAGGGTTTCTTGCATTACGTCCGAGCTGCATGTGGAAATACCATTTCCACGGATCTGAAAGTTTCCAGTCTCATGCACTTTCTGGGCTATGAAGGTCAGCGCATTTATGACACTTTGCCAAATTTTGACACGTCCACGGAAGAGCCTGCATCTAATGAATTTGTTACTGCGTTACTTTAACTGGACATTCACTTTAACCCCAAGACCAGCACAATCTTAGAAAGGTATAACTGACATGAATGGCGACATGGCGTGTTTGCAGGCGATTGGCATGTGCTGACCTCATGGCAACTTGGAGTGTTTTTCTGTGAAGGGAGTACCAGTGAAGCCAGTAAAGCTGCACTGAGGGAGCTAGCAAGAGCAGGGAGCTGGAGTCGCTAAGAAGGATCTTGTAAGAGAATAAAGCATTCAAATATCTTACTGGACTACAGCTGCATCCTTATTTCAGAAACCTACATTTGGAACACCATGGGCATAAACACAAGTGTGGCAATACACAAGCAGCGATGAGATAACAAGCAAAGTATTGTGTACATTTGGGACACCCTGGGGGAAAAATGCAAGGTGGGGCAAAATATAAACAGTGATGGGATAGCAGGGCAGCAAAACCTACAATTCAAAACACTCTGGGGCAAAATGCAAGTGTGCTAAAACACAGATAACTGCGTGATAACAAAGCAGAAAAATCTCCCTGTAGAACACTCCGGGGGGTTTGGGGGCATGCAAGTAGTGGTAAAATACAAACAGTGGCGAGATAAAAGAGCAGCAGAACCTACACGTGGTACTCCCTGGGTGGCAGATTGTGAGTGTGGCAATACTCAGAATGGTGAGATAAGGCAGAAGAGCTTACATTTGGGACCCTTTTGGGTCAAATGCAAGTAGTGTCAAATACAAACCGTGGAGAGATAGCAGAGCAGCATAACCTACATTTGGAACGCTCAGAGAAAAATGCAAGTGGGCTAAAGCATAAATAGTGGTGTGATAACAAGGCAGCAAAATCTACATTTGCAGACCTCTGGGGCAGAATGCAAGTAGTGGCGAAATACAAACAGTGGCGAGATAACAGGGCAGCAAAACCTACAAACTCTGAACATTTTGGGGCAGAACGCAAGTGTACCAAAGTGTGTAAGCAAAACCATGGCCCTGCCCCGTCACCTATGGTTCTAAATCCCAGAAAACAATGTAGTATTCTCTAGCAAAAGGCTTCACGGATTTAAGTACATTTAGAAGTCTACAGACGGGGAAGACCCTTGGCCCCAACGGATTCCCGTTGGAACTGTGGAAAAGACTGAGCGGAACGACAACGAAGCACATGCACAGCATGCTCCTCCGCAGCAGGGAACAGGGCACCCTCCCCTCGGCCCTCCGGAAAATGACAATAGAGGTGACCCCCAGAGCAATGTGCCTCGTACAGGCCCATTTCTTTAATAAATGGAGAGGCCAAAATATAAGCTAGAGTCCTCGCAAATAGACTGCTGGGGTGATCGGGTCTTTGATTCACCCAGATCAGTGTGGATGTATGCCCGGTAAGTCCACACGAATGAACCTCCACAGCATTCGGATCGCCCTCGATCGGGCAGACAAGATCCCATCCCCGCTGGCCCTCCTCGCGGTTGATTTTGAGAAGGCATTCCATTCAGTGGGGTGGGACACCCTGTGGGACATAATGGAACGAATGGGCTTCGGACAACATTTCATGTCATGGGTCAAGCTCCTTTACTCCCTCCCTGAGGTTTCTGTAAGAGTCAACGGGAAAACATCCGCCACATTCCCACCGAGTAGGGGGTCTAGGCAGGGATGGCCCTTCTCTCCCCTATTGTTTCTCCTCGCCATCGAGCCTCTGGCGATCCGGCTAAGAACTGATACACAATGGGCAGGATTCACCTGGCCAAGGGGAGGGGAGGAACGTGTCTCGCTGTACGCGGATGAGCTCCTGTTATATCTGAGCAATCCAATAATCTCCTGCCCGATCGTGACCAGAATCCTGGAGGAATACCAACACTTCATGGGACTCCGGGTCAACACGCAGAAAACAATTTACTTCCCAGTACAAGGGGGAGGAGGGTTGAAGCAATCCCAGAACCCTGCCCAAACTCTGTTTCGGTTCTGGGCTTCACTTACTTGGGCATATGGATTAACAGGACACAGGAGGACTTCCTTAAACTGAACCTGCACCCGAGATTCCTGTATGTCCTCCAAAACGCCCCACTCCCCATCCCGGCCACAACATTTGCAGACATCAACAGGACCCTCCGTACACTACTCTGGGGAGGGAAACAGCCGCGGATTGCTTTAAAAATGCTTTACCGCTCAGTGTGGGAAGGGGGCATCGGACTTCCCACCATTCGCACATACTACTGGGCTGCACAGGCTGGGGTGGCAAATGAATGGCTACATGGGGACCCACTGCTCCCACATATCCGGGTGGAGGCGGGGGACACCGGCTCCCCCTCCCCCCTGCATATACTATACGATAACCAAAAGAATTTAAGAGCAGCACCAAGTGGGTCGCGCCATATCCATCGAGTCTGGAGGGAAATACATAGATACATTGGCTGGGAAAGCAGACCAACCTTGATCCAACACCTCTAGCGTAATACACACCTCCCCGAAATCCAAAAAATGGGCCACTTTGAAACCTGGGAGAGAAAGGGGATATCCACACTGGCAGACATCGTCCAGGAGGGGCGACTGATAGACTTTGAAACTCTGCAAACGAAACACGGGCTGTCACCCATGGACCGCTTTAGATAGGGCCAACTCACGCAAACTTAACACCCAATTCCCGAACCTGGCTGACATACCCACCTGCTCTCCCTTGGAAACAAATATACTCCCACGCCGTATCCCTCTCAAGTTAACCTCCACCCTCAAGCAATTAACTCCTTTGGATCGGGGGACCTCGCCAACCTCAGGGGTAAAATGAGAACAAGACCTGGGGCCACTTGAGGCGGAAGAGTGGGTGGAGGTCCCGATGTCCCCAAGGGAAATAGGTATTTAATCCAAACTCAGGCTGATACAGCTTTGAATCCTACACAGGTCCTAGTACTCCAGAACGCACATGGCCAGCTGTGGGGAAGAGGTTGATACAGAATGTCGCTGATGCAAAAGGGCGGAGGGCACCTTCTACCACATGATATGGGAATGTGGGATGCTGCAGGAGTTTTGGACAGCATGTTTACTCGGCCTCTCCAGAATACTTGGCACCACAATCCTGAGGGACCCCAAACTTATCCTGCTGGGTATAGGAGGCGAAACTGACCTCAACAAACATGAAAGAACATTTCTGGGGTGGCATTTGGAGCGGGAAAGAGACTAACGGCAGCCACCTGGGGCTCGGGAGACAGATGGTCCAATGAAACAGACAGATGCACCTCCCTGAAAAAGCACATTTATAATGCAAGGGGGTCCCCCCGTAAGATCCAGAAAATATGGGGGAAGTGGGAAGCATAAAAACATTGAAGCCAAGAACAAGGGAGAGCCGAGGTGCCCAGTGCACCCGCCGGGCTGGCGGTGTGGACTCGCTGCTCCCATTGTGTCATTTAACCATCAAATGCTATGTTATGTTCTGCTATTTACCGCGACCTCAAAGACAGGACTCCTAACGTCATTATGTACTCATGTGTTTTTTTGTTCAACAAAACCTAATACATTTTTTTTTTTTAAAAAGTATATTTAGAAGTATATATAGAATGTATGTATGGCAACAACCAATTTAATATATCAAACCAATTGCAAGTAACAAAGGATAAACAATTTATTTTTAAAAATAGGATAAATAAAACTTGTGTCAAGGAAAAAAAAGTATAGCAGATGTATATAATGTTTTTCAGGTTCTGGGACAGGACGGTTTGAGCTTGCACATTTGATCCGAAGAAGGTTGGGGCTTTGAAATGAGACACAAAAAGGCCAAAACTTGAGTTGATCTCACAATCTCATACAATCGTTCTCAAACAAGTTTGAGGAATGTTGACTAAAGAACTCTTGTCTATTTACGTTATTATTAATATTAAATGTGTACATCTATACACAATACTTTCTTCGGTGTAATAGGTTAACACAAGAAGCAAATGCTTCCTTATCAATTAAGTGCTTAATCAATTTTATCAGGAATTAGTCTACTATGCATTTTGTTCGTCACACATTCTGCATATCCAATTTTATGCTACTTGAAACTGGTTTGATTTACATTTAATGTTGATGGACATAAACTATCTATACTTATGTCCCAGTAACCTTTTGGGGTTTTATTATGGCCAAAGTGAGCATGATGAGTGTTCTTATGCTCGAAGGGCCTTCATTAGTGCACCATTATGTGCATGTGCATTACAGTGGCATATCATTGTTATTGACATTATGGGTAAAGCCATTATAGACAAGATTGTCCTAAAAAGGATAGGGGTACAGAGTGAGTGGTAGTAGGTAGAGGGGAGGCATATAGTAGGTTTTATTTTAATCTTTTCTCTCTACACATATTTGCAATAACAGAGAAAATGTGCGAGTGGGAATCAGAGTAGGAATGATTCCCTCCATGGGGCGCAGTTACTGCACTTGACAGCACATTTGCAGACATAACATATCAAATATGGCAGCGCAGGCTTTTGAAGTCTTGGTCTGCAACAAGGTAAAGATGCACAGGAAGTCAATCACACCCAACTGCTGAGAAAAATATTATTGTGCGCACACATCCCAATCCCTGGGAAGCAACAATTAAGAATCCCAGCTGAAGAGCCTTGCCTGAATAGAAGCTGCGACTGACAAATGTGGGATCTGGAGCAGTGGAGTGGCGAGCAGTGTGAAGGAATAGAGAGTAGAAGGTGCCAGAGTTGGAGGTACTAAAAGATGTGAAGGTACAGGAGGCTGGAGAAATACAGAGAGCTGGAGGTGCAAGAGGAGGAGGTGAAAGGAGGTGGAGGCATGGAGATAATTGGTGAAGGAGGGCGAGAAGGAAGGTTGAAGGAAAACATCGGGAAAAAGGAGGGGGAAGAAAGGAGAAGGCATTAAAGAGACTTAAGATCAGGAGCGGGGGGAGAGTAGAGTACTGAAAGAGGTGAAGAGCAAACTGGAAGAGGGGATAGTACATTAGAGGTTGGAGACAGGGAACAGTAAGAAAGAGGGAATATGTAAGATCATGAAAGAACAGATACACCATGGAGGGGGTGGAGAGACCAGAAAAACTAGAAAGCTCAGGATGAAGGAAGGAAAGTGAGCAGGGAGAGGCCCACAGTTGGATGTGTAGGGAGAAAGTTCGAGTATGATGCAGGTAGAAATCTCTGTGGAATGTTTGTCTTTGAATTGAGCCCTTCAGATGTCGTTGATTTCCCTGTGATGGTGAGGGGAAGTGCTGGGGGTCTGTGTACATCATTCCTGAATCAATACCTCATAAAGACATACTGGTGTGGAGATCCATCATTACAGATGGCGACGAGGATCTGCTTATGAAGATACAGGCCCCTGCAACTGGAATGCTGAACCCCTTGCTCATCTTCCTCCTGGACTTGCAACTTCTCTGATGAGGCTCTGGATGAAACCCACCTCTTGCTCTTTGATATTCTTTTTCTCCACCTTCCAAAAATAATGCCTCACTCCCCTTCTACCTCCTCTCACTCTTTTGGCCCCTCCCATTTCATCCTTGTGGGCACCTACCTCCTGCCAGAATATGACCTTCCAATTTTCTTGGGTCGACGGCTCCTTCTGTGCCCCTTTGGGCCCTTCCCGTTTCACCCCTATGGGAACACCCCACCTCCAAGAACATGACTCCTGGTGTTCTTAGTTTGAGGCTCACTTCGTTGCCTATTCATGCCTCTCTTCCTTTGCCCTCGCAGTTTGCAAACTCCTAGCTTTAGGAGACTAATGTCTATGACTGCCTCAGTATCCTCCGACTCCGGACCATCAATTCCAGGTTCATGGTGTTGACCTGCTCTATCTGTAAGTTATCCGGTCCCCTCCCTCTCCCCCCGATGCTTCCCTTATCCCTTCCCGAATTTCAACTTCCACCTCTTCATAAGCACTCCCTCCGACTTGCTCAAATTAGTCCTTGACCTTCTCCTGATCAGCTGCTGTCAGCTCCTGATGTTCACATTCCCACTCCTGATACTCTCTCCCAAGCTCTCAATACCACTAGCAACCATCGCCTTAGCTTCACAGCCTTTTCCTGATATTCAGCTTATACCTCCTGATAAACACTTTCTGCTTCCTCAAAATCACCGTCTTTCAAATTTTCAGAGCCATCTCGGTCGTCTTCTTAATATCCTGATACCAGTTCTGATGTTCACCATACACCTCCTGATATTCACCCTACGTGGTCACCCCTCTGACCCTACTGGCCTGCTATTGCGTTGGCTTTTGGGTCTCTCCTCCAGTTACCCGGCTCTTGCTTAAGGGGCAGTTTGAGCTCTAGCGCCCATTTCTTCTATTCCTTCTGCCATCTGGCTCCAAACAGGTTCTTCACTCAAAGCTCCTGCCTCCAACTTGCGATTTTAATTTTTTTTCCCTGCCTTCCAGCTTCTCCCTGGTGTAAGGTGACTTGGGTGTCGTAGCTGCGATGGGGATTGGCTGATGGGCTCTGACTCTGGGAATATCTACCAGCTTTGGTGTGGTATTAAGGATTGGCTATTCCCTCCTCATACTTGGTCCTCATCCTGCCTACTACACCTTGGCCTTGCCTTTCAGCCTTTCTCGGTCTAGAATATGGGAACTCTCAGCTATTCACGCTTGGTATAGGGAACGTGGGGGGGGGAGGTGGGGAAGTCATATTTCTCTGGGCATAGGTGGGTCTCTAGTGTCTGATGGACTGCAGCTTCAAGAACCATATCAGCTGCCTTGGAGTACTTAACACCCTCTTCCTATTTAGGTCATAGGGATGGGCCTTATGCCCCTTAGACGTCTTGCCCTGGCTCAGGCCCCCTTCTTTCTCTTGGTAGATTTAAGAGCGTTTACTTCACCACTGCAAAGGGAGCTGAGCATGTAGGTACTGCAAGCTCGTTGTGGCTCCCGCTCCTAGATTACTTTAAAGGGATATCATTACTAGAATCAGGGTTTACGAAAAGGTTGGGACTCCCATCACTGGGATGCCTCGGTTGGGTATATAGGTGGATTGAGCTTGCCAGTAACTCAGGGTTGTCTTGAAAGGCTCCCAACAGGCTTGATTACCCATTAGGAGTTTTGTGGTTATCCATGTGACTCCACTGCCCGAGGAGGGGGTATATGCAAGGGTTACCATGGCATCCTCCCCATATCGGCTCTGGGCTTATCATCTGCTGATTTAGGGTGGCAACCGGTTCCCTCGTTTTCCCCACTACATGTTTCCCCAGATCAGGGAGGGGCCTTTGACATGCCCCTCTCGTTTTTTAGTGGAATCATCTCAATTTCATACATGCATGAGCAGTTTATTTAGTTTTACATTTGTACAGCGCACTAAGTCCTCAGGCATCAAGGTGCTTTTTCATGACCAGTTACACTTGGGGAGAGAACGAAATAAAACAAGATTTTGTGTTGTAAGAGATTACATATTACAGCCTACGGTATTGCATGAACAGCATAGAACAGGGGACAAAGTTAAGTAAACAGCAGTGATTTCGTAATTTTTGGAAGGCCCAATAGGAGACTTCAGCTCGCAAGGCTGAAGGCAGTAAGTTCAATTGTTAGCTGCGATGGTGGGGAAGCTTGTGCCTCCCGCTTTTTTGCCGTTTGAATTTGAGCTGGATGAGGCGGTAAGTATAGGCCAGTCTTGTGGGTCTAAGAGGCAGTTCTCGTAACGTTCTGCGAGAGGTGGGGGGGGTCTTCCGGCATCTGTGTGTAATGGATAGTGTCTTGAATCGAATCCTCTCATGGATGGTGAGCCAATGTGCCTTTCTTCTTGCTGCACTGATGTGTTAAAGTTTAGGAATGTTCCAGGCCGCTCTTGTTTTGGATGACCTGCATCTTCCTAATGTCGTGTTCTGAGGTCCCTGCGAAGAGTCCGTTGCAGTAGACAAGTCTTGAGTCAACTGTTGCTCTGGCAATTGTGAGGCAGCTCTCTGAGGATAAGAAGTGTCTCTCAGCATTAATAAGCATTGTTGTGTATGCTACGGATGAGGCAATGTGTAAGCTGCGGATGAGTTTCTTTCATGGTTTTAATCTCCCTGCATGTCCCTTGGCGTGACAGCCCCAAGCCTTTTGGATCAGTTGCACCCAAACACTGCTCTTGATTCTTCTATTTATGGGTAGGAAGAGACCTAAAACAGTGTCCCTCTCTACTTGTTTTGTATGTTCAACATGCGCTACTGACATCAGAAGGGGTTTCAACTAGTCGCAGCAGGACAGCACATGTTCACCAGGATTTAACTATTTCCCATCTTGATGTGTTTCATGCGCTATGTGCCCATATGCTGTACCCTCCCCACAATTTATCTCCCAGACTCATCTTGCCCATCTTGGCGAGTGGGGGAGCCAACCTAGCATGTGTCAATCAGGATTTCTTGCCTGCAGGCGGCTGACAGTTTTCAAATTCTTAATGATCTTAATACCATGGCATCTCTGTGAGGCACCCAAATCACTGAGCTAAGAGCACACCAAGAACACACCGGGGGTGGGGGAGAGGGGTTCTTTTGTGCCAGTGACCTGCTGTGTTGTGCTCATCTTCTTTAATATTCAAAGTCCCTGGCCAGTTCAATGTCGTCACCAGGTGAGTAGTGGGTAAGCTGGAAGTAAACAGGTGGATATGCCCTACATCTAGTGCCCTTTTGTATTCCCTCTCATTAGCTCCCCCTTTTCTGTTGGATTTCATGGACTTATTGAGCTTTTTAGCTAACAAATGACATGGTGAATTCTTGCCCATGCACCCCGTTCTTCTCTGATGCCCCTAAAGCACTACAGGTTCCACAGCCTCTAAGATTAAACACAAAGGGCCTCATCACGACTTCGGCGGTAACCCTTAAATCTGGCGGTAGCGCTATTACAGCCGGATTTAAGGGTCCGCCGAATCAGGGCTTCGGCAGATTTCAACCCAGCTCTGAGCTGGTGTGAAATCCGCCGAAAATTCGCGCTCATATCGCTGGCGGGAAATCCGCCGGCGGTATGAGCGCGAAATTTCCCCATTGAGCCCAATGGGGAGTGGGGCATTCCCAAATGGGCTCAATGGGGAATGGGGACTTCCAAGTCCGCCAAACTCGGTCTATGGCGGTCGCGCTAATAGCCCCCGCGCTAATAGCGCCGGCCCTACCGCCGAAGTCGTGATGAGGCCCAAAGTCTGTGATAGGCTAAGGTACAGCCTTTAACAGATCCATTATTTTTTGCTGTACTGTGGTGACTCTCTGGTTAATGCGTAGGATATTGTGTAAAATTGATTTCTACTTTGGCTAGTTTCTTCTTGAGTTTGTCTAATTCTTTTATTGTGGATTAGGGATTTTGACACATTAGCTGCTCTTTTCTATACTTGCTTTGAATATACTAATAATCCACAAGACAAAAACAGGAATACAATGAAAGATATGAAAAAACGTGCATAACCACATCAGGGGAGCAGAGAAGGACTTCATTTGCAGACAGGTGGCAGGTCCCTCCACTTACTTTACAGGTACCTCTCCTTCCTCTAAGTCTCCCCTAAATAGAAGCAGTAATATGGTAAGTATTCAGATTATTTCCTTTAGCTGCTTTTTCCAAGACTGGCCCAAGCATGGAGAAGAACCAACCGATTGAACCATGGTTGACAAGTACACTTGTATCCTCTCTGCAGTTCCACCAGTCTCAACCCTATGAGGCTGCTGTCTCTTTGCAAACTGCACCACAGGTGACATTGCTGAATCTTTTACGACATGGCGACTTTAGCAGTGAGAAATCTAAACAGCAGAGCCTTGTTGTGTTTAAACACAACATTCATTTAAGAAGACATTACCTTTGTATAATGATGGATAAGAGCAGCACTCGTCATTCTCCCTCTGTAATAGCACGGTGTAACCACTAGCACGGCATCCACTCCTGCATTGGCCATGCTGATCGTCATCTCAATGGTGGCTTGTGTAGCTTGGGATTGCGGGGAACACAAGACAAATGATGCTTACATTATGAAATAGTGTGAACAATCTTGATATTAACGTAAACAATCTTGACATTAATGTGTTTAACTATGTCAAGCAATGGGCACCGATTACACAGAGCAGCTTGGTGCTAAACATTGTCCGAGGCAGTTGCTGACACCTGTTATCCAAGTATTCATTTCAGAAAGTCATGCCAGACTTACTTAAATAGGTTAATCAAACATCATTTTCTGGGGACTGTTGAAATGGTCCACCAAAACGCCATGGTCTCGGCTCTTGCAGCTTTGCATCACTGATGACACTTAAATGGCCTACATACAGAAGGGCAATGGCGACATTATCTTGGGAACTAGGCACATTAACAGATGCTACAGTATGAAAGGAGGCCTCATTCTAGAGAATGTTTCATTGGGATTCTAGAGACGTCTGTAAATTATCTAAAAACTAAGAACGATAAGCTCATGTTGGAACAATACGATGAGTGTTGTTCTGTATTTTCCGATCTTCCCGATGACCTATGGCAATAAAGACAACAGGGAAATGGATACATGAGTTACTTGGTGTCCCCTCAGAAGAAAAACAAATATTTGTCGGAAGCACCAAAGACAAATGACATACACCATACTGAAGACAGCTTCTACCACAATGATTAACATTCTTGTCCCTGATGATTATCCTCTAATCCACAAAGCAGAGCCAATAGGACAGGAGGAGAGCCCACTTTAATCTACAAATGCTCTTAGAACCACTTTGTGGCTGTCCGCCCAATTTAATAACGTGTGTAATTGCCTTTCAACCTACCATCACACTCTAAGGGGTAACACAATAGCTATCACCCTAAGGAAACAAACTATTATTCTGTGAATACATCAACGATCTAATGTGCTCTATGGTGTTACAATTCTCATCAAATATATTCCTCTGCGACTTTATCATCCAATGGAAACACCTTGAACACCACCATAATGGCAGCCCTGACAAATATCCGGTCTACTCGCATCCTTTTGCAAATCGCACCCACCTCCTACACAAGTTAAGAAACGTGTGCTTCCCGAGTGAGTTCTGGCTCAGAAAAAGTTAATCACGGTCAGCCCATTTCATTGCACCTTTCACAACTCTCGTACTTCCTTTCTCAAGAGTAGAAAGTTGCCCTTCCACCACCTACACTTCACCTTAAGAGTTACCCTTATGTCACCCTCGCAACCTTTTGCGAATGATACCTTCTACTCATAAGCTAAAAATGCGGCTTCTCTGGTCGGGTCATTTCACAATCCTCCTTCTTCCTTAAGAGTCCAGAATACTCTTCTGTCACACTCCGCTGTCCTCTCTGAATATTTATTCTTCCCTCTCCCCGCCTGCACTTTATACTGTTGGCATTCTAACATTTTGCCGGTACATGCCTGTTACAAATCACCAAATAAATGAATGAAAATAAAAGTGTGAACCAAACAAAACCTTCACAAATACTCAAAATGCAATTAGAAAACATTAATTGGGAACACCTTTCACAGAACCAGATGGACAATGGGCTGCATCTTCCAAAAGTGGTAAACACCTTCTAGAACTTGTCAATTGGAGGGTACTTGATTCAATTAGCAGATCATCTCTTATTCAAGGCGACCTCCATTAGACTAAAGAAACAACCCCCTGGGGTATGGATAAATTATCTGAAAACAAGGGATACATCAGAAGAGCGGGGAAAATATGGATAAAAACAAAATTAGCAATTGGCTTCAGAGTCCCATTAAACCAAATGAAAATGATGCAAACCCGTGCTGTCAAAATACAAGTCGTGCTACTCCAGGCACATATTTTGTCAGCTTATAGTCGGCTCAGAAGAACAAGTTACTTTCTTACCTGGTAACGTTCTTTCAATGGGATGGTCCGACGATGTATTCCATATCTATGACATGTAATCACCACAGCTGTGCTGCTTCGGAAACTTTTTTCGGCGTCTGCGTCCTGCGTCGATGACGTCGATGCGCCGTCGTCGAGGACCTCCTCCGACGTCATCTGATGTGATAACTAGGACGCACGACGCCCGTAGCCTCAGTTGTAGTTTTTTCCCCCAGAACGTGTGACATTAGTCAACTGCCAGTCAGACACAAAGCCTTGCGGAACGTAAGCTGCAATCGCAAAAGAAATTCTGCAGCGGGGAAGGCAGGGCGGGAGCGATATGGAATACGTCGTCGGACCATCCCATCGAAAGAACGTTACCAGGTAAGAAAGTAACTTGTTCTTCGAGGGGATTGGGTCCTCCGACGTATTCCATATCTATGACAGACTCCCAAAGCAGTACCAGAGCAAGGAGGAGGCAAAGAATTTAGAATCAAAATTTAGAATAGCCAATCAAATAGCAGAGCAAAGGACCGCCTTGCCAAAGGCCAGATCCTGTCCTCGGATGGAGTCGAAGGAATAGTGACGTACAAATGTATGTACTGAAGCCCAGGTGGCTGCATCACAGATGTTGCGAATAGGAACACCCCTCTGCAGGGCAGTAGATGCAGCCACACCCCTGGTAGAATGGGCTCGCAAGCAGCCGGTGGGTCCTTACCTGCCAAGCGGTAACACTCCGAGATGGCTAAAATAATCCAGCGAGACAAAGTCTGTTTCGTCACAGCTTGCCCCAAACGCTTTCCAGCGTAACCAATAAAGAGTTGATCGTCCACTCTGACCCGGGACATGCGTGAAACATAAAAGCTTAAAGCTCTCCTAGGATCAAACCTATGGAGCCTCTCCTCTTCCTTACCAGGATGCGGAGGAGGATAGAATGCCGGAACAACCACCTTCTGGGCCAAATGAAATTCCGACACTACCTTCGGAAGAAAAGAAGTACGAACTCTAAGGACAACCCTGTCCTTGTGAAATACAGTGAAGGGTGGCTTAACTGAAAGTGCCTGTAACTCACTCACTCTGCGAGCGGAAGTAACCGCAACTAAAAACACAGTTTTCAGAGTTAACAGCCTCAAAGGGCAAGAAGGTAAAGGCTCAAACGGAGCACCCATAAGAAACTTAAGAACAAGGTTTAAATCCCAACCAGGCACCAGGAAAGGCGACGGAGGGAACACATTAGTGAGCCCTTTCAGAAACTGTGAAATTAAAGGGATTTTAAAGTAAGAACACTCTTCAGACGAGCGCTTAAAGATGGACAGCGCCGCCAGGTAACCTTTAATGGTACCCACTTGCAAGCCCCTGTGGGCCAAAGAAAGTAAAAAGGACAGAACCATGGGGATGTCACATGCAAAAGGATCCACATTCTGAACTCTGCACCAGTCGCAGAATTTACGCCAACGGCAACGGTACAGAGACTTTGTTGCTGGCCTTCGGGCCGAAAGCAACAACTCCATCACGTCCTCAGGGAGGTCCCAATCCCTATACCTCAACCTTTCAGAAGCCAAGCGTGAAGGTTGAGGGATCCGACCTCTGGATGGAGAACCTGACCCCCCTCCCGTGAGAGCAGATCGTCTCGGTAGGGAAGACGACGTGGAGGGCAGATGGACAAGTCGAGAAGGTCCGGGTACCACGTCCTCCGAGCCCACGCCGGAGCAATGAGGATCATCCGGGAACCGAACTTCCGTAACCTCCGCAGCACTAGCAGGATGATGGGGACTGGAGGAAACACGTACAGCAGTGGGAACGACCACTCCACCACGAACGCGTCTCCTAAGGCTCCTTTTGGAGGAAATTCCCGCGAGCAAAACCTTTCGCACTTCCGGTTGACACTGGAGGCGAAGAGATCCACTTGAGGGGTCCCCCAAAGGGCGAAGATCTCCAGGAGAATCTCCTGAGCCAACTCCCACTCGTGAGATATCGTGCTGTGCCTGCTCAGAGCGTCCGCCATCACGTTTTCGCCTCCGGCCAGATGAACTGCCGAGATCGAAACTTCCTGCTGGATGGCCCAGAACTCGAGCTGCATCGCCTCCCTGCACAGAGGAAGTGACCCTGCCCCCCCCTTTGTGTTGAGGTAGTGCATGGCCACTGTGTTGTCCGTCAGGAACAGGACACTCTTTCCTCGCACAGTCGGCAGAAAAGCCTTCAGGGCTAGCCCGACGGCCCTCAGCTCCAACAGATTGATATGGAGTCTGGACTCCGACGGAGACCAACGACCGCTGACTGTCAGCCCGTTGGCATGAGCTCCCCAACCCGTGAGGGATGCATCCGTCACGATCGTCACCTCCGGCCAGGGAAGCCAAAATGGAGCCCCCCTTCATCAAGTTGCCTTCGACGGCCCACCACAGAAGGTCCCGGGCGACCGAGGGCGGCACCTGGACCGGGTCCGACATCCTGCCGGAGGACTGCGACCATTGCGTCTTGAGCGCCCACTGCAAAGATCTCATCCGCAGGCGAGCCTCTGGCACCAGAAGAATGCAGGATGCCATGAGGCCGAGCAACCTCAAGAACTCGAACGCTGGGAGCGTCTGGGCATGCTGAAACTTGTGCACCATCTGCTGAATGTGAAGAGCCCTCACCTGGGGAGGGAAACACTGCCCCAGGGAAGTGTCGAGCACTGCTCCGATGTACTGGAGCCGCTGTGTTGGCGTCAAATGGGACTTCTTTAAATTGAGGGAGAAGCCCAGCCTGTGAAGGGAGCGGCAGGTGACGGACAGATGATCCAGGACTTGCTCGGGAGAGCTCCCCCTGATCAACCAATCGTCCAGGTAGGGGTAGACGTGAATCCCCCCTTGCCTGAGATGCGCTGTCACCACCACCATGAGCTTGGTGAAAACCCTCGGGCGGAGGTCAATCTGAACGGCAGGACCCGAAACTGATTGTGCGAGTCACCAACCGCGAACCTCAGGCACTTCTTGTGCTTGGGATGGATCGGCACATGGAAGTAAGCATCCTTGAGGTCGAGTGACACCAACCAGTCCTGAAGCTGAAGGGCCTGGAGGACTTGAGAGAGAGTAACCATCTTGAACTTGTCCTTCCTGAGGAGTTTGTTCAAACCGCGCAAGTCCTTGATGGGTCTCACTCCCCCGTCTTTCTTCGAAATCAAAAAATAAGGGGAATACCATCCCTTGTTCTTCTCCGCTACAGGCACCAGTTCTATGGCGCCTTTCTCCAGCAGGGCTTGAATTTCCTGCGCAAGGAGCGGATCCGGACTCTGCAAAGAGAGGTTCCCCGGTGGATTGTCGCGAGGCCTGTGCCGAAAGGGAAGACAGTAGCCGTGGGTTATGATCTCCAGAACCCACACATCTGAAGTAATGGAATGCCACTCTACAAGATGTTGCGCCAGCCTTCCCCCAACCAGCGAACCATGGGACATGGCCTCATGACTGAGTGGGAGCGGCCGCGGCGTTACCTGAGGGCAAAGAGGCAACTGCCCGAGCGGCCTTGGCACCACGGGTACCCTGTCGTCCACCTCTGGTACCCCTGCGTTGGCCTCTTTGACTGCCAGCTCCTCTCGCTTTACTGAAGGACGAGTAATAGCGAAAGGAACCACCCCTCCACTGCTGTCCCCTAGGACGAAAAGGCGGAGGTTGGCGAACTGCAGCGCCCAACGACTTCGCTGCAGCTTTCGAGGTCTGCAACCTCTCAAGGCTCTAGTCAGCCTTGCTGCCAAAAAGGTGTACACCGTAAAAGGGCATGTTGAGGAGCCGAGACTGCACATCAGAAGCAAACCCCGACTTCCGCAACCACGCAAACCTGCGTATCACGGTGCTCGCCGCCATGGACCTACTGACGCATTCAGCTAAGTCCAAACCCGACTGAACGGACTCACACATGGCATCCTTACCATCCTGGACCATAGCAAAGAAACCATCCCGTTCGTCCCCTTCGGGAATATGTTCAGCCGCTAACGCAACACAGTTCCACAGAGTGTGTGTGAAACGAGACAAGGCACAAATGGAGTTGGCCGCCTGAAGCGCCATACCACCAGAAGAAAACACTTTCTTCGCCCAGCCATCAAAACGTTTGTCGTCCCTATCAGGAGGGATGGTAGGGTACGACGCCTGCTTTGCCGGGGCCGTGGCCGCCTGCACCACCAAACTCTCCGGAGTGGGGTGCCTGGTCAAGTAGCAGGGGTCGCTACTGGCTGGACGGTATTTTCGCGACAAGGATCTGCCCACCGCCGGGAGACTCTCCGGAGCAGTCCAAGCCGCTGCCACCCTTCTCTGTAAAGCCATATGGAACGGCAGTACTGGATCAGTTGGGGGACCAACATCAAGGATGTCCGTCAGATCATCCTGCACAAACTCCCCTGGGGGAGCAGACCATCCTAAGTACTCAGCAACCCTAGCCATAAGGCGCCGGTACGAGGAATCGGCATGAGAGCCAGGCTCAGGCCTACAAAACTCCACCTCCGGAGAGGTGTCCAGTCCACTGGCATCATGCAGTGACTGTCTCAAATCGTCAAACTGACTATGGCCCGAGACAATTTCATCTGGAACCTGACTAGGAACCAGGCCATCAGAATCCTCATCCATCTCTGAAATATAGTCCAGGTGGCGAAAAGAAGGCACCCGAGAGTGCTTGCTCTTAACCAGAGCCTTCCTAGGGGGTCCTCCCGTGCCACGGGGTACCTCCGACACGAAAGGCGTTGATGGCGTCAAGCGAACCGGCATCGGCGCCGAGTGGATCGGCATCGACGTCAGATGCAGCGCCTCCAGCATCGGCGGCGTCGACACAGCCCTCAAGGCCGGAGCCTCGAGCGTGTCCCTCGACGACCTGAGCGTCGACGGCTTCGACGACTTCCTCGGAGCCGGAGCCTCGAGAAAGCCTGTCGACGCCCTCGACGCCTCAGACGTCGATGTCTTCCTCGAAGACCTCACAGGTGCACACGGTCTCGAACGCGTCGAGGACCGGGACCTGGAACGGGTACGTCGAGAACGAGTTCCCTTGTCCGAACGGGACCTCTCCCGTGACTCGTGCCGACCACTCTTGCGAGCGGTGTCTCTCGACCTCTCACGACCGACCCCACTCGGGGGCGCAGACGGCTTAGTACCCTGCGACTCAAGAATCGCCAGCATTTTCTTCCCGAAGGAAGCCCATTCCTCCGGCGTTGCACGGCTGGTGGGGTAAGCGACGTGCCGGGCAGAGTCCCCCGAAGAGGACCTGGAAGACGACCGGTGCCGGCGCTTCCGAGAATGCCTCGAAGAGGCTGAGGAGTGGCGAGACCGACTCCTAGAAGGAGACCCACGAGACTTCCGACGATGACGCGGAGAGTCACCCCTCGAATCATCCGTCGAAAGCCCCGCAGACTTCGACTGCCTGGGCTTGGACACCCGACCTACCGACAACAACGTTCGCGTAAGGCTTTGGACGTGAGCGACTGGCAGTCGATACAGTCATCCGTGTCGTGGGCCTCCCCGAGGCACCAGAGGCAGGCGTCGTGCGAGTCCGTCACCGACATCTTGGACCCACACTCCCCGCATTTCTTGAAACCCGGACGCGGGGTCGAAGATGAAGTAGAAGACATCTTCACACGAAGGATTTTCACAAAAACGAACAGGTTCGAAGAACCGAGAAGAACAGAACTCTAAAGAGTCGAGGCGTGAACCGAAGCAACACGTTCGCGGAAAAAACGGAACTGAGGCTACGGGCGTCGTGCGTCCTACTCATCACATTGGATGACGTCGGACGTCGGAGGAGGTCCTCGATGTCATCGACGCAGGACGCAGACGCCGAAAAAAGTTTCTGAAGCAGCACAGTTGTGGTGATTACATGTCATAGATATGGAATACGTCGGAGGACCCAATCCCCTCGAATGCTATTTTCTTTGGTATACACTATATGCTCCCACAACCTTCCCACAACCTTCCCCATCTTTCCTCCTACTTCTCCCTCCCTCATGCACTCGCCACAAATTGACTCTAGCAATATCACTATTCTCAGAAGAAAAGAGAACATTCAAAATTAAATTACACATTAGCACATTAACTCACATCCTTCATTCTTGTCCAAGCATTATGTCCTGGTCTACTGTCAAACCTCTGCATATCTCAAACTGAAGGCATCGTCCATGCTTCACTTTCAAATGAAATGTGCACCAGCCTTCATCCCTATCCTTCTAAAGATGCTCTAAAGATGCTCCACGCCTCACGCCTAAGGGATTCTTTCTTCCTCCTTGGCATTTAGGTAAATCTCCCACTCCACAGATAAGTCAACCTGAACCATACACATTTTTCTTACTTGAAACTGGTCACTAAATCACTTGCCCTGGGAAACCTATTGAAAAAGTAGTCACCCCTGAACTCCTTTCAATCTAGCTTTACACCAAAAGGCGCCAACGAGAATGCCACTCTACAGGTAACTGGATTGAGTTTTGAAGGTTTTAGAAGATGAAGATGCTTGGCCTCTGGCCTTTGTAGATCTTTCTGCAGGGTTTGACATGGTACACCATGGGATAATTCTGTCTATTTTGTTCTTCCAAAAGAGTCTCAGCCATGGAGTCCTGATCTTGTTCACACCTTTACTGACTCAAAGAGCACTATTTGCGAAAAGTGACACCTGCAGGTCCCCCAACTCCCACTCATAAGGGTATCCAGTGCTCTTGTCACCCGCCTTCTTCAACTTCTACATGTGACCTCCAGAGCTATGAGTCGAAAGAGCAACACTGTTATAGGGGATGACATTCTTTTCCCTTAAAAGCGCAGAATGTATGTCACCCATCCTACGTGAAAACAAAATCATCATTCCTGAAAGATCAATAATAATCTGGAGTAAATTCAGCTTTATCATGTAGATCTGCAAAAGCAGGAAAACAAACACTATAAATTCACAAAGAATCTAACTGGCCTCCCAAAGATATCCTCTAAATCCTTGATCTATTTTCTTTCTGTAAAGCCCGCACCTTTTCACTTACTCTTAAAGAAATATAGCTGACCTGGCACAGTCTCTTATCAAAAAGCATCTACAAGTTATCAGTTGTGCATGTATCTATTTATTATAACCTCTATGTCGCTCAGTTTATTGTGATGTGCCCTACTTCCTGTGGCAAGGTGTACATTGTATAGATTTGTAAAATAAATAAGTACTGATTGACCACCCACTATTTATTTTCCCGAGTCCACCTACTCGGGAAGTGCACTTTCAATGTTCTGCATTTTTGCCAGAGGGAAAGCTAACAGAAATACCATGGGTGCATAAGCCTACCTTGTTTTAGGTGCGAAAAAGAATGAAGCATGCAAGCCTTGCTAGATCAACGAGGTTCAGGTTTCCATGCACCCATAAGGCTAAATGCATACTTTAGAAGGTGCCATCATTAGTTTTGGATGCCTGGTGATACAGGCTACCACTAGCCAACTGTGGATGTACTTTACAAGTAAAAATATGATCAGCTGGACAAGCACTGTAGTCATATTAATAGCAATGAATGTAACCTTCCATATAGGGAAGTAGTAGGTTGCATCAGCGTGTGTGCAGTGGGCCATCTGGGGATGTTAGATTCCTGGATAACGAAAGCCTTTTGCTGCAGTCTCTATGCTCCCCAGCTAGGAGTGTGCGAGTGAGTCGAGGATGACAGCTGACCATCTGCAGGCCACGCAAAACCCTGGTTTGGGAAAACAAACTGGAGAGCAGCGTCTCATTTGGGGATGTTGGTGTATTCCCTGTGAAGGCATAATGAAGTAAGACGCAGACAACACATTCACTTTTCTACAAACAGTTTTTATTTTGCTTTATGTCAGGATGGAGAAAGGCCTAATTTGCCCTATGCTAAGGTGAGATTTCCCTACCTAAAGAAACTAAGGATAGTCTGTGCCATTAAGTTCAACTCAAGAGTCTGTCCAAATCCTATACTTGACCTCACAAAAGATATACAATGTGTAGGGATGTCAGCATCAAAAGAAACAGTGTTTAACAAAGTTCAAAGCGTCTTCCAGCTCATGGCTTACTCTTCAGCTTCCCCAAGGCCTAAGGGTTCCCTTGCCCAAGTTCAAAACAACTACAGAAGGCATTGCGGTTCCCTTCCCCAACATTTATTATACCCAAATAGCTTCTGTATCTTGACTTTCCTTGGTCTTTGCAAGTAGGGGTTACCCGGTATAGAAGCAGTTGTCTAGACCACTCGGTCCATCCATTACAGGTCACGCAACCAAAAACCTTTAGCACTTTGTTATGCTCTTGGCTTTCCTTTGGACCTCCTTGCCAACACAGTTTTTCTCTCGGAACCGGTGCCATTAGTCCACATTCACTTCTGCTTCTTCTTGGCATCCTCTTGACTATGCCACCACTTGACTTTCACACAACTCACTTCGTGGTGTTTATTCCTTTTCACCACCTTTCTTTTATATTGTCCATTAGTACTTATCACTTGCTTTTCACTTAGTTCATAAGTGCTCATTACTGACTCACTTTTTTCATACTTTCACATTGTCCATTAATGCGCATTACTTGTTTTCACTGCGTGTAGGGGGATACCATCACTTTCTTTTCATTTGTGCAGTATTTTCATATACTTTGCTTATCTTTTCTCTAGTTCGGTATTCAATAATACTTGTTGCATTTCAAAAGTACTTTGCAGCTTGTTCGGTATTCAATATTCTTAAATTCGGTATTCAAACCCATTTATTTTAAGTTTCTATTAGATCAGCATTTCCATCTGCCCAATTTCAACCCCTGAAAGCTTCCCCGTATGAGTGTTCCCTTTTTTTCTCTCACTGGTGTATGGCTGCTCCTCCGTGCGTCTTCGCTCTCTTCTCTGGCTTTCTCTCACTCCCCTGGTCTTTTGTCGGGAGCTCCGGCGAGCAGCACTCACCTCCTTCGAACCTTGCTGCAGCGGTCTGTGGCACACTGGAGTCTTCTTTGTCCCACAGCTCCGGATGTGGACACACGGCACTGGCGACTGCAGGCGTGTCACCCCGCTCAGTCCTGGTACCTCGCTCACCCCTCTGCAATGTTCAGCGTTCTTTTCACTGCCCTTTTTACCGCCCCACTCCAGCCTGCTCCACATCGGGTTACTGCGTCGTCCTGCCCAAGCGGGTTTCTCTTTCGCTCTTGTCGTTCTCTCCTTTTATGCACCTGTAGACTCTCAATTGGTTGCAGCTGCAAGTCCTTTGCCTGGCCATAGTTAATTCTATTAGTGAGACATGATTGTTCATTGTAATGGTACTCCATAGTCCTTTTCCTCGTCTCAGTACCAAAGTGGTGTGAATGACTTGGTGTGTGCATAACTCCCAGTTGCCACTTCCTCGTCCCAGTCTTAAAGGAGTATGAATGTGGGACAGTTTGTGTGTGTGAAAGAGGAAAAGACTGACAAACACCAACAAAGGTAGAGAGGGGAGGATTCATTCTGATATGGGAAAGGGGATACCATGCCTCACCTAAAGACATCCTCTCCCCAAGGTCGCTCCACCCAGGTGATCCTGCCTCGCATATCAACCCCAGGGTTGTGATCCAAGAGCAATGGCCTTTCCCTGGCCACCTGAGAGGAAGATCCAAGGGGAGTAGGTGGGAGGAGGCCCTCAGGTTCCTCACAGCCCCTTTCCCAGGATGTCCACTCCTGTCCCTTACCAGTGCCCCAGATATTCCCTCTGGCCGCCAACAGCCACAGTGGCCTCTCTCCTCCCCTAAAACTCCTTTCTCCTTCTTACTTCCCTCATCGGAAGCTGCAGACTCCTCCTAATACCAACTTCCCTGGCTCTGCATGGCTGATCGATGGAAGGAGGGGGCATGGAGGATGTGAGCCTATCACTGGTTCGTAATGTCATGCTCAGCTATGTATGTGTGTGAACTAAACAGCAGTGCCCCAACTAGTATGTTAGGAAAGCTTTCTCACTGGCCACCACTATGTCCTCCTGTCTCTGCAGCCCTCTTCCATCAGAGTGCTGTGTCCCCCTTTATTTTTGAACCCCCTCTAGTCCCCATTTGCTCCTGCCCCACCCTCCTGTGGCATCCTCTGCCATCAAGTCTAACCCTTCTGCTAGGCCATCATCCTCCGCCATCTGCTTTATGACTGTGCAGCACCACCTAGGCTCTCCCAAGTAGGAGGAGTATGATGGATGGTACCTGATCACCTGTCCAATATGCCAGGCCATGCTGAGTTAACAGACATGGGTTTGTTTTCATGCATGCATGTTTATGTGGCTGTAAGTGCATGGGTGCCCATGTTTGTCAGATGTGTGTGGGTGGTTGTTTGTGCGTTATTGGACATTTACGTCTATTTTACATTCATGGGCAGGTGTGCGAGTTAGGTTTACAAAGCGGCCATAAATCTTTTCTGGAAGTGTGTCCATCTTTGTGTGGGGGGTGCACGAGTGTGTATGAATATATAGGTGTGTGTAAACTGGTAGGAAACCGTGAACCTTGGATGTGGAAATATACCACATAGTTACAATACCTCTGACATTGCAGGAGTACAAATGTCACAAGGCACAACCCAACACATTGGCGGGAAATATGTTGCATGTTGTCAGAGTACTTTTTGAGGGTAGTACGTGGGCAGTGATTATAGGCATACAATGACAATAGCTGACCTATAATGGAGTACAGAACTTTTTAGACCCTAATTACAGTGTGTAGGTAATGGATATATGATACCAACACCTGTTGCAGAAATACTTGGGCATCTGATGGCACTTTTGTGTAATTGTTGGCAGACCCTGGGACCACTAGGGAAGTGCATAGCTTTAGAATATGAGCCAATTCCGATAGTACCTATAGCTCGAATGATTCTTCATCAAGGTATAAGATAGTAGAACATGGTTATACGAGGCTCCTCCTCCTGCCCCCTATCCTCTTATACCCCACCCCAGACACCCCTACCCCTGTAACCTTCCCTCTGTTCCTCCACTCCTGTGATACTACTGCAATGCTTTGTGTATGTGAGCCTTCTCAATCACTTGGAAAGTACCCGGCCATATAAGGATGCATCAATGAGGCCTTTAACTGGCCAATAGGCCTCACCAAGCTATGCTGACATGACATATAAAGCCGCTTCTGCCAATGAGGCAACCCTTCCCTCCTATATTCTCTACTCCCACTTTCCTCTTCATGCCTCCTCCACTATAGCCTTCCCTGTGCTCTTTTCCTTTCAGCACCATAGTCATTCCCCATGTGCTTTCTGCTGTTCCAATTTTCCAAATGTTCTCTGCCTCTACAATCCAGTGCCCCCAACTCAGAGAAGATGGTAACTGTAAAAATGCCCAAACTATTGCCTTTGTCAATGCTTGTTTTTGACTTGTAGGTGTCCAAAATCCAACCCATTGCAGGAACAATCTCCTCAAAAGGAAAAGCCACTTTCACGTTCTGTAAGGTCTAACTTTGTCTTTGGTCTTGGTAGTATATCTCAATCACCTTTACACATTGTTTCCCCACTTTTCCACCCTCACTTTGCAAGTATTTTTCCATACGGTCATCTTTCAGAATGGACCATCCTGGATAACCTCTTGCCTAAATCCTGTCGTTCCAGCTTCTGAAACTCCCTTCAACTGGGCTGATTTACTATTTTAAGTCCAGTCCTAAACAATGTGGAGAGAAGAGCTATGTCAAAGTAAATAAGATTAGGTTGAGGTAAAGTGAGACAAAGCTAGTGTGGAGGTTAGGGCATGATGAAGCAAAGGTGGAGAATTAATGAGTATAGCCCACTTAAAAAGTGTCTTACATTCACATCCTGAGCCGGCCATGAGGAGCTTGGTCTTCGGAACGTTCTGGCGGACTCGGCGGACCACCTCTATTCGCTCCTCTCTGGTCAGATAGGCATATTCTCCGTTGGACCCCTGTACCACAAAACCTGCACAGTGGGAAAAAGGCAGGGATATCTATGATAAACCTATGACCACCATCAACAGTTCTCAAGCTACAATCATGAATGGAAATTTACCAGGGAGATGTTCACATTTCTGTATAGCAAGGGTAGGAAATAGAGACATATGACATATTTGAAAAAAAATCAGTTTAATATTTAGTTTTGATACATGCCAGAGCACATTATTTAAAAAAACGGAGCAAACCCACTGCAGACACGTATACCATTTGTTTATCACTATGCTTTCTTCAGAGATGTACAGACTGAACGTTTGGTGCAATAATGACAAGCTAAAGCTACCCTTGATAAAAATGTCATGTATGAGTAGGAACACAACACCCTGTCGAATTGTAATGTGCTTGCACTTCCTGCCCACTCTTGCTTTGCAAGCAAATGGGATGCACTTAAAGGACTGACCAGTCAGAGCGTAACACCTTTTCATATTTTGCTGCCCCACAGCTCTTAACGCACTGTCAGATGCATTTTACTACTTTCACGCACTTGCAATTTAATTTCATTAGCAATATGTTTTACTTTTTGTCTGCTCATTCAGCAATTATCTGTGCTTAAAATGGAGAGTCATAATTGCACCTGTGCTCTATGTCATCAAACGAGCCAGTAACACAGAAGCGTATTTTGTTTATATGACCTGCTGCGAGATGCAGGATGAAAATATGATCGTTCTAAAAACGAAATCTTTTAGTTCAGGAAAATAATACGTCTGTAATTCTGCTCCAATCATATGATTGGAAGCATAAAGAAATGCTGGAAGCAAAGACAATGGTTTGCAATGCCATGTCGGACCTAACCAAGTGAACGATGTCAGCCATTATGACAGCTGCTAAGAGCTGCCCTTTTTTGGAAAGAAAGAATGTCTAAAACATTTGATGCTGCACTGTCTCAACTTTGATGCTAAGAGAATAAGGCGTATATAGTAGGGCCAGTTTAACCTGAGATCCTGAGACAATACTGTTCCTGCTCAATGATCAACAACCTAATATAACAACAGCAGTTGCAAAATGTGCTGAAGATAAAAGGCACCAAAGACCACAGTAGGGGGGTGCAATAGCCTTCCAGATGGAAGCTGCTCATGATTAATAATTTAAGATCCGAGCCACAATAGTAGGTCTTTTGACATTCAACGGCGGTTGTACTCTGCATGCATCATTACATACCCCATAACTCTCCACCACTTCAACATAGCCATTCACGTATCCTGTTAAGAGCCATAAATTAAGTTCCAATACAATATTAGATTGCACCCAAAACATCACTAATCAGTTAGGAATTCACACGAAACAGCAAGTGATTGTGGCTCTATGTCCTCCTTGCCTGCCTTTTTTTGTTCGTATTAAATAATGGTATTTCCTTCTGTCCGGATGTTAAATAAATATTTTCTCTTTCCCTCTCCATTACTCATCCCTGTGTTATTTTGATTTTCTTCAAGATAATTGAGTCTTCAAATCATTCTCTGTTCTGTGTGTAGATGATATCACTTGCATATTAAAGAAATGTTTAAATAAAACAAAGCAGTCAGGCGCGCTCCTTTTAAGAAGTTGTATTAGGATGTTTGAATGGGCAAGGGGAGTGAGACCAGTGGGTAGGTTTAGTTGTAAAGGTGGTGGGAAAGCACCACACTGCACAGTCTCATATTTTACTTTTAAATGTAGGCAGGCCTTTCTACTTGCCTCTGTTTTGTGAGGTCGGGAGGAGTAGATGAGCGGAGGAAGGAGAGCAGGGAGCAGTGGCTGGTTGGAAAAGTAGAAAGGCGAGTGAGGGGGTTAGAAGGAAGGCATATCATAGATGTCAATTGGATGTAAACTGAGATGGAGGAGAGAGTAAAGAGGTAGTTGGAAAAAGCCTAGTCAAAAGGGATGAGTACATCAAGAAGATGACTGATGGATGTAAATTAGAAGGAAGAGAGAGGAGACCACAGGGTTGAGACAAGGAGGGGCCAAAAGGTTGATGGAAAGAGCCAAGAGTTTGAAAAAGAGGCATTAAGGGGAGGGGAGGGCAAAGGAGTAAAGAAAGATCATCAGGGAGGAGAGGTGAAGACACACTGGGGAGGTTGCAATGTTAAGGATTTCAAGGCGACACACACCTTGGTCTCGGCCTAGTATGCAGAGCACGACTGAAATGCTTATCTCTTTATATTAGATTCAATATTGAGATGGTACACCACACATCACACCGCCTTTTCAAATACCCCGGGTCACAATGGACCATGAACCAGGCTGGTTGGTAAAATACAATATTTATTTTAAAATTTAAAAGAAATCAGACCATTTTTAATATGGGGCAGCAATCACCAATGGGGTGATAATTACTATGAGAATGTGAGCAATGCACTGCGTTTAACCTTCTAGTGGAACATATACACAGCACAGCCGAATAGGAGCACTTTTTGATTTAGGAGAGATGGCATCCAAAGTGGAATTTCCCCCTGCAATTTTCCCTCAACCCACAAATAAATCAATTCTGATTCAGAAGCAGCAGGTAATCAGGAATAAGAAACAGAAAACTGAAATCAAATCTGATCCCCCCCCCCAAAGTAAGAGAAAAACGGATTTTAAACCCCTTGCAATGTTATGAAATGACACTCGGAAATTAACAAATAAATACATTCCTCACTAAAGCAACAATGCAAAGACACTAACGATCACAAAGAATGGATTACCAAAAGCATACAGTTCGAAAATGACTGGAACGTTTAAAACAGATTACAGCAAAATGACACGTTGGAAACTTTTAAATTTTTCCAATTCCCGCCTGAAATTACCTAAACGGTTTTTAATAAAAAAACAGGTGAAATACACTGACTTGGAGTGCGGTTTTTGGTTGGGATATAGAGGTATATCCCAGGGATATTCTAGAAGTGAAATTAAGTCTCTAGCTGGTAAATTGGACGAGTTATGATATAAAAAGGTGCGCTTTGAGTAAAATGGAGCTGTGAAATAGGAAAGGAAATCAGTTGTGACAAGAACAGTTTTACTTTACACTAGAGTATTCAGGCTAGGCCACCAAAGATGGACACAGTAAGAGCCAGGGTTGATTTGTGACTTCAACCCCACCACCCCAGCTCCCAACCCTGGCAGAAACCAGTCTGATCACTCGAAAGAGGACTAATGGCTTAGGATTACACCAGACAAACTTACTAAAGAGATGGCGCTAGCACTAGAAATCAAGAGCAGGGTTGCAAGAATGATTCTGACAGTTTTAAAAAGTTAGCCGGGTAAGACTACGATGACTTCGAGAGTGAGATAAGGACGAAGACAAGATATGCTATGGGTTTCTATGGGGTGGGGTGACGATTATACTCTGGACCATCAACGGTTCTGGTCACCACACGGCAGCGCGCCTGGCAAACAGCTGGGGAGTTCTGGTCACCGGATGGCACTTCTGGACAGGCAATTCTGGTCACTGGATACTAGAGATCAGCTGGATGGCAGAATTGCAGCGAACATGCAGTTGGGGGCATCAGGATGCTTCCCAAAAATACCACAGGTTTCTCCTTTGGTTATTTGGGAATTTTAGTGGGATTTCAGAATTGAGGCCTTGCTGTGAATAGGATCAGCACTGCTTGGGTTTTGCAGTGGGCCCTGGAGTATGGTGTAACGCTCACCTGGTTCCCTCGGAGGCGCGGGTCTTGACTGGGCGGTGAAACCGTCTTCAACTTTAGGCGTAGGATTCGTTTGGCTCCCGGATTTGGCCCCTTTCTCACCGAAAGTTTGACCTGAAGGGTGAGGTGTCTGCAAGTGGAAAATCAAGGTATTAGTGGCTGGAAGGTTGGGAGAAGTTCCAAGCCCCTCTCTCCCTCTCTCCCCGTGGTACTTGGTCGATTGTTGTGCTCACCTTAAATAGGTGAATGCTGGGCTCTCCATCCTGCGTCTTGTGCAGGGGCGCTGGGTCCAGTTACTTCACTGGATATGAGTTCAGCCTCTTGAATGCAGAGGGTAAGTTGAGAGCGATGCCGCCGTGTGCTGCACGAGCGTGACTTGTAAGTATTAAAGTTCCCTTTAGATTGCTCTCTTCAAATGTCTTATCTCCTTAATGTCTATGTCTTTTCCTTTTCAGATGCTGTCGGTGCCGAAAAAGATGCTCCCCCAGGTTCGTGGCAGAGAGCGTAACAAGAAGATGGTGAATACGAAGGCACGTAAGTAGAAAGGCTGCTCTAGGGCTGTAGAATGCACCTTAATGTCTCTTTTGTCTTTACAGGTGCCGGAATGCAGCGCGAGCAGAGTTGGAGCGAGCGTAACACAGGTAAGCAGTTTTGTAACTAAGCGTTACTAACCAATGTTCTTTGTCTTTGCAGGCCCGATGCCGGACGAGAAATGCAGAAAAAACGCCTTGAATGCTGCCGATGGATCGGGTAAGTTGAACCGCTAACTTTGCCTTTGCCTAACCTGTGCCTTTTGTTTTGCAGGAGCTGCTGAAGACTGAAGATTGGTTCCCAGCAGGTCATTTTCGTATTCACAGGATCCGGAACTGAAGATTTGCTGGAGCTGACACGGTGAGCGTCCTGCTGCAGATGCAGAACAACGCGAAGCACGTTGCACCAATCGGGTGTGGTTTAAATAGTCCATAGGAGTGCTTAGGTGTCTTCTTCCACAGCCTCACCCAGGCAAAAGAGTTCCTGCTTCCAGAAGGGGTCCAGCATCAATGATCCAGGAAGTGGTGCCTGCCCCACCCAGAAGGAAAAGTAGTCCCTGCCAGAAGAGAGTGAAACATCATCTTGCTGGTAAGTAAGCAGCATGGTCTGCTGCAGGTAGGCCCACCCAAGCACTTTCACCCTTGTTATGAGCCCGGCGCTTCCTGTGCTGGGACGGGTCCATGCTATGAGCCTGGCACCACCGGTGCCAGGACAAGGTCCAAAAGGTCCCTATTGGGACTTGCTGGTGCCGAAGGTATATGTTATGAGCCTGCTTCCAAGGATGTTGGGTAGGTCCTGACTCCTTGGAAGCAGTGGTCATGACATATGGTGAGCAATGCTTTGGCCTTGTAGTTGGGATCTGGAATCTGGATGGATGGATGGAACAGGAACGCAGCGCAGGAACGTCAGGAAGTGTGTCCGTCTAGAGTCTTGTCAGGGACTCATGCATAGTGACATCATAGACTTCATTGCTGCGCCTGCTTAGCTAAGCCCGCCTCTAAACAAGTGGCTTGGACAATCAGTGTTGGTTGCCTCCCCTCAGATGTGACTCAGTTCAGGAGGTTGCATTTTATGATGTAAAAAGACTTCCCACAGACCTTTTTGCAAAAAATCTGTCATACCAGAAATTACACATTTATACAGTTGTGGCACCTTAATAAATGACAATCAGGTTACATATTTTATGTAGAGCACAGCCATCCAACCCTTCAATCTGTGAGACACCGTTTTGTCCTTTTATACTTTTTTGGTCATTTTCAGTGTGAAATATTCGGCCTAAAATTCCATAACTTTATACATATGTGTGGATCATCATAAGGAGAGTATGTACAAAACTTTGTATTTTTAACATGGATGCTTTTCTTGTAATCCGCAATACTTTGCCATTTACGTTCCAAAAGTGTCAGTGAATTCTACCAAGTTTTCAATGAAAGCCCATAAAATATCATTTAAACTATAACATGTTCACATGTTTACAAATTCCTGCTGCAGAGATAAAAAGTCTTTAAAGTTTATTTAGAAAATAGTCTTTGGAAGCAAAAGGCAGTCCTTTGTCTTGCACTGGACCATTTGTGCTTCTTTTTCAGCTGCCACCAACTGTCACTTCAGCCCCTTGTGGTGTGGGGGGGTTCCCTGAAGGTTTTATGGCCCCCTTCACTTCACAGGTTAGTGTTCCAGGACTTCTATTGTCCGAGCCTGGAGCACAGACGAATGTCTGATGAGCGTGTGAACTTTCTTTGTCCTGGTCCATTCAAAGTTTTTCAAGCTAGCAATTATCACTTTCGTGTTGTGGAGGTTTATGGTGTGGCTCCCTTCCTAGGGGTAAGCTTTAACTCTGCCAACCGGAATAACCTGTTTTTGACAGCTTGCAAATCCAGCCAAGGCAGTTTAAAACCTTCATTTTCTGATATTTGGTCCTGAATTAAAACAAACCTGTGAAATACAATAGCCCATGTATGTATTTTCACCAGCAACAAAACCCCTTCACATTGCAAAATAAGCAGGCTTTCATTCAAGAGTTTACTTTTTAAATGGGCATTTTTCTCCTTTAGTTTTGCAAAAGCCCATTTTTACACGTGTTGAAAACTGCTAGCATTTCCTTTCAAATTCGATTTTGCCATCTGACTTCCCAGTATTGCCTCCCAGCCATAGTTATTTTCAGATGCATTGAAACGGACATGGCTCAGATAGCTGGAGTCTCTTTTGAACTACTGAGCTTTGATACATTTGTAAAGAAATGCACGTTTTCCTATGCAAGTAAAAGTGAAGTTCCTTGTTGATTTCTCTTAGAGTTGGTTTGACAGCGCCGGTCATTCAGAAATCATGCCTGGTTTTGCTGAGGCACAATGAGATACTGGGCATGGCAGGGCCTTATTAATCACAGTGATTTAAGGAATAACAGATGGAAATAGCGTCAGCAGCAAAGTTTCCTTTTTAATGGAGATCTTGGGCTTTCAGCAAAGCAGTGCTGCATTTTCACTCCATTTCTTTTGTACAGGTAAGAACACACTGGCACACTCCCTTAGTGTGCGTCCCCTTGTTTCATCCTGCCCGTGTGCTTGGCAAGAAGGTGCAGCCATCTTTTTGTTGCTGCAAAAACGCAGTTTTGAGGTCATAGCGCTCGCAGGAACCAGCGCAGCCATTTTGCTGTTTGAGGACATGCCGCTTGGTGATGTAGGGAAATACTGTTGAGTGGGTCAATATATCCCACAGCAAGGAGAGAGGAGGATGACGAGGCAGGCCCAATGCTCGATAGCCTTGGAGGGGTGGAGGAACAAGACTTTGGCCAAGTGTCGAGCAGGTTCAAAAGGAGAGGAATTTGGGAGAGCAAGAGGTGCGTTAGGCAAGATTTTCTTTTTGCTGCTTTCCTCTCATAGATCTCTATGGGAAAGCCTTACATGTTGCTTTATTTGCAACTGTTGACCTGATTTTTAAAGGAAAATACAGAATTAGGCTTTACTTCCCTTGCTTTGTGCTAATTTTCATGGGGAAATGATCAGTCCCTAAGACTATTAGTACTGGGAGACTATGTTTCCCCATCTCCCTTATCAAGTTTCTTGTACTTTTAAAGCAGTACAGATCACCTTAAAGGGAAGTTAGGATACTGTGTATCATTATATCTGCAATGTGTTCAGGATGGACTGGTTGAAGCCGATATTTTTCTACTGTAGTTTTGACTTTTTACTAATACACTTTTGCATTTTACGCTGGCCATGCCACAAGATTTTCACCTTGGGGTCTGGAATTGCCATATATGGGAAGCCCTTTCCTGGGCAAAGTCTCTCCTTTACCAGGCAAAGTTGCAATCTGTATGTGGGCCTGATGTGGGAGCTGGGACTGTCTGTTGCCAGTCCACATTCGTGTCCCTGAATGTCTGCTGCTGGCCAGAATGTTTGGCAAGTGGCTATCTGAAATTGGATAGCCACTACAAGTATGAATAGTGCAGATCCTTACCACTGGTCGACCTAGTGGCGACTCCAATCTAATCTTTGATAAAAGGAGCATGCTTGCAGACATTCGACATATAATCATCGTAGCCAAGAGCCCTACAAAGAACTGCAGTTGACTGAATAGTATAGGACGACCATTGCAGCTGGCCAGCATCACCTCCAGCCAAGCCCAGATGAAGCCCTGCTACTGTGCCCTGATCTCAAGAAGGCCCTCATCAGTGTTTTGACCACTGAACCAGTGGGAACCACCAGTCGGGACCCTTGCACGAGGATCCTTGCCTGCTGAGCCTTCCGAAGTGTCCCTGGCCCACCCGGTGGATTGACCAGCTGTCGTCATTTCAAGTGCATCCTTGGAATTTGGAGGATAGTCAACTTATGCTACAAGATGTCTGCTCCTGCACTTACAGCCTTCTAGACACAACGCAAGTCGTACAGGGCCTGCTCCTTTTGTTTGCGAAGGTCACCGTCCAGCGCCTGGCCATGGAGACTCCCATTGAACTCAGTATTCGTTGCTCCCTGGAGATCTCCTGAGGTCGCCTGCTCTGCAGAAGTCTTCTTCCTTTCATACCAAGGGTGCCCAACTGGCTAGTCGCTAGAACCATAGATCATAAACATAAAAATGACCTTTGAACCTGCAAGCCCTGCGCCTCCCTCGACAGGAACAAGTACAGAAGTGGCCCCAACAGATTCCGGAACCCCTAAAGTGGTCACTGGGAAAGTCAGAGTAAGAGCTGTAAATTAATATACCTGTTTTTCCCCCACCCTTTCCTACATAGGGTTACAAAGGTGTAAAGTCATGTCCCTTTCTCTCTATTTCCTGAATTACAGCGGTGGTATTACAGGTTAAGGATTGCCTCTTGTGCCTTCCCTAGTGTAGAAGGATTGGGACAGACACTTACCTGAACCTTTCTAAACTTTTGGAACACTTAACTGCAACCACTGGCATTGCTTAGTCCAATAGTAAACTTACCTGAACAGTATAACTTGTGGAACTGGTGACTTTAGGGCACTAGGCCCCTCGTATCTAAGGATTGGACTTATTAAGTGTTAGGGACCTAATTTTAGGTCTGCTCATACGTGTTTAGGCTCCGATTTGCTCATCGGATTGGTTTACTGGTTTCGAATCAACTGTTTTTCTCTCTCTTCACTGACTTTACTGCAGACAGTTAATGAATGCGTTTGCTTATGCCATGCACTCTATTGCTTAACTGTATTCATGGTAAACTGTGGGGCTCTAAGCAGAACCCCCAATTGTGGATGTAGATATGCGTTTGATAGTTGTGCAATAATACTTACCCGAAGGGTTCATTGCTTAGTGTGCATTTTAAAGGCCTAATAAATCATTGTATATGTGTGTAGTTCTCTGTCTAACTGAAATTATTGGAGTTCTATGTGTGTGTCTCATTGTAGCCCTAGACCAGTCACACCCCTACTGACTCCAAGCATTGCCGCTCAGATACCTACCTTGATGGGTTTGGCTAGATTTTATTGTCTTTCTTGTTCACCATAATATGATGGCCTCCCAAAATCCATCTCCAGAGTGGATTTTGGAAATCCGTCCTAACAAGGTATATAAGAGGTTTCCTAAGGCACAAGACTGTTGCTTTCCATAAAGCAGTAAACCAGGAAAGAGGGCTTGGGAAAGCAGGGCATGGTCATGAGACGGAGAAGTAAGTGGCGAAGAAGCCTCTAGATGCAGAGAACCTTCCAGCCTACTAGTTCTAGCTCGAAGGCAACATCACCAGTGAGGGTCCCATCTTCTACCGATGTGTGTGCCTAACTGGGACCACATGTGTGAGACCAGAGCAATGGCCCACTCATATCCATGATGATGTGCAGGGAATCTTCGTTTATCAACCAAGGAGACAAGAAACAAGTGTGAGATACTTATCACATATTGCCCAAAGAATACAACAAATCCCAAAGATGGTTCAAGGGTTTTTAATTAAAGGTTTCAGCAGGGTGCTAGGACTGCAACTCTCTTTTTCTCTGTAACCTTGATGTAGCATTTTCCACTATATGCCAGGCATCCCGGTTACCTGGGTTAGTAGATGGAGATTATTGACTCCTACTGTCTATTTTCTAGATAGGTGGTTGTGATGACATAAAGGCAGCTGCCTTTTGTGTCTAGACTCCCCAGGACTTTCTAGAGTCATGCAACACTATCAGTTGGTTAGTGGCTACCAGCGGAGCTGGGATGTGACATCAGACACACTGCACGACTCGGCCATCTTCCTCAAGCGCCTCTCCCTCTCTTTTTACACTAATCTCTTCTCTCTCTACTCCCCTTCTCCCAATTCCTGCCAACTTCACTCAGACTTTCTCCTCTCTCCCTCGGATGTCTCTTACTCCTACCTCTGCCACCCTTTGATGTTGCTAATCCTGCCGACACTACCATTCAACCTCCACACGACTACTCCGTTATCCACACTATTACAACTCCACCCCACCTTGTTCCCAGACACTCCTTGTTCATTCTTATATTCACTCTCTACATTTGCACTCCTAATCACACTTACTTTCATGCACAATTGTAACGCAATGCCACTTGGACTCACTAATACCTTTCCTGCTCTACAATTTGCTCCCACTCTCTTCTCCACCATCCTTCCTCTTGCTGATCTATTTTTCTGCCACCACCTCCTCTGACCTCACTTGAATAACCCACACTTCATGTTTCCCGGGGTCTTTTTTTCCCCTCCCCACCTCGTTTGGGTATCTGGCCAATATGGCCCCGTTATCCCTGTCTGCAAGGGACCAGAATTACAGAATGTTTCAAAGAGTGGGTTAAGCCATGTCCCTTTTTTCCATACAGGGCTGCCATGTTGTATCGATGGTGGTCCTCGCTGCAAAGTGTCTGAGCCTGTGTTAGGGGGCTGTAGCTCAATTCCCCATAAGGGGAACTCTGCTTTAAGTCCCTGTGGGTCTAGGGCAGTCGCAGCAGTTTTGCTGCCATGTGTGTCAAAGCTGGGGTTCGCTCCGTGGAGTCTGGCAAAGCCACATAGGAGCTCCGGCTCCTCGTTAGTTTGTTTTCTCTCCCAGCGGCATTGGTACGATGATTGCGTACAGCTTGAAGCAGGTGTGTGGGGACTCTGGCTCCCTTTCCACTGGATTTCTCTTGCCGGCTGGGGTCTGGCATTAAATTGTGTGGGACGCTGATGGGCTGGCTCCTCTTGTGATTGGTATTTCTGGAAAAGAAAAGAGAACTTGGCCATTACTTTTGTTAAGAGGTATGGGGTGTGTTGGTACTGCACATGTAAAGATTGGCATATGGGGTGGGGACAAGATTTGGGGCCCTCTCACTGGCACTGCCCCGGTCTGGGGTAGTAATGGCTCTGACTTCCAGGTCCCATGTAATAATGTCCCTGCAAAAATGTCGCCTGGCAAAAAAAGTCACCAGAAACTTGCCGTTTTTGGCAGGGACATTATTACGTTGAACATGCGGGGGACACGACCGCAATCCTAGCCCCACTTAATCCCCTATATATGGTCACCATATATAATGTTGCCACAACCTTTTCCTGGTGACATTATGTATGCCGACCACATATATGAGAACATTGTTACCGGATACCGACTTCCACCCTGGTAGGCCTCCCACACTAGTGGGAAGGAAGGGGTTCCCATCCCCTATTGACAAGGTCAGGTAACTGACCTTGACACACTTAAAAACCCAGTACTGTAAGTGACGAAGAATGAATCAATCACACCGGAGAGGAAACCAGTTGTAAGATTTGCAAGCTAAAGACCCAAACTGCTAACTATAAAGAGAAACCATCTGTTTTTGTGGTTAAGGTTTTAATTTGCATACTTTTTGTTTGGCCCAAATCTATACATAGTTGTAATAAACCTTTGTTTAGTCACTCTGCTCTAGATCAGCCTTCCGTTGATCCTGCTAGGATTAGTCAGTGTATATATGTGTGCATGTGACAGATTTGTGTGTCTGAGAATGTGAATGTGCCTGGGCATGCAGTATAAATGCACTTAATTGTACAAAGTAAATCTTTTGCCACAACATATTAAGATACATCTAAATCACCCTGTAAGAAATACCTAAACCAAGTAAACCTAATAATGTAGACAAAGTACAGTTTAATTTCTTCCAAGATCACTCCATGATCATTTAAACAAATAAAAAAATAATAAATACAAACAGAGCCTTGAGGGGCTATAATTTGGTCAGGTCTAATCTGGTATGTGTTGCTCCCTAAATTGAAGATGACAATCCTGGATCGTGCCGCATAACTCCAAATTCAAGATTATCTTGATAAAAACAACCTATTAGGACTTGGGCAATCTGGTTTCCGGCCGAGACACGGCACAGAGACAGCCCCAATAGATCTAAAAACGCAAATTGAGGCTCTGAAGGACAAGGGCAAACAAGGGCTCCTACTCTTCTCAGACCTATCCGCCGCCTTGGATCTGGTGGACCATCAAATCCTCTGCCAGCATCTCAAAACGGCCGCCCACTTTTCTGAGGCAGCTACCTCCTGGATCAGCTCATTCCTTGCCAATAGATCCATGAGAGTCTTCTCACCTCTTGCCGCTGCTGACCCAGCGCACGTCCCCTGTGGAGTCCCACAAGGCTTGTGCGTATCACCCACGCTCTATAACGTTTTTACTAAACCACTCTTTGATATTCTTGACCATCTGGGTGTCACCTACACAAATTATGCGGATGACACCCAGATACTCATCCCCATCACTGGTGATTATGTAACTGACGTCAAAGCTCTAAATGCAGTCTACACCATCATCCAGTCGTGGATGGCCCACCACGGTCACTGCCTTAACGATGAGAAAACTGAGTTACTCATCCTAGGCTCTCAGTCCAAACTTTCAAAACTTGACAGCAAATATGATTCCTTCAACATTGATGGTAAAGTCATCAAGGTCACTAATGTCACTAAAACCCTCGGAATTTACCTAGATTCCACCCTCTCTCTCACCAGACAAACCAACTCAGTAGACTCAGCATCTGCATACACGTGCAAACTAATCACTGCTTGCCGTTCCTTCTTAACTATGGACAACTGCCTGATCCTTGCTAGAACCCTCATCGTATCCAAAATCGACTACTGTAATGCCCTATACTTGGGAATGAGTCAAAGAAACATTGACAGACTTCAGGTAACTCAGAATAACGCCACCAGGGCTGCTCTCAACATACCCAGGCACGCACACATCTAATCCACTAGACGCAACTTACGTTGGCTTCCCATTTCACGGCGTATCGCTCTCAAAACACTTGTTCTAAGCCACAAAGCACAGAACAATGCAGCACCGGCCTACTTGTCAGCATGCTTCACTCAACACATTGCCTCCAGACCTCTAAGATCTGCACAAGCACACACACTCATCGTTCCTAGCTTTAGGCTACAGACTGCCAGAGGCTCGAGCTTCCCTGTCCTGGCAGCGAAGCTCTGGAATTCCCTACCCAATGAGCTCAGGAATGTCACCTCCCTTCAATCCTTCAAAAACAGAGCAAAAAAATGGCTCCATGAGCAAGATGAAGGTTCGGCTACCCTATGGTAACATCTATTGCATGTTGTGCCCCCGCAATTACCTCTGTATATACTGTGACTATTGACTACCTTTGTAAATGTATGTATATATCTTTGCTCTATGTATATATATTATGTAATATGTAACTGCCTTCTGAAACTTTTCAATGTAACCCTTCCAAACATGCGCCCTGATGCCCGCGGGAAGGCTGCGCAATATGACAATGCATTACTTACCGTAAAAGCATTTCTGATGGTTGTATCTGCTTAGATTCACATGCTGTGCATAGGTCCGACATCCAGTGGTCACTGCGGAGTATTGCATTTTGTTTTTCGTTGTCGAAAAAGGGGACGTCGACAAGGACGTCGACACTATCCCTATAGCGACGTGCGTTGTACCCACAATCCCTCACGCGTCGAGGTCCCTCTGTTTGTATTTTTCTGCCCTGAGGGAGCCTTCTAGACGTGAGTGAGTACAGAAAAGAGAGAAATATAGAAAAGGATGTCTATGTTCCTTCCATCCGAGCGGGGAGGAAGGGTGGGCGCATGTGAATCTAAGCAGATACAACCATCAGAAATGCTTTTACGGTAAGTAATGCATTGTCTTCTGATGTTTGTTAATCTGCTTAGAATCACATGCTGTGCATAGACTAGCGAGCAGTACCCGGAGTTGGCGGTGGATTATGAGAAGGAACAGTAGAGAAAAGATGTCTTAATACTGCCCGTCACACCTGGGAGTCAGATCTAGAGTGTGCATCTAGACAGTAGTGTTTTGTAAAGGTGTGCACAGAACTCCAGGTAGCCGCTTTGCAGATGGACTCAAGGGGAACATTTGCAATGAACGCTATGGAAGCCCCAGTGCCTCGAGTGGAATGTGCTCTTGGCTTGAAGGGTAGTTCTCTCTTAGCAAGAGTGTAACAGAGAGTGATGCATTGAACAATCCATCTAGATATAGTGGACTTTGAAACTGCATCTCCTTCTCTTCCTGCTGCCACAGAGACAAAGAACTGATTAGTCTTTCTCAGTGGTCTGGTTCTTTCAATGTAGAACATGACAGCTCTGCGTACATCTAGTGTATGCAGACTTTTTTCTCCCAAGCTGGAAGGGTTTTGAAAGAACGTTGGTAGTTCTATTGACTGGTTTACATGAAATTTCGAGATGAATTTTGGTGCAAACCTTGGGTGTGTGCGTAGAACCACCTTATCCTTGTGAACTGTTACGAAAGGGTCTAGTACAGAAAGAGCCTGTAGTTCACTTACTCTCCTAATGGAGGTGATAGATATTAGGAAAGCAGTCTTAAGAGTGAGGTCTTTAAGAGTTGCCTGTGCATGGGTTCGAAAGTAGGGCCCACGAGTCTAGAAAGTACCACATTTAAGTCCCATCCGGGAGCTGGGTTAGGTATCGGAGGGTGTATTCTCTTTACCCCCTCCATGAAGGCCTTGATAACTGGTATCTTCCACCACGACACTTTTAAGTTGGGAAGTGGTGTATGCAGAAAGTGCCGCTAGGTGGACTTTAATAGAATTGAATACTAGACCCGAGTCCAGTAAATGGGTCAGGTACAGAACAATTTGTGTGGGAGAGCAGTCAACAGGGTTGATGTTTCTTCCCCTACACCAGATGACAAATCTTTTCCACTTGCTAGAATAGCAGTGGCGAGTATTAGGTTTTCTGGCTTCCCTGAGGATGTCCATACATCTCTGCGGGAGTTGTAAATGTCCAAATTCTATGATCTCAGGAGCCAGGCTGCTAAATTCATGGTCTGAGGGCATGGATGCAGTGTCCTGCCCTTGTCCTGTGACAGCATGTTGTACGGGCAGGGAAGTTTCACTGGGGGCGATAGGGACATCTCCATCAAGTGAGCGAACCATGGCTGCCGGGCCCACATTGGGGCCACTAGTATCATGGTAACCTGCTCCTGGTGCATCTTGTGTACCACTTTGTTGAGAAGGGGAGTCAGGGGAAAGGCGTAAACAAATTTCCCTGACCATTGAATCGACAGACCGTTCCCCCCTTGGACTGGTTCTGGGGGTACCTGGAGGCGTAACTTTGGCATTGTGAGTTTTCCAGAGTTGCAAACAGGTCTATTTCCGGGAACCCCCATTGCGTGAAGACGTCTAAGACAATGTCTTCGTGCAATTGCCATTCGTACTCTTCGGGCAGGGGGAAGTCTCTGCTGAGTTTGTCTGCTAGCAGATTGAGTTCCCCTGGTACATGTTGTGATAGTAGAAACATGTGTTTGAGAGCCCACTTCCATATATTCTGGGACAGCTTGGACAGTCCTGGAGAGTGAGTGCCCCCTTGCTTGTTGAGGTAGTACATGGCTGTGGTGCTGTCTGTGAGGACCATCACTGTCTTTCCTTGTAGGTGTTCCTGAAAGGCTTTCAGTGCTTTGAACACCGCTAGTAGTTCCAGCAGGTTGATATGCTTGGATGCTAAGCTCGGAGTCCACGCTCCGTGAGCAGTCTGATGGGATAGGTGAGCCCCCCATCCTGTAAGGGATGCGTCTGTGGTTAGAGTGGCTTCCACTGCGGGTGTGGCAAAAGTTTTCCCTAATAACAGGTTTTCTTTTGTCCACCACCGTAGCGAGAGAACCAAGGCCTGCGAGACCACCACTAGATCGTCCCATTGTCCGCTGGCCTGACACCACTGGCTGTAGAGCCACTCTTGCATTGGGCGCAGGCGCCCGTGAGGTACCAAATAAATACATGACGCCATCATCCCTAGCAAGCGCATTGCTTTGCGTACCGTCACCTCTCGACCTGCCACATAATGGGGGATCTGAAACAGCATGTTTTGGACCCTCTCGTTGGAGGGGAAGACGAGGCCGTCCTTTGTTCGAATTAGAACCCCTAGGAATTGTTTGATTTGGCTGGGGTCTAAGCTGGACTTCTTTTCGTTGATGGAGAAGCCCAGTTGGGACAAAAGGTCTACGGTCTTTTGGGTATTGGAGAAGCATGTTTCGTAAGAATCCCCTGTTATGAGCCAGTCGTCGAGGTAAGAGTATACCGGGATGGATAACCTGCGTAGGTGGGCCGCTGCCACTGCCAGTACTTTCGTGAATACCCTTGGTGCAGATGCTATCCCGAAGGGTAGTACTCTGAACTGGTAGTGCTTGTTCTCTATCTTGAAGAGAGGTATTTTCTGTGCGCTGGCAACATTAAAATATGAAAGTATGCATCTTTCATGTCTAGTGTTGTCATGTAATCCACTTGTGATAACAGTGGGATTACTTCCTGCAAGGTCACCATACGAAACTTTTGGGGTTTGACAAACTTGTTCGCTGGGCGCAGATCTAATACAGGGCGCATGGTTAAGTCCTTTTTGGGTACAAGGAAGTACACTGAATAAATAAATACCTTCTGTTACCTGAGATAGGGGGGACAGCCTCTATAGCTTCTTTTTTCAGTAGCTCTTCTACTTCTTGAAGAAGAATGGTGAGGTGTTCCGGTGTCATGCGTCGGTTCCGTGGGGGTCTGTACTTCGGGGAACCGTTGAATTCGATGCAGTATCCGTGGGCTATGGTGGATAAAACCCAGCGGTCTGACGATATTCCCTCCCATGCTGATAGGAACGATGTTAGCCGGCCCCCGACCGGTGATGCATGGGAGGGGACCTGAATCTTCGGGTCATTTGTTGGTATTGGGCGTGGAACCTTTGGGGCTGGAGCCGCGACCTCTTCCTTTGCCACGGCGTTGGCCTCTTTGACTGAACTGGTTGTTACCCTGGTTAGAGGGCCAGTTGGTAGCAGAGGAAAATTGCTGTTGGTTTTGCTGGCGTTGCCCACGAAAGGAGCGTCTATTGCCATAGCCGCGTCTGTTAGGGGGCCTAGAAATTTGGTCAAGAGTCTTGATGGTATCAAACTCTTTCTTCGCATGTTCTAGGGCCTCATCAACTGCTTTCCCAAACAGATGTGTTTGTTCTATGGGCTTATTTATCAGGGAAGCCTGGGTTTCCGGCTTAAATCCCGAATTGCGCAGCCAGACATGGCGTTTGAGAAGTATTCCCTGAACCAGGGAACGGCCAGCCATCTCTGCGGCATCTAAGGAGTTCTTTACGATGCCCTGGTTTACAAGAGTTCCCTCTGAGATGATAGCTAACAGGCGTGAACGCAGGGGTTCTGGTGCGTCCTCTGCTTCGCTGCGCAGCTTGCTCCACTGTGCATCTGCGTAGCTAGCTAGTAGGGAATTGTTATTTGCAATCCTAGTTGAGAAGGCTGTGGAGGTCGTGATTCTCTTCCCAAGTGCATAGAGCTTCTTGCCCTCTTTGTCAGGTGGTGCCTCACTAGTGGATAGTGGTACCCCCGCTCTTTTTCTTGTATTAGTAACTACAAGGGAGTCCGGAATAGAATGTCCTCTGATGTACAAGGGGTCAGAGGACGAAGGGCTGAAGAGCTTTTCTATCCGAGGGTTGACCCCTCTGACTAATGCAGGATTGGAAAGGGAAGGAGTTATTCTTCTCTTTATAGAAGCCAGGAGCGGAATAGACTGACTAACAGGGGCTTTTTCTTTAATAACTTTTTCTACAAAGTCTATGTCAGGAAGAGTTTCCCCTGTGTCTATTTCAAAATGCGCTGCTGCCTTGCGCAATAGTGCATTAAGTGAAGGTTGGTCATCTATGGGAGAGGTGTTTCCAATAGGTGAATCCTTGGGAGGAGAAGGGTGAAAGGCATCAGGGTCTGAGTGCACTGATGGGGATTGCCAAGGCTGCACTGATGGGGATTGCCAGGGCTGCACTGATGGGGATTGCCAGGGCTGCGAGGTAGCTGTATCTTCTTCAAAAACTCCTGCACTAGTGTAAGGATCTTCTTCAAACCCCTCTTCCTCATGTTCTTCTTCTCCACCCAAACCCTCCTCATCTTCCTGGAGGTATTGCTCCTCTTCAGTGAGGTCATATACGTCTGTAGAAAGGGGAAACAGCCTAGGGATCTTGACCCTAGGGTCATCCTGGGGCCATTCTCTTGGTCTTTTGTGTGTGGGTGGGTTTTGGCTTCCCAAAAACCTTTCCATTTTCTCCATACAAGAATGGAGTCTTTCAAGGGTCTCATGGGGGACCCCTGAATAGTCTAGAGGGGGGAAATCAGTGTTTTCACCTTCCAAACGCTTAGAACGCTCCCACAACGTCAAAGAAAGGTTTCCGTCGCCCTCAGAAAAGCCCTCCGGTAGTTCAGAAGTGCCCTTAGATTAAGGGGGCAGTTCCTGGCTACTCTTGTGCTTTTTCGGCGTTTCTATAGTTTTTTGTGCGGTATTCGACGTCTGTTTCGTCGTCCGCTTACGTTTGTCTTCGGAAACAATTCTCGCCAGGCTCTCGACAACGAGTTCGTCAGTAGAGGGCTCTGGTGTCGACGTTGCCTGCGTTACGCGTTGTTTCTCGACGGCCGCTCTATGGAGCGTTACGTCGGATGATTTTAAGGTAGCGCCCGTGTTTAATGACAGCCCAATCGCTGGTCGCGGCTGCGTTTGCTGGTGGGGCTTGAGACCCTTACGGTCTGAGGTAGACGCCGGAGTGCCCTGCGTCCCCTTCGGCGCTGATGGATCCTTCGTCATCGACGAAGAAGAGCCGTGGGTTGTGTGCTTAGGCCTATGGGGTCTATGTGCGTCCTTGTCGCCGGGGTGTTCATCTCCATAAGCAGGGCGTGAGCCGAGCCCGTCGGGGCCGGGGACGGACGAGCGCTCCTTCTGGGGGTTAATGACTTCCATAACGGACGTCGAGTTATCACCCTCCTCGTCACTTTCTGTAACAGCGGCGACGGGTGAGGAAACTGACTTCGACATAGCGTAGTCCGCCCACCTCTTAACTTTTCGTTCTTTAAGAGTTCTTGGTTTCAAGAGCTTACAGGCCGCGCAGCTGTCCTCCTTATGATCGAGGGGCAAGCAACGATTACAGAGCTTGTGTTTATCCTTCCAAGTGTATTTGCCCCTACAGCGTGGGCAAAACTTAAAAGGTGTCCTCTCCATAGCTGAGGCAATAATAACTGGTGATAACAACCCCAAGGGAAAGATAGGGGAGAAAGAAAGACATTCTCAAAGAGAAGATAAAAGTTCGAACCCCCACTCTCCCTACTGTATGTTGGCCGGCGAGGCCAGGCCACGTGTTCGGCAGCGCCGACGGATCCCCTCCGTCTCTTCCCCTCCATCGAAAACTTGCTCGGCGGAGAAACAGCTTCACAGCTAACGTCGAGTGGAGGGATCTTTAACAATATAATAAGTATAATTAAGGACCGAGGTCCGTAGTAAGTATTTTGCAATGTCTCTCTAGGAGCTCTGCGTAAGGCGACCAGAAGCTGGGCGGAAAACAATCTGAGGGACCTCGACGCGTGAGGGATTGTGGGTACAACGCACGTCACTATAGGGATAGTGTTACAGACACGCCTTGTCGACGTCCCCTTTTTCGACTACGAAAAACAAAATGCAATACTCCGCAGTGACCACTGGATGTCGGACCTATGCACAGCATGTGATTCTAAGCAGATTAACAAACATCAGAAAAATAAATACAAATCCTGATCTCTTAATGGTAGTCTCTTTCAATCACTCCTGTTCCCAGATTCAGTGAGTGCCTATGGGCTAGATCGGACTTGGGATGATTCTCCCATATGTTCCTTCAGGAAATTCTACATGGAGGCCGGTCCTGCAGAGTGCCTTCCTCCCAAGCATGACCACCACCTCCTCATCTTCATATAGGTCACAGCCTGCAGCTGCGGGGGTGGCCCTAGTCGGAGGCCTCTGTATTAGGGCATGGATGATCCCACGATGACACCACATCATAAATGGCATAAGAATTTGCTAGTCATCAAGAGAACTCAAGGATTTTTAATGGGTAACAGAAAATATGCAGATTATTCAATATGAGGGGATTGGTTTGACGATATCTGCTGGAGAAGGCCTTCCCTATCTCTCTCGTCTTTTTTCTGGTACTTCCTCCCTAACCCAAGCGTCCCTGACCCAGGTATTTCTATAGCGATCATGAACCCCTACCGTCTATCTAAGCTCTTCCTTCAGCTAGATGTGGACTAATGGCAAACACCTTCTCTATCTAAGCCCCCTCAGGGAATTCCTAAACTAGCCCTACACTATCAATTATGTTCGTTCCATCGGGTGTTGTATGGATTTGCTGTCAGACCCTCTAGCCCTGCTCTATCTCCTTACTACTCTCCTATTCAGCTCTGTCCAACTCCACCCCTTCATCTCTCACTCCTATATCTCTTCCCTCTGTCTCTCTGATGTGTCTCTCCTGTCTCTGCTCGACTACTACTCTCTTCACTACACCTACTCTCCCCTCTCCACACTACTAGTATTCTCTCATCACTGCTACTACTCTCTGTACTACTACTACTCTCCCCACTACACCCCACGTTTTCCTCAAACTCAGGGATATGGTGCCCTGCTAACCGTGCCACTACACTCACTCTTACTATTCTCAAACCCTCCCCATTTCGCTCGAGAACCCCACTCCTATCCCCTTCTCTAGCACAGCTCCTCCCTACTGAAGAGGTCCAACCAGACCGAAACACGTGTCTGGGGATGCTGTTGGTACTCTTGTTCAGAGGAGAATCGCCTAGCATTTTGGTGCTGGACTGCCCCAGGGCAGGACAAAGACTGATATGTTTGGGATATTTCTTCTCTGTGAAGGATAGTGAGTTAAAGAGTGTGGGTAAGTCAGTCGTAACCATGACTAATGTCTGGCAGAGGGACTCCCAGGACCCCCCCCCCTTGTTAATGTGCTTCTCACAGTACAATATCATGGTCAACCTTCAAGGCCCTCATGCCTGATTTACTGTCCGAAATTCTCACAATGCCAACACATACTTCCTACAGATACAACATTCTACCTGCAGGTATAAGAAAATAAACACTAGGCACCACTCTCACACTGCTAGTCCACATTGTGAATGCCTGCAACAAATAAGGCATCTTTCCCACCCCCCTCAAAATAGGATAAATCTGACCACTACTCAAAAACCCTGCAATGGATCTGGATGCTCTCTCCAACTGTTGACCATCACCAGCCTAGTGTTTATAGGTAGAATAATTGAGAAGACAGTAGACAAACTCCTTAACATGATTGCTCAACAAGGTCTACTCCATAGTCTCGTTTCATACCCAAACAAACACCTAAACAGCAAACACACAGGTTATTGACAAGGCTTTCTAGGTTATAGACTAAGGAGACTCTTGCATCCAGATCCTACTGTATCAGCGACTGTGTTCATCATGGTAGATCACACCCTGTTGTTCAAATTACTATTTTACAGAATGTGATTCACCATCAGGCTCCTTGGCTGGTTCACCTCCAGCTTATCTAACAGGCACCAGATAGGTCATTTCAGGTCAGAACGCCACCTGGTCTCATGCTGAGTCCTTCAAGGGCCCATCCTCGCCCCGCTAGCCTTCAGGCTGTGGATAGAACCACTAGGATTGATTAAATACTCGTATAGCGCTTCAATTCCGCAAGCAGTCCGTCCTAACTCCCACAGGTATATCAGTGCACCAATAGGAGGATGACACACAACTAAATCTTAAAGAGGATTTTACACTTGACATCAGGCCAACTCTCAAAACATAAGGCATCAAAGGTTTGCTAAATGATTTCACATCTCAACTCGCCCCAGCAACATAATCACTCAAATTCATCAGCCACAGCAAACTAACCTTCTGCCAACAGATCATGAAAAGAATCACAAACTACCTGGTACCATTTCTTCATCAAATTGGACTCCGGAACCATGGTTCAGGCCCTTGGGATTTTACACCAAGGTGGCAGCAATTCCATCCTCGCTTAGGTCGCTACTTTACAGCTTGAACATGTGAAGGCACCCAGCAAGCTGTGGTGCGCCTAATCACTGGAACCAAAACACTTTATTATATCTCTCTATTTCTTAAACAATTAAATTGCCTGTCTGTTCTCGACAGAATAATGTTCCAGATAGAAAGCATTACATATGAATCAGTAAACACTCAGCAGCCACCCTGCATATCCAGAAAACATTTCTGGGGCTTGCACACATCCAGGAGCCCAATGATTTACAGACTTCAGACCAAGATAGCCTGCAAGGAAACAAGTATTCTCACGCTTTGCCCAAGCTAACTAGAACAACCACCCCGTTTCAATAAGATCAGCTCCGATACTCCTTTATTTCAGAAAAGGGCTAAAGTCTTTTATCTTTAAGGAATAACTAGGAGCCAACACACTTACCTGGCTCCCACCATCATCTGGCCTACACTAAAAGCCCAACCCTCCCACCACACATTGGATGTAAACCCTTATGCAGCGCTTCTTTTATCAATGTATTTCACTCCATTGCTCCTGAGCTAAATGTGTGCTGTAAAAAAACCCATACATGCGATGAACAGCAATAACTGTGGGTGGTCGGGGGGCGTGGCTTGGAAGCCATGTGAGAGGACGCGCTCTTGGGAGAGCTCCCGGAGATCCTACATTTATCCTGTGCAATAGTGCATTGGCACTAACTCCCGCAGGCCAGAAACGAGAGCACCTGTCCATGAATGTGAGTTGCACAACTATGGAAGAGCTGAAACCTCCACAAGCCCGGCAACGGTAGATAAATGCCATCGAAGTTCCTGGAGTCGCGGACCGGACGGAGTGAAAATGGCGGCCACACCGGACAATGGAGGGGACACAAACGCGTTGAAAGGAACACCCTCGCGGTGATCGGCGGCGACGTGGGCGGTGCAGGCCGTGGAGATACAGATAAGCTTTTGGGAGGGCGTCAGCGCGTCTCTGTGGGCACCGATGACCTAACGCGGGCCTGGGAAACGGTCGGCGACGGTCGGCGGTCGGCACTAGGACCCGCCTGAGCTGACTGGTGCAACGGACTACGTGCTTTGGCCCTGACCTTTGGGGGACACTCGGATAGTGGCTGATCCTACGACGGGGTCGCGTGTACGGGCCCACGGCTTACAGCGGCTGAGGAATGGCGAATAAGGTCGTCAGACAGAGAGCAAAACAGCCCACACTGGACGAGTTTACCAAGACACCGACGGGCCCAGAGAGTGCTCGGACCAAGGAGAAGCCACCCATGGCCGCGGCTAGCCCAAACCAGGACGTGCTGGCTGCTCTCGCTGAACTGAAAGCGGACTTGAAAAGCGCTTGGGAGGCCAAGCTTGAAATGGTGGTGGCGGACCTGAAAACAGCGCTCGACCTCAAAGTTGGAGAGGTTCGGGAGGAGGTGAACCTACTTCGACAGGATGTGAAGGCCCTATCGGAGCGCACAGAGAGTCTGGAAAAGGAGGGCAGCGCCAACACGGCAGATTGTGCCTCACACAAGGCCGACCTGCATATTTTGGAACAGAAAGTACGCAACTTGGAGAACAGGGCCGAAGAAGCGGAGGGGCGCGCCCGAAGGAACAATATCCGTGTTGTGGGCATCCCGGAAGGATTGGCGGGTCATAACCCCACGGACTTCATTGAAAATATGTTGCTCCAAGAGATCACCGGGGGTGCGCTGTCGCAGGGTTTTGCGGTGGAGCGAGCACATAGAGCATTGGCTAGGAGGCCTCCACCGGGCGGTCCGCCCAGGCCAATGATAGCCAAAATCCTCAACTACCGTGACCGGGAAAGGATTTTGGAGCATTTTCGTAAAGGAGGAACCATTAAAAGGGGGGAGGCCACTATAACGGCCTACCCAGACTACACCATGATGGTGCAGAGGAGTCGGATGAACTTCGGGGCGGTCAAGAGAAGATTGAGAGAAGCAGGGAAGAAATATATGCTCCTCTACCCGGCCAAATTAAAGGTGATCCACAATAATAGATCCCTGTTTTTTGAGTCACCGGAGGAAGCCATGGGTTGGCTGGACATGCAGGGCAGCCCCCAGGAGTCGGAGGTCCGGGCGGATGAAGGTGGCAATGAGAGATAAGTGCTCTACGACGAGAGGGTATTGCCGGAGACTATGGGACTTGACTATAGTTATTGCTATGGCCTGGGGAGGTCGGGCCTGGAACTGGATGTTAAATGCACTGTTTGCACTGTAATTGTTGTCGTACATGAGAACCTTTCAGGGCTGGTCCATTCACCCCCGTTTAGTATTTCTTAGTTAAGTGGCCGCTAGGGCGACTTTACCCTACTGGGCTCTGTGTGTAACAGCCGGAACTAGATGTGGGGGGGCCTGAGTTTCCGGGACGGAGCTGGGCAACAGTTGGGGAGGGAGTTGGGGGGGGAGGGGATGGGCAGGGGGAATGGGGGGTGTGGGGGCAGTTGGGGTGTACATAGTGTTGGGAGGTTTGAACGGGATCGCGAGCCCTGAGGGAAGATTTTGGATGAGACTTCTGGATAGCATGAACGAGCAGGGATGGTCGGGGGGAAGAGTGCTAGATATCAGTACATCATGGGGGAGCTAAAATTGTTGACATGGAACGTCAGGGGCCTCAATAGCTATCTTAAACGGAATAAAGTTATGTTGTACTTGAGGCGACAAAAGATAGACGTCGCATTACTGCAAGAGACGCATTTGACCCGAGACAAATTAGAGCTGGTGAAGAAAAAGTGGGGTGGAACGGTGGTAGGATCCGCATACTCAGCTTATGCTAGAGGCGTGCTGATCTGGGTGGCGCCGCATGTCCCGTTTCAACTGCAGCAGGAACGTGTGGATACTGAGGGGCGTCTGGCTATGGTGAGAGGGGTAGTCGAGAACAGAGATGTGTGTGGTGAACACGTATGCCCCGAACCAGGGCACGGCAGAGTACCTCCGGACCATGAGTACCAACTTGAGTTGGTGTGTGGGGAGTGCGGTGTTCTGGGGAGGGGATTTTAACTGTGTGTTGGACCCGGGGATGGACAGATCCGACGATAAGGTGATTAGGCCCGCCCCGGCAGCCCGGGTGCTGCGGACGCTGCTGCGGGACTTTGAGCTCGATGACGTGTGGAGGACCAAGCACCCCAATGAGAGACAGTACTCGCATTACTCGGCCCCGCAGCGGTTGCACACTAGGCTAGACTATATTTTTGCCACGTCGGATGTCTTGGGGGATGTGTCTAGTGCGGAATATAGAGCGAGGGTCCTCTCGGACCACTCGCCTATGGTGGTGGGATGGCAATATGGCCGCCCCAGAGCGCGGATCCCGACGTGGCGCCTGCGCGCAGAGGCGCTTAAAGACCAGGCTTTTAGGGAAGACATGCGGGAGGAAATAGTTAGCTATTTCGATACCAACACTGGCAGCGTTGACTCGGCGGGAACTCTGTGGGAGGCCTTTAAGGTTGTGGTACGAGGGGTGGCGATTGCTAAATCGAAAGGTTTGCAGAATGGGGCCCTGGTCGATTTACAGAAGGCGGAGAGAGAGCTGGAAAAGGTGCTGAAGAGCGAGCATATAGATAACGAACTGGTGCTTAAACTGCAGCAGCAGTGTACAGAACATTGGGGGAGGCTCTGTAATCTAAATTACAAAAAGTATATTGAAAGGCAACATGCGGGAGGAGATAAAACGGGTCGTCTTTTGGCATGGTTATATAAAAGAGAAACCCCGAGGCCCCCGATTAGGACAATAACTAGAGAGGATGGGGAGCAGATAGATACCCAGGAGGGTGTCAATGAGGAATTCGTAAATTACTATAAAGCATTGTATGGGGATCCGGGCGGCGGCGACCGGGAGGAAATGGTGGAGACCCTGCAAGATTTCGGGCTGCCCAGGATAAGCACGGAGGAAAGAGAGGAACTAGATGCCCCAATAACACTAGGGGAGTTGGAGGCGGTCGTCCGGCAGCTACCCACTAGCAAGACCCCAGGAACGGACGGCCTGCCCAGTGAATTTTATAAAACTTTTGGAGCGGAAGTACTCCCCCCGATGCTTGATATGCTTAATGAGGCGTTCGAGAAGGGGAGGTTGCCGGAATCGCTCAGGGAAGCGATTATTATACCGCTCCCTAAGCCTAATAAACCCGGGCATAGTTGTGGGTCGTACAGACCAATATCTATGCTGAATCAGGACAGCAAAATACTAACGGCTGTCCTGGCCAACAGACTGCGGAGGGTGATAGGCAAACTGGTACACCCGGACCAAACGGGATATGTCCCGGGGAGAAACATTGCCCAAAACCATAGACGACTCCACCGGGTGATTGAAATGGGATCTAACAGTGATGGGGAAATGGCGATAGTGTCGTTGGACGCTGTTAAAGCCTTCGACTCGGTTAATTGGAAGTGGCTGCTGGCGGCCTTGAGAGAATACGGACTGGGACCAGGATATATTAGATGGGCGGAGCTGCTGTACAGCGCTCCGCTGGCTAGAGTTCGGACGGGCATGATTATATCCGAGAGATGGCAGCTTAGTAGAGGCACCAGACAGGGGTGTCCTTGGTCCCCGATGTTGTATATCTTGGCCCTGGAGCCTCTGGCACTGTACTTACGGCAGCAGTATGATATCGTGGGCATTGAGGTGGGGGGAGAAAACCATCTGATATCCCTGTATGCGGATGACTTGTTATTGTACCTGAGTCATCCGGAGGAGAATTTACAATATATCCTGGACGTGATGGGGAGATATGCGAGGTTGTCGGGCATAGCGGTCAACCCCCAGAAATCGTACATTTTCCCGCTGGGCTGCTATAGGGGTGTTCCCACGGAGCGGCTGCCGGTGCTCCAGGTGCCCTGGTCAGTCAATACATTCCGTTACCTGGGAATAGACATCTACCACACGGTGGAGGAAGAATACAAGCGCAACACAGAGATGGCTGTTGAGAAGATACGCGCATGTATGAGCTTTTGGCAGAAGTTGCCCCTAGCGATGATGGGGCGTGGGGCGATGATCAAGATGGTAGTTCTGCCTAGGCTGCTACATTACTTTAGCAACATCCCATACATGATCCCTAAGGGTTTTTTCACTAAAATAAATGGGGTTTGCAGAGAGTTTCTGTGGCATGGTACTCGTAACAGAGTAGCGCTCTGGAAGTTACAGAACTTTCATGAAAAGGGGGGAGTCAAACTCCCAAACTTTGAGGCGTATTACATAGCGAGCCAACTACAGTTTGTGTCTAAATGGCTGTCCGACGAAGAGACCCCAGAACTCAGACTATTCGGGCAAGATTGTGCCCCATTTTTCTTAAAGGAGGTCATTTGGTTGCCCGAGGCTGTCACGAGAAGGTACCCGGCGATGGTGAAGCTGGGGTGGAAGGTGTGGAGACGGGCATGTACAATGATGGGGGACCCACTTCCGTGTTCTCCGCAAATTCCACTGGTTGCCCTTGCGGGGGTGGATGGACAGCTGAGGGAGATTATTAGGAACTACTGGGAATCGGTGGGGTTGGTGACATTGGGCGATGTGTGGCAGGAGGGTGCTATTAAGGGGGTTTGTGGAATTTAGCGAGGAGATTGGATTGCACGAAGGCCAATATGTTACATACCACAGATTGGGGAAGAAAATTCGGGAACTGTGGCCTGAGAATATCATGGCAGACGAATCGGAGGTTACGATGGCGGGGATATATGATACAACAATGAAATTTCTAGGCTGTATGAGATGGTGATGTCGAAAGTCGGGAAGGAACTGACATGCCTACGATTGGAATGGGAGAGTGAGGTGGGGATCGAAATGGGAGATGGGATGTGGGAACGGGCTTTGGGGTACCACAGGAAAGTGTCTCGAAATGCCAGACTGCAGCAAATACAACTGTACGTCACGCACAGAGCGTACATGACCCCTCTGAGGATATCCAAATTTCGGAATGCAGGCAGACAGGCGTGCCCCAAATGCGACGAAGAAAATGCGGACATGACGCATATGTTTTGGGCGTGCCCAGTGATTGAGGGGTTCTGGAGGGAGGCCATAGACACCGCCTGGGCATGCCTTCTGGGTGGGTTTCCCAGACCTCGGCAGCAGAAACATGTAAGCAAACTGAAAGACTTAGCGTATGTGCTGGCCAAACGACGAATAGCCATGGGCTGGAAAAAATGTAGCAAGCCACGGGTTGAGGTGTGGTGGAATGACCTACAGAAATGGGCGGAGGCTGAGACAGCGGTGTGGCAAGAGGCGAGTTGTATGTCTTGGGAGGAGGAACTGGGCTCTTTGATGGCATGGAAGACATTGATATCCTGCATATTCGGGACAGGGGTTTTGGGAAATCCAGATGATGACGATGCCCGCTCATGTGCAACAGAAGCGGAACAAGACATGGAAAATGGCTCGCGAGGGGGGAGGGATCAGGGGAGTAGTGCGCACTAATGGTTATATGTTTATTGGAATATTGTTTATTGCACTGCTGTTTGGTTTGTATTGTTGTTTGCGTTGAAAAATCAATAAAAAACTTTAAAAAAAAAACAAAAAAACTGTGGGTGGTCCAAAGAAGACCTGTGAGTTCTGCATTCCTTACCCAGCGTCCAAAACAACATAAGGTGTGTCACAAAGCGGAGCAAGACCAACACACACAGATGCCGATTAGAATTCCTAACAGTATTTTATTAAGGATGGACCCTTTAGGCATTATGCAACAAAATAATAACACAAGCTATCTTTTCCTCCTTCCAGTCTGCTATCACTCGCCTCTCTGCCACGGAACAATTTAGGAGACTATCCTGGCTCTACAAGATGGGTCATATGTGACAGTCCGATGGGGTTTCTCCCTTGACTCTCTGAACAATTAGGTCATTGGATGCTTTCCAAGTCCTTCATCCCAACAACCAAAACACCGACTTGTCCTTAAATCTCAAAACAAGCCAAACAAAGTTCATAGAGTTTCAACACTCTGGCAATACAGACTCCCTCCCAGAAATCCCTGGGAGATTTTGTGTCACCCACAGACCGGTGTGTGCAAGTGTTTCCTGCACATTTTGCCTTGTATCCAATGACCTTCAGTTCGTCTTTGCCATGTTCACAGTAGGATCATGTTGCAGAAAGTATACGTTGCTGCTGTCAAGATCTGTGCAACTACTGGGAAGCAACTGGGGCCTACCAAGATTACACCACAATGATACCCGCTAGGTTTTGGCTGCTTGGTTGGGATGCAGGGAGGTTCTTCTGGCTGTGGTCAAGAGGGACTCCCTTGTTTCCAACCTCTCCTTCTCACTATAAACCTTGCCTCTCTATGGCGATCACATTCCTTGCTACCTCTGATGCTCTGCTGAGCATCACTCTTCATTATCACCTTCTTGCTACCTATCCACATGCTCATTCGCCCTCACTTCCACCATTCTGGTCCACCAGGCTAATAACATAGCTTGGATACATTCCCTTTCAGTCCTAGATTTTCCAAGCCATTCATACTCTTCCCATTTCTCCTCCACCCCCTCTTTCTGGTGTGTTGTCCCCTCTTCCTGTTGGTACTATCCAATTTATTTCCCTTTATCTCTAGCCACTTCCTTCGGTTGTGTCACACCCCCCTTTACTTAACACATCCAACCTCCTTTCCTCTTTGACCACTTTGCCTCCACTCTGTAGTCTTTTCCAGAACCAGCTCCCTCCTCTCTGCACCTCTTGCCTCTGCAAATCGCCTTTTCCACACCCTTGATTCCCCTGGACACCCCTATTGCTAACTCCTATCTTTGATAAGAGCCTGCCCCTGTCTGCCCGCTCCTCCTCTCTCTAACTGTTGTCAGGTGTGTGATGTTTTTTATTAGAGAATGTAATTGGTTCATTTGTATCACCAGGGGATTGTCTGACCACGCTGCCTGCATAAGCAGTAAAAAGAGGGGGAATACGAAGGGCCAGGCCAATACCAGGAGGCATGCTGGATACCAGACACTGAACTATTGAGTGCCATGGAAAAGGACAACTTGCTGATGCCTCATTTTCATCCACTGTGTCATCTCATCACTGCCATGTTCTTGGTTTCTCAGAACACACTGCTCCTCAGAATTAATTTGTTCTTTCCATTCATATAATGTCATCCTCTGGGAGCGTGGCTTAAGCCCATGGAGTAGGACGTGCTGGAGAGGAGCTCCCGCCTAGATCCTGAATAGATACTGGAAGCGCATAGCAAATATCGTGGAAAGCGCAAGAAAATTGAAGACAACAAATAGCAAGAAATATTCTGCCTCACCGCGAAAGAGCCGCGTAAAATCGGAGCCGGGAGCCTGCAGAACGGAGCTCGCTAACACACACCCCATGGGTAAACAAAAAGGTGGGCGACCTGATGGCCTGAGCGAGTGAGAAAGGAGGAGCCGGGGGACTGCGACGCTGCAATCGACCCGGGATAGGAAGACAGGTGCCGTCTTCGGATCAAGCCGCTTTGAATGGAAAAGCGCTTCCAGTAGCTGAAGAACAGCGAGACAGCCAAGCGGAACCGGTGAGGCGAGGACCGCAGCCTGGCCTTGCCCCTGGGCTTAGAGACCCCAAAGAGCTGCAACGCTACACAGAGGTGGATGAAAGAGGCAGCGGACCTGAGCCCAAGGAAGAAGGCGCCGCCGATGAGAAGAGCTGCCCGGGAGCCCGTTGCCTGGACCACGTAAGGCACAATAGGAGAAGCCACTGCAGAGGAGGGGACCGCGTGCAGACGGCACCGAAGAGACCCAACTGGAATCCGAAGGGCAACAGAGGTGGAATGCATGGAGCTTTAGGACAACAACACGCCGGGGGACTGAGGAAGCAGGAACTGGCCCGAGGGTGAATAGAAACCAACCCCCCTCTGAAGAGGAACAGGAACACACGCGGACCAAGGAGCAGTGGGACACCCAGAGCAGCGCTATGCCCCGGAGGGGATTCAGCAGTGAAACGGATGCCGTGTGCCGAAAAAGCAGGGCCACTGAGCATAACTATTAACACAACGGCCCATGAGCACCAAGAGGGCCGGCGAGAGGTAAGCTAAGCGGCATTACAAGGCAACCTAACAAAATTTAAGACCTAATAACTAAGCACTACACAAGGGGGGCCCATAGCCCCAAGAGAAGCAGCTGCATACTACTTAACTTAAGGGGAACGGACTTCCTACCTCAGGCAAACCCAAGGACATTACTCACTGAGAGGCACACAGTGTCCGGGGTCTGCCAAGGGACAAGTGAAGGCAAGCTAGACTAGCTCCCGGGGAGCACAAAACCAGATTCCACCTACTGCAAGGGGAAAGAGCACAGCAGGAAATAAAAACAAGCAATACTAAAAGCTGCAGTGGGACCCCATCCCCCCGGGTGACACTTAGCAGCCATTGGCGCTCATATCACTGCTGAGAGGACACCCAGGACCAACAGACCTACGCAAGGTTGCCACACCGGACACAGATACAAATACCGGGCAGACAATAACTGGCCTGCCACCAAAGCAAATAAACCAACAAAGGCCAACAAAACCAATTAGGATACAGAAGGCCTACCTAACCACACCACAGAAGACAGGGTGGACTGGGTCGCACCAGGAGATCTGCAAAAACCTGCATTGAATAAGAACCAAGGAAGCTGCTCGCCCCCACAGACCACGTAGCAACCCACCAAAATAAAAGCCAGGCAATACCGAGTGAAGGACACGTTACGTTAAGAGGCAGCATAGCCTGAAGGAACCACAGGAACAAACAGCGGAAAACACCACTCAAGGCTCAACGACACATAGGCACTGCTCTATCTCCCCCAAAGAACACTATCAAACAGCAAGGAAGGTAACAGAGGTGGACTGCCCCTACTTCTGTTACACCAGGAAATGGACAGGCTTCCAAAGATAATAAACCGCGAAAGAACAGAGTCCAAGACCACAGCAAAACAAGTGGTCAACCACAGAAGCAAACACATGCGTAGACACCTGGCCCACAAGACCCACAGCCAGGGTAGTCGGCCCACGATACAAGGGAATGCCCTCCTCCAAAGGGAAGAACAAGGTCAATACAATGGAATCCTTTGTTGCAGTCCGACCAAAAGAACAGAGACCGGAAATAAGAGACCACACCAACCCACCAGCCTCCCGAGGAACAAAACAAATATTAGAAGCTATATCTGGGCTGCTCTCATTCATAGACACTAAAATAGAGGCAGTGAAATTGGATATGCAGCTAATGCGCCAAGACATACGTAACCGCACGGAACGAGTATCAACCACAGAAGCGGAACAGCGAGAAATGGCAACAACACTGGACGATGTACAAAAAAAGAGTGGTGTAGTTGGAGAAGCACAACAGGATACTAGAAGAAAGAGCAGAAGATGCAGAAGGGTGGCCCAGACGGAACAATGTCCGCTTACTAGGCATACCGGAAGGATCTGAAGGCCCCAACCCAACAAACTTCATTGAAACCCTACTGCAACAAGAAATAGGAGCGGGTAGCTCTCACAGGGGTTTGTGGTTGAAAGAGCACACCGGGCTCTCCAGAAAAAAACACCACCAGGCTCATACCCATGCCCGATAATAACAAGAATCCTCAACTTCCAAGACCGGGAGGTCATACTGCGCTATTCACGCGAGGGAGGAGTAATAAACAGAGGCAATGCCAAAATCACCATATACCCGGACTACACTCCAACAGTTCAGAGAGCAAGAAACTCCTTTGTCCCAGTGAAAGCGAGGCTACGCCAATTGAACCTTAAGGACATGCTGATGTACCCGTCCAGGCTTAGTTATACACAAAGGGAGAGCCATCTTCCTAGAGACACCAGCCGCCGCCAACATGTGGCTTGAGCATAACAACATGGCAGGAGAAGAGGAGACGGACGCGAGAACTGCAGATTGAAAAAGGAAGGAGTGCACTGATGACAACACTCAATGATAAAAAGAGAAAGTCTATGCTAATTCAATTTATGCTGGAAAGGCGGGGGACCCGCCAGAGCACCTGCCACAGGCAGGATGGCTCGACCCCGCGAAAGGACTGGTGCAAGCTTGTTGCTACCGTACCACTACCTGCCAGTGATGACCTGGAGAGGCCGAAAACAGACAGGGGCACCTGAGCGTCGCTCACAAGGCGCAACTGCTAGGTGCAGTTCGTTGAATTCGACCAGTTATTGTTTGGAATGTTTTTTAGTCTTCAATACAAAGGACATGAGAATATCGAGGATACTGAAGCTGGAAAAAGAGACTGTGGAACAGGGATGGCAGCTGACATTAAGGTACTGACCTGGAACGTTCGGGGATGGGCTCATACATGCCCAGAAATAGGTTCAGATCCTACCTAAAGAGGAAGTGCATCTCCATCGCACTCCTACAAGAAACGTATCTTAACGCAGAAAACTCCACCAAAATATCGGAGTGGTGGGGAGGACAGGGTTTTGGAGCTCCGTATTCTCAATACGCACGAGGGGTATACACGTGGATAGACGGGGCAATACCATTCCAACTCCTATCAAAAGAGGGAGACATAGAAGGGAGATGTCTGATACTGAGGGGCAGCATTGAACATCTAGATGTTTGTATAGTGAACTCCTACCTCCCTAACACTGGAACCTCAGTGTACCTGACCAAGCTGGGAGCTAAGCTCACACCCGATCGAGAATGCTTCTTCATATGGTGGGGCGATTTTAATTGCATACGCGATCAAACACTAGACAGATCAAACGCCCCAACACTGCTGACCAATTCGACACCCTCCACACTAAATAAGGTCATAGAGAATCTATACCTAGCAGAGGTATGGAGAGAATTGCACCCAACAGACAGAGAGTACTCTTTCTTCTCATCTCCCCACACAATCGATACCAGAATAGATTACTTACTAATAGACAAACAACATCTACCCCCAAGTGGAGACAGTGTCCTATTTGGGAAGATCAATATCTGACCACTCCCCGCTCCTCCTGGAGTGGAAAATGCGAGGGCCTAGACCACACATACCAATGTCGAGAATGCCAACAGAAGCCCTGACTGATAGCACCTTCAAAGAGGATCTCCGAGAAAGAATAAAGGAGTACCTAGACAATAATGTGGGAAGTGTGAGGGGATGGGACACGACCTGGGAAGCATTAAAAGTAGCGATCAGGGGGGAAATTATAGCCAATGCAGGTGGGATCAGGAGGACACTGAGGAGGGAACTAGAAGAAGGAGAAAGGCAGATCGCACAACTAGAGGCAACTGCCCCAAGGTAAAGGGAGGCTGAAAAAGAACTGTCCGCAGCTAGGGGGGCCTGCCAAGAAGCATGGGCTAGACTAGCAAAAGTCGACTATGGGGCCAAAACCACTAAGGCACATGCGGAGGGTGACAAACCAGGCAGGCTCCTGTCATGGCTATGCAAGAGGGAGCACACAAAGCACCCGATCACCGAGATCAAAGGCAATGCAGGAGAGGTCCTCACCAGGCAGGCAGACATTAATGACACGTTTAAGCAATTTTACTCCCATCTGTATGGCCACGCGGCATCCAGGACACCCTGGATGAGATAGGATTGCCGACTCTGAGTGACCCCAACGAACCACCCTAAATGGAGACCTGACTGCCGAAGACATAACCGAGGCAATCAGATCATTGTCCACTTGTAAGACCCCAGGCAGCAACGGGCTCCCTCCCAAATTCTACAAAGCCTATGTAGAGGAACTGACCCCCATCCTACCAGAAGTGTTCCAGGAATCGAGACACTAGTGGTGCTGATACCCGAACCAAGTAAATCACGGGATGAATGTGGGTCATACAGACCACTGGCCATGCTTAACTATTACATTAAAATATTAACAACCATATTGGCCAAGAGACTAACAAAAGTGATAGGAACTCTAGTGCATGAAGACCAGAATGGGTTCATACCCGGCCGAAGCACATCGGCAAACCTACGCAGATTACAACATATAATAGCACAAACGAAAAACTCACATGAATCATGCACCATTTTATCCCTTGACGCTGTGAAGGCGTTTGACTCTATATATTGGGAGTGGTTGTTTGAGGTCCTGCAGCAATTTGGCTTGGGGGAATGTTTTATCAGATGGATAAAAATCCTATACAAATCCCCGGTGGTCAGAGTTAAAATAGGGAGGACGGTGTCCGAGCTATGGGAAATACAGAGAGGCACCAGACAAGGCTGCTCACTATCCCCAATGCTCCACATTCTAGGCCTTGAACCACTCGCAGTTTACATGAGAAAACAGTTTTTCGATGCAGGTATTAGAGTGGGAGGGGAATACCACATAATCTTCTTGTACGCAGATGACGTGCTATTATACCTGAGAGACCCTCATCTTAACATACTAACGGTAATGGAGGTCCTAAAAAATTCCACACAGGTGTCAGGGATAGCATTTAATAAAGAAAAGTCGAAAGTGTTCCCGCTGGCGAGGTTGGCCGGGTGGGCAGAGGCAGAACTCCCAGAGGTAGGAATCCAATGGAAAACACATATGTTTAGATACCTGTGGGTCAATATTTGGCACACGCCTGCACAAATGCACGATGGAAACACCCTAGAAGCGGTCCAGGGGTTAAGGAAATCAATCAAATTCTGGTCCAGACTACCGCTGTCAATGATGGGCAGGGCGGTGGTAACCAAAATGATAGTACTTGCGAGGTTCCTATATTTCTTTCAAAATGTACACTACCATATCCCGAGCTCCTTCTTCCGACTACTTGAAAAACTACTAAGGGAATTACTATGGGGCAAAGCCAGGCACAAACTATCCCTTATCACACCAACACTACCGTACAAAGCTGGCGGAATACAACTACCAGACGTGGAGAGATACTATCTAGCGGCCCAACTGAGCCACTTGACCAGATGGCTAGCAGATGAGATTACCTCCGAAACTAGACTACTCAAACAGCTAGTAGCACCGGTGAACCTAAAGGAGGCACTATGGGTCCCACTAGAGTGCTTGGTGGAGACCCCAATGATAGTGACACTGGGTAGGAAAATATGGGTCAGAGCCTTGAAACTGTCTGAAGAGAAACACCCCTACTCACCAGATGTCCCGATTGCAACAGGAGTGTGCAAAACCAAAACAGACTCAGCCCAAATGAGGAAATGGGAAGGGCATGCTATCTACATCTGGGGAGACGCATACGACAATGGGATATTCAGAGAATTTGAATCCATGATGGAGACAGAGGACCTGCCCAAGGGTCAATTCCTATGATATGGCAGGGTCAGGAAATGGGCCAGAGTGAAATGGAAGAATGGCCGGAGGAACCAGAGCCAGACCCACTCATGACACTGCTCTACAACCTAGGGGATGGGTGGAAACCGGTGTCCAGACTTTATGCGCACCTAGCCGACAGGCCCAACCCAAAAAGCGACGCATTGAAGCAAAGATGGGAGGATGACCTGGGGAATGATATAACCGAGAAAGAACGGGAGAGAATATTAGCTTTTCCCTGAGAAGTGTCACGAAATGCCTGGTTCAGGCTGATCCAACTACAAATCCTATATAGAACATATATGACATTGGATAGGATTGCCAAATTTAATAAGAACACACCCCCCCTATGCCCCTGGTGCACCACAGAAAGGGCAAAAATGCTGCACATTTTTTGGGGGTGCTTGAAAATACAGACTTTTTGGTCGAAAATCAAGCAAGCTTGCTGGAAGGCAGGAGTGGAGAGGTATAAATGGACCCCGAGAGAGTACCTCCTGGGAGCAAACCCAAGGCTGAACAGAGTGAGACACGTAGTGAAATTCATGGACATGGCATGCGCACTAGCTAAAAGAATAGCCATGGCATGGAAATCCAAGAGGGGTCCACAGTTCGATAAATGGCACAGTGAGCTGGAACACTGGACAGAGGCGGAAACCGAAGCTTGGGGAGAAGGGATGGCCAAAGCAGGCGGAGAGGCCAGCACAGCATACGACGACTGGAAGGCCCTAATTTGGGACATGTTCCACCCATCAGATGACAAACCCCCATAAGCCCAACAAACCCAACGAAAATGTAACAACTACCTGATACCACCCACATACCAAATGCCAGTCATCCAAGCTTACCCATGCAAACCAAAATGCACCCAAAAGTCTGGCGCACAGAACAGTCAACAAATGGGAAGGATTCCCACCAAATGAACCCTTTGAGCGAAGACAAGTTACTGTTGTTTATTTGTTTAAGTTACTGTTACCTACAACTTTATGTAAAAATAACTGCATGCTGGAAATGTTTGTACATTGAATAATACATACCACAAATGCCAATAAAAACTGTTCAAAATAAATGTCATCCTCTCTGTGTTCCATTTTCACGCAGCAGTCTGTACGTAATATTCTCTTGACTTGCTAATTAGAATAGGGGCAGCAGGATTAGGTCACTGTCCTTGTGCGAAACTGTCACTTTGATCTACACTCTCCTCAGGTCATATGCCTTTAAACCTCTTACTTTGTCATGAAATTCTTTCCTTCTTCACTGCAAGTCACGCACCAGTTTGTTTCATTGGTTTCTAGTGTTTTGTTTTCGTTGTTAATCTAGGAGGCAATGGAAATAAAAATATGATATGGTATTGGCTGTCTTTTTTGCATCATGAATAAGGGGGCCATTCCTGTCAGACAGTTGGCAGTGGCTCTGTGGGCAGTTTTTTCCTCGAGTGCTTCTTCACAATCCAACCCCCTGCAAAGTGCTACTTTTAGTATTCCAAAATCTGTTCATACTTTCCACTTGCCTATCCCCCAGGGGTGGTAAAGTGTAGTTTTTTTGCTTTATCTGTTCTTTCTAGGTAACTCTGCATTTGTTTGGATGTGAATTTGACTCGATTGTCACCGACTAGGTATCAAGAGTTGCCTTCTCTTCAGAAAACCTCATCTAATAACTTTATCGTGGCCTTGGTCCTGATCTCCCTCAAATGTCAACTCTATCCATTTTCATGCATAGTCCACTAGAACAGTTGCATATTCTTTTCTTCAGAAATGTCAATACATTGGTCCTAGGAAGTCAACTCCTACTCGAGTCCAAGATTAATTTTGCCAATGTACCTTCATGGGAGGTTTGGCCTGGGTTGCTAGTCTTGTCTCCTACCACTTTCTCCATTTCCATGAAGGACCACCAATATAGTTCTCTTACTCTGCATTTTGCCAGGGTGGCTCCTGTGTCTCCCTTGTGGTGTAAGTATATAATTCTTGCTTTGAGTGTATTTGGGGGTATCATCACTTCCCGACTTGTGACAGTGCCAATGTGAATATTTATTTCTGCTGACACCTTCCAATAGCTCTGTATCTCCTATGGGAGTGACCTATTCCCGAGTCATCCATTTTCTGTGAACTATATTACTTTCTGTATTACTAGGTCTGCTTGCAGTTCCTTGCACTATTCTTTCGAAGTAATGGTGAGGTTTTGAAGATTTGCTCTGTCTGTTATTATAGCTACTATGCATTCTTCCTTCAGGTATGTGTCATCAGCACCTTCCTTTAGATGTAACCTTGACAAAAAGCCAGCTGGAATATGTTCATTCTTGAAGCTGTATTCTTGCAACTTCTATGCCAGTGTTTCCGGTCTGGGCATTTGATTTTCAGTGTTTCTTGGTCCCAAAATGTTCACCAAGTGTGTTCAGTTCAGAGACTGGACTTCCTTCACCACCCATAGGTCCTCAGGGGATTGACTGCACGAATGAATATGGCTGTTCCATTTCTGTTATACTTTTGATGTGAATGCCACTGTGTGCATTCCATCTTTATGAGTTTGCATTAGTGTTGCTCAATCTTTCTTTTAGTCTTTTCAGCACCTCAGCCAATAATGTGTTATGTTCCTCCTCTGAAGTGCCATGGGTGGGAATATCACTGTGGAAGAACCTTTGGTTCTGTGTAATGTTTTTGTGTTTATTCTTTGGAAAACTGAAGCTGCTGGGCACAGTCGCTAGGCATCCTGGTATACTGCTATGTGCCAAGTGGTGGATGAAGGAATGTCAATTGTTTTGTTGGTATGCACTGGTAACGTCTAGTTTTGAAAACACTTTGGCTTTCTGCAGTGACAGCATCATTTCTGTGCTGTTGGGTAATGGGAAATTGTTGCTTCCTGGTACAATGCTCGGTGGTCGATGCACATTCTTAGTTTTCTCACATTTTCTTGATCAATTCCTTCTTGTTCCAAAGTTTCTCCAATTCCTTCTTTCAATAGGTTCCTAATCAGTGCTTTTAGGTCCTTTCTTGTAGTAACAGAAACTGGTCTCACGTAAAGTATGGCTCTTTCTCTCATTCCCATGTACCCCTTTTGGGGTACCTATGTAGGGAGCAAACACTAAAGCGTGGTTTTCCAATTAACGTTCAAATCTATTTTTGGCCACTGTCAGTACTTGCGACTCAGCAAAAACAAGAGACCCAAGCTACTCCTCACTGATGACGTCCAATGAGGCCAAAACATGTCTGGGGGTGCTTGTCGTCTCATACAGAAGGGATGTGACCTAGCAGTTCAGGATGGACTGCCTCTTTTGGGGTGGGACAAAGCCCGATTTACATATGGTCTTTTCCCTTCGGTAATAGCTTGGCAGGCTGATCAACAATGGTTTGCAGGGTTGCCCAGAGCCGTGCCAGTGGTTATGATTGATTCAAAACCTGGCCGTCACCTTTTGGCTTTGCTTTAGTCACCCTGAGTGGGACAGATATGCCCAGACGTGGGTCCTGAGCCTCCGGGCCAAGAGACCCAAGCTACTCCTCACTGATGATGCCCAATGAGGCCAAAACATGCCTACGGATGCTTGTGGTCTCGTGCAGAAAGGAAGTCACCAAGCAGTTTAGGCTGGATTGCCTCTTTTGGGGTGGCATCAGGGCTGATTTGGGTATGGTTTTTCCCCTTCTGTAATGGCTTGGCAGGATGAAAAACGATGGTTTGGAGGGTTGCACAGAGATGTGCTAGTGATTAGGATTGATTCAAAACCTTCCAGCTATCACATTTTGGTTTTGCATTACTTGTGACTCAATATCAAGATCTGCCTGGTGCTTCCACACTAACAGAGAGGCACCCTTCTCTGTGAAGTAGCCACCATGACAGTCATATTTCTGTCTTTACATTTATGTATCCAAACAGTTGTATATGTTTTCCTCCCTCTGCTCCTTTGTTTTCTTTAACTTGTTCTCTCCTTCCTTCCATCCACAATGATTTGTAAAGTTGTATAGATATGCAGGTAAGATCTGATCCTGACAACATTCTTATGGGTTTTCATCAACATTGACTTCATAATAAGGTTTGCTCTTTTTGGTTTTCGGTCCTTTCCTTTCACGCTCAGTATTTTTTTTTTTTTTATCTTTCTCTGTCTTACAGCTGCTGTCTTCTTCCATTTATATCTGTGTCACTGTCATACGCTTTATGTTTGCAAAAAATCCTATTTGACACACCTTTTCCACAATGATGGACATTCACTGCTGTTTGCCATGTGGTTTTGCATCCCACACTTAAAACATTCTCTCGTTTGTCTGCCTTTTCCCAGATATTTCCTCCTTTCACCATATTGATCATATGTTCCCTTCTGTATTCCTTTCCCACTTGCGGGTTTCTCATTTAGCTGCACTTACTTGTGTGGTTTCCTTTTTCAATCATTTTCTTTGTCTCCCTTTATTTGTGTAGGGTACTTTCTCCCACATTGTGTTATTGTCAATATTTCTTCCAGAGTGGGATTCTTTCACTAGCACTTTTACTGGCATGAGTCTCTTAGCATTATGTCTAATGTTTCCCCCGAATTGGCAGTTCTTTGCTAGCTCTCCTATGTGCGGATCTTCACCTTTTTGCTCATTTGACCCTTGCTTGTTTTCTTATATAACAATGCAATCTCGGTCTTAGTTTGCTACTTTTACTGTCAAATCACTTGTTCAGTCTTTTCAATGTCTCTTCAGATGGGCTGCTTGAGCCAAGGTGTTCTTTCTCTACTAGCAAGTTTCTCAATCTACTTTCCCTTCTGTCCCCAGCGTGCTCAATAGTAGTGTCACTTTTCGTTTTTCAGTAGACTCTGGTAGGCTTGATGTTTCCATGTACACTCTGACACTTTGTAGCCGTTGCTGCCATGGTAGATTAGGCATTCCCAGGTTCTGCAGGGTCTTAGAGGCGCTGTGACTTGCTTTGGCATTCCGTTTTTTTACTTTATTTTCCTTTGTTTCAGCATGATCAGAAATCACAGGATGATGTATTTGGAAATCCCTCCCTCACAAAATTGTACAATGATCGCTTGCAAGAATGTTCAATAAATGAATCTTACCACTGTGGGTTCAGTGGCTTAACAAAATGTGGGGGCCCCCCTGCGAGCCATGCTGAGGCCCCTCCGCCCCCAACTCCGCAACAAATCACGGGTCGCACCACACTCTGGGCCGGCCTAGATTGTCACGTTTGTGCAATACACACAAACGTGCTGCTGAAGGGATGTGCCGCACACTGCACGAGAAGAAAGATATAAATATGTGTTTTAATGCAATCTACAGTACACTTTCTGAGAAAAATTGTCTAGAAGACCACAATGTTTGCAATTGTTTTGTAGGGTAACACCAATCCTATACATGCAAGTCAGCTTTGCTATTAAAAATGCCATGCCACAATGAATGTCCAACTGGCTGCACAATGTAGACCAGTGTAGACACGTAATAAAATTACAGTAAAACATGCCAGGCCACATTTAGACATACTGGTTGCACCAAAATGAACACTCATCAAGAAGAGAGCACACATTAAGGCCTGCGTCTCCGCGGCCTCTAACAACACGGCTGAAATCTTTAAAATCTGCAAGGAACTGGTCATCTCTCTCTCTCATGAAACCGTTGTCCGAACAAGTGCTCCCCTGCATCTCCAGAACCATCAAGGACCATATTGACACTTGACCAATTTCTGTAATCACTCTTTTGCCACTGGGATGTTCCCCTCTCCCTTTAAGCACTGCCTTGTGCACCCACTGCTCAAGAAGCCGTCTGCTGATCCTACCTGCCTGGCAAACTATTGCTCAATCTCTATCACCCCTTTCTTGGGCAAACTCTTGGAAAAGCTTGCCATCACCCAGCCTACTCCCCACACTGAATCTGTTGGTTGTCTCAATGGCCATCAGTCTGGCTTCAGAGCTGCCAGAGCCATGGAAACTGCTCTCATGAGCACCCGTGAAGATCTGCTTTCTAACCTTGAATCCAGCATTCCTTCTGTCCTCACCCTTTTTCTTTCCTCTGCTTTCGACACAGACAACCACGCCATCTCCTGATCAATCGACTGAGAACCTGGGCATCACGGATCAGGCCCTGGAGTGACTGACCTCATTCCTGTTGTACCAACCCCCCCCCAAATGAAGTCCAACCTGGTTCCATTCTTTTTGCCACCCCTCTCTACCTGGGGCGTTCCCCAGGGCTCTATGCTCTCACGCTGGTTTTTCCAACCTCTACTTGGCCCCTTTGGCTCACCTGATCTGTACCTTCTCCTCTAACTTTCAGTGTCATGCGGATGACTCAGCTTTCCTTCAGGCTTCCCTCAGCCTCCTCTCCTCTTGCACTTGTTCCGGACGGTCTATCCGCGATTCAGGATTGGTGCGCCTCCAACGATCTCGGCCTTAATACAAGTAAGCCGGAGATCTTTCTCCTTGGGAACCCGACACCTGCTTTCCGTCTCTCACTCTGGCCGTCCCCCTTGGGCCCTCTTCCTGTGCCTTCCTGCGAGGCAAAAGACCTTGGTGTCATCTTCTATGCCACTTTTTTTTCCTCTCCTCACATCTCGGATGTCGCCAAGAAGTTCCACTACCAGCTGCTCCTCCTCAAAGGGACCCTTCCCTTTCTCACTTTCCACCAGAAGCTCACTGTCTCCAGAGCCCTGGTTCGCTCTAGGCTGGACTACTGCAATCTGACTTCCCTTACTCTCCGTCATCTGCAACTAATCCAGAACATGACTGCAAGACTTATCCTTGGCCTCAAGCCCAGGGATTGCATCTCTCCTGCCCTGAAATCACTCCAATGGGTGCAAGGATCAAGTTCACAAGGCTTTCTGGGGCTGTGGCCCGCACTACATCCAATGCTCCCTTCCAAAATACCTTCCTTCTCAAGCCCTTTGCTCAGCTACCTCCAACTCTGTAACGGTTAGATGCTTCTCCAGGCAGAGAGTGGGGGGGGGGGTAGATCTCTTTCCTCTGCTGGAATAGCCTCCTAGACCCTTCAAACTTGAGCCAGACCATCTGAAGTTTCAAAAGCAGCTCAAAACTTTTTCTCCTCTGCTTTCTCCCTCTCCCTCCCCTGGTGACCTATCTGTCTGCTGCACCGACCGGTTGCTTTGATGCCCTCAGAGTCTCTTTGAGTCCAAGCTCTTTCTTTCTTTTTTTTTTTTTTAAACTTCTTTTTATTAAATTTTCAACAAGAAAAAAAACACAGGTACACATTCAGAATCACAATAGGAGACTTAACAGCAGGAGCAGAACACGTAGTATTGCAGTTGGTAGTGAGTCCCTCAAAGGGAGAGAAGGGTTGGTTTGATGCGCCGTGAGACAGTTCGGAATGCGTCCAGGCTCTCCCCGGTTCCTGGTGTTGTTCCTATTCCTCCCACTTCCCCCCATATTTTCAGGAACTTCAGGGGGCACCCCCTTGCCATGTAGATTCACCTTTCCAGGGAGGCGCACCTGTCCATTTCATTGGTCCTCCGGTCAATACCTATCCTGTCTGCGGAGCCCCAGGTGCTGGCTGTTAGTCTTTTCCCCAGCCCTAGTGCTAAATTTAGAAATGACTTTTCGTATTTGGTAAAGTACGTTTCTCCCCCTATTCCCAACAGAATAAGTTTGGGGTCCTTTGGAATTGGGACTCCCAGCACTCTGGAGAGGCGCGAAAGGCACGTTGTCCAAAAGTCTTGCAATACCCCACATTCCCAGATCATGTGGTAAAAGGTGCCCTCTTGCAGTGGAGGCAGGTCACATCGTCGTCTGCCCCCCATCTAGATGTTTGTGTTCTAGAGTAGTATGATCTATGTAGGATTCGGAGTTGTATTAATCTGATTTTTGCATCTATACTAATCTCACGTGGGGACATTAATGCCTCCACCCATTCTTCTGTTTCCAGTGTCCCCAGGTCCTGCTTCCATTTTCCTCTGAGGTGTGTGAGTTCCCCAGAGCCAAAGGAGTTGATCACCTGGTAGAGGGTGGAAATAACCTTGGAGGGAATCCAGTGTGGGAGGATGTTTGTCTCTAGGGGGGGGGGGCATGCAGGTATGTCGGTAAGGTTCTGAAATTGGGTACTGATGGCGTGTGTGAGTTGGAGATATCTAAAGCGATCCATAGGCCTTAGTCCGTGTGTTGTATTCAGCGCATCAAAGTTTCTAAGCCGACCCTCGTGGACAATGTCTGCCAGTGTGGATATCCCTCTTTTCTCCCAGGTGTCAAAGTGGCCCATTCGCTGGATTTTGGGAAGGTGTGTGTTGTGCCATAGGGGCTGGATCAGGGTTGGTTTGCCTTCCCAGCCAATGTGTCTGTGTATTTCCTTCCCGATCCGACGGGTGTGCAGGGGCCTCCTGGGGACCCCCTTCAGGTTTTCCTTGTCGCCGTAGAGTATTTGTAGAGGAGGCCAGTGTCCATTATTTCGACCCGGATTTGTGGGAGCGCTGGGTCCCCATGCAGCCACTCGTTTGCCACCCCTGCTTGTGCAGCCCAGTAGTATATGCGGATATCGGGCAGTCTTATGCCTCCTTCCCACACCGATCGGCGGAGTGTTTTGAGGGAAATGCCAGCCTGTTTCTCGCCCCATAACAACGTGCGTAGGGACTTGATGATATCTGTTAATGTGGCAGCCGGGATTGGGACTGGGGCATTCTGGAGGACGCATAGAAATCTCGGGAGTGCCAACATCTTAAATAGTGCAACCCTGCCCAGTAATGAGAGAGGAAGAGTTTGCCAGTGAAAGACGTTTTCGAATCTTTCCACTATTGGGCGTAGATTCAGTTTGAGGAAGTCACCTGGTGTGGTGGCCATCTGTATGCCCAGGTAGGTGAAGCCTAGTATTGAGACAGAGTATGTGCAGGGATCTGGGATCGCTTCCTTTCCCCCTTGGACAGGGAAGTATATCGATTTCTGTGTGTTTACCCGAAGGACCATGAAGTGTTGGTACTCCTCCAGGGTCCTGGTTACCGTCAGGCAGGAGGTTACTGGCTTGCTCAGGTAGATCAAGAGATCATCCGCATATAGGGAGATGAGTTCCTCGCCCCGTGTAGGCCAGGTGAACCCCGGCCATCGTGCATCTGTACGTAGTCTAATTGCCAGGGGCTCGATGGCGAGAAGGAATAGTAGGGGTGAGAAGGGGCAGCCCTACCTGGTCCCTCGGCCCAGCGGGAATGTCCTGGATGATTTCCCCTTGACCCGCACAGATGCTACGAGGAGGGTGTATAGAAGTTTAGTCCATGACATAAAGTAGTGCCCAAATCTCATGCGTTGCATTATGTCCCATAGGGCCTCCCATCCCACCGAATAGAAGGCCTTTTCAAAATCCACCGCAAGGAGGGCCAGCGGGTCTGGGATCTCGGCCGCTCGGTCCAAGGCCACCCGGATCCTGCAGAGATTAATTTGTGTAGATTTGTCCGGCATAAAACCGCATTGGTCCAGGTGGACCAGAGATCCGATCACCCCGAGCAGCCTATTTGCCAGGACTCTAGCTAGTATTTTGGCTTCCCCGTTAATTAATGATATAGGCCTGTACGAGGCACAGCGCGCTCTGGGGGTTTCCCCGCTTTGGGGACGACGATTATATTTGTTTTCCTGAGGTCCGGGGGGAGGTAGCCCTGATCTCTACTATGGAAGAACATACTATGCATATGTTTCGTCGTTGTCCCGATTAATCATTTCCAGATCTCTACCGGGAAGCCATTGGGGCAAGGGGTCTTCTCCTTCTGTAGCTGTGATAGAGCTTCCCCGATTTCTTCTTCGGTGATATCAGTGTCTATTTGTTCTGTTTGTTATCTGGAGAGTTGGGGTATCTTGATCAGTTCAAGAAAGTGTGGGGCGCTTGATCCGGGGTCCTCTGTTGGTGGGGAGTATAGTTGTTCATAGTAATTGGCAAAGGCCTCCGCAATCTCGGAATCGCCCGTTAGGATTTCCCCTTCCTCGGTTTGTATGGCCCGTACTCACCCTTTGCTCTGTTCAGGGTCTTGCCATTTCATAAAGAAATTATTTCTGCTGCAGAAATAATTTCTTTATGAATGTAGAGTGAATTCAAAAAGAAACTTTTTTTTCAAGTGGGGCCCCCTCCGAGGACATGTGCTGGCGGGGCCTCATGCAACGCGGGGTCCCCTCTTACGCCAGTGTGTAGGTTGTGTGCATAGAAAGTTACTCCGTGTTGTTTCGTTCCGTCTCCTTCTCCGCGTGCGTGCATGGTGCTCCTCTCGCTCACAAGCTGCGTCTCCCCCTGTGTGACAACCGTCCCATCGCATGGGTGCACATTTACAGTGACGTCACTAAGCACTGGAAGAATCCCATCTAGGAATTCTGGTACTTTGAACATTGCTGGAAAACTCAGTAAACCCGCTATCACTCCAGGGGCCCAGCAAAGATCAGACTGTAACTGCCTAGGTTGTCATGTTTGTTCCATAATGAACATAGAGTTCCCACCTTAACTGACTGGTGTTGAACATTCTATCTCGGGTATGTTCCACATATTAGAACGCAAAGGGATGTTAACAGTGCAAATATTAGTGGAAATTGAGTCTCTGGGTATGGAAGGAAACATTGATGGCATCTGAATAATGGGCTTTTCCTGTTAAATCTCTATCCCCATTTCCTCCCTGCTAAAACTCCCGATTTTGTGCTAGTCTTAATGTTGGTAACAAGTAATAGATACCGTCTGCGTATGTGGCTATTTCGAGTACAACTGCAAAGGCACACTGACTGACTATATTATTGCATAACAGTTCTGTTAATATGTAAAAGACCACGCTTCACGCTGATGCTTGTCTTTATAGAGAGGCTTTATTTCTTTAGTTCATCCAAGAGAAAGGCCCCCAGCTGTGGCTGTCCTCCTGCTCTCAATCCTCTCTCTCTCTGCTCTTAGAATGTGGAACCTTTGCTTAATCATAACAACAAAGGTTCCTTGGTAACTAGGTTACATGGCAGCAGCTGAATTGATGTGATTGTAAACTCAATGAAGTAAATGTAACCACCTCCTAACACCTCCCTTCCTTTTAACAAAATATAAGTATTTGCCTAAACTAGATAATAGATTTCATTGAACATAAGTAGTTCATTATTTACATAGTATCTGATACACCGCTATATGAAGAAATAATTAAATTGCTTTAAATACCTTGCAGTGCAGTTACAAGTTGTTGTTTACCTTTTTGCAAATTGCTATCCTCTCCTTGTTCCAGACCCCACCCCCTTTAACAAGCACCGAAGATCCCAAATCTTTAACAACTTGTTTGGGCTGTGAAAATATGGATGCACCTTTGCGCACCTTGGTGGGAAGTTTGATCTTGATCCAATCACCTTCCTCAAGACTGAATTCTCTACAAGCATTCTTCCTGTCATATTGCTCCTTGGATCTGACACCAGATTCAAATATCTTCTCTCTCACTCCCTCCAGATCTATTCCTACGAATTTTGACCTTCCCATCCAGCCTGGACACATGTGTGAGTTAGGTTTCCTCCCTCTTAATAGTTCAAATGGGGATACACCCGTAACACTGTGTGGTGCTAGTCTATATTGGAATGTTCTCTCCATTATGGTCCTGATCCAGTCACCTCCTGTTGCTACCGCAATTCTAATTGCATCCATGAGAGTGCGGTTGAAGCGTTCTACACACCCATTGGTCTGGGGATGATATAATGAAGTGGTTACTTGTTCTATTCCATGGTTACTCAAGAACTCTCTAAATTCCTTGGAAACCAATTGGGTCCCATTATCTGATAAACACTTTCTGGGGAATCCCTCTCTCCAAAATAATTGCTCCAAACATTTAATGATGCTACTGCTGGATATGTCTCTTAGTGTAAATATTTCGGGCCACTTGGATAATAAATCTATGACAACCAGTACATAGGTGTCTCTCCCACCCTTGATATTGAAAGGCCCTAGTAAGTCTAAAGCAACCTCATCCCATGGAACTGTGGATGGCTTTCTAACAGTCATGGGTACTTTTTGAATCCTGAGACCCTTATTACCTTCAATGCAATCACAACAATTGTTGACCACTTCTTCAGTGTCTTTGTCAAGATTAGGCCACCAAAATTCTGCTCTAACCAAGCCTTTGGTTCTAGGCAGTACCAAATGCCCAACATGAGCTAGCTCAATTATTAATTTTCTCATTTTAATAGGTACAACCATCTGATGTCCTCTATGTAAGTATCCTTTATCAATCCAGAGTTCTTCCTTAACTTTGGCAAACCCGCCTAAATCACCAATATAGTTTCTTATTCTGTTCTGCGTCACTAATGTTAAAACTCTCTGGTACAATTCATCCTCTGAACATGCATTGTCCCACTCCTCTTTCTTTACTGACTCATGAACCTGAAATATTTCAACACCTTTCTCACGAGTCAGAGGAGACTCCTCAGACACTGTTTCTCTCACTACTGATCTGGATAAGGCATCAGCAACTACATTGGTTTCACCACTAATGTGAAGCATATCATATTGCAGGCCTTGTAGGGATGTCACCCACTTCATGATGCGTCTGGAGACTCCCTCCAGACCACCTTTGGTAAATATTCCTATTAGGGGTTTATGGTCTGTACATACTGTGAATTCTCTGCCCCACAAATATCTTTTGAACTTTTCCACTCCCCAGACACAAGCCAATGCTTCCTTTTCTACCACTGAATATCTGTTCTCAGGTCCTTTGAGAGATCTAGAGGCAAATGCTATGGTGTGTAAGCCCTCCTGATCTTCCTGCATTAGGACTGCCCCAATACCATAGTCACTTGCATCCACAAATAGTAATGAATGTCTACTTTCTTCAAACGTTTTCAAGATGGGTGCATTGACTATAGCATCTTTAATCTTACCAAACTCTTCCTCACAAGATTCATTCCACTTGAACGTAACACCTTTACGAGTCAACATCCTCATGTTCCTTGACAAATTTGCCAACCCTCTAACAAACTTGCCATAAAATTCAACCAGACCTAGAAAAGATAGTATATCTGCTTTGGATTTTGGTGCTTCCATCTTGCGAATAGCTTCTATGGCCTTTTCTTTGGGTTTGATCCCTTCACCTGTAATTTCATGACCTAGATATTCAACTTTGTCAGTTTTGAATATGCATTTCTCTAACGATACTGTAAGGCCAGCCTCTTTGAATATGTTCAACACTCTCTCTAACCTTTTATCATGTTCTGCTTCATTTTTCCCACATACTAGCACATCATCCTGGTAACACATGACACCTCTCTCTCCTCCCAGTAATCTGTACATGACGTTCTGAAATACACTAGCTGCTGAAATCAATCCAAATGGCATTCTTATACATCTGAAAAGGCCAATAGGGGTAATGAAAGCTGTGAGATCTCTCGAATCAGGGTGTAATTCTACTTGGTGATATGCAGATTTGAGGTCAATAAGAGAAAATACTTTGGAATCAGACACCCCTGCCAATAAATCATCTATTCTGGGTAAAGGAAATTTGTCAGCCACTACATTTTTATTCAGGTGTCTAAGGTCTATGCATATCCGCAGAGATCCACTGCTCTTTCTCACTATTACAATAGGACTAACCCACTCTGAGGAATCAATTCTCTCTATCACCCCTTCACTTTCCATTTTATTCAATTCACTCTCTACATCTTTTCTCAGGGCCAAGGGAATGGTCCGTAATTTGGCAACTTTGGGAATGGCATCCCTTTTCAAACGAATTTTGTGCACAAATCCCTTCAAGCACCCTAACTTAGTGCCACTCATATGCCCTCTGGCCCCTTCCATAACAATGCTCGAGACCGATTTTCCACCGGATTTTCCACCTTCAACAGTCAAAACCTGTTCTGGGTGGCTTGCTTCAAGTCTTATCTTGAGCTCTGCCTGATCGCTCCAGGACAACAGCTCTCCACCTCTGTTGGCTACATGGATAGTCCCTAACGCCTTCCTGTCTTTGAATTGGAGCTCAGCTTCAAAGCACCCTAAAATTTCTATGGGCACATCTCCATAAGCATTTGCTCCGACTACATTCTCCCACAATGTACAACATCCAAATTTCTCCTTCCACACTTGCACACTTATCAAAGTATAATCTGCTCCACTGTCCATGAGCATTGATACTGGCACCCCTCCAACTAACACAGTTGCATATGGTTTCTTTTTCTTGACCTTCCCATCAATGGCATTGACTGAAAATATAACTTCTCTACCAGCATCATCAATTGATATAAATTCTTGATCTGCATTGACTTCATGTATTTGACTTGGGGCGGTATAAAAATTCCTACAGCATCTAGCCATGTGTCCTCTGACCCCACATTCATTACATATAATGTTTGATGCATAACATTCTTTGTCAGATGCTTTGTGATATAGACTCCCACATCTGAAACACCTCCTAATTGATGCACCTCTAGGATAACCAGAGTCCCTGCCACCCCTGAATGTAACATTCTCACTGGGCGATCCTCTGGTAGATGATCCTTGTCCCCATGCTCTGGTAAAGGGACCTTGGCGACCCTCAGGTCTCCTACCCATTTGCCAAGTGTGACGCGCAGTTGCCGCACCTCTCTGCATCACTCTCGAAACCTTATGTATGGCAGCTTCATTGTCATCAGTTTTGGGCTTATCTTGGGATGTATTATCCACTTGAAGCATTTGTATACATTTGTCTGTGTGTTCTATCATTTTCGCTATCTCAATTGCTCTATCAAGAGAAGGATTTCTTTCCTTCCATAACTCCTTCCTGATGTTATCATTAGAACACTTAATCATGAGTTGGTCCCTGACATGCTCATCTCGACAATGGTCAAATCTACATTTGATGGCTAAACCTCTAAGAGCAGTTACAAATTCCTCAATACTCTCTCCAGTTTTTGGAGTTCTCGTGGCAAATTTGTACCTTTCAAGAATTATATTTTCTTCAACACAGTAGTGTTTGTCTAATTTTGCTAATGTTTTCTCATATGGACCCCCATCAGGAATGTCTGGAGGTTCTGGTAGTTTTTTGACCACTTCCTGTCCTGCGGCACCTAAACAGTGAAATAGGAGCGCCTCTTTGCGCTCATTGGAGAAATTGGGTCCAAATGCTGCCAGTGCATATTTTTGAAAACCCTCTTTCCAGTCTATCCAACGCACTCTGGGCTCACCTGGTGTAGGCAGGAAGAAGATTGGGGCTGGGACGTTTGCCATGTTGTGAATTAATTAATGTCACCCCCAGGTAGGAAACCTTACACAGCCACACTGTCACTTACTTGTACTTAAATTTTATAAGGTGTGATTTCAGGTGGAACCTGTGCTGATATTGTCAGCGCTGTCTGTGGTAGTTGCAATTTGTGATCCACAGGTCAGCCTCCTCCGCAATCCACAGGTGATCCAATTTGTGATCCACAGGTCATCCAACCTCCTCAATATTCGTGCTCAGCTCCAGTATGCTTTTATGGTTCTCTGCACTGCTAGGCACTGACTTCTTTCTTGGTGCTCCGCTCCAAAATGCGCTTTGCTGGTTTACTCCGCTCCAGGAGGATGGCCGTGTTTCTCGCCTGCTATTACACAACACATCTAGTGTAACACTCCGTCCATTTGCATCCAAACTGTAATCAATATTGCTGCAGTGTTGCTGCTGCTGGGGGCCTTTTCTCCTTGGCCCAATCCTCGTCGCCAATGTTAATAATTAAAAGACCACGCTTCACGCTGATGCTTGTCTTTATAGAGAGGCTTTATTTCTTTAGTTCATCCAAGAGAAAGGCCCCAGCTGTGGCTGTCCTCCTGCTCTCAATCCTCTCTCTCTCTGCTCTTAGAATGTGGAACCTTTGCTTAATCATAACAACAAAGGTTCCTTGGTAACTAGGTTACATGGCAGCAGCTGAATTGATGTGATTGTAAACTCAATGAAGTAAATGTAACCACCTCCTAACAAGTTCATATTTAACCTTCAGGAGTTGATGAGGTTTGCCTTATTACCTTTAATCACCGTCTTCTATAGGGATTTCAGCAGCCTATCTCAGATTACGCCAATATTGTCAGTTCACAATCCTGATTGATACCGATCCTCTCTACAGGCAACTCCTAGCTTGATACCTACACTATGCCAGTATAACAGTAATTTTGCAACCCAAGTATGTTTTGCCCAAGGTCACAAAACTGCACTGTAAAGGATGCTCTTCACCTTCCACAATAGATCGAGTTCCTTTCCATGAGCTACTCTATGGGTAAGCCAGCATCAGAAACAGTGTTGGTGGCGTTGAACTAAAAAAATAAGAGGTTCACAGTGTGCAATGCTTGAATGCTTATCACTTCTGACAACACACATCTTAATTTCTGCAATCCTACATACCAAATACCAGTTTTCACTATTCACAGATTTTCACTGATGTTTTGTAGAGTATATTAGAAGGATATGTGGACTACTTGCTGAGCTTAAAAAAAAAAAAATATATACATACATTCTGGACAAATCAGAGTGTGTGTGTGTCAAATTGTAAACATGTGTAACAATATAGAACCAACTGTAGAGTGTGCAATTTAGAGTTGTTGCGGTGACTTGCATTAAGGGGTCACATGGCCCTCCAGATATCCAGCATAACTGTTCGTCTTTCTTCCTAAAATTTGGCAAATATTCCAACAAAAAAACAACAGAAAGACAGGTCTCTTGTTGTCACCTGCATTGCTGTGTGTGTTTTCATACTGGTGTCATAAGGAGCACATGCCCCAAAGATGAGCTCTACTCGTCTGTTCTCGGTTCTAAAGATAGTCTATAAGATACCAATCTTTTTTCATTTACGGGAATTACAGGGCAAAAAGAAAGTATGTTTTACAACAAAATGTTTTGAAAATGGCATTTCTTAGCAGTCAAAAATTATCCCATTCAGCCATGACAACTACTTTTATACTCCCTGAAAATCCCTTTCCTCCCAACTGCCAAAAAGTAGGGAGTAAAATCCTCCCACCCTAGAATCTTCTGGGGATCTCTGCCATCCCATCATGGTTCACGTAAAAGACTAACTAGACTACACACCACACTATTCTGGCCACAGCATGTTAGGCTTGAGTTGACCATTTGACACTAAACTGTCGCTGCAAAGCCCTTTGCTGCTGTTTTTCGGAGCTGCGTCTAATTTGGGAATATGAAAAAGGGTACATTCAGATTAGAGCTTTTTTTTTTTTTAAAGTACTTTATTGGTTTTCATATTTAATCAACATATACTGCACCAAAACACGGGGCGCAAAACAACAAAACAATCCCCAACTCCCCTTCCCCCCCCCCCCCAACCCGCCCATCCCCCTTCAGAGTCTCGCAAATCTGCAACATCCATCTACTAACTTATGCTTCTTTCACTGTCCAAGGAACCGTCTGTCTCAGGTTCCTCAAGTCCGGAGCCAGACAGTGATGCGACCAAATGTAACCAAGCTGTAAGCTTCTCTGGTTCTTCCTCACCCCCTCTGCCCACCGCTTCTTTCCACACCACTGTTTCTGCGTCTGTCCACTTCAGGAGGTCACGCCACCAGGTTTCAGCATTCCGTTTCTTGCTTGCCTTCCAACCCATTGCTATCCTGCGCTTGGCAAGGATATCAGCCAAGTCTTTGAGTTTGCTCACATGTTTAAATCTGAAGGCCTCAGGAACCCCCCCCACCATGCACGGCCACAGAGAATCCACTTCCGATTGTATCCCTTATTCCCCAGGAGGTGTGACACTTCTTCCCAATACTTCATTATTTCCGGGCATGCCCAGAACATGTGTACCATCCCAGCATCCACCTCCCCGCATTGCAGGAATTTCTGTGTAGTGGCGTTTACGAATTTGGCAATTTTCTTGAGGAGTCAACTATGCTCTGTGAGTAATATAAAACTGAATCTGTTGTAGTCTCACATTCCTCGACACTTTCTTGTGATATCTTTGCATCCTCACCCATAGCCCATAATTTATTGTCTCCTCTCCTCTCCTTCCTCTTCCCAGTTTTTCCTTATCTGTACCACTTCCTTTCCGATCTTGCACATCATTATTTCATAGATTCGAGAGACCTCATGGCCTCCTAATACCGCCTGGAACTTTTCTATGGCAGTACCCGGCTGCTGGGTCAGCTCCACCTCCGACCAGGTCTTCCTCATCATTGCCACCAATTTAGCATATGTGATATATTGCTCACTATGTAAGCCTGTGTCTTTCAATGTATCAAATTGTATTCTCTCCCCCTCTTGCCATATATCTCCCATGGTTGTTACCCCTACTGGTTCCCAGTGTTCTCTGATGGCCCTCCTCGATTGTCTGCCCACTGCCTTCAGTGCTACTAGAGGCACCTGCAGGGAGCACAGTAACATGCTTCCCATCATTTGGCAGGCTCTGTGCCAAATCTTCCTCCCCCAGGTCTAGCAGTGCTGATCCCATTCTCTTCGGGGTTCTGCCACCCACATTAATTCATTCAAAAAATATGGTGCACATTCCGCCCTCAGCAATCTGGACTTCGGTGTGGTGTCCTCAGACAGCCATCTTGCAACATATTGAAGCTGGCTTGCCAGGTAATATACCTCAAAATTGGGCAGCCTGATCGTACGGGTTCTGCAATTTCCACAGTGCTATTCTATTCCTAGAAGTGTGCCAGATGAACCCTCTGCATATACTCTGTACCTGGGTGAAGAACCGCTTGGGTATCATGTACGGGATATTTGTAAAATTATGCAATAGCCTGGGTAATACTATCATCTTCAGCAGTGCTGCTCTGCCCATCACGGTCAGAGGCAGCTGGCCCCAGAAAGCTATACTGCGTTCGATATTTTGGACCTCCTTTTCCGTGTTATACTTGTATTCATCCTCGACCTCGTGGTATATATCCACTCCCAGGTATCTGAAAGTATCCACTGCCCATCCAATTTGTAATACTAGTAACTCGTGCTGTGGCACTCCAAAATATCTGCCCAGGGGGAACACAGTGTGCTTTTGTGGGTTGATCGTTATGCCCGATAATATTGCATATTGTTCCATTACTTCCAAAATATACTGCAGATTCTTTTCAGAGTATTTCAGATACAGCAGCATGTCATCAGCATATAATGATATCAAATGCTGTCCTCCTTTAGTACTAATGCCTACCTCGCTATAATGTTGCCTCAGGTATATCGCTAAAGGCTCCAGTGCTAAAATAAATATCATCAGGGACCAGGGACATCCCTGCCTGGTACCTCTCCCCAGGGTCCACTGCTCTGAAACGATCGGTCTCTAGCCACCGGTTCGCAATACAGTAATTGAGACCACTTCAGGTATACCGGCCCCATCCCACACTCCTTCAAAACCGCCATCAACCACGGCCATTTGACCGAGTCGAACGCTTTCACTGCATCTAGTGAGATTATCACTACTTCTTGGGAGCTCCCCTTTGTCTGGTCTATAATGTGATGTAGCCTCCTAAGATTATCTGATATACACCTACGGGTAACATATCCTGTCTAGTCATGATGTACAAGTTTATTTATCATCGGCTGCAGTCTATTTGCCATCACTGCAGTAAGTATCTTGCTATCTTGGTTCAGCATCGATAGCGGTCTATAAGATCCACAGTCCATGCTCGGTTTGCCCGGCTTAAGGAGTTGGATGATAATCGCTTCCCTAAGGGTTTCTGGCAAGTGTACCCTCGTGGAACGCCTCATTCAGCATAGCCAACATCGGTGGGAGTAAGTCAGTCCTATGCGTTTTATAGAACTCGCTTGGGAGACTGTCTGCCCCCGGAGCCTCATTGGTGGGTAGGGTCTGGGTCACATGCTCCAGCTCTTCCAGTGGGAGTGGGACTTCCAATCTCTATCTGTTTCCCCGAGCTTAGGCAGGTTGATCTCCTCAAGGGTGTCTAATATATCAATCTCCTCTTCCTCCATCTTGTTTGCATAGAACTCCTGGTAATATCTATAAAAGCTTTCATGTACCCCTTCTTGAGTGTCCTCCATCCCCTCATTGTATTTCTCGTATTGCTTGTTTGGGAGCCTCACTTTTACATAACCAAGCCAGCAGCCTGCCCGGTTTATCGCCTTCAGCATGCTGTCTTTCTATATATTTCCTATAGTTTAAGTTATTTAACCTTTCCCAGTGGGCTCTGCACTTTTCTTGTAATTGACGTATGACCTCAGCTCCTCCCGAGGAATCCACCCCTCCTTGCATTTTCTTCTCTATCTCCTTTTCTGTGTCTTGCAGTTCTCTCACTATACCACCTTGTAGTCCTTTTCGACTTATATTGCCTCCCCCCTCACTACTACCTTAAATGCTTCCCACAGCGTGCTGGCTGATCCTGTATTGAATTCAAAGTATTCGTTTATGGTCTTCCTCAGGTCTCCTCTAAATATTGTGTCTTTCAGTGCTTCAGCTCAACCAGTGGCACGTGGTCCGATAGGGCTGCTGCCTTGTACTCTGCACTTTTCAGATCTTTTACCAATGTGCTTGCTACAAATATGTAGTCTAACTTGGTGAGTAAATTATGTGGGACTGAGTAATGAGAGTATCCCCTGTGTTGTGGGTGAAGTCTTCATCATATCTCAATCATATGGAAATCCTGTACCATCGTATTTAGTGCTTTCGCCGTCGGGTTCAGCTTGGACACCTTCGTATCCGATCTGTCAAGCTTGGGTTCCAGCGTACAGTTAAAATCTCCTCCCATTAGCACCACCCCATCTATGTACAGACTCATTTTAGCATACATATTTTCTTAAGTATGTTGCAGTATCATTATTTGGGGAATAAATGTTAATGATATTCACCTCTTTGTTCCTCACCAGCCCTTTCAATAATACCATTCTGCTGTTTGTCTCCACCTCCTGTTGTAGCAATTTGAACAGGACGTGGGGTGCTATCCACGTTATGACCCCTCTGGCATACATGGAATACATTGCTCCTATCATGGTCCCCTTCTATTTTCTCCTTATTACTTCTAGTTTATCTTTGGTCAATTGGGTTTCTTGTAACAATGCAATGTCAATTTTTTGTCTCTTTAGGTACATCATAATCTTGTTCCGCCTGATGTAACTATTTAACCCACGTACATTCCAAGTCACCATCTTCAGGTCCCCCATATCAATCGTACCATACGCCCCCACAACCTGCCCCCACCCCATCCTCCTTCGTTGTAGACTGGGTTGTGATCGCAGGCTCTCCCTTTTATCCCCTTGTAACAACCCCCTCACCTTCCCCCTTGCCCCAACATGCTCCCAAACTGAGCTCCCAACTCCCTAAAAAATTGCCCAGCTCCATCCCTGGATCTCAGGCTACCCTGCATCTGGTCCTTTTCCCTGGCCTTAGCCAGTATTCAGAACCCAGCAGGGGGATACTATACCACTAATATCCTAACTAAACTAACTACTGGGGTTTAAGGTCATGCTTTCCTCAGGTCTCTGCATTAATGCTGCATCGTGCCATCCATTTGTGTATCTTGTGCACTGCTGCATATTCACTTTCTGGGTGGCTCACAGTATCTTAATAATATAATGTCAACGGTTCGGATCTTAGTCACATGCGATATCTACCGCCCTTGCATAGTGCAAGCCCATAATTCAAGAGCTCCTCTAGCATACCCTATCCACCCATCCTTATATACTCTCATGACAGAGTCCTGTACAGAACATAGTTACAGTAAACAAAGCGTAAGTTAACTTATCGCTATCGCCTTCCATCTGGTCCTCCATTGTCACTGGGCAATTCTGCGTGTCAATCCAATTCTCTGCATCCTCTGGAGAATCGAAGAAAAGCATCTTGTTTCCATGTATCACTTTCAATCTTGTTGGATACATCCGCATATATTTCAGGCCTGACTCACGCAGCTGTCATTTGATAGCCACGTAGCTTAACCGTCGTCTCTGCACTTGGAAGGTGTAGTCCGGTACGCGGTTATAGTTGCTGATGCGCGGCTGATGGTGCCCCCCTTGCGGAAATATTCAAGGATTTTCTCTGTCCTTATAGTTCAGAATCATGGCTATAATCAGTCTAGGGTGAGCTCCGGGCAGTGGTTTCCTGGTTTGGGCTCTATGTGCTCTTTCAACCGTAAAGCCCTGTGTGAGCAAGCCTGCTCCGATCTCCTGCAGCAGTAGATCCTCCATGTAATTCGTTGGGTCTGAGTTTTCCATCCCCTCAAGTAGGCCGATTGTTTCTGCATTCCTGCCCTTCCGCCCTGTTCTCCAGGTTTCACATTTGCTGTTGGAGTATCGCGATCTCCTTGGTGCCAGTGGTACAGCTACTGGTGTTTGACTTCACTTCTGCTTCGAGTTTGCACGTGCGTTCGGCCAGGCCTCCTACATCTTGCCTCAATAGGTTGACGTCCACACTGACTACGTCTATCTTACTTTCCAGAGATGTTTTTAAGTCTGCGGTGGCAGATCCCAGCTTAGCTTCCCAGGTTACTTTCAAATCGGCAATCGCTGCAAGGATCGGTCTGTCGTCTCTCGCCAGGGTGTAGTCTTCCGGCTTACTGCGTTCCAAAGATTTCACCTCCCTCTACTGCGTGTGGCTATTTTATGAATATATCCATCAGCGGCTGCTTCACTTTGCTTTATTCATCTTAGACGCCATGCGTCCCTCCTCTACTTAATGTGGCTTCCTTTTCCAAATCCGGGGTGGCCCAACAAGTCACAGACAAATATATATCTGGCTGCGCTTTGTAGTTATTTAGATGCTGCAGTCGTAGTGTGTTGGTCTGCTCCTGCTATCTCTCCTAGTCCTCTGCACAGTGTTGTAGGCTCCTGGTTTTCCTCTCCGAGTCTCTGGGCCCTCTATGTCTCCAGGCTCATTCCATTTGGCACTCATGGCAAGAAATTTGCCCTTTACAAGTTTCAGGTGTGGGCAGACACTGTGGCCCAAGCAACAGTCAGAGCCCCTGGAACTTTGCTGCTTGCCTAACATGGGTTGCCTCCATCAGGTGTCTGGCACTGCTCAGGCTGCACGCAGATTCCTTACCATGGTTCTTGGGTCACATCCAATTCAGGGTCCTCTCTGTCCCTGTTCTTCTGTGTTAATACACGCTTGTTACATCCGGTACAAATGGCATAAACGCGGTACTTTCAGCTGTAATTCGGCTGCGAATGGAATCGCTGGTCTTACTTGTCCCGCTCACCTGTTGCCACTTAGCATCTCTTGCTTCACGGGTATGCTGGTTCATTGTCACTAGCTTGTGTGCACTACACAGTTTCGTAGTGCCTCCTTCAACGGCACGGCACTGTGGGCGAGCAACCGCATAGTCCACTTCACATATCAGGTGGGGCTCTTGGTATTTCGGTCCCACTTTGTATAATCCAAGGCATACACTTCTTGTTCGCGCTGCAGTTCGTTAGCCGCCTCACCATGCAGCCGGGCTTCCCCTACAGGTCCCGCTGTGTGGCCACTTGCCACAGGGAATCCCCACTTTACTGCTCTACTTCAGACTTCTTCCGGCGTTCCCGATCCGTGCTCAGCTCCCACTCCTGCAACGGGCTGTTCGTAAGTTCTTATCTCCCCGCATCATCTCTTTGTTGTTGACGGACCGCCATATTGGATTTCTTGTGAGCGCACCGCCGCAAACTTCCCTGGGCTCTTTCAGCTTGAGTCACGGCGCAGATCAATGCCAATTCACGATCTGGTTCAGCAGTAAATGTTCATGAGCTTGTCCAGATGGTTTCATCTGATTTGGATGGTTTAATGTATCACGTTTGTTCGGATTATTGCAGGATCAGCAGGGGCCTTCCTGGAAGTATGTCTTCCTACATGGCCCTGTAGCCACGCCCCCATTCAGATTAGAGCTTTATCATTTATTTGCCAGTCATATTTTGTTCAACATACTAACTAAATATATTATTTGTTATGACTCAGGAAATACATGTCGTAATAGTCCATCATTTCATAAAGTTCAATCAGCCATGTGTTATTATGTATGTTACACAATGGATGTTTCTTTCTATTGTGTGAAACCTGTTGCATGAAATTCATTAACAAACTGTGGCGAGCAGTGCTCCAGATAAGATTTTGAAGGGGGGCTATATTACTCCCCATGTTTTCAAGTTGGGAGTAAAATGATTTTGGGGAGTAAAATAAGATACCAATTTGTAATCCATACTCCATTGCACCTAGCAATTCGATGTCAAGACAAGAGGCTCACATTATGCTTCTCTTTCTTTATGTCACATAGAAAGAACTCGGCTGCAAGTTTTGATGCACCCAAAACCAGATGATAACATCTATAGCTAATAAGGGTGCAGAAAAAAACATACATGAACAACATTAACACTGAAGAAAACATTATATAAGTTCCAGTCCATAGTGAACAGTCACTGAAAACAGGACAACTCAATTTCCCAGCAAGCTTGGTCCAAGTTCATGATAGGTCACCAAAACCTGTGGCCCCAATAGCAGTAGGTAAACCCATCCAAATAGGGACCAATAGTGTATCTCCCCCTCTTTCTTTGCTGCTCACAGCAAGAGAAGTTCATAGATCATTTATACTGCTTTATATATATTCTTCCTAATGTAGTTGGCGTTGTGTCTTTACTGTTAATGTGTTTACTTTAAACTATGCATTTAGCGTAGCCCGTGTTTATTTGCTCTCTCACTTGTGAGATCCCATCACACTTTCTTTTCTCATTCCAACGCCAGCTCCTGCTCACAGACCGGCGTCAGAAATCATTTTCTGACATTCCCCACAGCCGTTTTCGTCCCCCGAGATGCTCGCGCGCGCCTGTCATGCTCTCAATAACGTTCCGTGAGACAGGCGGAGGCCGCGCAGAGCGTATTTCGGGCAGGCACCATTACACGCGAGGCCACAAGAGGGAGCCCTTGCTTCCTCTTGGTGCTTTTTTCTACGCTGCGTATTTCCATTGTTTTCCAATGGCTTTTACGAGCGCGGGAGTGAAAGATTATCAGAATTCTGCAGCGTTGTCTGTACTATTTTCATTGGAATTCTAAAAAAAAATAAAAAATAAAATAAAAAATATTAATAGTGGGTTGGAGAGAAGGCAGTCAGATCACCCACTATACCTTAAAAAATGTTTTTAAAAATTAAAATGTTGCAAAGAAACTATTATATTGGCAGATCAATACTCCCCTGAGGCTGATCAAGCTTGGTCAGAGGAGGAGGAGGCTTATGAGTTCAACGACGTGGCCATGGCAGATAGTTTCAAGAGGGTATTAGGATCCTCTGTGGAAACCACTATAAAAGAAGCTGTCTGTGAAATGCTGTTACCCATTCAACACCTTTTAGACAGCATGGAGGAACATTTACAAGCAGCGCCTCTGCTGGGAAAGAAGAAAACCCAGAAGAGAAAGCACCCGTCAGATGGGGATGTACACCGGCTTGTAAGAGTAAGGACTCTTTTACCCCCGCCCCCTCCATTTACCCAGCATGAGCAATCCACAATTGCCATTTCGGATGCCTTCGCCAGGCTTAAAAAAAAGTCTTTCTTACTAGGAAGGAGACCCCTTCCAATAGCATACCCTCTCACCCGGAGGAAGACAGTGCGGGTGGCAGACCCTTGAGCCCGGAGAGAGACCAGCAGGATGCTGATGACTACTATATCAAGGGGAGCTCCAGTATGACGACTAGACCCTCTATCGTCAGAGGAGGACGAGCAAAGTGTAGGGTCTAGACCCTCTACCTCTGGGAATGTGGCAGTCTCAATTTCCAAGCAGACATCCGGAAAGCATACCACTCGTGAGGGTATGTTCACTCTGGAAGATTTGATCCACCCCAGGTCGCCAGACTGGGAACCGTCATAAAGAGCAACCAAATATATTAAGGCCAGACTGTGTCAGCCACTGGAAAAATAAGTCAGAGCCAAGCTCTGCTCTGAGTGTCCTCGGCCAGAGATTCCCGGAAAGGTGGCTTTGACCCCTGAATTAGACACCAAGATGATCACCTTCCATGGGAAGAACGTTAAGGATCCATAGAAAGGTATCGACCGTGCCTGGCGTTCTTGTCTTGTCCTTGACATCACGGAACCCCTGGCAAAAATCATGGATCTGCCCTAAGAGGCCATTGACACGGGCAATCCAATTGACCCCGCTATTCTGGCAGGTTGGTCCCAAAGGGCACTCTGCATGCTAGGGAATGCCAACTGTGCCATTTCTACAGAACGCAGAAAGAGCATTCTCCTGAAAATGTATCCTAAATTGGGTGAACTGGCAGACACCGAGTCTGGGCCAGTAGCTCAGGGGTTCTTATTCGGAGATCCCTCGCCAAAGAAATGTTGAAGTTCGTAGGTACCTTCACTGCCTTGGACAAGGCTCAAGCCTCTATTAAAAGAGTACTTGCATCCAACATTTTTTACTGGGCCGGACGAGGCAGGGGGTCGCTCCTCCGGCCGAAATTCTTGACAGGAGACCCCAACATGCAACACACCAGCACAATTCCTGGCAAGATCGTTCAGAAACCTTCTTCCCATCCAGGAGACGAAGAGGATGCGGCTGGAGGAGAGCAGCCAGATATCCTGCCCAACAGCCTACAGGTCAGCGCAACCATAAAAGCGACAGCGCCACAGAAGTCGTTGGGGGGGGGGGGGATAGCTCTCTTTGCGCAGGCTTTGGACTCCTTATCAGGGGATGCCTGGATTCGGAACACAGCGCAAGGATTGTGTCTAGAGCTCTTTGCTCAGCCCTTCTAAGCTTATCGCCCCGTACAGATAGTTATGTCAGAGAGGTGGACGCAGCAGCGCTAGACAGCGAGGTACTTCAGCTCCACCAGAAGCAGCCCATAAGCCCGTGCTCATGTCCAGGCTGTTTTTTCAGCCCTATATTTCAGGGTCACAGGAAACAAAAAGTGTGTCCAGTAATAAATCTCAAGGCTTTGAACGATTTCATAGTATACCGCCATTTCAAGATGGAAAGGATCCACATGCTCAGAGACATCCTGAGACCAGGCGACTGGCTGATTCGCCTAGACCTCAAGGACGCCTATCTGGCAGTACCCGTTCATCAGGCACACGTAAACTACCTCAGGTTTACTTGGAAGGAGCAGGATTGGGAATTACGAGCTTGCCCTTTGGGCTCTCTTCGGCTCTCTGAGCATTTACCAAACTCCTGCAGCCAATCGTGGCTCATCTCAGAGAAAAAGGTGTCAGACTAATTATATACCTAGACAACATAATTTTCATGGCTAAATCCCAGGCTCTGGTCCAACAGCAAGCCAGTCTCACCATAGATCTCCTGCACAACCTTTGTTTTTTCATCAATTGGGAAAAATCGGTTCTCTGCCCCTCCAGGAACCTAGAATTCTTGGGAGTCACTGGACACACAAACCTCGCAACTACGCCTGCCTACCGGCAAGATACACGCCACGCGTAGGGACATTCGCAGGCTTCTACAGAGGAACGTCATCTCACTTCGCGAGTTAGCAAGGGTAATAAGTCTGTTGTCCTCATCGATACAGGCAATATTTCCCGGCCCCCTTCACTACCGGGAATTACAGAGGCTGAAAGGCCGACATCTCAGACGCAGCCTTTCCTACTCTCAACGTCTCACTTTATCGCCACAGGCAAGGACGGAGCTCATCTGGTGGCTCACGCATATGGAGGCCTGGAACCGCAGGGCGATCCTCCAGTCCGCCCCAGACATAATAATAGAGTCGGACGGCAGCCACTCAGGCTGGGGAGCGAGATGCGGCGCAGTGGCCACGGGGGGAACTGGGTCCTCTCTGGATCTGGATATGCACATGAATTGCCTGGAGCTCCTAGCAGGCTCCTTCGCCGTGCGATCTTTGGTCAGAGGCAGAGTGAGTTGCTGTATTTTACTGAAAATGGACAACATTTCTGCAGTAAGATACATCAATCATCTGGGTGGCACCAAGTGAAGGCTGCTAGCGGAACTAGGCAAGGATTTTTGGCATTTCTGCCTGGAACACTGTATTTCCGTCACGGCGGAATACCTTCCAGGTCTCAGAAACTTAATCGCGGATTGGCACTCCCACCACTCCACCGACTACAGTGATTGGAGACTCAACAGAGTTCGAACGAGTATGGGGCCCCATGACCAAGGATCTCTTTGCCTCCCGCCTCAACACCCAGCTTCCGAAGTTTTTCAGCTGGAGACCAGATCCGGCAGCCGCAGTGACGGATGCATTCCTACAGCAGTGGACCGGGGGAATTCTTTACGCCCCCCCCCCTTCACCATGATAGCGAGGACCCTGGCGAAGGCCCATCCGGAACAAGCAGAGCTTGTCCTCATAGTCCCAGTCTGGACATCTCAGACCTGGTATCCAGTTCTTCTGGAACTTTCCTCGGATTTTCCAATCCTTCTACCCCAGTCTCCAGATCACCTAGCAGGTCCGCCGGGCCAATGCCACCCACTTCGCCTCAGCGAGTCATTAATTCTGGCGGCCTGGAAGATTTCAGGTCAAGATGGAGGGTCCCAGGCATCTCTCTCAGGGCGGTCAGTCTCATCGAATCGAGGAGAGCTCGGCCCAAGCTACCTACAAGAGATACTCTTCTCTTGGAGCGTCTGGACACACTGGTGTTTGGACCAAGGGTTCCATCCGGTTTCAGCACCTATAGAGGAAATGATGAACTTTATGGCTTCATTATTGGAGCAGGGCCTCGCCTATAGGACGGTTAACGCTTACCGCTCCACAATTTCAGCCGGCCACGACGTTGTGGATGGCCTACCAGCAGGCGAACACCACCTAGTGTGCAGGCTGCTTAAGGGCATCCAACTATCGGTACCGCCTCCGTCCCGTTACAACACTCTGTGGGTCATTAACAGGATACTGAATCTTTTTCTTTCCTGGCCTCATAACAAGGAGTTATCTAGCACTGCCCTTTCCGGTAAGCTCACTACGCTGCTATGCTTAGTTTCCTGCAGAAGGGTCTCATATGTCAGAGCGCTAGACCTAGCAGGCAGGTCTTTTTCTCCTGCCGGCATAGTGTTTCATGGATCCAGGAGAACCAAATGCAATTCTAGAGTAATTACATATCCTGCCTTTACAGAACACCCTAAGCTCTGCCTCGTCAAGTGCTTGAAGGTCTATGAGGTGACCACGCCACTCAGGACCTTTCCTAACGGGCAACTGTTGATGGCACTTCGCAAGCCAGATAAGGAACAAGTTACTTACCTGTAACTGTTGTTCTCCAGCATGGGTCTGGCATGGATTCACATGCTCATGAATATTCCCCGTCGTCAGGCTGGGAATCCTCGGTAAAGAAAAAACCAGTATCAGTTTCGTTTCTGATCTGTCTTTCGTAGTAATAACCAATCACTGGTCTCTGCGTCATACTGACCACAGCCAATGACTGCCCTCTACCTAAGCACCGCCTCTGGCAGCCATCTTCAGATTTGGAAGCACGTGAAGTGGCAGTATGACCAAGTGAAGAGCCGCAGAGGGGTAGGCGGGAGGGTTCGCATGTGAATCCATGCCAGACCCATGCTGGAGAACAACAGTTACAGGTAAGTAACTTGTTCCTTCTCCAGCATGGGGTCTGGCATGGATTCACATGCTCACGAATAAAGAATACATAGCAGTACACACATGCACAACCACGGGAGGTGGCAAAGGCTCAACATTAAGCATCACATCAACTCAACATTAAGCATCTTACCTCCTCACCAGGCTCACCTCAGGCGAACAGGTTGCGCAGCACTGCTTGGCCGACCCTGGACTCCTCCCTGGAATCCCGGTCGACGCAGTAGAATTTCGTGAAGGTGTGCGTCGACCTCCACGTAGCAGCCCTGCATATGTCCAGCAGGGGCACACCAGATAGGAACGCCGTGGTAGCTGCGATCGCTCTGGTGGAATGGGCTCTCGGACGGCCAGGCAGCGGTCGGTTTGCCAACCGGTGACAGTACATGATACAGCCGGAGAGCCATCTGGAGATGGAAGCCTTCGAGAGAGCCTTCCCCTGACTGACAGGTCCAAAGTTCACAAAGAGTTGTGACGTCTTCCGAAAACCTTTCGTGCGGTCCACGTAGAACTTCAGCGCTCTAGCTACATCCAGCGAGTGCAAAGTCCTCTCAGCCGGCGACGAAGGCGACGGGAAGAACACAGGTAACACCAAGGGTTCGTTGAGATGAAAGTCCGACGGTACCTTGGGCATGAAGGAGGGGTGCGTCCTGAGCACTACCCTCGTGTCGTGGAAAGTCAAGTACGGGGCCTTGCAGGAAAGGGCCTGGATCTCTCCCACTCGTCGTGCGGAGGTGATGGCCACGAGAAAAGCTGTTTTCCACGATAGAAACTTCAACGGGGCCGAGTGCAGAGGCTCGAACGGAGGTCCCATGAGCTTGGTCAGCACCACGTTGAGCTCCCACGCCGGGGCCGGAGCCTTCACCGGCGGGAACGATCTGAACAGTCCCTTCATGAACTCTTTCACCAGACGATGAGACCACAAGGACGTCCGGCCCGTGGTTCTGGTGTATCGGGAGATCGCAGCAAGATGAATCTTGATGGACGCGTGTGCCAGACCAGCTTTGGCCAGCGTCAGCAGGTACGGCAGTACTTGGGGAGCCGTAATCCGTAGAGGGTTAATCTTCTGTGCGTGGCACCAGACAGAGAACCTCTTCCATTTGTGTCCGTAGCATTTAAGAGTCGAGGACGCCCTGGCCTTTGCAAGAACCTCTCTGCAATCGGCCGGTATGTCGTATCCTCCAAACTCTAGCGCTGCAGGAGCCAGGCCTGCAAGTTCAGCGACTTCGGGTCGTGGTGGAGGATGGCGCCTCCTTCCCTGGAGAGTAGATCCGCGTCCGCCGGCAGCTTGATTGGCGGGGACGCCGACAAGTCCAGAAGGTCCGGGAACCATATCTGCCTCGGCCACGCAGGTGCGACGAGGATCATCCTGCACCGTGACCTCTTGAGCTGGTTGACGAGCCGGATTAGCAGAGGCAAGGGAGGGAACGCGTAGAGGAACAGGCCCTCCCAGGGGAACGAGAAAGCATCGCCCATGCTCCTCGTCTGGGGAAACCTGCTGGCGAACCTCCGGCACTTGGTGTTCGTCGCCGTCGCGAACAGGTCGATCTGGGGTGTGCCCCACCGTCGGAAGAGGCGATCCACCAGATCCTGCCGTAGTTCCCACTCGTGGCAAGAGCGCAGCTCCCTGCTGAGTGAGTCGGCGATGGTGTTTTTTATCCCTGCCAGATGAAACGGCACCAGAAGAATCCCTTGGGCGACGGCCCAATGCCACAGGTCCTGCGCCTCCTTGGACAGCGCTGGGGACCTGGTTCCGCCCTGTTTCCTGATGTAAAACATGGTGGTGGTGTTGTCGGTGAAGATCCTCACCACCTTGCCCTTGAGGGACGGAAGGAAGGACCTGAGGGCCCAAAACACTGCACGGAGCTCCAGGACGTTGATATGCAGGGACTTCTCCGTCGGGAGCCAGAGTCCCCTTGCGTGCAGATTTTCGGTGTGCGCTCCCCACCCTTCTAGGGAGGCATCCGTGGTCACAGTCACCTGGTGGGCTGGGGTCTGGAAGTCCATGCCCGCCGTCAGATGCGCGCGGGTGCCCCACCACCGTATCGCTCGTCGGAAACTCTCGTCGAGCTTGATCCTTTCCTCGAAGCTGCCCGTCGTCTGGATCCAGCGCGCATCCAGGAATTCTTGCAACGGGCGCATCCGGAGCCTGCACATGGGAATGAGGTAGATGCAGGAAGACATCATCCCGAGGAGGGACTTGATGGACCTCACCTTGGCCGCGTCGGCCACCAACATCCGTTGCACCTTGCCCAAGATGGTCCTGGTCCTCTCCTCCGACGGGGAGGCCAGAAGGGACACTGTGTCGAGCCTCGCTCCCAGAAACAGTGCGACTTGCGCGGGCACCAGGTGGGATTTGGCGTAGTTCACGGAGAATCCCAGGTCCGTGAGGAGTTGGACGGTCCTTGCCGTGTGGACCACGGCGAGCTCCCTCGTCTTGGCGCGGATGAGCCAGTCGTCCAGGTAGGGGTAGACGTGAATCCCCTCGCGGTGCAGCTGCGCCGCCACCGGTGCGAGGCACTTGGTGAAAACCCTGGGTGCCGACCGTAGTCCGAAGGGAAGGGCTTTGAACTGGTAATGACGCCCTTGGACCACGAATCTGAGGAATTTTCGGTGCCCCTTTAGGATGGGAATGTGGAAGTAGGCATCCTCCAAATCCAACGACGATAGGAAGTCTCCTTCCTCCAGCTGACCCAGGACGTGCTGGAGGGTGACCATCCGGAACTTCTGCGCCTTGATGAACTTGTTCAGGCGTCGCAGGTCCAGGATGGGGCGCCATCCTCCCGTCTTCTTCTTCACGAGGAAGTATCGCGAGTAGACTCCGGAGCCCCGAAGCCTCTTTGGGACGAGTTCGATGGCGCCCTTTCTGAGCATCGCCTTTACCTCCAGGAGAAGTTGAGGGACGTGAAGTTCTTTCCTGGCCACGGGGGGGACGCGCGGGCACCTTCTTTGAAACTCGAGCGCGTGGCCCCGGGCCAGGGCGTCCAGCACCCAACGGTCGGTGGAGATGGACTCCCACACGCTGACGAAGCCCGCCAGCCGGCCTCCCACCGGGGTGCTTCGGTGGGGGCCCGACCCCACGGCCGGTTCAATCCTGCTTGGACGCGGCCTTGCCGCCTTGGCCTCCTTGGCGACGACGGCGGGGTCCGCCAGACTTGCCTCGTCCTCTGTAGGCCTCTTGCGACGACGAGCGGGCCGCTTGACGGTAGGAAGCGAAACCGCCGCCGGAACCTTTGGAGGCGCCCTTGCCTCCGCCGCTCCGAAAGGGCGTCCGCCGTTGCTGCAGTACTCCAAGGGCCCGGGCCGTCTCAGTATCCGCCTTGATGGCCTGAAGGGAATCGTCCACTGTCTTCCCAAACAGGTTGTTCCCGTCGAAGGGCATGTCCAGGACCCTGGTCTGGACGTCCTGCCGAAAGTCCGTAGCCTTGAGCCATCCACGACGTCGAAGGCAAACGCCGTTGCCCATCTGGCGGAACCCAGTGTCGGCGATGTCCGTCGCCACGGTGATGGCGTGGTCCGAGGCCACCTCACCTTCCTGCAGGATCTCAAGGGCCTCCGCCCTCTTGTCGTCCGGCAGAAAATCCAGCAGGGGAGCTATCTTGTACCAGAGTTCCCTGTCGTAGCGGGCCACGATAGCCAAGGCGTTGGCCGCTTTAATCGTCGTCGCCGCCGACGAGATGACTCTACGTCCCATGGCATCCAATTTCTTTCCCTCGCCGTCCGGCGGGGAAGTCGACGTGGAGGCCGCACCCCCCCCCGCTTTCTTCCTGGCTGCCGCGGAGACGACGGAGTCCGGGGTAGGCTGCGCCCGGAGGCATAGGGGGGCCGAGTCCGGGACCCGGTACTTTTTCTCGTACCGGTCTCTTTTCGCTGGCGTCGTGGAAGGGTTCTTGAGGAGGGAAAGGCCCTCATCCCAAATGTCGTCCAACAGAGGCACTGCGAGGACCGTCTTCCTCTTGGCCTCGCGCCGTTGGTAAAGGAAGCCTTCCTTTTTCTTCTCCTCAGGGCAGAGTTGGAAAAGCTCGGATGCCCTGGCGATCATTGAGTGGAACGATCCAATCTCGTCGGGCGGAGAAGCCCTGGTGGGAGGCGACGACGGAAAATCCTCGTCGTATGCCTCGTCGTCCGTACCCGTCGCTGCCGTGTCAGTCCCCGTATCATCCCCTCGGGTGGACGGGGAGGAGGGCTGGACGGGGCGCGACGGTTGAAAAGGAGGCGGTGGATGGATCCTTCTTTTCTTGGTAGGGGGAACACCAGAAGGTCCCGGTTCTGGATCCCCCGACGGGAGAGGTTCCTCCGTCGGTAACGGTAGTCTCGTCCTTATCTCGGAGCATAAGGACTGTATAGCCAACAAAATGGCCGCTGAGTTGTCTTGCGGCGCTGGCAGAGGGGAATCCGACGGGCGAGCAGGGGCCCCGTCGGTATCCTCGACGATGTCGTCGTCGTCACCTGCGTCGGGGCCCATTCCGACGGGCTGGTCTTGTTCCACGCCTAGGCCGTGGCTTAAGACCTCGATCAGCTCCTCTTCTGAGGTTGAGGCCGAATCTACGACGACGCCCTGCCCCCCCTTCTTCTTCCCCACGGAGGGTTTCACGGGGGTCCTATCGATGGGCACAAAAGAAGACTCCCTCCGAGGAGGCAGGGAGATTCTGGGCCCCGAGGCCGCCACCACTGGTGCAGCCTCCACAGGCTGGGCCAGGGCCGCCGCGACCGTTTCGATAGAGGGCTTGGTCGAATGGATCAAGGCCTTCACCACCTTAGGTGCGCTCACCGCCTTATCCTTTAGGGAGGGGGCACTGCCACGCTCCTCCTCTGCCTTAGAGCTCGACCGGGGCCTCTCCAGGAGCTTCGCCGGGTGCTCGGCCTTCCTCTTACCCGACCCAGAGCGTTGGCTCGTGGTTGATGGTGCCGGGGAGGGTGCGCCCTGCCTGGCGCCCGTAGAGCCCGACCGTTCGGCGCTCCCGGTGCCAGCGGACTCGCGGTGCTTGGCCTTATGTTGGGCCCCCGTCGCCGGGGCGCCCTCAAAGGTCTTAGAAGACCGCTCAGATTTCTTCTTCTTCTCGCCAGACGGGCTCTTACCCTCCAGCCAGCTGGCGAGACGTTGATGGCGGTCCTTCATGGTCCGTTCCGACATGTTGCCGCAAAACGCACAGTCCTTCTCCACGTGCGTCTTGTCCCCATGAAGGCAGTAAAGGCAGAAAGAGTGTTCGTCCTCCTTGAAGACGTTCTGCAGCTGGCATCCAGGGCAGGCCCTGAACAGCTTTCCGGGCGTCGAGCTTCCCTTCTCCTGGGCCATCTCCGAGACCGGGCCTGAGAAGCTTCTGGAGTCCTCCGAAGTGTAGCTCGACGAAATCTTCACCCTTGAGGGGCACAGATGAATCCGACACGGGTCCCCGTTGATCGGATGTAGGATCGGTGGAGCTTGAGGCTCTTTTGACCGAAAGAATCGAAGTTTTTGTGAAAAAGCGCGAAAAAATAGCACTAACGCTCGAGAGCAATAGCACGAGGATCCCAACACATGAACGTGCGGTAAAAATCTGAAGATGGCTGCCAGAGGCGGTGCTTAGGTAGAGGGCAGTCATTGGCTGTGGTCAGTATGACGCAGAGACCAGTGATTGGTTATTACTACGAAAGACAGATCAGAAACGAAACTGATACTGGTTTTTTCTTTACCGAGGATTCCCAGCCTGACGACGGGGAATATTCATGAGCATGTGAATCCATGCCAGACCCCATGCTGGAGAAAGCGGTTTCCGCGCCAACACTGGCTGGCTGGGTACGCTGGACGCTCTCCCAGACAGGAATAGATACTGACCTCTTTGGCGCTCACTCTGTGATAGGCGCCATGGCCTCCAAAGCCTTTCAGGTCAGAGTCCGCTTAAAGGACATCATGAGGATGGCCAACTGGACAGGCAAGTCTATTTGCAAACAATTCTAAAGCCGGTAGAGCAACCTGCATCCGTAGTGGTAAGTAAGCTTTAAACCAGCATAATGTGAGCCTCCCGTCTTGACATAGAATAAAAATTTTCCAGAACAACTTCCTTAGAAAGTCTTAATTCTATTAAAGACACAGAGGTGAGCATTATCCTGCCCAGGTAGAGACATACAGGGCACGTACCAGGCTTGTGTACAGTTGTGCTATGTTCTAGGCAATCGATGAATTTATTGCATTTCATGCCATGTAAGGTTTGCTTAATGAAATACAGTTTTCTCTCCCGCCCTTGTATACTGACTAAGGTTAATATATACATCAGGTAACCCTTGATGATGTTTTTCTTATGACTTCGGACAAGCCAACCTGTAGCGCTTTGAATCTCTGCAGACATCCACTGCCGGCAACTACACTTTTATGTTCCTCTCCTTGGTTTGGTTCAAAGTTTGTAGCCTCGAAAGAGGGGGATATACACTATTGGTCCCTATTTGGAGGGGTTTACCTACTGCTATTGGAGGATTATGGGTCACATGTTTTGGTAATTTATGAACTTGGACCTTGCTTGCTGGGAAATGGAGTTTTCCCGTTTTCAGTGACTGTTCACTATGGACTGGAACTTATATAATGTTTTCTTCAGTTTTAATGTTGTTCATGTATGTTTTTTCTGCACCCTAATTAGCTATAGATGTTATCATCTGGTTTTGGGTGCATCAAAACTTGCTGCTGAGATCTTTCTATCTGGAATAAAGAAAGAAAGAGAAGCATAATGCTAGCCTTCGTGTCTTTAATAGAATTAAGACTTTCTAGGGAAGGTGTTCTGGAAAATCTTTATTCATGCAAAGTAAAAATGCATGTTTACCTTAATGTTCCTCTTTATTTCAGGCGGTAATCAGGGTAGAGCTCTGTTCTGTAACACTAATCTGCTGGTAGCACCTACCCGAACATATCTATGGAACTGTGTGGGTGAAAGCAGAAGGGTGTCAGTCATCCTATTTTCTTCTGGGAAGAATTTTTTACACTATGCCAGTGTGCATTTTGTTTCGAGTATTTCTCTGTTTTTACAGACCTCAAGTATTAAACGGGTGACAAAAATTCAAGTTGCAAACTCCTAGCCAGCTATAAAAAAAAATGACTTTCCACCTCATTTCTATACATACACACATCACACCATTTCTTACTCACCAAGTGTCAAATATCACTAGCCAATGGATGGTGGCGAGTGCACATTGAAATATAAAAAGGTGCATCGCTTATCTGTAGCTTACTACTTTAAATTTAGCATCTTAATTGCAGTAGACCACCAATTTGGCCACCATGGCATAAGGCCAGTTTTCATAATCCTTATTTTTACACAGTTTGATAATCTCAATATGATTCCAGTTTGCATAATCTCAGTACAATCTCGGTTTGCAAAATAAATTATACAACATAATTTGTGTCCCTTTCATAAAAGAAATTGTTTAGTTTTCAATAAAGATATTGCCCCAAAACAGGAAAGCCACAGGGCTTAGTTTAGTTGGGAGGGGTGGTACTTTAAAATCTACGGAGTATAATTGGAACACTCTACCCCGAACCATTACTTGAAGAGATAGGTCTACTTAAAAAAAAACTTTGTACCAATAAAAACATTGAAATACCCCACTGAGGTACTCCTGGTCTACATTCATAGAGAAGACGCTGCTGTGGTCCGGCAATCCGCTTCTCTACGATGTGGCTTCAACTGCCACCGGAATCCTCGTAGAGACACACCGGTGCCCTGGGCGGTGAATCTAACGGTGGTGGTTCCCTGGCCATGAAAAGCTTTTCACCTATGAATGCCGGACCCAGCCGGGAACCTCATCAGCATACCCCTTTAATTCCTGTGAGCTGCTTCGTAGTGGCGTGCCGGAGCACCAACGCTGTGGGCTAAAACCCAGGGAGCGGATTGAACCTGCTGAGCGCTTCTCTGTGTCTGCACCAGAGACATGCACACATGTGATCTCTTCCCGACACAGTAGGTGCCTGTCCATACTGTACTGGCCCCATATCCTGTTGCTGAAGGGGATCATTCAAAGACCAAGGACATCATCAGTGACTGCTATCCCTCCCCGTTGCGGCCTGAACCGCCACGTGGTTGCCCGCGCTGTGGTGAGAGGAACGATTAGCTCCTTTGTTCCGGTGGCCAGCTGACCTGGTGAAGCAAAGGCCTGCTGGTGATAGGACGGGTGGCCCACGCTCTGAGGTGCGCACCGCTCACCATGTGTGCCCCATTCTGATTACATACAACCCACCAGTCCCGGTGGCTTCAAACACTAAACTCTCTACCCATGAGCAATATTGGCTGCCTAGTGTGCCACCCCCCACTCCTCAGCAAAATCCAGCGTCCCAGTGTGTACCTACGAGTGCCACAGGCCTAATGTATACCGCAAGACCGGGCTGAAGGTACTCCTCACATCCTCCACTGTTTGATCTGACGGCGCCCACGCCGAGGCCTGGAGAGGATAATTAAGCTGTAGCCAGTGCCTGGGACTACCCCATAACGCTGAATCACTGGCAACAACTGGCGGCTGTGAGGCCCACGCCTATTAACTCATACAGGGTGCACCTGTGGCCCCTGCGCAACCAGTCCTATCGCTGTGGTGATGAGAAACTGATGAGAAACCGATGGGTGGCCCTATTCAGACTCCTATTCCATCGTGAGTGAAGACACTAAGATCCCCAACATTTGGCCCGACACTGTGCGGAGCCCCTCTGGGTGCAGAGAAGTCACGCCTCTGGCCCAAATACACAAGGCTTGGTCGTACTTAAGAGGAGGCAGCGCAGGGCGGTTCATAATCAGGCGCTAAAACAGCATTTTGAACATTTGAGCCCGACGTCCACCAGGAAGACCCCAATTTATTGAACGACGGAGGCCAGGGACCACCCAATCTATAAGCAGTAGCACCACTCACTTACTACGATAGACACCTGGAGGTCGATAGGTGCTCGAAGCGTCAGAATACCTAGACACTACTGGTCTGCTTACAACACTCTGGCCAAAGAAATCCTGTACTGGGTCCCTTTTGGCACTGGAATCTGTTGCCTACATCTCAACACAATGACGAAAGGGACTGGCAAAAAACAGAGCTCCATCAATATGTTCGCCAAGACTGTGTCCAAGGTGTTGGAGGGGGAGCAGAGGGCATGAGCGACTCATCTGGGGCGGGTGTGGAACCCCAGGAGCACAGTGAGGGGTTCACCACACTGCACTCGAAACTGGACGATATGAGTGGCAAAATTGGTTCCATAAAAGCCTGTAAGGACAAAACAGACACCCGCATTACGGAAGTGAAGAATAAGGTGGCACGAAGTGACTACACTCAGGGCAGATGTCACCGCACCATCGAAGCAAATACACGGCACCGGCAAGAAGAATGAAGACATTGAGGGTAGGTCTTGTTGCAAAAATCTAAGAATTATTGGTATACCAGAAGACAACAAAGGGCTCAATGGAAGACTACGTAGAGCAAACATTGATGGCTCTTGAACAACCGGAGGATGTTGCCGCAATTTGACAATCGAACGAGCACACAGCACTTTGGCCCCTAAAACCCAAGCCCGGTTGCCCCCCTGTCGGCCGATAATTGCTTGCATACTAAAATATCGCGACAGGGACGCAGTGCTTCAGGCTGCAAGGGCGAGCTACTGTTGGGCTCCAACAGAATCCACCTGTACCCAGACTTTTCTGCATCGGTACAGCAAAAGCACAAATCATTTCTGGCGACTAAGAAGAGGCTCTACAAGCATAAAGTATGCCATGCTCTACCTTGCCAAACTACGTATCGAGCACAATGGCAAGGTGCATGTTTTCACTCTACCCGAGGAGGCCATGCGATTCATGGATGAACACTATCCTGAATGACCGTTGTGGGGGACTTTGAACTCCTTGAAGCCCTGTAGCAAATCCGGATTGGAATACTGAAACCATTGGCAGCTTCCTAGGTAACGATGTCCCCGTTTTCTCAATATACGCTAAAACTAGACTGCCACCCAGGCTGCCAGACAACCGGAAGTTCATGGTTTGTTAATGTAATTGCTTAAGCCAGCAGCAGTGCACCAGAAGCAGTCGGCACACAGCTCCCCCATGCAAGGCTGCAAATGTAGTTGGGTGGTTTACAATGGGCGTATCATCCCTCTGATTGGGACAGGGATGTGGGTGGGGGAGGGAAGTTGGCGTAAAGTTATTTAAAAAGTGTTACACATGTTCTTATGCACCAACTGCAATCACAGCACACACAGGGAAGATGATCTAATTCATTTGATGTATAATACAGCAGCAGTTAACGGTCATGGTACGTGTAGGTCAGATGGGGGTTGAACCGCTGCACCTAGTGAGCTGGAATGTTCGTGGGTTGGGCAACCTGAGATGCGGCACCTGCAACTATACCTAGAACGACAAAGCGCAGATCCTGTTCCTACTTGAGACGCATGCATTGACAGTCCTGCGAGGCATTCGCTGAGATCTGGGGCCCGCAATGTTTTTTTCACCACATATTTGACCCAATGAAGAGGAGTCATGAATCTTATTCACAAATCCACTCATTACACACATATAAAACCTCAAACAGACCTGGCGAGATGTTCCTGATGCACAGGAAGATATGCGGCCAGGAGGTAATACTTCTGAATACGTACGGTCTCAACATTGACGACCCGGAATTCTATATAGGGATACTTGATTTACTCGACCAATACCCCCTGATCCCCACCCTCTGGGGGGCGTCTTTAATAGCATAGTGGACCATAGCCTGGATAGATCCGGCTCCCGAACCCGACAGCCGACCAAATCAGCTCAGGTGCTTCACAAAGGTCTCAGAGAACTTAGGCTGGTAGATGCTTGGAGGGTTTTGAATCCACGGATACGTCAGTACTCGTACTATTCCACAGTCCACGATTCACACTCCCAAATAGACAGGTGGCATATTTCTGACACATTGATCAGTAGCATGGGTGGAGCTGGAATACTACAGAGAACGTTCTCTGATCGTTTCCCAGTAACAATACGGATATCATTAGGGGTTGCCCCCAATGGGGGTAGAGGGTGGAAGCTCAAGCCGCAATCTCTGCTGGACCCCATATTTAAGGCTGATATAACTAAGCGTATAGCTGAGTACTTCGAGTTGACTAGGGGCACTGTTGATACACAGGAAACACTTTGGGAAGCCTTTAAGGCATATATCCGGGGGGTTGCTTTCGCATCCAAGGCCGGGATACTTAAGTGTATATGTGGAGACATACAATGTAGTGAGACCCGCCTACGCAGATTGGAAGAGACACTAGCGGATACCAGAGCGACCCTAGACAGCCCCATTACCTCAGAGGAGATATCCCACGCTATTGACAAACTACCAGCTGGCAAGGCCTCTGGACTGGATGGCCTGATGCTGGAATTTTATAAACACTTAAGTCCAGTCTCATCCCAGAGTTGTCAGAGGTGTGGTCGGAGTCCCTCTCATTGGGGGTACTCCCACCCATCCACGCTACTTGAGGCATTGATTAAAGTCCTGCTCAAGCCCGGCAAACCTCCTGAACAGTGCGGATCCTACCGACCCCTCATTAATTCTGACAAAACAAATGTTGCCAAGGTGCTGGCCCTCTGCCTGGCCTCTTACATGACACATATACACCCAGACCAATCAGGATTTGTTCCTGGTTGCTCCACGGCTTTAAACTTAAGGCGTCTATTTAATATCTTGCCACAAACAGACCCCGGGGGGCAGGCGGTGGCCGCGGCCCTGGACATACAAAAGGGCATTTGATTCTGTGTCATGGCAGTTCATGTGGGTGGTATTGTTACGCTCACCTTGTCTCTGCGGGAGCGTCTGGAGCCTCAGCACGGATATCAGCTGGTCGTGCGCTGAGTGACTGGGTTACTCTGGGGTCTGCTCCTAAAAGGAGGGAATAGGGGTTGATGTTACTATTTGCCAATACCTTCCTCTTTCCACCTTCCCCCATCTCTCTTGGCCCCTCCCTTGAAGTTCTGCTCACCTTATATGTCTTGTAGGCAAGCTCTCCGTCTTGCTTCTTCTTAGCCAGGGCGCAATGTCTGTGCTTCTGTGTTTGTGGAACCAGTTACATCACTGGTTACAGTTCCAAGCTCAGGCCAGCTGTGGCGTTGGTTATTTCTTGTAAAGTCTTGTAAAGTCTCCACTCTTGCGTGGCCTTTTATTGTTACTTTGCGACTCAAATTGACAGTCTTTACGTGGCGTTGGTGCCTCCTTAGCACGTGTGCAGGTGAGAACGGCAGAGGTTGCAGTGTTCGTGTGCAAGAGAAACCCTTTGGCAGAGTTTGCAGCGTAGTGTAGGATTGCTGTTGTCCGCTGCGGTCACTCGGTTGCGCTGTGTTCCATGCGCTGTGTTTGTTGTCGGAGGATCAGACTTGCAGTTTACTGGTTTGCTCTTTCTTTTGCAGGTGCCGGACGATTCAGGAGCAGCGTTCGCAGTCGGGATGACGGGAGACTGACCTGGTGCTGTGATTGACAAGGATGCTGCCGTGGAGCCAGGAAAACAGAAGAGAAGTTCCAGGTAAGTGACGTGTTGATGCGCCGAGGTCGCACGTGCAGATCACGGCGAATAACTGTTGCTTCCTCTGTTGCAGGTGCCAGTACGCAGTGAGCGTTACGCTGCCTTAAGCAGAATAAGGCAAAGCTGGGTTGAAGGCATGGGTGTGGCCTATATAGCCAAACACGACCAGAAGCAGGACCGCATGTAGAAAAACACAATGACCCATTTCTCCGCCATGTTGAAGGAACAGGAAGTAACCAAATCTCCCAGCTGCTTAACCCACACAATGAACATGGTGCCAGATGCGCCAAGACAGGGTCCAGTTGGCCTTTTTCCTCATTCCTCGTGGGTTGGTTGTGATGGCGCAACAGGTATGTTTTCTGGGTGGTGGTCTATTAACACCATGAGGGTAGTCGCAGGTCAGTGAATGAGTTTGTGTATGCGGTTCAGGACCAGTGGTTCTGACAGTACTCCCCACCCCCCCCTGTACCCCCTACACCCTCAAGGCCCCTTTCAAGGTTGGATTCCCTGGCCCGGACTTGGTTGGGTGATTGCGATGGAATCTTCTTACTAGTCTAGGAGCATGGATATGATCACTGGGTTCCCATGATCTGTCATGTGGTCTGTATCCCTTCTGTTCAATGAGATAGTATAACTTGGATTTGACTGTTTTGGAATCCAGAATGTCCTCAACATCATATTACGGTTCACCGTCCACTATTGTGGGAGCCAGGGCGGTCTCGATTCGAGGGGCAGGTTGAACTAGCTTTAAGAGAGAGACATCGAACACTGGGTGAATTTGCATGTTTGGCGGCAGGATCAGTTTCATAGCAACAGGATTAATTACTACCTCAATGGTATATGGGCCCAAGTATCTGGGGCAAAATGTTCTAGATCCTTTCATGGGAACGTATTCAGAGGCTAACCATACTGCATCACCAACCTGGTAAAAAGGAGCCATTTTTCGATACTGGTCTGCAAATCTCTTGTGTCTTTCCTTGGCTTTTGTCAGTTATTCGGTTGCTTCTTTGGGAACCCGGGTGATTGTCGCATGCAAGGTTTTCACTGCAGGCATTTCCAGTTCTTCAGGTGGGTCAAAGATGGAAGTTTGTGGGTGCCGTCCATAAAGGACATAGAACAGACTTTGTCCGGTAGTAGTATGGTGTGTTTTATTATATGCGTATTCTGCGACCTATAACATATCTTTCCAAGTACTCTCTGACTGGTGAAGCATGCATCTTAAATAATGTTCTAGTGTCTGGTTGGTTCGTTCTGTTTGGCCATCAGTTTGGGGTGATGGTTTGTGGATAGGTGTGCATCAATTTGGGCTAGTTCATAACTCTTTCTCCATAACTTAAAGATAAACTGGCTGCCTCAGTCAGAAATCAAGATTGATGGGAAACCATGCAACCGGACGATTTATTCCAGGAAGACTTTTGCCAAAGTGGACGCTGTTGGTAATCCTTTGAAGGGTATGGAGTGAGACATTTTGGAGAACAAATCTACCACAACTAGGATAGTATTGTAGCCATTGTAGAGAGGAAGGTCTGTGATGAAATCAAGCGAATGTGCCAAGGCCTGGGTGGAATTGCCAAAGGGCACAAGAGACCTGCTGGTTTCTGTTTTTTTGGGACTTGTTTTGTGCACAGATCCCACATGATAGTACAAACTGGATAACGTCTCTTCGCCAGGTTGGCCACCAGTAGTTTCTCTTACTCTTGGCCAATGTCTTAGCTACTCCAGGATGTCCCTCCAATAATGCGTTCTGGTAACTCGTAATGACCTGTTCCTGTAGGGCTTTAATTAGAAGATCAGAGACGCCCCAGGTAATGTAGTAACCGGTCAGTAACTGTGTGCTGGGCACCACCCGTGGTCCATGCCTGTAAGTCTTCTGTGCTCATACGATACTGAATTTCGGTCTTCACATCATCCAAGGGAGAAGCTGTTGCTAGTACACCCAAGAGCTTGTCTTCTGGAATAATGGCTACTCGTTCTGGTGTTGCGTAAGCGTCTTCTCCTTTACCCAAGCGTGATAAGGCATCAGCTTTGCCACTGTATACTCCTCGGCGGTACGTGATGACATAGTCATATTCCGCGAAGAATAAGGCCCATCTAAGTTGGTGTGATGATTGTGACCTGGTGGACTTCAGTTATTGCAGATTACGGTGGTCAGTGATGACTGTAACCATATATCTGGCTCCCAATAGATAGTGTCTCCATTCCTTGTAGGCGGCTTTGATAACAAGAAGTTCTTTATCCGCGATAGTGTAGTTCAGTTGAGCTGCTGAAAACTTTTTGGACCAAAACACTACAGGATGTAATTGACCAGTTTCTGTGTTTCTCTGTGAAAGGACTGCTCCCATGACGATGCTGGAGGCATCTGTTTCAACCACATACAGGAGGGTCTGGTTTAGGATGCTGTAGAATCGGGGATGAAGTAAACCTCTGGTTCAAGGTCTGAAAGGCTCTTTCTGCTTCTGCGAACCAATCAAAATATTTGTTTTTCCGCAGTAGAGATGTGACTGGATGGACTACCTGGGAGAAGCCGGGAATGAAACGACGATAAAAGTGTGCAAATCCTAAGAAGCTCTCGACTCCTTTTACTGAGGTCAGTGAAGGCCAGTTGAGGATTGCAGCCACCTTCCGGTTGTCCATTCGAATACCCCGAGGAGTAAGGATAAATCCCAAGAACTCAACCTCGGAGACGTGGAAGGAACACTTCTCCAGTTTTACATAGAGCCGATGTTGTCGAAGTTTCTCAAGGACGGCTCGCACATGAACAACATGATCTTGTTTTGTGGTGGAATATATCAAGATGTCATCGATATATACCATCACACAGACGTCTGTTACGCTCAGCTGGAATCCACGCGGACGCCACCCAGCCAGTTGGTCGCTAGTATCCTCTCTATGGTCCCCAGGTGTGGTCCGCGGTATAAGTTCGGCCTGGAAAAACAGGAGGGCTGTGTTTAGGGCGGGTTGACCCAAGTAGTATTCCCCCACCTCCCGTGTGACCGCAGCCCCCTCTGGGCCCTCTCCTCACCTTGTTGTAGAAGTGGGCGAGCTCTCCGTCCTGCTTTCTTGGCAGGGGCATATTGTCTTTCGTGGATGAGTGCGGTCTAGTTACTTCACGGACAGCAACCCGCTTAATGTCTTTCAGGTAGGTCTTATTGCTGTTTCGAGTTGTTATTCCTTCATGCCTTTCTCTGTGTGGTAATGTCTCTGTTTCTTCTCCCTTAGATGTGCGGAGAGTCCGCGAGGCGAACTGGCTAAGTTGGATCTCACCGTTAATGATGATGCCCAACAAGCGCTACGATGCAGTAAGTAAGCACTTTGTGCTGTGATGTCTTTATTCGCTGACCTGATTTTTTCCTTCTTTTGTAGGTCGCGGTGTGCTCTCAGCGTGTGTGGATTCTCGAAGCATTGCCGGCCGAAAGGCGACCAGCCAGGTAAGCCTTTCAAATAGTTTGTACCTTGCGATGTCTCTAATGCCTCCTTTAATGTTGTCTTTCCTCTTCTTTCAGGTCCTTCGGTACAGGAGGCGCGCTGATCCAACGGAGCTGTTCAGGAGCTGAGAGCGAAAGAAGATGGAAAATTCAGGTAAAATGCTGCTGCTAACTATGTTCCTTTGTCTTTCTGCAGGTTCTGGTTTTCCAGGCTCGGAAGCAAGCTGGACACACGGTGAGCGTCACGTTGCAGACTGCAAAGTAACGCGAAGCGTGTGGTCTTGTCCGGGTGTGGTTTAAATAGCCCCAACAAAATAGTCCAGGTAAAGTAGTCCCTAGGCCACCACACTCAAAACACTATACCGCATAGCTTGGTTCTTAGAACCAAGCTATTATGTGGATGCCTCCATGTTGGCTGATAGCCTAAAGAAGTAGTTCCTGAACACATGTCTCTCATGATGTATGAGCCTGGTGCCAAGATGCCAGGACTGGGCCCAAGAGGGCCTGGGAAGTGGATGCCAGGTCTTATTTGAGATCCAAGTCCCGATTCTACCTGGCCAATAGACTTGCCATTGGGGATCTGGGATGAGGGTCGTGACGACGTCAAGTAGGTCTCGCAAAACGTTGTTCATAAAATACAGGAACGCGGCAGGAGCTTTGGAAAGCCCAAAGGGCATCACCTGGTACTCCAGAGACCATACTTAGTTCGGAACTCTGTTTTCCATTCGTCTCCTTTCTTTACTCATACTAAGTGGTAAGCTCCTCTAAGGCCCAACTTGGTGTAAATCTACGCGTCCTTCACTTGATCCAGGAGTTCTGGAATGAATGGCAGAAGGAACTTGTTTTTTACTGTTATCTGATTCAATGATCGATAGTCTATGCAGGTTCTTATATCCCCCTCCTTCTTTGGCACGAAGAAGAGTGGTGAGGCTGCAGGGAACTTAGACAAGCGGATAGAGCCATTCGCAAGGTATTGGTCGATGTAGGTTTTCAGGTGCAGGTTCTCCCGTTTCAGTCAGTGCATAAATTCGACTGCATGGAATCTGAGCAACCGGCATAAGATCTATCTGGCAGTCGTATGGCCTGTGTGGGGGAGCGTGTTCGCCTGTTCTTTCTGAAAAACGTCCTGAAAATCCACGTATTCTGAGAACAATGTACCTATCAGACCTAGCACTGCTCCATTCTGCAGAACGGTTTTCACTTGGCCTCCCGGAATGTATCCGGTCACATTGCAGGAACGTGCACACTCACTGGAAAACATCAGAACTCTTGCACGCCAATCAATATGCAGGTTGTGGGTCTCCAACCAAGGGTTCCCCAAAATCATATGAAATTGAGTAGCACTAATTAAGTCGAAGGCGATGTCTTCCCTGTGGCCGTCTTGGCAAAGGATTGTCACGTTTTCTGTACAGTGGGTCACAGGCCCGGATGATAATTGGGTACCGTCTACTGCCGTGACATTTTCCGTTGTCAATTTCAGACGAATGGGAAGACCAATCCTGCTTGCCAGGTCCTGGTCTATGTAATTGCCTATTGCACCACTGTCCACGTATGCCTCCAAGGCATGCATCCGAGACGGTTGTTGATGGCAAATCAGGATCACTGGAACGAAAAGATGCAAGGTCTGTGGCTCCTTCTCCTTGCTCAACAAGTGGACCCCTACGCTTGCCGGGTGTTGGAGTTTTCCGAGTCTTGTCCGATGTCCTCTTTGTCCAACACTCCTACATTTTTCCCTGGTGTCTTCACAGGGCAGTCACGAAGAAGGTGCTCTGCCTTACCACAGTTCAAACACAGCTGCTGCCATCTTCTTTTCTCTCTCTCTGCTTTCGTAAGAGGACTCCGTAACCTGCCAATTTACAAGGGTTCTGGGTGGCTGACGGGACTGGTTCTCTCTGGTGCGTACGTATACCATTTTTCCTTCTGACCGTGCCCGGTCGGTCTTCCGATCCTGTAATCTGTGAGCCAGCTGTACAAACAAATCAATATACCCCCCACACACTTACAGTGGGTATACCACTTGGGTTTAACTGTCTTTCAGCTCCCCTCGCAGGCCCTGGTAGAACAGAGTGGTTCTCTGGTCAATTGGTTTCAGCGACCAGCCTGTTGAAGGTAGCTATGTACGTTAGCAGATCCTGACTGCCCTGTCGAAGTGACAATAACTCTTTGTCCACGGCCTGGCCTCTAGTGTGGTGGGCGAATAGCTTCTCGAGTCCTCGCTGAAATCCCATGAAATCACGTAGCAAAGGATCATCCCGGTTCACCAAGGGAATCGACCAATCCGCAGCACTCCCCCCTAGATATGATAACACAAAAGCGACCTTAGACTGGTCAGTGGGAAACACCCCTGGTCTACAAAGGAAGTGCAGGCGGCACTGGTTCATGAAAATGGCGTATTTACTGGGGTACCCTGAGAACTGGTCGGGCGGAGCCAACAGGACTGTCCGGGAATAACTACTTGTACTTGATGTGGCTGCAGAACTGGGGGGTTGCTCCCTGGTAGCGGGGCTTGGCCAGCTTGCGTCTGGAGCAGCTGCCTAGATAGCTCATCGGTGCGGTCCCTGTTCACGACTAATTCTCTCCACAGAGCATTTGTCCCCTGCCGAGCGGAGTGTAACTCGGCTCGTAATTCTCCTAATAACTGGGCTAACTGGTCGGTGTCAGAGGTTTCCATGATACTAAGGCAGAGGGTTCAAATGAGGCTTTGTGTTCTATTACGCTCACTTTATCTCTGCAGGAACGTCTGGAGCCTCGGCACGGATATCACCTGGGCGTGGGCTGACTGACTGGGTTACTCTGGGGTCTGCTCCTAAAATGAGGTAATAGGAGTTGATGTTACTATTTGCCAATACCTTCCTCTTCCCACCTTCCTCCGTGTCTCTTGGCCTCTCCCTTGAAGTGCTTTTCACCTTATATGCTTTGTAGGCAAGCTCTCTGTTCTGCTTCTTCTTAGCAGGGGCGCAAATGTCTGTGCTTCCATGTTTGTGGAACCAGTTACATCACTGGTTAAAGTTCCAAGCCCAGGCCAGCTGCGGCGTTGTTTTTTTCTTGTAAAGTCTTGTAAAGTCTCCACTCTTGTGTGGCCTTTTATTGTTCCTTTGCGACTCAAATTGGCAGTCTTTACGAGGCGTTGGTGCCTCCTTAGCACATGTGCGGGTGATAACGGCAGAGGTTGCCGCGTTTGTGTGTAAGAGAAACCCTTTGGCAAAGTTTGCAGCGTAGGATTGCTGCTGCCCGCTGCTGTCATTAGGCTGCGCTGCGTTCCATGTGTTTTGTTTGATGTCAGAGGACCCGATTTACTGTTTACTGGTTTGCTCTTTCTTTTGCAGGTGCCGGACGATTCAGGAGCAGCGTTCGCAGTCAGGATAACAGGAGACTAACCTGGTGACAAGGATGACGCCGTGGAGCCAGGAAAACAGAAGAGACGTTCCAGGTAAGTGATGTGTTGATGCGCCAAGGTCGCACGTGCACATCGCAGCGAATAACAGTTTCTTCTTCTGTTGCAGGTGCCGGTAAGCGGTGAGCGTTTTAAGCAGAATAACGCGAAGCAGGGTTGAATGCATGGGTGTGTCTTATATAGCCAGCCACACCCAGAAGCAGGACCGCATGTAGATAAACACAATGACCCATTTCTCCGCCATGTTGGAGGAACAGAAGTAACCAAATCTCCCAAGTGCTTAACCCATACAATGAACTAGGGGCCAGATGTGCCAAGACAGGGTCCAGTGGGCCTTTTCCCTCATTCCTCGTGGGTTGGTTGTGATGGTGCCACAGGTATGTTTTCTGGGTGGTGGTATATTAACAGCATGAGGGTAGTCGCAGGTCAATTAATGTGAATGTGTGTGTATGCGGTTCAGGACCAGTGGTTGTGACAGGTATTAGATAAATACAATTTTGGGCCACGTATTATCTCATGGGTCAAATTACTGTACGCACATCCAGTAGCCAGAATTTAACACTAATGGTACCTTATCACCCCTGCAAGCAGTACAAATGAGGTCAAATCAAAACAAAAACAATCCCCACAGCAAGGTCTGTTAGATAAACCTACTGTTTTCACTGTCTGGGGACCCCAAGACAATATTTTATAGTATAGAAGAAAACAGTTCAAATTCACATTTTAATGGGAAGGAAAGGTGTAACACACAAAAGCTATATCATTAAGAAAAATATTTTTATTATAGAAAAAAGACATAATTCACATTAAAAGTGTGTTAAATAATACACAGATTAAGGAACAACCCTAAAACCAGGTTATCAAAAAACAGGACGATTACATACACATCAATGTAAAAATAAAAAGCAACCATACCACATTAACTAAAAAACACCATTTACCATACAAATATCAGTGCAAAATTCATTTGTTGCAATCTATATATAACCCAACATGTTTCTGTCTGTTGACTCTTAGATGTCTGACATTCATCAGGGGTAGCTCTTCTTAAAATTCTACAGTGATCGTCCCCTCCAGTCCTGGTGGGCATGGATCTGAACTTGATCCTTAATGCAATCTATAAAAACATACAACCACATTAAAAATTGTGTGTGCACCAAGATTTCCCAAGATTTACCTATTTTTAATGTCATATGTCAACATTACACAAACACAGAAGCCTGAATTAATAAGGCCACTCGTACCTAGTCCCCATTTGGGAACCCTTAGCACCTAAAATCTGCTGTAAACATATATACCTTGGGCTCTGTGTATTCCAAGGATCCAATGTCGCCAATAATACAGTCACATCCAGCCGGATATCAGCCGCTTATAATAGTAATCCTTTTCAATGGATTTGAGTAAGAATACACTAGAGAAGAAAACATAACGACACACTGTGTCACACTATAATCATACCGGAGTATAAAAAGTCAAAACACCCCCTAGAAACATACTTGCACATACCTTGCAAAGTGCGGTAGCCAAATGTGTTCCCAAAGGAGAATAAGCCTTTGAGGAGAGTAATCAGTCCTTTACGTGAAGCGGCCACTGTGTCGATTTCTAACTCTTCAAACACAATCTATGGAAATTAAACACAGTAAGAAGTAATCAACCGCTGTGTTCACTAGAGTTCACTAGGGTTTTATTTAAACAAACAGACAGGAACCTTCCTACAATTTTCCTGAAGTTCCAAGGCCACAAAAAGAGGCACACAAATGATCTACAAAGTGCGTCCCCAAATAAAGGCACGTACGCCAATGGTGAGCCTCAATATACACATCCTAAGCCCGAGCTCAATATGTTATTTAGCCCAAAAAAAGCATCTCCATTTAGCCTAGCATAGTAAAATGCTACAGACTGCTGAGCCTCTGTATAGTGTTTATCCCAAAAATAAGTTTACATGCCGCCTGTCAAATGTTGTTAAACTTTGTGCCGCCTCCAAAGTGCAATATCACTCCGTTTGAAAACACATGCACACTATGCTCCCAACTCATGGGCCTCTGAAAACTGTTTAACTCAAAGACTCATCTCCATACTGCATCGCAAGAATTCTTAAAATAAGGGCTGCATCCACTGTCCAGTTTCTGCTCAGTTTCAATAAAGAGCCTGCATGCATGTAACCACATTACCTAAGAAATACTGCATGCATCCCCAAAACAAAGCACAACTTACAACACCTCATAACGGTAAACTTACCCGTAATGGACCAACAAAAGCCCAAAGTTCTTTTTCAACCGCCGATTGCCGTGGTTCAGGTGCCACCATACAATCCTCTTTGTTGTAAACACACAAAGAAACGCCAGGAAGAACTATCTACAAGTAGCCTTTACCCATAATGCAGATGGCAACTGTAAAACAACACTAAAAAGGGACTCATGACCGAAAAAAAAGTTGAAATCCGTCAGAAGTAGAAAACGAACTGTGAAAAAGGCACTTAACATTTCTACATTTTGAAAATTCATGCCAGCCTTCAAACTGACTAAAAAAGAAAATAACTTAGGCAAGGAAGAAAACAACCACTAATGGAAAATACTCTCACCCACAACAAAGGGCATGGAAAAATACCACACTTAGTCTAAAAAAAACCTTATCACCCCTGATCACAATATGCAGAGAGACTAGACAGGGTTGTCCGCTATCACTGACACAGTAGCACCTCATTTCGCTTCTCAGGGGGACTATACTATTGGGTTGTATTATTTTTCCCTCTTTTCCACGTTCTTTGGTGAGTGGTTTTCTTTTTTCTTCTCTGCCCTTTCCCTGTTTGTAACAGAGTAGGGCACAGAGAATAATTCGGTTTGGTGGAGGTTGCTTTTATATTTATGTCACCACTCTGTTTGAGGGTGGATTCCCTCCCATACACAGGGGTTCGGTGTTTCTATAGGTGGAGAATTTCTTCACTCCTAATATGTTGTTATTAGTTAACTGTACCAGCAGCTGTAAGCCGTTTTACTTGGGCTGCTGTTGATGTTTGTATTTGGTTGAACAGGCCAGTAATATCACTATTTATCACATCCACAGAACTCCATTCCCTTTGGGGTCCTGATGAAGGCAGCAGAATAAATGCCCTGCCGAAACGTCCGGTACACTACTCCGCGCAATCGAGTTTTGTGATATGGCTCATCAATGCCACAACGGACGTAGACCTGGGATGTGTGTGTTTTGGTCAGACGCAATATAATTTTTTTTTATGTGCCATGTCTAATTAGTTTTAGCATTGTTATTGGGTGACACTGCCATATAGAGCATATCTGTGACTTGTTAGCCAGATAGGGACATGAAGTTAGAATATGTGCCCTCCTAGCTCAGTGATACAAAATCCTGGCGGCGTCATCTGTGTTTTTATGATTACACATGAAATTGCTAATAGATACATTGTACATATTTTCTACATTGATACATGTCTTTGTGTGGTGTGTTTTTTATGATTGGTGTACGTAGGACCCATGGCCTACGTAATAAAACTATGAAAACATTTTTTATTAAATGAAAAATTTGGTACTCTGTGTAATTTTCATTTTGTGAGGTGATGTATACAACTCATGGAATGTGACCTAGTCTAAATTGGAGCTAGGTTATTAAATTTGGTTCAAAATGGTTCATCTGGGGGACTCCCCTCTGTGTGCTAACGCTATCACTGTTTGTCATGGTGATGGAGCCACTGGCGGATGACATTCTGAGCAAACACATGCAAAGGGGCGTTATTATATGCTGACGATGCGTTACTATTCATACGTACATAATAATGCAAACCGTCCAAAAGTTTGGAACTATGTCTAGACTGCGTGTAAACTGTACAAATTCAGAATTATTTCCGCTAACTGACTTTAGTAATACCCCACCAGAACTAATGGGTTTTACCTGGTCACCGTCTGAAATAAAATACTTAGGGATAACTGTAACGCGGCAGAACGTCTCCCTATATGTGCGGAACCTTGGCGATTACCTACCTCAGTTACACACTAAACTCCGCACCTGGGCAAAACTCCCAATTACCATTGCAGGCCTAGCCGCACTCCTAAAAATGCTAGTTCTTCCTAAACTGCTATATTTCTTTGTAAACGTCCCACTGTCGCCTGGAGACGTATATTTTGAAACGCTGGAGAAAGCAATAAACTGTTTCATGTGGCATGCTGGCGCAGTGTGCCTTAAATAGGGCAAACTGGCCAGGCCGTATGATAGTGGGGGCGTTTCGGCCCCTAACTTATAGCGTTACTGTGTGGCGACTCAAGCGCACTATGCAGCCTACTGGTTTGATGTTGATGCACAACATCCCCACTTAAAATTACAAAGGCTTGCTGCTGACCCGCGATGTGCGCTCACTTGTACTCCTGCCATGCAACAGGATACAAACAGACGCTGACCCAATGACTGCAACGACCCGCGTGTGGGATAAAATATGGAAGATATTGAATAACCCCAGACCATATCATAAAAATATGCCACTAAGGAACTTTGTCCCATCACTCCCCCAATATAAGCAAAGTTGATGAACACCAGTGGGCCAGTAATGTATACGAGGCAATAGAAGATGTTTACAATATAGACTCCTTTGTGGAATACAGAGACTTAACTAAACTCCTCCGTTGGCAGTCAGTGCAGTGGTCAAAATACGCCAGGCTCCGACGCGCAATTAAGCACACGTGGGGCACGTTCCCGATACAGCCATCCGACGAACCACTTCGACACCATAATGAGGGGCAACGCACCCGTGGGGATGGTGGCCAGACTGTATGGGGCACTACAAGATCGTGGCTGTAAGCCCTTGGTTGAGCTCAGAGAGTCCCGGTCCAGAGATCTCAGGGAACACATCACTGACGAGAGATGGGAATCCATGTGCCTACAAACCTGTGAAGTGTCCTTTAAAACAAAGTTCCGGCTAACACAATTCAAAGTATTACACCGCTTCCATTATACACCTGCCCGTCTCCACTGATTCTCACACACACACCCATCCACATGCCTTAGATGCTCTGCAAGTCAAGCAAACTATACATATGTTGTGGAGATGCCCGATGCTAGAAGAATTCTGGGTCAGAATCTGTTTGGCCATGTCGAATATACAGAACTCTGAATTACGCCCTACCCCTTCAATTTGCTTGTTCCATCAATTCGAACACAAACATGGAGGTCTCCGTAAACTGGCAAGTTTATGTATGTTACTAGCTGTCCGATGTATCCTGCTGTTATGGCTTCGCCCAGACTGTTCCGCAATGGCTCAAAGCGGTTACGTGGGCCTCAGACATGGAGGAACGCTGGTCCACTTTACAGCCTATGAACTCTCGGCCAAAGGACATATGGTTCCCATACCAGTGTTTTCTTGTATCTACCCAAATGTGTACTGACAGCGCCGAAGATGCATCTGTCAAAATGTGATGCAAAATGCGGATCCACTGTTAATAATTTCACCAAAAGTTTCTCCCGCTTGTGTATTGCGATGTTGTGCACCCCCACTTGCGTAGAATACCAACTGTAATGTCATGTTAATAATGTATAATTTGCTGTATTGTTTGCAGATCATACTATTGCTGTTGTAATGTTGAACACACTTTCTTAAAGAAAGGTCTTAAATTAAAAACTCAGATCTTTGACTATCCAGTACACTCCAGTTTGACAAACCAAGAAACTCCTCGGGTTAAACAAATCCCTACAATTCTTCAGTTGCCATATAGAGTATATTTATTCCTAGTTGTCAATCCCATTGTACTACTTTTGATAGCACCAGATACTACAACTTTGCACTATGCCCATATATGTCTCATTTTACAATCTGTGTGTTTCAAATTAGGAAACTTCATGTGCATTACCAGGCTGACCATCCCACAGATTTTGATTTGTTTTATATTACCATAGTACAGTCAGTTGCAGTATACTTTCTGTACTCACAATATTGGTATATTATCAGTTTGTGCAATCCTGGTATATGTCCTGATGGCACAAGCCCATGATAATGCAAGTTTGACCAAGCCCAGTTTACTTGCAGTTTGAGAGTTTGTAATATTCCCATTTTGACAAATCTATTATACTTCTAGATTGTGCGACGAAACCAAGGAAATTGTCCACTCTCCGCCCCCTTTGGGACCAGGGAGGTGAGCCCACTAAGATTATCACCCCCTACGGGGCATCTCAAGCAGGATCCACCTGAGGGTGCCCCCCTTTAGAGGACAGGCAAATAGGGATTTGACAGATTTATTGGTAATATGGGTGTTGAATCGTATACTGACTTACCTCTTCCTACACCAATGGCTGGTATGGTTTTCTGACCCTTTTCAGGCACTGTCTGCAGCTCAAAAGAGAATGGGGCATAGACACACAACCTCATTGTGTGGAAGGTAAAGACCCAAGCAGCACTGCTACACGAGAGGAGACGAGCCTGCAGAGACAAAGAGACCTCCTCTTGGGAGGTGTGGCGAGGAGAAGCCAGCACACGCTCAGCATGGCAGATCAAAGTGTGATCAAGCCCGCGGAACACTCAGTAACCTTACTGAGACACCAACTGGAGAAACCCCAAGCAGTGAAGACTGTGGCAAGCAGGCAGCGTAATGAGGTACCGACCCCGAAGCAACGCAGGAAGACTGCAGAAAGGAAGTATCAGCATGCCAGAAAGAATCGCAAGGAGAAAACCTGCTTCGTTCTACTGGATGGCTAGCCCGAAGAGCACCACATGGAGACAGAAGGTAGCAGTCGCTCCAGGGAACATCCACATAGAAAAACAAAGCCACAAAGTGGGCAAAGTGGCCTGAGACCACAAGACTGGGTAAGAGAAACAAAACCCCAAAGGAGGGAGAGGGGTGGGTAAGAGAAGCAAAACCCCAAGTCATGGTGAAAGAAACCAGGTACCAAGGTGGGTTAAGAGACTCCACACCTCAAGGTTGGGTGTGAGACCCGAGGCCACAGGGAGAGGTAAAATCAGTCAGATAAGCCACTGAAGAAAGACCCATAAAGTTCCTTGGTGGAGAACACAAGAAGAATACCTGGTGTGGATTTAGGGACAAGGCAATTCCCAACGCTAGAAGAAAACCAGAGACTGAGACAAAGTGCTTGACCAAACCAAGGAGAAAAAGACATTTGTTCTCCTGCACTAGGCAACACAGGTAAACTGGGAAACTTGTAGTTAGCCTAGGTCTGAACCTATCATCATATAAAGAAGCGAGTAGAAGAGAGAGCACAGCGGTGGAGGATAGGAAAAGAAGAGGGAGAGCATAGGTGGTAGAGTGGACAAATAGATAAGTGGAGAGATAAGAGGAGAATCAGATGATAAGAAGTAAGAAATGAAAGGAGCAGGAGAAGAAGACTTGAGAGGGGTAGGCGAAGAGGAAAAGGATCAGAGAGGAGAGAATCAAAAAAATAATCAGCTGAAAAAAGAAAAAAGGAAAATGGAAAGTAGTTGGTTGAAAAATCCCACAAAAGACAACCGAGACGAATGGAAAAGCCTAGACAAAAACTACAAAAAAAGTATCCAGGGCAAAAAAATAAAAATAAACTATAATAGTGAAATCTCAAGTGCAGCCTACTCCACAAGAAAGCTGATTGAGATCCTCAAATCAATAGACAAGCCTAAAACCCTAACCCCACCATTTGAACCTGCAAAAGAAGACTGTGTAAAAGTGCAAGAAGCCTTTGCCAGTAAAATACAAAAGGCCAGGGAAGCCATTCAAACAACCCAGGCTAAAATACAAAATACAAATAGAGCAGAGCAGACCCACCCTCCCCGAAAACAATCAGGAACAATGTAAGTTCAACCCCATCATGGTGGGATATATGGAAGGAATTCCCACATCCATGAGACCAACAGCATGTGTAGAAAACCTCCTACCTTCTAAAATGATACTCAATAACAAGGAGACATTCACAGCCTTGTTCACCAGAATGGTACACGCGTCCTTTAAACACGGCAATGTTCTCAAAATAATCAAGACAGTAACAGTCTACCACTGGCAAAAAAAAAGACTGATCAAAAAGCAGCAGCAGTCCACGACCAATAACAAATTATAATTTTTTACTGAAAGTGCTGGATAGAGGCAACCACAATACAATTCCAAAGATATGTGGAAGACAGTGACATTTTACACACACACACACACACACACACACACACACACACACACGCGCCCCCCCGACCCCGAGCCCCCCCACCCCCAATCTGGATTCAGGACTGCACAGACACAGCGCTACTGGACTTACAGACAAAGATGCTAGGTATCATGAACAGGAGTAAAACCAGCCCATTGATTATGTTAGACCCAAGCACGTCCTTTGACCTCCTGGACCATCAGCAGCGTCAACGGGCCTTGGAAAATGTGGGCAACTGCTCCAATGAAGCGCCCCGATGGATCGTCTCATTTTTATCGGAGAGAAAATCAAAAATTCACTGGGGTGAGGATTTTTCAAACAAAACCCTCATAAGGTGTGGTGTCCCGCAGGGGGGAAATCTACACCACTGCTCTTTAATTTATACTTATGATGTCTCTGCATAGTGCTTGATCAGATCAGAGCTTTTTTCAGATGACACGACACGCAGTTGGTGATAGAACTCAGTGGGTGCTACATTAAAGACACTACCAAGGTAGCAGCTCTTTATGACACCATTGCAGCCTGGATGAGGGAAAGTTGGATGTGCCTCAACAGGAATAAAACTGAGCTGATGATTTTCGGCTCCACACAAACCCAGACAAAACCTAGCAAGGAGTATAAAACTATCAACATCAAAGGCTCCCCGATTACAATTGTTGAGAAGGCGAAGACATTGGGAGTATTTCTGAAAGCCTCAATGGGTTCTGAAGCTCAAGTCTCTTATCTCTAAAAAGAAATTGGCAATACTATCTCAGACTGCTCAGGTCCATTAGGCATCTCCTGAGTGAGACCAATAGAGGCACCATATCCAGAGCCATAGTTTTATCTAGACTGGGCTATGGTAATGCGCTCATGATTGGTGCAAGCAAAGGCTGCATAGCCAGATGTCAAGTACTTCAAAATAGTGCAGTATGAATCGTAAAGAAAATGACCAGGAGAGACCACATAACCAAGGCTAGGAAAGACCTGCATTGGTTAAAAATAGAGGATAGAATTCAATTCAAAGCTCTGACACATAGGTGTATTTTGTGAAAAAGCACCAACGTACCTAAAGAAAAAATGACACCATACATACCTGAAAGACGTCTGAAATCAGATAACCAGGGCCTGATCAACTGTCCCAAGTTTAAAAAGACCAATGGACTAGGCCGTGCTTTCCAGGTGAAAGCAGCCCAAAGATGGAATGGGCCATCAGTGCAACTGAGACGAGGCAGGAGAGGAACTTTAATGCATTCCTGAAAAGCACGGAAAACTAGCCTATTCAGATGAATTGTTCATCTAGGAAGCTAAGTTTTAGATAGACATATACAAATAAGACGATACAGCTGCCTATGTCTCCATGTAAGCGCCCCGATGCCTGCGGCCTTACCCGCGGTATACAAATTTCTAAAAAAATAATTATGTGAAAAGGGCAAGAGCGAGAGGATAAGACAAGAGTACAGACAGAAGGTGAAAGAGGAAGACCATCAAAGGAAGGCAGAAAGGAGGGAGGAGACATAGGGAGAGGTGGAAAATACCACAGAAAGCGTAGTGGAATGGTATGGGGCCCCCCTGATTTGTTTAATGAGGTCTTCTGGAGGAAGGTGTCTGGGAACAGAGAGAATGAAAGCCAACTTCATATGGTCTGGGAGACTGCAGTTAAGGCTAACAAACTGTTGTGTGTAGTGGGAAGATTCACCTACTCTTGTCACTTCTCACCATAGAGGAAGCCCTTTCCATGAGGCTAGGGGAGTGAGGCTCTACCCAATAGTCCCCCTTGGGGTGGTAAAATGTTGGAGGACCTCATGGACAGGGACTCTCTTGGTGACAAGGACATTTATCTGGAGAAAGGCCCCTCTAAAGCCCAACACAACAGGGTAGCAATAACATCAAATCCCTCTGGGGTTAAAGGCTTAAGTCCCCAGAGTGGACTCCCTCACCCCATCATCCTTGAGGCGCCAAAACCTGTCAAATCTTTGGAGGGCTATGCTAAAAATGTCATTGTGACCCCTGTTCTCCTGTGTAGTAATTTCTGATAACAGGGCTGAAGCAGACACAGTAACTGATGCAAACTCTCCTTTCAACAGGACTCGGAAAAGGAAGATTAGGGGGCTGACATCAACCACTCCTCTTTAAACGGAGAAGATACCAAGACAAAGAAGATCACCAGAGACTCCAAGATTTCATACTCTTCAAGTACTGGCACGACTTGGCCCAGAGGAGGCGTAAAGAATACAGCCGTAACGAGAACAACAGCGGTGGCATGCACAGCGGTATTCAGTCATGTAGGGGAAAGCAGCCGGCGTTCGAAAGCAGCCGGCGTCCGAAATCTCCAGTGCAGGAGATTCAAACGCTGACCGACAGCCGGGGAAAAGCTGAGGAAAAGTGGAGAGTGGCAAGAGAATGGTAAGATATGTAGGGGCTATGCCATATCAAGTTTTATGGATCAAGGTCAAGATCTTAAAAATTGATTCTGGCCTTGATGGGGATCCAATGTAACTTTTGTCACTGTGTGGGGGTTATAGGTTCCCGGTATCAGATGTTGTGTATGATCCAGACGGTCATGTTTGAAAGACTTTGAAGGTGGCTGATCTGCTGCTTGTTGCTATCAAAATAAAGAGAGTTACAATAGTCTGGTTTAGCGCCTATGATTGCCCTGGCTAGAGTAGACAGTCAGTGGTCGATAACAGAGGATGCAGTTGTTTGTGAATTCTCAGATTAGAAATTGTGAAACTCACCAGGTGACCGATTTGGGGTTATATTGATAACAAAGAGTCAATATAAACTCCCAGGGTTTTTACTTTTGTAGGCACTTCAACCGAACAATTGGACGTCGATAATTAAAAAAAAAAACAGAAGTTCATTGAGCCGCATGCATGATGATGGGATGAGTAAAATCTCCGTTTTCAAATAATGCTGTCCTAGCGAGTTAAGAAACATCCACTCATAGATGTATTGAAAGACTGACTGTACATGAGCTAAGTTAGTCACATAGCAGTGAGGCAATTTAAAGATTATTTGCATGTTGTCCACATAGTTTTGGAAGCACACTCTGCGGTTCATCAGTAGGTCATGCAGCAGCTTCATATATATGTTGAAAAACTAAGAGGAGAGACATGCGTCCTGCGGGTGCCCGCTGGATAAGGTTTCCACATCCGAAACAAAAACATTCACCTCGATTCTGGAAAATCTGTTTTTCAAAAAGGATCCAAACCATCTAGTGGCAGTATCCAAAATAAATGCCACATTACTTCGGCGGGTCAACAGAATGTCAGGGTCTAGAATATCAAATGCGGCCGAGAGGTCCAGTAGCATCTGCATGCCAATCTGTCCCTCATTGGCTATCTTCGATAGGGTGTCTTTGATATTGAAAGGTGCCATCTCTGTGCTCCAAAATGGTCTAAAGACAGATTGTCTTTCACTGAGCAGGACCTTGTTTTCCAAATGAGTATGTAGCTGTTGCTTGGAGGCCTTGGTCTAAGCAGAAAGGGGACATTTGAGATGAGCCTGTAGTTGGAAAAAATCTCCAGATTAAGGGGAAAATGTTTTAATAATGGAGTTAAATAAAGGAAGAAAGGTGGGCACCAATGTATTATTTCAACCAAAAAATTTCACCGATTATTGAGTCGTATTAAGACTCAGTCGGTTGATTCAGACCAGGTGTATTTTATCAAGAGACTACAAGTGTTTGTTGAGCAGAAAGCACACGTTCACTTATAACGCAGGAGCTGCTTTCAAAGGACACACAGACACATGCTGTACATAACATAGGCTCCACTGAAAACTAACGTGTAGTCAGCAAAGAACGAATGCATAGTCTGTTGCTTGGCCTAGCAAAGGCGATGAACAGGACATGATAAATTCCTCTTTCTAACCACAGAATAGCAGCTTCCTGTCTTAAAAGGCTAGGTTTCACACCAGGCAGATCAGATAAGAAGCCAAGGGCAGGAAGCATGATACCAAAATAGAAATACACGGTTCAAGTTTCTAAAGTCAAGTGTAGCTGTTTTCCACTGCAGAAAGGCCTTCACTAGAATGAGGTTTTAAAGCGTTCTAGGAACGAATGACATGCTTTGCTCTTGTCCATAGTAGAAGCACATTCACTCCAAAGGAAATAGCCGACAGTCAAAGACAGCGCCCGTTTCTCGATTTTATACATATGGACAACAAGTATACAACGCAAAGCAAAGCAAAACGCAGGAGCAGTTTCAAGCCCTAGCCTAACTTTCCAGGCCGAGGAAATGACGCACACATTTTCAGGCAGAGTCCAACTTTAATATAAAAAGCACAACAGGCTGACGGCACAGGTACACATACCGTGACACAGAAGAAATCATGGGGTTTGGCAAGAGGCATCCACTGCAGGTCCCCGGGCAGAAGGCACAAAGGCTAGCAGGCCCGATCGATAGGCAGTTGTGGTCAACTTCTCATGCAGCTTGGCGAGGCCTGAAAAGTGGGAGTTTGACTGTGGAAGTCGAACTATTTGCATTTGTGAAACTGTAGGCATTGGTAAGTTACAACACTTAGAACATAATTTAGCATAGACCAACATAATCGCCATGTTGCTCAAGCTGGTATCTTAAAATGATGAATTTTACTTGATCTTTATTAAATGTAAATCATGCTTTTAGCTTACGCCATAACGCCATTCACATGTTTGGTAATATGTTACGTTATAATTGCTGCTTCCATAGCAGGTGTATTGAGAAGTAAATCTGGTAGAGAACAGAAGTAATATTAAATGTATTGACTTGCTACCTTCAAGTGTCAGCTTCATATTTCTGAGTAATGCTTCATAATGAGGTCTCTCTGAGTCCAAACGAACTACACAAACATTTTTCCTGGCTGTATTATGTGAAGTATGTCAAGGGGTGCAAACACTCAAGGGAACAGTCCAAGTGCTAGACTAAATCCCTAGGGGCATCTCTCACCATAGACAAAAAGTTTGATTCCCTGCCCACTCCACACAGCCCTATTTTGGGCTCGAGGGATCACGCTCTATAGAGGCAATTCTGTCAAAAAATACCTATAATCAAATATTGCTGTATTTTCTTAATGTTAATTGGAATACAAGCCCTAGGCACTATGGCATCTACTCTATAACCAAATTCCAAAGTATGTATTTGGAAAACCAAGTGCTCTCGCCCTGGCCCTAATCAAGCTCAATATACACAATTAATGATAAAGTTAGGTTTGGCTTTTTTTTTTAATTTTTTTTTTAGGAAGTGTAAAGTACAGGGTTTAGCCGTGAAGACGGACTAGGTCCGAAATACATTGGCCAAATCTGATCTGTGTCGGAACACTGCCTCACTCAACAATTAAAACAAACGGTTTACAAAAATACAATTCTTTCTAAATTGTTTAAATGAACGCTATATGGATTGAAAATGTGTGTACTAATTATTAATTGTATATATGCAGCTCGATTAATAGTCACCCATACCAGTTTCAGGTTATTTGGGATATGTGTGACCTTAAAAGATGTATTTATAATCTTTGCAATCACGGGTGCCAACACCTCTGAGCTGTTTTTAATTAATTGAGCGTCACATGGGTCACTGGGATAGTTTGTTGAATTAAGACTTGTTATGATGTTCATGTTCTCTGTCTGTGATCATGGTTCATAACCGGCACGTCTGACTGGCACAGCTTGCCAAGATATGTCATATCTGTGTCGGATTTATGATCCTTTGATAATAGTGGAGGTGGGGCCATTGGTTGACGGCCAGGCATCAAATGCCTCGCTATTAGATTATACCGGGAAAGCGAGGCAGAGATACAGTCCCTAATATTTTTTATTTTAGTCTTGAAAATCTTTGCATCTGCTTGCATTGTGTAACGCTCACCTGGCTCCCACGGAGGCGCTGGTCAGGTCTGGGTTGCTGTGGCCTCTTCAAGCGTGATGTGCAGAATTCAGACCACCGATTGAACAGGACCCCCAAATCTTGCTTGTCTGGCCCATAGGAATATCCTTCTGCAGATGAGAAAGGGGATTAACTGTCTGCTGAATAGTGTGCTTGCTCCCCTTTTTCCCCCTTCGTTCTTCTCTGACTTCCTCCAAAACCCCCGGTTTAAGCTCACCTTATGGTTTGGAAGGATGAACTCTCCATCCTGCTTCTGGTGCAGGGGCGCGCGTTCGTCCAGTTACTTCACTGGTTTTCAGGATGGCGTTGGCAAATCCCCTTGACTTTTCTGAGCGATACGCCGTAAGTATGAAGATGCAAAAGTTCAAGTGCGAGCCTCCTTTTATGTTGTTTTTCCTAACCTGTGATCTGTCCTTTATTTCAGGTGCAGAACAAAGGCGATGCGTTGAGGGGTTAAATTGCCGGTGGTAAAATCAGGTGAGTTAGTGCTGAGGGCGACCCCTCTAAATGTCTTTATAATTCTCCAGTAATGTCTTTTGTCCTTTCCCCATAGGGACCGGGGTGCGGTACCCTGCCAAAGATGCGGCGCCGACCCGAGATGTGGAATGGTTCACCAAGAAAAGCCGGTAAGTAAAATGGCTCACCTTTTGTCTCTTCTTCTCTCCCCTAGGTGCAGAGATGTGATGACCGGTGCTGAGAGCCGCGATGGAGCCGAGCGGCGTCTCGGGAACAGGTGAGTGAAGCGTGGCGCTGCAGCAAGCAACGCGGTGCTTTTAAATGGAAGTCTTCCTTCAGGAATGCTGGCGTGAAGATTCCGGATGCAAGTAAGAAGGTTGAATAAGTTCTTGGTTTTCACCTTTCTCTTCTCTTCTTTCCTTACAGGTGTTCCAGGTTCGAGGCGGGCGTGGCTGGAGTCCAGGTGCAGGAGCAGACATGGTGAGCGTTCAGATGCTGGGATGCAGAACAACGTGAAGCACGTGTGGCTGTCCGGGCGTGGCTTAAATAGCCTTGGAAGAAGTTCCAGGTGAGTATTCTTCCACAGCCCCACCCAAGTAACAAAATAGTTCCTTCAGAAAAATAGTCCCTCCTAAGCCTCATTTGGCTTGGTTCTTCATGCAGCATGGTCCGCATCAGGTGAGTGTGCAGCATGGTCTGCTTCAGGTAAGTGCACCAAACACTTCCCCTTATGAGCCTGGCGCCTTTGGCGCCAGGACTGATGTCCAACATGAGCCTGGTGCCAACGGCGCCAGGACAGAGTCCAAAGAGCCCCTATAAAGGGCTGCTGGGGTTTACGCGGGGGCGTGATGCCTGCTCCCGGGGGTGCTGGGCCTGGCCTGGTGCTCCGGGGGTAGGCATCATGACAGCACTCCCCCCCCCTCCTCCCCCCCCCCCCCCCAAGGCCCCTCCCAAGGTCGTTCCCTCAGGAGGTTTCGGTTTGTTCGGGAAATTCCGATGGAATCTTTTTACTAGCCGAGGTGCATGTACGTGGTCGCTGGGTTCCCAAGATCCTACCCCTTCCAATCAATTAGATAGAAAAGTTTTGATTTTGAGATTTTAGAGTCCAAAATGTTCTTCACCTCGAATTCAGGCTCCCCATCTATCTGGATTGGTTCTGGTGGCTTTATTAATCTGGTTCCTGGTTTCACTGGTTTCAAAAGCGACACATGAAAAACGGGGTGAATCTGCATGTTAGCTGGTAGATCTAGCTTGACTGCCACTGGGTTAATTATAGCTTTGATCGAGTAAGGGCCTAAATACCTTGGATTAAAAGTACGAGGTCCCTTGAGCGATAAGTGTTTGGTAGCCAACCATACTTGATCCCCTATTTGGTATGGAGGCGCCTCCTTTCGATGCAGATCCACATTCTTTTTGTATTTCCCTTTCGCATGTTGTAAGTGTGCAGTAGCATCTTTGAAGGCTTGAGTAATCGTAGAATGCAAATGGTCCACTGCGGGCATTTCGAGGCTCAAAGGTGAGTCCAAGTCTGAAGTACGAGGGTGATGTCCATATAGGGTGTAAAAGGGGCTCTGACCAGTTCCAGAGTGTATCGAGTTATTGTATGCATATTCAGCCACCCATAAAATATCCTTCCAATTACCCTCCGATTGGTGCAACATACATCGTAGATATTGTTCAAGGGTCTGGTTCGTTCTCTCTGTCTGACCATTGGTCTGTGGGTGGTGGCTGGTTGAGAGTCTTACGTCGATTTGTGCCAGTTCACAACACTTTTTCCAAAAATGAGAAATAAACTGGCTTCCCCGATCGGAAATTAGTATGGACGGGAATCCATGCAGACGGATGATATTTTCGAGGAATTCCTTGGCAAGAACAAAAGCTGAAGGTAATCCTTTCAATGGAATAAAATTGGCCATCTTGGAAAATAAATCCACCACAACCAGAATAGTATTGTATCCATTACAAGAGGGCAGGTCCGTGATAAAATCTAGTGACAAGGTGTGCCAAGGTGCTGGTGGAATGTCTAAGGGTTGAAGAAGACCGGTGGGTTTTGTTTTTTGACCTTTGTTTTGGGCGCAAACTCCACAGGACATCACGAAAGATTTAATATCCTTTCGCCAGGACGGCCACCAGAATTGTCGTTTAATTTGTTCCTCTGTTTTGGCAATGCCAGGACGTCCTTCCATCAGAGTATCGTGATGCCGGGAAATAACCAGTTCTTGCAATTCCTTTTCTGGCAAAAATAAACGTCCTTGGAAGTAAGGTAAGCCATTGTTGATTGAAAAGTCAGACCCCCTTTTGATCCAATCCTGCAAGGCTGAAGAGTCCAGGAATAGTTTTACCCATGCTTGAAGGTCTTCAAGGGTTTGTAAAGTCGTTATCCCCAAGATTCTTTGTTCGGGAATTATCGGCACAGGTTCTGAGTTTGTGTCCATTTCTCCCATTCCAATTCGAGATAGCGCGTCCGCTTTGCCATTCTTACAGCCGGGACGGTAAGTGATTACAAAATCGAACTCAGCAAAGAATAAAGCCCATCGGAGCTGTCGTGAAGACTGAGCCTTGGCAGTTTTTAAATATTGTAAATTTCGGTGATCAGTGATCACGGTGATGGTATGCCTGGCGCCAAGAAGATAATGCCGCCAAGCATTAAAGGCGGACTTAATGGCTAATAATTCCTTATCGGTGATTGCATAATTTATCTCCGGCGGTGAGAACTTTCTGGACCAAAATGCTACGGGGTGCAGTTGGTTGGTTGGTTTCGGGGTCTCTCTTGGACAGGACAGCTCCCATGGCTAAGCTGGATGCGTCGGTTTCGACTATATATGGGAGATCAGGACGCGGGTGTTTCAAAATAGGTGCAGACGTAAATTTAGCTTTTAATTCCTGAAAGGCCTGTTCAGCTTCCTCGGTCCATTCAAAACGTTTATTCTTCCGCAAGAGTGCAGTGATGGGTTGCACCACCCATGAGAATTCCGGGATAAACCTGCGATAAACATTGGCAAAACCAAGCATGCTTTGGACACCTTTCACCGAACTAGGTGATGGCCATTTGAGGATGGCATCCACTTTCCGTGAGTCCATTCGGACCCCTTTAGGTGTCAAGATGAATCCAAGAAACTCAACCTCGGTGGTATGGAAAACGCATTTTTCCAGTTTTGGAAACAGTTTGTGCTGGCGCAATTTCTCAAGGACGGCCCTGACATGTTTTCTGTGATCTGATTCCGAAGAGAAGTACACCAGAATGTCATTGATATACACGACAACACAGACATTGATGAGTTCCCGAAGGACATCGTTCATGAAGAATTGGAAGGCAGCAGGTGCGTTGCACAACCCGAAAGGCATCACCTGGTATTCGAATAGTCCATATTTTGTACGGAAGGCCGTTTTCCATTCGTCGCCTTCTTTTACTCGTACCAGATGATAAGCCCCCCGGAGATCTAACTTGGTGTATATGCAAGCGTCCTTCACCTGGTCAAGGAGTTCAGGGATCAAAGGCACAGGGTAACGATTTTTAACAGTTATCTGGTTCAATGCGCGGTAATCGATACAAGTTCTAAGGTCGCCTTCTTTTTTTGGCACGAAGAACAAAGCCGAGGATGCCGGAGACTTTGACGGGTGAATGAAACCATTGGCTGGGTATTGATCTAAATATTGTCTCAAATGCAGATTCTCCGGCTCAGTAAGGGCATAAATCCTGCTACAGGGGGGTTGTGCACCGGGCACCAGATCGATTTGGCAATCGTACGATCTATGAGGAGGTAACGTGTTGGCCTGTTCCTTTTGGAAGACGTCCTGAAAGTCTTGGTATACCGGAGGTAGTTGCATGGAGAAAGAGGTTACTGATGCTAGACTGATCTTCAGATTTTCTGGGTAGCAGGTTCGTGCACACTCCGGAAAGGTTATTCTCTTCGCTCGCCAATCAATTTGAGGATTATGTGTCTCTAACCAAGGGATTCCGAGAATAACCTGAAACTGTGGAGCCTCGATTACATCAAACACAACTGCCTCCCAATGGCCGTCCGGACCTACAAGTGTCATCTCAGCTGTGGAATGTGTTACCGGTCCCGAGGCAATTCCGGTTCCATCAACTGTGGTGATGACATCTTTGCTGGTTTTAGGACGCAAAGGGAGGTTAATCCTGGCGACCAATTCACGATCCACGTAGTTTCCTATAGCCCCACTATCGATGTATGTCTTTATTGCATGCAACCGCTTAGGCTGTTCCGGATCTACGAGGACCATTGGCACAATGAAATGCGAGGTCTGAGAGTTCGTTTTCAAGCTCGGCAAGCGGACCCCTACGCTTGTCAGGCGGGGTCGTTTCCCGATACAGAGGTTTCATGGATTTTATCAGCGGCTCCTACCACCTTCCTGGGCGGCCTTGCCGGGCAATCTCGTAGAAAGTGTCCAGAGGAACCACAATAAAGACATAAGTGCATCTGCCATCTTCTTTCACGTTCCTTTTGAGTTAAAGGTCCTTTAACTCCTCCGATTTGCATTGGCTCAGAGGCTTCAGCCCCTTGAGGTTAGCGTGGGTCTTGACTAACACCCGGGTCTCAAACTTGGACCGATCTGCTTTTCTGTTTTGCAGTCTGTGATCCAATTGGACCACTAAGTCTATATATTCTGAGCATTCTTGGGGCGGATTTACAATTTGGGCCATGACATCTTTAAGTTCTCCGCGTAGACCTCGATAAAATAACGTGATTCTTTTATCCTCTGGCCACCCAGTTTCCACAATTAGTCTATTAAAGGTTGCAATGTAGGAAAGGAGGTCTTGATTGCCCTGTCACAGAGATAGAAGTTCGTCATCTAGAGCCTGCCCCTGGGAGTGACGAGCAAATAACCTTTCCATGCTTGCTTGAAATCCTTGAAAATCACGAAGAATCGGGTCATCTTGAGTTACCAGTAGAACTGACCAATCGGCAGCACTGCCACTGAGATATGACAATACAAAGGCTTCCTTGGTCTGGTCATTAGGGAAGGCCCCAGGTCTGCACAGGAAATGCACACGACACTGATTCATGAATACGGCGAATCGTTTGGGGTCCCCAGCAAAGCGTTCGGGTGGGGCCAGGTAGATTAATCTGCACCGGGTTACTGGAAAGCACAGGAGCGGGGTTCCCTCCGGAACCGGGTAAAGGAGTTTGTCCAGCTTGACCTTGCAAAAGCTGTCTAGCCAGGTCATCAGCTCTTTACTTTGTTACAATCACTTCCCTCCTGAGAGCATTAGTCTCTTGACGAGCGGCGTGTACTTCGGCCCGTAATTCCCCCAGTAGTTGGGCCAACTGGTCAGTCTCAGAAGTTTCCATAGCGCCTGGGTGGGAATTTGTAGGAAGGCTTCGCGTTCTGTAACGCTCACCTGGCTCCCACAGAGGCGCTGGTCTGGTCTGGGTTGCTGTGGCCTCTTCAAGCGTGATGCGCAGAATTCGGACCACCGATTGAACAGGACCCCCAAATCTTGCTCGTCTGGCCCATAGGAATATCCTTCTGCAGATGAGAAAGGGGATTAACTGTCTGCTGAATAGTGTGCTTGCTCCACCCTTTCCCCCTTCGTTCTTCTCTGACTTCCTCCAAAACCCCCAGTTTAAGCTCACCTTATGGTTTGGAAGGATGAACTCTCCATCCTGCTTCTGGTGCAGGGGCGCGCGTTCGTCCAGTTACTTCACTGGTTTTCAGGATGGCGCTGGCAAATCCCCTTGACTTTTCTGAGCGATACGCCGTAAGTATGAAGATGCAAAAGTTCAAGTGTGAGCCTCCTTTTATGTTGTTTTTCCTAACCTGTGATCTGTCCTTTATTTCAGGTGCAGAACAAAGGCGATGCGTTGAGGGGTTAAATTGCCGGTGGTAAAATCAGGTGAGTTAGTGCTGAGGGCGACCCCTCTAAATGTCTTTATAATTCTCCAGTAATGTCTTTTGTCATTTCCCCATAGGTGGCGGGGTGCGGTACCCTGCCAAAGATGCGGCGCCGACCCGAGATGTGGAATGGTTCACCAAGAAAAGCCCGTAAGTAAAATGGCTGAAAATTCGGCTTTCCTCTTGTGTTCCCTTGCTCACCTTTTGTCTCTTCTTCTCTCCCCTAGGTGCAGAGATGTGGCGACCGGTGCTGAGAGCCGCGATGGAGCCAGGCGGCGTCTCGGGAACAGGTGAGTGAAGCGCGGCGCTGCAGCAAGCAACGCGGTGCTTTTAAATGGAAGTCTTCCTTCAGGAATGCTGGCGTGAAGATTCCGGATGCAGGTAAGAAGGTTGAATAAGTTCTTGGTTTTCACCTTTCTCTTCTCTCCTTACAGGTGTTCCAGGTTCGAGGCGGGCATGGCTGGAGTCCAGGTGCAGGAGCAGAAACGGTGAGCGTTCAGCTGCTGGGATGCAGAACAACGCAAATCACGTGTGGCTGTCCGGGCGTGGCTTAAATAGCCTTGGAAGAAGTGCCAGGTGAGTATTCTTCCACAGCCCCACCCAAGTAACAAAATAGTTCCTTCAGAAAAATAGTCCCTTCTAAGCCTCATTTGGCTTGGTTCTTCATGCAGCATGGTCTGCTTCAGGTAAGTGCACCAAACACTTCCCCTTATGAGCCTGGCGCCTATGGCGCCAGGACAGAGTCCAAAGAGCCCCTATAAAGGGCCGCTGGGCTTTTACCCGGGGGCGTGATGCCTGCTCCCGGGGGTGCTGGGCCTGGCCTGGTGCTCCGGGGGTAGGCATCATGACACATTGGTCGTTTGATTGGAAAAAGAGATTTCGAATCTACATTAGTTTGTTCATGCAGAAACTTCAAAAGGGTTTTAGATGATTGCGCTGAAGTGGCTATCCTCTTTCACAGAACACCTTTTTCTTGGTTTCTATAATTGATTTTTTTATATTTTGATCTCAGACATTTCAGTCTTATGCAATTAAGATTGGTTGGGGGTTCGCCTCCATTTGCGCTCTACCCTAACAAGCTCAGATGTATTTGCTTCCAGCTCCGTATTAACAATGTGTACCGTAGATGTTTTTGTTTTAATGATTTTGCTTTTCGGAATGGTCCATTTCATTTATCGGGCTGACATGTCTGGGCAATCAAACCATGAGGAACCTGAGACCATGTTCTCGAATAGTGGGTTCAGGTTATTAGCTGTTAATTTAGGTTTGTCACGATAGAAAATAATGTTTTGGTCATTAGAAAAGTGTCTAGTTATAGCAGGCACTGGAGTGGATAAGCAGAGAATGGCATTGCACGCCCATTGCTCTCATCCAACCTGAGTCCTGATCCTGCAGATTTCTATTTAAGGAAAAAATCCAATCCTAAGAGGACCCTTTTATGTAAGATTTCAATATGAGGGAATCTGCAAGTTTTCAATATGAGGGAATCTGCAATCTAACAATTCTTGTCTACGTGGATGAGCTGTATGTAGAATCTTCTGTGTCATAAAAATCCAGGTTAAAATACCCCAGAGAAATGAGCAGGGTTTTCATTTTGGATTGGGAGAATATTGACCAGTGATGTCTCTAAACAGTGAGTCATGTGTGTGGTTGATATTTTTAGTTTTTTGTTTATTTATTTGTGTGGCGCACCCAACCTGGGGGTAACTGGGCGCCTTGCACGTCAAAGGTTACAAGAAAACTTTAAGCATGTTTACAGAGGTCGACAGATGAACTATAGTAAATGATTACTTACAAGAAAACTTTAGGCTTGGTTACAATAGTTTACAGAAAGTAAAAATGAGAGTGAGGAGGTAAGGTGGTAAGGTTCTATCTGCTAGGTCTATGAGTATGTAGACATGTGTACACGTTTCAGGAATACTTAGGGCTTAGTTGCAATGAAAAACAATAGGAATATAATACATTGGAAAAAAAGTCAGTATACAGATACAAATACAGGAGGATATTTACATGTGTACCAGAGGTGCAAATTACTAATGGTCAGTCTGGGGCTAGTTAAAGGCAGTGGGAGTAGTCCGAGTCTAGATAGTTAGGTACTAGGCCTGATCCTTGGTGTCATTATTCACAAGCCATTTTATGGTGTTACGTCTAAACATGTAAAATGGTTGCTCAGCTCTCAATGCAGGAGGTAATGAGTTCCATGCTTGGGCTGCCATAACAGGGAAACTTATTCCACCTGCCTTTTTTAATTTGAATCTGGGCATGATTAGACGTGCAGAGTTGATGGATCTAGTAGGGCGTGTAGAGCATTGTCTGGCGATTCTCTCAGTTAGGTAGATGGGTGCTGAGAGGTTGAGGCACTGGTGTGTAATGGCTAGGGTTTTTAGCATGATTTTGTCTTTGGTAGAGAGCCATTTGATTTGCTTTCTATGATGTGAAGTGTTTTCATGCTTTGGTATGCCGATATAGAATAATTGCATCTACACTCCAAATACAATTTGAGATAGCGAGATACATTTAAAAAAAAAAATCTTTACTGTGCTTCTTGGCACATTCCTAGCCTGCATTCTTTCAACTATGGAACTAATCTATAGTGCGGTTGTGTTAATACTTTCTATGCTGATCCACCCCTCACTTCCCCCCCGAGGAGTACAAATACTGTTGACGGGCCTCTGCACATTTTATTAATTTTCTATTAAAAGCAGCCAGAGTATCCCTTTTTTAAAGAGCCCCATACAACCAGGGACATCCTTCGGTTCCTCTAAGGGGGCCAGCCCCTCTGTAGAAGACAAATGCTCTAGGTCATGGCCGGAAAGAAGACATAAGGTATTCACTTGACTGCACAGTCAATTTCCCCTCTAATGCATAGAGTATGGTGTAGAATATCACTACTGGCACCATGGCACAAGAGAAAGCACCGAGGGGTGGTGGGCGTGGAGCACATACCCATCACATTACAAGGAAATCATTTAAAGCAATCATGTTTTTGTTTAGGCTATTGGGTGGTGCTGAAAGAGCTGCCTATAAGCAAAAACTATTGTCGTACGAAGTGAAGTTAGGAAAGAGGTATAAGGGGGAAGGGGCACAGAGCTGGAGGGCATTGTTTAGTTATTTACTCACCCATTGACAGCCCATAGCCTTGATAATCCCTGTGGCCATTCACACATAAACCTGTGCATCTCTTTGAGCTAGCTCCATCAAGCAGTAACATAAAACTTTGTTCTGTGACAACTGCCAGTGTTATTTCAAATCTCGCATTGGTGCAATCTTTTGTATTAATCTAATGGCTAAAGGTTTTCAATATTGTATCTATGCATTTTCAGACTACAACCCCAGTAATCCAAGCATGTGGGTAGTGCGCTGAGGTGATTTAAGGCGGTTTGGCCTCCAACCCATCCTTTTCAGAGAGTTAATGGCTTGATTGAAGCTGTACATATGCTATGGGTGTAATCAAAATTTCTTAACCAACTGCATCTTCGCCACTTGATGTATAAATAAGTATGGTTGTCTTTGCATCTGAATTCCTGTAAAAAAAAAAAAATGTAAAAAAAGAACTAGCAAAGCCAACTGCTTTGGCTTGTGTACTGGCATTTTCCAAGAACTTATATGCCCAGATACTCGCACTATTTTCCAGCTATCGCCATTATAGGGCCAGGTAATACAATAGTGGCAATGCATGGCCAATGCATACACAAAGCCAAAACTGTTGCTTTATGAGGCAAATCAACGGATCATCAAAAAAGCCACGATTTTGTTTCCAGGAAAGATAACATTGATGTTGGGGCAGTGGGGCAATCCCTTTCCAGTAAGAGCCACTGCCTACATCATATCTAATAACACTGTAATCTACAAAACACTTTGAAATTATTTGAAAAAAAACATACGCAGGCAGGCTCGTCTGTAACTTTCCTTTGGGTTTGGCTGTCAAATGGCTGGTGTATGTTGTAAAAACGTTCACTTACTGGCCTGTGCAATCCCTCCTCAAAAGGGCACACCGACTGTAAATCAACCGTTTTACTAGACATGTAGACGCTGGCCCGACATCACCCAAATAGAAATGTCAGGGTCAGAGGTTTTGAGCTGTCAGTTGGAGCCTGGGACTTGTGGCACGGGAACTCGAGCTTAAGACTTCTGAAAAGTTTACAATGACATTAACTTCAGTCCAGAGAAAGGTACTGCTCCGAGACATTTAAGGAGTGTAGCACTTGCTAAGCAGATGGAGGCAGCCAACGCTCTCATCACCCATCTACAATCTTAAAAGTATCATACCAAAATAAATAAGGACGTCAGTGTTTAATGCCAGATTCTTGCCATTTATAACTGCAATAATAATAGGCACTATTATTACCCGATGTGTTGGTACTCAAGTTAACAATCACTGAAGGATGAAGGGCTGAGTCGGCGCTGCAGGGATTCGAATCTTGCTCTGCAGCCTGAAAGCGGATGTTTGGTTCAAGAGCAAATCATGGTATGCTTTGCTCACCAAGTCCCTAGGTAGTCTTTAAAAATTAACGTCAATATTCTGGAACCATCCATGTGCTCTCACAGCCATTACATCCTTCAGCATGAATTTGGATTTATCAGATGAAGCTCCTGTGATTACCCCTGTTGTTACAATCCACTCTTGCGCCCTCAGTCAGGACAGTGCTTCATTCTGCTGCCAGGTTGGTGGCAAGCCCAGGACATTTTACAAGATTTACACCTGTTCTGTCAAACAGCTGCACTAGTTCCCACTCGCAGTCAGGGTCGGCTTCAAAGTCAGGCATCTGGCACACCATGCTACCCAGGTTTAAACGCCTTGTTATTTAGCAAAGCAGCTCATTATTTTAGGTGGACTAAGGGGATTCAGAGGTTCGGACCGTTTCTAGCTTGAGGATCCAAAGTGGATTCTGTATTGGAATATTGTTTTTGTTCTAGAATTTCGGATGATTTAGTATTGTGTACATTTCCCAAAAAAAGAAAAAGTGGTTTGTAGCTAGGATCTCATTGGGAACTCAATTAATTACATTTGCACATTAGAAGAAAAACAAAACAATGCCTACTTTTTCCCCTGCTGGTCTCATTTTTGACATGAAAGGCTTTCAACTATCGCCTAAGTTTACAACAAGTTGCTAAATTGGGAATAGCATGAAACAATGTAAAAGCTTAATGAATTGTCCGAATTGTGTATCATACCTGAGCGAATGAATAAAACATTTACATCTTGAATTCCCTGCAAGCAGAGGGTACACATGTAGCCCTCGTAAAGGATAGATTTCCATGCTCCTTCAACCGTGTGACTAGGTAGACAACCCAAGATACAAGTCAGAAAAAGACTCCTACGTTCAGAACTATGAAAGTCTGGGAAATTGGGTTGAATTCTTGGGGCAGGGCAGTTATCACAGCTCCTGCTAAAGTGTGTTTGTCTTTACAGAAATATCCTCACTGAACGCGCTCTAGTGCACTTTTCGGTCTTTGAACTTTATGCGCCTTAAAAAACAACAATATATTTCCTTTAGTTATTCTCTTTAAACACTCCATTTACAAAGTACATTGTAATCTGAAAGTTTTGACAACAATTAGAGTTTAATGGAGACTACGGCAGCATTCAAAGGGGACTCCTCCCCTCTGATTCACAGAAGCAGCACTTTCTAAACGCAAAAGTGATTTTTGAAACACTACCATCCCTCTTAATTTCAAGGCATCTCTTGACTGCTTCAAAAGGCGAATGCACGTTGCTGTTCATATTATACAGAATAAGGCACTGCAATCAAGAACATTTTTTGTTTCAAATCTTTGAATGATCCTCTGATAAATGTGCACCTCACCAATACTAATGAACCCTAATGTTGAGAACAGATTCCAGTCTGGATAATGTTTGCTTTAGTCTAAACGTTAAATCACCCATGAAAAATGAAGTAGGGAAAACAAACAGTAGGAGGGGAATAGGGAGAAGAGGCTATGTGAGTTATGTGGAAGTAGCACTTGTTGGTCTTTTAAAAGATGGCATAATTGCTGTTAGAAAGGGAAACTGATGTAGACATTAGAAGGTACTGCCAGGGCAATCTGGGGGATGGTGGCCACTGCCCCCCACCAACCTGTCCAACAGCTATCAAACGGGCCTTTGCAAGCCTTGCCCAGGTGGACATACAGGTTTGAGCTGGGTGTCTGCTCCTCTGCTTCACCAAACACGTGTGTTGCCAGTCTGCGCTCCTAGCTCCTACCATCGGTGCTCATTCCAAAGCTCCACAGATTCACCACCTCCAAGCCCATAGAATGAGAGAGAGAGAAATTCTGGTAGGTCAATCTGTCCAGAGATGGAGAGCAGGCACTCCCCCTCCCTTTTCCTCCCCGAATCCCAATCTCGGAGTTGCTGAGCACAGAGACTCAACAAATCTTGTGGAAAGGGGTGGCTCAGATGCCTCCAGATGACAAGCAGGAACTTCATCGGCTAGTGTTCCTCCATACGTTGGAAACATGAGCTCATGGCATGAGCCCAGCCTTGCCCACAAGTGTAGATTACCATTATATTAACATTTGAACTTGCAGCTGGTTTAGTCTCAGGACTTTAGATATGTTGGTCCAACAATTGGCTGACAGTAAGTAGCGAACACTGGCACTTGCCAATCAGCATGGGTCAGGGATAGAAGGAGGTAAGAGGAGTAACAAGTGCAAAGACTGAGAAGGTGGCCATTGCTAAAATCAGGTCTTTATGGGTTCATCTGAATACAATTTGCTTGCCGTCACCTGCTGGTCTTAGTGGCATTTCCTTTCCCAGAGTGTCAGTAGTAGGCCAACCTGGTCTTTGTAGTTCTAAAACCCATCAGAGAAACGGTTGAGGGCCTGGCAGGGGAGGGAGGAGCAAGGTTGGATTCACAGAACTAAGGCTCGCAGCCCCTCAATGAGTGAAAAGCAACTGGGAACTCCAATGTAGGGTCATGCAACTGTGGCCCAGGGATCCACATTTGGGAAAGCAGTACAGGCACCTGCTGGATTCTTACACTTCAGAGACAATCGTCCAACTACACTACCCCTTTAACTCCCATTTGCAATCCGACATTGATTGAGTTCACATTTCCACTTTCCTCACAAGACCCTCTGGTATCCAGTGATCAAGTCGCCTGGGAAAAGTAATACCCCAAATGAGCTTTCTCACGAAAATCAAGCACTTTCCCCAAATTTTATAGGACTGGAGATAGAATAGTAAATAATACCCGTCGTAGACTATGTGGGGGAAGGCGTTTAGGGGTGTAGGGACGAAAATCACCTGCCTGACGACCGTTTCCCAGGAGACATTTTCACATAGAACCGTACCTCTTTTACACTAGAAATAAAATCTGCAAACACTACCACAATACAGATCCTTCAAGTAGCAACACCTCCAACATGCTCCTCTTTCCCAGGCAACACCTCTAACTTCGCTAGGTATCCGTTTTTAGTTGTTTCATTCGTCATATCGGCCTTCGCTTTCATAACTTCTGTTAAATGCTGTTGTCCGCTTCACTCTTCTTTCACAAAATCCACAGTCATGTCCTATCTTTCCAAAACATCTTTATACGAGCTCTGTTGCTGCCGGAATTGGAAAACACGATTTTGATGCGACATTTGCTTCACGTTACTTTGGCCTCTCCTGCATACATGCCAGTGCCGAGAGCATTGTTTTCTGCTGCCACTTGCAGATATCCTTTACTCTCTCTGTCCTGTGATTTGGTCCCAAAGTAATATTAAAGGGGTCATTGAACCACTTGTAACAGACAACGGCGCCTTCTCGGTGTGAAGGACCAGACAACGGCGCCTTCTCGGTGTGAAGGACTCAATCACTTTTAAGTCGGCTAACAGTTCGTACAAGGAAGGTTTAGCATCAGCTTATAGTCTTCTTGCCTTTCGATCAAAAACAAATAGGACTATATATTTCAAGTGCTGCAAATTAATGATGGCTTAAAAGAACACAAAGAGGCTAGTGGAGGCAATCTAAGATCGCCCGCATCACAATTATTTCGATGTGTTGAACAAAAACCTGTATGAAGAGACTCGTGGCTTTGTTGCACATGAAGACCGACAGGACCCTGTACAATGCAGCCAGACCACAGTTAGTGAAGCTTTTTCCACAAAGGAAAACAAACAGATAAAGCTCAGACACATACTAACAATCATCCGAGGATCTGGTATTGCAACAAAGTCACCAAACCTGGGAACTTTCAGGATCGTGGTTTCAATCCGAGGGACAGATTGAAAGTTCACAGGGTCAGCAGAAAAAGGTAAAATTGGTATGTTTCGCTATTCTTTGCGGTACATTGCTATAGTTTGTAGTGCAGGTCACTATTTTTGGTGAGCGTTATAAAGACTGTCCCTGATCAAGCCAGAACTTTCCCTTTTATTTCTATGAAATCACTCTAGAAATATCTGAGACAGGCAGACTGAAAAGGGTGGGATTCTGGCTCCTCTTTCATGAGCTGCCCATCCAAAACAGAAAACATCTCAACGCATCACAGGTAATGAAAAGCATTATCATGCATTTTTTTAATTGTGTTCTGGTTATCAAGTAACTTCACACATGCATTTCTCATCAGAAAGCACAATTCGATAACATGTTACCTAACAATTAGCTAACAAACGCATCATCAAGAATGCTTGTGAAGTTCGGAGAATAAAAGAGAATGGTCAAATAAGAAGCTACTACACAGATTTTGGAACCCTTAGCAAATAGAAGGGACAAGTGTTGGCAAAAGCTTTCAAACGTATCCACATATCAGCCCTGACAATCTCATTGGACACTCTTATGATTCATGCCATTGCTGCAAAATGGGTCTTATGACAAAATTGTCGAAGAAACCAATCTTCTGCCAATGGCAATATCAAGGCAGAAAAGCTTAACCACAATTGTGCGTGAGCAATAAAAGGAGAAGGACAGGTGTATAAGACTTACATTTAACCAAATGTGTAATTTACACCTAGACATAACTTTCATGTAAAATTGGTCCAATTATAGCGTTTCCAAGGTTTCTATCCTGAAAAAGGGGTCTGCACAAAAATAAGCAATAGGACATTAGTGCATTATACAGAAATATTTCTGACCGTCTGGGGTTGAGATTGTTTCTCCTCAATCATCTGACAGTCTCTTCCACTTAAGAAAGTAGTGCACAACTCGGTCCCTCAAGCCTACAAACTGATTTGGTGTTCTGGATAAGCATGGTGTACTCAAATGATTTCTCCCACTATGGATCATCTCCCTCCTCCTCCCTTCACTCTTTGCACCTCCCCCTCTCCACCTGGTTGTTTCAATGCCTCCTCCAATATTTCCTCCACTCCTCTTTCCCACCTCCTCTTCTACTCCCTCCTCTGGTCTTCTCTCCACCTCAGCTCCTGTTTCACCCTCCTGCACTCCACTTCACTTTCTTCCTCCTCCAAACTCCCCTCTACCTTTATGCCCCTTTCTCCCTAGGCCGGTTTGTTCTCCTCCCTCTTACTCCTCTGCATCATACTGCCATGCTTCGAACACCTCTCCTCTCATACTCCTAGCTCCCACTGTGTGTGTCATGCATAGCCCCATTTATATTCAGAGGGACCTAGAACGGTGTTGATCAAGAGTACCAGTGTGTCTGGCTGTAACGCTCACCTGGTATCCACGGGGACGTCACTCAGCCTGTTCTGACCTCTTACAACCGCGAACCCTTCCCTGAAGGCTATTCGACTGGAGACTGGGCCTGAAACACAGGATTGGTAGAGTTTAACTCCCTATGGTCTCGGTGCGCTCGAACCCCTTATTCCCTGGGGTCCAACCATTCCCTTTGATCCACAGCTCACCTTGTTTTCTTGGATAGTGTGCTCTCCGTCCTGCTTTCAGCGCAGGGGCGCGTTGATTTATGCGGGCTCGTTGCTGCCTAGTTACTTCACTGGCAAGAGTCCGACAGGTAAGTATAATGAGTCTTTTGACTCTCTAACTTCGTTCCTTTCCTTCCTTAGATGATGGCCGGCGTCCGGGGATGACGGCGTGCTGCTGAGATGAGTAGCGCTGAAAGGTGAGTGAGAGTGCGATGCGCAATGCACCCCTTTCATATTTGCATTGAACTGAGTTCTCTTTCTGTGTCTTTTAGGTGCCGCAACCTTTTCAGCGTGGATGCCGGTTATGAAGCACAAATGCGGTGGGTACGTGCGGTATGCGGTGCCTCTAGATGTTTCCACGCTAACCTGTAGTGTCTTTTCCCTCTTGCAGATGGATGAGAAGTTCCGGAGACAGAGTTTCCCCCAGAGCGGCTGGGATTCAGGTAAGCGTTTGAAGCTCATACAGTATTTAAAAATAAGCGAAGATTTGCAGAATGCTTACTAATGCCTTTTTTCTGTTCTTTTCCCTAGGAAGCGGCGTGCCGGGATGGGAATGACACCGCCGAAAATGCCCGCAGAACAGAAGGAACGATGAATGATGGGCAGAAGCGCTGCAAGGTAAGGCTGTTCCTAACAGTGTTCTTCAAGGAGCTGAGCGCAGAAGAAAGATGCAGGCCTACTGGAGACCGATCCGAACACGGTGAGTGTCACGCTGCAGGTGCAGAAAACGCAAAGCATGCTTCTCAGCCTGGGTGTGGCTTAAATAGTCTCTGGATATCCCAGGTGTCTCTGGGCTGAACCACATCCAAAAGACTAGACCGCATATGCAGTTCTGGGAACCGAAATATGCGGGGGCATCCATATTGTTCCCATCAATGTACTACAAGTCCAATCCCCAATGTTATCCTATGGGAGTGAGTGAGTCTGGTGCCACACGCGCCAAGTCTGACTCCAAGTGGGTCTTTGGAGGGATGGAGAGGCCCTTGAGGGCCATGTAGGTGATCGTGGCCTGGCTCCAGCCTGACATCTTGGAGGGCTGGGGACATGAGGGGCAGGAATCGGGACACTGGCTGTGTATGATGTGTGTGCCAACAATACTCGGCCACTGACCCACTTCACAGCTCTACAGGCAGACATATCAAAATGGCCAACTGCCACCTTTGTTTCACTCGTGGTCCCACAAACTACCAGACCTTTGTCTTGTTAATTGGCAGATGTCTTTCTTACCTAGCGTTTGTTCTGCTACGGTGATGAGTTTGAAGCCTGCTCTTATGTGGATGAGGGGGTTTAACAGCATTAAAGCAGGCCTCTCAAATTCTTAGAAATCCCACTAGACCTGCAGGGCCAGTTCCCTAGTTTACATACTCAACCTAAGCGAAATGCACTCGCCCCATAGTGATGGGTGACAAAATATTTACCAGTGCTTTCTGTAAAATGGTTTATGTCACCATAAGCACACTTCATATTTGGTGCAATGCGGCCACCCAAAGACCAGCGCTGCACAGTGAAACTTACTTGCCATTTTATTTGCCATTTATAGTAAATGCCAAATAAAAGTTTCAAACATCCCCATACCCACCAGCAAGTTCAAGTACCATACAAATGATACTCTACCTTCATAAAATCTCCTCAGCAATGCGAGTGGGCTAATAGATTTTGAAGCCCCTGTAGAGTGTGAAAAACATATGGGGCTATGGGTGGACTGGGGAACCTGTGGCATCCTCCCCAGGTACCTCCTCCGAGGCCTGCATCACGTCGGGGGCGCACACCAGTCACCAATATGACCGCAGGATCAACCACCTGCCTCAAAGACAGAATGTAAAGTCGTGTGTATTCTCACAAAACCTTTTGTGGGCATGCATAGATCTCGCATAAGGTTTACTCATCAGAAATGTGAAAGCTAGATTTTAGAGGGACAGCAGGCAGGGAATATGCAAAACGCTGGAGAATACGACTAGGGCGGTTGCACTCTATCGTTGTGGTTCCAATAACTAATATATTATCTATAGTAATACAATGTGTTCACTTACTTAAATTAGACAGTTTGACATGCCACCAAATGTATGCTTTTACAAAAAATAAATATATTTTTCTTTTCCATATAAAACAAAGCCTATGCAATCATGTGAGAAGTCTAATCTCTCATCCATTTAGTGCAATTTACTTCACTAGCCATCTCGTGGTGGTGCCAAGTAATTGCCAATCCATGTGCATACGCTGTGCTGGCTGGAGAGAATGGTGCACAAGCAACGATGTGGCATATCCGTGGGGGAAGACACTAGGACCCCACCCTAGACTTTCCTCTATTGGGTGTTTCCTTCCCTCTATGGAGCCTCTCCTATCTCTGATCTTTTTCTCCTTTCTTCAATCCCCTCGCTCTCACTCGTATCCTTTCTCACCCTGACCCCTTCTACCTTGGGCAAAATGGAATGGTAAAGCAGCATTAAGGTCTCTATTGAAATATTTCTGGCTTGTCGGGGGAGGAAATGGGGTGCATGTCATAACAATGATGCAGCCATAATTGATTAGGGGGACAAGCCCTGACCAATGTATGCGGCTGGCCAATCAGAAGTGCGCCCAGTACACATCTAGCGACCTATCCGTCTTAAAAGCTACCTTTCTCGCTCCCTTCCCCTACTTTTGTTATCCAACTTGCCGCTCTTCTTATGGCCTTCTCACCTTCCTTAGCTCCATTTTTTCACTCTTTGACTAACTCTGTATGCTTCACCAGTGCATCTCCAGTGCTGGGCAGGTTTCCTGTGAGCTACATCTGTGCAGCCAATGCTGTGCTAATGTACTGTATTGCATTGTAAAGTGGTTTTGTGCAGGGCCCTTCTGTTACTTTGGCAGCCTTGCTGCAGGGTTCCAAACTGAGGAGAGCTGGGAGCTATTTACCTCCTGCTTGTAGGTTGGAAGAGCCTGGTTATCTTGACAGCATAGCTTTCCAGGCCAACTGGTGCCGAACACACCAACTCTGTGCATTTAGACAATCTATAAATATACATTAGGACACATCTATATGAAATTTAAAGCATAAGAGGTCATAAATAATAGACAGAATGATACCTTTGCATTTTATGTGGAAGTTAGATTTGCAGATTGCCGTGTACTAGCTCATCGTTCCCTAGTGATAGCTCCTGGTCACTGGTTAGTGCTGGATATCCAGGAGCTGCTTTTAGCTCCTGCTTATCCAACCTTAATTTCGAGTCCTGTTGCTGCAATGTTGGTCTGCAAGAAGAGAGGGAGTGGGGTTTGTTAATAGGATAGAGGGAAAGGCAAATGCAAACCCTGGAGTGTTGATGCAAACAGTTTGGAAGTAACCTCAGCGTTGGCCTGATTCTACATTGGCAAAAAAAAACTTGGTTGTGGGAATCGTAAGGGAAAGCTAAAGTGGAGTGGGATGAAGATAATCGGTTAGAGAAGGCAAATGGTAACACAGGAGGGGATCTTTGGCTTCAAGATTGTTGAACCAGTCTTGTTGGAGTAAATGGTTTTCCTCTCCATTGACAATTATTATTCATGTAGTTTATTTTGATAAATGTGGGAAGACTGGTCCACATAAATTTGATCTACTGTACTCTTCAGTTTGGCTGAAGTGTTAAGTACTGGCCTGTTGCATGTTCATGAAATCATCTGTCCAAGTCCATGTACTGACCTGAAAAAAATCGTAAACACTTAAGAGTACTATACATGCTCTAAAAATATTTTCAACTTTCGACTGAATTTTGATTAATCAGAGGTGTCCGCTGATACCTTTTTAATTTCAATGACCACGGGGTTTCTAATAGTTTACAAGACTATTGTCAAAAAAATACTGCAGCATAATTTTTAACCAGATACTACAAAGTCGATGGATAGATGTGAACATACTCTGTGCATCTGCACAACCAAAGAGAACAATAGCACTAGACTATGAAGGTACTCTGTACTCACATACGACAGGGCTCCAAGTACTCTTGACAGGTGCTTTATTCAATTGAGAGCATACGCGTTACATGGCTCCTGCCTGCCCTCACCTTGATCCACTGCATCCTCTCACCCGTTCTTATTCTAACCAGAACCCTGCTTGGAATTCTTTTCTAAACGTCCAGGCAAACATGGGACACTACACTACTTAGGGCAAAGCACACTAAGGTCAATACACGATGGAGAGCAAAACTGAGAAAGCAAATGAAATCATAAGAGGAAATGGAATGGGAATGGAAAAACCTACGACAGACTTCAACCAACGGATTTCCATTTCTCTACCCTACAACAGGATCTGTGTGATAACTGCATCGCCGCAGATGTCGACTAAGAAAATGCTGACTTCCATTACGGTGAGGCATCACATAGATCACTTCTTCCCCGCATCCCACTACCCTCTTTACCCCCTACCCACATACGTTTTCGGCTGCCCACTTCCGTGTGTGTCGCCGACTCCCCTCTATCCATAACATGGGACAGAGCTGGCAGTGCATGGTCATTTTTATTTATTTGTTTTACTTTGAACTTTCTTGTCCCTCGCTTTCCATGTAATGGAAGCGGGGGTTACCCCCGCAATCCCAGACTCCCATTACACTGATCAAGAGGAAAGGGGGACACCCCCGCTCCCCTTGGTCGCTGTACAATACTGCACATTTGCACCATACCAAATTTTGTCCGAATTTTGGTACAGCACAAAGGTGCAGTATTAGATATGCCGGAATTATGTTGCGACATTTTGGTATCATACCCTACAACACACTAGTAGCTGGACGGCCTACATTTTTATCAAAACAGAATTATAAATCTAATAAGTGAATAGTGAATTTGGACTTCATATTGTTTTGTAAGTTTTAGCATGTTTAAGTCAAAAGAATACCCTGGGGCTTTCGTATACATCCTTACCTGACCATGTGCCATGAACAAGAAAGGTTTTATTGATCAAATTACACATTATTTTTTATAAGAGCTCTTTAGAACCGTTAATTTGACCTATGCAACTGCTACAGAAGGTTTAAAAAATAATAATCAGAAGAGAGAGGGAAGGAAATCCAAGACGACTGTTGAACATCCCTTCACTGATACTGAAGGTTTGGACAAGATCACTAATGGTTATAAAAAGAAATTACAAACGAGAAACAGATACACATTTCAAGAAGACGCTTATAAGATTACAAAAAATTAGACACTGTTTGTGGCTGTAGAACTTTAATCAAGAACAACAAAGAAATGATTACAAACAACAAACTGGTTAAACAGATTGTACTACAGCAGATCTTTCTCTTCAGAGAATGAGAGTCAGAGAGGAAGCACACATACTCACAGTGAGGATAATGACGATGTAAGATTAACATCTTTTCTGTTAGGCTTCTTGAAAGACTTGCCCAAGAAAACCACAGCATGGAAATAGGGTCTCTATTCCATTAAGCAGCACACCCAAATATAGGGATACTCTGCTCTCGTCTGCTCCCTCTGACCCCTTCACCCCGCGATCGACCCAATAAATATGAATCCCTCTGCTTTAATGAAACTGGGGTTTCTGAGTTCTGATTAACCCTTTACTGTTCTTAAACGAGTGGTGATAATGCACATTTCGTGTAAAAGTGATTCTGTGGCAAGTTGTATTAACTGGGACATTGGCAACGCCATGTGAGCTACTCTGGTGTGGAACCGTTTGTGCAACCTTCCTGTATCGAGCAGAGATGCATTGTTTTCAGAGTATCAAGACATTGCAGCTTTGCAAACTTGTTTTATGGGTTTATCTGTGCCAGGACGATCTCCTCTGGGATCTCTGTGTGGTACGTGCTGTCAAGTAGTTCCCTCAGTCATGACAAAGGTTTTTGCTGTGCATCGATCTTGGACCTGAAGTAAGTTTAGTGCTGCCATTGCTGATGAAATCACACAGACTAATTACTTACGTAACGTACACATGCAGGCAATACAAATCTTACCCTGGCCCCATCATTCACCTAATATATGACTGCCACTATCTATTCTTGAAGCATGTTTGGGCCAGTATCCTGGAAATCCTAGAGATTCACATCCACTCCCCAAATCCATTGTTATTTTTTTTCAGTGTGCATCCCTCATATCAAAGACTAAGACACTGTTCAGCTTATCAAACAAAATAATCACAACAAATAGAAACACTGCAGACACACATCATTCTATGACAAGACAGGAGGCTCACATTATGCTTTAGTTTCTTTATTACTGCCATGATAGCTTTTCAACTTATAACTTTTAAAAATGTAACATTTGTGCCTTTTTCCTCCATACATGAAAAAACTGCAAATTTGTGGTTTAAAAGTCCCACACAAAATATTTTTCTTTTGAGTCCAACATAAACTAAGACTCCCACGATCCTAAGGGGTCTGGTAGTCCTGACCTCTCAGCTCGCAGGTTAGCCTATAAGAACCCCCAACTCCAGGTCCTTTCCTCTTTCGTTTTGCTGCCTAAGAGATAATTACCACAGATTCTTCTAATATAGCTGTAAGCGCCTAAATTGATAATATTTATAAGAAACTGAGAAATATTTGTGGCGCACATACGGAGCACGAGTATATATTGAACAATTGAGCAAGTACCAACAATATTTAGTTGTACTCACTCGTCGGAGGAGACACGCGTGTCTAGGCCGCGTAGTCCATCGTGGTTCACAGGTGAGTAAACTATACAATTCGAATTAGTGAGGAGGCGGGGCCAGTGCCGCGAGCGAACGTGCCGGCCTCAGGCAACCAGCACCGCTCCTCTACGCGATACGGCCGTGCTGGCAAACCCAGCGAGCAGCATGACCCAGGGGAGCGGGAGGACCTGAATCTCCCATCATCCCCTTAAGTTCTCTCACGCTCGCAATTATCATTGCGATTGCGGAGCGAAGAGAGAGAACAGCCTCACAGTACCACGTATCAAAAAAATAAAAAAATTAAAAAAGTGGATTCTTTTATTAAAAAGGAAGGCTTACAAGAGGATCTTTCCATAAAGAACAACAACTAGAACATGTAGCCTGCTTTACAGCCAAAAAGACAGGTGCCTAAGCTGCCCAACCCCCTCTGCTGACAGCCCAGAAGTTGACCCTGCGAACAGCAGGAGATGGCACAATGTAAGTAAGAGCCCCGGTGTAACACCTTCCACCTCACCAGAGTGGTCAGAGGAAGAGTGGGAAGAGGGTCCTTATCAACAGGACACAGACCTCTCCCAGAGTTTAAAACTGGTACTGGGAGACTTGCTTACAAAAGCAGTCTCATAAGGAGTCCAGCCTATTACGCAGAGACTGGAAGTTTTAGAGGCTATAATACCAGAGCAGCAAACACAGCTTGCCAGGAAAAGAAGGGCAGAAAGTCCCGAAGGAGGACTGTCAGCCAGACTCCTTGTCTTTAATAGAATGAAGACTTCCTGAGCTGTAAGCAATCTTTATTATGCCGGATGGTGGGCAGCAATTTGTCAATGCAAGAGATTCCAGAAATCTTTAACGATCATTCCTTCCCCTTTGAAGCAGAAACCTGCTTAAAGTCCCCCTTGTAATCCTACTTTCCCCCTCTAGCTCACATCCACACTAATACCACTGCTTTGCCTCCTACTTCAACCTAACCCACCTTCCCTCATCATCACATCAATTACCATGGAGAAGCCGTTTGTTAACCTAGTCTTCAGTAAGGTGCACTAAAAGGCACCTTTTCATTGCTGTGCTTGCTTCCTTGATGGCATTCATCTACTTGGAGAATTGTGACATTTAGATTCCAATAGAGAACTGTTGGTGAACTCAGGGGGTGTCATGTGGCTCAATCTGGGTGTGGCCACCATTGCTGCATCAACACTGGTGGCTAAAAGTATCATTTGCATTGACTATCTTTGCCCTCCTTTGTTTTGTATTTTTAGCCCAGAGCGCACAGTGACTTAGGCATGGATCAATGCATGAGTGATTGCCACAATGCTGCAGAGGGTATCTAGTGTTTCCATCGAAAAGGTTTCCCACAAAACCTTTTCTATCGAAACCTATCCATCGAAATTATATGCATCTAATGCATATATGTGATGGGTAAAGGGTTAATTTGCGTTGGGTGGGTTTTTAAGGGTAAAACAACATGGAGGTGTGGCCCCAATACAAAAAAAATGCCTTTGATGCAAATATTTTCGATGGTTAGTTTTTCGATGCAAAACATTTTGTTGGAAAGTTTTAGATGGAAAGACCATAAACCGCTGCAGAGTCATGAACACAAGGCCTTGACTTGACCCGGAACGCCAGCTCTAGACGGGACTTCTTCTCATTAGTTCTACTCACCAGCCCCAGGGTTTCAGTTGGCTGCCTGTGTGTCCATCATGCTTGCAGTTCTAAACGAAGGAGCAAAGATACATCTGCTGTCCACTTAAATACCCATTTACGAGATAAAATTGGCACAGACAACACTAGAGTAGAAGATGACTCCATATCACCTAGACACCACTTGTAAAGACCTGGATTCCATTGAACAAACTGGTCATTTCTGTGGTTTGCTTCAATAGAACACACATGAAAACCATTCGGTAATTGAAAGCTAGAACAGGAAACGTGGTGTCTTGATGACAATGAGTTATCTAGCCACCCTACACGTAAGCAATAGATCGAATAGAGCTCAGAGGCAATGCTCTGATCTTGTAAACAAACCTACACTGAGTAGCACAGGTTTGGTACCCCGTCCGGGAACTGCCCTTAGAGGCTGGAGCCTGGCAAGAGGCGCAATATAAGAAACTGATTCAATTTAGTTGTTTTAACAATGGATTTATGTTCTGGATAGATTTTCTTAAAAAGAGAAATTAGACCTACATCTGAATAGTTTTCTTTGGAGGTAGACGCTAGGAAATTGTCTTCATTGACAGCGGACCACAGAATTCGGAATAATTGGAGGTACTTTGTGGGGAATGACTTGGAAACCTTTGAGTTAAGGAAGGGTCGTTTTAGAAAAAATATTGAAGTAATTGTCAGTGGCATCTTGGAGAATAGCAGTAAAATGGTTCTATGTTCATTTATTGACATGCTTTTCCCCAAATGATTTTACAAAAAAAACATCAAAAATGTTTTTATTTTTTCAGGGGGGGGTCCTCTGAACCCCCTGCCCCCCTTGATAGTTTAACACTATACCCGAACCCACCACCCCTTATATAGAAATCCGCAAAAAACACATCGAAAGAATGCACGTTGGACGCAGTACCCAGTAGAATATTTGTAAATATGTAAATTACTCTAAAAAATATGACCACTCATATTGACACACGTGGGAAGCCATTTTAGAATGACTCTTTACCACTCTGCAGTAAATGTTACAAGTAACAAGACTATATTGATGAATGCAAGCCTGACATTGTTGAGCTGGGGCTACATACTTACACATTTTACTGACAATATAGCCCGTGACAACTTGTACGCTTGTCCAGGAACCTTGTGTGCAGTGCCACAAACTGTGTGTATATGTCCACGCAGCCTGCACATGTGGGTCCATTCCCCAAGCACCATACATAGGCCGAATGACCATGCTCAGGCAACCTTGCACGCACAGATTCATGGGCCTTGCATGTGCACAGCAACCCACTTTGCGCACATGGACATGTCTACCCATCTTGCTTGTGCGTAACCCAGTTTGCTCAGGTGGGGCGGGCCGAGCCACCTACTTTTCATGCATAAGGTGGTCCAGTGTACCTTTGTCACCCAGAGCAAGCCCATCTACCTTGCTTGTGTAGTGTGGGCCCACCATCCACTTTGTGAGGATGGGCCAACGAACCTTGTTTGCATGTGTGGATCCATGCACCTTGTACATGTGAGCAGGTTGTACATGTGAGCAGGAACATGCAGCTTGCGCCCTTTCCTATCATTTAAGAATGTTTGCTTCAGGACCATCTCGGTAAGTACAACCCTCTCTTATTAACTTTCACCATTTATTACATGTCCATGTTTCGCATTAGCTCTTCGAACAGTTTGTTTTTGAGGCAGTGCTATACCAAAAATCATCATTAGAAAATCTTACCTCGAAAAGGAACTGATGAGTACTTTTCCAGATTTGCCTCCAGCTTGACATAGTCCACCTCTTCCTTAATATTAAAGGGTGTTGAAATGGGCGGATATATTCCTTTTATGTCCAACTTCTGATCTGCTGCAAAGCTGGCACGTCTCTTTGACCCCCAAAGCAGAAAATGCCTGGCCACCTTTGTTGGCCCACAGCTAAGAGGGAATAACAATTTGCTGGCAAGCATTGTCACAATTATTTCTACGCAAAAAAAGGGGCTCGGATCTCAGATAAATCTGCGCTCCTGGTAGAAGCACGTCTAAGAACTCGGTAGAAAGAACCAAAAAGAAAAAGCGAAACGCTTTTCAGGGAGGTTGTGTCTCAACTGTGCTCCTGGCCAATGCTGACAAGGCTGTAGTGGGGATGGTCGTTAATGATTAATACTAAGAATCTAAATGTGTGCTGGTTTACAGAATAACAGCCAAGAACGCAACTCTGTCAAGAGGTGGCGAGCAATGAGATGTAGTTGGAGGGCGATCAATACTAGCATTTTATTTCTAGCCCAAATGCACGGCTTGAATTTAAGGCTTTGCCTCGGCAAATAAGAGAAAACAAATGCGGACAATCAAAACATGTATTTGAAAGTGGTTTATCGATCTAAACCGACATTGTAATAAGGGTCAGCCGACTCTAAAATGCTTACCCTCCTTGCTCCTGAATTTTGCCGGAGGGTGGGTGGGAGGAGGAGTGAAAGCAAAAACGTTTAAAAAAATTATTATAAATGAAGGTAAAACGAAGGTCGGACTCCCTCCAAAGGAGACCGAGCTGGGAGCTACCTTTATGCTGCAAGACTAATTATATACGTTGAACGGCATTTATATTAAGAAGCAATTTTTTACCGTAACTTCATAATCCCGATCCTGGAAATGTGGGGTTGGTGGGAGGTATCACACATCTCTTTTGTTAAGCGTGCAATCGCCCGTAGAATAGTAAAATGCTATGGATCATGTTATGTTCTCCAGCCAAATATACCGTTGACCAGTTTTGCCGTACTTTTAGATAAATGCACATAAAACAAGAAGGGTTGCACCACCACTCTCTACCCTTCTGCTTTGCTGATCCCTTTAAATGGTTGTCATGTGTTCGCTCTCAATGTGAAACTCTCCAGGCGCTTGCCAACACGTCCATGCTCTATATGCAAACAGAACTCGGTCTCTGACATGTGATATTAAACACAGCCTTAACGCCGGTCTAATTGGACTAGATGTACGTAGCTACGATATGTTGTTAAGTAGAGTAGCAATCGGAAAGTCTGTTATCTGTGTCTTAGAGTGACGCGGATGTTCCCACGTGCCGCATTTCCTGTTAACCCCTACGTAGTGCGTGCGCGCACACGTGACAGTCCCAATAGATTGAGCTCGGGATTAATAAACGGCGCGGTTGCAGCGTGTTTTCAGGCATTACAAAAAGCATTTTGTTTAAACAGTTCCGGTCAGAAGATTATCCTATTCAACAAATTCAAAGTGAACACAAATGTGAATGTATTAAAAACAGATTATTAAACCAGTTTATAACTTCGTTATAAAAAGCAAATGGTTAAACGTCCCAACCAGATAAGTAAGTGGTATAGTATAGATGGGACGGTATGAGCAGTACATGTATATGGTAAATCTGTTATGATCACGCGCCTACTGTCTTTTGCCATGGGTTCTAAAAGCTGGAGAGCAAGACAGAAGGCAACTGGAACTAGTGTCAATTGATGTATGTGTGTTAAGAGAGCTGCTTGCTGGTGTTCCCGCACTGGAATAAAGGCACACTACCACTCAAAAATACCTGCCTGCCTTGTTCCTCCACACCACTGGCCCATCACACTGGCAACAAGGGAATCCTTCCACTGTTGGCCACATTGTCCAGCAGGAACACCTGAGCTTCACCAAACCCACATGGCTAGCACAGCATCCTTTTATACAGCACCACTGCCCCGGTTGTTCCTCTTCCCTCCTCACCAATGCATCAGAATCCAGTCCAAGGAAAGATCAATTACTCCACAGCGATGAGTAGCATTCCATAGCCCTCAACCATTTGTACTGCAAAGGCGGGTGAAATCACCCGATTTTGTTTTTGGCGGGTGAGACGCCCATTGGAGTGAATGGGCGTGCAGGAGGCTTGGCGGGTGAGTCAGCCCTTTACAAGGCGGGTGACGCCCGCCAAAAGCGTGTGAGTTGAGAGCTATGGCATTCCTAAACCAGGATCCTCACTGAACATGTGCTCAACAAAACGTCTGATGCCCAAAAATTGAGGACATGAGCACTCATGACTTTGTGTGGGACCAGAGAAACTTTGTCATTACAAACATTTCTAAGGTCAACGGTAAAGAACCCAAAGAAGCCTTGCAGTACAAGGTCCTAGCCTGGCTTAGACAAAGAACTGGGCCGGGGGTGGTCAGACTCTCAGACTTGAAGATCGTCCGCAGGATTGACCTCAAAGACTGGTGTACGCTACCTAATAATAACTGTGTCCTAATGGGATGCGGCACTAGCACATTACCTGCCTTTTTAAGACAATGTAGATACCTGCCCAGAGGGTCTTCTAGTTGTAATTTAATTCTCTGAGGTTTCTAAGTTATGTATAAGTTACTGTTATGCCTTTGTATTCTAGCTTAAGCATGGCTTATTCTTCATTTTAGTGTTTCATTTTTGCATTTGTATTTTTTGTTTGTGTCAAGTTCTATCCCTCTGTTATAATTGTTCTGTGAGCGCCCCTAAGCCTGCGGGTACAGCGGTGCGCTATACAAATGATTAAACATAAACATAAACAAACATGCCACGCTTCTTCTAGCAGTCTACTTTACCCGCCTTCCATGCACCAGCACGATAGTCCTGGAGGCCCACCACATGCCAGCATTCCCATTAAAGAAAGCACCTAACTGCAGCGACAACACGTGGCATCTCTGTGTGTCCCTGGCAACAGGACACTCTGCCAGCAGAAATCGTTCCTTTTGGCGCGTCTATAGCAAAGGACTGCGCTTGCACTTCCATGTATTCTTCTGGGAAAAAAAGTAAACAAGGTCTGCGGTCACTGCTGAGCCTTTGCTCATGCCTCCAACAACCCTACTCAGTAAAGGAAACAGTTCAATGACTGCAAATGCAGAGAGTGACTGCAACGATAATACAATAGGTACACAACTTGGGATAAAAGATAAAACACAGTGACCGCCAAGGAAAAAAAGTGTGAGAAGCCAAAATCTTCTACAGTGGGCATCACTGCACAGCTGCGCCGTGTGCAGCGTTGCACAAAAGCCACACATTTGTTCAGTGTGCTTCAGAACACAGAAAACAACAGGTCATCCCCAGCACAGCAACTGACACTTAAAGGAGAGGTTCACTCCAGAGTTTTATTCGACCAATCTACAAGGCATGAATAGTTCATACTTGCCAACCCTACAGATTTAGGCAGTAGGCTACTGCCTTTTAAGCAGTCCTACTGCCTACAGATTTCAGTGACAGATCCTACTTCTTGTTACAGTGGCGGCATTTAATTTTTGTGACTCTAAGGCAGGCTTCAGGACAAAGCATGCAACACATTAGTCTGTCTATACAGTGGACTGGTAGGTGATTACTTTAATTGGACTCAGACCAATCCACTGAACTGACCGCTACTTGAGTCTGTCCAGCACTCTTGCCGGGACAACTCTTAGGTAAACCACCAGTGAAAGCAAGTGGCAGAGTGTAACACCATCACACAGCATCTGCTGACAATTTGTTGTTAAGTTACCATTCACAATTATTCAATTTTTACATTTCAACATCTTTCCATGTTGTGCTGTTTGCATGTTTTGTATTTCCCTGTGATGTCATTGTTATGGGAATTATTATTTTTGAAACTTGAAAAATCCTACACATCTTTTTGGTCACAGAATGTTGGCAAGTATGATAGTTGAGCATATTGAGGATGTCGTCCCTTCTTCCCTAGGGGGAGACCTTCCTCATGGGGCCAGGGCGGTGCGTCCACAGTAGAATAATCCTCCTAGGGGTGGTGCACCGAGGGAGGATCACTTGGGGAGGGAATCCCTCTATGGGATTGGGGACGACCATCAGCAGAGACTGAGGTATGACCCTGCTTCAATGCACTCAACTCCTTCTGCAACCCTAAATTCTCCTTCCCCCATCTTTAGATAAAGCCAATGTGTTCTGTTGCCAAGTCAGCCAACTTAATATGCATAACACAATTAAGAGAACAGAAGCTACAAAGTATCATGAAGTTACTTTTAAAACTTGTACTGTGAAGATGATGACGACCGGGAGTCCAAAGATCAAGCTGGGGAAGCAGAGTGAGCATTCAGGCTTCTCAACGCAAGTGATTAGCCCAAAGCCGTACAATAATCCCACGCAGGAGTTTGAAAGAGACTCATCTGGGACGCGTGGAGGAGAGAGCGGTCCTCTGAGAAGGAACAGCAGGAGCCGTACACCAGAGCAGCTGGTATGAGCCTGACAGGTAGCAATAACCGGCAGAAATAGCGAACCCGAAAGTGGTCTCACACAAGAGGACTACTCTGGTTGCAGCCGAGTGAATCCTCTGAGCACCCAAAGCCCCGGCAAAGTGGGAGAGTGGGAGAATGTGCCGCTGGGAAGCGTCGGAAGACTGCAGAGCCCACTGGACACATGACCGGGAGGTGCTGGAGGTCCGGGTAAGCAACAGGGTGCCCACAGAAGCTGGAAAGAAAGGTTCTGGGCCCCTGAGAACAGTGAGGAAGAGTTGTATATTTGACAGGAGTGAAAACCAAGGGGATCCAACACAACAGTTGCAAGTCTGGGACCCGCACACAAATAAGAGATCAAGATTAAGGGGATCTGGGACCCTGAAGGGAAGAGAAGCAAAGCTGAATGAGTGGTATGCCTGACAGGAAAGTAAACCAGGCAGATACCGAGCAAGCATGCAAGTGGGGGACCCACAACCAAATAAGAGATTGAGAATAAGAGAGTCTGCTTTAGATTATTAGTGTTAGGGACAGAAGTAGGTTTTGCAACACGCCAGTGATGGACATTTTTGCTTTGGACTGCCTGACAATTTCACGAGTTTGCTTTCAGGCTGGGAAGCTTAGCTTTAGGGATAGAGAGGCATTTTCCCAACCCTTTTTTTATTAATAACAATGTATATCCAAAAACATGCCACCATTGTGTCTGAGTCTTACTTCTGCTCCCTGACAATATATATCAATCGATAACATTTTTTCTTTCAATGCCTCTTACCTTAGATTTCCAGACATTAATACATGTGAACAGCATGGGTCCGAAACCGCCATCTGGTGATGATCTAATCAGTCGACCTAGCACCCTAAGTTCAAATGCCCGGGCGGCAATAAATCATAACACATGTCCATCTTGGTGGCATCAGCATGTCAGCCCGCTCTGCTACGCCTTTTGTGGTGACATCAGTGCAGGACCTAGACAAACGTACGCTTTACGCAATGTATTGAAGTGTCCCCATGGAAATCATAAGACATGTCTTCACTCAATAAATATCAGCAAATCCTTTCTTGTTGACAACATTTGGGTTTCTCCTTCCTTTGTGTTCCTCTGTTTTTATTTCTGGCCTTCAATACTCTTACTTTTTGCTCTGTTAATTTACCAGCTACCATGGATATACCACAATAAGGTACTTAATTCCACTACCACAAATGACTTTTGTGTACATGAGCTTTTCATTTCAATAATTACATAATAGACAAATGTTTTTGCTAAATCCAGATATATACAAAATAATACAAACTTTGCTAAGCACGTTGCTTAATGTGCTAATTATTACAGTTAATCTTTGTGCTTAATTGTGTTGTATTTGCATATGAACCGGAATTCATGGATGAGGAAATGCTTGAGAGGGGAAGCAGCAACAGAATGTTCAAACAACTGAAAACGGTGACGATCATTCACAAGATACTGATCCTAGTTGAATGGAAAACATTGCCACTTGATGTACACGCCTTAGACATCAATTGATGCCAAAGTTGGTTGAAAACTGTTGCTTCCCCAAACACCCCAGCTGCTTGGCCTACATATACAAAGATGAAGCTCCACCACTATGAGTGACCCAGCAGCGAGACTTCAGGGCAGCCTGCCTTACACATTCTGTGTTGAAAATGTTGATGGTGCTGATGCACAAACTTCATGGAGCCGTTAGCACTCTTGCTCCTAGCAATGAGTAAGTATTGTGCCAATGCCTTTGAACTGCGCCAACCTTGCACTATTGTCTTCTATATTAGTTTACAAAGCTTTTTTGATCTCATTAGTTCACTATATTTATATTCACACATTTATTATACTTATGTTATGCTAATCCAATCAATCTTGTTTTTGGGTGAGTCCTGACATTTCTTTTGCACAAGTATAACCCACCACAAAACATGTCCATGTATTTATTACTCTGTAGACAAATTCACATATCATATTTCTTGAATATTTTATTTTGAAATCCTTACCTCATATGTTTTGGCTTGCCCACATATTCCTAGTTTATTCAAAGTTATGTGAAGAAAGTTAAAATTCATTATTCAATTAGTTCAACAAAACTATTTCCCTGTTATTTACACAGATGATACATGCTTGTGGCCTATAGATTCATGCAAGATCTGGATTCCAAGTTCATCGTGTCATACCTGCCTGTGTCGTAAGAGCCATCCATAAGGAATCTCCTTGTGATTTGGGGGAATATACTGGATTTGTACCAACATACCCAAATCTTAATCAATATAACCTTGTTTGTATTATCATTCTATTATTTCTTTAAACATATTCTTCGTACAAAGTTTGGAAATGTATTAAAATGTTTATACTTATAACACATTTCAATTATGCACTTTCTCAATCTTTTTGATTGTTAAATATATTTACAAATAATTCTTTGCTATGAAAACACATAATCAACTTTGTGTTGTTTCAGTACGTTTTACATCATCCTACACCATAAAACCACATGTGGCAATGCAAACCATAACCCTATGCATTAGAAATGAAATCACATTGCTTTTCTTATCTTTGAGGAATACACATAGGGCTGCTAGAATAATTAAATGTGAACAACCTTGACACTTTTTATGGGGTTTCAAATAAGAATATTGATCTAATTAGATGAAACGTGAATAAGAGTTCTTGTCAAAGCCACCGACACTATAGCTCCATCAATACATAAGTGTGTAGAAATAAAAAATTGGTATGCTCAGTCAGCCCAATCAACACATGTTATTGGTACTGTTTTGACTTCATTAAGCATCTTACACTAAATGTATCCTAATCTATACTACCACCACTCCTGTATCAAAGGTATTTTTCACTTTGTACATGCACTCTCAATGGGGGTGGGTGTTTCGGCCGCACATCCCCAGAGCTGAACTCAATGTACACCTCAAAGGAATAGTGCATCTAGTGACACTTAGCCACATGGCCACTACGTACCTGGTGCCTTCATACTACCCTTTGAAGACAATATCTGGGAAATCAAGATATGTATGTCACTGTAGACACATTCCAGGACCTATTCTGCGTACTTCACCCAGATCCACCCCCTTCCCTTATCAAAGGCAGTACTCACTTTGGCCATGCTCCTGCAATGATGGTGGGTGATTGGGCTGCATGTCCCCAGAGCCGAACTTAATGCACACCTCAAAGGGGTCTTGCATTTAAAGACCTTTGCACAGATGGCCCCCAGACCCGGTGTCTCCACACTTCTCTTTGAAGATAATGTCCTGACAATCAACTTATGTATGCTGCGTGTATGTGGGCGGAGACATATTCCGCTCAGTTCATCTTGATCCACCTGCTTCCCTTATCAAAGGCAGTTTTTACTTTGGCCATATTCCTGCAATGGTGGTGGGTTATTGGGCTGCACGTCCCCTGAGCAGTACTTAATGTACACCTCAAACGGTTCTTGCATGTACCGATACTTGCCCATGTGGTCCCCCAGACCTGGTGTCTCCATACATCCCTTTGAAGATAATGTCCGGCCAGTCAACAGATGTATGTCACTGTGGATGAGTGGATGAGTGCCTGGACCAATTACGATCACTTCATCCTGATCCACCCCTTGCCTTTATCAAAGACAGTTCTTACTTTGGGCATATTCTCGAAATGCTGGTTGGTGGTACTATCATCCATGTTTGAACACAATGTACACCCCAAAGGGGTCCTGCATCTACCGACCCATGCCCACATTGCCCCCACAGACCTGGTGTCTCCATACTCCTCTTTGAAGATCCTGCCCCTGCAATCAAGATATGTATGTCACCGTTGATGAGGGCCTGGACCTAGTTTGATCAATTCATCCTCATCCCCCACCACTCCTTTATCAAAAGCAATTTTCCCCTTGTCCCAGCACTCACAATTGTCCTAGGTGGGCCGACGTTCTTGTAAGAAATATTACATCATCAATCCTGCATCTAACTCAAAGTTTGCATACATCCGTATTAGGATATGTCCCGATTGTATATCATACCCCTAAAGAGACCAACAAAATTTAAGGGCAGTCCTTCCACACGACAACTTCACATACATACCCACTTTTCAAAGTCTTTATAAATGACTTCAGATCATTAGCAAGAAAAAATATCTGCATTCTTACTACTGATTTTATCATTGCATGGCTGTTTGTCTTTGTTGCTGAATCGTCACATAATTTTTTTAAACCAAAGGGAATTGAACTCTAGTTTATTACAATCTTCATATTATTATCAACGAAGTTCATTTACAGTGCATTTTAACCCATTTCCCCTCCATACTTTCCTTTCATATATCGCCATTAGTTATCTATTTTCAACATTGTATTGTATTTTTTGTATCTTTAATGGCATTACATTATATTTTCTTTTGGAACTATGTGTTGTCATCGCTATCATCTTTTGTGTTGCATCAAGGAGTTCAAAATAACCTATTTTGTTTTTCTCTGATGAAAGACTATTGATTTATATGGGCAGGTAGGGAGATTGACGGATCAGGGCTGCTTGCAGTGCGAGTGACACCTAGTAAAGCGCATGAGAGCTGAAAGGTATTTATTGTTTTATACATCTGTTGCATACTTTGATAATTCATTTAGCTTTTCTTAAATTTGCGAACTTCTTGAGCATACTACGATGCCTTGCTGTATTGTTTTGGGTTGTACGAATTTCAGCCATTCTAAGACTCCTGGTACAGTCCTAAACATTTTTGCAAAGGACATGTCTTTGTTAAGATTATGGTTGATTAACTGTGGTTTCCCAGATTCCGAGCTTGACAGCCGAGCCAAGGATGTCTTTGAGGATGTGAGGGGTAATCTACTCAGCGAGTGCAGCACGCACTTCTGGGAAGATATGTAGGGAATGTCAAAGTTCACAAAAAAGGGTTGCCCCAGACTCACTCGTAAGTTACTTTCCAATGCTGTTCCAACTGTGTTTCATCACAGAGTCAGGTAAGAAATTAAACCAAATAATTTTTGTATACATATTACTCCCACTATCTGTATAACATCTGTCCTGATTTCTACTGTGATGATTTCCTGCAGACTGGAGACTGGTTGCAGAGGATGCGGAAAGGTGGTTTTCCTAAATGTGGAGGTTACTTTATGTGTTCATTTGCATTAAAAACGAATGAGATTAACTTTGGCAGTTTAGGTATACAGAAAGTGGACACATTTACCAATTGCAATTCCAAATGTATAATTTACTGCATTATTTGTGTTTGTGGTGCACACTGTATAGGTAGCAAAATTCATGCCTTAAAAGTCAGGATTTGTGAACATATGAGCACCAAATCCAGCAAAGATGCTAAATATCCACTAGCCATGCATTGGCAACATTACCACCAAATGGACAACACCAAAGATTTACGATTTGTAGGCATGGTGCAAGTGACCTCACCTGCCAGAAATGGTCATTGAGAACTTAAGCTGATGCAATTGGAACCTCATCTTTTTTACAAGTATAGGACTGTATACCATGGGCCGAACACAGACCATGAGTTTTCTGTCTTTTTGTAAATATGCAATTTAATAACAATATATCTATTTTGAAATCGAACTATAATGGTACTAGTTCATTTAGGGGCCGATTCATGGAACAAACGTGCACCAAAAATCCATGCGCAAGCAGGCGCAAGGGAGCGCAAGCGTGAGAAACGCAGCGCACACGCACGCGTGCGATTCAAGGAAGACGCTGCGCGTGTTTCCCGCTGTCCGTGCGCCCAATCCAGCCATGGCGCACGCAGGCATACACGGCGTGCGCTACGCGCACAGCAAAAGCGCACATAGCGCGGCGCACACAACCAAAGTGGGCGGAACAGTGGGCGTAACACGCGGAATGGGGAACAACGCGTGAAAAAGAAGGCGTAACTGGGGAAGTACTGCAGGGAACTACACGGAACGCCCACACGCACGCGAACAACCCGTATTCATGGATCCAAATACAGGAAACCCGCGCACGGCAAAATATGCGCACAGGCGTCAACGCGTCCACCACACGAAGGCAGGTGGAAGCGTCCCCGCGCACAGTATAAAAGTGCGCGCAAACAACAAACGCGTATATACAGCTACGATGAATGCCCCATTTGTCTCAGCACTGATCGTGGGACACCGCAGGAGGAGGAGAATAGCCAGGGCACACATTTTCGCACCACGGACAAGCCTTTTTGGGATGCCTGACGACCAGATCTATGGCAGGTATAGGTTTCCACCCCATATCATCCTAGACCTGGTCAGGGAGTGGGAAGATGACCTTACATCCCCCACCCTTTGCTCCCAAGCATTGAGCCCCTTGGAGAAGCTGCTCAATGTCCTGCATTTTTTGGCCACTGGGTCATTTCAGCAGACCACTGCCATAGTGGGGTAGGGGTCTCACAGGCCACGCAGTCACGCTGCCTACACCAGGTACTGGCAATCATGACTGCGTGCCCCTCAGTCCGCAGGCACATATACATGCCCAGAACACCCGTAGAAAGGCAGGACGTTGTCCTGAATTTTTTCAGGGTGCCACACTTCCCCAAAGTGCTCGGTGCCATAGATTGCACCCATGTGGCCCTACGTCCACCTAGGGCCACTGAGCACATCTACCGAAACCGCAAGCACTGGCATTCCATCAATGTACAGGTGGTATGTGATGCAAAGGGAATCATCACCTCTGTCTATGCAAACTACCCTGGCTCCACCCATGACAGTTTCATATACAGAATGTCCGCCCTGAGCCGGGCCCTGGAAGCTGGTCAGCATGGCGACACATGGCTCCTAGGTCAGTACAAATGCCCTTGCACATGCATGCAAGTCACACACAGACAAATATCCAAACCCTAATAATCTCAACTATTATCACCTCCCCAGGGGACAGTGCCTACCCTCAGAACAACCACATGATGACGCCAATCCGGAACCCCACCACACCACCCCAGGTAAGATACAACGCCGCCCATATTGCAACCAGGGCCATAGTGGAGCGCACATTCGGAGTGCTCAAGTCACGTTTCCGCTCCCTTGACCGCTCTGGCGGGCAACTACTCTATGCACCACCAGTAGTGTGCAGGATCATTGTGGCAGCATGTGTCCTGCACAATGTTGCAACACGGCAGGGCGTCCCGGTGGACATGGTGGTGCCCCCACATCCCCAACCACAGGCACAGGCGCTGCCCATGGGAGGGGACAGGGCACGTGGCGAGGAAGCCCGGACCCAGCTGGTGGCCACATTTTTCACCTAAACTCCCACCCCTGCGGAGTGCACACAGGCCTGGCACATACCAGGTGACAATCGATGATGACAAAGAGACAGTCAACTGTCACAACCCTACCACCCTGAGATAGTTGCCATGGAAGTGCCACATTGTCTGCATCCCTAGCTACTTAAACACAAGCTATCCCTTGTGACCAAAAGGCACACATATGACATATGACATGATATGGCCTATGCACAAGTATTTCAAGGTGCGATGAGGCAGGGAGGGGGGAACAAGGGAAGACAGACAACGGTACTACTAGGCCAGGTGTCATTTAGATTGTGCAAGTGCAGGGGTAGGGGGAAGGGATAAGTGCAAGGGGAAGGGGGGGAGTGCAGTACAGGGGAAGTAGACCAAAAAACAAATACATAGGTCGGCTGGTGGCAACTGCAAAGGTAAGTGCAGACAAGTGCTGGGAAGGGTGGGCTGTAGGGTTAGAGAGACAGTACCGCAGTGCAGGGGTTGCCAGGGAGGCAGTGCAAGTGGAGAGTGGCTGGGCCAGGGACCGAGGTCGGTGAGAGTGGCCCAGTTGCAGTTCCAGTGCAGTTCCAGTGAAGAATTCCGCAAGGGAGAGGAAGAGAGAAAGCAGAATCAAAGAGGAAGGTCTTGAGGTGCTTCCAGAACTGCAGATGGTTCCCCTCAAGTTCAAGTGAGGCAGGAAGGCTGTTCCAGAGGGAGGGCCCTGCCACGGAGAGAGATCTACCCCCAGCTAGTTGCTCTGAGAAGCGGATGACCCTGACATGCAAGGTGTGCATCACACACACCTGCAAAACAGGCCATGGCCATCACTGTCATGTCACTCAGACCCTCCCAAACCACAACATGACATGGCAAGCAATACCCATACACCAACACAGTAACGATAAGGTACACATTGCCATGTCCTAAATGTACAGTGGCATCAGACAATGATGCCTGACCCGGAATCAGATGAAATGACAGACCAACAAAATCTCCCACCCAAAATAAGTCATTTCCAAATGCATTACAAGAGTTGTAGACGTAACATAACAATGAATGCTTGTATACATGCACATTGTGCATTGCAAAATCAACACTGCAGCTCATGTGTGCTGTGTCCTACTCCTGCAACACACTGCTCAGCGCACAGCACAGTGAACAGCCATTGTGTGTGATGCACACCCTGAGCATCACATCTAAGTGACAGCCCACATCAAACAGCAAATTAGGCATGTACAGGATCCATAATCTGTCACAGAACATATGCTGCAGGGACACAGTGGGCACCAGAAGGCAAACAATGTACACGTGGATATGCAAGGGTGGGAGTACATGTAGTGCATCAGAGTGCAAGTGTTTGGTTCTGCAGGGACATGCACTCCACATATGCATGTGCACTCAAGTGACCATTAGTGTTCTCTACACATCACATGTGAACATTCACCATGTGTACACCCCAGCATGTCAAACCACAACTATCCCCTCGCACCTGAAAGGTAAACACAACACATGAACAGGCATTGATCAGCAGAACACAACATGTACATAGGATACCACCATTACAATGTCAGAGTTCCCACCACACTGCAGGGCAAGGCAACTATCAACAACAACCCCCCCCCCCCTCCCTCACAAATGACCATGACCCACTGAACAACTGCACCTGGGTCATGGAGCCTTCAAACCTCAATTCCACCTGGCCACAGGATCACCTTTACCCTTCTTCACCATCTCCCACCTTGTGTGTAAAAAGGTGCCTGCACCCTCATAATCCACACTCATGTCCAAAATCACAAAATCCAAGCCAGAAAAACGAACCAGAACACCCTCCAGTAGATGACTTGACATAGCAGTACCTCACAAAGGCCAAGTACTACCACAATGATGCAACAACCAAGGTAGCACAGTAAAACAATGTCACAACAGGATGTGAAACATGTGTGGTACTTGACATAGGATGATGCACCATGAACGGATGTGTACTGTCACAGGTCCCCTGTACAGGCGCGGGAGTGTCACGAAACAACCACCCCCACCATGTCCCGGGTGCCTGCAAGGTCAAACTCACACAGGCCCCTGAGACCCTGGTGGGGAAGGAGGTTCAGGGATATGCAGTCGGGACAGGTGTTGACACACTGGATGACTGGAATGAGTGGCAGGAGAGGGGAGGAGGAATGACACATGAAACTAGGGAATGCACGAAAATGTACTACCTGCATGAACACATACACAATCCAAACAAACTTGGACATCATTGTCATGGCCTTCTGTAGTCCAGACTCAGGAGTGGTACGAACCAACCACCCCCTCTAGGGTTTTGGCGCCTGCAAGTTCGGGGCTTACACAAGCATCCGCAACCCCAGCGGGGAAAGAGGGTCAGGGAACGTTGCTTGGATAGGTACGGGAAGCAGGAACACCGGGTAGAGGGTAGAGGGTTCAAAATTGCATAGGATTACGGGTGATTAGGGAGAAAAAACATACCAAATTGAACCACACATACATCCATGCATTAGTACACTCCCCAGCAAGCCTATGCAGAGCAGTTTGAAAGAAAAACAACAAGACACTTAGCTCTGGTTTTGAGTGCTGGCCTCCTGCCAGCGCACTCTCAGGTCCGGTTACAGGAGCACTGCAATGCTGCAAAGAGAGCCACAGTCAACAACCTGTACGTGCCAATTACACAGAAACACAACACCAAACATGCCCCATAGCAACAAACTACTCTACAAACGGACAATCTGGTGTAGATGCTTCGTACCCATATATAACATCACCCCTGTGACGGGTCATACACAGTCAATGCAGTAAGTCAACCGCCGGTGGGTGCGTGGCAAATGGAACACCAATGTGTCACAATTCACACAACATGCAATGTTCCCTGGGTAAGCAGACAGACCCATATAGCAAGCCATGACTTCTGAGCAAGTTGCGTACCACCATGACCGAAACAAATGTGGCAGTGCATTTATCATAAAGTACATGGAAAAGACATGCACTGCACCCTAGTATGTCCCTTGCTGTATGTCCCTGTGAGCTGCCCCTTTCCATGTCTCGGAAGGCTACATGGTTGATACAAGTGCCTCAATGGACCTTGGTGTACCGGAGGGTATGTGCCACTGCCCCTGCATGTGTCCCAGACAACCTTACAATCAACAGCCATCAGTCCACCAACACATCTGAGCTGCATTGTGTGCTTCAACACCAATATTCGTCTAAGCTCACCCTCAGTGCTGTGACTAAGCCTGCATGTGCAACTCACCTGGTGCAAGCTTTGCTGTGTCGTGGCCCCCCTTTGCTGCTCACCTTGCCTGGAGTTCCTTGGAACATGTCAGCAGTTCTAGGATGTGGGTCTGCAATCCCTGTGCCTCTGCTTGTGCACACATGTGCATGTGGGCACCAACAAACGTGTCCAGAATTCCGTCGTCCAATGGGCCATGTCTGCTGGCAAAGGTGCTCTGGAGGCGCATCCCCCTGCAGAAAGGGCATGAAACACATGATTAATGCTTCAAAGTCATCTGTGTGTGTGTCTCATCAGGCATCTCATTACTTGACCATGTCAGAGAGTCACATCACAAATCACACCATCAGTCCGTCTTTCACATCCAAAGTGTGGAACACTATCTACAGCATGAATTGCAACAAGCACGTGTACAGTAAAGATATGAAACATACTACACAATGCATAGCAATTAATGTACACATTAATCATGACACACCCCATCTAGCAAAATCTGAACAGTGGACAATAACACCAAAATCATCCCCACTAGGGGTGTCAACACAAGTCACACAGCACCAGACATGCCACAGATATGACAGTCCAAAGCCCTTGTGTAAAATTCTGTAACAACGAACCATCCTTGCAAGTGCGAGCCCATGGATAAGGGAGGCAGGAGTGGCATATGTGAGTCAAGGACCCCAAGCAGCAAACACATACACAAGACAAGCCTGAAGGGCCCAGCTGGAACAGACAGTGGATGCCTTCAAAAGCCACAAAGCACTGCACCGTCACATGAAATCACAATAGACTAGAAATTTTAAACTAAATCAACTATTAACTAATTACACTAACAATGGAAAACCTACATTACCTAATTAAACTAACTATCAAACAGAAACTTAACTAACTAAACTAAAAGAAAAATCAAAAATGGCCACATATGACCCGGGGGGAGGGGAGGCACCCAGGAGGGGGGAGGTACAGGGTGCTGCTCAACATTCACATGCGATGATGCTGAGCCAAAATAAAAACCTCCATGGGCTCAACGCCTGCACAGCCCGACCTATGTGGGAGATAGATGGTCGTCCGAGTCTGGCTCATCCTGTAAAGGAGGACGTGGCACAGTACCTTGGCCACGCCTAGCCGCAGCTTGCCCCTCGTCGGCAGCAAGTCTGCCGGACGGGTGAGTCTGGTTCTGTGTGGCGATGTGACGTAGGTCTGCATGCAGAACCTCACGTGATACACGTGCTTCCTCTTGCAAGGTAGCACGTGTAACACGGAGTTCCTCCTGCAAGGCCTGGCTGGACAACCGCTGCACCTCCCGGAAAGCCTGTAGCTCAGCCGAGATGGTATGCTCAAGCTGTGCAAACCTCTCCTCTGCTTGCTGCCTCTGGGACATCATAAGGACACCCAGAGTGGATCTGAGGGAAGCATACTCCTCCCTCAGGGCATCCATATGCGCCTCTGCGTGAGCAGCAATTGCTTGACGCAGAGACGACATTTCAGCCTGGCGTGCCCTGTCTGAGGCCGCCAGGCCCAGCCTGAGCGAGCGGGCCGTGGACCGTGCCGCCTGCTGCTGGAGAAGCACCTGCCTAGCAGGGGGGAGCACAGATCGGGCCACACGCTCCATGCTCTCAGCGATGTTCTCCATTGCTGCCCCCTGCCGTTCGGAATTGGCAGTCATGTCTTGCTCCCACTCAGTATACTGCGGTTGCACGGGCTTGACCCCTGCGGGACCCAAGGACCGGGGGTCCTCGCTGTGTTGGCACCGCCCGCGGCTGCACGACTACATGCCCCCGTCGACGTGATGTCCCAGGCACATCAGTGACTGGTGTGGAGGGTGACCCTGCGTCCCGATCCACCACGGGCGGAGGAACCAAGACTGTCTGATCCCTCAGTGCAGGGGTCGCAGACAGAGGAGTGTCCACATCAGAATCACTCACCCCTGACACATGGACTTGATGCTCATCCAACTCAACATGGACGTCAGAGTCGTCATCAAGGCTGGACTCATAGGCAGCCAGAGACAAGATGGACTGCAGCACTTGGGGGTTTTCGTGGCCTACCACCCCACGACCCCCACTAGTGCCGGGTTGATGTGGTGTTACCAACCCTGTGTCTGGCATGACAACACCATCCTCCGCCTCCATTGCATCATCACCTGAAAAATAGAGAGAAAAAAGGTCACTACACATGTCAGAAGCACACAACACACACACACACCGACAGCAAACGCATCCGGCAGACATGTGACACACAACATATAACCTGGCATACATGCTGGGTCAACTTTGAATAGCTTCTGTGATCAGACCTGTTGAAAGGTGGCAGTTTCCATGGAAGTGGGTCTATGCAGTGCAGAAAATGTGTACGCCACTCACTACCTACATGTACAAGGACTCCATGGTGTGTGCCAGGAAATGTGAAGGCAGTGCAATGTCAAATTCAGACATCACGTGCATTGTGCATTCAATGTGTACCATATCTAGAAGCCAAGCACCCCTCCACCACAGTACCAAAGCAGGGATGCCTAGCATGGTATCAAAAGGCTGACCATACACCTGTGTATTGACAGGCAGTGTTGACTGGCATCAACAGTTGAATGTGATTCAAGTGACAACACTGCAAATGATGCTGGGACAGTAGGCAGGACACATGATGAAAACTCTGGAGGCCTCCCACGTGTGAAGAAGACACAACAAGAGTTGGACAGAGTCATTGGCCATTGAACAGGCTGAGGCCTGTGAGCCACACAGATTGTCAGAGCCTAAACATGTGTGCAATGCAGGACTGAGCCACGGTTGACATGGGAAGGCTGATGAGATGGCAGGCAATGTATGTAACCAAGGACTTGTATTACAGTGATCATCCAGTCAAGGACACATAGGGGCATGCGTGCAATGCACATAGAGCATGAATGGGCACTCATGTCCCTGCGGGACATCTGACCCATGCACAGTACAAGTGAGATACCCTGCATCGAGTACTAAGGCTGTACCACACGGCATATGTCTGGCAGATTCTACGCTGGAAGTTAGCATCTACACAGGACACATGAACAAGAAAGTACACATTGGCAAGATTGAAGCAGACCAGTGCAAAGGTGGAACTGGGGTGCAGAGTGGCGGAGGAGGGGCAAGGGAGCATGCCTACATGGAGTCCCGCATGCAGGCAGAGGAGACATGCATGACGGAAGCATTGCATTACTTACACATCAGAACCATGCACACGTCACATGTAGCAGCAATCATGCACAACACATCCCACAAGTGAAACACACACATCCTCAACAAACACGCATCAACACTCATTGGACTGCGCATCAAAGTCCAGCATCTCTCCCACTCCTTCGACCAATTCAGGTGGTATGAACTCCGCAACGAGAGCCTCATGCGCAGTGAGCTCTTCCTCCTCTGGTGCAGGCCCACTGCCAGTCACCAAAGTCAAGTTGTAATTAGAGGCACGCTTAGGCTTAGTGCTGCGCTTGATGTCATTCCAACGCTTTTTGCACTCTTGCGGCGTGTGCGCACCTCATGGCCGAATGAACTGACATGCATGTTCCGCAACATGCTTCCAGTGGGTGCCCGTTGGGCAGCCGTAGTCTGACTATTGGCACCCACTAGCATGTCACGGCTGTGGCCCCGCACGTAGTCCACGAGGAAGTCCAGTTCCTGCTTACAGAAAGGCTTCTTCCTCGACGTGCAGGAGGTCGTGGCTGTGTGTGGGGTCCCAGCCTGTGCTGCAGGTGCAACCTTCCTCCTCTAGGACTGTGGCGCAGACCCTGGCTGCCTAATGCCGCCCTGACCAGTATGGCCAGTGGGTTCGGTGGATTGAGCCAAGGGAGTGGCAGGTGGAGGGATGACCAAAGGCCTGACTTGTGTCAGTGGCAGCTGGGTGCCCACTAATGGACCCTGCGCAGCAACATCAGCTGTGGCAGGGTCATTGACCACAACGGTCCTGGTTGGCAGACTCACAACCGGGGTGCTGTTGGGTGCATCTGCCCCTGCACTTGCCAACACCCGGCTGTTCGGGGCAGCAGATGACATGACTGCCCCAGGGACACGTGTCTTGGTCTGAGCAGCCCGGCCTGCCCCTATGGTTTCGCCCCTGGCCTGTTGGAGATCTACCAAGGGCTCTTCAAGTGCCAACGCATCCGGCGCTGGCAGACCCTTAGCCTGGGTGGCGGTGTCCAAAGCTGCACCTGCAGCTACCACTACCCTTGGGCCCGTGGCAGTCGATGAAACGGACTGCCGGGTCAAACGGGTGCCAGTGCCAGATGCAGGAGCTGCATCCCCCGGAACCACAGGGGGTGGTGGCATGACTGCACCGACACATGGCACAACATTGTGCTCAAGTGGCGCACCCCTGCCTCTTCCCCCTCTGTGGCCGCCCTGGACACCCTGGAGTTCCCCTACTCCCTGGTCACCACGGCCACGTCCCGACCACGCCCGCCACGAGGACGACGCCCAGCTGAGGCGCCCCTCACCTTTGGTGGCCTCCCAACCATGGCACTGATGTAGTAGTGCTGGCACAGATGGAATGGTGCCAATGGGAGGTGTACACCACAATTGACCTGGGCAATTGGGGTGAAGGGGGTGGGAAGCAAGATGTTAACAGCCCCCCTGCACCTGCAAGGCTGTATGTGACCCTGGTTATGTGGTGACGGGTCATGCAATGCTCAGGCACCCCAAAACTGCAGTAAAACCGTGCACGCAACCCTGCAGCCTACGTGCGTGGATTCAACCTCCCGCAGTACGCGGTGGCACCCAGTAACACGAATAACGCGTGGGACACGCAGGCTACTATGACATTGAAAACGGGTGCGATACACAGGGGCACCCGATGTGGGTAAAAGAGCGTGTGCGACTCACCGTCTGACTAGCGCGATGCAGAAAAACACGCGTAGCCAATACCCCCGCCAAAAGAAGAGATGCGTCCTTGATAGCTGTGAAGTTGTGATGGCGCGCGAAACAACAGGAAGCAGCAACACACGTCGGTCTCCACAAAAGGCACATACAGCGAACTGCTGGGCCCGCTCACCTTTAACCCGTGCTGAGGGAAACGCACACGCGCGTCACATCACTTACGCGCATGGGCCCTTTCTTCGTATTACACGCGGACGTGCATTTTTTCACGTGCGCTGAAATGCCCATGCACGCCTGTACGCATCACGTCACAGGGGCGCTTGCGCTTCAGGGGCCTTCTATCCAATGAAATTGCGTATGCGCGCAGACGCGCTTACGCGCTAAGGGCCTTTCCTCGAATTACACGCTGACATGCCGAATTTTCACGTGCCAAATCATTCCGTATCAAGCTGGCCACGCGTAAGCACACGGAAGACCACGCTCCTGCCCAGAAGGCCGAACTACTGCCCCCCAGAGCCCCGAGCACGCTCCCACCTGCCATCTGCTGCTGCCTGACTGCCTGCTGCCCACGTGCTCTGCCATTTGCTGCCTGCACATCAGCCAGGGGTGCTGTTGCTGTGACCACCCCTGCTGGAACCGAAGACTCCCGACTGGGATTCCATTGCTCCACAGCCCAGCCCCAGGACCCAGTTGCCCACCCACTCCTGCCTCTGGGGTTGCCATGTCGGGGGAAACACCATCTGAGACCACTGACAACCCCCGGCCAGAGAGGCAGAGGGGCACCAGCTTCAGTGCCACTGAAGTTGGTGTCCTGGTGGAGCAAGTCCTGGGGCAGTATGATGCCCTCTTCGGAAGTTCCCCCGCCGACAAGGAAGGACGGACTCGGATCTGGACTGACATTGTGACTGCCATCAACGCGGAGGGGTTGGCAGTCCGCGACTTCCAACATGTCAAGAAGCACTGGGAGGACTTCAGGTCCACGACCCTGAACAAGGCCCGGCGCCTCTTGAAGGCAGCGGATGCCAAGGGGCGCCGGGGCCACTTGTCGGAAGAACAGATGATGGTCCTGGAACGCATATCCCCAGCGCTCCACGTCCAGGTCCTTGAGAGGCAGACCCGTCTGGAGTCGAGCGGTAAGTGTACATGCATCCTGATTGTGAGCTGTGCGTGTGGTGATTTTTCAGTAGTGTGCAGGTTGCACATCTGTTTGTATGTGGTCGAGTATGGGTGGGGGTGTACAGGGCCGTGGGGCTAACACATGCAAGGGCTGGAATGTGTGAGACATGGATGGTGCTTGTGTGTGTAGGCTTGCATGCCAAATGCGGTTGTGTGGGCACACATGTTTGGATGAATGTGTATGTAAGTAGACATGTCCGTGATGTCACGCATGTATGTTGTTTTCAGCTGCATGTATCAGCACTGTGTACATGTGCATCTGTGTGTATTTGACAAGGGTGCAACAGTGATGCAACATGGATGCATGTGACAGCGGTATGTGGAAGCCTGATTGGCAGATGTGACATGGATACCCATCTGAACACTGCGACACTTGGCAGAGGTGTACACATGCATGCAAGTGTGGTGGTGTGTGTACATGTGTGGTGCACTTCCTGTGTTGCATGTGATGTCTGGCTCACCTTTGCCTGCTCATGCTGTTGTATGTGTATGGATGGTGCTGGCAGTTGCGATATGGCTGTGGTATGGCTCATGTGTGCGAGTTGAAATGACATGTGTGTTGGGGATTGTGAGGGCATGTCTGAGGTTTGCCAATGCCACTCATGTACAACTGTCATGTGTGTATGTGTCCATTGTACAGTGCCCTGATGCCTGTGTTTTATTTCTCCCTGTCTGTAGCGTCAACTGATGAAGAGGGCGGAGAAGGTGCTGTGGAGCACAGCGGCGGGGATCCCACCGCCAGCCGGAGACGCAAGGCCCGGCTCCCCTCCCATGTTGAGGAGGGGAGTGAGGAGTCCGGTGCCGCGTCCCAGGCCTCAGCTGCCGGGGGGAGGTCCAAGAGGACGAGGTTGGAGTTGGACTCCTCGGCAGCAGAAGGGGCAGCTGGGACCCCACAGGGCCCAACGGGGGAAGATGGCACGGAGTCATCCAGGTTGGTGGGGGGTTTGGTGGAGGAGGAGGCCATGCAAGCAACAGAGACGGGATCTGGAGGTGGGGATCCCACTGGTGCTAGTGGTGCAGTGCAGGACCAGGGCAGGAGGCAGCACAGGCCGCCGCAGAGGTGCCTGTGTGCAATCCTGTCCCTGATCCTGTCCCTGCATCATCTTGCACCAGCAGGGATGCCTACGTCCAGACCCGTTTTCAGGCAGGGGATGAGCTCACGACAACTGGCCTTCCTCTGCCTGCGGACGTGGCTATCCGGGTCCGGGTTGAGCCTGTTCTGACTGGTGTGGCGTTGCGTCAACGGGCCATGCGAGGTGACCTGCAGTCTTTTCATGAGGAGACTGCACGTCATCTCGAATGGCTCGTTGACCACGTCAGCCTGCTGGGACAGGTCACCCAGGCCGGATTCCTCCGTATGATGGGGCTTGCTACGACCCCCTCCTCAACTGAACCCCCTACGCGCCAGTCGTCCTCCGTGCCATCTTCCCACCCATCAGTCACCTGGGTGCCCTGTGGAGCTGCCTCTGATGGTGCGGCCAGGCTGGTGGAGGAGGCATCCCTGCCACAGTCGGGAGTCGGACGTTCAGCAGGGGTGGCCACATCAACGACTGCACCCCAGCCGGCGGAGGATGTGCAGGCAGCAGGAGGCAGTGCACGGGCAGAGGCACAGCAGCAGCAGCAGCAACGTGGTGGGAGCCCTGAAGGCTCGGGGCCTTCAACATCGGAGGGGCAGGCATCGGCCGGAGGGCAGGAGGACCCAGGACAGAGAGTGTCTTCCACGTGGCAGTGGTTGTGCCACGCCATAGATGTGGAGCGGCAGCGGGCGGAAGAGGCAAGGCTCACAATGGTCAGGGCAGAGAACTCCATGCGGAGGGCCCTGAGGCGGGCCGAGTGCCTCGAGGCAATCCGGAGGGGTTTGGAGGTGAACACGTCGACGGCCCTGCAGACCCTCGGGCCATGGAGGAGGACCGCCTCCGGGACATTGAGCAGGAGTTCGATGATGCCCTGTCCCGGGACATCCAAAAGTGAGCCGTCAAAATAGCCCGCTGCCCTTGTACATAGTTATGTAGGTAGTGTTAGGTTTCCTTTTTTTTGGATTTATTTTGGACCTTTTGGACATTGGCCACATTTTTGTATATAGTTTGTTTTATTAGTTAGTGTAGTTAGATATGTTTCATTTCTTTTGTTGGGATAATGGACCCTGGCTTGTTCGTATGTACATAGTTCACTGTTGGATTGTATTTTTCTTTCACATTTTAACCATGGAGCAATGGCTTTCATTTTTATTTCCCATTGGATTTTGTTTTGTGGACAGTGACTTTGGACACCATTACTTTGGATTATGATTTTTGGTTTTGCTTTTTTTCCACGGACATGCTTCTTTTAATTTTTGTACATTCCCATTTCTGTTTCTTTATTTTTGATTCTATTTATGTTTCCTTTAATACATATTTTTTTATCGAACTTCAATGTGTAGTATCTCATTGGTTTCATGCATATCATGATATGGGTTTTGAGATTCACTGACACCCGTTGGGTGTATGTGAGGGAAATGTGTTTGTTTCGGAACTTGCAATTGGTGTTCTGTCATGTAATTGCCAATTATGAGTGGGTGGATGCAATACTCGGGTGGGTGTTTTGCATTTGGAGGCTGACCATAGGGACCAGGGATCTAGATTGTGATGACATGTTGGCTAGGGTACATGAGTTGGACATGGGTGGGGGCCTGCTGGCAGGTGCCCCACAGTGCTGGGGGGTGGGGGGCGGGAGACATGGATGGGGGCCTGGTGGAGGGTGACCCGCACTGCTGGGGGGTGGGGGTGGTGGGGAACATGAGTTGGACATGGGTGGGGGCCTGCTGGCAGGTGCCCCACAGTGCTGGGGGGTGGGGGGTGGGAGACATGGGTGGGGGCCTGGTGGAGGGTGACCCTGCACTGCTGGTGGGTGGGGGTGGTGGGGAACATGAGTTGGACATGGGTGGGGGCCTGCTGGCAGGTGCCCTACAGTGCTGGGGGGTGGAGGGGTGGGAGACATGGGTGGAGGCCTGGTGGAGGGTGACCCGCACTGCTGGGGGTGGGGGTGGTGGGGAACATGAGTTGGACATGGGTGGGGGCCTGCTGGCAGGGGCCACACAGTGCTGGGGGGTGGGAGACATGGGTGGGGGCCTGGTGGAGGGTGACCCGCACTGCTGGGGGGTGGGGGTGGTGGGGAACATGAGTTGGACATGGGTGGGGGCCTGCTGGCAGGTGCCCCACAGTGCTGGGGGGTGGGGGGGTGGGAGACATGGGTGGGGGCCTGGTGGAGGGTGACCCTGCACTGCTGGGGGGTGGGGGTGGTGGGGAACATGAGTTGGACATGGGTGGGGGCCTGCTGGCACGTGCCCCACAGTGCTGGGGGGTGGGGGGGTGGGAGACATGGGTGGGGGCCTGGTGGAGGGTGACCCTGCACTGCTGGGGGGTGGGGGTGGTGGGAGACATGGGTGGGGGCCTGGTGGAGGGTGACCCTGCAATGCTGGGGGGTGGGGGTGGTTGGAGACATGGGTGGGGGCCTGGTGGAGGGTGACCCTGCACTGCTGGGGGGTGGGGGTGGTGGGAGACATGGGTGGGGGCCTGGTGGAGGGTGACCCTGCACTGCTGGGGGGTGGAGGTGGTGGGAGACATGGGTGGGGGTCTGCTGGCAGGTGCCCCACAGTGCTGGGGGGTGGGGGGGTGGGAGACATGGGTGGGGGCCTGGTGGAGGGTGACCCGCACTGCTGGGGGGTGGTGGTGGTGGGGAACATGAGTTGGACATGGGTGGGGGCCTGCTGGCAGGTGCCCCACAGTGCTGGGGGGTGGGGGGGGTGGGAGACATGGGTGGGGGCCTGGTGGAGGGTGACCCTGCACTGCTGGGGGGTGGGGGTGGTGGGGAACATGAGTTGGACATGGGTGGGGGCCTGGTGGAGGGTGACCCTGCACTGCTGGGGGGTGGGGGTGGTGGGGAACATGAGTTGGACATGGGTGGAGGCCTGGTGGAGGGTGACCCTGCACTGCTGGGGGGTGGGGGTGGTGGGGAACATGAGTTGGACATGGGTGGGGGCCTGCTGGCAGGTGCCCCACAGTGCTGGGGGGTGGGGGTGGTGGGAGACATGGGTGGGGGCCTGATGGCAGGTGCCCCACAGTGCTGGGGGGTGGGGGGTGGATATACATGGGTGGGGGCCTGGTGGAGGGTGCCCCGCACTGCTGGGGGGTGGGGATGGTGGGGAACATGAGTTGGACATGGGTGGGGGCCTGGTGGAGGGTGACCCTGCACTGCTGGGGGTTGGGGGTGGTGGGGAACATGAGTTGGACATGGGTGGAGGCCTGGTGGAGGGTGACCCTGCACTGCTGGGGGGTGGGGGTGGTGGGGAACATGAGTTGGACATGGGTGGGGGCCTGCTGGCACGTGCCCCACAGTGCTGGGGGTGAGGGGGGTGGGAGACATGGGTGGGGGCCTGGTGGAGGGTGACCCTGCACTGCTGGGGGGTGGGGGTGGTGGGAGACATGGGTGGGGGCCTGGTGGAGGGTGACCCTGCAATGCTGGGGGGTGGGGGTGGTTGGAGACATGGGTGGGGGCCTGGTGGAGGGTGACCCTGCACTGCTGGGGGGTGGGGTTGGTGGGAGACATGGGTGGGGGCCTGGTGGAGGGTGACCCTGCAATGCTGGGGGGTGGGGGTGGTTGGAGACATGGGTGGGGGCCTGGTGGAGGGTGACCCTGCCCTGCTGGGGGGTGGGGGTGGTGGGAGACATGGGTGGGGGCCTGGTGGAGGGTGACCCTGCACTGCTGGGGGGTGGGGGTGGTGGGAGACATGGGTGGGGGCCTGCTGGCAGGTGCCCCACAGTGCTGGGGGTTGGGGGGTGGGAGACATGGGTGGGGGCCTGGTGGAGGGTGACCCGCACTGCTGGGGGGTGGTGGTGGTGGGGAACATGAGTTGGACATGGGTGGGGGCCTGGTGGAGGGTGACCCTGCACTGCTGGGGGGTGGGGGTGGTGGGGAACATGAGTTGGACATGGGTGGGGGCCTGGTGGAGGGTGACCCTGCACTGCTGGGGGGTGGGGGTGGTGGGGAACATGAGTTGGACATGGGTGGGGGCCTGGTGGAGGGTGACCCTGCACCGCCGGGTGGTGGGGGTGGTGGGGAACATGAGTTGGACATGGGTGGGGGCCTGCTGGCAGGTGCCCCACAGTGCTGGGGGGTGGGGGTTGTGGGAGACATGGGTGGGGGCCTGATGGCAGGTGCCCCACAGTGCTGGGGGGTGGGAGGGTGGGCGACATGGGTGGGGGCCTGGTGGAGGGTGCCCCGCACTGCTGGGGGGCGGGGGCGGTGGGGAACATGAGTTGGACATGGGTGGGGGCCTGCTGGCAGGTGCCCCACAGTGCTGGGGGGTGGGGGGTGGGAGACATGTGTGGGGGCCTGGTGGAGGGTGACCCTGCACTGCTGGGGGGTGGGGGTGGTGGGAGACATGGGTTGGGGCCTGGTGGAGGGTGACCCTGCACTACTGGGGGGTGGGGGTGGTGGGAAACATGGGTGGGGGCCTGGTGGAGGGTGACCCTGCACTGCTGGGGGGTGGGGTGGTGGGGAACATGAGTTGGACATGGGTGGGGGCCTGCTGGCAGGTGCCCCACAGTGCTGGGGGGTCTGGGTGGTGTCTGACATGGGTGGGGACCTGCTGGCAGGTGCCCCACAGTGCTGGGGGGTGGGGTGGTGGGGAACATGAGTTGGACATGGACAGGGGCCTGCTGGCAGGTGCCCCACAGTGCTGGGGGGTGGGGGTGGTGGGGAACATGAGTTGGACATGGGTGGGGGCCTGCTGGCAGGTGCCCCACTGTGCTGGGGGCGGGGGGTGGGGAACATGAGTTGGACATGGGTGGGGGCATGCTGGCAGGTGCCCCACAGTGCTGGGGGGTGGGGATGGTTGGAGACATGGGTGGGCGCCTGCTGGCAGGTGCCCCACAGTGCTGGGGGGTCAGGGGGGGTGGGGAACATGAGTTGGACATGGGTGGGGGCCTGCTGGCAGGTGCCCCACAGTGCTGGGGGGTGGGGGTGGTGGGGAACATGAGTTGGACATGGGTGGGGGCCTGCTGGCAGGTGCCCCACAGTGCTGGGGGGTGGGGGTGGTGGGGAACATGAGTTGGACATGGGTGGGGGCCTACTGGCAGGTGCCCCACAGTGCTGGGGGTGGGGGGTGGGAGACATGGGTGGGGGCCTGCTGGCAGGTGCCCCACAGTGCTGGGGGGTGGGGGGGGTGGGAGACATGGGTGGGGGCCTGGTGGAGGGTGACCCTGCACTGCTGGGGGGTGGAGGTGGTGGGGAACATGAGTTGGACATGGGTGGGGGCCTGGTGGAGGGTGACCCTGCACTGCTAGGGGGTGCGGGTGGTGGGGAACATGATTTGGACATGGGTGGAGGCCTGGTGGAGGGTGACCCTGCACTGCTGGGGGGAGGGGGTGGTGGGGAACATGAGTTGGACATGGGTGGGGGCCTGCTGGCAGGTGCCCCACAGTGCTGGGGGGCTGGGGGGGTGGGAGACATGGGTGGGGGCCTGGTGGAGGGTGACCCGCACTGCTGGGGGGTGGGGGTGGTGGGGAACATGAGTTGGACATGGGTGGGAGCCTGCTGGCAGGTGCCCCACAGTGCTGGGGTGTGGGGGGGTGGTCGACATGGGTGGGGGCCTGGTGGAGGGTGACCATGCACTGCTGGGGGGTGGGGGTGGTGGGGAACATGAGTTGGACATGGGTGGGGGCCTGGTGGAGGGTGACCCTGCACTGCTGGGGGGTAGGGGTGGTAGGGAACATGAGTTGGACATGGGTGGGGGCCTGCTGGCAGGTGCCCCACAGTGCTGGGGGTGGGGGGGTGGGAGACATGGGTGGGGGCCTGCTGGCAGGTGCCCCACAGTGCTGGGGGGTGGGGGGGTGGGAGACATGGGTGGGGGCCTGGTGGAGGGTGACCCTGCACTGCTGGGGGGTGGGGGTGGTGGGAGACATGGGTGGGGGCCTGGTGGAGGGTGACCCTGCACTGCTGGGGGGTGGGGGGGTGGGAGACATGGGTGGGGGCCTGCTGGCAGGTGCCCCACAGTGCTGGGGGTTGGGGGGGTGGGGAACATGAGTTGGACATGGGTGGGGGCCTGCTGGCAGGTGCCCCACAGTGCTGGGGGGTGGGGGGGTGGGGAACATGAGTTGGACATGGGTGGGGGCCTGCTGGCAGGTGCCCCACAGTGCTGGCGGGTGGGGGTGGTGGGGAACATGAGTTGGACATGGGTGGGGGCCTGCTGGCAGGTGCCCCACAGTGCTGGGGGGTGGGGGTGGTGGGGAACATGAGTTGGACATGGGTGGGGGCCTTCTGGCAGGTGCCCCACAGTGCTGGGGGGTGGGGGTGGTGGGAGACATGGGTGGGGGCCTGCTGGCAGGTGCCCCACAGTGCTGGGGGTGGGGGTGGTGGGAGACATGGGTGGGGCCTGGTGGAGGGTGACCCTGCACTGCTGGGGGGTGGGGGTGATGGGAGACATGGGTGGGGGCCTGGTGGAGGGTGACCCTGTACTGCTGGGGGGTGGAGGTGGTGGGAGACATGGGTGGGGGCCTGCTGGCAGGTGCCCCACAGTGCTGGGGGGTGGGAGACATGGGTGGGGGCCTGGTGGAGGGTGACCATGCACTGCTGGGGGGTGGGGGTGGTGGGGAACATGAGTTGGACATGGGTGGGGGCCTGCTGGCAGGTGCCCCACAGTGCTGGGGGGTGGGGGTGGTGGGAGACATGGGTGGGGGCCTGCTGACAGGTGCCCCACAGTGCTGGGGGGTGGGGGGCGGTGGGAGACATGGGTGGGGGCCTGCTGGCAGGTGCCCCACAGTGCTGGGGGGAAGGGGGGGTGGAGACATGGGTGGGGGCCTGGTGGAGGGTGACCCTGCACTGCTGGGGGGTGGGGGTGGTGGGGAACATGTGTTGGACATGGGTGGGGGCCTGCTGGCAGGTGCCCCACAGTGCTGGGGGGTGGGAGGGGACATGGGTGGGGGCCTGGTGGAGGGTGCCCCTGGTGGCTGGGGGTGCAGGGGGACATGCGTTGGTGGGCAGTAGTGCAAGTTGACATGTGGGTTGGCTGGGGGGCATGGCCATGGTGGATGGGGTGCCTGCAGGACATGTGCAGGGTAGGCCCCTGTGGTGTGAGCCACCTGCAGGGGCCGTGGAGGGTGTAGAGGGAACACCTGGGAGGACCCACACGTGCAATTCACGTGTGGTGCTCCCCGCGCACCCCTGTAATACACGTACCCTGATGGAATCGCGTGTGGAACTTCCCGCGCACCCCTGGAATACATGTACCCTGCTGATGTTGCGTGTGAAACTTCCCCCGCACCCCGAAATACACGTACCCTGATGAAATCGCGTGTGGAACTTCCCGCGCACCCCTGTAATACACGTACCCTGATGGAATCGCGTGTGGAACTTCCCGCGCACCCCTGGAATACACGTACCCTGCTGATGTCGCGTGTGAAACTTCCCCCGCACACCGAAATAAACGTACCCTGATGAAATCGCGTGTGGAAATTCCCACCCACCCCTGAAATACACGTACCCTGCTGAAATCGCGTGTGGAGCTTCCCGCGCACCCCTGGAATACACCTACCCTGTTGATGTCGCGTGTGAAACTTCCCCCGCACCCTGAAATACACGTACCCTGATGAAATCGCGTGTGGAACTTTCCGCGCACCCTGAAATACACGTACCCTGCTGAAATCGCGTGTGGAACTTCCCGCGCACCCCTGAAATACACGTACCCTGCAGAAATCGCATGTGGAACTTCCCGCGCACCCCTGAAATACGCGTACCCTGCTCGCACGGGACCAATCGCGTGAGGTACTTCCCGCGCACCCCTGAAATACACATACCCTGCTGAAATCGCATGTGGAACTTCCCGCGCACCCCTGAAATACACGTACCCTACGGAAATCGCGTGTGGAACTTCCTGCGCACCCCTGAAATATGCGTACCCTGCTCGCACGGGGCCACTCGCGTGAGGTACTTCCCGCGCACCCCAGTGATACACGTAGCCCGCTTGCCGTGCTGGTACAGGGTTAGCGCAGCCCTTTGCGCTGGATTGGGGATTTTGATGGCTTTTTCCTCCGCGGAAGGCGTTCTTGGGGGCGTAACTGGCGCTGCTGCAGGGTCGCTGCGCCACTGTGCGCCACGGCTGGTTTTGGTGGCTGGAATCCATGAATACGCTGTGCGCGGAAATGGATTTTAGCGCACGCGGCTGGCGCAGGGATTCGCAGGCGCACACTGTGCGCCAGCCGCGTGCGCCACTTGTGCGCTGAATTCTATGAATTACCCCCTTAATGTATTTATGGGATCCCTCTCAGCATTTCACAGCATGTGTGTGGTTGTTCGAAATTGAATTTGGTAGTTAGCAATATTTGAAAATGAATTTGGCAATGAGTAGTGTATTCTTGCATAAAATGGATATGTCCATGCGCATGATTTTGCTTTGTTATCCTTGTACAATTGAAATACCTATTGGATTTACATGTACAATGTTTTTAGAAATAGGGTTTTGCCTATTGGGGTTGTGCTTGGGAAATATCCGAGCCGAGGTAGTGTTATGTTCCATAGTTTTGAATCAGGTCACCCTTTCCAAGATGGCGGGCCGTGTGGCCAAAAAAGCTACTTCTGTTTTCTTTTCAGCATGTCCTACATGACAGGTAGCGTGAGGGCAGACGCCCTAGAGAGTTGTTGTTTGGCTATTGGCAAGAGACAAGGGGTGAGTGCTCACCATTACAAGGAATAGATAAATGAATGTCCCATTAGTATATGTGAGAGGCTATCTTAATGCCAGCTCCCCCGACCCCGTTTTTTTTCGAACTGACAGATTTTCAGTTTTCCGCACTGGAGGTGTAAATATCCATATAATTCAGGTATGTTAACAGTTTTGGGTGCCTGTTGCAGTATAAATCAGCAAAGCAAATGGGTTATACTTGGTGGCACTTTACTAAGTGATGGCTTATGCTTTTTGATTTACAGCTTACTTCAATTTCCCAAAAGAGGGGTTACGTTAAGGGACGCAGTACAGCAAGGCGGTAATTTTTGGATTGGTTACATTGTTGAATCAGAGTTATATATGGGCTAATGGGACAACCCTTGATATCTAATCTCGGTACATATTAGGCAATAGTGTTACTCACAGTAGTACCCGAATTGTTCGAGTACAATTGCTCGAATGACACAATTCAATGTTTTGCAATGGTCCAAATTCACCTTCTGCAGAATTTACAGTATGGTCATTTATATATATATAATGGTTTGGGTTGGGGTAATAATAATATAAGGGGATTGGGTGAAGGGTTGGGGGGATGGATTGGGTGGGGAGTTGTGGGGGGTTTTCCCCCGCATATATATCCTAATTGACCGTTTATATTCAGTCAATTGTGCAGAAGGTCAATTGTCATTCAGACAATTGTAATACGAACAATTTGTATATATCTGTACTCACTGGTATCCTCACAGAGTACATTAGTTAATCCCTCTAGGTGCATTAATAAGGACTAGGGTAATTCACTGCATGAATAAGCATGCCTTATGATGCACTTGGCTCTGATGTCACCCAATTGGACGGAATAATATAGTTCATCACTCACATGTATTCTGTAATCTTACAGTTTAACTTCCAAATGCTTATGTTTAACTACTGGTTGATCATATGTCTATCTCATTACGTAACTTTGATTTTTCTTTTTTTGGTCCGTAACATGCTAGATTGTATCCTTTGTGATTACTACGGTTGGTTTTAACCTATGGAGCTTTAATTTTCTTCACTGGACCATTGTCAATGCATACATTGAATTTTGGTTTTGCTTCCTTCGTTCTTATGCACCAGTTTGTTTTATCTGATGTGTTGTAACAATGTTAATTGATGTTCTTTGATTAATGTATGTGTTATGACTATTCATATTATTGTGTATTTTGGTATGTGGATACCAGCCTGGAAAAAGACCTGTGGTCGAAACACGTGTCGGCTGTGATATTCCTATTAAACATTGCTTTGTTTGACACCCTTTTTACATGCGCATTATGGTTGTGTAATTGTGGAATGAGGTATGGAATACTATTATTAGACAATTTTTAATGTGTGTGTCAAATTTCACCTGTTTTTAAATTTGTTTACTTTTTTATAAGATATACTTTTGAAACTGCAATAGGTTTTTCAATTCAATTGCTGTGCAATATTATTTTTTTCAAAAATGTACCATTGTAAAAATATTAAAACATACACTCTTCAATGTTGTGTCAGGTACCTTGGTCTGTGTCCCGTCATCAGTAATGCGTAAATCCAAATGTGAGTTTCAGTCGAGATCATAGATTTTCTCTCGATTCTGAATCTATGTCTTTCTATATTTAATAATCAAACCACAATCCAACTACACAATCTTTCTGCTACCACACACATACTTAAATACATTGTTCATAACATGTATCTACTTTGATTTAAAGGAGGAGACGTTAGCGCTATCTTTGACATCTATTCCCTATGATACCAGCAATGTTCAACAGGTATATATTTGATAATTATTTTGTTTTTTCAAATTCTACACTTGTTTAATCAATAACTTTGTTTTAAGTAATAATATTTTAATGATTACACAATGTGGTTTCATATGACTACATTTTCTTGATTTTCTCATCAATTGTAGTGCAACATATTTATGATTAAAATGCCATTATTCTGTGCTTATCATATGATACCATACATGGTTAATGTTCTCATTACTAATTAATTTAAATTAAATTCCTTAATTACAATATGTAGAATACTGTGAAGTACATATAGTGCCTTATGTGTAATCACAAATCAAATTCAATAGATACTCAATGTTCATTCCAACAATAATTGAATGTATTCTTGTGTCTTGGGTTGCTATGTACAAAGAGACTAGTACTTATGCAGTGGAGATTGAAGAAATACACATACCACATGTACAAAAGTAAATGTGACAGTCATCATTTATTATTAATTGTTTTAATTACCTTTCCATGTCAAATTGATCATTATAGTGAAATTGTGTGAGTTGTGCAATTGACTTACATCATGTATCTTATTAATGATGATTGTACTTTTTCCAATATGTTATACATGAAGCACATGCAAACCATATATCTTCATTTCTAATTGTTTTGTGTGTTCTCATCTGGGTTTATCTATGATTCTCAGGATGAGACATTTGTGCATAATGTTAGCTCAATTTCCTGTGACACTACTGATGGACAACAGATATGTCTTTTAAATGTCTTAATACATTTTTTAAATTTACAGCAAGACAATTTTAAATTGCGTGAGTATCTTTTCTATTAAAATCCCTTATCTGATTCCTATATATAGTAAGTATTTATAACCTTATGTTCATAATAATTTTATTTTCAATCTTTTCTTCTCCTTTCTTGCACAGTGTCATGACTCTGTAAAGTAAAGTCATGTTTTCATATCAAGTTATAGCACACAGGGAAAACGTTTGGGGAGAATTCTTTGGGTGTGCATTTACATAGATATGACATAGATCAATACTATACACATTATGGATAATGTAGCCTATTTTCTAATTAAATATATTAAACTTGAAATTAATGAGGAAAAGAATATAAAAATATAAATAATTTCTCTAACAATTCCTTTGTGATTTGGTATAGGTATAAAAGTTTAATTAATACTCTTTTTCTATTTTGTTGAAATTTGAAAATGTTTTATTTCCGATAACATAACTGTATGTGCATGTCTGTTTTGAAGTTAAGCCATTGCTTTTAATTTGTGCGAGTATCTTTTGTGTGTTTCACTTTAAAAAAAAAATGAAAGTGAACATAATGGCACATTTTCATTATTGCACAAAGTACTTCATCGTAGGATCTCATGAATACTGATATGAAAAGTGATACACATAGAAATATCTTGTATTGCATGAGTAAAATTATGATTAATTCTACAAGTATTAATTTATGTTTGTAGAAATGTTCAATTTAAAATTATAGATGAACTTTAAATATTATGTTCAAGTATAACTTTGTGATTTTAAAGTGCTTACCAATTATTTTGAATGTACTATTGGAGATGGTGGATGACATCGACACATCAACATTGACAGATTCAAAACGCATTATAAAAGCCAAGGTAAATAAGAATTTGTATTGAAAAATGTGGCTAAAGTTTTTTGTTATATTGGATTACATTGTAAGTTTTATATTGATATGTTCTGTAAATTCGAAAGAATTATTAAATGTTTCTTTTTGATCAATTAGAGTCCTACGAAGAAGAACAGGAAGACTCAACCACACCACTAACGATGAATGCTACTTGTCAAACCTATGTGACTTGGGAGGAACATTTGTGTGCACTTTCAAATGCTCATCCAAAAGTTAAAACTCAGGATGCCCATGTGCAGTGTTCATAGTTAGCACTGAATATCACCAGCAAGCCATGGAAAATAAAGATGGATCATTTTTACAGCACACAATGTCCACCTGAACTGACAGATTCCATAGAAGGTGACTCTTCATTACTTGCTGATCCACTCACCCAATTTACGCTGTCAAAAGGATTGGTGCAAAATAAATATCTTTTGTTTCCCCAATAGAATCTCAACATCACATGACAAGGGGAAAGACCGAGACTAACCATGGGTAGCGAGGAGGATTTCACCACCACCACTGTGGAATCTGAACATACAACATTGTATGATGAATGGCTATTGAGGGAGCCCAAAAACATTGACAGCTGCCTACTTGAGGTTGTAAAAATGATTAAATGCGACTTTGAGAAACATGGAAGAACTTGTGGTGAGACAATAGTTTATTTTATTCGAGAAGTAGTTGGAACCAACATGAAGATCAAGGAGTGCTGTCTGCACGAACATTCAACAGTTTCATAGTCTGCTCAACCCTTTATTGGCAAGTACATGCAGGAAATGTATTTAGTTCTTGTGCTCTATTATTCAGCGGATCAACCTTTAGTAAGATCGCAAATTTATGTTGATTTTTAGGACTTGAGTTCATTGCTAAAACTGCATACCACAAATATCAGAAACATCACTCGTTCCACACTATAAGACATTCCTGTAATCTCAAACAGATAAAAATGTAAATGTTCTCCCATGCAAAAGGTTCAGGCTTGCTGATGATGGACAGTGCAACAGGTTTGGATTTTTGGCAAAGTACTGCACAGGACATGGACACCCAAAGAATAGGGAGCTCTGTCGTGGTGCAAGTGCCAGAAGGTACATCTTCTGTTGCCATGGAGAAATAGGGTTTCATTAAATCCATTGAATGTCTGATTTCAAGGGGATTACAAATAGAATTGATTGCCACAGACAGGCATGTGGGTATTGCAAAGGTCATGCGAAAGAAGTTTCCTGACATAAAACATCAATTTGAAGTATGGCACATGTCCAAATCATTTTTTAAGAAAGTTAATGCTGCTGGTAAAAGCAATTATGTGAAGAAATTCTACAATGGTCACAGTCCATCTGAAACCATTAATGGTGGAGTTTCCAAACATGTGAGGGTTCAGTTGTTCTACTGGAAACATACCAGTAACTGCTACATCAATCTTCAAACAAACACTCATGGGGATATAACAAGAGCCATATCATGCATGCCAACATGGACCATTGAGTAATGAGCAGCTGGCTCCCTTGCTCACACAACCCTTCAACAGATAGTGTGTGATAAAGTGCTGACAACATATTTCAAGTCCTCCCTGATTTTTGCCACATCAGGAATTTGAAGTTGTCCATAATATGTGTCTAAAGTACAGTGCCAAAAGTTTGCATTTCGGCATAGATGGTATAGAGGCCCGTACAAGGATGGAGGTACTTGCTCACTTTGAGAATGCTGGTAGGAAACCAGCGAGAACTGCTTGTGCTTTTGGTATGCTGTGTTAAAACATGGTGTTCATCAAAAGAAAAAAGCGTTGGGTGGCTAAGCCACTTTTAGAGCAGATGCACTTTGACTTTGTGAAAGATCTAACTTTGACTGTCTTGGCAATGGAAACGCATGGACTGACCCCTGAATGTCTTTCCAGGGCACAGTCTATGACGAAGAACATTGCAACTGTGGAGCCTCCTCCAAAGTCTGATACTGTGGCAAAACTAACAAGGTTCAAGTGAAGTGGTGTAGTCAATTAAAGGTCTTCTTCGAATTGTATAAATGGTTATTCAAGAATCTTTTTTATAAGTTATTGATGAATCTATTTGTTATTCTAAAAAACAAATGTTACAAACATTTTCAATACTAAAACAAATATGAATGCAACTTTCCTTTAGGTTTGTTGAAATGTGTCTACTTTCCCCTACATTGTCATTTGGAATTTTGATATTTTGTGTATATTCTCTTTATTTGTTTCCCCTATTCATCTCTCTCTCCCTCTCTTTTTCCTCTCCTCTCTCTCTCTCTCTCTCTCTTTTTCTCGCATTCTCTCCCTTTACCTCTCGCTCTTTCCCTTTTTCTTTGTCTAAATTCCTTTTATACTCACATTGTTTATTTTTTCTCAGTGTTTACATTTATCAGCAAATTAAAAACGTAATATGTCTTCTTCTCTCTCTCTCTCTTGTCCTCTGTTTATATATTTTGTTCTCTAAATATATATTTTTTGTATTTAATTTTATTTGTATTGATTCACAATGGACCCTTTACAAAACATACACATAAAACCATAACAATACAATTACAAACCATACACATAAAACCTTTCCACAATTTCATTGTTGTCTTAATCACTTGTAGCACCAGCATTTCTGTAAATTACACACAAAAATACACTCTAAAACCTAATATTTTTATTATCCTCAAAAACTTAATTTCATATGTACATAAAATCCATACATACGAACTTAATAATTCATTATTTAACCCTCAATGAGTTCCTATAATTTCTAAAATCAGCGATTTCAAGTAGCTACTAGATCACTTTCATGTTACTTCATCAAACATTCAAGTATCTCTTTCCAACCGTGGTATAACGCCATGTGCACAGTTTCGAGATCTGTGTTTGAACAGCAGCCCCAGAATTCAATACACTTAATGGACTCATAGCTTCCCACAAACTGCGCCAGCTTTGTCATATAAGTAGATACCTTCTTATTTAAAGTTGTGTAGTGTTTGCAAGTGTGTAAAATTGTTTAACCAATCCCACTGCTCAACCTTATTTTTATATATTGCCTTCAGCAACTCAAACTTTGTGTTATGCTCGAAGACGGGAGTCCACTCAATTTTAGTGAAAATCTCCTGATTCAATTTTACATATTTCTTATGGCTACTTTTTATATATGTCGAGCCAGTGAGCTGCACCAATTGGCAAGTTGGTAAACCTCTGGAGTTAATATATAGCATGCCCCTTTGTATGTGCACTTGGCTCATGAGGGAGACCAGTCCCTGTTCCAATCGCAGATAGGCCATAGGCGTGGTATTATGCAAATTCAAGAGTTTCTTCCAAAACAGTCCTTCCACCACATTTAGCCATGCCAAATCCCTCATGGCTATTATTCGAGTCCATAAAGAATGGCTGGTGAAAAACTCTGTTTATACAACTTTATGATCACTTCTAGTGAATATCAAGTTGTTTATTTTGCAAATGTATTAATTAGACAGGTTAGTTGTCTGGCCTTTCTTTTCTTGCTGTCTACGATAGCCCCATAGTCACCGTCGACTGACAACTCCTTTCCCAAATATCAATAACTATCGACATACTCCACCTTATGAGAGTCTATCTGCAGACTGACCGTGACTATCTTACTACCTGATACGACCATAATTTATGTCTTGCTCATATTTATGACTAAGTCGTTCAACTTTGCATACTCAGTCAGTATTTTAAATTGATTTTGTACACCCCTTATTGTACGGTCGAGCAAGACAAGGTCGTCTGTATGCAGTAAAGTAGTAATGTATTGAGAGACAATCTTGACTGGGCAGCCATCCCCCACCAATAGCATTAACGGAAAATCAGCCAAATAAAGACAAAATAATAGAGGGGCCAGAACACAACCTTGTTTGCCCCCCTATTAACCATAACGGTGGTTGTCTTGTATCACAAGTTATTCAGCTACACCTGATCACTGTTCCCTGTATGCAGTTGCATAAGTACCGCCAACAACCATTCTGGGCAACTACATGTGCGCAATATCTGCCATAACCAAGCACGATTCATTGTATCAAATACCATACTGAAGTCCACCCATATCAAATATAATGCAGGGTACCCCCTATTTGCAAACCTAAAAGTGTCACCTCTAAGTTGTTGCGCAGCCCTAGTGCAAGTAATCAATAGACATTTAAACTGTGTTTATAACAGATAAACAAGCACAATGTGACAAGTGGTATAGTACAATAAATTCATCAGCCAAAATGCTATTGGAACAAATTTTATGAATTGGTGCAAAAACAGAATTGCCGACATGTGTTTCGACCCTGGACAACGGGTCTTTTTCAAGGCAAAACTGTTATATTGGCAAACACAAATATATATATTAATATTACAAGGATGAATTGAAAAGAAGGGAATAGAGAACATTTACATGGAACAAAATTAATCAAGAACGGTGGGAATGGGGGCCAAGACCCATTGGAGAAAAGCAAAACGGAAAATAAATGAACATTGCGTCATGTCAAAAAACACAGAAAACCATGTAGAGCAACAATGCAATACAAGTGGCATATAAGTGAAATATAAAAATTAGATTTGTTACCATAAGTAGTTGAACCAGAGTCCCAGCTGGAATATCCAAACGATTATGGCCATGCATTGGAGACAGAAAGTACGAAATGCACAATGAGCTAGGACCCTTATGTACAAACACGTAGTACATTATGGCACTTACTATGCCGAATATTATTGCATGATGCATGATAAATGTGTTGTCTCTCTGATAGAAAGAAGAAGAGTGTTGTGCCAGAATTAAAACTGTTCATCCCTTAAACACCTCAAGAAAAAGACGTTCGGTGATCAAAGAATTATTATTGTGTAACTGCCTCAAGAGATAAACATGCGGTGATCAAAAGGAATATTGTTGTGTAACTGCCTCATGCAGCCCATGCGTGATAGGGGTGCATCAGTAAGTTTGATAGAACAAATGTATTACCGTGTGTTGATCGATCTGAATGTAAATGCACTGAACCCGTCGTGAAAAAATAAATGAGGGCAAATTCTATAATGTCCTGTTCAGCTCTAACGATGTTTGTGCTTTGTAGCTGAAAAATGCGTAAACAAGGGACATTTCAAATGAAGCACATGGCATACATTTTCCTTAGTAGCCAATATCAAAACCAAGAGTATTGTCTGAGATATAAATGTTTACCTGATACCACCATTATTGCTTGTGAAAAACAGCTCGGAACATTTTCAGACCGAAATTCATCAGCCGAAGGCTACGAGTAAGTCATAAGAGCAAAATGTCAAGCCCCGACAAGCGGGCTGATTCTAATACCACATTAATTAAAAAATTTGTAAATGAAAAAATGCTATGTGTATCCATACCTGTAAATATTGGGGATGGATCCCCAATTCAGACGTGTTGCCGGTAATGTCGAAGGTCTCGATTGCGCGGTTCGTTACTTCCGCGCATGTGAAAAAAGGACCTAAAAGTGCATCACGTGACGCGATCAGGTGCGCGCAATCGGTCCATTGCATTATAATGATTGGTGGCATTACGTTAAGTTAAGTCTTTCACTTAATGCTTGTTTTTAGATCGTATGCGGCTGCATGACAATATTATAAATCTGTACATAACAATATAGGTGCAAGTGAAAAATAAAGGAACTACATTGGAGGTCCAATGTTGTTACCATCGGTGTCCTACATTATCGGGACACCTTAAAATATATGCGTGAATTGCAATAAATCTGGATGAATAGTTTAAAACTGGCAAAAGCCCTTTGCAATATTTATATGTATATTACATCTCTAAGTGTAAAAATGCACAGGAGACCAAAACAGAAAATGAAAGGTGATTAAACCTTAACTGACCTCACTATGTGGAAAGACAGGATATAGTATAGGAAACGATACTGCAACTTTGGGGAATATGGACCAACGTTAACAGTGTGCATTACAGAAATACATTTAGTTCTGTATCCGTGTTAAGACCAAGACTGGTACAATAGAGTTTAGCAATGGTCCGTGCCTCCAGCTGTCGTAGAAGCAGTTGGCGATCCCCGCCTCTCGGATGAGAGTGTGCTTGAATTAGGCCAGTAAACTTAAGATCATTTACTGAGTCCATTTGGTGATGTTGTTGCCAATGCAAGGCAAGTGGCAATTTTGGATCTTGACTCTTCAAATGTGCAAAATGTTCACGGATGCGTCCTCGCAACTCTCTGATAGTAGAGCCTACGTATGCCTTTTGGCATATGCATAATATGGCATATACCACATATTTGGATTTGCAATTGATAACATTGGTGATATGCATGGTCAAACCTTGAAACATTTTGATTAAGAGTGAATTAGCAAAAGTTACATGAACCACATTTGAAAAAACCGACAGGTTTGGGTGGAAGCCAAGTCAAAGGCTGTGTATGAGCAGGCTTTGGTTGTAAGAACGAAGGACAAAGTTGATTGCGCAAAGTTTTGTTGCAAGTGAAAATAAGTTTGGGTGTCATAGAAACATAAGGCTGCAAATCAAGATCAAGTCTCAAAAGATGCCAATGTTTGTTAAGCAGTCGATAAAGCATGCTGTGATCTTGTGAGTATTTGGTGATAAACTGAACATTGTCAGATCGATGTGTATTGATTACTTGCACTAGGGCTGCTCAACGACTTAGAGGTGGCACTTTTAAGTTTGCATCTATATTTAACTAGCAGTTTTGAGGTACCTGCTAGTCCCTCGTACGTGCAGCAACCCTCTTCTCAATTGGTCTTTAAGGTATCATTTATTGGATTCAGTCTCTTTTTGAATTTTTGTCAAACCCAGAGCCTCATAACTACGGCATACCACAACTCTGTTTTCCTAACCCCTATTTGCGGCTTCACCAATAAGTATATCCAGATCTCTAATGTTATGTGCTGTCGCAGACCCTGGACGGAAGCCGGTTTGTGTGAAGTCCAACACAAATATACTAAACAGTTTACCCGTAACTTCTAACAATAATATAATAATCGGTAGTTCTCTGGGCGAACTCTATCTCCCTTTTTATATATTGGCAATAGAGTGGCCCTTAGCCAGGTTACAGGAACTGCTTTTTCTTTGCACGCCTTTTCAAATAGTATTTTCAACACATATGCCGATGCACTAGGGTCAGCTTTCAGTACAGTGTTGGATAACCCATTTAGCCCAGGGGTTCTAGATCACTTATATTTTATTATAGCAGTGCAAATGTTATCAACAGTTGGGGTTAGTGGCCACCACCCCTCTGGTCTTATTTCCAAATTTCCATCTGATATTGTCACAAAAATAGATCCAATGTACTCTATCCATTTGCACTCAGGTATAGGATTTATTATGAGACACTGAGTAGCTCCCTTAGCTTTGGGCAGAGTTTGCCATAAAGATTTAACTTTTCTGCCGCAAAGCACTGAGAACATCTGTTGCCACTGCCCATTAAGTGACATGTACCTTCGTCTACTTAGCGAACACTTATACTCTCTTTTTATTCTTCTTGTTTTTGTCTCCAAGAGAGGTTCTAACTTTTCTCCTCTGTCTAAGCATCAACCTTTTATCATCTCGTATTTCAATATCAAATGCCTTAGAGTGTTAAACTTCATGAATGGTCAATTGGCCTTGTCTAATTGTCCACCTATCAATGGCCAGTTGCTCCAACCATGTACCAATATCTCTCACACTCTGCCCTTGCCAAAATTCGAACTTATGCGTAATGAGTTGGTTGATGTACCTCAATGCCTTGGATAAATATTGTGGCATCAATCATATCCTATTTTTCCACTGATTGACCTCCAGGTCATTAGCACCCACCAGACACCAAGTTTTGTTTGAATACCGTGATCCGGGAAATCACCCGGGGTACATCCATTGTACATCAACATATCCTACCCCTTAAGCATATCGACCGAAGCCTTCCCTTTTTTTGTTCACACTTGGGTTTTTCTTTACGCTTACATGTTTGACAAATCCATATTTGGGACTGATTTCCTTATCTCTGCACCCTGCATTTAAATCTCCACCCAACAATACAAATTTGCGATCCCCGGGCAATACCCAGCCCAAACATATTTGGTCTATAATCTTGTAGATTTCGTCCAGGTTCTCAATGTCCGGTGGTACATAGATGTTCATTAGCAGCACTGCCGTTAACTTGCCCACCCCATTTACCACTGTCTCAATGGCCAGTATGTTCTTTGTGTTTATGATCACATTTACACTATTCAGGCAGACTCCCTTCTTAATACCTACAATCAGGCCACCAGATGGTCATCCTCTTGGGCCCTTTGTCGCAGTTTGCTGGAATAATATGTTTCCTTCAATATGGATCTTGGCTGTGAGCCAAGTTTCTTGCAAGAAAATGACATTGAATTTGTTGAGAAGGGGGAGAGAACCTGTTGGGTCCATGAAGAGGGTGTGTACCTTAGTGTTCCAACTAACTATCCTTACATTTCACTTGGTTTCGGTCAATTGACGCATTAGAAACTTCCTGAACCATTGCCATCGCATAGCATCTTCCAATACTGCCTCTTTGCCCAATACTCCCACCTTTGGGACAGGGTCCTCAAATGGATTCTTCATAACCACCTGTGGGACTGGCACGTGTCTCGGACAGTCAAACACATATCCCACGTTCAAAACAGACTTTTGGTAACTATGTATCAACGTCTATACCTCAGCTGTAACACAGTGGAGTCTTACAAAATGACCTCCATTAGCTTTTACTGGTTCAACAAAACTGATTTATACATGGAGAGGTCTTCAACATCTTCGGCTTTGTCCTGCGTGTTAGTACCTGTAGGTATTAGGATGACTTCTTGTTCTGCATTTTCATGTACCAATTCTGTTGTTATAACTGGTTTGATCTGTTCGGTGCATTTTGTACACTAGCACTTACTTAAAGAACCATTATTCAGTTGCCTTAGTACAGCACCCTGTATTGACACCTCCTCCAATATGACTCCGCACAGTTTAAGCAGGATCTTTACTACAAAATGCAGCACACCATCTGCAGCATTGATGTTATTGCTGAGGTCCGGCGTGTTGCTACAGCACGTCTCATTTGTTATGGCTTCCACATCATCAACTGTTTCCTTAATGTTTCTGGAAACAGATTCAGCGACATGGACAATCTCTGCGAGTTTGTCCAGGGGGCATTTTAGCATACCCTCCAGTGCAACCTCTGTCGAGGTGACAGGGCTTTTCGGGCTGGCTACTAACTCGGTAGCGTTTGCATGTATTGATGCTTTGGTGACACCATTTGTGTCAACAAGAGATACCTGTGCTTCGGCGGTAGAAATAGGTGTTACACACCTTGACAAAGTGCCGGTTAGTTTATAGCACAGAGCCAATAGCAAATGATTGTTTATGTCCCCATTGTCTGCATTTGTATAATCCAATGGCACCATATTAAAGCTAGCAGCCTCCTGTGACCCTTATGGTTCAGCCTGTGTATCTGCCGCCTGTAAGTAGATGGTGATTTTTCCGATGACTGCCTTGCTGCTATTTACCACACCATTGCCTGCTGCAGTGGAGCGGGTCTGCACTCGAGCCTCGCTATGTTCCTTTTCACTATGCCTTATTGGTTCCTTTACATAAGGCTTGCCATTTCTGGGTTTCAGGGTCCTGGATTTTGTGGATGCTTTGCCCAGCATTATTTTGGTGCGGTCGGGTTGAAATGGTGTGGACGTATTGACAGCGATCACCCACAATCACAGCCACAATCATGGCACCACTCACCTGGCACCTCGTGTGGTTTGGTGTGTCCTCTCGAAACCTCCTGGCCCAAAGCCTGCAGCCCACAAGAACACAGGAACACAGTAACACACTCCTGCACACTCTGCGCTCGCTCCGCGAGCTGCTGGGGATGTTGTAGGCTTTGCTGTCTCTGTCTCAAAGAGCCTTAGTAGAGGTAGTAGAAAGACTGTGTTCCTGCCATACAGTAACACACTCCCTGCACACTCCGCGCTCGCTCTGCCAGGTGCTGGGGATGTTGTAGGCTTTGCTGTCTGTTAGGGAGAATTCTCAACAGTGTGCTAATTCCCTCTACCTTAGAGCCCTCCAGCTATTTTGCTAAACTTTGGGAATTTGAACTTTTCATTTCAATGTGTTTTCTGTGTTTTCTTTGGTTATGGAGTTTTAGACAACTCCATAGGCATCATCTTTTCATTTGTGTCACACAGCGCCCTCAGTGCGGGAGCACAGGGAAACCAGTCCAGGCTTTCCCAAGGTTTAAATACCTTCTCTGGGATAAACTACTGTTTCCCAGAGAAAGTAAAGTGAAATTGACTTAACTAGCCTTTTCAAATTCTTAGACCCAGCACACCCTATCTAACTATAGAGCGCTGGAGGGGTTACCTAGTATCCCCTGTGTCTAGAAACTCATGTAGCAGTCAAATGGTACCCTTTCCTCTCGAAATGGCTGGTGGCAGTGGTTTTACAACGAACTACCATGATTTTTCCCGACCGCGAACGCTGGTAGCGTTAAATCGCGGGAGCCATGTTTTTCAAGATGGCGTTCGAGCCCCCTTTGTTTGAACAGGTCCCGGTCTTCTTTTATCGCCATTTCTTTTTGGAAAGGTCCTTCTAGAGTTTGTCTCTGTGTGCCAAACCAGGTTTGGTCCCTTTGTTCCTACACCGTTGGCCGGCTTCAGGACTGAAGACCGCCTCTGGTGCCCGAGTGTCTGAGGTGTGCAGGAAGTGAGGGAGGTGCCCGAAGCTCCCTGTGCATAGTCTCCTAGGAGACCCAAATGCACTCTGGTATGATTGGCTGGCTGACTGTCCGGCAAGGACAACCACCCTGGTGGGTGAGTGGCAGCTAGGCTGGAATTAATGGGAGAGAAGGCGAGTCTCTTGGCTTGGAAGGCAGAGTCGACCACTGGAACGAAAGAACCAAAGACAAGCTTGAAGAGGACGGCTGCTGCAACTCCTGGACCATCGGTTTACCCGGTGAAGCCCTGCTGCAGGTCCGAATCGCCAAGTTCATCTTGACAGAGAAGCCCTGCAAGGACGACTTCTCCCTTTGAGTTGGTGGGACCAATCAACTCGACCCGTAAGCCACTTGGATACCATTCTTGGAGTTGGTTGTATTTTCCTCAGAGTGCTGCAGGAAACCGAATAACCAGGGGGAGGGACACTAGTTTGTGTGCTTTACTACAGCTACCGGAATCAAAGATTTGCCAGTTGCCAGCTTTGTGACAAGTCCCAGTGCAGTGCAGGGCCCCCTCCCTCTTGTCCCCACAACTGAGGCTCAGGAACAGCGAGATCTGCAGGAACTGCCAGGAATAGAAGTCTTCAGCTGCATCTTTTTCTTCATTGTAAGGTACTGTGAAAACCCGACCAAGAGAAGTTACCTCTCACTGCCAAAGTGCTTACAACTTTGGCAACTTGCAGGCCTAGTCAGCTTGTGACCCAACATATGAACATTTCTTTTAATAACTACTTCTGAGAACTTTGGCAAAGACATTTTTGTTTAACTACCAGAACTGCTTTATCTTATATACAAGACTTTAGCCCATTGACTTTGGCCTACCCTATTGCATTGAATTGGCTCCTCTGGTGAACTCAAACTATTTGCACTGTCTAAGAGTAACTGTAATATTCTTTTTATTAACCTATGCCTTTTTGCTCCTACTTCAAAGTACTCTGAATGCCATTTTGCTCCTCCTTCAAAGTAGTTTAAATGCCTCAGAACCATACCGTGTAAAGTACAGAAGTATATTTCTGTGCATGGGCGTAATTATAGGGGGGGGCGGGGGTGTTTGTCCCCCCCAACATTCATGGCACAACATTGTGTCCCCATTCATTTGGTTTCGGCACCTTTTCTTCAGATGTCATGTCCCCCCAACTTTTTCAGCAAAGTTACTCCACTATTCTTGTGTGATATAGATTGCCTCCTTCAACTGAATGTTTTATAACTGACTGTGAAATAAATTAATAAGTGTTTTACCAAGAAACCTTGAGTATAAGAGTCTATTTGAATACTTGTGATTGTAGACCTCTGTGTAACATTATTACAGCTCACATTCCCCTCTTGAGATAAGCCTGGCTGCTCAGCAACGCTACCAAAACTGTGTAGTACAGACTTATACCAAAGGTTGTTTTTTCTTACACCTGTAAGTCCTAGTTGCGTGTAGTGGTCCCAAAGGGTACTGCATACAAACTTTGCCTTGCACTGTCTCTGTCTCAAAGAGCCTGAGTAGAGGTAGTAGAAGACTGTGTTCCCAACACACAGTAACACACTCCCCGCACTCGCTCGGCGATGTGCTGGGGATTTTGTAGGCTTTGCTGTATCTGTCTCAAAGAGCCTTAGTAGAGGTAGTAGAAAGACTGTGTTCCAGCCACACAGTAACACACTCCCTGCACACATTTTTATATTTGTATGTTTTGTCTCCTATTTTCATGAAATCTACAAATATCTGTAACTCTTGAACACAATTTCTATTTCTCAAATAAAAACTCTAAATCAATGCCTGTTCTCTCAATGTATCTCTCCTTTTCTCTACCACACTTGCTTATTAGATATTTGTGGGTGTATTTATGTCTATATTTAATTGGGTCTCTATTCTAATTTTGTATTACTGTAATTCACTTCTATCAATATTATAAAATTTCAAACAACCAATTACTATGATATGATATGATATGATATGGCATTTGTAACGCGCCTATACACAAGTGTTTCAAGGCGCGATGAGGCGGGGGGGGACACGGGGAGACAGACAACGAACCTACTAGGCCAGGTGTCATTCAGACCGCGCAAGTGCAAGGGTAGAGGGGACTGGGAAAGTGCAGGGGGAAGGGGAGAGGGGGAAAGTGCTGTACATGGTTAGTAGAATACAAGACAAATAATAGGGCCAGCTGGTGGCAAGTGCAAGGAAAGTGCAGTAAAGGTTAGTAGTATACAAGATGAATAATAGGGCCAGCTGGTGGCAAGTGCAAGGTAAGTGCCGGGAGAAGGGGCTGTGGGATACAGAGACAGTCCCGTGGTGCAGGTAGGCAGTGCAAGGGAAGAGTGGCTGGGCCAAGGACCGAGATCGGTGAGTGGTCCAGTAGCAGATTCGGTGTACTATCTGTACATTTCTCTCTATGTCTGTTGCCTTCTCCGATTTGTATGTTTTTTAATAGGCCTGCTCTTTGTTTCTCTGTAGCAATCGCTTTGCCTGAATATCTATGGCAACTTGTCATTTCATCTGTTTTTACTCTGGATAATTAATTCATGATTTTTATGCAGTCATATTTACTTTGCTATCTCTACCACTCTACTTGTTTGTCCAAGAATATATGTCTATCTATTTCTGTCTATGTTTCATTATTTCTCCATATATATCGCTCATAATGTCACTGTCAATAAAGGAAACTCTATTTCTAGTTATTGGTATTACTCCCTTCATTTCTATATCTGTCTCTATTATTGTACCTTTTTCCGTTTTTTCAAAGTAGATGTGAAAATATTTTCTGTCTCTCCCGCTTTCTCTTCCCCTCTCTCTGTCTGTCTGAAGGGATGTGTCTGACAGCATGTCTCTGTGTTGGTTACAATGTACCCCAATCAGTCCAGACTTGAGGGCTATAGGGCCATATGCATGTTACCCAAAGGTGCTGGTTTTACTATACTTTTAGGCCTATTTCTCTTACTCACTCCGTGCCTATCCCTACCTCATTCACTCTCAAGCTCACTATCCCTCCATCTCTCTCCCCTGCACCTCTCTCTGTCCCCAGTGATACGTCTGTACATATGTGTGAGTTAGTAACACTGTACCTCTATTAGTTGTTTAACGTATGGTTGTGTAGTTACATATCTGCTACATGAATGTGCATGTTTTACTGTACGTTTTGGCATATCTCCACTGTGTTCAGTCATACTCAATAACTGTTCCTTTCCACCCTTCCTCCCCCATCACGCTCCCTGTCCTAAGGGATGCTAATCTCTATTTGTTTTTAAATAATCTACCTCTATCACTTCCTATTTGAAAACATCACACTTTTATCCATACATTTTTTTTATTTTTTATTTTTATTGGTTTGTTCAACCTTTACAAAAGAAGAAAACAAGTGACACATCAGCGTCTTCCCTCTCTCAATCCCTCCCTCCTGTTTACGTTAACAAGTCCAATTTGTCACATGGGACTCCATTGGCCATAGCCTCAGTCAAGCGTTTTTTCTACTTATGCTTAATCACTCAGTTTACTTTCAGGTCGTCTAACCGAGTTTTTAGCACTTGAAGAAAGTTTATCAGAGCAAACAGTACTGCTCTGTCAGACCGTTCAAACAGGACTTTCCACCACTCCTCAGAACTCCTTGTTCGATGGGCGTCGATCAGTGAACAAAAATTAAGTCCTCTTTGCTGTTGCAATTCCGTACATGACATGATCAGATGTTTTAGAGTTTCTTTGGCGTTATTACAGAAACGGCACTTGAGATCAAGTTCGGCGTGCTTAGATGTCAAGATATATACAACCAATAAGGGAAGAGTGGTCGACACTCTCCCCCAAACCACAGAAGCCGAATGAAGTCGACCCTCCCACCGTGGTTGGCACAGGTGCCTGATATAGAGTAAACAGGACACCACGTGGCAGCCAGTGGGGGGAAGAGGGTTAGGAAGAGGTTGTGGACAGGGTTGGGGATTACAGGGAAACCGGAAAGAGGTTGAAAGTAATCCTAGAGTGGATAGGTTGAGGGAAGCAACAGGAAAAAACCCTACACTACTAACCTGCCTAGTTTCCTGAACCTGACATGCCTCCAACACACTTGTGAACACCTAGCACATCTTAATACATGTACCACAGTGCACATTGACATAAACAATACATAAAGCAAGCCGTATGGCACATACAATGGGGACACTCTCCCTTATGAAGGACATAACACATGGCCCATTCGGGCTAGCAGAGTGCAAACATGTATCACAATAACATAGAATACACTTCTACGCGTGGAACCTGTTTTTCCTGCTGCCAGATATAAACCTCTAGCGTGGTAATTTCTCGTGTCAGCAGATAATTTAATATACTGTCTGAAGGAGGACGGATGTCTAAAAGTCCTCAAGAAAACATTGTATACCAGGGCGTAGTTTTTCCTAAATAGTGTTCATTTGAAAATGCCCTCGTGATTCAACATTGCGGAGTATATGGCCACCTCTCTGCACCCTAGCCTTTCAAGAATCAATGTTCGTGATACGTAGACCAAAGAACTCATGCAATTGGATAACCATAATGTGCAATAAACACTTATCTGAAGTCTGGGAGGCTCAGAAGCCGTCCCGGACGCTGGAGAACACAGCACTTCACAGCGGTCATTGACGGGACCTTGGAACGCCTGGAAAACCACTCGCCGCCGCCGTTGTCTCTGCCGTTGAGAATCGCTCTGGCATGGAGCTCCGCGTACACCCACAATAAGCCACACCTGCCGTGCGCCGCGTGGCCTTAATAAACAATTCTTAATTCACATCAGCTGGTCACGCGCGCGCACGGCAGTGAACTACCAGTCTCTCCCAAGGGTTCATGGGAATTGTAGTTTCTTGTTCATATTTGCATTTTGTGACGTCTCTTTCGCCCTTGCCAGCCCCTAATCCTGACATTAGACCAAGTACCTAAACATTCTTTCGTTGGCAATATGTTTAATCTAAAACGGATGTATAGAGCTCTAGCATGCTGGTTTGGCAGGCGGGTCAAGTTGGTGTGTCCTCGACCATAAGATTTTGCTTCTCCTGGAACCTCGTGCATCAGTTTCGATTTGAGTCTTAAGTCGCAGGTGTTAATCCAGTCTTGCCTCCAGATCTTCCTCTTTGCCATATCTGGGTTTTCTATTGACAACAACAGAGTGATGTCATACTCTTTTAGCAGGTCTTGACAGAGGCGGTTACATTTGGAGAGGATGGTGTATTCTTTGTCTGTGTCAGGTTTATGCAAAATACAAATTTGGGCAGCCGTAACCTTCAGCATGGTTTTTCGAAACAAGCTCAGTAAGTTCCATGATACTCTTGCGTGAATTGAAATGAGGCCCAGTTCGTACCGTATACAGACAGTTGAGGTACCTTTCGGAAGATGTAACACTCGGGTTCAGAAAATGTTTTCGAGTGAGCTCCACAGGTCGCTCGTACACCTAAAGGCATTTTCCCCTCCGTAGATTGGAGCAGGGAGGACTTTTTGCTGAAAAAACATGATGATTGGTTTTAACGAGAAATTTCCAAATTTTTTGTTAATCAGTGAGGCTTGACACGCCAACTGCCGACCCTTACTTTTGGCCACTTCAGCCCATTGTGCATCATTCCTGCTTGCACTGATCCTCATGCATAGGTAAGTGGTGTTTTTTACGATCTGAATTTGTTCCTTGGCAAGGTACCAGTTCAACTTCTTTCTTTTCCCGCTTGGACCTGATAAACTCTCCAGGATTAGAATTTCACATTTTTGTTTGTTAATTTGAAGCCCGTTGTGTGTTATGTAGGCGTCCTCGAGGTTCAGTTTACGCTGCAAACCTGAACTGGGGTCTGATCTGCTAGGATGAGGTCATCAGCGTAAACTAAGTAGTCAACGGAGGAGCCATGAATTTTTGGAGGAAACGTGGTTGCACCATGAAATGCCTCCTTTACATCTGAGATGAACAAGTTGAAAATAATTGCTGCCAAAGGGCAGCCTTGTTTCACACCCTTATATGTGTTGATTGGTGTGGATAGCGTGCCCTTCATGTCTAGTCGGATCTTGATGGAAGTGCCTGTGTGTAATTCCCGGATTGCGTCCACTAAACTAGGAGGACAATTCCACATGGTCAATTTTTTTCCACAGCATCTCCCTGTTGATACTGTCGAAAGCGTGGGAGAGGTCTATCAGTGCCAAGTAGGTCTTTGAGTTCGATCTGACAGCTTCCATCTTTAATAATTTCAGTAAGAGCAGATTTAAGCCACAACCAACCCCTCTTACAAACCCTGCTTGTCTTGGGTCTACATGGTTGGAGTCTTTGGCCCATTTTATGAGTTTTTGTTGGAGGAGGGTGGCGTAGATCTTCCCCAGAACGTCAAGGAGCGCTATGGGCCTATAGTTATTTGGGTTGGTTCGGTCCCCCTTTTTAAAGATTGGGACCACCACAGCACTCTTCCATGACTTAGGGGTGGAGCGACTCTAGACAATTCTGCTAAATAGAGTGACACAGAAGTCTGCCCATAGGTCCGGGTTACGCTTGATCGTATAGTTCGTTAATCCGTCAGGCCCTGAAGCTCTGGATTCACGCACGTTTTTGATTGCCAGTAAGATGTCTTCTCTCTCAAACACGAGTTCCCATTGTTTTACAGCTATGGATTCACAGTCTACAGTTACTGCGTCTTTGCAGAAAAGGGTTGTGTAAAACTCTGCCCATTCTTTTTCTGTGACTGCGTTGGCCTGTAAAGCGTGTTGAGGTGCCAGGCTATTGTTTATCAGCTTCCAATACTCAGCTGAGTTTTTTCCTTCCATTTTGTCATCATGTCCACTGAATAATTTTGGAGCATAGTGGCTGCATGTGTTTTAAGCCAGTTCCTGTATTTCTGCTTGATCGCACTTTTGCTCTCTCTCATGGTTTCGTAGTTTAGAGCTTTTAGTTTCCTTATTTCTTGTCTCATATTTCTTTTCCGTTGGAGAACGGTCACGTCGAATTTATGTTTTGGTCGTAGATCAACGTGCTTCAGAGTGTGCGTGCGTTCTTCGAATTGGGACAAGAGATGTTGGTATTCCAGGCCCAGTGTGTTCATCTCGAAGTTGGCTTTAATGACTGATACTTCAGTGTCAAGAAGGTTTAGGCGAATCCTGCTAGAGCCGGTACTCACCGCATACGGCCAGCTCTCTTGGACGCCAGAGTTATAGTTGTTAATTGTGAGTTGTACCATGCCATGGTCACTGTGGTTCATTTTGAGGACATCTAGGTGCAAGCCTCTCTTATGGATATTTTCGGAGACAAATATATAGTCGATGACCGAATTTTGATCAAGCTGTCTCCACGTTGGTTGGGCTGGGATGTCTCCCGGAGTGTTGCCATTTAGCATCGACAGTGTGCGTAGATCCATTTCCAAGCACCATTGGAACGCTGCTTGTTCTAAGTGATTTTTCTTACTGCCACAAGCTTCAGTGCTTGGAATGCATACAATGTTAAGGTCGCCGTATATAATCAAGTTTAGCGGGTGTTCCTTTTCAAATAAGTCGTCAATCACCGCTGTTACTTGGTCAATGAATGCCGTTGCATCTTTTGACATATGATTCCAATATACATTGATGATATGTAGGCGCAAGCCCGTGGCCTTGTCTTTCTGTGGGACGCCAATTGTGGACACCTGAATGAGTGGTGTTAAGTTGATGGAGTTCATTATCCTGAATCCTGACGCTTTTGTGACGGCCAGCAGCAAACCGGCCATAGGTGTGCCCTTTTGGTGCCTAATCGCTGGGTTGATTGCCATTTCAAACCCTTCTAGGAGTGGCCTTTCACTTAGCCATGTCTCCTGTAGACACAAGAGGTTGAACTTAGTTGCCCACAGTGTTTCAAACAGGTGAGTAAAGTCTCTAGTGTTCCAGGAGCCCACAGTACAAGTGCTGAGGTCCTCCGATGACTGGCGTTAATTGATCTAGTCCGTGTTTAGGGTTGCCGCCAGCCAAGACCAGTCATCCTCCTTGTGAGACACTTTGGCTTTTAGTTTGTCATCATCTCTTGTGGCAAGTGAGCTCTCCCCTCCGTTGACTGTTATCCTCATAAGTTCCCCCGTATATGGTGGCTCCAAAGAGTCAGCGGTGGGAAGATATGTGGTCACAGGGGCCTGTGTCAACACTGCAGATGCTCTTAGTTCAGTTTCCTGAGACCGGACTTGACTTACTGCGGGATCTGTTGTGCTATAGGAGTCGACCTTAGGCACTTGGGGCCGAAAGCTTTCGTCTACTTTGGATATGTCGAACCCCAGTGACATCAGCACCGGTCCGGCGTCGAGTAATGCCTCAGCTATAATTTTGGACTGTAGGTGCAGTATCACAGCGTCGTTTTTCTTTTCATTAAGAAATTCGACGATCTTCAGGTCCTCTGATTGGATTGCTCTTAGACTTGGGATCAGATGACATAGCCATAGTACGTTGTGACGATTTAGGATTAGATCGTCCGAGGATTCAATGCGTTCTAAAGTAAGACGATGCAGGGCTTGAGGCAAATGAATTGTGGCTTTCTCCCTTTCACGTTATTGGTAGTTCAAAGTAGTATTATTCCGCGTGTCTGGTAGGGTCCTTGGCTGGCTACATGGGGATCGAGTTGATCTATTGTCTTGTTTGTGCTCGCTTAGTGAGGCATTGGGTGCATGGAGCACTCTCCGGCCGTTGGCAATCAGCTTGATGCTGCCTGTCAGGTTGGCAGTGGCCACTTTCTCGCTTAGCGATACACAAGCAGAACTGAGATTCACTGCCAGCAGTGTTCGTTTGGCAGCCAGAGTCAGAAATTGCAGCTCCTGAGTGGCTTTTGCTGGTTGAGGCAAGAGCAGTGGTTGGATCAGTTGACACGATCTTGCTGCTTTCTTTGGGTGGGCTTTGCCGTTGAGCCCCTCGTTTGTGGCTTTCAGCGATGGAATGATTGGCGACTTGCCAGCGCCCAGGAATGGGTTGTTTTCTACCTGGGCGTCTTTAGGAAGTAGGCCTATTGGCGTCGCAGGAATAAGCTGTGCAGAAGCCGAGTTAGAGACAGTGTCAGTCTCTTCTTCATCTTCGTATGTAGATGCATTCATCAGGTCGTCAAAGACATCACTAATACAGGTATAGGACCCCTCCTGTTCCATTACCACCACTTTGGCGGCTTTTGCAGGCTGCCTTCTTTCAAAGAATTTGTCTTTGGTGATAGGGCCGTTTACAGTTACGTTCACTGTTTTGATATTGCGCAGGAATTTTCGAGAGTCATTCCCGCGTCTCACTTTCCTTGCTGGTAAGTTTTTTTTTTTTTTACAGGCCCACTTGGTACTTGATCTTTAGGGGTGGCCACTTTATGAGTGTCTGCCGAGTCCTTAAAAATGTCGTAAAGGGCGGTCGCGTTGCCAGGACCGGCCTGTTTTACTGGTAGCATTTCTTGTGCAGGCAGCTCCTGGTTGAAGGTTGCCATTGAGGTTGAGGCAGTTTGTGGATTTTGTAAGGCTAGGTTGGAAGCAGCCTGCGACTCTTTACAGCCATAGCGAACCCACTGCTGGGCTGGGTTTCCTCCACACTTATTGCATTCTGTAGTTTTGTGGGGAGGCGCTTCCTTCCTTTGCTGTATTTGCAGAGGACAGGCCAGGATAAGAGTGAGGAGATGCGTTGACGGTCTTCTGAGCCGGAAGAGAGACAACTGCCTGCACCAGTGCAGCATCCACATCTTTTAGGGGGGCCCCTGTGCCCCCAAACAGCCTTGCTTCGCTCTCTGATTTATTAGTCACGACCGTGACCCCGTGGCTGTTGAGGGTCCGAGCCCTGTCAGGAGATGTCGTAAATTGGCATTTTGCGCAGTAGGTTTCAACAGCGGCGCCAGCTTGCTCCCTTTTTTGTTGGAAAAGGTTCAGAGCTTCTTTTGCTACCTCCGCCAATAGCTTTTTGTCTGTGTTTGCGTTTTTTGGCATGGTCCGTCATGGCTGCAAAAGCCCAGTCCGCCTTCTTGTGCATCTCCTGAAGTGCTTCCTTGCAGTACGTGTCCTCATTTTCCACGCTCCGTAGAGTACTGCTCATCGTCGCCACTACAGACGAAAGGTCTTTGATGTTCTCATTGAGGTTCTCATTCAATTTAATAAATGGGGCGATGGATATAGACATGGAGGACATTATCAGCGCCTGTAGGTCTTTTGTTTGTTGGACGGCTCCCGAGGCACCCGATTCAGTGCCTCTTCTCCTGCGGTTTACTGAGCATTTGATCTTCGGGAATGGACGTTCCATTAGCGAGGAATCTGATTAGACTTGAAAGCTCAGATGGAGAGGTCAGGGAATTTTTTGAGCATTTGGTAGACATTTTGACCTTTTTGTTCTTTGAGCATCTAATGCTGGGCGAGATGCTCTCATCGGGTCTCCTACGTTTAATTAAGCTTTTAGCCCTAGGAGGTTGGGACTGTGATTGCTTAGGGGGGATCCCGTTTTCGCCACCTGCCCTCCCCTTTTCCAGATCCTGCACAGCCTGTGTGGCCGTCCCTCTGTTTGATGCACTCTTGTAGGTTCTTTCCTTGTTAATACGAGTAAGGTCTGCTAAAAGTTTTTTCACAACCTCCATCGAGTTTCTTCTCTCGAGGCCAAGTGAAGTTTCAGCAGTGGTGAGGTGAGTCCTAGCAGTATGCGGCCAAAGGCCATCTGGGATACCCTCTACGCCACTTGCGACGCGTGCCAGTGGGGGACAGAACACGGCAGCCTCGTCATCACTGACGGAGCCGCCATCTACTCCACCACAAGGGACAGCAGCGCAAATGAAAGGCGGCATTTCTTCTAAACTGCCCATGGTGTCCACAGTGCTATAAAAGCGGCTTCAAGGTAACTCTAGGCTTGCGTTTTTAGTCGGTTCTAAATTCAGGTCGCTGCAACTTGTAATGTCAGGTACCTCCTCCAGAAGTTGTACGGGGACGCTCAGAAGCTGTCCCACAGTGCTTGCGGACACGGAGAGCCCTTGGTCGCTGCGTGGGAAAATCAGCACGTTGCTTGCGACTTGTACTTCGCCGCCAACCGGTCCCGCATAGCTGGCAGCATCAGTGAGTTCGCCGAATTCGGTGGGCGCCAGAGGGGCAATCGCACTGACCCCGCCCCCCCCCGCAATCTCTGCCACCGGACGTGTACAGACCACACCAACATCCATTGCTACAAGGGGCGGGGACACATTGGTTTCGTGCTGCGCCTCAGTTAAACAGATGCCATCATTAGATGTAAGTGCAATGTCATTCGTACATCTCGCAGAGCCTCCCTCCGTGTTGGCACTTACTTGTTGTACGAGTGTAGTTGCCAGGTTTGAATAGGCAGGTGATGGATTCAGCGGGACACACTGTAGTGTAGACAGGGAGGAGGCCGTGAGATCCCGGTCCCGGCCACTACCAGAGTCATTTTCCATAGCCGATGCAGCTTCAAGCCTTCTTTGTGCACGGGTTTTTGAAAATGAGACAGCCTTCAGGCTTTCTCGCATAGTAGAGCAGTAGAGCAGTTCAGTTCAGTTAGGAGAAGTTAGGAGAAGTGAAGGGAATTCGTCCACTAATTCCACGGACTTCCGCGCCCGCTCCGCGGGGGAGTCGAGTCTTTGTAGAATGCAGGCACGCCCACAGCAGTAGAGGACAGTGTAGACAGACTGAGCAAACAGCACTCAGTTCTGACAGCTCCTTAGACTCTGCACTGACCCTGCGTGCCAATGCTGCGTTAGTATCTTTCCAGCAAGTTCGGTCCTGAGGAGTGTGGATACAGAGGTACCATCCTTCCCTCTTCTTCCCGCGCTTCACCCGGCGAACGACTGGGGGTTGAATGCTGTAGATGCCGGCTCGATTGCCGCAGCTCCGCCTTGTTGTTCGCACGGCCGTGCTGGATTAACAATGATTAGGGCTGTCTCTTATGCTCCTGCAACCAGCAGCAAACTGCGAAAAACAGCAGTTCACAATGCCCTTGACTGCACACACGGGCTTCACGCCACAAGAGTTGTGTTTTCCAGTTAAGTAGTGGGTTTCCAGGAGGTGTTTCCACTAGCCTCAGTCGAGGCGTAAAGGTGCAATGTTGCACGGGCTCAAAACACTGCAGGTTTCAATTTTAAAAGCACGTCCGACATCCGAAAATGCTTTCTTTCAGAGCAGAGCAGACTGCGATAACACACAGCAGCGAAAAACAGCAGTTCACAACGCCCTTGACTCCACACACGGGCTTCACGCCACAAGGGTTGTGTTTCCCAGTTAAGTAGTGGGTTTCCAGGAGGTGTGTCCACTAGCCTCAGTCGAGGCTTAAAGGTGCAATGTTTCACAGGCTCCAAACACTGCAGGTTTCAATTTGAAAAGCATGTCGGACATCCGAAAATGCTTTCTTCCAGAGCAGAGCAGACTGGGATAACACACAGCAGCGAAAAACAGCAGTTCACAACGCCCTTGACTCCACACACAGGCTTCATGCCACAAGGGTTGTGTTTCCCAGTTAAGTAGTGGGTTTCCAGGAGGTGTGTCCACTAGCCTCAGTCGAGGCTTAAAGGTGCAATGTTCCACGGGCTCCAAACACTGCAGGTTTCAATTTTAAAAGCACGTCTGTAGAGATGTCGCGAGAGCCCCGCTCTCGCGAGACCTCGCTCGCGCCCACAGCTCCGCCCCCGCGCGCTACGCGCGCATTACGGGACGAGCTGAGGACACGGACAGCTGCGTCTTCCCGGCTCCTCCGAGCACGGGACTAATTCGGCATTAAAGCTGCAACATTGAGCTTACTGCAGCCCGGCCCCAGTTGGCCACGATGGCCTTTGTTATTCCGGGCACTGTTTATATGCGAACTGTTCCAGAGTAACCAGGAGAAATAAAACACTGGTGAAACCCCTGCCTGGCTCCTGTCTTCCTTCAGGTATTAATATACAACATAAATTGGCGACGAGGATCACCACAAGAAACCGCGCAGAAACATGCAGGGAGCCACACCGCCGCCACCCTTTCTACAAACGCCAGGTAGGCCTACCATTCCTTGGCCACAATGGCAGCCCCTGTTCACGACGTACGTGGAAGCTATGGGTGGAGCAGGATTTTCAGCGGCGAGACGCAGGGCCATGCTACTCAATGCTTTAGGGGTGGAAGGGCAAAGAATATTCAAGGGCCTTACCCCGATTCCGGTAGATGATGACAATGATGATGTGTTCAAGGAGGCGGTTAGAAGAACCATTAAGAGGCTCGCCAGCAAAGAGAACACAGTACTCCATAGAATAAGGTTTTACACTCGAAAACAAGAACAGTCCGAACCCGTCGATGACTACGTCACTAAATTAAGGGAACTAGCAGCCCTGTGTAACTTTGGCACCAATGCGGAAAACCGTATATGCGACATGCTAGTTGTCCACACCAACAGTCGGAAAGTCCAAGATAAGTTCATCCTTGAAAAAGAGCTACAGTTAGAGAAAGCCGTGGAGATCGCCAGAGCAGTAGAGGAAACGGCGGGAAGAAGGAAGGAATTCACAGGGGCCCAAGTTCCCACTGAAATACAAGCGGTGGGATTCCGTCCAAGAAAGGAAAGGTTTGCACCAGACACGAGAGAAGTGAGAAACAGCAAGAAAGAACCCCTCAAGTGTCATAGGTGCACCAGCACCAAACACCTGGCCTTTGACAGAGAGTGCCCAGCCAGAGACAAGGAGTGCTCTGTCTGCAAACGCATAGGACACTTCTCGATAGTGTGTCGATGGAGAAACAAGAAAGTCACCAGCCTTACCACAGATCACACAAGGGAAAGAGAATCCTCCTCAGATGAGGAGGGAAGACCCACAGTCATTATGGTGAACAGCACACGAGCCAGGAGAGAGAAGCCCCACTGCGTGATCAAAATCGATGGAAGAGAGACAAGGGTCATGGCAGACTCCGGTTCAGACCTCACCATTTTACCCCTTCGGACATACAAAGAAATGGTGGGTAAAGAGAAAGTGGAAGTTCTCACCACACGACACAAGCCCACGGTGTTTGGTGGGGCCTCAGTCGAACTGCTAGGGTATATCAACGGCAAAGTCGAATTCAAAGGAAGAGAAACCATCACCAGGGTCTACTTCAGCCACGAAGGCCCTGCAGTTTTGGGCTGGGATGATCAGGACAAATTAAAAATCAGACTGGATCCCAGCACAGAAGATCAAGTTCTATCAGTCAATACGAGGAGCGGATCCGTTGTCAAGAGCGATTACCCAACACTTTTCTCGGAGGAGCCGGGGCACATTAAAAGTTTTATTCACAAAATTGTGCTCAAAAGAAATGCTGTGCCTGTCAAGCACCGGGTGAGACCAGTACCGGCCACAGCAAGGGACACCCTTAGACAACAGCTAGACAAAATGAAGAAGGAAGGAGTGATAGAAGAAATTGAAGCGTCCGAATGGCTGAGCCCAGTGGTCCTGATAAAGAAATCCCAATCACAGGAATTAAGAGTGTGCATAGACCTACGCAGCCTCAACTTAGAAGTCATCACGGACAATTACCCGCTCCCAAGCATAAGCAAACTCATTTTACTAATGAAAGAGGCCAAAATATTCTCCAAACTAGACATGAGAAATGCATATCACCAAATACAGCTGCACGAAGAATCGAAACCCCTTACGGCATTTATCACTCCATTTGGCACATTTCAATTCACCAAAATGCCTTTCGGGTTGTCATCGGCCGCATCAGCCTTTCAACGCATGATGGACGTCCTGCTAAGAAAAGTCAAAAATGTGGTATATTTTCCGGATGACATATTGGTTTACGCAAGGGACAAACAGACGCACGATACCACCCTCAAATTGGTTCTCAACAAGCTACAAGAAGCAGGAGTGCGCTTACGTTATGAGAAATGTTCATTTGGGGTAAAAGAAGTTGAATATCTGGGGTACAAGATTTCGGAAAAAGGCATCAGTCCAAAACAGAATCTTATGCAAGCCATCATCAAAGCTCCAGAACCCGCCACCAAAGAAGAGGTGAGGTCATTTCTAGGATTGGCTGAGTACTATGCGAAATTCATACCAAAGTTTTCAGAAACCACTTCTCCCCTACGCGATCTACTCAAAAAAGGGACAGAATTCGTGTGGGAAGAACCCCAGAAAAGGGCGATGGACACCATAAGGCAACATATCATGAAAGCTCCATGTCTTCAACCTTTTAACCCAGAGTGGGATACGGTCATTACCACTGACGCCAGTGCGTACGGACTAGGAGCAGTGCTAACGCAGAGGAGAGGTGACACCGAACATGTGGTGGCCTTTGCGTCAAAGGCACTATCAGAGGCGGAACAAAACTATTCTACCATTGAAAAAGAAATGCTAGCATGCGCATGGGCAGTCGAACATTTCAGAACATACGTGTGGGGCACAAAGTTCAAGCTGGTGACAGATCACAAGCCGCTCATCCACATGCTTAGTCCAGGAGGCACCAAAGCATCCACGCCCAGACTAATTCGCATTGCAGCGAAACTACAGGAATACACATTTGAAATCCAGCACATCTCAGGCTGGAAAAACTCGCAAGCCGACTGCATGTCGAGACTGCCAGAGAACAAGGAGAGGGCTACCACATTCCTAGACGGAGAATGCATTGTTGCATCAATCGCAGACATAAGGGCTCCAGACTACCTGGAACTCAGTGAGAGACACTGGGAAGAAGAAGATGAGAATGACCCAACCATGGCTAAGATTCGCAAATGGATCAGAGAAGGGTGGCCAAATGAGAAATTGCTGCCAGAAGGCATGAGACCATATTGGAAGGTGCAAGATGAGCTGTCGGAAACAGAGGGGATAATCATGAAAATGGACCAAATCATTCCCCCCACAGGAATGAGGCGCACAATTCTCTGCAGGGCCCACCCGGGACACCTCGGGAACACGATGACCCGCCGCAGGGTGAGAGAAGCTTACTGGTGGCCGTCGATGGACCAGGAAATACGCTCCATTATAGAGCGCTGCCATGAATGCCTAAACAGCGACAAAAGACTGAAAGTTCGCCAAGCACCTCTCATACCCACGGAGATACCAGAAGCAGTATGGTCCAAAGTGGGGATAGACTTCATAGGGCCCCGGGAGGCTATGGAAACGGAACACAAATACGGCATAGTGCTGGTCGACTATCTATCCAAGTGGGTGGAAGCCGAGTTTGTCCCAAACATAACCACGGAAACAGTCATTGAAGTACTCACTGAAATCTTCCAAAGGGAAGGCCTCCCCAAAGAAGTCGTCACAGACAATGGGGTGCAACTAGTATCCAAAGACATGGAAGAGTTTTTAAGAAGGAACCACATCAAACAAAAGAAGGCGGCCTTGTATAACCCCCAAGCAAATGGACTTGTGGAGAGGGCGAACAGGTTCATAAAAGGGGCCATCCAACTGGCAACAGCGTCGGGTATGGACCCCCTCAAAACCACCAAAGAAGCCATAGCGGCCCACAGGCTCACGCCAAACGGAATTACTCAAATATCCCCGTTCAAAATGTTGAGAGGGAGGAGTGCAGCATCCACCCTCATTCCAACATGGCTGTCGAAAGTAAGGGAAGATGAAGCAGTTGACATGACTGAAGTGGTATGGCGCATTGAGAGAAACAAGACACGCATGAAATCGTGGAGTGACGAAAGAAGAAGGACGAAGCAAGCGCCCAACATAGGAAAAGGGGACTGGGTCAAAATCAAACTGCCAAGAAAAGATCAAGCCACAGGATCCCGGTACAGTCAGCCCATAAAGGTAACTCACAAAGGAACCAATCACGTCCGCACAGAAGACGGGCGCACGTGGAACTTTGAAAGGGTAGCATTATACCAGCGAAGGCAAGAAAAAGCGAGGACCCCTGAGACACCCCGTATAGAAACCGAAAGAGATGACGAGAGAAACGAGGAACGAGAACCCGAAGGAAACGACGGAGAAAGAGATGAAACCGAAACAGCAAGGGAAGAACCGAATGTGAGTCCAGAACCGGTTCAGCAGAGACCGTGCCCTACAACCAGTGAGAGGCCCAGAAGGGAACACAGAAGACCGGTGAGATACAATGACTATGTGTTACAGTGAACCCGTTTCGCATTGAAAAGAGGTGTGTAGAGATGTCGCGAGAGCCCCGCTCTCGCGAGACCTCGCTCGCGCCCACAGCTCCGCCCCCGCGCGCTACGCACGCATTACGGGACGAGCTGAGGACACGGACAGCTGCGTCTTCCCGGCTCCTCCGAGCACGGGACTAATTCGGCATTAAAGCTGCAACATTGAGGTTACTGCAGCCCGGCCCCAGTTGGCCACGTTGGCCTTTGTTATTCCGGGCACTGTTTATATGCGAACTGTTCCAGAGTAACCAGGAGAAATAAAACACTGGTGAAACCCCTGCCTGGCTCCTGTCTTCCTTCAGGTATTAATATACAACAACGTCCGACATCCGAAAATGCTTTCTCCCAGAGCAGAGCAGACTGGGATAACACACAGCAGCGAAAAACAGCAGTTCACAACGCCTTTGACTCCACACACGGGCTTCACTATCCATACATTTGTATTTCAAATAAATTGAATTTCTTAATGTTGGTAGATTAACATGTCTTTTCTGAATAATCTTGTGTATACAGAGTGAATAGGATTCAAATCCACTATGCAAACACTGACCTATGCAGCAATATCCAACCGCAATGAATAACAAACTCGCACTCTTACACTGCAGCATCTAATCTTGACTATTTTAATACAGACTTATTCTTTATCAATAGTTGAAAGTAAATGTATATAATTATTAAGGTAAAAAAAGATTTCAAATTTGTGTAATCAGATTAAAAATTCCATTAATAAACCAAAGGTTTTTTATAACAAACGGTTACATTTTGAATTTCATTTACTTTGCCTTGGCAAGCATATTTTGAAAAGGTTGAAAACTAAGAAACAAAAGCAAGTTTGACCTTTGCTGGTGGCTTTGCCAAATTTGTTCATGTTGTATTATGACCCTGGATTTTTAGGGAGTAAACATTCCGATGGAAGTGGCCAAATAATGAACAATTAGGTACTAAAATACCACATACACTGAAATAGAATTATCATTTCACATTTGCTCTTGAAAAGAAAACAATTCCATGAAAGATCCTCAGTGGATGTATTGAGCTTTATGTAAGTAGGATGCTATTTATTTTTAATATAACAATTTAATTTTGAGCATGACGTTAAACAAAAGTGATGAATAATGGTTTGATGGTGTGCATGTATTGGTGAACAAATGCACATAAAGACAGTTATGTTATATCAATAGTGTTGCATGCTAAAAGATGTTAAATATCGGCAACAAATTACGACACTCCCAGAACCGATAAAAAAACTTGTAGAACTTGCATGGTCCCCCGATTATAATGGCACATTCCCTTTGAAAAGACTCTGTGAATCATGCACATGATGTCTATCCGCAGAATCAAAATAATGTACATTTTCAATGTAGGTGATAATGTTACACTTATTGACAATCGTGACAAACTAAAATCCTTTTTGTTTTGATCCATATTTTTTTTTTAAACGCCTTTCAGCCTTTATGTACAGTTTCATGTTGTTTTCTCCCATCCCCCAACTGCCCTCCCCCCTTTTCGAGCCTACCCCACATCACGCCTTTCCATAACCTTTTCCACAGCGCTCATCCCTCTTCTCCCCCTGAAGAGCTATCTTCCTCTGAGCCCGTCTGGTCATGCCCCAATAGTGTGGCAACTATTTGCCTCCAGGCTACCAACGTGTCCACTTCTTCCTCCCCACCGCTGTTCACTGCTTCATTCCACACTACAGTTTTGGCATCTGCCCATTTTTTAAGATCATGCCACCAAACTTCAAATTTCGGTCTTTTGCTTGCTTTCCAGCTCGTAGCTATTCTGCGCTTCGCTAATATATAAGCCAGATCCTTGAGTTTACTCAGGTGTTTCAGTTTGCGCGGTCTGGGGAACCCCCCCAACATGCACGCCCACAGGGAGTCCATATCCAGATTTATCTCTTTCTATGCCATGAGGTGGGCTCCCTTCCCACAAAATCCGCCTTCAGGGCATGCCCAGAACATATGTATCATACCTGCGTTCATCTCCCCACATTTTGGACGTTTGCGTTCCCTCATTTTTAAACTTGGCTATCTTCTTGGGAGTCATATATGCTCTGTGGGTGACATATAACTAAATCTGTTGTAGTCTCTTGTTCCTTGATACTTTCTTGTGGTAACCTTGTGCTCTCACCCACAGCCCATCTCCCATGAATTCCCCGGCTTCCTCCTCCCAATCTCTCCTTGTCTTGATCACCTCCTTCCCCACTCGAGACATCAACAGTTCATCTATTCGGGAGACCTTGTGCCCTCCCTCACACACATCCTGAAATGTTTCAATGGCGATATCGGGCTGTTGGGTCAACACTGTCTCTGGCCATGTGCCTTTTATCCCCTTTACCAACCTAGCATATGTGATATATTGCCCGCAGTGTAAGCCGGTGTCTTCCACCAGTGTGTCAAACTCAACCGCCTTCCCATCTAGCCACACATCTCCCAGGATTGCTATGCCCATCGGTTCCCACTGTCTCCTGATCACCCTTCTCATTTGCTCATCAACCCCTGTCAATGCCACCAGCGGCATCTGTGGAGAACACAGGAACGGGTTTTCCATTACCTGGAAGGCTCTTTGCCACATTTTCCAACCCAAGTCTAGCAATCTCGACCCTTCTCCCTGCTGCGTTTTTGGCAGCCATATCCACTCGTTCAGGAAATATGGGGTAAATCCGGACTTCAGCAGTTTAGACTCTGGTCTAGGGTCCTGTGATAACCATCTTGCTACATATTGGAGTTGGCTAGCTAGATAATATACCTCAAAATTGGGTAATCTATTGCCTCCTTGTTCGTATGGGGTCTGTAAATTCCATAATGCTATTCAATTCCTGGAGTTGTGCCAAATGAACCCCATACATGACCCCATAGTCTTGACTTTGGCAAAGAATCGTTTGGGTATCATGTATGGTAGTACCACCATCTTCAACAGTGCCACTCTTCCCATCATGGTCAAGGGAAGCTTGGCCCAGAACACCATACTATTTTCAATCCTAGATAGCGCCTTCTCTGTGTTTTGCCTGTGTTCAGCCTCAACATTATGGTGTACATCTATCCCCAAATATCTAAAGGTCTCGGTTCCCATTTTATCTGTAATACCAGCAGTTCTTCCCGTGGTAACCCCACGTATCTGCCAAGGGGGAATATACACAATTTCTTCGGGCTCACTGTTATGCCAGCCAGCTCCATAACTTCCTAAATATACTGGAAGTTTTCCTCAGGGTACTTCAAGTACAGCCGCATGTCATCCACATCAGATGTTGATATCAGATGTTGTCCTTTGCTTGTGCTGTTCCTACTTCCCCGTAGGCCTGCCTCAAGTATATCGTCTGGGGTTCGAGTGCTAATATAAAAAGCATCGGGGACCATGGGCATCCTTGTCTAGTACCTCTACTAAGTTTCCACTGTTCTGAGATGGTCGCTCCTGTCCTAACTCGAGCCAACCGGCTGCTAGACAACAGTTGGACCCATTTCAAATATGAGGGCCCAACACCATATTCCCTTGAGGCTGCCACTTACAAGGGCCATTTAACCGAGTCGAGGGCCTTCACTGCATCTAATGAGACTACTGCTACCTCTTGGGAGCTTCCTTGCGTCTGTTCTATGACGTGATGGAGTCTCCTAAGATTGTCGGATATACTCCTGTGCAGAAACATATCCCGTCTGATCAGGATATATAAGTCTATTGATCACTGGCTGCAGCCTATTGGCCATCACTGCTGTAAGTATTTTGCTGTCTTGATTGACCATTGATCGTGGTCTGTAAGATCTACAGTCTGTGCTCGGTTTATTAGGTTTAAGTAGCGGAATAATAATCGCCTCCCTAAGAGACTCTGGCAGTGTACCTCTTTCGAAGGCCTTGTTCAACATTGCTTGCATTGGGGGTAGCAAGTCTGACATGTATGTTTTATAAAATTCACTTGGAAGTCCATCTGCCCTTGGGGCCTTATTAATGGGTAGTAGCTTGATCACTTCTTCTATTTCTTCTATCATAACTGGGCCTCTAAGTTCTCTTTTTCTGCTGCCTTCAGTTTGGGAAGATTAATCTCTGCCAATGTTTCCAGCACATCCATTTCCTCCCCCTCAGTAGTGTCCATGTACAGTCGCTGGTAATACTCCAAAAATCATTTATTCACCCCTTCCTGTGTATCTTCCCATCTATCCCATGCACTGCTCTGATGGTTTGTCGGAGGTCTCGCTTTTATATAGCCACGCTAAAAATATGCTTGGCTTATCTCCTTCTGCGTGTTTCCTCTCTACATATTTCTTGTAGTTTAGGTTGCACAGTCTTTCCCAGTGATCCCTGCACTCTTGTTGTAATTGGCGTATGGTCTCAGCCTCCTCTAGGGAATTCACCCCCTCCCTCATCTTAATCTCTATTCTCTTCTCTGCATCCTGCAATTCCTGTGTTTTGCCGCCCAGCAACCCATTGGACTTCGATATCGCTGCTCCCCTCACTACCACTTTAAATGCCTCCCATAGTGTACCAACGATCCATGCTCCCAGTATGTTGTTCAAAATACTCTCGTATTTCTTTCCTCAGGTCTTCCCCGAATCCGGTATCTTTCAGTGCCTCAGCTCTTAGTCTACATGTCGAGATCTTCACTCTAGGAGCCATGTACTGCCATGTCACTATTAATGGTGCGTGGTTCGAGAGGACTGCAGCCTTGTATTCAGCTTTCACCATTTCTCCTGTCAACTCTGAAGCAGCAAATATGTAGTTTAGTCGGGTGTGTAGGTTTTGTGGGGCAGAATAGGGAGAATATTCTCTGTTCTATGGATGGTGCATTCTCCACACATCCACTAATCGCAAATCACTTAATAAGGCTCTCAAGATCCTAGCCACTGGTGTAGGCCTCTCAATTTTCCCATCTGACCTGTCAAGCTTGGGGTCAATGTGCAGTTGAAGTCCCCCCCCATATAACTGCTCCCTCCATACACGGACTAACCTTGCCGTATAAGGTCCTGAAGTAGCCCGTGACTTCCTGATTCAGGGCATACACGTTAATGATGCTCACCTCCCTGTTTCCTACCATCCCTCTCACAAACACCACCCTCCTGTCTAGTTCTATGGTGGACTTTAATAGCTTAAATGTGACATGTGGTGCTATCCACGTTATGCCTCCTCTGGCGTATGCTGAATACGTCACTCCTATGGTGGGCCCTTTCCATTTTCTCACTACCACCTCCTGTTTGTCTTTGGTCAAGTGAGTTTCTTGTAACAGGGCAATATCTATTTTCTGTCTCTTCAGGTACATCATGACCTTATACTGTTTCAAGCAATTATTGAGCCCCCTGACATTCCAGGTCACTATCCTCAGGTCTCCCATCTTATCCATTTCCTACTCCGCCCGCTTCTTCTCCTGTCCTCCTCTTCTTGCCCCATTCAGTGTGGTTGTAGGCTCGCCCTTTAACAACTCCCCAGACTCCCTCCCTCCTCTTCCCCTTACTCCCCAACCACCATGCCTCCCCCTTCTTGAATTATCCCCACTCCCATCCCAACTCCCCTCTCAACTTCCCCTAACTGTTGCCCAGCTCCATCCTTGAATCTCAGGCTAACCTGCATCTAGCCCTTTCTCGGTGTTACCGCTACTCGGAGCTCAGCAGGAGAATACGACTAAACTACCTAAGGGGGGATGATAGTGTGTCTCTTGGCGCTGCTTATATAACGCCACACATGTGCCTCCCGCATTGACCTTACAGTATGTCGCTCAGTTTACATCTCTATTCGTAACTTCTTTCACCGACTTCGCGCAGCCTCCTTTTGATCGCCCCGTAGTTCAGTCGCCGTCTTTGTACCAGGAAGGTGTAATCTGGATACAACGTGATGGTACTGACGCTCTGTTTATTGTTCGCCCTTTTCGTAAAGTGCTCCAGGATCTTCTCCCTGTCCTTATAATTCAGTATTTTGGTGATGACCGGGCGCGGGGAGGCTCCCGGTGACGGCCTCCTAATCAGGGCTCTATGCGCTCTCTCCACTGCAAACCCCTGAGTGAGGGCACCTCCCTCGATTTCCTGCAGTAGCATGGTCCCGACATAGTTGGGTTCTGATCCTTCTTCCCCCTCCAGGAGCCCCACAATTCGTATGTTGTTTCTACGTGCACGCCTTTCCGCTTCTTCTGCTCTGTTTTCTAAGTTACACACTTGCTGTCGCAGTGCATGTATTTCAGTGGTGTTCGCTGATCAGGTGGCCGTATTTGTCTTCACCTCTGTCTCTAAACCACTTGTGCATTCTGCCAGCGTCCTCACGTCCTGTCATAGCAAATTGACGTCCACTTTTACAGCATCAATCTTAAATTCCAGCGAGGTCTTTAGTTCTGCCATTCCAGAATCAAGCTTAGCCTGCCATGCCTTCAAGCCCACGATTGCCTCTAGTATCTGCTGATCATTTTGTGTCTGGGTTACTTCGCTCTGCGTATGTTGCCCTCTGTTCTTGCAAACCTCTGTTGTTTGTGGTGATTTGGTAAACCCCTCCATCGTTGCTTGCTCCCCTTTCACTTTGGTCAGTTTGGAGGCCATATTGGACCTAGAAGTGGTCTCTCAGCGTGGGATGGCCAAATACGTTATATGCTAGTGCTTTTCAGCACCCGTCCACTTCCAGCAGTCTACGAACTGCTCCGTTCTGCTGTGACACACTGCAGGGGCCCGGCACGCATCACCCACCGGCTTCTGTCGCCCCTGTAACGTTGATTGGCACTCAAGAAAACGCCTCACTGGTCTTTGTTGGGCTGCAGGCGTTCTCGCTCCGTTCCGCTGAAGATCACTGAGTGTTCTCTTCAGTCCCTTTGTTCTTGGAGAGCGGCCATTTTGTTAAGACATCTTCGGACCCCTCGTCGCCTTTCCATTGTGCATAACTTTCCTCTTGTATAACGGATTTGACATCAATGTTGTGCACTGCATGCAGCATACGTTCCCACGGTCATAGGTCTGATTAAACGGCTTGCACACCACCTCTTTCTTGCAAGCATTCCAGGATTATGTTAGGATTGGCAGGAGCCACAGAGATTCACAGCTTATCCCATGGCTAGTTAGCCACGCCCCCCCCCTTGATCCATAGTTATGTCACGAAAATGTGCATGTGTTACGGAACCCATGCACCCATGGATGGAGTATATTCCCAGCCCTGTAGCATCACAATTACCAGCGAATCAATAATCGCCATATTATGGGATGATCGTGCTGCTCCCATTTGCCCAATTCCTGTAGCGATCATAAGAACCAACATGCCATTTATAAACTTGTGAATGGAAATGGTGAGTACCGTATGTTAGTTGATGTAAAACAGTTTTTCTACACAAGAGCCCACCATTTGCTTTGTGATAAAAGGTAGCCAAGTTGAATTTATTTATTTATTAATTTGTTCACTTGTAAAGCGTACCAAACGCGCAGGTGTCTGGGCGCATTCCTTAATAGTTGAAGAGTTGTTACAAGCATGAAAGACATTGCAATACATTAGTGGTTAAGAGAACACATTCCTGCCAAGGGCATATCATGACAGTACAGGTGCAAATGAAGAGGGCGACTTTAGCCCTCCTATGCAAAGTGTCAAGTTTTCACATTTTTTTCTGAAAGTCCAAAAGGAGGGTGCCGCTCTTAGGGTCTGGCAGCTCGTACCGGGAAACTATTTCCCCCTGCTTTTTGTAGTTTAAAACTGGGGATCTTTACCACGTGTACTTCAGAGGACCGAGTGGGTCTGTTTGTGTAATTATTTGTAAAGGTATTCACTAGGTATTTTGGAGCTGTATTAGAAAGGCACATGCGTGTCAGAGATAGTGTTTAGAAAGCAATTCTTTGGGAGCCAGTGGACATTTCGTTTTGCTGATGTAATGTGGTTGGCTCTTGGTATATTAAGTGCCACACTCAAGGCATTATTTTGTAGTACCTGTAGTTTTTGTTATATGGCGGCTATTGGTACCTACATACTATGCATTGCAATAGTCGAGCCTAGAAAGTGCTCTAGCCAGAGTGATGCAACTGTCTGCTGAAAGGAAGGGTCGGCAGGCGTTAACTAATTTATATGTGTAGCCTGCTGCTGATGCCGTAGCATTAACATGTCTAGTAAGGGTAAGAGCTGAGTCCAGGTAAATACCTAAGGCTTTCACTTCTTTTGACATTTTAATGGTGCTGTTGTCAATGTTGAAGGATTGTAATTGGTCGTCTAGTTTGTTTATTTTGTTCTGCGATCCGATAAGGAGTAACTCAGTTTTGTCGTCATTAAGACAGAGGCCGTGGATAGCCATCCACGCTTGGGGATGCAGCGCTTGAGGCCTGTGGGTGATTTAGCGCTTTATAAAAATGAAATAGAATATAATAGAATAGAATTGTTTGGTATATTTAATTGATTAGTTTAGAGTCAGTTTCGTAGGAGCCTGTGATAGGAATGAGGATTTGGGTGTCATCCGCATAATTAGTGTAGGTGACACCCAAGTCATCCAGATGGTCGAATAGAGGCTTAGTGAATATGTTATACAATCTGGGTCGAGACACAGGAGCCCTGCAGCACTCCACAAGAAACTGGGGCATGTTTAGTGGATGCAGTTGGGGAATACCCTCATTGTTCTATTGGAGAGGAAGGACTGTATCCATAATGATGCCTTAGAGGAGAAGTGGGCTGCCGTAGTCAGATGTTTACAGAAGACTTTATGATTGACCAAGTCAAAGGCGGCTGATAGGTTGAGTAGAAGGAGGAGCGCTAAGGTGCCATTGTCTTGTAGTTCATCCATTTGGATTTTTAAATCTATAAACGCTGATTCAGTACCATGACCTGGTCTGAAGCCTGATTGGCGAAGGCCTAGGAGATTGTTAGATTCTAGGTGGCTTTGAATTTGCAAGTATGCTGCTCTATCCAATATTTTGAGTAAGAATGGTACAGTTGTACTAGGTCGATAGTTGGTGGGGAGGTTAGGGTCTAGGGTAGGTTTTTTAAGTAATGGGAGGACCCAGGCATCTTTCAGGTTGGTTGGGACAATACTTCTTCCGAAGGAGGCGTTTATTATGGAAGTGATGAAGGGAGCGAGCACCTCTACCGCGTCTTTAATAACTGATGCTGGGCAAATGTCACCTTGACATCTGGATGGTTTTAGACTAGAGATTATTTTCTTTACATCGATTGCCGAAACAGGGGCAAACTCAAATGGCATGAAGGGTTTAGTAGGGGGATCCCTTGACTCTATGGATTGGAAATTGAGTGTCAACCTAAGTTTTCCTGCTTCTATTTTAGTTTGAAGTAGTGCAATTTTGTCCAACAAGGCTTTTTGAATATTAGTACACCATGTATAGTCTTTGGTGCAAGATTCTTATGGCGGCACTGGGGATTCTAATTCCCAGAGGATGGTTAACAGATCTTTAGTACCAGAATTAGCATTTGTAATTCTATCATTGTAGGTGGTTATTTTGGTTTGGATGATGGCAGATTCATAGTGGTTAGAGGCAGTAGTGAACTTTTCTTTGTTACTGTCAGTTGTTTTTTTTCCAGTTCACTTCTGCAGTTCTTTTAGTACTACGCAATGTTTTGAGGTTGGTAGTGTACCAGGTGTTTAGATGTGCATGTGGCTTAGCTTTGCACATTTATATCTGTGTTGCTTTTATCAATAGCCTGAATTAAGGTGTTGTTGTAAAGCTCTACCAGTTAAGATGGGCCCATATTGGCGTGATTAGGGTAGTTGGTGATAGGGTGCAATAAAGGCAGTAATTTATCAACTGTAATGTTACGTTTGTTTCTCGTAAATGCTGATGGGGCTTTGAGCAAACATGGATCTAAGTAGGGATTGTCCTGGATAGTGAAGGAGATAACGTGGTGGTCGGACCAGGTGCAATGAGAGCTAGACAGGATCTTAATGTCGCAGTTAATGTCTGCCAGCCAGTCCAAGATTCTACCCTTGCTGTGTGTAGGGTTGGTTATTCGGTGCTCGAAGCCCAGTTCGGTTAAGGTAATAGCTAAGGCTGATGCGTTGTCATCATTGGCATCGTTGAAACTTAGGTTTAGATCGCCTAGCATCATGATTTGGGAGCCTGGTTTGGTATTACATGTGAGGAGTTGTGTAATATCTTATTCAAATGAAGAAGTAGGACCTGGCGTCTATGGATGAGGTGTGTAGTCAGGTTACGGGAGGCCGTAAGAGGTAGTTTGATAGAGAGGAGTTCTCCTGAAGGGAAACATTGATTGGGGAGTTCTCTCAGTACAAGCTGTTTTATTTTCACTCATTTTATGGATCTCAGAGGGAAGTGACCATTGAACCTGCTGAGCATCCTTACCTCAATAACAGGTGCTATTGATTTGGGCAACAATAACGACAATTCATGAAGAATTCATGCCAATTCACTGAGAAGTGCCCAGAAGTGCCTGTTCGCCTGGAAACTCTCTCGTGAAATGTCCCGTCAAGTCTGTGGAACCTTCGTATTTTGCTGATAATTGTGCACTACTGTGGACTATTGTGGACCCTTTTCTATGGTTGCTTAGGTAACTAGCCCCGCCCACTCATTAAGAAACCTCCTCAAATAGGCACGCCCACCACCGCGAGCCCACCGAGAAGTGCCCGGAAGTGCCTGTTCGCCTGGAAACTCTCTCGTGAAGTGTCCCGTCAAGTCTGGGGAACCTTCGTATCTTGTGGACTACTGTGGACTATTTTGGACCCTTTTCTATGGTTGCTTAGGGTGAGCATTTATTCACCTCTGGAAGTATATTAAGTACATCTATTTACATTTAAAACACCTAAATCCCCATTTCTTTCCTTTTTAGTAGCTAGCAGGCCCACTCATAAGAAACCTCCTCAAATAGGCACGGCCGCGCACCAGCATGCGCGCACCGAGAAGTGCCCGGAAGTGCCTGTTCGCCTGTTAGCTGGGAGCAAGGGGCGAGGGAGGTGTTACTTTCCCTTTTTAGATTAATCATTTTTCCTGCTGGTCCGGAACCAGTGCAGCACCTAAGAGGAATTGAAATAATCTGCCCACATAGAGCCCCACAAAAGAGGTAAGCGTTTGAGCAATCTCTCACCCTTCATTGCGTGTTAGAGGGCTGCATTCCGTTACAGTTACGCACGGGACCAAGATCAACACACTCTGTAGCACTGTGTTTCTAGATCTGTTGGGAGAGTCGAGAAAATCCTAACCACCGAGTAGAAAAGTGTTTCCCTCCGGAGCACACCGAGTCACTTTGTGTGCGTGTGGAGGGATATCTTAACATCATTGCCATAAACTTTGCATTGAAAGTGTTGCCCTTTGAAGAAACGCTGATTTTTGTATTGTGCGAGTGGGGGCAAAATCTAAAACAATCTGTTATAGACTTTGTGCATGTAGTGTTGTCCTTTGCTGACCGCTGTGTCATCTCATCGCCACATCAGGTGCCTTAAACCTTGCATTGAAAGTGTTGCCCTTTGAAGACCGCTGTGTTTTGTATTGTGCGAGTAGGGGGAAATCTAAAACCAGCTGTTATAGACTTTGTGCATAAAGTGTTGTCCTCTGCTGACCGCTGTGTCATCTCTTCGCAACATCAGGTGTGTGCGGAGCGAAATCAATACACCCCACCAAAAGAGTCTGTTTTGAAACACTTATCACGTAATATACGGCGTGAGTCTCCGGAGGCGGTGTAGTGACCATCGGCGTAAGATACCTATTAGGGAATCTAATCCCTTATTACCTGTAGTCCTGTTACGGAGTCGTGAGTGTGTTGTGATTAATACGGAACCGGGATGTTTTAACACCCCCCACCCTGTATGCGCATTGGAACCTTTGCTTTAAACTAATAGAACGGGAGAAAGGTACACAGTGAACCGATCGAACCTCCCATAAGGTGCTAATAGCCCTCGAGTAAACAAAGGACCCTAACGTAAAAAGCGGTGCAAAACACACGGCCCACTAGGTTAAACCCGTTGTCCAACCCGGAGTATGGTAGGAACCCTAAGAAGTGGGAAGCTACCTACGCCGGGTCGGGTATTTAAAAACAAATTGGAAAAGAGAAATAGACCAATTGCAAGTGGGACCTTTGTGTACCCAAATACTAAAACTACTCAAGTGCTTAATCAGTACCCCCCGAAAATGAACATAGCAGGTCCAAAGGACCAGCTGGGGGAGGAGGAGGAACAAGAAAAATGGGAATTGAGTGGAATCGATTTCCCCCCTCTCCCAAATTTAGTGGAAGAATTAACAAAGAACTCTAGCGAACTTTCTAAGAAGTTAGATCTCACAGAAGAACCTAAACAAAAAAGTTTCTTAAGTATGCAAGACATACCAATAAGGCCCTCTGCACTAAATATGGATGAAACCTTGCCCCCTACACCCAAACTGCATACGTCCCTGCTGGCTCCCGTTGTATCTGCAGAGTTGGATAGAAGGGTGAGACTTTCTACTGGACCCTCAACCCCGGTAAGAGCCGGGGGTGGTGGCCTGGAAAACGTACACCTCCACAAACCCATTATCAGTAGACTGGAGGAGCACGGGTCATTCCCAATATCAGTACGGGGAAGCAAGGGGCATGTTTGGAAACGGGAACCTGGGAGATATAAAGCCAGGTTCACACAAATGCTCAAGTCCTACTACCCCCTTTCCTCCCCAGAGTCATGAGTACGAGGAACCGATTTCCAACTACCCCAGTGAGGAGTTTAACGGCACGAAAGGACCCATGGGGAGATTCAGGAATTTAGATTTATGATGGTAGAGTGCTCTGAAAAATTAAGTAGGTTGGAAGGGTTTGTACATGCCCTAAACATTTACGCAAAAGACACTCCATCGCAATTAGCCAAGGAAATTACGTCGAGGCACAACATAGGTTCCCAAACCACGCTTGCAGACAGAGAGCATAAGGGTATGGCAATGGATAAAAGCAGAAACTTATGGGCCCTGAGAAAATTGTCCCACGGGGTTATTGGACCTCATGAGACTAACAGTGAGCAAGAGAACAAATTTGAAGAAGTGAAGGAACTAAAGAGGTTGATACTAATTAACCCAGAGAAGATTCAAGTTGCGGAAAATCAAAGAGTAAGGGAGTATGAAACGAAAGACTCTAAAGAAACCAACACCCTAGAAAAAAGTACAGGGGACAAACTTGACAGTCCATCAGCTTTATTGAGGGTGATTGAGGAGGAGGCCTCTCAGAAACAGTCACAGAAGTTAACACAGGACGCAGTCCCTAATCCGGAAGAAGAGTTACCCTTTGTTTATGTTATCTCTCGGAGAGAAAAGAAAATGAGAGCTAGAGCTATTAAAAGAAGAGTAAAGAGCGAGAGGGGGGGCAACATAGCACCATCTAAAAAATCGCAAAATCAACCCGCTACTAAAATAAAAAACACAAACACAAATATTAAAGACATCTGCAGTCTATCAGGTGAGGGTGGAATATTAGATTTCACCCAACTAAATGAAGAAAGTAAGCGAGCCCTGGAGGTAAAGGAAGTGTCAGGCAGACAGGATTTGGGGAGGGAGGGAGACCCTACCCTCATAGTAGAAACTGAACAGACGTCACATGGGAATGAATATGGTGAAGCCCAGAACACCCTATCCGAAGCTATGAACCACAAGGGGAAAATAAATACAGTTAAACAAAAAAAAAATTAAAAATTGAAACAAATAGAAAGAAAAAGAAGATCCAAAAAGCAGAACAACAGCAGACCTGATGGAAGTAAAGAGGTACGGAGTATTCAACAGTTCTTTAGCTCAAAAATAAAGGAAAAGACTATTACAGTGAATGAGCTGGAAATAGGCAAGGAAAAAGTAGCGGATGAGGTTTCCCCAAAGGGGTCAGATACCCCAATTAGATCCAATCAGCAGGAGGGGAGGGGAATAGTGCGAGGGAACGGTATAACGTAACCCAATGATAGTGAGTCACCAGTGATTCCCAGTGAAGATATAAAAAAACGGGTCCAGGAAGCGTTACTTAAAATCCTTCAACATTCATCCAAGTAACATCCAATCCCTCCCCCTAGTAACATCGCATTTAGATTGTAAACCTGTGGAAGTAGAACAGAGGAGGGACCCCCAAAGGGTGGTGGTAGAAGTTAAAAAAGATACGCGTCAACAGGGACCTTTGGATCTAACGCCTAAAGAGGGGTCCACCACCCGGGTTACCACCCTAAAACATGGGGGATCTCCCACAAATGCCCCGGTTCATTTCTGCGATACAAAAGAGGAAGGCCTCGTGGAGGGACCTTCGATAAACCAAACACAATATGTAGCTAAGGAATTTGAAGAACGGATAAGAGAGAAATTTGAATTGTGGAACCTTGAGAAATTACATGAAAAAGGAAGAGAGTACAATCAAGGGCACGAGATGCCATCTGAGACTCGAGGTGGTGAGGGTTGAGAGTGGGAATCTGGGAGGCAATTTAAGATGGAGGAGCAAGATCCAATGTTCCAAAACGCTTGGGCTGAAGATAGGAGAGAATGGAGGGAACCTAAATATGCAGATGACCCCAGTGTGATATTGAACTTTGCGCTTACAATGGGAGTCCCGCCGTCATTAAACCGGGGGAGGATTCTCTCCCTGTTTAACGAGATTCCCCGTCTTGCATTAATCCCTTCAGACGATATTAAGCTTATAGACTATGTTCACCCTACTAGATATGACTGTGTAAGGATAGTGTTCTATTCATGAGCAACGTACGAACTAGAACTAAGAGAAGGAGTGGCTCTGCAAAGATTTGGATATGATATTGTAAACTTCAGCCAGGGTGCGGGTATACAGACAGGGTACCCCAGTGAGTTACAAGAGAATAACATTACGCAAGGAGGCTGAAATATGAACACTGAGAAACAAGCCAACGATGTGGCCGAGCTCAGATCATTGTCACAATCCTTGAGAGAATCAATAGCCAAGATTCAAGGTTTGAAAAACTCTACTTAGAGCACTGCTAAGTATAATTTTTTATCATGGAACTCTAGGGGGTCACGCCCCTTACTGTATTCCGCCAACACGTGTTCAGAGCTTTTGAAATACTCCTTCTTGTGTATTCAAGAAACATGGGCAGTGAACGCAATATCACTGATGGCTTCACGATCTTCCAGGAACCCGCCACAAAAAAAACTAAGGGGAGACCAGCAGGGGGTTTGCTTATCGCAACCAAGAACAATATTAATTTTCAAACCATAAAGAACTTCCGTATAAATAAAGACCGTATAGCTGTCCTCATAACTGTGGGTTGGAAGCGGGCTCTGATCCACCTGCTAATTATAAACATATGCTGGCAACCGGATTGTGATCTAAAGAATTATATTGAGTCAATTGATTTAACGATTCAGGAATGCCAGGATATGAATAACGATCTGTATCTCATCATGTGTCGGAACTTTAATTCAGAAATCTGTATGGAAGAAGATGGGTATGAAGGAAGGGTTGGTTGGATGAGGAATAAATGGGGGACCCTCGAAAACATCTTCAGGGGTTCCAATGGGCACAATTCATTGGTGGCTGGGGGATGCAATGTGTAAATAATCTGATGGAAGACACAACGGATAAATCCACCTGGTCAAATGCAAAGTGGGGTTCCACAATTGATTATATCTTTGTATGTACTAAGACCTTTTCTTTCATACACAAGTTCAAACTGATTGTTGTGCAGGAGAGTAAAATGCTAAAAATGATAATATTGATAGAGGCGGACAAGGTTGAGGAACCAAATTATGAGATGTTGTTATCTGTCAACGCCCAACAGAATAGAATTGTGTGGCATAAAACAAATATTAATAAAGTCAACCTGTTCTTTCAGGCAGACTTTAATAGTAGTGTGTATAGCCAAAAAATGGTTATATGCCCACAATTCTTTTGTGGGCTACATTGAGTCTGTAGCCACAGTTAAAGTTGGAACAAAAAAAAAACATATAAATAGGCAAGAGCTTCACAAGCATGCCTTCTCTGACGAAATGCAAACCCTTAAGAAGGAGCGTAACCGTGAAATACGTGGGTTTCTAAGTCATCATAAATCCCCAAATAAAGTGATGGACCAGTGTGAATTCAATCTGTTAAAAAATAAATGGAAGAGGAAAGCTCGGTGTTTACACGCTAAACTGTACCAGGGAGACGCTGAAGACATGTTTGTATCTCTTCGTGATGTAAATACATGAAGATTTTGGGCATTGCTAAATAAGGGAGGGTCTTCGCAACTCAAAGCGCAAATAGTGTGCATACATTCCGAGAAATGGGAAGGACACTTTAGTACACTGTATACCCCCTTTATTGCGGGTTGGAGTCCCCCGTCTTATTTTGTAAGTGCAGCATGGAATATTTCTTTTGGGGTAAAGGATGTTGAAGGCATCATTGTCAAAAGCTCCTCCTCGAGGGCCCCGGGGCCGAATTTGCTCTCCAACAGCGCCATAAAGGGAAATGTAAACTTATGGGCAAAAATGTTATTCTTTCTCTTTAAAGACATTCTCCATACAAAGACAATCCCCACAAGTTGGAGAATGTCGTATATTGTACCTATTTACAAAAAAGGGGATAGGGCATCCCCAAACAGTTACAGACCGATTGCCCTTTTGGACGTTGATTCCAAAATCTTCGCAGGTTTGTTCTAGAGCACATTCGGAGCTGGATTGACAAATTTAACATTCTGTCGCCAAATTAGTTTGGATTTAGGAAAAACGTAGGCACAGACGCAGGAGGTCTTTTAATTAACATCATGCAAAATGCAGCATGGACCCTGGGAAATTCACCCATTTATGTTGCGTCGATTGACCTAACTGCTGCCTTCAATCTTGTGGATAGGTCAATCTTGTGGTCCAAACTTGATAATTTAGGTATGCCACCGCCTTTGCTGTCAATCCTACATAATATGCATGAAGATTCCAGACTTAAGGCTCGACTTAGTATGGAGGGGGATTTATCCCAAGAAATCAGGGTCAAAAACGGTCTAAGGCAAGGCTGTGTTTACGCACCGACTATATTCAATCTGTACTTCTCTGATTTGGGTAAGAGTTTAAAACATCTTCTAGTTAACTCCCCGAAGATCGAGAGCACTAAGATATTGTGGACTGCGTATGCAGATGACGTGACCCTGTACGATCACACCCCAATAGGACTTCAGCATCTTTTATCGGCCTTTAAAGAATATATCCTGGTAAATGCTCTAAAAATAAACTACACAGAGACAGTCATAGTATGCTTACCCCATGAGAAAATACAAAAAGGCTTCTCCTGGTTTTTAAATCATGAGAAACTCCCCACAAGCATGGCTATAAGATATCTAGGATAACCGGTGTTTGGGGACAAGAAAAAAGCCAACTTTCGGAACTTATTGGATGCGAAGGTTGGAACAATGATTGGCCAAGTCTGAAAAATTGACTCAAAATATGGTAAATTTTTGTTAGTGTCCTGTCTTCGCCTGTATAAAAGCAGAATTGTGGCCCAATTCTGCTACGGTCTAGAACTAGCTCCTCCATGGTGTAGGGGTGAGGTGGCAATATATGAAGCCAAGATTGTAAAATCGATGGTGAGATGTTTTCCCAAATGTTTGCCTTTGGCGGCAATTCGTTACGAGCTTGGCCTGCACTCACTGAGGAGTGTCCTGGAATGGCACAGAATGGGCCTTTACAGGAAATTGCTAACCAGTAATGAATCCACACTATATGACATCATGGGGAAGGGCATCAGGAGTGGTGTCCCAACATCGCAATATCTGAGGGATATGATGGAGGAAGCAAACTATGTATGAGATCAACTGGGGGTACCTAGAGATTTATTAATTATGAACCCAATGAAAGTGAAAAATGTATTGATACATGCGGATTGGAATCTCACGGCACACGAGGTCGAGAAGACACTCTTATACAACCACATAGTAGATGACCGTAAAAGGATGGGGGAGCCTGCACCATATTTAATTAAATTCCCGAATAGGGAATGGCGGCAGGAATTCATGAGATTCCGATTTAACGTGTTGGGTACGGGTGAAATACAAGATATTAAAAACAGTGAGATCAGGGGGTATTCTTTCTGTAAGTTCTGTAAACAAAAGGAGAACTGTGAGACATTGGTGCACCTGTTGACTTTATGTGATGGTCTAGGGAAGGAACGCATTAGTTACTTTAGTCGCTACGTACCGTACACAGAGTGTGTGGATCTAGAGCTCTTGTGGCAGTACATGCTGCATGGCAAAAGAGTAAACCTACAGATTGCAGTAGTAAGGTTCCTGAAAATGTGTTGCTGTTCATGAAATTGTGTCTAAGAACCCATCAACAGTTTTAAAATCATCTATTAGCATTGTCTTACCTTTTTAAAAATAATCTGTAAATATCTGAGTGGTTTTATGAAGAATTGTACTTGTACTTGTACTTGTGATTGAAATTGTAATTTGTGTATACGGGGATTACCACTAGTATTTGAAGTATAATACTGTAAAACTAAAGGAACAAATCGTAAACCGCATTATACCAGCATTAGCCCTATGGGACATCTTTTAGAAGTTGTGAGTTTTAGTGGTTTTATGGAAGATCGCACTTTATTATGATAAGGGAAATCGTTTTAACATTTACTATTGTAACGGTATTAATTTCTACTGCTAGTGTGAATTTCTTGTTCGTTTTAAATTGGTGTTCTTTTTTTCTATCTAAATTGTGAATTTTTGTTTTTGTAAAAGTTACTTCGTAACTATAAATAAAAAAATAAAAAATGTATGAAGTTCCAAGAGATAATTATGATGTTGCTTGTGCTGTGTTTAAAGTTTGTTATAGTACTATCATTATTATGTAGGAATGGGAAAGGGTACGGAAAATATTACTATCTATAATGGATCAAAAAGAATGTCTTACTGCATCTTTATTGAAGTGTCTCATTGGTTTTAGTTAATGGTCAAAGTTAAGTGAAGAATATTTGTATCAGTGCAGCATGCATTTTGTGGGGTAGGACATGTGGACCTCTAAAAGGGTCTAATACTTCTGTTGTCCATCATATCCCACAGAATACCATAGATATTTGGGAGTAGACTGCTCTGTCCATTGTGAAATTCTCCAAACCAAAATGGCAGGATGACACAGGGCTCTGCTCTTCATTTAAGAGAACCTCTAAAGGTGCTGTTTTGTTTTAACTGCGTTCACCTCTCATGCAATGCACAAGTTAAAGGTGTTCTGTTTTGCTATTTCTTTTTTAAAACAAGTTCATTTATTTTAAGAGACAGACATTGGTAAAGGCAAAGTCATTGAGTGTAGACATTGAGTTCATGTACAGGTCAAACAAGACAACATCATCAAACCTTCATTCACAGGTGAACAGATCGCCCTTCCCAGACTGTGATTTCCTTGACCCTGTCCCACTCCCACTCACCAGGGCCAAACAGCAGCGCTAGGTGCCTGTAATGTTGTGGCCTGTGTGCCTCAAAGTAGGAGTGCTGCACGTAATTAATGAAGGGGAGCCAAATTGCAACATAGGATGCGTATCTCCCAGTGGCTAGTGCTTTAATTTTTTCCGCCGCAAAAATCTCCCATATTTTCTACCACCACATTGGAATAAGTGGGCCTTTCAGATGCTTCCAGTTAAGAGTGAGGCAGATGTTGGCTGCCAGTAGGAGATAGGAGAGTAGCTTAGAGGTCTTCCCGCTAAGTGGGAATACTGCATGTCCACTGTCACCCAAAAGAACCACTTGGCGATCCAAAGGAAGAGATATCGTTAGCATGGCTTTAATGTGAGAAAGCACTTCCTCCCAAAAAGTTTGGGCCTTGGGGCACAGCCACCGCATATGAAAGTAGGTGCCCTGGCTTCCACGCCCCCTTCATCAGCTGTCGGGATAGTCATGATTCATGTGATGGAGTTTGTGTGGGTCTAGGTACCACCTGTAGCATAGTTTCAATTGGCACTCCTTGTCTGTGGTGCATTTGGAGACTTTGCATTACACTTCCAAATGCAACGCCAGGAGTCCTCATCAATGCGGGTACGAATATAAGGCAGACATTTCTGTGGGTCATTGCGATCAAGCAGGCTGTAAAATACGGAGATTCTCCGCTTACTGCACCCAGCAAGGTTTGTTTATTCCAAGGGATTGGGTTGTCTCTGTTTAATCGTGTGCTGACTATCCCAGTTGCGCAATTGAGAGTAGGAGAATCTTTCCGACTCCTGTAGGGAGAATTCCTGTTTGCATTCTATGAACGTGAGTAGGGACCCATCCTTGTATAACTGTCTCAGTTCCCTCCCCCAGTCCAATGCGAAAAGCCAGTCCTCTGCGGCCCGGGGCGAAATCTGGGTTGCCGACAATGGGCCGAGGCCAGGTGCCTTTCCCCATCTCCTGGTTGCTACATTCCAACATGCAAGGGTATGTCTAGTCGAGGAAAGGAGGGCAGATTTAGGGGAGGGTGCCATAAAGGGGAGCTGCTGCAGAGGGACCTAGGCCAGTAGCTCTGCAGTCAGATCCAAATTGTGGAATCACCCAGCTTAGCCCACAAGAAGACGTGCGCACGTTGGGCTGCCAAATAGTATCTATAAACATCAGGGACTCCGAAACCCTCCAGGCGTTCCCTTCGCAAGAGGACCCTCTTCGCAATTCTCAGCTTGCGCTGCTGCCAGATGAAGGCAAGAGTTTCCCCTATAGCACAGGAAATTTCTGTTTAGGAATGTCCTTTGGCAGGGCTGCAAAATGATAACATAGTCTAGGGATTGTGGTCATTTTGAATGCGTGACCCGCCGCAGCCACAAAATTGATTACTTTTCTCACTGCTTCAAGTCGGCCTTGGTGCTGGCAAGGAAAGGGGTTAGTTGACGTCATATGTGTCCTTGATTCTACAATCCAATGCAATCTCGTTTCCAAGCAATCGGACATTGCACAGCAAGAGAATGACAGTCTCCAGGAGAGAGGGCTATCACCAGGCCCTTGAACTTCGAGTAGTTGACTACAAATCCAGAGGCCTGGCCAAAGCTGGCCAGTTCGGCCATCAGACTGGCCACCAAGGTTGCAGCCTCTGTTTCTGTGACCAGGACATCATCGGCATACAGGGAGATCTTATAATCTACGCCTTGCACTGGGATCCTTCTGATGGTGTGATTATTTTGGACTCAGACACACAGAGGCTCCATGCAAAGAGCAAAGAGAAAAGGGGACAGAGGGCACCTCTGTCTGGTACCCCTGCTATCCTCACCGGGTGGGGGGTAGTATTCCAATTCATCACTATCTGGATGGTGGGAGTGGAGTAGTTTGCCATCAAGTAAGCACAAAACATCGGGCCAATGCCCACTCGATAGAGACGGATCTCATTTGAGGCGATCAAACGCCTTATGGGTGTCGAGAGCTATGGCCCTTGCCTTAAGGCCCTGTCACTCCACAACCTCCACCAGATTTAGGGTCCTCCTGATATTATCTTGGGGACATCGCCCCATGATAAAGCCTGCCTGGTCTTGATAAACAATCGACAGTAGAAGCGTCATCAGGCGGGTGGAGAGCATTTTGGAGTATATTTTGGCATCATTATTGGTGAGGGTGATCGCGTGATACAAATCCAGGAGTTTGGGGTCTTTATTGGGCTTCAAGTTGAGAATTGTGGCCACCTCCGGCATCGACTGGGTTTTGGTCCCTGTTTCTGGGAATTTATTGAAAAGCCGGGTGAGGTGTGGTGACAGAATCTCACATTAGGTTTTGTAAAATTTGGCAGTGAACCCGTCTGGGCCTAGGGCTGTGTTTTTAAGGGACTTAATGGCTCCTACAACCTCTGCTTCCTGTATCGGCCGTTCTAACTGTGCAATGGACGTAGGGAGAAGCAGTGTGAAGGAAATGCTATTCAAATAATCCCGCAAAGCTGCCTAGCCCAAAGGGGTGGCTTCATTAGTCTTCACTTGATATTTATGGACCCATCTTAACATGCTTTGTCCATCTGCGCCTAAGACATCCTCGTCATCGAATAGCGCCATTAGATTTGTTAGAGTCTTTACGCTGAGCTAGCTTGCGAACAATAAGTTTATTGGTTCAGTTCCCCTGGTGTAGTAGTATTACTTAACCTTAAGTAAGGCCTGTGAGGTCTGTTCAGCAAGATGCGCTTCTAATTTGGCTCTGGCAATTTTCAATTTTCGCCTGGCTTTCAAGGAGCCAGAGAGTTTATGCGCTCTTCCCTTGGCCTGGACTCTGCCTCCAGGTCCAAACGCACTGACATCCTAGCCTTAGTGTAGGCGGAAGTCTGTTTCAGGAGTTCCACCCTAGTCACTGCCTTCATTCCGTCCCAGATCAGGTTATAAGCGATGCCGTCAGGTAGATTAGCATCAAAATACACCAGAAGTACGGCTTTTATCTCCTTTTGTATCACTGGCTTCGAAAGTACAGGATCGTATAGTCGCCATGGTCGGCACTGCAGGGGTGGCACACATGAGACTGAGAGAGACATAGTCACTGGGGCATGATCAGAGAGCACAGTAACGTGAATAAGGGCCTCAGGGATAGCAGGGACCAGTGAAGAAGAAGTCACGACTGGATCAATATGGGAGAATCCCCTGTGTACCTGGGAGAAGTGTGTGTAATTCCTCAGCTGACCATTACGGAACGTCCAAATGTCAATCAGGTTCAGCTCTCGAAGTACCTTGGCAAATACTAGGGAGTTTCGGTAGTCTGCATTGACGGAGGGTCTTGTCTACGGCCAGGTTGGGGGCAAGGTTGAAGTCATCTCCCATAACCACATTTCCTTCAGTGAAGAGCTGCAGATGATTCAGTAGGTCCTCAGGGAAAAGGTCTTGCTGGTCATTTAGTGCATAAAACCCCACAAATGTAAAAGTGTTTCCCAGAAAGTTCCCCTTCACCCCCAGAAACCTCCCATTCGGGTCCCTCAAGATCCATAACTTCACAAAGGGGGCGGATTTTCTGATTAATATTGCCACTCCCCTTTTCTTAAACCCCCTTCTCCCGGAACCATAGAATGCAGGAGAAAAGTCTCTGTGCACTAGACGCTTCTTGTCCTTTCTGAGTAGGTGGGTTTCCTGCAAGAAAACCACTGCAAGGGTCAGGTGTACTTGCTTCACAAGGCAGGATGTACGTTTCATGGGGGGGGGGGGTAGTTCAGTCCCTGAACATTCCAGGTCAATACAGTCAGGACGTGATCAGAATCACGATCATGTGAGTCCATCATCAAGGCGGTGTGTCAAAATGTTAACCATGCTTGCTGTCTTCCCTAGTCGTCTCATGTACATGTGACAATGAGCCCTCCTTCTGTCTCGATTTTCCACCCTCAACATATTCATTCTCTCCCACCCACTCCCCCATGATGTATATGAAAAAACAAATAAAAGCAACATACTTTTCTTGGTCATAATATAACCAGGTAAGAAAGTATGGGTAACCCACAACCAGGAACAACGGCAAACAGCATGTAGAAGCTATTGCATTTGCTTCTAGGTTAGGCAAACATAAACACAGCAGTGTCTGTTCAACCGACCCAAGAGGCTCTCAGGCCAAGAACCTCACAGATAGCAGTAGACAAGGGGAACCTTATGGTCAAATGCCAACAAATCAGGTAGGGTCCACGGAACGGCTCACACCCCTCCTTTTACATGTCCTTTTCCCATCCTGGTCATGAACGCCCCTTTGGCCCCAGGTCTCTCATATGGGGTGGACAGTGGTTCTGGGGTAGCGGGCAACTTCCCCAGATCCGGAAAACAGGAGAAATTCTGCTTCCTTCTGGTTTGTTATGGTGATGGGCTTATTGTGGTAGTTAAAATGAAGTGCCGTCGGAAAGCCCTATCGATAATGAATGATCTTCTCCCAGAGCTATTCTGTGAGCGGTCTGAGAGCCGTTAGTTTTAATAGGGTGATCCCTGCCAGGTCTTGGTAAAGAGAGATTTGCAACACCAAAAGAGAATATTGACTGTGTGCTTGGCATGTTACAGGATCCTTTCCTTTGGCTTGAAGAAGTGCACTCTTGTCAGCACATACAGGACCAGTCCTGGATGGACGGGTCCTGCAATGCGAACTCTGTGGGTTATGCCAAGTTTGACCAGTTCTTCATCTGTTGCTCCCAAAACCTGTCGAAAGAGGGCAACTACAGAGCCCTCCATCTTTTGGTCTTGCCCTAACACTGGGATGCCCCTGATACATATATTATTTCGGTGGGAGCGATTATCTGAGTCTTCGTGCTTAGTTTCAAGTGAGGCCACCTTGTCTTCAAGACATTCTATGCTCTGAGCCCACTCCCTGACTTCGTAAGACTGCTCGCATAAGGACATAAGGATGTTTCAACTTCTTCACTATGTCGTTTAGTGGCAGCCACTGGCTTAGCCATCTTTTTTGCTATTTTTAAATGCGCAAACACAGGGGGAGAAAGCAGTCGACCAATTACAAATTGTTTTTACTAGATCTGTCATTGTATAGGATAGGGATGCGCAAACCATCTTTTCAGATTTGAGCCTCCCTAAACAACGGGGGTTTCAATTTCCTCAAAAGAATCTGAACATTTGCAGTTGAAGATTGGAATGGTTTGAAACTTTTGATTTGGAATTCGAGATACCTGTATATAAACGAGAATTTGATTGATAGGCCATGGTAATACTGAATTCTGGGATACTGGTGACTAAGGAAATTACACAATAGGGCCATTGTTTCCTGCTAGGAGCCATCCTGTTGCAGAGAGACAGACCTACAGGCCTTGTGTACTTCATCTAAGGTCAGTCATCCTTTCTTAACATCCTCATTTATTTTAAGAATCTGCATGTTATATTTGTGGTTAAAACTCTTTTTTGTTTTAGTTTATTTTAATAGAAATCAGACATCAGGCCCTGGTTCATTGGGGCTCATTAAAGGTTTACTGGTATTTTTGGTGAACATACTACCAAACTTGCTTACCATTTCCGTCACTTGTTCTGGTGGAATTACTGCCAGATTATGAGTGTAGTAACAGTAGTTTTAATCCTCATAGGACTCCATGGAGGTAACACCTCTACTATATGGCATTGAAGATGGTGGACATACCGCAGCACCTGATTTATGGTATCTCCTCCAAACCTAGAATTTGGATGTGAGGTAAACATGACAATAATTCCATTACCAGCAGGATAAGTGGCGGGAATGAAATGAATGACATTCTTTGACTGCACTTGCAAATAATAATACCATCAAAGCGCTGTAATAGTTGATGTCATTACCCACTGTGCAATCTTGGAAGGATGAAAGGCTGATTTGGCCCCGGCAGGATTCGAACCTCCGTCAGCAGGCTGTGTACAGATGTCAGAAACAAACACTCATATTAAGCCCCATTGGGCCAGGTCACAGCTGCCTTTTTGTCTTTCATGTAACAGTTAGTTGTAAAACATTGCTCATAATATGAATGTTTTCTGCTTTAATTTGATCATACTAAATCGAGCTTATTCAACACAGTTCGAATCAATAGATTCCTATAATTCGAAAAAGACTTAGCTCCATGGCTTAAGTCGAGGGTACACGTGGGGGGACGGAGTCCACCCACTTTATTCAGAGGGGGGACTCAGTCTCCCCCAGCAAAAATGAGAAACACTGAATGTCCTCTTTGAATTTATGAATTAAAGTCGTCCTCAGCAGACGGCAGATTTGCAGGCCGGACACTTCACCTCTACACTAAAACCTGATGTAAAACAGCAAACAACTAAAGGTGAAATGTCCCATTTCGGTACTACAAGTTCCAGAGAAAACATTTCTATTGGTTCTTGGAGTTTAAAACATGCACACCTTTTAAAGTTTAAAAACATACTATTGGTTTTGTGTGTGTGTTGATTTTATGAAAGGCAAATGCCATTCGTCCTGTTCAATTTGCAGGGTTATCCAAAGCCAATTTAATGAAATGTGCATAATTCACCTTGATAGTCTAGTTACTGGTGACGTCACATCCCATCGCGTTTGTTGATGAGTCCCCCCACTTTAATTTTTAGGACTTGAGCTTTGCTTAGCTCTCAAGAATCAATCTATTTGTATTGTTCAAAAAAGCTTTTTGCCCAATTTGAACCATAGTGACCTAATGACCGGAATTGGGTCGAGCCGATTCAAGCCGCATACAAATCGAGTCATACATGTTCGGACTCAGCTTGGTTCCACTCAGAAGATGTCTCTATGAATGCTTGAATGGCTCTAGTCAAATCAAACCATTATTTGCGCTGTTTCCAACCAGAATTTGATTTGAGCCCTTTCAGGCTCGCCCAGCCCTGGTATATGAGTCTATGAAGATTGGACTGTACATGTCTTGTGAAATAAAGAAGGGGAAGTCTAATGGTTAAAAGGTCATTCCAACCGAAACCAACACACAAATAAACCAGGTCTGTCCTCCATGATGCCTTGTGATCAATTGGGTTATCCCCAGAGTATGTAAATTGTTATCCATAAATTCACATATGAGCAACTGAATCCTTTAGAAATGTTTCGTTACATCTACCAGTACTGCACAACATATTTATTTATTTGCATTTATAAAGCGCACAGAACTGCTCTGGGGCATCGTGGCACTGTTACAGCAGACTTGATCTTGAACATAACATAGGAATATAGTTACAGAGTACAGCAGTTATTTGCAGTGGGACATTGAAGTTCAAGGGTTATGCATTGCTGTGGTTACAGTGCAAGCATAGCTGTGCTTGGGAGCATTCACATTGGTCATAAAACAAAACATTGAACTTAGAGGTTATGCTATGCTGTGGTTACCGTGCAGGCATAACTGTGCATGTGGAGGACTTTATCGGAATAGGAGGGTTTTGAGGTTTTTACGGAAGGTGTGGTATGATTTTTCGTTTTTTAGTGAAGTAAGTAAGGAGTTCCAGTTTTTAGGTGCGAGGTGTTGGAAGCTGGATCCTCCCGCCCTGGATCTTTGAAACGTGGGGACATGGATCATGTTGGTGCGGTGAGCTCTGGTGGGTCTGATGGAGGCTTTCGGTGTGATTCTTCCTGCAAGATAGGGTGGGGCATCCAGAGAGAGGCATCTATGTGTGATGGCCATGGCTTTGAAAAGTATACGTTCCTTCACCGGTAGCCAGTGAGCATCTTTCCTTGCTTGCGAGATGTGTTCCCTTTTGGGAATGGACAGCGCTGCCTGGAGCGCGTTGTTTTGCGTGATTTGGAGTTTTTTTAAGTTGTGGGCGGAGGTGCCTAGGAAAAGGGCATTACAGTAGTCTAGTTTGGTACCTATAGTGGCTCTGGCGATGGACAGGCAGTTTTTAGTGGAGAGAAAAGGCTTGACAGTGTTTATCACCTTGGTGGTGAGCGCTGAGGAAGAGGCTGCGGCGTTGACCTGGCGAGACATAGATAGTGAGTCATCTAGGTGAACACCTAGGGTTTTAACAGTCTTGGAGACTGTGATGGTGGAGTTGTCGATGTTGAAGGATTTGTATTGAGGGGGGAGATTATTGAGAATTTCGTTGGTTCCTACTATGAGGATTTCGGTTTTGTCCCCGTTAAAGCGGAGGCCGCTGGCCGCCATCCAGGTTTGGATGGCTGTGTAGATTTTGGTTAGTGCTGTCACATCTTCTTCATAGGTCCCAGTTAGCGGGAGTAATACCTGCGTATCATCTGCGTAGTTGCTGTACGCTATGTTACGACAGTCGAGGTCATTGAAGAGAGGGAGGGTGAATATATTGTAGAGAGTGGGGGAGGTGCAGGAGCCTTGGGGAACGCCGCAGTGGATGATGGTAGGGGTTGCAGAGGCAGTGTCTGAGAAGACTTTCATGAGTCTGCCATTTAGAAATGAGGCCACCCATGCAATGGCTTCCGGGGAGAAGTGTGCTTCATTTTTTAGGTGCATGCCTAGGATATCGTGGTTGACAAGGTCAAAGGTGGCAGATAGATCCAGTAGGAGAAGGAGTGCCGGTTTGCCTTTGTCCATAGTGTCTGCAAGCTGTATTTTTAGATCGAGTAGGGCTGACTCTGTCCCGTGACCTGGTCGGAAGCCTGACTGTCTTTTGCCTAAGATATGTTTGGTTTCAAGATAATCCTGGATTTGCGTGTAGGCAACTTTATCCAGAATCTTGAGCAGGAAAGGCACAGTGGTGATGAGCCTGTAGTTGGTAGCTACTTCTGGGTCGAGAGTAGTTCTTTTTAGAAGCGGGCGCACCCAGGCTTCTTTTAGACTGTCTGGGACTGTATTGGCGTTGAAGGAGGCATTAATGAATGATTTAAGGAAGGGGGCGAGTGTTTCAGTGCAGTCTTTGATCAGACTGGCGGGGCAGGGATCTCCTTTACAATTGGATGGTTTGATCTTGTTCATTATCTCAATAACTTTGTGTTCTGTGACCTCCCTGAATTTGAACGGGGTGGCGGGGGCTTTGGTGGATGGGGGCCCAGAGCTAAGGGTAGGCATGTGGCTCATGGTGGTGGTAGATTTGAGGTGCTGTGATAGGTTTTTGTGGTGCTCCTTAATTTTTGTTTGTAGGAGTTCAATTTTATTTAACAGGGCAGATTGTATGGAGTTAGACCAAGTTTGGTCTTTAACAATGTCTTGTGATTTGGTGGCCGGTGTGGTGAGTTCTTTGAAAATGGCAAAGAGTTCTTTAGATTCGGAGCTTGCATTAGCCTATTCTATCATTATAGGAGACTGATTTTGCTGTGATTATGGCTTTTTTGTATTGGGCAGTGATTTTTTTGTAGGAGGATAGGGTGGCTGGGGAAGGCGATTTCTGCCAGGAGTTTAGTGCTTTTCTTTTCTGTGAGCGGAGTTCTTTGAGTTCAGTGGAGAACCAGGTATTTGAGTGTTTAATAGTTTTTGGCTTTTTTGGTCTGCAAGGGGGCAATGGCGTCAATGGCAGTGCTTATGGTGCTCTTGTAGATATCTGCTAACTCTGACGGGTCAGATGACTTGAGATCTGTGGACAGGATGTATAGGTGGGGTGTAATGTTATCTTTAGTAAAATTTTAGCACATCTTGCCAGTGCTGGGGGGTTAGGGTTAGGTTTGTTTGTGTTAGATGCGACGGGAATGAAGAATTGAATGAGGTGGTGATTTGACCAAGGAGTCGGGGTGATGGAGCTAATGTCGATGTGACAGTTGTGGTCGGCTATCCAATCCAGGATACGGCCTTTGTTGTGTGTAGGTGAGGTTATTCATAACATAGCTGTTCTTACTCCTGGAGTGTTATAGACATAATTAATCAAACAAATCTAGATGGTTTTCTTGAGAAGACATCCGGCAATCTAGAGATATGTTACAAGACTTTGTTGCCCTGATAAATTCCATTGCTTTATCATTTTCTTAATGATGATGACTGTTTGAAGGATTTGCCCACTGTAAGAAAAATAACATTGTCTGTCGGATACTCTAACAAGGACAACGGGGTAGGGAGACCCTGGCACCAAGCACGCCTGGATGGTTCATGAATATTTGCCTTCTTAAATGAAGTAGCATCTTGGCACCCAGCCCTCTCTCTTCCTTGCAATGGGCAAGATTTGCTGTTTCTGCAACTAATGTGGCACCTGATTGCTTGTGTCCCACTAGGCAGTTACTTTGCTGTTGCGCTGACATGCTAGGACCCTTGCCACCCTCTCCACTTGCTATGTCTGCCACCCTTGACCTTTTCTCCCTGCACACTGTCTGCACTAAGCAACCTGTCCTTGCCCAGCACCCAACCCCACTTGCTGGTAGAAATGTAGCACCCATGGATTTTGCCATTACGAAAGCTTAGAAATTCCTGTAATGAGGTAAAGGACTGCCATACCTAAAAGAGACGATTAGTTATTTGTATACTTTTTTTTTAATTTACGTCAATGGAAAGATAATATGGTATCTACAAGGGAATTAGATACATTTGAAATTCATTTTTGAGTCTGTGCTTTATTGTTGACAGGAATTGTGAATAAACAGAAAGGAACTCATGTTGCTCAAATTTGGCGGCTGGGACCGTGTACGGTGCAGTGCAAATGTGCAGGGGAAAAGGCTGTGTAAAAGGCAGCGTTTAATTGGAACTGTAAATGCTGCCTGACATACGAGCATGGTAGGCAGCCGTTAATTGTACACGCTGCCTGCCACACGAGCATGGCAGGCAGCGTGTGCAACAGATCCTTCATGCTGGTGCATAAGGCTGACGGGCTCCCTAGGGATCGCCTGCATTTGCACTGGAATGAAAATGCAGGCAGCCACAACTGCTGAGGCATTTGTATGGCAGAAAGGAAGGGAGGCGGTGGAAATGCAAGTTCTATGACAAGACTGGAGGCGAGCATTATGCTTCATCTTCATTTATTACTACTCTTCAGCAGTTCAACAAAACACTATAAAAAATCGTGAAAAGCGTAAACTTTGCTTTCCTCTTTTCCTTTCCTTCTTTCTTTTTTTTTTTTTTTTTTTTAACTACAATGTCCATGAGTCTCTGTAGTCCATGCCCTTTCCACCAGTCATAACCCACTTCCTGTGCTCGGGCTCCTCCTCTTCTTTTACTGCTCTTCAAGCAGATAAGTACAATTTCTTCCCTCTCCGCATGAATGTATTGACGGGGGTTGAGTGGGAGATTAATCTTTATGAATTCTTTAGATATGAGTGTGTAAGAGAGGAACGCCGAGAGAGCGTGTTAAAAAAAAAAAAAAAAAAAAAAGAATATCTTGGTATTTTAGTCACTATAATGGTTTCATAGTGTATTCTGCGTAAAAGCGCGTTGACATAGATTTTCGAGCGCTCGCGTCGGCGCGAGTTTGCGTGGGAGTAGCCCAAGGGGTATCTCAGGCAGGGGCTTATTCGCGAGGCGGGCGGCCCCGTGTCGCAATTTCGGCACACTTGGGGTTAGTCAGCCTCGCGAACGACGCAGCATAGGCCGCGCCGACATCCGAGAGCAGGCCCCATCTCCGCGGAGGCGGGCCGGCTCCCGCGAAGTTCGGTGCGCGGCCAAATGCTCCGCAAGCAGCCCCCACCCTTGTGTGGGAGGAGTTAGGCGCATAAGCGCACGTGCCGACAGGTCGCTCCATGGCGCCACTGTCTACAGAGTTCACCGACTACAGTACACTCGTGTACAATCATTTCTGATGATTTTCAGTCGTGCGACTTGTTTCTCTGATTTAGCGGTTATAGCGACCGCAAGCGCCGTGTTTCCTATGAAGCACATTGAGTGACGATAAAGTCACGGATTGGGAGCTGCAGAAGGTAGAAACCGACGGAGCTCTTACACTGCCAAGTAGCAGAGGATTGGCGCAGCAGAAGTGAAGGCTTCTCGGAGCCACGAGTGATCGCGTCTAGGTGCAGCCACTGAAAAAAAAAAAAAAAAAAGAAAAGGGGGAGCGCAAGAGTAAAGACGACTTTACGAACCCCAAATCATCAAGAGGAGCTGTGGGCGTGCTAAGACACCTGACTCAGGTATTTTAGGCACAAGCACGAGAATGTCAGAATTTGAGTGGAGCGAGGAGGAGCAGTCCCAGGACCTCGCGGCCAGCTTCAAAAAAGTGCTAGGAAGCTCCCTCATTGATGCAGTGGCAGAGGGCGTCAGACCCCTACAGGAGAGGCTGGAGACGTTGGAGGCCATGCTTTCACAGCCTAGCAGCAGCACCGAAGACTGGAGACGCACGCCCACGGATCCCGCGATAGAGGGACGTAAGGGGAGTAAGCTAGCCCTCAAGAGGAAAGCCTCTGACGACCCCCGGGGCTCTTTGGAAGGGGCAGATGATAAGGCCCCAGAGGTGCCTGACGCGTTCGCGAAGCTGAAAGAAGCTTATCTGCAACGCCAGACAGTGCCACACCTCATGACCCCCACTCCAGGGGAGGACAATACAGGGGAAGACCCTGACTCGGAAGACGAGAAGGATGGATTCCAAGCCTCACTAGAGGACGAGGAGATAGAGCAGGAGGACTGGGCCAAACCCAGCGGGGGCAAAAGACTTCGTAAAGAGAAGCACCTCCTCGAGCCACAAGAGGATATGTTTGACCCCGATAGCATACGGAACCCGAAATCCTCGGAGTGGCAACCATCCCCCCGGGTAGCACAATACATGGCAGCTAGGTTGCGCAAGCCTCTCGACAAGGAGGTGAGGCAGCGCCTGCGAGCGGAATGCCCGCGCCCAGATCTCCCTGGAAAAGTAGCGGAGGCCCCTGAGCTCGACCCGAAGATGCTGACATTCGTATCAAAAACAAATAAAGACCCGCGCAAGGGTATCGATAGGTCCTGGAAAAGCTGCCAGGAGAAAGTTCTGGACTTAGCAGGCCCTCTCGCTAAAATCATGGACCTGGCGGAGAGAGCAAGGGACACGGGAGAGGAAGTTGACCCCGAAGCTCTCGCAGGATGGGCGCAGAGAGCAGTCTGCCTTCTGGGGAACGCGAACTGCGCCATCGCTTCGGAGAGAAGGAAAGGCCTCCTGCTCAAGATTGATTCTAAGCTCAGCGACCTCTCATCGTATGAGGCAGGAGAAGGGGCCCAGGGCCTCCTGTTCGGTGAGACCTTCGGTAAGGAGATGGGCCGATTCGTAGGGACATACGCTTCGCTCGAGAAAGCCCAAGCATCGATTCGCAAGATATTCCCGAATAGAGTTTTTGGAGGGACCGGACGCTACAGAGGCCGGGCGGCCGGTCGGACCCAAGGCGGAAGAAGGCCTCAAAACCCCAGAGCTCAATACTGGGAGAACAAGAGTCAGGATACTTTCTTCCCATCCAGAGGGAGATTCCCAAGAGGCCGCAGGTCCAGAGGATCAGGACGAGGTCAAGGGTTTACACCAGGTGAGAGCGATTCAGTATCCTCCGGTAGGGGGGAGGACGCGCATGTTTTTAGAGAATTGGCGCAAGCTTTCCAGCGATTCCTAGATACTGCAAACCGTCAGAGGTATGAGGTTAGATTTCATAGAGAGGCCAGTGCAAAAGGACAGGCCGCGGAGCCAGAGGCTAGCGCTAGCGGAACAGGCGCTTTTAGACAGCGAGATAGAGCAGCTACTGCGCAAGCGAGCGATAGAGAGATGCGAAACGCCACCCAAGTTTGTCAGCAATATGTTCCTAGTACACAGGAAGGAGAAGGTACGCCCAGTTATCAATCTCAAAGAGCTGAACGGTTGGATCATATATCGCCACTTCAAGATGGAGGGCATACATCAGCTCAGGGACTCCCTAAGGGAGGCAGACTGGCTGACGCGCCTAGATCTAAAGGACGCGTACCTCACAGTACCCGTGCTCGAAGAGTACAGACCATTTCTAGCGTTCCGATGGCACGGACAGTTTTGGCACTTCAAGACGATGCCGTTCGGGCTGGCCTCGGCGCCCTGGGCGTTTACGAAGCTGATGAAACCAGTAGCGGCAGCGATCAGGGAGAAAGGCGTCAGACTGATAATTTATCTGGACGACCTTTTGCTCCTAGCAGAAGACCGAGAAGTGCTAGTATATCAAACAGGATGGGTACAAGACCTCCTACTATCTCTAGGATTCCTAGTGAATACAGAGAAGTCAGATACCGTACCAGCTCAGAGGCTAGATTTCTTAGGGTTCGTACTAGACACGAAGAAAGCGACCCGGGAGCTGCCAGCTCGGAAAATGAAGGACATAAAGAGGGAGATCAGATTATGTCTGGAGAAGAAGCAGATATCTATCAGGACGCTAGCGAGAGTAGTGGGGCTACTAGCAGCATCCATTCAGGCCATATTTCCAGGGCCTCTGCACTACCGAGCGCTACAGAGATTAAAGATAAGACACCTACAACAGGGTCTGAAGTATCACCAGAAAGTACCCCTAGATCAGGACTCCATTACCGAACTAGAGTGGTGGTTGAAGAATATGGACGCCTGGAATGGGCGAGCCATATTCGGGGACAAACCAGATCTGGTAATAGAATCGGACGCCAGCCGGAAGGGCTGGGGGGCCAGATGTGGGACCCTACAGACCGGGGGCAAATGGAGCGAAGAGGAGCTCCGGCTACATATAAACTGCCTGGAGCTACTGGCAGGATCGTTCGCGATCAAGGCATTCACAAGAGGAAGAGTGAAATCTTGTGTGCTGCTGAAGATGGACAACATCTCCGCAGTACGTTACATAAATCACCTAGGCGGTACGAGGTCCAAGATGCTAGCGGAACTAGCAAAGGACTTCTGGCATTTCTGTCTACAGTCAGAGACGTCAGTGATAGCGGAATACCTGCCAGGCGAGCAGAACATAGTAGCGGACTGGAACTCGCGTTACCTGATAGACTCCAGCGATTGGAAGCTGGACCCAGTCGTGTTTCAGAGACTGGACAGGAGATGGGGTCCACTGAAGGTAGATCTGTTCGCATCCCGGCTCAATGCACAGACGAGCCTATATTACAGCTGGAGGCTAGATCCGGAAGCGCAGGGAACGGATGAGTTCCTGCAAGAGTGGACAGGAGGACCGCATTACGCTTTTCCCCCCTTCGCAATGTTGAACAGAGTTCTAGCGAAGTGTCGGAGGGAGAGAGCGGAACTGGTGTTGGTCGCACCGTTGTGGAAGTCACAAGTGTGGTTTCCAACGCTAATGGAGCTACTAGCAGACTTACCCAGAGTGCTTCCCGAAGGAGAGCGATTGATCACGGACCCAGCTGGGTTGTGTCATCCTCTGAGAGTGAGAGGGACACTCCCCTTAGTCGCGTGCAGGATATCAGGAGACGTTGGGCCCTGCCAGGAATTTCGGAGCAAGCAGCTCAGCTTATCGCAGAATCCTGGGCTCCCTCCACTAGGAGGAGCTATGACGCAGCTTGGGCAAAATGGACAAGCTGGTGCAAGGACAGAGGTGTTCATCCCGTTTCAGCACCTGTAGTGGTAATTCTAAATTTCTTAGCGAACTTACTGCAGGACGGGAAAGCTTTTCGTACGATAGGGGTGTACAGATCAGCTATATCAGCGGGACACATTCCAATAGAAGGAGGGCCAGCAGGAGAACACCCCGCGGTAGTCAGGCTCGTTAGAGGAGCAAAGTTCAGAGTGCCACCAGTGCCCAGATATAATTCGACATGGGATGTGGCGACAGTATTAAGACTATTATCGGATTGGCCGACGGATAAATGTCTTACCCGTAAACAACTATCCGGTAAGCTAGCTATGTTATTATGTCTAATCTCATGCAAACGAGTGTCAGACGTTAAAGCTCTGGAGATTAACAGACGAGCTTTCGGACCGGAAGGAGTAACGTTCTCTATTGCTAGGAGAACCAAGACAGGTACCTCCACAGTGCATTATCCGTATTTTCCGGGCAATTCGAAGTGGTGCGTTGCACGGTGTATTAAAGAATACGAGAGTAGAACAGCAGAGAACAGAGCAGCGCAGGTTACCCAGTTACTAATAGCGCGCAGGAAACCCTATCACGCCGTAACATCAGCTACTATAGCTAGATGGGTAAAGGAGATCATGCATGCAGCGGGTGTGAATGTGGACATGTATGGAGCGCATTCAGTGAGGGGTGCGATGGCATCGTCAGCAGCGAGAGCGGGAGTGCCCTTGAATGTAATAATGCTAACAGCGGACTGGTCAAACGACCGTACCTTTAAAGAATTTTACTTTAAGCCAACAGAGGGTCTGGCTAGTACAGTGTTGGGCAGCTTTGAACAAGCATAATGCTCGCCTCCAGTCTTGTCATAGAATATAGATTACCCCTGCTATCTGCGCAGGGAGTATTAATTCTATTAAAGACTAGGAGGCGAGCATTAAATTCCCTCCCGAAGTAATGTACTGTACTAAATGTCGTTGCATTATATGAGTGAAGTACACTACAGACGCACCACCCTAAGACTTTCTATTTCTGTTTCATAGGGGAAGATCAGAAGAATAACTGATGGCCGTGCCGTAGCTGAGAGTAGCAGACCGGGAGGACACCGGCGGTGGAGTTTTAAAGTTCAGAAGAACCTTCGCTCTGTTGGCGAGGATCAGTTAATGGACTTGTGCAGTTTCAGAGCGAGTAAAAGCAGAGGAGGAGCCCGAGCACAGGAAGTGGGTTATGACTGGTGGAAAGGGCATGGACTACAGAGACTCATGGACATTGTAGTTAAAAAAAAAAAAAAAAAAAAGAAAGAAGGAAAGGAAAAGAGGAAAGCAAAGTTTACGCTTTTCACGATTTTTTATAGTGTTTTGTTGAACTGCTGAAGAGTAGTAATAAATGAAGATGAAGCATAATGCTCGCCTCCTAGTCTTTAATAGAATTAATACTCCCTGCGCAGATAGCAGGGGTAATCTATATTGTGTTCCACCCTTCCTCTCCACCATGCAAATGACTGAAAATGGGGCGTGACATGAATGGAACGTGTAAACGCCTCGTGTAAGGATTTTGATGCCTTCCATTTACATTATGCCTCTGTTGAAAATGAGCTCCAAAGGCTGTTCAGTGAATGCAATAAGTATTTCCTCCTTGCTAGTTAACAGAGCCATGATCTGATCATGGGCACTGCCATAGACTTTGGATTGACACCATTACACAGATGGTGTCAGTGATAGAGAATTCCACTCACCGATGTAACATTCAGGCATCTTAACACAATCCCTGGAAAAACGGTCCAGCCAATCAATCTGCATACATGTTGTTTACTCTGTAATATAAAAAAAACTGTGCGTACTGGGCAAAGTAGAACTGGACTGGATTTAGAGACTAAATTGACAGATAGAAAGAAACATTTAGGAAAGCAACAAAGCCAACATTGCTGAGGTGGCCAAACCCGCAAAGCAGAGCGAGATGGAGACCAGACAGAGATGCACATCATACAAGAGCTGGTAAGATAGCTCAGCGGGTTGAGCGCTCGCAGCTGCGATCTGAGCGTGAACTGCAGGTCGCAGGTTCGAATCCCAGCAAGCCCAACTCAGCCTCTCATCCTTCCGAGGTTGATAAATGAGTACCAATTTGTGTTGGGTGATATTGTATGTAAATATGTGCGCGCTATATAAATAACGTATTATGATATGGGTGAGAGTCGCCTGCCAGGTGACCTTAGCCCCAGGGCTCAGGTTCTAGGCCTCTTCTGAACATTTCCCAGGGAAATGGGATACAACCTGACAACATGCATGCATTTCCTAAATTTCGTTGTAAGCGTCAGGGTGGATGATCCTTTTCGTTACTGGCCCCTACCCTATGGAATACCTTGCCATTCCACTTAAGAGCTCAGACCGAATACCTTCCCTTTAGGAAGCTATTAAAGACTCATCTCTTTGGTTTCCTCACTGCTTCTTGGGTCATGGTTCTTGTTTCTGTAAAACTGCGCGCCTTGATGCCTTTGGGCCACAGTTTGCAATTTATAAATCCTAAATAAATAAATAAATAAATATGACAACTTGGATGGCTTCAGCATTCCTGGCAAGCCCAACTAAGAGAAAGATGGTACTAGCCGCCGAGCATAGAGCCACTGGCATTCAGCTTCATGTGGAAGGAATCACAGGTACAATAGACAAAGAAAGTAATGAAAGTAATGACTAAGGACAGTGGCAGAACCTAATACAAGCTCACATACTTAGACAGGGAATAAGCTCAGCATGGACTAAAGGTGAATCCATTAGGCAGACTTAGTAAAGGATCCCAACGTGCATGTCATATAAGACTCAACATATGGTGCTTGCTCTCCTGGGCGAGGGAACTGTGCATGGGTCTCTGACATTGAGGGAACGCACACGCAGCCAGGTACAGAGTTAGTGACCTGCGCCCTGGTATACATTATAGGCAGGCGCTAAAAGCAAGTGTATGCTGTGGAGATGCTAGTTGCATGTGTACAGAGGTATTGAACAAAATATGTGTTTATAAGCCCCAAAAAAGAGAGAAATGTGTTAACAACCCCTTTGTAAATTCAGTGATAAGTTAAGAGTTGAGAGAGTAAATAAAGTTGCAAGTTCTCATCAATAAGTGGAGAGACTGAGTGCCTGGGTCATTCCTAGGAAAACACGTTGTATCAGCTGCCCAGGATTCGCCACCCTGGCTGAGGGGAAATTAGACATGAGCAGATCTGCGCCAGTGGGTAATATCCAACTTAGTGATCCCTTTAGAGCTGCGGGTACAGAGGCGACATCACAATGAAGAAGATCCAAGCACTCAAGCAACACAAAGGAAAAGGTCCCCCCTTGCTGCAAAACATTGGAACACACTCCCACAAACCCCAAGGGCTGAAAACTCTTATTGGGCCTTTTGTAAAAACCTAAAAACCTTGCTCTTTACCTGAACTAGTTGACTAGAGCCATCACCAGGTCTATGCCTCTGTATGAATTCTATGTTAAAATGTCTCATATGTCTAAATACTTATGTACTTGTACCAAGAACTCCCCAGCGATGGGACACATGTAACTGGATCATTGCACCCTGATGCCTGAGGGCTTGTGCGTGGTATACAAGTGCAATAAATAAATAAGATCAGTGAGCGCCATAAGGGGGCTCAGCTTTCCCCAAGGTTCAGTACATGCTCTACCACCGATTCTGGTCATGGTGCGCCCCAACGTAGACTTTTAAGGCATCTGGGAATGCCAAGCTAGCTGACTGGGTCCAACGAGCCATCAGTGCCCACCTCCAAGCCAGCACAGGCACTGGAGGGAAAAATAGGGGGTGGCAGAGTAGCTTGCACAGCCCACCTGCTCCCGCCAGCTCCTACAGTTGTAGGACAAGGGAATTAGTCGCCATCCTCTCTTTCCCTTTTCTCTGAAAGGTTTAAGAACGATTGCCGTGTGCCTGCGAAAGGTAAAATGCTGTTGCAATGTGAAGGAAGGCCAGAATAAGTTCACCTGTGAAAGCTAATGCAGTATCCTTCACAGTAGACCACTATGAGGAGTGAAAACAGAAGCATTTTGCATTACTGCAGTCTATGATGCAAAGGGTATGGTACCTGGACATTTGGTACTCAACATAATGGTCAAGCTGAGATATTCTGCCATCTTAAAAAACAAGCAAAATCGTGAGCTTGGCGTCCTCCCTATGCATGATTAGCATTTCTTAAATGAAATATGTGTTGTAGGCTGCAATCTCACACGGCCTAAACACAGCTCCAGGCCTGCAGCTGTCTCTTTGCAGCTGCAAGGCTGCCCTTGATGTATTTTGAACTTGCTCCTTGGCCTGCACTGGCCACTGCAGGCTGACCTTCTGCATTCCCACACTGGCCCTCCCAACTTGAGGCATTTCGTTGACTGCATGGAGCCAGGCCTGTTTAAAAATACTTTGGGGTGGGGAGGATTAGGGGGGTGGGTCATCGCTGGTCTAGTGCAGACCTTTTCAGGCAAAACTTTCCTTGAGCTATTTTGAACTCTGAAAAACGTGTTGCAACTTGAAGTTCAGGTTCTGCAAAGGAGATACAGCGATCGAGTTTTTTTTTTTATAAAAGATGGACATTCCTTCACCAGGGAAGTCTATGGTGGTAAGACATATTCACCTCCAGAGGTACCACACATCCGACATTATCACGAGCCCAACTAGTGTATTGCACTGTTGGTTTTGGGTGGTTAAAGGGTAAAGTCTTTGCCATCAGGAAAGAAGCAGGATGACGGTCGGAGAGGTTGCTTAAAATCGTGGCATTGATAGTTTTCTTTTTTACAATGGGCTCTTATCACTCTTTAAAAAATAAAATGATGTTCTTTACAAAACAGGAAACAAGATTCAGCAAAAGCAAACAGCTATATTCGATTGCAACCAAACATACATAATTCTCTTCCAGGCATCACTTGAGCAAACAATTTTAATCTCTGCTCCGCCATTAGTAACCCGCTTTTTCTCGCTTCCCCATCTAACCGCAGCAGAAACCACATGTATCTTCCCACATTTCCCACCCTGCAAAGTGTCCTCCGCACCCCAGTCAGACTCTCTAGGATATTGCTTGCCGCTTACCTCAAATGCTACCATGATTCACCTTTGCTTATAGACCACTTTCTCGATTTCCATACAAGAATCCAGCCCACATCTCCATTCAGTGACATTGGGCAATTTCGTCACCCCCATCATCTTGCTGTATCTGTCTAAGCACTTGCCAATGCGTAGTATTGAACAGATGTTCATACCTTATACAGTCCATGTTCCCCCATATCCCCAGGAACGCATGCTTAGGGTCAGGCCCTAGGTGCCAATCCTTAACAGCTGTTCATCCCCAGGAATGCATGCTTAAGGTCAGGGCCTAGGTGCCACTTCTTAACAGCTGTTCAGACCTTATCAATTCCATGTTCCCCCATACCCCCAGGAACGCATACTTAGGATCAGGCCCTAGGTGCCAATCCTTAACAGCTGTTCATCCCCAGGAACGCATGCTTAGGGTCAGGGCCTAGGTGCCACTTCTTAACAGCTGTTCAGACCTTATCAATTCCATGTTCCCCCATATCCCCAGGAACGCATACTTAGGATCAGGCACTAGGTGCCAATCCTTAACAGCTGTTCATCCCCAGGAACGCATGCTTAGTGTCAGGGCCTAGGTGCCACTCCTTAACAGCTGTTCAGACCATATCAATTCCATGTTCCCCCATATCCCCAGGAACGCATACTTAGGATCAGGCCCTAGGTGCCAATCCTTAACAGCTGTTCATCCCCAGGAACGCATGCTTAGGGTCAGGGCCTAGGTGCCACTCCTTAACAGCTGTTCAGACCTTATCAATTCCATGTTCCCCCATATCCCCAGGAATGCATACTTAGGATCAGACCCTAGGTGCCAATCCTTAACAGCTGTTCATCCCCAGGAACGCATGCTTAGGGTCAGGGCCTAGGTGGCACTCCTTAACAGCTGTTCAGACCTTATCAATTCCATGTTCCCCCATATCCCCAGGAATGCATACTTAGGATCAGGCCCTAGGTGTCAATCCTTAACAGCTGTTCATCCCCAGGAACGCATGCTTAGGGTCAGGGCCTAGGTGCCACTCCTAAACAGCTATTCAGACCTTATCAATTCCATGTTCCCCCATATCCCCAGGAATGCATACTTAGAATCAGGGCCTAGGTGTCACTCCTTAACAGCTCTTCTGACCTTATCAATTCCATGTTCCCCCATATACCCAGGAATGCATACTTAGGATCAGGGCCTAGGTGCCACTCCTTAACAGCTCTTCCGACCTTATCAATTCCATGTTCCCCCATATCCCCAGAATGCATACTTAGGATCAGGGCCTAGGTGCCACTCCTTAACAGCTGTTCAGACCTTATCCATTCCATGTTGCCTCATATCCCCAGGAACGCATGCTTAGGGTAAGGGCCTTGGTGCCAATCATTGACAGCTGTTCAGACCTTATCAATTTCAGGTTCCCCCATATCCCCATGAACGCATGCTTAGGATCAGGGATTAGGTGCCAATCCTTAACATCTGTTCATCCCCATGAACGCATGCTTAGGCTCAGGGCCTAGGTGCCAATCCTTAACAGCTGTTCAGACCTTATCCATTCCATGTTGCCCCACATCCCCAGGAACGCATGCTTAGGCTCAGGGCCTAGGTGCCAATCCTTAACAGCTGTTCAGACCTTATCCATTCCATGTTTCCCTAGATCCCCTGTAACGCATGCTTAGTGTCAGGGTCTTGGTGCCAATCCTTGACAGTTGTTCAGACCTTATCAATTTCATGTTCCCCCATATCCCCAGGAACGCATGCTTAGGATCAGGGCCTAGGTGCCAATCCTTAACAGCTGTTCATCCCCAGGAACACATGCTTAGGGTCAGGGCCTAGGTGCCACTCCTTAATAGCTGTTCAGGCCTTATCCATTCCATGTTGCTCCATATCCCCAGGAACGCATGCTTAGGGTCAGGGCCTAGGTGCCAATCCTTAACAGCTGTTCAGACCTTATCCATTCCATGTTTCCCCAGATCCCCAGGAACACATGCTTAGGGTCAGGGCCTAGGTGCCAATCCTTAACAGCTGTTCAGACCTTATCCATTCCATGTTTCCCCAGATCCCCAGGAACTCGTGCTTAGGGTCAGGGCCTAGGTGCCAATCCTTAACAGCTGTTCATCCCCAGGAATGCATGCTTAGGGTCAGGGCCTAGGTGCCACTCCTTAACAGCTGTTCACACCTTATCCATTCCATGTTTCCCCATATCCCCAGGAACGCATGCCTAGGGTCAGCGCCTAGGTGCCAATCCTTAACAGCTGTTCAGACCTTATCCATTCCACGGTTCCCCAGATCCCCAAGAACGCATGCTTAGGGTCAGGGCCTAGGGGCCAATCCTTAACAGCTGTTCACACCTTATCCATTCCACGTTTCCCAATATCCCCAGGAACGCATGCTTAGGGTCAGGGCCTAGGGGCCAATCCTTAACAGCTGTTCACACCTTATCCATTCCACGTTTCCCCATATCCCCAGGAATGCATGCTTAGAGTCAGGGCCTAGGGGCCAATCCTTAACAGCTGTTCACACCTTATCCATTCCACGTTTCCCAATATCCCCAGGAACGCATGCTTAGGGTCAGGGCCTAGGGGCCAATCCTTAACAGCTGTTCACACCTTATCCATTCCACGTTTCCCCAGATCCCCAGGAACGCATGCTTAGGGTCAGGGCCTAGGGGCCAATCCTTAACAGCTGTTCACACCTTATCCATTCCACGTTTCCCCATATCCCCAGGAATGCATGCTTAGGGTCAGGGTCTAGGTGCCACTCCACTGTCCTTGAGATCTCACTAAAGACAGTTGACCCCTGCATCTGCAAGCGTGGGCAGGACACACTCATATGCAGATGCCTCTGGGCCTGATGGTGCACGTTACAAATAAAACAAATACAAATACAAATACAAATATGTATCTCTTGTTACCCTGCCCTTTGGGCATTCGGGATCCCTTCTTCTTGCCATATCATGCCATATTGAAGGGGAATAGTGTACCTATGCAGCACCTTCAATTGGATCATTCAGGGTCTAGTGCTGACAGCAATCTCCTTGGGTCCCTGGGTGCACTCAATGCCTCCATCCATTCTCCCTCACATATATCTATTATGCTGGGTACCCATTTCTCTCTGAGCCTCCCCAAGGGGGTACACTTTATTGTCCCTAAAGGCTTAAGAAGGTGTAGAAATGCGCTTCTTCAGAATCTTTGAAGAGATCACCCATTCCTCCATAGGGGAAGCCTCTGGGAAATCATATGATGCCTCCAATTGTTCATAGAGGGCATCTCTAACCCGTAGATCTTGGTGAAACCACTTCCTATGTCGATGAAACTCTTCTCGGAGGTCGGGGACTGATCAAAGCCGCTTGTCTTTCCTTGGTTATCAATCTTAATACTGTATATGAAGGGCCTCATTCATGGAATATTTGCCCGGTTCAATGTGAATTTGCACTGCTGAAAAGTGACTTTGCACTGCCGACGGAAACCCTGATTCATGGAACCCTGTATTTTTGGGGTGCAAAGTTTGGGCAAAGTCATTTTGTACTGCAAAAATGACCATGCGCGGACTTTGCCCGGCTTTGCACTGCAAAAATACACTTTGCAAGGCTCCATGAGTCAGGGTTTGTGTTGGCAGTGCAAAGTCACTTTTCAGCACGGCAAATTCACTTTGAACCGAGCAAGTATTCCATGAATTGGGCCCAATATGTTCTGTCCAGGATACATATTTGACTAAAGCTCATCTTAATGGAGTGCTATCGCATTTAATCACTCCCCCATAAGCTCAGCCCCGCCCACTCCCAGCACTTGCCTTTGGGCACCTGCTGGCCTGTGCTGTCTCACAGGCCTGCACTTATTGTATTGGCCGTTGACCACTCGTACTAAGTGATCTCTGCCAGACAGTTAACAGCTGCTTGCGGGTTACTCCCCAGCACTTCCCCCTGTGGAACTCAGAGCACTTACCCCCCTCCCTTGTCCCCCCTGCTCTCTGTCTGCACTTGCCAGTTCTGAATGCTTACAAGGCCTAGTAGGACCGCCTCTTTCTTTCTCTTCATTGTGATGATAGTTGCCTTTCCCTCCCATGTTCCATCCCCGTTTGCCCTGTGGGCGCTTTCAAACACAATTTACTTGATGGCGCATAAGCGCATTACAAATGCACAATAAACAAAATAAATAAATAATGTTATGATTTGTACTACGCGTTCCACAGCCAGACTGCAATTTACTGTGATTCTTACAATGAAGTTGACCCTCATTAGGCCTTTTGAGGTAAAGAAAAAACGTCGCAATTACAACATATGTGCTCATTACAATCCTGTAAATGGTATTCTTAGGGACCAGGATGTATGTACAAGCTGTAAACTATGCACATGCGGACACATTACATTACTGTAAATCTGTGCAGCTTTGTTATCCCTCTCATACATGTTCTACTGCCAGAATGTTGGTTTCTCCGATCACACAGATGTGGAAAGAAAAAACTGTGAACAATATGCGATTCGACAACAACAATGCGTGATACGAGATGCTTACATTTCTTATTTATGAATTAATAATACATATTGTTTTCTTGAATGTATTATATACACACTGTCCTTTTGCATTCTGTAGTCAAATTGTCAAAAAAGTGATTTGTTTGAACAAAAAAATGTTTTTTATAATCAGTCGTATTTTCTGAAAGTGTCTCTTTATTCTGCTCCATAATGTTTATTCACAATAGTCCAATATCGATGACTTTGAGCTTAGAATGTCCCAAATAAGCTTTAAGATGCTGATTATTGCCACACTTGCAATGTCTCTCTCATTCAATTGTGTTACATAGATTTTGATCATTATTACTTTTTCCTGTATTTTCATATATAATGTACATTAATCTAATACATTGTGATAGATTTTTTCTTAGAGATTTTGGGGAAGATTCTGAAAAAAAGGTGCATTCCAATGAAATGAACAATTCCCCAAAGATAGTGGGGGTAGGGGATAGTAGAGAAGCCTTCGGCTGCCCACCTGTCTGCAGCAGGTTTTCTAATTTTGGGGAACCCCCCAGGTAGAAGTTCCACAGTGGCAGGTCCCTGTGGAATGGATGGGGGTTGTCGGTCAGCTTTCCTATTTTATCCCAGGCCAATGCAGTGATGGCTGCTGGGCGCCCCTGTATCACTCCACAATGGAGGTAGTATCAAGGAGCGGAGATCCCTGTGTCCCGTCGCGTGTCTCTCAATTCTAACATGTGGGAGGGGGCGGGGGACCTTCAGCGAACCAATAAGATGCATATTGGGCTTGGGCTGCTAGCCAGTATTTATCAAAATCAGGGGCTGCTAGGCCACCCTGATTGTAGGGTCTCGTAAGCGTGGCCCACTTTATTCTTACTGCTCCAGAGTGCCATAGAAATTTGTTTATCACAGATTTTAATTCAGCAAACAATGAGGCGCCGGGCCACATTGTGAAATTTTAGAAGCGGTAAAGCAGTTGCGGTAGTACTATCATTTTAAGGAGTGACACCCTGCCGACGAGTGTTCTGGGCAGTTCGGCCCAAGTGCACAGCTTTGGTGTAAGCTGTTGTAAGTAGGATCCAAAGTTCTGATCGTGAAGCGAAAGCTGGTCCCTCGTAACTACTAGCCCAAGATATTTGATTTTGCTTGGGGCCCAGGTGAACCCCATGAGATAAACCAGAGCCGTGGTGGCATCAGTCAGGGGGAAGAGCTCAGAATTGGCGCAGTTGACCCGAATCCTGGACAGGCGCCCAAAGTGGATGACTTCCTGCTTAATGGGGGCAAGGATCTTGTCTGGGTCCCTGATGTAGAGCAATGCTTCATCTGCATATAGAGAAATTATTTCAGGGGGGCCAGAGAGTCATATCCCTCTACATGCATGTTTTTGCCATATGATATCAGCCAGGGGTTCAATAACAACTGCAAAGATGAGTGCGGAAAGCAGGCAGCCTTGTCTGGTACCTCTGCAGATGTCAGGTGGCAGGGAGAGCCGGCCATTGGTACAGACCCTAACTACAGGTAATGTGTAAAGCAGTCATGCCCATGAGATGAAGCGAGACCCAAAGTTGCACTTTTCAAGCACCGCCCAAAGGAAACGCCAGGACACCAAATCAAAGGCCTTCTGCACATCAAGCATAGCAGCGACCGCTTCGGTGTCCAGGTCAATCTGGGCCAGTATATTAAATATGCATCTCAGGTTGAGAGCCGTGGAGCGACCAGGGACAAATCCAGACTGGTCAGGGTGCACCAGGTGGGCCATGTATGTAGCAAGTCGAAGGGTGAGTACCATTGCAAACATTTTAACATCATTGTTGCTTAGTGATAAGGGTCGGTATGAGCCACAGTGAGTGGCGGGTTTGTCGGGCTTGAGGAGCACTGTGATAACTGCTTGCCTGAGTGTGGGGGGAAGTACCCCCATCACACAAGATTCATCCCATTCGGCAGATAAACAGGGCGCCAGGATGGATCTATAGCACTTGTATGAATCCATGGTGAGGCCATCCAGGCCCGAGGCCTTACCAGAGGGTAGAGCCTCTATGGCTCGCGCTATCGCCTTAGCCCCGATCGGGGCATCAAGAGCGTCCCTAGTGTCACAAGAGAGAACAGACAGTGGCAGACCGTCTAGGAATGTGTCTATTTCGGAGTCAGCTGCCACATCATTATTGGTTTAAATCGACGCAGATCTCACTATTAGTTAAAACCGAAGAACCATCATCTCTCTCTTTATTCCTTATAACAAATCGATGGGAGTAACCTTTGAGTTTCCTGGCCAAGAGTTTGCCCCCAATTCTCCATTCTGCCAAAAGGTTTGTCTGGCATAAAATAATCCTCTCTCCATTTTTTGATCTATAGTTCCTTTAACTTGCTCAATACAAGTTTTTCTCGCTCATTCTTTAAAATTGCATAACGATTCTGTACTTTTGCCAACGCAGACACCAATAATTTCATCTCGCCACACCTTGTTTCTTGAGGTGAGCCCCATACTATATTGGCATCTGCTGTATCCAAATTATCAATGAATATGTATCAATAAATATCCCCAGACCCTGAGTAATAGTTTCTTCATCTTTCAGGATTTGAGAGTTAAGTATCCATCTTCTGTAGCCTTGGTTAAGTTTTTTGATAACAACCCTCAAACGAACACCTGCATTCTCTGAAGTATTCCTCTACTGGGTGCCTATATAGGTTATCCCATCAAGCAGTGTATCCGATAGAAGATAGAAAAAAATAGTCCAACCTTGTGTATGAATCATGTACTGGTGAGTAAAAGGTATACATCTGAGCACTAGGAAACCTAGCTCTGCAGATATCTACTACATTGAAACTCTCAATCATATACTTAAGATTATTTGTCACACTGTGCCCCGATTACCTGCAAGATGCTGACCTGTCTAATCTGACATCCATAACACAATTAAAGTCACCCCCCCCAGGATCATGAAATCACCACCTATGTCAGACATCTGCGATGTTAGATCTCTGAAAAAAACACTACCATTGGCACAAGGAACGTATATTGACCCAATAGTAATCCTAGTATTATCTGGAATTACAGTAGCCAATATAAATCTGCCCTCGAGGTCCTTAATAGTTTTTACCACTACAACACCAAGCCCTTTGCGGAATAATATACCGACCCCTCTAGGCCTGGTGGTATAGTTACTATATACAATTTGAGTATAGCTAGAATTCAGCAACATGTTCTGATCATTCTCTAACACATGGGTCTCTTGCAAAAAAGCAATATCTACCCTCATCCTCCATAGTTTGTTGATGATTTTGTCCTTTTTAGAAGCATAATTAACGCCCCTACCATTCCAAGTCAAAAAGGTGAAGGCAACCATGAGAAGTAAAACAAAATACAAGTTTTGCGGAAAAGGCATGTGCATATCAATCAAAAATACAACAAACAGAGTGATTCCCAAAATTCATAGTCCAGCAAATCAAATATATATACAAAATGAAATGTTGTGCAACAATCCTAACTAAGAAGTGCAGAAGTAAAAGGAAAAAAAAACATAAAGTAACAATAAGAAAAGACACAAAACAAAGACAAGATCCAAATACACACAATTCTGCCACTAGCAGAATTCAAAATAGAACCATTATTTACAAATGCGAAATCGAAGATCAGAACCATGCACCCCAAGGCACCCCAACTATTTATATATTACCATCTGAGCCTCAACATCAAAGGCTAAATTTGCATCTAACCAAAAACCAAATAAGCAATGTGACAGTCACAGCATTAAGCCCAGAACCTTATCTATAACTGGGAAAACAGAGTGGTGCAATATCTGAAACCAGAGGGTGCCTCTAGTACATCGGTAGGCAACCAAATCTAGGAGCAATGGGGGCTGCTGGATAAAACGGTTAGAGATAAAGACATGAAAGCTTTTTTGAAGCTAGTAGCTCAAGGATTTGATACAAACTCAAAGGAAGTTGCTGATACAATTTCACCCTTTATTTGGGAAACCCATCACAAAAAGGTGCTATATGATAGGTCAGCTAATAAATTATGTGATGATATCATCGGCATATGTCTACCTATAAAAATAGTGCAATATATAGACTTTACTCAGAACTAAGTCTTCTGTTTAGCCTTGAAGCCAGTTAAAGAAGGGAAGTCTCCAGGCCTGGATGGACTGAGACCTCAAGTATTTAAATGGTTCAAGGAATGGTGCCACCAATACTGGTCAAGGTATTTATTGCCATTGCCTGTGAACAAATATTACCTGATTTATGGAAGAAAAGTGTGATAATCCCCATTTTAAAAAAACGCTCGGCTGGAGATCCACACTGCTACCAACCAATTTAATTGTTAGATGTAGCCTGTACAATCTTTGCAAAATGTCTACACGCAAGACTGGATGAGTGGGCTAGTTCAAATAACATTATTCCAAACATGCTACCTGGTTTTAGGCAGGGCTTTAACATGATTGATCATTGTTTCGTATTAAGTTAAATGATTTAAAAGAATGTCAAAGGTAGAGACAGTAGAGTATATATAGCCTTTTTAGATCTTGCAAAAGCTTTTGACTTAGTAGATCGGTCGATTTAATTAAATGAACTAAACCGACTGGGTTTTCCCGATGGTCTAATACAATTGCTCCAACTTATGTTTACTGACACATCATCAACTGTCTGATGTTCTGATAAAAGATACTCTGCGGATTTCAGGATGAACAAGGGAATGAGGCACCGTTGTCTCCTGTCTCTCCTATTGTTTATCCTGTTTCTGGCCGATTTCAATCCATGCAACTCGCCAGAAAAAACAAACTCCACATCTTGGATAGCAGCAGGTATGGAGCTCTCATTTATGCCGACAACACAGTGCTGATTGACCAAACCCCAGGGTTCTCCAACAAAGCTTTCAAAATGCGCAGTTATTTTATCAACCATGGTTTGGAATAAAATCTATTGAAGACCAAAATAGTGGTTTTCAGCAGGGGCGATTCTAATCAAATCTGGCAAATAAATAACATTAAAATTGAAGTATGCGATACATATAACTATCTTGGCCTCTTGTTCAGCAAAAATGGTAGTTGGCTCCCACATATTATAAGGGTGATAGAAAAGCAATCGCTAGCTTTAATGTCCTTGTATGGTTTTATTAACATTTTGGGGGCAAACAACTGGAGAAGTGGCTTAGGTAATGAAAACGAAAGTGTACACATCAGTCTTGTATAGTCTCCTACACATAATTATGGGTCTACCGCCATGTAATACAGGTAATGTGTTAAGATTAGAATTAGGAGCCAATCAGATAGTACAGCCAGTAGAGCACTCACTTTGACACCTGTGCAGAGCCTGATGACGCAGGCTTGCTTTGACATCTGTGCAGAGTGGATGACAGAGGTTCGAATCCTGACAGGGCCAAACTCAGCCTTTCATCCATCTGAGGTTGATAAATGAGCACCACACATCATGGCTAATAAGCAGCACTCAGATACCTGAGGGTTTGTTGCGCTATATAAATGCTAAAAATAAATAAATAAAAAATAGGAGTACAAAGTACATCATTATTGGTGAAACAAATATGTATGAAGAATTTTATTAAAGCACACCTTGAAAAAGTGGACAACCCCAATATACAAAGGGCAGTAGACAAGATAGTGAAATCTGCAGTAAAGAATAACGTTTTATGGAGGAAACAAGGATCTGCTATAATGAGGTATTGGGGCCTTGGACAAGTATCACATTTTAATAAAACTGAGATAAAATCTGTCCTTCAGGCCAGGGTGGTTCAGAAGGAGCAGTGAGCCATGGGGAGCAGATTGGCTAAACTTACCTCACTGACATTTCTTTCGCTCTTTCGCTATGCTCACGATTGGAATATTGACATAGCCATGCTATGATCGCCTGAATGTCCTGTCCAAGTCTCTGTTCCATCACACTATCTTGAGGTTTGTTGTATCCCTTTGCAGGCATGTATGAAGTGGCTGGCACGTATGAAGTTTCTCAGGGTTCGAGGTAGTGTACCTGTGGAAGTGGCTTAGTGGAAGATCTAATACATTTTATGTTGATTTGTCCAAAATATACAGATCTAAGAAGACACTGGCTCAAACCGCACTTTAAAAACAAATCTATTAGGATCTGTCAAGAAGCCATGGTCCTTTTGATTAATTATACTGATTCAATTCTTATTAATGATGTCTGCAAATGTGTTAAAACAGCTCTAAGTAGGATTATTAGATTGTAAAATTAATGTTTTATCTAATTTATTAGATTATGTATAATGAATTTATAGGTCTGACGCACAAGGAAAGAAATGGGAATACTCTCCAAGTTTTAACTACAGAATGTGTTCTTTTAATTTGATCAGACAGGTTTTGTAAGTTATTGAATTGATTGTATCTATATTACATGTAATTTATTCGGAATGGTTGCGGGCCGAAATAAAGTTTTATTCCCTCTAAGAAAGTGTAAGCCTGCAACACCACAGCCGCTCAAACCCCACGGAGCTCTGTTTCTAAGCTGCCATCTTGGTGCTGGTCCTTGAGGAGCCCTCCTTACATGAACTTTTAATGGGTTTCTCTGATGACTTTAAATATATATGTCTGTATTCTCATGATGGCCAAACTAATCCCTGGGGCCTTAAAACCACCCCTATAAACAATTCTGGGTTGAGTTTGTTGTCATATTACCTTGCAAATCAGCACTGGCAAACCTCAGACAATATTAAACTGGTGCTACATCTAAGAGAATATGGGGAAAAGATACACTCTGTATTGGTTACATTATCTGAACAGGCAGAATGGTGGTCCCTGATGGAAGCATTGGAGGTATGTGGATTTGGGCCTAACTGCATTTATCCATCTCTAAACGCAATTAAAGTGAAAGCACCAAACTGGCTAAGAAACACCCGAGGAATGAGAGCGTAAACGCTGTTGTGTATGAAAAGTACTCACAGTATGAAAGTGTTGATGTAAAGATTGTGGAAGAAGGAAAACTCAATCACTGAATTCTGGTATTTTTAGTCAAGGTACCACAGAGTCCAATCAAGACTGTGTTAGAAGGGAAACTCACATGGTATTCTACGAGGCAACGTGCTCAGGTGTTTACCGGGTACAACGTCCTTTCATCGTGGGATGTTTTTTCGCTGGGTTTTTACCGTGATTTTTTTGGCTGAAAAAACTCATTGAATTTTTTGGGGGGTTAGAAAAATATATATATTGGGTGTCGGTGTTCGGGATATATAAGAAATTCAATTGGTTGGGGAATGGGGGTGAACCCCCCCAAAAATAAAAAAATAAAAAATTCGATGAGTTTTTTTGTAAAAAAATCAGCGGTAAAAAAGCCAGCGAACAAACATCCCGCGATGAAATGACATGGAACCGTTTACCAGAGACCTTGTGAAACCGATGGAATTCGAATAGTTAGAAAAGAACAGTATCGAGTCATTTTACCGAACCCATTTTCAGAGTGGTACCTTTTACTGACACCAAAATGCCAAAAAAATAGAGAGAAATGTAATTAAATATATATATGGGAGTGGGGTAAGGTATTAAAATGGGTAGTGATGGGGTTGCCGTGGGGTTACATGGATAGAAAAACAAGAGGATTGGGGTGGGTGGGGCAAATAAAACAAATAAAAAATCCATATATTTTGGTGTCGGTAAAACGTACCACTCTCCACTTTCCACAGCATAATTTCGCCATTAGCTGCTGGCACACTGGCACACCGGCATTTTGACCCATGCCTTAGTTGCTAGGGTGTTTCTTTGGTTTAGGATCGTGCAACTGCATCACAGCGTGTTAAAAATGTAGCTATCATATTAAGTGAAAATGTGAGACAAAATGCTGGATTTGAGAAGCTCGTTCATCTAGTGAATTGAACAAAAGTGAATACTAAGGACAGGAGAGAGCTGAGTGCCCAATTCCTTAATGCGACAGGTCTGAATACTAATGCCAGTGTGCAGCAGTGGAACGTGTGCGAGCATGTTTCCTTCAGGCGTCCGTGCAACTGAGGGAAGGCGGAGCCACTCTGCAAGTGAGCACAGCAAGTGACCTTCTAGGAAAGTGAGGACAGTTGGGGCCCATGCTGCAATTTAAAGCAATTTCCTCTAAACGTATTGACTAACTAGCTACAGAAGTGTGACGCTTATGAAGGTGAGCTCGTGCAGCTGTCCAATACTACAGAATGCGACACAGCAGCGGTAACATGATGCATGCCACTGCAGGAAACCCAGCAGAGCAATCTGCTTGGCATCAGAAGCATCTCCTTTACCAGAGGCGGCATGGGATGGACTCCAGATTCTGCACAGCAAGACACGCATGGCAAACAACTCTTCCAGGCGTGCCAGTGGTTGTTACTGGCTATTCCAGGGCTAATGATGGCCCCCGCCGTTGGATAGGCGGGGCCAGTGACGTTGTTGTTCGGGGAAGAGGGAGTTATGGTTAAGGCGTGATAAGCACCAGTTACGGTTGAGTACAAGTTAAATAAAGACGTATGATATATCCCTCCGTGTGTGTGCGTCCTCCTTTGGGCCTGTAACAGGCAACAGTGCTCAGCCCCTGATTCAAAATAAGTCCCGGGGCTGAGCAGCGGACAGCCCTGGCACAAATGAAGCCCAGAACTGCAATGCATTGCCAGTTTGCATAATCCCTGTATTTCTAGTTTGTGGAAATCCAAACGTTCCAATTTGCTGCATTCCAGGACATTTCATCTTAAACAATTGGAACATTTTGGCATTTTACACAGTGATTCCCAACATATATTCCCAAGTGACTTGTCACATAAAAGGTTTACAGATGCAGAGGTCATCCAGTACATATTTCCAATGTCAGTGGCTATTTCCCAGAGTCTCTTGGGGGGCTGACTTTCTAACCATACATGCTGGCAGTAACAGCAGGGGTTGAAATGGGGATGCCAGAGTTGCTGCTGTTTGCTAATTTTGCTGCAAGCAATGGATCATAAATTGCCTTTTTTATTGTATGCTTTGTAGTTAGACAGTACAAATGTATAATTTTATTAAGACTAAAAAATATATGGCCACAGTCTGAACAGCAAAAAGAATGTTGCAAAACATACTAACAACATTGGAATTGTATCTAGTTTCTACACATCTATTTTCTACACATCTATAATGACCTCTTTTCTGCAGATGCGGTTTCACAATGAGGGGAAAGGAGATGTTTGCATGAGCATTGCAGTTTAGAACCAACATTGGAGAAGGCAATAGACCTGGCTTTGCAAATGATGAGTCTAAGCCTTTTTGTCCCCTCGGGCTCTACAAAAACACCTGAAACCGGCTTGCTTTGAATAGTTTTCTTACAGAGCATCTTCAATGCCCTCTGCTTGAAAGCGACCTCCTAACACTTTTATGGAAATGGCTGAATTCTTCAATTAGGAATCTATGGAGATGGGTGTAAGTAACGGAGAAATGGCCACATCATGAATCTAACAACAACCAGACATAGAAAAAACAACCCACTAGGGAAAAAGAAGAGACTGAGTGTGGTGCTGGAATCTGTTTCAGAATGGAGTAAGGTAACTCGACAACAACCAGACATAGAAAAAACAACCTGCTAGGGAAAAAAGCTAGTGCACTGTTTTTCGAGAAGAACAAGAGCTTTATTCTGTGTACAAAAGAAAATGGGGACATGGTATCATAAGTCCACTGCCCTTATCAAAAAAGGAGTTCGTTTTATAAACACAAAAATTGTCATTCATGGTGTATTTGATATAGAGTATTAATCCACCATTCTCATTGTCTTGGGAGGGTAGATCAGCAGCAATGTGCTCGCCTTGGAAGCAAGATGACACAGAGCAACACAGGTTCGATCCCTGGGTCTGCGCTTAGAAACCTCTGGTTATTAAGCGTGTTATAAATAACCTATCATATCATATATTTGGCTTCCGCCTATATACATGCTAAAGGGATTAGTGTGTCGTCTTCTCCTCCATCCTCTCCACACGTGGGTGACGAGCTTGGAGTGCTGCAAGATAATTGGTTAAACATGTGAGAGAACATTCTATCTTCACTCCTAAACATGTGATGTGCACCTGGTCATGAACATGAATTTGGCAGATAACTTCGAGGTCAGCCTGGTCCTTGAAAACAAGTCAACTCTTTTCTCATCCCAGACAAGTAGGTGCCCCCATTATGCCTCCCCACCGCAATTTTATAATTTGGCATCACCCTTTGCTCTCCCTGGTACAAATCGCTGACCTTGTTGTGCTCTGCTCCCCCCTGTATCAGTTCCGCCTCCAAGGGAATAGTCCTGGTGTCCTACTAATCCATCCTCCTTCGTGAAAGATTTAAAAGCACTGTTTCTGTACATCTGGTAGTTCAAATAGAATAATCACTCTTTTGGGGCTGGGGGCGCTATTGCCCTAAATCTCAGTTCCTGTTTTGGCAGCTTGAGCCCTCTGCCCTGGCTTACATGAGTATGGCCTTCGTACTGAGCCGCAGCCCATCTCCCATTCAACTCCTTGCATTCCTACCTAATTGTTCAAGGCCCTAACTTGACACATTTATATGTTTGTTTGTTTATTTATAGGGCGCCAGAAAACCCTTGGGTAGCTGGGTGCACAGAATAAAAAGAATGCTTAGAACTTAATTACAGGTTGCAGCTATACAGACAACATAAATTGTATACAGTATTTACATTATATACATTCTTTACATGTAAAGGTAGCATCTTATATACAGTAAGTACATTGTGTATATTATACGTGTGAGAGTGGAGGGGTACGTATGTGGGTGTACATGAGTGTTCCTTGCTGCACATGGGGGATGGAATGTGATGATCAAGCAAGAGCTGAGGCCTTGTTGTTCTGTGTCTCCAACAGAGCCTGGGAGGATTCAGGCCTATTCTTAAATGCAGCACCAATTTGGGACATGTTCTAAATTACATTATCATGAGGCATTGGTTAGTTTTCCCCTGTATGAACTCTTAGAATGCACGTGTCTCCCGCCAGCTAGTTTCACCCATAGGTTCCCCCTTCTCCCCTATGCTACCCTCTGTGCCTTCTCCATGTTTTAATATATTTTCGGCAATCAGAATCATTTGGAAGGGGCAGTCGTCTGAACCTGCATCATAACACTCCCCCCTTTAGTTGATCCTTTATTAACTAACCCAGCTAATTCCATTCTTCTATAATCATTGTGTTTGGGTGCTCATACTTTACGTACATGTCACATACTTCTCCAATCTTGGGCATATTTTTCTGTGGTACATGTGAGATAAAGAGAATCCCTATCCACTGATAGATCGACCCATTGCTCCACATAATTCTCTGGGTCCAGTGGGGATGAGGTAAAATTGCCTGGGGACCTATGGCCCTCTCAATCCTCACCATTCTTGCCTTATTTGGATCCTCTGTTTGAGCCTGCCCATCATTTGTACCCGTGAGAGCCATTCCTGCCCCAATAGTAACCATCATCATTGCACTGTTTGGAATAGTATTTGCACAGCATTGAAGCATCATCTGGCATGTGCAGAACAACACCAGCAGGAGCACCACGATCGGGACCAACATCTTCACCACTGCCCCAAGCCAGGATGGTGCCCATGAAAACGTGTCAAACCAATCTTCGGCCTGCACACCTGCTTCACTTTCCATGTCAGTCTTTAACTTATGCAGGGCCCCTATGATTTGCGTCTGGGACCTGTTCTCAGCGTCATTTGGAGGTATGTAAGTGCAAGGAGATAACCCTATCTTTTTGCAAACACCACCTTCCATGGTCGTCAGGAGATCCAGGATGTACCGATTTTGAAGAGAGATCAACCGGATCGCCCTCAGCTCACTCTTGATAGCATTTAAACCTTGCTCTGTGTCATTCGCCTAAAGGATTACCTCCCACCAGACAATCTGCATCCACTTGGTGTTTGCTGTAGCCTGGATCCCTGGAACCAAGAGGAACGAAAGAACACCTCTGTCTTGGTGTACAGCCAATATTTGTCTGGAATAACTTTGAGTAATTTGGATGAATCTTCCGACAAATAGTTTGACCTTCTTCACTAATTCAACGACCACGTCTTTTTCATTGTTTCGGGGGGTTGGATGGAAGCTGAGATAGATTGCGGCACTCCATGTTTGGATGCTATTCTCAGGTGAGCTTCAGGTACCACTAAAATAGCTGAATTCAATGTTGTTAATGCAAATGTGCCTCACCAGGAAGGAGGGAGATGCAGGTATGCTTGTTGACTGCATACCCAGCACAAGTCTATCAAGGCTGCTGTTCCTTTTGCAAGATCTGGAATGGACATTGTCTTGTTACACTTGGTGTTAGAGCCTACAGGAACAGTTTCAGTCCCTTGAAAACAAAACTGATATTCTTCTGCTGGTTGACATTTTACTGGTGTTTCTCGTGCTTCAATCCATGTTAGTTTTGGTATATAGTGTTATGGGGCTGGATGGCCCTGAATCAAAACGCGGACACCAGCGTGGAGGGTTTGTACCTTCTTTATTTAAATACATGGATCAACTGCCTTTCGGCCGGCACTTCCCTCCTCGCCACGTCAATTCCTTAAAGGGGCAGTCTCCCGTAACAACACCTCCGGACAAATGTCCTTGCAACAACTTTAACTTAGCCGTCTGGCTATGCTGTCAACATTCCTTCACTTACCTGGGAGGCCTCCTGATGTTTCTCTGGGGTCGTCCTCGCGGCTCCAGGTGTGAGCCTCCATCAGCTTCTCCCTCAGGGTTTGGCTGACATTGAACCTGTGATCTGAGGGGGACCCAAGCTTCATCATGAATGTCTATGAATTCTGGGTCTGGATCATCGGGTGGCTGCTTGCCTTCTGCTCCTCTCGTGATGTGTTTGAACCTGGAACTGTTCCGAGTCACTTCTTTTTCTGCATTTGCAGCCGTTATCATAGTTCCTTTTACGGCAACTACTTGTAGTGGCTCAGGTGAGAACTGCGGGTCTGTCTTTTTTGTTACAACTTTTTGTACCCCCGCTTCGTCTCCTATTTGGAACTCCTTTGTCTGTGCCTTCCTCCTTCTGTCAGTCTGTTCCTGTGTTTTTTCCTTTGTTTCTCCATCTCGTCTGATGACTTCCTGGTCTGCCTCGGGCCACGCTTTTGGGTTATTAACTAGTCTGGTCCTGACCTGGTACTTCACCATGAGTTCTGCTGGGGTTCTGTTGGAGGCCTCATGAGGCGTATTTCGGTAGTCCCTCAACATTCTGCATAGTGCTTGATGTGGGTCAGTCCCTTCTATGGTGCCCTTTGTATCGTCTTCTTGATAGATAACATAAACCTTTCTGCCATCCCGTTAGCCTGCAGCCATCTTGGTGTTACACTTTGGTGGTGGAATCCCATATGTTTTGCGAACACCCCGAATTCATGTCCACTGAAGGGTGCTCCATTATCTGATTTTATCGTGTCCGGTATTCCCCACTCGCTGAAGACTTCATCAAATGTGGCAGCGACATGTGCAAATGCTTTAGATTTGACGCGTTTTACAATGGGAAACCTGCTGGAGTGTTCATCAATGAATAGTAGGTAGTCTCCTTCCTCCCGTGGTCTGTAGAAATCAACCGTGACTCTTTCCCATGTATGTTCGGGAATTGTGGTTACTCTGAGCGGCACTGGGGGTTCTGGTTTTGCGGTGCACTGGCATGCCGTGCAGTTCTTGACCCACCGGTCGACTATATCGTCCATGAAGGGGAACCAGACGTTGCATTTTATCTGCCTTTTCGTGGTCTCCGCTCCGCGATGAACTTCGTGTGCAGTTTTGATGACCTCTGAACGCAATGTCGTGGGAATGACTATCGTGCAACCCCGTAGAAGAATGGAGTTGTCCTGGACCGCTAGTTCCGTATGCACTCTGGCCAGTCTCTCGATCTCGTCTCTGCACGCCGCTGGGTGTCTTTGGACTGCTCTGCGGAAATCTTTCCATTTATTATTTTCCATAAGGCTAATTGCCAGAGCCATGGATGGGTCTGCGGCTGAGGCAACAGCAATGGCTTCAATTGATATAGCAGGTGGTAGTGCGTTCGCAGTGACATAGCTGATATATTCCGTATTACCTTTCCTTGGTGTTGGACTGCCAACCGGGTGCCTTCAGAGGTAATCCGCTGGGTTGTTCTCACCCCCTGGTCAGTGGATGATGTCAAAGTCGTACTCTTGTAGGCAGATTCCCCACTGTTCAATTCTGGGGGGCATTTTTGTATGTGGATTGCCAAAGAGGGAAAGCAAGACTTGATGATCTGTGATTAAGGTGAACTTCTTTCCAATGATAAAATTATGAAAATGGTTGCACGCCCAGACAGCCGCTAGACTTTCTTTCTCTGCCTGGGAGTATGCATATTCTGGGGGAGCTAGGCCTCTGCTGGCATACGCAATCACATGCCTCGGATGAGTGTCTTGTCCACTGGTTTGGGCAAGGATGGCACCCAGACCTACCGGACTGGCGTCTACCACTATTTCAGTGTGCCACTCGGGGTCAAAGTATGCTAATTTCCTAGCTTCCGTCAGGGAATGTTTGATAGTGTCGAAAGCCGATTGGCACTCGCTGGTCCAGGTGAATGTGACATCTTTTTGTAGTAGGTGCCTGAGGGGTTTGGTAATGGAGGCAAAGTGTGGAATGTACCGAGCGCAGTCTCCGGCCATTCCTAGGAATGATCTGATGTCGGCGAACTTGGGTAGGTTTTCCTAGATGAAAGATGGTCAAAACTTTGTCAGGGTCGGGGGTCATTCCGTCCGCTGAGAAGATGTGGCCAAAGAACTTGAGCTTGGCCTTACTGAAACAACACTTCTCAATGTTGAGGGTTAGTCTGGCTTCTTGTACTAGCCTTCATGCGTTTCGGAGGGCTTTATCATGTGCACTGCGTGACTTTCCAAAGACTAGGATGTCATCACTTTAGTTGAGGGTCCTCTTGATGGGTCGTATTATCTGTCGGATTGTTTCATGAAAAATTTCAGCGGCAGAGGAGATTCCAAAGTTTAACCGCTTGTAGCGGAACAGTCCATCATGTGATGCGAACGTGGTGATGGGTCGTGACTCAGGGTGAAGCACGAGTTGGTGGTACCCTTGATTCAGATCCAATTTTGAGAAAAGAACCACTTTGTTTAGTTGGACTATCATGTCCTCGATTTTTGGTCCCGGGTGACGCTCCCGCTGTATGGCTGCATTGGCTACCCTCATGTCCATGCATAGCCTTAGACGACCACCTTCTTTTGGGACGATTACAAGGGGGGAAACCCATGGCGTCGGACCAGTGGCTGGCTCAATGATGTCATTGCGTAGCAGTTGGTCCAGTTCTTTTGAGACTGCCTCTTGTAGGTGGAACCCTACTCTGCACGGGTGTTGCGGGACTGGTCGGATTGCTGGGTCTACGTGCAGCTTGATCGGTGGGCCTTTCATTTTGCCTAGGCCGTGACACAGTTGTGGAAATTCTTTGATAATGTCTTCCTTCGAGATGGTGGTAGTGCCAGGAGATTCCAGGTCCATGTTGTATACTTGACCTTGTTTTCTGATATGTGGCTCTGATGACTCGATGACATCACATCTTGGACAGGTATGTTGATTAGTCCTAGACATGACGCCGTTTTGTAGCTCAGCAGACATCGCCCTTTGGTGGGGCTCCTGATGACGTGAATGACGGTGTTGCCGGCCTTGTCACCAAATGTGAGCCTTATTTTGAATGAACCTACACTGTGCAGTGGGGCATCTGCTCCCCATTGATGTATCTTTGAGGTTGATGGGGTTAGTGTGGGTTTGCTGTGAAGTAGTTGAAATTCCTTCTCCCCCATTATGTTCACTGCTGCTCCCGAGTCAATCAGAAAGCAAAATTGTTTGTTGCAGATGTCTATTTGTATTCTGGGTGCCTTCTGAGCTTCCTCCTCGTCCATAATGTGGTCTACGAACTCATCTTGGGCATACAAGTCATAGTGGTCAACTTCATAGTCAAGGTTTCCTTGTGTTTTGAGCGGGGGTCCTTGCTGCACCAGGTGCACTGCGCACATGAGATAATGGCGTGTGCATAAAGTGATAATCCTTACAGAGCTGGGTCTTCAGACTGAACAAGGCCAGAGGGAGGCAATGCACCCATGGAAAGGGGATGTATGTTGTGAGGATGATGGACACAGCAATGTGATGTAATGTAATATGGTATGGCATTTTCTCATAAAGCGCTGTAGGTGAAGGTCCTTGGAGGACCAAAGGTCCAGCTCTGAGCAATTGGTTAAATGTTCCTAGAATGTGCACGCATTACAGCCAGTAGGAAGATAGGTAGGGGTGCCTAAGTCCCTTCTAGCCACCCATGAGTAACTGGCTTTGTGGATGGGTGCTGTGATGGGCTGTGGGGAAAGCATGCGAGTCAGGGAGACTGATCATTTGCCCTGCTACAGCAAATGAGTCTTGTTTGACTTAGTGCATTCAAGTGGCAGAGTTAATGCGCGAAATGAGATCCAGTAGTGGATGTATGCAGATGTATGTGTAACGCTCACCTGATTCCCGTAGAGGCGCCGGTCTTGACTGGGCGTATACCGTATCTTCAAAGGTGATGTGTAACACACGGCTGGCTCTTTGGCTGGACCTCTGTGCACTGTATGGCTGTCTCGAAGGGTAAGATGTCTTAGGTAAGTGAACGCCGTGCTCTCCATCTGCCTCGGGGCAGGGTGCTGTAACCAGTTTCTTCACTGGATAAGGGGAGCAGGCCTCTTGACTTCAGAGGACTGCTGTCCGTCGTTTACTGCACGAACGGTAAGTTTCGAGTAATTCTAATGTCTTTAAAGTCTTTAGTAATGATGTTTCTTGTTTTGCAGGGTTCAGGCGATGGCGGATGACGGGCTGAAGTGAGTTGAAGATGGAGCCCGTGTGATGAATAGAAACGCCTGGAAGCACGTAAGTAAGCGCTTGTTGCCTGCTTCACGATGCGCTCTAACTGTCTTTTTATTTTGCAGGTACAAGTTCGGAGCGGCTGCAGGGTGCCGGAATACCCACTGGGTTAGATGTGGAAAGGAGTAATGGCACGTGAGTATTAAAGTTCCCCAATGTCTTTAAACGCACCTTGTTTTGTCTTTCAGATGCGGGATGCAGCGCCGAAGGCCTCCGGAGCGTGCAAAGAGTTGGTAAGCTTTTGTCTTTCAGATGCCGGAATGCAGTGTGAAGACCTCCGGAGCGCACGAAGAGTAGGTAAGCCTTTGTCTTTCAGATGCCGGAATGCAGCGCGAGGCGTTGGTGACAGCCGATGGACTAGGTAAGTGAAGAGCTGTCCCTGAAGACCGTAATGCTAACCTGTTCTTTCTTGTCTTTATAGGTGTTGCTGAAGACTGGATTCAGGATGGTAAGCCTTTTTCCTTAGGCCCAGCATCAGATGCAGAAGACACGATGAGCGTTCTGCTGCAGAGGATGCAGAATAACGCAAAGCAAGATTCATCCATCGGGTGTGGTTTAAATAGCCTCCTGTAGTGCTTAGGTGTCTCCTTCCACAGCCACGCCTAGGTAAGAAAAGAGTTCCTGCTTTCCAGAAGAGTTCCAGTGTTCTGAATCTAGGGAGTGGCTCCTGCCCCACCCAACAGGAAAAGTAGTTCCAAACAGAAGAGGATCAGAGGCTCAACTGGCAGGCAAGTAAGCAGCATGGTCTGCTGCAGGTAAGTCCACCCAAGCATTATGAGCCCGGCGCTTCCAGCGCTGGGACTGGGCATATTTATGAGCCTGGTGCCACTGGCGCCAGGACTGGGTCCAAAAGGTCCCAATTGGGACTGGTTGGCACTCGGAACCTGGGTTATGGATCTGCTTCCAAGGGAGTTGGGAAAACCCTGACCTTTTGGAAGCAGAGATCATGACAGTACCCCCCCTCAAGGCCCCTCCCAAACCGGGCTTCTCCGGGGGTTTTGGCTTGTCAGGAAATGTTCGGTGAAATCTTTTGATTAGGCGAGGAGCGTGGACATATTCAGCAGGTTCCCAGGATCTCTCTTGGGGGCCGTAGCCTTTCCAGTCAATTAGGTAAAATAGTTTAGATTTGGAGATCTTGGAGTCCAGAATGCTTTTGACTTCAAACTCGAGTTCTCCATCAACTAGGATAGGTTTTGGAGATTTAGTTAGTCGGGTTTGAGGTTGCACAGGTTGACGTGGAAGACCGGATGTATCTTCATGTGCGGGGGCAAGTCCAACTTGACCGCTACTGGGTTTACTATGGTAGTGATGGAATAGGGACCAAGGTATCTTGGGTTGAATGTGCGTGGCCCTTTTAGAGGTAGATATTTGGTGGATAACCAGACTTGATCCCCTACTTGATATTGAGGGGCTTCCTTCCGATGTTGATCTGCTCCTTTCTTCTATTGTTCTTTAGCCCTTTGAAGGTGAGAAACAGCTTCCTTAAAGGCTTGGGTGATTGTAGAATGCAGGTAGTCTACTGCTGGTGTTTCAAGATCTTGGAGGGGATCCAACTCCGAGGTTCGAGGGTGACTGCCGTGCAAAAGAAAAAACGGGGTTTTCCCAGTTCCCGAATGGACAGAGTTATTGTAGGCATATTCGGCTATCCAAAGGATGTCTTTCCAAGTTTTTTCAGTTTGTTGCAGCATGCAGCGTAAATACTGTTCCAGAGTTTGATTGGTCCTCTCGGTTTGTCCGTCGGTCTGAGGGTGGTGACTGGTCGATAGTCTCACATCAATTTGAGCCGACCGACAGCAACTTTGCCAAAAATGAGAAATAAATTGACTACCTCGATCCGAAATTAGAACCAAAGGAAAACCGTGCAGTCGGACGATGTTTTCGAGAAATTCTCGGGCCAGAGTTGCTGCTGTTGGCAAGCCTTTGAGCGGAATGAAATGCGCCATCTTGGAGAATAAGTCCACGATTACTAGAATCGTATTGTATCCGGAGCATGGAGGTAGATCGGTGATGAAGTCCATAGAAAGCGTATGCCAAGGGCGAGGTGGGATGTCAATAGGGCGTAAGAGGCCTGCTGGTCTTTCCTTTTGACTCTTGTTTTGGGCGCATACTCCACAGGACATTATAAAGTCTCTGATATCTTTTTTCCAAGACGGCCACCAGAAGTAGCGCTTGATCTTTTCTGAGGTCTTGGCCATACCGGGATGTCCTTCCATTAAAGAATCGTGATAACAAGAGATTACTTTTTTCTGTAAATCTGTGCTGGGTAGGTATAATCGTTCTTGGAAATACAATAAGTTGTCCTTTACTGCAAAGTCCTTTCCCTGCAGATGCCAATTCTGTATGTCTGCTGGAGTTACAAGTTGCCTGGCTTTATCCTTAACTTCCTCTATGGATTCTGTGGCGATTACACCCAGAATTCTTTGTTCGGGAATGATTGGTACAGGTTTAGGGTTGATCAAGTGTTCTTCCACTCCCATCCGAGAAAGGGCATCAGCTTTACCGTTCTTTGTACCAGGTCGATAGGTAATTATGAAGTCAAACTCGGCAAAGAATAATTCCCAACGGAGTTGTCTAGAGGATTGGGCTTTTGCGGTTTTCAAATATTGCAGGTTTCGGTGATCCGTAATCACAGTAACAGTGTGTCGGGCCCCCAGCAGATAATGCCGCCAAGCCTTAAAGGCAGACTTGATAGCCAGAAGTTCCTTGTCAGTAATCGTGTAATTGATTTCAGGAGGCGAGAATTTGCGGGACCAAAATGCCACGGGATGCAACTGATTGGTTACCGGGTCCTTTTGTGATAGAACTGCCCCTATGGCAAGGCTTGAAGCATCAGTTTCCACGATGTAGGGGAGTTCGGGGCGAGGGTGTTTTAAGATTGGTGCAGAGATAAATTTAGTCTTCAAATCCTGGAAAGCTTGTTCCGCCTGGGTAGACCATTCAAAACGTTTGTTTTTCTTTAACAAGGCAGTGATGGGCTGGACTATTCGAGAGAATTCGGGGATAAACCTGCGGTAAAAGTTAGCGAAGCCTAACATGCTTTGCACACCTTTTACGGAGGATGGTGATGGCCATTTGAGAACTGCATCGACCTTCTTTTAATCCATACGCACTCTGCCAGGTGATAATATGAATCCCAAGAATTCAACTTCAGTCACGTTGAAAACACATTTTTCCAACTTAGCGAAAAGTTTGTGTTGACGCAATCTTTCGAGGACCATTTTCACGTGTTTCCGATGTTCAGATTCCGATGAAGAATAAACGAGGATGTCGTCAATGTAAACAACAACACACACATCTATGAGCTCTCTGAGGACATCGTTCATAAAATATTGAAAGGTGGCCGGGGCATTGCAAAGTCCGAAGGGCATGACCTGATATTCAAATAGCCCATACTTGGTGCGGAAGGCCGTCTTACATTCATCGCCCTCTTTTACTCGTACCAAGTGGTAAGCTCCTCTAAGATCCAGCTTTGTATATGCATGCTTTTCTGACTTGGTCCAGGAGTTCAGGGATCAAAGGTAACGGATATCTATTCTTAACGGTGATCTGGTTCAGGGAGCGATAATCTATACAAGTTCTAAGGTCTCCTTCCTTTTTTGGAATGAAGAACAAAGCTGAAGAAGCAGGGGACTTGCAAGGACGAATAAACCCATTTGCCAGGTATTGATCCAGGTATTGTCGAAGGTGAAGGTTCTCAGGCTCGGTGAGGGCATAAATTCTACTACAAGGAGGAGTAGATCCAGGTATCAGGTCTATCTGGCAGTCATAAGACCTATGAGGAGGTAGAGAGTTAGCCTGATCCTTCCGGAAAACATCTTGGTATTCTAGGTATTCGGGAGGTAACTGGGGAGTCTCTGAAGAAATTGCTGCCAGTGCAACACCAGGTGGAGGGTGACAAGTAGAGACACATTCTGGAAACTGGACCGTTCTTGCTCGCCAATCGATCAGAGGATTGTGTTTCTCTAACCAAGGTATTCCTAGAATAATCTGAAACTGAGGGGCCTTGATCACATCGAACACGATCTTCTCATGGTGTCCATCTTGACTTACTAGCGTCACCTCTTGAGTGGTATGCGTTACTGGCCCGGAGGCTATCTCCGTACCATCCACCGTAGTAATGACGTCCTTTACAGCCTTGGGACAAAGAGTTAGATTCATCCTCAAAACCATTTCATGATCCACATAATTGCCGATGGCACCGCTGTCGACGTAAGCTTCAATTGCATGTAATCGATCCGGATTATCAGGGCTAATGAGGACCATAGGTATCACGAAATGCGAGGTCACGGAACTGGTTTTCACGCTCGGCAAAAGGACCTCTATTCTTGTCGGGCGAGGTTGTTTCCCTGCTCAGAGTTTGTAACTTTGGTAACTGCAGCTCCTACTGCCTTCTTGGCAGGTTTCACCGGACAGTCTCGAAGAAAGTGCCCTGAGTTTCCGCAATAGAGGCATAATTGCAACTGTTTTCTCCTTTCCCGCTCCTTTTGTGTTAGAGAACCTTTCAGACCCCCTATTTGCATGGGTTCCCCGGAGTCTACTCCTTTGGAAGGAGTTGGCGGTTTGGAAAATACTCGAGCATCAAACTTGGAACGATCGGCCTTCCTGTTCTGCAGTCTGTGATCTATTTGAACGACTAAGTCTATATAGTCCGAACAATCTTGTGGGGGATTCACTACTTGGGCTAACACATCTTTGAGCTCTCCACGTAGACCTCTATAAAACAGCGTAATCCTTTTGTCCTCAGGCCATTGAGTTTCCACTATCAGTCTGTTGAAAGACGCAATATAAGCCAAAAGGTATTGATTACCTTGTCGCAACGAAAGAAGCTCATTGTCCAAGGCCTGCCCCTGTGAATGTCTTGCGAACAGTTTTTCCATACTGAGCTGAAAAGCTTGAAAATCATGGAGGACCGGATCATCTTGATTTACTAGAGGGATCGACCAGTCTGCCGCATTGCCACTAAGGTACGAAAGCACGAAAGCTACTTTAGCTTGATCAGTTGGAAAGGCTGCTGGCCGGCATAAGAAATGCAACCGGCACTGATTGATAAATACTGCAAACCTCTTTGGGTCACCAGAAAATCGTTCGGGCGGAGCCAGAGGTACATTCCCAGGTAGGTTGATCTGCACTGGATTCATAGAGGATGTAGAAGGAAGATTTCCCCCAGATGCGGGTAACGGGGTCTGTCTGGCTTGTGACTGTAGCAATTGATTAGCGAGATCATCTGTTCGCTCCTTGGAAATAATCAGTTCCGTTCTTAGAGCGTTCGTTTCCTGACGGGCTGCATGCACTTCTGCCCTTAGTTCCCCAAGTAACTGGGCTAGCTGGTCGGTATCCGAGGTTTCCATAGCGCCTGGACGGGAGTTTTGTGGTTGGCTTTGCGTTCTGTAACGCTCACCTGATTCCCGTAGAGGCGCCGGTCTTGACTGGGCGTATACCGTATCTTCAAAGGTGATGTGTAACACACGGCTGGCTCTTTGGGCTGGACCTCTGTGCACTGTATGGCTGTCTCGAAGGGTAAGATGTCTTAGGTAAGTGAACGCCGTGCTCTCCATCTGCCTCGGGGCAGGGTGCTGTAACCAGTTTCTTCACTGGATAAGGGGAGCAGGCCTCTTGACTTCAGAGGACTGCTGTCCGTCGTTTACTGCACGAATGGTAAGTTTCGAGTAATTCTAATGTCTTTAAAGTCTTTAGTAATGATGTTTCTTGTTTTGCAGGGTTCCGGCGATGGCGGATGACGGGCTGAAGTGAGTTGAAGATGGAGCCCGTGTGATGAATAGAAGCGCCTGGAAGCACGTAAGTAAGCGCTTGTTGCCTGCTTCATGATGCGCTCTAACTGTCTTTTTATTTTACAGGTACAAGTTCGGAGCGGCTGCAGGGTTCCGGAATACCCACTGGGTTAGATGTGGAAAGGAGTAACGGCACGTGAGTATTAAAGTTCCCCAATGTCTTTAAACGCACCTTGTTTTGTCTTTCAGATACGGGATGCAGCGCCGAAGGCCTCCGGAGCGTGCGAAGAGTTGGTAAGCTTTTGTCTTTCAGATGCCGGAATGCAGTGTGAAGACCTCCGGAGCGCACGAAGAGTAGGTAAGCCTTTGTCTTTCAGATGCCAGAATGCAGCGCGAGGCGTTGGTGACAGCCGAAGGACTAGGTAAGTGAAGAGCTGTCCCTGAAGACCGTAATGCTAACCTGTTCTTTCTTGTCTTTATAGGTGTTGCTGAAGACTGGATTCAGGATGGTAAGCCTTTTTCCTTAGGCCCAGGATCAGATGCAGAAGACACGATGAGCGTTCTGCTGCAGAGGATGCAGAATAACGCAAAGCAAGATTCATCCATCGGGTGTGGTTTAAATAGCCTCCTGTAGTGCTTAGTTGTCTCCTTCCACAGCCACGCCTAGGTAAGAAAAGAGTTCCTGCTTTCCAGAAGAGTTCCAGTGTTCTGAATCTAGGGAGTGGCTCCTGCCCCACCCAACAGGAAAAGTAGTTCCAAACAGAAGAGGATCAGAGGCTCAACTGGCAGGCAAGTAAGCAGCATGGTCTGCTGCAGGTAAGTCCACCCAAGCATTATGAGCCCGGCGCTTCCAGCGCTGGGACTGGGCATATTTATGAGCCTGGTGCCACTGGCGCCAGGACTGGGTCCAAAAGGTCCCAATTGCGACTGGTTGGCACTCGGAACCTGGGTTATGGATCTGCTTCCAAGGGAGTTGGGAAAACCCTGACCTTTTGGAAGCAGAGATCATGACAGTATGTGTGTAGGTGGCCTTGCTATGGGAGGGATTTGCCCATTTAGCATTGAGAGGGGGTGTGTAATGTATCCGTGAGTCAAGGCAGATTTCTTGTACCGATGACTGAGCCATTTCCTGACAGGTGGACATACAGGAAATGTGACTGTGCGTGCTCTGTGCCGTCTTGGAGTATTCTTGTGTCACTCAATGATGCCCCTGCCTACCTGTCGCAGGGTGTGAGTTCACCAGAGAGCTGGATCAGGGCAGTCATGATGCAGATGGGAAGAGGCAGGTCTTCAGTGGCTTCCACAAGACAAGGTGTCCCTCAATGCAGCGGATGCCAAGACGGATGGGGTTTAATGTTGTGGGGGCCTGCACAGTGGAGGAGGATCCCACAATACAGGAACATTTGGTAGAGGGGATGACAGGGAGGAGAGCTGTCCATGTACTCAGGTCACTGTTGGGTCAGTAAGGTGTGAGCTTGTGTAGCAATTTACCTGGGCCTGTGCTGTCCAGATCAAGGGGGGTGATGTACATAGCCTTGAAGGTGGACCGTCACCTGACTGGGAGCCAGTGAAGGACATGGAGGGTGAGTGTGTTGTGCTCTATAGGGCCTAGGGCCAGGAGCAGGCTATCTGCAGTGCACATGAATCTTCTGATTTGAGATGCAGGGGCACCCAGGTATATGGTGTTGCCATTGTCTGGGCAAGAGACGATGATGGGTGTGATTGTGCCGATTTGATGAGGGTAGGCAAGGTGGTGGAAGATGTGGCGGAGATTGCGTACATGTAGATAGCAAGATTGTGACACATTGTTGATGTGATGTGATAGTGTCAGATCTGTGTCTATGCTGCACACAAGGTTCTGCATTGTGTTGGAGGTATGCATGGGAGGGCCTGAAGAGGATGGGCAATCAGTGGATTGGTGGAAGAGGGCAGTCTACATGAATATCATGATCACAGTGTTTTCCAGAGTTGAAAAGGAGGTATTAGCTGTCATCCAGTGGTGGATGTTTGGGAGGCATGAGTTGTGGTCGGGTGCATGTGTGTCGCTATGCTTAGGGATCTTGGCGATGATTTGGGTGTCATCTGCGTAGTCGTAGCAAGTCAGGCCTTGTGAACAATTAATAGTGGGGAGGGGGCACAGGTTGGTGTTCAAGTACAAAGGTGACAGAGAAGCGTGCTGTGGGTCTCCATCAGTGACAGGGCATGGAGTTCAGGAGAAAGGATGCATGTGTCTAAATTGGGACCTGTAGGAGAGGAAGGGTGATATATGCTGCAATGCCACAGTGCTTACAACCTTCCAATTTTGAGGTCGCTTCGACCGCATCCCAGAATGAGACTTGGCATGAATCTATTCCTCGTAGGGTCCAAAGCTGGACTGTGCACGCTGGAGGAGGAGGTCCGATTCAGTGAAAAGGCATAGTTGGGCATAGGCTGTTCAGTCTATTAGTTAGGCAGTTTGGCGCGCACCGAGCAAGTCCCGACAAGTCCCTATTTGCCTCAGGACGCTGTTGGACCGTTGTTGGAACTTTGTTTGTGCTTCATGTTCACGGCGTCTTAACGTGTGACCACACCCCCTCTGGATCACGTTTGCATATAAGGAGCCGTCCGCGCGCACCAGCGCACGTGCACCGAGCAAGTCCGACAAGTCCCTCTTTGCCTCAGGACGCTGTTGGACCGTTGTTGGAACGTTGTTTGTGCTTCATGTTCACGACGTCTTAACGGTACTTATTGGAACTTGAGACCGTCTATGGAGAATTATCTACTGCGGACTGTGCAATCTACAGTTTAAATAGTTAACTGGAACCTAATACTTCTTCCTTTTTCCTTTATAAGTGTGACCATACCCCCTCTGGATCACGTTTGCACCAGCGCGTGTGCAAGTCCCGACAAGTCCCTCTTTGCCTCTTCGCCTCGAAGTCGCGGAGGAGGCGGGGAGGACTTCTCGGCTTGCTCAGGCATGGTTCAGGAAGCCGAATTAGCTAAAAACAGGAATGCCGAAGAGTCTGCTTCCTGTAAATAAGCTCGTGATAATCAGGAGTGTGGGTAGTATTGCTAAACCGTGTTTTTCACATCACACGTCTACGCCGAAGGCAGGGCGGAAGGCGGTGTCAGCAAAAGCTGCAACAGGTAACAGCACGGACATCAGAACATTTTGCAAGGAGGCGGTACCCTCAACGAGTGTGCCGCTGGCGAGCAATGCAGTGAGTCCTTGTATGCATGCAATTCCTGCCGCTCTCTCGTATGAAAATCTGCCGGTGGTTAATCAAAGGAAAAACATGGAACTTAATAAGCAAACACAATGCGATGGGGACTCAGTGCCAAATAATTTGAAATCATGTTGTCTGCCACATGTTGCAATGGCAACTACGAATATTTCAATAACGGACACCAGTCTTTTGAACTCGGTGCCTTGTACAGCATTAGTAGAAGCGGCAAAGGCGCAAGTCGAGTGTATTAAACATGATGATGTAATTATTGATTTGAACTCGTCTAACTCTGGCTTTTCTCCACAGCTTTTGTCAGATAATTTATCGAAATCAGCGGTAATGTTTTCTAGTATGGGAACTGATTATTTGAGTATACTTGAGTCGTATTGTGTGCCGACGCAGAGGAGAACTTGTGCTCCGTCGGTGATTGCATTTGATGAAGTACCGACCTGTTTGTAAAAGGCACAGTCACTGGCCGTGCTCAGTTCCTCTGTAAAACCAATACAGAATACAGATAGAATTAATGCTGTACCAAATAGTCATGCATTAATGGAAATTGCGTTAAAGGCCACGCAATTTTCACTGTCCGCTTTGCTTAAACTGTATGAAACGCTGATGGATCAGGTTCAGAAACAAGCCTTACAAATTGATCATCTATTACTATGGCAAAGAAAGCTGTCATGATTCCTGCCCCTCATGTCCCCAGCCCTCCAAGATGTCAGGCTGGAGCCAGGCCACGATCACCTACATGGCCCTCAAGGGCCTCTCCATCCCTCCAAAGACCCACTTGGAGTCAGACTTGGCGCTTGTGGCACCAGACTCACTCACTCACATAGGATAACATTGGAGATTAGACTTGTAGTGCACTGATGGGGACAAGATGGATGCCCCCACATATTTAGGTTCCCAGAACTGCATGTGCAGTCTAGTCTTTTGGGTGTGGTTCAGCCCAGAGACACCTGGGATACCCAGAGACTATTTAAGCCACGCCCAGGCTGAGAAACATGCTTTGTGTTTTCTGCACCTGCAGCTTGACACTCACCGTGTTCGGATCGGTCTCCAGTAGGCCTGCCTGCATCTTTCTTCTGCGCTCAGCTCCTGCAAGAACAAGAACACTGCTAGAAACAGCCTTACCTTGCGGCGCTTCTACCCATCATTCATCGCTCCTTCTGTTCTGCGGGCATCTTCGGCGGTGACATTCCCATCCCGGCACGCCGCTTCCAAAGGAAAAGGGAAAAGAACAGAAAAAAGGCATTAGTAAGCATTCAGCAAATCTTCCCTAAATTTCTAAGACTGTACGAGCTACAAACGCTTACCTGAATCCCAGCCGCTCTGGGGGAACTCTGTCTCTGGAACTTCTCATCCATCTGCAAGAGGGAAAAGACACTCCAGGTTAGCGTGGAAACATCTAGAGGCGCCGCATACCGCGTTTACTCACCGCATTTCTTCTTCATAACCAGCATCCACGCTGAAAACATTGCGACACAAAAAAAAGAACTCAGTTCAATACAAATACAAAAGGGTCGCATCGCGCATCGCGCTCTCACTCACCTTCAGCGCTACTCATCTGAGCAGCACGTCGCCATCCCCGGACGCCGGCCATCATCTAAAGAAGGAAAGGAACGAAGTTAGAGAACTGTTCAAAAGACTCATTATACTTACCTGTCGGACTCTTGCCAGTGAAGTAACTAGGCAGCAACGAGCCCGCATCAATCAACGCACCCCTGCGCTGAAAGCAGGATGGAGAGCACACTTTCCAAGAAAACAAGGTGAGCTGTGGATCAAAGGGAGGGGTTGGACCCCGGGGAAGAAGGGGTTCAAGCACACAGAGACAATAGGGAGTTAAACTCTGCCAATACTCTGTTTCAGGCCCAGTCTCTAGTCGAGTGGACTCCAGGGAAGGGTTCAAGGTCGTAAGAGGTCAGAACAGGCTGAGTGACGTCCCCGTGGATACCAGGTGAGCGTTAGAGAACACAAAGCCTCACATCAAAATCCACCTGGGCATCATGGAAAAGTCAGAAACCGACCAGTTAGCCCACATGTTGGGGCAGCTACGTTCCGAAGTACATGCAGCCAGGCAGGAGACCAACACCCTGAGGAGAGAGCGGATAGTAGCCAAAGAACACACTGATGATTTAAGCCGGCAACTTCTCCAGTCACAAGCAGGGCATGCATCGAGGGAAGCGTGCCCTCGATGCCAGCACCATCAGCCAATCCCGTTCAGATAACCCTTCCTGGAGCAGTTCCCTTGGCCCCGCCCCGAACGATTTACGGGGAATCCGAAGAGGTTTGCAACGTTCATGAACCAGTGCCGCCTGCACTTCCTTTGTAGACCAGGAGCCTTTCCAAATGACCAATCACGGGTCGCTTTTGTGCTATCCTACCTGAGTGGTAGCGCCGTGGACTGGTCTGTACCCTTTGTGGCCCAAGACGATCCTTTGCTGCATGACTTCAGGGGCTTTCAGCAGGAGATGGAAAACTGTTCGCACGTCATACTCATGGGCAGGCATTAGACAACGAACTTCTGTCCCTACGCCAAGGGAATCAAGACCTATTAACATACATAGCCACGTTCAATAGACTCGTAGTTGATGCAGAATGGCCAGTGGAGAAGAGAACCATGTTATTTCATTGGGGGTTGCGGGGGGAGCTCAAGGATGTTCTCGCACAAGTAGTGAACCCCCCGAAAGACTGCTCAGAATTCATTGACCTTGTTGTTCAACTGGATCATAGGTTGCAGGACCGAAGAGCAGATCGAACCAGACCGGACCCTCGCCCTATGTATGTGCGTTCAAAGGACAATATTGCCCGCACAACGGAAGGTTCAGGAGAACCAATGCAAATCGGGGGGGGTCAGATCCCCCTTGACTAAAGCAGAAAGGGATAAAAGGAGACAGCAGCAGTTATGTCTGTACTGTGGAAGGTGAGGTCATTTCCTTAAAGAGTGCCCTGTGAAGCCACCGAGGAGGACGGTAGGGGCCACGGACAAGGAAGATACCATCAAGAAATCGGAAAACTCCCCAGCCCGGCAAGAGTAGGGGTCCACTTATCGAGCGAAGAAAGTAAACTACATACCTCCCATTTTGGTCTTGATCAATCACCAACAACCATCTCGGATGCACGCAGTAAGAGAGTACATTGACAGTGGAGCCGTTGGGAATTACATCGACCAGGATCTTGCGGCAAAGATGGGGCTTCCGTTACGCCCTAAATCAACCACCGACACTGTTACCACTGTCGACGGCACGGAAATAACTTCTGGTCCAGTATCCCAATGCACTGCAGCTTTAACCCTTCTGTGCCAGGATGGACACCAAGAATCTATCGTTTTCGACCTCATTAAGGCACCACAGTTCCAGTTGATTTTGGGAATGCCATGGTTGGTAGCTCACAATCCTCGAATCGATTGGAGAGCAAAAGAATTGGCCTTTCCCGAGACTTGCGCCCACACATGTTATCGCCAAGAGAAATAACCAATAGACACCAGAACCTCCACGCTTGCGACTGTGGCAATCGGCACCCTACCAAGTGAATACCAGGACTTTCAAGATGTCTTTCAGAAAGAACAGGCTAGTACCCTGCCACCGCATAGACCATACGATTGCCAAATCGACCTGATACCCGGCGCACAACCCCTTGTGGGCGAATTTACGCACCCACGGAACCAGAAAACCAGCACCTCTAGGCTTATCTTGACCAATACCTGGCCAATGGGTTCATCCGTCCCTCGAAGTCTCCAGCAGCCAGTCTTCTATTCTTTGTACCGAAAAAGGAGGGGGACTTGAGAACGTGCATCGACTATCGCGCACTGAACCAGATTACCACAAAAAAAAAACGCTACCCTCTGCCACTGATCCCTGAATTGCTTGATCAAGTCAAAGATGCCCAAATCTAAACAAAACTACACCTAAGGGGAGCATATTACCTTGTTCGCGTAAAACAGGGGGATGAATGGAAAACCACTTTTCGCACCAAATAGGGCTTGTACGGATATCAAGTAATGCCCTTTGGCCTTTGCAACGCGCCTGCAGCATTTCAATACTTCATGAACGATGTCCTACATGAATTGATTGATGTCTGTGCTCTAGAGTACATCGACGATATTCTAGTATATTCCGCATCAAAGCAGGACCACGTTAAACACGTCCGATCCGTATTGGAGAAACTCAGTCAACACCAGCTCTACGACAAGCTCGAAAAGTGCTCATTCCACAACTCCGAGGTGGAATTCCTGTGCTTTATTCTCAGCCCGAATGGAATCCGAATGGATGTGCACAAGGTAGATGCTATCCTGAAATGGCCATACCCGAATTCATTCAAGGGGGTTCAAAGTATGCTGGGTTTTGCAAACCTCTACCGCCGGTTCATCCCAGGGTTTTCGCAAATTGTGCATCCCATCATGTCAATTCCTAAGGAAAAGCAACACAAAGTTCCAGTGGACAACAGAAGCCGAGGAAGCTTTCCTGGAACTCAAAGCAAGATTCACATCTGCCACAATCGTAGCCACCCTCCGACTGATCTCCTATACCTGGTGGAAACGGACGCCTCAAGCATGGCTATGGGAGCCGTCCTCTCACAAAAGGACCCCAAAACGGGCCAGTTACACCTTGTTGCCTTCTGGTCATGTAAATTCACACCCCCTGAACTCAATTACGCTATCACAGACAAAGAACTCCTGGCCATTAAGTCAGCCTTTAAGGCATGGCGGCACTACCTCTTGGGCGCCAGACACACAATCACCGTAATAACTGACCACCGGAACCTCCAGTACCTAAAAACGGCAAAGGCCCAATCCTCACGACAACTACATTGGGCTCTTTTTATTGCTGAATATGACTACGTGATAACATTTCGACCAGGGGTGAAAAACGGGAAGGCTGATGCCCTTTCCCGTATGGGGGTGGAAGAGCAAGGGTATCAGACCCCTGACCCAATAGCAATCATCCCGAGTGACAAGCTCCTAGGAATCACAGCAACCATAACTCAGAAAGAATTACATGTAGAAATCCAAAACCTGATGAGTCCGGAGCAATTACAAGCGTGGAGTACACAAGGAGAACATTACATGATAAAAGATCAGTTGCCCTACTACAGGAATCGTTTATTCTTACAAAACCAAGAACTACGAGAACAAGTCATGTCCGGTTATCATGATTCCTTGATCAAGGGCCACCCCGGAATCGCTAAAACCCTAGCCATGGTAAAACAAAATTATTGGTGGCCCACACTATCTTGTGGAGTGTGTGCTCAAAACAAGTCATCCAAGCAGAAACCGGCTGGGCTATTACAACCATTGGAAATCCCACCAGCACCCTGGCATACGTTGTCCCTCGATTTTATTACTGACTTACCACTCAGTCAAGGGGTTAACACTATTCTTGTGGTCGTGGACCTATTTTCAAAAATGACACATTTCATTCCTCTTAAGGGGCCCCCAAATGTTTCCACTCTGGCAAAGGTCTTTCTTGAAGGCATTGTACAGCTCCATGGGTTTCCTTCAGTTTTGGTCTCAGACCGAGGTACTCAATTTGTATCTAACTTCTGGAGAAAATGCTGCTTTATGGCCCAGATCGACATCCGGCTATCCACCAGTCACCATCCCCAAACGGATAGTCAAATTGAGAGGACAAATCAGACGCTCGAGCAGTATCTGCGTTGCATATTACACCAAGCTGAAGGAAGCTGGTGCGACCTATTATGGATAGCTGAATATGCTTATAATAATTCTCTACACACCAGCACTGGGCAGACACCCTTTTATACCATGTATGGCAGGCACCCATGTAATTCTGAGTTGGACGTTCCTACAACCCTGGAAATGCCATCAGTCAAAACCTTGCACACAACCATTTCTCAAACCTTTAAAAGGGCAGCTGAACACCTACTTCAAGCTAAGAATCGCCAAAAGGAGTTTGCTGATCAACACCGAGCAAAAGCCCCCAACTACCAAGTGGGAGACAAAGTTCGCCTAAACACGTGTCCATTAAAGGAACCCGAACTTTCTGTCCAAGATACCTGGGTCCATTCACCGTCACCTCCGTGATAAATCCTGTGGCGGTCAGACTAGCTTTGCCGTCAAACATGCAGATTCATCCTGTGTACCACGTGTCTCTCCTTAAACCTGTTCAACCTGGGACCCGGGTAGCAATGCCACCGCAGTCAGTAGTAGTCACCGGGGAGCCAGAATTCGAAGTCAAGGACATCCTGGATTCAAAGTACGTCAGATCCAAATTATACTAACTAGTGGACTGGAAGGGGTGTGGTCCACAAGACAGGACATGGGAGACTTGTGAGTATATCCATGCACCTTGCTTGCTTAGACGATTTCATCAAAACCATCCAAACAAACCAGGACCAGACAGAAGAGCCACCTTGAGAGGGGCCTTGGGGGGGAGTGCTGTCATGATTCCTGCCCCTCATGTCCCCAGCCCTCCAAGATGTCAGGCTGGAGCCAGGCCACGATCACCTACATGGCCGTCAAGGGCCTCTCCATCCCTCCAAAGACCCACTTGGAGTCAGACTTGGCGCTTGTGGCACCAGACTCACTCACTCCCATAGGATAACATTGGGGATTGGACGTGTAGTGCATTAATGGGGACAAGATGGATGCCCCCACAAATTTCGGTTCCCAGAACTGCATGTGCAGTCTAGTCTTTTGGGTGCGGTTCAGCCCAGAGACACCTGGGATACCCAGAGACTATTTAAGCCACGCCCAGGCTGAGAAACATGCTTTGTGTTTTCTGCACCTGCAGCGTGACACTCACTGTGTTCGGATCGGTCTCCAGTAGGCCTGCATCTTTCTTCTGTGCTCAGCTCCTGCAAAAACAAGAACACTGTTAGGAACAGCCTTACCTTGCAGCGCTTCTGCCCATCATTCATCGCTCCTTCTGTTCTGCGGGAATCTTCGGTGGTGTCATTCCCATCCCGGCACGCCGCTTCCTAAGGAAAAGGGAAAAGAACAGAAAAAAGGCATTAGTAAGCATTCAGCAAATCATCGCTTATTTTTTAAAAACTGTACGAGCTTCAAATGCTTATCCGAATCCCAGCCACTCTGGGGGAACTCTGTCTCTGGAACTTCTCATCCATCTGCAAGAGGGAAAACACACTCCAGGTTAGTGTGGAAACATCTAGAGGTGCTGCATACCACGCTTACTCACCGCATTTCTTCTTCATAACCGGCATCCACACTGAAAACGTTGCAGCACCTAAAAGACACAGAAAAATAATTCAGTTCAATACAAATACGAAAGGGTCGCATCGCGCATCGCGCTCTCACTCACCTTCAGCGCTACTCACCTCAGCAGCACGTCGCCATCCCCAGACGCCGTTCATCATCTAAAGAAGGAAAGGAAAGAAGTTAGAGAACTGTTCAAAAGACTCATTATACTTACCTGTCAGACTCTTGCCAGTGAAGTAACTAGGCAGCAACAAGCCTGCATCAATCAATGCGCCCCTGCACTGAAAGCAGGGTGAAGAGCACACTTTCCAAGAAAACAAGGTGAGCTGTGGATCAAAGGGAGGGGTTGGATCCCGGGGAAGAAGGGGCTCAAGCACATAGAGGCAATAGGGAGTTAAACTCTGCCAATCCTGTGTTTCAGGCCCAGTCTCCAGTCGAGTAGACTCCATGGAAGCGTTCAAGGTCGTAAGAGGTCAGAACAGGCTGATTGACGTCCCCGTGTATACCAGGTGAGCATTACAAAAGCCATGTACAAATTGCAAAAATTGCAATGTAAGTGTCTAAATATAGCATCAAAGGCATTGGTTCCAGCTACAGGAAAGACAGAAATGAACATGAGGCTCCCTGCTCCTCTGCCACCATTGGTAGCTGGATTGGCACAGGTAGCCAGGGCTTCAGCGCTCAACCCGATTCCTCAAACTGACAGCATTATTGAGGAGGTTGTTGCAAATGGTGACCACAGAAAGTTGACAATCACGCTGAAAAGACTACAGAGAGTAAAACAAATGAGGGCAGTCCTGTACCAGTAACTGTAACGAAGTCCACACAAGTCGCATACACAGTGTTTTCAAAATTGGGAAAAATGGTACTAAACCGACCAATGTCCCGGCTATCAAGCTATCGAAAAATCAACCAAGGAGTAAAAATAAAAAAGGCGCAAAGATACGAACGTTTATTAAAAAAATTAATATACCAACTACTAATGTAATTGCAACTGCCCAAGCGATTTCTAAGAAATATCAGATGTTTCAAGGTACCAAGGTGAATAGAACAGAAGGTGGTCTGCCTAAGGCAGCTCTTGTGTATGCACCTCTTGATGCACTTGTTGACGAGGTAACATCCAAGAAATCGCAAACAAGTGCAAACAAGGGAAAACCTTAGTCGGTGATGCCATTGAAATCCTCACAGAACAATATCACAAATCTGGCTCTGAATATGAGAGACTTCCAGCATCAAGAGATAAGAAAAGCAGTGGATGAATATATGAGTAGTCAATCAGTTATGACAATAGATATCCAACCTTCCATGTCCGCGAGTACAAATGTTAAAAGCGTTAGCTTTAAGGAGCAATTGGCAGAGGGAAAGCGTCTGCCGATAGAAGTGACTCCTAAGACTGTAATGGCAAGGAATCTACAGGTGGATACTGACAAAACTAGTGGCAATTTGCAGCTTGGGCAGGCAGATAAGCGAACTGCACATACTACTTCTGGTACAAGCACAAATTTATCATTGAGTTCTGTAACATCACAAAATGATTTACTGTCGCAGATTACACCTGAAATTTTACATATAATCCAAACTTCTATGGGCTCTGGGCACAGTCAAGGGAGTTCTGCAGTTACTGTAGCACCACTAGCTCAACGTGTACCTGCTCCACTTCCGGTGAAATTCAACAGGAGACCGCCGGCCGATTTCTCTTTGAGGTTGGCATGTAATGGGTTTCCTGCAGTACAATATGATTTGAACAGAAGAGCAATTTTAGCTATTTTTTCTGATATCTCACGATTGGAGGATATATGTTCTAAGGATTTGGTGTTGGTAGAATTCCCTGAAAAAGGGAACTTCCCATGTGTATGTTTATGGTTAAACTCTAGACTGGTGCAAAATACAATTTGGCTCGCCAAAAAGGAGTTGTTCTCGTTGGTTTTTACACTGACTACTGAAACAATAGTGAAAGATGAGGAAAAAAAGGAAGTATATTATCAATCCAATGCATATGGACCTATTCGTTTCATTCTCAAAAAGAATCCTTCACAGTTTGAATCCACTAATTGTATGTGCAGTCGACCAACAAATAAAGCCTAACTAGTCCAACCAGTTGTGGTAAAAAACATTGCACTCCTTAGTTGGAATACAAGGGGGTTCTCCCATTTTATTAAAAATGACAACAGTAATTTAGCTCAATATAACATACTGATGCTACAAGAAACATGGTTAAGATCAGTCCCAGTGTGGGACAATTATGATCTCTTTTTGAATCCCGCAACTAAGGCTATGCATGGGAGGCCGTCTTCGGGGTTGCTTATTGCCATCAAATCTGAAGAAGGTATATGTGCTCGGGCATGGGCAATGCCCAATGAATTTTTACAATTGATAAAATTGAAAATTAATAATGAAACTTACGGGTTGACAAATGTGTATTGGAACCTGGTGGGAATATCGGACGGTTGTTTTATTAAATCTCTTGGTGAATTATGTAGTTTCATCGCATTGGATACAACCGTATCAAGAATCATAATTGCTGGAGATTTTAATTTAGATTGCACAAGTGAACAGCCCTTCAGTAACAATCCACGATTGGAAAAAATGGGCTGCTTTTTTGTCCTCAAACAACCTGATCAGACTAAATGGTGTCTTCCCAACCGATATTCCCCCCCATCCAACGTGGCATCGTGGGGGCAGTACTTCAACGATTGATTTTATATATGTGAACTTGAATATGTTTCAAATTGTAACCAAGTTTTTCATTGTGGAAAATTCATATAGCGACCATAATCAACTTATAACCCAGTGGAACTCCACTCGCGTATCATCGGAGGAAAAAGTAAATTGCTTGAGTGAAAATCTTAGGGTAAATAACAATGGTAACCGGCTATGATGGTCGGAGAAATCTTTAATATTGTTAAAAGATCAGCTGTCCCTTTGCAGTAGTAAAAGGCGTGGTGAGTTGCAGCCCTGTTATTCTGATATGTTACAACATCTGCAAAGGGGCGAGTCGAGTAAAGGTGTACTAAGTTGTCAGAGGTCACATCTTAGGCCACATATATATGATGCGGCCACTAGAGCAAAAAAAAACGGAATATCGTCGACAGTTAAGAGCAACCCGCAAAATGTCAATTGAGAAAGACCAACTGCCTTGGTGCATATTAGGACAGCTTATAAAAACTGGCTAAGATCAACCAGAGCGCATAGACTGCAGCATGATGGTGAACATATGCTGTCTGCAGTGCAGTCAAAAAATCTTGCTCTAACGTGGTCCCTATTAAATAAGTCAACACATTATTCGCAGGACATCATGCAAGCTAATAATGTCACGGAACAAGATTGGATTTCTCACTTTCAAGAGCGTTACGCGACACCCCAAAATTCGGTGGCACTTATCTCTGATGTTCTGGGTCCTTTCTATCAAAAGTTTGTCTTAGATGACATTCTTTTCTATATAAATAAAATCAGTAAGTCAGGGGCATGTGGACCTGACGGTGTATCGAATAGGATACTCAAGGGACATCCTGAATTATGGTCCAAGATACTTTTTCAAATATTCATGTCAATTAACACAACTCAAACTCTTCCAGTCTCATTGACCCATTCGTTAATAGTCCCAATTTATAAAAAAAGGTGACCGCTCGTGTCCATCGAGCTATAGACCAATTGCGTTATTAGATGCGCCTGGAAAAATCTTCACCAGACTGGTGTTGAGAGATCTCAGAGAATGGACTCGCACGAACCGGCTGCATGACCCATTTCAAATGGGTTTTGTGACAGGTTTGGGTACTAGTCCTAATCTGATGGTATTAAATATGGTCAAATCAAAATACGCAGCAAGGAATCAAGTGCTTTACATTGCATATGTAGATTTGTGTTCAGCATTTGATTCCATTGATAGGAATATCATGTACTACAAACTCTTACAATCTAATTGCCCTCCATCCTTGCTTTCCCTGATAATGCGATTTCATAGTAACACCACAGTCCAAGTAAGGTTAACCTTAGCAGGCAAATTGACGGCTAAGTACATACATTTCAAGGGGTCAAGCAGGGATGCATTTTGGCATCATCAATCTTTAATTTCTTCTTGCTTGATCTTGGCGGTGATTTACGGGCTGCTCAGTGTGATCCACCTAAACTGGAGAAATATAAAATTTTACATTTGCTTTACGCTGACAATCTTATTCTTCTTTCCCAAACGCCCTCAGGGTTACACCGGTTGCTTAACAAGTTGAATGAATATGTGCTAAGCAATAATTTGATCATAAATTTGCTCAAAATCCAAATCATGGTGTGTCTGCCTCATACTAATACTAAATCTAAAGAGTATAAGTGGCAGCTACAAAACAGGTGTCTTTCTAAAGTGTCACAGTATAAATCTTTGGGATTAAAATTTGCAGTGTGTGTGTCCAACAAGATTAATGAACTGGATAGAGGTAATAAGCTTCGAACACTAGTATGTCAAGTGAAAATCCTAAAAGGAAAATTTGGGAAGTTTACATTGAATCATATATGACATTTTACCAACAAAAGGTCATTCCTACATTGTTGTATGGAACTGATTGTCTTCCTTTTGTAAACAATTACTGGTCGAAATTAGAATCTCGGTTCTGGAAAGAACTTTTGATGTTACCTAGATCTGTGCCGATGCCAATTATTAGACATGAGCTAGGTTTGTTGTCCCTCGATGTTCAAGTCAAGTGGAAAATGGCGGCACTACTGAGAAAAAGTATTCTTGGTTTACACGCCAATAATCTCTTGGGAATAATGGCCGAACATCTCCTAGCGCGCGACCAATTATTCACTAAAGAGTGGTGTGAGCACCTATTGCATGCACTAGCTGATGCATCTATAACTCTCGATCTCTTGTTGAGAAACCCAGATCGCGCAAAGATCAAATTATTCCAACATGATTGGATAGAAAATCGAAACTTGTGCTTTGGATATAAAGCCTTTAAGTCAAATCCATTTATACACAAGAAGTTTCGAAGTATGGCAGACTATCTATCCAAATGTCCAAATCCCCAATTGCAGAATCTTTACCTTAGATTTCGAAATGAACCTGTGGACGACTTGCGAGATCTTCGTTAGAAGGAGAGTTATTGCAAAGGAATTATCTTATTGTCACTTTTGTGAAAACAAATCCTCAAAAGAGAACTTGGAGCACTGCTATCAAATTTAAGGAACATACATTTTAAAAAAGAATGGGTAGTTGTATATAGTAGCATGGAACCAGAGATGGTTTGGCATCACTTATTTAATAATACCAAGCAAACAATTCGCATAGCGATTATTCATTTTTTGTTGGCTATTTTTTCCCCGATATGCTTGCTTGTTATTAATGTATGCTTTGCTGGAGTAACGTCGTGATGGTGAATTGATTAAGTTGTGTTGCTAAAAAAATGTGTTAAATTGGTTGTTTTATAATGATGTTTACATAATTTGAAAGGATGATTTTATTATCCAATACAAATACATTTTTTTTAAAATAAAAATAAATTAGTTTGGCAATTAGACAGTTGTTTGAGGTAGGTCTGTTGTTGGCTTGGAGAAGGGGTTAAAGGGAGGGACACTGGAGCCAGGGGTTGATGTGGTATCTCCTGTAAACTGCTGCAAAGGTGCTAGAAGTGCAGGATTTGTCAATGTTAGATGATAGATCTTGCAATGCCGCTGGCACAGGTTTAGGAAAAGATGACCTCTAAAGGAGATCATGGATGGCAGCACTGTCCAGGAGATTGTGAGGGACGGATGATGGTGAGTAGCTGATGGGAATCAGAATGGTAGATGGGTGAGGAGGAAGAGTAGAGTGGGCAGATGGTGTCTGGGTCTGAGAGCACAGACATGGGTGCATGGGTGGTGGGTGGAAGGGTGCCCAATCATAGCCAATGCTGTGGTTCCTTACAGCAGCTATGTCATGCATGTGGTCAGAGAGAGCATCACTGAATACCTGGGTGTGGGATGGGGGGAGAATGGTGTTAAGGCCCTCTTTAAAGCCTTGAATTCCGCTATGACTTTGGGAAGTTAAATGCTGGTGTTAATGGCGCTGGATCCTCATTTCCAATTCAAGGATTTGTTGGTCTTCTGGATCACTACTGAATTGGCTTTTGACTGATGGACATATGTAGTTGAATTCAGAGGTGAGGGGTCAGACCACCATCTCCATAGAGGAAAGCAAGAGGAGGGTCCTTGGTCAGGCATGGTCGAAGGAAGGTCTGCTGTTCAGATTGCAAAGATAATGACTGTCCGCAATATGATTCTGAAATCCATATGCAAAAACGCAAGAAAAATAAAGAACTCTGTAATATTAAAAATCTAACAAGAGATTTGCAGCAGTACTTGTATTTTTAAAAAATTACGCTTCAGACATATAAGAATAAATTGACTTTTCTGCGAATCACCAAACAAAATAATCTTAACCGCGAGATTATTAGAAAATTATGTAAACACGACTCGAAGCCTATATAGTCTATAATACATTGCTCACACTCACCACATTCATCAACTAATGAGAACATCATACCCGCACAGACATGGGTCAAATACATATCTGAAAAATGTTCCCGTCCTTCGCGCTTTGTAGGTACTGAAATTCTTTTGGAATCATCTTTGAAATGGGACTCAGTCCCTTGTCTCACCTGCTTGTTTGATGTTGATTTCTTCTTTGGAGATCTTTCCTTCTTCCTGGCTGTCCGGGACTTATATAGGAATGGGTGAGTATCCTCTGGGTCCAGCGTGAGGATCGCTGCCAGCCTCAGGAAGCAGGTAAGGGTTCAGTATCCAGGAGGAAGGAGTGCGGGAGGCAGAGTCCGGGAAGTAATGGGGACAAGAATACAATGCTGGCTGCGTGCGAGGGGAAACCCGTCACCACAGAAGCGCAGAGCAAGGGTCCGGGATGGAAACGGAGAACGGCCCTTGGGGGAAGCAAAAAGGGCAGCTCAAGGAGTACCAGGAGGAAAGGATGATAAGTATCAGAAAGGGGCACTGACGGAAGGAAAAAGTAACGAGCACACTTGCCAACAACTTGGAACAGTAGCGTTGAGATGCGCAGAGCCGTGGGGGCGTGCCTATTTTCTAGGAGGCAGCACGTCATACGTGAATGCTAGAGCTCAGTGTTTCCTTGAGGTCGGCCATGTTGGGAGAACAGCCGACCCGATGTTGCGGTGCGTTATGGACCATGATGTCCAAAAGGGCCGGAATCAGCGATTCATGACAGCTTTAGTTGGACTGAGCATGATATTATTTGGGCAATAAAAAAACGTTCCCATTCCAAAGCGGCTGGCCCTGATGGGATCCCCCCCATGTGTATACAAAGCAGATCCCTCCCTATGGCCTCCATTCTCAAGATCAAATTTGATCTAATATTAAGGGTAGGGAAAACCCCTGAACAATGGGGAACATCTATAATTGTTCCAATATACAAAAAAGGAAATGAAAACGATCCCCAAAATTATAGACCGATATCCTTAATTGACACCAGTTGTAAGATATCTGCGAGCTTAGTCCTACATGACCTCGATAAATTTGTAGCACAGAACAACATCCTCTCTAAAGCCCAGATTCGATTTAGGAAGGGCATGGGGACCACATTGAACGCAACCTTGATGTCGCATATACTGGCTAATACCAAAAAGAAAGGCGCGTGCCTTGTATATATTGCAAGCATGGATATGTCCTTTGCATTTGAATCTGTGGTGAGAGAACTGCTTTGGCGTAAATTGTTACATGCGGGCATACCAGCTGGGCTAGTTTTTTGGATAATGAGGCTACACTCATATACTGCATACAAGGTTAGAATCACTATAGAGGGAGCAACTACCGAGTCCATTAAAACATCTATTGGACTGAAGAAAAGATGTAACCTCACATCGACTCTCTTTAACTTATACGTATGTGATCTGGAGAACTTATGGAGCGAAATGGGAATGTATCCAGTAAGAATAGGCAATCTCAGATTGCACTGGCTTGCATTTTCCAATGATTTCATCATCATGGACGCCACACCGGCAGGGTTGCAAGCTAAACTACACGTATTCAAAAAATACGCCTATGATTTGAATCTAGCTCCGAATGTAGGTAAAACAAGTATTTTGGTTTTTCATGCAGGAAGGACATTGAAAACATTCAAATGGAAAAATGGTGAGCTTGTGGTTCAGCAACTAACTGAGACATGCTACCTAGGGTATCATTTGAGCAGTAATTCGTCTGTCACCCTGTGGAAAGGAAGGCTGAACCAGAAATCACGCCCTTTAGCGAGCCAATTGAAGTTAATCTTCTTAAAATATTGTTGCTTCACACTAATTCTGTTAAGTGACTTTTTATAAATGAAAGCCCAGGCAGTCTTAATTTCTATTCTTGATATGTGCCCGTTTGATTTAGGTACATATCTTGACTCCCTTCAGGGTTGTTTACTCAAAGAAGCTATGCATTTAGCAGTATATATGCCAAATGGCGTAATCAGGCATGAGTTTGGACTTATATCACTTTCGTGCAGGGTTTTATGGCACTCCTTAAGCAATTATGCAAGAATGTTAAATCCTCCAAGCAATTGTTTATATAAAGATCTGCAAGTCCTGATTGAAGCAAAGACGGTTCATTCTGTTAACAAGTATCAAAAACCGATGCAAGAAGTATTGAACAGCTTATCCATATCGCAACACGATCTTTGTTTTAGACCTGCTTTTGTTAAAAAATAATTGTTCGAACAGGACTGGACTTATACACTTGAACAACTGAAACAGTATGCTACTTTTACGGAATACGCTAAATTTATGCTTAAGAGACTGCCATGCTGGCAATACATATCCATTTTCCCCTGTATTTCTACAAGAGTATATTACATCTGCTTTAAATTTAATCAATTCCAAACTAAAGAACGGTGTAGACATTGGGCTGACATGCCACCGACCATGCAATCAACAAACTGTAGGTTTCCCGATTGTAAAAAGCCTCACCAAACCTTTAAAACATTTGATGCTTGAATGCCCACAGTTCAAATTACCAGGCACCAAATTTCTTATGAAATTTGTTAACCCTGATTTTGTAGATTGCTCTGTATTTTTATGGGATAGGCTTATGAATGGGACCCATAACCCATTAATTTCTTCAATAGGTCACCTTCTACGGGTTATAGAAAAAGATCTTGCATTGTATGAATAACTGTGATGAAATCAGAAAACGATGAATTATGAATTTTAAATTTCTTTAATGTTGTTTTTTCTATCTTGATGTTTTAAAGAAAATGTTGTAATGTTTTATTGGTATATAATCTAATTTTTTATGTAGATGCATCTTTTTATATACTTGTATTCAATATGTTTTTGTAAAGGTTTTATTAACCAAATACAAATAAAAAATAAAGATAATGACTGTTTGTCTTGCCAAGATTAGTGGCTGAGGACGGCGTGTGAAGATCAGTTCACGGGAAATGTAGATTGTGTCTAAGGTGTGCTTGTGGAGTGTGTGGGGCCTGATACAAGTTGCATCAGGTGGAGGTCATCCACGTTCTTAAGGATTGGTCATGTCCTGGGGTCATGCAGGATGTCAAGGGAGGGTTGAGGAACCAGGATGGCTCCTGTGTAGTCATAGGGGACGCTGGTGTAACTGGGGCCCCCACATCCTCTGCGATGTGGGGGGCCCCCATGAACCCCACAAGCCTCACATTGTCACAGCCAACAAAAAATTAAAAAGGCACAAGCTTGCAATGCGCCTTTTTCATTTTTTGCTAGGCAGAGCAGAGTGAAAGACTTTCTTTCCCTTTTAGGGACACTCTGGGCCTCATTACAAGGTGGGCGTTAAGGGAGACCTGTGCCGGTAATCCCTTACCGGCCAATTCCGAGGTCCCTTAGCGGGAACCGTAAAGGACGTGTGGTCTGACCACACATTCTTTACGGGACCGGTTAAGGGACCTTGGAGCTAATAACGGGCCCGCAATTAGCGGGCCGGTTATTAGCGCCTTCCCATTGAGCCCTATGGGGGCTCAAATGGGAATGGGGAATGGCATTTGGAATGGGGACTTACCCCTCTCCACCAGACCGTACCCGGACACGATCTTGGAGGCAGCCATGGCGCTAATAGCGCCATGGCTACCTCCAAAGTCGTAATGAGGCCCTCTCTCTGTAGGTGACTGCTAAGCAACAAAGAGAACAGCAATCCAGAGAAGCAGAGAACGTCTCGCTATCGTAGCCCCACCCGATGCCCAGTGTGGTGTCACGTGCCGGAAAGATTCCCAGTCACGTGTCAGGGGCGGGGAAGAAAATAAAGGTATCACTGGAACTGGCGTAGGAGCGCCAGTCCGGGTTTATGCATGACACAGAGTGGTCGCATGTGTTTTCAGGGCAGCATTGCGCCACGCCATCAGTCCTAGCCAGGCCCTTATCCTGCTTCAGGCTTCCACCATCAGGAAGGCCCGACGTCACACTGGCGACGAGGAAGCGAAACCCTGTGCTTTCAATCAAGGTGCTCTATCACGGAGAGCAGACACTCCGTGTGGAAGAAGAGCCTCGTTTTCAGGCCCCCAACATTCTGGAAGGCCCGCTGGAGCTTCTTCATCCAGGTCACGTATACATAAACACGAAGCGGGAGCCTCGTTCTGGAACCCCCAACTTTCTATGGGCCTCCCCACCGACGAACAAGGAAACAGGGCCTCATTTCCATACCCCTAACGTTCCATGGGTCTGTCTACACGCTGGATGACAGCGCACACAGAGGGTTTTAACGCTCCACAGGCTCAGGCATCACCATCAACCACAGCAAGTCACAAGCTGTTCCAGCAACCGAGACCTCAACCACAAGCCACCAATGACTGCAATCCCAGGGACGGGGACAAGTCCTGCACTCCATATTACCCCGCTCACACGGGGAAGGGTGCCGCCCCTGCAACCACCAGCATAACACCCTCTGGAACACGTGTTCGCACCTGCAGTAAAGGGGACACCCATTCCCCTCAAAGGAAACCCCACAGCGCCAACCATGTCGAGTGCAAACACAAGCCCCTCGAGGGCTCGCCCAAGCCCGTCAGCAGGGAGGAGTGCCAACCCAGAACACCCTGACCCAGCACTCACCACCCTCATGCAGCCTTTTAACCCTTTCACCACGGGAGCAGCCATCCGATGGGAAATCTGGCTGCAGCAATTCGAAATGCACCACGACGCAAGGGAGATCACGGTAGCGAGGAAGAAACGCACATTCCTCCTGCTCAACATCGGAGCAGCAGCGCTACGCCTATTCAACGCCATCCCAGATAACGGAGACGCAGACAACTACGATGCGGCAAAGAATGCACTCACCAACACCTTCAGACCTGACCTCAGTCCCGACTATGAGCGGTTACACTTCTGCATTGCCAGGCAGCGGGGAAATTAGACAGTGGACAAATTCCATACCCGCCTACGCGAAATGGCAGTCGGCTGCGAGTTCCCCAATGAAGAATTTGCCATCCATCTTCAAATAATAAACGGGATATCATCAGAAAAACTGAGGAGAGACATCCTATCGGAGAGGAACATACGCCTTTCCTGCATTCTTGAAGGAGAGACATCCTATCGGAGAGGAACATACGCCTTTCCTGCATTCTTGAAATGGCGCACCTTCGTGAACGCACAGATGACCAGGTAGTGGTAATCAAAGCTGCAATCCAACGACTTCCGCTCGACAACCCCAAGCCAGCAGAAGACATTGCAGCCATATTGAGACACCGAAGCACCCGAGAACAGGGTATACGAAGAGGGAATTCCTTCAAACCCCAAACGCCTCAGGGAAGAGAGAACGCATGCAAATGGTGCGGTGGCCCATGGCACAGAGGGGAATCAAGCCCTGCATGGGGATCAACCTGCCGCAAGTGCAACCGCCTCAACCACTACGCAGCGGTCTGCCTAAATCCACCAAACAGAAGCGACCGAGAGCAAACACTGCGGCAGACACAAGAACGCTGGAAGGAATTTGCTCCCTGAGAAACATCTCACCAACCAAGCAAGAAAGGGAGAGCGAGAGCTGTAGATCACACCCAGAGGTCACCAGACACAAGCGAGAGCGAAGACAGTGAAGACAGTGCATCCCCCGACAGACGGCAAAAAGGAAAGGTGGAGAAAAGCTAGCAGGAGAATACTCTGCATACAACTTATCTCAGCAGTAGAGCCTAAAAGGTCCAAACAATGGGAAAGGCCATCATGCACCGTCATTTCCGATGGAAAACCACTAAGAATGGTCATAGACACAGGCGCAACTGTTAATGTCATGCCAGTATCAGCATTCGACAAGCTCCGTCCTAGACCCAGGCTCCAAGAAAGGAAAGTTCGATTATACGCATACGGCTGCAAGAAACTCCTGCCAGTACAGGGGTCATTCAAATCAGATTTCTCCCACAGCCACACCACATGCTATGCACGAATCTACATCGTAGACGCCGGCTGCGAAACACTCTTAAGCTGTAGAACCACCAAAAAACTGCAACTAATACAATTTGCCTTCAGCATCCAACACACAGAAATCAATGATCTATTAGAACAACACCACAAAGTATTCCAGGGCATCGGGTGCCTGAAAGGCAGATCTATCAAACTTCATATTGACCCTACCATCGAACCAAAAGCGGTGCGTCATTGCCGAGTACCATTCCACATGAGAGAAGCCGTTGAAAAAGAACTTGAGAAACTGGAAAAAGCCAGCATAATTGAGAAGACCTCAGGGCCAACCCTGTGGGTGTCCCCCATGGTAGTTGCGATGAAACCCAAACAACCCAACGTAGTATGGATCTGCATTGATATGCGGCTCACCAACGCAGCCATTGGGAGGGAGCGCCACATCACACCAACAATAGATGAACTCATTGTCCACCTGACAGGGGCGAAAATCTTCAGCAAGCTTGACCTCAAGTCTGGATACCACCAACTCAAACTGGCCAAGGAGTCGAGATACATCACCATGTTCTCCTCCCACCTCGGACTGAGACGATACAAGCGCCTAAACTTCAGAATATCGTCAGCAGCCGAAATATTTCAGCACGAAATCCGAAAGGTTCTCACCGGCCTGGAAGGGACAACAAACATTAGTGACGACGTCATTGTATATGTCACAAACCAAAAAGAACACCTCAAGCGCCTCGCTGCGGTCCTACGCAGATTGGAAGAAGCTGGACTGAACCTAAACGCTGAGAAGTGCGAATTTGGGAAGGAAGAGCTCTGTTTCTTTGGATACATCTTTAATGCAAGAGGAGTGTCACCAGATCCTGCCAAAGTCAACTACATCAAAAGCACCAAGGCCCCACAATCCGCCACAGACGTCAGGAGTTTCATGGGAATGGCAACGTACTGCGCAAGGTTTATCCCAGACCTCGCCACCATCGCAAGCCCCCTCTGCGAACTAACTAAAAAGGACCAGAAGTGGGAGTGGTCGTCCACTCACCAACAATCATTCCAGGACATTAAGGACACGCTGTCTGCCTCCACAACTATGGAATTTTTTGACATTGAGAGACACACGGAACTCCTGGTTGACGCCAGCCCGGTCGGCCTAGGGGCCGTGCTCACTCAAACAGACAAAGAGGGGAACATACACCCTATCGCTTTTGCCGGTCATGCACTAACCAAAACTGAACAGAATTACGCGCACATAGAAAAGGAGGCTCTCACAATCCTGTGGGGGTGCAGACACTTCAAGGTCTATCCGCTAGGCAAACAAGCAAAGGTATTCTCCGATCACAAGCCACTCATTCCAATATTCAGAGGGTCAGCGCCACATCCCCCAGCGCGCATTGAGAAGTGGATGCTACAACTCCAGCCCTACAACATAGAGGTAGAATACCGAGCGGGTGCGGATAACACAGCCGACTACCTGTCCCGCCAGCCGCGGCCTGCCACCGATCAGGAAGAACGCCGTGCGACGGAGACGGATGAACACGTGTGCCACATGGTAGCTTGTGCACGACCACAGGCCCTGACTCTGCAGGAGATAGCCAACGAGACCCACACCACTCTCGCCATCCAATCTGGGAATTGGAAGAACTTCCTAACCTCCATGGCTCAGCGCACCACATCCGCCCAAGAGAAATTACAAACACTGATCGGGATCCGCCACAAACTTACCATAGCCCCTGAAGGAGTGATACTCAAAGGCCACCGAATTGTGCTGCCTACAACACTTGAAGAAAGGGCCCTCAAACTAGCCCACAGTGGGCACCAAAGAATTGTGAAAACCACTGCATACCTGAAGTCCAGGATGTGGATGCCCAACATGCAACAGCGGTTAATAGACCTTGTGGGGTCCTGCGCAGCCTGCCAAGCCACCAGGAGAGCCGAGAACCCGGAACCCATCATCAGCGCCCCGAGAAGCAGCAAACGGTGGGAAGCTGTCAGCATCGATTACTGCACCATCGCAGGAGAAGGCTACCTACTCGTCCTAGTCAATTAATTTAGCCGGTATCCCACCAGCGCGGAGACCATGACTCTAGCTCTAGAGAAGATATTCGCAATACATGGAATCCTGCCAAAAATCAAAAGTGACAACGGGCCGCCCTTTACCAGTCAAGAGCTACGCCAATTCTTCCGGGACCTCAATATACGACACAAGTGGATCATCCCAGGATGGTCACAAGCAAACGGTGATGCCGAATGGTTTATGGGATCGCTCAACAAGGTCATCCGCATTGCAAAGGAACGAGGACACTCCTGGCTGAAAGCAGTATATCGCTTCCTGAGGACCCACCAGCGGACTCCACACTCCTCGACAGGGATCAGCCCCGTGGCACTCATGTTCGGGGTACCCATACAAGCAGAACTCCCCATACACCCGAAGTGGGTGGCACCTGATCCAGACATCCCGGCCATGGAGGCCAGGAGGGCTAGACGGAACGAACAAGAGAGCCTCACTCGACGAGCCAGCCACCGAGAACTGATACCCGGAGATACGGTCCTAGTCAAGAACCGTGCCACGCCCAAGAAAATGTCCCAGAACTTCGAGTTCCAGCCCTGGACAGTCAGTGCAGCGAATCACAGCATGATCACTGCCACCAGAGGGAGTGAGACAGTGACCAGGAACATATTGCACTTCAGGAAAGTACAACTGAACTGTGGGAAGAAAGCCCAAGAGCCACAAGTGAAGAAATCAGATCACCATGCCAGCCACATGGCCAGGAGACACCCGGAACTTACGAATTACTCCAAGAGCCTAGGACACCCGACCGGCACGAAGATGAAACCAGGCCAGAGGGCCATCCAGCAGAAGATCCCGAGAGGAACCATCCCCGATACCACCTGCAGGAAAGGCCGTGACCATCCTCCCGCCTCCAAGGGTATGTCGTAGATGGAATCTACCAGCAGGTGAGCCTGCCCGGGTGGGCTCAGAGAGACTAGAATAGACTTTACCTGTTTTGATATGTTGTCATTAAGTGTTGTGGAAAACATTCCAAGTTGGGGAGGAATGTGGTGTCACGTGCCGGAAAGATTCCCGGTCACGTGTCAGGGGCGGGGAAGAAAAAAAAGGTGTCACCGGAACTGGCGTAGGAGCGCCACTCCGGGTTTATGAATTACACAGAGTGGTCGCGTGTGTTTTCAACGCAGCGTTGCGCCGTGCCATCAGGCCGAGCCATGCCCTCATCCTGCGTCGGGCTTCCAGCATCAGGAAGGCCCGACGTCACACCCAGGACCTGACTGGAGTCAGACTAGAAGCAGCAGTGCTGAATGAAGTTCGGCTAGAGACTGCAACCAAGGTAAAATTAACAAGTGTTTGAATGTGTACGTGTTTGTGAGATTCGCCACGAGATTAAGGTACTCAGACGCCAGTGCTCACCCCCATAGCAAGAGATTTAGGCAGTGGTGGAAATGGAAAAAATGGAAAGGGGAATCCCACAAGGGCCAGGGTGGGGGCAGAGTTTGGAGGAGGGGACACAGTTGGCATTCGAGCTCCGCTCAAAGTAAATGTTCGCAATAATAGTTTAAAAATGGGGCAATTTCTTTCATGATGCCTCTTTCCAAAGTTCACACTGTACATCATTACCACATTAAATCCCTTCCATGGCAGTGGTGCACCCAAAATACTGTTGGCAATGCAGTGATTTTTAGTACATTAAGGGATCCATAGACACTCTTTAAAGTAGAATGTTACCAGGGTAGCTCAGCAGGTTGAGAGACCATTGATGTGATGTTATATATTAAAAACTGGTTGTTAATCGTATGACTTTTTGCAATTCCTTATAAAAAACAAGAGCTATAAATTGTGCTTGGCCAGGGCCTGGGTTGGTCTGGTCGCCTGCTTATATTTAGGGCGGAAGTGGGGTTATTTCTGCCCGAGTACTGAAAATCAAAAGTTGCCACCCATGAACACACAGTTTAATTTCCTAATTACTGTGGTCAGCACAACATAAGAATGTATTCGTGATTAAGCAGTTTGACACGTATATAACATCTTTATAAAATATAGCCTGTAATAAAACACAAAGGCAGGGGCACAAAAATAACAGGGCGTTTGTGTAGTAGTACGACCAAAAAAAGAAACACATTTCAAAGAAAACTAGTGAATGCAAGTTTAAACAGCATTTTTGAGTTTGGAAACAACTTTTTATTTTTCTTATGAAAGTTTAAGATGCGCAGTTGGAAAACAATAGTGTGCCCAGCAGGTAGAAAGCCTGCTTTTAACAGTGATGTGCCCCTACTCATTGATTGTGATGGCCCATTCATTCCTGTGGTGTCCCTTTCAAACCAGAATAAAGAAAACAGGCTGCGAGATTAGTGCCCGAAAATGCGCTAGTGACGTCGGGGGCAAGGATGACAGCGCAGATAAGATCACTGAGCCCCCAGCTTCCTTCAGCAAAGCTGGAGGCTTGGTAAAGCCTTGTCAGGGTTGAGGCAGGCTGGGGCTGAGATACGGCCAGACATCTGATGCTGGAACTCGGACCTGGCAAGAGCTGGCCCATTGACCAGCGCTGGAGTTAGTGTGTGACTGACACTGCCAGGCAGGCATGTTACACAAAACCTTACATGGGTTCACACTTAACCAACACAGTGCAAGTTTCAAAAAGACGTCAACAAGAGGACATTCTTTTTGGCTGTTCGGAATGCTCGGAGGTTCCCTCGTTCCAGCCTCTGCTCTGAAAGCAGGTGCTTTTACCAGCGCTTCTGCAGTGAAATCCTGTACATTGATTGCAACTGTATCTTCATGTGTGCTGCGAGAAACCTGAAGGTATTTGCCTGACTAATCCCCATGGATCTGTCATTCAGGTGGCCAGGACATGACCATCGCTATTGGATCCAGTTCCCGAGGGTGGACCAGTGCGGGAGGATCATCTGGTTGGGGGGTCGTCGAGGAGTGGAAGTGGAACACTGACGGGTGAGACACAGTCTCCCCCTTCTTATAACATCTTTTCCCCATCCTACCCCGTAGGATACTCAGACACTCTGCCCCCCAAATCCCCTTTTCCAACACAAACACTTTTGCACACCACGAAAGATGATGGACAAACACCAGAGCCGTTTACCTGACATGTCCCACCACAAGGGTCAGGCAAAATCAGGCAATCAACCCGAATCACACACACCTGGGCAGCCCTTTCATTCCCCACAGGGGTAAAAGCTGGAGCACGAGAGCAGAAGACGAGCAAGGCAGACCACACGACCAGAGAGCTAACTCAGCAAGGCAGTTCAAGAAATGGAGAAAGACTGTGCGAATCGAGAGGGTGACAAGGAGAGAAGCAACCTTGCCCTTTCCAAGCCAGGCCCGTGAAACTTCCACGGAAGGAATCGTAACACCGCGAACAATAGCCAGCGTGTGTTGCAGCAGATATCGACCGTACACGGGGCCCTCCTACGTTGATAAACAAGCGAGGGAGAGACGCTTGCTACCGTGGTACTGTCCTTGATTCCAGAGACAAGAAAGGCCAAGCCGCTCATCACAGCCGGTGAGTCGAGGGGAGAGCCGATTAGAAACCGAACTGTGTTGAACGAAAGTAGCAAGTGGCTAATTGAAGAAAGTACAAAGAACTGTTGAAACGAAAGGGGAAAACCAGCTACAGAGGAATCAGGCACCAAGTGGGTGCTCACTCGGGAAACCCCGGTCGACTATCCTATTGTTTAAACTACTGTTACCAGAAGGCTTCGGGAAAGGCGCAAAAGGGGTCAAAGTGGTCATATAGGCGTCTCGTAAAAAATTCTCTGTACACTCAAAAGTCTTTGACCAGCCGATGATTGTGAAGCTAAGGGAAGTGAATCCCACATCTTACTCTTCAAGAAACTGTGTGATTGACAACGTTGGCAGGAGTGAACCCGACGGATAGTTGCCGATAGAGAGGGTTGAAGCCCAAAGTCCCAATGAATAGTGTGTTGACAAGAGTGAACCTGGCAGAGGGATGTCCATAGTGAACTGTTTAAAAAGACATTAAGAGTCGTGAATGTCACAGATGAGATTGAGTTGAAAGCCATAGTGAACCTGACAGAGGGAAGCTATTATTCTAGAAGCATGTGAGTCCGGAAGAGGGGGATCCAAGGGTGAGAAGGCATCACTCAACGTACAAGCAGAAAGGAAATTTTGTTTGTTACTTTTGGAATGCATCAGGTCCTTCGAGGCAAGAAGCTGTTTTGTAGAAAAGAGACTTAACCACCGAAGGCTCTGATAGCTGAGAGTGGAACTGTTGGCTCGTGCTGGGAAAGCTCAAGCGAGTGCTGTGCACTGGAGTCCTGCCTTGTCCCATGCTCAAAACGTGGGGGAGGGAGACCCTGACTACCACACCCTGACTTATCATTTGTGAACACTTCTTTCTTTCTTATAAACCTCATCCCACACTCTTTGTTCGTATTTAGCGTAAGGATTGGCAATAGGTTTTTCTTAGTACAGGGCCCTTTATTTTGACAAGACACCACTAGGATTGCCTTATTATTGTTTGATGGTTGTAGCTTTCTCCCATCTTAGATTTAGATTAGGTGTTTTTCCAACCCGTGTATACAGTTTAATAAACACCCTTGAACTGTGATCACTTGTGTCTGTCTTTACTGTTGCCACCATGAGTTCCTTACAGTGCTCTTCCTCTCCCTGTGTTAACTGAAGTCATTTTCACCTTTAATTGGGATGGAAGGCAAGAAGCCAAACGATAGTGCTTTGCTTCATACATTTATGCTGTGTTTATCACAGACGAATGGCAACAATTATCACACCAGCTGATTTCCCAAAGGTTTTGTGTTCCAGATCCATTGTGGGCAGATTTAGAATCGGCTTGGCTTGGCAATGGGATCATGCTGTCCTTGGGATGCTCCTGGCATCCTACAATGATTCCTCTGCTTTATGGTGGCAGAGGTCACTTCAACATCCTGGGGTCTGGTGTTTGGGTAGCAGCGCGCTCCATTTCATGGCTCCTGGCCAGAATTCTGATCCACTGTGACTCCTACAGTGTCACCTGCCTCCAGTTCCTGTCAGGAATGATTGCCACCCATTTCTACTGACATTGTCCTTGTCTATATTTTATATTAAAAGAAAATGCTACCACCAGCTGCGCTGATTATTGTGGTGCATTTCCCTGGATCACCATTGCCACCCCTCAAGAGATCTATTGTTTTTAATTTGCCTTTGTTACCAAAACTGGGATCCGAAGAGAAATGTACCCACTAGACCATTTGAACTTCTAGTTAGAATGCAAGTGAATATGCTCGTTGGGATTGCACTCTGCAGACAATATTTACACAAGCTTTTTAGGTTTGAAAGGTGTGCATCTTTTATACTTTGCTTGTACCGTCATAGGAAACACTCCTCCCCCATTGAGTTATTTCCCAGGTGTTAATAATTAATCTCCTTAAATGGAAATGTTTATTTATTGAGGGGCTTGGAAAAATATCCTTTGAACTCCAGCGAAACCCCCACACCCTGACCGCTGGTGGGATTTCCAGAGTTAAAGCAATGGTTCGGTCAAAATCTTTTATTGCCCCTAGGGGTCGGCCATGTTTTTTTAAGCCTAAGTCGCTTGATTTTAGAAAAATTTCCTATGGACCTTACCCGAGTCTTTGTCCATTAAACGCATTCGAAAACAGGCACCAGGGAGCTGCCATTTTGTGATAATCCTATCACTCGCCGCATCGCCCTGGCTGACCTGCTTTTGCGGCACTAAATCATATCCCCCGCCCCTGAGCCTGACATTATCAAAACATTCATATTCCCCGCCTCTCTCCGTGACGTTTCTGTGCTGCGTAGGCAAACGCGCCCAGTCGTCTTCTACGCGACTTCACACAGACCCCGGAAACCAACACAGATCAGCTCACAACACAGCGCGCCACAATTCGGAATTATGAAACTGTACTTTAAAATCAAACAGCAACACGGTAAATTTAGTAAAGTACATTTATTTGACATTAAATGTTTATAGAATATTCAGCAATTGCCATATGAACTCCGAAAGTCATTTATTTTCTTTTATCTCTATCTGCAAATCCGTAAAATTTTATCGAGCGTCACACGCTGTTCCTTTATGGTATACAGGGTGTTGGTTTTCGTTCAAAGAAGCACTTTTGTCGCACGTTGAACCGCAAGGCTGTTCCATCAAGTAGGCAGTAGGCCAGCGTAAAGGTTGTTATGTTGCTTCTAGCCGCTAGTACCGCGTAAGGGCATTTGGGCCCTTGGCGATCGTCCCATAAGATTATCAGAATGGTGCAGTTCTTTACATTAAGCTGCAGCTGGCGGATGAAGAAACCGTCTGCCGGTGTCTGAAACTGGTGGCAGTGGCAAAATGGAAATATATACCTGTTTTGAAAACATTAAATTTATAATTCGTCTCACCAGCCGATCTTTATTAATATTATTCATTTTATTTATTACGGCCGAGCTGACACTATTTGCTTTCAAGGATAGTGCAATGGAGTATGTTCGGCTCTAAAATCAATGCGAAAACTAACGAAACAAATCGAGGTTAGTACACAATGAGAAACGACTTTTTGTCTACATGCGTGTGGAATGTGGACCTGCATGCCCATGTGCCCGCTACAAGGACGATCCCACAAACGTTTTCAAAGCTCTTCATTCATTCATTCATGCATCCATTCATTAATTCTTCATTCCGGTATAAAAGCGTCTAAAGAGATACTTACATTATATTTGCAATTTCCATTGTGTCTCTGCGTAATGCAGTCCGTAAATCCCACTGTGCTCGCCAAAGGTTTTTCGTATACTGAACTAACATGAAACTCGGTCTAGTTTAAGAATTTTCTGCCTTATCGTCTCTTACGTTATTGCACCCTCCAACCCCCCATTCAAATGAAGTTCTTTCGGCATGGTCCCTGTCTCTCCAGGTCAAAAAACAATAGAACCTTATACTGCCAGTGCGAGTTGGGGGACTCTTCAGGGCGCGAGATGAAAATCAAAGCCGCTGACCTTCACTAGAAATGAGCATACATTCTTTCTTTGCAACATCCGGTAGTAAAGCCATCTGTGAGAACTTGAAGTTTCGAATCCATCTATGTACTGCGCCTCAATGTGCAAATGCGAACTGGCTTCTTTCCCATCTGCAACGGCTTGCTTGGCGCGTTCCAAGGCCCCCAATTTTGTCCTTGTTGTCTGCGAGCTTTGAAGCCCCAAAGAACCATAACTATTTAGACTTTGATTTTTTTGGGGAAGGTCAGGGAAAGTATAAAGTACCCGAGGAGTTGAGTTGAAAGTGAGATTTATTGTTTGTTTGTTTTATTATTTGCAATACGCAAGCCTCCCCTCGGTTAACAGTGCCCAGCATTTATAAGAGATGGCGAAAATTAGTTACATCAACAAAAATATATACATACACATATAGACAAGGTCAGCAATATGAGGTGAATAGAGAGAGAATTCAAAAATGACACCCAGGTAGTTCGGCACCCAGGATGGTGAAGGTAGAGGTTAGGGTTAGCGTACTTTGTATGCACACTCTACAATAAAATTTATTTACAAAAAGACTATCGTATTACAATTATATAAACCGGGATTTATACTTCACAACCAGCTCTCCTTTGGGTGCACATGGCACAGTGGCAATGTTGGGTGGCAATGGATCAGTGCTCTGCACAGAAACGTTCAAAATTCCATATCGTGCTTTTCTAATACAGCAACAATAAGGCTTTTGACAAAGTCGAACTCCATTTCCACATAGAATGGTTTGATCACCCATTGCTTACTTCTTTTTGAAAAGGCCTTAGTGTAGCGAGGCATCCTTACATTACCCTTAGTCCTAGATTGTTCAGGGCCGAGATTCTCGTTATGGGCCAAGACGGCAAGTAGAGTCCTATGTCTCATGCCCTGTATGCTGAAATGCAAGCGCTTTGGCCTGTACGTTAGGCACATATTGTGGAACACCTCCAAACCTCCATTTCCACTGACCCATCACAAGTTTTGGAGCTCCACCAAAGATGGTTGCTGATAGACTGGGACCACTCTGAAATACTTTCAAAACCTTTTTTTTCCCTGCAGCTGAGATTTTCTTATTGATTGATTTAGCAAGATGCCATACCTCAAATTGATGTTTAATATGTGGGAACTGCTCTCTCATTGTCTTGGCAATTGAAACGTGTCTGTCCGTGGCTATGAGGTCGATGTGCATTCCACTCGATTGCAGATATTCCACTGATTTTATAAATCCTAGTTTCTCCATGGCTACTGAGGATGTACATTGTGTTACCTGCACGACCACCAAACTCACAATTTTCTTACTATCCATGTCCTGAAAGTGGTAGGTGCAGTACTTGGCAGAAAATCCAGGGCTGTCACACTGTCCCTCGCCGTCTAGCCTGAATCGTTTGCCTTTGAATGTACTTGCTAGAGACAATTGTTCAATTTTCCAAGCATCACTAATGGCCGGAAACAGATAATCATGTTGGTATTTGTAGCACTGCGTTTTTTAAATGAAATGGAGTCCCACAAACTGAAAGAAAGACTTTAACTTTCTAAAACTGGAGCCAATAAAAAGTGATGCAGCTGCACACAGTAGATTGCCTGCTGGCAGTTTCCCCAGCATCGGTTGTGCAGACCATGAGAACTTATGATGTAATCTAAAGGCGGCATGTATTGTAAAGTTACTGCCTTGTTTTTGACGAGTCACATGAATCAATGGCTTCCCACATACTTTCCCTCTGACGGAATGCCCACATTTCAGCATACTTATAATATCCATCAAACAACTGTTGAATACTATGTATTTGTCCTCTTTCATTAGACTGTCATCCTGCGTCAAAGTTGTTTCGGCCTGTGACGTTGAGGACATACCACCACATTTGAAAGAAATATCGCTGCTATCAAGTTCTGATGCGTCAGTGAATGCTGCTGCTGGTTCATTCTCTGTCATTTCAACATCTGCTACTTCAACATTGATGGGAGAACACAACAATGTCGACAGCTTTTTTGGTGACAATTTTTTGGTGGGTGTAGATTGTGTAAATTGATCTGCGACTACTTCAGAGCTATCTTCAATACATCCAGTATCATGTTGTTGCGGTGGTGCGGTCATACTGTAGCAATGGTCCAATACAACTTTGCTGGATTCTCCGGACACATTCATTTTTTTTTTCTGTACATTGGACATGAGCATCCCAAGTCTCAACATGCCGCATCTGAATTAATAGTTCCTCCATAGCCTCCATAGTGTAAATGGTCTGGCAAGCAACATCTCTCATTCGCTTCACTGTCTGTGTATGTATAGTTCGTAGACCCACGGGTAACTAGAGGACAGATTGGAAAAGGGATGTTCAGTTTAAACACAAGATAAAGTATAGTACAATTGACTTTAAAAAAACATAAAATAGTCCCCAGCACAAAAAAATGTCTAAAGTTATGAACTGTTTGTAACTAACCTTATTTTTGTTTCTTTTCTTTGCAACTTTTTTGACTCGACCTTCAACATCTGCACGCTGTTGCTCTGATACGTATCCGCATGTCTCCCCTTCCTCTTGCGCTGCAACGACTATATTTTCTGTATCCGCATAGACAGCACGGAATGAGGCTCCATCGACTCCCTGAAACATAGTACTTTCATTACTGTGTATCAAAATGTTGTTAGCATAAAACGCACGTGAGGACGAACACACATGTACATCTCAATAACCAAACACGATTTAAACATTGTGTGGAACACTCAAACGACAAGTATTCGAGCTCTGATGACCTAGTTCGATGGAGCCGTCAGTATCCATAACTCTGGCTCTGCATGGACTGCCATGAAGTATTGTATTGAAGAGGAGGCATCTGCAACTCCCTGAAGCACAGTACTTGCGTTAGTATGGTTTTCAATATCGTAAACATAACACACACTTGGGGTCGACGGCACAGGTACATATAAAGAGATAACCACAAATGTTGCATTGTCTAAAAGAATCAAGGAATATTTAAAAATGATCAGATTTAATCGACTTATTTCTCCGATTTCTTTACATCTGCATCATCTAAATGGGATCTTGTGATTGTAGTGGAAGCTCCATCATCTCCCTGAAACACAGTACTTGCGTTAATAGGGAAGAAAGTATAGCAAATGGAATCACGTTATATGATCACGCTCGATGGAGCTTTCAGTATCCATACCTCATGCTGCTGAAGAATATCTAGGGCTGTTGTCAATGTGATGCGCACTTCCGAAAGGTGTTGCGCCGATTCGTATCCGCATGGTCCCGCTTCCACCGGAATTACTTGAATGTCAGGCACTGCATCAAGTGCGTGGGTTGACGATTCAACAACTACCTGAAACATAGTATTTGCATTAGTAATGATTACAATATTGAAAACACAACACACGCTTGGGGTCGACCAACAGATACATATCAACGGCTAACCACAAATGAAACATGGTGTAGAAAAATCAAACGACAAGTGTTCCAGTCCTGATGATCATGGTCAGTTGAGCTGTCAGTATCCATACCTCGGGCTGCTGAAGAACATCTAGCCCTGTTGTCAATGTGGTGGACGCTTCAGCATCTCCCTGAAAGACAGTACTTGCATGAGTATGGATAACACTAATTATAACTGAAAACAAACACCAGGGGACGCCAACTAAGGTGTATATCATTTGGAAAGCACTAACCAAACAAATGGTAAAATAATTACACGATACATACAAACTATTACTTGACATGCATAAAACAAGTCTGTAGCGGAATAGCAAGTATGATTACCTGATACGCGCTAGAAGTGGTTGATAACTGCGAGCACGTGACAGAAGTAGAATGTTCTTGCTTTAGATTCAAGGTATAGTCAAGAAGTTGTAAAGGTAAATTATTGTTTGATAATGAAATGCCAATATTTAAAATTGCCATGTAAGGAGACAGAATACTTGAGTAATGCGCAATATAGCACGGTTCCCTGTGCCGATATATAGATTTCGTTTGTGGGTTATGAAATCTAAAAATAATATATTGATAAATGTCATTATTCAAAAAGCTATACACTCATATCAATGTCGAAAGTATTACAAATTGGAAACAACACCTAAAATATCAATGAATCCATTCGGCTACCTACACACTACCGCAAGGCCTAAAGCTAAAAACGGACACTTGACTCACCAGTGGCCGATTGTGGACGAATAGACTGGGAATAGTGTTTGCGAGCAATTTTCGTGTCGATCGCCGTTTATTCTTCTTTGTTACCCAAGATGTGGTGTACATGTTCGAGGGAAAGTACCGGCTGCAGATGCGGTATCGATCACCCCTCTTGTCCTCAAAGACTTGTTGGACTCTACTTTCCAGCTCATCCAGTGGATATCCGCAATGTCTGACCCATTCTCTTATTCGATCAACAGTTATCGGGAACACATGCATTGTAGTGCCTTCAGATTTAGCATGGGTCTTCGAAGGGCAACCGCTAATCGAACAGGCATGCATTGTTGAAAATTCTGAAATGTAAATATCAAGATTATTATAAAACCTTGATGAATAAAAATGTCATAAAAAAGTAAATGAACCATACCATGCTCAATGCAAGGTTTGTTTTGGTCGCCGGAACTATACCAGTTCATCATGTGCGGCTTAGTATTTGCATAAGTCACAGAAATCTTTTAAATTATGTGACTAAATTCTGAACATGTGACTTGTCCTTTGGATGTTCTGTCTTGCACGAAAAGGAACCATGCTTACATTATAGACTGGACCCCCGAAGGATGCAATTCGATGACAATTGACACAGATGAAAATAAATAGATCTATTCATAGCATAACAATTGAAACTCAAGTCAATAGCAATTAGACCAATGACCATAGCTCTATTGGGTACTGTAATAGCAAATAGATTGAAATGTAAAAATGACAAAAATATGACTAGGATACATGGCCTTACCTTGACCAACAAACAGTTGGATTCAGCAGGCCGAGCAGTATGTTGCAGGAGAACAGGTAGATGGCCACAGGTAGCACACTGGCGAGTTTGCTCGAAGCGGTCACAGATAGCGACGAGCAGATTAGCATAGATCTCAGTGCTTCTCAGGTAGAAGGTTCAGGAGTTGACTTGCAAAGCACAAAGATGTTCTCATGAGACATATCAAGTGGTTTATAAAGTATTAGAAACAGGGGTGTGTCTGTGAATGAATGACGTGTGTATGTCATGGTATTATGTTTATTGCAGGGGGGCGGCCTGCCTCAAGGGAGGCCTGCCTGGAGACACGGGGTCTGAGGAGGCCATGTGAGTGATGGCCCCTGGGCGTGGGATACCTTTTGAAGTGTACATGCTGTTTGGCACCTTGGCCGTTTGCGCCCGTCACAGCCCCCCATGCCAGTGCTCATCCCCAGGTGTGAACCGCCTTTGATAGAGGGGGTTGGATGGATGGGCCTGGGGCGTGCAGATAAGGCACAGGAAGACTGCTGAATGGAGACACACTTATGTGGATTGCAGGGGGGCGGCCTGCCTCAGGGGAGGCCTGCCTGGAGACACGGGGTCTGAGGAGGCCATGTGAGCGATGGCCTCTGGGCGTGGGATACCTTTTGAAGTGTACATACTGTTTGGCACCTTGGCCGTTTGCGCCCGTCACAGCCCCCCATGCCAGCGCTCATCCCCGGGTGCGAACCGCCTTTGATAGAGGGGGTGGGATGGATGGGCCTGGGGCGTGCAGATAAGGCACAGGAAGACTGCTGAATGGAGACAGACTTATGTGGATTGCAGGGGGGCGGCCTGCCTCAGGGGAGGCCTGCCTGGAGACACGGGGTCTGAGGAGGCCATGTGAGCGATGGCCCCTGGGCGTGGGATACCTTTTGAAGTGTACATGCTGTTTGGCACATTGGCAGTTTGCGCCCGTCATAGCCCCCCATGCTAGCGCTCATCCCCGGGTGCGAACCGCCTTTTGGCGTGCAGGCAAGTGTGTGGGAGCGAGGGGCCATCAGGCCCCTCTCATCCTTTACTTCTCAGTAGAAACTCGTACCAAGTGCTTCCAGTAGTGGGTTCGCCCCTTGCCCCTATGTGATGTTAACTTTGGATGACATTCGTGTAGATGGGAACACTGAGCATCCATTTTTGTAGCCCCTTTCCACTCCATTTTGGTGACCAGGCCTCACTGCGATAGTACAGCGCGCAGAGCACATGGCCCACAGCCTCGTTCCCACTCTGACTGGAAAACTCCAGAGGTATTTGCAACAGCTAATAAATGTAACACATCACTCTCTGAGATCACGGTCCTGTATGTGAACCGGCCTGAACCAAGCACATGGCTCGTTCATCTCCACAAACGTGTCCTTGCCACGCACCCTTGCCAGTGGAAACTTACTGCCATTATGACCCTGTGTCCCTGCAAGGTATTCTCTTCATGTGCCAGACCACTGACCACGCCATGATGCCCACCTAGCAGGTCCCCAACTAACATTAGACCCCTACTGCAGTATATCATTGCCCATCAATAACAAATGCCACATACCGGAGATTCTTGTGAGCACAGACTGACACTTCAAACAGTGTATTATAGTGGTCAAGACCCTTGACCTAAGGCCTGTATAATCCAATGTTAATTGATAGTATAGATATATGTGTGACTTTTATAGAGACATAACCGACTGAAAGACTTTGAACAAGTGTTATTTAGTGCATGCATTATTGATAATATATGTTAGCTTAGATAGTGACCACCCCGCTTCACAGTGACCTGAACTTCACCCATTCCGAGCACAGGTGTCTGACGTCCATCCTTGAATGAAGACACACTTGATTGATTTAAAAAATCGAAACAACCGTTGTTAAAATATATGTGGTGTTTTATTTTGTAGCTTATTTTGATGACACAAAAATATAAAACTTTACACATTGTACAGTTCAGGTTGCAGCACAGCGAGAGAAAATCCCCTGTACTGACCGCTGTCACTCGGGAACGTTTCTCTTATGGCACGAATGGCACAGGCGGGTATCACTCTTCGAACGCGGTGTCGAAGCCTCCCGTGAAGCCACCATGTAAAGGAACGATAGGCCACCAGCCTGTACCACCTGTGAAAAGGAATGAAACAAACTGTTTTTAAATGATCAAGATAAGTTTAATAAACGTTTGTTGTCAATGACAATTCTTGTAACTAATGGCATTCTGCTCGGACAAATGCTATCTAGACACTGCACACTATTGAATGACTTTCATGCGTTACAATGATATCTATATGTAATTTTGGATATAGTAGAAGACCATGAAATGGGAGTGGCATGACAAGCAGAATATACTTACTCGTTACTCGGATTACGAGGACGAACAGTTGTGCGAAGTTCATGCATGAGCACCATCATTATCCTCAACACAGACCGTGTGAGGCAGGCTGCCCTGAAGTCTGGCAGCTCGGTGATGCATTGCGGTCGTGGCTCACCTTCCGAAATGTAGGCCACGCATCCCAAGTTTTCACAGCAGCAGCAGTTCTCGTCCTCGGTTGGCATTAGCTTGCACCGATTGCATGTGCACCAGGTGGAAACACCGTCCATGCGACTAGGTCCAGGCTCTTCAGCTGTTGAATCGTCCTCCCAACTGCCGTCCAAAGACCCATCGTTTTCGCGTGTTTCCCTTTCCAGTAGTTCCTCCTCTGTATTCTCGTGCTCGTACATGTAGGGCATTATTGTATCCATTGTGTGTTAAACAAACTAAAATAATTGATAGCGGCGGTACTGGTATCTGTTCACACGGGCTACAAGCAACGAAGGTAGCTGACCAGAGCACAGAAACGAGTCACAGAATACTCAAAGTAACACAGAGAGAGGAATGGAATCGAAAATCTGCTGCTGTGTTTTGTGAAACGGTCTGTTTATACTTATTGAGGAAAGAGGCGTCCTGCCATTTCCATGGCGACACGTCATTAGCTGAAGTGCAGCGATTGTTGACACGAGACGTGCTTTGGCGTTGTGAAATGGGCAGTACGCGTCTGCTGATGACAGGCTCAGGAGCGGGGGATATGATTTAGTGCCGCAAAAGCAGGTCAGCCAGGGCGATGGGGGAAATGATAGGATTATCACAAAATGGCAGCTCCCTGGTGCCTGTTTTCGCATGCATTTAATGGACGAAAACTCGGGTAAGGTCCATAGGAAATGTTTCTAAAATCGAGCGGCTTAGGCTTAAAAACACATGGCCGACCCGTAGGGGCAATAAACATTTTTGACCGAACCATTCCTTTAATAATTTCCATTGGCAGCACTGGCTAGTGCCATAATCTACAAATACCTGCTTAAATTGCAGTCACACTGAGCAAGTGCAATCATGTAACATAACGTCTGAAATCACATCAGACCTTAATATACTGCTTGTCCCACTGGTCAGTAGCTCAAAGGGAGGGCCTAGTACAGAATATATTAAGGCTTTGTTCAGGCTTTATGCAGTGAGTCTGTGGCCTTGATTTCCTAACCTACCAATCTTCTTGATCCTTGGCCATCTTTTCCCGTGCCTTTGCTCCTGCCCTAGACTTCTACTAATACTAGTACACTACTATGTGTGCGTGCATGTGAATGGTGCATGTATGTATGGGTGGTGAGTGCACCTGTCGTGTGATTGAGAATGAAGTGTGTGTGGATGAATGTCTGGGGTGCCTATGTGCAGAATGCAGTGTGATTGAATGTCAGTGTGAGAGATGTTTGGGTGAGTGACTGGTGGGGGAATGGGTATGAATGTGATTGTGTGCATGAATGTTCTTGGTGGGTTCCTGGGTGAACATTGCAGTGTGAGTGAAAGTGAGAGAAAACGTATGGATGAGTGTGTGTGGGAAAGTTCTGGGTAGGTGCCTTTGTAGAATGCAGTGTAAGTGAATGTGAAAGGTGTATTGATGAGTGATAGGTGAGTGAACAAGTATGGATGCGGCCGAATGCTCTGGGTGGGTGGGTGCCCATGCCTATGGTGAAAATGCAGTGCGTGTAACTATGAGAGGAGGTGTATGGGGAGTGGATGGGTATGAATGTAACTGTGAATGTTCAGGGACACTGGGTGCATGTGTGGAGAATGCAGTGTGGGTGGATGTGAGAGAATGTGTATTGGTGAGTAAATGGGTATGAATGTGATTATGTGTTTGTGTGTGTGTGTAAATGTTCTGGGTGGGTGCCTTTGTGTAATGCAGTGTGAGTGACTGTGAAAGGAGTTTGGATGAGTGATAGGTGAGTGAATGGGTAAGAATGTGACTGAATGTTCTGGATGGGTGGGTGCTGTGTGGAGAATGGAGTGTGAGTGACTATGAGAGAAGGTGTATGGGTTAGTGGCAGATGAGTGAATGAGTATGAATGTGAATGTTCTGGGTGAGTGCATGTGTGTAGAATGCAGTGTGAGTGAATGTGAGAGAAAGTGTATGGATGAGTGACTGGTGTGTGGATGGGTATGAATGTGATTGTGTGCGTGAATGTTCTTGATGGATGCTCAGGTGAACATTGCAATGTGAGTGTAAGTGAGAAAAAATGTATGGATGCGTGTGTGTGTGAAATTTCTCGGTGGGTGCCTTTGTAGAATGCAGTGTGAGTGAATGTGAAAGGTTTATTGATGAGTGATAGGTGAGTGAATGGGTATGGATGTGGCTGAATGCTCTGGGTGGGTGGGGGCCCGTGCCCATGTGGAGAATGCAGTGCGAGTAACTATGAGAGAAGGTATATGGGTGAGTGGATGGGTATGAATGTAACTGTGAATGTTCTTGGACAGTGGGTGCATGTGTGAAGAATGCAGTGCAAGCGGATGCGAGAGAAGGTGTATGGGTGAGTAAATGGGTAGGAATGTGATTATGTGTGTGTGTTAATGTCCTGGGAGTGTGCCTCTGTGTAGAATGCAGTTTGAGTGACTGTGAAAGGAGTTTGGATGAGTGATAGTTGAGTGAATGGGTATGAATGTAACTGAATGTTCTGGATGGGTGGTTCTGTGTGGAGAATACAGTGTGAGTGACTATGAGAGAAGGTGTATGGGTTAGTGGCAGATGAGTGAGTATGAATGTGAATGTTCTGGGTGGGTGCATGTGTGTAGAATGCAGTGTGAGTGAATGTGAGAGAAGGTGTATGGGTAAGTGACCGGTGGGGGAATGGGTATGAATGTGATTGTGGATGCATGTTTGGAGAATGCCCTGTGAATGCTTTGTGTGCATGTGAGTGAATTCGAGAGAAAGTGTATGGATGAGTGACTGGTGAGTGGATGGGTATGAATGTGATTGTAGGGCATATTTGGAGAATGAGGTGTGAATGCTATGGGTGCATGTGAGTGAATGTGAGATAAAGTGTATGGCAAAGTGACTGTGGGTGAATGGGTACGAATCTGATTATGGGTGTATGCGAGTCACTGAGGGGACCGAGGAGCATGGGAGCAATGTTGACATTTCCTTAAGTTACATGGCTTATTTTAGTGGCATAACCAACTTGATGCGTGTTATTATGTGGCTAAGCTTGCATTTTGGCGCAGCCAGTCCTGGCTTGACATTTTGTACCTGGCATCTCTGAGAAAGCCAACAAGCATGATATGTTGTTATTACATAATGTGTGTGTGTGTGTGTGTGTGTGTGAATGTTCTGGGTGGGTGCCTTTGTGAAGAATGCAGTGCGAGAGACGCATGTCACCATGGCAAAAATCAGCGCAGAATGCCTAACATTGCAGAGCCTACTGCCAACGCTCCCCATCAGAAAATCCTACAGAACGCTACACATCACTAAATGGACACGGACACAGCTGTAAGCGTACACAATGCATGAGCAACAACACGGCAGAGCACACTGTCTATCATCTTGAAGATGCAACCCACACCATTATTACATGCCACAGGACACATGGAGGGCCTAAAAATGACGTGCATACATCCAGGGACATGTGCATGTGGCCAATGATAATCTGGCGGCATTTGTATCCAACGCAACGTGCCCCAGCCCCCTGACATTGAACTGCAACCACCTGGTGATGATGAAGGGGATGACGAAGAAGTGGCTGCACCTCATTGCGGTGCAGATGCATAGGAGGGACATGCTGTGCATTAGTCAGTGATTGCACAATATTGCTGACACACATGGCTGCAGAGGGTCACATGATAGTTTGACAGAGGGCACTGGGCGTGGGGGTACAGGCACACTATATGAATAAATGACACATGCGCAATGATGAATGTCCACTCATGTCTTGCTTTTGACACAACAGGTGTATTGAATTTAACAATGAAAACGATAACCCTCCACCACCCTCACCCCTCTCCCCTCCCCCAAAACTCTCCCACACACCCTCCCTCCCTTCCGCCTCCCCCACAAATGTCCCATCAAGTCTCTAATGTCTACATCAGGCTGCCCAGACTATTAATTAGCACTTCCTGGACCTGGTGGCTGCATGTCTGGCCGACGCAGGGTGGCAGGGTGCTCGATGACCTGCAGAGCGGGCTGGTCTGGGTAGAGCTCGACGAGGATGGTGTGGCCGCCTGCTCAAATTGAGTTGCCGGACGCCCTGACTCCAAGGCATTGGCTATGCGGCTGAGTACCTGCCACAGGGCGGATACCTCCTCGCACAGGCAGCTAATGTTCTCCGCAAATATCTTGCCCATGGAGGCGGTGTTGTCTGTCATTGTCCTGCTTAGAGAGGCGATATTGTCCCGCCACTCCTGCCTTGCCTGGGCGTTGTCCTCCACGAACTGCTGCACAAGGGCAGTCAGCTGCTCAGCACGCTGCGGCCCTGCGGGTGCACTTGTGGAGGTGGACAGTTCCTGGGTGTCATGCTCGGCCTCACTACTCTCCACTATCGGACTAAAGGCCCCTTCAATTATCTCCAGCCTAGACTGCTTCAGGCTGGTGGCGTGGTCTGACTCAAGGGATGAGATGTGGGGGGATGCCTGTGGACTGGGCGTGCGGGGCAGTTCTGAGGAATTGTCCTCCACGGGCACCCATGCCTCATCCTGTGCCTCCTCCACAGCCTGGGGTGCTGTGGCTGCCACCTCCCCAGCCAAACTTGACTCCTCTGAGTGTGGTGCCTCAGCTGTTTCCTCTGGCTCTGCAATAGGTGTTGGCGCTTCCGCCTTTACGGCTCTTGGCAGCACTGATGCACTGGCAACCTGGGGTGTTTTCACTGGTGGTGCACGGCGGCCCTTGGGTTGGCTCTTCGAGGTGGAAGGCCAGTTGGCCTCATCCTGGGCCTTCTTCCGGGGTGTGGTTTTCGCGGGGGTTGAGTCCTGGGTATCGCTGTCATGGTCAGAGCCTGTGGGGGCAGGGCCATCTTAACAGTTTTGGGGGCCCGGGGCACAGACAGCCTTGGGGCCCCCCCCCACTACCCCGAAACCGAGGTTGCCCCCCAAAACCCATGTCCTACTCCCACCCCCTCCAAACCCATGTCGCACCCGCGACACGACACCCATGCCCCCTCCATATCTCGAGTCTAATTCAACAGATACTCCTCTAAGCTTTAAATGGATTATCTAGTTGTTAATAAAATATAAACATTATACATCTGTGATCTGTTTCCCCAATAGGATGCCATATTAAGGACATTTCACTTTGTTGACTGAAACACAAGTGCCATATAATAACACACACCATCACTCTGCTTCTACCTGTCGCGGCTTGAAACCCTTGTGTATGGCGCCTTATAAATGCCATATCATAGCATATAATATGATCGTCCATTTAAATATAGCTAGTGATTGCCATGTGGCATTGAAACCTCGCGACTGCTACGGTTTGACTCATGATGAGGGACAGTCGGGGTGGCAGGGAAGGGGAGACAAGCCTTGTGGGAGGCGCTCAGTAAGGGGAAGGGTCCAATCTGGAAAGCATGGTGTGCCAATGCAATAAGGGAAGGGTAGGGCCAAAAATCAGACTGCTCGTGCTCTGCTGACCAGGGACATGAGGCCTGCTGGGGAAATCTGGTTAGTTGGTATCAAGGCAACCATCTTCAATGGGACTGCTTTGTCCACGATGCCAAGATTGAGATTTGCAGGAGGCATAAATAGACACAGCAGCAAGAGTGTGGCGAGTGATAGCGGAAAAATCGTAATAGTGCCCTAGGTGAGCATGGACCAATAAAGGTGGATCTCATCATTCACATCTGATCTCTGGTACCTGTATGCAGCAAGGGCTAAGCCTACGGCACATGCAAATGGACAAAGTTCTGTACTATTTTTAGAGAGGACGACATCCCCTTCCTTAGGGAGTAGAAGAGGATGTCCCATTTATGTGAGAATGGGTGGAGCCAAGGAGCCCTACTCTGGGTCACATGCTGGACTGTAATTACTTGCCATCCCATCCATTTCTTTGGAGGTTGAGCCATGCCTCACAGTAGCTTCTCAAAGCCAACCCCTACACTTTCCAGGTTTGCTGCTCAATATCTGCATTCAAGACACAACAAATAATAGGATGTTAAAAAGAGTCTATTCAATGTCCATGATGATTGCTTGTTTAACCAACTGTACATTTAGGATAATCATTCATAACAAGCTGCATGCCCACAACAAAGAATGACTAAACGCACAGCTGGTCTTAAAGTAGGCCAGATTAAAATAAGGTTAAGATGTCCATTGTCAGGTATAAACTGTTCAGTAAATTCTAGCTTTTAAAAACTCACATCACTTTGCATTCTGGTACTTGTAGGATTACACGTTACTGGGAAAAAAGAAAACACTACACAGAGGAATTAAAATGACGAATTAAAACCCAGGACCTGCAAAAACAATCAACTGCAGAGCTCTGAAAGGTCAATGGATGAGTTTAGGTTAGTGGGTAGCAGTTTGAATTCCAATAAACCTAGTAACGTTGACAAATTGTCTTCCTCAGCAGATTACTATTGTGAGTGAATTTAACCCAAGGGACCAGGCCGAAGTAAAGGAAGTTATGATGCTAGATGGGTCACCAGTCATTACCATTTCACATCCTGGCATGGTATCAGCTTCTGAAACAAATCCTGTCTGTGTCTGGGAAGGAATTTGGGGGGTATGAGTCTCCTAGCACCCTCTACATGGCTTTGCCCTTGGGCTAGGTACACCACATGCTAAACAGGTACGACTTCACACACTGGTGCGACATCCTGTTGATGTGGATTCTGAATGCTCATTATTCCACCACTTATTTCTTTGGGACTTGTGCGCATTCATGCAGCCTTCACACCCTCCAAGCGAGAGGAAAAAAATGGGTCCTGCAGGTGAAGGAGAAAGGAGTGCAGGGAGACAGAAGCTCCTGGCACTAGAGGATGCACGTGGCAGTGTGTTAAATAGACACAAGATGCCACAGAATGGCTAATAACACCAGCAAAGCCAAGTGGTCTCACACAGTGGCCCACAATACCACATTTTGACACAGACCAAAAAGAGCCTGCCTAACATTCCACCTTCATCGCTGCAACAGTGCTGAGGACATAGCCATACTGCCCACCTCGATCAGGCACAGGGTGGACTGGCCTATAGGGAACTCTGGAGATGTCCTGGTAGGCCTCTGCACACTGGGCCTCTTTTGTCTGGTAAACTATTTTATTTCCAAATGTTCTCATAGGAGGGCTGGGCTTGCTGAAAATGTGTAATATGGAGCCACTTTGAAAACATTTTCCAGGGTCTCTTGGTTCCCAGTCCACCCCTGACCAGGCATCCCCTGTAATGTCCTCTGGTGGTCCAAAGCAGGGTAAAATAGCCCAGGGCCGGTGTTGCATAATAAATTTGCCCTATGGACAAGTTTGCTCTTCTGCCGTCAAATTCAGTATACTTTATGTGATGTACTATTAGTAGTAGACTTACTGGGGTTATTGTTGGGGAATTAAACCGGAAGTTAGGGTAAGGTGACAATTATTTAAAATGCAATGGTGGAATATGTTGGGTGCATTACCGAACGTTTCTCATACACCTATTTTCACCTTTAACCAATAATAGTGTAATACAAGGTGTCATCGACTCGAGAATGCCAGAGAAACGCCACGAAGAGGAAGAGCCTCGCTAGTAATCTGTACAGCTGTGACAGGCAGCTGGTTTCTTTTCAGAAGTTAGGCGAGGTGTTAGCGAGGTGGCGGGATCGGGCAAATATACGGGGCAAAACGTTTGCCCCAGTGCGATGCCGTATTGCGAAAAAACATACCGTCAATGCATTTTTTTCTGGAGGGCGATGTTTGCCCTAGACCAACTCCTTTGATCAAATGAACATTTGCGTTTGAAAAATATGTTTTTTTGCACGCTGCAATTTGTGACCTACTGCTAAATGTGGCATGGTGGGCAGGATGTTGCCGAAGATGCTGCGCATTTTGACTGCCCTGCATGCGCATTGCGCACGAGGCCCCTTGCCAGTTTAGAGGGACTGAGCACCACGCGAAGGCATTGGTGAGGGTGCCAAACCTACATTGTGTTTTGCTCGAGCCACATCCACCTGAACCTCGCAGAGGCACGCACCGCAGTACAATGTTGGTCTGCACCCACCACGAGGACGCAAAGCTGTGTGTCAGTCACATGCGCGAATGTGTGCCTAGTCGCCAAAAAACAATTGGAGGAATTATCACCGAAAAGGTGACTCTGCCAAGATGGACATGCAAGCCATTTACACACATCACCCGGATCCGACATGATTTGGAAATTAAACCCGGTTTCTCCTATCTTTAATGACAGGTGCACCACAACAATAGTAAAGAAAAGTTAACTATCGGTACATTCCTGAGCACACATTTGCAACGCTGATCAATGATGGACAGACGCACAAATGTATAGATCATTTGCCACAGTGGTTAGCAAGTGGTTGGTGGCAGGTTTTTTGGAGAAACCAGGCATGCATTTGATAAGATACATGTTCCATAACATCACGCAATAGACCAATGACCTTAGGAAAGCCTATGTATCCATTTTAAAAACTTGTGGATTTGAACATTTGACTGAGCAATTTATTAGTGACCAATTGATCATTATTTTTTTAGTCACAAAATGCAAGGAAGTCTGTTGTAAGAATATACTGTTAGTAAGCACAAGTACCACCAAGCAAGTTAGAGTGTTATGCTGAGCCAGTCCAGGTCTTCAGGAAAGCTTCAAATGAGGAATAGACCGAGTACACTGTTTAGAGGAGTAGTGCAAGCGTGCTTCAAGAGAGGGTGGGGGGCAGAGGTCCTTGACTGTCTCATGGGCCGCTTTCTAGGCATGGTACACTATGCTGGGGCTTCTGCTGCTGGCCTTCCACTTAGGCCGTTTGGGTCTGTGTGCTATGGCTATGGCCCACTGTTCCGGGGGTGCAAACCAAGAGGGCCCCTGCCCGCTTCTTGCTGCCCTGACTCAGCATTGAGACACAGCTCCCTGAGTATCACAGCAAATAGCTATGAGAATTCTGCTGAGTCAGTCCCGGAGCTAGGAAAACCCCCAAATTATGAAGGTGCTGTGCGTACTGTTCGAAGGAGTAGCGCAAATGTGCTAGGCAGAAAAAGAGAAATTAAAAAGGACGAGGAAGGATGCTTCTGGTGTGGCTGTAGGACTGATAGTATGTCAGCAAAAGGGTGTCCTGCATATTACAGAGAATACTGGGAGTGTGGCATCGTAATTGCACTTGATCAATGCAAAGCTTTTGAAATAGGGCCCAGGAACTTGATGTTGGACAGGTCAGTTGGTTGTGAGCGGGGTTTGCTGGTGGTGGGTATGCAATCAGACAGCGGTTTGGCCCGTGGCGTCAACTGAACCAATACCGACAACGACGACACCTACCTTAGCTGCTGCCGGGTGCATATGCCGCCGGCACGGGGCTCGGTCCCGGAGTCGGCGGCAGCTTCACAGAGGTGGGGGGGGGCGCGGTCACATGACTGTGGGCCCGGGTCACATAGAGTAAATAGTGGCACTGGCAACTGGTGTCGTCGGACTCCTCGCTCATGGCAGCTCACGTTCAGTGCAGGCACGGGCCTGGGCGTGACCTGCGATGCTACTGGATTGATCTATTCTGCGCAAGTGCGCATGCAGGGAAAGACCCAGGGCACGTGCGTTTGTGCCTGGGCGGTGGCTCGGCTCCCTGCTGCACAAGCGCAGACAGACTGTTATCATGAGCATGAGTAGCAGCCCAGGGACAGGAGGCAGCTATGTTCGAATCGTGTCAGTGACATTTTTTTTATTCAAATCACGACACGAACAAACGTTGCTGCGCTGCCTCCTGGCCTGCCTGCATGATTAATTTGCTGCATCTACGTACCTGCTGTGTGCACAGTGCCGCCCACCCGCCTTTCCAGCACTGCAGGCGGCAGAAAAGAACTTCAGATGTTCGGCCCGGGGCTAGCCTTTGCTTGTAGCCCCGTGATCTTCATCCGGGGCTACAAGCAAATGGCAAATGATCCGGGGCTATAGCCCCTCTAGCCCCCCCCTAGCGACACCCCTGGCCACAAAACATAACACACTGACCTGGTGAAACCGTGAAGAAGCGTGCTCTGGGAAGCTAGCCACACAATTTTAGCCTCGGAAGCTCAGTCAGCACGTGTCGCTGCCTGCTGCTGCTGGCTTGTTCTTCTAATGGTGAGGAGGAGGCTGCAAGCTGCGCAGCAGTGCGCACTCCAGCCCAGTGGGCTGGCACATGCCGTATTCCCTGCGGGGTGGGGGAGGGGAACGCACGGCTCGTGGTCCTGCGTCGTTCTCCTCCCCCTCCCCCACTGTTGTTGTTCAGTCAGAATCAACATTGCCATTGGGAATCGAAACCACGGCTTCACAGGTCACAGAAGTGTCAAGATTCAGGAACAGGGGCCCTGTTCCTGAATCTTGACATTTCTGTGATCTGTGAAGCCGTGGTTTCGATTCTCAATGTTGATTCAGGGGCCGGGGCTGCACTGCCTGCACGCACACGCACATAAGTTTTAAAAAAACACACACAACGTGTTCAGCACCAGGGGCCGGGGCCCCCCTCCAGGACCACCAGGATGGGGGGCCCGGGGCACGTGCCCCGTTTGCCCCCCCATAGAGACGTCCCTGTGTGGGGGTCGAAGAGAGGGATGGCATAAGTGATATTTTGATAGGCATCATACATACATTTGGACAATTGATCATCCACACAATCGAAGTAATAGGCATTTGAGTTGGGATGATCACGTTGTTTGATGCATGGGTGGGTTATGCAGGCATACGTCGGGGTCACTCATGTTGGCCAAGACCTATGGTATGTGACATGCATATTTGTTGGGGCCTGCATGCTGTGTGACTTATGGCATTTACATTTTGTGTGGTATGTGTCAGGTACGGCATTGCCTTGCTGCAGGCATCTGCATGTGTCTGTGATGCGTCCGACAACTTTGCTGGGAGTGTGTGTGTGTTGTGCCATGGCTTGCCTCTTTGGACGGACTTATTGGTTGACTTTCATCAGACTCTGCAGTACAGTGTTTTCTTAGGACACTCACCTCCATCCGCCGATGTTGTGGCGCCACACTCCATGTCACTGACACCTTCTAACCCCTCAATGCCAATCATGCTGGTGCAGATGTCCTCCCATCGGGACAGCTTGATGGGGGAACTGGCTCCTCCGCCTGTTCCCATTGCCTGGCTCCTGTTTGCTGATAGTATGTTCCGTACTATCAGCCGCAAGTGGTCCCAACGATTCCTGCACTCTTTTATGGTGCGTGGGCTGTTCCCGACTGCGCTCGCCTTCTGCGCCACAAGTGCCCAGATCTCTTTTTTTTTCTAATGATGGCCTCCCTCTTTATGCTGTGTGTGAACACGATCTCAGCATGTTCCTGCAGGGTCCCAGCTAGCATCTCCAACTCGTCTTCGTAGAAGTGCTCCTTGCGGGGGCGTGGCTTGGAGCCATGGCAGTCGGACGTGCTCTGTGAGAGCTCCCGTCTGGTGCCACGTCGCCATTGAAAATGCCCGTGTGAACACCAGATTCAATCGATCTACCCAACCGCGACCGGGAGCTGAGTCGCTGCCGCATGCCTGGGCTGCATATCGAAGCCCCACCGATGCGGATCGCATAGATCCACCGACCGCGACGCACCGAGAGGGTTCGGGGGACAAGATGGCGGCCTCCTCCCAAGCCCGGCACTGATCTCGAGGCCTGGAGTTTGGAGGCGGGGCACTCCGGGTGAGGGACTCGGTCTGCGGGAGACAGTGACTTGGCTCCAGCGTCGCCCCGGAGGCTCACTGGCATCCTTCTGGGGCCCTTCTTCACTCTACGAGGGGTCCGGCTCCTGGGGCCCCTCCCCCGCCTCCCCTGCTCCGGAGCCCGGCGGAATCGGCAGTCCTCCACTCCACCCAGCCCTGCACTCCAGCTACTCCGCCGGGGCCGGCGCGCCCGGGACGTGACCGGGGGGCTCCTCGCTCCCCCTCTCCCTCCTTCCGGATAAATCCAGACGGCGGCCCCCACCTGCCCTGTCTTCGGTGGGGGCGACACCTGCAGCCACTAGCAGACCGAGCCGGCCCGCAGGAAGGCCGACCGCGGCGGATCAACTTGGACCCAACCCCCGGGCCTCCAGCTTCGAACCCGGTCAGGGGCCTTAATTTAACAGCCGCCCAGGGGCTGCATCGTGGTCACTCCTCGCCGAACCCCCTCAAGCTACACCCCCCCTGCCCCTGTCACCAGAGGGAGACGCGCCGCAGCCTGATCCTCCCCCTCAACAGCCTTGGGGCTCACGGAGGCCGCATCTTCCAATATAGCTCACGGGGGGGCATCGCTGGAAACAAGGTGATCTTCTCACTTGACGACCCCCCTCCTCACACCGCATCAGAGGCACACCTAAGGCTCTCCCTCCTCCGTTGCGGGGGCCCTTGAACCCCTCAATAACCTTGGCACTCCACCCCCCGTGGCATTGAAACCGCAGCCAGGAGACTCGGCCTGAGGTCCTGGGGTCCCACTGTTCGAAGGACTCCCCACGCGTCCAACCCTGCAGTTGTGCCCGCTCTGGGGCACCCATCAGCTTCCGCTCTGCACCTCCGGGCTCCTGGACTTCCATTCGCCTCATGCTTCTGGCTCACTCCCAGAGGGGGGAGGCAGCCTTCCTAAACCACTGCCACAAGGTAAGGCAGCACCTGCCGCATTTCGCCCTACCTGGATGCTCTGCCGCCTGGCTGGTTGCCCCCCCACCTCTGTCCTAGCTGCAGGGGCTGCTCCAGAGTGCCATGTCCAAATCGGGTAAAGCCGCCAAGCAGACTGGCATTTCTACACTTTTAACCATGCCTACTGGGGGGGAAAAAAGCAAGAAGGGTGAGCACATTGAAGCTGGGGCAGGGAATGGCCTCCCTGATGACCAAGCATCACAGGCGGTCACGAAGGCAGACCTCCAGAACCTTCTATCGGCCCTCACCAGGGAATTCCAGAAGGGCACTGAAGAAGTCAAAACCCAAATTGCCCAGCTGGACAAGAGAGTGGGGGAGGTGGAGGCAAGAACCGAGGAGATTGAGATTACATTATGCGAGCAGAACTTTGAGATCAGAGAGGGGGCGGACAAGATTAGGGCCCTGGAGTACAGATGTGAGGCACTGGAAGCTAGACAAGAGGATGCCGAAAACCGCTCGAGGCGGAACAACATCAGAATCCGGGGAATCCCGTCGGCAGTCTCGGAGAAGGATCTCCCATCCGATGTTTCCGATCTCCTCCGCCACATCATCACCCTTCCAGATGACTCCCCCCTGGAGCTGGACAGAGTACACAGGGCTAGACCCAGGCAGAGACCCAGCGGGGCGACTGATGTCCTGGTCAGGGTCCATTTCTATAAGCTCAAGGAGGAGATTATGCAGGAGGCCAGGGCCATGGGTCAGATCCACTTCCGCGACTCAGAGATAGCCCTTTTTCAAGATTTAGCCGCATCTACCCTAGCCAAACGAAGAGCTCTGAAACCCATGGCTGACTGGCTACGGGAACGCAAGATCACCTATCCCTGGAGCTTCCCTTCGGGCCTCTCCTTCACTTGGGAGGGAAAACCTCAGCAAATCCCATCTCCACGTGAAGCGGGAGCGTTTATGAACCCGGACATGGAGGGGGAGGTCCCAAAGGGCCCGGCCCGCTCCCCCGAGGGGGCTGTGGGGGGGGCTCTCCGCCCCTGGTCCCGGGTGGTTGGTCGACGCAGGATACGCGGCCCTCTGGCAAGGGGGAAAAACACCAATACTCACTGAGAACCCGATCGGCCCAGATCCAAGCTTATCCTCATCAGAGCCATACAGCAGCCGCCTGACCGCCCCCTGGGAGCCTAGACTTTAAACCTAGAGCCTCACAACCACCTAGCCCATCCGGGTCGCTATGGAGTGATCCTCCAACTTAACAAGCCTGTTGGCCGAGGCAGCCGGCGGCACGATCTCTCGATCTGCAAGATCTTCACCACTACAGCATGACACCCCCTGGTCTCCGACACAGATGGCGTCTATGGCCCAGCCGACAGCCCTGTTGGTAGAAGGCTGGACTGGATACCTTTATCTGTTTGTTGTTTTAGGTTTTGTTCTAGTTTATGTTGTTGGTTCTCCTTGGTCAGGGGGAAATGGGCTGGAGCTCGGGCTCGGGCGGGTGGCGAGAGGGAAATGACCGACAATATACAAGCTGACGATGCGCTCTCCTCTCTGCCTGATAGCTCCAAGGCAGCGGCGAACGGGCCAGCCGGATCTGAGGGGTCCCCAGCTCCGCAATCCAAAAGACGCAGGGTAAAGTCTTTATCAAACCCACCCAATAATGTCTCAGCCGGATAGGGAACTTTCGCTCCTGACCTGGAACGTTCAGGGTCTGAATTCCCCCAGGAAAAGGAAGTCCGTGGAGCATAGGCTCACCCAACTGGCACCCGACATCATTTTCTTGCAGGAGACTCATCTCCTCAGGAGCGACGAACGCAGCATAACCTTTCAATGCTACACCAAAAGATTCTTCGCCTCTGCGGATCTCAAGAAGAGAGGGGTTGCCATTCTGCTAAGCCGGGACATACCCTTATCCAATATCACCACCAAGCGGGACCCCGAGGGTCGTTATCTCCTGCTAAAAGGCCTCCTGTTAGAACTTCCCATCACGATCGCTGCTATATACTGCCCAAACACCGGGCAAAGCACATTCCTCCGAAATCTCCTACCAATACTTACCGCCTTCATAGAAGGTCGCGTATTTATAGGGGGCGATTTCAACCTGGCTCCCGACCCAAACCTGGACAAATCGCTCCCTCCATCGAAAGAGGATTTCAGCAAAGCCCTTGCCATGGCGGAATTCCTAAGGGAAACTGACACTATAGATGTGTGGAGACTGGCCAACATGGGAGAAAGGGATTACACTTTCTTCTCCCACGTTCACCTGGGTCACTCACGGATCGATCTGCTTCTAATCTCAAGCATCCTCATACCCTGCGTCGAATCCATCCAAATCGGGCTCAGAGCCCTCTCGGATCATGCTCCAGTCATATTGAACCTGAGGGTATCAGGCCTCCCGGAGCCGCCCCAGAGACAATGGAAACTGCAAGACCACATTCTATCTGACATCGCAATCAGAACAGAAATTGCAGAAGCCCTCAAAAATTATTTCAGGGAAAACACCACCAAAGACTCCTCGCTGGCCACGATATGGGACGCTATGAAACCTGTCATCAGGGGCACGGCGAACGACTGCACAGCTCGACTCAGACGACTTGGCAAGCTGCAACAAGACGCACTTGAAGCGGAGGTGGCAGAAGCGGAAAACATCCTTAAACGAGGCCCGAACAGGAAAGCGAGCCGCATGCTCCAGAGGGCGAAACGCTCCCTAGAAATGCATCTGGCCGACAAAGCGGCCAGGGCTCTAACATACACTAAACAGTTTTACTATGTGCACAGCAACAAAGCAAACCGGCTCCTGGTCCACAAACTAAAAAAGCTACGAACAAGAAACCTCATCCATAGCCTCGCGGATGCGCAAGGGACTCTTCGTTACTCCATCAAAGAGAAAATTGAAATCTTGGCTTCCCATCACAGAACGATCATGTCGGGTGCTCCCACGGCCGAAACAGCACAAGCCAAATATCTGGCAGAAGCACATATTGCCGCCCCATCCCCACAACTTGAGGCCCTGGAGGCCCCCTTCTCGGCAGAAGAAGTTAGTGAAACCATATCTAAATTGAAAAATTCAACCCCTGGCCCAGATGGGCTTACAGCCCAATTCTACAAAAAGTTTTCATATATCCTATCTCCCCACCTGGCTACCTTATTCAACTCATTCCTCTCCTCAGGCACGACCACCCCCTCAATGGAAGAATCAATAACCGTACTCCTGCCAAAGCCTGGAAAGGATCGGAGCCAGTGTGCCTCCTATAGACCTATCACCCTTTTGAACTATGACGCAAAAATCTTCACCAAAACCCTCGCGAACAGGTTGGCCCCCTTGCTTCCATCAATTATCCACCTGGATCAAACGGGATTCATACCGGGCTGCTGCACCCATGATAATATAAGAAGAACCATCAATGTCATTGAATCTGCCAATAGGAGGGGGCAGGCATTGATGGTACTATCATTGGACGCACACAAAGCTTTTGATATGCTTGACTGGGGCTACATCCGAAACTCACTCACACACTTGGGCTTCGGCCCAAACTTCATAAAATGAACATTAGCAAATTACCAACATCCCTCCACCAGCCTCAGAATGAATGGAGCTAAGTCCGAACCGATCAAAATCTCAAGAGGCACTAGACAGCGGTGCCCTCTGTCCCCCCTGGTATTCGCCCTCTCCATGGAGCCATTCGCGATCAGGGTTCGCCACAATGCAGGGATCCAAGGTCTGGCAATCAAGTCCCAAACATATAAAGCCGCCCTGTACGCCGACGATGTCCTCCTCACCTTAACCAAGCCAGAGGAATCCATGAAAGCCCTATGGAAGGAACTGCTAGATTTCGGGGAAGCCTCGGGTTTTAAGGTTAACCTTACCAAGTCCACAGCATTAAGCATCAACCTTCCTAGCCAGCTACTATCGGACCTGGAGAAGGAATATCAGATCCCCTGGGCCAGAAAGAACCTCCCGTATCTGGGGGTCCAGCTTCCCGTCGCTTTAAGCAGACTATACAGAGCCAACTTCCCGGCACTCCTGAAAGAACTCAAAGCCGATCTCACACGCTGGCAAAAACAGGAGATTTCCTGGTTTGGAAGAATCACGGCCTTGAAGATGAACCTCATCCCTAGACTCCTGTACCAGTGTGCTGCCATACCCACCACAATCCCGAAGCAAGAGATCCAGAAGTTACAAAAGAGCATCATGAGCTATATCTGGGAGGGGAAACAGCCGCGCATCCCGCGAAAGATCATGCTCCGGGGTCGGGAGACGGGAGGTCTGGGAGCACCCGATGTTGCAAGATATGTTCTGGCCGCTCAGCTCTCGTCGGCGTTCGCTTGGCTCCCCGCCGCCTCCAAGCCCCGCTGGCTGGAGCTGGAGGAGGCCTGGAGTCCAAGCCCAATAACCTCACTGCCACACCTGAAGGAACCCAGCGCAAACAAGTGCACGGGTCCTCTGTCGGCAACTGAAAACACAGTAAGGAGCTGGAAGAAAGCGGCGCGACTATGGAACCTCCGCGGCACGACGGGCCCTCTCACCCCGGTTTGGGGAAACCCAGAATTCACCCCGGGCTGTAACCCCAGGAACTTCAGGAGATGGAAAGATGGAGGACTGGAGAGGATACAAGATTTTTATGAGGAAGGAAACCCCCTAGACTTCGAGGCCTGCAAGGCAAAGTTCGACGTGCCGGAGAGCGAAAGAGTCAGATACACCCAGCTCCGCCACTGGCTCTCGAGCAGGAAGATGAAGCGTCACAGAAGCAGGGCCCTTACAGCCCTGGAACTCACCCTCACAGGCTCCCCGCCAAAGGGCAGAATCCCCACCCTCTACAAGCTCTTGGACAGAACAGACCCATCCCGCAAAGAACCATATATGCTGAAGTGGGAAAATGACATCGGGAGGCCTATAGATTTGGAGGAGTGGAACCATATCTGGACAAGAGCAAACAGAAGCTCGAAGTGTGTTTCCAACAAGGAAGGGGCATTCAAGGTATGCTTCAGGTGGTATCGGACCCCAGAGACACTCAATAAATGCAACCCCACGATTCCCCCGGCTTGATGGAGAGGATGCCCAGACAAAGGCACACTCTTCCATCTGTTTTGGTCATGTCCCAAGGCTATTCAATTCTGGAAATCAGTGCTGGATCACATCAAGAAAATCACAGGACTCACCATCCCTTGGGACCCGGGCATCGCTCTATTGGGATCAAGCGGGGAGGGCCAATTCCTCCTCTCCGGGCACAGAGCAGAGCTATGCTCCCAACTGTTGACGGCCGCAAAAATCTCCATAGCTAGGCTGTGGAAAAATCCAGAGGGCCCAGCAGTACAAATGTGGTGGACGAAATGCTGGGACATAATTGCAGCAGAAAAAATAACTGCCCTCCTGTTCGGAAATAGAGACAAATTCTCCCAAACATGGGCTCCCTTTTTGGACTACACCCAGAAATTCCCAGGGTTGGCACGACAACCCCCCTCCCTACGATGGATGGACAAAACTGAATAAATACAGAGGGGACAACGCAGAAGCAGAGGTACAGATTGGCCTAAAGTCCCGCCGGCTATTAAACCCAGGAATAACGCATCAAGGCCCGGACAATCTGACGCTCACCGCCACCCACGTATGACCCAGTGCCTAAAGAACATACAAGGATCCCTTCTCGCCCACTTGTAACCTATCACCGCCCACTAGGCCTAGACTAACCGCTTGCCTTTCCCCTTGAACTGTCCCCTGACCTGTTATTATTGTTGTTTTGTTATGAAGGACATTGTCCTTGTTGTTTTACTACTTGTACCTCGAAGCTCAACGTCGCTGCTCGCAGCGCTCTTTATGTACTCGCAACCACTCGATGCAATGTATGTACAAAAACCAATAAATACATATTTTGAAAAAAGAAAAAAAAAAGAAGTGCTCCTTGCGCTGGCGGGCGGCGCCCTTCTTGACGGCCTTGGGCATTGTGGTGTGTTAGAGGAAGAGTTTCCAACAAACAGCAGAGTCCCACAGGTCCTGGGTGCTGAGGATGGCAATGGATTGTGTTTTTAAAGATGGCCGCTGTGCTCCTTCCGTCACCGCTAATGCCGCTTTGATTCATGCCGGTAGTGCAATCTGCGCTATGCATAATGCCGCTAAGGGCATTTTCCGTGCCTTTAACGGCATGGCGGTAATTACCTTACCGGCATGGTGCAAAGAAGTCGTAATAGCCCTCTATAAGCAGGCTATTGGCTACACGGACGCTATTTGCGCCATGCCGGTAAGGACCGTTACTTACCTCCAACCTCGGAATGTCCCCCAATGTCTCAACAGATTTGTATGATTTAGAATACATGTTGTCTTCCTTGACAGAATTGAAAGATTGCAAAGCATTGTTTCACATTAATATTTGTATCACACAAAGCAGTGCGAATTTACTATATGAAAATTTGTAAACCAATGTGTTTACTTTATATATTTTCTAGTGAATTTCATTATTAAACATTGTGTTTAAACTTTAGTGACTGTACATACTTTAGCATTTCTTTTACTAAAAAAGTGTGCACAGAGCCATAGTTCCGCTGATGGAGTGGAGCCTTTCCTTCATTCATTATATATCTTGATCTTGTGGCTCAAGATCAGCATCTGTTGCACCTAAAAAATGTTTTAACAAATCATCAAGCCCTCAACAATTCATTTGAAAATATTGGTTAAATCCAAGTGCCCCTCCACACACTCATTTGTTGCATTTTCGTGCAACCAGTCCGAGCTTGACATTTTGTATCTGGCATCTATGAGAAAGCAAGCAAGCATGATATGTGTTATTACATGACTAGACTGCCCTTTTGGTGCTGACAGCCCAGCTATTGCTTACTGTGGCATTACATTTGTTTACTGAGCATCTATGAAAAAGCAAGCATAAGCATAGTTGTATGACCAGACTGGCCTACATTGGGCCCAGTGTGGACATGTTTTCTTATTGTGGCATGGCATTTTTAATGGTAATGCCAAAATGAGTATATTCTTAGGAGGAGACACTGGCATATATTGGTGAAGCCAGCATGGAACTGTATCAGCACAGGGAGCATGAACATATTTTTCATACTGGCATATATCAGTGGTTGAAGTGTGCGAAAAAAAAAGTAGTGGAACTATGTTCGCTGCTGGTCTGCCCCCGCTACCCACAAACCCCATTGCCATGCCCCCTCCCACGCGCAATACAAACCCCCAAACAAACGCGCCGGCTGTTTAAGGTTCAGTGCAGTGCTCTGAAGTCCAAGTTTCAACTTCTTCCTGCACTTTTATTTTAAAACATACCCATTCCGGAGGGGTTTCTTTTTAAAATAAAAGTATAGGAACGGTAAAACTTAATTAAAAAAAGTAAAGGAGCACCCCTCCCGCCCACTTTGACCACTGGCATATATTGTGGGGAAAGGTATGAAAATGCATTGGGAAATGTTACTGTACACTGTTGGTGACTTGCATCTATTGGATTTTTTCATGAGTTAGCCAACAAAAACAATTGCAAACTGTCTGGATTTTTACCCAATTTTCCACAAAAGTTTTCTGTATAATGCACAATTCTTACCCATTATTCAAAGTTCTTTCCCAGGGGGAGAGCCCCCCCGAACCTCCTTTCATTGATTCGGGCTCTCTCAATACACTTGGTCGCTCTTGCATACTTGTGACAAATATTTACACCCCTCAATAAAGAATTCCACCAGTCGCCACTGGTGGCTAGTACATGTGGCTGCCAGAGGGCAGTCACTGTCCCCCTGTTTTTACCCTTGTTTGAAAGATTTAAAAACATACATCTTTCACCTAGTGCACTGTGCCCAGTCCCTTACACCAGCATGATCATCATGGACATTGCACACAATTCTTTTCCAGACCGGACCGGTGTGTGGCGCTTCCTGTGCTTTGTTGAAGAGCTTCGGGGTGGAGGGCCACCAGCATGGCTCACAGGGGGGCCCCCAAATTTCGTATAATGCCACTGAACAGGGTTCTCATACAAATCAATGTTGCGGTCCGGAGATCTGTATGCGAGTAAGAAGCTGTGAGTAAGTGTTGGGGGAATGTGAAATTCTGCTTGGAGGGATCAGCTCTCTGAGGGGCAGGCATGTTCATTGGAGTGTGAAACAGAGAGGTGGGAATAGTATTGGATGGCAACACTGGTTGGCCTGCTCAGTCTGTTGTATACGGTAAGGGTGTAGGCCAGAGGGAAGGCCTCATGTGCAATTTGCAGTAATCACAGGGAGAACCGAGTTCCTCTGATGACAGGTATATCAGGGCCTTCTGTGGAAATTCAGTCATACATTTCTTTGAGCCTTTTAGTGACAGACACATTGATTAGGATGCATGTCTGTCATAACCTAAGATGGGCGTTTGCTGTGTGGAGAGAAGGTTAATGGGTGTGACTAGGGGGATGGTGGTGGTGGCCCACAAGTATGGGGTGCAAAACTGGTGTGGTTGAGAGGGCTGGAGCAGATTGGGCAGAGATCCCCTCATGAGAGACCTCTGAGCAATGGCAGTGTGTGGTGGAGGAGGGCATGACGGGAAAGGGTGGTGTTGAGTACGGCAGTTGTCAGGAGGTGAGGTGTTTATTCTTCATCAGGAGATGGGCTGCCACAAAAGACCACGCTGAAGTGTGACTTCACAGATACTTTGACCTAAGTGGTGTAGTAATAGAATTGTACGGTCTGACAGGGTATTTAGGAGATGTGCCGCCAGGGCTGTCTCTCTGTATCTAAAGCATAACTGTTTTAACCCTTGCTAGCCCAGCCATCCTGCACGTGGTTGTTGAGAGTTTGCCTGCAGCTACACCTATCTGTATGATGTCCTATCGGTTTCAAATGGTGGCTTGCTCTGACTGTTGGCAAAGTAGATCCCTGTGTCTTCTAGTCTATCCCTCACCAAGCCCCCTTAATATTCATGGGAGTTAGGGATGGTGCCTTCCTTCACCTGGTGTCACTCTCATGTTACTCACACATGGTTTCAACTTTATAATAATTGGATATTTATAACACGCTTAATACCCAGAGGTTTCTAAAGAGCAGACCTGGGGATCGAGCCTCTGTTGCTCTGCGTCTTCTTGCTTCCAAGACAAGCGCGTTGCCCCTGAGCTATCCTCCCATGACCCTTCAGTTCACTGTTCTTCACATATTCTCATCTCACTTGTCGAATGTCACTCACGTCTCCAACTACATCTTTACTCTTCAACACTTTGATCTTGCTTCTCCTCACCATTCTCTGGTCCTCCCATTGGTCTCACCTCCAGATACCCTCTACGTCTCTCTCCCTTGTTTACTCCTATTAACTGCTTCCTCCTCAGATACCTCCTTGCTACCGCTCCTCCTCCACTGCCTCTACACCTTCTCACTACTACTGCCTCTCTTCCACTGACACTATTTCTCACTGACAGACTCTCCTGCTAGTTCAAAACAGTGACACTTATTACAATCCGCTACTACTGACTACCAACATCTACACTTCCCTCAACTACTATCACCACCACTGTCAACACTGCCATTCCACTACTACTACTTGTGTTTGCTCCTTGGGCTCACGCCTCTCTCACTCACACACACACTCCACAAACCACATCCTTCCAATAGCCACTGCCCTCCTTTTGCTGCTGGCTCCTGTGGTCTTTCAGACGTTCCACTCAAACTGTGCTCCTCATACGAATGACCCACACTGGACCACTCAAACACAGTCACTTGAATGTCCCACACCCTCACAGCATTGGCCACTTACCTTGTCCAATTGCTGCACATCATTGATGTGTTGTGACAGTGGCGGTCAATGCTTGCAAAATGAGTGGGTAATGGGAGTGAAGACTTGAAGGAGTAAGGGTTTCTCAGGTGCAGACAGTGCGTCTAGGATACATCATGTTGTGAATGGAGGGTGTGCTAAAGGCAGGGAGAGGAATAGTATGTGTCTGTCAATTAGTGAAGTGTACTCGTTACACTGTTTTGGTGTTGGAAGTGGATATGTATTTTCTGTTGGATGTTCCAGAGGCAAGCTGAGACTGTACTGTGCTGTACCATTGAGTAGGTGGATGACACAAATGATCCTCTGTTAACATTCACACATGTGTGAGATAATCGGTCATTGTGGGACATAGTTGAAGGCTCATACACACATTCTTTTGACACGTACACTATTGAGTGCACTAGAAAGGGGTGTGTGCATGCCATATCATCACATAAGTTGCAGTACCCCCTATGGCCTTTATGCCTATACACTACCACAGCACTATGATACTATGATGTTGTGTTTCTGCACATGTCTACAGGACATCCAACATGCTAGAGTACTCATGTATGCCCCTTCCATGAGCAAAGTTGGCCGTGGCAACAATTGTGGCCATGAATTGGTGTCTGCTCATTCTATGCCACACCATGCAGGCAATTGATAGTGATGTCATAATTTATTACGGGCTTTCATGTCTGTGTGTTAAGGACGATTCGTTCAAGTTGTGATGTGTTGCGGCCATGGCTTTGATGTCAGTTACACGTGCTGACATGTGCAGTTCACATCACTCTGCCTGCACAATTGTCTTGTGCCATGTCATCTTTCCAATATGTATGTGTAAGGAGCCCTTTTCATGGTCATGTGGTCACAGGTGAGGATTGCATGTGCATATGCGTAGGCCTCATCATTGGAAGTTGACTTTGCAATGGACTTCTTGCATAGACGTGACACAGATGCGGCATTGTTTTGTGAGTGTGTGTGTGTGCTGTGGCATTTGTATATTTGACGACAGCATACTTTTTTGCCAATCTTTGAAACTTCACGTGTGTACACACATATGTCTAGCATCCTCTCCTCTCTCGCTTTTCATCCAGTATCCGCTGCAACTGAGGAGGGAAGTACTGAGGAGAAGGAGCTAATTTCAAGGTCAAGGGCCTCCACACGGCTACGCAGACCCTGACCATGCCTACCATTATACACCACCATTATACACCTCCTCTGAGGGACATGCGGCTGGGGCAGGCAGTTCAGCCGACGGCACTGCTGTTGAAGAGCAGGACGTTGGCAATGATATGGAGGGTGAGACCTCAACAGCAGAGGGACAGGGTCATTGCACCATCCCCACAGTGGAGCCACTCAGTGTGGGGGTCCCATCTGAGGTGTCAGGGTTAGATGCAGTGGAGGAGGAGGATGCCATTGTGGGCCTGTCCATGGTGTCAGGTGTGGGTTCACAGTTGGATTTGCAGACTGAAAACCTATGCCTGGAACAGGAGGATAAGCAGGACATGGTGAAGGAGTCCGCTCTTCTTACTGTCCCAGACCCATCTGTTGCAGAACTACACACCTTCTGTGATGCCTCCACGCAGACGAGACACACAGTGATGGGCCATGAGGCCATCCGCAATGCACTGTCAACTATGCTGCTGTCAGGACGTAGGCAGCAAGAGGCTGCCCTTGAGGCACTTACATCCCCCGTAGGAAGCTCATGAGCCAACGGGCAGATGTGCCACCTATTGTCACAACTGGCAACTACACTGTTGAACGGAGGCCTCATTTTAAAGGCAGCCTCCTCTGCATCTGTGCACCAGGTTTCTACAAGTGTGGGCCCCGTGTTACCCACCATCTCGGGCTCCTCTGCCCGTGTCCCCCCTTCAGCATGTCTGGCGATTCCTTCGCCCTCAGTGAAGGTGTAAGTGCCCACAGAGCCAGTTCAGGTGGTCCCAGAGTCTGCCATGGTGCTAACAGAGGAACTAGCTGCAGAGGACAACATGGCACTGGAGGCGAATGGTGGTGCAGTACTCCCCTCCAGGAGTCGATCATCTTACCAGAGGGAGCACCAGCGCCAGAACTGGGCTGCCAAGCAGAGGTAGCCGTTGCACCAGAGGAGGCAGGCCCACTGGAGGCTGATGGTCAGGAGTAGGAAGAGGGCATACAACATCAGGCATGATAGGCAGGTGGCCAGGGTGAGGATCCAGGAAGCCACCTCACACCAGCTACAGCTACCTGTTTTGACAACCGTGAAAGGTTCTCCCTTTCAAAGGACAAATACTGCGTCTCACCCCACAGGATCTCACCACCCTGTACCCAGTGCCATCTTAAGCAATTTTGGGGCCCTGGGCAAGGATATCTTTGGGGCCCCCCTCCACCAAACCAAGGTAATTATGGGATCACGAAAACTGCTTGCGCCCACCACCCGTGGCGCTCACATCCTATAGGTTGACATGCTGTCTCACAACATAATAAGCACGTTTACTCCCTTTAAGTCCCCTTGCCCTCTTCATTCTTGCTCTAATCAGAATGATATACAAGTAGCATTTGAAGGCCAACATAAGCAGTCTGCAAAGGGGTTACTGTTCTAGTATAGATACAGGATACTTTTGATCAATAACATCCAGGAAGGTAGATGTAGTATTAAAGCAGGACCGTATGTAAAAGGTCCATGTAACCCATAATAGTCAGAGAACTAACATTAGCTGCCTCACAGAATGCAAAAGTGCTCATGCATGGATAGAGACCACCAATTTCAAGGAAGGAGAACGCCACACATACCGTAGCATGGATAGCGGAGGCAGATTAGAAGCTACCAGGAAGGTGTCTTTATCCAGAAAGAATGAGATTAGAGGTGGGATATGGTTTTCAAATAGTATTGCCATTAGATATCAAAGGAACAAATGCCTGCGATGTGCAATATAAATATCCTCACTATTAACACAATGAAACCATGAATAAAGCTTTTATGAAGATTATTATACCCTGAGAAGGAAATCACTCAGAAGGGCTGACAATTTTGAAATGTTTAGGGACTGGCAATATTGAGAGGTTAGGCAATACAAGATTAAATGAGAGGCCCAGGATCACACATTGTTTAAGGGGTAAAGGGGTGAAGCTGGGATTTGTGCCAACTCTGTAATTTCTGCATTTGAACACTTTCTTTTCCAGTTCTTACCATGAACTAAAACAGTATCATTTTATTAAAAAAACAGACTTGGAGAGTACACAAATCACGGTACCAAACATGATCATTTTTAAACAAAATATTATAGAAGGGTGTTGTGCAAAATGGGAATGATTCTAGCTTCATTCTCTCCATCATCAAGGGAAGTATATAAGAACCAGCATACCAATCGATGTGATTTAACACATTTAATCTGGGTGTGTCTTTTGTATTTTAAAGCTTTAAATACGTCCAAAACAATGGCTTGTGACATTTCCATTTATAAACGTGCAAACCGTTTTTTGTGTCAAACAAGCAGACCTTAACATATGCTTGCCTGAGGCCTGTAACATATTGTCCACTCTCTTCTGTCTACCAACCCTCCACCCAAATAGCCTACATAAGAAGAAAGATCAAGTAATGGGCTAAACGATACCAGCACCATGCAAGAAGGCAAACCTCAAAAACACAGCACAGTAATGTAAGATATTTTATATGATTTGACCAGGATCACTGTATCATCTGCTGGCAAATCCAGGATACAAACATGAACGCTGTTGTTCCATAGTCTTGAATTTGGATACTTATTCACTCGTTGGACTAAGAGTTTATGCCATTGTTGGAGGCGATTGCCTAGGTTTTACAACACTCCATCTGAACAAACCAATTTCTAGACCTTCACCGTATGCATGATATGTTAGTTTTCATAGCAACCCCTATCTGGTACAGGTACACTGCTGATAATAGCAGATGTTCTGCAAAACCAATTACATATGCAGGCAGGTTTATAAACTTGAGACATAGGAAAGGCTCAGCCAGCCTTGCTGGAATGTGATATTCTAATTTTGCATATGAACACATATATCTGCAATGGGTGCTTCACACATTGAGCTAACTTCTGAACCATTGTGGAACTCAATTTATCAATACGCATTTCACCATTGCCTATTGCACATGATCAATATAATTCCCACAGGAAGGAAAGAATGCTACAGAGTTGTAGCATAGGGAATGCACAAACTATCCATACCACAATGAACACAGCAAGCAATACATGATGAATTGTTTGAGGCAGAATGCGCTTTCCAAAACAGAAAAGCAATGGGTTTAGAGCCTCAGCAGCACCCCATAAAATATCCTGACTTGTGCTATTTAAGACTGGTGAACAATGAAATCTTACTTCTTCAGATCAGCTAGTGTTGTGGGGCCCCCTCCAAGGTGGGGGCCCTGGGCAAGTGCCCGTTTTGCCCTCCCATAAAAATGTCCCTGCCTGTACCTTGTCTCCTCCAAGGTGATCCTCCCGCAGTACACCGCCCCCAAGGCCAGGATCAGGAAAGGTCTGCCTTTCCGTGGCCACCTGGGAGGAGACTTTAGTCAGGGGTGCCGTGAAGGATCCGTAGGATTCTTCACAGTACATAGCGAACCTCTATGTGGGCAAAGAGCAGGTAGACATTTCTATAGTTGCATGGGAGTTGGGCAAGTGTTCCTTAAAACTGGCAACTGCATCTTATTGGTTTCTCAGTAAGATAGCTAAGAGATGTGTGTGCCCATTGTAAGTAACCCGCAGCTCTTTGAACTTCCAAAATCGATCAAATGAGTTCTACTAGGATTCTTGAAAAATTCAGCTTTTGTTTACACAACTTTTTAAAAGAAACTCCGTACCCTACAAGATAATCATAAAATGATGTGATATTTATCCTGTAGTGGCAAATTAACGCAGACTCAATAATCCACTCTTCGGGTAGGTTGGTAAGCATCTTTAATAGCAATCAGCAAAGCAAAGCAGCATACATACAATCCACAGGACAGAACACAAAACCGACCAGACTGTATATGGCACAGCAGCAACCCATCCTTCCTGGGTCTGCATGGCTTTTATACTGTCAACTTACACAGGTCTTCTATGGACCGGGGTGGTACGTACTACGTTTCAAGTGGTTTCAACGTGTAATACATGCTTCTCATAGCAGGGCATACCAACAATCAGTGAGCTTCTCACACTTTGGAGAGTAAACCTTGCAACATTCAGCAGACCGTTTCAGATACATTTCTAGCAAGTCAGCATTTCTACTATGACTACAGTTCTCACAAGTTTCAGGCAGTGCTTGGCCTACCTAATGATGTCAATTCTGCACGCTAATTCTGCCTCACTAGCCGGGGCGGTGCTATAAAAGATACTTGTCTGGGCCACACAGGAAATATGTATGAAGTGAGCAGACTATGAGGCGAGATGCTCCTAGCAGCATATCTGGGATACATTTCGGTTAGGACATATGCACAACAACATAGGACAAGGCAGTTCGATGCAGTAGGCTCAATTTAACATGCCAGCCGGAGAGCTGAGCTCTCACAAGAAAGAAGCTGAGGAGTACATAAACGGTTGGCCCGCTTTTGCAACCACAGGCCTCATTACAAGTACAGCAGTGGGGTGAAAAAGGGGGTTAATGCGTCAATAATTCTGTTGCAGCCACATTACTGCCGTATAACCACGCTGCTGTATTATGAGTTTGGCTGTACTGTGGAAGGTTTACCTCCACCAAAAAGCTGGGGGTAATTCTGCCACTTTAGCGCCAAAAATTGGCAAAAATCAGTGGAATTACTGCAGAAGAATTACCATCGGTGCTAATTCTGCTGAAATCACAATGGAGTCCTATGGACTCCAGAAATGGGAATTACACTGCCCTAGCACCAATTGTTCATGGTAAGCGGTTCTGTAATGTTTTTTTGGAGTGTTAGAATCACAATTCCCAGCATGTATCACAATTCCCAGCATGCAGTACATTGATTCTCTTAGTTATCTGTGTCACTTGCAAATTTTCTTTTGGAGTGTTTACCACAAAGTTCTCAACACGCAATACTTTGTTGAATCTCTTGGTTTGTTGGTACCTCTTCCACTTTGCTTTTGGGGTGTTAGTATCACAGCTTCCAACATTCAGTTCTTTTTTGGTTCGGTCTGTTTGTCATCACTACCTGCGCTTGGCTTTTGGAGTGTTTCAGTTTACCTTTTAGTTCAGTTTCTCTTTGACTATCAGCACCACTTGCATTCAACTTGTGTTGTGTTGGAACCCACATTCTGAACATACAATGCATTTGTGGTTCTCTGTTCTTGTTAGCAGCACCTGCACAGCTTTTGCGGTGTTAGAACCACAACTTTCAAAGACTGCAGGGTGACGGTGGGCACCACGTTGTTTGTTAAACTCATTAATTTCAAAACTCAAAATCTATTGTATTTCGAATTTCTATGCTAGCTTTGGCCTGGAGCAACCAGTCAAAAAAGGTCCTATGGCATCAGTGCCCAAATATTGCACAAAAGGAATAAATAAGGTGACTCCACCCTATTATAGCTGGTGCTCTCAGTTGGCCCCCGGCAGGGCTGGACAAGTATGTGGTCTGTTACTTCTATGACGCAAAGACAATTTACTTGCAAAAACGTTTCGGAAGGAAATGAACCGCAAATTGCATGCTATCACACTTGGAAGATACCAAAAAAGCCAAAAGATCCTGAGGGGTCTACGCATCCAACTACGCCCTACCTTGTGCAAGGAGGGTAAAGAGTTTGTGAAAAGATGGGAGGCAATACTCAATAAATGTTCCATAGACCTTATTCTTCTCACAATACAAGAACTGGCGAACAATTTAAAAGATCTGGGACAAGAGATTCAAGAAATAGAAAAGGAATTAGTGGCAACTCTAAACAGGGAAGAAGTAGATGCCATTTTGGAAGACATTAACAACAAACTGTCTGGATACAGGACAGAATTGGAGACAAAGAAAATCCGGAAATTTAAACGAGATACATATGATTATTAGAAAGGCGAAGTGTACAGTTGGATGGATAAGTATGGCCCTCCCGAAAAAGAACTACACCAGTGAAACATGAAGCTCAGGAACAGACACAGATAGAGAGACTACCAATTAAGAGGAAGAACCTACCCCAGGTACCTCGAGAGCAACGGGTACGACAGAAACACCCAATAGAGGCAGAGTTCTTTTTCAGAGAAAGGAAGAAGAGAACAAGAAAGGGGAAAAGAAAAACAAAAGGAAAAACCAAACACGAGGCTACAGCAGAAGAAAACATAGTAATCAACTTGTCATCAAGAACCTTAACACCCAAAGAAACACAAACTTTGCAAAAAGGTCTCAGTTTCATCCCCACTTAGGATAGTACTTTATTTGATTCCAAGATTGAACTGTATAAACTCATTCGGAAGATGAAACTTAAGGTGTTTTTCAGTGTACTTGAACAAGAGCATCCTCGAAACATAGAAACTTTAGATCTTAAGGAATTCAGGGGGAAGAGCCATTTCATCCCACCAATTACGGTACCATCAGTGGACATTTTTCAGAAACAAGTGACAAGAGACCTTGAGAAAATCAGATTTAAACACCCGAAAAACCAAAACATGAAACCACACAAGCTTAAACTGATCAAGAATTTATATGGGGATGAATCCATAACCTTAAGGTCTGCCTATAAAGGAGGGGTCTTGTGCTCCTCAACACCAGCGATTATGAACAGGAATGCGTTAGACAACTCAGTGATACTAACACCTATGCTCTACCAACCAAGGAAATCAAATGCAACCTAGAGAAACTTTTAGAGAGAGCAGAAGAACTGAAGTGGATCAATCACAACACTAAGGAATTCTTGGCCAACTTACACCCACGGATACCGCACTTTTACACTCTTCCTAAAGTGCATAAGGACCTGCAGAAACCATCAGAAAGGCCGATTGTAGCAGGAATAAATAGCATTTTGGAACCACTAGGAAAATATATTGATTATTTCTTGCAACCTCTTATCCAAAAAAACAGCACCTACATCAAAGACTCTACACATTTCTTACAATATTTGAAAGCTCTACCATTTGATACCAACAACATCTGTTTCACCATAGACGTCAAAAGTCTCTACACTTCAATTCCTCATGATTTGGGCAGAGAGGCAGTAGAATGGATACTTTTACGAGAAGGAGATATACCAGCACAGAAGGAATTCGTTATGGCACTCTTGGAATTCATTGGCAACAGCTCATATTTCCGATACAAAGATGCATACTACCTACAAGTTGCAGGCACAGCGATGGGGGCCACAATGGCCCCTCCCATATGCGAATGCTTTCATGCATAAATTCGAGACTGAACATGTGCTCCTTAATAATTTGTGGCACCAAGATCTAGCCATCTGGATTAGATACATCAATGATCTTTTTGAGGTATGGAAGAACACAGAATCCAAACTTCTCAAATTCTTTAATTTCCTAAACAACATAGACCCGAGGATTCAGTTCACGCATGAATATTCACGTAAGACCATACATTTCTTGGACCTTGAAATCAATATCACAGATACCGAATATCAGACAACAATATTTTGCAAGAGTACTGATCGCAACAACCTACTACAAAGACTCAGCTTTCACCAACCGAGTCTGATCAAGAACTTGCCTTACAGCCAGATGCTACGAGTCAAAAGAATAGTTAGTAACCCAACAGACTACCAAGCTGCGGTTAAAGAGATGGGCAAAACGTTTTTTGATCGAGGTTATTCACAAGAAGAAGTGGTGGCAACCGAATCACGTGCAGCCACACAGAGCAGAGAAGACCTGTTGAAGCCCAGAATGAAGAAAGATACTACACCACCTTTGGGTTCTGTATCCAAGCACTCAAGACAAAGTAATCGCATTAAAGCAATAATTAAAAAGAATTGGAATACAGTGACATGCGACCAGAGAGTTGACCACCTATTCACAGAGATCCCCACCTTTGCCTACCAACGCAGTCAAAACCTCAAATATAAATTGGTTAACACCAAACCTTCACAGAAAAGGAAAATCACTGAACGCATTGGGACATTCCCTTGTTTGAATTGTAGTAACTGCAGTTACATTATGAAAGGTGAATCAGTGAACCATCCATACACTGGAGAAAAAATCAGATTAAGGAGCTATGCTACTTGCGACACACATAGCATCATTTATGCGATCAAGTGCCTGTGCGGCCTCTTCTATGTAGGCCAAACACAACGTACAGCAAAGTTGAGGTGGAACGAACACAGATCCTGTATAAGGAACCAGACTGCCAACTCAGCAGTAGCCCGACATTGGCAAGAAAAACAACATAATCTGGCGCAAATCAAATGTGTGATTTTAGAAATAGTCCACAGAAAAGATAAACACGAAAACTTACAGAAAAGACTAGATCAACGTGAAACATTCTGGATTGATAGACTTAGCTCTTTGGCACCTAAAGGGATTAATGAAGAGATTAACTACATGTGCTTTCTCTAAGTGGGATATAACACCCAATGCTTCACAGGAACAAAACATGATATTGAGTGTCCATTTCACATACTTCCAGCTGACAGAGTTCTAATTTGACTAATTATGAGTATTCAATTTCATTTGATCTGTATTTTGTTCCAGTATTCACTAGATTCCGACTTTTTTTCCTTTTACATGTATCATATATTCGAGTTGGAGTGTTAGACTTTCACTACAAATGTAAAAATATGCGCAACTATTGCATCACACACGGTTTTGTGTTTGACAGGAATTGGCAATAATATGTAAATGTTGCAGTAGGTTTGATTACGAGACATATTTCTCGTTCTGCGACCTTCATTATAAGTGTAAATATATGCACAGCTATTACATCATTTACGGCCTTCAGCTTGAAAGATATCAGCAAGAAGAAGCAAATGTCGCAGGGGGATTAATTACAAGACACGTTCCTCGTTTCTCACTCCTCCTGCACCTCTACTGCACACAGAATCCACAGTGAGCCCATTGCTTTGTTTTTCTTACTAGATCCACATAGCATTCGTGGCTATCTTGGAGACAACCCTGCCCCTCCGTGTTCGCACGGAGAAGTGGGGCCCGAGGCATACGTGCAGCAGCCTTCCCGCTGCAGCGCGTCACCCCGCCCACGTCTCCATGGTTACGAATAAATGCTCCTGGAGTCACATGCACTCGCGAAACCGCGGATGCGCCTGACCCCAGAGCGTTAACATACTGAAGAGAGGTGAGCGATCCATCTTATCGTACAATTGAGATTGTATATACAGACTGTTACCTTTACTCACATGCTCCACCTTTTCCTGCCAAGAGCTGTGATTACAACATGTTTTGTACACGATCGAAGAAGATTTTTACGCAACGGAAGGTACACCTATTAATCTGATTAGGTTTACAGACTATGTGATTTTAAGGAATAACAGCCATGTTGACATAGATTTTCCTCTTTCTCCTACATTTATATATTGGGACATATTCGTGGACATGAAAATTATGGGTATGTGATTTACATTACTATTGTTTATGCACTGCACTGACTTTAACCTCGTTGTTTTTTTTAAATTACGTTTGGTGATGAAAGTGAATGTTTGGCAAATTAGAAAACATAATCTATCAAATATGTACAGCCCTGAAGATGGTTTATGACCGAAATGCATTGGCACATGTACATCTAAAAGCCTACCATTATTTTTGTTTGGCCTCATGATACAGAAGTACTATCTTAAGTACAAATACAGGAATGTGAATAAAACAATTCCTATGATTAATTTAAACGTTTTTGCAAGTAAATTGTCTATGAGTCATAGAAGTACCGGACCACATACTTGTGCAGCCCTGCCGGCGGCCAACTGAGAGCACCAGTTATAATAGGGTGGAGTCACCTTATTTATTCCTTTAGAACCACAACTTTCAACATACAGTGCTTCTTTTCTTCTATCTGCTTGTCAGCGCCACTTGCACAGGGCTTTCAGAGTGTTAGAAACCACCATTGTCAACCATTAATACTCCTTTGGTTTGCTTTGCTTGTCAACATCACTTAAACCTGGTTCTTGGAGTGTTGGAACCACAACTCCCAATCTACAGTGCTTTTTCTCTGTCTCAGGGTCCTCAGTTGGAGACACTTCCATCTTCTTGACTCAGCATCCGCCTCCTCAATTCCTCCCCTCCTGCGCGTCACTCCTTTTACTCTACTTCTCCCTGGCATATAGTTTGGGACTCACTCCATCCATCAATTCCTCAGTATTGAAAGCACTCTGGGAATGCCTTTTCACCTTCGTTCCTAGCACCCTGTCCTTTTCACTTCAAGCTTGTAAGTCTCTGCTCACCTCTATTGTTGTTTCTCTACGCGCAACCTCTTCTGAGGCTCTCACAACCCAGACAAAGCTTTAGGTAGGTAGGACGGCCTTGTACTGGTCTTTTCACACCAGGGCAGTTTCTGCTACCGAATGTATCTCAACTATGCTCTGTTCTTTCTCCCACCTAATGCCAATGTTCTTCAAATACATGCCTCTATGCTGCACATCTTCCTCTTTAGCGTCCTTTACCTCAATACTGGACCTCATGTCGTGAATGGAGGCTGCTTCATCATATTCAGTAATTTTAGTACATCTGATCTAAATAATTGAGATAAAGCTGGCCAGTCTTCTACCACTGTGCTGTGATTTTTTGCTAGTTTTTGGGAAGAGTATGTAAGCATTGTTTCTTTTTGGGATGTAGTGGTTGACTAGTTCAAATAAGCATTTGGGGTACATTTCCCAGTAAAATTTGTGAATGTTGCGCTGGAGTCTGAAGGTCACTATCTGTTCGAAAGGGAGCAAATTACGTGATTTGGTCGGAGCTGCAATATGGTTTGGTCTTTTGAAGACTTTTACTAATCATCCTGCATAGTTTCGGACTAGATGTAATTTCTTTGCAGATTTTATGGCAGTTCTGCATGCATTACATTAGTCCAGTCGAAGTAACACTAAGGGCCTGATTCACAGAGGTGTCCCATAATGGCTCTAATCACACCCAGCTGTGTTTGAATTCCAGAAAGGAGAAGATTCTGTTTTGCAAAATGAGTTGGTGGTGGGCATTTGAATACATATATATGGGGGTAGAAGGACATGTCTGGGTTGAATCTGGCCTGAGGTTATTCACTCAAGATAAAGATGCTAGTGTGTGCCGTAAGCAGTGCTTCACCTAAGGCCTTTTCCTGCACTTTTAAATTCAGAAAACACCAAAATAATAAAACAAATAGGAGCAAGGAAGTCAAAGACTTCAGTATATTTCAGATTGTTGAAAAGGTGACTTCCAGTTATGAGGTCTAAGAATTATTCTTAAACTTGATTATGGAATTTGTATTTATTTGTATTTTTTGTCACATACGCCATTTACTCTCAACATTTTAAGAAGTTAAGTTTTTTCGCTTCCATACAAACGAGTGACTGCCCCATATTTAAGTATTGGATGATATGTATTCTGCTCCCAAAACTTTAACTGAGGCTCTGGTCCCAAGGTTGCAGGCCAATCTAGGAATTTGGCATCATTCCTACAAGCACTATTTTTGTTTTAATGCCCTTAAGGTAGATAATGATGATACACAACCACTCTTGGATTATTTCCTTGGCACTGTGTCATTTATTATTTAAGGATTGAGACTTTTCCCATTCTGGTCACTGGGCCTCTTTAAAAAAGTACAAGATTAAATATAAAGTGGAGGATTTACCTCATAGCTCTTGCACTATCTGCAATGTCGCCAGGCCTAGTACGATAGTAATTTCACATTCTTAATGTATCAAGGCCTTGTAGGAATGTCACTGTATTTTCCCTTGCTCTCTCCCTTCCCTTGTAGCTCTTGGGCCTCATTGCCTGGGCACAACTGAAGTAGCAAAGTCCCCTGAAAAAGCACCTAAGGGGATAACCATTGATACATGCTTGGAAACACACCCAAAGATAACTGGATTTCTCATTAAAAAACCAACAACTATGCAACGACAGGCTTTAGAGGCTACGGAGGATTAATCAATTAGATGTCTCCCTCTGCTAGCCTGCGATCAATATTAACAGCTATTTATTAAATCTGTATTCCAAGTAAAGAAGAGACTCTATCGGAAGTCCCCCTGCCAGGCTAATGAATCGAGATCCCACACAGGATTTTGACAACATCATTGGTTGCAATGTATCTGCTTCACCAGACCTGTCTAGATTAAGAGAAACAGACCTGACAGCTACCACAATGAATGACACCGATTCATCGATCCATTCAAAGTCAGTAGTAGTGTAGAGGGAATCACTACTACACATTTGAGCTCGGTAGCTGTGACAGTAGATGGAGTATTTGCACTATGTTCAAGCATGATGAAAGAGCAGAGAGGACTTAAAATAATTCTCGCCAGAGTTGTCAACATCATTTTGGGCCACAGTTAACCACCTGAATTAAAAAATGCAAGTGATACATCTTGGGACTGTTACTCTGAGCCATCCTCTACCCTGTGCTCACAACAAAGTTTAGGATGGGGGAACACATAGACACCCGGAACGTGCTCTGATAGTTACGCAAGACGAACAAACAGAAAAAACCTTGTTACAAACTTTTTCCAGAGAGCCGCCACAGATAGATGAATTCTCTACATCAACTAGACACTATCAGAAGAATGAGGCTATACCAAGAATAGAAGAGATCCGTAACGAAAAACCAGGAAAAAGAAAGAGGGTAAAAGGGAGGAAGCAAATCAAATCTAGCAGATGCTCAAACTCAGTGAAAGTTTATGATTTGACATAGAAACGAGGAGTTCAAAAATTGACGAATGAGAAAGATAATGCAACTAACACTTCTATACCCCGCAAGGGGAAAACAATGTATAAGAGCAAACACAACGATTTCTAATGTAGCCCAATCCCCTCAACAAAGGGGAACTTAAGATAAATGGGTTCACTTTAGGGAAGTTGAGGAATTCGAACAAGAGGAAATTAATCATCTGATGAAGAACCACCTTTTGAACCTTGAAACCACAAGCAACTATTGGGCCTGGCAACTTAAAAAACCCAGGCTCTCTTTCTGGACAAGATCCGCTCTGTAATTCACAAAGAACCAGTGCCTAAACCATTACCAACAGGCAAATGGGTAAAATGTACTGAAATTAAACCTTTGAAAGATAGTCATTTTATAAACAGCAACTTTCTTCTGAACTTGCTAAAGCAAATTCCCACATTAAAATCTATCACCTGAACGGACATTGATTGTGTGGAACTTCCCGAGGTAGATAGTCCTGAAAACTAAGCTTTAGTGGAATTCGTGTCCCCTTTGGTGGTGGAAATATTATGCTGGAACTTTGAATTAATACGAAGTTTAGGCATCATTCTAATCATCAGTTGCAAGCATTATTTAACTACTGCTCCAACAGAAATAGTGCTACCTCTCATAAAGAAGACAACTGAGCATGAATGGGGACATGCATCTGAAAGAGCAAGCCTACTATCATGCATTGTACAATCTAAGCCCACTAATCAAAAACAGGTCCCAATAGTTTAATGGATCCCTGTAGTGATGGGGGAGGAAACCTCATGATATGGTTTGAATACTAATTGTACATTTCTATCATAGAACACGAGGGGCTTTCGCTCATTTTTATGAACTAAACTAGGTCTCAAAGAACAGAGATATTTTTGCATTGCAAGAAACTTTCTACCAAGCCTTTCATGATAGATGGTTTTTTAGTGAATATTATTTACTGCCCCGCAATAGCTCAGAAAAGTGTTGAACCTGTGGGGGACTTGTGTATTGGTGTCAAGACATATTTCTCTTTGTCCATTATTGATGCAAGGCTACATAAAGCTTTTGTAATGGGAGCGGTAGTGGGTAGACTCCCCTTGCTGATAAAGGAGATCTTGCTAATTAATCTGTACAATACTCTGTGGGACTTCACACCTTTAGCATCCAATGTAAAATTAACCAAATTGTAAAAAGATGGCCCATTACCAGGAATGGGATGAATGTTGTAATACTAGGCAACTTTAATGATCGCAACATGGCAAATAAAATCCTAAACCTTAGAAACAAAACCATACTCAAGAAATCACAGCTCACCTGCACCAATTCTGATATCCCCTCACCCACCACATCCAACTGCCCCCCTTTCCAATTCTCTCGTCTCCTCGGCAGACATGCTCTCCACCATCCAACGCCTCAGAGCATCCAATTGCACAGGCGACATCTGCCTTGCCCACCTCATCAAGCTCTGTGCGGAATCCCTCGATCCAACCATTGCCAAATTGGTCAACGCCACCTTCAACTGCTGTACTGTGCCCAACTCCATAAAAGAAGCCTTGGTCACACCACTGCTGAAAAAGCCCTCCGTCGATCCCACCATGCCTACCAACTACCGCCCCATTACAACAGTACCCTTCCTCTAGAAAATTATTGACCACATCGCCTATCTACAACTCCAAACCCAATTAGAAACCAACAACCTACTCGGCATGCGCCAGTCTGCATTCAGACCCAGACATAGCACCAAATCCTCCCTCCTTGATCTAAAGATCCAACTCGTCCACATGCGTGATGACGGCGACCTCGCTATCCTCCTACTATTAGACCTCTCAGTGGCCTTCAACCTCATTGACCACAAAATCCTTTGCCACCGCCTTATTACCACCTTCAACCTCACCCCCGAAGCGGCTACATGGGTAAAGTCTTTCCTGAGAAACCGATACTCCAGGGTCTTCGCTGGAGCCAAAGCTGCCGACCCCATTTCAGTCTCCTATGGGGTCTCACAAGGGTCCTGCCTCTCTCCCACACTGTACAATATGTACACCAAGCCCATTTTCAATCACCTGGACAACCTGAACATTCCCTATATTAACCTTGCGGACCACATGCAGATCCTCCTCAGACTCACAGGTAGCTACGAACTTGGCTCTGCTAATATTAACTGCATTTACAGCATCATTCAGGTATGGATGGTGAACCACCATCTCTGCCTGAATGACGATAAAACAGAACAGCTTATTGTCAGCTCTCCCCATGCCTCAAACACCTTGACTCTGCCTTCGCCTCCTTTCTCATTGACGGGAACAGTCTCCCGGTATCTCTGCAGGTCAAAACACTAGGGGTTTACCTTGACGCCGAACTGAACATGCACAAACAAGTGAAAGCTGTATCCTCATCCACAGCATACTCGACCCAACTCATTAACCTTTCCAGAAAGTTCCTCACCCCTAGCATTGCCTTACTCTAGCCAAAGCCATCATCAGCAGCAAATTAGACTACTGCAATGGCATCCTCGCAGGGACCTCCTCCAAAATACTCAATAAACTACAGCTGACCCAGAACAACACCCTCAGAGCAGTGTGGTGCCGCAAACGATCAGATCACATCTCCTTAATCAGACTCTAAGCACACTGGTTTCCTATTAAGGCTCGTATTGAATTCAAAATACTATCCATCACCCATCGTTGCCTCCACAACACGGCCACCCACTACCTCACCCTCATTACCAAAAAGTCCAGCCTACGCAACCTGCGCTCCTTCTCCTCCACCTCTCTAACCACACACAGATTCACTAGAAAAAAAGCAGGAGGATCAAGTTTCACCGTCATCGCGCCTCCTACATTGTGGAACACCCTCCCTCCCGCTACCAGAGATGAACCTTCCTACCTGATCTTGCGCAAACAACTCAAAACATCTCTCTTCAACAAATTTGCACAAATCTTTGCACCAGTTGTGACCATCACTTTTCATGCCATGTAACCATGTCCCTGCCTGTGTATTCTTGCTTATGTAATCTGTGTGTGAATAACCAGAGAAGAACCGCTTGCCCTTTGGAAACGCTCATCTTGGTTTAACATACAAAATCTGCCACAGCACTGCAAGCTCTGAAAGCTCTTGCTGCCGTGCGTTTGCTTCCTGGAGGAGGCGGGCTCTGTGGCAGTCACGTGATAGATCATGTGTCCTTGGTCTTCTATTTACGGACAAGCAAACCACCCTTGCAGCGTTAAGCCCGTCGGTATCAAGGGCGCCTACTGTTTTGCGGCTGTTTGGCGCTGGAGGGCTTTGGAGGAGCGTGCATTGAAGGTAACTGCGCGGCGGCTTTCCGATATTACATTTAGTGTTAACAGCGGCTTGACGTTTCACCTGTACAGTTGTGGCACCCTGTATTGGGCACATTTAAAGCGCTCCTACGGATACAGGGTTGTGGGGTGTTTCAGTGACAAGTGAGGACCCCCACAGAAGTGGGAGTCTGAGGTATTAAGGAAGGTTATAATTTGGAAACAAACGTCTCATTAAACCCAACTAACCCACACTGTGCCAGCACCCTTTGTCTTGTCCGGCTCATCCCTCTATTTATTTGTTTACCATCGGTGCAGCAAATGAGGCTCCGCAGCTCTCCTTTTCTAGAAAATATGTCTGAACAGGAGGGCTCATACTTGGGCAGAGGGGAGGAATCAGGGTTAGTCGCCCCAATACTCCTACTCCAATCCCATTCCAGCCAGCCCCTGTCACCGTACACACTCTCATTCATACGGATGGTCAGCAAACAATGGGGGAAATCGCCCCTACCTCCCTCATTCAGAAAGGATGGAAGCGGGGGTTGGAATATACAATCACGACAAAGAAGATTCAGAGCAGAATAAACGATCATTTCTCCAGGAAAAGAAATGAAAGCGTAAATGATCTAGCTGACATAATTGATACTACATGGCAGCCTCTTGACTGTGCTCAAGAGGGTGAAGAAAGGGCACCCTCTCTAGAAAGGCTCCAGAGAAAGTCCCTGCCACTAGATGCACACTTGCAAAATGAGGCAAGACTGTCTACACCTCAGGACCACTCAGATGGTTCTAACGTTATTCCTACAGACACCTCCTCACATGCCAGTGAGGGCACGTTGGCAGCTTTAAGTTATGTGTTAAATTCTCTGGTTTCAGTCTTCAAACTTTTAAAATCGGAGGTGCAAACTCAAGCAGGATTACTGTTGGAACTGTCTAATGAGATGTCCAAGAATGAATCAGCAATGGTGGCCCTAAGCAACATCATGAACACCATCCTGATCCCTACTCTAAAAGAAACACAAGTAGAAGGAGTGAAACAAGGACTAGACATTGCACAAATCTTCAGCTTACTGAAAGAGGGGACAAAGGGAAATGTCGCTACACAGGAGCTCCTAAAAGATCTTGCATTGAAAGTCCTAAACCTTCAAACCTATGGACAGTCCATTAGTGAAGAGGTCCTTAAGGATAATCCAATCTTCGATGACACTCCGTTATCAGAATCAATTTTGGAAGAATTTAGGAGACTTGCTAATGTAGACATTGACGAAGTTGAAGAGATCCCTGGATAGTCCTCCGAAAGCCAAGGCTAAGACCTCTCAAGATCCTTCTTCTAGTGAAGCAAATTGGAAACCAGTGGCCTCTCAAAACTTTAAAGGAAGAAGGCGGCAAAAACGGAAAAAAGGGCGCAGCGCAAAGTCTAAACCTCCAGTTCCGCAGTTCAAAAGAATTCAGAAAAAGTCAAAAAATCAGAAAAATTCTGTCACAAACAACACAGGAATAAATTCATTTCTGAAAAATCTGGTATTACCAACTGACGAGAAATTGCCAGTAACCAGTGTACCTGTTATACTAGCTTCCAAATAATCTCAGAGTTGAAGCCCAAATCAAACTTCACCAATCAAACTAGCCCCTGGGAAAAAAGGGAAAAAAAAGGGCTTTCTGCATCAAAATATAGGTCCCAAGGGTTCTAAGGTACAAACATAAAGCATTGGCATGCAAACAGATCCTGCAATCTCCCCAAAAAAGATTTTGAATAATCAATGTCAAACCATGGGTCAAGTAAATATTAAGATCGCCCCAATATTTCTAAAAAACAATGCGCGAAAGGCTCAAAAAGATAATGCCAGTTTGGAGACCTCCAAAGTGACCACAAAGATCGCTGTGAAATTGGCTCCCATCTTTTTGCAATCAATGGCAAAACCAGTGTTATCGGCGGCCATTAGCATCCCCTGTCATTCCACTCATACCCAAGAGGAAGTGTTATTAAGGCCTATACCGAGCGAGAACGACTGTTGGAATGGCTCGGGGAAATTCAGAAATCTTGTGTCTCCTCCTCAGGGGAATGGCAGAGAGGGGCAAGATGGAATTTTGCCCATCACACCTGTAAAACAAGATGAACCTGACGTGGCCGACTTCACAATCCCTAAGGCATGGCTTAGGCTCGTTAAACGAAACAAGAACAAATCACTCTGTAGATCAGTGTTATTGACTGAGATAAAAAAAACATAACCTGTTTCTCTTTACCTCAGAGGATATTGAGTATGTAAAATTCCCGTCTAAAGAGGATAAGTTCTTTGTGGAAATCGGATTGAACTCAAGAAGAGCCCAACAAGCCTTATTTGACAACAAAAACGAACTTGCCATAGATGGCCTGATGATCTATAAGTCAGGGGAGGAGGGCAGCCTTGAGAATTCCTCCAGTATAAAACGAATGGGGATGGAGGATGCAGTCAAAAACAATGGTTTAGCTGGAACATCAAGAGATTCAGACAGGATCATGGCTGCTGGGTCAATGGGAATCTCATAGCAAAACTCCCAGAGATCATCTCCCAAATAATTCTAAAACTGGGAATGGAGGAAAATAGCCTTTAGACAAAGGGGCTTAAGATTAGTTTCCTGGAATACGAGAGGCCCAAACTTCCTGAAAAAGAAAAAACTAAAGGAGGAACTCTTAGGGCAAAATGACATTCTGTTATTCCAGGAAACGTGGCTCGTCAATCCTATAGAGATAGAGGGCTTCACAACCTTAAACCTTCGGGCCTCGCAAAAACTAAAAGGGAGACCAGCAGGAGGGCTATTAATTGCACTAAAAAATTCCAGCATCAAAGAGATCATACCATTATGCAATAACGAGGTGGAAATCCAAGCTTGTAAAGTAGAACTGGAAATGGATATCCCATATTTCACCATGGCAATTGTCAATATTTACTGGAATCCTGCCAGCTCAAAACTTCAGTATTCCTTAGAAACTTTGGACTCCGTCTTAACGGCGGTGAAGACTGACTATGAGGGAGCCCATATCCTATTAGCAGGGGTCCTAAATACAAATCATATAAACCCTGGGAGTGGACAGTCTGTGCAACCAAAGTTGAGTACATTGCGAAAAGGAAAACTGTGGAGGGACTTTCTGACATCTTGGGATCTCGAAATGATTCACGAAAAGATCAAGGGAGCTGAAAAAGTGGGAGCAACTTGGCGTCAAGGGACCCTAGAGTCCACTCTAGATTACATTTTTGTTTCTTCCGGTCTCTCAGTTCTCTGTCCCAGTTTCACCTTAAACTGGGAGGGGGGAAGCGACCATGCAAGCTTGGAACCTTTTTCCCCGATATACAGAAACTCCGTCATAATAACAATACTCAGGAACTCGAAGGTCTCAAGGGAAATCTGAGAGTCGTAAAATATAAACATGGGAGAAAAACGTTGAACAAACTACTTGAAGCAGTTCCATCCTCAACTTGGAGTGATGAATTCCATCCGGAGAAATTTGGGAATTTTGTTTGGTCTATACACCCTCCAAGCGAAACAAAGGTTGCAGGTAAACAAGAACATCTTCATCTCTTCGATGAAGAAACAGAAAAGAAAAAGAGAATCCTGTGACAAACACTGCGTCATTTAAAAAAAGGGTATGATGATCCCATCACTCGCAAGCAAGAACTAAGAATGGTTAAACAAACCTAAAGAAATTGGTTAAAAAACCATAAACATCAGAAACTGCAAGAAGATGGTGAGAGAATGCTCTATCTACTCTATCTGTTTGGGCAGCGCTGAGCCAACTAGAGACCGGTCACAACAGTTCTCTATGTAATCTGGTCCCAGAGCATCAATGGGTGGCATATTTGTCTAAAAACTTTAAACCAACTGGGTCCATAGACTTCATTTTGCCATAAGACACATGTTGGTCCCTCACATTCGATGAACAGGATATCGAGGAACTTATAGTATCTTCCTCCACATCGAAAGTGGCAGGCCCCAATGGTCTTACATATCAGGTTTTAAAAAATCACCCGAAACTGTGGGCTAAACTGTTAAATCGCCTCTTCCAGGAAATCCTCAAGAATAGGGTTTTTCCCCCCATCATGGAAGAATGCATTAGTCATTCCATTTTTCAAAGGGGGTGATCGGTTAAGTCCAGCAAACTATCGCCCAATCGCCCTCCTTGATATTGACAGCAAACTCTTTATGCGGCTGCTGCTAAAAGAACTCACAATCTGGGTGGACTCTAGGCAGATCCTCTCTCAGCATCAAACAGGTTTCAGAAAAGGGCTCTCTACCAGCCTTAATGGGATCATTCTGAACCTACTTAGCGAAAAGACTAATGAGAAAGAGGGCACCCCCCCTTTATGGGGCTTGGGTTGATCTGTCCAAAGCATTCGATCTAGTGGACAGATCCCTTCTTTGGCGGAAACTCCATAGTTGGGGGATTCCTGCTCCCCTCTTGGCAATGCTCATGGAGCTCCATAAGAATACCACCATAAGTCTGAGGCTGGACGATCTGGGTCACCTGTCAGATGTAATACAGGTATTCAAAGGGGTATGGCAAGGATGTCTGGGTGCCCCCCTATTTTTCAACCTATTCCTGTCAGACCTAGGAGACTTTCTGGCCTCATCATCACTGGCCAGCCCCAGGATTAATGGGAGGAGAATACATTGGCTGGCTTATGCGGACAATCTAGTTCTGCTGGACAGTTCAGCGATTGATATACAGCGGCTTTTGTCCAAACTAGGGGAATATGCCACACTAAAAAGGCTTTTAATTAATCCTCTGAAATCCAAGATTCTTATATTTAAACATCGTAAAAGGAACTTAGGCTCTAGAAATTGGGTTTTGGATGGAAAAGTTGTCCCCCATGTCGAAGAACTCACTTACCTCGGCTATGAAATCTTAGCCTCTCCTGCTCAGAATAAAGTGACTACGGCCCTTTTGGACAAAGCCACCAAGATCACTTCGCAAATGAAGAAACTGAATGTAAAATTTTGTAAATTCTCATTACTCCCACTCCTCAAATATTACATAGCCAAAGCAGTTCCGGTCCTTCTATATGGTCTGGAAGCGAAGCCCCTGCTTTGGCATTTCGACTGGAACAAAATCGAGGGTCTCTTGTGGAAAAAATCCTTAAATCTCCCAATGTGTACTCCACTCGTAAGCCTTCGATTTGAATTGGGATTGACCTCTCTGGGTTGTCGAGCAGACTGAAAACTTTTATCTTTATACCGTGAAATAATAACAGCAGGTCAGTCCTCCCTTTATTTTGATGTAAATGAACATCTCAAAAAAGCAAAATCTAAACAACTCCTCGGTCTGGAGAAGAAAGTGGGAGGTATCCTGTTTAGGCTTGAATTGACATCAGAAACCCTTGCTCTCAATCCCATGAAAGTTAAAAAGCTATTAGAAACAAGAGATTGGATTACCACTATCGATGGAGTAAGGAACCTTAATCCTCCATATCGATTTTTAAAGGTGGATAGAAAGCTTGGTACTCTTCCGCGTTATCTCCAAATGTTTCCTGAAAAAAGTATAAGAAACAACTTTTTGAGATTAAGACTCAACATAGCTTATACGAGGGAAATTTTGGTCCGAAGAAACCAGGGGGACAAAGCAAAAAAACTCTGCAGACAATGTGACTCTCCAAGCCAACAATCCCTTAGACACTTGCTAATGGAGTGCAAAGGCACCTGGGAAACAAGACTGTTGCTACTTGGGAGATTTGTGGCTAAAGAAGAGAGTCTATTGCATGATCTTTTTTGGGATAGACTGATTACTGGTCAAGAAATTATGCTCACGGCCACAATTGTAAAAGTTTTGGAAAAATGTTCCATACGTTCAAGTTTATAAGACACTTGCCACCTTTACGAGCATAAGAGGGTCATGATCGATCCCCCTTTGCAGCCCCTGGTTTCCTTGGTTTTCTTGGTATTTTTTCCTCGTTTCATTTCTGTAAGCATTCATATATTCTTGCTGGTTTTATGTTTTACTGTGGTTTTGTAAAGGTTTTTCATTTAAAACCAAAACAAATAAATAATAAAAGCTTATGTAATCTAGCGATGTGATACCTCAGTGTCTTGGTGCTAACAACAAATAAAATAAATCATGTTACAAATTAAAGAGGCAGAGATTGCGGAAAGAATACATCAATCAGCCTTCAATGGTGATCAGACAGTTGAGTGGAAGCAAAGAAGGAATAAGAAGACGAGTGATTGGCTCGAATTCTTTTGCGATTTTGACCAGGGTTATATGGAGATGGCCCATCTAAAGGGACTGCATGAACTCTAAACGTGGTCTAAAGGAAAGGTAAACTGACATTTAGACTATATTTGCCACACCTTTATTTAGAAATATTGCTTCCACTATCAAGGTGACTCACAATGGGCTGAGTGAGCATGCTGTGCTTTCCTGGAGCCTTAGCTTTGACCGAGTGAAACTCACTCTCAGGATGGTTAGTAAAGTAGAGGATAATACCTTTGGGAATAGATTGATATGGACCACTACGAATGTAAATACATTTAACACTGAACTCATGAGTAATCCCATCCCCATTGAACAAATGATGAAAAAGCATAAATGTAATCTTGACAATTTGACAGGGGTTATCATTGCCCTCATCCGAATAAATGTGGCGGGGGTGCATATTTGGAAGGAAACAGTGCTTGAAATGTACTATATTCACAATGCAAAGAGAAAAAGTAATTTTCGAAGGGACATTAAATCCACTCAAAAGAACATGCTCTTAACGTCTTGTGCAAAAACTATTTGCTGTACTAGCTTAAGAACCCAGTATACAAATTTGCTGCGCCATCCCAAAATTAGCCTGACTAACTCTAACTGGCTCTTCTTTTTAAATTGTTAAAAATGAATAATAGCAGGAAGTTTTGATATAACTATAGAGCATTTTTTGCTGGTGATGCCCCCCTTGTATTAAATCTGATTCCCGGAGCAACATGGGTATAGCATATTACTAATTAACAATGCCAATACCCTGCTCCTTAAAACAAGGTGAAATATCAATGTCAGGGTGGTTTGAATATTGAAGGATGTGAAGAGATGGATATCCTGAAAAGAATTAGCAAACTCAAGCGATCTCGTGCCCTCAGCCCCGACCGGTTAGCTAATGTGGTATTAAAAGCAATACAGAGTATTGGTCCCAGGTATTAGTAATATTCTTTGCGAGAATATTAGATGCTGGCAACATACCTGACAGCTGGAAAGAGTCAATTATTATTCAAATATTTATGAAGGGAAACAGGAATGTTCCGGCTTCTTATAGACCACTAGCAATGATTGACTCTTGTTGCAAAATGTTTGCAAGACTTATTTTGAAAAGACTGAATACCTGGCTAGAAAAACAAGACTTGTTACCACATTTCCAGACTGGCTTTAGACAAGGCTGCAATACATTGCATAACATCTGGGCCTTAAATGACATCATGACAGAAACTAAACACCATTCTGGTAGGAGACTCTATCTATACTTTATAGATTATAGACGTTACCTTTGGGACAAATTAAGCTTTGGGCTCTTGATCCAGATCGTCTATACCTTATCAAGCTACTATAAATGGACAACACAGTCTCAGTTTGTTTAGAGTCAGACAGCTCCCTTTCTTCCTCCATCAAAGTAAACACAGAGTTGAAATGTGGGTTCTTTCGCCCTTGTTATTCAACCTCTATGCGGCTGACATAGATAAGGAGATAAGAACAGCATGAAATCTCCCTCCATCGGTAAGGCTGAGGTATCTTGGATGGTATATGCTGATGATACTATCCTGTTAGATTTTATGTCAACAGGTTTATACAATTGTATCGCAGCACTTTCCCTCTATGCCTCTAATAATAATATGAAGATAAACACTTCAGAAAAACTAATATCATGATATTCAGCATGCAACATCATAAAACCAAATATTGTTGGAGGCTAGAAACTGAGACATTGGAGCTGGTTAAGACCTATATTTACCTGGGCATTCTGGTGACATCTACCCTGAAAACCTATGTTATAGAGAACTATGTCTGTCGAAAAGTGATGAAAAGATGTGCAGCGATTAAGAGTATATATATAAAAAGGAGGTAGTTAGATATTGTCAACAGTTAGACCTGGGGGCAGTATATATCAAATAATCGTTACATTTTATTAAACATGTATGTTAAAAAACACAACAATCACATAGTTATGTACAACACAACAATCACCTAGTGTCAAGCTCTCTCTTGCGTTCCGTCAATTTCACTCCACCTTCCTGAGTACCCCTCGTGCCCTTCTCCTCACCTGTAGTATCCTGGTCTGACGCAACTCCGAATCTCCGGATTCTCAATGCTTCTTCCCTGGATAGTCGATGTGGTCTGCCTCGAGAGGAAGCCACCCTGCCCCTCTAACTCGGGGCCAAGGGGGCCCCCGTACCGGGGCAGACCGGTTTAGGGGAAAAAGCCAGCGGGCATAAAAAACCCCTCGTAGCGGAACCAGGTAGCCGGATAGCTGACACAAGATACTAAATGCAGACCAGCAGGACAACCGGAAAAGGACTGACTACTCGGAGGAGTGTGAGAAGACAGTCGAGGTAAGGGAAAATCAGGAAGCGCTACCATAGATAGCAAGGTAAGCCAAGAGAGTGCAATCTCGTAGAAAGGAGAAAGAAAAGAGCGGCAGGGCGCCGCGGAGGAAAGACCTAAAGCGTCTCAACCCGAAAGCCTGACGCGAAAGGTTGCAACGCATCTGCTTCCGGGTTGGAGCCGGCTAAAAGGAAATCGTCGGTCTGGAGACTAGACCGCTGCGGACAAGAACGTAATGCGTAACGGCAAAGTTAATGGCCGCTCCATCGCCAGCGTTTCCACAATCGCCAGGGACAGCGGTGTGTGACACCTAGTTATGAAAAACACAGTGCAGTTACTAAGTGTCACGACCCTCGCCCAAAACCCCCTCTGGCAAACCCATTGGCCAGGTGGAGTCAGGACCCGGGCCTCTAGAGCCTGGCATCCTCTTCAAAAGCCCTCATGGGGCCAGTCCTGGCGCCTATGGCGCAAGGTTCATACACCATGAAAAACAATGTGCTTGGGAACTACTTTATTGTATTGTCAGCCAACATGGAGGCATCCACATAGCTTGGTTCCTAAGAACCAAGGTATGCGGTCTAGTGTTTTGGGTGTGGTAGCCTAGGGACTACTTTACCTGGACTATTTTGTTTGGGCTATTTAAACCACACCCGAGCAAGACAACACTCTTTGCATTACTTTGCAGCTTGCAACGTGACGCTCACTGTGTCCAGCTATTCCCTCTAACCTCGGAGAAGCAGAACCTGCAAGGAGAAAAAAGGAACATCATTAGCAGCAGCATCTTACCTGCAGTCTTCATCTTTAAACACTCGCAGCTACTGAGAACAGCTTCCTCGAATCTGCACGCCTCCCGGACAGAACGACCTGAAAGAGGAAGATAGAGGCAACATTAAAGAAAGCAGTAGAGACATATACAAATTACGAACTGCTCAAAAGGCTTACCTGGCTGGTCGCCTCTCGGCTGGCACCACTCTGGAACTTCCACTCGCGCTGAAGAACACCGCGACCTACAGGGAAGGAAAGCACAGGTTAGCAAAGGCAAGACTTCGCAGCGCTGCACATAGCGCTTACTTACTGCATCATAGCGCACTTAATGCACCATCATTTACCAGCGGGGCTCAACCAAGCCAGTTTTCCGCGCTGATGCTCCGCATACCTAAGGGAGAAAAAAGAGACATTTTAAACAAAGAAAGGCATGCAGGATAGAAACAAAACTAAAGAACAGCAATAAGACCTACCTGAACAATATCAAACGGGCCGGCGTCAGTGAAGTAACTGGACCGCACTCGCCCAAGAAAGACAACGTGCCCCTGCATGTAGAGATTTCGCTATCTGGTGATATTTTGGGTTTCCCTGTTAATCACAGTGATTAAGAGTTACATCATCAAAAAGGGTGCCATTTGAGTATGACTGGCTGTCTGGACAAACTTGAAGGTAAACTGTTATGATCTATTATGGGAGTCGCCCAGGCAGTCCTGGTGGAGGCTCTTCGCTGTGAGTTAGGTACTGTGTCTCTACGAGTTAGTTGGCTGATGTGTAGAACAGAATTTTATGTTTCTCTTTTCAAAGCTGGTACAGAGGGGATTTCCATCAAGCAATTTGTTCACGAAAGATAACAACCAATATACCCAGAACGTATTGTATCAAGATTTGGAAAGCACTGTGATTGATTTTTTGAACAATATTGATATGATGCTACCCTCTGAAAGTACTCACCCATTTTTCTATGAAAAAGAAAATGTTGATATGGGATCAATCCCCTAACTTGGCCAATCTGGGGAGTGAGAAGTGATACAAAGAAAACTCCACTCAGGGATTTAGCCCTGGCTCACCCTGTTTCTACCTACTGAAGCCCTGTAGTAAGAAGGAATGGGGCTTTATCAGCTATATGTTCCTTAACATATTACCTACTTTTGATTACACTGGTGGGTGGAAGGGTTTGAAAAAAGGAAGAGAGACTTTGACGACTCTGCAGCAAAGAAGTTGCAACTAATAGACATATTGTAAGAATTCAGTGGCTCTTGACCACGTAGTGTAGCCGTAGAATTCTTCAAGATAATATATTTCCAGAGTGGTAAGAGACAACACTCAAAGAAGACTATTAACCAGAAAAGGGACACCATTTGACCTGCGGTGAATCGGGACTGCACATGAATACCGCAAGGATAACCCAGGAGGCGTTCAATTCCTGTAGATAGAAATCATACAGGTGTAAGAGGAATAGTGAGTGCAGTCCGTAAAGAAAGATAAACCAAACACATGGACCAACCTGTGGTAAATGGTAAAGAGTGAGGACTGCAGGTAGATAAGCTGTGGAATCCCAAATGGGGAGTATCCCCTACAAGACAACAATAACACTTTGAAGGACTTTTAAGGAGTTTGACAAAAACAGGGAAACAACACAGAAATATGCAGAACAGGCTTACCAGGATGTGCAGTAGACCGCAGATGGTGTCTCAGGTCTGGAAAGAGGAATCCTACCCAGACGAAACGAGGATGCCTGGGCCTGAAGTGGTGAGTCTCTAGTCCCAGTCCGCCACTGGACCCGCCGGCACGCGGATGCCTGAACCTGGAGTGGCGAGTCTCTAGTCCAAATGTGCCACCGGACCCGACGGCACGCGGACACCTTAAACAGATAGAAGGGAAGACCTGAGCGATGATCCAGAGGAGAAGTGAAGACGGTGATTGGTAAATTGTAGTGAAGTAGGTGGAGACCCAGTAGGCGTAGATCAAGGTCAAACCGCTGCCGGGAACGACAAGCGCAGGGATGAGGCAAACACAGTCCACAAGACGTGATCCGGAGTTGGCAACATGCAGGTATCAAGGTAATGGTGGGGTATCCAATGGTTCCGTGGAACGTAAGCAGGGTCAAAACACGCTGTCGAAAACCATAAATCAAAAAGGGCAAGGCAATACCAATCCGTGCAGCAAAGTTCGGTTTCGGCAACTTGCGAGCAACAACAATGACAGACAAGGGCAATACCGTAGCAATCCGAAGAAACAATGCTGTAGTCAAAACACCAGGATACTAAACAGGAGACAAAGTAGCGGGAAGTTGCTTAATCAGAAACACCGGCCCCAAGTTTGAAACGACGTAAAAGCCTGTTATCACGTGACACATAGTTACGTGTCACGTGACCAGAACCCCTAAAACGCCGTCCTAGTTTCCACAGTAACCAACAGCGTTCCATTAGTTGGGTCTGTGCCGTGAGGAAAACCCTCTGCGAAACGGGTACAGAGCGGCGCTGAGGATGTTCTGAAAAGGCACAGTGAGTCATGGCATTATTCGGCAGAAAGTCTTTACCACTTGTGGCAGCCTGCGACGGATACTTAACAGAGCTAAAGTACCGTTTCCTGACACATATCCTGACCTAGTGTAGTAGATTGCATGAGGATTACAGGATGAGTTATGGAAGATGTGTACACTCCTGACTGGAATTTGAATCAGATCAATTTTTGAGTACTTTGTTGGCTGCAGAGTCTTTAGTCATCACTATAGCAGCTTTCCATGTATGGTAGGTGTATACAAAGATTATAGAGATGGTGAAATGAACATAAGTATGGTCTTGTATGCATGTTGTTGGGACTTTGGAAGGGGATTTTGTTTTGGAAAATAGCAGGCCTATTGAGATTGTAAAAATGAATTTTTAATTCTACATGTGCTTAAGAATGTATTTGTGGATTTTATGTGTTGAAACTTTACGGAGGTTTTTCATTCTTTTTTTTTTACTACATAATGAAATAATGTTTTTGTATAATGTTAAAGGTTGGAAATGTCTAACCAATACAGTACTTTAATAAAAAAAATAAAAACAAAAAAGAAAGTGATTCTTTTTTAATCATCTGAGCAAATTTAAAAGGCCAAATCATTGCTTTCTACGAATGTTGAGAGGGGTCTTGTATAGGCATTAAATAGCCAAGGGAACATGATCAAGCAGTGTGCAAACCCCAGGTTGTTGTGAGAGGCTGAGCAGAAAAGGTACAGTCTTCACTTAGGCTGAGCCCTCTATCAAGTATAAGGTAATCTATTTCAGACTTGTTCCCCCACTCCCAAGGTGTAGTAGGATATCATTGTATCACGAGCAACAAACATCTTGTGAAGGATTATTGCTACTGGTCGTTTCCGTTCAGTTTACTTCAGATTATTTTTTAATTTCATATCTAGAGGGGAAGGTTCAATGCCCTGGTCCGTCAAAGCCCCAATTTTGATCATAGAGTAAGGTTTTGGAGTAACTAGATTTTTGGACTTGGAGCATAGCTATTCTTTCTATAATTATTGCTTCAAATGTCAAGTTAAAGATCAGCCGGTGGTTGGGTGTATCATTAAAATCTGCAGTAGGCTCACCTCGGGTGTTCTTCGACAACAATTGATGAATGAATGTGAATATGGGCAATGACTTAATTTCATAACCTCTGTATATTTTTGTAATTTCGGAACAATGATTGGTCTTCCCACAAAGCCAGCATTTAAGTAAGGCCAGTCTTTACAAATTTGCCCAGTTCAGACATTACCTGTGAGGTGTTTAAAAAATCATGAATGGTGCTTGCACTTCACAATAGTGGCACTGCAGGAAACACACTTAAAGGCTACGGATAAATAAAAAATTAATCATAAGGATGTTCCGTTCCCCGCATTGTAGTAAGCGATTGTGATTACCTGTTAAATTTCAGAAAAGAACTGTAAAAAATGAGACAACAGAGGCAGATTATAGCCTGGGTGCGTTATTTCAAGTGGCTCAATATCAGCTGCTACTAAATACATTGGTTTCAATAAATCAAATTCATGAATACAATTTAAATGTAGATTCAGTGGTATTGTGCACTGACATTTGCATAAGCTTTTAATTCTAATTCAATGTAAAGGCAGAGGGCAGAATGCCAATTTCTATGGCCACATGTGCAACAATTCCACTCAGAGTTAAAAAGGAATGATCACGTAGTTTGGGCCCAAGGTTTAGTTTGGATTGCCCATTTTCTGTGTACGATTTTGATCTTGGTTTGTGGATACTAGGTTAAAGCCCACTTGTGAATGAAGGCTGAGGCACACAAACCTTTTTGGGCAAGTTGGGTCTTCATGTAGGACGAACTTAAGAAAAAGCTCCTTAAAATGAAAATGAAACTAAAGTATCGACTATATGATACAAAGCCCTTTCCTACCTTAGTGGCAAGCAATGAAATGCCCTCCAAATAACTCATTGCCTTGAACCCAACCAGCTTGAGTTGCGGTAGGGTCTCAACACCTGCCTATTCTGCCACTAACTACACTCCAACCATCTGCCATCTCCTGTAGTCCACCCTCTGGTTCTCATACTCTTAGACCAGTCATAGAATGCAGCATTTTAAAACTCTGAAAATAAATAAGATAAGGCTAACACCCAGGAACAAAGCAGAAATAATACTCCAAAACAGTCTCAACAGTGATAGTAAATTACCACACACATTGAGGTAACACGTTCTCCTTCATACCCCAGGTGTTTGATCTGCAGGTGTTTTTGCAAGCATCCTGGCACACCTGGGAGGGCATCAAGGACCTCCTCCCTGATAGTCACAAAGCCATAGGTGGAAACTAAACCCAAGACGTACAAACAAGTGCTGATTGGTCTAGTTGGTGCATTGTTTTTTGGCTAATTCTATATACGCAAAATGCAGTCAAAGTAAATCAAGCCTATCTCAGTATAGCTCAACGTGAGATCTTTTATACCACAATAAAACACACAGCCCACCCATAAGGTCTTGAATCAATAAGATACTCAGTCCAACTGTTTTGCAACCCCAATCCAGTCATTACTGCTAACATGGGCACCATAACCTCCACTGAAAACTATCCACATCCACAAAGAATATTGCAGGGTTTTAACAGGTGAGTCGTTTAATCTCAATCTGTGACTAGCTCCAAAGTGTGGCTTGGAGTAGTAACTCAATTCTAACTTGTTCTGTCTTCCTCCTCTGATAAAGGAATATAGGGGCAAGAAAGGCCTTCTTTTTTGTTTAAGGGGGGCTTGACTCAGAAAAGGCGTTTGGCATAAACAAGAAAGAAGGGGGGAGAGTCAACAGCTACCCCTGGTCAATCGTGTAGAGGAAGTGGGCTTAGAAGAGGCAGTGAGCTAGTTTGTGAATACGAGCCATTGAGGGTCACAGATAGGTTAGAAAAAGGTTGGATAATAATTAAATTTATTCATAGATTCGGACACACATTTTAAAAATAGTAGGTTCACAACAGAAAAAACAAAAACAAACTTGAAAAAATCACACATGAGCCTCATTTGCACTGTCTTACTTCTCTCTTGCATTTGCCGATGTATAATAGTTTGCAAGGGCATTGGATTCCGTACACTGTCCATTTGCTTTTACAGTTGGTAAAGGATTCGAAATTCCAGTTCTTTCCATTGAGATCGATGGATTTCATGTTTCTCGTTAGACAACACACTGAGCATGAACCGCATTTGTAGTGACCTTTGACAGGGGGTAAGTTCCACAGGGTGCTTTGTTGTTCAGGCGGCCTGGTGGGGTCTCCATAGGCGTTCACCAGCCCAAACCACGTCCTGATGACAGTTCGGACCCTTCATCTGTGAACATTTCAAACCCAGTGAAGGCTGACTAGATCCCGAACCAGAAACACCTGCATAAATATGTGTCGACTGCAATAACATACTACTAGTTTAACAGTAGTATTTGAAATCCACACTATATATATATGCTACTAACACTAATTTAACCTACTGTGATGCAACAACAGTTTGTCACCTGTTTTGCTTTCTATTGTAAGCCAAATGAGGCTCATATGTGATTTTTTCAAGTTTGTTTTTGTTTTTTCTGTTGTGAACCTACTATTTCTAAAATGTGTGTCTGAATCTATGAATACATTTAATTATTATCAAACCTTTTTCTAACCTATCTGTGACCCTTAATGGCTAGTATTCACAAACTAGCTCACTGCCTCTTCTAAGCCTACTTCCTCTACACGATTGACCAGGGGTAGCTGTTGACTCTCCCCCCTTTTTTCTTGTTTAATAGATAATTGAATTGTAAAAGCAAAACCTTCTGGATCTCCTGCTGACTGCTGCCCTCCAGAAATCAACAAGGAATACAGAGTAGCATGCAGCTCAATTATTGCCCTCATCCAAAATGGAAACTGTACTCAGAGAACATCACTGGACACTTTAAATCCAGTATGGATCAAACTAAGGCTAAAGCTGTACCCTTTACCCTAAAAATAAAGGCAATTTCCACCAAGTGATGAGCCATCTCTCCTGTCCCAATTAATGAAATTCATAGACAGGTTGAATTTACAATTCATCCCCAGCACTGACCACCTGCTTGACCTCTTACAATGTGTATTTTACCTCTCAAATGAAACTAAATCTCTGACAATAGCAATAATTCATGATCTTCACCCTATGGACTCAGGGGGCCACGCTGTGTCCATTCTTCTCAACCTCTCTGATGCCTTCGTCACCCAGAACACTGGAGTTTTTTACAGCACTTTCATGGGGTCCAGCACATCCTGCCATTGGTTCAAGTCCTTCCTGTGCAACAAAACTGAGCATGTGGCCTGAAGTGGTTTCCATCTTTCCTGCTATGAAGTCCTGTGGAGTTACAGTAAGCCCACTTCTGTTTCTCATGCTCTTTATCTTCTCCATGGTTATGTTCTGATTTCCACATTCATGCTGGTAACACCAAGCAATATGTCTCTCAAGAGATGGTACTTACAAGCCTTCTTGAGTGTCTCCTAATTTGAATAGCATCCAAGTTTACATGAACAATAACATGCTTTGTCTGCATATCATGACAGTACTGTTCCTGACTTTAAACTCCACAGACCATTTATTTAGTGTGCATTTGTTAGGCGCTTATACAAAAGTAAATTGTGTTTCAAAGAGCCTCACAGGGCAACAGGGAAGGAACAATGAATACACTGGAGGATAAAGACGGACCTACTAGGCCTTGTGAGCATTCCGAACGTACAAGTGCAGGGACCATTATCCAGCATTACTGTACCAACATTAGCCTTATTGTCCTTCAGTCTTACAGATATTTCTTTGTTATTGCCTGGCCGTTCTCAGTTGAAGGAGCGATGCTTTAATACTCTCTGCCTAAGGCCGCTAGAGGTATCATTGAATTGTGACCTTTTAGACAAAACCTAAAAGGATAGCTCTTTGAAAGTGCAATGGTTTGCCGCATGAGGAGCAAGTTTGTTGTCCTAAAGACCTGTCCCATTAGGGCAGAGTTTATTATTTCACTTACATGGACAAAATCGGCCATTTGCAATGGTCAATATTTAACTTTTTTTAAATAAAATTACCATGTAGTTGATAGGGTGACTATGTATGCAAAACAGTTTCTAGAAATTCAATCTGTGTGCACTCTGTTTTTAAGTAAATATTATGGTACTCTTTATTTTGATATGGGATATTGTAAAATGAAATATGCAGTTTGCAGGATTTTCAATTCTCCTCTACCTTCCCTTTATCAAAAAGAAAGTACACACACACTGCAGTGATATCAATGTTTTTATCGAAAACAGACAATGTACACAAAAAAACATCTGAAATACATTTTGTGAAGACTACACAAAGCGATACACTGCAATAGCATGCAAACACAGGATAATTCTACAAAAACCTCAAAAATCATTCAAAGAATTAACATGCAACTTAGCACATTTGATGAAAGGGGTGTTTATGGGATTAGCACCCAGTCACTATTGAAAAGAAGAAAGTAATTAAAAAACATTGACCTCCCCTCAATGGACATGAGCGATTTTGAATAGAGGAAATGTATAGAGGCCCACTACTCTTTTGAGTTCCTCAGTGGTGGTTGCAGATTGCCCTGAAGATGGAGAAAGCCACAGGTGCTTATTTCTCCACTGTGCATTTTGTTTGCTAAGAAAGCCTTCTAGAAAAGTCAATACTCTGAAGAAAGCACATGTGTTTTAAGTCTATGCCTTACCTTATGGGAGCCAATATTGGACTTGTAAATGGTAAAATCAATCTTACGGGGTCAGTCTGGAGAGAAAAATGGCCAAAGCACTCTGAAGGGCTTGAAGACCTCAGAGAGAGAAGACAGCACAGTGGAATATAATGCTTTGTAGCACTCAGTGCATGAGATTATGGGTACGCTTATGGATTCACCAATGGTAATATCCATTGCATAATTTAGTACAATTATTCTGAATAATAACAACTACTGATCTTGTAAACCTATGAAATTATTCCCCAACGGTCCCCACAAAAGCATTACTTTAGTCCACCCTCTATATTATATACGAGATATGTCTTATTGTTTGGGAGACATATTCCATTTCTGTTCTCTTTTTCTGGTAATACAAAAACACACACATTCTGTTACATCTACATGGGACATTTTGGGTTAGATGGATTGTTAAAGACAGATAATCATTGTAATCTGGTACTTCAAGTTACTAACAGTGAAGCCCAATAAGGCTGTAAGGCGAATAGCAATGCCCCTTATGCACTTCCACACAGTGCAGTAGGCCAGTGTGTAATACATGCCAATATCGGTCCATTCTATTTTAAGCATGATTTTCAGTGTTGTTCTCTAGCTTTTTTGACAAAACATCCCTTGTGTCCGATTGCCACTGCTGCACGAGGTCCATAGGGGTCTTTCCTTCCTACAGGGGGTAGGGATTTGGGAGAAAAGAAAAGGAATGCAGGATGTTCTATTAGAGCAATATTAACAAACCATATTTTTCTTGTCTTATGCATATTCTTTCCATATCTTATTTTACAATACCTTTAATACTTTAAGCATATTGCAAACCGATTACAAAGGGACTGTGCAACAGATGAACATTGAAAAAAAAAAACACAGGTCACAATACACAGCCACTCCTCTTATGGTGTTCGGTTTGGGTATATCCCGAAGCAGAACTCACAAGAGCTATATTACGGGATTTCACGGCAAGCAACATTTGTGGACACATGAGCTGTGAGATTTGCGAAAATGGAGCTAAGCAAGATGGACCTTTCATCATCGTACAACAACACTGAAAATGTAGAGAAAAATCAAATAGGTTTTTTTGAAGTGATGTTTTTGGAGATGATTTAGGTTGAACTTGTTACCTTTAAATGTGGTTTTGATTAAATGGTATGGGCAAGATAAGGTTGATAACACGTGTTTTTTTCAAGCTGGAGCAGCGGGGGGTCTAATTCACTTTATGTTTTTTGCCAACTGCATTCATATATTACATTAAGAACACATATGCCTTTTATTTTAAGTGTTTTGCATTTTAATAAATGTCGCCCTCCCTGCACTGTTGTACCTGCAAATTCTCAAAGATCCATTGTCTAGTTGTGCTGTTTAAAGATTTTTAATGACTGCTTTAAATATTAGGATAAAATATTCTTTTTAGATGTTGATGTTATGACTTGTATTTAAACCTGTTGTGACGTTTTATAAAAATGTGTGTGTAAACTGAAATATTGCAAATTGATGATGAGATAAAACACTGGTCACAATGTACAGCCACACTGTGACTAAGTCCCAGAATGTCATGTCACTGACTGGATGGTCGTTTTCGTTTTTTTTCTTGGCCACATTCGGCTTTACCAGAGGCCCCTGTACACCATCTGAGGGTCCTGTCTGCAAAAAGAAGCATCTTGGGCCGACAACTCCCAGGACCCTACCTGCAAGCATGGAACCCATGTGGAGCACTGTGATTGGCTCCCAGAGGGTCAAGCCTGGTCTTCACCAAGATCACCCTGACTTCTGCTTTCATGCATAGGTATCCTTCCGCCCATTGACCTTCCATTCATAGCACAGCTTCTGTTATCTCACACGACCTAGGAACATTATTGTTTTGGGAATGTTAGCTGTCTTGTAGTTACCTATAGCTCCATTCTAGACCAATGCAAAATGTACACCTGCTTCTTCTCAGCCAACACTCCACCCTTTCCCTTCCTGCTCACCCACCTACCCTCTTTCTCGTTCTCTCTCTCTCTCTCTCTCTCTCTCTCTCTCGGGCTGCACCTTTTCTTCATTGTGTTTACCTGCCTATTTTGCCACACTGACTCTGCTACCTTCTTCCCTGACCTGTTGAAGGGGTGGGGGTGTGGGGTTCCTTATCAACAAGGCCCTCAATAGGTCCCACCTCCCCCTGACTGACATCACTCTGTCCTCTTTTGAATATGCCACTATTCAACTCCTCCCTCTTACTCCACTCACTGTTCTGGCTCTTTATTGAACCCTGGTCCTCTCATCTCCTTCATCTATGATCTGAACCTTCTCTTTGGGTCACTTCCTACCGACGTGTTCATTGTCATGCTCGGGGACTTTAACCTTCACATGTCCTCGGCAGCCACATGCCTTGAACCTAACTCTCTTCTATCTGACCACTCCCTTCACGACCAGCCAACCCACTCTGGTGGGAACTCCCTTGAGCTTGTCATTGTCTCTAAGTCATTCTTCTCCTCTGACCTTTCCATTAGCCTCTTTCCCTGTGATCACGCCACTGTTCACTTTAACCTCTTGGTCCCGACACCTCTGAAATTCAAAACATTTAGTGCCTCACAACAAACATGCACCATAACCTAAGATGCTGGCACAAATTACAGACCCCTACTATACTCCTACCCTACAAAAATTCCCTTTCTGCCCTCTCCTCTGCAGTAGGCTCTGCCAATTCCAGCTACTCCACAAACCTAATCGCCTCCATATGCAAAAAACCCTGCAAACTTTCATCTACCCTCCAAATCTTGCTCACACTTTCAAAGCTAATATCCATCGTCTCCTCCCTTTCTGCTAATGATCTTGCTCACTACGTTTCCTCTAAAATAACTCACAGCCTGCCTCCCTCTCCAACTCTCCTTCTATCCACCGCCCCTCCACCTTACCTCTTCTACTTTTGAATTAGCACCCATCCTTAACAGCACCAAACCATCTTGTGCTCCTATCAACCATTGTTCTCCCCAAATGGTCCAAGACATAGCCTCAATCACTCGACTGTATCATTCTGAGGTTTTTAACCTGTCTCTGTCTCCAATGGACTCTTCCCTGCCTCCTTCAAATCTGCAACTGTCTTCACCTATTGAAACCTCAAATGTCACAGCAAACCATCACCCAGTTCCCTCCTTCCCCATTATTGAAAGGTCCTTGAGTAGGTGGTCTTCCATCGGATCACTAAGTGCCTTGAAGATAATGGCTTCAATCTGGCTTCCATAGTAAACACTCTGCTGGGGCTCCACTCATGCATGTCTCCAACTTTCTTTCTGATTCATTCTTTTGGACTTCCCTACTGCTTTTAACACTGTCCAACACTTGTCACTCTCCAGGACCTTGGGTTTCACAAAGCTTCTCACGCATGGATCGCCTCCTACCTATAAGGTCAATCCTCTAAAATATTCTGGAACTAGCAAACCTTTGACCCTTTCTCCTTGTTGGCATCCCCAAAGGATCAGTACTTGTACCTCTGCTCCTCACCCTCTATACTTCTGCCTTAGTAAGGCTTAACTCATCCTTTGGCTGTCACTATCACCATTTGGCTGATGATACTGTGAGGAACCTGAAGGCATCCTCACTTCCCTCTCCCCAGAATCCTCCACTCAGGTGACCAGGGAAAGGACATCACTTTTAGATCCCGGGGGTGGATATGCGAGGAAGGATCACCTGGGTAGAGGAGACTTGGGAAATGGAAGGAGGGTGTCTTTAGGTGTGAGGTGGTATCCCCCATTTCCATTCCACAATGAACCTTGGGTCCATGAAGCCTTTTAAGGATATTGTCAACACCCCTTCCTTCCTTCTTTACCAAACACACCTCAGGTAAATCATCCTTATAAAGGTACAGGGAAAAAAAGAAGAGGGAGAATATCTTCTCTTACGGGCAGACCAGATCCACATTCACCTCCTCTAGGCAGATCAAGAAATGTTCAAAATACAATCCCCCCTCCCTGACCTTCATAGAATATTACCACTCTTCTGCACTGTAACACATTCCACCGATATCCCATTTAGGCGCCTTTAAGACTGGGATGAGGAAGAGGCCACTAGGAGGAATCCGCACTTCCCCATGTGCACATCACTTTGGTACTAGCAGGAGGAAGAGGACTGTAGAACGACATTCTGAAAGTGAGGCATGTCCCAGTGAGAGAGTTAATTGGAGTCAGGCATAGCAATTGCACCTGAAACCCCTCAAATGGCTACAGGTGCATATAAAAAGGAGTGACCCACATGAGAGGAGGGAACCGCCTGGGAAGCCAGGTCGCAGTGGGGTAGTCTGACGAGGAGAAGCTGGTGAAAAGCCGCGAGAGAGTCAAGAGCCCTGCAGAGCTCTGAGCTGTGTGTCACCAGCTGGAGCTGGGGTACACAGAAGTTTCCACTTCGCTGCAGGAGGCAGCAAGAACATGCGGAAGAGGCAATGGCGGCTCGCCAGTGATCCTGATGTGAAAGAGGAGTGAGCAAAAGCAGAAGAGTATCAAGCAAGCACCAGGAGGAGCTGCCGTATACCGGTGAGTGACGGTGAGAGAGCACTCGTACATGGGTGCTCTGGGGGCTTAATCTGGGCTAAAGAAGGGGCCGAACAAATTAATTCATATAACAAATGGGCCAGGAGATCCGATGGACATCATTAAGAGTCCAGAGAATTACAAAGTACTTAACAGATATTGAATACCGAACTAAAGAAAAGTTATGCTCAAGTGAAATTAAAATACTCCACAAATCGAGAGAAAATGATGTGTATTTACGAGCATAGTGAAATTAAGGAAAAAGCATTTATGACCAATGTGAAAGCGAAAAACTAAGTGAAAACCAGTAATGAGAATTGATAAAGCACGTGAAAGGCAAACAAGAAGCACTATTGGTTATTGTGAAAGCAAGGTGATAACAAGGAATAGACACAGCGAAGAGAGGTGTGTGAAAGGCACGTGTTAGCAGAGTCAACGGACTGCCAAGAAGAAACAAGAGTGTAAATGGACTAATGTCACAAGAGCAGAGAGGAAACATCTGGTGGCAAAGTAGTCCAATGAGAATCAGTGAACATTATAAAGTGCCAAGGGCTATCGGTTGCGTGACCTGTGATGGGTGGACCGTGTGGTCCGACAACTGCGCCTAGGCCGAGTAACCCCTACTTGGAGTGAGCCAAAGAAAACAAGGAGATTGAAGTTGTTTTGTCTGATCAGTCTGGAAGTGACTTAAAAGAAGGAAGAGCCAAGCGAATGGTTAGGAAGCCTAAATGATTACCATTCATACTGAAAGATGACAAAGTTGAATTAACTGTGAACTTTGCTGAACTTGGAGAAGAGAACCCTGAGGTTATTTGGAACTGTGATGAACTTGGGGAAGGGAACCCTGTGATTGTTTGAGCTCCAAGACCTTTCTGTTGTACTGTTTTGAACCTGAGGAAGAAGAAGCTGAAAGGAAACCAAGAGCTGGAAGATGCTCAGAACTTTACTTGGAACATTGTTTCTTTGGTTGCTGACATCCCTAGACATTGGGCCTCATTATGAGTGTTGCGGTAAGGCAACAACGGCGCCGGTAGGGCTACCAGCGCTGTTGTTACCTCGCCGCAATATTCCGAGTTCTGCTCGCAGGCCGCTCTGTACGCCTGGTCAGACCAGACATCCAGAGCGGCACCTGCTAGCAGAACAGGATGGTAGCAACGGTCCCATTATTAACAGGACCGTTGCTACCATCCTCCCCATTCCCATTGAGCCCGATGAAGGCTCAAATGGGAATGGGGACGTACCGGGTCCTGCGAATGGGAATTACCGGGCCCGCAAAGGTCAGAATGGCCCGGTAATTCCCATTTTTCAGGACCCGGACCCGAGTTTGGGGGTAGCCATACCAGTAAAAACGGCATGGCCACCTCCAAATTCGTAATTAGGCCCATTGTGTAGATTTAGTTGTGAGGGCAAGCATAGGATTTGGACACAGACAGACTTTTGAGTTGAACTTTATGACACAGACTATCCTTAGTTTCTCTAGGTATGGAAATCCCACCTTAGCATATGGCAAGTTAGGCCTTACTCCATCCTGACCTTTGAGAAAAATAACTCTATTTTAGATAAGTGGATCTGTTATCTGTGTCTTATTTCATGATGCCTTCACAATACTCAAATCTTTTTCTCTTTTCCCTCCTTGACCCTAGCCATCTCAGAACAGATTACCAACTGCAATTTGTCACTGGATGTCTCTCCACTACCTCATGGCTGAACTCTTCAAATATGTAAGTCATCTTTCTCCCGACTTCCAATGCCATCCCTTCTCTTCCTTCTCTTATCTCCTGACCTTCTTGCTCCCTCACCAAAAGCTTACAACCTGGGGTCCACTTTGAAAGCGACCTCCTACTTCAACAATTCATCACTACCACTGCCTCTGCTGCTCATATTAACCTCCTCAACTACTGCTCAAGCCTACTCCTTGGCCTTCCTCTCTACCCCTTCCTCCCTCTATACAAAGCCCTCAACTTTGTTACATGCACTCCTTACAACCTACCCAGATCCTGCCCCACTTCTACCTACCGACATCCTGATATTTGGCTCTCCATGCACAAACGCTCCTTTTTCAAGTTCTGCTTCCTAGTATACAAAGCTATCAATGGTCTTCCTCCTCAGTAACTGTCTGATTTGATCTCTATTTTCTCATCTTTTTGTTGACTGTGATCCTCCTCTGCACTCAACCTCACTGTCCCATGCCCCCCTGCCTTCTTGCGGACCCCACCACTTCTTCCAGTGACCCTTAATAATGCAATTTTGTATATTTACATAGTAATCCTCTTCAGTTGAAGCACTTGTCTCCTTAGGTTAATGTTATCTTTGTAATTCACCTGCTTTCCTATACATATATATTTTTTTCTGTCTGTTTTATTTTTCCCAGGGTCATTACGATGTTGTCAGTGAAGGAAAAAAATTGTGGTAATGCGACAGTCATTCCATTCATGCCACGTCACCACTGCATTACTGCACTGTAGAACTACAAGTTTGGCAGTATGGAGGTGGGTTTACCTCCAACTAAAGGAGTTAAAACTTCTGCCTACACCAAAAAACAGTGCCATTACCATGGCGGAATTACGTCCGGCTGTAATTCCATCGAAACCCCCATGGAGCCCTATATACTCCAAGACTGGGGACTAAGTCCTAACATGATTTATAATCCTGCAGAAACTCTGCTGGACCAAGTGGTGGTAGCAGCAATTCCGTGTTTACACTGTGACGTCCGGCGATACGTCACACGTCTTCACGAACGAACGCATTCTCAGGGCATTACGTTAGCTCTCCAGTATATAAAGCTGGTCTATCATGTTCAGCTTATTCAGGAAGCGGTCTGGTGATCTGCCTTTGATCATGCATACTCGTTCTCAAGTAAGTTGCTGTTGGGTGACCTTGCTACTTTACCCACCATCTTCTACTATACGTACCCGCTCTCTTCTAAACCACAGTCATTTCCATTATTTCCAGGTGATCCTCTGCGGTCCCTTGGTATTTTTTCAACATTGCTGCTAAACTTTCTGGAATTGCTTATACTTCCATGGACTCATTGGGCTCCGTAGCTACTCTCTCATACTGACTTGGGGTAAGCAGTCTTTCACTTACCTCTTTCTTTCACGCCCCTGTAACATGTTGCTTTTGAACATATTCCGTATTTGTATTTATTTTCAGGGATCTTCTATCCTTTATAATTACCTGAGCTTTATGGGCCACGATTAAATGACTTCTGTTCAGCTTCACCTAATGAAAAACTCCTTTCTGGTCCTTTTGAGGATTTGCGGTAAGCAGTTGCTATAGTGTCAGGTTTTGACATCCTTACTTTTAAAGTGTTGAATTAGAACAGCGCTAGGGACAATATCCCATAGATATGATTTGCAATGGAGATTGTGACTAACACATAGCAAGCTGATAGGGTTGATGGTCTGTTGATCAAAACAATGAAGTATATATAGTGAATAGATTATGAGCTACTTGCTGATAAAACCATAGACGAATTAGGTCACGAAAACCATTAATGACATGTAAATATGTTAATGCACGTGTAATGAATTATGTACTATTATGATTTTCATCTATCATTTGTTTCTTTAAAAAATCATAGGACCAATAGCTCACGAACTCCATTATCAATACGAAGATATCAATATTAAAAATTTGTTTTGCTATTTGGAAAGATTGTATGTTAGGCGTCAATGTATACTAATGAGTATTATTTAAAAATTCTTTTTCAGATATTTACATGAAAATTAATTTTGATTTTCCCCTGAAGAAGTGATTGTTCACGAAACGCATTAGGCCTACAATAAAAGAATCAAGTTTCATGAAATAACTCATGTATCTTAAATCATTGGGATGTGCATTACAATTTATATGTGTATATGTATGTTCAGGTCTAATTTTGCCTAAATCCAAAGATATGTAAAAATCCTCTTTCTTTGTAAAAGCAAAAAGTAAAAATTATCCACTGTATATTTCTTTAACAACTAGGACTCATAATTGAGCCTTTTGATAGAGTGCAGAGGACGGGAGTTCCCATATACGGGAACTTGTCTGTCAAGCCTCAGGCTTTGGCTATCCGAGATAGGTTTCCTCTTTATTTTGCTTTAAATTAAAAGTGTATGCCAACAATCTTGCACCTGTGTGTCAGTCTTATCTTTCTTCACCCTTGCAGTACCCTAGGGCTTATACTGCAGGTTAATGTCTCCTTCTGTTATAATTAAGGGTTCTTTCTCCTGCGGCCCATTACCCTTTAATATCGGTTGACTATTACTACAATAGTGCATTCCTCAAGTTGCAAAATCGTGGCCTGCATATCATCTGTTTCCATGGGAAGGAAAATATGTGTGTATGTCCCTACTTTTACCAATGTTATTATTATTATGTTGGTATTGTGTTTATAGTTTATACAAGTTTTAACACATACTTTAGCTCATACAAAATATATCAATTTAAAAAGAACAATCTAACTTAAAACACAAGAACTACAGTAAAATGAGCTTTACAATAATTTCGTACTAATACACAATTTCTGCCAATTACAGTCATTAAAACCTTTTTCTCTTAATGTTCCAATCTTAAACCGATTTCCCATTAAATACTATCATATATATTTCATTTTATCACATCAGGTAATTCATACATATGCATTCAAGTAAAAGAAAGTACATATAAATACATTCACGTCAACAGTAGCTGCGATTTCATAGGTATACAATTTTGCCCAATTCATTATGGATTCTTATTAATACCCCAATCAGAGGAATATTCAGTGACGAGGAGTGCTCGCCAATGAGCCTAGGCCAAAACTGTTCTTTTCCCAGATAATATTTTTCATTTAGAAACTTCCTAAAAGCCACTTCCCTGAAGGGGGACATCCTCTCACAGAATATCAACCAGTGTTTCATAATTTCCAGGGCCTCTTTGTCCTTACACATCCTACAGGTACAGTAGCTATCATTCTTCTCAAGACCTCTTGTAGGACCCCATCTATCTATGGTTCCGAGCAAATTTAGGTAAAATCTCATAAATACATACCTTTATTTCAGACTGGGGAATCTAACCACATACATTTCCATTGTTTTGTACTTTCTTGGGAATGCCACTAGCTTTTCATTCATTTTATATTTGGTCAATCGATTGATACCTTCCACTGCTCTACAAGTTCCACTTTGCTGTACATTTGTATCAGGTTTTCAGTGAGCGTCCTTTGTTCGGAATCCATACAGCCTAGGACGACCTCGCCATCCACCACAAAATTATTTAAGGATTTGTACATTTTTCCAACCATAACCCTATTCAAATCTTCAGATAGTGACTCTGATGGGGGACACAACAACTTATAATAGAGCCTTAATTTTGTGCTAATGAGATCAGCTTTCTATGATGTTAACCCAAATTCATACCAAACTGTCACCAGAGGAACAGACTTTAGTAGGCCAGGTATCTTTTTCCAGAATGCCCCTTCCGCTCTCTCCAAAGCCTTCCAATCTAAAGTCGCCAGCTCCACACCATACAAAACGGCTGCCAACACTTTGCCCTCATACAATTTCCTGATTGGTACAAATGTGTATTTATAATATTTTCCTTGCTTGAACATCCAGGGGTGCTAGCTTTGCTTGTATTGTCTCAGTTGCGCTACCTGTATTTACTGTGGATGTACAAGCCTGGGTAAGTCAACAAATCTAGGGCCTGATTCATGGAATGTTTTCCTATGAGATTGCACCATTATAAAACACTTCCATGAATCAGGACCCTAGTGTCTTAATTTCCTCTCCATCTGCATATCAAGTTTTAGTTACATTTGCTGTTTCCCCTTACAAATCAAGATAGCAGTATTTGGCTATATTCATAATCAGCTTGTTTTCCAACAGATACTCAGTCGTTCTATTAAGCGTTCTTTGCATACCAATCACGGTTTTATCAAATAACATAATGTCATTGACGTATAGCAATATCTGCATAGTTAATCTCCTGATACGTAGCAGAAAAACCGTGCTAGATGCTATACATTCCATAACATCTAATAGATACATGTTGAACAAAAATGGTGCCAGGACAAAGCCTTCACGGAGACCCACACATATTTTTAGTGCCTCTTCTGGGATCCCCCACACATGCAACTTATTCCAGTGCCTCCAATGATCAATTGTATCAAAGCACTAGCTAAATCAAAACTTGCTGTTTATAGGTGTGGCGCGTCTTTTTGTTGGGCTTTTCCTTTTTATAAATTCATTATTAGCCCGCCAAGTGTTGCCCCACACAATTTCCTAAACCCTGTTTGGTACTTTATGGGTTTGTTAATGGTCTTTGCCCAATGCGTCTGGTCTTGCAGAGATTGTGAGGCAAAGATCTTACAAGTCAAGCAGAACGTCCTTCATGACAATGGCAGTTTTCCACTCATCGCTATATGACTAAATAAGTTATAAGTAGACATGTCCACAAACCAGTATCTTTCTTTAGCACTAAGTTGGGCATGTTTTACAGGCTTGCTGCCCTTGAGATTTTCCTTTCTTGTCCGTATTCTCCACATCTTCAATATTGAAACCAAACTTCCAAGGACCTAGCGCATTTTCCTCAAAGTATATAAGTGTTTCACTCAGTAATCCAACCTTTCCCACCAAATAGTTGTTGCACACTGACTCAGGGATTGGATTCACTATTGCTAAGGCATTACCACATTTCTCCTTCTCATTGTTTATACATTTCCAAAACAATCTCAAGCTGAATTTCACAGAATTAGCCAACATTCACTGGCTATCGCTATCATTTTGTTCGTAGCGAGAACATTTCAGGCAATTTTTATAGAACTGCTTTTCCACTTTGATTGCTGTAATCTTTTCCTCAAATACCCTTCTCCTATCCAAATTAATAGACTTTATGCTTGCTCCCAACAATCTGTTCTTGTTCTATATCTCCTTATTAAATCTATGTGGTCCCAGAAAGTATTTTATGGTTTTGCGCCTTAGCACTTCCTGACAAATAAGTTGCCATTTTACAAAGCATGTCTATATATCCTCCTGTGTCCAACTCCAAACTTCCACCCCTACTAATTTGTGACATTACCCCGTCCAGCACCAGATAACACGTTATGATGCAACTACTGCATAGTGCCACTGGACCATTATCTGGCTGATCTGGTGTCTTATCAAATTCCAAGGTTAGCACCATAAATGCATGGTCACTCTGCGGACAAAATTTGACATTCATTGACTCCATTCTTCAGACATAAACATGAAGTCGGTATTTGGACTATTATTTCCTCTTTTCCATGTTGGTTTAATTGTGGAGTCACCCTTGACATACCCATTTAACCTAAAGAAAGACCATGCACTCAGGACCTCCGACCATCTCTTCCCATGTTCATTACTTGTTGTATCCAACCACTTCCTCCCCTGACAAATTTCTTTTACTCCCCAGTTTGGGAAATAAAGGTTAACCTCCCCCCCTATTGCTACCACTTCAGTAGAATCATGCATACAATGGGAATCTTCCAAAATGCCACTAAATCTTTCAAAGAATTCATTTGTTGTGCGCACATTCCAATATATATTAATTAATAACCATTTATCTTTTTTCCTCGGTTTCCAATGGGCAGGTCAAGCTCACTGCTAGTATATTGGGCGATTTTACTTCCTATCGTTCTATCATAGGACAAAACGCACATCGCACACCCACCAAAAGGCCCACTAAGTGGTGACCCTTATTGCCCTTGCTAATCTCATTTATCATAATGAAATAACCCTCTAGAACTGGTGTAGTTACCAACCAGACTTCTTGTAAAGCAAACACATCGAACTGCCCTAGGGGTGGGGTATCAGGTAGAGTGTGCAAAATGCTGTTGTAACCTCTAGTGTTCCATGAGAGTAATTTACAAGATTCATTACGAAAGGCTAGCTTCATTGCCCGGGGGACTTCATTGAGCCAGTATACCCGACACCCAGAACCAGTCATCCTTAGTTGCAGTGCCCTTTTTATTTTCCAATGAGACCAGTCTCGAGCCATTCCTAGACACGCACCATTTCAGTGGTTCAATGGCCAATCAGAAAGGACTTGTGGTTGATTTTCTATCCACTTTCTGCACCCTCTCCCTGATGTATAATTTGTATGGACAAATTTCAAATCCCAAACATAGCAATGCTTCTGCCTCATTTAAAATTAAACTACAAATAGCCTTAAATCCAATATGCAGAACCACCATGTCGGTTCTATCATCCTCTACAAACTCCACCTGATCAATATCTTGAGATGTAATAAGACGAAATGACACAACATATGCAAATAAAGACAGGATCGAACCTCAGTTCATAATTAGATCATTGGATTCATTAAAAAGGGCTTTCACTGCAATTAGATTGTCTGTATATGCAACATGAGAATTATTTCCCTCTATTCCTGGACAACGCCGCCTATTCCATCCTATACTTTGCGTGTCCGTTGACACGACCTGTTTTTCCCCAGTCCAGATCCTCTTCCTAGAGCCATACAGGACCTCTTTAGTCTGTTCCGATGAGCCTGGGCCCTTCCATGCCGCCTGCACACATTTGATCTTATTAGTGGCTGGGAAAGTACTGCCTGACAGACCATAGCTCTCTGTTACGTTGACGGAAAGTACTGCATCTTTTTCCATAATTACTTTCTGGGGATAGTCCACTTCCGTAGTCATTATTCCAACTGAGGACTTCCCTCCAGGGAAACAACTTCATTCTTCTTAATGACAACAATGCCTTTAGCGATATTTTTCTTTAAAAGTGGGATACTCATGGAAGAGCCTAGATGACCACTATCTTTTTTTGCTTTCACATCCTTTTATCTCCATTTTCTTTGGTGTGCTTCAGTGGGACTCGGCATTGCTCCATCAGATTCTTCCGGTAAAATCATCTTGTCCACGTTGTCAGGATTTCGAGATTGGACATATTTTTTAAAGTGTTGGCTTTTTGCTGCTTTTTAGCTCCTGTTCATTTTAAGCGTTCTATTTCTAAGCGTTCTATTTCTTTATCTGACAAGGAGTTGAGCGACCATTAACGGCTGAAGATCCCTCCTCCGATTGTGCTTGTACTACTGTGGTATTCTCTAACAGTCTCATTTCTGTGGGGATAAAATCCACAAGTTGACCAATATGGGGTGAATACGGCACTTCATCCAAGCTCTCACCTTGTTGACAATTTGTTACTTCTATACTGCACTGGACGACATGAGCGCTATTTGATTCAATGACCTCCAACCTCTCCTTGTTATTATTAATACACAATTACTTTGTCCACAATCACTGGGAGCAATGTGTGTTGTGTCACAAACTCTGATTGAACATCACCATGGAGTATCATCTACTAGTATTGCCACAGTTGGCCTCAAGAACAAATCAACTCTCGAAGACAGTTCTAGAGTTTCTTATTGTTTGTTTTGTCAATGGGCTCAATAGTGGGCATATCGCTCTCTCCCTCTATCACCTAGTGCAGGCTATTCCTTGCCTAAACCAGGCTGTCACCGGAGATTTGTAACCTCTAATATCTGGTGTCTATCTGCCTGAACGTGATGGCTTAAAGTCAATGACCTTTGCCTTGTAATTCTTTGAAAGAGTAGTCAAACAGGAGAAAGTCTGTACCCAAAATAACTTCTTCAGGGAGTCTAGTCATGACTCCCATTGGAATAGTTATTTTTTCCTGGAGCACCTGGATGCTGATGGGTGGTCTGATGATACAGAGCTGCATCCCTGTGAACGCAAGCATTCTGGGATAAAACCCCATGATGGAGCTCTTCCGGACTGGAGAGATATGCCTGGATTGCTGTCCCCCTACTGCTGGAGTGTTAGAGGGCTTTTGCCGGTATTCCCTAAAATGTTACCAGTATGTGGAATTTCCAGTATTTGTCCCCTGTAGTGTAAACAGCCCATAGAGGTGACTTGAATTCTCTGTCCTCGCTTTTGGAAAAGAGGTCAGAGAGGTACTCTGGGTCAAGGGCTTTATCACCCGACTATATAAGGACCTCATTAAGCATGGTTGAAATCAAGAGTCATTGAGTCCAATCTCAATAGGCTCCTCCTTTGATCATTCGGGCAGAACCTGGCAATATGTCCTGGCTTCCCAGTGGTGTAACACTTTAGTATTTCTGGGTGTAATATAGCCCCAGACTTTCACTAGTCAGTCAAACCTTTTCTTGATTTCTGGAATTACAGGAGTGGGGCTACTTTTCACGGGTGTGGACTTTGTTCTCTACCTTGCAGCCCTGGTTTGGTGTCACTGGGTTTCTTTGGGGTCCTGCTTGACTCCCTTAAATATATGTATTTCTAGTGTGCATTGTCTATCTGAATGACTTCTTCCAACGGTCAATATATCAAACACATTTTAGGAAGTAAAATGACATGAGTATAATGAAGGTTGGAAGCTCTATTACTCAATTGCATTCTACTATAAAATGTTATTCACTCCCAATATAGAGCATTATAGAGAACATGAAACCTAATGAGTTTTGTTTTTAAATAGCTTCAAAATACATTTTAAAATTTCAAGCATGCAACCTGTTTTTTAAATCTCTCGCTGGTGAATAGCAGGTGGAGAAAGATGTTTCATTGGAGAAACGGTGTTACGTCCTTGCCATACCAAAGGGACTAGAGAAATACATGCGAAAAGCTGCAAGGGAGTCTAGAACGTTTTCATAATACACAAGGAATTTATTATTATTTGTTGAGACACAATATAAGGAAACGAAAAGTATTAATTTCAATTCGATTCTGAAACTCTTCACAGCTGTCTTATGCTAGGGAGAAACTGCAGAACATGGATTCAATGAATGTTGTCAAAGATAGAGAAGTTTGCATCGTCTATGAATGTATAGCTCGGCCTTAGGGATTTTTAAAAATAAGTAGCCAAGTAGCCCTTTCAAATGTATGACACCTCAAGCCAGTCCTGGTCTTTACTAGTGGATGCCAGGGCGTGTAGCTTTGTGTTTTCCATTGCAAGCATTGGATTGGAAGTCCCAGTATGCAATGAGATAAACAGCACTGTTGGTTTGAGGTTGACACATTCAGCTAGTACATAGTGACATTGGACGTGCGTCATTTGTTAAGTGGTTTTGGGGCAAGGATAACTTACATGGACTACCTGCTATTACTTTATTGTCTTTGACAGAGACTGCCTGCAAGCTTGTGCATACCACAGTCTTACTGCACTAACCAACAGGCAGTTCAGGCACCGTTGGGAGACGTTCCTTCGTAATGGTCAAATGCTGCTAGTGATAACAGTGGATCCTCGAACGCTTGTTTGCCCCCACGTAGTGACCATTATCTACAGCGACGCAAGACAAAATCCGCTATGAAATGCACATGAATAATTGGCCATATTTATAAGGAAACAAATGAAATAATATTAAGCCCTGCCATCAAAGTTGCTGCTGCAAAGAATTAAAATGTGTTCTCATCCCTTGATTTTGCAGATAAAAGATTTTTGATTTTCCTTTGAAATGCTACAAAGCATACCATCAAGACTGGCATGTGGAGCATTAAAGAACTCTAAATGTTTCTTAGCCATTTCCACTAGCGAACCACAGAACCTTTTCAATTTGAGTTTGCTTTTCATAGCAACGTGCAGTGTTGATTTGCATTACTAGGCAGAGCATCTTTTGCATATGCCTGGCCTCACGTGGGTGTATAAATACACTCAGGGGACGCTCTTCTCAGTGGCCACAGACGTCACCAATCAGGGCATTTGCTCCGGTTTGTGCCGCCAGTGCATACGATGGTAGCGTGCCCGTCTGTGACTGCCTCTTACCACATCATTGCCATGATGAAGACAGGCGGATCACAGGGATATGTGCATCAAAATGGAGGCGATGCTCCACGCAAAACACACTTATAACACATCACCAGGCGGTGCGGAGCAGGTGCACGGTTGATTCATGGAGACAATGTATGACAGAGCAATAGAAAGGCATGAAGATGGATTTTTCAACGAGAATAGAAAGACGTTCCCCTAGTTGGTTTGTTTGCAAGTGAAAGCCCCATTTATGCTTTCTTGAATGTAGAGATAAATAGTTTAAAGGAAATGGCTGAGTGTAAAAGCAATTTGGTGTGTAGGGGGGTATGGACATCATTTGGAGTTCGCCAGGGGCAACATCAGATAACCCGGCAATGTTTCTGGTAGGTCTTGTCAAAGAGGCACTGTTAGGAAGGTGTCTGTGTCATTTTTCTTTTTGGGGAGTATTTGCCTATTTTTAGAGAGTAAAAGTGGCCCCTTTTCTCTAAAGGCTGGCTAGAGTACTCCTCACAGAACTCACAGCATGGGCTGAGATGCAAAATGTAATTCCCATATTCCAGACTGGTTTCATGAATGGAGCAGGCACAGTAACCAATTTACTTACGTTAATGAATATACACGAGTATAATTGGTTAACCAGGAAACAAAAGGCGTATGCCACACTCACAGACTTCAGCGCAGCCTTCAATACTATTTCTAGGGAAAGGCTGTGGTAGAAACTCTATGACGGGTGCATACCATTAGGACTGCTTAGAATGATCAAGGCCTTATATTCATCTATCAAAATCCAAATTGGGATGTCTACCACTGCTGCTATTCCTCCTAGCTTTGATGCGCGGGTCGAGCTGAAACAAGGATGTATTTTAGCTCCATTGCTTTTTCATTTATACCTGGCAGCAGATCTTTCAGGCATCTTGGTAAACTTTAACCGCAACCATCTTAGATTAGGACAGCATAGGCTATCGTGGTTAGCCTATGCTGACGATTTGGTATTGTTTGATGCTACCCCACAGGGCCTTCACATTCTTATGAATAACATTTGTGCCTATGTAAAATTAAATGATTTAACTATTAAGATCAATACGACGAATGCAAATGTATTCTCACCAGAGGATAACAAAAACCTAATAAGCGATGTCACTTGACTATTGGCACTATTAAGATTGACCAAGTCGCTACTTACAATTATTTGGGTCTCATGTTTGATGAACGTTTAACATGGAAAAACCATATGTCCCATCTTGAAATAGGAGTAGCTCAACTAATCGCTGTGATTGAAAAATGTGCTGGGAATAACCTTGGATATACATTGTCTTCAATACTTAAACTGTATAAAGCCAAAATGCGTTCCACTATAGTTTATGGCATGCAACTATGAGCTACTCGCCATATGGAACGCGTTCTAGTGTTTGAAAGGAAAAGTTTAAAGAAGCTTCTTGGACTGCCTGTATCTGTGTCAATTGATTATGTATTTCTCGAATTTCGGATCTCTCCTATATCGAGTTATATACAAACAAGCTTAATGTTATGCACAAGTTAATGCTGGCTCCTGAAAGTTCATTGTTACACCTAAACGCACTACTATAATGACATGAGGTACTGGGTGGGGATTCCATGGCGCTACGAAAATTGAAATTGGAATTGGATAATTGTTTTCAATTGCTTGATATTGTACCTACGGAATAATTCAGTAAAAAATGAACTAGTACCCATAAGTCAGTGATTTATGAGCTAGAACTTGAGCAATCTTTGGTTGATCTTTCAAATAATGGCTAGTGAGTATGTCCACATTATTCAAACAACTGGACCTTATGCAGTTCTGCATCCCAATAATTGGATTATCCACAAATAAATTACAATTCAATTTAATTTGGTAAATACTTTTGAGGTTTTAGGTGCACGATGGTCCATACCAAGAAATATGCAAACTTGTAGACTGCATAGATTGTGTTTGTGAAACTGTTAGACATCTACTGTTAACTTGTGATGCTTTGACTAAGTGGAAGTCTACTGTCCTAGTTGCGAGTGCAATTAATTATACCTTGCTTGATTCTACTGCAGTCTGGGTCGACTATATGGAAGGGAGCAATATTCATTTGATATATCACCTCACTAAAATGTGGATAAGCATGAATCTCTTACATGGGACAATAAGTAGAAACTCTGAGTTGACTTATGTACATTTTAGATAATTATGTTATTTTGCATTGTATTAATCTTTCCATTGTGATGATGTTTTTATTGGTAATGTAATATTCTTACTCATACTTTGAAGGAATTGGTTTTATTATTTTTTTAAATGTACAAAAGTTTTTTATAAAACGATATTGTACTATGTAAATACATACAAAATATGGTCTCTCTATGAGGTCTTTGAGAGAAAAGGGGTTTCTGCATTCTGCAATTGTTGCAGTTTTCCTGTGTTATTCTTGAGAAGCCCAGAAGAGAATATTCGAAATGTATTCTTCATAACATCACTGTTTGAGGAAACGGGAGATCATGAATTACCCTTTTTACAGTTTGCAGATGGTATCAGCTGGCTTTCACCACTTGTGCAATTCGCGTGTCATGAGTGAGGTTATAATCAACCAGCGTGTAATATTTCTCACTATCTCAGCTGCATTTGGCAATGGTCTAAAGAAAGGATCCATGCATTATGTACAATGCTGAGAGATGTGTTGCTCACCAACAATATTTCCTTTTCTGGAGGGGATGAGTGTTAGCCAGTTCTGCACCCTACAGCTTTCTATTGTCTGATGGCAGATGCTTTAAGTGTGGATGTGCATCATCAGCATAGTTATAATAATGAATAACAGTTGTGAAAAACCAGACAGTGTTTCACTACTTAGTCTCCGGGGATCCCATACTCAGGTGTCCAGGGAAAGGCCATTGCTTTTGGATCCCGACCCTGGGAGTGGACAAGCAGGGGAGGTACACCTGGGTAGGAGGTCCTCAGGGAGTGGGGGAGAAGTACCCAATGGTGAGACATGGTATGCCCCTTTTCCACAACCCATCTAACCCCTAACCCAACGTATTTTATGGGAAACTACAACCCCCATGATTCCTTCCCACTTGGTCTTCACAAAAGTACTGCACCAAAGATGAGGAATGTGGCTAGAGAGATTACCTGCCCTGACTTGCATTGGCCCTGTCCATGTAATGAGGCCAGGCAGAGTCATGCACATAGCTTTAACAATTTACACCTGCCACTTATTATTACTCCCTGTGGAAAAAAAAGGTGACACGAACAAGCCCGCTTTGGCTGGGCACGAGAAGGAACCGTTCTTCCAAGGTTGATGCAGACCGAACAATGGAAGATGGAAGGTCAACGGTCCAATCTACAGTAGAGCAGATTGAGAAAAGGCCAGGCCCGATTTCCAGGCATTCGGGAAGCCCTAAGTTTTCGAAAAACAAAGCCGAGTGAGCAGGAAAGAGAAACCTTCTGATTGCCGGGAAGTGGCCCGCGACCCTCACGGGTGAATGACGGAGTTGGGAGGAGCAGAGAAGGCGATGGAAACAGCCTTGAGCTGCGAGAGATGATAAAAGACATTGGATTTACACGGCCGGTGAGTTATCAAGGGGAACCAAAGTCTGGTTGATGTTAAACAGAACTTGACTGAAGTTTTTGCAAGTTGAAGGTTGCGCGTGTGCCAATAACAATCGAATGAGAATAACTATTGAGAGAGATACAAAGTAGCAGAGTGGTTCTGCAAGAGGAAATCGCACCTTCGAAAGTCTCTGTGAAATGTAGTGAAGTTTGATAAGGAAATTATAGCGACAATCAAAAGAAAGAAAGTTGACCCAGAGCAAAGCGAACGATATGAACTGTGAATATGCCAAGAAGGCAAAGATTGAAATATGTGAATATGCCACGAAGGCAAAAGCAAAAATATTAGCACTTTTATAAAAAAAACGTAAATGAAAGAGGAGGAAAATGACATGTTCCAAGAGGCATTGGTGCTGTAAAGAAGAAGAACTACAAGTACCAAGAGGCATCGGTGCTGTAAGGAAGAAGAACTGCGAATACTAAGAAGCATTGGTATTACATATGAACTTTTGGAAAGGCCAAGAAGGCATACTAAAGAGATTAAGAATTAAAAGTACCAAGGAGTATTTCTGCCACCAGATGAGTGTTGATTGTGAAATGAAGGATTGTTGAAAGATAGGTCAAAGTGGTCATGAAGAGGTTTGTGGAAATGCCTTGCAGTTTTGAAAGTCTCCAACAGTGAAGAAAAGATATTTTAGAGAGAACGTGGGGAAGGGAACCCCACAAGGGAAAGACAGACTCGAGCCCGGAGAAGGGAAGCCTGTGCAGAATTGTGAGAAATTGTATGTTAAATGGAAAACAGACAGGCTTGTGCTTGGCAGAGGGAAGCCTGTGCAGAACTGTGAAAAGCTGAGAAACATATGAACTAAGCATTAAATGCAAGGCGAGTGAAGGCTAAAGAAAGTGATTGAACTACTGGAATTTGAAAGCCTAAAATTTGAACTGATGAACTGTGCTAGTAAGCCAAAGTGTGCAGGTCTGGTAGTACTCTGCCATCCACCTATCTTTTTATTGTTTTTCATAAAAGACTCTCCACAACCTGGGGAAGGGAGAGGGTGCTGAAGCCATTCTGACATTTCTTTCTGAGACACTATTTTCCTTTTGCATTTCCTTAACACATTTTTGTACCTTGGGAAGGAGGCCAAGGTTAGGCTTTCTTAGTATAGGCCTTTTTATTTTGACCAGATTGGCTTGGACATATTTGTTATTATTTAATGGTCGAGATTACTCCCATTGTAGAGTTAGGGCCAGTTAGGACGTTTACCATCCCAAGCAAAACGTATAATAAAGATTTTGAAACTTGGATCCATTGTGTCTTTGTCTACTGCTTAATACCATGCCTTCCTTACACAGTCATTTTGATACTTTGTGTGGTGGGGGCTTAAATGGGATACATTACTCACCGTAATCGTATTTCTGATGCTTATATCTGCTTAGATTCACATGCTGTGCATAGGCCGACATCTAGTGGAAGCTGCAGAGTATTACAGTTTGTTGTTTGAAACTCGAAAAGGGGCGTCGAACTAGGGCATGCCAGTAATACTATCCATAGTGTGACGTCCACTGTACCCATGATCCCTCACACGTGTAAGACCCTCAGATTGTATTTTGTCTGACATGAGGTAGCATGAGGAGTAGCGTGTGTACAGAGTATCCAAGCAGATAAGATAGATAAGACTACAAGCATCCATGCGCCTTCTCTCAGAGGGGAGGAAGGATGGGCGCATGTGAATCTAAGCAGATACAAGCATCAGAAATACGATTACGGTGAGTAATGTATCCCTTCTGAGGCTTGTGGAATCTGCTTAGATCACATGCTGTGCATAGATTTGCGAGCAGTGTTAGAAGAAGGTGGTGGGATGTGAGAAGGGTCAAGAGCGAACAAATGTCTTAGAACCGCTCGTCCCACTTGAGTATCTGTCTTGGAATGAGTGTCAATGCAGTAGTGCTGAGTAAAGGTGTGAATAGAGCTCCATGTAGCTGCTTTGCAAATGGTGTCAAGGGGTCTATTTGCAATGAAAGCCAGAGTGGTCCCAGTACCTCTTTTAGAGTGGGCCCTCGGCTTAAAAAAACAGTGTTTTATCTGAAAGGGAGTAGCACAGTTGGATACATCTGACTATCCATTTAGAGATGGCGCCTTTAGAGACGCGATCTCCTTCTCTGCCTAGGGCTACAGAGACGAACAGTTGATCTGTCTTTCTTAGTGGTCTGGTCTTGTCCACGTAGTAGAGGACCGCTCTCCTCACATCTAGTGTGTGGAGTTTCACCTCAGCAGAGGTTTTGATTTCTTGGAAGAAGGCCGGTAGCTCGAAGGACTGGTTAACATGGAATTTTGAAATAAACTTAGGTTAGAACCTAGGGAGAGGGCGTAAAACCAGTTTATCCTTACGAATAGTAAAGAAAGGATCCTGCACTGACAGAGCCTGAATTTCACTGACCCTTCTTATGGATGTAATGGCTACTAAGAAGGCTGTTTTATAAGTCAGGTGTTTGAGACTAGCTTTATGCATGGTTTCGAAGGGAGGTCCCATGAGTTTAGCAAGCACCACGTTAAGGTCCCAACCCGGTGGTGGGTTAGAAATTGGAGGGTGGAGTCTCTTTACCCCTTCCATAAAGGCTTTGATCACTGGCATTTTCCACCATGACACCTTGTTATGAGAGGTGGTGTAGGCTGACAGCGACGCCGGGTGTACCTTGAGGAAATTAAATACTAACCCTGCATCGAGGAGGTGGAGCATCTAGGTGACAGTATTGGAAGGAGTACAATCAATTGGGTTGATCTGTTTATTCTGGCACCAAATAATGAATCTCTTCCACTTATCAAAGTAACAGTGTCTTGTGTTAGGTTTTCTAGACTCTTTTAAGATGTCCATGCATCTCTGGGGTAAATTGAGATGGCCGAACTCTATGACTTCAGGAGCCATGCTGCCAAGTTCATCGAGTTGGGTTGAGGATGCACTGTTTGTCCTTCGTGCTGTGAGAGTAGATTGTACCAGCACGGGAGTTTGATGAGGTCGCACACCGCCAGTTTGCATAGGTGTGGAAACCATGGTTGTCTCACCCACATAGGAGCAACTAGGATGATCGTCATCGATTCCCTGTGTATCTTGTTGACCACCTTCCTCATCAGAGGGATTGGTGGGAAAGCGTAGGCAAACATCCCTGACCAATTCATCCATAGAGCGTTTCCTTTGGAGCCTGGCTGGGGATACCTGGACGCGAAGTCTGGGCATTGTCTGTTTTCGCTTGTGGCGAACAGGTCTATAGTGGGGAAACCCCACTGAGAGAAGAGATCTTCTACGACTTCTTCGTGTAGTCGCCATTCGTGTTCTTCTGGGAGGGGATCTCTGCTCAAAGCGTCCGCTAGTGAATTGAGATATCCCCTAGAACATGTTGGGATGACAGGTAAATGTTCCGTCTGAGTGCCCATTTCCAAATTTTCTGGGCAAGCTTGGACAGATTTGGCGAACGAGTGCCCCCTTGTTTGTTTAGGTAAAACATTGCCGTTGTGCTGTCTGTTAGGATCTTAACTGAAAGGTTGGATAGGAGGGGTTTGAATGCCCGAAGCTCTCTGAAGACTGCTAGAAGTTCTAGCAGGTTGATGTGATTCTGAGCTACTGTGTAAGACCAGAGACCCTGAGCTGTGCGGTGAAGGTGGTGAGCTCCCCAACCTGATGCGTCTGTTGTGACAAAGGCTTATATTTCTGGATCGTAAAAGGGTTTCCCCTTTGTAAGATTCTCTCTTGTCCACCAGTGAAGACTCTGTACTAGTGTTGGCAAAACAACCTCTAGATCGTCCCACTGACCACTTGCCTGAGACCACTGTTTCGCCAACCATTCCTGCATAGGTCGCATGCGCACGTGGGGAACCAGGTAAATGCATGATGCCATCATGCCTAGCAAACACATCGCTTTGCGCACCCTTATCTGGTGACCGGACTGATATTGAGGAATTTGCAACAACAGATTACAAATTCATTCCTCTGACGGAAAGGCCAACCCCTCTTGGGTGTTTAGGACAGCTCCTAGGAACTGTTTTGAGGTGCTTGGCACCAGGCTTAATTTTTTCTTGTTGATTGAGAAACCCAATTGGAAGAGGAGGTTGATTGTTCTTTGAATGTTGGATCTGCAAATTACGGGGGTTTCCCCTGTGATGGGCCAATCATCCAGATAAGGGTACACCGGGATTACCTCCCTGCGTAGGTGCGCCGCCACCACCGCCAGTACCTTGGTTAATACCCTTGGAGCCAAGGCTATTCCGAAGGGCAGCACCTTCAACTGGTAGTGCTGGCTGTCTATCTTGAAACGCAAGAATCTTCTTTGCGCTGGGAACATGGAAATATGAAAATAGGCATCTTTCATATCCAATGTTGCCATGTAATCTCCTCTTTTCAGTAGGGGGCTTACTTCCTGGAGAGTAGTCATGTGGAATTTTTGTGGCTTGACATACTTGTTTGCAGGGCGCAAATCTAATACTGAGTGCATCGTTAGATTTTTTTGGGAACAAGGAAGTAGGTTGAGTAAATACCCTTGTTTACCTGGTTGCCCGGGACGAGTTCTATTGCGTCCTTTGTAAGAAGAACGACGATCTCCTTCTGCCTTGGAGGATGGTTGCGGGGCGTTCTAGTAGCGCTATACAGTATCCCGCGGACACTGTGGACAGCACCCATCTGTCCAAAGTGATCCCTTCCCATGCGTGTGTGAAGATGGAAATGCGCCCCCCTACTGGGGATGCATGGGAAGGGACCCAGAGCGGAACGTCACTGTTGTTTACTGGGTGGCGTATTGCCTCTACCTGGGCTGCCTCTCCCTCTACCACGGCCCCTCTTCTGACCTCTGGTGAAACCTTGGGTAGCCTGTTGATTGCCGTCCCATGAGGTTCCTTGACCTTGATAGTAATTGGACCCTCTTTGGGAGTTTTGGCAGCGAAAGCGACGATAATTATTGTTATTTCCCCTTTGACCTGAGGGCTTATTTGTTAGTTGGCCGAGGGACTTTAGGGTTTCATATTTGTCCTAAGCCGTCTTCAGTGCTTCCTCCACTGCTTTCCCAAATAGATTGTTTGGTTCTACCGGCATGTCTATGAGGGTGGCTTGGGTCCCGGGCTTAAACCCTGATTGTTTTAGCTAAGCATGGCGTTTAATGACTGTGCCTTCTGCTATTAGTCTCCCTGCATTATCTGCTGCATCGAAGTTTGCCTTAAGAATGCATCCAGACACTGATCTTCCGTCTGATGCAATCTGGGCCAACTGGCTCTTTAGAGGTTCGGGTCCAGAGGCAATGAGGGCAGCAGCCTGTTCCCATTGGTGGCAGTTGTAGCTTGCTAACAGAGTGGTGGTGTTGGCATTGCGTGCTTGGTATGCAGACGTGCATGCCACCTTTTGTCTCAGAGCATATGTTCTCTTGCTCTCTTTGTCAGGGGGTGCTTCAGAAGAAGCTAATGGTGTTCCCGCCCTCTTTCTGGTGGTAGTAACCACCAGTGAGTTTTTAACTGACCCCTTATGTATAGTGGATCAGAGGGAGCGGCTCTAAATAATGTTTCTACTCGTGGATTAACCGCCCGAGTAAGATTAGGAGTTACCAGAGAAGGATCGATTCTGCGCTGAATTGATTTTAAAATGGGGATAGTTTGGGCAATGGATTTCCTGTCCCCTAGAATTTCTTCTGCAAAATCTCTTTCTTCTTGGACACCCTGTATGTCTATTTGAAAATGGGCTGCAGCTTTAGCTAATACCTCTTTAAGTAAAGGCTGATTGTCAACCGGTGAGTCATTCACACCGGGGTTCTTGGGAATAGGGGAGTCAAGACTATAGGCTTCCGACTCGTCCTCCTCTTCCTCTTCCTGATCCTCATCGTCCCCATAGTAATCGGCCCCTGTTCTTCCAGCATTTGTACTTCTGACTCCTCACCATATGGCTGATTAGGCTCATTTATGGAACAGTCTGAAATCAAACCCTGAACTGGAGTCTCAGAACAGAGCCTCTTAGTAGGAGGTTGATGGTCCTTGGATCCCGAAGGGGCAGAGGTAGCTGGAGTACTATGATAGCTATGAAAGTAATTTGGGTCCTTTTCCTAGAAATCTAAAAAAAGGACATCCTCCTCATTACTCTATCAATGTCCTCAGAGTTCCATTGCTTGGAACTGGGGATAACCCTCTCCTGCTGTGGTTCTTCAATTATCTCTGTCTCCTGAGTAGTGGGAGGAGCAGATTTTTCCCTGGTGGCAGGGTCAGGGACCTTGGGTTTTTCCTTGTGTTTCTCCTTCTGAACCTGATGTTCAGAGGCTTTTTATGTTGTTTTTCCCCTTTTCCATGTGTAGAGGAATGTTTACCTGACCCTTTGGGTTTGCTTAATATTTCAACGCCTGGCATCGAGATTCGGAGGTGTTGTCACGAGATTCGGGAGTCTTGGAAGAAGGGCGTTGAATCTCAGAAGCAGACGTCGAATGTACTACAGAAGTAAACGTCGAACGTGCTACTTGGGGGATGAGGTTGGATTTGTCTTCTGACGACGGGGCTTCCATGACTTTTGGTAGTGTGGCTCCCTTAGCAACTGTGGACGGTTGCAGTATTTCATGAGGTGATCGGGACCTGGATCGCCCAGAGGACACCGAATCGGCGGACCGCTCTCTTGGTGCCTTCTCTGCCGGTCACTCGACATACGTGTCGAATCCCGGCTGGGGTTAGTGTGTTTGGTGGAAGAGGTGTGTGTTGCGCTCTTGCCGCCGGGTGTTGTCCCCATAACTGAACCGCCGGTCAGTCCTCCGAGGTCAGGGGCTTGCGCTTGGGTGCCCGACAACACCCTTGTGCCCTCGCTGTCCGATAAGGTGGCATCGCTGCCATCGCTGAAGGAACCGACTGCGTCCATGGCCTCTAGCTGCCTGCCGTAGTGGGCCCATCACTTGGTCGAGTGGTCCTTGAGTGTCTTGGCTTTGAAGAGCTTACAAGCTCTACAATTAGCCTCGGGATGGTCCCACGGGAGACACAAGTTGCACGTATTGTGTTTGTCTACCCAAGGAAACGTACGGTTACACTTTGGGTAGAATTTAAAGGGAGTACTCTCCATATGTCACTATTTGGCAGCAGGCAGGTGTATGTAGGAAACAAGTGGGGGTGTGTGTGTCCACCCGCCACTCTCCCTACTTGTACAGCCTGGGCCGAGGCCAGAGGACTTCTGAGGCCCAAAGTCCATCATGTAGTCTCGACGGCTGTTCTTACTTGGTCTCGAGTATCGACGTCGATCTTCAGCGATCTTTCAACATACAGTTGGAGAACGGAGAATATTTGTAATTATAAAGATAAATGGCTAAAGCCAGGGGAACTCCGCGACATGCTTCCGACAAGTATGGCGGAAAAAAACAATCTGAGGGTCTTACACACGTGGGGGATCATGAGTACAGTGGACGTCACACTAGGGATAGTGTAACTGGCATGCCCTAGTGCGACGCCCCTTTTCGAGTTTCAAAAAACAAACTGTAATACTCCGCAGCTTCCACTAGATGTTGGCCTATGCACAGCATGTCATCTAAGCAGATTCCACAAGTCTCAGAAATACATTTATAATTGAGGTTGAGATTGATGAACCCTGCGGAACGCCATACGCAATGTTCTTGGGTCTGAAAAGAAATGGGAGAATGGTGACTGATTGGGATCACCCACCTTAAAAAAGAGCCTGGACACTTTCTGGGGGAATGTAAGACATTTGGACTTATCCCATCTCATTGAATCCCATTTCACTGTCTTTTGGCTTCCAAATTATTTACCGCAAATTGCAGGGAGGACCCTGCCCCGTTTTTCACCCCTTAGAGCTACCTTACATTACCCATTCTATATGGCTATCCCAACTCCCAATCTATATATTTGCCGTAAAAAGTGGTAAAAAATGGGGTAAAACAGGATTTGATCAGTTGGGATGCGATCAGAGTGGCTGATTCTCTACAGGGCTGTGCTATCTAATCTGGAATGTTTTAAGTGTGTTGATGGGATTTGGTGGATGACAGCATCGGAGGCACCAGACATGTCCACTACAATGACTGCTGACATAGTCCTTGTCCACAACCTTACCTCCGTCATCCAGCACAGACAGTGTGACTCTGTAATTTTGTTATTCTTTTATTGTACTACCTTTCTAAAAAAATAAATGTTCACAAATCAAACAAGAATAATCAAAAAATAAGAAGAAAAGGAAAAACATCTATATCTAATGAATTAACAAAAGAGAATAAAGTTAACCACCAATTTAAAAAGTACAATTGATAATATATATTGTAATGGTGTGGGGTGATGACCCTGTCACACAGGTGCCATGTTGAAACAATCAGCTTTATCTTAAGTAAAAAGAAAGGAAAAGTCTACCTATCATAACTCTAAGAGGGGTTTTCCCTGCCTCCAAGTAAATGCTAAAGGTCTTGTCTGGATGTCTGAAATCATAAAAGTCCAATGTCCAGTGTACAGGGCTTCACTCCGTCCCTTACACCTAATTCTTAAGTAAACTAACAGAAAAGGGGGGAGATCGGTCCAAATGAATGACTCCCTTCTTCTGGACACCTTGAAAGGGGTTGGTTCTCTTCGGCCTGCACAACTGACTGCCTACAGCAGGCAGAAAAGTTTCTCTCTGGAGTTACTCAGTATCCCAGAATACACTGTTCACTGTTCCAACTAACACCAGAGATGGTTTCCAATCCTTTCTGCAGTATTGTATCCTTCACAAAACAAAGTTCTCCATACCAGGGGGAATGTCTCCCTTCTCCCAGGCCTTTCTCAGTCTCTCACAAAGGTGCAACACACAGTTCCCAATGCCAGGCTTCTTTACATATTTCACAATGCCAGGTTTCTTAACATACTTCCCAATGCCAGGCTTCTTAACATATTTCCCAATGCCAGGGGAAGGAATCCCTTCCCCTGGCTACTCTCCACCTTTACAAAGCCGAGAGAGTGCCTCTCCTCTCTTGACCACTTTACAGTGTCCTTAATATCACAGCAGGGGGGATACCTCCCTTCCCCTGCGCTTAGCTTAATAATTGTCAAGTCTCTTGTAGGTCCCAGACCTCTTTTCTCTCTCTTTCTGTTGGGGCCAACTTGGTTCACTTCCCTGCTAAGTATGGTCCTTAGTAAAACTATTGTGGAGGTCTGAGACCTCTGCTTCTCCTTCTTTCTGTTTGGGCTACCTTAGTTCACTTCCCTGCCAAGTATGTTCCTTAGTAAATTTCTCTGTGGTTTCCCTTCTTGTCATGGGAGTGGGCCCCAGACCACTCCTCTTTATTCTTGGGTAGTGGAGCCCTCTTTTCCCAAGTACCACCATGAGAAAGATGACTCATGGGGTTCTCGTGAAGTGGGTACCAGATCCCACTTCTTTGCGGGTCCTTGGGGCCTTTTCCTCCCAACTACCACCATGAGGAAGATGACTGGTGTTGTTCTCACATAGTGATGTGCCCCAGATCCCTCTTCTTTGCCTTCTGATACTTGGAGCCCTTTCCTTCCAAGTATCGCCATGAGGAAGATGACTCGTGTTGCTTTTGTTTGGTGGGTCCAAGAAGCTTAAGCTTCTCTTTTTTACTATGTTATTTTTACTGTTACTATGAAGATGCTGACTGCACCGCCTCAGTTTCCCAAAAGCCAGCCTGAGTGTGCCCCCTATCTCTAGAGAGCCATGCTATGGCCTCTGGTCCGCCCAGGAACACCACAGTCTCTATCTTCCTCTGGGCGCCACGGTCTTCCCTTCACAAACTTCCCAGGCTTCAGGAACACCGGGAGCTTCTCTCTGCCAGCTCGCCTCCTGGTCCTCCCACTCTGGACTGGCCCTGGTCCTTTCAGGTCCTCTCTTGGCATCCTGGTCTGCTTCCTTCCACCTTCCTGCACCATTCTGGTTCCTACAGCTCCTCCAGGGAGGACTAGACAACTGCTTCCTGAGTCTCTCTTCCTTTTCTACTCTACATTGACCAATGAGCAGCTGGCAAAAACTAGGCTGCTCATTATGCTTCAGAGAAGTACTCTTCTTGGCTCTGCACCTCCTCCTCGTCTCAGTACATTTAATCTGCATGTTCTCCTGCGAGTCAGTTGAGTTATTATTTGTCTCAATACTTCTACCCTTGATCTCCCTTGGGTTGGTTGTGCTCTTCATAGTCCCAGTACTGTCTAGGGAAATGGTAGGATGACAATAACTCATGACCCTATTAGGTAAGAGGTTGCTAAGGTTGTAGGAGGGGCTCTAGATTCAGGTGATTGGCTTGGATACTGAGTTCCTCCGATATGGTTGTCACTGGTCCCATGCAGGGTTTCCCCTCCCATGAGATCCACCCGCTGAGAACTGTTGGGTGTCCTTACCCACGTTTGAGCTATCATGCTGCAACATTTGGTGCTGTGGGCTTAGAAAATCCAAGGTGGCCAAAAAAGCCCACATGTGCGCCCGAATCCAGGAGAACCACGCAGTTTGCGCACACCAAAATGGTTGTCTAACCTGCCACCCACCAGTGCGAGCATGAGTGGAATGGGTGCCAAAGAAAAAACACCAGTGCCATGTGTTGAACCTGGAGAATATACTTCCATGTAATATCTCTTGTTTGAAATGCTTGAATCCAAGGCAGATCCCAAAAATGGTTGCATTACCAGTACTTACCACTATCAGAAAGCCGGCGTTTTAAAACCACCAGACTTTTGTGTAAAACTGAACAAATGAAACAAAACCAGACCAAGGAAAGACTTGCTAAGAGGTGGATACAATGTAAAACTATACTCTGAAATGACTTGAAGGAAGTAATTATTTAATGTGTATGTAAAAATCGTAATAGACTTAAACTGGGGGACAAAAAGTGACATTTAGCTGAAACCTGGCTTAATGAAACTGGATTCTGCCTGACAACTTCCCCCCAATTGGAGTGAAACTGGATCCACAGCAGTTCTCAGGCCTGGCTGCATTCTGAGGGGAGGTTACCCCTCTCTGACTGAATTACCAAGGGACTGCTAGAGACTAAACAAAGGACCCAGGCAGATGGTTTATTGGGGGGAGGTCATAAATGGCTTCCTCTTGAACAATGGGCCTTCCAGGGCCCAGGCAGATGGTTTATTGGGGGGGCGTAAAATAGCTTCCTCTTGGCAGAAGCTGGGAGGGGCAGGGTCTCTGAGCTAGGCCGAAACTGGATAAACTGGTTTCTACACCATGTGACCTGGGAAGACACACCCCTGTTGGCCAGAATATGATTTTAAGAAAGATGTATAACTCATGGTGCGGACTTGTCAAAATTATCTAAATGATACCATAATTCTTGTGATTTTTCTGCCCACATTTTAAGAGGTTTTAGGACCTGGTGGTATGATCTGGGGGGTTGCTAGCGGAAAATAGGGTTTCACTCCAAATGTATGCATGTTAAAAATCTGACACTTCCTTATATAAATGTAACATGCCTTGCACACATTTGTATAAATTTTAATGACAAACCAATGTTGCATAGCCCACTAAAATCGAAAATATGTTGCCATTTTTGAATGCAAGCCTCCAGGAAGAGCAGAGTTTGATCAGAGTATACCTCATGTGATATGTGATGAGTGCATGTAATTTTAAACAAATGTGTACCTGTGCAAATATGTATTTGGGTCAAATATAGATTTGTGTGCAATTTGACAGGGGAGTATCCTTTCTGCAGACCATAAAACAGCATCACCATGACACACATTTCCTTCCCCCAATCAAAGCAGTGCGGAAAGCTTGACCAATGGGCAGTTGAGAGAGGGGCTGGCTAGTGATGCTGCACACACACCCACTTTCAAAAGACATAAAAAGAGCCACTGGAAGCTAGAGAGGACATTCAAATCCAGTTGCTGCAACGCGCTCTGCCGGACCACACAACATCCAGAAGATACCAGATCCAACACTTAGACTTTAAAACTCCAAAGAACTTGATTCAGAACTCAAAGCAAGGGCCTAATCCCACAAACTGAGAACTCTTCTCAGCAGGCCTCAGCATCCAGCAAACCTAACAGCGGTAGCAGCATCCAGGAGCCGTGCAGATCAGCGCTGTGTCCAGAGAAAGCTGTGCAGAAAGATCCAGGAGCTGTGCACAGACGCTGTACCCAGAGATCCAGGAGCCGGGCCAGGAGCAGTGTCAGACCAGACCAGCAGAGCAGAGACCAGACGCTGTGCGCAGAGACCGTCTGGGGCGAAACCAGAACCTAAGCCATCTTGACCCGATCCGTGAGACCTAGACCTTCCAAATACATTGTGAGTACAGCTAGGACGGTGTGAAACCAAATCTCTTAGTTTCCAGTGATATAATTCAATCTATTTAATCTACGTAGAACTGCCTCCTAACTGTCACTTGTCAAATCTGCAGCCGCATAGCTGTCACCTGTCATTTTTAAAAGCGGTCACCTGTCATTTGAGTTACTTTAAATTCGAAAAACGACCTTTACAAAATCGTTCATATCTTTGGAACCGTTTGGGCTAGAAACTTGGTTTAACTTTCCTCTGAAAGCTTAGCATCTTAGCTTTCCAACGAACCTAGAACCGACTTGCTACTCCTTATTTGCCGTAATCGTGATTCACGCATTCGCGAATTTTGCTGCGATTCGCGATTTGGTTAAAAATCCAGCCACGTGTGAAAACAGCAGCTTCCTTGCTTTCCTTTGCCAAAAATTCGTTTAACCTGCTAGTTACTCCTAGAGCATTGTTAAAGGGAGCCTGCACTCATCCCTAGTATCTCTCACTCACCCTGAACCTCCTAAAGGGAATTAAAAGCATTTTCAGCATATTTCTCACTGCATTGTCACCATATACAAAGCATTTTGCCTGTGTTTCAAAACTCCTATCTGTTGTATAAGCTGCTGGGGGGGGAATTGAACTGAATTCTATTTGATTGCATTCCTAAGAACTGTGTGCTCTCATCTTCATCTCCTTACATTGCATAAGGGGGGGGGGGGTGAATTGTCCGAGAAAGTGATTACATTGTCTTTTACTGAAATCCTATCAAGTTATTTTCTGTACTGCATTTTCGTTCCACATTGCATCTATTTGAAACCATAAAAGTATTGTTGCTATCTTATCCATCCTATACCCACTCATCATTGATTATAAAGAAGTGTGCTAGTGCCAGACTATCCATTATTGATTACTGCTCAGATTAACAGGCCGATTCATGGAAAAATTAGCGCGGCGCAAGTGGGCAAAAACGTGCGAATCGCAGTGGAATAGCGAAAATCGCAGTGCAAGTGCGAAAATCGCACGAAAAGCAGCGCACGTCGATTCATGGAAGTCCGTGCGCGAGAAAACCAGCGGATGTGCGATAAAAAAGTGCGCCGCGCACGTTGGCGCACAGGCCATCCATCTAACAGCGTGCGCCAGGTCACAGCGAAAATCGCACAGGCTACAGCGAAATTCGCACATAGCGCGGCGCACGCAACAAAAGTAGGCGGAACACGGGCGTAACACTCGGAATGGGGAACAACTTGCAAAAACGTGGGCGTCACGGGGGAAGTACAGGGCACAAGTGCGCGGAACGCCCACACGCTCGCCTACAACACGTATTCATGGAATAGAATAGGGCAAAAAAGCGCACGCTCAAACCAGCGCACAGGCACAAACACGACCGCCACAAGAAAGCAGGCGGTAGCGTCTCTGCGGCTGTAAGAAATGTGCGCCAAAAGGTGCGCCAACAAATAGCACCTATATACTGCCATGATGAATGTCCTATACTGTGGCCCTCCAGGACAAATGACGTGCAAAGGGGTACCCACAAACACGGACACACGCTGACAAAAAATACGTGTGCGTGTATACCGGGGTGCGCGGGAAGTCTCACACGCGATTTCAGCAGGGTACATGTATTACAGGGGTTCGCGTGAAGTTTTTCACGCGATCGGGCCTGGGGGAGCGGGCTTGAAGTTTTTCACGCGATCGGGCCTGGGGGAGCGGGCTACGTGTATTACAGGGGTTCGCGTGAAGTTCCTCACGCGATCGGGCCTGGGGGAGCGGGCTACGTGTATTACAGGGGTTCGCGTGAAGTTTTTCACGCGATCGGGCCTGGGGGAGCGGGCTACGTGTATTACAGGGGTTCGCGAGAAGTTCCTCACGCGATCAGGCCTGGGGGAGCGGGCTACGTGTATTACAGGGGTTCGCGTGAAGTTTTTCACGCGATCGGGCCTGGGGGAGCGGGCTACGTGTATTACAGGGGTTCGCGTGAAGTTTTTCACGCGATCGGGCCTGGGGGAGCGGACTACGTGTATTTCAGGGGTTCGCGTGAAGTTTTTCACGCGATTAGCCAGGGTACGTGTATTTCAGGGGTGCGTGGGAAGTTCCACACGCGAATAGCCTGGGCACGTGTATTTCAGGGGTGCGCGGGAAGTTCCACACGCGATTAGGCTGGGTGGGTCACAGGTGTTCCCTGTACACCCTCGACGGCCCCTGCAGGCAGCCCACAAAACAGGGGACTACCCTGCACACCTGCTCATGTCCCCCTGCACCCCCACCCCCCAGCAGTGCAGGGGCAGCCTCCACCAGGCCCCCACCCATGTCTCCCACCACCCCCACCCCCCAGCAGTGCAGGGGCACCCTCCACCAGGCCCCCACTCATTTCTCCCAGCGTGCTACGTGTATTTCTGGGGTGCGTGGGAAGTTCCACACGCGAATAGCCTGGGCACGTGTATTTCAGGGGTGCGTGGGAAGTTCCACACGCGAATAGCCTGGGCGCGTGTATATCAGGGGTGCGCGGGAAGTTTTACACGCGATTTCAGCAGGGTACGTGTATTTCAGGGGTGCGCGGGAAGTTCCACACGCGAATAGCCTGGGCGCGTGTATTTCAGGGGTGCGTGGGAAGTTCCACACGCGAATAGCCTGGGCGCGTGTATATCAGGGGTGCGCGGGAAGTTTTACACGCAATTTCAGCAGGGTACGTGTATTTCATGGGTGCGCGGGAAGTTCCACACGCGAATAGCCTGGGCGCGTGTATTTCAGGGGTGCGCGGGAAGTTTTACACGTGATTTCAGCAGGGTACGTGTATTTCTGGGGTGCGCGGGAAGTTCCACACGCGAATAGCCTGGGCGCGTGTATTTCAGGGGTGCGTGGGAAGTTCCACACGCGAATAGCCTGGGCGCGTGTATTTCAGGGGTTCGCGTGAAGTTATTCACGCGATCGGGCCTGGGGGAGCGGGGTACCACTCACCGTCTGCCTTGCGTGTAGAAGAACGCGTAGCCAACACCCGCTGTGAAGTAATAGCGTGTGGACCCCAACGGATGGAAAACACACGCACTGCACGAAAAGCACGTACAGAACATAAAGGCACGCGGGATCACCAAGCCCTGCCAGGGCAACGCCCGTGCGCAAAACGTCACGGACGCGCTTACGCTGTAAGGGCCTTTGGTCCAATGAAATTGCGTACGGGCAACGCCCGTGCGCAAAACGTCACAGACGGGCTTACGCTGTAAGGGCCTTTGGTCCAATGAAATCGCGTATGCGTGCTGACGCGCTTACGCGCTAAGGGAATTTCCACGATTTTCACGCTGACGTGCAGGATTTTCACGTGCCAAATCACTCCGTATCAAGCTGGCCAGCGAAAACACACAGAAGACCACGCTCCTGCCCAGAAGGCCGAATTACTGCCCCCCAGTGCCCTGAGCAGCCTCCCACATGCCATCTGCTGCTGCCTGCCTGCCTGCCTGCCTGCTGCCACCGTGCCCTGCCATTTGGTGCCTGCACATCAGCCATCTGCAGGTGTCCAGTTGCTGTGTCCACCCCTGCTGGAACAGAAGACTCCCGACTCGGATAACATCGCTCCACAGCCCAGCCCCAGGACCCAGTTGCCCACCCACTCCTGCCCCTGGGGTTGCCATGTCGGGCACATCAACATCTGGCACCAGTGGCAACCCCCAGCCAGAGGGGCAGAGGGGCACCAGCTTCACTGCCACCGAAGTTGGTGTCCTGGTGGAGCAAGTCCTGGGGCAGTATGATGCCCTCTTCGGATCGTCCCGCGCCAACAAGGAAGGACGGGACAGGATCTGGGCCGACTGTGTGGTTGCCATCAACGCGGAGGGGGTGGCAACCCGCACCATCCAGAAGGTCAAGAAGCGCTGGGAAGACTTGCGGTCCAGGACCCTCATGAAGGCCCGGCGCCTCGTGGAGGGGGGCCGGGGCCGCATGAGTTCCATCCAGTTGAGGGTCCTGGAACGCGCACACCCAGCGCTCCACGCCCAGGTCCTTGAGAGGGAGACCCGTCTGGAGTTGAGCGGTAAGTGGCCAAGCATTGCTGTGTGAGACAGGGCATGTTGCAGTGTGCTGGTTGTCTGATACTTGCCTGCATGTGTGACATAGGCCATGTACGCATGTATGTGTGCAGGGACATCATGGGAATGCATGTGCGACCTGTAATGTGTGAACCGCACGGTTGTTGCATGTGTTTGAATGCGACATGGGGAGCCCTGTGCAGATTGCACACATGAGAGCATGGCAGTCTCTGTTCCTGGACATGGGTGGGGGCGAGGGATGGGTGCTGATGCCAGATACATATGTGGTATCCATGTCTGTGTGCCTGACCTGCGTGTCTGTGACTTGTGAGTGCCATGGATGCATGACACATGTCTGTGACAATGTACAGATTCACTGATGCAGCCTAGTCATCCTTGTATGCACTGTGATTGGGGTGTACGGGGCCAGATGGATGTGACTGAGGTGAAGTGTGTGCATGTGATAGGCATGACCCATGATGCATGTGAGTCCCATTACATTGTATGATTCGAGAGTCCATTGGACATGCATTGAAATGTCCATGGCACGCACCATGACTGTCACTGTGTGTGTTTTGCCTGGACTGACACGTGTTGTGGTGTGACATGATGGAAGTGTACTTTGACAGTGGCACTCATCTGCTATTGCTTCCTGTCTAGGGGACCATTGTACAGTACCCTGATGCTTGTGTTCTATGTCTCCCTCTACGCAGCGGCTAGTGAAGGAGAGGGCGGAGACGGCGCTGTGGAGCAAGGCGGCGGGGATGCCCCCACGGCTGCAGCGGAAGGGGTGGGTGAGCCCCCACAGGGGCCTGCTACGGCGGTAGACGGCGAGGAGCCATCCAGGTTGGTGGTTTCCACAGAGGAAGAGGAGGCCGCCACTGAGGCGCACATGGGGCCTGGTGGGGGCATCCCTGCTGGTGCAAGTGGTGCAGTCCAGGGGCAGGGGCAGGAGGCAGCACAGGTCACCATGGAGGGGCCTGTGCATGTCGCTGTCCCTGAACCTGTGGGTGCACCACCTTGCACCAGCAGGGATGCCCCGTCCCAGGCCCGTCCGCAGGTAGAGGGGATGTCCATGTCATCTGACTCCCCTCCACCTGCGGACGAGGGGACCCCTGGCCGTGTGGAGAAGGTCCTGATTGGGGTCGCGATGCGCACGGCTGTGATTCGTGATGCCGTGCGTGCTTCCCAGGAGGAGCACGCACGTCATCACGAAGAGCACCGTGCCGACGTGGCCCAATTGGGATCGGCCATGTTCGGGGGTTTCCTGCATGTGTCGGCCAATCTGGCGGCCCTCTCCTCCTCTGTGGAGACTATACGCCAGTCGTTCTCCTTGCCGTCTTCCGGCCCAGATGCCACCAGGGCCCCCTGTGGACCTGCCCTGACCAATGCAGCCAGCTCGGTGGGGATCCCATCCCTGCCACAGTCGGGAGTCAGAGGTCCAGCAGGGGTGGACAACACAGCAACTGGACCCCAGCAGATGGAGGATGTGACGGCATCATCGGGCAGGGCACGTGCACGACGGCGTCGGTGGTTTCCATCATCCTGGATGCCGTCGTGCTGGCAGAGGCAGTGGCGTCGGAGGCAGCAGCAGGCTCGACGTGGGAGGCATCATGGCTCGGGGCCATCAAGATCAGAGGGGCAGGCATCGGCCGGAGGGCAGGAGAACCCTGGGATGGTAGTGTCTTCCGTGTGGGAGCAGTTGGTCCAGCGGATAGGTGCGGCGCGGCAGCGGGCGGAAGAGGAGCGGCTCACCATGGTCAGGGCGGAGTTCTCCATGCGTCGGGCGTTGAGGCGGGCTGAATGCCTCGAGGAAGCTCGCAGGGAGTTTGAGGTGAACATGGGGTTATCCCTGCGAGACCTCGGGGCCAGGACAGAGTCCCGCCTCCAGGACATCGACATGGAGTTCGATGATGCCCTGGCCGGCAACATCACAGAGTGAGCCGCAGGACTTGCCCGCTTCCATTGTGTATAGTTATATAGTTAGTGGTAGGTTTCCTTTAAATTTTAATTTTTTTTATTTGGTTGCGATTGGACATTGCGCCACTTTTTTGTATATAGTTCAGTTTTTAGTTAGTTGACATAGTTAGGTTTCATTTGGTTGGGCTCATGGACCCGGGATTGTCTTGTAAATAGTTATTCTATGGATTTTTTGATTTCTTGGATTTTTTTCATGGACATTCATCTTCTTTTTGTTGTTTTGCTTTGTGGTTTTTCTAATTTCATTTCCATTCAAGTTGATTTTCAATACATTTTTATTTTCATCCTTCAATGTGTCGTATCATCTCATTGCTTTCATGCATGTCATGTTGGGTGTTTTAACATTCACTTGCAGCCATTGTGTGTGACAGACATGTGTTCATTTGCATTATTTACATTGGGTGTGTAACATGTAATTGCCTTTGATATGTGGGTGGATGTGATAGTTGGTTGGGCCTTTTGGCAGGGGAGGATGGCCATTACGGACATGATTGGGGATTGTTGGGACCCAGGTGCAGGGGGGCATGGATGGGACATGGGCGAGGGCCTGCTGGCAGGTGCCCCACAGTGCTGGGGGGTGGGGGTGGTGGGGGACATGAGTTGGACCTGGGCGGGGGCCTGCTGGCAGGTGCCCCACACTGCTGGGGGGTGGGGGTGGTGGGGGACATGAGTTGGACATGGGTGGGGGCCTGCTGGCAGGTGCCCCACAGTGCTGGGGGGTGGGGGTGGTGGGGGACATGAGTTGGACATGGGCGGGGGCCTGCTGGCAGGTGCCCCAGAGTGCTGGGGGGTGGGGGTGGTGGGGGACATGAGTTGGACATGGGTGGGGGCCTGCTGGCAGGTGCCCCACAGTGCTGGGGGGTGGGGGTGGTGGGGGACATGAGTTGGACATGGGTGGGGGCCTGCTGGCAGGTGCCCCACAGTGCTGGGGGGTGGGGGTGGTGGGGGACATGAGTTGGACATGGGTGGGGGCCTGCTGGCAGGTGCCCCACAGTGCTGGGGGGTGGGGGTGGTGGGAGACATGAGTGGGGGCCTGGTGGAGAGTGCCCCTGGATGCTGGGGGGTGGGGGTGGTGGGAGACATGAGTGGGGGCCTGGTGGAGGGTGCCCCTGCACTGCTGGGGGGTGGGGGTGGTGGGAGACATGGGTGGGGGCCTGGTGGAGGCTGCCCCTGCACTGCTGGGGGGTGGGGGTGCAGGGGGACATGAGCAGGTGTGCAGGGTAGTCCCCTGTTTTGTGGGCTGCCTGCAGGGGCCGTCGAGGGTGTACAGGGAACACATGTGAGGACCCACCCAGCCTAATCGCGTGTGGAACTTCCCGCGCACCCCTGAAATACACGTACCCTGCTGAAATCGCGTGTAAAACTTCCCGGGCACCCCTGAAATACACGTGCCCAGGCTATTCGCGTGTGGAACTTCCCGCGCACCCCTGAAATACACGTACCCTGCTGAAATCGCGTGTAAAACTTCCCGCGCACCCCTGAAATACACGCGCCCAGGCTATTCGCGTGTGGAACTTCCCGCGCACCCCTGAAATACACGTACCCTGGCTAATCGCGTGTATAACTTCACGCGTACCCCTGATATGCACGTTACCCGCTTTGCGTTCCTTGTTTGGCAGCCCTGTAAACTGGTCCAGGGTTAGCGCAGCCCTTTGCGATGATTTAGCGATTTTGATAGCTTTTCCTTGCGCGAGGGCGTTCTTGGGGGCGTTACTGGCGCTGCTGCAGGGTCGCTGCGATACTCTGCGCCACGGCTGGTTTGGGAGTCTAAAATCCATGAATACGCTGTGCGCGGAAATCAGTTTTAGCGCACGTGCCTGGCGCAGACAATCGCACGCGGACACTCTGCGCCAGCCGCTTGCGACACTTTTCTGCGAAATTCTATGAATTACCCTGTAAGTGTGATATTCAATTATTAATTCATTATAAAAGTGTGATATATATATATATTGTTTAAATTCTCAAATAAACCTTTTAAACTTGCAAAACAGAACCACTTCTTGGCTCAGTGGGGTCAGGGGGATTCCAAGAGAGGGGTGTTATATAGGGGTAGTCATCCAGAACTCATGAACTGGACATAAAGATATATCAATAAGGGTTTCCATTCAGTATCCCAGACTAGGCATTGACTTAGCTGTAGTGTTGAATTGAATCTTCTTACAGTACCCTGTAAGAAGGGAAACACTTCCCTCTCATCCAAACCTGAGCCCTCCTCCGTCTCCTCACCTGTGGTACTGGATTCCGTGCTATATCCAGCTGGTTCTCGGTACAGTTGTGATGTTTGGAACCTGCCTCGATATGAAGCCACAGTGGCCACTGATGAGCTGTAGCCACCTGTGACTCCACTACCGAAGCAGGTAGTAATTTTGGGGAAAAAGCCTTAGGCTACAAAAAAACCCAAAGTTGGCTGTGGAAAGTCTTGAATGAGCCGACGAGCAGGTGCAGATGTTGTGATGTCCACAAGAGGAGTAGAAAAGTCTCTCCGGTTCAGATGTAGCTGGGAACAGGCTCCGCATAGAATGTCTGGAACAAAAGGAAAGGTAGACACCTTAACAGCTACCGGGAACCTGGAAGTACCAGACGACCGCTCACGTTAGCCTGTTGATTATGCGAGAGGCTTGGAAACGCCAGGACAGCATCAGCCGAGAAAAGGAAGGCAAAGCAAGGTAAGAGAGGCAGGGGGGAAGGAACGGACAGAGGAGTAGAAAGTCGGGAAAATCCCGGAAACCAAAGATAAGGCTAGAGGAGTTATCGGCGGGGAAAGCCACTGATCTGAGAAACAAAATTGAAGGAGAGAGAGATAGCACAGCGGTGCAAAAACTGCTCAAAAATGAGTGGTGGCGAAAAAACGGGTGCAGGAACAATTGACAAGCGAGAACTCCGACGTTACAATGTGCGGAATGCTGGAAGCGAGGAAGCTAAATGCTATCCGGCATTCCGCACGTTGAAACGAGCTGAAAAAGACTAGACCGCCACCCCGAGACGAAAGGAAAAATGTGACAGGACAATCAATGGCCGCTCAACCTATACCTGTGCCACTGCCTCCAGGAGCCGGCACCCATGACAGTATGCCCCCTTCGTCTGCTTACTCCCCCCGGATTCCCTGGATGGTTTCTATGGAATCTGGCTAGTAATTGGGGAGCATGGATGTGGGACAACGGTTCCCAGGAATCCTTAGATCGTGGAAACCCCTTCCAACCTATAAGGTATTCCAATCTCCCTTTGTGATACCTGGGGTCATAAATAGATGACACCTCGTATTCATCAACTGAATCAGCCATTAAGAGTTTGAAATTAGAGGTTGAGCGGTCATTAGCCTGTGAAAAAAAAGGCTTGAGCAAAGAGGAGTGAAAGACCGGGTGAATCCGCCTCATGTTGTGGGGTAATTTAAGTTTATAGGTCACAGGGTTAAGCTGTGCTATAATAGGGAAAGGACCCCGAAACCGAAGTGATAGTTTAGAAGGGTGTGCCCAACTTGGAAGGAACTTAGTGGAGAGCCAAACTTGGGATCCTATGTTCCACTTAGGTCCTTCTTGGCGATGTCAATCTGCTTGCCTTTTATAAGTTTGGGTAGCGGTATGTAAACTAGATTGAGCCGTCCTGTGGGCTTCTTTGATCTTGTCAATGATGTTTTCGATACCAGGCATGTTGGTAGATCTCTCAAACATCAGAAGAAGGTGGCGTGGGTGTATCCCGTAATTACAATAGAAAGGAGACATGCCGATAGCAGAGTGTTTGGCATTGTTGTATGCGAATTCGGCGGTTGGCAGCAGTTTTACCCAGTTGTCTTGTTGCTGGTTACAATAACATCTGAGATATTGTTCCAGGGTGGCATTCACCCTTTCTGTCTGCCAGTTGGTTTGAGGATGGAAACCAGACGAAAGAGCTCTCTCGATAACGAGTTGATGACAGACTGCCTTCCAAAACCGTGAGGTGTATTGAGCTCCTCTGTCCAAAATTAACTTTTCTGGTAGTCCATGCAAGCGGAATATATCTCGAAGAAACACGCTCGCCATTTCTTCTGCTGTGGGAAGTTTGGACAATGGTGAGAAATGGGCCATCTTGGAGTAAGTATCAATCGTGACCATAATACAGGCACACGAGTCACAGGGAGGCAAATCTACAATGAAGTCAGTAGAGATTATACTCCAAGGACTCCTGGGAAGCGTCGGTTGCTCAAGAAGTCCAATTGGCTTGCCAGAAGGATATTTGCTCATGGCACAGATGGAACTATCTTTTACATAGTCTGTGGCTTCCTTTCTGAGATTCGGCCAAAAATATGAGTGTTGTAGTAGGTCTAATGTTCCTGCTACTCCACGATGTCCTGCCGAAGGGATATTATGGTACCACTTTAGCACTTGTTTGTGTAGGTGGCCCTCAGGGATGTAAAGGAGACCATTACTAAAGCAGAGCCCTTCTTCGTTGCTCAAACCTGGGGGCAACAACTTGTGCCCTTTGAGTTCTCTAGCAGTGGCATGTCTTATCTGCTGTAAAAAGGTCTCTACAGTGGCAATCACCTTTTTGGAGAACATGGGTTCTGATACGAACTTGGGTGAGTCTTCGGAGGTCTCTCTTCTGGATAGCGCATCAGCCAGGATGTTTGTTTTACCCGGTTGGTAGCGGATGCGGAAGTCATATTGTGCAAAAAGATTTGCCCATCTGGCCTGCCATGAATTGATGCACTCCATAGACTCTAGCACCTTGAGGTTGCAATGGTCCGTGCGGATGGTAAAAGGTTGAGCACCTCCTTGGAGTAAATGTCACCATTCCTCACACGCTTGCTTCATGCCCAACAATTCTTTTTCCAGTACTAAGTAATTTCTTTGGCTGGGATTCAATGTCTTTGATAGGTATGCAATGGGGTGTTCAAACCCGGCTTCTCCTTGGAGCAGGACAGCGCCTATGGCTGAGGCGGAAGCATCCGTCTCAATGATGAAAGGTTTGGACTGGTACGGTTGTTGCAGAATGGGGGCTGAGCAAAATAGTGTCTTGAGATGTTTAAATCTGTCTTCAGCTTCAACAGTCCATTTGAAAGGTGCAGAGGTCTTTTTCAACAGGGAGGTAATAGGCAAAACCACTTCTGAAAAGTTAGGGATAAATCTGCAATAGAAATTAGCCAGACCCAGAAATCTTTGGATCTCCTTTACTGAAGTGGGTGGGCCTCATTAGGACCGTGGCGGTCCGGAAATAACGGTGGCGGTAAACCCGCCGCCACCGTTGTTTCCGGACCGCCTGATCCCGACCCCTGCAAGCGGGAGGTGATGTTCCCGCCAGGTCTGACCTGGCGGGTTTAACACCTCCCGCATGCAGGCGGACGAGGAAACACCAGCAGCATTACGAGATGCTGCCGGTGTTTCCATGATCCCGATTCCCATTGAGTCCCATAGGACTCAATGGGAATGGGGATTTACACCATTCCGCCTCCGTGATTCCCGGAAAACCGGGGTTTTAATGCCCCGGTAATTCCGGGAATCACGGAGGCGGAATGGTAATACGAGTCCGGCGGTAACCAGGCGGTTTTACCGCCGCGGTTACCGCCGGACTCGTAATGAGGCCCGGTGTCTTCCAGTCCAGAATTTGCTGCTTCCTTCCTTTTGTCCATTGCGATTCCATGTTCAGAAAGGACATATCCTAGATAGTGTATCTCTGAGACTCCGAATTCACATTTTTCCAGTTTAGCCAGAAGGTGATGAGACTGGAGGCGTTGAAGAACTTCAGATACGTGTTGTGAATGTTGTGAGGGATCCTTGGAGTATATTAATATGTCATCTAGATAGATGATCACGGTTATGAACATTAGGTCTGAAAATATTCTGTCCATAAACCTCTGGAACACTGCTGGAGCGTTAACTAAGCCAAAGGGCATCACCCGGTATTCGTATAGTCGGAATGGGGTTCGAAATGCCGTCTTCCATTCGTCTCCCTGGCGAATTCGTAAAAGATGGTAGGCACTACGGAGATCTAATTTAGTGAACCTTTTGGCTCCTTGAACCGCCTTCAGTATGTCCGTGATGAGTGGCATCGGATAGCGGTCTCTAATGGTCACCTGATTGAGCCCAGGGAAGTCAATACAAGATCTTAGTTAATCTGAATCCCATTTGGGTATGAAAAACAGGGAAGCGCCAGCTGGTGATTTAGAAGGTTGAATAAGCCCATTCTGTAGATTGCTGTCCAGATAAGAGCGGAGGGCTTTTTTTCCAACTGATACAGAGAGAACATTCGACCAAAAGGGACTAGGGCGCTGTCATGATGCCTACCCCCGGGGACCCAGACCAGGTCCAGCAACCCCGGAAGGAGGCATCAAGTTATCTTGAGCAAGCCCAAAAACCCCTGCTAGGGGCTGTTTGGGTGCGGTCCTGGCACCTATGGCGCCAGGCTCATATGGAGAGTCAGTCCTGGCGCCATAGGCACCAGGCTCATAGAGTAGAACTTACCTGATGCAGACCATGCTGCAAGCTTACCTGATGCAGACCATGCTGCAAGAGCTCCAAGCCAAATGAGGCTTGGAAGGGACTATTTTACCTAGGGACTATTTTTTACTCGGGCGGGGCTGGGGAGGAATACTTACCTGGGACTACTTTGGAGGCTATTTAAACCACGCCCGAAGAGCAGCACACGCTTCGCGTTATTCTGCATCCAGCAGCGTAACGCTCACCGTGCCCGCAAGTCTGCATCCAGTCTTCTGCCACTCCCGCCTTGAGTTTGGAGCTCCTAGAAAAAGGGAGAAAGAAGGAGAAAAGGTTAGAACAAGAGCAATACCTTTGATCCTTACGTGAATTCCCGATCCATCGCGCCTTCGAGCTGGAAGAAAGAAGTTATTTTATGCGCGTTGCCTCGTCTGCTGCAGCACCGCGCTGAACTCACCGGCCTTCGCAGCATCTTCACATTCCACCGCATCCTCCTGCATGTTCCCGCCGCATTCCGGCACCTAAGGAGTAGACAAGAACAGCAAGGTGAGCCAAGGGAATACACAGAGGAATATTAGTTACCCCCCCCATAGACTTACCTGATTTTACCACCGGGGGTACTATTCCTCTTCACGGGTTGGCGCAGCTTCCACTGCATCGTCGCTGAACCCCAGCCCCTAAGGGGAAACAAAAGGACATCAAGGTGAAACAAAGGGACTATCAAGGGGAACCGTCCTCATCACAATAGACTTACCTGATTTTATCGCCGGAGGTATTATTCCCCGAGGCTTCATACTTTCTCTCAGCACCTGAATAAGGGAGAAAGCAACAGGTCACATATTGACATTATTTATCGAACTGTGTTGGAAATACAAATCCTTACCAGAATATTACCGGTTGCCACGAGGAACTCTTCACTAGCGTCAAGCTGCAATCTGCAAGGAATCGGACAAGAGTGAAAGTCAGGCATTTGAACTCTTACGAACTACATACTTTTAGGAGTCAATATTGTTCTGGAACTCACCATTTCCTTCGAGCCAGTGAAGCAACTGGTTATCAATGTGCCCCTGCGCTCAATGCAGGATGGAGAGCTCATCTTTTCAAACCATCAGGTGAGACCATAAGAGGGGACATCAAAGGTGATCCGTGGGGAGAACAGCGGGGGTGGGGATAATTACACTCAACTCCACGGGTGGTTAATTCCCTTTCTCCATTTGCAGAAGAATATTCCTTCGGGCCAAGCAAACGAAGCTAGGAAGGCCAGCCCAGTCCGTCATCTCGGCCCTACGCGTCACATTGGTGGAGATCGCAGCTGTCCAGTTCAGATCGACACCTCTGTGGGAGCCATGCGAGCGTAACAGAATGCGAAGCCTACCCACAAATTCCCACCCGGGCGTTATGGATACCTCAGAGACTGACCAATTGGCCCAATTACTAGGGGAATTGAGGGCTGAAGTGCATTCCGCCCGTCAAGAAGCCAATGCTCTTAGGAGAGAACTGATTTTGTCAAAGGAGCGAACTGATGACCTTGCTAGGCAACTATTGCAAAGCCAAGCTGGACAAGCACCCCTACCTGGTTCCGGGGGAAATCCAGCTCCTGTGTTATCGAGTAACCCTGTGCAAATAAACCTACCAGGAAATATTCCATTAGCTCCGCCCGAACGCTTTGCCGGAGATCCCAAAAGGTTTGCCGTGTTTATGAACCAATGCCGCTTGCACTTTTTATGCAGACCTGAAGCCTTCCCAAACGATCAAGCCAAGGTAGCCTTTGTATTGTCATATCTCAGCGGCAGTGCAGCTGATTGGTCAATTCCACTAGTTACTCAGGATGACCCAATTCTTCGGGATTTTCAGGGCTTTCAAACGAGCATGGAAAGACTATTTGCCCGGCACTCCCAAGGACAGGCCCTGGATAACAAACTTTTGTCCCTACGACAGGGTAACCAGGACCTTCTATCCTACATCGCGACCTTTAATAGGTTGATAGTGGAAACTGGATGGCCTGAGGTAAAACGAATCAAGTTATTTCATCGAGGGCTTCGAGGAGAACTCAAGGATGTCTTGGCTCAAGTCGTGAACCCACCTCAAGACTGCGCTGAATATATAGACTTAGTGGTCCAGTTAGATCACAGACTTCAGAACAGAAAGGCTGATCGAGCCAAGTTTGAGAATCGGGTGTTGGTCAAAACCCACGCTAACCCCAAAGGACCAGATGCTTCAGCACCCATGCAAATCAGAGGGGTTAAAGGACCCTTAACCCAGAAGGAAAGAGAAAGGAGACGTCAAATGCAATTGTGTCTATATTGTGGAACTTCTGGGCATTTTCTACGGGATTGCCCTGTAAAACCACCCAAGAAAGTGGTAGGAGCTGCTGATAAATGTATATGGAGTCAGACTCGGGAAACGACCACACCTGACAAGCGGAGAGGTCCGCTTGCCGAGCTTGAAGAAGGATACTCAGACCTCGCATTTCATCATACCAATGGTCCTCGTAGATCCAGGGCAGCCATCGTGTATGCACGCAGTAAGGGCATACATTGATAGCAGGGCCATAGGAATTTATGTGGACTATGAATTGGCTTCCAGGATGAATCTACCTCTCTGCCAAAAAACCACCTCAGATGTCATCGCCACAGTCGATGGAACTGAAATTGCCTCTGGGCCTGTAACTCATTCCACCGCAGAGATGACACTATTGGGTCAGGATGGGCATCGAGAGACTATTGTGTTTGATCTAACCAAAGCCCCACAGTTCCAAATAATACTGGGGATACCTTGGTTAGAAACACATAATCCTTGTATTGATTGGCGAGAGAAGAGAATAACCTTCCCGGATTGTGCACAAACCTGTTACCCAAAGAAAAATCAGAACGCAGGCCTGGCCACAGTAACCACAGCAATCATGCAACTACCTCCAGAATACCAAGAATTCCAGGATGTCTTCCAAAAAGAACAGGCAAACACCTTACCTTCTCACAGATCGTACGATTGTCAAATCGATCTCATACCCGGTGCACAACCCCCTTGTAGCAGGATCTATGCCCTTACGGAACCTGAGAACCTTCACCTACGACAATACTTAGACAAGTACCTTGCCAATGGCTTTATTCGCCCATCTAAGTCCCCTGCATCTTCAGCTTTGTTCTTCGTGCCCAAAAAGGAAGGTGACCTCAGAACGTGCATAGACTACCGCGCATTGAACCAGATAACTGTTAAGAACCGATACCCATTGCCTCTGATCCCTCAACTACTAGACCAAGTGAAGGACGCTTGTATATACACTAAATTAGATCTCCGGGGGGCATACCATCAGGTATGTGTAAAAGAGGGCGACGAATGGAGGACTGCTTTTCGCACTAAGTATGGGTTATTCGAATACCAGGTGATGCCTTTCGGGTTGTGCAACGCACCAGCAGCCTTCCAATACTTCATGAACGATGTTCTTCGTGAACTCATTGACGTTTGTGTTGTCGTATATATCGATGATATTCTAGTATACTCCTCTTCAGAATCTGACCATGTGAAGCACGTCCGAGCAGTCCTTGAGAAATTGCGCCAGCACAAACTATATGCAAAACTAGGAAAATGCGTTTTTCATGCCACAGAAGTTGAATGCCTTGGGTTTATCCTGACCCCAAAGGGAGTCCGAATGGACTCACGAAAGGTGGACCCAATCCTTAAGTGGCTATCACCAGGTTCAGTTAAAGGAGTACAAAGCATGCTCGGCTTTGCCAATTTCTACCGCAGATTCATCCCAGATTTTTCACATGTCGTACATCCCATCACAGCACTCTTGCGAAAAAATAAACGCTTTATGTGGACTGAAGAAGCTGAAAATGCCTTCCAAGAGCTGAAAGCGAAATTCACGTCTGCACCTGTATTAAAGCACCCGCGCCCTGACCTTCCATACATAGTGGAAACTGATGTATCCAGTCTAGCCATGGGAGCAGTCCTGTCTCAAAAGGACCCTGAAACTGGCCAGCTTCACCCAGTAGCATTTTGGTCCAGAAAGTTCTCGGCACCCGAGTTAAACTATGCGGTTACCGACAAGGAGTTATTAGCCATTAAATCCGCCTTCAAGGCTTGGCGGCACTATCATCTCGGTGCCAGGCATACCATTACTGTGATCACCGATCACCGGAACTTACAGTATTTAAAAACAGCCAAGGCCCAATCGTCACGTCAACCCGATGGGCATTGTTCTTTGCCGAGTTCGATTTCGTGATAACCTATCGACCAGGTTGTAAGAATGGTAAAGCAGACGCCTTATCCCGAATAGGGATGGGAGAGGCAGAAGTGAACCCAGAACCAGTACCTATAATTTCTGAACAAAGGATTCTTGGCATGACTACTCTACAGACACTAGAGGAAATTCAGGTAAAGATCCAGCAACTCTTTGATTCCACAGCCCTGCAGGACTGGGTAAAGAAAGGCCCAGACTACTCTGTCACCAATGATCTGCCTTATTACCAAGGGCGGCTATTTCTGCCACACAAAGAACTACAAGAGCTAGTCATTTCCCGTTATCATGATACCCTAATGGAGGGGCACCCAGGTATTGCAAAAACTGAAGCTAAAATTAAAAGACAATTCTGGTGGCCCACCTGGCGAAAGGATATTAAATCATTTGTGATGTCTTGTGGCATTTGCGCCCAAAACAAAAGTCAAAAGAAAGACCAGCTGGACTCTTACAACCTTTAGACATTCCGCCTACACCATGGCACACCTTATCGTTAGACATTATTACTGATCTACCTCCTTGTACTGGATTTAACACCATTCTAGTTATGGTGGATCTTTTTTCCAGGATAGCCTCTTTATTCCTTTAAAAGGATTACCTTCAGCCTCAATCCTGGCCAAAGAATTCCTCGAAAATATTGTTCGCATACATGGATTTCCATCCGTGTTGGTCTGTGACCGGGGCAGTCAATTCATTTCACATTTTTGGAAGAAATGTTGTCAATTGGCGCAAATCGACGTGAGATTATCGACCAGCCACCACCCCCAGACAGATGGTCATACGGAGAGGACCAACCAGACTCTTGAACAATACCTGCGTTGTGTGTTACATCAGAGTGAGAGTAATTGGAAGGACATTCTTTGGATTGCCGAATACGCATACAATAATTCAGTACATTCTAGAACTGGACAAAGCCCCTTTTATACCCTGTATGGGCACCATCCTCGAACCTCAGACCTTGACTCACCCCAAAACTTAGAAATGCCCGCAGTGGACCATCTACACGCTACGATTACACAAGCCTTTAAGGAGGCAACTGCACATTTAAAACAAGCAAAGGAGAAATATAAGAAAGATGCTGATCGGCATAGAAGTGATACTCCACAGTACCAGATAGGGGATCAAGTATGGTTGGCCATGAAACACATACCTCTCAAGGGAATGCAGACCTTTAACCCTAGATATTTGGGACCTTACTCTATTAAGGCCATTATCAACCCGGTGGCCGTCAAGTTGGACTTAACTGCTAATATGCAAATTCACCCCGTCTTTCATGTGCCACTTTTGAAGCCAGTGCAACCAGGGACAAGACTAACCAAGCCACCAGACCCCATCCTTATAAACGGGGAACCCGAATTTGAGGTTAAAAACATCCTGGACTCCAAGATGGTGAAGTCAAAACTTTTTTATTTAATCGACTGGAAAGGTTACGGACCACAGGAAAGGTCTTGGGAACCTAGTGACCACGTGCATGCACCTCAATTGGTGAAAAGATTCCACCAAAATTTCCCAGACAAACCAAAACCCTAATAAGAACGACTTTAGGAGGGGCCTTGGGGGAGTGCTGTAATGATGCCTACCCCCGGGGACCCAGACCAGGTTCAGCAACCCCAGAAGCAGGCATCAAGTTATCTTGAGCAAGCCCAAAAACCCCTGCTAGGGGCTGTTTGGGTGCGGTCCTGGCGCCATATATGGAGAGTCAGCATAGAGTAGAACTTACCTGATGCAGACCATGCTGCAAGCTTACATGATGCAGACCATGCTGCAAGAGTTCCAAGCCAAATGAGGCTTGGAAGGGACTATTTTACCTAGGGACTATTTTTTACTCGGGCGGGGCTGGGGAGGATTACTTACCTGGGACTACTTTGGAGGCTATTTAAACCACGCCCGAAGAGCAGCACACGCTTCGCGTTATTCTGCATCCAGCAGCGTAACGCTCACCGCGCCTGCAAGTCTGCATCCAGTCTTCTGCCACGCCCGCCTCGAGTTTGGAGCTCCTAGAAAAGGGAGAAAGAAGGAGAAAAGGTTAGAACAAGAGCAATACCTTTGATCCTTACCTGAATTCCCGATCCATCGCGCCTTCGAGCTGGAAGAAAGAAGTTATTTTATGCGCATTGCCTCGCCTGCTGCAGCGCCGTGCTGAACTCACCAGCCTTCGCAGCATCTTCACATTCCAAGGCATCCTCCTGCATGTTCCCGTCGCTTTCCGGCACCTAAGGAGTAGACAAGAACAGCAAGGTGAGCCAAGGGAATACACAGAGGAATATTAGTTACCCCCCCATAGACTTACCTGATTTTACCACCGGGGGTACTATTCCTCTTCACGGGTCGGCGCAGCTTCCACGCATCTTCGCCGAACCCCGGCCCCTGAGGGGAAACAAAAGGACAGCAAGGTGAAACAAAGGGACTATCAAGGGGAACCCTCCTCACCACAATAGACTTACCTGATTTTACCGCTGGAGGTATTATTCCCCGAGGCTTCATACTTTCTCTCAGCGCCTGAATAAGGGAGAAAGCACCAGGTTACATATTGACATTATTATATATGTTAAGAGTGAAAGTCAGGCATTTGAACTCTTACGAACTAGATACTTTTAGGAGTCAATATTGTTCTGGAACTCACCAATTCCTTCGAGCCAGTGAAGCAACTGATTATCAACGCGCCCCTGCGCTCAATGCAGGATGGAGAGCTCATCTTTTCAAACCATCAGTTGAGACTATAAGAGGGGACATCAAAGGAGATCCATGGGGAGAACAGCGGGATGGGGAGATTTATACTCAACTCCACGGGTGGTTAATTCCCTTTCTCCATTTGCAGAAGAATATTCCTACGGGCCAAGCAAACGAAGCTAAGAGGGCCAGTCCAGTCCGTCATCTCGGCCCTATGCATCACATTGGTGGAGACCGCAGCTGTCCAGTTCAGATCGACGCCTCTGTGGGAGCCAGGTGAGCGTAACAGCCCCTTGTACCAAATCAATGGTGCAGTCTTCTGGCCTATACGGAGGGAGTTCCAAAAAGGGTTGGTTAGAAAAAACGTTCTGGAATCAGGAGTATTCTTTGGGTACAGCATGGATTCCTATTGGGCTATCCTGAAGAGTGGTTTAGGTCTGTATCTTGACTATGTTCGTTGTTGAGAGACAATGGTTTGTACAGAAGTCAGACACGAAAGTCAACTGGTTGCAAGTCCAGTTGATCTGGGGGTTGTGTCTGCGGAGCCAAGTGATCCCTAACATGATCGGAAAGTGAGCGGCTCGAATTAAGTCAAACGAGATAAGCTCGGTATGTTGTAGGATCTGCATGTGGAGCGGCTCGGTCATATGTGTTATGGGTCCGGAAGATAAAGGCGTTCCATCTACACCTTCCACCTTTTGATCTTCCGCCTTCTCCACTCACAGAATACCCATACTTTCTGCCCAATGGATGTCGACAAAGTTCCCTGCTGCTCCACAATCAAGTAAGGTTAGGGCTTCAGTCCATACTTCCTTGTTCTTTATCTGAACAGATACCACCATCAGTCTTGAATCCACTTCTTTGGTCTGCGTGGAGGGAGAGATAGACAATGAAACATAGGGACTTGAGACATCTGCAGCCCCTCAGATACTAGTCCCTTTCAGTTCCGAGAAAGTGGGCGATCTCGGAAGTCTAGCCAGCTCATCTTTAATCTCTTCCTTAAGACCGCGTCTGAAAATAGCATACTGAGCCTGCTCAGGCAATCCCGCCTGGACCACTAGAGTTTTGAATTCTGATATGTAAGATAGCACATCCATGGCGCCTTGATGGGCGTCTAACAATTCTTCGCATGCAGTGAACGTGATCTCTGATCTCTCAAAGGTTTGTTTTAGGAAAGACCGGAATCCTTCATAGTCTTGAAGAATGAGGTCTTCTCCTGTTACCAAAGGAGTAGCCCAAGCCAGTGCATTTCCCATCATATTTGAAATAAGAAATCCCACCTTGGCTTGGTTTGTAGCATATAAGTTGGGTCGAAAATCTTACATGCATCTAAGAATTCCTTTACCTTCTTAGAGGCGCCATTGAATTTTCCCGATGATAAAGGCATTGGGGTAGTTCAGGTGCGGGTAATGGTTCCCGATGGGTTACCATCTGTTTCAGTACCACATTCTCAGCCTTCAGATTCTATACCTCTTGAGAGATCTGCTGAAGCATACGGTTTTCGTTTTTCAGGGTTTGTACTTCCTGGGACACTGTCTGTACTGCGTTTTACCAGTTCCTGGATCTGTTCAGGTGTGGCCATCTCTGTTTGGCGTTGCAAACTGTCATAAAACACTTCACTCTCGTCCAAACCTGAGCCCTTCTCCATCTCCTCACCTGCGGTACTGGATTCCGTGCTATATCCAGCTGGTTCTTGGCACAGTTGTGATGTTTGGAACCTGCCTCGATATGAAGCCACAGTGGCCACCGGTGAGCTGTAGCCACCTGTGACTCCACTACCGAAGCAGGTAGTAATTCCGGGGAAAAAGCCTTAGGCTACAAAAAACCCCAAAGTTGGCTGTGGAAGGTCTTGAATGAGCTGACGAGCAGGTGCAGATGTTGTGATGTCCACAAGAGGAGTAGAAAAGTCTCTCCGGTTCAGATATATCTGGGAAACAGGCTCCGCATAGAATGTCCAGAAGAAAAGGAATGGTAGACACCTTAACAGCTACCGGAACCTGAAAGTACCAGACGACTGCTCGCGGTAGCCTGTTCATTATGCGAGAGGCTCGGAAGCGCCAGGGCAGTGGCAGCCGAGAAAAGGAAGGCAAAGCAAGGTAAGAGAGGCAGGGGGGAAGGAACGGACAGAGGAGTAGAAAGTCAGGAAAATCCGGAAACCAAAGATAAGGCTAGTGGAGTTATCGGCGGGGAAAGCCGCCGATCTGAGAAACAAAATCAAAAGAGAGAGAGAGAGAGCAGAGCGGTGCAAAAACTGCTCAAAAACGAGCGGAGGCGAAGAAACGGGTGCAGGAACAATTGACAAGCGAGAAGTCCGACGTTGCAACGCGTGGAACTCCGGAAGCGAGGAAGCTAAATGCTTTCCGGCATTCCACACTTTGAACCGAGCTGAAAAAGACTAGACCGCCACCCCGAGATGAAAGGAACAACGTGACAGGACAATCAATGGCCGCTCAGCCTATACCTGTGCCACTGCCTCCAGGAGCCGGCACCCATGACAGTACCAACCCAGAGGGACTGTTGGGTAGCAGCCTCACCTCCCTGGCCTCATAGGATGGGGCTCCCCCTATTGAAGCAGTGATGGTACCCTGGGATTTGTCACAATATATATAATTTGAATAATGTATCCTAAAATATATGTAATATAATGCAAAGCAGCAATAGTTAGAGTTATAATTTCCTGATAGAATTCAATTCCAAAAATGTACAGTTGCCAAAATTGAATTATCATGGACAAATCATGGGGAAATAAATTCATGCTGAACTGGAGCACTGAACAATATATAAAAAGATGTTCCAATGTATTAACTATTTTGTGTTGTCAACAGAATCTGCATAATCGTTGCTCCCAAGGAAGACTTTGCCTGTTACAAGCCCTTCATTGGTTGGAGGCAGGTTAAATCGAAACCTCATAAAGTTCTATCTCCACTGTCAATGGGGAACCTCTCCAGATACTCATCAATATGATTCAAGCATGTTGACCCCCTAATAGAATAGCTAATAGTTTATCATTGCTAGCACACTCTTTAGTACAAATCCAATCAGCTAACTGCAACTTTATTTTAACTAAACTAGTATTATTTATTAAGTCATTTACATCCAAATGTAATAGGGTTAAAAGATGTACACTTGGAACGACACTGTCATTCAAAACAGCAGAACATGAGCCCAATATATAATGCAACATGATAAACAGAGAATGGGAAGAGGGGGGGGCTCAGAACTTTCCCAAATAATTTAATCTTTTCCATTTAACTAAAGATTGTAACAAACTGAGACCCAGTTTATGTTGTATAATAGGTGAAGCAATGCTATTAGTTAAATTACTCCACCACAGTTTGCCTTTCATCATTAACCAATCAATCTGATTGTTGTTAAATTCAGCGCCATATAATAAACATGATATGATCTTCGCTTTGTAATATTTAATCAGCGGCAAAATGGAATAGCACCCACATTTGTTGTTCACATTTGTTGTTCACTGGTTTCAATTGTGCTGGTTATGTGAAGATCGCAATTGACAATCACTTTAGGCACTGTGGCAAACCAGAAGAAGGGAGCGGAAATAAGGATGTCATATTCAGGCTATTTTATTTAACTAAAATAAAAATGCCTATCTCTTCCTACTGCTAAGAGGGATTTCCCTACCTATGAACTAAAATTAAGGATTTACTGTCAAAATAAGCAAGGCTAGTCCTTCGTCCAAAACCTATCCAATATCATGCCCTACCACTTTAACAAAACAGAAAATTAGGCCACTACCATGGCCTCTCAGTTCAGGGTTTATCCATCCAATCTTGTTGGGATCACTCCCAGAACAGTGTTACTTAACCATTCACCAAAGCAAACTCTGTATGTCTTTCTTTAGGCTCCTCATAAAAAGTTGCAAGTCTCTGTCTAAACCAAACCTCTCTTGTCCTTTAAGGGGAAAGAGAATTCTCTCTCTCTTTGACCACCAACTTGGCCCTTTTCTTTCCTCCCTTATGTCAGAGTCTTGACCAGACTCATTGACGCCTCCAGGTTATCTTCTCTTTACCAGTTGTATAAGATTCCTTGTTTCCCCATGGCTTTCCAGACCCCTCTGGGTTTTTGGCTATGTTAGTTTTTGTGGTGCAATTGTTAGCCCCTGCCAATATTTATTATCTCAGGTTTCTTGGGCTTCAGTAACCCTTCTTATTAAGTTTCTTCTTCATGTTGTGTCCTGCTCGCCTCCCTCATCCCTCAGAACTTGCTAACTTCTTGGTTGTCGGGTGTGCTCCAGCGGGATGGCGTCACATTCTGGATGTTACTGCTCATTCCTCTCTTTGTTGTCTTCACTATAAAAGTGTTTGCTTTTCAGATTCTGCCCATCTTGGCAGCTCTGTTGACCCTCGTACTCCGAACGGGGGATTCATTCCTCGGCTCCGTTCATCTCTTCACTGTCTACGCTATAGACAAGTCTGCTTCTCAGATTCTGCCCATCACTGCAGCTCTGTCAGCCCTCGTACTCTGAACAGATGATTGGTTTTTCCACCCCGCTCTGGTCTTGGAGTTCATTTCCGGACATCAGGCCCATGCAGGCTTCAATGTGGTCATGCCAACAGGTGAGAAGGTTCTTACTCCCCTGTCTCCTTCATGGCAGTATTACCAGGCTTGGCGGCAATCATTCAGCATCCCTCCCCTATCTCCTTCATGGCAGTATTGCCAGGCTTGGTGCCCATCATTCAGCATCCATCTCAATACACTATGCTCTTCCACACTACTGTTGATTCTGCTGTCTAGCGTGGCTCAGCCCCTCCAGGACATATGCTCATCAGAGGCTGGCTTCTGTGTAGGACTCCCCTTCCTCCATTCGAGTTTCCTCATCTGTATTTTCACGCCACCGAATTTCAAAGGGGCGTGTTGTTCTTCACCAGCTGCTCAGCTCAAGGTTATTCCAGTATTACCTTGAGCCAAAGGCAGATGCAATGCCATTATGTTTTGAATGCCACAAAGAAATGTCTTCAATCTTTTCTACCACCATATATACTGACAGGGTTTTCTTTATAAGGAGTTTCTTATAGGAATGGGAGTTCCTGTCCCCTAGAGGGGAGTCACTCCTAGTGAGGTCTCGCTTTCCCAGACCCCTAGGAAGAGTCTTACTTAGCAGGCTCCCCTCTCTAGCCTAAAAGGGGGAGGCTCCCCTCTGTGGAGAAGGGACCAATTGCCCAGATTCGTCACAGCACTCAAAGCATTGTTCCTTTGCTTAAATGTTGAACCCAGATACTTACAGTTGCCCACTACTTCTAATTGAGTGCCAACGATATATACCATTGAAACTTGATTCTTTTATCTTTAGTTTGGTTGATGATCAAGACTTTAGTTTTGGAGGCATTCATCTCTAAATCTAACCCCCTCAATAAAGTAACGAAAGAGTTTAAAGAGTGCTTAAAACCTACCTAGTGGAGCCCTACTCAATAGGACTATACCATGCATATAGTGAATGGGATATGAACCTAGGCATGGGTAACACCCATTAGAATGTATATAAAGGCCTTTCCCAAATCTGTTCTATAACTATGACAATGACTCTCTAATGTGTCATGGTCTGAAACCTGAGTGAAGTTCATCCAGTATTCCTTTGTCCTAAATGAAAAGACATAGGCCCTCATTACGACCCTGGCGGAAAGTGACTGACCTGACCGCCATAGCGTAAATAGCGTTTCCGCCATTGCACGACGGAGCAAAGTGCGGCTAATTCCGACCCATCGGGCACGAGCACTACGCCATGGCGGAAGTGCAAAGTCCGCGACGGCGGAAATGTCCCCAAAACGCCCCTCACCGCCGTCGTACGGCGCCCTAGGTGCAATTCCGCCACCCATCTTAGCGGTCACCGTAAAGAGCGGCAATCGGAAAGTACGGTGACCGTAAATATACGGAAACGGAAGTAAAAACATGGTCCCGGAACGGGAAACAGCACGCCGTACACCTATAAAATCAGAATTCCCACACAACCATAAAAAATACTACCCTGAGACACATCCCAACCCGTCATCCACCCTAGTGAAAGCAATAAAAATGGGAAAAGTAGCGAAAAAAGCGTGCGACCGCAAGCGGCAGGTCCACTTCTCCCGTGAGGAACTCACCGTGCTCACAGAGACCCTCCAGGAGAATGCTGCCGTCGTCTTCTCGACGCAAATGACCAGGACGGCACTTGCGAACAAGAAGGCCATATGGGCCCTGGTGGCACAGCGGGTAAGTGCGGTGGGGACCGCACCCCGCAACCCACAGCAATGCAGAAAGCGATGGGACGACTTGCGGATACGCGTACGGAGCATACTATCCGCCAACCGTAACATTGCCACAGCTACCGGGGGAGGATCGGAATCACCCATCAAGTTGACCCCCTGGGAAGAAATCTGTGCCTCCACCATTGGAATGGAGAGTATAGAGGGAGTCGGAGGGATGGAGAAAGGAGTGCAGACATCCGAAGAATCAGGTAGGTGGGCCAAATAAAACAATGCTAAATCCACAATGTCCAATCATGTGAAGTACCATGTGTCCACATAGTGCAACAGTAACACATGTCCAGGAGAACGTCCACATACATTGGCCTGATAGCGCACTTTAAAACTCACATTAAATACATAAATAATTAAAAATCCTAAAAACACCCTCTACACGTGCAGCAGGCACACCCTAACTGCAGGCTGCAAAACAACTGCATCCTCAATCCACACAAAAATGAAACCACCTCCAAGGCCCCGACCCAAATCACCCTCAGGTACCACCCCAATGCATGTGATACATTGCCATTCCAATTTCCACAGACCCATTAATAACGCTCGCCCTCCTTTACTCCACCACAGGGTCCGATTCAAACGACGAGCTCCAGGACACCCCTACCAGCACACCTGCAAAGAGGGCCAAGACCAACGGCCAAAGACCCTCCACCTCAGCTGCACGGATCAAGACACGGCAGCAGCACAAATCAAGTGGCAGCACACAGGAGGGAACTTCAACAGGCACCCCAGCAGCCAGCATGCCCACAACAGCACCACCACAGGTCCCCCCAATGGATGCCACAGAAGGCACTGCTTCTGGTGGCAGCAGCACCATAGGTGACACTGCATTAATGGCAGCATGCTCCGACACAGAAAACGGGGATGTCGATGTAGGATCCATCCATGACCTGTCTCAATCCCCCAGTTTGTTTCATCCCGTACACCATGAGGATACCACGCAGGGGCACCCACAAGACGACTGGCCATCCCCCACAAGCCCTGTGGCAAGGCAACATGAGGTGACCAGCCCCTCTGTGACACCACCGCAAATGGCCATGGCACAGCAGAGGCAACAGTCCCTCGACCAGGTGATCGTGCAACAGCAGCAACTGGCCACGCTCCTCAAGGACCATGCTGATGAATGTGGGGGTACTAAGGCAGCCATAGAAACATCAACTGAGACACTTAGGGCAGAAATGGAGAGAAGTACAGAGACACTAAGGGCACAAATGGAGAGAAGCACCGAGAGCCTGAGAGTACAAATGGAGAGAAGCACCGAGAGCCTGAGGGGGGAACTGCATGCGACGTCCAAAGACGTATGTGCTGAACTTGCCGCTGTGCGCCGTGTGCTCACTGAGCTCTCACAAACCCTTAGGGACATGCATGGACGTGAGCAGGCAGAGACATCATCCGTTGCAAGTTCCGTCCAGGGCAGCCCCCAACGTAGATCTGGGAGGAACCTGCGCTCCACAGGCAGGGGTGCCCCTGATACCCGGAGAGGGGGCTTGCAATAGCGTCTGCCCACTGACAATGAGCATCTTTGGACACTGGTGTTCGGGGGGGAGCTAGGAGGGTGGAGGGGGTGTGTTGGGCTCACTTGGGTGGCGGGTCGATGGGGTGTGTAACATAATTTCACATATGCTATAAACAATGCACGATCATCCAATGAGATGTGTGGACATTGATCTTTGTGTACGAGGCCTTTATAGGCGTACAGTCCATATTGTGCATGTTCCAGACACACACAGTGCCACAAGTCCCGTGTCCATGTATCAGCCACCAGGCGTGAGTGCTAGAAGCATGAATCTATGAGAATCTGATGAATGTCACGGCCCTCCTGTGCCTCGCTGACTCCTTGAGGTGCTGCCACATCCCCACCCTCATCATGACCATCTTCAGGTGCTTGCAGTTCTGCGTCAGGGGGCATGGGCACATTTCTACGTACGCACATGTTGTGTAGCATGACACATGCCATGACCATCTTTGCAACCTTCTCATGGCGGTACAGGAGTGCCCCGCCAGACCTGCTGAGGCAGCGGAAACGAGTCTTCAGTAGGCCGAATGCCTGTTATATGACTACACGGGTACGTGAGTGGGCATGGTTGTAGTCCTCCTCATGCTGGTTCTGTGGGTTCCGGAGTGGTGAAAGGAGCCATCTCTTCAGTGGATACCCGGCATCACCTGTATGTGGACAATAAAGGATGTTTGTGGAATGACATTGCTACGTACGCACCCCCCCCCTTCCTGCCAGGTCATTGCCGCATCACATACCAAACATTATCATGCATGAAATGAGACTCACCGAGTAGCCAGGATCTGTTCCCTGCGTGTCGCTCCATGTAGCGTGGTATTGTAGAGTTCCTCAAGACCATAGAATCATGGGTTGATCCAGGAAATCGGGCACAACAATGTGTAATGATCCTGTTGGAGTCACACACCATTTGTACATTAAGAGAATGAAATTGTTTTCGGTTGCGGTACTGGGCCTCCATGGCATGTGGGACGACCAATTCCACATGGGTGCAGTCGATGGCACCAATGCAACCCGGTATGCCGCCAAGTGCATGGAATCCCACTTTTGTGTTCGTAATTTCCTGCTCCGAGCGTGGTAGAGAGATGTAGTCGTCTGCGTGCTTCAGGAGGGCATCGAGCACTTGCAATAGTGTCCGTGAGAACACTGGCTGTGAAATGCCATGCAAGTGCCCCACTGTGTGCTGATAGGTGCCTGTGGCCAGGAAGTGGAGTACAGACACCACCTTCAGTAGGGGTGGGATGGCGGTTGGGCTATCTATCATGCTGACAAGGTCAGCCTGTGTCATGTCCACAATGGCGGTTATGGTGTCCCGGTCCAAACGGTAGAGGGTGTGGATCTGCTCATCCGTGAGGTTGAACGGATGTGCTCGGAGGCGTGGGATTGCGGGCTGCCTGCGTGGTGGTAGTGGCTGTGCTGGCGGGCCTTGCTGGCCCTGCCTTGCCCTCCTCCTCCTCCTGCGTCTCCTCTGTGCGGCCGGTTGTTGTAGTAGTTGGTGTTCGTCTTCTTCTTGAAGTTGGAGTACTTGCAGTGCTATCAGGTCCCCCAGGGCCAACATCGCTAGTCCTGCCGGTAGCATTTTGGAGTGGGTGTGGTTGTGGGAGGGGGTTGGGTGTGCAATTTATGTGTTTTCAGGCTGTATAGCCTCCACCTGTGGTGATTCATTCCACCTGTGCAAGCTGCAATCCCCTTTGGGCGAGCACGTGCCGCACACAACGCTGCAATTCGACGCATGGCATCTTGCTATTACAATCATGTATTTGATCCCGATGGCAGTGAAATATTGGTTCATATGTTCATTCTGCTATGGTCCCATTGTTTCACATACTATCTTTGCAGTCGCGAACAAACTTGTGAAGGGTCAGTGGAATGTAGTACTCGATTAACGGTGGACCCTCATGCAGCACTGTACCGAGGTTCACCGACGGGCGGGGCGTCCCATTTGTGAGTGAAGCCAGTTGCCATTTTCACACACTGCCGCACTACATGGATGAATTTGTGATTTCAAGCGGTCACAGATGCCTTTTCGACGTGATGTTGCAAATGAGGAATTCGAAGGACGGCGCTTTCGGTTTTCAGCTAGCGGCGAGGAGACGCCCACAGGTCTGACTGCAAATATAACGTTCTATTGTTTAATGTCCTTGGGACAGGGGCCATGGCGAGAATGCAATGATTGATATGAATAGTATGGGATGCGCAATAGCGTAGTGGACGATAAGGCAGGACGTTCCCAAATACATGTTACTTCACAACACTGGAATTCCGACCTGGAGCACAGTGGATTTTGCAGACTGCATTACGCACAGACTCAATGGAAATTTCACATGTTATGTGAGTAAATAATCAGGCGTTTTCATTCCGGGATGAGGGAATGATGTATGGATGCATGGACAGATGATTTAATGGAGAGTTTGCCATGTACAGGGCTTTTTGGAATCTATCCACCTCCCCTGCGCTATGTGATGCAGAGCTGCCATAGTGGGACCATCATCTATCTGCCCTTGTTGAACCCTCCCTGTCTCGACGCGCCTTCAAACACTTGTGTGTATGCACGTTACTAATCCCATCTAATGGATTCTGTTTTGACAGACGCATGCACACAAACACTCGTTTGTAATAGTGTTTTCACCTCGATTTTTATAGTTATGATTCGCAAGTGATTTTTGGGTGGGAATAATCCTTTTGAGTGGGCTAGCATGCATATGGCTGTGGATTTAGTGTGATCATTGAAGTGAGTAATTCAAATGAAGTTCTGATGCCCATACTATTCTTTTTCATTTCATTTGGGTGACAGGTATCTCCTCCCCTTTTGCTGCTGCCATCTGTATGCCACTCCTGCAGATGGCTTTTACTCCCGACACCTGCTGCTTCGTGTTAATCAGTGGAGCACCATTACGATTTTATGGGACGATCGCCAATGGGCCATATGCCCTTACGCAGTACTAGTGGCTAGGAGCAACATATCGAGCTTTCAGCTGGACTAGTGCCTACCTGATGGGACGGCCCTGCGGTTCTAGGCGCTTCCATGTTGCCTTTTTGAACGTGAATGTAGCCCCTGTGTACCATGAAGGAACAGGGCGTCACACAAGAAGAAGCTGGTCATTTATTGCGGATGCAGCCCACAATAATGAAATATATTTTGGAGTTCATTACCTAATGGCTGTATGGGCTTGGTGATTTTGTTGTGCATTAAATTTCTATTCTGATATTAACCGTGTAGCGTTCTTCTTTGCAAGTAATGTAGCATATTCCTATTTGTGGAGCGATGTATTGTGAGAAGATCTGCATTGGGTTCCGGCTTCTGAGTATAGTTGCGTGGTACTGTACTGGCCGCGTTTGCCTACGAAGCCCAGTGTGGTCAGGGATAGGGGCTACCATTATGACTGTTTTAATGTTGTCATGCTCAGGGGTGGGGGATTAGCTTTTGTGTAACAGATGCCGGTCAGCCAGGTGGATTGGTGGACTGATGTGATTATCAGAATATGGCTGGTCACAGGTGCCTGTGTTTGCGTGCGTTTCTTGGAGGGAGACTGAGGTCATGTCCATTGGAATAGCTTCTGTATTCATGCCATCTGTGCCCTGCAGCTCCCATTGGCCCCTCTTGAGATGAGCCTGGCTGCTCAGTCACTCTGCCAACTTGTGTGGTACATGCTTATGCTGATGGTTGGTTTGTTTACTGGCAGGAGTACAGGGCTGGTGCAGTCTCACTCAGGATACTGCTTTGAATGGTGCCTTACACGGGTGTCAGTCGATGGGGGGGCCTGTTTTTGTTTCTCTCATATTTCTGTTCATGTTGCTGGACTTGAACCTTCACATGCCTGTGCTGCATCAGTGCGGCAATGGTGGCATGGCAAATATGGATGGCCACTCACAAGGCACTTGGAGCCCCTAGATTCATTTGTTCGTTGGCATGCATGGGTGACTTGTACATTTCACTGGTTGCATTGTGTGACTTCATTGCACCTACGAGGAGTTGTGCAATGTGGCCAGGGAGTGGTGTACAGGCACTCAGTAGGGCCGTTTACGGTTGGTTCGCGATGCCGTACTTCTCACCATGGCGGAATGGTACTTTCCGCCATGCTTGATGGCGTTCGGTACATGTCCGCTAGGGTCAGAATTCGCGTACCGTTGCGCCATGGTAGTAATTACGGTTTGGCATGGCGCGCGTGCGCGTACTTGGTGCAGTTAGCGTTGGCGTTCACTACGGTGTCGCTAATGGCATCGTACTTTACGGTGGCAGGTTATAATCGCACCGAGCGCTATTCGATGGCGGTATTGCATTTCCGCCATCGTTTTTCGATTTCCGCCAGGGTCGTAATGAGGGCCATAATCATTTCTTCTAATATTGTGGACCAAAAAAAGGGAGATTTGAAATGGACCTCTTGTTTGCCAGATGTTTTGGGTCTAAATTTGGATTTTGTTTAGTGGCAAAATGATGGCCTTCTTGAACTTTGTAGGACCTTCTCCAGAGGTTAGTAAGAAATATCTAATTGCTAAAGCCGGGGTGGCAAAAAAGCAGTCTGGCAGCATTTTCTTATAACTAATTGGCTGTACAGGGTATTTTGCTGATCCTGCTAGTTTACATGTTTTTATAATTTATTGAAGAGCCTCAAGATTGAACAGGCTGAAATGCTCAAACTTCAGTGTGGCTCATATTCTCAACTTTTAATTGTATTACGGGTCGAGAGTTTTAGATTTAAGGTGTGTCTAGCTCTTTCCCTTTCATTAATTTTCTGTTTGGCCGAAAACAAATTGTAAATGCCTTTCTTTACAGACATTCTTTTATTAATAACACTGATCAATAGATTGGATAATTGAAATTAAATGAATGCTGCATTATGCTGCAAATTCCATACATAAGATATGATATGACCTGCAGATATTTAAAGAATATTACTCAGAACATGATGGGATTCATAAGTGCAATGCTAGGATGTTTTATTTCCTGTTACAAATAGATAATCACTGCTCTGCCAAGGTGAACTGAGGAGTGTGGGGAAGCCGGCATTCAGACCATCTGAGCACTGAATTTCCATGAGCGACTACTTGCCTCTTTCTTTTTTATAATTCTTTGTAATTAAATTCAGATCATCATACTCTTTTTTTGCATGAAATAAATTAAACAAAACAATACTTACACAGTTCTTTGCTGCCATGTTGGCTCCATATATGATCAGCATTTTCATAATTTTGTAGCGGTTGAGTCTAACAGCATCATGCAAGGCAGTGTCACCCTCCTAAAAGAAAAAGACATACATTCTTTCCATCACTATCAATGATGCAAGATAAATTAGATATTTTCTTGTAGAAGATGCTATTCAAATTATTTAAATTCTGTGAGTGAATATTAAAACATTAAAAAAATGTTAATGTTGTAAAAGTAAAAAACACGCAGGAGGCGTATTGTTATCATCTGATTACATACATACTAGATTAGCATAAGGAAATCATTATTGACCTCCTATCAGCCAATCAGAATGTTTAGAGTGCAGTCAATAACTGCTGCAATTGACGGCCTTCTGAACATTATGTCTTCAGAAACAGACAGCGAAAAAACACTGGAATCTTCAGGTAAGATTTTTTCAACAAGACACTCTCTGGGAGGGCCTTTTTCCTACAGAATGATATTTAACACATGGAAGAAAACACATTGATAAATGCTTTCACATACTTATAGAGAGTTCAACCAAACTGCAATTAAAATGCTTAACATACAAAGACAACCATGTTATTTAAATACTGCAAAATAAAACCAGATTTAATATACTAACTGTTTGTCTCTTTACTTTACGTTACTCGCGCTTAAAGCAAAATGTTTTACTTCAACACCAGAACTCCAGAACATGTATTGCTACTAACACCTTGTGTTAATAGTCTTGTAGACCTCGGGAGGGATCATTTAACACTTGGGATAATGACCCGTTCCCAACTTATCTCTCTTGGGGACGTATGCCTCATTACCACCCAGTACCCACGACGGGAAGCTCACCTCCAGTTCAGGGCCAAATGAGGACTGCAAGTGGGTATGCACATGAGCTCAAATGCAAGCCTTGTGCTCCAAAATATTTGGGCCTCATTACACGTTTGTCAGTAAATCCACTAAATTACCATCAAAATTGATTACCATTACCGCCACTTGGTGCCGTGGACTTACCACAGGATTCCGAGTAGTCATATGGCATTGTTTGTCCCCATTTTTGGAGTCCCTATGACTCTCTGGGGATTTTAGCAGGAATACTGCGAGAGGTAATTTGACCAATATTTTGCCTTAAAGTGGCGAATTTACACGAAGCATGAGGCTGGAAGCCAATCGTCCACTTCAATGTCAAACCAATAGTTCGGTAGTATTGTAAAAACGGCCATAATTTCCTTACTCTCAAAAACATGGCGGTAATGGAATTCCCACCACTTTTTACCTGCACTGCCAAACTTGTAATGAGGCCCACATTTGTCTATTAGGGCAGTGCTGTTTTATACATAGCATTTTGAACTCAACGCAACCTGCGCTCAAGGATGCTGCCAACTGCATACGTGCCTAACCCTTATTAGGGATCATTAGTGCAGTATAACCTGACATCCTTATGGTTGGCGCACTGGAGTATGTTTATAAAAGACCAACAATGTTCTGGTGGGCATATAAATGCATGAAAAAAAACTTTCCACCTGAAATGCGAAAGTGGAAAAAGCGATTTCAGCTAAGTCACACATGCCACAGCACCACCACCCAGTAACCATCACTGGGTATTCACCTCCAGTTCAGACTACAATATCAATGCACTGTGAGTATGCATATTGGCTGACATGCAAGTCTTTTTCTCCTAAAATGGTCTTGGTCTTACAGGGCAGCGCTATTTTATGCATTGCATTTTCAACCCAAGATAGACAGCTTTCAAGGATGCATATATTTTGTATATGCAAAGTTTTTTCATGAACGTGTTAGCTCCTCTTTTTTGGATTTCACTGAGATGATATGGTGCAGCAGACATAGAATACTCATAATAAGCATTTCATGTATTACACTACTTTGTGTAGTTATTTAATATTAATTAGCACTTATATTTAGTTTATTTCTGGGGTTAACTCAACGTTATAGGATTGTTTCTGGGAAGCAAAGCTTCCTCTGGGTGCCAAAAAGCCATAGTTACGGCCCTCAGATGTTTTCAAAGAGGGTAGCCTTGAGTGCTTCCCTGAATAAGAGGAGCATCAAGAGATAGGGGCTTAAGCAGTACATTTTCTATCACATCTTCTTGTGTGCTTGAATAGAGAAGTGAAGAGGCAGAGCTGGTTAGCACGCTATAGTGGCCTGTGCATTATGGGAGATGTACCGGCAAGAATGCAAAAGTTAGGGCATGAAAATGAATTCAATTCTCTCTAATGAGCGACCAGTTGAGTTTTCTAAATGTTAAAGTGGGAGGAAATAGGTATCTTTTTAGGTCGTCTGGCAGTTCTACAAGGACATTTATATAATCAGTGAAAATTATATTTTTAAAATGTTTGCTTAATTTGTAATACCATGCAATCTAATGTCGTCTGGGGCCCCTTCTGTCATTATGGCAGACTTTTTGTGCTAGAGTCTCTTAGAAAAGAGGGCAAATTAGTGGGTAGAGATGGATATATAGGCAAGATGTGAAACCTGATGTTTTCATGAGTTTAGATCAAAAGAACCAGTTTTCTATGTGCCGGTATGTTTGTAGGTGAGTTATGGCAAGGGCATTTACGATATGCGTATCCACAGGGGAGCCTCAAGTAAAGATATTGTGGTTGGTTTGCTACAAGCAAAGTCTCCCGTATGAACAAGGATGCGTGAAGGGTTGTTGGATGAAAGTACGTGGTAGGTTGGATGGAGAGTGTGGAGAGCAAGTTGTATTGGTATGAGACAGGGTGAAGTACTAACATGTGTTTTGTTGTGGAGTGGAGTGGGTACCTTGTGTGTAGTGTAGGGTGGAAGTGGAAAAAGAAAATGGTAGCAGGTTACGGAGGGGTGGGCTTGCCAAAGAACTGGTTTCTGGATTGAGGGTGCTTTGCCAGGCCAGACGATTCTGAATGACATTAGGCCTGTCTCTTCGTAATTATAAAGTATGTGGGAGGGGGTGATTCAATGGATATCAGGCAAATTTCCTGTATTCCCAAGTACAGTCTGTATGTGTGGCGTGAAGGTCCTAGACTGAGGCTGATTTCCAAACCAGAACCGTCCTGGGCATCAATTAGGTTCGGGCTCATAGCTATTACTGAGTATGATTAGTGGGTCTGGAGTGTGAGGAAGTTAATGTTGTCCCACGCCAATCGTGAAGGAAGCATTGGTGAGTTCAATAGTGTTTGTTCTTAGCTCTGGCTGGAGCATATCAGGGTTGCTTCACTTGTTGAGGCAGAGTGAACAATCAGGTGTTTAGGTGTTTCGTAAGGCCGGGTGGTCCTCCAACATGTACAGTCATCTTGGTATGGAGGTCCATATGTTGGTGGCAAGTACAGCAAAGGAGGCACCTCCATGGAATTTTCTGTTGAAGCATGGGCCTTTTACTAAAGCCCTCTTGTGCATTGAAGCTTCCTGACCAGCACATGGAGTTTGAACTTCCTCATAGTGGCTTCAGGGTCCTGAAATGGAAAGCTGGGTGGGCGATGCAGCAACTGAAAGCCAGTCAAGGGTCACAATGCTGTGTTGGTGCTTCCATCTTTCCTGTCTTTCTGCTGAATTATGTACTTTCTATAAGTCGTGAAATAAGTAGGGTGGGCAGCCAAAGTAATGGCTATTGGTGTACCCCAGTCTTGAGAGTGTTGGCATGACTAGCAGGGCATGAATGTAGGGTGAATCCTAGATGGAATCATCAGTTTATGGCAACTGTATTGACTTGACATCTAATGTTTTTGACTGTAGTAGTTGGTTGAGCGCAAGCACCCACCTTTGCCTGCTAAGCAATATTTGTAGTTGGGTGTGCTGTTTTGGTGAAGTAGCGAGTAGTGATGGAGGAGGTGTAGTAGTAGTGGTAGTGGAGTAGGAGTGAGAAAACAGCATCAAAAGGTGGAGGCAAGAGAGAGGTGGAATGAAATATCAGAGTGACAGCAAGTTGGTAGATATGAGACAAGGGAGGTGCAGGTAGAGTAGAAGGGAGAGGTGTAGGTGGACATGAGTGGAACCAGGTACATCTTACTGTGTAGCTGCAAGGCACAAACCCCATTGTGTCCTTAGAACACAGACCTGTGATGAGAGTAGGGAACGTTAGGAAGCCCAATGGGAGTTAGTGAGCTTGCCTTCAGGCAAAAACCCCATCAGCACAAGGTAGCTATTAGATATTAAGGGTCAACAATCAGTCAAACTAACCAGGAGCTAGATATTCCTGTATTACAGAGGAGGTTTGTGGGAAGTCGAGAGAGAGGGAGCACCGTAGGCCCTACAAAGAATTCAGTAAAGATCTCTGAACTGTCGTTCAGACTCAGTGTTTTTCCTGGCATCTCTGACCCTACACAGTCAAAATTCTAAATTAGGGTGACAGTGATCACACTTTCCTGCAAAGTGGACCATGAGAGAGTCACAGTGCTGTGGAGGCAGTAAAGCACAGTCTTCATGAATGCAGTCTGAGCATACCACAAAAGCAATCAACAGAAAATGCAGCCCTTCAAAGCTGTGGTTAAGGAGACAGATGGTAAATGTGAGGTCACCGGGGCAATTAAGTAAACAGCTGCATGTTGCACTGGAAGCTTTAGGAAATTAACTATTAGTGACCTTTTTGAATAGTCTAAATAGAAAATAAAGAAAGCTTAAGCACAGAGGCAAGAGAAGATCACAGGGAGGAACAGAGAAAATAACAACAAGTCAACTACCGGAATTGGCACCACTTTTTTACTGCAGTGCAGAAACTTGTAATATCTCTTATTGAATGATTTTGCTCCTAATCTTGGATGCCAAGCTTTTCACCAAGATTCAGGCCTCATAAGGTTGGTAAAGCTCTTGCCAAGGCTGATGGAACCAGACCAGTCTAGGATCTCCATGGGTTGGCAGGCAGAAGATGCTATTACACAGCTCCTACATCTGATAGAAGCAGCACAAGTCAATACTGGGTCTTTTATGGAGCATATATTGGTGACGGCTGGTTGAGCTTTCATTTCTACATGAACTACAAGTGCTTGACAGGGAAAAATAAACTGAGGACAGGAATGCAAAAAGGGGTCCTACTGTTCATACTGTCATTCACCCAGTTCATGCAATAAATCGCAAGAGAATCAGGTTTACTGCTAATACCACAATGCAGATGATAGGTGAGATTGAATATACATTTCATATTTTTGTTCTGGTGTCTATCATTGAGCAGTGGTCATCTGTCAAATTAAAGAATAACGAATTGTACCTGCATCTCATATGCTGACCTCTCAAATGCGCTCTCTCTCTCTCTCTCTCTCTCTCTCTCTCTCTCTCTCTCTGTATCTCTCTCCTTTCTCTCTCTGCCTCTTACTCTGTGGGTGAGAGTCACTTTGTAAGGTTTGTGTTTGCTAGAGCCACCCCAGACGTTGCTGACAGCAATGTGATCAAAGAGAAAAGACTGAATATCTGGAAAGGGGAGTGTTGCTTTTTATGGTTAAAAGTGGAGTGAGAGAAGCAGCAAAAGGCGTGGAGCAGCCTGATATTTTGAGATATACATTGTCATCACATGCATCCTGGAAGCATGTTGCCATCAGACTGATGGCACATTGTTCATATGTGAGGACAATAGGGGAATTGAATAGGTTCTGCAGGGCTGGGGGTCTGACACATCTTGTAAGGGACCAGAGGAGCTGGCTGAACATTCTACAACAGTGTTTATTTTCTATGTTTTGTCAATTATTAGTGTATATGCATACCGTAACAAAACCACAGTTCAAGCAATACTATGAACCAATTAGTGACCAGCAAGAACAATTAAACATTGCCTTTGTGATCACAGCAGAAACAGGTAATTAATTGGCTTTATTCTGAGGACAACCCTTTCCAAAAAGGAAGGACATTTTGAGGCAACGTGGGCTATATTCTTGACAAAGTAAGCTATTCAGCTGTACTACTTTGTGCATTGACCCTTTTATTTACATGTTCATTATGAATACAATATATACTGTAAGTGATCATTAGAAAGGCACAGTGTAAAACAGTTTTTTTTAAAGATCCGATTTTCAACTTTAGTGTAATAAAATAATATTCTTTTCTAAGAGCTTCTTTTGCCAAGAACAAACACCTAACACCATTTTGTCTCTCAAAACGTCCTTCTTTCTTGGGAAGAGTCACCCTCAGATTAAAACCAAGCCTCTGTTTCTTCTGCGAACACTAAAGCAATGTTTAATTTACCTGCTGCCCACTAATATGTGTTCAGAGTGCTGCTGAACCTGTGAATTTCTCACAGTATGCAGGTACTAACATCATTTGACCGGCACTCACCCCATGTGCAATGTTTTGTGATCATATGCCCAGCTACTCACACCATATGCTATGTTTTGCCTTCAAATGCGCGGGGACTCTCACCATTTAAAATCATTATTTAACACTAATAATAATGATATCACTTTTTATGCTTTGTACCGAATTCTACTAAAATAACAGATGTTATTATGACCCAAATTGATGGTACTTAATGTATCAACCCAAAACAGATCAAGGTCTGAGTTGGCTGTGATGGGATTCAAAACTGAGATTTCAGCTTGCACACATATCTCTGAAGTGAGTGCTCAACTTGCTGACCTGTCTCACTGCCAGTTACTCAGTCATTGTCATAAACTGCCCGGATGCTCTTCCCACTGTAAAAGAGTGGCAGAAAATGCGTACACTCATATTATGGGCCAGACACATGGACCTCATTACAAGTTTGCTAGTGTGCTAAAACAGTCTCTGTTGTTCTGTTACCGCCACTTTTTTGCGCAGTAACACAATTACCGCCATATTTACTGCACTGCCAAATTCCTTGTTTGGCCCTGAAATGGCGAATTTATCTCCAGTATCTTACTGCAGGTAAATCCTCCACTTTAAGGTAAATACATCGGCGGAATTACAGCAGAGGAATTACCACTTGCATTAATTCTGCCAAAATCCCCATGGACTCAGAATGACTCTGCAAATGGGGATTAACACCACCCGACCACCACCAGTATGCTATGGGAAACCCACAGGACCAAGTGGCACTAACAGGAAACGGGTTTGGTGGTAATTTGGCAGATTTACAGTGGAATTGCAATCTAACTCATAATGAGGCCCAATTGTCATGAAAAGTCCAAGTACTAAAATTGTTGCCAGTTATTGTCATGAAAAGTCCAGGTGCTCTTATTTTTGCCAGACATTGCCATCAGGTGCCTGGGTGCTCACATCATCAGCCGGGTGTGCCTAAAGAAGCTCCAGATATTGTCATCACTGTTGTGTATTGTCATGAAAGGTTATTAGTATTGCTCGTTTATAGCACGCTTAATACCGAAGTGGACCCGGGATTCAAACCTATGTTGCTCTGTGTCATCTTGCTTCCAAGACGAGCCCGTTGCCACTGAGCTATACTACCCGTGTAATTCATGTAAGGTTCATGTATCAGCATCACTGACCAGTTATATCTATGGCATACCTATTTAATTACAACATTGCAACGAACTGCTCAGGTACTCGCACCACTGACATCATCTTTCAGCAAAATGCTCAGGTTCTGAAATCATTGCCTGGTACTGCCACCAAATGCTCAGGAACTCACCCCAATACCAGGTACTGCAATAAAATGCTGAGTGAATCGCTCTATTTTCAGACATTGCCATCAAATACAAAGCACTCACATCATTTCTGAAAATTGCCTTCAAATGCACTGGTATTTTCATAATTTTCGGGGATTGCCACTAAATGCACAGGGACTGGCCCCATTGCCAGGGATTCCCATCAAATGGCCATATACTTCTGCCACTGGCAGGATTGCCATCAAATGGCCAGATACTTCTGCCACTGGCAGGATTGCAATCAAATGGCCAGATACTTCTGCCACTGGCATGATTGCAATCAAATGACCAGATACTTTGGCCAGATACTTCTGCCACTGGCAGGATTGCAATCAAATGGCCAGATACTTCTGCCACTGGCATGATTGCAATCAAATGACCAGATACTTCTGCCACTGACAGGATTGCCATCAAATGGTCAGATACTGACACTGTTGCTTAGGATTGCCACAAAATGTTCATCTACGTCTGCCAGCCATTTTCATTGTGTATGTTTTTCAGGAGAAGATTGCAGCATTGTGATTCCTTCACTCCACATATGTCTTCTCCCTGCTCACAGTCAGAGGAGCCAGGGATGATGAAGGGGAACTGCAAGGGAGCAGTACTCTTGTGTGGGTGGGAGCATCACTTTCCTCCATGTACTGACTCTTTGAAGCAGCCGCCCCAGGAGAGGCGTGAGCAATCCTACCTGTTCCCTCCATACCTACCATATGATGGCCTGGGCTCGCTGCCATTCAATAAAAGGGTGGTAGGTGGCTAGGGATGTAGTGGAATGTTGGAGGGCAACAACCCTGAGTTCACTGACTCTGAACACTTCTCCTATCTCACTGCCATTCCCAGCGGGATCCAACTGGTGGATTGCATGGACGCATGGACGCTGAAGTGAGGTGCCCCTGCACTCCCTATGTTCCATTTAATTCCCCATACTCATTGCCATTGACAGCAGGGCCGCATCAGGTCTTAAGAGTGCAGAGCACTGCACTGGCATGCAGTGTCTCTGAATTCCTTCTGTCCACCTTTGCTGGATTTGACAAGGATGCTGGAGAAATGAGAAGGCATGGGTAATACCACATAGGCTACGCTGAGCTCGAACCTACTGGCTTCCATCTTCTACTGCTCCGAAAAGTGGTGTTGGGTTGAAACGTACAGTCTTGTTCTACGATTCATTCCACAACATTGCATGCTGCGTTTATCCTTCTGCATGATGCCAAGCAGCTATTGCAAGGCACTATTTTGCCAGATGCCATGCAGGCGAATGCATACAGCACACAATGGGGAATGCAGTCCATTCGATCACCTCAGCCTCTAGGTGCAGTAAGAACATTTGGCCATTGGTGGCTCTACAACCAATAAGCCGAAACCAAACATATATTAGTACCGGTGTTCTTAGATTTATCATCAAGAGCACTTACCCTGTCTTTGTAGTTGATATCCACCCCAGTAGCAATCAGATGCTCCACAATTTCTACGCGTCCAGTGCGCGTTGCCACATGAAGAGGTGTGCTCAAGAGCTAGACATGAAAGAGAAATATGAGAAACAGTGTGATTTAAGTAATGAAATTGACGCTAAAATGCCCTTGTTCATGCATGTATTCATGTACTTATTTTTGTACTTTTGATAACACACTGTACATGAAAGTGAGATCTTCTCAAAGTGGGGTCGAAAAACAAGTATGACATTATTTCAAATACAATAGTGATGATTAGTCAATAGTATATTTGCTTATACACATTTTTAATAGTAACATGTGCATAACAAACACAAAGTTGGTAGTAGTGGAAAATGTTCAGGCATACATTTGGGGTGAATGGAGTGCTGCTCAATTAGGCCAGTGGTGAGCTTAATTGTGTTATATTACGCTAGCTAACGGGCATGTGTAAAGCACTCATCTACCGCTGGTGTGACCTCAGAGCACAGTTGGCCTGTCTACATTATGGCATGCCTGGACATTGGTGCATGGATGGAAGGGGAGATGTTTGGTAAGTGGTCTAGGTGGATCCTTATAAAGGCAGGAGATGTGCTCCAATGGTGGTGCTGCACCTTCTGCATGCCCGTGTAGGCGCTACACAACTATGCCAGGCTCAATTATGTCAGACACTTCGCCATTGTTTGCCTTTTCATTTATGTCAGGAGGCTGGCCAATTTATTTATTTATATTTATATAGCGCGCAAGCAGCCCAGGGGCACTGAGGCGCTGTTACTTGCAAGAACTTAGTTACACAGGTACAGGCATGGTAGCGGTCATTGACACATTGTGAATACTACAAAACATCATACTGTTGTTACAGATATTGCACATAGTCATCATATTACAACTTGTGCAACGGGTCATATGATAAGTATTCATGCTGATGTGTAGGGCCTTATGTGAAGAGGATGGTTTTCAAGGCTTTGCGGAAGGTGGTGAGGGAGGCCTCACCTCGGATAGTGGGAGATAGGGCATTCCAGTGAGTGGGTGCGAGATAAGGGAAGCTGGATCTGCCCGCTCTGGCTCTTTTTACTAATGGCACAGAGAGCATGTTGGTATACGGTGATCTGATTGGCCTTGTAGGGGAGACGGGGTGGATCCTTTGTGAGAGGTAGGCAGGAGCAGTGAGGTACATGCACTTGTGGGTCAGTGTCAGGGCTTTGAAGACGATCCTTTCCTTTATTGGGAGCCAATGGGCTAATTTTCTGGCCTCAGAAATGTGTTCTCTTTTAGCAATGCCTTGGGCTGCCCGGAGAGAGCATTGTTCTGTATGACTTGTAGTGTCTCTAGGTTTTTATTGGAGGTTCCTAGAAAGAGCATATTGCAATAGTCTAGCCTAGAACCACTGATGGCTCTGGCTATGTTGGTGCAATTCTCTTTGGAGAGAAAGGGTCTGACTGCGTTGATTAGTTTGGCATGATAGGCAGCTTCGGACAATATGTCAGGCGCTGCTCCATGATGTCAGAAACTGCCCAATTGTTTAAGTGGCTGTGAAAGTTACTTAAGTATGGCAGTCATGGTTCTCAGTCAAACCAGCAGGCTGTTAAAGGTACAAGGAGCAAACGGGTGGTGCTGACAAACTATGCTAGGAACTGCCAATTACCAGTTGGGCTGTTCATGTATGTTATATGATGCTCAACTGTGCCATGTGATTGGCACAACTGAGGTTCATCATCGTATGATGTTGCTCCATTATGCCAGTGGTGGTACTCAATTATGACATGGAGTGCCCCATTCTGTCAACAGGCTGTGTGGTTATGCCAGGGGCAGCTTAACAACCTCACGGCAAATCAACTTAGCCACTGGCCTTGCATGTCACTACTAATGCTCCATCATATAAAGGAACTGCCCAGGGTGAGAGTGCTGCTTGCTTATTTTATGTGACTTTTGTTAAAGTGCAAACAGCAGCCTTATATAGCTTCCTAGAGAAAATTGAGAAGATCGTCATTAATGCTGAAATCACCAATCTTCAACGCATTCCTAAAGCTAAGTTGGTCTTACTGGGAAGATCATTCCAAAGTTTTGCCTCAAGCATAGAAAGGTGGTGGCATCCCATCAAATTTTTCTTTAAATGAAAGCATATCAATGCTTTTCACGCTGGAGGTAGAGTACACACAGGGGTATACTGTTGGATTATTTCCTACAAAAAAGTAGAGTTCCTTCCATAAATGGCATGATGAGACATACAGGGCGCATGAAACTCAAATGTCTTCTTAACAGGTAACCACATTATGCTCACCCGGGACAATGAGTTTTGCAATCTATTCATTAAATACTGGGGTATTCTTAGATAGATGATATTTGCAGAATCAATTTTAGACATCCCCAAAGTCAGCATGGCCTCTACCCATAAAAGGCTCTATAGGAAATAAAACACTTTTTAAAATGTGCGGTGGCCACTATACACTATTCACACCATTCTTAATAACTTTTTGCATTTTTTGACAAATTGTTACTAAACTATTCAGATTAGGGGTGCCCTTGACAATCCCTTGGTTTAGAAAATGTCATCCAAATCTATCCAGCAAGTAAAAGGTTATTAGACTCTCCCAGGCAAAGCATCAATACTGATATAAAGGTTTTAAGGAGCAGGGGGCACACTGTTCTCGCCGAATATTTTAAATACTACTGGATGGATTCATCCCAAACCAGCCAATCAAATTAAGTCAACGCTTTGTACCCAAACTGTTTTTGTTTTGGCCCAAATCTGCCAAGCGGTTTTCACACAAAGGCTGTTCAGAAAACTCCACTTTCTCTTTGTGGGAAAATGAATGCGAGTAGTCTGAAAACAGTGTTTATATGTTTTCTTAATAACCTTTCCATTTTCCAATGAATAGTTCCCAAAATGTCCAGTTTAGATGGGCTCTTGATAAACTGTTTGTTTGGAAAATGGCCCGGCACTGTCAAATATTATAAAAACTACTGAATGGATTAATGGATTTACCCCAAACCAGTCAAGGAATGTAGGGCAATGATTTGCAGCTGTTCAAAAACGGCACTTGTACTCTACAGCGAAAAAGAATGGACTAAAAACTGTGAAACTGCAGTGTTTTGTTTTCTTAATAACTTTTTCATTTTATAACGTATTGTTCCCAATTTGCAGTTTGGGGGGCAGAAAGGGAGGTGAGGGGGAAGGAAGCGCATGACCAACATTTTCTTTTGAAAATTTCATCCAAATTCACCCAGCAAGTCAAAAGTTATTAGCAATAGAATTTTGAAAAGAAACGGTTGCTTTTTCATTTCTGAAAATCCTGTCAGCCTCTCTACTGCATGCACCATGGGAGATAGCACTATCATTTTGGAGGAAGGGGGCACCCTCTTCTCCGTCAAATATTTTAAAAACTACTGGACACAATAACTCCAGACCCCCATTTATGCTAACCCTTTCCCCCAGAATCTGAGCTAACGCTTGGAACTTGATACTCACTTTAACTATAGTGTGGCGACCACCACATTATATTAATATGCAAAGTGATATAAGAGAGAGAGAGAGAGAGAGAGGGAGAGAGAAAGAGAGAGAGAGAGAGATAGAGAGAGTGTGAGAGAGAGAGAGAGAGAGAGAGAGAGAGAGAGAGAGAGAGAGAGAGAGAGAGAGAGAGAGAGAGAGAGAGAGTGCATTTGGCCATACATAGGGTCCAGTTGAAGTTCAAAATGCAGAGGTATTACTTGTGGCTCAGAAGCAGAGGACACTAAAAAATTTTGAGTAAGAGTGCACTTGTGTAATAAATTCCTTGAAAAAAAACGTTAATGACACTAGCCCTAATAAGTTAATAACTTCAATAGATGACCCTCGCTGGTTGCAGCCTATAACTGCACAGTCACAGTGGGCAACAGGATCTTGAAGGACCAATTCTGCTGGTGTACCATTGGCAATGCCGAGATGGGTGCCTGCGACAGAGTCAGATACATTCTGCACGTTGCAATAGTAAAGGGGGGCCATTAATCCTATTGCCATCATACAAGATGAGAATCCAACTCTCTGAGAGATGCCTTTATTTTCTGTAAGTGGGTCCCATTCTTACTTTAATTCCTTTAAATATCTAGTCAACAGAATCATACACAAATGGAGAAAATTACAGGGGCGCTATATGATTTTATTGCTATATTCTTGGCACTCTGAGAAACCTGAAGGTGTCTCACCCGCTAGTCCCCGGGGATCTTTCATCCAGGTGGCCAGGACACGGCCATCGCTTTTGGATCCAGTTCATGGGGGTGGGGGAGGATCACCTGGATGAGGGGCCCTCGGGGAGTGGAAGTGGGACACCGGTGGGTGAGACGCGGTATCCCCTTCCCAATAACACCATTTCCCCATCCTACCAGGTAGGATACCTAGGAATTCAACCCCCAACCCCCTTTTCCGACACAAACTCTTTCTCACGACAGTTCATCATGAGAGACAATGGACTAACAACAGAGCCGTATACCTGACATGTCCCAACACCATGGACAGGCAAGCTCAGGCAATTATTACATACACCTGAATTCCATCACACTTCCCCCCCACGGATAAAAGGCGGAGCACGAAAGCACACTCTGAGCAAGGCAAACCACACGAGGAAACAGCAGTTCCAAGATGGCAGTTTAATACAAGGGGAAAGACAGCGAGACAAGAGAGAGTCGCAAGGAAGGAAACACCTGTGACCTCTAAAGACTGTTACTTTCGTGAGCCTTGCACAGTAAGAAACCAAAGACCAGGAATTAAGGCTGATCAAACCTACACAGAGGTACCTGTGGCAAAGGTACCCGGGGCTCTCCTGCGTCGATAACCAAGGCATGGAGAGCGATTGCTGCCGTGTTATTGTCCTTAGCTTCTAAAACAAAGCAGCGTCAGGAAAGACAGCGCAGCCGGTGAGTCAGGGAGACTGATACCAAACCAGCTTGTGTTTTGAACCAAGGTTGCAAGTGGCAACATTGTACAAAGAGAACAGTGTGTGAGGCATTTGCAAAGAGAAACGTAGATATGAGTGAAAACCAAAAGGAGTAATGGAACGTTATAATTTAACCAGCTCCCATCTGTAGATTTAGGTTAAGAAAGGTGTTTATCTCACTCTTATGAAGGTTCAATAAACACCCTTGAACTGTAGTCACTAGTGTCTGTCTTACTCTTGATAACATGCCTTCCTTACAGCACCCACTTGGCACAAACCTCTCTGGGTCTGGGACATTTTGAAGCTGGCTCTCTTCCCTCCTCTCTTCCTACCTCCTCAGGGAATTCATTGACAGCCAATAAGTCTTGTGTTTGTTTGCCTTCTCCCTGTACCACTGAGTGTTAACACATCATGTATGGCCACATTAAGTTGTTGCAAAAGAATTTGAAAACCATTTAGTCATCAATGAGATATTATACTCAATGCCAATGTGAAAGCAGGTGGCTAAGATTCTGGTTAGTTGTCATTTGTACAATATGTTGTTTGTCCTTTGTCTCAAACCGGACCGAAACAGACAAATGTGTCATTGTGCATATTCTCTTTGCCTACTCTAGGTGCCTACGGAAGTTGTGGCAAGCAATTCTGTTGTCAAACAACAATCTAATGAGCTACTCCAATGCTCTGTAGCCCCTGTTTGAAGGCCCCATCCAGTGTGATATTGAAATATTGATTTATCAGTGTTAGCTAACAAATCATTTGACCGCATGTACACAACTAATATTAAACTAATTACATGAAACATCTTTTTGCTTTTACCTCCACCAGATGGGGAGCTGAACTTTGATCATTTTCTTTGAGAAAGCATAATTACTTTGAGACAAGATACTTCTAGGAACTCACTCTTCTTGTATGCCAAATGTATCAATTTATCTGTTATCTTTCTGAATCTTGCTTTGAATGCAGAAATAATCCTTCCTTACTTCAAAGGGTTTCAGATCATCTGATACGCTATTCATTACCTACGGTGGGCCTAACGAGTCAGAATCCTCCATTGAGTGGTTGGTTGTAGCTTGTATTCTAGTGATACAGTGTTGGGAGAATCCATATTCCAGGTGGTATTCATGCATATGACAAGGCAGGTCCAATAAAATTCCAATGGCATGTTCCTCTCAAAGTAATCTTTAAAGTAGTGTACGGGTGTGGAAGGAGGAGGCGGACACACAAGTGGCATGGTTTTGGGCAAAGACTTTTATTCTTTAAAGAAAGTAAAAAGAAAACACTATCTTTACCTAACTCTAAGAGGGGTTTCCGTGCCTCAATTAAAACACTAAGGAAAATGTCAGAATGTTTGAAAATAAAGAGTCCACTGTCCAGTGTCAAAATCCTACTTCTATCCCTTTCACTTGAAAACAAACTAAAGTGGTTTACTGTCGTCTTGGTCCAGAAGAATGACTCCCTTCCTCTGGACACGTACATATCTATATTATTGGCAGTTCAACCAAGTTGGGGGAATGTCTTCCTTCGTCTGGCCTTTCACAGGCTGGTTTTCATAGTTCCTCAAAGAAGGGGCATTGCCTCGCTTCCCATGGCCTTTCTCAGGCTTATTTTCACAGTTGCACAAAGTAGGGTGAATATTTCACTTACCCTGGCCCTTCTCAGACTTCTTTTTACAGTTTGATAAAGTAGAGGGAATGTTTCCCTTCCCTCGCCTTTCTCATGCCACTGATGAGCCCCTCCAGTGACTCACTTGGACAGACCTGGTATTCGAACTTACCAGGTACTGCGACAAAGAAGAGGGTTTATTGGAGGACCTTGTTCTCATGTACAGTTGGATCCTTCAGCCCTCGATATGCTTGACTGATTCTTCACAGTTTCCCTGGCACACTACTCTGACAGGAGTACTGTCTCTCTGTGTGTACTTGACTGTTTTTCCACGGTATCCCTAGTTCACTCCCCTGCCAGGATTACTGTCTCTCCTTCAGAGGGTCCTTGACCCTGTTGATACAATTTCTTATTCTTGGGTCCCAGACCCCTTCACATTTGTTTCTCTTTCTCTGGCCCTTCACACTGGCTTCTCTGGTCCCAGATCCTGGTCTCTGTGTTTCTCTTTCTCGGGACCCAGACCCCTTTGTATTGGCTTCTCAGGTCTGTGAGGGGTCAGCAATGAGAGGAGGACACAAAGTTGTAATATTTTCATTATCACACATTTTTATTAAAGTAAAAGGGCTGAATAAAGATCTTTCTGTCCTTATCCTAAAGAGAGTTTACCTACCTAGGACACTAAAACTTATGATCAGTCTGAGTCAAGTTGTTAAACTTAGAAACGGTCCTTGTGTCCAAAACACACACACACACCCTCACACTAGAAATGAACAACTAAGGGTGCAAGGAAATGTCTCTGACATATATTTGGCCAAAAAATGTTCACAATTAAAGCAAGTAGATAAATTCAACAAAAATAGTTTTTTTCCAAGGAGAAACGATTGTATCCTGAGGGTGATTCCCTTCCCCTGGCTATCCAGATAGAATAGCAAAAAGTGCCTCTTTCAAACAACAGTTTCTTAAGGATAGCAAAAGTGTCTCTGTTAAACAACGGTTTCTTAAGGATGGCAAAGTGTCTCTTTTCAAACAATGTTTTTTACGGCGACCTCCTGGTATACTCTCCCGCCAGGTATCTGTTCTTAATGTCTTATACTTCCATATACTTTGAATGGATTGCCTGGTAAACTCCCCTGCCAGGAATCCCTTTCTGGGGTTTTACAGATCCTCTGGTATACTCTCCTGCCAGGTATCGTTCCCTAAATGTTCACTGCCTGATGTACTTTTTTCACCAGGGCTTCAGCTTTGTTTCACTGTCCTTTAATATGGCACAGTTGTATTACTTCACTGTGCTTCCACTTCATTGACTTGCGATACTACTTGTTCCAACTTTCCCCAAATTGATATCTCATATATGGGGCTTTGTTCAAGTTCTGCCTTTTAATGTCTTCATTCGTATTTGTTTTCTTGGTGTTTCACTTGCTCCAACTTTCCCCACATAGGCATCTCATACATGGGGACTTGTATCTGCTTACGTGCCTGTCGGTATGCCCAGCGATCCCCAATGGCTCTGGGCAGACTCGTTGGCGTCTTGCAGTGTCCCTGACCCGTGGCGCATTGCTGTGGTTAATCTTCCTCTCTGGGGCGGCCTCCCCTGCACTGCAGACCATCCTCAAATGCTCTCAGCAGCTCTGCACTCACCCAACGGCAAGACTGCTGCTTCTTGGTACAGCGTGTCTCTGGTAGCTCTGCTGCTACTGCCGGTACTCCAACAGTCCTACCACAGTGCCCGATACATCTCTCCTGGCCTCACGCCATGCCGGTAAGTTGCTGCAAGCCACTGCATAGAACTGCCTGCTCTCTCAAGCATGGTCCTTTCACATACTGCTTCCTTCTCCAGCTTTGATGTTTTCTTGAGGGCGAACACCATTTTTAAATGTCCTGCGCACTTGTACTTCATCAAAACTACTGGTCCACATGTTCAACTTTGCGTTTCTTTCCATCTGCATTAACTCCTTCTACCTCTTCCTCATCTATGTACTTGAGGCGTTATGGGACTTAGAGATCATAGAATTCCCAGGTTTTCTAAAGTGATATTGTTCTGTACCTTCATTAAGAAAAACATTAGAAACAGGAGGTGTTAGTTGTGTGTCCTGTGTATATGAAGTATCTGACTGGAATGACAATATGCCATAAATTTAGGTGTCAGGTTTGTTTCTCAAGTGCCCTTAAGGTTCCCGGACACCCCGTACCTTGGTCTCTGACCCCGGTCTCGGGATTCCTTGTGTCTTCCGATGGTTCTTCTGCCTTGTTTCCTGTTCTCTTCTTGCCATACATGGCTCACCAGCACTTCCTGGGAGCCGGGCTGAGCGTACCTGCTGGACCATCTTGCTCAGCACTTTTCTGCATTGGGAGCCTCAGCCTCTTCCGGCCTTCGGTGTTCGGTCCTCTTCCAAGCAGGTAGGGACACTGCCTCTCCTTCCTCCACGTCCTGGTCAGTAGCTGCAGGTTCAGCTCTTCCGTCTGCGCTGCAGTTGTCTTGCTTGCAGTGCCTACGGGGAGGGACTGACAACATTGTTAGTCCTTCTTCCCTTTTTAAGTACCACAGAACACAAAAGTTAGACTGCTCAATTTGATGGTCTTGTGAGTTCTTTCTGGTGAAGAACTTCTTCCTCCTCTCAGTATATTGAGGTGGCAGTTCAGTGGAGTCAGTCCTAACCTTCCTCATCTCAGTATATTGAGAGAATAGTTCATTGAAGTGAGCCCTAATCTTATTTGTCCCAGTACTAGTGGTACTATTGCTATAGCATAAATACATGGGGGAACTTATGGGATCAGAGGAACGAAAGGAAGGTGAGGGATGAAAGGTGGGTGGGGGTGTACTTTGCAGCATTATCCCATGATGTCCTCCATGTATCCCAGAGAGGGACTCCCTCTTCATGAGATCCACCCGTTGAGTATGACCCCCAAGGGGACTATCAGGTAGAGGCCTCACCTCCCTGGCCTCATGGAAAGGGTCTCCCCCTCGGCGAGAAGGGACGTGATCATAGGATTCGTCACAGTAGCCAGATGAGCCACTTTGCATGCGTTTCTAAACACTATGTTATAGATTTGTTATAAACTCTGGATTCGCAGCCCTGTTCAGCCGGTTCCTGTGAAGGTACATTTTTGGTTTTGATAACCAAATATTCTTTACAGCTGTCTCCACTAATATGGATTTTTTAATTTATGAAAAAACCTTTCTGTGATCTGAAGTATGCAGGACTGGATGCCGGAATAAGTGCATGTCACTTAACAAAATTATTTTTGTACTTCTGGTCGCCCACCGTTACTCCTCCTTCTTTGTTTATATGTTAGTACTTACAGAAAGAATAAGGCTGAAGTATGGAAGTTGGTGGGGGTTTTTGATGAAAGGTAAGGTTTCATTGGGGTAATGCCTGAAGCTGAGCTTCCGATTTTAAACCCTTGAATGCTGAGCAGAAATGTGCCGTGTTATCACTTGAATGGTCATATAGACATTCTATAACTTTTAAAGACTAAGGGGCAGATACGCAAACAAGTTATTAGGAGTAATTGTGGCTGATCTCTAACGTGAGCTTCTTTTTCCAGAATTATGTAAGATTTACTCCTGGGAATCTCTTTGTGGATAGTCTGTCTCCAGGTGTTAGTCAATAGTAAGTCATCGTTCTTCATGGGCGAGGTGCACTCCCTACTTCCTCCTTCAGTACACTATTACAACTTTCCCCACTTTTCCATATGTGAAATGCACTTAAATGTAATCTGATTTTTCCTACTTTGATTATCCCTTCTCTTCTCTTTCACTATTTCCTTTATTGTTGCAGCCTCAATCTCCACCCCCCTCAATTCTTCCATCAGCATTATTCTTTCAATTTCATACTCTGCATCTTCCAGCTAAACCAGAGATAATACCAGCAGGTTCATTTTTGACCATGCCAATATGAGTACAAGAGTCGCTACAATGAGCAGCTGTTATTTGATGCTTGTCTGAATATTACATGAATTCACTATTTACATGATACAGTATCGGTGCTACAATAGTTATTTATTTATTCATTTAATGAATAGTACAGGGAAAACAATGCATTTTTGGCACAACAATGCTTACGAACATTTTAACATTGATTTACAGAGTGGAGGGCCATTGTCCTCAACAATTAGTGAGAGGATGAGGAAATGAGACCAGATGATGCAGGGGAGGTAGAAACATAAACCAGGATCGATGGCAGTAGAGCATGAAATAGGAAAAGGATAGTGTAGGAAGTGCTACATTTTGGGATGAATGGTTAAGGATAAAGGCCGTCGGGTTGCCGTAGAGAGGTAGAGGGAGAGGAGAATAGGGAGATGTGGTAGCGTAGAATGCTATGCAAGTGGTTCTTCATAAGGGAGGAGAGTTAGAAGATTGGATTTAAATAAATATAGAGTGGGGGTAGAGTGGAGAGGGAGAAGAAGAGCATTCCAGAGTAAGGGGTATGGAGAGGAAAAGAGCGGAAACGGGAGGGAGGGCCCTTGCTGATCATCCTCAGCTCACCTCCTTGCCACCGTGTGAGGAGGTGAGCTGAGATTGATCGTACAGATCGAGGGGGAAATTGGGAGTGAGATAGGTAGGGTGGGGCAATTAAAAAACATGTACTTAAATCCATGCCTTTTTTTACCTACCTTATCTTTCATATTGATATCTGCTCCACAATTCTGAAGAATTTTCACTGCCTCCAGTTTGCCTCCTCGACTAGCCCAGTGGATGGCAGTTGAATCAAGCTGTTTAAAGAAAGGAAAATTAATTTATTTTGATTTATCAATGTATCCTTCCCTTTGGCGTATCGTTTGCATCTAAAACTAGAACACAGGCCCATATACAAAATTTGACACTGTGCCGTTGGTCAGAAATGTATTGTAGTAGGCCGTCGCTGATGGGAACAGTGTGAAGTTGTACCCCTTCCTTCATATAATTAAATAAAGTATATCCTGGTGTTCCTAAATGAGCGCTGAGCTCAAAGTTGTATTAGATGTTTAAACTTTTAGTTTTGTTAATTATTTAGTGATCCCTCATTATTTGCTATTTTGATCTCCATTCAAGTTCCATAATAGACAACACATTTTCTTGGCTTTGATTCAAGAATAATTTAAATTTTTTGAAAATATCTTGGAATCACTGCTTCCAAAAAGTCCCGGTTGATCCGTGTTTTTGCACTAGGTCTTTCTCAAAACCAGACATACATTATCACAATCAATTTAGCTTCATGGCATACTTCATTAGCTTTCAGTTACTCTTCTTAACATCTTTAGTATAGGGTAACTCCATAGCCATTCTTCTATCAGAGATAGTCTCCCTCGTATGAATACTCCTAGCGTTCACGCCATGAAGCTAAATTGATTGTATGTCCGGTTTTGAGAAAGGCCTAGTGCCGAAACACGTGTCAACCGGGACTTTTTGGAAGCAGCGATTCCAAGATATTTTTGAAAAATTAAAAAGTTTTCTTGAATCAAAGAAAGAAAATGTATTGTCTATTATGGAATTTGAATGGAGATCAAAATAGCCAATAATGAGAGATCACTAAATAATTAACAAAACCAAAAGTTCAAACATCTAATACAACATTGAGCTCAGCGCTCATTTGGGAACACCGGAATAGACTTTATCACATTAATGTTACATTTTAATCAACCGCATATGTTCTGGTGCTGGGTAAGGGTATTTGGATTCCGTGGCATATTGCCTCTACTTGATCAGTAAATCCAGTGTCCAAGAACCTCTATAAAATGATGTATTCACAGGCATATCTTAGTGTGTAGCAAGAGTGAGGGCAGTGGTACATCCACCTGAATTCTATTGAATGTAAGCGCTGTGGACCAGAACATCCAACTACCACATGCATAGTCAATAATTGGGATTCAAGCACAGAACATACAACACTACCATCTCTGCAGATAGCTGTGCTCTCTCAGTCAAGCCTTAGTATTTTCACCAATGCCCCTTCCCCTGAGGGCCCCACATAGACATGATTCTGTTTTTTAATGCCTACCTCTTAAGCTATTCCTAAGAACTGCCAGGTTTTGAATATTGGCTTTGCCCACTATCATTTCAGACAGGTACGCTAAGCCAGCCATTGACGCGACAAACCCCACCAATTGAAGGCGACTCAGCTGGTTGTGCTCCATCCAACTCCCGGTGATGTAATCATTAACAACATGACTAGACCAACCAGAGAACCATCACTACTCTCTGCAACACCTCAGGGACATTTTCTGTGAAGTGGCTACAAGGTGGCATGAAGTGATAAATAAAACACCTATAGAAATGTATGCATTAAGTTCTATATCTTCTTCATAGATGATACTGTGGGATGTGCTGTGCTTGAACGTCAATGGTTGACTATGTATGTGGTTGTTTAATGTTCATGTCCACTGCAGTTACGTTCAAGAGAAAGCACTGTTTCATAATATGTGTGGACCTGTACTTAGATGAAAACTTAGTGGCAACAGTTCCCCCAACAAGTATTGAAAAGTATTTAAAAGCACTACCTTTAATGTATTAGTGCTTCAAAACAGCCCCATGTTCCATGCTTTCAAAGCTTTGTCGGCACCAAAGGCCAACGATTTGTCCATCAATCATTTCTGTACAGCTCTAAAATCTTTGTTCCTTTGTGAGTAACCTACATGTGATTAGATCTGCTCTACAAGAGTTTAGAACAAGCAGCTCTTGTTCGTCTCCAAGGACCTTTCTATTTAAGGAATCCCATTTATTCTGCAACCTCAATTGCACCTGTTCAAACTCTCTGCAATAGCTTGAAATTGGGGATAAGCTATCTGCACCAAGCCAGATGATTTGTCCTTTGACTCCCTTGACCACTCACCATTGACTTCAGTATTTATGGCTGATGAGAGATGTAGGACAAAACATCTGGAGAGCCACATATTGCCTACTGCCACATTAAACGAAGACACTTGTTCCGTTCACTTTAAGAAGAAGGGATTTGTATGTCAACTGATTAATGTCTGACATTAACCTTACTGGGCAGATGCTGGTTGGAAAGCTGCATAAATGCCTCCAATGCGGATCCCTTAATGTTTTAAGCGTGCATCAATGTTGTGACAGACACTACTATCTTCTCTCCTACCAGCCGAGTCCAGGTCTGATGTCCTAACTCCCAATCGTGTCTGAGTGTGTTGTGGACTATTAATGTACATGCATGTGAACAGCATTTCTGAAATCTAGATGTTACATTTTGTAATAGCTCACAGAGATTCAGGTGTAGGCACCTGGAGCATCAGGGAATATGGTTCATTGCTTACCCGGTCTCTGAAGTTTACTGAAGGTTTGTAGTCTAGTAGTTTCTGCAGAATATCTATGTGACCCTCAAGAGATGCTCTGTGGAGAGCCGTTCTCCTAAACTGAGCAAGATGGAAGACAGAAAGACAAACAACAAGTGTTACTGATTCTTACACTTACAAGCACTGGTAAGGGCAGGGAAAGGTGTCATTAAAACATCTACATCGTCCTGCAAATTTACATTGTTGCACTATATTCACATAAAAATGCTTAGGCAAGACATAGCTTCAGATCTCGGGTTAGACTCCCACCAATATGCCAGACAGAAAAACATTTCTGCCTCCTGCCTGCTCATCTTCTTCTCTGACGGTACCACTGGCAGCCGGGGCATGAACTTGTCGGATGAGGTTGCAACCAAGAGCCTCAACTACAATAGGATCCCGGGTGGTATGAGGGCAAGAGCCAAAAGCTACCCACCTTTCCCACTACCGGAAAGAAATACCTGCATGTCACCAGTCTGCTGGAATGCCTTCAGCAAAGATATCACTGGTCACAGCAACACATCCAGGAAATCCTCCAAGTGTTCCCCTCTTTTAACCACCATTCTAGAAAGCTATGCATAGCGTTTTCATCCCTGTTAGAGAATTAAATTTGGTTCTAATAATGTTTGTCTCTGGAAGCCAGCCCCGCCCCCACCTTAATTGCCGGCCTTGTTCTACTTGCATCACCACAGATGAGTTGACTCAGAGCTTCAATTCATATGTACTGTTGTGTCTCTGTGTTTCTCTTCCAGTGGTGGCACTAAAAGGCAACTCAGCATTTCACATCTATAGGTTAGCATTCCTTTTCAAGTGGTTGTCCTACTACAGGTCCTTTGGGGTGTACTGTAATGTTGCTTTGTTTTTTTAGTGTCAATACAACATTTGGTGCCATATAATGTTGTAATTAAGCCTTAGCATTTGCAGGGCGCAGGACAGGGAGGAAGCTGGGATGAGAGTGAGAAGAGATGCCTCAGTGGAGCTCCTCCATGCTTGCATGACTTGTCTGGATCTTCTCAAAGGTCTCGCCCAGCTTCGGGCTGTGCTCATCCCAGCACAACAGTGGTTCCTGGTTCCAGTTCATCAAGGGCGAGGCATAGGAGATGCAAGTAAACCTGGGCAGATAAGACAGGGGGGGAGTGGGCAAAAGGAAAACAACCAGACTGGGACAATGTCCAAAGAAAGCAGAGGCCAGGTGTGGCTGAGGCAAGGAGGGTGTAGCTTGCATGTTGAGGGAGGGACTCAGAAAAGGGTCGAGAATCAATGAAAGGAGGTCCACTGAGGCAAGGGGCATGGATAGGGAAGGCAAGGTTTATACAGGCACTGGGACAAATGGCAGTTATTGGGAATTAGCAGTTGGACATGAGTTGAAAGGGTGTACATTCACAATATCTAAGAAACATAAGGATAGACACACTGTGAAAGGCATATTCTGAACATTTTTGAAAATAATGCAAATTTCAGTGGTAATTTATTTTTAACAGTAATGCTTTATCATTTGCTTGTAAAAGGTATCCAGGTTTTCATATTTAGCAATCGATTCATCCTGTTTGCTGATGCAACAAAACTAATTGAGATTCCCGCCCCAGCCTACTAGAGACTGGATGGGTGCCATTCATGGAAGCAGGTTCCCCTGCACTGGCTGCTGCTTTGCCTTCCTACTGCCTCAGACAGGAAAGCCTGGGAAGCAAACTAGGCATGACAATCGCCACAGATTTTGAGGAAACAGACAGTGTGCAACCAGCGACACTGTATCCTGCTCCCGCTCTTTTATGCAGCAAAGGAGCTAACGCCCCTGCTCTCCCTCGCATTTCACACAATGCATGCTTTATGGAATCTTCACATGGTGTCAAACAAAGGACTATTCCACGTGATGCCATGCAGGAGGAGACACACGCCATGCATGCGGAGACACACACGATGCAGTTGCAGCATAGTGACTAAAATGCAGTAGATAGTCCAGGTGATATAATCAGCCCCTGTAGAATTCAGTAGCAACAGTTGGCAATACACCATAACTAAACATCTGAGCGTGTCATGATCCACATTCCTTGGTCTTTCCACAAATAATTGCTCTGGTAAAACATGAAAACATGGTTTAGCTTTGCATCTTAGCAGGAAATCAAGCTCTGTCTCGGAATATATCCACCTTGAGTTAGGCACAATTATTCACAGATACACAAATAACTTTAAATGCCTATTTTAAGTGTATACGATGTATGGAATTCCATGAAATAGAATTACTCAAAGGGGGATAATGCAAGTGTGAATGATCTCAAATTGCGCAACATATTTCCTTTCTCAATGTACCTCATCACATGTGTCTGGAGATCCCCCATCCTCTAGGAATCTTTCAATGATCTTTATCTTGCCTTGTACAGCAGCTTGAAGGAATTCTTCAGGTTGCACTGGACCAGTCTGGGAAGAAACCACAACAAAACTAGAGATCAGGGTTAACATTGTGTTTAGTACAAAGATCGATGGAAAGCTGCAGTGCATGAAATATTAATTACTCCATTCAACCTAAGATCACTTCTTATTTTGGCCACTGCAGGAATTTATTAAGCTAAAGACATGAGGGTATTCTGTGCCCAATCCTCCTGTGGTCCTTGCTGTGGGAGAGCAATTCAAGTCCAGGCAAAATCTATGCCTGCACCTGAAGCTTGCCATCTACCTCGTAGGCACTGGACAGTTTTACCAAACAAAGGCATTCAACCAATTTTTATAGAGTTGAAGTTAAAAAAAGCACTTACAAATTCCTCCATTTCTTGTGGGATCTCCACGGTAGAGACCCTGGACCTCCTTTTCTTCTTCTCCTTTCTCTGCTTCCTCAGCTCCATGAGGTTTTCAATGCCCCCAACATCAACAATTTCCCTTCGCAAGTCCAAGGAGGTCTTCCTTACCCTCTCTGCTGCCTGTAGGGTTACAAACAGCCCATAAGCAAGGACATAACTTTATGCAGTGTGTAATTCTGTAGTGTAAGAGACTATCAGTAGAAGGTCAGACTTGCATGTTCAACGTGTGCAATTCTATAAGCTCTTTCATTTGGTGGAACAAATCTGCTTCACAAATGTTGTGCTGCACCAAATCAAGAGATGCCCACAAGCATCTCCAATTTTCATTTGTTGCCTAATACACGATTCGCAAAGATAAAACTGAAGCAAATCTTTGTGAATTATATCCAGATATGCTCCAGTCTTTATGATTTGTTAATGAGGTATAATGGAACAGATGCAAATCACAAATGTTCACAGGGATCTCCTGATTTGATCCTGTCAAAATCTTTGTGAATCAGGGACAAAATGGGCAAATCTGTCTTTAACACTTGGTTATTCCAATTTGGTAGAGGATAGTTATCATGTGTACCTTCACTATCAGCAGGATGTGTTCATTCAATTGAATGATTACACTTCTTTATCTGCTTTAGAATTCTTCTATTCATGCTGGATTGCATCCTTGTTAATATACTTTATTCACAAACATTAGAACAATATTACATTGAAATACATATAGTGCAGAACCAAAAACTTACAGTGATTAAATATTCAGTCAAGAAACTTTGGCATGTTAGTGTATAGAACTGTGTAAAGCAAAGAAGAATTTGCCAAGAAGCACATACGTAGGGAACGGGACAAAGTTTAACAGCTAGATAAGTATTTATTGAAGCTACGCAGGAGCATGTTTTGTAAGTAAAGTGATGTTCTTAAGAGCAGCTTGTGGAAGACTCCACCAACGAGAGGTGCAGCTTGGGATTTCTCTGGTTCTCCAACAACTTTGCATGTGCATGCCAGTGAAAGAAAGAAGTCTGTTTACAGATGCAAAGTAAGCTAAGTGCAATTTACACCTTCGGTCACACACAAATTGCATGCATGATGATTCACAAAGTATTCATACACATTTCTTCTACCCTTAATCTTTGTTTCACTTTAATTTACTTTACAAATTATGTGTGCCAGGTAATCATATACAACTAACTATCCATTAGTCAAGGGGCGTCAATTCACACCCCAATTCCAGCACTCAGAAATTTGAGTTGATATACTGATTGTCACTCATAGTCCATGCAACTGTAATAACATTTCAAACTGAAATCAACTTTCTTAGCCCTTTGCAACCTTTATTCAAAATAGTGCACAATGGCATATCCAATTTAAAATCTTTCCCAACCAGGGTCCTATTTTTAGATCATTCTCTCTATTGGTTCATGAACTGAAAGATGAACATCCTTTTCTGTCCAATGTAATGTTCTGTTTTGCTTCTAATTTCATGCATACATTATAAAAACATGCTAGTTCAAAGTAATCATTCTAACCTTTAGGCACTTTATTTTCCAATGTATGTATCCAATAACATTTACACTACTTCAAAATCCATTCTCGATCCCCTCCATTCTTCAGTTTAATTAAGCAATAAGCCGCGAGCAGGGGGGGCATTATAACTTCAGGTAATGCCGCTGGGTCCATAGTCAGAGACCCGGGCGAAGTACCCCGGCCCGCAAGACTTCTCCCTTTCCATGGCGGCCATTCAAAAAATAGGAACAATGCAAACAAAGAAAAGGGCCATGGAAAGGAGAGAAGGGACTATGTGTAGTCCCTTCTTCCTTTTCATGATGGCCTGTTGCGGATCGGCAGCAAACACGCTGGGGACAGAAGTGTTCCCAGCGTGTCCGCTCCTGAAATGGACCAAAAAGAAGGTAAGTGGGGTTGGGAGGGTGAGGAGGGGATTGTTTGTATTGGGGTTCTTGGGGGAAAACACTTAGCACAATCCCTGGCAGGAGAAGATGGCAGCCTCCAGCCGTGTGGTGGCTCGGAGCGGGGATTACCCAGTTCCGAGCCTTCTCATTGGCTCAGGGCCTTCCACACCCCTCCGCTGGGGACAAAGGAAAGGAACGTTAGGAAAAGGATTTCCAGTCGGGTAAAGCCCCGGCGAGGATCAATCAGATTGCATGTTACAATCTGATATTCCCTTGCCGGGTACTAATAAGAGATACAACGTAATGAGCAATGGTGTATGCTTATTTCTATTGTCACAGACTGTTATTTGAATTCAATACAAACAATGAGCAATAATACAGTGGGCCTCATTACGAGTCCGGCGGTAGCCGTGCTGGAAAAACTGGCAGGCTGCCGTCGGACCCGTAATAACATTCCGCCTCTGTGATTGCCGTAATCACCGGGGCATTACAACCCTGGTGACCCAGTAATTCTGGAGGTGGAATCCTGTAAATCCCCATTGCCATGGAGTCTGATAGGTCTCCATGGGGATGGGGACCATGGAAACACTGGTTCCGTCTATGACAGAGCTGGTGTTTCCATGTCCGCCTGCAGGCGGGTGGTGTTACTTCCGCCAAGTTAGACCTGGCGGGAGTGACACCTTCCGCCTGCAGGACTCGGAATCAGCTGGTCTGGAAACAACAGTGGTGGTGGATTTACCGCCACCGTTGTTTCCGGACCTGCAGGGTCGTAATTATGCCCAGTGTGTTGTCTTTCTTCTTCTGATGTTAGGCATTAGTGGGATGAGTGGGTGAGATATGTGAAGGTTAGATGCACACCCAACCCCACAATATATAGTTTAGGGAACTGTAAACAATTATGGGCCAACAGTAAAGTGAAAATGGGATCTTTATAGGAGAATCAATTAAGAAAATAATGTTAACTATCAGGATGGTCTTCTCCTCAATGCAAGGCAGGTAGTTTGGAATTCAGGACCCTGGAGGCAATGTCTGAGTTTATCCAGCTTTGGGAGGTTGCACCACCTTCCTTCCTGTGGTGGCGGGGTCTTATGGTTGTCCCAAACCATCTTCTTCACTATGGCTACCTGCTGGATGTCTGAAGTCCGTACCACAAGAATTACTCTTGCACAAAGTCCTGCAAGCAGACAGGTCTACTATCAAGCGATTGGGGGAGGAGTGGACACTGCAACATAGTTCAGTGAAAATCTAAAAGTACAATATTATGATTTGGTGCAGAGCACATGGATTGCTATAGATGTATGAACAAACAGACTTAATGGATGCAATGGTTGTGCCCTAGTAGTGAAACACTACAACCATCCAAGCTTATTAAAAAAAAAAAGTAAATAGCAAATCCTAATACAAAATGGTGGCTGAAGGCTTTTAATGAACGTCTAGGTAGACAGCGTTCGGACAATGCATTTCGGACCAAACAGGTTCTTCATCAGGGTAGAATCTGCATAGTGAAAAAAACAAGTATCTGAGTAAAGTAAAGGAATGGAAAACCAAAAGGGGTGGAATGGAAAGAGAAAGAGAAAACTAGCTTCTCCAGCATTGGATCTTTCATAGATTCACATACTTGAATATTCCCCATCGTCACACTGGGAATCCTCTGTAATTTATAATATATATAATTCTTTCCCAATAGGAAAAAAGCAACAAAGAGTGTCCATTGTGCCTGAAAGGCACTCACTAGTGTAGTACCTCCACCTCACATTGGTCCTTTATGACCCTAATCAATGACGTGGCAGGGTTTAAGCTCCACCCCAGGCAGCCATCTTCAGATGTTTCACTGCAGTATACCAGACATGGGGAATCCTCTTTAGCACTCTGAGCTTTCATCGTTTTTCACTTTATTCTTCCCATTTTCATTACATTAATACTCTGAGATCCAGTATTACCCCTGGTGTTTTCCTGGGCTCAGGAAATTCACCTCCTCTGCCATTTTCATCAAGTGAAAGAACATCAGAGGCATGGCAGAGGTGGAAGGACCTGCCAAGAGGCTCGCTCTCCCTGTTCAATGACTGCAGCTGGTGCAAAAAGAAGGTGGTTTACATAAAGGATCCAGATGAACAGTGCATTTATTGTTTGTACCCTCATGACATCCAAAAGTGTGATATCTGCAAGACCTTTTCTAACAAAACCTTACAGGACAGACATAGGAGACTAGTGTTACATCTGGAAACCAAATGTCAGTCATCAGATGAGGAGTCTGCAAAGACAGCCCCTGCCTAACCTCATAGAAGTACTGAGAAGCAAGCTTTCAAAAGAAGAGCTTCTTAGTAGAAAGGAGAGGCTCTCCACCACTTAAAAGCAAGTAAAAGGGTGACAAAAGCTCCCTTACGCCATCCGCAGCCACTAAAAGCTTAAAGAGCCATCACCATGAAGAGAGAACTTCTTCTAAAGGTAAGGGACCTGCCTCCAAAACTTCATCTAGGGAAAGTTCGTCCATGGGCCCACCGTTGACGGGTAATCCACACATGAGCGGTGCTCTGTCCACAAACGACCGTACGCACAGGAATGACAGTAGGTCATCGATGCCAAAGCTGTCGATGGAGGGCCATCCATCCACAGCGGAAATTAAGATCTTCTCATCGACGGGCAAGTCCTCGTCTTCCAAATCTTCTTTGACGACAAAAGAGTCCTTGTCGACAGCGACAGAAAATCACGGTTCGTCCACTAAGCTGTCGGTGCCAAAACCATCAACCAATATCTCGTTGATGGAGGAACCCTCCACCAAGAGGGATGCTGAGAAACTATCATCAAACACCCTGTCAACAGGAAAATCAACCTCTATGGAGTGAAACAAAAATAAATCTAAAATCCAGCTGAAGGTAGCTCCGTCCACAGCAGGAAGACATGAGGAAATGCTGGCAATTCCTACAGTTAACCTGTCACCTATCAAGGAGATGGCAGAACTTCCAGATGTGATACTTCAGGAGGAGTTTTCTAAAGTTAAGGAAATGGGTGAAGAACCCAAACATCCACCAAAGGAAAACAGCCCACAGTGGTAGCCTACCACAGTGGACGGTTTGGACCCATTTGATCCAATGCTTATGCAATCCATGCAGAGGATTATAGAGGAATTCAACAGACGTCAAAAAGCTCAGCTCTTAGGGCCTTCTACTTCTACAGCAGGGGAAAGAAGGCACATAACTGCATCCCCAATAAGAGTGGGTGACAAATCATCACAATGAGGAGCATCACCTCAGCATCAGCACATGACGCCCTCACATGCTTCGTCTCAGGGATCTCCACCACCCAGAAAGTCCCAGAAATGTAAACTGTCCCCTTTGCTACAAGCCAGATCCAGTGATAGGTCCTTGTCATGCAGTGCATCACCAAGAAGATTGCCTCCGCTAAGAAGGCCATCGCCTCCAAGGTATCGGAACAGAGATGCACCATCCACAGTGTCAGTATCCGATTGGCAGAATGACACATATGCAACAAGATGACCCATACAGGGATTTCTCTGATGCAGACGATGAACCTGAGGAAGGGCAGTGTCCTACAGATGCACCAGATCAACATAGTGAATAAGACAACTATGTGATAGAAAAACAGCAGAGACGAGACTCACCAGGCGTTACTTCACCACGGAATGATTTAGTGTTATTCCCAACATTACTAGCTAAAGTGGCAGACTTATTCCATCTCCAAATGGCCTGAGAAAAAAGAAGTTGCTGCTCTATTAGCACAGAGCTAAACGCAGTAGAACAATCACAACTATCCTGGTTTCGGACACAATTTGGGAAGCGGGTGAAAAGATTTGATCAAATCCATAGTCTACTCCTGCCTTAGTCTCATGGCCAGAGAAAAAATACAAAGCGCCGGACACAGCTCCACTTTGCCTAAGGGGACACCCAAAGCAGGATTCTGTGATTACAGGCACAGCAGGAAAAAAAGTTGGCAAGGCCTTCTTCATCATTAAAAGAAGCTCCAGATAAAGAAGGTCGCAAATTGGAAGCCATGGCCAGGAAGGTGTCGTCTCTAGCCTCTCTTACAATGAATGCAGCTGATGCATTGTCAATGACGGCAAGGCTTGACAGATAGCTCTGGCTAAGAATGCCCAGACTAACCAAACATTTGCCAGAGGAACTCCAGGATGAAGCAAAAATTATCGTAGCTGATGGTAAAGCCACTTCTGATCACATGATGGACGCGGCCGTTGACGTGGTCGAAATGGATTTTAGAAAAATGGCTCATGACACAGTACTTAGAAGACAAGTCTGGATGAAGACAATCAATTTCAGGCCTCAAGTGCAGGCCCAAATTCTGGACATTCCCTTTGATGGGCAGATCTTTTTGGTTAAAACAATTGATGGCTTTTTTAAGGGCAGACACGGATACGGCTAGAGCGATAAACTTGTTTAAGAACAAGGACAAGGAATGCCTCCCCTTTCGTGCCTTTCGCGGCTCCACCGCCAGGTATAGGGGATACAACAGGTCATTGTACAGTAACAAAAAGATCTTTCGTCAGCTCATACCAGGCAGGCAACCGATACCAACAATCTTCAACTAGATGCTCCATGCAAAGAGGCAGGCGTGGGGCAAGCTAACCGAAGGCCCTATCTAAATAAAATTGACAACCCACGTGCATGCCCCCCACGTTGCCCCCCAGTGGGAGGGTGAATAATCCAACACTTACACCATTGGCAAAATATATTGTCAGACAAGTGGGTGTTACAAGTGGCCCGGAATGGACACACTATCAAGTTAATAGGCCACCCTCCTTCTCTGCCACCACAAGCCTGAAGGGTCCATTTGCTGAAACATCTACAGATGGAAGTAGGCTGCAAATAGTAGCCATAGAACCTATGCCACAAAGCCATGAAGGAAAAGGTTTCTATTCTCGATTCTTTCTCATCGAGAAAAAGATTTGTCAGTGACACCCAATATTAGACCTAATGGCCCTAAACAAGCTCAACAGGTGCATCAAATTCAAGATGACTTCCCTTAAAAATGTGCTCCCATGGCTAAACAAGAACGACTTACTGGTGTCCTTGGACTTGAAAGATGCGTACTCCCATGTTTCCATCCACCCAGCACACAGGCAGTACCTCAGGTTCTCAGTGGAGAATGCTCACTTTCAGTTCTGCATCCTCCATATTGGCTTTAAGTCAGCCCCAATGTTTTTTATAAAAATGGCTCGCACCAGTGGCGGCAAACCTCAGGCACACAGGGTTGGAGGTGTTCTCATATCTAGACGACTGGCTAATAAAGGCAGGTTTGCAGAGTCTTCCAACAGCAGCAGTCGAAAGAACATATACCATGCTGAAAACTCTAGGCTTCTCCATCAACAAGGCCAAGTCTATCCGTGTATCAGCTCAAACCACTCTCTTCCTCAGGGCGTAATTTAATACTCGCATCCCCAGGGTGCATTGGCAGAAAGGATATCATTGGTGGAAGGGATATCAGCAACATTAATGCTAGTCTCGTGATTTCTCGACAATACCACCACCACAGTATGTCGGTGCAAATCCCTCCTGGGCATGATGCCCTCCTGTATATACCTCATTCCCAACTGCAGGTTGTGAATGAGGCCAATCCAGGAAGCGCTGGACCACCAATGGCCACAGGCCTACAGATCATGGGAAGACATTGTTCTTCTGTTACCACCGTTTCACAAGGTGCTACATTGGTAGGGAATGAATCCAAACCTAACACAAGTTATGCCATTTCAGGCTCCCACCTGAACACTTCTCCTCAGAACAGGTGCATCCCTCTCAGGCTGGAAGGCACATCTGTGAGGACTTCAGGAAGACACACATGGTCATCCCAAGATTCTCAGCAAGATTCTCAGCTCCACATCAATGCTCTGGAGCTCAGGGCAATCAGCTGGGTGGTGAATTCGTTCCACCCAGTATTAGCGGGCCAGGTGGTCATAGTACAAACAGACAATACGACCTCCATGCATTATACCACCAAGCAGGAAGGCACAAGGTTGACAATTCTCTCGGCGGATGCGCAGAAGCTGTGGACCTTGGCCCTCCATCACAAAGTCCAGATAAGGGAGGAACACCTACCGGGGAAAGACAATGTCCTAGCGGACAACCTAAAGAGAGACTTCTCATTGTCCCACGAACGGAAGTTGGATGACAAGGAAGTAAATCAGTTCTTCCAACGATGGGGCCATGGTTACGCTCACCTGGTTCCCACAGGGTCGTCGATCTGACCCAGACAGCTGCGGTCTCCACCAATGTGATGCGTAGTGAAGAGATGACAGTCTGGACTGTAGAGGTATTCTCCTGCAAGTGGAGACAGGGATTTAGCCACCAGTGGACTTTAGTGATGGCCCCCCAACAGTTCTCGTTCTCCTCACTAATCACCTCCGATATTCCCTTTTGGTAACCTCACCTTATGTTTTTAAATGATGAGCTCTCCATCCTGCATGGCATGCAGGGGCGCGTAGATACCAGTTACTTCACTGGGTTGAAGGTACTGGAGGAGTTCCGGAGGAATATTGACTCCAGTGTCTATAAAGTTCAAAGAGTTCAATATGTCCGATGTTCACTCTTGTTCCATTCCCTCGTTAGGTTGCAGCTGGGTCCAAAAGAATTTTGCCTGGAGGCAGCTGATGGCGTTCAGGTAAGAGTCTGTATTACCAAACACTGTCCGGTAAAAGTTGCATGAGTTTAACTTGCTGTTTTCTCTCCCTTTATAGGTGCGGCATAGGAAGATGCAGCGAATTAAAGAATAATACCTCCGGTGGTAAAGCAGGTAAGCCTATGGTGGCAAAGAGATTGTCCTTGTTGGTTTTCTCGGCTCACCTTGTTATTCCTTTTGTTTTCCCCCCAGGTGCTGGGTTTCGACGAAGAAAATGATGGAGGCAGCGCTGGGTCGAAAGATGCAGTGGACTGGTGAGTATAACGCGGCGCTGCTGCTGCCGAAGCAACGCATGCTGAAATAATGTCCTTTCCAGGCTCGGAGATGTGCTGGGTCCGGAATCAGGTAAGGAATCAAATAATGTCTGTGATCTAACCTCTTCTCCTTTCTTTGCCTTTTGTCTAGGAGCTCCGGATTCGAGGCGTGCGTGGCAGAAGACTGGATGCTGACTTGCAGACACGGTGAGCGTCACGCTGCTGGATGCAGAATAATGCAAAGCATGGGCTGTTGTTCGGGCGTGGTTTAAATAGCCTGCAAAGTAGTCGCAGGTAAGAAGTTCCCCAGAACCACACCCGAGTGAAAAATAGTCCCTGTAATAAAATAGTCCCATCCAGGCCTCACGTTGGCTTGGACTCATTTGCAGCATGGTCTGCATAAGGTAAGTAAAGTCTATGAGCCTGGCGCCTATGGCGCCAGGACTGATTTCTATGATGAGCCTGGCGCCTAAGGCGCCAGGACTGAATCCAAACAGCCCCCAGCCGGGGCTGTTGGGGTTTTAATGAGTATCTGATGCCTGCTCCCGGGGCTGATGGACTTGGTCCGGATGCCCGGGGGTCGTCATCATGACAGCCACCCGGAAATCGATCTATTTGCCAATTGCAGCAACGCAAAATGCCCTCTCTTTGCCTCTAGGACCCAGAAACGCAGTCAATGAGGGATGCATTTTCCCTAACCTGGACGAGGTGGTTCCTCTACGGATTCCCCCCTGACACCATTGCTAGCACGAATTGTGCAGAGGATGAAGGTACTACCATGCCAAATGATTCTCATAGCACTGGCATGGGCACGCCAAGTTTGGTATCTAACCCTCCTATGCCTGTCTCAGTAGGCGTCCATTTGCCTCGGGCCGCATCAGCACCTGTTAACACAGGAGAAGGGCAAAGTTCTCCATCACAACCCACTGAGTCTGTCACTCAGGGCCTGGTTCCCGAACAGCGAAAATTGGCAAGTCTTAACACTCTCTACAGAATGTTTGAACATTATTAGAACTTCCAGGGTGCAGTCAACCCGTTTGACTTACAGCAAAAAGTGGACCTGCTGCACCTCATGGTGTGTGTCATCGCAAATAGAACCACTAACAGTATCTGTAGAACAAGTGTTAACCTACTTGTTACATTTGGCAAAGAGCAGACTTTCTCAATCATCCATTAAAGTGCATCTCTCGACCATCTCAGCATATACCATGAGCCTGCATCAGGGCTCACTAATCACTGACCCAGCCGTCAACATTTTTCTAAAGGACTTACTGCGCACTATTCCTCCAACTCTCAATCCGCTGCCATCTTGGACCTTAAACACGGTCTTGTCTGCCCTCATGGCGGTGCTTTATGAACCCATCCATACATGTGACCTACATTTCTAATCCTTGAAGGTCACTTTTTAGTGTCCATTACACCAGCTAGCAGCCCCTTTCTAAAGAGCCGGC